>NC_091104.1:8823579-18761079 GCF_024713975.1 Paralichthys olivaceus | reverse complement strand
CTACTGAAATCTAGTTAAATTAAAAATATATATAATTAGTATTGATTTGTAATATTCAATGATAATGATTCATGTTATCATTATATATTTTTGCATTATTTGCATTATAATAAATGTGTCAGCCTATTTTACATTTACATTTTAATATTATCTGTTCAAGCTTTACTTGTCAGATGATCTCTATGCACCTGACACACAGACCCGAGTTAAATATTTCACCACACTGGCAGAATTAATCACAAGTCTCAACATCTCACAAAGGCTTCATTGAGCTGCACGGGCTGCATGGACAAACATGGAGCTGCGTCTGAGCCCCCTCTAAGGGGGGAAGAGAGGTTACTGACCTGATGCACTAAATCCGACATGTGCAGGGGGACATCCAGCCTGTGAAGGGACACCCAGCCCGCTGGAGACAAGACAAGAAGCCCAGAGAGCTTTACGCACCACGGAGGACTGGCCCAGGCTGCAGCCTCTGCGCGCACAGGAAACTCACTTGGCCCATGTAGGACATTATTTCACTGAGACTTATTGAAAGTGTGTGGAGCCAAATCAGGCATGTGTGAGATCCCGCAGACTTGTCACCCGTGTCACTCTGCTTTGCTTTTAGCTGTGTGTGAGTGTGGCACCGTGACAAGAGGGGAGTCACAGTAGGTTCGGTGACGGTGCATGCACGGGAGCGCACTGGGGCGTAGACTGGTGCATGTGGCCAGTTGCCGGGGATGTACTATTTGATCAACTTCAGCCGAGGGTTTCGGCAAGAAGAGGTAAATGTGCACACAGGCTAAGTGGACGTACTCCACTTGGAGAGCCTATCGCTCTCTGTTTACCTGTTTACTTTCTCAGGTAGTTCAAACAGGCCGCTCGCCTTTTGCGCTCTGACAATGGCCATGTGCAGAGTGGGACGAGTTAACGGGACCAACACTGGAAAATGTTCAGAGTGCAGTAGATGCGCTCAGGTTGCGTTTATATGTGCAGTTATGGAAAGTTAATTTAGTATCAGAGGACACGGTAGGTTTTGATCATTTGTTTTTTATTTTATTGGCCTAAAATTTCTATTATTATTATGTATTTTATATTTTTTTTGGGGGGGGGGGTTGTATCTGTAATTTATAAGTTGTAAATATTAAATATTCTGATTCTAACAACCTCAGAAAGTTGTTCTGCTGGTTTTCCCCAAATCATCCCCAGACAGTCCTCTGCGTGTGTGGGTGTGTGTGTGTGTGCGTGTGTGGGTGTGTGGTAAGATGGACAGTAAAGTAAGGGCCTATAGGAGCTGCAGATGCGTCAGGATTTAAAGGACAATACGGGGCGCACGAGGCCGGAGCCTTGTTTGAGTCCATGTTGACACGAAATCTTCACATGTGACACTAAAACGAGATTTTCTGATAGTAGTTGTAGTAGAAATACTCTCTGTGATGCATATTAAACTACTGTGCGTAAAAACTGTGCGCAAAACCCACAACAACCACAACCCTTTTTTCCACGTGATCACTGCTGCTGTAATTGTGCTATCACCACTTTCTCCATTGCTCCCACTTTGATATTATAAGCAACAGAGCTGACTGGTTATTACAGCTCCTTACATGTGTTTTTTTTTCAAACACAGCAGCAATGGATTCGTCCGAAAACAATTAATTTTGCGGAGGAACCCCCTCCCCTTCCAAAAACACGGGCCCCGTCTGATTAATGATAATTCCCTCCTAAAAATTCAAGCCCACGATTGTTGCCAAATAAGTGAAGAAAGAGCTTTTTATATTCCTGATTAAATAAATCTTTCGATTGAATGCGCAAATAAGAAAAATGCCGCGGGAGGATCCATAATAATGTTGATCATTGCCTGCTTTTAATCGCTGAATTTCAGCGTGTTTTGACGCCTCCGGCAGAGAGTCAGTCTTTGATAAAGGTAACCCCGCCCGCCTCCGGGTGTCCGTGATAAATGTAACAGAGTGACAAGACCGATTTCCTCCCTCTGTGATTAAAAGCCTATATATAATATGCAGGTAAAGCCGGGTCCGGTTTATTTATGGGGGCTAAGCCATGGCCCGAGGACACTTGGCCGCAGGGTAGAAATCATTTTGGAACCCGTCTGGATTATTTTTTATTTTTTAGAGAAATCCAGCCACCTTCTCCTCCCGGGCACAAAGTCTTTCTTCTTCTCCTTTCCTCTAATGATTAAACATGTCACGGCCAGATTATAGCGGTGCGCCCGTGCCCCGAGGAGATGCCTTCATTTGTTAAACCACCAGTTTATTTGTAACGGTGAATTTCATGCCATGCTGTGCCATCGCCTTAATCTTTTTCTACTGTGTAAGACGAATTGGTGAAAAGAGGTTTATTATTTTTTAATCACTTCCTTTTTTCAGTATCGCTCTGACCTGTGTGTGTGTGTCTGTGTGACTGTGTGTGTGTGTGTGTGTGTGTGTGTGTGTGTGTGTGTGCAGGGAGTAAGGAGAGGAAAAAAGGACTGAATCCCTGAAACTTCTTCACATAAATCAAATTGGACGAGTATAATTTTGCAAATATGTTGGACATTATTAATGCAACTTAAACAAAGAATTAAATGAATAAATAAATAGATGAATAGATAAATCATCCTCTCCATGAGAAGCTGATCTGGCCCTGCTCTGCTCTGGATGGCACAAGTGCAGACAACTTGTCCTCCTTGTTCGTCAGCCTGTGTGTGCGTGAGAGAGAGAGAGTGTGTGTGTGTGTGTGTGTGTGTGTGTGTGTGAGTGCAGCAGTAACACTGACAGCTGTTGACATCTGTAGAGCTCTAGCGGTCTCTACCGGCACTTTTAAGAAACAACAGGGGGTGCTCTTTGTGTACAGTAAGGCAACTTATAATAACCAATAGTTTGGAAGATGTGCAATGGATTCAGATACATGATATAATAGAAGGACTGGTAAGTATTGTTTAAATACCTCAGCTGCAGGCAAACACATTATCATCTTATATGTCCACTATATATCAAAATGCTCGTCAGAAATAAAAAAATACAACCTTAACAATTATGTGAGCGGTTATTATTGTTTATCGTGTGTTCATTTCTCTGGGTGTTGGAGAATCTGGATGGATTTTCTTTAAAAAATCTTTAAAAACATATTTTGCTTTAAAGTTTTTAAAGAAATGTCCAAATACTGTGTACATTACTTCTCCTGAACGAGATGCAGGCCACGCACTATGTGCCACCACAAAGAAAACATTCACCCAAGCTCAGACTACCCACGTGAGTGCGTAATTATCACTGCTGGCTAAAGAAAACGCACAGGCCTACACTTTGAATAAACATGCTATTTTAAATAGAATTAAATTAAAAAAAAGAGGTTCAGGGTCATTTTACATTCAGAGTCTAAGGTGAGCGCTGGTGCGCGCAAAAACTGCAGCAAAAACAGAGAATAAGCAGAATCTATTAAGCTGTGAAAAAAGCAAACTGACTGGAGCGCTTACCTATGGTGGAGAGGGGGCCGGATGAGTAGCCAGCGTTAAGACTGCGCGCAGAGTTAATGAAATATCTCCAAATGGGAGTCAGGAGTGCGTGCAGAGATAAGCCTGATGTGGTTTATATACCCAGAAAGCAAGTGCTCCTTTTCTCATATTGTCCAAGAGCGTTTGCATGGATGGCCAAGTGGCTCAGCTCTTGCTGACTCGCTAACATCGCACCGTGTTTGTTTTCCCCCTTGCTATGACGTGTGACAAAATATTGGCCATATGTTCATCGGCAATAAATTGGTCTCCAGCGCAAACACAGCTCCCTTGGCGCACGGCGCTTTTAACCAACGCGACTGTAGCGCACTCTCTTTGGGATGTCTTTGGGGGACACAAAACTATCCGTTGTAAAACTTAGGTGAATGATAATGTCACAACAGCCTGTTTAAGAGATAATAGTGCGCCTGTGGAAGAGCCGCCGGTTGATCTTTACACTGACACCTATTATTCCTCACACAGCAGCGCGCTCTAATAAATCGCTTGGTAACCAAGAAGCAGCGCTGGCCAAAGAGCAGATGTGGCATGTTATCCACGCCACAGTGGCGTTTACATTAGATACCCTGATACAATGATTGATAACCAAGGTCACAGTGATTCACAATGATGCGGGACCCGGGCTTCTCCCATGAGGCAGACAACTAACACATAATGTTTGTTACATTGATCCACATGTGTCGACACGGAGCCACAGAGCACAGGAGGTAAATCGTATTATTAACGCATTAGCAGAGTTAGAAAATAATATGTTATCTTCGTCACAAATTACACAATATCTGCACAGAAATAGCACAAAAAGAACCCACATTTGTAGAAAAGTACAACAATAAAAACACATTATTATTATTATTATTATTATTGAAGTTATACAAGTTAGGTTTAGGGTTACCTACCCAACCCTAACCCTTGATGTTATAACAAACATAAGCATATAACACAAAATTGTATTAAATTATATTAAAATATTTCACTTGTCATATCTGAAAGCATATTGTGATCATTGATCAATGTTTGATACCTATAACCAATATATACTTAAAAAATATTAAATCAAATATAAATGGCGCAGACACACAAGAACCATCTTCTTTGCGAAAAGGTAAAATGTGTAAAAATAATATTTATATTTGTTTCCTTCTTCACTTCTGTTGCATGTCCTGCCATGGATAAACAGAGAAGTAGAAAATAAATGATAACAGATTTTATAGTGTCTTGAATCTCCTCTGTTTACACCTGTTGCACACAAACACCAGCTATATCCTGTGCAGAAAACCTCCTCCTCTGAGACGGTTGTGAGACTAGATGGTTGGTGTGAAGATGGTGATGACAAGCAATGCCAGTAATTGTTGAGGAAGAAAGCAATATGAGGCAAACACCAGTGGTGCTATTATGACACCTTTGGGGGAGGATAACTTAAATCAAGACAATGATTTTATTGTGGCTAGTCTGGAATCTATGCATGATAATAATAGTGTTGCCTAGTAGTGCAGGAGCGACCATCAATCAATAGTGAATACATTTACTGATGGGTTTTGTGCAGGGCCACTTTGCTGATGAAAGACAGAGATTATCCTCCCTGCCATCACTGTGCTCGAGAGTATCACTAAGATGCAGAGAATACAAATAAATAAATTGGCCTCATACCTTGTTTGAAATTCCACATTAAGGCAAAGTAGTTAGTTAGAGTTGGAATGTATTCATGAGGTGCAGACGAATGAGAAAAAGCCTTCCACTCAGCCGCTCTGTGAATACCCTTGTGCTGTTTGAGATTTGCCACAAGTGCTCTAGGTGCTAAATACAAGACCTCCTGAAAAAGGATGGGTAAGATAGGCCCTGCTGGTCAAGCTATTATCAATCCCCGGCCTTAAAGCCTGATGACTAAGATACTTCAGATGTAGTTAACGGCTGCGTGAGGACACTGATGGCGCGGCATTCTGAAATCAATCAGTTCAAGTTTTAATGTATCGACCACTCGAGGAAAACCAAAAGAGGGAGAGCTTCTCGAACCACAAATGCCGGGGTTGATTTTCATGGGAGATACACTTTAAAAAAAAAAAAAAGCAAAAGTTTAATTAAACCTGAGGGCTCACTTGTACTGTGGAGACTCATGATGATAGTCAGTCCTATCAGATTGAGTGGTTTTGCAATTTTTCTCCACAAATACACGCACTCAGAGAGGTTTAGCATTAGATCAGCAAGCTATTGGTGTTAAGGCGTGTGAATGGGTGTAGTTGGCCCCTCGAGAGAAGCACAGCGGAGGAAATGAGTTGTTTTCTGGCAAAAGAGTCCAATTCTAAACATGGCTGAATATTACCATTTCTTAAATGACAACGGTGCATTGTGAATTTGAGGAGCTGCGGAATGTGGGGGTGATCGGTCTTAACATTTCTGCCCTGCTGTGTGAAAGTGGTGAGCTGTGTCAGAGGGAGAAAAGAGAGAAGTTCCGCTGCGGCACTCATGAAATGTGTGTTATCAGATTTATGGGTTGCATGGAAATCGTTCTGCGGACATTACTTGACATGAATAACTTTAGGTTTGAATACCTCTTTTTCCAGCGCTAAGCATCTGGTGCAAGACCAGTGCTTGGCCTTGGAGAGCCATATGGCTGTTTAGTAAACCCTGCTGTGGAGGCCAAGGGCCAAAAGTACTGTACTTAGCTGACACGATCTGGAAGCGTTTTAGCCCTGCTCGCATGTGGGTACAAAACAAATGCCCCAGTCAAGGTCAGTTGCTTGAAAAGCTGCGAGCATCAAATAATAATGAAGAATTGATCCAATCAAATATTTTCACTTATGTGGAGAGAGTCACACACCATCAGAAAGGGCAGCTAATGTTGATGGTATTGCCACTAGGACATAAATGAAGGAACTGCAAGTTGTTCAATAGCTGAATGCTTGGAAGGACCATTACATAGTGGACATAGTGTGACTGGGCAATACAGCTACAAGATCACCTGACAGGGCTTCAACACCATCAACTCACAGCTCTGACTACCTCAACTATAAAGTGCCTTCTCTGCTGGAGAGATGGGTGTGAAATGGACACACAACCCAATCATGTGGTAAATAAAACCCACAAGTGAAGTGAGAGGCACGTCTTTAAAAATGGAAGAGATCTCAAGGCAGCCAGCCTTGTTCCTCTGTATTGATTTCACAGTAAATTTATAAAATAGATAACACAGGAAATTCAGAGGAGTAATTATAGTTGGGTTGCTTCAGTCTTCCAAGATCTCCTTCATTTTTTAAATATAAACAATAGATCACAGCTTGAGTCACGGACATATCATTGCAAGATGGGCGAGTGTGTCCTTGCCTTCGCTCCAGCTGCACGGAGCAGCTTTGGAGCAACAGATTCAAAAGCTTTGCAAGGATATCGACAGTTACCTTCAACAGAAGGTCCATAGTCAAGTCGCAAATTCTTCTATTTGAATAGTGTTGCATGGACAAAACATGTTAAATTAGAAGAGGGATGTCTCAAGGCCATTCTTCCCCTTACAAATACATCTTTGCTAAAAACGACATACTGTATTTAATATGACTCCAGATTTTATTCAAGAAACCTCACAGTTTCACTGGAAGGACAAAGTTTCAAACAAATTAACAACACTTGTGAATATACTCTACAAATGCATGGTTTCAAGTGAGGACGGAGTATAAGAGCCTGTAGTGGTAATGTTTCCCTACTTAACTGAATATCATGTGCGCACATGCACACTTTATTCAGTTTCTCTGTAGAAATACTGTCGACTTCTGCAGCACTGAAGTTGTATCTGTTAAGATGCTTAGTAACACTTTCAAAGCAAGATTTACTGTAAATATAATGATATTTGGAATCAAAAATAGAGGAAAATAATGTCAAACTATTTAAAAGTGCATGAAATCTTTTTTTTAGTGCATATGAAGACTTACCTGAATATGCTTGACTTTAAATGCAACAAGCCAGAACCTTAAAATCTACTTATATGGAAAATATGAGTAGAATATAGATTTAAGTTTGAGCAGACGATGCTACTAGTTGCAGCACGATTAAAAGAAACTGTTGTCAAGAAGTCAACCCAGCCAAAAAAAATGAAAGACCACCCTACAACTTGTTGATGACTGATAACGATCGTCACATTTCTGCAGAGACACACTGAGGATTTGGACCAGTTACAGTGTCTCAATTTCCAGACAAGCTGACTGCAGCTGAGGTTTTGTTTTGATGGATGTTTTGGTGCATTTTCCTTTGGTCTCTCAGTACAAACGTCTATTATAGTATATAGTATAGTATAGTATATTGCAATAAAGATGATATAAGAGCCATTAAAACTATTTGAGGAATTCATTTGTGAAAAGGCAAATAAATACTATTTTAATTTGCAATGCAGTTTTCAAAAACAACTGTATCTCACTATACAGTTGTTTTGGAAGAAACTTTGTGACAACTGGAGAATAATGAGAAACATATACATATCCATTATTTGCATTCACAGAACATATTGTACAAAATGGTTCAATTATGCAACTGTACATTCTCTACGGATATTGTTTTTATTCTGACTATATTTTATTTTCATAAGAAAAACTGGAACTCACTTGATGAAACAAAAAACGTTCACATTGAGCTGAAAAGCAGAAAAGCAACCCAAAGAAAAACAGTGGGGAGCGATTTGTGAAGTGTGACAGTTAACACTCACCAATAAGTTGTTATCTCTTGGAAATACTTTATCATTATGACAAGCTGGGTCCAAAATGTCCCCATGAGAAAATCATTCTACTGTCTTCAAACAGAGTTGGATTCAGGGTTAAAGATACTGATGGGGTTGAGACGATATGGAGAATGTTTTGGTGCAGAAGTGAACTCGCTTATAGTGTATTCCAATAAAGGGGATAAAATCAACCTTTAAAACATTTGGAGAGATTTGTTTTCATCCAAAATTTATATTGAGTAAATCGGCAAGGTCAAAACATCCTCTGTAAAAGTGTCTCTTGAAACTGTAATCCAACTCTGAAGGATACGTTTTCATGTTGTGATGATAAATCATAAGATAACAGGTTGTTGGTTAAGTGTTACTGTCATATTATGACAACTACTCTTGATTTGGGGCTGATTTTTTAAGAATATTTTGATGGGCTTTTATCTGATAGGACAGAGAGAGTCTAGTAGTTAAAGGAGGGCAGAGAGAATGGGCGACGACACACAGCAAAGGGTGTCACGGGCTGGACTCAAACCCCAGCCGTCGCAGAGGCGCATAGCCTCATGGGGCGGCAGGTCTTACAGCGCGCTTCTTTTTAGCTCAATGTGAGCCATCGTCAAGTGAGTCTTAGTTTTATTTTAGTGTTTCCAGTCAAACCGCAGCCATTGTTTAGCTCTTTAAAGTTTGAGGTTAAATTTCAACATTGAGCAGGAAAAAACCTTTTACTTTTGAATTGGGTAAGGGTTGGGTCTGAATTGGTCATGGTTAAAGTTAAGGATAAGGTTTTGGCTGAGCTGTCAACAATAAATAGAATTGAAAGCAAAGTCCTAATAAGGATAGCTGTGCAAAACTGTGTGTGTACAAGGAAAGTCCCTATTTTGGTGCTGCGAACATCCCATCGGGATATGTAACCTAAACAACACAATGGAGAAACAGAAGGGCTTAGGGGTATGAAACACTCACCTTGAACCAGGCTGCTCCTTGTAGACACAAGGATTACCCATCTGCACATTTCTGAAGCCTTTTGACAAACAATGTGTCCAAAATGAAAGACGAAGAGGAGAAAACACAATTTAGTAATTTCAATGGCTTTCTGCAGATGGGTTGCCACCATATTTGGATAATTAACGTGTAGATATCTTCTTTATACTGGGCCCGTGATGGCAATTAACATGTTTTTGTGGAGAGGTGAAAACTTTTTTTGAGGCAGTGAAGATGGACGGAAATGCATTAGAGGAGGTAAAAAAAAAAAAAGGGCTCCTATTCTTTGCGCTAAAAGGATGCTTTTATAAGGTTTATAGCAATTGAGGAATAAAACCCCAAGGGCAAATAAACGATAAAGAACTCATCTTTAATTGGCAATCTTTTTTTTTGGTTCATATAAATACCACTCCAAATTTCCTGTCCACATTTTCACAGACTGCATGGCAAGTCTCTCTTGAACCAGAATTATTAAAAGGCAAAAGGAGTCACAATTCCGACCAAAAAGGACAATTCTATCTCTTAGCAAGCCAAAGGTCTACAAATTGCCCACTCTCTGTTCACCATGATATTATGCAATCCAATGAGAACTGTAATTGCCTGGAAATAGTTAAAAAGGTCCATGCTGTAGTTTTAGAGAGAACCTTCATTCCAGAAACTGAATCAATCACTTATTTGAGCAGATTTGTCCAGTTTGTTAGGGTGTGTAAATTCAACACCAATGAGGAAACCTAAACTACACTGTGTGACTACCTCAAGATTATTATACCAATATGTCAGATTTTCAACTGCTGGAGTCTTTTTGCATTTTCACTTCATGACTCAATTTGTATGTGCAGTAACACTACTGATGTTGTGAGCGAGCCATGGCCTCCTCTCCTGCACCTCTCTCTGTCGCCACCTAATGGCAGGAGTGTGTGTGAAATTCTGAGCCCTGGAGCCCAGCTGAGGAAAAGTGTGCACCAACACATCCTCTCCCTCTCTCTCCCAGGTAATTATGTCTTTTATCTAGGAGACACATACAGCTACTTTAACATTGGATATCCAGCCGTCCTAATGGCCCATTATTCAAATAAATGGGGGAAACACTATGGGGTTGGTGACCCCCTCCGTGCGGCAGGGCCCTCCATCCAGGCACACCTGCTGAGACAAGGTAACGTTTATCACTGACACCTTCGCAGGACAGAAACAAAATGGCAGGCGGGGTCAGCGGTAAGGAGCACACTGGGCCCGTCATATTGCAAACATATCCATTTGCTGCGGCTCGACTCTTGTGGTTGCCAGGCTACTGCCTAATATATGGCGACTGAGTGTGCGTCAGGAAAACAGAAGTAAGATGTTGACTTTGAGATAAGTGCCTCTTCAAATTAAACAGCGCCATCACATTGCATTCAAAAAAACATTTCCAAAGGTCGACTTTAAATGGTCCCCATTTGGCAAAAAAAATCCCTGTGTTCTTCAACTCACTAAATCATCAAATTTGCATACCAGTTATGTTAGTTAGTGGCATTTAATCATTTAGGTTTTAATCACACAGAATGAAGGGGATAATATCACTGTAATGTAGTTTTTCGGTGCGTGCGCCCGAGTCATAGGAACACTCGGATGTCACCTTATTAAAGTACACAAAAAGATAATTACGTCCGCCTCTGTCTAAACATTGCCATGGTGCTGCACTAGAGAATCATCGCTGAATTGGACACAGGAGAGGCTTGGACCTCTTATGATTAATGTGGCTGGTCACACACACACACACACACACACAAACATACACACACTCTTAACACTCATGAGTGGTAAAGGCATGTCAACTCTCTTTCTCTCTCTCTCTCCCACTCTCCTGTAGAGTCAAGTGTCAGCAAAACTGTTTTGATGGCAATGATCGTCGCATGCAGTCAAACTTATCGTGCAGTAAACTCAACTGTGGACTCACAGAGCGAGGAGCCAGCTAGAAGCAGCAGCTGAAGCAGACACACCCACCCCCTCAACCTGAGAGCCTGAACAGTTGGGAATTAACAAAGGCACAGAGGTTGTTGATTGATTAGCTACAAAGAAAACTAGAAATAGAGACATATATTGTATGGTTGGGATACGTGGGCAGATGTGTACACATGGAGTCAGTGATTGGGGGTGGGGGTGGGGGGGGGCTACGGGCGTACATTTGCAAGACTCATTCCCACCGTCTCTCTCCCACGAAACAGCCATCACCTGGAAAGGCTCTGCTGAATAGAGTGGCTGATGTCATTGGAGAGATGGTATTGATTGACCAAGGGGCAGCAAAGGCCAATGCAATTAAGCGACAAGAAAACATACAGCGTTAAAGACTGTGTAAATAAAGGGACTCTGCAGCACAGGCCAGACAAAGGCCAGTCCAGGGCCCTTTCAGGAGCCCCCTTGTTCGCCGTTGGCCTGGGGTCTTCGCTGAGGACTGAGGGTCTGGGTGGGAGGCCTTGGGGAGGAAGGGGGGTGGCGAAGAAGAGCGAGAGAGACTGTGTGGGTGTCCGCAGGGGTAAGGACACAGGGTGTTGCTAGGCTGTGTCTGAGAGGTCGATGAGAGCTTAGCCCTCCCCATGTGTCAGGGACTAACAGGTGATCACGGATGATCTGCATCTCAAGGAGGGGGCTGTTGAGAGGAAGGAGCTGTAGTTTTATTGGCCTCTGTCTGGTTTGCTTCGCTTCCCTTAGTCCTCACTTCCTTCCGACTTCTGCCTCTAAACCATCTGAGTATATGAGTGGTTTCCATAACAAATTATTTGTATTTTTAATCGTTTTGTCAATTTATTTTTATATGATATTATGTATTGTGTTATTAGCTGTTCAAGATACAGTATCTAACACTGAAATGCCTTGAATGGGAGGTAAAAATTAAACCACTTGAGTTTTCTTCTTTCACTATAATGATCCTTCTGGTAAAAACACATTCAAATTTTTATAACTACAAAATAAACATTTAAAAACATCCAATCAAAAAAATAGAATGCTGAATGTTCCCTAAAAAACACTCAAACATATTGCACCATGGAGGACAAGACTCTAACAACATGTAGTATATAGTATATTTAACTTTATTATTAGACGGACATGCTTTGACTTGTGGTCCTGAACGGGGTCACAAAACATCCTATTAAATATCCATCCATTCACCCATCCATCAATTATCTATACCCCTTGTAATTTTGTGGGTCGCTGGGGGAGCTGGACCCAATCCTCGCTGACACAGAGCAAGAGGCATATTGGGCTAGGATAGAAAAAATAGAAAACAACCAATCATATACATCAACGGTGGTTCTACAAAGATGGGTTGGGTGTGTGGTCTTGTGGCTTCAGGCCAGTCGTTGGCCGAGTCTGGCAAAGAGGTTACAATGTGTATATATATGGTGGAGGTCATCAGATGGCTACAAAACTATACATTTCTCTGAATTTTGCTCTGCAAACAGCTCATGAGCTAAGTCTTCAAGTCCCTGGTTGAATGTATTAGGTCAGGGTGACTTAGAATTCAAATGGACTTCCTCTGTAGTTGGACTTCTAGCTCTGTGAAGCTGTGTTAATAGCCTATGTTCACCATTTTGCTTGGCACCAATTTTATTACCAAAGACATGATCTCAATTGTTCAATGATGACGTTGCTTCATGAAAAGTTGAGATCAATAAAGTTTCTACAGTTCATAGTGACGGGGGGCATAAATGTCACCATGCAATGTATCAATAAATCCATTTCTTTTTTAAATACTTCACTCAAAGCCACAAATACCAACTGCATAGTGATGCAAAAGGCAAAGTTACCTGGGGTCCATTAATGTCTGTACAAAATATCATGTCCATATGTCCACACACCAAAGTGGTGGGTCAACCAACAAACTGACATTACCATCTTTTGAGCCATGCTACCAATGTGAATACAAACATGCATACATGTGTCCACATGTCCATTCTTAGATGTTGTATATACTGTGGAACTATGATCATAATTGTAAAACATGTCAGCCAATATATTGCTATGCCCAAAAACTAGCTGTGAAGAAAAGAACCAACACGTTATTAATTAATAAATAAATAAAATTATTTCTGTGGTCAATGTATAGCTTCACTTTCATTTACATGACATGTTAGAATAGACCTGGGATTTGAGGTGAGAATCATTATACTCCAGACCTATACACAAACCTTGTACCCTCAAGGTTAAGATACTATAACCACAACAAGTTGTCTCCAATGATGCATTGAACCTCATATGAATGTCCCACATGCCTAAACTATTAGTATTGTCCTTAATGGTCTTATAAGTAATATTCATATGTGAGTGCAAGGTCTGTGTCAGGGTGAAAGAGAGAGAGCTCATGTGTAGCACAACTGCTTCTCAACCACTGTTCGATCGAGTTCTTCTTCTGGATACAAATAGAGCTGGGTGGGGAGGAGGTGACACCTATTGGGATACGTCTCACCATCCTCTGCCCCCTCTCTATCTGCACTCAGGAAAAAACAATGGCCTCTACTTCATCGGTCTCCCAGGTGTCAGCCCAAACATGATCCTGGGATAATTTACCTCGCTCCTCATTTCTTCTCCATCTAATGAAGGCCAGTGTCTGCCTCTCCTTAGTCTCATTTACATTTTCTCATTAATGCCGCACTTTTATCATTCAAATTCGCATGTTTGTCTAGAAAGATGGATGAGCGGATGGACGGGTGATGCTGTCGCTGCCTTGCTCTCCATGTGCATCCCCCTAAACAAGGGGCAATAGTTAGTGTTCGGAGGGGGGCCTATATGTCTCATGAGCCACCTGAGAATGGAAGCAGCCATTGTTTCCACTCGGTTGCAGATAAAAATAAAGAAATAAATAGGATTCTTTGTGCCACTGCTTTGCCTTTAAACCTCCTGGATATATATCACATTTACAGTTCTTCACGTAGCCAATAAAGAGGATGACTATGGCCCCCTTTCAATAGCAATAGTACAAAACACCTGTTTAACTCTTTTCAATAAAAGAACTGGTGACAACAGAATGGCTTCCCAATGCATAGAAACTGCAGTGGACTTTGAGTCTGGTAAATTCAATGGCCTATGTCTCGATGAAAAGAGCTCAACTGATATAACACATTCTCCGGTCCATTACCAGCATATAGACTCTGGTCCTTGACCATGATTTTAAAAGGTTCACCACTTGACCATGATGTGTCACCACATTCAGTGATGGTGAATGCACGTCAGTCCTTCCCTTTAAAACGATACATATATACTTTATGTTTTCACCACTGCATTTCAAGGATGCTGCAAGCATGAGGAATTTGTATGAGACTTCCACCATATTCATTTACAAAATGGTTTACCTCCGCACAATGGACCTCACTGACACATAGGCTCCTGCAGATAATCTAGCTTTGGTTTAGCTGACAGTGTTATGGGTATTTTTTCTAAATATATTTCAGAGCTGCAGTGCAAACAGGAGCAGGAGCGATGCTGCAAATCCCCTCAGAGAACAAGCTGGTGATAAATGCATTAATAAATGCACTAAATCAAGCAATTTACAGACAACAAAATGCACAGAGAGAGAAAGTGAGGACTTGATAGGCTCAATCTAAAGAGATGGCAGGCGATTAGATTGGGCGAGGGTGGGTGCTTTTGGAGACATGGGGCAATATTCCCCGACGTCTTTCTACAATAAATATATTTTTAATTTGTGCTCTTTTATTAACCAGCAAAATCACTTCAAAATGAATAGCACATTATTAAGTCTTCTAGTGGCTCTTACTGTTCTTTATCATGAGTTTGTATCACTGTGCAATTCATCTCAGCCATTCTTCACACTAAATATGTTTTATATGAGCCTTCATTTATCACGGCCTGTCAGCTCTTAACTGTATCATTATTCAGTCTAGAGTTATAAATTGGAATCATTAAACGTTTTTTCTTATAATCTGATGCAATAACTGCTCCCCCTTTATTGGCCTGTGAAAAGAAAATAGTAAATACAATTGTCTGTCAAGATCTGTGGAGATAGCCGTGTCTCTCAGGCTGAAATGAAATTAGGCCAGCCGAGGAGACAGGATCAATGTCAGCAGATTTGTTCGACTTTCATCGTGGAGGGGACGGGGCTGAGCGGATGAAGGATGGAGAGAAAAGGAAGCTGACACTGCTGAACCCCGATGAGGAATGTGGTCTAAGCCGTCAGTGTTTTTTTCTCCTCTCCCTCGCATTCTGTGTCACATCAATCAGAGGTGTCTTTTCAACTTCTCAGTGCAGTTCTGGATGTGCGGACACTCATAATGGAAATATTGCATTCCCTGAGCTCAGCTGGATGTGTGGTCTCTCCATGAAAGGAGGTGTAGTGATTAACAGTGACAGTGTGAGGTCACTTTTTTTTTCATCACTGGAATCATATTCTAATCAGAAGAGGACCTTGGCAACATGAGCCATCTCTGTGACTGCTGCATTCCAAGTTGTAAAAAGTCAAAAATCAAACACAATCTAAAAGGTTTAGAAATTAAACATAAACTTTGTGGAATTACGTTTCCCCCCCCTGTTTTTAACCACACAAACATGATTACACACACACAGAAGGCATTGAATAAAGGGTAGTTGACACAAGGTAACAGACACAATAACAAAATCATAAAGTGGTAACTATCGCAGCTTAGAGCTCAAGAGAAGATGCCTGCTGTTTTCAGTCTTTGCTTCCTCCTTTCTCCTCCCATAAAGAGATGGTGATAAAAGACTTTAAACCCACTCTTAGAATTATGGGTAAAGACTGCCACCCACTGGTAGGATCACAGACCATGCTCCTTTACTTATGTTAAGTTAATGGTTTGGAGTTATCATCCTGACGTATTTTTAGTTCAGGTTTTAGAAGAATTACAGAAAGAAAGCAATTTAAAGGGTGTGAAAATTCATTTTGATAATAAAAAAGTCAAAAGAGACAAGTCAAGTCAAAATGCTCCACCATAGGAGACTTGCTGTCAGAGGCACATATTTTTCTATGAGCCTATGCTGCCATCTAGTGGATGATGCACTGAAATGATGGTGTCTAACTTCAGGATACAAACTGAGCAGCACTCAACTTCTAAACTGAATTTAACGCCCAGGACATGGTTATTTAAAAAAAGAAGAAGAAGTAAAATCAAGTCTGATCCCTTAAGAACGCTTTTTTATGAAACCTACTCAAACTTTAACCAATCTGCCTCATTTCCTCAGCACAATAAACTGATTGTGTAATTTTGAAGACCACTGAGATTCACAGCTAAAACTGTCAAATTGGAATTATAAATATGCATATATCCCAGTTCTTCCTTTCAAGATCAAAGGATTCAGAGTTATTAGCTGAAACTATCAAGTTGTCAGCATTAATATATAACAAGTTAACTGAGTTAAGTTAACTCAGTCTTGCAAGTGAGCAATTTCCAACTTCAGACCAGATGGTGGTGTGTTTGCAACAGGTGAGTAGAAACAACTAGTTTTTTTTATTTCATTTTTTTTTTTTTTAACTCTGAGCGTGCAAGTCCAAGTTTATCTAAACATTCCATTGTTTGCTAAATGCTCACATCTCCAGACCAGGGCTATTTATTTACCCCCACTGGCCCGTATTTCCACCTGCATGTTGAAGGTGTTTATGCATAAACTCCCTCAAAGAGAAGCAGTTCACTCCAAGGTCTCTGTTCTGTCACTCTGGCAATAAAGCTCGGTCATGCTCTCTTTCCCCCCTCTTTGCTGCACCTCTATATCTCCCTCCCTCTCTGTGTGTGTGTCATGTGAAGAGGCAGGAACATTCTGGAAAATGAAAACAAATTGCTCGAGATGCTTCATATGGGCTAGATGCATAGATATTTTGGCATTGACCTTTCTACAGAAACATAACCGACTTGTCACTCTTTCTCCCCAGAACATCTTTGTCAGCAAAACTTAGAAATCAAAACTTCACACCTAAAGTATCTTAAGATATAGTATTACTGGCAGTGGACAGAGTTTCTGTTTCCTGTAAACTGTTCAGGTCAGTGACAAAGTTCATAGCAACACTAGGTAGTTTTTATACCTTAAAATAACAGATTCAAATGTGTTTAATGATACACAAATGTACAGGGACAATGACATGTCTGTCATTGCCACAGTGCCCCCTGGATGTGTGGAACAGCACTACATAACTCTGAGGTACCATGCTGGAACATTACAACCTGTTTTATGGTGATAAACACACACTAACAACCAGAGCCGGAGCTAGCAGCTAGCAGCTAGCAACTAGCTATTAGAGACAACTAGTTTGCCATTCACAGTGTGGACAGAAAACAAAAGAGGACAAGGAGTGAATATCGGAACATATTGACCTCATTGGTGAGAGCTGTAATATGTGTGAGCTGCATTTTTGTTATAGAAGATGGCAACTTGCTAGTTTGTCATCAGTTGCTAGGTAAACCCATTTCAATAAAAGTTTAGCTGGCAAATTAGCCAAACATGCCTGTCATATCTGTGTAAAATCAAATACCTTGTGGTTGACATGGTTCTTTGGCCTCAGAGGTTGCTGGTTTCTTCTTGAACAGCGTGTCAACAAATATGTGTCCAGCTGTGTGCATGGGGAGCCTCAGACCACAACTTGTATTATGACGTGAATCAGGTAACCCACCTCCAGAGGGAGTCCAAGTACAGCATCAATTGAATCTTGAATTGTGTCACTAAAGAGGAAGGAGAAATGAACAAATCTTTGAGTGTGATTGGTAACGTTTAAGTTTGTAGGTCATGTTTGGATGTTGTGGGTTTAGCTTGAGTCTGAAGTTGACTTTGATATATTGTATATAAATAAGTGGAGCTAAATATAAGTTAGACACTTTAAAGGAAAAGAAGGAACTCACCCTCGCAGCATACTGATGTCCACACTTCAGGCAGTGATGCAGCACTTCTGGCCTTGTGACCCGGACATAATGGATGAGAGCCTAAAGTGGACCACTTGTAAAATAGCAGATCTGACCCAAATATCCCGAAACAAATTGGATCTTTTTTGGCAAACATGCGGTGCTCTGGGCAAGATGAAATTTAAATGTGAATCTAAAGTGGCCTGCGTTTGGTAACTGGTTAATATTGCCCAAAGAGCACAAAGCTAAGTATGGCCACCTTTGGTTGACAGTATTGCTATTGTGTATTTGTGGCCCAGATCTGGCAAATAGTAGCGGACCATAATTCCAGCGGATTGTGGGCCTGGATGACAGTGTTCACTGTGGGCCAAATCTGAGCCAAAACTATTTGGTTATGTGGAAGTAAAGACGACTGACATTCTCAGTCTTAGTAGCTCTGCTGCACAACTACTGTAACTAGTTCAAGGTCAAAGGCCACACAGATAGCTGAATGACTTGTAATGCATTTTCCAGCTAACAGGGAGAACATTATTTAAATATGAGCTACTTAATTATCGGTCCCTGCCTGAGAACTCTTTTCACTCCAGTTATAGTCAAACATCACTCACATCCCCAGGAAAAAGCTCTTTGGCTCCATCTGTTGATGTTTAACTCAATCAGTGAAATGTTGCTGCTTCAGTGCAACTCTGCCTCCCAACACTTCAGTCTGCCTATTGTAATTTTTCTCAAGAGAAAAACATGTAACCGTACGCCTCGGTCTCGACAACACTTAACTATGATGACGTGAGCGACCGTGCTACGTGTTTTAGTTCACCCCCACGCATCGTTAGGCCGGCTGATTCGGCAAACATGTCATCACTTTGCACCATCTTGTCGATGCTATCGCTGCTATCTGCATTCTCCCTGAGAACTTGATATGACCCAGAGGTGAGGGGAAAAAAAGTGGTAGGAATGTTTGTATGTATGAAAGTTATGGGCACACGATGGGTTTCAGTATTGGTCAACACTTCCTAAGTGCACAGTAAATGTTAAAACAAGATTCTAATGAATATCATGTCCCTTAAATGTATTTAAAGGGCATTAATTCTTTGATTCTTCCCTCATTCAGGTGGACAAACAGCTGTCCCTCTTTACCTGATGTGCATGCCGAGAAAAGAAACTATTAAAAGTTGCCCATCAAATCCGTCCTCTGGGACTTGTTCGCACTTGTCTTGGCTCAAGTTCAGAAAACGAGAAAAGAGGGCGAGGAATGGGTGAGAATGAATCATCTGAAGACAAAGAGACAGTGACAAATGCATTTTTAGCTTTAACTCAAACATTTTAGCTCCAGAATGCTAATAACGTCTCGCTTGGATTAGTCAAAACGCTCTCCGAAGAGTGAGTATCACTTTCAGGCGGTTCCCTCAGTGTTGACAGGTCACAGTGCTGCTGCAGGAGCACCACTGACACAGACTTAACTCCCCCAGCATTAACACTTCACACCGTAGTGTAAAGTTATGATACTGAAGCTGGAGGTGGATTATGTGTGCTTGAAAATCAGAATCGGTTGTTACCAGCGCCTTTGAATATAAATCATATTTTCAGCACAATGAGACATTGAAAGTAGTTCATGGAGAATTTTGATCTTATAGGATAGGAAGAGAAAAGTGACTAATTAAAGTGAATATGCATGAATAAATTCAATTCAATTATATTTGTATTGTGCCAAGTCATAACATACATTATCTCAAGTCACTATACAAAGTGCAGGGGCTGAGATCTTACAATTTGACAAAGAAACCCGACAGTTCCTGTAACGAGCGAGCACCTTTGCAACTGTGAAGAAAAAAAAATTCAGACTCAATGTGGGCGGCCATCTGCCTCACCCAGTTTGGGAGAGAAGAGAGGAATGGGGGACAGAGTATAAGCTCTGTTAGACTGGCTGTTAAATGACTGGTTGTATAAACATGTTATAAACGATTGCAGCACCAGTTAATAATAATAATAACAATTACAATAATCATTATCATCATGATTAACTGATTATTGTCAATAAGTAAAGCAAGATTACAAGTGCAGATGCTTCCAATTATGCAGGTCCCCATGAAAAATAAAGTGACTTCACATCTTGACACAACTGAACATCTATAGTAAACCTGCCCACCATTTTCATCAAACACCAAATAAGGGAATTCTGTTTTTTTTAATGTTAAATCCTGCAGAGTTTCACACATTTGACAAATCTCAGCCGGTGAAGCTGTTTTCAGAAGTCCATTGGTTTTCCCTTGGGTTTGTCTCACTCATGTGTGCAGATGGGAAGCCCACTCCTTCCTGAGGCATATAACAACATTGGCCTCTAATATTCACACTGCTTGTTCTATGACTCATTTGTAGTTATTGCATATTTGAGGCAGCACAGCAGTGCAATGATTGTACTTGAAGTTGCACTGAAGAAATATTGATAGACAGTTTAACATGTAATTGGCTCTGGTCTTGGATCTCAAATACAGATTAATCACTTTGACGCAGATCACCAGGTCATCCAGTGTGAGTTTATATCTCCTGATTAATTTGTTTTCCTGTATACTTCTATCAGAAATGTAAAAGGTTTTGCCAAAATATGATGTCACTCATCTGGAAAGCTCAACAAAAGAGAAAAAAATCACATCTCCACCAATTTATGTTATCTTCAGATAACAGGAATGACAGAATGCATTTGTTATCACCACAGTCATCATCATCTCAGTGCCAAAGAGCAGGAATGTCAGTCCACAAGTGGATCTATACCTTCCTCTCCTTGTGTCAGAATCCTGTGTCATGGGGGAAATCCTGGTCTCTGAGTGAAGGGGGCTCTCAGCCAGTATCATTGCTCGCTGCCAAGGAAAGACTCAACCCTCTGTTCCTGGGAAGTGTGCCACACTCTTTCTATTTGATGTTGTAATTGTTTCTCTGTCTTGGACAAGATGCGTTTTTTTTTTTTGTCTGAAGGAGGAAACACTTGAGCTCCATCTCTGTAGATGTTTTGGAGATGTGGCAGCAGGTTGTGGTCTGCAGCATATGGGCTCACTTTAAAACCTCCACAAAAGCCTCTCCTTTGAGATAATTGTACCTTGAATTAGACCGGAGAAGCTTTGATTTATCTGCACAGTTTCTGACAACAAGTTTCCACCCCTTCAGATTTTCCATCGACAAATCTGCTGCAATAACCGAAACCTGCTAAAATAACACTAAACAGCATGAAATGATACTTAATTCATCACCCTGGACAAATTGTCGTCGGCGTAAGGAGTTAATGAAAGGATAGTCGCAACAAGGTGGAGGAAAAATAATTTCCTCATGTTGCAAACTTCAGAGGACATCCTCTAATTACGCCGGATGAAGGTAAGCTCTCCTTGACATCCCACAGCACCATGAGTCGTCTAGGCTGCTCACTGAGACCTTTGACCAAACACGCAATTAGATGTAATATGGGTGTACACAATTCAAATATGGTTACATCAACAAGGACATTGAGCGAACGTGGTTTGTCGTTTTACTTTTTTTTCCAAAGCTGTTCCAACAAATAACATCATCACATGTGGGCTCGGCTGCACACACCATCATAATTACAACTAATGTCAACAATATCTGACATGAATCACGATTTAATTTGTAACTGTAACTACAAAGTGTTCATAGTTACTGTTTCCACAGCAGACTGAGTTCTCTGTGATAATATTACATTAAGAATGATTTTTAATAATTTATTTATTACAATAATAATGGAACACATCAGTTTAATTGTGAAAATGCAAATGTCCATTCAAAAAAATAATAAATGTAGGTGCTATTTGTCAACACACAAAGTTATTGTGTCCCTCTGATTTTATTTAAATTAATTAACAAGCAGAAAAAGTCCAATTATCTCTGATTTGAGCTTCTCAAATGTACATTTAATATCTTTAGGTGTTGGACTATGGTTTTAAATAAGTTGCCATATTTTGAATCATTGATTAGTTATCTAAGTACATTTTTAAGCAAAAACTATTTGTCATGTACTTTCAACATCTTTAGGCTTTGGACGATTGTTAAGGCAAAGCTAGCCCTTTGAAGACATGACCATGCTTCTGGGAAATTCTAAGTTTTATTTTTATTTTAAATTTCATGAGAACTGATAGACAGGCAATGGCGTAGCCCATCTCTTATCCAATGTCAGTTGAGATTATCGGCAGTTGATCGAGAGCGTCAAAAGGATTAGGATTAAAATCAGAGTATTAACTGGCAAAGATAAATACTTTTTTTGAGCCCTTTTCAGAATGAAAAAAATAAATTGCTCTTTTTTATTGCTTACAATATAAAGTAAAGACAAGTAGACAAGTGGATAAAGCACAAAGAAGAAGTAACAACAAGAAGAATTGCAGACAAGGCCTCACTGACATATATGTCATATTGCTTCTGTTCTGCATTCAATGAAACCAGATACACTCGACAATTATGATGACAAAAGACAGGAAACAAAAGTTCATTCTGTTCTTTTTTTCATTTTAAGTTCATTCTCCCTGTGTTATCACACACACACACACACACACACACACACACAAGCACGCACACACAGTACGGTATATTGCATGTGCTTTCAGTTTGACCCCACTTCACCTTCCCTGTTCTTTCACTTCCACTGCTTTCACCTGTCTATTGTGCACAATGCCTTTATCTGCTGCCCGGTCATATTCTATTCAACTTCGACATTATAACACAGACAGTAACAGATTGTTACACTAGTTTCCTATTTTCATGATTGTAAACCCAGTGACTCACAGTCTATATGTGAGGGTTAGGCAGTGCATTCATTCAGGACGTGCTGAGGAAAAATGGGGGAACTATGAGGGGCTTTTTCTTGGCCAGCAAGTCCAGGCTTGGTTGCAGGCCTGTCTGTCCCTACTCAGCGCAAACATGTCAGACATTTCACCACCAGTATGAGTGAGCTGAGGTCCCCCATTCTTTTGCTGCAGGTTGAAAACATCTCTACGCGATGCTACAAGCCTGATTTGTGCTCGGCGTGATGAACTTGTTAATTAACTTTTAAAAAGGCGTGTGCTTATTCTTACTAAAAACAGAAAGCTGATGAGAGACATGGAGTATCCGCACACTGCAAGACACACATGCATATTTTTGAAAGCTGAAAGGGAATGTGTGCAGATGTGACCAAAAAATAATCATGTGGGCTGAGTTTCTGACATCGGTGGAGGCAGCCCTAACTCGGTTTTCACGTTTACACTCTGGACTCTGGACTCCCACTGTAAGGCAATACAATTCACCCAGGGGGAGACGTCCACTTGATTAATCCCGAGGTATCGGGACAAACAAGTCCCCATTGTGCAGACACTGGGCCGGAGTTGTGCAGCTTTCAACAGATCGCCGCCGTGTCAGACGACCACAGGCAGGAATACATAAATGCATTTCAGGAGACTCAGCGCGGCTCTCTTGTGAAGCACGTGAAAGTGCGGCGCTGGCTGGAATATACTGAGAACACCCAAAACAAACCCACTTCCCGGCCCAACTGGCATCCACACAAGGGTAGAAATAAGGGAATGTATTTATGAGCATCTGGCTGTGGTTCAGTGAGGTCAGTGCACTGATACAAGTACAAGGATAGATCCCTGCACCTCACACACTGCAGACAGGGAAGAGCTGGTGTGTTTTTCTAAATCTATGACCTTATATTTCAGCTGCGTTATTATCATTTGTAGCATAACAGTCTTTCAAAACACCATGACATTAATTAGCTTGCATGTGATTTGACCCGTAAGTAAGAAATCCTCCTTGTCCTCTTCATGAACACACACATAAAAACACTGATCGTGATTTTCCCCATTGTTGTGACATGAATACTCAATCTGTCTTTGGGAGTCCTTTGTCAGGACGGCACGATAGTGCTGGTAACATTGACTGATATTGAGCTTGGCTCCTGGAGGAAGACACACGGTTTTCATAAGACCATTAATCTTAAAAGGAACAACTGTCAGAAAACATACAGCACCCCTATCCCTGACATAAGAAAGGCCCGTCCGAGGCCTTGATTTCTGGTTTGGCGGAAAACGATATCACACCGCCTCCAATTGAAGGCCTTGAACGTCCCCCACGCAGAATTTTCCATCGCGGATCTGGCATTCTTAAGCTTAGATGCAAAGGACTACACCACAACTGCAATTCATGACACGCGACAGGATTTACAGTTTAAAGTGGATCATTTCAGAAATCACTGGTTATTATTATTATTACAGGTGCTTCAAAGCTCTCAGTCAAGAAAGTCATTAAAAGCTAATCAAGGTTTAATCTGGGAGAAGAGGCAATTAGTGAAAAGGAAAGAACTAAAAGTCAAATGTTAATCATAAACATAACAGTAGAATTGTGAAATTGAAAAATACAAGGTCACAGTCAATTTCCACGTGACCCGCTGTTTTCGACTGTCTGGGCTGATTTCCAAGTAGGGCAGGCTTGACTCGGCAGCAGCCCTGGATGGAGTCTGAAGTGCTCCAAAAGTAATTAAGGTTTCTCCTCTTAATTGACAACAGACATAGCTCAGCGAGGCCCCGCTTACAAACATCCACCAAGCATGGGAGCGTTAAAAAAGGTGCGTTTAATAAAAGGCTAGAAAAGCTCTCAGTTATGAACAGGCTGGATAGACTGTGAGCATCAGGGCTAATGATGTAGTGAGAAAACAAATGAGCAGTTATGCCGCCATGTCAGAAAGTCCACTTCATTAAAAAGTGATTTTCCCTTCTCTCAGTAGTCTATAAAGTTAATGTGATTCAGTCTCTGCTGCAGGTGTTGTGATCTGTGTTCCATCCCCTCAAATGTTTTAACCAACCAGACTCAACATTATGTTGTCATCATGACCCCCAGGACTCATGATGACATCATGTCTGTGGTTCACGATGGGTGGTTGACCTTAAAATGGTGATAAAACTGTAACAGCACACATTATATATATATATACATTATATAATGTACATGGAAAAAAAACATGTACTCACGTTCTGGCTCCAAGTAAGAAATGATCTATCACCTTATCAGCATTCAGATCTATTCTGTTTACTGCCAGAGAGGGAGCTCTACCTTCCACTTCCACATTGCTTTACTATAATGCAATGTGGTTTTAGCTGTATTTATCTTTGCAAAATGAAAACTACAGAATTTACAGAGTAGACAACATAGTAAAATGATTTTTTAGAATGGGTTCATTCCATAGTTTGTCCATAACAAATAGTAGTTTATGGTTATTATTGTTTTTTTTTTTAGACTTTTGCAATGATCCAAACCATTTTTATAAATATAGATAAAGAACTGCATTTTTTTATATTCTATGTAAAAAATAAATAAATTGTTTTTATCCAAGTTCTATATATTTGGTTGTTTTCTCTTTATTCATATAATTTACATTAAAGTGTATGGTAAGATAACAAGCCTTGACTTTTGTCATAAGGGTTTGATTACAGAATCTTAGGAATCATTGTTATGTAGTTTTTGTATACCAGCTGATAATTGTAATTGTAAAAGTAATAAGTTATGACAGCTACTGATTCCTACAAACTGAAATGATTCAGTTGAAATCCGTTATTCAGGAACAATACACGGTAACATTGTATGTTACATTTTTCTTCTGGATCTTTATCAGTGGGAAGTATTATACAATCATGTTTCACTTCAGTGTAATGTGCATCACATTCTGACCCCTGGATCTTTATCTAAATGGTGGAAAATTAAATCCATGTCTGATAAAGAGATTGGTCACACTTTGAATCTTTATTAGTCTGATAGCAGATGCTTAACATGTGTGTACTTTCAACTTATCTTCTCCAGAGGAGGTTGTCATCTCACTGGAATTATTGTTACTGCCTCCACTACGATGTCACAGGTTTGATCCTAATGAAGTGCATCGTGATAAGTGCAGCCTCTTATTCAGCCATACAAGCTACTATTGAGCATTAAACCCCATTGTTCCAGTAGAAATAGCTACTGTAATATGAGCTATATAATACGAGTGGAAGTCTTACAGCTACCTCCACAGAGGAGGATATATATTTATTTCCTTGCTGTTTGCAGGACAATGCAAAAAACGACTCTACCGATTTACCGGCCACAGAAGAACCCGGAGCAGATTTGATAAAGTGGTTGAATCCAGAGATTAATTTTCACTTTCTTAAACATTGCATGATTAGGCATTTTTCAACATTTTAATGACTTTGTCAAGAAATAACGAAGACACATATCAGACATGTGTAGAAAGCTAATATCTAAGAACAGGTGCAATTTGGTGCCAACACAGATCCAAGGATCCAGATGTAACTGATCTCAGTACATGTATATGCAATATAGTGATTAAATAGACAATCAGCTTTGGAGGAGGTATGCGTTTGACCTGGTTTAATAACATTATTTATAGTTTAAGTGACATTCTTCAGAGTTTATTGTCAACATCATATGGTGCTGCAGCAAAAGAAGAGGTGGAGGAAAGATGTCCGATTCAAACTGAAATGATTTAATCTCTTCCCTTCAGAGTTTATTGTCTTTTCGAATGGGGCATCAGGTTAAATTCCCAGTTGTCCATAAGATAAAGATGTTGCATGGTGCAGGTTATAATTCCTCTTATGGCCCATAATCATACCTTCACAATAATGTTAGTTTTATAAATCATCAATGGAGCATGATGACCCCGGTGTGAAGAAACCAGAGGGGGAAACCTGAATGCCAGTGTGGACGGATGTTTGATCATTGATCCTCTTGGTCAATTAATAAGAGAGAATGCTCATCCAAAGTCAAATTGTAAGCGTTTCCAAAGAAGTGACAAACAAACACAAACTGCATTAAGAGCTCACAGGGAGTCTCCATCAGTAAAAAGGACCCTAAATCCTTATAATGCCACCTCAGAGATGAGACTCTGAATCCTAACACACACGTCTGCTGTTCATATTTTGCGATGACAGTTTCTTGAGTCACAGCAGCAGAAAGAAAACAGTTTGTTTTATTTTCCAAAACATGTTTCCACTTTAAATTAGAACCAGAATCGTCCCCAACACACAACAAATGTGTCATGAGTTCCCAAGGACGTTCAATGGAATGAATCTAAAACAAAGTGAAACCAGTAGGTTTTTTGTCGGATGACGTGCTATTGTAATGGGTAAATGATGGAGAAATAGATGTTTATACTAACTGTAACGTTTTGCCAGCAATAATATTCTTTTAGATGTAATAACTGCTTGTATGTCAAGTATGTATTTCCCATTTCATAAAAAACTCAAATGGCAAATACTTCCTGTCTGTTGAAGATTAAGAATAGTTTAATTATTTGTCCTTTCCTCCAAAAAGAATCAAAGTACAGACAAAACCCTCATGTGTCTCCCTCATTGCAACAATTAGAGGTACATGCTCGGTACATGAAGACACACAAGGTGTGTTCAGTGAAGGTCACAAGCTATTACCCAGCCTGGTAAAAAGCTGGCGTGTCTCACATGGCTCGGCTGCATGCCCTCATTAGGCGTGTTCTGTAGCTCACAGTGGCTCCTGTCGCTATAAAAGAACTGAGGTCCCTGGCATCCAAGCCTCCTTTTTTAGTAGAACCTCAGCGGCAGGAGCACAACGAGACTACACATCACCACCTCTGGATCAGATAGGAGCGGACAAACCGTTTTTGTAGAAGAGGGTGTGTGTGTGTGTGTGTGTGAACCAGAATCAGTGTGTGTCTTTGGCCTACAGGTTGTGCTAGGTTGTGCTAGGTTGGCTCTGAACTGGATAAACAATGATCACCCCCCTCCTCTTTTCTCATAATGAAGGGTTTATTAACTTTCAGACAACATGGGAAACTTTAAGGTTTAATTTATGGGTTATATTAGAATAAAAAATGAAAGACAAAAATGGGCAAGGGCCTTATTCGCTGCTGCATACTTTTAGTAATTGCATTTGTTTGCACTGGAGCAGCCACGAATACATATAGTTTGCTTTTACCTGCACTGTTTTGGTGCTGTAATGGAAATATAAGACTTATAGACTCATTTTGGTCCCGGTGTGCTACATACATGCAGATCTGGACCTTGCATTATAATTTCCACACTGAGCCCTGACATCACTTAACTCACAAACAAACGGTTCACTCATTTGTGAAAAGAAAATTGAAGCCATGTCAAAAGAAAAATATCTGTCTCTTGTTAAATAATGGCAAAGACACGTTTATCTGGACATGATTATCGTGTTAAACCAATGAGAGACAAGAAGACTTTGTTCAAATTGCTGCAAACTGTCATTACTGCTACTGCATATTTTACAAATTTAGTATAAACAGTGCAAGAAGCCAGTGATTCTATTATTAACACACACACACAATCATTTATTGATTCCAGCTATTTAAATTGCAAAGCAATTGATGAAGAAAATATCAGTAACTCCACCTGACGCATCACTAGAATAATCATTTCTAGCAACACACACACACACACACACACACACACACACACACACACACACGGACAATGAGAAATCGAGCCTTTAAATTCTCCCTAAGTCTTTAAAGACAAATCACACTTGAGGAAGTGAATCCTGTGATGACACTTAAAACCAACATCAATATTTACCGACGGGGGTCGTTGCACCTTGCGAGTATCAGGTGTCGATCGCATGAGTTAATGTATGGTTGTGTGTGTGTGTGTGTGTGTGTGTGTGTGTGTGTGTGTGTGTGTGTGTGTGTGTGTGTGTGTGTGTGTGTGTGCGCGCGCGCTTGCATGCGTGTGCGTGTGTGTGATCTTAAAAGAGACTTGAGGACCTCTGTCTATTTGTCTCAGAGTATAAATATTATCTTACACGACAGAGCACCAATAAGGAAATAACATTTACATTTGAAAGAAAACCTTTGCCAAGGACCAAACGAAGTGAAAAACCTTATATTTCACTTGCGTCAATACAAAAAAGCATCTAACTGAAGTAAGCATAATTTAATATTATAACTAGATCAATTAGTATATTTAGTATATTTTAATTGTATAATTTTTGTATATTTTTAAATACACGACAAAGTATGTTGTGCTTGAACTCAGAGGAGGCATTACGTGAATTATTCAGATTGACCAAAAATAAATATATAATCCATGCACTCGAATTTTGGGACAAGGAATAACTATTATTAATGAAAGAGAGAAAAATTAACTTCTCTCAGCTTTAAAATTTAACCAGCTAGTAAATAAGACCTGTAATCTATGATCATTAGACAACACAACCACCACAGGAACACGAAATAAAAAGGCTAAATAAACGTGTCCAATAATCAGAGTAAATAATGAGGTTTCGTGTGAGATGTGGTCAGAAAATAAACATGTATTCAGACATGTTGTTCAGAAGTGACCTGATCAACCTGCACCTCAAAGAAAAGAGAAAGAAGAGCATGCCTCCCTGATGAAAACGTCAGCGATTAATGGAATCACCCTCTTTTACATTTAAACAGAAATACTGCTGTGTGTTGTGTTTGTGTGGCAGTGTATTTATGTGGGCTCATATTGTGTGAATACACTTTGCATCCTGGAGAATGAGGGGAACCGTTCAAACAATGTTGTTGTTTGGTCACACATGACAAACCCGAGGAGACAGTTGTAAAGTCTCACCTGATGTGCACAGAATCTATAACGGCTCTATAGTCTCTTCTAACCCCGTAGATTATTCAGAATTATTTTATTCTAATATCCCCATCATCCTGCAATAAAAAAATATATACCGTCAAAATACAGTTTATATAAAACAAAT
This sequence comes from Paralichthys olivaceus, assembly GCF_024713975.1. Taxonomy (NCBI): domain Eukaryota; kingdom Metazoa; phylum Chordata; class Actinopteri; order Pleuronectiformes; family Paralichthyidae; genus Paralichthys; species Paralichthys olivaceus. The sequence continues at coordinate 18,731,363 of NC_091104.1, read as the reverse complement.
TATAAAAAGAGTTTGATAAATATATCAGGACTCGAATAGTAAAACCAAACCACCGCTGGATTAATTCTGTTTATTTCTGCCTGAGCTCTAGAAAAACGAATCTGCTGCAAAGCACATTTTTGCTTTTGAAGCATCTGAAATAAAAATATGTCTTGGTCATAAGCGAAAGGCTGTGCTCATTTTTTTAATTTTTAATCTATCAACCCTGCAAAGGAGAGTGCAGGTATAAGAGGCAAATAGGCTACATTAACAAAAAAGAATGTTAATAAAATATTTATATTCAAAACATGCAGAAGTATAAAAGAGCAAGGTTCATTATGAGTGACAGGGTTTGATAGCGAATGAAAATTGTTAATTTAATGTAAGTAAATCAACACATTTTTTTCAATCTAATACTCGTTACGAGCAATTAAATAGTTAATCTCTCGCATTGGAAACATGTTAACATGGAAACATTACCTACCTCCAACATATAGCGCGTAATTCAGAGGCGGGAGACAGGGTGCTGACCAAACCATGTAATTCCAGAGTTGTCCAGATGAGGGGAGTCCTGGCAGCCATGAAGGCCAGAGAGGAGAGGTACACAAGCAAGAGAGTGAGTGAGCGACCCTGACACAAACAGAGAGAGAGAGAGAGAGAGAGAGTAAAAGGAAGGGTAATGTGAAATCAATGGTTCATGCTCAGCAGCATCAGATAAGATCACGCCCTCCTGCATTGACATCCTGCGTGCAAACAGGATCCATTTATTCTGTCAATAAAAAAAGATCATCATCCAACTTTAAGACGACCTGAAAACTCCTCTGACCAAACCTGATGCTTTCCATGTGTCCTGCAGCTCCCAGGTCTGGGTGGTGGAGTGGCCGCGAGACAGAGAGGGGTGTGCTGGGGTGGTGGTGGTATAGAGAGGGAGAAGGGGGGGGGTTCAGGACACTGCACCTTGTTACCATTGGGTCGACTGTTAACTTTTTACAAGTGACGTTTTGCGAGCGTATAAACGATACCTTCTAAACTTGCACAGGAAACTCCGCAAAACATGCTGTGATAATGCGCGTCTCTGGAATCCAGTCGATATGGCCCATAGTCTGGGAGCGCAGCGATCCACAGAGGTATCGATTACACGAGGCCCTCCTCGTGTTTGATGCTCTCACACCGGCTTATACGAAATAGACTCGGGCTGCCAGTGTGCATGTCTCCTGCTCTGATCGTCAAATCACTCAATTACGCATCATCCCCAGCATCACTCTAAATGCAGAAATATAAATCCATTTGGGTAAAAATGGTGTTGTGACTAAACAGAACTGCTTAAAAAAATAGTCACTGAGGGGAAAATACATATTTTTATGGGATTTGCATGTAAACTATTTAGCCAAAGATGGCACCGTGTATCTTCCAAAGCTGGGTCATTTCTGTAGCATTAATCTTATTTTCAAAATGCCCTTTAGAAGCATGAACCATTCATGCCCTTAAATTCACTGTGTTGTGCACAACTATTGAGTTTATGTACAAGGTACACCACACGCCACAAGCTCACCCACATTTCATGCGTAAAAATTTGATTACGCATGAATATGAAAGAGCTTTGCTGCAGTGACTGGTGCAATTTATTTGTAATATCTTCTCACTGAATAATTCATGTCAAATTAATGCTACTCCATTTCAAACTCACTGAAGTATTTCTATGTCAGCTGTAAATAAAGTGGTTGGGGTTTCATTTAGAGCTGAAAACATGAGCAACTCTCTTCTGTCATCCTTGTGCGTTTCTCCTGATGCACACAGTCCTCGCCAGAAGGCTGCACATTGGATTAAAGGCTTCCCTTTCTGCCACTTCCCCCTATGCAAAAATATATCAAGGGGGCAGCACGGCTCCAACCGGATGGGGTTTGCATTGGCTGACAGCTGTTTCCAGCACAGGACGACCAATGAGACCGAGGCACGGGCTCCGCGTATAACAGCGAAGATTGACGTGGAGTAAGCGTCAAATTAATTCCAGCAAACTCCCGGACTCCCCGGGACAACTTCAATTTGCTTTTATCGGATGAAGATCACTTCGGCGCCGCTGTGTACCTCTCACTTGCTTTTAAAAAGAAAAAAAACAGAAGGGGCTACGCTGCAGTGGGAAGAGATTTCGGGAGGTCTCGTGTTCCTCCTCTGGGGCTCACTCCACAAGTTCCCCTTCCTTCTCAGCCTTCTCTCGGACGCATTAAGCCATTCGAAGGGGCACCTACATTCTCCCAGCATCTCGAAACACATTGGCAAATGGGTAAGCCCGGGTTACCATCTGCATGCTTCAGTGACAGGGGGCTTATGGAAGCGTATCCAGACTAAACGTGTCTGCGTAAAAACAGTTTAGTGTTTCCTTTTCTCCCCAAGTTCACATTGTGTGCAAATGAAGAAGATCTTTCGGCGACAGTCTGTCAAGTTTATCTCATGATCGAGTTTTTCCCTGCTCTACTCAGCAGAGACTGCTGTCTGCGTAAAGCCTTAAATCTTATGGAAACACACCAACAATTATCTTATGTGCAGCGTTTCTTTGAAGAGCTCCCGGTGTGTATTCCTCAAGCTCGCCATTTTTTATGTTGTTTTTATGTACGCAGGAATGGTGGAGGGTAAACCCAGCACACACACTTTACACACTAGTGTAAAGTGGAAAAACAAAGGTTGCTATCTTGTGTATAGGCTGGCACGTGTTGAACAACTTAATACCCGCAATTTAAGTTGCAAACCAGGAGCACATTGTGGCTGACTTTGCAGTTGCCTAATGAAAATATATTTTTGTCAGGTCACGAGTGCATGGACAATTTGATATTTATTTATTTTATTTATTTGTTTACTCATTTCAAATATCTGTTCTCCTGCAGAGCAAACCTATGGAGAGGTGAACCAGTTAGGTGGCGTGTTCGTCAATGGACGACCCCTGCCCAACGCCATACGGTTGAGAATCGTGGAGCTGGCTCAGCTCGGGATCAGGCCCTGCGACATCAGCAGGCAGCTCCGAGTCTCGCACGGCTGCGTGAGCAAGATTTTGGCGAGATACAACGAGACGGGCTCCATCTTACCCGGTGCCATCGGCGGGAGCAAACCGCGCGTCACGACGCCTAACGTGGTGAAGAATATCAGGGAATACAAACAAAACGACCCCGGGATCTTTGCGTGGGAGATCCGGGACAGGCTTTTGGCAGACGGAGTTTGTGACAAGTACAATGTCCCGTCGGTGAGTTCGATCAGCAGGATTTTACGCAACAAAATTGGGAATCTCTCGCAGCCCAACCAGTACGAGGGCGGCAAGCAAGCGTCCTCGCAGGCCGGCCTCTCCTACAACCACATATACCCTTATTCCTACCCCAACACCATGTCGCCAAAGATGAGCAGCCCTCCAGGAGTACCGGTGACGGCCGGGCATATGAGCTTATCCAGGGCCTGGCCTTCTGCGCACACCGTCAGCAACATCCTAGGCATACGAGCCTTCATGGATCCTTCAGGTGAGGAAAACACAGCCATTATGTGCTCTGTGAGAAATCTAAGGCCTCTGAGTCTCTGTGCCAAACATGCAAACCCGCAGCTCCCATAGTTTTCAATTTAGATCTGAATAAATCCTTGAAGCTGGTTATTACTGTCCTATTCTTCATGATGAATTTCACTCCACACAACCTCTCCTGGCTCCAGGAGGAACAATATGCCCATTGGAAGTAATACAGGCCTTCGTTTCAGTATTTAGCCAGAAGGCATAAGGCCACTGTCAATGGGCCTTTTCATGGGATGAAGCGTCAGCAAACACCTTGCTCACCTGCTATATCCCTCTAATCCTTCAACTAGTTTTTACAGCCATTTTCTCTTTGCCATTCTGATCTTTACACGCTGTTTTTATCAAGTGTATACAATTGTTGAAGTCACTGTTAAGTCGCCATGGGCCATTCAAATTTTGTGCCACAAGGCCCAGTGTATTTTTATTATAGAAATTGTAATCATGTACTAATATGTAACAAAATAATATTTTTTTATTATTTAAATAGGTCAACACTTTAATCTTATCTTTGTGGAGGTATGGCTTATATTTCACTTGTTCACTAATTTCACGCAAACATGTGACAATAAAATGTTAAAGGTAATATTGGACATAATACGCCTGCACAAGTATAATTATAAATTATTAAATAAAATAATAATACATTATATTATATAATACATTTAATGTAGTGCTTTTAACCTATTTTCTTTTTCTGAAGTTAAAACTCAGGCCTAATTTTCTAATTCACAAGCATAATAAGCAATTATGCACCTACATTATTGTTATAATTCTAACAAAAAAATATATATTTTAAATATTATATTTGCTTTAGTGACTCATAACATTATATTGTGAAAATGCAATATATTTAATAGCTCAGGACATCAATGCGTAATGATTTTAAAATTGGTAAATTGTTCATAATTTATTATCAATCTAAAAAGGGCCGGCACTGTTTCCTCCCCCCCACACACTCAAACATTTTATCCATTTTACGTTGTATACATGTTTGACATGGAGTTACTGTTTCTGAATCAGCCATTGCTGGGACGGAGGGATATCCACCAAAAATGGAGGAGTGGAGTAGCGTCAACAGAGCAGCTTTCCCAGCGGCTCACACGGTCAACGGGATCGACAAGTCAGCCATTGACGCCGACATAAAATACGCTCAGGTAATAATAAAATGATAATGATAATGAAACTTTGAACATTTGTTTTGCCTGCAACGTTTCTATACGAACACTGCACATTGCTGTATCCACGCCATTTTCTCTTCTTTATTGGAAACAGTCCAAATGTTTGGTGCCAATGTGGGCTGAGGCCTGAAGTAAATAATTGCTCTCGTGGCAGAGCTGTGAAAAGTTTCCATATCAGAGACCCTCAAACAGAAGTCACGTCAGGCCACATACCTCTGTTAGATAAGCTCTGTCTCATGAGAGTTTTATTACCTCTGATTAAATACGTGTTTCTGTATTAAGGCTTAGAGGAGCTTTATTTCTATATGAACTCTAATTAGTCTTATTCATGGTAAATTAGAATAGAATGACTCTCCGTGTAGGCTGTTCCTCATTTTGTTTCCCTCCACCTCTAAACCACTTTGACCCCATCTTTATGGATCACTGCTGTTGGCCACACTGTCACATACAGTCATCAGGGGAGTGATGCGGTTTGTGCTTATTCTGTCCTATCTGTTTGCCTGCAGCCTTCCTCCACGTTGTCCGGCTATGTCTCGGCGTGTGCTTACTCTCCCACCAACCAGTACGGTGTGTACAGTGGGTCGGCGGGCGGCTATGTGGCCGCCGGACACCACCACTGGCAGCCGCAGAGCCAGGCCCTGTCCCACTCGGGCGGCGGGATGGGCATGCATGCGGGGGAGATCCACTCATCGATGGCCTTCAAGCACCACCAGGCCCGAGAAGGTGTGTGTGTCTTTGAGGTGCAGCTTAATGTTAAAAGCAGTGATGGATTTTTAAAAACTGTATCCCCTATGTAATGAAAAAAAAGAGATTATTATTACTATAGTACTATAGTCTATAAACACGTCTTTTAGTATTTTATCATATCGACCTAGAGCCAGACTGAGGTGTCCCTCCCCCTCCTCCTTTCCCGTTCAACACGCAATTCCGCAGAAGAGTGTAAACATTTGCCAAATCCCAAATAAAGTCGAATTATACGTCAATTATTAAATATTGATCTTCCAGACTTGGCCAGCTTCATGTGTGCCAAGTGGCCCAATGTCATTTTTACGCACAGGAATTGAGGGGAAACAAGACCCTGTTTGTGCACTGAAACCTTTCAGAGAAAAAAAAATCACGTTAGATGCTTTTTGAGAGGTTAATAATGTGCAGTTGCGTGCACAGGACTCGTGCACTTACATTTCTCGTCTGTGTTGTGCAGGAGACAGAAAACCGCCCAGTCCACTGAGCAAGCAGCAGCAGCAGCAGCAGCAGCAGCAGCAGCAACATGAAGACTTGAACAGTGTGCATGGACTCAGTCTCCCTACCTCATCATCATAACCGGGACTTACACCACCTTAATTACCAGACCCTTTTAAATGAACTCATTTCAACAATCTCCAACAGTAAGTCTGAACTCTATACCCCCCACCCCCACCCCTGGGTGCTGTAACTCACAGTCAAACACAGGCCTATTCACATGCATTATGAATACAGTATACTGTGGCTTTATCGGCCATCGTGGCCTTATGAATGTAAGCTTGCATGGATGTATCGGTGTCTCCCCTCATTGGTTGATAGTTTTTTCTCCCTCCATTGAAATACTTCATGATTTTAGACTCTATATTCTCTTATGGAGATAAAAAAAAAAACATACACTTCTCGCCCTTTCAGCCTGTCATCGATGTTTTATTACAAAACCAAGGGCTGTTCTGTAACCCGCCATTATATTTCACATGTGGCCATGATCTCGATCCTACAGTGACTCAACGATGTGAACAAAGAACTAAATTGTGTAAATGTAAAATATTTGCCAAAGCTTTAATTATATATTTTTATAATTCCATTGTAAATATTAAAAAATAAAGGCTTTCTTAAATGCCACATGGTCTTGTAGCGCAAGTTATTTCTGCATAATTCTGCAAATGAAGTTGGTGTTGAAATGTTGATATAAGTTGAAAGATATAGAGGAATAAGTGGAATTTAAGTTTTAGGTTGTTCTCGGGTTTTGTTGCAAACAGCGAGGGCCTCAACCCAAAACCATCCAGTTTCATTTCTGCACCATGGGCACAGGAAATGTACTCCAATCCCCTTTATACCTGCAATTTAGTCAATTCCAGCTGCCTTTCTTCCACTGGACATGACTGAAATATAACATTCATCAGACTGGAGGTTCCATCCTGGCACTTGCAGTGACATTTTGCTCTCTGTGTAGCTTTAAATGGCCTAAAACGTATTTTGATCACTCATTAATTTAAGTGAATAAACCAAATTTAGCCAGTCTCATGTGGAAACGATTGTCAGTCGGATTTAAATCTTAATGGCAGAAAATAAATCTGACAAGTGGGAAAAAGTAATCTTCTTTGCTCAGGTGTAACCTCCCCACATTTGCACGGTGCTCAATGCGTACATGCTGGGTGCCTCTATCGATGCTATCTGACCTGTAATTGATACCTGTGCCATGATGGAAACGTGAGGGCTGATCGTGCAGGAGAGAGCAGCTGAATCCATGCAGCCTGGCGGATAATGTGTGTAACCGTGTAGAAATGGCATCAGGCCTGAAAGCTTCTCTCTTCTCTTAAACTTTTTGTTTCGATGGCATCGTCCTAACGAAAATCGTCCACAGCTCGAATTCTCACCGAACTGTGCGTATTTTGTGATCTCCCTTTTCTTCTCTATGACGAGGTTTTATATGACAGTTTGCGTTATTACACTACCTAAAATATTATATATAGTTACATCGTTTTGTAGAATGCACAGGCTTTCAAATAATATATCATATTAATGTTGTATTCATTGTTTTTTGTAGAAAACGGACGTTTAAACAATTGGACAATTTTGACGCGTCCCTATTTTTCCCATGTTGCGTTTATCTGTGAGGGTAGATGAAAAGATTTTGTTTCATCATAAGAACTCGTACAAATTGTAGTAAATAATTGACAATTCTTTTTTCTTATTAATATCAACAGCCCAAATAATAAAATGAAAAGTGGATTTTGTCACAAATTCAAACTTGATAAACCTGATGAAAGCTTTTTCTTTTTTTAAATTAGATGAATTAGATTATTTTTTATGGTTGTGATGTGTCTTTCTGGGCAGCTTCAAGCTCTTAAAACTTTTATTTATTTTCAATCCTTCACAGACTTTGCATCTCCTGTACTGATGCAGGGGGAATGTGTGAAATACAGTTTGGTGACAGGCCTATTTAGTTTGGTTGAGTTGGACTGGGCATATCTGTGGTTTTTAACAGCGCCTTCAGTGTAGATGCAATCAGAGAGAAAAATATTTTATGATGTTATTTTTGTAACTTAGAATGATTCATTATATAAAATATAATGAATGTAGTTTTCCTCCCCTTTTAATAAGCACAAAACCACACAGTCGTACACAGTAGTTTTCATTGCACATGGGCAGTTGACCTTAATGGAAGATCAAGAAATAGGTAGATTGGGATTTTACTGAGGTGAACAGAGGGTCATCCAATTAGGTTATTGATCATCTGTTTAGTCTGAACACTAATAAACCTGATCAGCAAAAACTGAAAGAACTTTAAAGTTCTCAATGCTGTCTAAAAAAAAGTGTGACGATTGATAGAATACCATTAAAATGATGAATCACAGTGTTACTGTCAAGCTTGAGTGAGAGTAAAGCCTGAACGTAATATTATGACCTACGTGTAAAAAGGAATTGAAAAAAGTTGTGAGTGAATACAAAATCTACTTTATTCCAAATAAATACACTTCAATTAACTTCAAATCAATTGAAAATATATTGTCAATCTTTGGAATCATTTCTATAGTGAGATTGGGATTTTCTTGATGATTTTTTGTGATTTTATTATCAATCTGGCTACGGGGACAGTTGGAGATAATCCTTAACTGAAATATCTGTAAATCAGAAAAAATGCAAATATAGGTTCAATGAAAATGATAGACGGATGAAGATAGTGGCATTCTTTTTCGTAATGTATTCAATTTTTACAGTTCAATAATGGAAATATTAACAATACATTTACATAGTTTCAGCTTGATATTTAATGTATGACAATGACCAGTCTTTGCTCAGAGGTGTATAGCAGTATCAAATGTGTCTCATATGATCCTGTTTGATACTGTACAGATAATAATTCATGTCTATCTGAGATGTCTGAAAAATTGTCCCATAAAATGGGAATTTATTCATAGTGTACACTGCTAAGGTCCTTCAATCTATAGGTCTGGAACACAAGTGAGGTGTCATACTCTTGGTAGCAAGTTTTAGGACACACAGCGGAATTTGCATGGCCTCTGAACTCTATTTTTTAGTTACTGATTCATTTCCCCGTTTGCAGCGAAATCCCAAGTGACTCAGTAAATCCAAACATTAAGACGGCCTATGAGAACACACGCTCCCCGACTGGAGTCGCTCATGTTTTCCCGGATACCACTTGGGGTTCAGAAAACACTCCTTCATGGTGGCGGGGTTACTTCCTGCGGGACCTATGGTCATCAATCAGGGCAACAAGTGATGCCCCCCACCGTGTCCTCTGCAGACCCCTCTGTGTCGGAGGGGCAGCAGGTGGGCTGCTTCTAAATAGATATTTCCTATTTACACAGGGCATGTAATATTTCTTAAACGTTTAGTGTGTTTTGACATGGTTGCAACATGACAATTTGCCACTGGGGCCACTTCTTACATCCCAGAATGACCATAAGAACTGAGTTTGTGTGTATTTTAGATAGTGTTCGAATTGTTTCCAGTTAGCTGTAAATTCATTTCTCTCCTCCTGTTGTGAAACCATTTATATCAACAGTAAGATCATTGATCGACACTATAATTATTTAGCAAAATGTTGTTGTTTTTACATCCTGGTGTGCAGTGTATTCTCAGCATATTGACAAGATAGATTAGAATGCTGAAGATATAATTTTCTATTTGCGTAAATCTTACCTCGAAGGAAGTGACATATTTGTTTCTTTAATCATTTTGCCGAAATACAAATTCTCCGTTTAATTGATCCTCATCTATTCAGTATTACTGAAAAACTGCAGCTCGTGTGTAAAGGAGACAAAAAGAGACTATAGACACTGTAAATGCCAAACTTCCATTGAAAGTCAGGACACACAAGTGTGCAGACATCCAGACTTAAACACCGTACAGTGCTCTGACCTCCATGACCCTGAGAGTGGTTCCTCTGCGACTCTAAACTTGAAAGGATTCTCAGATACCAGAAGCTTAAACAGATACTTGGAGAGACGGATGGGGGACTTGGCCTCCTTGATCCTAATGGATATGATATTAATAACTGTTCATAATCCAAGCAGCGGTGGAATGGTGACAGAGATTCCTTTAGAAAAAAGCAAGAACAGGCACTGCTATCTTCAGCTATCAATTTATCACTGTCTGTCATGTGTACAGGAGGGATTGAGCGTTCTTCAGTTCAGTTTATGTCTTTGACACTTTGCTGGGTTTGATATAAGACTTAAAAAATTATCTTTGCCTTCTGTAAATTATCTCGGCCACGCATGAGTCATTCGCTCACTCCTGCCTTTGCTCGACTAAAAAAAAAAAATCAACAGGAGAGCATCTCAGGTCAGGCGACATGGCCGCTCAGACAGGTCCTGAAAAAAAAAAAAAAAGCAAAGATACGCGAGAAACCTTTTAGAAAGAGAGTGGCAAGTTGGCAAAGGATCAAATTTTTGGAAAGAGGGCCTAGAGTTTCAAAAAGAATCTACTTGCCATGGTAACACGCTGAATGCAAACATGTACAACGCTGTAACATGTGCCCTGTCACGCTATTTGACAAGCAGGGTGTAATTTTTTGACAGGCATGCGAGAAGCGGAGTCACAACTTCAAATTCTGGTCATAGCGTGATGTTTTGACTGTGTGACGGTTTAGTGAACGGACAGAGAGTCAAACAGCATGGAAAGTTAGACAGGCTCAAAGACGTACAGATGCATAATGACATATTCTTATTAGATTCATTTGTAAGTGATGCATCTATGAATTTACCACCCAAAACTACAGCACCAAAGCAGTGGGTCTGTAACGATGTCATCCTTGTAATGCAATCACCATAGTTTTTTTTTTTTTCTTTCCTTTGACTGTCCGCAGGATTTCCAAGCAGGCAGAGTTACAGCTCTGTAGTCTAGAGGATGATAAATGTCTCCCTCCCATGTTCTTACTTGCTCTGCCAGCTCACCACATCAACCAGACGCTCTGAAAGCAAAAGGGACAGAGACATGATGATGACATTTGGCTTTCTAAATGAAAACGTATCATTTCACTTTTTGCTCTCCCTGGAGATTCCGACGCTGTTTTTGGTCCTCGGAGGATACAGCACATACGGCAATAAAGGGAATAACCACAGGATCACATTGAATTGCAGAGGCCCAGCACTGATTATTACATACAGATGACTAAAAGAGCATGAAATTATGTTTGCAAACACAATTAAAATGCACTCTTTGAAATAAGCGCTGCCACGAAAGCCGGCATATTTTTTACAAGAAACTAGAAGAATGCTTGTAATTTGTTGTGATTTGTGTGCATCGTGGGTAATTGGTGTGTAAATATCGACGTCTGAAGGGGTGTGCTGGGGAGGAAAGTCAACACACAGACTTTCATTATGGAAATTTGTCAGCAGTTTTCTAGCGGAGGTCTATTTTGGTGAAGGTCTGGGCAAAGTCAGAGACAGTCGTCGGAGCAGGAGGATCCTCTCTAATTTGTGGAGACTATAGAATTAATGTTCTGCCCGACTGCCCATCTGTGACTTATTTAAAGTGTGCTGAAACATATACTGTGCTAAATGTTGCCACCCGCACACTAAAGGCTACCCGCTAAAAAAAAGGACAGCTATGCAACGTTGGATTTAAGGGTTGTCTTCATGTTAATTTTTGGCTCAAATTCTTATTAGGTGATAATAAGATGATGACTCTTCTCCCAAAAATGTGAGTGGTAAACCACTGTACTGTCTGTCGGCCTGGGGAGGAAAATCCTGCAGCTCGGTTGGAGCTATGAAATGAGTGAATAGACATTTCAGAGGATGAAACGGGAGCAATCTTACTCACTGGATATTTTACCTGATGCTTTATGATATGTTCCATGTATTTTCTTCTATTTTAGGACTGGGATTATTCTATATTTTCAAATGACAAATCCCATGAAAAGACCAAAACCAAAATAGTTTATGACCTCCCTATACCCTCTACGGCACTCAGCCCAAAACCTATTTGGTCCAACTGAAGACATAAATCTTTAAACATGGGCCACAAATACACACTTTCATATTCAAAAAAACAGAGGCAGAATAATATACTAAATCTATTATTTTGTAGCCTACATATACTTAGCTTGCATACACAAAGAATCTTGACCGTGTTGAGGGCAAGAATCGTAAAATAAATCACAACGTTGATCGAAGCAAACTCGTGATGTTGCTAACTCATATATGTTTTTGCTTTTTCTGACTTGGGCATAACAGAGGTTTCGTTCATTATAAGTTTGCGGCCTCTGAGTGGTGTGTGAGGCCTTCACCTGTATCTCAGGTGAGATACCAGGAACTACAGGTCTGAAGCATGCAGAGCCTGTTGCTGTGTTGTTGGACACTGCATGTGTGAAGCCAGATCATCAGTGCACAATCACCATGTAGAGAGATAATGCAACAAAAGGCGAGAGGAAAACAATGCTGACTGTCATTAATCAACCTTTTGACCGTGCCCTGCTACCGCCGCCACTCCCTCGGCATGCGTGACAACGGCGCCAGTCGGAGCTGCCAGCCCCTATGACTTGTCAGATTTTTTTAAGGAACCTGTTGGCTGATAACCAAGACAGACTCATGTCTAAATCAACACAAACACGCCCGACCTACTGACTTTAGCAACATCCAGGATGAATTAAACATTTACACAAGTTACATAACCTTTCCTATATTGACAGTATCATCAGGTGTTAAAACAGCCAGCATTTCTCTTGGGGTCTGCTGATGGAAGGTCGATGCTCTGCGCAGTCGACTGCAGCTACAAACAAGCTCACTTAGAGAGCGAGAGGGAGAGAGAGACGGTGAGAACGAAACGGCCCTTTGAAGAACACGGAGTGCAGCCAGTTGTGGAGAACCATGCATGTCGCTGTTATTGGTGCTTTTCACTCAGACACGCCTCTCCCATCTCAGCACTCGCACGCAGCATTGACCCAAAGGGTGGCTGTTAATTTGGCATGGCGAAAACATGGGTTTAAACTGAATGAAGGGTCTGATATAGCCACTCCACTGGGAAGAGAGAGAGCAGCCCCACAGGCCACAGCAACTGACACAACACCAATTTCAAAATAACTGAGAGGCAACATGACATGGTGTGTACACAGGAGGAAACGGAAATGAAGATGTCTGTCTGCTGATGCTGAAATGTGCCTGATGATGTAAAAGATAAATGGGGGATGATTGATGCTTTACTGATGCATTTAAAAATGTAATTATACTATTAAACATAATATAACTATACAAAATCTAAAGCCCTGCTTATGTAGAGTGACTCATTTCATAGTGTTTTTATTGTTGCATATTTCATATCAGTATACTGCAATTTGTGTAAGTAGAGACTAAGTTATTGATTATTAGGCAATTTAATCCATATTCATATTTTATACACCTTATCGTCTATATACCACATTCTGTAAAAATGATAATTTAGTTTGGTATTTACAATGTTGCCCTGTAAAATATCTAGTAACCATAGGTGTCAAATAAATGCACAGGAGAAAATGAACAATATTGGAAAATGAACTTGAGTGGAAAATAAAGTAATTAACTACATGCGCAGTTACCACTGACATATAATATGATGTATATATAAAATGTTTTACACACACACACACACACACACACACACACACACAGTATATGCATATATATACATACATATATATATATGAGACAAAATAATTTATAATAATAAATTAATTGTTGCCTTCAATCTAACAAATTGAGATTTTTGAAAGCAATCATTCATTCAAATTGCTGCACTATTGCAGTAAAGACACAACTCCATTATATTAGACACTAATCAAGTAAATCTTATGCTGAGATATTTAATAAATATATGCATCCTTATGCATCAGACTCATTTGCAGACAAGACACAAAACCATGTGGGTGGCTGTACTCTGAACTGGAGTTCCTCTCAGTCATCACCCTCCTCTGCAGACTGACTCAACCACCAGTCACACTTCCAAGCCACAATAGCAAGGTGGGCCTCTGCAGAAATGCTTAAACTGGGTTCAATTGTCTGGTGAGCCATCTGTCTTTCAGCTCCAATTTTCTCTGTCATGATGTGAGACCGTATTGAGAAACACAATCATTTTTTTTGTCCTCGTGTTGACGAGTATTTTAGCAGCTTAGAAAAGAAAACGTGTGTGTTTTGCAGAACGCAGCTCAACTGCTTCTGTATGTCCAAGATGTAGAGACTCATTAACAACTTGTTCCTAACAATTGGTTTGCAAGTTAACATGAGACATCAATGCCAGATAATATCACTTGCACGTGTTTAATATCAAAATATAAATCATTAATATATATATTTTTACAAAATGTTTTCCATAAAAAAGGAAGAAAGTTTCTAATACATCACGTATAAGTGTCGTTCTACAGATGTACAAATGGTACACACACTGTGTGTTGAGTAAGTTGACAGAAGAGTTGTTTATCAGTAACATCGCACGCACCTCACATAAAGCAAAATATTTCCTTTATGTGCTGCTTCATGGGAAAAGCCGAATGAAAGCCATTAACCACCTCCACTGCACAGAGAGCAGCTCTCTGTTCACTGCTGACTGAGAGGGACAAAAGGTGAGTGTCAGAGTGATAAAGGAAGTGCTTGTCCTCTCTTCCTGCTCGCAGTGGCACAAGAATGGAGAGGATGTCTCCTTGCAACAGGACTATCCATTACTGAGTTAACAAGGACTCAGCTACAAGTGAGACCTATAAGTGAAATCCAAGGCTGTCTGTCCGTGTGTCACATGGAAGAAAAAAACAAATAAACACACACATGAATTCGTCGGGGTTTCACTCGAGGGGCCTGAAATGTGCCAAAGAATGCTGAGGCTTTGTCCATTGAAAACAAGACACTGTATGGATACACCATCATGCCATCTCTGGTCCACCTGCAAATGCAAACAGGGAAATTCTTGTAGGAAGGCTTCAATTCCCCCCAAAGGAGAGTCTGTCCTACCGGAGTGACTGGTTGACCCAATGAAAACACATTGAGCAGAGCAAGGTGAAGCGTCTCCGTGATGCCTGGTTTCACTCTGAAGTCACAGAGCTGCAGGTTGAATCAGATCATTTCCAAAGACATTTCTCACTTAAAGAAATTATTGAAGTTACTTTCCACTGGCTGGTTTTTATTTTGTCTTATTTCATAAATACATACACATATACAAAAATAATAAAAAAAAAAATATATGTATAGTAGTCTTTAATAACAAGTTATATATTTTTGTATTATTTTTAATTATTATTCATGCATATAAATATATATATATACATTTTTTAACTAATGTAATTATTAATTAAAAAAATAAATGTAGCCAATGGAAAACATCTTTAGCCTATTTTTTCAGCAGAAAGTCATTCACTCTTAATGCTACTATCCATCATGTTTATGTTAACATTTGTTTTAATATGCTTTGAATTTAAAATTAGGAAACATATTAATTTAAATTAATTAAGCAGCTCTTTACCATTTTGTCTTACTGTGAGGTCCCATGTTTTTTTAAGTTATAAGCCCATATATGTAACAATTATATTTTCTTAACTTGTTTCTTACATTTTTCTAGAAATGTGGTCAGAGCACCTTCAATGTAAAATGGGAAAATAGGTTATTAAAGAATTGAAATAGCTGAATGGGTTAAAACTCATCTACCAAAAAAGCTGGTTCTGTCACATGCGCCAACCATGCACACAGCCATTTTGGAAATGTTGTCATGGGAACAGAAATTCACATACCAAGATGTTCTGATACGTCACTTTGAGACTTCATCAGTTTAAGTCAAAGATAAAGCTATGAACAGATTTTTGCAGAACATTTAATAGCTGCGTGTTTGGGTGACCAATCCATTACACTTTGTCTTGTACTTCAGTTTGAACACAGGACCTTTATTCATATATTTAAATTGTTGTCCTGGTACTTTTACAAAAGTTTATCAAGGGTGTGGTTCTTCCTGATAATGTTATCAGCATTATCTCAATCACTTTTTCTTTTATTATGTGCATCATCAAGTCAGTTGCCAAGAAAGTATGGGAATTAGGTGTACGACATAGGGTGTTTTATCAGTTAATGCAATAAATAACAATAAATATTAAACAACATAAAATGCTATTTGGCCTATTTTCAAACATTAATCGCTTGCATTTATATCTGGATTTGTGGTTTACTGCATAAAAATCAATTTTTCCGAAAACTTCAATCAGACAAAATGCAAACAAAAATTGAGGTGTCTACATCACTCATGGGTTTTGCGTGTACCATTCCACATCTTTCCTCAGTCTTTGCAGTGGAGGATTTTCAGGTCTTAGGTTCTCCCCACATCCATCTGTCCTCCAGGCTCAGGCAGCAGAGCGCCTGTCTCTGCTTTCATTGCACAGAGCTAATGGCCGGGTCAGGAGAATCTCGTTTCTCTATTTGCTGTTGATGGAGTTGCAGAGGAAGATTGATTCTCTCAGTTTCATCATTGCAGGTGTTTGCCTTTATGACCACTGTGCCCTACACAAGCAGTTTCTCATTACACTCTGGTGAGAAAGGAAGACCTTCAAGTCCTGCGCATTCCGACAATGCTCTGAAGGGTGTGTAATTTCGGAGACTAAATTTAGGGGGGGGTAGGCAAATCAGTTTTTATTCAAAGCAGACCTGACTCAAACAGAGATCCACCGCACTGTGGTCAGACTTCAGACCAGCTCGTTATTTGCCTTTTTTCATGTAGACTTCTGCAAATCTCCAATCCCTCTGAACACAGCAGAAAAAAAAAAAGAAACAAGATGGCTGTTGATTTTGTTTTCATCTCTGTGGGAGGCTGCTGTTCTTAATAACGTGCACATTGATGGTGAAGCAGCTGATCAGTAATTTGTAAGCAAGGATCTTGTCTTCGTCTGCCACTTTTAGACTTTTATATGACATCAGCTAGAGTGTAACTTGAACCAGTAATTATCTTTTGTCGACAACTTCTTTGTGCAAAACTCTTTCTAGACATTTCACTTGCAAGAGAGTGCAGCACAGTGCACTCTCAGAAGCCTCTAGATCAAACTGAGAAGATAGGTTGGATTTCATCATTAGAGTTAATCCATCAACAATGCCAGAGCGTTGAATAAAGCCAGAGTAAATGAGTGTGTTTGCTCTGTCTCGGAGTAAATATTAGTTTGTCCAGATAGTGCTACTACAGGGGCTGATGAGGTGGTTCCACAATGCTTAGGTTACACCAGCGTCTGCTCTCTTCCTCCAGAAGAATGGGTCCACGCTCTTTCTTCTTTTTTTTGGGAAAGCCAAACATCAGTAGCAGTCTCAAGTGGCTGAAAGTTTTAGTTGATAATTCGGCATGTCACTCAGAGCCACAGTAAGATTAATGGCAGGGGAACTCCTGGCTGGCTGACGTCCCACTCCATCACAACAGATAACTGGGTTTGAAAAACTTTGCATTTGCTCTACTTTGCATATCATGGAAGAGAGCCTTTTGAAACAGGCAGTACAAAGTAACATTTAGTGTTTATAGTGTTAAGAGCGGAAAAAGACATTATCAATATGCTATCAGAGGGTTCAAATTCACATTACATATTGATTAATATAAGACACTGTTATTGGTTATTAGTGTCAAATTAGGAGCTTGGCAGGAAAATGGAGCCCTCTGCTGCTGAGTCAAGCCACCACAGACTCCTGAACACACAAACACTGCCGGCAATAATGAACCAGGAAGTGTTTGCTGCTCCATTAGGTCGCTAAAAGTGCATGAGCTGCTCCGAGATCAGAGATTTCACCCCCCCCCCACACACCTCAGAGTGGATCATTTTTCAAAAGGTAAAAAAAAGACGGACATAAAATTGATAGACTGCTAATTCATCTAGATTTGTAGTAATACATGCCCGAGAAACAAAACGACCTTGCTTTCTAGCTTCAACATGCAATCACTCGACCATGAAAGCAACCAACAAAGCTCAGCTCCAGCTAAACCACACTGACGCATGAGCTGCTGCATGAACAAATCTTGCAGATTTCCAGCTGCGAGATAGGCAGACTGCTCAGTAATGGAAAATAGAAGGTCTAGATATGATATTCAGAGAGAGATAATAGCAGCTTCACGCTACGCTGAGTCCAAAGGGAGTTCAGCGTGGATAATTCCTCGCAGCTCTGCCTTGATCTTTTGTTGCATCTGTGAGGTATTTTATGTTTATTTGTTATGGGAGGTCAGCCAATTTCGTATATCCCTGTGCGCGTTTTATGAGCTCAACTCATTAGTCCCTTTTTCTGCTCTCAGTGACATCTAAGGAGGCAAAAGGATACCTGTGAGACTGTTTGAAGTTGTGTTAATTGTTAAAGAACATGTTGAAAAATGTCGAGCTAGCCGATCTTAGATGTGACCAATGATCTTGCCTCGTTGACTGCCCCTGAAAACCCGGCTCTCACCTCAGACCCGCCGATAACCATCTTTAATGAATAGCTGTGTGCTTCAAGGAGTGCCGGCTGATAGAGATCACCTCAGGAACAGTGGGGTTCAGGTCTCAATAACAATCAGGGAATTCCATCTTAACCATTTGGATGTCCTCCATAATGCCACACACTCCGTGATTGCTCTTGCAGTGGACCTACACCAAAATAAAACCTGGCACCGGCGAGGCATTCTTGCCCAACTCAACAACTCCAAGTCTGAACACCGCAGGCCCCCTCCCAGCCCCGGGATCTATCTTTTCGATGTGAATGCTGACTCTTTGTTGGAGCGTTCTGATCTCAGGTGGAGATACTGCGTACGGTTAGGCTGGCGACTGGATGCACAAGCACAGCTCCCTGTGAGTGCGTCTGAAAGGCCCAAATTGAGCCATTTCCCCCAATCTCCAGGGAGAGTCCTTATCGTCTGCAAGATCCAGAGTAGACTGTATAATTTGCAAAATACTATGCTGATACTGCAAATGAGGTTTAATAGCTGTTGAGGCGCAGTTAAGCTTCATAATGTAGGTTTGTGGTCTTTGATAAGCAGTAGCAGAGGCATTCTCTCCTCGAAAGAAAAAACAACACAAGAAAAAAGTCAAGGCATCAGTCAGTGGGTGTCTGTCATACTTCACTGATATTTATGGGATTGCTCATCCTGTTATGTCAAAATAATTAGACATGAACAACACAAGCAAACGGCTGATACTTCTGGCCCTGGGCTAGACGAGAACTGTAATTAGTCAGTACCACTTTGACAAGCTGTCAACCCTTCTACTGTGTTTTGCAACACACAGAGCTCCCTTTTCTAATTTCTAACATAACCTAACCCTAAAAGAGGGCGTAATGAATCCAGTGAAAATGACTTATCATGGCTGAAGCTGTCAACACTGCAATCAATCATCCCAAGCAAATCTATTAACATCTACAAGAAGGTATATGCCTGATAGCTGAAGTTGGTGAAATTAAAGGATTACGTTAAACTCTTTGTTTGCATTTGGAACTTTGTGACAAAACAGAGTTTTAGAGAAAGATTTTCTTTTTATTAACATCTCCGAGAGACTGTAGTTAGCCACAGTGGGGCTTACCAACATTAAGGCTCAAGGCTAACATTAGCATGCTAACATGATCTTTATGACATAAAAATCTGCTATCAAGTATTATACTAACTATGTTCCTGAACTTAGTTTAGTGTTCTAGCAAGCTAACATATGCCTATTAACACTAAATGCAACTAAGAATGACACACATTAGTTGTATTTTGTCATAAATGCAAATATTGGACAAACTTAAATGTTCAGAAGTTACTATGAAGGAAAAAACGTAGTAAAAGTCTGTGGATCATCAACATTATCAGGGTTCATCATCTGGGACCATGGATGTCTGTACAATATTTCACAACAGGTCATTCAGTGTTTCTTGGGATATTTCTGTCTTGTGGTGGCTAGACTGACCTTTCAATCCCTGGAGCCATATTGCTGCCTTAGCATGGCTTAAAATCAGTTTACCACGCTTTACTTTTTTTCTGCATTCCAAAGAAGAATCTCTCATACATATTAACTATTATTAAACTGTTAAATTAAGTTTCCCTTATATCCATTGAATACCAGCTTATCTGAGTAAAGAGCAGATAAAGCAGGAGATGAGTTGCTGCTGAGAGAAGAGCTTTACCACATGTGACAGGTGTTGACCTGACCTGAACAGGACTAGTCTTCTCACCTCTGCAGCTAATGAGTTTTTGGTGAAGTCTGCAAGGCCAAAATTAAGTTTATCCCATGGTTCGCAGATTAGTTCCAAGTAGGTGACACATCAACTATATTGATTAGAGCTAATTTAAAACCAAGCAGGACCCATTTTTAGATAATCGGGATAAAGAAAGCTTGAAGATATTATCAACGATAGATTATCCATTCAGGATGAAACAGCTTTGGGCTTCCATGAGACCGGAGATAGGCCTGAGCAAACACATTCCCATCCGCTAGTGAAAATGGATATGTTGTTGACCTGTCCGGCCACACAAAAGACATTCCCAGCGCTCAGGTGAGTAACCCTCCTCCAGACTGAAATCTCTTAACTAAATATTGTGAGTGTCCCTCTTTACATCCGAGAGTCTGTCTGTTTACCTTCAGATCCAGGGGATTAGAAGATCAGCAATGCATGGAGATGGAGGGGGTCCCATTTTCTCAGGTACAGGCCGAGAAAAGATAAAAAAAGTATGTTGAAAATGTTCTTTATTTAAGTCGTGAGAAAAACAGAAATGTGGATCAGTTCAAATAAATGTCCTCAATTTGCCCAAAAATGTGACAATCCCCCTAATTCAATTTCAATCCTAGTGCATGATAACTGAGTCAGCCTCCTGAATCCAGTTAATATTACCCAAACAGCAATTACTGTTGTGAGTTGGACTTAGTTTTGCAATGACCCAAGTGAGCTGGCCTGCACATCAGTGCTGCACACTAAAGCCAAATGGGAGCGAAGATCCTCCTCTGTGGCTAGAGCGATGGAGCGCGAGCCAAACTGAGAATTAGAGCAAACTTCAACATGTCAGCACGTCCTCATATCATTTATTTTCCACTGGTTTGGATGGATGTGGCTGAGATGATTGCTGATGATTTTCAAAAAAGTCTGAGGAACTTGTATAGCACAATCTCTCATGTGCTCGGCTAGTGTTTCTCTGGAACAGCTGGAAGAAAGTAGGATTTCTTTTTATTCACAGATATTAAAACATTCCTCATGTATGTGATGCAAACTACAAAATCTTGTCTCTCACTGCTATTCTCACTGCACCTATCTCTTTTTCAAGGGCCATCTGCAGTTATGTGACGCAGTTTAAAGGGAATTACGTGTTTTGCATACCAATTAAAAGCTGCAGTAGAAAAATGCCACCCATGCAAGAGCAAACACGCATTTTATCCTCATCACCTTCAGCATCATTCTTTCGTTCAGCCGGTGCAAAACTGCCAAAATGTTCTTTATCCGATCTCAACAAATCTGTATAGGCTGTGGTCCAACTGGTTGTGTAGGGTTTATCCTACATGGGGGCACATTCACTGTGTGCAATGGAGGGGGGTATCTTGATCTACGAGACATCCACATGGGTGGTAAAAGAGAAAATGGTATCCATGCTCGCTTGTTGGCTACATGTCAATACAAAAACAGATTTATACTTGTGCATTTTTCTTCTTTTCAGCAATCAGCTAACACCCCGAGCAGCATCTAAAACTGTGAGGTCGCAGTGATCGCTCCTCAGCTCTCTCCAGCTGCTGACAGTGCAGCTGTACTTTAAAACTGACCTTGACATCTGTCTCCACGGGGAAGCACAATAGTCTGTGTATTTCCAGCCACTGACCCCTGCCAGGCTGCGGCAGATGGAAAAAAATTCTGTTTCTAACAGCTGCCCTCCAGAGGTGAGCGAGGTGGATTATCTCTTTACCTGATATCATCTTCTCTACTCCAGCGAAGGATTTTTCTCAAAATAGATAACCTGATTAAACCTGTAGGAGACAACGTTGTCCAAACGTCAGGCACATACCACACAACTTCACTTGCACTTGACTTGATAACTCTAAGTGCTTGTGCATCAGAACCATAAGGTATAAAATATAATCTGTGAAAAAGGTAATTAAAGTCCCAGAAAAACGTGACTATGTCTAAAACTGTGTCCAGTGTGTATGAAGTAACATATTATTACTCAATTGGTACAAAACTTAATCAAAGTTTTATTGTATAGCCCACATTCACAAATCACAATTTGTCTATTGGGCTTAACAAGGTTTGACATCCTCAGTAAAATTAAGGAACAACCACCAAAAAAATCATTTAACAAGGAAAGAAAAATGTAGAAACCTCAGGGAGAGTCACAAGTGGAGGATCCCTTTCCCAGGACAGAGAAGTGCAGTAGATGTTGTGTATCATAGCACATCAACAAATAACAACACTTACTACATTCATGAGAAAAGACAGTGTCTAACATAAATGGAGAGGTGTATCAAAGTGTACAGGATTTGTACTAAACAAAATATCTGACAGAGATGAAGGAAGCAGTGATTAAAATTGTTATTGATAGATTGTCAATAATAGTAGTATATGGGAGTAGGTGCACTTTATGTCTAAGCAATCTAGTTGTAATTGACACTTTTGAGGTAATCTTCAACATGTAGTTATTCTCTGTATTAATAATGTCCATAGTTTACATAAAATAAAGTTTTGTTCTGTATATTCCAGCATGCAACACACAATGACCAAACATAGTAATCGTATCTGTTAGAATTCACCAAGCGGTCAGTGTTTTGCTGTAAATTTTTTCCTTTACTCTTGTGGTGAGCCCTTTTTTCCAAGGACATTTAGCCTAATCCACTTCAGCTGCCTCCATTCAGAGTTGGTAAAAGACGCCCCAGCACTGACTCTGCTGGTAAAATTGCGAGGCTGGTTTTCATAAAACACAAATATCTGCTAAGAGTCCTGGGTATGATCCACTTTTATGAAATGATGAGTAACATTTCCTTATTGTCGCTCACGCCCCATGCCGCACTACGAGGGGTTGCCGCAGACCCAACTCTCACATTCTGCAACCTGAAGGACAGCGATACTGCAGCACAGTCCTCATGAGAGTCATCATCTTTCTGTTTTCACAACAGCAAAAAAAAGAAATTCCTCAGGCTTTGAAAACACAAAGCATGCGATGCAATTTAACCCCCCCCCCCCCCCCTTAATAACAGTAACATTTAAGTAGTTCCTGATAAATTGATATGGATGAAGTGTTGTGTGATGCAGGGAGCAAAAGAAAAACAGATGAATTGCCACATCTTTACGGAATCATATACAAAACTCACACAGAAAGTAAATATTAAATTCAAAACTAAATGTTTGACGACCACATATGAATGACATCTTGATGGACATGAGCTTTGAGTTATGTGTTGGACGGAAGAATTTATTTCCAATATTAATGTGAAAAACGTTTTGGGGGAAAGTTCCAGTCTTAACTCATGATCCCTGTTTTTCTGTCATTTTTCATTTTTGAAAGTGTTAAATATACACGTCTATTGGAGCAAGCACTTCCTTTTTAAAATAAGCAAATTATGTGGCATCTTCATCATTTGGGATTTGCACATTTGGACAGCTTTATTCCTTTGCGCTTCCTTCTGTCGGTGTGCTTTCTCTTCTAAAATGGGATCCACAGCGGGCTGGGTACAACACTGCTGGGTATTCTACCAGATGGATGCTCGGTATGAATCAGCTCTAAGTCTCAGCCAAGGAGCGAATGTGTGTGTTGGACTGCACATTGCATATCTGGAGACCACACAGGTTCCATAAGCACGTCTAAATCTCTCTGCTGCCCTCTATCTTTGTCTGAACACCTCCCTCGGGGATCAGGGTCAGAAGTTCAAAAGCAGCGGGGAACCAGCGCTGAGACGAACACATGCTGCTGAACTGCTAATTACCCTTCAACGTCTCTTCACCCTCTATTAATACAACTAAGATTAATTATCTTTTTACTCAAAAACAACACATTTTTAAAAGAAAGTGTGTTTGAGTTTATACATCTACTAAATTCTAGGGATATTTCTAGGTAATCAACATTTTCTTATATTAAAAGTTAAAAGCTCTCACCAAGCGTGTTTATGATCCACAGCGACAGCATGTGGTCCCAACCTGCCTCCTCTCTCATATTATCCCAATATTGTTACGCAACTGTCGGAGAAGAAACTCAGCAGCGTGTGAAATGGCCCCCCAGCCTGCGCTTGCACCCCAACAACAGTGATCCCCCCCGCTCCATCGTATTCCTGCACAAATACACAGACAAACAGATGATTTCATTACCTATGGAGCTCGGTGTCTGGGCAGCGCGAGGGAAGGCACAAGTGATCTCATCCAGCGTGCTGAAGCCTCACCATTATAAACGAGTTTGTCATACCACCATGGTTGGCCATAAATGACCTCACCAGACGTGCTGCTGTAATAAACTAAACTAATAAGAATGTGCAGGAAGAAAAACACGGCCCGCAGCGAGCGCGGCTACTACGAGGCGAGAGCCGGCTGCTAAAAACATAAATCTCGCCCTGATAAATCTCAACGGGCGGCTGTCACTTGACATGTGGAGGAGAGTCGGAGTGTAAGGCGGGAGCAGGTATGTGGTAAAAGGGGACACACACCCTGGACATCCGCAGACATGGAGGAAAAGCTCCCTCTACTGTGAAAAGAGACTTCCATATGTACTTGTACCTTCTGTGGCCCTTTAACCTAGAACAGATGTCATCAATGAATATCCCTGACCCGTGGCGGCATTCCAGCGTGTGAACGAGGCCTTTTTTTCTAGCAAGACTGACTTAGCTGGTCAACACCTGACCAAACTGCGAGGTTTACATTATGGACGTGTAAAGCCTCTTTGCTTGTAATAATGGGTATAGATGTTCGAGACGCGGCACTACTTAAAATACTCATTGGGTAAAGTAACAGCTTAGCTTACACACACTGCCAGCTCCTGGGGGGGGCAGTGTGAGGGCGGCTACAATCTGCCTCCAGTTACAAGGTCTGCTACGAAGTTATGACCTGTCGCCTCCCAATTCTAATCTTTCCACAAACATCTGTAAGGAGAGATTTACTCATCCTCCAGTGATTAACTGTGACATGTCTTCAGTTTTCCGTTTGCTTTGAAACCACGACCAGGTCCCATGAAACGTGGCATTTCCAAGTTAGTGTGTGTCTCTTTTGTCTTCTGTCAGACTTTCAAGGCTAGGCTTGTGTTATGATATCATGATTCATCATCAGCTGACTGCAGCACTGTGGTGCGCTGTCACCATCACACGGGCCAGAATTGAGTTATGACCTCCAAGGATATCGAGGTTATCACCCCTGTGCGTTTGTTTGTTGGTTGGTTTGTCAGCAAGATTATGCAAAATCTACTGGACAGTGAAACTTGGTGGGAGGATGCACTTCGGGTCATGGAAGAACACGTTATCCAACATTGTGTTTTTTGACATTTTCACAGATTTTCCAGGGAATAATTTGTTGATTTTGATGAAAAAAAATCTGACTTCTTCAGGGGACAGATTTATAAAACGCCCACAAATTATGAAATGTCCCCAACATCCCCTGGTTGCAAACATTTGCTGGTGGTTGCCAACTAATCATTAAATTAGTGCGGAAGACCTTCAAATATTCGAGGGATATTTACCATCTTGTCCTATGTTTCAAAATGTAAAATAAGTGTTGGTATGCACTCTACTTAGAGTCATTCCAGTTATTGCATGGTTTTTAAACATCAGGCTTCAGAGAGGTTTGTCTGCCACGATGAGAGATGCTGTGTCCGTCAGATGTTTGTTTTGATTGGTTATTAGAATTAGGAAGTTACGGTGAATTTGAAACTCTTAGCCAATTACATACTGTACATACATGAGAGGGTGACTGGGAAGTCTTTAATGAAGGCTGCACTGTGATTTTCACTAAGCTGCATCTGATAACCGTCACAAATGGAGCATATAAAAAGACACACTTCCACTTCTCTCAGTTCTTAGGGTGGTCTCTCTTTGTCAGCCATGTAGTGGAGGTTAAAGACGCGTTCACATGCTATCATGCAGTATCCAGGTTGGACAAGTATGATAATCTATTCAGTATGTAAAATGTTTATTTTGTGGAGGGACCTCAAACAAACTGAACCAATATTTACAGAGAATGGCAGCCAAATATTCAGCCTTTTTCCCACACATTACTGCTCCCTCATTCATCTTCTATTCTCTCGAGCAAAATGTCAACAAGGAAACTAATGCGTCCGAAGCCTTAAGGACTCGGTAATATTTTTATTGTATTATTTTTGCCTATCTCAGACTTTCCCTCATGTATTTGCCTGTCTGAGAATACAGTATGTCTACACATGATGTATAATAGTAATAACATGTCATATATATGCCTTTACATAGTGTATCTGTGACGTTCTTCCAAACCATTTCTCCAAAAAGGTTCCATTTAAAAGAACTCCTAAGGACAACCAGTACAAAAACTAATAATCAATTCCCATAATATTAACTGTCACTCTTTATTAAATGTTTTGAATCCTGATGCATGAAGATGCTATTTGGTGAGTTTGAACGTTGCATGTCAAGTGAGGAAACCTTGGTGGGCCAGCGTTGGCCACTATTAAAGCTGCATTATTTTTCTTCCTCTTGACCCTTGGAAATGTCTACAACACCAAGATGCCCTCTCTTAGAAATAGCAGCTGTGTATAGTTACATAACAGGAAACAGCTGTCAGTGGCAACCCCAGAGTCTGGCTCTTCATGAGCGGCTCTGGACTCCTGTACAGGTTGTGCTGTTTGTTTTCAGAACATGCTCAGTTCTTGTAGAGGCGTCCTGGAGTCAATGGACTGGAGGAAGTTTAGGGTTCACAGGGAGATGCTGCGTGTTTGGGCATCAGATAGTGATGTTGTGGCTCACAGGATGACCCATCCATGCTGAAAAGACATAATGCTTCTACCATTTATTCCTTCCGATCATTTTGTCTTCACCCTCAATGCATTTCTTACAATCACATCCCTATGGTGGCAGCCATACCAGACACGACAATAATAAACACACATTTGAGCATGTGGAACAATCACGGTTTGGTTATGTTTAGGCACAGAAAGGATTTGGTTATAGGTTTAGGAAAAGATTATGGTTTAGGTTTAAATGGAGAGTTAAGGTTGGAGGGCATTTTTAGTCTTGGTTACAATAATAAGCACATGGCAAGGGTTGTAGAACGGTCATGGTTAAAAGAAACAACAATGGCCTCTGATGTTAAAGCCCTTTGTATTTTAGGACCATCCACCCAGCAAATTCCTCTCCTATTTTCCATATGACTCTGTACAAGGGACTCACGTCCTGTGCATAATAATATTAATATTTTTGTGTAAATAATGACCCGAATGACTCAAATGATTCAGTCACAGCAACAAAACTGCTACAAATTATAATCTGTCACTGGATGTACTCTCAGCTTTGTTGTGTGTTTTAGCATCTTTCCGCTCCTTGTTTTGTTTTGTTTTTATTTGAATTCTAACCTTCCCATTTCAGGTTCGATCTCATCGCTGTCATCGGCATCATTTCCTAAAGCAGCAGAAATGTGTTGGTGGCAAAAATGTCTTGCCCCTGTGCAAGTGTCGATAAAACCAAACACAGACACAGTCTGTGAGAAGCTTGAGAACATGGTGGATCATAAAGACACTAAAGAGTGTGGAGACCAAACCAGAGCTAAAAGTGGAGTGAAGTAGATCTTACATTCGTCGGGTGGCAAGAAACATGACTTAAATGTTATTGTTGCTCTGTATTCACTGAATGTTTAAAAAAAACAACCATTTGTTGACAAGTTTTCCATATAATGTGATGATTTTTTTTCTGCAGCAGGAACTTATTCTCAAGAACAGTGAGATTTTGCAAAATAAATACAATTTAAAAAGACATCAAAAGTCTCCTGTCTCTTTCCTGTGGAAAGCCCCAAATAACAGCAAAAGTATTTAAATCTGAACTAAGACCATGTAGTTGTTAGAAAATCGCACGTAGGAGTCTACACTTATCAAGCCAATCAATGTTGTACTCACGAGAGAGTTGAAGGCTCTGGTGCTGGTTTGTCCGGCTTCTATTTGATTGTGCCATTTTGCAAGAAGCTTATGATTGATTATTATTTAAAGTCATGTCAGAAAAAAGAACTAAGCTCCTTTTCAATCCTAATAGGCCTGCTATCAGCACAGTAAAAAAGGAAAACAGGAAATATACATGATAAACATGTATCTAATTCAAATATTTAAAATTGTTTATTTAATATTATTATATATTTTTAAATAACCACAAAAGTCATGTGAACATCAACACTAAAAGTACCATCATGAAAATTGTTTTTTATTTTGCTCTCTAAATGAACACAAAAAATGTTCTTTTTGTGTTCCATGTTACTTTATATATTTGTCTTCCTTGGTTTTCATCATTTCATTTTAAGATGGTTAAGCAACTGTCACTTTTAACTGTCTAATATACTTGTATTAAAATAAAAATGGAAGAAGTTATGTAAACATGGCAGTAAGAG
The DNA here is from genome assembly GCF_024713975.1 of Paralichthys olivaceus. Lineage (NCBI taxonomy): Eukaryota > Metazoa > Chordata > Actinopteri > Pleuronectiformes > Paralichthyidae > Paralichthys > Paralichthys olivaceus. Next base: position 18,702,969 of record NC_091104.1, on the reverse strand, counting down.
TTAGCTTAGAATGTGCCATTCATTTTCTGCTGCATGTTTAAGAATTTAAGTTGCAACCAATCTGACAGTTTCTGTAAGATTAGCTGTCCTTACTTTAGCTGGCCCTCAAAACAAAGCAGTCCACTAAACCTAAAGGGCGTCCATTATGTGTGATGGAGAATTCCTAATGAGAGCTGCAAATCAAACCGTTGTGTAATGGGACACTGTACTGTACACAGTAAAGATTCCCCAACTCACTCTCCCCTGAACCGCCTCAGCACCTGATCAAAAGTTTGCTGAAGGTCATAAAAATTCCTCACCTTCAGTTAAATTTACTGCACCACTCATTAGTTGAAATAAAACAGATTAATGCAAGTGCAATTAAATGTGACCTATAGGTTTAATAATGAAGTGGCGTCTACTTAAGCATGTCTTTTCCATTCTCCCCAGCCATCCTGGAGCTCACATAAAACTCTTTTTCAGGGACGGTGTACTCTGGAAACAGCGGTGAGGGAGACGGCAGAGGAACGTTTTACTGCTCTGGGTTCTGTTTGCAACCTTTAAATTCACCAGCGAGGAAAAAAATTGTATATCAACCCCATATTTTGCAACACTGCTGATATTTTTATACATTTACATTATATTTCTTCTTTATGCTTGTGTTGCATCTGTCTCCAGATTAGACGCCACACAGTTAAACTCTTGCTTTTTGGTTTGAAACGTTCTGTCCCAGGGCTTTTAAGTGTCAGTGCGAGATTTCTCTGTTGATCTGGAGTGTTAGTCCACATCATGCTCTCCCACGAGGATGGGGTATTAGTTCAGAGAAAAGGAAGCCACTACCTCATTATGTTGCTAATTTTAGGCATCAGGAAAAGATGTTTGGAAACTTTTGGCCCAGATTCCGAGAGCTTCAGCGGTACCCGCTCTGCTCTCCATTCCCATGGGTGAAGCGGGGGTGATTTTGGTACTTGAGCAAGCTCAAAGAAACAATTTACAACATATACACTGGAACTTCAAAAGTGTTTTATCGGAGTCAGGCATCAAACATGAATGATTCCATATGAAACAGCAACTTTCTGTTTACCGTAATTAGGGGAATATTTTTCCATTAGGGAAGTGAAAATAAATTAACATGACTTTTGTTTGGAAGCTGACGTGTAGCTACACACGCTTCTCTCAGAAAATTTCAGGTGGTCGTTCAGGCAGATAATATTGAAGAAAACAAAGTTATTGTGTCAGTTTTATGATAAATGCATCAGTTGAACATTTAAGGTTAATTTAAGCTCTTAACACAATACTGAAAGTTTATAAAAGTCACATAGAAAAATGGTTCTAATTTACACATCCAGCAAAATTGGCTTGAACTTAGATTCAAAAATATTTTGTCCAACGTTGGATCGTAAACATTATTGAGAAATATTGTAACACCTCTACTTTTGGCACCAATTTGTTAATTTGACGACCTTTTCAAATAAATTTACATATTTTAAATTGTTGAAATGTAAAGTGGATTGTACCTAGTTATCTCGACTTTAGTAAAAAGAACACAAAAAGTGTTTTCTGCCTTTTTTTGTTGTTGCTGAAAATAGCTACCTGCTGCAGCAAGAAATTTAATCTGTTGTTAATATTAGAATACTATAAAAAACATTTTAAATGACCTCAAAAGCCTTTTATTTATTTTTATAATTTAAAGGTTCAGTGTGTAGAATTTAGTGAGATCTAGTGGTAAAGTGGCATGTTGCAGCTGAATACGCCTCACCTCACCCTCCTCTTCCAAACATGAAAGAGAACCTGTGGTAGCCTTTAGTTGTCATAAAAACTCAAAAGGTGTTTAGTTTGTCCAGTCTGGGCTACTGTAAAAAAAACATGGCGGCCTCCGTAGAGAGGACCCTCTCACGATACAAAACTAAAGTATTTAAATATAAAGGGTTCTTTATAGAGTAACAACAATTCATACAATTTAGATGATTACATCGCAAGGATTATAATAAATTCAATTTCTACCAATAGATCATTAATTACATTAATACAATTACATTACTTAATCTTACACATTGGACCTTTAACCTTCTAGCTGCTTTCATCAACTGAATTAAAATTCTTATGTTGAAAAATGCATGTTGCATCTACATGTCACATCTAAGAGAAAGAAAGTCACATGTTGCTTGACCCAGTCATGTAGTTATAGAGTGTTGGAGGGGGATAAAAACTTGAAAAGCATGTTGAGTGGCAGAACTCTCTTAAATCCTGGCGTCAGCTCTGTGCTGACCATAAACCTGGCAGGAGCTGAGGGTGAGGGAGGCAAAGGTAAACCTAACAAACTCACAATATACACAAGTTTGACAGATGAAACAATTGACACTCGGACAGTGGGCTCCAAATGTACTCAAGGATGACAGCTAACTCAAGAGATGTGGCACCAGGCCTCCTATAAACATCTGTGACGGTTATAAAGACTCAGCCTGTGAAACGGTAATGAAGATATTCAGAGGACGTCCTGCAGGCTGGCATCAAGGTGAAAAGACCCCAAACTAGTTTTACTTCAAATCCCGGTACATAGCAGCAAAATGTGTGTGGAGGAGAGAAATAAAAAGACAAAGCTGGAATATGATTTAAAGGATTGACGCTATTATTTGTTATCATCTGTGGGAAATCACTGGACTAACCTCTGCTCAGAAAACAAACCATTAAACCCACCACAACGTGACCTAATCTGGTACTTTCCTGGGACGTTGACGAGAATAAGTGTTTGTTGTTCTGCTGAAATGTCCATTTGCTGCACTGTACATCAGAGCGCCGTCCGTGCCCAGTCGCGTCGGACCACCCAGCCACACACAGTGTTGAAACACAGTCATTAAACCGTTTCCCCAGGTCACTCAAAATCAAACTTGTTAAAGCTGTGAACTGGAGGAAGGAGACCCTGCTGGTAGCCGTCCAAGCTCCAGTGTCAGCGCACTGACAGACATTGATTCATAATACTCCTGTTTTCTCGCACTACAGGCCCAGCTGTAACAGTCATCACGATGTCATCTGTTTCTTGTTGTGATGTCTTAAAAAGTAATGATTGTTTGTACGGCCGATGTGGTAAAATCTGTCACAATAATTTGAGTGTTAATGCCAATAATGTGCTGGGCCAAGTGGGTAAGACAAAACAAGAACACAATCAGTCCAACTTGTCAATTGTCCATTGAAGAGTTGCTCCCTCTTAATAAGAATGGGGGGTGTGGGCCTTGGTGGAGTTAAATTCCTTTCTAGAGATCACTAGGATATCTTAACATTCTTTGTTCCAGTAAATAGATGGTGATAGCCATTGAAAGTGGGTGTGGTTAGAATGTGTTTTGCTCCATTTTGACCAATGGAAAGTCCTTCTTCAGTCCGTCAGGACACTGCCAGCACGCAGATCTGCACAAGGTTGAACTCTAAAGAACTTGCCATCATCACTATATCACTAAGATCTCCTCTGTCAATCACTGCTTATCTCCCACAGATAATCTGACATAACAAATGACAGTCTGCTATGTCTTGTGCTGCGTCGGCAGTTATGAGCACATTGGCCATTTATATTTGACTGACGTGATCGCTGGAAAACTCCGAGCAGGAGCAGCAATGAGGCCTCACTGTGGCCACCAGTGCCAAACCCCTTCATGTTTTCATGTTGTTGTTTGCCCTATTTCCAGCACACTGGGGTTACACAGCTAAAGTGGTCAGCATCAAAGTCCATACGTTTCTTGACAGCTTCACTGAGAAGTGACTTACAGTAGCCGAGGGATTTGGCTTTTGCCAGAAGGAAATAAAACACGAAAATAGGCCAGACAGCCCTAAATAGAAATACATTTATATCTTCACCAACAGCCAAGACATCCATTTAAAATATCCTCAGCCTATTATGTTTATATAACCATTATCAACTACATTACTTTAATAAACAATTCATGATTCCCAGCACTATGCAAAGTTTAGAAGCACAGGTTTGACTGCAAGGAATCCCAGAAATCTCTGTGCCGGTTTGTATGTGACTCGCATATCTCAAGATCCGTTCATCTTATCGACTTCACACTCACCAGGCGTATTGTTGAGAACCCAAGGAAGAGCAGTATTAAATGTGGTGCAACACATTGATCACGAAAACTGGAGAGTTCATGACGAGTCCATCGGCCAGACTTTTCTTGACTCAGCTCAATTACCGCAGCTCAAGTTTACAGTTTCAGAAAGACATTTGCAACCAGTATTAACACAGACAAAACAAACCATTTCTAAAAGGCAGGTTTAGAACGGCCACTGCACTGGTGACTATAGTGACAATATAGCTGCCAAAGTTAAAGTGTCAAACTCAGAGATTCTATTCTTCGATAAAGAGCTTAATAGATCATATAGGGTGAATGGATATCACAATAGTATTCAAAGCTATACCCTGTTTTGACTTTGAGTGTGCAGAGTGTGCACTGATTTTCACACAGATAGTGCGACAGTGTTTGCATACCTGGACAAACTGGTGAGAAGATTAACTAATTGGCATCAAAGCAGGAATGGCTGGGGCCACGACATCTTTATCTGCATGAGTGGCAGCCTATGCAGGTGAAGTCGAGTTCATGACGTCAGTTCCTCAGCCTGTTACATCAGTGAGGAGCTCACACGAGACGAACGTCATTGCTCAAATGCTGCACATATGAGCAGGGCTGAGTCAGTTTAAGAACATGTAGCACAATTAAAATTCCACGTAAACCCCTCCTACGTTTACACACTTCACAGCTGGGCAGTCACGGATCCCGTCTCTGATGAATCTGCGTCTTGGACCTCCAGAAAGGGATCCACAGAAGCAGTGGGGTCATCGACCAGGCTTTCTCTGCCAAGTTTAATTTCAGCAGACCACTTCTAGGTAGGCGGCACCCACTCCTTGAGTTGTCACCATGTCCATGTGGACCTACTTAAGTGATGAGCCATTAAGACCGAGGCAGCAAATGACTCCACCAAGACTGATGGAGTCCTTGTCCATTTTCCTCAGACTGTGCCGACTATTAATGACCCAAAACACAAGCACCACAAAAGTTATTAACTTCAAAGTTTCTCTATAATCACTCCAAGAGCTGGAGTGCACATGCATACGCTGTATAATTCATCTCCTTCTACCTTCGGGCACTGGTATCCATCACCTTTCATATCAGTATATGAAGATCATATACCCTGACTTGGAGGGAACCAGCTGAGATTCAGAACATGATACTTCAGCTCTAGTGAAAATATATTTTAGAGGAAAAGGGCTTAATTTAAAAAAAAAAAAAAGAAAGTTAAAAGGGAAGTCAAAATCATAAGCGGGGAAACCAATCAAAGCAAAGTGTGTTACCAAATCATAGCCCTGCTGCTTCTGTTCTAAAGCCGATGGCTTTGGAATGATGGATGAGCTACACAGTCAATGAGCTTTTTTCACTGGAGGAGGAATTTCTGTCTGGCAGTAGCAGAGTCCATAAATAGGTGCCAGTTTGAGACTGGTTTCTCCCTACGTGGTGAAGTGTGGGTGGCTTTTTGGAACTAAAGTTCCAGCACACAAAAAAGCAATGAGGAAAATCTAGTGTGGCCACATTTTTGGCCTCCCTGTCGCTTGCTTTCATTGTCTGTTCCTCTCTTTGCAAACTCTGTGTGATAATTTCCAATTCGATGTACAGCAAACATGTGTAGGATATCCCCTTTTAATGCTCCAGCACAGTATCCTCTCAGTGCATTTTAACCAAAGCAGGCAGGCTGACAAGAACATGGGTAGAACATTGGTCGATGGTTTCTCTGGTTCCTCCTCTGTCTTTGATTTTTGTATATTATACGTTAACATGCATTCCTACAAGGATTCCATTGGACTGAGTCTCATTACTCTGCGGCGAGAGCATCTGAAATGCAACCGACATCTTGCAAATGTTAACGTTTAAAAATAATCTATTGAGAAATTGAAGAAAATCGGCGGAACCGCAGAAACAAATAGCTGTTAATAGTTTTTTTTTTTCTTTAATTCATGGGGCTTTAGCACTATTTCTATATCAATATCATGCTGAATCTTTTTCTTTTCCAAGGCTGGACAAAAGTACACACATTCGAGTACAGTACTTGTGTAAAAAATTACAAAAGTATAGGCTCTGAAATCTATTCCTATAAGAGTAAAATGTTTCCTTTTGTAGGCCATTTATAGAATGTACTATTGGAGATTAATTAAAAATAATAATAAGATATACACAGTGTTGCTTTTCCATGAAGACCACTGGCGCCACAGAGTAATTGTACTTACCTGTGTGTGATAGTGTTAGGAAGGGGTGGGGTTGCATTTTTCAGATGCTGTCATGATAGCACTGCACTGTGAAAACAATTGCACTGCACAAAATGAATAGATGACTCACTTACATCATAAACATGGTTAATCCACTGTTGTAATTAACGTCCTTCTACGTGGTCAAGACAAGGCTTGCTGTGAAATGCAGCCGTGTGGTGTAAATGGATGAAAATGTACATATGTTGGGCTTCTATGCCTATTGTATCTATCCAGATAACAGGAAGGTAAAGGTTAAATATTTTTCCAGAAACTTCCAGAATCCATTTGCTGCTTGTCAAAGTCGCACGGGCAGTTTATTTTAACATGAAAAGATGATTTATGAAGACTTACGGATAAATTCTTTGGCTTTGCGTCATCATGCAGGTGATTGTTCTGCCAAGCAACTCACGACTGCGCAAGAGTCAGCCTGCGATATGGGCCAAAGATAACGTGATGTTTGGATGTTTTAGGGTTTTTTTCCCCTCCTACTTCAGCAGAAGGTGAGAAACCAAGCTACCAGCATTGCTTTCGTATTTGTAAGCATATTTCTCCAGTAGAGATACGAGGTCTGCAGAAGCTGGGGGTTGTTATAAATTACCTATTGATGAAAGCGATAATCCTTGTCAAAACAGCTTCCACACTAGCATGGGCAGAGTCCAGATCACTGCTCATCTTTCTCTGCACAGCTTTGTCACATTTGATTAGATCAGGATCTGGTTGTGGTTGACTTATAGGGACAAAAGTCTGCAGTCAAAAAGGATTAATATTAGTATGGGTATACACAGCTATAGCTACAGAGGTATGGCTTCACCAAAAATAAAAAGCTTGTCACTTATAGCAAAATTTATTTCTGATTACAAATCTATACAAATCAGTGATTACATTAGTGTTGGGTACCAAAATCCAGTACTGGTTCCTACACAGCCAAATAACACAGATTTCAGCGCCTCGTTTTGGTGCTTGAGCACTGTACTGAAATAGTTGTCAACATAAACATCACCACACATGCCTGGTTATACTCTCTACATGGGTCTGGCAGCATGTAACATTAGCCTACAGATAGTTAGTCACTCACCTCAAAAGGTCAAATGTATAGCTGTGGAAAGGGTTTCAACACCAGAATGTGCAACAAGTCGGTGGGAGGGGAGGAACATGATAAACTTTATGAAGCACTCACAGAGAGATGCTCTGTGTTTAACTGATTGCCTGACCTAATGGATGTCTCTGGACCCGACCGTGGGGGGGGGGGGCAATTGGTGATGATATTAAAGCAGAGAAACTGTACTTTTGTGTAAAATTATTTATTTATTTATTTTATTAGTTATGTACATTTGTTAAGAGTTTTGCACTTATTTATATTTGTATATTTAAGTTCAGTATACTTTACTGTTAACAGTTAATGTGTTAAATGTCAACCTTCCTTCCATTTGATTACATTGGTGATACCATTTGGTGTCGATTTAGCACTGAATCGAACCCCCCCCCCAAAAAAACAATACCCCTCACTCAAATGTGAACTTTTAAACAATCCTCTAAGAAAAAATGGGTGATTCATCTATTGTATTTAGCCAGATATTCAGACTCCACTAACAGTCCATTTATGCCCCTTTGTGTTTGTCAGACAAACTGATAAGTGTAGAAAGTATTGTTTGAGAATTAATTACTTTACCGGGCACATGAACCTTGAAAGTATCAGTCAACCCAAATATGAAGGTCTAGGTTGCCTTAAATTTCCCAATTTCAACCTTTTTTTCAAATAGCCAGACGTTTAACCTCGTAATGGCTGTGATAAGTTCTCTTTATCGTGCCACAGAAAATGCTTTGAGGATAAGGCTCTGTGGATAATAATTAAGATGATACAGTCAGTCGGAGCTTGCAGAGAGCAACTTCATGTTTAATTGCTTAAATCAACACGATAAGATGCTCTTTAAATGTCTGCGTGGCCCTGACAAAGCAGGCTGACATTATGAACAGGCATTCACTGTTTACTTATTCAAGGCCTCCATTACAAAGATTCAATCAGCTACAAGCACCGAGATGAAGAACAATGTGAGGGCCCCAGGATTAGTTTTGCTATATCTAAAAAAAAAAAAAACGGAAATGTTTTAAGTCAGATTGTATTAATGCGTGGGATGCAAAAGTACAATATTTAAAAAAGCAGATGAAATCTAAAAGCAGTCACATCATTCCACTCGTACTCATCAGACTAGACTGCTCAGCACAAACACTATCTCATAATCATTACCATTACAGATGAAAGGGGAGGCTCAATTAGAGTGGCTCCAATTGCCGCAATTAAATAAGTGTGGTTGAATGATAATATCTTTTCCCCCCAGAAATAAAGAGAAAAAGACGGCAGTGCTGAATAATCATACAATCAAAAACAATCAAGTCGGACTTTGAAGTTGTTGCATTACCAAATCTTAGGAATACATCTGGTGCAGAAATGGTGTTTTGGGCTCAGCCGGCAGGCGCCGTTGGACCACTGCGTCGCGGGGCCACGAGGTCGGGCCTACTTGTTCCAGCAGTGTACTGCTGCTTTATTGGGTTGCAGAAGACTCTGCAGTGTGTTCCCACCCACAGAGAGATGCAGCAGACCGCCGGAGTCTACAGCCCTTTCGCAGCCGTCCAAGACTTGTCCCATGATCCCATCCCTGCATCAAAACCAGCTGAGTGCGAGTGTGTCGTGGTGAGCACTCGTGCTCACACATAATTTGTAGTTGCTGACTGCCGCGCTTGCAACCGATTGAGCACTGTGTAAACAAACATGATATGGATGGGACAAAACTGTCTTGCTTCACTCAGTGATTTGGTTTTTGTTTTACATTTCAGCAGCCTTTTCTAAGAATTGAATTACTCATTTCAAGTTTCCCGTCACCGTCCCATCATTTAATCTGAGCTCACACACTATGCAGTATCAAACGCAGACTGTCCATTTCACAGCTGAGGAGCTTCTCACAGGGCAGTTTTCCAGCTGGGCTGACATCCAGTGTAGTTCCCCTTCACCCTGTGGACTTCAGGCGCACTCATGCGTGCCAAACAGAATACACCCTGATTGCTCCAGACTGGGACAGCAGATATTTCTTCAGTTGTTAGACATTACTGGAGCAAACAAACACAGCGACCAATTTACTATCTCAAATCAAGAAAAAAAAATGCTGATGTGGACCCATCTCAATAGAGCTAATTATCATTATGCTGGTGAGCAGCTGCAGGACATGACCGAGCTGACACAGGGTGAAGGTCTGCTGAAGATATCTATTATCTTGAATTTGGTGGGGCACTTTCAGGGAGTGCCACTGTGGGAATAAAAAACCTATTAAGTTAGACCTGATTCTAATAACATTTACAATTTTATCAATGATGCTCTTAGTTAGTGAGTGTTTATAGTGGGAACTGACAGTTTCGCTTCTGTTACTAGACACGCTGTAATGTCAGCCTTAGTCGACACTGAAACTGACTTCAGTATGAACTAGCATCACAACTGAAAGTAACTTAATGTTTTCTGAATCACCCACTTTGGACAAATTGCTTTATCAACCCTTTATCTTAAACTAGGAATAGCTGGCAAAAGCAGTTACACATGAAACGCAGCTATTTTAACTGGAGTACTTGAGGGACATTAAAGGACAGTGCGGAGCTTTTGAACCAACTCTGATCTCAGTTTAAAAAAAGAGAGCGAGATTAAATGTCCGATTAAGGACGATCAGAAGCCGAAGTTTATTATTCCAAAGGTTGAGTGGGTCTAATCATAGGCTCCAGTACTTAGGGATCTGCCGCTGCTACTGGGCTAAGCAGCAGTTTGCACTGTGTTTACATAAACTACCCAGTTACTTGCATAGTTTACTTTAGTACCAACATGTGGGCCATAGAGATTTAGTGTCGCAGACAACATAATTGCGTAAGATATTTAAAAATATTTGTTTAGTTTAACCAAAGCCATATCAAAAGCTGCAGAAATAGTCATGGTTTAAAACACGGAGGATTTGATGACACGTACAGAGACATAAAAGGAAGCATAGAAAATCCTAATAGGGAGGCTATTACGGTTTAAAACTCTCTGGTGTCTTTTGAATTAACACTTGAACTCATGAGAAGGATTCAAAAAGCAAAAATGTATTCAACACTTTGAACTGAATAACTTGTCATTAAATGAAAATTCAGATGCAATAACCATCTTAAATACTGTATATCAGTGCCAGTAATGCCAACAATAGGCTGTACACACAACACACACTTAACGCTAAATTAGGTGCAGTCGTACTTTTCCGCCACGTCCGTCTTTGGGGGTATAATCTGTCACATATTATGAGCTTTAACAGAAGTGTGAAGGAAATACATGAAATTTCCTCTGGGGTATCCATGGCCGACTTAACCACAAACAGACCGTGCCCGACTTCTCACAACAGGTATTTTTGAGGGGCCAATAGCACAACGGAGAAGTGAAAGTTGAGCTTTAGTTACTTCAAATGAGAAAATGCTGTCACAGGCCTTTCATGTACACCGACTCAAACGCTTTGTGTCGGCGATAGCCATGAAAAACAGTTTTGATTATGATGTCACTAGGTCCTAATCTGATTGCTCTTTCTTTTTTTCTTTTCCCACCACCTTGCTCCAGGGCACTTCTCCTACATCCTGTCAGGAACACAGTTCAGTTACACAAAGACACTCTTACAAAATAGAGCACACACAGGCTCAGTTACAGTAGATGATGCAACTAAATGTTCAGTTGTATTTAGCAATATCTGTACTGGCTGCTATTCAACTCAAAGAAAGAGATTAACAAGTATAACAATTCCTGAGTATAAAATGGATTAACACTGAACTTCCGGGACATTTAATACCTGTCGGAGGAGTTTAATAAAAATGTGTCATTCAAGGATAACATAACAAGATAAGAGAGAACACTTTAGAACTGTCATTGTTTAGTTTTTGGCCACATGGGGACAATATATTTAAATACTTTATATTTATATAGTTTATATTTACACCGAGGGGGTCCTCTTTACGGAGGCCGCCATGTTTTTACAGTAGCCCAGACTGGACAAACTAAACACCTTTTGAGTTTTTATGACAGTTAAAAGCTACCACAGGTTATTTTTCATGTGTAGAAGGGGAGGGTGAGGGGTGTTCAGCTGCAACATGCAATTGCAACACAAGATATCACTAAATTCTACACACTGTACCGTGAACTGTCATGTAAGGTTGCATTGAATCTTTAGAACATCCAGCATTACTCAATGTGTAGCAAATACACAGCTCAGTGTAACTGTCAGAAATAAAGACACATTACCCAGGTCTGGGGAAATATGACATTCAAAAATTGTTGTTGTTTGAATAACCACATAGCAGTGATACAAATCTGCAAGCTGACCCACAAGGTTTTGAACATTAACAACACTACAAATTGATCATTTTATATATATATATTTTATTTTTTCCTTTCATTATTGCGTCTGTCACAGGTTAGAAGCAATCCAGTGGAGGATCTCCTGCTGTGTTATCACATTAACTTCTGCTGGCTTTAGAAAATGTATTTTTCTTGTCTTCACTGTGGGATAGTTAGGAACGTAATTTAGATTCCTTTGTACGTCTGGTATATGTGAAGACATTGACAATAAAGCTGACTTTGACTTTCTGCAAGCTTAAAATCTCCAGTCACTGATTATCAAGCCACATTCTCCATAGCTAGCTATAATAGTTGGCTAACTACTCAGCAATTCCAGTATTGACCTATATGACCTACACATTTAAGAGGGCAGCACTATTTAAAAGCTGTCAGCTCCACTACTGAATGATTCACATTGACTTTAAGTATTCTTAGCATCATGACATCACATGTGGTACTGCGGTTCTCTCACAAGTCTGTTGTCGTCCTTGATCTGAGGTTCAAAAGAAATAACTCAACTAAACAGCCCTTGAGTATCCTATACTTCTATCAGTTTCCTGTTACCTTTATACCGACTAGTTCTCATTTGGGTGTTTTGGTATTTTCCATTATTCCTAACTCACTTTTGGTGGCAAGGTACTTCCTTCCTGGCCCCGAGCGAAATGTTTCCGTTTGTGCCTTCTTGCATGTCTCCAGGCTTATTTCTGAACGTGGCCCTCTCCAGTGCAGAAAATTGCATTACAGTCCTGGCAGGAAAACATTTGAGAGCTGACTGCCTTCTTGACTCTGTTGACTATTTTCATTGCAAAAAAAGGAAACCTAATCTTTCATCCTTAATGAGGATGAATTTCATGGCAAATGCGTGATCACTTAAACAGTTCACCTCACCTTATTCAAATCACATTTTTCCTGATAGGGACAAGTGATACCCACACATTTCGAATGTTCAGAGGTGTTTTCAAGGCCACAGGCTAAACATGATATATGGTATGGTAAAGGAGGAAATAACAGGAGTGTGTTAAAGCTGACATACTGAGAGCATTTTCAGTTATTAGGTTTGCTTCAGAGACAAGTACCCCGGACTGACACTGGACTCAGCTGAACATTGAGAAATCTTTTTTGTTGGCTCTGGTTTATTTTCACATATCCCGTCACCACGCTAACAAGGCAAGGTGTTTGCTAAATGTAGCCCGTCACTTCTGCGTCTTGTAGGAGCACATAGGGAGAGGAAGAAAAACAGCATCATGATCTGGTGTTCATTTGATATTTTTGAACACGGGCAGCCCACCTGGTTTAGATTTCGCAGCCTGCATGCTGGTCAGAGTTGCCTTGTTTTATTGGAAATCTTGTTCATATATTACCCGCCCAGACCTCGCCGACTTCTGACAGCTCCCATGGGGCTCATGGGTACATCCTGGAAGCACTACACTTTGCCATGTTCCATGGAAACGGACGCTGTTGGCCAAGATGACACTTGTGAAGTTGTTCAACAATTTACGTAGTGTTTGTGTAGCCCTGCTATTTAGTAACTCATGGTTTCACAGAAGAGGGGGGTGTTGTAGTGTCATTGAACTGTGTCGAGCCGTTTGACTGTGGTCCTGAAAAAGAGGTGTGGCTGCTGAGCCACACACCAACATGAGTGTATTCTGTTGCAGAGGCAATAGTGGTGTAAGAGGAGTGTACTCTACTGTATGTTTGGCACAGGGTGGTTAACTTCTGCAATGGTCCCCACTGCACTGCAGGTATCATTATATAGGCTACTGACATGTGTGCTGTTTATGATGCACTGAATCGTTAGCTTCACTGCTTAAATATTTGAAATATGATAGGTTTGTTCTGTCATTAAAGTCACATTATAGAATTCTAATTTATTATTCTCAAACATGAATTTACTCCCTTATTAATACACATTTGTGTGTGTGTGTGTGTGTGTGTGTGTGTGTAAAATGTTTAAAAAGCGGATGTTTGGTATCTTTTTTTCCAGTACGTCATTGCCTATATGTCCAGATAATTGATGTGTCATTTTGACACAGTATATCACCGTATTGGACCCAAAACAGATGTCACCAGCATAATTGCAGACTTGGGTTAAACTTAGACGATAAAAACCTTTTTTAAGATTCTACAAGGAACAATAGAATGGGTGCAAGCTTGGATTTTAAATAAAACTTATACATACAGCAGGAACCTGAATCTCACATTGGTACCTCCCTCTGCTGCTGTGACTATAACAAGAGAGTTGAGGCAGTAAATGGTTTGCAGATTCATTGAAAATGACATTGCTTTAGATAAGGTCCACAAATCCCATATGATTATGATAGCTATTAATGTGTAGTGATATGTTGATGCTCTGCAGGAGGGAACAATAGAATGCATCTTATTCCAGATCATACAACTTTAATGAGAAAAATGAAGATTATAATTGAACACAGGATGAGTTTGGCATTCTTTATGTTCTTAGTTTACTGGGTTCCACACACAAATGGAAAGGGTTGAAATTGATATTGGTTTTAATCTTGGCAAAATGAAAAATGCTGAATTTCTCATTTATTGTATATTGTCTACAGTTGTGTTGTATCTTTTTTCAAGTATGCGAATGCATATCCACTATAATCATCAATAGCTTTCTGCAATAGTTTATATGCATTTTGGAAAAGACGACTACCACAAAGCCAGCTGTGTGATTTATCAGCCATTGCTTTGTTTTTGAGTTGTTTTTTTCAGTTTTCTTTGTTTTTGCTGAGAATAAAACATATTAAATCATTTAAGGTCTCCACAAAGTTCCCTCGTACAGCTCTCTCTCAGGGACAGCCCAAATCCATGTGCGATGTGAAACAGCAAATAACAGCCTTGGACTTAGCGGGGATAGTCCCTGACACTGGGTCTCTGCGCTTCAAACATACCGTTTCTTTTCCTTGACATGGACCTCTATACTGATGTAAAGCTGGCATTCTGTTCTGATTTAGACTAATAATTTATTGCATCTGGCATCAGGGTCTGCATAACAAGACCAAAGGCACAGCACAGGCTTTCCAAAAGAACCTGATATTTCTGTAACCTAATCAGTTTAAGATGACCCTCTCCTTTGTGAAAAAGCTCTATTTGTGCGATCGAGCAGACAAAACATCTTTCGAGACTTACAGAGCCATTAATATAGATATAATCATAGGTCTCCTCAAGAGGATTTTTACCCTCAGAGGGAATTCCTCTCTGGTGAGTGCCCGACTCCCTTCAATGCCAAAGTGTGACTTACAAATGACTGGCTGTGAATGAGTGACGGAGGACATGGGATGGCTGACATCTCCTTTGTAGAATATTAATTCTTCTCAAATGGTTCCAGGCGATGCACACACACACTGAACACACCCGACAACCAGATTATATTCAAATAAAACTCTTTTTAACCATCTAGACATCATCAAACATCATAATTTTGAGATAAGCTTCTGAAAGTGAGTGGATTCATCTAAATGCATCCCAGTATTAGATACTTTGCATTTAAAGTAAAAACCAACTTTATATGTTGTGAAAATATATTTTTAAAAAACACTTGAAGTGAGTGAATACCAAGTTCATTTTGGCAGCTGCACTACATTTGACGTCCTGGATCACCTTACAATATCATGGAGGTTGCAAGACTCAGCAGATTAGAAAGGAGAGAGACTCGTCAGAATGACAAAGTGAAATGTGGACCTGCTTCCAGGCCATCAAAGCAAGTTCTGAGCTGCCTTTTGAAAAACAAATGGCGCAACTGCTAATGTGGCTCATTGAAACGCTCGGCTGGCTGTGAATGGCCACATTTCCCCATGTTAAAAGACATCTTCAGAGACAAGCTTAGTGGAGGTGAGACTGTCTGTCACTGCAACTGGCGCCTGGCCTCACCTGGCTGCATTATTTCACCAGTGTCAGGCCAACAAGCTCCATAGTCAAGCACACACTCCTACTGTATATATGAGTGCTGCCAAATACAAACACTTCAATTATTTCCATTTGTTCCCCGGTCTTCTGATGGTTTTGCTTTAATACCTAAATTCCATAAAAGCATAACTATTACACTCTAAATATAGACCCATCTCTTCTCCGTATACCATACATATATATATATATATATAAATAAATATCCAACCATTAACTTAATTAGATTTATTTGAAACAAGATTCAAGTGCATACAAATTGTGCTTATATATCTTTCATTTAAAATAGTAAGGTGTGCTTGTGTTCTGTGGAGGTGGTGCATACATCTGTATGAATGGATCTGTGTTTGCATATTTCAATGCATGTATTGCTCTCGTGCATATGTGTGTGATACCACAGGGAGTATGCTCGACCTTGGTAACCCGCAAAGAGAGGGAGCAGTGGGCCTCGGGCCACAAACTTTGGGCCACGCTTGGTGGATTCACAGAGCTTGGTGACATCCACTGTGGGTGATTGCTGAAAGCAAACACGCAAATACGATCAGATTTCTGAGGACTGAGTAACACTCAAAATCTTACTATAAATATTTAAAGTTGTTGGCTTTCTTAGTTTGACATTATATTTACCTGTTTCTCCCAGATATGCATCATTAATTTAATATAATGTTTGCCCAATTACTAGAAAAATAAAGTTCTATAACATATGTAAACTATATATTGTTTTACTGTAAATAATCTGTTTAGTTGGGTTTCCTTTGAGCATGTTGGCTATTTTATGACATATATAAGGAAAATAATAGTTTTCATTGCTGTATTTGGTATTTTCCTAAATCGTTTTCTGACAAATGTTCTAGTAAATTGTCCCATTCCAAGGAACTGCAGCTTCACCAGAACCGTATCACGGACAAAACATCTCAAATGCCACAAATATTTCCCTTGGTGTTTTTATATTTACGTAGCTGCAAATGAAGCATTTAAATGAAATAATGTCTTCCACTTGTGCCCCAGAACAACCCCTAATGTAGGCAATTAAGCTATTAACTACAAAAAAGCAAAAACGGTGGGAGATTTACAAGGGGAAAAAAAGTGGGACCAAACATTTTTTCAGGGGAGATACAGATCTTTACATTGACCTGATATCTCTGAACACACCGCACAGATATTATTTCACGTAAGAGGTATTTTCCAGCCATCATACATTTAATTTGTTTTTTATCGCAACACAATTATACAATGAAATTAAAGAGAAGCACTGGATTTGGAACAATATGATATGGTAATGAATTCTTTAAAAATAAATGACAATCTTTCTCTAAGCACAAATGTTAATGTATCTATTCACTGCACAGTTTCCGTCCCTCCAGTGTTTGGGACAATAAACTAGCATCAATACTCCCACCCAGTGGCCAGTGTCTGGCAGTGTGCACCCTTGCGGTCCTTTCCCCCCTTTCCCGACCCCCCACCACCCACATCGAGGCTTCCCTTTCTGCTGGAGGAATGGTAAAGTGATCTGTTGGTCCCTAAGTGCTTTTTGCTGTCAGTGGTGTTGACGTGGGATGCAATAGAAACCCAGCTGAGGCCACCTTGATGTGGAGGAGACCTGTTTGGCTGCACAGTGCACACAGTTATTCCCAGACATGTTGGATTTTCTGTGTTTTTTCTTCTATCCCTCTGTCTTTCTGATAATTCATTGGTTTATGGCTATTTAATCATGATATTAAACTTTTGCTAATTATACTTTTTAAAAGTACACAAAAATAGCATTCCTGTTGTGTTTAACCGAATCAATTAAACTGATTATCATCGGCTGCATCCCTATTCCTGCTGCGGAGAATAAACACAAACGATAATTTGCTCAGATTAAAAACTTGTGTTTTTGTTTCCATCGAGCTCCATCCCGGAAAACAGGGCCCCATCGGAACGATGGGACTGTATGGGAAAATCCCCTCTAACTGGAGTAGGAAGCCACGGACGCAAACAGAGGAGGGCCGGGGGACTACCTGCTGTTTAAACAGATAGCATGGGTCTGTGTGGCCACTGCTGCAAAAAGGCCCCTGAACTTCGCCCAACGTCAGAAGTTTAAGAGTCCCAGCGAGGGCACTGGGGTTCTCTGGAGAAATAAGGAACTACTTGGCCAGAACAGCCTCTGGATCCCTGCGTAGACCGCCGGCGGCGATGCAGAACTCTGTTGCTGATTGGTTAGCGGACTCCTCCGGGGAGCCGATGCTTGGGTGGTTCAGGAGATTGCCAGGCAGCCGCACAATTAGCCCAAATAAACTATTGGAGGATTATTTAATGTGCATCAGGCCTTTGCTGACTATATAAATTATGCTCAGTAATCTTCTATACAGGAGCCAAACTGAAATGATTCAGCTTCACACTGTTCTAATAGCATTTCACATAAGAAACATTTAAATGATGAGAATAAGGGCACAAAACAGCACATTGACCCGTGCCCTTATAGTGATGTTATAGTGAGTGAGAGTTTTACTTATGGAGGAGGGCTGTACAAGCAAAACACCTTCAGCCCTGCGAGGACAAGCTCCGCACTTTGTACGCTGTGTGGGGGCTGAGGCCGTTACTCCCTCCACACGGAGCTGATGACTGGCCGGGGACCTAGAAGAGCAGTTGTAAAAATAGATGCAAAAACAATACCTGCCCAGTCATGGCGGACACCTCCCATGTAGAGAAAAAGCAGCAGGTGATGAATTGACATGATGTAAATACAACATGTCACTGTAGAAGTTTTTTTAAAAGGAATTTTAAATCTCTATAATCCATAATTTCCTCATAGACAATTTGAGAAAGCAGAAACCCTGCCAAAAAAGACTTTTTCTAAAATGTTGAGGTGGGCAGTATAACGCCATATTGATATGTGGTCACTTTACAGTAGCAGGACCACCTAAGTTAATTTTATTGCACCAGTTTCTGGTTCACAGGAAATCTGTATTTGTTTAGGGACACATGAAAGTGTTAATAAGCAAAAGTATTAATTTGGAGCCACCCACCTTCACCTCAACAGTAACTGTCTGTTATTCCGAGTGTTGCTCCTGCATTTCCTCTAACTGACGGTGGTACTGAGTGAATCATAATATATTAACTGACCATAAAGGAAGCCATGTCCCCTGTGCCGTTTTAGTTACCACGTATGCCTTTCAGTTTTTAAAGGCCATTTAAGGTAAAGTCTACTAAAACTAGTCCAGTTGTTTGTGGATGCCAGAAACTCTGTTGAACACAGCCGCTTTCACCCTCAAACTCCACCTTTCAAAAGAAACAATTTTATAGAGACCCAGTGACATCATTTACACGAATATGTTGTTTAAAATCCAAGAACGTCCCGTTGTATATTTGATTTGGCCTCGGCCACCTCAGCTGACCAATACATCACATGTCCCTGGCTACGACTATTTAATGTAGAATCTCCAAAACTCACAAATGCAGTATGACCAAATGTTCCAGTGATGTACCAGTATACTAAACAGGCCATATATCTCGCTTCCCTCTCCAAACAGAAATAGATTTCGCTGAATTGTTTGATAAATTCGGTCAAGGTTTTCCAGCCATCCTTATTGGAGCTCCTACTGTTTTTCTGGCTGTTGGTGGCCCAGGCCCTAATCACCCTCCGCTCCCTCAGAGGCCATAAATTACTCCGATGAGATGGTGCTTTGTGTTCCTACTGCTGGGGAGCGGGGCGAATTCACAGCGCCATATTTTGACAACCCGTACTTTAAATCATTGTTTTATGACAGATGGGAAAACTTCTGCACTTTCACCGGCCTGATTTATGGTCATTTGGGTCTGGAGGACACTATAATTTGCAAGTAATGTGAAAACAGATGGATAGAGAGATACCAAAGGGTAAGACTGACCTATACATTCTCAGCGCAGCTTACAAATGGCATCCATATGCTGAAGGAACACTCCCAGTTACATCTCCATTACTGTGTGTGCATGTGTGCGTTTGTATGTCAGAATTGTAGATGTTCGTTCTCTTTAAAAATAAATAGATGAAGGAAAATGAGGACGAAGTCTGTGAAAACGTAACGCTGAAGCCGGTTTTTGGTAAAGGAAGTTTGATATTCGACCAAATCCCCCAAGAACTTATCACTGGTAAAATCAGCAGCGTGATATTTGTTGCCCTTACACAGCCTTGATTCATTGGTGATCTAATATGCAAGTGACAGTTACTCATTTGGATGTGTTTAACATAAATGAGGAAGTAAGGTGACCTCGTATTTTCACGTAGCAGCTCCTCATTTCCAGCGAGGCATGAAAAATGGAAGTGAATTAATTTAAGCCATACTAGACTAGATTTCCTCTCTGGTCAGATGTCAATTTGGATAAATTACAAAGTTGGTCTGCTTAGTTTCCACTGCCTCAGGTCATGTAACACACACACACACACACACACACACACACACACACACACACACACACTTTGTGGAGCTGGTTTTGGTGCCATCACTATGTCCTCAGGTTCACATGGTAGCTAAGTGCTAATGACAACATCTCCGCTGCTACAGAGGACCTGAAAGATTGTTTCCTTGACGAAAAAAAATACAAAAGGTCCCGCTGGACATAAATTCGTAAAGTAGTGGTTATTTATGAGCTACAATAATGAGCTCAATTTGTCAGATTCTCTTAAAGAGTAATGCTGAAAAAGATTGATAAAAGTGTAGTCCTCTTCTGGCAGACACCCAGAAAATGTAAAGTAATCTGTGAGGAAACAAACTCCGAATACATCATGCACAGCCTGGGAGCCCTGGACGACTCGTGTTTTATGGCTTTTCCAATGAGGCAGGACAGTATGTGAGTGAGCAGTGTCTGGTGCAGCCATTGTATTCCAGCGAAGGGGGGGGGACCACCCACATGAAGTCAGTGATGAAGTAAATACCGTTGCACGGCCACGTCCCCTTCCCTCGCTCGCAGAGTAAACTGTGGTCTGACGGCGGCGCTCGGCGATCTCAGCTCGCCTCCAGATTACACAGGGGCAGGAGGAGGCACAGAGGACGATCACGCCAGCCCCCCCTCCGCCCAACAGTGAATCCCCCCAGTCCTGGTCAGGAAGCCATGCACATGGCAGACGATGCCTCTGCACTGGGTTGAACTTGGCAGAGCCCCACATCCTTCAAGCAGAAGACAAAACCGCTCACGCCCCTCTGGAGCCGAAAGGCAGAGCGAGGCCCAGAGGGAATGAGGTGCCTACTGATGCCCGTGTCACAGGATGACGCCCTTGGTTCTCTTCCCTTTAATACACAACATAGAGCAGAGTGCATCATGGGAGGATACTGCATACATGCTCAGATAACAGGCTATTTATTGAAACCCTGCGGTATCATTGCAGCCATAGAGCAAAAACTATGTGAAAAACTGAAGTAAAACAAGTGAAGAATCAAATCTCTTGTGTGCTACATACCAGAGCCTCTTAATCATATCCTCTCTTTGTTTATTTGAGCTGTTTGGACATCAAACTTTTCAACGGGGAATAATATCCCAGGAGCAGGGAAAAGATTGAGCCAACTGGCCTCTTACTTGAGGTCTTTGAAGACCACATTTGTGTCCTTTCCTTTGTCCCATTTCTAAAACAGCGCTATCCCGTGAAAGCCACATGGTGAAATGTCAACTGACATGACAGCTAGTGACAGTTATATGTGAGGAGGTTGTCCGTACAAACGGGCGCTTTATTGGTCTTAGATGATAGCATCGACCACTACGCCTTATGCTTTCATAATGATTTACTGCTGCCTGGTGGGATGAGCTCAGTGAATATGTGTGGTTGGCTGCCAATTGCGCTTTTTCCTCTGTTTCTTTTTGGTCTTTGTGGGCCCTGGAGGTTTCTTAACTGTTAGAGAGCCATTTGGATGGGAGGCCAGGCAGCATAAAGCTGTATTTGGCAAAAGATCTCAGTGCGCCTCCAAAAATAAGAGAGAGCAGGGTGAACATATTTGTCTACGTCTGCATATGTGTGCGTATGTGCATATGCACACGTGTGTGAGACAGACTGTGAGTCATACTGGTCCAGTAACACTGTTACCTAAAAATTACTAAAGGGCATTTTATAGTTAAACCAACTTGCAACATAGCAGAACTGACAAATTCAAGCTGTGTTCCCATTAAGCTTTTTACATTAACCATATAAGCTTTAATTTGTATATTTAGCCAAGCCTTTTTGAATGTTAAGAGGTGGAATTATGATTACATAAATGTTTGAAAATCTTTACGTTCACAGCGTTAATGTTTATGCACCAGCTGTGGTTAGTCCTCTACCTGCAGCTGTTCCTGCTGGTTGCCATCTTGAGAGGAAAAGTTGTTAAGAAAAAAGAAAAAGAAAAACAGAGACCTGACCCGGCCACCGCTGTTGTTTTAGAGGGAGAAAGGTGAGGACCTGTCTCCTGAGGGACAACTGGTCTGACCTGAGGACCAACGGTCAGGGACATGAACCACAAAGAGCATGCAGAAGGCCATGTCTTTATAGGGAGGGGGCAACATGTGGCTGCAGGTGAGAGGAGGCTTCTCATTGGCAGAGATGGAAAACACACTTGACTTTGTATATTATATAATTACAAAAAAAAAACCTATATACCAAGTAACATTGCAAAGGTTATGGGGGACGTAGGGAAGGCAACCCTATAAAGATGAACAGTGCCCAGGCCTGTCTGCTGCTGGCTGATCATGTGATCTGCAGTGTGCCTGTGGCGACCTCTAGTGGTCTCCGCATTCACTCCACATCCCTGTGCCATATGGAACTGGTTTACATCAGCGGTCAAATATGCTGCACCACACAATATTTGGCATGTTGGGCAGAAGTTGTGGCAACCCCTACCTACAAATCATATGATCTAAAAATTTGTTGCAGAGAGTCAACTCTGCAGTTCGCTTATTGTAAGGAATTGTGTCATGCAGTCTCAAAGCGAGGGTCACATTGAAGGGGGGTGAACCAGAGCCATGTCTAAATTGCATTTATTACAGACATAGTCAAGCTGCTCTGTATTTTCCTGGCATGACTCCTGCATGCATCAAATCATCCAAATGCATAAATTAGGCTCCTTGTTGTTCTGTTTTGCTCCAAATGGCAAAAATAAATAGAGTGGATGTGTTTCATAGTATGAGGCCGTTACTTTAACCCTTTGCAACATATCGACTGATCCCTCAACATGGAGAAACCTGCAAGCTACTTCTATCTTTCACCTGGCACAACATTTATACATCTGTCTTTCTGAATACAGAAACATAAGGCAGAGGCCGCCTGCCCGGGCAGCAGACAAACAGTTCCTTGTTCATCTCTGTTTTCCGTGGCCACCCTCAAACAGCGCTGTTATATCATCAACCGTTTCTCTCTCAACAGGAAAATACCATTTATGTTGCGTTCACCCTCCCTCGCAGCGCACAAGATAGTGATCACATCGTGAAAAGCCATTTGTTTAGAGACATTGTGTTGGTGGCCACCCCTGTTTGAGCGGGGGCCCTGGCCCGAGGCCTGCCTGATGACTTTTCCAATCTTCCCTCATGTACACTGGCAGGCAGAGAGGAGCAGAGCAGGAGGCCCCACGTCCCACTGCCCCACAACCCTTTTAGCCCTCTGATTTCTGCACCCAGACCTCAGGCAGGGTGCAGCCTCCCAGTTTTCAGCGTCCATGTTTGTTCTTCTTTTCAACTCCTTCACCATGCTGATGTACAGGTCACCAGGAGAGGAAATGGCAATCCCAGCTGAGGATGAGGATATAACCTATTAACTTTCTCATCTGTGGAGGGGAAGAACGGATCACTCAGTAAGTCTTCTTCCAACTGGTGGCTGGTTTCCTCCCCCAGAGGACATGAACCATTACTGTAGAACTGAAAGGTGAGGAACTAGGTTTTTGTATGTGCACATACATGTCTCACACACATAAAGTGTGAATGTGCGAGACTGGATCAGACAAGACAATCATTTTCTGTAATTTGTGCCAATGTATCTCTGTAGTGTTTTGGTCTGCAAAACCATGTTTTTGTTTGACAGGAGATCATTTGATGATATTACATTTTCTGCAGGTCTCACTCACAGATTCCTCCCAGCAGCTCTGGATGCTGGTGCCTTCCAAATGAAAATCAGGAATTCAGTGGTGATTTATGACTATTTAGACAAGTGGTGAACAGAGAGATGTAGGATTATGGAAATGGTGCTTTCATATGAAATACGGAGAACACGCCATGTGGGCTTCAGTGGCCACTTAATCTGTTGGCAGGCCCTAACCCCCATTGAGCAAGTCACATGCACAGGGCTGCTTTTCACTCCAAACACTGAATATTTGACTTCCTGATGAACTTGACAGTTATTGCTAGTTGGAAGGCCGAGCACTCACTGTAGTGACATGCAGGCCCTACGTCTCCACCAATGAAAGAAAAGTGAATCAACACAGAGGCTGCAGAGGATACAGCATCGCCTTGCAGAAGAACTGCTCACAAAAGTTACACTATTTTTGTCGCAAGGTCACAAATAAAATGTGATTTGAGAAACGTAAAACAATAGAACTATAGATTTTCTTGATGAATATTATTATTCATGATTAATGTTGACATTATTATTAATGGTAGTGATGCCAGTTATAATAATAGTAATAATATATAATTTACTGTTATAATAAATAACATTACTGGAGGCAAGACTACAAAAAGTATTAATGCACTTTTTTTTCCCCAAGATTATTGTTATATAATATACTCTTGAATCTCCCTCTTTATGCTCTTGTCAATTTCTTTGCAATTGAAAACCACACACACATCAAAACTTTAGTTCAGTGGTTAACACACAAATCAACTTCAATTTAATAAGTTATACTAATGCAAATGCATTTAGTGTTACCAAATTAAGTCTTTTTGAGTTGGTGATACTTGCAAAGTTAAAATAAATACAACCGTAAGATATACTTAATAACAATGGAGAAATATTTCACAGGTCTATTGCTGGCTCCCTGAAATGATGCAGGGGATAAACGGTCATGAAATCATGTATAATTGCCACTCACATGCACTTTAAAAGGAGGAACATGCTTTTGCTGTCAGTGGCTGAGGTGTTTCTGATTTACCGTAAAGGTGGAAGAACAGAGAGCAGGAGAGGATGGCACAGGCTTCAGAGAGATGACTGTCTGGCCCAGCCCCCCCCCCCCCCTCAATCACTCAACAACACATGCAGGGCTCTTCTCATCGCAGCAGAGGTGGGAGCCAGGAGATGACCGAGGGTCAGACTGACACGCAGACATGAATTTTTCACCACCATATTTTCTTTGGGTAAATAATCCAGTTTGAACGTTGCCCACAGGCAGATGGTAGCGCATAAATCTTGGATCAGAAAATAAACACATTTCAAAACAAAAGGTTTTTTGAAGGGGAGGCGTTTCTGCCAAAAAGGAAAATTGTTTACTTTTTGGTGACTTCACCACAACCCAGGAAAGAAAATTCATTGGTACTTTCATTCCAGGAAAAGAGTTACTCAGAGTTTATTTACTTGGAAGACATATTTCTGAGCTTCACTTATTTAAAGATACAGATCACCTCATGAACTTTCCTGGATTTTGACCAGCCTATTCACTGTACATTTGTATTTTATCATTAGGTTTTTTTGCAACTTATATCTATTGAATTCAAAAGAAAAGTTATAGAAACAATTCAGAGATTCAAACAATTCATGCACTGAATTACAATAGCAATCATTAGTAAAAAAAAAAATGGTTAGATGAATGCAATCTTTTTAACTGATTCTAAAAGCTGCACACGTGCACATGCACACCCACAAGCACTCTAACACTTCCATCGATCCATCATCTATACCACTTATCTGTAATGAGTAGCACGGGGCTAGAGCCAAGCCCAGCTGACAATGAGCGAGAGGTGGAGTACCACAGGGCCAATATTTAGAGACAAACTTTTCACTCTCACATTCACACATATGGTCAGTTTAGACCACATGCATGTATTTAGACTGTGGGAAGCCAGAGCCTCCAGAGAAATCCAACACAGACATGAAGAGAACATGAAACTGCATACAGAAAAAGCTCAAGTCAAAGTGTTGGGAGGCACTAACATTATATCATGTTTAATAATTATCCGGCCAGTACCATTTATATTAATTTGGAGTCAACCTGACATATCAAAGTCCAATTTCCATCCTTTTAGCTCAATTTTTCTCTCCTCTAGCTGCTTAAAGAAATTTCAGTTTTTACTTTCATCATAATGACTAGCCCGTCAGTTGGTGGAGGGTAGAGAAAGTTCAGTGGTGTTATCAGCGCTTTTAAGCCTAAAACCACAGTTTGCCGTGTCCAAACCACTAAGGATTAAGGCTTTAGAGTGCTATTGGAGCTGCGAGAGACTGAGGAGTCAAGAGATAGTTGTTTCTGGAAGTGGCCACTTTTACATTACGTCTGACAAAGTTCACTGGGAGAACCTGAAGCCTATGAAATGTTGAAAGCACAGTCCAGCAGCATACCTGGTCCTCATGAGGTCTTTTACAGGAGTGTGCCTACCTTTGATGGTGTATCTGCATCATGTCAGGGAACTGGAGGCCTTGCCAGCATCTCAGTGGGTGTGTTGCAGAGGCGTGCCATTTGTAATGAGTTCCACTGGCAGGAGAGAAAGACGTCGCTGAAGCAGAGTCAGAGAGTTTCATTTCTGCTGAGTTGTCCCCACATAAACCTGTAAAGAAAAAAAACACAACATTCTGATGACTATGGCTTCTATTTCTGAAGTTGAATGCCTCTTTTTTTTAAAGTCAGGTTATAACCTCTCCTGAAATCATAATAGGATCGTTTGGAAAGACATCACACACATTCCTACAGCTCTAGTATTCATTTATTAGTCTCCCACCTAACAGTAAATGTCAAACTTTGAACATGTCCTGCAGGGTTCAGCTTCTCAGTTTGTACAAGTGTGACAAAGAAAGAAAGAAAGAAAGAAAGAACCCCTCCATACTCACCATTTGTCCCTGGTATCCTTTGACCACATTTCACTCATTTGTTTCTATCTACGCATGTTCATTTTACTAGAATTGTCCATTACGCTTGTAACATTGCATCACTTACAATCCAGCATTTGTTTCTATTGGCAATTATGTTACAGTTCAATCAAAGAACGAGAATATCGACCCACTAAATCCACTAACGTCTGTGGAACACATATCACAAACAGTTCAACTCATCTATTTCAAACTTGAGGAGAATTTTTAGTGGACCAGGAAAGTGCAGCATCGAGTTGAACATACAGTATATGTTCAATACATGTATAACATTTGAATAAGCAGTGACACAGATGCTCTTTAATAATTAGATTTTTCATGTCACCATATCAGACTGACAGACATTCACAAGAGTCACAAGTGCTGATTCCCAGCATGGCAACAACATTCATTGAATCACTTCCTGTTTGGCAACTTAAAGCAAAGTAACGCACAACATTCATTTGGTTGCTCCAATGCTTTCTACAGACCTGAATTACACATCTTGTATTTTGAAAGGTTGTTAATTTGGGAAGATTGTGTCGCTTGTTTAATAGACATGCCATGCATGAAGAAATAACACCAGTTAATTAATCAAACGTATACATATAAAACACACGAGAACAGTAGTGAAGCAAATTCAGTTTTATTTTATGAAAGACATTTATAAATTCATTGTAGATAAGGATGAACACTAAGTTTATAAGAAAACCACATCACACAACATCCAGCACACAAACAATAAAAAAGTGACAGTATACTGTAGAACTGTTTGAGGAGGATTCACTAATGACAAGGAATAATTCTGATGCAGCTCCAGAGCATTAACACAGACCAAGCAAACATTCCAAACAAGCCAGTTTACAATGAGCACTTCACTGGTTAAATTAAACACACAACCACCAGTCAGTTTAGTTGCCTTTATTATGCTGCAGATTCAAACACGTGTAATTGCTCTTTGGTTCATACTTACATCGTGTTCCTTTGCTCTGAACCACCACGCGGGACAGTGTTGAGAAGGTGCCGCCAAACATTTCCTGGTTTTTTAAAATCTTGGTGATGTCACGGGTGACATCACTGGGACAAACCAAGTGAAAGGGATTTTTTTCCCTCAGTACAGTGTGATTTTGTGATTGTCAGGCGGTGTAGTTACATTTTAATTCATGCCCATTTTAAAAAGGTACTCGAGATTGTGAACGAGCTTCTTTATTGGAAAATCTGGAAGAGAAGATTGTGTTTGCAGGAGGAATTTATTGTCTAGTTACCTGCTCTTGATGGTTCCAGCTAAAGGTGGGAATGGAACGTTTTTAATAAGCTGACTTGTCTGTTTGTACAGAAAATGAGGTGAAACAGTTGAGTTGTATAGTTTGACTTTTATTTTTCCTTTTCCTTTCCTTTGGTGAACACTGTAAATAAAACTATTCACCTCACAACCAAGGAGTCTGTTGAGTCTTTTATTGACCCTCGACTACCTCAGAGGTTAATCTGATAAAAACGTGTGATGGTTTTATTTTATTTCCAGCCTGATGATTAACCTCTCGCCTCTGTTTCGTTTATGCTCAGATCTCATCCTAAATATCGCTTTTCTTATAGAATTCTCTTTTCTTCTCATCTCCTGAGCAAACATTCATGGCTTGGGAGCTTTTTGATGACTATTTTCCATTTTAGAAACTCTGAAACATCCCCTGTTTGCTCAAAAAGGATAATCACCCAACCCATGAAATGTTGATGAGCAAAATGATCAGAGCTATATTTACCGTACGGAGGGGCTCATTAGAGAGCCAATCCCAGTGACGAGCCGCGTGAGGTGGTGAGCACCTGCCTTCTGCTTCAGGCATGCCTCTCTTATTGCACTCGCTTTTATTTACTCACTCTCAAATTATTTTTGGCCCTTAGTTGACAAAGATAAATGGGGGGATTAATATATATTGGACTAATCTGGAGGCTTGTGGTAGGGGTAGCAGAGAGCCTGGATAGTATTTCCCTCAGGTAACCAAACGCAGGCCCACTGGATTAAGAGCCATTTGCAGGAAGGCTTAACTGTGATCCAAAGCCATTAGCAGAACATGGATGTCAGAAAAAATAAAGGGAGGAGAACCAGAGAGCATTTTAATTGCCTCCTGATTAGAATTCAAAGATGCTCCTCAATTGCACCCACATTAGTTGGAATTCAGAATTTGGTTTTCAAAATACGGGAGGGAATTAAACAGAAATATTAAATTTGTTTTGCTTTGAACAACCTAAGATAGCATAGGGAGACATTTGGGAGCACAATGTTTGCTCACTGACTTGTGATGACTTGGATTCATTTGGCAGTTGAAAACAACCCTGAGGTTGCATAATATACAGTAGACAACTGGTTCTCCACCTTTTCGAGCCATGATCCACCAGTCTGTTCAGGCTGGTGCACGTTTACCAGCACCCTACAGTCCGCCACATCATAATTCTTAACCTCATGATTAAATTCTGCAAAACTTTGACTCTCAAAGAGCAAATGAGTTATAAATAAATGCTTACAATGTCAGAGGCAAGGCCGTGCGTGAACGTTTCACAGCGGTGCATGAACCCAATTACACTAAATATCTTAAGCTTTTTTTTTTTTTTGTCCAAGCACACAGACGTTTACTTTCACAAACAGACTCAATTAGATCAATTCTAAAGCAGATCTAATCACTGAAACCAACCAAAAATAAAGAATGACAACCTAAAATTTAAATAAAATAACTTGTCAACACATACAAACAATATACACAGACTGATTTCCGACAGGTACAATGCATAGCAATAAGTAACAACACAACATATGAGGCAAAGCACAGCCACCAAAAACATCTTTCATCTTCTCACCACTGATGTTTTTTACAGCTGTGTCAGTGCACTCAGCCTCTCTTCAGACACAAGGCAGCTAACACAGCCACATGGTTACAACAGCAGATGGCGCTATTGTAATGTATTGCAATGTCTTTTCAGTGAGTCAAGTGAACAACATGAAAGTGATTCTGATCAAATGTCTTTTGTTAAAATATCTCTTTTGTATCACATTACA
This sequence comes from Paralichthys olivaceus, assembly GCF_024713975.1. NCBI lineage: Eukaryota > Metazoa > Chordata > Actinopteri > Pleuronectiformes > Paralichthyidae > Paralichthys > Paralichthys olivaceus. The sequence goes on along the minus strand of NC_091104.1, from coordinate 18,673,388 downwards.
AATGATTTTTTCTTTGCAGTTAAATCAATAAATGATTCACTGAACTAAATCCATGAAAGGTGTCGCCATGAAAGAAATCTTGATTAAATAGATTTTTGTTTATCACTCACTTTATCAAATATTGCGATAGGTCCCAGTCTCCCCCATTCCTCATGCCTTAGTGTCCTTGGGCAAGATACTGAACCCTAGATTGCACCTAACAACTGTGCTAGCAGTATGTGTGATAGATTAGATAATTTATCATTCATTCATTCAACTTATATAGTGCTTTACTATATGACACATATGATCTACTACATTTGTTAACTTGAAATAATCAGTCTTCTTAACCATGAATGGCTCTGTGGATGATCCATTCAATCATTTGACACAGTCTATTGTGTTCTTTTAATTGTTGTCATAAACGAGGTGAATATAAATGACCTGCTGTTTAATGCAGGTACAGGACTGATGAAGACAATGACAATCAGTGAGTTTAAAAGATGGTAGGGTGAGTTAGTCTCACTCGAGTGAAGTTCTTTAATAAAATATGTACCAAGAGGTTTGAGTGAAAAAAAGTAATCAAAGAGAAAATAATAACGTAGTCTTCCCCATTTGACTTTAAACAAGGTAGCAGTAGCAGACCTCTTCTCTAGGTGGGCGTGTACACACCAGTTTGATTGACATCACACTTATATACGTTCATGAATATAAAGCGAAGAGCATGGGTCAAAGCCATGCTGCGATTTGCCTCGCCACAGGAAGCGGTTAGGAAATAAACAGGAGGTGCAGTTTCACCACTCTACATTTGCATATTGCTATTTGTGACAGGACCCTAACTCACCTGTAGGGCAGAATGCAGGGCCTCTCAGCCAGAATAAGAGACAACACTTGTGGAGATGCCAAAGATATATATCTGATCTACTTCTACATTAGGAGCCATCCAGACCACTTAGGTCATCTGGGACAGGTTCTACTTTCTGTTCACAGAGTCAAATCTAAACATGAAGGAGCAGTGTTCAGTTTTATCCTCCACACATCTGGAACAATCTCCTGCTACAGAACTGCAGGCCAGCCCTTTTAAATCAATGCTGAAGTCTTTCCTGTCATTTTATTAAATCAAATAACACTGTACTGTTACTTTAACTCAAACACACCTTGACACTGTAGCAGCTGGTGAGAAAACTCTTCGGGGCCTCGACACTTCCCCCTTTAACTGGATTGGTTGTATGCATTGGCAACAGAACATCAGGCGCGATCATGATCAGCAGAGAGAAGCCTATTAACAGGGGAATAAAACAGAAACAAATCGGACAAAAGTGCAATAGATGCTGCGTATAACTGAACACATCAACGAAATTACAGTTGACAAGACTGATTAGAAGAATCATTTTAACATAATGGAAAAGTGTGTGTAAGTTTAAAGTATTTCTACATAAGGAAATGTCAGATAGAAATGAAGAGAGCAGTAATGGCGATTGAAATGTTGCAGTTATTGCTCTGTTTTATGCTATACAGCTGCTTTTTTCCATATTGGCCAGTGAGAAACGCCATAATGCCAGTTTGTGGATGAATAACAAAGTTGTCTTGAACTATCCTTATGGATTTATTTCTGAATGCTTCTCTTTGGAATGTTCTTATGTTGGTTTTACACTTTGTCGCGATCCCTTCTATATCTTATATAAAGCATGTTGAGTTGTCTTGCTGTGGAAATGGGCTTCACAAATCAACTTGCATTGCCCTGGCGATACACCACATCAAACACAAGGTGGTGCCACAGAATAAGGTGAGGAGCGGCCTGCATGTCAGTGCTGCTCCAGCATTAAAACTGAAATGCAACACACAGTATTGTCCCACACAGACTAAAGCCTGGTGGAGTATTTCTCTAACAGATTTAAACTCTGTATCACACGTCAACATGATGACAGCTTCTCCATTTTCCCCCCTGACCTTTCCTGCTAATCACGGCCACTGTAAAAGAAGTGCTATAAAACACAGGCCAGCTGGTGATAAAGGGCCCTCACATCTAGCAGGTGGTGCTGCACATGTAACGTCCCCTCCATACAAGCAGCCGGTTATGGCTTTATTGCCCTCCACACATCCCCTTCATATCTGCCCTGCTTCCCAACCACGGCCAGGTGAGACCACCTGTCGGAGCCGTGATAAGACAATAATAGGGATTGGTGTGTATGTGTTGGCCTGGAAAGCATTGGATATGACTGAGGTCATAGTACAGTGTGCGTTTGGGACGTCTATGGCCATGTTGGATTAATCCACTTGATTGTGTTCATTTAATCTGGTCATACGTATCTTTTTTTGTAGTAATTACAGAATTATATATTTAAAAATCCCTAAATTACAATATGTGGTGAGGTTCCAATGTGCTCTATGGCCTGAAGTCCACCAGGGAGCAGTGTTGCTCACTGCCATAGGAACCATTATTAATTATTTTCATCATTCTGCTTCGTTTCTCTTTTTTGGATTAAAAAACCTCAGATAGAGAGATTTCAAATAAAGAGAGAGAAGAGTTGAGAGTGACATGGCTACTCTCAGTATATGAACACAGTCTGGTTACATTCAGCAAATATGGCTTCCTGCTCAGTGCTGTCCACTTTGCTGAGGATATCTGCATCACAGCTGGAGTCACACACACACCGCTGGCTCAGTGGTCTGGTCAGCTTAGCCGTTACACAAACAGACCTGGCTGATTATTATTTTTTCTTTTGCCTCGATTTACCAACATGCATTCGAGATCAACAGATCAACAGCCAGCTCTTTTTTAATGGTCCACTTTCGGGCATGATGTGCGGTAAGTCTGAGGATCTCTGTGCAAACAGCCTCTTTATGACAGAGAGCGAGGTGAGTGGCTTCAGACACTACAAGCCAGACAACTCTCCAAACAAACACACTAAAGGCACTGAGTACACTCACTCTGTACCATCTGATTTGTGTTATTAGAGCGTCTAATGACAATAGCACAATATAAGAGCTTGCTATCAGTCACTATCGTGCTGATTTTGTGCATTTACAAATCCACACACTGCTATTTTGATTTCTACATACTGGTATTTAACCAGCATATAACATATTTGTGAAATGTGTCACTCACTATTAACAATCACGTTTACCAAATTAAATTCTAAATGAACATGGTAAATGCGTATATATTGTGCTTTTCTTGGTCAGAAGCTTCTTTCAGACACTGAGCTGCAGACTGCAGCTCCTAGTGAAAACTCTGGGTAATGTCCAAATGAGCCCATGTGAGAACACAGCTGGAGAAGAAGCTGAAAAAGAAGTGCCATATACATAGAGGACGACGAAGATCTCAACTTGGGAAGACATTAGGATTCAAGAGTTTTTTGTGATAAAGACAGATGCTGGTGTTGATGTGCTGTAGATAAAAACACATAATCTCCACAGCTGCATTAATACGTTACGCCCTGCCTCTGCCTGCTGCGCCACCCCTCACCTGAACGCTCCGGAGATCTCTGTGTTGTTGTGGATGCAGCTGAGTGGAGAAACTCCTGCTGCATTGTTCATACGTGAAAGGCAAAATCTGTAGAAAGTCCAGACGCGATTGTGTAGACATTCTCAAGAGTTCATGTCTGAAAATGGCTTTACTGACCACACAATGTGTTTCACAGTACCCATTCATGCACACAGTCGTGCAGTGTTGCAATAAGCTATAACTCACAAACACACATTCACAAACTGCCAGGGCTCAGTGTCTTGTCCAAGGACACAAGAAGGCGGGGATTGAACCAGTGAAATTCTGGTCAGTGGACCAAATCCATTGTTATTGCAGATGCAAAACTTCTTTACCATATACAACCAAAACATTCAGCTTTATGAGAGGTGGTTCAGCATGTGGACACAAAGTCCTGCAGAAGTGATCAAAGACACATACATGAATGCAGGAGAACATTGCAGGTCAAAGTTCACCCAAATAAAGTACATGTAAAGCCACACTGCAGATCGTCTGTGCCACAGGAAGCACCTATGCTCACTCACATTGAAGTGGACAGGAGGCGAAGGTTCTCCACTGCTACATTCAAGTACGTATTTCCCTGTTTTTTGCTTGCATGCCCTCAATTCTGGAAAAAAACTAGATGGAGCAAATACTTCTACAGTTCACTGAAGTTTACAAAACCATTCAATCTTCTTAATTTAAAAACCACAGTAAACTGAGTAATTTCAAGTTTTTGTCTTTGCAGGGTGCCATGCAGGAGTAAACATGCATTTTGCATTGTTTTCCCATCTTCCTAAGCTGCTGACTTTTTTCCTTTCTTGACACTTGTGGTATTAAGAAGCATTTAGTGTTTATACAGCACATGGGAAGGTGCCATCTCACTCTACATGGGCTTAAGCACCTTTCAGCACCTCACTAGCCGGCTCGACTCGCTATCTGAGTCTCACCTGATGAATCTGCACATAACTCCCACCACCTGCGCCACAGAGAGGCGTTCACCGACAAACCTGGCAACAGCTTCAGCACGAATCTGTCACTCCCCTGATTTGTCTTTCAGTCATTTCACTTTATTGTTATTTCAAATGTGAAAGTGGAAGATTGATTATTTTAGTGTGCTGCCAACTTCCAAATCTCTCTGTGGGCCTTATCTAGAGATAAAAGCCAGTTGCTGTTAATGGTTGGTGAATGCAGGTGCACATAGTGTTCGGTGCAAATCATAGCAACTACACAGATATAAAAACATGAAGAAAACTGTACGTACTGTAAATAATTCCGCAGACACATATAGATTTCACACTGCAGATGTTTTCAGCACTTTGACACTGGTGTTGGCCCTCATCACAAAAAGCTCTCTTGACATCTTTGTCTTTGTGTCCTACATGTATGGCTCTGCTTTCTCACCTTGAGACATTTTTATTCTTTTAGTTTTTTTTCTCAATTTGAGTCTGTCACATGTTTGAAACTCAGTGGTAGCAGTGGATTTGTAGCATAAACAGGTTCAATTCTCAATGAAAAACTATCACAACACAGAGGCAGCAGCTTCTGTGTCCAAAAAGCATCAAGTGTGATGACGTTTCAGCAACATCAGGTAAAAAACACGTCCTTTACACCAGTGTTTCTATTCGATACAAAAGGTCCAAACAAAGGGCATCACAGGCGGCCTTCCAACGGCCAATCACATCAAACTTATTCTGCGATGCTCGCCCATCAGCTTCGTTTTCCTCATATCCATAAAAGGATGTTTCGAAGCTACATTTAAAGCTCGTATCCAAAGCAGCAGTCAAATGAGCAACAACATCTGCTCCATGTTAACAATTTTTACACAGACGACATAATAAAAAAAAAGATGTGACCGCAGATTCAAATGCCTCTATTTATCTTTTTCAATTACTGGACTTAACGTCACTCTCCATCAACTATTATGAGGAATAGGAAAATATGATCCACGGAATCGTTATCTATTTCCATATGTCATGAGAGTGATAATAGGCCTCACCAGCTCATTCAGATGGTCCAGCAAGGATCGGTGGTTAGGAGGTGATTCACAGGGGGGGTGTCCATGAAAACACGACGTACCATGTGTGAATCTCGTGGTCGGCTGTTTTTTACAACAGTGGGAAAAGAAGCAACTGCCACAACTGTCAGTCTGGTGCATTTAACGGCCCTCATCCATTTCATTCACACTCTTACATCCTGCGCTGAATCATTAACGCAGCTTTTCTTCTTATACAAAACGTTCACTTGCTTAAAAATTGCGTTACGTCCCCTTTAGGTGCATAAATCTCCCTTGTATCTATAACCCCTGAATGCGTTGATGGACATTTCAGTGGAAACACTGAGACTGCCCCCTTAATTTTTGTGCTGTTTTGTGCTTGGGCCTTTCCACAGTGCCAGAGAGGGCCTGGTTTGCAGCCATGTGTGACCGGGGCACTTACTGGCTCACACTAATGACCCTAATTGGGAAAGTGGGCTCCGTTTCAGGGTCACTGACAGTCTGACTGGCATGTGAGGAATGTGACCGGGTGGCACCCACCTATTGTCTGGGCCATCGTATCAATTAGCTGCTTACTGCAATGGACACCTTCCCCTCATGCTTGTCTCCACAGGCGGAAAAGCTGACCCTTGCATTTTTAAAACCAGCTCTCCAATCCACAAATTTCCACGTGCAGCTAGTGTATTATATTTATCCTTTTCTTTGTGACGTGGAGGCTTTAAAAAAAATGCTCATGGAAGAAATATGCACTGGTTTTGTCTGAAGCCTCCAAACTTGTCTCCTCAGAGGCCTCTCTGTCATGGGAAACTTACTCTCACCTGACCTGGGAGGTTTTCAGATCATTCAGAGATCACCTCTGAAACCCATCTGTACGGCACACACATGCTTTGTCCCTTTGTCATTCAGCTCTGCCACAGATTGATGCGCATTGTTGCTAGAAGGGAGAGGTGGTCTACGTGTTGGCGTTTCACTCGCAAAACGGGATTTAGGCCCATGGTGGTGACGCATGGGGCGAAGTTGAGGGGACCAGAATACTGAGTCACCGTGTGGAACATTGCACAGAGACGACCCATGTTGCAACCCCCTTCTCTGCAACACAACATCAGTTAATCAAATGTTTGATGTGGTTGGCCTGGCACTGTGCTCCACACCCTGAAAGCCTCCGTGAATGAACCCGTTGTAGCAACTTCAGTCAGGAATTTTGAGACATTTCTTTTGTTTTCTCTGCAAGACTAATATATTTGCACTGCTATTTCTGTCCTGATTGTGTGCAGTCTTGTACTTGTGGAATGCATTTTGATTAATAATGAAAAAAAAATCAAGAGAGCACATTCTGAGTTAGCTTTAACAGTCTGATTAATTCAAGTGTTCTTTCACTACCTTTATTATTCTGTCTCCTAAGTGTCTTTTACCTTCTCTAAGCCATGACGTGCACAATAAACAGGCTCCTTTGTGCATCTGTGATCTTATTTGGCTGTGGTATATCCATTCAGCTCTCTTTCTGAGCGTGCCACTGTCTGCCACCTGCATCCCCACAGTGCCGCTCAGATGTGGCTTTTACTATAATACCTGTGCCATGGTCCTCTTATTTCAGACTCAGACGTGCCTTACATTGGTAGGTGCGGGGCGAAATAAAAGCTGTCTCTGGAACATGCAATCTCTTATGATTTGAGGTCGGTGTAGCTGCAGATGGTCGCATTGTAGCCGACAGCAACATACAGAAGTGCTGTGTCCTGTAAATGTGATGGGAACTCTATAATTTAAAAAGGAGCAAATATATAAATAGTTTTCTTGGCATTCACTATGAAAAAGGATTTTTTTCGATTAAACTTTAAAGTCAGAATCTCTTCTGAAATTTGTCTTGCATCCAAGGACGTCCAAGGCGTACTTAGAGCTCAAACTCTGATTTAGCAATTTGACAGACTGAGGAACAAAAGAGTTCTTTAGTCTGTTCAGTCGAGCCTGTGGGACTCTGGATCTTCTGTTAGCTGGCAGGAGCTGATATTTCTCAAATAAAACATTGGAGGGGTCAGATGTGATATTACTGCCAGTGACAACATTATTTTTGTGTGTACTGCTTGAAAGCTTGAATCAAGCGGTTGACCCGCTGTTCTTTGATGAACAGCAGTTTTGTCAGTCGAGCTTTAAGTTGCACAGAAAGACAATTGAACCATGCACTGATTCCATACTGCATAGCACTCTGGAAAATAGACGGGAAAATAATAATATAATGTTTTTGTTTGCTCCGAATGACCTTGGAAAATAGAATCCTTGTTACCTTGCTACAAATGTAGTCCATATGTGCACTTCCATGTTAAAGCAGCATCCACATAGAGCCCAAGATATTTGTAGGAAGAAACTTCTACCCGTGTGCTTTGTTCAGTAACTGGCAGAGGATATTCACTGGAAATCCAAAAATTATTTCTTTTGTCTCCTTTGAATCAATAATAGGTTGTTTTCGTACCACTCCACCAAAGTATTGGTAAAAAACTGAATAATATTCCTTAGAATAATTCACAGAAATAATCAACACCAGATCTTGATGGTGAAGAGCTTTACGTTTACGTTCTATGGTGATTTTTCTTTTCCTCACTGCAGCCTAACACAAGTCTCTGAAAGACATGGGTGTTAGCCACGCGCAATAAGGTATGTGTGTCAACAGTGCTGGCCTGCAGGTGAACCCTTGGATACACCTTGTGTGCAAGGAGAAGAAAAAGGGAAAGGCAGAGTGAGAGAGAGAGAGAAAGAGAGATGGAGGTAGAGAAGGAGAAAAGCGGGTGGGGCCTGCTAAGTGACTCCGCCGGAGCCTCGAGTCTGCAAAGTGACAAATCAAACGCCAAATGACAGAGAGCACTCTGGCTCCAAATTCACTGGCTCCCTCCACTGCACAGGTGGTCTTTTTGTCTCACACACACACGCACACAAACAAGTTCACACACGTACACACACTCTCACAAACACACACACACACATCCACAAACTACAACGCAGTGCAACCTCAATGGGTGATTGCTCTCTGCATTAAACAGGTTAATCTCTGCAGGAAAAACAATACTATTTGAGTTTGACAAACAGTCCTGATCACACATGGTGAATCAATATTCAACAGGAAATCTGTCGCACAGATATCACACTTTTTCTTTCTCTTTTTTTGTCCATTATTAAGACATGGCGGGTGTACTCCAGTGCCCCGTACATGACCTACAGCAGTTGGAACACTACATGCCAGAATCTGACCTCATCCTAACCGTGACACTTGATTAATGGGCTCTGAGGTGAACCCTGTGTGTCTGTCCCAGGTCAGTCTTTTTGTGCTGATCCTTGAAGGGAGTGGTCAAGTTGTCCTCGGTAAATTGATGGTGCTTCCAGGAAGGAGGGAGGTAAAATAAGTGCCACACAGTGAGACTGGTTAAACCTCTTTATGCATGGCTCCTCTTGCTGACTCTCTCTCTCTCTCTCTCTCTCTTTCACACACACACAAACACACGCACATACACCGGAACAAAGAGAAACCACTTTCAGTTGTCAGTCACAGTTCTAGTTTACCTTGATAACTTTGGCATACTGTCAAACTTTAATCTATAATAGGTGTGTTTGCAGAGCAAAGAATCCCTAAGAATGATCTATTTGCTCATTTCTTAGGTCTTGTTTAAATAAATGCATTACATAAACTCTTTCTGTATTTGTTTGTAAACAACAAGAGATGACTTGCTGAGCAAATTTACTCATGTGTGTGGTCACGGGGGGTGCTGAAGTAGCTCCAATTCATAATGCCACCTTACAGCTGGGGGACTTTAATGCACAACGGCGTTTCAAGATTCCACTTGGACTCGGTTTTTTTTCATAAATTGGAGATTGACTGTGTAAACATTATAGACCAGCTCAATCTGGGGTTTTAGAAAATTAAGTGGAGTCATACTTTTCTGCACTGGCTATGGAAATGATTGTATTTCTATTACTTATAAAAAAGCATATTAATGAAGATGTGGGTGCCCAGTCAGACTTTGAAACATTCTCCAACCCTGAACCCTTGAAGCCATTTCACAGCATCTGCAAACTCGGATGGGAAGCCCACTCTGCAGTATGCCTCCTTTGTGCATCTTCACACATCATTGTATGAAACTGGATTTCCACTTGCATTGTTGTGCAGGCTCACGCTGATACCATTTTTGTCATTCTGTAAATGTGAAATGCCCCGTCATGCTCGGCGTGTTAAACATCTTATGAACAGACTCGCAACCTGCCTGCATGTCTGGTTCCCTGTCTATACTCCACCTCGGGAGACGGGGATTAGAGGCCTTGGAGGACTGACTGTATGGATGGCGTATGAATAACTTGCAGTGAGGTGACAGACGGGACAGATCGCGTCTCATCACCAATAAAGCCTCGGGGCTCCCATAGGGGACCAGTGCATCACACAGAGAGCTACATAAAGGGCCGCCGCAGACGAAGGCCTGGTCAAGGCCTAAGCTATAGAAGCCCTGACATCTGGCTTTCTTCTATGCTTCACCGCCAACCTGCTACCCCAGTCTGGCAGCTATATGCACTTCATTATTGTGCCTTAATGCGCTTTTGAATCGCTGTCAAATTTTAGACCTGATATGTGTTTTTATTGCCAATAGAAATTTCTTTGACATGAAGTATCCGCCTTAAGATATACAGTAAAGGTATACAGAATACGACGCTCACAGCATCATTATATGGCCCGTTTAAGTACAAAATGTGCAATGTGTGTTGCGTTTTGGCCAACAGAGTGTAAAGATAAAATTATGATGAAACAATGAAGGCAGGCTCAATCATTTTGAGGGGAAGATACACAGCAGGTGGTACGAAAATCTCTGACAGAACCCCTGATTTGTGCAGAATTGCGTTGCTTAAAGGATATGGCCACCAGATGCCCATTTGGATGAAAATCTAGGTTTCAGTCTAATCTGTCAATTTCGGAAGCCAAAAACGTGTCAGCTTTGTGAGCGACGTGAGAAACTTTGGTGCAAACGCTGTTCCAAAACACTTTTTCACTTCTACTAGATCGAGAATTGTCAGGCATGTGTTTACAATTTTATAATAACAATTATATTTTATTAATCTTATTTACAAATATCGAGTGAGAGGGGTTTTTTTCTCCTCAGAATAGTTGATTGCCTTTGTGCTGGGTGCACAGGACCTCAGCAGTCCTAGGAACATAGCCATAGATGGCAGTGTTTTGCCTTATTTTTAACAGCCCACTCAGCTCCTGGGCTGTGAGGAAATTAAATATTCTTTGTGTGAAATACTATGGGTTTTTATTTTCTGTTGAGCTTTGCATTTTATTTGAGGCTCTTCTATAAACTACATAAGGAACACTTCCTGAATTTACGAAATAATTAATAAATGGAAATAGTTATTTTCACATGGTACATTGATGTACATTGATCATATACTGTGTTGTCTCACAGTTTTAAATTCTACATCCTAATATCAGATCATACACTATTTATCCTATTCAGAGATTTTTTTGTATTACAACTATAGATGTAATTTGTGGTTTCCCGTGAGTTAATGGAGGGAAATATAATTTGTAAATGTGTCAATTGTCTATTTTAAATGTTTTTTCACTTATGTTTGTAAATTTTTGTCATAATAATAAAAGGGTTCTTAAACGTGGTATCTTATTTTCTCTTTTTTATTTGTAGCTGTATCAGATAAGAATAATATTTTATAATTAGGGCATTATTTAAAATGGAAACATGTATTAAGAGGTGAACTTCAAAACAGGATATCACTAAATTCACCTTTGGTGAAAAAACATCCTGATATTGTTCATTTATTTGCACAGTTCTAGAAGATTTGTTGACAAGTTCTACTTGAATAAATAGAGTTTAAACAATAGTACATTTCCTTGGTCTTTGGCTCCGACTGGGCCAAGGTCGGTTTTATATTCGGCTGAAATCATAAATTGACACTTGAGATAAACAGAATGTTTACCCTCCCCATGTGAGCTGAGGCTGATATGTAAATGCAGCCTTATTCTTTCATCAAATTTGCATTTACCCTCTTAACCAAACACTACAGGGCTCCAATTCAAACATCACTAATGATGGCTGGCCCTTTATGACCGATTGCCGTATCGGCGGAAAAAGGGGAAGAGCAATTTAGCCCGGAATGAAAAGGAGTAAAGCATAGTAGCTATCTGTGAGCAGGCCGACAATAATTGGATCAACTTTGCAGAGAAATGGATGTGTTTTGATGCTCTAGTGGCTGACTGGCAATCGGCTGGCTTTTCGCCTATTTATCATTCCCCTTTTATCTGCTGCTGCCAGACCTTTCCACAGCCTCCATTCCAGGGCCGGCTAATCAAACAACTTTTTAATAAGACTAAACAGCATCTCCACCACCAGAGAACAGAGCGAGGCTTCACGGCACAGCGAGGGGGGAATCTCGGGATGAATATCAATTAACGCCCTGACACCGCTTTCCCTGCGATGAGAAGTTTGACACAGTATCAAGAAGATTCAGCTGACTTTGTTTGTCGCTGTCAGATCTGTCAGGCAAGCTGTGCTCCACAAGGCCACAGCGTTTTTTGCACATTAGGCTACTTAGCGCTCATCAGCGAGAAAGAGCCGGCATAGCTGGACTTGACTTTTTCAGCTGGACGTCTTCCAGAGCTGCTTTGTTTGCTGCAGCTGAATTCATACCTTCGCTGAGAGGAGTCTGATGCTGATGTTGTTTAAATACATTTGCCTTTTATTTAGCATTTTCCCATCATAACTCAAACATGCCAGAACTCTGTGAACGCCTGTAGCCACCAGCAATTACATTTGTGTGCAAATTCATCTGATAACATTGGGTATTTTTTTCACAAAGCTGGTTTTAATGTGAAATGTGATATGTTACCAATGACAGGTGACATTGCTCATGGCACTTTTGCATCTTTACGCAACTCGCCAGTCACTACTCTGTGCCAGACTCATGGCTGCTCGGCAACATGGACGGATGACATTACAGTGAGAAGGTTCAAGGTGTTGTCAAACGCGAGCCTGGCCTGTTTTCTACACTGCTTGTCCCCGGGGTAAAATTGATGCCTTACGGCCCACCGCAAGCTCACCAGCTGCTGCTTGTCCGTGCGGCTATAGAGAAGTTAACAAGCTCAAAACAAAACAAGTGACAAAATGCAACAAAGGGCAGTGGGGAGTGAACGGGGCCTAACGGGGCTGTCTCTTAGGGAGGATCTCCGTGCCTGTCCCCCTACCACCAAAGGAGAGCAAGGCAGGAAAAAGGGGGACCTTGATTCGAGTCCTTGCTAGGTAACTGAGGGTCTTATGTTTGGAATGCGTCTCCCTACGCTTGTCATATCCCACCCTGCGAGTCCTGCGACCATAGGTCACACAATTTGTCTTTGTTGCCTATGCCTCAATTATGTATTTCCTTTTTGATTCCAAAAAAAAAGAAAAAGGAAAAAGCGATGTGGTGCCCTTGGTCGAGAACAACAAACTCACATTTTGAGTGTGCCTGTCAAATTGCTATCTAATTGTTGCAGGGCTGCAGGGGGAGCTGATATCTGCTTTTCTCTCGCCGCCGGCCGCCGGCCCCGCCGTTCACAAAGCCCGGGGATGCCACACACATTCTGTTTGTTCTACATGAGCAAACAGATTGTAAACTGGCTGATAATTTTTGTACTGACAATGTCATTTACAGCTGTCAGCCTTTTGTCTGCTCTGTTTGCTTTATTCAAATATGAACCGAGTGGACCTCCCCTCCGCCGCTCACTTCTGCATTAAAATCACATCAATTCTCTCCCATTTTGTCTTATCTGAAATTCATTGGAGGCAATCACTTGGTTGAATGCCCTGCCGTTGCCATGGAGACAAAAGGTCCCGTGTGGACTTCAGAAGGATTAGGAACTTGTAAGATTTAAGTCTTGAAGTACACAGTTGCTTTGTTGTGTCTTCCTTTGATTTGATGGGGAGGAATTTGCCTTTTCTAACTTTGGACTGAGGTGAAATAAATCTCTCTATATATTAGCATCCTCTGACAGGATTGATAAATATTCATCGACGCCCCCTTCAACTGATTTATCTGGAAATTTATCAGGCGCTTCCATAGTTATTTGCCTGACGCTGATCTTCATTCATGTGGCTCAGGAATCCCAGCAGTGCAGCAGTCTGAACATTTTTATTCCTGCACCGCTCTGCTACATCTGACAAGCAGCCATCTTTGTGCTGAAACGATGACAGTCCATGTGGCATGCAGTGCCTGGGTGCCCTGGTGGCACCTCTCTGCCCTGACCAGGGGTGGAGGGCAATGACACCAAGCGAGACAAGCAGGGGTGCTCTCTGGGTGCTCGCCTCCCGGGGCGTCCCGCTCCGCTCCTGAGGCATCCCCACCCATCCTCCCCCCTCTTTGTTCGCCAAGGTCAGGGCACAAAGTGCTGAGTTATTCACATCAAACTGTCTGGCTGGAAGCGGGTGCAGATGTTACTGTTTTTTTGTTTGGTTTTGTCTTTTCTCTCTCCCCCTGCGTCTTGTCAGCGCTCGGCTGCCAGGGCGCTTGGCGTGTGAGTTTTTAAAACGCTTAAAAAAACGTGGCCCGTGAAAGAAGAGTTGAGGCCTTGGCTCCAGCACCTCGTGAATTGGGTTCTTTTTTTTCTTATTTTCTTTGCCTTTACAGCCAAAAGTACAAAGTAAACAGTCTGAAGTAAATGGATTCATTTTTAGTTGCGCCAGGCAGTTTGTGCACAACAGAGAGCTGCTTCTTTTTGTCCTCTTCACCATCAATGCTAACATTTATTAGGCTTCCCTTTATTGTCTGCCATGACAGGAGGTTTTCACAACTTAATGCATTCCAAATATTTTCTCCTCTTTCTAACAAAAGTGATGGACAAAAGAAATCTTTTGAATAGTTTGTACATTTTAACTAACAAAAGGATCAAAACACTGAATAACGTTTCTAAAATATGCTGTCGACGTATGGAGTAATTTGCATCTCATTTACTTATTGAATTGCACTGTGTGCAGCAGCCAGCTTGGCTCTTGATGAGACAGCCAGAAGAATAGTGAGTATGCCTGGATACTATATATTTCTCTATATATGCACATTTAAATCCTGGGTTTATTTTAACTACTGAAACATTACTGGCAATGTGTTAGAAAACTCTTTTTTATAGAGGGCATGTCTGCTGGTTTTTTCCACAATTAAAAAAAGATTTTTTTTCAAAGAGCTTTTAACTCGTATAAGATTTATTGTTCACTCTGCCGTTTAGCACCGACACTTTAGCGATACGTCAATAACTTTTTAGTGCCACTTCAACATTCTGTGAAATTTGAGAGGTAAACAAAAGTTGTCTCCACTGGCGTGGTGTCACTGGAGCATCTAAACAATCAATGCGCATTTGCAACTTGGTATTTACCTGCTGTTGACATCAATGGCGGCCCTTTAAATTAAGGTCATTTTGTCAGATATTGCATGACATTAGACGTGGCATTTTGAAAGGATAACTAGACGCTGAATATAAAATAAAGGCATCTATTTCACCCTTAGTTTTACTCGTTTAAAGTTTCTGAATAATACAAATCTGTAAAATAAATGTAAACAGAATATAACATGCATTAATTATGTATAATAGGAAAATAGATATTTCCACTTTGGGGAAATCATCCCTAGAACAGCAAACAAAGCAAACATCCAGCTTCTTGCCAGAGCTTTAATTGCACATTTCCTGTTCTCAAAGCCAGGTGGCAAGTTTACATCATTTGTTTTGTCATTAACAAGACATATTTCAGGCCTGAACGTTGCAGATCTCACAATGATTCGCCTCTGGAAAAGGTTTTGACAGAGTCTTGCCGCTGCCTGTCGAGGCACTATTTCATCTATGGAGGGAGGATTATTCCCAAATACCAGCCTCTGTTTGAACAAAAGAAGCTGATGATGGCAAATTAGGCTCTGGCTTTTCACTGTTGGGAAAAAGAGGAAAAATCTCAAATCTAACTTGGTGGTCCCCATTTATTCATAATGATATATCCATCCACAGTTTACATGATCACAGAAGGGAGCGATCAAAGTGACGGTAATGGAGAGTTAAATCTGTATTTTATTCAATGGATCATTGCACCATGAGGAAGCTTTTTTTTCTGGTTTAAAAGCTCAGAGCTGACATGATAAAACAGCATATGTTACACTTTGGTCAAGGACACATCTCAGTGGTTCGTTGACAGTCTTTATTGTGCCAAGAGGGAAATGGGAAATCAATGGAACTGACCCGTCCAGGCCAGTGTACCTATAGGCTGACTGAGGTCACTGTCAGGAAAGATCCGGCTCAGCAGAGTACACAGAAAACTTTGAAAGGTCCTCAGGGACGTTTCCAACTAATCGGAGATATGGCACATCAATATTGCAGCTGGACTGCAGTCTTCCATTCTTAGCACAGGGAACTGCAACAAGATTGAAAACGTCCATATAAAAGCAGAGCATGCACAAGTAGATCAAAGATAGAGATCTGACAATGTGTTGAGTCTGATCAGCTTTATCTCTTCTGTGACGGAGCTCTGCGCGGCTGCCGCTAGCGCCACTGCCGCTAGCCGCTGCACAGTTGGCCGCGCTATTGATCTCATTGTGGCTAAAGACACTTCATGTACCCTGAAAGACCGCTGCACAAAGCGGTGACATTGATAGGGCCACACTGAGGTGGGTCTTTTTGTTCCTGCCTGTGTGTGGGAGTCGGACTAAGGATGGGGGTGGGGCCGGTGCCTTGTGCTTACCCACACAGGACAACATAGAAAGTTCAAGAAATTTAGAAGCAGCTTTGGGGTTAAACTGAAATGATGGACCACCTTTTTTCTCTTTTTGACTTATTTCAGATATGCACAATGACAAATACAATTAATCTACTTTGCTATCTAGACATGTCCTTGAAGTACTGAGCGTCAAATTTGATATTTTGAAAAACGCAATTTAAATGTGTATTATCACACACGTATCCACGGCACGTCTGAAGCTCTGCCAAGTTCAACTCTCACGGTGTCAGAGATGTTTGTACATTTAGTTAGTACTAAAGGGTTAAACCTTTCTTTGTACACTGTCTGAAAGGGAAAGTCAGTTTGCAAAGCGATGGCTGTTGACAGGGCTGCACAAGTAGCCTGCATGTAGGCACACGAGGCTGCAGCCTGCACATCTGGCCTTTATTTTCCTAGCTAAGGAGTATCTAAACAGAGCTGAATTCGAAAACGGCTTTGTTGTTTTAGGCCCAGGTGGAAGGGATGTCGGCCGCCACACGAGGAATTTTACATCGTGAGCGCGTGTGCCGGTTTCTGCCTTCCCCGCATTCCTTGCGTAACTTTTCACTATCATTAGTGCGCACTCGCTGTTGTTGTTTTTCTAAAAAAGGAGTCCATTTTGATAGGATTAGCCATTGCAGCCAGCCTTGTTACAGGAGTCTTAGTTTATCCAAATGTAGGAGCTGCATTGTGCTGCTTTTGAAAGAGCCGTGGCCACCCAGATTTCTGGAGCTTGCAGGGGATGACTCTGCAGGCAAGGCGTGACTGATGCGCCTCCCAGAGGAGAACATCAACTTCCGAAAAGGCAAGTGGGTAATTGATTTGGTGCTTTGTTAATAGCTCTGGGCTAATTGGGCATGCCGTGAGTGGCAAAATCAAACAAAAGCACAGAATGTGTTTACACGAGTCAAAAACGGCCGAGGGCTCGATGAATATCTCATTTCCAGCTGATGAGGAGAGTGTTGTTCTTTTTGTGGCTGGTGGCAGAGCATATGACATGTTGTGAGACAGTGCACCACCATGGCTGACCTCTGACCTTTTCATCAACGTTTATGTCATGAATGGCCTCTTGATGCCACAGAACTGCAAAAAAACACACAACCTATTAAAGGAACCATATAAAATCAGGTCATTTTTGAGTGATAATTTCAAAGGGGATAATTCACATCTATGATCCTGAAATCAATTCAACTCTGTCTCGTTTAACTTGGTTATTTTGGCTCTATGGGGCTGAGCATGCATAATGCCACAGCATTACACTCAGCCCATTCTTCTACTTCTAGCATTTCAATGCCATCCTCTACTGTTTACAATGCCCTGACATTTCACTTCAGTGGCACATGGGGTGTCCCTAATTAGACCATAATGCTGATCTGCTGTCCTGATTAGCATTGAATAGACTTTGATCAGCTTGTATTATCAGATTACTGTGATAGCCCACCTTTGGATTAAGACAAGGTCCACGCTCTTTGTGCTGTCTTGCTGGGAAGAAAGAAGGGGGTGTGGGCCGGCCGAGGATTAAGCCCGATGCCTCCTTTGTATGCGGGAAATACCACTTTATCAGGAAGGGCTGTGTCGAGCCGCGGGGTCCGGCCATGAGAAGGTGGGAGAGGGCTGCTCTTTCAGGGGGAGCAGTCTTCTGTAACCTGGCCTGTCTCTCTGTAAGCCCACAGCCTCCCTTTGTGGAGGCCCAGTGACCAGCACAAGGTATGACTACATCCCGCCTGATGTGACCTGTTTACCCAGGGAAATAATCACTAATTTTGGAATAATCATGCCCCCTGCTGACCAAGACTAATTGAACCGTGGTATGCCATGGAGGCGCTGGGCCAGCTTTGCATCACGTTCGCCTTGTCAGTGGTGTTTGGCCAGGCATCTACGAGTGATTGATCCCCGGGGTCAGAACGGGCTATTGAGCTCCAAACATAGAGGCGGAGAAGGAAGATATAGAAACATAATTAGTCATGAATATGTCTCCGTAACCCTGCTGTGATGATCCAGAGATTGTCCCATTGAGGAATGTTGGATTACCCATCAGCGCTATTCGGACAAGTTGGCTGCATTGTGGCACTATAGTGCAATTCGGGGATAGTCCGAAGAAAAATGTGACCCAGCCTAACCCTCTCAATAAAATCCAAATTTCATATGTAGAGGTTCTCTATTCATAACCATTGAGAGCACTTGCATTTCTTCATTATGAGGTGTTGCTTCAATCTCACTGCCAGCTTTGGAGAAGAAGAAAACCATCCCTTGCCAATAAAACGGGTCATTCCTGTTGACATTTTTCCCAGCGTGAGCCTGTTTCAAAAATATCTAGACGCAAAGAAACAGGGGATTTAGGAACTTTATTCCCTCTTTCAGCTGATAGACAAGGTATCATTCAATCTCCTCGGTTATTTCACCACTCAGCTCATTCACTGAAACTGAAAGGGAAGCTTTGAGATGAAGTCATGGAAAATTTCAATCCATCTTTTCTCACTCACAACCCTTCCCTCTTTTACATGCAGCTTAATGCAACAAAAGAAGCTGATGCTTGCGTTTCATGCTTTGTTTGGTACTTTTTAGGGAGAAAAAAAAAGACTTCTGCGTTTGGATCATGAAGAAGAGCAAAGGTTCAATTTTAAAAATAGTCAAAGGACCTCAAAGTGCATGTATAGTGCATATTATTTAAAAGGAAATTGTAAATATATATATTACTGATCGGCGAGCAGATCACATCATCATGTGAAATTGGATGTGAAATAATGTGGACTTACAACAGACAAACACACAACATGCGCTTTAAAATATTTTAATTTCAATGTCTAAACACATTTGCCATAAATATTCTAACACATGCACATACACAGGAACACACACGGCACATGCAGGCAAAGTGAACGGCTGATATCAAGGTTCCCATCTGCTGTCAGATCAATATTTTGTGCAAGCCTTGTAGGCCTGTCTGTTTACCCTAGGCATCTGTGCCTAGCATACCAACCCGGCGCAATGTTTGAGCATGTGACTGTGTAATAATGGCAGATAGGGGGAACTAATAGCCACTGCAATATCTGTAGCTTGACCCAGTGCGCCTCTCCCTAATTGATCTATAGATTAACATCAGACACATCAGTCAGGGGTTAACCTTTTCTGTTAGCTGCACTGTCTTTGCTGTGGATTATCAAGCAATTGGACAGCTGACAGCAAGCGGCTGAGAGGAAAGCCGTCCACACTCTTCATTTTGATGTGTTTCAATAGGACGGGTTGCGAGGAAGCCCGCGGAAATGATATAACCACATTAAATTAGAAATAATAAAAATTATGAACCTTTTTTTTCTGATATTCTAATATTATGTTTATATACTGTACATATATATATATATATATATACATGTATATATATTATAAGTGTTTAGTTAATCGTCACTGCAGAGATGGAATTTATATATGTCATGATTGTCCTTCTTGGCCCAGGATTTTGAGTGTTTCCTCCTCTGTGGCCTCTCACAAAGTATCTGTTTCACCAGTATGGACTCGCCGAGGTCAGGCCAGTTCAGCCGCGCTCTGCCCCGCAGTTCTCCTGCCCTATATGTACACTTCCTCCGGCTATGTAAACTTTGACATGTGGGTGTCAATCTCTCCATTATTTACCATGGGCTTTATCAGACCATGATTAGTTTTCCGAGCAAATTTGGAGGTAAAAAAGAAAACACCACGAGCAGTATGTAAACCAACGCTGCGTGTGCCACTGTTGGACACTGCATATTTACAAGGGTCCGGCTTGTTTTGCTAAGGCTTTCTCTGTAGGTACATGTCAACTGAGGGCTTTTGTAGGAAGCAGGGGTTTATCAACAAGCAAGAAAGGGTACGGTCACGCAAGCCGTCCACCCCCAGCAGGTTGGTGTTTGTCAGCTGTGCTGTTGCTTTACTTGTACTGTAAATACTTCAGACTTGGCGGATGTCAACAGTAGGATTTCAGTGAAAACCATCTCTATACCATCGACAAGGTTTGTCCAGCACTGGAACAAATAGACGAGTGGCTTGGGGAAGTTCATAATGTACTCACTAGAAAAACGAAGATAGCTCTATATTAAAACCAGCCGAATGGGATTATTTCCATTTATTGCATTAGGAAAACAGCAGCGTAGTAGGACATCCCAAGATTGAACTTGATAGGATTATATTTGTGGACACTGGTCAATGACATACGAGGGCCCTAAGTGTTTGCCTCAAACAAATGGTCCCCACTAAAACGTGTACTCAAGCCAGAGTAAATTTGATTGTGGTGAATGGGGAGAGGAGGGGTGGCCCGGCCATTCCTGTAAACACGGGAGAAAGAGAAACATTTGCTATGACACGGATAAAGCAAAGATGATAATAGCATGCAAATGTTGGCCGATACAACAGAGCAGTTTGCTTTTACAGACCTTGAAGAGTCCTCGTAGAATAATGACACCGGCG
This sequence comes from Paralichthys olivaceus, assembly GCF_024713975.1. NCBI lineage: Eukaryota > Metazoa > Chordata > Actinopteri > Pleuronectiformes > Paralichthyidae > Paralichthys > Paralichthys olivaceus. Next base: position 18,652,759 of record NC_091104.1, on the reverse strand, counting down.
CTGGTTTGTACGATGAAGTAACACTTCTCTTGGTCTGCAGTGACGGCAGGAAATTAATATGTATTCGGCTGAAAATACGTAACATCCAATACATAAGGTAAGTTCTTCAGAAGGACCTCCGATCATATTCTTGTAAACACAATTACGAATACGTCTCCCTGTGCTGAAACCTAATCCAGAGTCAACTCTCTGTATCCATGAACAATCTCATAACCATTGACTTACATTTATTAAAAAGTTATTAATGTTGAAGTTCGACTTCCTCGCTCCCTTGTTACCTTCTCGTCTGGACCAATCCAGCTCCAAGCCGCGCAGTGTCATGGCAACCGGGCGAACGCTTGGTCTCTGTTTAATAAACGTGGATTCGGACCAGAGTGAGGGTCCCATATTGACCACTCAGGAAGAGATTAAACGCTGGTGACATTTCCGAGGTAGAATTTGCAATTTCCACAAATATGAGGGCGTCCTCGAGCCCCGGCATGACAGCACATAAAATCAATACAAATAACCTGAATCCCTAATACCTTGATCCCTGTTAGTGGAGGGATGCATTACAACTAAGACACTGGGAAGTGGAAGACACAGCCCCTCCATAACACCCCCCTCCCCTCGGCGCCACCACCAGCGGGCTCTCTGCTGATTCCTATCGACTGTCTCCAGGCCAAACACAGACGCAATAACAATTAGGTGGGACACTGGCCCAATTCTCTCCCTCGCCCCCTTTTCCCTCGCACATGCACAAACACACACACATGTGTCAGAGCCGCTCATACACCATACATTTAGAAAAAATGAGACAAATACACAATGTATTGTGTTTTACTTAGTTTAAGTAAATATAAATGTGAGAATAGGTGAGCGACAGCCACTAGAAACTATTAAATGTCACACAACATGATTCACAAAGCCAGCATAAACATTCCTATTGATATTCACACTGTGGAGAAGATATCTTTGGGAACACATTGGCCACACCCGTTGTGAGTCATCACACCAAGCGGGATTAGCTGGCTTACCCCAGACTTAGCCGAGGGGAGACACAGAAAAGAAAACAGCCCTCCTTCTTTATAACCTTTTTTTCTATGTGTTGCAAGAGCCAAAATTGTGGGGGGATTTTGAAGGTGTACAGGAGCTTCGTGGGCAGGGTCTGTAGCTAACACTGGAACTCGGGGAGTTTTTATTCGCTAAGCCTCCGCAGAAGGGCAGGTGAGGAGAGGCAGGTGGCTCTTTTACTGCTTGGAGAGCAGTTGGCTCCTCTTCAAAGAGGCCGCCCGTAAATGTCAGACCACTTTTGAGTCTACGTGGAGCGCTCATAAACAATAGGGATACAACTGCGAGGCACAGGAGTTGGGAATTTTTTTCCCCTCTTATCACAAGTGTTGATGTCTGATCACATGCAGTCACCCCGTACATGTCTGAAATGTTCAGTGTCACAGAGTATGGGCAATCACACTCCGCTGTTCTGCTTCATTTCCTGCTGATTGTGATGTGGCTTCATTACCTTTCTATGGAAGTGATAACAGTGCACCTGCTGTCTCGGCTTCCTGCGTCCGGCCACAGCTCGAGCCCCTCCCAGTCAGCATGGTAATGTGCCTACAGGTGCTGCTGACCCTGTAGCAGTGCCAGATACTATACCAAACACATTTATGGAAAATGTATTTCATTATAACTATCTAGAACGAGCAGTTTATAGTCAACTTCATTTCCAAAAACAAGTAAACTATTTGAAATACGTCTGTAAAGGAGCACTACAGCAATTTTACACATGAGATTCAACAACTGCTCAGTTTGCAAAAACAGTTGTTGGGAGTTTTCCAAAGTCTGGAACAAATAATTGTAATAATGTCACATTAAAGACCCTATTTATTTGCATTATGGGTCAAATAATGGGGATGTCTCTGATTGGTGGAGTTCGCTGTTACAATAGAAATGTTTATTACAACCATGAAAAATCATGGCAGAGTAACGATGATTTCTCTTTCTAACATGCTGCAGAGTTTTAGAGAGAGTAACGATTTGTCAAAAAATTTAATTTAGTAAAGCAATAGACACAATAAAAGATAGTGACTGGGGATAGTAGGTGGGGGCTGGGTCACCGGCCTGAGGTACAAAGTCCAGTTCCATCCTCCCTTCAACAACCCAGAGCAGAGCACGTAGAGAAAACTATAGGTGCTTGTGACATTTTAATTCGTTACCAGCTCACAAACAGCTGCAACAACCGTAAAATCATCATTTTAACATTAATTTAATTTCTGTGATGTAATATGTTCAGATCTAATCTAATTAATGTCCAAAGGCCTTCACTTCTATTGTCCAGCACTTGTAAGGTTGTGGCTGCTTATTTCAGGTAAAAAGCGAGCACCCACTTTTAGAACGGCTCTGGTTTCGGAAGTAAATTTCTCATTCATTTTCTCCATGGATGTTTCAGAAAATCCTCATAAGAGGAGTGTAAAGTCTGGAGCCAGGGTGACCGGCTACGAGATGAATGCTGACGATAAAACATTTTATTCGGATCAAGAAAATACTGTGGAAAAAGGCAAAGTTATGTGTGTGTGGGGGGGGGGGTGTTTGTTTTTTGCTTAATGCATGTCTGTGTATTTGTATTGCTTTACATTGATCAAACAGCTTCAGTGAAATGGGTATCATCCTCTGCATGCAAACGTTCTGCTGAGCAGCCCCTCATCCTCTCCTCATGCACGTCTTCCTCTATGTGCACACTAAAGTCCACATATTTATGTGAGTTGTTTCTTTTTCCGACCCCCCCCCCACGAGATGAGGGATCACTGACGGATGTGAGAATCTGAGGCCGGGCTCTAAAGCTCGCCTGTCAGGAGGCATTACTGCTCCGTCTACGTGCAGGAGGACGGTTGGAATCCCTCCGCACTGAAATCTTAATCTGCGTCTTTCAGGAGTACGACTCCTGATGAAGTGGTCACTGGAGAGGGAGGGAGAGTGGGGTACGAGGTGGCAGGCAATCCAGGTGACCCGTGACGTTTCACTGGCAGGTAAATCAGTGGGGAAATAACATGCCTGGACACAGAGACTCCTCACTCCCCCACCACACACACTCAACACACCTCGGGAGAGTGTTTGCAGGAGAAGGATCTTAAAAGCGGTGCCCCAGTTAAAGCCACCATCATCATTACACTAAGAGGTTGGACTGTGGCGGCGTAATGTGTGTGCCGAGTTACTCTGTTTTGTTTGAAGGGCCCTCAGCAGAAGTGTGTCTGCTGTTGACACTCCCCATTTAATATTGTTTGAATTTTTCATCAAGATCCCGAGCCCTGTTACAAGAGCCTTTTGTTTTCCAACTTGTTTGTACATTCTTTGTGTGTGTGCATGTGTGTTTGCAGAGGCATTTTAGACATTTATTTAGCTTGACATTTATTTAGCTTGCAGCAAACTTAGTGTGGCTTTACATGTTTCTGCACACATCCTTAAGTCAGTTATTCCTTTAGTTTTATGTTTTTTTTCTTTTTATTTACTTGTGTATCATAGATGTCTGCGGGGTTCTGTGAAGGTCTGAGGCGGTTTGTGGTGGTGTGAGGTGGTCTGTGCAGGTCTATGGAGGTCTGAGGTGGTCTGTGGTGGTGTGAGGTGGTCTGTGGAGGTCTGAGGTGGTCTGTGGTGGTGTGAGGTGGTCTGTCGAAGTCTGAGGTGGTCTGTGGTGGTGTGAGGTGGTCTGTGGAGGTCTCTGGAGCTTAGGTGGACTGCGGAGGTCTGTGGTGGTCTGTGGTGATCTGTGGAGGTCTGTGGTGATCTGAGGTGGTCTGTGGAGGTCTAAGGTGGCCTGATATCATTTGTGATGGTGGTCAGAGGTTGTGTAAGTGGATGTGTGGAGGTCTGAGGTGGTGTAGTGATTTGAGGTGGTCTGTGGTGGTCTGAGGTGGTCTGTGGAGGTGTGAGGTTGTCTGAGGTGGTCTGAGGATGTTTGTGGTGGTCATTTGGAGGTCTGCGGTGGTCTGTGGTGGTGCAGGGGGGTGCACTCTCCAGGCCCTGGACTGGCCATTCAGCTGCAGACATCCCCTTTCCCCTCTCCTCCGGTGTCTTTTGTGCACGGGACCCTGACGCAGCCTTGAATGCAGGTCACCGCAGGTTACTGACAAAGCTCGGTGAAAGGGGGGTTTTGTTGTGTGCGTCTGAAAGAAGTGCACGCGATTAAAAATAGCCTGCCCTCCTGTCAATGCGTCGTCATTAAAAACAGCTGGGCCGGGCTCCTGTCTGCATTCAGCCACGTGAAAGTTGATTCTCCCTTTGTGCCGCTATCTTGTCACAACTCCCCTTTTACTGCCGCCCTTTGTTGGTGGCTTTGTGCGAGCGGCATCACGGAGGCAGAGTCAGCCTCATAAAAAGAGTTCATTTTGGATTCACGGGCCTCCGATGAACACTGGGAACTTTCTTTTTTGTGCTTCCATCCATAAATTGGTGCTCACTCACTGGTTGCTGTCAGTCCCTGTCAAAAGATTCTTTATGGAGCATTTCCTACTTCTTCCCCTGGACACGTTTTGTCAATTCACCCACGTAGGTAATCAGCCTAATCGCACGCTGTTGATTTTGAGGCTGCCAGGAAACCAACAATTCATCCACAATGGAACATGGATGATCTACTAATTTAATGTATGCAAATAAGGAGGATAAAAGTCGGTCAGTGTTTTATTTATTTATTTGTTTAATTGTGCTGATAGGAATAGATTTAGACTAATCAGCTTCAATCTCACCGGGTTGTCAGATGAGCTTCTCGGTCCATGAGAGTGTTTTCATTTCGCTGTCAGTTATGACACATTAGAGCTTTCATTGGCTTTAGGATGAGTCCTCTGAGTCTACAGGTAAAAGTAAACACGCAGGATCCCACCCATGGAGCAGCTGCCAGCCTCATGAATCAGCTCTACCTGCGCAACCAGGCTTCAGGGGTTAATGGAGGAGGAGGAGGAGGAGGAGGAGGAGGAGGCGGATGGTCACAGAGTCATGAGGCTTTCAGGAAGCCCTCCTTTACTCGGCCTGTCATTTTCAACCACCCCCTTTATTGTTCTAACCTCTCTCTCTCTCTCTCTTTCTGTGTCTCTCTCTCTTTTTGCTCTCCCTCTCCTTCTCCCTCTCCCCTGGGCCCTCTCTTCACTCCATCCAACACCTTTTCTGATGCCAAGAGAACACACATAAGCAAGCAGCAACATGCACCCTTACATCAACACACACACACACACACACACACACACACACACACACATAAAGACAGACAGAGAACAATCACACACAATCAGAAAGTCTCTAAAGAGCTTTTTTATCTTATCAGTATTGTCATCGCTCTATCACCCACAGCCAATCCTCTTGTCTGATTGAACACTGACTCCGAAAAAAGGAAGTAGAATTTATACTCAGGATGAGATGGGAAATAAGTTTATGCTTCAATCAATTATAATAATAAGACATATGAATTGAATAATTTGGAATGTTTTCTTTTTGAATTTATGGAATTGTATGTCGTCGATTGTTCCTTAACCTTCTTGTTTGATGTTAACTTGTGTCTTGTGAGCTGAAACAGGCCTGAACCACAGTAAATACAAATATTCCTACTGTATTATTCATTTTATATACATATTTTTCACTGTTTTTTGTTCCTTTATTCTTTTTTATTTGTTGATTTCTTTTGTTTTTATGGGGAAAAAAATTAATAAACGAATTTCTGTAAAACCTTCTGAGGCCACCATGTGCAGTCAGCTCACTATATATCTAAATAATGTATGATAAAAACATACTGTTTAAATTGCTATACTCAATTATAATGGGTAAAAATATATATATGTTCTTTTCTTTACATGCAACGTAGATCTAAAACTTAATAATAACATATTCATTTCCCATAGTTCTGTTTTGTATGATTTACTCTGTTGTGTTATGAATAATGTTGTACTTAATTTCATCCTCATGGAATTAAAGTGTGGCGAGATGCTGTCATGACAATTAAATGTATTGTATGTATGATATGATGCAAACATACAAAGGATCAGGATGGGACTCGAGCATCAAACGTGTCTCTGTGCTGATACCACGCCCCGTATTTTTAATCCTTTGAAATTCACTCTGAGACGTGATAATACATCATGGGGGCTTACAGCAGCTCTTGTAAGGCTGTTAACATTACTGTCTTATTGGTACTCATAGAGAGTGTTACCGACTCATCATCTCATCCTGCCCATTTTCTCCCTCACGTCTCTGCGGCTGCCGGCTCTTTTGTTCTGTTTCTCTGTCTGCTCAGGCCTCTGCTGCTGCTGCTGCCGCCACCGCTGTGCTGCTGATGGAAGGGATTGTCTGGTTTTATTAATATGACAGGTGAGCCTACCCAGCTGCTACCTGTGTGTGTGTATGTGTGTGTCTGTGTGTGTCTGTGTGTGTGCCAAAAAGCAGCAGCTGTCTCATACACGCAATGCACACAGGGTCTCTCATGAACCCTCTCACACAGGCAATATTGTGGCACATGGACTTGTATTTTATCATCTCCTTTGTTTTACAGGATTCTGTGACGCAACGGGCATACACACATCTTCTGGTGGAAAGCAACAGCTGGCCAGATGTTCCCCACACTGGAACCATATTTGTGCGTTATTACCGTCATATATTACCACTTTGTTTACTTCCTGGACTGCAAATCACAAATGTAATTTTCACTGCCCCCTCTGAGACGGCCATAACATCCCTGCTCTTGTATATACACTTTATGATTTGACTCATATGTTGGGGTTCAATACATTCATATTGACTCAGGTAATTGAACACGAGGGACTGAAGGCTGTAATCATAAAGGAGGCAGGAAGACAGTGGAGAGATGTGTATTGGAACAGAAGCTTCTGGCAGTTTGGTTGATGAGGGGTTTTTTGTTTTTTTGCTTTGAGTGGGGCGTCAGGCTGTATGTCTGTCATTGGACTGCACTTCAGGCGTGACGCTGGCAGCACAGAGGTCTTCCACCTGAGCAGAGTGTGAGTGCTCCATTACCTGAGTGGGCCACCACCTCATCCCACAGGATTGCATCTTGCTCTGTATGCTTTTTTGTTTGTCAAGAACACTCCGTAATATTGTCAAATATCTACATTTACATCCAGTTGCTCAAGCAACACCTGCTCTTTGTGTCATAGTTTCAGGAGAGTACTGCCTTTAGCTGCTGCCTGACAATTAAAAAAAAAAGTAAAGTCATTAAACTTTTTTTAAAAGGTGCATCCATTGCAATAAACTACTTCAGTTCATAGGTACCATGAACATGCAGCTTACACTAGAGACAGGTTTATTTAATGTGCGTTCTCCGGGGACTTGTCGACTAGCTGGCTGATGGGCACAGATCGTGCCGGCCCACCTCACCTGAGCAGATTTTGCCCACTACAAATTTTAGAGCTGGGTTGAATATCTGCTATATCAGTTGTTGTTGGACATGCAGTTTGTTGGACCTGATTAATCACCAATTCTAATGATTAATGATCTGTTTTCCAGACGATTAATGGATTTCTGGCATGTCATGTCATTTTGATTCACTCTATTTCAGTGTGAGCAGTTCAACCGTCGGATTTCCGACATGGCTGCTGTCATTGATTAACTGTAGAGAGCTCCTTTCATATTACTTGAGTAGTGTTTTCCATGTTAGAGACTGAGACTTCTATGAAATTAAGCTACATTTCACTGGCAAACTGAAATGGCAAAATGATTTTATATTCCATGAGTGCCTATATTCACAAATCACTATTTGCCTCAAAGGGCTGAACAAGGTGCAGCGTCCTCTGCTCGTAACCCTCGAGTGAAAAAGCCTTTTATCAGTGGAAAAAACACAGAAACTTCAGAGAGTGTCGTAAGTGAGTCATTTTATCTTCTCTTACTTTTTGTTCTTAACAAGTAAACGCCTGCCTTTCTTTATTCAATCGATATCAAGGTTACCGATATCTTATGTCGGTAACCTTTTGGTACTGTCTCAGGATAAATCTGTGCTTATGTTCAATGTGTGGTTTGCCATTTTGCTGTGCTGTCTGCATGTTTAGTTAGAATACTTATACTCTATATAGTGAAAAAGTTGTAAGAATTTGTGTACAACTGATGGTCACTATCCGAGCAATATATACCATCATGCATTGTGCTCACGCTGAATAAAATACAAATGACGGACGAGAGAAGAGAAAAGTGTATTATGTGAAAACACAGTTCTTCCATGTTAGCCCATAAGAATATGACTAGAGCCTAATAAATGATGATACTCATATGTCTGTGAAAGGCTCATATTGGCCAATGTATTGGTCTCTATGAATGACACTATGAAACAGATAGTTGTTCGCACTGAGAATTCAGTAATGTGCGTATATATCTATTTTAAACATAAACGTACAAACCGAGTATCAACTTCAGTTTTTCATTTACAATTTGACATCTTGCTGGTCTGACAAAGGGAAGCACATCCCAGCTAAAAGCTATATACAGACAGAAATTAATAAAAAGCCTCAGATGTGACTAAGCAGAAGCTGCGGCTAACAGAAAATCAAATCAAATATGCTTTATTTTCCTTTGAAATTTGTCTCCTGCAAAAGTGCTACAGTAGCTGCAGAACAGTAAATATTACAGCAAACGACAACAACAACAAAAACACAACAAATAACACAAAAAACTGTACACAAAGACATTACACGCAAGACCAAGAAAAAAAAATACGTTGAATGTTGCACTTGCCCTAAAACACTTCAATGATAAAAAACTAAAAGGATATAGCAAGATAAGAAACAGAAACTGCCATTCAAACTTAAAAAACGCAGTTTGAGATGTGCTAGACAAGTGCAATCAATCAATCAAAGGCCTGATTAAGAAGTGAGTTGTAGCAGACACTAAATATTTTTCCATGTATTCATTTTTATATTCATAAATATGCTCAGTACAATATGAACCTACCAACATTGATGTGGCATGTTTTGACACTGACATACTCACCAGCTTAGAAAATAGAAAAGTTCGGAAAGTTTTCATTTTGCTGATGAAATCACTAAATCATCCTCCACATGTAACCCTTATGTGGTGAGTGAGTGAGTCATTTCAAACCACCCGAGTGTTTCCTACACTGCATCAGGCTGCCATTACATTCATATCTCTCATAAAAGAAGAAAGGCAACTTTGAAATGCCACAAAGTTGATTTCTGTGATCTTGAATCACTTGATGAGACCGATTTTAAAGACTTTATTTATGGCCATGCGACTTTGTAAACACTCCAGTTAATTAAACCTGTACTAATACAGTACGAGTAAGAGCAGAGAGAATGTTGCTATGGCAAATCTTTGAATTGAGGCCATCTCCGCCGACCTCTAAAGGCAGTAGGTAGAATCAGCACAAAGGTCTCCTCCCACTCAAGGAGGCCGTTCCTCATGAACTGCATTTTCCATAGAGCGGAATATTTCGTCTTTGTAGGTGTGGGCCTGTCAAAAGACAAGGGGTTAATGCAGTGCATCGCTGCTTAAAGCACACTTTGCTCTTTTCAATTTTTTACCATTGTGCCTGACGAGATCAAAAGGCTCCTTTCAACATGTCGCTGCGCTCAATGAGCTTTCATGTCCTACCTCATTACTGGAAAACTTTTTCTTTGATTGAGTTGAGGTCTGAGCAGAGTTTGATCAGACAATGGGCGCTGGACGACTTTCACCGCGGCACAATGAGGAGGCAACAAAGATGTTGTCTCAAATCCCTCTCGAGATGCTGGGCCCCCACGCTTCACTGTGGCCAACAGGCCTGTGAATTACAGTAAGACCCCTAAAAGTGAGGATTTGTAACTCCTCTGATCAGACTCAGCTCACGACCAGCGGAGGGTAAATCCTTACAGGGAACCGGCGACAGAGCAGGAGATGAGATGAGCCCCTCTGAGTATATCTCTGCCCATTCTAAACCCTCTCTGATAGACTCTGGGAGAAAAGCTTAAATTCAACTTTAAAATATGCTAATTTTAGAAAAATTGAGGCGCTTAATTTAAAACACTGTTAAATTATATTTTTTTCTGAGAACACCATACTTCAAATAACACATAACACTTTCTATTAGAATGACAATATTTTATTTATGCATTTCTTACAAAGTTCCATTTTTTTTATACTTCTGACAATGTCCTAACATTTCATGGCAGGGCACTAATATTTCTTCTAGGCATTTTTTGGGGAATAGAGCAAACAGAGCCCTGAGTGAATCCTTGAGCATACACACCCTTCTCTGACTCGGAGAATTAGCCTGCGAACATCAGAGAACCCAGACACAAGTCTGTGTTTTACTGATCAGACACATGGTCTCTGTGGAAGCTACTTCTGACCTTCCTCCTTCTCCATGTTTCCACCTCTTCCCCTCACACACACACACAGCATTTTTCGATCCCTTTCAATATATACAAAAAAAGACAGTGTTTATTTTTACTCACTCTCTGTTTGTCTTCTGTCTCTCACTTTTACAACTTAATTTCCTCTCCCAATGATATAAATAGTTAGTTTTAAAACATTTTTATCATAGTTTTTGAGATAACTGCTTTACAGGCTTCGGGTAATTGCAGACTGTGAAACCAAAAGGCCAACAAGAGACAATATAAATATTTGAACGATGGAGGAAATAAAGCTCTTCTCGTGACCTGGGGTAAGAAGAAAATTGAAAATGAAATAAACTGCACCTATTGTGAATTTTCCACACTGATAATTTTCCTTTTCTTCACAGGTGCCAGCCAACGAGAGGCGAGCTTTTTGTTCTTGTTATCGCACGCTGTTCATTTGTCTCCCAGCCGGAAAGCCGTGTTAAGATAACGCCATCCTATCATCTGATTGTCTTATCAAATTTGAGCGACACAGCTCCCCCACAGTCTCTGTGAACAATCAGTCAGCCTGGATGAAAAGGTTAAGTGCCCCAAGTACCCCCTGCTAAAGTTTGTGGTCAAAATACATCAAGGGCAGAAATAGGCAGTGTTTAGTACACACACAATTTATCCGACATTCATTTGTCAGATGTCACCACACCGAGCTCACGTAGGCCAGGACTCAAGTCCCGTTTAATTTTCTTATGGCCTCTTCTCGGCATTTCAAGTGCAAGAGTGTGCAACCCTTATACAGCGTGTGACACCAGGGTCAGTGGAATTGCCCCACTTGAACTAAAAGACATTTAGTTTGGTTTGAAAGTGAAAACTCGAACACCATTAATTTGTTTGCTCTCCCACTAGTCATGACCACAGCAAATGCCATCACCTCAAAGAAGTGGTCGGCCGTCCTCACTTTTATTTGTTTGTTTCTTTGGAGGGTGTGAGAAGTTGTGGAGCGCGGCTGGAACGGACGTTGGACTTGCGGGGGTGGTGATGGGGGCTCTCCTTTACGGGGATAACGCTATAGGAGCTAGCAAACAAGTTAGCTAGTGAGAGAGAAGGGGTGGGGGCGGAGGTGGTGATGGCGTTGGGAGGGGTGGGGATTCATTTAGCCAGGCATAGCTGCTCTTGTTTGTGGTTGTCCCTGACAGCGTCGGCAACGCTGCTCCAAAGCACCTGTGTTTGCTCACTAGCTTTCCCCCAATCTGCTCGAAAAATGCTGCGAGCATGTCACATGGCGGCCAGATAGCCTGGGCACCATGGGAATACAAAAGCCGGGGCTTTTAGAACAGTTAATCATTAATGGAGGTCTCTCTTTTGTTCCCATTCAGCTCCGTGCTGACAGAGGCTTTGATATTACATATGGCAGACAGGTCAGACGCAGATATGGCCAAGTACATCGACAGGAAAGTGCTCTCAGGTCACTTGATGCAGGGTGATGGAGGTTGACGGGAAGCAGCAGTGGAAAAGTGTCCTTAACGTGACAGCCATGTGCATCTGTGGAGGACAGGGAGAACACACAGGTCAATTTTACACAATATCCATCTATATTTTTTACAATATAATAAGTGTATCGCCGCAATAAACTTGCTCCTATGAGTTTTAAATTATCAATAAATGCTCGATTCTCAATAAGTGTGCTACATCACACAAGAAATCCTTTGATACCAACCCCAAAAAATGGACGACACATCCGTGATTGCACCACAGTCACTGATTGGCAGGATGGCAATAAGCGGAACAAGTCTTCCATGGAACGGGAGGCCAATTTTCCAACCCCACAATTAATTAACATGCCCTAATCTCAGTTTGCTCTCCATCTTGAACTGTCAATGAAAAGTCCAGGACTCATTTCACGCCTGTCAAAGTGGGCTTTAGAAGAGGAGGGGAAAAAGGCAATGCATGAACTTGCTTTCACAAAGCATGGCTGAATTTATCTAAAAGGGGGGGATTAGGTTTACACAGCCACATTCTTATTAAGCACTAAAAGGGTGAGAGACAAAACTCTTATCTCCCATTTACCTCAGCATGCCAATGGTTCTTTATTGAAAGTTAGTCTCGACCCCACCCTAACCTCCCCCAGTGCTAATAATATTGTATGGGCTTCGGAGAGGTTAGTGGGACCACAAACATTTACGGCTGAAAATGCAGCACAAGAGCAGGCAAAGTGGCCACTCAACGCAGGATGCTCAGTGCGCTGGGAGTCAATCATTAACGAGGCACTTTTAGCGATATCTGCTCTCTCTCTCAAACAGAGTAGAAGTCAAAAGATAAATGAAGGTTTTGTTTTCAAGGGAATGAGAACGGCTCCAACTTAGGTGCTTTAGCAAACATGCCAGCCCTCACGTAGGTTTCTTTTGAGACGTTTGCTGCCAGTTCTCATGTTAGAGTTTCACTCACACAATGTGTTCTCAAGCTGGCCAACAATGGTGAAGTGACTCAGGTTTGTGTTTGCGTCAATGTCAGAATGACACTTGCTGAATTCTATGGAAACCTCTTCACATCTCAACCTTTCCACCATCAAACAGGCTAGATTCTTATATTTGTTTTACGCTTCCTTGTTCTAAGTGGTATATGCATAATTTAATGGTTTTCTCTATGAGACAACATGCCCAGAAAAATAACTTAAACCCAAACTTAAACCACAGTGCCTTTTTAAGCATCGTCAATTGAGATATACATCTTTTCTTTTCTTTTCAATGCAGAGACTCTCACATTTCATATCCCCTTTGTCATGTGCGAGTGTCATGCAGCCATAAATCTTTCTTTTCCCTACGTGCGGTTCAACTTCACTACAGCGTGTTTATTTGCCAACCCTGGCCACCGATGATAAGGGCCATTGGTGTCCCCAAACTGTAGCTCGCAATCTCTCTTAGTGACAGCACGCCCATGTTTCCACCAACACATGTGCACTGTGCTGCCCACAATATGAGGAAAATAAAGAACAAAACATAGGTGGCTATAAATCCTCGGTCTAGGCCATAAGGAAATAAATTAGGTTGAACAGAGTCAAAGGATGGGTTTAACAAGTGTATGCTTCAAACAAAAGTTCCTGTTTCAGGAGGGAAGGTGGATGGGTGATGGATGGCTTGGCAAACATAGCTGACATACCTGGCCAATGCCATGGGCCGGTCACAACCCAGGACTGAGAGGGACATTGTGTGAGGGTTTGAGTGTGTGTGTGTGTGTGTGTGTGTGTGTGTGTGTGTGTGTGTGTGTGTGTGTGTGTGCGCACGTGAGTGAGTGTTGCTCTTCCGCAGTCATCCCACTTCCCTCTGAGGCTTCAGCTCCCTCCTCTCCTCCACTCGGACCATGGGGATCACTTCAGTCAGCAGAGCCCTGTTTGACAGAGACACAGCCTCCATATAAATCCCATCCTCCTATTTATTTGATGTGCAGTTCTACTAGGACGCCTTCGATCCGTCCTCAGGGAGCCCGCATCTCAAAACACTCAAATAGTCTGGGTGCGGCGATAAGCACAAGGCTGGAATTATACTCCCAAATTCCCAAATCCTTACAGAGCATTTGGTCCATTGCATTTTAAGACACATGCACAGTACAAAACAAAACCAGATCATATGCACATGTAAATTTCTGAAATTGCTGTTGTATAACTTTGAATGTGTTTTATTTAATATGTGTTATATGTTAAGGAATAAATGTGTAAAAATGTAAATATATGAAAATAAAAATGCTCTTTTTTTCCATTTCAGTTTGTAGAGTGTGAAACGGGTCATTGCAGAGAGGTGGATGAGTGAGAGACCTTTACAGGGAACACCCAGGAATGTTTAGTTAACTCGCCCGTCGCATTCAAGCATGTGTGTCAAAGGTGTTTACAGGGTGTTGACATTCACACTCTGGCTGAGAGGTAATGTGAACGGTGCAGCCGTGTGCCTGTCTGAGCTGCAGGGGCCTGAAAATGTGAGACACAATTCATATGAAATAACAATTTTCAGTATGAACACTATTTAAAACACTTATTTAAGTTTATGTGATTTAATACTTGTGCAAAAATATAATACTGCTATTGCAGGAAACATTTTTTAAGCTAAAATCACAAAATAAATATGTCCTTTTAAAATACATGTTATTATAAATCATGAAATATACACTATAGAGAGAGAGCATATTTATTTGTTAAAAAAATAATTCAGTTTCTTTTTCTTCTTTCTTCTTCTTTTTTTTTCTCTATAAATAACTCACTTGTTATTTCCAGTGTATTATAAGAGTGATAAGTATATTTTACATATTTAAATGTAATTTTATATTTCAATTCATTATATGTTTCACATGTTTTGGTCATTCATCAAAGCTTCAATTCATTTACCAGTGGAATGAATTACAGGCTGATTTTAAAATGAATTTCCATAGTGACAAATTGTTGGATCAATAATATTAACCAGGTAAAATGATTTTCCTTTATAAAGTGGTTTTATGTTGTTAGTAATTAATTTATCTTCTTCCACGATTAAATAAAACCCTACATTTAAATTTAATTATTGACCTTTTTTACAAGCATTATTCAAACAATATTTAATTATTTTCTATATGACTTTCCAATATGTTTGAACTCAAACCTGTTTTTTATGTTCATAAAACAAACAAAATAAAATGAATCTGATTGTGAATAAAACGACACAATAATATGTGGTTTCACTGATTAGCTTGATAATGTGTGGTTTAATTTCCCTTTATGTGAAGGCTTAGCAATAAAAACACAATTATCCAGCCATATATCCGCTCATTGTAACAAAGAGCAAACACAAGATATGTAAATATAAACCTGTAATGGTTTGTCCTGACAAAGCAGCTGAAGTCACCACACAATCTGTCAACAAATTGTGGTTGTAAAGTCAGATTTTCAAAATTAATTGTGTGAATAATTGTGAATAAAGTATATTGTTTGTTTTCTAACACACATAAAGATAACATTATTTCTTTTAAAAAGAACATTGAAAAATATAATTAGAAGTTTTATATTTTAATATTGAAAAAAATAATAATACTCATTGCACAATTGTATAATTAATCAAATAAGATAATGTAATAATTAAATAAAAATATGCATTGCACATTTTGCTGATTTATGTCAAATTAAAAAAATACACTATTAATAATTAGTAATGCTATGTTGCAAACACCAATAATCTTATCACAGTCACCCTGAGGTTATCCTGTCTTCTACAGTGGGTTGCTAAAGAGGCTACCAGTGCCTGCAAGTACAAGTCTGTCTGTCTGTCTGTCTGTCTGTCTGTCTGTCCATGTGACCACCCACTGAGAACCACGCAAAAACGTGAACTGCTCCAACTTCCTCCTGTCAGCCTCATATACTGACCTGCATGTGACAGAAGACCTAACCTGTCACAGTGCCTGTACACATCCAATCACTTTAAGTCCCATCACATGAAGATTTAGCAACTGAACCGCACACAGCAGAGAGAGCACACTGTAGGTATCACTCAGACCACCAATGTCTCAGGTAATTGGAGTGTTGTAAGTTTCCTATGACTCACACATCTCTTTCCCTCCACCCATGAATGCTGGGAGGATTGCAGGTCGTATAGTGAACTTAGAGACGGAGTCCTCTCGACTCATAAATTACACGGCCGCGGACAACCTTAAGCGGTGTTGAAATGCCTGGAACAGAGCTTTATTTCAGCCTTAGTGGAGCGTGACGCTGAGAGCACCACCCCACAAGCAGCCTGGCTCTCACCGGCACAAATAAGACAGCTATTTATCTCGCAGTATACCTGAAGTCTGACAGTCATGCAGGAGAAAAAACGCTGATGGTGCTCGAAAGGTGGATGTGAAAACAAGCACTTACTGTTTCTTTAATGATGTTTCCCTTTGAGGCATTGCTTCCGCAACAGGTCATATAGCCTACCTTTGTGTGTGTGTGATTAGGGCCCTTGTGAATAAAGTCTCGTCTTAAATTTTAAAAATTCTGCCCCAAACAAAAGGGCTGTCCTTCCTGGGGCCTGTCTTGGCACAGCTACTGGCACTTTGAAATCTGATCTGACAGATTAAGAGCTTAGCTGATACAATAAACCACTGTGGAATCATCGTGGGTCGTGTTTTTACTGTGGTGGAAAAAGAACAGTTTTCCTGTAGTCTCTTTGAGAGGAAAAGCCGCTTGTAACAGATTCGCCACTCTCTTCAAATACATTATGACTCTTAGGAAAATGTAGGCAATACGTACACATATAGATATATATTAGTGGTTCTACAAATGTGACAGAGCGAAAACACACAATGATTCTTTTTCTTCACGACATCATATTGTGTAGAAATCATCCTCGGTCTGACCACCCAGGGGGTCCCTGACACCACAACCTTTACAGAGGGGGATGGGTGTGTGTGTGTGTGTTTGTGTTTAGGCAAGTGTCTGCTCCCATGCATGAATATGCTCCTTCATCTTATGTGTATTGATCATTCTGTGACATCCCACCATCCATGTTTGTTTATTTGTTTGTTTGTTTATTTCTTGCAGACACATTTACTATTGTTATTTTTATTCCCGGCAGACTTCAGCAGGGGAGCACGCTACTTCCATTTCCTGCCCTGCAGACAACATCACATCTATTGAGTGCGAATACGCATTCAGCAGAGAACTGGTCAATGTAAATGCAAACACAAACCAACAAACCAAAACAAAAGAGCACAATATGGATCCTTCTCTCTGGCCGGAGCCACTACACTCGCTCTGTTTGCCCTCTCCTCTGGCTGGAGCTGCCATTAGGTCATATAATGGCTGCATCTCATTTCTCTCTCAAGAGCCCTCAGAAGCTTTTTTGCCTTTGGCTGGAAAAGTACATCTTTGACGGGATCTCCTCGCCATTTATTTCTGTTACAAACACACTTTTGGTTCCAATTTCTCACTTTCCAAATCGAGCTCACTCTCATTTTCATTCTGTGTGATGCGAACTGCTCTAAAATGGAGATTTTGTGTCAGCCCGGGCACAAGAAGGGGGAAAAAAACACTTTGGTATCGTTATCGCACTGTGTGCTTGACTTGTGCTGCCTCCTCTAAGAAGAGAAGAGGGGTCAGCCGTATCCCCCCCTCCCCGACTGCCACCCTGCCTTTTATGGCAAAGTGGTGACGATTCAACCCCTTAAACGAGTACACATGCTAAGGTGAACCGAGATACACGCGCGATAACCCATGCAATTAAGCAACACTGTCATGGCAGGCACAATGTGCACAGATAAATGACCATACAGTATGTTGTACAATGGGAATTAAAAGTATAGGGCAGCTGGGCTCTTATCTAGCCGGGGAAGAAGAAACCAGGCAACAAAGGGAGGCCTAAGACTAAGAGGCTTGATGCATGGGAAAGCCATGGGCCGGCCATTGTGGCTGCCCTTCTGCTGAGCAAATAGTCCAAACTGTTCATTCCCCATCTCCCATTCTCTCGCCGGTACATTGTTTGTGTCCTTGCATTTCATTCTGACTGGGGAAGATTGCTCTCAGGGCCAGTGAGCAAACAGTCCAGAAAAGAGCCAGCTATCTCCTGCCGTTCCCAGGAGAACTAGCATTTTTATTTCAGCTCCAAGCTGTCAAAGGATTGGAGAGTTTATGTCAGGATCCTGAATTAATTGCTTTAAGCCTCGGGGCCGACGCCGGCGTTTTTATCACCAAATGTTCGGTAAAATGTTTCTTAGCAAATTATGCACCCCTCTCCCCGGCACCACCCTCCACCCCGCCCCACGCACCATTGCCTTGTCTCAAGTCGCCAAACATTTGGTATTGGATACATACAGAATGAGTTTCTGCAACACGAATGATGTGTTTAGTTGTTGTGACAGCACAATGGTGTGAATAGTGATGGGCTATAGCGCGGCTGTCAAGGATTTGGTGAAATGAAGGCAAACAGCAAACTTTTGTGTGCTTGTGTGTTTATGTTTGTGTTTTTTTCCCCCGTCCCTCTCCATGACGGTAGGTACACGAGCCAAGCTTGGCAGTGGAATGAGTAAGCTTACAGATGCCTCAATAAACCATAGCTGTTCAGACATTTGGTGGACCGAGCTTTAAACGCTCCAAACTGTCCCCTGAACTGCCAAAGTGACTTCAGAACCGTCTGTCATCCACATAACGCTCCTACGCCATCGCTTTATTTGATAACTATACACAGTATATCATACATTTTGCATTTACAAATCTATATACTGCATGTCTGTGAGTCATATATTCAACCTAACTCTGTTTAAGAAGCAAGATCATAAAAATGAACGACCAGTTTTAGCACAAACTTTGCGCTAAATTTCCAAAACGTGCTAAAGAAAGTCGCACATTTGATACTGTTGATAACTTTTGGCTGCTCACACACTTTTCAATCCAGTATCAATCCCAAATATCCCATGCAATGATTGTTTTTCTTTTTTTTTAAGCAAGGAAATTGCTCCAGTCTTTCTAAATATCACCATGCTGGCATATCTCTTAGACGAACAGGCCAAAAACAACACAGGAGCAGGCGGCTCAACCGTTCCAGTCCTCAGAGCCACACGTCAATAACCTGGAGCCGCCATCTGGACTTTGCTTTTCTTTGCTCGAATGCATCAGACATTATAGCGGACCATTGTATTTGCATCTAAAAAGAATTAGTAATATTTCACCATGAGGCAGGATACTGTGCTATTTGTATGAATCACTTCTATAACAAACTACCTGTCATGCACCCTTTGCTGATTCCACGAATAAAATGTGGTGGTGCTCTGATCTAAAAACTGATAGGGAGCTGTTATCAAGAAAATACACTAGTCATAATATGAAAAGTTTGCATATCAATGGAAGTCAATGGGAAATTTGCATCAAACCATAAACTGTCTCTGACGCAGTGACCTCAATCAGTGGTGGGTTGTAACAGGTCTGAACACACAGCTGATTTAACTGTAACCAAAGCCCTCACAACACGTGCACCTTTCACACCACATTATCCTTCCGCTGGGCCACTTCAAGATAAGGGTATCCCAGCTCTGACCAATAAACATGCCAGTTGACTCCTTAATCTGAAAGGATATTAAGTGACAAACACCATGATGTTTCTGTCAGCGTCAAGCAGGCGAGGGTTAAATAGTGTGTATCAAGGGACTACTCTGCAGTGGGGGGGGGGGGGGGGACATGGAGTTCTCATCCTTCACCGTAATCTGCTTGACAGCCCCATAGACAACTCCCAGCTTTCCTCAATCCTTCAGTTGAGCATCAGCCTCCCCATTATAAATCACACAGCCATTTATATGGGATTAAATTGAGGATTAATTTGATTCAAGTCAGGGTATGGGAATTCATTAGCGGGCTGAAAGTGGCGCTCTACATGGGGAGAATTTAATTTGAATCCCCCAAGGGAAGAACTGTGGGGCGCTGAAACTGAGGTCTAACAGACAAGGGGGGATATTGTTCCACTCTTTAGATTTGGACACTAAGGAGGCACTTTATTGCTGTTGATGGGTTGTTATCAAATTGAGAGCGGCAATGCTATTAGGTGCGAGGGTCCTGAAATACATCGACTGCTGCTGAACACAGAGAGAGGTGGGTTTATGCGAAGGCTTACCCTCACATCTGGCCTCGTCTATCTGCACGGATCAAGTCGAGTTCTTGACGCTCGCATGGAAGTAAATACACGTCTTTTCACACAGATTTGGCTCGTACTCATACGGTATTAAAATGAGCACATTATTTGAATGTCAGTGATTCTCATGAATGTTGAAATGGCATATCTATCACCGCCATTCCAGACAAGCTGCGCGGTGTAAAGTAAAGGCATTAAATTCAACTCAGCCGCAGATTACAGAATTCACCCCTGCAGAACACCGTCCTGGCATTCACTAAATTGGACAAGTCCCATTGTAAGATAGCCTATCACAGTGCACATTTCTGTATAGCGGAACATATGCAGGACAAAATATTCCCTAGTTTGTTATTCCGAGGACAGCGCCGGGGGCACCGGGCTTGTTTGCCTTTGCTGGGAGAGGAGATTGGATTGGGGGTTTAAATGAATCGCTGGCGCACCACGTTTATAGGTTTCATTAACTTTTAATGAGTTGGGTGTCCTTCGCCGTGATTGGCTGGCAACGCTTTGATTTCACTTCCTGGAACTGCAGCCGAGGGGGAAGTGAGGAGATATTGCAGCATGTTGGCTTCTGCGTGATGTGCCATGTGCTGCTGAATGTGCCACAGCGGGTGGAAATGGGTGAGAAAAAGAGGAAAATATAATATGGTACTGGTCCAAAAAGCAGAAGCCCCACAAAGATATCCATCAGCACTGGCTACTGCTGAATCTAAAAACCTGAGAGTGTTGGGCCTCAAGGGGAATAAAGAAACCTTGGAAGATCAATCACAGCCAAGCAGGCGTCCCTTTAGCACAGCTGACTGACATATCGCTTTATGGTAGCTTTGCCAACAAGGTTTGATCTCAAGACGGCAATGAGACCCACTGGGAAATGCCCAAGGAATTACCAGAGAGGGGCTAGACACATGAGCGCGTATGCGTGCATGCACACAAATGTTTCCGAGCAATAACCTCATATTTCGAGCATCTTTAATCTCCATCCAATATATTATCTTTCTTTCTACCTGGTTGATCACACATATATTGTCTCTCGCGTGGAGTTTTTTTTTTTCCTTCACGCTTTGAGAAGCTAATCTCCTCCTCCTCTTGAGTCTCACTTCAGCTGTCGCGACAAAACGAAAGCTTTGAATGTCATCTCCATTTTATCTCCAACGTTCTTCATCAGACATTTACATCATTTACCCCCCCCCCCCCCCCCCCCATGAATCCCCATGCAAGTTAGTCCGTTAGGTTGGGGGCCTCTTCCCCTACATTTGTACGATGACCAACTAGTGTTGCCATACATTACGAGGATAAACACAGGACCATCCATCCACTTCCAGCCATATAAAAGCTGCAGGGTAGTGAGAGGCACCCCGTGCTGGCCTGAATAGATCGCCTTTAGGTCAGTGCACGTCCCACCAGCTGCTGCCTCACACTGCTCAATGGGCATTGTTGATGGACCTCTCTCTCTCTCTCCCTCTCTCTCTCAGGACATGAAGGAGTCCTGCACTGGAATGTCACATAGTCGTGTCAGAAGAGTGCAGACACATCACAGTCATCGGCCGCATTCTCACCCTGTCCATCCTGCCATCCTTCTCTCACTTTCTGTCTCTCATGATCCCTCTCTCGCTATCACACACACACATGCTCTTTTCCATCATAACATGTTGTAACTTGGCCTTCATAGATTTTCCAAATAACAGGCACATCACTCACTTAATGTTCAGTCTAGTAATGACAGGAAGTTAATTTTTATGCTGTAAAGATTTGCCTCTTGTAATTTGCCTCTGAAATCCAAATGGCCAAAACAGAAAAGGGGAAAGTGCCACATTTTTGTATGAACAGAAAGGAGAGGTAGAAAAAAAGAGCAGAGTATATGTATGTCTTTGGTACACATCTGTAAATCCCTGATTATACTTTGAAAGGATGTTTCAGGATCAGAGCAGAAGAACAGACCTCTCCACAAGTTAGTTTATACTCTCCTCGAAATAGTGTTCCTTCATAACACATAATAACCATATATTTAGGGTATTAACTGTATTGTTTGGTCATATAAAATTATACAGGCATAGTTTACACATGTGGACAGCTTTAATTTGAAAGCTTATCCAAAAGTCTTTATGAAAAGGCGATCACAATCTGACAGTTCCTTAATAATTTCAAAGTCTGACAGGGTTACAGTTTAATTACAGGTTTATTTTGACCATTTGTCATTTGTTTTGATTTCCTTTTGTAAAAACAAAATTACAGATTTTGGCTGCATGCTAGCTACAGTGTAAAATTAATTTGACGCCAAAGACAAGGTGACAGAGCAGTTTGAATTTTATTCCTAGATTATGCATTAATATATTTGCCCAAATATGCCAATTACATTTCATTTTATATGTTTGGATACATTATTGAAGCTGGAAACACTGACAGAAAGTGCAATACGCAGAATGGAGTAATTAAAGTGATAATAATTGAAGTGTGTTTATAATTCAACCACAATGTAAATGTGCAGCCATCACAACAGAGACAATACTACATTTAATTACAAAGAAATTCAGCTTAATTTAATCTAAATTCAAATTCAATAATAACTAACATTTTCTATAATGTGTAGACTGCTACCAAAACTTTAAATTCTGTTTGACTGTTCAAAAATTCACAAGAGGCCAATCACCAGACTTGGAAAAATAAAAAGGAATGATTAAAGCAGGCTGTTAAACAGAGGTCTATAGAGGACAAAATAATTATTGATTTATTAACCAAGATAAACAGATATTTTTATTTTAAATATTTTCGTCTAAATTGATTTCTTGAATGAGAATAATAAAATATCATATTCTGCTTTTTTCCCCACCACATACTTATTTGCATATGTTGTAATATCAGCTAACAGCCAACAGATTTATTCAGTGAGGAGAAAAGTGGAGACACGTACGGTGAGATGGATGGATGGACTGGACGGGACGACGCAGCGTCACGCACCGGGACGGGGCCGCCTGCTGAGAAACCATGGGTGGCTTTTGAGTTTTGACTTTGTGCTCCCTTTAATATACTGAGGGTCGGCAGTTTGCCTTGCTAAGATATGGGATTAGGAGTATTTCTAGTGAAAGGGGAGTTAAGTCGGGCCAGTGTGGACGGTCCCTCCCCTGCAAAAGGCTGAGACAGAATTACAGCTTGTTGGACCGGTGTCCCGCTGTCGCCCTGGAGACACGGCTACTTGGGTGTTCCAGTGCGCGGGCTGCAGCGCATGCACGGAGCCTATAGGTGCTGCAGGCACCCTGTTGTATGTATACAACACCATGTGACACCGTGTGGAAAAACACTACACCTGATTTAATAATATACAGCCATACATTGTGATGAGGAGAGCCATCTTTATTATCACTGCAGGAGGAGTAATTATGAGCCCACACTACTCTGTACTGACATCCAATAAACTACTTCTAATGGGAACCTCCACATATTTCTCTGATCATTCGGATTCTTTTTTTGTTTTTGTAAATGACCGTCATGCGAAAATCTGCTGCTTAATGTTGGCACTCATAAATTCAGCTGACGCCCATGGGTGGATGAGCAATGTGGCTTATAACGTACTGAGTCATTCATTGCAAATTGAGGCCCAAACTCGCCGAGGCATTACAATACTGCTGTAGGGAAAATGTCTCACTTAGGAGGTCTGGTAAAATTAGATGGGATTTAAAAGGCATGGGCAGAAAATGGGGCAAATCTCTTTTTGGTAGGCGATGTCACAATACTGATTTAATGATTGTTCGCCTCTATATTTTGCCTGTTATATTATTTTTATGCATGGGTTGTTTTATCAGAATTATGTTTCTTTAACAGCAGATTTTCTGGTCACCCACCTGCAGCCAAATCCACACGGGCTGCCAGCGACGCGTCAGAGAGCTCATGCGTCTTTGTGCGCTCTGACTCCCAGGCCTTAATCAAGAAACATGCAAATGCTTCCACGAGAAATGCAGCGAAATCAGGTTAAAAAAAAGAAAGGGATCAACAGGCCGGACCGTCCTTTATTCTGTTGCTATAACAACAGATGTGCTCGTCTATAGCCTATATGATGGCGCGGCGCAGGACAAACTACTACATCCTCCCCCTGATGGAAAATCCCGCAGCACCAAGTTGGGAGATGTGTGTGGAAGGTGCGGAGATGTGGCCCCGGCGAACTTGTGTCCGCCGGTACAGATTGAGGTTGGTTACCTTTGAACCGGCAAAGCTGAGAAAGGCCATCCCCATCTCAGTGTGCTGCGGAGAGGGCTCAGCTGGGGGGTTACACCGGGATCGCAGGGAGAGGCGCATCTGGACACAGCTGTTTAATGTTGGACAATTGACTGAGCTCTCAATATGTTCAAGATTAAATAATATTTCATTTTATTATCATTATTATTATCATTGTTATTATTGTCATTATAATTATTGTTTTTATTGTTGTTACTATTACTATTGTAATTATTATTTTTGTTGTTGTTGTTGTTATTATTATAATTGTTACTATTACTATTGTTATTACTGTTGTTGTGTTAATAGGTGAATTATATTTTGATATTTATTTGATAAATTAGGATTAAAAGATTATCAATGAGAATATGTCAGAGCTACCTCTAGATGAATTTTAAGTATACATTATTGATTTCCTATGTCTAAACAAGAAACCGAAATAAAAATGAATTTGCTATTATCTTAATATATTAAAATCCCCATGTGCTGTTGTTTCATGGAGCCTATATATATTTAATACATAAAATAACCCTGACAAAAAAAAATCTAAATCGATTAATATACTGGTGTCATATAAGAGCAGCTTCAGCAAAGCTGGTTTTCATTGCAGCATGTGCAGCAACAATGATATCGATCAGCCGCACACTGCAAAAAATATCCATCTAAACAAGCCATCACAGAGTATCATATTTCACTGAACAGGTGAAAGGATCCGCGATAGTTTCTCGCGTGAAATCAATGTGCATTTTCCAGATGTTACACCCATGTCGTGATGCTTTTGTTTTAAGTCATATAACCAGCCACTGAGCACATCTGGAATAATCTCACACAATGCAGAAAAGGGAGTTCTTTTGGATGTTCTTTTTGCAGTGCAGCAGGATCCCACTTCCATCACGCAGCAGCCTCACAACCACACACAACCCGCAGATCGGCTCTGCACCACCCTGTCGTGAAACCCAATACGTTTCTCATGAATTTAGGATATCATCCTCTGCCCCTCTTCTTCTCCCCCTGCACCACCCCTCCTCTCTCACATGCATGTCCCAGAACCAAACCATCTCACCCTCCAAAATATGAATTCAGTTTCCTTTAAAAGAGAGAAAAAAAAGAAAATAGAGAGGAAATATAGAAAATAAAAAAAGCTTCATACCTGTGCAAAATAGCCGGGTGCTTGTTGCTGGCACGCCACACAGGAGCCCATTGTAGAAGCTCGCCTTCTGCCTTCTGCAAAGGGCTCCAGACATCACGGCATTTATTTGAGCTCAAACTCTGTCACTGTTGACTTTAGCACAAAGCAAAGATTTCACTGCCCCGCTAGTTAAAAAAATGATTATTTTACAGAGATATCGATCAGTGCGCTATAAAAAAAATCAGCTTAGCATTATATGTCTAAAATGAATAGAACGAAATTTAATGTCTGTGTAAATTTACAGAGCCGCAGCGTCCTATTCAAAGTTTACACTTGTGCAATTTGGTTTGTGCGTGCCTGCTTGTGTGTGCGTGCATGCGTGTGTGTGTGTGTGCGTGTGTACTCTTCCTATATGTGGGTATAGCCTCCACTCTATTGTTTACTGGCTTTGTTTATTCGCAGATCATGCTGTTTAAAGTGCGATCTGTAAAGAGGGTCTGGAGAATAAACGCACACTTTTTAGGCCCTACGTGTTCAGAAGGCGAAGGGGTGTCATCCTGGTGAGGAGCAGAAATGTAACCCCCCACACACACCCACAAACACACACACACACACACACAAGACTCCCCTGCATGGCCTTGGATTTGAGCTCAGCAGGGATGAAGAGGCAGGAGGAGGAGGAGAAGAAGAACAGGAGGAGAGGGGGTTCTGCATTCTTTTGGAGGACCGCATCTCCTATCTTATCTAACAAGAGGGGAGGGCCCAGCTCCTTTAAAAAATAAGGAGTGAGACAATGGAGCCCACAGATTGTGGGGATGGAAGTTAGAGCAGCACATTGAGGCGCCTCTGTTCCCAAATCAGCCTCCTTATTCTCCTGCGCCACGGGGAGGCTGTTTTATGTGACAATGACACTTAATCTTTAGTCACTGATCCAAAAACTTCTGCAGCGTGTGTGTTTGTGTGTGTGTGTGACAGTTTCAATCATCCACTGTATGCGTGTGTGAGAAATGAAATGGCTGATTGAACCCCCTCACACACTCCATGTAAGCTGCATATCAGCAACATTAAATTGTAGCCTGTGTGTGCGTGTGTGTTGATTGCATGATGTCACCCTCTGCAGAAAACACTCATTTTTATCTGCAACCATTTGCATTTGCTTTCTTTTTTTTCTCCACATTCTTCATGGCTGCAGTTTCGAACATATTACAAATCAACTGATGCGCTGGATAAACTTTATAAAAATCCCAATTTATGTTTGGAATTAATGAGAGTGTGTTGCTTTTGTTTACATTTCCTGAAAGACAAACCGAGAGCATTGTGCTCAGTGTTGTCCAACAAAGCTATTAATCCCTGCTGAAATATGCGCCCTGCTATAACAACATACTGATGCCCAGAATTAAAAAAGAAAACAATCATTATTGTGACACTAATTTCATCCACTCATTATTCTGCATTTTATAAACAGCTGGAATCATAAACGTGTCATAAACAGCTGGATGTTAAATAAATAAATCACTGTCCTTAGTGGCATCTTCCTCTTCAGAATTACAGTTTTAATTAAGTTAAATTTTTAAATCTCATGTGTATATGTTGTGAACGAATTAAAATGTATGTATATATCTTATGTGATATCTTCTCACAATTATATTGTATTTTCTCATAATTATTTAAGCATTTAAAGTAACGCTCATTTTTTGTTCACCCTCAGTTGCTCTAAACAATATTTATTGTTAGAGACGTTAAACACTAACACATTATAATAATACTACTAATAATAATAATGCTCATAATAATAATAATCAAACAACATCATATTCAGGAAACAAAACCATTAACACTTTAATATAGATTCTGTTCTTGTCACTACAAGAATACACATATACAAGCCATAAATAGGAATTACACAAATGATTGAAGAAATCCTGCGAGGCATTTAAATTCATGTAGAACAATGCGCATGGAGGCAAATTTATTTTACAGCAAGTTTTTTGTTTTGTCTTTGGGTCCATTCCTGAAGCCGACCTCTGAGCAGATCTCGTCACATTATCATTATCATTTTCATCATTTTCATCATCATTATTATCATTGTCAACTCCCGTTTTCTGAAAATTATTAGGCTACTGACAAACTCGACAACTAAAACGGTGGCAAACATCAAAAAATATCTGAAATACATATTGTACACAAACTCTATATTTTTTCTTTACAAATGTACAAATCGAAGGGAGAGAGAGTCCACGTGAAGAGTTTATGAGGAGTTCATGATCGGCCTGGAGTAGACGCCCTGGTAGTAAGTTGTGTCAGGTATGGATGAAGAATCCAGGCCGGCTTTCCCCGCCATGGAGCCCATTGAAAGAGCCCCGGCCATCGGGGAGCCGTAGCCGGAGTAATGCATCACCTGCTCGTAAGTCTTTAGGTCCATTTTGTGATGCTGCTGCTCCGACGACATGAGGTTATTGATGGAGAAGGGGTGGTTGAAGGAGTAGTGGTGCTCCGGCTTCAGGTGCGCCTCGTGCGCCAGGACCGAGTGATGTTGGGACATGAGGTGCTGGCCCTGTGTCACTGGGGAGGCGGTGGCGTGCTCCGGGCTGAGCGCCTGGCTCGTCTTCATGTCCGACAGGGACCGCTTGTGCTCGCCGGAGGAGGCGTTGGAGTGCGGGGACTCGTTGCCGTTGCAGCTCTCGGAGCTGGAGGAGCCGCCGTCCCCTCCCTTGCGACCCGTGTCCTTCGTGGTTATCTTCTTGTCGCACTTGAAGCGCTTCTGCCTCCTCAGGTAGCAGCCGTTCTCAAACATGTTCCCGGAGTCCGGGTGCAGAGTCCAAAAGGAGCCCTTCCCCGGTTTATCCGGCGACCTGGGCACTTTGAGGAAACAGTCATTGAAGGACAAAGAGTGGCGGATGGAGTTCTGCCAGCGCTGCTGGTTCTGTCGGTAAAAAGGGAACAGGTCCATTATCCACTGGTAGATTTCGGCCAGTGTCAGCATCTTACTGGGAGACTGCTGGATGGCCATGGTGATGAGGGAGATGTAAGAGTATGGCGGTTTGGCGTGCGTGTAGCTCCTGCGGTAGGTCTTAGGGTCTCTGGACCTGTTGATGTTGGACTGTCCGTAAATGGGGCTCATTGCATTCATGGTGTTGTAGGATGTCAGGGCGTTCATGGACGCGGGCTGCGCCGTCATGGGGCTCATGCTGGGGCTCAGGGCTGCGCTCATGGCAGTCATGCCCGCTGCGCCCATGCCGTTCATGGCCCCGGTGCCCGGCGACATGCCGGTCATGGAGGGGCTCATGCCCGTGTTGACGTACGACATGTTCATGGAGTTGGCCGTCATGTTGGCAGTGGTGCCCATGCCGGACATGCTCATGTAGGTGTTCATGGAGTTCATCCCCAGGCCCGCGTTCATGTTGCCAACCGAGGTGTAACACTGCCATGAGGGGAAAGAAGCAATCATCAGTTTCATCTGGCACAAATAAATACTTATAAAAACTTAACACCAGTCATATTTTCTCCAAACTCAATGAAACCAGATTATTATTTGCATTATTATTTATAGTGCAACAATAATTGAATGATTCATTTTAAGTGCGCACTGGCAGATCAAGGCTGAAATGACCTTAAAGCCTTTTGAATGACTGGGTTTGAGAATCAAAACAAAGTTGCACATGTCTAATAATCAACTAATATTAGGTTAAATTATCCACTAAATAATGTGGATGAAAATGT
The DNA here is from genome assembly GCF_024713975.1 of Paralichthys olivaceus. Classification (NCBI taxonomy): domain Eukaryota; kingdom Metazoa; phylum Chordata; class Actinopteri; order Pleuronectiformes; family Paralichthyidae; genus Paralichthys; species Paralichthys olivaceus. The sequence goes on along the minus strand of NC_091104.1, from coordinate 18,623,804 downwards.
TGACACCTAACACGAATGTTCACTCAGCAAATAGCGACCACGCAGCACAAATATTTGAATCAATCTCCGTAAAAAAAAACACACACACACTCAAATGTGGATGTTTGTCGTTGTGGAAACGCGACTAATGAAATAATCTGATTTTGTAAAAATGGATTTATGAAATTATAATCCCGGCGAAAAAAGTATTTCCCCCCAACCCTCCCTCCACCCCCCTCTACATGTCAAGCAACTTTGTTAGGATAGTGCGCCGCGTCGGAGATGGGGGAGGATTTGGAGGCGCCTCAAGTCAATATTTGATCACAAAGTTAATATTATCTCAGGGCTAATATTGAGTTGTATAAAATGGGATCGGCTTTAGACGGTGGGAGAGAGAGGAAAACAATATATATTTAAGGTACCCACCTCGGGCTCTCCGTAGTAGCTGCTCCAGTCGGTGTGTTCGTGTCCTTCCATTTTAACCGCTCCAAGCATCATGGAGGACCGTTTTTTTCCCCACGAAGCGTCTCCCAGCTCAGGAAAAGCCAAAAAGTCTCCCTAATAGCAGGTGACTGGGGACTACTGGGCGTGTTTGGGTCGTCGGCCGGCGTGTCCCGTCGTGGAGGACTGGCGCATGTGGTGTCTGCACGGAGCCAGCCGCTGAGATGCGTCTGTGCGGTGGCTGGAGTTGAAATGACGCTCCGAGCTGCCTGTTAACGCTGTGATATAGCTCTGTGCGCCAGGCAAGCCTCCAATCCCTACTTCTACGCCTTGGGCCCTATTTGAATAATCTCCTCGCACCTAGATGCGAGACTCCTCAAGCTTCACCCCCCCTCTCCTCCTCCTCCTCCTCCTCTTCCACCCCCACCTCCTCTCACAGCCACCCACCCACCGACACCAACCTCAATTGTACACCTGCGCTGCCTGAAAGGAACAGTTTCATATGAAAAGCGTCATTATAAACTAATCTTGTTGTATTTTGACTCGGGTTAAAAAAAAAAAAAAAAGAAAAGAAAAGAAAAATAAGGGAGCCATAAAATGAATGTGAGGCGCTCCTCCTTTAGTGTGCCTTTCATTACGCACATCCTCAATAAGCACAGCCTGTTTATTCCACTTCATCTGGACTCAAATCATGATCCAGTTTTATTGCGTTCATGGAATTTATCGCCTTAACCCTTATATAACTATTTTTACACCAGTAACTTCGGATTAAAAATGTTACAACGTTTCTGAAGTGAAATGCGCACATACACGTTTAAAGCGCATTAGAAATAGGCTATAGCTGGGCAAATGCAAACACTGATTAGGCTTATAATGTATTACTATTTATTATTACACTGTCGTGACTGGGCTGTTATAAATCCAGGCACGTTCAACTGTCTTTAGAATCATACTAGGCCCAGATTTTCAAACGCCTGAGGAAACTGATCGTGGATGTGGGCCTGCGTAAATGCATGGATGCAGTCCACCAGTGCCGCAATGATCCATCCACATGCTTTTAATACTAATAGTTAAATTATTAATAATATAGTGATACCCAGAGGTGAGTAATTATCTTCACTTGGCTCCAGATGTTTGAGAGCTGCTGTCCTTCTCTTCTTGCTGCGCTCTCCACATGTTCCACTGTTAAACCGTGCGTAATTTCTCCACACATTCCACTGATATTTGCGACCAGGTGAGACTTTGTTCTGCTTTATTAAACCTGGATGACCGCGTTAGTGTTTCTAAATGTTTTAATTAATGTTGAATATGCCAGACATAGCTTCAGAGCGCCCTCTCTCGGTTGTCGTCTCCAACTGGCTCTGCAGTCTGTGGCACAACACGCAGCCCACATTCTCTGAATTTAAACGCCTGTGAGATATTTTTTTTAATTGACGGAATATGTGGAGATTTCCTCTGAATATTTTTCACACGAAATCAAGTATTTTGAACCGAAATAAGCAGGTGTACAAATCCACGTCTTTATTTGCTGAGCAGAACATAGAGGTTAAACCTTAATGGTGTCAATTTAGAGTGTGCGTCAAAGTGCGTAGAGATGGACTTCTATCCATATCAGTTTTGTGTCACTCTTCAAATAATAAAACTTTATTTATTTACCAGTGACACAGACTGTGGAGTCTGCTCCACACAGTGTCTGTACAGTAGTATTTGTATGACACAAACATCAAGGTGAGGCTCCAGTCCGGTGCCAGCCACGTGTCAGTGGTTGTACATCTATTTGACTGCATATTTACGCAAGAGCATAACTATCAGTATAGAGCCCCATTAGTAAAGGCGAGTAAACCTGTCGTGTTGACGAGGGACTAACAGACTCTGCTTAACTTGGAAATGAGATCATGAGAAAAAAGCTGTGTGAGAGTGCGTGTGTGTTTGAGGATTGGGGATTGCACCGGTGGAGAGCTGGAGGCGGTCAAATCTGCGCTTTCTCCGCTGGACTCAGTCAACAGCAATTTTATTCAAATCGTAAAAAAATGAATAATGAATAAAAGACATTAGAAAATAAACATAACTAATGATATATATTTTTTACGTGTAATCATAGATGTATATTTGTAGAGCTGTATGCATGTAGATTTTTAAATATAAAAGGACACCCATGAATAATGTATGAGAACTTCACATTTAGAAATACTGAATATTTGAATAAAATCAAATGCATGCATGTGTGTGTTACACAAGCAAGTATCTCCAAGTGGATGTTAAATTAAATGAGCCTTGTGTGTTCCTAATGTATGACCAAATATAGGCCAAAGTGTGTGTTTAAAAATATGATGGTGATATAACAGAGAGACACAAACCCTCAGCTCTCTGAAATGGTCCTTGACCTGCTCGACATTATGTTCCTGAATCAGACATGTTGCTAATTCCACAGTTAATCATCAACCTGCCTGAGTCCTCTCACACGGGTGAAGGTCACATTTTGGATTTAGTCAAAAACAAAAAACTCAAGTGTGGCACCCTATTTTGTTTGTATGACATGTACATGATCTGTTGTAGTGTGTGTGTACTAATAAACTCTGTGCCCCATTTGTCTTAGGTGGGGAGGGGAGTCTTGCAAAAACAGTGACTGCCATGATTATCACCCGTTCACATGGGGTGCTAGCAAGTTGGGCAACATCTCCTGGGCCAAAGAGGGACATCAGTCAGTGTCAGTTTCACAATATCTCGCCTGGGTCACATTTTCTAAAGAGTTGAAACATGGCTCCTTTATCATTTCTGTTTGGCTTGTCATTATTGATGAATCATCATCAAGTATAAGTAACAAAGAACGGTTATTTTCCACTTTTAAAATGGGCCATGATTCAATTGAAATTGATTTCTTTTCACATGAGATAACATACACCAACAAATTAAGTATGTGGGCAGAGAAGATGTTGAAGATGTCAGGAGTGTGGCCATCATGAGATGATAAGCTTTTAATTTGTAGTTAAATAGGCCACTTGTTCAAATCATACATTTGCCTTATTGCAACAACAGATTTTCTTAAACGTGCAATAGTAGTAGCCACCGATCCTCTGAGGTTTAAACGTCACACATCAAAATTGAATTATACCCAGATTCAACTGTGCAGGCCTGTTAGTGAATGGTAAAATAGTAACGTTGCATTGCTGCAAGTGTGATGAAATGCAAATAGATGTCAAATGAAAGGCAACAGCATTCTAGGAAACACTAATTTAAAAAAACAGGATTCGTGGCTTGGCTTGTTATATTTATTTTATTATCTGTTGAATGTGACTGAAGACCATGATCACATGTTACGGAGCATAAATAACATGGAAATAAATTAAAATAAAACAATGGCACACAGCATGACTGAACAAATGTTGCTTAAACAATTCTTTAAAAAAGTACCAGTGTACAATTAACGTTTCCCTTGATTGTAATAAAATAATAATACTTTGGCAGATACTTTTCTCTGTAATTTTGTAATATATTCATTGTTACAAATAAAATATCATATTCATCTCCTGGGTTAGCCCTGGTTTCTATTCAGCCCTTCACCACATTAACTGCAGCATCGTGCTTTTAAATGCTTCTCGAGCATCAACGCAACGTGTGCAACACAAACTGCTGCTGCGTTCACTGTTGGTCTTTGTGTTCCCTGCTCCTGCTTTCACAGCCCCGTGTGAACACTGGAAATGAGAACAGAACTGCATTTGCTTGTGTTTAAAAGAATGAGTCATGCGCAGGCCCAGTGTGTTCTTGTTAAGTTGACATATTAGCAGTGTGTGTGTGTTTGTGTGTGTGTGTGTGTGTCTTATACATCTCTGCTCTCACTTTGCTGACTATTAAGCCTCCGTGATGATCAGTGTTACATTTCACACTTTCAGGTGTCACCCTTCACTGGTTATGATAAGGACAAAACGGCAAGTGTTGAAAGTTTAATGAGTCATTTAAAGAAGTGAAAGCCCAACGCCTGCATGAGCGCGGCCCCTTTAATGACACCAATAACATGACTATAGTTTTGTGCTGCAGATGCTGCTGAGGGTCTGGGTGCAGGGGGATGGAGGCAGGTTGTTCCCTGCTCTGTGAGAAAGGCGGAACTCTTGGAACATTCCTTCAAACACCCAGGAGTTGTTGGCACGAATGTGTTAACTTTAAGTTTCAACTTTCAAAGTATAAGACCTTTTACTCCTGAAATTTGAAGATTTTTTTGGTGCTTTTGTATCCATCTGAATGCTCCAAGTCACACACACGCACAAAGCACAGGGCAAAGGGTTAAGCATGTCATTCATCAAAATAAAATTAATAACGAGAGTAGTATTCCTCTTAGAAGGTGCTGGAAAAAAAAAATGTTTGCTGCCAACTTGCCTGTGGTGACAGTAAACATTCCAGAGCCGGGCTGGAGTTTGGACTTGCCATTATCTGCCACAGCTGTGACAACGCCTGTTGGCCGCAGGTTTGTGGCTGGCCACGCTGTGTTTACCTGGAAATGAATCTGAAAAGCGGCTGGACTGGGAAGGCACACAACCCAGCTAAATAAAAGTGAGAGTGGCCATTGCAGCGAGATGCAGTGGGAGGGAGTCCAAAGTTATTGCACTGGCCCCAGTGGGTCAGGGAGCAAACACAGGCGTAAACGCACTAAGGATATCCTCAAATATGCACCTTTTGATATTGAGAGGAATGTGGCGCGGAATGCCATTCGATATGTTTTATGTTGACTGTATCCAGGCCGCTGCAGATCCAATATTCGTCTCTTGTCATGTTAAAGGAGCCTATGTTGACCGCTGCCCTTCATTTATCAAACAGGGTGACAGTTTATCTATTGGACCACAGGAGTAGAGGGAGGACGGTGGGATCAGAGTGAGGCACAGATCAGATGACACCAAAGAATGTATGTGTCTTAAAGTACAGGCGTTATTAGGTTTTAAATTCAAAAATAAAATGTATATCCCCTTTTCTTTATAATAACAATTACTTATTATAAATCATTGAAAAAAGGCTTCATAGAACAATAATAACGTTCACTGAGACCTTATATACCTTATAACCACAGCTAATTTGAAATTGAGACACCTTTGAGGATTTAATACTGGACTACCAATATTTATGACAGCAGTGATAACAGACAAAACTGAACAAGAGGTTTCACAACCTGGCAACCCAAAAGGTGTTTATTTTAATGACTTAGAATGATCTGAAATATTTTTTTAATCATTCATACAGCAATAATGCCTTTATTTGAAATTATTGCTAAATTGTAATTATTGTTGCCATGTGAAATTGTGTTGATGATTCATTGTGCATATCTGCCACCTCCAAAACAACAGACAAGCTAAATGACAAGAAAAGAAAAACTATTTTAGATACCCCAACTCTGTCATAGATCATCTCTTGTGCCGCAGCCCCTTGTAACCGCTGTCTGAACTTTACAGCCAACATGGACGGGTTGTGTATTAGAGCCTGAAGATTTAATATCACCAAATCAGCACATTGTTATTCATTAGTGGACCAACTGCAGAGTCAATACACATTTAATCACAGACTGGAGGCAATTAAAACAGGAGGGGGGCCAGTGGTGCTATGTTAATTAAAGTGCCGGGCTCCCATGGGAATCTCTGTGTCGAAAATATCACTACAATCGAGCCCACGCCATAATCCACGATGAGCCATCGCCGTTTACTCTCGACCGCCATGCTGTCAGGTCCCTGTCAGCACGGACAGGAGAACAAAGCAGGACTGATGATTAAAAATGTGTGTATCAGTGATGGTCGTTCTAATCCTAATTGGCTCAAACATGAGAGTAAAATACCAACATCCTTTCCACGCCAGTGAAATTAATTCATCAACTACTTTGATCTTGTTTTGATCAGAAACAAGGGTATGAAATATAAGTATAATCAATCCATATCTTTTCTGATAGTCACAATGGTCAATTTCCTCAAATGTGCTGGGAGAGGCCTCTTGAGAACACACACACACACACACACACATCTCAGTTCTACATCTGAGCGAGGCTTTCGGTCCATTTCCTTTTTCCATCAGTCACTCAGTGAGTGAGCGAGTGAGGTTCATATCTGCTGCCGTCTTATCTGTATTCCGGGCTGATGGGGAAATTCAAGTTTGGGATTACCTCTGACTGCTGACCCAGACCCATCTCAGACAACCTGCCCTGCACGTCTATCATCATCACGCTTCAGAGCACCGTGCAACAAAATCGCACACTCTCCCAAGCAGACTGCGGTCATATATCTTTTAAATCCCCGCGTCTGAATCCATATCTAAGTATCTTTGTTTTGTATGCATGAGGATAGAAATTAAAAGCTGATAGAAGACTTTACATTAAGGTCGGGAATATAGTGCGTCCTCTACCTTCAGTCTCCTTCCTGTAAAGGCTGAGGGCCCATCCATATGCAGATGGCTAATTTGTAGTGTTTACACAGGAGCATGGAGGGGCCGACAACTCATGAAGAGGGCTGAAAAGGAGCTACCTACACGTCACCCCAGGGGCCTGCTGGTAAAGCCTGCCCTACCAGAGCAACAACATAAGTGTCCAATCTGTGTTTGCTTACCCGTGGACACCGGTGGCTGAGTCCTGGCCGGGGGCCCGTAAATTGTGCCCTTTTTTTACAGGCCCTGACAGCTAACAGACTATTGGGAACAGGGGCCCAATGACACAGCCACTCAACAGATTAGCACCTCATCAGCCTCCTGCGGCTCCGAACAAATACGGCCCCTGCCTCTTTAAAGGGACAATGGGGCCACCACCGCTAAACAGCCCCCCGCCAAGACAGCCCTCCACCCTCCTCCAGCCACAAAACTTCCTGGTCTGCTCTTTCTCCGGGGGCCACAGCTGCATCAAGGGGTCCTTTCCCCAGTCTCCCCCCCAGGCCCACCCCAACCAGATGTGTGTATATCAGGTGAGCAAATATTGCCACTTGCCTGAGAGTTCAATGGCCAGTGCTTTCAGGAGGGTGCGTATTGCGCCTGCCTGCTTTGCAACAAGGGTGCATGTGGCTTCACACAGCAACCGGTGCACAGAGCGGGTCAGGGGAATTCTCCAGGCACAGCTGGAGTCAGCAAATCAAACATACCTATATGGCTCATCTGCATTTTCCCAGACTAGGAAACCGTTCCCAGCTTTCATTTCCTCTCTCCACAGCTTTTACAACAAAAGGGCGACTCGGTGTCACCGAGCAGCCCCCACACACGCAGATTTGACCTTTTATTCCCCTGCAATACACAGTTTCTGACTTGAAAACACATATAATATAAAGCGTTATTAATCTCTCTATCAACAATTACACTGACAGAATGGTAGAGCACATACCTACATAGATACCAGTCCGCTAAATATGCCTGATTTGTTTTTATCAAGATCCATGAATTCTGGGAAATTCATGAAAATGTCGAAAAACGTCCGGATCCATCCCCTGATGTGGATCCATACCAAACTTCAATAGGTTCTTTCCTGACCCATTCCACATCCTTCCACCAACTTTCCTGGAAATCAGTTTTCTTGTTTTTGTGTTATCTTGCTTACAAACAAACAAACCAACGATCAAGCAGACAGGGGTGGAAACAAACTTCCTTCAGATGGACACACAACTCCCATCACCATTAGGTTATAAAAGTAAACAGGCAGGGGCATTGAAAGCTGAGCTTGTCATCCACTCATGGGTCATGTTTTGGACTCTTGGTCTCCAGTGCACACATTAAAGGTGTAAACCCCCCTGAAGTTGCATTCATGTGTCATCCGGGTCATAATGTGGAAAACCCAGACAGGGAAAATACACGGTGTGCTGTGAGATTGGATTAGAGATTGGAGATAACGTGTTTCTCTGTACTCGTGTCCTTTGTCAAGGACACAGGAAGAAAAAGTAAAACACTGTGGGTAGTGTGTGGGTTACAGTTAGTTACAGGCAGAGGGCAGTGAACTGATAAAATGTCGTGGTTTTTGTTGTTTTAGTTTGGAACACGTATCTTAAGAAATTGTTCAGCAGCTCCGTTGATTCCAGGCAAACATTCACTGTGAGCGTAGAATAATAGTCAATCAAATGAATCCCTGTTTACTGGTCAAGCCTGAGAGGCAGCATTGTGGAGGATGAAAGGCCACCAGCTGAATGCCACACCAACAAGGCCTCACAGAAAGGCCAGGCCCACCGCTACAGAGAACGGGATCAGCTTAGGTAAAGGCTACGTCGCCAGCTGTGTATTGGGTCAGGAGAGGATGTTTCAGCGCGGACTGAGGACCACCTTGATCCCCGCTGGAAGTCAAACACAAGTGTGGGTAGCTGTGTCCTGGGAGGCCTCCTCTGCCGCCACGGTGAAATGACACTGGCCCAGAAAACAAACAAGATCTCTCTCCATCTCTCTCCCCCAAGCCCAGGCCAGCCTTGTCGGGCTGATGGGTTTTTCTGTTGTTCTGTTTGTTTGCTTGTTTGGTCTGTAGCCCATGGATACCCAGCATGGAGCAGAGAGAGGAGAAGCGGAGGAATGGAGGACTTGGATGAGAGAGGAGAGGTAAGGAGGTGGTGGTGGTGGACAAGCGTGCACGACACACAGCAGACCTCCCCTTGAGGTGACGAGAGACCTGCCGAGAAGCCACCAGGCAAAGCTCCTCGACAAATATACTCATGAGCTCAGGATCAGGGCAACAAAGACAGATCGCTGTCTCTGCTTCAAACAGATGTTATTTCTGACACACGTCAGATAGCACAGTGTTAATACTTGTAAATGACAAACCTGCCTCCACAACTGGTTTTATAACTCACCCTCTTATGCAAGAGAAAACCTTTGGTATTCAGGTATTTACACAGGTAATTTCCAAATGTGGGAAAGTACAACAGATACTCCTCTTTCAAAATAGGGGCAAAAATGTATCTTTGTAACCCATCTTAAGATAATCAAATGTTATTTGTTACCAAACACACTGAAATTGTGAGACTCAGTGTGTGAACCTACAGTGAGTGACACCTTCTGGCAGCATGGAGAATTGCACTTTTAGCTTAATTCAACTGAATAGTGGTGTTTTATTGTGTTATTGGTTCAGTGGATGTTTATCAGAGCATGTCTGTGTTTTGTTTTTTCAATTGTCTTTTAACTGTCCTAAACCAAATTGGCTGCAGGATTAATAACATTGTAAGATATGCTTTAAAAAAGTTTCATTTTAAGTTTCATTTGTGTCTGATATAGGTTTTCCCTCCAATAAAAGGTTTTTGTCTCCAACTACGGATACAGGATGTTTCCAACAAGCCATTTTCAGTGTATGTGAAGGAGGCTTCAAGTTTCCACTTGACACAGAGTCATATACTGGACAACAATTTACTCTAAACTAGCTGTGATGTCACAGAATCATCTTAAATAAGACAATCCTAAACCTTTCTCTGTCAGTGTATGCATTGTTATTTGTTACAAGCAACATCTATCACACTTCCGTCCATCCTTAGAGAGGCACCAACTTCAACTCCTTTGCGTATTACACCAGTGGCAAGACGTAAGGACACAATGTGGTTTAGGAATGTATATTTACACCGACATGTAGAGTGACAGCAATTCTAGCCATTCATTGATGTGCTGTTAAAATGGGTGTCACAAGTAGTGGAAGGTATACTGGGATGCTGTGGGAGACATCTGCAGATTTGGGGGTGACAATAGCTCACGTTACTCTGTTAGCGTTTGTATATTGTTGCACCTTCTGTTCTCCTCAATGCATCAAGTCCACATTCAAATCCTCTGCATAAGACATCAGCTGCTGCTGAGTTCTCCTTTCACACAGGACACAGAGCAACATTTAAAGTATTTAGTTTAGAGTCACACACACACACTTCACCACTCTGCAGCATAGAGCCTCCTAATGTCAATGGTTAATGTCCTTCAAGCTTTTAAAGGAGGAGATGATTAGGCAACTCAATGCAGCTGTGCCAATCAACTCACCTGTAACTGCTCCTGCTCCTGCACCTCCACTCCTCCCCTCTCCAGGAGGTGGGCACAACTGGGTGTCTGAACCCAGCCCACCCACACACAGCTTGCTCAGTTTGTTAAGACTCATCATCTTTCTGCAAAAATTAAGATCAAACTTGATAAAACAACTATATGTTCTCTCCACTAAAATGAAATCTTGTTTAGCTTGAAATTACACAGCATTAAACATGTTTGAATATTTGAAGTAATGTTTTAACTAAACCTCCATCCCACCAGAGGAGGGAGACATTGCACCTCAGTTCCCTCAGCTCTGAACCTCTCTGAACTAAGAACATACACTAATATGGTGTCCTTAAATCTGACTAACACCCGTTACAGTTATGGAGAAAAGATTAGATTGGATTTCGCTGAATGTGTCTGAGGATTGACCAATTGTTGTGGCCGTCCAGTCTATAACTGTCTCTGGGGTTAATGGGGTCATGTGGTTCGAGTAAGTTCCACATCTTGAAATCATTCCGACTAACAGACACAGGAGAGCAGTATTAAATATCTTTAAAGGGGAACTTTAACTTCTCATCAGTGGCTATTAAGACATAGAAGTAAAATAAGGCTATAGCCATGATTGTTAACAGTGGTTACTCTGTATCTACAGGAAAGATTTCACTAAATCAATGCTAGCCATCTTTAAACTGTACCTTCAGACAATAGGCCCATTCAGAAGCACAGAGCAGGAACGAGACTTTTTATTCATACGGCTGGAGCCGAACGCACGTCTGATACACAAAGGGATTCCATGATGGCATTTGTCACGAGCGATTTCAAAGTCATCCACGAAGCCCCACATCACCGCCACCCTCTTTAACTATGTCATTACTCCCTTGTGGCGAGCGGCTGGCTCTGCCGACCGCTCGGTGTGGTGCAACAATCACATCCAGCTGTTGAGAATGGGATCTGACACGTGAAACCACTACACACACACACACACATACATAAACACACACACATCGTGATGTAACATACACAGCAATACAAGGGTGGCTTATGCATGCTGGGTTAATGAGATTCAAGTTCTGGAGGAGCATGAACAGGAAGACGTGAAGAAAACTTTCATAGTCAAGTAAAGACGTTGGGTTTTTTATTCCATTGGTATGAACTGAAATATACAAAACACTGACACCTGCCAATCCAGCGGCAACAAAGACAGGGAAGAGGACAACAGGAAAGAGGAATGTACTCCCAAAACACGCCAATAAAGCAAACTATAAAACTGTAGCACTATAAACTCCCATGTGAACCGAACTGTACTCATACTGATGTTTCTACGATGTCTACTGTCTAGACACAGGGGGCTGTCAAAATGGTCCAGACAACATATTAAACAAGACAATGGACACCAGTATCCTGTTCCATGTGAAAACTTAGGTTGACTTGTGTGTGGCGATGCAACATTTCAGACAAACACTTACAGTACATCAGAAAGTATTCAAATCACTTCACTTATTTTCTTGTTTATGACCTCCGCCCTGCGTTTGTTTGTTAGCTAACAGGATTATGCAAAATCTAAAGAACCAATTTCTACAAAATCTAGTGGAGGGGTGGGACACAGCTCAAAGAGGAACCTATTCAATTTTGGTGCAGCTCTGGATCAAGATAGGTATCCAGGATTTTTTTGGAACTTTTTTTTGCATTGTGAGATTTTCCACATTTCTTTGATTTCTCAGGAAAAATGTATGGATCTTGATTAAATTAATCTTATGTATTATGCAGTGTGTGAAATATGGTTCGGACAAAAAAAGGGGGGTATTCTATTCTATTGAGTGGCATCCTAGTGATGTATACAGTTTATAGAACTCTGCTTTGCTATTATGGGTGTTGAGTGTAGATTGTGGGGGGGAATTTTGGAGCATTCAAAAAAAATTATTCTACTTGTCTACCTCATTCTGAGTAACAGCTGCTGTAACAAGTGGATTTCTCCAGCCTGGGATAAATAAAGTTGATCTTATGTGATCATATCTTAAAGCTGCAACAAATGAAAATGTGGGGAAAAAAACGTGAGCGGGTCTGAAAACTTTCTGGACACACTGTACATCAGAATTTAGGGTCACATTCAGAAATACTGCATAAGTACATGCAGAGAGTGGTGACACAGAAACATGATGCTCTAACACACAGCCCACTGTTGAGTTTAACCCCATTATGGCATTTTACTTCAGGGTTTTTAGTCCTGTAAAACTTAAAATCAACAATATCGATAAAGATAAATAGTTTGGAAATGAATAGCTTTTGTGAACATGTTTGGTCAGGGTCTGTCACTTGCAAGGAAAGTTGATAAAACTTACACAGTAAAAACAGATCTTGATGTAATGTTGAAAACTGCTGCATCAACTTTAGTTAACTCTTGCACCCTGACCGGACACTTGAAAGCCGTTTGCTCTCTGTAGCAGCGAATAGTGTTTCCTATTCATTTGCTATGCTCCGTGGTAAGATAGTGCAAAAACCTACCACACTTACTAAATACATTAAAAACCAACAACATACAAATACATGTGATAGTTCCAGTTTCATGCCAAAGGACAGTCTCACAAACAGTTCGGACATGAGAGCAAACTCGAGCGTGTTTGATTCTCAGGCTGTAAATCCCTTGTGAAAAGTGCCCTTTTCTCCTTGGGTAAGATCTCTTTCTGAACTCGTCTGTCACATACAGAACATAAGAGTCATGTTCTTACTCAAAATTCATCTAAATCGTGTACACTAACTAAACTTTCACCTTGCGTATTTTGGCTTGTGGAGAAAAATCCATGGAATGTTTTGATGTTGTGCAAAAAGGAGGAGAGAACACCCTTCTCTCCTTTTGTTTAATGCATTTCTGTGGCCAGCGTCTCCACCTGCCTGCTTCTTGTAGCAGAGCATCAAGCTACGATTTGGGGGTTTTCCCCACTTTTAAAGCCTGCGGAGCAGAACTCTCCGTCTGATTGGCTTCTCTCTGTTTCCACAACAAACAGTCCTGGAGGGGAAATCCGGCGCTCCCAAAAGCTTCATGCAAATAAAGTCCCTGTGACAATCCTTGTCCTTTGACACATGCTGCGTAGTAAGTCCCCCGTGCCCCTAGGGGTCTTCTTCCATGTCGTCAAGGTTGGGAGCCATGATGAAGTGTTTGGGGTAAACAAGACTGTGCTCGTCTGCATACTCCTCCCAGCGTGCATCATCGCTCTCATGGGTGATGTAGCGCTCGCCTCGTCGCGTCTCAAACTCCCTGAGGTCCAGCCACGTCTGATAGTCCTGAGGAAACAAGACATGGACTTTTAAATGAAGTCAATATATTGTTCGTGTTAGTGGGGAGGTCTTCCTGATATAAAGTGATTGAAAATAAATAGTCAACCAACTGAATTCAATTTGGGGGTAACTGTTTGAAATTATTGGACATTACACATAATGCTGTGGGGAATGCAAGCAGGAAGTATAATGTTACAAAGGAGTCAGTGAGAAGATAGATAGATAGATAGATAGATAGATAGATAGATAGATAGATAGATAGATAGATAGATAGATAGATGTTTTTTGGGCTTTTTTTCGTCCATGTCCCATCATAACATGGAGGAGGCAGGATTTATGACCTATACTGCAGTCAGCCACCTGGTGGCAATTCAGGTGCTTTGGCTTCACTTTTGGGGAGTAGACATGATGTCCATTTTTATATAGACTATGGCTGTAACTAATTTTGTTTGCACTGTAATGTATTGCTTTACAAAAAATGATGAATTTAGCAACAAAAAAAAACATCTTAACATTATTATAATGGGCGAGATATTGATCAGTGGAAAGTATCAGTCACACTGAATCTGTTTGTCTATGCTTAGATTTGACTCAGTCACAACTGTGAAGAATAAATGTCACAAGATTTAAAGGGTCAACAAAAAAATTGAATTCAAAAATATGTCACCTGTAACCACGGATGGCTGAGACACTTGTCCACGCTGTACCTCTTCCTCATCTTGACCTGGAGAAGATTGTTGATCAGATCTGTGGCTGTGAAGGGAAAACAGATAATGTTACTAAACTGATCTTACATCGTTTCATGTTTACAGCATAACAGAGATTTCTCAAGAGGAAAACTGCTCACAAGAGATAAATATCAGCAGTGAATGACAAGAACAAGAAGGGGGGTTGCAGTAGCTGGCTCACCACACATTAGCATCAACAGTTATTTCCTCCTCTGTGTGGGAGGAGCTGCAGTTTGGGTAGTTGGGGAGAGTTTGGAAGTGAATCATCTCAACCGCAGACGAGAGGAGACAAGAGAAGACCGAGAAAACCAGACGTGTAGGTGGGGAGGACATTACCGAGGCTGCTGAGTATCAGTCTGACATGAAAATACAAGTGCAGCCAGGCCACCATGTTCTGACAAGAGTGAAGGTCAAGCTAACTACTAGATTAGAGCATGTAGAGTTGAATATGGAGCCAAAAGAAGGATTACCCTCAGCGGAGATATCCTTCCAGGGCGTAGGTGGGTACATGAAGGCAGCATTCTGGATCTGATCGTTAATGTCCTCGTCCTCGTTGAAAGGGAACGTCCCGCTCAAACTGACGTATACGATGACCCCCACCGACCACATGTCTAAGGAGCGGTTATAGCCTTTGCTGCGCAGCACCTCTGGGGCCAGGTAAGCCGGCGTGCCCACGACAGAGCGCCGGAACGACTTCTCGCCGATGATGCGAGCAAAGCCAAAGTCGCACAGCTTCACCTGGATGAAGACAGAGAATCATTTACACACGAGTGGACAAAGCAGGAACACTGATGTATTTGAGTTTACTTTATTTTTTTCATCTTACCTGAGGAAAGGGCTCTGCAGAAGCCAGTAGTACATTCTCAGGCTTCAAGTCACAGTGAACAATGTTTTTGAAGTGCAGATGTCTCAAGGCCACCAGGATCTGTTGCGACCAAATGCGAAAAAACACAGATTGAGCTCCTGAAATCCAGATAACTATATGTCTAATTGGTCTAAAGGTTTTTTGTAGACCAGCGTCTAAATGTTTTCATGTATACAGTGTGAGGTATAAACAGGGTAATGTTTATATAATCTGTGCAGTCGAATCAACGTTGCTGCCATGTGGAAAAATCACATCACGCTAATGCCTTTAAATACTTCCATCCTGACCAGTACCTTCACAAAAAGACACGTGATCTGGTCTCCTCATCCCATCTATATTCATGATCGCTGGCATAAGCTCGTGCTGCACGCATGTCTGCTCGTGGCCCTGCACCAAAACCACAGAGCGCCTGGCTCCCCCTATCCTGACCCTGGCTCTGACAGAAGTCCTCCCCGACCACATCAGAGCCCCAGCCCAGCCGCAGCTAATGCAGCTGTTGTTAATGGCCCCCGCTCCTGTTTGGGGCCTGAGATTCGCAGAGGCCCGGGGGCCCGCTGCTTCTTCTAATCAAACCCCCCAAAGCCACCGGCGTGCAGCAGGCTGTAATCCACAGAGCCAGGGAGGAGGGAGGAGGGTTTGCCATGCCATGCAGACTGATCACGTAAACAACCCAAACCCTGACACACACACATGCACACACACAGAAATCAGCTCACCACAAGAATAAACAGGCCCTGGAGATGAGGCACAGACTCGCTCACAGTGGGCTGACAGACCCCAAAAACAGAAGCGAGGATATAGGAAGGGAGGAAAAGGGAAGCTACGATGAGAAATAAAGGGACAAGACACACAAATGAAAGCAGGAGGTGAAGAGACAGTGTGGAAAAGATAAAAGTTGTAACTGATTATCCGTTTATTTGACGATAACCAGCTGCTTTCTGAGAGAATATGGTCACATTAAGTTACAGATTGTGCTGATTTGTCTCTAATGTGTGAGAGCGAGAAGGCTAAAAAATATAATAAAAACATTTGTTGGAGTCCAATTTTGGTGAACTTTGAACACGATACTTGCTTCACATTCACTTGTGTGACCATACAGAAAATTGAGAGGAGACAAAATGGCAGAAAGATATGGAGCAAAATGTATTTCCCAGCAACACACACACCTGTGTGACCAGGAACTTGGTGATTCGTTCAGGCAGTTTGCTCTTCTCGCTGGACAGGATCATCTCCAGCATGTCGCCGTGCAGCTTCTCCATGACAACAAAGACCCGCTCTGGCGTCTCGAACATGCACTCCAGGTTGACGATACCTGGGTGGTGCAGATTCTGAGGAAAAGCAGACAATGACATAAAGACGAGCTCCTGTTCAAACCTGCAGAGCTCACTATCCTTAATAACGTGTTATTACTCGCTTTCTTTTAATGCTCATAATCATTTCAGATGTTTGGTGGAGTCTGGTCATTACCTGTAATATGGCCACCTCGTTCCTTAGCTGGCTCTCCTGCTTGGTGGGAAACCTCATCTTGTCGATGACTTTAATGGCCACATCTCTGCCGCTCTTTCTGTGTTTGCCTAAGATATTATGGAACATGGGAAAATGATTTAAAAAGCCGAAAAATGTATTACAATTTACAGTAGATCTATTTCAAATTCAGTTGTAGAGACATACCTCCATACACGATGCCGAACTGGCCTGACCCCAGCACCTCATCAGAAAATATTTGGTAAACCGAGGCAATGTCCTGCACAGAGAGGATTTGCACTGTTACTAAACTATTGTGTTTTGTTTTTACTTGTGGGAAAAATGTGGTTAAACATTCCATGCTGTCAATTGAAATCAGTATCATTACATCATCTAAATCTTGGCAAAACCCCTGCCCCTCCGCGAATGTTTAACTCTCACTCGATGCAGAAGTGCAACTGAGACTAAAACTCCACGGAACAAAAACACAAGTCTGCAGCTTCCTCATTTGTGTGGCACTTAAGCTTCCACCAGAGGTTTTGGTTGAAAGACATTAAAACATTCTGGGATAAGTTTTCTGATGTTTAGAGCAACAGCTACTTCTTCAACATTGGTGGATGTGTTGTGCATGTGCAGGGCCTGTGCTGGGAAACTGTGCAACAGTGACTGAAAGACGAAAAGTAGCCCCACTCACCACATTCTCCTGGATCTGGCAGTTGGACACAGATATGCTGATGGACAACTCTTCTGAAAGAGAAGACACATGATGGTTCCGCATTCAACAAGTAAAAAATGTCACTTTATCAAGGCATAAAGCCGCCAGTCACTCCATCAGTCAGTGAAGTGATTGTCAGATGCTCACGTACTAGTATTTTTCGGACACAACTTTTCCTCCTAGATTGCAGCTGCATGCAATACGTCACAACCCCTCATTATCAGCATTTTATTACATAATAAACTGGGTAAGAAATTGACTATTTGGCAAACCGGGGGAATGGGATCGAACCACCAACCCTCTGGTTAGTGGTTGAACCGTTGTACCTCCGGAGCCACAGTCTCACATATTTTTTTATTTGAATCTGGGACAGTCAATTATATTTCAACCAACAGGAAAGAACAAATTAAATCAAAGTTCAAATCTATAGGGCATAGACAGTTTCATAGAGAGCTGAGCATTCATTTCTAAATGCTGCCATGGTTTCAGAAGTGAATTGCTGTTCCATGTCTACAGAATTTTTTGTGATGCCCACACATAAAATTATTTGCTTCTATAGAGCAGGTCACTCATATTCTATCTAATAGTCAATCCATAACCAAAGAGCCTCTAATAATATTCTACAGGCTCCTGTATTTGTTGTTGGGGAAGAAACATGTCAGAAAAACAACACCTCTGACCAGTGTGAGATTCTGCACAGTCAGTGACAGACATATGACTCGCCTCATAACCACACTTATTGGTCTATAGACACTAATGGAGGGCTTTCCCTTCCTCTCCAAAGTTCAGTCGGGTCAGCGCCTTTTTTGGATGCCACCTTAACCAAAGTCGTGTAAGGGGAGTTCTACTTTCTTTTGGGGCAGATCTCCCACCTCTAACAAAAAGAGAAGAGACACTTCATTTGCTGTTGCCCAAGTCTGTACTTAAACTTCATGTTGAGGCAGGAAAAACCCAGAACTATTATCACAGAAAAGGGAAACACAAACTTGTTTGAACCAAAAACAAAGTTACAACCTGAGTAACTCATGACTATGTTCATCAATGGTGAATAAAACAAATAAAAGTTTTGGTCATCTCCCTTTGAATATTTCAATATCTTGATTTTAGACTTGATTTTAGGTTGATAATTTATAGCCATGAAGAAATTACTATATGTAATATCAAAATCGTGGTCTACCTTGGACTCATTATAAAAGTATGTGCACGATTAGTCTTGATTCTAAAAATATGTATTTTCAAGTTAATTTTAATTTCATTAATGATTATAAGTCATTCATTTCAACCATAACATCAATGCTTTTTGCACTCGAGAGCTGTGTATATTAAACTTACTGTGATCTTTACCCTGTCCGGCAGCACTGGCCACACTGGGCTGGGGGGTGACAGGCATCAGGGCCTGTCTGATGGCCTTCTCCCAGCCCTGTGCAACCTCCATGCCCACTCCTGAAGCAGCCAAAGCAGGGCTGTGGTAGTGGCTGCCGTTGTTCTCTCCCACGTAGTACACCATGGTCGCCGTGATGATCTCGAAGCAGTGAGGGTTGCTGCCCTGGGCCAGACTGCTGTAGTCTCTGGACTGCTCCACCTGAAGGATCTCGGACAGAGGGATTTCCTGTAAGGGAGAGGGCGAGGGGGGTTACAACAGTTAATATTATATTTTATTTTAATTCTCAAATAAAAATATTTTCAAATATTTATTCCAGTTTCAACAAAATCTAGTCAACGGGACTTTTACTAAAGGTTACATGTATATCATGTGACTGAAATCACATGACTTCGAAGGGGGTGATGTCACATGCTCCCCTTTGGAATTGCATGACAAGGTCAGTGACATAGGATTCTGATAAGATTAGTGTTAAGGATGTAAATCTGTCATATATAAGACAATGTTGCACATTGTTATCAAATTATGTTTGTTATGTATTCAAGCAACATAAAATGCAATAAGTTGTTGAAAATGTATTTTAGTTGTTTGTTTCAAAAATGTTTTAGTCGTCCCACTTTATCAAACATGGATAATAATGTGGGACAGCATGCTTTGGGTAATCTGGGACAGTTATTTAAGTTCTCTAATGGGGGAATATGCATTTAGGGACTTCCTGAAGTAAAAAAAAGATAAACTAAAGAGATGTAGCATATGGTCTGCAGTTGTCAGACAGGAGTTGATGGTAAATACAGTCTGTCCCTGTCAGTTTTTTGTCTGGTTAGTTAACTAGCACATAATCAGTTAGCTCTCTAGGAAAGAGATGATCTAAAAAGCACAGAGGAGTATTTGTCCTGTGACCTGCAGCCATTGGTTTTAATATAAGGTAATTTTCAAGAGTAATATACATTTTCTTGTTTATTTTATTAGTCATTTTTGCAAAAAGCTTTGTAAAGACTTGATAATACTGAGCTCAACATGCATAAAGCAAGGCTTTTTTAAAAGCCTATACAAGTGACCCAGATTATCAAGTGACCTCTCCCAGATTTTTAAATTCAGGCAGAATTTTCTTTTTTTGGCATAAAGAACACTATAAGCTGTGTCATGTATCCTCTGGGTATGATAGCTCCATTCTTTCTTCTGGTTTGGTTAGAAAATATTTTAAGGATTACAGAAAGGTGTATTATGTTGATCGAATGTGTAACGCAGATATCGGAATAAGTCGTAGAAGTCAAAATAGCAAAAAATTATGGATATTACCCGAATTCACCCCTACACATGCTTATTCACTAATAAACGAGTGCATTATACAGGTTGTGTTGCCTAAATATTGGGATGAATAAAGACTATATATAAGGGTAACTAATGACACTCACACATGAACAAATGGACAAACAGCTTGTTCTCTAACACTTAAACATCTAAATGGATGATAAGAGAAATAGATATTATACATAAATAAATAAACATTGAGATGAAAAAAGGAACATTCTAAAAAGTTAAAGTATGAATAAAAACAGATGAAATAATAAATCACATCACTTCAGCAAGTTGTCTGGTTTCTTTGTACCTTAAATGGGCAAAGTTAGAAATTCAAATTGTGATAATCTAATTTAACAAAATGAAAACTATCTAAATCTACAGATGCAGTGCTCATCCTTCACAATAACATGACATTAATAGAGGTATTAACACTCACACAGTCTCCACGCTCAGTTGTTGACAGTATAATCCGAGCTCTATCTTTCTCTCTTCCTCTTCTCTACAGACTGAACAGTTGCAGCCCACTTTAAAGTTCCCCCCTTCCCCTTCAAGCTCAGTGTCAAATTAAAGAGAGGAGGGAGGGTCGAAAAATCAAAAAACACACAGAACTTCCAGCCAATGGGGGCTCCCTGAGGCACACGCTGTCCCCTCCGCGTGGCTCACCACAGGAGTATCGGATGAAGTGCTTGTGGTTAGCGGGGCCAGGTCACGTGAGCGGGGCCCTGCGGCGGCCGAAGAGCTCTGGTTCCCTGATTACAAGGCAGGGCCAGCCAGAGGCCCCATCTGAGCATGAGCCGCTGGCGCTACCGCTAGCCACTGAGACAAAAAACGCGGCAACTGCCATTCTTCTACAGGGTAGAGTGTGTGTGTGTGTGTGTGTGTTTTGATTGTGACAGCACTCAATCTGGCAGAGACAGAGAGAAGCCCCCTCACCCCATGAAAGGTTTCAGAGAAAGCCACAAGTACAGGGGTCTCATCTTCAAACGGGAAACTGTTATGGCTTCCAAATGGTGAAAATGGCTGCCATGCCTGGCAAGCGAGCCACCGCACGACCACCACTAATCAGATTGGAGGTATAAAGCAAAGGGGAGGACAGTGGTCGCATGCTGATGAGCAGCAGGCAAGAAAGTTCAGAGAAACGAAAGGAAAATGCTCGAACTGATTTCCCGGATAGAGACAGGGCAGATGGAGAACCTGTGGTTTCTGAGAAGAAACCCCTGGACGAAGCTTTAATCTACTGTACGTACAGGAGATCATCTCACGTTATCTATCACAGGCAGAAATCTACCGCTGTGGAGCAACAGGCACGCAAACCTTTTGAGCATTTACAGCGAGCCTTCAATTAGCCTTCTGAAGGTCTTAAACGAGGCTGAGTGCCAAGTTGATAATAAAGAACCACATAAAGCTGCCTGTAAACACACCCAGAGGAGTCGGTCCCTGCGGAGGTTTCCTCTCCGAGGCTTTGGTGGCAGAGGCTGCAGGGTGTGACAGAGTAATTTGGGGAGAGGGGTGAAGGGAGTCGAGCTGTTTTTCAGCCTTGTTTCACAACCAGTGTCAGAGAGAAGAAAAGAAGGACTGTAAGCGCAGCTGCTTACAAAACCACCACTTTAACACACACGCACACACACAAAGTGAGTGTGCCGCCAACTCTATCGCACCCGACACACACACACATAACTCTGACCACAAGTCAGAGAGGTATCACAGTCTCAAAACATACAGAGCGACATGAACAATAAAATGATTACACCCAACCCACCCACTCTACAGACACACACACACACACATACAGACAACCAACCAACACACATGTGGAAGTCTTTACCTCTCAGTTCCCTCCCTCGCTCCTCAGTGTGTAATTACTGTGCTATTAAGCCCCTGTGGCAGTGTAATGACTGACTACGGTGCTGGCACTGAGTGGGAAGTGTCACACACTCTCCACGACTGATTTTACACATCCAAATGACATTTTTCACTCACAGGCACTTTGAACTTAGAGATAAAGGTTGTGCGATAAGATGTTCGACCGATTTGATTCATTTTAATCATCCTTGGTTATGAATTTGAAGAAATCAATCCATTTATGTTAAAAAGATTACATGGTAGATGTGAATGCATGACGTCTGACCTGATACACAACAGCTTACAAATTGGCAGTGTTAGTGGCTGTATCTTTTGACTGCAAGGAAGAACTGAAAAACCCCAAGGGAAGTTTCAGCGAGACAAACTGACCTTCAAACACACAGGACCCTGCTGCTGACACGTTCTCAGATGAGACTGGGTTGTCTCATCACAGGTGTGTCGGGCACTATTTAAATGTGGGTATGAAAAACACATCCCCTAGCGGACGTCAGTATCCCTTAAAATGCTTTCAGACATGCACGCACATTGGCCTGAAATGTTCCAGAGGCGCTGAATACAAATGTCATATTCAGCTGCTCTGGACATTTTCTGGAGCTTTTCCTGCCAGCCCCCCCGGTTAAATGTCTAAAAACTAGAATTAGTCAAAGTTTTTGGACATTTCCTGGAGGTCATGTCTAAAAACGGTTTACTTTCAATTTGAAGGAAATTAGAGCAGTGGCAAAGTTTCAGGTCTGTGGTGAGATATTTTTTTCACCATGGACTCAACACTGAATGTCCCTGCTCAATTTTCAGACATTTCAATGAATGTTACTGTAAAGCTGCTTTCAGATATGCCCTGAACTCAAAATAATCTCCTCACTTTCTCCGGAGGGGCTTAATATGGGAGAACACAAATGTCTGTGTGACAGCCTCAGGACTTTCTCTGGAGTTTCTCAGCCTCTAGTAAAAACCCTGGATAATGTCTGAATGAGCCAATGTGAGAAAACACCACATGATTGAGTGGGTGCAATTTTGTTAACACACAACTTCCGCAAAACTGATCAAAATAAAGGAATACAAATATGTCAGGATGAAGAAGATGTGTCACAGACATACAGTAGATGACACTGACAAAGATGTAGACATAGAAAGAGCTTTTGGTGATAATGGCTGACACCAGTGTTGATGTGCTGTAAACAAAATCACATGATCTCCACGGTAGAATTTGTACGTCATAGGACATGAAGAATCTCCTGCCGCGTTCTTCGTATGTGAAATGTGAACTCCGGAGAAAGGCCAGACCCAATTGTGTGGACATTCTCCGGAGCTCACATCTGAAAACGGCTTGTATTTGATGCAAAGGACAAGACACAGAGACGAGACTTTCATTCTTACTTTGTAGAACTTGGCTCCAGTGTCGTTCTGGAAGAGACTCAGACTCTTGCTATCCAGCCTCCAGTAGTGTCTCTTCCTCTGTTAAAATGGAGGAAAACAAACACCACATTAGTCTGCAATGCACAAAACTCATCCAATATTGCAGTAGTTACTATTTATTTAGTTTCTCAAGCAAAATACCTTCTGTGCTGAATTCATTACATGAATTCAACAGCTTTGGAGAGAGGGAGTTTTCCCCAGCATTAAGGCTAAGAACAGCCCATTTCAGACTGGGCTCCTCTGTAGAGCTTTGGGAGGTTATCAGTCTTACCAGGTTGTCCCTGCTCGTATAATGTACCATCCAGCCCTCCTTCACTACAGTGGAGCTCCGCCTCTTGGTGTGTTTGATGGACTGGACCACCCGCATGAGAGGGATGTTGCTGCTAGTGGAAGGACTACACACACACACACACACACACACACACACACAAGATAATAATAAGATTTCATTGGTTAATATCAGAATCAACAATTATGACTAGAAGCCTGTTAATGAATGGCTTTAAATAAGATTTTCTGGACAGCTACTTTTTTCCTGACAGAAATCCTGCACAGAGAGTGATGCATGATTTTATGTTTGCAGCCGTGGTAACACCGCTGCAAACATAAAAACTCCACTGCTGGCGTAGAATAAACTCAGGCATTGGCCAGTAAGACCTGGTGGTTTAAAACACAACCATAAAGTCCCCGGTTTCAATTAGGATGGTGACCTTTCATGCAAGTCTTCCTCCCTGTCTATGTGTTTTCTGTCACTCTGTACTGAAATATCCAACACAAATAATATGAAGAAAAGCTGAATTTGGGACGGTGGCCTCAGCAGTGCTCAAAACAGCCAAGGCCATTGGAACCACTGGCACAAGCTTATCTCACCAGCTGATCAAATGGTGTATGAGTGAGAGACAGTGGTGTATGGGGTGCCGTTTGTAAAGCAGCTCACGCTGAAAATAACAGCAACATTTTGTCACATTAAGTTTCAAACCATGTTTAAACATGGTTTGAAGCTAAATGTGACAGCGTTAATATATTTCATTAAAAAAACACTCATTTATAATTTAGACAGCTCAACAACACATTTGAGTGTGCAGTATCTCTTTACATCAGCATCTTCACACCTAATCGTCTTGATGGGCTCTTCATCCTTCTCTCTATCCAAGAAGGGAGAGTCCATGTCGAACATCCTCTCGTCTGGTGTCGAGGGTTCCTCTGGGTCGTCCAGTCCTCTGCTGCCTTCCATGTCACTACTGTCCACTTCCATTGTGTCCATGGTCGTGTCTGAATCTGGGCCGGGGCTTGCGGGCTCTATGTACATGACAAATGAAAATGTTTGAAATCACAAATATTTAAGAGATATAACACTGTCTCAGTGAAACTGGATGAAATGATTACCTCCATTGAAGTCCACCTCTCCTAAACAGTCTCTTGGCACCTTCGAAGCACATCGTTTATGGCAGTTGAATCTGCAATCTGGCCAGTGAAATAAAAAAACAATGACAGAAATAAATTACGATCATGGTAAAATGCTCCCATGATGTTCTCAAATGATCTCCATTATCTTTGAAACACACTTCTTACCTTTACACTGCATGCCCTGGCGAAAGAGACCCTTGAGCAAGCGCTTGCAGTACTGGCAGATCGTCGGCCGAGTGTAGGTGTGTATGGCGAAGGTGTGCGGCACCTTGACCCGCCCCAGCACCATCTTCTCCATCCAGATCGGCCTACCGCTCCAGGACAGGATCCGCTTCCCTGCCTCCTGATGGGACCTCTGCTGCTGAGGGTTGGAAGGATAAAAAGAATGAAAACAAGTGAAAGATGGAGGGATGTCCGGAGGAATTAAAAACCATATGCAGGAAGGAAGCAAATGGAAAAATGGAATGAAGAACAGCCTCAAAGAGAGTGTGTGAGGGACAGGGAACGACAGTGAATAATGAGATGGCAGCAAAGAAGAGACAGAAGTCAGTGGAAAAAGAAATGTGTCACACTGAGTTAGCATGACTTTGTCGTCGACACAACCCCGGTGGTCCATACACTGTTAT
Source organism: Paralichthys olivaceus (assembly GCF_024713975.1). NCBI lineage: Eukaryota > Metazoa > Chordata > Actinopteri > Pleuronectiformes > Paralichthyidae > Paralichthys > Paralichthys olivaceus. The sequence goes on along the minus strand of NC_091104.1, from coordinate 18,598,423 downwards.
TAGATTTGTCATGTTTTACCACATATAAGCATTTACCGCTGCTTATATATGAATAAATCGAGTCATCTGGAAGCTCCTGGCAGAAACGGGAAGGAAGCGATCTTTCATTTTTTTCAGCAAGTGAGCAAATACACAAACACGGACATTTAATGTCATTAGCATAATCATATTTCCTGATGACCTTTTTGAGGGGACACGGACAAGAGGAGAATATTCCATTGTGGGCTTATCCTAAAACAGTTTCATAAGACCTCACTGAGGATCTCTCAGCGCTGAGCTATGCGCCGCTAAATTCAATTTTCTGAATCAGTGGCGTTCCACAACAGGGCCCAGGAGATTCACTCGAGGAAAAAGACCCAGATTTGCTAAGTTTAGAAACAGCACACAGGCTTGCACACAGAGCGGCTACCTCACATTCTTGGCTCACTCACCTGGCTTCCAGTCTGATTTAGGAACATGTCAAAACTGCAGCCAGCTAAGTTTATGCACAGAGGACAAAAACAATCATCACACTCCCCGACCCCTACATTCACTGGATCAGCAGAAACTGACGTCTTTCCAACTTTTTTTTTCCACTTTGCATAGGGAATAACTCATGACTCAACACACCTGGCTCAGAAAGACGCCCAACAAACCACAACGTGGTTCAAAGATCTGCTGGTGGAGGACTTCAGGAAGTTCAGCTGATAAGTATGACTAATCCATTACCTCCCTATAGTCAGATAGTCTGCCTGAACATAGGGAGGTGAGGCATACGACGGACTAAATCATAGTCTCACCTCATCCAGTACGACCACGGCATTCTCAGCAGGTGCCGGTCGGGGGACAGAGAGGGACGGTATGGGCAGGGAGACGTTGGACAGTCGCCTCTTCCTCACACCGCTGCAGTTATTTGGGATCTTAAAGGCGCAGCGCTTGTGGTAGTTCAGCCCACATCCTTAAAAACAAAATCACAGAAGACACCAGTCACGAAAACGAGGATTTATGTTGAAAATTAGCTAAAAGATGCATGAAAAGACCATTTGTATAAGACAATTTATGACTATGTGTGTTTCACTGGCTGATGAATTAACTTTTTTAATTTAATTCATAGTTAAGGAGGTCTTCAAATGCTGACGTATGACATGAACATGAAAGAGTTTGATTCGAATCTGGTCCAATAAAATGAAAGCGAGCCATCATGCCATAATTCCACTGGGATCTGAATGTCAAGCATTTCACTGGCTGCAGTGCTTGGACTGAATCTTTCTTGTTTGCTTGTGTATCTCTCAGATACATTCTTGAGGTCAAAGATGTCATGTGTTTGTGCATCTGTGTGGATACAGTAGGAGCCAGGATGGATTTCTAAGAGTTGTCCCAGTGAAAAGGTCTTAGAGAAGTCAAAGGTTCGGGTGAGAAACAGTTTGTTGTGTAGTGTTTGTCCAGGTGTGTGTGTGTGTGTGGTCCTGACCTTCACATTTGAGCCCCTGCCGCACCAGACCCCAGAGCATCTCCCCGCAGTAATCGCAGAAAGTGGGGGCCTTGTAGGAGTGGACAAAAAGGGCATGGGGTCGGATCTGGAAGTCTTCAACTGTCGCTTGAGCTAAAAAAAAAATAAAACAAAAAAAACGACACACAAGATGTATAACTAAGACTTGGCCAGAGCAAAACAAACCTGGAAAATCATTTTGCAAAGGAAACTGAAGGATTAGAAGAAAAGAAAAGAGAAAAATATGACAAAGGAAGCAAAAGAGCAGCAGTTTAACAAATGTTTTTCACAACTATTTCATACAGTTTTTAATGGTAAAGCAACACTGCAGACAATACAGTCTCACTATATATGTATGCGTACTTTAAAGGAAGTTTTCTTCAAAAGAAAGCAAAGAAGTATTTGTCTGCCTGTGCTCTCTTGTAAGTGCCGTATCCACTTTGCTCCCCTAGAGGGCGTCACATCTTCAGTGGCACGACTTCAATTTCATCATTCCTTGTATCAAAGTGACAGGGCACACCCAAAGGAGAGCAGAGACCCACAGTGTGACCCTGTTACATCAGTCCATCTTTGTTCTCATGATAATAAATCCATCTGAGCTGTGGCTCTGTTTTTTTCTTTTTGTTCCTCTTCCTTAGTGTTTCTGCTGTTTGTGTCAAACAGACGCTCTGAGCTCACTGCTGGAAGCGGGGCTCGGTTAATCATGTCTGTGAATCATCAAAGATGTGGAAATGAGTAAGATAAAATTGCGGTTTGCACGTGTGTGTGTGTCTCTCTCTCTCTTCTTTTGTGTTCCTCTGCAATCATTTGACCAGTGACCATAAAACACAATAGTTAATCTTTACACTCAGGTTAAGCTGCAGAACTTGCTGCAGGAGTAAGTGGAGGTAATGGGGGCGTCACAGAATGTGTGCTAGTGACTCAATCAAACAACATTCTCAGCTGTTGTTCGCCGTGATGAGACGCAGACTTGCACAACAAAGTATGAGATTTGGCCAGTGATAAATTAAAATAAAGATTTCCTTTGTCAGGAATCTGCACATGCTCCATATAAAATAAAGAGAAAACATGCTGGAGAAAAAAAAAAGTCAGTCAGAGGGGGAAAAAAGTCTTAGATGTCACAGGAATCCTCACTAAATTGAATCAATTTGATTTGTTCATTCGACAAACAAAATGCAACATTTCCACAGAAGTGATAGGTCGAGGGCTAATTTTAGGGTCGTGGCCTGGGACCAGTGCGAGGAGAGATAATATGTGCAGCATTAATGTATAAGCGGGGATCGTCTGGCCACATTTTTCCGTGGTGTGGTGATGTTGGCCGTTTTGATTTGAGAGAGAGGAAAGAGCACAGGCAAGTCACATGTCACAGTTCCCTGGCACAGGCACATGAAAGGCAGCATTCATGAGCGTTTTCACACACGCCTGCAAAACAACTGACTGCTTCTTAGCAGCCGCAGTGTTATGTATTGCCCGTCGTGCTTATTAGCATCAAACAACGGCAAACATAAGCTCAGCGCGTTGTTTTTCTCACAAGCAAGCAGGCTCACAATGATTTGCTTTGAGCCATCGAGCTCCCAAAGTTTCCATCTGACAAAAACAAGTTAGCCATATTTATGATAAACAGGAAGTATTATAAAATGCCAATGTCACACCGCCGCTGGTGGCCGGTGGGAACCTGAGGCAGCGAAAAACAGAACAAAGGGACAGTCGGTCAGGCCAAGCCTCAAACCTCATGGGCCCGAGATGGCCTGCGCTGCGTTCGCTGAGTCCAGGGCCGCCCCGCACATCAGAGCGTGTTTACACTCGGCGGGTCTACTACAATCACTTACTGCAGCAAAAACAAGCCCTCGCCTTTGAGCCCGCAGCCAAGAAAAAGCCACTTCTGCCTCCCTCCCGCAGCAAGAGAGATATGCACATCGTTTCTCTCCCACAGCCGCAGAATCCAACAGCAGGTTGGTCAGGGAACGCAGAGGCGAAGGATGACAGGGGACAAATTGTGGGGCGGAAAAGGTTCATATTTTCTCTGAACCAAATGAAAGGCTTGGGGATGTGGCTCACTCAGCTTGTGCTTCCCAAACAAAGATCAAGTGTCTGACATTGCAAAGCCCCTCTGAAGAGGAGGGGCCACGTTTATGGAGTGTTGGGTGAAAAGAAAAGAAAAGCAGCATGTGTTGCATATGTAGCAAATCTCCTTACGTTTTCTGCAAGTATATCTCTATAGTGTCTATAGCTCATCAGGTGTGGATTACACCTGCAGATGGATTCAAATGAGAAGAGGCAATGGAGGGAGAGAGAGAGAGAGCGACAAAGGAGCATATGAGACAAACAGAAACAAAAAGGAGGAAGTTCTCCAGTCTTATGTCTGCATTCCTCAGCCCTGAAGTATCCTCAGATCCTGAACCTATACAATCATCCCACATAAATCCCCACAAACAATAGTCTCACAGCTCAGGAGAGAGGAGGAGACGCTCAGCACAGGTGGCGTCAAGTGTTTCCTCGCTGAGGCAGATGGAGCAGGAGAATAGATTAGAGCAGAACAGATACTCTAAAGCCGTTTGCTGCTCCCGGCCCCGCACAGGAAGCTCATTCAGTCATCGCAGGAAGTGACACAGAAAAACACCTGTGAAGGTGCAACAGTGGTGGGCAATGTGGGGTTCTATTGTATGTGGCAATATATCCAGGATGTCTTTTCATTGTCTGGCTGCACTGAGTCTGGCATTGACTAGAAAGGAAAAAGAATAAAACAGAAAATGCAATAAAATGTCCAGTTATTGAAGTCAAGTTGAGGATATTCTGCATGTTTCTTACTGACTGATTATTTTGGTCTTTTGTCTGATATGATCAAAGTATTATGAACATGTGATGAGGATAAAAATAAAGTCATGTCAGATTGAATTAACTCTTGCTGAAGGGGTCAGTCTGACTGGCATGTTTTTATTTATAATCTTTGGAAAAAGTTAACTGTGTGGGAATAATTTTCCTTATAAAAGACATCGGTTTTGCTTTTCCAGTTATCACAAAATATCGTTCTCTCTCAGAAAATCTCTGAAATAGCTGCAGTGCAAGAACAAGAGAAATGAAGTGGAGGTTGAGTTTTGATAACATTTTCCTGATACCGATTCCGATAACTTGAAAACAACACAGCAAGTACTTCCTTTAAATTGGTCAGAACTGAAGTTTTGCATATGGTGCACATTGCAGTTTTACTTGTGGAACTTTCCAGCGTGAAATTTTGCCAAAGTGCTGACACTGTAGCTAGCTCTGGCTAACGTTACACTACCAGAATCACTTCTTCTTCTTCGCTGCTCTAAAAACATACCTGGCAAGTGGCAGTACAGCACAACTGCTGCTGGATCGGCAAAAAAGAAGTGATTTCTAAGAAAAGAAAATTGCTTAGAAATAGTTTTATCTGTGTAAAATGTTTACGAGGTCATATCAAATCACTACACGGACAATGCCAAAATCGGCATTTTGGGTAGTATTGGAGGCATTTGCCATCAGTATTTCTGAACATCTCTAAGTGACAGCATATAACATTTGATTTAAATGAAGCTTTAAAAGGTTTTCTGTATTTACTTAGTGTGATAAACTGTCCTTCTGTTTGTCAAAAGCTCTGATTTAAATCCAGAGAGGAAATATGCAAAATGGTAAATGTGCTGAATTAATATAGTTCTAGTCTTATTGTGAATTCATAGAGCTTTACAGTACAGGTAACACACACCCATTCATGCTTTTTTATCATTACATTACATTTTATCCAACGTGACTTCCAATTAGTGCATTCAACGTTCGACGACCTTCTGGTCGGAGGATGACCGCTCTACCCCTCAGCCACAGCCACCCCGGCACACACTTACACACTGCTGGCAACAACAGCCATCAGGGGCAATATAGGATTCACTGTCTTGCCCAAGGACACTGACCTTCTGGTTAGTAAAGACAACATGCCCACGTAATGTCTGGAACAGCAAACATTGCTTTGTCCGATCCACTGTAACGCGTGTTGCTATTTATTACTTTTCACTTTCTCGTAGACTTTTTTTATCTCAGTCAGGATCCTGTCGGAAAGATGATCATGGTCAACTGATCAGATGAGCTTGGCTGTTGACAGGTTTTACTCTGCCGCTGAATACGTGTGCAGCATATATGATCTACCACAGCAAAAAGGAAACCATCAATGTACCAACTGTGGTTGAAGCAGAAGTTACCTCGATAACCTAAATCCTGCTTGGTAGTAAAGGCCTCAGACCTCTGAATGAAACTTTGATAAGGAAGACAGAAACCAAAACAAAAGAAAACAGGTCAGTAAGTCAGCGTTGTGCTGAGTGATTCACTAGTAGTCACCCGCATGAATAACATTTCATTCATGTAGTGCAGTTTCAGCAAGTACAGACGACTCTGACAGTATCTGATCCACTGAGCTGTCCTTGAATGAGACAACACAGGCAGCGTTTACTGGAAGGTGTGTCAGCCATGACTAAAAGTCCAGCTTCCTCCACTTTATTAGTTTTAAGAACTGTTTAGATTTTAATAACACTTGGTTTGTGACTGTCTGGAGGAATTTTACTCTCTGTAATTTTTCTCCTGTTTTGGGAGTGTAAAGAAGCATGACCTTATGTCTGTTTGTTTTGGACTTCAGACTGAAACAAACCCTTAGCCAACAGAGTCACTGCACTACATTTTGTATACAGTCTCTGCTGGTGTTTCAGCTGAAATAAGCAGCTACGAAGAAAATGGCTCAGTTTTTCCTCATTAAAATATATATTAGTTAAATAGGCTCTAACGTCTCTCTTATAGATCACAATAAGCCATTTTGATGTTTGCGGCTGCTTCAAGGTCGCTGCATTAAATTAAATGTTAATATTTAACATCCCCACCAAAGTCTGATAGTTACCTTTTTATGATAAAAGCAAAAAGTTACTTGGATATCTACTTTAGATTTAAAAACACCAAAGATAATCACAGTAAAGCTGCTTTCAGACATGCACTGGACTCTGCAGATCCTTCATATTTCCTCTCTGGAGGAGGTGCATTTCTGAGCAGTCGATGTGTGAACCCAGCATCTTTTGCTACTTTGAGCCACTGCACTTCCTGCAGCACAACCACCTGCATAGCTAGCTCTTTGGATATGTCAATGGTTTGCAATGCATCCTGGGATAGGTTGCCTTGATAAGTATCCCGCATTTGCATTTTTGGTCACTCAAAAATTAAAGGATGCATTTGTAAGCCACATCAAGAGGAAACCTTAGAAATGGGACACCCTAGCCACGCCACAATCCATCTTGAAATTCATTTTCTGAAGATAGTGGGACTGAACCAAGACACAGCTTCTGACTAAATGATTAGAACCCATATCACAAGCCTAAATAGCTTTTCATTTTGACAAGTTGCAGTGCAGTTTACATACCAGAGAGCACCACCTCGATGAGGTCTCCTTCATGAATGTCTTCGGCAGAGGTCAGCCTCTGCAGGATGTTCTCATCGTTCAGGTCGTGGCGGAAAAGCAAGATCTTGTCGTACATGCCAAAGAAGCCACACTCGGGGAACTGCAGAGAAGTAAAAATATAAGTTAGCAGATGTAGGCAAAGGTAAGATGCTAGTGAAACACAGAGCCTGATAAAGATGTGTGTGTGCAATTTAAGATTAAAACAAAAATTAAAGCTTTAGAAAGCTGACTCATATTCACAATCTGTGCAATAAAAAAAACTCCAAATACAAGCAGAAACAGACACACACGTTACATCATTTCCAGTGGCTTACATCACCATCTGTATGAGAAGTATTTTGAAACCTCAGGAAGTGAGCTCCTGCTCAGACCTGCCTTCCTCCCTCAGTCTACAGCATAAAGTTAGAGGAAATACCACGAAAACGACCCTTCACTGACAACTGATACTCATTTTCCCTTCAACCATCAATATGGCCCACATTTATTTTCATTCGTAAAAACCAGCTGCAAGGCATTATGAATGTTATATTTCCCATTCTTCCATTAATACATTGTTATCTTAATGCAAACCATACTCATAATAAAATGCTTCAAAAATGTTTTTTAGTAAAGTAATGCATTTGGTAAATGTTTTAATAAAGGTGCACACAGAAAAATCCACTTTTGGCCATTCTGGCACGACCAAGGTCTTCGACAACAGCATCTGTCGCCGTCATTGCCGAAGCCTGGGCCAAACCAAACCGAGACAAACCAGGTCATGAACTGTAGCCGAGCGCACTGACGTAAAGTCATGTGATAGAGGAAGGGGGTGGGGAGGAGGGTAGAAGAGTGAGGCGTGCAGGAGGAGGAGGAGGTAAACATCCTGAGAGGAGTAGAGGAGAATCAGCGTACAGGAAGTGCAGCGCCAGTCAATACTGAGTCACTTCCTGTACTGAGGGCAGCTCAGCCTCCTGGAGAGCAGTGTTCTTGTCATAAGCACAGAACTACAAAACATTATATGGACTGTACACAAAAAGTGTGTATATGCAAATATCTACTTTACAAATATATAAAATGTAGTTTTGAATACCAGGGGAATCTTCGCCACACCATAACATCACTTTTGCAAACCCGCCAGAGTGGAAAAAGACGATCAGTAGATGGATGTCCGGAATTCGGGAATTGGGTCAATGTAATTTTACACTAAAGCCCGAGCTTCAGGCTCAATGCCAAGCAGGCTGGTACTGGAAGATCTACCAGCTGTTTCCCCCTTAACACGGGTCACACACAATGGGCCATGCAGAACAATGCCACTGTGGCCCAGGAGCACTGGGGTTGGCACGGTGTCTGTGCACGGGACGCAGAAGACACCTGCAGCCCTTTGACACAGTGAGAGAGATTGATGGCTCAGGAAAGCACAGGATATATACTAGAAGACTCATGTCAACAAAGCCAGAGGAATGAGCCGTCACAAGGCAAGAATGTGATTCACAGAGAGGTGCAACAGACCTGACAACAACAGACCTGCTGCTGATCTCCCTAAGAAGGACATTTTCTTTTTGAGGATCAGTGAGGTAAATCATCACACAAAACATCACTTCTTGTACAGAAAACACTTAGAGCAGCATCCATGAACTGTCGATCTGTTCTCTAGAAATTTGAACATCAGTGTCTCAGAGTGGACATGATAAACAACTGTTACATTGCAAAGGATGATGTAAACTAGACTCATATCATAGCTACACCAAGGGTTGGGCTATATGACAAAACCTTATATCAAGAATGTCGGGGCTTACACACACTTGTATGACACCACACGAGCAGTAGGAGGCAGAAGAGGTCGCAATTGACTTTGATTGTATTTGATTTGGCTGCAACACTGTTTACCCCTGAGACTCCAGAAGTTTTTTGTGAACTCAAACACTTCACCCTCCCTTCCATCTGCATATTGGTGAGTGGATAATGAGTGAATTTTAATTTTTCGGTGAACTCTCCCTTTAAATTCAATCAAGCTGAAAATAAATATTATAAATGATTTCCTGGGCAAGTGGTGAAACTCAAAATGACTTCCATCGGAGTGAAGGCTTAACCCCCCTATAAAGATAATTCAGCTGCTTCAGACCCAAACAGGAGATGGTGATAATTACACAGTTTGTGAAGGAGAAAGTTCTGCCCAGCTCAGAGTGTAACACTGAGGCACGTGGCTACATGATGGAATGTTTCCAATTTGCCCGCTGCTTCTGACACAGCTACATCCTAAATCCTGTCACCATCTGAGGTGATTGATGCAATGTGGCCTAAACCATCACCACCACCACAGGCAAGGCCCGGGGGAGCTGTGGGTGGGTGGGCATCCTTCCTGAGGCGGTTGCAGTGTCATGGTGGGGTTTTTCCTCCACCCACCTGACATGCCTGCTCTCTGACACACACACAAATTGGAGCGCATGCCCACATCTCATGAAGTCACCTCCTCTTGGCACTTTGCGCAACACTTTCCAGTGTAGAGAACAGGTCCCATCCCAGAGCAGGAGCATCTGCAGGCCGGCACGTAACCACCACAAGGCCAGAGGACACTACTTTTTTCCAAGGTCCATTAAAGCAAGAGGAAGGTACACGAACAATAGATCGGCTGGTTCGGGGCACAGTTTAACAATAGTTGTTCAGATCAAATGGATAATAGTTATAATTGATGGCTAACCTGTGGGGTTATGAAGTAGAAATCCCCCTATCAACACATCTCTCCTCCCTGCATGTAAAAACAAACCATTCACCTCCACCGTGCTCACACATGCACCCTCACACCATCACCCGCACATGCTAGCGTGTACGTCTCCAAAGCCCATAGTGACTAAGCATCTCTATTGTCATCTTCTAACGCAATCCATTCAGCGGAGCAGCCGCGACCACACACGCACACCAAAGACCCCGGCCTCAGAGGAGCTGTGTGTGAGGTCCACAAGTCAGCCTGGAAAGACGAGTGGAAAGGGGCTTTGCAGTAGTAAGCTTTTGTTAAACGAACTAATCCTCCATTGATATGCTAAATCCTGTTATATGGAAAGAGAGTGAGAGGCAGGAGAGGAGAGGAAAAGAAGGGAGATGCTTTGGGCTGGGGTGGGATAAGTCTGGTTTGAATAATCAAGTGTGCAGTTGATTGTAGCTGTTCTACAAAGCTCAAAATAATACATTGGAGAAATGATTCATAACTCTGCCATTTGCATCTAATGATAAATGTGATGTTCAAACAGAGGGGAGGGGCTGCGGCTTGTTCTGAATATCTCGCTCAATGTCTTCGCTATCACCGTGAAACAAATACAAACCCACACCACTTGTTTAGACTTGAACACAGTAAGAAATTGTAGGACAAGTTCACAGAAACGCATACATTTTGCTGCAGAAGAAACGTGTTTTGGTTGACCACACATTGACACCAGCGAATCTCGTTGTCTTTCCAAGTTGAATCTTTGTTGGCGTCTTCTACGTGTATGGGTCCTCTTTTTCATCCTGACATATTTGTATTCTTTAATGTAATTGTTCACTTATGCATCCGTTATGTGTTACTGTTAGCTTTTATCACCAGCTGCTGTGAATGAGCTGTTAAGTGCTGACGAGCCATTCTTCATCAATCAATCATTTTTGCTTTTTACGTCGCTATTTGTGCTGAAAGCATCTGTGTTCCGACCACCCCGACACACACACACACACACAAACACCCTGCTGAAGTCTGCCACTGGTCACTGAAACATCAGCAACAAACCCACTGGCTCATGGTGAATTTTCCAAACATTTTTCTGCTGTATTCTCACATCGAATCGCTCAGAAATTTTACTGGGTGGCTGGCAGGTAAAGTTCAGTAAAATGTACAGAGCAACTCATTCAGATATTTGCATCCTCACACACAGCCCCTTTGGAACATTTCTGGAAAATGCACAGTCACAGAGGACAATAAGAGCTTGTGTTGAAAAAGAACAGCGTGCACATGATTATGTGTTTTAGACATTTGAGTTCCTGTGCACGTGTGTGATGTGTAGCGGAGGTGGGTGGCAGAAAGAGGAAGCGGCGCTGAGAGCGGTGCACCAGCTCTGCAAAAATGACCACGTGATTACAGTGAGGAAAAGTATGCTGCCTGACCTCCGGCTTCCTCACACCTTTATGAGTCTGGCAGCAGGCCACACACGTGGAGGACAGTGGCAGTAAAAAGCTCTGCTCTTCATCATGATGCACAGGCATAAGGTTACATACATGTGGAGCTCATGAAAACAGCAAGTCCTAGTACTGCTATGTGCTAACAAGCAAGCAAATTGGCTGACTACTATTTTCTCTGTTAATAAATTATTAGTAAAATAATTGCTTGTGACAGGTTCATAAAGCCAAAATTATGTTGTTATTTTTATAAGAAATTCTGTTTATCATCACATAAGACAAGGAAAAGCATCAAATATCACATTTCAGAAGTTAAAGAGGAAATATTTAACGCTTAAAGGAGACATATCATATTCATATTCAGGTTCATAATTGTATTTGGATGACTGCCCGAAAAGGTTAACATGCTCTAATTTTCAGAAAACACATCACTTTCCTCATTTCAGCTCCTCTATTCAGCCTCTGTCTGAAATGCTTGGTTTTACTCCTGTCTCTTTAAGGCCCCCCTCCTGATAAAGCCCAGTCTGCTCTGATTGGCCAGCTGGCCCACTCTGTTGTGATTGGGCAACCACTTCCAGCACGTGTACAAAATGTTGGCCTCTGCCATACCTGGCCTTGTTAGGGTGAACTCCATCAATGTTAGCAAGTATAAATTTTTTCTTAAATGTGGGTAATAACAGAAAAAAGGCAGTGCATCATGGATCTCTCCAGCCTTGTTTTCTTGCCTTTCATCCGTAATTGCCGATTGTAGCAGGAGCCGAACCTGTCTTTACTGCAGAGTCATTTGAAATTCAACATTATGGGGTTTTAGTGGAAAAATGCCCTTACTATGCAAATGGGGGGGCATTGTGGTGTCACATGACATCATGATGATATGGAAGTATTCGCCCGACTACTGCTGAGGTGTTTCAGTAGCTTCAGGATCAGTGTTTTCTGTGTTTACTGCAGACTTCGAGCATTTTTACTTTGCTGATATTTTACAAAGCCAGAAAATCTGTATAACACACTTAGTAAAAAACACTGAAAAAGCATCACATGTCTCCTTTAAAGAAATGACTGAAACAATTAATAGATTTTGAACAACTGCTTATTTCTTTGTCAAACAACTCAGTCATTAATAGACTACTTATTTGAACTCTGTGCTAATGCAACTTTGTCTCAGTCAGCAGCGCAACCAACAATGGAGCCTTTCAATAGCACTCCTCAAAGTGGATGCATTTAAAAATGTTGGGGGCCAGGAAATAAAGAGCTTTTCAAAATTCTGTATTATTGTGGTCACATGTATCATGTATCATGTGACCACTGGCAAGTTGTCGTCATGTGATTTGTTTTTCACAATGTTGACTGGTATGTCTGGCTTTGGAAATTATTAATCAAATAGAGCCAGAATTTATATATTTCAATAGATACTAGAGTTGTCACTATGTAATGTTATAGATTTATAGGAAAACCAAACAGATGTGTTCTTTCACGTACTCCATATAAGATTTAAGCATTTTTCTATTGTTCTGGCATTTCACTGCAGACAGTACACCAGGAGAAATAAACCTGAAATGCTGGAGTGGATGGAAAACTTAAGACGTGTTCTTGTCCTTGCGCCAGTTCGAATCCAAAGTCCAGCTGGGAAAATGTGCAAGTGAATAAGCAACAGACTCTGTCAGCAACTACTTCTGATGTGCCTTTGAGCAGGAAAACTACTGTTGTACAGACAAAAACAGAGGCTGAGGGATTATCCAACCAACAGCCCTTAAGAGGTCCGAAACTAAATATTTTCATCAAGGTACAGGGATCTTGTGGAACAGTCAGGAGGAAGGAGCCACTGCTTTGTTTAGCTTGAGGTGCAAAGATAAAGATGATCATAAGGTCAGAATGACACAAGGTGCTTTTATTCACCGGATAAATAAGTCCATTGACTGATAACCCTGCGATTACTTAATAGTGCTGAGACACAGATCACACTGCTGCCCCAGAGACCTACATTAGATGACACAGGATGTTGATTTCTCTTCCTCTTATTCATCTTTAACTCTGTGAAAGACTGGATGACATTCATGCAGAGCAGATTTAATAGATAACATGTGCTGCATCAACGTGCTCCTCAGTCACTCATGAAACCAGAAGTTCCACTGAGCTGTGGTGCGGCTTTCACAAATAGGAAAACAGTGTTTCGTGTCAAAACAATGGGGGAAACATTATTTGACTTTGAGGTGCACGTCAATGCCCACAACAGAGGAAAATCCACTTCAAGAACTCGTCAAACGATCACATTGGAAAATCCAATTATGTGCTGCACGCTAACCTTAGGGGGGAGAGAGCTGTGTAATTACTTTGTTTGAGTCACATCAAACACAGTGTGGAAAACTGTGTTAATTTATTAAAGTCAACTATGGAATTGTATTTGTTTTCATTACATATTATTAAAGTAATATGCAGCAAATGTTTTTTCCACACAGCGCTGTAAGAGAAACACATGCGCAGCCAATCAAACGATTACTGGATGTGGGCATCAGCGACGGCCAAATAATTAATTTGTCATTCGGAGTGAGGCTATAAAAGAGGGCATGTTAGAAACTCTCTGGTTTTCAGTCCTGCTTTAACAGTTTCCATATAATTTGGGTGAATGATTTGTAGAATATTCACACTGATAGTGCATGTGTCCTCGATGTGGTGTAGAAATTAAGCAAATTCAATATAGTGTATTGAATATCAATACAACCAAAATATATACCACTCCATTCAAAGACATTATTATAATTTTTCCATCAAGAAAAGGTGACATTCCAACTTAAAAGGGACTCAGCAGTGAGCATATATTCTTATATAATGTTTTCAAGTACCTCCATAAATACAATGTTCAAACTTTCTGCACTCAGCAAAGAAGAATGGCAGTGGATACCTCCACCAAGGCCCAACATCCATCCATCCATCCATGATCTAAACCGCAAATCCTTACCTATAAACCACTGGAGCCAATCTCTGCCGACCCTGGACAGGTCGCCCATCACATAAAGAGACAAAAAGCCACTCATCCTCTTGTTCACACCTTAATTTAGTCTCCACTTAACTTAACCCCAGTCTGCATGTCTTTGGACTTTATAGGAGGAAGCTGGAGAACCTGGAGGAAACTGAGAAATCTTGAGATCTGTTCATCTTATCAGCTTCACACTTGTGATGTGTATCGTTATGTGTCTTATTCTGTGCCATCTGGACACAAGATATGTTCAATATTAATAAACTTTCAATAAAAAGACAAGAAGTGCTCTATAGCAGTGACAGCTGGGACTCATCAACATAAGTGAGGTGTTCACAACAATGGCAACAACCACTGATTCTCCAGTCAGTGGTTCTGCGAGTATTGAACTCTGAATAAGCAGGTGAAATGCCCTTTGTGCAGCAGTGGGGACGCAGCTTTCAGGGTTCTGTAGACTGAGTCCTGCATTCACTCTTTATTTGGTGCAGCTCAATTACTGCAGATCACTTATACAGTTTCAGAAAGAGAAGCTGCAACCAGCATCACCACAGGCCAAACAAACAGGCCATTCCAAACTGGCAGGTTTAGACCGGCCACTTCAATGCCACATCTGAAGCATGAAATAACTGTGCTGTTTGAATTCAGGGGGGTTAGGGAAACATGAAACTCACATCATGGCTAAATAGAGTCAAACATTTTCTCCAAAATGTTGCACCATGCCTTAAATATCTGTCCCAGACCTAGTGCATTTTAGAGTCCCAAACTAAAACTATAATACTCACTAGTAATACACATTAACAATGGTTTACATCACATAACGGTGGTTGGCAGAGATTCATGCTCTATGTCAGTTGTACATTAAATCAAACTCTTTGCTCTTGCGTTTGCAGACACAGGCCAAGACAAACACTCTACAGCTGGAGGAGGAAAGTCAGTGTAGCTGACATGACTACCTTCATGTGGGTTATATTTAAGCAAGTATCTTTGTACACACACAGAATGAAGTATCCCATCACCCTTCACATTCATAATATGTGCTCCTCCTCCTTCTCCTTAACTCAAGTCAGCTTCTTTTCCACCTCAGGAGGAAGACTCAACTAAAAGCAACAAACTGAAGCAGCAGAGAGGAAACTCATGTGGTCAGGACTGCGGCGAGAGAAGCTGTGACTTTTCTCACTCGACGGGCTTGTTTCATTCCATGTGGCAGAACATGGCTCATCGCTCATTCATAGTTTTTTTTCCTACCGTATCATTGCAGAGCACAACAGTATGTTCTTAAGGACTGTAAATCCAGCGTAAATAATGCTGATACTTCTCAGTGAGTGAAATAAATATTTACTCTAAATCCGTCTGGAAACCTGTTTCAGCATCCACGACACAAAGGAGGAAGAAGTATTCAGATCCTTATGAGTAAAATTACTATTTCCACACTTATACCCCACTACAAGTAGAATCCCTGCAATCAAAACCTTACTAAAGTAAATGTATGTATATATTATCAGCACAATCTACTTAAATTATAAAAAGAAAATGACTCAAAGTGCAGTAAAATTCTAAATCACCTCTGATACACATCATACAGTAGTGGGCTGGCAAGTGGAGTGAAAAGTACATTTCCCTCTGAGATGTAGAGAAGAAGTAGAAAGTTGCATAAATATTAATGTTAAGTACAAGTACGACAAATGTGTACTCACATTCAGTAATTGAGTAAATAGTTACTGCCCACGACACAGTGGAAACAGACTTTCGAAACTTATTAACGCACGCCACTGCCACTCAGCTGTGACTCTTCCTGCCAACATGCTGATTCTGCAGCTTCGTGTGAAGAATTGTCAACATCATGACAAAGCGACTTATTGTTTGACCACCACATGAGAGACAAAACAACATTGCCTTTTTGTTTTCATGCATGTTTCAGAAAAGTGGCTGAGATGTAGTAAGATGAGGGTCTGAGAAAGTGCCAAATATTTATATGCAATTAATTCACTTCTGACTGTAAGCAGAGCACTCTGTGTGTGTGTGTGTGTGTGTGTGTGTTTGTGTGTAGCCTACGCAAACATGAGTGCATCTACAGTTCTAGTGCCGACAAGGTGGAATCAAAATTCTAACCACTGAGCTCAGGTCCAGGGCCATGTCCAGACCACAGCATATAAACAGGAGACTCTACACTTGTCATCCTAAACCTCTTCAAATCATCAGGAGGCTCTAACAAAGCTATACCACTTACCCAATTTACATGCACCACAATCGCTCAGGGTTTCCAGCCAAATTTCTCCGTGTTCCTACAAAACACGTTGCTGCAAAGCGATCCAAAGAAAAGCCCTTAATTATTTCAACAGGCTTTTTGATTATTTGGATCCAGGGAAACAATACTCCTCTGTGGTAGTTTGGCCTCAAGAACAGTTGCACTGAAGTGGAGTGGGAGGATAATTGTGGTGAGGTCACTTGTTGGTTATTTGCCACTGTATATCGCCAATGGAGGCCAGGTGGCTTTTGGCCAAATAGCTCCATTTTTATTTTACACACATGACAGAAACCTACTCATCCTTTTTCGATGATGATGTGCTGCACACGTGTGGGTGTATATACGATGAGTGTGTGAGTACTGCAAGCATTAACAGTGTTCAGAGGCCAAGCAGAGGAGGAAGGCTGAGTCACAGGATCCAGAGCCTCTCAGGAAGAGAGCAGTGTGATCTAAGACATGTTTGCTTGGCCAGGCCCCTGCACGCAGCTGATGAGTTATAGCCCCGCTGCCATCCTCCGCCAGGGTCCTCCACCTCAGAGATATATTGTGCAGCACACTTCGTCTTCCCCTCTCTCGGGCCTGGAGTAGCGGGAGGACAGGACACCAGATTCACCTCCACACGGGTCAAATAAACAAGTGACCCTGGGGGAATTTGTGTGAAATTGATGGTGATGGCCCTTTCTCTTATTTTCTCTGGTGAAGCAGGAGGTCAGAGGGTGGGCCATAATCGCACTGATGTATGAACACGCTGCTGATGTAGGTAGGGTAGGGACTACAGTCGCCTGAGGCTTTCTACTTCTTCATGATTAATAACAAGAACTTACTTTTACAGAAGTTCTTTTGTTGAATTACTTTCACAGAAATACAATTGCACCTACATAATAAAAATTTGTTTAAACTAAACCCAGAGTCCGGCCAAATTCCAACACCCTGGCTGTCACCATCTTCAACGCAGACACCGAGAGGCAGTTTCTCAGAGCGTTTAAACACACAGACAAGAGTAATTGCGAGTGCAGCGTAGGGAAAAGCCATTTGAACGCAGGCACACACACTGACTGCACAGGCAGCGCTGCTCCACCGACCACAGCAGATTGGAGAGCAGGAGCACAGAGAGAATATGGAAACAGGGAGCGGCTCTGAGGGGGAATTAACCGTAACGGCGGCAAGCACGGCTGGAGGAAGACACACAGCAACAAAAGGAGTGAAGCTGAGAGGCTGACTGTTTCACTTGGGTTTAAAAAACAAATCAAACAAAAGCAGAATTATTACAAGACTAATCTTCTTTCCAATTTGGCCGGTGGTGCTTTTCATTACTTCCTTCTTATATGGCATTGCCCTTTTGCACAAGGCTTCTTATTCTACCAACAACTTGTGGTATCAACATGTAATTGCACTTCTCTCCCCCCCCCGCCACCTTCCTATCAGTTTGACAGATCACCCGCTGCGCTGAAAAACAGGAAAGGCAAACAGTGCTGAGAAAACAGCACAGAATAAGACATTCTGCAAACTGGTCGTTCTGCCGGGATCAATAATTCCACACTGATATGACTGTGTAGCTGCAACACACACGACACGCTCGCCATCACAGGACACGGGAAGCATTTTTGGCATGTTAACAGATCTGCTGAGGCCATGATTATAACATCTGTTTGTACCAGGCATATGAAATGAGGGGTTGTTCAGCTCAGAAAGGCAACATTGGTGTTTAAAGGTTGGGTTGCTATGTTGTTGAAACTTTGTTTTATCTTATTTGTTGAAATCCTCTTCACGTCCCGATCAATAAACCATCAATGAATAAAATCATCTGAAATGAAATAAATAATTGGCCCTTACAGGACGGTAATAAGCACAACCAATCATTTAATTGGCCTGAATTCAATAATTGATCTGTTTGCAGCTGTGTCCAAAGTACACACATTCTTTGCTAAAGTAGAAGTAGAGATACTTAAAAGTTACTCAAGTAAAAATATAAGTACTGATTCAACCTCTTTAAGTAAAAACTATAAAAGTTCCCCTCTAAAGGCCATTTCTACTGTGCAAAGAAAACTGTGACTCGTGTCATGTAAATATAATTCAAGAACTATTTCACTTGAACCACTTTTACCTCCATTAAAATAAGTCATGATAAGGGGTTAAAGCAAGATAAGATGTGTGTGCATGAAAAATCATCCAGACGGAAAGATGTACTGACCTATTCTAAATTTACATGAGGCCAGGGATAGATGTTTTCATATATTTCGTTGCTCTGCTTCGTCATTGCACTTACAGACCTTGCTGTCTTGCCAAATAAGCACGTTCAGCCAGGTGTCACATTTCCATCACTGCTGATTGGAGACGGAGCTGATAAAAACCTGTGTCCACTGCAGTCATTTGACCCGGGAGTAAATGCTGATTGTCTTTATTCCCATTACAGACAAAAGCCAGATGTTAGTGGGTGTTAGTGGTTCGTGGATGTAGTTTTCTTAAGGGGCTCAAGAAAGGGTTCATATGGACATGTTCTTGTCATAAAGCCAAGTTTAAACCTCCTTCATTCAGCTTTTGTCATGGTTGAAGTCCTCCAAGCGTGCTGAGTTCGTCAGCAAATGCAGTCAAGGTGGAACGAGGGGAAACTCAAGTCGTTAATGAGTAAATTAATAAGAGTAAATAAATATCCTGTTTCAGCGATCCGTGTTGTGCCCATGGTTTCAAATGTATGAATGGAAACTGACGGTGGTCTCTCAGGAAGTACTCAGAAATCACCACATGTGGTTGGCTTCACAAGGACAAAGTCGCCAGGATTCCTGGAGTATTAAATGGTTCTAAATTACGGCCGCCCGCCACTTCAATATAATCACAATCAAAGCCTCTTCACGTGGCATTAGCAGAGATTGGAGTGATGCGAGATTATCACCTGCCACTGGTTAAAGTCAAGTGTGCTGAAGGGCATTTCTGGTGCATCCTAGAAGCGCAGGAAATCCAAAGCAAAGCGGCACTCGGCGGCAGGGGCGGCCCGCCTACTGATGGTTTTGGCATCGGACATCAGGAGTAGAGCGGCCACAACCCCCCCCCCCCGCATGGGCCCCCGCATTAGGTCTGCCAACGGGGCCGTCCCAGCCTCCCCTGCCCCCTTCTTCTTCTTCATCTCCCCGGAGAGGACCACTCTTCTCCACTCTGTCATTCGCTGACTCTTGTGGCCGGGGCCCTGCGTTCTGCCTTGCCACTTTACATTTAAAGGAGAGCGAGGCGGCAGAAATGTGCACTGCAGATGGTAGAAATTACTTTGCTCACTTAACTTCAGAGACATTTTTTTCCCTTTTCTTCTCTCTCTCTCTTTCTCTGTTTTCCACAAATTACTCCAAGGCTGGGGGAAATTGATAGATTCCTGCAAGTAGGTTTTTTGAGTTGAACATGGAAGACTTTCTTTTTCCAATTGTGATATCAGATAAGTAAACTTTGGATAACACCAGTATGCCTACAAATGAACACTGTAAACAATCTGAGCTGGAAAAAGGGCTAAGGCTGTTACAGTGCATATTCAGAACCAACACCAACAGTGAATATTTTGATTAGGGGGTGACCTGTTTTTTCTTGAGAGGGAGCTGAATGTGCTTTCCAGGAAACGTCTGGCTCCATGTATATCACACATAAAGCCCTGTACTGTTGGGACGTCCTCTGGGGTGAAATATGGCTGCCAGCTCCATAGGAACATGCAGATGTGGGCTTATACCGTTGAAGGGAGGGAGGGAGGGAGGGAGCAAGGGAGGGAGGGAGGGAGAGGGGGAGGGAGATGGCGGTGATTTATTTCCCGTGTGTTTCAGTCCACTTTGGTCAATGTGAAGTGCAGTCCCTCCATTTTCCATCTGCACCCTTCTTTTTTGCTATTTTCTCTTCTGAGTTTCCTCTGCTTGTAACTCTTTTATTTTCTCTTGCTCTCTTTCCCTATAGACACATTTTGAAACTCTGGATCACAACCTCGAACACTGAGAGATTACAGTCAGTTATTGTTTCTATAATCACTAAAGTAAAGTTTTCTGGTCGGAATCACAATAACTTTGGCTGAAGCAGCCTTCTCTCCCATTACTCAGTCTAAATAATCTTGAAGAGGAATGTTGAGCCGATCTCATTTGCTCTGCCAAGTGTTACCTAGCATCATGCAAGTGATATTACTCAGAGGTTCAAAACAATCCAAATGCTTCGCAGCACTCTGCCATGTTACTGTATGTTTCGGGCTCGAAACGTCCTTTGTCTCAGTAATTACAGAGGCAGATGTACAGCCCTCCAGAGCTTGGAGTCACAGCACCACTGACCAGAGAAACCTGTGGCTGGACATGTCTCAAAAACGAATAACATTTACATTGTTCAAATTGCTTTTGGAGTCTTAAGAAATATTTTGTTCATGTTTCTATATGTGTTTATTTTGCAAAATGTGGTGAAAAACTGACTGATTTTGTATTTTTCAATTTATAACAGAAATTACAATACAACAAACATAGTGAGTACAAGTCACTGGCAGACCAGAGCTAAAAGTCTTCATGTTTTTTTTCATAGCCTATGTCAGAAACGCTTTACATTTCTCTCTTCCTGCCAAGCCCTTACAGCTACAATGTCAATTCTCCATTTATATCAAACATGTTTATTGCAAACATTCACCAAGAAAGCAGTCTGACTAAAAATCCAATTCTACCTTTATAGACTGTTAAATACTGTCCCATGAAAATGTAACTGTTTAAATGGCCCAGTTGGCATTACAGCATCCATCAAATCTGTCAAATGTTCAATGCTACCAAAACAAGTGTTTAGTTTCAAATATTTCAGTTTCCTAGCAATCTAATCCCACCCCATCCCGAGCAACATCACATCATCCTCCAAAAATGCCTGGGTGAGGAGGAATGTTCTGTAGCTGGCCGCCTGTCCAGACTGACCGAGTTGCTAACTGGGAGTCATTCTCAGGGAGTCGTGAACTTTTGTCCCACCACTGCTCCCTCGCTGGCTGCACGAGAGGACTTGGGCGACACCAAACAGGAAGTGTTCAACAAGTGGAAGCTTTGGATGTTTATCTCGCGCCAATTCATCAAGCCCCAAAAAACCCAGACAGAGAAGTCGAAACCCCGACCAGGGCTGTCCTTCTCGGAGCCACTGAGGAGCCGTCAGCGGGCCATCGTGGGTTAGATCTGGGCTAGATGGTAGCAGACTGGGAGGGTCTCCACCGCCCACTGGCTGGCCCCTTTCATCCTTTCTCACAGTCGTCAAGGAGCCAAGCCAAGAGTCAGACACCATGTGCCAAGTGGTGATATCAAAATATTCTTTAGTATTCAATAGATTTTAAGAGCTGTAACTGTAGTAGTTGCTCTAAGAGAGTAAGCCTATCAGGATAGGCTGCCTTGGACTAAGGTGGACCTTAACCACAAATGTTGGTGAATGCGGTCCCAACCACTGCTATCAAAACCAACTTCAAGATAAGTAAGGGGCAACAGAGAGAAAGTAAATCTATTCTGCGGAGTCTGGCAGAGTCATGTGGTTGAGCCTTTAGCAGGAAGAGGAATGAGCTGTACAGAAATCTATACAATATGCAGCTATTACAAAGGGCTGCATGACTCCCTGTCAAACAATGAGACTGATTCAAAAGTAAAGGGTTCAGGAAAGATATGAAATGTCAACCTTAAAGCCACCACACAATATAAATAAAGAGAGCTCACGCAAACATCTGGAAGTTTTACAGCTGCACAACTGAATCCAGAGTGCAGCTGCAGAAAAAGGCTTGTGTTCACGGTCTCCAAAGTTATTTCTCTGCAAGTAACAAGTGTCTTTGATACAAAGACTCATTGAAAATTGAACATGAGTTGTTTTGTAAGATGTTGTTGATGTTGTGCAGCAAAAGCTCTGACACATCTTATAGTTAAACCAGCGAAGGAACAGGTTTCAAAACAGAAGAATACAAACATACCAGCAGCAAACAAAAGCTGACAACAGACTTTCTGTCTTTAAGCTTGGTCACAAGCTTTGAGAAGATAGGGAAGGAATGAAATTGCAGATACAGGCAGGGTTGTTGTATTCTCTGAAATGAAATGTATACGTCTTAAACTGGAATCATGCCTCTGTACAAAAGGGCTACATACCTAAAGCAGTTATGTGCGTGGGCTCTGAGGTTACACCCATAGGCTGTATATAAAGATGGATGAAATGCCTGCTCCCTGAAAGTGAAGCCAAAGCATTTCAATCGACACCTGGTGGGCTAGCAGCAGCAAAGGTCATAAATCTTGCCTCCTCCATGTTAGTTGTTGGGACATGGTCAAATGGTAAAATAAGATTATGTCTTCATCTGCATTTGTTTGTTTGTTAGGTCGCAAGATTACACAAAAACCGCTGCACAGACTACCACAAAATGTCGGTGTGGATCCGAATCAGGGGGCGGATCCAGATATTTCTTTTTACGTTCTTTTAGATTCAACATTTTAGTTGAATATAATCATGGACCTTGATGAAAAAAACAGGCATGTTTAGGGGAATGATATTTATCAGAGTGTTATGAGTGTGTGCATTTTGGTGCAGATCCATGAAAATCTGGTGAATTAATTAATTTAAGTTAATTATTATTTAAATGTCATTTCATAAGGGGACTGTTGGGCTTTGGCGCCGGTATCTGATCTCTAAGTGCCATTCTAGTTACGTCTTTGATGTGGTGAAACATCATGATTGACACCTGGGCCTGACTCACAAAAGGTTGAATTGGCGAATTGGCGATCGCTACTTCAAAGAAGTATAGTGGATAGTGGGAGGAAGTGGAGACGTGTCATCCATCTTTATATACAGTCTATGGTTACACAACAGGTTATTTATTAGCTGGCATTCACTAGTCTCTTGTACAATTGGAACTACATGTTGGGGCGAGGGCAGCGACAAAGAGAACATGAGAAATATACGAGCTGTGATCGACCAGAATGAGATTAGAAAAGACTTCAGTTGTTTTTTACTGCAGACCTTCAGTTTACCACAGTTCTGCTGTATGAATCAATGAACTTGAACACAGCAACTGCGTGGCAATGGTCTCGTAATCAGTAACAGCCAAAGTGACCTTGATGTAAGTCTGTGAGTATGTGTGAAGCCCAGCGTCTCTGTGTATCACAAAGTAAATGAAAGAATGTAAACACAGTCAATGTGGGGAATACAGGCTACTTAGTGGACAATGCAGTCTGATCCTGTGCAGTGCATTCATCCAGTGTTTGTAATATCAACAGCTGGAATCCAATGCTCCACTATACATTCAAACCTACACTGGAGCCTATAGAGGGACTTTTGTGTTTAGTTAACCAGCTTCACTGTCTAATTGGTCACTGAGGGGTGAAGGAGTGGAGGTTGATTGGCTGTGTATTGGGAAAACCCAAAAGCCGAGACAGTGGACAAACTATCTTCCCATGAAGGTCCAAAAGCAGCTTGGGATCCCATGGAAAGAAAAAACGGGAAAAGTAAATCTGGTTCGCTGCTCTTGCTCTGCTGGTACAGAGACCCTGATTATCAGCAGAAAGATGAACTTGCTCTGCCACTGTAATACAAGGCTAAGGGCCAGCAAGGTATCAGAATGATAAATAATATGATCTGCATACAAATAAATCCCGCTCTGAACGTTTACAACAGCTGACACAGTGGAAAAGACCTGACACTGAACGGACAGTTGGGGACAAGCATCCATGTTTGTTGCATGGCTGAGCAGTGAGTCACTCAGCGAAGCAGGCCAGCTCTCAGCGGAGGAAACGGCAGAAGCATGAAGAGGGGGAATACACTTCCAGCCAGACTCCATCTACATGCAGATATTACCACATGTAGTCTAAAAGCCCTTTTCCGTTCTCGCCTCTGCTGCTGACAGACACCTGAGGTTCTGCTGACTGGAGACATCCTGGGACGACTGTCAACAGGGCTGAGCCGAGGTCAGGGATCCTCAGCTGGAAAAGTTGTCCGGCATGAGTGGACTTTTTAAAAGGCTCAACGTTGTCACACATATTTCAGAAGAAGACAGAGAAGCAGGGATGGACTGCAGAGCGCAGAAGGCCTAACACTCATATTTTCCATTGATATCAAAGCCATATGGCTGGATTTCATGAAAATAGCTGAGGCAGAACACTGCATTTGGCAGCGTTTAATAGAAGAAATGCACAATAATGTGGATGAATTGGCTGGATTTGTCCCGTGTTACTGAGGTACAGTATATTATACAGTATATGTGCAGATGTTTACTGTAGATACAGCCCTTTCAAAGTTCCCATGACTGTGGGCCATAAATCAGACAGCTTCCTGCCATCCTTTATTGGACTCTGAGGCATCTTTGGATTAATGCATACGATATGAAGTGATACACATTCATATGGGATCCTGATCATTTTGTGGCAGAGTATCAACAACTGTCACAGATCTTCTTTAAAGTGTAACTTTAGCAGTAAATTCTGGCTAAAGTGCTTCTTCCTGGAAATTCAAAATATGCCTGTATAACGCAGTGCTGGAAGGGGCTACAGCACACCCACCTACCACCCCTATCCCCCATAGCCCATCCACACAGATATCATAAACACACACACATACCAATTGCTAAGGCTACGTTATCTATGTCGTCTAGCTACAAGCGATGACTCGGACTACAGCACACACACTTTTATAACAGAAATGTAGTTTGAAGTAGAGGCTTCTCGCCGTAGTTTCCTAGCGGTCAAGACTTCGGCCGTCCTGAGGGTCGGGAGAGTATGGGGGACGTCTCTAAATGGTGGTTTAGGGGTTTGGTTTCAGTATAGATTTGAAAATGAGCATGGCTTTCCACTCCACACTGTTGGCAGGGGGGAGCTCCCACCTTTGATTAGAGGGTGTTCACTTTTTCAAATTTGTATTAATGTCATGATGAAGAGACGTTCACTCTCAAGCATTGTTTTAGCAAGTTTGAAACACCAGGTGGTGTTATGAGTCATGTTCAACCCATAAATGTTGATTTCTTTTATAAATTTGGTAATAAATGTGACATTAAAACCAGAATTGAAATATTTCATCAAACAACAATCATATAATTTAGTTTACAGCTCATAAAACTCTCTAAAAGGGTCATCTTGAATTCGACTCTTTTCCTGTTACAGATTCTTGCGACTGTGCCAGTGTTACAGGATCCATGTAAATATGTGCAGTGATGAGATTTTCTGCTCTGCAGACCAGAACTGTTCATAACTAGCTAGTGAGAATCAGCAGACCTCGTAAAGAACAACAACATTACCGTGCTCCTCTGGAATGCCAACTTGGACAACATGGAACCAAAGGAGACAGGCGGAACACAGACAGCTCCTTCAATATCCTCCACTTGCTGCTCTGCAACAAGTTTATGCTTCATGCATTTTTTCCTTATTTCTTTTATCATCAACCTCAAAAAGCAAATGCAGCTCTGACCGACCTAAATGTTCAGATCCTGGGGGGCTGATGAAAAGTGCTTTGTTTAATCACCTTCTTTTTTATCCAGTCAATGATAATTACAGACACAAGTGGAGCAATCATCATTATTCACAAGAGGCTAACACAGCGACGTGTGGATACACACAGGAGCCATTTCATTATTCCAGCAGGCTTTACACACCATTAATCCCACACAGCTACGAAGGGCAGGGCCGATCCATGGGCTCGAAATAACTGAGTCAGAGGTTTACAGCACCAGCATACCTAGAGCAACATCTATCATTCTATCTATCTCTCCATCTATCCATCCATCCATCAGCCTTCTCTCTATATATCTATCTATCTATCTATCTATCTATCCATCCATCACCCTTATATCTATCTATCTATCCATCTATCTATCTATCTATCTATCCATCCATCCATCACCCTTATATCTATCTATCGATCTATCTATCAATCTATGTATCGATCTATCTATCTATCCATCTATCCATCCATCACCCTTATATCTATCTATCTATCTATCTATCCATCTATCTATCTATATATCCATCCACCCACCCGTCCATCTATTGAAGTTTACTGCTGGTTTAATGCGGTAATGAAATAGAGTTTAAATCTAATTTTGTAATTGTATTTGTGCAGTGAAAGTGTTGTTGGACAGACAAAAGAATTCCGCATAACAGACATCACATCTCTGGTGTCGTGGCTTCGCAGTGCTTATCTTTTCATTGGGCCTCTTTAAATCAGAAAACTAAAATGAAAATGTTTTAGCACCATTTTCACTTATAAACACAGACACGGGCCACACTCAGCACCAACGAGCAAGGACATGCCAATTTAAGCTGGCGCCATTGATTTGCACTCAAAATATTCTCACACGGCCAAATACGAGATGGCAAATGATCTGGAATAACTCGGTCCATACGTGTGGTTAAAGCCACTTCTTATACTGAGGTTGTACGCCAGTGTCATTACAACACATTATCAGTGTTATGGAAAATAAAGCACTTCCAAAATCACACAGGAGGCAAAGCAAAAACCACCGAGTACATCTGTGTATATGTGCATTTGAGCTTGTATGCGAGCACTTGCATCATGTTAAGTCCAGTGACTTTACACCGCAATGTAAATAACTGTGGCTACTGCATGGTGTCCTGAGGAGCATCAGTGCTGTTGTGTCTCTTGCGGTATTTGAATAATTTTTGGGGCACGAGGCCCAGACGTCTGCTTTGGGAACAAAACCTAAACAGATGAATAGGTTAGACGATGCCAAAACAAATAGGCACATTGTCCTGTTCTCTCTCTGTTACCATCAGGATTATCTCTACAAACAGATTCTGCAAGTGAAAATGCTGAATCTTTTCGCAGGACAAAATTTTAGTGGCTGCAATGCGGAGAGCAAAAGAAGTGGAACACATTGACCGAAATGCATCGGCTATCTGAGTTTTAGGGCGATACGATACTATTACTTTTTTGTTAGAAAACACATCAACTCTGCTTTGGATACGTCTGGTGTTCACACGACTCCTACTAAAGCCCCTAAAAAGGAGAAGTTTGCAAACGCTGCTGGCCTGGTTTTCATTTGAATACTCCGCAGCAGCGTTTTAGTCTGGACAACAGGAAACTGAGATGTTTTGAAACAATGATGTAAACACTCGCATCCACTTGCTGACAGGGCCTTTTTGGTCATGATGTAGCCTTCGCTGATTCATCAGGATCCTATCACATGAACCCCCCGGCATTAGCCTTGGCCTTGAACACAACATGGATAATCAGTTAGGAAGGAGATGAGCTATAATTCCAGCAATCTGTAACAATTCCCACGTCCAGCACTTCCTGTTTACACTGGAACGCACATGATATACGTTTTCAGGCGCTTTGGTATAGACGGAGATTAAAACTTCTAAAGAGACAAAACGCTTGTGTGGACAGAGATTGTTTTAGTCTCTAGCCGATATGTCATCTGGACATAAAGCACCTACACAGAATCGCTCATTGTGTTTTTTGTGGTGAAACATTCAACTCGAGTGATAAAAGAAACTAGTTGGACTGTAAACAATGTTTGGCGACCTGAAATCTTGACCTTGATATCTGCCGTCTAAACCAGAAGCCTCAAAATGTGCCAGCATTGAAAACAAAGTAACTGTTGTAGGTTTGCATAGATTTGAAGATGAGAAAATGTGTCTTGTATGTGTGACTCATAATAAAGGAGTCCTTACCTTCTGGTCCACTATGGAGCACACCAGGTCTTTCACGGCGGACAGCGACAGGTCACTGGCCTCCAGGTTCACTGTCTCTCTGGTCAGTCCGATCTGCAGCAGGAAAGACACCCCGTGGAAGGAGCTGCGGGAGTTGGTGGGGCTTGGGGCGCTGTGGCTGCCGTTGGACAGCCGCGCGTAGAGCGGTCCAGGCAGGCTCGGCGACGAGGGCGGGTGGTGCGGTTGGAGAGAGTGGAGGTAGGCTCGAGGAAAGGACGGGGGAGAGGAGGCAGACATTGGGTTTCTTCCAATGGCGACGTGAACTGCTGAATAGTGGAGGATTCAGAGTGGGGATAAACTCTTGGTTGGGGGGGATATTTGGTCCTCATCAGTCGCAGTGACCGAGCACTGGATGTTTGTTTTTTTATCAGAGTGACATTGTTTCTTTTAGAAGCGAAGAGGGTAGTAACCTGTCCGCCCACCTGGGCTCACACACCACACACTCATTAATGAAGTGGGAGGGTGATGGAGGAACCGTCTCGGAACAATCCGCGGGCGTGTGCAGTAAAATCACTGCCACAAGCTTCATACCCTGCAGTGGTGTTCCCTCTCCTTACTGAAGTCAGTAATCCACTCTGACCACAGGAAACCTGTCACCACAAACAAACACACACACAGGGACAAACACAGAGAGCTATTTTCACAAAGAAAAAAAAGGATTCATCTATCTGAATACAGCAGAGAAAGTGAAGGACTGGTGGAGCTCAGTTGTATGAATGAATCAGCTCTTTCTCTTCGCTTTTTAAAAAAACAGCTTTTCACTTATAAAGTCAAACAGTCATCCCCAGATCCCCAGGGGTCCGTGGCACACTGCCTTCAGGTTCATGAAAGGTTTTCAAATGAATGCTGTATAATTATCAAGATATATTCTGTGTTGACATGGTGATATTTTTTTAATACATGTCTCATATCTTTCTCAGACATTTCTCCTGGGTTTTTCTTTCACACAATTAAGTAGAAGTAAGAACTTTGTACCTTTAGAGTTCAATGGAAAAAACATTAGTGTATTTACTATTATAAGAAAGAGACAATGTCAAATTATTCCAAGTTCCACACTCATCATTTTTATATTAATAGAGTTGATAAAACATCAACATACCTTTTGTCTTAGAATTATCATGTAAATGTATTTTTCCTGCTTCTATGATTACTCCTCTCTATAACCACTTGTTGTGTTGTGTAGTTCTGTGTTGTGTTTGTTTGTGCTGTGGCCTTGCATTGTTTTGATTGTGTGCATGACACCTCCAAGTGTTAGCTTCCAGCTAACCCACACTGTCTTGAAGTAAATGGACCACGCTAGAGCTTTTTTAACTGAAGTGTATTATCACCAGTTTTTATCATTACTATCGAGCTTCGTGACTTTTAATAAATATGTCATAATTACAACTGCTACACGCTACATGCTCGTGCGTAAAACAGAACAAGCAAAGCCCCGCAGATGCGTAAAAGTTGACAAAGCGCATCTTTTCCTGTGTTTACACGAGGTCAAACTCCACAAACATCTGGAACCGAGGCTCCGCAACATCTGCACCCCTCCCACTTTCTATTGGGCTCCGCTGGCAGAACACAAGCCGAGTGGAGAATGCCAGCAAAACAAGTTATACAAGCGCCGAATGTGCACATTCACTGGGACACTAAGTAGAAGTTGACCCGCTAGAAAAAGCAAAGCAGCTAACGTCGAGTGTGAGTGATCCAGAAATGATACTTTACCTTCACAGTGAGCGAGGGGCGCTTTTCTCTCCATTGTGAGCGGCGAGAAGAAACTTTTTAACTCCATCAACTGAGCCTGAACTTTTATTATCCTGCACTTTCTTCTTTTTCTGGAAGAATTACGCACGAAAAGCGCAGCGTCGTCGCCTACACGCAACAAACACCGACTTTACTTTGACGCACGGGCGAGCAGAGAACCGAGCCGTCCATTTATTTTTCTCTCTTATCTTTTATTCCAGTTTGTAAATTCATGCGCATCTTATTATCCCTCTTCCAGCTGTGACTACTCCCCCCACTGCTCGACGAGGAGAAAGAGCCGCGGCCGTCGCTGGGGCTTGAAGTCTTTTTATTATCTCCGCATAACTGACTTTCCATGTGTGGGGAGGAAAACTTGAACTACAGTCCCTGTGAGGCAATGGCGCCTCCGATGGAGCTCGGACCAAATGCGCATGTGCTTTTCTTTTCCGTTAGTTCAACTTGGTCATGCCAAGAAGAAAAAAACTGTATCCCACACACGACCCGGTTCGGTTTGAAACACACAGCTTTCCACAGTGGAGTCCAGGAGTGTGCAGGGGCCCCTAAAGGGATCCAAATGTGGCCCCTTGGATGACTCTGATGAAATACTCTGATTCACATATAAACAACAAATAAAGTTGGAGTTTTAGATTTCATTCTACTGTGACATCTATCATCCTGCAAACAGCTGGACTCTTTATTGAACCAATAATTTATTACATTTTAACCTTTTTTTACAGCACAAAAACAGAGAAGACTCAGATAAGAAAAAAGACAAATTGCGAAATCACAGAAAAAAATTACACCTTTGCATGTCAATCCATACCACATCCAAAATGTCCAGGAGTGGGTTCAACGTCAGAAAGCGAGGCAGAGCCAAAATGACGGCTACACAGCCCAGATCCCGAAGGTTCAGAGCAAGGATCTTTTTTACACTGATGTCTAAATGAGTAAATTGGGTGTTTTGAGCTATTGTGTCCAGAATAGTGCACTATTGTGAAAAAAAGTGTAACTGCAACGTATTACATATTCAAATAACTGAAGGGGGGACACAGAAATATTTTTGCAAGGATGCTTATGTGTTATCTAACTGCCCGCTCAAGTTACTGATGACCTGATACACATCAGATTACACAACACATTTTAGGAACTGCTCCATTGACGTGCTTGGTATGTGAGGTTTTGTAACTCGGCGATGACATTTAACATTATATACTTAAAAGAAAGATGGACAAAAACAGAGACGCAGCAATTTTTCAAACAATAGTTTATTAATGGATCAATACTGTGGAAATGTGGGGTCTATTTTCTTTGACCAGGACATGAGGCCTCCGCTGATGTCCTTCACTGTGATGCTGTCCACTTCAGATCCACTCATCTCCTCCAGAAGCTGCACCGCCTTCTGAGAGTCGTTACCCAGCTTACAGATCACATACACTGGGGGAGAAAACACACAGAACTGTCACAGTATGGTCACATCGACGGGACTAAATTATAAACTAACTTTGCTTTAGATTCAAGTGCAAGTGGTTCATTTATGAGCAGATGAAAGTTTTAAATAATAAAAACCTGAGTTTAGAAGACGTGAATATAAATACATAATCAAGACTGTATAAAGTATTAAGATAAAACTCCCCAAACCTAAATTTAGCTCATTGATAAAGAAAGCTCCAAACAGTGAATCCAGAGCACCACCACCAAAATAACATTTTGAATATTCAATTCTCTGAAGCAGGCCAGCTGCTCAGGTTGACCACTTGTTTTGGAAAATAGGTCACCTAGCAACCTCATTACAACCTTCTACTGGGTGTTCAACATAAGCCTCGGGCCTGACAGTGTGAGACGACACAGCAGACAGCGAAAAGACACAAGCGTCTCTACGTGTCTGCTCATCTCAAACAGCCTGTGCGGAGTCTAAACGGTGTTTTGACACGTTACCTGGAGGCCGGCAGTCACCTGACGTCTGCTGCTTCAACTGGCTGATTCTCTCCTGAAGTAACTGCATGTGTTCTCGCTCTCTCCCCTCTAGACTGGAGAGTGGGATGTCTGACAGGAAATTATATATAAGGGAAAATAATCAAACAAGTGGTAAAAATTAGAGCCTGAACAATTTCTCTGTTTGACAATATCATCGGTCAATATTAACCCCTCAGTCGTGTCAGTGAGAATTGGCATCAGTCAGAATTTTACCAATTTGCACTGATGTATTTATTTCAAAGTATTAGAGCATCACATGTCTCGGGGGATGCTTATTTCAAAATAACCGATTGCAAATCCAGCTTGAGTGAAGAAATGGAACCGCCACCTCATTAATGGCTGCAACTATAAACCAGCACAAAAATTACAATAACCAACATTCATCTCATTTCCTCTGAACAGACATGTTACAAAAAAATGGCATTTGCATTTTGGAACGTTTAACGGCAAACCAAGACTACTCAGCGGGGCATATATATATATATATGCACTTGATGTCAGACATCACAGCAAAAGGATTCTCCAACCCCAAGTCTCAAGCTATGGATTCCCTTTTTATTTTGTATGTATGTAGGAAACTTTTTACTTCTTAATGTCATATATCAACATACTAAGTATCAGTCAGGCTCTGGTAAACGTAAAAGTACAGAATTATGACACAGTGAGACAGTTTCTTGTGTCTTCATCATCAAAAGGATACTGAGAGAGAAGGGTAGGTGGCAAATGTCCACCTCCACAAGAGGGCGCACGTCCAACAAAAGATGAGGCTCAGCGTTGTCCAATATGGATTGATAATCCTGGAATTATATTAAAACAGCAGAACTTAGAGAGAGAGTGTGAGAGAGAGAGAGAGGTGTTGCTTTATTTTTGGAAAAAGACATTGATTTAAAATATCCACAGTTAAACGGGGAAAGTGAAATTACTCGCAGCTTAATGTTGGATTTGTGAAGTAGTCAGAGCGTTTTAACTGCTTTTCCAGGAAACACCACAGTTTCTGACTGGAGCCCCTTTGTACAATCTCGATTACAGCCCAATCAATCATGATCCCCATCTCTGTGCTTAATGACTCAGCGGCTTTGAAAGTGCCAATTCTGCAAAAATATAAACAGATACAATCCACCGCCGCTGCTCCTGGTGCCAAATAGAACATGTTATTCTTTCCCATAGAAAATCTACAGGCACATTTTAAGTCATTTCCCATTCGGGGCTGGGTCAGCGCTGAGATGTAATCAGCTTATGAATGCACATGAAAACTGAGAAAATTGTGAGTAATCATACAATAAACAGCACTAAATACAGGAAGTCACGCAATGGCCGACTGCTGCGTAGGATATACTCCCTACCTGTACAGTGATCCTCTGATTCCCGGAGAGGAGGCGGAGTTTGCAGCACTGAAACACACGCAAAATGAGAAAATAAGAAAAAGTTCTGATGATTAAATGATAATTACGTGTGCTGTTCATCTCTCATGACCAACCTTATCTGTGGCGGCCGACCCACAGAAGCTCTCATAGTCCACAAGCTTGGTCACACTGGGCTTTTCTCCACACACTGCGCAGCCAGGCTGCCTGGGCCGCAGCTTGATGGACCTGAATCTGGCGTCTTGAGCGTCAAACATCACCAGCTTCTGGCCGCAGGAAGCTGGAATGCCCAGTCAAAGATAAAGCCACTTTGTTTAGAGTATCACAGCGCAGCTTGATTCAGAGAATCAGCAGGCATGTGTCCCATTTGTGTATGAACACCATAGCAACACGTACGAAAACAACACTGTACTGTTCCCTGGGCTGACGCATCAGAGCCAGGTGTTGGCGTGAGTCTCTGACGTAAGTCTCCATATAAGCATGTGAGCGCTGCAACCACAGAAGGTTCATGAGACAATGGCACAAGTAGTGAGCGGACTCCAGAGGAGGGGTAACAAAAATATTCCTGTCTTTGCTTTGTTTCATCAGAGCGGCACAAATCACCCTTCCCATTACTGACTCTTGATACAGTGAAATCCCTTCTGGCAGTTGGTGAGTGCTGATTCATCGCAATGACTGAACAAAGTGGTCAAGGGTGGTTCTGCATGCAATGTGGGAGTTGGTGATGGAAAAGGATACCGCCCTGTCCAGAGGCGATCTTCATGACTTCTAGAGCCTGCAAGCAGCCCATTGTCCCTGGAACTTCAAGAAAAGTGGAAAACGTTACTATGACTGTGCACTTTATGAAGTTAATGGATTCTGGACAAGTAACGCCTGGGCCACACTGGGTGCATGTGCAGCGTGTGACAGCCTGTGTTGTTCACTCTGCGTCCTGGACGTAACACTCACCCACTCCTAGCACTCCTCCGTCAGAACAGTTGGTTACCGTCTCTGGGGGAGGGGGCACTGGGTACAGACATCTGTAGCAGGGGCCTCCACGGTAATTATATACTGTCAACTACAAACACACGCAAATTAATTTACAAATCAAAGAGTGCGGTCGTTGTGATGGCTTCCTGCCTTACCTGTCCCTCCATTCTCAGGGCGCTTGCTGACACCAGAGGTTTCCCACTGAGGACGCAGGCGTCATTCACCAGATATCGAGTGGGGACGTTGTCTGAGCAATCGGCCACGATGTCATACATGACGTCAGCAAAGTCAAGGTGTCATCAGAGGTTAAACGTTTACTAGATTAGTTAGAAGGTTTCTGCCAAATTCCAAACGGAAGTTATAAGCTTGAAATGGACGTGGCGGATGGCAGCTGTAAGAAATATTCATGACAAAGAATTAGCCAGCAGCAGATCTGCGGAGCAGATGTAGGATGAGGATACTGTTGAATGAGTTGCAAGGCGTTTTCCGGCGATAGCTGCAGGTGGTAGGGAACACACTCGACAGTGGAGTTCAACCTGCAGACAATAAGAGTCAGACGTCGGTTATGATCGTACATAATTGGCAGATTCAACACAAACAGATCAGTATTATATTAGAACTGTTGGCCTTTTAAAAAAAACAATATCCGGGCTGTGCTGGTGTTTCAGTTAAAGCAAGAACAGATCACAAAACAACATGTGAGCTTTGAATGGGACATGGGATCTGAGTCACATGACGGCCCCCTCGCTCCTAAACCCCCCTTCTAATCTGTGCTGTCCGTCTCTCAGCTGTCAAGGAGGTGACGAAACTGATAAATGCTCTTGCACTGTGCACGCAGCTAAACTCATTAATGAACAATAAGAGAAGGAAGCGTGTGTAGTGTACATGACGCAACATCAAAACACTGTGCTTTTTTCTGCAAGTCAGTGAAATGACGCCCTCTTGTGGTCGTGCATCTTCACTGTGTGTGTGTGCTAACCACAGTAGGCCCACTGTGAGGGAGAAAAGCTGCCTCTAAAATAACATGTTTACACAATATTTGCAGACTGGGGAGGAATACACAACCAAATATAATCTGTGGTGAGACTGGAGTGCGCCAGCATACATTACACAGCAACCGGAGGACATATAAATACACCAATTATCCTTCCTACTGAGCATTTACTAATGATATTTAATTTAATAATAATACTTACAAATAAGGTTTCAGGTCAGGAATACATTTCTCAAATACTCTCAAACAATTAAAATTTACTAGAGGATGTTTATAAAATGTGTTTTTCACCTCTATGTGCTGTATGTTGTATATTAACTTATAGCAACTTAACTTAACTTATACAACTTAAAGAATTATGCACAGGGACCAGTCAGTACCTTCGAACTGCATTGGCAGCAGACAGAGCCTTGGCCTGGCCCTGGTTCTCCTCCCCGTGCAGCACCTGTCTGTGCAGGTTACTGAGCTCCACCTGGTCGTAGTCCAGCAGACCCAGGCGCCCTGCAGACACAGAGAGGACCAGGTCAGACAGAAATGCTTCAGAATAAATGACAGACCCTGATAAAGCTGGTGAATCATGACAATTAAAGTCAAATTTAACAGGATGTGTCTGGCAGACTTCACTGGTACTTTCTATCTATAGCACTTGGTAGTTGCCTTTCCTTAGAATTTCTATGTGCTTACCACTTTCAGTGATTCTGTCCCTAACCAACAGTGGTAGAGAAAGAACTCAAACATTTTACGCAAGTAAAACTACAAATAGCTAGACAAAAATGTACATGAAAAGTACCTCATTAACTTTTCTACTTGAGTAAAAGTGAGTAAGTACTTGAATTCAAATATATTATAGGTATTCAAAGTAAAAGTAATTGCCCAAAGTAGTATTTCCTAATCCACCAAATGAATATATTTATTATTAAATGAAAATGACAGAAGGGTTAATGATTAAATCAGTTTGTCACAACCTACCGATGCCTGCTGCTGCAAGGTACTGTGCCAGGGGGCAGCCGAGTCCTCCACAGCCAACAACCAGCACTGATGTCCTGGATAACTTCAGCTGACCTGTCGACAGACGTCATCTATTGTGATGAGTCACACCATAAAATAAAGCTGACTTGACAGTGTGTTGACTCTGCTGTATCTTAGAATGACATGCATGTGGTCTTCCATACCTTGTACACCCAGCTCAGGCAGAAGGAGCTGTCTGCTGTACCTCATGATGTCCTCGTTGCTCAGGGCAGGTTTGGCTTTCAGTGGGGTGAGGGGCGTCACTTTGTCATGCAGCTCCAGTGCTGAGGTGTTTCTCTGAAATCACAACACGAGACAGTTATTAGATCAAATGAAGGAGCTTTGGTCCATGTGGCATCAATCTACCTCTAACATCATGAGCTTTGATTACTCCTCTCTTTAAGTTTGTCTACAGCAAATATATATATATGTATATATATATATTACAAGGTATATGGGAAAACCTAAGCGGCTGGTGTAGTTTGCTTCCATCTTCTTTTAAGTCCTTTGATCAGGTAAGAGCATCCTATTCATTCTGAATTATCCAGTTTATTTTGGACTATGGAGTCTATTTTCTTTTTATTTGTCAGATTAAAATTATTGTCTATTTATTATTATAGCACATTAGTATAAGATTACATTTGCATTATATTTTCATGTAATTAGTATATAGTTTCGTGTAATTATTTACTGTATTTTCGGTATTAGTCACATGAGGGTTGTGTGATCACTCCCTGCTTTTCAGTAACTCATTCATTACGACATGTGATGTCTTATTCCAAACACTTTAACCATCAGTTGATGAAGACCATGTGTAGCTGAGTCATTATCGGGCACGTGAAGAACACATCCAATGTGAATGAGCAGTGCAGGCAGCAGTGTGTCTTTTGTTTCCCAGCACCTGCAAAGACTTGATGCCACACAGCGACGTCTTCGTGTGGATAAGATAAGATAAGATGTCCCCACAGTTTCTAATGATCTATTTTGTTGACGTGGTTGAACATGTGCATATTCATCATTACTGGGGTCATTGAAGGGAGGGTTCTATAGGAGAACATTATATCAAGATGAGGTTCCTCTTCACACACACATGCAGAATATTAGAACAGCATCACCAACACTGATCTCACTGAACTACCACCTCTATGATAGTGTCAACATTAACTTCACATGATAACTAGCTAGCATGCTAGTTCACACACAGTATCCATGGCTACTACACATCGGAGAGCCAGGGTCAAACTAGCTGTTTTGCTAACCTTATGTAGCCTGTAGCATGCTGCTAGATGCAAACGGTAACACCAAGCTACTGCACTAATGCTATTAGGCCACAGATTTAAACATTTAGAGACTGCTTGCGTTGACAAGTGTCGAAATAGTAGTGTTGTTGACACTTTCATACCTTCTCCAGCTGAGCCAGTTTCTTCCTCAGAGCATCAATGTCTCTCTCCTGCTCTCTGAGCTGAGCTTTCAAACCGCGCAGCTCCTCACTCATCGCTGCTGCTGCTCGACACGAGCACGACACTCCCGGTGTGAGAACTGTAAACGACGTGCGATCACGACACTTCACATCTGCTCTCACAGAGCTGACATGTTGACGTGTGGAGCAGACCAGGCAGCGCACTTCCGGGTTTGACCACGTGAAATGAGACACGTGGTAGATGACGCAGAGGCGCTGATAAACGGAAAATGCATTTAACAGGAAGGAAAGAAAATCGATTTGGTGAAATAAATTCTTTCCTTCATTCCTTCCTCTTTTGTGAAGTCATCACAGTTCATTTATTATAATTGATTGTGTTTTTCTACATATTCTATCATTATTTTTCATTACATCACATTTACCTCACGTACAATTGATTGCAACAAAAATGACTTGTTTCGATACCTAAATGTTTTTTTCCACATTTGTTTGCAAATGACGTTATGTTGAATCAAGATTTACTGAAATAAAGAAAAGAAGCGAACATTTCTAAATAAGTATCTCCAGTGTAAGAACCTTCACAATAAAATATGGCATATATTGTTTATTTACCTAATAAGTCCATAATAGTAAGAAAATACCATATAACTAAGTAATTAATTATATGTATTATAATATAAAAATGATTTGATCACATAGGTAATGCACTACTTAGTGATAGGGTATTGTATTATTCATTTATTTATTTATTTATGTTAGCTTTAGAGTTATTAGTCGGTAACTGTATAAAACATAAAATAACCTATATTACCAAGAAATGTATTACTTGGTAAAAGGTAAAAAAGAAGGTACCTATTACTTGGTATTGTTTATTTAGTAAATAACTAAATAAATGTTTCATTTAAAATGTTCACTAATCAGAGGACATGATGGTTCTCATTAGATTATGTCCTATGACCTACACTGTTAGTTTGCTGGTGAAAAGGAGACATTTTCCTATTTCCTATCACTATGTCAATATTGTTTCCACACACACACACACACACACACACACACACACACACACACAGAGCAGTATGGTGACGCTGTGGTGTTAAGAGCCTCTGGTCCTCCCTCCTGCTCTTCACATGACTGCAGCAGCTCTGTGAGCTCTCACACAGGAGGGAGAGGAATGTGCAGAGGAGCCACAGCAGCGATGGCTGGGCGGACACACTGTGCCTCCAGAATGTTTCACACTGTGGTCATCTGCTTCATATTCATCCACTGCTCCACTGCAATCCCCTGGACTCAAGAAAAGGTAAGACTTACTCTTAACGTTGTACCAGGTTCAGTCACATTTGTACATTCAGTCAATCAGATAAGTGTCTGTAAAAGTGAAGCCATTTCTTTTCAACTTGCCACAGTCAGTGTTTTTGTCTTTGTATTATCAAGTGAGGATCAAGTGATTGGTTGCTTGATTAACTGCCATGTATTTATTTGAATCGTTATTGGATGATGATATTATTCTATGCACCGTATTATATCACGTGTACTCAATTTCTTTAGCAATCTTAATGGGAAAAAAATGTAATTAATTCTATGTGCAGGTTTTCTATGAAATATCACCAGTGTTTACTGTTATTTATTATAAAAGAAGTAATTACATTTCTGAATCCATCTTTTACATTTATCATATATTAATATTCATGACATTCCAGCTGTCGTCTGCACAGATTCTTGGCACGGCTTGTGTAATCCTCCTGAGATGCACCTGGGGTATATGCCTGGCCACTCATGTTCCCTCATCTATGTTTTCTCCTCTTCTCTTTGCCTGGTTGCTATGGCAGCACCGTCCTCATCATTGATCCTCCAATTGCAGGTCTTAGGTATTTATAGACGTTTAAGTGGACCCCCCATTTTTAACCCTCTCTGAGCTCAGTGAGCCCCACCAGCCCTTTGGATCACATGACCACATAATTATACGGGGACTGTGCATTTGCCACTGTGTAATTACAGGACTCATGCTTGAGTCAGCCAGTGGTGTGCTCCAAGTTTTGTAAGAGAATGTTTATTCTGTTGTAAATGAAGAGACTAGAGGAATAGGCCCCGATAAGATGACACCAAACTATAGGAGGAAGAACAAACGTGTATTCCTGCTATTTCCCTTGAAAATAATCTTATTTACAGGACATACATATCTTGAGCAGGGCTGCAATTAGATGTTAGTCACATAATCAGTTTCTTATTTGATCTATTTAACATTCCCGTATTTGATTACATGCTGCTTTTCTCACTGTATATTAAATATCCTTGGACTTAATTACACTCTCTGTGGGTTCTTGGAAAATATGCTAGATATCTTTTCACTATTTTCTGAAATGGTAATGCCAATAATCAGATTCATCAATATAGAATGGCCCTCTATAGACAGCATACCTCCGTAAATTAAGTGATTCGCTGGGAAATTGGTGAAATGTTGAAAAACACTCAATGTTGAAGAAAGAAACATTTATCTAGTTCTTCCCATTTCACATCTTTCCGCCAAGTTTCGTGAAGATCAGTTCAGTTGTTTTTGTCTAATCTTGCTTACAAGCAAACAAACAGACAGCGGTGATAACCTCCTTAGCAGAGGTGAAGAAAAAAAAAGGTTGTTAATCAGGTTTTGACAATTCCACTATATTTTTCTCATTTCCACCCCTACTACATAGAATGCCTGTCATTTGAGAGGCTGGAGTCGTGCCCACACACACACACACACGTGCATTGACAGTGCTCTGACGTTCACGATCTCCATCCTCCCTGTCGGTTCAGGTTGTTACCAGGACAACCGTGGTGCTTAGCAGCTGAACTTTGAGACCAAATGAAAACAGAGCCTTGGGATCGACGGATCAATATGTTGGGTTTTTTTTTTAAACCTGTGACCGTAAACATGAGCACACTGGACTGACACTCAGCTTGAAACATGAACCTAAATCCATATTGCGTTGCTTAAAATGAACAATTGATTTGCATTTGGAGGGGGCTGTGTCTTAGAGGAAAAGAGCCCCTCACTTTTCTGTCTCTCTATTCAGTGGACCCCTGATTCAGTAAAGCAGACATAGTGTGAATATGAATCCACTCAATCATCGTCAGGTCGAACAACTTTAATCAGCCATTGTGTCACTCGCTGAGGAGATGTTAGACTGAACTTCGGAGCATTAAATTATTGCTTTATTTATTTTTACATATTACATCTGGTTTGTCCGCACATTGTTACAGGTGATTTTATAGTAGCCAACTGTAAGAAATTCAGTTTTTAAATGGATTCGCTCCTCAGATGTCACTATCAAATCATAAATACTGAAATAAATGTTCCCCTGCTTGGGGTTTCCAGTAATAAAACAGAATTATCTGACCGTTGTGACTGACTAACATTTGTGGTTTTGCACACTGTGTGTCATCCACATTCTTGCTCCATTTAAATCCATAACAGGAAGATTTCCCCTGCTCTTAGTAACAAGTTGTTGAATTGAATCTAACATGATAATGCTCTATATAACATTCCAGCCGTATATTATTGTTCTGATCACACACCACACCTTTACCCATGACGTAGTTCCTCTATATGTACTTGTATTTCCTCCTTAAATAATACTTGAAACCAAATACTTCTCGTTCAGTTCGTCTCATCTTGTTTTTGTCTTCGGGTCCCGCTCAGCTCCATCACCGAGCCATCACACTAACGCAAGATGAGATCCGTGTG
Source organism: Paralichthys olivaceus (assembly GCF_024713975.1). Classification (NCBI taxonomy): domain Eukaryota; kingdom Metazoa; phylum Chordata; class Actinopteri; order Pleuronectiformes; family Paralichthyidae; genus Paralichthys; species Paralichthys olivaceus. Next base: position 18,557,339 of record NC_091104.1, on the reverse strand, counting down.
GCGCTGTCTCACACAGATCTGGAGCAGATGTGGCAGAGGGATCTGAGGCCGCTGCTGGTCACCAGGTACCCGGGCTCTGCCGGCAGCCAGGCTGTGCAGGAGGTGAGCTCATCATTTAGACCACAACCCTAAATGCAGTGTGTTGTTAAAGATATTTGAGTAATTGGCAGGACAAATGTCTTACATAAAAAAGCAGCAGACATCAGCTGATAATTCTTCTGGTTTTCTTCTACATTTCATGTTCATGTTCATCTTGCTCATGTGGTGATGGAGTACTCTTTGTTCATTAGTAATATTACCACGTGTGTGTTCATTTTTCTTCCAGCATATCAAAACCACCCTGGGTTCGCTCGGAGCTGGCTGGGAGGTCACAGAGGATAAGTTCAGGTCACAAACCCCCTATGGCCCTCTGCCCTTCACCAACCTGGTTGCCACCCTCAACCCATCAGCCAAGCGCCGCCTGGTTCTGGCCTGTCACTACGACTCCAAGTACTACCCCCCACAGTGGTACGGGCAGGAGTTCCAGGGCGCCACTGATTCTGCCGTTCCCTGTGCCATGATGCTGGAGGTGGCACGAGCCCTGGATGAAGAACTGAAGACTCAGAAGGTGTAGTGTGCTAACGACTGACTTACATGTACACACTACAATAAGTCAAGCATCTTTTGCATAGTGCATCCAGAGTGCATTAAACATTCCTTTCAGTGACACGCAGGCCAGGTAGAGGTGTGTTTGTTTCTGTGGTTGTGACTACACAGTATCACAGCAAAGTCGTACATACAAAGTCAACACCAGTAAGCTCTTGAATAACAAGGCCAAACACGGCAGACATTTTTAGAACTGGGTGAACGTGACTTTTCTTCACGCACCGTAGAAGACATTTTATCAGTGTAGCATTGAAAACACAGTTGAATTTCGTGCAAGACTGGTGTTATTCTATATTTTTCTGCTATTCAACAAGTGTCAATACCAATCACATGAACGTTCTCTGTCTTTAAAAATAAGCCACAAATATAAAGCTTAATTTTTACCAAAAGTTAAGTGATTTTCTTAACAACCTGGGAATGGTAGTTTGGAGCAAACAATACATCAAACAAGAGCCCATGTGTTCTCAGAAGCAAATCCCTTCCCCTTTAGCCAAAACTGTCCTGTTCAGCACACTGATGATTTGTTAGTTAGCATAGTTTCTTTAATGCAATGGAGGATTAAACCACCGTTTATCAGGCTTCCGCTACAATGACAATACTTGTTAATAGGATCGATTCACATTTGTGTTTAGGTTTTGACAAATCTCATGGAAAGACCAGTATTGGCAAAGAAAAAATATATTGATGACTTCATGGCAGAAAAAAATAGACAAAATAATGAAGGTATTTGTGGGAAAATGGTGATTTCTTATCCTGTAAGCATCAATTATCAATGAGTCATTCAATAAGAGATTATAGATTTTACAGAAAAGCTTAAAGAAAGTCTCAGATATAAAGTAATGTATAAATTATATTATTTAAACAAACCTCTGTAAATATCCACCCTCAATCTCAACTTCAGTTGTAACATAACCCACATTATAATTACTGCGTCTGTCTTATAGTAGTAAACATTTATTTTCCACCAACAATATTTAGTCGCTGCATGTGCAAGAGATGCAGAGGGAAAACACTTAGCATTCATGAAGCCTGCTCCCCTGAACTTGTCCTGCGTGACAGTTGAGAGTCTGGTCTGTTGGGCGGACAGTGACAGAGTCGGTGACGGGGAGATCAGCCGAGGGACATGTTCATCGGCCTCAGCTGTCTGTCACAAAGGTCACTGAGGGAATAGGAATCTGCTCTGAATGCAAACATATTGGAGGAGGACACGGAATCAGTCACAGCTGATACATCACATAGGAGACGTGGTTGAAATAGCATTACAGAGGCATGTGTGTAACACATCTTAAGAATGAAATCAATGTTTCACATAAAAACTACTTTTTTAATCCTGCAGCTGCTTTTGTGTTGCTGTCATATAAAAGACCACTAGAGGGCAGCAATGGAATGTAGTAAAAACTGAACGGGTAAATTTTTCTTTTTAAACTTTATTGTCCAAGATTTACAAAACAAGCTTAGGGGGGAATATAGGGTTATAACCATAGACTGTGGTTATAACCACACCCCCACATTGCTATGTTGAATGAAAAAATATTAACTGTTGTAAAATATGAAAAATGTCTGGTTTCCTCGATTCAATTTAATTGCGTGCGATCATTTTGGAGAGGTGAGGTTGTGGTTCCGCAGAATTGTAGTGCAAACTTTTCTAGAAATTTCAATTAATCTGTGTTGATATACTTCTTTGGGGAATTGCTGTACAACTTTTTCTTTTACTTCCCACTGTAGAGCACCAACCCCGACCTGACCCTGCAGCTGATCTTCTTCGACGGAGAGGAGGCCCTCTTCCACTGGACGCCCACAGACTCCCTCTACGGCTCTCGCCACCTCGCCCAGAAGATGGAGAGCACGCCACACCCGGCCGGGGCCACACACACCAACCAGCTGCACGGCATAGTACATATCACTTCTGCTCATCCTTCTCTGTCTCAACACTTAATGACAATATCATCCCTTTGTTCACCCTCATCAATTTCAGTCCAATGCCTGATCTCCTCACACACACACACACACACACACACACACACACACACACACATGCACACACACACACACACACACGCACACACACAGGAATGTCTAAAACTGTTGGAGAATTTCTCATAGGCTTACAAAGACACATATTTTATCATTTGGGAGTCTTGGGTGTCCTGGTATCAAACACCATTTATCATCTTATCATGGTATGTAAAGTATTTCTGTATCCTGGCAATACGCAGATAGTGCTACTGTTTATCCCCACATGGAGAAAAAGATAAACTCTGACAGCATCGAGTGTGGATTCGTCTTCAGGATTTATAAAAAAGTTTCTCACCAGCATGGTTCACACTCCTCCCTCCTCGACTCTCCTCCTGCAGGATCTGCTCATGCTGTTGGACCTGATCGGAGCTCCCAGCCCTCACTTTGGCAACCAGTTCCCCAGCACAACGCCCTGGCTCACCAGACTGCAGAACATTGGTGAATGATCTAACATTTAACTATTGCTGCAGCACCATGAAGATGTGCCAGACAAACTCCGTAAATCAGCCATGAGTCATTGTAATTACTAGTTATGAATCACCAGTTATATTACAGACAGCCGTCAGTGTGCGGAGGCCAACTGGGCTGACAGTTTAAAGTGTGGGAATTAGCCTGTAGCTTTTCCCATCCTCTCTGACTGCACTATTAGTTTAAATGCTAATGGGGCATTAAAGGCCCTGACAGCTTCTTTCTAGATTCAAATGGTTGCCAAAATCTGAACTTTTTTATTTAAACTTGACAGATTTCTTGATTTATCTTTTATCATTGCTGTAGTTCTCATTGGTTTGAGGCGGGTAATGTCACATATTATGTTGACTAGAATCCAGCTGATTTACAGGGTGTCCAATAAATATCGGACAATATGAGCCTTATATCGTATATATCATATTGTATGGGTTTGCAGATTGTGCATTTTACAGAATGAACAATGCAGAATAGATGTGGATTTATATTTACACTTTTTACACTTCAAGTTCTATATTTGGTTTGGTATTTGTGTCTTATTTTTCATCATAAGTATTAAGTGTATGGTTAAATCGTAAAATATCAAGACTCAATTACATTTCTTTTTCTAAGGCATTTGATAACTATCTCAGGGATACCAATTTTCTTTTCCAAATATATAAATATATCAGCTCATACATCAGATCAGAATTTAGTCTTCAATTAAAATGTGTTGACTTTTTAGGGCTTGGATATATTTCCAAACTGCTCAAACCAAACCAATAGCATTCTGATGAAATTATCTTATCCGTTTTATTAAAGCAGACCTATGTTTTTTTCATGAAACTAAACTTACAGATACACATTTTCACTATCTGCCTCCTGTACTCTCAGAAAAGCGTCTCCAGTCCATGAACCAGCTGGTGGATCATCCTAACAGCGAGCAATATTTCTGGCCTGACCGACCAGTCGGCCATATACAAGACGATCATGTCCCATTCCTGAAAAGAGGTACACACATCCATTAAAGGTTCAGTGTGTAAGATTTAAGTGAAAGGGATTTTTGGCAGAAATTGAACAATGAATAATCCTAGTGATGTTTTCACTGGTGTGTTTCATCTAAATTGTATGAATTGTTGTGTTCTTTACCACAGAATGGCCCCTTTATATTTAAAAACGTTATATTTACATGGAGGGGGATCCTCTCTGTGGAAGCCGCCATGTTTTTAACTGTCGTCCAAACTAAAACCTTTTGAGTTTTTATGACAGGGGTATTCAGCTGCAACCTGCAACTTCACCTCTAGATGTCACTAAATTCCACACACTGAACCTTTAACACAGTCATTTCATATGACGTGTAAAATCTGTTGGATTCTCATCCTGTGCTTCTCTTTCAGGTGTACGTGTCCTCCACCTCATCCCCTCACCATTCCCGTCCGTGTGGCACACGTTCGACGACAACGAACAGAACCTGGATCGCTCCACCATTCAGAACCTCAACAAGATCATGCAGGTCTTTGTCCTGGAGTACCTCGACGCCAGACCAGAAGTCCCTTCTGTCACTTCAGTACCATTAGTACATTCAAATCCACAGAATGCTCCATGAAATTGTTTGGCTGCAGAAAAGGTCCTCAGCTCGTATTTTATAGACGTGTCATTAACTTTGAATACCAGTACTCAGCCGCCAACTGCAGAAGAAACACAGAGAATATGTTTATATAAGAACTCTTGTATTGTTTCAAAATCCATGTTAAAGTTTCCATTTTGTTAGTATATATAAGAAGAGCCTTTTTTTTTTATTGGTTTCGTTAGAGACTTAAAGACTTCACAGCTTTAGTCCGCAGCAGTGAGATGAGCACACAGGATCTCCTGTGTTTACCACACTGCTCTCTTTATATCACCCTAAACCCCTCATTTACCCTGTGAGGAGGCTTATTGGAGTCAACGCTTAGGTCTAGGATCAGGCCTGAGGAAAAATAGTTACAAATAAATGATACATTTGACATAATTTCAAATTATGAAAATATTGCATAGCAAGTGCAAAGATGCTGATGTGTGCTATACGAGAATTGCAATGGGAACACTTGCAGAGCCCGTCGTGCTAAATATACAATAGGTCATTCATTCACGTGAATTCTACATGTGAGAAATACTATGTGGCAATGCACATGTGTCACGAGGTGTGTCTCAGCTCCAGGGTATGTGACATCTCCTCTCCTCCAGCAAATCTGCTCAGTGTTTGGATTGTAAACCTGTCAGTGGCAGGAAGTGGGTGTATTTGTATTATCACGACATATTAAGCACTTCATATCCTGTCATCTCCGATAGCGAAGCGGATAACTTCCTGTGCTGATGTTTCACATGCCTGCCTTTGTTTATACGTCTCTGTATTAGCAGTGACCTTCAAGTGGTAGATCCCAGAATAATATACAAAGCCAAATCTGGATTTCCTGTATATCGGGGCTGAAAATAAATGTTGATTCAGAATACAAAGCGGATCATGTGGAGTTTTTGATCTTGAAGTCTTTGTTTGAATGTTAGTACACTGGGGGTAAAGACGCTGACCTGCTCTGATGCTTGGTTGTAATGTTAAAGAGAGGTGACCTTTGAGGAAGTGTGAATGTTTTCCTGCTATTTTAACCTCACAGCATTAAGCAAGAATGGCCAGTACAGTTCCTCTCTCTCAGCCTTGAAGCTTGGGCCCTCTCTTCCTCGCAGCAGACCAAACAATCCCTCCATCCCTCAGCCTCACCTCGACAACAACAATCCCATGATTCACTTAATCCTATCAGGGAGGACCTCCCCTGAATTCCACACCACCCAAATCCCCATGAATCCAGCCCCCTCCCATGAGAACTGAACCTGGCTCTGACTCCCCCGTTGGCCGCAGTCAGAAATGTTTATGATGCCTGGTAACAACGCACACCAACATACCACATTTCTCTGTCTTAAAGGAGACTTAACGTATGAAGACATGGGTCAATATGTGCATGCTTCCTTTGACTGGTAGAATAAAGTTAGTCACCTGCTTTGTAGAAGCATTTCATTTCTTTAAATAATCTGTATTTTATTCCGAGCTAACGCCATCTCAAGTTAGAACAACTTCTCGGAAACTAAGCGAAAACAAATTCACATAATTTTACAATAAGGTCACAGAAGTGGATCCAATAGTTTTAGTAAAAAAAGAAAATCAGATTTCTCTCAGTCAGTGATCTCAGTTATCGCATTCAGTTTATTTTGCATTCATTAAATCATTACTTCTCAATGAATAAATAAATAATCCTTTAAATTTTAGCTTCTAATATCAAGTTGGCAAATATATAAAATAAAATAAATAAATAGTATGTCCATCCCTCACCAGTGCCTCACACCAGACTTTTTAGCTGAAACACAATTTTTTATGATTAATGTGCGCACATTTAAAATGATTCTTTTTTCTTGGCTTGATTGTGCGTTAATTCTGGATAAAAACAGTTAAGTTGAAAATCACATAATAAAGTTCCTTCTTTGTGACTTTTTTCTGTCACAGTCGGAGACAAAAATACTTGTACTTATGATACTTTGATCACAACACAGCCACTCACACAGACACAAATAGAACCAAGAGGAGGTGTAACCAGGGAGATCTTTTTCTAGTCCCTTGTGAATTCTTCAAATGTTTTATAGCTGGAGAAAGTCTACATCTTTGAACTTGGGATTAGTTTCTGATATCTGTTGGGGTTTTTTCATATCTTTATTCAAGAGCATGGTCTTTCAGTTTGAGAGCATGATGTGTTGAATTTATGTTCAGATTGTGTTTTGCTTTTCATCAAAACCCTGTCCTTATACTAAAATAGCCCGTTTGCACTTAAATGTTCTCTGCTTCTGCTGAAAGTGTGTGCTTGCACTCAGACATAGTGTTGCTTTTATGCTGTCTTCTTATTCCAAAAAGTCATAGAGAAAACCAGGGGAAGTCCATATAATAAAGCCGTGGAGGGTGGGAGTGGATGAACAGACCGCACAGGACTCTCTGAAGTAAAGCAAACGTGCCCGCAGCGAGGCAGGGATATCATTCATTTCATTGGTTGACCAATGGTCAACACGACTCCTGGCATTCTATTGGTTTGGAACTTTTGACAGGGTTGTAACATAAAAAATTCCAGAATTTTTTGTGTTACAACCCAAATTCAACCCAATTCCAGGAGAGAAAAAGAAGAAATCTGAGAGCAGACGGTTCACGAGCGCACAGAAAGCAGGTAGAATGCGGAGAGGGGCTGAAGCTGGAGTGCAGGGAATCCATGCGAACAACAATGTAGCTGAGTGCAAGCACACAGTTTGAGCAGAAGCAGAGCAAATTTAAATGCTAAACAGGGGCTATTTAGTGCAAGGGCAGGGTTTTGATGAAAGGTAATACACAATCTGAACTTAAGTTCAACAAGTCATGCGCTCGAACTGAGAGACCACGCTCTTGAATAAAGATAGGAAAAAACCTCCATAGTCTAAAGCCATGATCCATCTTCTTAAGGTGCATGAGTGCTAGTTGTAGCTAAAGGCTCTAAGAGGAGAGACAAAGATAATAGATGAGTAGTAATAGGCCTGCACTCTATTGTGGCTTCCAGGATTTTTTGCCTGAAAACAAACTGATACATTGCTCAGGAAGTTTAATAACAGTTGAGGTTTAGTATGCAGCTAAATTACAGTGCAGCACATTCAGCTTCCAGCTGTGCAGCGGGGGAGTCATGGGGAAGGGCCCGGACTCTCCCATGAAAGGTGTGTTTCAGATCGATATTAAAATCAGTGAGCCAGGAAAGGTCATTTAATGTCAGAAACCATTGAAAACCATCACCTCTGTTGAGGACCTCTTAATAAAGACACACGGCTATGAAGGATTTGCAATTTCTTAAAGCCTTGAAGTAAAGAAAGATTTTGTTGTTTTTATCTTGATGACCATTTTGATAGAGATTTTAACAGATGCTATTTTTAACTTTTTCTTGCAGCTGCTCCAACACCTGCATATCCCTGGTTGCCAACCTTAATCTGCTTTATGTGACATATATAATATCACACAGTGTTATAATGTAGTGCGAGTTGGGTTTTTTTTGTAAAATACATGTTTGTATTACCACGCCTGCTTCACATATCAGTTTGTCTATTTTTTTCTTTCATTAGATTTAGATTAAGACAATAGTTTGAGAAGAATTTGGACAAATTGCACCTTTATATTGCATATTCATAGCCTTATATTGTATATAGTATTTCAATTTTAGATCATACTTATAATTTTCCATTTTTGCTGCTACACTTTTGTGTTGCTCTGTCACATTTGAATTCGATAATGTACATCTTATCTTATCTAATCAGTCAGTCAGTTAGTTAGTCAGTTAGTTAGTTAGTTAGTTAGTTAGTTAGTTAGTTAGTTAGTTAGTTAGTTAGTTAGTTGTTGTGAAGTGTGTAGCTGTTTGCCCTGACTTGCAAAGAAGCGAGATACCAACAGAGGGCAGTGGTGAGTCACATTGAGTTCACTGGACAGAAGAAAGTGGGAGAAACCAACTCTCCACTGAGCTGCACACTGTTCATTGAACACGCCTCCAGTTTCAAAGAGGGCGGGGAACACACGGAAACTACCTACATCACACGCTGCATTCAGGTGCAGCATGTAAACCCTCGTATTCATGGTTCAGCCTGGTAAATAAACACTATTAGGCGTTTGTGTATTTTTGATCATGATATTTATCACATTTGCATATACTTTTATAAAACCAGTGCAGTGCCTGTTTGTAATGTTATTTTCTCTTGTTCCGTGTCAATGCTCCAGAGCTACTTTAGAATTATTCATTGTCACTGGTGAGACCTCCTCGAACAGTTCTGCAATATACTGTCACTTATTGTTTGTGTGCTGGACATTGTGTGCAGAGCTTTTTACTAACAGTCTATGGTGCAGAGTGAACCTGGAAAACTTTGTGTTCATCCTACCTGGTTTATCTTCAATGAAGATTTTAAACATAGTGTATTTCACTAAATAAAACTGAACTTGCTTTATTTCTGTTCATGTTGGAGGCTTATGTATAAGTTCGATTTCTTTCGTTATCTTCAGAGCATAGGACAAAAATATCCCTTGTACGTTTTAGGGTCTTTTGCAAGAGTTAGGTAGCCAATCACCAGTGGATGTGAGCAGGTGTTAGCGATCACCAGAAGATGTTAGGGACATATAGTATCTTCAGTTTGTGTTCCTTAGCATTAAAAGGTGTTTTGGCCTTTGAATCACCAGACACCCGCTTCTAAAGCTGGCCCACCACAGGCTGATCATACCTGCCTGTGTGTCCCTGACACACCAGTTGGTTTCACTGCAAAAAGTCACAACACATACAAATACGGAAATGTTTCCAGGGGACCAAGTTATTGAAGTCTGCTACTCGTCAGTTGTGATGGAACTTCATGAAGCATTGAACTACAGCAAGGTTCATCACTGTTTTGGTTTTACATGTATTGTGGAATTTTGCAGCCTATGTGTTGTAAAATGTATCTCTCGTCCACCGTACGTTGCTTTTATAAATCAATCTGTGATTTCTCTTTTTGCCGAGCACTGATTGCTGACTGTACAACAAATTGCCCCTCGGGAGATGATAAACACTCCTTGTACTTTTTCCATAGCTGAGAAAAAAAGCAAAGTTATCTCAACAAAGGTTTCCCGTGTCGTCACTTTGCACGCGGTGGGGATTTCTCCCAGTGTTCCCGGCGGTACGTGAAGGCAGCAGTGATCCCGGGCCGGGCCGTGAGGAGCTGTGGGGGATTTGCGATCCTCCGGTCACATGTGTTCTCAGTCGTGTGGTGGCTGAACACAAACAGAGCAGCAGCCTCCAGCAGTCCTAACGATGTGACAGCTCGGCTTCGTTTCTCTTGAATCTAACTCTCGTCGCCACGTTTGTTTTTTTGTTGTTGTTGTTGTTGTTTTGCCGCTGACGTTGTGTTGGAGAAACCATGGAGCCCATAACCAAGTGGACGCCGAAGCAAGTTGTCGAGTGGATGAGAGGTAAGAAGTGTGGAGCACTTTGTGTGTGTGTGTGTTGTGTTCATGTAGTGTAACAAGGCACAGACAGGGGCACAGACAGGGGCTCATCCAGGCTCACTGTCAGTGTCCTTCTCCTCGTCACTCGCTCCTCTCCTCGCTTATCTCCGGCTAGTTTCGTAGAAACTGTGGCAACATTCCTCCTCCTCCACTCAGACTCATAACAATGGCACCGCATCTGCTGCAACTCTCACTGATGTTGAGCAGTTCCCTCTTCTTCAACACCACTGCTCAGCTGTAACCTTTAAATCGAGCTTCCAGGTTGACTGGATAAACGAACATCAGCCGAACACTTCACTGACAAAAGAAACTTAAACAGACACTTCACTGGGAAACATACAAATGAATTGTGTTTCTTCAACTTAAAATGATTCGATTTGCCAGTATGAGTTCACTTTAGTTGGAACTTAATTCATTTTGTGTCGCCAATTGAAGACACCACTGCTCAGCTGAGATGTTTATATCACGCCAACGTTTTGATTTGAGAGATCAGCTGAACACCATACACTGAAAAAAGACACTTAAAAATGTACTTCTGTTGATAACACACACATTAATTAGGTTTCTTCAACTTGAAATGATCAAATTTGCTCCAGTATAACTTGTTAACTTAATTAATTTGTGTGTTACCAGTTATTTTTGAAGTTCATGTACAAATTAGTTTTTTTCCCTGTAAAGAAATGTTTTACTCACTGTCCTATATCTCTCTGTCAGAAACAGACTGCACAATCCAGTCTCACTGATTTTACCCTCACTTACTGATGTTGGGCAATTTTCCCCAGCTGAAGTATCAGCTGAACACTATACACTGACTAAGCAACTTATTACAAAACTAAAATTGGTAACTCAACAGATTAATTGAGTTTCTTCAACTTAAAATTACAGCTTGTGCTTGTAGAACTTGTTGAGTTTCAATAAGAATTGTTTGATTCTTAAATACACTAACTTTTCTGTCAGAAATGGGCAACATATTTGCCAGTCTATTTTTACGTCATAGACTCTACTAATATTAAAAATAGTGAGGAGTGACCCTGTCATAAAAGTCTGTACGCTCATCATTTCAATACTTATTTGTAAATCAAGTACCATAGATGTCCAGTCCATACTGACTTAAACAATTATCTAAGTTTATTTACAAAAAAAAACTGCCCTCATGTTGCCAACTCACTCCCTCTTAGGAAGTCAAGTTATCTTAAATAACCCACTTTTCAGTCAGATCCCTTTTTTGTGCTTTTTAAAGGTCAGACACCTCAATAGCAAACCATACTCGTCAGGAATGCTCACAATGGTAATGGCATCATTCCTCTTTTAACCAGAGTTCAGTCACAGCACAGGTATGTCTAGTGAGGGACACCAAATGGTATGTGAAGTATGAAGTTGTCGCCGTGCTGTCTTCCAAATGCAAACCAGTGAAGTGTGTCATTATAATGCTGCTAAGTGAGTAATGTGTTGTTGATGTGTCTCAAAGCTGTTTGTCTTTGCTTTCCTTTTAATGGCATTTTGTCAACTCCCAAAACAAATTGTAGGTGCTTTCCTTTTCTTCTCGTGAATTGAATTTCAGAGCTCTCTGGTCATCATTCGGAGCCGTAACAGTGTTTGTGACCTTCCCTCCAGTGCTCATCTATAGCTGGGAGCTGAGGGGGATTGTGGAGGGGTTAGGGTCAGTGTGTGTAGTGAGAAGAGCACAACCAGGGCATGTGTGGTTGGAGGATTAGTTGTCTACACAGGCCCCATTGCTGTCAGACTCCTGAAAATCTGACTCAGCAGTTGTCTGTGCAGCTCTGGATTTGCAGAGACCCCCCCCCCTACAGACCTACATGGTGAGAGTGAACTATCTGAAATGACAGCAAAACATTCATGGGAATATTTCATATAATCCTTTCACATACAAACCTGATGTACGATCATGGGATGTGGAACAATGGTCAACTTGCAGTGAACTATTCGTACCACATCATCTGTTGCAGTGGGAGGTAGCAGTTCCTGTTGTCATTATCACAATGTAACTTCAGCATTGTATTAGATACAGAAAAGTGGATGATGCTGCTTTGCATTATTTGTCCCTGAAATATAGATTTTCCTCATTGTGGTCCAGGATGGCTTAATAGTCATTTGCATGGGTTAGAGGTGCCGGCCGTCTATAGGTGTGCACTACAATTACTTTGCAAGCAAATTGACCTGCCTTTCAGCAGGAAAAGCCACACAACATATAAATCATGACTAAAACACTAAATGCAACAGAGCTTCTTGACATTGTCTGTTAAACCATCATTACAGGGATAGGTTTTTTATCCTGTAGTGTCAGTTTATGCTCCCAATGTAGGTTTAGTTTGAGTTATACGACAACACTACAACTGTTGAAGATGAGATGACCTGGATGACTGAGATCTTCCCAGATATGCGTAAAGTTCTTGCATTCAAAAACTGCAAAGTATGCAGCTAAGAAAGGGCCAGAAGTTACCAAGAGTGTCTGTTCAGTACTCAGCCTGAACATGTGGCATGTAACCACAGTCTTTGTTTGTCTGAAGAATAGCTTGTGTAATCCTTCCATACCAAAGACAAGCAGCATCACACTGTGGTAAAACCCTAGTTTAGAGTAGGGTCATGGCCTCATGTTGACCTATTCACACCAATGGCAAACACGGGTGTTTCCAGAGTTGTTATGCCTGTGTGTAAGAAGTAGGTCCCAGTAAGGACTTTGTTTTGCTCTCTTTTGCCTCAGGTTATTTTCCCCAGTAAGACAGGGACTTCTTGTGTATTGAGACAGTTGTTAATCACTTGCATTGTTCAAGGAGATCAAATGGTGGCTGGTGAATGTTTATTGCTGGTGAAAGGGTTTTGGGTTCCTACAATTTAAACACTGTTATATTGTGTTTGGGGGACTAAAGATGCCCTGAAGCACAGTACCTTCACCACAGGTTTTGGTCCTCCAGCTGGACCTGTGAGTGTCGTGTGATGAGTGTGCCATATGTCATGTGTGGAGCTACGTGCCCCAGGGGAAGTCTGCACTTATCTAATGACAGTCTAGATGGTACAACATGATAAGTTTGCAGTAAATTAATTAAATTTTCAATTTGTGGTGATGGCAAAATCAGTTCAAGTTTGGGGTTGGGTTTGAAGAGCTGTGACATTAATAGATTGACCTGCATACCCATGTTCACCAAGTCAAAAGTTTCAGTCACATGCTGCAAGTCATTTTCCAAATATAGTCCTGAGCCCTCATGGGCAGTGCTTCAGCTGAGACGGGCTGGCACTCACCGGGGAATGTTTAGCTCCAACTCAGCAAAATAACTTCTCATTTACTAAACACACTTTCTTTTTGTCTTCCACTCTTGTCGGCCTTGTAGTTACTGAGAGTGTGACTGCCAAGTTTTAACAAGGCATCCCAGACATGTAAACCCAGACAACTAATGTCTGACTAAATGACTTTTATCGAGTTCTTTAACAAGCCCTGGTTTTGCAGTTCACTACACATTGGATGTCCTCCAGTATTTTCTATACTTGAACACTGACTGGTGAAATTTCAAAGCCATGTATCTGGAGATAAATTACGCATGTGAACTTAACTGATGGAGTTTATTTGGAGCACAAGGTCATGATTAAAGTCCCGCTGGTCTATTGGCCTGCATCCACCTCATAGCACTTTTAGACTTAACTGCCCTGTTTGGCACACACATCCATACAAGGCCCGACTCCATTGGCTCATCAGTGATGTGTGGGGAGCTACAGTTGCAGATGTATGTCTGTTGTATGGGCCCATAACTTGAAATCTGATATGAATGGTCAAATGCAAGTTGTTAGTTATCCCATGTGTGCTTGATCTGATGTGGTTGGAAAATATAAGAGTGGTAGCAAATGCTGTGTCATGCCTCTCTAATAAGACCATGGTGCCGAGTCAGTACTTACATTGTCAGGCTACATCCATGCTGATTAATCTTTTGTTTTAAAATGGTGTTTTATAACGTAACCAATCTCCTTCCACTCAAGCTCCATATCAGTAATACTCCCTGTTCATTCTAAAAAACTTGAAAATGTATATCACATGACCATTTACATTTGTGGGATATGAGCGTGCATTTGTAAAACAGGAAGCAGCTGCATTTTAAAACTAAAACTCAGAGTGGATATAGCCTCAAACTGTAGAGTTGAGCACCATTAACATCTGAATCAATACAATACTGGTATCTTGAATTTGGTACTGGTGCCCAACTGTAAATTTTTCACTTCTTTACCCTCTCTGTATGTTATTAACACTTGCATTTTAATGTCATAGTTGTCACTTCAGTAGCGTTGGTTCCTGTTTGACATGTTCAGAGGTCAGTACCCAGCCATGTCCAGAAAGGTGACATACATGTGTTGAATATGATTTTGTCTTTAACCAAGTGGCCACTTGAAAAAAATAATACCACTGAGTCCACTCAGGCTAAATTACCTCACTGATGGGTACCTTCACCAGGCTTATCTATAGAGAAGATAGTGAGGTGTGGGCAATGATGGCCCGTGATTCTTATCTGGCTGAAACAGTGACTCCTTTAACTGGAGTGTGAACAGACGTTATACAGACGCCTCACCCTTATTAAGGCATCAACTGCTTCTGTTTTAGTGCTGGCTCTATCAGACAAGTGGATGTCTATGTTTGGATAGTCTACACAGACATCATTAATCCAGTTTAGCAACCCTTATGCTGTAGAGGCCGTGTGTATATGCATCAGGGAGGACAAAGAAATCCAGACAGGATGTAGGAACAGTGGAAATCTCTAAGACCCTTCCAGTGGCCTCATGTATACAAGGAAGTAGGGTTAGGTCAAGGTTAAATAATTATTGAAATGACAAGAATTTCTCCCTCGATGTTAAAACACCCTTCTTTGTCATTTACCAGTTACCAGTCACACAGCCATTCAGCCTTTAAAATTGGCTTATTGTGTTGCACTGATGGGCAGATAACCGTGTTACTTTTCCATTGAAAATGGCCTTTAGAGTTCAGGGGAAGCGCTGTAAGAGGATTCCCTCTGGGGAGGGATGACTGAAAGGGATTGCCATGGTTTTGTTCCTGTTGGCCCCTGCGCAGCCTGTTTCTCACAGGCCTGATGTCCCAGCCTCATAGCCTCAGGAGCTCCAACATATGGGGATTTCTAGAGAAATCATCAATAGTTTATGTCATTGTTCTAGTAAGCAAGACAAAGCAAGAGTTCATTTGTTTCAATGAGCGTTTTTTTATGTCAGGGTTAATCACTGCTTCAGGTGAGTATGTTCAGCTTTGATATTGTGTTTGCACAGCACACAATAATGACCCTTCATGTTTGCAGCACTTTATAGGGGTTATTACTTTTATCAGTCAAACAATATCAGTTTGCATTTGCATTGCCTGTGAACCCAACGGTTCTTCTCACTCTGGGAGTGTAAGAGACCGAACGCCACCTGGTACCCCTGCCAACCCGGGATAGACCAGTTTGCTTTTCATTCAAATCTAAAATATGCATTGCAAATCTCCCCCGATGATCTCAGCTTAGCAGGGCCTGCAAGCTATTTGGCCCTGCTCTGCTGTAAGAGCATTGCCCTGCGAAGACCCATGCTTAAGCCGTGAGAGTAAAAGCTCTGAGGTGGCACAGCGTGTATAAGTGTAAATACGGGTCACATGTTGACTGACTGACCTCTCGTGCAGGGATGTCAAATGCACGCACCTGCCCACACCCGCAGGTTTATGTGCTTGTGTTTCACAATTGTGTCTGAAGACTCGTTGTCACAGTCATGTGATTTGAAAAGTTTCATCTCAAATTGCTGCTGCATCAGATCCGCACTGCTGCAGTGGTGAAGAGGACAAAAAGGGAGGCATAGGGCTGTGTTGATATTGCCTATCAAAGCACTGCTAATGCAGTTATGCGCAAATAACCACAGAACATGAGAGGAATGCAGCCTCCTCGTTTTTTTCCCCCTCCCAAACTGCTCGACGAATGAGCAGTCAAAACAGGTCACACATGTCCTTTGTTGCGTTTGGGGCCACTAGTTGCTTTTAACGGATTTAAAACGCTGAACCCAGTCAAATTGATGGTCTCCCCCCTCGCTGACCAAATACACACAAAGCTCTTTCATCCTGCCACCAGCTTACACTGTAATGGAGTGCAGTGTCATTATGATTATGAAGTGATCTGTAGTTTTATGAACTGTTACCCACTTGTGGGTTTAGCCGGGCAGTTGGGTAGATGCCAGATCAGAGCTTGTTCATAACATGTCCAGACTAGTCCTTATTTTCTCAAGTCGTCCACAGAGGCTGGCTGAATTCCTGTCTGTCCATTAACACAGTTGCTGTCCTGTGGTTAAACTTTAAAATGACTCTTACTTTCATTCTGCAGTCCATTCAACATTATATCACGTGTTCATATCACATATGAACTAGATACAGGCAATTTATTGTTTGTAAGAATCCATGCTCATGATTTCTCTGGTTGTGAAATGTCTTTTAAACCTGTCAGCTCTCGTGTTGACTGGTTACATTAGAGAGTGTTGATAGACACAGTAGCATGTAATGGCCCAGTCTGTGTTTTCACGCCATTGATGGTGCAACGATGAGCCCCAAGGCCGACCATGGAAACCGCCTCACGCACATTGAGTGGATGGGATGAAAGTATAATGCTTTTACCCGGGAAACTAAAACACCTGCAAGATTAAAGGGAAGCGTCATACTTTCTTTTTGATTATTCATATGTTTGGTTTTCCACAGATCACAAAGGCTCATATAACTATTACAGAAAGTCTGAAAAAAAAACTAACAGATGAAACACTTCTTTCAGTTTGTATTTGGTCCCATTTCAAAATCACCCTTGAAAATTCCACAAGCACATTGCAGTGAAGTCATGGAGAAACTGTTTTACATCCTGTTCATGAGGGATTCCACATCACCATCCTACCCTAAAGAAAAACAACCATTTCCTGATCCTCGGCATCCAGCACACAGGCCACTTATTGACAGATCCTCCCTGACATGCTTAAATTGGAATTCGTTGTGAAACCTTTCAACTCACTGAACTTAAAATTATCTGCCGGCTATGAGAGAGGCCAGAGGCCAAAACTTGACAAATCTCATGTCGCATCTCAGGCAGGTTGGACCCAAGGCTGAAAACACCAGCACGTTTCAAACAAAGCATTTTTTGCTCTTGATCTCTTCTCAATAGGTTGTACAAAGGACGCTAGAGGAAAAAGTAGGGTTTGGATTTGTTTAAGCAGGGAGTGGTAGATCCTGGACCTGAATAACAATCATGGGAGATTCTGATAATTCTCCCTTTTGTTTCCATCTGTGCAGACATCTGGGAAAAGCCTCCCACCTGCTCTTCTGTTTGTATGTGACGCCCTTTCCAGTCAACAACACATTTATTATTCATAGGAACATGACTGTCCTTTCCTAATATGTCATGGCTGTGAGGGAGACCCACAGGTGCAGACAAGAATACAAACAAACCTCACCTGGATGCAGATAGGCAGTTTAGGTTTTTTATGATGAGGGAGATTAGCTTGCGTATGTGTGTGAAGAATATATGATTAATTTAGAGCATGAAAACTAAATGTAAAGGTACTTAATACAGCACAACAACCACAGTGCAACATGCAGTGTATGAATGTGTGTCTGCGTCATAGGTGCCCTGTCCTGGCCTGTGGGTGACACACTGTGTCGCTCACTGCTACCTTCCATTGCAGATGACTCACCCTCCCCCCACCCGGAGGCTTCTTGCAGCAGGGAGAACAGGATCGGCCGCCTACTGCCTGCAGGCTGCTTAGTGATGTTTTACCTTGCATCATTTATTCAAATGATATATTTGCTCCTCGTTGTCATAATATAAGAAATTAGTCATCAAGAATTTTTTGGGAAAGCTATTGATGACTTGTTGCTTTGTGTTTTGAATGTACTTTGCATTTTTTGAAGAGGCGTGTAAGTGTGCATGTGTGTGTCTTTTTGTTGTTCTGGTCTTGTACAGAGAAGATGGACAGACTAATGATCTCTCAATCTTTTTGACCCCCTTCTCCTCCTCCTCCCCTGACCTGCCCACGAGCCAGCTATAAATTGCTGGATTGTGGTCACGCACTCCTCCTCCTTTATTTCATCTTCCTCCAACTTTCCCAAACCTTTGTTGCCGCCACCCCCCACCCTCCTCCGTGGCTCTGTGCGAGGGTAAAAACTCAGCACCCTGAGATTTGCATGTGGACAGCCTGGGCTGAGGAAGGGACATCCACTGTGCCAAGGTCACGGGTGGACCCACTGTCAGTTGTGATTGAGTAAATCCTCTGCACGTTGACAATCTTTCTCTCTGCTTTTATTGCTTGGCTTTTTAACAAGATTTGAGCAGGGATTTACCCTCTGGGAGATCTGTGGCAATTAGCAGGTTTTTATCCAATGATGCTTATGGGGATCCACATTAGGACCAGAGAAAGTACTGCACTCAACCATATGAGCCACAGGGGCAATATGAATCTTTAGTTTAATTAAAGGATTGGTCATATTTGTCTGTTTCATAAAAGTCAAGTAAACCATTGTCATAGAACATAATAGTACATTGATGCACAATTTTTTGAGTTGCAGTGTTACTCTTTCTACCAGCACAATATTCCCACGGCAAACTAAATGAGTAGGGCTCATTTCCTCCGCCAAACCTTGTTGATCTTTGTTGTGGTTTCCATAGGCAGCTATTATGGTGCTGGTAAATGGGTCTGTAATCAGCATGCAGGGCCCCCCTGATCATACATGTGTTGGCCTGAAAGTGCTAAACAGAGTTCCCTGTTTTTTCTTCACAACCTGTTTGTGTGTCGGTGGCTATGACTTTGAACCCAGGTTTACTTTTGAAAGGGGTTGACACTTCTCAAAAGTGGTCATTTTGCTTTCTTGTCTTTCCTTGTCCTTTTCTGTCTCTACCCTGTGTTCCTCCACTTTTTTGAGTCTTTGCCTCCATCCCTGTCTTTTTGCAGCAACTCCCTAATTATAGTTTTGTCTTTGGTAAATGATGCATAGGCTGTAGCAAAGCACGGGTCTTTCAGATGTCCTGTTGACACACAAACAGCACTGCCTGTTATGCAACTCAACCCATCTTTAAGAGTGACTCTCATGGCCACACATAGTGAATATCCTCATTGCTTTCTCGTTTAACATCTCTTGTGATTAAAAATGGAAAAGACAACACTGTTTCCGGCTTGACAGTCTCCATTGAATCTTGTGTTTTTCAAGACACAAAGACTGTGACTATCTTGGGATACTTGTCAACAGGCTGAACCATGACAACAATCACAAACATTGGAGGGGCCAGGAAAGACAGAAAAGATTGTGGTGGGTGGGGATGGAGGGACAGGACTGTGGAAGGAGGTGGGAACATATGAGAAATTTTTAGGGCTTTGTTGCTTTCTTTGGAGGTTGTTTATGCTAGTGGAAACGAGCTGCAGTGTTGCTGGGAAGCCGACTGACTGGAGAGTGATCGATGTTTACCCTTGCCCCTGTCCAACCCTCAGGGCCTGGCCACACTACCCGTGCATACTGTCGCTACCTAAAGACAGGGATTCTATACAGTTTTATAAAGCTGATCTCAGATATCCCTGTACTTATGTCCCTATACATAAACCAAATGTCTGTCTGAGTTTGCCCAACTGTATATTATTTGTTTTCCATGCCTTTAACTTAAGCAACAACTGTTAGTTGCTTTCATTATTAATGCGCATGTAGCAGTCTGTTTCATCTTAGCTCCATCTTGTTTCTGTTCCATCTTCCTATCTGCTTATGACCAGAAGTCATCATGTATCATGTGATGTGACACACCAAAATACCTCTCATAACCCCCTGTGCTCTTCTGTTCTGACCCACATCGCTTCCAAAATCACTCCTATCAGTATTAGTGGAGCCACTTGACATAGGAGGAATTTTTAAAATCTGACGAGTTACCCAGTATTGTGCCTGGGGTTTGTGGGCCGCTTGAGGTGAGGATTAACTCAGCCCAGGGGCTGGTACTGTCAACCACGCAAACTTTGACCCCCTCCTCTCTCATCAGTCATCGTCCATCACGCTGTAAGAGACAGAGCTGCCTTTGTCTGCCTGTGGAAGGACTGGCCTCAGCTGCTTTTTCTCACTTAAGAAGCCCACTCGGGACATGTCACTGCCATTTTGTAGATGTCTGTGTTTTAGATCAGGGTACATGAAGTGAAAATGTCTTTGTTTGCTGGAGGAAGCAATGATAAGATTAAAACAGGGGTCACACAGGGTCACAGTCTGTTAAGCAGTCAGGAGAGGGTTAGGGGTTAATGACACTTCTGAAATGTGACAGATGCAAAAATGAGAGTTTGTGGTGATAAGAGCCGACAACGTTGTCGGGGTGCTGCAAACATGACCACGTGATCTCAGCAGCAGAGGTAATACATCACTTCCTGCCTCTGCCTGCTGCACCCGGCTGCTCCACCTCTCGCTTCAGTTATGCAGAGAATTTGTTGCTGTTGTGAAGTCTGTGCAGAAGCTGTGTTGTGCATGTGTAAAAGGCAAACTACGAGTAAACTCCGTAACCAATTATCCCGATTTTACCTGTAGGTCATGTCCGAAAGCATATATGATGTTGTTTCATTGGGATACTTGCTTTTTCCTCTTTCTTGAAAGGTACATTATCCCAACCTACTCTACCATCGCCATTGCATGTTGTCAAAAACATTTCACTTAGTGCTTCCTTCTAGTGGTTGTATTGCTTAACAACCATGCTAATGTAAACAAAGCAGGAAACGCTTTATGATGTCAGGGTAGCATAAGTTTGTCATAATTCTGTCCTGTAAGATGCAGCATCAGTAAAACTTGATTCAACAATAACCATGAAACTAGATGAATTAGAAGAAAAAAAATTTTTTTAGGAATGAAAGATGTACTGTCGACTGAAAGCTGTAAGATTCTCTACTGTCCACAGATGAGAACACAACATGCTGATTGGCGAGATGTGGTGCACCATTGTGTTACTCCTATCCCCAGTTCCCATTGGAAGGGCTTGTCCAGTGTGTGTACAGGCTTTGTTGTTGTCCTGTGAAGTCATGCATTAGAGGATAGCTTAGCAGTTGCCGAGAGGAGCTTTTTTCTTTCTTTCTAATTACAACACGGCCTGGTGCAGCCAGAGACCATTGTGCATGAGCGCTGTGAATTCCCACAATGGAGCTGCTCAGCAGAGAACAATGAGTCAAATTCCTGACCATTCCCCACAGGTTCAGAGGCCGGGCTGACAAATAAAGACAGCAGAGTTACAGTGGCTTTGCTATTCTACACCCAGTAGCTGTCCCACTGGCCACCCCAGTGGGGATATTGGTTTGTGTTTGTGTGTCCTTGTTTGTGTGTGTCTGTGTGCATGTTTTTGTATGTGTGTTCCAGGGTGGCTTCAGCTCCCACTGGGAGCAAAGCAAGGGGTTGAAAGATGGGGGAGGTGAAGAGGCGGGAGCTCCTTTTTTTGTTCTTTCTGTAGGAGGTAAAAGACTGTTCACTCTTTTTCTAGTGTAATCAAACCCCTGAGAACGAAAAGTTGGCAACTAGAAGCATCAATAAAGGAATTGTTGATCATTTTTGCAGATGACGCAACAGTGAACTTGTGCAAGGTGACATACCCAAACCTGTGTGCCACGAATACTGAATTGGTCCTCATGTACTTTGCTGCATCTAAACCAAATCTGCAGTTGTTCTTCTGGTGGGACGTGAAAATGTTGAGATTAGCCATTAGGAAACGGGTGCTGTTTTTTACGTTGCCAAAACTGTGTGCTTACACAGCCTTTAAGTAGGCTGCGGCGCTCAAGGCCTCCCACAGGGTCTAGTTCCACTTGTAGCATCCAGACTTGGAATTATCTGGAGTTCTTGCTTTCCCAGCTGTTCAGAAATACGACTGTGCATCCTACGTTCACTGAGCAGTTGTGTAGGTAACTACACATAATCAGTGTTTGCTAAATGGGAGACGTTGGGTGGTAAGAAAGGCCCCACAAGTGAACAGCAGGTGCCGTACTGGGACACAAACTGACATCTGCCAATCTCCTGCTGCTCTGTCTATTTATTGATCATCAATACTGACAGATTTCAGCCAGATGCTCTCTTCTCTCTCATGCTCAAGAAATCATGTCATAATTAACTTGATTTTATATAACTCCAGCATTTTGTAGCAGACAATGTATTTTATGTTCATTCTTAATTTTTGTAAAGCTTTTTTACTCTTGTTTTTCTTCTAAGTAGCATGGCCCAATTTTTTATTTTTTTTTATAAACTTCCTGAAATGTCTTAAATCTTACATTGAAAAAAAGATATTATATTTACCGTGATATAAACTGGAGAAATAACACCTTATCGGTGGACATGATAAAAAATAACCTGCTCATTTCTGCTTGGTGAATGACTAAAACTGTTGGTTAATCATTTTCTGTCAATTGACAAATTGTTATTACTCAGATCTGGATCCATTTTTATGGATTTAATTTTATACTATTAAAATAACTGTACTTTTAAAGGACTGTACATCCTTTAAGTATAAATTAAGAATTGGTTAATTATGTTAATTGAAATGTTACATTAAGCTTTACGTGTAGGATTTGAATGCATCCATAAAATCCGGTCCAGTTTGATTCTGTTTCTTTTCAAAATAAAATCGTCATTTTGTGTCTGTTCCTCTGCGTCGCAGTTACACCCACTTTCTCTGGTTTGAGGAAATTTGCCAAGTGGTTCACAGAGGCCATTAAACTCCTCCAAACTGTTTCATCCTGTGCAGGCTTTTGAAAAGCATTCACACACTCCTCCCTGCTGCCTCCCCCTCCTTTCAATTCACAATAACGTGATACTCTATCTCCTTTATTACTTTCCCTGCCCTTAATGAAAATTGATAGTCTCACACACATACACACACACCCTGAAAGCCATTGATCAAGGCCCTGTAAATGTTTTATAAGCCCCACTGTAAGGACACCCCTCTGTTATTCAGAAGGTGTCGATGGTTGGGTCCACAGGGAAGGATGCCTAATGCTCCTGTGAGGGCCCCTGAATTCAATGCATTTTTTTCCAGCACACATTTAGCCTTATTCTCAATCACTGCTACCATCTAAAATGGTAGTTCTTTTTCACTGATGCACACAAACACACTTAGAATTGTTCCATCTCAAAGGAAATGCAGATTGGTTTGGACCCTGAAGTGATCTCAAATTTCTAAACTCACCAAAGTCTGCACTACGATCAGAGACAGGAGCTGTGGGGATAACGCACTTTGCTAATGAATAAATTAAATTAAATTAAAAGCCGTTTAGAGCAAAGGAAAGACCCTTCATTCATCAATTAATGGGTGATTCATTCCTCACTTGTTCACCCTGTTGTTTCATTCCACACTGTTTTTCCCATATCTAGTCTGTGTGGTTTTACAACAGCCAAGCTTAAAAAACACAATGTAAGCCCCAGCATGTTTTACTGTGAGCAGAACTGCACAATTCCCTTGTGCCCTTTTCCTCTTCTTCTCTTTGGTTTGCGTGGTGGCACCGTTCCACAGGAAATGCCTTTTTAACGCAGCAGGAAGGAGAAACTTTGTCCCTTCAGGATCCGAGTCTTTGTTTCCATCTAATCGCATTAAGTGACTAGCCTAGTGTTTGAATTTGGCTTGTGTTTGTGTTGGTGTGGGCTCAGACCAGTACTCAGTCCCTCTTACAATTCAGAGCGTCCTCCTCTGCAGGTTGCCGGCCCATCAGGGGTTAGGTTTAAAATTCCCAGCTCAGGAATTAGCATGCAGAGGAATGAGAAAAATCTTATCAGGCTAACTGGACTTGACTTGTATGGCGGCTAATGGTTAACAAGTCATGATGGATTTTTCCTTTTGATTCAGTGGAGATGAACTGAGCTCTCACATATGTCTCCTTAAGGCCTGAAAATACTGCTGTAAGTGAACTTTGATGCCATAATGGAATTTTAATGGATCTGAAGGGAGTCCTTTGTAGGTAGTTTAAAATCTCTTGGCTCCACAGTGCAGAATATCCAGATGTAAAGTGTCACTGTTATGTGAATTTTTACTATTCGTGCAGTACAAAGGGCTGCAATTGTGAAATATCAAGGAATCATGAAACCAGGAACTTGGCTCCTGTTACAGCTTCTATCAAGTAATGACTTTGCGCTCCAGGTTAGCCAACTGCTTCACAATAACAGCCTTTCATCCTGGAAGTCTGATGAAGTAGGTTATTACTGTGGAAGTGTCTGAGCAGAGCTAACTTAAAGCCCCTGAAAAGTATTTTTCTTTAATATGAACAATTAAAAAAAGCAAACTTACCGTAATCAGATCTGTGTTGTTGTGGTGTAATCAGATCTGCGTTGCAGAGACTAAACTACAAACCAACCATCATTAGATTCTGATTCAAATGTTGATCAATTCTGATTAGTGTTTCTATAGTGTCCTGCCCACATCACCCTATCAAAATAACGGTGCACAAAATAAAACAAAAATTGAGAAATCTGTAAGTGTGCACATTTAGAAAATAGGTTCTCAGGGCCTCAAAAGCCTAAAAACACATATTTTGTGTTTTGCTCTGTGTGTTTTCTTGCACCAGAATTCAAAACAGGATACCTAGAAGTGGAATCTGCTATATTGTTTTAGTTTAAATAATTCTATATCAGCAACACTGAAATTAGTTTTCACGTAAAATGCTTATAACATCTTGAGTTAGTGTATGTCATGTGTATACTCTGCACAGCTTGTTTGGTCAGCAGTCACTGCACACACACTCAATGCACACAGTGTCTCCTTCTTTCCCTCATGCATACTCTCTGTGACACATGCACAGACTCAGTGTCACAGAGGCATCAAGAAATGAGGTGCCATTCACAAAAATGGCTCAGTGACCTAAGAACACACCCAGCGTGTCTTCATTCACAACTACATGCTCAGCATTTTATATGGATGCTGTTATCTGCTGTTAAATTACATGTTCCTAAAAATGTCACGCCTTGAATATCCCAACTGAAAACGTATCTGCCAAATCATACAGGGGAATATTATTTGAGCTGTGTGTGTGTGTCTGGTATGGTCAGAGAGAGCGAGTGTGCCATGCAGCTGACAGGTCTTTCAGAGAAGCAGGGCGCAGGGCCATGTAGCTGCAGCTGCCCCCTCTCTGTGCGCTCTTTGATGGAGGAGAAAGATGGCGTTCACTTCTACACACGCACACACACACACACAAACACACACAAACACACACAAAGGCTCGTTCTTCGCTCAGTTGTCCCATAACTACTCGAGCGTCCGCTGAGGGACACATTGCATGCATGGGGAGGGTGTGTTTGTGAGGATGTTTATTGCAATGCATTGTACATTGTGCTCGTTCTGCAGCATCAGAAGAGCAGTTGCTGTGCACTACAGCGCACACTTTATTAATGGGAGTTACACACTCGTGTGTTCCAGAGCTGTTGGTAGCACAACAGTCCAACTCATTTGTTATTGCAGCTTCAAATAGTAGACACAAGCACGTTTATTGGACACACACACATGCACACACACACATCGTAGATATAGCCCTCTGTTGTTTAACCAGCCTAACAGTCTTAGTGGTCTCAACTGTTACTCTGTTTAAAATATGTTTATCTAACGAGGAGCAGAGATAGAGGACCCACCTGTTCCTTATCTAAACTGTGCACACAATCGCACACACACAGTATGAGGACACATGCTAATTACACTGAGGGATACAGTTGATCTTATCTGATCTGTTAGCATTATTCAAAGGGGCAAAGATCTCTGGAAAATGACAGTTGAACAAGCCTTTAAAAATATAAAACTATTGTTTGCCTAATTAGTTTTTGTCGTTTTCATTGTGTGTATCCAGGATTGGACGACAGCCTGCAGCAATATGTGAGCAACTTTGAGCGGGAGAAGATCAGTGGGGAGCAGCTACTAAAGATCACACATCAAGACCTAGAGGAGCTCGGCGTGGCCAGGATCGGGCACCAGGAGCTAGTGCTGGAGGCGGTGGATCTTCTATGCGCTCTGGTCAGTACATCTCTGCTGCTGACATGTTTATAGGATGTGATTCTACTGTATCTACCAGAAGGTTTTCTAACAAATAATGGGCTCTTTTGGTCATCACCCCTCCCCCTCTATTTCTGCTCATGTCCATATTCAAGTCGAGTCAAGTCAAGTCCACTTTATTATCAATAATGCCATATGTGCAGGACATACAGAGAATTGAAATAGCGTTTCCCCCTAATCCCCGGTGCAAACAGCATTAAACATGAAATATAAAATATAAAAAATCATTTATATTTCATCATTTATATAGTCATTAAAAGATATAAACAGGCAGTGGCAAATCTAGATGATATAAAGAGTATAAATATGGCAGATATGGTGGGGTGAACAGAATGAACGGTATAAATATAAACAGAATTATCAGTGGAATATAAATATGGCAATATTCACTTAAGTCTCAGCCTGTAAAGTTTCTGGTTTGGCAGCCAGTGGAGGCAGCGATGCATAAGGGCTCATCATTTCCCACACAGCTCAGCAGGGTGTGGAGGCACCACAACACGCAAAGCAGCCTGAGGACATTAGAGAACACCAGTGTCGCGTAGAGAAGAGAGATCAGGTCAGAGGGGCTTGGGCTAGATTTGGCAGGATGAAGCTTTGGGAGATTATTAGAGGCAGTTAATGGTGGCTATCATGTAGCAACAAGTGACTGTTTGATAGATGAGAGATCTTGCCCTCTCCCCACACTCTACATTCCGTGTACATTCTTAAGAAGTTCTTCAGACTCAATTCTCTTGAGCAAAATGACAGAAACATCAGTCGGCTTCATTCCTGCCGCCGCAACCTTCTGCTCACCTGAGTCACCTCTCTTGGTTCAGTCAAAGGTCCCTTTGAGCTCTCATTAGTCACTGTTGTAGTGAACCACCTGACCCGTTCTCCATCATCACAGCTTCCAGAAGAACTGCCAGCAAAATCCCCTCTGCTTTCAACTAGTGAGCACGAAATGAGCGATGAAAACCATCCACGCTCCAACTTGAAGGAGAACCAGGTTTTCAAGCAGATGGGATCGATTTGGAGTTTTATCACTTCCTGTGCCATAAAAGTCCCAGATTGTGGTTGCAGTGTCAGCATTTCTCTTTTTATGTTTGCTTAAAATGCTTTACATTTATCGTTTGGGGCACGGTTATTTTTACCCTGAAGAAACTTGAAAGGAAAAAGCCTTTGTTTCTAACATGAGACTTCATGTCAGATTGTTGCTGATCTGAAAGTTGTAGGTGACAATGTTTGAATCAACTTATTTTATTGATCTAATTAGATTGGGTCTGCTTGGATACTGAGTAAAGCAGATACGGATTTGATATATCTCTTATTTCTCCCATTGTTGGGCCAATGCATACCTATAACCATCGGATTTGACACATGGAAGCACTTTGTGCACGAATGTGTTCCCTTTTTTTGTTTTGATAGATTTACTCCTCGTTGATATAATGTACATCCTGTGGGCCATAACCTCTTTTACCAGCACAGTAATCAGGCCCAGATTCTTTTGCATCAACACAGTGAAATCTCCAGTAATTTTACTCTGGAGCCGCTTCATAAAAAGTGCTTCCTCAGCTTGGTTTTGTTATTTTAAGTAAGGTCCTTTCCTCGCATGTGAATTTAAAAATCCAAAATGTGCTGCTGCTTTCTAATACATTGTGCACATTTGTACGGTATATTATTATGCAATATATTAAGAGAGCATTCAGCATATTGCGTGGTCATCCTCTCTCTTTTCCTTGAAACTTACGGCCAGGAATGCTGGACTCTTAGCGAACTTTAACCTTTGGTTGCATTAGTGAGGAGATTTTTTTTTGTCCGTTAGAGGTTTTCCTATTAAGAACAAGGCCTCAACCTTTCTCAGCCCCCCTGGGAGGAAGTGAGGCCCCCGATTCAATTTATTTTAATTGTGGCAAGGTCACTGCTACCGACAGGACCACAGGCCACCCCCACCATAAAAACTACCAACACCCTTTTTCTGTTTACTGTTACTGACTTGTGCATAAAATTAAGATTTCATGTTTTTGTTAACGTCCTGTTAACAGTGTCCAGATTATATAATTTTGACCAATGGCCTTGGATACAGCCCCACAGCCCTTTTGGATGCTTCTCTTATACCTCTTTTACACAGAATTAACGAGTATATGCAAGTTTTTTAAATGTGAGTTAACCCACTGAAAACAGCCATTCTCCTTTGCCATTGCCAGTAGAGGGGTTTTCTGTTTTCCTCACCTCTCATCTGAATAATGCGGAGGATTTGTTGCTGTTGTGAATGTGTCTGTGCAGAGGACCTCCCACTGTGTTCTGCATGCGTGAAAGGCAAACTCTGGAAAAAAACTCATTTTACCCTCAGGTCACATCTAAAAACGACTAAAATGTTCAACCAGAAAAAGGTGCAGGGTCAGGGTCTTAAAAAATTAGCACGTTCACCTGGGTATTACCTTTCCATCACTGCAAATCTGAACCAAAGCCGATAAAAAACAGTGTCTACTGCACAGTGATTTGTCCGGGGAACGAATGCTGACTGTATCCATTCCAGGCAAAAACCAGATGCTAATGGGTGTTTGTGGAGTTTTTGACCAGTGGAAATCCTTAAGCTAATGAGAGCAAACTGATTTTGGACTAAGAAAGAACATTTCAATTAATTTTACTGAAATGCTGTGATGCCTTCTGCAGAGTCAGTGTTGAAACCTAACACTTCTCTATTTGTTCTCAGACCCCAGTGACCCTCTCAAAGACATACACTTCATGATAGTCACAGGCACATTAGCTGTGTCCAACACTGACTGAACACACAGTATATGACAGATTATCTGGTCGCAGAGCAGCTGTAAATGTATTTTACTATTGCCTAGGGTCGAATCTATCCCAATATGTAACACAACACTCAACCTTTGATGGCACATTTTAGCAGATGTATATATAAACACACTCTTTGTCCAGACTGCAGACATTTATATATTTTATCGTCAAGTCAGCTTGTGGCAAGGGGCAGGAAGTGCTGTGTTGTGATAGCCACTATCCATTTCTCCTGGGGACACTTATATCAGTATAAAGACCCTTCAAAGGGCTTACACACAAAAAAGCGTCTCTTCCGTCTTGATTCTACATTAACTCTGAGTCTATAAAAAGGCGCTGAAAGAATGTAAATGTGGCTTGAAATGTCGTTGAGAATGAAAAATTGTGTTTGATTGGAACCACAGATTCCTTCGCTCAGCTCGTGGTTTTCAGCTCAGCTGGCAGTGCGTGACAAAGGCTGGAGCTGGACATCTGCGGGCCTGCCAGAGCTGTTGTGACTGCTGTGTGATTGGCCTGCTAATGAAAAAGCCAGGAGAGAGGTTTTGATCTGGAAAAGTCCTCACACTTCCTATTTAGGCTCAAAGTTTTCACTTGTGGACTGCATGAGAAACCAAACCATCAAATGACTTTCCTCTCCTTTTTTCCATAATTTCTTTGATCACGTTTGCTCCTGTGTAATGGTGTTTCAACAAGCTTTTTCATGGCAGGAGTCAAATTATCTACAGCTACTGTTTAACTAGTCTAGTTATTCCAGTGGTTCCTTAGGGACTGAACTTAGTGAAATGATTTGTATGTTTTTTTGAGCACACGTTGGCAGGAGGCAGTGGAATAAACAGAGACGCTAACCACTTGCAGATCTCCCCTGGTGTTTGCCAACACATGCTTTTTTTTTCTTTTTTTTTTACTCATTGCAAAGCAGATTTAGCTACTGGAACATAACATCACATGTACAGCAGCACTGCTGGCAGCTAGACTACACCATGTAAACAGATATTCACCAGGACAAGAGCCTGGCCACCACTCTCTGTATTACCTTTAACCAACAAATCACTGCAGGGCCATTTATTCAATGAAAACATCCAAAAACAAGTGGTCATGTGCAGTCTCAGACGCTCACGTCATCCTGCAAGAAAAGCCAAGTGCCCTGTATTAGTCCAGTTCATAGCTGGACTCTGCTGTTCTCAGTGACCCTTGAAGACACAGAGCTGTGCTTCCTTGCGCATGTGAATAACCTATAAAGTGCAGGAATGCAGAAGCAGGAAACAACCCAGGCTCAAGAATGCAAACTTTGCGGCCCTTCATAAGAATCAGGTGATGGCACGTGCCTGTCCTATTAACAAAACTGAGGACTGAGGGTAAATTCATGTCTTTGCTCGTTCTTATAGTCTAGTGCATTTAAATCATACCTGTCAAATGTATTGTGCAAGAACAACAAATAGAGAAACGACCTCCCGGGTCTGGACTGTGAAAGATGGGCTGAGTCCTTTTGATGTTGACTTTGATTGCATGTTTTTATTTATAACTTGTATTCATTCACTGTTTCAGAACTACGGAGTAGAAACGGACAACTTGAAGAATCTGGTTGTGAGGATGAGAGCTGCCACCAACAGTCTGCACATGGCCACATGTGATAGAAGGAAAAGCCCCGCGTATGAAGGCAGCAACTCTCGCAAGCCACCCAACGACTTCCTCACCTCTGTGGTGGAGCTGATTGGCGCCGCAAAGAGCCTCCTGGCTTGGCTCGACAGGTACTAAAACTTTATCGCCACCCACTTGCACTGTGCATCAGATCAGGTATAAAAAAAGGTTGACATGTGATCACAGCCTAAACTGGCTGCATCCCAAAGAGTTTTGCATAAACACATGATTTGATGACACTGTGGGAGGTAAGGCTGATTCTAGACTGACAGGGGGGTGAAATGAATACTGTATCTTGGTTTGGATGTGATGTCTGTATCCGCCCTACTCTCCTGATGACCCACTCCAAAACACATTACACTGTAAAAGCAGAGCATATTAAGCAAGTTGCCAGGATTGAGTTTTAGTGTTAGCGGGCTGAAATGAAGCTTCTCTTTTTGTGGCAGGCTTTGCTGGTGTAGGTACAGTGACATCATGATAGAACAGAGAGAAGCACAACAGTCTTTATAAGTGCTGTGCTAAATGTGAAGCCACATCTGTGAATTAGTTTCTAGTTCTTTTTTTTCTTAATAAGAAATTTTGTCGTAAATGTTCAGTTTTTTGATCATGGATTTTGCTCGTAAGAACGTGTCAGTGTCAAAAATGTTAATATCAAATGCTAATACATTTTTATGGTGGCATTTTTGCAGCATCTCGTTTACTAAATGGGGATAATATCAGTATTGGTAGATAAAGGCTTTAAAGTGAAATATCGTCATCAACCCGATATGATTGTTTCTGCCAATATGACAGGTGATATGAGATGATATTTTAATTATGAGCTTGCAACTTGAACCATTGACTAAATAATGTTATTAATCTTTAATCTTATTTTGCCAATATGGTGCATCCCTTTAAGAAACAAACCTTCATAGACTTTGTGTTGCAGCTGATGGTCTCTGCTCAGATGGTCAGAACATTTCTACCAGAGCAGTTTCCAATATTTGATCAACATGTTTTTTACCTTTACTTTCACCAAGTAAGCAGCAAGTTATGGTAAACAGGCGAATTTCACTTCCTTTACTGGTCCTTTGCCTCTGGATAGAGTGTCGTCCACATGTCAAGCCTGCTGCGCTGTGTTGTCTTGCTAAAGCTCTAACTCAGATCTAATCTAATATGATGAGGCACACACATATTTCAGGGACTGCATGGGGGTTTGGGGCCTGATGGTTGCAGAGCTATTTTAGAGGCACCAGAATGGTGACGTTCCTGAGTTAAAGCCTAGTCTGTCTGTGGTCAGTCACCCACACACTGTGATCACAGCAAGGTACACTGCATCTGCTGTGAAGCTTAATGTTATAGCTGACTTCATGTTACTACACAGTCACATATCCAGTTTCAGCTTTTAGTGTTTTATGACTTTAAGATTTAGAGATGAATATCAAACATTGTTTTTCTGTGCATCAATTATTAAATTGTCATGCAGTTTGAATAAGATCAAATTTCATGACAACTCTTCAGTCCATCACTGGTTCCTAATGTTCTCCCTTTCCTTCTTTGTCTGCTTGCAGGACGCCTCTTACAGGGATCAGTGACTTCACAGCCACCAAGAACAAGATCATTCAGCTGTGCCTGGAGCTCACCACCACAGTTCAACAGGTCTGCATGCTAGTTAGCTCAACAGCACACATGTAGACAGCCTCAGGGAAACATACACACATAAAATAGCATTTTTCCACTGAGCACATACCAGCTCAGGGGCACAGACATGCAGGATGAAGTGCAGAAGAGAGTTGTGGGAAATGTGGTCTGGCAGCCATGGCATAAACCTAAAGCCAGAAGTCTCGAGCACATTATTGCAAATGCTGATGTTTTTCTTGGGCTCTGTTCCTCCTCGTGCTGGCTAATAAGGACGACCCCCTTAGTGCTGGGGCGTTTAATGGTAAACGTTGCTGTTGTGTTTCCAGTTTCATAAAAGCCACCGGTGCTCTTGTAGCGGTGCTTGCCAACATTCCCCAGGCCGCTGTGCTCCGTCAGCCATGTGGTTCCTGTTTTTGCTTCTCCAAGATGCTCGCAGTGGGAGACCAAAACATCTGAAAGCACTTCCTGCGTGGAGGTTTAACGCATGTATGAAAAGGTGGTCCATCTGACTGCCAGATAGGCAGCCAACGGGGAAAGCAGAGCAGCAGCGAACATCCACATCCATATATTTCACACTCTCTGCAGAGAATTGCTCTAACGTTGCATCATGGGTGTTTCCTCCGTGAGTTTTATCCAACCAGCAGTGGTTGTTCATACAGTTTCTTTCAACAAAGGCAGCTGGTGAGTTTCCCTTTAGTTTGTATATACAATCTCTCCTCCCCAAAGGCTTTGTCTCATAAGCAACTCATTTTACACTGCCACTGAAAGTGGCTGCTGAGACCACAGGTGTCATTTTTTAGAGGGTTATTACATCAAAATAAATTCCTTTCCCAGAGTGCCTGTTTCCTCGCCAGAGTCTGGGATTTCACCACCTCTTGTGATTTACTATGGGTGTCTCGGTCATGGTCATCCAGTCGAGTGGGGGTATACATTTCCC
Organism: Paralichthys olivaceus; assembly: GCF_024713975.1. NCBI lineage: Eukaryota > Metazoa > Chordata > Actinopteri > Pleuronectiformes > Paralichthyidae > Paralichthys > Paralichthys olivaceus. Next base: position 18,524,200 of record NC_091104.1, on the reverse strand, counting down.
ACACTGCCACGTGAAGAAGTGGGGAGGTTATGGTGTAGAATAAACTACAGATAGGTGCCGAAAGAGCTTTGGAGCGATTAGTTTCCTCCAGCAGCTGGAGGGAAGATGTAGTTTGCTCCCTTATTCCCTAACCCGTAGAATTGTATAGGGCTGCGGAAACAATGATGAGAGATGCTTTCAAACTAATACCATCATTTAAGCATCTGAACTTTCGCTCAGAATTGCAAGAGTCTTGACTTTTTCTTGATTAAGACCATTTGGTCTCCCTTTGTTTTTCAACAACACACAGGCAGACATCTGAGCCACTGGTTCATAAAGTAGTTGCAGGAGACTGCCACAGTGATTAGTTAAATGATGGGGGAGGACAGAATGAACTTCAGACAAAAATTTGGGCTTTTCAGATCACACAATTTATGTGTTCTGCTTGAATGAAGCCTGTGTGTACGCACACAATGGGACACGCTCATAAAACCGTGGATGCATCACCCATCTTGGACGACCTGTCTGCATGGAGGTCATTCTCTTTCAAAGAACACGTTTTTCATCGATTCCCTTGAGTGTGTTGTCCACTCTTCCTACTCCTGAATTATTGGATGAGATGTGTAGTGTCTCACTAATTTATCGGCCAAACAGTTAACTTTTAACAACATATCCATCATATATTGATACCATATGACTAACAGGCCATTTCCAAGTACTGCAATCCTTTATTTCTCTCCGGTGTAAAGGCAGCATCTCCCCAGATTCCAGCACTGTGCGACCATGCAAATCGCTCTGGTGACAGATCAAAAGCCCAGGGAGCAGTGCACAGAGTCATCTGAGCCACACCGGCTGTGGGATCAAGTTCATGACGTGCTGGATCAGTACACCCAGGGAATTGTCCCTCAGCCCCTTTCAGTGCTTAGTTACAATCTGCTCCTGTCTACTAGAAGGACTTTGGTTCTCGACATAGATGTGGGATTATTTTGGATATCACGAACAGGATTATCTGCAATATTGTTTTTCACATGATTCGATGGCAGCGTGAAACAAGAGAAATGTTCCTCAAATGTTAAACCTCGATGGGAGATGTACCAAGTCGTGTCCGCAGCACATAACAGCAACGTTTTTGTTTCACAACCCCTAAACATTGAAATACGTATTTTTAGCTCATCCCTCTTGGCTCAGTCTGAAGTGTAGTCATCCAAACATGGGCCAGTTTCTAAAAAGGAAATATGCACTTACATGTTTACACTTACACGTAGCTAAATTCTCTCTAAAACCACCATATGTTCTCGGCCGAAAATATGTTACATGGAAACATAATTTTGGGACCAATGTACATGTAAAAAGAAACCTATTATGATTCCTGCTTGATGTTTATATTGGGTTTTAACTTTCCCTTCAAGTAAAGGAAATTTAGAAACTCTACATGTGTATTACTTTACCAAAAGTCCTTCATAAATCAAAGATAATACTTAGGAAACATAAGATGTACTTTGCCATGGACAGATGCAAATCTCATCAATGCAAACAAACCAACAGTACTGACACTATGCCAAGTGCATGTGAAAACAGACTCTCGCCTTTAGCCCAGCGGAATGTGCAAGCTATGGAAATATGGAAAAACTTGCTCGACCCCCCCCAATGGCTGTCTGCACAATGGATTTACAAAGAGCAACAGAGCAGGCTTTGTACCTGGCACATGCCCATGCTCGTCCCTAATACTGCGAGGGCCACAGCACCCGTTTTCTCTTTATTTTGCCTCGACAAAAGGCTTGTGGCTTGCGAGGGCTCTCCAGAAATAAGAGAGCGTTCTCTGTGCTCTTTGGTTTTTTGACAGAAGCGTTTCTTCTGTGTTTTGATGGATGGTTTCCCTTGGGGCCTTCCCACCCCCACCAAAAACACACTGTTGACTACCCCTTCCTAACCAGGGGCCCTTTCAGCACCAACAACACAGTTGTCAGGGGAGGCTGTTGCCTCAGCTGTGTCCAGTCCAACTGCAGTCTGCAAGTCCTGTGTCAGGCACAGTGGTCAGTTTCCCAGCTGACCCCCCCCCCCCCATCCCCATCCCTAAACAACCAAGATCACAGCTACTCGGCTTTGTCAGACTGAGACCCCTGCCCTTCATTTCACGCTCACTGTTGAAAAATTACCTTTAAAAAATAGACCTGTGCCCCTAAATTCTTCCAAAAAAACAAAGCTTTATTTTGCAGCAAGGCTTTCTGGACTTCAATACATGGTTTCCCACACTATGTCATCTGCACAATACTTTATGAGTGTTCATATAGTTTACTGAACCACACTGGGCATTATGCAATTACAGCATCCCCAGAATTAAGGCAAAAGAGGTCATTTGAATCTAAAAGCTGTTTATTTGTGGCTGTTCTCCATTTTTCTCAGTTCTATATCTGGAATGCTGATTACATTGTGTATACCCAACCCCTATACTTCGAGCTCCCTGTCTATCTAGCCATTAAATAACCTCTTCCCTGTTGTTTACTGCCCCCACGTCTAATCTGTCATCACTGTCTTCTGTGCTACAGGACTGCAGTGTTTACGAGATGGAGGAGAAGATCCTGGAAGTTGTGAGTATACTGTATACTATCTCTTCTTCCTTGTTTGCCAAATATATAAATTAAAGGAGACCTGTAAGTGGGGTAAAGGGTCTTGTTTTTATTGTTAGGATAAATGCCCTTATAGATTGTGACTGTGTGCCATGCTCTCAGTAGCAAGGTCAGTTTTCTGAGTGAATGGAGCAGACAAGTCTATAGGATTGCCAGTGGAGGAGGCGGCACTAATACGCCCCGGCCATCAATCAGCGCTTCCTGTTGCTGACACTCTCCAGCCTCCTTGGTCTAACACTGGGTCTCCTCCAGCACCGTTTCTCTCTCTCTCTCTCAAACAACCCTAGTGAAGTCAACTGTAGAGATGAGGATCTCTTTGTACCATTTTGCATTGTCTCGCTCTCGTCTTTGTTCTCGTCTTTTTTGTTCCTAGCCTGTGCTGCACCTTATTTTCCTCCAATTCTGCTTCATAAAATGTGAAATGTGTTCATAACACAATCACCCAAGATCAGATCCCTCTAGTGATTACAAATTACAGTTTTTGTTAAAACAGAAGCAAAGGACAAAGCAGACAGAGGGGATTTCAGCGCTGTGTGCACCGGTGCACTAATGGTCTTTTATAGCCCATTAAATCTTTTTCTAAACATAAGATCTTAATGTCACGAGATCCACACACAGCAGCGTAACCTGACTTGTTCTAACCTGTGAAGCACACGATACCCTTTGCAAACCACAGTGCACCATTATAGGATTTAACACGCCACTTATAATCAAAGATTATCAGTCTTGTGCTTCTTATCTTACTCATGGATGCATTTTGTTTTCGCCTTCTCCTTCACAGTCGAAGATTTTGAACAGCATCTGTGATCAGACTGTGAGAACCACCTCTGACCCCCTGATGAGCCAGTCGGCCTGCTTGGAAGAAGTCCAGCTGACCAATATCAAACCAGGCGAGGGTTTGGTAAGGAATGCTTGGATATTTTTTCCTCTATCCCTAACCTTGCCGTCTGTGTCTTGGCTTTGCAAGCCAGGAATGCCTGCAATGTGTGTCAAATCGTGACCCCCACATCTCTGTCATACATTTGTCTCCCTCTGGGAATATTGTATTTTAACCTCAAAGTTAAGTTGTTCTGTGTTTTCTGTTTTTTTATCATAGGGAATGTACATCAAGTCTACCTACGATGGGTTACATGTCATCACAGGAACCACAGAACATGTAAGTTTAACAATTTGCTGATATAAAGAATATATTCAGCCCCTATCTGAACATATTTTGGAATTGCAAATGCATAGAGAGGTTAAGCAATAACTAAGCTACTGATATTAGTTGGAGAAAAAAATGAAATTCTTTAATCCTCCTCCAACTTCCTGTTCATTCTTCTCCTCCTACTGAGGGCCCACTGATTTACTGTATCTGGAGGAGTTAGGAACCACTCTTTTGTTTATGCATTCCAATAACGACAAAATATCACAAAAATAAATCCCACCCCCACACACACTGAGACAACCAGTTGGTGACTAATGCAGAGGCATCACTGCCACAGTCGAGTCCTCACACCTCCGGTCGTTAATTGTGAATCAGGACCTGAATCATCACAGATAATGACGAGTTAATCTCGTTTGACATCCCTGTGACCTGAAAGACAATTGAACTGATAAACATCAGCAGACAGTGTTTGCATTTTCTCACAACTTTAAACGAGTGTTTGTTCATCAGTTATTTGCTGTTTTAAAAATAAGTTCCTTATAATAAGAATTTGGTCGTAGGTTCTGTGTTGCTAGCAGGTTCATCGTTGTATAAACGTTGTCTGTCAGGTTTTCACCTCATAAGTGTATGTTTGTTGTTTAGTCGCCTGCAGACCTGTCCAGGAAGATCCACGCAGGTGATGAGGTGATCCAGGTCAACCAGCAGACAGTGGTAAGAACCTTCAATTTTATTGATACAGTATCTTCTGCACATATTGGGCCATAAGTATTGGTAAATACAGCACACACATTAAAGGTAGTCCTGATGTCTTCCTGAAATTTCCCAGAGGGGCTGTATGTGAGAACGCGAAAGGCTGAGTCAGTTGCTCCGGACATTTTTGAAACTTTTCAGCCAGCTCCCCAGTAACATGTCCATGACCCCTCTGAAAATACAGCAGGGATATTCTGAGCGAGCGAACATGAATGTTCCTGACATTTCCTTTTGTTCTGATTGCATCTAACCCGGACAATGTCCTGCTGCGTCTGGTATACGTGAAAATGGCTACGGTGGTAATTGAGGATACACATAAAATATTACTAAAACTTACTGTGTATCTGTCTCTGTTTGTTCACATCATGTCAACCAGGTGGGCTGGCAGCTGAAAAACCTGGTCATCAAACTGAGGGAGGACCCTAAAGGTGTGGTGCTCCTCCTCAAGAAGAGGCCCACTGGTACGACAGGTTTTACCCCAGCCCCACTGAAGAACATGCGCTGGAAGCCGCCAGTACCTCAGGTATAAACACACACACACAGACACACACGTCAACAAAAGCCTTTTTTCATTGTCAACCAATTATCAGATTTTTAGGGAGTTGGTTCCCGAAACAACACGTTCAGACAAGTTTCATGGAGCCACCCTGAAGTGCTGCTGGCTTGATTGTATTTCAAGTTTTTCCTCATGCGTATTATCAGAGACAAACAGTTAAAGTCTTGTGTTGTCATTCAGTCAGGGATATAAAGCTGCCAGCTTTGTGTCTGTTGAGACTGTATCTGGGTTATTGGAGACAAATGATCCAGATGTTTCCATCAGATGAAGAAAAAAGGACTTAAGATGATCCATGTTACTTGTGAGAAAACAGCCTGAATGTCTTTTGTTCAAAGAAGGGTCAGAGGTGGCTGATTAATATTGTGCTAATAAGGTTATGTGACTGTAATCCAATTTTCCTGTCTTCCACACGTAAGAACATTAGGCTTGGCTCTGATTTTAAACACGTCTCGGCACCTGAGTCCCGTTTGACAGACAGAGACGGAGACAATACGCCTGTTGTAAGCTCAGCCTACCAGAATCCAGCCTCTGACACTATCTTATCCCGTGTTTTTTTTTTTTTTTTGTGAGAAGGCAAGACGAGAGGATATCAGATAAGAGCGGATTTCTCAAAACAACAAAGAGCGTCTCAACACAAAGGTGGCCAATGTCAACATGTCCACCAGCATCTTGTTTTAACAAGTAGTCCGAGGTATCAGAGATAACCATCTCGGCTAACTGTGAAAAAAAAACTGCAACAGGCAAAACAGAGATAAATCACACAGTGATTCAAGAAAGAATGGCACTGGCTTTGTAATGTTCTACGGTTTTTGCACATGGCAGCTATGTGAAGAAAAACAAAGGATGAATGAATCATGAGATCTTACAGCGGATGTAAAGCTTGTCATTAATCTATCACTTCTACAGCTCTGTTCTATCAGTGTATCATTTAGGTCTGATGAGACTGGCGGGGACTAAGTGTGGTACATTAAGTCAAGGGCGCGATGTTGTTGAGTGTTGGAAAACATAACTGTGGTAAATGAATACAATTTTAAGTACACGTCTCACAGGCTATTCTGGACTTCACTTGCAATCTTTCCGTACCTCAACCAAGAAGATTTATACTCGGGGAGACGCACAAGCACTTAAACCATCTCGCCGCATCTGGTGGGCTCCTCCCATTTACCAGCATTTTTTAAAAACTGTAGGAAACAACAGCAATCTTTAAATTTGGTTTCAACATTAAACTTGTGTGTGTGTGAGATAAAATAATCTGTTCTGTCGCTGTTAATTAAATGTGTATTAAAAGTGTTGACCGATTCATTGTGTTTTATTTTCCAGAATAATTCCTCCCTGATCAGAGCTCAGTCTCCCTGCGGCTCAGCCAATGGATCGACAAAAAAAGAGAAGCCAGCCATCCTGGACTTATACATCCCCCCTCCCCCTCAAATGCCATACACCCCACGGTGAGACATCCCATTTCCTCTGCTTCGAATAGTAGCTTGTCTTCTGCACATGTAAGCAGTTGTATCATTGTAAAATGTTAGCAAAGACCCAATCAGCAAGCAGTATTTGTCCTTTCTAAACGTCCCCGTTTCTATGCGTCCAGACTGAAGTGCAGCCCCGGATCTTTCAAACTCACATGGGACCAGCAGCGCTTCGTTTCAGTGGCTCTAAAACTCCAGAGTAGTGTGGATTCTAGACGTATCCAAAGCAGGGTTGAAGCAATTTAAATTAAAATAGAACAAAGTTTTATCCATCAAGTGGAGTTAAAATATAAGCTACGAAACAACTTAAAGAACTCATAGCCAGAGGGACGGTGGCCAGCTTCCGCCCCGCAGTAAGCGAGGCAGTAACCCCCTCACTCAACCTTTGGGACCTTACTTCTTCTTTTTCTGCCTCCTACTGTACTTTCTGTTCTGCTCATCCTCAGCCCACTCCTCCCACCAGTCCCACCTCAGACCTTACACAACAACTGCTTCATCCTCAACTCCAGGAAAACGACAGAGCATGCCCGCCTTGCTAACAGGGCTTAATCTTGAAAAAGAAGTTTAGCAGCCTTGTCATATTTATTTAACATAATATTATTTGCTTTCAAATCTTCCTAATTGTGGTATTCTGGATTGGCATTTTGTGCCGTGACTATTCAACAAGTTGTTTCTCCCCTGCAGAGAGACGAGAACAGACTCCTTCTCCAGCATCACTAAAAGACCAAAGGGCGCTGAGTCACCAAACTCCTTCCTGGACCAGGAGAGCAGAAGACGCTGCACCATTGCAGATTACGACAAGTTTAGCGGCGGCTGTCCCATCGAGGCCAACGTGATACAGCCCAGGATGAGGGAGCACAAGCCTTCACGTGGTCAGTACTTTCCCCACAGGCTATCTCATGAATATTCTACTCATGTAAAAACCAACAAATACATTTTTTAAATGACATAAATTAATGAATATTGATTACTCTGGCCTGTAGGAAAGCCCCGACCTCTGTCTATGCCAGTGGATACTAGTGCTGGAGTGATTGATCCCTATGCCAAGCCCTGGGCAGGAAGGAAAGGTATGTACACACACATGCTTTAACATAACAACACCTCAATAACAGTGACAAAACTGGAAGGGTGTTCGGAGAGTGCCTACGTTCCACCGAGGCTGATTTGCCATTTAATCACCATAATGTATTGATATCAGATACAACTGGATCTGCACCAAATTTCATCTGTTCATTATTCATATCAGCAATCTAAACATGCCTGATTTTTCTCAGCAAGATCTCTGCATTATTTATTGAGATGTGAATTTGCAAAATTGTAAAAGAAAGTGACAAAAATATCTGGATTCCCTTCCTCGAAATCCACCAGAATTAATTGGATTCTCTCTTGGCCCATATCCCCCCTTCCATCAAATAACAAACTCGAAAAGTGAAACCAAAGGGTCTCGATCGTCACCTGGTGGCTGGCTGCAGTATAGGTCGAACTAAAAAGTCTACCGTGCAGACTCTGGGTCCAAATGCACTAGATTGAAGCATAAGTATCCTGTATTATGGCTTCATTCCTGGATGGTGGAAGGAAGTGAAGACATGTCGTCCATCTTTATTTAGGGTCTATAATCTGGACCCATGATTGTGGATATTTCTGTTCCTCTTTATTGCTCTTCATTAAACAAACTTGTCATTGTCCCTCTGCTTCAGGTGAAGAACTCCTGTATCGATACCTGAGCAACGAGAGGATCCCCACCATTGTAGAGGAGGTCCCCTCTGTGTCTCCGCCCTACAGGCCTGCGGGGGAGCGACACCTTGTCCGGGTGGACCATATCCGGGGCAGCCGCTACTACTCCAACACAGACCTGCACAACAGCGCCACCATCCCCTACCAGGAGGACATGAAGAAGGCCCCCGTAGCCCCCGCCTCCAAGCGCACAACAGCAGAACGCTCACTACTGGTCAGTTGGATCACGCGGCTTAAGCTATTGACTCACTGATGATGCGCTTCCTGTCCGGGGCTTCCTGTTCCTGTCTTGTCCTTCCTCAGTGCCTTTTTTTTTTTTTTTACGTCCAGCTGTGTTTTTCGGCAGCTTCAGGCTTTCTCACACTCCTCTACACCCAACCTCCATACTTCCCTGGTGTAACTACTACTACCAACTACTACTCCTCAACCCAACTTTGCTTTTGTAGTACTCACTACATTACATCATCACCCCCCTTTAACACTGCCCACAGCCCTCCTCGCCTCCGACCCCCGGTCCCGTCTCTGCCTCAAGAGGATTCACTCTGTTCAGGTTTAGGACACTTTGGCCTTGTGTTGCCGTCTCTGGACTCCTCTGTACATACTGTCATGTTTCAGTTGAAATGCTCTCTGGTACCTTTATTTAATATTTCAGAAAACTATCACTTCATCTATTTGCTGGGTTTGATTTTATTTGCATAAATAAGTTATAAGAATAAAAATAAGTGGTCATATTTTCTTAGTAAAACTGTGCTTTTACAATACATGTTATATTTTTTTCTTTTTTAAAAGAAATAACCCTCTGCCAACGGTTGCCTCTTGTAAGCTATGCATATACTTAAGACGTTTTTTAAGTCCCTACAGTCAACAATGTTGCTTCAGTTTGGATATAAAGGATCTTTATATTTTGTCATCAGTGAATATCTGTGCAGGTTTTAAAGCTATGCACCCTGCAATCTCCCACCTGAAGGGGCCTATACCTACAGCTAGTTGACGGTAATAACTAGTCTTTTAAAGCCAACCAATCTTTTAGGACAAAGTTCCTTCTATTGGCCGATGCTATGAAAAGACCACAAGCCACAAGAGACAGAATGACAGTATTATTTAAGAGAAATACAGGGAAGACGTGTCTGATGTTGCTTTATCTGCCTTTTTGTAAGATTTGAATAGCGTTTATTAAAATTTTCAGTTATTTCAGTGAATCTTTTTGTATTGTCTTCATTTTACCATTGCGTGTGGAGTCACTGTAATTATTATGTAGCATGTTGGGCTAATGATTTCCTCTCTGAAAATTACAATGCTGATGTTATTTCAGTTTTAATTGATGGGCAGCTTTAGTTACTGACTTCCACTCTCTGGGCTAAATGCAGGGGCGGGCCCTCTCCAACCTACCTTGACCTTTTGAGGCTGCTTCTGCTTTCTCTAAGCGTGCAGTGGAACAGGATAGCTGACGTCAAGATGCCTCTTTTTGATGCATCTCAGATGGTGATGGTTATGTAACAACCCCCCTCTTTGATGAACTTTAAATTCCAGCTGGACGACCATATGGTCAAAGCCGGTTTACCATCAGGAAACCTTATTCCTGAACATATGTTGCCTTTTTAAAAATTTAAACGTGAGGTTAGGATTACTCCTGCCTGACAGCTTTTCACCATTTCACCATTTCACCATTTCAATTGATTTAAGAGTTTGCCTGGGAGGGATCAGCACCTTTTCACTGCTGAGCTGTGGATCTTGATGCTGTCGAGAGCATCTCCCTGCATGATTTCCCTGATGGAGATGGGCCTCTCTTATCTCTCCTCCTCCTTTTTCTTCTTCTTCTTCTTCCTCTTCTTCGTCCTCATGTCTCACTCTGCCCAAGCTTGCCAAGCGTTAGTCGCCTGCGGTCTTTACTAATTTGCACTTTCTGAAAACCTGTGGTCTGCTTAAGTACTACCTGCACTCTGTTTAACTCTCTGCTAAGTTCTCTAACAGCTAACATGCCATGCCTGCACATCACAAATGCTCACACAGGAATGAAATGCTCAAATTATTAGTGGACTGTGCACGTATAATGATTTCTTGTTCAATTATCACAAAATCACAGACAGAGATGTGTGAATGTGATGAATGTTTGTTCTCTGCTTATTTTCTTTCCGTGAGTAAGATGAAGAGTTTTTGAAGTAAAACATCACTTGATATTAAATTTGTCTCAGATGTGGTTGCCTGCGAGAGAAGACGCTGCATTTTTACAGTTATCATTAAAGTCAAAGCAAAAAAAGACCAAACACGACGAGCAGGACCGAAACCAACAAGCGTTAACACACAGATCTTTATGTATCACAGGGACCCGACTGGTACTCTAGCAGCGACTTCCTCAACCGGTGAGTTCCTCTCTCTCCCTCCCACACACACACACACATGCACACAGTCTATAGGTCAGATGAGAAACATAAGAGCAGGGTGGGTCTAATGTTTACAACGAGGTGCAGGGTGAGTGGGTGGGCTGCTTTTTATGATCAGGGAAAATATGCCAGGGAAAACCAGGCTGCAGTTCATACAGGGCAGAAAGAGACGGAAACAGATGGTGACAGCTGCAAAGTGAAAACAACAGAGTAAATAAGTGTGAAGGTATAGAAGTAATCTGCCGGTTAATGTTGGCTGTAGTTTATTACCTCCGCCAAGGAAGCCATTCAATTTTGATGCAGATCAAGATCAGGGGGCACATCCAGAAATGTTTATTTTACTTTCTCTAACATTGCAAGATTGGGCTTTTCAACATTTCAATTGATTTTATTTGTTTCCGTTGAGAAAAATGTATGGATCTTGTTGAAAGAAACTCAAACTCAAATTCTGGATATAGTGAATTAAATGTGGTTTAATAAGGGGACTGTTGTCGGAGGTGTGAGCTCTGCTGAGTGACCTTCTCGTTAGGAACTGCAGCAATATAAACTAGAAAATTAAACAAGTGGTTGCTCTGCTTCAGAATAAAGAAACAATTATTCCCTATAAAATGTCTCCATATCATTTCAACGAAGAACAGATTAAAAAAAATATTTTTTAGGGGAAATACTTTTAGAAAATTTAGAAATCTACATTTTATCAAACCACTGCAAACAGAATCTAAAGTTTAGATGAATAGAAACATTTGTTGGGTTTTGTTTTAGTCATTAATACTTCTAGCATTTCACCATCTTTCACCATCTTTCACCATCCACCCCCTCAAGACATTTTCACATTCTGGGGGACTCTGGGCAAAAATGGCACTGCAATGACAAATCCTGGTTCTTCTGCATTTGCAACTATAAAAACCTTCCACCCCCACTGCAATCTATGACGACATGCAAGGGATCGACCGTTCCGTTGAACAGATGTATCTCTTCTGCTTCTTGGATGTAGGGCCTGAGGAAGTGTGACTCCGTGATCAATGACTAAACGCCTTGCACGATTCCAACCCACAACCCTCCCTGGCATTTTCTATTCTCAGAGCCGCACACGAGCGCGTCACATCCAGTTTATCGCACGCTCGATCAAAACATATTACTCACATAATTCATAGAAAGATGCTATGGTGAATCTCGCAGATGAGCAGATGAGAATCTGACACTCATGAAGGAAATGGAATTTGATTGACGGTGGATTTAATCAAGTGTCAAATTAATTTTCTCTCTGTGATCTGTAAAACCAAACCGGATTCCTCGTGACAAAGCGTAAAATGTGTTGGTGCATCCAATTACTTTCTGTACCATAGGAGCTTTTCTGCTCGGTCGGAAGGCAGAACATACACAAGTATTTGAAGTTGCAAAAAACATGATCAGCATTTCCTTCAGCAGACTAGTAATTTAACAGAGGAGACAAAGACGTGAAGATTTATGGATGACAGGAGGAGGAGAAAAATGTCAGCAATCGAGAGGCAGGAAAAACTAGCCATAGACAATTTCATACCCTGAAATTGCAGGGTGAGGCCCCGGCTGAGGTAAATGCAGTATTTTGAGCATTGGGAACAAGCTTCCTGTCTTCCCATGCTGCTGCTGTGGCTGGTTGCCAAAAGTATTATCAGAACCACTGGCGACTAAATGCCAACCCTTTAACAGTAAGTCGCCACGGGATCTGTTTTGTTCAGGCCAAATCAAAGTGAGTCGGATTGGAACGTAGATGAAGATAATGAACGGTTGCGAATGAGTTTGAAAGCGGTGAGTTATGTGTCGGAAAGAATTTCAAGAGACGCTGTTGTCTGATTCAGAGAAGTGGACAAGACGACATGACTGTGAAACCCTGCTCGACGGCAGTTTGAGTGAATAGTTACAAGCCATTAATTTGTCGACTTCTGTGTTTCTACAGGTATAATCAGCCGCATATACGATCCTGGTCCTTCTCTCAGGCAGTAAGTAACTGTCAGGTCCCACTGACATGAACGTGAAGTGCATGCAATCATTCAGTCTGTGACGGCATCTGCATACACACGTGCAATGTGAGGAATGCCACACTGGCCTCAGTCTCGGCAGGAGGAGGTGAAATCGAGAGCTTCAGTAGCAGGCCCATTACATCACACAGTGACATATGACATCATGTATCCCTCTCACACACACACACACACACACACACACACACACACACACACACAATCACAATCACACACCCACACCAAAATGTTCTTTTTTGCTTTGATTTTTTAATATTCTCAGTGTTTTTAGTTGATGATCAAATAGCCCTATGAACACTACCAGTTTAAGGTCCAGTTTTAACTTGTGTTAAAGCAACACTATGTACACTTAACCGATATTACCCGGAAGCTCTTCTGCTTCCGGAAGCCGGGTGAACAGCTTCCTGCTGTAACAAATACACCAAACTCTGTTTAGAATTCTTCATATTTTAAGATTCTTTGTTGATTATTGGAGATTAACTGTGGTTTTTAACTTATATATAGTTCGGCTTTACTCTTGAACCTGCTGGACCTGATTTTGAGAGTTTAAGCTGCGACTATCCGTCAGTTACTCACTTGTTCTCATAGGAGATTGCACCTGATCAGATTCCCTCTATACCAAGTCAGTGTATTATCAAACTACTTCTCAAGCTGCTCCTCCGAGGTGTGGAGTCCGACTCTGCTGTATTCATGTGTTTCAGTGGCAAAAACGCTGTGATCAAAATGTCTTGCCTTCATGTGTTTAGAGAGTTTAAACAGGATTCTGACACGTCTCTCCAATGTCTGCATGATAACAAAGAACAAAGGATCAGGTGTAACAGGCAAATAAATAATTCAAAACAAATGCATGTTAATCGTAGAAGCATCTGTATCGACTAACAGTAGTGTAGAGTGCTTGTAAGAGATGCAACAGTGAATCATTTGAAAGGTTCACAGTAAAAGTTACTATTTAGAGCTGATTGTAAAATAATGTTCATTGGTTTAAAAGTCATCGGTCAGCAACTCGTGTACCAGCTCACTCTAACTTGAGATGGTGGTCATGTGAATTTTTCAAGAACTGAAACTTCCTGGCTGAAGGCTGTTTCTCTTTTGTTATCTCTGCAAAGGAGGTTATGTTTTCATGACAGATCCAGGATTCACTTCCACTAACACTGCAACGTAAGGTGTTTTTCAACATATGCGGGACAGATCTTGTTGACGCCGTTTAGGACTATTTTAATAATAAATAATTTAGGTCATCTGACATTTTCCTTTTTTCTCTTATATTTCCAACGTACAAACTAGACAATCACGTGTAGGATTGTTTTGGCCTTGGTGGAGGTATGTGCTCTACTGGCTGCCATTCTAGTTTTCTCGTTGACTGTGCTGTAAGCGGGAAATTGATCCAGCACCTTTTAGCTATGGCAGATGTGGAAATGGACTGACCACAGGGGTAAACTAAAGGGCTGCTTTCCTGTCTTAACATACAGACCGTACACTACAGAACCATAAGCTTGTGTCAATCCCTCAGACCACGCAGCTCCCTAAGGGTCAGATGGATTGAGCCCTAGTCAACTGTGGCAAGTGAACCAATCAGACTGGTTCAGATTTATGGCCCAGTGGTGACTTGTTGTTGTGGCACCAGACAAGAAAACCTTGACCTTGATGTCAACACGACAGAAATGGAGCGAAGGGAGTATTTTATTGCTTTTGTTGTATTGCACAGGAGAGAGCTAATTCATTTCAAATCAGATCCACATTTACTCACATTTAAAACTGCATTCAGAGCTTAAATGATGACATGTGGCAAAATCCAACGTGAGGTGATGACCAGCGGCAGTGCAACAGTTACCACCATCAGCAGAGGGAGGGCATGAGGCTCCATCCTCCTGAATCTGATATCATCCCCAGCCCTGCACCCTTCCCCCTTTACTCTTTGAGAGATTCCCCTGCTAAATAATAGCCACTCTGTTTGCCCCCCCCCAACGCCCTCCTCTTCCTCTCACACAAACACACACACACACACACCCACAAAGTTTCTGGGTCGGTGGGGGAGGACACTAGCTAAGTGCCATGACAATTCTCAGCATGGATCATGATGGGAGATTGAGCACCACAATGGTGTGACCAATCCGCATTCCCACGAATCGTTCAGGCCTTTGACACGAGTCGCAGGCGAGATTACCTCACTTCCACCAAAACGCACCCTGAAGTGGCGTGCTGAGGCTTTTTTCCCCCTTAACACAGAAACAAGCAGAAAGTAAATTAGGTGGAAATGTTTCACTTAATTCAATGTGCTTAATTGAAATGTTAAAGGGTGAGGATTTGGGTATGGGGGGTTTTGGTGGGGCAACACAAGGAAGCCACTTGATATGGATGAGCAAGATATGGGGACAAATGGGAGGGGAGGCAAAGAGGAAGCGATGGTGTGAGAATGGGAAAGATATAAAGGGAGGAGGGGTCACCTCTGCTCTCTGTAGTACAATAGCAAGTGGGAAGCGAGAGGAGGCCTCTGTCTATTTGAGTCGAAATGAAACAGAGACTATAATAACGCAGGACTGAGGAATGTGTCTGCGGGTTCACAGCCATCAGGCGCAGGCCAGGACATCCAGGCAGCATCTCAGTTCAGCTGCAGCTCGAGATGTTATGGCTGCAAACCGAGCTCCTCAAGGAGACAGCTTAGGGTGTTGACAGCCAGGCCGCAGCGTCCCTGAGCTCATGAGCGGATTCTGTAACGTGAAACACTTATTTTTCCCCTTCTTTCCGAAGAAAAACCCATATATATTTTCTCAAAGAGATAATAAGAAAATATGCAGTGGTCACACTCGTCTGGCTGGGTCCTGGCCTTTCAACACTGCAACAGTAGCTGCGTGTTGTTGAGCGTAGAGGGCGCTCTCTGTGATTATTTGAAGTGGTGGCTTTAGAAATAGATTTCTCATTGTCAATTTTTTATTGTGGGAAAATGTTTTTCGAAAACCAAAGAAAGAAGAAAGATAGATTTTTTATTTTAACCTTATAATCCTTTTTGGTAAAATGTGTTTATTTATCCATGAAAGTAAATTAAGTAGTAAAAAAAATGATTTTGTTATTTTCTTTAGAGAAGTTGCACAATATATACATCTGATTTCTAAATATAAGTACAAAAATGCTATTAAAATGCAAAACCTTTTTATTTCTTTGAATATATTTATTATTGTATTTTTAATTTTGTGTATATTATGATGTGTTTTCTGGCTAATTGAGAAGTTTGAGAGTTGAGAGTTTAAGTTATTGAAAAACAAACCACTTTTCCCCCTTTATAAAACACACACTGGACGTTCACTTTCTGTGGTGACTCACAATATGGCAGTTACATAGGAGGCGCTTTAGCGACACCTGGCGGTCATGCTTGGCCATTGCAAGAGTTTTCTGGAGAAAAGAATTGTCTGATAAATTTTGCTAAGACGTGAAATACTAAAAGAACCTTAAAAAAATATATTTTTACACTGAGAGTGTGGATGTTACTTTCCTTGAAGTGACGACAGAGGGCATCATACAGAGAAATCCTGGTCCTGACGGTTTGGAACCTAAGATTTACATTTATAATTTAAAAACATAACACTACCAACCTTGTGTAAATGAATCAAACACAAACACTAAGTTTTTACCCTAAACAAAGTAAATGAAACCCTGATTTTGTTCTGTCCTCTGAATGTATCTGGCTCTTATATGGCAGCTTCATAGCAGGGACACTAGTGGTCATTGCAGTTACTTTATTTTATTTTATTTTATTTCGTTTAACTAAAATGACCAGGATGCACAGTGTCACAAAAGGCTAAATCTGACATAAAATAAAAGTTGAACTAAATGTTTTCCTCGCTGTAAGTTTCGGTAGTATCAGTAGGGGGCAGCACACCCGCTCTGACGTCAGCTCACCTGAAACTTGTCGACTTGAGTTTCTGCCTTGTTTTTAAAAGCCACATGTTCACCAAGGTTTGGTCAGACTTTGAGCAGAGCTGTCGAGACAAGCTCCTGACTTTAAGGTTATGGTGGAAGGTACAGTAAATGTATTTTATCAAATTACATATATTCTAATGTTTACTAAAGAAAAATCCCACAAACAAATCCCCATGCTCCAATTGTTATTTCCCTTCTGAGGAGCTACTTTAGTTTCCTTGTGTCCGGAAAAGTTACAAAAAATAGATGGATATGGAATATATAAGATAAAATGTGGTTGCATGGACCAGTGGAATTTTAATGTTACCTGTCTTAAAAAGAGAACATGTTAATATTAGACACATCACTGTAAATGAAACTAAACTAACACAACACTTTGCACCTTATGTCGGCAGAGAAAAGCAGGAAGTGAGTTGCGAAACACACAGTCACCATCACAGTCACACTTATGCTGAGGTTAATGTGGTGATCATCATCCACCACCAGTCATTTGTGTTGAGCAAGACAGGAGACACACACACACACAGATGCACAGAAGTGTAATTGAGATAGGAGCTGCCTGCTTGTCATTGTGTGTGTGTGTGTGTGAGCTGTCTGAAATCGCTGAGACTCAGTTCAAAGGGGTTTGGGGCCTGAAGTGAAGTGAGGCTGTGAAGTTTTGAAAAAGAACCAGGTACGAGTCTTTCTTTCCTGTTTTCGCTGTGGAGCTTAGTAGATGTTGAGTTTGTGGGTGAGTGAAGGCGAACAACTGCAGCAGCAGCCACAAGACTCTGTTGACCTGACGACCACCTGTGCTTTGACATTTCCTCTGGCTGTGTGTGTGTGTGTGTGTGTGTGTGTGTGTGTGTGTGTGTGTGTGTGTGTGTGTGTGTGTGTGTGTGTCACTCAATCTGACAATGCTTGTCGAGGTTGTGAGAAAACCGTAGGAGAGATTACGAATCCACACTGAGGTATACGTGACGTGTGGTTGAAACAGTTTTCCTATAAACTCATACCCCAATTAATTTTTTGATTGATTGTGATTGATAGTAGCAAGAACTTGCTGTGTGTGTGTGTGTGTGTGTGTGTGTGTGTTGCCCTTTGTCTCTCTCAGGCAGCTTTGTGACTTTACAAATAAGGAACAAAGTCAGCAGAGGAAGTTAAACAATAATGGCAACTTGGATTTCTCAATTTCTTTTGTGACACTGTTCATTTAGCAAAATATGAAATGATAAAATGTTATAATTCTTTTTAATTGTCTGTGCTGCTAAAATGAGTGCGAGGTGTTCACACTGCTGAAGAATCAGATATCTGTAGGTACTATCAGTGATGGGATGTAATTAAGTACATTTACTTTGTTGCTGTACTACATTTTTCCATGTACCTGTACTTAAATAGATTTAGTTTCAATTAATTGTCACTTTTACTCTGCAACAAATCAGCAAATATCTTTACTTTCTACTCAACTACATTTTTACAATGCATTGTGGGACATGCACCTTGTTACTTCAGCCAACAAGGCTACATTTTCGTCTGTTTGTTTGTTCGTTTGTTTGCAGGATTACGCAAAACTTGTTCAACCGATTTTCATGTAATTGTGCTCAGGGGAAGCTCACAACACAGAGAAGAACCCATTCAATTTTTTGTGTGGCTCAAGATCAGGCTGCAGATGGTTTTTTTCACTTGTACAGTTTCAAATAACAACCTCAATCTAGTTCATATCGAGGTGGTTTAAGTAGGGTATGGCTGTGGTCCTCGATGATGGTGCTCTACTGAGTGCAATTCTATTTTTGTATCTTTGTAAAAGTAATCAAATACACAAGGGGAATCGGTCCACTCAGTGGGAGCACGTACCTACTTTTATTCAAAAGTGAATGTGATGCATTTAGTTTTACTTGAGTACATTAAGTATGTAATGTTTGAATACTTCCTCCACCACTGGTACTTGTTGTATTTGTCATTGGGCAGAATAAACCGCTGACATAGTGCTGCTCGTCAACATGGACTCAGCTTCCAGTTGCTAATTCTGCCTTATTTCAAATCACTTTTGCATCCTCTTGAATGGAAAGGGTTGTAAAATAATCAAATTGAGAAACATTGTTCCTGCCCATGATGTCACTTCCTATCATCACGCTGGAGCAACAAACTGCTCATTTTCTGAACATGTATCTGTAGGTGGTAACCTCATCAACCCACATGAGTCAGTCAGACTGATTATTCTGTCTTCTCTTTTCTTTCAACAGGCTGCCTTCCCCATATCTGTATCTCAGTCTATGGCTGCCGACGACTACAACCCTGTGAGTGTCTCTTCTGCTTTTTCTGTGCGGTTTTATAAAGTCAGAGGTCGACTTGTTCTACCACACAGAAACCTGACTGCTTTTCATTGGTGCAGCCACTTCTGCTTCTCTGAAAGCATGAACATGAAAAAGTTATTTTCTCTTTATAGTTTAACAAGCAAAAGGGAGATAAAGCAAAAGACAGAGAGTCACAGATGAGGATGTTGGAGAGTGAGTGTGTTTGTGTGTGTGTGTAAAAAGAGAAATAGAGAAAACAGCAAGGAGAACGTGAATGTGAACGCCTGAAACAGGATGTTCCACCCAGCCTCGTCCTCACAGCTGTCAGGTCCGAGGTGTTCTTCTTCTCTGCAACCTCATATTGTCCTCTGCGGTCCCCCCCACAGGTCTCTCTGCGACACAAATCCAAGAAGAAGAGCAGAGGAGGTGAGCTGTCACTTTGCATGCCCACGACTATAATTTTGGCCCCTCTGTGGGGGCGTGTGCAAAGTGGAAGGGCAATTAGTGTGTGCAGGGGGCTTTAGTTTCACTTCAGCTCTATTTCTGCTCAGTGTGGCTGCAGCTTGTGTTCTTCTGGGGAGAAAACTTGAATTTGTATGTTAATATTATTATGGCTTGTGGATCTGTAATAAGAAAAAGTAGGTTGTCGTGTGGGATTTCATACTACTTGTTTCCTCTAAGGCAACATTTTTATCTTTTTCCGTGCATTCATGTGTATGTGTATTTCTTTCTGTGTAGGGAATGGCACAATGAGCAGAAGACGGATCTCGGTCAAAGAGCTGGGTCACCCAGACCACCAGGGCTGGCTGTACAGAAAGAAAGAGAGTAAAGGCTTCCTGGGCATGAAATGGAAGAAATACTGGTTCGCGCTGAAGAAGACGGCGCTCTACTGGTACAACAACCAGCTGGTGAGTGTCCTCTCTCTTATGGTGTAGACAACAAGTAGAGTCAACCGGTGTCTGAGACAATCATGTGAGAAGACCACAAACTACAAACTACTTGTTCCCTGGAACACAAGTTACTTGGAAATACTACAAATAAAACATTGTTCGTTTCTCTCCCTTAACCACTGGTTCTTACAAACCATTCACTCTCTGTCTCTGTCTGTCTGTCTGTCTGTCTATCTATCTATCTATCGCTCTATTTCTCTATTGCTCTTTCTATTGCTCTATCACTCTATCTATCTCTATTTCTCTCTCTATCGCTCTCTCTCTTTCTCTGTCTATCTGTCAGTCTATTTCTCACTCTATTGCTCTATCACTTACAGGCTTTAATGTCTGTGTCTCTGAAAATTAAGCATAGAAAAGAAATAGAAACAAATAATTAATCTTTTCGTAACGCAAGAAAATCGTAATTTTCAAATGGCACATTCTAAATTGAATGTACATTTTTGTCTCATTCAGCAGTCGAACACACTCCCTGCTCTGCTATTTAGAGAAGCAGAAGTTTCAATACATTTCTTTCACTTCCACTAGTTTGCTTTGCTTTCGTCTTCTGTTCATTTCATCCCAGACAGGCTCCATGAGGTTTAGTCTGTAGACGAGTCTGTGCTGCTCTTCAATCATATGAAGCCTGTGCTAGTTCTTCTGGTTATTTGCATGTTTTGGGTCATTATCCTTCTGTAGGATGAACCCCTGACAAACTACTTTCCTTGATATGTGACCTTTTCACACATTGCTTTGAAACAGACACAGGGTTTTTATAGAAATTGCTTGCATTACCTTTCAGTGCTTCATTTACCTCCATTTCAGCAGGAAGACTATAAGTTAACCAATATCTTTACTTATGAAAAAAAGGAGGGTTTTCAATTAGTGACCTATACCTTTTTCTTTGGCCTTGGACAGTTTGGTACCATTCAAGTTTATCCACTAT
This sequence comes from Paralichthys olivaceus, assembly GCF_024713975.1. NCBI lineage: Eukaryota > Metazoa > Chordata > Actinopteri > Pleuronectiformes > Paralichthyidae > Paralichthys > Paralichthys olivaceus. Next base: position 18,503,482 of record NC_091104.1, on the reverse strand, counting down.
TGACATTTTGATTGAACATTTGAAAAAGCAGCTGTTTTCGAGTCCATAGGTTAAAACATAGCTTAAGCAATGTTTAAATATTAAACAAAGTCGTACTGTAACTGTGTGGTTCTGAATAGTTAGGATTCACTTTGGTTTGTTGATGAGTTTATAATTACAAGCATCCAAACTAACTGTCTGTAATTTTTCAAAATTCAAAAAAATGATGGAAAAAATGATGTATCGACGAGAGGAATATTTTCTTTGGCACACAGTTTGCTGGAGGCTGCATGCGAGTCATACACATGTTTTTGTCACAGCTGTCACCCCGCACACTTGTTACTGCAGGAACCACAAACACCATGTCACCATTTCCTGAATCTGACCGCGTCACTCATGCCCCATCAGGCCCTTGTGCAAGCAAACGTTACTGACATGTTTGATTTACTGGCATGATGACGTCTGTCATATCTACTGTATGTCACCATGGCACTGTGAAAAGAGAAGCAGTCGTCGACTGCAACATAAAGACTGGTCGTTTTCAGGAAGTGGTTTGAAATAATCATTGTTTTATCTGTGTGTTGCAGGCAGAGAAAGCCGAGGGCTACATTGACCTCACCAACTTCATGATTGACAGAGCCATAGAGTGCAAAAAGAAACAGTAAGATCACACTTGCTTCTCTCTTCTCTTCCTGGTTTATCGGATTTTATAAGCCACCCACTCCTCGTGTTCTCAATAAAAAGGAACTCTATCTATTACATTACAATATAGAAACTGTTCCTACACGCAGTGATAAGGAGAGTAATCTAAAAAATAATCACACAAGCAGCTATTTTTTATTTTCTAATCCTATTGCACTGTTTCTAATACTAGAATTTAAATAGTAATTAGTTATAAAAACTCAAAAAGTCAACTCAAGTTTATTTCTAAAAGACATTTAAAACAACCAGAGCTGACCAAAGTGCTGTATAATGAATAAAAACAGAGAAATACAAGAAAGAAAAATAATTAAATTAAATATATTAGAATAAAAGGCTAAAAATGTATTTAAAAAACATCTAAGTGTAGCCAGAGGGAACATGTGGGTCTTTAGTTTGACATTAGATTTGTCTACAGAGAGGTAAAAAGTAAACTGTTCCAAAGTTTGGGCTTAACTGTCATCCATTACCAGTAACACCCAACTGCATATTGTTCATTGTGACAAACTGAACTTCTGAATTTCTGATCCTGTCTTAACTGCTCTTCACTCACTTTTCCTCCTGCAGTGCGTTCAAGGCCTGTCACCCACAGGTCATGATGTTCTATTTTGCTGCCGAGAGCCACGAGGAGATGAACTTGTAAGTCAAATACAAAAGTACAACATCCCTTTTTTTATTTATTGTTTGGTCAGGAAGGTAATTGAGATTAAATATTTTTTTTTATTTCAGATGGTTGAATAAGCTTGGGTTAGCCTCCATTAAGTACGAGCCCACAGAACAAACCCCTGCAGCTGGTGAGTTGGGAAAGCTCCCTATATCTAAAATATTCTCATTTTTAACAGAATAAAATTGCTTCTTTAAAATCTTAAGTTGTTTTTTTTAATATAATTGAGAATTCTAAAAGTTTTAAAACAACAACAGTACCGATCTTTTCTGGTTATTTTAAGGCTGAAATCAAAAATATATACAAAATTTCCTTTGGATTTTTTGTTGAAATATGTCTTTTTGTGATTTCTAACTTTGTGTGTCCTCCCCACACACACACACACATCTGGTTGTGTAGAGTGTTACAGTGAGGCCAGTGACCACGAAGAGGCTGAAAGCACAGAGATCCCCCCTCCACCATACTCTGAACAGACGCTGCGGGACTCTGTGGATGCACCTGCACCGCCTGGTAGCACACATCAGGTCAGTCACTATCTCTGGCTTCAACACTGCACCACCGGTCACAACTACACAGGAGCCAATCATTTGTCATAGTATGCTCACTGTGGTCAGTTTTGTGTTAAAAGTACATAACTTATTCATTTCCAAATGTAATAAAACTGCCTTTGTCAATTAGAAAAGTCAGTTTTAATCTCTGTTAGATTATCATGTCTGACCCTGATGTGCTTGTCTTCCAGGGTACCCTCCCTCCCCCTTACTCCTCCGCGGTCCCCAGCGAAGCCAACTGTTCCCTCTCGTCGCCCGTCAGCACGATGACGTCGCAGAGCTCCGCCTCTTCTCTCGCCAAGCACCGGCAGTCCTGGCTGGACCTGGTCTCGCAGGCGTCTCCTCCCGCTGGGGAAACGGCCGTGGTGTGCTCGGCTCAGGTACACTCGCAGCAGCAGCAGCAGCTTCCAGGAGAGGAGGCGGAGGAGCAGGGGGAGGAGGTAGAGGGAGGCCCTCAGGTGATGGAGAGTTCAGCTCACAGGGGCCCTTCAGACGTGGCCTCTGATGAGGAAAGCACTGCTGCGGAGGGGGAGGCACAGGAGGTTTCAGCTGCTCAAGATGAAGGTAAGACTTGGTTGTGGTTTTTAATACTTTGAAAATCTGACCTGACATTCCCTTCATTTAACTTTTACTTAACATTTCATTGATTTCTCAGAGAATCATGTGTGAATCTTGATGAGTGTTGGTAACGATGAGTGTGTGAAATTTCATGCGGAACCCAAAAAACTATCTGACTTATCTGGATTTAAACGCCGTGTCTTAGCCACTGTATGGAGTTAGAAACCTGTAACTACCTGTAGCTGAGAGACATAATGTGGCCTTTGCTAAAGGCTTGTTGGGCCTTGGCAGAGGTATGAGCGCTACTGAATTTATTTCTAGTTATAAATAAAAAAGAATACACAAATATGACCATATATATGGAACTTGAATTAAGAAAATAGGTTTTACATAAAATCTAATCATAGAGGCACATCATTTCAGCCAAAAAAATGTATTCTGTAAATTAAAAGTTTTCATTAGGTGCAACGTAAACGCTGAGAAATCTATGGAAGGCTCACATCGGTTGATTTTTTATCACCAACCACTAATGTACCCTGTCCTCTTCGTAGCATTGCATTTTGTCTGTGACTCATCTTTGTATCATCTTTGTGGTGCTTATGATGATGACACGGTGTCACCTTTTTGCAGGGGATCATGGGAACAGCTCCGATGAGATGGAGAGGCTGTACATTCATCTAAAACAGGCCAGCCTGTCGCCAATAGGAGATCGCAAGCCCTCCACAAAAAGGGAATTCAGGGCCTCCTTCGTAAAACGCTGTAAAAACCATACCATCAACGATAAACTGCACCTCATCAGGACACTCAACAGCACGTTAAAGGTACTTTTCCTGTTTTTTTCTGCTGTTTTTCTATTGCTATCTCTGATCAGCACTGTTAGCAAAATAATCGACCTTGTCTTTGCGCTCTTCTCCTCTGTCCCAGTCGAAGGAAGCGGACCTACAGGTTATCCAGCAGGTGCTGTCAGACCAGGAGCTCACCTCGCACAAGTTTAGAGAGTGGAAGGAGGCCAACAGGCCCTTGGTGCAGGAGATCTGCGTAAACCTGGACCAACAGGTGGCGCCAGAGGCCACAAAAGCTGCAGCATCAGTCAGTGCTGCTCCAGTGGTGGAGACTAGTTTATAAAGACTCCTCATGACTGTTTCTACTGATTCCAGACTCGCACACACACACACAAACATGCACACACTGATGTTTTCAATTGAGACTACTGTTCCATATCAGTGGGCTGTCAGTGCTGTTCAACAAGTAACTGGATCAATGAAGAAATGTGTTGTTAGTTTTTAAATGGAAACAATAACTGAACATCAGTTCACAGTGAAATGTGTTTTTCATATTACTTTTATCTTTTGACTTGTGCGATTAGCTAATTTCACCGTCGTCTGTTTTTAAAATGTAAATCTGTGAACCTATGAATATGTTGTTTCTATTTGGAATAATGGAGTACGTTGAAATAATGGATCCGTTGTTGCATGGAAAACACTTGTTTGGTTTCTTTCTGATTTAATTTCATCAGTAGTGAACATGTTTTAATCTTTTTTGTCTCTTATTGGTGCCATGCACCTTCACTGCTGTGTCACTTGAGTTTTGAATGATCAGTGTGTGTTGTTCAACATTACATTATCATACTTTACAAATGGAGCTCCTCATTTAAAGTAGGAAAGCCTACACAAACTATTTTAAATGAACAATCCCAACTTTAATGACTAACATGCATTGACAATAATATGGTGATAAAGACTTAAATACTAACTGGTGCCAAGTGTATTAGATTTAAAGCAGGAAAACATAGGATACATGGTGGATAAATCTCAGGAAAAAAAACTGAAAATTGTGATAAATAGTCTGCTTGGGCCAACAAACCCAAACCCTGTATATTTACAGCTAAGCAGAAGATTAGGAGGTCGTACAGTAACAGGTATTATGTGAATAAGCCCAGTCACAGCTCCACAGAGCAACTGGTTCAGGAAGCTCAGACCAAGCATAGTTCTCTGGCAGGAGCCAGAACCAAGCTCCAGGCACAAGAGATGCATTCATCTGTCGTGCACATTAAACATTAACTGTGTAAATAACTGTAAATGGATGTTCATTCTTTTTAATATTTGTTCTGGTATGAAAGTCAGTCTGATTGTTTGTATATAGGGAAATAAACAGTTACAAGAGTGAATGTTTTCCACTGTGGCTTTATTAAGATTCATGCTGTAATGGTTGTATGTGTCAGTATTCAAGTATTTTGACTTTTATGTTCCGGATTTATGCAAAAATTGGACTTGAACCTGATTTTTGCAAATCTATTAAAGGTACAGTGTGTAGAATTTTGTGATGTCTAGTGTTGAAATTGCATGTTGCAGCTGAACACCCCTCACCTCACCCTCCCCTTCTAAACATGAAAAAGAACCTGTGGTATCCTTCAGTTGTCATAAAAACTGAAAAGGTGTTTAGTTTGTCCAGTCTGGACTAATGTAAAAAAAAATGGCGGCCTCCGAAGAGGGGACCCTCGATGTAAATATAAAGTATTTGAATATAAAGGGTAAAGACAACTACAATTCATACAATTTAGATGAAACAAACTCGTGAAAACATCATGAGGATTATTCTACAGAAGATTTCTTCCAATAGTTCCCTTTCACCTAAATCTTACACACGGGACCTTTAAAAGAAGAAATATAAATACCAGTATTCAGATGCCAAGAATTTAGATCAGGTGCTTGACATTTCTCTCATCAGGCGTGAGATGCTTCAACATTTTAGTTGGAGTCCACCTGTGGCGAATTTAGCTGATTGGACAGGATTTGGAAACACACACACACACACACACACACCTGTTTATGTAAAGGGACAGCTGATAATGCACATCAGAGCAAAAAACCAAGCCAGGAGTGAAAGGAGCTGACTGCACAGCACAGAGACAGGATTGTGTTGAGGCGTAAATCGGGGGAAGGCTACAAATAAATTAAAATGTAGTAATAACAGCTAAGACTCTTCCCAGAGCTGGTTATTCAGGAGCTGGAGGGCCTTGTTAAGAGTAGTGATCAACCCGATGGGCCTTCAAGTTGAGCTCTACAGATTTCCTGTGTGGAGAAACTCTCAGACGGAGGACAACCAGTATTAAGGGTCATGTCTGGAGGACACCAGACACCGCTCATCACCTGCACAATACCGTCCCATCTGTGAAGCATGGGGGCAGCAGCTGCTGGGTTTGTGAGTGTGCTCTGACTTGAAGAGACGTGACAGTGGCTGTAATCGCTGCCTAAGGCGCTTTCGCTTAACAATAAACTGTCCAATATCAAAGTGATTTCATTTTTTACTTTTTTAAATAAAAATTTAAAGTACAAATTCAGTTTTTCTTCATCTTTATGGGCTTTTTGAGTACATTAATACGGGGGGATGAATTCAAACCACCCAGAATTGTAATGTCCCCAACCAGACGCTAGGAGTCGCCGCTCCCTCTGCGGATTTCCAACTGGGGCTCCTGCGCCATATTGGCAGTCTCCTCCATCTCGGCAGACGTCGAGCATGCACGTCTCTACCCGGTTACTGAGGAGCTCTGTGTAAATACTCACAGCTTCCTGCGAGCCGCACCGCTTCACCATGGAGGCCGTCAAAGCCTTCAACAATGAGGTTGGTGTGAAATGATAAGAAACGCTTGGAGCTGTAGATGTGTGATATTTTTATCTCTCACTGTAGCTCGTTGGCTAATGTTAGCATCCAAAGCAGGAGAGAGAGCGAGGGGGGGCGCAGTTTCGGACAAGGCCGCCGTCTGTGCACAACAACACGGCCTTCACGATCTAATGAGCCGGTGTCTGCTTCGTTTCTCGCTGTGAATAAAACATTTGCTAACACACAAGCACCGTTAGCTTCTGTGGATGAGTGAATACTTTCAACAGTCTGCCGCTAAGCTGACTGTGATTAGCAACCTAGCTACAAGTTAGCAAAACCGCCTTAGTTGCGCGCTAACTTGGTGAGTTAGCTAGCCAATGTGGAAGCGGAGGGTAATGTCCTCCTGGCTTCCATCTACCAAATAATTTGAACTGTTTGCCTGCTTGAATTACTGTCTGTAATGTACAGTATGGACATGTATTGTGCTAGCCTAGCATGTTCTGGCTGCTAGGTTAGACGCTAGCTATCACAGCTAGTAGCGCAACCATCATTTGTCTGCAGTGACATTAAAGTCTGCCTAAATTATGAGATAATCGGTGTCAGTGCTGGACTCAATGTCCTCTCAGAGACAACAGTGGACTAATTCACATTATGATCCACAATAGAGAGCACTGAATTACTCAGTGGTTATTTTGTTTTTAAGAAATCTGTTTAATCTGAGGTAGACACATACCCACTCCATCATCATGAACTGATCTCAAATAATAACAGATTCTGCTTTTGACCACTGTGTGTTCATGTGTTCCCTGAATGAACGTCCATGCTAAATGCTTTAGTTTCATTGTCTGACCAAAGATGTCCTCTCTTGTCTCACTTCATCTTTCAGCTGTACTCGCTCAACGAGTACAAGCCGCCCATCTCCAAGGCCAAGATGACTCAGATCACCAAGTCTGGAATCAAAGCTATAAAAGTAAGTATGTAGTGTTAAAGGATGAGGCAGGTAACAGGGAATAAAGACCTGGTCATGAAAAATTGCACTATATGAAAAAACTGTAGGCAAGATGTGGAATATTTAGTTTTTATTTCACATCTGAGATATTTATTTAGTTTTCTGCCACAAACAGAACAGTCTCTTCTGTTATTTTATGTGAAAAATATCTAGATGCCATCTTTTAAACTAATTGTGGATACATTGTCATTTAAATGGTGAATGTGTGGCTAATGAAAGTCAAAATTCAAGCTGAAATAAGTGAATCACTAATATGGGCTGTTACACAACACAAACATCATGGTACCAGTGGCTTTATGCCCACATTTGCCAGTGAGAGGAACCATTACTGAGCCAAATCAGCTCAGATAAACTCATCCACACAACCTGTCTGATATAGTACTTTGTTGTTTTTTTAAATCCCACTTGTACCAAGTGATTACTTGTGAACAATTTGTGTATATATAAAGTATTTCATAAAGTATTTAAAATAATCCTTCAAGTATGCAGTCTTAAAAATGACCGAAAGGCCAATGTATGCATTTTTTCGTAAAAATGACCGAAGGGCCAATGTATGCATTTTTATGTTTGACGACTATATTTTTACAAATATCGTGAAGTTGTCCGCACAAATAGTGTGGAAGTCTCTCTTTTGTAAAGCCTTGAGAATGACATTGTGTCAGACCAGTATTTAGTCAGTGGTCTCACAAGTAACGCAGGCAATGAGAAAATCTTGTTGAGTTCATGGAAGGGCATTCAAGAGCAAGCCAAAACATGTTAGCATGATGCATTATCGCCTTCTTACTATATGTTTCCATATCGTACACCCATGCTATGCCGAACCACAAGCAGAGCTCTATGTGTTGGCACTGCACGAGCGATAAATTGGCTTATACTGGTTTAAGTCATGAAGTTGTAGACTGCAGTGAGACTGGGATTAATTTTCCTTTCCTAATGTTCCTTTGTATCTACTGCAAAAGTCTACACTTACACTGAACTTCATTTTAGTCAAAGTTGTGTTTGTGCACAGTGATGCACATCAGTCTGAAAAATCTTCTAGTCTGGGATATTCATGTGCTGAATGGTAGACTCAGCTGGTGCTGGAAAATGTAGTTAATGTTGAAATGATAAATCCTGGAAAGTTGGCAAACAACATCAGAGAAGAGAATTTGAGGTTATTGCATTAAATGGTTTCTGATCCGCACAAAAGCAAATAAATGTAACATTTTGTACTCTCTGTCTAAATCCTTCAACTGCAGTTAAATCAATGCCTCTGTGACATAGTCTGTAATAACATAAATTATGGATTTCTGTTCAATTGACCCAGTAAGTCATGACTGTGACAATATGAAACCATGACCCTGAAACCAAGCATCCAAATTGATTTTCAGCCATCATTCATTTCAATTTTTACATGAGCTACTGATCTGCTTCAAAGCCGTGTCAGAGTGTCTGACTAGTTGATTTCATACAGGTCCAACTTTAGAACAACAATGCAATTGTTTGTGCACGAAGAAAACATCTTTGAAGCTATTACAGTATCACAAGATGCAATCAATTTGCAAGTATTACAAAAAGTGCTCAGCCTCAGTTCTGCATTGTGGTCAATCATATTTCGGTATCACCGGTAAACACTTGGTCGCATGTAAATCGAAAGTGAAATGTTGGCCACTAAACGGTTTATGTAGACAGCTATATTGATTTAAATAAAGGCATATCTGTTCTGCCAGACAGGTGTGATACAGTAGACTGAAAAATGTGGATGAAATACATCCTGTGTAGTCCGATAGTCTTGTCTCTTAGCCATCATTAAACTTAACAGTTAATACGGTATTTGGTTATGCTAAGATCAACATAAATGTTTCACATATCAGACTCTTGTAGTGCTGCTGTGAAAGAAGTTAAACAGAATGAATTATACCAATAGGGCTACACAGTGTTCCCCACCAGTAAAACCGCGGCACAGTTTCATGATGATCCAAACGTTATTTTAGACATCTCATCATGACTTAAAATATCTTTACTTGGTGCTGAATGTTTCATTTTAGAGCTCTGTGCAGTGCTCTTTGCCTGTTGTCACTTGCTCACGCTCTCACAAACTCACAGACCGTCTGTCACAGTCAGACTCAATGACAGAAAGAGATCAGTCCCGCCGTGCCTGTGATCCACTAGACATCAAAACACCCATGTAGAGCTGGTACGAGGCCTGAGAAGATAAAAAATTTTTTTATTCATAGTCTCTGTCAACTGTCTTTATTGTTAATTACATCCCTAGCCTGGGTATTAGAGAAGGTTTCAAAGAAATAAAAAATGGAATTGTAAATCTTTCTAATCTAATCTAGTTTCACTGATTAGATACTCTTTGTAAACCCTTTGTGACATGACACTGTGAACATCTTTTGAAGTTGAACATACTGTTTCTATGGTGACCTAGTAGACGGCCTACAATTTCTAAAGCAGACCCCGCTGCTAAAAAATCCTGATGCGTGATGATTCGGTTGATACTGTCCAGCTTCATGAGAACTGTAAAGCCGTTTTCAGACATCACCTGCGGGTGAAGTCCGGAGTTTACCTGACGCGTTCACAACAGCATCAAATCCTCCACATTATTAATGTGAGAGGTGGTGCAGAGGCAGGAAGTAACTCCGCTGCATAGATAATGCGATTTTCTTGACAACGCACAGACACTGGTGTCGGCTCTTATCACCACAAACTCCCTTGAAATCCTCGGTGGTTTTCTGAATGTCACCACTTTTTCACTGGGAAATATTTTCATTTTTGTTGGTTCCTCTCGCTCGAACTTTAGTGTTCACACGTGCAACTCCTCCAGAGAAAATAAAACGTGTCCAGTGTAGAAACTAGTGGCTGGTGTCTTTCACTGTGGGCCTATTAAAAGCCTCTCAGTGAAAAATGCTCATCAGCAATCACTGACCAAGTCTCTATTTACATATTTGGTTTTATTTCATTAAGCGGAGATATTGGAGATATTTTAAACAAATTATTATTTTTGATCTATTATGAGCGTTTTTATTACAGGAGAATTAATTCAAACTTAAAAAGGCTTGACCACACAAATCAGGGATACCAGCCCTTACTGGAAATGTATTACTGTGTTTTGTTTGTACTCTTGTTTCTATAGGAACTACTGTGCTTTTGGTGTTGCTGTGCCTTATGCCACCTGAGAATAACACCTGTTTCCCCTTCCCTCAGCAGCTCTCCCAGCTCCCCCAAAGCACTGAAAGTGAAGCAGGAGGATGGGGTGGAGAGAGTTACAAAGAGATAAGAGAATCCCTAACCAGCTTAGGTAGGAGTATGGGTTGTTTCACAAGGAAGATGGAACAAAATTATTAAAGCTTAATTTGCTCCCACACACTCAGAGAAGCACAGCTTGTTCTGCTGCCACTGTGGACTCCATTTCTGGTTGTCATGCAGTGGCCAATGTAGGTTTTGTGGTTTGGCTTGTGTCTGAAGTTGATGGTGAAGCCTTGTTCATCTTCGTCTTGAATTGTCAGAACATGTTTCTTTATTCATTTGTCTTGTTCTGATGGAGCTTGATCAATCATTAGTTGTAAGTTTAAGTTCAGGAGTGTGAGAAGGCAGATGGTCAAGTTTATATTGGTTGATAAAATGTCGAACTTAATTATGAATAGCAATATTCTTGTGCTGCTTTAATACCAGACACACATTTCAGTAATTCAGCATTCATTGTCAACTCAATGGGCATCAGATGTTCTCAAAGGTTAGACTAGACATGTCTAAGATGGATATTGGTTTTATGGTGTTCTTTGTAGAATACAGTTGCAGAATCTTTGAGTATTAGTCATCTTTTAAGAGTAAACCACTTTCAGTATCACATTAATCTGATGGTCCTCATTAAGATGGTAATTAACAAACCCTGAATGTTTGTTTTGACAGAACAGCAGTGATTCATGTCTTCTGTACATGCAAGTGGCTGTATTTTAATGTTTGTAACACAGTGTAGCGTGAAAAGACCTGGAAGATTTAAGTCGGTTAATCTCAGTTTTGGTATTTAAGATGCAAGTATGGATTTTAATATTGAATGTCACTTTTTGAGGCACCTGATGGACAAGTTTTTTATTAGTGGTGTTGAATCCAAAATGCTTCCACACATTACATCTCAGGAAGCTAGGTATCATTATTACCTATTCTGCTGATGCCAGCGAGTGTCCGGTTGGAGTGTCCTCCCTCCCCACTCCTTTGTTGGCCTGTGCTCACTTGGCACTTAAAAAATAAACACCAACACTTGTAAGTTATTTGGACCCGTCCAGTACTTGAAGTTTGCTTTGTGTTTGTTTTAGGGCTGGGCAAACACAATCAATATTGTGATAATGGCAAAATCAACATCATGGTTATTTCAAACTTTCACCTAGATTACGATGAACGATTATTTTTTGCCCCCACCTGATCATGATCTGACCCCCCCCCCCGCATGAGGCGCATTACTCCTAACCAGTCAACAAGTGACTCTGCTCCTCTGCTCTATTCTAATCACTCACACGTAGAACTGATCTTTTTAAAAAGCCGCTGAATTCAGATTTATGTCCCTGGATGGGAAGAACCTCTCTGTCTGCGTGAGTGCCTACTCATCTTAGTCGCTCTTCACACAAACTGACTGGCATTTGTTCTGCGTGTGCACAAAATGTGCGAATCAAACAAAAACAAAGTAAACGTCAAGGACTGTAGTGTCCTAATAACGTCTGATTAGTGTTGGTGTTTATTGTTGAAGTATAAAGTGAGTGCAGGTTAGCAGGTGGAGGGAGGAGGGAGAACATGTGACAGGGTGATGCAGCACGGAATGTAGCGGAAACCCACCAACAGTAAATGCTTGTGGGAAGTATTAACGGACATGAGCAAATTTCACTCTGTTACAGTTTATAAATGTCGGATTTCGATACATTTTCTGTTTATTGCCCAGCCCTTGATTGTTTCATTTGCTTCATCTTGTGCGCACGCAGTTCACCTGCCACACACCACACGAGATGCGCACAGCCAGGACATCAGGGTTAAAGTGGACCGGATCCAGATTAATAATCCGACACCAATGATTAATAGTCTGTGCGTGAAGAGCGACAGACCAGCAGACAAACAAATAGAAATGCACACAGGCTGTAGACAGGAGAGAAGTTTTTCCTGCAGATTCTATCACAACACAGTGTTCCTTTTAACTTAACTGTTGCAGAAGAAGCAAAGCCCTGCATATCCAGGAACACAGAAATATGAATTCACAAGGTTACTATGAAGATCAGCTCCAAGTGTGAGTGAGTAGATAAGAGCAGAATCACTTGTTGACAAGCGCAGAGAAATGCACCTGAATGCAGTGGTGCAGCCAGGGGGGGGACCACCCTGATACAGTTAAGGGTGAAAATAGTAAAGTTTTTTTGTGCAGCACACAAGCCTCAATCAATGTGGAGAGCATCAAAATAACTAAATGACTATTGACGGGGGGTTGGATTGACTGGTTTCAACGTATATGTATTGTGATGCTTCAGAAGTCCCTGTCTGCTAAGGGCCTCATCAGTTGTGCGGTGTGCAGCTTTAGGGCCAAAAATACCAGTGTCTGATTGTTGATTAACGTTGTCGGACTGAAATTTTTGTATGCATGGTAAGAACCTTGCAAAGTGAATTAGTGTTATTAAAAGGATTAGTGGTATTACCTTTGTGGGAACATGCTTTGGACACGATTTGCAGTGCACGCTTCTCTGGTTCTTGTCGTAATTTCAATGGCCAAAACATCTCCACACTACCAAATTCTTCTGATCCTTCTATTCAACTATGTCCTCTTCTTTGGAGCCTTCTTTTGGGTGGTTGGTGGTGGTGGTGAGATTGTGTGAGATATCGTTGTGGTTCTGTCTGCAGAGTTTCCACACGCATGCACGCCTGCATAAAACCTTTGTTTCTGGACATAATGGGGAAAAGTTAAACAGACTTTATAAGTTATTGAACTGAAGATATTATACGAACCTGGGGTTTTGGAAGAATTATTGTGTTTTGGTTGGTATGTTGTTGTTCCCATAGACTTCTGTTTACATAATGCTATCGAGGTGGAACAAATTAATTTTATTCAATAGAAGCTAATAGTTGCAGGATATTGGTATCTATTTAGTCAATATACATTTTGTTCATATTTTATTGGGGTAAAGAGCAGGATCTTTGGTCTAATTTTGTGTTTTATTATTGTAAGCAGATAAACTGGTGGCATCCTTACGGTGTGTCAGATCTGCCTCTTCCCTTTAATATAGCATGTGTGATGTTTTTTTCCCCTTGTGTTTTTTTAAGTGAGGTGAAAGAATTACATCGGCCTTATTTTGGTAAATAGCTGTGCGTTTATTGGAGGAAATACAGTGATCATAGACCAGAAATCTCATGAAGCAGCTCCAGTTCAGGCACACTGCAGGCAGTGTGGCCCTGGTGCAAGTGTAATATGTTACCATATTATCGCCAGCAGAGGTGGAGTGGAATGTCAATGCGGGTGTGGGTCCTTAAATTGGGGGAAATCATTTCTTCAGGTGGGTGATGAGTTGATGAGTCAAGCATATGTGCAGATGAGGAAGATGTCAGAGGCGATCTAATGATCTCTCTGTAAAAACAGATCGTAGAGAATGTTTAATCGTTTATATTCTAATATCATATCTCACACCCCTACTCTGGGCAGTCAACTTTGTAATTTAAAGAAATATATTCAGAGGCTTAACAGAGCTCAACTGAAGAAAGAGCAAGGATATTATAAAATATTTTAATGCGATTTTTGGAACAAACCTTTCCTTTGTTCTGATGTGTGGTTAATTCGGTAAAAGTCATGAGAAAGTACAGGTGATGTTCGCAACTAGTCTGTAGAATGAGTGTTGGTTCTATATACAATAGAAAGAGTAAAACTTAGTCAAACTTGACATTATATCATATTTACATTTGTTTTATGTGTAGATACTTGATTTGATCTCTGATTCATGAATAACATTCTGATGGCCCTGACACGTTCTGCAGTAGTGTTATCAGTTGAGTGCATCTCCTGCATCTGTGTTATGCAAATTGCTGACAAAAAATGAAATGCCTTGTGACTCATTGATTATGTTAGAGCAATTATAGGGAATTTTTAGTTCTTTCTATGACTATAGTATTAGAGTGTACTAAAGCATTAAGGCATGCGGATTCCCCTTTTCATGCTTCAAGTAGTTCAGTCCTCTCAATGAGAGCTTTAATATTATTCCAGATTCAGATATCTACAATTTAATTCTAACTATTCAATCCAAGTTCACGATTCTCAGAAGTTCAAACTTAATTTAAGGTATCTAAAATTGAGGCCAATTAAAGATATCTTGAAATGCAACTAAATATAATATATATATATATAATGAGCAGTCACGCACGTGAATAAAAACTAGTTTGAATCTTACTATGTAATTACAGATGTTGAAAGGTTTTGAGTAGTTAAAACAGAATTAATGAATTTTAGATTGATGTTGTATATATCTTATAGAAAAATTCTCACAGTAAAAGTAAAAATGATGTTGATATTGTAAAGTTAATTTTTGGGACATCAAACTTGGTTACAAAAAGTTGAAACGATGTGTCTGTGTGATTGTTGGTGTATCTGTCACTCACAGCAGAGAAGCTGCACTGAGCTGAATCCATGTCTGGACACGAAACTTAGCATTGCAACATCTTCCAGCTTGTTTTTGTGTTTCAGAACATAACCACTGTGAAACAATCCGAAAATAACGTTTTTGTTACACTGTGCTTGTCTTCGGCGCTCCCTCTCTTCATTCAACCTGTAGGTCTCTTGGCCACCGCTGCTCTCTCTCTTTTGTTTAGTCGGAAGTGACGGTCTTTAAAACACGTTATGTCTAAACCTCAAAACTAAGGCTGCAACACCGTATTGATTTAATTGATTACTGAAATCATTGCCAACTATTTTTATAATTGCTTAGTCATTACATTAAAGCCATCATGGCCATTATCACTGCGGTATGAACCCTAGTTTGTTTACAATCCTCCAGTAAACAGAGACATGTTTTGTCTTCGGGTTCATACCACATTGATGATGTCCTCCTGTTCCATGTGAAAACAGCTTTAGACAGTTTGCAGCTAGCGGTCTCTGATGGCTTGGATATAAAGTGTTCTCGTGCTTTTGACGACTTGTCTTCTCTGTATCTTAGTGGTGCTTGTCTGCCAGTTTTCAAATGAATACTCCTGTAAGGAGATGGCATCGTCACATGAGATAAACCATGCAAAGGATTGGCTGGTTTACTGCCCCCATCTCAGGAGACACTGCCACAGTGTGTTCCATGCATTATAAAAGAACCCACTAATTGATTACTGAATTTGTCCCACTATATTTGTAATCAACTAAATCTAAGTTGTTGCAGCCCTAGATTGAAAAGAACTGGACCTAATGGACTGCTTTGTGAGCCTACGGGCTAAAGTAGACTATCTTCCTCACATCATGCTTTCAATCTTACCCATTCTTTCTCTGCCTGAGCCAAAAGAAAGACCTTTTTTTTCAATTTTTAAAGCTGATGAGATGTTTATAAAAACTACAGTACACACACTTGAGGGATTTTTACTCATTTTGCAAACCACACTGTAGAATTGTGGTTTGTTAGATATCCAGTTCACACCAACAGAAGTGGCTTGACATGGAGAAAAAGCCCTTACACTATCACAACATAGTGAACATGAACAAGTCAATCACTTGTGAAACTAGAACCACTGCACACTTAACTGAGGCTTGAACTACTTAGTTCTGTGTGAATGTTATTTCACCACCTGGCCCTTGTTGCTCAGTGAATAAAACTTTCTATTTAATGTAATGTTACCACTTTACCATCACTTTTTTACAGTTGTCCCAGTTACCACTGCATCTTATGATGAAAAATGTTTACCTTTCTCATTGTTTATTTGATTACAGTGTGTGTCAAGTGTGTACGGATACACTGACCAACTTATGTTGAAAGGATTTGCCCACTGGTTCAAATCCAATGTCATTTTAAAAGCTCAAGCAGGGCCGTTTTTGGTTCCACATTAGATAATATCCACACAAATGTGTCAAATTTTAAGAATAGGGAGAATCTAACTTGTTGGTGAAGAGGGATCCCATCAGTATCTGTATCAGTATAGCAAAGGGTTACTTAGGGTGATAGTGTTGAGGAACATTGCTATTTTTATGGTCATTTGTTGAACATATTTTAAAGCAGCGTACATTTTGAAAAGTGGCCCTTATCTTGAATATTGAAGGAAGGTGAATCTCATGATTGGATTGGATTTAAACTCAGCATCCTGATATTCTTTTAATATCAGCATGCTGAGTAATTTTCAGTCCATCTACATTTTTACTTTCCTTTTTCTTGCGTTATAACCATATTTATATGAACACACAATACACATTTATAATAGAATAAAGAAATATTGGTATGATCCTATTCAGTAAGGGACATTTCTGTAGATTTTCCTAAAACTATTTACAATATTTTTTAGTTTTGCTAAATAAAGTGCAGCTTTTATCTTTAAAAAAAAACCTATTATTTCTTTCACAGAATTCACTGCTTTTCTAATACTTTATCCATTCTCTGGCTTGGTGTGTGTACATACACTTTACCCCATGAAATGTAAAATTTCCCTCGTTTAAACCCTCTGTCCCTATATCTATTGTTCATTTTTTGCTTATTTGCCAAGTATACCTTAAGAAAGTATACTATATAAATACTATACACAGACACAACAGCTTACTTTGCTTTGATTTAGTTTTAACAGTCTGTACCTTCAGGTGATTCATTATCTAAGCTGGGTTGTGATCTTTATTATGTCTTTATTAGAGATGTGATTATCATTAATTGTTGTTAAATGGTCCTTTTAAACCTATTGAAATTGCTAATTGATTGCAATACTCACAAGGTACACAGTTGTTTTAAGAGATATATATACACACACACACAAACAAACCTTAAAGTAAAAGTTGAATAGAGGACTTTTTTTTGTGACACTACTTTTTCTCTGGTAGTGTGCCCGCACAGTCAAACACCACATCCACCGCTGCTCTGGGTGATTTGAAACAAAATAATGAATTCCACAATGATGGTTTAGATTATTCTCTAACCATTAGAAAATTGATAAATATGAATACACCCATATCAATCAGCTGGCTACTTGTAACTCATTTAACCCTTGTTAATCATTATCCCATGTTTGATAATTCTGTTAGCTCTGTGTGAGGTCCAGTCTGCTAGCTCAGATATTCTGGGCAACAACTGATAAAGAAGGAGCTGGGCTCTTGACAGCTGTGCATTTCTCCACTTGTATACATGGACTTGCTTGTGTTTCTTACTTGTGAAAGACTGCAGATGTGGCAGTGAGCACATTTGGAATCGACTTTAGTGAAGTTTGACAAGTTAAGTTCTGTCTGCCATTATAAATAAAAGCTGTGGGCTACAGGGAACTACAGCGCGCACAGTCTCAGAGCAGGAAAATAGATGTTTCTTCTTGATGTAGAACAGCATTATATATATATATGTGTGTCTAAATCAGAAATGTCCCGATAACAGTTGTATAGTAATTTGATAATTTGATTAATAACAGTAGAGCCACAATCACTTCAACAGCTTATCGGTATTATTGTCTTTGTAATTTATTCCTGGGCTGTGTTTAATACCAGGGTTCGGGAACTATCCCTAACCCGCAATTTATACTGGGTATCATAAAAAAAGAAATGTAAATTCAGTGACCTCATCTGTGCTTTAATTTTGAAGTTTCTCAGTGAACAGCCAAAAAGACACATCTTTTTTTTCTGTGGTCATTTTTACCACCCAGAGCTTGTTCAAAACATGCATTAGGTTAAGTCTCTGTACCTCATCCCTAGATTAGACTGGGTTGGCTTTTTAAATCACCTTTAAGAGATAGTTCACTGTAAAATGAAAATTCACTCATCTACTCACCCCTATGCTGAGGGAGGGGGGAGTGTTTGAGTCCACAAAACACTTCTGGAGGTTCAGAAATAAACTTTGTTGCAGCAGAATCCAATACAATTGAAGTCAGTGGTGACTGGGACTGTAGACGTACTAAAACAACATGCCTCCATACTGCTCTTGTGGTGTCATCCAAGTGTCAGCAAGCCCTAACATTCATATTCTACTGGAAACGGCTTCATTTACACCATGTTTCAAGTCTAAATGTCTGTTGATATCTTCCTATGAGGAGCGTTCACAGACCCTCTGATCCACCATCATGGAGCTAAGTCTGCTAGCTTAGCTGTTACTAGTGGAATTTAAGGCTTAAAACACGATGTAAATGACCTTGTTGCGAGTTAAATATAAATGTTGAGGCTTGCAGACACTTGGAATACACCACACGAGCAGTATGGAGGCATGTTATGTTATTTCTGTTGTTTTATTAAGTCTAAAGGTCTCAGGCATCATTTACTTCAATTGTATCAGATTCTGCTGCTACAAAGTTTACTTCTGAGACTCAAATGCTTCACCCTTCCCTTCTATTGGCATAGTGGTGAGTAGATGAGTGGATTTTCATTTTTCAGTGAATTATCCCTTTAAGCCTGGGATTTACTCTTTTTAATTAGGAAACATCTCACAGCATTGTAAAATCCCCATTGTCAAGCTACGATGTTTAATCCTGTAAATACTGGTTGTTTTGAATATAATGTGGTAATTGGCTTACTGGGGCCACTCATATACACCCGTACTCGTAAAGAAGACATCTGTCATCTCTTAAGTACTTGTTCTGGGCCTCAGATCTTTTATGTGACTGACAGCAGTTCAGGCTTTAGGAGTGCTACTGCTGACTTTTCAAGGATAACTGGCATATGTTGTTATGACACAAATACATTTCATATTCTTAATTTTGAATCACTGGATGCCTTTTTTTACATAATGTCTAATGGCATAACAAGTGAGATGTGTTTGTTATCCCCTGGCATGTAATGCTCCATATGTAGTGATCACTGTGTCTGCTGGTCTGTCTGTCTGTAACCATTTCATTTCAGGAGTAGAACTTTGAAATTACCATCAGGATTTCTTTTCATGCAGCTTCACAATCATGTTTATCCTGTAGTGAAGTGTTCCCTTCTAATGTTTTGAGTTTGCTCGGGGGATATGTTGTCTATGATGAATCTTGTTTTTTTAATTGAAAGCTTATAAAGTCCAAAATTGTCTGATGGAGGTAATAGCTAACTAAATAGCTAAATAATCTTTATAAACATCAGAGTTAATGTTGAATTGTATTAATGGTGCAATTAACCACAGTCTATTCTTAGAACATATTGAAACTTTACACTAATTTGGAAGTTTGGTTTTGATTGAGCTCATCTGTTTTTCTTGAGTCTGCATCGTTACACAAGGAAAATAATTCTCAAAATACCAGTAACATGGCATTGTTTAAACATACTCATGTAATATCTATGCGCTGTTGGTAAAACAAATGATAACAATTTACATTTGTAGCTGAATCATGCTGCTTTACCTATTAAAGTGAATATTTATATTTGATCCATGTTATTTAGTTTTGACTGTGCCTGCAGGTGCTTGATAGACTTCTCATATGTCTCATTTGAACTTTATTTCATTGAAGTGACCATATACTTCTGTTTGGTACCTGATATAAAGAATCATAAACCATATCCAGTCAGTTGCTTGTACTTTGACTCCATCTACTGGATAAAGAAAGAACTTGTAGACCCACTATACCGGTCAGTAACTTTGTACACTGAAGATACATTGTTGTATTTCCTTGAACCCAAATTTATTTTACTGCAGCCATCGTGTTCGAAGTCCTTGAGGAAAATGTTTTTTTCCCTGTAACATTAAAAGAGTAAATGTGCAAGCCTTTCAGTTTCAGTACCAGATTCATGTCAATGTAAAGTCACGTTTTTGCTTTAACTAAGGTCGTTTGTACAAAAGACATTTGTCATCCACCACTGAGGCATGAATTTCAGTACTTTGGTACATCACCATACATAGTTTATGATCCAACTAGGCAGATTTATTGCCTGAGCAAGTCTCATACTGTGTCTAACTCCAGCGGTCTTAGTGTTGCTCAGTGATGGACTGTGCACAGAGTTAATGTTAGTGTTGTAACTTGTCATTGTCATTTGCATAAAATGAAATATTAGTAGCAGGGGCTCAGACTCTATACAACAGTCAAGTTTGTGCTGTGGACAACTTTAGCATCATCTTTCCATCGGTGAGCAATGGTTTCTATTAATCTTACAAAAAGTACTGTAGTTGTGCTGTTGATCTGGGTTGGTTCGTGTCCACTGTACATGGTAGGAATTTACATTACTTGGTATTGAGCAGTCCTTTATAGACTGTGGCTGGTCTATTTTTGTGGGTTTCAACTTACAAACTACTCTTTACTTCCTACAGCAGTATACCACATTTTAGGTAGGTTATATACTTTTCTGGTTGGTGTATTATAGATGCGCGACCCAAACAGTCATAAATAATAAATGCTTAGTGCCAGTTGCATCAGTTGGACTGGAACTTCCCAAAATGACAGCTGTCATGTAATAGCTGTCTACTCATCCCTCTGCTGTCAGGTTGCCTTTTATTTTGCTACAGACTAAATGGACTAGCAATTCTAGCCCGGCTCTATCCTGAACAACATATGGAAAGTGATCATTTGTGACAGGTGGTCTGGTCTTCTGACATTTAACTGAATTGAGATACCTTTTACCTCTCTGTTTATCCTAAAGCACACAGCTTGCACGTTCGAAGTGTATCAGAATTACAATATTTATGTTAGTTGCTTTTCTTGCTTACAAAGATACTAGTGAAATTATTAATTTGTAAATTTAACGACTGAAAAGGTGTTTGCAGCGACATCCAATTAACAGGCTAATTTTTGTTGAGTTTGACAAGTGGAAAATCTGGTCCTTTATACTTGAAGAGAAATATCTACTAAATGTCTAATGACGCATTTTTTTCCCCAAGAGATATTGCAATTCAAGTAATTTTAAATGTCTACCTTTCCTTTGCTTCTCTTTCAGTTCTACAAACACGTTGTCCAGAGTGTAGAAAAGTTCATACAAAAGGTGAGTTATATTTTAATCAGGAAAAAACTAACAACAATCCCAAGTGCAGTTAAATCTTTCAAGCTACACCATAAATAATGCACATGATTGTTGCTCATACACTTGTCAATGAGTGTGATTAATGTTAATGTCTTTGTCAGTATTTTCTCATCAGAGAAATTGAATAGTTGCATAAATAGGTACATTTAATAATGTGTAAACTGTCCCAGACAGTAAAATCATAGATTTATTCACAGTTTTTATAATACCCTCACAACTGCTGTGTGTTTCTGTATCACAGTGCAAACCAGAATACAAGGTTCCGGGGCTTTACGTCATCGACTCCATTGTCAGGCAGTCACGACACCAGTTTGGCACGGAGAAGGACGTCTTTGCCCCACGCTTCAGCAAGAATATCATCCCTACGTTCCAGCACCTCTACCGCTGCCCTTCAGATGATAAGGTCAGGCAGATTTAATAGCTTCGGTGTTCCTCTCTGTGGCTTTTCATTTTTGTGGCTTGTCATGGTTTAATGAGTTGATATCAGACATTTGATATACAGCATGCCTCACTTGTACAGGAAAAGGTGATTTGATAAAAAGATTAATTTCATTGCATTTTTACTACAGTGGTCGTGTATTTACCACATTTATGTCACTTATTTATCAAATGTGTGTAAGTTTGTCTATGTCCTTCCTTTAAGTTGTCTTTGTCCTTCAAGTTGTCTTTGTCCTTCGTTGACTTGTTTCACTTTTCACTGTTTTAATCTGCCATATGTGTTCTTGTTTCCAGAGTAAAATTGTGCGAGTGCTCAACCTTTGGCAAAAGAATGCTGTCTTCAAGAGTGACATCATCCAGCCTCTATTGGACATGGCAGCAGGGATTCCTCCGCCGAGTGTCACCCCTGTCATGCCAAGCAGCGCTGCCGCGGTCAACAACACTACACCTGGTCAGTCAGAGCACACATGCCCACTGATGCTTTGGTCAGATCACTTGTTTGACATCATGCTTTATAATACAACATCTGTGTCTATGTGCATCCAGGTACCCCAGCTACTCCAGCCACCCCAGCCAACCTAGTCCAGGGTCTGCCAGACTGGGCCTCTCAGATTACCAACACAGACACTGTGGCTGCTGTGGCACAGATCCTACAGAGTCCCCAGGGACAACAGGTTAGCGTGCATGTCCACTCCATGTATTCATTATTAAACTACTTAAGTTAAGGGTTTTGATTATGGGTAAATAAGATCTTTGTCTCATATGTCATCCTTAAGCTTCTGAGTTGCCTTAATTTCACACTGTAACACTCTTTATTATCACTTGTAGCTGCAGCAGTTAGTACAGAGTCTACAGATGCAGCAACAGAAACCCCAGCCATCCCTGCTGCAGGCGTTGGATGCTGGCCTAGTGGTGCAGTTACAAGCTCTGACGGCTCAACTCACTGCGGCTGCTACTGCCAACAGCCTCAACCCCCTGGAGCAGAGGGTTTCCTCCTTTAATAAAGTAAGGCTGGAGTCACAGCTGATGATTTCTTATGTCTTACAACATCTAAAGCCTCATGTAATTGTGTTTTGTCTTTGCTGCAGAAACTTTTGGGTCCATTTGACTTTGGGAATGATTCTGAACGTGGCGAGGAATCAAAAAAAGACAGTTCATCCTCTCAACTGTGAGTCCAGAGTGTTTTAGCATGACAATGTTTTTGTCTTTTCATTAAAACTACATCTGCAAAGTTTTTATGTCTAATCGAGCTGCTGAACACTTACAGACCTATGGTGTCCGAGCCGATCAACAGCTCCCTCTTCCACCAGTTAGCAGAGCAACTGCAACAACAGAACCTGGAGCAGTTTCAAAAGCAGCTGTTGGAGCACCAGCAGAAGGTAGATCTCAAAGACACACTCACCTTGCATACTGCTTTTGTTCCCAACCTTAGTTTCTCTATGTTCATCGTTCTGTGTAATGGGTCTGGGCAATGTGGTGAAAAATAGTCTTACAATCTTGTTTTTTCATATTGATTTCTTAATTCTTGTGGTTATAATCATGCAGCGACTGGACATTGTTAAATTATTAAAGGAGCAGAAAATATGAATCAATTATCACGTCCGCATCGCAATGAAAGAATTGAGAAATTTCCCCACCTCTAGCGTGTTGGTGTTCACAGACAAATGATTCTGTATTTAAACATTGAAGATAACTTAGTGACAATATTGGCATTAAAAAAATAATTAAAAAGCAAACTGCCCAGAAGGACTGATTGCCCAGTTTGATAATCTGTGCACACCTACTCCAATGGCAGATCACCTACGAGTTATAATTCTTACCCTCCAGAGACAATCCGTTTAGATACTCATAAATATCCTCCTCTTGTTCTTCTTCCAGGCTATGAGCATAGAGGGGCAGGATTCAATTTTTGGGCAGGAGAACTCTGTTGCGACTGCTCAAAGCATCAGCCAGCCACAGCTTCCTGAGTCAGAGAACAAGATGGATGACTCAATAGACAACCAACAGCAGGTAAGCCTGGTTAGTGGGCCACTGCCAAAACTAAGCAAATCATATTGTTCTATATCTTGGTAATAGTAATGGAGGGAATGTCCCGGTATGAGGACCTCACAAAGCAGTGTTGCTGTAGCTCTTGGCCCTGATCTGATAATTACTGCTGTTTTCTGCGTTTGCATTGTTGTGTACAGAGGCACTGAAATACTATTTTTCATTTAAGGACATGGATCTGGACGAGGGCCCAGATGGAATGGAGGAGGAGAGCTTTGAGGCGGAGGAGAAGAAGACTGTTAGCACACGCTCCAGAACACGCTCAAGGTCACGCTCCAGGTCAGGCCCACTTATTTCAGAAATCTCATTTTGTAGTTGAATTGACCAAATGTGCCTGGAATATTAATCAAGAAAGAAGCAGAGATCCTTTAGTCTTGATAGAACAGAACTGATTGTGTTGCCCTGAAGGTCGGATGAGTCAGTATTGATACTAAACTTATTTTGCTTCTTACCTCAGATGATGCACTCACTTACCTGTGTTTTCTCTGTGAACCCACTCTATTACATTAAGTGTTTTTATTAATATTTGTTATCCCGAACAGATGTTGGTTTCAGATGTTGGTACCAAAATCCTTTAATTACAAACACCAGCAGCTTTTTTTTTAGTGGCCAAATGTTAAATGGCATTATGAGCTGGGAAAATGGGTGTTGATGCTCATAAATAGCTCAACTCTGGTTTTACAATGATCATGGCAGAACAGTTACAGTCTGGGAAGTATCTCTAAAGGTTGTTGTCCCCTCTGTAGGTCCCCCAAGAGGAGGCGATCTAGGTCCCGCTCTGGCTCACGGAAACGTAAGCATCGCAAACGGTCACGCTCACGCTCTAGAGATCGCAAGAGGAAGTCCTCACGGTCTTATTCTAGTGAGAGACGCGCCCGAGAACGAGAGAAGGAGCGGCAGAAGAAAGGGCTGCCTCCCATAAGATCCAAGACACTAAGTGGTAAATGGAAGTGGTTGTTAATTTAGATTTTGTTTCCTGCCAGTGTGTTTTATTATGAGTAATACTTTTCTATTCTCTTGCCTAGTGTGCAGCACAACTCTGTGGGTGGGCCAGGTGGACAAAAAGGCCACTCAGCAAGACCTCACCAATCTGTTTGAAGAATTTGGCCAGATTGAGTCTATAAATGTAAGTAGACATCTCCCACGGCTGAGCCTGTTATTTAGTTACAGCATGTTAGCCAGCCCTTTTATCTCCAGAATCTTAAAATGAAAACTGGTAAACGAGCCACAGTCTTTCGTCACCATACTGTGACCTTAAGATGCTGTCATTTTTTTTCCCACTCCCCTCCATAGTTTTCATTTCTTTCTACTTTACACATACACTACCTGACTCCCTTTCTCATATACACATTTCTCATTAATCACACAGTCCTAGTTAAATGGTCATGTCGTCCCCTTCTCTTATGTAATGTAATCTGTGTGTCTTTACAGATGATCCCTCCCAGAGGCTGTGCCTACATCTGTATGGTCCACAGACAGGACGCATTCCGAGCCCGCCAGAAGCTCAGCACCGGCTCCTTTAAGATCGGCTCCAAGATCATCAAGGTGCACATTACCTTTAGAATTTAATTTATTATAGTCACCTTCTCCTTGTGGTTTCCTCTAATGTAATTTTCCATTGACCTTTTAATGCTGTATCCTCAGAGACAGTTTAAGCTTTCCAGGCACATGGATTCTTGTATGCTCCCAGAAATTAAAAATGCTGTCTCTTGACCTTCGTGTGTGTGTCTGATCCAGATTGCGTGGGCTCTGAACAAAGGGGTAAAGCAGGAGTACAAGCAGTTTTGGGACGTGGATCTGGGAGTCACCTACATACCCTGGGAGAAGGTGAAGCTCGATGATCTAGACGACTTTGCTGAAGGAGGAATCATTGACCAAGAGACCGTCAACGATGGTGAAAAGAAACATTTATACTCAATAACATCTTCCTTTGAACAAATAAACAAGAGCTAGATCTGTTGACTCTGTAGCAATGATTGTTTATAAGTAGGACAGGCAGGTTTTGTACACAGTTGTTGGCATTTGATCACAAAACTGGATTTGTTTTCTACCCATTTCCCTCAGTTTGTTTTGTTATGGTAATACACAAAATCCTTTAAGAAATTCCATTGGGACCCCCCCCCCCCCCACCTTGATAAGAAGATGAAGACAACGATTTAGTGTGGAAGCTACAGTTAAACTCCCTCATCTAAAATGTGTTTTGATTGATTTGTCTGTTTCTGCAGAGTGGGAAACAGCCAAGAGTGCTGAGCCAGTGAAGGAAGTTACGAGTCAGCAAGTGAGCGCTGAGACCGCAGCTGTATCAAACTCTCAGACTGAGGCATACAACCAGCAGGTTACCATGATGCCTGTACAGGTACTGAAGAGCGTCTCTATTAATCTGTGGAAAACATGGAAAGACTACAGGGACAGATGCATGTTTTAATTCACCCAAACTTCCTGAAGAAAACATTGTGTAAATGGAGTTAAAGTTGAGTTTCGTATAGACCTCCACGTCTTCCTTTTTAAGGAGAGTAATGGGTCATAATGCATCTTTCTTCATAGAAAGACTAAGACTATCTTGATCTGGTAAAGATGGACAGAGACACAGGAATAAAACCCATTAAGACCTAATTTCCCAAATAAAAAGGCATTCTAAAACCTTACCACCTAAAACCTGAGGGTTTTCTGAAGAGCTGACAGCATGAGTTACAGACATCTGCAACTGAATTATGATAATTCCACTAACAGATACCTACAATTTAATTCTGATTAGTCATAATCCACAATCCAGTTCAAGATGTCTTTAATTCGCATTAATTTAAGAAACCTTTAATTAAGTTTGAACTCATCAGTGTGGTGGTGTAAATGTCATGAACTTGAATTAATGATTATAATGTAAGAACACAATATAATAATTAAACTGAATTGTAAACTCATTATTAATTGATAAGGATAAACCACACATATATGAATGGCAAAAGTAGTTTGAATCTTACTATTCAGTTGCAGACATAGTAAATTAGAGTTTTCAGTAGTTAAAACAGAATTAATTAATTAATTGTTTTGACAGGTCCGAAAGTATCTTATATAAAAATACTCACTGGTCACATTGAAAGTATGAGCAGTCAAAATTACGACATTAAGTCAAATATTTATATTTAAACTTGGTTTAGAAAAGTAAAATCACGAGTCCCTCACAGCAGACAAGATGCACTGGGTTGACTTCCTGTCTGTATTTACACATAACCTTCCATCAGGTGGTTTTTGTGTTTTAGAATACAACTGTTTTTGAACAAGTTTTTGTTCCACTGCTTTGTGTTCGCAAACAGCACTCCCTCTCGTTTCGTGTGAGAACATTTTCCATTCAAACCTCAAAGACAACCTGTGCAGAGCTGATTTCACATGACACAGCAGCACAACATTACTGTGGTAAAAGCGAGAGAAGAAAAAAAAAAAAAAGGAGCTCCAGTATGTTTTCTCTTCAAGTTCACACCACAGTGATGTTGTGCTGCTCGTTAACTGTGTTGTCACATGAGCTGCTGCGGATGTTTGCTGCGTATTATAACAGACCTGCCTAATTACTAACTAAATTAGTTGCCAACAATTTTTGTTGTATCACATAAATTAGCCATTGCACTGTTAGCTCACGTGTGTCACATATCTCATCCAGATCCCAGTTGCCCAGGCGGTTCCCAGTGCAGTAGGTTTGGTACCCCCCACCTACCCTGTCCCCATGGGTATACCCCCTCCTGGCTATGGGCCACCACCACCCTTCATAAGAGCTGGCTTTAATGCTGCACAGCCTCCACCAGGTAAATTACGCAAACTTAAGTCATATGAAGATTAGATCCAGAGAAATTCACAAACTTACACACGCTTTTCTGTTATGCAGGTTTTATGCAGGCAGCACAAACCGCAGGCATGGCCTCAGCAACTACTTGTAAGTATTTATGACATACTCCTCCTAAAACTAATTCATGTTTATAGTTTTGAAATTGGCAAAGTGTCCATTCACATGAGTTACCTGGAATTTATTCTTTTTTTGATTCAATTTGATGTTTCTCCTTTAATCACCTACAGCTCTAGTGCAGCCTTCAGTGGCTACCAGCCAAGATGCTGTCAAGGATTCTCTGTTCAGCGCTATGATCCCTCCGACCAGCACCATTCCTGGAAGCTTCATGCCATCAGCCCTCCCTGGAGCTGGTGTGTTCAATCCAGTGGGAATCCAAACTCAACAAGCCACCAATGAGAAAACGGCTCAGTCTGCAGAGGGACTAGATGCTGCTGCAGAGCTCACACTTCAAGGTGAGGTTAAGTTAAAGAGACAAATGTATTTCTTCTGGTGGACAGTAGATCATATCTTGTAAAGTAGTGTAGAGCCTTTATTTGGGTTGTGAAGGTTAATTGTGTTTTAACATTTCTTTTTTGTATTTTGTCCTCAGGCATGCAAAATGCAGTCCGGAGTGGGATGGGTCTCCTTGGCATGCACCCTTCAGCTTCCCTTACCCACCCGTTGCATCAGTCTGGTCTCGCAGGGCAGAGAATGCCTGGCCTGTTGCCTCTAGATGTGCGACCCAACCTCCTACAGCCTGGGGCCGCAGCCCGCTTCCCACTCCTCCTGCAGCACGGCCCCACCCAGCAAGCCGTTGGCCTCCTTGAAAGTTCTCTCCAGGCTCAAGCTCGTGCCAGAGCTCCCTTCTCTCAGCTAGACCCCTTCAACAGAGCCCCGAATCTTACCAATGATAATGTATCCAAGACAGAAGACAAGTCTTCTGCTAATGCTGATGAGGGCAAAGACCAGGACTATCGCTTCCCCCCGATGGAAAAGCCGAGCACGGGCCTGCTAAGGACCCCTCCACCAGACCATAGGGAGACCCTTGGAGGTGGAGCAGGAGGTGGAGCAGCAGGCAGACCTCCTTTGCTCCAGACCCCGGGCTCTCAGCCCCCCAGAACCAGCCTAGTGGGACGACTGCAGGCTCTTGCAGGCTTCACTCCTGATAACCGGTGGAACCAGGCCAGAGGGGACTTTGATGAACGAGATGGGATGCGAGGAGGCCCACAGGCTCCTGGTGGTCCAAAAGGCTTCCAAGAGGAGCGCCCCACATCTGGACAAAATTTCCCCAACCGCTTTGACAGCCGTCCTGGGACAGCAGGAGGAGCTGGGGCTCCTGCAAATGCTGGTGCTGCTGGTGGGCCACAGACCTGGAACCGAAGTGGTAGCACTACAGCGCCTTTTGACAGCGAAATACACCAAGACTTAGATGAGCGAAGACGCCCGTGGGACAGGCAAAGAGACAGAGACGAAAGAGATTTTGATTTCAGGAGGGAGTTGAATGGTAACCGCCACAGCCGAGAGAGAGATCGTGAGAGGGAGAGGGAGAGAGACAGAGAGCGAGGCCGAGATCACAGCAGGGAGTTTGAACGGGAGAGAGAGCGTGACAAAGAGAGAGACCGTGAACGTGAGCGTGAACGTGGGGGCTGGACACCTCTCCTTCCTCTTCCTACACCTCTGCTTCCAACTCCACCTCTTAATCCTAACCTGACCTTGAACCAAGGTAAAATGCTGGCACCACTCAAATTAAACCCCCAGATTCAGCAACGATTCCAGTCTCCACTCCTGCCTCAAGCTCAGGCCAAACCCCCCCTCATTGGTCTGAATCAGCCGCTCCCTCAGGTTCAGATCAAGACTCCATCTCCATCACAGAGCCAAGCAGATACGCCCGAGGCCCAGTCAGAAACACCAGCTTCGTCTGAGACACCTCAGGCACAGTCGCCACCCGAAGCCCAATCACCCGAAGCATCACCTGATAATAAAGTTCAGAGCCCGTTGACTGATGCTCCCATTCAGGCCAAGTCTCCACCACAGTCTGAGACCCCTCCACTGTCAGAATCCGAATCTGAATCACTATCCCACCCCACAGCCCAGTCCCCCTCCAAGACCACTGCTTCCCCAGACATTGAGAGCCCAAACCAAGCCCTAGCTTTGGTTGAGGCATCACCCCAGGACTCACCTGTGGCCTTCACACAAGCTGCCAGCCCCCCTGAAGAGCCGACCCACTTAGTAGAGGAGCAGGACAGCCCACAGAAGAGTGAGGAGGAGGAGTCACAAGATAGTGCCTCCTCAAGTCAACCCCAGTGGGTCGACGGACCTGGGATGGACAATATCGATGTGGCTGAACCCACACCCGAGGGCTCTCCTGAGCCCATTTCAGAGCCTACCTCTGAGTCTGTGCACTCTGAAAGTGAAGCGGAGCAGCTTGCCTCTCCTAAGGACGTAGACAATGAACAGAGTGAGCCCATGGAAGAAGCTGCGAGTCAGCCAGTGGTAGACACTGTCACAGACACTGAGGGGACATAATCATCACTCAGTAGGTAAAAGATCATTTTGTAAAGTTGTCTCTTCTTCTCTGTACTCATGTCAGCAAACCACCACCTCCACCACCACACGGGACATGACGAATACTGACTGATAACAAATGATTTTATCTCTCACAAATACCAGTGTACTTAAATAGAAGGCTCGTTAGCTGTTTTATTGATAGACATTTTCTTTGTATTTTATTTCCGTTTTTATTTTTTTAAGTTGTAATGCCACCCCACCCCCATTTTATTCAATTTTATCAAATTTTACTGGATTTTATCAAAAAGCCTGCCAAAATGTTTTAATTGTATATGGGGAAAATAAGCTTTGACCTTCCTATGGAAGAGAGTAAGACATCCTGGCTGTTCAACAACAGATTGAAAACAGTTTACCACAATGCTTGAATGTGGCAGTCGCTGGCCCTGTTTCTGTCTCCTCTTATTTTAAAAATGCTGCTGCAAAGTTTTCAGTGAATGCTTTTGTGGTGTCCTACAATGCTTTCTGTTATCAAGCAGAACAAATAGCCTCCGTGCAGTGAGACCAGTACAGCTGCTCATAATTGGGAAAAAATATGAACATTTTTAAAATAAAAACATGAAAATGTTGTATCCCCAGAATAAATGTCTGCAATTTGTTTCTAACTATCTAGTAAACACAAACAGAAAATGACAGGGGGAAGAAAAAGAAAATGAACAGAGGGATGTCCTCATGTCAGGTGCATATTGTTTTAGTTTGAAATAAACATGCTTTGTCTGTTCTAAAACACATGCTTTAGGACTGTTTTCTGACCCAGGACCAGTGGAAAGTAGGACAGATTCGTACACATTGTGTGCTATCACTGCAGTTGATTTTACATTCTCGCAACTCAAGTTGCTGCTGTACCATCCATCCACAGAGCGCTTTGTTGGATGCAACCGTGGGACGTGTAGTTTTTTTAGTTTCGGATGACATCAGCCTGTATGTTTCCCCCTAAGCTTTTGCTGGGTGACTGTTGAGGATGGGATTGTGCCTTTTTTTGAATGGATTTTGTCGTTCATGATGCGACCCCAACACTACTGTGTGACGTACACCAGACAGCGTACTCCTCAGTTTCAGACAGCTCTGTGAACAGAGCTCTCTGCACAGAATTGACTGGCCTACCGTTTGAATGGTAGCTGGGCAGTTTGTACAGCACTCACCTAGAGGAGGACAATATATATATACTCCCATTGTTCCTGTGCATGCAGGCCTGTAGCCATGTTTTAACCTTGTCTCTTGTTCATTTCATAATTGTAGTTCTTTTTCTGTCGAGACATACTACTAGACACCCATAGTCTGCTGTTCTCTCAGACCAAATGTCTACAGGAGTTGTGATGTTGAATAAAAGTTGAAGGTGCATAAGATTTTTCTTTACCGCTCTTATTGTCATGAATCACCAATTCAGGCCGATCGGATGAAGTTTGGCAAAGACATCAACACTGCTGCTTCAAACTTGAGCAGGATTCAGCTGCGATAAGTAGTACTTCAACTAAGCACATGTTAATTTAGTCCAATAGATGCAAAACTGACATATCTTGTATAGCAGGTTGTATATTTAGTAGTAGATGTATTACATGCTGATTTCAAGATTCCTTCTCTTTACTAACTAGAATGGCATTCAGAGAGCACATACCTCCACCAAGCCCAACAGTCCCCTTACGAAACATTTAAATTCATTAGATTTGGATTTTCATTTGAATATCAGTCTGATTTTTTTCATCACCGACCATGAATAATTCTTAGAGAAATAAATGAAAATATTGCAAAACCCTGGATCTGCCTCTGATCTGAATCTGCACTACAATGTAGTGGATTCTTTCCTGACCCATACTGCATCCTTCCACCAGGTTTCATTGTAATCCATCCAGTAGATTTTGCGGAACCCTGCTAACTGACAAACAATGAAAACTTCCTCTGCGAAGGTAAACATTTAGACTGTAGACTGACTCATAGGTGCTTCTTAAAATTGATATTCAGCCACTATAAAGGGCAACAATATAAACAAAGCATACCTGTATCCTTGGGTAAAAAAGCCTCCCTAGTCCTGCAACTCTGAATAAAGGTCAATGCCACACTGAAACCACTAAAGTATTTATTTCACACCTAGCAATAAAGGTGTAGTGACTAAACCAAATGCCCTTGCCCTGAAGTAGCCATGTTTTCTGCTGAATCCAATAAAAAGTGCATATTTCTCCCAGGAGACGGTTATAAGTAATATATTAAAAATGAGCATAATAAGCAGCCACAGAACGGAAGGGGGAGGAGGGAGTAAACTGATGAGGGAAATGAAGAAGAGGCAGGAGAGGATACTGTATATGTTATCCCCCTCCCCTCACCCCCCAAACACACACACACACACCCTCCACCCTGCAGTGCCAGAGACCTGGCTGCTACAGCTGCAGGAAGTGCACACTCAGCACACACCATGCAGCACCTCTCTACTAATTTACGGCCCAGCAAACACAAGCTGGGGGATTTATTTAAACAATCACCTACATCATGGTGTCTGTTGATGCCATTTCAGCGCTTTGTATTTTTAGCAGAGAAATCAGCGAGAGAGGAGCTGCATTGCTGCAAAATGCCTTAATCTCAATTACACCTGAGTTTAGCCCGCTTATCCAAGCATTAACACACAGATTAAAGTAAAAAAAATAAAAATACACATCTCGCGGGTCGGTTGTGGATTAAGCATCTAGTGGCTTTTTTTGTTGTGGATAAAGCAGAGCGTAAAATATCCAGTTCTGCGTCTTCTCTTATGACTCTGCCCATAAATTTCTAGATCCTACCTGGCTTCCAGAGGCCCCCGGGCAGTCGGCTGAGTCCAGGGCTCGCCTTCTGACTCCCCCTCGCTCCCTCAGAAAGATTTGACAGGCTGAGACTTTGAATCAACCACTATCTGCCCTGAAACAGACAAACGTGTAAACAGCAGTTGGCTGGGGCTCCCGTGGACAGCAATAAAAATAAATCCTCTCCACAGAGGTCTAGCTTACCTCAGTTATTTATCTGTGCAGAATAAAGGCCCCACAAAAATAAATAATACATTCAAACAGGAGATGCAAGAGGGTGAAGTATCAAAATGTTGATGTTTTCAAACAGGTTTAAGGAATAGAATAGCAAATAATGTTTTGATTTTCTTTTACTGCTAGCTTAAGATCAAAGCCAACATAGCCATAAACCTGGCTGTCTGATGGTGCTCCTGTGCCGAACCATTTCCACATAATTGTCAGCTTATACATAATATACACCCCATGCAATGCCCATGGGAATGCACTAAAGCAGGCCTGACCTTTAGCCAAAGATTACCTCAGCATGGGCAACTAATAAGAGCATCTAAGCTCTAAAGACATGAAATAATTATACACTGGTAGTTAATCTTGTAATAGTAATGTGTGGTTTTTATCATAGAGGGTCTCAGCTGAAAGACGAATTCAATTAGACAATGCTGAGTTAGCTTGTAAATGGTTTTACTATGACGTGAGAGAATCGTAAAATCTACCAGTCTAATATGATCTGGAGATGTCAAACATCAAGGCCCAATTAGCGCTGAGAGGAGCAGGTTAAAGTAGTTTTAGTTATACTGGAGAGTAGTGGTTTATTTCCACAACCTGTACAGTGCCCCTGATGACATTAAAAGGACAAGTCAGTGGTGCTGTAATGTCAGTACCATGTCTCACCGTTGGAGGTCAGTGTGGTACTGCAGCGCACCTCATTATGCTGGGCAAAGGCGTGTGCTCTGTGCAAATTAGTGTCTGGTAGTGCTACATCTCAAAATCTGCAGTGCTCACCTCTCTTACCTTCAGTGCTTCACTCTCACAGACAAATAAAAGCCCACTGGGTCCAAGTCGAAGTACGTCTTACATGATATGAAATGAAATCCCAACATCGACAGAATGGAATAGGCGTCAGAGAAAATCGCTGGCATGCAGGATCATCATGGTGCCACCTCGCAGAAATTCATCCCTCAGATACCTCTCTCCATACCTTTACTCGGATCGATACAGGGGAGCAGTGTGATAAATGGAATGAGGTCCTTTCAGTGTGAGATTTGGCCTGTTTCTGCAGCCTCTTGGTTGCTGCATTCTTAATTGAATAAAGCTATTGATAGCCGCCTTAAGCCTCTAGACTAAAATCAGCCATGGCCAGATACGCAGATATCAAGCACACGCTAGAGTCTGTGCCAAGTGCAGGGAGACAGAGTGTCTTTGTTAGTCATGAGCACCAGAGAACAAAAAACAGGACTATTTTTCATACACCTAGTTATGCAGGAGAGGAGTCCCCTATCTCAGCCACACTCAGCATCCACAGTTATTACTCATGACTGTGGGAGTGTGTGTAAGTCTGTTATCAGGGCCAGCAGACTGTTGGGGGCCTGGACTGAGGTGCCCCAAACTTACCCCTCACCCTGGAACTTAGCCTTGTTAGGAGTTCAGTGGCCCCTCCGCAGGCCGCACCCTGCTGCACATTGGCTCAGAGAGGCAGAAAGGTCACTGGGTTGTCCCATTGTTCCACTGGAAGGTGAGAGTGTAGGAAGTTAGAGCGAAGGCAGCCGAGGTGGTGTTTGGTGGTTTGCTCAAGGGCAAAAGGGTTTATTTCTACTTTTCATTGGATGATTGAAAAGTCTGCACTCCTAAAGCTCCAATTAAAGGATTTATTTGTAATTGATTCATGATATCTACTGTGATATATATGATTGTACAAAATGGATTGTGGGTATTTAAGATGGCGACTCTGTTGTTTATCAGTAGTCTGCGGAAGTGCCAAACTCAAAATGTCACAGACAAATAAAAGAAATCCCTTAACTGAAGCTTTGGAGGTGCAGATTTTCTCTTTTTCAAATATGTTTTGAGAATTCAGCCCCCATTACATCCCCATGAAAAGTCTGGGGATCAATAAAGTCATTAAGATTCATCCCCTGTGGACCATGAATCTCTGAATTCTGTGATAGTTACGCTGATATTTTAGTGGTGGACACTGGCCAGCTCACTATTTCCACCAAGGAGGTTCAAACCTTGTCTATTTGTTTGTTGGTTGGTTTGTTCAGCAGGACTACTGAAAAAAAACTTATGAATTGATTTCCACAAAACTTAAGGATGGTGCATTGGCAAAGACAGAACCCATTTTCTTCCTTCTATCGGCTTTATTTTCACCAATTTCTCAGGCTATAGTGAAGGGATCTTAGTAAAAAAAAATTAAAAAGACAAATTTAGGGGACTGAGTTTGGTGTGCGAAAATCAAATCAGAATCCAGGTGTAGTGTATTTAATTGTAGTCTCATATGGGAGTAGGCTTTTTTCAGCCTCTGTACAGTAACAAATAGGGCTACAAATCAGTAACTACCACCAATGTGTAGCTGATATAATGTGGAGTTTACTTGTATCCTCAATAGTTTTAGAACTACATCCAAACAAATATGATGCTGAATTTAAGGGGACTGTTGGGCCTTTACTGAATGCTGTTATAGTTGTTGCATCTTGGCCCAACAAACACATTGAATCATTTGAAGTAATGCCTCACATATGTGAACACACGCAGCACAGAAAGCCTCTGGCAACATTTTAACACTTAACCACAAACAAATGTTGGACCACAACTTTTATTACAACAGATTTATAACACAAGTTCAGTGAATCTCGAAGTAGTATTTCTCGACAGTGTTGTTGTTGATTTCCTCCACTACCGAGTGAGTGTTGCTCTACTTTTATTTTTGAAGGGACCAACTTCTCTTAATTTTTCCCTCAACTCTCATGTGGACATTTAATCTAATTCTCTCTAAACAATTTGGTGGCAAGAGTTTTTTTTTTCTCCATGCCTGGAGCAGGAGGAGAGAAACCTTGTATTTGCCAAGGCGGTGTGTATTTGTTATCGCTGTTCTACATGCCTGTCACTGAATCCCCTTTTTCCCACACTTGTAACTAACTGTGTGTGCATTGGCGGCGTGTCAGCCGTGTCACAATGCAACTGGAATTAAACCCATTATTGCAAACATGGTTTACAGAGGCAGAGAACGCACATTAGACGCTTCACGATTGATGTCTACAACCGTTGCCCTTTTGTTAACACTGTTAGTCCCTAATCTTTCCTGTGAGTGGCCCCATGTCGAAACACAAACACCAGTAAACATACATCATCTGTTTACATGTGACTATCTGCCCGAAAAGCCCTGTTTTCCCTAAAGTAGATGGGCTCTATCAGTGCTTCTGCTTCTTGTCTGCGACTGTCCACACTCATTGTAAGTTGAGTGCAAGGTCATCAGAGCATGAGAGGTTAAAGGTCGACCACTGGGAGGTGTCTGGGAAAATGAAGGAGTTGTCAAGGAGAAATGGGGATGAGCAACAAGCACCTTTCTTGATTTTTCAGAGAGGATCCAGTCATGACTCATGTCAGGCGGGAGTGTTGTGTGTAATCTGGGTGACGGTGGGAGTTTATGAAGGGGGAGGGTGATGTGTAACGGGAGATATGCAGGGGAGAAATCTGGAAACATGGCAGGTACGGGCCGTGGCCTCCCGCTGACGGTCCTCCACCAGCGCTGCTCTCCTGAGGGTGTCCTCATGCACACTCATATAACACAGCCTTATTAATACGCTGCAGACATTTTACATCCACTTTGTTCTCATCCAGTCTGTGTCGCCTCCTCTCACGTCTGTCATCGTTTGTAAAAGGAGACCTTATAAAAGCTGCTTATTAAAGGCTGACTCAGCTTCTTCCTGCAGATGTGACACCTGGTTCATCAAGAGCCAAAACAAGCCTCATTGTTTCCATTAAGGGCTGCAGTGATTTAGTGTGTGTGTGTGTGTCTACCTGCCCACACATGTGACTCTGCTCTTACCTGTGCTGTTTGTCAGTGGCATCAGCCTCTATAGCTGGTAATTAGCCCTGAAGGCCTCCTCCTCGTTGTCTGCGTGTTTGTTTACGGCGGTAAGAAGCAGATTCCCTCCTGAGAGTCTGAGGCGTCGCGCAGAAGAAGGGTGCACGAGAGACGGGAGCAGGCGGTGTCAAATGAAAGAAGATGGGAAATTCCTGAGTCACCAGAATCATGCGGTTGGCTGGGGGGGTTGAAAGACAGACAGATTTGTAAGGATCAAGGTGCCGTGATCAAACTGGCGGGTGTCGTCTTAAAAGCGGATGGTTTTTTTTTTAACCATGTTTATCACTAAACAGTCAAGAGTCATTGAAATGTTTGAAACAGACATGGGGGGTGTTGTTTTAAAGCAGAGACAGCAGAGACAAAAAAAATGAAGCTGTTGGTATTTAGGCCAATATTACACGAAATGTTGGGCCAACAACAAAATGATATTAATTTGATCAAGCATTTCTAAAGAGAATAACTACAATTTATTTTTATACATTACTTTATTTACCAATGAATCCCAGAAATCTGGTTTTCCTGGGACAATCGCGAAAAATAAATTTGCCAAAAGGGTTGAGATTAATTCAATTTAATTTGTTTCATAACATTTATTCAATCACTCTTCAATCGACTTTTTCCTGTTTTGTTTCAAGATGTTCTAATAAAGTTCCCACACAAGGGAGAACTTTGCTGGAATTATCCCACCCCAGGCCCATTTTCACATCAAATATCTGTTTCTCACGCAAACATGATGAATAGGTTCTTTAAAGCCGGACAACACAACACTATCTGTAGACACATGAACAGTCCTTTATGTTCAGATTCATTTTTAGCTTTGCATGTAAGGAATATTGTCCCTCCTGTCCCACATAGTTACAGCTGGTAGTTAACCTCGTGGTGAGCAGCTCAACCCCCCCTCCTGCCGCTCCTCCAATCTGTCGAGTGTGTGATTGTGTGTGTGTCTGCGACTTTGTCAATATCACCCACGAGGGTTCCCCTGCCACCCTGCTGATGGGGATTAAACTTTCATGATCATGTTTATTAATGACCGGCAGGCACCAGGGATTCCAGGCTGCCACAGACGTGCACTCACACACACACACACACACACACACACACACTCAAATGCATGCATGCAAACTGCACAAATATACACAAATAAGAAAATACACATTTTCTCCTTTTTAAACCCCACACATGCTCATACACATTTGCACATCCTCTCTCTGTCCTCTCTCTCTCTCTCTTACACACACACACACACACACACACACACACACACACACAAAAAGTCTACAGTGCCTTCATGAAACACAATCGTGAATTAATTTCCCTCATCTGCCTTCATGTTTGATTCGGGAGCAAGGACTGAAGGGAGAGTGAGGGACAGTCTGTGTGTGTGTGTGTGTGTGTGTGTGTGTGTGTGTGTGTGTGTGTGTGTGTGTGTGTCTGTGTGTGTGTGTGTGTCTGTGTGTGTGTGTGTCTGTGTGTGTGTGTGTGTGTTTCTAACTAAGGATCCAAAAGCCTGTTAAATAGAAAAGGAACAGATTTCCTGTCCCCGTGTCTCTCTGGACCACCGCTCTGAACTCTCCCAGGGGTTGCGGAGATGGACTGAGGACCTCGCTGTGAACATCTGCGACAGCAGCAGAGAACTGCAGTGTGACAGGGCCCATACACGCAGCAGATGTCACACCAGTGTGTGTGTGAGCGAGAGAATGTGTGTATGTGTTTCTGTAATCGAGGTTGAGAAGTTCATGACCTAGAGAAGATATAGAGGAGAAGCTCACACACTCTTCCCTCCTGTCCCACTATTCATGTAGCTGATACTTCCCGGTTAATTCTGCAGTAGTAATTTAAATGTAGATAATTATTGTTCTATATTAAAGATAATGTCACATTTTTATGTATCATCAGAAGAAATGTTACTTTAATTTGCGCGGCTACAGTTCTAACCTTTTGTTTTTCCTTCCTCATCTCTTTTTCCCCTCCTTTTTAACTCAGACTCCATTTCCCTTCCTCTCATGTGATATTATAACTGAACATGCTTTGTCCGACAGCCTCCGCAAATGAAATGACAAATGAGTGATGAGCAGAGAGGCGCTGATGCTGCACTCACATCCTCCACATCAACGCTTCCTGGTTGACTTTCTCCTATCCCAGTCTTTCCTTCCCCCACGCACTTTTCCCTCATTATTCTCTCACTCCTCTCCCCCCTGCCTCACCCCTCTTCTTCTCTGTCTCTTATTCTCTGCTCTCCATCCACTCTGGTCGCTCCCCAGTGAAGCGTGTCACAGTCTGGTCAGATTCCCTGGCAACTGAGCCCCTTGGTGGGATCTGCTGCCTGGATCATAAAACAGACTAAAATACAGTTCTAAAGCAAAAGGGTTATATTTAGCTTTAATTTCCATCATGTCCAGAGAGGCTAAAGAGCAATAAATTACCCTTCACATTCAGGGAATTCCCCTCTATTGAATTTCCTCACTGGTTACTGGTTAATAGGTTCCATCATCTGTTCAGATGAAAACATTTAAATAGATTTTCACCATCTGCCATTTTACACCTTTGCCTTTTCTATGTTGTGTGTAAAGATCATAGACATAAAGACGGATGACATGACAGCTCCCAAAAAGTGAAGCCAAAGCGTCTTCATAGTTAAGTGGTGGTTAGCTGCAGTATAGGTCATTAACCCTGCCTCCTCCATGTTAGCGAGTCGGACATGGGCCAAAACTTAAAAGTACATCTCATTCATGGTTTCTGGCAATTTAGTTAGTTCTTACCACGTTGGTGCTTGTTTTTTCTTTTAAGTTTGGTTTTAATTAGCTATTTGATAAAAACGGGGTGTAACGTCATGA
This sequence comes from Paralichthys olivaceus, assembly GCF_024713975.1. NCBI lineage: Eukaryota > Metazoa > Chordata > Actinopteri > Pleuronectiformes > Paralichthyidae > Paralichthys > Paralichthys olivaceus. The sequence goes on along the minus strand of NC_091104.1, from coordinate 18,463,811 downwards.
TTGACAGGTGAGATTGACTCACGGTTGTTCAAGCATGTGTCAGGGGGCTCTCACTTCCAGCTCCATTACCTGATCGATACTGCACCTTTAATGTACATAATAGCGACATTGGTATCTGGGATAGTTTGCCAAACTTTTGGGATGATATTAATATAATAAAACTTTAAAAAATGTTATAGCACTTGCAAAATGCTTTACAAAATACATAGGAGTAACACAGATGGGAGGATTAGAGACGCCTTGTCAATCTTTATATACATGATTAGGATCAAAAAGTGATCACGATGTTTTAGTAGCTGTAAAGAAAAAGTCCCTTTTAATCACCTTTTTATAGGATATCGGAGGATCTGCAAATTGTTTGGTAAAACTTCCTCTGTTTTTTGTTTTCCACTAAATATGTGGACATGTCTGAGGAAGCCAGTTTACCTGAGTGCACAAACAGTTATGTTTTAATGATATCTCATTCCATCTGTATTATAAATAAAGGAAAAGCAGCTTTTCTGCTGCTAAAATGTCACTAGTCTTACTTTGATCTCTCAGCAAGGTGTGTGTTAAAGAGAGAAAATGCCAAAAGTAATGATATCAACACAGAAACAGTGAAAGGTAAAGATTATGCACCATCAGTGTCTTCACAGTATAATTCAGTACAGAATCCCGGTAACAACTGCTAACTGCTATGAAGCTGTAGCATATGTTCAGTTTGGGTCGGAGGAGTGAGGCAACGTTAACATCGGGACATTATGATCCTGTAGCTGAGTCTGAATGTGTCAGTGCTTGAAACAGAAGCTGAATTCAGAACAGGAACCAGTAATGACCTTAGTGAGGAGCGAGAAGACGAGGGTCAGGGACGAGTGTGGGAGTTTTGTCAAGGTGAAGATGGAAGTTGTGACTAATGAGTGAGAGAACAGTCTGCTCCTCCTCCAACCTGTGTGGCCCTCACCCTTTCTCTCTTTTCTTTCTCCCTCCCCTCCTTTTATCCCTCCCCCACCTCTCTCTCCTTCAAACTCTGAGCATTACCTAGGACACCAGGGAGAAAATGAGAAACATGGATCTCGCTTGTTTTGAGTGTAAGAGGAGATAAGCGTGGGTTGGGTCGGTCCATGCCACTCTGGGATGGGATGGGGGGGGGGTAACTGAGATTGGGTCTATTAGGTAAACTGCCAGCGACAGGAAGCGATTTAAGCCTGGGCGGAGAAAAAAAGATGTGGGTAATCTGATGAACTGTCTTTTATACACCAGTTAAAGGATAATTCCACTTTATTACAATCTTCTTTTCATGCCATCAATACACAGCTAAACACTGGAGATGGACAAACTAACATTTCACATGAAACAAATTATACATATGATCAGAATTACAAGGTCACCTACACAGGCAAAGTAACCACCGTACCAATTAGTGGTGTGTGTCGGCTGTAACAGGGTAAATCACTTTTTAACAAGTGCTTTGAGGGTTTTAATACATGGGTTGTGGATTCATTCATTTTTAATTTTCTATAAAAGCCTCATATAGCAGATGTAGCTGCTATTTATATTTGGAACCGTTTCAGGTCAGCAATGACATACGCATCTGTTTTTAAGTACAACCTCGACGAAAACGGATCGAACAAAGATGGTTTTTAAAATAGTGCGATATTTGCATCATGCTTGTTTTTTAAGCAATTTAACTATATTTCATTTTTGTTCAATTCAAATGGCTTTGTGTAATCTGCCAAAGTGTTAACATGGAGCACTACAACCATATAACTTGAGTGGGAACATAACCCCTCGGAGAAACTGCCAAAAGTGCTGCCAGCAACGATCGACGAGTCAGACTTCATCAACATGGATGAATGAATTTGTGAAAAAAACAGAAATCTTTATCAGAGAATTACTTAAAGGTTATAAGTAACTAAAACAGGTCAAGTCAGGTAATGCAGTGGATTTGCAATGAAAATAATGGGACAGATGAACTTACGGGGCGGGGGCGGGGGCTCAGGACAAAATATTAAGCTGCTGGACCCCATTAACCTCCAGTGTTTGTGCAACGTGTGCAGTTTTCAGACAGCGAGGTTATTAAATTAAACACATTAGGAATGTGCAAATCTGAAAATCCTACAACATTAAAACAATGACTTTAAACTAGACATTTTCTTTATTTCTGTTGCACATACCATCGGATGCAGAGTAAAACCTGGAGCTTTCAAGGCCACGTGGGGCTCTGACGCCCTGCAGCAGTTGACAATATTGCCCCGTTGGTAATCCAACCTTAGTAATGTATGAGCCATTTTCATTAAATGATAATTCGCACAGCTAAACAAATTTAAGTATGAAATGAACACTTGGATGAACTCAAATTGCTTCCCATGACCTCCCAGATCACCAGACCTAAACATCATTAAACCTGTCTGGGATGCTCCGTGCTCAGGATTTGTTTATGAAGCCGCCTCTAATGGGAAAACCTCACTTCGTCATAGGCTCTTTGGCATTTCACTTACTTTGTCCATTACCTGTACATGCAAACCACACTCCATGTTGTCTTCTTAGTAACACATTGTATACACACACACACACACACACACACACACACACACACCAACACTTTGTTGTCAAGTCGGACACCCACACAAACACACATACATCACAGCACTCAGGAGAACTAATCTAATTCACAGGCCAAATGAAAAGGGTCTCACATGCACAGATCCATTAGCTATTATTAGCCAAATAAGCTAATAGGTAAACACACACACCAGGGCTGCAGCAGTGTACCCAAACACCGAGGGAGACCTGCTGCTACAAAATGGATATGTGCTGAGTGCTTTGCTTTTGTTCACAGCTCTGCAGGCCCAGATACACACAACAGTCCAGGGTGCACGTCCTCTGAAATGGACCTAAAAAATGAAATGTTAAGCAATCCTTTACTTACTTTACTTAACAACATACCTAACATACTGATTCATATTGTTAAATATAATTGAATTTTGAATGACAAGTGTGTTTGGCAAACATAAGGACAGGGCAGTGCTGCTAAAGTTAGCCTCACGTTTGTTGGCATCTGTCACAGCACAAAACACAGGGTATGCTAGCAGTGGACCCACTTCTAATGCTAACAGATTCATTTTACATTAGAGCAGCTAAACACAAGGAAACCTAGTCTGTATAATTTAGATTTTCCTTTTAACAAAGGCCCCAAAAAAAGACACCTGTCTCCAGACTGGACATCAATCTTATTACAGTCCAATGCACACAGCTTCAAAAAGCTTGACAAACCTGTAATATCTTGTTATGTAGTGATTACTCTAAAGCCTTTTTCAGACAATAACTTAAATGTAAAATTTCTTGGAGTTTGCGTTTCACAGTTGAAGAAAGCAGCCAGACATTGTGTGGATCAGACACGTTCACAACAGGAAACCTTCTAACTTGACATTTTCGTTAGCACTCCTGAAAATGTTTTTATTCATTTTGTTATTTTCACTGTGAGTTTTCCGGACTTTTTCCTGCTGTATTCTCACATGGGCTCACTCGGCCATTTTGTGGACTTTGGGGGCTTTTTTAAAAAGTTCTGGAGCAACTGACTCTGACATTTGCATTCTCACGTACGGCCCCTCAGCACTATTCAAGAAAATATCTGGACTTCAGTTCATGTCTGAAAGGAGTTTATGAATGGACTCGTTTGGCAGAAGGGTTTAGCAAATGGTCAACAAGTATTAAACGTGTACCCAACTGGATCCCTTAATTTAGCAGTATGAATAGTAATTCTACTGCAGTAACCAGATTTCTCTCAGGGATGACGAAATGTGTCCCCGAGGAGACATTCAAATCTGTTTATGAGCCTTCATTGTTGCCATGCAGGCCTCTATGGGACATGTAACCAAACAAGTCCAGACAGTTTGGGGGGGAAAGTATCAGCTTTCCATTAACAGCTCCAGGTCATTTATTTCCAGTTTAAAACTCGAGCTGCCAGATAGAGAACCACCTCGCTTGGGTTTTGGTGCTTTGTGCTCCGCTGCATCGTACTGGTAGGTGATGATTTTGTGGGAAAGACCCAGAGCAGCGTGAGTGTTTCTAATTAACAAAGTGAAATGAGTAGATTTTAACAAGGTCATTTTAACGGCCCTGCGCTGTACTTCCTTCACATGGGTGTGAAAGTGTTTCTCAGTGGGGAGCGGGGAGGTAATGGATGTGTGGGAACGTTTCCTTAGTGGGGCAGCTGAGGTACAATCACGGTCCTGATGGAGCAATAACAACACATTTGTTTCTAACACCTCGACATCGTCCACATTGCAGAACGAGGCAATCGTAGTTTTAATTACTAGTGAAATCGTAGTTGTGCGGTTGAATGTTGTTGCAATTAAAGAATGTGAGTAAAGAATGTAATTAACACATTTGTCATTCACAGCCTTTACCTCTCTGCTCCGGGTTGTTTGTGTCAGATTGGCCTGGCTGGTCTTCAGTTTGTCTGTCACCCTTTTTGAGTTAGAATGAGCAGAATTTATCCCAACACAAATCCGATTACACTTCAGAGTGAACGATTGCATTTGACTCATTGGAATCAGTTCTTACCATTTACTTCACTGAATAGAGCTCTGTGTATGCTTGTTGGCCTGTAGCATGTTCTTCTCATTTGACTCAATTTAAGCTTATGATAACTCAATAAAGTGTCCCTCTGTTTGCTGTGGATTCCCCTCAGCTGGCCTTTGGCTGCAGGGATGTGGTTGTAGTCATTTGACCAGGAGTGAAGAGATTTGAAGGAGCTTAAACTGTCACGCCAGCCCAGAGCTGCAGACTGCTCCCTCATTCTCTTTCAGTGGGAGTCCATAAAAGACAAGGCCTGTCCGGTCCTGATCTTTCTTTCATAAAGTAATCTCCCCACAGTCTCTCAATCATTTATGTCCTTCCCTCTCTCCTGTGGGTTATATTTAGCTACTTACATACATACAGTACTCTTTACTTTGTCATTGTCAAATCTGCCCCATATTCCATTGAAGAAAACATCAAAACTGGTGCGTCTGTTTTATAGGTACATATTTTAGATCGAGGCCTCGTGTCATGCTGACATCATGTTGAGCTGTCCACTACCAGTCCATCAGTCATATTTTCTTCCTCCATGTTTGGACATGGCACGGTGCCTCCATGTGCCAGACTTGACACGACCTGATGGGAAGACAAACATGACTTTTTAGGACAAGCAATTTCCTTGTCAGTCACCGCAGAGTGATTCGCTATTGCAGAGATTTGCAGCCAAATGTGTTTGACTTAATGTAGGTGGTGAGTGTTCCCTGAGAGGAAATTGATAAAAGGTAGGAATTTAGTTCACATAAAACATAAAGGGTAAAAAGGGGATAACAGATTTTTAAAAAACGTGACTCACAGGCTTAGTTTGTAACTTTCTAAAACAGATTTTACTTTTTCATACAGATGCTCTTATGTATAAGCTTACCTGAGTAAGAAAGCATTAGGTTATACTGTGAACTGAATTCACTGCATGGTAAATAAACATATTCGGATGTTGGAATCAAACCGTTTTTTAATGTGACAGTAAGAAAACAAGTTGCTGTTCATGGTTGAATGGATTTTGTGGTATAGTGTAAATTTGCATTTTGTCTTATCTTTTGAGGGTTAATCACTACTTCACAGGCATGTGAGGTTCCACATAACAACAAAACTGCACTGTTGTTGCCTCAATAAATGCACATCCTGGCTCATGCTCTGCATGAAATTCAAAGCTGAAGGTGTGCAAGCACATGTTTATCCGGGAGTAGCTGAATGAGTGCACATGAAGATATTTGTCATTAAAGGCAAAATATCCTGCAGGAGTTTTGTCTAGCAACTACTGTTTTATACAGATTTGCTGCTGTATGTCACTTGAAACAATGACTGGATAATCCTCAATGTTAACATCCGGCAGCTTAGCTTGGTTTTATTTTGTTTAATACAATGTGCGAACTGATTTTGCACAATTTGGAATTTCTCTAAGCGGCTCAGCATAATCTAGAACAATCTTGAACTTGTTTGCCATTTCTTAACAGAAATGACCGTGAAGGCCAAATGGTACCACAATGCTGTGTTGATGATGACTGTTTGATGGGGTCTGAGAGGTGAAGGTATCTGCTCTCTTAAGCCTCTTTTCCTCCAGACAAAAAAAAAAAAAACACTTATATGTGGCATTTGTCTGCAATGGGAATGGATACAATCAGCATTCACTTTCTGGTCAAATTACTCTGCAGTAGAGTTTTCATCGGCTCCAGCTCTGATAGGCAGTGATAGAAACATGGTGGACACACAAATTCTTCTTCTTTTCTGCATTTTAGAATTCAAGACACTGATGCTGTGTGATGTTATGACGCAATTGAACTTCTGGCACATAGACGTTTTTGTATTTATTGACTTTTACATGTGCAACAGTGATTTTTTTCACTGACAAAACAGGAATGTGTCCATTTGACCAGAAAATTCATCAGGAGTTGATTTTGTTGACAGTTGATCTGCTAAAGCAACCACACCTTAAAAAATGAGCTCACTTTTGCCTGCACCAGTAGAGTTTATATTTGATCAGTTCAATAACATTCCCAGATGTACTTCCCACAGGTGCAGCCTCACCTTATAATCCCATTCTCCTCTTTTATCATATCTTGAATCTTTTCTCCAAATGCAGGGACACAAAAACCTAACTCCGCCCCTCATTCTCTCACACCCTTGTGACACCTTCTTCACCTAGAACTCAAGTAATCAACAGCTGAGGCGCATCCATCCCCCGTCCCTGCTCTGTGTTGCTCTCACTCTCGTCTCAGTAATGACATTTCCGTGTGGCAGACGGGCAAGCAGTCAGACGCCCACACGAGGCAACTTGTGCGGAGCAGATCCGTCACATACTGTACATGTGGTTTCCCACACCCTTATATCCACAGAGGTTTAATGTGTCCTTTGATAGCGGCGCAGACAGCTGCCCCATCAAGCATCATTCTGCCCGATCAGCCATCACTTTCAACTCCTGCTGGATTTATCTCATCACACAACGAGACAGTCACTGACATCTCTGTTGAGTCATTTTTACAGATCAAGGAATTCACTTTAAAAGCTTTTCTACTGAATCACAATAAAAGAGTTTATTCAATGCTAATGAACTCATATGTAGAGGTGGATAAATCAGTCACCGTACTGTCCAAGGTCTTGAATGAAACTGGCATGAGATTGGCTGCAGTGACACAGTTCACTCGTTGTCATCATTGATTTTTCATTAGTTCGACCCTTAGGAGTGTGCGAGCTATCACTTGGATCAGACCTGTCGTGTTCGGTTAAAAGCTTTTCTAAAATAGCCAGGCTTTTTCAAATAGCACCTTATCGTCACCCGTGCCCTTCCATTGCCTTTCCCTGCATAAAAATGTCCTTTGTCTATTGTGCGAAGCTGCTGCAGCCTCTTTGTGGTGGTGGAGGACACTTTAATGTTGGTGGCTGTATTTAGAAACAAGAAAGGAGTTGTCTCAGGGTGTGGCATGAGAGTGTCTGATTATAGCCCTCCCTCTGTCTGTCTCACACATGCACAAACACACCTTAAGACAACTCTGTCATTGTGTTTTCCGGACGCTGTCACATAGGAGCCCAACTTCCCGTCCAGACAACCGCAGAGCACCGTCCACACCAGCCCTTTGAAACGACTGTACACGACAATTTTCTCCCGGCCGCAGTGAGCCATGACAGGCTACATGACAAATGAGCTTGGATAATTACATGTGGACACTGAGCAGGCTGGTGCTCCCAGCTCAGCACCTCATACAGTGGTAATAATGGCTGGATCATATTGTACTATGGGCAGCAGTAAGAGAGGTGAGAAAAAAGGCTTAGCAGGTGCATCTGCTGATTCCCTCTTCATCTCTCACTACAGTAACCCACACAGTCTCACACATGCATACAATTGCTATGACCACCCTATTAGAGTGGCCATAGTGGCAGAACCAAGCGGTGACAGTCAGCGTGGTGGGACCGAAGGTGTTGAGAAGGCTCATTTAAGGGACGGAGGAGGTGCTGAAGTGTTGATAAGTGTGTAAAAGTGTGTGAGTCCATATCTTTGTGCGTATTTGTGGAATATTTGTTCAGCGTCAGCACAAAAAAAAACTGAGCTGAGCTCACAGTTTTTCTGCTCCCTGTTGTGTTTTAGAGCAATGAACTGGCAGGACTGACATTTCAGCTCTCCTTGGTTCTTGAGTCTTGTCTTTGCAAGTTCATGGGAAAGGCACAGTCAGTCAGGGCTGTTGTCGTGTGTCAGACCAACAGATGTACAGAAAGGGAAGACGAGTGGCAGGATGTCCGTCAGAGTCAATTATATCTAATGAGATACAGAGTGACCAGAGACTCCTGGTGGCTGCCAGACGACACAGAACCTCAGTGTGGCTTTGAATGTTTCCAGACTGCTGCATTGAACCACATTACATACAGGGCGAGGCTCTGTGGCTCGTCACTCGTACCACTGATGACATTTGCCCCGTGGATCAATTGCAGTGATGGTTCCTCTGGATGATTCACGGCCTCATTCGTACGTATAATCCCCTGACACTCCTGAAGACACATAATTAGATATTTGGATGATATGCCTTGGCGAACTGGAGTTGAGAACTTGCCGAGGGGGAATGAGAGACTGCTCGAAGCACAGACAGATCTCGATCAGCCTGTGATGAAAGGAACAGAGTGTTACAGAATCTGCTGCTACAATGGGCAGCAGGCAGATAGGCATCTCCAATCCAACCCCACTGTAGCAACTGTAAACAACCTGATATGCAGATTGCTGTAGATGGGTCTGGCTAAAGTGCCACATTATGAAACACAAGGTTTTACGAGCATCGCAAATGAGATTGCAGGAAGGAAGGCCTGCTCGTCGCAACTGGGAGTACAGAGACATTCGAATGAGGATGAAAGAGAGAAAATGAAAGAGAGGAATGTGCACTTTTACGTCAGTCCTGGGAACTACAATGATCTGTCTCTTATCTTGCATGCTGGTTGATTGTCTGAGGAGACCAAACCTGTTTCGTATCAGTCTGCATATCAGTGGAGTTCATGTGACAGGCAGGTTTGCTGCTCACCTTGTTCACCGCCAGCCAAAAAGCTGGGAGGGAACCTGAGGGCAGGAAACTGCTCAGGCCAAGGTCTACCAAACAGATTCTCACTGGACTACACACCTAAATATAAAAGTTGATCTTGAAGTATTATTCTGTCTAAGGATATTCTATCATCCTGAATCACTGGTGACATTACAATATCTAGAACATTGTCTTAAGTTTGATTTATTGTTCCCGCACCTGCATGTCTACGGGTGTCTGCTAAGGTCATCTGCCCATGGCTGCAAGAGTCCATGTGGAACATATGGCACAACAAAGGTGTGGACGCATCTGTTAAGCAGACTTGTAAACACGACTGTGCGTGCTTCAGTCTTTGCTCTAATTCTGTGCCTTAAATGTTTTAAATATACTCTTAACTATATAGTATTTCACCACCATTCAATTGGATGACTGACAAGAGAGAGAGTAAATAAAAATGTTAAAATCGAAGCAGCATAGGTAGAGAAATTTTAAAGTTTTAGTCTCTAGTATACTATAACAGAGAATAAGGACCATATTGAAGAAACAATACATGAGATTTTGAGAATAAAATAAAAATATTATAATATTAAGAGATTAAAGTTAGAATTGAGGAGAAAACTGCAATGTTACAAGTAAAAGTAGTTATTTAATGAGAAAAAAGTCACGATATTATGAGAATAAATTTGTCTATCAAAATAGTCGAGAAAATAAAAAAGACACGTTTCGTAATATTATGACTTTATTCTCTTAATATTATGACTTTATTCTCTCAATATTATGACTTTATTTCTCGTAATATTATGACTTCATTCTCTCAATATTATTACTTTATTCTCTCAATATTATTTTATTTCTCGTAATATTATGACTTTACTCTATTTCTTACAATATTATGATTTTAATTTCATGATATTATTGCTTTATTTCTTGTGACATTACAACTCTCAACCAATTCTGGCAATATTATGAATTTATTTCTCATAATATAACAACTCCAAGTGTGATACGCAGTCGTAGTATGCTGCACTCTGATGGCGTCTTTTATTCATTCTCCCCTGCCTCCTAAATGCCCATTATCTTCAGCTCATAAAACAGGCTTTCTGTTCAAAGTAATAAAATAATAACAGAATCAAGCACATGAAATGAAAGGAACGTGTAAAACCGGTGGAAGTGAATTGCCCCTTTAACTACGATGAAGCACATAGATGACCTTTATAGGATGAGGACCCTGGACATAACCCTGAGGGACCTCTTTCAGGTCCACGAACCATGGTTTGGGTACACGTGCTGTACCTGTTTAAACGTATACTTAGATCTACACGTCATTAATCCCTGGAAACACAACCACCTCCACCCCCCTCACTTCTCCTCAGTGTCCGTGGGAAGGAGGAGTTTAACCCCACAGTGTCTGGGAGGAGTCCGCTGCCTCTTGGCGCTTCGTCCCATGAACATTTGATCCGGAGACGAGAGGAACCGTGGAAGTACTCCCTCCAACCAGGTCCCGTGTTCTTTTTACGCTTTCTCTCCAACGCAGCCTCGTTATATTCCGCGGCTGTGAAGAGGGGGACACGTGCTCACTTCCTCCAGTCTGTCGCGGTAAAGGAAACGTCAGCCGGTAAGTTGCGAGCGAACTTGTTCTCCAGTCAAATCGGACTCATCTCCGTGCGCGCTTTGTCCGCTTTGACGCGTAAACGCACCAGCGTGTTCACCTCAAACGCGTCCGGCAAACTAAAGTTGGGAGGATGTTTGTGTAATATCCTGAATTAATCTCACCAGTGTGTGGTCCGTGGTTGTTGTGTGTGTTGTAAATCAGTGTGGGAGCATGTGATAGTCGTCAGTGGGTCCATGGCGTAAGGGGGTTTCAACATAGACCCATCCATCTTAGATTTATCATAAATTAAAACCACCAGCCTGGGTGCTTATGATCACTTTTCATTGCAATGCAACACATGCCATTAAATCTTTTTCTGTGGGAAATTGATATACTATGATGAATACAATGAATTGCACTCTGTTCTATGCACTTCACTAAAGGCATGTAGGTTTCATTAAGTGTGAAGATGTTCAACATGCAACCCCCAGCAGGGTCATTGCCCTTTTCTTTGGTCTGATTTATGAACTGAGAGATTGTGAGTCCTGATCCTTCCACTAACTGTTGGGGTATGTTCTGCTGCTGTTGTGTTTGGATGTGATTTACCCTCCACTTGTATTATTGTTTGGCCGGGTGCTGGGGTGGAAGGGCTCCCTGGCCACATACAGAAGCAACAAAAGGGACCCCGAGACCCCTGGAGTGAAGGGTCCCGCCCAGAGCAAACAGGAGGAAGGGCCGGGGAATGCCTTTTGGCACGGTGGGCCCTCTGTCATGGAAACCCTCACGTGAAGGTGTCAGTGTTGTTGCTTGCTACCTTAGCCACGCTGCAGGGGAGGGTTGTAATAATAAAAACTCAGGCTAATGTTTGACTCGGAGAGGCTGGCCTGCTCATTGATCTGTCTGACGGCTGGAGTCTGTCCAATAATCTCACAGCTGTGGTGGTGAAGTTAAGTCTTGAGGAAATGTGACGTGTCAAGTTGTCATTATCGTGATTAGAGGTTATTGATTGATAGATTTGATAAGAGGATGCACAGTGAATTCTTTGCAATCATTTACTGGGAGCAGGAATTAGACTCGGCCCATAAAATTAGCAGAAAAGAAAAGACGCCCAAGAATGTGATCTGTTTATTTTTCTGAAGGGGGAAGGCATGCTGTGTGGTTGGTCTTTGTTTCATCAGCCGTTTCAGCTCCCCTGCCTTTTTAATGGACTTGTACTTTTACATAATTGCTGTTGTCCTCATGTGTGCACCCTGGGTTTACTTTTCAGTAACAAAATCGCCGGGTCAGAAGCCGTGGCTCTGTTTGGATACTCTGTCCTTTGCAGCTCACATATTTGTGGCAACGAAATCCTCAACCACAGCCACAGGGAACATTATGTTTTTATTATTCTGTTTTTCCCCATTGGGTTGAGACAGGGGTCTGTCTTGAGCCAAGAGTGATATTGATTCAGTGTGGCCCGTAATTTCCTTCCCAGTGGAAAATATATAATCGCCTTGCTTGTTCACTTTCTCCTTTGGTGCCACGAGTTGCACATTTTGCAGGAGATGCCACTTGTCAAAGTTGTTTACCATTGATAAAAGAGAGATGTAATGCTACCCCCCCCCTCTCTGGATGGCATGGAGTCACTTCGCAGGCATCCTCAGCTCGTCGCTCGTCTAATTTAAGAAGTGCTCGGTAAAATCATCAGACAGTGACATAATCCCTCAGAAACCTCCCCCCTGTATGAAACAGTGTGTTTTGAAATCAGTTGATTTGCTGCATGTAACTTTGTGGAGTTATGTAAAGAAGAGGAACCATCTCACTCACTCTCCTTGTCTTTGTTTCTTTTGATGCCCTGTGTGAACAACCTTTGTCGAGTGAGAAAAAAGATTTGCTCTCTTCTACAGGCTGTGTCGTTAATTCTCAAGTGCTAGAACACTGGCTGAGAAACACCAATGTTTCACGTCTTCTCCCCCGGCAACATTTTTCTCCATATAAGGTGGCGTGCATGTGACTTATCAGGCAAGGGTAACATCTGTGCTTATTGTCACACGGGGATGAAGGCCTGTCTCTAGGTAGAGAGGCGCTGCAGGGGAAACATGACTGCTGCATCTTCCAGACAAAAGGGTTTGAAGTGGATCAAATCCAGATCAACAAAAACGTGAACTTTTTCCACTTCGCCACATATTCACTCTGACTCTAGATTATAATGAAATGCCCTCGCTTTTATTCCAGTTAAAAACAGTATAATAGTAGCTTGTATGCTTCTATTTTTCACTGCTGCGGTTGAGATTATATTTGGCTTTCGAAGTGTTTGCTGGTAGTGCGCGGCCTGCAGCGTCTGGACTGTCTGCTATAAAAAGCTCGACTGACTAAAAGCTGGTGCTGACAGCAACTTGGCCAAGACTTTTCATTTGCTCCCGCACTCCCTGAGAGGCACACGGCTGGCTTTGACCCCATCCTGGTGCCACCAACTACAGGTCAGCCGTTACCACAACCACTTATATTCCCAAATTCAGTCAGGTGGTCGCAGTTTTGACAAAAATAACAAACTACTGAATCAACTGAAAAGAGATACTTTTGTACCATGTTTGCAGGATAACTCAGTTATTTTTAGTTTAACTTATTTTTTTATAGCTACTGAGCTGCCGGACACACAAAAACACACACACTTAGCCCCATCCACTTTGAGGGATTTGTTCACTCAGCTGTGTTTTGTGTATCTCCTTCAACACGAGATCCGTTGCTCTGCTGCACTCACAGGAAGCTTCTGTCCAGCCCAGCAGAGCGCCGTAGTGTCATCCAGCTGAACCGATGCACCCATTCACGCTCTTAGTGAACAACCAGAACTCCACTGCCTTTGAGAAGATTAATGTGTAGGTCTAAATTGAATTGAACCCCTTCTGGGTCCCCTGCTCAAGAATAGCCCACGAGGTATACACACACACACACACACACACACACACACACACAAAATAAAGATTAAATGGTGATGGGAGTTTTTACAATGTGTCAAACAAGGTATCAGATTAAGAGTTACCAAGCAGATGATTGGGGTGTAGGTGAACAAGGGAGCAGGGTGGCTCTTACGACTTCACTATGTGATTCCAATTTCCATTAACCCAGAAAGAAATAACTGGAAGACACACCATTACGGTTCTTTTATTGATGGTCATATAAATCATATAGCGATTGGTGTACATGAGACAAAAGGCCCCCATGGTAGCTGTTGAGTAGCAGTGCGTGTAATTCCTGTGAGCGCACCAGACGACGTAAAATATTTCAGTCTGGAAAAGGTCCCGTTTCAGCACTTTGAACCAGATCAAGTCATTTATACGCAGTGGACACATGAAGTAGTTTGATGATCAAAATATATGAACAATGGTATGGAGAGGATAAGGAGATACAGAAGTTATTTCCTGGTATTCACACATCGGTCTATATCTTTATCTGGCTGCTAGGGAGAACCCAGTGTGAGTGTCTGATCTTATATTCTGAAGGTGTATTCTTTCAGCACATTGATGCTGGGTAAAATCCAGTTTGAACATTCAATGTGAATTCAAGCTGGAAACTGACAAGTTGCATCATGCCTGTGTGCAATGCATTTTTGATATATTTTATTTCTGAGGCCTGCTTCAAACGGCAGCACGTGTTGCTGCATTGTTCGGACAATCAGCAGCCCTCTTTGAATGGAAATAATCCATTTTGCACCACACACTCCCCCACTCCTTCCTTCACTGGTCAATCCTTAAACAATAGAAATTGGGATTGATCTGCCCTACCCTGGTCCAGTAGCCATAAGGTCTCACTCGCAATCCTTGCTCTATTGGAAAGGCAAACACAGCTGGTACCACAGGCCAAAGTGCTCGGTGCTGTGATGTTCAGTTGGTGCCATGTGTCTTGTATTGTCCTCCATGATGGATGGAGAAAACTGTGGGTACACACTTACTCCTTCACATCCCATCTGCTCATAGGTGGGTGGAGATTTATTGGAGATTGGAGATTGTTTTTTGTTGAAAGTTAGAAAACCCACCCTCTTATTTATTTTGTACAGCTCATCAAGTGTGGCAACAAATGGTGCTAAGACATTCAGAAGTAAATGTAAAATAATCAAAGCAGTGATTGATCTGCATGTTAAGATGGATCTGCTTTTCATACTGAAATTAGATTACACATCTTTCCAACACCAAAGCGTGTTTAGTATCTGATCATAATCTGATCTTCTGAGTAAATGATGAATCTTAGGACAGTAAGTTATAAAGAGCAGATGAGAGAGAGAGTTGTGATGTGCACACAATCCATTACCGACCACACATGGATCTAACTCTATCTAATAATCCATTTATCACTCTTATCTTTAGCAGCCATATATCAGCCATCTCAAAACAGAATTGCCATAAATCTTTAGTCTCATAAGATATTGATGTTGTTTCCTTTTTTTGCTTGCTCAGTAGCTCGCTCCAGTGAGCTGCGTTGCACACTATGTGACCTTATCTGCAGACTTTCCTGGGCTTTGTGACAGACGTGAAGTGCTTTGGATGGTGTTTGGCAGCCAATGCATTTGTGTCATGTTGAGGAACATTTTCAGGCTCATTAGTACTCCTCTTCCTGTCCAGCCCCATCCCTGCTTTAGCAGTCAGTGGTTTGATCACCGAACAAGATTAGCTCTTTACTCCACTTCAGTCTGCAGGCTTTTGTCATGTTGGTTCAGTCATTTGGCGCCTGGCCAGCGTAAACAGAGAAAGGGTCCTGATTGCTTTAGGTCAGTGACAACCCTGGCATGCACTTAGTGAACATGCTCAATTAAAGCTTTCTCCAAAGAAGTAAATGTATCCAAATAACGTGTCTCCCGAGGCGATATAATCTTCAAGGCTTATTCAGCCAACAGGCCTTAGCTGTCAAAAGGAAAACGGATGTACGAGTGAAGGAAAGTATTGAAAAGATAAGAGCAAGTCAACAGTAGTTGCAAGAATATTTCATCAATTTCATCAGTTTTTGTAGTTTATGCCTCTGAAATAGAAGGAAAAGGTGTAAAATGTGCATCATACCATCAATCTAATACAAGTCGGTGTTGTTTATTTTTACAGTACCCTCTGTAACCGCCCAAAGATTGACAAGACTTTTCCATTTCCCACCACAGTTGACTTGGGTTTGCCCCATCTTCCAGAAACTTTTAAAAGTCTACTTTTCTATGCTCTGCTATCGCCAGGACATGACTTCTGCTTGGCTGTTGCATGAGCTGTTTAACAGGGTTCACTCTCTCTTACCCAGGGGGACCACGCTGCCTGGTTCGTACCTCATGCCATCTTGGCTGCACAGTCCACAGCATTTGTGGTTTTCACAGTTGATGGAAGCAGGTACAAAAAGAAAAGAGAAATCTTTCCAACTCGTGCACCTCCAGGTTCCGTCATGTAGCACAGCATTGGCTCCAGGTTCAGGCACATTTTTCAACCAGAATCACTGTGATCGAATAAACTCACCATCAGCACACAAGAGGACTATATTATACAAAGTCAAGAAGGTCAGTATTACTGGGGGCAGGTTTCTCCATGGGTCAATGACAAGTCAAGCAGATTACACAGAGTGCAGGTTAGTGCTCAGCTTGTTGCAACCTGAGCAGGTCCTGCAATATTAATACAGCATCCTCCCCAAACGGTCTGACGGCGGATGCTGCCATGCTCTCATAAATGCCACGCTTTTAAAGTTTTAGCAGTCTAGCCAACACAGGTTCAAAACTGTGTCAGAGGATTATTCAATCTCAATGGACCAAGACTGAATCTCTGGACCTTATGGCTACTGATCACCGGGCTGCAGTAAAAACAGCAGGCACATGTTTTCTGTGTGTGTACACGGTGGTATCAGAGGCTATTAATGGTATTTGACATTCAACTGTCATTGGAGAGGCTGACTTGTAAATTGTCTGCAGCTCAATCCTAATGTTATTAAAGGTGCTGGAGCCAAGAAAGTGACCTGCTTAGGTTTATAGACTACCGCTGATCTGGGGCCTAATTCATAACCGTTGCGTAGATATATTTCAGACCCCATTTTTTGCGTACGCTACTTTTCACGCAAACGTTGGGATCTATAAAAACAAAGTTGACAGAAGAATGTGTACACTTTCACGCAAACTCTGCCCATGCATGTGTGTGTAAAATCACTGAGGTGAACTGTGCAGTCAGACGCATAGAGCTTAAGGCCATTTACACAAAATAATTAAACTGTGCTCACCTTCAAACTTCCATTTCCAAATGATGTCCCAGAGTGGAGGTTAAGATCCCACTGATACACACTGTATGATTTTTACCTTTCTGCTTAAAGCCCATTTTGGGAATAAAATATTTTTGTTTAATTTTATAGATTATAGAGCTAAATTTAATGATCCTGTAGTTTTGGATGATTCCAATAGGTATAGAGGGCTACAACAGGTTTCCTCACATTCCGACAATTTTTTTTCCCTTCACCTTTAAATCTGACGTGTGTGCATGTTGTTTCATTAATCTGGAAAAAAAGTTTGCGTTCTTCATTTTCGGCGTTTTGCACTTGTGCACTTTCAGTATGAATGCTACGTGCTTTTTTTCTTATAAATTAGTCCTGGTACTTCTCTCCAAGCACTACACCTCCAATCCAAGAAAGGTTCTCAGACACCGACTGAGGACAGCAACACAACACAGGTTTGAGGGAATAGTTTGATTTGTTTATGCTAAGCTAAACTTATATGTACATGTACCCATATGTCATATCACCCTTCTCATCTTACTATTGGAACAAAAGCAAAAAGGGCACATCCCAAACTTTTGAGCTCTTCTATCACAAAGATCCATATTACGATAACTGAAGTTTCCTGGTGGAAGCCAATCAAAGTTTTTTTGGCACACAAAGTAGAACAGTACCAATATACATTTTGAATACTGCAAAACTTAAAGCGGTGTGACTTGGCTTTAGGCTTCCAGAGCTTTGCTGCACAGTGATCCCACCTCTTCCTATTCAGTTCAATACTGTTTTATGCCAATTCACAGCACAAGGTCAAGCCCATACAATAGTTTGTCTTATAGTCTTCTTGAGACTGTATGACATGATGGGCACAGTAGCTAGTATGGGTTGTCTCACTTGACCCTGCAAACCTCCCTCCCTGGTCTGACTTACTCTTGTGAGAGCAAGTCGTGTACAGTTTGGACTGTCTCTCTGTGTGGTCAAATGGAAATGACTGACTCACAGCTCCCAGGGAATGTGCATGTCCTTTGTGCGTTTATATTATAAAAATCACTGCTGAGGTATGCAGGGCCATGGTGGTGCATGTGTTGTAAGGCAGCTCTTCTGGCTGCATTCTTTCTAGCAGAAAAGTGTGTTTGTGGCATAACTACTTCATAGCCTTTCTCCATGTGGAAGGAGCAGATGTCTGGGCGCAGCCGGTTGGCATTTCACTCTGTTGAAGTTTTGACCTGTAGCTCATCTGCTTTCATGGCAGGAATCCTTTTGCCAGCTTATCGAAGGAGAAAAAATGCCCCTTTCACTGATGCTTCATTTTTTTCTCTATCTAAAGCAACCACACTTTTAAATACTCATTGATATTCACCCTGCATGTGACACAATCTGGTGTAAAGTGAACGCGTACAGTGGTGAAGTTATTCATTATAAATCATTTACCCTTTAGAGGGTGAAATCATTTATTCACAGTTTTATGAGATTAGTGATCCGAGGAGCATGTCCCGACTGGTGACTTAATAGGTGGTGGGTGTTGTGTCACTCTAACCACTGACATGGACTGGATAGTCTTCATTGTGTTTGTGTGTGTGTTACTAGATTCCATATTCTCCATCAATACAAAGTACTACTAGAAAGATTAATTTCACTTTTCGTGCCTCGGGTGTCTGCACTCAGGCTTGAATCCATCATGACACTTTTCACTAGTGATTGCCATTTCTCTCAGTCCACATGTCTGCTTCTGCCTGGCACAGAGTCTTACTGTAAAAGAATGACTTTAATAACCCGTCCTATTTTCTTGAAGCTATTTTAGAAAACCATCCTTGTCTCTTTAGGCTCTCGTCCTGCTCCTCGGTAGTAATTTTGTGTGCTTGCGAGCGAGCGGTTTCATCTCCATCGACATGCCCTGTGGTCTACTCGCGTGGAGAAATCGGTCTCACTGGAAACTTTCTTTCTAATGCTAATAACGACATTATACAGAGCGATGGTTTGTACTGGCATACCCCAGCTTAAACTAATAATAACAATGTTGAGAAATGGCAGGAACTGGTGTTTCCTGACAGTTGAGATGATTGTTGCAGTTCAAGGAGCTGCACTTAAGGAGTCATTGCTGTATTATTAGTCTCATGCATCAGGTCACTCTTTCCTTTGACTCTGTGAATCATGGGTCCTGTATGTGATGAGATTCTTGATTAAAAAATGGAAATCAACACACTTGTTTCTCTTATGCTTTTTTAACCAATTTTTAATTGAACCTAATGATGATACAGCCTGTGTGTGTGTGTTTTGTAGACATGCCTGCTGCTTTTGCTAATCATGCTATCATACAGTGCCGCAGGATTTTTTTTCTAAGCCAACAAGTATTTTAACAAGCTAGAGGACTGCAGTCATTCTTTCCAATCTTTTACCAGCAGCCGTATCATCACGTTCAATGCCTGGGCCTTTTTTGGCAAGCCATGTAATACACTCTGGCTAGCCACAGCAGACCAAGGCCAAGACACATCCATCCATAGCGTGAAAAATGTTGAAAAACCTTGCAATCATTTTCATGTGCTGTTTTCAGAGGAACATTTGAGCCACTTTGATCTGATCTGAGGCAAAACAGTCTCACAGATGCTGCAGACAAGTCGGATCAGGTTAGATTGTTTAAACCACTATACGCCTCTGTGGTCATTACTGCTGTTTAAAGTGGGTTGCAGTGCATGAGTCTTGGCAGTGGGTATTATTCTTTTCAGTTACTATCCAGCCTGGGTGGCAGCACTTTCTCTTGATCATTCAAGAGTCACATAATCTGTGAATATCTGGGTTTTGAGTGGGAGGACCAGTAGCTGTATCTCTACCAGCAATGAGAGAAACAGTGGATGAATTGTAGAGAGCTGTTTGCCTCAAGGGTTAAGTATCCATCTCCATTCCCTCTGGGCCCACCCCTACTTAGAAGGAGAAGGCTGTGAATAAATACCACCCTTGTCCTCTCATAATGGAACAGCTTGACCCTCCGTGACCTCTGCCGGTCGGAGCATCTGCCTGTCGATTCCTCCAGCCCGTCCTATGGGACATCACTGGGTTGTCACATCTGCCTGAGAGCAGTAATTTAATTGGTTGAGGAATTCATTTTGCAGGATAAAAATGAAGGACTGGCCTATCAGAGCCCAAGTGACAAAAGAAGCCCTGTATGATGGAATACTTTGTAGATTTACAGTCTGCAACTGTAAATGTAAAACGTTCTTGTTTCCTTGTGCATGACGAAACTATGATGACTCCTCATTGACATTCTTGAGCCTCCCCTATATGGATTGCATAATGATGAGTTTGGCAGGGACCTTAATTTAATCATGTCGGTAAAAGTGGTGCACATGTGGCACAGCTGCTAGCGCTTAGCCGAGCCTTGCCATGTGTTTCGGAGAGGTGCCACTGGGTGCCCACACTGGCTTGTTTCTGTGTTGTCACGTCTGTTTGAACCACATTCCTTCATGAAAAGGCTTTTGCAGAGTAGGACAAAGGAGTTTGCTTTGCAAGGATTTGTCTCTGCTGCAGTCGATTTTAGCTCACGTGCCTCTGAGTTCGCGTGACTCGAGAAACTGGTTTAGGTATTTCCCTCATCCCTCGCACAGGTCAGTCTTTGTCCTTGGGTTTATTTAACATTCCCAGTTAATTCACAAAGCCGCCCGGGTGCATTGTCGAGCACCTGTGGTGGATTATAGGTCGATAACGGCTCCCAGCTAATTTCTTGTGATAATTCAACGGTGAAATCGAATCTCGACACTTGTGCTCCTTTTAGCGTGAGCTTTGCACACGAGTCAAAATATGTTCTTACTCTCAAAGACAAATATACAATTCTCAAACTTTAACACTCACTCACACGTTTTGCCAAGCAAATATTTGTTAAGCAGCTTTCATACAACAATTTATACATCAGCCAGTGAAATGCATGCAAACCTATGACACAGTTTTTTGTACAGAAACTAGGTCATGTGTTCTTCACTGACTAAGCATCTGCTGGAAAAGAAACAAGTAGACATGCAGAGTTGTGACCACACTCAATCATTGCAGGTGTTAAACCTGTTTGTGAGTATTGAGCTCCCTTCTGCTAAGGAGCCTTATTCTCCTTATTGTCCTTATTTCACTCTCAAAAAAAAAAAAGGCCACACGTCACTTCTCACCACAGATCGTCATGTGCTGTTTTATTCTTCCAGGTGTAGCTGTTTATTGGCTATTGAACCAGAATGATGTCAGCAAAGACTCTTACAAATCTTTGGTCTGATGCAACACTAATCAAATGACGCGTGGATCGACACAAATAAGAACGTGGTTTCAACAGTGCATTATTCTTTTGTCTGTGTGACGCTCTTTTATTTACACACAATGGCTTTCCCATATGTTTGCAGATAGATGGAGCCTTCTGCATGAGCAGAGAAACCTCAGGCACCCAAATGTGGTGACTGTGGTGATGACTACATTTTCTGTGTTTGTGATGGTGTGTGGACTCATTTTTGTCACCTCTTTAGGACCTTTTCCAGCTTAAACGCTGATCTTGTCAGGACCAGTAGACCTCATGGGGAAATAACCCAGGCCTAATGAGGCAAAACATAATTCCTGAGGTCCTGTTTAAGGTTAGGGGTGTGATGTTAATTGTGGTTAGGTTAAGGTTCGGGTTAGGCATTAGTTGGTCATGGTTAAGGTTAGGGATACGGTTTTGGTCAGACTATCTGCAATGTGGGGAAGTCAATGCAAATTGTTGGTGCATGTTTTTTCCTGGCTCCTCACCAGCTGTCTCACCCATCATCAGTGCTTTCGGGATGCAGAGCAGACACTAGTCCAGCTCAGATTTCCCTCCCGTGCTGTGGGCAGTACATGGTTTTAGATACTGTTATATCATAACCAGCTGGGCCTGAAGCTACAATAACAACAAAACATTTGGTTAATGATAAGGGGAGCAATATTGTTTCTGCTCGCCTGTAAATGTGAGATTGCAATAAGTTAATTTATTGCTTTAGAAATGTACCCACCTCTGATCAACGGCCAGCTCAGCAGAGATTGTTGGTTGTTTTTTGCTCATGAGTAGAGAGCCAGTAGCCGTGAGAAACTTTAGACGATGGTAAGGTTAAGTTAACGCAGATTTATGTTTACTAAGGTGAGGATGCTTCCTTATTACAGACTAGAGGGGTGTTTCAGGACATCTATAAACTATGTGCATAAACATGCATTCATTTAGATCCTATATCCAGCAAGACGTATCTAAACAGGGCTGATTTCACCTGATGGATGGTTTATTTAGCTGTCATTTAGCCAGACCTCTGATGTAGTTCCACAACCTGATGCTGACAACTCCCCGCTTTATCACACAATCTACAGCCGGCTGGCCAGCACCACTCCGCCGAGCTAGACACGAGGATGTATGCTCGTTGCACAGAGGCTCATCAGAGTGACGAGAATACTAAAGTTTCAATGGTGAATCATCGCATTCATTTTTTATTTTAAAAAGAAACGTATTTCATTCCTACACTATGTCATCTGATGCATTTGTGATGTGATCCAAGCTCACAGCTATAAAAAAAAAAAAACAGTCAGCCCTAATAAGCAAAACAAAAAATTAGCTTAAAAAAAGTTAATCCTCCTCTTTGGCAGAGAGGAGGATTATTCTGCTTGTTTGCCGGTTCTTTTTCACTTGTTTCAGGCGTTTCTTTAAATGTCAGTGCTTTTGAAGCGAGGAAGAATAAAACAGATCAGGTTGGCTCTCACCAGGTAAAGTCAGTCCAGAGCACTTAACAAACACAATCTGTCAGTCCTGCTAATGTGTAAAGACAGGCTTTTATGTGGACAGTAATTGCCTCAGGTAATGGCCTCTAATGGCGAGCTGAACATCAGCTCCTTTGTTATATATCTTAACTTTGATCGCGATGAGCAAACCAACCAGGCAGGCCCAGACTAGTCTAACCACCCCTAATAATAGACGTAAAGCATCATCCTGGCTTTGGCCTGTCAGTTTACAGCATTAATTGACATGAGTGTGATGGATAAGTGTTGGCAAAAGTGCTGAGCCGAGCACCAACAATACCCGCAACCCAGTCGATACATCATTTTGTATTTCTTGTCGACTTATCATTTTTATTGGTTGGTTTTCCAGGTCACTGGTGTTATCAGTCTGACATTCTGACAGCATGGTCAAGAGAATAATGCTAATGAATTTGATCAGAACGAGCTGAGTGATTCATGTTCTCTTTAGCCTGACTACGATCTTAGCTTTGGCCCTTAATAGGCCATTAAAGGACAGACACTGCCAGTTGGATTGCTGGTTTACCATGAACATATGCTCTCACTTGGCACAAGGAGACAACGTTTGAATTACCATATCCATTAGGGGCAACCTGTCCTCGGGCTTCCCTATGTTAGTGATCCATGAGCTCACACACACAGATTTCTGAATGAAGTTTAAGTCTTGGCAGAGTCAAAAAAGTTTGCTCTTGGGGCAATGAATGAGTTGTGCTTCTCACCCACGGTATGGGGGGTGGGGGGACACAAGGGCAGAATCCCTCCCTGGCGTCAGAGCTCCTCAAGAATGCAGGGAGGGATTACTGCACGTCTGTGGCAGTGATGGATGTGAGTAAGAGCCACACACTCCTACACTCGCATACATACCCAGCGAGCATCTGGATGCAGACGGTTTGGCCCTCCGCTGCAGCAGTGTGTGCCAGCTGAGCAGATGTGTGTGTGTTTGTGTGTATGGGGAGAAGCCAAAGTTGGTTGTTTGCCCCACTACCCGCAGATAGAGCTGTAGTCACCAGCCATATGTCATTTTAAATCAGAAGGCGCAGACTTTATTATGCTTGATCACGACTGGGACACTTTGAAAGATTCAATTGGTCCTTTTTAAATCGCACATGAATCGATATCTGCTCCCTCGATAGATTTTTGTTTCCCGTTGAGTCCGGTGATTGATGCTGCGTTTGTGTGTGTCACTATCAATGTGTGTGCGACTTGGAGTACTGTACATGCACTCGACTCATCTACCTGTTCCCAAATCCCCAGTACCTCATTGTTTCCTCCTGAAACCTCTGGTGATTCTGTGTGTGACCTCTAGCAGCTGGCTCGCTATGACAGGTATTGTACTGCAGTTGTCAATGATCTCTGATGGATCACCTCAGGGAGCCCGGAGTGTGTCTCTCACGCGGCAGCCGCAGTACCACTACAGTGGCTATTGCTATGGTAATTAGCTAGGGAGCAGGCTGATTGTATTAATCACTCGAGCTCGCTCCACGCAGCGTGTGACAGATTATCCCGTGGCGCACAAATGACAGCCACAGCCAATTCCAGTGGAGATAATACAGTTTGGAAATGAGTTGAAAGCAGCTGTGTTATGCAGGCGTTCTCACTCATATGTGCAAAATATGCAAAGCAACTGCAAACCTTGCACTGATGACGCCCGAAATTTAAACTGACCTTCCTGAAGGTTAACAACTGTTTACCTTCTCTCCAACTCAAAGGTACTTTTCCCTCTCTATCTCTTATCGGTGGAGAGATAATTAGATATCTGTCCTTCCCCATTGTACAAGGAAGCTGTCGCCGTGCTTTGCCCCGTCTTCCCGGGCACGGCTAGGTGTAAGCTTGTTTTTCACTCAGCCTCCAGGTCTCTTAACTGACCCCTTGGCTTCTTAAGAATCTGGTTTCGATGTGTTTAATCACTTTTATTACTTTTACCTTCACCTCCTGGTAATTTCTCTGTAACTATGTACCTGAAAGATAGGGGCTCTTAAAGCTCACTTTCATTTGCTTTGACACTGTGTGCTTCTATGTCATAATAAAGTGAAGCTGACCAAACAAAAAGGCTGGGATGTTCTGCACAGATGTTGAGGTGTGCCAAAGAGCATATTAATTACACTGTAAAATCAATATAGCTAAAAAATCTGTGTGTGTCTGTCTTCTCCTGTCACAGATTTAACCCTAAAATTGACCTTCCTCTGTCCATTAAACCGCTTAGTTTGCAGAGAAGCAGACTTGCACCTGCAGTCTTCCAGCTGTTTGCTGCAGTTCACACACTTT
Source organism: Paralichthys olivaceus (assembly GCF_024713975.1). Taxonomy (NCBI): domain Eukaryota; kingdom Metazoa; phylum Chordata; class Actinopteri; order Pleuronectiformes; family Paralichthyidae; genus Paralichthys; species Paralichthys olivaceus. The sequence goes on along the minus strand of NC_091104.1, from coordinate 18,438,950 downwards.
CCATCTTTTTTCATGAACGCTGCCAACCTGTCCCTCCCTCTGTCATTCAAAATACACACATGTTACAGTGCATAAACACAAGGAGGTGGCAGAAGGATACCGGCACCCCCTTGAGGATGTTCCAAGTCATTGTCTCCTTTAAACAAACCCTCAGATGATTGTTTACACCACAGCAGAGAGTAAACCCTCAGGCATTGTCCTTACACACTTACACACACACACACACACACACACACACACACACACACACACACACACACACACACACACACAGAGGCATACTTCACCCCTCTTTTTGTTAGTTCAGATTCTGCATGTTGTGACACATCTCAGTTAATTTAAAGTTGGTGTTGGACTCTCTCTGTTGTGGGCTGTCCCGTCTGACAGGAGTTCCAATCTGTAGAAAATGAACTGAGCTGACGGCAGGGGAGGCTGGCAGAAGGTAGAGATTTCACTGTATGAGACAGGAGGATGATGAAGCGGGGGATGAGGGATAGAGGCGAGATAGTAGGAGGGATAACCTTTGGAATAATTCAAATGTCACAGAAAATCAGAGACACATTTGTAATCTAGTGTTTGGTTTTTAACCTTTACTGTTCAGGTGTAAGAGTAAATTTTTTTCTGTTTAAGCTTAGTTTAACTAACTGTTCAATTTCACCTTGGATGTTATATGTTTTCACCCCAGTCTGTTTGTTTGAAAGTAAGATTACACAAAAACAACTGCAATTTTGGTGCAGATGAGAATAAAGGAGCAGATCCAAGAATTATTCTTATTAACATTGAGACATTTGTCAGGGAATAATGGATTTCAATGTCAAAATTATGTTAAGACTAATTACCAGTGAACTTTGTAGAAGGATGCAGTATGGGTAAGGGAAGAATCCTGTTCTGGTCCAGGATTTCTTTTCACTTACATTGCGAGATATTTCAAGTGTGTGCAATATTCTATTAAGTGAGTGCTATTCTAGTTTAAGTTCAGTTATATAATATATTCAGATACACCACAATAGTTTTAGAGTTGTTAGAGAGGCAGGATGGAATTGAGGGTGGAAGCTGGAGACCAAACAAAAGACTTGACCTTTCACCCTGACTTAGAGCATCCAACTTGAGTAAATTCCATCAGTCTACACCCTGAATTCCTCCAACCCCCTTTTTTCCAATGTATTTCCAGACCCCTAGATAATAAGGCAAGGTACTAATCTACCACAATGAGCAATTAAGATCAATTTATTTCCTCCCATGGATGTTTTGTTTGCAAATTGCCGCAGACCACAGTCCCCAGCGAGCAGCATAATCAATGTCATCAAACCATAAACGGCTTCCAGCCATGAGAGTGGCTCCATCACACTGTTAAGGAAGGAGACAAGATATATTTCCACGCTGACTGAAAACTCATATTTCTCCCTCTGACTTCCCCCCACAACTCTCTTCCCCCTCATCCCCGGTCCCATAAGCATCACTCGACCAGAAAGAGGTTTTCATCAGCGATTGCAAGTACCCTGTCTGCGATTAAATGTGACATAGTTTATGTACTTTATATTAAAGTCATAATGTTCAGGCACCTTCCTCTATCAGTTCAGCACAACTGGAATGCATTCATCTAAGAGGCTGGAGCCAATGTGCTGTATACATTTAGAATCACTCTCTAATTATTACAACCTTTTAAGTTAAGCAGTCCATGTCATTGCATTGTTAACGGCACAATAGGGCTGCAACTAATGTTTCCTGTCATTTTCAAAAATTGCTTTTGGTCAATAAATTTCTGAAAAAATTTCCAAAAAACTCAATTGGCCATGAAAATGACGCAGCGCACATTGTGACATTTTCATATGTAGTTTGAAAAGTTTGAAATTAAAACAACTAACCACTGTGTCAAATTAGTACAAGTGGGAGGTTGCATGGTGCAGGAAGACAATGGAAGTGCTCCAACCACTGAGGCTCACCTAACCTGACTGCACTGTCTACTGTCGGGCATATGTTGGTTCAACTTGTTATTGGGGACGCAAATTAGAGCAGAGGATTTTTGTCTTCAGGGCTCATCTAGAGCTCAGCATCGGTGGAAATTCCTGGTGTTTGAGAGCATTATCCCAAAGCAAAGCTGTGCTGTGTCACCACACACACACACACACACACACACACACACACACACACACACAAACACACACACACACACAGTAATAGTACTGATTTCCTGACATACCTTTTACATTCATTTCTTCCTCAGAGGTAGAGTATTTTGTAGAGCTCGACTGATATGGATTTTGAGGGGCCAATGCTCATGGTGATTATAAGTACAAATTTCCCATACAGATATATCTGTCAACAAATGTACATATATTAAATAAAAGTTACAATGATTCCAAAAAAGTCTTTATCAAATACTTATGACAAAGACATTTATTTTAGGCTTAAGAAGTTAAACTTTATTTTGAATAATTATAAATAAAAGACAACTAAACCAAATATATAGGCATAAATATATAGAACTATATAGAAAAAAGTATTGGCGCATATTGACAATCATATATGCAGATATTGATATGTTAGTGAAAGCCTCATGTCAGATGATTATTATAGACCAACCGATAATCGTGCTCTAGTATTTTGTGAATGGCTAATTATCATGATGTGGAGCAATGCACCACTATCAGGTAAGGCATCTTTTCAGCATTTGAAGACCTTTATGGAAACTACGCTGAGATGCATGCCAGACTTAGACATCCAGATTTTTGGATATAAAGGGATTTACTTTGACTCAGGAGAGCTTGTTGGGGCCTTAATTGATCTTAATTAGAGGTCAGACCATTGGCTAGTTGAAATTACACCCACCACCTGCTCTATATGAATATGCCTCCCAGTGGTCCAACATGCTTTTCCTATTTTCTTTCTCAGCCTCAGAGTGTGTTTGTCGACCAGCCTTTTAGCTGCCTGCATCTCCAGCCGGACAAAGGGCTTTGAGAGCAGCTCAGACTGGGCTACAAGGACCATTGTGTTGTTAACAATGTTGTTTAGCCCTGTTGAACGCTGCTGACATTGTGTCCTGCGGCTGATGTCTCTATGTCAAGCAGCAGGCTGATGAAAGGCTATTCCACAGCTGCTCGTACAGCGTGGCATGAACATGACTTTGAATAGCTTTTCATACCAAGATGGATTTCTAAAGGAGGAAACCTGATTGAGCATTCCAGTTACACACTCATGTTTTTCCATGTGTACGAGTTACTGTGTCCCAGAACACCAATAATGTTCACTCGGTTGCTCTGGCTTGCGAGAGGCGAGGTGGGAGCAGCCTTTGGGGCTGTCTGGCATGCTGCATCCGTCTCTGCTGCCGTGTTGTGTTCTGGTGTGGCTTTCTGAATGGGTCCAGTTTGACTGTGTGACCACAGCTATGTGAACCATAGACAAATGGAGGCATGCGTGTGTTTTTAGAGTGACGGCGGTCTCCGTTGTCTCCGCTGGGATATAACTTAGTCACAACACTTTCAATGTGGTTCAGAAATTCTAACTGCATTCTCTCGTTGTTTTGATTAACTTCTCCTCAAAGTTAGATGCAAATTTGGCCTCTGTGGCCCCTAGAAACTTTCACAGAGCTCAACCATGTCGCCAGCTCTGTTTCCTCCTGTGTAGTTTCCTCTTTCTCACACCAGCCCTCTGTCTTCACTTACAAGACTTTTTTTTCTTATTCCCTGAGTCACACTCACTCATTAATACACACATATAAACACACACACACACACAAACATTCTCTGTCTCCCCAGTAGCTGACTGCCTCCCTGGCCTCCTCCTGGGGTCATTGTGGTATTTAGGGTCAGACAAGAGCTTCAGTCATTGCACCCTCCCCGGTGCCTCCCAGGCAGCGCTGCAGCCAGCTTGTCTTACCCAATCGCTTCAAACTGCTGTGGAAAACCGCCTTGGCTGCAACAAGCCCCGGCATCCTCCTCCTAGCCAACGGAAAGGCAGGATATAGGAAAAACAACACAGTAGAGTAGTGGAGCCCTTTTTGCAGTGGAGACTCTGAATGGATCAGCGCTATAAAACATCCTTGCTTCTCTTTCTGAGATAACTCCTCCGTTGAGAACTTCTTGGTTTTCCCCCCGGCTCTCTGGCGTTGCCTCTTGGCGCTTCGTTACCCAGGGTTACCCCAGGAGGACTGTGACTTGCTGCTGCGGCGAAGCCTGGTGGGTGTTTCCACATGTCCTCCAGTGTGTCTGGGGTTGTGAGTCAGATGCAGCATGTGCTTTGCTTTAAGACTCTTCGAGCCTTTACAGGGAGAATCCGCTCTGAGATCTGAGAACACCAGACTTCTCCTTTGCAGGCTCTTCAAAGCTGATAGATTAAAGCCGGGGCCACAGAGGTAAGGGATGTTGTGCGCTCTGTGTTTTATCCTCCTCTCCCTTTGTTTGTCCAATTTACTACAAGAGGAGAGGGTCAGGGTGAGGAGGTTGCGTTGGGTTTCCTATTGTTGGGATGCACAGGTGTGGGTGACACTGTGTTTGCATTAGTTTGCACCTGTGTCCATCAGATAGCAGTTTGTGCTTTAGTTTTTATGTTGTAGATGGAACAAAATGACCTCTTACAGTCTCAGCTTTTATCGTCTCTTCTACTCTGTGCTTCAGGGTTGTCAGGATTTTATTTCTGACTCAGATTCACTCATGAGCATAACTGAGTATGACGAGCTCACCCACCTTGTCTAAATTTTGTATCTCGTGCTGACGTTGCTGGTTGCTTGCTCTTACGGGACCAATCGTACACATTTTTTCAAATGCACATTTTCTTTTCTTGGCATGGCTCTGGAATGGCATATGGGTATAAATGTTTCAGATGGCTGCCATGTCATTTTTGGTCAGGAGCCCGGTGCACAGCTTTTAAATGTATTATGAAAAAGCCTGAAAGACACTTAACAAGCACTTTGATAGATGTTTGGTGGTTTTGGCTGAATCCAGCGCACTGTAATATGGGCTTTCAGCAAGTGATTCATAGATTGACATTCCTCCTCATAACCAAACCACTGCTGGATTCTTTAAATCTGGTTCTTCGGGACAAAAACTCAGCAGGAGATGTCCTGCGATTATTGTTTTCTCTTCTTCTTCACTTCCTGTTGTTGCTCTTATGTTTAAACCTTGTTGGAAGTTATTCATGAGTTTGAATTTAAGTTGTTTAAAAGAGCACGCTGCTCCTTTAAGAGCACAGTGGTCACGGTGCCAGAGGAAAGTGATAAGAGACAAGTCCTATGGGGTGTGATTTGACAGGAGGAAGGCAGTGCCATTGTATTAACATTAATAAATGACCTCATAATTTCTAGTTCACAGCCTTATAGTTCAAAATAATGGCACCCCGTCTGTACTTTATGTTGATTGAGATTATTTTGGCTAATTTATTTTTCATTTGCATTTTATTTTTTTAAATAATTTCCTCTCATCAGAACCTCATGTAAACTAAATATTATGACATTTGGTTAGACTGTATATCGGGAATTATTGCTGACTGAATGTTCACATTTTGGACAGGAATGAAAAGGTCCGGCTAGATTTCTGTATCTCAAGGGTATTATGGTAGAGTAGATTAAAAAAACTGCACTAACAACATCAGGCTGTTACCGTGTGCCTTGGTTCTCTTGGGAAATCACTGTGTGGTTCACACTGCTGTGTCAATACTTTGTTCTCCCAGCTTTCTTCCTCAAGTTTAGATTCAAGGACACAAAGGTCAGAACAGCAGGCACAGTTCTCCTGCTTCTGCTGTTGTAAAGAAGAGGCTGTAGCTCCTGTTCCACAGATGCTCGATAGTCCTCTTGAAGGAAAAAGATTGTTATTTCCTTAATGCTTCACCTACCTACTGTGTTGATACCATGTTGAGGTGTGGCCCATTCCTCACCGTTTTCCCGAGCTCCAGACCCAAGACGCACAACTAGTGCCAGACTAAACATGGAGCTTACGTGGGAGTCACCCAGGGGCAGCCTAAGAAGAATGCCAGGTCATAGGGTGTGTCGAGGAGCGATGGGGTGGCAGTGGTCCCTTGGCCCCTCAGCAGATGGTCTGTAGGAAACTCATTGACTAGAACAGCGGAGTGAAGGGGAAGAGGGAGGGAGAGTTCAGACTTGGGCGTCAGTGGTTTGCAGCTAAAAGGAAGACTTGTCTTGTTGTTCTCCCAAAAACAGCCACACAATACTCTGGTTCAGCTCGCAGCAGAAGGCAAACGTGTGTGTCTTTGGGTTTGTGTGTTGGCACGCCTTGAAGCCTTTTCAATGTCGGAGCACTGCTCTGCGTGAATAAACTGTGCAAAGAAAAGCATCAGTAGTAGTGTGACAAGTTCAACAATCAGCTTTATGCTGACTTCTGGTGTTGTCAGCAGCTGCTTTCTCAGTCTTTTACTCCAGAAAGAGTAGAAGTTTCTCTCCATTCATGTGGAGGCACTTCTCGAATCACTTTACCTCCACTTAGCTCTGCTTTCTGAATTCATTGAAGGCAGCTGATGCTAGTAGAAGTCGAGTGTCTGTCAGTGTAAGAAAAGTGCAATTGAGGAGGAAAATCTGCAATATTTTTCCACATACGGACTCAAATGCCCAGAACTGGACCACCAGTAGTTGTTCGTAGCTCCATGAGTGCTACTGAGTCGGCTTTGCCCAAGGTCCTTGTGAATCGTGACCCCAGCTCATCTGGCATGGCAAAGATGGTGTTCTTGGCAAACAGCTCAAAAGTTTGGATAGGTGCGTCCAGTGTCAGGATCAGTGATGTAATAAATTGTATTCAATGTCCTCTCCCTCTGGTTCACCCTGAAACTCGTGACGAATGAAACAAGTGTTTGGTTAATCCTCTGATCAGCTCAGAGTGAAGCTTCAAGTTCATTGCAGGCTGTCCAAGTTTCCACTGTACTTTTAACTGCTCCCTTTTTTCACACTTAGTCTAAACAGTTTAAATAATGAGAGAATAGTTCCTGTTGTGTGGCTTCTGGTCATGTTAAATTCTCTTTGTAACATTAGCCTGGATCTCTGCCCTGCCCTTGAACCCCAGGATCCAGTGCCACATATGCTTTACACTTAAATTGTTCAAGTCCCATGGAGTTTCCTACTCAGCTTCATCTATTAAACAAATGCTTTTGCAGAAGTCCTATTACTCAGTCAGTCAAACACCATAATCTCACCTCACCGTCAAGGTTCATCCAAGCAGAAGCTGATAAACTCTTAATTCTGCAGATCACTTAATCCTGAAGGTTAGGGCTTTTGGCAGCGGGCTGTTTACACTGTAACCTTACACATGCTGTACGTGTGCTGTGAGGCTTAGTAGTTAGCACTATCTTAAAGCCTTGCTGGAGTGTGAGCTAAATGCATGTAGGTGGGTTATATTACACACAGACAGGAGACAGTCACACTGCCTCTCAGATGATGCCCGGTGCCACAGAGAGAGCGCTTCTCGGCCGTCTCTGGTTTTGGATCTAACCCTGGACAAATTTGGCTGTGTCAAGTGAAAAAAACAGAAAAGGGGAGCAAGCGAGCTAGGATTCCAAGGTTTAAAAATAAACAGACGGTCAAACTGTAGCCGGATTTCAAAAACTTTCCCAACTCTGATCAAAGACGACGTCATTTAGTTGTGGGGAGGTGGAAAAATGTGACTAATGTTTGGTTTGGATGCCTGATTGAGGAGAGTTAAATTTGGGAGGTGGAGTGACATTTTTAAACTGGTCATACTACAGTGCCAGAGTGGCACTGCTCTACTGTGCTGTCTTGTTCATTGAACTGCTTGAAACTTAAGAGCTGCATCTTGAGAGGAAATATTTATTTGGCTGTATCATTTTTTGCAAACCTTCCAATAAGTTATTTTCCAGACATGGGGAAATCTCAGACTACATAAAGTAAGACAATCTCAGATAGTGGAATGAGCCTTATTTCTGTTTCAACGTCACACTAGCTTTGTTTACCCCAATGAGAAACAAGTGGTGCTGCCCACCAAACACTATCCCCTCCCAAGCACTGGGGGGATTAAGATCTGCTCTTTAAATGCTCACACCTGTTATCAAAGTCAGTGCTCATTGCATGAAGTAAATTACAGTGCTAAATGCTAAGTTGGCCTCTCTCTCTCTATGTTTCAGATGAGCCAAACGACGGAGGGATGAGTTTATTTTGAGCAATGAGGCGGAGAGGACAGAGCGCAGGAGCTCCAATCTGAGACAAGACTTTCAGACGGGTGAGTCTGGGTTGTCTCTATTATTATACTTGATTATATTTAACCCCACCTTTTAAAATATGTCCCTATACACACATTACAATTTTTTAAAGTCATTGTAGCATATGAATACCAGTGGGTATTACTTTGTCTTCAAATATATTGTCCCTGTTTAAAGTGATCTTCATTTTTAAATGTGGCGACTATTTCCCCTCCACGTGTTCAACAGAGGTTTGTTTTAGTTCCTAATCTAATTGGTGTGAGAATTCAGAGACTTGAGACTGTAGAAGGTATTTACCTGGAACTATTATGTAATGTCCTCACAGTCGTTAATGTCCCATAGCATCAAATGTGCATGAAAAATATGAAATGTCTGTCTGGTCATGGCTCTCCAATAGTCTGGAAGTGATTTTTTTCATTGTCCTGAACTCTGTCACGCATAACAACCATGACAGCTGAAAAGCCTGTTCATCTGACTTGACCTTTCAAGAGAAATAAAGAAAGTGCACAGCAAAAGGAGAGGGGGGGCAGACCAAACGGGTTGAATACCAGATGTGATGGAATTACTCACAACTATTCTCTTTGAAAGCCAGTAGGAATATGTTAGAACTGCTGCTGTTTTACTCTCGAACTATCCACTGCAAATGAAAATGGTTGGGTTTATGATTTTATGGGAATGTGGCCATTATTGTTTCAGTAATATGTTAATTTTATATGTCTGGTGACCTGGCATTATGTCATACCATGCCATTTATGTTATACTGCCCATATGTATGAGTAACCATTTTTCCAGGATAATGCCAGTGACATTATAGTTTTGTTTTCCAGACAGAGATGGGAAATTCAGAGAGCCAGTACAGCATCCAGGGGCCAAAAGTCCCCAGCTCCGTCTTCCCTGGGAAACAGAAGCCATATTCACTGAAACTCCGCTCAGCCAAAGATGACGCCCTGTCACCACATACATGGTGGAAAAGTGCTCCAGTGGGCTCAGGGTACAAGGCCAGGTGTGTTGGCCGTGGTTGTTTGTCCCCTCCTAAAAGCCGACAGCCATACTCCGCTCGGCACTATGACTATGTCTCCAAGGGAGCGAGAAGCAGTCAGAGTGATCATCGCTGGCATCGCTCGCCTGGATGTGGCATACGAAGGCGTCACATGTCAGATGAGTATGAAGATAATCCGTACGGGGCTGAGCTCAGTGGGAATACCCAGGATGTACACAGTGACGAACATGAGGTTTTAGAAGAGCAGAGCAGCCCGCGGGTGGTGATCAAGAAGGATGGCAGTCTCAGGGTGGAGTTTACCAACACCTCAGGAAATCCTCTCCTCCTGCACGAGGCCACTGGCCCCGTACAATTGCTCAAGTTCTCCCCTAACCTTGAGTCTGCCTCCACTCCCAGTCTGCCTGGTTCCAGTGGTAGTGGGCTGGATGGCCCCTGCAGTGGTCCTCCGCCGGCTTCTACCTCCTCCACGGCCAGGACCAGCAAGGGAAGCTCTCTGAGCTCTGATGGTTCATGGTACGACTCCCCCTGGGGGCCCAGCACAGAGCTGTGTGAGCAGGACCAATCCTGCTCTGCAAGCAGGACTCTAGTTCACTCGCCAATTAACCAGCTTGACACATTTACTGAGCAATGCCCCCCTGTGTCTATCACAGACCTCTACAGGGACCCCTTAATGGCTGCCACCTTCCCCACAGCAAGAGACCTGTCCTCCCAGTTTCAGGATCCTCCACCAGGCCAGAGGACACACCGAGCCTCCTTTGCATCTGTACTCGATGTTCCCTTAGAGGAAGAGTCCCCCGATGTCCGGCAGTACTCATCATACACCTTGCCCTGTCGCAGGCCCAAAGCACACACCATGAGTGAGGAGTTGGACCGTTACCCTGACCAGGAACAGCACCAGGAGCAAGATGTGCCAGATTTTGGCGCCCACAAGAAAGATTCCATCAGAAACCGCATCAGACGCCTCAGTGACTGGACAGGCAGCCTCAGCCGCAAGAAGAGAAAGTCTCAGGTAATTTTAGCTTGGAAGGGTTTCAGAATCACATTAATTTTAATCTACTACTTTGTGGCTTTCGTCTTTACACTGCTTTATCGCTCATAGGGTTCACCCAGGAATCCTATCTACATGGTATGTAAAACATTAGGTCACATAGCTTGTTTATAGTCACCCTGTAACCTAGTCCTCGTAGTTTAAGCTTACAGTAGTTAAATTCATGACTTTTTTATTGTGGTCATCTGTAGTTTTTTCATCTTATAGTAACAGCTTATTAGACAGGAGAGGGCCATGCACAGACAGTCGTCTGTCTGGCAAGGTTTATTTGATTGTGAGGCACAGTGGTCGTCCTGGCATGGTCAGTAAGCAACCACCATCCTGTGGTCCCTGTCCCACAACACCAGCTGTTTGAGGACAGGGCACAGTAGGGTGCCACAAAATGAAATTTGTTAGGCCAGGAAACCAGTGCTGGGTGCTTGTTTTTATGAAGAAAGAACACATGATAATACTTAAGGACTGTATCGGGGTGAGTACATGTGAAGTATTATTGTATACTGACTGTGTGTGTTCATAGTTAGTTGTAGTAGTAGCAGTACCCATGTTTTGTTAATAGTCTGGATGGATGGATCAAGAGTCAAATTTTTAGTCTTAGTAGTGATTAGTCCAAGATATAGATTTTATTTTAAAGGGTTTTGCCGGTTTGAGTGTAGCTGATGACTGATTGAACTGCATATAAATTTGGGAGTAGAACAAGCTGCAGTGACACATCAGACAGCTGATATACAGTATACATATGTTTTCCAAGTAGTAAAATGATACTTGTGATACGTCCAGGCAAGGTTCAGAGGAGAGGTTGGAAATAACCACAGCTTGCCTGCATGTTGTCTGCCTGCGTAAGAACCATGTGAATTTTCTTCTACAACCTCTCCAGTCTCAATAGCTTTAATTTGACATAAAACATTTGTTTAAACTGAGCCTGAACTCGTGTCCTCCTCTATCTTGCAGACTTGAAAGCGGTTGTTTCTGCATTAATTCATTTAGCTTTGCCTTGTAAAAGTTTTAAGAACAGTATTTAGGCACTGCCAAGAGAATAGCTCTAAGCCCCTGAGAGGCTCTGTTAAAGAGAAACTAAATCCTAGCTGGAGATTTAACCCCCACCCCTCCTCTAATGTTAATGAATGACTTACGGTTGTTCTGGCTGTTGTGCGGTGCAGATTTTCTGGGCTCTCCTCTCAGTCTTTAGAGAGTAAATCTGCTAATCAGGATTGGTGTTCAGTCAGTTTGGGTCAGACAACAAACCAAAGGACAGAACAATCATTGTATTCAGATGACAAAGATGAGAATTTGTGAGGTTTGCCTTGTACTTAAATAGCAGATGTTGCTGAGTGAAATATATGCCATACTTTGCCTTGACACTGTCACCTGAGCGTGGAGTGACAAACACCCTTGTAGACAGACAGTAATCATTCTTAGCACCACAGCTTTCACTTTACATTAGTAATGTCTGCCTTTAAATCTCCTGCTTGTCATAATGCCATGCTAATCTATGGCCATTTGTGGGTACTTAGCCAGTTTGGGGGCAGAGCCAAGCACCCACACGTTTACTCGAGTCGGTTTCCTGTTTCAGCCATAAATCTGATAGAGCATCATTCTTTACCTGAACAAATCCTCAAGACACAGTTAAATAAGGTGTGGTTCCTCAAGGAAATTTAAATCTAATGCCAGCTCCAGACAAATTCTAACAAGCAGGACTCTGGTTTTAGAGAAAATGCTAATCCTGATCCCTAATCTTAACCCTAAACTTAATGAAAGCTAAAGGATAATAATAAAATAAAATAAATTATGATAGCAATAATAATCATTTGCAGTAATGAAAAGGCCTGATACAAGCTCCTAAGTGGGGGTGTTTAAAGGTTCAATATATGCAAGTTATCTCAGCCACCATGTTTTTCAGGGATGGGTGGTGGGGATGGTCACTTGTCAAGAGCTTCAGCCATTGTTGAGTTGAGTTTATAACATGCCCTCAGAGCTGCTTCTTCAGGGCAGCCTGTATGCTAACAAAAAGAGATGGGCTTGGCCTGACTGGAGCTAGCTGATTAGCATGCTCACTTCAGTAGACGCATGATGGAAATAGAAGCAAAACCAGAATTTGCATTGGCTCTGCTTTCAAATGAATTTTAAAATGTGACACACGATTGCAGAAACAGCTGTTAATGCTAATGTTGTCTATGTAGCAACAGCAAAGAAGCTTGTCTGCAGACTCAATTTCCTTTTTCCTGTGGAGGCCATTTTGTTGAATGCCAAACCACCACGTCTCCACAGGCTGGTCACGTTGCCTCCTTTCAGTGGATCAACCAAACTCAGGAGCACCTCCAGCTCTGGTTTCCCTCCACTTGGGCTCCAGGGCTCTGTTGTGGGTTTAAAGGTCACACTGTGACCCTGATGCCAAAGACCAAGAACCTGCTCGTGATAAAAGGCAGCTGGAAGAGGGAGAGGTGGATAAATTTGGACTATGTCCGCTAAAGGAAAGCAGATGCAAACCTGCCCTGTGCACAGTGCACATTTTCCTACGGCTGTAGCATACCAGGGCTGTGGTGGCAGTTGTACATAATGGCCAAACAAAGGCAGTCCTCAACTGAGAACACTGTGGGTTACAGGGTTCAAATCTGCCTTGTTGCTAAACAGGATCTCTGGTCTGCCTGTTGACAGCATGTGAGAAGAAAAAAAATGATTTGCTACACAAAAAGTGGTTGGAAATAGCACAAAATAAGGATAGGGATGGAGAAGACATGGACAAAGCAAAGGGAGACACACAACCAAACAAAGCTGGAGAATGATCTCCGTCATGACAGCACATACTGTGCGTCAGCATGTTGAGAGCACTCCACTATGTTGCCAGGGGCAGAATCGATGTTGCAATCTACTCAAGTAGTAGGCAGGCTGTCATTAGGCATGAAAGAGTGCAGTTCCATCAAGTGTTCATTTGGGGAATTGGGAAGCCTAGGCAGACCTCAAATGATGTGAAATTGTCGAAGCCTGGAGGGTTCCAACCTCCCAGGTGCCATTGCAGGAAATTGTCCCACTTTCTCAGCCTTTTGAAAAGATTTGCAGACTGAAATGCAGACTTTGAAGTGGGTTCGAGTGGTTTGACTAAGTTTTTTTTCCAAAAGTTTCTCCTTCAATTGTGCAGTGCCCCAGGGCTAATTGAAAGGTTTCCCACTGTAAGCTCATAGTGCTTGTCGTGCATATATACAGAGCTGTTTATGTCGATGGGCAAACATGGTTTATTTAGCAAAAAATATAGGAACAGGAACAATGAATCTGTGGAATATCTTTTTTAATTTTCTAACTAGGCTAACTAATCTATAAAACTGCTAACTGTAATGAAAGTCTCATCCTTCCTCTTCATCCTTTGTCTTTCATCTAATTAATAGATGGTCATCATGTCTGTCTTCCAACTTTTGTGCCTTATCAGGAATCGCGGTACAAGGACTTGAGTGATGCCTTTGACAGTGGAGTTGACGGCCTGACTGCAGACACCAGCTCCCCCTCCCAGGTCTCCAGCCTCCTCTGGTTCCCAGGAACGTCCAGGGCCCAGTCTTCAGGAGCCATCCCCCAAATGACCAGCGACGCCCTGCGCCAGAATATTTATGAGAACTTCATGAGGGAGCTGGACATGGGCACAGGGCTGGGTGGAGGTGGAGGAGGCGAGAGAAGAGACCCTTCCACTGGCACCGAAGAGGGAGAGAGCAGCAGTGAGTCGGCAGAGGGCTCTCTGGAGGAGCTGGACCTGCTCTTTGAAAAGGAGCAGGGGGTGGTCAGGCGGGCCGGCTGGCTCTCTTTTAAACCCCTTGTCACGCTGCACAAGGACAGGAAGCTGGAGCTGGTGACCCGCCGCAAGTGGAAGCAGTACTGGGTGACCCTGAAAGGTGATTTTGAGTCGGGATAGAGGAGGTGGTTTTAACTTGACAGTTTAGTTGATTATACCAAATTAATTTCTTTAAATTCAGGTTTGAGCAGCAAACATACTCCTGTTTTCATCTCAGTGTTTTTCCTTTAACAACAGATTTGTCCCTGACCATGGCTTCACACCTGACATTGAGTGTTTAAAAGCTCAGGGAATTCTGCTCATAATGATAAAATCTAAAATTTAGTTGCAAATATTGTATTAATGTTTATCTTCATATCCATCCGCAACTCCCAATCCATTATTTATTCTATTTATTCTGAGGATTTTTCTACTTCATTGGGATTTGGACGTTTATTTTTATTCTGTCTGTGTTGTCTCTTTTTCAATTCCTGGAATATGCATCATTTTTACATATATTTTATCATAATTTAATATTTGTATAAATTCTATTTCAGCCCTTATCTTTACTTTATATTTAATCTTTGTGTGTTACCTCTACTTAACAATAATATACCTGTTCTGTGACAATAAAGATCTCAATCTTGAATCTTGAAAAACAAAAGGTAGAAGCAAAGACAGTTTTATAGCTTTTATGATTCTGACTTTTGGGAGAATCAATCTCTTAGCTTTTATGTTTCAATGCTGCTGCAAATACCCCACTCCCGCTGAACTCATTTCTTAGATGTTTTTACAAGGACATTTTGTCTTTAAAACTCCCAAACTCTAGATGAACACTTTCTTTTTCATCACTTTCTCATGTAAATCTATTGTCGTGTCTATATCTCCATGTCCTCGTTTCCAGGTTGTACGTTACTTTTCTATGAGACCTATGGTAAAGGTTCTCCGGAGCAGGAGCTGTCACCTCGCTACGCTCTCTTGGCCGAGGACAGTATCGTCCAGGCCGTTCCTGAGCATCCCAAAAGGGAGAATGTCTTCTGCCTTAGCAACTCATACGGAGACGTATACCTCTTTCAGGTAAAGCACATCAGCTGATGCAACTCTCCATATATGACACATACTTGTGTTATTGAGATTCAAAGGAATGATTTTAATTTTATGTGCATTTAAGTGTGAATGGAATGTTTTGGTGTTTATATGCTAATACCAGACAAAGAATGGAACATATAGGGTTAACATAGCTACATGCAGTACGTGACTGTGGCTGAATTATACCTGAGAGACTCCTTCCCCCCCTCTTATCCTAAAGCAAATGAAATGAAAAATTTTGGCCTGTTAGATCTTGCGAGCAAACTTCCCAAACTTCTCAGACAAGTTGTTCTGAGAGTACAGCCTATTTGCCCATTGTGCTTACTGACCTACATATCAGGACCAATTTTATTGGCTCCTTCCATGTAGACTCCTCCACTCTCAAGATTCCAAGTTTCTCAGAATGCACTATATTGCAGTGTCCAGACCTACAAATATTAAATAGTGTGGAGCTGACGGGGCCCAGGGGGAAGAATTACCTCTGCAACATAAACATCAAGCCTTGGTTTCTTCCATTTGTTTCCACTCACACAGCCTGTTGAGCATGAGTCATCCCCATTCAAAAAAAGGGGCTTCACAACAAATGTTCTGCTTCCAAATGAATCACCCTATAAAGACAGAGATGATCATGAAATGGCTTATTCAGAGGAAAAATGTATGTTTAATTTCAGCAACAGTTCATAACCTGTGGTTTCTCATAGAGGTGGTGCAAATCCAATTTTCTTTTATTGATCCAGCAAAGCCCAAGTTACCACCCAATTATGTTATTGTGATACATGATACGATAACACAATAGTGGTGCACTGGAAATTCTAGAAGATTTATAAGGAGTCTTTGAATCTATCTTGTAACAAGAATATTGGCCTTACTGCTTTATCAAATCTAACTCACTGTATCTCTCGGCCTCTCCAGGCCAGCAACCAGACTGACCTGGAGAACTGGGTGACGGCCATTCACTCTGCCAGCGCCTCACTGCTGGCCAAGCGTCAGGGGAAGGAGGACACTGTGCGTCTGTTGCGCAGCCAGGTCCGAGGTCTGCTGCAAAAGATCGACATGGACGGAAAGATGAAGAAGATGGCCGAGCTGCAGCTGACTGTGGTCAATAACCCAAAGAACCGCAAAGCTATTGAGAACCAGGTAAGGCGGTGATGATGATGGAATTAATACTCAGGCATGAGTTGAATGTGCTGGAATTAGTTACCAGCCACACTTGGAGTATCGGTGGCTCGTGTTGCATGAAAACATGCACTTCATGGCCTCAGGAGAAATTTCACTGCAAAGCTATTTTACACAGTTGATACATCAGCTGTGTAACATATGCTCTTGTCATGCTTAGTTTTGATTTAAATTCCTGTGTGTTATTATTCTGCATGATACCTGTAGCGACCACATGACATGCCCCACTTAATTTCCCTGATTTTGTGACTGTGGCGACACTCAGTCGCTTTATTTTTGTCTGTCGGTGGGTGAAGTGGCCTAAATGCACCGGTCCCTGAATGCATCACAAGGGGCCCAGGGGAGCAGCTCGCTCCCCCTGAGCATCAGATTGGGATTCCAGATGTTTCCTTGTAATGGGCTCTAAACATGCATTATCCTCCTCCTCCTCCTTACTGCCTAGGGGAGAATCCCAAGCACCCAGCACTGTGTCGTAGCCTATATGCAGCAGATTACAGATGGGAATAAAAAAGTGAGAACACAAATTCTTTTACAAGAAACAAGTGTTTCTTCAGGAATGTGGGAAATATCACAGTGCTGTTTTTGTACCTGCAACTCGGGTGGTCAGAGATTACATAACATTACAGACATTATATATTCACCACTGTGCCGATGGAGAGTGAGTGTTTGAGTCCACAAAACACTTTGAGAGTTTCAGGGGTAAACAGCTTTGCAGCCAAATCCAATTCAATTGAAGTAAATGGCAAACGCTTCTTAAAATGTAAAAAATCGACTGACAAAAAATACCCGAATCTCGGTAAATACCTCCATGCTACTCCTGTGGTGTCATCCAAGTGTCCAAAGCCCATCCGTAAGACATTCCAATTCGTCTTTTGAACCCTTTTTTTGCCTAAATGTCCACTGTTATCCTCCTCATAGTTTCTGCTGCAGTTGTCACTCATCTTGTCTCGCGAGAACTCCCGATACTCAGAATCTACCCCTCTATCGGTGTGGTGGCGAGTGGATAGAGTAAATTCATATTTTGGTGGTGAACTATCCCTTTAAAGTGTCTTCTTGAAACTTATGTATAATTTAGGCATAGCCACAAGGGTCCACATTTCACCAGCTACTTATGCATTAATGTGCTAGAAAAGCAAAATGGTTTCTGTCCAGTATTTGGTCTTTCGTTAAAGCACCCTGAGTGGAAATAAGTCTATGTTTGACTAAGTTGGACAGTTCACTGCCGCAGTGACCAGTGGAGATGTCTCCTCCCTACTACTTGACTGACTTTGTGGATCTGTTTCCATTTAGCCAGTATGCCAGTTCAGTGTAGACGAGGAGACAGACGGGGGTTTGGAGTCAATGATAGGGTCAGAGGGGTACGGGACAAGACTCTGGTACAGGCGCCCAGAGGCTGATGATAGATTTAAGGTTTCGTTTGGGTTGTCTCGCACCAACAGGGCACTACTTTGATGTCCCCGCCCACCCCCACCCATGTCTACAGAAATCAGTGCCAGCTGACCCTCTTTTGAAGTGTGCCTTCACCTCCTCTCACACACACACACACACACACACTGTGATCAAGTTGCATTGAAAGACTTATTACGCATTAGGCCTTTTGCAGAGAGCAGGGAGCAGATGTTAAAGAGGGGAAATAAGAAAGATGAGAATCTGTTTCAAGAAAAGGCTTATTTCTGCTGAGCTTAATGGCACTGCAATGAATGTAAATAAGTGGTGCATGCAGACCAGATGGGCCCAAACATGCCTTTGCGTTTCACTGATGTCAGTTGATTGTCTTACTGCACTGATCCAAACCTGCTTGACTCGTAAAGCAGTCGGTTGCTTACAGGCTTTGCTGTTCATCGGTGATACACCCTGGAGTCGTTGAACTGAATGTTCTGCAAAGGTCTATTTCTGTACATCTCTGAATGAAAATGCAAATATCTGACTGTTGACAAACACATCCAGATGCCATGTAAATCGGTTATAGACGTGAGTTATTCTAAAGCAGCGACTCTCCTAAATGTGTGTGTGCTTTTGAGGAAGGAGCTTATCTGATGTGCTTAGTAATGTCTCCCCCCCCCCCCGAGTCCTCCTCATTGGACTTAAATTCTAATTCTGAACACTGTATATATAAAAGGTAAATGCTCTGTATTTGTATAGCACTTTTCTAGTCTTGATGACCGGTCAAAGCACTTTACAGTAGTTTTTCACCCATTCACACACACATTCATACAGTGCATCTATGTGCAGCATATATATAAAAGAGTCAATTATAGCAAGATGAAAATTGTGTATTATACAAGGTCTTTGAGTTCACATTCAGCAGAGTGACGCTGTAATCCATGTCTCTGTGATAAATAATAAGCGTGATACTTGTGAACAATGCTAATTCCGTATATGCGACGACAAATAAGGTGACCCAACTTTTGGGTGATAGAAAAAGTTAGCAGATAGCAGTTAGCATTTAGAGTGTATACATCTATGTCTTTGTAAAGTTGCTGTCAGACGGGCACTGATGTCAAAACATTCATGTCCTTGGTTTAGTCAATCTCTGATTTTAACTTTGCTGATTTCCTAGAGATAGACGAGAGCCCTGATGCCTCACTCCTCAATTATTTAGAGATCTGGCATGCCAGAATGCAAGGTCATTTTTTACCCAAAGCATGTGGACTCTGAGCTGCTGCTCTAATGGTCTGGAACGGAAAAAATGGCTGAATGTCACTGACTCTCGACTTGTTAACCAAGGCCACCTGCATAGCTACAGTCACAGGCATTTTCATGGCTTCAGCACATAACACAGCTCAGTACGATCCTTTGGTGATCTCTGTGCAAAGTTTTTGTTGAAGTTGTTTAACTGTGTAACTCCGAGGTTCATAAAACAGCAGCCTCTCGTCCCTCCTCAGTTTGTTCCCGATCCTACAGAATGCCATTAACGTGAACGAGACCTAATGGGACAACGCCATAGGGTGTGTTATTGTAAATGAACATGCAGCGCAGACGAGACCTATTAAAGTCAGTTGTTATGGAGGGTTGTTTAACTTGAGTGTTCTCATTAAAACAAGTCTCCAGCCAACAAAATAAGCACTTTCTCATAGCTTACACAGTGCAAACAGGGACGGGGGATGGAAGGCAACTGTAAATTGTGTGTGTATGCGCTCTGTGTTTTTGTGTGCGGGGCAGCGGTTTAACGGGTGGTCTGCGCAACATCACAATCCTCTCTAGACTTACATAAAAACGGGCACTTGGATTTACTACACACACACACACACACACACTCCTTAGCTCGATACACAGTCGCCCCTCACTATCAGACCTCCACCAATTTATGCCCTCACCCTCCACCAACATCTGCAAGCAATTGCAGCCTGATGGAAAGCACTCAGCTGACCCTAGATCTCCCTCGTTGACTCCCCCTCTCCAAGCCATTACCTCCCCTAAATTCTCTTTTTCTCTGCCTCCACCAAAACACGTCCATCGAATTCACTTGGACCCTGTTCAGATCTGGTGTTATCATCCGACCCAAGTTATCCGATGACAAGTGGTCAGCGCTAGAATACATGTCTGATCGAGCTCAAATGCGTCCTTACTGTGTCTTGAGATCTGTCTTGTGACAGTTTTACAACAAATTTGACGTATTTTAACTCTTCTCAGTGTCCAGATGTTGAGTTGCTTGAGGCCGCAGCGACAATATCCACACTGACCGACACATAATGATTGATACTTTTTTTTCTTCATAGTAGATCTTTGCACTGTGCCATCACAAAAGTCTGAGCAGGGCTTCTAAAACTCTCCAACTACCAAAGTAACCTTCCTCTTTCTTCAGATCCAGCAGTGGGAGCAGAATCTGGAGCGGTTCAACATGGATCTCTTCAGGATGCGCTGTTACCTTGCCAGCCTTCAGGGTGGGGAGCTACCCAACCCAAAGAGCCTGCTAGCCATTGCCAGCCGCCCCACCAAAACCACCCTGGGGCGCCTGGGGATCTTCTCTGTCTCTTCCTTCCATGCACTGGTAAGTTACTCTGAGACTGAGGGAAGACAAATGATTAAATGCAAAATAAAGAATCAGAGAACAAACAGTATTTCCTGTTTGGATGCTCTGCGGCTTCTCTTTTTGTTTTGCAATACTTCAGTTTCAATTCACTTGATGCCCAACAGCAACCTTGAAATCCCTTTAATCATTCCAAAACTAGAAAAGCATCCTGATGACTCTTCCTTTTTGCATTACTGGAGGAACATAAACTCAATTAAGATGTTCTGATTAGATGACATTTTCTTTGCTGAGCCAGATGATTACAGTCCTGATATTGTGCAATCTGTTCAGATCTGTTCCAGAGATGAGGCCACTCTGAGGAGGCGCTCACTGTCCCTGACTTACAGACAACACAAGAGAGGTCTTTTCTCTTCGCTCAAAGGTCTCGACAACCTCACGAAGAGAGGCCGGGACAAAAGGCCCTCTGCATCACAGGTATTACTGAGCCCAGTTACATGCATCATTTCAAATGCTATAAAACTCATAGTGTTCATTATCTCTCTTATATGATAGATTTAAGTGTTGTAGCATGGCATCTTGGTTAAAATGTTCTTCATATTTAATATCTTCCAACATTTTTAAGGAACCAGTATTTAGAATTGTTTTTTGATATATGTAAAGCGCTGCAGTAAAAATGCACTGCTGTTGGTGTTTTTCTTTGTAGTCAAACTCAGTACAGCTGTCTTGCCTTAGGATAAAAGTTTGCACTACATAGTGCTTCATTTTGGTTCAAGAGGCTGCAACACTTTGCTGCTATTTTCTTGTCACAAAGATTACTGTGTTCTGTCTCTGTGTCACTTTGTAGAGTTGGAAGATTCTTTGTTTTTAATATGTGACTTGCAGCGAACCCATGAGCAGTCACTTCACAAAAACGGAGGTGCTAAGATGAAAGATTATATAACAAACTGAACATGTTTTTTCATGTTTATTTAACTGCCGCACTAAGACCTCGACACTAACTAATCTCATCTGAATCCCAGAGAAATAAAACGCTCCAGTTGGTCTGGATTAGCCGATTCCTAATCAGGATCACCTGCCCTTTATACAGCGATGGGGGGTGGGACACGACACACACATGACATGAACATGCAGAATTCATAAATAGGCATGCAAACTTGTCTTTCATGTGGCTGAGATCGATCCCCAGCTCCTTCAGTCCACATGCTAAAATTGACCCCAAACTGCCCCTGTGGCTGATGACAGCAGGTTAATGGTGTGTGATGGAGAAAGTGCAGCACATACTGTAGGCCCTGTTCAGACCTGGTATTAACATCTCCATCTCTAAGTACGTGTGTTTACACCTGGAATTAAAATACGTCCTGAATGTGTCCACTTGTGATTGGATCTCACTCGTCCACCCTATCGACAAATAATCACGACTGTCATTTGTGTTCATGAAGACCGAATGATGTTGTTTTTACCCAGTTTGAGTTTAGAGATGTGTTAGATGCCAGTGCTTGTGTGCCAGAGAGAGACTGAGCGAAGTCAGGAGCTGAATGAATGGATGAATGCGTGCAGCTATGAAGAAAGATTTCACCAATTTAGGAATAGTATCAGTCAGTATGTGTTGATATTGTGACCACAGTCAACAAAAATGTATGGTCACTGAGAAGCATAAAAATAAGTTTAAATCTGTAGCAGGTTAAAGGCGTCTTTTGCCATTGACCCATTCACACACATTCATACAGTGCTTCTATGGGCAGCACTTTTTCTATGAGAACTGGCATAGCCATGGTTCAGTATCTTGCCCAGGGGCACATCGGCATGTGAAATGGGGAAGACTGGGATTGAACCACCGACCTTCTGATTAGAGGACAGCCCACTCAACCCTCCCTGAGCCACAGCCGCCCCCACTTGTGATTGGATCACTGAGGGCAGATGTTAAGACCAGGTCTGAACAGGGTCACAGTTGCGCTCTTCGAATGTTTGTGAATGGTTAAATGTCGCTTGTGCTGAGTGGTTGATAAGACTAGAAAACTTGTGCTGTATAAAATCCAGTCCATTTGCTAATCCTAATGTTCAAAATGCTGAGACAAACTGTGAAATTGTACGTGAAACAGCCTGAAAACATGTTGCCTTATTGCTTACTCACATGTACAGTGACTGTGGCGACATGAAAGACTGTTAGAGTCACGCAGCGCTTTCAGCACATTCCCCCCAAAGGAGAGTTTATTAATTAGAAGCACATAAGCTCATGTCACTACCCCTCACCCCCCGCCCCTTTCTGCTTCCCGGTAAGTTTGAGTGAAAACCTCCCATCAGCATTTAGCACAGGGGAGCATTCTCTACCCAGATGCAGACGGGGGAGGGGGGTCTTAAAAGTCCTTTTAGGTTAGTAATTAGACTCATGCAGGCTATTTATTTATTGATACAGAAATCCACCACTCTTTGCCCTAGAGGTACGTCACTGGAGAACACTCTACTCTATTTTAGGAACAGCCACAGGAAGCGCCCGTTTGTGCGAGTCTTTTTTATGGGCCTGTGTTCATTAGCTGAGACTATAGGACGAGGAGAGGAGCGTGGTTTTGATTAACACAGTTAACGGTGTTGTCAGTATGGGGCCTTAACTGTTAAGAGCCAGTCATGTTCTTCAGCTGGTGATGCCCTGATCACTTTGACTGCTCACAAAATGTTCCCTGTCCCGTTTCACTCGCTCTTATCTGGCTCGTCCATGCCACCACCTGCTCTGTGATATTTGTGCATTTGTGCACGTCTGTCAAATACTAGGTACACGTTTGTGTGTGTGT
This sequence comes from Paralichthys olivaceus, assembly GCF_024713975.1. Classification (NCBI taxonomy): domain Eukaryota; kingdom Metazoa; phylum Chordata; class Actinopteri; order Pleuronectiformes; family Paralichthyidae; genus Paralichthys; species Paralichthys olivaceus. Next base: position 18,415,973 of record NC_091104.1, on the reverse strand, counting down.
ATTATTTTTCTGGGGAACTCCAGCCGGCCGACTCTAATGAGGCCCAGTTACATTTCACAGTGCAGAAGGCCGAGGTGGCGCTGCAGCACACACATGAATTATTAAAAGCCATACGTGGTAGATGGCATCCTCCACTCTTCCCTCAGCCCTGCAGTCATCAGCAGATGGTCGGTGTAAAGACGCTAAATATTAAAGAGCTTCCCTTTATTTATTTTTTCCCCCAGGTCTCTCACTTTTCTTTTCTTTCAAGCTCTTTTCAGAGTCTTTCTGTTGTCTTTTTTCTTTACACGAAGGCTAATAAGGAACAGTTAGTGGCTGTTAGTGATTTTCAGAGCGCTGGCTTTTCTTGGACATCTGCTGTTTTTGTGTAGTTTTATGAGATATTTCAGTTTTCTATTATTCTTTGTGGGGAAATTCGACCAAGGCCAGTTTGAATTACATCACCAGCTCCTTGGTTGTACTCATACATAGCCCGACGAGATATGTGTTTGTTGGCGAAAGGATTTGGACAGCGAGGCCGGTCTCCGTAGCCAAACTTCTTGTCCACGCACTTAATCTGTTTTTACCTTCTCAGGTTCTCAGACTGAGCTTCTCTCCAAGATTTCCAAGATAGATCTCCTTACTTTGTACCCTCCCCCTTTCTCTCCATTTCTCTCTCTTCTTAAAACTCAAATCCACTGTATTTTATCCTCTTTCTTTTTTCCTGCCTATTTAATCTCCTTAACCTAGAGTTTCATCTCACTGTCTCCCCCAGTTTCTCTCACTATATGTCTTTTTCATTTTTCCCTTTCAGCCTTGTCCTCTCTCTCAAACCCCCCTGGTTCTCAGAGCATAAACATCAGAGCATTACCCGGCGGTCTTTCTCCCACAGTTTCCATACTGACTCATCTGTGTTGACTAAAGCCTAAATCCCATTTACCACTGCGACTCTGCGCTTGACAACCTTGCTCTAAAGTCATACACCCCCTCACTCCCCAATCTCCTTTCCTCCTCTCATATTCTCATCTCTCATCCGCCTTAGCGGTGCTGTGTGTACAGTAACAGGCTGGCCAGCAGGCTGTGGGAAGTAGGCCAGAAAGGTCTGAGGATTTGTGGGAGAGTTTGTGGAGCTTTCTAAAATTAGTCAGTTTACAGTGAAGCAGCGCTGTTTACAGCCACTTTATAGTGTCCTCGTGTTGGGGAGGGAGAGTTACTGTAGTCTGCTGATCGGAGGGCAGATGAGGGTTCTTACATCCATAACAGGAGCTGGAGTTTTTCTGGTTGTAAAGGAGATTTATTTTCTTGGGATTCTTTTGGGAGGAATGGGGATATTCCCTGCAAGTCTCCTCTGTACACCCATTTCAAAGTTTAGTGTGCATATCATCGTATCTACTAATCCCAGAAATCTCGGTCTGTATGTGGAACGCATAACTGGGGAACTGGTTATCTTATCAGCTTCACATGTATATTGTTAAGGGCTCAGTTACGTATACGTTTGGTCTGAATTGGGCATTCCAATATTAACAAACTTTGAATAAACAGGTGACCAGTGCTAATGTAGTGGCAGCGACAGGGACTCAACAAAAGTTATGTTGATCACGTCAACAGCGCGTTCATGGCAACGACAACTTTATCTCCATTTCACAATTCTGCGTACTGACTCGAGCTCCCCGAACTTTGAATACCCAGCTCTTAGTGCAACAGGGGTGGCGCAGCTTCAGGGTCGAGTCCTGCAGACGCTCTTTACTTGCCACAGCTCAATTACTGCAGGTCACTTACAGTTTCAGAAAAAAAGCTGCAACCAGCATAACCACAGGCCAAACAAACAGGCAGGTTGAGAAAAGACACTGATTAAAAGGGAAATTGAGCAGGAAACTAGGCTTCATCTAATTTCATTTCCCAGCAAAAAATATAACCACCTGTGAGCTTGCCTCAGACCCATTTTTAGAACAAAATGCCCTATTTCTGTCAGCAGCAGTGCCACCCATCATGTCTCCGACTGCCCAGTGACAAACTATCTCAGCATAACTGCCGCCGCTTTCAGTGAGGATTGGAGTTCCACCCTCACATAATAGATAGTCATCTGTCCCAGCTGTGTTATAGAGTTGTTCAGGCCCTCTGAGGCCACAGAGTTACCTCCAGCTCAGAGGGCTCAGCCAGACACAGCGTGCCGTGCAATCACAAGCCGGGTAGAGGAAGATGGAATGGAGTGAGAAGTGAAATATTTCGACAGTGAAGGGTGAACTTGGTGACAGAGAGAGGAGGGGGGGGGTCTAGGCAGACACCACTCATCATCCATATACAACCCATCTCCTCACACACACGCGCACACACACACTCACATATTTCCATGACTGCACCTTCAAAGGCCACAGACCCCTTGTGAAATCTATATCAAAGCGCTGCTCTCGCCACGCATACTTTTTAATTAACTACATAATAGCACCGTATGTGTCTGATATTGCATTTGCCGGAGTTGCGGGGCACTTAATTGCCTGTGAGTCGATCAGCACGGTGCCCCACTGTCTGCAGCTCTGACTGTTTGTTCCTTCATTTCAGATCTTTGAGGGTGACGCTGGAGGTCAAACTTACGCACTGCCTCCCAGGAGCACCGAGGTGAGTCATAGCTTTCGGTAACTCTGTGCGTCCATTAGGGTTTTCAAGGATCTATGATATATCTTTTAAAAATTCCTCTGCCATCTGTCTCCTCCATCCTGTGGTAGTGTTTTACATGCTGAAATATCAGTTTCAGCGTGAAGTAGCCACGGCTGGGACGGGTCAGCTTTTACTGTGACCTCAGCTGTCTCTCCAGGCTTTGATTGTGGGCCGTGTAACGATATTTGTCCAGGATGAAAGCAGGGATCCCTTTCATGTAGATCTGCAGGTGCCTCCAAGATACGCAGACTTTTACTGCAGTGGGACTGTGTTAAACTCTGCTGTGGACACGGGTCCAGATTCACACCATAATTAAGTTAATGTAGGGTGTTGGGTTGAAGTGTTGGTGATTGGATGTGCAAGTGTATGGATGGTAAAACGTGTTGAATGATGAGGAGTGTGAATTCTGGCCATCTGAGCTGCTACACATTGAGACATTAAAATGCAGCATGTGCAGTTTATCGGGTATTAACATGCCTGCATCAAGGAAGCGTGAAATATTTCTGAGAGCTTCAACTCAAAGCATAAAGACTGGAATCATGGGAAACGGAGTTAGCCTGGCTCTGTCCAAAGGTGACATACTGTGCCTACCAGCACCTCAGGCGCCTCGTTTCCACACAGCTCTGTGTCTGTAGTATGAGTGCAGTCATTGCTAAGGCAACCTCTGTGATGCATATAAACTTGTTTAGCAGTTTATTACATTTTGTATTTCAATAAAGTATGTGCTCAATAACTAAATGCTACATTGTTTGTTAAGATGTACAAAACTGAAGTGTGAAATAAACAAATTGATGTTTTATTGGTGATGTGTCGGACTATATCTTGGCCTGGCACAGTGAGGGTAAGGTTCATGAAAGTCACTGTGGCCACAGTCCTATAGCCCAGCACATAGCCATTCCTAAAACAAAACTCTTTTTTACACTAAGCTTTTGGTATTAACCCCAGTCTAACCTTTTCCCCATTTCTCTGGTCTTTATGAAGAGATAAGCTAAGCTCCTGCTGGACGTAGCTTCATATATATATATATATATATATATAACTAGCAGATAGATGAATGGTACTAACCTTCTCTTTTAAAGAATATTTACTGGAATGGCAAACTTTTCCTTTAATGGAGACATGAATGTCCTCAATGTGAAAAGGAAGCTAGAAAATATCTGTTTGTCCCTCAAAATAAAATCTCATCAAAGCCTCGCTGGAGCAGCGGCTGAGGTCTGGTGCAGACAGATGAGCATAATGGACACATTTAGACGGAGCAGGACGGGTGTTATGAGGATCACTGTTCCACAGGATGCAGTGATTCATAGTGTGAGGCTGTGGTGAATGTGGTGAGTGTTTAAACTGCCCTCATTAAGGGTTTAGAAAATGGACTCAGAACAGGAAGTGGTTTGGGAAACAATCATGGCCTTCAATGGGTCAGAGCTTAGATCTAGCTTTATATGTAGCGGCGTCTCTTCGGTCGAGTGTTCCGAGGTTTTGATGTCAATGTGGAAAACAGCTTGTCCCATAGGTCCATTTTGATTAATGGGGATTAAGATTCTTCATGGTGAGAAGAATCAGCAGAGCTCAGATTTTTTTGCCAATGCACAAACATTTCTTCATATCTGTCTTGATGACTCTGTGCATGCTGTACTTCCTGGGTCTCAATTCCTGTGAATTTCTGTAATAAGCAGCTATCTCCCTCCAATGCTTTTGAAGTGAAGGGTGTGTTTGTATTGGGTGTGTTCCTGTGCTTTGTTGTAGCATGGCTCGTCCACTCTAGTATAGCATGTGACCCTGTGACCTATACGATTATTAACCATATAACTATTCCAAGAGTCTGATGATGTGCTTACACTGTGGCTGCAGGTCTTGACATAAACATCTATATGGATATGTGACTGTAGCAGCTGCCTTGGCCTCCATGGAGGTTAAAAATAGAGGTCACGCTGAACCGCTTGGTTCTGCTCTTCAAATCCTCCATCCACCCACTTCTTCTGTAAGCAGTGGAGAGAGTGAATATGTTCGATTGCTGAAAATGTTTTATGTTACTTGAACAGTTTTTTTTACTTAATGCTGCATCAATTCACATAAGCCATTTTCACACATGACCTGTAAGACAGGAAGTGATTTTTAACTCAGCTGCAGAGATCACATGATTTTCTAGACCACACACTTATCACCACAAACTCTCTTGACATCTTCTTCTGTGTCTTCTACGTGTGTCCATGCAGCAGAGGGCGGGGTCAGAACCGAACCTGCAGCTGCTGCACAAGGATTTGAGCCACTATGTGTAGTACCTGCGTTAACAGGTGATCCAGGAGAGGATTTCTAAGAAACTTTTTGGAACAATTGATTTTGTCATAAATCAGGACATTTTCATCAATTTCTCAGGAATTAATGCATGAATCTGAATCAGACATATTTTGAGGGACTGTGTGCATTTGTTAGTGCCAGATTGAATTTAAGGGGACTGTTTGGCCTTGGCTCTACTTGGTGCTCCTCTAGTTCAATTATGTAATGAATAAATGTCTGCTTCTATTGAGCGTATTCCAGAGGGGTTGTGGAAAAATGTATTGGCTCGTGATCTCCACCCGGCTGCTCTCATCATCCCTGACACACTGATCCCTCTCTCCGTGTCACCACACTCCACTATCCACTAATACTCATCCCTTTCTGTGACTTTGAAGTCACTGCTGAGGAACAGGCACTAGTGGTAGCCAGTCTGGGCGGCAGTTATTGTCACCTTGTGTGTGTAATTGTTAAGAGAATCTTGGAAAGAGGAACCTTGGGTGGTGCGTCAAGGAAATGAACAGTAATACTCATTTAAGGATGTAAGAAAAGGAAATCAGCTAGAAAGAAATTCTGCTTCCTCTTTATGGTCAAAATATCTGTTTGAGTCAGTGCTTTAATATTTGTTACTCAGTTGCTAAGTGGAACAGAAAGGGAGTATTTGTGCGGCGGCCACCGAACCGTCTGAGTGTATTCTATGTTTGGAAGCTGCAGGGTGGAGGTCGGCGATCTCGGAAACAATTTCAACACTCAAAAGGAAAAAATGGTTTGAATCATTTGGCCGAATGCAAATGTAAATACACCACACAGAGCACTTGTTGAAGACCAGCGCGTGCCTGGACTGTGCTCTTGGCACTGGTTTGCGGAACGTTGACCATGCAACAGTTACAACCCTCCCTTGACCATGAATGAGTGTACAGTGTTAGTCAGCCGCCAGTCAGGTCAGCACAGGCAACCAAACCTTAGTTTTTCCAGCCACGCCATATAGTTAGGACACAAACAGGTTGCTTATGCAACTGGTTGCCATGACGCTTTATTTTTTATTTTTTTATCCTCAGTTTGTAAGCATGACCTCATATTCTTGAAGAGATGGACGTTGAAGCGCTACCTTGTTTTCCTCCGTCACCAACAAGTGAGGGAAACATTCTGGAATAGGAACATCAGCTGCCTTTATTTCCGCACTGATTCTTGAAGTTAAGGGGGAGGGGATGTTTAGTTGGAAAATGAAGTAAATGTTTGCTTGTTTAAAGTGTGTGCGCTTCTTGTGTGCACTTTTTCTGTGTGGGGCTAAGTGATGTCGTGAATCAGAGACATCAGCTCGTCCCTTTGGACTATTTTGTCATGAAGGGGAAAAAGGTGATTCATCAAGAGCAAACATCCAGCTTCAGAAACAGACAGAACAGCTCACTCACACACACACACACACACACACACACACACACACACACACACACACACACACACACACATCAGACACAAGGCCTCACAAACCACTCTCCATTTTTATAATCCCATAATGCATTTCTATATTACCAAGACCTATTCACTACGGCAATTATTCCTCTTGGTCCTGTCTCTCAGTTTATAACTTTCTCTTTCAGAAGTGATGAATCAGGCTTTTCAGTACATTTGGTGTGATTGAGCCCATTCCTCCAGATCTAGGGTCTTGATAATTGTGGTCTTCTGCTGCACTGCGGCCTCTCCCACAGCCCCACAGCACAGCAGAGGCACTTTCCCCCTCCAGAGACACTGAGTCGCAACCAAAACCCACCAAATGGCTGCCTGTGAGGCCGAGCGGCAGGCTTAATACCCGGTTCAGACCTAATGCCACCAACAAATAGTTCCCTTCTGTCTGACTGATTTTAAATAAATTGCCCCTACACACGTCGCTGAAGTCAAAACTGTGCTTGTGGCTTTTCCAGATGGAATAAGTCCCAGGGACGTGCACAGATATCATCTGGGTGTCTAGACCTCTGCCAGTCATCTTGTGTACACGGTCATTACAATGATTATTATGTGGAGCAACTGCCGTCTATATTGTCAAATGAATTTCTGAACGGCTAATTGTATGACATCTTTGCTTTGCTGCTTGATCCACAGCCAAGCATTTAGACTAATGGAACTCTATTGATTTGTGGGCTGTTACTCAAACTCTCCTTCTCATTCATTCACTCACTTTTTCTGTTTATCTCCTTCTCCACCTTCTTGTCCCCATCTACTCTCTCCCTCCATCTATCACTGCTCACCCACTTCCTTCCTTTTTTTATGATTTTTCTTTACCTTTTCCCCCCGTTTTCCTCTCCTCCTCCTCCTCCTCCTCCTCCTACAGAGGCTGGATGTGCTGACCAGCATTTACTCCATGTCGCCCCCCGAGGGCGGTGAATGGGACAGCATCAGTGGTGCCACAGATGCACTGACGGTCGTCCACATGCCAGACGGTCTGACAGTGCAAGTTCCCGTCAGAAGAGACCAGACGGCCGCCGACCTGCTCTCTGTGGCCTGCAAGGTTGGTTTGGCAGTTGGCTTCAGAGAAATGATTTCATGAACAGCATTTCTGAGAGTCACAGTGAAAAAGTATTCGAACAATGGCAGTGATGTCATTTAGATTAAGTAGAATGTTTTTTCATGATCCTGCCATTCATATATATACAAAGCTGACCACGTTTGATCACGTAAATACAAAGGTTATGTTCCAGAAATTTTCAGCTACACCAGGTGTGTCCGACTTCACACAGTCGCCGACAAATGACTGCAGATGGACACACACACACACACACACAGTCCCTGCAGTCCCTTGAGCAAAGCTTTTTTTGTTTACCAGAAATTTCTCATCACATAGTGTGAAGTCGGTGAATAATTCACGCTCTGGCCACACAGCAGCTGTCAGACGAAGCGTCGGTGCATGAAATATGTGCGATGATTTTGTGCGTCCAGGCTGCTGAACATTCAGGGGCTCTTGTGTAAACAGGTGAAACAGCTGGACCCGGCTCTGCACTGCCTGCGACTGCACCGGCGAGCGGGGCAGGACATGGAGGTTCGATGTGTGGCGTCCGGAGAGCTTGTCAGCAACGTGGTAGGGAGGGCGTGCACAGTCACACACAGATACAGAGTTCTCCTCATTATCTAAACTTTATCTAATAGGTATTGATTTGTTTGCTATCACCCTGTAGGTCAGGGAACAGCTGGAGGTTTTCCCACTTAATGTGTTTACACTGCACATGAGCAGGCCGAGCAGCACCGGAGACTTTGGTGAGTCTCAGCTGTAGATTGATTTTTTGCGTCTGTATTTTCTGCACACCTCATGATCCTTTATGTAATCCTTCTCTCTGTTTATCTTTGTTAACTGTCTGTCTGCATCTTGGTTTCTCTTCCTCCTCGCAGGTTTCGCAGTAACAGGACACATAGACGGCCAGAAGAACAGTCGAATCTTTGTCAGCGAGGTGCTTCCTGATGGACTGGCTTTCAATGAAGGTGCTTTCTTACATAAAAATGAGGAAGTTTACCCTGAACACTATCATTTTTATGGCCTTTTCTGAAATGTGTGTTTGTGTTGGCAGGTTTGCGTCCAGGCGACGAGATCCTGACGCTGAACCGTCGGTGTGTGTCGGGTCTGGACCTGGCGTTGATCCAGACACTGTTTTCTGAACAAACCCTGCACCTGAGCCTGAGGCGGAATGGGCCGCTGCCGCCAAATGTGGCCTCCACACATCCAGCCCCTCCCACCAAAATCAACCAGGAAGTTCGCGGCAAGCACCACCGAGCCAAGTCCTCCTCAGGTGCTTAAATCTAAATGACATACAAACACACACTAACCCCAAACCAACAACAAACCTGTAGCTCTAGTCATTAGAGGAGACAGAAAAGAATGGAGGTTCTTACTTACACACAATAACAATGAAGTGAAGTAGATATTAATAGTTTGTTTGCTTCCCTTTTTTTGGAAGAGCGAGAGAAACATTATCTATAGTGAAATATAACGTGAAATATAACAACTTGGCACACACACAACCACACACACACATTAGGGATTGCAGTCAGTGTGTGCTGTGTTTTATTTTGGTACTAGACATTTATTTTCTAACTATCTTTGACATTGTGGCATTCTTCTAGCAATGCTTGAGGAAGTGTTTGTGTAAAACTAGAAAGGTCTTCATTTGCATCAGCCATTGTTGCTGAGAAATAAGGTCATTTTGTCACATCACACCACAAGACAACCGCCCCATGTCCGTGGCTGTTAAGATCTCTTACTTCCTCAAAAGAGTTACTGTCAAAAGTTAAAGGCGGCAGAAAAAAAACTGCACCCACTAGGGGAGAGAGAGAGAGAGAGGGAGAGAGAGGGAGAGAGAGGGAGGGAGAGAGAGAGAGAGAGAGAGAAACACAGAAGTCTCATTATCGCTGTACCGGTACGATCACCCATGTCGCTACACGGGCACAGCTGATACCCAGCTGGTGGAGAGGCATTTGTTTTTGTTTGAGACTCGCTCTAAAGGTAAGGGAAGTTCCAAGAAAGAAAAGTGCATTCACAAATTGAAATGGTTAAATTGAAGTGTATCCGTTCTAATTTGTATTAGGACACATATTTTTTATGTTTGTGAGAAAACAGAACAGTGTTAATTGAGTAGAAATGAAGATTGTGACATTTTATATGTGTATATGTGAGATATGAACACAGGATATTATGGATTCCTGATATGCACTTCAATAAACTGGTTTAACTCTTAATAGTTTCTGCTGCAGGCAAATATTTGCAGCCTTTTTATTGTTTGTTTCATTGTTTTGCATGAAAAAACATTCAAAACAAAGAGTCACTTTCAGAGAAGGTGTCATCTTAATGATACAAAGTCATTAGTGTTTTCTCCCACTGCATCATAATTGAACAGAGGGCTTAATGACTTGAAGGCCTCATTATAAGAAGCGGTGTTATCAAAGTTTCTGCAGTTTTCTTGTCTGTCTCTAGAGGGCGTATTATCTGCAGGCTGATAAAGAGGCTGGGAGGCAAATGCCGACAATGTGGGAATTAACACTTGTCTGACACAAAGGACGATAAAAAAAATCATTTCATGGTGGTACTCCTAGTCTGTCATCTGTTTTCATGCAGCCTGATGCAAACGTCTAAGACAAGGGAGTCAAATTCAGATGACTAGATATCTTTAGTAACTCTCACATTTGGTTGACTTTATGATTGCCAGCTTCAGTAAGAGAAGCTCAGCTCCACGGGAGGTCCAGAAGTTTTCTTTTGTTTCCCTGCTGTCACGTTGGCCTGCCTCCCAGACTAAAATCAGGAGAAAAGTCTTTTCATGTGCCAATTGCTGGAGAGTTTGTCCTCGGGACCTTGGATTTAATGAGAGGCAGAAAATCAGGAAATGTTTTTAAAACAATCGGTTCATGTGACAATATCATTGTCAGGATGTCATGTGTAAAAGTACATTGCATTAAGAGGGATATTCAGGAAAAGTAGTGGTGAACCATTTTTTTTATTTTTATGAATAGATTTTTTCTAAATCAGGGCTGGGTATTTTTCTTTCTTGAAATGGCATTTTTAGTTTGGAGACATTTGATTATTTTTAACATTTTAATCCTGCATTGTGTGTGTTTTGTGGACAGGATGTGCTTTAGCACCTAATTCTGACTGTTACCTCTGTTTCTCCTTCCAGATGTGTGCACTGCAGCTGATGGTGTTGTGTCCCTGTGCGTAGGACTGGAGAACGGTCACTCCCACTGCGCACACAGGCCTGTTCAGCACAGCAAGGTGGGAGGGGTGAGAGAAAGAGACTGTGTGTGTGTTTGTGTGTGTGAGAAAGTATTTTTGTCATCTTGTAGATGTACACGTATGGAACACCTCTCTCCTTCCAGGTTTGTTTGCGTGAATAAAAGTGTGCAAGTCGCAGAGCGTGTGTGTGTCTGTGCCCACTCACAGTGGCAGCTGTGGGGCTGTCAGAAACCAGACTGGCTCCAATCCTCAGCATTACCATAATTAGGATATTTCATCATAGCCACCGGTACAAACACAGCTTATTACTGTCATGCAGACAGGATCCAGATCGAGAAAAGATGATGTTTAACCTTCCCACTGCCTCTAGCGTATGCACACGCACGCACGCACGCACGCACACACATACACATACACACAAATACCCACACATGCGTGGATACATGCACATGAAGACATGCACCCCCCACAGGCAAAGCTGAGTCTATCAGAGAAGCTGTCAAATGTGTTTCTCACCTTCACTCAAACATACATACTAATCAATCATTGTATTCTGGACATGCAGACATCTTTCTGTGGCACGTCTGTGTTTGTCTTTGCTTTAAGACTCTTCTCTTTCGTCTCAGTACCCTGCAATTATCAACCCCTCTTTTTCAAACCAGTTTTATAGGAATTTCTCCTCTATTAATATGCCTTTGCTTGTCTCTCATGATTTATGGCAGATTGCACACCTATTTCAGTGCCACCGGTCGTTCAGGTTTTGTAAACCAACTTTATGGAAGTCATTAAACTGAGCAGGAACTTGTCCCTTTGGGAGTTAAGGCCTCAGAGCGGCATTAATGTGAACGGGACGATCTGCATGCCGGTGTTTATTGAGAGCAATAGTGAATGTGAGTGGTCACCGTGTGTAATGATGCAGATGTGGATGGAAGCCTCTGAGCGCATGTGCATGCATTCATGCATATTCACCCTCTTTTGCATCGTTCAGCTGATATCTCTTTTTAAAGCTGCTAGGTTGTTATCTGCGGCGTGAGTTCATGTTTGGCACACTCTAGCGAGCTGCTCATTATGTAATATGAGCTCAAATGAAAAAGGGGATGAAGCAGTGGTGTTGTGTGTCGTTTCAGTTCTGATTCATTGATTGTAAATCCAGGCCAAATATCCTGAAATCGTTGCTAAATGCCGCGGCTTTATTCTAATTGCCTGAGTCAGAAAATGCCGTGCAGTGTTTGACCCGAGGTCAATCCAGGAGGTGGATTAGTGAGGACAACTTGCCCTTTTCTCTGCTCTCTCTCTCTCTATGTGTCTTCTCTTTTTGTTTGCCCGGTGACATGAGTCAGTCCCACTGCGCTGAGCTCTGCACTGCACCACTGCTGCTGCTCAGCTCCCCGCCGTTTGTATTTTACTCAGTGAATGAATGGAAGATAGGTGTGTGTATGTGTGTGAGTGACGGAGGGAAGGAGGGAGGGATGTTATTGAATGTGTGTGCTGAAGTCACTGCATACGTGCACATTTGAGGCAGTGAAGGAGACAAAGCCCCTCTCCTTCCATCAGGCAAACTCAGCCACTGTGAAGGCAGGTTTAAAAAAAAAAAAACTGGTGCTGGTAAATCACTGTTCTTTTTTCTTTTCTTTGGCATCATGAAATGAACAGAATTTAATCACTGCACAGCCATCAATTTGTTCTCTGGGGTGGGGAGAAGGGGACTCGAGTCACCGAGGAGAAAATCAGCCATGTATCAGCATATAGGGGCACAAATGTGTGCACGTGGGGTTGTGGAAGTCAATAGAGATGGATGGAGGGGAAGGAGTAATTTCAAGCCTGTTGTCACACGTTGTAATCGGCCGCCCCCCCAGACTGACTACCTTTTGATTAATTGGTCCATTGCATTCCAATTTGTGCTGATTACACAAGAGAGATTTGCGTGTGTGTGTGTTTGAAGTGAAATGCTTACTAGGCACAGTTGACAGTGTTGTTTACCATCAGGCTTGTGCTGCCCATGTGTACGAGTTACTTAATGATACATTTGGCTGTAGTGCACCATAGCAATTGGTTTAACACAATGTTGTGGTTCCATTATGAGCTTAACCAATCGATTATTGAAGTCAACTGAATTGGTCCCGGATAACTCCCATGAGGCACCTGAAATTGAATTGATTTAACATGCATGCATTTGTTTTAATAAGGTGATGTGTGTCTTCAAATTCGAACACTGCAGCATCCATTTCTGTTCATGCCCTGTTTTTAGAAACTGAGAGGCTTGAGCGGAGGCTCGGTGGGGATTTATTTATTTGAGTGGCAGGTGATCCACACTTTCTCACTCATACACGTGAACACACACACATCTAAAGCGTAACAGGTGATCAAAGTAGACAGATGGAAGTAATCTGGCATGGTGTGGTGTCACCACATGGCACGAGTCCTCTGTAGTGAAGTCACACTTGTGTATCCGCGCACACACACATGAACATACGTGTACAGAGAATTACCCTCTCACCCCTGCTTCAGCTAATCTTCCATGAAAGTAAACTTAATGCCTTTTGGTTTTAGAAAATGTTTCACTTAACAAAAAAAAATGCTCACACCCCCCCATGTGTTTCCCCCCAGCCCTTCTCTTCTTGACGAACACAAACATACAGAGGGAGAAAGAGAGAAGAGAGAAAAACAAATTTTAAATTTTATTTTTGCCAAAATTTATTTTTCTTAAATGTTTCACTTATGTATTAAATGATATAAACCCAAGACCTTCCTGCATAACAGTTGAATAATAGAAATAATTTTGAAAGGAAAACTGTCAGAATCATAGTGATTTCCGCCATAGACTATATAGATATGGTGCCCTTGTGCCCAACTTAAGGTTTTATCTTTTAGTAAACCGAATATCTTTGGGACTGAGACATTTGAAGATGCCTCAGTGGACTTATTTTTATTTCACAGGTCAAACAATTATTTAATAAATTATTGTAGTAATACTGATTTATAATAATTGTAATTCAGCCTTAGTTTCCTGTGTTTGTCTCATGTTGGGAAACCCACTAAAGCAGCATCTTATTTATTGTGCAGACTAATATCTTGACCTTGCTGGTAGATTATAGCCATGTCCCTTTAATGTCAAATTCCATTACGTTATTAATACTAGGACATTGATTTTAGCCCAAAAAGAGATGTTGTATGTTTGGTCGGTCATGTCTTGTGATAAACCAAAGGTTAAACAGTGGACAGACATTTTAAGCCTCTTTGCTTTTGTCCAGACATTTAAGTAAGAGCATTTAAATGCTCTTGTGACGAAAGACTGGGGCCAAACCTCTCTGTGCTGTTCAGCTTGACTCACGTGAAACAGTGATGTTATTTGAACTCTCTGTTTGAGAAGAATGTATATATTTAAGTAGACTGCAACATTTGTCCCTGCTTCCTCCTTTTTTTTTTTGGTCTCGACTTTTCATTTTTCTACACGTCTCAGTAGACAAGGAATTTGAAAGGTGTGTTTAGACTTACATATAAAAATGTGTGACTAAGAGAGAGGTTAAATTATTCAGTTTTGATTCTCATCTCTTATTATGGTGCTGGACTTCAAAAAGATTTGGTGATGCCTACAGATATTCGACTGTATCATCTTCTTCAAACATGATCCCTTCTTCCTTGCAGCTACAGCCATCCCCTCCCTAAACTTTGCAGAAGCTCCTTTACTCGACTGAGTGTGTGACTGTCTGAGAGATGCGAGTTTGGGGGGGTAATTTTGGGAGTTGTGTGTGTGTGGGTGTGTGTGTGTGTTATGACTAAGCCCATCAGCCGCCATCTGGCCGTGAGCAGGCTAATAATCTGAGCTTACTGCCATCAGTGCAGTTAATGCTGGCCTGCTGCAGTCAGTCCACTCCACTGTAAACAAGTTGGAAGGCAGATACAAACTGAAAAGGAAGGAGCCTCGGAGCGACCAAGAGCCTCCAACATGACGGAGATCTTGCTAGAATGACCACAAAGGGGCTGCCTGGAGCATCCATGGCAGTGGTCATACCAATTGTTGTCCCACTGGTGAACGATGAAGCTCCCCGGTCGTGTCTCTACCTCACCACCTTTGTCGAGCTCTTCATGCGGGACCATTCGCCCGCTCAGGCCCTCTGCTCGCTCCTGTCCATGTGCTGGTTCTGGCCGTCTGGCTGTGAGGCCGAGGAGAAGGACTTGTTGCTTGGCTCTGCGCTGCTCAGTTTGGGACGGCTCCTCAGGGACAAGCTGGCCTGCCTGGCTCAGGACATGGCCGCCTGCTTGTCTTGCCACAGAGAGGCCAAAGGGGACAAACAACCGGTAACTATTATGGGCTGTGGGGAGGATTTAGCTGAAGAAGCTGAGACTACTAACACTTGAGCTGCAAAGTTTCACACAACTCCCACAACCTTCTGTAAGCATTTGGTAAAAATATCTCCAGAAATGCGAGTCTGGACTAGTTTTACATTCTGAGAATTCATATGCTTTTTCTTTTGCATTTTATTATTATTGTAATATTGTAAAAACATTTTACAGAACAAAAGAATTGTATTATGCTACAGAATGCACAACAGATATATTATTATTACCCAAGCAGGGTATGTTGTCCCTGCCTGCTGGTGGGTTGGTTGGTTTGAATGTGTGTAGGATTGCAAACGACTCAACAGATTTCCATGATAGGAGGTGAAAGGGTGCGGTATTGGTCAGGAAAGAACCCACTGGATTTTACTACAGATCCAGATCAGAGGGCAGATCCTGGAAGTTTTTTTTCACATCCTTAACATTGTTAGATTCAGCATTTTTCAACATTTTGAAATGTATGGTTCTAGATAGAACTGACTTCTATGATGGTGTGAAATTTTGTGCAACTTGATAGAACTAGAGGGGACTGTTAGGCCTTGGCTGGGGTATGCTTTACTGGGTGCCATTCTTGTTTTTAGCCATGCTAGTGGTGTCAGGTGGGCGGTGTTGCTCAGATGGTATTGGTCCACCACTTTGGCCTAGACTGAAATATTTTAGTGCTAATTAGCAAATGTTTGTATGGTAAACATCACCTCTTAAACATTAGCACGTTAGCATGTTGTTTGTCCCAGCTAACCCTCTCCACGCAGCCCTGTCCTGGTGATCTTTAATGTTAAGCGTTCTCCTGCAAGGTTTATGGCCAGATGGGAGCAGGTCAAAAGGTTGGCGTTTGCCGCGTCTCTTTACTGTCAGGATGTTATCTCAGCAGTATGGTCTCTATTAGAGTTAATTGCATCGGTTTGACCAGCAGTTACCGTCTTTATGGACGTGTATCACTATCATATGGTCACCTTGTGCACTCAGCAGCTGTGTTATCTCCTTGTGTCCTGTCCCCTTCGGCAGTCGTGTGTTGCGGATCTTCCAGGTTGCATCGTTTTTCCTTCTGAACCACCCAGATCGAGTGATTTTGGGCTCAGTGTGGGGACACAGGGATTTCCATTAGTTATTCCAAAGTCTTGTTTGTCATCAAGCTAATATTCAATATTAGCAACAAGCATTTTCAATTGACCTTTCATTTACTTTTTGCTTTATGCTATTTCAGCATAGTGTATAGTTGCTTTCAGTACTTTGCCTTTGTAATGGCAGTTGTGCAGGAGTGGGTCTGAACAGCCGAGGGGACGCAGTAGAATGGGTGCTGTTATCTGAAGCTGGCTTCATTATTAAAACACACTCCTCTCCCAAAGCCCTCTGAGACTTTGTGGAATAATATTTGTTTAGGATGAATAATAAAAGGCATAAATGGGCTTGAGTGAAGTGAAACGAGTTCAGCCCTCCCACTCGTCTTCCTCTCTTCTCCCATCCACTCTGTTTGATTTATGAGCACGTGTCGTCTTTTATTGGGCTCTCAAAAGAAGATGGCATGGTGGCACGATAGCCCACTAACATGGCAAATGAATCACCAGTCTGCCTACTCTGCTTCATCTTTTCCCTCCACACGTATATATGTTGTTTCTGCTATGATGTGGCCTCTCCGCTGGTAAAGTGCACAGCTCCACCTTTGATTTGAGCAGCATTTCATCGGCAGAGACGACTGAACATAATGGAACATCAAATGCAGATGGAGACTGTCACTGGTGGCTGACAGGCATCACAGTGTTTCCAGCCCAGCAGCTTGAGTACACAGCTAGTTGTTTTTTATCAGGGCTTTTTAAAATAATGTTTTAAAGGGGGGGGGGGGCTCTACTTCCTTGGAAATTTATTGTGTACAATGATAGGAGCTGCTGGTTGGAGTTGGACCTTATTATATGTGTTTCTGTTGTTCAGTTTTTATGTCCAATGCGGCCTTCTGTTTATTTATTCCATGTGTAAGCACTGCTTGATACATGTCACATTTTATTCTTGTGTGAGGCCATAGTTAACATTCCTGCCCTCTTACCCCCACCGGCTCCGAGCCTCCCATTTTTGAGTCAGCCATTCCTCTATGTGTGGAGGTAACAAGCCAGAACAGTCTACATTGTACTGCCGCTATTGAGAGACTGGACACTGATACAGCACCCGGCCTCTCCATTCAGCTCTCTGGAAATCACACCAGAGAGGTCACCCAGAGCCGAAAAGGAGGAGAAGAACCAGCAGAAGAGGAAAGAGGAGTGGAGATATCTGGTGGCAAATGGGCAGAGGGAAGTAAGATGGATGGCAGAATGTGGAGGTAGAGACATGGGCCAACCAGGACTGATGCAAAGAGACAGATACGAGGGGAAGAATTCCCCCCTGTATTTGCACCAACCAAGTGGCCAGACCATCCACTACTGATTGATATGCAAAACAAGCCGGCAGCAAGCACTTTTTCTCTGCCTACGCCCATAGAATGGCAGGACAGAGGATCAATGGCTCGATCCCCATCAAAGTCCACTCTTCCCCAGAGGCAGAGGTGTAATCCAGACTGGGGCTTCTGACCCCGGGCCTAAGAGAGAAAGCGGGGCATCGGCAAATTAGAGAGAGAGTGAAGGGAAGGAGGAGGGTGAGAAAAGTTGAAGAAGAGGTTTACTGACCATCAGATGAATAATAGACGTGAACGGACCGAGATCTCAAACAGTCGAGCCAACTCCTCAGTTCTGCCTCAGATATTTTCTCCAGTTTGGTTAAGTTTGTTGACCCAAGCGCTGTCTCTGGAGCCACGATGCCGGCATCCAGGGGGGGCAGGCTGCGTAGGAAGGGCTGCTCGCTTGCCCGGAGGACCAAGCGCCAAGCCACAGCAGCGTGGAGGCTGCTCTACAGGCTGCTCTTCATGGTGAGCAGAGGACCGAGGAAGCAAGTAAATATTTAGAAAGATTGACACTGATATTTTATTCAGTTTCAGAAGAGGGCCTCATCAAGACAATGGGAAGGCATCTTTACCAAACTGGGTTACAGGGTAAATGTGGTTTAATTTCAGACGGATGAGAGGGAGGCTTACCTTGATTTATGTCATGGGAATTTTTTTGGGTCAGTTTGGAATGAAAATGTGAAAACGGTTTAAGAATTAAGATTTTTAGTTGGTTCTAGCAATTTGGAGCGAAACCTTTCACTTTGACATAAGGGATCTAGATAAATAACGTTTAATAATGCTTGCTTGTATGAAAACTGACTGAAAATGAAAGTAATGCTGCTGGATGCCATCAAATGGAAATTGTGTAGATGAAGACAAATTGACTCAACAGACTCCCAGGTCTCTTTTTTTTTTACCCTGCAAGGGTTGACAAAGACTTCTTTTCTTAATCGACTAAAGGGCAGGAGCAGCGAGAGGAGGTAGAAGTGTGATGCGGAGCTGACAGCTGTCAGGAAGAAAATATGAATATGAACCCTTGGCAGCGGCGTGGAATCCACTCGTCTTTCCTTGCGCTCCCAGGCTTTTCTTCAACCTCCTGTCCTCGACTCTTAATTGGTTATTTGGGCTAGCTGCTGGGCTGTGTTGGTAGGATTGTTGTGAGGCTATTGCAATTCCTGAGTCATGACAGTTTGTAGTCCCCCGCCTCCCCCTCTTCATTGGTCTTGCCTCCTCTCGTCATGCTCCAATGCAGGTATCTGCAGTTTAGCATTGATGAAAAACGTATTTACTCGCAAGCATATATGTTCAGTTTTTCCCCTCGTCAACTCTGTGGCTCCTCGATCATCTTTTGTGTATGTGTTCGATGTGAACCTGAGCCCATATCCTTCAAGTGTGTGGGTGATGAGAATTAACTCAAGCAGTGGTGTGTGTGTGTGTGTGTGTGTGTGTGTGTGTGTGTGTGTGTGTGTGTGGGTAGGTGGTAGCGGGCACACACACATTTTTAAAGACCCTGGCTAGGCCTCCTCTTTCTGGAGGCGCCTATAGCTGAATTAAACGGAAGATATGACCGTTATCTGTCTCCACTGGGCTGCTCTCTCCTGTCTGGAGCTGCCGGTGGGCAATTTGATGAATACGTCTCTCTGATATCCCTCAACCTCTGTGTTTCCTGCCGGGATAGTGAGAGATAGTCACTATAAATAAAAAGTATAAAATGTATAGAACTTTATTCAAAATAACAAGCCAGCAGTATGGCCTTTTTCAGCCTTAATTTGCTAATGTTAACATGAAAGCACACTAAACTAAGAAATGTTGAACATGGTGAACATGCCTGCTGATCATCAACACGTTAATGTTGTCAGTGTCAGCAATGTTAGCTAGCTGATGTAAGCATTTAGCATAAAGAACTGCAACTTCAGAGAGCTGCCAGCATGGCGACTCTTTATCTCGTTTAGACCATAGACGACACATCTCCACTTCCGCCCTCTGTCCAGAAATGAAGCCAAAATGTCCTGGATACATGTTGTACATTTGGTTCAAGAGTCTGCAAAGTAGCGATTGGGGGATGGAGCCGAGATGGCGAGGTCATGAGCCGGTCTCCGCTGTCAATCATGACGTTCCACCACGTTTTGTAGCATCAAATAACTAATAAAAACATAAATCGGTGTGATAAGAACTACTCAATGAAAGAACATCTTTGAGAAAAATGTATTTGTGTACTTTGACTTTTTTGTTTGGTCCATGTCCCGTCCAGTACCATGGAGGATGAATGGAGCATAACGTTTTTTTGTCATGCCAGCCAGTGTGTGCTCAAAGATACAGATATGTCTTGCTCTGCTTTCTGAATGTTGGTCCCCTCCACCAGTGCAAATTAAGTTAAATTTTAAATTAAATGAATTAATCAGCCCTCAGCCCGCTGCTGTGGGTGGTGGATCACTTTAAAGAGGCTTAGCCCAGACATGCACAGAAGACACAGGAGAGGACCCCCCCCCCCCCCTTCTGTCTGTTCCTCTATTTTCTGTCTTTCAGTCCATCACTCTATATACTGTAGCATTGTAGGCCGGTCTCTGGAGTGGCCGTGCTATAATGAGCTAGCTGATGAGTCGCAGGCTTATTAATGGAAGCCCTGATTGTCTGTGTGCTCTCTGGGAGTGGATTGGGTGGGAGAGGTTGTGGGTGGGTGGTATAGCTCACACCAGTATTGGAGCTGAGTGACTCAGACAAGCTTTTGCACACATCTCAGTGTGTGTGTGTGTGTGTGTCTGTGTATGTGTGCGTGCCTCGACGCCTGCAGTGTGAGAACGAAGGGTTTATCGATCCATGTTTGTTACTGTGCAGTTGTTCAGTCATGAGTTGCACTTGGATGCTTGCTCATGCAGTATTTTTGATAGCAAACCCCCCCCCCCCCCCCCCACACACACACACACATTCTTGTACTTCTTCGTAGTGAGGACACTCATTGGGATAATGCATTCCTTACACCCTTATCCTAACCTAGACCTACCCCTAAGTCTTAACCCTCGAACAACCCATTGAAAGTGAGTCAGAGAAATAGTACCAGACAAAATGTCCTCACTGTATATGGTTTAGGCTCAAAATGGTACATGAACACACTTTCATTCTTCTGCGTCTTAGTGAGGACACTGTCATAAACTCCTTACTCTTAAATAATCCATTACAACTACATGTCTCACCCATACCTTAACCTCATTCTAACCCTCACCCTAAAAGCAATTCTTAACTCTCACTAACATCCCTTTGAAAAAGTTAGAAAAGGTCTTTGCTCAAAATGGTCCTCACAAAGATATAAGTACAAATTCACACACACACACACACACGCACGCACGCACGCACGCACACACACACACACACACACACACACACACACACACACTATGGAGAGTGCTGAGCAGCTGTTTTGGCTCCTGGCACATATTGGCCAATCCACTGCTCTGTGTTGCTGTGCAGCAGATTTAAAACCTGCTATTACTGGCACCTATCAGCCCTTGCTGATTGTAAGGACCCGGCCGCAGATTATAGTGCTACATCATGTTATTTACTTGAATTAAGGAGGACCGGCCATCATGAGGCTATTTTTAGCACAAACATTATAATTGACTGAGTATGTTCCCTACAGTTTAGCAAAGCTTGGTGCAGTTGATGAAGTGATGTGCTTTAGTGACTTGTAATGTAAAGAAATTGGGTTGTATTTTATTAAGTGTACATTTGCTATAACACATTCAGCAGAGTGGCAGCCATGATTGTTTTCTTCACTACCTTTTTTTATGTATATTCCAGAACTTAGAACAGATCATGTTTAATTTTCTACTACAGTCTCTTACCACAGGCAATTCAGCCCAATATAAATTAATGCTTTATCTATCTCCAGTGAACACCTCTGTAAATGGTGTGACGCTGAGTTTCGTCTTGGGGTTCCACCTTTCAAAGAAGTACAAAGCAGGGCTGAAGGAAGTTTCAAATTTTGTGAAAGCAGCTAGAGTTAGAAAGTGAGCTGCTCTTTACCCCCCTCCCTCACTTCCTGGAAATACATACTATTCCTAGCATGACCACCTGGGGCCTCTCAGCATGTCACATTTTCTGGAACCGATGTGACACAAAGCTGCATAACTGTCCATTATGGATTTAGAGGAAGAATGTAATGTGCTATAATACTATCTGCTGGGATATCCAGTCAGTCTTTCAGATGCACTTTAAAGTCTTTGATGAAAATCCAATTAGCATGGAGTGCACAACTAAATCTCCATATCGTCATTAGCATGCCCAGGAGAGTAGCTGGCCATGTACAGTGTAGGACTGTATAGATCATTATTTCTTACAACTGTGGAGCCGGAATCATTAGTGGTGAATGGTTAAAAGAGGAATTTTAATGCATCTCGGAGAATATGTTTGTAGGCACATGCATGGAAATTCTTAGAACAAGTATGATCCTCTTTTTATCCATCTGGCAATTATAATCCCTAAGCTTCCTAACCTAAATACACCCTCTCTCTCTCTCTGTCGCCCCCTACAGAGCGTGGACACTGTGTGCACTCTCTACCAGTCCTTTCAGGAAGGCTCAGGCACTGGAGGACTGATGGAAGAGCCTCGGGTGAGGCAGGGAGGCGAGCCGGGGTCGGGTCCTGCGGGTGAGGCCACCCTGCTCAGACCTTGCCCCAAGCACATGAGCGCCACTGAGAGGTTACGAAAGGTCATCCAGGAGCTGGTGGACACAGAGAAGTCCTACGTGAAGGTGAGACCACACATCTTTGACTGCTGTCCCATTAGAATATGTGTTCCAATTATTTTGAAATGACACACATAACAGGAGCCAATAGCCTGTTAGCTTAATTTAACATAAAGACTGGAAATAGAGGTAAAACATCTGCCTACTAGGAGCTCAAGAATAAACATGTTACAGCTCTTTTGCTTTTTATCGAATCAAAAACTTAAGTGTTAGAAAAACAACTTTAACAGGTTTTATTATATGCCTCAATATTTCTTGGCCGAGAGCAGTTGAGACTAGAATAGCAGTATATCAGTAGAGCACATACTTCCACCAAGGCCCAACAGCCCACTTACGTTAAAACATAACCAAGGCAACATCACATTGCTCAGCTACACATTAGTGGTAGTTAGAGATTTACAGTCCTATTTGTAACCATACAGCTGCTGCAAAAGCCTACACCTTTAAGCCTTTAAATGTGCTGGATCCAGATTTTTATCTGGGTCCGAACAATGTTGCACTTATAGATACCGACCCACATAATTATCTGATAAATCAATGAAAATGTTGGAAAAATGTCAATGTTAAAGAAAGAGGAGAAACAATCTGGCCCCTGCTCTGGATCTCCACCAGAATCTATTGGGTTCTTCGCTGACCCATACCACATCCTTCCAGCAAGTGTCGTGGTAACCCATCTAGTAGTTTCTGCGTACTCCTGCTAAATAACAAACACAGATGAAAACATGTTGTTGGAGGTAAACATTTAAATATTATTGCTTCCGGCACATAAGATAGACATAGTCTGACGTATAACCCCCCATAAAACTGCAAATTTTCATTTTTACACTTGATTAAAGAAATTAGATATAACATACGAGGTGCAAGGTGGATTGTTAACTTTGGGAAGAGCCAGGATACATGTTTCCTTGTTTCTTTCTTTACTCTAAATAAAGCTAAAGCTCTGCTGCTCACTAATATGAGTGCTGTGAATATTCTCATCTACCTCGCAGAGTGAATATTGTCTCATTACTCCTTTTAGATATTGTGCTTGGTAATATGCATCATCATCACAACAAGAGTAGACCTTAAAGAGATGGTGTTTACTGTGTCACAGATGAAGCTTATTATTATTTATCTTCCTCCCGCCTAATCACTGCTGCCCTTTTGCTGTTTTCCTATACAACCTTTTTCTCACCGACGCATGTAAAGGAGCCAGATTCACGATCTTCTTGTGCCTGGAAAACTTGGGATGGCTGACATTTGTTCCTCTTTCATCTCTATCTCTCATTTTTCATCAACTCCCTTCCCTCCTGCACCCCTCTTCTTCTGCAACCCGCCGTTGATTTGTAATTTTGCGCCTGTTCACCTGAATCTATGCACCGCTAGTGCCTAAAGGTAGCGAGGGGAAGGGGATGAGGCAGAGGAGGAGGAGGAAGCTCATAAATCAACCTAATGAGAATATCCTCACCGATACCAAGACAAGCTACAGCCCCATTAAAGGGCTGGGGGGGTGTTGAGGTGGGGGATTATGGGAGGGAGGAAGAAAGAGGTTATAAAGTGAGAATAAGCAGTGGTCTGATGATAAAAAGGATGTTAAATGACACGTGGGATAAAAGAATGGTTTGGACTTATTTTCACTAACCTTGTTTTTTGATTTTTTTTTGTTGCAGGACCTGGCCTGTTTGTTTGAGATCTACTTGAAACCCCTGCACAACGAGAGTTTCCTCACACTGGACGAGGTACGTGACGTGTGTGTGTGTGTGTGTAGAAAGAATGGAGCATGTATGGAGAGGTGAAGCACCCACAGGCGTGTCCTGGGAGGCGTGGAGGTGATATAGGACGTCAAATTCATTGAGCGTTTATTACCCAGAGGTGTTGGTGATGATCTCTCGTAGGCCAGAGCTCCCTCATTACCACTGCATCGGGCCGGAGGAGAAATTAGCATCCCCCTCTGCTGACCTTCTAGCGTCGTTTGAGGGACACACCAATCCTAAGAGGAATTTTCCCCTTTAAGCATTCAGCTCTGTTTCACGTCCCATAGTATTTCTGTCCACTGATTTCACTGCACAAGTGGGATTTATTTCTGTCTTTGTGTTGCTGTGAGAACATATAGAGAAGCAGCAGTGTGCTAATGTCCACAGAGTAGCCGTCCATGTCCCAGACGTGACCTCAACATAGGACATCTCTCTCTCTCTCACTCTCTCCCAAGACACACTACTAGTCGATAGGCCACTGAGCACTGGGGCAAATTAAAAGGCCATTATGGGACAGTGGGATGTGTCCAGGCACAAAGCGGACAAGGGCGAGTTAGACCCTGAACGCCTTTTAATGAAGGGAAGTGTTGACCCTGTGTTTGTGTGATGGAGAGGATGTGTTAGACTGTACTTGTGTATTCGGTGTATATTTGTGCTGTGTTTCTAGCAGGGTTATGGCTTGTCCCTGAGTACCTCTATCAGAGATGGATCCATCAGTTCGGAGGTGTTATAACACTCCAGGGTGCCAGGGCGACTGATTGTTATGAATTACAGGCTATTTTCACTATTAGGGCTCTGGTTTTTTTGCTGTGGCTTCATGTTCCCTCTCCTTTCTGCCCCCTTTCTCTGATATTTTCCTCACTACATCCTTATCCATCACCTTCCCACAATTCCAAACCACCCCTTTACACCGTCCCCCTCCTCCTCAGATGGACAGTCTGTTCGGCAGCCTGCCCGAGATGTTGGACTTCCAGAGAGTCTTCCTGCAGACGCTGGAGGAGCGGATCGCCTCCTCGCCCGACTTCAGCACCCTGGAGACCCCCTCACAGTTTAAGGTGAGACACACGCATAGTAACACATCAGATTCAGCGTACGTTCTGCAGATATAGGTGATATAGGGGATGTTGGCCGCGTTTCCAAACACTCGTGTGATGTTTGAGATCTTGCAGTTTATAAATAAAGGAAGTGATGTGTGACAGCAGCATTGTTGGCTGATTTATAGCTTCGATATGACAAGGTGTGGGGTCTATTGATCCAGGTGGTGGTTCACTTGGTTGGATTGTGAGCTGCTAAAAGCTCATGTTCGCAAGAGGTTAGACCAGAGGGACAGGGCAGAGGGGGCATTTGAATCGTCTTCCATGAGAGAGAGAGGACAGAGGCTCGGTCACGACTTCACATGTTCTCACTCTTTTTTTTTTTTCTCTCTCTCTGCTTCTGTGTGGCAACACTCACCCCCTGTCTTTTCTGTATTTCCCCTCACACCTTCGGCATTCACAGAAGCTGCTGTTTTCTCTCGGGGGTTCGTTCCTCTACTACGCCGACCACTTCAAGCTCTACAGCGGCTTCTGTGCCAACCACATCAAGGTCCAGAAGGTCCTGGAGAGAGGTACGACCAGAGACGTTATAACAGAGACAAATCACATCAAACATCCTGAATAGAAAAGTCTGTAATGGCAAAGATGGCAGCTTTATGACACATATTCTGCCCCATCCCCCATTAAGCCTATTGTCTGCTTCATAACAGCTGAACAGAAACATATTTACCTTATAGTGCTGGTGATAGTAATGGCAAATGGAGTGTATTTATACATCACCTTTCTGGTCTAATTGCCCGCTTAAAGTGCTTCAAGTCTCCTTCACCCATTCATACACAATTATACAGTGCTTCTATATGCAGGGCCTTTTCTATCAAACCATTCATACACTGCTTGCACAGCCATCAGGGGCCATTTGCGGTTCAGTATCTTGCTTAAGGACTGGAGGAGCCGGGGATTGAACCCCCAACAGTCTTGTCAGTGGACCACCCGCCCCTTACACTGGCACAAGCGTAACATTGCTTAGAAGTGTGAGCTATGGAGAATAGAAAAGCAGTTGAACCCTTATTGTGGGGCACAAACACTAAATGAATAAAATAGGTTTTTAGTTTAGCTGTTTTCAGACATGAACTCCAGAGAATGTTTGCACAACTGTTTGCACGGACTTTCTATGTTGAATCAGAGATACCTCACATCACGCGTTTAAGGGTTGGCTCTCTCTTTTGAGAAATTATATACAAAGAAATGTCCCAGAGTGAGAGAGGGGATAAAAGTGACGTGAGCTGTACTTCTCCAATTTACCACAAGCCCTGTCCCATCATCATCATTATCGTGCTCCAACACACAAATGATCAGAATGACAAAAACAGAGTTCTTCCTGTGATCTACGCTTCTAAACATTCACAGCCATTACCTGTTTCACAAGCAGACGAAGTTTAAACAAACAAATGCGTTTCTTTACGCGCATACTTTGAATAACCTTGTCAGCTGACGGCAGTTATGCGGCCGTAACATGAGTGGCCATAATAACTCCTTGTGTCTTCCACAGCGTTTGACAGAGCAGAAGTTTTAAAGGTGATTTACGCCCAATAAGATGTGGGCCTTTGTGCCACCTTTTGGGAACGCTGCCCGGTGCAGAGGGAACTGTAAGGAGATTGGCTTCTTTGATGACATGAAGGGGGATGGGGAGGAGAAAATTCCCCCCCACCCCCTGTGCTGCTTAAATCTGCCCCATTACCAGAATTGCATGGGATATTCCTCGAAGTAAGCTGCAGAATGGATGTTTAATAGGATTAGATGGAAGAAAAATGTCTGATGGGTCAGAATTATCTAGATGAGAATAAAATGCGGTAAATATGGTTATCAAAGCAGCACTGTGTGTGAATGGGTTTTCTGCACAGTTAAATGTTTTTTTAAAGAATCGCACAAGTTAGAATTATTGATAAATGATCACCAGTGGACTATAAAAACATGTTATGTTTCACAGGAAAACAGCTCTGTTACTTTTAGATGAGCTGTTATCTGCAAACCAAAAGTAGACAGAAGCCTTTAAAAAATATATATTTATAATTATTTATTGTTATTATTATTATTATTATTATTGTGACCGCCACCAAGGAAGTTATGCTTTCATCAGCGTTTGTCTGTCTGTTATTCAGCAGGATTACGCAAAAACTCCTGGACAGATTACCATAAAATTTAGAAGAAGGATGTGGTATGGGTCAAGGAAGAAGCCATAACATTTTGGTTCAGATCCAGATCAGGGGCCGGATCCAACAGTTGTGAGAGCATTTAATTTGTGAGATTGGATTTTTCAACATTTTCATTGATTTGCCAGAGGATCATTCATGGATCATGATGAAAGATTTCAGGCTGGGTTAGGGGACTCATTTCTATCTTTGGTGTAGCTTGATTGATTTCAAGGGGACTGTTGTGCCTTGGCAGAGGTATGTGCTCCACGGAGGGACATTCTAGTATTATACTGAGTAATAATTATTCTATTTCTTTACTTGGATTCATATGGTGAAAAATGACTGGTTCTTATGTCCCAATGATTATTCTTAAGTACTTGAGTCTGTGGTCAGCGTCAACTTGAACTAAAATGGCTCCACGTATATGAGTGAAGGGACAAGATGCCAGCAGCAGGTTCACAGGGTTTATACACCCTGTTCTTTGACCACTAATATTAGATCAACATGTAGCATGATAATTGGAGAGCACAGTGTCACAAAGTGGTGGTTGCACAGTGGACACACACACACACACACACACACACACACACACACAGTGTTGCTCAGCATGACACAGAACACCCGGTGCAGCCTGGTCACAACCAGCTGATCCAAAGACACCGAAAAAAAAAAATGTGTGGGTGTTTGTCAAACCCTTGGAGTAATTATAACCTGTGTCTGCCTGTCTCTGCCGTCCTCATCACTCCCCTCCCTTTCCCATCATGCCAAGGGCACTGGGTTGCCTCAGCTCCCCTGTTTATTTGTCGACTCGTTAATTGCCTGCCAATTACTCGGGGAGGCGTCGATGCGGCTGCCTGTCTGTGGCTGGGAGTGCTACAATTAATACTTTAATGGCCCCCCTCAGTTCGCCTTGTGGAAGAACGCTGCTCTGGGAAAATGTCATCACCTTTACAGACGGCTTGTTCGGTTTTATACCTCCATATTTTACACGGTGCTGTTGGCTTCAGTGGAAACACAACCGCCACAACATGATCATTTTTACCAGGTTGTAAACAAAAGAGTATTTAAGTAACTCATCATCATTCTACTTTTACTGTGTGAAAACACTTTGTCTTCCATTTATTAAAATCCTCCGAGGTGATGCACTGAGTAAAATGGATTCATTAGTGGATGTTTACACTTTTAAATGGTGCAGCCGTCATGGTAGGTTGAGGAGAAGCCTACACCACCCTCTGCTGGAGACATGTTATTGCACCATGATTCTGCACCAGCCTGCACTGGACTAATTATATGCAATGAAAAGTCAGCAGTTTTTGACATCACACATCTTTAGTTACGTTGCCTTGAGACCACAAACATGAAAAACAAAGATCACTGCCTGCTTAAAGATCCATATTAATACAGTGTGTGGTTTTTTTCAGCTAAGACAGATCAGGCCTTCAAGGAATTCCTGGATGCGAGGAACCCCACCAAGCAGCACTCATCCACCCTGGAGTCGTACCTGATTAAACCGGTGCAGAGGGTGCTCAAGTACCCCCTGCTGCTCAGGGAGCTGGTCTCCCTCACTGACGCTGACAGCGAGGAGCACTACCACCTCAACGGTACAGAGAGATGCATGCACATTTATATATATGCACCATTGTTGAGCAATGCATCCACTAGGGGCAGCGCAGAGGCAAAGGTTTCTGTCAACAATAAATATGGTGACAGTCGAGGAGGTTGTGATAATGTTCCTCATTTGTCTGTCCCTTTCTTACCATCTCTTAAAGTCTCTACTCAAAAAGTCCAACGTGTGATAGTCGTGCTTATGATCGTCTTGCTTGAACTATTGGCAACACCGCCCCCTCCATGATTTCCTGTGGTACTGCTCCATTTCGTCCATATCCGTAAACTTTCAGAAGACGTTCACAAACAAGTACAAAATAAACGGACAGAAGGCTCCAGCTGTTAAAATAATATTTTAACCAAAAGTAAAAATCATCAGTTATTGAAGAAAATGAAATATATCCTAGACATTACATTTTCATGAGCTGTAAGCCATAATCATTGAACTTAAAAACAACGTTCCCATGATGCAGCTGTAATACTTTACATACGCTCACGCTGTCGTGCATCAGTGATAGATCTTAGCATGTAAGATTTGGCATTTTCCAACACACAATGCAAATAGGATGAGCAAATAAAACCTGCTACTGTCGTACAAAGCACTCTAATGTATGGTGAACACTTCTGCTCCTGTCACTGCAGAGGCTCTGAAAGCCATGGAGAAGGTGGCCAGCCACATCAACGAGATGCAGAAGATCTACGAGGATTACGGCTCCGTGTTTGATCAGCTGGTTGCTGAGCAGACCGGACACGATAAGGAGGTAGATGCACATTTTTTGAATCAGGTTCAACATAAAGTTGCATCTTTTCTACATTTAGATAACTACCCTTCCTGACACTTACCACAAAGTTTCAACTGCTTCAACCCAGCAGAATACCAAGACATCTGAGTGGAGCTGTTTGGCTCCTCATGTTGTTTATGCCGTCTTCTGTGCATTGCCTCTAGGGACTGAATACATTTCCAAATTGATGGAATATTTAGTTTGTAGGCGCTGCAGCATAAATATTCAAAGTGAGCGCTAAATAACGTTGTCTAGGGTGCTGTATGTTTTCAATGCATTTAAACAGGCTCTTAGATAAACCGGAGAAAGTTTGACATGTTATTCTTCTGTCTCCGCCCCCTCCTCCAAAACCCTCCCCTCCCGTTCTCAGGTCACAGAGATCTCGATGGGCGAGTTTCTCATGCATTCCTCGGTGGTGTGGCTCAACCCGCACCCGTCACTGGGTCGCATGAGAAAAGACCCTGAAATGACCGTGTTTGGTGAGTCACACACACACACACACACACACACACACACACACACATTTCCAAGTCCCAAGTTTGCAGTTAAAATGTTTAAACAGCACAAAACAGGAGTATTGGGTTTGTTGCAGAGCCTCACAGAATTGCCAGCAGCACCGCTTAAACAGATCTCAGTGAATTTCAATACCCATAGCTGTAGCACGGATATATACTTTAAAGCTTCAAGCCAGCATCTAAAATGCTTCTGTGGGTTGGTGTCGGCTTTCCCCAAGAGGCGTTCGCAGTCAGAACTAACGCTGCTGTTTTCCCTCTCACCAGTGTTCAAGAAAGCAGTGATATTGGTCTACAGGGAAAACAACAAGCTGAAAAAGAAGATGGTAAGTATTGTGTCTGCTGCGCTCATTTACTCACAACATACCATCAAGTATTTGTTATGAAACTTATCATTGTTCGCTCTTTTCCCCCTCATGTGACATTTTTATGCGATGACCAGGCCAACCCTCGTTCAGCACTTTCTCACGGAGATTCAGACCCTTTTAAGTTCCGCTGGCTCATCCCGCTCTCTGCGCTGCAAGTCAGATTGGGAAATACTGCAGGTAAGAGGCTGGCGCGCCGCCACATTAGCCCCACTAAATCACTCACAAAGTACATCCTCTAAATCTTTTTGTTCTTTCTCTCCCTCATATTTCCACACACACACACACACCCTTCAGCTCATTGTCCTGGGCCACACACACACACACACACACTTTTTCTCTTCTGGCATTTTCATTCAGCGCCCTCCTTTCTTATCTCCTCCTGAAACCATAAACCATGTATGGACAGTGTGATTAAAAGTCTCCCTCTGTATTTCCTCGGTCTCACAGGAACAGGCACAGAGAGCAGCTGCATCTGGGAGCTGGTTCACTCCAGGTCTGAAGTGAAGGGCCGACCGGAGACCGTCTTCCAGCTGTGCAGCAGGTCAGAGATTCCACTTTAGGTGCAATCAGTCATGATTAACTCTGGTAGACATCCCATGGTCTTTCTACCCGTGACACACACAAGAATATTGTTTTTTTTAAAGGATAACCCTGAAGGTTTATTACAACTTTGCTCTTATCTTTGCACTTTGGCCACAATTTCCTCACACTAATTATAACACTGTACTCATTCGTCATTTAGCTTAGCATAAAAAATGGAAAGAGCTAGCCTGGCTCCAAGGGCAGATCTCTGTGCATTTCTAAGCTTTTTTGAGCAAGGATCAACTTTCAAAATAAATCTAATCACGTGTGGCTTTGTATCAAAGCTGTTGTGCCAACAGTGAACAAGGAATGGATTTTAGATTAATAATTGGCCCCTCTGTGTAATATGTGGACCCCCGAACCCACCTTCTTGCTCCTCTTCTCTATTTAACACATTGTTTTGCACAGAATAAACACATACAATTTATTAGACATGCTGGCAAACAATTGTTTTTTCCCTTTGGATTGAGCCGGTTTCCCAGTTTCCACCTCAAAGCTAAGCTAATCTACAGTAGCTCTATATTTGGCAAACAGATGAAAAGCAGTATCCATCTGAGTCCTCTAACTTCTTTCCTTTTAAGTGTTAAATCCATTCCTTTAATCATGACTTAAAATACTCACAAGAAAATGCTGTATATTCACTAGAAAATGTTTCAATTTGTTGTAATTATTGATTAAGTATTTTTCATTTGTCGTCCAATAATCTTTTGTTTTCATATTATGGTTCCTAAAGAAGACCCTGGGCTATTGGCTGTTTAATTTCTTCCCATTAATGTAATGTTTACTCCGAGTGTCTCCATGTAAACTGGGACCATTGGAAATTCTCATTACACAGTGAGAAACTGGGATCACTGCTAATGAACTAAACCCCCCGTGACACTGGGGGACACAATGGGACTCTCTGACCAATTTACTTAATTTATATTTAGCTACTGAAATCAAGTTTAAAAATACCCCGCGCTCATGTTAGTCTGGTACCTCGTCTGTGTCCTCCTCAGCGTGCCGGAGAGCAAGGTCAGCATCATCAAGGTGATCCGCTCCATCCTCAGGGAGAACGTGAGGAGGAACATGAAGAACGAGGGGACGCTGGACAGGAGCTGCAAGGACCGTCTGGCCCCTCTGCGCAGCACCCTGCCCTCCTCAGCCAGGCTAGGTGAGTGTTAAAGAATTCTTGTAAAAAAAATACGAAGATCAATGAAACACGAGTACCAGACACAGCTTTCTGAAAAAGCCAAAAAAAATGTATCTTAACAAAATGTGTAATATCTACATTAGAGTGTAGGTCCTGATATGCTAGGCAGGGATTGGTCACATCAGCTGACCTAACTGTCTGTCAGGTTTGGATCAGGCTTGGCTAATTTCATCTCTAGCTCTTTAAAGAGAACGGCTATCAGGGTCTGGTTAGATTTCTCTGTGGCTCAGACCGGTTCAGGAAGACAAATACAGCCTGAGCTGCCGTGTAATCTTTGATTCTTCCTGGCTGGCATTTAGCCTTTAAGGTCATTGGCTTTAAAAAAACATGATCAACTTTGTAACACTTAGTTTTTAGGCCATAATGAACCAAAGGGGCCTTTGGTCCGAGTGTTTTGCTCAGATAAGATTTTTAACCTCCGTCTCCACCTACGTTACCAGGTTCCTCCAGAGCTTCCTGGTTGTGTAAGCAGCCACTTGGAGATCTCTCCACCCAGCCAGGAAACTTGAAGCTGGGGCCAGACTCCGACGAGGGAAGCCTCAGCAGCGGAACCTGCAGTTTATCCGGGGCTCCCCCACCCTCCACCACCTCTGACTCGCATATCCTCCCTGCCCAGCAGAACTGGTCTGAGACACCTGCGTCCAAATCACAACCCCGCTCCGCCTCCGTCAAAGAGTCGGATATTTTGAGTGACGAGGACGACGACGGCTTCAGTGAGGGGGGAACGAGGATTGACAGCGGAGACAGCAGCTCCCCAACGAGCACCATCGAGGCCCAGTTCCTCCAACTTGACCTCACAGAGGAGGCCGTGTCAAACTGTGCGCTGGCGCCCTGTGTTCAACCCGAGGGCATCGGGGACACTCCTGAAACTCAACCCAAACTGCTGCGAGGACACTTCAATGCCGTTAAGAGGAAACCCAACAGTTTCAGGAGGAGTCCGGCTGCACTGCTGAACATGAAGGAGCACAGCAGGTCACTGGACGACCACACAGGTGCAGCATCATCGCACGGGATGGTGGACCTCAACACGCTGCTGGAGCGAGAGTTTAGCGTTCAGAGTCTGACGTCTGTAGTCAATGAAGACTGTTTCTATGACCAAGCTGAGAGCTGTGCCACTGACTCTGGAAATGCCATCTCCTCATAAAGAGCGGCACTTACAAGACTATGCTGTTCCCACTCCACAGGTTTGTGGTCGTAAGGTGTGGCTGACTTAAGGCCGTACACCACAGTAGGGGAACCTCCTGTAATTCATCGCTTGTTCTATAAGGGTGGATGTGAAGCTGTGTCTCAGTTCAGAAGTGGGTTTATAACACACTTACCTGCCTGCTGAAGGAAATGTTTTCTAATGGAAGCTGTCACAGAGAGGTGAAACTAGGTGATTTCTATCCCAATGATGATGACTGCAAGCACTGATGCGTACCCACAGCCTCCTCGGCTCCCTGGTCTTCGCTGCCTCACTTAAAACCATCTGTTGGATGTACTCCATCCAAGTTTTCCCCCGCAGCTCATTCTGAAGAATCGCGGAAAACATTCTTGGTCCCTCAGTGCCAAAAGCGGAAAGACGGGTCCTCAAAAGGGCAGATATGTCTTCAAGATCACATCAGCGCTCTGGGACAGTTCTGGCACATTCAGGATTGATGAAGTATTTAGTTTTCACAGAACCAAAGACTGTAGGTCAACACTTACTCTACATAATATCTGTAAAAAAACAAAACGAATGGAGACACTGAGCCACAGAGCTCGAGTCCCAGATAAGGAGGGACACTGACATCAATGAAGAGGAAGACAAAGCCTTTTTTGCGGTATTTTGTGCACTAAAGTACACTGTTTGCCTATATGATTGAACAATTTTTTATTTGTACAGGTTTTTTATGTTATGACTGCTGTTTTTTTAATTTATTAATAGGTTTGATTATGCATATTTTAGCAGGTTTTGGTTGAAGGCTTGAACAGTTAAGATTTGGTCGACTCTTATAGAAAAAAAACAGTTTGGCGTTTATTCACTTCATTTTAAATGTAGCCTACTGGAGATTGTAATTTCCAGTGAATGCATTTGAATGTAAAGATGTTTTGAGACATGGCTGCTTCATTGATGAATGATTTGAACTGCAAATAATGTGTTAAACCCAACGTTTCTTTTTTATGTTTATGTCCTGTATATATATATATATCATCTTTTCTATCCTCGACACATTGACGTATTCACTCATTCAAACTTGACACTGTACAGACGAGAAGTAAAGGCAGGAATTTGCAATAAAAGCAGCTGATATTTTTTGTAAGTCATTGTTTGCCGTAGCCTAGTTCAGGTTGAGGTGCTACACAAAAGGCAAACCACTAAAACAACAGCACTCCTTACTTTCTCAGCTACCATGCCTTTAATGCTAGGATACCAATGAATGTGAATGCCCCCCTTGATTCCATTTTTTTATGGAATTGTTTTATAAATAAAAGTTTTATCTGTGAACAACGACTGGTGGACAGTTGCTTTCTTCAAAGCCTTGTCACTTTGTTTTTTTTTGCATATCCTGTATGTTGTATTGACAGGTAGAAGCAGTGCTGGGAACTGAGTCTTTTATCAGAGTCGGTCCCAGGACACGACTCACCGCACTCGTCTCTGATTAGCTGTCACAAGAAACACACTAATATATCCTGGTACTGGAAGAAAAGGTATATCCTCTATAGAATATGTGACAGAAGTGGGCCAGATACAGAAAGGCTTAAAAAAAAGCTATCCTGCAGTGCTCTGATCTTATACATGTGCAGTTAACCATGCAGCATGCTGGGAAATTTTCTATGTGCTGATTATATTTCGCAACTCCACAAGGTCAATTCGTTTTTCTAATGTTAATATTATTTTATATTAAAGCCTGCAGACTGAAAATACCCAAATAATCAATGAAAGAATGTTTTAGAGTCTTAGCTCTATTATCTGCAAGGTTATCCAGTCGTTATCTGCTACCATACAAGAAGGTGTAGAGAATAATACTTGGGTGATTAAATCACCTATGTTAGGTTTTTATGGCAGCCAGTGGATGGAGGCATTATGTTTCCAGGTTGTCTTTTCTTAAAATTTGGAGTAAATGTTCACTTTGACTCAAGGATTTAAAACTGATTAGAATTTTATGGTCAATGGTCAAGGTCCCTACAACATCACAAAGCTAATTTGTAGGCTATGTAGGCTGTGGCTCAGGAGATGGAGTGGGTCGTCCACTAACCAGAAGGTCTGTGGTTCAATCCCAGAAATTGTCTGGCACATATAGCGGCACTATATGAATATGGGAGAATGGCAATACTGTACAGTAAAGTGCTTTGAGTGGTCATCAAGACTATTAATGTGCTATGAAAATACAGACTGGACTTGGACTGATTCGATTTTGGTGGTTTAAGGTCAGAGGTCGCTGTGGCCTCACAGAACATGTCTCTGGATTCTTGAACATTATATCTCAAGTCTTGCCTTCATGGAATTTCGACTAGTTAGTAATTTTGAACTTTTGACTAGTCGTCACTTTGACTCAAAGATGAACTGATTAAATTTCCGTGGTCAAAGGTCACAGTATGAGTCAGGTCAAAGAAATGATATAGACTGGAGCTGCTCTGGTTAGCAGAGACATACAACCACAGGGCGGTAATTCTAGATTTTTAAATTCTAATTTTAATGTATAAGATAAAGAATGTGATATTTCTTCTTTCAATGTCACTATTCAGCTTTAAAAACCTCAAAAACAATTAATCTTGTTAGAAACTAGACTCAGCTCATTGGGACATTTGTGTGTTTTGGATGAAATGGGTCTTTAAGACAATTTTTACAACCTGCTGCCAACCCACCACCTGTTCACTGGGATACACTCCACTAATCTACACAGGGACAGCTACATGGAAGGGCCATGATTAGTACTCTGCTCCTAGCGAAGTTTTAAACTGAGTCACAGAGGGTTTTTTTATGATATAGTGATGAGCAGACATTTAAATGTGTGGACAGATAATATTAGAGGAAGCATCTAGAGCTGTTTCTCTTTATTTTACAATCAGTGTGTTCTGATGGAGTCTATGCTGCAGCTTCACTTTGAGCTGTGACATGAACAGAGATATAAAGTTGTGTTTGGTTCAGGTCAGGTGTGATTTATGATGATGCCACAAACTGAGACAGCAGTGACAGTTAAATGGTGTGAAACCACAGTAAAGGGTTTCCAGGTTCATTAGGATCAGTGGTGCAGAGCTCATTCTTTTTGATTGGGTTAAAATGATTAAAACTTGTTTTATGTGGGAATGAGTTAAAGTTAAATGTCCTCTAGTCACCTCTAAGTGAACAGTGTTTCCTGTCTGCAGAATCACAAATGCACAAAAAGGCAGTGCACAGCACACTGTAATACTACAGTGGTTGGAAGTTCAATTTTATTCTTACTTTTTACTTAATTATTTGATTACTAGATATCCGTTTTACTATTTTTAATGACTTCAAAAATATCAGACCAACCAAAAAATATACTCCAACTGGTAAAACAAATAAATTAAGATGATCAAATTGAAGTAAATTGTGTTACAAAGTTTTTTTCAGTGTACTAACATTTTGAACACAGGGTTTTACTTGTCATCAACATTATCCATTGACAAAACTTCACGTTCCATATTTGTAGTCACAGACCTGACACTGTACTTGACTTGAGGATTTACCGGTAGCTGCAGGGCTGGACACATGGTTCTCCAACTAAACAGACAAATCTCTTATGTGGCTAATTACCTTGACTTCAGTTGTCATTTTCAAATCTCTTTCCACATGTGCAATTAACTTTCCAAAATAAAAGCACATCATGACATAGGGTTCTTTAGGGTCATACTTCTGTACGGTCTAGATAACACAGCCCCACGGCTGCCAACATGGCACACTCACATACCTATCCGCCGTGTAGATCAGATGATGCCCTGACTGTGGTCGGAGATTATCATCCACCAATCATCAAAACTGAGTGAGTTCTCCATCTGGAACGTCAACCCGAGCACGCCATCTGTCACGCTGGCAGGAAACAGCCTCGCCACGTTCTGCTGGTGATGGTCTGGTCTAGTTTTCAAATATCACACATGAAATAACACGTTTAATGATATGAAATCCTGAACAATAACACCAGGTGTTATTATTATCCTATTTTGTTAAGATAAATGTCACATTCTGTAGATGAAATATACCAAATGTTTATGGCATCAGTACCTCAGGCACAGGACTGATTATTTATCTTTTCTATGAGTTAAACAGTCAAAGGTTTTGAATCCTGAGTGTTTACAGTCGTAGACAAACACACAATCTTACTCAAACAAACAACATGGCCAAGCTTTAAAACAAAAATGATTTTAATAGGAGCCCTCTTATTTTAATACATCAATTCCCAGCACTTTCCTCCTCCCTTTAAGCTCCGTGTCCCCAGTGACTGGAAATCCAGTACATAGCAACATTGAAAGAAAAAATGGCCTGGATATGGATTTGCCATGTTGTTCTTCTCTAAATCACCCTAAAAACATTTTGACATTCCTTTCAGCTCCCACGAGACAATGTGTTATGTGAGTTGGAACTTAAGTAAGAATTGGGACGTCAGGATATTCGCCGTTAAAGAGCTATTGTGGGTAACTCGCATGCTTTTCTTTACTCTGCCAGAAACACACAACTCTGCTTGGAGTCATCCCGTCCCAGAACAAGGCTCCCTCCAGGATCTTTAAGTGCCTCGTGGCCCGTGTCTCTGTCCCAGGATTTCATGTATGCCGATAGGTGACTATCGCTCCCCAGGCGCAGGGAAAAAACATTTTAAAAATGCATGCTGATGCCAGGTGAAAATGTCGAGGCTAAGAGCAGTCTGTTGTCTCCCTGTGCTAACAGAAGCTATTAGCGGGCTTCTCTAGGTCTCTTTTTTTTCTTTTTTCAGCAGGGTTGCAGAGGGCTTGGTGGTGCACTGGATCGCGTGTCCATTGGTGTGTTTGTTTGCCTGCTGAGGTGCTTCATTCTGAGCTCCTCTCGGTACTCGTATCTGAGGAGAGAGGGTTCACGGCTGCAGAGATGAGCGTATGAATCTGCTAAAGCCTTGATGTGAGGTATAGTGAGTTCTGTTGGGCGCAGAATGGGGTCCACATCTGCCTGCTGCATCATCTGCTGTGTCAGCTCAATGCGACGCGCCTCCGGGAACAACTTTCTGTAAAAAAAAAAGAGAGACGAAATGATCGTACAGATTTCTACACTCAGGTCACTTTGATATCTTAATGATCATGCAAGTTTAATGGCAGTGTAAAGTTCAAACAGAAAGAAATTATCTCTCAGCAATTATTTCAAATCTGTGAAGTTAATTGAAATCACACAAAGGGCTGGAGCGGCTCATGAATTGTTAATTTGTTCTACTACTATGCAACATCAAGGGACGTAAGGCACCGAGACAAAACTCACACAGACACAAACTTCTCCAACATAAAAGAGGGCAGCAATAATCTAAATTTCTAATTTTCATTTATCTTGCCGACTCTCAAACCTAAAAAGCTCTCCAGTACAGAGAAGCAGCCATGTCACATTTTCCTGCCTCAGATCGTCCTCTGTATTCTTCCTCTACAGGTGAGTGAGCAGCAGCCAGTTCCACACACTTCGCTGTACAGATGCTTTTTAGGCGCTTCACCGCCGGTGCCTCCTCTCCAATTTGGTGCTGCTGCCGCCAACCCACTGCATTACATAAAATATGCTCCCTCGTCTTCCTATGCACCTCAATGACTCATAATTGCTGCTCTCTTTCACACAGCCGGGGTTCTTTTGTTATCCAGGGCCCACATGCACTTTCCCAACAGGCAAGGGGGCGATGGGCAGCATTGCACATGTGTGTGAGTGTGTGGGTTTGCTGCTAGTGGTTTTAAACAGAGATCTGCAGGTTGCATCGATGTTCAGATTGCGGTTACGGCAAACACTCAAAGAGATGTTTGTTGGAGTGATGCGTGTGTGTGTGCGCGCATGAGAAAGGAGAATCAAAAACCTTTCTAATTAATGATTAGATGAAGATGCCGCAGTCAGAAAACAGTGAATTAAAAATGTATAGGAGTGAATGATAGATGAGGATGAGACAGGAATAAAAAAGTAAAAGACTGAAGGAGAGAGAGAGAGAGAGAGAGAGAGAGAGAGAGAGAGAGAGAGAGAAAGGATACATGTTTTACAAGCTTCATCAAGTTGTATAATCATGCTTACTCTACTCCTTTATGGCAGTGCTTCCTGCGGAACTGGAATATGTTCCTGACCACTTTCTCCACCAGCTTGAAGGGCTGCTGGATCTGGGGCTGAACCAGAGGGCTGAAGTGCACGACTCCCACGTCTACCTACACACACAAACACACACAGCGAAAGGAAAACAAATGGCAAGGGTTAAAACAAGATTGCTACGAGTGTACGCATGGGAATGTAGAAAAATACAGTGTCAAGAATGAGGAGGCGGTTGTGAGGAGGAAGGAGAATACAAAGTGTGGTGAAAAATGCTGGAGAGAAAGGTTGCCTGACAAATGGTGGAAGAGATACAAAGAAGAGAGAGAGACAGGGATCAACAGACTGGGACAAAAGAAAAGAGGAGAGGCTGAAAAATCAGATGACGCAGCATGGCTGGCTGGTGAGTTGGTTCCAGTTGCCACAGTAACACCTGTGCGATGGACCATAGAAACTGAGCCTCAGTCTTTCTCTTGCCCTCACTGCATCACCACAGAGTTACTTAAAACCTATGAGCCTGACTCACTGTAGCACTCGTCTCTTCATCCCACCGTCTTCTGTCCATCAGACTCTACATTTCCACTGGAGCCTACACAGACTGTATGTTAGTGCGGAGAACAGCAGCCACAGAGCTCCTGCTCTAAGAGAGACTCAGTGAGCACAGGTAGTGATTAACTGATGGAGAAACTATTCCCGTCAAAACACTGGCTGTGGAAAGCTCCGCTAGTACATTTTTTAAAAGTGTGGGTAAGGAATGAAGCTTTTTGAATGTCACCTTCGCAGAAATAGTCTTATTTTCCTATATAGTCCAAGATTTTTTATTCTTGTTCAATTTAAATCATTATAAATGATATAAAGACATAATATTTTAGTCAGTTTGTTCAAGTTTGCATTGGTACTGCCAGAAGCGGGACATCTTAACTTATAATATTTCAACTATATTATGCAATTATCTAATTACCTATCTGATAAATCTAGCTATTTGTTCTTTACTTAGCTATTTATCATTTTTACCATTAATTTATTCTTTTTAATAAACTATTTAAGCTGTATCTTTAGAGACTTAGTTTCTTTACAGACTACAGAGTGCATGCCCTTAAATGTAATTTGTGATGTATTTCATTAGCTGTTTTATATAGCTTGGACTTGTTCAACAAAATCTTATATTCATATTATTATTGAATATAACACTAAAAGCTCACTGAACTCATGAGTCACTCTGTAG
The DNA here is from genome assembly GCF_024713975.1 of Paralichthys olivaceus. Taxonomy (NCBI): domain Eukaryota; kingdom Metazoa; phylum Chordata; class Actinopteri; order Pleuronectiformes; family Paralichthyidae; genus Paralichthys; species Paralichthys olivaceus. Next base: position 18,375,434 of record NC_091104.1, on the reverse strand, counting down.
TGTCGTCTGGCAGACTCAATCTTTTATTCACCTCTTATCTTCATCTACATCATATTTTTGTAGTTCTCCAATGGTTGATTAAAACTTCCCATGCAGTCTAATAGATATATACACCATAGAAATAATAATGAGAACATAGTACACATCATGCATATTGTAAATTGGCTTTTCTCCACCCTTTGCTTGCTAATTTCAACCATTTAAGATTCCAATTATCCATTTATCTGAAATGTTCAATTTCGGCCATTTATTTGTTACTTCAATAAATATTAAAATGTTCTATTTTTCCCCCCAAATAAATATAGTTATTCTATAAGGTGTTCACATTGCCCCTTGTTGGGAATGACTGAACTCTAGAGGTGGAGGGTGGTGGGAACCTTGGCTCCACTTCCTCACTAGCTGCCGCCTCCCAATCCTCCGTGTGTCAGCGCGGTCAGCACTAAGCTGACATGACACTGTTGGAAGTATTCGTGCCAGACTCAGCAGAGCCCAGCTCTCCTGCTCTCAGATCCCCACCTCTTAAACTTTCAAGCACATATAGATCCACATGTTCTCTCCTCTATTGCTTATTGTAAGGGATCATCCAGTTCTGAACACCACAACAGGATCAAAAGAGAGCAAAATACATTGACACCCACCCCCCCCCCCGCCAAAAAAAAAAAAGAGCAATCAACTTTAGAGGTTGTTTCACGTGATGCTGTTCACGCCTGCAAGTGATAGCTTAAGGAGCTGCAGCACAGTCACAGTGAGGGAGCAGTGTGGGGGGCTGTACTCAGAGTAACTGAGCAAACTTACCATGGGGAAAAATCAGCAGTGTCGTAATAATAATACATTTTATTGCCCATAAGTGCTTTCGGTTTTGAGTGCCTTTCAACATACTCATATAGAGAGGATACAAATCTCACATCTTAATGGAAAGGTGTTGATGTTAATAATAAAAAAAAAAAACATGCTGAAAAGAAAGAAGAGAACAGCTGAAATATGTGCAGGTATGTACAGTGAATGGAGAGAAGGCAAAAGTTGTGAAGAAAGGATGCATGATTGGAAACAACACACAACAAAAACAGACTGTGCCATGCTCCCCTCTTAGTCATACAAACAGAGGTGAAAAACACCCAGCCCTCCGTTTGAGACGACATGCCCTGCAGAACGCTCTGTGCATCCTTGAAGCTTGTATTTCAGGACTGAGTGACTCACCCTCATTCACAGCGGCCTCTCGCGTTTTTCTGTGCTAAAGGGGCTAGCGTTGATAATTAGGGGAGGAAAAAATAAAGTGGTCCGAGGGTGTGCGAAGGATTTCTAATGAGCTGTTTAGATTCCCTCCTCCTCAGTGAACAACTACAGGCAGCGCTCAGGAGTGTAAACCGCCGCACTATCTCTTATCACATCTATAGATCCCTGTGTAGTCCAGGGATGGGTGAATGCTGCTGAGTTTCCTTCCGCAGTGGCGTTTAATGGGACAGCAGTGGAGTGGTGGAAAGTGTCTCAACAGCCCTGAAGGTATATGTGCAAATAAAGCAGAGAAGTGTGCATGTGCAGCTTTAAAGATGATCTGCTGCTTCATTTTGATATAGATTTTTGTCTTGTTAAACACAGTCTTAAATTGAGAGATTTATTTGTCGTTTATTTGTAGAAGCTGCATCATTTGATTTGGAACCGAGTTTCGTGTTGTGACAATTCAATTCCTCCACCTGTCACGCCAACATGCACAGGATTTTGGTCGGGGATTTTCTATCTGGATTTGCTTCTCTCTGTGCTTTGGTGATGCAAGATCAGACCACCATCTGTTAGAAAGGAGCAATAAAAAGGAATGCCTTTAATTTCACTCTCTGCTGGAATAATTAGGCCATTTATATTCCGCACTTCATGATTTAGGAGGAGCACGGGGGAAAAGTCGATATTGGGACTATACGGGCAACAGCATTTCAGCCATCAGCTTGTCCAAGTCACTTTGCTGTTATGATTTATGTATGGCCTTGCTACACGGCTTCACTAGGCAGCACCACTGTAATATATCCCACTCGCTGCCATTAATCCTCCCCCTGATAACCTCAACATGCAAGGAAACTCCATCTTAAATCACACGGTGTCACCTGGGCCCTCCACCGAGCTGCGAGGAAACATGCCTTCACCCATCGACCCCTCCCCCTACAAAACCCCTAAAATACTCTGAACTGGGGTGGCAGACTGACTTATTGACTCTATTTGACAAGCTTAATACCCCCCCCCAGTGCAGACTCGTTTCTCTCACCCCCTCCCCTCCCCTTCTCTTTACGAGGGTGGCAGTACGATCATAAAGCAGACAGAGGCTAGAAATGCTCTGATGGTAATAATTTCTTGTGGGCTTGAGCAAGCAATCGTGTTTAGCGAGTGAATCATTACCACTAATTTGGCCACAAAATTAGACTGTTACGTAAGGATCTATAGACAAGCTCATGATAATTCCTCTTGCTCCGACTCTCGCAATCCAGCTAATTTCATCAGAGCTTTGTAAAATGAAGACCTCCAACATTCACATGGACTGTGAACCTGCCAATTTGACAAACCGACAGAGACACCAATAATCTGAGCCTGTTTAAGCCAATAGTCTGAAGACACTGTCATGTAAACTGCATTTTCTGATATCTTAACCTGAGCAAGAATCAAATTAAACATATGGAGTAATCTTAGTTGCACAATGTAGACATGGTTACGTCTTGACCGCATGTAGTTTCCACAGCATTTTGCGACATCCATACATGGCAGTTAAAAACTACTTGAAGACATATGCTCCAGGTGTAAACAAGATGGAAAAAGAAAAGGCTGTACCTTAAGCAAAATTAGAAAGAAAACAACAAAATTGTATACGGCAGCATTGCACATTCAGAAATTTCTGGTTGGGGTTTTACAACTGGCGGTCATAATCAGGCTGCTCCATAACATGTAAACAGGAATATGAAGGTAAAATTCTATGAGCAAGTCATGTAAACTCCATAGTCAAAATAATGTCTTATTGTTAATAAGGTCAATAGTCAGAATACTGGTGTCCATGTAAATGTAGTCACTGGCCAGTCTTCTGTAAAAATGTATTATTCTGCTGAATAGCCGAGTGGAGCTTGAAAAAGGCAAAATGGAACAGATCTCAATCTTAAAGTCACATAACCACTTTTGTCCGCAACTCAAGTCCTTTTCTGACCCAGCTGAGCACAATACTCATCCATCTTGGGCATTACCATATTTCTTGTGTTTGACCTTCCCAAAGCTCAATAGGGAACTCTATTACCCCAGCTTTGCCCTGTGGTTCTCCCAGCTTCCCATTCCCACCTCCAATGTCTCTTTCTTGGTGAGTTCTTGCCCAATGGCATGTGAGCAGTAATTTGTCATGTCCCTTTAAGCGTAACCAAGATGAGATGGCAGGGGCCCTGGGGCACCAGCCACTGCGCTACCTGAACCACCGACACTTGCGCTTACATAATGGCAGGTTCTAAGAAAGACCAAGAGGGGGGGGATGGAAGAAAGCTATATATGGCCTGGGAATGCAAGAGAGCTCACAACCAAGGGGGGAAGAGTTGCATTAATTATGACAATACCTTGAGAAGACATCCTCCATTACATCAGTGGAGGGAGACAGCCTCTCAGAGAGGAGGAGGCAACAGTCAATGCCACTGAACCCACCATGCTGATGTTACTTGAGGGGTTTGGGGAGGAAAGGCTTTGGCATACTTCCCATGAAATCGCCCCCGGCATGCACACAGGACATTCAAGCCTGTCACCCTGGTCTTTGACAAGAGCAGCTCCTGGGAGAGATGCTTTCGTCATAGAAAAGCCTGAATTATGCCCAAAAAATGTGAAATATCCTGGACAAGTGGAAAAGAAAACAAGGGCAACAAGGGAAAAAATACTTTTTATGGGATATTTAAAAACTCATAAATGCCATTTCACAATGTTCACTAGGGAGACTTAAGTGAGTAACATGAGACTGTTTCATCGAGCTAATTGTGACATGTCGTAAAAAGCTAATTTTACGACATGTCACAACTGTTTTGCCTGAGACAGGTTCACACCCATTATGTGTGGTGAAACTGAACCCGGGCCCTGCTCCACAACAAGATTACATTGACAGCCACATCACAGCGATGACACGACACCTTGCATCACCGCTGTGAACAAACCGCTTTTGCGAGATGATGGGCGCAAAAACCAATTATGCAAAGGGAGCGCATAAAAGAAAGAAATGCAAATGGATAGATAAAAAAAACCTCTAATGTGGGCAAAAAGAAAAGCGTGGCTGGTCCGGCTGTGCCTCAAGAGCTGTGCTGCAGAATGGGTGCTCTGCTGCGAGGTGATAAAAGAAAAGGGGACCTCGCTTATATTAGTCTGCAATATCTTCACACATCACAGCGTCACACGTCTGCACTCACCGGGTGTATGTTAGCTGCATTTTGCTCTTCTCTCCTTCCATCTTTTTTATCCCCCTCCTCCTTTCATCCCTTCCCTCTATAGTCTATTTATTTATTTATCTTGCTCCCCACAGAACAACACCAGCATCAGCACTTAGGATCTCATCAGTTACAAGGAGATAGGTCACACGCCATACTGTAGTGTGTCTTCCAAAAACAAGGGGGAAAATTCTCCTCTTCCTGCTGCGGAGGTATCCCAGGAGGTGGTCTGAGAATGTAGCATTGAAGGTCGACAATAACATCACACTGGAAGGTGTGCACCATTTCTACATGCTGGCCAGATCTCATTTTAAGAAAGGGGTCTCTGAGGGGTAGTAACAACGAAGGCTGGAGCGAGCACTAGGCCATATTAAACAAACAGATCAATAGCTAAACAAATCAATTGCTACCAACCCTATCTACATGTAATGGCTACACATCAACGTGGTCAATGCCTGGACATTAGATTGCGAGCGGGTGGGTAGGCAAGATTATTTCCCACAGCTGGCTGTTTTTTTTTTTATTTGCTCATGCAGCAAAATAATAGCAACACACTTCTGCATTTCCAAGGTTATTAGTCCGGTCTAAATTTTTCCCCCTCTCTCCTGTTTTGTCCTCTTTGTCATTCAAGAATCAAGGCCATGCTAGCCACTCCCTCCCTTGTTTTGTATGCCCTCTACAGAGAGAAGAGGGAAGATGGGGTAAGATAGGGTAGCAGCTGGGAGTTTTAGCCTCCTGCTGACAGATGCTTGATGAAGATGACGCCCCAGGGAGGGTCAATTTTTGGCATGGTGGGGTACTCATGCTCTTCTCGACCAACACAAACAAACAAAGCTTTGTAGAACACTATCTGGTCGTAACGATAGCAGCTTTACTTCTTCTTGTCTTAATTAGATTACTCCTCCCAGTTGTGTAGTGGGGCTATGTTTGGAAATCTTATCCAACTTTGCATCTTGGCAATTTCTTATCTTCATACAGCTCCAGTACTGTGTTATGATTACTGGGCAGCTCAATGCAGGGACGGGGTGGGGTTCCTATGTGGGTTAGTAATTTTACATTACAGTACAAAGGAGTTTTCTCCATAAACGCTGAGGAGGCATGTCAGTATTATTCGAGAAAACTCCAGTCATTTTATTTATTCTTCTTTATTCTGTATACAATTCATTTATTTAGATTTTATTGTTTTACTTCCACAAACCTCAATTCTCCAGATTGATAAAAATGTTTACTAGAAATCAACTAATCACTATACAATGCACTGCATTTGTTTAAATATTTTATTTTGGTCTTTCCCTTAGAAAAACCATCAGCTGCACACAGACAAGAATCAGCATAATTCTAATACAACTAAATTTACCTTGAATATAAACTCAAGCTGGCTGAAGAAGATAGTGATAGGTTAGGTAGTCTATATGGCTGGGCAATAAAACAATATCAATAATTGCATTGTGTTACATTGAGTAAGCACAATGCGGCACACATGATTGATCAACCTCAGATTTGTAAACTGTTGTGCTGTTTGTCATTCTCTGTCCGTAAAGAAGATTGTGAAACCATTTTTTAAATGTTGGGGACAAGCTGATGACATCTTGTAAACTGGCTCTTAAAGCTGTATTTGAAAAGGTGACTTTTGAAATGACCTATTCTTTTAGCTATATCCGCTATAACTGTTGTTTCTGAAGTTGTAGTGTCGAGGCAGACACGACACAAACACACACACAGGCGAGAGAGAGAGAGAGCGAGGGGGAGGGAGAGAGAGAGAGAGAGAGAGAGAGAAAGAGAGAGGCTCTTGCGCTCTGCTTCATTTCTCTCTGGCTCGTGCTGAGTGTGTGTGGTCTGTCCATGTGTGTGTGAGTGTGTGTTGGTGAAGATGGGATGTCCTCCTCTCAGACACTGTTGCTAAGGAAATGGACTTGAATGGATCCGTGGCTCGGGCTCAATCCTCCCGCTCGCCCCCCTCGTTGGCCCACTGCTGCTGCTGTGTGTCGGTGTGTGACTGTGTGTGTTTACAGGAATCACTGCGAACAGCGTGACGCGTCAGAGCCAGCTCTGCACCAGCCGGGGTAAGAGATCATTCCAACATCGCTTTCTTTCTCCCCTCTCTCCCTCCCATCGCACCATAAAGCAATAGCAATCACTCAGACAAATTTTCCAGGTTATTCATTCTAAGCTGTAACCATCTATTTAGCCAAGACTAGACCGATCACAATGTAGAAAGTCAGACAAAATGATAATTAAAAAAAGAGCTGTACATTCACAAGTTTAATTCTAGCGGCTCACTAAACCACAACCAGTGATCAACCAGAGGATAAGCAGGTATGATTGTTAAAAAGCAGGCTCAGTTTGTTGGATGAACAGCAGTAGAGTCAAAGTGCTACAACATACAGTATGTGAGAGAACTGAGTGCGCTGCAGCTTTAAGTCCACATAGCTATTGAGCATTGCAAATACCACAAACTAATTTCTCCCTCTCCAATAACACCTCTATGGGGCGCCGGGTAGGCGAAAGGAGAAGGCAGCAAGCACATGCACAGCCAGCCCCGGTGTTTTTGCTTACCTGTAGTCAGCCATAGAGCCAGCTCTGATCGCCCCTGCCTCATGCTCCCCCTTTGTTTCCAGTCAGAAAAAAGTCTGCGCTTGTATGAGGGTGAATGAGGGGGAGAGAGGAGGGAGTGCAAGGAGACCCGCTCACTTCAGTTTCTCATTTCCGTCACTCTCCTCCAGTCCAGTGGAGCTGCGGCTGAAGAACTGAGGAGCTGGGGGATTTGACTGGCAGCTGGTACACACCACCACCAAGAGAAGAAGAGAGAGGCGGCTGGGGCAGTGGGGTCGACGAGCCTGGCTGGCGCTGGGTGAATGCTGCCAAGCGAGGACAGCGGCTGAGGAGGCGGCAGCAGCAGCAGCAGCAGCAGCAGCATCCACTTTTAAAAAGGAGTATGGCATCCACAGGCATGCAGATATTTGGATTTGTCCTGGCTCTGTTGGGCATCATGGGTGCCATGGTGGCCACCGTGCTTCCCAACTGGAAGGTCAGCGCAGACGTGGGTTCTAACATCATCACAGCGATCTCCCAGATGCAGGGACTGTGGATGGACTGCACATGGTACAGCACAGGCATGTTCAGTTGCACACTCAAGTATTCCGTGCTTTCACTACCTGCGTACTTGCAGACTGCCCGCACCACCATGGTGCTGTGCTGCGTACTGGCTGCCATGGGCCTCTGCCTCGCATCCCTGGGACTAAAATGCACACGTTGGGGAGGTGGACGACGCTCCAAGCGACACGCTGCAATTGCAAGCGGTGGCTGCTTTGTTGCCGCAGGGTTTCTGTGTCTGGTTCCTGCTTCCTGGTTTACCAACGAGGTCATCACCAACTTTCTGGACTCCAGTGTGCCCGAGAGCAATAAGTTTGAGCCTGGGGGTGCTGTGTATGTTGCCTTTGTTTCAGCAGGATTCCTCTTTGTTGGGGGGTCCATCTTCTGTATGTCCTGTTCAGGAAAGCGACATGGCCCCCAGGACCTGGTCCTACTGCCGCCCCCTGACAAACTGCTCCTCCAGCAGCAGCAGCAACAGCTGCTTCAGCAGCAGCAGGAGCTCCAGCACCAGTACTGCTCTCTCTCCCCATTAGACAATAAGACAGGCTACAGCCTGCAGGACTATGTGTAATAAAGCAGCGCTGTGTACGCCACGGCAAAAGGGAGATGAGCCTGAGGGGAAACCATCACGGCTTATGTTGCACACGAGGCTCTACTTTACATGGAGGTGGAGAAAAGACGAAGGAGGAGGGCAACAACTTTGAATTCATTTTCCCCCCTTCTCCTATATCTGGCTCTTCTCCTTTTCTTTCTGTTTTGCAAGCACAAGCAGTGGAGGTATTCCCTAAGCAGCGGCTTGGAACAAACAGCATGAATGTGTAAGGAGCCAGGATAAGGTGCTGCAGAATCGGAGGAAGCCGCTAACCAAATGCAGACATCCTTCATCACAGAGAGTTCCCTGGGGAATGGATTAAGCAAATAAGGAAGGCTCCAGAGTAGATTTTTTTTCCTCGCCAAAGGTTTGATTGAAAGAGAGAGAAAAAAAGCAATCATTTAGCTGCTATTTACAATCGTTTGGTACACTCCCATTTGACGAACGTAGGCAATATAATGCCTGAGAGCAGGAGGTGGAAGCCCTCTCATTGCAAGCCATTGTAGTTTTTTCGTATACCCACTAGAATGCCACACGGAAATGACTGAAATAAATGGTCATACTTTTGTTAGCTACTGATGTTGATATGTTGCCTCTAAAGCATGCTGTGTGGAGCCTGTCTGTGTATTAATACAGAGGAATGCCTGGTTAGAAGACTGAGACATAGCCACACAATGCCTGTGCCTGAAAAGCTGTAGAAACATTACCCTGCTGTAACTGTTCATAGAGGGCTGTCAGGAGGAATAGATGTGGGCTGCCGGGCTGGGACTGAGACCCACAACGCAGACAAACAGATGCCTGCCTCTCTTTTTCTCTGCAGGTGGAAATATGAGAGGGATGGAGAGAAGAAAGATTGATAGAAAGATTCAATCCTCCTGCAGCGGGGACCATCTGATATGCTGTTTCATATTTCCATCCACACAAAAAATGTTTAAAAAATTAAAAGAATATCCTGCCTTTTAGTGGCAGCCACCCATCTCAATCCATTCCTGCACTCCCTCCGTCATGCACGCCCTCCCCGCGCACACTTACAAATGCTCTTGTGCGTCTCAGTGTACACAGTAAACACTCAAGACACGCCGGCTTTTTGCATGTGCTTTTCACTCGTCATCCTCCTCCACACTGCCATGGAAACAGAATTCAGCCTTCAAATATCTGTATTGTCTGAGGGTATGTGCTTGTCAGTCAGTGATTTGGAGTTGTTGTTTTTTTTTGTGGAAGGGGGGGGGGTGGTCTGTCTTTGTCTCGCCATGGCTCCATAAGCTTTAATCAGAGCCTCTGCTTATGCTACATTTACTAATCCCCCTTTACAAGTCAGGGACAAGAGGCAACATCCCTGATACATGGTTTTTAATAATGCTTTGCTGCCCACTGCTGCGGTGTCTATACCATAGTCTCACACACAGGGGTGAGCAGATGTTTAATGGTGCAGTGGCAGAGAGGCAAAATAAAATGAAGCAGAGAGGGGAGAAGCTTCTTGAGTCATAGTCGACTGGGTAGCTGTGTGGCAGGCAGCAGAAAAAGGTTTGAGTCACTCTCCATATGTGACTTGTTTTCCAAGTGCGTCAGCAGTGCGCAGACGCCACCAGACTGCACCTGCAAGGAGGTCTTCGTGACTTAAACTGTGGTCACTTGGCTGTGCCGCCGTTCCTCCCTTTCCTACCTGTCAGTCTGATCTTTTCGTTTTTCAACCCACACCCTGTCCCTGCTTGTGTCAAATGTCACATGGATGTGATCGCTGACAAGAGAACGCTGATGCATGCTGAAAAGCGATGCTGCCCAACACACACATACACACCAAGCATGCATAAACAAAACTCACACCTACTCATATGTCATCAGCACCGTCACGCTTCTGTCTGTTTTTGTTTTCCTGAGGGAAGGATATTGGAGGAATATTGTCTTTTTGTGTGTTTTCAAGTGATGTATAGAGACGCACGTTCCCTCCTTCTCTCTCATAAACATGCTGCTTCCTGGGGGAGAGCAGATGGCTAAGCCCAGCTCGCCACCTGCAGGCTGCTTCCTGCACGCCACAGGCATCTCTGTGGGTAACACTGCCAGCTCTGGCAGCCCTATAGGGTTCAGGGTTCCACCCCACCCTGAGTTACACATCTTTGCCCAGCACAGACTTTAGAACTGGCTTCCTGACAATAACTCACTGCCCAGGCACCATAACCAATGCAATAAACAAAGTAAAGAATGTGCCATGTCATCAGCTAATACTGACACGATATGTGTTTGCAGAATGTGCCAAATCGTCTCATGATGACACGTTTTAATACTATCTGGAGTTATTTCTGTTTATTTTTTTATTGCGTTGTTTGTACATGAATAATACATTAGCAAATGTTTTATGGATTTGTGATTTGTTCTGCCAGACTAAGTCTCAAGTCGAGTAGATGCTTGTGTATAGTCCAGCGCAGCTTTTGAGGGTTATTTTAAATCCTCTTTATTCCTATATTTCCCAGAGCACAGCGAAGACCACTCCGAATGAGTTTCATCTGGGTGACACGAGTGTGGTATTTTATAAATGAACACATGAAAAAAGCATTTTATTTCAGGAAATCTGTGACATCTGTACACAAGTATCTAAGCTTTTAGATGTGTTTTTGTTTTTACTGAGACTACCCTGTAGATTATTTCAATATAAGATACAATACCATGTTCATATCATATCTTCTTTATAAGAAGACCTTGACTTGTGTTACTTTATTTGACAGCAGCTGGTTTCAAAAGGCTGAGCATTCAGAGCTCCCTGGACCAGTACAAATTCATAACACAACTGGCACTCTGAGGAAAAAAAGGAACCATTTTTGTCTGCTAAGATTCAGCAGGGAAACAGGAGCTAGAGATTTCTCTTTTTTGTGGCAGTGCAGCTTGATCATCAGCACGCAAATTCATTAGCTTATAAATGGCCAGAGTGCAAAAGTGACTAGGTCCTAAAAATTCTAAAGAGTTACAACTCTCCTGCGTCTACCTGTACCAAGACACTGATTTATCATTTTGATAACTGCAGCTTATTTTTGTGGATGCTTTAGCACTTCTTACTTTGCCAGAGCATATTTGTGATGATGAACAGTTCACAAGTTCTGATACAGTTGTCTCAATGTGCTTGTGCAAGTAGTTCTATTTTTTACCAGTAAAACTATTTTGTGAAAGCAATGTGTCTGATGTATGTTGTGTGTTTATGTGTGCCTTGTGTGTGTGTGGCTAAAGAGAATGGAGACGCTTTCATCTTCCAGCCAAGACACTATTGGATGGTGCAGGCTGTGCCGAGTGGAGGCTGCAGACAGGCTGTTCGTACGCATGCAGCACCCAGCACCCAGCAGGACAGCAGCATCGGTCCAACTAAAATATGTATCTATAAAACATTACTATGTGCAAATATGTTTTGAAAGAGAGAAATTATTTTAATACCACAGCCAACCTGTCCCTGTCATCCCTGACTGAGAGGACAGCATTAGACAATAAATTAATTAAATTATAATGGGAGCTTCAGGGAACGGAAACTATCCCAGTCATCCAGTTCATCTGACGAGTTAAATGACTACATCTAAAGTAGCTGCTGATAATATGCAATTAAATTGGCAGAGAAGGGAACAGCTGAAGGATCCACTTTGCCTGGTATAAATGACAGTATTTATATTAATTAAAATATAAATACAAAAAGAATGTGTCTCTAAGAGTGAACATTCTCACAGAGCCAAATAATGACAACTGTAATTAATAATGATATTAGTGAGAAGCATAGTTCAAATTAAAAGCCTGGACGTAAACAACCAAAATGATCTAGAAGAAATGTTTGAGTAAATATTGAAATTGAGCTGAAACAATAAGTCAGTCAACAGAAAACTTATCAGCAACAATTTTCACAACTGATTCATTGTCTCAGAGGTTTATTAAACAAAAAAGGCAGATTTCATCTTCTTTTATTTTCTGTTTACTACTGGACAGATTAACATGAAACCTGGTGGAAGGATGCAGAATAGGTCAGAGAAGAACCCATTCAATTTTGGTATGATTCTGGGTTAGCCATTGGATCCAGGACTTTTTCTTTAATGTTGTGGGAATGGGCGTTTTTTAATTTCACTGATTTCTAAGAGGATAATTCACGGATCTTAATGAAAGAAAATCATGTTTAGAGATTTTAATATTTATGAGTATGTGAAATGGGGTGCAGAGTCAAATAAAAATCTATCTATCATCTAGTGAGTTTAAATGTGGTTTCTTAAGGGGACAGTTGGGCCATTGCGGAGGTATGCACTCTGCTGAGTTCTATTCTATTTTATCATTACATACAATGCAATGTGGCAAATCTGTAACAAGAGAATATTTGGTATTTTTCTTTTAAAAATGTACATATAATCATTTGTCAGATTAGTTGGTGATTGTTTCTTTGTCGATCATATATGTTTCATCATAAATGTTGGTGTTGCTCAAACAACTATTCCAGCTGGTAAATTAAGCATCACATTTATAACATTTATTTGCACAATAGGAAAACTTGAACGGAGGAAAAAAAATGGTATAAAGGTTAAAAGCACAACTTCTGCTGTTTGAAGATGTTGAAAGCTTTAATGCTTCAACCAGAGCTGGTTTCAAATCAGAATACTCCACAGAATTTGCTTCAAATTGAATATCTATCACATATATCCTGATATACGGTTCAGATGGAGCGCTTGATAAATAGTTACTTTCCAAGAGAAAATGTGGGCTCTCATTACAGCTGATTGGACCCTCACTGACACCGGCAGAGTGAGAATGTGCTTTCTTGAAACAAACATGGATTATTCAAGGCTCTCGCTCTCCCTCATTCTCCCATTCCTCTCAGTTACGCAACGAGAGTGCAGATCAAATAAGTACTCCTCTCATGGGGAAACACTAATAAGATCTGCTCCTCTGTGTATTTAACCTATATTTTCCATCAAAGGTTTTCACCCCGAGTTGCTGCTATGACAGATCTGGAATGTGAGCTTAGATAAGGGGAGGTGAGCTGAGCGCCTGTCAATTTGAGGCAGGGGTTAATCATGCGTAAGAGTTTTTCCTTTGAACCACACTGCAACATCCGATTTACAGATTATTTACCCTTCTCTTTTTTAGATTAGCACCCCTCTTGACCAGCAGATAGCCTTTCAGAATGCCAGCCACGGAAAAAGAAATGGGAGACAAAAAAGAGAAAGACTGCTCACAAAAGCGTTGATGCCCGTCACCAGTCATGCCGACACAAAGAGGGAGACATCCTTCTATATATGTTAAGGAACTGTCAACCTAAAATGCTTGGCAATCAGCACATTGCTCAAAATGCAATCACTCCAGTATGTCAGCATACTTAACAAGCGTGTCTTTGTTTGGGACAGCTGTTACACTCAAGAAGGTTCATACTGAAGATATAATGTGGCCATCAATGCTGACGGAGAATGACCTTCCTTTGTTGGAGCCCCCTCCTCTGGACCCAGCGCACATGTGAGGCTGTAGGAATAACAGCAACGACCTTGGCTGCACAATAAACTGCTGAGAAAGGCAGTAAAATCTATGGAGATGACAAAAGGGAGAGCTTGTAGGAAAACAATACACTCTGACAGTTCAAAGACGGCGCTTTAATATTTCAGCTTGGCTCACGGGGCAGGAGCGCGTGGCTGAGGGGATTCTGTAAGCTGAAGGTGAGTGAGGCTAAACTGTTGGAAGGTGCGGACGCATGGGTGGAGATTATTGTCTTCGATTAGAGATGAGGAAAATGTATTCATGAGGGCACAGAAACACAATAACAAGCTGAGGCACAAGCAGATTTTCACAGAAAGGTTGATGCAACTGTCACTTAAACATTTTTTTCCTGAAACAATCAACAACAATTAGATTTGTTTTCTCTTCAATCATATGCACACAGCCTTCATCAGCACGCCCACAAACATTCTAGGGCTGGGCATTATGGCCAAAAATGATATCAAGATCAAAAGAATGTCTTATTAGTCGATAATTATCATGATAAAAGTCACATTATTTTCTTATATTTACTTTAAAGACTGATTTTTGTTTCAGAGTGAAGGTTGTGGCTTTAAACTCAAACTAAAAGTGCATTAACAGAAAACACAAATGCAAAAGCAACAACTCTGCTGCAAAAGCCACACAACGGAAACACAATCAAAAGGCAAGTGAGCGACAACAGATGTTGACGATGAAACGGTTTGTTAAAATGTGATGCTTGTCTATTTGAGGTGTTATGGTAGACATGTTTGGAGCAGCCAAAAAGGATGAATGCACCTGTACTGTAACACCTCAAATAGAGAAGCAACAAATGTAAAGCGGTGGCTGGCTTGACTGGGTTTTCATAAATGACCACTGTTGCAATGAGTAACTCTGCTCGTTTCATTGTCAACATCTGTTGTCACCCACTTTCGTTGTGTTCCGTTGTGTGGGTTTTGTAGTTGTGTTGTCATATTATACATGCGTGTTTTCCAACAATGTGTGAGGCGTCTCGGCCTTGAAAACAGCAAAACATTTTAAAAGTCTAAGGAAGATCGATTATGTGCATTATATATATATATCTGACTTTTCATTAAGTAATATTAATGAAAATCATAGTGATAATTTTTGATATTGTTTCAATACCCAGCAGACTTCAGCCTCTTTAAAAAGCCTGAAATTAAGTCATGAAATCGCTCTGTGTGAGTTTTGTCTCTCACTTCTCTTCAGTGTGTCATTGCACCACTTGCAATTTACTTCATTTGATTTTTGGTTATTTGAAGCAGACCGTCTTTCTTTGGGACATTGGTTTTATCATCATTCCTCAAAAAACATCTGCGTATTCTCCTGACATGCTCACTGAGTAGACAGAGCTGAATCTGCTAAACTCCGAGCACTGACTCTGAGCGCACCCGGCACACTTTCTTGTTAGGAGGAGAAACAGATCTCTGGAGATGTTTGTACGCCAACTCTGCCAACCTTGGCGTTTTGTTTAGGAAAAAAGGAGGAGGAGAGTATTTTTAGCTATGTCTTTACCTTGGGTCTGGAAAGAAAATTGAGATTGAGCCTTCAGGCGCTTACCCCACTGGCACGAGTCATTGAAATAACTTTCCCTCAATACTCTTGATACCGTGTTTGACCCCATTTACAAGATAGGCCTAGATGAATTGTGCGGTGGCAGGTGAAAAAAAAAATAAAAGCAGTAGGGCAGAGCAGATTCGCGCTCTTTACAGTTCAGGCGAAAGCTGGGCCACTTCAGGTCACAGTGAAGATATCCATCACTGCCAGAGCAGCACACTGGACTGAGGCAGGTCACATTCAACACTGAAACACCCTGTGACTTCAATGAATGGACATATTATGATAGTTGAAAACACAAGCTGACCCCATATAAAAACAAGAAGTAAGAAAGAAAGAGAAATCCCCAGCTAAAATGTGTTTATATATCTGCTAAATCTCCCTGACAACTGCCGGCCGTAATGGATGTTCAATGCAGCATTAACAAATTTAATTTAGGCTCCACTCATCTGGCCTGTGCTCTTGGTGGATGATTGTGTAACAAGGCGAACATCTGTAGGGCTCTCCTCCTGCGAGGCCAGTTAGATGGTGGATGATGGCTGATGACTGGCCCAGACAACCATATGCTGGAGGTACGCCTCACTCTCCTCTCAGATCCATCTCTGTCATGAATCTGCTGCTCTGTACTGGTGTGGAGGAGGCTTTGCTGTGCAAACATCCCGTACATCTATTCCTTCCCTCTCTTTTTCAGTCCACACATCACATCCAGGCCAAAATAATATTTAATTACATTCAGTCTCTATCTTATCTTGCCCTTTTACTTTTACTTTACTGTTTTAGTCAGTTCCCAATGTGTCCTCTCCATCCATCTTTTATTTTTATTTTCATCCCCCACCTGGCTATCAGCCATATCATTTGGTATATCTGTCTCCCACAACCCCTTTTTCTCATTATCTGCAACAATGAACACCAAAATTGTACAGGAGCATCCCTACAGAAGAAACAACAGGTCGCTCATGATGGAGCATCCATTGTCTGATTTACAGCCCTCAATGTGACGGACAGAAGTTAATTTACGTAAATCACATTCTGCCCAGATACAGAGAGGCACAGCAGCAGGGGAAGACACACTCCACTATTTGCAAATGAGATACTTTCTATGTAAAGAGCCAGTGACAATGTATCTGGATTGGATGATGCTGATGTTCGTGCTGAAGACGCGGACGCCTTGATGGCAGTGTGCACTCTAAAACTCCTTGACCTCTGCTCAGGATAGAATATAAATTGGAAATTTGTATAATGACTTGAGCCGGCGAAGAGCTTGTTGCTACATTCAGTTTACTTCCTCACAGAGATCTTTCAGATATATGTACAGCTGTGAATGACAGAAGAGACTTAAGGATCACTCAATTTGTCCATTTATGTGAGACCTAGAGAGGCTCTCAGAGGAACGCAAATCTTTGCAAAGGCTAAACAACCCTAAACATGATTGTCTACTTCTTGAAATGGGCTGATAACCTAAACAATTTGTCATAAAATACAATCCTAAGCAGCGGGAAGTCAAGATCTGTGCCTTATTCCCTGCTGGAGAATTGTAAGGGACTTTGTCAGCCCCGGACAAAAAGGGACCTGGAGGGACGCTACAGAACCAATCCCCTTCAAAGAAATACTAAATAATATATAGTCCTCTAAACCTATGAAGCGTCTGCCAGAAAGCTTTTGGCATTGAGCCTTGTTTGGGGCTTTCTGACCATAGTGTCATTGCAGTTGTCACAACACTGTCATTGCTGTGGACTAACGTAATCAGCCATTCTCAGACACTTTAACAAATATGTTGCAGAATTTGGACCCTCATTCCGTGAAAATTTGACAATCATTTTGAAAAATGCCCATGTTACAATGCAAAAGACATAACAAAAATATTTGTGGAAATCAGGTTAGTAGATTGTGTAATCCTGCTAACAAATAAACAGACCCGGGTGAAAACATAACCTCCTTGGCAGAGGTAATAAGTGGCTAATAAGAAAAGGGAGGCAGGTGGGATCTGCAGCAGCACAGACTGAGGGGACTCTGAGCCTGGAGGGGGGGCTGGAGGTTTCAGTGCCACTCACTGAAACCTTCAAGGACAATCTCAGTCACTCAATGTGACACGAGCGAGGTGAAGTCCGGGGGCAAGAGGAACAAGGCAGACGGATTAAACATCAAGGATAAGAGCCTATCTTCCCACCTTATACGTCAATATGGGCCCCAGCAGCTGCTAGTGTAAAATGGATTCAACATCTCCCTTCTCATTATTCTATTAGCCTGCATCGTTCAGATCAACCAGCCAATCAGCCGCCGTTCTTCCCCTTCCCCCCCCGCCTTTCAATGATGCTATTTTCTCATTTTAGAAGGGTTCAGTAATTCCATAGCTTTTTGCTATTACGTAGCTCTCTGTGACTATGTTTGTCTGATTACAAAGTATTAAATGACCTCAGATGGTTTTTCACACTCCACTAATTGCCGTATGCGTAGCATAGCACCTGCTGCTGCATATTTTACCCTCCGCAGTGTGGGAGAGCTGCCATTGGCGATGCAGAGGGACGACACGTGAAATGACTGAGCGATCAGAGATGTTATTTTCTGACTGAGATGTTCAGAATTTCAAAAACAACAGACACAAAATGAAAAAGAGCCTTAAGTAACATGACGAGAGCAGACAGATAGAAAGACCAAACAAACTGAACAAATCCCTCTTCATTAAGACAATCGCTGATGCCAAAGGTTGAGAAGGAACAGGATAATATGAGTAATCAGACCACTGAGCTGATTTATTGGCTATAGGTATAAGGGGTCCTTACACAGGCTGCCTGGGAAGACATTGGAGGAAAACAAGAGACACACAGAAAGAGAGGAATAAAGAGGGAAAGACCTTTGTTATTGGCAGTTTCTCCAACATTATAATTAGCTTCTGCCAACAAAAGGCACCATTCATTCATTATCATTTTTATACGAAGCTCCTGCCTTTTGATTTGAGCTCTGTAAGCAGCATGCAGTATAAACACTCAGAACCTATCAAAACGTGCCATGTGAAAATATTTTTCTCTATGTCCTTTATGTATTCCGTCAATATAGGTCAGTTTGATCATCAACCCATTGCTTAAGCTATAAGTCTAAATTCATGTGTGTCACAACCTCAATCCCTCCTCCAACCAGCACTTTGATGTCATTGCATAAATCAGGCACGACATTTTTATTGTTTATGCAATTGTGCATAATTACTCTGGTGTGCACCAATAAACAATACAGAGCCATAAGGCTTTTTATGAATCATACTTTGGTAGATGCAAGTAAAAAGGGGCCTGGACAATGCAGTAAGAGTATGACAGTCTCAGCACACGATGTGCTCTCTGCTCTTTGTAGGACACCAGTAGCAGGAGGCCTGCTCATCAAAGAACCATCATCTCTCCTAATGATATAATTTCAACCAAGTGCCCATTAAAACATTTAGAGGGGATAGATGGCCTGTGTGGGAGGCACTGATTCATTGCGTGTGCAGTGCAAGTCCGCTTTATTCACTTTTAAGTGTGTCTGTGCACGAACACGGCACAAACAAAGCCTGCTGAAATCCATTAAGCGGCAGTTTGACACGCGCACAAAAATAAGATTCAAGAGTAAAATAAAAACGCACGGAAAGGCAGCTTAGTGTGATTAAATAAACATCGCAAGCCATTTCTTCTAAGAGAATGAACCATCAGCTCTGGTCCTATTCAGTCTGCTGGATTTTAGTCCACACAGGAGATTAAATATTTACCAACTGTGGGTCACCTAAAGAGCCACCACTTCTTCAAGGGACTGGGAGTCCGTCTCTGACATCCACCTAACACCTATCCTCTAATTCAGCAAAAGAAAAACATGGTCTCAGTTGTACAAAGATGTGAGTGAGCCTTTCAAAAGAATTGCGTGTCTATCATCTCAAAGTAGATGTCTGCGGAGCTGTCTATTAGCTAACACTGATGTTTGAGATTTTGCAGCAGTACTTTTATTTTTTTATGTGGCCCCTTTGTCCGACTACAAGCTACTAGCCACGAAAAAAGAAAACCCCATTGCATTCTCATGTTACGTAAGAGTGAACGCCTTTCTTTCACCGCTGATACAAGCTCACGGGGCTGAACGACACACAGAGAGATATTGGTCCTAAAAAAAGAACCAGGCCCTCATTACAAGGCGCAGTGTGATCGTGACACATCTGAAATATCCACCAGGCATCATTACAACCTAGAAAGGGTCCAAAGACAGAACAGACACAACACAGTCTTAATGAAGCCTTGAAGCAAGAAGAGCGAGGGAGGGATGAGTGGCTGTGACGTGACGATGGACTCTGACAGAACCAGGGGACCAGATGAGGAGCAGAGATGAGGAGATGCGAGAGGGCCCCGCTGTTATCATGGGGCTGTGAAATAGTAATGTGTCCATTTGGCATTTCTCCAGCGATAGTAGTAGACGACTGGATTCAACAGTAGAACTTTCTTAGCATTCATAACTTTCTTAACATTCTTAACTATTTTTATGTGTAGGCAAAAAAGGAGTTGAGGGAAGACAGAGAAAGATCTGGAATAGACAGTAATAGAACAGCTCATGCAAGTACACTGCAAAGGTCAGCACAAAACTAAATTCAAACAGACCATCACACGTTGGCCAGAAGCACACTCTGATTGTCAGGTTTATGAAAGTCGTCCGAAGTGGAAAAAACTATTTTCTTTTCCAAATATAACCCAACACATTAGAATCACTGCATTAAAACTGCTTTGAAACACTGCCTGGTTGCTATATTTTGATTCCTACCTCTGGTTTTGGGACGAAGGCCCGTCCCGGGATGGTAAAGCAGTTACGGACAGTGCAGAGATACTGAGCCATGACTGACAGACGGCTCCTCTGTCTGCTACCTGTGCTCGCCGTCAACCTCTGGATGGAGAAAACAACTACTATCAATTGTTGCTACATGTTCAGTAAGAGCAGGCAATTTGTTGAAGTCACGTAATTTGATTTAAAAAAAAAAACAGGGCCAAAGATACGTAAAGACAAAACAAACAGAAGTTTACTAACGAATATTTAAATTCATTAAATCCACAATGGAGGTTATGTATTATATATATAATTAAATGCTGCTCTGAATGTTGTTGACTGACCTAAAGAGCAACATGACGCCCTGTAAAGACTTCA
This sequence comes from Paralichthys olivaceus, assembly GCF_024713975.1. Lineage (NCBI taxonomy): Eukaryota > Metazoa > Chordata > Actinopteri > Pleuronectiformes > Paralichthyidae > Paralichthys > Paralichthys olivaceus. Next base: position 18,355,151 of record NC_091104.1, on the reverse strand, counting down.
TACTTAAATAGGTCTCTCAGCTTCATCAGTGTTTTCACGCACCTCTGCCACTTCTTTCTGGAACGTGAGAGTGAGTCGTGTGCGTCCGTATATGAAGGGCCCGCTCCTGTTGGCTATGTCCTCCAGCCACTTGATGATGAGGGGGGTGGAGACGCTGAATGGGAGATTCCCTATGATGTGAAGGTTTGGTGGATCTGTGGAGCCACATTTTCACACTTGTTAGTCATGTGACTTTTTCCCTTCACACTCCCCAGCAACAACATTATTTTCAATTCTCACCTCCCTCCCATGGCTTGGAGATGTTTGATGGGAATCCTCGGTCCATCCTGTAGGTGAGTATGTCCCCATGGACGATCCTCAGCCTCCCTGGAGCTGCCTCTGACAACAGCTGTGGAGATGAACGTGATATGACTAAATGAAAAGGTACTACGTGGTCATCAGTCACTCTGCGGGATGCTAATGATGCTACAGCTGAGAATAGATTAACTGGTTTTATGCAACTGACAGATGAAGGTGTTAGAGGCTTTTCAGTGGAATGACCTTATGACCTTGTGCGTAAGCGAGTATCGTTGTAGCTGCTCCATTTACCTTAAGCCCAGGGATGAAGCGTGTATCTTTCTCCACCACAAGCAAGTCTGTCGCACCAGCATTGAGGATGGAGCGTGTCAGGCCCCCAGGACCGGGACCCACCTCACACACATGGGCATCCCTCAAACTGCCTGCCTGACGCACTATTTTGTCTAGGATACGGAAACACATGATCATGCTTGGTTATAGGAATCTTTTTACCATCTTTGCATTCAATCTGTTAATTATATACTCACAATTGAACTCATGCATCATATAAACTAGATCATACAATTGTGTTCATCAGAGTCTCAGGTATCTAAATTGTGATTAATGGCGTGTGAGGTTGCAATACCTGTCAGCCTTTGTGTGATGAAGATGAGACGTATTAATCTTACAGTCACCTTGTCCAAGGACAGGAGAGCACATCAGACCTGCACTGCATCACTGAAAATTATATTAAGGTCTGAGCTACGCATTGGGCTGCAAATAATTGGCTCAGTCCATTCACTTAAGAATGAGATCAACTCAACCTCCCTGTGTAGAAAAGCCTGTTGATATTGATGCCTTAAAACAAGGCTACCTTGAGCTGTGAAATCGCTTTTGTACGCTGACAAAAAAACAGTGTGGTGGAGACACTGGCAGAGAACGCAAGCTCACAACGATTGGTGCATTGCAGACAGAGCGAAAGAAAGAAGAGTGTGAGGCGAGAAGAATACTAACCTGTGAGCTTCAAGTCCAGGAGAAAGTTCTGGGAGAGCTGCTTCTCAGCTCGCAGGTTGAAGAGCTTTATCAGCTCACCCACAGTTGGCAAGGGAGGCAGACGGAAAGATGCCAGTTTCCTGGAGGCGGACATCGTTCAGGTGAACTGATAGGAAAAGATACACAGACACACGTTGAGACGAAGAAACTGTGACTGATCAGATTCACTGAGTGGTTGAGAGACATTAATATGAAAATGTGAGGCACTGATGGTGATAACAACCTGTCAGTAATAGCAGTTTAATGCTGTTATCTATAGCACACAGCACTTCAAGTCAGGAGTGACCTTTTGAAATGGATACACTGAAAGTCAATGTGTTTACAGTTGAGTAATTTTGTCCTTTTACAACAGTGATTCTGAATAATGACAGAGTCAGCTTTATTTGAGCCTTTAAACTCACAGACACATGCATGTGTTGCCACAAACATGACAAAGGATGTGGAACAGCGTGGTTTCAATCAATAGATTTCTGTCAATTCTGGCAAACCGTTATCAATTCCAATTACTTCTTCATCAGGTCATGAGATTGATTTCCATTGTGAAGCCTTATGCTGAGTTACTGCTGAGGGCAGACAACGAGTCTAACAATAGGACCTCTGGCATCATCTAGTGGACAACAGCAGAAAAACTAAATCACCAGGATTAGGACATAAAATACAGGAGGTCTAGTTCTACAGCACATGGTGAAAACACGAATAAACAATATGGGGTGTTTACATTAATGCTGCTGCTATTTTTCTGTCAGTAGCAAATTAATGAGCGATTGTTTTTATTAGGAATGAGTCACATTATCTGTATAAGACAACAACAACGTCACACTGACGCGACAAACAGTCCTTCAACCCTTCAATGTCCAGCTGAACACAAACTCTAGTTGTTAGCATTTACAACTAAGGTTAGCTTAAAGTGTAAACGCCCTCAGCACAGCGCGGGATAAACGGCTCGGATGTTACGCGGGAGACTTCGCATTGTTTGTGAAAGCAACAAAGGACAGAGGAAGAGCTAACAAAGAGAACAAAGACAACAAAGACAACCACAACACAAAGCAGAACAACACACATCGTTCACACACGTTTCTCACCGGCACCGCTCTCCTCACTCTTACATTTCCTGCTCCGTCACACTCAGTTGACGTCCGGGTGTCCAATCAGGCTGCGAGGATGTCTACATGGACCAATCAAATTGGAGTAGGAGGGGCCGAGCTTTGCCCTTGAAAAGCCGTTAAGAGTTGATGTAATGAGGCTTATTAGCCAGGAGGGGGCGACATGTCAAACTTGATACTGGGTTTTATTCTGAAGCTGGTTTGTTGGTTGGTGTATAATAATAATAATAATAATAATAATAATAATAATAATAGTAATAATAGCAATTATGATGATAATAATAATGAGGATAATGAGGAGGATGTTAATATTAATAATAATAATAATTGTTATAGCTTTCTTTCTTTCTTAATGAAACCGTATTATATTTTGCCTGGCTTTGAAAGCTAACAGAACTGGACAGAGGTTATACAAATACATAACATTCCCTGTTAAATTATAAAACCAATACATATTATTTAAAAGAAGTAAATAAATTAAATGCATGATGCATATATGAGAAAAATGTACAGAAAAATGCAGCTGATATTTAATATAATAGAATTTTTATCCATTGAAAAAGCAGGAGGTACGATGGTCATTATAAAGCATGAAGTCCACTCATGCTTGTAAACACACATTATCCATCAGCTTCCACTGTTGTTGTTAGGCCATACATTCAGCTTTAGATGTCATCATCATGTCAAACTAATTGAAACCGAGTTCAGTGTGACTGCAGGCCTGCATCTCCACAATCTACTGCTGGCCACAGATTCATTGCTCAAGTATTTGTCCTGCAGGGGGATGCACAGCTGTTGAGTGGAATGAACCTTGTGGCCCTGAGGTCATCTGGCTCAGCTCAGGCTCAATGCTAGGTCACGGGTGTTGGGACTGGAAATACCCTCCTCCTCCTCTGAGGTTTGGCAGATGAGTGGCAGCTCTGTCTCCTGGTGCGGCTGCTCTAAGCAGAACACTCTCAGAAATAAAAATACTGGAGGTCAAGGGTAAGGATCATCCTGGGCCTCCTCCTGTGGAGAAGTTTATGCAAAGTCACCTTCTCAGATGTTTCATTACACAGTAATGAGACCAAGCTATTGTTGTAGTTAACAAAGTCATGAATAGATCTTCAGAATATCAAGATTCATCACCTGGAATTCTGATCAATAACTGTTAAAATATATTGGCTGTCATGGTTGTCATCGTTCGGTGGTGATATGGAACACATACGTTTCAAATACACCGATGAAGGAACAATTTCACATACTCACAAAGTCCCACATCTTTCTCTAAACAGGCTTTATACAGTACAGGAGGATTTCATGTGACTGTTTCACCATCTTACCAGAGGAAGGCGTCAGAGAGTCACTTCCTCAGTGCAGCTCCACAGTGTGTGATCAGCAAAAACAGGAAATGAACCGTAAGTAATCAACATTTCTGAGATGGTAAGTCATCACTATAACTGAAACACCAGAAGGAAAACAAAGACTGAAATACTTAAGTGTATATAATTTAGACTTACATCAACAAATATAACAAAACCACACAGGATGTGATGTCTACAGTGAGGTCAGCAACTACTCATGTTGTGATGATCATTCCGCGTTGAGTGGGTTTAATGTTTCACTGCATGGATGTGTTACTGATGCTGAAATTCAACAAGGTTCACTGCATAAATACTGACACTAGTTGGATACTTTTATGAATCCAGTCATTTGGATTAGTTGTTTCAAGTATTTACTATACTGCTTATTCTACGGAAAGCAAAACTATTGTAATTAACTGGTGAAATAATCCATAATCTTTATTCTAATCTAATACAAGTCAGGGAATGTGATGTATATTATTATATTAGGTTTCAGTGTCACAGTAGTGGGAGTAGTAGTAGTTTTATGTTCTAATGTTCTAATGTTTTTTTTAAATAATTTTCCTTCAATAATACTTTTGACAAAAAAAAATGACTATATTAAACTATATTAGACAAAAATATATAACAAAACAAACAGCAACACTAAAGGAAAAAATAAAGAAATTAATATAAAACTCATCTGCACATCCAACAACCAAGCTGAACCTCTGTATCTTCATAACTAATCAACTAAAATTCACCAGCAGAACTTTAATCCCAACACCACCCTTTATATTAAACAACATTATAACATAAAGTTATAAGAAATCAGATTCTCTTTCATGGTTTATAATCTTTGGTTCAAATAGCCTAGGGTTGAGTCAGAGCTGAGCTTAGTTAAAATGTTGTATAATGTAATTTTCCTTTTATAAAAAAATAAATTATGTTCATTTTTCATTTTGGACAGGACACTATTACTGTGTACGGAAGTGGAAAATCCAAACCCTAATTAGACACACTTGTCTGTCAACCTAGGGCACAGCACCACATAAAAGACGCTGTGGTACTTCAGCACTGGCATTCCTGTGGCCATCATTGTGTTCCTGTGATACATGCGCTGTGGTGTTTTTGTGGTACTGTGAGATTGGCTGGCACGTTGAGGAGAATTTACTATAAGACGTTTAGTGTTCTGTGGAACTGCTGTGTTATACGAGCGCTGACATGGTACTTACTGTGAACCGGGGGACAAAAAAAAACTGCAAATAAAAATAGTGTTTCATGACAAACAAAACAAATGTCTCAGGGAAAATTATCTAAGGTCTGAAAGTTCTGGTGACAAATAATCCAGGTGATTCTGCTGATGCTGATCCTTCGTCTCCACCTACTCAGACTATCCACAATTGAAGCCAAAATATCCCGAGCATGAGCGCCACCATCTTGTGCATTTGGAGCTAGAGTCTGCACAGTAGCGATCAGGAGGTGGAGCTGCTGTAGTGAGGTCCCAACACACATGCTCAACCAATTACGAGTCAGTCTCAGCTGTCAATCATGATCAAATAACTAATAAATACCAAACCTACCAGGAAAATTTGAACTTGAACATAAGTCACTGTGATAAGAACTTACGAAAATAACACAAACAATCTTAAAGAAAAATACATTTGATTTGTACTTTGTATAGTTTGGTCCCATCCACAAACATGGAGGAGGTGGGATTTATGACCTATACGAGATGCTTTGGCTTCACTTTGGGGAGCATCATGTGGCCCATCTTTAAGTAAAGTCTATGGTTTCCCCTTGCTTTCAATCTTAATGCTTAGCGAAGCTAACTGGCTGCTGCTTCTAGCTACATATTTACATGATCTTATCCACTCTCTGCAGGAAAAAAAGCAATAAGTTTTCCTTTAAAACAACACGCTTTACAGAAGTGACCACAAGAATAAACAAGGATATAAAGATCTCTTGTCCTGTGACTCCCTGACTTTTCTTCATCATTTTTCTTTGGCCTGCATCTCTTCTGCTTAAAACCTCTGCAGTCCCTTCGTGGCTCTGGACCAGGAACAACATGTTCCCTGTTGTCTGGTCTAATCTCACGGTGCTTGGACAGCTCTGGTTGCTAATGTTGCAGGCTGGAACGTTTTGAATGGGACTTCTGTCGTTAACTTGCTTTCCTTCCACGCAAGTCCCACGGCAACACTCTATCATCCATCTTGTGTTCATTAAATCTGAGTGCTCCTCATTCTGATCGCATCTCATAAGTGTGGGAATGGCAGCAACTTCAACCGACCCACATTTCTACCATGATTCCCAACAACCGCAGCCCCAATGGGCCCGGACAGCACCAGCACCGTCCTGTGGGCATTATATATACAGAGTGAAATCATAACAAACCTCATCCTAAACTGGATCCCCACCACATGACTTCATTCTGGGTGTGGGAATCGTGGTGTTCAATCAAAATACACTGCTCATGACCTCAGTTTGGACAGATCTTCCTCTTTTGATACCACATGACTTCATATGTGGGGAGGAAGGGGTCTGTCAAACAAATGCGCTTTGTATTTTAGAGTTTATCTTCGCTAAGAATCACTCTGAGTGTCACACACAGGACAAGTAAAAAAGGTAAAAAAAAAAGAAAAAAAGTCTTTCAGGTTGTTCCAAAGCTAGAGAACTCTTGGATGACCTGATATCAGGTGCTTGGGAAAGTCAATTAACAAATGAGGTGAAGGAATGAAAAGAGACAGAAACTGTCCTTCATCTTTCTTCATGCTGATCTCTTGATGTATTTGTGTCTGCTGAAGTGTGTTTTCATTTTAGTGAAACATTACGTCAGACCCGCACCCTCATAATTCAGCAGCGGCTGAATGTGTGAATAAAAGCTGCTCTTAGGTTAGACGTGCGTTCACTGCAACACAAAAGACCTAACAGAAGAGGGAGGGAATGTGTCCGTCTGACATAATTCCTTTGTGAGTTTATCTGTGTCTTTTTGTTTGCTTTGGTTTCCACCTAGTGATAAGCGTCATTATGTTCGCCAGGCGTCTCCCTGGGGTGACCAGACAAGACTTTCTCTATAAGGATAAAAATATACTGGCGTTGAGTTGAAATCCCATGACTGCATCATATATAAACTATATAAATATCAGCAGACTGAAACCGTCGTAATCATGAGATGATAAACATGAAGCAGAAACGCAGAACGGGGTCAAGCTGGAAACGCTGAGATTTGACACGCTCTTTTTTTTTTGCTTTAGTATTTTTTAAGACCATGTCCACTTGGCCACATAATAAATCTATTAGAGAAAAGGGCATAGGATGTAAAAGGATGTAGAGAATGATTTTACCTTGAACATAAAACTCATGATGTTGTCGATTAAACTGTAAATCTCATTACTTATTTGACTTCATGTGTTCATGTCTGAAAGTGGATTAACAAAGGTTAGCATGCTAACAGGGTAAGGTTGACGTAGTACATGGTAAACCATTATACCTGCATCAGCTTGTCACTATTGACACTCTGAGCATGTTAGCATGCTTACTCAGTATGTCAGTATGTCTTTGACCTCTTTTGGACCCTGGAGGCTCAAACATTCGATGATGACTTGATGACCATAAATCCCTTTGACCTTTGGTCCTGTTCTGACCTGTAACTTCCAACCTGAGTGATCTGTTCGCCAGTGGACAGCTCCAAGTTACTGGTGTGACCAAGTTCAATGCGCATTGGCGACGCATTTGAGATCCAATCACTCAGACCATATTCGGAAGGAGTAGCCTGATACATCCCTGAAACACAAACTCAAACACAGAAGCAATTCTACTCCTCTGCTATGTCTACTCTTAAAGGTGCAATATGTTTTCTGCAGAGGTGAACCTGAGCCAGATTGCAAGTTATACTGCACATTCTGGGGTTTTATGGCCACTAAGGATGGGGTTGTCAGTCATGGTCTTAATTCTAATTTCTTTTAAGGGCCATTAAAGTAAATTTACCTTGTGCTGTACACAATAACAATATTTTAGTTTGCCTTAACATGATCCCAAAAGTAAAAAGGTAAACCAAGGTTAAGCGTGTTTACTTCCCCTCAAATTCCTGCATGTCCTGTGCCAACAGTACCTTGGCAGCAGCTATTCCAATTGATGCAGGGCACAATTACTGCACCTCAGCTTTAGCTCCCCGACCTGATTTAGATTGTTTTCTACAAGCAGGGCCAAAAAGCCAGTCTAGTACCCAAGGTCCCAGGGAATTTGACCACTCGCACTCCTAAGTCAGCAACTGGTGGTTCCATGTACCACTGTTATAGGGCTTGAGTGGCTGCTGTCACCGGACTTTCCCAGCATGAGAAAATGGTACGGTAGGGTTCAGCTGTCACCAAGGGGTCAGCAGCAGCAAGGGAGAATTAGTTGTGCAGCATGAGAGCCAAGACATCTAGCATTCAGCTAGCCTCAGCTGCTAACAGCACCCCGCGTTGGCAGGAGTGGACAAGTTAAATATAGGGCCATACTTTTAGTCTCTGTGTGACTCTGGTCAAAAGGAGTCGGGAGGGAGTATGGAGGATGCAGCTGAGTGAAAAGATCTGGCCCCGTGACAAGATTGGACATCACACCGCACCTCTGCTCTTCCACCGGGTAACAGCCCCCTTTCAACTGCTGAGAGGCTGTGTAACAGTTTTTTCTTTTTTATTCTCATACTCTGGTCCACTGGCTTCTGGGAAGGATAGAGGGAGGAAAGAAAACGAGAGGTGTGTTTTAGAGTAAGAGTGCTGGGCAGAGGAGAACTGGATAGGCTGTGGGAGTGAAAGACGAAGAGGCAGGGTGAGAGAGAGGGAAGTTACAGTGCTGTGTTAGTGCTCTCTACCATTCCCTCCCTGACCCGAAGAACTGATAGAGGACAGACAGAGAGAGAGAGAAAGAGAGAGAAAGAGAGATGGCTCTTGGCACCACTCAGTAGCAGACGCCACAAGTGGACCACACAAGCAAGAGGATATTAGTGGACACTCAACTCCTCCGAGTGCCTTTTTTTTTCTTGGATTACTTGGTGTGGCTGCTAATTGCTTAAACCTGGGAACAGCACAACGGCAGGTAAGTCAGCTTCTCCTGAGTTTCTTTGATGATGCTCCTGTTCCTCTTGGTCTTGTGGGATATTTCCGGACACGACAATGTGCTTCTATCCATCTGGTCTTCTTTACGGGAAAAGGGCTCAGGTACAGGTGCTGCTGTGGCCGAACTGTCATCAGTTTTACAAACCCAACGAAATGCAACCTCCTGGCTCCACTTGAGCTGAATTTAAACCATGTGAATGAAACAAGTCATCCCCGGGAGCGTGTAATCAATTCAGCCCATTTTAATATATTCAAATAGTATGGATTTCTACATTTTGAATTAATTACTCAGCCACAAGAAGACAAGGGACTACTCTTAGTGCTGTCAATGGCAATACAGATTTGGCATTGTGGCTATGAATGCATAAAAGACAGTGGTATGAATCACATGTTATATCGCTGTATGAATAAGACAGTTTAGTGTGAGGGCTTTTGTGCGTTGCATGTGGGAAGAGAAACCCACGTCTCCAGAGAACATGGGTTATGGTGCACTGAAATGATATGATACTTAGCTTATAGGTTGGTTGATGTTTGGAAATCATATGCACACACGCACTCATGCAACCTTTGTCCTCCCACATCCGCCAACTCCGACAGCACCATGCACCTCTCACTGTTGCACTTACTGCACACACACACACATACACTAGAGTGCGAAGACACACACCACTGCTTACCATTAGGAGGCATTCACAGACTGCAGCGGGATGACATCTTTCATCCTGAATATTTATGGGCTGTTATGACGCCAAAAATGAATTCCATTTCATTCACATGAGGTCATCACCCTTTCATGGAGGCACATGGCTCCTGCTGTAGACGCTGACCATTTGTCAAGGCGCACATCACCTTATACTTCAATAAGAAGAAGAGAAAGAAAATGTGAAATGTGTCTAACTCACAAAATGGGAATGTAGTGCAGGTGTGGTTCAGGCTGCTGTCAGTGTCCAGAGCCTCACCCTTCCTCTCCCCCGCTGCCTCCCACCCTGTCCAGCTGATGTGGCCTCTGTGCACCCGGTGATATCACTGCCGAAACAAGACGAAGAGGGCTGGTGCAGAGATATCACTCATTAACATTGTTGTGCAAGCTCCAGCTTTATCTGAACACATCCTCTCTGGCCACCGCGAAGTCTGCGGTGGAGCTCAGTCAGTGAAATAGCCACTTGAAAAAGACAGATATGTGAGTGTTGACTGGGCAGTTTGTCAGTCTCAATATGTACATGTATCAGTTGTACTGTAAATCAATATTACAGCCCCTGTTTAAACTGAAACCAAGTGAGCATGAGTGTTTGCCAAAGCGGCATTGATTTGAGATGCGTTAAATTTCTCACTGGTTACTTCATCACATGACTATAGCTCTGTGTCGCCTGACTTGTTTGCTAATGCAGATGGTGACATAGTTTATCTTTCAGGGGTAGCATTACCTCATCAACGTGTGCATGATGTTATAAACCCAATATTAACCTTAAATTCAATATTCATGTATCATGTTGTATTTTAACTGTGTTTAAAATCAGAAGTACTATTTTGTGTCTGTGGGACTTCTGTGGATCTTTTAATGGGGGGGGGGGTTCAATATAGTTACATATACCTTTTTATAGTTATTTGGGAAAATTAAAGTATATACAGAAATAAACAAAACACAAAAAGTAGATATTTCTTTGCACACCATAGACTATATTTAAAATTGGACACATGACAGCTCCCCAAAAGTGAAGCCTAAGTGTCTCAGTTGCCCCCTAGTGGCTGTCTGCAGCATAGGTCTTAAATTTGGTATTTTCCAATACGTTGTTGATGATGAAAAATGGGGTAAAACGACATGAGCTGACACTGACTCGCGATTGGTTGAATGCGTGTATCAGTGACACCTCAATATCTTGACTCTATCCCCAGATGGCTACTACAAAGACTCTGGTCACAAATGCACAAGATGGCATTGTTCATATCCAGGATATTTAAGATTAGTGAATAGTCTCGATAGTGGGAGGAAGTGGACACATGTTGCTTATCTTTATAAATATAGTTTATGGTAGTTATGGTAGCCTATAAAAGGTTGCAATATGACTGCTTCATCATTTGAACTGCAACAACCCATGTGTGTTGCACAAAGAAGGGGAATGAACGTGTAATTGAACCTTTGTTTTGAGGAAATGCTCACCTCTTAAGACAAAGCTTTGGACAATATACAAAAGAATATAAGCAGATATAAAAATATAAAAATTCTAATGTCGGTATTTTAGTGGGCTAATGCAATGGCGAAGAGAATCTTTCCTTTAAAAATTATTTTTCAACATACACATTAACCCCATTCCTTTCTTATGACTCTATGCATTTGTGTTGTATGCAGGTGTCTGTGTGTGCATATAGGCCACTTCATCCAAGGATATCTCTATGTGCATGCACAGAGATGCACTATAATGGGAGGTGGAGCTGCATTGCTGCCAGCATAGTCAGTGTCTTTCCCATACGTCTGGTGGGCCTCAACAACAGCTGTCACTGACATATGCACAGCTCCAGTCGTATGCAGGCCTCTGGTCTTGAATTCTAAAAATGCAGTTTAGACACATTTGGATGTTTCGCAGAACTGCGGCGCGTATAACTCATGCTCTCCTGGGTTTAAAAATAAGTCCTCAAAGTCCATAGCAACCCAAGATCTTCTTAAGACCATTTGATATGTGATGTGAGATACTGGCTATAAACAGTAGATTGATTGTTAATTGGAACTTGACATGGAGTAAATTTAGAAGTAGTGCGGTCATTCACCAAGTTCCTGTGTAGTAATATTACGTGTGTTGCAAATGCTTCAAATACATTGAAGGTTGTATGTATTTTTTTAAAGTATTTTCCGTATACAGTCTGGCTATCTCGTAGAAGAAAGGTTTGAGGTAGATTCAACAAGAGGAAATATTATTTGAATTCATTCCCACCCTTTCTATCCAACACATGCTTTCCTTCTCTCAGCCATGTTTTTTTTCTCTGGGGAAATGACATAATGTGTGATGATGACAGCTACCCAGAGACCTCATCTGTCCAGTGATAACTCAGAGTATGAGAAAGTAAACCAGCATTTTTCTACTAAAAGAACAGTAACAGTTGATCTCTGTGGTTGATTGTTAGTTTGTGGTGCAGATTCAACACCACACTGTTATTTCAAACAACTGTCAGCAGAAGTCCCTATTTCTATTCTACTTTGTTTTTGTTCCACCTTAAACTATGCACTTCATTGTTTGTACGATAACTAGTTTTTGTCCAATGAGGAAAAGGTAAACAACCCGAGACAAAAGATGAGAGTCACAATACCAACACCAAACAATAAGAGTTTAAGATTTGAAATATTGCATTACCAAGAAGTCCTTATAGGTTCTCATGAATTATCATTCAAGCACAAAATGTTTACTGGTTGAGCAATAATTTGTTTTAAGGTTACATAATATTTTGAAAGTGGCAAAAGAGTTTGACATTTGACAAGGTCACAATTGGAGCTGAGTTGTTGTTCTCACTCACATTTTTCATTGCATATTTATGGATATTGAGATACTTCAGTCTGGAGGACTAACCAAAACTGACACTGACAAACCCATCCCAGCATGGGTGCCTGCTGTTAGTAGTGGTGTAATGACAGGAGTGAGACTGAACCATATACATTTTGGCACCAATACGTGTAAAATTATAATGAGCTTTGGGCTCAGTGGTTAGGTTTTACTGAGACAGCAGCAGACACAGCCAGTATTTTGTTAGTTAAACCTTCTGTATATGCTTTTCCTCCTGTGACATCTCAAACTGTCTGCTGTGAAAGTGAACTATTATCTGTTGGTTCATCGCCAGCTCTTGTAAAACATTTGATAATATAATTCTGTGTCCATAAAAATAATACAGTATCACGAGGGAAGAGAGTTCCATCGAATTTAGATGCAGCAGATTAGTTTTATTTCTTCCTAATAGGGCCTGTATGGCCGTAAGCAGAAACTTTTCTCCACACTTATCAGAAATTAAGGAAGTGAAACCACAAAGTGATAAGATCCCGTGACAAAAGTCCAGTTAACCCTTGGATTGTCACAGTGACAGAGATGTTGTCTCAATCTATGATCTCTAAATGCAGGTAAATGGCTGTAATGTAGCTGTGGCATGGGCATAATATTAAGTAATATTCCACAATGTGTCATGAAGTCTACAGGACTTTCCAGTCAAAAAACTGCTCTTGATTGAAAAGCGTCATCAACCATAAGCTAAACTATCCAAAAAGTCACAAAAACATTTGACTTCTATCTGTGAGCCAACATAGGATTTATTTAGCTAGCAAAGGAAGTACACTCAGTGGAATTCCGATCATGTAGACGTTGAGACAAGAGAGTTAAGACAAGAGGCTCCCCCCATGACATTGAACCATATCTCAGTCTGTTTCATCCATATGTTGTCTTGCTGCTTCTATTCATAGAAACAACCAGAACTTGATCTCATACTTGATCTGCATGCTGTGAAGACGATATCCACTCATGCCGTTTAGTCCAGAAAGGATCTTCATAAGTCAGTTTTGGTTTATGGGCCCTCCAGATAGATTGGATAAACGCTGTTGCTATGGGAACCTGCTCCCTATTCTGAGGCCACAACTTGTTCAACTCTTACAAATAACGGATGCGTTCATGTTTCCCATTATGTATGGCCCACTGTATATGAAACTAATTTTGACAGATGGGGGTGACTCATGTATTCCAGCAGCTGCAGCAATCCATATGCTCGGTGACAGAGTGGCGCTTTAAGAATAATGGCGTTTGCATGTTTGTGCGACTGAAGTCACACATGCACTCCAATGTTCATAATTCACTATCGCTCTCATGACAAAATCCTATCCCCTAGCCCCTTACCCTAAACCTAACACTCAAAGTAAATATTTAACAAACTGCAACCAGCACAACTGTCATTAAATATGTCATAATTATTAGTTACTGATTCAGGAACTAATCGAGAGGCTATATGAGGCAAAGATGTTTTTTTTGCTTACAGCATTATTTGAGTAATTGCATGTGGAGAATTACTGACCTTCCTCCGAGTTCGCTCATTAGGGAAACCTTAACTGCTGAAACTCCAGTGAGAGGATCAGGTTCATTTGACATCAGGAGAATACTACAAGATGAAACCCACCACCTCTGCTGACATTTTGCTCCAGTCTGCTATGTCATGTTTGAGGTATTGTCGCCATGAGGTATTTATAGAAGCCTTCAACAAGCTGTAAATTCTTAGTTTCTGTCCATGAATACTCTTTGACAGTTCAATTAGGTATAACTGGAGCAAATTAGGTCCTGAGAAGTTCAATCCTGAGGGAATGTGTGCATGTCTCGGTTGGGATCAGGACAGAAAACACTCTCCTGTCATCCTGTCATCCTCCGCCGTTTGTATTTTCCTCAAACATGGCTGACCTCAGAAGTCCTCAGCCATTGAGTTTGAGTTTGTCCGTCACAGTCCTGGAACAGTCTGCAGCTTTGTACCCGTGCATGGGAAATAGATGTCTCAGAAAACGTTCAATATCCAGACAGATTGTCTTGTAGCTTTGGAATCTCATCTGCAGCTACAGCTTTGATTGAAATTCCCATATCTTGGCGGCCGCGAGTGTTTTTCTTGTAAGGACGGAAGAGCCTCTCGAGCGTAAAACCACACTTTATCAGTGTCCTCTGGCTGAGCGGGCTGCCAAACGCTTGCATGCAAAGAACATTTCTAACACCTTGTTTGGTCACATTAGGTCTGCAGTTTGAATACGTGAAAGCTCGCTGAATCAAACTAATCATTTTTTTTCCCTGTGGCACGTTGTTGCTTTATTTGCAGCTGCAGTTCTCATCTTTCATCTCTGGCAAATGAATATGGCTGCATGCCAAAATATTAAGTCCTGACCTCCCCTGTTACTCACGTCCTCTCTCTACATGAACTTCACAGACGTGGACTCGAGATTCCAGACCCATCATGCTACAGTATGATAAGATGAGATAGTATTTTACATTATCTTCAGTTTTTTTTATGGCTGTGAAAATTAAACAGACACATGATTTAAATTCAGACGATGCACACAAGTATACATTAGTCCTTAACTTGCACAATTGAAGTCTGAAACACATAAACCTATTAATCATCTAGTTACTGAATCAACAAAAAGATAGGAATCAACACCTTTGATAATCTCCTAAATCCCAAGGTGACATATTCAGATGAGCAACAATCCAAAACAGTATTCAGTATCCAACAGTATTATATAATGAAGATAATGTTATCCATTAATATTAATCAAGTGCCACTAAGTTTCTCACAATCTAATGTTTTTTCACCAAGATCAATGAATTACTCTCTGAGAATATGATAAAAAAAAAATCTATCTCCACATTTTAAAGATAGATGGATCCACCCCCTGATCAAGACGACACCAAATATGAATGGGTTCTTTCACAAGTTCCGTGGAAATACATCCAGTTGCTTTTGTGTACACTTTTTACAAACAAACAAACCAACGGACAGGGGTGAAAACATAACCTCCATAGTGGCGAAGTCAGTTGATATTTGCATCTTGATTAAATACTGTAACCACTTGCTAATTAATCTTCTGTTTATCGACTAATCAATTAATTGACCAATTGCTTCCGTTCTAAAGAGGCGGTCTGTCACCGAAAATATGAGAGCTATCTGCCACATGTTCCTGTTGACTTGCTGACCAATGACAAAATTTTATAGCCCCTTCTTTCCCGCTGAGGAATGGAGGCATATGTTTTTGGTGAGGCCTATAAATACTCATATATGTGATGTGACAGCTGGACTAGACCAAACCTTGGGATAGATTTAGGGTCCTACTTTAAATTTAGACTTAGGCTTTGACTGGGGTCTCGTCGGGTATTAGGCCACCCTTTCATATTAGAAGACATCAAGGTATTAGACGGTGGGCGGTCGCATTGTGCCAATGGTTCAGATGCCATGAATATGTGTAGGCATTGTGGCAGGCATAGGGGCAGAGCTTTGTGTATTGGCTCATTGTCTCCCGGCTCTCCTTAATTTTCCATAAAGACAACTGCGTATGTAGCGTGTCAGACTGAAATTCTGGACGCATGGCTCAGGAATCCTCAAAGGCACTATATCTATATCAATAGGCTGTGATTACAGATAAAATAAACTAAATCTCATCATCCATAGAGCCCATTAAACTGGAGTGATTGTTACCACCTCCCACAGCTGTCCAGGAAATGTCCTGTGTGACATGTGTCAATATGTGCAACTCAGGAAGGGTAGAGAATATGAAAAAATTTTGAGGCTTCTATAATGAGGATTTTTATTTTAGTAATGCATCAACTGAGTGAAAAATTCACACAATTGAATCCCATATATGCAGTTTCCCTCAGTTTACAGAGTGTTTCAGTATCTCTCAGCTTATTGTTAAGGTCTGTCTTAGAGTCCGATGTTGATATTTTGTGACATTAAGGAGTAAAAAATTCCAATACAGATATATCGGCCAATATACAGATATAAACATGTTTGACAATGATTCCTAAGATCTTGTTATAAAACCATTAAGACAAAGGAATGTAATTGAGGCTAGATATTTTTTATTATAACTATAGCTCTGCAATTAATCACATTGTCATAATATATTCATTTATAATATATCACCTGTGTTTGATTTGATTTCTATTTTGAAATAATTCTTATATTCATATAGCTCTCAACTGTATCGTTTGCACCACAACGAGATGAGCTGAAAACGAGATGAGCTGTTACAGTAGATTCTCTGGATTTTCATGGCATCAGCCCAGAATTTAAAAATAAACCGTGGAGTGCCTAACTAAGTGTCAACCATTTTGTCAGCTGTATTCCGTCACAGTCATCTACAGTATGTTTCTAAGTTTCGTCACTGCCGTGCCCTCAGTGGTGCCCATTTTAATATCCCTCCAGGCCTGCTTGTCATTCAGACTCGCTGGCACTGTTTGAATGGTGGCATGTAAATTGTAGCCATTCTGTACCACAACATTAGACTCTGTGACAGTGAGCAGCACAGCTGAAACTAACAGTTATAGGCAGGAAAGAAGGCACCAGTTGAGAACCAGATCTCCTTGGAACCAGCGTGCACTCACTGAACTCCAAGCGCTAAGATAAGGAATGAACCTGATCTGTCGTTTTCTTAGATTTTACTCTTTTTTGGTTTGAACCATGAGATGCAGTGTTATCGTCCACTCTTCTCTCTCATGTTTTCCTGGAAACAGGTGGGATTCAAACAGATGGTTTCAAGCATCATTAGAATCTGCTTCAGTCTTAACTGTGTTGACGGCTATTACAGAAGAAGATAAAAAACAATTTGAAGCGAAACCTTTGATAGACTCACATTCAAGCCTCTCCACATTGCACATATAGAGAGTCTCATTCCTCTTCTGTAACAGTCATTTCACTTCTGTCACGTAGCTGATCCCAGATTGCAGTCTGAATGTTTGGCGGACTTGCTCAGGATGCCTCAAAGCATGAATCAGAGGTGAGGGTGCTATGACATCAGCAGGGTGCTATGGAGGGGATTTCAGGGGCGTGGGGGTGTTTCTCTGTTTGTAATTAACAAGCGTGTTGATGTCATATCTGAAACTGATCAAGTGCAGTCTCAAGGCTCTCGTCGAAAATGTTGAAACACACATGCTCGCACACACGCCCGCGCACACACACACACAAGAAGATACAGATGTAGAACGTAATGACCTACACTGTAACTTTGACCAGGGCGACATGGAAAGACAATAAAATAGCTCTGCTAAAACGGTGTATTACAAGTATTTTCATATGTCTGGATAACAGAATGACAAATTGATGTGATGCCGACCATTACTATTTGTCATTAGTGAATTCATAAGCTGATGAAGTCATCTGTTACTTACTTGCATCAGCTGTAACATTTGACACTGAGAGTTGCTAGTTATCAAGCAAGCAGTGAAATTTAAACAGAGAGATAAAGATAGTGGATAAATAGTTAGTTTAAAGTACTTGACCTCAGGTTTATAAAATATTTTGCTGTTCATCAAGTGTTTGTCATCTCTGCTCATAAAGAGGAGTTTCAAACTAAAACCTTCACTCAGGAGCAAAAAGAAGTCTTTAGATTTTTAAAAGAATTAATAATGTGACATTAATCATGATAATTATTTATATCAACTGATAGGAACATGTTTATCTTGATATCATTTTTGGTTTTACTGTCCTGCCCTATGTTAAAGCATGGATTGTGTTATTTTAAGTCACCACTCATAACCAAAGGTTAGTTAGGTTACTCATTTTAACCTAAATGTATCAACTGTATGGACAGTAATATATATTAACATCCATCCACATCTGCAATACAGTTAGTGTTGAATAACATATCATTTCAAATGCACACAATTGGAACATAATACATGTGAGAGGTACAGAGCCCAACTGAAGGCTGTGTAGGGCCCTTCAAGTTACTTAAAATTGGAACCAGTGATGTATTAAGTACAAGTGAAGAGTACATGTATGCACTGCTGTAGCTCCTCTGTGTTATTCTCCCAGCTCACTGTGTGTTTAAGTAATCAGGTTTACAGTATAAGCTGCAGGCCACCTCAACAGGACCTGTGATGTTATAAGTGATTCATGCGGTGTAATTAAATTCAGAGTCTGCCATCAACAGATTTATAGTTAGGATCTGGATAAAATGTTTGAGTCAGGCTTTTTTAATGTGAGCAAAAAAGGTTAGAGCACTCAGGGGTGCCACAAATGTGCCTCCAGACCATCAACCCTCAGCATCAGATACACAGCGCCCGTGAGGGGACGGGACGTGTCAGGAATGCACACACACACTCCCACACCCCCAACCAGACACACAGTGCTATGGATATTCATTCAGGAATGTCACACAGGTCAATATCATGGGTGCAGTATGTTTGTGTCTGTGTGAATGTATTGGATAAAAGTATATGTCGGTAAAGCAGAGAGTAAAACTCTCTATCATGGGTAACCATGCATTAACACAATCTGAAGTGTTACAAAATACAGATGCCAAACTTTCAACTGAAACAAATTGTGCCATAAAAAAGAACTGAACTATTCTCTAAAAATAAAAATAAAAACCTCCTCCAGTCTCCTCTGTCCTTGGTGCAGGTAGAGGATGCGGTCCAAAAACAGCGGGGTGGAGAGAGAAGACAACGGCGTCCTCGGGGTTCCACAGGACGACCACGACATCAGCCAGGAACAGGAAGTGGTTTTGCCTGTGAAGAGCCTGAAGGCCAAAGTTCAGCAGAATGAAAGCAACGATAAGTTGGAGGTGGAGGTGATCACAGATAAAGAGAAGCTGCTGTTTGACTCCTCTGAGGCCAGAGAGAAAAGAAGAGACATCATGGATCTGTCCAGAGAGGATCTGCTCAAACTGCTGGGGATCATGGAGGGAGAGGTTCAGGTGGGTTTGAATCTCTTTATATACAGTCTATGGTTTGAATGTTACTGTCACTTTCATGTGACCTTTGACCTGCTGTAATTTGTATATGGTAAGAAAACTTACCTGTGAGAGGCATCCAGGAGGAATACAAAAGCAGTTTGTAGTGCATCCCTATACTTTAGATTGACTTTAAGTAGAATTTCTTGCACAACAGCTCTATCTTGTGGTTGAAATTGGCAACATGCAAGCATTTTCAGGCAGGTTTGCAATGTGTATGTGACAATATCGGGGGAATTAAGAGGCTAGTCCCTTTAAACAGATGCCCAGTTGGAATGAGTACAAACTCCTCCTTCTCCATCCAATATGTTGTACGAGAGGTTTTCAGAGAGGGCGGTGGGCCTCTTCAGGGGGGCTCCACGCAGTTCAGTGAATGGAAGTAAACATATATCACAAAGTACAATCAAGTTTAATTAATATAGCACTTATCTAAACAAGGTTTCAAAGTGCTTTAGAAATACACAAGAATACAACATCAGAAATTGAAATATATGTGTGATTTTATCCAAGATAGTTCAGAAATTCAGTGGTTTATAAAACAGACCTTTTGTGTTTATATGTTTGGTGCAGTCTGAAGATGCTGCCTTTGCTCAACTGTTGATGCTGGTTTAGACAAACTTGACAAGTAAACTAATGTGGGGTGAGGAGGGCACTTTTTTTGTCTGAGTGGAGGTCCACAGCCTCAGGCCCCTGTTCTACACCATTTATAGGTCTTTTTATGTCTATGTGATTTCAGGCCAGAGAGGATGTCATCGGCATGTTAAAGTCCAAACAGACGGAGCCGGAGGCCCTTGAATCACGTTACGGCTCTGCAGTCCCCGACTCGGCCCTCCAGGCCCTGCAGAGAGACAGCTTCCTCACTGGCACTGAGCCACACAACCACAGTGTCTACCAAAAGCCTATGGCTGAGGTCAGTGTGCTGCTCTGAGTAATAGCAAGACTTCTGCTGTCAGCAAACACATTAAGTCGAAATGTTACAGATGATGAGGAGTTTATTTTTCATTGACAGGTTTATGGACCCTTGATTTGCCAGACTGTGTAAACGGACAAAAGATAAAATCAAGTAAAGTCAAAAGAGAAACAATAAAAAAGGGTTATCTGCTCTAAAAATATATAACATAGTATATATAGAGTCAGTGATACTTTTATAATTGGAAAAAAGTCTAAATTAGTTGGAGATGTAATTCAAAGATTTCTTTCAAATTAGTTACATTGCAAAAATAATATACATGTTTATATGTTTCAGAGGACAAAAACTTGAATGTGACATTCCTGAACATTTTGTTGCAAGAAAAGTGTCAAATTAAATCACAGCAAAAAAAAAAAAGTGTGTGTGTCTGTGGTTCTTGTGTTTGTGTGTGTCAGCTGGACCGTCTGCAGGAGAAGCACAGGGACACGTACCGGAGGATGCTGGGCCAGCTGCTGCTCGCTGAAAAGTGCCACCGCCGCACTGTTCACGAGCTGGACTCAGAGAAACGCAAACATGTGGACTACATGAACAAGAGCGATGACTTCACCAACCTGTTGGAGCAAGAGAGAGAGAGGTGAGAAGGGAAGAAAAGGAGTGTGGGAACTGGGGCTTAGAACTGCTTAATGATATGGTCTTATTATTTAAATGATAGTATTTAATCTGAGATGGTCATTGTCATTTCAAAGATGTACCGAAGCAAGGAAAAACAAGAAAACAGGGCTTTTACACAGCAGAATAACTATTTTTTTCATTAAAAGTTTTGTAACTTACATCGATATGTGTTAAAATACAAAGAAATAGCATGTTTTGGAGTAATGACATACATTTTCATCATGGATTGGATATGTGTTGAGTGGAAAAACACAAACATTACTTTTTATGTACAGATTAAATGGTACTACACAATTTAAAGTGTAAATATAACTTTATTTGCTATACTGATACAAACAAAATTTGTTTTTCATATGGAAAGTTTGTTCGCACCACAGACTGGTAAATTAAGTTTTAGGAGAAACAATGAAATGGAAGCTGGTGAAAGCAGTAGAGGAGGAGAGGAGTGGTGAGGGAGAGGAGTGAGGAAGTGAAAAAACATGATTTAGAGCCACCATGGTTTATGAAAGCAGTGTGGAACATATAAAGAGGAGAGGGGTGATGGAATGCATCAACTTTAGGGAATGTGTAAAAAACGGCCTCATCAACCTGGTGAGAGAGGAGGAGAGGACGAGCGTGGAGGGAGCTGGCTAGTGAAGTAATAACCTCACATACCTTGACAGGGAGAGGTGCATATACTGTAGATCGGGGATGGGAGGAGGGAGGCGGAGTGGAAAACTGTAGCCGAGGAAAGGATCAGGGTGTGTATAGAGGATGTGAGGAGGAGTGTCGGGATGAAGGCCATTTCACTGGAGCTGGTCTCCCATGACATCCTCTGTAGAGTGAAGTCATCGCCGTGGGTGTGCGTCAGGGCTTGTTGGTCAACAGGGGATGGAGGGATGAGAGGTTGGATGAAGTTAAAAGTGGGGAGGCGGGTGCACACACTGATGGATGCATCTCGTGTGCGTGTGTGTGTGTGTGTGTGTAGAGGGCCTCAGGGAGATGAAACAGACTTGTGAAGTGGATGTGTGCTGAATGTCTATGAGAGAGTTGGAGGCCATTCTAATTAAAGTCCTCACACATGAAAGACTTTAATTGGCTGCTGCTTGATGGGGAATGTATTTCGTTTCGATTCCCAGTGATTAACACATCACTGCCCATTCTCACTCAATAACCTCGAGAGGTGGGGATACTGTGTGCATCACATGCTCTAATGTAAGTGAATATGCGTTTCTCTGGTGAGGTTGCACATGTGAATGAGGTAGAGAGCAACCTGCAGTAGCGTACAGTACAGTGTATACAGCACCAGTCAAAGGTAAAGCAGACTGGAAACCACTTACATGCCGCATTTCATGAACTGTCTAAACTTCAAACAGCTCATTTCACAGCACTGACCAAGCCGACACACACACACACACACACATATTGCTTCTATACCTTGGGCTTTTACTGCAGGACACAGGAAACAGACCATGGAAGTTAAATCACAGACATGACAGTTGAGCTGCCATCAGACGCTGAGGGAGACGGTGGGGAAATGAGCAGCAGACTTTCAGCTTCAGTGTTCCGGCTTCTCCTCAGGCTGGTTTCATTGGACGGGGGGAAGAGGGCAGTTATGATTTAAAACGTTTCAATAAAGAATTTGTTCTTGAGTGTAAATCAGTGAGCGCACAGGCCTAAATTAACATGTCTTTAGAGCGAAGGTGGGTGTTTTATGATTTCAACAAACTTGCTGTGTGTGGAATTGATACCATTTGGATTTTGTTTGAGAGAACACAAATTATGTTCTAGTCAGGAGTTGGTTTGACTGACATCCTAATGAACTTTTACTTCCAAACACATCTATCCCGGAGCAAAATGTGTGCATGAATGAGTGCAGAGAAGTTGAGCTGAGATAAAATCACAGGATGAAAGTCAAGCCGTGGGTTTTTGCTTTGATGTGCAAGTAAATTAGTGCAGTCTAGCATCTTTTCAAATGTTGTTTTGACAGTACAGGAGGGCGTTTGGGAAGCTGTGAGGAGAAACATGACAGCAGCTCAGTGAGGGTGTTTTCAGGCACATTGCTGCTTTCTGTTTAAATTATTACGATCTATAGGGGGAAACCATAGATAAAGTATATAAAATATATACTGTATATAAAGATGGACTACACTTCTCCACCTCCTCCCACTATCCAGACATGAAAACAAAATATCATAAAACACTGCCATGTTGATTCTGTGCTGTAGCAATCGGAAGATAAAACTGCTTTACACACCCTTAACCAATTGTAAATCAGGAGTCTTCTGTTCATTCTCTGTGTAAACTTTGTTCACATTTGTGCATGTATTCTTAAATGAGATCATGATAAAAACCTATAAACATGGGTGACATTCAGCCTTAACTACAGTTTGAAGCATATGGCACAAATCACGCACATCATGAAACCCCACTTCACTTTCACTTGACTCTCATGCAAGCTAGTAAGAGCTGACCTCCTTCTAATGCCAGGTAGTTTCCAACAGGTTCTTTGGCTCACGCATAGGTCGGCCTCTGTCACCATGGAGAGAGGAAAGGGGGTGATCTCTCTCTCTCTCCCAGGTTCTTCTATTTGTTGCCGTAAAAGGATACAAAACTGTCCTGGAGAGTCGTGAGAATGAGGGTTGTGGAAGGAGAACAAACAGAAGACAGAAAGAGAAAGAGTCTCTCAAACCATGTTTCAACTGTAGGAACTTCCTGAAAGTAGGAACCTTTGCAGGAACTCGTTTCCACTGCAGGGACCAAGTCCATGGGGAAAAAAACTGTTATTTGCTTGAAAATGTCAGCGGCTAACAGACAAATCCACCAGGCACCGCTCTGTTTTGACATTCAGTTTCTCAGGTGAGATGGAGGCATGTCATCGTCTCGTCCTTATCAATGTGTATCTCCTCTGGCCATCTGGGCGAGAGTGAAGAGAGAAAAGTCAGAGGTCTTGTGCCAAACAGCTGCAGGAATGCACAGAAAGTCAGACAGACAGCCACCAGCCATTAACACCTTCTCAGACAACAGAGCAATTTAAGCGTCAGGAAGTTTAAATATTTGAGTGGCATGGTGGTATGTGTCACGATTGAGAGAAGAAATGGCTGCCATTCGTGAGAGGAGTTTCAAAGACAGTATACAGTCACGCACACAAAATGAAAAGGTCTGAATGACTGTTTTCTTTGTCATTTAAAACGAAACTACACATTATTCAAGAATCCGTTGGCAGATTTTGAGCACAGGGCAGTGTGTAGACCTACGGTGGATGCCGGCCTCTGATTTCTCTCTTTTCGCACCATATCAGTCTTGCATACTGTACATTATCACCGACTCTCTTGCTCAACACTTAATGCTTTTTCTCTGTCAAGAAAGATCATTACTGCATTGACAGCCTTTTGGCAGCTCGTGTCTCCTTCAGTCCTCAGCCTCCTTACATGGGGGCTTGGCTGCAGTGCCTCTGAGCACATTCCCAAGGAAACATGGGATGAAATGTTGTTCCATGATGAAAAAAAAAGCCCCCTTGTAGATTTTGGGCCTGGCTTGTACATCACACCTGCGTAAGAAATGTGTTTATGTTTCTAAAGCACAGTGTGTAGTTGTCTAAGAAGCTGACAACCTCATTCAAACTATTTCTTAAACCTGAAATGTTCTTCAAACAAGAATGGTGCTCATTTATGGATATCAGCTCCCTCAATGTACCTGTTTCCCATCAAGACAGATGAATTATTCTTTGGGGAAAAATTTAAAAAAATAAAAATCGCAGAATGTTAACTTTCCACCAACTCATCTAGTAGATTTTGCACAATCTTTCTTACAAACGGATGAAGAAATATCTTCTGCAGATATCTTCTCACAAATCCAAGCATTTGTATCTGCCACTGGATGCAGCCACTTAATCCATAGTTATTTCTAAATGAAACTAAAGTTCTTACATTGCCTGACCATTGGTGCCAAATCCCCCTGACATCATGACTTTGACCTTTGCAGGAAAGTAATTTTAGATTGCCAATTACTTGGGTATCAGTGACATCTGACTGTGTAAGTATGAATTTTAAGAGCTGGATGTCTCCTTTGTACAGTAGCCAGACATGCCTGCTAATGCTACTTGGCAATGAATCCTGCAGTAAATCATTGTTGGATGTTTACTGCCACGTGTAAACTGAGAAACAACAGGATTTCAATTTTAATTCATCTGCAGAGCTTTGAGAAACATTGCATCATTTCATGGCAACAGTCTTGGCAGATAGCACTTCATGAACCTATCGCCATGGATACGCTCAATCCTCCCAGATCTTCTCCACCACACGGGATACATTAGACTCATCCATTTCTGTTTTTCTCATCACACATAAACTTCGCAGGGATCCCCGTTCAGGTACAGTTTCCCCTGGAGTGGAACTACAGCAGACATTCTCCCCTGTCATACCAGTGAGAATATGCAGATGCAATGTTCAGCATGTGCAGTTTGGAAACTGGAGATATAATTTGATTCGCACCAATCGTGAACCAAACCAGATTTTGTCTGAAAGAAATGTTAATATTTATCTTTCTCTCTCGTATATTTGTAAACCTTCAGGATTAAAATAACTGTCCATAGTTGTTTTCCATTAAACAAGCCATGTTTTATGAAAGCTTGAAAATTGGAGAGTGGGAGTTTTGCCAAAACCCTCCCCTTGTGGCAAGGCTTCCCACCCCCTTCACAGTGTCCAAACCCGAACAGCACAAACGCTCCCATACACACATTTCTACCTTATATGGATGAGGTGACATCACACAAGAGGTCTACTTGTGCTCCACTGTATTTATTCACCTCTCATTGTCTTGATAACATGCTTGGAATGTGACAGTGGAAGGTCTGTGGAAAAGGAGGCTCCTGGTGCTTCTTAAGCATTCTGTGGATTTTATCTAACAGCAGAAATGTCCACGTGGTTGTTAATAGAGCATCAATAGAGGGTAAGTTTAAGATTCATTTGTTTCTGTGTTGTCAAACAAACCCCATTTGAGGTGGCAGTACACTATGTATGCACCTGCATCCTTGTTGTCCTGGTGCACACTCATTTGGTTTATTTTGCAATGCAAAATGTTCTGATTGAATATTGCATTAGTCTGAGTGTGCAAGGAGCCCATGCAGCTTTGCATTCAATCTGCTTTGCATGTATTATGTCAGAGCAGGAGATGAGAATGTGCATGAGCAGCATAGAAAGAAGCTAATAGAAAAGAGGACCACTTGGTGAGGGGGTGTTTAACTTCCACGAGCAGTTTGTCTTCTTAGATTCTATCCCATCAATGAAAACAATGTTTGGGTTTTGCTGTGGTGTAGATCCTTGCTAGTTTACCTTTGTTTGTTTTGCATAGTAACACAGCATATAAGATATTTTCTGCACAACATGCAATATATTTATAACGAAATTGTCTTTTTGTCTTGGATGGATTAAAATGAATTCAGGTACTGGATGCAATTTCAGCATCCTGAATTTCTATGAAAAATAGTTGTAATATGTATGAAATTTTGTATCTTGGGTTTGTGTCTTACAGTGGTGTGATTTGAGATTATAACTTCCATAAAGAGAAAACACTTTGATCTTCAAACTATTCTGAAAAGAGTCAGTAGGATCATTCACATGATGGAAACAATAACTGGAATAAAACATTACATTCTGGGGTACAAATAATTCATGTTTCCATGACACAGATGGCTAACACAGACAGAAGTAACTGATTTTGACAAACACCAAACTAAAGCATTGCACCTTTCTCCTCCTACTTTTAGACTGAAGAGGTTGCTTGAAAACGAAAAAGCCTACCAGGTCAAAAAGGAGAAGGAGCACTCTAAACGTCTGGCCAAGGTGCAAGAAGAGCTGGTTAAACTGAAGTCCTTTGCCCTGATGTTGGTCAATGAGCGCCAGCAGCACCTGGAGCAAATGGACCAACAGAGCCAGCGGGTCCAGGAACTCAGCCAGCAGCTGCAACAGCGGGAGCAGGCACTGAGTGAGGCCAGGGAGCATGCCCAGGAAGATGGCCACAGGTTGCTGAGCCTGGAGGCTGAGCTTAAAGAAAAATCCACTAAACTCACCCAACAACACGAAGAGATGAGTGCCAAGCTTGCCAGTCAGGAGAGCCACAACCGTCAACTCAACGCCAAACTTTTGGGGCTGACGCATAAAGTGGAGGAGCTGGAGGAGAGCAACAGGGCCCTGAGGAAATCAGAGGAGGAACTGCAGGAGCTCAGAGAGAAGATTGGCAAAGGGGAGTGTGGCAACTCCAACTTGATTGCTGAGTTGGAAAACTTGCGGAAGCAGGTGCTGGAAATGGAAGGAAAGGATGAGGAGATTACCAAGACTGAAAATCAATGTAAGGAGCTGAGAAAGAGGCTTCAAGAGGAGGACAATAAAAGCAAAGACCTTAGGCTAGAAGTGGAGAAGCTCCAGAAAAGGATGATGGAGTTAGAGAAGCTTGAGGATGCATTTAGTATCAGCAAGTCTGAGTGTGCGCAGTTACACACTGCTTTAGAGAGAGAAAATGGCCTGAGCAAAGAGCTCTCAGATGAAGTTGTAACCCTCAGGATCCGTATGAAAGAGCTAGAGTCTTCAGAACTCAAGTTGGAAAAGTCAGAACTAAGTCTTAAGGATGACTTAAGTAAGCTGAAGTCACTGACAGTTGCTTTGATGGAAGAACGAAAGACCCTGATGGAAAGAATGAAGTCAGATGAGAAGAAACAGGAGGATTTGAGTACAATGGTCAAGGTTGAGGAGAGTAAGGTCATGGAGGTGACTGAGAAACTGATAGAAGAAAGCAAAAAGCTCCTGAAGTTAAAATCAGAGATGGAAAACAAAGTAGAAACTCTAACCATAGAAAAGGGGGAGCTAAGCAATAAACTAGCTTATGAAATAGATAAATCTAAGGATCTTAATTCTAAAGTCAGCCAAATGAAAAAGAGGTTAGATGGGTTTGAGCAAGCAGAAAAGCTATCAGTGAACAATTTGATGAAATGTGACCCAGGGCGAACGCCTGACCCCATAAGAAGAGAAGACAACAAAATTAAGGAACTGACTTTTGAAATTGAGCGCCTGAAAAATCGCCTCAAACAACTTGAAGTGGTAGAAGGAGATTTGATCAAGACGGAGGATCAGTACGACATGTTGGAAAAACGGTTCATGACTGAGCAGGACAAAGCCAACATTCTCTCCCAGCAGGTGGAGGACATGAGAAATCAGATTGCTCGGAACAAAGCCATTGAGAAAGGAGAGGAGGAAAGCCAGGAAGAAGGCCTCCGACAACGATGCAAGAGAGAGGAGGTCAAAACCAGGGAACTGCAGGCTGATGTGGCTGCCCTCAAAGAGAAGATCCATGAACTGATGCACAAAGAGGACCAGCTCTCTCAGCTGCAAGTAGACTACTCCGTCCTGCAGCAGAGGTTCCTAGAAGAGGAAGAGAAAGCAAAGAACATGAGAACCGAAGTTTTCCACCTCACCAAAGAGCTGGAGATAGCAAAGCGCCACAGTCGAGCACTAAGGCCCAGCTTGAATGGGAGGAGAATGGTGGACGCGGCTGTGACTTCCACTGGAGTACAGACAGAGGCATCGTCATCTGGGCCAGCAGAGGAGGATACCCCAGCTGTGTTTATCAGGAAATCTGTTCAAGAAGAAAATCACATCAT
The DNA here is from genome assembly GCF_024713975.1 of Paralichthys olivaceus. Taxonomy (NCBI): domain Eukaryota; kingdom Metazoa; phylum Chordata; class Actinopteri; order Pleuronectiformes; family Paralichthyidae; genus Paralichthys; species Paralichthys olivaceus. The sequence goes on along the minus strand of NC_091104.1, from coordinate 18,326,639 downwards.
GAACAACCTCAGACAAAAGTGCCTGAAGAAGTCAGAAAAGTCAATTGAGCGTTGTCCTTCAACAAGCAGCGACATGGGCTTGAAGAAATCCTGGATACCCTGGATGAGGAAAAAGGACAACCCCCCTCAAGAGACCAGCTTGGAAAAGCCTCTGCACATTAATGGAGACCATCTGCCCTCTGAACTGACCATGTCCCCAAAGCATGGGCAGCCTCTACACATCCGAGTAACACCAGACCATCACAACAACATGGCCACTCTTGAGATCAGCAGCCCCACTACTGAGAGCGTTTTCTCTAGCTCAGCTCCTCTCAGCCCCAACCCATCTCAACCGAAATCAAGAATCACAATCATTCCCACCTACTCTGCTCCAACCCCCAAAAGAAAGCCCACCACTGGACATCAGGGTCTTGAAAGAGCAAAGTCTCCAGTCACCATCACAGCTATATCCAGAGCCAAGTCTCCTGAGAGCAATCGACCTTGCTCCACTGCTTCAGGAAGGCCACTGTCCCCCGTCTCCATTATGACAGTCAGCACTTCTGTTGTGTCTGAAGCCTCCACCTCCCCAGAGCCGCAGGAGATGACTATGGGCCGAGCTGTGTTCAAGGTTACCCCAGAGAAGCAGATGGTTCCGGTGGCCATTCGGAAGGGTCACAACACAACCAGCATCATCACCACTGAAGATAATAAGATCCATATTCACCTAGGCAACAGCATGACCCCAAAGATGGTTGTCAGGCCAGTGGCTGCTGTGACAGAGAGCAAGGAGATGACCTTATCAACTGGGACAGTTTTGCGCTCGCCCCGCCAAATCACCACCACTGCTACCAGGAGCTCACAGAGCAAAGTGATGAGCAGTATCACGATTTCCCCTGTTACATCCTCCACTTCCAGGCCAGCACAAACCATGGTAAGTTTTATTTAGAGGTTATCCTCATTATGAAATAATGTTTTCCTCCATAGAAAGCCCCTTTGTAAAATTTCAGGGAAATGTCCAGACTTCAGTGTAGGCTATGTCTGAACCCTGCTTCAGTCATGCTGTAATTTATAGTTGTTACACAGTGTTTACATTCACAAACAGCCATGCAGGGCCCGGTGCCCTCTGGCTGACACAAAACAGAACTACACCAGGAAGGGCACGCCAAAACTTGGCATGGACAAGAGCTCACCCACTAGGATTTAGTGAAAGAATGGATAAATATTTACATTTTTCCTTCACACAGTTCCTATAGTGCAGATGAACAGTTAAATTGTTTGGAAATTCTTGCTTTTTTCTCTTCCTGTAATGGGGTTTTCCTTTATTTCTTCATTATGTTCGCCTCAAGTGCTCTGTGTCTTTATTCCCCTGCCTAAGAAACTGTACTCTTTCCCTCTCTCTCTCTTTTGTCAGACTGGGCATGATGCCCAGCCACCTCGCACAGGGCTGACCCGCATCCCAATGTCAAAGAGCCTGAAGACGGGGAAAGCTGTGCTGGGATCCCTGGGCATCTCGGGTGGAGTGAAGCTTGAGTCGCGAGCCGAGACACAGTCTATGAGGATAGAAGTGAAGAAATCCACTGTGAACAGCAGTGCTTTACAAAATGGAGGAAAAGCCTGATTGACACAATAATAGTCTGCACATAAAATGTTCAAATATACATTATCTAAATTTTGAGCTTCACAGGGATTAAGACAACACTCACAATAAGAAAAAAAGCTCTGATGTCTCTATACAACTCTTTCTGTAACCAAGCCATTTATTTTTGTAAAGTATTTTATACTTGTCAGTCTCCTGTCTATTTCTGTGATATGGATGGATTCATATTCTTTGTATTTACAGTGTGTATTGTGATGGGCATTTGGGTTAAATATCAGACTGTGCTGCTACTAACTGCCTCTTGCTTTGAGTGTTTGAGTGACATTGTGGATATATTTTATATGGAACCATCATAGACCAGAATACTTTACTCATGTAAATTATGTTAATTTTTTTCTGTGAAAGATTTGTACTTAATATGTATTTTGAAATAAATATGAGTTCTAAGGGTTGTGACTTGATTATTTGTACAGAAAAATAAAAAAACCCATAAATGCAGCAAATACAGATAATAAAAGATATAGTAAAGTTAAATAAACAGACATATGGATGAAGATATACCTGTTAGAACAGTGTAGACATACATTATGTCAAAAAAATATATGTAACATACATATAAAGGAGAAAAAATAAAATAAAGTGGAACAGTTTCATATTGTTTATTGATCATTTTGTAGAGACTTGATATATTCTTTAAATCACATGTAAATCCTGTGAAATTAAGGGTACTGTTGCCATTCTGCATTTATTCATGTGAGGATCATTAAGTTTATATGAAGTGATAATTCTCATCTTTGAAAATGTGTAATAACATGTCAAAACGTGTAATAACCTTTTTAAACTAATATTAATATTAATACACAATACACCGGTGTGCAGAAAGGGAGTCTGCTCTACGATGACGTAACTGCTACGTGTCAACACGCTATAGGCTCGGAAGCTTCCGGCTTCTTCCTCCGGGGTTCAGATTGTGCAGTCTCTGGATTAACCGGACAGATCAAGACAACAACAAGTGGAGATTTGAACCAGCCTGTGAGGGTTTCGCTCCTCAGACAGCTTCACCGTCTACCTTATCGTGCCGTCCCAGGTTTCACCGAGGAGCCGTCGCCCGTCGGGTAGAGTGGATCACTGTGCTCGGAGTGGATCGCAGCCATGATGGCGTCCAGCTACAACGCCAAGGAGGAGGACGGGCAGCTATCCGGCGCCGTGGGTCACAGCGGAGCGGCGGAGGCGAAGAGCAAGAAACCGGACAACACGGCGTTCAAGCAGCAGAGGTTACCGGCCTGGCAGCCCATCCTGACGGCGGGCACCGTGCTGCCAGCCTTCTTCGTTATCGGCCTCATCTTCATCCCCATCGGCATCGGCCTCTTCGTCACATCCAACAACATCAAGGAGTTCGAGGTACAGTAACTGTCATGTCTGCCGGGGACATTTAACGGCTGTTAACTCCGAGAAGAAGGTTTGTTCACCGCTGCCTCAGGCCATTTAAAGTCACTGTTAGCAAACTGCAGCTCCGCCACAAACCACGTAGACCTGTTGAAATACACGAGAACATAAACCACCAGAGACATCTCGTCATGTTTCTGATCCTGTCTGTCCTGCTCAGCTGACTTAAGCTAGCTAGCTAGCTACTAACTTATAAACCAATAAGTTGCTGAAAACGAGGGGTCTAAAAAAGTTTTGTTAATTCTCTGCATTTATAGTTTCTTCTTTTCCGCACTTTTAAATGTATTTGGGCTCTTACTCATAAACTGAATATATACTTAATGTGTTTATATTAACACTTTACATTTACATTAACATTAACCCAGCTTGTCATTTGTTAGAGTCTTACATGTTGAGATTACCTCTTCTTAGTCACTGACTTAAGTGACTGTAACTCCAACTCCCAAAATGCACTTTGTTCACCAGCATTTCATGCCGATTGTAGTATTTTCATATGTTGCGACGTCTGTACAGTGTAGCTAGCTAGCTACTAGCTAGAGCAAACTAAGAATTAAACAGCAGTGTAAGGGCAAATACAAGCGCTCAGATCGTGTTGAGGCAACTTCACGGACATTTGAGACTGTGATTTTTATATTCAGACGATTATCAGGATGTTCTTCATCCGTTTAACGCATATGATCAAATAGATAGATATTGATCAAATCAAAGGGTTAGCAGAAAAGGGCAAATACACTTAACACAACAAAAATAGACAGACAATAGGCAAACTAAAAAAGTAAGTGTAGACTCAAAGACAAACTAAGCTAAGTCACAAACTAAGTCATTTCACAGTGGCTGGATTGTTAGATATATTTCTTATGTGGTACCAAGTTCTCGAAATCTGAGGCTGAGAAGTAAGAGTAAACTCTGACATGGTTAACTTAGTCATCAGGATTAGAAGAACCGCCTTGACACAACTGGTGAAGCTGTACACCACACAGACCAGGAGGAAACTAGTACATTTGAAATACGAGGCACCCCCAGCAAAGACAAATATTTACAAGCATTATTTTGTTCCATTTCCTGTCATTTTGCTCAAAAAAGAGCTGTCGATACTTTAGCACCTTTATCTAAAATCTTAACCACCACAGGCTCATTTGATTGTATTAACTGCACTTATTTATAATTCTTTTTTTCGGTCGGTGAACTTTATTTGTCGTGTGCTAGGTTCACCAGTGTTATCACACCATGGAGTCAGCTTTGAAAACAAATGTGCACACAAGTGGACAAAACCGATTTCTATTAAAGTGTAACACCCAGCTTGTATCAATGGGTCCTACAAGAAATTGGGAAAATAAATGTATGTACAATACAGTTCAACAGCATCAAATAACAGCTTTCAGTGTCAAGTTAAAGTTGAATCATTGCCTCAGTTATAATCTCTACATAAAAATACAATGTGCTACATGGAAGTTTATAACACAGAATCATCATTTCATCTACTTATACTGGATTAACTTTCTGTTATTGTGTCTAAATGTAGTTTTTCAACCCCTCTTTTTTCAGATTGATTACACCGGTGTGAACGCTGACAGTCCCTGCTACAGCTGCGCCAATAACGTCAGCTGGAACAACACGACACCATGTCTCTGCTCTGTGGATTTCACGCTGGATCAGCCATTTGAGGCGAGTCAGACACCAGTTCACAGTATGCGGATCCTATGAATAATGCATGGCTTCTAATATTGACAATGTGGCTTGTGTAATAAAAGGGAAAAAAACTGCTCTCCTGACACGTAACATCCATTAAGATCTATTTTGAGTCTAGAGAAAGGCAAACTCAGGGTTTGTTTGGAGCCTTCGTTGTCATTGATTATTCCTGTCTGAAAATGTGCAGTCCAGTAACTTTTAAAAGGCTTTTATTGATCAGTTATTAAGAGCTCACACCCAGTTGTATTTCAGTCTCAACAGATTTCAGATAAGACACATCACAATTACTCACCAAAGTTAAAAGGTTCCTTACATTATACATTTGCATTAATGGGTGCATCAAAGATGAAACTGGGGTGAAACAACATCTGTTTGATCTAATAACATACAGGCACCAATATTTATTATATATCCAGTCTATAACACTGTCTCTCTTCCCCTGCAGAGCAATGTCTATATGTACTACGGCTTATCCAACTTCTATCAGAACCACAGACGCTATGTGAAGTCCAGGGACGACAGCCAGTTGTATGGTGCTCAGTCGGTATGATACTGACAACATTGTGTGTTTATATCGTGCAAAGATTTTAGATTGAAAGCCTCTTGCTTCAGTTCAACCTTCTCTGTTGTTTATAGAGCCCCAGCAAAGAATGTGAGCCGTACCGTACGAGTGATGGACTGCCCATCGCTCCATGTGGGGCCATAGCTAACAGCCTTTTCAACGGTAAGTGAGATATGGTGAACACACATTTTTGCTGCTCATCTTTTCAACAAAAACTCTGACGTTAGTTTGCAGAAGTTAAACTTATCGCCCGTTCTTGCTGTGTGCTGATATTGAACGTAATACTTCTTCTTTTCAGACACTCTGGAGCTGTATCATATTGAATCCAATGGCACCAGAAATACAATTCCTCTGGTGAAGAAAGGAATTGCTTGGTGGACAGACAAGCATGTGAAGTTCAGGAATCCTGGTGAAAACAAAAACCTCACCGTTGCCTTCCAAGGTGATTTCAGCAAACTTTTCTATGAAACTTTTTTTGTACCAGAAAATTGCAGCTTCTAAATGACATGATTGTACTCATAGGGAGAATGACGCCATTATAATTCCCAGTCCTCACCCCAGCACCTGTTGCTACTTTATGTAACTTTAGTGAGTAGGTACGATCTCCTGTGAGTGTGTCTGATAGTCGCAGTTTGATTTGCCAGAATCAGGCCAAGCAAGTTCATGAATAATGCTGAACTGTAGATCAGTTAAAATACTTAAAAGTCAACAAGAATTACAAGAATCTATCTCCAACATTCAGCGAGGGAACTTTATAATATCAAGGATTATAAACACAGTTTGGTTTATTTGTTACAGCATTAGCTCTTTTAGTAAAGGAAGCCAAGGATCATGGGTAACGTTCCCTATTCATTTGTGTTTCACTTCAGTGGGTGGGACTATCTAGTCAACAGATTGATAGGCTTTGTTTTCTTCTCCATATTAAAACTACTTCTCAGAATTAGTCCCCACATTTGGCTGCAGGGGGCGCTGTTGCTCAGTAAATGTTACAGTCTTACAGTGTCCAGCTTGGTTTTGTCTCTTTCTTTCTCAGGTACAACTAAGCCGGTGAACTGGAGGAAGCCAGTGTACGAGTTGGACCCTTCAGATCCTGACAACAATGGCTTCATCAACGAGGACTTCATTGTGTGGATGCGCACGGCTGCGTTGCCCACCTTCCGCAAGCTGTACCGCATCATCCAGAAGAAGTCCAGCACCACCCCCACTCTACCCAGTGGCAACTACGTCTTGGACATTACTTACAGTATCCTTTTGAATTATGGCTTGAAACACTGCTGCACTATCAAAACTAAAGATGGCTTTAAGCTCTAGGGTCGGCTTGTATGAATTTAATTTCCTCGTGGAAAGCTTCACAATTTGAAAATTATTCTTAGATAATCATTAATCACATAGATTTCCCAAATCCTGTCTACACGGAAGCACAGTAAACACATTAACAACATCGAGTAAATATCCTGTGCTCTGAGCAAACACCAGTACACTCACTGGGACTCCAGAACTATTTGATTAATGTCCACACCAGGGTGAGTTATCTTAAAAGGTTTGCTGAGGAAAATAAAGGAACACAAAATGTTATATCAACATATGTTCCAGAGCAGAGAGGTTTCTGGGTTTACTCTGCAGAGTTATTCACACACCTCAGATTGAGAAGCATGTGACTGATGAGGTGTGCTGATACATACTTCTTTGAAAAGCAAGTCCAGTTCTATAGAACTGAACTGAAATTGTGTCACCCACACAAAGAGTTATTCAGGCTTATGTTTTACATACATGAGCAGTTTAATCTCATGTAATGGCTTACAGTGGAATACAAATATTACAAATAACGAACACTCAACGTGTCTGTGGTAAATACGATCAATCCCTCTTTTTATACAGTCTGTTATGATACCTACTGTCTCTGCCTGTAGTTTGAAACATAATGGAGCATTTCGACGGTTGTTCTCAATGAGTCTACTTCACCTTATCTTCAATTATAGGCAAGTTTAAGTAATTCTTTGATATTCCTTCATATGACTGACATAGGGCTTGACTAAGTAATGTTATGTATTTTTGCTTCAAAAATGGAGGATGCTATCAAGCAAATCCATCCTGAGCTGACACCAAAGTGTCTGAGAAGCGGCTTGTGGAAGTGTTTTGTAGTGTACATCGCAGACATCAAAGTAACAGTTAAAAGTCAGACTGTTTATCGACTTTACGCCACGCTGCTGACTTACTCTTCATCCACAACAAGTCTTCATGCTCATGTCTTTCCACTCAGCTGAAGCAGCCGAGGACTTCATGCGTGTGGTGGTGGGGCATTTGAATACATGAGAGCAAATTGCGTGTCATGGCAAATTCGTTTTAACTGGATATTTGGAAAGTATTTACAGGATTGGTTCAGCAAACAGGATTTTCCTGTTTACTGATAGAACAAGTGCAATGTTTGGATAATGACTCATCTGCTGTGAAACAGCCCAGTTCAGCTTTAGTATTAACTTCTTAATGTCTACAAATGTGTTACTGCTTTTGCTGTAGATTACTTCTAAATCCTGTATTGTCAATTTCTTTCAGTCCAGACGCTGCAGTTGTTTTTCTTTAACCATTTGAAATCAGATTACCCAGTGACCAGCTTTGATGGTCGCAAACGAATGATCCTGAGCACCATCTCCTGGATGGGGGGAAAGAACCCTTTCCTGGGTATCGCCTACATCACGGTGGGCTCCATCTGCTTCTTCCTCGGTGTGGTTCTGCTCATCATCCACCATAAATATGACACTCGCAACCACAGTGCAGATATCCCAAACTAAACGGTTCTTCGGTTCTCTCTGCATGTGGGACCCTGTGGGGTCTGTTCAGGACTGCTTGTTGAAATCTTTTTTTTTTTAGCGTGAATACACTGGTTCTCTGTGATTGTCTGCCGTGTGTTTTTGGAAAGACAGAAGATTCTTCCATCTTATCAAAAGCCGTTTTTATACATAGGATGTTTATTTTAAAAAGAAGATGCTAGAGTCTGTGTCTCTGTGCATTTAGCTTTAAGTTGGCCCCTGCAATCGTCAATTGCCCGTCTTCAACTTTTTCTTTATCCTCTTATTTATCTATAAAGTATCTATTTTAGCATCGCTTTGCAAATGGCTTTATTATTGAAGGATGTATGTATTTTTAAAGTAATTGTCCCTACTATTTACTGTAATATGTCCTGCTGATGAATGTACCGTTATATTTCATTGACATACCTCTGATGTGACCTTGAATAGAGGATGGGATGAACGTTGCTCGCATGCTGGTAACTATGATACGCATTAATGTTTAACAAGACCCACTTTACCCTTGCAGGGTCAGAGAACATTTATAATTAATACCTACCAATCTACTCTCTGCTGTGACTGGTCGTATAAAGAGAATGTGCCCGTCATATTCTGTATTTAATCATTAAAAATACTCAGACATGATCTAATTCTTATTAATGAAGGAAATATGATCCTATAACCCTACGCATCCAGTATTCTTCTTTCTAAGACTTTTGTAAGCACCTCCGGCTGATTAGAGCACAACATTCTATTTTGGATTTACACTTAAGTGAAAAGTAAAAATATCCTGCGTTCTCCAATGTTGACCAAATGATACTGAATGCACTTTAAAAGTATCACATCTGTTAGTTTTCCTCTTGTTTTCACTCCATCTTCTGTCGCACTGTTACGTTGTTGATTAGTTTATGATTCGTACACTGTTTGAAATTGACAGTTATTCGTTTTTATAAGGTTTATAGGGTCCAATTAAACAACTTGTTAAATGCGCTGGTGTCATTTGTGATTCTTTTTTGCACATCAGCCACCACCTCCCTACTGCTGCTTTCATCATTAATCTATTTATTATCAAATAAGACATAAATAATGAATCAAAATTCCTCAAGAGGCCAGGATTCTGCATATATTTCTGGTTGTGCATGCAGTCCAAATTTTGTAAGATAAACCACACTGAATAATATCGAACATGACAGAAGGGAGTTGATCTCTTTGGCTCACTGTCTTTTGTTCTATCATTTGGTTAAAGTGCAATGCAGATGATTGGCCAGAAGATGTCACTATTTTGTCAATCAAATATGGAGCTATTGTTTTATCACGCTAAACTGGTTTATTTCCCTTTTTATATAAAGTCTATATTTATTTCAGTTTGAGCTTAACAGTCAGAAACTTTTCCATTTTCATGTCAATGAATACCCATGTGTATCCGCCATCACACTTTAATCTAAAAGTCTCTACAAAGTCACAGTGACTCTCAGTGTGTTTGGTATTCCAGCATTCATGTGAGATTTGATGAGTCAGATGTCTGTTTATTTTTTTCTTTTTGGATAAAACACATTCTTGTCCCTAATGCTATTACTGAAAATGAATAAAAGTGATGACGAATCATAAAGAAATAGTTTAAAGTCATGGTCATTGGCCTGCAGCTCTGTCTCGGACCCATCTGTTATAGTTGATGTCTTCACGGAGGGGCAATGAGCTGTTAACTGCTGCAGCGTCCGGGAAGACACAGTTAAACAGGACTGTTCAATAAGACTTTATTATTATTATTATTATATTTGTGCAAGATGCTATTTCATCAACTCTCTGCTTGTACTTTGGGAAAGTATTTGTCCTATCAATGATAATAAATTGTTATTTATTGATAGAACAAATAATGAGCTGCAAATACAAATAGAAACACATCTCATTAAGTTGTGACATTTTTTAAAAACCTGATTCCTGCTATAGATGTTTGGTAAATGTTGCTTTATATGGAGTTGATCTGTTTTTTAGTCTATACCCAGAGTTTGAGTTTAGTGGGAGACTAGTGCGTTTTCTTACTGATGTGATTTGAACCAGGTTAGATCCGATCTCTGTCACCATCCTCAACATGTATATAGTGTAGGTCTGAACTGTGACCATCAGGGAGCAGTAGAAACCAGTCAGTCAGGAGCTGTGGTTGTGAGGAGCAAGATAAATCTGCTGCTGAAATCCTTTTTCATATCCCAACAAAAGTTCATGATAAACAAACGTGAAGTAAATGGTTTCACATGACTACTCTGTTATTGTGAATTTAAGTATTTAAACTCTTTCCAGAGAGAATAAACATGCTCTAAGATTACGCTAGGTAATTTCAGTTTACAAATCCAAATATTGAACTTTTTATTCCAGTTGAAATGAACAGTAATACATTTAAATTTAAAGCTGCCTGTTGCACATATGAAACACTTCCTCCTGTCAGTGTTGTCTGTGCCCACTGCTGTGAAGTCACACTGGAAACTCTTTCGATCCACCAGAGGAGTGCAAGAGGAAAGAAAAAGTAAAGTTTCCAAACAGTGGGTAAGTATTTGAAGGGGGGGGGGGGGGGGGGCACTTAGTGACAGGCAGGTTTCGTAGGAAGCCCATCCATGGTAAATTGAGAGCTGGGAACTGCCCCCCTTGTTAAGTAGCTGGTGGTGGAAAGATTCTTCCCACTTGGAGGCTTTTCCTTGTCGGACATCTGCTGGCGGAACTTCCCAGCAGCCTCAGACACAGAGGAGAGGAGACCTGGGTTCTGCCTCAGTCTGTTACTCACTCTCACAGGAGGAGGCTTCAAACAGGCTGCTCTCAACATTTTGTGTGTTCATGGTTTTTGTCAGGGGGGGTTTAATTGGTGAGTAGACTAACTTTTCATTCACTGAAAATTACGAGTTACTGTGGCATTTTAAAGAGAAGAAATTTGTGATTTTATCATTTTTGTATTAAATTTGGGAGATTTTTTTTCTAACTTTTTTTGTCAGATTTGTGCCGCAGTGCATTTTGCAATAATTATATATATATATGGACTTTAAATGTGTAATTTAACATCAACTCTATAACTTTTCAACAATCTTTTTTTGACACAGTCATTTCACAGAAGTAGATTGAATAATAAATCAAGAAGAGAGAGAAGCCATCGGTTTAAAATACGCTTCAGAAACAATTTAGAATCATGTAAGTAATGTTGTGTATAAGCTGGAATTTATGTGTAATGTAGTAATTTAAAAAAAAGTCTTATTAGTCCCTTACCGATTTCTTTAGGCTTCTGCCACTGCAGTTTTCTTGTTTATGCACCAGGCGGGGCGCAAAGCCTGTGGTTAAAGGTTAGAGAAGCTGAGATCAGACTAGAGTACAATTTAACATTTAAAGCTAAAAGACCCCTCAAATTGTTTTTTTTTTTTACTTATTTGTAATTTACTAAAAAAAAATTGACTAAGTAAAAAAGAAATACATGTCGAATTATATTTTTTATGATATGCTGCACACAAGTGAATACATTTTTACTGAAGAGGCTGCGGTGAGGGCGTCCCAATATATTTCATACATTCAGATGCATGAAGTGATATCACAGTTTTTCATGCAGACTCCATCCCTACAGGGCTAAAGTGAGTGAACCATAGATAATGACAGTGAGCTTCAGTGTGATAGTTAACTTTGTGAAAATAAACTTTATCCTTAAGAGGCAAAGTGCTTAACATAAAGAAAAATAGAGATTCAAAATGTACAACAAACAAAACAATAGCCAATTCTCAAAAGAGATGGTATTAAAATGAAGTGACACACCAAGTCAAATACAGTATATGTCAAACATTCATAAAAGCCTTGCAGTTAAAGAAAAGCTAGAAAACACTGGCTCTCCATTTAAGTTGAAGCAGATGAAAGAGTTTTTTTCTCCCTATTTAAGTCCAACAGCTGTTAGTACAAGTGTCTACCTTTGGGTGTGTGCGTCAGCTGGAGGCAACAAGGTGTGGCCCTTGTGTAAGCAAGTCTAGATGGAGCTTGCTCTTTTTGTTATTTCGGTGGAACAAAGATGAAATAATGAGAGACATCAATCTGGATTCCTCATTCAAAAAACATTCCAGCAGAGTGTTTATCTCCACTGTGCATGTTGCATATACTGTAAATACAATGTAATCTAAGTTAAAGGCAAACTGTCCATTCTGTGTGATTCTGACCGACTGCGGTGTTTGTCCCGTGCATGTGGTTTAGCGGTCACGGCCCCACACTGAGGTGCGGATCTGCAGCTCGAACTCATTGTATCTCTTTGTCCTCAGAGTGATTGATGAGCTACTGACCCTCAGAGGCCAAACATGAAGATAGGGCTGTCACTGGCCACTGCGGCCATCCTCGCAGCCTTGTTATCCTCCATAGATGCTCAAGGTAAATGAAACCACCTGGCCTCCGCCTACATACATATCTACTACATCACCCTGTCTCTACATCTCCTCCCTCTCTTCTTTCACCTATTATCTCCACTGGTTGATTGCATTGTGATTAGTTTGTTACTTTAATGTCAGAGTCATCATGTGGAAACATTTGTATAGATAAACTGAATAAAATTATTCTTATGTTATGTGTATGGTATTTGACTATGTGACTTTTGAATTGACTGCTGTTTGATTCTTTGATGACTGTCATGACCTTATCCCTCATTTGTAGCGTCAGGTTGATCTCGTCACAGGCTTTGATGTAAACTCCAAATCCACTTTACTCGTATTCAAGCTGCAATTCAAATAGTTTAAACCACTTCTACAACTGCACTTATCTCATTTACATTTGGCAAATACAGAAGAGAACCAAGCTCACTAACATTTTTCGTTTCAATTATCTGATTAAATGTATTAAACACACTAAGAGTAGAACAAAACTCATTTCATGCTGTAATGTTTCCCTCAGAAATGTTTTAACAGGTCTGTTGAGCTTGTAGTAGATTACTGGTTTCAGCACCAAGTCACCAAGTATTTCAAGTCATTAAATCACTTATGCAACAATAGTGGAAGTGGAGCGCAGTGATTTAAATCATGTACTCAATAGGCACTTGAAAAAGATTTATTTTGCCATAATTATCAAAAGTGAAAGTTGAAGTTCATAATTGTCCTTTTTTACAGTGTCTCATTATGGGTCCAGTGTTTTATCCATAATTCAATACTGGATTCATAATGTAACTTTATTGGTAGAACACTTGGAAACATCTTAGGAAAATGCATTAACTTAAAAAAGACATTTACTTGCATAACCGTGTTACTTTCCAGCTCTGATCTGTGCTCATACGTTACTGTTTTAGTGGTAATTAAATACATTTTCTGTGTCACAGTAGCCAGCAGCACACTGTTAACAATCTGTCACTAGATTTGACAGAAAATGACTCAAAGTAATTTCATATGCAAACATTTCAGTCCGGATAATGACAATTATGGAAATATTGTATGGAAACCTTCTGACACCCCCCCCCCCCCTTTGAAAGCTCCTTGGCCGGGCGAGAGGAGTCGAACGTCAATTCTCACATATCTCCACTAACCGAATGGAAAGATGAAATACGAGAAGAGCAAATTAATCCTCAGACAGCCCGAAGACAAAGAGCCTTTCTCGGGCTTCTTTGCGGGCACCCACCAAAATGCTGAGTTGCAATACATATGGAAAGTTAATATGTAGTAATGTTTAATGTCAGCACATGTTGTGGAATTACTTTGGCATCTGTCCTGCCTCTTTTGGGAAAGTCGGAGCTCTTTCCTCCTCCGTTTTGGTCTCTCCTCCTGGCAGGAGCTGCAGGCCAGGAGAGCTGGCTGGATGAAGACAGAGGTTACTAACAGAACAGTATTCAGAGTCTGGCCCCTCGGAGCCCGGAGGGACCTTTATTATGTCCTGATGGACAGACATTTGTATAACAATAGCAACCACAAGATCCAAATATCAAACCAGATAGTTTTATCCATATATATCTTTCTTCTTCTTTTTTTTTGACAAAAACCTCCTTTGTTCCTCGGAATCTTTTAAAACCAGAAGCACATGTGGTCAAGGAAATGATAACAAATTAAACCACACACACACACACACACACACACACACACACACACACACACACACACACACCTTACCATTTGGTGTTGGAGATGAGTACTAAAGAAGAGTTCAGGGGGAACACGGTCCATCGAGTTGATATGCCAGGTTGGTGATCCTCCAAATCCCAGTGTTTTCAATTATTCAGTTATTTTAAGTTGTCATCTGCCTGTGCATTCAGTGTGTCCAAAGCTGTGGCTTCATCCTCCGAAGTGTATTTTACAATGATATTCCTTCACTCCCACTGCTTTTCTCCTTCTACTTTACAGCCAAAGCTCTATGCTCACACGTCTCCTGCATGGACTGGTACTCCTGGTGCCACTGTGGATTAACCTCCTAGTGTTTAAGTCAGTGCAGATAACATCATTCAGCAGCTAATATCATTCACGGCTATAACATTCTCACTTAACTAAATTAATTTACTGCTTCCTCACTACTTTTGCTTTTCAGGACAATTTTTGTCCTCAAACACCAATTTTCCAGGGGCGGATCTAGGTACAGGACCAGGGGGGCACTAGCCCCAGCTGAGATCTGATTGGCCCCTGAGGTGCCCTTGTCCTTAGAGTAGTCTTTAAAAAAACTAAAAGAACAACAACAATAATAATAATAAATATGATAAATTGTTACAAATATTTATTTTTCGATGATAGTACACAATATGCTTGAAAATAAAAAACTTTCAATTTCATCAATTCAGTTAGGTGTGGCTTTTCCATGAATGACTGAATCAGGAATTATGCAGGAATGTTGGATATATAATTGGCCCCTCTGTGTAAATTGTGGCCCCTTTATGGCTCCTGATTTAGATAAATCCTAGATCCACCACTGCAATTTTATCAGTTTGAATTAATTTTTTTTCAGCAGAATTGCATGTAAAATATCAAGAATTTAGTTGAATTGTTAAACTGTGCATATGACAGCAGATTATTTAAGAAAAACTTAATTTAGCACTTTTAGAGTCACTTCGATGTGACTTTCATGCATGTAAAGTAGTGTAAATATAGTGCTAAATGCTAACACACTTTCCGCTAACTAACATGAGCTCCCAGCTGCTGAAGCTTTGAGCCAGAAAGAATATCATTTTAAAATATGTTTGTCATCTCTGTCTGTGTGGTCCCAACTGTACATGGAAACTACTGTCCAGTCAATCAAAGTTGTTATACCAAACAACTTTCTCATGTACATGATGCATGACGCTGCGATCACGTCAGCTCGGCGTGAAGCCGTGTGGTCTTGTCACACTGTTTATGTTTTTCTTGTGTTTATCGTAAGGTACACACTTCCTCTATTATAGCACATCTGGAGAAATATTGATCTCTCATACCTTCTTTTGCATTATGCTGCCAATGAAAAAGTACACAAGAGTCTAAGGTGACAAATTGTGTATTCTTTTTAAAAGGTTTGCAATGGATGTGTGCCACTCACATGTGTCTCAGCCAAATAAGCTTCAAAAACACTTTTTTTGTCTCCGAAATATGTTTATATACAACGTATATATAACATATGGTGTTCAATTATTTCAAGTGTTACTTCAACAACTACATGGCAACCTTGATTCCATTGTATAATCAGTGACTGAAGAATGAAGTATGTGTTGTGTTTTTTAATTCTGAGAACAGCTCCATCATGAAAGCAGTTTAGTGTGTGTGGTTGGAGCATGCGTTGTAATGACTGCACTCAGCATGTGTTGGATGGTTTACTCAGTGTTTGCACTTTGGTTTGGTTAGTTTGTATGGAGTCGTGCACATGTCGGCATACACACACACAACGTGTATGCTGGTGCTTGAGTTGCTGGCCAATCTTGGTCGGGCAACTCAAACAAATGTCATTTTGTTCCAAAATGGCTTCTCACCCAGTTTTATTTGTTATTTTTATGTTGTTACGTGTGTTTTTCTACTCTGTCATCCTCACAAATGGGCGTCGGTGTTGTGTGTCTGTCCCCAACAACGAACAAAGTCCACTTCAGTCCTGAAGTGTTTGTCGTTGGGATCAATGTGAATGCTTGATTTAAAACTGTTTGATTTGATCACGACATATAGAATCATCACTATACACAAGCATCACGTTTGTTGTGATATAACGCTGTGTCATCTCTTCATTGCAGTGGAACCTCCCTCAGACTTGAAATTTAAAATTCTAAATGAAAACACAGTGGATATGTCATGGGTGAGACCCTCGTCAAGGATACAGGGCTTCAGAATACAAGTTGTGTCTGATGCAGGTTAGTATGGAGTCGATGTACACTGTATAAATATATACATATATGCACACAGAAAATACACATGCTGCAACCCGAGAGCTGATGTACCACTTGATTTCTTCTCCCAGATGAACCATCAAGAGACTTTACCCTCGATGCCTATGCCACTAAAACCTCAATCACTGACCTGACCCCTGATCTGGACTACTCTGTGTCCATTATCTCATTTTATGGGTCAGAAGAGAGTATTCCCATCTTTGGGCAACTGACCAGTAAGTACAAACTTCACATTAGGTCAATGTAGGTAATTCTTGAAAAAAATTAACTATATGGAATTTTAAGTTATTTTCTTTGGGAGGAAAGAGTCTGTTTACGGTCTCTTCAATTGCTCAGTTCACAGCTAATGCAGCATAAAGAAATGTGTTGTTGTGTGCATGTGTTTTTGATCCCTTTACGAAGTGTTAATTTTCTTCCCCCCCTTTCCGCTGTGAAAAAGCACACAGTGAGTGTCAATGTATGAATGTGCAAACTCACCAAGTGTTTCCTGTGTTTCAGTCCAGTCCAGTAACACCAGCACACGAGTCAGGAAGCCACAGTCAGATGCCCTCAGTGAGTATGTTTACTGTGGTGTCAACCCAAATCTGAACAGAGACGGCTTTCCTATTTTTTTAAATATATATTTCTTTCCCCTCATATTTTGGAATAATATTTTTAGAGTGGATAATTTCCCTTCTGTCGGGGTGGTCACATGGTGAGCAGGCAGTGTTGTGACAGTGACTGGGAAGTCACACGTCAAGCTCTTTTAATTGAAACCATCTGGAACACCAAGAAAACATATGGAGACAGGGGTTCTGTTATGCGTCACAGAGAAGAGGGGAACAGGAGGGTGGGTTACCAGGCATTAACATCTTCATTGTGCCACTTATAGACACAAGTTCTGTCCCTTAAACCATAGGTTCTCAATTTTTTTCTAAGCCAAGAAAACATTCCTGAGACCCCCACATGGATGCCCCTTGGAATACCTTGACATAGCCTACTTGCTTTACACATCTACCAAGCAACAACATGAGACTTAGAAAGACATGAGAATGAGGACAGAAGATCCATATATCATGATAGTTTTAACAGATACATTTTTTCAAGGACCCCTGGCAGTGTGCCCTGGACCCCTGGCGGTCCACAGACCTTAATCTGTCAAAACATGTGGCAAAGTCAGGTGTCTCCTTTTCAAACTGTCCTCAGCTCATGTCATGAGACTTATCTGTAGTCATTGACAGGAGGACATGATCACTCATCTGATGATAGGGCCCTGGAACCTCCCTTCCTCTGCTTGGAGGCCATATTTATTATCCCAGGGAAAGTTAAGAAACAAAGACTCCTTTTTTAGGCTGAGATGTGAGTTAATGAGACCAACAGGAATCAAAATACATCCGTATAGGCCTAGCCAATTATTTCAACAGAGTTAGAATCTTAAATGTTTCATAGAATTGTATCTGCGATATAAAGCTCCATACGGTTTGAAAGTATAAAAGTGAACTTTACAAGTCTATAAAGCCACATTTTTGACTGCTGGAATGGCTTTACAGCTCGATTTCTTTGGCACTGGTTGATGTTATCTTTGATGTCAGAATGCATATCCATCTGTCAAGGATCTGATTTCATTCAAACAGACAGGAGAAGATATGGACCAGCGTGAAAATATTGTTCCAAGATCGAGCTATTGCTGCTATACCTTAAGTGGCACATTTCTGGCTTGAAAGTCCTATTAACTTGAGCCATGAGGGATGTGCACGTTAGGAAAACCCAAACTGTTCCTAATCTAAATCAGTCAAAATGTGTTGCATAACTTCTAAATGCTTCTATTGGCTTCTTCTGACTGACTATCTAATTTCTCCAATATCAATATCTGTTTTGCAGAGTGCTCGGTCAGTGCAATAGCAGATTTGGTTTTTCTGGTGGACGGCTCATGGAGCGTTGGCAGGGAAAACTTTAAGCACATCCGCAGGTTCATCGGCGCCCTGGCTGGGGCTTTCGACATTGGCGAGGACAAGACACGGGTGGGTGTGGTCCAGTACAGCACAGACACCCGCACAGAGTTCCCCCTCACCCGTTACACCAGGAGAGGTGACCTTCTGCAAGCCATCAGCTCCCTGCCCTACAAGGGAGGAAATACAATGACAGGTAAGGCGCTTGATATTACCTTAAAGTTGTTTAACTATAAATGACATCATGACGTCCCAAATGGTTGACTCTACCTACGTAAGCGTTGGACCTACAAGGTCCAAGATGGTTCGAAACATTAGGTTGCATTATAAGCCATGTTCAACCCATAAATGTAGATCTTTTCAAATCAATTTGGTAACATGATTGTAACATATTGATGTATTTTAACAGAGAACAGTCATATAATTTAGTTTACAACTGAAATAAAAACAAATTAATTGTGCAGTATCTCTTTTAAAACACAAACATTTCTGTCTTCAGGGGATGCCATAGATTACCTGCTGAGGAACATCTTCACGGAGGCAGCTGGATCAAGAAAAGCTTTTCCAAAGGTAGCCATGATCATCACCGATGGAAAATCCCAGGACTCAGTGGAGGAGCATGCTAAAAGACTTAGGAACATCGGAGTGGAAATATTTGTCCTAGGTATGGTTTATTATTCAGTGTTTTCTTGAACTGTGCTCCACCATGTGAAAGTCAGCCTGTCCTTGGCAGCCATTTGATTTTCCACTGATTGTTCTCTGTGAGATATTTAAAAGTGAGGAACTTTTGTTTTATCTATCATACACAATGCTCTAAAACTGTCTGTCAATGGTCCTCCACATCTGTGATGCAGACGGTGAAATGAAACAAAAAGAAAAAAAGTTTTATAAAAAGTAAGTTGACATTGTTGTACTTTACATTTTCCCACTCAGGTATCAAAGGAGCAGATGAGGATGAGCTCAGGGAAATGGCCTCCACACCTCACAACAAACATGTGTACAATGTTCCCAACTTTGACCTGATCCAAGAGGTGCAGAAAAAGATCATCACAGAGGTGTGCTCCGGCGTCGACGACCAGCTCAGTTCAGCTCTCAGCGGAGAAGAAAGTGAGTCAAATGATCTTCATTGAACGTGTGTTACAATATATGGAGTTTTTCCATGAAATGCTCCTACTGTAGTTTTTATCTTATCCAACCAATTATATATATATATATATATATATATTATATAAATATTTTGTCATTTTCCTCTCAGTGGTGGAGCCAGCCGCGAATCTTCAAGTCACAGAAATTGCGTCTAAGTCAATGAGAGTGACGTGGGATCCCTCCCTGGGTGAAGTCACAGGCTACAAGCTCACACTCAGCCCCATGTTACCTGGATTGAAACGCCAGGAACTGTACATAGGATCAACTCAGACATCCATCAACGTCCGTGACCTTTCTGCAGACACTGAGTATGAGATCAACTTGTACGCCCTAAAAGGTCTGACTCCCAGTGAACCCATCATGGCGATGGAAAAGACCCAACCTGTCAAGGTGTCAACAGGTAAGATGAAGTGGTCATTTCTTATCGATTCTTAGGTTAGATTTACTTGAAGTACTTCAGTCACCTTGTTTCATTATGTAAGCCATACAAAGCCTTTAATTAACCCACGCTTTCTTGTATTTCTTGTAGAGTGCTCCCTGGGAGTAGATGTGCAGGCCGATGTGGTCCTTCTTGTTGATGGTTCATACAGTATTGGATTACAAAACTTTGCCAAAGTTCGTGCCTTCTTGGAGGTTCTGGTCAACTCCTTTGACATTGGCCCCAACAAGGTCCAGCTTAGCTTGGTCCAGTACAGTCGCGATCCACACACTGAGTTCGCCCTCAACACCCACCATCACATAAGCACAGTTGTGAAAGCTGTGCGTGCCTTCCCCTACCGCGGAGGCTCCACTAACACCGGCAAGGCCATGACCTACGTCAGGGAGAAGATCTTTATCCCTGCGCGTGGTGCAAGGCAAAATGTTCCCCGTGTCATGGTCCTGATCACAGACGGAAAGTCATCAGACTCTTTTAAGGATGCGGCCACCAACCTGAGGAATATCGATGTGGAGATCTTTGCCGTCGGTGTGAAGGATGCAGTGAGGTCTGAGTTGGAGGCCATTGCTAATCCCCCATCAGAATCTCACGTCTTTGAGGTGGAGGACTTTGATGCCTTCCAGAGGATTTCCAAGGAGCTGACTCAGTCCATCTGTCTGAGGATTGAACAGGAGCTACTCAACATCAAAAAGAGAAGTAAGAATGAGGATGGAAACTCTTAACATGCTAAGTGTTACCAGCCACATGATATGCCAATAACTTCTTGACATATATTTTGGATGACTACCATTTGCTAAGTTTGTATGTAGCTCCATGTCAGTCAAAACTGTCCTTATTAGAAACTGCACCATTTGGCTGTCTGTTGGTGGCGAAGAGCCAATGCAATCAAGAAAAAAGTAAAACACAGCATTATAATTCAGTGTAAATTGCTTTCAGGCAAGGCACCAGCAAAATTTAATCAATTCCCCCCACAAGTAAACATACCACAAAACCACAAGCATGCTATTGGAATGATTACTATCACACCATTTGTTATCACTTACAGTTCCAAAAAACAGCAGTGAATAGAAAAGCTGTGTTTTTTTTTAACTTTACTATGATTATGACTCAGAAGCCCCCCCATCAGCTCTGAGAGAGAATGGAGCTGTGGTCCCACACAGTGGTAAACTCCCATCACACTGCTTATTCATACTTGTAGTCCCAAAACACACACCAATTACTAAGTGTACCATTCTGTGCCTGATTGAAAATATTTTTTTCAAACTGCCATCTGCAACAATACTTTTTTCCATTAATTGAAGGCCATGCCCACGTCCGAGGCTATGGAAAGAGAGGAATGCGAATACTAGTCAGCTACAGTAGTAGTAGGAGTAGATTTATAGCACAATATGATTATGGTAGAGTGACTTGCAGAGTGACTTGCATAAGATTAGGGTCTATACACTGCATATTTAATACGTTTTTATTTTTCAGGTTTGCTTCCACCCAGAGATTTGGGTTTCTCTGAAATCACCTCCAGAAGCTTCCGTACCACTTGGACAGCCCCTACTACCAATGTCTTGTCTTACTTGGTCCGTTTCCGTAAGGCTGAGGATGTCACAGGAGACTACATTTCCATGGCAGTGCCTGGTGACACCACCACGGCCGTTCTTCCCCACCTTTATCCTGTCACTGCCTACGAAGTCAACGTCTTCGCCCAGTATGAAAAAGGAGACAGTTTTCCTTTGACTGGCGAAGAGACCACTCTTCCAGGTATGAGAGATTTACTCGGCTTTTACCTGATATAGCTGAAATAATCAAAACAAGAATATTAACAACTGTAATATGATTTTATTTTTAGAGCAAGGGACAGTACGAAATCTACGAGTTTCAGAAGAGACAACAAACAGTTTTAGGGTGTCTTGGATAAGTGCGCCGGGTTCAGTGATCAGGTACCACCTCACCTACGTTCCACTGAGTGGTGGTGGGGAGGCTCTGCAGGCGCAGACCATTGGACCAGAGACAACCATAGTCCTCCAGGAGCTTTTCCCCATCACCACCTACCGTGTGTCCGTGGCTGCTGAGTATGCTGCTGGTGTAGGGGACGAGATGCAAGTGGATGGTACCACTAAGGAAGGTGAGTCAGAAAAGCTTCTGGTTTTGAAATCATTTGTTTACAGCAAGTGCTGAACAATCATGTGAAACTTGTGTCTGATCAGTTTTTGTTTCTCCTCAGTCCGTGGCTCTCCTCGTGACCTCCGTGTTTTTAATGAGACCATATCTACAATGAGGCTGGCTTGGCAGGCTGCTCCAGGAAATGTCCTTCAGTACCGCATCGCCTTCAAACCTGCTGATGGGGGCGAGAGGAAAGAGATATCTGTCAAAGGAGATACTACCCAGGCTATGCTGAAGAACCTCCAACCGGCCACTGAATATGAGCTGTTCGTCAGCGCTCGCTACTCTTCTGGTTTGGGCGATCCTCTTCTTGGCACTGGAACAACCTTAGAAGGTAGGGGAGAAAGTCACAGTGCTAATGTGTAACTTGGAACCTTTGAAGCATGATGTGTGACAAAAGTGTGAAGCATGCTTTATGGCTGTGGGCTCAGTAAGTGGAACATCTGAATAGACAAATGTATTATTGTGTTCAGCTTCTTTTCAAGCGCCAAGAAACCTCAGAGATTTAGGCATGTATGTTTAGGGAAACTTTGCCATTGATTAGTATTTATGATTTTAAGTGCTGCATGGTGTAAAACGGCTGAAATTAGGTCATTTGTCTCCCACTAAGTCCTTAGAAGAATGTAGTGTCTGGTATTTCTCAAAGGCGACTACATCAGAATTACTTTGCGAGCTTGGTCGAGAATATGGGATGTTAGAAGGGAAAAGACAGGAATGAGGCACTTAATGTAATTTTTTTTGGCAGAGATTGTAGGTTAGGGTGGTTCTACTGCCCATGAAGGCAGTGAGGTCGAAATGGGTGGGGGATGCTTGTAAACTTGGAAAAGCATGGAATAGCTTGGAACAGATGTCCATATGCCTGCCTAGTAAGAGCTTTACATCTTGGCCCGCTTGGGACATATGATTTGTAGTTTTACAGTGGTTTATAAGACATGTGGGGTAATAATTATTATGTAAATAATTGTCAACTCCACTCGTGGCTGCAAAACCAGTACATTTTGTGTGAAATAAAAAGAGTTCACTTATGTAGGCAATTAATTATAAGGTGGGAGTTTCACCCAATATGATCTGCCTCTGAATCTGACTCTCCATTAGAATGGGGGTCAGATGAGTCTAAAGAGGCCAAAACATACGTGGACATTTTGTATTGTGTCCAGTCCAGTCGCCAGTCAATCCAAAGGCATCGAGGACAAATTAAGCTTGGAGGGTATTAGTTATGACCTCTCTATTGTCTTAAAAATCAGTCAGTTACTGTGTTTTATTTATCTTTTTGTGCGCCAAGATAGAAACGGCACAGTTGCAGTCTTAGCTGGCCTTGAATTGGACTCCTTTCTGAAAGCAGTTTGAAGCCACAGACCCATCCATAGACTTTCTATTCATCATAATGTGTGTTGAGAAGAATGAGTAGAAACAGTGTGTTCCTATTCAACGATTTATTGCTGACCACATGGACCTGTGCTCTAGGTTGCATAATAGGACATTTAGGACATCATACTGTGTACTTTAGAATTGACGAAATTTTAAATTTCAACTCACAACCAGTACAATGTATCTTTGTTTACATTTTGATGAGTGCGAGTATCTGAAAGAAAGGGATTTTCTTTTCCCACATTGACCAAAGGGCTTGGGTATGATTACACAGTTAATTTCCGCTGGTCAACTCTGTGCTGTCATCGGCCACACACCCCCGCAGGAAAAAAAGAAGCTCCATGACAAAGCACTTTGTTTAGCCAGCTCTGTCAATCTGTCATGACATCAGCAGGCTTCAACACTGATCTCATTGTTTAGAGTGCCACTCATGTTGAGTGACCCCCCCCCCGTGAAGTCCATGTAGGCGAGAACCAGTAGACAGTGGCTCACACAAAGCCCTCCGTTGTGGCTATGGTGGTGGATGGTCGCCAGTCCAGAAGCATTGAGTGGGACAGGATTAAAACATCCTGAAATGACTCAGAAGGAGGACAGAGAAGGTGTTATGGTGAATGCTTGGATGAACATCCCAATATTATACACAAACATAGCCAAAGTTATTTACTTAGGAAGAAGCCGTTTTATCCGACATGTGGAAGATGTTACCTACGAGGACCTTGAAAAGGCTTGTGAGCTGTCTGTCTGGGCTCGGGGAGAGCTGTCTGGTTGTCTTCCTCCAGGGTGGGGCAGAGGACAGGCAGAGGCAGAGAGAGGGTGAGGACGAATAGAAAAAAAAGGCCTTTTAAAAATGTGAACCGGGTTGCTGCAGGGTGGCTTGGCGAGTGAAGCTCAGCCAATGAACCAATCCCCCCGAAGGAGCCATTGTACCCATCTCTCTAATAACTAATTACTTAAATTGCACTGCAAATGTTTTCCCATGTGCCAGAGGCACCTAGTCTTTTTTTTTTTACTGTCTAACTCGCAGAGCAGCACAACACCAGGTGAAAATGTAGCATCTTGGTTTGATTTCCTCTCAAAGTCATGCATTTGCGAACTTTTAAGCTGTGCCAGGCTCCCTCAGTGCTACTGCCAGACTATTTTTTTCTCCTTGGCTCTGAAGGTCTTCTGAGGTAAAAAGCCAGAGATGGGCAACCCTGGCATGGAGACACTGAAGGCTTCATTTTTGTGGCTCAGATGTACAGTATTAGAACCAAGAGCAATACAGTAAGGGAAAACTGAAGTGGGATGCCAGTGCTGAGATGGCAGTTTGAGTGAGCAGTGCATTTCCTGCAGTGATTTGGGGGTTTACAGAATAAAACCTGAATAAACCCGGGTAAACCTCACTTTTTAAATTCAGCATTTTCGTACTGAGATCCAAATAAGGCTTCAGGCATCTTCGGCTGCAGACCTGTATGTTATGTCAGCACATGCTCTGCACTAAATCTCCTTGATGATTTTCAGTTGTGTCATATGTGGTTTTCTCAAGACATGGGCGAGGCTTTCGTGTGAATTTGTGATCAGGCCTAATCCAAGGTCTTAATTTGAGAGTGGCCCTCTCCTTGAAGCGCAGATGCAGTTAAGGGGTCCTTGAGAAATAAACTTAGACAAGGAGATTCAGCAATTTTATTTTTGTATTTTCCTTATGCACATAGTACATGGGGGCATCACGGTGGTTCAGTGGTTAGCACTGTTGCCTCAAAGCAAGAAGGCTCCAGGTGCAGCCGGGGTCTCTCCATGTAGAGTTTGCTTGTTCTCCCTGGGGACACTTGGGTTTCCAGCTTCCTCCCACAATCCAAAGACATGCAGTTGGAGGGGTTAGGTTAATTGTAGACTCTATATTGAATGAGGGTGTGAATGTGAGTGTGAAAGGTTGTTTGCACTGCTATACGCTGGTGGCCTGTCCAGGGTGTTCCCCGCCTCTCATTCAAGGGAATGGTGGGATTGGGTCCAACTTCCCCCGCGACCCTCAAAGGATAAGCGGCATAGATAATGGGAAGATAAATATACTACATGCAAGCTTTTGTCTGCAGGCATTGATGAAAAGGGAGCCAGTGCCTGCAGAAGTCATTTTCTTCTGATCCTTTTGTCCTTGGTTCTCACACAGTTGTAAAAGTCAGTCAAGTTCATCCTGTGCAGTTGGCAGTTAGAACCTTTTAAACAGAATGATCTGGGTATTTATTAGTGGTCCTCACTGTTTTCATGGTGCTCCAATATCTGGAACTCTTCATCAGTCTGATTTCGCGGCCATCACTCTTCCTATCTGGCCTTTGCTCTGAAGGATCAGTCTGCTCTGCTTGGCTGGCTGCTGCTCTGATTTCTGTTCAGATGAGTTTCCAGTTCCTCTGTGATGGACTGATGCTGATGCGGACTCACAGGGTGACAGATGGACACAGTGGCTGCCTTTTGTGCTCAGACTTCTCTTAAATTTTCCGAACAATCATCTGTGGGACTTGTGGAAGATTTGTGGTGCATCTCAATCTCTGCATTTGGCTTTAAAAAAAAAAGAAAGAAATTACTTATATCTGTCAAACCTCAGTCATATTAATAGGGTTTGACAGAGACCACCCAGCCGCTCCGCTCCGCTCAGCCTGTGATTATTTTGTCATTAGGTGCTGGCATGTAGGGCCTGAGGGGCTCGAGCAAGGATCACAATCTCAGTGGTTGTGTAGGAGGATACGTGCGGCGCAGCCCATCTTTCTGTGGTGGATACAGCTCCTCTATATGGCAGCCAGACGGTTGGGAGTCCATCTCAACATGGGCATCCCTCTCAGCCAAGCATGTGCTGGCTGCTCTATACGAAACACTACCGCAAAATCCCCCTCCACCCTATATTTTATGCCTGTCTCCTTTCATGACGATCTATCAGGAAAAGTGAGCGAAGGAGGGAAAGGAGAGAGGGAGCGCACCATCTGCATTTGTAGCAAGCACACTTTCGTGGCTCTGGTTTCCTCTGTTTCAATGGAAAATTAAAGTGCTGCTGGGAGAGGCACTGGGGTGGATATGCGATTTGTGATTGGTTTTGCAGATATTTTTCCAGCGGTTTCTGATCAAGAAGGGAGAGAATCAGGTTGTTGAAACAGATCCTGAGGGGTTAGGGATGAGTAACTGTTGGTGGCTTATCGCTGGGGTTCGTTCAATTTGCCAACCCTTGTGTTCCTCCAACCTACAATATTTCTATATCCGCATAATAAATCAACACCACCTGGATAAATCCCTCGCTGAGCTGGGGAGGGGTTGGGTTATTTTTGTAGTTCAGCACTAACACCACCATCTTAGTTCAACTATTATCCATTGCAATAAATCAAAACAAAGAAAATCCTGAGAAATTTGTTTAGGGAAACTAGATTAAACCTGCAACACTACCAACTTTCTGTATCCAGTTTGTATGGCAGATTTAAGACCTCTACTTCTGCTAATGTTTTTCCTTTGTATTTATCCACAGAGCTCGGTTCACCCAGAGACTTGGTGACCAAAGACGTCACAGACACCAGTTTTGCCGTGTCTTGGGTAGCGGCTCCCGGCAACGTTCGTCATTACCGGATCAGGTGGAAGTCTCTGTTCACCGAGGAGGCCGGGGAGAAGACAATAGCAGGAGACACCACCGCCACAGTTCTGGACGGCCTCACCCCGGAGACACGCTATCAGGTGTCTGTGTTTGCTGGCTATGGCCACGGAGAGGGCCAGCCTCTGGTCGGAGAGGAAACCACGGATGGTAAGTCACTTAAGATGCTGGATCTCCTGCACCATAAACTCACTCCTTCACTTAATCGTTCCATTTTCATCTTTTCTCACTCCCGTCATCTGCCTCATTCGTATTTTTTATATCTGTCTTTTTAGTTGTCTCTTCCTGAGGCTCCTCCTTTCTCATTTCACATTTCTGAGTTTCTGAATGTCGCAATATGAAAGTGTCAAGTTGTGTTCATCCAATTTCACTCTGTGACCATAAAAGCCATTAAAAACCTCACTGACCACAAAGGGACAGCTAAACAGTTTTTCATGGGTAACTGTCACAGTAATCGTTTTAAAAGCCAAGAGTCCAGGTCTAGACTTTCTTGTCATTAACACATCTTGTACCTTAAAGTTTTATTTATCCTTCCTAGTCACTTATAGACTTTAGAGGATCATCATCGAGGAATCTGGTTAAAAAATTCTTCATGAAATTCAATTTAGCTGTAGAAGACGTTTCTGGCTCTTATGTAGATCTGTCAGAGACACATATTCTGTTAACGCCTTGGCTGAGTCATCAAGATGTTAGAGACTTTGCATGCCCATCTTTAAGACTGTGCATGTGTATGTACAGAGGTGATGTAATGTCTAGCGCACCTGCACCCTGTTTTCCTGGGATATGCAGGACAGATAGACGTCGGCCTCTCCCCCTTGTTAGACTGAACTTGTGCTTGGATGAGAAAAGCACATTGAGCGGAAACTCGCAACATTCAGGGAGGGATATTGTCACCACTTAGTGAGATGGAATGTGGTCTAGGGGAAAAAAATTATTTCCAACCATCGTTAGTGTTTATTGATTCTGGCGAACGAGAACAGTGGCAAACACGCCACACACAACCCAGAGGTGGCTTTGGGCTTAAATGTTCACTATGCTCATTCCTTCCATCACACTGCACCCGCTATCTGTGGCTCTCTTTTCATGTGCTCTTCACAAATCACAGGTCTCTGGGGGCTGAGCCACACACAGCAAACTTGGATGAGCTGCTTTTTTCCGTTAATAAAAATGAGCGCTCAGAATATTTTCCTTTGCTCGTTTTGAATCCTTTGACAATTCACACTTGCCCTCCCTGCTCCAAAAATAAAATAGAAAAAACACTATAGACACTCAAAGGAAAAAAATAAAACTATGGGGTTTGCTTAAATTCACATGGCATCTATGTCTGGCTCCCAAAAGCCACCGACTAAACACAATCAATCATGTAAATTTGGGCCTGTTTAATGTATCCCTCTGAAAATCAGAAATATTTGGGTGTGTTTGTGTTCACACGCATGTGGAAACTGAGCAGATATCCAGATAAAAGACTGTGAGGTAGCCAAGCGTGTTACTGTTTAGTTTACTTACCAGCAGGAAAGCCATGCTGCTTATATTTCCACAGGTATATTGGAAGTATAGGCAGCTAAGCACACATTTAGCACAGATTCCCATCTGAACGAAGCCCAAAGTCCACATTTCCCCCCCCGACCTGTCATTCATCATTTCTCCTCCTTTAACCTTTTTCACCCTTCCCCCCTTCTATGCAGTCTCCGCCGCAGGCAGAGCGATTGTAGTTTCTGAGGAGACGGAGAAGACCATGAAGGTGGCGTGGCAGGCGGCACCTGGAAATGTGCTCAACTACCGTGTTACCTACAAACCTCAAGTTGGAGGGCGCCAGGTTGCAGCTAAGGTGCCTGGTGGCACTACCACCACTGTGCTGCGACGCCTTACTCCCCTCACCACATACGACATCACTGTTCTGCCCGTCTACCGTTTCGGAGAGGGCAGAGCGAGGCAAGGAGAGGGAACAACACGTACGTCAGTCTATTATTAATCACACCAACACTAATGGTGCTCTGTCTGCCTCTGTTTGCCTCAATCCTGTTCTCATCCCAGTCATAACCATCTCATACTAAAAGTCAATATTAAAGTATATGTTAGTATTTAGTTTAACTTGAATATTCCTGTTGCTCATTTAGTCATTCAACTAAACTATACTCTTTTCTCCAGTGTCACCATTCAAAGGTCCTAGGAACCTCCAAACATCTGAGCCTTCCAAGACCAGCTTCCGTGTCACTTGGGATCATGCTCCCGGCGACGTTAAGGGCTACAAGGTCACTTTCCACCCTTCAGGGGAGGATATCGACCTGGGAGAACTCCAAGTCGGCCCCTACGACAATACTGTGGTGCTGGAGGAGCTGAGGTGTGTCCTCATTTTCATTCCCTTCATCTTACAAACAATGTTTTCTGATATATCATGTAAAAATCATTGGTTTTTTTTGGGTTTGCAGAGCTGGTACCAAATACACAGTGAATGTGTTTGGTATGTTTGATGGAGGAGAGAGTATGCCGTTGGCTGGAGAGGAGAAAACCACTCTTAGTGACGAACCCGACCCTCCACCTTATGTGCCAACAGGTGAAGTTTTCCGTCAAAATAATGTACTTTATTATGAAAGTGAGAACAGAAAACATTATTCTCAAGCCAACAAGAACATGAACTACTGTAATTTATTCATTCTTTATTCTGCTATCAGTTATTCAATTGCTATGCCTGTTATTACCATTAAGGTAGTTTCTCCCGTTTGAATCACATTGTAAATTATTTCTTTGGAAAAAATGCTCTCTATAGCCATGCCCCATAAAAGCTAAGGAGTTTCTCTGAATGCCTTTCCTCTTAGCATTTTGTCTCACAAAATAACAGATGTAATGGCAATTCCATCTGTCTGCCCCTCTGGCCCATCTTTACTGTGTCACTTTGGGCTTCCGCTTTTTATTTCCAGCCAGTGTAGAATCGAGCCATTTGCTTATAATCTGTTTGCAGTAAGAAAATGTTTTACTACCTTGTGAGTTGGTGCAGTTAGTGAGAGGAGGAAAATGTTCGTGATTGCATGGGAGGAACTGGAAAAGGTCAGCTCGACCGCTGCAGCTGCAGGCCTAGTCTTAATAGGGAGGGAGATGCACATTCACGTGCAAAAAATTAATCTTCCTGTACTGTCTATTGGCTACAGTACAGTTCTCAGACAGAAGACAGTTGTGGGTGTGGCAAAAATCTTAAATTTAGTTTTTTGTCCTAATTTCACTAATACAGAGAATAAATTGAGAATATGGGACATGAGAGCCACATTCAGACTGACACAGATTTCTGGAATAAATAGATGGATAAGAAAATCATCTTGACACCACATCGTAACTTTGTGTAATTTGTCCCCTTTTTAATTTTAATTCAACCCAACGTACCTCTACACGCTCTCTCTGTAAGCTTGACAGCTGGTCCTCTTTTGCAGCGACTATACTTTGGATTTTCTGTCTAAGCAAACCAATGTGTAAATCAAATATATAACCTGTTTTCAGTTGCAGACAGTGGCAGTTAGTGCAACATCTATCCCCGTTGCACATCTGCAGCCGTCTTTTAGGTGCTGAGGATCAGATGCCTACCATGTCGCCGCGCAGCTGTGTGTTGGAAAACAGGATCTGAATATTACCCTGCAGCTCTGGAGAACACACTCATCCGCTCTCCAGTGGAGGCCCTGTGATATGTCATGGGGCACTAAGGGCGTATTATTCCTGATCTGCCCTCTGGGATGAAAGAGAGAAATACTGTCTCCACATGCCACAAGACAAGAAGATAATAATCATGACAAATTCCTCTGAGAGGAAGAAAATTAGATGATTACTGCTTATTCCTGGAGATGAGTGTTTAAGATTGTAGAAATAGTTTTGATGTCCTTGTCCTTTTTGGTGTCATGAACTTTTCTTTCCCTCTTTCCCTTTACTCTCACATTTCTTTGAACATCTTCCACACCATTATAATTCAGACCACACCTATTGTGCACATGACAGTTGAACTACATCTTTCCCCTCTGCACATGATGACACATTCACTTCTGCCACTCAGATGTGACGTGCAAGACCACTGCACAGGCCGATATTGTGCTGCTGGTGGATGGTTCATGGAGTATTGGACGCCTCAACTTCAAGACTATTCGTGCCTTCATCTCCCGTATGGTGGGAGTCTTTGATATCGGCCCAGAGAGGGTCCAAATTGGTGGGTGTATTGGTCAACTGCTTACAACCAATAATATGAAAATTGGTCTTTTTGAATTGGTCTAACAGCTGTTGTGTCTACAGGTCTTGCACAGTACAGTGGAGACCCCAAGACTGAATGGCACTTGAATGCTCACAGTACTCGGGACTCCCTCCTGGATGCTGTGGCTAACCTGCCCTACAAAGGCGGAAACACCTTAACTGGTACTTCAATCTATTCAGTCTAATAGTGGCAGCACCACAGCTTCTCTGTCTCACTTTGGAATCAGTGTGATGAGTGCCTGTTGTCTCCATTGCAGGTCTGGCTTTGAACTACATCCTCCAGAACAATTTCAAAGAGAACGTCGGGATGCGACCCAACGCTCGAAGGATCGGCGTGTTGATCACTGACGGCAAATCCCAGGACGACGTCATCGTCAACTCTCAGAACTTGCGTGATGAAGCCATTGAGCTTTATGCCGTCGGTAATTCACTTCCCTTTATTTGCAGACTAATAATATGATCTAAGATTTCCATGTGGTGCAAGCTACTAATGCTATCGACTTTATCACTGCGGTTTAGGTGTGAAGAATGCTGATGAGAACGAGTTGAGGTCCATTGCCACTGATCCGGATGAAATTCACATGTACAACGTAGCTGACTTCTCCTTCCTGTTGGACATTGTGGACAATCTTACAGAGAACCTCTGTAACAGTGTCAAGGGACCAGGTATGGATGGGTTTAAATTGTGAATAATATCAATAACTTCACACAGGATCATCCACACCAACTGCTCTGCTCCCAGACAGTTTGATATGCAGTATAAACATAGAGTAGATCATCCCAAACCCACAGACAGTTAATGTCTGGCCCACCATGGAAGGCAACACTAAAAGCTAAGAACCAGCTGAGCTCTTGAAAATGATTGCAGATCTGTTATTTTCTTCATCCACTATTATTCCTGCCTCTGTGGAATAGGACTTAATCAAATCAAAGAGCTCCTATTGGGGAACCTCTTGGGGGACGCAGCTTTAATCTTATTCCATAATTTGATGTGGACATGGTTCCTTTAGAACTTTTTACCAAATCAAAGTTTTATCTGTGGCCACATTTTATTTGTTTTCGCTCTTTCATGATTAAAGGAGACATATTTTTCTCATATTCAGAAATTTTAATTTGTGTTAATACTTGAAATGATTTACATGCTCTAACGTTCAGAAAACAAATCACTTTCCCTGACTTTCCATTGCTGCAGTTCCTCCTGTCAGCCTCTGTGACATCACATGATATCACAATGATGTGTAACTATTGGCTGGCCTACTGACGAGGGGTTTCTGGTGATTTCCAAAGAAATCCAACGACTAACAATGTATAATAATCACTGTGATGGCCCATATTTTAGTTTCTATCTTTCTGTACATACACCTGAATTGGAGGAGCACCAGGTTCTCCTACTGATCTTGTGACATCCGAAGTGACGCACCAGTCCTTCAGAGCCTCCTGGACCGCTCCTGATGGCCCAGTGGAGAGGTACCGAGTGGAGTACATGACTGCGTCAGGACAGCCACTGCAGGTAAATCTTATGCCATAATGTGCTACAACTCCAAAAAATGTCTTCCATTCCAATCACACAAAAATTAGCAGTATGCGTAGCTCATCTTCCTGTGTGGGTATAAATGGGAATCTCCATTCGCACGTCTATCCTGTTTGTGTTGGCGTCTCGCTGTGTGAGTGTCTTATTACATTACGATCTGACTCGGGGCAAGGAAACAAAAACACACACAGCTCTTAGTTTAGAAGATTAGAACGCAAATAATGGCCACATGAGTGGTAGCCCTGTTGGCCAGCAGGGTCTTGGCTCCACAACGTGTGGCAAGATACGTTTTTGGTGTCTGAATCTCATTACACACAGTAGATGTTTGTTTTTGTCCAGCTCCCATGGTTTTAATAGTGAACACAGTTGTTGAGGTTTTATTATTGTTTATGCATCTGGGATTGAGGCACATGTTGAGATTTAGGTCAGTAGAAATTTGTCAAAGGGCTTTCTGGTTTTAATTGGAAGCTTGTAGTAAATCTGGTAAACAGATAGAGCTTTTGATTATTTTGCTCCTAAATGAATTAGAGCTTCCCCAACAACCCCCCCCCCTTTTATTTTGAGAAAATATCTACAGACATGTAAACTTTATCAAAAAGGTTTGACTCTTTAAACTACAGCTCGCTACTGCAGCTACATTCATCTAACTCCTTCCTTTGTCAATAGCTGCTCGTGGACGGCACTGAGACCACGGTGGTCCTCCAGCAACTCAACCCTCTGACCCAGTACCTGGTCAACGTCTATGCCCTGGTCGGAGAAGAGAGCAGCGAGCCTCTTAAAGGAACTGAGACAACATGTATGTCTTCTCTTCCTGAGTTTTTTTGACTTACTTCTCAACCTGTATCATTTATATAATATAAACTACCTCAAATAAACTATGTAACAATTACAATTTCACCTGAATGCAGTCACCCGTCAATGCCAAACAGTTCCCTGGAATTCAATCGAGCAATATTTTTTTCAACATCCTAGAATTTATCGAAAGGCTCTTTCGCACTTCAGCCTTTACTTTTATGAGTCTTTTCTCTTTGGGTCTGCTGCCTCTGAATCCCTCTGACTTAGCCACATATATATATACATATATCTTAAACTTTAAGTAAATGCAAAGTTGGAGGCAGTTTACATGGTAACACTGGTGTCTAACTCTGACTTCCTTCTTTATGCTGTTTTACTGGTGCTCTCTCAAGTAGCAGAGATTTAATAGTGTTACATAGCAGCTATAAAAGCACAAATAAAACAGCATTGATAAGTCTGAGAAATTGTCTGAAATAAAAGAAAACAAGGAAACAGAAATATGACTATCTACAGTTTGTATTCCTGTGAGCACATGTGTGTATGTTTAACATAATTGCTTTTTTCTCCAGTGCCCCTGAGTGCCGTGAGGAGGATGGACATTTACGATGAACAGATCACTACCATGCGGGTGAGGTGGGAGCAGGCAGCCGGCGCCACGGGCTACATGCTACTCTACAGCGCCATCAACGCCACAGAGCCCACCGTTGAGCAGGAGGTAAGAATGCGCGCAGCCAATCAGCTATGGATATGATGTGTTTACGTGTGGGGGAAAAAAACATGTGGGGGAAAAAATGCATGCATTCGTAAACACGCTGCTAAACGCTACATGGGACCAAACGCAACCTGCTGTCAGCAGTTTTTTGACAAAACACAGAAGTCACACACTGAAATACCACATTACAAAGTGGCCAGTGTTTGCCTCACCATTCAGCAGACAAGGCAGAAGGGATAACACAGAGGAACACTGTTAGTCACGAAGGGGTGGGCGAACCATGAGCTCACTCTGACAAGGGAACATCATCATTTGTTCATGAGGTGTCAAACCCAGTGGGTCACAACCAGATTCAGCAACAGATCATTTATCTCAATGTTCTTGTCCAAATGTTTCTCTCCATGACAATGAGCGGTCCCTGTCATCCAGCTCCCCTCTGACCTCATGTTGTCTTTTTTGTCTGCTTCCCCTTTCCAGATCAGAGTGGGAGGAGACACAACTGATGTCCAGCTGGAGAGGTTGCTCCCCAACACGGCCTACACGCTGTCCCTCTTTGCCCTGCACGGAGAATCAGCCAGCGAACCACTGACCAAGCAGGGAGTCACACGTATGTGGTCATTCAATCATGAGTTGATTTCGATAATGTAGATGCACTGGGGCCACTGTGAACTCAGGACTGTCTTTAACATTCATTCATTTAAATATCAACCTGTCTAGAGACTAACACTGACTTTCTGCTCCTCGTTCAGTGCCCCTACCACCTGCAGGCGAACTCAGGGTTCGTGATGTCACCCACAGCACCATGTGGCTTTACTGGGATGCTGCTCCTGGTCTTGTTCGCAAGTACCTCATCTCCTACAAGCCTGAGGATGGAGAAGCTAAAGAGGTAAGTTTAGTTCCACCACTGTGTTGCTTCCCTTTCCCCACGTCCTGAAACCCATTAAAACAAAAAAAAATTTAAACAGGCTTTTAGCAGCCAATGTTTTACCAATCCATTTCCTACATAACCTACACTACACTGAGACTGTTCTAATGTCTGTTTGAGCCATTTGGTTTGATGGTGATAAACTTCTTTAGATATTATTTTGATTGATCCTTCAAAGTTTTGGCTTGGACCACATAATGGAGACTGCAGCTGGCAGGGGGGTGGGGGCGTCAGGGAATATTCTGGAGTCCAGAATAGATCATGAAACTATCCAAACTTGGTCCCTCATGGTGAGGGATTAAAGGGTGTTTTTGGTGGTTGTAGAGATTGAGGATTGGGGTACGGCAGCAAACTCTTAAGATCTCTCATTTGCCATTTCCTTAGCTATAAATCAGATTGAGGCGATCCTCAAAACCCCTTTGGTGGAAACACACATGTGAAAGTGACTCATGGGCTGAGGATGTGATCGTCAGTAGTTGCCAAGAGAGTGGTAAAACGTCATGTCTGACCTTTATATTAAGTGATAGAGCCTAATAAGTGACAGTGTGCCCCTCACAGCACAAGCTGCAGGACATATCCCCACCAGCTGAAGCCCTCTGCATGCTTTTTTGGTACTTAGAGACTAATAAAGTGTCTGTTTATAATGAAAATGAGAGTGCAAACAATCACACATCCATACAGCAGCTGGTATTGGTATCGAAAATGTTTCCCTCTAGTTTTATTTCTTGAGGCTAAGCTAATAAAACCTAATGGAATCTAGAGCAGTAAAAGCAGTGTGGTATTTCCTGTAAGTATTCCTGGTGTTCAGTCAAATTCTGCAGCTTGTTATTGTTTGTTGAGTGTCTATTTGTTTCCCATTTTCCTCTGGATCAAGCACAGTTTTATACCTTCTCGTCAAGTTTCCAACCAAGTGTTATTAGGTGAATATTACCACTGTCGCCAAAGCTCCTGGAAACGCACACTCAGAGCGGAATTGAAGTTTCACAAGATCTGGCAAACATCTGTCTGAAGAGGAAAACATATGGAGTCTTTTCTACTTTCAAATTGCATAAAGAAACTCTGTGTATTTGTATTGATTTGATAACATTTTTACAACAAACATGTTTAAATGTTAACAGCTGGAAGTTGGAGGAGATGTGACCACCAAACAACTGGACAACCTGATGTCACAGACCGAGTATGCTTTGGCTGTTACTCCGATCTATGACGAGACCACTGGACAGCCAATGCTGGGAGACGCAATCACAGGTAAAAGTGAAAATGATTATAACTAGTGCAGTGTCCGTTCTGAACTTGCCTGTTTGGAATGGGCTGTTTGCGTAGGCTGTGGTAATGCTAGTTGCAGATTTATTGTTGAAGCAGCGCACAAAGACGTATTGTGTGTCCAAATCGCACTAAATCTGACATTGTACTTCGTTGGGCGTTTAAAAGTATACATGCCAAGTATGAAGCCGATAAAATGAACAGTTCTTGAGACATGTGAGACACATACAGACAAACAGACAAAGATATGTTGTATTATATGATGGCAAAGTGGATGTGGACTTGCAGTCATTTTAACTAACTTCCCTCCCTCTTCTCTGCAGATGTGGTTCCTGCTCCAAAGAACCTACGATTCTCAGAGGTTACCCAGACAAGCTTCAGGGCCACCTGGGACCACGGAGCCCCCGATGTTGCTCTGTATCGCATTGGCTGGACAAAGAAGGGAGAGAACAACTTCCAATATGTAAGAGAAAAGCAGCTGTCCTCAGTCCTCAAAACGATGAGTCCCACAGAAAAAAAACAGACTGCTGCACCAAACAAATTACAATCACTTTAAAATGGAATTTGTGTCCTTTGTTTGTATTGGATTAAGTTGTAGTCAAGCACCTTCCCACGTGATCTGTTAATGTTTTCTTCATCAGTCCATTCTGAACAACGATGAGACTACCCACGTCCTGGAGAACCTGGAGCCAGACACGCCCTATGACGTGACGGTCACTGCCATCTACCCAGATGAATCAGAGAGCGAGGATCTGATGGGCACTGAGAGAACATGTAAGATCTAGCAGCTCTGTGACGACTATATCCAGTTTTAATACCTCAGCTGTTTGATAGACTCAGTGTTGGCTCTTGAACCAAGGCAATACACTGATTTAACTTTTGATTTAACCTTCTGGAAATATGCTGAGTGACATGTTCAGTGAACGGTATGGCCATTATACCTTTCTATTTCTGCCTCTTTAGTGTCCAGACAAGGTGATAGCGCAGGTAAGTATATTTGTGGTAAAGCAAGAAGATGCTTTTCCTTCCAAGCAAAGAAAGCATGTGTTATCATCCATGTGGTCATAAGCTATGTTGTTCATTGGATAAGCATCATTTCATCATCAAGCCATACCCTTAACCCATCCACTGCTCCAATGATGCTACAGCTGAAACATCTGGTTTCATCGCGTGTTTGTCTGTCCTCATCCGTTTGTCCCAATGTCCATGCCATTCAACCCACGGCTGTTGATGACTCAGAAAACTGGATTTCAATTGTGCATGCCTTGCAAAACAGAGATTTGCATCCCTGTTTTTGCAGCCCATTCCATCATCCATCATCTGTTCCACCATCCATCCATCAATCCATTCATTGCCTTCATTCATGCATTAATCAGTCCATCCATCCA
Organism: Paralichthys olivaceus; assembly: GCF_024713975.1. Taxonomy (NCBI): domain Eukaryota; kingdom Metazoa; phylum Chordata; class Actinopteri; order Pleuronectiformes; family Paralichthyidae; genus Paralichthys; species Paralichthys olivaceus. The sequence continues at coordinate 18,288,798 of NC_091104.1, read as the reverse complement.
TCCATCAATCCATTCATTGCCTTCATTCATGCATTAATCAGTCCATCCATCCTTCCATCAATCCATGGCTGTTCAACAGAATCCATCCATGCTTCAGAAAAGACAAAACCCCAGAGGTGGATTGTCTTTTCTTCTCTTAAAGCCACAGTCCTTGATACAAATGAGACAGACCTGTTTGTTATAGTATGAGAAGTAAATTAACTGATATGTCAATGAAGTGAATCATTCAAGCCTAAGAATACACAGTTGAACATAGACTGACTAAAATATCAAGGACAGTGTCTTTAAAAGACATTTTTATGTAAATCCATGGAGTGAATGTGCTTATGACTGATTAACAAGGTTGTAATTACGATATTGGTTTATGTGTGCATTTCCCAGCCCCCAATGCACCTCCCACCAACCTTGTTGTGTTCAACGAAACCACCACCAGTATGAACACCAGGTGGAATCCAGCTCCAGGTCGCGTCCAGAACTACAGGATCACGTATGTCCCCACAGCTGGAGGCAGGACCCAGACAGTAAGTATGGAATTGTATATCTACTTTAATGTGAAATGTCAGAAAATCTGATCTGGTAAATGCTGAAACGTTTGCACATCTCGATTAAATCTTTCCGTCATTAGCCACCAGTAAGCTTTACTTACTCCTCCGTCTTACTCCTTGTCGTCTTCACTGGACTTCAGTCTTGCATTACTTGGCCTGACAAAGATGCTTACTCAGTCAGTGGATTTGTTTCTTCCACCAGAGCAGCTTTGCCTCCAAGAAATATACACTTAACTAAACATCTGCTACTAGTATTGCATTATTTTAGTTTACTCTGAGTAAAATCTCTTAATCTGTTGTTTGGAAATAGTGGCATTAATGTGGACAAAACCCCTTCCTAGTATTTCCTGATGCTTGAGTCTCCTGCTGGTCATGCATTTTTGGCTGCCTCTCTGAATATGCAAAAGTCTTTTTTGGAAAGAACAGCTGAATGTTTGGTTTCAATTTGCTGTCAGACATTTCTCATCGCTTCTACGAGCAAGACTTAAAATCGAGACTCCAGAGTGCTGTAAGGCATTTTTACACACTCTTAAACAAGGTTGCAGCCTGATAGTCACAATGACAAGCTGTGAAACAACCACTTAAATTAATGTTGAATGTTCCAACAACTTTAGCAGCTATATTTCACCCTTAATGTGAGGAGATGAGATACAATTGTAACATCTGATAATTTAACAGCTTGGTTGGGAGACTTATGAGATCAAACATTTCTCTGCACTGGGCTGTAATGGTCCACATGCAGTGTGTGCTATTTGATCAGCTGTGGAAAGCTTGGACATGGAGTACATGTGCCAAGTCAGGTCAGTGTATGTTTAGTGAGAATTGTGTTTAAAGAGCTGCACAAAGCCACTGTGCTGACAAACCTCTTTCTTTGTTGTTTCTTTTTTAATAAAGCCCAGATGGAAGCCAACATATGTTATAGTGGAGGAGGCAGGTAAAATTTAAAGCACCAGTGAGTAGGATTCGTAGGGATCTATTAAAAATGAACAGAGCCATGTAGTTTTGCCATGTTTCTATAGTAACCAAGAACAGAATAATCTCTATAACCAGATTCTGCATGTGAATATGCAGAATTTTTAGGTGAAGGACAAGATTAGGGGGCTGGAAGGTTTTTCTAATTCATGGATTCTAGTTAGACCAATCATGTTCGAGCAGGCTCTGTTTGCTTGCAGGGAGAGAGAAAAAGAGGTGATACACATTTTCCGAAATGTATCTGCTCTGCATTCATATGCAGGTAGCTGATAATAGAGATTAGATAACCTGTTGTCTGGACCTAAAACACCTACAAAAAGTATTACTGCTCATATTTTGTGTGGAGAAACCTTTGACTCCTGTGATAAAGAAAGTAGTTAGACTGTGAGTAGTGTATGGCAAAGGGAGGAAGCTGTCTTGGCTCAGATATCCAGTGTCTACACAGGAAGCCCCAAAATATTGGCTGTTGCCCCCAGAGACTAATTTGTCATCAGAAGTTAGGGGCGATGGGCTCAAAGACTGAGAACAGACAAACCAAACACTGGTTTCTGCGAGGGCCATTACCAGATGGTCACCATAGGTTAGGGAAGAGGTACTCAATTAGATTCATGCCACAAAATTGTAAATCGTACACCCTGGCCCATTGAGCTTTTTCTGTCCCTATTATTCACAGTCAGATTTTTTATGCAATATTCAGCTTTATCTTGTTGGCAGTTAGCTTCGCTTTCAACACAAAATGGAATTTTTTCCACTTCAGTACTTGATGAAATGTAAAAGTGTTGATTGTATGGCTGATATCAGAGTGAAAGGTGGATGGAAAACTGGAGGATAACAAGCTAATATTAGCCAAATCTTCTCGGTTCACTGTCAGGATTAAAACAAGGGCAGCTAGCCCAGGCTGTTTTGCATTACTTTGTCTGTTTTTGGGAATTTCTGACGCACATGTTGCACATGTTGTGAACAAGAAAACTATCGGACCAAAGGATCAAACGTCTGTCTTTGCGCTTTCTATTTCATTGCTGTTAAAAAGAATAAATCGGTTGATTGAGAAAGCTTAAGAGAGCTGTATCATGCAAACACACTCTCAAATCTCTTTTTGAATTATATCTGCAGTCCTTATAGCTCAAGCCAAAAGCAATGTTGTAAATTCATCACCAGTCATGGCTCCTAATGACAAGACATCCTGCTGTTTTAGCCATCAGCATACACATTTACCTTGGCCAGTGTGCTGGTGGCTCACCCTGTCCAAAAACACTCAAAGCATTCCTCCTCTGATATGTTGACAGTCCGGTAGTTTTCCGGTAGAATTCTTTCCATCAAGTTAGTGACATCAATTCAACAAACACATGGAGAGTTGTTTAACTTTTTATCTCTGTGTCAAAACAAATCAAAAAATGTTTCCCTAATAGCTGCAGATGGTCGATGGAGCTACAGTCAGTGAAGGAAATTTTAAAAAGCTTGAGAAAGAACAGCTAACTGACCAACTAAACTAGTTAACTATTGTTTAAGTATCTAAATCCATTATGTCTCCATTCATTGTCTTCACCAAGTGTTCACATCCATTTTACAGCATCGTCAACATAACGCAACAGTCCTCTCATGAAACCACATTTAAATTCACCATAGATCCAGCCCACACTGATTGATATCAATTCCCTAATAATTGTTATCAAGATCCATATATTACTCTGTGGGAAATCAGTGAAAATGCAAAAAAAAAAGATTGAGTTGAGGAAAATGATCAAACTTTCGCCCCTTTGTCCAGATCCACTCCAAAATGTAATGGTTTCTTCCTTGGCCCATACCCCACCCTTCCATAAAGTTAAAAAAAAAATCTGTTCTACAGTTTTTTGCCTTGTCCAGGTAACAGTCAAATAAACAAACAATCTGAATGAAAACAAAGCCTCCTTGGCAACGGTAATGATTGATTTTCGAGTTATCAGCCAATGAGGCTAACATGTACTCTTCACCAACTAGACCCAGGTTGGAGGGAAGAAGACCACTGTCCTGCTTCCCAAGCTGACCCCGGACACCGAATATGCCATCACTGTGGTGGCTGTCTACGCCCGAGGAGTCAGCGAAGAGCTTAACGGTGTCGGAAAGACCAGTAAGTTGTCTTTCACCAAAGATTCTCCCCCAATGAAAAGTGATAAAAGCTTTGGTATCTTATGTCCCCAATATTAACTGTATCATACCTTTATATTACCTTAGAACCTTTGGGTGGCGTTAGGAACCTGCAGGTCACTGACCCCACCACCAGCACCCTGAATGTCCAGTGGGAGGCTGCTGAGGGCAACGTTCGTCAGTATCGGGTCTTCTATGTTCCTGCAGCTGGGGGAGAGGAGGAGATGGTGAGCTGGGAAAAGAGCTCTCCACCATGCATAGAGCTTTCTTTGGGCTCAAACACAAACTGATGCACATCTTGTTGTTGCTCTATCTAGGTGCAGGTATCAGGCAGCACTTACAGCACTGTGCTGAAGAACCTACAGTCCGATACTGTCTACACCGCATCTGTGGTTCCTGTCTACTCCGCTGGCGAGGGACAACGCATGTCGGAAAACGGCAAAACATGTAAGCACTGCATGCATATGGTTAACTGATGTAGATAAGAAGTTAGTAAAGTGACATTTAGATGCAGTGGAGACGACCTTAGAAGACAGATTTCACGGTTTAGAAGAGATTGACAGTGGCGTGGTTTTTTTCAACTGTCAGGATCAATTCATGTCTGTCCAGAATGAACTCACTGACCTCGGCTGCTGGCTTTGCTGTTCCTCAGACACCTAAACACAAAAGGCAGCCAGTCATTTATTATTTATTTCATAAAATCATCCAAGGCTTTTTTAAATCTGTGATCAAACGCAGTTCGTGCACACTCAATCTACACCTTACATGTAAAACGTAACATACAACATATGTAATAACGACAGCGCTAAGCTCCATCAGCTGCAGTGAGTTTAAACAGCAGCATTTTTTTTTTCATTTTTCTCCCACCGTTTCAAACCACCAACCTCTGCCGGGAGTGAGTCAGCATTTTGCGGGGGCGATTGCGTAGGAAGGAATTCCTCCGGGTTGGCGGCACTATAATGGTGTCTCCTTTCTTTTTACCATAATGTTCTCCATTTATAGGTTGCAGCGGAGGGTCGTGGTTGGGATAATGGGGGGAGGGGGACACATTGAGGAATTGGCTCCCCTTTGGGAAAAAGAAACGGGGGGGGGGGGGATGAATGAAGAGCATTATATGTTTGATGGCTCTCAACTCGCTTGGCTGGGGTCATGCTCCATGGCTGCTACTGTTACCCCCACTTTCCCTTCCATGGCAATGGTGCCTCATGTTTATTGGTCTTTTCCCGGACGCATTACCCAACAACTGTTATACAGTATGTACAGTATATCAGAGCCTATTGACCTCATAGCATTGTTTCCTCTGTTGAAAATTACATTTATCTTATCCTCTTTAATGTAGGATCACTTGAGCTCTACCATCGCAAAATTGCTGATGGTTAATTATGCCTCCAAGTTCAAAGCAGCCCCTCGGGCAACAGTGAAACTTTAACAGTGAGGAAGCTCACTGCGTTTTCCCCCCCCTTTGAATTTATAGGTTTATAATGGGGAGCGGCATAAAGCCTCTAAACATCTGCTTTGGCTTTTTTAGAAGGCGAGCTTCACACGGGGCCACACATATGCCTTGTGTTCCCTTTTCATTAACCTTGAGAGCGTTGACAGGAAGTGTCCTGTTAATAGCTGTATTGTTAAATAAAGCCTTAAACTCGTCTGTCGGTTGCTAAGAGTATTGTTCTTGTTTTTATTGAAACATTCTCATGTATTCATTGGGCCATTGGCTGTCTGCACAACTAGACCATGTTTTTTCAGTTGAGACAAAGAATGGCAGCACTGCTATTCAGGAGATTCACAAAGGTTACATGTAGAGTCTTGTAAGTGTCTGCTAAGAAGCTTTACAGGATAAAAAAGCATCAATAATAAAGCAAAACTAGGAATAAGTGTATCTGTATAGTGGTATTATAAGTGTTTTTGAGTACCTAACTAAAAAAATCTCTCTGTTTCTGTCTCCTGTCTGTGATCTCATCCGTCTATCTGTCCAATCTGCACAAACCACTCATGTCACCAACCTTTCACCTCACCTTGTCATCACTGTTTCCTCTCTGTCCACCTTCCTTGTCATCACGCTTCTCACCACTTTCCACCCTATTTTTTCCCCTTTTACCTTACCCTGACCCTCACCCCGACCTTTCACTTCCTCACCATTACGTCTGCCTCTACATTCCTGGCTTGGCAGTGGAGCGCAGCCCCGTCAGGAACATCCAGGTCTTCAACCCCACCACCAACACTCTGAACGTTCGCTGGGAGGCTGCCACGGGCCCGGTCCAGCAGTACCGGGTGGTCTACGCACCTCTGACTGGCGCCAGACCCTCTGAGTCGGTGAGTTTCCATCCGCTGTGTGGGCAGAAGTGTAGTTTAGCATATATTGTATGCATTAAATCATATAATATGCACACACAAACACTGAGGGATCCATGAGGAAAGCGGGTGGAGGTGTAAGCACATGTTGCACAAAGAGGAACCCACTTTTACAGTTCACCATGTGTCATTAAGAAGAGCCTCATCCTGAGCTATTAAAAGCAAATCATCAGTCTATTCACCAAATGGTGCATGTGTGCTGCTGAATTCTTTTCATTAACAGACGGATACAGTTCTAAACGAAAGCATTAAACCATTAATTAGAGCAGAGATTCCTTAATTACAACTCCTGTTTTTGACACGGTATGAGGCATCTGGCACCAGTGTGCCCACATCTTTACATGTGAAGGACTTCTGGTTCAACAACTTTTGAAGTTTTGCCAGTGAGACTGCACCATTAGGAACAGTTTCTACATTGGGACCCTAATAACATGGTCTTTGAAGAGTGAGGCATACTCCAGTTTATTGATAGAGACCTGCTCTCTGCCTCTGTCCCTATTGCTTTGCACATTTATGGCAGACTCAAACCTTTTCCATGCCCGGAGCCACTGATACGCATCAATGGCAATGTGGCATTTGTCGGTCAGCGCCATCAAATTTAACACCAGATGGAGATCAGCAGCATGAATTACCAACTTAGTTTTATACCGAGACTCTCATGCACATGAGTATGTTTTTAATCAGGAAAGATGGCAGCAGATATAAAGTTATGCTATCAAAAGAGAACTGAAATAGACGGCCAGATATCGATTCATTCACATGAGAACATGCATGAACAGATTCATCCACCAGTCTGCAGGTCTGACACACATATGGCGCAATCCCTCAAATGCAACCCCCTTCTGTGCACAAGTTCTCCCTTTTTCTGTTGAAATCTTCAGCACAACTGTTCACCCCCCCCCAAGAGGTTACAAGGTTACAGCACCAGAACAGACGTTACTACCGCCGCAAACTAACCCCTACACACACAACAACACACACACACAAACACACACACACACACAGAGGGACTGAGGAGGAGATGCAACCAGTTGTCCTGACTGTCAAACACCCCCCACCCCCACTACCACCAACACAACCTCAAACATCAAAGGAATATCTGCCTCTTCCTTTCACTTTCTGCTGACAGTAAGAAGCTGCTGGGAAACAGGCAGGTGTTAGAGGGAGTGTGCAACACAAGCAGCTTTTAGAGGAAAGGGACGGAGGATCGTTCCCATTATCTTTGTCTAATTTTACTGATCTGAAGTGGTTTACAAATACATACAACTGTGTTAGTTCCTGACACGTTTGGTGCCTATGTGCAGGTTTTGGTACCAGGAACCACCACCACAGCCTTGCTACTGGAGCTGATCCCAGACACAGACTACAATGTCGGGGTGGTTGCCCTGTACAGCGATGGCGAAGGACCCACCATCAGTGACAGTGGAAAGACAAGTAAGAACCTGAGCTGATACCATCTAAATACCCTGTGTATCATGCTTCCTATAGAGCATAAATGCAGAATAAATGTTTGAATTTACAACTCAGAGGCAAACTTTTTTCTTCTTCCCACACTCAGGGCCCCGCAGTGGCCCAAGGAACATGCGTGTGTTCGACCCCACCACCACAACTCTCTCTGTGAGCTGGGAACATGCCGACGGCCCTGTCACCCAATACCGCATCACCTATGCACAGATCACAGGAGACCCCATTGACGAATTTGTGAGCATTTGTATAATCAATGGTTTTACTGACCATAGTCCAAAGTGATGACCCTAACAATAACCCCCATATGCTCTTGATTCTTAACGTGGCTTGTCTTTTCTATTTTAGACCACGGTGCCAGGAAACAGAAACAACGTGGTCCTGCAGAACCTGGACCCAGACACACCTTACAACATCAAAGTGACCGCGATCTATTCTGATGGACCAGGAGGAGAGCTGGAAGGAGATGGACGCACAGGTACAAACTGCTCCATCCTCACAACCTCATGAGTGTTGCCTATGTGCATCTTTTAAACTGATGCAGATTCTATTTAAATACATGAAATCAAGCATAAAGGACTAATGCTTATTAAAGATATCACACACACACACACACAGCAGTGCTGAAAAATCTGAATAGACTGATCCATTGATCAGGATCTTGAGTTATTGTAGCTGAAATGGAATAAGTGAAATTCTTGTGGTTTGCCAGAGAATCATAAAATGGCTGCGTTCCACTCAGGGATAACTCATACTTAGAGTGCCGGCCAGTGTCTTACTCAATTTTGCCTTTCGAACCACAAGAAATCCTATTAAATATCGTAATGCCGCTCCACTCCTTGAGGCCCCCCCCCCCCACACACACAATGTCTATGATGTGTTTAAGTGTTATCACCCTCTTGATCACACACTGATATATTTTACCCATAATTCAAAAGCCATAAAAACACTCTGATACAGTAATTACCCTGTTGACAGCTCAATAGCAACAAATAAAGTGAAATTCAAAGGAACCTGCAGCACATTCCAGTAAACCAAAGCTTTGTTTACTGTTTCTCACAGTCGGCATGCTCGGCCCCAGGAACCTCCGCGTTTCTGATGAGTGGTACACCCGCTTCAGGGTGGCCTGGGATCCCGCCCCATCCAGGGTCAGCGGATACAAGCTTATCTACCAGCCTGAGGGTACGAACGTGTTTTAACGTAGATGAAATAATCATAATTTATAAGCTGTTACCTGTAATGATTAAATATTTATACCTCTTTCCAGGCTCTGATAACTCCATGGAGGTGTTTGTTGGAGACGTGACCTCCCATCAACTGAACAACCTGAAGCCTGGAACCACCTACGACCTGAAAGTGCTGGCACAGTACAGCACAGGCCTCAGTGGACCTTTGATTGGTCAAGGCACCACATGTAAGTTGATGATATCATCTCTTTTTCAACAGACGTAATTGTAATCAGTGTGATACATGTCAGGAGCTATTCTCATGTAAATAAAGGGGTTTAATTGGCCAAAGGAGAAATACATGTATGTGCTAATGGACACCTTGCATGTTTCCCTTTAGTGTACCTGAACGTGACAGACCTGACCACCTACAACGTTGGCTACGACAATTTCTGCATCCGCTGGGCCCCTCACAGAGCAGCGACCTCCTACAGACTCAAAGTCAATCCTTTTGACGGTAAGCGTAAAACTCAATGACATTTTGAAGAGGCCATGTTGATTCAGATAATAAATATGCTGGATTACTGCAAGATGGATCTGTCTGACGTGGATTTTCTCCTCTCCTCCAGCCTCCAAGAGAGGAGCTCAGGAAATCACTGTTAGGGGCTCCGAGAGCAGCTACTGCTTCGACGGCTTGTCCCCCGACACCCTCTACAATGCCACTGTGTACACCCAAACCCCCAACATGGAAGGACCTGGAGTGAGCGTCAAGGAGAGGACATGTAAGATTACATTTTCTAGTAACACTAATGTATGAGAGAATGGTAAAAGTACTATATGAATATCTCCTCACTTGTTGCAGTATACTACGTCCCTCTCAGTCTTCTGCATTTGTCTGTATTTTATTTTGCAGTGGTCAAACCCACAGAGGTGCCAACCGAGCCTCCCACTCCCCCTGCTCCAGTTACAGTCCCCCCTGCGCTCGACGGTGAGTAGAACTTTGACATTTGCATCCTGCGTACTAACATATAATAACTCTTACATCTTAACTGAAATGAGTCTTCATATTAATACCATTGTATCTGTGCCACAGTGTGCAAAGGTGCCAAGGCAGACCTGGTCTTCCTCATCGACGGCTCCTGGAGTATTGGAGACGAAAGCTTCAACAAGGTCATCCAGTTTGTCATGAGCATGACCGGAGCGTTTGACGTCATCAGCCCTACTGGAATGCAGGTCAGCATGAATCTCATCTTTTCCTTCCCAGTAATATTTGTCTCACCAGATTTTTTTCTAAATTTTTTTAAATTCATCTTTTGTTTGTTTTTTGAACAGGTCTCATTTGCGCAGTTCAGCGATGATGCCAAGACAGAGTTCAAACTGAATACTTACCACGACAAGGGCGTTGCGCTGTCAGCTCTGCAGAATGTCCGCTACCGAGGAGGAAACACCAAGACAGGTACACCCTGATGTGTTGGCACCTCTGACTCAACATTTCCATCTTTATTGGTCTGTTCCCTGATGTCTCTCTCCCTCTGGTCCCTTATTTTCATGCAGGCATTGCTCTGAAGCACGTTTATGAGAAGGTGTTCACATCGGACAGTGGCATGAGGAGGAACGTCCCCAAGGTGCTGGTGGTGGTCACAGATGGACGCTCCCAGGATGATGTCAAGAAGAGCGCAGAGAAACTGCAGCATGCAGGTCTGTGTTCATCATTATCATGTGTGTTTTGCTTTGAGCCAAACGTTGTGGTGGATTTAAAAAACTTTAAAAACAGCCAGCGGTTATTGGAAGTAGTACAATGGTCTTTATTTATTTGTTGTGTTTCCCCCACAGGCTACAGTGTGTTTGTGGTCGGAGTGGCTGATGTCGACATGACAGAGTTGAGACTTATCGGCAGCAAGCCCAGCGAGAGACATGTGTTCGTGGTGGACGACTACGACGCCTTTGCCAAGATCCAGGACAACCTGATCACTTTCATCTGTGAAACGGCCACTTCTAGTAAGACAGAGATCCATCTACCATTGAAACACCTTTACAGTTTTCATATTTCTGCATAAGTGCATCTGCAGAAGTAAGCCAATAATTTATCTATTGCCAGAGGAAATGCAAGAAGTTAAATTAATCAAATTCCTTAAACCATTATCAGTTCCAACTCCTAATAATGTCTCGTCCTGTTTCAGCTTGCCCTCTGATCTACATCAATGGATTCACCACACCTGGTAAGCATAAAACATCTCCATAAAACATACACATACACTTGTCCTGCACATAGTTTGCTGGTACTTCTAAATTACACTTATAATCTTCTGTTCAGGGTCAACATGGCTCATGTTTCTTTATCTTAATCCCTCCAGGCTTCAGGATGCTGGAGGCTTTCAACATCACAGACCGGTCGTTCGCCGGCATTAAAGGCCTGTCCATGGAGCCGGGTTCCTTCAACAGCTACATTGCCTACAGAATACACAAGGATTCCTTCTTGAACCAGCCCACCAAGTAAGAGTTGAGGCTGAGTAATATATGCGTGTGTGTTTGTGTCTGTGTGAGTCTCACCTTACGCATATTCCCAGCCTATTGGCCTCATCTCCTGAGCACGATAATGGTGCTTAACCCACAGTCATTATTCATAATCATGTTCAATTGCCTCTGTAGTCAGAGGGGTTTCCCTTCTGCCCTTTGGCACTGAGCCAGCTGCTATTTGTTGTTGAAGCATGCGGAATATTAGGTGCTAGCAGTGAGAAAGATTTGGTCATAGCATTTAAAAGTGTCCTGGACCAGGCACTCCTTCCATCTATGGGAGCCAACAAAGCACCCCTGGGTGAGGAGTTCTGTCTCTTTGTTAGACCACCATTTAGGCTGAGTATCCAAAGCCCTTCTGCATATTTTGTTAATATGTTTGTAATGATGCGTATTTTGCGTGCGTGCGCACAGCCGTTGAGTTGATGTGCACAAATGGAAACACTTCGAACTGCAGCAAAAAAAGGAGAGGGGACAGAAAATACTTTCAATATGTGGTCAATTTCTGCAAGGCCACACGGAAAACTGGCAATCAGTTCCAGCTTCTGCAGCCAGCGTGACAATGGCTGCTGTATCACTGTGCCGAGACTTAATAGACGTGGTATTAATTTCTAACAGATGATGTTCCGACTGCAAGCGTAATGAGGGCACAGCTCGGTCTCATGACACCTCACGATGTATGTTTTTTTAACACTAACAGGGAGATCCATCCGGAGGGTCTTCCCCCATCGTACACCATCATCCTGCTCTTCCGCCTGCTGCCCGACACAGGCTCCGAGCCTTTTGATATCTGGCAGATTGCAGACAAAAACAACAACCCTGAGGTCGGGGTCACCGTCAACCGTAAGCCTCCCGTCGTGTTTCAGTGCTCAGCTGAAGTGTATTGACCTGTCAGATTTTAAAGGCAGGACATAGAAAGCCTGCATTTGTAACTTCTTCTTTTCATACATTTCTAACACACATGGTAATGCATGAACATAATCACGGCCATGGACCTAATCCCTCCAGGCCTCATCTTCCTCCCTCTCCTCCCTCCACAACCATGTGTTCTCTGCTGTTCCGTCCCTGCTTTGCGTGCCACCGCGTCGTAACGCGCTGTCAGGGATTCATCAAGGACTCCTCTCTCTTTTCAGCTTCCAGCAAAACAATCACGTTTTACAACAAGGACACCCGAGGAGAGATCCAGAAAGCCACGTTTAATGAAGAGCAAGTGAAGCAGGTTTTCCATGGGAGCTTCCACAAGGTAAACACAGAGCATGATTTTCTAAAGAGAAGGGGTGCTGTGTGCACCGCATAGTGATATTATTAAAGTTTGGCTTGGACAGGACAGACTGATCTGATTGTACTTGATAGATCCTTTTGTACACAGTGTGTTGTTTTGACTCTTTGTACTTCCTTTCACATATATTGCTTTTAAATCTCTGTGAGTGACTTCTATAGCTAATTTGATTCGGCTGCATTATCTTTTATATGGGTTATTTTCTTATCTTTATTCAAAAGCGTGGTCCTGGTCCTGCTGATTCGACGTTCAGATTTGCTAATGCTTTCACTCAAAATTCTGCGCTTGCACTCAAAAAGTAAATATAATAATAAAATCTGAATGTTAAATCAATAGGTACTGCTCTATAAATGAAAGACCACGCTCTTGAATAAAGAAAATACCCCCATACTTTTAATGCCATGTTGCTGCAGCGTGTTACCTGTCAGAAGTTTCCTGTGCTCCGACTCAGACTGCGGTCAAACCGGTCCTTGCACCTTTTCTGTGATATGACATTAAACTAAAATTATTGTAAGGTGAGGTAGGAGGGATATGCTGATACCTCAGCCACCCAGCTTAATGTGAAAACTGTTACAGTTAACCACAGAGCTCTGAGTTGGTTCAAGAATGGCCTGTGGCATTTTCAAGAAACAGGTCGCCATATTTTTCATGAAATAAGCATATTTTATTATATTGTCTTTACACTCATGGTAAGAAATGTAGATTAAACTGTCTCAGGGGAGAGCCGACTAAAAGATGAATTATCTGCTCCTCTCAAAATCTCTAATCTAATTTAAAAGAACCACCCACAATGGTTTCATTGTTTTGCGAGCTCTTCGTTTCTCCCAAGTGCCTTAACCACCACATCAAGCCCACATTGCCAAGCTTGAAACTGTGATAAACAGCATTTGTATGGTATGGATTCCCCTGGGGCCGCAGTGAGAGGTAAGAAGAGACATCCAATGCCTTCAAATCCAACTCAAAGCAGCTGAGAATATAAAACATCCTCTGTTGTGTTCCACCACAGCAGGGTGTAGTGAGCAGAACAATGAGGGACAGTATATTTTCATACCGAGCTGGATCGACTTCAGATGCTAGATTCATCACTGGAGGAGAAGTGGCTGGTTCCAATGTACTCTTAAGTCACGTTGCATTGGATTGCAGTTTGTTACCAAGCACAGTGTGCTCCTTATGTACTACACAGGTTCATTTTCTTCAAGTAATCCGAATGAATGACCCTTTTCAATGCAGCAGGGTCTTATCCGATATCAAAGTGCCCCCACTTCCTGACATTACAAATTGCAGATTTTTTGGGACTGATGAGAGTGATAAATTGGCTTGTAGATCAGAGCGTGCTGTAAATGGATTTTTAGTTTGAGCATTTAGCATCCACACAAGTAATTGTAGGGTAACTTCACAGATGAATGAGACCGTGGAAAATGTTGGGTCAGGTCTGGATGTACTGTAAATGACATCACTGCTGGTATAGTTGGATAGCAGCATGATCTGTGCGTGTGTGTGTGTGTCTGTCTGTGTGTGTTCTGTCAGACTGTGGCCATAGTGGAGACTGCAGTCTCAATGTACACTGGGTGACTAGTTTGTGGTGAGGCAGTTGGTGTTTCATGAGCTGGCTTGTCCGCAGCGGTCTACCTAGCTGCTCATTTGCTGGTCTGCTGAGTGAGTGCCACTGCTGTGCTGGTGTGTTTACATGTTGTCGAAGGTTTCCCAACACTTTGTCCATGGCTATTACACAGTGACAACAGTGTGTGTGTGTGTGTGGCTAGTCACTAACGACATTTGGGCTCAGTGTCCATGTGTGAAGACAAGAACACATGTTGACCTTTAACCTTCAGGTGAACCATGTTACACATTATTTTCTAAATGATTTGATTCATTCCTTTGTCTATATATAATAGTAAAACATCACATGTTCCCGATGCTGACATCTTCAGATGTATTGTTTTGAATGAACGAAAGACCAAAACCTAATAATATTCTGTATATTACCACAGAAATAATAAATATGTAAATTATTATATTTTTATTTGAAAATAAAATATTCACCTTTGAGAAGTTGTTACAAATTGTTTAGCAGTTTTCCTTGAAAAAAGTCACAAAAAAATCATTTAGGTTCTGGTCACTGTCCTGTCCTACTTGATCGTTTCATTGATTTTGAAATTTGCCTGATGCTTGATAGAAGTTAATTTGTAATTTAAAGATTCATTAACTATTTGTAATACACTGTTAGACACTAATGTGTCAGCTTGCAGATTTAGCTTCTCTACAGAGTAACTGCAGAGGTCGAGGTCCTGACAAACATGTGGGAAAGCTCTCAGTGATGACTTGAGCAGATGCTGTAGCCGCTCACTATCCCACTTGGGAATCCCATCCCACACTGGATGGGTGGGAGTCTGTGGCAGGAACCTTCCTGTTAACCGAAGTGAAGAAGACATTTTCCATAAGCCACAGTGACTAGTTATATGATGGAGTTGTTGTACAGTCACTGCTTCAATTTCCGTACTGAAAAATGGACAACCCTGACTGTTCCTCGAGAAGTCTTGAACTCCGTCCTTCAAACTTTCCTTTCAGAGGCTTAGCAGGGCGGCCTGTGCCAGTATATGCACACACTAATTAAGATGGAGGGGCGGGGGTGGGTGAATGAGGTTCTCCACAAAGCCAAAGCTCTCCTTGATGCTGGTCTTAAGGATGGTTTGCCAAAATGTCCAGTGACTGCTCTCTTTGTTCATCTGACATGCTGAAGTCTTTTCTCTGTGTCCCGGACAAGTGGACTTAGTGACCCTAAATAAAAGCCCACTGGAAATACAGGAAATTATGAATTAACTTAATAAACAGACAATGTCTGCTCACTCAATCTGTTTTAAAGAGAGGTCTGACACCTGCTTATTAGTTCGTGCATGAAATTAAGACCATCAGGCAGTCAAGGCTGAGGTTTATGTAAATGGAGGAAAAGGCCAAGAAAAATAAAATAGAATCTGATAGAAATCATTGAAATGTGACAAGTGCATTAGAGTCAAGAGCCTGAAATCATATGTAGTGTTGACACAGGGAAGAACTGCTCTGTGTTAAGAATTGATGAATGGAAATCTACAATCTGTCAGCACCTCGCTGCAGAGGGACAAGATCACTCGACACCACATATCATCATGTGAAGGAGCAGTAGACACGCAAGAGATCCTGAAGTCTTATTTTCCAGTGACTGAAGTGTTTTGTATTGTGTTTACTTATTGGTCAGTGATGTAATATGCATACATGCTCATTATTTGCCCTCCGAGAGGTTCCTCCAATGTTTTTTCAGTAAGCCCTCAAGAGCATCATGGTGTAATATATCCACGTCAGGACCCTGGGATAAACGACACCCCTCTCCTCTTTGTGGTTCACCAGATAGTTTGTTCTGTTGCCAAGGAAGTCAAATGTAATTTTGTGATTGGTTGCCAAGAACTACGGCCTAGTCTGCGGTTGGTACGGGCTTTGTAGAGAGGAATGGTAGCTTGCGTTTCCTGACATAAAGAAAGCTTGTCTAACTGATGAGCGGGGGGGGGGGCTGGATTTGCCACTGTGAAGGGGAAAGTATGGAAAGTGTAGGACTTGTGTGATGGCACGCCGCAAAATGATATTGTTTCAAGATGTGGAGCCGGGTCCTCTGGACAGGAAACCTCACAGTCTGGCACTTTGTCATCCCCTGTTGTTATACAATCACTGACTGCAGCTTTAATGTTACACTGAAAAGCCAACTCTTGTATATTTACTCTTTTTTTTTCATGGTCATTCATCTGCAGAGGGATCAAACGGCAACTGTTTGCCAAATCAGTAACCGCTCAGCATCTATAAGTAACATGGGTCTGCAAAGACTAAACAGAACTGAAATCTTGCAATTATGTGGAATAAATGATCAGCACCTTTTCTCAGACAACATGGTTTAAAAAGGTTCAGTGGTTTCCAGTCTTCTGGTTGCACAATCATGCCCCTTCCTAATAAAGACAAAAGCCAAATCTTTTCCAAAGCTCTTGTGGTCTTACAAGTATTTGCCTAGTCATTGTTTTGTGTTTCATTAACTGTGCCCTCTCTCTCTATCCTCTCCTCTCTTTCTCGTGCAGCTCCACATCAGCGTCTCTCCTGAGAAAGTCAAGCTCAACTTGGACTGCCAGGAAGTGGCAGAGAAGCCGATCAAGGAGGCCAACAACATCACACTCGACGGCTATGAAGTGCTTGGCAAGTTGGTCAAGTCTGGAGGCGGGAAGAGGCAGTCTGCAACAGTAAGTGAAAAAAAAAAAAAACACTTGGAAAACCAAGTTTGGAAAAGCATCTCACAACTTTCCAAATAGCGAATGTCCAAAAATCTCTTGTGCGTAGATGCACAATTTGGTTATAACTGCTTCCAGTGACTGTAGGAAGGATGAGGCCCTCCATCATTCTGTCTCTCTGAGGGCCTCGTTGTTCTCTGCTCTCAACATTGACTTTCATTTGTGAATGGGAGCCATTTGTAACACCTCTCCATGTTTTCTTCTGTTGTGTAGTTCCAGCTCCAGATGTTCGATATTATCTGCAGCTTGAGCTGGATCAGCCGAGACAAATGCTGCGACCTGCCCGCCACAGTAAGAACAAGTGTCACTGTAAAGTAATTTAATACTGAAGTCAAGAGGTCATTTACAGGTGCAGGACTGGAGAATCTTGCCAGTTCTTAGAGAAACAGGATAATTAGTTCTTGGCTGAAAGAATTAGCCATTCCTATTATATATAATACATGCGTAACATCTCAGGGCTTCACCGTCTGTGTTGTCTTTAAAATAGAATGTGGCCCTCGAGTGAAACTCATGGCTGATTACTTCTTGCATCAGCCGAACTGAATAGAACCTTGTATCCTGTGTATTTGTGCTGATTGGACTGTTGCCGGTACAACTTCCCTGAAACACATGAAAACAAGCGCTCCTCTAGATCACAGAGTAGACAGTGAATCATATTTATTTGGATACATCATGTTAAATACCGGATGCAGGCACATTTATCCAATTAGAGGTAATTTGTCTATAATTTGCATCAGATATTAATACGTCACATCAATGAGCGCCGTCTTATATAATTTGCACAATGCCAGAGACTCTTTTTTTGCAGCCGTCTCTGAGTATTTGGTCTTGAAGCCTGAGCGCAGCTTTGCTGATTCCAGTCACATGTCAGCGTGAGCCACTGTTCCACCGTGACCTTTGCAGGGTTTCCGAACTGTCTCCTCTTCTTAAATGACGAGGGCACAGACGCAGCTCGCCAGGATACTGTCACAAAATTACATCAGGGATTTTTTGTTTTTGTTTCACTCTGCAGAGTAGGATGTGATCTCTTTTATTAATGGCTATGAAAAGGGAGTCTTTTCTAATTTCTGTCTTCTCTGTCTTTCTTCCCAGAGAGATGAGGCCAAGTGCCCATCCCTACCCCACTCGTGCACATGCACACAGGACAGTATCGGCCCTCAGGGACCCCCTGGACCTTCGGTAAAGACACTATCCAGACACATCCTATCACTGTACTGTGCCTTCTTGTCTTTCTTTCCCTGATATTTTTTTCTTGTTTTGATTATAATGATAAAGCCTCCTTCCTATGCTGATCCACACAGAAGGTTTTAGCATTATAATGACCATATCAGCTATAACTACACTCTTGACATTGGCCTGCTACAGTCTGAACTTCAGTAGAC
Source organism: Paralichthys olivaceus (assembly GCF_024713975.1). Taxonomy (NCBI): domain Eukaryota; kingdom Metazoa; phylum Chordata; class Actinopteri; order Pleuronectiformes; family Paralichthyidae; genus Paralichthys; species Paralichthys olivaceus. The sequence goes on along the minus strand of NC_091104.1, from coordinate 18,270,699 downwards.
CGAGGTGGTCCCTCAAATCAGGAATGGTATTTTTTTTTCCTCTGGAAAGAGCAGTAGAGGATGAGACCAGTGGCATGCACAGAAAAAATAGGTAAAGGGAGAAGTGTCAAAAGATAAATGCCTGTTGGAAAAACAACAGGGAAATGTCTCGGGGAGAAGTCTGGAATATGTGTGCTTGGTAACCTCCCTAAGCCCCAGCAAGGGTTTCATAGGGCTTGGGGGTTTTGGGGGCTTTTGGAATCTGCTCCTGTTGTTACACTCACTCAGCCTTTTTTGGATCTTTGCTTTTCCAGGGTAGCCCGGGTTCTAAGGGACCACGAGGAGACAGAGGAGAACGCGGCAATGTTGTGAGTTTAACTTTACGTCACTTTAAGCATGGAAAGTATTTTCAGTGTTTTTTTTATTTTACAGGCTGTGATTTATTTTACTGTAAATTAAGTGCTAAACAAATAATCTGACGCTGTTCATAGCTAATGAAGCTTGCTGACATTATCAATAATAGTAAATACACACATAATAAACCTCAACATCTCATCACCATGGAATTTCAGAAGCTATAATTACTCTGCGAGGAAATTGCACACATCTGAATTCAGTTATCAAACGCTGCTGTATATTTTTCCTCAACTTGATTTAAAGGGAGCCCCCCGAAGGGCTCATTTGCCCACACTGCTAACTTTTCATTTTCAGTATCGGTGGAGTTAAAAGGCTCATTAGGGTTTGTCTTGGGGTTGTTTTCCAAGTGAGCGGCTATGTAACGGCCTTTATGTTGTGTCTGGGTAATGCTTCAGGGTGCAATGGGTCCACGCGGTGAAGCAGGACCCCCAGGATCAATGGGACCACCGGGTCCACAAGGCCCTAACGGACTGTCTCTACCTGGAGAACCTGTGAGTTTACCTCCACTACAAAGCATTCATATATATTAGGAACACAAAAAAAAGATGACAAGGGATAAATGGATTTTAATGTATACGACAGAAACTGTCATGTATGATTAGTGCAGTTTATTTCAATAGTTGAAATAACCGCAGATCCACCAGCAAGTAGGATTTACAGCGACAGCCAAAACACATTACATTCCCGTCTACAGGCAGCTAGACTGCTTCTTTATTTTCTTACCAGCAGATGTTCTTGTCAAAACATGAAATCAATCACAACTGAAGCCTGAAAAAAGGTATAAAACAAAGACTGAAGCATCTCACAAACCTCTCTTTTCGTCTCTCCTCTGACATCAGGGTCGCCAGGGACCAAAGGGAGATGCTGGAGACCCGGGCCTGGCTGGTCTGCAAGTGAGTACTCCCCTCGCCTCTTGTGGTTTAGGAACAGGAAACAGGAGACTGTCCACAGAGAGCGGTGCTGCTGCTACTGGAGCCTGGATTCAGTCCATACAGCAAGATTGAAACCACACTTTGAGTGGGAGGTTTACCATGCCATCCTCAAGGGGGGAGACCCACACGCTCAAATCAGCCTGTTGATTGACAGACAGTAGAGGTTCCAGTGATGCAGTTAAACTATTATGAAGCGTGGACTCATGTTACCAGAGGGGAAATAGGGAATGGAACATGTTCTTCTGCATTGTAACTGAAGACTTAAATGAAGTTTGAGTATCTTTGACTTACAGTAGTTTTCATTTGGGGGAAACTTCTTGGATGAAAGTTCAAAGTAACCCTGAGCTTCTTCAGATTGTCGATCCCACAGCTCAAGTCTGAGAACAGATTTCAATTTTACATCACATGAGAACTTTATTGGCGAAAGTGCATTTTTGAGTGGGCTGGCATTACGCAGCCATCTCTTGGCTGAGCAAGTGTTCATTCATCCAGCTGAGGTCATCCGAGTCAACTCCCACCATATTACTGGAGAGAACATCAGCAGTGGGTATTCTGGCCTCTGAATAAACAGTCAGACATGGGAGAAAGTCCCATTCTGAGATATTCAGAGCCTTTTGGCAGCATTGTGTTGGTTACTTCACACAATAAAGCTTATTATAACAGCACAGCTCAAGTCTATGTGATGTGTTGACTGACGGGGGAGCGATTGTTCCAATTTAGAGTAATAGGGTGATAACTAATCTTTGGCCTAATAACTGGGAAACTGTTGTTTTTTTTTCTGTAAATTCTACTTCAACAGAGGCATAAGGGAGCTGTATAAAAATGTTGTTCCTGATCATTAGTATTTGATAAAGTGTGTCTGTTTTTTTCCCAGGGTCCTCCTGGGCAACGTGGTCCTCTTGGCCCTGTCGGACCGAGCGGAGTGCGGGTAAGTTCTCACTCTAAGCCTGCTCAGTGTATACTAAGCATACAAATGGATCCAACACTCACTTTACACACACTTTGCATGTGATCACCAGCTCAGCGTATATATATATACAGAAGTCCTGCCATTACGCTGCATGTTCTCATTTTCGCCAAAATAATACCTGAGAATGTAATTTCAAACGACAGACTAGAGGCTGAAGCCAATAGAAAGTCATGACACTGATGTATTACATGAACAGGGTCCCTGGAGAGTTATAACACACGTGTTATTGTGTGTTGTTTCCACATAGGGGCCACCAGGAAAGGAGGGACCATCTGGACCCAGAGGCCCATCAGGACCCATGGTGAGTGTGTTTGTGTTTGCGCCTTTGTCTTGAGCAGAAAAGAGCCAAATGAATATCCCTCGAGTTTGTTTTACCTCCTGGTATATCGACAACAATCACTGCTCTGGCTCCACAGTTGCACTCTGCTGGAACAGCGCGCTAACTGTAGTCTCTCGGCCCCTCCATTGTTACGAGGATGGTGCAAGCATCTCATTTTCTTCCTCTGTGATTTTTGTGGAGGTCTGACTCGACTTAATTCAGCCACCATGCCAACAGGCAACACGCCAGCATAGAATTCACATGCACTATACCATCCAGGGTGCTCTCTGTTTCCATCTCCTCTTTAGTGCTCTTGGCAGCTTGTGCCACCAATTCCAACCACACCTACCACCCCCCAGCAGCAAAGATCCCCACTTAATGCATGTCATGTTACACAACCATTAATACAGAGCAGGAGTGAAATTATGCAATCTCTTAATGTGCAGCTATTTTCAAATTAACACTATTCACTCTCAACTCGGTGCGCTCTTTTTTCTCTCTCAGGGAAGCCCTGGAAATCCAGGTGTACCAGGAATCACTGGGAAAAATGGGAAACAAGGAGATACAGGAAATCCAGTATGTATTGAAATAACAAGGCTCAAAGTGATGGTTACATGACAAGATTTAGGGAAGGACAAGTTTAAGGACATTGTCACTGCTTAGTCTAACTTTGTTCCTGTCTTTGTCAGGGACCTGTTGGCCTTAAAGGAGAGAAGGGAGAGAGGGTATGTATAGTTTTTCATTGACTGAATCATACAAATGTTTTATCCGGCAACGATAGAGACCGACGCCATCTTTTCATGAAAATGTCTTTTTTTCCAGGGTGACTTTGCATCCCAGAGCATGATGCGCTCCATTGCCAGACAAGTTTGTGAACAGCTTGTGAACAGTGAGCAAAACCTTTCTTGTTCCTGAGGGTTATTCTAATGATGCCAAGGGTAGAACTTTGATAGTCCTCAAAATATTTATATCTTATCCAGTTGATTTTTTCCTTCTTTTACAGGTCAAATGAGCAGAATCGACATGATGCTCAACCAGATTCCTTCTGGATATCGTAGCAACAGTCCAGGGCCAGCCGGTCCTCCTGGACCCCCTGGCAACCAGGGATCCCGCGGAGAGCCTGGGCAGCCGGGCCGAACTGGTTTCCCTGGAGGCCCAGGTGTACCTGGAAATCAAGGAGAGAGAGGTACTTTATTTTTCCACTTTTAAAGAAAATACGCCTGAATACTGAAATATTCACTTTTCCCCTGTGTTTCATACATGCTTTTTATAAATACGCTCATTTAAAACCTGCTTTCTTGATGTAAAATATGATTTGTGGTCTTTTCCATTGTTTATGTAGGTTTGCCAGGAGAGAAGGGAGAGAGAGGATCTACAGGAACTGGTATCAGAGGACAAAGAGGACCAAGTGGTCCACCAGGTAACACAGGCTACCCTGTCTTTAGCTTGTTTTAGTTTAATCTGCCGCCACAGTAAACCAGGAACCATCGAATGATCCCATTCCAGAAACAGTTTGCTGGTGGGCCACTGTTCTCTTACAACAGATTCACCGTGACAGCACAGAGTATTCCTGTATTCCTATTAAAATGACAAATTGCTACCAGAGGCCAAAGTTTACCTACAGTATATGTGATTCAGGCACTGACGTTTGAGCAGCTGCACCACGTGACTCCTTTGGAAAGACCCCAAACACAATCCCAGTTCTTTCCTCTCTTGAGGATTTACAGTATGTCTTGTGTATACTGAGCTTCTCCAAACACTGTGCACATGTGGAATATTAAACAGTAAAGGTAGGAAGGTATTTACATCCAACATTAAGGAGACAATTTGTGTGTCTAGAGTTTAGACAATCTCCAGTGAAGGTCATGATGTAGTCTTAGAAACATTTACTACAAAATGTTATTATAGACTTATTATCAGATTTTAAAAAAAAAATGTCATGGCCTTTTCTCAGTTGTAATTGAACTGTAAACAGCTTCAGAAGATTTCCGTTCCGCAGGGAAGGTATTGCAATACAATAGGAACTTTCTATTGATGTCTACCCCACAACATTAAACACTGTTTGTGAATGAAGTGAGAAACAACTGAGGACCAGAAGGAGGAAGTCCACGCTGATGACTCATTTGTGTGTATGTGTGTAGTTGGATTGTTATACAATGAGCTTTCTTTGGTGGCTTCATTGACAACACATGGGCTCACTTAAGGCAGAGAAAAATAGAAGGGGGGAAATTTCCATCCTGAGTTTTTACCGTCTAGACACATGGGGCCAGGGGGTAACTCCACACTGCTCCAGACTTTTCTCTTTTTTTTTTCTTTTGAGTCCAGCTTTTTAATTGAGCCATTGAAAAATTTAAATTACAGTGCTTCAGCTCCATGTTACCCCCACCTTTCCAACTGAAAATTTACAGGGGGATGTCTGTTGGTTTCTTTGCTGAGCTCCAGAGACTCCCTTTTTCAAACCACTCTCACTCACCTTCTCTTTCCTACTTGCAGGGCCACCAGGCGAATCAAGAACGGGACCCCCAGGTACTTCTGGCTCCGTTGGGCCTCGTGGCCCTACAGGTCGCCAGGGCAATGCCGGGGTGAGGGGACCACCAGGACCCGCTGGATACTGCGACTCTTCTCAGTGTGTTGGCATTCCTTACAATGGACAAGGATACACAGGTACACACAATACTAGCTAGGTCCTGCATGGTACTTCATAAGATTAAGGACTAAGTGTATGCAGACTAATGACATTTGCAACTCAGTGCACTACTCATTTCTTTGATAATGTATGGAGGTATGGATGTTCCACAGTTACACATTTAACAGAAGGCTGTTGTAACGCATTTCCATATGAATTTCATTCACTAAGCTCTGCTTCCTTAGTTACAGTTACCATGCCTGTCAGGCTTTTCATTAAACAGTGGGTCAGGTAGAGCTCTGACTGTTTAGTCCCACTCACTGAACTGAAAGACAACTGAATGGTGGATATTACCCAGGATCCTCTGCTTCCTGAACCAGAAGAGCTGCCACTGTGAACAATACACCAAACTCTCTTCAGAATTATTCATATTTTAAAAGTTCACTCACTCACTCACAAAGAAAATACTTCTGAGTCATTTTATCTGATCTACAGTTCAGTATTGCTCTTAACTTGCTGGGCGTGCTTCTGACAATTTAAACTGTCAGTTACACAATTCACTTCTCACAGGAGATTAACATTAACATTCACTGACAAGTTAGCATATTTCCTCCGGGGAAGACTTTTTCGACTGTGAAACGTCAAAACGTCTGCTGTGAAAGACGCTGTTTGGAGACGGGCATCCAATACCTCCATACATTTGATGTACGATTTTAAAACTGGCATGTACATTGCATTCTAGCTAGTGGTGTATGATGACTTGCATTAAATCGCGTAATTTGCTAAATACTTTGTTCCACAGAGAAAACTCACACGCTCTTTTAAACCATTTTCAGGTTTGGCATAGTAAACGTTCTGTCAGCTGTGCCGCTTACACTTTGAAGCCAAGTTTCTGAGATGTTTGCCCACTTGCTATGGGGCATGTAAGGATAATCACCATGGACATAATTATTGAACATTAAGAAAAAAACATTACAAAAGCCCAAAAAATACGCAGAAAGGAGCAGCACTAACATCATCTCACAGCTACAAGCTACAGCGATGGCAACCTGCTGGCCTGTTTGCATCTTGAACCACAAACCCTTGGGAAGTAAAAAAAAAAAAACAGACTGAGCATTTCTACGAAGGAAGGAGCATGTACAAAACACCATCCAAAACAACTACTAACAAAAAGGATTTCTTGCTGAAAGCAATTTTGATGTAGCGGTGATATGTGTAAATAAACCTAAAGTTTGTTTTGTTTGCCTTGTAAATGATTGTGGGAACCAGGACATTTCACTAAAAATCAAGTTAACATCTATTTTGAGCTTGTGCCTCATAACCCTCTGCTTACTTACTACCAGCATAACCTTTGTTTATGGCGCATTAGGTGACTTAAGCAGCTCTGGTACAGACTTAAGCATGTTCCATTTGTACTTTTAATCATCATGCTTTTTGGTCAGTCCTACATGTCACTCCCCTGCCATTTCCATGTGTCGTTTGTAGTTTCAGCTGCTTATTTTTACTTATCTTATTATCCAAAAGCTTGATGGATTTTATTGTAAATGTGTAAACTGTTTTTTTTTTTAATATTTAGCTTTTTTTGGTACTTTTAGAAGCAATAGTTTGACACGCAAGGCATTTTCTGAAAGTCTATTGTGCAATATAACTTAAATTTTGCATGTAAAAAGTTGTAAGAGAGAAAAAAACCTTTTATTTGATTGGCCGTCCCGATAACTTTTCTAGCCAACCGCTACCCACCCGAAGCTGAGGTAGCGTCTATACCTGTGGAGCCGGCTGGAGAGTTTGAGACAATACAATCACCCGGTTACTCACGGAACCAACGCGGAAAGAGATCACTAACAAGAGACAATACAGACACATCATAGCTTCAAGAAAGAATTCTCAGAAAGCGTAAGATTGAAATGACTTCCACGATCACTTAATGTGAGGATCATGAGATATTATGAGATCAAAACTAGTACTTATATGGGTTTGATACCCCTGGTTATATTGAACATATATATTTTTTTGACATGAGAAAGTTTAGCAAGATGACTACAAACCTACGTGTTCATTCATTACAAACCTGTGTGCTTGCTAAGTGCTACCCTTTTAAGTGTCTGCTTGTAAAGTAACTGTAAGTGTTTATCAGAGTCCATTGTGTAAAGCACTAATCATGTGAAAACCAGTGGAAAGTGTGGCGAAGGAAGAATACCCATGTTTTTTTCGTCTAATTTCAATGTGTAAAGCTGTTTCAGAGACGCCAACAATTAATTCGGAATATTAATTTGATCCCCAAAGATTTGTTCATTGTGATGTTTTATATGACTTGTAAACCAAATGATAATCTGATTTATTGTAACAAACCAAACTTTTTTTCTGTTACCAAAGGTGGAATTGCATGTTTGTGTTGTATATTTACTGAGGATTTCTAAGTCAGAATATAGTTGTTGTTTTCTATCAATGCAGTTTGGATTTGGTTGCAAGACTATTGACATAGAATTTGCCTTTCTCATGTTTTAACTGCACATTTTGTGAATTCCACACAGCCTTATTTTCTTATTTATTTCTGAAACAGAAGAGGCATTTTTCAATAAAACTACTGAAAATGTAGCATTTGTCTTGGATTCCCACTCATTTTTGTCATTGATCTTCTGTACAGAACATTTTGTATACAGCCAAAAATATCGCTCAGAGCTGTAAATCTAAAGTTACCAACTTCCTTTTTCTACTAAAATCCTCTGAATGAAGGAAAACTCTTCTGTTCTAGAGTGACAAAACCTTTTCTCCCCAACATTAGGCCTTAAGGAGTACACATTGGAGTTTCAGCCTTTATTTATGTTGACAACCAAATGCGTTCGGGGCCGTCCAGAATGTCAGATCAACAAGAAGAGCAAGGAGGGAGTGTGAAAGCAAGCGGTCCAAAATACCTAACTTTTCCCCCATTTTTTACATGCACCCAGTTTGGCTTAAGTCCTATCAGGTTGTAATGATTATACTTACATGAGGAAACAATAAAAATGTCACTGGGCAGATGGCGGACCTGGAAAGACTTACAGATTTCCACCCATTAAACGTATCTAACGACGAAACAAGAGATGCATGAAGTAAGGAACAATTGACGCCATTTCCCTTATCGTGCTGAAATGAAGGCAGGTCTGAGGAGGAGCTCTGAACAAATGCCAGAGATCAACGAGTTGGATGGCTGTAGGGAAATGAGGATAATCAAGGTCAACATCACCAACACACAAGAGGCAAGAAATCCTGTTTAGAAACCCTTTCATTTGTTTCCTTGATTTTCTGATGCGAATAAGTAGCCTTGGGGCACGTTTGGATTACTTCAAATTGGACATTTATATTTTATGAGAGCTGGAAATTCTCGCAGGTTACGCATTGTGTGTGTCTGAACAGCTAGTAAACTGAGGCCATAAAAGAGGTGGGGTGGGGGTGTGAAAGTACATACACAAAAGATCTTACGTGAGAACACATGTCAAAAAAAAGGACGGGCCACTGTGTAAATCTCCATTTAGCAGTGTATGGTAGAACTTAAAACCCACAGCGATGGTCTCAGTGCACATTTGATTTCTGACTCCTCTAAAAACACCAGCTGAGAGACGACCACACGTTCTCACCTCTTTACGCTATGTCTCAACATTAGGCTCTGAATTTTGTTTAGACGTCGTCCGGTGACACTGTCCAACACAACATCGAAGCCTTTAAAGATCCTCCCTCCTTTTTTGTTTCCACCAAAACCAATTGCACTGTTTCCCTCCAAACAGAAAGTCATGCCTGTTTACCATTCTCGTTGTAACCCAGTCTGCAATCTGTCATCTGATTTCTTTGACTTTGTTGACAATCCAGCATCCAGCTGTGTTCACTTAGTGGCAAAGAGTTGTAACAATGCTGCTCCAGTTTGTGATTGTTACATATTTTAACTAACTCCTGTTCTATCTCCAGTTGTCCTGTTAAATTAACTCCTGAGGTTTTATTAGAATATGTGGGTGGGCGCATTGTATATCAAGCAGTCTTGTCAAAGATGAGCTGTCACCACAATCCATGATCAGGTTCCATCATCACGATCCTCCAATACACCATTATGAGCCACGATCAGCTGCCTCCATGATCACGACTGACCGCCACCATCCACCATCACGATCTCTGATCACCGTCATGATCTGTGGTCCAGGATCACAATCTACATTTGCTTTCTTGACGAGAGATAGATGGCTTAGCTCTGTCAAAATGTGTGTTAAAGGTGCTGGTTGGTGGATTTTATCACCTTTAGTCTTTGTGCTAAGCAACTGAAGATTACATTAAAGTTTAAAGAGCTGAATGGCTTCATTCTTGCATCTTTTTGATCTGATTGACATTCATCTCATCCCATCTAAACCAAACAGGCTGAATTCTTGAGTTTTTTTAAACATTTAATGCTATGAGAGTGAATCTGTGCATGGGCGCTGGGCAGCACATGAATTAGATTGGCACTGAAATGTTCAGTAACTGAAAAATTCAAATGGTTGGTTTTTGAGGAGTGCCATGAAAGCATGCGAGTTGGGGTAAGAGATGAAATAATAGATATCATAATGGATATCACATGTAGTGGAACGTGTGGCAATTTTTCATATTTTAATTAAAACACGTTAAGCTCTGCTTATAATGTAACATGACTGTACAGTACATTCATCGTTACAATGCAAGCCTAGATAGAGATAGAGAACAGATATGAAACCTCCTCCCGGCATTGGACAGCAAATATAAATACATGCTTCTCTAATGTATCTACATTGAATCATTTATCATTTCCAGTGTGGACAGTCGCAGTTGGAAAGATTGTTGGAATATCTAAAATACAGACTTTATTGTGATATCAATCTTAACATCTAAATCTCCTCAAGAAAACAAACCATACTAGTGCAAGGAAACCCAAATATTACACAAGGTCACTTCATCAGAGTGGAAACTTGATCTTTACAGCGTTTGAATGATGGGACCCTGAGTCAAACTAGCATATCGCATGTAGGAGCCAAGGTTTTAAGCCCTAGAGACGCTGACCAATTCGGGTTTTAGAAGACCAATAACAACAAAGACTTTTATTAGATGGCCTTTGCAACAAGCCAGTTTTCTGTTTTTCAGTTGCAAAAATGCCCCGAGTTCTACCTTTGGCAGGGTAGACGAGCCTCTGAAACTACATTTCCACCCTGCAACACTCCAGCGAAATGCAGTACAACAATTTATTATCGCAAATACTTTTGTGGCATTTCATCAAAAACATAAAGACATATATTTTTAAGTCACAACCTTCCTGCCAACGATACTAGCACATTATACTGAATGTAATCTCATCTTGGCTTTAATATCGCAATCAGGGGAATCACTGCACAAAGTCAACCAGACACAATTCTATATTAATTGCTTTACTTGAAGCAGGAATGAAGTTGTCCCTTTGAACATGAAGGAGGATTGACTCCTGCAAGGGCAAATATTCAGTCAGCCTGCAGACAGTAGGTTTCCACTGACGTGAGATGCCAAAATCAACAGTGGAGCAGCACTCCAACTTTGGATATAGGAAGAGGAGAGTCAGCAGCTCGCCAGCTGTCCTTGTAAAAAGGAGCTTTGATTGTGAATTATTCCTCTTAAAACAACCATGTCCTGGTTTGCCCCATTACCTGTCACCAAATGCATCCCAAACGGGAAACAAAACAAGGAACTATGCAGTGTGTTTTATACATAAAGTCTCCCTTGATTCTCCTGGACTTTGCCTATAGTATCATATAACTTAAATGAAAGACACATGTAAAATGTTTCAAAACTAGAGGCCAAACATGGATGAGCTTGTTGATATTTCATTCTTGGTTGATTTGGCAGCACCCATGGTGACTGGAGACAACGGCATGTAAGGTTCAACACTTACTAAGCAGCTACTTTGTCAGGAATAGAACACACGTATGTGTTTACAGAGTAGAAAATTAACCTCATGTTGTTTCAATAAAGGAGGAAGCCAAGAATAATTCTTCCTGCTAACTGATGTTATTATGCTCACTCACTAGATGTTTTCCACGCCACAGCAGGCCAATGTAAGGAGCTTCAAGTCTGTAAGTCTTTCTTTCAAAACAGAAAAATGATCCACTGATGGAAACAAAAATACTGTATCTTAGACTCAACTCTGATTTTGTTGTGGGAGACTGAACAGTAAACAATGCAGCTGATTTCAACTGAATAAAATTGATAACATTAATGCTAAAGTGTTCCCTATGAATGCCTTGTCAGTAGTTAGGCAATCTGAATCCAGCGTAGCACTGGCAGCCTTCAGAAGTAACAATAAAGTAACAATAAATGCACAGATAATTATGCATATATGTATATCTATGTTAATATATTGAGTGGCTGTTGCTGAATTCAGAAATAATACTCGTTTGCAAGTTCATAAGGTTTTTAATTTGGGAATTTCTTAGTATAGGTTAAATTCTATAATTTTTTTAATATACATTATTTGTGCCATTTTATACATTGCTGCTCTTCACCCATTGTCTGTTATGCTCAGTGTTGCCCAAAACAATCTCACCAGAAGTAGCTATTGGCTCTCTGAAATGTAGCTAAAAGTTACATGTTATGTAGATACGTCTAATTTGCATACGTCGTGCTGCCGACCAACGTCCCATTCTCTTGCAGGTTGGATATTTTGTTTGGTCGTTGATTATATTTGTGGTGGAGTGTGGGTGGGGAAAACGTGTGGGGGAGGATGAAGGGGTGATTTTTGTTGGCAACACCGGTTATGCTTGGTTTTGTCCACCTCAAGAAACACCTAGCCTGCTCTGATTGGTCACCTGGCCTTTTGTGATTGGTTAACTGCCAGCTTTTCGTATCAGTTGTAAACACCTTCGTATCTACAGTAACAGTAACTGGAGCAGGATCTTTCAGGTTCATTTTCAATTTGTAGTTGTTATATTGCATATAAATCATCAAAATTGTGTAATCTGTCTAGTCACAGTTAAAACTATATGTAAGTGGGCATTTTACTTGATGGGATACTTTATCAGATACTTACTACGACTACTACGAGAAAAGGCATATAAAGAACGTGTGTCAGACACTTTAGAGGAGATTTCTATGGGAGGGAAGGACTCCATTTCCATGGACTTTGGGCTTTTTAACTAAGCAGAACTTTTGATAGCACTAAACAGCCACATGTCACACTAAAAGAAAGAAACCCCCCTGAAAAACATAATAAAGGCACTTTATCCACAAAATCTAAAGGATTATAACTTTTTGGGATTTAGGGAACCCTTCTTCATTCCACCCAGTTCAGCGGACGATAGACACTGTGCACAGGGAGCACAGCTGTGGAGATCACTGATAATTAAAGCCAGCAAGTGTTTTGATTCCCTCGACTATCCCAACAACAGTTGCACTGATGTTTATGAACTGTCTGACCTTTTTGCAGAATGAGCTGTGATGGTGTATTTACTCAGAGATGACGGGTGGTCTTAGATCCTTTGTGGTTCTCAGGGATTACTCATCCAGAGGATCTTTGTGAAGAGAAGATAATGGTCGACTGATGCTGTTAGGAAATGTTAACATTCTATTTTACTGTATTTGCAATTCATGTATGAATGCAGGAATGGACGGATCTGTCAATAACATTACATGGTACCCAATAACCTGACTAATTCAACATTGTCCTACACCTGTTAAGTATTCAGATATATTGAAAGTCATCTTAACTATTGACATGGTCAATATGCTTCTGGTTCTGGTTTTGGTTTTGCAGGGGATTATGTACCAAACTGTTTCTTTCAGTGGAAGGTGGAAGTGACCATCTGGAGTGTTACATCACCGTGGGTTACCTGTGAGAAATATAGCAGGAGTTGTTACCAGGCTTTTGTTGAAGAAGGACTGAGCCATGCCAGCTGCTTCTACCTCTTTCCAGTCCAAGTAATATGGTACACAAACAATCTTTTGAACAGCAGTTGATATTTAATAAATCTGGTAGTTATTGGTTCGAGGCCTTTCTGTTGCATGATTGAGATAGGTTAAGTGGAGACTCCAAATTCACTGTGATGGGCTGACAGCCAGTACAGTTTGTTCCCCACCTCTTGCCCAATATCAGCTGGGATACCCCACCCCTTGCGACCCTCAAGGGATAAGTGATATCGATAATGGATGGATGGATGGGTATTAAAAGAGCCAACTGCTTACTTGAGGGACTTTTGGGCGCCTGAATGGTTTAAAACATTCACCAAGAAATTTTTTGAAAAGTAAGAAGATTTTCTAAAGCTGATGCTTTTTGTTAAAACATTAATGCTTTAATATTCTGATGACCACTCAGATATATCATGAGGCAGCATGGTTGGTCCCCTCCTGAGGTTGGAAACCACAAAATGATAGGGGGCCTAGTGGAAACCATAAAATAAGTGCTAGCTAGTTACATTTCACAATAGCTACAACAGAGCTCCCCATTGTGACACTGAGTCTGTTTAGATATTTATGTGGGTGATAGTGTGGGGGCCTGTCTGTGTAGGCTCGGTCAGTCAGTGCCTCACCCCCCCAAGGGGCTGTGAGAATAAAAACTCTTACTGAGGGTCAGCGTAGTGTTGTGTCATTCTTTCCTTCCTCACAGAGAGAATCCTCTTCAATTTCCCCTCCAGGCTGCAGCAGCAGCTGGCAGAGCAGCTACTCTGAATCTCCCAACGGAGAAAGAGTCTCTGTGACTCAGGTCCCAGAGGTGTCTGTGAATGTCAGTGAGAGGAGGAAAAGATCCTGCTGTTCTGGGAAAGTCTGACAAAAATATGTTTAAATATGGATTAGGTTTTCAAAAATTCCTTTTTTGGATGAAAGGATACTTGCAAAAAAATTACATTCATGTTTTGAGTGAGACAAACGTCAAAAGTGGCTTGTAAGAGAAGAGAGCTATTATAATGTTCTCATAGCATATATAGCTGTGAAATATTTTGTAGTAGGATTCCCACGTTTTAATATGGCCTTTACTAATTTAATGTCATTCATGGAACTTACAAGGATGAATTGAATATTTTTGTATCATGACCCACCTAAAATTTCAGCACACATTTCCGTGACACATTTTTAATTTGGGTCGGCTGTTGATAGATCGATTGAGATTATATCACTTCAGTAAATCGTTTTGATGGAGAGGATGTCGCAAACAGACATCTTGTGAAACAGGTATTTTTGTTTAATTGGTACTCGGAACTGACCAGAACGGGGTCAACGGAAACATTTGGAGTCCTCCTCTGGGGGTCACTAACATCAGACACCTTCCATTAACAACAAATGGAATGGAAATCCAGACATTCTGTGATGTCTCGGAACAAAAGCTGGAATTTAATGGAGTGACCATAATGGAAAGGTTTCATCTTCCATAAATCTTCTCACTAAATTTCCTTGCAGTCTAGTTGTCATTTGATATTTGGGGCTTGACGGTGGAGCTCCAAATATAAAATAAAAAATGTGTTTTCTGTTGCTCACAAATGATGGTAAGAGAGAAATCAAGATTGACAGATAGATCAATGGCACATCAGTCGACACCTATTTGGTAAAGACCAAAATCATGGAGCAGTAAATACAAATTGATGAAATGAGTTTCCTTTGTAAGTCTCGATAGAGACACAGGATACAACATAAGACATCATGGAACCACTGTTCTTTTCTAAAAACTCCTATTCAGGTGGTTCGGGCTCCTGATTACTTTGACCCTAGCACCTCAGGGTATACCCAGAACACACCAGAGAGGTAACTTTTCCCAAAGTGCTAGGAATGCATTGGGACCCCCAGCGAGAGCAGGATGACAATGCAGGGGAGAAGGTGGGGGCCATAGAGGCCTCAATTCTTAGCTTTCTGTCGTAATATCCATGGATGGTTGGCTGTTGTGAGAGGAAAGTTCATGCAGACAACAAAAGAATGATTTCTCCCTCGGGATTTATGAAACCGACAGTAGATTTTAGGCTATTAATTTTGTCATGTGCCAAATTAGTGAAGAGGAAACAGAGGGTCTCTAAATCAGTAGAATTGATAAAGTGGGAATTAAGCATAGCTATTGTCATGGTTCACTGATTTTGAAATTAGAGTAAGTGTTAGATAGAACATGTTACCTGCCAAGATCATTGGCTAAACCAAAAGTCTAGCTGGGTAAACATCCCAGAGGTTCTTTTACTTTCAGACTCTAAGTCTTTCAGTTTGAATCATATATTTGATGCTAATTCATCCAAATCCAAAATTGTCACTTGTTTCTCATCACTTCAACATCTCATGAAGTGAACTTCTGACAACATGACAGATTATAGAATTGATTTGTTTTGAGTCTATAGTCCAGGAAGCAGCAGTTCCCGTCCACAAACGTTCACACCAGAATACTTTGTTAGAAAACAGGCCTAATTCCATCCATACTGCTGCAGTTAACAAGAACAGCCAACAGAACCAAACTGCATAACATCCGTCCCTCACTGGTCATTTGGAGGCTTTTTACAACTTCACACTGCAGTCACTGTTGAACCTCTTGGTGCAACATGTTATTTTACAGAACATACAGTTCACACTCGACTCCGTGCGTCATATCATGAATTAAACGCCTAAAATTACAACATGATTTATTGTGTTTGTTCCCTCTTTTGAGCTCTCCCCACAGGAGGACATTAATTTATTTTTCAGACTTTGGATGGGGGGGTGCTATGAGGCCTGATGGTCTTCATCCGTGTGGGAGGCACATTCCAAGTGGATGATAGTGGAGGTTTTCTTTTTTATAATCCCACTCCTATCAGTGATGGATTTCACAGACGTCTGCTTCTCTGCTGTGTGGTTACAGACGAACCGGATGACAACTGGAAGGGTTGTGGTCCTCCTACATCCACCCCACCCCCTCCCCCTGATGAAGAGTGGCAGTAATTTAAACCTTCAGACACTTACTAATCCTCATTATGTTGTGTCATCACTGACAACTGTTTACATGTAGAACACTGCACTGTGGGACTTCTAGCTGTAGGCTGTAGTGTACATGCCACAGACTTTTTCACTCTATTATGGATTTTTAGGGCATTAAGTAATGGACATATACACACTCGGACTTTGGATAGTCTGCATAATGTTTCTTTAAATTTTTTGCTCTTGAACCTTTGGTTTTTGAAAAGACCATAGACTGTATCTAAAGATGGACAACATGACAGCTCCCCACAAATGGAGCCAAAACGTTTTGATCCTACTGGTGACTGCTTGCACTATAGGTCATAAAACCCACCTTATCCATGTTGGTGGATGGGAAATAAGCCAAACTTAGAAGTCAAAATAGAGATTGAAAAAACTTTTCTCTCATTTTAGGAAGTACTATTGCAATGATTTGCAAGTGCTAATTTTTCAAGTAGGTTTTTATGACATATTTGATGCTATTAATCAGAGTGAAATGTCATGATATGCAGACAAGACTAACTTGAAATTGGTCAAGAGTATCTGTCTCCATTTACTGCACAGGATCCAAATGTGCCAGATGGCATCGTTGTTTCCAGGATATTTGACTGCATTTCTGGATAGTAGGACATACATCGTCCTTTAAATACAGTCTATGTCACTAGCGTTCAAAATCAACTGCTGAGTCTCATTCTATTTACCGCCCCAGATGTTGCTTCAACATGTGGAGAAATCACTAACTGACCTGCCATGCCTAGTTACATTTGCTAAGCTATGATTGGACAATCACTGTTCAGGGGAGGTGTGTCCAAATGGTTAATTACCAAATGTATGTACCTATAAAGTTAGATGTATGAATTATGATCCAATAAAGTTGTATTTGACTCCAGTCATGTGACATGCTGTTCTTCACTTGTTTTGGTATGAGGTGAACAGTGATACCAAAACTAGGCATAATATCCCTGCAATTTAATCTAACTGCTGCAATTAGGGCCAGGCCTTTCTGAAACAAGATTCATCTTTAAGCTTTACTGGTCTGATAAATCTTCATCTTAGTAACATGCTATTAGTTTGGAAATGACAACCTGAGATCTGGATCTTAGGGATTGACACACAGATCCAGGTCTTTTAAAATGATCTGCAGTTATGTACATAGACCAAAGATTAATCTGAACCAGTCTGATGAATAAGATGCTGCTATAGTCATGTAGTCATATAAAGCTAACATTCTGTCTTGTATTTGCATTAAAGCCTTATGTTTCTCTTCACATTGTCTTTCAACTTAATGCGCAGTGCTTCATTTTTTTTAAGTGAATCACATGCTGACATTTTCTTCATGATTCTGGGGAAAATGCCGCCTAGTCATCTCATGGAACTCCTTCGCTGGTTTAAACGAATTATGTCTGAGAGCCTTGTGTCATTCACTGGCAGTTTGACCATTTTGCCAGGGTTAATCACATTTTCTGTTTGCGCTGCTGGTAAATAAAATAGTCACATCATTGTGTGATCTCATGATCCTTGAGAGTGAATCGTGGATGGGAGGTTTTGATGTCTGATGAAGTTTGTAATTTGTCTCTCAACCTTAGCGCTACATGTCAGCTGACTGGTGATTAAGAGGCTGTGTGGCAGCTCTGGTTTTGCCCTCAAATGTTTTCATATGGCACCACTCAGGAAAACATTATACTGTAAAATGAATGTCTCTGACTGTCTTCAGAATTTGAAAGTCTGCATCAACGTGACTATCAACAATGTGCTTATACTAGACTTACTTAGAGGAGGGAATTTACATTTTGAAATCATTATTGACCCAAAACGTCCAATAGAATGTCAATATTCTTCCTTTATTTATTTATTTTTTCCAAAATTCCAAAAGACCAAGACTAACAATGTATTAATCCCAAAAAAGGATTGCCTGTGTAGCCACAGCCTGTTATAGGGTTATTGCTCCATGCCAAACAGAATGAGTCACACAACTTTTTTTCTTCATTACCATGAACATGAGAATTGTAGTTTATTTTGACTCAGTCCCAAAAACATCTTTCAGCTACACTTAAAACGAATGAGTATCAGGTAGTTCTAGATTTTGGAATGGCTAGCAAGACCTTACCATAAGATCTTAGAGTGCGTCCTGGTTCAAAGAGAGATAAAAGGTCTGAGATACAGGGAGGGGTCAGTCATGCCTGGCTTTAAAAGTAATTAAAAGAATTTTGAAATAAACAGGCAGCCGGTGCAAGGATGGTAAATTTTTCTGGATTGTGTTAAAAGCTGAGCAGCAGCATTCTGGACAAACTGTAGACGGTGGATTGATTTCTGAGTAAGACCACTATAAAGGGAGTTACAGTAAGCAAGGCGAGAGGAAATGACGGCGTGAATGATTTCGAATGATGAAGGCCTGTATGTGAGATGATGATGTTTATAACGCGCAACATCTGCAAAATTAAAAAAAAAAAAACTAAAACAATGCAAATATCTCTGGATGAAAAAGAGGTGTCATACATGTAGAAGATGCAGACAAAGATGTCAACTTGGAAAAGAAAACAAGATTAGAGAGCTTTCGGTAAAAAGGTCTGCCACCAGTGTCACTGTGCTGTAAACAAAAATGTGTTTGCACGTTATTTCCTGCCTCCTACCCTGGCACCACCTCTCACCTGAATGTTCCAGACATTTGCCTGTTGTTGTGAACGTGTCTGACATAGATGTAGACATCTCATGCTGCTTTCTTCATAAATGAAAAAACTCTAAATTTCCCTGGCATTTTTTTTCATTGTCTGACAACAACTAGACAGACATTCACAATCAATTCATGCAATTATCACTTGTAGCATAATCTGGTTTAAATTAGGATAATCAGTCTTTCCAGAGCATCTTCACTCACTGGAAAGTGACACGTAATATGATGTGAAGGACTTGAAACCCTCATGGGCTCTTCGATTGTTCTGTCAACATTCATCTATTTTCTCTTTGCATTAGCTTACTTTAGGCCAAACTACACTGTGGGGGTGTTTGGGTTCATGGAGCTAATTCATTGTCTCCTGTATAGATTTTGACACTGTCCTCATACTTTTGGAATTCAAAAACCGAATCTTTCCTCTGCTCAGGCAGAATTTAGTTACAGGCAGGAGACACCAGAGACTCCCAAAAGTGGAGGTGATTTTCTTGTCTGCAAACCACCTATTTTCCTTGTTTTGCTTATGTGTTTAACACTTCTGGGCTGTCTTTATATCTCAGAGGCTTTTTACATAACTTGCCCACTGAAACTGATCCTGAATCTTCACCTTGTCCTGGTACTTTGTGGTTTAAACAGTGCCCTATGTAAAAATATGGCTCTGAGCCAGTGTCTTAATCCTTCTTGTTTCCAGGGTTTTTACCTGCATAGAGAATTGCGAGGCAAGCCTCCGTCAAATTTTGTGCCACCTTCACTTACCAATAAAATCCTGGTACAGTGGAAACCGCATACAGTAATCACATTTGTCCTGGGCCATATTCATCATTATAACCAGTTGAGAACTATGAAAGAATTGCATAGCTTCTGTATGATAGTTCCAGAACTTGAGGTAAAGGTAATTGGGCACGCACACACACACGCCATATTTAAAACAATAATTACATTATATATATATACATTATATATATTTCTGCTTAGGCTAACATGACTTAGATTTGGGCTTTGTTTTGTTTCCATTGTCAGCTAAAACAATGCAGATTGCGCCTTAAGCTATGGCTTCATGTAGTGAATCCTTTTGTCATGTTTGCTTCCCTTATCAACAAAATAACACGCTCCTTCCCTGTGTGTACTCCACTCCAAGAAAGGGGAGAACAGAGTGTTTCTAGTTGTAGTATTCCAGTGTTTTGACTGAAGGATCCGGCCAGGTTTCAGCAGATGTCTTTGGTTTTGTTCCCCCCACACCTCCCAACTCTAGAGGGTTTACTGTGCATAACAGCTCGGATTAGATTGGAAAGTGTGCTGTTGGAGCATTCAGCGTTTCCCTCTCCCGTCTGGCTTCATTTAGGCCCCTGTGCAGTCAGATAATAATCACGTTTTCCCAGACTGATGACGGATGTGGACAATAACTCTTGCGTGAGTCTAAGGTGGTTCCGGGCTTATCTTGGGGATTCCTCTGAGGTAACCCCCTAATTTTATTTCACAAGAGCACCTGCACACAGGATTTCATTTTCCTGTCTGCATATTAAAAAATTATCATGATAAAACTGTTCCTACAATTCTATGGCAATTTACTCATCAACACAGAAAAACAACACTGTTGTGTTGTCAGGTTTTCTCGGCTGGAGAGATGAACATGTGCCTCGTGTTTGAATACCGGGAGTCTTACTTTTGCAGACCAGTGGCAGCATCTATCAAAAATCCATTTTAAGCAATGACATGATGCATCGTGATTTCATAAATGTTGGCAAACTGTGATCCACAGATTTGTGTCTTCCTCCAATTTAAAGCAGACACCATCTATGTTGCATTTTCTATGTACATAACATCTACGCTTGAAGTTCATAAAAACATTTCTCACAGTAATCAAAATAATATCCTGATAATGACACTGAGGCTCATTCAGTTATTAATCATTAGGGAGAGTTAATTGATAACAAATGTTTGAATTGTATTGTTCTACCAAGATTTTTTGGCAGCTACGAGGCAGTAATTTGACGGCACATTATGGATAATTTGATCCTAAAAATAATGTTAGTAGTAGTGATTGATGTTATACAACAAACAGTACTGAAAGTCCATTCAGAATGAGTCACAGTGATCTCTCTGTACGTAAGTCTGAAAGAACCAAAAGTGTGGCCCTTGGATGTCCTACACCATCCAGGACATGTGTAATCCCTGAGAGGAGTAGTTTAGTGATGGATGTAGAGAAATCCTTTGGTTAGGTTAGTCTTGGAGTCAAGGCTGTGGGTTTGTTGTGTCGTACTGCAGTGAGTCAGCAGGTGGACATCCACCAGAGTGTGAGGTCCTCTGACTGCAAACCACTACGGCCAAGTTAATGCTGACCACTGAGGCGCTGCTTGTTAGAGGAACAGTGCTGCCTCCAAGCGTCTGGGAAAGTCCTGTCATCCAGTGTGTGTGTGTGTGTGTGTGTGTGTGTGTGTGTGTGTGTGAGAGCAGGTAGTTTTTGTGTGTGTGTGTGGAGGGGCATAGTCAGACATGGAAATTCATAACACATTAGGTGTGCTGCCTCTCATCCAGACTGTCAGCTCTCTTTAAGATCACTGCAAAGCCTGTAATGTGAAAGTCAATGCAAAACATTGAAGACTCTAAACTACATAGTAACACCAGATATTATGAACAGTATTAGTAAGTAATATCACATGGCTACTTGAATAATGTATTTCTGGTATTTGTCAATGTGCTTACAAGCAGGTACAGGTTTATCGGAGCTCACCAGGACGCACTGCAGACTAACGTAATTAAAGTCCATATATTTTTTAGAACAAATAAGTCATTTCGAACCTAAAAATGATCTGTGGGTAAAATCTGGAGAATTGGCAACACAGTTTACCCAGAGTTTTCTTTCACACATGTACAACACAGCAAGAGGTTCTCTGCACAGACACGTTCACAACAGCAACCGTTCACAACAGCAACAATCCTCCTTGTTATTCAGGCGGGTGCAGCAGGCAGAGGCAGGAAAAGACCCATGCCAAGCCAGTTATCGAACAGGTAACCTCCTTAGTAAGTAACACAACACTGTGCTGCCCTTTCTTCATAACGTCAACCCAAAATAATGCTTAATATGTTGCACAGTCACAATACAGCAGCTACTATAGTCTATGAAAGACACAGTAATGAATCATTACACTGTTGAGAAGACTGTACAAGGTTTACACTGTGATGAGAATGATGGAAAGACGTAATGATGATAAAAAAACAGATTACTGAGAGAAATGAAAGGCCAAGCTCGGAAAAACAAACTTGGCTATGAGGTAATGAAGGGAAGATTTGTAAAGAGACACAAGAGTCATGTATTCTCACTACCCACAATCTAATGTGCCTGTTGGTTTGCCAGATAATGACCCGTCAGGCCACATAAATAGCAGAGATGTTCTCACAGGGCCCTTCTTCTTGTCAGTCGAAAGTAATGCCTGCTTTCTGTTGAACAAGGAGGCCGTGAAGACTCTGCCTTGGCCCTCTGCGGCGGTTTTACACCTTTAGGTTGTTATTGATTTATTTATTCATGGCCTGAGAGTCGGCCGTGCCTGCTGTGAAGTATGTACAGAAAATGGGATCCTTGTCTGTGCAGTCAGGGACTGTCTGCTTCAATTAGAAATGTTCAGACCATAGCCGGAAATTTTTCCACTGTTTGCTCTTCATCCACTCACATTTTCCATCTGCTGAGAGACTTTAAGCTCCAGTGTTCGGGAGCACAGAGTTCTTTCTTCTTTTGCTTTATTTGCTTTATTTAAGGACGAAGCAGGAAAAAGGGGCCGGGGAATCTGTCAGTGGACATAATGATGCTTTATACACCTTCACATATCAGCCTCAATGTAAATATGTGTTGAGAAGGCATAGTGTTCAATTATCATTTGTAAAAAGCTGGTGAAAAGTTAGGAGCATGTTCTGATTCTTGGCCCGAACTCACGTTCATGAATACAGGGTACAGCTGCATGGCTCACTTTTTATAGCATCTGCCCCTTCTTTACACTCCCAACCTCTTCTAACTGGCCAGTCATCCCTACTTTGTAATTACCATCACATTATGCATCAGAGAAAAATCACGAATCACTGGAAACCCTTTAAGACCCTCTCTTCAGCAATTTTCCTCAATCATTCAATTAAAAAGCTCTTTTTTGGGAAACCAGAAATAGCAGAGGAGTGAGTGTGTCTTTGGCATCTATCTTACATCGTGATGTCGGGGTGCTTGGTTGCAAATGAACCGTTGGGAGAACAGCATCCATTCATTCTACTCCCTTTGGTGTCTTTAACCATCGCTCTCATGTGGAAATCTCTCACACAACAGAGAACCTTTTGTTAATTCCCGGCATGGTTTGGTTGCAGATTTGGCAAACTTGTGGTTTAAATTGAACAATTTCTCTCAGAGACACTTGGGTCAAAATGCCTGGGACTATTTGCTGCATAAATGGTTATATACACTTCTATTTGGGAGAAATGATGTGCACGCACTTTTGTGTAGCTTTTACACTGTTATCATTGTTCTGGTAAATGCTCCAATGCACTGTTTGACCTGTGCAGGCTATGATTAATGATGTACTCAAACGTCTGGGAAAATGGCAATGATGCAAAATAGGAGAGAGACTTCAAATTTCCCGTGTGTAATTACATGCTTACCAATTCCTGTTTAACCCGATGACCCCTGACATTTAAGAAATAATTCTTTGAAAATGACAAGGTGCATCCCAGCGTTACACCATAAACGACAGGGATACAGTACCCACACTCCCAGAATCCCTGCCAGGAATCAGGATTATGTTTTCTTTTTGTTTCAAGCCATAATGCTCTCACTATTCTCCTTCGAAAATTAGCCGAAGCAGTATTGAACAGAGGGTGAACGATCGCCCTCTGCCAAACCAATACCATTCAGTGGCTGCACACAGGAGCAGGAGACGACCAGAATTTTTTCCTAATTACTCGAAACCTCTTTTTGAAGGATGACGCAGACAGGGATTGCGGTTTCCCTCTGACAAGATCTGGCGCTGCTGAAAGCTTTTTAGGAGAGGACGAGGACAGAGGACAGAGGGACCACCACCTCCAGAAAAGATAGTAATAATTTTTTTTTTCTTCGAGCTGAGGTTTAATGCTGGGCTCGCATGCGTTGGTTCCTCCAATAAAACAGACAGCACCTGTATTAAAAAAGTCCTAACACATAATTTGAGGCTCGTAAAACTGTTATTCACACAGGGTGAGGACCAGGGTCATCTGAGTTTATGACAAACTCAATACATGAGAGCAGAATCCAGGGAACTGTATTCACGCTAAATGTTTTTTTTTGCGACGGATTAAATGAATATGTGACATGTGAAAACTTATAACGATGAACCCACCGTCGATTATCACAGGACTCTAGCAGTTCCACTCAGCTTAAACCCACTGCACTCGATCAGTTCAGGATTAACTGGTGAACATAGTAGAACCTTAAAGCGTCAGATACTTCTGTCAGGAGCTAAAAGAAACACCCATATTATAATCTTCATTTATCTGAGTAGGTAATCATAGTCCATGATCAGCAGGCCCCACGATCAGGATACTCATAATAAAGTCAGGTAAAACAGAGTGGGCCTACTGGCCAATCAGAGCGGACTTGGCTTCATCTGGAGAGGAGGGCCATAGAGAGACTAGTAGCTAAAACTGCAGAAATGACAATATGGGGAAAGTGATGCTTTTTCTGAAAATTAAGAGCATTCAAAAGTTTTTCAGTTATTCATTAATAACACAAATTCTATACTAATTACTGCTCATCTAAAATGCTGCAACAATCTGCTAAAAGAGAGCATAATAGTCAGATTTGAGCTTTTCTTGACTGGCTTCCAGTGAATTTTGGAATTGGTTTTTGATGTTATTGCTCACTCTTAAGGCTTGTTCTGGACTTGCACTTCCAAAGAGTGGGAGTCCTGACAGAAAGGCACGGTCAACTTTGATCCTCAGCTGGGACAGTGGAATGGTGAGCAGGACCTTCGCTGAAGACCTCAGATTATAAACGGGCACATGGTGTCAAAAATCCAAAATGTACTCATTGCAAGTCAAGAACAGGCATTCAAATTCAGCAACATAATTTTAAAATAAATTTTAAAATATACTGGAAGCCAGAGAAGACAAGCTGAACTCAGAATAATATGTGCTTCTTTGGCTCTCTCTAATTCTTTACCATAAATGCCAGCTATAAATAGCCTCAGAGATACTATGTATGGTTTGATTAAAAAATCCTAAAGCAATATTACTTCCAAATAAGTGTAAATACATGAAACTGTTTAATTGAAAATAAATACCCCTCCACTATCACATAAATAAGATTGCTCCTCAACTGAATGACGATTAATTTATCATAAAAATTTAATATTACTATCAGTAATATAGGGAGAGTGAAACTAGTCAGTTTTATTTACAGTGTAAATAGAAATGCATGTACGACTAGCTAATTATATGTCATTTAGCTGACGCTTCTATCCAAAGCGACTTACAATCAGTGCATCATCATCTATGAGGGGCCATTTGGGGTTTAGCATCTTGCCCAAGGACACTTTAGCATGGGCTGGGATTCAAGCCATCAACCCTCTGGTTGGAGGACTACTCTACCCTTCAGCCACAGCACATATTTTTAGAAGAATTACTACATTTCTGCCACAGGTTACAAGTATTATTTAGTGCTCAATCTTTCCACACAGTCATTTCATGAGCTTGAACATTTTAACAACACAAATATCTGTCACAAATGTAATTACGGGCTGTTGCAGCTGCAGTTCACAATGAGTCAGTGTACCTCAGACAGAGGAATCCCTGGTGTTTTGGCTCCGACACAGTGAGTGATAAACATGACCAACCCTCCTTTTTTACCACAACCACAAATGTGCCACTCGGCAACATGTGAGCCCCAGGGCAGCCGTAGCTCATTTTCAGGGGTTTAAGGGTTATGGTAGCCACAGAGGTTAGTCAGCGGGAACAAAGACGACCACATGCTGTGCTGCTGCTCGGAGCCTAATTCTTCTTTGACCTTTCGCCACTCTCGTCTTTTTGCTTCCTGTAGTTTCACCTCCTGACATCGCTAAATAAGGTTAAGGCCTACTTTCTAGAGCCTCTGAGAAGTCTTGAAAATCGGAGATACAGTTCTGTAACACCGGGAAAGTTGGATGATGCACAAAGGGGTAACTTGATCAAATGACATGTGATCTCTCTGTTTAAGTGACCAGCATGAGAAACCATGCAATTGTGGGTTTAGTAAAAATGTCAGCACCTCATTGCACTTACATTCTGTGACAAGGATAAAGATTTTGCACTCTGCGCCACAAGTTCTGGGGTCTGAGAGATCTCTTGCAGTACTGTACATGTCACAGGCAGTAAAATCTAATACCTCCTCCTGTTATCACGATTATGCAGGATTACAGTGTCTTGCAATTGTGGTTTTCATGCATGAACGACCCAAATGACTGAATGTTTCGTGTGCTCGAAGGCTGTAGGAGCAGTGTTCGAGCATCGAATAGGCTTATTGCTGTATCAGTCCGTACTTGACATCATGTGTAGATTCAGAGTGTGGTTTGCAGTCTGCTGGCTTTTAGTCAGCTACAGCGCCGGGGGAATGCTTCTCATTACCCCGTGTAGTACATCCTGACTCACTCTTTAATTTAACTCTAGGAAGCTGCGAAGCTGAAAATAGCACAGAACAGTCAAATGTTTGAGGGCAAACACACTCAGCTTCCTTGTCCCTGAGTTGAGGTTTGAGGAATGTTCAGGCCTGATTTCTTAATTGGAGTTTCACGCAGTCTGCTGTTTGAATGTTGTGCCGAAGCCAGCGCTAAATGTTTAGTTGTGTAATCTGGGAAATGGAGTTTAAAGAAAAGAAAAATCAGTCTGCAGGGATCAGTGTATTTTCTTCTAATTGCTGTATTCATTAAGTTATTGGTGAAACCTTTGACTCCATCGTCTTTGTCTCCCCACATAAATATAACTGTTTTGGCCCAGATTTCCCCAAGCTGTCACACTACTTCTACACGTATTGCTCCTGTTTGCCAGATCTGGGTTATAAGTAAGCCATAGCAAAGTGTTTAATGACATCAATGTTCAGCGCAAACAATAATAATGGCCCAATTAATTCTTTGGGGAGCTCTGGGAAAAAATTAACAGGATGTTGTTTCCAAACTCGATCGTTAAAACAAGAAGACAAAATAAATAAAGTAATTACATGAAGAGGATGATTAATGAGAGCTGCCACAGTTGCTCTCACTGCTAAAGGATGATTTCACTTTGTGTAGATGACAACTTTCTCTAGTGGCCTAATATCAGGCTTTAATGACTCATGGGAATATATTTTTTCCGAACACACAGTCATGTCTTTCATTACAAGAAAAAGAAATTCATATGAACCATTGTCTAACTTCTCATAGCGACAGACTTTCCCAGAAATTCCTTGTGGCCTTAAATAACAGTCTTGTAACAATGTAAATGCTTTAACACATGAAAGTTAAAAGGAATTTCTTTCATTGGTCATCATTGCGAATTAACATTTCGCTCCACTTCGGTCAGCTTTCCATGTGTGCAGCCTTGTAAAGTCTCATATTCCACTGATTCATTGACTCCAAACAATTCTTTTGTTTCCTAGAACTTGATTTTTACAGATGGAAAGTGTTTCAAGAAAAAAATAATGTAATGAGACCTGGTGCACGAATGGCTCATTATAGTGTTGTCTGGTATTAACTTTATGATGTCCACTTTCCAGTCTTTATCCCGACAGTTAACATATAAAACACACACACACACACACACACACACACACACACACACACACACACACACACACAGCTTGTAACAACTTAAAAAAATATTTTGCTATTAATGCTTACATATTTGAAATGTAACTTGGATTGTATGGGATATTGAGTAATAAAGTAAATAAAGTCATATCATTAATGCACTGGCTGATTGATATTTCACCACATTAATGAACAATAAATGATTATTAAAATTCCATGAATCAAGAACTTTGATTGAACAAAGAATCTCTCCAGATGTCCAAAACGTTTCCAGGATAAAATTCCTTCGAAGTGTTCTGTACAACCAAAGCTGCAGTAAAACTAAAGGCACCTTTGTTGACCCTGCACTGTTGTCCTTTCAAATGAACCACAAAACCACACTTTCCATGGTGCCGGTCTCCCAGACAGCCAGTCCTGCACGCTGCCGGCCCCACTACCTGTAGAGGAAGGATCTGAGGGCCGTCTGTGCTCCATGACTCATAATATCCACACTTGAGATGCCTTCCACACACATTCATAGCCGCAGCAGTAAATCATTATGCACATGCTTTACACTACCTATGGTACAATGCCTTATAGCTGATGTTTATTTATCCAGACAGCTTGGACATATGGTTTGTGCAGCACAGGACGACATAAACATATATGGTATACCACATCTACGACAAACTCCACAACAGAATTACATTTTAAATAACTAATTAGTTGAAGATGGTACACAACAAAGTCAGTCGTATCTGTTGTGTCTTCAAACAAACCACATATTCCATGATGCCAATCATCCAGGCAGTGATTGCACTGCTTATACTAGTGTTGACGAGACTACTGAAGTACAGTTTGTTTACTGCCAAAGTAAAGAAAATGCAAGTAAAATATTTCTTGGTGTTATTTAAACAAAACAAATGCTAGTTTAGCTCGAATCCAAGAGGAACCTTTTGGATAAAATGTTTGACAGTGAACAAGCTTGATATGAGAGTACCAAAATTTAAACAATACTTCCATTTTATGTAGTTCTTATCACACTGATGTATGTCCAAGTGTTGGTGCCACCTGTATCCTGGATAGTATAGTCTACTTCTTCTTTTTTTTTTTTTCCAAGTGGGAGGAAGTGGGGATGCGCCATCTTTATTTACATCTTGGGCTGTAACAAATCAGATGATAATTTCTAAATCAATGTGTGGCAGTGGTTCCAAACCAGTGACAATCTGAGGTCACAGTAGACACTAGTAGACACTTTATAATAAAGAACTGAGAGCTCAAATAAATCCACTGGTAAAAGGTACACTCATTTATCTTCAGGTAACTAGATCAACAAATCTTACAGAATGCTGCTTCTTTTATACTGACGTATTATAAATAAGAACATAGAAAATTCACAATAAAATCTGGTAGAGATCCTGTTGATGCTGCTTGACTTTGAAGTCATGCTGCAATTACAGAATCTTTGTAAACAACCCATTTTCAAGATGCAATGGTTTACATCTCCATAACGTTGGTAAACCATACGGCCCTGAGCTCCAAGAAGTGGAAAGAAAAAGAAATGCATGACAGATTCTCGCACCAGTGGAAAAAGTTCTCTAAGCATTGCCACATGTCCATGTAGACATCAAGCAACCATCATGTAAGAGGAAAAATGCAGACAAGCACAGATAGTTTCTGCTTTGCGGTTCGCCATAAGATTCAGAAATGAAATTACAATACTGCTCCCAGCAATTGGTTGGGTGGATATTCTGTGTTATAGCCACGGAGGAAAGCAGCGAAGGAGAAGTCTGGGATGGTCAACAGTCATTTCGTGCATGCTGTGTTTATGTGCTCCCTTCTGTGTGAACATCTGACCTGTGTGAGGTGGATCTTCCTGAACATAAATGTCACATAAACACATAAAATGTAACTGCAAATGGGAATGAAGAAATGCACGGATAAGTTTTACTTGTATTCATATGGAGTAGTTTCACTCACAGATTTACTATAAATCACAAAGTGGGGGATGAGCCTCCCAAGTGGGACTCCAGACAGTTTCAGAGGAGGCTCAGTGAATGGAAACGAAAACATGTTTTTTGTTGTTTTTACATTGGTTATCAAAAGGAGATCACGTCAAATACTCCAGATGTGTATGTGTATTTTGTGGAATTTATTTTCACCGAGCCAGAAACCAAATGTCTTATACAACATTTGGTGTTGGCTGGATGTCAGATAGAAATACAGGATTGGATTATCCACGCTGAATTGTTGAGTCTCTGTGGGGCAAAATAATACATAATTATAATTGCATTAGTATCCAGAAACTGAGGGAAACTCAGGGAGTAAAGGAAGGTAGGGGTGAGGGGGTGCTTCCTCTCTAGGATTTGTCTGGAGTAGTGCAAGGTTATAGGCCTTGCTCAAGGGCATTTAAATCTCCATAACAAGGGACCAGCAAACTTCTGGGTACTAGCCAAAGATGGGAGTTTTTTAATTATGTATTAAAGATATGATATGTTACAATTCTCCAAAACAAGACCTATATTTATTTATTATCTGTAACAACCTCAGACACGAATGCTGGTGGGCTCAAAATGCACGACTCAATGAAAGTAGCGAATGTAACAAAGATTTATTTCTCGATAAAAAGGTGCACAAACAAAAGGCGCTCTCTAGGAGGATCAAAAGTAACAAAATAAACACTTACAAAACTGCGAATCAAAGAAAAGATCATAAACTTGATAGAGAACACAAACTTGGCTTGACGGCGATACTCCCATAAACACTCACGCACAGGACAAGACAAACTGGCACGGGACAAAGGGAGACGAGGACTATTTATACATGAGGAAAGGGAAAACAGGTGTAACCAATCAGGGGCGGGGAAGACGGTCACCAAGGCGGGAAAATCACACAAAGGGAGGAAGTCAGGGGCTGAAACGAGAGAGAAAAGGTGAGTACAAAATAAAGCAGGAAGTGCTCGACGAGACTAGATATGAGTGAAGTTTAACTTAACATAGAGTGCTCAAAACACACATGACTAGACATGAACTAAACTCAGGAATGACATTACTCTAAACATGAACATGAATAAACTAAACACAATTGACGAGACATAACATTATCTCGGGTTATGTACTATGTATTACCCAAAGTGTTTCTAACAATGTTAAAACCCAGACAAATCCCCAATATTATTCAAGGTAATGTTCCTTTTGGTTGCCTTTTAATTGCCTCATATCCAATTCCCCCACACTGCTAGCTAGTTAGCGCCTACTGCTGTTTGTGTTGGTCACTCGTAACAGATCTTGATTATTCCTTACTGTTTCCCGTGTAACGCGATTCAAACTGCAACACATTACATTGTCTGTGGACATGATTTGTGCCTGAGTCACGTCACAACAACTCCCATCATCCTACACTGTTTTCATCATCAAACTAGGTCTTTTGTAAATGTTTTTGATTGAGAGATTGCTTAACATATTGTGTGTTTAAATATTTGTACATGTTGATTCAATTTAAAATCCATCAATGATGTGAGATCTCACACGTCTTTATTTAAGTTGGACAAATATAAGTAAAAGAAGTATCCTGCCCTGACTCGGCCAATTATAACATGGTTACGTAAATGTTATACTGAGAATTTCAGTCAAATGAATTTTTTTTCTATATAGTTTTATTCACATGCTTCATCGTAAAAATATGGCTGCATGTGTATTGATATTGTACGGATATAAAAAAAAATCCCCACTCGCCATGTGGGCGGTCTGGAGTTTCCTCCTTCGAGCTCTGGTCCTCCTCAGTTGTCTGGCTGTAGTTACCATTTATCTTTTCTCTGTGTGTAAATTAGACAGATCCTGACATGCAGTACTTTAAAAGTGCTGATTCAGTAACAGCAGGTGTCAGGAGGGACTATCATGTTGTGACAGCTGCAGAGACCATTTAAAACAATCACATAAGTCACCTACTCATTTGTGCATCTCACAACATGGTCATAAAACTGCCACTGAAGTTTCAAAGACACCCCATCTCACATCACCTCAGTGGCTTGCAGATTATTGGATTGAGTGGAAACACATGCTATGTGGAGCTTTTACAGCAGGAAAAGCTTGTGATGGCTCACAAGTAAATAAAATAACAACCATTAACAGGTTAGCTGGATGGGGATCAGAGCTAAGCTGAGGCGGTTTATGTAAACTAAAGTCAAATAAAAAGACAAGGAGTTTAGAGTTTATTTGGAGAGATCTCTTCTCTTCAGACGCTGATGTACCCTAACAGCATTGATAATCACGTGTTGATGTCATGGTGGTATCACTGCTACTGACCTATTTCTCTCTCTGATCACCAGCAGTCAGGTTTGGAACTGGGAGTGTTTTTACACCATAACTGGACACAGACTTTCCACTCAGATCTGTCAGCGGGGATGAGTGAAAGTCTGCTTGGGCCACGTCCATCGGAGGAAGACTCCAGATTACGTGTGCAGCCAGCAGGATAATTCACAACACATGTGAATAAAAGAGGAAGAAGAGGAGGGGAGGAAGTGGAGGGGCTGGAGAGACGGAGACTAATGCGGCTACTGTTTTTAATCCTGCTTCACAAAGTCAAGATTAAACTTTTTACCGCAGTAGGGCATCCTGGTGGAATGGCACGTGTGACAAGTGTTCAAAAGTAGCTGCACATCACGATAGCTGTGTTCCAATTCAGGGCCGCCTCTTTCGAAGGTCTGGCCGCCCGTAGAATGGAAAGGCTTGACCGAAATGAGATCATTTTGGATTTTCAGCTTGTCCCGCCCTCCTGTCGCCTTGCAACTATGCTGCAGTTGGTCAAGAAAGTATTATGCCCTTTGGTTTTTAATCATGTGTACCGTTAGCTTGTTAGTTAGTTTGAGTTGAGGCTAATTTGAAAGTGTAAGCATTTGATATCTCGTTGCTTGCCAAACACCATTATCGCTTTGAAAACAGTTATTCACTGAAACACAATGAATCCTGGCAAATGTTGGATAGAAAAGGATCCACCCATTACTGAGGCTTTGCTGCTCTGGGATGGAATTTGTTTGGCGTATTGGAAGAGCCTTCGAAATGGGAAAGCCAAGTCATGCTGCTGTGATGCAATCTACCTAAAAATGCAGCCTCTGAAGTAGGTGGTCCCTGAATTGGGACACAGCCGACATCTTCATCATCTCCTTAGTCTTCATTACTTTAAAAAAAAAAAAAATTCCTATCAAGTTAAAATCTGACACGTGCAAAGTTTCTGAGACTTCAATCCTGTTTAAATTTGCAACTGTTGTCATTATTGAAAAATGCTTCATTTCAACATTGACATCATCCTGCAGACACCATGTCAACAACAACTGTGTCTTGTAGTCGATAGTCGAAGTCATAGATTATAATGTAACAGTTGCAAATGATTTATTTCCTCCAGCATTAGCAGGGCTGAAGTCTGGCCGCAGCTGACAGTCTAAATTACAGCCTCCTGGCTATCTGCTAATCTGTCAGACAGGGTGGTCACTCTGCGTGCAGCTCATCCTCTGCAGAACATCTGAAGCCTCAAAGCAAACTTTCAGTGTTGTGAAGGGGATTTGAGAGTTAAGTCAGTGGCTCTTTTCTTTTCACTGCTTGAAGGCAGAAATCCCTCACATGTTGCTGGGACTGTCAGAAGTGTTGATTCAGCCATTTTCGTGTTTGCCAAGTTTTGAAACTTGCAACCATGATGTAAGCAGGAGCTACTGTAAATCACAACTCACTCACACAAAGTAAAGTCATTTAAAATTTTGGGGTTCGCAGTTCGGACTTCAGAAAGTTGCTGCCTGAATACATGTGGAACAAACAAAACAGAAATGAGAGTCTCCTAAAAACATATGCAAGACATGAAGAGACTCATGAGCAATGACTCTCAACAGACTATCTGCTTATCAAGAAGCAAACAGACTTACATTTACTGCAGACCTATATATAATTTAATTTAGGGTATATTTCTTTTCATGTGTTTTTTTCAAGAATACAGAAAACGGTATGTTGCCAAAATGCTTTCCATCTGTAACCAAAGTTTGTGCACTCAAGTGTTCTTGGTTTCAAGAGGTCTCACATTTCCTGGACAGCATGTAGTGCAGAAACACGTGAGCAGAAACACGTGAAGTTACAATACTTTCTTACATTTCAAATATTTTAGTGGAAGTCTGTTTGTTTGTTGAAAACTTAAGCAATCCTGGAAGAAAATTAATATACATGTATATGTAGCTTTTTGCCAAGTGGTGCTCAGTGTGGATGAGTGGAAGTGATGCACTGCTGTCTGTCAATGTCTTTGTATGTAAAATGGGTGAAACACCATGACTGACAGCTAAGAGTGAATCGCAAATGGTCAAGTGCGTGTATCGGCAGGGTTTTGCTACCGTGACTCCATCTACTGATCGCTACTGCACAGACTGTGGTTTCATTTATGGATAATGAGAAGAAGTATGTGTCGACCATCTTTTTTAACATTCTATGGTTTTCCTGGACCAGCAACCAAGTAAGTATAATGGAAAAGACTGACGATAGGACAAAAACATTAGAGTCCTGGTAGACGTCATAATATTCTATCCCTCCTGTAACAAAGTCTTTTATTTCCTTGTCTGTCTTGTCTCATTGTTGTAGAAACAAACAAAAGTGTGATGTTGGGCCCAACATGTACACTGACCATGAAATTCAGAGACAAACTGAGCTCACCACAAAACCCATTTTGACAAGCATTTCCTTCGTCTTGAATTATCCTTGAGAAAAATGACTAAAAGACCCTGGATATTTGTAATGACCTTGCTACAATCAAAGAATATTAGCTGTTCGTCTTGAGTTGTTTTGTGCCAGATATGACATCATGTACAATGCATAAAGCAGAGATATAGTCTGGAAACAGAATACACATAAGGAACAAATCTGGAGAGCAATCACATTAGCTACAAATGAGATGCAGGTTTTTGGAGAGAACTTTTGCAGGTACTTGATAAAAATGGCCTGCTCTTTAACTACAAAGATGTTTAATGTCTGGGAATGGAAAGTGCATGACTGGTCTATTTTTACCAATGAACGGAAGAATACTGGAGGATAGGGTGCAGTAATCACAAAACATCAAATCGCCTTAACTGTTTTTTTGGAATAATTTGTTGTGGATGGACTTTACTAATTCATATCCTCATTACGTTCAGAGCTCTTTCCACACATCATGCAATACTGTAGGTTCCACTATGGTTCAATGATGGTGGGATCTAAAGCAAAACACACGCCTCTCCACACCCAGCTGTAATTATGAGTGTGGTCAAATGGGACACTGTACGATGTGAGCCAGATTTTGACTTGATGTCTTTGAAGTTTAAAGAGGCGGGCCTTGAGGCTTGGTGTTGCAGTTAGTTGGCGCTGTAGCTGTAACTCGCTAGCCGCCTGGGAACATAGCTCTATGAATTTTTCTAATTGTGTATGTATTGTGTTTACTCCACTCTGTCATTTTGTTTCCCACATTGTGCATCATTTAATTCAATAAAAAGGTTACAGAGAAAGACTAAATTTCTGAATTTGCTTGGTTGCTGACTGGAATCTTGTTTCCCTGACTCTTACCTCCTCACTGCAAATCATTTCTCTATTTCGAACATTATAAATCAACACAGGAAGGTTAAATAAATATTAATGTTAAATGTAAATGTTCAACGAAATAGCAAAGACTTACTTTGATTCTACAATGTAATCCAGTGTGTGCACTCCATATATACTGTACTGGACTTTGGAGCCTCGATTCACAGACATTGGAAAATGTGTTTTATATTAAATACCTATTTGACTTTTGTCTTTCACAAATTGCATCGTCTGACAGCTTTGCCTCAGTGGTCATCACTCAGATCAGACATGTAGTGTTTTTTTTTGTTTCTTTGCCAACATTGTGTTCACCATTACTTTGAAGAGCGATGTTCATCATGCTCTGGAATCTCTCTTGCACAGAAGGGAGCCTGTGGGTTGGATGTGGTCATATCTGTGATGTCTGGTGTGAAAAAATGGAATCTACCCATTTTGTTTTAGGCAGCAGTATGAACAAGTCCTTTTCGAAAGATATACCAAAATACCAAGGCGCGCACACACATAAACTAAATGAATGTGGACAGACAGTGGGGCTGGACCAGAACCTATGCTCATGTACTCCCACTCAGTCGTGCATTTGGCCATATTGTTACCCTCCACTCTCCAAATGGATATTAATGATGATAATAGAGGAGAGTAGAATTTCCCTACTTCACTGGGATGTGGTGGCCATGAAGATTACATACTCAATTTAAATTTAAGAGACCGAATCACACGGGAAAGGTTTTTGTTCATCCTGGTCCAACAAGGATCTCTCCCAATGCTGGGGATTTATAAGAGCCATTACCAGATGTCTGTTTGTTTATTACATTTTAATTTGTTACATTTTAAAGCTGCATAGGGGGAATCAAAGACATTTGGATGTGTCTTCTGCACCCTGTCAATGATTTAAACATTACCTCATACTTTAAAATAACAAAGAAATCACAGTTCGTCTGTTAAATTTAAATTGGCATTACTCAAATTCCCCCTCTGAAAAAAGGAAAAGCTATGCTCAGCCTTTTTAAAAGTCCACTACCAGAAGTAGCAACGCAAGCGGATGCAGCAATTTTAACGTTTACCCTGTGCGTGGTTTTCGGCGAGAGCTTGTCTACAGTGTGTTCGGATTTTCTTGTGTGTGCATGCGAACATGGAGGATATCAGAGGACATTTGGGCTTAAAAAATTTTGTAAATGATTATGTAAAATGTGATTTTTCAATTTGAATGTTGATGACAACACGAGCAGTATGGAGGCATGTTTTTTCTGTTGTTTTCTTTCTTTCGAAGGAGTCAACAGTTACTTCAACTGTATTGTATTTGGCTGCAACACTGTTTAACCCTTGAAACTCCAAAAGTGTTTTGTGGACTCAAACACTTCACCCACCCCTTCATTGGCATAGTGGTGAGTAGGTAATGAGTGGATTTTCATTTTTCAGTGAACTATCCCTTTAACAATTAACGCATTAGGTAGCTACCCTTCTGCTCGCAATTGTACAGCTATAATTAAAGTATAAACATTATTACAAATGCTTAGTCAACATGTCTTAAAAGTAGCTAGTGTTAGCATTATTTTCTTTTAATGTCCAATTATATTTGAGGTCAAACCACAGACTTTATATAAAGATGAAGGACATGATGGCTCCCGAAAGGTGAAGCCAGTGCATTAAGCTCCTTGGTGGCTGACTGCAGTATGGGTCAATTCAATTAAGTATGTATTTATAGTTTCCAGATAGTGGAGACGTTTTGTACATCTTTATATACAGTATAGGGGTCTCAAGTATATATTACTGTCTGAGCCTCTCTCAATCTCAAGCTTGTCATGTGCTGAAACATTTTCTTAAGTTTTCTGTCCTGTGGTTTATGAAAAAGCTTGCATTTCCAGGAGATTTGTTAAAGGCCAGGAACAAACACTGGAAACACCTCAACTGGATTTGAAATGAGGTTGGAGCCTAATCAGAGACCGGTGGGCAAATCAGCAGAAAGTTCCACCTACCAGAGGTTAAAAAATAGGCAGAGGAGAAAGGAAAAGGATGTGTAGGCGCCACAAAGAATGCGAGATCCTATCACAATCTTACAAACTGATCCATTAACATTTTTGGTTTTGTGGATTTTATCCGCACTAATAAAAACACAAGATCATAAATTCTTGGCCTTTTTAAACAATTTTGTTCTTGAATCATCATACAGACTATGTGGCATATATTGAGTTATTGTCACAGATCACACCCTCTACCATTACTCTGATAATGCCAATAGAAAGTTTCCTGTGCCTTTACAGCCAATGGCACTTTTTGTTGTTTATATTCCTCAAATATTTATTGAGCATCTCTTAATTTCAACCCAGATGCCACTGTAAACAAACTGGAAGGATTATTTAAAGGATTTGCTGCTATAGCAGGCCCTGTTTATGTGTTCTGCCAGAATGGTAGGAAAGAGTTCCTCTGAGTCGTCCAAGGTAAACAGGAACATTTAATGATCTTCCCAGGTAAGTCTTTTTTCTTGACTGTATTGTGAAAACAGCCCAGCTTAAAAGCAAAGTAACGTCATGGCTTTCCTGGCTTGAAGCCTCATCTTTTGAATGGTCTACCTGGGGGCCCGAGTTTAAACCCCACTCATATATCTATGTGTGTATTTGAATTTAAGCTAGTTATAAATTTCAGGAATGACGAAAAGCGTGTTTTTGTCATCTAACTACAGCATTAAAAGACAGAACACAAGAATGTTGCTCTATTCACTTTTACAGATGATATGCAACAGGTTAGGTTAGTAGATTTTATTAAAAACCGAGGAGATAATTGTTAAAGTTAAACCTGCTGGACATTGTCTCTAAAATGTTTATTTTTGTACTTCAGAATTTGTTTTGGAACTGAACTGTTTAATGAAATTCAGACTGGGCTTCATCACAAATCAGCACTTGTTCAGCCTCCTGGACCCGTCACATGTCTGCATGTTTTTATTTATTTCATGCTTGCAGCGACTGTTTCTGGTTTGGTTTCTCTGTTTTTTCCAGTTATTCTCCAGCACAAGAGCATAAACTTAATAAGAGCTAATGGCTGCATCTTCAGGCAGCACGTTTGCTCAAACAAGCTTTGTTTAAATCTCAGGATGTAGCTGTAGAACTGATTGGAATCAGTGGGATATTATTATCCTAATTTTGATTTATCCTCATCAGTGGATTATGGTGATCATATCAGACATTATATGTCCAGTCAGCTCTAGTATAACACAACTAGATGGCTTCAGCCTCAGTGCTTGGGGGACTCCCGGGACTTCCAAAATGCTTGGTGCGTGAGTGTCTTTAAGAGTTTCTGCAGATGTGTAAGATATATAATCCGTCATAGGCTTTTTGCATCATGTCACCTACCTCCTATCAAAACACCCGCTGCACCTTAACACACATTCAGCCAGCAGTCAGAGCTGATCCTGACCAGAATGGAGTGCACCAAACTCCCTTGACCGTTTTCACACATTGTCATCCGGCTGAGATCACTCAGTCTGCAGAGGATGAAAAAGCTGTGAGAGAAAATAACCCCCCTGCTGATTTGTTCTCACTGCTGCAAGGCTGTTGGAGAAAAGGCAGCCTCATTCTCAATCTTGTAAAAAACAATAACAATCTCTTCAATTCTACCGTGTAAGACACAGCTAGAGCGCATGCAAATTCACTTAGTATAAATACAAACTATGTCAACATCTCAACTCTGTCAGTAAATTATCCATGTTTCAAAGACGTGAAGAGTCATCTCTTGCGAGAACAAATAAAGGAGAAGAATGATGTTTTCAACAGATTTTCATGTGGACTGCTGAGAGTTGCAGATGTTCTTAATCCCTCTCCTTTTTTCCCCGTGTGACTGTCTATTACAATTTATGTGTGTCTTAGCAACACGTGTCTGTGTCGTGGGTGTGAACAGCGAGCAGAGTTAGCTTGATGGGAGCAATTTGTCAGCTTGATCCTGTTCAACCTAATTCACGGTTTTAGCAGCTAATGCTGGTGCAAAGCTTTCTCCATTCATTGAGTCTCTCTGATGTAGACAGTAACGCTGTTCAGCTCGCATCTTCAAGCAGAAATAAGTGCAGCCACCAAGTGATAAACAGGGAGTTTGACGGCTGTTGCTTATTATCACTGAGGCCTGGTAACTGCTGCACCGTGGGTCTGTGCGTAAGTCAACATTCTTCAGGCATGGAAGACGTTTCTATTTCATACCACAGGCAGCTTGA
This sequence comes from Paralichthys olivaceus, assembly GCF_024713975.1. Taxonomy (NCBI): domain Eukaryota; kingdom Metazoa; phylum Chordata; class Actinopteri; order Pleuronectiformes; family Paralichthyidae; genus Paralichthys; species Paralichthys olivaceus. The sequence continues at coordinate 18,231,376 of NC_091104.1, read as the reverse complement.
AGTGTTTCCAGAATTCATAAAATCCATACTGACTTTTTATTTCAAATAAATCATCACCAAACACCGTCTTTTTCCTTTGGAATTTAAATAAATTGAACACACATTTGATCTGAGCATTTTATTGGGGATAAACTGTACCATTCAACGTAACAATGAATAAGGTCCTGGAGGCCTCAACTGAACCCACACAGCAAAGTTTGCCTTGAAACAAAACATTTTCATCATAGTACCAGATGCCAACCAGTATTTCTACACTGCAATACAACTCTGAGCCTGTCCCAATCCCTCTCCCTTGGCCTTACTCCTATGAAGTGCCCTTTGCTGGGAGTCTGCCTAGTCTAAATCTTCCCCTAGGAATTGGGACAGCACTCGCCACGTCATCAGCTGACAACCAACATTATTACAGTGAAAAACAATATCAACTAACATTATTATATTAACAACCATTATCAACCAACTGCAGGACACAAAGGATAGATTGATCTATTCATCAAGAAGCAGTCAGTCAGCGTGTTTGCATCGGTAAAAATGAACGTTACAACTTACTCTCACTCAGACTGGTTTACATGCTTGTTTTGACAGCATGAATAGCAATTTTCCTGAAATGCTTGTCACAGCAATTCAATGATATTTGTATTTGCTACTGGATTAAAATAAGATATTGGTTGGATTGAAATTTTTTTTTCATGTTTTTCTGCAGGATTTCATGCTCACATTTATGAGCCATGTTGACTCGCTTTGTCCATTCGTAAAGCATTCAGGAATTTCCGTCTAGCCCTTTGTTTAAAGGGGGGTCCTGAATACACTACGGTTGAAGGGGCGTTTGAAGAGCTGGATGAGACAAGCCAAAAAACTGTCTTTTTTTTTTACAAGTGAAACTCCTACACAAATTAAACAACTGGAATATGTTACACTAACTTTAAAGGGATAGTTCACAGAAAAATGAAAATCACTCCTTATATCTTACCACTATGCTGATCGAGGGGTAGGTGAAGTGTTTATGTCCACAAAACACTTAAGGAGTTTTAGGGGTAAACAGCATTGCAGCCACATCCAATTCAATTGAAGTAACTGGTGATCATTTTTTAAACAAACAAAAGAAAGAAAAAAAAAACATTAAATGCCTCCATATTTCTCTTGTGATGTCATTAAACATGATTCTAATTCTGACCCTACAACTGTTTTTCTGTTCAGAATAAAGAAAGTTCTAAAAAGCTCAAGAGGGACTCAAGATTCTCATATCACCAAACACATCAAATTACCATAAAATAACTGACATACTACATGGGGCCTTCAGTGGCCCATGGAGTCCATGGCAGTTGCTTGCTAACTGCTAATATATTAATGATTTTTAACCCAAACTGGATAATTACATGGAACTTTAAGGCTTAGAAGAATGTTGAAAAAAAAAAACAATTACTTAAAACGTTTTTGTAGTAATAGTTTGTTCCAGGAAATTGTAAAAGCTGCCAAGTGAGGAAATCTACAATTAAAGTCGTTCAGGTATTTTAGGCACTGACATGCAGCACTGTCATAACACAGTAAAAGAGGTAGAATTGTTTTCAGGTCTGCTCTTGTCAGGCCAGCCAGCATTCATTTTCCTTTCTGTTGAAATATGTGCTATAAAAGACTCTGCGTTCATCTGCAGCCTCTGCAGGAAATAAAAAGTATTGCCGACAATAGAGAATCAGATAGGGAAGTGCAGCAAAGGTGTTTCCACAGAAGGGATTTCCTCCATCAAAATGCTGACATGTGTTGATGTTTCACAACTTCTAGGAGTCCTGGCACAGACACCACAGAGGTCAAAACCAAGATGGAGGAATGTTATAGAAGTTGCTTGCTTTTATTGCTCAGTTGTATGAATGCCATTGCATTTGCATTTTACTGTCTTCTCTTAAAGGAATGAAGTGGACAAAAAATCTGTTGGCAAGGTTAAAAAGTAGATAGAAGTTCACTTTGGAAGGTGAATATCAGGACACATGGAGGGATGTATGTTGGAAGTGAAAGATATAGGCCGGTGGGTGGCTGTGGCACAGGAGGTAGAGATGGTTGTCCACTAACAAGAAGGTTAGTAGCTTGTTCACCTGTTCTCCACTCTACATGCTGAAAACACTGAGACACTGAACCCTAATGTGCATCAGAGTGTGAATGATGTGTGATAGAAAGTGTTGTATGAACCAGGGAATGTGACTTTTAATCTAAAGAGCATTGAGGGGTTGCTAAAACTAGAATGACGCTCAATGAACATTTAGCATTTACTTGGTTGATGCTCGTGAAACTACACAGAGCCTCAAATTAAAGCCTTATTGGTTTCTTTGATTTTTCTTTTCCGATCCTTATTGTGTAGAGAGCTTTCCTCCCTTCAGCTGTGCTTTATTTATGGCATCAGTTCCAAAACTGGGGCCATCGTGTTCTCTGCTGATTGCTGGCTGTCAATCATCTCCTAAGGTTAACGTCTTGTCATTGGGATGTAAAGCCTCCCACAATAAAGGCTGCTCTGCCTGTGAAGCTGAGATGCATTAGTACATGAGCTGGGAGTCAACCTGAACAAATGATTACTGTGATGTTTGCTGATTACAGTGTGCAAAGTTCTCAACATGGACCCCAAAATGTGTATGTTTGATTACTCTACCTCTAACATTAACATTTTCCCATTTTAAACTTCAAATGATGAGTGTAAATTTAGAAAAGTAGTACTTGTGCATTTTGGGGCAACTTAAAATAACAAAGTGACCACAACATTCAAATTTAAGAACATATGTACATTTGTATTAACTAAATGGACTAAAAACTTTGTCATAGAAGGAGTAGTTCTAGATATCTGGAATAAATACACAAATTCATGCTAATAGTTAGTAATTAAGATTGCACTTGTCTGTGAGGAAAATGCCAAACCTAGCTATTTAGCTTCTCTATTTCTGGAACGGTGCTAGCCAACCACCCAAAGTTCTGTTTAATTAATACAAAAAAGTAAATATCTTTTATACAACAATTTGTAATAAGCACATCTTCAAATAGTAAAACTATTATGGCAAGATTTAGTGTGTTAACATGCAAATGCCACATACAGTATGAACAATATTTTTGGTAGTGCTATTTAGCATTATACTTGTAGATCAGCCATATAATATTAACTGACATATTGGAGAGAAAAAATCATGGCATCCTATATCATTCTCAGAGGTTTTGGACACTGCTCTGCAATTATAGTCTCTCTGGCATCAGAACATCACTCTCTTCCGCTGCCAGTGGAGTGGAGAGCATGTAAGAAATGGGCCTTAACCAGAAAGGAAAAACATTTTAAATGTATAAATTTAATCCACATGCCATACAGTACATTCACTGCAGGCCTAATTCAATCCTAGAATAACTGTGAACAGTGCCAATATGATCCTAAATAAAATTGTGTGGTTGAGTAAGTTCATGTTGAAACTTTAGTGTATTATTTTAATTCTAAGAATTAGAAGCCATGTGACAAATGAAGCAATTGTGGGCCGTTTCTGGTGTAATTTATGACTGTGGTAAGAATTTTATGTCATTTTCTCTCACTACTGTTTGTGTAGCGTGTATTTCTCAGTTTAGTTTTTTCTTCATTATTAATTACCCTCAGTATATTTGACATACATTACTTGCTTAAGCAATCACAGCTCTCTTCTTTTAGGGACTTGCTGATTTTCTCTTTTAATATCTGCATCTTACTTTAGCTGAGTGGAAAGCAATAGCGTCTCTCATCTACTCCTTGCTCTATCTTGCTCAGGTCTTATGTTCCTCTGCCTTCTGGTACTCATAATACATGAGTGTAATAGCCATTTTTGAGTCCACAATAATGGACTACACGGACAAATTTGAGTCTGTGTCTATCAAAGCTGTGTGTCAATATAATGGAGGACAGCTAGCTCAACTTTTTTCCAACTGATGGTCATGTGGATAGTGCAGAGGCCTCATTGTGTATAACACTCAACTCCTCTGAACAAGAAGGTAGTGAATCAGAGGAGGCTGCAGTATGACTCACAAGTCGCAGAAGTTGGACAGAAAAATATAGCCCAGCCTGGGAAGACAGCATACAAAGCCCTCCATAAAAAGTCCTATTATTTATCATTAATAGAGACAAAATCTCTGTTCTTTTCAACGCTGTAGCCAAGGAAGAGCCATAGCTCTTTTCTATTCCATTCGCCAACTCAATAGTAATGACTTCATGTGCTTTTCTTACACATAAAATTGAAACCATTACTACTACTTCTCACAACTGGAACAAATACAGTACAGTTGCCTTAGAAAAAACTGTGATGCCTTATTTACAAATAGATAGTAAATGATCTGTATTAATATAGCACTTTCCTAGTGTTGATGGCCACTCAGAGCTCTTTGCAGTACAGTTTTGCCATTCACCCATTCACACACATTCATAAAGTGAATCTATGTGTGCAGAACTTTCTGTATTATATATCACTCATACACTGCACAGCCGTCAGGGGCAATCTGGGGTTAAGTATTTTGCCCAAGGCCACTTGCAGAATGGGGGAGACAGAGATTGAACTGTCAACCTTCTGGTTAGTGGACAACCCGCTCTATCCCCTGAGCCCCATTGATTTCTTCATTAAATTATTGATGAAGATGGCCAGCCATCCTTGGTCTTCTTCAACTACAGGTTTCTTCCTGTTGGAAGGAACTTTTTTCTCAGTCACCAAGCGTTTGCTTGTCGTGGAAAGTGTTTGGTACTGAACATTCTCCACCTCAACAAATCATACACTTAGATGAGGTATGTCGTGCTTCGGCACTGCATAAAATGTTATTGAATTATGCTTAATGAAACCATCCTTTACTTTCATTTCACATTGTGCAAGATCTGCTGAACCAAGTCCAAATCATCACTTGAAGAAATGTAGAATTACCACTGAGTGTGCAGATGTGCAGATTTCACATTTCTCTGCAGGCATTACTGGACGACAGTAATATTTTTTCAAACTGGCCACCTATCTACATCTGCGCTGCATAAGTCAACTCTAATGTGCTGTTCCAAGGAGGATCCTGGAAATGGCGTACCAGGAACAGACAGATCACAATTTGGTCCCTTTAGAAGGTTTTGCTCCAGCCATTGAGTGGAAAAATCTTCCAAAATGTGTTGAGACACTCAGACAGACAAATTACGATTGCAGCTTTTAATTTTAAACAGCTTGTAAGCTGGTAACTATACTAAGTCTCATATATGCTACATAAGACTATACGAGTTTGGTCACCTCTCAGGATCTTTCCCCCAGACAGATCTGACGTGAGAGGTCATATTTTAAAAAGCCATTAGGGCCCACATTCTTTCTATGAAATGAAAATGATTTCCTCTTGTCTGTGACAAGTTCATTACTATCCAAACGACTCTCGCATAATATTTGTCCAACACAAACCATCATAAATAACTTTAGATGGCACTGTTATGTCATCAAAACCTCCCTTATTCTCAATACGGTCTGGAATTACTCAACTTGTTATGCAATGGCATAAAGAGAATGGCTCCAAATTTCCAGCTGTATAAAGCTTTCAACAGAACACGTCGTACTATTCCTCCTCTCCAGTCCACACTTGGCTCTGTTTAAAATAATGTGTTCTTTGTCTTTTTCTTGTTTAATACACATAACGCGCTGAGTAATCGCAGATTTGAGGAACAATACAGACTTCTCTCTCTGCTTTCTTAGTTGCCATTGTGGAAGAAGCTATAAAAGAGGCCACAAATATATATTTTTAATTTGAAAACAACTTTTAAGAGTAAGAAATAATTTCCTAGAATTGGGGGCTTTGTAGTTTATAGCATTAACTGCTCAGACTGGAATAACCACTACTTTTCAGCTTAGTGCTCCAGCTCGACTTTACATGATTTATTCGAATTAAACAAGATGCTGTGTTCAGCGTAATGAAAAATGCTTCACTGAGTGTGGTAGTGTGCTGATTTATGTGTTTTAACAGTTTTTGGGCAACAATTGAGGACTTTGGCTCTGCAGACAATGCTGGCTTTATCTGGTCCTCGGTTCACAATAAGAAAAATCTGGAATATCCCTCGCCTGTCCCTTTAAAAGAAACCAACAGCTCAGGATAATATTAACAATAATAATACAAGGACTGGTCAAGGACTTGTAGAGAACACAGCAGTTTGCTTATGCATTTGTATTCGGAGTAATTCTCCTAGCATTAATTACTCTATAAATTTACATTGCGCAGTCTGTGTGGCTGCTATGCCATGAAGATTCATGGCTGGACTCAGAGTTTGTTTTTCTTTGGCATAGTTATGGATTGATTAATGACCTGCCCACAGGCTTTATAAGGAAATACTGCTGAATCTCAACATTAAAATTACAACAGGACACTACTACATTACAAGACATGGGTGTTTTTTTTCTCCTGTAGGATTATCACATATTCACAATGTCATATAAAGATTTATAGTGTTTTTTAGGCGGTTAGTGTAGATTTGATTTTGGGGTCTGGGACTTTAAATACCACGTGCTTGCATCACAGGTATTTTCAATTCAAATCCTGTTTACAGAAAAGGACAAAATAAACATTGTGGACATGGTGCTAATTACATCCAGATCAGTTCAGGAATAATAAAGTTTGACTGATTGATTGATTCATTGTTGTAAGATTTGCATGTGGAAAGTATTTCAAGTTTCTCTCAAAGTAAAATCTCTTTTGCCTTTGAGGAGGGTGGAGAAGCTGTTTACAGCCGTTCACAGTTTATTTTATAACTTTGACATAAAAGTGTTAATGAACTCCGTATGTTTGCATGTTTCGGATGAATATTCTGTTCAAAATCAAAAGCTTGTGTGCCTTGAGACTACTCAAATGAGCTTTACTACAGTTGAGTGATCTTGTAAATGAATGGACTGCATTTAGGCTCAGTGCTTTCCTAGTGTTATCCACCAGTGTTATCCAGACACTCAAGTCTGCTGTAGTGAACATCTGATTAGCAGTCAACCCCTCGCTTGAGAGATTATTTTATGGTTCCTAATCAAAGGAGAATTAGTGAAAGTCATGTCACCAACACTCCTACTTGCTAATTATCCTTGTGCTTTACTGAAGTCACCCAGAAAACCTCACCTATCAAATAATTCCTGAAATTTCTGTCTGTCCGTCTTTCAGACATACACTGAACTCCGGAGATTCTCCAGAGTTTCTCCAGAGGAGGTGTGTGAACGCAAATTGAATAAGGGCCTCCAGAGTTTCAGCAGTCTTACTTTGCCTGGCTCCCTAGTATAAAGTCCACAAACTACAGTGTGTGTGCCAATACAGCTGGAGATGACCCACAGGATTCACCACAAGCGATTGGGGGGGTTGATGATGGTTCTAACACGCAACAGACGCAAAAATGAAAAAAAAAAAAAAAAACATCTCAGGAAGAAAAAGTGTAGTCACAAACAACGGACAAGTCAAGTTAGTGGTATTAACAGTTGACACTGGTATCTAAGTGCTGTAAATACAAACATGTGATCCCCGCTGTGGAATCCACAAAAGTGGACAGAATCATGTAAGACCTGCACTTTCTGACCGGACCAGCTGATACAGAGTTCAGTCCAGATGGTTTTTAAACGGCGACATCTGCACAGCTAAAAATATATGACAACTGTACAGCTGCAGCACATGTACAAATACAATATTGTATTGCCAGTTATTAAATTGAGGACAAATGGTGAGAAGGGGAATAATGAACTAATTTCTCTTCTACCCTTCAAACCAACATTATCAAAAGTATTCTCTGATGCTCAGCTCCAACAAATGTAAAAAGACCAGTTGTTCTTAAATCTGCTCACCATTTTCTCCAAGGAGCAGTTTTCAATTTTTGAAACATAAACATGTCTCTCGCTGGTGTAATGAAGCACAGATGAAACTGTCTATGCTTCCGATCAGAGTTTGTTTTCTCTTTCATGAGCAACAAAAACCTGTTTTGAATTCATAACTGAGGCTACATCCACATTTACTAATAGATTTTGGTTTCAAAACTGAAAACGTGAAATTGTAGGACCTCGGTTAAAGAACTGTTTAGGGTGAACTGCTTAAAATGTATGAGGTTTATGCTTTTTACACTGTCATTGTAGACATTACAACACAATTTGCAACAATTTAAAGATATTTAATGATATTTTGAGTTCTGGTACTGGGATTTTTGGGTTTGTTTTTTCTTGCTGTGGGGCTAGTTTTGATTGAGCATTTGGCTGCTATTGTCATGCTGACCTGGCACCCCTGAACCTATTTAAGGAAGAAATATGGCTTTTAGAAAAGGGAGCAAGGGAAGAATTTTTACTGCCATGTACATCTTAACTCTAGGAGTTCATGTATTTTAACAGGGGCTTCTATCCAGGGGTTAGATGACGGGATGTGCATTCAAGTCATTTTACACTGTTGACATGTCCTCCATTCGGTCCTTGTATAAACGAGAAGAGTTCAAAACAGATTAAAAGATGAGGGTTGGGGGACATCTCTGACCAACTACCAATAAGGATGAAGTGGAACCATGTGGTCCTTTTTACATTCTAACATTATCCCATCCAGTGCTGACAGTGGTTATATGCTAGCATACAATTATGGCAGCAGTAATGGAAATCACACGATGGGATAGAGGTCTGATTGTGGAGATGGTCTATTCAGCTTTATTTCTTGTGACGAGGCAACTGCTTGCTGTGTAAATTGTTGAACGTGATACAAAGAACATAAAGAGTAAGGGAGGTGTTCAAAAATGTACATATTATCATGTGTCTGCTTCCATTATCATCTCTCTTGACTCTAAACTCTCTTTTCAATACAAAGATAACTATACCAACCGGTGCAGTTTTAGTCTACATACAGTTTGTCTCCAGACTCCTAAGGTCACTGTGACCTTTGACCACTGAAATCTAATCAGTCCAAGTGACAACTGGTCTACTTTGACAACTTTGAAGAAATTCTATAAGGGCAGACTGGAGATATGTTCAAGAGGTCTGAAACATGTGTAGTGAGGTCACCATGACCTTTTACCATTAAAATGTAATCTGTTAATTTGAGAGTCTGAGTGAAAGATTTGTACCAAATATGCAGCTATTCTCACAATCGATGACACATCGATGGGGCAAAAAAGTGTTTTGTGAGGTCACAGTAATCTTGACGTTTGACATTTGACCAGCAAATTCTAGTCAGTTTACCTGTGAGTCCAGATGAATGTTTGTGCCAGATGTAATAAGAAATGTACCAATGAGTGTTATAATCATGAGGTTTCCAAGACCTCAATGTTTGATTTCTGACCTTGAAATTCGAATTAGTTCATCTATGAGTCCAACTGTGTTTATACCAAATTTAAATTTTGGTATTTGCATATTTTATACTCGAGTATCTGACTGATGGAAAGACGCACAGTCCCAAGAATGCTCCCGGACACTCGCAGATATTAGCTGCTGATGCTTTCGTATCCTTTATATACAGTCTATGGTCGTATCTCCTTTATGCATGTATAAACTTAGCTGAGTCAACATTTTTACTAAGTGGAGATTTATACATCACTGATTGAAAAGGCTGACTGAAACAACCCACCACAACCTAACATTAATTGCTTATGTGACCTATGACCCTTTTATACTGAGGTGAAAAAACATTATTTGGTATGTTTGACAAAAATGACCTGAACATTATATGGTGTTTAATCATAATGGAATTAACCAAGTAACGTTTCACAAAAGTAACACAACATATACTAGCCTAAAATAGATATTTTTGAATAGTTTTGCTGATTATGTTTCGCTAAATGACCAAATAACGCTAGCAAGGACAGCAGATACTTCCCACTCATTTAAAACTGCATTACTACCACATATTTCTCCATTGCGAATACCAGCATTTAAAAGTTCAATGGAAGTACTGCCAATGTGCTGGATTATTTTGTTACAAGCACATTCGAAAACTAAATATTAACTTTGATTCTATTTCAGAGGAATTTTTCCTCTGGTGCTTTTTTAAATGTTTTCTTATTTTAAAACAATACATGAATAGAGCTTCTTCCTTTGACCGAGCCTTCACTCTCTGCTGTGCTGTCAACAAGTGTGAATATCTGACGGTAAACTGGGGTGAAATAGCCAAATTAGTTCATCCAAAATTACCATATCGTCCTCCCACGTACGTTCTCCTCAAGTGACTCTTTTCGGTGCTAACCCAAATGACCTATTCCCACAATAACAGCTCTTGAAGTGCCTTACATCTGTTCTGCACAATGGCCTGTGACCAGTGGGGAATCTGCAGTGTGAGTACAAGGTACAAAGGGAATACATTTTTGCGCTTCTGATTATCATTTAAAAGTGAATAACTGGCTGAAGGCATGATACAGATCAATAACAGGAAACAGGAAGTTCCTCAGTTGCATATTTGGATTTGAGGCTATTCTTAAAATTGAATATTTTAAAGTGCAGAGGTTTTTTTTGATATGCTGTCAAGATCTCTTTTTCTTCATGTTGCTTATGTGTTTGACTCCCACACTGTGATGAAACGCTTTGGCTTTGACTGACGGGTTCGACCACACCAGCTCCAAACATTTGGTGCATTTTATCTCAAGAGCTTAGAAATCAAGCCTCACAATTTCTCATAATACATCATGACACTTGTATCTGTATCTGCTGAGTGATTGGGCATAATCCGCTCACTTTGCATTGTAGTTTCACCGCAGTCTTTTGCCTGACCGTGTGCCCAGATGTGATCAATTACAATAAATGATGTTTATTGTTCTTAAGAGTGAGCACTCAAGTATGTTTGACCCTTTAGCAAACAAGTATTCATTATGTTTAATTTGCCATGAACAAGGTCTTTCCGTGTCACAGTCCTTAGGTAACTGCTAGTAAACACTTCCAATGGGGCAGTGTGTGATATTAATGAAAACCATAACAGTATAAAAGTGACAATACATTTTTAAAAGCCCTGTTAGTTGTAGTGACAGTTACTGAACAGTGCAAGTAGTTTGTAATTTAGTATGCTGCTGTTTGGTTCAAGCATAGAGAGGTGAAATGATTTGAAACGCTGAGGAGAACTGCATTCTTTTGATATGCTATCATTACAAGTGATGTCTTTCACATTATGTTATCATACAATCCAGAACCACTGCAAGAAATACAGATTATAGCAGCTATAAACATGTCTATTAATCTAACCAATCAAATCTAGAAGTAAATTCTTAATTTAGAGCTTGAATCACTCATACTGCTTTAAGACATGATGTGAAGTATGTATCAGGGAACGCGCCTCCTTGTCAGTAGCGCAGGACATTTCCGCAAGTTTTCCTGCCAGCCCCTCAGTGACATCTGAGAATACAGCAGTAAAATATCCCCTGCTAATTCCACTGACACGTGTGGATTATGTTTCTAACGTGCAACTGACACAAACACAGAAACCCACCACCCCCAAAAATACAAAAATCGAAGGAATAAAAAGTATCATCTACGCAAAAGAAGCCAATTGGAAAGACAGATTTTAGGGCAAACACCAGTGTTGATGTGCTGTAAACTAATACACAGGATTTCTGCAGCCTAATTTAAAAGTCATCTCAAATTCTATCCAGACACCACACCTGAAAGACATTTTCCTGTTGTGAACACATTTGACACAGACGTTGTTCCTGTGTGAAAGGTTAACTTGTGTCAAAAAATTGCTATCTACTAAAAAGTGCACTCAGCATCTTTTGTTACATTAAACAACCTCATTAAGTTTGAATGGAGCTAATGGCTAAATTTAGACCTTGAGGTTTGCCTTGGAATTATAAAATAACCACAAATAAAACTGATTGCGATTGTTAAACTTCAGGATTTCACATGATTCTGTGAAAATGAGCTCGACTTTCATATTGGTACGTGCTGCTGGTACTTACCAGGAAAAAGAGCAGCTGGATCTGCTATATTCAGAGGAACGGAAAATCTCTCCTTCCAACCAGACCTCAAGCCCGACCTGAATCAACTTACATACATACAAGACACAAACTGGTCCGAGGGCAATTTAAAGGAACAAGTTCTTTCACTTCAGTAACTTAACAGAACAATAAGAGTTTAATTCTGGATCTGAGTCAATGCCCGCAGAGCATCTGCAACAATCAAATAAGAAATTGCTGAGAAAGACATAGATGATGTAAATCTCAGGGTTTGTCTACACTGCAAGGATAGGGGATCCACTAAAACCTCATCTACTGCCACAACTGACAGCTGGGTGGCCGGTTCGGTTACTTCCGTGGATTGATGTCCCCTATATAGAAGCCACTAAAGACGAGAGCGAGGGTTTCCATTTGGCCATTATTATAGAGTTTGGTAAATAGAGGGCGTTTAAGTGGAAGTTGTTGAAACTGGTGTTCGGTGTCATGAATCAACATTGAGAGGGTGTTGTGGTGACCAAATTGTCTTAACAGTGGCACGCTCCCATGGGAAACGGTGTGGCGATGACCACTGGAATTAAACAAGGAATTTATTTTCCTCAGAATTTTCGCTCATACTTTAACGGTACAGTGTGTAGAATTCTGTGATATCTAGTGTCACCCTCCCCTTCCAAACATGAAAAAGAACCTGTGGTAGCCTTTTCAAAAGGTGTTTAGTTTGTCAAGTCTGGACTAATGTAAAAAACATGGCGGCCTCCGTAGAGAGGGTTCCCTCGATGTAAATATAAAGTATTTAAATATAAAGGGTCTTTTCTGGTGTAAGGAAAACTACGATTCATACAATTCAAATGAAACGAACTAGTGAAAACATCATGAGGATTCTTCTATATTAAATTTCTGCCAATAGATCCCTTTCACCTAAATCTTACACACTAGACCTTTAAGAGGAGTTGCTGATGCAATTCTGTTTGGGAGAAAAAGGTGAAGATGTCTCATTCGAGTTCTGGATAATGTTAAATTACATTTTAACACAACAGCCTCTTTTCTCTGCCTCATGCTTTAAGATTAATCAACACACACACACAGGTTTGCACAGCTACCCTTATTGGGGTTGCATTTACATTCATTCATTGTGGCCGTGTAACAGAAACCTAGTTCCTAACCTTAACCAAACACAATTCATATCTCACTTTAACTAGGAGCTCACAAATGACATGTTGCTATAAGGATTTTAGTCCCCATTAGGTCTATTAGACCAGACAAGATCAGAGTTTACGCTGGAAAAGGACCTAAGGATCAAAAACAAGTGCACGCACACACACATACTATGACTCAGCCCGATGAATTGACCATTGTAGCTGTGTTCAATCATTAAGTAACCCACTGATTTCCCTTCATGTTCAGGCATGCTATCTTGAAACTCGATAACATGCTGGTGAGCCCTCTGGTGCAAGCCCCCTACTCAAAGAGATGGCCAATTAAGTGCCATTAGAAGGCTTTAAACTTATCACAGGACTATTTTGGAGGCTTTATCCAAGCTTTAGTCACAATAAGCCCAAAGGTATGTCTGGAATCTGGAGTCAAGGATTCTTCTCTCCTCAGGCAGCTTGAGATTGAATCCCTGTTTTGAGTTTGACAATTATATAAGAAATAAAAAAAGAAAATCAGAAATGGGATTCTAGAAAAAAACGGACATTTCATTATTTGAGACAGAAAGAAGAGGAAAAAGTCCCTAGAAGTGGGGACGTTTTACAAGAATGTCCAAAGAATTACATTAAAACAAACTGTCCACATTTACCCAAGCCACAGGTAGCATATAAGGAGATGCACATATTGTGTGTGTGTGTGTGTGTGTTCACAAGTACATGCTTTTGTGCTTAAGCATCTGTACGTGTGGCTTTGAAACACTGTGTGCATGTTTGTTTGTGTATCCCACAGCATCCAGATGCCCCAGATGTGTTTCAAGGGCACCATGCTTCATGTGGCCTGATTTCTTGGTGCCTGCAAGGGTGATGATGAGAAGACACTCATCTGTTCACCCCATCTTTAGAAAGCACAAAGAGAAGGGCCTCAGGGCTTCACATGCGGAAACCCACAAAGACCAGATGATTAGGTAAACAATCGATAAAAGGCCTTAAATCCTAGAGAACAAATGATACAAGACTTATTATCCAAGGAGAGTTTTGAGGTGTATGATGAATAAACAAGAAACAATTGTGTGGCATCAATACGTGATCAAAAGACTTCCTTGTCTGCATATAAACAGAGCCCTAAATGCCCAGAGTGATGGTGAAAATGATTCATCTAAAAGGTGATCACATCTGGATTCAAGTCCAATCCAGAACAATAGACTTTGCAAATCTCTGAAATGAACCCACAATCATCATTCAGGGCCAATGAATTGTTGTCACAATGGATACAAACACAATATGTGTTTGGGAGAACTTTGTATCAGCAGGTTGCAATTACAAATGTGTCCTGAGTATTTCAAAGATCTAATAATCTTCACATCAATAGGTCAAAGAACAGTGGACGTTTAATTAATAACATTACATCAGTAAATGAACTACAATGATACTCAGTAGAGTGAAAACATCCACCAAGGCCCAATAGTCCACTTAAATTTAATCAAGTCGTATACTAGATAGATAGATAGATAGATAGATAGATAGATAGATAGATGCTTTATTGATACCTAAGGAAATTCAAGAACTTGCACACACTCATAGATATTAGTTCCTGTAATTTATCAGATTTTTTTCATCAAGTTCCATTTATCTTTTGGAATAGAACAAAAGTGTAAATGTTGAAATATGTCCATCTCGCAATGTTAAAGAAACTAAATAAAAAATGAAGAATCCTGGATCCACACCAAAATGTAAAGGGGGGTTCCCTGAACCATACCACATCCTTCCACTGGCTTTCATGGAATTCTGTATCAATTGTTTTTGTGTAATCTTGAACAAACAATTGGACAGAGATGAAACATAACCTTCTTGTAAGAGGTAATATCATCTACTGTAGAGAAGTTTAACATTGTCTATTGTTTTCTCTGGTGTGCCATAATATGTCACGTAACAGGAATTTACTTGGATTTCATTGTCATTTTTATGAGATGGAATTAAAGTGATGGTGTGAAACAGCAGTTGGTCGAGGAGTCGTAAACCTTCATGATTTTATTGTGTGTAATAAAATGCTGTCAATTTACAATCAAATTAAACTGAATGACATAACTACCTCAGAAATGTTGGGAAGACTGAATGAGTTACTGCTGAAGTGTTTATAACCCATAATACTTTTCTATTAACAGGAATAAATGTGTAGTTTAAAATAGCTGCTCTCATCTGTCATCTGTCTGCAGAGAAAGAACTTGTGTCAGCTTTAAAAACAGAAACACAACTGTGGTCGCTCGTGTGCGATGGAGAAACACCCTGAACAGAGTGATTACAGGGGGACGAGACCAAAATGACCTCCCTGCTCAGTCAGGAATGGCTTCACTTTTATCTTTAAATACATGGGAGGTTAAATTTACTGTACATACATCTGTTTTTGAGAAGAGGTCTCAAGGTCTCTGTAACCATGTCTTTGTGTCACTCTATTCCAGCAATCAATTTACTATTATTTAGGACTCTAACAAAAACATTATATTATATTTAACTCAAGTTACAGTTATATATTAATTTCATTTTTTTGTCCAGCAAGTTTGTTCACTCTAATAATTCCTTCTATTAGAAAGAAGTAAGTACGTTCCTGCTGCTGTCTTAAAAATGTGAATGCACTGAACTTAAGTTATTTGATAATGTCATTTTGTTAAACTACTGGAGTAAATGGAACTTCAGATATCATTCAGTAAACCTGAGATGAATCTGAATCAACTGTTTCTCCACAGTTTTTTTAAAATGTCACTTCACTTTTCTGACTTTAACTCACATCTACAGCTGTTGGAGCCTTTTTTAACCAGTGTCAGTAGAAAGACAACAGACCAGGAAGGATGTCCACAATGACTAAAGTCAAAGTGCTCGGTTGTGAGGACTGAGTTCAATACTTACTTTATGTGGTCAACATGGTTTGTGTTATTATGAAAAGAAGATACACAAGTCTCCATCCCGTCCGTGAAGCATCACCGAATGATGGTCTGACTCTTTTCGCTTTTTTGACATCTCCAAACATGCTGTGACCAGTGTGAACACACCGCCCGACCTTGGAGGAGTCCAAAACAAACATTACTTCCCTTAATATCTTTATAAAAAGGACCTGTATAACCCTTTAAAGCTGTGATAATATTCAACTACATTCTTTTAGATTGTCCCTCATAAGGCTTGGCTTTTAAATGAATTTATACAAACATAAAATCCCCATCACTTTGATATGGCTATTTATCTTAACAAAATCACAAACTCTTAATAAAACACTGCATATAAACATATTCTAATTATTTGTCACTATATAAACCACATATTATCATAAACATACTGAAAAATGATTAGTGTGAACGATACAGTCTCGGAATGATCATACTACTACACATATTGTAAAACTATGCACACACGTGGTAATGAGCGACCATTTTCACCCACGTGGAACAAAGCTAAGGCTAATTGCACGTTTACCTGCTGGCCTCTTGTTAGCTTACACACACACTCACACAGTTGTGCTTAAACCATAGACTGTATATAAACTCAGCAAAACTGCCAAAGTCCGTTTTAAATTCCCTCCATGCTCGCAACAATGAGAAACGAAATACCCACAAACCTTGTGCCATTATCCGCCTGGTGCTAAACAACAAGTATGACTCCTCACTCATCTGGAAGGCACACCTGCCATTTCATCTAACGTCTCTTGTTTACCGGCACTGCCTTATCAAAATAAATGTATACTGTTTATCCTACTTTCAATACCATTTCAAAATAAAGGCATTAGATTCCAATAGTGCATCTGTTTAGACAAAATCAGTACAGAGTTCAGAAGATATCTTTAAAATACATTATAATGAAAAATGTTATTTAGGTCATTTACAGTCCACTTCCTTCAAGCTCTCAAACTGCATCCTGGGAAGTCTTTTAATTTGCAAGATTTGTTCCTTTAAAAACTTAACTGAATAAGTTAAGGGAACTGTCGGCAGTTCATTCATGCAGTCAAAAGATATGGAGGAGCTGTATGTGTGAACGTAAAAATCAGAATCAGTTGAACTGGACATTAAACACACTTTAACCTGGTAAGTTTGTGAAATTATCAATTGATTCGACATGTGATAAGAGCTGTTGTAATTTACGACAAATAAGTGATGAAGTTTCTATAATTTCTCCTGCAGGCTATACCAAAGCACCGCTCCTCTCCCCAAAAAGCTGAAAACCTCAGGTGAGTGACATGTCTAACATCAATCTCCAGTGCAGTGTGTGTAAGGGCAACTCCAGACTAACATTCAGACCTGATTTCATGGCCACAATCTGGAATTCATCTGTGACAATGGATAAAATAAGAAAGATATTCTGTCAGTTTTCACTTCTCTCTCTGAATGATCATTTTCTGTTTCTATTTCATTCTGTTCCACACAGATAAACACGTAAATGTGGGTTTTGACCATCTTTGTATACTGTATGTGGGAACAGAGTGTAGGAGAAAAGCAAACAAAAAATGAGCTGATCCAGCTGTTTTTAAATATTTTATCAATTTCGCATATTGTCCATACATGTTCCCTCTTATTCCCTCTTACAGCTTGGCCGCTGTGTGCGTTTCCACAGATGCTGCAGGTTGTTGTTTAAGATTTGGCTTCAATACAGTAATTGTCCCTTCATCCATCTTTCACGTTGTCATTTGGCTCCTGATGATGAAAAATCTCATACGATAATAATTATAGTCCTGGAATCAAGGACTTTGAATGGATTCGATTTGCTATTTTTCTTTAGTTTTTAATGTCATTTTCAATTAGTTTTTTAGGATAGTTTTAGTTGACAAAAACATCAGGATCGTTTTTTTTAACACTAGAAGACATTATGAAGGTGTTTTCACACTGTGTAGTACTGTTTTGTACTCTAAGGTAGCAAATAAATATGAATCCAAGGGGGTCACTTATGTTTATTAGGGGTCTCATAGTTGGCATTCAAAGATACGCTGATAAACCATAAGTCAAAGAGATGACAGCCACAGTTGAAAGTCTATTCATTCTGTCATTACCAACATTGTGCCAAATTTTACGCCACAGTAATATTATCCCAAAAGCATAAATAACAGTTCAAACTTCTGTCTTATATGTTTCCACCACTGCTTCAGACAGCCAGCATGTGTGGAGCCTGAGGGAAGTTAGAAAGTAGAGGTCAGAGTTCAGTCAGATACTTTCAGTGTGAAGAGCAGATCTCACAGGCTATAGCCAGAACTACAGACAGTGAGTTTCAGAGATCTGACATGTTATCTGGAGCTTTGACTCTTATCTGCAATGAGCACTCAGCATAGTTTTTTCTTATCTTCAGTGGGAGGAGGCGCTGCAGACGAACAGTGACACCTGCTGGTTAAAATTCCAACCCCAGTCCATCCACTACGTTTAGAGGCCCACCATGTGTGCGCTCCAAACCCAAATTTCACACTCATAGGCCGACATGGTAAGAAATAACTATAGGAATCGTGAGCTCTTTGAGAACTGCAGTTCAGTTAAAATATGGAAAGATTGAGCTGGAAGTGTTTTATTTTGTCCGGTATGAGAGAAATTTGCACATGCAAAACAAATTACGCTGAAATTATGACACAGGAAGTGCTTTGTTTATTTCATATCAGAACTAGGATTTAAAAAAAGAGTCCCCATGAAAACCTTATTTCGAATCAACGGTAAAAAATGCATCTGATAGCACAAATCTTTTCTACCATCTGATTTTGCCCAGTAACAAATTTCCTTCACAGACAAATACAATTCTGGTTGAACATAATCACATGTTTTCCAGAATAAGGTGCTACATCTGCGATCTGTCTGCAGTTTTCCTGCTCTATATATCCGTCCTCACAGCGGCTGGCCTGGCCGCTTGCCTGTCTTCCCTCATGACATCATCCCCTTGCCACTCTGGATCCTGTTACCAGGTCCCCCAGTGCGCTCCTCCTCCTCCTTCCCTGAGGAACCTGTGATGTCTTTTGGTCTCTGCGCGCTCAGCTGAAACTGCTAACAAGTCATTTTACTAATCAGGCAGCTACATCTCTCCCGGGGCAGCCACTTTGACCCATGACCCCTTTAAAGGTTTAATAAGCAAAGAATAACAAATAAAAGGCCTGTTAAGTAGTGCATTACTTACTGAGGCGCCCTGCCCCGCTTCTTGGTATTAGTGTAACCTTTTATATGGGACTCGGTTGGATGGAGCCACTGCTCTCTTGGCTGGGTTGGTATACACATATTGACGCCTGAAGCCCTAAAGAGAGACTGAATGTATTTGCTAAAATGTTATGTGTCCACCATGAGGTTTTAGGCACAGTTAACATACACAGAAAGGCCTCGCCCTGCTGCACTGACCCAAAGTGATGTACATACCTACTCAGATTCCATCTCCAGCTCCTGCACCCCCCCACCCTAAGACTACACTCAACATCTGTGTATTGAACTTACGAGATGCTCCATAAAAAGGCTCCGAGCAGTTCCTCTGTCTGGCTTGACCAAAAGCTTTGGTGCTTTTATTGACATCCTGCCTTAAGAAAGAAGAAAGAGCTCAGCAGCCACAGTGTGGAGGCAGGCGAGCTGCAGACAGCCGCTGGTCCCAACTTGCAAATAATGCTCCGCAGCTGAAATGATGGTGAACACACATTCTGACTCAGCAATGCTGATTGCTTTCTCATTTGCTAAATCAGAACAAACTGCTGTGGCCCTCAGATGTGGCTTTATTGAAGACTTTGTAATGGATGAAAAAGTACAATACAATTTACTGTAATTCTGAGATCCAGGTGTCTGGAGGCGGCTTTGATCGACCACTGATATTGTATTATCTATTGATGTAATCCTTCTGTCTTTTTCATAAGACAACTTCCAATAACTTCAATAAAATCTGGAAATAACATTTTATTGTCAAACCTGTGATTAAATGTTGTCATACAAATAATATTAAATTATATGGATAAAAACAATACAACTCAATAACCCAACAAACTGTTTGTGGTTACATATGTTAAATCAGACTTTTGTTGTCTGCACACAGTTTTACTTCATCTGTTTATCCATCCATCTCCATCTCTGTGTTACTGTACTTTGTGCTCATGTTGTCGGACCATAAACAGATGTCACAAAGAATAAGTTCCTCGTTGTGCGACCACATGAATGAATAAAACCAGTAGATCCACAGCAGAGCTCTGAAATTAAGACCGGATCACAGTGATGTATTTGCCTTCACCACTGTCTGTGCTTCAGAGTTTGATGAGAGGATCGATTGAGCTCTCATGCCAGTTAGCTTAGCATAGAAAAGAAGATGGAAAGAAGGGGAAACAGCTACTCCGGCTTTTCCCAATCTATGAGCATCAAAATGCACAACACATATTTTATTGTGTTGATTTAATCCATGAACTGATAAAGTGATTTTATGGGTGGTTTTGAGTCTTGAGGTCAACATATTGTTGGGACTGCAGGAAGTCACTGCACATGGCCAAGAATGCCATCTGGTTTACCCCTAAAAATAAAAAAAACCACAGCCTAATATTTTTATACTTTTTTTATGCACACCAGACCCCAATAGTCCCCAGGCTGCACCAAATTTCACACACTCGTAGATATGAGGTCATTAAATATGCCTGAATTATTCTCTGGGAAAATGGGGAAAAGGTTGAAGAATGCTCCTTCTTGCAGAGTTAAAGAAAGTGAGAAAAAAGATTCCTGGATTCGGATCCACACCTAAATTGAATGGCTTCTTCCTTGACCCATACTACATCCTTCCACCAAGTTTCATGCATATATATTTTATTGTTATCTTGCAAAAAATAATACAGAATAAACAGACAAAATCATCACACAACTCAAAGTAAAAATCCAAAGCTGAGACGCAGCTAAATCAACAGGTCAAACTTTAAATGACTTTGATTCCTAGCTAGAGCATCTCATTGATGACTGATTGGTAGAATCAGGGCAGAGAGCTAAAGGGGAGACAGGAGAGGAAACAGCAGTATCAAGCATTTGACTTGTGAGAAATGGGGCAGTGGGTGAAACGTCTGTGGAACAAATTTCTTGGGGCATGTTTTTTAAAAGTCATCATTTGCGATGACCTGCTGCTTCAGGCATCACATAACTTAAAGAAGCCATTTATGAGCTCATAATGATGGTTTTCAGCTTTATTCCAATGAGCCCGCTCTACCAGGGCTGGCCAGAGCCAAATGAGGTCATGCTTTAAGACAGAGTAATGATCAGACCCACTTCAGGCAGCACCATTTCCTACAGGAGGGTGGTTATTACACATGCAATCACTGGTGTCCCGCATTTAAAAACATTGGTCTCTGTTTAGTTTCATCACCACCGCAAACATCATCACAACTGAGTGATGAAGCTATCAGAGGGGAACCTTGATGAGAGGAACACCAACTGTGGTCAAGAGAATAAACCCCCAGAGAACAGTGATATAATGTAGAGTAAATCTGTGTGTGTGTGTGTGTGTGTGCTGCAGGTGGTGGTTCACGCAAATACACACACAGACACCTCTGAACCTTCTCAACCAACAGCCAATAAAACAGCATGGCCTGAGAAGCAGGCATACTCCCAAAATGAACGTGGGAAAACAGAGGAAGTGCTGAGTCGGCCCACTGTATTGTTTCAGAGAGAAATGTGATGACCGGAGAGACTTGCCATGCAACACCGGGGTCTGAGGGTCTGCTTTTAACGAGTGGAAAATGAAGCCTGGGAGCTGAATTTGCATGAAAGCCTTGGAAACTAATCACAGAGCTCAGTGGGCGATGAAGAAAAGACAGGATTCCTGTGTTGCCCATACAGCCGGGAGATCGAGGTTCAAATTCCAGAGATTAGCCACTTTCAACACAAAATTCATACCATGTCTTGAGGAAGAAATGATGACAAGACTTCATTAAGGGGAGCTTATTCATCACTTTGGTTTGGAAAACATGCTTCAGGCAATTTTTATCATGTGCATTATTTCCTATCAGCACCTTCCATTTACAGTTGGTTTGTTCACCATGTGTTAAATTAAAAGTATGAGGTCACTCTTTAGGCAGATGGACTGTGTCAGGGGCTGAGACTGTTAATGGGAAAGGCCACACTGAGCTGAGTCGATGTCATGACTTCATTTTTTTCCCCTTACACTTTAAAGGAAAGTAAAAGAAAATGACTGGCTGTTGAACTCATCACATTACGATCATCAGGCAAGATTTGGAGATAAGACGCAGGAATTACTCACATTGAGTAAAAGCCAAGAACAATCTGAAGTTAATGGAACAGTTAAAGGGTAATGGGTACTTGTGTAGCAATTGATTTTTATCGATTTCATTTCTGATTGTTTATTTTATTACTGCACATGTTTGTTTTTACTGCACATGTGTTAGTTTTCAAGACCAGAGTATATATTGCCACATTTTCTATTGCCACTGCATTGTTTCGCTTGTTTCATGAAGTTCTAATAAAAGAAAAAATCTGTCAAAGCATTTGGAGATTGTGGTGAGACAGAACCAGGCTTGGGACTTACAGAGTCAAATGTAAGGTCAATCTTATCTAAGTTGCAGAAGAATCCTCTCCTTTTTCCATACCAAGGCACCAGGACGTGAGCATTAGGGACAAAGACAGTGAGCCCTTGCTTGTTTTTGCATGGTGCATTTCTTGATGGTGCCTGGCGTCACTTTTTTTGACTTTCTCCATTACACGAGGCATCTATTGCACTTCTGTCCGTCCTGGGAGAGGGATCCCTCACATGTGGCTCTCTCTTAGGTTTCTACGTTCTTTTTTCCCTGTTAAAAGGGTTTTTCCTTCCTCTTGTTGAGGGTTAAGGGCAGAAGATGTCACACCTTGTTAAAGCCCTATGAGACAAATTGTGGTTTGTGAATATGGGCTATACAAATAAAATTTGATTGATTGATTGACTTCCCTGTCTACATTCCTGTTACTCAGAGGTCAGTCTCTCACTATGTCATGTTCCTGTCAGTCCACTTGCATCTGCAGCATCTCCATGCAAGGCTGGCTCTGGATTGCAAAATCAGGGGCTAGGTTTTCAGCTCGAGCATAAACTCTTGCTTGGTACGGGCCATGTTTTGGCGAAATCAACTAAAGCGGTCTGAAAGAAAAAATAAGATGTCACAGCCAGTCATTAATCACCACTGTCCACTAGAATGAATGATGAGCAGTTGTCAAAGGACAGATAGAAATATATCCAATCTCCCAAAGTATTAGTACCATAGAGATATAACATTTTAGTGGGAGTGAGGCAACTAATGATCAGCCAAAATGTTAATATCATGCAAACACTTATATAATCTTATCTGCTGATTTATTGTATTTATAATGTGTTCTATCTAAAATGATGAACTACATTCTGTCATTGTGGGCAGATGGTAAACTACACAGTGAACTGGTCTGGAAAGTGAAACGTGGAAAAGAAATGGATCATTTCCAGATCGTGGGGTTTGGAAACAGAAGAGCATGTCTGGAAAGTGTATTTAAAAAAACACTCTGATCCTTGTCAACATGCAGCCCATGCAACATTTTATGTTGTTTTCTTATTCCAGCAGTCATTTGATATATTATAATACTTCCTGTTGAGGAGAAGTCTGTTCAGTTAAGCGTAATACTGTCCCACCAGGTACTATTAACATGCTGTACTGTGGGCTGGTCAACGAATGGTGAAGCCAGTCATGATATTATGGTCTGAAGTGTGGAATTTAAATAAGGTAAATGTGGCAGGAATAATAAACCATAACAATACCAACATAGGGGATGGTGTCAATTCCATCCTCCATCTGCTAATGAAACTCATCCTGAGGTGAGGTTCCTTTCCCTAATGTTGTTTCCAAGGTTAAGAGCAACCTCTGGTTCTCAGTCTTGCTACAAATTATTGTAGTAACGCTTCACAAGTATTATTACATTATTAATAGAGTTCCTACTCTGAGTTGGGATTAGGTTGACTTTCAATTGACCATAGTTTGAATGTGACAACGAATGGCTGTTTGTCACTGTTTGTTGGCCCTGCCTGTCCAGGGTCCACCTCAAAAGAATAAGTGGTATAGATAATAGATGAATGGATTCAGAATGGATTTGTATTTGTTTTATTTGTTGATTTTACCCTTTCTTTAAAAATTACACATCACATTTATTTTTACAGCCAAATGAAATATTGTTTGATTTGACATCAAAGCAGATAAAATGTAAAATTAAACCATAGTTGGAAAAATGATGAAAGGGAAACGATTAGGCAACATTTATTCTTTTAGTGTTATCCCACGATCTGTCCACCCACCTATCATTCCAGGAAGTGACTATCTGAGGTCACTTGAGCTGTTTGTAGCGCCCACTCACGCTCTCTCTCTCTCTCTCACACACACCCACACACACCACGCACACACACACACACACACACACACACATGCACAAAGCTTGTTTCCTCAAGCCTTCTACTCTGCCTGATAGGTTCGTCCCTGTATGCTCCCAAGAAAAGATGTTAATTTGTCTGGAGTGAAAATAACCACATCATTTTACTCTGGAAATGTTGGAAATGCTTTGTGGCACTTTTATACCAAGACTAATATTGTCTCTGCTTTATTGGGGAAAAAAGTTGTCAGCTTTACAATCGGCAGCTTGATGACATTAAACGTGTCATTACTGATCTGAAATGCACATACACGTGCATCTTATTATCAACGTCCTGTTGAGTAGCTTTGAGGGTAATCCCAATTTTATGGTTAGAATTACTATTTCAGGTTGATGCAGCAGTTGCAGCATGGCACTGCTCTTTAAATGAAAAGCGTCAGTTAATTTGCCTGTGGTGAGATCTGTTAAAATTCTTACACATCTGAACGAATATATTGAGGTAAGATTCCAGTAAATTCGAGATCACAGTGAAGATATTTTTATTTGAAATTAAGTAATATATGCTCAGGAAATACTGCAGCTCTGTCTGCAGCAGGTATATCAATTTCTCCTTTCGTCTTTGCACAATAATGACATCAGCACGGACACGTGTCGTAACTCTTCTGCAGTAGTGACAGGGAGGAAATCCTTTGACATGGTGTGCATCTGTTCTACACCTCAGACCCTGAGCTAAATGAATGAACAAGTGTGTTGCTGGGGAGCCAGGACTGCTACTAAGTCTCATGGGGCCCGAGAATAGTCCACAGCAGTCAGATCTCAATGCACAAAAAGGAACTTTATTAGTGGTCAGAATCATTCTTATGTTTGCACTGCACCACTTTCTGCAGGTACGAATGAAATCCATCATCCTCCAGACATTTAGACATGTAGAGAAAACTGATCTGAGAAACAATCCTCTTGGAAACCCTTCTTCCTTGAGAACAAGTCATGTTATAGCATGAGCGCTCATAGAACAATAAACTTCCCATTTCGGTCAAGCTTTTCTTTATTGGACTGCAGTATGGTGGTGGGCCTCGCTCAAGTCCTCCGGGGTCGCAGGGTCTGCTGACTTTCATAGCGCTTCAGTGCTCAAGTCGCGTAACAACTTGGCCCGGAAGGACCCTCACCTGGGTGTTCCACCAAAAAGGAAATGTTGATGTTGAGATTGTTGAAAAGGCAGCTAAAGCGTGGCCCCTGAGAGCTCTGAATAAATGTTCTTTAGTGCTAAGAATATACTTGAGGAGGCTCATATAGGGCAGAGGGTCTCTCTAAAGAGTTTGTCAACGCTAATGCATGATGTTTGAAGGTAATATGGCCGACGTTAAAAGTTATTCTGACAGGCTACACGCAGTTATATACAGACAGTGGTAAAATAATCTAATGGTCCAGACTAAAATTAGAAACACATTACAGATATTACTGTTCTGACTAGTTCTGACCAGTCTTGGCTCTTTGTTCAGAGAAGACACCCCATCACACCAACACACAAACATCCAACCCTGCCTCCAACTGTATCCTCCATGACAAGCACGCCCACATGTGAGCCCTGTGGCTCGCAGAGGAAAAAATAACTCCAAATCAGAGAACCACAAATCACAGACTAGCTGCTCCGACAATCAGGACTAGTATTCACGTGCAGGCACATGTACACATACACACCTCTCAGACGGAGCTCTCTGGTTTATGTTCTCATCAATGCGTGGAGCTACATAGGAAAATAAAGACTAGAGAAATAGTTGAGGGGAGCGAGGCCATCCAATTAAGCAATTACTAGCTTTGGGGGCCCAGATTTTCCATGACCTAATCTCAGCAGCTTCTTGTTGTTCCTGTTGAGGCTCCGCAGCGTCTCCTGGAAAGAGGCCTGAGACAGGGAGATGGTGGTTTCTGATACAGATGGATGTCCAACCCCCACTCCCCCGGAGTTCGGTGGTCCCGTCTTCCATCATACATTAGGGGAAGTCTAGAAAGGCTCCTACTGTGATCAGGAGACACGACGGCCCCTTGACGCCTGGTGCTCAATCAATCTTCAGCCTCTTCTAAATTCTCTTGCCTCACATTTTTCTCCCACACATCCTCAGGTGTACCTTTCTCTTTTTTCTGTTCCTGCTGCTTTCTGTCACTGCCGATTGGGCTGGGCTTTTAGATTTGGGTTAGCTGGAATACAGCCTGTCTGGGCAGAGTTATGTAAGGCTTGGCATGACTGGCTCACACAAGTCTTATCCGTACTCCACACGCTGTAGCCCGCATGGCATTGAGCTTAACCCAACTGTATTTCATCCAAAGAGAAAGATAATGTCTGCTGCCGCTCACCTTGCCGCTTGATGTTTTCTGCATATGTCGGCTCCCCCAGCGGGGAAGGAGCGGCTGTAAAATCTATTTAGGTCAGAGCTATTACGTTTCAACCCTTGTTCCCTGTCTCAGCAATTTAGGGGGTTCAGAACGTCTTGACTCCATTTGTCTCCATCCAGTAGATTTTTCTGCTTTATGTATGCTACGTACTATACAGGAAACAAGGAGGACAGTCCTTCCAATGATACAACACAGTATTTTTCAGAGCAGGTTCGCTCAGCATGTGTGTTCTCTTTCAGTAACACACTCCTGATATTTGTCTTGCTACACACATTCACACTGTCTGCTTGTCACCACTTAAAAAGTTTGAAATCTGAGGTGAAGTTTATTTTAACTTCATCAAGACTTGACGAGAAAGGAAAACTATATTCTTCTCTGATATCTTTATGTTATGAACCAAGCCAGAAGCTTAGCATAGCATAAAGACGGGCTAGCCGGTTGCTATCTGAAGAAGAAAACAAATCTCTGTAACACACTTAAAGCTCACTAATGCGATAGCTTGTTTTCTTAATCTGTATATAAACAAAATAAAAAGAGACCTAATTGTTCTTTGAAGCTTCAAAGTCAATTTATGTGGTGGTTATATCTCAATAAAAAAACTCATTAGTGAACTCATTAGTTGCCGAACTGCATTGTGGTTCCATTGCTTTGCTCTGCTTGCAAACAAAAAATTAACCAATAGAAAATGTGGCAGAGAACCTGTTTTATTGTTTGTCTAGTTGTGGGGTTTGTGTATATTTCCCATTAGCATTAGCATCCTGAGCAGGAAACTATAATTAGTTGTTTTACATGTAGATGATGTAGATGTCTTTGGGCTTTTAGTAATTAAGTCAATTTTGATACTACGAAAGACAGAAATTACATCAGCGACATTACCAACATTATAAAATATTTACATGTACAGCCAAGTTTATAATACGTCACCTGATAATTCATTGCTTACGGTAACTTACGCCATGCTTCTAATACCGTCATGGATGCCTTGTACCTAAGAACTGAACTGTCATGATTTCCATTTCATTTATTCCAAATGAAATATCCTTTAAAGGTCTTCTTGTGCATGTGTATTTTTGTACGTGCGGTGAATCAGTTGTATGTGCAGGGGTGTGCTGGCCTAGATGTGTTTCCAGATACACAGGCAGCTACACAAAAAAACAGCTGCTGGACAGGATCCATGGCGGCAGATGACCGTGCGGCCTCATGTGGACCTCAGATGTTTGGAGCGAGCCTGTTGGAAAAGGAAAATTCCACAGAGTACAAACAATAACTCAACGGGGGCAGACGCTGCAGTAGCTTTACAGTGTGTGGTATGATAGGGAGTCAGCTCAGATGTCAACATGGGATGAAAAACAACATGGCTGCTTTAGTTGCATAAGGGAAAAGTTACATACAGGTCACTTCAGATGTGGAAGACGAGGGCAAAGAGAGGTTACAGTCTGACTGCAAACCTGGGATTGTCCGCGTCCTGGGAGCAGGAAGATAAATGTTCTTAATATAGGAACAAGGTCTGCCTGTCAACACCAAAGGGCTTCAGATGGAGAGTCTGAGCACAGCAGGGATCCGGTTTAAGAGCTGGCCTGTTCTCCCAATGACAGTTAAAATAACATCTAATTCTATGATAAACACTCAAATAATAATTTTATGCACTGGAGGTGGAGACAAAGCTCCTCAAAGAAGATTTTGCATTTGGAGGAAAAACAGACTATAGTTTGCAGCTCATAATGTTCCATTGGTCCGCTTGGTTTCCTTCCACTCACACATGTTGCCCTGACAAACATTCCTGTTCTGTCTGTCTGAGCTCAGCTTGTCTCCACAAAAACACCGCAAGATTGATGGGAGGGGGGGGGGGGGCTGCAGTTAAGATCAGGAGCAGATTGGGTGTGTTTCCCTGAGGTGTTTGATGTGTCAGTGGCTTCCACATGGGAGGAGTGCTTGTTCATTCATTCATACAGTACATGTACATACAGATGCTGTCTGAGGCTGGTGGAAAGAAATACAGAGGAGGTCACAAAGCAGCAGCAGCACACCTTAGTGAAATGACTGATTCAGATTTTTGCATCTGAGGCTTGATATCCACATTCAGCAATACAAAAATGTCTCTTATTAGAGACAGAGTTAATGCTGCAAAAAATAACTTTTTATGGGAGAGAAAGGAAGATTTGAGTGACCGGAGTCACTGCAAGTTTCATTAATGTTGTAAAGAGGGCTGGAGGCTCAATGAGGACCACACTGCCAATGCTTGTCACATAATCTATTTTCTAGAAAAGTTTCCTTTTCAAAGTGTCCACGGGCTAAAAGGAGCAGTGGGGCCTTCCTGACAAGGTCTGAGGCCAAGGTCCAGGTCATAAGTTTTACAAGCTCTTGAATGTGAACAATTTGAATTTCAATCTTGAACAGACTGTGTCAGGTAAATTCATTTGAGTCAGTTGGATTATACACAGATTACATGTGAGTTTATACACAGCAAATCTGCAGAGGAGGTGTTTCAAGGCTGCATGCCTTTTATGGTCTGGATTTATGGCCCGCTGACAAAATATCACATGACTGAACCCCACTCCTGAGTGTAGACCTCATAACATGTGCACACACAATACATCCATGGTCATTAATGGTAATGGGGTGGTAAGATTTCCCACCTGGAAGAGTGTAGCTTGGATTATTCTAGCCTGTGTCCACTCAGGGAGCACGCCTATAACTCACAATACGTCACTGACCATATTGTAGTGGGTCTAAAGTGGCTCACAGCCCAGTTGCAAAATGGAAATATTGTGCTTCTGAGTCTTATACCATCTGCCCTCCTGTAAAACTCCTTAAACTGTGACAGGAAATATTTAGACAACAAGATCAGCTCTGCTGAAATCACAGGACAGATGGGATTAAACAGAGCTGAGAGGCAGAGACAGAAACTGACTAATGCATCACCAGATGATTCTCAGGAAAGAGAGCTACGCTTTTAGTTCTGAAGAAGATGCACAGATATAAATCACACCACTGTGGTCCATGACTAACATAATCACTGCCTCAACAACATGTTTTATACAATACGTGGGAAACATTCTGTTTCTATATTCGAAAATATTTAGAGAACAAGATCAGCTTTGCAGAAATCACAGGACAGATGGAATTAGACAGAGCTGAGAGGCAGAGAGACAGAAACATTGTGAGGATGTTCAACTAAAAGTTATGGGTGCTTTTTACACAGACTTGTTTCACAGATGTGATCAGAGCTTTGTACTTAAAATGTTTTACTCTTTTTTTCTGTCACAAAGAAAATGGATTCAACCAGAAGCAGAAGTGTTGTTTCAGGCTTTGCTGTGTTCACAGGAGGTCGACTAATGTTTTATAGTTATAGTCCACTCTAAGAATCCTTTAAATCGCTAAAAATTAATATACATGTTACATCACAATTGTTCTTGTGTCTGGATCCGCTCCAAAATTTCATCTGACCTTGCTTGGTTCATGCCCCCATCCCTTCATGGAAATCAATTCAATAGTTTTCAGAAATCTGACTGACAAGTAAGCAAATGGGAATGAATACATGAAATCCTGTTTTAAAAACAAAAATCAGCCTATATATAAATGTAATAAAAATATTGTTATATTTACCTCCACCGGGTTATATTTTCTGCCCCGTCCGTTTGTTTGTTGATTGTTTTTATATCCTATTGATTTGATCGTGCTGATTCTTTCAATTACAAGCTGCATTTTAATGTTGTAGCTGGATAGGTAAAACAAATTCTGTGTAGTTATTTGACTTTTTTAAAATAAATGATTAAGCGATAGCGTGAAATCTTGCACCTGCAGATCCACAGTCCCTCCACATTGTGCCTCAGGTCATTGTGGGCGTGTACACTGTGCTTGAGTGACATCTCTCTAATGATGCTGACGCACTCATCCATGTTTAAGTGAATTGGAGCGAGGCACCTTTAAGTTAAATTGACATTCAGTCTGATTGAACTTTGACCTGCACGTATCCTCAGGTGATATACAACAGACTACTCTGACTGCAGGGCTGCACTGTTTGATAAGACATAAAAAATGAACCTCTGCCACACAATGAGAAACAGAAGTACATATATAATGCAGTATTTCCAGCAGCATTCAGGTCTGCTCTTGAACTCTTCATTATCATCGAGCTGTACGTCAGTGGAATAACAGAGTGGGAGTGTTTATTTGCACAGCTCCCTCCATTCATCCATCCCGTGATCGCTGCTACTGCATGACCCCTCATGTCACACCAGTTTAGCTTGGCCTCCTGACGAATCAGACTGTGCTCGGGTCCTAATCAGACTGCAGGAACTCCCTCTGATTCTGTGGTCTAGACACATAATAATCCCATGTCAGTCACAAACCTCTATTAAAACAGTGCAGCCGCTGGCTTTCACACATCTAAACAGTCTTGCTTTGACTTCCTCTCCTCTTTCTTTTGTCCTCTGTGCGCAAACAGTCGCGTATACACATACAGGAGCGGTGGCGTAAACCTTTTTCCACCTGTTTCTGATTACTGTAATTGACTGGCGAGGCAGAGGAAATGTGTGACAGCTGAATCTGGGGTAGCAAAACTGACCCCTGGTGAAAAATGAGCGGAAAACTGTGCAAGCACCAAAGTGAGGAGTCATGCGGGTATTAAGAGTCAGAGTTTGCCCCTTCGAGTGTGTGTGTGTGTGTGTGTGTGTGTGTGTGCGTGTGAGACTGATTATGTTTCGTCTGTCTACTACTTTGAATCATTCATTCTTGAGGGGGTGCCAAGTGTGAGGTCGAATAAATGGAGCTCAGAGGTGATGAGTCAAGGAACCATCGTGAGCCAAACAGAACAAATCAATCACACTCCAAGAGCTGCTATCATTGAGGCCTTTAAGAATTGATGCCCTCTCACTACAATGAAAACAGCTTCATTTGCTTGTGCTGAAACCTTAGATGGGCTGGTCATTCACTCTCACCTCGGGAAATACACAGGGTATAAGCTGTGAAATCTGTGAAGGAGAGAAATGAAGTGGTGGGAAGAAAGCCGCAAATACTTGATCCATGTGCGTTTCATGATCCTGCATGGATATCGCTGCAATTTCAGACATTACACACATGTTTGGAATCATTTTGAGTTTTTACACATTGCATTCCTGTCCAAATGTACAAATGAAGAGATTTTGTGAATAGAGTTGTAATATTACGCAAAAAAAGTCACAATGTTACGAGAGAAAGAGATGTAATTTTATAACAAATACAAAAATGGGAAAAAAGCAACAAGGAAAACCTGTGCTCGCCAGAGTTCCACTCCTTCAGGATCCAATAACGTTGTGAAACTATGAAACCTCATTAAATGTCACAGATGTAACCAACCTCACAATCAACCACTACCAAACATTTCTTCCTCGATAAAAGAGACAATTACCTTTAACTGTGTGGTTCTTTCTTCAGAATAACCTCAGTTTCATAGTATCACATCCCTGATACTAATGGTAATGTGGCGCTTATGTGACAAAATATAAAGATGTCACAGTTAGGGTTAACGAGATACTCCATACTCCTCATTTTAACACAGGCAACAAGCTGATCTTCTGATATTTGCCCTTTGAAATGACACTAGCCTAAACATGTCATTTATTCTTCTAAAATTATGACTCTAAATCTCTTATTTTTTTCCCCTTTCCCTTCAACATGGCTCTGCTACTCCGTTGTACAAATGACTGCAAACAAGTGATACAAGTAGAAACACTTCTCTGGCAGAGTGAATCCGTTTTTTTTAATGTTCCTTTACACTCCCAATGACATTTTTTTCACCCAGCTTACAGTTCATTGAATACATTTCTTACAATTCCACAAATTTGCACTTTGAATACGATCATGTTATTACTAGATCATTGACCCTGAGTCTCCAAGTTGTGGGAAACAGCCAGGAAAAGGATTATGATATACTGTGTGACTCTGGTTGCTTGGTCATGGTGTTATGTCTCACTGAGCTTGTGGCAGCTCATGCTTGTATATATATGAGTGATGCAGACAGACAGACAGTGACTCACACACACACACACACACACTCACACACTCACACACACACGATAGTCTGGCAGCATCTCCACCTGAGAGGTCCAAACCATAGTGATAAGATCAGGAAAGGCCTCGCTCATAGAAGACGACTGATTGAAGCTGCAGCCTTGCTTTTGTTCCTCAGAGTCCCCTCTGTCTGGGATGGACTCGTGTGTCTGGGCCTGTCCATGCAGGGTCGCCTGGGGGTTGTGTAAATACAACCCTCATGCTGGGTGGGATGGAAGCTCAAAGGGATTTTCCATGACTCGCCCCGCTGAATGGAGTATGACTTGCCAAACAAACGCATCATCGTCCTCCCCAGTCCCAGGCGCGGGGAGTCGTTTAGGTTTTGCATCCCTTGGGAGTTGGAAGTTTTTTTCCCACTGCGATTCATCTTTGTTGTTGCTGACACCGCTGATTTGTGTGAGGACACCAGCAGCAGTAGATTTCCATATGATGTGTCTGTGCATTGTGATTGGTGATTCTTTCCTTCCTCATCTGGAGCAGGGCCACGGGGAGCAATTCACTCTCTTTGTTTCAGGAATAAAAGTTTTACTGAAATAAAACATCAGACTCGCCTGAAGCATTTCCCAACCACATCATCCAACACTATGGTTACAAAATTCCAACTACACACAGTCTTTATCGTGCAATATATCATTACAAGACTATTATATATCATCTTTTCATTGTGGAGTATAACAATCAACAAGGCTGCTACTACTCTTAATGAAATATACACAGCACTGACATGGAGTGATTTTTATTTACAATGATATCAAGTCAAATTACAAAGACAGAAACAGAGGAGAAAAAAGTGACAAGAAGAAAAACATAGAGGCATACTAATAAACAATTCACAATTTACCAAAATAAAAGAAAAAAAACAAATTAAAAACCTTTAAAATGCAGAGTAAAAACATGTATTTACAACTTTAAAATGCCAAATAAAAAAGTAAAAAAAAATACAGTTATATAAAATAATTGCAACTGGTTTAATATCAAATTTCTAAAATGTCCAAAGCTTTGAAGTGTACTTCATTGAAGGATGTGTTTTATTTTGTTGCACTTAAAGAAGCCCACCCAACATTATTGTATTGATGCAATAAGTTCCATATGCATCACCAGATGAATCTCAGGACAGAGAGAGACGCTTTTAGTTCTGAAGAGGACGCACGGATATAAATCACACCACTGTGGTCCATGACAAACATAATCACTGCCTCAACAACAAGCTTTAAACAATACGTGGGAAATATTCTATATTGGCCTGAGTTTTTAGATTGTAAATGTGACATTTAATTTCAAATTTATGGTCAATCCAGATGCTCTTGATCATAAATGTGCTCAAATCATCTTACCTTAAAGATGCTTCCTGATGGGTGTGTTTGATAAAATCTACTCAGCATGAGACACATTTCTCTCAGTTATGCAACACCATCCATCTGCAGAACGTGCTGTCAATGAGAATTACTTATTTGATCAAAACACACAGTCCGTCTTCCCAACAGCAACACTGCATGTTTCTCTGAAGACTCGCACCAGGAGATTAAAATCATAAATAATGATCTCCGCTTTGTTTACCCCATCTGCATCCCCCAGTGAGCGGCGTGTTGCCAACGTAACTGCTCTCTCACACACACATCGATGGGAGTGATTATTAATAAATGTCTCAGACTCAGTGGACCTGATTCATGAGAACAGACCTAAGTGTCATTCTGAGCCCAATATGACCCAAAGCGTGAGCTCCAGAAACTTCTGCGAATATTCCGTCTCCATTTCTGCGGGAGCTTTGCTTTGGGAGATTTTTTACATATTGTTCTTTTTAATCTTGCTTCACATCTACATCATAATGTGATGAAAGACGGAGCCATTAATCTTTCTTCGAATGTGTTTATTATTTTCTAGAAAGGTTCCTTCAACTCATCTTAACATCTTAATACCTCGACTGCACTTAACCTAAGCTCTCTCTTAGTTAAGGAGAGTTAAGGCCACTACTTTAGACAGTTGTCGGCCCTCTGTCAAAGTAAATGCATGACATCACAACCGATGCATGCCCCTGATTTACCGAATGTTTTTGCAGCCTGACCCATAACAAAGCCCTGGTTTGTGGGGTCGTCTGTCATGACCTTAATGCCTGTGTCATTATCCACTGTGTATACACACAGAGCCACAGCACAGTTAAAGAAAACCCACAAAAGGACTTATAAGGTAGCAAATAACGTGACATCATATAGAATACAAATATTTATTTTCACAGAAAGTGCAAAGTATATCCAGTCTGCTATTATCCCCTAAGGGAAATATTATTTCATGTCCTACCAACATAAATATTTTATTTACCAGTAACAACAAAGTTATAATTAGATAAGAAATATGTTAAGTGAACAGGCAAAAGTATTTCCTGTTTGAGATGCCTTGCGATGGCCTTGAAGTCTCACTTCAGCTTTGAACCCATCACTATTATGATAGCAAGGCTGCCATCTAGTGTTTCTGAATCTGGCACTGCAGCTTTTTAGTTTATTATGACATCAATTATTTCAAAAATTACGAGAACAATAAAGAAAGTGGCATAGAAATAAACTGCACTGCATGGAAATACTTCTACCTGAGGGCAACTATATTCTTTCCATCCCTCATTTTTTGGACGCAAGTGTCTTTTTGCACTTTTAACTGGTAACCTTGTAAAACATATTAGGGTAACTTTCTCCTGTCAGGTGTTGTTGTAGGAGGCCTCTGGTGCAGATATTAAAGAATTTTTAAACTTAAACATTTAAGCAAGTTTTTAGGGAAATGTTACAATATTATAATATCAGAATTATTCAAATCTGAGGATCAACTTCACCCAACATTGTACAATTACAAGAAAGACATGACATTTAATGGAAACATTCCACACTAACTGAATATCTACATGTTCCAGACATTATGATGATCACAGAAAATATTTCAGGCATTTTCACATTGAGAGGTAAACAATAAGAGGTAAACAATAAGACCCAATGACTATGTAAATGTGACATTTATGAATTTCTAGGAAAGCTAAATGTCATTTTGTGATTTTACAACAGGGGGCTTTACAGGGTTAAGGAACCATGCTTATATAAGGTGGTGGCTTATAGCAATGACATACTGTATGTGAACACCATGGGGACAAGCAGGGCGAATAAGCACGGGACCGTTTGCTCACATATGGTCAAAATATTCACACATCTGAGTCTATACTAAAATTAGAAATCCAAACCAACTCTTCTGTGATTCTGCACCACTGGTGTAAATCTATTTCACTGAAGGACCCACTTCAGTTTAAAGGAGGGATTAAGGCAATTCTCACAGGTTGTAACCATTTATTACATTCCACCCAAGCCAAACAGTAAAGGGCCAACTGTGTAGAAGTTGCCTCTAGTATGGATTAGCGTTTTTGTGTACTATGCTTCATTCCATGTCTGTTTTTGCTTACGAACTAAAAGCTTTATTGCCCCTGGAGAGAAATTGCGTTTGCCCAATGAGCCTAGTAAAAGGTAAGACATAAAAACCAGACATGCCATTAAAACACTAAATATCAGCAGATAAAAAAAAGTCATACGGTAAGAGTGTCTTAAAAAGAGGTCAAAGATCAGGTTCAGTTACACAGCATAAATCTGTTTCTAGAGCCACGAAGGGGCAGATGTTTGGTTTCACTGTACATTGTTCTCTGGGATTTTGGGAATTCATAGCCAGTAAGATACTAAGATTGTCTCACTGACTTAATGTGAGGTTTAGGGAAGAAGTCAGCAAAAAACAGAAAGAATCAAGAGAATACATCAACCTTCACCAAGGCCCAACAGTCCCCTTATGCAACTGAAGTTCTTGAATGTTATTTGGATCTGCACCATATTGCACACACTCATAAACATCACTCCCCTAAACATGCTTGGTTTTTGTCATCAAGACCCATGAAATATACTCTGAGAAATCAATGAAAATGCCATTATCTTGTAATGCTGAAAAAAAGACTTCTGGATATATCCATTAATCTTGATCTGCACCAAAATGCCATGGGGTTCTTCCCGGACGCATAACACATCCATTCAGCAGTTTTTGCGTAATCTTGTTTACAAACAAACAAACGAACCAACCAACGAAAGGACAGGTAATTCATTTTCATGGTACTCAGTATTTCCATATTGTTATTGTTACCTTCAAAGTAAGATCCTGCCTGCGTGAGATGATTGATTACTTCAGTCAGAAAAGCAATCACATTCAAGTGAACACGCTGTGAAATGTTTGCTTTGTAGAAAATGAAATGTGCTGTGGACTGAACACAGTAGGTCCAAATCGTGGAAATCACATTCAGGATTTATGATACGTCAGCTGTGATGATTTAAACATGTGCATATGTCTGCAGGTCAGTCCACATTCCTCTGGCGTAGTGTTACGTGATGTGGCACAGGGGTAAACGTGAGGCTTTATTTCACTCCAAATCATCTTACATTGTCTTTCCCTGTGCCACATTCATGTCCCGAGTGTTTTACATCAACATGTGTAGACATATATAATACCCGAAAGTCAGACAGTTGGTGGAAACTGCAGTAGAGCTG
This sequence comes from Paralichthys olivaceus, assembly GCF_024713975.1. Lineage (NCBI taxonomy): Eukaryota > Metazoa > Chordata > Actinopteri > Pleuronectiformes > Paralichthyidae > Paralichthys > Paralichthys olivaceus. The sequence goes on along the minus strand of NC_091104.1, from coordinate 18,194,055 downwards.
TAGAATAAATACATGGATTTACTAGAGAATAAAAATGCTTTCATATGTTTTTTAATGTTTAAAATCAAACAATGTATACACAGTACAAATGAAATATATAGGTAGGTTTCCAAATACAGTTATTCCATATTAAACTCTTTTTAAAAATTATACAAAATAAAACACACTGTAAATAGTGGAAGGTGAGTGTGCACTAAGCAAAAGAGCAACATGCAAACAGTCTAAACGTTACAATCATTTGTCAAGAAATAAAAAATTTCGTATAGAACTTATAAATTCCATCCAGTGCATATCAATGTGTACATACTGTACTAAATGTGTCTCAGTTTATATTCATTACTTTAATGTTTTGTTTTTTTGCTTTAAAAAAAATCCACAAATTCAGACTACAATGAAAGGAAAGCAATGACTCCAAGAAATACGCAACTCAAGCTGTAGGTGGCGCTGTTTACTTTGCGAGACAAGAGGGGGGAGGGAGCTGAAACTGTAACTGTGATTCCAGGTCTGCAGAGATCACAGTCTGAACCACAGAAGAAGCAGGAATCCACGTTGTGAAGAAAGTCCGAGTTGTACATTCTTACTGCTTTTCTCTCTACGACACAGAGGAAACAATCAAAATGAAACTAGAGAGTCACACTGTGTATCACTGCAAAATCATACTGGTGTGTATATTGAGAGAGTATTGAGACGTATGCTGTCGTATCTTAGTTTTGATTGTATTAAGAATATCACCTTTACATGGAACATGAAAAACCTGATTGTTCTTATCTCTGCTAAGTAATCACAACAGTTTCCAGGTTTTTGACCATGTGACTGTGGGCGTGTCTTGATTTCTCACAATGACCTCCAATGCAACAGAATCCTGGAATCTATTGGTGCTCTCCAGGTAATATATACATGCATATTCCCAGGTTTCTCATAAACAAGATAAGATCTCATCTAGCTCTGTGCAACCAGAATAAGCCGTTTACATGTGCAAAGATCACAAGGAACTTAGAAAGTCAGATTCGGCATTTCATTTCTTTTCAGGTCTGTGGCTTGAAGAACATTTACACATAATATGAAATCACAGCAGGAATGTGAAGTTATACTCACGAGGTTCATAGTAGTCGTAAACCTGCACCACAGCGTCCTGCACACGGGCCACTTTGTGGTTTCTGATGACAGGAAGTCCGATGCAAAGCTCTGACTTGTTGAGCTGAAATGTGCCAGAAAAGTGAATGATGACGTACTCATATCTGTACACAAAATATGAGCTTATATCAGAATGTTATTTATGAATTTGTTAATGTTTGTTTAGATGACAAGTGTTTTATGAAACACAACTTTAATTTCTACATGAACTGTAAATCTGGAGTAGAGGTTGAGTTAAATCTCAGCAACAACAAATGTTGAACAACACTTAATAAGAATACTGAATGATTAAAGCATTTCATTAGTGAAAGTAGCTTGACCAATCAAATTTTTCCAGCAGCCGAACTTTAGACACAATATTTGTACAACTGTACTAAGCTTAAATGTTCCTGCAATCCTTTTAGTATGACAACAGGCCGATAAGATACTTACTGAATCCAGGTACAAGCTGATCTTCTCAGGCAGTATCTCCACCTTCCTGATGAGATCCGTCAGGGCAGCAGCTCCAGGAGACAGCTTGAAACCACTGAGCATGCCCACATCCAGTATAACCATACCTGTCTGAGATATCGCCTGATTCTCCTTTAACCTGGAGAGCACAAAAAAAAACACAAGGTCATTTAAATTCAGGGCCTGGTGTTACATTAGATTTTGACATGAATGCCAATAAAGATGGATGACCAGAATACAAAACTATAAAGTCAATTTGTATGTAAATGAATCTGTGTTGCAAGACAAACCTCATGCATACAGACAGCAGTATGTGATTGTGGTCTTTGTCCTCAGCAACGTCAACATGTAATGACAACGCGTCTTCGTCTGAGGCATGTCTGACGTTCTGGGACAACGCTGAGCTCCTCACGTTGTAAAAGACGTTCATCTGGATGGATTCATGCTCATGTTTAATAACACAGTGATGAAGAGTGCACAGTTAATATTACTGTGCTACAGCAGTCTACACTATTATTCCCCACAGTCGGAAAACTAATATCACTTATAGTCATGGAAAAGAATTGACTCTGTGTATTTGTTTATCTATTTCTACATAACAGTATTAAATGACAGATGGGTTCTGAAGAGGATATGTGGCTGAGGTTATAACCCTGAACATAGTGAAAACATTTGCATGTCACCACAGTTATCATCCTCTCAGTGATATTATCTGGATTACTACATTATGTGTTCCAGATGGTAATTGCTGAGCGTCTATTATCCCCCAACATTAGCATTTAGCTGCATTGGTTTAGCATTGGGCAGGGGGAAGGTATCATGCACAGCTGCCGCATTCAATTTATTCTAGTCACGCTCCGCTGGTGGAACTGAACTTCATGTTGAGCTGAGTAAATTGGAAGTATGGAAACAATCCTGTGCTGCAGGGGGGAGTTGGGAATTGGGGTGTGATGTTTTCCTTTAACGTGGACAGCTTTAGTAAAAAAACAAAACAATGCTGTATACTGTACCTGAAATATGGCAAATCCTCTTCCCTCCATGTATATGTTTATGTGTAGATCCTGGTCCGCATTAATCTAACAGGAAAGTAGAAAACCCAGTCTGACAATAGCTCAGGAACTACAGCATCACGTGAAATATAAAAAATAAGAAACCACACACACTTTATGCATCAACAGGTTTATTACCTCTTGGCTTTGATACATCCGATAAGTCGTAGAGTTGATGCTAAACAGAGAAACAAAGGAAGATGCTGGAGCAGATATATTAAGTCTGAGGTCGATGGCGTTGGCTCCACTGAATGCTGCGTAGTAAGACAGAGCCTGGAGGCCAACCACCGTGTCCTGAGGACGCACATCAGAAACAATCAATATAATATCATGATATATGTAAGAGGAAAACAATATTGTATAATATATATATATATATATATATATACAGTATAAACAAACATACATATGTAGATAATATATTGTATGATATACACACAGACACTCACATAAACATAAATATAAGTGTATGTCTATGTCTGTCCATTAATATGCTATTACCACAATGCTCATTATATAAATATATTTATGATGAGGGTGCAAATGAAATAGTAACAATTATACAATGTTGAATTCTCCCCACATACCTTATCATTGTCTTTTAGACTGAACCAACCTGTTACAAAGTTAAACATCATCTACCTAAGTCACAGAATGAAGGTTTCTCGTCCCACCTGTGTCGTCCCGAAGCCTCCCAGATGATTCCTCTGCTTACTCAACCACTTCATGAGTGCAATACCCTCGAGGAGACTGGCACGCCTGAAAAGAGCCAGCAGTACGTAAGAGGCCATCTCGATCTGCGCTGAGTACGGCTGCCAGTCACGAGAGTTCAGGCCAGCAGAGGACGTCCACATCATAACTCCATCTTTGGAATAAAATGGATTTATTAAATTCAAATTTATCAGGCTGCACATTGGAAAAAAAATCTACCTGAATGTCATAAGGTTTTTTTTATGTGGATGGATCTGGATATTAGGACATTTAAAACGCATAAATGTTCTAGCAACTTCTGTAAAACTAAACCAGGCTGCTTAGAGGCACATATCAAATGTTTTCTGGTTGGTAACAGAATAAGATAATACTCGTTATTCAATAACAGTTTTTGTCTTCCAGCAAAACTTTAGTTTTTTGCAACAAAAGATGGACATGGGGTTTCACTAATGCTGCAGTTTCAGAGGATTTGATGCATCTTGTGCATTTCAAATATCAGTTGGAAGTAGGACTGTTACGATATCCTGATATCGACCAAAATTGTAATATTTCTATGTATGATATCGTTTTAACAACCAATTTCAGCTCCAACATGTAATAGTTATTAGCTTCAATCATAATTTCTACCCTAGATGAAGAGCAACTTAGTTAAGTATTTAGCATTATTTTGTAGTATTTAGCATAATTCATTTGCAAAAAGTGAGTTAAAACAAACAATACACAAAGTTCACAATGAATCTAAGGGATGATATCATTTTTATCATTCTCTCTCAAAGTTATATAGATACAGCTATAATATTGGTACAGGGAATCCTAGTGGTCACAATATTCGATTAGTGTAAATCTGATATTGTGACAGCTCTGGTATGGTACGACCCTAAATAAAATACTTGTGAATCACGGTTGAATAAATATTATCCTTGCTGATAAAAGCATGAAAGTACACACATATATGTCCTCAACAGGAAACAGACAGCCTTTGTTGAATTACCTGTGTAGTCGGCTCTCCTTATGAGCTGGGACAGAGTATTGGCAGCCTCAGGACTGTTGGCCAGAGTTAAAGCGTATGTCACCAGACACAGGCTGTAGTTACTGAACACCCCACTGGACACTTTGTTTTCCAGGTACTTCGTGGCCAGGGACACGTTGGTTTTGTACATTTCCTTCACAAGGAACCAGAAGAAGAGATCATCAGTGTCTCCGCCTTTCTTCCCTCGTATACTTTACATGACACCGTCTCTACCGACATACCGCGTAGGTGTCATCCTCCAGCAGCGCAATCAGCACATAAGCGGTGAGCGCCACAGAACTGTTATCCAGTCCGCCCTGCATCTCCGTGTGGATCAACCTGCCCACCTCCCTGAACTCTCCCTGAGGCCCCTGGTGCTTCAAGAGCCAAGTAATGGCTCGAGTCAGGACACTGTAGTCCACCTGCATGTAGGGCTGAGCGTGGAGGAAGCACCGCAGCACGAAGGCCGTCAGCCTGTGACGGAAGGAAAGGCAGCAGGAGAGAGAGAGAAATTACATTTCTGTGAACTGTGGACTTTGGGGGCCCCATGCAAAGGGGACCTGTGAGGACCAACATCAAACCAAACAGGCATTGTAAGGTAATAAGCCATTCTGCCTGTCCTGTTCACTTTATATTTATATTTATATCACTTTCTTCAAATTAACAAGATAAGACATTTTTATTAACAACATTTCCAAGAGAATAATAGATTGATGAAAATAAGGCACATTTAGGGCTCTGTCTTTGAGTGTGTTGAATGTGGTGTGGCTTGATTGGAACTTTTGGGCCTTGGTGAAGATTTTTGCTGTACTGAGTTACATTCTTTTATTATTTGCACAAACCTTACTGACCCTGAGATATCAACACTACTGAGTGCCCGATTAAACCAGAAGCAAGGGAGCGCTGCTTTCACCTGAGTTACAATGAACTACCTGTCGTTTGTGTAATTTCCAGTACACTGGAAACCCACCATGTGCTGCCAGAGGTGTCGCTGTCACCAAAAGCACCGAAGGCTCCATCTTCTCGTTGGAAGGACAGTTGTCGCTGATAACCTTAAAGCAGAAAATATAACATGTTGATACAACCTGACATAAGAAGTGAAATTCAGAAACAAATCAGTGAATTTTGTTCACGATGCTCTGTAGAGCCTAACAACATGAGTAAGTGTTTCCAGTGAATCACGTAAATGCTACTCACCCTCCATCATATAACCCAGAGCCCGTTTCCTGATCTCCGCATCATCCAGAGTTGACTTGTGCAGGTACTGGAGAACATAAACGCCTGGAGCAAAGTGGATCATGTTCTGCTCCCCACAGCCCTGAGGCAGCTGGACCAGAGAGTCCAGGTTACTGAAGGACAAGGCCAAGAGATCACCTGTGTGAAGCAACACAAGAGGGAGGATTTAACTGCTGCACAACATGTTCACTAACAAGTTTCAGGTCAGACATGTCACAAACGGCCGGTGCTTCAGACTTGATGTAAGATTTGAAATGATGGCCTCACTACAGTAGTTCTGTCCTGTAAGTAACATAGACAGTACATAAAGATGGAGGCCATGCCTGTCTCCTAAAAGTGAAGCTAAATCATCTAGATTGCCCCTAAGTGGCTGGCTGTAGTATTGGTCAACAACAATACCTCCTCCATGTTAGTGGATGGGATATGGACCAAACTAAAAGCTCAAAGTTCTTATCTCACTAATTGTTTAAGCTCTGAGACTAACTCGCAATTGGTCGAAAATGGTGGGGCCTCGATATCGCGGCTCCCCTCCACCATCACCGCTTCACAAAAGCAAAAGATGGCAGCTCCAAGCCTCCATATACTTTTAAGCTTTATTTTTGTACAACGGGAGGAAGTGGAGAGTCCTTATCCATAGTCCTATACAACCTATAGAATGTACTGTAAAAGAAAACCACACTTTTGAAACACATACACAAAAACACCATCTCAAGCAGAGACAAATACTCCATCTTGCACATTTGCTCAATGTTTAATACTCAGAAACCACAAATTTGGCTCCAACTGAGGAAAATCCTGAAGCCTGCCTCTCTACCATGACGAACGCCCAACACCCCTCCATCTAAGTGGAGCAAAGTCAAACAGCCAGACAGCTGCTCTGAATCTGCCCACCAGAAACATTCCTGTTTGAGTTTCATTGTTTCCATTTCCCAACATGCAGCACCTGAATGTTTTCAGGACTTTGATGCACAAACGCCAAAGCTCTACATCCAAACACTTGGGAAAATACGAGCACATATTACCCATGCCTAATTGACCTAAAGTAAACATAACATGCACTGAGATGGAACAGCCAATGGCTCAACAGGGAAAGACAAATGATAGACGTACCAACCAGTGCCACATGGGCCTTCTGGCTGCCCGGCACCACATCTGGTGGGAAGGAGAAGGAGACAGATCTGGAGTTGTTGTTCCTCTCTGGTGCCAGCTCCAGGAACAGAGTCTGTGAGTACAACTGTTCGACTCCATCAGGCTTCAGAAACAAGAAAGTTCACTGTTATCATCGGATTAACCATATGCCACGTAGCATGATGTGTATCATACTCCATCCATCCCCCTAAACATCATCTATAATATCCCATATTTCAATCACACCCTACCTTCACATGCACTCTCCAGACCAGGCTGTCTGAGGCCTCTGCAGACACAGCATCCACAGATATTTCAATCTCACCCAGAGCTATGGGCCTGATGGGGAACCAGACTGAAGCAGAGACATGACTCCCCAAGGTGAGTTTCTGGGCATTTACTACAGAGACATCGCCCCGATTTCCCAGAACAAACTCAAAGGCGGCACTCTGTGCAAGCAGCACGATCACCTGCAGAAAGAAACATATGAAAACAAAGCAAAAACCTTTTGGACATCAAATCATACTTCATCCATCAACTATCTACTGCTCTAATCTCAGCCAGAACATCCCACAGATTTATTTGTTCAGACCTCCAAGTCCTTCTCTAAATGGTTGATGATGTCAACCTCCAGCACAATCTCCTCCCCCCTGATGAGGTACGATGGGACATTCAGAGACAAGGAGAAATCTTTGGACACACTCAGCTGTAAACAAGAGGACACAGATCAATTTTAAGCTATTGGCTGATAATAATAACACAAAAGAGAGATCACCATTCAAATATCTAGCTACAATTTATTGAAAGTAAATTTAAATGTTGAAGATAAGTTTAGTACATTTTTTAAGGCAAAGAATTTGTTTTCAGTAGGTAGCAGCTGAACAGACTTCAAGCTTTAGAGTTTCTCTGAGTGGCAGCAAGGGGAGACACTAGGACAGAGTGATCTGGCCCAAAACTTGTATCAGGATAAAATGTTCATATCAGTTGATATTGATAATTATCAGGACAATTGTCACATTATCTTTCTCTCTGTTTACGTGAAGGTTGTGGTTTCAACTTTATTTTCAGAGAAACAAACACTTGATAAACAGCAAAACAATCTGAGGTCAATCTATTATATCTTATCTACTACCTACTGTTATACCTCCTCACTGTGTTTTCACAATGCACAAGGATTATATCAGTATGTATTCAATTTTTGTTATATTGCAAATGATGAAAATTGTATTGCAATAATAGATATTTTTGAATCGCCTGGCCCTAGAAGGAACTGAAAAGTAGATACAAAATCTCTTCCTGTATCTCCTGTGCAGCACAGACAAAGCACAACTGCAAGTTTGAAAAAGAAAAGATCAACAATAGTTGGAAAATAACCCACAATTGAAAAATATCCAGAGGACACAGTGGAACATATTGAGTATTTAGTTACCTTTAGTGGCACAGGAGTGAAGCCCAAACCCAGATTACCTGACATGACCAGGGCTACAGCACCTAAAGCGGTAACACCATCTGGTACTGTGATTTTCCCACTCGTCCAATTTGCATCACTGAGGGAAATGACAGGAGAGAGAATGACACAGAATTTATATATGAACATAAATCACTCTGCTTAATCTGCCTAACCCTGCGTACTGTGTCAGTACTCACCTGACAACAGTGTCTAACCAAAGCAAGGATTCAGTGGCGTCCATCCAGGGGCTCCAGTACTTCTCCACCAATAGGATGTCGCCTTTTGAAACCCCTCCTCCCAAAAGAGAAAGAGGGGATCTGAATAAACCCAGACTATCTGTATGTATATATATATATACTGTATATACACAATAAAGACTCATTAATTCACTATGTTATTTAAGTATTATCTACAATAAACCCAGTTATTATGAATCAGTCTATGGAGCTTTTAGTCATTATGAAGCCACTCTCTGGAATTCTCTACCATTTGACTTGGTCAGCTAAACCAGTTCTTCTTTTAAAGGTAGATTATAAACATATCTTTTTTTCACAAGCTTTTGATTAGCATATTATAATTCGATTACTTTTGTCACTTTCATTTATAATTTAATATTTTTATTGTGCTCCATTTAAACATTAATGTTGCATGTCCTGTTTTTATTTTTTTTATATCTTATATAAGATGTATTGATTACTTTTAAGCCTCTGCATGGCCTGGCCCCAGGCTACATCTCTGATCTTTTAATTCCCTGTTTGGATCTGCACAGATTTACGATCTCCGGGTAAGGGTCTGATGTCACTTCCTGAATACAGGCTGTGAACTAGTGTGGAGTTTGCCGTCAGGGCCCCAATGCTCTGGAATCAGTTACCTGAGAAAATAAAGCTGTCCGTCTTTTCTTTTTCTCTGGAAGCACACTGAGCCTATGCTTGCCATATGAAATGTATGATAAATGGTAAATAAACTTGACTCGTTTATTATCCTACCATTCTGAGGTCCATCAGGCTGCTTTTGCTCATACAGTGTGGCATTGGTCAACATCCAAATATGGCATTCCTGTACCACGAAAGACACAAAAAATACAATGAAATCGATAAATCAGCTGCAAAACAATACAACTGTAAAGATCATTTTTTGATGAAGACTACCATTAACGCCATATGACAGCCATCAGATGATGCATCATTAGAGTATAAGAAAAGTAGGTCAAGTCCTGGCAGGTGATGTGAGGTGTAAAACAGTCTCAGCTCAGGCCAGAGGACATTTTGGTTTATAAACGATTTGTTTAGCAGAGACAATTTAGAGCTTTGGAGATGAGGAAAACTCAGCTTTAAGACGAGCCGCTTTGTCTCCTCTATCCTGCATTCGTCAATACCCCTCGGGCCAACACACTACAGTTACCAGCCCTTAGAGACGGCAGAGTCATGGCCTAACAAAGCACACAGATAGGTTACATCCAGACCAACTGGTTTAGTGGTCACACACTGAATACACATCGAGTGTTTCACTGGGAAAACTGTGTCTTTACAACAGATGAAGGTGAGTGTAAGACCAGTGTCTGGAACAGTTGATTAACCATCACAATTGAGTTCTGTAACACAAGTTTTTGTCATGAATATAATAATGATAGTCCTCAATTGTAACTTGGCGTCATCAGGTGTTTCAGCCTTGTAATCGCAATAACGTTAAATGCCGAACCTGAGGGTACGCTGAGGCTACAGGTAAATCTGAATGGCTACTGGCTTATATAACAGTGCTATGAAAGCCATGTGGCCGCTCAGTAGATGAAGAAGGCACAGTCACACACACTCATGCTAATGAGGAGAAACATAAAACATTCACTTCCTGTGGCAAAGCAAATCCGCAGCGTGGCTTCACATGGAGTTCAGCTTGTTAAACTCAGTCCTGCATTGTACATGTGACCATAACCTAACTCTCGTGTACCGTGACGAAACATTGTAATCTGCTTTACAGTAAGCATTGGTCACCAACTACCAGAGTCGGAGTTAGCATCTAGCTACATCTCATAATTCTCAGTGTGGACATAATGGCGTAATGTTTACTTTGTCTTGTGGTGTTCTGCTTGCTTGATGTTGGGCTGTGTAAGTTGTTGTCTAAACTATAGCATTGTTAGTCTTTTCTGTTCTGTACTTCTTCTATTTGACTTTTTACTCCAATGACAATAAATAACCCTAACCCATTGTATTTGTGCAATATTTCAGCCTTGTCAGAGGTTCTGAGTTAGCCAGTTTTCAACAAACACACATGTCTAGATGTGCGCACATGGGGAGGCTGAGACCTCACCCCAGATTTATGATAGTGAATTGCACATCCCACCTGTAGGGGGAGCCCAAGTATAGCTGGGAGAGAATCTACTAAAGCTTAAGAGTTCCCGTACCTGCTTGACGTTTAAGTCCAGGTCATCCTCTGGAGAATCGTCATCACGCGTCCCCATTACCACAATTCCTACATGAGACATGGGTTCAACAGCCGTGACGGAGAGTGAAACCTGCTCACCTGGCCGAGCCTCGTCACTGCTCCAGTTGAGAGAGACCTGCCGAAAGACAAACGTGCAATCACAGGCATGTCCAGAAGAATTGTCCACCAATTTGAAGTACAGTGACAGCACAATAATAATAAGTACATGGTTGTGTTGGCTGATGGGTACGTGGGCTGTGTCACTGGCGACCTCTCCATCAGTGAGGATGCAGTAGATGGTGATGCAGGCCTCAGGAGACCAGGCCAGTGTCGGGGTCAGAGAGAAAGAGGAGGAATTCTTTGTTCCAGCAGCAAGCACCTGACCTCTGGCACTCACCTGGAAGAACAACATTGGAAGAGGAGCTATGAGCACAGTGAATTCTCATAATGATCTATACACCAGCATCTAATGTAGCATGGTATTTGCAGGCTTCACTGTTAATAGGCTTCTGTGTGTATTTGTGTTTTTCAAAGGGTTGAACCTGAGCCAGGTGATGCAACTCTGATAACAATCATCAATTTCATACAGGGTTAGTAGCATAAAGATGTTGAAATACATAACATAAGTTGTTGTTTTTTTTTTTATGTGTATATTGGACTGGTACTTGGTATCGGCCAATATGCAAAGTCCAGGTATTGGAATCAGTATCGGGAATTGAAAAATTGTATCATAACACCCCATATCACACCATTGACATTCCATTAATGTAACACAACACAAGTACAAATAGCAGGAACTTGGCTGAATTTTGAAACTCCATACTGAACAGCAGTGTTGTGCTTTGTGCACAGATGCTTATCATTTGCTCATCCTCTGGTTATGAAAAGGTTATATGTTTGTAGGTTCTGAGATTCCCTGGGGCAGTAAGATATCGTATCCTAGATTAACGATGTAAAACGTGGACCTGTCTATGACATTCTGATCTCCTGCAGATACCAGGAATAAAAACTGATACAAATAATGCTACATTTAATACATTTGACTGAACATACCACAAAGTGAAGCGCAGTGGGTTTAAAGGTGCTCTCCACTTCTATTTGAAAAGGTGATCCAACCTGAAAGTTAAATATATTCCATTAAACACAACGTTACACAATTATCTAAGTAACAGACTTTGTGCATATATTAGCACAATGTGACAAAACACGTTTATGGTTACCTGTGCAGGTAAGGCAGTGATCGGGGTGATCTGAATATATGAACTACTAGGAGAAACGTAGTTGTTGTAGATCTTCAGAGTTTCCTCACTGGAATGGAATCTGGCCTGAATATAAACACATTATAAAAAATATGTTATATATTAATGTTACATAAATACAAACTCAAATACTAATTTCAGTCTCACCTCACTTATTAAAATGAGTTTCTGAACATCTCTAACGAAACTACTCATCTTACACACAACGAAACCGCAGAATGCCACTTTTCCCCGCAGGACCAATGTTAAAGGTGTTATAAATACTCACCCGCATAAAAAGCATCTCCACTTGAGCTGGTAACTCGAGCTTGATGTGGACATCCCCGTCCTCGGGCACTGGGGCCGCCAGAGTTGTTGACTCGAACTTGGTCGAGTTCATCGCTGACGTTCTCTGATCGACTTCAACCACAACCAAGTGTGTTCGATCCTGCGAGCTCAGGGGCTTTCGGTCGTATCTACTGATTTTAAGCTGTGGAATAAGGAAGTTTAGCTCTCAGCTTCATGAAAGCAACTGCTACATGAACAGAGTGATAATAATAATTCACTCACTTTTGTAGAGAAGTTTAAAGATGGTCTGAGGGATGATGGGAAATCATGGAAGGTGAGCTGGTATGTGTTCCTCATGAGGTGGACTTCAACCGTTTTGTTCACGTTAGATCCTAAGGTGACGAGAGGTGATATCAGTCAGAGCCTTGAAGACAGAGAATAAAATTCCACATCAATTGTTTTAAAATCTATCTCACCTGTAAAGTTGCTGGTAACACAGACAGCAACATGCACTTTTGTTTTGCTGCTACTTCCTGCCGAAGTGTGGAGGGTTTTAAGTTGATCTTTGCCGAAGAAAAACTGTGTTGAGCCATAGATCTGAAAAAGAAAAAACAAAGACCAGACGTCAGGTAATGTTATTAAGTGTGTTATTGCTTGAATTGTATAAGGTGGATAAAAACACAGGAAGTCAACTGTTGGCGTACATTGATTTCATAAATAAACTACAAGGACAATAAACCCTCACCTCTTTGGTTTGTGTCAACTTGTCCTCAGAAGCTGAAGTTATCATATCCGGTACCAGCGAGACAAAGACAGATAATGTCCCCTGTACAGGTTGTCCAGTGGGGTATCTAAAGAAACAAAAAACTTTCACATTATTAACATGTATGTAAATTGCAGATGTGATATTATTGATTATTGGCAATGATCATAATTGAACTCACAGTGCTCTGACTGATCCTGAGATGTCGTCTCCAACGAGGACCCGTGAAGGCGTCTTGAGCATCACTTCGAAATGATGACGCTCTGCTACAAAAAGTAACGATGCCGTAAAGTAAAAGTTCAGGCAGTAATTAAAAGACGCGTTTACATTTTTGTGAGTTTATCTTGAAGGAAAGATTCATGATTTTTCTTAAAGGAACAGTCAGGTCTATTTATGGACATTGGAATACATTTAGCTGTGTGTAACCAATGTTGCCTTTAAAACATGCTTCAAAATGTACTCACCACTATGCTGATGGAGGGGTGGGGGAAGTGTTTGAGTCCATAAAACATTTTTGGAGTTTCAGGGGTAAACAGTGTTGCAGCCAAATCCAACACAATTGAAGTCACAATTCACTATAATTGTATTTGATTTGGCTGCAACACTCCATTGTCATAGTGGTGAGTGGATAATGAGTGAATTTTCATTTTTGGGTAAACTATCCCTCTAAATGAAAGCAAATGGGAACAGAGTACACAGTTTTCTGTCAGTGCAGTGCGTCCATGCTGAGCTGCAAAGGACACCAACAAATAGAAGGCTTGGTTCTTTTAACTAGTTGTGGATCTGAGATTTTTCTAAATCGCGGTTCATAAAGGGGTCTTGAATATAATTAGTAAATTGTTTTTAGTTCAAACAAACTGTGTACTTCAAAACGCAGAAAATAAATAATCTTGAATTGTCATATTTATTATTAGTAGTAGGTGATGGCTGAAAGGACAGGAGCACTTCAGGGGCCAATAATAATAACTCTAGGAAGAGGTCTCATCGGTGGGAGGTGTGGGTGGGCAGCTGGCACGTATACAATGGTCAATGACCTTCTCAATGTCCAGTGCACATATGCACGTCAGTGTTATAGGAAAGACAATGTGGACCAATGCATGAAGCTTATTTTCAAAAATAATATGGCAATGAAAACAAAAGTCTGTTACCATGATGCTCCACAGAGAATTTTTTCTCTTTAGTCACCCCCTGTAGTAAAGACAACATGAGGTTAAATTGGCAGTTGTGTGTTTTTTTGGTCTTTTAAAAAGAAAATACAAAAGTAAGTAAAGAAAAAAATGTACAATACATTCACTGTTGTTGTGAACGTCCACTGTCCAAGAGGAGCCGTCTGCGTTAAACTGAACTCCTGCAACACAATTCCCAGATTCCCTGTGGACTCCCACCTGTCTACAACATCCCCACTGGGATCCTGCGTGAGACAAAGGGACATCGGTCAAACTTCCCACAGCGACACAATGCCGGGCTAAAAGGCAATCTATTCAGCTCCTGTGGCTTTGTCCTTTCACATACATGACAGAAACCTACCTGTACAGCGATATCCACTGTGCCTTTATATGGACGGTTATCCAACTGGACTGAGACAATCCTGACTCGGATGTTGTCACCTGGTTGGTAGCGTGATTTGTCCATTTGGATAAAGATGGAGACGTTCCTCAGGTTGAAGCTGAGGGTGGTGGTGTTGGTGAAAATTACACTGTCACCCCTGTAGCCACTCACAGTCAGGTTAAAGAGGGAATTGTGGGATATAGAGCCAGGAACCTGGAGCGAGGGTATAAGAATTATTAGAAATCTGTGACGTTACACTTAGAAATCATTACTGGCATCTTGGAAAGAATTACCAGAGATTTTCTGAGAGAAGAAAGAATAAGGTAAAGAAGAAATATACTCACTGGAGGCAGTGTGAGGATTCTGGTCAGACCTTTAAAAACAGAATGAAACTTTAGCTCTCAGAGAAGTTAAAAATCATTTTGTCTATCAACCCTAAATTTCTGTAACTGCAGTATCACCTCCTTGGAAGTCTTCTGTTTGGGCTACTCTGATGTTGCCATGTGCCAATTCAGCCGTCACCCTGCCAGGGAGGTCTGATAGAACCGTGATGGCCAGCGATGTCGGTGTCCCAGCATGCAACACATCTGGAGCTGAGATTAGAAACAACGTCCTAATCAGAAGGAGGTAAGACATCGATTAGTCCGACAAGTTAGTTAAGCTGAAACAGTATATGAAACATGAATTCAAGTGTTCTTTGTTGTGCGATCGCTTTTACAACAAACTCCACCACTCACCTGGTTGAATCCTGAGTCAAAACTGGCGCAGCAAAATACACAACTCCCAAACACACAACCAGGGTCCAAATCCAACCCATGATTCCGCTGCCCACTTCTCTGTTGCACGTCGTCCAACTTTCGGAACTGACGGGACACCACGAGCTCGGCAAGCTCAACTGACCTGGTCTACTCCTCCTGTCCCCACACCGGTGTCCCTCAGATGCTCACACACACCAACTCATACCATCACACTTATAATTCTTTGTCACACACAATGGGGAAGTGGAGGTGGGGAGGGTGGGTGATGTTCACACAAGCACACTCTCTTTCAAGCCTTTGCCCAGAGGGGAGTATCTCATCTGTCTTTTCACAGGATGACAATTCACAGTGCACTCCACAGTACACAAAGATGCTCTGGTGTTTCCATATAGTGGAAAGAAAATACGTCAGGAACGCCAGGAGGAATCCAACTGTGACATGTGACCCAAACACCACTCAGAGTTTAATCCCTGGCATGAAAATAGATGATGCCATTTTAACCGGTGTCGTTTTCCTACTTTATAGCTCTTGCATTAAAAAAGAAATCCAATCCAATGAATATTTGACATTTTTATTGTCTTGTGGCAAACACAGGGGGGCAGGACAACAGCAATGTGGGCTGATGATGAGGCCATGCATTGGGAGAAAATGTGGATCAGTTGCTTAACTGCAGTTAACTAAGTCCCAACCTTCTCTTTGCAATATGAATGACAATTATTGGATTTTAATTCTATTAAATTAAAAAAAGGGATGCCATATCATTACATTGTAAAATGCAGGTTATGCAGAGTTTGCACTAAATACAGCAGCACAGAGGACAGCTATTGACGCAGGCTAAATGAATTGCCTGTATTAACCCACCCTCACCAGCAGAAGGCAGCAGACTCAAGGACAATTAATCGCTTTAAAACCCAGATTAAAACTGGAAGAGATGATGAGTTCAGATCACGCCAGTCTTTTCATTGTTTCTGGGAAATACATGTTGAAAAACACTCACACATGTTCATTAGTTTCATATTAATACTTTATTTCTTTGGTATCATGTTTCTTTTTTCACACTAGTTACATATAAACATGTTTTACAATAGATGGTGTATTTTGGCACGTACGACTTTGGCAACACACACGGCATTAAACATGTCATGACAGTACCTGGTGTTTAGTTTCTCAGCACTGATGAAATAAGACGTTTGGCGGATGCAGCTGTAAAGTGAAATGAAAACTCTGCCTGTGTGTGTATTTTTTTTTGCTATGTGTCACTCCTGTCATGCACATCCCTGAGCACCAATGCATCATTGGCACGCTTGTGATAACACGGAGGCATGATATTATTTATTCGATTTCGATCACTGCCAAACACTCACAGTGTTTTCCTACAGACTGGTCTGCAGCCTTGACACTGAATGCTTTTCACACAGATCTGTACTGTACATTACATTCTTACACCAACAAAAAAAAAAAGTGCGGACAAAGTGCATATTTACAGAGTGCTAAAAAGGTCCAGGAAAAAAGAGTCACATACAAGGGTAAAAAGGCAAGGTTGAACATATCTGATGAAAGTCACAATGTGATAAAGTTTCTGCCAGTGTGGAGACGTTTACAGCACCTCGTTCTCTTTACACAACCTTTCTCCAAGAGCTACTATCAAAAAAGATCCACATATTTTCTATAATGGTGGTCAATGAGAAGCTTTATCTTGAAAGCTGCAATATGCAACTCTTTGCATTATGCTCATCTCAAAACGTTTCACTCAAATGGATAAACTGCGCACGTGTGGGAAATGTCAGCTGATTAAGGAGATGAAACATACAGGCAGGTAAACAACAACAAATATTGAAAAATTGACTGTGGAGTCGATGTCACTTCCACTGCCTCGACCTGGTCAGAGACATAGACATCATAAAGATGGACGACGTGTCTCCACTTCCTCCCATTATCCATAAAATAGGGGAAAATATCCCAGATAGGAAGGCCACCATTTTAAACATTTGGAGTCAGAGTCTGCACAATAGTGATCAGGGGGTGGCACTGCAATAGTGAGGTCCTTTTGATAAATGCGCTCGCCATGTCAGTCTCAGCTGTCAATCACGAAGTTGAACCTCTTTAAATAGACATGATCTTTGGGAAAAGTTTTACGGGACTTTTTAGTTTTGGTTCATGTCCCATCCCCTAACATGAAAGATTTTTACCGATACTTCAGGAAGTCACCAACTGATGATAGAGATCTTTTGGATTCACTTATGGGGGAGCAGTCATGTTGTCCATCTTTAGTTTATGGTCAGGGAGCATTTCCATATGACAGCAAAGGAACCAAAGGGAACAAAATTTATATTTAAGTAATTTAAATGTTTTAACTATTATGTTGATCAGGATCAAGCTTTTATCAGGTATCTATATACCACATATCATTTTCCCAATTTACTGACAAAACAAGGATTTTCCTCATGTGTTACTAACACATCAGCTTAACTGTGAATTGTTCATATTGTACGTAAAGTCACTTATTCAGTAAATATTTGAAATCCAATGTGCTAGATTCTTCTACACCCTCTTTCTCGCCTGAGCCAGCCTTTGTAAAGTCACATTCAAAAATGAAACGACCCGAGTGGGAAAAGCTGACGTCAGTGTTTACGTCCTTTGGTTGCGATGGCTTTTTATCATAGTTATTGGTGTTTCTAAGAAATCCTGCACTGCATCTTAAACAAAATCATATTTCACGTCAAAAAGTTGCAGATTGCAGCTTTGAATGACTTTTTTTCATGCAGAGCTGTTTCACCAGTTTCCTGACACCCACCAAAGACATAGTGTAGGAATAATGGAGACATCGTCATAACAACGTGATGAGTTTCCTTTGCTGTGTCCTGTCAGTACCTCTGTCAGCAGTCACATCTCAAAGTGACGGTACATGCTCTCCACGTAGCTCAGCACCCTCTGCCAGTCAGGACCCCCTGCTCTCAGCATCTCCTCTACGGTCTGTCAAACAAAGATTTCAAATAACTTTATAAAAACCATGCTGTCATCTGTCACTGAAACAAGTCAGATGAGCCTTTGCCGGGAAACGGTTGGTTGTATTAGTAAAGTACACAGAGGCGTACCAGGGTTTGTGCAATCCCAACAGTCTCTCCTGTTTTGAATGCCAGACTGAGGTTCTCCCTCTGCAAAGAAAAAGAATGAATCGATAAGTTGAACGCCATTAATCACTCGATGGTATTCGTTTCACGGGTACAGCTCTCACCTTGTTCTCTGGTGTGAGGCTGCTGTAGGGGACGTGTGAGGGGAGGTAGGTGTGGTAGACGGCACAGAAGGCGAGGCCGTCGGCCCAACTGCTGCTGAAGTTGGTGATGTCAATATTCTGCAGGGAAAGATAGAGAGACTGAATGAGACGATATAGGAGTTGGAGTAGTTTCAGATTGAATGGTCACCACTTACTATTAAGATATAAAGTTCAAGCATTATGATCCTTTCCAGTGGCTCTGGGAAACCGGAAATCTGGCTTTTTACTTTGAATATTAAGTATTAAGCATTGAAAGAGGAATGAGACACTGAATTCCCTCCACCCTTGTTCTCTATTACAACCTACAGTCATCAGACACAGGTCTGCTCACCATCCCAGACTATAATCCCTACAAAACACTAATTTGACATATTTTCAAAGATCTTTCTTTCCCGAGACGAAACTGTCAGATATCATTTCTATAACAGGAGCAAGCGCTCTGTGCCCTTTTATTTAATCTACATAAAATAGGATTTAAAATTTACATGAAATATAATCTAGTTCATCTTTGAGAAAGACTTGTTCTGAATGATTTACCTTGTAGCCCTGGGTTCTGCTCTGACACCAGCGGAGCAGCGAGTTTCTTTTGGAGCCTCCGTGGCGACGCAGCAGCAGGTTGAAACCATCCTGGGACCTGACAACAGGACACAAACTACTGACGACCTCAGATTTTTATGTTAACCATAAAATAGATTTTGTCGTGGTATTAAAAAAACTGCTTTTGTCACATGGTTGACTCGTTTATTGAAAGAGAAACTTAATTAACACATTGATTCAAGTGGTGAAACACATGAGTAATTAGTTTTACACAGAGTGTAGCAATTAGGTTGGTGTGGGTGTGTGTGTGTGTGTGTGTGTGTGTGTGTACTCACTTGGTGGGAGGTAACTCAGTGAGGGCAGAGTTGTACTTGTTTAGAGACTCCTCACGTTTCCCTGCAAAGAGGAGCAACAATACTGCATTACCTAACACCAAGTCATGGTTATGAACAAGCTGAAAGGAGAGGCGTTAGTTAAGCAACCTGTGACCCATCGACATGCTTATATTCATTTGTTGGCCACTTGGGGGCAGTGAAACAAGCTGTAAACAATATCACTGTATAAAGAGTAATACCAAACATGTTAGATACAATCTTTTTAAATATGAGCTCTAATAAGTTACTGATTATTTTTGCTGTTCGGAGCTGAGTTTATCAGAACCTTTAGTTGTGAACCATGAAAAACCAAAACAATGAGCTAAAATGAGTAATGGCATCCCGCGGTTTTGTCACATCAAACATACTTTTTGAGTCATTGTTGATTCGATCAGCTTTGAAGAGGTGCATGATGGAGATGTCTTAAACACAAATGTGTGTTTATATTCAGTCTTTCTAAAGCTAAATGCATTGTGCACATCCTGGATCTCTACTGATATGAAAAGCTGATCGTCCAAAATATTGTACTGTTTTCGTTATTGTACTTTACTAGCAGTTCTCTTCTTCTTTGCCTTTGTGGACACAGTCACTCTATGCTTCTTTGAGCTTTACTGCCATCGCCAGCGCATTGTCCCGCTCAAGATGTTGCTCAATAGCACCTCTAGTGGCCGAAAAGTGGAGACCTTAATGGAGTGCCTTTAATTTTTAACTATTTTTGTTTCTCTCAATGAAATTTTAAAAAAATGCCTGTGATGTGATGGGAGGCGGAATGCACACCTACCCCCGCACACGCACAGGCATCGTAAATACACATAAAACATATCGATTAGGTTACTAAAGCTAAGTTATCTAGGTTGTCTAACTATGAGAAACAGAAGCAGCACACACACGTTTGCACCAGAGATGTTGTACGAAGTAGAGGCCTCTCATGATTTAGTTTACAGTAGTAGTTTAGTATCTCTACACACAATTGACATACTGTAAATCATTGCACACAATCATTTTGTACACACACACACCTATGTCAGTGCTTGACTTGCTGTCTTGCCAATCCAGATTTTTTCGGCTTCTTATTTGCCCCGAGTTCTTGAAAACAAAAAGAATTCAAATACAGTAAAATTCATGACATTCACAACAAACTGTTGCACAGACATTTTCAAGCTAAACATAAAATATCGCACCATGTTTGCGGGTCCCACTGTTGTGGCGGTATTGGACTGCGATGTGCCATTCTGCATGGAGAGGTCTGACGAGGCAGGTAATCTGGAGAGGCTTCTGTAATATGACCAAACACAGTGAGGAGAATGCACACAGTAAGTTAAACCAGATGTTTTGGGTGGCATTTTTTCCAAGACAGCTGTTTTATTCGGCTCCAGCTATAAATTCACCCGTTCAAACTGTCCTCAAGTGGCACAGTTCATGTCTGGGGATTGATTGCAACACATTCAAAAGAAGCCGCTAAACAAATTTGGTAAGTGTTTTTATAAGCTGTGTTGGAGTCAAATGATTAAGACAGGAAATAGGCTTTGGTTTGTTTTCTTTTAACTATAATGTGCTGCAGAAATACTATTTGTTTTATATATTCCCATAAAGGGTCAAATCATTTAACGCACCTTGATCTTTCTGTGGTTATCGTCCGTCCTGCCTCAGTGGATCGCGCCTCCTCTCCCCTTTTATCCTCATTGGTTACATTCCTCAGGTATCGTTTAGCCACGCCCTTACAGTCCGTCCTCGCCTCCTCGCTTACAACATTCTTCGTCAGGTCCTTCTCGCTGCGTCTCTCCATCCCTTCTCGTCCCAGCCTGTACGACGTCCTCTCCGTTCCCCTCTGGGTTCCTTCTCTGCTCTCAAAAGTGACGGTTGGTTCTGCGTTGGGCCTCTCTAGGGCCTGACCCGGAGCCCGGGCGTCAGTTTTACCTTCAGCCTGATTGAGAGTTGCCAGTCTCTGCCTGCTCTCCTTCAGCTCCCCCCTCAGGGTCACAATTTGCATATCAGCCTCCTTCTGCCTCTGCTGGGCAGCAGCCAGCTCCCTCTCCACATCTTTTTGCGCTGTTCGGAGAGCCGTCAGCTCTTCCTCTGCCTCGGCTCTCAGGCGGTCTGCTACTGACACCGCCACCTGGAGGTCAGCCTGGAACTGCAGCCACTCCCCACGCTCTGTCTGGAAAGTAAACAGTGGTTGTGTTCACAAGATGCTGTAGGAACCCAAACTGATTTTTGCAGTGGTTCACACTAGAGCTGCTCTCATGACACGCACTGAACTCTGCAGATCATCTGCATTTTCTCCAGAGGGGGTGTATGTTAGAGCCTCCTGATTATCTGCAGACTTCATCTGTCTGGCCCCCTAGAATTTCAAGTTTGTAGAAAAGCTGTAGAATTCAGTGTGAGAACACAGAAGGGGATCCCCCACTGGATTTACTGAGAGCGAGTGGAGGGGGTTGGGGAGGGGACTTCTAATGCGTGACAGACACTAAAATGAAAAAAACCCAATAAGAAAACAAATATTATAAAGTGGTGCCACACAGAAGATGCAGACTAAGATGTTAAGAGTTAAGAGTCTCTGGGGAAAAGAGCAGACAATGATATCAAAGCACTGTGAACATGATCACATGATCTCCGCAGTGGAGTTAATACGTCCCTTCCTGCCTCTGCCTGCTGCATTTGGTTGCTCCACCTCTGGCCTGAACAATGCAGAGGGTTTGGTGCTGTTGTGAATGCATCTGTGTAGAGAACCTCCCGCTGGGTTGTGCATGTGTGAAAGGTAAACTCAATTCTCCAGTTTTACCGGCAGATCACGTCTGAAAACGGCTTTAGTGTTAGATTAGTTCGTCTGCCTCTTTCTGAATGTTCTGTCTCTCATTTCACCTCACAAAACACAGCTAACCACTTTATTCAGTTCTCTACAACTATGTTCTTTGGACCATACACGTTTCACATACATATTTCATATTATTAATGGGAAACACCTCTGTACTTTAGAATGGTTTAGTTAGTTTTTACTTTATTTAGTTTCACTGCATATGTATCGTTGGCTGTCACTTTTTATTTAAAATTAAAACAATTATTCGGGGAAGTTCATATTCGAACTGCAATGACTGATTTAAACTCTAAATAAACAATGTAGACGCACATCAGATGATCTGAAATAGTTTGCCTGATGATCCAACATGATCCATGAAGTTTTTTGTTCAAACTTGATGTTTGAACAAAAATGTTTCCTTTGCTCATTTTCTACAACATCTCAACACAAAGTGATAAAGACTGGTATTTTTAAACCCAAACTGGATCTCACTGTCAAAATCAAACATGAACTGAATCCTCACAAGACAAACAAACAATTATCTCATATCCTCATTAGGAGAGTACAAGTTGAACTGAAGTGAGTGGCAAGCCTCAGCAAGCAGAGGAATGGTGCTGGCAAGTCATCTCTCAGGAGGCGTAAATTAATCATGAGCCAAAAGGTTTTGCTCATGTCATCGAAAATCAAGTAACCAAGAATGCATGTTCAATTTCTAGGGAAAATGAAAGGACCCTAACAAGCCCGGACACAGAGAGAAAACACCATGAAGCAGCTGAGCCAAGGGTGCATTGTGAAACTACTGTGGTTACTGTTCTCCATTAGAAATGAGCTGCACTGGTTAGATGAAGAAATGATTCTGCAGCAGATTGTGTTTCAAGATGAAACGTGAAATTAGCTGTTTTCATCCTTCAAGAGTATTATTGCCTGAGACAAGCACAAACACTAAGCCAGACATCTAAAGACGCACTCAGAACCAATGAAGCCAAGAGGTAAATGATGCCAGACCATTAAAAAAAGACTTTAAGAGACCATAATCATAAAATAGATAGAAGGAATATGAAAAAGCAAAAGAGAACAGGCAATAATAGTGGTTGTAATCACAGGGCGGTGGAGGAGGGTTGGTAATTAGATGAAGAATGGATAGAGAGACGAGGAGGAGGAGGCCCTGTCTGAGCCAAGTCGCCCACTCATCTGACCAGTGACTTAAGACCACAGCTGGACCAGATTACACTGGATGCGCACACGCGCACGCGCACACACACACACACACACACACACACACACACACACACACACACACACACACACACACACACACACACACACACAGTATCATATTCCCCCTTTCCTGTCCCACATGTGCACCTCTCTTATTCTTTTACCTCACCACGAACCACATTGTTAGGTTTTCTCACACACATTCAGGGTAAGCTGGAGCACACTGTCCCTGGTGGCATGTGTCAAATGATCAGCCTCTGTTGTATTTCTATATTAAATACTAAAGCCCCCGGATATGGAGGATCCTGTCATCACCGAGTCATCGCTATCTGAGTGTGGACACTCCAACTGGAGCACGTCTGTTTATGGAAACAGGAAGGGGCACTCCTCAGTTCACACTGAGATAAGGGTGTGGACTGTCAGTCTTAAGACACACACACACAGGCTCAGTCCCTCAAGACCTGACCCAGTGGCCCACTGCAAGACCAGATGTGGCGTCCAGCAGTCAAAGGCGCGCGCACACACACACACACACACACACACACACACACACACACACACACACACACACACACACACACACACACACACACACACACACACACACACACACACACACACACACACATCTGATTAACTAAGTTCCTGGAAAGCGTCCAGCACACTTGATAATTGTGTGTAGTGGGTATGTGTAGAGTGTGCATTTGAACCATCTGTCCCTAGTTCACCTCCACACCCAGTCTTTGAACACATACCTGGGGAAACATTGCTCTGTAATGTCTCCTCTCTCCAGCTTTCCCTGTGTGCAAATGGTTGAATTACACTCTTATGCCTATTGAGAGATTTTTCACTCCCTCTATAGCAGTCACACACATGTACAGTACAAATCGGCCAAAACTCCCACTGAATGGCCACTGATGAATAACTTGAGAGCCTAGAAGCTGTACAAATGCCCTCAGACATCAAAGAAGATTCCTGAAACGCTGCCATTTACTGTGCAGAGCAAATTCAACACAGTGTACACAAGGATATATGCACAAGCTCTCCAATAGGGCCCATGTTGTAGCACTATTATTAGTGTTTGTAGAGTTTTGTAAATATCTATATCCAAGTGTGTGTAATCAGCTTTGCTTATAAGGTTGTATTGTGATTTGTACACATGTAGACAAATCTGCAAATGCGTGCATGGATCTGCAAATATTTACAGAAATCTATAAATGTATAAATGCAAACAATCTCCTCCAAATGTGAATCATAAACTAAAGTTTCACTGTGCATGTGAGCAGCCTGCACATACACAGCATCTTTAAGTCTGGTTTGTTGGAGCGGCCAAGCGAGGAGAAGAGGGACAACCTGGAGATCATTCCTGGAAATCTCCGGCAGCCTTCACCTGGAACTGATTCCAGAAAAGCTGCGCAAGGAGACGGACCAAATCTCCACGACTGAGCATGAATCTGACGTGCCATCCACCATGAATGCTAGTGTTTTCACTTTTGTTGGTTGGGACGATTAAAGACTGGCGGCGAACATAAGCGCAGACAGATGCGTTGGACAACATCCTTTGCTGCATATTGGGCAATAATGTGTCTTTGTTTTTTAAATTTAGTTTTACCTACAGTACATCATCAAAACATCATGACTGCTGGGTAAACATGAAGCGTTTGGGAAAGTGTGGATCAAGATGGATGAAGAGGTGTGGGGGGAAGAGGCTGATTGAATGTGACTGGTAGAATACTGTCTACTTGAATTACATGGGAGACGAAGGTAAAAAAACACAGGTCAGAGCTGAAGAGAAGAAGAACTTGCTCAAGTTGGGGTCAACAAAAAGATAAATGGAAGTGGAAGAATGGAGTAGGTGGGGGAGGGAGTGATGGGAAGATAGAGGGAGGAAGGGGGGAGAAAGAGAGGGAGGAGTGGAGCAGTGCAGCTAAAGTTGAAGGGTAATTGTTCTGAGTTCTTGAGCCCGGAGAGGAGCGGTCAGCTCTCTAATGGAGAAAGAATGAGGGAACGGAGAGAGAGGCACAGCGAGGGTAGGAGGAGGGGATGGGAGGAGGGGGCGAGGCGTCCCTGCAAAGCAAAAAACAACTGTACTCGCCAAGACTTTCAATGCATGCGCACAGGTTTTTGTAGTGTTGTGTCCAAAGTGTAGCATGCACACACACAAACACACACACAAACACACACACACACAACAACACACGGTCAGCCAGTCACTTCAAGCTGCACTTCCACCCGCAAACCCCCCTTCACCCAACACAGCACAAAAACAAAACAAGTTTTGTCTCCCGAACAGCCGAATGTGAACCCCCCCTCCTCCGCAGTCAGAACCGCACTCCGCTTCTCCAGCTCTCTCTCCACAAACAGGCTCCAAGGACATTCATTCAGTCAGGAGCTACAGCTTCTATCGCTCTGCGGAGGGCCCGTGTAAACACAGTGTTGGGTTGCCCCTGATTTTATACCTCTCAGCACACCACAGTCCTCTCTGAGGTTTATCTGGCCCGCACAAAGGCCGACAGTTCCAAGGTCCTTGTTGAGATGTGGGAAAGTGAAGGCTAGTGGGAGAAAAGCTACACAAGGAGCAGGATATCGATTGGAGAAATCATGGAGGACAAGATGTGCATCAAATTAGAAAGCTTGCTAAAAATAATTCTAATATATGGCAGAATAAAAGAATAATGGAAGTGAGGGAAGAAAACAGATGGTTTTAAAGGACGTGTACTGCAGAAGATATTCCAGCTGTTGTAATATGTGGCAGACTTGGAGGAAGCCGGGAGCCTCCGGCTTACAATCCTCATAAGGGAGGGTCAGGAATTGGAAGCAACGACTAACAGGAAATTACCACAGAATATCACCATCCTCAGAAGAGCAAGAAACGCCCCTGCATTTGGACTGAAGTGTTTGTGGGGTTTTTTGTGAAAATGTATTATTCTTATGGCTTATCCCACTTTAGTCTTGGGACCTAATAACGGGACAGTCCTATTCATCCAGCTGCCCGTACTGTACAAGCATTTTGTTCCTGGATGCCTGGAAATAAACTTTCATTTCTTGTTGTTGTACAGAAATGATTCATTCATTCATTAACAAAACATCAGTTTGAAGTAGAAGAGTTTGGATTAAACTAATTTAAAGTGCAAAGTATATAAGTAAAATGTAATGATGGAATTAAAAAACAACAGCTGAGATACTGCCCTTGAGGATATTGTACATTTACTGAGTAACACTGATGCCTTATAGAAGTAGTGCAGTTAGAAATATATATATACTGCATATAAAGGTAGTTGAAGTGCAAACATTTGTGCAGTTTGATGCAGATGTAATTGAAAGTATCATAGTACAGTTGTACAGATGGTCACACGGGTGGGTTCACAGTTCTGATGCCCCACAGTCTGCACAGTGAGGATGACTGTTGAAAGTGTCGTGTCCAGCTCAACTGTTTTCACATCATAGCGAGGAACGAAACACAAATTAACCATGATGCTTCTCTTCAGATTGGCTCAAGCAACACAACGTATAGTTCTGTCGCTGACCCTGAAGAAGGTGTCACAGTCCTTGAGGAACGTTTTGACCTCCTTACTCGTCGGGGTGCACTGACTGCGTTTCTCAGCAATGAAATCATCAACACAGTTCTGTGTGTAGGGGAGAACAGTTGATGTGTTCTCCTCCAAATCGTCATATGCAACATGCAGCTGCAAAGAAGTCTTGCTGTGGTGGAAACTTCATTTTTAAATCTTTAACAATGAAAGCAACAGCTGTCCTGCAGCTGTTCCTAGAATTAACTTCTCCTCTCCCAAGGAGGCTCCATAGGCAACAATCTGTGATCAGCTTTGAGACACTTGAACAGAGGGTGATCTGAGAGATTTTCCTCTCTTGGACCCCTGAGCAGAATCACACGACAGGAAGGCCTCAATTTGCAAAGTTGGACCTCCCTGAAGGTCGAGTGGGGCCCATTCCAGAGTTGTTTTGGTGTCATCTCCTGGAACACTACAGTGACTTATGTATAATCGGTGTGTGACTTCCTGTTTACAGCGCTAAAATGATCCTCTTCACTCTTTCAACTGCTTTGGTTTTTCTCATGTGTGGAAAAATAGGAGCACATATGAAGAAAGGTGCATTTCAGCCAGACGTGCAAAATGAACAAGATGAGCCTCAATAGTGAAACAAATAAAAGACTTAAGTAGACTATATAACAGCCAGTCAATTCAAACCACTACTGCCTCTACTTCCTGTTGTCTGCACTAAAATGAAAGCCTCAACTAAAATGACACCAATAGGAAAAAATATATATATACAGATATATTTTTTTTGTAGTTTTGATTTGCTGAGGAAGAAGTGTTTCCCAGAGACATGGCTACAGGAAGATACTCTGGATCCCCTCGGTTACTAACAACAGTGTCAGAAGGCTCAGGCGGACAGCATGGAGCATTTCTGCAGACCAGACGCTGATCTCTTAGCTGTGGGCAGTTTTCATGCACCATCATGGACATCTGCACCTGCTGTATGCTCACATACAGAGGCCTCTGTGAGAGATTCTACCGTTTGCATCTTCTGTTGTTACACTGTTTGTTGTCGTTACACTGTACAAGAGCAGCCTCACAAGCAGAGTGTTGTTTTCACTTCGGTCTGTCTGTGTGTATCTCCAGGCGATTCACTTTCGGAGCTGATCAGTCAAAAGTCAAATATTCATCCGAAAAAGTGACATCATGAAGAAGTCACGCACAAAAAATGATTGTTGATGTATTTCTTCTATAGGACTATAGACACAAACTAAAGCTTATATAGATCAAAAAAGAATTCATGATCATATGACAATAATGATGCCATGCAGTACAGAAACCAATCATTCATCATCATCTTATGATATGATGATGTCATGATGTTGTCATTATTACAATATGAAGAAGTTAGCATTACCTGATTGGGGTGTATGCAGCACACAAGCAGGGTTTGTGTTGCCCCTCTAATGATATTTATCTTATTTTTTAACTTACTATACTTTTCAAACTGTGTGTTATGAAATTACAACAAACTTCAGGGGTCTTTAAGTTTTTCTGATTCAGTTGTCGTGCCAGTTGTTTTTTATACAAAAGCAATGGAATTAATTGGGGAGCAGGACTGTGGCCTAGTTACAGTTGCCAAGCCAAAGCTGAATAATTACTGTTCATGGGAGTGGATTCACTGACAGTCACTTACTATTAGTAGCATACAGAGAAGCCACCACAAACAAGTGGAAGAGAAGAAACTGTCCAGAATGTATTTAAGATGGAGCACACCTCACCTCCAAAGTGCTCTTCAAAGTCTTCACCTCTGCCAGGAGCTGTCTCAGTATCTCTGAGGGAAGGAAACAGAAATGTCATAAGACATCACATGCATATCAAACACTAAAAAGAAATGTCAAGGAAACTAACCTGCCCTTCTCAGAATGGGGAAACGTTAAGCCCACAATGACACGAAAAGTTTTAGTGTTCAAACAATAACTCGACAGGCCTGAATATGATTTAAAAGTGGTATTTAAATTCAAATACTAGCAGTATAACATATCACTCTTACCTTCTGTGTCCGTGGCCCGATTGTTACTGTCAGTGATACCCAGTGATGTCCGACACTCCTCCAGCAGCTTCCTCAGTTCCTCAGCCTGGCCGTCCCCAGATTCATGACCCAGCAGAAAAGACTGACTCAGACCACTGTCCCTTTCCCTCCAGGTCAGTCCTGAGGAACTGCCCACCACAGGTGAGGCACCACACACAGAAGAGGGATTTTTTGTCGGGCTGAAAAGCACAGTCTTCCCCTGGGAGCCAGGAGTCCGAGGCGTAGAGGTGGGAGGACCCCCGTTCCTTCCCACAGCAGCTGGTGCTTTAACCACAGCAGCTCCAGGCTTGTTGTTGTGCACCAGGCTGACTCCAGGGCCAGTGGCTGAGCTGTTTGAGCCGACCGGTGGGGGAGGCTTCCAATTAGGAGCGGGGATGAATTTGCTGGGAGTGGTCGGCGTGGTGGTGGAGGGGGGCTGTGATTTCTTCCCAATTGATGTGATGACCGGGACTGGAGGTGGAGGTGACAGTGGGGCAGCGAGGGGAGAGTGAGGCGTGGAGGCGTTGAGGAGTTGGGGGACGGCGGGAATGACAGGAGGAACGTCACTTTGTGGGGAAGCAGGAGGAGTGTGGAAACTCTCCACATGGGACCCTGAAGAGGAGAAACACAATTCAGACAAAATAAAAAAAGTGAATACATGTTTGAAGACCCCCTCCAGTTAAGACATGAAGATTTTACACTACACAAGTTTAACTACTCAATAAAAACTATCTCCTTCAATGAAAATCATATTTTCCTTGTATATGCACTGAAAGATTTAAATGTGACGTATGAAGCATTTTCAGTTTTTCTTTCCTGTAGTGTGTGATACAGGCTTCTAATCTCAAAGCAGGTTGTGTTTTCATTTGGTTTGTCTTGTGTTTGTTTGTTTGTTAGTTAGAAGGATTACGTGTTAAACAACTGGAAAGATTTCCACAAAACCTGGTGAAAGGAGCTTGTATGGGTCGGGAAAGACAGAAACCTGATATATGCAGATCAGAATAAATGGGCAGATGCAGGAATTCATTCATTCAATCTGAGGCGTTAGCGGGTATGCGGTTGCATGCACATGAAAGTCGCTCTCATGTGCAACAGAATCTTTGTGACACATCAAAGAGTGAAAGACAGGTCCTCATGTGAGAGAGAGAATTGCTTTGCATGCCACTTGCAGCTGAAACTTGAGATCTGACATGTGACATCACGATACCCCCACACTGGCCGTAAACAAACCTAGCTGCCCCCCTAACTAATCCTCTCTACACGCACTGGAAGCGGGTGATCGATAGCAAAGGAGCGGGCCAGCTGACATATCAGAGCAGACAGGGGTTTATCGAGTGGGTTGCCTTAAAGAGACAGGAGCCAAAACCAAGTGTTTGATACAGAGGCTGAATGGAGGAGCTGCAGCAGTTTTCTTAACAAGCTAAATTAAGAGTATGAACCCGACAATGAGCATCATGTGTCTCCTTTAAGTTTCCACAGCACCCTATATCACACTCGTCATAAACTGAGGTCTAGGGCGAGAACCTTTCCTCCTTCAGCAGATGAGAGCGAGCAAAGATTTAAGTGTCAAACTCTGCACATTCATCATCCTGCACAGTGAAGCTCAGATATCCAAGTGAAAACAATAGACAAAACCTTTTCTTTCAGTGATGTGTTCGGAGCAATTGAAAGAGACACTGACTAACTAACTAGATCATGGGCAGAATGAGTCGTGTGGTCACTCATATGGCATGTGAGGTGACCAGGACAACAGGGGCCTCATTGGCCAGCGGACATCCAGAACAGCCGTGCCCCTGAAGACGCTTTAACTGAAAAATTCCTCTTGGACTGCTCATCCTCAATGTTGCCGCGATGCTCATTCTTCAAATTTAGGAACACACTCACACTCAGAGGACAAACGTTCCATGTCCCAGCAGTGAACTGCAACTTCATCTCCAAAGTTGACACGTTAACATGATTTTTACATTTTGGCTCAGGGCTCCTTTAAACTCAGAAATGATGGGACCTAGTGGATATTACGTCTCCTTTCCTCCTTTACCTTGTTTGGACAAAACTGCTCAAAAGATGAATGTTCTTTTTTCTTAAGTGATGTAAGAGCAGCAGTCAAACATTTGCAAAGTTACGCACCACCCCTGATTTTTGTTTCTTCATTCCAAACCTTAATGTGCTTGTCCAACCATGGGTGGCAGATTGACTGAATGACCGTGTGTGTGTGTGTGTGTGTGTGTGTGTGTCAGAGAGCATTAGGCTTCCCATGATTAATCCGCTGCCCTTGTGCTGAGCCGGGGAATTCTGCCGATTCATCACAGCTGGCCCAGCGGGGCCCGAACGAATCACACAGGGACGCGAGGAGAATGACCACTGACTGAGCAACACACAGGAACCCTGCCAGGAGTCCGCCTGCCACTCAGCATGCACACACACACACACACACACACACACACACACACACACACACACACACACACACACACACACACACACACACACACACACACACACAGAGTCTTTCCGCCTGCTTCTCCTTTTGTTGCCTCATATTTCCTGAATGCCTCTTATCCAACCTCTCCTCTCTTTTTAAGGAATTTTCCTGTACTATGCTCACTTCCTGTATCCCTCCTCTTTTTCTCTCCACTATCTAATGACTACACGTATCAGAGCCTTGAGGTGTGCTGGCTTTATTCTCAAAGAATACACACACACTGTCACTGTGTGTGGTGCCAAATCTATTAGAAATCCAGTTCAGAATTCTGATGAGGAGCAAGGAACATTCAAAGGCAATGATTTGACCGGAACTAGAGAGCTTGTAACTGAATTGGGGTTCATAAGGGTACGTGTGTGAGGTCCAGGTATTTCCCATGTTGTGGAGACCTACATCTGTTTACACAGTCACATTATGGGGACTTATTATCTTTATGGGGACAAAAAGTCATCATAACATAAATAATTTAATTTTAAGCTGAAGGCATGTTTTAAGGTTAGGTTAAGGATTTGTTTAGGTTAGGTTTAGGTGACATTGAGGGTTAGGCAAGTAGTAACAATGGTTATGGTTCGAGTTAGTCTCCTGGAAATCAAGTGTGTGTGTGGGTGTGTGTGTGTGTGTGTGTGTGTGTCTGTGTCCATGTACCTGTGGGTCCATGGCCATCCTTGCTGGAGAAGTTGCCCATACTGCTACAGTGATGGGGTTTGGGCCCCAGGTGCAGCCCTGCGGGTGTTTGTTGCTTCTTTCTCTCTGTCCACACCAAAGTGGCACTGTGGAGGTTACACACACACACACACACACGCGCACACACACACACACACACACACACACACACACACACACACACAATTATTCAGTAGAGAAGTAATTCAGTGGCTGCAGCTCCTGGTTCTCATTTGAATGTTAAGAAAAACAGTGTGTTTGCACAGTGAGGCTGAAACAAGACTGAGCAGTGACCACATGTGCCAAACAAAGTGTTGTCATGTCAGGTTTAAATACATCCGAAAACTCAACAAGAGAAATGCGTCAAAATCAGCAGAGAAGCAGCAAATTACGCGCAATCTAAACCACAAAATAGTCCAAGTTAGCAAAACACATGTGATACACCTTCACATGTTTCTTTCAAAACGTCCAAAACGCTTCTGATGAAAGCGTAAAAAAGTTTTGACGCGCGATCAAACTTGCAACGCGCATAAAACATGTTTGGAAAAGTACTTTTGCGCACACTACGCTAAAGCCTGCTCCTTTAAAAAGAAGCTGAATGTTAAGAAACAGTAGGTACAAACCGCTGGAAGAAGACAAGTAAAGATCCAAACGATCCGCTGTGAGTTCGGTGAACTCTTCTTCTCCACGCTTTGCTTCCTCCGGCGCAGCTCAGCCGAGCGCACAGTGCTGCCTCTCCACTGGGGAGAGGGAGAGGAGCAGCCGGAACAGACCTGTGCTGCTGCTGCTGCTGCTTCCACTGGGGCCAAAGATTGAAAGCAGCAGCAGCCTTTAATTAAAATACATAAACACGGATCAACGCGATAAAGTCTGGTTTTAAAAGAAGGGAATGAAAAGCAAAAAGGATGAAAGATGGCTGCTGGATGTGTCCACTGGAGGGCGCAGTTACTCTGCCTCAGGAGGAACCTGTTGCCTCCTCATTAAACCTCCATCATGGAGTCTGTGAGGCTGGTGACCCTCTGACCTGCTGTTTGAATATCAACTTTTTCATATCTACACTTCATTTAAATCGAGTCCTGCTTGAGTCGATGCTGCTCTTTGATTGGATTGAATTCTGAAGGAAACAACACAAACACAGCTCCTTCCATTTCCTTTCATTAAAGCTTCTTCAGCCTGTTTTTATAAACTGATGGTCGCCCACCCTGAGCTCTGCCAGAGGTTTGTTCCCATCTCCGGTGTTCACTCTCTGTGGGAACTGTTGGGTTCCTCTCTTGAATATTGTTAAGTCTCAGTCTCACTGTGTGAAGTGCCGTGTTGTTATTTCACACATTTCAAATACACTTGATTTGAGTTCAATTAAATCTGGTTGTTCCAATCTTTGAGATCACACACATAAACTCTATATCTGCTCTCTCACAAGCTCAAACATCTGTATTAATATAAAATGTAATGAATCACTTGAACTGTGACTCCAATGCTGGTAATATTGAGAAATCTGTTTGGGGTTAGAGTCATGTTTGTTCCAACATTACTCAAAGTCTGTCTCCCACTGGCTTTGATCTCTGCCAAGGAGGTTCTGTTTTCACCCGTCTGTTTACCATTACATGTTAGTGTGGATCTGGATTAGGGGGCAGATCTTGATTCCACCTTTAAAGACTGATATTTGTGCGTGTATGAAATTCGGTGCAGCTTGATTGAAAGTGCATTTTTGGTTTACGATGATGCAAAACTGTCTATCCAACCTTGAGTTTATCCAAATAAACAAAGGCACATATTTGTATAATGTCTATCTTATGAAGTCAACAGCATCGTTATTAGTATCTGTCCCAGCTTTTTGGATGAAAAGATTCCAGCCAAACTCTGAGAGCTTGATTTCACTGCAGTAAAGGGTGCAGGGGGGGAAATCAATGGTCTCCTCCGATCCTCTGGAAAGTTTTAAGACTCTGAAAGTTTCCAAGTGTTTAAATTTTGTTTTACTGAAAAACCCCCCAAAATGCCTTAGGTACTTAATATCATGTCGATATTAATGTCAATTGTCCCCAGCTTGTTTACTTGGCTATACCTTAATTTATTTCTTTATTTGCTAGTCCCCTTAAATGAAAGTAATGTATTTTCAAATGAGGTCACAGGCATCGTGATTCTCTGCTTAGTAAGGACAAACAAAGATGTACCATGTCAAGTAACTATCAATGAAAGTTTGTACATTTGAATCCTTAAATCTACTCAGATTAAAGTGATACAATGTTCTCTCACCTCTTTGAGCGTGATTAGAGCAAAACAGCATGAAATTCTCTTTGACTGCAAACATTTATTTCTTGGTACAAAAAGAACAGCGTCATCGTGTTGCGTTTCTGTGCAGAAACAATGAGACACAGGTGTGACTGAAGTGCCACAGCAGAGAAACATGTTTGAAATGCTTTTATTTCATAAATCTCTTCCAACATCTCGTCGTTAAATATCAATCATGTTGCTAACAGAACAAATGTCTCCTCTAATGGACACAGCTTTATTGAATGTAATGGATGAGCACTGATGTGTGAAACTCTGCAAACAAAGACGAAGACTGGGCTTCCAAACGAATCCTCTGTATTTACACTAATTTCCCCCAGGGGACAATAGCGTCTCAAGTCTTTATTTCTGATGGCTGACGCGTTTGTAGACATTCGCTCTGTCGGTGCACTGTCTCGGCTGAGTGAAACAGGAAGTTTGCTGCAGTGAGCAGACACCACCTCGCTCTCTGACTGAGATCAATAGGTTTTCACAGGGGCTCTGTGCTCACTGTGCAACACTGCAGTATAGAGAGAATCCATCAAAACCAGCCTGGTGCACTACACTACCTCCAACCCATACACACACATTGATTTCACACTCGTGGGAGAGCAATGCATGGACATGAGTACCAGCATGTGTAATACCCCTAACCCTTTAGAGCAGGTGAAGCTCATGTTGAATCTGCAACGTTTTCAAAACCCTCATGTACCTTTTCCTTTCCCATCGGGTGTGTGAACACACAATCCTGATGTTTAGAGACCCTCACGTCGCCACTATGAAGTTGTTTATGGGTCTCTGTCCAGAGTGAGGCGACACATTGTTTAGCATCTGATGCCAGTATGAGCCATTAGTTCCCTCTGCTGAGCGGATTATGACAATTTTGTTGGTTCTGGATAGCCGCTACTAGGGATCTAAAAAAAACACTGGTTCAATTAGGCTGACAGATAAGAGCGGCTCCTGAGCGATGAAGAAATCTTTTTTTTATTTCAAGGTCTGGCTGACCTCTCAGTGATGAGCCACTCAACTTTCTCACCATCCTCTTTTTTCCCGCAACTTTACAGAACACTAGTAAAACCTCTTCTTGTTTATAGAGAAATAAAACTCCCCCTTTATGATGTGTCACCATCATATAAGGTTTAATTGATTTCTACACTGTCCATACTCAGCATATGGGACAGTCCATTCAAAGACAGTATGCGCTCCGCAAGGCACTGCACGCATTCTCAACCACGCTCAGTGTCTCGCCACATTTCAAATCCCTTTCAACTGCCGAACACGTGGAAACACCATAAAATAAAAAATCCACGTATGACAGTGGGATGAATGGTGGACACCGCAGGGGGAAAGGTACAAAGTTGGGATGCACAGGAACTGACTCTCATGGGTCCTTGTTTCTCTAATACCAGATTAGGTTCATGTGTGTGTGTGTGTGTGTGTGTGTGTGCGTGCGTGTGTGTGTGTGTGTGTGTGCCAGGGATGCTGGGTTAATTATACCTACTGAGAACACTGGCTAATCCAGGAGGAATCACCATCCCTACCTTGCCCGTTTGCCAGCCGCAGTGTCCCAGCAAGGTAAAATTAGGATTCATAATCCGGCACGGTGTATTTGTTTGTTTACATGTCTCAGGTCTTGATACTGAAAGTAAATAAACCTTAACACATGTTTTGTATCCTCCGCTGTTCTTTCACTACCCTGACCAAAGAACTTTTCTAAAGAAAAACTAAATTCAGACTAATTCAGCTACAACCTGGGTCTTCCACCAGAGTCTCCTGATTGACAGCCGATGCCAGACTGTGCCAGCCCACGCCAAGGCTACTTGATGGATGGTGGTCGCTCCTCCTCAGAGGAAATCAATTGAAGTCATGGACAGGGATGGGCTGCTGAAGCACTTACACATGGCTGGCTGTCTGCCTGTGGGGACGGGTGGAGGGGTTGGGGGCACAGCGAGAGGGGTTGCCAACCATCTGTGTACAGAGGAGCGCTGCCAAGTGTCAGTCCCTTATTACGGCCGGCCTGAAGGAGACACACAATGTCTCCGAATTAAACATTTAAGCTCATTCAGTCCTGAGTCTTTGGGAAGTTCCAGCATCATCACATGCTCATCCAATCATTCGCACTAATTGGTGTCCACTCAGTGCATTAAAGGCTCTAATATGAAGACTTTTTCAGGATATCCAGCGGAAGTTAAATTATATTAGCATGTGTTGCACTATTTTCAGTACTACAACATCATCTATCGCTCCCAACTTCCTGCCAACCCACAGGTTCAGTCAGAAATCCACACTAGCACATCTTCCGAGAGCACATGGGCCACATTTTTGCAACGGGCCAGCATAGCTACAATCTTAGACGCACTAAAATGCAGCAACTGAAACTCAACCAGTGACGCCGGCCGACCTCGATCCAACCCTAGAATTGCAAGTTATTTCAAGGGAACTTCTGTCCGACGAAGGACGGGGCTGGGATCTCCTGGCAGGCATTGGCCCGGCGAGTTACATCCAGGATGGGGGTCTTGTGGGCCGCTGTGCTTGCGTCGGTGTGCGTGCCAACCCACTGCAACACACGGGCAGAGGGCCGGTGGTAGAGGGCCAACTGCCTGGAGCTGTAGCCGCACATAGCGATCCCCACCGCCCCCAGCAGCACGGCCATACCAGGCATGGTCCTCTCAGCTGGGGGCACTACAGCCACATTATGAAAGGCCTGCGTCTAAAAGAGGAGGAAAAAGAGAAAACGTTTTGAGTAATAATGAAAGACAATAGCATAACTTTTTTGCCAAGAATGATCACAGAGTTAGGATTTGTTAATATCCAAAGTATGCATGGAAGGAGATCAATTTGTAGCACCGGGGGGTGACGACATGCCATGCAGCCCTTTTTCCAAACCTCGTCTGCAACAAATGAGTGAGCCACAATATGCTCACCTTGGCCCCCGCCCCATCCGACCCCCCGTCACCAATGCCCGAGAGATTTAAAACCCATCTTCTCTCATTTACCCAAACGCAGTGTCTCCGCACGGCGAAAAACAAAAACCTCGTCTATTTCGCGTCACAGACAATTTCCTCCACGGGTCCCTGACAATTATAAAGAGTGAGGAGGAACAGATAATAGAAACGTCATAGTTTCTAATGGAGCTGTGTCACAGGCAGTTAGGAAGGCTCATTCACACAGCTCCCATTTCCACTTACAGTGCAATGGACTGCCATTGGATTTCTGCATTGTTTGTGGTGAACAGCAGGAAAAAAGTGTGTTTTATGAGCTAAAACAAAATGCATCCTATAATTACGGAAACAATAGCCTGGGTGGTATGTATATAATATGCTGGATACAGACTGAGAACTGGCTGCATAATGGTAGCATATATCTTAGTTAAGCCAACCTTCTGTATGCTCTGTCCCAGCTATGAAGCTGCAAACGGTCAACATGGCCATTCTCTGAACAATCGAATTGTTTCACTTTCTTCTACTTAACAAGGACTCTCCGAGCACTGTGCAACCTTGACTTCAAGTCCAAGACGTTTAAAGGGTTTTCTGCCCTTTTCTTTTAAAGGTCTTAAATCAAAACTAACTGCCTGCTGCAGATAAATAGCAATAAAGTGCAATCCACTGCAGGCAACGTGCAATGACTCAGCACTTTAGGCCTCTGATACACAGCAGTACGGACAACTTTAGTGTCCCTATGCATCTGAGAGAAACTAAACTAACAGCCGAGGAAAATATGTCGAGGTGTTCAAAACATGCTCCTTTATGACAAAGTAGCATTCAGATATCAAACCAGAACCTCCTCTTTCTGTTTAATCAATATTAAACTAACATAGTCAGATTCATAACTTTATCAGAATCCTCACCTGCAGCAGCCTGATGTAGCCCGGGGTCAGTCTCGGAAGTCTGAAAAACATCTTGGAGCGTTCCTACTGTGGCCTTCCCGATGGAACAGGGGTGAGTCAAAGGCTGGGTGAAAGGCTCAGACTCCTCTGCCTGGACTCCTTAAAGGGGGAAACCCGCTGCTGGAGGCTCCTTCCAGGCGTGTGCGTGTTGACTGTTCAACCTGCGCTCTCCTCTCTGGATGCAGGACAGCCCCGTCACTCCTTATAACGTCCTGTCTTTACATAAGAGGCGGCATGTGGTGTGTCTAAGGGGATTACAGGAGCTGGCACACGGGGATTGAGAAGGCTGCTTGAATATCAAAGGCGAAGTGAAGCCATGCTGAATTTATAACACTTTACTGTATTATTATTATAGATTAAAAATCATTCAGTTAAAATAACTTATTAATTTAAAATGAATAACATGTCTATTTATGAATTGTTTTGTCTGATGTATTGTTTAACAATGGAACAACTGCATAAAACATAAAAGTATTTGATGTGATTTTTGTAATCTATGCAACATTTTCAACATTGTGATGATTTATACATAAAGTGATTCATTGATATATTACTATTATTATTATTTGTACACACTTAGACAGCAGATTACACTGTCCACAGTCTTTACCTTCGCCAAGGAGGTTATGTTTTCACTGCTGCTCGTTTGTCCATTAATATTACACAAAAACTACTGAACCGACTTTCTTAAAACCTGGTGGAAAGGTGGAGTAAAGGCCAAAAAAGAAAGGATTAACTTTTGGAGCTGATTTGATTAAGGGGGTGTGCCAAGGATTTTCACTTCTTTAACAATACAAGCTAAGGTGTTTTGTGAGAGTGTTTGGACTTTCTTAATAATTAATACAGAGCTCTTGATGAGTGTGGGCAATTTGGTGCAGCTTGATTGATTTTAAGGGGACTGTTAGAGGACATATGCGCCCTACTGAGGGCCTTTCTTAAAACATTTTGGTTTCTGCTCTGAACATTTCCACCTTTGATGCCTATTTCCATCTTGTTTGAAAAAGTTAGACACCACAGCAAAGTGGAGTACGATGAATAAGAAGTTGTTGATTACGAGGCAGATTCAGCACATTAGCCTCAAACAGTTTGTGAATTCAGCAGCTCCTCGAACGGCCTTCTACATTCGGTGAATCTGCCACATACTGCACATCGATTTGGATCTTTTCCAGTCGATGTTGAGAATAGCTGCTCCTGCCATGTCAGCACATTTCTCTGAGCTTTAATGTCCTGCCCGGCCTCAGGGTCCTGAGCTCAGAGCGAGGTCTTATTATTAGGTAGCTGGTAACTCTTCTTTCTTTCTTTCCATTCTCTCTGGTGAGAACAGCCAACAACGACCTTCTTAACATCTCCGGTAACAGGACCTGACTCTGCCTCCTGACTCATGCATCCATGGATAATCTCGAGCCCTGGCAACAACACTGCAAAGTCGACATGATGCCACTGAAACTTGTAATTCTGAGTGGGTTTCTCAAACAAAACCATACAAATTTTAAATTGCTACAGGAGATGATAATACTAAAATCACTCATGATGTTAGAAAAAATACAGCAGGTGATGCCGCTAACTTTTAGCAGGTATATTTATTGAACGCTGTGGTTTTAAAGCACCGTCTGGGAAACAGGAATGTTTTAAATGTTGTGCTAATCCATCCTGTAGAAGTTAACGCATTTCACTAGATGTGTGAAAAATTTCAGCTACAAGTGACAATAAAGGGAATGTCAAAGTATAACAAGGAGCCGTCAGGATTCATCCTCAGGTCAATATTCGTACCAAATTTCACAGCAATCGGTTGAATGATTATTGAGATATTTCAGATCAAAGTGATGGGCAGATCAACAGATAGGCTGATACTGCTGCCCAGGGAGCCAGCCTAGTACGGCTAGGACAGAGAAAATGAAAATAACAATCCATGAACTTTATATTAAGCCACATCAGCGTGACAGGTAATGTGCTCTGTGCCCGGATGGTCTCCTCTGGCTAACGTTTGCAGAATGAGCCCATGAACTTCCATCAGACACAGCACCTGGTGCGTCCACCCATGAATGGAGGCCGCAGATGGCTGCGACCATGCTAATTGTTCACCACTATAGCACTTTACACACACACCACACACACTCTGTGTGGCTTTGTTTCTGTGTTCACTATAACCTGCCGGTGCATCCCGGGTCTTAAGAGCCAGCAGCTCCTCTGAACCTGGTCTGTGGCCGTTAGCTCCCACACCGGTCGTCACAATGCCACCGTCCAGCTGAGATAATTCTCTAGCCTCTTCCTGAACCCAGCCTCTGGCATTGAGGTATGGGTGAAAGTATTAGAATAGATTACGTGAGCTGTAGACGGGGATAGTGATGCCGAAGGTTAAGCTACAGCCTCCCTGGGTGGTACTGTAACCCAAGGTCCATCAACAACATGCTGCGCTGCTATATCGAGTGTAGCGTTAGGTAACAGCTACAAGGGGGTTGTGGGAATAATGCAACAGGACGACTTATTGTTCTTAATCATTCAGCCTTGTAACGACTATCTGCTGAGACACCATTACCATCATCACTGTTACTTCACTGAGGTAATTAATCTAGAGCCGATAGACTGTAGGACAACAATTGTGAAAAGGCACATGGAACAGCAACAAAGTCAGATATTGATTTGTAGGGAGTGAACTGTAGATAATTGAGGAGCTATTACGTTAACAGGCAGGGTTTAAATGTCATAACATCTGCGAACAACACTGCACCTTCGGCAGAGCTGACATTTCCTTCTCCTACAATTAGAGGGTTCGATCTGGAATACGAATCTGATGGTAATACCGAACAAATGTTTGATGAATTTAAACTACAAGAAGAGCAACTATCACGAACAGAGAGAGGAAAGAATCCGCTCGGCTGATGACAACAACTTCAGGCTCTCTCGTGGTGGGCAGGCGAGCTAACAAAGCAATTTCCCTGCAGAGATCAATAAAGTTTTTATGACTCTGGGAGGAATCTCAAAGCTCAGGATTAGCTGGCCTTATGCCTTTTTACAATCTAAGGAATGAAAGTGGATTAAACAAAGGAAAAACAAGCAGACATATTTTATAATAAAAATATTTTATACAGCATCTTAAGCTTGACATTTTGCAACGCACGAAATGAGAAGAAAGTTTCAAGATGTAGCGATAGAAGTAATCCTTCAGTGGCGTCTCTGTTTCAGTGTGACTGACAGTCTCATGGGTGTGTGGTAGAAAGTCCCCTCGTCTTGTCGCCCCGCATGGGAAGGATATCTGTGATCCAGTATTGGAACAGTGAAGCGACGGCAGCGTATTCTTCTAAAACACAGAGACACAGTAAGACACATTTCAGTCACAGCTCAAGACTCCTGACAACAACGATACCACAGGAACCGTCAGAGACTTTATTTGCTGTTGCACTTTGAGCTCAAGAAATCCAAATCACTTCTCAGCGTGCAGACATTCAATCTGACACCTCTGTCTCCAGCCAAAGACTCTCTCTTTCGCTTATACTTGAAAAAAAATAAAAATCTGAATTCAATTTAATCTGAGCAGAACATAAAAAGGACGCTGTAAAAGCCAGTGTTGTTCGTGATGGGATCTCCAGGGTGCAGTGAAATCTATTTAAAGGAAATGTGCTTCAGAACTGCTCCTGCAGTCGATTGATTGCCACTGCAAGGGTAGATAGAGCACTGAACTCAGTTGAAGGACTTTTCAAAACCCGCAGGAAAGGCTCCTGCACGGAGATGGATGTGGGATTAATTAAAATGCTGATTTCACAAAGTGGATGTTCACCAAAGTTATAAAATATTACTCCACCTCAGATATATCAGGAACGTAACCTAAACCACAAAGGTTCATTCCTTCACAATGAATTCTTTGACAAGTTTTGACAGTTTGTATTTTGTCGCCCTGCTACTAGCTGCCTGCGGAGACAAACAGTGACTTGAAGCATGACTCATACAGTATGAGGTGGGTGGGGAGGGAGACTGGAAGCTTTCAGCTGAGAATTAGATACATGGAGAGGATAGGCACAAGTGTTTGTATTGCATGGCGTCATCTTGGTGACAGGAAGAGACTAGTTACACTGTGTGACCGACAGTGAATCTCCTCGCTGGTCTGTCTCGCTCCTGTTCTCACACACACACACACACACACACACACACACACACACACACACACACACACACACACACACACACACACACACACACACACACACACACACACACACACACACACACACACACACACACACACACACACACTTCTGCGCAGGACAGCAGCAAAGTCCCTACTGATCCTATTATCGTGCAGCTAGCCAAGCACGCAAATGAGTGCACGAGCACACACAGACACCAACACACACTCAGGGGACACCAGAGATGTTTTGGCAATCAACAAGTTCAAACACGTTAATTCATGGTGGAGGTCACAATGAGTGTGAGATGTAATATTATTAACTACGCTGGCTCAAGTGTTGCAAATCGAGGGCAGGTACATACAGGTAAAAGCAGATGAAGGTGAGTAAGGGCAGGTATACTCAGGTGAACAATACACATCGCTGTGAGAATGAGAGGCAGGCGCTGACAGACAGAGGCAAGTATTAACCTGCAGGGACAGGTCAGTGAGGTGCCTTGGCAGATCCGGGCAAGAGGAGGCCAGTGTAGACGCAGATAAATCCTCGGAACAAACACGAAACAGCATTTTACACGACTAAAGCTCTTATTAGCAGCCTTATCGCAGTTTCTTTTATCGCTTGCTCTTCTTGGGAAATACAATTTACATTTTTGATGTTTTCCCAGATACCAGTACTGACCTGCAGTCATACTCGAGCTGTTGTGTA
Organism: Paralichthys olivaceus; assembly: GCF_024713975.1. Classification (NCBI taxonomy): domain Eukaryota; kingdom Metazoa; phylum Chordata; class Actinopteri; order Pleuronectiformes; family Paralichthyidae; genus Paralichthys; species Paralichthys olivaceus. The sequence continues at coordinate 18,150,985 of NC_091104.1, read as the reverse complement.
GCTCCTGCAGCGCCTTTTCCAGTTTTGCCGTCTCTTTGTGTTGAACAGAAGTCTTGAGACTATAGAGCTGCTTCAGGACAGAGTTCGGCTCACATCCGCTGGATATGTGGCTCAGAAGGTTGTCCACTGTACTGGACAGGCGAGGACTCTTGTTTTCTACATGCAATTTGGCTGGAGAAGCACAGAGGAGAAGGATGAGGTGTTATCCAACTCAAACACAAGAAATATTTCAGCTTAAAAATTAGTTTGATGGTTCACTGATATAGAATAGCACTGCTTTCATTTTCACTCCTCACCCTGAACACCTGTACTTGCTCTATGTATATCTGACTGATAGTCGCTGCTTAAATTGCCGGAATCAGACCCATCAGTAATGCTGAACTGAAGAGCAGTTAAAATGAATTATAAGTCAAATCAAAATCTAGCATTTATCTCCAATATTTAGTGAGGAAATCTAAGTTTGATGTATTTGAGCTGCTGCTCAGTAAAAGTTACACAGTGTTGCTTTAAAATGAATTTGAATAAATCAATCAAAACAGTTGTGGATGCTCACCAGTTAGAACTCACTGCAATTCTGATTTTATTCATTTATTTGATGCTATGTTTTAACATCTCTGTTAATTCATGCACTCTCACGAATTTTCCAAATAAGCACAGATGTGCTGTGGCAAAGGGTCAATACATTCTGGTCACTGGTTTTGATTAATGTGCTTTCGGCAGCATTTAATTAAGTGTTCCAGGATTACATCTTTGAATTGCACCAGCTTCGCTCATAATGACTCCCAACATGATTTTAAAAAGTTTTCAAAGTTTTAACAGCAGGGTGTTTTCCAGTCAACGAGGAACGTTTGCACTCGATTTAACAGTGACTGGAAGATTTAGTTCAGAGGTAAAAGAGCTACAAGAGCCTCTGCCAGTACTTACGATCTGACAAATAGATTTCCAGTGTTGTCCTGAGGAAGTCTGACACCTCAGCAGCTCTCCTCTCATTATCATTATCCTCCTCCTCCTCTCCCCCATCTTTTTGGTACGTAAACACCAGGGCAGCAGCTCGGGGCATCTCACCCATGGAGAGCAGCTTCTCTTTGTGCCGTTTCTTCTTCAGCTTCCTCTTCTTGTTCCTGCTAATGTGCTCTCCTCCCTCAACCACAGCCACAGTTTGACTCTGACCTGGAGCTGCACCATCTTGCCCAGAGTCTTGATGAGGACCTGGTTTCCTTTTCCTCCTTTTCCTTTTTCTTTTGTGTTCTTCTTGCTCCTTATCCTGGTCTAGCTCCTCATTGCTCTCATGCACGCTCTCTTCTGTGGGCAACAACATTGAAAGCTCTTGGTTAGAATCAAGTTCACTCTTCACATGCAACTCTACTCTTGAGGGGTCTGAATCGGATCAGGAAAAAATGGCAGATTCTTGCATTCGCATAACAGGTTTTTTCTGGTTCCCTCCAGTTGATCAATGCAACAGTTGATGCCATCAAAGAGATGCTTTGTCTTTTTCACTGGTGTTCTGTTTTCATGGAACAAGTCAACTGGCAGTAAATGAAAGTACAGTAAAATCAGTAAACTGTAAATATGACAGAATCCTGTATTCGGTGTCTCTACATTTCCCATGCTGCTTTGCAAAATTCTTTAATGTTGAATCCAGGTCTAAATCTGATGAAAAATGAAGGCGATCACTAAGCTTATGTAACATTTTTGTATTGTGCATAAATGTACACACAAAATTATCACATTCCTCCTACTCTATAGAAATCATCACTGCTGCTCCTGTAGTAATGTCATAGCTTTTATCACTGCATAGGTCTATTTCTTTAGACTTCACCAGGAATGAATGTAACTGAGATGTGAGTCCATGCAGAAACAGGGATCTTGTTAGAAGAGCAGCTCCCTCTCTGCCTCGTCACACCTCCCTTCTCCTTAACAACTCCTGAGTCATTCTGAGGTCAAAGAAAGCAGCACCCCATCGAATTCTTAGCCACTCAGCCATTCACTACAGTGAGCAGCAGCATCTGACTGGGTAGCAACATGGACATAATGCAGCTGAAGAAGTGGCAGTGCATAACCACAAGAAAAGAAGGAGTTTCAGCTCAAACAAGGTTTAGAGTGAAACGTGTACTGTACAACATGACGTGTCTCTCTGAGTGTAAATTTAGCTAAATCTGAAGGACATCTTGAACTTGCTGTCATTTTGTTCCTCTCGTGGTTTAGTCTTGCAACCATCTGCTCAGAAACAGATCCTGAACAGAGCATGGAGTGGAAGATTAAAAATTAAACAGTGTCTAACGTCAATACGTTCCTCAGAATAGAAACAGAGAGAATACTGACTTCACAGTCTCCATATAGTAAAAACCAATCAGGAACTTTATTCTAAACAACTGCACACCTGCTTATTCATGCAAGTATGAAAGTACCACGGACACAGGAAAGGAGCTTCGGTTAAAGTTAAAATATCAGGATGAGGATCAAATGGGACTGTGTGTGTATTTCTGAAACTGCAGATCTCCTGTTCTTGACAGTGGATGAAAACACCTTGCTGATGAGAGATGTCAGAACAGAACAGCCAGATTGGTTGGAGCTGACAGAAAGACTGTAACTCAGAAAAACACCACTGTGTCTACAACTGCTGTAAACACAAGATCATCTCAGAACAATCATGTTGAACCTTGAGGTGAAGAGCTACAAAATACATCAGGCTCCACTCTTGTCTGCCCGGGCCCAGGCTCACACAGACTCACCAACACAGGACAGCTACAGGCTGGAAACACATAACCAACAGAATCCTGATTTGAGTTGAGTTGATGGTAGAGTCAGCAGCATGATACAAAGTGGTGGTGGTGTACTGGTGTGGGGAGTTTTCTTGCCACACTTCGTATCAATCACACCTTGAATGCCACATACTCTCTGGGGATTGTTGCTGACCATGTGCATCCTTATATGGTCACAATTTACCATCTACCATTCTACTGGCATTTGCTGTTCTTCGTGACTACAGTTCCTGTATCTGAAGCCTTAAAACCTCTAGGATGTGGCAGAGGAAGAGTTTTGCAGCATGAATGTGCAGCTGACACATCTGCAGAAATGATGTGATATAGTTACGTCAACATGGAGCCGAGGAAAGTTTCCAACATAAGATTCATGCCACAAACCTCTGAGAGCAAAGGGAGGAACTACCCTGCATTGTTATGGCGTTCCTAACAAAGTTGTCAGTGAATGAATCAGAGGTAATGAGAAAAATGCTTCTAAACAGGCAGTAAACATCCTTGTCTAATTTGGATAGAGAAAATTGTTTTTTTCCCCTGTTCAAACTGGAACATCAAGCAGGAATCAGCTGAAAAAGCTGTGGATCAAAGATTTATTTCTTTAATTAGCATGAGTCTACAACTGCACATCAATATGGAGCTTTGCATTAGTTTTATTTCCATATCTTACTATAAAATGTTGTGAGCACAGACTTCACTGTAAACACAGCATAAAAATACATCTGGTAAATCAATGATTTAGATTTTTTACTCAGGCTGAACACATTCACCATTACCATCACATTAACTAGTTAGTGTTGGACTGTTTCTCTGATATTATATTAACTGCTTTATTGTCAGGAAACGTTTATACAGTCCAACTCAATATGACCTTATACAGGACTCTGGATCGCACCATCCATCAAGGCTCCCTGCCCACTAAATCAAAAACGTGTTAAATTAAGCAGTGTTCAGCTGCCGAGCACAATTAATCAAACTTCACCTTATAATTTATTCTGGACGCTGTAGTGTCTGAGCCGACAAATCTCTTTTATTTCACTGAGGTAAAGCAGAGGCCTGTCAGGTGGATGAAGGACTGCATCAAGGAAGATGATGATAAGTATAGAGACACGTGTAATGAGCCAGGGCTTTTATTACAGCCTGAGAATTTCATTGGTTCACAAAGATAAACAGTCTTTAAATGATGCATATCAACTGCCAAGTGTGAGACTTACTCTCCGTATCGAATTACGAGCCAACTCTGCACATCACAGGTCAAGAATATTTCATCTTGGCTTTAACACCAGCTCACAATTCAGCCTTAAAGACAGCACCACAGAGGGCTAAGCATCGCTTTGCTGGGATATATCTCACAAACAACACATTTAATAGAGCTTTCAAAGGGAAAAAAGGAAAAAGAAGAAAAGAAATCACCCGAGCTAAAACACCATCTGCACTGCGTTCAAATTCTCTGCAGTTCGGGAACACAATTGATTATCACTGTCGTTTTCCACTAACTAGAGTGGCAGGATAATCAGAAAGAGTGACTTCAGTACAGAGAGCCAACCTGGAGAAAACCCATATATATCTCTCCCAGCTTTATGGTGCATGGCACAAGTCCATAAATGTAGGATTATGGTCGTCTTACCAGCTGGGTCCTTGGCACTGTTTATACTTTCTAGTTGAGAGAGTGTGACTGATTTCTCTGGATGTGTCTTGTAATCTGCAGGAGGAGGAAGAACAGTGTAAACCCGAGGGTGGGGAATGGCTGCACTCTGCGTCTGCCCTGCATCACCTAAGACACACAAAGAAAGCTGTTAGAACCTGATGTTGAGAGCTGACAGGGATAACACTATATGATGATGTTCTAACATGTGATTGTGTCTTTTGTAAAAAAAAGAAAAGAAAAAAAAGGGAAAGTAAGAAAAATAAGTTTTTCTAAACTTTTTTTTGCTGCAAGTTTCTCAACATACCTGCAGCAGTGTCCTCTTGAGCTTTCTTTCTTTTCACAAAGGTTTTCTTGGCTAGAGCTTCTACGATGCATGGTGGGCTGGGTTCCTTGTCCAATTTGGGAGCTGCAGGAAAAAGCCTCTGCAGAACTTTTGACTGAAATACTAAGAAAGACAGAAACAGACACAAAAACAGACATGACATTATCATTGGCATTTCAAGGCACCTGACCTCTTGTATGAACAAGAAACATAATGTTTACTTTCGTGCTAAAATCTGACATTTAACAATGCAGAGTTCAGTGAGTTTAATCTGCACAGAAGGTTATAAAGCCCAATATAAGGAGAACAAAGGATGAAGTCCTTGAAGCAACCACTTCTACCATCATGTGAAAGAGTCGCTGTTTTATGGATTATGTACATACATGCAGATATTTTTTATTTCTGGCATGCCAGTACATTAGGGCCATCACTTTATTATGAGATACGTTATTATGAGACATCCCTAATTCACAAACACATACATCATCTTGTATCATATACAAGAATTTTCCCTCAGGGATCTATCTATCTATCTATACACGAAACCTGTAAAAAAGGGAAAACACACACACACACACACACAGACACACAAACACACACAGACACATAAAGACTTGATAAAGACAGTTCTTTTCTCCTCCCCCAGACTTCTACAAGATAATAAGCTAATTCATAAATTCAGCTAAAAACAATATTTGCACATCATCCAATCCACAGAATCAAAATGCTTCCATTCTACAAAACACAGCATTACAGTCTACCATAAAGGAGACAGAGGAAAACAAAACGAAACTCGTTTTCTTCAATATTTTGACAGCTCAGAGGACAGATCCACAGATGTCTCACAGCTACACTAAGAGGAAAACACTGCACTGTACCACCGACTGGTAAAACCCCCCATCATTCATTTAAATTGCAAAGCTTTTAGGAACCAGTAAGTTTGATGGGAAATCAAATAGCTCAACCTGAGCAAAACCAGATAAACTGAACTAGAGCTTGAAGCTCAACGTAACCTGCTTTTTCAACATCGCAGTGACACAGTTTTGGACAATAGTGATAGTTCGACAGTGGAACACGTGCGTTTGTTTACAACGATTACCACTTAACGCGAGACTTAGCTGCCGGTTAGCTAAGTTAGCAAGCTAGCATCAAAACATACGATACAACGTGAGGTTCTTGATTCCCCTGAGGTTGTAGTGGACACTGGCGATGCTCACCTTCTTTCCTCTGTGTCATGTCGCTGACAGGAAGCGAAGACGAAGCAAACACGAGTGTTGCTGGTGGCTAGGCAGCAAGCTAGCAAGCTAACCAGCATGCTCGCCTTCAAAATGAGGAGGAGACGGTGTCACACACGCGCACAGGAAGTAAGAGCTGTGCGACTCGTGTTCAGAAATAACTTGTTAAATTCACTTGAACTACACGAACTAAAGTAAACCAGTAAAGCTGTGAGTCGTCCAGCTCTGCATCAGCTGCTGCTCACACAATACAGGGCTGGGTGTGAGGGGGAGAACCTCTAGGCTGGGCCGAATTCCATTCAAATTAGTGGCAATGCAATTTGGATTTGGTTATTTTAAAAAGTGTCTGTATTTAACATCATGGTTTAGTACATTTTCTGGATCAGTCAAAGCCATTCTTCAATTCGGCATAGAAAGCATTGCTATTTAATGTAGCATGTAGGGTAGAACTTGTAATTATGACACTGATTGACCATGGATGGGAAGGACTAAAGGAAGGATAACTTTAAATCTCTTCAGAGTAATTCACGTCTAATGTAATCAGTGCAGGACGAATTGAACTTGACAGTTCCTCCACCATGATCTGAAGTCAGTGGAGTGATCGTGTCTTCCCGTCACAGTGATCAAGGCCAATCAATTTCAAGGCCAATTTATATGTGATGGGGTTGATGCATCAGGCTACAGCTCCCCCTGCGTTCGGATCCTGCAACTACAGTGTGTTTAGGGGCGTGAGCACACGGAACCAGCGGCTGGAGGCGAGATGAGATGAGAATATTAAGCAGGCACCTCATGGCTCAGCATCAGCACCGGGCAGAGTTAGGATTTGCGCACCCTCCAAACTTGGCTTGGGACCCCAGCATGTAAACGGGCTTTTTTTGCAGGAGGAGGATCCACCTTAGCATGTCAGCCCTGAAGAAGGTAATTCCCCCCCTCTCTTTTATTAATCCTTAAGTGCACATTCCACTACTAAAATGTGACATGAGCAAAGATTCAAACAGTGCATTTCACCACCTAACTGTAAATGAGAAGGTGCATGCAGGAGTGGATAAAATGGGTGTGTTCAAGCAGTGTTGCAGGATTTTCTTAGTTCTGCAATGCAAACAGACTTTTGCATTGAAAAAAAATGTCAATTAGTCATTATTTAAACTATGTTAAACAGCACAATGCATGGTTGTTTTACTCACTGCTGGATACCATTCCTGTACTTTCATTTATCCCAGAGGAAGAGGCTCGGATGAAGAGCATCTCATGCAGAAAAAAGCCTCTTAGCACAAGGTGAACTCCTCAAAAAGGATGTAATGTCAGTGTAGATCTTCCCGACACTCCTTTTGATGCGCACTGTCATGTAGTACTTTATGTTATCTTGCCCGACTGTAGTCTATGTAGGAGGATGGGGCTTCTCTGACTATGCAGAGCCTGACGTGCTCAGTGCTGGGCAATCCTGAATGAGTGAAGGTCCTTGAAGCTCAACAAAAGAAGGCATTGGAAGAGTTGTGGTATTTATAAGAATTAAAAAAAACTCCACAGACCTGTGTTAACATATTACATAATGCATTACAGTGGAGAAGTCATTGAGCAGCATATGCAAGCCCTCTGATTGTTCGAGTAGTGACACTTGCAGTCATGTAAATGGATGATTATTGCTCCTTTATTGTTGGCTATATTTGCAAAGAGAGGAATGTCTAACTGCTGGTTGTGCAAAAACCTCATCATCACTGTTTTGTACGCTGACACGTTGTGTTGTTTAAAATTCAATGCAATTGCGAGCATTCATGTCTCTGCTCCAATAGATTGAGCGTTACACAAAGAAGTTGTATAGGATGCCTGTCTCAGCACCGCAGCCGAATCCAAATACACAGCACTCAGCAGCACACACTGAGTGACAAAGTGCTGTCTGCCAGCGCTCACATCATTAGACATCATAATCACAGAGATGCTAAAAATAAGGGGACGATATTCATTGCAATGCTTTAGTTTAGAAGCTCAATGGTGTTATCACAGCTCACCCCTGCTGCTGTATTTGTACCCTGCTCAATAATACAAGAAGTTCTCAATTTTAGACGGTAGTGGTCAGTAGGGATGTCACGACATGAAATTTTGGTGCCACGATTATTGTCAGAGGAAATATCACAGTTTCACGATTTATTATTGATACTATAGAAGGAAAAAGACACACAACTAGGGATGTCACAATATGAAATTTTGCGATTGTCCGAGGAAATATCAGGGCGACATTGTTTTCACGATTATCGATACTATAGAAGAAAAAAGACTCACAACAAGCAATATATATAGCTCACTAAAATATGTATTACTATCACCATCTTTTTTCAGTTCGTTTTTAAAGTGTAACGTTTATCTATTTAAAAGTAATTTATGTAAGCTATTTTATTTAATTGCCTTATTGTGGAAGGTTGGTCACTAAATTTGTGTTACCTGTCATAAGCTGTGTAGTTTTATTTTGAAGGGTCAGCAATGGAAGTTCTTCTGTTATGGGAGCGATATATTGACTAGTTTTGAAAAACTGAACATGTCCTGGTTCAAGCCTCATTCTTCATGTCCTTATTATACTAATATGGTGAGGGAGGGAGGGAGGGGGAGAGAGAGAGAGCGGTCAGTAACCGAAAGTAAGCAAGTTTTTCTCCTAACTCTTCCGATGGAGTTCTTTGTCCAGCATTGGTGGAAATAAGGCCGTTAAGTCAGTTCTCTCTTCTCAACTAATGTTTCAGTGGCTCGGGCATAGTTAGATATCGTGGTTTTTACAATTCTTGCGGTTATGAAATCGTGACGTTATCAAACCGCGATTATCGTAAAACCGGTTAATCCGACATCCCTAGTGGTCAGCCAATTGTTCTTCAGTAACGTGCAGCTGCTTGGATGAGACTTTGCACACTTTGAAATAGTGTGCATCATACACAGCAGGCCATACATGAGAACTGCATTTTCTGCCATAGTAGAAAGCAGGTAAAGTGTCTCATGTTCATTCATTATGCAGATGACAAGAAGAGCTGTGGTAGCACCAAGCAGTCAGGGGCAAACGTAATTACTGTAGATCAATGACAAGAGATTTGACAGTATGTTTGTGTGTGTGTGTGTGAGGATCTGTGCCTGTACTTTACTTTGGTGTGTAATAATAAGTATTCATAACTGCAGCCTCTCTGTAGCTAACAGACAGGGAACCTGTGGGTGGGCAGGTGGCAGGTGAGAAGTGAATGTCATCTCTAAAAGTCCTTATGAGACTGAAAAATAAATTACTTGTCACTTAGCAGCTTTAGGGGGTCCCACCTTTCACCTTGCCACATAACCACCTCTGCTAATCAGACTGTCAGTGATGCCCTGGCGATTCCTATGACATGGAGAAAGGGGATATCTTTAAATAAAAAGATGAGAGCCTGATTAAAAGAGTAGAAAACTATGGCACTTGGTGTATACACAGTGTATACCTCTGCCAAGGATCCCCATTTTTATTTATCTGCACCAAATTACACACACTGGATATCAGTCCCCTAAACATGTCTGAGATCAGAAACATTTTCAATGTAAAGCAGTTCAAATGACATGCCACATAAGCCAAGGGTTCAGGATGACCATAGAGTTGAATTAACAACTTTTAGATATAGTGTCAGTAAGAGAATTCAAAAGTCTCACAAAATATTAAGCACGGCCCTGTATGAGCTGCATTATTATGTCTGAGTATTAATGAACTAATCAGAGACTGGAGAAAAAGATGCATAACCAGATCCAAAAATTAAGCCAACATTTTCTGGGTACGAACACTGCATCTTGCATCAAATCCATTTATTATTCTTTGCGAAATCAATGACAATGTCGACAAATGCCCTATCTTGCAATGTTGAAGCAAGTGAAAATGAAATCCTGCATCAGCCCCCCTGATCTAGATCTGCACCAAAATTGAGTGGGTTCTTCCCTGACCCACACAGCATCATTCCTCCAAGATTTCTACTCAGAAGTACTTTGGAATCGAAGATAGCTTGATTCCAATGCTGATGTTACCTTCTCAAGCCAACACGCACACATACAGTAGAAAGGGCATCAATGCGAAGCTTGTGTTGACTTCTTGTTTTTGGCAGTGACATGAGAAGGCTCTCATAATCTGTTTGAAGATGCATAGTGAACTTGAAATGCTGCATTTATGTGTGCGGTGATGTCGCTTTGGTCCACAGGGGTGAGGAGCAGTGGTTAATGTACTAGTCTGACTAAAAGTAAATGTTGAAACATTTAGCAGGCTCTTTTCTTTTTCTTTTTTCCCACCCACATACCGTGACAGATGTGTTTCGGCTTTCTCCCATTCTTCTTCTCCTCCTATCTTCTTCTCTGTCGGCCTGCAGTTTTATTCACCTTTTCTTTCTCTCTCTCTCCATCTTTCTCTTTTTTTGTCCCTGATGAATGCCTCCCCCAGCCTCTGAAATAGTTTGGCTTCAGTATATGGATGTAAAGGGAATGGACGGGACGGATGGGACTGAGCTTTATGAATCTAATAATGCATTAGAGCCAAGTTTGTGTATATCCTGTACAGTGTGTGGTTGTGCGTGTGTGTGTGTGTATCTCTCAGTGTGCACCAACACTACTCATTTAATCACCTTTGTGCTGTGGTGAGCACAGATCTTGCGGGCATGTGGGTGTCATTGCACTCTCCCAGTGTTACTGTGCAGTAACTGCAACATCGACCAAAGTCAGATGTGACTCATTACAAGGTCCATTAGCAATTTACTACAGTATCTGTAACCTTTCCTCTCTATTCTAATTGCACAGTCATAAATACAGACTGTCTGATCCCAGTTTGTGAAGTCATCATTTGTGATGATTTTACCTGGCAGCAGCAGCCTCTGGAAGTTTGCACTGCAGAGAGACGTGTCCCTGTGTCTCCTGTCAGGGTTGTGTGCCATTGAAAGTCTTTGACTGGAGACAAAGGTAAATCATCTCGTCATTTAAATGGAACTATAAAAGTATTTGTCCCCTAAGGTCGACTGTGTTACCAGTGTGTAGGATTAAGTGACATCTAGCAACTAAATACCTCTTCCCTGACCCTACCCTTCCATAGAAGAAACTATGGTGGCCTTGAGGTAACCTAAAATGTTTAAAGGCCCTCTTTAGAGCAAGTGTTCGGTTTGTCCTTTTTGGGCTACTGTAGAAGCATGTAAGTGCAACCATAGACTGCATCAGAGGTCTTCATGGGTCCACCCAAACCATAGGACCTGAGACCCAACCTAAGACCACATGGCTTCAGATCCTTGTGGTATGTATGTAGTGTATGTGTTGGGTCCGCGTGGGGTATCGTTCTTAAAACCTGGATGTATTTACTTTCTTATAGGATGGATTATATACATCAAACACAGGGGAGAAGGCTGCCAATGTTACATTTGGTTAGACACAGCACTGGGTTTTGACATCTCGTGAATTAACGTTAACTTGTTAAAGCAATCAGATGTGAAATCAGTTTGTGTCTCCCGGCCAGGTTAAGGTTGATTCTTTCTTGTTTCTGCACGCTTCTGGGTACGGCTATCAAATGATACACAGGTCTTTCCGGGGGTTTTCAGGACGGGGCGTGGATTTCTGGACCCCTGAGGAAGTTTAGACTGCATAAGAAAATTTACTAGACTCCAGGGGCCTCATTTATAAAACAGTGCAAAGGATTCATACTAAAAGTGTCTGTAAGCACAGAAGCTGAAAATGGCGAATGCAATAAAAAAGATCCAGATTTATAAAACCGTGCGCATACCCAGCTGAATGCAGAGTTCTCTTTATAAATCACACTCCACCTGGAAACATGCGAACGTGGATCTACCTCATATTCCGCTCTCTACACATCCAACCATAAACGATCAATGCAAAGCACCCCATGAATATTAAATTATCCTGCTGACCAATGGGTTTCTACAGTGAATCAAGGCATCACACGAAGAAGCACAACTTTCAGACAGCGACATTGAGGTGTTTGCTAGTGAGGTGGAGGTGAAGAGCAACAGATTGTTTGGTGGCCACAGCAGTGATGTCATGAATAAAAGAAAATACACTGATGCACTTCTGCTGCTGCGGATAAAACAGTGAGTGAGACTGAGTTAAATAGAAAGAACGGTGCCTGGAAAAAGAAAATATATAATTTAAAGATGGAGGCAAAAAGAAGTAACAGCTTCACATTGTCAGAATGTGATACTTGTTGTATCGTCTCTGTGTAATTTAATTATCCAAAACTGCAGTATTATTAAATTCAGAGACAGCTGTGATGTCTCCAATCTATAAAATTTAACAGAATTATATATTTAAAATGATTAAAAGAGAACTTGTGTCTAAGATGGTTTAATTCCATCAGTCTGTGGAATTGTTTTGGATTCTGCTCTTACACTGTTTACCCATGAGACTCCTAAAGTGTTTTGTGGACTCTGGTGGATGCATGCGTTCAACCGAGTGCCATTGTATTTAATATTTTGTAAACGTTTTTAATTTCGTTACTGACATTGCGTCAAAAAAATTGTGTTAATTCAGCTCTATGTTCATTATGAGCCCTTGAGTTTGTGTCGTTGCTCACTTCAACTGCATTATATTGAACGATGCTTCTGATATTTGGTCTGCTAGTTTGCTTTATCTTTGCTGGGATGAGTGGCTCCACTGCAAACCTTATCTTCTGCTAAATCTGCACAATGGAGCAGATATTGCTCGAGGCAGACAGGAGGAGCTTTGAAATATACTAGAGTGACTCCACTTCCCGTCGGTCCGCTCGGATCTCCATTAGCTCACCAAGAGTTGCACTGTAGCCCTCAGCAGCAAACGCCAAGATATCCTATTATACACTGCCACTTGTGATAATTGCCTGTACCCAGCAGTAATAGTGTTAGGAGATAGGTGGTAAGGCTCTGTGTGTGTTTATGGGACTGCAGGTATTTTCTCTCTGAGCATCCTGAAACATCACTGGGACAAGAGCCGGTCTTGTTGTCCTGCAGCCTCGGATCGTGTATCGAGCCGTTCTATGATCCTGATGCACTGGAGCCCGAGACATTGACAACTTGAACACTTAAATTCCATCTATTGACCTTACTCAGAATGAAACATTATGTCAATTACGGTGTTTACACATTTACATGTTACGGAGCATTGCTCGATTATGATTCATGTCATTACATCCACTTTGTCCAATGTTGTTCCGCCACTTTTAAAACGCCAACCTGAAATGGTTAAATGTGCAATGCTACCCTATATCATTGTCCTTATAATTTTGTAAGGCTACAACTCCTTTTTGTTTGTCTGTCTAGTTTACACCCAGGGTAGGTGTCATGGTGACTGCTTTATGTCAATACGCAAAATAATTTGAAAACCCTAATAGGATTTTATATTGCAATTAAGACTTAGATTAGAAGTACTAAGATTAGAATACTCCACATATATTAATTTGATTATTGCTCATTCTGAGTCTGACCTATTTCTGGTTAAAGTATCAGAAAATGCTGTTTACATGACAGTGTTTTATTCAGACTATTGTCTTAATTTGATAATAATAAGGAATAAGGTTGTCATTGTCACACGTCCAGTACAACTGAGTTGACTGAGGGTTCTGCATGTAGTGGTCACTGTTAAAATATAACATTGACTCAATTACTTTCTACTGTATGTGTGCTTTTGTTGTTGTAACTTTACATTTCTTAATATCTGCTTTTTCACAAGTTAAATTTTGGAGGCTGTTTTTGATCCTCACTCTCCAGTCTTATGAGTCAGACTCCAGGAAAAACAATCCCTCAGACAAATGGATGTTCAGGGGGAGAAGTAATCAGTACTTTTACATATAAGGTTGTTTTTCCCCACTAAGCTGATAGAAGTGAGAAACATGTCTCCATCAACTCAAGCAGTGTGTGACTCACCTGGTTGGTTTGATCGTTCATCTCAGCTATGGGAGTGTGCATTTGCTTGTTTGTCTTTTCCTTGGCTGCCTCAACAGTCTTCAGTGCTCGTGAAAAGAACCACATGACTTAAAATCCATTAGCCTTGTTTTTCTGATCATTCTCAGAAACAAAACAGAAACCTGAACCTCCTGAGTAACTCAATGCAGTTGTGAATTTCCATGTGATATTCTCTCTGCTTTTCTCATTTTTATTTCATGAGCTGATCTAAAATAGGCTAAAGTGGATGCGATAGTGGATATGTTAAAAGGTCATATCTTCAAGTAATGTGGGAGTTATACTCTGTCATAAAAAATTTGCTGAGCTGCAACGCAATGCTTTTGATTTACCGGTCGATCTGAGTTTGAACCCTCACCTATGGTCACAAGCTGACTGAAGAACGAGTTCGCAAATACATGCGGCTGAAATGAATATTTTCCATAGGGTGGCTGGGCTCAGCCTTAGAGATAGGATGGGGAGTTCAGACATCCATAGGGAGCTCGCAGTAGAACTGCTGCTCCTTCATGTTATAAGGAGACATAGTTCAGCCATCTAGTCCTGACAGGATGCCTCTCCATGGAGGCCTTGCTTTGGAGGTTTACCAGGCAAACCCAACCAGAAGGAGAGCCCAGTAGACCCAGTTTTCAGTGGAGGGACTAGATATGCCATTTGGCCTAAGAATGCCTCAAGATCCCCGAGGAAGAGATGGAAAGCGTGTCCAGGGAGAGGGATGTCTAGGATAACTTGGGATAAGCGGATGGATGGATGTGTAAATGGTCTCATTACTTTCCCAAGCCAGTCTGTCTGAAGCACGAATATAAAAAGTAAATAATTCAGCCCCATTCAGCACCTGCCTTTCTTGACGGTCTGCTTCATGATCTTGTGCATTTCCACATCAAATGTCATGAGAATTATAGATGGAGCAGGGTGATAAGTGGAGAGTTGAGAATCACTGGAAAAATCTACTTCCTCTACCTTCAGCTCTATTCAGTAGTGTGTAATTCAGCAGAGTGCAGTGATTTCTACACCGAATCCTTTTTCTTTCAGCCTCAGGAATATAAAAGAACAGCAACCAGTCCTGTTGGAGGAGCATGATGGCAAACTACTACAACATTGCCAAATGGAGCCTTTTATTATTTCACTGACTCAATGGGGTTTGAAGAGTCATTCACAAGATTGGGCTTCTATAGTCCTGAGGTTATTTCTTTGGATTCTCATTGAGGATCAATTTGATTTCCTCTGATGCATCTTCACTGGCTGCAACAAATAAACTGTCAGATTGAACTGCTGATCGAATGGGTTATATTTAACTAGCTTTTGATATAATGAAGGAGATGTTTTCAGGTAGATTTGGAACAGAATCAGCCTGGCCATTTAATGTCGTTGAAATAAAGTACATATTCAAATGTGTGTATAATACGAGGAAACAAATCTGTACAAATACCCAAAATACCACACCAGGATCTCGGTTGCTTTGCATTTCCACTCGTCCCAGTTACATGTGTCCATGGGATTGTCCTTGTGTATCTTCTTTATCTGTCTCGATAAAACACCGTGGCATAAATCCTCTCTTGTGCTCATCCCAAGATGAGCTTAAAAAGACAAATGGATGCCTGAGCGCGTTTTCAGATATGAAATTAGGCGCTTCACATCCGGACTCCAATCCTTTTAAAGCGTAAATGAGAGGCAAGTGACAGCTGCGTGTGTCTGAAACACTGAAGAGTGTTGCTGACAGTTCATTTTTCCACACTCCTCCAGTACGACTCCTCTGCCTGCCAGCCAGCTACCCAGCATAAATTAGAATTGTACATCATGCAGCTGTTTGAGTCATTACAAACCAATCATTGTGTCTCTAATCTCCGCAGAGCCTTCCATTTCTCTCACTCAACTTTTTTTAACACTTCTTTGTGAATGAATGGATGGAGATATAGATATCTATTAATCTGATATGACACATACAGTGAGGTGAAATGTTGTGATATATAATTACATGGTAAACTGTACAGGAACATGGTTCAGGCATAGATATATATAAGTGTATAATAAGTACAATGTACAATAACATACACAGTACTAATAGTAATAATATCTGAGTAGTATTTTTTAGAATGCAGATGAAACTGTCAACATAATAACATAATGTTTCAGTTTAAACTAAATTTGGTGATGCATGGTTTTTTCTGGACAGCAGTGTACATTTTACATTTAAACTTTTCTTTGCTCCTCAAAATTACATATTTTTTGTAATGAAAAAAAAAAAATCCCCTCACAGCCTAAAAATAGCTTAAATGTAACTACACCTTCTTTACACAATACCTGATAGGGATCTATGAATATGCTACAATGATCCCGCCCCTGCTCCCCGTCTCCCCATCCACACAGCTCACCTGCAGTTGGTTCACCTGAAACCTTTTCCAGCTTCTGAGCTCCATACACAAATGGACAGAATAGGTTTCTTATTTTTTTGACTTCACTCTTTTCTTTTAGACTGGCATTTCTTTAATGCATTGTTAAGGTGGAAATACTCAGCCATGATGCTGACTGACTATTCCACTCAGAATATTTTGACATATAAAACACACAAGGGGGACATGCTCAGACGTCTACCAATCTGCCTACATGCATTTTGGCTGAAATGTTGATGTAAACAGAAAAGCAGTTTTGTCACCTATAAGTGATTGACCATAGTCTTCAATGACCTCATCCTCATAAACAGGTGTCATCGTGCTGCAATGAGAGATTCATCACAACTTTGGTTAAGATTAATATTTGGTTATTAATATTTAGATTTCTTAAATTAAAGTCAAAAAGTAAAATACACTGTCCTTTACAAACTAAGCTTAAATGGAGTTTATGGGTTGGTCATGAATTGACTGAATTCTAAGGATAAATTTACCAACACAACTAGTGCGGAAGAGTCTATATTATCACAGTATTATCTCTCCTGGTGTGCTGCTAGTCAAGTAGAAAAAGAAGCTGGACGACAGGAGTGCCCGAGGTCTTCCTCCTGCATGAATGATGTAGTGGGTTGATATAGCTCAATGAATGTCCCCAGAGACAAGCCATTTTTTAATATCTGGTCTTTTCTCTCTTTTCAAGAGGTACCTTTATATATGTTCCAATGATTAAAACGGACATTTATCTGATCAGTCTGGTTCAGGCCCAGAGTGGATGAAAAAAAAAACAATTGGTGAGACAGAGGTCTGAGAGTTTTGAGATAACCAGCAAGTCAGGGATTTTAACACCAGAGAGAAGGAAAAGAGGTCTGACTGTTTTACAAAAGTCATTAGATTCCTTCAGGCGCCACAGTCGTGTAGCACTGACAGGGTCTGAACCGCTGTCTGATACAGTTTGCATGTTCTCCCCGTGCCTGCGTGGGTTTCCTCTGGGTACACTGGTTTCCTCCCAGAGCCCGAACACAGGGTTCAGTTAATTGCCAGTATGAGTTAATATAAGTGGGAATGGTTGTTGTCTCTATGTGTCAGCCCTGTGATAGGCTGGAGATAGGCCCAATGTCAGCAGGGGATTGGCTGCTGCAGTATTGGAACGATCAGAGACTGTGTCAGATAAATGCAAGAACAAAGATAAACCTGCTGAGCCTCTTCCATATCTCCCTCTTCAATTTGGTTCCCTGGGCTTCTTTCTCTCGGGAATCCTGCATATTTGTACCTTTTGAAAACCCGTAATCTGGTTTATTGTCACAGCAAAGTCTGATCATAGAGAGAATCTAAAACACACTTTAATTCATCAGAAAATGATTCTGCAGTGTTTCCCAAGAACATAAAGGCAGGTGATGACAGTGGAATATTAAGACATATACCTTTGGATGTATTAACTTTTTATAGAACTCTTCACCAAATGGACTGTAATCATGCATTATGATCAGTGACATCAACCTCGGGCTTGAGAGTCTTGCAGTAACTGGCTGTTGGATTTGCTGATATAACCTCTGAGGGAGCAGAGAAGGCTTCTAAACATGACCACACCACACTGACCGATGAGGTTGCTGCCCTTTCTGTCACCATACAGATATAATATTTAACAGTTCCTCTTTAAAATATAGTCTATAGCGATCTAATATATTACTGACTTATGTACTTATCCAAAATGTTTTCTGACAATGTTCAAACCCGGAGAAATCCCCAATTTTATTTATGGTAAAGAGACGTTTCATTTTGTGCGCTTTTTAATTGTATTGTGCACTTTACCCGTGACTTTGCTCGTCTCTGTTATAACTTCTGCAGTAGACATCGTATGATTATTATTCATCGCTGTTTGCTGTGCATTATGTTGTCTCCACCACCTTGTTCATCTGCTTTGAGTTGTTGTGATATTAACATCTCTCTTTCTCTCATCTCTCCTCACCCTACCCTTGTGTTGTTCTCTTCTGAAGGTGTTGCCAGGCATACTGCAGAAGCATTGCTGTATCTTACCAGACAGGAACACAGGTAAGGACCAAGCAGATGTCCCCCTCACCACCAAACACATCAGTCACACAGGAGGAGACAGTCGGTCAGCGGGAGTGATGAGTGGGTGGTGCTGCTGGGGGAATGGCTGCTCAGTGGGTGGTTCATATTTGTCTGTCTACCTGTTTTTGTGTACGTTCTGTACATCATATCTCATCTGCTGCTTATATATATTCCTACTTTCTTCCTTACAGTCTTTAAGATGAGATCAACTATTGAACCAGAGCCAGGGAAATTCTCTTGTTACAGCAGCTCTTGTTGCAGTAATATTTGTTCATTATGTATAAGGAGATATTGAAGCAAACACATATATGTATATTAGAAATTCACAACAGTATAAAATATGCTATGAAAATAAAAATGGTATATATGAATAGATCACATTAGTATGTAATATGATTATAAAAATGTAAAAATAATTTTCACAATAAGAGGCATATATATGGAATAATATAATTGATTCATGTTATACAAATACAAGTAGTGCTGGTATATAATGTCTTACTGTTTCCTTACTATTAAGCCATATGCCAATGACCACTTTATCATTATGAATCTCACAATACACTTGTTCTTCTTAGCTGCTCGCAAACAATGTTGTCTATAGTAAAATGTACATGTTACTATTGGGCCTTAAATCACATGGGGCTCTCTGCTTTCTCCACTCACGTGTCAGAGGGCGGGGAATCGCTGTGGCCAGTTGCTGCGAACTTGTGATGATGACAGGCTTCTTCACATTATTGCAGGTGTGAAGAGGTTGCTGATGAAATTGAAGAGCAGGGAGATATACTCAGGTACCTGGCTGCAGTCCTCACAATAATGACTTCTCCTACCTCTCGTTTTACACCCGGCGACTCGGCTTCTCTAACCTCTCGACTGCAACAAGGCTGCATGCACATGGGCTCACACACCATCCATCCCACTAACAAAACCTCCCTAACACCTAAGGTACCGGCCGTGTTTCGCTCATTCGTCAGACTCACAGCCATTTTGTCATCTTAACAGCATCTGCCCTGTGCGGTGAACTTTGCCCTCTGTTATGCACTTTGTTCTGCAAACAGTGCAGGACGGATGTCTGCTTTGGACAGCAGTGTATCTCGGACACCTGGAGAGAAAGCTAACTGCCCACTCCTGTGCAGGTGTGAGACACATACTGAAGAGAACAGCAAGGGCACAGCAACCTTGGTGACAAAGAGAAACTTGTCAAGATTTTGTAGGTGTCGCGGGTTGAAACTTGGAGTTAGAACTGATCACTGCAGCATCTTGCAGCGTGAAATTAATGTTTTATGGGGCATGGAGGAGAGATGATCTGCATTTAAGCAGATAAGGAACCTGTCAAACCTCTAAATCAGCAGCTTTACTCTTATATCCAGGATAAGGGTTAAGTGTAAGTTAAGTGCAAGCCTGTCTCTGGTCAAATTTGAATCCTGTCCCCTCTCTCCAGGAGTTTCTAATGCTATGGAACAGTCCTCTTTTTATGCAAAGCAAGTTAAATCAATTACAGAAAAGTGTGTTAAGAGATCTGCTAATGTAAGTTCAAGTTAGTTTGAGTATTTTCACAAGACTTCGCTCTCCCAGCAGGATCAGTTGCTGTGTGTTTAGTGGCCGACAATCGCTGTATGAATATGGAGGACCCGGGGGTGCACTTCTCAACTGGACTTAGAACAAGGTGTTCTGACAGAGTGGACACTTATTAAAATAACCTTATGAATATGGATGACTCAGGCTCTGAAACTTTTCCAGGGTGATTCTAGCAGACGCAGCCCTGGCAAAGGGACCCATAGCTGTTTATTTAGTTAATTATCTTTCTGTGTGTGTGTGTGTGTGTATAGATTAAGCCTACATTGTATACATGTAATCAGTATGGCTGCAATTGTTTGCAAATTCTATTTTAGCTTAGTTACCCTTCTCTGAAAATATCTTTACTCTGATGTATTGTGCTGTCAAGAAGACACAGTACAGTGGAAAACTCATCTGTGGTGCATCTGATTTTGGTCAAAAAATTTCTCTCAAAGTTCACACACCACCATTCAGACACACGTTCCTGATCTGAAACACAAACTCATATCCTTCTGCTGAGTAACGTTCTGCAGCTTCCACAGCTGCTGACAACCTCTGTGCCCCCCAGTAGTTTCGGTATTTATCAAGTCTACCATGGCATCCTGTTCCCATGGCAACCTCAGCTTGTTGTGTCAGTAGATGTGTCTGTGCTAAATGAGCGTTATTTCTTTCTGTCTGATCGGGCAATGCGGGGCTGTGTGTTTGCATATGTTAAACTGATGGCATAAATGAACACAGGCATTGGATGAGGACGCTCATTAGACTGTTCAGTAGTGTTGAGTCAGACCTGAGTCTGACGGAGCAGTGAGGAGGGTTCAAAGAGGTGTTTGGGAAAATGCTAAAAAGTCAGATTATATGAGACGCAACAAGACTAATGTCTTCTGCTGGTGAATACGCTGAAGATGCTGCATTGTTTGTGTATGTGTGCGTGCTGTGTGCATGTGCTCTGATCGGCTAGTCTGTCAAGTGAGGAGCGCCCTCTCCTGGCCAGTTTCCCGGCACCTGCAAATCCATCTCATCCTCTGAATCACGTCCCTTCACACTCTCCCTTTTTTCCTGTGTCTCATTTGAAAGCCTGTGCTCAGAAACTGGAGGGTTGGGGCTTATCGTAATCTTCCACTCTCTGTTATCTGTGTGTCCCTCTGCTCCTAATGCACTCCTCGAGCAGAGCCCTTTGTGCTGATGAGCACTCATCATTTCTAATGCCACAACTTCACAGACTATTCCTATTTATAGATATTAATTAGTGTGTGAATATTTCACTATTTTGTTGCCATTTCTCAAATCCATGCTGAATTTCTGGCCTCTTATTATCATATGCCCCTGACTCAGAGCCTCTGTCCTGCTCTAATATTTAGAAAAAATATACATTTCCACTTATTCAATTCCCTTGAATCTCATATTTGACTGTAGGATGACCCTGAGCTTAATGCTACTGAGTCCTGGTTCACATTCACATTCTGACTGTTGCATTGTGGGAACCTTTATTACGGTATCTGGACATTTTGTTTTTTGCATTCATGCCCTTGCATCATCATTGATTCTGTTTTCCCCTGAGTCTAACCTCTGTTTCACTTACACACACACACACACACACACACACACACACACACACACACACACACACACACACACACACACACACACACACAAACACACACACACACACACACACACACACTGCTATTACCCATTACCTCAGTTTACATTTCCCATGTGCTCTCTGTGTGCAGGTAAGTGTGTACCTGGAATTGTTTGTCCTGCATTATTCACTACAACAGGAGAGTGTCTATGAAACCAGTAAATCTTCATTCATCACTTTCATGATTTATAAATGGGACATGCAATGTCTCCAGCTGCAGTGCTCAAGGTTTGGTTCAATTTTCTATTTAAAGGTACAGTGTGTACAATTTTGTGATATCTAATGATGAAATTGCATGTTGCAGCTGAACACCCCTCATCCACCCTCCCCTTCCAATCATGAAAAAGAACCTGTGGTAGCTTCAGTTGTCATAAAAACTCAAAAGGTGTTTAGTTTGTCCAGTCTGGAGTAATGTAAAAAAACATGGCGGCCTCTGTAGAGTGGGCCCCCTCGATTTAAATATAAAGTATTTAAATATAAAGTATTTAAATATAAAAGGCCTTTTCTGGGGTAAAGGAAACGACAAATAATACAATTTGGATGAAATGAACTAGTGAAAACATGGTGGGCCACAGAACCAAAAAGCCTTTTATAGAAAGAAGAAGAAGAAGAACTGAACCCTGAACTGATAGTAAACATATGAAATGTGCAGTATTGAGGAAAATACCTAAAAAAATATAACTTCTATGGTAAACTAAGAAAGGTTTAACTGACACTGCCAAGCTCCAGTGACACTACAGTTATGAATTTTCTTGCCTCAATGTGCATTTGATCAGAGATACAGCTTCCACGACTGTGTCATTACTTATTTATTTAGCTTTTACTTGTAAAGCAGTGCTTGTCCTGACAACAGGCCACTTTGTCCTAGTGACATTTAGACAATAATAAATAATATATCTTTATAAATGTCAACAAACACAGAAGGAACCAAGCAAGTTTGCCAGAATGTACAATTTCAATCAATCAAATATAGATTGCCGGCTCGAGTGCTAAGGAAGTTGTTGGGTTACACTCACATAAATTTACTTAAATAACCCATTTCACTCTTTCAGTTTTTTTGTGTTGAGGTAAAGTGGATGGGTTTGTCTGAGGACACGTTTCCATGGAAACAAGTTGGCCAGGAGGACTCTGGGAATACAGAAGGGACGTTAGAAAGCAAGAGATGAAAATCATAACAAAATATTTGGGGAATTAAACTTTAAGTCCTCACAAGAACCTCAAAAGACTTCAAACCAGAGAAGTTACTAACTTCTAAAGTGCATCTTCAATACTCCTTGTGTCCCCAGTCGGGAAAGTTTCTGTTGTGTCCTCATCCAGATGCAGTTAAAGTCCTGAACTAAATCAGTCTTTTCTCTTTAAATTTGCCTCTGTCCAGAGTCGCAGTACGTCCATCTCAATGATTCACGTCCTGCCTCCGCGTCCCGCTGTGAATCTCAGTGACAAGGGAGCAAAGCAGAAGCTACTCTATTAGCCTGCGTAATTATTGGCAGGCTGTTGCTTTTCCTCAGAGTGTGTCCAGCCTGCTTTTGTGAATGCACGTTGTACAGAGACACACAAACACACACTACAGTCAATCAGTGCACACATGCACAATGTGTCCTCCAGCACATTTGATATCAATCTGTTGCAAAGAGAGACAACCAGGGAGAGCCTGTCTCTTTCTGATAGCTCTCAGCGGCCTTGATGCCAACTCTGCGTGCTCTTCTTACCCAGTCTTCTAAAGGAACACCCAGACAGCACAAAAGAGAGTGAATGATGGTGAGAAAAATGTTTGAAATGTTTCTCTTAATATTCATAATGAAATGATCATCTTTAGTGTATTTTCTTATATTCGTCTGAAACCCAGCGCACCAAGTGCAACACAAGTGTCTTTGCTAGTTTCAGATAGAGTAAGTTGTCGTTTTCCCCTCCCTGCTCCCATGTTGGCGAAATAGCAAATCAATTTGTGAAGTATATTGGTCTTAAAATGAGATGTGGACTATATATATATACTTGGACAACATAACAGCTTCCCAAAGGTGAAGCCAAATCATCTTGATCGCCCCCTGATGGCTGGCTGCAGTGTAGATCATATACCCGATCCTACCATTTCAGCAAATGGGTCATGGACCAAATTGAAAAGATGGTTTCTGTCATTTTAGATTATTCTTATGACACTGATGAGATGTTCAAGTGCTCAGGTTTCCGGTAAATCTGGTTTTAATTACTTATTTTCATGATTGACAGCAAAGACTATAGCACAGAATTGGTGGAGCATGTATGTGGGAGCTCGGCTCCACACCATGAACACTACTGAGCAGTCTCTGGTTCTACATAGCATCAAATCATATTTGAGAACATTCCCAATTAGATCTTCACTGTATGTGCATTCGTATTCTCTAATGGAGACAAATGAAGCTCATTTTTTTCCTCAACTATCATAGAGGTCATACACATATTGAGGTCCTTTATTGCAATTTGGATTTGTAAGATTTTGGGCACTAGGGACCCTCACATACACACAAGAAGAATAATTGGTATTCAAGCAGTACTGTGACCCTATTTACTCCAAGGTGACTTCTGTTCTGACCTCTGTTGTCCTCAGATGTCACTGTCCTGACAGCAGCACAACCAAAAAATCTGGCTTGTTTATATTGATTCATTTATTTTATTCTCTGACAAGCCACTGTAGCTCTCAGCCCACAGTGAAATGAGAAAAAGAAACATCAGCACAACAACAGGGACAACAGCAGATCTGTTTGATTGGAAATTGTATTACCAGCATCAGTGGGGAAAAAACAGAGCTTTAAAAAACCTGGGTGCACTGTGTAGTGATTTCACAAACTTCTCTGAAAGCCGGTGTGGATTGTTAGACTTGATAAAATGGAAAACTTGTCTGTTTCATGAGGTGGATGAGTAACAAGGGACACTGAAATGCTTTGCACAATGTATATACCACAATAAGGCATACTAACTTAAATTAGATAGCAGGGTTACTTATTTCTTGACTTATAGGTTGCAGAATTTAATTTATAACTACGGTATATGATGTCATTTTCTGACTATAGTGAGGTCAGGATGACGTCATGCTTGCCATATGATCATACATTACTTTTAGATCTACATAAGCTTTTAGTCATGTACATAGTAGGATGCAGAAATACCTGGGAAATGCATTTTGGAATTATCTGACTCATATTGTCTTTGTCTCTTTATTTGTGGAGATATCATAGAAAATACATTTTTTATGACCATATTTTCTTGACCTCAACCTTTGACTGATCAGCTCCCAAATGTAATCATCTGGAGATACCCTCCCCTCTAAGGAAACTATCTCACCAAGACTGATAAAGATGTGTCAATGCATTAAGTTACACACACACACACACTGAAGGGTGGAAAACAATACTCTTCTGCACAATGCTTCCTCTGCTATGCCTGCACCAGAGTAAAGATGAAAGAATGAGTGAGAGCTGTAAAGCGAGGGGACAGTGTGTTTGTGTGTGTGTGTGTGTGTGTGTGTGTGTGTGTGTGTGTGTGTGTGTGTGTGTGTGTGTGTGTGTGTGTGTGTGTGTGTGTGTGTGTGTGTGTGTGTGCGCACTGGCAGCCCTAAGGAGCTCTCCTCATGTCTTCTAAACTCTGGACTGCTGTAGCTGATAATGAGTCCTGCGCTATCTCTCCTCCTCAGCCTCCTTTACTTTCTGCTGCATCCTCGACTCTCTCCTCCCTCCTCTCTCCTCATCTACTGCAGCTCCCCCACTGAAAAGCTACACGAGTGGGTAGCTTTGAAACATGTCCTCTTCTTCCAAACCTCAGTCTGTGTGCAACCCGACTTCCATGGCACCAGATCGATTGTAAACAAATATGACAAAGAAGCATATGGATTAGAGGGGAAACTCAGCAATACGTTATGAACATCTCATGCAAAATTAGAAATCTGTATAGGACGTGCTGGTCAAGGTGCAGCTAAGCTGAATATTCGTGATGCAGAGTTTAAAGGGCATAGTCAGGCCCATAGACTGTATATAAAAATGGACTGAAGCCAATGCATCTTGATTGCCATCTGGTAGGTCATAAATATTGCCTCCTCCATATTAACAAATGGGACATGGACCAAAACTAATAGTCAAAGTACACGTTAAATACATGTGTCTCTTATTCTTGCTGTTTCTTAACACACTGTTTGGCAAAGAGCAAGTTTTTCTGGAAAGTTTGGTTTTAATTTGTTATCTGATGGGTTGAAACGCCTTGATTTTCAGCTGAGACTGACAATTGGTTGAGTACATGTATCGACGGGACCTCACTACCACAGCTCCATCCCCCTGATTGCTACTGCACTGACTCTGGCTCCAACCGTACAAATTGGTGGTGTATTTTAGTTTCATTGAAGTGGAGACATATTCTTCTTCAGATAGTCTATATGAGCAGGTCATGGGGCGATCTGTCAGAAGCCTCAGGAGGTTTATGGTGCCACAGTTTAATGCACACTGTGGGACCATAACCTCCTCTACCAAGGAGGTTATGTTTTAATGGCTGATTTCCTTGAAACGTGATGGAAGGGTGAAGTATCAGCCAAGAAAGAATCCATTACATTATGGAGTGGATTCAATTGAGGGGGTGGATCCAGGAACATTTTCCACACTTTGTTTAACTTTTCCTAATTCTCAAGAAATAATGAAGAGATCATTATTAAAAAACAGCACTAATATCTCTGAGCAGGTGACATTTGATGCAGATCTGGAAAATGATCCGGCTGTGTCTGATTTGAATCGATGTCTATGTAAAGTGGCCAATCAGCTTTGGACGAGGTGTGAGCTCTCCAAGTGCCCTTACCTGAGCAATGATTCTATACCACACGACTTTTAGCACATTTCACCATATTAATGAATTTGAATGTAAGTGAAAATATATTTGCTCATCATAGCGCCTTCCAAATGTACGGCACACACCTATTGTACCTGCCTACGTGTCTAAGTGCGTCTTGCTCACGTCCTTGAACTACACAGTGTCTGATGGGAGAACAGCAGGTCTCTGTGGATGTTCTGTCTCAGCTTGTCCCTGACAGAATGAGTGAGCGGGGAGTAAGCCTTGATTTAACGCTGAGTCACTCTGGGTTGCAAGCTGCTCATTAATAGATGAACGATGGTGGCTGAAGTGGGAGAAATGGGGGGTGGTCCCGTTTTTTGGTGCTGTGTTGACGTTTAATTCGCTTTTATCTTTACTGCTTGCATCCTGTCCGTCCTTCATCAGCACTCACAGGCACACATGCACGCACTTATGGTGGCGTACCCATCATCAGACAAGAGCCTATTATATAGAGTATGTCTCCATAACGGCAAATGTAGATGGTCCATTTCACACTGATGCTGAAGAGCTATAAACTCCATTCTGATGCTCAGAGCTATAACGTCAATCCTGCACTAATAGTGATCACTCTGTAGGAGCGAGCTGGAATGAGCAGATCCCCTCCATATGTGTTATAACAGAACTGCTGTAAAAGTAAAGAGAGATGAAAACACGAAATGAATGATTGAGCCAATAACAAGTGAGATACAGACACATGGGAAAGAAAACTGCAGGTGTTAAAGTTACATGAAACA
Organism: Paralichthys olivaceus; assembly: GCF_024713975.1. Classification (NCBI taxonomy): domain Eukaryota; kingdom Metazoa; phylum Chordata; class Actinopteri; order Pleuronectiformes; family Paralichthyidae; genus Paralichthys; species Paralichthys olivaceus. The sequence continues at coordinate 18,123,888 of NC_091104.1, read as the reverse complement.
TTTTAAATCCTCACATAAGACTAAATTTATTACAAGGCAAATTCAAGAAAAATATGTCTTCTTTTATAATTATTACCTCCATCAAAAGAGGGTGGTTTGTGTTGTTTATTGGTTTATTAATTAGCAGGATTATGCAAAATCTACTGAATAAATTTCCATCCATAGTGAAGGGATGGGGCCTGTGATTGGGAATGTTACGTTTTGTGGGGAGAGGGTAAGGGAGCAGTTGGACCCAAAAAGGCAGAACAAAAGGTTTTTAACAAAAAGTGTCCTTTAATAATTGAGGCAGCGCATAATAACAAAAACAGTGAACTCAAAAATGCTCTTAAGCAAAAACAGGGGAGACACAACGAAACACTAGAGACTTACTGGAACGGCGACTGGTGGAACGACACATGGGAAGACATGGTGCGGCATCTCACAGCAACGAACTGACAAAGACCAAGGAAAGCACAAAGACTTAAATACACACTGAACTAATGAGAAACTAGAGACAGGTAGCACAGGACATACAGGTGACCCTGACAAGGGCAGGAAGTCCAGGGGGAAAACACACAAGGAGCAGAGACTACAAAATAAAACAGGAAACAGAGACGAACACAGAGGGCCACTGTGAGGAACACTGAGAGGGACACAGGGTGAAGCACAAGGTGGAACACAGAGAGGAACACAGGAGAGGGACACAGAGAGTGACAGAGTGGGACACAGGAGAGGGACACCGGGAGCAAAACTTAAAACACAATTGCAAAAAGAAAACAGTCCATAATAGAAATGAAAACTCTCTTTTATAAAAGACACAGGAGACATGACAGTGGATGTGGATTGTTTGGCCCTGGGGGAGGTTTGTGCTCCGATGAAGGCAATTCTAGATGTATCATGAAGGTAGGAATAAACAAAAATATATGTTTGGGGGATTTATGTTTTTATTGTCGATATTTCATACTGGAAAGTATTGATGTACAAGTAACTTCACCAAAAGGTCAATTTGCTGATATTCAGAAACTACTTTTACATGATTTAATTCAGCAAATGTCAACAACTGTTTTTAATGTTAAGAATTAACTTTCAATCTCAGCTAATCATCTTTTGATTAAGATTGTCTGAGTTCAAAGCTTTAGAGCCAGTTACTAAAGCAACCTCATGATGAGATTACATTATCGGCTTGGACTGCTATTTTCTGCAGTCCATGCCCCAGAGTAACCTAACCGAGCCCGACCTGAACCAGACAGGAATTTTGTTTTTTGAGTCCGAACCCAAACCAAGCCCAATATATTCCCCTATCACAGCCATGTGCAGTGTAAACAATCAAACCAAACCTGCCCTGACCCAATATCACTTCAAAATTGATGTCCGAATATAAGTCTGGTATCCACTCTCTTAATTGTCATTTTTAATATAACCCTGCATCTTGCAGGTTAAGCCATTTCATGAGAACCTTAACAACCACTTGAGGAACTGAAAATAGAATGAAACTTTTTGCCCTCTTTGCCTCTTCAGTCAGAGGTTTCTCCTTGAATTTGACTCATTTTCATCACAAAACATTGTAAATGGCTCACAATCCACTAAATGATGGTCATTTTTGGTTGTGGCCTTTGTTATCTCATTAGTGGTTAACATTGCAACCTGTATGCTGACTTTAATGTATGTGGGTGACTATGTACATTGAAGTGAAAGAAATCCCTCTGCATTTCGTTCCCTGAGGAAATTGAGGGGGAAGCAGCAGCCCACTGCCTGCATGTTAATGCCAGATCCCTCCATGGAATAGCTTGATAAAATTGAGGTTGTAAGGTGACAGTGGAGGGTGATTGTAGCAAGCTCATCTGAAATCTGAAGAGCAGCTAGATAGTCCAAACAAAGTGGGACAGTATTTGTCCATGAGTGTGTGTGTGAGGGTGACAGTGAGAAATAGCGAGCTGTCTGCGACACTCCTAAGGTCTCAAGTGTGGAAACTTAGCTCAGACTTTCTTTCAAAGTTTGTACGTTTATAGCAGAGACTGTGTGTAAAGACGTGTCTCCACTTCCTTCAGACATGATTCCAAAATATCTCAGAAACAAACGCTGCCATCTAAAGCATTTGGAGCCATGGTTGCGAGGTTCTGCTGATACATTTGCTTGACCAATTCTGAGTCAGTTTCACCTGTCAGTCATGATGTTTTTATAGCACCAAACAAGTCATTGAAACCGGCGCTTGAACACTAGCTCCCTCTAATTTAATCAATCAAGCTGCACCAAATCTCACACACTCATATTGGTTCGCTTAAAAAAACCCAATTGTTTTCATCTAGATCCATTAATTACTTCCTGGGAAATCTGTGATAATGTGCCCCTCAAAAAAAATTTAAAAATTGCAATTGTAAAGACGGTGATTAAAAAAAGATTCCTGGATTCACCCCCTGATCTGGATCCACAACAAAATGTCCCCTGACCCACACAGCATCCTTCCAGTTTAATGGTAATCCACACAATAGTTTTTGCATAAACTTGCTTATAAACAAACAAAAAGAGTTAAAGGCAGAAACCAGTATGTATGAATCCATATGTTTGTATATGTGTGACACACAACATGCTGCACCTCATCACTAATCGCGAATACATTGCCTCTTCTTTTTTTTTTTCAGTTCACGCCTCTGTCCGAATGTCATGCTTCATGCTTCACCCTCATTACAATTCTCTCCACAATTGACCAGTGCTGTACAGGAGTGACTTTGCATTGATGTAACATAGTTTGGCATTTGGAAACACTGAGCGCATATTTAAACTGAAGTGCTCGTTCTCCCTCATCTGTCAGCTGCAAGGATGAAGTCTCCACTGGAGAGTGAATCCCACTTCTGCCCCCATCACTTCTACAGTTTCAGAACAAAACGATCAAAACGCTGGTTGTCCTTCATTAGTGAGGCCCTGGATCTTGCCTCTCAGGCTACTGTCTACCTTTTACCCTTTTCTTCAAAGTGGAGGTTGTGGGATAGAATGTAGCCTATATACACTTTGCAGGGATGAAAGTCCCTTAACTCCTCTTTTTTGGGGAAAGGTTTGTTTACAAAAATATAATTCTTATAATATAATAGAACCAATCCATAGTCAAAAATAATGATGTAAAGGATACGTGGAAATAAAACATTATTTATTGAGTTCATTGCGTGCTGGGAATGGAAATGTTATTGTTTGTATAATTATATTTTTGTCAAAAGTAAATCCATTGAATATACTGCATTATGATGCAGCCATTCAATGCAGTTCTTTTTGGTACAATGTCATTAAGCAAGATAACTAATCAGAATCTATTCTTATCTAGATCACATGCAGTTATGAATGTAATTTTCAGTATTATATACAGACATCTTTTTTTAGAAGATCCCCTGACAATCTTTTGTCCTTTAAATTACGTGGAATTTGTGCTGCTGTGAAAAGCCAGTAGCAGGCAAGACACTAATATCTGTAATAATACATTTACTTGATCAGTTGCAATCAAAGCATTAGACTGAAGCAGAAAGAAGAAAACCTGTCTACCTCTAAATCAGACATATTTTGTTTGAGACAGAGATAATAATAGATTGATAATATGTACGGTATAATTACCACAGTGACATGAACCCTTTCAACCTCTTCTTTACAGATTCATCGTTTAGCCTGAGATGGAGAATTTACACCTATCCATGTATTTTTGCCATTAAATTACAAAATAAGTGTTAAAACACATAACTAATGGTTCAAAATGATGATATACTGCATACCAGAAAGCCACAGCATTAAAAAAACAGTTTCATGCTGGGGCTTATCAGTGTCACAAATCAGGCCTGGCTCCAGGATTAAGTGACTGTTAATATTTGTTAGGGGGCATTTTTTAAAAATAATTGATTTAACAATGCAATAACCTTGAAAAGCTACATAACAGTGAAATAAGGCAACTGTTTTGAAATCAAAGAAAAACAACATTAATTTAAGAAGTAGCACTATAGTGTATTATGTTTTAATTCATGAATGATTCACTGTCACACTCAGAGTTCGGCAGCTTGCAGCTCTCTATAACTGAGGGGCCTAAGACCCCTTGTAGTGCTAGATCCATTACAAGCTAAACTAAAGCATCACTCTTTCCTCTGGTGCTCCTGTAGTCCATAGTTGTTGTTACCTGGTGTTCTGAACATGTGTCTCCCACTGCAGCAATTACACGAAAAGTGACACCATTAATTTCAGCCTTCATTATTAGTGAGTACGTTGAATAGATTGTTCCCGTCTGGCAGCCTGGAGCTTCAGACGAGGAGAGTCTAACTGAGCTCCGCAGCTGTTTGTCTGAACATGCTGCAGGCAAACACTTGGTATGTCCCTTATTCTTTTTGTGTACAGCACTTTTTATTTGTCTCGTCTCTTCACATTCATCATTGTGTGGTTGTCTTTGCTGGGACACACACACATTTAGATTGTCATTGCTGCATAAAAATAAGAGAATATAGAGCTTGCAGAGGCCAATCTCAATGCAAACATTTGTCTTACTGTTTGCACTGTCAGACGTTCAAGTACTCAGAGGGAGCCGATAACTCACACTATCACTTCTCCCCGAGGAAAACATTTTCTCTGTCTGACAGCCGGCATAGTCATCTTTGTAGCACTTAGCACAGTTCAAATTTAGTTCTTTCTTTTATTTCTGTTTGTGCTAATGCTGTGACGAATAACAGTGGCCATGCCTGGTAACAGAATCCATTTGTTTTCACAGGAAGTGACATTATCTGTGGAGCGGCTGTAGCCGTCGGGCCTATGCAGCAGCCGGCTGTCTGGAGAGGCTAGCTGTGATTTGATTAACCAGGATCACAGCCAAACCAAATGCAAGGCAGGGAGTTCAATACTAACAAAATGCTTTGTTTTGATCAGGATTCTCTGTTGTGCAATGGAGAACAAAGACATGAAACATTCAGGGCTGCAACCGACAATTATTTTGTTGTAATATCAATCTGCAGTTATTTTCACGAGTTAAATCAATTGGTCAATATCCATAGAAACTCCCCAGAGCCTGAGGTGACATCTTCAAGTAACCAACAGTCTAAAAGACTAAGTTTAAATTCAAATAACATGAACCGAACAAACAGCAAATCTTGACATAGGAGAAGCTGGAACAAGCAAATATCTTTGTCTTTAAATGAAAAATAATTCACAAGCTAAATTAAAGATAGTTACTTGTGTTCATTGACTTATTGTTTAATATTATTAGGATCTGATCTAGAAAAATTCAGTGTTGTATCGTGAAGATTAAAGTTACACACGCAGTTTTGTCATGTAAGTGACACGCCTTCAGTGGTAATGGTAATATGTAATATTAGTAAATATAAACATTTTGGTACATGTACTAGATCCAACCACTTGAAGCTAACCCTAAAGTTGTTTACTTATTAAGTTATTTTTCTGATCTGCAGATCATTAGTAAATCATTTATTGACCATTCATTTTCTCATTCATTAATTTAAACCCCTAAACATTATTTCATAGAAAGCAGTAAATTAAACAATACCTTCAACAGACATGGGATTTGCTCAAAAATTGGAGAAGAAGTTTTCTGTATTTGTGTCGCCTGCCTCTGCACTCAGCCCAGCCTGTAAGTAAAACTCAAGGACATCTCCTTTCAGAGATTTCGACTGCTATTTTGAATTGATTAGATGGTTTGTTGGCTAACATACTTGATTCATCAGTGTGTGTCCAGCCGTTTTCACGAATTTTGTGCGGTATCTTTGCAGAGACAAGGTGACTGTTAGTGGATGTGTGTTTGGTATCACTGTTTATCAAGGTCAATCCAGCAGCAGAGCGATGCCGCATGATTCTCGTCAAAAAGCACTACAATACGTTTTTGTGGAGTTTGTCTGTCTTTGATCTTTCACAAAACTATATTTTATTGTAGATGCCATAAGTACTTGTCACTCTCTGTTTCTTCTTTTGCCCATCTGATCTCTCTGACCGTAAGCTTCCCTCTGAGCGTGCCTTCACCACACCTGTGATGTTTATGCCGATAGAGGGACCGTCTGACCGCTCATCCTTCAAAATAATAATCTAGAAATCCCTCACATACACATTTTTAACACTCCATTGGTTTACAGTGATAGTTCACTAATAACACACATGCGTGGACAGATACTTTAACAGTCTCTCCTTTTCAATGACAGAGAAGTGACACATCAGCTGCAGCTCTCTTTCAAGTTATGACTCACCCCATTTTAATTATAGCGTTTATATGAAAAACTCACTCATTTTTTCTTGATGTGTCATCAGTAACTCGTCTTTGTTGGGGGAATCATCGTTTCTGGAGTGACCTGGCTCTTTCTTTTAATTCACAATGCTTTACACAAATTGGCAAATTTGCCTCTTTTGTGAAATCTTCCTTTATCAAGGTTGTGTGTTGAATGGTGTGTGTGTGTGTGTGTGCGTGTGTGCGTGCGTGCGTGCGTGGGTGGGTAGGTGGGTGGACTTTTCCTTTTCCAGTATAAACACTGACCTTGACAGGACGAGTAGTACTCATGGGGACCAAAGCTTTGTCCTAATGAGGCAAAAGTTGAGTCCTAAAGTCCTGGTTAAGGTTAGGGGTCACATGTGAATTGTGCTCAGGTTAAGGTTAGGGTTTAGCTGTGAATTGGTCATGGTTAAGGTTAGCTATAAGGTTTTGGTTTAGATGTTCACAATAAATGGATGTCAATACCTAACAAGGATAAGGTGGAGAAAGTTAAGGTCAAAGTTTACAAATGTGTGGAAAAAAACAACACAAGATGTACATTTTTTAGATTTTAAATTGATCAGAAAACATCCAAAATGTCGTCAAGCATCGACGAAATTTTTTTCATTTTTTGTGCGTTTGACATGCTTTTCCTGATGTAGTATTTTTATTAGAAGAATATTTTCTCGTTTCTTTCATGCAGCACATCGATTAGTTAATTGACGCTTTGGTACAGAGCAATATGGGGAATAACCACTCTCATAGCCACTCTCACCCTTGCGGCAAGAGTCAGACCTCCAACTGGGCAGATGATCAAAGACAACCAATGTCAACCTCATTCCACAGCTCATCGGGATACTTCACTGCCCAGGGTTAAAGTTAAATGTGTGAGTTAAAGGGAAAGTGACGAGAAAGAGGGGCAGGAAGAGAGACATAGGGAAGTGTAATATTAAAAAAAGCCCAAATGCTAAGAATAAAATCTAATGTTAAGCCTTGATTTAATCATTAAACCCAGTCATGATATGAAGCAGAATTCCTGAGTTTTGAGATTTATCTTTTTGCGGCACTCTCTCAAAAGCTTGGCCATGCTTACTTAGTCGTGGAAAATGTTTCAAAGATCTTTGGTTTTATGACAAGCACCAGCCTTTTCTTGTTAGGATAAGTAGTCTTGACATTTCCCATTAGTAGGGATGTTCTCTAATCTCTTGAACACAGGAGATTAAAGATCTGAATCCAATATGGAGAGGTAGACTGAATCAAAATAATCTGAAACTCCAATTAAATGTGAATAATGAGACTATTATGAAACAGTGGGACAAAAGCCGTTTTCGTTTTTGCATCAGTCAGATGTTAGACGTGTCATAAATCCCCACCAGGTCACTCATGCTGAATCCAGCAGGGGATCCCCTGCTGTGTCTCACATCGACTTTTGAAGACTTTCTGCGGACTTTATGAAAAGGGGCTTGGTTGAGAACGTCTGCAGAAACTCTGGAGGGTCTCACGCAGACATTTGCAGTCACACATTCATCTGTGTAGTTGAGTGCATGTCTGAAAGCAGCAAGTGTTTTTGTTATATAATCTTGGATCCAGAAGACCAAAGTCGACATTAAGAATCGACAGTGTAAATGTCAAGATCATGATTTAGCACCTCGTTATAATCCTGTGGAGGACAAAGACACAAATAACACAAGACTCTGCTGCAAGCTTTCAGTGGTTCAGAGGCCACATTGAACTTAATCAAATTGCATTAGATAGTGGAGTAGCTGGCTTGATTAGTTTTTTATGCACTGGGAGAGATTATCTGGAGAATATTACAGAGCAGCAGATTCAGTTCCTTTACTGCTGTGATGTGACAGATGTTTGAATGGGCTTCCGTCCCCGACTGTCCAAACTCATATGAGACTCGGTGTGAGGGAGCCCGGCTGGGACGAGTGGATGATAGAGTAAAACATGCACTATAGTGCTCTAAATATCATGGTGTTTCAGGAAAGTAAAACAGGCATGCAGTGTAAGGAGCAGGAACATTTTGTTTCTCATACCTGAGTCACATATTCTACATAACACAAGACAAGAATAATAGCAGGTTGTGCAGGGGAGGGAAAGAGAAAGTGAATACAACAGACAGTGAACTCAAAATTGAAATAACTCTAAGGACATTATGTGAAACCAAGTTATATCTGAATATACTTCTCTATACTGCACACAACATCTACAGTTTATCTTACAATTAACATTGACCCAACATTTGTTTTGCTTCTAGCTCAAAGACATCCTAACAAGTGGAACAGCTTAAATGACAGAAATATATTAATTATTACATAATATATTAATGTGGATAGAGATTTTGAGGGCTGTTGTTTTGTTTTTCAAATTTGTTCTGGGAAGTGAAGGTAAATCCATTCAGCTCAGCTCTTTGAAATTTAAAAAAAATGATTCAGTTACAGCCTGATGAGTGACTTGATTATCAAAACTGTGGTCCGTGAGTAATATTGACATCGAAGCAATTCCCTCAGACTCCCCCTCAGATTTATGAAGAGCACAGTTGATCGCACAGACAAGCGTCTAAAACTCTTTCAGAAGCCACCAAATTCAAAGCTGTCATCCAGGTGAGAGCAAGAAGGCTGTAACAGAAATATCATGTGGCAATTACAACTGTCAGAAATTGTGAGAGTCAACCATCACTAACGTGAACTATGACAACTTCAGATTTGACCTAAATCAGCATCTTTAATTTTCAATCTGCAGGAAAAAGACTCAGAATTAACACAAGGTTAAAATAAATTTGCTCGATAGTTAATTCTATTAACAGAGGTAATTACTCACATAAATGTAGGCATGTTGTCAGTACTATATTTTATCATCATTTCTTACTGATCATGTTGTTCTGCATAGTTTTGAACAGCTTGCATTAAAGTTAACGTTACCAGTGTGAATGTTGTATGCAAGGAAAACTGTTTGCCACATCGGTAAGTTAGCTAAAAAATATATATTTATCATTGCTCTTACCTGTCTCGTAAAACTGATGTGAAAAAAGTTCACTGGTCACAAGATAAATCTCATTCCTTTGAGGTATATTGGAGGTCATGGGTATGTCACATTCACTATCCCTGGGTGAGATGCTTTACCAAGTTGGACATTGGGTATAGATGGGTTTTAAGGACTGTGTTGGCTTGTCATGAATGTCGGCTGAGTGAAATAATGTGGATTCTGTCCACCCTGACTCTTTTATAGAGCCAGAGGAGACCACCCTTAAAGGGATAGTTCACCCAAAAGTGAAAATTCACTCATTATCTACTCACCACTATGTAGATGGAGGGGTGGTTGAAGTGTTGAAGTCCACAAAATACTTTTGATGTTTCAGGGGTTAACAGCATTGCAGCCAAATTGAAGTAACTGTGGACCACTTTTTGAAACGTAAAAAAACCAGTAAGTATTGTGACACGAGATGTCGCCACTTCGAGCCCCTTGGGCATTTACCTTGCTAACTGGAAGCTAGTGTATCAATCAAACACTTAGCACTTACATCAAAGCATAATGCTAACATGTCGACTTTTGTTCATAGGCTTATATACATTGAAATTTGCCATTGAAAAGCAAAATCACTTTTTCTTTCTTTACGATAATGGTTTGGTCAGTCCTGCATGATTTGGCCCTGTTACAAATCATGCAGGACCAGACGCAGAAGCAAATATTGGTTTTCCTGGCCGAGCGTAGGGTAGAGCTTGTGAAAGCAACATTTCTCCTAAAGCAATAAAGGCTAGACAGTCATGAAGACAGATGGAGGTTATCTCTGCTATCTAGCATGTCCAACGGCGCAGGCCCAAATAAGGCCCTGCTGGTAGCGCCACAGGGGGAAACGCACACGGGTCTCTCATTAAGACGACAGTAATGGTGTTTCACCATCACACACCTGCCTCAACGAAATGCGGTGGGGCTTGAGAGGGAGAGAGACATAGTCTATTAGTGGTGATCCACAGCTTTTGTTTGCATGCTGCTCTGCATCATAGCTAATCAGTGTAGTACACTCAGTAGACATACACACTGCCATATGTCTTAAGATTATCGACAGACGAGGTTTATGCATCAGTGTGCCACTTTGTACCCAAGCAGTGGGTTTCCGCCTTGAGGAAGCATCTGCATAAAGAATGCTAATAACACCTCCCTGTTAATGGTAGCAGGTAAACGGCTCATGCATCATGACGGGGAGAACGTCCAATCAAAAGGAGTGATGGCTCTCTGTTTGAACTGCAACAGACAACCTGGCATATGGTTGTCATCATAGTCAAAAGCTAAGGTGTGAAGGATGGATGTTACTGAGGGTTGAGGTATAAATATAAATAATCACGGACTGTGTGAGCTGTCACTTAACATTCACAGCAGCTCAATCTGTCATTCAATTATCACCTCGTTGAAATAGCCTCATAATTAGGTTTTGACTTTTTTTTTTCATTGGACACACTTTTCTTTTGTGCAGTCCATGCATTCCCCTGTACTCATGAAGCATCAACATCTATTTAATTTTCTGCATCACCAGCTCCTATATTATTATGCCATTACAACTTCGGCTCTAGCCTCCTTTTAATTGGAAGGCATCATTTTTATCGCCGCCTCTATTTCCAGCCTGCATCACACAGATTATGTAATTCCACAGCCTGCCACATCCTCCGCTCTGAGATGGTTTGAACCTGCTGTTATTAAGTGACTTTGCAGCCTCGCCTCACTTTAAGCAGGAGTCAGAGCAGTTAATAATTCATGACGTTGTAGAGCTTGTGTCTTTCCTTTAAGTACAGTATGTGGGGCCGGTGCTGTCTGATGCCACCACCAACATCGTCAGCTTTGATTGTGCTTCAAAGTATAGGGACGGTAGTGGAATGAGTATCAGTATGTTAAATATGAACAGCTTGTCTGGGGATGTTGCCCAAATCGGTTATTTTAGTCTGTGAAATTCTGCTGTGGTGTTCTACAATTTACTTGAAAAAAGAAGGAGATGCATTGCGAGTGAAGTGGACGCCCAGCATCAGATAATTAGAAAATGAAACATTTACCTCAATTCTCTATCTCCTCCATCTGAGGTCATAAGTAGTGAATGCCCATTCACACTTCACTTTGCTTTGGCACAAGATTAACATTAAATCATACTGGAGTTCTCGGCTTAGATTTATGTATTACAGTATTTGTTGTGCTGTGAGCTTTATTCCTCTATATTGTCTGATTAGAGATGAATTTCTGAGTGACACCATGAGATGGTGCTATGTGCCTAAATTGGGATATTTACTAGAGAGAGAAACATTATGTTTGAACACAGGTTGCACATGAAATCACTGATCTGTAACTCATGTTCTGTAATGCTGACTATTGCCCTCAGCTCTGTGCTATGGTTTTTGCTTTGTGAACATCTGATGAAGTTGTAGATGCTTTAGCTGCATGTGGAAAAACTCTAATGGCTGGAACTGCAGATTAAAAAAACCAAAACAACTCCTTTATCCAATTCTTTCCTCCTCAGCCCTGTTCTAAGATTCACTCACACTGCTTAGCATTCACCTGTCGTGCACTGTGAGTCAGCTTATCTTTCCTCTGCACGACTGAGAGGGGTGAATCTGTAGCTGCAGCAACTCACAGGCCTTTGCAGAAGATTTACATCACTTCCTCACCGCGCGGAACACTGGGGAGGAAACTGCACTGGGTGTACGGACTAGCGGAGCGGACCCCGGACCCATGTAGCATTCAATCTGTGTGCCATCACAACGCATCAGCCTGATACTTCAGCCCATGGCACCAGGCACGCACGCAGAAGACTGTTTGGAGAGGGTTTTAGCAGTCTGCCTAAACACTGCAAAGTCAACACCAGTGGAGTAGGAGACTGAATTTAAACAGGCTTCAGGAATGATTATAATAAGGCAGGAGCTGTGACAGGTGGGCGGTATTGTACTTCTGCATCAGTTTTTAGGGTCAGCCCTGAAGACTCAAGTGCAATACTTACTCTAATGATCAGCGTTCCTACAGAATATTCACTGCCCCTTATTTATTATTCATAGTGTTTTGACCACACATTAGAAATTTCAATATTGGCGTACCTGGACCACTTGCAAAATTGTGGCTATTAATCATGGTGGGGACACCCTTTATTACTGTCAAGCGGTGTAAAGAAGTGACCCGAGTCAGCATATATTGATGAAATTCCATCTAAAAGCTTTAATTATTAATAAAGCTTCTTGCTCCTAGCTCGGGATATCCTCTAAGTGAGAAGAACAGAGGGCTGAAAGCACAGAATTCCCCCTCGTAGCATCCATGTGTCTGCATCCTCCACCGGCGTCTTTGCTCAGATTTACCTGGGAGCACAAAAACTACATTTTGTTTTCTCACTGATAAGACAAAACACGGATCTGCTCTGATTTAATCCCGCAGGCTCTTCCTGCAATCAGCTTTGTTGTGTGCCCCCCCCCCCCCCCCCCCCCCCCCCCGGTTGAGAGAATTTGGAAGATTGCTGAGGTGTGGCGTGCCATTCTAGGAGGAATAGTTTGCAGCCACACGCTTGCACATCATCTCCGAACAGTTTCCGTTATGGAACAAACCTCCATGGAGGGGGAACATGAGGATACTGGAGACGACGGTAGCTGCCATTCATCCACGTTGGCTGCCGGCCCAGAGACAGGGGGTACCAGGCATGAAAAGTGCTGGCTTGGCTCTGTGTGGGAGACAAGAGAAGAACAAGTGTCTGGCCGGGTGTTGTATATATATTTTGTATGGGAGAAATGATAAAGAAAAACATCTCTCACAGCATGATACACCTCGGTAATGTTCCAGGGGCCAAAATCCTATCATTGCTTTTTCCCAGGAACTCTTCATCTTATCTTCCTCTTGCTTTTCCCTCAGTCCCCTCTATTTCCTCCTTACCTGAATGATTTACACATATACTGCCACTCAGCTATCCCCTCTTTCCCATTTAGAGAGTTCTGCTGTGTTCCGATACACGCACTGAAAGGTCCCTGGTGCGGAGACATCTGAAATGGATCCAAGATGTTGTCAGACTCTCTGTCAGTGTTGCAGAATCTATCTCCAACACATGGCGAGGCTTCCACATGTGCAAGTCTCCTCCTTTTGTCCCTTAAACTTTCTCTTTACTCTGATGTCATTTTATGCCAACTTCTTTCCTCATGGGGGAGCTGTGATCTCTTATTCCAATCCCTGTTGGAATAAAATATTACTCTACTGGTGTCTTAGAGCTGCTATATTTGGCACCTCACACCCTGACACACTGGAGCACACACTCACATATTACATTTGACCCAGGGAGGGAAATCTTAATTGCAGGAGAGTGATCTTTTGACCGCCTCTCTTTGTTTTTTTGACAGTGCCAGCAGTGTGGGGCAGATAGAGTGGCCTGGTTATCACACACGGCTAAATATGAAATTGAAGGATTATAGTAAGTCCGAGCAGAGTGGCTGTCCTCTCCACTGCTGTGTTATAGATTTCAGTTTCCCTCTGACTTAAAGCAGGGCCAAGAGGGACGAGTCTCCACTACAGAGGTAAAGGCTGTAAATCAGTGGGTTTGGAGTTGGTTCAGGACGAAGAGTATGTGTATACACACATTTATACTGCAGGTTTTTATTCCTCCTAATGATCTAAGCTCAACCCTTTGCCCTCAGCTCCCAGGTCCATGTAAAAGACTGATCCCTCGCTTATAAACAGACAGCCAGAATTCTGACAGAAATGGTCCGCCGTGTCGTAATATTGTTGGAGTCAGGCTGTCTGGTTTGCTTGCTGCCATTTAGGCTCTGAGATGATCAGGCGGATTGGCATGAGGGCACAGGAAGGGGGGCAGACTGTGTGGAGGAAGCCAGGTCACTCAGGCTCAGCTCATGTGTGTTGGGGAACAGGTGGATACAGAGACTGAGCAGCAGTGAAAGGACACACTTCATATTTTACACAGGAAAATGGACAACCAGAGATTTTCAACTAGAGTCGGCACAAGCAGTGGGGACATTGCAGTGAGCAACACCTGGAGAAAAAGTGATATTGATAATTTATATGAGCAAGGCAATGCACTGGTTGTTGAGTTTTTTCTACATGGAACTAAAATATAGTTTGAAAGGTAGTTAGATAGATTAGATAATTGTCTGCTCTCAGCCACCTCTCACCTTCCAAGTGGTTTCAGGTTTATCAAATTGAATTCCACTCAAATATGTTTTGCACTGTTTTTACAGCTATTTCTTTATCTCTCTCTCTCTCTCTGTCTCTCTCTCTTTATATATACATGTATATATACATTTAATTTGCAAGTTTTAGTAGATACAAATACCTGTGATATTTATAGACAAACACTTAAAAAAGTAAAGTGATAAAGGCTTTAAACACAAAATATTTAAGGCACAAAACACCAAAGAGGTTGTTGAAAATCCCCCAAAAAACACCTTCCATGCTGTGAGGCAGTTGTTCAGCTGAGGAATCAGTGATGGTGGTGAGATTTTTTTTCTCCAAAAGTTTGAATCATACAGAGGACACAGAACGTTGTTTCTTTTTTAGCAGCATGAGTCTTGTGAGTAACATATTCTAATGACAGCTTTGTTTTCTGTTTTCGCCTTTATTTTCTTTCCCTGTGGTGTAGAAAGGGAATATTAAAGGTCCCCTACACTTTGAGAAATAAGCTGAATTTCAAAGACGAGCATTGACAAACTGAATAATAGATGAACACTGGCGTGGTGATATTCAGTTATTTCCTTTATTTTCTCTTGAGATTCCAGCCTGTCTAGAAGGGGCTATCATGCATCAGTGGGTAATACAGTGGATAGAGGATAATGAGTTTATACATGGACATAGGACGTGTATTTTAACTGTGTCAGATAATCACAAACATTTGATCATTTATTTGAACAGAGTTTCTTCTTTTCCACATTCCCAAAAGGGGACTAAGTGTTTCTGTCATCTTATGAAAGAACTTTATATGTCTTCTCCCCACTTTTTTATCCAGCAGTGGCTGACACAACCGCACACTAAATTCACATTTATCATCCTTGTCACCCACCCAAACAAATTTTCTGTCTCTTCTATCCCTTTTCCCCCTCTCCGCAAAATCCTCAGATTCTTTCTCAGTCCAGCTACTGACAGCAGTGAAACAACATGTTACATCATCCCTTACATTCTTTTCTCTAGTTTTCTAAGTTTGGAATCAGTGCACACTTACTTGTGGTTGTATAGTACATAGACTGTACATAAAGATGAAATCTTAACCTCTTCATACTATCCAGAAACAAAACTAAAATACAGTGGATATGAATGCCGCCATCTAGCGCAGATGCAGCTGGAGTCTGCACGGTATAGAGTGAGAGATGATGCCGCAGTATCGATGTGCACACAACTGTCACAAGTCAGTCTCAGCTGTCAATCATGAAGTCTCATAACTAATTAAAAACAAACTTATAAGAAAAATGAACACTTGAATATATATGAGTGTGATAAGAACTCCCTAAAATGACCTGGACCATCTTATTTGATGTGTCCAATCCACTAACATTGAGGAGATGGAATTTATGACCTACACTGCAGCCAGCCACAAGGTGACGATCGAAACGCTTTGGCCTCACTTTTGGGAGCAGTCAGGACCATCTTAATATAAGAAAGAGGAACGAAAGAAAGAGAAGGGCTTTGGAACTTTCTAGTGTTCCCTATGTTCATCTAACTTTTGATCGTGCTCTGTGCACATACACTTGTAGTTGTATAATACTGTAGTGGGCTTCTACTCCATCACTGTCAAACCCAGAATCACAGTAAATTAGCTCCCCTCAGCTATTATTGCTGTTGTGTACTCTAAATACCAAATAAGTCTCTTAGAAGCTTGATGACTTAGTTTTTGTTTTGCCTGAAGACTTTGAGACTCTGAGACTCAGCAGCGATTACAATCAAAACTTTTTAGGAAAGCCCCTGAGGTTATTTACAAAGCAGTAGCAATATAGCACATCCCTCTGAAAAAGACTTGTGTGTTTCAAAAGGCACAAAAGTCTGCTAGAATATGCATTCATGTTCTGATGCAGGTTGACGTCCTCACAATCTGTTGTGTTTCTAACTATGAAGATGATTTCACCACTGAGCCGGGCATTTAAAACATTTTAAACGTAAAACATAAAACGTTTGCAAGCTGAATGTGATGCCTGTTTATTAACTTATTTTTTCTTATTCTTATTTGATTGACCTTTGTTTCTAACACCTATTTACAAAGGAAAAACATTTATTACAACAAAATGTGCACTGCATCTCCATCGCTGTGTATTTGCACACTCTGAGCCCTTGCGGAGTGTCAGATCAGATAACCCACTGTTTCATGTTAACCAGCATGATCCCTATGTCAGCATGTGCTGCGCTGCTGGTAATATCCAATAAGTAGGCAAATATACACAAGATTTAAAATGATGATAGGAGGAGGGATGTTTCTGCCCATCACAGCACAGATTTTAGTTGCTCAGTCTAGACTAGGCCAAGGCCTAGTATGGAAATCCTCGTTTTTTAACTCATCGACGTTAATTTCCATTGCCAGAAGCTAAAAAGAAAAGAAATTCTATATACAATATTAACACAGATATACGTATAAACATAAATCTGGCACATGAAAAAAACATGTGTTTGTGAGTGTCTGACTATTAGCGTTGTGTCAGCTGGCGTGTTGCTGCCGTGTTTTTGTCTTTCAAAGGGCGTCGAAGGGAGCCGACTGCACAGATGCCACATATGTGCACAGTTCCGCTGCAGTAGGTCAAGCTCATTTAATTTGAACACACTTTGTTTTAATTTTCTTCAGTAAACATCGACAGACGACCCCTAATCTGTCTTTGTGTCGCAACGCCAGGTGCAGGGTTGAACTTGTGGAGGCAGCATTTTCTGCAAGAGGGGCTGTGAAATGAGTGTGAGTCACATGCAAATTGCCAGAAATTAATTACTGCTCTGATAGGAATCTTTCATCTTGTTAAATGCAACCAGGTTTGAACAAATGTAGCTTAAATCGCTTGGTTTTGTACCAGTATTGCCTGAGAGACCTGCCTTCTTCTACCAACATATTTTGTTGTGTAGACTCATGCAGTATTTTTATAGTGTATTTTTTGATCATAACGACTTTATTGGGAGATTTTCCTCACCCTAGGAATTTTGCTAATTAAGCTAGTGATAGCTTCATGGGTTACTAAGATAAAAAAATAAAATTGATTTCATTCCTTGCATTTTTGTTTTTGGAAAAGGTAAAAAGACAAACCACTCCACATGTGAAATATGTCAACGTGAAGAAAACTCAAGTTTGACAGGACCAAGCCCAATTAAGTTTGCTTCTCATTGGACAATCACTGTTTGGGGGTGGGGTTTAGCGAACTATCAGTTCCTGAGTTCTGTGGCTCTTTTGATTAGCATTTATGTTCTCAGTGACCCAGATTCTAAAAAGAATCATTGTTGTAATTCATTCAATTCATTTCATGTGGGATGTTTGGTATTACAGACTTGAGACCAGTATGGAAATTATTCAGACCGATAATAGCAAGACCCCATGTGCATAATCTCCCTGATTCCTCCTTTATTGAGCTCCGTAGTGCGCTCCCTATCTGAATGAGATAGTTCATACTCATTACAATCTCTGCAGTCCTGCTCCGGAGCCCATCTTGTGAACATGAAGTGATATTGAATTTCAGTGTAAGCACAATTCTTCTTCATCCCGTGACTTCTTTTCATTAAGTCCAGCTTTGGGTCCACAAATACTACCACATCTTGGGGCAGTGTAATAATCAGCATTGCTCACTCTGTAATGCGTCTCATTTCCCTTTTCGCTTTCCACTTTGTACCCTGCGAAATCATTTGTATCTGTCACCCTTTCCAGGAACAGAATAGCACCTTCGTGACAGAAGTTTTTGTCACCATTACAGGCGTCCTTTCCCAAGGTTTGTGTCAGATTAGGGGAAAGTAATTGGAGCCGCGGTGTCATTGAGAATGCTCATTTTGGGATTCTAGACCTACAGATGACAGAGTGGCCTTTTGAGACTTTGGACGAGCTGCAGATGGAGTTGGCATGACTACGTGTGTGCAGTGTATACAATATGTTTCCAAAAGCTGCTTAACATTATCATGGCTTAATCTTAACATCTGGACCATTGTTTTAATTAGTACGTTAACATTATCTGCTGTCTCTAGATGGTAGGAGCCATCTTTACCTGAAAATGTTGAATATTCCACATTCAAATTGAATGAGTATGATTCATAGTGATTCAAACAGCAGCCCCTCTCTTATTGGGTAGTAAAATGGTGTGTTGATCATTATGACGCCTAATTCCTCGTATGGAAAACTAGTGTCTATGTTAATATTTTTCATCAGTGCATTTGTGATTTGTTGTATATATTTAGTTTATCATCTTGTGCAATTTGTATTGTAATTTCCTGCACACTATCAAATGGAATATTTAGAGGTAGAAAGATATGAACAGAAGATGGAGGCTATAAAGAAAACAGCATTCAGACTGAGCTAAATTTCAGTTGCTAATGCTATTATAATAGCATAAAGTATATTGGCCCTCAGTTTAGTTTCTTAAACTAACATATTTATTGTATGTCCTTATTACAAAATGAGGATATGATGTAATAACATGCGGAAAAACCACATTGTGGAACATGGTAATGTATGTAATAACCATTTGCAATGTTTGAATTTTAATCTTGGACCGCAACATGTATCCGAGGTTTTATATTAGATTGGCATACACAGTTCAACAGCAGTTCAGAATATCTACAGTAATTGAAAACAAAAAAAAAATCCAACTCTGTTTCAGTTGCTGTTGATGAATAAAATGTCAGTAATGTCAAATCACACGCATTTCAACCAAATGACCATTTTTTGTTCCAGGGCCAAGAAAGACAAATGTGTTTTTCAAAGTTTTTTAAATGGCATCGATGTCTCTAGCAGCCTCGAGGGCAAGAGGGCCAACCTGACAGTCTCGCTTCAGTCTCTGCATAATGTTTGATTCAGAGAGAGCTGTAGAAAACAGAAACACAGCAAATGCAACTATAACAGGACAGTGCTGCACACTTGCCTTTATTGTTTCATTCCCTGTCATCTTTTTCTCTGAGAAGATTAAGTTGCGTGACCATTGCAGTAAAGTGGCAGTTGAATGAGAAACTTTCTGTGAATGTGCTGACTGTTTATCATACTTCTGATGATGCCACAGGGGAGTAGGGTTGCCTCCACAAGCCTTGATTTACACCTTCTACATCTCCTGGCCGTAAACATTTGTCCTCTACGGCTGGGTCTTTCAAGATCTAATGATTTAGATGAATCATAGACAAAGTGCTGAAGGTCTCCTTTCTGCTGCCACATAGTGACCTGCTGAGTCAGGACTCGAAAGTGGCAGCTCATCACAAACTGCACTAGATGCCGGCCTCAAATTGGATGTCCGGCTCTGATCATTCCTGAGCTAAACGCTGTTCATCGCTAATTTACTGTTTTCCTTCATGTGGGGAAATGTAATTGGACATGTCAGTCATCTCTGTTTTTACTTATGCACGACCAAACACAAGAAGGAAAAATGCTTTCAAGTTAGAGCAAGCTGAGAAGATTGAAACCGTGTGTATCAGTCTCATTAAGTAAACTGAGGTGGAGCGAGGAGAGACTGAAATGCAACATGTAAAAAACATTAAAACACTTTTCAAACTGCTCATCCATTAGTTTCCACCTTGTAACATCAGATTTGCATATCTGTGTGTTTTACCTGTTTATTATGCACTTGCAGCCCGGGTGCCTTCGCTCACACATTTGTCTTAGTTGTGTGTGTTATTACCTTCGGGAACATCCATCACACTGCTTAATGCAGCCGAGTAATCACCTGCTCAGAGTCATTTCTGGTGCTTTCCTAAACTGCAAACAGAGCGGCTTGGCATATTCAGCACGTTGTTTTTCTTATAGGGCCTAAGGAGTCGCATTCATCAAGCCCTGTGTTGACCCAGTCAGTGCACGATATGAATGAAGGAGTGACATTAAAAAATAAATGTGCTGTTGTTGGCTAGCCTTTGCAGTTCAGGATGGTGTGAATAGAGCAGACCCCTCCAGACAGTGCCGACACCTGACTGTATTTTTTAAAACTGCCGTGAATGATTCAAACGCTCTGCAGCTGCTTTATTCGCCCGACATGACATGGCCAGCTGAGAAGTAGATCGATGCACCACGCTGTAATGCAGACGTATTATCCGACTGTGAGGTTTGTCTGTGTGAGGAATCCTTGTGAATAATGTGGGCGATATCACCTTGAACAACTACAGCAGTGGGTTCAGTGGTTACATAATGGATACACACACACACACACACAGCATGTGTACAAACCACAAACAAAACGTAAGAGCAAATGAGATCAGAGGGAGCAGATAAACTAGGAGATCCATTATCCAGACTGCAAGCAGAGCCAGATATGCCAGGAATACAGACACAGTATTAAATTAACTCTAGATCTGATTTGTCTGATAGACTTAGACATTTCCTCTTGGATGCATTTAATGTCACAGTGGTTTAGCAGTTTTGACAGTGTGCAGGTAAAGCACACTACTATGCCACCACTGTAGTTAACATGTGCGTCAGAGAAATGCACGTCCGTACGCTTGGTTAGTTTAGGATGTTGGACATCACCGCTAGATGACTTCTAGGTTTTTAATTGTGTTCCTGACAAACTGGTGCATGTTTGTGCTGTATTCATCTGAAGAAGTGAATCCAGGTAAAAACCTGCTTCAGTTGGGGGGTCACTGTGTTAACATGACATCATTGTCAATTTATAGTCACTGCGAGCACAACTCAGTCTCTGAATAATATCTCCTGGAAGACCTTTGTCAAGTCTAACAAAATTATACAAGTGTTATTTTTACTTAGGTACATCAGCTAAGGCTTAGAGACAAGACGTGTTTAAAAGAGAACCTGTGCTATTGGCAATGGAAGGAGTCTACTATCCGTACTCTGCATTTATTTTGTCCATATGTGCACATCTTCTGAAGGATTAAAGAGATGGAAGAAACAGAGAGTAACCACCAGAGATTATGGGGGGTGCAGTGTAGCCAGTAGTTCAAGTAAGACGACCACAGGACATGAGGAAGAAATTTCAACAGTGGTGTTTGGCGGTAACTTCTCTCATTGGTGAAATCAGTGAAGAGGCTTTTACTGTCCCAATGTTGCAATGCCTTTTTGCCTCTTTAGAGGTAAATTATCACAACCGCCACCGTCACTGCATTTATTGTCGTCAGAATCTCTCTTATGTGCTGCCCTTTAGTAAATGTATTACTCAACAAGCATGTCAACATACGGATTTATCTCTTCATATGTGACGGCAGCATGTATTGTTCTTGAGCATCAAGAGGCACTGAGCTTCAAAGACATGGGTGTTTAGTTGGCAGCGATGGTTTAATAAAAGACTCAAGTTGTATTATGAAAATGTTGGATTCAAGCTTTGGAAAAGTGACAAAAAGGCTATTTCTGCATCTGCTGCAATAGTGTTGAACACTTGTCTCCAGAGGTTTTGTACAATTGAAAAGTTCCTGCTTCATTCGTCTAGTTTCAGAGAAGTGCTGGAGTGTCCTTGAGCATAAGAATGAACCCCTAATTTCTCATCAGCGTATGGATCCATGGGAGAATAACATATACATTCTGAAGCACTTCTGAGTGGTCGATTGATTAGAAAAGTGCACAGCTCTATATATATGCAGCCCATTTACCATTAAGGCAGAGCCATTTATTTAGTCAGCCCACCACTTTGATCCAGACTGAAAAATCTCAATTCTTGTATATTAAGTCCTCAAATAATGAAATACATCAATTTGTTTGTGGATTCTGTAAAACCAGGGATATATTTGGATTCTAAGTTCTCACTGTGTATTTCTTGTAATGCCGACATACTTTAAATGAAAAAGTTCTGTTAGCTCTCTTCCATAAGGACACTCAACAGCGGTTCTTGTGGGATTCTGTACGTGCATCATTAAACAAGGACATTGTAAACATTAGACAAGGAGCCGGGAGCACATCAGTCCGACACAACAAGACATGTGAGATGTCTTTTGCGCATGTTGTTTGGCCACAGCCATTCGAGAGCGACAATAAGGCCAGATAGTGAATGACTGGAATGAATAGTTAGCAGCGACTGCATCCTCATTACAAGGACAAACCACGTACAGCAGGAGGCTGATATCTCTGGCACAGCCCCATTCCGCTGTTTCCAATTTGAATAAAGAGGGGAATAATGCTTAAAGCCTTTCCCCACGTGGATATTGGTTTGTATGGGACAGCGACCCGTGAAATGAATATTTTTATGAAATGAGATTTGTTTTACACAAAGGCGAAGGCTCGCATTTTCCAGTCGACCGAGAACACACCCGGCACAGGAGAGAAGAGGTATTGTAAGATGAGCATGTGAGGAGCTCGTAAAATGATCATACCTGAGAAAAAGAGATGAGAGGAGGGATCGAGAAGAAGAGAGAGATGAAGAAAGGAGAGTAAGAGAAGAGTAAAGGGTAGAGAATTGGAAGAATATAAGAAGGTGATAAAGGTCAATGGCGAACAAGAAGATAACTGAGAGGCTGGGCTAATATAAGATTACTCAATTTGAAAGTGTTTGTTTTGTGGTTTGATGTGACTGAGCAGATCAGACCAAGCAGCTGCATTATGCTCCAGGTTTATCAGGTGTTGTGAAGCTTCTTTAGCAAGATTTTTTCTATTGCATGAAATATATATTTTTAAAATCATAATCAATTAAATCTATAAGGAATTTTATTTGATATAAATCTTGAGAAAGAATTTGTGTTGAGCAGATAAACTAAATACAAGGTAAAGGTATAGATCTGTCTCCCAAATAGCCTGGGGAAATACACCAGTTAAAAAAGATTTCAGGCTCCAAGAGGCTCATAAGTTTAGGGAATCTTCCACCCGCAGAGCTCGGTTTAGTTCAAGTATAAACTTTAACATTTGAAATTTGCGGTCTTTTTACATAGAAGAAATCAGAAACATTTTCATAGACTGTTGACCTTTGCTGTATTTTTACAGTCAAACTCCCAAAATACACAATAAAAAATATCCATAATAACCATTAAACAGCTTTACACTTAATTACCACAATTTGCATGGCATTATGGGTAAAGTGCTTCATGCAATATGTAATTTACAGTAATGTACTGTATTTTTGGAAATGCAGTAACATACCAGTTCAGATATTTGCCATAGGGCAAACATAATCAGGAAATGTTTGTCTTCAACAGCAACTCAGAACACTCAGCATATTTACCAGCTGATGATCCATGACTTGGAAGTAAGTCAGCCCTGTACCTATATTTCAAGGTAGATTTATTCGAGCTAAACGACTTTAAATAAAGATGGATTACGTCTTCACTTCCTTCCACAGAATACTCTGGATATGAATTCTACCATCCTATGCCACTGACATGATTTGCCACAGTGGCAATCAGGGGATGGAGCTGTGGTATCGAGGTCCCACAGATACATGTGCTTGATGAGATTGGGAGATTGTCTTAGCTGTCAATCATGATGTTTGAGCTCACTGTTATAGCACCAAATAACTAGTTAAAACTAAACTTACCAAGACATACATCAGTGTGATAAAAACGACCTAAAATAACAGAAATCATTTTTGCAAAAAGAAAAGAAAAGTATTCAAAGTTGCATTTTAACTTTTTTGTTTGGTCCATGCATTTCCCCTCTGCTAACATGGGGGAGGTTTATGGCCTTTACTGCAGCCAGCCAACAGGGGGCAATGGAGACACATTGGCTTCACTTTTGTTGGACTGTCATGTTGTCCTCTGGACAGTTTATGTCAATATGAGTATTGTAAATTAAGATGTTATTAAAACGTTTCAATCTAACCTTATACCCTGGGATGGTTTGACTTGTGGTTTGTGATTTGCTGTGCCTATGCCTGGTTGCCATGGTATGATTGGCAGATTTTTGCCCAGAGGCAGTGTTTCATGAATTACCCTTTTCCAACCAATAATAATAATGGTAAAAATAATGATATTGATGGTGATGATACATTATTTCTGTGGGGCTTTTCAATAATGCTAAAATGGGGCATTAAACTAAAATTATAAATTCATAGTGAATTAAATTCTTTGTGTGATTCATAACAGAAGGTAAAAATAGGGCTGTGAAAATATCATCCCACTGAGAATCACCCAATTAACTCATCTGATCTGAGCCACATCATCATTACAAACCCAGACAGCCCACCCCTTCTTTATCGTGTCTCCTTCATCTTAATTTTTTCACAGGGACCAGTATGAGTGTTACACATTTAACCCCCCCCCCAGTGAAGGGGTGGATGATTTTTTTCACTGAGATCATAAATCCCCACTCTATACCTGGTCGAGCACTGTTAGAATGCACAGTGGTTTGCTATAGCCGGCTCCCCTGGCCCGAGACTATAGATCTGGATTGACAGCTGCTCCGTCGTGTCTGCCACTGTTAATTATTGAAGGATTTGGGTTGACGGCGAGCAGCTCTGCCAAGCGACCTTGAGCCCTGCTGGGGCCGAAGGACTTCCAACTAAAAGCCTGCTCCCCTGTCACGGCAAGCAAGAGGCCCTTCAGCCAGGCTGCCCAATTGCTTCATAAGAGAGATTGATAGATAGCTGCATGTGCCACACTGCTGGAGAGTTTTCCCCTTTAGAATCCGATGTGCTTTAAATATTGATATCCACTCGTCCGCTTAGTTTTTATGCACCATGTGGATAATTATTGACCTAAATGTATGATAATTCCCTGAGGAGTGATAGACTTTTGATATCTGATACCTACGGTGGCCCTGAGAGCTCAATGCGCTACAAGAGAAAAAACCCCACTTCCAAATAGATACAACACGTGCAAATGGAGAAAACAAATACTCACAACACAACCAAACACTCACATACAAGACGTCACAACTAAAATGTTGATCAATTTTAACTTTCAAAGACACTGAGACAGTTTTCTATGCTTTTATTTCCTCACGCATTGTAACAGCCTCTTTACTTCCCTAGCACAAATATCTATCGATCGTCTCCAGACTGTACAGAACTCAGTGTCCAGACTTAGAAGTTGAAACAAAAAACCTGACCACATTGCTCCTATTCTAGCGTCTTTGGTTTCCTGTATGTTTTAGAATTGATTTTAAGATTACTTTTAAAGCTCTCAATGGCCTTTCTCCCGGCTACATATACACAAGTACATTGTGATCCTCAGGCAGAGGTCTCCTGTGTGTTTCAAAAAGATTTTGGATTAGAAACTAAATGAGATCATTCGCTGTGAGCACTCCCAAAACTCTTGAACGATCTGCCTGAGGAAGAGCCTTTTCCTGATTTTCGCAGAATTGTTTTCTATTCATTTAAAATAGTTGTATGTCTTTTAGAGTTCTTTTAAATGAATACCATCTTTTAATATTTGCCATTCCTTAATTTTTGCTGTGCCTATGATTGTATGACCTGCTGCCCTTGTAAAGGACTTTGTTACTTGGATTTTGAAATCAGCTCTATAAATAAAGTCATTATTATTATAATTACTCACAACATGAAAGGGGACACTAAAAAGTGATAAACGTGAAACTTAAAGGTCCAGTATGTAAGATTTAGGTGAAAGGGATCTACTGGCAGAAATTGAATATAAATTCATCCTAGCAATGTTTTCACTAGTGTGTTTCATCTAAATTGTTGTTTCTTTGCCCTAGAATTACCCCTTTATATTTAAAAACTTTATATTTACATCGGGAGGGGGTCCTCTCTACGGAGGCCATGTTTTTTACAGTTGTCCAGACCGGACAAACTAAACACCTTTTGAGTTTTCATAAAAATTGAAGGCTACCACAGGTTTTTTATTTTATGTTTGGAAGGGGAGAGTAAGGTGAGGGCTTTTCAGCTGCAACATGCAAATTCACCACAAAATTCTTCACACTGAACCTTTTAGCCTGCCAATTCAAATAATCTGATGAAATACACGTCATTAAATAAGAGACAGGCTAACTTCATGCTGGCTGGCAATATAAAGTGCTTTATAATAAGCTGGATCAAACAGAGTTCGAATCAACTTTTTACTGAACAAAAACTAACGAGCACTCAAGTTGACGTCACTTGACCTGCATCACTGTGACGCCGTGTCTCTTCTCTGATGCACTTTGTGTGTGTTGATTTGGACTACAGTCTGTTTGGGATTTGGTTGTTGGAAATAAATTATTTCATTTATATTCAAC
The DNA here is from genome assembly GCF_024713975.1 of Paralichthys olivaceus. Classification (NCBI taxonomy): domain Eukaryota; kingdom Metazoa; phylum Chordata; class Actinopteri; order Pleuronectiformes; family Paralichthyidae; genus Paralichthys; species Paralichthys olivaceus. Next base: position 18,097,489 of record NC_091104.1, on the reverse strand, counting down.
CCACGCACAAAAAAAAATTCAACCTGCCGCAACACTCTAAAAGAAGTCCAAGGGAAAACCGCTGACCTGGCAACCCTACATGTCAGCAAGTGTGTCTCAGCCATGTTCATCACATTTTACTGTCCCCTGGAAACACTTAATTTGTGTTGTGAGTATTTGGTAGTGTTGTAAGTATTTGGCAGTCTTGTAAGTATTTGGCAGTGTCATGAGTATTTGGCAGTGTCATGAGTATTTTGTTAGTGTTGTGAGTATTTGGCAGTGTCGTGAGTATTTTGTTAGTGTTGTGAGTATTTGGCAGTGTTGTGAGTATTTATTTTGTGTGAGTATTTATTTTGTGTGAGTATTTGCAGTGTATTTTGTATTAGTACTGCATGTGTAGTCAAATTGATGATGTGAACCCATTTGCATGTTTTGCGTCTATTTGCAATTGTAGTGAGTTGAGCTTTCAGGGCCACCGTAGATATGTTAAGTTCTAAAACTGTTTGCAGCGTGTCACACACTGGCTGAGACGGCACGAGAAAGAAAAAGGCAGACAGTGAAAAAAAATCTACGACCATTGTCAGTGGTGATGACAGCATTATACTGGGAGAAAAGAACCTACTTGGAAGAAGCTCTTGATATGAAGTGAGTTTAATAGAGTAGATAAGGAAACAGAAGAAGCTGGAGAATGATGGTGTATTATGTGTCATCCAAGTGAGGAACTGCGCTGAGATAGTGGGGAAACTCTTGCTCACTGCAGCCTCTCACTACCTCTTGCTCTTCTTCTCTCCATCACTCTCCATGTGTTGAGTCCAGGATCCAGACTCCAGTCCCCAGGTTTTCGCTCGAGCCATGCTGTTGGATCCAGCAGCAAATGCCTGTTTATCCTGCCTCTCCTCTCTCCCCTCTCCTCTCCCTCTCTCACTGTGCACTGCTCTGCTCTGCTGCAGTGGATGGTCCTCACCGTGCGCTCACAACTCGTCTCCGTGGAGGAGATCTGAGCATCTCACTGTCGTTTTCCCACCCTGCTGCTCTCCCCCCTTTTCTGCCCCTCGTTCCTTTGCCACAATACCATCAGAGGGGTCTGGATAAATGTGAGGGAAAAGTCATAGGATAGACGAGGGAGAAAGGGAAAGAGCTCAGGAAGTGTTTGATCCAACATCTCCTGCACACATGACTGTGTGATGCTCCACTGTCTCCGGATGACAGAGATGCCCAAGCTCTTAGATGCCTCCTGCGTTTAGACTCTGTTCCAGGTAAGTTTTTCCTCTGGCTTGATGATTTTTTTGTCTTATTCTGCATTTTGATGTAGAAGGTGACAGAGGAGCGACAATGGCTTATTCCCCCCTCAGGGTGTGGGAGTAACATGTTTTAATGAGGGGATGATATTTGGGCTGAGATTATGTGGTACCTTATAGAGTATCTTATGGATACAGCATATGTGTACATATGTGACAACTCTGTGATTCCATAATATTTTCTAAAGAGCTCGCCAATGAATTCTGCCACTGCAGTAACTTGAATATCATCTATTTTCAAATATTGAGGCAGGATCAGCTGTGTTTACCCGCTTGTATTGTGCACGATCTGCAGGGTCCACACACTGTCATCTACGATCCAATCTGTAATTGGGCATCAGGGAGTGGTAGTGGATGTATTAACGTGTATTGGAGTCGCTCAGAGTGTGTGTCCTGGGGTGGGCCAGTGAGTGGGTATAAAAAAAAAAGTGCAGCATTATAAATGTTACCTTTTCGTTGGGGGAAACCCTTTGGAGATGCTGTGTGTTTGGAGTGCAGCACAGCATGGATAATAACAAGGAAATTCTGTGCGTGCACGGTCGAGGGCGCACACTAACCCGTGCATGTGTGTGTGAGCGTGTGGGTGTGTGGGCAGCTGTATGCATCTAATGTAAACTCTCTCATGGAAAGATGAGCGTTCCGTGGGCGGCTTGTGCGTCGTTTATGTGTTTTATGAATGAAGTGCTTTTAGAGTGTGTTCAAGCAGAAAAAAAGTGCATGTGTGTTCACATATGTTCCTCTGTTGCGTGTGTGTGTGTGTGTGTTTCCCTCTCAAGCACTATTATCAACTGGCTCCCATCTACTTGAATGTGGTTGTGGGTTCAGACCTCAGCAGCACACACACACACACACACACACACACACACACACATCACTTTTGGGGAAACACTCCTCTACAGTAGAGTGGCGTCTCTTCATGAGGTAATGCCTGGCGTTCCACTGTGGGTGGTGACGATTTACAACCCAGGCTCGGGGGTTCTCACCACCCCTGCTGTAAATCAGCTTGACGAAGCACGGAACCACTGCAGCCAGTTTAGAGGAGATGCTCTGGACGTTCATGTTCACTGCTGCACTGCAGACAGATTCTCTCTCTCCGAAGTGTTACTCAGCCACAGACAGCGTAGGCTTGGTTAGAGAGCCTCTTCATCTATCAGTCCCTGCTATTTGAACAGATGCTCGTAATCTAAAGTAACTTCCAGCCAGACGTGTGGTATTTTTGCAGGTGCGGGCGGACCTATCTGATGGGGAATTGATGCCTGTGGGTGGCGTTGTGATTGTAATAGAACAACTGATGCCACTATGCTGACGGATCAGGTCTCTAGGTCTTAGTTGAAAAACGATTTCAGCATTAGACATATCATGGACATAGTGATAATCAATCCCCAGCACTTCTTGTGGCTCGTCTGTCTTTCTCAAGTGAAGCTCATTAATTTGAATTACAGGGCCTTCATTTACAATGGGGCTTCCCACTAAATGTATACAGTACAATTATGTACCTTATACTGAACTGTTACATCATTAAAGTAGACTGTAGTATTAGTGCTATACTGTAATAAGTGTATGTAAGGCAGTCCAATGAGAATCCTGGTTCAAGTCACAGTGACAGAAACATCTGTGCTGCTGAAGTGTTTGGAGACAGGTCGCTGTATCACACACAGCTGGGTGAATTCCTGTATAATACAAGTGCTTATGTTGATGTGTATGATTTTTATATAGTATATGTAGCATCGATTTTTCCATATTTCTTTGCTATAATATATAAAAAAAATTGATTTAAAGGAACAATGTGTAGAATTTTGTTGAAATTGCATGTGGCAGCTGAACACCCCTCACCTCACCCTCCCCTTCCAAACATGAAAAAGAAACTGTGGTAGACTTTAATTGTCATAAAAACTCAAAAGGGGTTTAGTTTGTCCAGTCTGGACTAATGTAAAAAACATGGCGGCCTCGGTAGAGAGGGTTCCTCGATGTAAATATAAAGTATTTAAATATAAAGGGCCTTTTCTGGGGTAAAGAAAACTACAATTCATACAATTTAGATGAAACAAACTGGTGAAAACATCATGAGGATTATTCTACATTAAATTTCTGCCAATAGTTCCCTTTCAACTAAATCTCAAACACTGGATCTTTAAGATTTAATTTAGTCGATACCTCTATACAGAGAAAGAAAACACTTTACATAATTCATCATATATTTTGCCAAGCTATGATTTGGTGTGGTATAATGATGTGTAAGCATGTTCTGTAATTGACTTATCTGAAAACTAAACATTATCTCATTAAACACATATGACATGATCTGGTGCATGGGTAGAAATTCAACCATTAAGTGTCTTTATCTGCATAGATGATCAAGAAGAAATGTATAAATGAAGGATGTTTATGCATGGCAAAAAATGACAACATTTTAACTTCTTCCTCCAAAGCCATTTTGTGCTGCGATTGGCACACCTGCCAAAAAAGATCAAACAAGCGGTGAGACCGAGCTTTATCCCCGCACCTTTCGATTTATACTCCACAAACTGTTTTCGCTCATGGCTTCCTGCAAGTGTGATGAAAATAGCAGGTGTGCTCAGGCAACCGCACTGATCACTGTAGCTTTGCTTTTGCAGTAGTATCCGAATTAACTGCGACATCTGCCAGCTTGGCTTGTAACTTGATGACACCACTAGACAACAATAATATTTGACTCACATTTGGCAGGTTGGTGGTTTATGTTAATTTCAAGCTCTGCACACAAACAACACACTAAGCAGTTAACCCCAGTCCTCCATCAAGCGTCAGTGAATGTACCTTATGTAGATATATGGAGTGCACATTAACCTGGCTGACAATGGCAGGCTATTGACTGACTGACAATGAATCAGTATGAACCAGGACTGAGACACATACAGCTGTTGGTCTGCTGAGTGGTGGCTGGTGGTTGCTTACATAATGGGTTTTCCTTAGGTCAATTGGCATGTTATCTGTGTGTCATGTCTGGCTATTATTATTTATTCCACTTCTGTTTGATGCCCATTGCACAACACACTTCCTGAATGAAGCAAGTGTTTCCCAAGAGTAGCAAATGAAGGACAAATTGATATTTATGTTCACACACACGCACACACACACACACATGGACCAGAGCTTTAAGTAATGCACAGATGGAAGAAGCGTTCTGAGCGTTCTTGGCAGCTCACATTGGATATCTGGGACAATGGACAGCTTTTGATAGCGACAGTCATGAACCCGACAAAAACAGCCGTCAGCCATGAACACATCACACAGAACTATAGAAACCACATTGAAGGAGAGTGTTAACATCCCTCCCCATCTCGTCATGCCGCTGTCGCTGTTAGATCACGTACAAAATATTGCCATCAGCACCTTGCAATACTAATCTACATCACTTCACATATGAATTATACGTGTGGTGGAGAAATCTGTAATGACTATGACAAGAAGCTATTCATTCAATTTGTGCAAGAGGCCTAGAGTCACACGTCTTGAAGCGAACTATAAGGAAAACGAGGGGTCTTATAAACGTTACGAGCCCGTGAAGGTTTGCAGATAGTTAATTGGTTCTTGAAGATGCGATTGACGTGGATACAGGTCTGTTTGCGTCGTCAGGGTAACAAATCCTGTTTGCAGCGCTCACTGTTTCATGGTTCACGGCCCACTCACGTTGATTTGCAAAGATTAAGGACGCATGTTGCCACAGTCCAACGAGAAGCATCTACTGGAACGATGCTGAAGTGACTCTGAAAATTGGTTCTTTATGTAAAGAGACACTAATTTGTTATTTCTCCTCTGTTGCAACGCAGCTGTAGGAACTTCGCAGTGAAGGAACGTGTTTGACTGAAATGGAGGAGAATGAGATAGAAATGGGCTGACGGCTTAATCGGAAAGAATTTAATTTGTCATGGATCATTGTGTCAGCAGCTGACATGGATGAAAGCTATGGAAGGGCATTTTCTTATTTTTGGAATGAGAATTATGTGCCACAGCTCTGGATGAGTGCATGAACTGTTGGACGCACAGATGGTGGCCTGGCTTGTTATATGAAATCCCCGGTCGGTATATGTTGTTTCATGTGTGTAATCTCGCCAGAGATTTTCAGTCGCTGGTGGCATATGTGTGTGTTTGTTGCATTGTAATATGTGTTTTATGTGAGGCTGAACAACATTTGTCTGCTGGGTTCATTTCTTTAGCCTCCAATCAGTGTCCGACTGACTCCATCAGCTTCTCTCCTTTTAGAAAACACACAAACTAGCAGAATGCTGGAGAGGCTGTGAACAGTCACCTCTTCAGAACAGGCTTCTCTCCCTACGGAGGATCTTGAACCGAACCCAAAAGAAACACAAGAGAATGAAGTCCTCTCTTCTTTTTTCCTCAGGCTTCCTCTCCCTTCCTCTCCCTCGTCTTTTCTCTTCATCTTTTTCCCCCTTTCTTCTTCTTCTCTCTCTTCCCACCTCTGGGCAGTCAGTAGGTTTCAATGCAGCCTGAGCAGGTGCCAGAGCTCAGCCTCTGAGCCACAGGTGAAGAATTAAAGCCAAATGTCTCATGCAAAGAAAACCGAACAGCCTCCTTTGCTTCCTGAAAGTTAGACTCCAATGAGCTGCGATTCTCTCTCCCTTTACTTCCACCAGCAGCTTGTTGAAATACCTTCACACCTCTGATAAGCACCAAGTCACAGGATGGTAAACTGCTGTTCGCTCGGGCACGCTACCATTCTACCGCTACCTTTTGCTGTAGTGTAAAAGGTTCAGGTGTTTTTCATTGCACTTCCTTTCTGCAGTGTTGAAACTTTGCAAAGCTTATTTCACACAATGTGGAACTATCACATACAAACCGTTCAGTCCTGTTATGTAGGAGAAATTCAACATTTAACTTACAGAGACTAGGGCGAGACAATTGATTCATCCTTACTGTCATGATGCGAAAGTTAGATTACTTATTTTGTTGTATTCATCATTTTTGTACTTTAAACATGTTGAACAATGAGCCATACCGGTTAGCCAAGCTAGTGTTTTCCATCTATTTCTAATATTTTATGGTAAGCTAAGCTTCCCAGCGTAAACTTTTACTCTAAATTTTGATTAATCAGGGGAGGATATCTGAATATTACAACCTACAATAGATTTAAAAGATCAGCAGTCAGGCTCACAAACTCTGCAAAACTTCAAACCCACAGTTCTCCATTTTCAGTCCTTGTGGGAATCCAAAAGTTTTCAAAGACAGTGAAGATATTTGGCTGAATCTGAAAGAACATATATGAAATGATGTCCAAGACAACCAGGGTATGATGCAGCTTTACAGCCACATAGATGCTTTGGTTTGATTGATTTACTCATAATTTGTTGCTTAAATGAAGAATCAGAATTCACAATAGAAAATAATTTGATAAAACTGTACAATAAGATGTTTTAATTTCTTTCTGTACCTTAAAGAAGGACACAACATTGTGTCCTACCAATACTGGTGGGTATTTTTGCATTTCCTGACACAACATTATGCATTGATGGATATTGTCATGTAGCAAGAGTGTAAAGAATAATCTCATCGCACCATCACCACTAAACACAGTTCATTTTTTTGCTATAAGGTTTCAAATCCAGCCTGTTTGACACCACATCACAGGACCTTGCTCCTTTAGTTGCCATGGAGACACCATTAGGCAGTGGTGCCATACCGATTTTTGTATTTCTTTGCATAACCCCACGCCAAACCTGCTTGTCAGGCGGCTCGGCCGTGCCAACTGCCTGCGTGGGTGTGTAGATGGGTGCACATGCACGTTTCTCTGACTGAGAGCGAGTGGGAGAGAAAAGAAAAAGAGATATCAAAACAAGGTGGGAGGGATAAAGAGAATGAACAAAAGAGCGGGGAAAAGAATGACAGGAGTGAATGATGGAGACGACGAACAGGAAACGCACACGCACGTATACTGTACACACACACACACACACACACACACACACACACACACACACACACACACACACACACACACACACACAGACACACACACACACATATACACATCCTCCAGCAGAGACGAATAGAGTACGAACAGTGAGTGAGCAGGAGTGTGGGTGGAGGGATGCCGCAACAGTGCAGCTTATTTTTCTTCAACCTTCTCTCAGGGGCTTCTCCCTGCATTACTTCAAGTTTCCTCTGAGGCCACTTCGCACAGAGTGATGCCAAATCCAGTCTCACTCTCATTATAACCACACATGAGAGTTTGATTACAACTCTTAATGATTTTCAGATCCCAGTAAAACCTATTGATTTGTTTTCTGAGAGGGCCGGGCATGAGCAATACAGTGCAATATAATTTTGAAAAACGGGTCTAATTTGTCACCTTGTTTTCACCTAATCGCCGCCACTCACTTTGCATAATCATTGTGAGTGACCCAATTTCGGTTAATCCACTGGGCTATTTGCTCCTTCACAAAACTCAAGTTACCACATTAATAGTCTGATTTCCTTTAAAGCATTTATTGGCAAATAGGATATTAGCATATTGCTCAGGGAATGATTTCTGGTATTTCTGCAAAGTAAATAAAGGTATATACATATTAACATGTATTCTGAAGTTGGTATTATATTATTCATATTATAGAATACGTTCTATTGAGTTTCACTTTATATAATTACAAAGGTTGAAAACATTATTAAACCTTTCAAAAATTACATTTAAAAATAATCGAAACAAAATCAACAGCACTGTCAGTGCTCAGACCCTAAAACAAAGAGGGTTTTATAATGTAATAGCTCCTCGGACACAGTGAAGTGCTTTGTAATGCTCCTCGGTTGCATTGTTGATTCTGGTCAGCAGATGTCACTGTCCATGTTTAGTACTGTAAATGCATTATTAATGGTGTATTAGGTGTAAACGATTTTAGGAGAAAAGAAGTAATAAACTGAAATTGCAAATAACTGAGTCAAATCCAAGTCCAAAAGCGTAACAATGAGTCCAACTAAAGATCCACTAAGAAATCAAAAAGTCATGACACTGTTCTGATGATATATATAAACTATATATAACTGTAAACTGTACATAACGATCCACAATGATGTGCAAAACAGCATGGCTTGTACCCTTTACACATATACCTATCCAGTGTGTTTAGTTTGCTTTCTAGATATATCACAGAAAGTAATTTTACTGCTCAACGGTCGTCTATCCACATGATGTAACCCTCCCTCTGTCGGGCGCCTCAGAATCATCGCTCCATCCGTACGCAGCTCTCTGGTAAAGTGACACAACATGAGCTATGATTGAGCATTGGGACCTTTACCATTTGTTTCACAAGAGGTTTGGTATATAAGGCTGGGAGTTCCATCAATTCTGCTTCACTTTACATTGCCATCACAGAGGGTAGAGAGGCTGAGACCTGAGACAAATAGTCAGGACTTCTGATGTGTGCTGTGGACACAGTGGATGCACCTGTGGGTCAAAGGCGAGACTGCGCAATCAGAGAGAAAATGGAGTGGCTGTTGCTGGTGGAGAGAATGGGGAAAAAAAGTGAGACCTGGTGAGCGAGTTTTCGCATATGTCAAGTTGCATCAGTAGACAAGTGAGTAAGATGGCAGTGGCAGCTGGAAAGGTTTTGTTTTGGTTCCTTCATCGATTGATTCAACACAATTAAACATAATCTTTTAACAAACGAATGATTCCACAAATCTATCTGTGACGTGCATATCTAAAAAAATTCATCTTATTGGCTTCACGCAGGCATGTCTATAGTAAATGGTACTGCAGTGTCAGTGAAGTGAAGGGCGATTAGCACATGCGATACATTCAAAACTTTAAATAAACAGGTGACCAGCGCTCTGTACCAGCAGTGGCTGGGACTTATTGCAACTGATTCTCCAGTTCAGGTTTCTGCATATTGAGTCGAACTTCATCGAACTTTGAATAAACAGGTGACCAGCTGTTTGTCCAGCAGCGGTGAACTCAGGGCTCCGCAGGTCACGTTTACAGTTTCAGAAAGAAAACTGCAACCAGCATCACCGCAGGCCAAACAAACAGCCCATTCCAGACAGACATGTTTACAAGGGTTACAGGCAATAGATTTGAATCATTTCATTTGCTTTTAACAGAATTTGGTGTTGGGTCTTTTGGGAACACAGTCCTCTGTGTGGGATGTTTACCGGGAGCGTTTGTCTTTGCACAAACTAAAATTCAAGCATCTGACAAAGATCCAGGATCATTCATCACAGTTGTAACTAGTTTAAATTACTAAGTAATCATTGGCAGAGCACCACAGAGAGACAGTGTATTTCTTGGTGCAGGGACTCAGGAGTTTTCAGGTGCTGATTTTTCAGACGCTTCTGCCAAATCCTCTGTTATGCCAGGACACAAACTTCTGTGTACATACAGTATGAACACACTGACCCCTGGATCTGTACTGTGGCCAAAGACCTGTCTGGAGTACTTTTGCTATTTCTCCTCCCCTAGAACACTTGTCTTCTTTTTTACCCCTCCCAATTTACTCTGTGCTTGCTCTCTCTTATCCACCCCCGTCCACTGAGGTATACGCACACATTTTCTCATCCGGATCCTGAGCCTCTCATTGCCACTTGTTTACTCAGTGTTTTTTCTTCTGCAGCATGAGCACATCCAAAGTTTAACATTGCTCCGGTCGTCTTGAAAGAATCCAGTGTGGCTTTTTTTTTTCTTGTGCTGCAAATTATCTCCGAACATCTTTCTCTCTCTCTCTCTCCCTCTTTCTCTCTCCATATACTGAAAGTGTGCAGCACCATCAGAAACTGAACTACACAAATAAACCATCCTGATCTCCTCAATGGTATTAATGTATTCTCTCACAAGTCTTGCTGGTGTCTCTCTCTCCCCATGCCTTCACACACCCCACATTATAACACAGCCAGCGCATTACAGACCATCTAAGGGCTGTTTGAAGCACCAGGGTTTTGACCAGACTCTTGCTCACTAATGAGAAGTACGGGCGCTGCGGTCACATCACTGATGATGATGCACTGACCTGTTTTGAAATTAGCAGGTACATTGTTTCAGGCAAGACATGATCAGACCTGATGTGGTGACGTTAAAGGCAAATGTGCATTGGCTGTATTTTGCCAGAGTCAAAGATCTTGCACTGCATTTGCATTAGCCTGGCACTATTGACATTATTAGCGATCAGCTGGTTTCTTATACACATTGCATATACAGCATAGGTATTATGCTTTTAAAACACTATAAGGACATAACTCACCAAAGCTTGTTTTTCATTGGCTCAGCATATTGTGAGGTTATGGTACTCTCTTGATGTTGTTTAGCATAGTCACCTTTAAAGAGCTATGTAACCATTGAAACAGCAGCATCATGAGGGGTTGAACCAGATGCTGACAGTTTTTCAGTGTTTCCAAGTTTTTTAATAAAAACGGCTGCAGGGGTTTGCAAATGAACTAATCTGCTTTTTGCATCATCCCCAGTAACTCCAACAAATTTTACTCAATACAATATTTGAGTATTGTATTTAGTTACTGTCCAGAGTTTCTAGGAAACATGGGACTCTGAAGTATTAAGCCAGCATTACCAGGTTTTATTGTGAGTTGAAGTGTGCCTGTGTGTAAACTGGAGTGCAGCTCAGCCCGCAATTTTCTGTCTGAACCACCCAAGAGCAATCGGCCAAGCCCGACCCAGACTCGGCAGGTACTGTTTTTTTTGTGTCCAAACCTGACACAAGCCTGATATTTTCTCCAGATACCGGCACGTGCAGTGTAAACAAGGCAACGTGACCAAACATCATCCGAATATCATTTCAGAATTTCTGTCCAGATCCAACTGCAGCCTGTTAGACTGGGAAAAACATTTTTCAGTGTAAACCCAAGAGCTTTACCGTACTGTGAGACTGAGCTATCCGTAGATGGTCATTAGATGAGTCCAAACTGATGCCTGGTTGATAACTGTGTGTGGAGGGATTGGATTTATTCAACAGCACCTTTGAAGGAGCTGGGTGTATTGTAATTACTAATTATTCAATTATGAGTAATTGATTGCAGAGTAACTGCAACGTGATTGCTGCATCGTATTTTTCTTTCCAGCCACCAGCAATCACTGGATAGGCTGGATAGCTGGCTTCTGTTTGTGCCCTGCAGTTCACCACACATGCACTAAATTGCTGGGTACAGTTAGTAAATCGCAGCAGATGTCTTTGTCACACTCAAAACTAAATGACTCGGAGACTTTGCTGGAGCTTTTCAGTCAGGACCAACTGGAATAGAGATAAGGATGGGGGAGTAGTAGGTGAACTGTAGGCTGATGCATCTGAGAGGCAGGTGTGTGCAGGTGCTTTATGCAAAGGGAGGAGGAGATGGGGTCGTAATTATACAAGTTTTTGTCACTTGGAAGTGTGAACCTTTTCTTACTGTAGATATTTAGTTTAAAACTGATCAGAGTAAATGTTATCCTTGAAGTGACCAAATGCCCTGCACTGAGCTACAGTAGAACATCTACTTATATTGCTCACCGCATTACACAGTCAATCATCACCAGAATGCAATTACACCCACTCCCCCCACAGCTCCTATTAATAGCTGCAGATTAATCATCAATGTGACATGTCCGTGACACGCTGCCAAATTTTTATCAAATGACTGTGGCATGAGTGTGGTTCCGAACAAAATGCATATCAAGCGCATTCAGATTCGAATGTGAAAAATGTTGAATAAACACGAGAATGCCCCTTGAGAGAAATGTGCTTAAACAAACACACCCCCTGTCAACAAGTGTAGTGTGGGGCCTTCATACACAAACATAATTTTTCACATTTGCACCTTCCCCATGTGGGCTCGCTAGCAATGTGACACCTTTGAGTTGATGTGGTGGCGAGCTAACACCTTTATCTCCAGGTCTGTGTGTGGGGAAAAAAAACACAAATCCATCCACAACTGGACCCACTCCACCCTCCTCCTTACAGGTCGATGCAGATACCTGCTGACTAATGGAAGGGAGGGTCATTAGGCCAGGTGGTGCCGCTGTGAGACCCACCGAGCAGCACATGTCTGCCATTATCACCTACAGACAGGACTATAGATTAACACACTTTGAATATGAATCATCTCCAGCAAAATGCAATCAGGACCCAACTTGCTGGAATTCCATATGTGTTTGGAGTATGCCACACAAAGAGGTAAATATTTCATTGTAGAGTGCAATACCTGTTTTCTTTATGGTGCTTTTTACAATAAAGAATCTTTAATCTTTAATCTTGATTAGGAGCGTTTGGGGGGACTGTGGGGGCCTGAGGCAATAGGGACCAAATTGGCCCCCATCCACCAAAGAAACCTGGATTCTCCATCTTAGAAATATTTATTCTGGTCTTTCTCTTTCTTTGTCGGAGGCCGAACCAAAGAAGCTGGTTTCTTCAGCAGAGAAAATTCTGTAAGGTCAATTTCACCTGAACGCTTCATATGGACTCTGAGATCTCACATTATAGTCATGTAGGAAGGGCCAATGGTTTCAAAGGGAAGGTCTCACATACCAAAACAAAGAACAGAGAGTCTTGGACTACAAAGCTTGCAGAGGAGCTGTGACTTTGCTTCTTCCTCTGCTCAGGAAACATGCACTCCACTACATCTTTACAGTAACAATGATTGTTGGCTGCTATGTGAATGTTTAAAGTGTCATGTGGTGCCAGTTTGGCTCTCAGGAGGATTGGATGGAGAGTTGTGAGACGAGGACAGCACTCAATTTGCTGTTCAAATGCGAGAGTAAAGCAGGCTCTGTGAATGACAATGGGGGATCACAGTGTCAGCTCTCCGAACTGTCTGAGTGATTTCAGGAAGCAGATGCACTGTACAGATGGGCATTGGTCTTTTTTCATTAGCAGGCATATGACGCAGGCTCTAAATGTGTTTAATGGGCTTTTAGAAAGTTTGCGATTCTATCATTCAGGCTGGAAACTTGAGCATTTAGGGCCTGCCACATCTAGTCTAGTACTGATACTCAGGCATTGTATTGGCATTAATGAAAATGTTTAACAGCTACATACTTGAAAATTACCACAAAGACTCTCTGAATTCAAATATCTATAAGGGCAGTTCTCTCATTGGGCCTCAGGCAGGAATTTCTTAATGAATAGAACAGAGACGAGATTGAATTTCATTGTGCTGTGCCTGTCAGAATAATTTGGGCATCCATGAGGTTGTGAACCCATCCCCAGGATGTTCTTTTTCTTTGTTCATCAGTTTCTTAGGTCTAAGTAGCAAGTAGTTATTACCAGAGAGTCAGGCTCATCTTAGCCATCGTGTATTACCAGAAATATCACCATAAAAAGAACATAAAACACCACTCTCACCTTTAACTTTGAGTAAAGAAACTGTGAAATAACAAAAGACAATTGGTGGTTTAGCTCCATTAAGGTTTTTGAAACAATATTAATGTCATATTAATCTTTTAAAAAATATTACAAAGCAAATCAATGGAGCACCATTTTAAAAGAAGACCAAAGTGAACGCACACCGACAACATCCTTACGCCAAACACTCCACACCTGGCGGACACACAACTGCTCACTGGTTATTAACCATTCATTAACCCTGTTTACAAGTTTTTACCCCTGTTTATTATTATTTATTATAATTAAAGAATTGGACTTTGAAAAAATGAAGCTGGCGCAGCAGAATGCCGCTCTGAAGGTGATGATGACGAGCAAAGAAAACAAATGGAACAAGGAAAAGAAGAGCAGACTCCTCCCTGCTCCAACCTTCCACCCTGTTAACCCCTTTCACATCTCCCATCCTTCCTCTCCTTCAACCATCCCCTCAGCCCTGCTCCCTTCCCCTCTTTCCCTCCTCACCCTCAATCCGAAACATGTAGATATCCATCATTCTTAGAAAAAAATAAAAACAAATATATATTTCAGTTCAAAAATTAGACAATGAACTGTAACTGTATGCAATGTGGCGTGGATACCGTGTGATTGACAGCTAGTGCTGCCCAATGGGTGCAGGCAGGTGTAATTGGGCGTGCTGTGTCCTAGAGCTCTCAGTCAGACCCCCCGCCCCCCAAAAATAGCATCAGATATGTTCCATCTTGTCTGTTCACAAATACATTGAAATCATTGTGACACAGATTACAGCAATAGAAAGGAAGGAAAATAATAAACAACCAGGTCAAAGAAAATGATCAGTAGAATGTTTCAGTGACTTTGACTTGACCTTTAAAATTGTTCAGACCCAAAATACTCACCTGACCTAAGGAAGTAAAATAAAAAAACGACTTTTAATTATTTTTAATAATATGAACATCAGACCTGAGCAGTTTTGACAAGCCCTGGATGTCAATCAAATTTTTCAATAAACCTGTGTAGTCTGCACTTATAGAAAGGCAAGTTTCCTTTTGAATAACACACACACACACACACACACACACACACACACACACACACACACACGCACACACACACACACACACACACACTGTACCATCATTTCTGCCATTGCTGCTGTTGATTAGGTCCAGGACCTCTAAGCCATTACAGCATTGATTGGAATCATATTTTGTTGCGGGGGCCACAGATGCTGATCAACAACCAAACTCCAGGCATGTTCCACATGAGAGTCGATGTGCTTGCCATTAATTAAATCACTCTGGGCCAGAAACTGCCAGTGTATGATTGCTTGACGTAAATCAGCAGCATCTTGTGAAAAATGCAAACACCTCTCAAGCAAAGTGTTGTTTGATTGGACAGTTATTCCCTACAGCTTTGTCACTATGATTTAGATTCCATTTCTCTTTTCTGCAGCCATGGATTGATAGTCACATGTCTGTATTATATGAGTCATGCCAGCTCTTTGGTTTAATCCCCTCCAGATTCACACCTCAAAGTTGTATATTATGGTCTTGCACTCAAACACCCCTGTTGTGTTAAACTCTATTACATATAAAGGTGGTTTGCCATTGCCCTAGCCACTTGTCTGAAAGTTAATATAATATCTCAGGGTCACTTTGTGAATTAGACGACAGACTCATGTATCACTGCATGTTTTCGGCCTTAACCAGCCACATCGCAGCTTCACTTTTATCCTTGGGAATTCAAGGCTGGTCCTGACACAGACAGACCGCTCCCCATAAGTTCCAGCTGTTTATTCTCGCCAGGCCATCAATCTCCGTGTGCTGTCTCCAAAGGGACGACAGACTAATGGAGATGAGACTCAACATCTTTTACGTCTTCCTCCCGGCAAAATTGATGTCTGAGCCTCTAAATGTGAACCCAAAAGTGAACCATCTGTGAAATGCTGATGCAAATCCATTTTTTACCAGGTCCTCCACCTGTTACTGAGGGTCATAAATCACGTTAAGAGAATCTACAGTAAGGACGCAGCTGCCCATTCTCTCTTTTTTTCCTCTTCACTGGTTGTCAATTTTCAAGCACAGAAAAGAAATTGTCAGACACTTTTAATCTGTTTCTCTCTTTTGGTGAGCTGATTTCAATCCTGTCATCACTGTTGCAGCCGCCTCCAGTAACCATAGCTCAGTACCTGGCCTCGCTCTTTCGCTCATACGACTTCACTTAAAAACAAAGTAATTCTACGTTGTTGACTTGTTTTTCTAGTTTCGGTAATTTGCACTGTCCTTTTATCTCCATGCAACATTGATGAAAGGATAATATTACAAATAGGAACCTCATTTTGCCTTTTTTTTAATGCTATATAAGGAAGAGAAGACAGCCATTGTTACTCTCAAATGAATATTCAGTATACGATATAATGCATTTTGCCAAGGATTACTTTAAAGTTACTATTTCCATTATCTACATACCATTCAATTCTGCTGTTATTATCTGTATTTATTGAATAAAGGATGGTTTAGTGAGTTGGGTTCTGAAACTTTTATTTATTTTATTTGTTCAAATCCTTCTTGTGTGTGAATAGCCATCAATAAGTCTTTTTTCAAATGTAGCTTGCTCTAAATAACTTCTCCATGATTACCAACCATAGCTTTAATTGGTAGATCAGAAAATAAACTGAAAGAAAAAAATCCGCAAATCCCTTACATTTGAGAAATATGTATAACAAACAAGATATAACAAATATTTCTGACAATGGCAATAATGGCAAACAAAAGCTTTTCTAGACTATTGACCTGCAATCGAAAACCAGGGTTATGTCCATTATGCGGTATGTCCTTTGACCATTTCTCAGCAAACCTAAGATGAGCGATTAGTTGACTGAAGGGTCATGCAACAGGTTGGTGAGTCACTTTGCCGCATCTTGCTGAGTAGTTGACTCACTAAGGGCTCAGGTGCTTCCACTTGCCACCAACACTTTAAATTTGCTCAGAATACGGAAATGCTCCACTGTGCTTTTACAAAAAATAAGTCCAAATTATTTTCGTAACACCAGCTACCACCCTCCGATCAGCCTGTGGCCTCTCCCTGCTGGCCTGAATGTAAAACAAAATGGCAGTGGCATTTAAAAATAAAGCAGAATAGTGTGAACACACCCTCTGGAGGTTGCAGCTGCTCGCCTATTCACCTATTAACGCTGGAGGGGACCAGAGGCGATGCCACACTGATCATTTAGGCTCATTTGGATTAGTGAATAAGTGTGAAGCATGGTAGCTCACTGTGTGTTGCATGGCAGGAACAGCATTTTCCATCCACTGTTTTAGTCTTACACAAATGATGCCGCTTGTGAGCTTGTGCAACTGTTTTTTTTTTCCGCAAGTAACATCTCACCTTAATTGCCAGTGCATTCTGTTCTATGTACAATATACTCACCCACTCCTGATTCCAGTGAATGCATATACTGATGAAATAGTGGTGCTTTACTCTCTCCTGGCTGTGGGCAGTCTGCAGCCTCAGAGAGTGGAGAGTCCCCACGAACCTGAGCTGTCCCCATCTGGAGCCAGCCACCACTTAGTCATGGGTGTTTAAAGACAGCTCTGATAGACTCCTGCACTGTCTCCCTGTTAGTTAGAGCTTGTTAACCGAGATGCTCTGAATACAAGGTCAGGGCTAATATACCCTAGTCATTTGGGGGGGCACTGAGTCTATTAGGGTGCAGAGCTTAAACTGGACTGGACTGTCGCTGTATTCAAATGCACTGAATACAATTATTTATACGCGATGGGGCATGTCAGCCACATGCATCTACAGAAGCGCCTGAATGTTCACATGACTGCACATTGCAGTGTATAAATCTGCCTAAATATGTGGGTGGACACATGCTAATGTAGGTTAGTGTACTGTATGTCTTTGAGGCTAAGGGTGCAGATGCCGATGTTATTATGTGGGTTCGGGTCATCTGAGAATCCATGCCTGGCCACGCACCACAGGGCCCGCTGATCAATGCTGACTGAACGTCTGAGGAAGCGGTGGGAATTTTTTTATAGATCAGACTCTGCATCAGTGTGCCATTCCCACATTTATCATGTGCCTGCCCCTCCTCCGCATGAGCTTTGTGCAAAACAAGGAGATTAAACCTAATAAATAGCTGCGTGAATAAGTGAGTGATTTTGTGCGGTTCTTGCGGCATAAGACTGAAACGACATAACATGCTGTGATGAATAGTAAGGGCTCTGAGGTCATCGCAACATAAAAGAGGACATCGATGTAGTATTAATCACATTTGCAAATAAACTTCTACTTCAACCCAATGACTCACAAGCATGTTTATCCAGGATGACCAAGCATGTAATATTTATTTTTCCGTCAGAGATTAACCCTTCCTCATGCCTCAACGCCTGACTTCAAGCATCATCGTCATCAGATCCTGGAGAGGGTAGAGAACATTCTCCCTCCACAGGGGCGTCTTCCTATCTGGAATGGAAGTGGGCCACATTAAATCAGTCCTGGTGGAGACGGAGGATAAGCTTTATGCATCTGCTCTAAGTAAAGAGAGTGTGAGGGAAAACACTTTGCACGCAGCGAGGAGACTCCACCAACACCTCGTTCGCCTCCTCCTCCTCTCATATCGCTATGGCAACGGGATGTCTTCAATATAGGGTGCGAGTGTGTCACATAGCTGCATTGGCTTTTTGTGGACGTTTATGATAAAGGTCTGTGTGAAAGAAATGCTCTCTCGGGATGAATGTTTTTGCTGGCTGGGTTTTGTCAGCTGTTTTTGGTCTTTTCGATCCTTCTTGTTTCTTTCTCTCCGTTTCTCACTTTCTCTGCGTCACATTCTGTCGCACATATGGGCTCCCTCTTGTTTATTTTTTTTCCCTCTCTTCTCACGTGTTGTTCCTCATTTCTGAGGCTGTTCGCTCCTGTCTTATCTTGTCATACTGCAACTGCGGTAGTTTTTCTTTCACCTGTAACATACAACACCGCAGAGCAAAATAAAAAGAGCTGTATTGTGGTTGCTAGGCTACAGAGGGACACGGAGGATCCCTGAAGATTTCCTGTTACGGATTGCCACATTGTTTGGCCTTCAGCATTGAGGAGCGTTTGAAGACATTGCATTGTGATACATAGTTAGAAAGAAAAAAAAAACTCCTCTGCTACATGCTGCACTGCAGTTGCCTGGTGTTCCCCCAGTATACGCCTCTCTCTTCTGATTTTGAGGCGGATGCAGATGAACAGGGCCAAGCCCGTGTCAGCTTTCTTGTAGCCCTTTAGGTTTCGCACTGTAAGCATTTGCCCCTGTAAGCCACCCCTGCAGCATCTAATGGTTATATCCTGTGGAGAGCAGTGGTTACATTGTATTCCCATCAAGCTGCCATGACATAAATTCAAGCACCAGTGACAGCGAGGGACAGGGGGAGGGATGATGTTACAAGCGCTGTGAGGACAAGTCAGTGGTGCTAAAATCAGCGTCTAGAGGGAAACCCAGGGTGAGAGTGTTTACATTCCATCACCAGGCGTCAGTGCGTGGGAACACGTCATTTTGCATCCAATATGGTCAAAGTAAACACCTCTCTCTGGACCATCAATAGTTATGGGAGGCTTCTTGATTCCAGCCTATCATTATTTCCCCATCCTTATCTGCCGCAGGTCATTTATTGATTTGGATCTTGTGCACCAGTGTATATGTTGTCGGTGTCGCAGCTGGTTAAGGTCACAAGACTAAAATGTCATGCCGTTGTGCTGTGAATTCATTTGTTGATGTTTAGGGCCTTGGCTCTTCTTTCAAATATTTATTTTAGCACAATGTCCTGGGGGAGTTTAAAGCTGCTCAGATCAATATTTTGTGTGTGAAAGATGGTCAACTGAAATAATGAGAATAATCATCCAACTGCAGTGCACTTCCATTCCGCTGTACGGAGCATTTTGTCATCTCGGCGGCCTCTAAAGTAATTTTTTTTATTCGCTCTTGTCAATGTCATCTCCAGCAGCAACAGATAGTTGTTATCCACAAAAATACTAATCTCTAAAGACCAACTGTTTGCTATGTCCAGCCCCAATCAGCAGGCAACTTGTTTGTCGATAAATTTGTTTGTTTTTCAGCAAGACTATGTAAAAAATACTGGATGGATTTCCACAAAACTTGGTGGAAGGTATGGGTCATGAAAGAACCCACTAAACTTCGGGCATTTTGAATAATTCATGACTCTTCATGGAAATAAACCTGGCATATTTAAAGGACTGAGAACTATGAGTGAGTCAAATTCTGTGGAGTTGGATGGAATTGAAGTGGACTGATAGGCCTGTGGGGATGATATGCACTCTACTGAGTGTCATTCTAGGTTTTAAAGGTGTTAATATAACAGTGTTATGTTCACAGCTTGCTGCACTAACACTAAGTGCACATAAATTTAGGTTTAAGATACTTTCATGTGGCAGGTCTCCAGTTATGTTTGAAAGATAAATTAACAGCCAGGACCAAACTGGAATAGTGTTTGTGTTGTTTAAGAAACAATCTTCTGTTTCCAATGGAATTACATCAGTTTCATAAGGCAAATACAAGAAGGCTATTTTAATTTGTTTAGAATCTAGAAAAACAGTTTGTTTGTCTGCAGGTAGCAGCATTTGGTTTGGATTCAAATATCACTGTAGGCAAAGTCACCCTGGCTATTCCCCCATGATGCATTTACTAGTTAACAAAGAGACAGAAGGACCCAGCACACATCCAATATGGCCACCCAGTGACATGGCCGACCAGGTGTTAGACACATTGTACGCTGCCTCTGGGCCTGCTTCGTCTGCTTTCTCCTCACGGCCCATTAGGCTCATTCCAAGAGATGGAGAATAATGCAATACCCTGGACAGTGCTTGTAAAGTACACACAAACTCACACATACAAAAACACGTGCAGTACTACATCTGTACCGTGCACCAGTCCCAGGCAAGGGCAGTCTGCCCAAAGGCAGCAGGTGTGTGGCTGGTGAAAACTGCCATGCGGTGATGCCGGATGCCAATCTTTCATCGTTGCACAGGCATCCAATCACATGGAACAATGTTGTGACATTATGGTGACAGCGAGAGAGAGGGAGAGAGAGAGAGAGAGACTGGGGGGGGGGGGTGTTCCTCAGCTGTGCCAAGTTCTCGGTTACATCTGCATCCAACACATGGGGAGTTTGGCTGTTTGATGTTTGCTTTGATTGGATCGAACTGGTGGGATGCTGGGTTTGTGGATGAGTGAACAGATGAGTGTATAGGGTGTGTGTGTGTATGTGTGTATTTGTTTACCTGACAGGATGACTCATAACTCATCTGTTCAGGTGGAAACCTCTGTAGGTTGTGAGTGAGAAAAAGAGAAATAAACTGAAATCAAAGGGTGTCACTTCGACGGTGCAAAAGTTTTACAAAGTGTGTTTCTGTCCATAGTGACAGGAAATGATGTCTTGAGAGAAATGTGGCACCATGAGTGCTGGTAGCCAGAATAGTTTTGTTTAAATATTGAGTAGTCAGGAGGCTGGTTCTTCTGTAAATGCTCTCAGTCGCTCCCACTCTCTCCTTCCCTCCCTCTCTCCGTTCATTCTCCCCCGTGTAAAATATGAGCATGGCAGCTGTGTAAATCTGGACAGGAGATAATGAGAGTTGATCCCCACTCAGTCCAGTGGGCCACCAGCCATGCTCGGTGCCAGTGACATCATCCTTAGGGAGATCAAGTAGAATGATGAGTGTGGTGACACTGTGCCATTTCTTCTGAGTCATACACACACTCACACCCTTTATGAAGTCTGTGTGTGTGTGTGTGTGTGTGCGTGCTCATGTGGTGCTGGAGGTTGGTGGTGTGATAGGATATTATTATTCTCTATCAGTGAGTGTACATGGTTGTAGATTTAATTCAGTGCAATATTGAAGCTTTAAAAAAATATGTAACAACATATTCCTTGCCTGGTTTGCTAAATGTTCCCTTCACTGACTTTATGTTTCTTCTCTGCTTACTGAGTTTGATTCCCTGACTTTTCATGTAGAAACGACAACAGATCATAGTTTTCCCCTGCACTGAAAATGTGTCATAATATGTCACAAACCCTGCCTCCTCCATGTAAGTGGATGGGACACAGACCAAACTGAAAAGTACAAGTTATTTTCATTTTCTGAGATGTTTGGTTTTAATTCGTTATTTGATTCTATAAAACTAGGGGGTAAAATGTCATGATTGATAGCTGAGACTGATTGGTTGCTTGTGTGTATCGTGGGATCTCGGTACTGCAGCTCCATCACTTGAGTCTCTGGCTCCGAATGACATTGTCGACATAGGATGGCAGTGTTCGTATCCACGATATTTTGGCTTCATTTCTGGGTAGTGGGAGCAAGTGGAGCCATCGTCCATCTTTACATACAGTCTATGGTACATGCTTACAAGGCCACGAGCATGGCTGATGGGTGCCTTGTTGATAATTTTGGTCAGTCATATTATGAGACACTGGTGATACACGGCCCTAATATGCTCTTCAAAAAATCCATCCATCTCAATGAGTCAAACTTGTCTCGCCACAGGCTCAAAAACAGTCGACAAATTCTGAACTGAGTTTCCAATTCAAACCAATTTACTTACTTCAATCAAGACTCATTTCCTTGATGCAAATGGAGTAATTTGCATCGTCTTGTTGCATAATTGAAAATTACTGAAACAAGGAAAACTCCTTCAGAAACAAATAGAGTCATTGTTTTCACTGATTTCAAAAGGCAAAAAAAAACATGCCTTCAGAGAAACCCATGCACGCACACATGCACAAATACACTCACACACATACACATATCATTTTGTGTGTTTGTGTTTTCCCCCCTCTTCTCCCACTTTGTCCTGTCTGTGTCTTATTTGCTTTGTATCCACGGAACTAAAACGTCGTAGTGAATAAAAATAACAGACAGTTGCCCCAGTACCATTGTCACTGACCTTGCTGATTACTTTTATGCCTGACAGAATATTTTCCTGCTTCTTCAGCCACTGCTGTTGAGCACAATGCCGTGCACATGTTGCAGGCAGTGAGCTGCAACAGAGGTCGACAACAATAACATGTATTGATTCATAGCAGTTACGAAACTGCGAACCCAGATTTGTATTGTGCGATTCATTACATTTGTAGTTGAGTCTTAATTGATGTGCCTGAGAAAGTGGGATATGAGGAGGAAAATGCTTTACACAAATTTGTGGTTGTTAATGTAGATCACACAAATAAAAAGTGATGATCTCCAGGTTTGCCATCAGTGCAGCTTTATTTCAGTCGAGTCATGGGGTTGACTTTTAAACACTGGGGGTGTTGTTTTACACTGGAAACTATTTAAAGAGCATATACATTCTGATTCACTGCATGACCCTTATAGGTTTGTAGCTACAACAATATTTCACCATGACATTCTTTCTAATGCTTGTATCTCCAACTTGATGTTTCTTTTATTTTGCAATGCACATATTTCCCCCTCCTCCCACCATGAGGTATCTTGAAAAACTGCTTTATCTCCCTCTGCTTTCCCATATTTTGTGTCATAAAGTGACATGATACTTGATTTAAATTTGTACCTACAGGTTAGTGTGATATGCAGTGAGACATCAGGGTAGATGTCTGACACCATCTCTGAGATTGATGTTGAAATGTTTCACATAACACAGTTTTTAGTGGGTTATATTTAATGGGAATTGACTGCAGCATAAGATGACTGACTCCCAGGTGTCAAGACAAATAACATAAAACTTGAATGGTCAGTAATTCATGATTTAAGCATGGAATGACGTCCACTTTGAGGAACTCTCTGATTTAAGTATGTTAGTAATATGACCCTGAAGGCTACTACAACTCCTGCCGCCTTCGAGACACTATGAGAAGTTACAGAAATAACTTGCTCAGTTCATGTTGTTGTGATTGTTGTCGTGCAAAAGACAACTACAGAAGGTAGTTGGGTCTAATTGGTAATTTTGTGACGTCACTCATTGATTTGTTCGGGTGTTGAACAGGTGTCAACTGGTCTTGTATTTGTTTCTTCTCTCTTTCCAAAAGTCTTCATCAGTTCCACCTAATTGGGATGTTTCAGGTACTTAGCCTGCATGGCTCATGTTTAGAGTCATTATGTAACTTTTAGCCTTCTTGTGAATATGTAAAACAGCAAACCCAAAACAAAATGTGGGCCTTTTTTGACAAATGTGGTGCTCTCAGCAAGGTGTAATCTTGATGTGAACCGAAATTGGCCAATGTGGTAAATGGTGAATTTGTCCCAAGTAGCACAAAACAAATTCAGGCCAGACTAGGCTTCTTTGGTGGACATGCTGTATTGCTAGGGCTTACTTGTGGCCCAGAACTGACAAACAGGAGCATACCATGAAGTGCCATCATTCCATGTGGTATGTGGGCCGGAGTGTGACAGTGTGACAGTGTGGGCCAAATCTGGGCCAACACAATCTTGCTATGTGGGAAGGTCGTTGGGATCCCCAATAAAGTTGTGAATGGCTGTTGATACCTTTAAGTTGTGGATCCACCTTGCTATTGTTTCATTGGGGTCACATTAGTCGGGGTGTGGATGAGTATTGAGCTGTCCGGGGGAGAACATGCCAAAGACCACCTCCTCTTCTGTCTTCTCTGGCTAAAATGTGTTCATTACAATCCCACCCATTGTTTTGTGAACTACCGTTTTGAATCCTCAAGTTTGGCATATTGGCCAACGCCATCTTGAACAATGGAGGAGCAACCTGTGATCTGCAACCATTGGATGGTAGTAGCTGTCAATCAATCTCCATGCCCCGATGAATACTGTACTTTATCGTCTATTTTACTCTGAATGGGATCATAATTTATGGAATAAACATTATGCTGTACTGAAGACTTGAAACTACCAAATGAGAACATTAAGTCATTAAGAATATATTTAGTGATATTATAAATCAGTTGAATAGGGTCATTTTCTCATAGACTTCTGTAGAAAGTCTTCTTTTTGCAACCAGTGGAGTCGCCACCTACTGGTCATTTGAGAGAGCACAGGCTTCAGGTACTTCCAAATTGGCTTCACATTCTGGACCATTTAATATAGAATCAATGCTTAGTTCTGATGTGCATCAGCATTAAAAAGAGAAAATCATGATGAGTGAACGTGTTGTTGGGAGGATGGAGTGAGCAAGAGGGGCGTGCAGATGTCGGGGAAGGAGAAGTGACGGACATGTCACTGATGGTGACACCCGATCATCCATCAACAGGTGTCAAAATGGTCATCTACAGGGCCACGAGCTACTGATATATACTCCAGCAAGACAGAGGGCTTCAGGGGTGTGGAGGAGACCATCAATATTCTCTCTTTCTCTTCGTCTGTCTCTTTCTGTTTGACCCTCCATCCGTTTGCATCCTCCCACCTCTCTTGTCCTTCTCTTTTGCACATATCCACCTCTCTTCTGCCATCCTCACTTCAACACAGTTCAGATGCATTTAATCACTCAAACACAGTTTCGGACATATACGTCAGTCCTCTGTTATATTTATATCTCCCTCTTCCTTTCAGCTCCATTCACCTACCAGGAGGTGAAAGAAACAACCCATAAATCTGGCCCAGGGCCCTTGGGGGGGTTGATGGAAAAGCGATGGGATGTTTTACCTCCTCCTTTTTTTAAAAACCCCCTTCATCCACCCAAATCCATTCCTCCATCTCTCCATCCCTACCGTTCTCAGACTCGTTCTCACCTCCTCATGTCACAGTCAGGCTATTAAATGTGGGGCTCAATGACGAAACATGAGAAACAAACTGCAAAATGAAACTTGTACCGACACCTACAGTGTGACCACAATATGTCCACTCTCACTGTGTAACTTGCGACAGTGTACATGCACACACACACACACACACACACACACACACACACACACACACACACACACACACACACACTTATTTGTGGATAGAAACCATTGGCAGCCACACATATATGAACATGCATATTATATGTCCATATATGTATGTGCTGCATATGCAGTTCCACATTCATATACTGCACTTTACATACTTGGTGCCTTAAGGTAAAGTGCACAGTAGAAAGCACATATAAATGATTAAATTCACCATATAGCTGCAATTTTCCAAACCCACTAACACACTCAAAAAGAGCTGAATAAGATACTTTGGGAGATGCTCCTATACGGATGAAAACAAACTGACCCCAGTGGTTTTAGCCTCATAGTGAAGAAAGTAAAGATTATTTCACAAAGTGCCTCACAAACAAAAAAATGTTCAAGATAACTCTGTAAGAGAGAAAACAAAAAGCATAAAGACATTAAAATAGAGACTACACATGTTGGGACTGCACAAGGTCAAACAAAGGTCAGTTTGAATACTTTTGTTTTTAAAGTCAAAAGAGGTCACAGGACTTTATGTCTGTAGGAAGAGCACTCCACAGTGTCACTGCCACAACTTCAATTCAAGCAGGAGAGAAAAATGGACAAAATTTATGGCCGCGCACAATGACAGAAGAAAGTGATGTGACATAAAAGCCAGTTTATATGGTGCTTGGACCCCTCGTGATATCATCAAGGTTAAAAGGGGGGTGGGGCAATGCTTCGTATGTGAAACACCCTGGGGTCTAGACACGTGATGGTTGATGGGATTGAGAGAAGACCATACTGAATAAAAATTTGACTGGATAACCGTTAACAACTATGGCCAGCGGAGTAGAAGAGGCAAAGAGAGAAAGTACCTGATCAAACTCACACTTAGGACCTTGGGCATTTGGAGCCAGTAGCATTTGAAAGATAATATGTGTAAAAGTCAGAAGGCTCCATCTGTTATTTCGATGTGTTGAATACATTTAATCAACTTTTAATATTTAATATTTATAAAATATATTTATTATATTATGGGGCTCGTTTTGTTTTCAGGTAGATTATTAACCCAAAGTCAATAAAACATGAGCACGTTTCAGTAAAGGTTTGTTCACATATTGAAAAATAAACTTTATAAAAGATCTTGATTCAAAATGAATAAAATGCTAAATAAATGAAAACTGCTAACACATTACTTTAGAACCCCGTTCCTGTGCAATTTATGAGAAATCCCATTAACAAGGATGTTACAGTGAGAACACGAGGAAGAGACTGCAACAGGGGGAAATAATATTGACTTATGAACACACTATTCTAACAATATGTGTTGTTGGAGGTGGAGATACAGGATGAATCGTACAGAACTAAAGAAAAGAAAACTTAGAAGAAACACTCAGCAGCTGTGTTGTGAATCTCTCATTGCATCTCAAACATCACTGGCCTCACTGCCACACGTGTACACGCACAGATTTCCTGAATAGACAGGGGATGTATCTTGACATGTGATGGCTTTTTACTCGCTGCAGAGTCAGTGTCTGTAACTGAAGGTCGCGCTTGGATCCCTGCACCCGCGTCACATAGAACCACCCACTGCTGCTGAGAGCTGACGAAAAGCTTTTTTTGTTCGTTTTTTTTAGGGGGGAGTTTGGTGCTTTGTTCTGGTTGTACCTCACACAGCGGTAAAGCTGTTTGTAGTATTCTCACGGCATCGTCATCCACAAAACCCTGACGGCTGGCTTCATTTCAAACACTCGCTGTTTGATGTCAGACGCCTGCTGTTTCCTTTCTCGAAGGAAATATTTTGATTATTCCTGACAATAAGCTCCTGATTTTTGTACTGTGCCGAGGTGTCGACTCCTTCTCTGGCCCTGCGAAGTGATATTTGGGCTCCTCAGATTAAGCAGCTTTTTAATTGGCATTTCTGCTGCTTGTATTGTGCTTTAATTACTTTCCTTCTATGTGTGGAAGATGTCTTTATCTGAGGTTTGATTCAATGAACCTCTTCTCTTCTCAAGACATTTGCACTTTAACTGCAGCGTAAATAAACGGCACAAAATAATGAATAATTTGAGGCAAATGTCGCCGCTCCAGCATGAGGCGATTTAGCAAAAATAAATTATAAGGATCAAAATTAAATAAAAATGAAATCTTCTAATCAGGCGATAATTATCTGCGACTTCTTTTACTTAATGAAAAGAAAAAAGAAAAAATACCTTTGAACACTTGGAGAAAGTATTCATGGATGATTTCAGGATGTCCATCAGTTTGAAGAACAGCTGCAGTTTAAGTACGTTAACTTACAAACACTGTTCAAAGAGATTTCTACCAATGCAACCAGCAAGTGCATATTTTCAAAAAGTTTAAGTGTGTGTTCAGGAAAATGATGATGTCAGCACTTACTATGCACATGGCCACTGTTGCTTTTTGTATTGAGCATGCAACAACAATGGCGACTATACACCAGTTGACACAAGAATAATATTAGATTTTATCGCCACTTACTGACCCAACATGCTTGTTTGAACATTTGAACTTTGTCATTCTGGACAGAGATATTTTGTAATCAGAGACGAAAATATCAAAAAAACAGTAGTGTAGACAAGCCTTAATTCTGGGAAGGTTCCATTTGTTTGTGAGCAGTCCACGTTTTGTGCATTTGATTGATTCATTATCCCCGACAAGAGTGGGTCTCTGTTCAAGTATTCTATATCATATGCTTTTAAAGACACAAATAACTACGATCAATGAATAAAGATACATTTATTTAGTAATATTGACTAATAATATCAGTCTGGATGGAGGAGGAAGTGGTTCTTCCTACTACTTCTACTGCTTCGAATCTGCAATGTTGTCAACAACATGCGTTCTGATTGGTTAGATTTGTACATGTCGGAAGTGAAACCTTGAAAAATCGTCCTTGATTTGAAAAAGCAAAAGGATGTGATGTGAAAGCTTACACTGACTGACTATTGGTGTGAGAAATATTTACAAGTTGCAAATCAACTGCACAACTGCGCATCTAGTGTGTAAAGCTCTTTTCTGTCTGCAAAACAGTGAAAAAGACGATTTCCGAAAAACATCAAAATCTGTGTTTAATGCAAACTTAAGAACTTAGTGATCCGTAAATTCTGTCTCCACAAAGCCTTATTGCTGTTGCATGCATTTATATTCATAACCAAGCGTCTTCATGTGACAGTGCAGAGCAATTAGCCCCTGAAGAGGCAGGCAGGGTTTATACTGGCAGGCTGATGAGTTCTCCTCCAGCCCTGTGCTCAGCACAGCGTCTCCTCTGAGAAGTGCTAGATCAGCTCTGTGGGGAGGCTGCATACATACACAGGGGGCCCTGCTGAAGATGGATTGTGCTACTCAAAGGGAAGGTAAACTGAAACTGGTGACCGTCCATATAGAGGAGGCTGGAAGCCGTGGGTGAGCTGGAGTGTGTTTTTGCTCTTGTTGTTTGCTTGAGTGGACTTATGTGAGTCTGTTTTTCTTTGTGCACATGTGGTCATATGTGTCAGTACACAATCATGTGACCTGTACATAGCTGTGCACTCATTGACCTTGTCCAAATACAGTGGCCTTGACTTGTGTGCTGCACAGCTCAGACCCTTAATGAGCTGCTCCATGAAGTATATCCCAAGTCGTGGATAAAACTCAACAGCTCCCTGAACAAACTTTTCATAGTCCATCTCACCTGGCTTTATATTTAACCATGTGTGTTTTATCAGAGATGCAGCGTTCTTGTGAAAAAGCCCCTGAACAATCTGAGCACGGGCTAATTAGCACCTGTACCTCTCGCACGTCGTCTGATCAGGAGTACGAGAGCGAGTGGGTGAGAGAGATTGGGGGTAAGGGAGAGATCAGTCAGTGGTGAAGGTGTGATCGAGCCGCGCTGATATGGAAATGCAGGCTTTAATTATGGATGAATACATTATCAGATCAAGGCTGAGGATTTGTACTCTGTGTATGTTTGTGTTTGGAGATTGATATCAGGGGACTCCACAGGCCCCTGTGAGATTCTGCGTTAGTTTACTCACAACCAACGAGAGGTCAGCGTTGAGTTGTGCTCCACTATTAAAGCATGCTCACTGACTGTAGCATTCTGAAATATACATTTGAATCTTAAACATCACTTATTTCTTTGCATATTGATCTGTATTATTGGTTCTATCACATGAAGTATGATAAAGACAGTGTTGTTCAACTATTCAGTACTAGGCCTGATGTAAATACATTTATTATGGTATTTACATTTCTCCCAAAATGTCTTATATTCCTGCTTCCTATCCTCTGTGACTTTTGTCTATTTTCTCCTCATGTAAAATTCTTGTGCTATTCAAGCAGTTGCTTGGAAACATTTTTTTTCAGTCTCTAGAATTTTTTGTTCTATTTGGCTTTTATTTCACAATTCACCCGAGGTCATCGGACAGCCATTATTGTTATTGTTTGCTTTTAGATGTACAACTACTTTTTATTTCCAGAGTAGTATTTGGACTTTTACTTCTTTAAAATACTCCTATACTTGACAGCAACAATCAAAGACAAATTACCTCTTGTGAAAATCTTTTCACCTCACTGCAGTGACATTTCCTCCAATATCTTGTGACATCACCCACCCACTGGGTTAGAAACAGATTCTGACTGTGAATATGCAGAATGTGTGGGCAAGGACAAATCAAATTGAGCAGGTGGTGCCTTGGTCGCCAAAAGAGGTGGAACACTTTGACCAAAATGCATTGGCTATCTGCTTTTTACATTAATTCAAATTCAGATAGCTGTTATTAGAGATGAGCTAAAATGACCTAAAACACCCACTAAAGCTCTTGCTATGTTATGTGAGAAGAAATGTTCGATGCATATATTAAAATAAAGTAGTTTTACTGTAAACTGTTTACAGATATCCACTGACTACACCAGAGGGACATTTTGATTCTGATTCATTTACTGATGATTTGGTCAATGCAGGTGTAAAGAAATATACTTGTTATAAAACCTTTATTGTTGTGAAGCGGCTTGGTGTATTTGATTGTTTGACAGGATATATTTTCATGTGTTTCCGCCTCTCTAGCCGTATGACTGTGTGGATAGTTTATCCAAAATGTGAAATATGTCAACATATTTTAGTTTGACCATAACGGAGTACAGACTTTCATGGGTGATAAATAATCATAGCTTGGGCCGTAAAACTAAACATTATCATCACTTTTCAATCCCAGCAGACAAGGATCCTGATTAATATTAAACATAACAAATATCAGTATCTTAGCATCGTCATGGTGAGATAATACACTAGTGTTAACATTTAGCTCAAATCACATCTGGTATGAATGTAGACTCTTGGATTACAAACACAGATTGACAGATTCCTTTCATTTGTCCATTCACATTTCATTGAAGGACTGAACATAATCCAGCAATGCATCCCTGAATGTCCATGACTGACTGATTCAGTGTTTGTGATGAGGTTACATCATTGGCCAGGCGGCCAAGAGTTGAGAGATTTTACCATTCCCACTTGCTCTTTCAAAATTAACAGTGTCCATCATTGAGTGGGTTTTAAAGGCAGTTTTGCCAGTTTAACGATTTTGTCGCTACATTTACTGACTTTTTACAACTTTTTACATCAAAGCACCGACTGTGTCTGATCTGTTCAACAAAAGGCAGAAAGGTGGTGTAGCAGTTTGTTTCCCAGATGGAGGCAGTGCACATCATGTAGTGCAGAGATACATAAATATAAAGTATTGAAATATAAAGGGCCCATTCTAGGGTAAAGAAAACATATATTCGTACAATTTAGATAAAACACACTTGTGAAAACATCACTTGGATTATTTTATATTCAATTTCAGCCGATAAAGCCGTTGAATCTAAATCTTACACACTGGATCTTTAAGAGTTGGGGTGTAGAAGTTAATCCCAGCTGATGAGGAACATTTTAACTCATTGTGAGAAGGTTCACACCAGATCACAGGGCCTGTATCATGGCTGTAGACAGATTCTTCTACCTCATTCTCAAAAGCAGAGAGATTATTTGTTTGCTTGATGACTAAAGGCTGGCAGCGGCTTTACACCTCCAGCTGTTACCCAAGAACAGTTTTATACTGTAAAAACTGCCTGATCGAGACTGGGAAATTCAAGAGTTTAAATTTAAACAGGCAGGACAAACTAATTGCTTTGAATCTGCGGAATTATACTGTGGGGAGAAGAAGTAAAAAAGACTAATTAAACCAGTAAATTCTCTCCAGGCGTCAGCCATCCGCCACTGCACTGCCAGCCAGGCCGCTCGCGTGTGGTTCAACCTCACAGACTCAACAGACTACCCCCACCTGCCCAGGAAAGACCCTCGAGAACAGAGGTGCAAATAAACTTATACAATGTAATTAATTCTGCAAAGTGACAATAACAGCTAGATTATCTTAAGCCGTTTTCAGACATGACCTGCGCAGTCTGCCTTTCACACATGCACAACACAGCAGGGGGTTCTCGGCATTCAGGAGAGAGTTGGCACAGCTGGGTGCAGCAGGCAGAGGCAGGAAGTGACGCTTTAACACACCCCGACACCGTCATCAGCTCTTATCACCGCAAACTCTCTTGACATCTCGGTCGGTGTCTTCTACATGTGTGTCATGGCTTTTACCCAAGGAGATATTGGTTTTCTCTTTGTTCTTTTTATTTTCGTGTCTGTCGTGTGTTAGTAGCATCATCAACCCCCACACTCGCTCACTGTGAATCCAGCGGGGAATCCCCTGCTGTGTTCACACATTCTTTTCTTTATACTAGGAGGTCAGTCTGCAGAATCTGCCGAGCCTCACACTCGGACATTTGCGTTCACACATGCACCTCCTCCAAAGAAAATACAGAGGATCTTGGAAGTTCATGTCTGAAAGCAGCTTTAGTGGAATTGGATTAACTGTCTTCTAACACTGTATGTTGTTAACAATCTCATCAATCTGTCAGTATGAGGTGTGGTGTGCAGAAAAGTCGGTCAGACGAAAAAAGAACCATATGATTTGGTGTTTTGCTCTGCCTGATGCAGCCAGGGTGCAAAGGTAAGATCCAGCAGGAAGTTTTGTGATGAGAGTGTCAGGGCTGTTACACTTTACAGCCTCTGCAGATGGACAGCTACGACAAAGCTTTAAAAGTGCCTTTTCCCTCATCTGCTGGTCTGCAGAACTGCCCTCACTGCACTCTGCCCACGAGCAAGGTCACCTGGGGAGAAGGGAGCGGAGAAATGACAGCAATTTAGTGTTATAAACATTTATGGACGTGTTTTATTGTATTTATATGCCCCATGACTGGAGGGGATTGAACTATCAAAAATAGCTGTCTCACAGTTTTTTTTCAAATCAAAATAAGAGAAGTCCTAATTCCAAGGTTGCTGCTGATCTAATTAAGCTCCTAATTAGCAGTGGTGAGAAATAGAGCCTTGACATAAAAAGGGGGAGAAAAACAAGATGGTCTCTTTTGGCTCCTGCTGCATCAGGGAACAGAGACGAACTCCGACACAGCACAGCTGTTTTGAGGCCGTCTGCAGAAACCACGGCCTGAGGACATGGCGCTCATTTTCACTGTGATTCTGTTCTTTTTGGCCTGTGTCTGTCTGCAAAGAACAAACTAATTTTATAATTTCGTTTGTTCAAAATAAACTTGGAGCTCTTATCTAAGGCTGCCTACACTCTGTGGGCTCCTGGGAAAGACTGATACTTCATTAACAGTAATGCCGATATATTGATTTAGACTTTGAGGCTTGCAGTGCAGTTTGCTGTTTGTGTTGAACGGGCTAATAAACAAAATGAAAATTGCACCTTATCTTCCATGTTTACATTAAACCCTATGATGCATGTAAAGCCTTATGTATCTTTGAATGAAAGGACTATTCCTAAAGTGAATAATAAAAATGATGGATAACATGCAATCAAAAATGACTGCCTCTTTCTGCTTTGAGTTTTAGAGTCTCACCCGGGTTTGTGACTACATATTTGTGTCCGCAGCCTCTTTTGCACGTGGCAGTGATGACTTGAAGCAATATGATTTCTCATTTTATTGTTTTTTTTCCGCCTGTTGACGCCTTTCTCTGCATCATTTGATCTTTTTATGCAGCCACATGTAGCTGATGGTCATATTATGCATGGTGGCTGGGTTTCTATTATGTTGCACATGGGTAACGCTCTGCAAGTACATTAGGAGCAAAAAAGGCTCTGTTCTCCATATTGTTTATTTAGTTTTATTGTTTTTATTTGTTTTTGCCGATGAGAGAGAGATGCTGATTTTTGAATAACTGCACTTTCACATTCATACAAGGGCAGTGACGCCAATGTTTGTCCCCACACATACACACACTCGCACAAACTTTCCCATATGTGTTGCCTCTATTAATCTGCTGTTGTCTCTCTTTGGTCCTTGTTTAGAATCACAGTGCACACTGTGTGGTGAACCAGAAGGTGAGTGGGCCTCGCCATTCCCCAAAAGCTTGTGTCATCGTCATCTCCTTGCCTTGTTTATTCGCTGTGTGGGGAGGGTGGGAGGTGGAGCGGGGGCGACGCTTTGCTGCAGACACACTGTTCTTCAGTCTTCAGCTCAGTAGAGCAACGGCACAGGCCAGGTTTTATGATCCACATAGAAAAAACACTATAAAAAGGTAACGTCCTCCTGGTTTTGATTTTATTTATTATAAAGCATTCAAACAGCGGCCCTGCACTTTTGGACCTATCGCAGGTGTAGACTAGAGAAGGTCAACAGAATGTCAACACCAGGAGACGGCTCTTACTGACCTGACTGATTGACAGTGTGAAGGCTGAGGTGCACAGCTTTAGATTGTTCTTCACTTCTGCTTCTCATCTCATTAATTGTTATTATTTGCGTGCACATGTTATTTTGTGAGTGTTTGTGCACTCATGCACATGTGTTATTATGTGATCATGGGTGCACAATGTGCTCCAGATGTATTTTAAGGCTGAGAGCTCTGGAGCCCACCACTACATTGTCAGTAATCTCAGTGCAATCCATTTCATTTGTCTCCTCATATTTCATTCCTGAAACCCAAAGTCATCCCTCTGCATGGGTAACAGTGTTTGGTTGGGCTGACCACGCGCTGCCTCCCTGAATGTCAACTAACTCAATGAAAGAGTTTGTGATGAATTTAAAACTATTGGTTGATTGGCCAAATGTTGAGATGTGCCCCCACTGCCTGTTGCTCTTACAAAATGGACAGTGTCCATCGTTGGGTTTAACCTCCGCCAAAAACAACTGAACGGATTTCCACGAAACTTGTTTTTCAGATGCCGTATGTGTCAGGGAAGAACCCATTAAATTACATTTACACATGATGAGGCGTTTATTTTTTACTTTCTTCAATACTGCTAGAGAGGGCTTTTTTTTTTTTACATTTTCACAGTTTTCCCAGGGAATCATTGGTGAATGTTGATTAAAAAAAATCAGGTGTAAAGTGTGTAAAATTAGGTGCAGCTTGATTGAAATAAAGGGGCCGTGGCCGATGTATGTGCTCTACTAAGTACTGTTCTAGTTTTGCATGTAAGTACAACTACACAGCACAGTGATGGTGTTTAACTTATGTGTAAGATGATTTTGTAAATCTATGCTTTTATTTCATCAAGATTTTAGCAGTCCAGAACAGCAGCTTATTGGAAACAGGTTGGAAGTAACTGCTGGTTAACATGCTTTCCTAATGGTAACTTTTTCGTTCTTGTTCTGTTGTCTGATGACAGAAATAAAAGAAAACCTGCAAATGAGAACAGCTTTGGAATTTTTGGCTGCATTGAAATACCCTTTATGTGTGTAAAGAGAAAAGGAAAGAAGCAAACAAATACAGTGCTGAAAGTGGCTGACACTTCACACTGCACAATGCAAATATACCGCAGCGAAGTCATGAGCATGCTAATTGGACTATTCCAGTTCCACAAAAGTTTTCAACAGCATCCTTACTTTTGCACATTAACCAATTTATGCACAGTCCAGCCATAAGATAAAACAAGATGAGATCAAACTTTATTGATCCCACACCAGGGGAATTCACATTTGCAGATTGTTGTTTCATATGGAAATCTCCCATTGCTCACAATGTACCGAAAACAAAATAGAAAGGAATTATGAATGCAAAAGGAGTTGGTAGCTTTGTTGACATTTTGCAGCGAGGAGAGTGAATCTAGAAAGAAACCATAAACATGTTCAGTGACGGACTCTGTGACAGATTAGATATTTCCCCCTGGACTTAACCTTGTCCAGGAATCAGCCATGTGCCTCTGAGCCCAATAAGCATTATTCTGTGTCTCCAAAATCAATGGCGCTCCCTCTGCTTTGCTTGATTGGATTAAGACATAATCAAATTGAGCGCGATAACTGTGTGCCTGTGACCTTCCTGTTGAGATGGACAGAGAGAGGAGGGAGGCCTGAGGGAAGGACAGGGTGTGTGTGTGTGTGTGTGTGTGTGTGTGTGTTTGTGTACAATATTTCATGTGTGTAGCTGTGTAGAAGAGAGCTCCCAAGGCATCTCCATGCTGTTTCTTCATGTTGCACATGCAGGGCCTCAGGCCTTGTGCAACAGGGAAATGCACGGTGTCCCTGAAAACCTCCAAAGGGAGACCAGCCCTGGAGAGAGAGTGTGTGGTTGGTTGACTTAGAATGATTGTGTAAAAAAAGGTATCTGGAATTATTTCCATAAATCTGAATATCTAAAACTACAAACAATCATAACTTGTGTTTAAGTTTCCTGAGAGATAATTTATTTTTCATGCCAAAAAATTGGCTTTTTGCTAAACAAACAAAAAGATTACCTTCAAAACTGTGGTTAAAAAACACTGTCTGGTTCTCCACCAACAGATTTCACTTTTAGCAGCTAAATTCTCCTGTTTACTGCTCTGAAGGTATAGTGTACAGTTATTTTTAACACTGTGTCAAAAATGTTGATAAAGATTAGTTATTTCCTTAATTTACAAAAAGAAGTGGACTACTGTTATGTGATCTTTATCCACACTGGTGTATCATATCATCACTGGTGTCTACAATAAATGAAACACGCAGCATTTCTCTCTGTGTTTGCTCTGACAGTTGTTAGAGGAGAAACAAATGCATTTACAAGGCCAACCAAGGCCTCACTGCCTGCAGGTAATTACTGTCCCGCAGGAGAGACAGAGACAGAGCAGGAGCCCATGTTATGGTGTAAGGGAGAAAGTCTGAAGTGCAAAGATGTGTTTTTGCACATCTTGTCTCTCTGTCTTTTTGCAGACTGCCGGGGGCAACTAACATGTCCTGTTGGGACCTCAACACTCATATGACATAAGACATTAAAAGATGAGTCTGCATCGTACTGGGAAATAGATACCTCTAATTTTGGGAGGTGAAAATTGATATCAGTTAAGTGTTTTCCAGTAACTGGACTGTGTAGATTTATGGGCTGTGTTTATTTAAACTTTGCGTGTTTAATTAAAGCTTGAAGTGAGTCATTTTTAGAGCTTGGGAGGCTGATTTTCAGGCGTCTGTAAACTGCAGAGAGAGAAACCAGAAGTCTGGATAATAGATATTATAGAAGAAGGACAGGGAGGACGCTTCCATAGACGGGGCGGCCTTAAATCTAAACATTATTGAAAAGACTGGGCTCACCTTGACTCTGTGGCTTCAAAGCTGAAAACTATAATTAGGAAGACTCATACCCAGAGAATACACAATATAACTGATGAAAATTCAAATAAAGTGTAGTGAAGGTCTGACATATGGTGTCAGTGTCGTTTTGCATTACTCATGTGAGATGTCAGAAGAAATCAGAGCTCTTTCTGTGTCGGAATAAGCGCCCTGTCCTTGGGCTGATGTTGGTTTACTTACAGACTGCAGGAGTGAATGTGAGAGGGAGCATTTCGTCGTTAACCGAACCTTCACAGCGACCCTGAACTTCCCTGTGGAACAGAGAAAGATAGAAAATGGCCACGAGAGGGAAGAGGGCAGAGGTGAAGTGTGAGATGGATCAGGAAGGACAGAGAAGAGAGAGAATGAAGGTGGCTAAACTTGTCTTCTACAATTTTGTTTATATAGTATTAATTTGTGTAGCCATTTATGTTTAATGCTAAATGTGACTGCTGCTCAGATTATGTTCACTAGCAGTGTGAACTGGGGTGGACGGTGCATACCAAGCTTTGATTGCTTATAAAAATGGTCGTAGACTCTGGGTATGGAGAGTGAAACCAGTGCGAAAGTATCTGAAACCTGTATTCTATCAAATGACCAGCAGAGGGTGCCTCCACTGGTTTCAGATGATTTCAATCTCTAGTTTCAAGTCTTGGTCAATACACCAAGATAATAATTTTCTATATTATGGCCCCATTTAGTGTTAAATAGATGTTAAAGGTTCAGTTCATCAAATTTAATGACACCTTAAGGTTAAGTTGTATGTTGCAGCTGAACACCCCTCACCTCACCCTCCCCTTCTAAACTTGAAAGAGAACCTGTGGTAGCTTCTGTTGTCATAAAAACTCCAGCCTCCATAGAGAGGACCCGCTCTTGATGTAAATGTAAAGTATTTAAATATAAACGGCCAATCCTAGGATAAAGAAAACAACAATTCGTACAATTTAGATAAAACACACAAGTGAAAACATCTCTGGGATTATTTTGTATTCAATTTCTGCCAATAGATTCCTCTCACCTAAATCTTACACACTGGACCTTTAATGCACGGTCTGCGCTGTGGCCTGGATATCATGTGATTGACAGCTAGTCACGCCCAATGGGTGCAGATGGCAGGCGTGTTGGTGGGCATGCAGTGTCGTCTCCTTCAAAAGTGGGGACTTTTCAAAACATCAAGATGGCTCTTGACAAAATGACAAACTCCAGGCTTCAAACCGTAGCGGTGGGTTGCCACTTGGTACCAAACGTAGAACCTTGACACTGGAGATCAGGGTTCACATCCTTAGATCGACCATTCACTTAATTTCTTTACCAAGAACACAATTTTTCCTTCTACTTTACCAAGTGCTTGAAGTGCCTACAACACCATGTCTACAGCAAGGCGAAGTCAGAGCAACACATTAGCAGTAAACACAGAAATAGACTGTCAGATCTGCATTTTAAAAGCACTCAGCCCAGCACATAATCACTGGAGTTCCTGTCACAGTTACATCACTGTAGTTAGAGGTAAGAATATGCTTTGGGTTGTGCTAATGGGAATACGAACACCAGCAGTGATGTGTCCTCTGTAGACAGCTGGACCGATGAGTGTGCCTGGACATGCAGTAAAACTCTTGCTTTAGCTGATATGTCTGAATATTTTGTTGTGTTAAATACACATGAATAAAATGCATTTTTAGCTGATACATGAAGTATTGGGGCTGAATGTTAACAACGTGTCCTCGTTGCATCGATAAAAACAAAATCTGAGCAGCATTACATCTCTATAAAAACATATTTACACCATGTTTTGGCAAACTATCAATAAGGTAGGACGTAGAGCAAATACTCAGATATGAAAAGAAAAGACATTTGTGAAGTACTCCAAAAGGCTTTCTCTGTTATGTGGAGCGCAGACTCCTCCATATTCAAGCAGTGCATGTATTCAGTGCCCCTCTAGACATTTCCCCAGGAGAGTGGGGGGTGTCTTGGAGTTATAAGTAATATCATTGTGCTCTAACGCATATTCCCCCTGAGCCCACAAACACTGTCTTGTATTAAATTGGGCAGCATGGATTTTTAATTTTCAGAAAACCATTTGCATTGTATGTTGGCTAGACGAATGGAAATCATGCCAGACCGCTGGCCAAGGTCAGTGTCCAGTATGGAGGAGGCTTGTTGGTAGGTGTGACGGGAGTACTGATGCTTTGCATTGTGAATTTTACTCAGCAGATGATGCACTCTGTTACCCTGCAGTCTCTATTTGCACTCTGTCTATGGTTAGCTGATAATGTGTTATTTTAAAGTTGAATTATTTGCTCAGGAATCACTTTAAGATATATATAGATTGAAAAAGTAAGACATAAACGTTTAGAAGCTGTATAGGGTTCCAGTTCTTACCACTTCCCAGACATTCTGTCGCTTGGCAACAAATGCCCTTAAATGTCAGTCAACCGTTATCATGAGAAACACTGAGAGACACCAGGACTTTAATGGTTTAATGTCCCTAGAAAGAAAATAAGTATGATTTGAATTAAACTTTAAGTCCCAGTACTAATCGTCAGTGGGCCTCAGAGCCTCCATAACTTCCTCTCTCTCCTTGTTAGGACTGTGTGCTGAAACAAAGCTGAAGTTTCTGTTTCCGCTGCTCAACTTGTCATATTTAGAGACCTTTTGTCTATAGCTTGACAATTCATGTCTCTTCCCGGCCATGGTGACTCGATCCGGCTGCACTCCATACACCATATTGTACGCAGCAGAGGAGCCAGGCAGCCTGACGGCCAACCAGTGCAGTGTTGGGTTCCAGGCCCTGGAAGGCCAACACAATGTTTCAGAGGATGTTTGAGAGGATGGCGAAGCAGCAGCTTTATGTCCCTAACAGCCATCTGAGAGAGAAAAAAAAACCATTTGAAGATTGCCTGAAGCTGCACAGTGAAGAGGGATTAAGAAAACATGCTATTTAAACTGCAAGCATTTTCTTTTCCTCTTCAGGCGGCAAGGAAAAGTGCAGCACGCAGTCAATCTGCTGAGCTTATCATCAAGTGACCAAAGTTGCTCTTTCAGCTTTTTGCAGTTGCAGACATGCATAGAGGAGCACACAACTACCACTTACTGTCACACAACACACTCTCCTGATGCTTTCCTCAGCCACTTTGATATTTCTACACTTAATAATACCCTTCAGTGCATCTAAAAATTATTTTTTTTATGTCTCTTCAATTCAGGTGCCCGACATTTAATTCTTATCAGGAAAACATAATGGAGGAGGCAGTGTGGACAAAATTGTGGCAGATTTGCTGGCACTGCCTCAGACATTACATGCCATCTAATCTAGCTTCAATTTGAGTGCAGGCATGACAAATGTGCGGGGATGTTTCTGTCCTGGAGATTGAAATGGAACAATCCTCTCTCAGACACACTCCGCTGCCATCGATCTGTCCACCTCTGACTCTCCAGTAACACGAAAAATCAGTGGCTGGAGTAATGAGAAGGCAGAGATACAGATGCCTCACCAGTGGGAGCTGAGACCTTCAGGAGCTTTGGCACAATTTCAAAACAGAAGGTGCTCCATCGCGATCAGGACTTTGTTTCCACAGTGTGAGAGCCCAGGCTGCAAGTCTAACAGTGACCGCACCCTTTAGAACGGCTCTGGTTCCAGAAGTTTTACAATATTTTAGCTTTTGGCAAGTTTATTCTGGCTGATAATCAAACTCTCTTTTTACTTCTGGAAAACAAACTGTTGAGCTCTATAGGAGCTTCGTTGTATGTGTGTCTCTAGGTGTGTTTCCCAGGTGAGCAGCTGTCCAGGTCGGGCTGTAATGGCTGCAGGGGAGCGCATACGGCGCAGCTCTGCTTAGAGTATCCTGGGAATAGCGAGGGGACAAGCTTGACATCACTCCAGGCGATAGACTGATGAGCAGCAGGAACATCGGGGGGGAAGTTTGAACTAACTCAGACGGGAATATCTTGAATAAGCTTTTTGTGCACGCTCCCATTTATGACTCATTTAAAAAGACACTGCAATAGCATGTTTGCCAAAAAAAACAAAACTCATCAAGATGACTCACATGAATATATCTCCAAATACTTGTGTTGTTATCGCCCATAAGCATCATGTTCTGAGGCAGAATACAGTCAATAAAATGATAGTGTTACTTTTGAATTCATCGCTGTCTCAAACCTCACTGTAGCTCATGTGGTTTTATTAGGCTCTGGGGGTGATAACAAGAGCAACTGACCGTCTGCATGCAAATAGTCTCATTACGAGGAAAGCTCCCCGGGGCTCTGGTATAAATTGGCCAGGGGAGGTGTCATCACTCTGCTCCTGGTGCACACATCATTCAGCTCCCGTTTCATGATGGCGGTTAAATACCAATCACTCCACTTGATCATTTGGATGAGTGAAAGTATCGCGGCGAGAACAAACTTGGCGTAACGTAGCTATTGTTTAGTTAAAACTAGAAAAAAAATAAAGATGAATAAAATTGTAATAATCAAACAACACGAACAACATTAGCATCAGCTTGACATCATTTGCACTTTCCCTCAGATGTTTACATATACCTCTCTCACACCCCAGTACACGAACACACATCTCGCTGCAGGGAGTTTCTTTGCATGAAAATCAAAGAAACTCCAAACGTTAACCCAGGATGTGCGCTAATAGTTGCTGCTTAAATGTGATATACAGTTGATCGATATTATATAGTTGGGATCATATCCCAACATATCAAAACTTTGTCAATATCAACATTGAGCCGATCCAGTGGGAGCCACTACACTGAAGTGCACAGCTACAGTTTCTGTTATCAGTTATATTCATTTAGTCACAGTATACAGCTCAATGTATACAGTTACAGTTTAATGAAGGTGGATTGATACGGGATCAATGAGGCAACTAAAGCCGGTGGATGTTAAAGTTTGATGGAGAATAAGACAAAACATTTTTTTTTGCATCAAAGCACCTCTTGTCCTGATGGCTTTACCTTCACCATACTTACCTGCTGTTGTTCCACCTGTACCCTGTAGTGTCGCCCCTATTGTTTGTACTCAATAAGATAAGTCAGCGTGTTCAAAACCATTTTTCACAAATATGTATGCACTAATATAAAAGCGCATCATTTTAATTCTGTATGTGCAGTGCATTATGTTAGGCTCACAAACAGGATGAAAGGGCTCATACAGGAATCAAGTATTATGAACTATATCTAAACATTTATTCCATATACTGTAAAAGTGGAACAAAGGGTCAATGTCAACTCAGACCAACCATTAACATTTAGATTCAGAGAGTTATGCTTAACGTCACACTAGTCCTTTATGATTATGATACCTTGCATCATGTCTCTAAAGTTGGCACATCATTTTGTACATTGCAATATACATGTAGGGAAAGTTGAAAGTTGATGTGCAACATGTTTATACTGCATTCAAATTCCAAACTCTTCTTGTTTTATAGTTTTTTGCAGTTTGTTAAATGCATCACTACATTATATTGCATAGTATTTCAGTTTCAACTTTGTCTAATTGCTGGTAAATACCTCAGCATTGTCTTCTTAATAAAACCAGGAATAGTGTAACATCCACTAATGTCTTCAGTGAATTGAGACTAAAGTAAAAAGAATTGGTCTCCACAAATACACAGAATCCTCCAGACTATGAGGCCTCATTGTCTCTGCTTCACATCCATCTCTCCTGCCTTTACCCTCTCTAATGTGAGTGGGTCCACTGCCCCTCGCTGCTGTGGTCGTCAGTGCCGAGGTCTTCTCCCCCCCAGGGGAACTGTCTCTTTCTTCAGAGCCACTTATTAAAACCCCAAACCTGGCCTCTGGGAGCCTCTTACTCTCTTTCTCCTTCACCACCTCTTCCTCGGTCTCTCCTCTTTAAACACACACACACACACACTGGGGCAAAGGTGCAAGTTTCTCTCCAGTTTGTTCCACCCAGTCAGGCGTGAGCAACAAGAACCAATTACTGTAATATGACTCATAAAATTCTCTCCCTCCTCCTGAACCACCAATGTCATCATTTCACACCACTTCTCTGCCGGCCCTTTCATTTTCAGACAGCCGTGGCCTGTATGATCAAGAGCCCCAAAGAAATTAATCATCGCTTTGCAAAGCGATGGCACCTCGGAGATGCTAGTGATTACAGAGCAATGCAAACTCACCATATTTAAGCCCTGCATCATTTTTTGATTGGAATCAAAAGTTTACTGCCACATTTTTATTCATAAAGTCTCCACAGATGCATCACTTGGCCAGCCAAGCGTTAGGCAGGCCCAGAGATATCGGATGATGCACTGACTCGCTGCTGAATCGCAAGCACACTGTTGCTATGTGTATGCTCACAGTGCTGAGAAGAATGGATCAGGAGAGTAGAAGACTGATGGCTACTGTCAGGTTGCAGCACGGGTGAATCATGAACACCCCTATTTTCACCCGAGTTTCCACATAATG
This sequence comes from Paralichthys olivaceus, assembly GCF_024713975.1. Taxonomy (NCBI): domain Eukaryota; kingdom Metazoa; phylum Chordata; class Actinopteri; order Pleuronectiformes; family Paralichthyidae; genus Paralichthys; species Paralichthys olivaceus. The sequence continues at coordinate 18,053,996 of NC_091104.1, read as the reverse complement.
TTCCGCTCCTCGTTGTCTCCTTTTCGCTGGCCCTATATTTTTATATGATTGTGCCCAGTCGGGAAATAAGCTCAGATTCTTTTTCATTTCAAGCGAAATGTCGTCACTGACATTTTGACAATGTGCTTCCAGAGGACAGCTCATAAAAACGAGGGGGAAGGATGTAGCTCGGTGACACGGCGCTCATCAGTTCATTGTGGCGCATTGTTTACAAGTTGATAAGCTCAAACAGCTTGAGGTCACGGAGAAGCACAATCCCCTTTACGTAACAGGGGAGACTCAGTCCTCCGTGCCATATGACAGACAGATAAGTCTTTCGGGGACCCTGAATCACCATGACGAGGGAGATAATGAATACGACTTGCATCCTACAACAGAACATAAGGGCTTTTTTTTTCATGGATGTGCTGGTTTCATTGCCAAACTCTATCTCTCACTTCAGGTTATTCCTCTCTTGTTCATGCACCAAAATCAAATTATTATGCTCAGCAGCCTCTTCATTTAGGCAGATATTTGGATCAGGAGTGCTGGGAAAAGACAACTCTTTTTTCTGCCAGAATACCTTGCAGTCTTTGTGAAAAGCCAAAATGTCATCTAATGTTCCATGCACAATGTTTTTAATAAAGTGTGTTAGGGTACATGCACATCCACCATGTTGCAACTTAGCAACGACTCTATCTGTGGCTCTATTAGCTATTAACTTCAGTGCAATTCAGGTGAGCAAGTCAGACAGATTTCCCAGTGGCCCAGAATTCATTGACTCCGCTCGGGCTCAGACATTGTAGCAACATAACACACAAATGCTCGACGGACCAAAAGTTTAGTGAGGAAAATTGAACGATGCCAATGAAACAACATGGCCATTACAGCTGGAACATGGCCGGGTCCCGCTGTATTAAACCTTTCATAATAATTCAGGTCGATAACTGACTGCTGTCTCTAGTTTTCTCATCACTGTGCCTCATGAGCTGCTCCGCAGGCTTTCAAGCAACACATGTTCCTTTTTTAAATAATTAAAAGCTGTCTCTTCTTTTTAACAGGGAGCACTGGAAACACAAAACTGTACCACGTGTGTGTCCCTCCGAGGTTCAGTTCTAGAGCTGGAGACTCTTTGTTGCCAAAAATTATTACATCTTCCCCCATTCTGTTTTCCAGAAGGAAACAAACTCAAAGAGGGGAACTAAACAAAAGTCAGAGGGACAGTGCTCACAGCTTGAGCTGCTGAAAGGGACGGTCATTATTTTCCATCAACAATTATGACAAACCTGCGCTGCTGTGAAGTTGGGCCGACTCCTCCGCCTCTCCTCCCAGCCCCTGCCACATCAGGGAACATTTGAATCATCCACGAGTGAGGCCGATTTGCTCACAAATGATTCTTCCTCCCACACACGTTTTTGGAAGTGTTATGTCATCGTTTGGAAATAATTTATCGGAAATGCAATATAGAAATTCTCCCGGGAACAACCATGGAGGGGATTGTTGGATTTGGAATTGAATACGAGCCTCTGATGATGATGATGATGATGAGTGTCATAGCTCCACTGATTACCTCAAACTTCTTTGTCTGGGAAATTCACTCTGTGCTGAAAAAGAAGAATGAGTGCAGCCCTTTTTGTTGTAGCCAACTGTGTTCAATCACAGCACCTCCTGTGGCAAACCTAACCTCAGGCCCAATAGTCGGCCCTTCTTGCCCTGGTCTGTGTGTGATAACCAGCATCAGACTGACGTGGCAATAATCCAAGATCAGTGGGGTTAATAGTGTGTACTGTGTCCTCACCCTACAGGCCGCTCACTTCCCCTGAGGGGTTTTCATAATGACTCTGTGCCTGGGTCCAGTGGACCTTTGAAACATTAATTCCTCACCCGGCCTCAGTAGAGGTCACTCTGGGTTAATCTTAGTGGCAGGAAGCTGGGCAGTGGAGCCGAGGATGATGGATGCATGCCACAGCTCGTGGTCCTCCATCGGATATGTGTCGCTGCAATGTAATGCACCCTGTTTCCTGAGCGTCAATAATCACATGGAGGTGGAATTAAACCTGTTTAGCATTTTTGTGAATTTAAAATAAGGCAGTAGTGAAGTTCTTATATCTGCAGCAGGACATTACCTTTGAAACCTGCTAAAGTGCTTTCAAAGAGCTTACTAGATACTTAATTTTTTCGTTCACCATGCTTCACAGGGACAGCCAGGCTCACTTAGCCTTCATTTAAAAAAAGCTAACAATCCATCACTGTCGGCCACCTGGGCTCTTCTGTAGAGGTAATCCAACCTGTGGTATTTTCCCCTGGCGCCCTGAAGAGCCTTCTAACCTGTTGAAAATCTAGCCCGCACCGACACTTATCTGCCCCGTGTCTACGAAACATTTTGATGACTAAACGAGACCTTCTGTCTGAATGTCTCTGTATCTCTCTTTTGCTGTGATTCGTTGGGTTTGATTTATGTGGTTTTAGATGTGGGACGACACAAGCTGCAAGGCGGCAGTGACAACAGCTTGACAGAAGCTGGTTTATTATTGTTTGTCATCAACCGGAGGAGGTGAGGAGGTGGGTAGATAACATCCATGTGTTCCTGCCTTACAGTGAGTGTAATCGTGACAGTAGCTTCACTTTGGCTTTGACGGTGAATATGATGGGGCAAATAATTCATTCATTACCTTTATATTTGATTCATTCATCGTTGATGAGAGAAGTTAAAAATATACAAAAAATAATCCAGTGTTATATTTTAACAGATTGACACAGTATTTTGACTCCGCCCATCATGGTCGTCATATGTCTGCAGTCCCAACTAATCTTCAGGAGGCTCACGTTCTCCTCGATGATTGGATAGATTGTCATGAAATTTTGGGATGCAGTGGTTAGCACCGTCACTTCAGAGCAAGGAGGTATCTGGGTTCGAACTTGCCAGCCGACCAGGGTCTTCTTCTGTGGAGGTTGCATGGTCTCCCTGTGTCTGTGTTGGTTTTCTGTGGGCTGCACTCACTGTGATGCACTCCCGCCTCTCACCCAATGTCCACTGGGATTGGCTCCAGCCTCAGTACGACCCTCAAAGGACAAATGGTATGAATAATAGTTGGATGGATATTCAGGTTGAATAACGACCTGAATATCCATCTAATGGATGTCCTAATGATCATCCAGCATCATCATTAGGACATAAATTTTTATGACAATTGATCCTTGGTTTGGCCTCATCACATGCAAAGGGAACAACATTCTCATATGTTGCTGCTTTAGTTTTTGTTCAGCTCTAATTTGCGTATGCAGAATAAAGATGATGGACATTGCTGTGCATACATACAGCCTGAACACTGTATGAAAAGATGGAAGACATGAAGGCTCCAGAAAACAAAAGTGGAGCCAAGTCATCTTAAATGCCATCTTGTGGCTGGCTACAGTATAGGTCATAAACTCAGACTCCTCCATGTTAGCAGATGGGACATGGACCAAACTAAAAAGTCAAAGTAAACGTCAATAAAATTGGCAACAAATAACACATCATCACCGAAAAATGGGTTTTTGTATCCAGGATATTTTGGCTTCATTTCTGAATAATGGGATGAATTGGAGATGCATCGTCCATCTTTTTATACAGTCTATGATACAGCCTCACAGTGCTGCTCTAACTCTAAGTATTTAAAACCTAAACAGCTTAGTGTGAGGCTGAAACCAGGTGTTTTTTACTTGATGTTGCATTTGAAAGATCAACCGTAACATGTTGTGAATGAATTAGTTTCACTAAATCAGGGCATAGTAAATTTGTGTGTGCTGTGCAGGAGGTGGTAGTATTATTTTTTTATACAGAAGAATGTTTAAGTTTGAAATTTTCTAAAATAACTATTTTGTAAGTAATTGGAGGAGATTATTCACTGCAACACTGATTTTACGATTTTTCTTATCCCCTGAATAGTTCTTGCAAATTAGGAGATAGGGTACTGTTTAAATTCAATTGTACCCCTGGTCATATACCATCTTACTGATGATTCATTACTACATACAAAATTGTGATAGCAATTTAAAGAGATCTCAAAGTTCAGAGCTCAATCTCAGACTAACAAAACCTTAAATGTACATTTTGTATTGGAGAGTAAAACAGCAGCAGTTGAGATATAAACATTGTGACCTTTGCTATCGACTCAGTCCTCACTTATCTGGTGACCTTAGAGTACATCTTCAATCTCATTGGAAAACCCATAAACACTTTAATTAGTCCTAGTGTCATTTAACTTTATATACTCATATAATGCAGCTCTGCCCCGCCTGTGACTGTAATAGAGACACAGCCAGCGTTTTCCAATTCATCCCTCCTGATCGGGTCATCGTCACAGACGCATCCCAGTAGAGCCTCAGTGAGCGACGCCCTGCACATTGTGAGCATACGCAGCATCAATAACTCAAGGTAATGAGTTAGTATCTATTTCCTTTATCAGACCGACAAAGTCTATGAACAAGGGGAGCAGCATCAATTAATTCACCTCCTCTCACTGTTCATGTACAGGCGACATTAAAGTATGACAAGTAAAACATAATTAGGTATTAAATTGTATTAAATTGACCATTGAGTGAACCAGATTCACAGCATGTTTCATATATTCCCTGTTAGTTCATGCAAAACAGCATTAATCCATCATAAGCATGCCTTGCTGCATGCTTCATCTTGACTCACCTTGTCCTATGTTAATTCATGCTCTGCTTCGGCTCCATCTCTCTCCCCCTGTGCTGCGTTTCTGCCTTTTCTGAAGACAAAAATGATGTAAGACAGCCCAACGTTTGTTCTCATTTACAACAGGATCACAAAGGCTTACACAGACTTCCTAACTAACCGCAGCGCTTTGTTGATTTTAAAACCACACCTGCAAATATTGAATTCTTTGTGATTCACCTTTTCCCAAAGAAGATGAATCCGCTACGTTACCCAAACTGCTCTGTTCTTCTTTTTCTCTGTGATCCTCAGCTCAGACAGTGAAGCAGTTGTTGCGGGCTCATTTGTTTGCATCGTGCGCTCACATCACGTAAAGGAATTTTTCAAAGCTCAGGCCTCAAGGACAAGCATTAGAGGCCAATCAGGAAGCAGTGTGATGCAACGATGCGGCCATTACCCTCAGGGGTTCGCCTTGTTGGAAATGGAGATGAGAGTGGGAGCGGCCACTTAAATTGATTTCAGCCAAGGGACAGACCACCCATATGTCGTGCAATTTCAATATTCATACAGATGAATATTTCATTGTCCACATTTACAGCGCATTTTGTTGTGCGAGCGTTTTACTGCATAATTCAAAAATGATGGCAACAATGAGGCAAACCGTCATTACCAACCTACAGTGGCATAATTGCCAGAGAGGGGACTGAGAGCAGATTTAATTGGTCTTCTCCTCTCACGACAAAGAGCTTGCACACCCAGAGCTTGTTCTGCCTCGTCCTTTTGATTTGAATTTCCAACTATAATCTGTCCTTTTGGTACTAGCTGTGCCGTTGTATATATTTCCAGTACTCATGTAGAATACTTGATAAATTGAAATTCTGCTTGTGTCTTGCCTCATTGTCTATTAATAATTTTGTCAATTAATTGATAAATAGTTTTGTAAATTAAGTCTCCCATCACAACTTCACATTTTTTTTCATTCATCAAGTATTGACATTTGTGAAATGAGAATCTGTCCGTTTGTGGCATTTCTATGCCTCCATGCCGTCAACAGCCATTAGCCGGAGACAGTATTTTTTCCAGTTGTCTCTCTGTCTCTCTGTCCATCCCCACTCTTGTGAACAAGATATCTCTAAAACACCTGTAGGGAATTTCGTCAATGTTTGTTGAATCAATTTCATGGTAAAAGGTCAAGTTCATTGTGACCTCACAAAGCCTATTCATGCCTTGTGATTGTGTTATCTAAAGAAGGCCTTGAGAGAATCCTTTCAGATTTGGTACAACTGTTCACTTACACTCACAGATTAAGTGATTCAATTTCAGTGGTCAAAGGTCAAAGTCCCAGTGGGGCTTCAAAAAACATGTTTTGGCCTCTTTAACATGATATCTCGAGTCTGCCTAAAGGGGATTTCTTCAAAGTCATTCGATTTTGTGGTTACCTTAAATGAGGATGGAAAAAGATATACGTAGATTGAAATTGCTGTTTGGTGGAGTAATGATACCGCAGTGCAGTAGTTCTTGGTTCATCAACATTATTTCTGTCTTTTTTTGCACCTTTTTTATTTTGTCTTATTGGTGAGATATATTCATACATATATCTTTTGATCTTCAAATTTGTGCACAGGATGCAAGATTTCTAAGAGCCTCTCAAATAGGATGAGCATTGTTGGCCTGTTAAAACATACTTGTTCTAAAATATACGGACATTGGAGGGTGAGGCCCTTGAGTTGAGATACAGCTAGCAGCTGTTACGACTGTCGCATCTCCCTCGTGCACTGTACGTGGCCCCGGGCTATGACTATCACTCTGGTCTGTGATGTGCTCAAGCTTTGTTTCTAAGCATCATCCAGATCAAAGCTAGGAGGTAATGAACAAGAGACAGTCGCTGTGGAGTCTTGATGGTGTGGGAGGATGGATGGAGAGATGGAGGGATGGGTGTAGTGGTTCCATTTAAAGGGTTTTGATTCAGTAAGATGTCAGAGATTGCTGTATCAGCAGCTTTGCACTTCAGCAGGATCTTGAGGTATCTAACTTTTGAGCCATGGCGGAAGTCTTGGTATCGACAAACATATTATCTGTTGTTCATAAATGTTATTTTCCAGGCTTGTTTTGCCAAGCAGTTAGAGTGAGTGATATAATGAAAGGTATCTTGTTTGTTATTTGCCAGAAAGCTTTCCCTCTGCGGGATGATCTGCATTGCAGCCTGTGTTATTTATCATAACACTGTGTTTTCCCTGGTGCTGTTTGGTATTGCAGCAGCAGAAAATAATCCCAAGAGCACAGTTAAACTTTACCTCAGAGTCAAATTGTTTTGTCACCTCCATTTCTTTGACCCTGTGAGTGTTACTGACAAACTTTGCTTTGTTGTAGCTGAACGCTGCCCTGTCTTTCACCCCCCGACACTCTTGTTCACCCGCTCCCTCAATGTGACAGCACACTGATTTCCACACACAAATACATATGTGCTAAACAGTCTGACATTACAAATTGCTCCCGGTCACGTCACAGGGATTCCAAAATGGCTTGTGGAAGAGGCTGCTGCAAGACCCATGGGAATTTGAGAAAAAAAGAGAGTGAACTGCAAATATCAACCAAAAATGGGAAACATGTTTGACCCGTCACCGATCAATCTCTTGCTCTTGAGTTGTTTTCACTGTCTTTCTGTTACACACTTCAACGAGCAGGTGACAGCTCGAGCTTTTAACAACGAGTAAATCCAATCCAACACGTCTGTTCTCGTAGCCTATAGCCTTGTTTTCCACATCGCCTCTTATCCCATTACAGCTTCTTGTATTGGATCTTGGGATGGTGGGGGGTGGAGGGATGGGCACTACATCAGCTCCCTCACTCCATTGAATTATTACTATAATCACTACCTGGGGGAAGCAAATGGAAGCAAACTTGCCCCCTCAGGAGTTCTTTGGCGCAGATGTTGACGTTTGTGAAGGTACATGCGGTTTCTGATCTGCATTACTCTTTTAAGTCACACAGGAACATGTGCTGCAGGCGGGAGAACACTGAAGTAGCTGAGAAGTAGCTTTTACCAAAACCTGTTATGGTAAATGGTTTGTATTTATATAGCGCTTTAGAATGTCCTTATTCACTGTCACTGCCGCATACCCGACATACAGTATATGTGTAGTGCAGTAGTTATTATGCAAATTGTGAAGCAGCCCAGTTTCTTATGACCTCTGTGTCCATGGACTCTTTCTCCCCCATTGGTCTATTATTGGTTTTGATGTTTTTTCCATTTCTCTGGGTAGTTTTTGGCATCATCTTGTTTTTTCTAAGAAGCATCTCTGGTGAACTGAATCTAGCACAATATCAATCAATACAAAGGATCTGAATTCCCTTTGAGTAAATTTTATAGAATTGTTTTCTCTGCTTTAAATTTACAGAAACTAATTTCTTTGTTTTACTGACATCATTTATGACCATTTCTATACAGATGATTATCTAATGAGTGTGTACACAGTTAGTCAGTGGTAAATTTGTGAATCTGTTTCGTCTCCACCCGTAGCAAAGACTTCTCATTGAGCTAGACATTTTAGAATAGACCCATTATAACCATTTCAGCTTTTATTGGTGAATTAAAAGCACTTTTAATGGACATTTTGTGGACTGTCACAGTTGCCCCATAAGATTACATTGTAGCCACTGCCGCTGTGTTGCAGCTGCTGTCGGAGGCGACCTGCTGTACCAATGCCAAACATTTTTGTTAGTCACAATTATAAACATACGGCCCAGGTTGAAAAATTCAGAAATTCCCCTTTTATAGGAGTCCTACTTGTGTTAAGTTTTGATTTATATTTGAACATTACCCGTTGATTTCACCTCCTTCACGTTAGATTTGTGTGTTGCATAAAATCAGGCAGTATCATGTCTTATACTCCCCACAGTAATTGCGTTTACGTTCCTTCATTTATTTTGTGGCACAGAGTAACAGTGAGCTACGCACATGTAGATTTATAGTTGCAAACGGATAAGTTACGACATCGTTTCACTGTGTCTCATTACTGGACTACAGCCTTGCAATTGCTGTGTGTGCATTCATTCATTTATGCAGAGTGGCAACTGCTGTGAGCAGAAGCTTTGCAAGTGTACGCTCTGCATGAAATGTATGTTAGTGAAAATGAGAGGAGGACTGAGAGTCTATCCTTAACTTCTTTAGTGTTGTTTTCACTCTCCACTCATATTAAACCCAAGCAGGGAAAACACAAACAGATAATCACAGTTCTTGTGGGTAGGTTTTCATCTGCGTTTCTTTGTTTTGTTTGTCTGTTGGCAGGATTACACAAAAGCTACTGAACAGATTACCACAATTTTGGTTTGGATCCATATCAGGGGACAGGTCCTGTCTTTAATATTGTGGGATAGGGCGTTTATTTAGTTTGATGAATTTTCATATTTAGGATTGTGCGCGATTAGGTGCAGATCAAAATAAAAAATAATGATCTTGTGAATTCAAATGTGGTTTCATATGGTATGTGCTCTACTGACTTTCATTCTAGTTGAGCTTGCACATGTCAGCTATGGCGTAGCCCACTGTATAACCTCAGAGCCTAACATATAGCCCTTAATGCAGAAGTAGAAATCTAACTTTAGCTGCAGCCTTAAAACTATGATGTTTACGCTGTAACATTATCAACATGTGTGAGATAAATGCTATTATGTAGCAATAACACAAAACTACAGCTACATTAATGATAATAGTGGTGGCTGTCAGCAGTACATCACTCAATAGGTTAATTGTATAAAGCTTCATGTAGTGGCAGGAGCTGCTGTTTTGCTGCTCCATCACTGGCTGGTGAATGTGTCCTTTTTGGATGATGCGTTTAAAGTGCAGCCGAGGCTTTGTCAATAGCACTTATTTCATTTTACTGCTCTGAAATTAGGCCAGTAAAACACTAGGAGAGGCACTTACGCTAATTACATTGTCAGATGTGTCCAGGTTCACCTTCGCTCCCTTGAGCAACACGCAACCTTCATCCATTCACATCAACACGTGGGTGTTGTTGTGTGCGGGGGTGTCTGTGTCAACACAACTGAGTGCTTTTGGTTTTTCATTCAGTGAAGGTTTAGTGTAGCAGTGTTTGAATTCTTCCATTCACACACACTTCCTGTGATCCTCAGGGTAATTAAGAGCATGCATACCATCAGTAGCACTTGTTTCCACTCACAGATGTTGTCAGTGCACTTAATTTTTCTGATTTTGTCCAGATTAACATCACAGCGAATCATTTAACGCGCTGATTGACTTTGCGGCGCTAATGTTCCGGCTGACTTTGGGAGGGAAAAAAAGGAGAGTGAGAGACAAGGATCTGAACTGGACTGTCTGTATCGCCTCCATCTCCAAAGAGTCATTATGGTCGGCCCCCGCCCTCCGCTCTCTGTGCTGCTGTGGTCTGCAGAGAGGAAAATTACATTAGAGGGAAAAGGATTTCAATTGTCTCCTTCAGACTGAGGACTGTGGACGCCTGCAGGGCCCGGGGGAGCTGTAGTGTTTTCAAAATAAGTTCCCTGATGGGATTGTTTCTGGGGGACTGAGGGGCCTGGTCTGGATCGCTCACTCTGCCGGGAAATATGAGCTGGGTCCTGGACAGTTAATACAGGGACAAACCTGCTGCCTGAAAGCCTCTTAAATACTCACCGCTGCCATTGATGTGTGTCTTTACGTCATCTGTGCAAATAATAACACAATGAAAAAATCAAATTATCTCTCATTTTCTCCTGAACCCCTCGGTGGCTGCAAAGCATGTGAACTTCGGTGCATGTTGCTATGGCAACCGGGAACATTTCTGAGGCTTCCTCTAACAAGTTGCCTGGTAATGCAGTCCTGGCTGTTACATAAGATGTGACTTTCTCTCTCTCTCACACACACTCACAGGGCCTTTCCAGTGGCAGAATTTCACATTCAGCATGATTAATTCATAGCTGCGCTAGATTTATGATTCCACCATGTAAATGCAAGCCCATGCAATCCACCACACTTGGCGGGAGTTTGCGCAGCGGCATTGTTGTACTCCGCGGCAGCTTCTGTGGCTGTTGTTAATAAAAGGGCTTTGAAACGATTCAGATTGAGGACGTCACTGCTCGAATAAGAAAGCGATACAAAGATACTAAGACACTTTGGCTGTTGTGATGTTGTGTGGGATGAAATTAGTAGAGCAGACAAAAGGCTGTACGTTCTCAATATAAACATTATGAAAGTCTTTTGTGCTCAATGCCGAGACACAAAAGAATAAGCTGTACAAAAGCCTTCAGCGTTGTCATTCAGGGAGGAACAAGGAACGCTGATTCCGTTAAATTTCCTCCCGTCACCTATCGTCCCGTCCTTACTTTGACTGTTAGAGAGAGAGAGGGGAGACGAGGAGGAGCGCTGAGCAAAGCACAGATAACACACTTCATCATTAGTGGCTCCACGATAAGTATTCAGACATTCAGCGGCTTCTCCTTATCTGGCCGCCAGAATCTCGCTGCAGTTAAATACTATATGGCCACCTTCAGCTCGCCACTCTGCTGGTGAAATTGGGTGTAAGAGAGGAGAAATTGCCATTTTACATTTGTTGGGACAGCCTGCCAATAGCCTAATCATTTTGAAGAGATTAGTGCCAAGGCTGATCGACTCAGAGCTCTACAGGAATATGCATATCTGCCGTTACAGCTTAGCATCCGTATGATTTTTACAGCTTTCTGTACCTGTTATCTCCCAAGACTCTGCCAAAACATGCAGCCACACACACACACACACTGCCTTCAGTTCATCATTACTGTTGCTTTAGACAATAACTCTGCAACAATCTGTCCGTCCGTCCTGACAGGCAAACCCTCACATCCTCCTGGGAGAATGATGCTGGGCTCTAGGCTTTGATCACTGAGAAGGTGACGGGGAGTTCTTTCTTTGCCCTCGCTCACATCCAGACAACACGCTCAGGTGTGTTCATGTAACTACAAGCAGTTCTGTGTAGCTTTACCCAGAGGCTGCGGTGCAATGAGCCAATCCTCCAGTGATGAACGTGTATCAGTGAAGGGTTACGACTGAATGTTTGCCAGAAGATGAGAAATGACCACACACCAGTGGATGAACCTGAGGTGTCTATGTTGGAAAAAAAGTTTGAGGGAGCATCAACTGCTGTGAGGACTTTTGTCGTCTTTTAGTTTTTGTTACTTCTGTGCGGCACTGAGGGTTCATCCAGTGCAGAAGTGCACACTTTTGATACTTTCTGAGGGAATAAATGTTCATCATTATTTTAGAAATATTATTTCCTTGTTATTATTTCCTTATTTTTTATATATATGGGTGATAATTACATTCTAATTTGTCATTCTGTACAGTTTTAGCAGGAGAATAGTCCACCAACAAAAGAAATTCACAATATTTTGATATATTTCTGCCAATATACTCACCTCTATACTGTCGCTCCACCTCCTGACCACTTGTATCCAGTATATTTTGGCTAAATTTCTGGATAGTGAGAGGAGACATGTTGTCCATCTTAACATGTCTGTAGTACACTCTGTAAAAATCTTGGCTACCAACAAGGACTATAGATTTAAAAACACTGTAGGTGTGTATACATGTGTGCTACACTTGATTTTGAGATCTGTCAGCAGTGTGTCTGTCAAGCCTGTGTTTCACTGGAGCGAGTGTTTAGGCTGCTGGTCTTTTTTAATAGAGTGAATCATCACGTTACACTGGATACTCTCGAAATGAATTCTCAGTTTGCCAGTTAGATTTGTGACCATTTGTGAGAGCAAGTCCTTCCCCATCGTGTAAGCGTGTGAGCCTCCATGTGAGCGTATAGCTGTCCATATGTGACAAATGCAGAGTTGACTCAGCAAATATAAAAGCCTTTGTGTTTTTTATCTCATGTCTCGATGTCAGTCACAGCATCGAATATGAAAGGAACAGTCTTTTATCCTCACATTCGTGGTGTCTCACTCAGCCAGAGACGGATGATGTCTGTGGAAAAATGTCAGTGACAAGTAATTGGCTCCCAACTGCTGTGGCAGGTTGAAACAGCTCAGTTAGTTGAGTCTTGCATTAGCAACTGAAATGCTGCAGGTTCATGTTCCGTTCACGGCCGACACTCCAAATGCATGCATTACTCGTGCAGCGCTGTCACTTAGATGGACAGGTGAGCGGGATATCTGCCAAAGCTGGAAACCGAGGCCTTATTTTGATCAGAGTGGCTATGAGTTGCTGATATGATCGGGCTTGCAAAGCTGATGGACTTGCTGCTACTTTTCCTCTTTGTCCATTCACTCCTCCTTAAATCTAATAGCTCAGACCATTGCTGATTTACCCCTAAGTTTGAGGACACAATTCCTCTTCCTTTGATTTTCTAAGGAAAGGCCAGAATTCTAAGGAGAGTGCATTTAACCTTTGGGAGATGGATAAGAAAGCTGCTCGATCGATTTGATTTGCTCAGGAAAAAAGGGCGTGTGGCTTAGCTCTGGCCAATTTGAAAGGGAGGCTGCCTAAGCAGCAAGACAAGGCTTTTTTGTAGGAAAATATATTTATAACTTATTTTGTTGCTGCGCCTAAAATGGTATCCAAAAAGATTTGTTGCACAATATCAAGTGGCACCCACCCAAGTCTTAAGCTCTTGGCTTTTTATCCAGCACCATCTTGTTTTTATTTAAACCAGCAGTAACCATGTTAGAAACTGCATTGGTCTCACTCTGTAGACCTGCAGGCTACGTCCATTTTATATACAGTCTACACACAATGTGTATTCATTCAATTCATTTGAAAGCCTATTGGATCAAATGAGCATATAATACATTTGTTTGTGCAGCACCCTTCAAGAGCAAACATCACAAATTGTCTCTATAAAAATTATGATTTAGAAATGACAAATAATTTCTGGTATGCAACACAATAAAGGCTTTGCCCTCAACACTGGGTCAGTAGCTTTTATCCTTATCTTCCCTTAAACACATCTGAGGCTGCTGCTAGCCACCATGCTAACCACAGCCAAGTCTGAAGGTCGAATGCTTCTGATCTCTCAGTTTAGTCCGGAGCTTTATTATCTTTTAACTTTGTTTTCAACTCCAGTTAGGGTCTGAGGCAGTGGAAGAGTGGGAGCTGTCAGTGATACTCAGGGCAGATATAATGCTATTTAAATGCTAATGTGTTAAGAGGAGCAAGACGACCTTTACTCACACTCTGCACGCAGATGGAGCAGAAGCACAAATCAGAAGCCCTCAGTAAATGAGCATCTTCCTTTGACTCTGACTCCCTTCCCTGCACGCCCTGTGTCAGATATAAGGTGTGTTTATCACAGTCGAGCCCAGGGGGCTCTGTCAACATTATAGAGCTGAGTTCAGTTCAGGTGTTATGTCAGACATGATTGGATGGTTGCAGAATGTGCAGAATGTTAAGTCAAATGTGATTGGTTTATTTTTTTCGGGGGGAAATGTCTGCTCAAGGTAGCGCTTCTCTTCACTGCAGTGAAAACGTTGGTGTTGTGTATTCCTGCCTTTTTCCTTCTTATTACAGATATCATATGCTTCTTGTCTTTATGTACCCCAACATTAGAACTGCATGACTTCCTGCATCCCATACAAAGTAGGAATACTGCCATCTTGTGCATTTAGAGCCAAACTCTTCTCAGTAGAGATCAGTGGATGTCGCTGATGTAGCAAGGTCCCATTGATGCACACTCTCAACCAATCAGAAGTCAATCTCAGTTGTCAATCATGACGTTTCACCCCATTTTTATAGCCAAAATGGAACATGAGCATTTGAACAAGCATCACTGTGAGAAAAACTGCCTAGCATGACAGAGACCATCTTTGAGAAAAAAATATTTTACGTGTGCTTTTGAGTTTTTAGTTTGGTCCCTACAAAATCTGCTAACATGGAGGAGGTGAACCTTTTAACCTAGATTGCAGCAAGCTAGCAGGAGGCGACACTTTGGCTTTACTGTAGGGGAGCAGTCATGTCATCCATCTTTATACAAACTCCTCAAAACCTACATAGGCTTTTATCCCCTGTCTAGGATTTCCACTATTATTTTCTGTCCTTGTTATTTTTATTCTCGTTTTGAACTCTGTAATGGGGCCTTGGGTACCTTCTATAAGTGTGTTGGGCTGAAATTTAGTTGCCCTCTATCGAAGCACTTGGCACCTCAGCCAGGAAGCCGATAATGTGATGGCAGGTGCTTGTATCAGTGTAAAAAAAAAGGAAAAGTCCTCTCCCTGTCCACAGATGTCACAGATACTTGTCTCCCTGTTTTCAGAGCACTTGCCAGATGGATAGAGCCACTTTCTCCCCAGTCTTTAAATACATAAATATTAAATAACCACCGGAATGCTTTGTAGTGTTTACTCTTTGAATGCGTCTTTTCTCTTTGCTTTTAACTAAAGTACAATTCTGTATCAGCGGAGGAAGAGGAGAAGGAGAGATGGAGGACGGATGAGTCTGTCATCTGTCTTATAATCACATGAAATACCATAACTCTGCTGGTAGATCATTTATTCAGTGCAGCTCTCTGAGATACCTTGAGGAATGGTTGGGCCTTTGAATGAGACAGTGACATAACTTCAGACAGAAAAGTAGCATCAGTCATCTGTCAATAATCCACCTTCATCCTTCTGCTGCAATTACCAGCGAGCAGTGATAGCAGCTGACTCAGGACAAGCACGTTCACCTGGTTTAACCTGTTGAATTGTTTTCAGTAGAAATATTCCTTCATTTTTAGCTTAGTTATGTGCAGCCTGACAAAAACAGTTCTCCCTGAGGGGAAAAACGCTGTATCTTTTTTTTTTTTTTGCACTCTCAGAGCCTGGATTAATTTTACATCAGGCTGCCAAGTAGGCGTCATCATGTAAGACTGGTAAACAGCAAGAATTTGTTTTCATCTCGACAGATGGGGGGCGACAGCAACAGAAGAGCACGGCTGCACCTCGGGGGTTGAGATCTTAGACCTCATTAAAACTAAGTTTGAAAGGAATACATTTTTATCTCATTTGAAAGATGAAAAGGAAGCTTCCACCCTCAGTAACAATTCACTGACAGCACAGCGAGCCATTGTCTGTGTGTGTGTGTGTGTGTGTGTGTGTGTGTGTGTGTGTGTGTGTGTGTGTGTGTGTGTGTGTGTGTGAGAGAGAGAGAGAGAGATTTCACAGCTCTTGTCAATAGAGTAAAATCCTCAATACAGCCGTGATAAACATCAGTAACAGCTCTCAGGGGACGTTAACAGAACACACACTGGCTTCTTCTACTACAGTGAAGCTTACACTAGTATTTGACTACAGAGGCATCCAATTACTATCAGGACATCCCAAATATTCAGTTTTAAACTCATAGGGTAATTACAGGAAAGGTCGGGAGTGTGACTCTATATACATATATCAATATCACTGATTTTTCAGGTAAAATATGGCAGCTTTTCCTTGAAAATCTGTACATGTCTCAGCTCTTGGGATGTGCGAGTATTACGTTCATTTAAAATAAAGTCACGCTATTATGAGAATAAAGTCGTAATTTTAGGCTACATGTCATAGAGGGAGAATGTCAGAAGATCAGCTTGTTGCCTGTGTTAAAATGAGAAATAGTATAAATACTTAATATTATGCTTCATCTGCTCCATATTCTTACTATCAAGTGTCTGGACTTTGAAAAGAAAACTGAGTCTATTCCAAAGAAAGAACCATCAAGTCTTGGTGGATGTATTTGTGGAGAAGGAAATGTTAGAAGTAAAATCTGTATGATATTCAAAGGGTTTTGTTGTACACACACACACACACACATAAACTCACTACTCTAAACGATTTAATCCCTATCTCCAATTCCTGATTGCACTTTAATCATTTTACCATCATTATGGAACCTTTTTCCTTTGTGATGGGGCTGAAATCTGAGACTGACTCTTCACTCAAAAGGTTAATAAAAATGACATAATATTCCTCATTTCATTCTTTCTTTATGGTAGAACTTTTGACCTCCTGACAGCCGAAGTTTGGTAAGAAATGCATTTAAAATTTTCCCCAAGCTATCTGAGATCAGTAGGACCTGATAAGTATAATAATTGTGTTTTAACAGGAAGCAGTTGTTAAAAGAAAATAATGTCCTGATATGAGAATATTGGAATAATAATCATCAGAACCAGACAAAAAAAGAAAAGTGGATGGAATATTTCATTGTGCTGCAGCAATTTAGATCCTTTGTATGATACTGTATATTATACTTATATTTATTTAACTCTGACAGTTTAAAGCACACTAAAATCCAACAGTACACTCATATGAGAAACTAGCTTACTTACTGACACAGAACAGAGAGTCATGTTCAATGTGATGATAGGTTTTTGGGTAAGACACATTTTTCATTAGTAACGTGGAAAAGGAACACCAAACAGGAAGCAGTTTTCTGAAGAAGAACAGTGGTACTAAGACAACTGTCATTGTTTGAAACATGTTTTTATAGGAAAGACCATTCATACCTGATTTTGTTTACTTTCAACTTTTTTAAAGTTGTGGTTCTTATTTTTGTTTTGTCTTGTTTTATTCTGTGCAGTTTCCTTTCCATGTATTCCATGCTATCAAAATAAAGTTTTATTATTATCATTGTTATTATCATCATCATGAGCAGGACATTAACATTCAGTCTGAACTCCGTCCTAAGCAGCATCACAGATGTGATGGTCTGCTGGTTTACACTTATTGTTACCTGGGGATCTGAATAAGCTAAGTCATGGTGTTTTAACTCCACAGTTTTCAAGTTTACTTTCAGTATTCATTTCACTGTATCAGAATGAAGTTGATGATAATATTTAGAGAGTTTATTGACATGTTACTAAATAGAAATATTTGAAAAGAGCTCGGCCTACATGTCCTCTCTGTCTATCTCTAACCCCGGTGACTCATAAAATCTCTCCTTCGTTTCATGGGGTTACAATGAGAGTGAAAGTGCATGTGGTTTATGAGGCGTATCATTGGCAGGAAAGTGAGATGGATATGGTTATTCTTTGTTTGTCTTCTGGGTTTTTTCTTGCTTTGGTGTTTTGTTTCCTGTTTCACAAGACAGGGTGGAGATGATTTTTTCTTAGCTTATCATTTAGGAGCAGGTAATGAGTAAAATAAAGTGAGAGACAAAATGAGTAGGGTTTTATAAAATACATTAAACTTGTGCTCCCAATTAATTAGATTGAATGTTTTAATTAGCATAATTTAATTAAGAGTCATTAGCTATTTCAAAACTCATAAATTAAAAATAAAACACTACTGGAGACCCCCAGACTAGCATTTATCTGATACTGGGATCAGCTGAACTTTGTTGTTTCCAAGATAACGCCATGTTAAGATCAAGTATCATATTCCTGGTGTCATTAATAACATAGCACATGTGTAACCCTTGCATTTTAACCCCAATAGTCCTCACATTATTTAAAGGCTGGGCACTGTAATTACAGTGAAGGCAGCTGGCAGTGAAGATAAAGTAAAGGTTTCCTCTGATTAAGTTAAATACAATTGTATCACGTGCTGAGACGTCTGCCCTTGGTGACCAATCACACAGAACTGGGTGTTAATCTACAACTACATGGCCAATGCTAAGAGAAGGAGGGAGCGTTCTGTGATCACCTCCCAAGGACGCTTATCCGGCCATACCGCTCACAAGCGCTCTCCTCAGGGCTTTGATGGATGACACCAGCAGCACAAAGTGATAGGCTATTACTTCACTTTGCATTGGATGAATGGCAATGCCGGCTCCTACCTGTCGCCTGTCCTTCTCTCTTGTTTCCCTGTCTCGACACCAGTGTGCCATCCTGAACAGAGCGTGAAAAATGGAAGGGGAGATTTTGTCTGGGCAATCTGTTGATTTTTTCCACATTTCAGATTGAGTTTTTTGTGTGCTTTGTAGTCAAGGTGGAATGTGTATAAGCGGCGTCTAGTAACCAGCCTGTTTGAAAAAGACATGTGATTTGGTACTAGGCTTTTTTCGCGCTTATCATTATGTGTTGAATGCATTTCTGCTAAAATGTTTTTTCTCGGAGAGATTCATATTCTCTCTCGCTCTCTCTTGCTTTCAGACCAGCAGTATTCATGGTCGCCCTCGCAGTACTTCGATGAGGACAGCTACTCCCCTCCACCCAGGAACATGAAGGGTCTCTCTGGTGGCCGCCCTGCCCAGCTGCAGCTCACCTCTCCCACCTCAGCTCACACCTGCGGCCTGGCAGAGTGCGACCATTCCTTGGATCACCACTTATATCATGGCGACTCAAGGTCACCCTCCTACCTCCTTAGCCCCACTGAGAGCTGCCCCCTTGAGGGTCACCACCGCTGCTCCCCGCGGAGCTCCATTCACTCTGAGTGCATGGTGATGCCGGTGTCCATGTCAGCCACTGACCACTCCATCTCAAGTAGCACTTTCCCCCGCATGCACTATGGCAGTGCTTCACGGGACAGCGGTGGAAACACGTCTGGTGGCAGGGACTCCCGAGATGATGGTGGCTCCTCCTCACACGGCGGCAGCGGCAAAATGAATCGAATCCCAGCAAACCTCCTGGACCAATTTGAAAAGCAGATGCCGCTGCACCGGGATGGCTTCCACACGTTGCAGTACCAACGCACCTCCACCACAACCACGACCACAGAGCAGCGCAATGAAAGTCCTGGGCGAATACGCCACTTAGTTCACTCCGTACAGAAGCTTTTCACAAAGTCACACTCTCTAGAAGGATCCTCCAAGATGAATGGCACCAAAGGCGACTCGCACCGGGATGGCTCACACCACCACCATAACCACCACCAAGGCCACCACAAACACAGCAAACGCAGTAAGAGCAAAGACCGAAAATCTGATGGTGGTGGCAAGCAACGCTCAGGAGGATGGTGGAGCTCAGACGACAACCTGGATAGCGACAGCACATACAGGACGCCAAGCATCATGTCGCGACATCCCGTGGACTACATCAGCCACTGCTACCCTGACTCCATGCACAGCCACCTGGCAGGAGACCTGTCGCTAAAGGCCTCCAAGAGCAACAACGACGTCAAGTGCTCGGCTTGCGAGAGCATAAGCATGGCACCAGAGGGCAAATTCATGAAGAGGAGCTCCTGGTCAACGCTAACGGTCAGCCAGGCCAAGGAGGCCTACAGGAAGTCCTCACTCAACCTGGAGAAGCCCATGACCCCCACTGACCTCAAGCCTAACCTCAGGCCCTGTCACTATCTACAGGTGAGTTTGGCTGACTATGCGGTGCTTCCAATTTCACTGATTAACAAAAATTGCAGGCACATTACTCTTGATGCAACTTGATTGGGGGAATTTACAGGCTGCGAAACAAATTTTGTTTATTTAAATTAATGGATGTGAGGATGGCTATAATGAAGGGTATTTGGAGGATGTGTTGAGAGCAGAAGATGGTTCTTTCTCTTCACGTCTAAATAGCCATCTTATAAAAGTTGTCTGGGAAAACAAATCTGTCTGTGGCCCTCATAGGACTGTGACAAACATGACCACTCATTTCATTCACTGGCGTACCTGTCTGTCACTAACCGACCTGCCTGGCTGTCATCCTCTAGCAGTTGTCAGGCAGTAAGCGTACATGTGTTTTGGGGGTGTGGCTTTGATTAGAGGGTCGATGGGACGTATTTGTTTCGTGTTTTCAAAGTGCAACCTGAAGTTTCCACAGTGATTAAGGATCCAATATAAAAGTATTAAGTACTTTAAAGTAGTTGGGACCTGCAACACAGAGAAAAACGTTATTCACCCGAACATAAGCTGTGCATTGTACAACACACACCGGTCTTTTCTATAGGCGCCGATCCAGGAAGAAAAGCTGCTCATCACAGCTGAATTACTGATTGATCTGAAAACCAGTGTTTTGTTTGTTGCTGGATATGACAATGTCAACCTGTCCTGTGGCTCAGCGTGTCGCTCGCAGCAGAGAGAACTATCACAGCAGGACGAATCAATTAACTCCATACAACAAATGGTCTGCACTGGAAGGGAAGAGTCAGCAGTGTGAGGATAGAAGAGGAAGAGATCGATGCAGATTTCTTTTACCACGTCGTTTGCTTCGATTTTGCATAGGTTTTAGCTCTGGAAAAAAGATTAGCATTTAGCTCAGGCCCTATGATCAGGCTCTGCATGAGACCGCCTCCCATAACACCATGGGGATCAATTCAAAATGAGTCAGCGCTTTTCACAGAAGTGTTTCACAGGTTTTTTATATGCATGCTGAAGGGTATGCTATGTGGAAAGAAGAAAGAAAGCATGTTCTGAAATCGAAAATTGCAAATCTAAGCAGCGAAAAAATTGACTTTGGAACAAGGCTGCTCAGTAAACAACAATGTGGTATGTGATAGCATCATGTTCGTACCGCCTGTGGCCAAAATAAAGTGAGCACTTCAGCACATTGGGAAAGGGGTACTCTAAGCAGAGAGTGTGTTGTATGGATTAGAGGCTGTAATCAGAAAGCCAATCAAATCAGCCAATGGAGTTAAAGTGAGCAAACTTTACGTCAGCCAAATATATTTCAGGTGGCTAATTTTAGACGTGTGTGCTATTAAACATAACTGATGACCGTTTTCAACCGGACATTTTTTACAATCCCTCTAAGTGCAGTAATCTGCCGACGAGACAGCCACAGTGTATGGTGCCACCCCTCCACCCTTTCCTTTCTTCCATTTGGTCATTCAGCTGAGGTAGTGTCCAAGTCATTGCACTATAAACACTTCTAAAAATATCCTCCTGCTTCCTGCCGCAGGGCTATATTTAGCCCGGCGTTATCAATCCAATCCATGCAGGGTGACACGTCTTCGCTCCCCGGAGGAGAATCAATGCCCTTTTCGGAGAGAGCGGGGAAGATGTATCGAAGAGGAGAGGGGCGGGGGAAAGTTCGAGATGCATACATCTGAGGCCTGTTCCTCTGTGCATGCAGAGATCCTCCAGGAAGCAGAGAGAGTGGAGGAGAAACACGACAAAAGGGATGGCTATTTTTGCTCCCTCACGGCTAATGTTGTTGCTCATCAGCAGGAGCAGTCAGGCAGAGAGATAGAGCCAATAGTCAGAAATGGTGCTCACACAGAGGGGTCACATTGAGAGGTTTTTCACTTCCTGCTGCTGCTGATTTGGATTTATCCCACAACTGTCTGCACTGTACTGAATGTGTGTTCATGTGTGAATGTGCGAGACAGGGTGATTTTTTTCTTTTTCTTTTTATCATTCACCAGATGGTTTGGTGATGTGCTAGTCACCTTGTTTGCGTCCTTGGTTGATGACAGAGGGAAGGAAAAAAACTTTCTGAAGTGTGCTAGAAGTGCGGGAAGACAAACACACAGATGTGCTGTGTTTGTATGTTAATGCATGAGCTTCAGTTAGTGTGTGTGAGACACTGTGAGAGAGTGGGTTATAGTGCATGTGTACGTATAAGAGATTGATTAACTGGACAGTGGGGGAGACAGAGATAGATTCATTTTGGCTGCTCTTTCTCTGAAAGCCATCGCTCTCTGTCTCTGGCTAAGTCATTTCACAAATTGACCACAATTAGCCTCCTGAAGACACACACAAACACACATTTTGCTATTCCTTTATGAGTATGATCATGAACTTGATTTTAATTAAAGGAGATGATTGTGGACACAAACATCCAATGTCATATCTCTTTTACACCAAAACTAGCGAGTATATATGTTTTTTTAAATGCCCGAAGAGGCGATTTGACGCCTTTACCTTTACCAGTACAGGGGTTTACCTTTCTGTTTCCAACCAACACTTGGGAAGTGGGAAACACAACACACATCTGAAGAAACCACTATAGAGACCAGTGACAATATAACACCTTTTAGTTCAGTTCCTCTTTTCTTGCATTATACAAAAAGAAAGAATCACTGCTGCACGTCGCTCCCAAGATGTAAACAAAATGTATACAAAAGTTCATGGCCATTTATGTGCCAATGGCTGAAAGTTCAATGCGTGTTATAATTTGCGCTGTAAAAGGTGCAAATGCGTTCACCTGCATTTCATGTTTCCATCACTGTCTATCAGGGCCAGAGCCATTAAAAACCATAAGTCATTTGACCTGGGAGTTAATGCCGACTGTATCCATTCCGATTATAGTGACCAGTGAAACAAGGGCTTAAGCGAGGAGGAATTTCAATGTGCACACAGGTTTGTGTTCGCCATCTTTCTGTTGCACTTTCACACACTGATGTACACATGGACAGATGGTAGAGCTCCTATCTCTACCACATTCCTTATGCCCAAACCTGTAAATTGCCAGCACAATAACTTTGGCGTACTGGCAGCTCTCAGACCTGTTTAATAAGTCAGCTGCTCTAGCAAACGCTACTCTGTTCTCTCCTAGCACACAGTAACCGTGCTACAAAGGGAGGATTAGCCTATGATAGTTTTGCTGATGGGGCATTGCAGAGGGACTTAATAAGCCAATTAATTGCCATGATGGCTTGCCAAAGGTGGAGCTTGAGAAGCAGAAAGGCTGATGATTAAAACACAAAAGTGAAGTGCAAAGCAGCAGAAACAAAACTGGCACTGTGACGGAAAGCTACTGTAACCTCCGCACATACACACCCCTACACAGGGGTTCCCTAACTTTTTCATTAAGGAGTTTCCAGATAGCTATCATGCCATGAACCATTACTTAATATTTTATACGATTTTGTCCCAGGATCAGACAGCAGCTTGTAGATAAATGTTACTCGTCTGTTGCCCGAGGCGACAGGGTTGCTTCGTGGTTACCACCATGTTGGCAAGCATCTGCTCATACTTCTGTTTTGTTGTTAACCTGTTGTTATCTAAATCCTCAAGTTTCATTTTATTCTACAAGGACATTGTCAGACCAATTAAAGTAGCAATTAAAAGTCTATTGTTCAGCACATTTTTGTTACTGCTTCTCAAATACAAATCAATAATAATAGCAAACAATTCCTGTGGGGTTTAATAAGCATATTTGCAGCTTGATCAGCATTATCTCGCTTGGATTTTTTCACTGTATGTGACTCATTTGGTGCAAACAATCAATTTGACCTTGTAGTGTCTCATCTGTCATGAATCTTCCCTTGAGACATTTTGAAGATACTGTTATGGACCCTTTGAAACAGTTTTGATATGTCTGTAGATATATGTATGAATTTTGATTTATTTTCATGAAAGTCTGTGTTGAATGTTAAATGGTTTGTATTTATATAACGCTTTTCTAGTCTTGATGACCACTCAACCATTCACATACACATTCATACAGTGCATCTATGAGCAGCACTTTTATTGTTTTGTTCTATGAGGGGTACTTCAGGGTTTAGCATCATCTTGCCCAAGGACACTTTGGCACGCAGATGGGGAACACTGGGGATCGAACTGCCAACCTTCTGGTCGGTGGACGGCCGCCCAAATTGAATTGGTGGAAGTTTTGATTTTGAATGTGGAGGTAGTGAATACTCTTAAGTCTCCGATAGGCACCTATTTCCCACTAAAGCCACTATAAGGTATTTTTCCTGCAGCAGACAAAAGACACAAAGTTGCAGCAACTTGTGAAGAAAGTCAGACAACATTTTGGATAATCTCTATTAACAGCTGTCTGCATATGAATGCAGATAAAATAAGAAGATGATAGCCGATGCATTTCGGTCAATGTGTTCTGTTACTTTTGCTCTTCACACAGACTGTTTACCTGCAGGCAACCATAGCCTGCTCAAATGTGATTGGTCAAACTAGAAATGCTTATCCAGA
Organism: Paralichthys olivaceus; assembly: GCF_024713975.1. Taxonomy (NCBI): domain Eukaryota; kingdom Metazoa; phylum Chordata; class Actinopteri; order Pleuronectiformes; family Paralichthyidae; genus Paralichthys; species Paralichthys olivaceus. Next base: position 18,029,658 of record NC_091104.1, on the reverse strand, counting down.
TGTTTCCATCCCAGAAATTTCTCCCAATTAATGCAAATGTTCTCCCCCTTAATGGTCAGAAATGAATCAGAGTTGCAAGATATAAATGAAGATTCTCCTCCTTTAAACTGATGAAAATGTAGTTAGCATTCAGTCATTTTTTGTCCCACTAAGACTACACTCCTTGGATCTAGCAAGCAAATGTGGATTGTCACAGACGCTCTCAGGGTTTGCAATAGAAAGGAAGTCTGCACAGGAGGATTTGTTCTGAAGATGTAAACTGTATTAAGTCAATAGATAATTGGGGTGTGCAGATAGGAAACATCGGCAATGAAAGAACTCTGTGAATGTGTGAGCTGTGTGTTGTGGAGGTGTTAAAGGTGCAAAGGAAGATGATGCAGAGTTGATGCCAGCTGAAGGGAGACAGGCCGAGCGGATCACATGGGTAAGCTTTTTATAATGATGAGCTGACAACCCTCCACTGTCAGCCAGTTGCCTGCTGAGCTTGACAAGGATAGACCTCAAGGCAGTGGGAGGTGATTTGTAATGAATATTACACTGCCAATGGTCAGCCAGTGATGTACCACCCATGACAGCCTGTTATTTGAAAAGTTTAATAAAAGAGAAACTGGGAAATATCACGAGTTACCACAGGAATATTGTACTGCATCAATTTGGACTTTGGCTACCACTTCCTTTTTCTCTGTGTTTTTCCTCCTGCTACTTCAGGGGAGAACTGCCAAGCCTTCTGGGAGATCTGTTCCCTCCAGTTGGTCTGGTCTGGCTGTGGCTGGACATGTCCAATCTGCTTGCTCTTCTCATAGTGGAGAAAGACAATATTGACTTTTTAAGAACTCCTTGTTAAGAAAACTTACCCTGGCCACTTATTCTAAAATATCTGTTTTTGGTCACCACCCAAATTTAATTCAGGTAAAATTAAGATTTACCAGTAAATCAAATGCTTTACTTTAAAACTCCTCACTCTATAGAACCACTTTGACTAATGGATTGTTGCCATTTAACTTAAGTCACATAAATGCATGTCTGACACGACTCTCACTGCCTCTCTGTTTTTGTCTTTGTCTCTCTGTCTGTGTTAATGGGCGACTACAATTTACAATTTAACAACGTCCCCAGCTGGTAGAAAAAGCTATTAATTCAACAGCTCACTTAACTGAACAATAAGATATGTGGTGTAGGTAGGACAGAGTTCAGTCCTATTTGGAATGGATGGATTAGTGAAAGTGTGGTGGTGGTTATTGCTTGGGCTACAATCTAAGGTGACTCAAAAAGTGGGTTTGTGTCTGATGTTGGTGAAGTTGGAGTGACAATGATAGTAAGACAGACATTTAGTGTGTTCAGTCGACTGTAGAGCAAGTGAAGAAACTATCTTTACTACATTGGATTTATCATTGTTCAGTGTCAGAAATATTGTAGAACCACTGGAAATATCCCACAGACACATCACATCTAAATCCACCCATTTATACACAGGGATAAGAAAACTATGCCACCAAAAGCAAGTTCCCTGGTTCAACACTTTGGTCCACACTGACAAATCTCCAAATCTGTTGAATAAACTATATTTACACATTTTACAGACATTCATGGTGTCCCATGGACGAATCCTAATGGATTTAGTGATGCTAACTTTCCTCTATTATCCCCATGTGGTTGATATTTGTGGCCTCAGCTATATTTTCTGTTTAGTGCTTATTAGCAAATGTTGGGATAGCTAAAAAAGTATTAAACTAAGGTTTTTAACATGTTAACATTTGGAGCTTGTTAATAAGCTAAAGTTAGAATTTAGCTCCAAACACTGCAGGGCCTGAGCGTCACAGAGCCACTATCATAGCTGCAGACTCTTGAGGCTGGACATTGAGACTATATGGATACCTGACCCGAGCCTGGTGGGACTCATCGGTACCGAACAGGTTGGGCTGAGTTCGGACGAAAATGTTGCAACAAGATTCATGTTCTTTCTCATTGGCTGGGCTAGCTGCTCGATTTAATACACTGCAAGTGCCCGTAATCTGGAAAAACATCGGGCTTCGGTTGGGTTCCGACACTTAAAGCAGAATGCCTGTTGGGTTTGGCTGCAGTGAGTTTTCTCTCTGGCTTGGATGGTTTAGATGGAAAACTGTGGACTGAGCTACACTCTATTTGAGACTAGATATTTTTGATGAACCTCAGATATCGTATATATGTTTATTCTAGTCACCATACAGACTTCAAGATGCTGCATATGTGGGCATTTATGCATGAAAGAGAGAGTACGAGAGGAGAAGGGTGGGAGGTGGGTATGTGTTCAGTCAGTTGGGTGTCAGGTAAAATTTCCGTTTCCCCAGTGTGGCAGAGAGAGGAGACGCAGAGAGAGAGAGAAAAAAAGGAAAAGAGCACCCTTTCTGTCATACACAGCACATCCATGCAATCTTGTGGGAGGAAATGAGGGGCTGGAGCCTGTTGGGTGGGATTACCAATGACTGAAGCTTGAAGAGCCCCTCGAACTCTCCCCCTTCCTTCCCCTCTCTCTCAGCCACTCAGTCTTTCTGCAATAACTCCCTTCCATCCTGCCTCTCTCTATCTCTCTCCCTCTCTGTCTATACAACTCTATTTCTTTACTTAATAGCAGTGACTTATGTTTCTTAGTGGGAAAGGCGCTGTGTATAGATAGAGCCGAGTTAATCAATGAAATGCACTGCTGCACTGCAGGAGCATGAGCTGGAGCCTACACACACACACACACACACACACACTCTCTGCATATTCCTGTTATGAGGTCTTTATGAGCCATTTCAGCAATGCCTTTTGAGGTTAAATGTTGAAGTCCTAAAGCAGCAGTGTAAACAAGATGCGAGTTGTTGTAATACCCCAGTTTGCAACAAGAAAACTCTCATCATAGCATGTGACAAAAAATAATTTCCCCCAAGTCATGTCTGTTCTTTACTCAGCAGAATCTAGTTCATTAAAAGGTCAGAACCATCAAAACATCCCAGAAAAAAACGTAAAATGGTTTTATGGCAGTGAGCCTGTGGGTGCATGATAACCTCTGAACCCAATGTTTTCCCTCAGAGGGATTTTTAGGTCAAGATCTATTTTAGATCTTTATTCAGGAATATAAAGATGGACAGTGAGTCTCTCTATGTCCTCCCAATATACAAAATTAACCCAAAGTAGCCCCGATACGAGTTGTGTCATCTTACATCATAACATCGTTTGAAGTCAGAGTCTGCACAGTAGTGATTGTGTTGTGGAGCTGTGGTACTGAGGTCCTGCTGATATATACACTTGACTAATCAAACCAAAAAATCGGGCTTTTTAGTTTGGTCCTTGTCCCATCTGTTAACATGGAGGAGGTTTATGATCTAAACTGCAGCCAGCCACCGGGGGGCGATCCGGACTCTTTGGCTCCACAGGATTATGTTCTACACTGCACTAACCTGCATGAAAGGTGCAACACAGTTACATTTGATTGATTGATTGATGGTGAAAGCCCATGTTGAAAAGTGTCCATACTGCTAAGCATGCTGGGACATCATGGTGTGTTTCCACAACAGTCAATGCAATCTCACTTTTTTTATCTTCTCTGGGAGACACCCTGCAATCTATCCGGTTTATCAACAAATCCAAATTAAACAAATCTCACCACAGCTTGCGCCTGTCCTCCAGCGTTCCGTTCATTAATTAGACGTCTAAAAATACCAAACCCCTCCAAGACTTAATTAACCCATCGACTCCATTTGGAAGCTGCTGCAAAGCCTGTCTTTGCAGGGGAGATGAATGACTGTTATCAGGATGTGTGTTTGAGTGTGTTTGCATCATATGGGATAAGAATCAGTGGATCCTTGTCCGTGTCTGTGCATGTTCTGGATAGAGGACGACACAATGAGCTTGTCTATGATTAATTTATATGTGAATGTCTTTTTCTGCAAGAGTGTGTGTTCAAGTATGATTTTTGCTGCACAAGGGTTTTTGTGCCACATACGTATCGACCAACACCTCAGCTTTTCTCTGAGCTCTGCTCCTGAGCTTTAAGGACTGAGAGGACACTTCATAATCCCCCATCAGTCATGCCCCCCCTCCATCCTAACTACAGATCATACATGAAACATGAGAGTCAGAGGCTGCTTCAATCTCTGCGATCTACTACCCGAGTCGTTCTGATTAGACGTGACACTTTTTAGCATGGTAATTGTGGGTGGGCGTGTGCTAATGCCAGAGGTCAGTAGAATTAGTGTCACCTGGAAATGAATAAATACAATTAACAGATGGTTTTAGAGCTGTAAATGAATGAACGACTCATCAGTGTCACAAGTTGGACTAATTTGTTGTTTCATACATTTCCTATTTGAAAAGATCAGCAGCTTTTCTTTGCCTTAACACCAGCGATAGCCAGCGGCTGGAGGCATGATGTTTTCAAGTTGTCCATCCGTCCCAGGCCTGTGAACATGATATTTCAAGAACACCTTAAGATAATTCCTTAAATTCGGTGCAAACCTTTACTTGGACTGATTAGAATTTGGTGGTAAAAGGTATAGATCACTGCAACCTCACAAAACACGTTTTTGTTCATCTCAGGAACACCTTGAGGGAATACCTTCAAATTTGCTAAAAATGTTCACTTTGGCTCAGAAAGGGAGTGGTTGGAAAATAGAAGGGCAACGTCATAGTGACCTCATCCAGCACAAAAATTTACTTGTACTCAAGAATGACCTGATTAGGATTTGGAGATCAAAAGTCAATGTCACTGTGACCTCACAAAACCCCTTTTGCCTTGTAAATGTGTTATCTTTACGTCATGACAAGATCCTTTCAACCTTGGCACAAATGTTCACTTAGACCATCAGATGAACAGATTCAATTTCACTTCAAACAGTCAAAGGTTATGGTGACCTCAAATGAATCTGGAAATACATTTATGTAGACTGAAACCGCACTGGTTGGAGGAGGCCTACAACTAAGATGTGGTAATTCTAGTTTACCTTTTGAATAACAATCACGGTTCAATTGGAATTTTCCCATGAGCTGACATTTGTCTCAGAGAGTAATTAGAGTCATGTGTTTGACACATTAGGATGCCACCTATCTCCTCCTGACATTTGCCACTGCCAGTCAACTGACTCCAGTTCATTGTGAGTAATGACTGACTCATTCACTGGTACAAGAATGTGTCGAAAGAAAAACACGGAATCTGTTTTATCCATCTAATCACACAGTTATGCTGGGTTTTAATAATTAATGGTTATTGTGGGGAGCGGGGGTTTACAACTTGTCTTGACGGCATGAATGGCTTTAAAGTCAACGAAATATGGACCCGAGTCAGATTTAACTTAATGAAATCCAGGGCTGGGTGGACTGGCACCGTGCCGAGGCCGGTCCCGCTGCCAGAATGTTAAAGTGACGGATGGCTACAGCATTGGAGAAACCTTCAACTTCCACATAGAGTTTAATGATTACTGACAATGTCATATTTTGTGAGTGCAGCCCATTGACCATGTAAATGAGTGTCCAACTAAAGCTTCTGACCATTGCACACGGTCAACAGAGTTCAACAAGGTAAATCTGGACAGGAGGAAACAGAGAAGGAGACATAGGGGACGTCTGTAGAGGATCCTTGCTTGTGTGTATTTAAGTGTGTGTGTGTGTGTGTGTGTGTGTGTGTGTGTGTGTGTGTGTGTGTGTGTGTGTGTGTGTGTGTGTGTGTGTGAGTGTTTGTAAGTACTTGTATCTTTGTGAGAACCATTTTTAGCATAGACCTTACAGAGTGAAGACATTTTGGTCGGTCAGAACTCTTTCCAAAGGATGTTTAAGGGTAAAAACATGCTTTTAGGCTTAGGCAAAATCAAGTCCCTTTTCATTTTAGTTTCATTTTAATTTAAAGATATATTTTAAGGTTAGGTTTAGGTTCAGCTTAAGGTGTAACGTAATGTAATGTTGTGTGTATGTGTGTGTCTGTGTGTGTCTGTGTGTGTATTGTGTTTAACGCGCATGAGCAATCATCATCAGTTCATTATGTGAATCTACATGATGTGAATCGAATCTAATGACAAAAACGTTTGACCAAAGCATGAAAGACTAACATGGACATGAACCTACATTTAATACTGTGCTGCCAGATTGCCTGTACATATGCTCTGTTTTTTTTAACAGCAACCTTGTTGCTGCTTGTTCAGTGTGTAATATTCACTCCATATGCAGAGGAGATAGACAGGCAGCGAGTGCAAGTTCTCACTCTGAATGGGAAAATGGTGAAGATAACGTCTGTGTTCTCAATTACCTGCTTTAACGAATGGAAGAAAATTGCAGCATGTGAGCAGCCTGGCTGGTTTTAACGGAAGGTTTCCTCACAGGATAGAAACCACATGCTGAGCAACGTCAGCTCCTGTTTCCTGAGATTTCTTTTGAACAGCGTATCAGTTGAGGTTTTGTGGAAGTTGAGGTTTTGTGGAAGCTGTGTGTGTTTGATGTGTGATGACTCACACCTGTGTCGCTCAGTGGATGGGAAGTGATTTTCCCGCAGTTTTATTTGGGTGAAACTAATACACTTAAAATGAAAAACTAATATACATGTTCAGCAGTATCAGAGGCATTTCCAATACTGGTATTGATATTGAAATATAATAAGAGCATGTTGTACCCAAGGAAACAGACACGACTTAGATTAAATAACTTTCCGTGAAGTAATTATATATCATATAAAATAGCTTCCCCTATGCCATCAAAAGTATATACATCACTTCTACTCAGATAGCATCATCATCAAAGTATCACATATACCTGTAGAAACCAGTATTTGTGTGTTCTTATCCCTCGCTGTTCCACACAGGTGCCCCAGGATGAGTGGGCGGGTTACCCTGGCGGCGGGAAGGATGACGAGATCCCCTGTCGTCGAATGCGGAGCAGCAGCTACGTTAAAGCCATGGGGGATGAGGAGAGTGGCGAGTCGGATTCCAGCCCCAAGACTTCGCCTCAGAAGTTGGTGCGGCCAGACGCCCTGGTCAAGGCCATTATCAGACCCAGGGAACTGCTGGATTCTCAGAGGTACGACACACTCAACTTCAATAGTTCAAAGTGTTTTACTCTTCATTAAGTTTTTTTTTTTTTTGGCGTGTTCTTGTTTGTGTATTTGCACAGCTTCTGGTAAAGATAGAACAAAGCAAAATGTCATGTGTAGGATAGGTAGGTGATTACATCAGTTGTCAGTTTTCTTTGTTTATGTTGTATAAAAACATATTGCAGCTTATTTATTTTCTTCTTATTTATTTATTTTCAACCACAGACGATATATATAGCCTGTATGCAGGATAATTTTGCTTAATTGTTGAACTATGAGAGGAAGTGAAGACGCATCGTCCATCTTTATGATGTTCCAGCTCATACATTTTTGATACAACCACTATGCAAATACGAAACTTTTCAAATTCTACGTTTAAGAAAGTTTAAGTAAATGATTCCTCCTTTGGCATGAGATAGTCTGCCTTTCATGCTTTCTTACTTTTTTTTAAATATCCACAAATTATATAACGTATAAACGATTTGATTTGGTGAAATTAAATTGAAAGTACATTGGGATGTCCTGTGTGACTAAGATATACTTATTTCTGTATTGTGGTTGTTAAGTGTGCACCTTCCTATAGTTCTAATCTGTTGATGTTCTGATCGAGACCACACTTGTTATTTATTTGCTCATTTACATTCCCTCCAGCAGTGCTGCCAGTTCTCTTGTTGTCTGGGCCCACCGCTGCAGCAGTGTCAAACACTTGATAGCTGAACTCTGTTCTCATTAAAATCCCTTTATGGATATTCATATCAATGTCTACGACTGTAAGAAAGTGTTGTAGCACGTTCTTCTGGGATGTGTCCTATTAAACGCAGAGGAAATAGAGGGCTTTTGTTTTTGGTGGCTCGGCGGTGGAGGAAAATGCTCATAAGAGGATTACATGATGAGACAAGCTGGAGACAATGTCACAGGAAAATAAACACGAGAAACTATGTTATGGAGAGATGGAAGAAAAGTTGCTTTGATTAGAGCATTAACAAATCCATTAGATTAAAATGAAAATGGATAACAGAGGAGTCGGATCAATGAAGAAGAGTGATGAAGCCTCACCTGCAGTAATGTTGTAGCTGAGAGAGAATTAAGTAACCGCTTTTCTCCCACAGGGATTTTCGTGTTGTGTTATCATCAACATAAATATGAAAATGATCTCGCTCTCTTAATATTCATACGCGAACGTAATTATAGCTGAACAAGATACAGTGATGATACACTGCAGGTTACTGTAAAGCTGTGTTCGGTCAGAGGAGGATTCCCTTGTCTATTCTGTTCCTTTCCCAGTGTGTTGCATGTTCTAATAATCACCTACCTTTTGTGCTTTCTCCATCTGTACTTCATTCATTTCTTGCCCAGCTCACTTCTACACAAAAACACAGTTGTGGGAATACATTTAAAAATGTTTTCTCCACCTATCAAACTCAGAGTTTGTTCAGCGGTTCATTTTTCAATTATGAATCCATAAGTGAAACTATTTCGATGTTGCTTATCGTCTTATTTAACTACCTTTTGTGGTTTTTAAATTGTATTGTTACAGTATTTTAAATGGTTGCATTGTGCATGGACAGATTCATCTTTTCCAGAGTCATATTTTTCAAGGTGGCAACAGAAGAAAGCGAATTCACTTCCTCTCCCTATTCAAAGGGTTCTTTTCCTCTTTGTTAGCAGCAGAATGTAAAAGCAGTAATTACAGCTGAGATAGGGATTTTAATAATGTGATGATTTAAAAAAAAGTATTCGAGACCTGCTCTTTTAAAATACAACCTTTTTTATGCTCTGATTTGAAGCTGTGTATGTTGAGTGAATTTATCAGCGAAGGTTTGATTTCCCCGACATTTTTTAAACTAAATAATTTACAAAGCATGAACATCCCAGAGCTTGTATTTGTGTTTATCAGAGCAGTAAGACAAAAATCATAGGCAGAATTACAGACAACTGATACCAACTAGTTAGTAGTTTGAACTAACTTGAAAGGTATTGAATATAAGTTAAAGCGATGATGATTCACCAAAAAATGAAAATTCACTCATCTACTCACCACTATGCAGATGGATGGGTTTAAGTGTTTAAGTTCACAAAACACTTTTGGAGTTTCAGGGGTAAAGTCAGGGTTGCAGCCAAATCCAATACAATGGAAATAACTGTGTAAACACTTCTTCAAAAGGAAAAACACAACAGGAAAAATATAAAATGCCTCCATCCTGCTCCTGTGGTGTCATCCAAGTGTCCTTAAGCCCAGACATTCAAATTCGAAACAGTGTCATTTACACCAGAAGTAGCGATGCTACAGCGCACCCGTGCAGTGCAGTGTGGGCAGTGTGCGCAGCTCCAGAGGATATCAGAGGACAAGAAATAAAAATAAACAGAAAATAAACAATAGAAGACAAAAATTGAAATCAGAGGACTCGTGTCAGAGGTGTTTTGCGGTGACCTCAGTTATTTTGATAATATCAATAATATCAACGTTATCCAGGTATTCATGCAAATATTGGGGGACTTGGGAGTTGCAGAAATAATTAAATGACTGCAGTACTATTAATATAAAAAGGCTGCCTTATTTGTGCTTTTTTAATTAGAATATTGGTGCAAACAGCGAAAATGTGTTTCCGTCCTTGAATCTCTGCTGCCAGTGTCATGATAGAACGGCTTATACAACACAGCTTACACAGCTCAGTGCACACCGACACTATAATCTAACACTTTCTTCTATTGTTAATTGGTTAAGCTGGTATTAACATTTTTCTATAAATATCAGACATAATATCAGGATTGTCTTTTAATTAAATATGATGAAATGTTTGGATTGAAAGAGATGGAGAAAGGAATATAGGAATAGTTGTACTGTTTGCTGTTGTTATACAATCACAAATGGCTGAAACAATGTGTTATTGTGAAAATGGACGATGTAACAACAAAGTAACACAATGTGAGAGCAGCCTGTTTGATGTCTCTTCCATGCAGAGCAGTTTATGCAGACAGGATTGTTCAACTGTGAAGACAGACTCTAATAAACCACTCCACTCTGTCTGTCTGTCTGCTCTGTTTCCGGTCTCCACAAACCCAGAGGAGAATAATGGGACATAAATTATAGATATTATGCAAATCCCACCTTGTTTCTGAACTCTGTGTCGTGTCTGACCTGTGACTGACACACAGCTTTAGTATGTCACAGACAGACATAGAAGAAACCTGTGATACACATACTGAGTAGCGCTTGTGATTCCCTCACTCGTATTGTCACATCCTCGTCTTTCACATAGCTGACCTCATGCTCAGTGCCATTCAGCAGAGATTTTTAAATTGCCCCTTTCATGTGTAAAATACTTTTTACTTGGAAGCCCCTAAACCACAGCGAGCAACAACCATTCAATTTGCTTTGAGATTTGAGCAAGTAAACATACAGGCAGAATTAATAAAGAGCATTGTGACATGCAGAGGTGGCAAAGTACACACATCGTTTACTCAAGTAGAAGCACAGATACTTGTGTTAAAAGTGACTCCAGTAAAAGTATAATTACATTGATACAACTTCTTTACTGAAGTGAAGTATAAAAATATGGGATCGTAATGTAGTCACAATATAAAAGTAAAAAGTTCCCTATCTGAAGGTCAAAGAAAATTTCACTTTCAAATAAAATAAAACACAATATACTACAAACTGCAACAGAAGATCTTTGAACATTATTGAAAATTATTCAGGAGAAAATGTGTACAATGTACTGAATGGAATATTCTTAATTTAAATTAGACCAGGAATGAGGAATGTTTTGATGCTCTGCTTGTTGTTGATGTTGTCGACATTATCAGCATGTTGTTGGTCCTTGTCACAGACATGTCCCGCCTCTCCCTTTCTTGTCCTTTATGCTGTCTTACATTTGTTGTGTGTGATGTGCACCGATAAACCAAGAATTGTCTTTTCGATGTTTCTCTGTCTCGATGTTGGGAAGCTGCACTCGATGATATAAAAACAAATAATTCTCCTGAAATACACAAAAGTAATGCTCCTGTTTTGAAAAGAGTAGACAGTACAGATATTTTGTTAAAATGTGGGGAGTAAAAGTAAAAAGGAAAGCAAAATAAAGTAAACTAACAAAAGAATCGACTGAAGTACTGTAAGTATTTCTACTTTGTTAAAGTATTTCTACTTTGTTACTTTCAACCTCTAGTGACATATGTCTGCAGGATGGCAGAGCAGAGATCCACATCCAGCTTCTACTACTGCCTCTGTATAGTAGAAGAACAGTGTAATCTCAGTGGATATACAGTATAATGATAAATCGAACGTTATGGATTGAGATCAGGCAGCGTGATAATGACATTCAGTCACAGAAGATGCAGTCGTTTGGCCATTGTAGCTGCTCTTTCACATTATTTATTTAGGGAAGTATGCTCCCTTTTTTTTGACGTCTTCCAAAGACTCCCAGTGACAATTCATTTTGAATTGCTGCAAACAGTGAATGATTTATGAGGATGCAGCAGCAAGAAGGGCTATCAGTTGCAGTTATTGTACTCCAAGGCCCGTCTGAATAATGGCTCTCTCAGTGGTTCTGCTGAAAGGACCAGCATGGATCAGGCTATGTGGCCTGCATCGGAATCCATTGACTGCAGTGGCATTATCACTGAGTCAGGGGGAGAAGGCTTGTTGTGTGTCCCCGAGGGTGACATTACTGAAGAGTCTCGATACTCCTCTGAACCCACTCTAAGAACGCAATAATATGGTGTCTTTCCTCTTGGATTAAGATAGAGACATATTTGGTCTCTTCCTCTGCTTTTGTTGCGTCTCAGAGACCCAGTGGGTGTTTTTCTTCTGATTGGGACAACTTGAGATTGATTTGCTGCCGCTCCAGACCAATAAATCAGCCACGTCGATATTAGACAGTTTATTAGCTAATGGAGTAAAACAGTATCTGTTAGTTCATCTTCCTCCGACTATCCAGAATGGAAGTAAAAATATAAAAATGTGAAGCCAAAATAGAAATAATCGCTTCCATCTCTTCCGACTTCGGGTACATGTGTACCTAAAGTCTGCAAAGTAAGGACTTGGGATGGAGCTGGGGGAGCGAGGTCTCACTGGTTGACACTTGACCAATCGTGACTCAGTCTCAGCTGTAAATCATGATTTTGAAGCTCATATTTACAGCATCAAATAACTAATTAAAACCAACTTTACTGGAAAAAATATTCCCATCCATTAACATAGAGGAGGAAGGATTTATAACTTATTCTGCAGCCAGCCACCAGGGGTCAATCAAGATGCTTTTCCTCCACTTTGTTTGAGTTAATATTCATGTTTTTATTGAGTACTTTCCATTAAAAAAGTATATCAACGATTATATTTGTTAAATTTTTATGCACTCACATATCACAATAAGAATCTCTATGTATCACTCAGGCTGTAGTTCAGTGTAACAGGAACATTTTACTTCAATAGAGATTTATTTTTGATAAAAGTGAGCACAGCAAGAGGTGAATCTCTGAATAGATTAAACTGCAGACCACATAAATCAGTTTATATGAAAAAACACAGTCATGTTTGTCAAATCTGGCTGCTCTGTGATCCTTTTACCAAAGTAACAGGAAATCACAAAGTGGTGAGGTCGCAGCGTTTGTTGACAACTGTTGTTTTACACTTTATGATTCATATAGAATTCCTGTACAGTAATTGTTTACTTGTTTTATATGTGTATGATTAGATTAAATTAGATAAGATTAGATTGTGGATGGTAATAATAAGTACATATGTTTGTTGTGATTTGTTGCAATCAAATAAAATTTAATTGAATAGAATTTGATTAGGTTAGAGGATTATTCTCCATTCAACTTCTGCCAATAGATCCCTTTCACCTAAATCTTACACATGGACCTTTAAGGTTAATCACAGATGCTAAATTGACCCTAGGTTGTTGTTTGTTTCTGTATATTTGTCCTATGAAATGCTAATGACCTCTTCCCCAAAGTCAGCTGGGATTGGTTCCAGCTCCCGACTGGTATAGATAATGGATGGACAGATTAGATTGTCTGCAGAAAACCCGACTATCTTGTCATTTGAAGTTGGACTATTTTTATTCTTGGCACCACAGCACTATGGGCCATATCCAGCTCTGTTTCCAGTCCACACATTAGAGCCAATGCGAATGCAGGTGACACTTGGCATAAGAGCTCTCATACTATTATGGTTCAACTGGCTTTTGGGGATGGAATTAGATTGGATTTAAGACAGGTGTGGCGTTGGGTTTTCTCTGCACTTGCTGGGGCATTGAGATGGGCCAAACACAAATTTGACAGCAGCAGGTCCCTGAAGCAAATCACGTTAAAGTGAGAACAGGCTGTCAGGTCGTGTCACCTCCATCTTTCTCTCTTTCAGGCATTCTTGTGTTGTCGCGGTTGACAGGGTTGTCTGTTTGTTCGTCTCATCAATAAAGAACAAGGCTCGGAGCCCGCTGAGCCCAAACATCCTTCACACTGGAAAGTTGGATGATGATTGTTTTAATTAATAATCAATTACAGCCCCCAACCCCTACATGACAAAGACCCCATAAGATACAAGATATTGCAAGGACCCACTCATGTATCCCCCTTGGAATAATTTTACAGGGCCTATTGTTTTACACTTCTACTTAATTATGTGGAAGGACAGCACAACTCCACTTTCAGACATGAACTGCGGAGAATGGAGATTCTCCACTCAGACTTCACAACAACATAGAAATTCTTCAGGTGAGGCGGGGCGAGAATGTAAAGGATGTAAGCTATTAAAGCATTAAATCCATGTTTTTGTTAATGCAAAGATACCTGCGTCAGTCTGTGTCTTCTACATGTTTGTCACCACTTTTCATCCGGAGATGTTTGTATACTGTTTGTTTAATTGTTTTGCTGGCCGGGGTAACTCCAAAGAGAATGTCAGGAATTCAGTGAAGTTCATTTTGAAACCAGCTTTAGAAAGATATTATACATGTATTAATAGCATTTTGCTGTGTCAACACAGAGTATATAATGACAGTACTTTTCAAAGACCCCTAGCAGTGTGCCGCCGACCCACGAGGGCCCCCCCATTTGAGGACCACTGCCATAGAGCCAATATGATGAAGGAGAAATGAGTCAGCTTTATTGTTGTTAAATATGTTTCACGGGTGTATTGATGATGATTGTATCTGAATGACATCAGTCTCTTTAAATGACTGTGGCCCCGGTATTTCAGCACCACAAGCAATTCAATCACACCCATTTCTGGCAGTTTCTAAAATAACTCATGTTTGTTTGCCTCCCATCCATGATTAGCTTCTTGAATCACTATAATTAATCAAAGTTAACACCGGCAAAGCGTTCAATAATAATTGATTTGACATAATGTAATTACTCATTCAAACATCACGGGGTATGAGCATTTCTCTCTCACACGTCAAGGTCAAAGCAGGATTCTATTCCAATGATTTGTGGCAGTGTGGAACGTGTCCAGCATAGATAGGCTAATTTTCATTCCACCACCGTAAAAAAAGTCAATGTTTGTCTCAATTTACTTCATTTTTTGTTTCAAAAACTTTGCAACCGTTTGCAAATGACTCCTGATTTGCTTGTTTTGGCACTGACACAAAGTCAGTTACTTAAAAAGAAAGTGTTTTTTCGTAAGAGAGAGCAGGTTAGAGCACTTTCACACCTACCCGATTTAGTCCGAACCTACATTACAAGTGTGAAAGGTGTCTCGGACCACGGTCTGGACCAAGGGACCACAAAATGTGTCAAATCAAAAGAGGTGGTCTTAGTACGGATCAAATTGAAACATGGTGCGATTTGATTATAATGCAAAAAGTTTGGACTTTTAGACCAATGGCATTAAGTTGAAACAGCATTAAACAACTGAAGAAGAAAAAGAAGCGGCTCTCAGGATTGCTTCTATTCTTCGTCTCCAATGGAATAATGTTTGAACAATGAGGACGTTCATCAAGGGCATTCAAACTAGTGTCAAGTCCTGTACCTGAAGTTGATGATAGTAATACCATAATGATTTTACAGTGGCAACAAAATTAAGGGGTACAGGTTCATTCATTTTTCTCCAAAGATAACCAGCCGTCTACAAACCAATCAATGTCCTGCAAAGGTAGAAGCAGCCCACATCGGCAACAGGACGGACACGTTACACATCTTACAATGTGACAGCCTTAAGTGTTTTGATAAACATATGTTTTAGTCTGGGTGAAATAAAGACATTTTAGTCTTGTTTATCTCATTTTCGTCTTCAGGGTATTTTGAGTCTATGGCTGTCACTATCTTTCTGCGCAGTTACCATGGTTACAGGTGTAACACAGACTGAATCACGTCAATAAATCCAGTTAGCATTTCAGACCGCTGTCTGTTTGAACAGGATCTAATCTAGAGGAGTCTCTCCTACTAACCCAGGATAACTGCAGATACTTGTTCCCTTCATAGCAGTGAGTTACTCAGAAGCAGGATTCACTGAGATACTGTTCATTTAGTTTGAGAGGATAGACGATATCGTCACCTAACATCAATAGTGTGAACTTTATATTGTGAGCATCAAGAGGATGATGGACTCTCAAAATTACTCCTGGAATTTACTCCCTCCTCCTGAGAGTAAGACCAAAGCAAGCTGACTGAAAGTAACATTCATGTTACAATTGCCCAAAGGTTGTCTTTTCAGCTGTTCTGTTGCTTTGTGCTTCATTTTAGATTTATTTAGTCCAGAGTTAGTCTCGTCCAAGAAGAGGTTACGTCATTATTACGAAAAGACTTGTAACTTAGCAAAGCGATTCTTATGCAACATGTCAAGTAGTTGAATCATCTGAGCAATGGATATTTTGAACAGCGGAGGTTGTAGAACAAGACTTTGCATAAAACTTGACGGTTGACCATCTTTCACATGACATCTCATTATATTACTTGTTTTTGATTTTTATTTAATTGTATTTTTGTCTGTATTATTATAAGACGATATCTTAACCCTTTTTGTAAATATTTCTCTTCTTCAGCAGAGTTGGTGTCTGTCCTTGTTTTGTTCAATACAGCATGATTTGTTCAACCAAATTACTTATAACGAACCTTTCTCCTCAGAAATGAGCACACAGTATGACTTGACACACTTTGACAGCATGTAAAGCAGTAAATGTAATATTCCCGTCATTCCCTGCTGTAACATTGCCAAGATATTTTAATTCATATTTTCAAATTATAAGAGAATGACATTTTAATGTAAACCGTGACTTCAGTACTGCTAGTTTAACATGGAAAATCAGGTTACATTATTGTATGTATTTTAATGAATTAACTGTCATACAGCTTGTGCATCTTTCATTTTTATAAGGAATACCTAAGGGCTATATATATATATATGTGAAAACGAAAATGCTTGGGGTTATCATAATAACATACACAGTATATATTCTATTATATTTATATATTATCTACTATACTACTACTATTATCTACTATACAATATGTAGTATAAAACCAAAACATTTGAAAAGTTGTTACACTTTTGTAGAATTACATTTTCATTATTATTTTATCATCGACCCCCGTAGGCTTCCATAGACATAAGAGACATTTTGATTTAATAAAGGAGCGAGTTCTTCTCCAAACAGCCTCACTTCCTTCAGCCGTGGGTTAAATATGCCTCAGCACTTATATCTGATTTTGTCAGCTAAAAGCTCGACTAAATTCATTGCTTGGGGAAGGACATGAGGTGTTTTCTTTGTTTTAACTCTCATTTGGCTCAATTAACCAAAACTAATTAGCCACACAGGGAAACAATGGGTGGTGTGTGATGTCCTGTTACTGTTTTTCATGTACAGCTTTTCATCATCAAGTGCTTTGTTATCATTTTTGGTTGGTTCGGATGGGCAGTGTGTATGTGCATGAGTGCGCTTCTTCATAATTCACTCCTCATTCCCTGTGTGTATACGTGCGTGTGCTTCAGTCAGACGATCTGGCCTCGACCAGCTGATGCTCTCCGCTTTGTTAATGTAACCGCAACATTTCCCACTTTTGTTGGTCACATGGTATCGCCCTTATGTTTGCAGCACTTTGGTGAAAACCCCCCAAAGCAAACATTCAGTGCACCACAAATAGCCCGCTCCATTGGAGGTGGTCCCGGTGACGTCACATCCATCCGACTTCCACCTGTGGGACCCAGTAACGC
Source organism: Paralichthys olivaceus (assembly GCF_024713975.1). Lineage (NCBI taxonomy): Eukaryota > Metazoa > Chordata > Actinopteri > Pleuronectiformes > Paralichthyidae > Paralichthys > Paralichthys olivaceus. The sequence continues at coordinate 18,012,472 of NC_091104.1, read as the reverse complement.
TGTTTTCTTCTCTACCCACAGCTCTTACCGTCTGGATAGAATCAACAGTGACATGCGTAACTACATCACCAATTTTGCTGCAGACTTAAGGTGAATACAGGCCCACCATCTCCCCCCCCATCCCCTCACCTCCCTGTTGCTGCCATGTTGCAGTGGTCAGACTCGGACTTGGGCGCCAGCTGGCTCGGTGCCCTGCCGACACATTCGATGTGGACGTCTCACAAAGCAAAACACTCAAGACCAGTCAGTGAGAGGTCACCTGGGGCAATCTGCACATACGAAGCAAAGCATATGGCACTGCTAAGCACATTATAGATATGATAACACTGCTGCTCATTCCAGCAGCATGGTAGTTAATGACTTTCACATATTAACAATGAAAGCATCACTGTTAGATTGTGTGTTTTGAGAGATTAACCACATAATTTAAAAAAGGATTTCTTCCCATTTACAATCTTAATCTCTGGATATTTCTGCTCTAGGACGTCTTTGGGTGTTTAGAAGGTTGATATTGCTTTGCAAATAACGCACAGCCTCGCTACAGCATGACAAGATGGATTGAGGGACTTTTAATCACGCTGGCATTTTCCTCGCTGCCAAACACCAGCGTTTATCTCTATAAAAAGCCCCGAAAACTGCTTACTCATCCCCGCCTGCCATCACAAATAGATTTGACTGAGGGAATCTCACTTTGGTCGTCCTAAACGTGACTCACATAGTATTCTTCAGTTTACTTAAAGCACATTTCTCCCTCTGTGTCATTCCGTTCATTTTCTCTCCAGCGGATTTCTACCCAGTCACGGGTCTCTGAGCATCTCTCCCGCCCCTGCATGCTGGGGTAGCACATTTATTTGACCTGGCTGACACCGGAGTGCTCTCTGAAGTGCTTGCTCGTTAACTAGCTCCCGATTTGCATTTCTTTCATTTCCAAGCATTGATTAGATGTTGCAGCACCGCAGAAATCGAAAATACCTTTTTAAGGTCACTGGCGGCGGAGGGGAACAGAAAGAGGAAGGCACCCTTGTTGGGGGACACAATGTCATAACCAAGTCTCCATCTTGAGTTCAGGTTACCCAGAGGACACCCACTTTGTTTAATAGCACTTGATTGTTTTTGTCAACATGTTGCACCTCTCAGCTACTTATCAAACAATACTTGTTTATAAGTTCAATTATATCTAGTTTAAGAAATCATCAGCATTGCTGTCGTCCCACTCCCCATCTGCTTCTCTTCCTCTCTCTCTGTTCAGTCAGAGCTACCACCTGCAAGCCACCAGGGACATGCACCCGAGCATTGCCCTGGATCCCTCAGCCAACTACAACTCGCCCAAGTTTCGCTCCAGGAACCAGAGCTACATGCGGGCTGTCAGCACCCTCAGTCAGGCTAGCTGCGTTAGCCAAGTGAGCCAGGTGAGTGTACACCCTTTCAATTAGGAACGATTCCCGTCTCCATCTCAAATCCATGTAAGGAAGAGCAGTGGTTCTTACACCGCAGAGTGCAGAGGGGCCCAGAGGGGCCCAGAGGAGGCCCCAGGGAATCTCCAGAGAAAATGAATCAAATGATTCCACCACTTCATTTAAAGTGGAACACTTAAGTCCCTCACTGCAACACTTAAGTATTTCATAGATATGTTTCTAAAACCCACATATTATTTTTTTCCGTCTGCTTTTCACTCATGCCTTATTTACATGATAGATCATTGCACAATGTTTAGCTGTACGAATTATAGAACTCCAGCTGTGTTTGTTGAGACATTTATCTCCCTTAAATGAGAGCAGTATTGATTTGTTCAGTCTGAAAAACCCAAATAAACTCCCACTAATTCCAAACCTCAGTAGAACAAGATGTTTATCTTTGATTCTTGATTTCGCCAAATGGAAATGAAATGATAATCATCAAACAGCTTTCTGCTCATACGAACATATCACAGAAATACATCACATAGATCTGAAACAAATCTTTTTTTAACAAACTCATGAATTCTAACATCACATTGTTGGGGGGTTTTCTAGTAGTGTGGAAATGGACTTTCCAAGCAAAACTCCTAAATTCTATTTTGTGACATCAAAAACATTTGTCTTTGATTTCTCTGCTTTATTTTGCACAATTTAATTGAGTTTTAATCAAAAGGAAATATACAGGGAACACAGTCAGGTTTTACAACTAAGCAATATATAACAAAGAAATATTCCCATTGGTTTGAAAACATGCTACTGGCTTTTGTTTCTCGCAGGTGAGTGAAACAGAAGTGAATGGCCAGTTTGAGTCGGTGTGCGAGTCGGTGTTCAGTGAGGTAGAATCCCAGGCCATGGAGGCCTTGGACCTCCCTGGCTGCTTCCGCACCCGCAGTCACAGCTACCTGCGAGCCATCCAGGCCGGCTACTCCCAGGACGATGACTGCATCCCCCCCATGGCCTCCACTGTCACCTCCACCATCAGATCCACCACAGGTAAGGACAGATTAACCTACCTTTAAATTTAAACAATACAACATATAACATCCTGGATGTTGGCATTTGTTTGCTTGAGTCGAAGTGACAAACACACCAAAAGCTTACACATGGCATTGATGTGTGGTAATGGATGAATATAGAACAGTTAGTTGCAAACCGGTTGTGCTGTCAAACAGCTTTGTATCTTTGCATGAATCACTCCTGTATGTTTCCATTGTTTTTGATGGAGGTCTACCGTAGCTATCACTTGTGAGCTGTACCAGTTCATCCTACTGTATTTTGGATACAGTGCTTCATCTGCTCATCCATTGGATGCATCAGAGAGTAAAGCAATGAACCCTATTGAAAATCACAGTTGGACATTATCTGAACTATCAGGTCAGAATATGGACATGACTACTTTTTCTGCTATATTTTGGCAATGTGATTTTTTTTTTTATGAGGCCACATGGTGACACTTGTTAACGTACCTACAGCTTTGTTGCAAACTGGTGAAATTTCCATATGCAAAGTTTGCATTCTTTGTTTGTCTACACTGTGCTGCAGACACTCAAATATCACACCATACACTATGAAATTTGTTTGCCCAGAGATTGTTCACTTCATAAAAATGACTGTCTTATTGTAAAGCTCATGTTCACACACAATGAGATCTCATTACAAAGCTGCAAACTATTGTGTCCAAACAATAGTGTGGACAATGGACAATGTAAAGCTGGCAATGAATATATCGCTAACTGAAGTGTCCCACTGGTCAGTCACATAAATCACATATGCAAACTTTCTGCAATAAATCTAAACCTACTTAGCTGATTCATGCATTTATTTGGGGTACTGAGCCTTGATGTTAAATTGTAAGCTGGTGGTGGTTTCAACAATTCCCATGGTTGCTGGATTCACAGAGGACATGATAACGTCCGTGTGCAGATGAAGAATGTGGGAAGAAAAGAAGACAGTTTCTGGACAAGAAGTCTGAGCGGATTCCACCTCTTCCCACAGTAGATTCATGAACTAAAAACAACAGTCATCCTATAATAGGGAGGGTTAGAGGTGTGGACACCTGGAGATGTGCTTAATATCAATTCTTCATACCTATAAATGTTTGCTTACACTGCTTTCTCAGTCAACTCAAATATGTTTGCATTTTTAGGATGCAGAGTTTGGTATTTGATGGATTTTGCCCTTTTTTGGACATTGGGCAGGTAGTGCTTTGAATGAATCGATCAAACTGGACCTCATATTTTCAATAGGGTTCATACTATACTTCCTGATTTTTTGAGAAAATGTTTTGAAGCTTTGCTCATCTTTGCCTCTTTTCATTGCACAAAGTACATTTTGCTTTATCTCAAATGAAAGCAGAAGAGCATGCAAGGGTTGTTCTTACACCTCATTTATTAGAAACATTGTCCATTCTCTGTGATGTGTTCCGGAAGCTATGAGCTTCAGCTTTGTGCATTGAAAAGATGTGAAGATTGCATGCTACAAATGAAGGTTGAGAAGGCAGTGTAAACCATTGATGAAAATGAGTCAAAATGGGAGCCCTCTCTCTGTGTTACACAGGTTTTCAACACTGTGATTTATAATAGTATTACAAATAATTAAAATCTTTACTCTACATCTAAGGTATACAGATGAGTGAATTGGGGCAAAAATGATAACACTAGCACCTAACTGTTGTAGATTTCCTTTCTTATCTTATTTTGACTCATGGCATTCAGTGCATGACTTCATGTTATTGCTTTGTGGCAATTAAAAGCACATTCTCTCCAGCTGCTCACACCTTTGGCAATATCACAGATACATATTTACATTTGTCTTGCAGACAGAAATTATGTGCAGGAAGACTCTTGTTTACCTGACCAGACCAGTATACATGGGGATTTGGCAGACACAGCCCCTTTGGCTCATGATGATCTAGGCTGCCCCATCAGAAGAGACAGGCTTTACCAACAAGATGACATGGGGGCTACAGCCAAACCTCTGTCTGGACCACCTGTTTCTCCAAGCCTCTTCAGATCACCAAGATCTAGTGCCCCAGAACGACCGTCACCAAAAGCCATCCAGGCCAGTATCAAAGAGTCAGCTACCTTGGCTGCAGCTATCAGCATGCAGTGGAAGGAAGAGGTCTCGGCCATGCGTCGAGAGCTTGCTGATCTCAGGAGGGACCTTTGTAAAGAGCTCCGTGCTTTCAACAGTAATTTCAATACGTTCACGCAGCATTACAACACATGGTCTCCTCAGGGTGGCCACATGACAGGTGGAGCTGGGGTAGGTTTAGGAGGAGGGGTTGAATCTGGGACAGGAGCAAGGGCAGGGACAGGTGGAAGGGCAGGTACAGGGGCAGGAGCAGGGGTAGGGGTATGGACAGGGGTAGGGGCAGAGACAGGTGCAGGTGCAGGTGAAGGTGCAGGAGCAGCAGGGGCAGAAGGACTCAGAACCTCTTCAGTAGATAGAGGCACTGGGGGAGCTCGAGAAAAGAGACCCCAAGTATCCAAAGTGTCTGTGGGCACCCAGGCCAGAAGCAAGGTCCTCGTTCGTCAGAGCACTGCAGATGCTGCGGTCAATTGTCCAGAAGAGAATGAGGAAAAGAAAAGTGCCCGTCGAAATCTGCCAAAACAGCTCTCAATGGACCCAAGCATTCTTGCCTGTCCACAGTCAATGTATGTAGAGAGTGCCATACCACTTACTCTGGATCCAATACTTCCAGGCTCTGTTAGAACAGTCCAACTGGAGCCGTTTGACTTGACTGCTTTGCCCTCCAGAGATAAACCACAACCAAAACCAGACGTACCAGACCATGCAATTTTAAATCCAACTGACATTGTCATTAATGATCCAGTTACAACTCATGGTGCAGTGCCACTTCTGTCAGAAACAACCCCTGAAAGCCTTCAGGATTCAGGCACAGTGGAACAAGAAATACCAATCACCTCTGAACTTACAAATATAAACCCAGCTAGTGAGTCCCATTCAGATACTGAACCATCTCATCCTGATGTCATGGCATCCCCAGATATAGAACTAATTGAAAGAAATAAGATACAGCTACCATATCCAGTCCCTGTTGTTACTGTGTCTCCACCAGAGGAATATGAATATGGTATCATGTCAGATTCAGAGTCTACAGATCCTAACAATGTGGACCAGCCAGATCCAGTATTTGAAGATCCCACTACTGTATATTCAGGATTAGAAGATCCTGCCGAATCAACAGAACCCGAACCAAAACCATCAGATGTATCTGTTGGATCTTCATCTGATGTAATGAATCCAGAGCCACTCACAACCTGTGATTACCCTTCTAATCTGGCTGCTGTTAGACTATTTAATTTAGAGAGTGACATCAGATGTCCATCCATTGTGGTGTCAGAATACCTTGACGCAGACTCTCCTGGAAGTCCAACTGACAGTGACACAAATCCAGATCCAGTTGTGGTGTCGGAATACCTTGACGCAGACTCTCCTGGAAGTCCAACTGACAGTGACACAAATCCAGATCCAGTTGTGGTGTCAGAATACCTTGACACAGACTCTCCTGGAAGTCCAACTGACAGTGACACAAATCCAGATCCCATTATCACCCTTCCAGATGATCCCCTTGACCCTCCCCCAGAGCAAATGATGCTGGTTTCAACCTTTGCTTCCATTTCAGAAGAAACTCAACCAAGCACTGAGCCAGACTCCCTAGACTCGGAGTGGCCACCCCTTCCAGAACCATTGGATAACACTTCCATATATCACGCTGATCTGGTCCACTTTGACTTAGTCATGCTGACTTCCCTAGATCAAGATGATCTTGACTCAGTATTCATGGACCCTGAACCAGAGCCATTTGACCTGAGCGACGACTCTCCTTCTAATGCTGACAATTTAGACCCACTCTTATACCAGTCAGATTGTTTACCCATATCCACTGATGACCCTGCCACGCTGTGCCCATTGGATCCTCCACAGTTAACAGAATCCATCTCTTTGGATCCAGCCATGGACAATTTCCTATCTCACTTGCCTCAGGATATTGCCTTGGAGCTACACCAAGTACCACTTTCCCAGATCACTGTTACTATATCCCCTCCTAGTTCTGTATCCCCAGATATGTCACTGGAACTGGATTTTGGACCCACAAATACAGCCTCAGATCCGCTTTCAACAGATACAGATTCATCGCTGCCAGATCTTGAAGTCACATCCTCAGTGGAAGTGGCACATGAGGAGCCAGATGATATTAAAGCAGAGACACTGCATTGTATGGCTGTATACCAGGAGTGTGAGGAACAAATGGAAGAAGAGACCCCTGGTAGTCCTGAGAGATCATCGAGTGAGAGGGCCTTTCTGTGGTGCAGGTGGCAGAAGAGGGGCCATAGACGAGAATCAATGCACCGGAGTGCAAGCGTTGAACTATGGAGTGGTAGATACGAGTACAATAGTGCAGAAATTACATATGTATCTCTCACTCTTTGAGTTCGTACCTCGTTCTCAGCAGATGAAATGTAGCCCAAAATATATATACAGCTCATGGTTTGTAGCTGCGAGCAGTGTGCAGATTTAAATATCATGTGAACATTGGCAATCAAGCAAGGACTTCCAAATTCATCAATCTGCATTGATATTGTAGGTAAAAGACCATGCGTCATGGACTGCAAAACTGTGATGAACGCTCTGATGTGGTGACTGAACAATTTCAGACACATTTACTGAAAGAAAAAACTGTGAACTCCTTTAAAACAATCACTACTAATGTGTACTTCCAGGACAAAACTGCTTACATCAGAGATGTTCAGTCAGTGGATTACATCAAAGACATTTTACGCATATTTTAAGAGACTCGTCTGGAGCTCTTGTTATAGGCTACAGAGAAGATGGCCAAATGTATGCAAGGTCCAGGCAATCCTTACTTTGCTTAACTTGTTTTGGGCTCTGTGTTTATTTTCACTCCAATGTGGAGTGAAGTAAATGTTGGCAGTTATTATATAACTACTAGGACATACTGTTTACTATGTGAGCTGCTGGGAGGACTCTGCAGTTTTAAAGACAAGGGAAATGATACTGTGGAATAGTGTTTGCACAATCGACAGAATACTGTACTCTTTATTGGTGGGAAGAAAATTATTCAAATATAATTATGAACTATAAGAGTTATGGTATGTAGCCTCATAACCTCATAGTACCTTCATGCACATACACTGGACACAGACATCATTGCTGGACAATATGTATAAATACATCTATTTAAGAAATATGGAAAAAAAAATGTGATTACATGTGTCTGATTATCTGACGACAGTAATAACAGGCCTTGTTGTGAGGTGATATTGTATTTTTTATCATGATATATCATCTTAATGCTCAGGAATCAAAGATTGAGAATGTAATACAATGGGGACATACAGTAAGTGTAATGTGATTAATTGAATCGTGTTTCTTCCTGAAAAGAGGCGTACATCCTTGTGTGGCTATTTTTCAAAACGTGACGAACACTATGTTATATTGGTGCATGACAGATGGCCTCAATATTTTGTGCATTTCATACAGGGTGCCTCACTGTACGTGTTTGGTTCTATTCATGGTTTCATTTTGATAATCAGTGCAATGAATGCATCCTACATACCATCGAAAACGCAGACTTCTGTTACCAGCATTGAACCGCTAAAGTCAGGCAAATCACAAGAAGCGTATCTGTGCTCTCTGTCCAATTAATAGGCTCTGTATAGGATCCGCCACTGGAGTCTGTGCTCTAATAAAGTGCACTGGAACAAAAAGATTCTTTCAGCTGAACATCAGTGAGCTGCCAGAGAAGGACCCTCTTCCTGTGTGTTGTTTTAAATTAAATCTGCGCAGAGCACTTTATGAAAGTTTGCTAAATTGACTGAATCTGAAAGGGTTCTCAAAGGAGAGGGAAGTTAATTAGGTTGTATTGTTTTATTCTTTTCTTTACTCTTTCTCATTTTGCTGGCATAAAAAAACGCACCAGCCTTTTCTTCCCTGGGCCGCTTACACGTTTAACTTTGCGTTCGCAAAATCTTCATATAAAAGCAGCAAATTTAACCTGTACTGCAGAGATGTTGTTTCTTCATAAGTGGTTGTCTGAGAATAAATGGCGTCAGGATTTGATCATGCAATGAGCGATACTGGTATATGATAAAAAGTTTTTTTTTTCTGCTGTGAACTCTGGAACAAAGGGAAAAGTGCTGCTGAGTAGTTGAGGAGTTTCTGCCTAATTGAAGGTTTGCAGAGTAAACTTGACATGCAAGGTGTGTTTGTAATAACACGTGATTTACTGTTATATTATTAAAAGACAAATAAGCCAATGACCTCAATGACATGGTTAACTAATGAATTGCCCTTCTTCAATTTGCATAATTTCTTGATTTGCTCTCTGTGTATATCCATTGTCATTCTTTGTGAACACATTCGTAGGAGGAACAATATCAAATAATATGATCATTTCACTTTGCCCAGCCCTTTTCACATATTGAATGGTTATAGCATCTGTTATAGCCATTGTTAGCACCCATTAAGAGCACATTTTCTTGATGTAGGACGAAACTAGGCAAAGTGAAGAAGCCAAACTGTCTAATTCAGAGGCAAAATGATTGAGTACTGACCGAGAAGCATTTTAGAAAATACTCACGAGAACATTAGAATGCATTTATTATTGATATCAGTTCTTTATATATGCCTGATTATTTTAATAAAGCTCTCTGTATTATTTCTTAAGAAATTTACAAATCTTGCATGTTAAAGAAAGTTTAAAAAAATCCTGGATTAGCCCCTTTATTAAATCCACTCTGTAGTTCATGGGATCTGCCTGGGGCCATATGCCACTCTTTTACAAAAATGGACAGACAAACAACAATGAAAACATAGTATGAATCCTAATTTATATACCGCTCTGCTAATTCCATTGATGCCTGGTCAGCTGTGAAGCCACACACATCACTGCTAATCCACAGAATATATGCAGACCCTCACTTTATTGAAGTGGTTGTTAAAAATAATTTTGGAGCAGTGTCAGAGTCAGGTTGGATGTGTGTTGACCTGTTCGCAACCTGTATGCTCAAACATGTTGAACAATAAGCAACATAAGTATGGGCATAATGATCATTCAAAGACGGAAAAAACTGTACAGGGAAATAAAATCTTTATGAATGCTTATTACTGATGGTAAATCCTAACTGCAATAGTCACTCTCTGAACCAGATGTTCATTTAACGTTGTATGTTCTTAGACTTTCTAGTCAGTGTTCTGCCCTAGTGATGCCATGTTTTAGAATAGTATTTTCTCTGTTGTGATTTTGCTGTACAACCCACGGTGCAGGATGATCCACACTGCCTGCCATCTCTCCCTGGATCCACTCTTCCTTGTGTAATGTTGATAGACTGTACTGTATGTTTGGGCAGATACGCCCATTCTTCTGAACATCCACCCCGCTCCCTTGTTTTCAGGGATCCAGTTCTGCCTCCCCTCCACCTGCAGCATTGATCGGACTCCCCAGCAAACCCCAGGTAAACCTGCTACCTGGGCCATTCTCCACTGCTCCTTCTTAGGGCACGACAAATTAGCTTCATGGAACGTGAGTTGTCCTGTAGCAAGCTGCTGTAAAAACTTGAATTTTATCAAAGGCTGTATGATTAATGGACTACAAGCTACCAACACAATAGCTGTGTCACAGTTCAGGGCCACCTCTTTTGGAAGATGGTGTGTACACAGCCCACGAAGGCCAAACCGATATTCAATGATTTGGTCTTGGGAGGACTTCCACAATTTAAGTTACCAGCTTGTCCCATCCATACCAATGTTGAAGAGTGTGCAGTTGGACACGACAAGAAAGTTTTGATGCCCCTTGTTATTTTAACATTAGCTGTTCGGTTGAATTCAAGCCTGATACAGTTGAAGTGTAAAAGTGTAAGCATCATCTCATCTCTTGCCGCTTCCATTATCTCATTGAATAAAGGTAAGGTCACATATGTGAATGCAGTGTAATGTTGCGGGTCAAAGTTCACCGAAGTTTATCTCGATGCCAACCCACACTGGAGTTTTGCTTTGCCAAGGGAAGTGATTGTTTTATGAGCGGAAGGCAGTTTGTCACTGAAGCTGTTGAATCCGGGGACTGATTGGCCTTTGAAGGCTCCACCCATAGCCATCATTTCATGGGTGTGAAAGTACTAGTTATTTAATATTTGTCTGCCATATTTTGAGGATTCTTCGAAATGGAACAGCCTAGTGTTCAAGCCTCAGGATATGGCCCCTGAATTGGGACACAACTGATGTGATACTTTTATTTGCAAATGGCGGACCTCTGTATTGGTGCAACTTGACCAGTTGTCAGTATCTTCCCCCGAGTTCTTTGTTGATTCATGAAGCACTTGACCCTACAGTAGCTGGATTGACTGGAAAACACAGTTGCTCCACTGCAGCTAAATCACCTGGCTCTTTTGATTGAGGGAGAGACCACAGTCTTGACAGACTCTCAATTGTTGAGAGTGCCTCCTCTGTTGTTGCCTGACATATTTACGATTGCATCACATTTTCAAACCTGCCCTTTCTCAAAAATCCGGCAGCAGAACATGAGCACAGACCCGCATGTACACATCAACCTCTGAATGCTTCTATTATTAGCTTCCATCTGGTGTTTTAGTGATCCATCTAGTTGACAAGAAGCCAGTTTGTTTTTCTTAAAAGGGTTAGGGTTAGGACCACAGGGACATGCATCTCCGGTGTGACGTGCAGATGCTGCTCAGCGTGCCACCAGGAGCTTAAGCAGAGATTTGCTCCCTAACAGACGGCAGCAGCCATTACGTAAAGACAGAGTCGGCAGTGTGACTTTCATAAACAGCAGGACGACATCAGAGGCAATAGAGGCAAGCCCAAAAAAAAGGAAAACTAGCTATGAAGTGACTATATTTGCTGCAGCTGGGTTGGTTGTTCTCAGGGTTCCATTTCAACGCAACTTTTAAACTTCAACAAACTCACTTGCACTCACGTAGTCTTGTTTTTACTCTCTATTGTTTCTATTTTTATATTAATTTCTTTATTGTTTCTGTGTGCAACACGGTGACGGCGCCAATAATTGATCTCACCATCCATCTTCCGTTCCTCCCCTCCCTCCCTTGATCTCATCATTTGCATATCCTTAAAAGCCTGCTGCAAAACAAACTCTGCTGCATTTACAGTGATAAATCCAATCGGGGAGAAAGACTCTTAATGACACGTCACTCAACTGCACTCTGCCATCCCCCCCTTTGCCAGCCCCACCCTCATGTTAGCATAGAAGCCAGTTCCTGATAGATAGAGAGGTCCTAACAGAGATGGAGTGGTGGAATCACTACCTTTGTGTCTTGCGTTAATCAACACAGGCACAGTCTGTGTGTGTGTGTGTATGTGAGGGAGAGATTAAGTCGACTATTTGCACCAGGTACATTTAGCAACCTCTGAGCAACCTCTCATTCAAACTTCCCCTGCACACAAGGAGACATTTTGTTCATCTTGCTGTCAGGGAGATGTTTGGTACATCTGCAGTTGTAGGTGTTGTTTTCTTGCATGCTACAGAGTATCATATTTGGGGGTTTCCCTCTACTGCACTTGTACTCCGTTTACTACTTGTTCTACCTTGGCCCAGACTTCATGTGCGAATTAATTTCAGGTTAATTTTGTTGAGGAATATGCACAATGTGAGCAAAATATGAAACACTGGTTCACAAACATTTTTACATCAAGCATCCTCTGATAGCCAAAAATGTTCTTGGTGAGTTTGGCAACTGAACACGCTCTGGGGAAGCCAATGTTAACCCACAGTGACATCACACATTGGTTTTCGAACTGCCCATCTGAAACCTTGAGTTTGGCATTTTGGCCGACGCCATCTTGGTTTTTTAAAAGCACAAGTAACCATATTTGGCAGTAGACACCTGCGATCTGCACCCATTGGATGCTACTAGGTGTCAATGACACAGTATTTTTGCCCCAATACATATCTATTTGACTCTAAATGGGACCATATTTTATATATGGAACATGATGCTGAACTGAAGACTTGAAACTAGTGATTAAAACCATAAACTCTGTATGAAAATGTTTACTAACGTTATAAATGATGAGAAGTATGGTCATTTTCTATATATGCAACAAATTGTAACCAGCTGAGTAGCATTCTGCTGTCCATTTTAGAGAATACATGTTTCAGGCACTTTCAGGCATTGGCTTCACTTTCCTGAGTGTACGTCCATTTTTATAAAGAGTCTTTATATTGTCTTTGGTTGTGACATGATGATTCTAATTGGATTTTATTGACGTGACAAAAAGGACAAGAATCTTATTTTTCTTTTAATTTCTCATGACATATGGCAAGAGAGCAAGATCATCTTTGACATATTTCAGATTTGACAGACAAATTTGTTTGGAGAGCGCTATTCTTTCTGACAATCTTTTACTTCACTTGTCAGTTTTCTAATGGAATTCATCTGAATACTGGTCGCTTTGCTACCTTCAAAACAAGCCAATTGATCCTTCATAAATCTGATTAATTCAACCTTAGATGTGTGACATGTTTCCCACTCCCCCGAGTCAAGAGTTGTCTGAACTGACGAGTATGTCTTGCAATATTACATCGACCAGTTTGACAACCAGTTTGTGGGCATGGAGGTGGAGGAGAGAGCACCTCCACCTGTACCAGAGGATCAATCAGTGCAGCTAAGGGCTGTTAGCTGATCGATCCTCATGTTTAAAAGGCAGCAGCAGAGCTGCCAGAGAGAGACACAGGGACGCGCATGGGAAGGAGAGAAGCACGACAGACGCATAGAAAAGATTGAGCTGAGCTACCAGGCCAGCATGAAATAGCTCGACCCTTTAAGTTGAGTTGAGTTTGAATTTATGTTTGGTGAAAAGAAAATAAAGAATATTAAAAAGTGATTGGTTCGTCTCTGGCTGCTCTGGGAAGACCCTGGTGGCGATGTCTATTACCACACAGTTATACAAAGTTCATGAAATGAAGTTTAGACTTTGACATATTTATATTTGCAACAGATCTTCGGAGTTCTTCAAATTGAAAGACAAATTGCATCGTTTGTATTTGTCCTTCAGAACAACAAACAAAGCATTTTCTGATTTGATGCTCTTGTACCAACAGGACAAAGATATTTCCATGTTTGCTGTGGATTGCCTGCTGAATTAATGTGCACAAATACAAAGAATGAGAAGCACACACTGCTTTGCTTGAAGATTCAACTCTCCCTTACTGCCAACATTACTGCAACAACCCGCTGGTGTAGATACATGCTGCACAACATCAGGAGAATAGGTTCTAGTCCAGGCTCTGGTCATCTCACGCCTAGACTACTGCAACTCCTTCCTGACTGGTCTACCCGCTAGTGCTATCCGACCACTGCAGCTCACCCACAATGCAGCAGCTCGACTGGTCTTTAACTTACCCAAATTAACTCCCACTACTCCACTCCTCCGGTCCCTTCATTGGTTACCAGTGGCTGCCCACATCCGTTTCAAAACACTAGTACTTGCGTACCGTGCTGTGAATGGATCGGGTCCAGTTTTCATCCAGGAAATGGTCAAACCATACACCCCAGCCCATCCACTCTGCATCTGCCAGTCGACTTGCTGCTCCCTCACTGTGAGCAAACCACCAAACAAAATCACAACTATTTGCTATTTCATTGCACTTACTTACTTGATTCTTGTTGTTCTGGGTTTGATCCCTCATGGTCGATGCACTTCTTGTAAGTTGCTTTGGATAAAAGCTAAATGAAATGAAATGTAAAAGATTAACACAATTATATTGATCAATAGGGGATACAGCTCAGCAAATTGGTGAGAATCGATTAACCCAAGTAATACAGTGTTGTACTGAAGCTTTGTTGTATTCATGAAGAAATTAGATGCACAGAGATTGGCTAAAATCTTTGCTGGAAAAAGAACCAGTTTTTTTCTTCCACAAACCCTAAGACCAAATGTAAGTAATGCACATGTTTGAGGTAATGTTTGATAAGACACAGTAAACCATGGACTTAGACCTTTTCTATAACCTTCTAACCATAGATACGGACTATAAACTATATTTCTAAATTTCATTCCACATCACCTGATGAGTTGTCCTCTAGGAAGGTTTTGCATTTTGTCTTATTTAAATGATAAATTAACATCTGTCACATTTTCCACTACAAATCACCACTGCTAATGTGAAACCATTTTCTGATCTGACACAGTTATAAGCAAGGTTGGTACATGCAAAGTACATGTTTAAGAAAGCTCCTGAAACTCCTGAAACACTACTTCTGTATCATTGTGATGTCACATGATGTCACAATGTATCATATTTGCATTACACAGTCCAAGCAGCAAGTCTGGCACAGCCCCTAACAAAGCCAAGTAAAGCAAGAGAGGATGCAAACATGTCCTACTCACGCTGGAAGCAGTTGTCCAATCACAACAGAGTGGACCAGCTGGTCAATCAAGACAGACTGGGCTTTATCGGGAGGGGGGGGGCTTAAAAAGACAGGAGCTAAAACCAAGTATTTCAGACAGAGGCTGAAAAGAGGAGCTGCAGCAATGGACAGTTTGAGGAAAGTGATTCTGTTTTTGTGTCTAAACCAGACCTGCAACCAGATGCATTAACGTCTTACCCTGTCGCGGACTTTAATTGTTAATACTCGTTTCCCCCGAAACCTGTGCAGTGCATTAAATCTGTCAAGCTAAGGAGAGTCAACGAACCCAAAAATCATGTCAAAATCTTAACCTAAACTTGCCTGGTCTGTCGGGCTTGGTTTGGGTCGGGTCGGGTATCCATAGTCTTAACACACAAACGTGGATCACGTCACGTGGATTTATATTTTTTGGAGGCTTTTGTGCACTAATGCCTCTAATTTTCATTTTGTTCATGTCACAGTGGTGCATTTATCACAGAACGTTGTTCAGTGAGTGAGTGAGCAGGTTGAATAAATGCTGAGAAGGGCACAGGAATAATGACTCCCCCATGCTCCACTGGCTGGAGCTAATAATAGCTCTATTTTGGTCGTTCTGCTGAATCATGCCCCCTGAATGGGTCATCTCTCTCTCCTCCTGATCTCTCCTCTCTCTCCTCCACACACAAACACAAAATCCCTCCCCCTCGCTATTCCTGTCTGCACAGATCCGCCCTCCTTCCCACTCTTTCTCTCTCTCTTACCTCTGCATTTCTGTGCTCTCTCACCTCATCTACCCCACTAATGCATCCCCTCATCTATGAGGAAGCAAATTTTCTGAATGGACGGCAGTGTGCGTCATTTAGCACCCGGAGCAGCAGAATGCTTTACATAGACCAGACGTCTCTAACTATTTATAAACAGACAGAGATGGGCTAATAGATGTTTGAGGTGAAGCTCAGGGTTTTGTTTTGATCCAAACGGATGCTCTTTCAAAAATGGGTTGCAAACAAAAGAAAATACATCCCTATGTTTTCTCTGTAATTGTGTTGTTCAGGCTACAATTCAATTAGAGTGAAATGCTATTAATTCAATGCCCTAACTTCTTGCAGCTCATTAGAACTCAAAGTAGACCATTTTCAGTCTCATAAGGACTTCCTTAATTGCCTTGTGTGATGTAAGCATTTGTAAGACAGGAACGGAAGCAGAGTTCAACAGCGTTCACCTCTCTGTCAGGGAAAAGGATAACCCATAACTTAACCCGCAGCGTGACTCACTGTTATTCTTCCCCCCCTCTCTTTCTCTCTCTCTTCTTGGCTCAGAGTAACCTGGCACACTCTCAGCTTTGATCGCAACATTTGAAACACAGCTTTCACCTCAGATGTTTCGGCCGGTAACCCACGCCGAGCGAGCTTTCCTCTCAAAGCCTGGCTCTGAAAATAAAGACGCGTCAAAGCCTAGAAGGCATCCGTGACCCGTTCCTCAATCCACCTCTCTGCGGATTAGGTCCATATTCTCATTTGCACTTGAAAGGGAGTAATCTCCCCTCTGTCTGCCATTAAATGGACGGAATAAGAAGATGAGAGTTGTCAGCCATGCTCGGGCGTCACAAGCACTGTTGATTACTTCTAGTTTTTCTCTATCGTCCACGTCTGATGAGAGTCTCGTGTCCCGAATGCTTTGATGTTCTCTCTTACTTTATAGACTTTACTCCATTATTTATCTGTCCTTGCCCTTTGTTCTCACTGACAGAGAACAAAAGAGGAAAGAGGTTTCTGCAGCGGACTAGTGAAGAGGCAAAACACACCTCTCAAACACAAAGTACTCACTCAGCCCCCGAGCTCAGATCAACAACATGATCGGGAACAATAGAGAATTTTAAATGATGAACTCACCTTTTATTATGTGCCATAAGTTAATACTTACACACAGAAACAAATAGTGTTTTCGCTTCATGTCCCAACATCATATTCACCATCCTCTATCAGCTCGAATGAGGTCATTAATTAATGATGGTGCATTCATTAAGCAGTAATATGGAGTGATAGAGAAATATTTATCCCAGTCATCTTTTCTTGTAACAGCTGATGATGTCTGTACTGCATATTATGGGATGCAACATATTTTGGAATAACAACACACAGTTTGTGTCATGGTGAAGGGAAATCATGGTGAAAGGAAAAACATGTTAAATAATCAGCTGGTGGAGCTGAATTTACCAAATGAATCTGCTGATGTTCCATGATTTTATCATTTCAACCAACAAGTGTGATTCTTCTCCAAACTGTTGAAACACATCACTGAGTCACACCAGCATTTCCCCTATAATAGGCCTTAACTTAAAATTTTTACAACAAAATGAAATGTTTCCCAAAACTTCCATACATGATGTTTAGGTGAAACATTCTGCAATCAAAGGAAGACAAATGCAACAATAGACCATACCCACTGTGTTCATGATGTGTTTGTAAAGGTCAGAGGTCACAGCTTATTTTTATGCAATTAAATATTTCGGGAATTGTTTTTAATGAGATTGAAGTTTTTTGCTCGCTGCTGTGTGTTTCTCGTGATGCTCTGTGCACCTCACAGTTTGGGGTTTTATTGGTGACTATCACTGAGCCTGTCTCAGGGACATGGCACACTTACACTTTACAATATGTTCCTTTGTTACGATTAATACGGGTACGGACTTCTGAGTCGATTCCAAAAATAACTTTCTGCTTGTGTAAAACTAACTTGAGCATAAATGTGTGTTAATCCGCAGCAAATGTGCAGTCACTCTCATTACAGGTGCTTTAAACTCTTGTTTAATTGGCTTAAGAAAAATTACTAAAACCTTTAATCTGCAAAATCTACTGTCACAAATCAAGGCTGTTTTGTTACTTGTCTTTAATCAGAGTGTCTTTCCTCATTTTCCAGCCATCACCTACACACCCAACTACAAGAAGACCCCCCCTCCGGTCCCCCCGCGCACCACCTCCAAACCCCTCATCTCCATCACAGCCCAGAGCAGCACCGAGTCCACCCAGGACGCGTACCACGATGGGAGGCACCCTCACGGTGGGATGTGGGCCCCTGACGGTCTCAGCCTGGGGCTTAGTCCAGGCCGGGGTCTCTACAACTCCACCGACAGCCTGGACAGCGCTAAAGCTGTGACCATAGCCATGGAGGCAGCCGGGGTCATGGTGGGAAAGAGACACCCGTCCACAGACAGCCACAGCTCTGTGCTCACCTGCGACAAGGCCATCCTGGTGTCCAAGGCCGAGGAGTACCTGAAGACACCTCGATCGTCTATAGGGATACAGGTTAGTCTCTGCACGGAGGCTACATCCTCACTGCTACGTTGCAGTTGTTGAAAATGATGATGCTGAAAAGTTTTATGATTCACACCTTATTGGCTCACCTGAAAACGCATATCACGTGACAACTCACGTACGCTGGGCACACACATACATGTGGGTGCCAATGTAAACAGGAAGGCACGCGTGTCAAGCGGGACACAGGTATTGACGTGGATAGTTTGTCCCCTTAAGCATGTGAGCAGTTATCACCAGGATCAGCAACGCTTGTAATTGATAATCCATGATGCTTTCTACACTGGTAGCTGTGGCTGATGCAGGCTGTTTTCTCCTGGAAGGGGGGTCATGTGATAGAAGCCTGACGAAGCGGTGAAGGCCACCAGGTGACCAAAAGACCCAGTCAGCAAGTGGTTGTGAGAGTCTACGTAATACTTTCCAACTTTTTCCTGTTCCTGCCCGTCCAGACTAAAATGCAGCCTCAGAGTTTTCAAGCTAAAATGAGGCCAGCAGCGTCTCCAAACCTCTCCGTTTTAGCGGCTCTGACACTCCAGAGCAGTGTGGACGCCAGGCGTATTTGTTGATGCTTGTGTATGATCCCACATGAGACTACAGGAGCACTAAACACAAACCTGTGTGTGGTTGTGTAATGATGTGATACTCACACACACATACATTCAGCTCAGAGACAGTGCTCTCGTTTCAGCCGCTAAAAATAGCAAGAATGACTCATATCACTGCAATCCATCATTTAAGATTCAACTCGTGCTGGAGAAGGTTTTAGTGAATATAGTTCACACCACGGTTCATTCACTCCTACTCCACTTACACCACCTGTGTCTTCTCCTATCCAGTCTCATTCTTGCTTCCTCTCTCACCTCCTCTATTCCTCTTCCCTCGCTTCTTCATGTCTCTCTCCACCTCCCACACTCTGTGATCCTACCTTGGGTTTGTCCTTGTCATTCTTTGATATTATATGAGTCTCCAGTGTTGTTGATCTCATGTTACGGTCTAAAGGTCACAGAATAGAGAGACTGGAGTCTGTGGCAACTCACATCATCAATTCAGGGCCATTTATAGTATTATAGCAAAGCAGAACGTCGAAGTTATCCTCTGAATTTGAGTCTTTAAAAGTCATTCTCTGTCTCCTCTTCATTTCCCTTCCTCTATACTCACTCAATTTTTCTTCTCTTTCCCACGCATAAATCTATACATTCTCACGCTCGCTCACTTCTCTGCTGACTGTCCAATTTTCTTAGACAGGTGCAAAGGTGAACTCGAGAACCTTTCAGATGTTTGAGGGGAGAAAGAAAGCCGACCACTTCATTAATCTCATCCTGGGAGTGTTTGAATGTCGCGGGTTACTGTAGAATAAATCAAGCACACCTTAAAGGGTAATTGCTGTGGGGTTTTTCTTTTTTTCAGCCGGTGTTAAGAAAGTTGGCTGTTGGCTGGAGAATCGGTCTAACACCCAAATTACACCAAAGCCGCAGACTGTCAGATGTTGGCATTGAGGAGTCGGCCAGCAAATAAGTGATTCCAAGAAAGTCAATTGATCCAGTAACACTCGCTGCCTTGTATCACATTAGGGAGGGTCCAGTACCACGTTTCACCCCCAAGACCTTACATTTCTCTATTACGTGGAAATGTAAGTAATTAAAAAATGGCATCCAACAGATTAGTTCTTAAACTTTAATACTGCTGTGACTGGAGAACTTTAGAATGAAAAGAAAAACTCAACTTCAGCACAGGACACAGACTCTATACTGATGAAAAATAAAGTGCAGGATTCAACAGAAATGTGTAAAAGTCAAACTCTGCAGGGAGCATCACTGGGCCTGGAGATATTTTCACACCTCATATATATATATATATATATATATATATATATATCCTGCGGTTGGTCACCAGATTCAAACTCTGGGTAGGTTAATATTTTTACAGCTTGTCCAGCCGTCAACCCTAAACTGTTAAAAATGATTTGTTTCTTACCCCATCACTTGCTTTGCTTGTCTTCAGAAGATATTTGTTTGGCACCTCTTAAACTCAGGCTTTCCCAAAATAATTAGAGTAATCAACCTTGAAAACCATACACAATACTTAAATTCAAAGTGCAACTAAGGTAAAGTAAATATATTTTAATAAGCCTCCTTCTCTCGACTAAACAGCGGAGTGTTTGCACAAAAAACCATTAAACCCCTGAGCAGAGGCTGCATGATTGTAGTGTATACGTGATCCATTTTTAAATCAACGGAAAGGTTTCACAGTTACCAGGTTACATTCATTTCCTGCCTCATGTAAACAAGCAAATCTCCTACTCATCGAGTTTTCATTAATTTTCTCACTGTCTTACTTCACCAATCATTTAATGAGCAGGTAACTCTTACATCTGTCTCTTCAGTCCCTCACTCACACAATATACCTTGAGTCTGTTTCCTGTGAATGAGGCTCAGCATCACTGATCATTATCAATAGCAGGACTGCCACATCAAAACCACATGGGTAAAACACAGTTAATGCACCATCAGGAAGCTTTTGATAAGTGACTAAATAGGGATAGCTCACCCAAAAATGAAAATTCACTCGTTATCTACTGACCACTACGATGATGGAGAGGTTCACAAAATACTTTTGGAGTTTCAGGGGTAAACAGCACAGCAGCTAAATCAAAAACAATTGAAGTAACTGGGGACTACTTCTTTAAATATAAAAAAACGACCTATTGTTTTTTTTTTTCATTTTCGGTTGAACTATCCCTTTAAATGGTTTTGTCAATGAGGTAGAGGAGGATTTGATTCTAGTCATGAGGTGCAGTGGTTGGTATCGTAGCCTCACAGCGATAAAGTTTGGGGCAGGGGTCTTTCTGTTTGGAGTTTGCATGTTCTGTGTATGTGTGGGTTTTTCCCTCCCACAGTCCAAAGACGCGCAGGTTGGGGTTGGTTTGATTTAAGATTCTAAATTGACCGGAGGAATTCGTTTAGTAGATGATGAATCACTGATTCAGAAAATAATTATTTGGGGTTGACAGACTCAGACACTTTTCTACAAACAATGTAGCATTAAGTGCTTTAAGGAATATAAACAATAAAAACAATCTCCACCCCATTCCATGCACATAATAAAGCAATATGAACAGGAACAGAGGAAACTTGTAAATCTGATAAATTTGAAATGAGGAAACCAAAGGCTGGTAAATAAAGATAGATAAAATAATCAAATACCAAAAGAGATGAGAAAAAGATAGAAAGAAACTGAAAATATTAAACATCAAATAATAATGGTTCCCTTCTTTTTCCATGCAGGAGCAGCTCTGTCTGACTTTAGGTTGACATTTCACTAGATGAGATGACAATAATATGCTACAGCAAGCGACCCTATAGGGACTTATCAAGTATTGATTTATCTTCACTGCAGATAGCTTCAGTTGACCTCATCATATCAGTCAATCTGCTTCACCTGCTGCAGGAAGGACTGTATAATTAACTTCAATTAACCTGCCTCTGTATTGATCTGCAGTTTTTTTTCTTTCAACACCTTTTAACCTTTGATCCCTGCACGTGTCTCCTCTTGACTAATCCTTGGAGAGCACTTCACAGCTGTTTTTTTAAATCAACGAACTTGTTTGTTCTCCGAGGCTCTGATTGATTTATTGTACGAAATTAGTTTTAATTGTAGCCATAATAAGCTTGTGTGAAGAAGAAGTCAAAGCTTTTAACCTCAAACGCAGTCACTGGCTGACAAAAGTCACAAGGTGGTGTTTTGTTGTGCGTTGGAGACAAAAAGCACGGTGGCTCTATTCGGATTTCCGCTGATGCTCGATGTTTTCACACCTGTGCTGATGCTGTGACTGTAATTACTGATGTTGCATGTATTTATATATATGTGTGTGTGTGTGTGCGTGTGTTGGTGTGTGTGTGTGTGTGTGTGTGTGTGTGTGTGTGTGTGTGTGTGTGTGTTCTCTTGTACAGCTACCTTTGTGAGGACCAGTTTGAGCCTACAACCAACAGTGTGAGGACGTTTTGGCCGGTCCTCACTTTTGACCTGCCTTTAATGGATTGTTTGGGGGTTAAGACTTTGTTTTAAGGTTAGGGTTAGAATAAGGTTAGGTTAGGTTAAGGGTTAGGCATTTAGTTTGGATGGTTAGGGTAAGGGGCTAGGGAATGCATTATGCCAATGAGTATCCTCACTAAGGTAGAAGTACAAACGTGTGTGTGTGTGTGTGTGTGTGTGTGTGTGTGTACATGCATGCCACCATATCCCAGTGTGCGTACACCACTGCATCGTCAGGGTGGGAAAACCTATTGGACATAAATCTCCCAGCCTCCTGGATGTTTTGTCTTCCATCAGCCCTCATCCATCACAAACAAGAAACTCATTCTTTTCTCATGTTGTGGACTCCTCGCTCTGCCTCGAACACAAAGTAATGGAGGTCGCCTCGCTGAGCGGCTCCGCACTCATTTCCTCGCCGCTAACAGGTTCCCCCCAGCGGCCTGACAGAATACAAAATGGCTCCCCCAAAAAAGTCACTTCCCCCAGCTTTAGCACTGACTGCTCCACACCAAAGATAGAGTTGACATTTCTCAGTAACAGAAACATGTCCTACTTTCAACTGGTGCCTTTGACTCACTCTCTTAGTCATAAAACCGCACTGAGCTGAAGATTTATAAACGTCAGCCGCTCTAAAGGCCTCATGCAGACTTTTCTGGATGTCGTCTGCAGTCATTCTGGTGAAAAAGGCGTTATGCTCCCTGTATGACAGAAAAACACTGCTTTCTTTGTTATTACACCCCATGCTATTAAAAAATTACATCAAAAAATATGTATAAGTATTTTCAGGGGAGCCACTTTCAAAATAAAAGAAACTGCACATGGCTCCCTACCAGCTAGCATTTCAGCCCTATGAAGTTTTTGATTTGCAAAGTGTTTGTGATATAGTCAAATTGATAAAAGGCTCAGTGGGCACAAAAGAGGAAAAACTGAAGTGAGGAAAAAGACGAAGAGAGGCTTAAGACAGCAAAGATTGTGACAGTAAGCAGCAGGAAACTGTGAACGCTAAACAAAGAGCGTATGTGAGAGCAAAGAAACTAAAACAGACAGTGATGAGCAAATGGAGAAACAAGGAAATAACAAGTCTGAAAAGCAAAGTCAAACTGTTGAGCAGTGACAGGGTTTCCACAAAACCACGGGTCGGGCTCCAGGGAGCGGAGCGGGGGAGATTAACAGTCTGTGAGTCTGGGGCTGCTGGGTCAGGAGCTCTACCATGGAGCACCACAGAGGGTCCAATCCTTTTACTGTTGCATTCTCTTTTTAGGCCAAGGTGCAAACACAACCTGTGGAGATTCTCACTCATCCAGGTTTAACTCAACCAAGTCTAGTTGACCTGTTTTTTAGCACTTGGATACACAGTGAGCAGACACCTCATCTGTAGCACTCAATGTGAAGTGATGTTTCTGGATCCTTGCCTCCTTGGTCAAACTCTCTGCCAAATCAAGTCCAATGTTGACGCCCTATCTTACAAAGAAGAAAGTGAAAAAAAATCCTAGATCAGCTCCTTGATCCGAATCCACACCAACATTTATTGGGTTCTTTCCTGACCCATACCCCATCCTTTAGGTTTTGGGGAGATCCAAACAAACCAACACACAAACAAAGGGACACCTTGCCAGAGATAAACAATATTGCATTGGTTGAGTGGTATTTGGATCTGCACCAAATTGACAATCATGAATATCAGTACCCTAAACAAAACCAGTGAAGTCTCAGGCTATGAGCTGAGAGATGCTACGAAGTTCCATAAAGCTAACAAGAGCTGCAGGGTCAGGTGATAATTCTGTGGATTTATTATTACAAGTGTAAAAATAACCACATATTTATCTGATCCATTGTTCATATTAAAATTGTGACTAGTACAACTTAGACCCTTGGGCCCTGTGGAACACATTCAACAATTAAAACTGTATCAACAACAAAATTATTCTCCCCTTATTTTTGCTTCTTGTGTTTTCGATGTAAAAAAAAAATCATTGACCTTAATTATAGACTAATAACATTTGCAGCACTGTAGCACAAACAGAGCAATGAGCAAAAGTCTGAAAATTGTGAAACAAGAATAAGAATTACAGAAGTCACAGTCAGCCTTAGATATTCAGAACTGTTTTTTAGATTTTATATACAGTGCAGTGTAGCATGAAGCTCTTCCTCCATCATTTTAATATAAATTATACTGTAGAAACCTGAAATCCTCTGCAGGAAACCTCTTCCATCTTGTTGCCTTTGCAGCCTCCATAAATCATGTAGTGTTTGTACTTTCTGACAGCCTCTGTACAGTTAAGGTGCTCTGTCCAGTCCCAAACCAATAAACCCAGTAACACCAGGGAATGGTAGCGCACATAATGAGAAGCACTGTTGCTTTGTATCATTTCTTCATATTAGGTGGAAGCAGCCACCGACTCTGAATCTGAAAGCAAAGGCTGCCCGGAGTACCACTCTGTTGGGATCCAGGTAGAAGATGATAAGAAAGGGTGAGAAAATCATTTAAACCTTGTTAGAGAAGCTGAATGTTTGTTGTTTACCCAATTGCCGCTGCCATTATCTCTCATCTGTATCTCTTTGCAGACAGGGCAGGTTCAAACGCTCCAACAGTGTGACTGCAGCTGTGCAGGCTGACATGGAGCTGGAGGGCTTCCCCACCATGGAGGACAAAGGCCTGCAGTTCGGCGGTGGATTCCAGCGCCACTCGGAGCCCAGCACTCCCACACAGTACGGGGCGGTGCGAACCGTCCGCACCCAGGGACTCTTCAGCTACCGCGAGGACTACCGTACCCCCACTGAACCCCCCAGCCCCAGGGAGACGACCAGCGAGGCCACCTGGCAGCTGGAACCCCCCTCCCAGCGGGAGAGCGCAGTCTCGTCAGTAGAGTCGGGCAGGGCGTCCCCCTCGCTGCGGAGGGACGGGAGCTGGTTCATGCAACTGCTGCACACGGAGACCAAGAGGATGGAGGGGTGGTGTAAAGAGATGGAGGCTGAGGCTGAAGAGAACGACCTGTCAGAGGAAAGTGAGTGGTCTCCTGAAAATTTCATCTATTTGTGTGTGTGTGTTGCACAATATTTGACATGCTGTGTGTGTCTTTCAGTCCTAGGGAAGATCCGAAGTGCTGTGGGAAGCGCTCAGCTGCTCATGTCTCAGAAATTCCAGCAGTTCTATTGGCTGTGTCAGCAAAACTTGGTGAGAAACCAACCACAGAGTGTGTGAGAATATTCCGTCTGAACCGATTTGTCTCCAACAACCTCCCTGAAGTATCTTACAATTATTGACCGTCATGCTGTCACCGCCAAGTTGTGGTCAGGATTACCAAGTCAGCCGTCTCACCTGATTACAGAGAATGTGTTTGTTTCTTTTTTTATATCTCGATCTTTAATGTGTATTTATCTCTAATCAAATACATCAGTAACAGCAGAAAATGTGTTGCCTGGCACCATCACATCTGCATTACACAAACTCAAACAAGGGTCAGTAAGTTGTGAAAATCAATAATAATAGTTATCATGATTTATCAATAAAAAATGTATTTATCTGGTTCTTTTCCAAGCCCGTCACAAGGTGCTTAACAGGTTAATGAAGAATTGTAGGCAAACAAGAGGAACAACTAGAGCACAATGTTACAGATGAGAAAAGAGTGACTACTAAATTAAATCAAACATGATGAAATGATTATTAATCATCAAAATAGTCAGTAAGAACTAGATTAAAAGTAATTAAATAAGAATAATAAATTCAGACTGTAAGTCTTGAGAAATCCCACATACAAACGTGAAGTATAAAAGAATAAGGAGTCCGACAGGCGGATCTTCTCAGGGAGGAGGAGCCCTGACACAAAGGACCCAGTTACCTCTGGTCCACATGACTGAGGACCTCAGGTTAGAAAAAACAAAAAGCGAAGCACACAAGAAAAAGAAAAGAAGTTTAAAGATATTTGATCTTATACATGATTTTATCTCTCTATCAATGTAAAAAGAATTTATCAGAATAAGTAGAAAAGTTTAAATAAAGTTACTCCATTTCTGAATTTCAAGTGATGAGAAGAGATATTTGTTTTTATTGGCTGCAATGTGAGGAAAACTGTCGAGATGAATGATATGCATGTGTTACGAAATTCCACTTTTGTCTGTGTCTTTAACAAACCAAATCAAAACTCCCTGAATATATCATTGATTGTGGAAAGATGCACTACTGAGAATCGATATCTCGCACTTTTATAAGTGACCTGGACATTGTTTTGAAAATGAACAATACCTGAGCATGTGTGTGTGTGTGTGTGTGTGTGTGTGTGTGTGTGTGTGTGTGTTGGGGGGGGAGAAGAAGAAGCGAGGGCTGAGCCAAACCTGGGTTTTAAATAGAACTAAATATCCAGGCGGCAGCTGCTCTAGGAAACACATACAGGGGGATGTTCTGCCTCATTTTTATTGCACTATTCACCATCTCGTTTTATTGATCCCAGCCGAATGCCCAATATTTCACATTAGGTCGGTGCGGAGTTATGAGGTATAGTGATTCCGTTTTCACATCAGAAACTGCTCATTCAGGGGGAGTGGGAAATGCACAGGGATTAGATAAAGTGAAGGAGCCTTTTAAACTGAGTCAAGCCCTCTGCTAGTTCACTAAAACAACTTTTTCAATCCAAACAGATGCAACATTTTTCCACATAACAAACACACTGAAACATTTCTGAAATTAATTTTCATAAACCAGCAGCTTAAAAACATGCGTTTCATCACCCGGCTTCTCTCGACCTCTTGGATCAACTTAACATGAAGTTTGACTTCAGCGCTGGTTTAAAAACAGTCTGTGTGGAGGTCTTCTCTGGGAGGAGCTCCAGGATTAGAAGCACACGACATTGACATCAGCCGCAGCTTAAAACTTAGACTCCTCCTGAATCTGTCACCTCCGGTGGATGTTCAGAGCGTTATGACTTTTGAGAACAGTTTGCAGAACATCACGAGTTTGAGTGTTAGAATAACACTGAACCAGTGCGGAGGCAGTGCTACGGTAATTACAGGGAGCAGAAATATATTTTCATTGTCCCTTATTTTCCCTTAAATGATGGATATTACGATGGGCCTATTTAATAACTTGTGGCTATAGGCAGTTTGTTCAAATAGAGTCGACACGCTCATCATACATGTTGAACGTGACAGACAGCAATTCTCCTGACTTGAGACATCTGAAATAAATCAAACAGACATTAAACACCGTGTGATTACTGCTGTGTTTCTTAGTAACAGTGAAAGAAATCATGTACTCCTCTTAATTGTCCATGGTTTATACAGAATGTAAGGTTGTGACATTTGTATTATAACCATTGTTGCACAATCTGTGTTTCACATCAGAGTTGTATCATAGATCAGTACCAGCCACAGTGTCTCTTTGTATATTAAATGAGAAAGGGAACAAAGCCCCATGTTATAACTGCACACATTAAACTAATTACTGATTTTACAGATGAAATATTTGATGATGAGAGATTAATGGGTGCAGCGCAGAGCAAAATGTAAACCACAGACTTCAGTTTCTGGATAAACTGAAATTCCTGTTTGGAAACTTTAAGCTTTGTGTATTAGTTTCAGGCCATAAAGCTACTGGGTGTTTTAGTTTTTCTAATTACATTCATAGCAATATCTTTATATTCATTAACCACAGTGAGCATGTACAGATGTTGCTAGGTGTTGGTGTATTGTATTGTCTTTGGGATCGTCTGATTGTCCCTATTTTGTTTGGGTTTATAAACAATGGAACATCAAGTTTCATGGAAATCCGTCCAGTTGTTTTTGTGTAATACTGCTTCCAAACAAACAAACCAACAGCCAAATGGACACAGGTGAAAATATGAGGTGCTCTTCAATCTGAAGTTCATTTCATTTCAGCAGTTGAGTGATGAATAAGACCAAACTGACAAAAGCAGTTTATTACCTCTGAGCTCATCTGAGAAAATATTTTCGTTACCCTTCATTTCAAGCCAAAGCCTCCAACCTTGCGTATCCATGCCTACTTTGATGAGTCTGATAAGGACATCTAGTGGATCTAAGGCGAAGTGCAGTCCTGACTTAATCCACATACTCTAGGAGCATGTGTTTCTATGCGTACAAGTGTACCATTGCCGACTGTGTTTTTTTATTCAGGCTACAGGCACTGAACCATTAATGCAACCACAGACACTGGTACCATCTTTTTGTACAGTATCTGCTCTCACCTGTATCTCTTGCAGGACCCCAGTGCCATGCCACGGCCCACCTCTCAGGACCTGGCCGGCTTCTGGGACCTGCTGCAGCTCTCCGTCGACGACGTCACCATGAAGTTTGACCAGCTGCAGCACATCAAGAACAACAACTGGAGGCCCGTCGACAGCCCGGAGAAGAAGGTGAGGAGCCTCCCTGGAACGGTGAGCCCTGAACCCAGGCAACTTTCAAACACATTGCAGGATGTGTTACTGCCCTGTCAGCTGCATGTGTGTTGTACAGTGATCCTGACCAAAATATAAAGACTGAACTGATTCAATGTTATTTATTCTTATTATTTAAACCGATTAATGGAGGAAACAGTCAGTATTTTGTATGTTTTTTATGTAAACTTGAGGGAACATTTTTGATCAGGGTGCCAGAGGGACAGTTGTTGTTGTTGTTATAATAATAATAATATTTTATTTTGTATCTATATTTATTACTATTTGGGGTATTTATTTTATTCAAAATGATATTTCCCCCCCAAAAAATATTATAAGCCCTCTGGAAGGATTCAAAAGATTAAATAAACATTCAATTTTGTGACCTTCCACACACAAAGGGTTTGCATACAGTTTCTTAGAAAAAAAGAAATTCTAAAAAAGTGTACAACCACTTTAATGTTATTTTCTATTCTTCTTCATAAAGCCACCAGCTCCAGTACCAAAGAAGACAGTTCGACAGAGGAGTTTGGTGACAAGGGAGAAATCCTTGGACCTCCCAGACAGGCACCGACAGGAGGCCCGTCGACGGCTCATGGCAGCCAAGCGAGCGGCCTCCTTCCGGCAGAACTCGGCCTCGGAGCGAGCGGACAGCATCGAGATCTATATTCCCGAGGCTCAGACTAGACTTTGAGAAGATAGGGTCAGGGGCCAACGTGTCTCCCTGCTCCACACATTTAAACAACTTTAAAACTAGCCTTTTTCTAGACTGCTACTCTCTCTCCTCTTCCTTTATCCATCTGTAGCCATCCTCAATATCCATCACCATCGGTCTGTAGGATGAGCCGAGCCTCCTCTCCCATTGCCAGAGTGTGTGTTAGCAGGAATAAATGTCTGACATGGGTCGGTTGGGTTTCTCCGTGGTTTGCTGGTGATCGCGATGCCCAGCCTACAAGCGCTCTCTCTCATCCAAAGCCCTGGATGGGTACATCTGTAGTTTTTCAGCATTTGCAAAGTGCCATTCAAAAAGTGCAGCTTTGAAAACCTACCAGCAACCAGGCCTTTGAGCTAAAATGAGTAAATGAGAGAAATTCTATTTATTTCAAGTTGTTCAAAAAACAGTCAAAGTTTCAGTATTTTTAGATAATTTCAAGTTAGATTGTGACTCTTGTTTCTCTGTTCTTTTTTTGGAGTAAATGTTAATAACAAGATAAATATCGCAGAATTATTGTAAGTTCAAAACTTTGAAAAGTGCCAATGCTTGAAATACCTCAACTATGTGCATGTGGCACTGATCACCCATTCAAGGTTATTCAGGCAGCCCTTATAAGCTCTGGACTGGTCAGTGTTGAAAAATGCAGCTTTCTACCCAATCTGGTTGTAGTCAAACATTGTGTCATGGTCTGGACTGGTGGAAGGACGACATCCGTCAGCTCATTAACATGCACATTTCAATCTACTTTCCTATATATCTCATGCTCCTGTTGCCAACTTTTAAATACGGACATTTACTTGAAGCAGAAAACATGCAAGACTCGTGCCAACATCTTCATCACATCAGTGCAGTAGGAAAAAAAACTATGAAGATTTGTGTAAATCCTTAGTTAAAAAATGTGTAGACAAATGCACTTATGCACTTATTACAATTCTCTCTATTTCCAAGGGAAATGTACATACCCAAGTTCACAATAGTACTGTTGTATTTTTGAATTGTGAGCGGGAAGAATATTCATTGTGTTTATTTTTCCCTAAATATCCGCTGCTTGGATCTGTTGCAGCTTCATCAGACACATGCAGACACACACACACAAATTACTTTTTTGTTCATTGAATATACTTCTCTCAGGCCCTTCCAACTATTGCCCCCAGTCACAGTTAATGAGGAGTGATAGAAAAATACAATCAAAACATAAACAAAATATCTGCAATGCTAGTTTCTTTAATTAAAGAACTTTGCAATGTTCGTATTTCTTGAAAAGGTTTTGTGTTGCTCAAAGTCAAATGAAGCAGAATTATATCTGTGCTGACTCAATCAAAAAAAACACTGAGAAGTAATGAAAAGGAATTGGGGCAAGGGACTCCAGAGGGATGGAAGACTTGCATATCTCCTGTTGAAAGGAAACACACAAGTCACAGTCTGTAGCTGTGCAGACCCATGTGTGATATCTAAACATTTAAATATCATAAACTATGATGTAGTTTATCTAGATATTATTTGCCATTGATTACCATGGTAATGCTGAGTTTGGCTCTGGTTGCACCAGCTCTTTGTAAATTTGACCTAATCACAAGTGTTAGATGAAGTGGACATTTCCACATATGTTACAAATGGTTGCATTCTGCAAACAAGTTCATATGAAGAGGAATTTGCCACAAAATATTGAATTACACCTACTATCTGCCAAGTGTAACTGCAACGTAGCGCATTGTACCAACTGACAAGCTAATGTTAGCTTGCTATACTTGACAAGTTGAGATTTAAGCGTTAATTAACCTGAAATGTATTCAATATATACTGTATCTGACCTGAAACTTGACAAAATGGTAAAAGTTCAGTGAGACTTAAATTTTAATATCATACTTAAAATTGGAGTATATCAGGCTAAATGGCTAAATTTGTTTCAGTAAGCCTAGCATAACTGGACTAATTCTAACCTGCATGCATACTACATGAGTCGGTGCCGATTATCTGCCCAAATAATCCTGAAGTGTGGGGGGTTTACGTAATAATCTTAACGCTACTGATTGAGTCAGAGCCCCCCAATCTTGTTGTGTGCTCGTTCTCATGATTTCATCTATTTTCTTTCTTTTGTTTTTCGCTGCAAAACAGAAGCCAAGACGTCGGTCATTGTGTCCTCTACCAGGCTTAAAGGGATTTCTTTTGTGATAGCTTTTGAATTTACCATGCTAGTTACTTTTCTTAGAAACATAAAGGCCTGAGGAGACACGTTTTTTTGTGCTACAACTCGATTTAGTAAATCCCCAGTTTGAAATCACCCCCATAGATTATAAAAACTCAGGAGGGACATGAGGGACATGGTGATGGATTTGCAAATTCCTGGTGCAACTCATATCCTAGTATGTGACACAGTAGTATGAAAAACAACATTAAAGTTGTGGGGCCTTGAATTAAAGTGTCCCCACTGGTCATGGAGTTTACTCCCAGGTATAGAGTATAAGCTAGTCTTAAGCAAAAGCCAAAACTCTGCTGCTCTTTCTTCCGTATCGCTGAGCTAAAGACTGAAGTCTGTTGGTAAAAACTTTGAATAATCAATCAACTAAATGATGCTGCTTTTTATTTAATCAATACAGTGTTAGACAAACAATCAATGCAACACAGTGTCCTGTTAGCAGATCAATACGTCACTTAAAACTCTATTTTTATGACTATTTTGGGTTGATTAATTGTGCCAGTGTGGCTGGCATCATTAAGCATTGGACCAGGGAGATTCATCATAGAGCATTAACAAGAAAAGTACACTTCTGTGAATTGTAGCTCACGCAGAGATACAAATAGTCCCTGTGTCATCAGCACTCTGTTGAAACATATTTTAGATACCATAGCATATAATTTAACTTTTTGTGCTACAGATTGTATTTTTGATAAATACAATCCTAATTTTTTAACCGTATAGGCTTTTTGGTAAATTTAAGAAGACACAAAACAAAAAAGGCTCTGAATCCATCACGTGTCTGCTCCAATTTGTTTCCAGAGTTTAAACCGACTTTTTCAACCATTTTCAGTTGCCCTTGATTCAACTTTGACCAGGATGACTGAAAATCTCATCAACTCTTCACTGCATCAGAATGCATTGTTCACTTTTGATTTTTCATAAACTCTTGTAGCAGAACTCAGAGAACTTAGAAGTATTCTCAGTCTAACATAATTGCCACGTAACCAAAGTCATCAGTAGAGTGTTTCTGATATGTCATGCCATTCTTCAGTTAAAAAAAACACACACACATCTACAGTTCTGCCCCTTTTTCCATACAGAGGTAGGGACCTTTAACAGTATGACAGCAGGTTTCTGGAAAGGGCCTGCGTGTGTGATGCCAGGCAGTTGGCAGAGCTGAGACGTTCCCCTGCTGTTGCCACAGTGGCAGGCAGACGGGGTAGAGACAGACTCGGCCTGACATATGCTGGCTTAGAGGAGACGAGAGCTCTGCACTGAGCCCCAAACCGCTGGTGTTGTGTAGCTGCGAGGCTGTTTCTGTGTGAAGCGCTGGGCGCTGGGCTGGGTATTTTTTTCAGCCTGCCTTTGACTAAGCAAAGCAGCTTATGTAAGATTTTGGGGTCCTTGGTGAGATCAAGCAAACAGCCTCCGAGGCCCTTCAAAGCTTATGTTGATAGATGTTTTGCTGAATAGTGGCCTACACTGTAAAACTTAAGTATCAGCACTGTACAAAATTAAATCTCTGTGGGGCGAGTTTCACTGAGGGCTGTCATCGCAACATCAGAGGCGTTTTTCTCTCATATGCAAATCAGTCAGGGTTGTCGAAAAAAACGAACTGTATCCACCGCCTTGGTTCGGGTTAAAGCATTTCTCTCGCTTCTCCAAGAGGCTTTCTCTGCTCATAGCTGCGATGAGACCATTTTTCTAGTTAGACCATGACTGAACCAAGAAGTCAGGGGGGAGCGGAAAATGTTGAAAAGGATTTGTGCAATAGAGACACAGGCTTTGGTAAATTTGCAGCGATACAGTCAGAAGTAAGGCAGATATCATATGTTAAGTTTCAGATCAATTTCCTTTTCAGTAAAAAGAACTATCTTGGTACCTTGAATCACTCTCAGAGTTGTTTTCTGAGCTGGGAACGACATCTCTCGTCTGTAATGATTATAAGTCAGAGGAAGTGTTTTTTACGCTTTCACTCATTTCTGTCCAAACAGGTATGATCATGTAGGTGGACAGCTATAATGGCCTCTGATTGACGAAGTGATTTTGTATTTTCTTGCAGTGCGCCTGTATGTATTTTTTTTTCTTCTTCTTATCTTTATTCCAGACAGTGGTTTTTGGTTTGAGAACAGGACTTATTGATTTCACGTTCAGATTTTGTAAATCTCTCACTCAAAACCCTTCGCTCGCACTAAATACAAGCTGCTTGTGCTTAGATTTTTTTTTGTGCAACAAGTCTGTCAAAACTCCCCACCCAGTAGAATGCCCATAATGGAAATATCTGGACTCCTGCTCCATAAAGGTGTCGTAGTTTTTTTCTTCAAAAACACAGAGGGATTGCCGGTGTAAGCCGTGAGTGCATGAACCCGGTAAACTTCACCACCCACACAGGACTCTCAAAGACATTAAGCTAACACACCCTCAAGTAGGGTAGGACAATTTCGCTTGTCATCACTACATCTGCCTTTCTATTGGTTGGGGATTTTAGACAGACGTGTTGCACATAAAAATGCAGAAGTAAAAAAAACCAAGCTCAGAGACTGTAAGTACGAGTAGTAGAGTTCAAGCTGAAGTGCAGGAAATCTAAGCGCAAACAGAGTACTTTTTGAGTGAAAGCACTGCAAAATCTAAATGCCAAGCCCTGTTTTAAAACTGAAAGACCAAGCTCTTGTAAAGACAGGGGAAAAAACATATGGATGTTTATACCTTTGGTTGTTGTACACTTATGTTGTGCATATGGTGCTGTGAGCACTGGAGGATCCCTCTCTTGGCAGAAAGAAGCTGTAATGATTTTTTTAGATTAAAGATCATGGTACTCAAACATGTCATCTCCCGAAAACCCAGAGGGCAGAAAATGCCATCAATGTCCCATTTAATATTATGAGGGCAGCAAATAACTATAAGTGGCATCTTTATCCAGCATACTGTAAAATCATGACTCCACACACGCCGCATATCCATCAGTTTTGTGTAAGAGGACCATTCCAACCATCTCCCTCTGTATTTCTATAATTTCCACCCATATCTTGACATTCTGTGGCCTCTCTTCCAGTATGTGACTGTCTGTCCACTTCTGACTCTTGAACCCATGATGTGAAACGTTTCAAGGGGACTATTTTTCATGCCGTGGGAAAGAGCGTCAGACTCACTTGGAGATATTAGCCTGATATACAACACTTCCTTGAACCTGGAATGTGAGACAACTCTATAATTACAAGATAAAATGGAAAAAATGTAGTTGTTTAGCTAAAACTATTTTCATCTCTTGTATATCATATCTATAGTGAGGATGAATATAATTCCAAATATTCATTATTTGTAAAGAAATATATATATAGATATATAAATATATAATATATGCTTCATTGAAAACATGACTATTTTCTGCTCTTGCTCATGTTTTGTTGTCATTTTTATTTTATTATGGTTATTTTATAAGCTGATATGATGGCATGCGAAATACTGATTCTGAATGTAGGCTTTTGTTTTTGTCAGAGACGACCACACTGCCCCACTGATGTACATTTGTTATGTATTATTTCAGTCGACAACATATGCATTTTCTCAGTGTGTGTTTTTTCAGTGCGAGTTACTGCATCACAGGATTACTTTTGTATTATTTGCAACAACATATGCATTTCCCTCCATTCTTTCCTAGCTGAGCTATTGAAAGACTTTTGAGTAGTTTGATCATTGCTGAGGTCATCACATGTAAATATTTCAGCGATTAAATTTTTTGAGAAAAAGTTTGGAAACGTTTGTCTGTGTCGTTGCTTTGAAAAAACCTCAGTCGGCTGCTTTTATGGCAAAATATGAAAATTGGTCAAATGATTTGAGTTATAATAAACCCCTTAAAGATTTAATTTCATATTGTCAGACTCAACAGCTATTTATTGCCTCAGCTAATAACAGTATTCTCAGTGGTCTTAGCTCACAGGAGGAAGGCTCAGTGAGTTGATAAAATTGTTTTTGTTATTCCATGTGTTTTCTATCTGCTAAACACATTAGCAGTGAGATAAAGATGAAGGGGAGCTTTGCAGCATCAAAGAAATGATAATTACACCTATCAGCCATAACATTAACTAAGATAACTGGTATTTCTTGACTTAGTCGAGCCATGAAGCCTCAGAGGAAGACAGGGTTTAATGCTGATTGGGATGGAATATACTATCCTTTCATATGTGCTGCTATTTTGTTCATTTTGGTAAGTATGAGTCAACTCACCTGTGTGCGTAATTCATTAAAAGATAATATGGTCTTGGAACCCCCCAGGGTCCTTCAGTGGTTTCCAGGGGTGTTCCTGGCAAAAAGGGAAATTATTTATACTTTCACATTTGGTGCAATGTCCATTGTGAACATGTCTGTTTGGAATGGACTGCCTGCTTCGCCTGTGTTAATGCTCTTTGAAGCTTTCTTACCTGCAGTCCACAGAAACCTGAAGCTGTGCCTCCTCTGCTGCACAAAGAGCTGGTCAGCTGTTTATTCTGAAAAGTTCGGTAGCTCAACGCAGTACGAAGAACTCCTGTTTACCCAAAGTTTATTAATAATGAATGTATCACGTGTCCAAATCGCAAGATATTTCACTCTGCACTTCTCTGAGCCCTTAACAATACACAGAGCAGTTCTCGAGACATGTGAGCCCCATACAGACAGACAGAATGTATGACTATACTGGTCCTGAATTTACAGCTCTCCCTGTAATAAAACATCGAAAAGCATCAAAATCTAGTAAAATGGGGGTCTGAGGTCTAATTTGTGTCAGTTTGGGGTCCCTGACCCCCAAACCTGAACCACTGTCATATCCATCATGATCTGTCCGACTGGCAACACTGCTGCAGACAGTGACATGTTGTTTTGTAATGCAGTTTTGTTACTATAGTTTTCACACATCCTGGTGTGATGGTAATCTGATTCAGGACAAGACGAGTAGGTTCCTGTGCCATACCCATGATTCCACTGTCAGCTTTGTCACATTTGGTTTAGTTGTCATATCCAATTGTCATATATTAATTTAAACACAGATTTCCTTTTATAAAATGTGGATAATTGATGCTTTCAACATTTCTGCAGGTAGTCGGGGATCTGAACATATATCAGGACTCTGACTTCAACTTTAAAAATCCAAACTTTCCAAGTCATTAGACTAAACCTCCTCTATCTCTAAAGTTAGGCCAGGCTATGCTTTGAATTTCCAAACACTGTGTGCAAATGAGAATGATAAAGGTGTAAGTATTGCAGCAAAAGTTCTCTGACTCTGAACACTACAATTTGCAAACCCCCAAAAGTTTTAATATATGCAACAATTTGGCCTGTTAG
This sequence comes from Paralichthys olivaceus, assembly GCF_024713975.1. Lineage (NCBI taxonomy): Eukaryota > Metazoa > Chordata > Actinopteri > Pleuronectiformes > Paralichthyidae > Paralichthys > Paralichthys olivaceus. The sequence continues at coordinate 17,975,667 of NC_091104.1, read as the reverse complement.
GTGTTTGTCAGGAAAACAAAAAGGTGTCATTTGTCCCACTCAACGAAGCGAACAGGAGAGTTAGGAAGATGTCAATCCTTTAAATGCACGTCTGAAAATTTGTTTTATTTATGCATTTACTTAAACTAAACTTCTGATTGTTCCTAATTAAGTCTTGTAAGTAATAGTTTTGGAAATGTCACAAAACATCGGACTTTCAGCATCCATCATTTAATAAAATGCTACATTCATAGTACTCAACTAAACCCATTTGCCCTGTCGCACACGTATGAGGTAATGTTGCTATCTGCTGGACAAAGAGAGAATTGCATGATTTGTTCAAATAAATGATATTGCGACTGGAATTCTAAACAAATGTCTTTCTTACTTTATAACAAAATCAAAAACCAATTTGAATTATGTATTGGATCACAGACATTGCTATGATTATAATAATGATAATTATAATATGAACTCTCTTTTCTACTATTAGTCCAAGAGGTTAAATCAGTTCTAAACAGAAGTTCTGACCCTGAAATAGTACAAATAGGTAGTAAATTACTGAACCAGGAAATATTGTTAGCTTACAACAATAGTACTCCTAATGAAACCACATTTAAATTCACTAGATCCACATTTTCATTTTGATCTGCACCAAATTATACACACTCATAAATATCAGCCCTCAAGTATTGTTTTCATCAATATCCATGAATTATTTCCTGAGAGATCAATGAAGATGTTGAAAAAAAGTCCTTTCTCACAATGTTAAAGAAAGTGAAAAAAAAATATGCCCCCTGATCCGGATCTGCATCAAAATGTAATGAGTTCTTTCCTGACCCATACCACATCCTTTCATAGAAATCTGTGTTAACTTTTGCATAAAAACCTGAACTGGGGAAATGAAATGGGATTTCATAAGGGAACTGTTGGGCCTTGATGGAGGTAGGCTCTCTCTGACTGTCATTCTAGTGTAATTGTAAATACCCACACAAAACTCTTTCTTGTACCAGTCCAAAGTATGTGCAAACATATTTAATATTAATTCCAAATCTCTCTAATGCATTTTGTTTTTACTTGATTAATTAGGTGCAAAAGTTTGAAATAAATCTCTTTTAGATTATAACTGAGATCAAATCTGTCCCTAACATGCCAAAAAGATAGATAGATGCATAGATGGATGGATGGATGAATGGAAGGAAGGATGGATGGGTGGATAGATAGATAGATAGATAGATAGATAGATAGATAGATACTTTATTGAAATATTTTTTATAAAATGATATTGTAGATTTATTTTTACTTGTAATATTCATGTTATTCCAAATGCAGCAATGAGTAACTTAGGCCTCATCCCTGCACCTTTGTACAGTCTATGTTCCTGCAGCACTGGAATGACCTGATGGTTACAGAGACAACACTCAACCAATAGGATTCGGTCTCCCTTCAGTGTTGGCCAATGGGAGCACCGGAAGTCGAACAGAGGCGTGACTTCCTGTTCGGAGGTCATATGACCAAATTGAAGTCGTGTGACGTGAGTAGTGTTTGTGTTGTCAGAGGAATCGAACCTGTACAGAATGTGCACAGTGGCTCGCTCGTGTTCGGTGAGTTAATATCGCTTCATCTGACTTCCTGGTGTTTTCTGTAGCTTCAGCTTCATGTTCGTGCTAATGTGCTAACGACTCACTTAACTTCGACTCTGACTCATCATGTGCTAAAAGTTTGCCTCTTTACTTTTGATTGTTGCACAGCTGCTTGGTTTCATTAGTACACATGGAGTCACTGCTAAACGCTTGCTTTAAATGGTTGTTCTTAAATCAGACAGAGTTAAACATGTAGCATAACTAAGCTAGCTGTCTGTGGGCATAGTGTTCATGTTCAGTGTGTCATGTCATCTTCAGTTGTTCCACACGTGACCCACACGCCATGCACGTGCCACGCTCTGATCACACACCCACCCGCAGCTGAGCCCCCCCCCCTCAATTCACCTTAAAGCTCCAGCGTCCCCCCCCCTCACCACCATCATGGATCCAGACCTGCAGCCCAGCCCTCCTCTCTCCCAGCCCGGTGCAGAGTACTTCCAATGGGACCACCGCCTCCAGCTCATCGGCCTGGGATTCAGCTTCTTTTCAGCAGTCTTCCTCCTCTCTCACCTCCTGTCCACGGCTCTGTCTCGCACCTACAATGCCCTCCTCACCAAGGAGAAGGTTTTCTGGAACCTTGCAGCCACCCGGGCGGTGTTCGGCATCCAGAGCACCGTGGCCGGTCTGCGGGCCTTGACTGAGGACTCCATGTTGACCAGAGACAAAGTGAGAGGTCAAGAGGACTGGTCTTGGTTTAATGTCCTCACAGCCACGGGGTTCTTCATGTTTGAGAATGCTGCACTACACACCTCCAGTGTGGTCTTCAGGTCATTTGACCTCCCTCTGGCGACGCACCATTTCTTCGCCCTGTCAGGGTATGCAGGGTTGGTGGTGTGGGATTCCCATGGCCACTTCCTGCCGATGGTTACGCTGCTGCTGGAGATAAGCACACCATTCACCTGCATATCCTGGATGTTACTGAAGGTAGAGGCCTGAAATCATATTGTCATGAGTTAAACCACTCTTCATCACTTTGCTCCATACATATCTTGCACATTGCAAATACCTTATATTTCTATTACAAGTGCAGGTACTATGCCACCATCTTAGGGCTGTAGTTGCATCTGGTACTATTTATTTATCATCTTTGACCATTGATTTTAGTTAAGTACCCTATAATTTACATAAACTTCATCAGGTTTCACTTCCTCTTCGGTTTTGTGCACCTTATGACCGTATGACCGAAATAGAGTTGAGCCTCCCTCTACAGAGGAAGTTCCTTTAAAAAAGGACTAGATCAGTACTTGAACTTTTACTCTCCCTCCAGAAACATGTGACCCTAAACACAAAAAGTTACACAAATGTAAAGTACATGAAAAATGTCATGGTGTAAAAACAAGCTTTCGACAATGCAATGAACATTTCTGTTTTTTTTCCCCTACACAGGCCGGCTGGGCACGCACCCTGATCTGGAGAGCAAACCAGTGGGTGATGATCCACATGTTCCACTGTCGCATGGTGCTCACCTACTACCTCTGGTGGGTAACCTTTACCCACTGGAGGGAGATGAACACCCACATGGCCCTGCCCCCGCGCCTGCTTTTCTACATTGGCCTCGCTCTGCTCACGCTCATCATCAACCCCATCTGGACACACAAGAAGACCATGCAGCTGCTCAACCCTGTGGACTGGAACTTTGGCAACGAGCCGGCTACCTTAAACGGTGCCGCGGACAGCCAGCCTGGGGTTTCCGTCAAACCTCATGCCAGCTAAGGGCAACCGAGGAGGTCATTTAACTGATGCCAAATTTGCTTTTACTTATTATTTTTTAATTATGGATGTTTGAAGTTACTTTTAACATTAGGATAGTATTAAGGATATTTTTTCTTTTGGTGTAGGACTTTTTTTTTCACATTGAGACCTTTTTAAAGCAACACAATGTAGTTAATAAAACGGCTTTAACATCATTTACGATCTTACAATTTGGAGATAGGCCTCTCTCTCCTGCAACGCCTGGAAATGTAACTCTGGTGTATCGTGCAGAAACAATTGCAACAGGCTTTATGACATAAGAGAAAGTGACCAGTGTAAGAAACCGGACCAGAGTGATTATAAGCTAAAAGACAAAAGGAGGTAGGACACATAACGACTGTTAATAATCTGGACAGTGTCTCCGGATGAATAACCTGTGAAGCTAACTGGCTGTTTTGGGCGTGAGGGAAGACACACACATCTGGAATCCTGCTTACCTGCAGAGGACAGTTAAATTACATTTAGGCATTTACTCCGGTGCTGCCGATAGTTTGTGTGAGAAAGAGAGTAAGCGACAGCAGTGTAAAAACTACTCTCAAATAATGGTGTAATTGGTTTGCTCCGCTGTCAACTTGTGTTTACGACACTGATAAAAGTGCAATTCTTACATTGTGTTGCTTTTAGTCCCTGGTCTGGTACCCACCTAAACAAACATTGCCTCCCATCAGGCTTTACTTTCTGGCAGTTTACATGTCGGTCTATCTTTTTGTAATCTTAAGAAAAGACTATTATTTTACATCAGGTTGGCTCTTCAAATGTTTTTGTGGTTGTGTAAGGCAGTGGAATGGGTCCCTGCTTGAATGTGGCACCTTCAGACTCTGGATTGTGAAAGATCCATTCCACCAGTTTAAGAACAGTTTATTCAGATATATAAGATACCACATCTTGCAAGAGCCATTCAAAAGCGAAAACATAAAAAAAGACCGCCCACAGAGTTAACTGATTAGACTTCTTTTATCATGATGGAAGAAATAATAAGCTCAAAAAGAAATGTAAGTGTTGCCGGACTGTTTGAAGCTACTGTACACTTACAGCTTTTTGAGATTTACGTCCTGTCGTGTTTGAGGAGGTGTTGCACTGTAAATCTCTTTGCAGCCACAGCTGCTTCTGGTTGTCTGCGGTTTAAAGATGATCCTGTTATGCTAAAAGACGACTAGTAGTAACACGTTATCTGCTCGAGGGAGACGATTTGAGAGAGAGAGGAGAGGTTATGCTCCTTCTCAGTAGTCATCAAACGACTCAGCCATAAAGTCACGTCAAGAATGTGGCCTTTGTCATCCGGAGATTTTACAACAGATATTCACCACTTACTGGGCAGCGTAGGCTAGAAAACTGAATTATGCTTAAAGCATTAGGTTCTGAAGGTTATTCATTAGCGCTAGTGGATACTAAGTATAAATTGACATCAGTCAAATCATGATTCTCAGAGAGAACTATTTATTGTGGCCATGAGAGAAAAAGCCTTTAACTGAATCTTCTTTACGGGTGGAGGAAAACTCAGGACTGGTTCACTTCACAAAGGCTCTATTGTTAATAATGGGGATGTAATGTGACTAAATTGCTACAGTATTGATGCAGAATAACCAAGCAAGTGAATTGTTCCTGGTTTCACATGGACAATAATTTAAATTAGAAATGTTTTGATTTAGTAAAAGCTTATTCCTACTCAACCCGCATCAATATTTCATTATGTGTTTTGTTTTTCTTCTACACAATGGATTAATTGTTCTTGGCCTTGAGTGTTTGATGTCTCTGTCACAGAAAATCAGCATTTAAATTTCAAACTTTCACATCTTTTTTCCATCTGTCACATATCTCACTGCGTTGCCTGAATTAGTGTTGTTACTGTACCTCAAAACTAATTGTTAATAAGCTTTCCAAATTAGATCAATTTATAGCTAATATTTTCATCAGTTCGTTATACTCAAATGTGAAATAATAATTTGTATGTGTGAGCCTAACAGACAATATTGTATTTCCACTCAGTATTTGCATTTGTTTTTATGATGGCTTAGATATAGTGTACTGTTTTATAATAGGATGTCTGGGTGGTGGTCTAAGCTCCATAGCATTCAACATCCTGTTTGTGTTTTAATTTGAGTTGCACACCTAAGTGTCTACTCTCCCACAGAATTGTTTCCATGGGCATTGACCATACTTGGAATGTATCAAGGTTGTGTAGCTGCCTGTAGGTGGCAGTCTGACAGAAAATATGCATCCTAGATTTTGGTTTGACCACATGAGTTTGACACATTTTTTCCACTTCAGGGTTTATTGACTCCAAAGCACCAACACAGTGGATTTAACAGGCTTATTTAAAAGGTTTTTTATTAAAGTTGACTGATGAAGTTGATGAAAAGTTTTTTTTTCTGTTTCAGTAACATTCAATAAACCAAGTAATATACTAGAAAAAAGAAATTGCAGTGTATTTTTCCCCCCAGAAAAATCTTGGTCATGTTTTATATTCAAGCCTATTGTGTTTTTATGAAATGTTTGCAGTATGTAGGTTTATTTACATACACACATGCAGGTTTGAGCAACAGTTGTCATAAGGACTTTGCATTGACATCCATTCAATGTGGACAGCCTAATCAAAATCTTACACCTTACCTTTACCTCACCACAATTCACATCTTACCATTAACCTTAACCATAGTTAAAGTTAGGGGTAACACACACACACACACACACACACACACACACTCACTTCTACTACTCTTGAACACATCAGTCTCAGGACAGCTGTTTTCGAGTGGGGGGGGGCTCACACGTCACGTGAGCACTGAGGAACTCCTACGGTCCGGTCCCGTCGGAGAAGGCGTCAGAGGCTTGACTGACGTCCTGGACAACCAATCAGAGCTTCCTTCAATCCACCCTGCGGCCAATCGGCTGCCAGGAGGAGGGGCAGTGCGCATGGATGGAGTCAGCTCGGTACGCAGGGAGAGAAGTGAGCAGAGGGACAGTGGAGGACAACTGGATGTTTGGATGTAGTTTTTATGTCTTCAGTCGTGTCTCAGTCAGAAATGCACCAGGTTTGACATTTACACGGTGTCACAGGAAGGAATACGAGCTTTCGTGTGGGGAAAAGTTATTTAATGGTGAGTTGAGGACTTTTTCTTTTTAACGTTTCTGAGAAAGTTGGAAACATCCTAACTTTTCTGCTAGCTGTTCGCTTTGAATAGAAACAGGCGCCATTATCCGGCTTAATTCATTGATAAAAAGTGAACTTGAAGTGTTCGTGTTGAGTGTGAAACGTGTGACCTGCGTGGATTTAGTGTGGAGAGCAGTGTGTTGGGACATGGCTATAACGTGGCGCCTCAGATTCACTGTCAGGTTGCCAACAAGCTGAGATACCTGCCACAACAAAGACAGCCAGTGCTGTTTAACCACGCTTCGATTTGAATCAACACAGAAATAAAGTGTTGTAAGGAGTTTGAATGTCCCAGCTCAGCCTTTCCTGTGTAGAAGAGTGAACAGGATACTAACACGTTTCCTCCAGGGGCTGACTCTGTCATTAACATCATGAGAGTCAGGGTTAGGCGATACGGGCCAAAGTTATATCAAGATACATATATTCCAATCAGTCGATATCGATATTTATCACCATGTATCACGTTATGATTTCAAAGTTCAAGTGTGTTTTGTGGTTTTAAACTCTTCTTTATGAGCAAAGTGACAAACACTTGATAAACAGCAAAACGTTTAACAAGTGTGAGGTAGAATAATTGTGTGTTTTTGACAAAAGGTGACTTCTGTTATTGCTATTGATGAAAATAATAACTCGTACTTTTCTGAACCCACTGTCTGTCTTCAACGATGCGTATGCAGGTGCAAGATAGCCTTTTGCCTTTTATAACACGGATTTCAAAGCATGTCAAGTTTGTCATCTTGACTTTTAAACCACTTCGTTCATATGGGAAAAAAATAAGAATTTCCGCTGCTTTAAACACTTGCATGAACTAATGTATGAGTGAGGAAGTGTTCCTGAGCTGCAGCAGTTATCCCATCTACAAATTCAAGTAGTCATGCATAGCATTCCTCAGTGAAAAGGCCGCACAGCTCCAGTCAACTGGAAGATCAGTGCAAAAGGGTAGTAAAACCATAATCCGTGAGTCCAAGGCCCAGCTGTCCTCCTATGAAACCACTATTAAATTTAATAGATTAATAGATTTTTATTTGTGGTGTAAAACCGTTCCTGGAGCCTCTCCTTGATGAAGACCTGCCCCAAAATTTCCTCAGTTCTCCCCTGACCTACACCTTATCCTTCCAGTAAATTTTGTGGTAATCCCTTATCTAGATTTTCTCTAATGTTGCCGGTTGGTTTGCATGTTTGTGGACCAAACAAACAGACAGAGGTGAAAACTTAACCTCCTAGGCAGAGGTAATTAAACAATTTACTTGCCTCTTGCACAAAAAAAGCAAAGCACCTCAAAAGATTTTAAAAGCTTAGCTCTTAAGGTTTGAATACAAAGAGTAGCTTCGTCTTTATTTGTATTGTCTGCTATCACACACACATGTATGTACACAAAGTCTGCACTGGTCATTTGTTTAGCAAATAACCACAGTGGCCTGGCTGCAAATACAGATGCTTAACACCCAGAGCTGCTGTAACAACACCTGAGGAAAGCTGTCAATGGAGCACAGATCAGTTTTTCCTTCCTGAAATTCACACAGTTTCCTAATGTAAGCACGCAAGTGAGACATGTAGACACTGGGCTCTTTATGTGCGACACATCCTCATCAAACCACAGCTGCTTTGACGGAGAATGCTCTGGGGAACCTCTGGGGGGGAAAAGTGTTTTTTGGTGAAAGGCATGTTCACTGTCAACGGTATTTGGTGCGTGTGTAGACGCTTTAAGGGACAGTGTTTCAACATCCTATCAAGCCTTTTGTCATCAGCACAAAAACACAGCATAGCCTGAAACTGCAGTGTTTTTTGTCAACGTTAACACAGATGTACAATCATTCAGCGGAGAAAACTGCTAATTGCTAAAGTAATCGTGACAAGTCCGTAACACGACGTTTTACCAGTTGCGGCTCATGGAAATGCCCTTTGTTTACCATGACTAAGCTTGGGGTTGCCTGAGTACACAGTGGCTGATCGGAGGAACATACCATTCATTTTTAGAGACGCAGTTATGGAGTCACCGTCCATCCACTACCCCACCGGCCATCCGCTGAGATAAGCTGTGGATTAGCAACACAATTCTTTAACAGCTGGGAAAGAAGGGCACTGCTCTTTTGCAGGTGGATGTGAGAAATCGCTCACATACCAAACACTTGTTTAGCAGCTGGGAACGTGTGTCAGTGAAATTTCGAGCTGGAATTGAACTCGGAACATCAATTATGTAAAGTCCAGTATGTGGTGGGCATCAACAAATCCTGCTATGACCAAGACAGTTGATCTGTTATGAACTGGTCAGGGAAGTCAGGACCCAGTTGCAGAGTTCAACAAAAAAAGTTTATTTAACAAAAGGAGGGAGGACAGTTCCTCAGGAAAATACTCAAAAAACAAAGTAGCAACTGAAAATCTCCATAGAAATGGGAAAAAGGCTCAGGAACAAAAGTACAACTGAAACAGTGTCGAGGCACAAAACTCACAACACAAAGGGACATAGAAGAACAGCTCGAGGCGAGGCGATCAGCTGGAGTCACACGAGGCACTGGCGTGGCACTGCAATGCAAATGAATCATCCGGCACAGGAGACAAAGGGAGAGTGGCTTAAGAAGCCAACCAATGAGGGCATGATGAGCTGCAGGTGTGCCCGGTGCTCTGTGCTCCAGGAGATTGCCCCGCCCCTTGGAGCACACTCTGTATGAGGGAGAGAGAGAGAGATGTTAACACAAACCAAAACATGATCCTCAAAAATCGAACCACAACAGTACCCTCCCCTCAAGGGGCGCCACCTGGCGTCCTACCAGGTTTACCTGGAAACCTGATGTAAAAATCCCGCAGCAGTTGCGGGTCGAGGATGAGGGAGCGGCTGACCCAGGAGCGCTCCTCGGGGCCGTATCCCTCCCAGTCGACCAAATACTGGTAGCCCCTACCCCGTCTGCGCACATTCAGAATCTGGTTGACCGTGTAGGCTGGGTGGCCGTCGACGAGACGCGGGGGAGGCGGTGGAGGTGCAGGAGGCTGGAGAGGGCTTTCGGTGACTGGCTTTAGGAGGGAGACGTGGAACACAGGGTGGATGTTTAAGGAGGCTGGGAGGCGGAGGCGGACAGCGCTGGGGTTTATTATCCTCTCCACAGGATAAGGGCCAATGTACCTGGGGGAGAGTTTTCGGGAGTCGGTCTGGAGGGGGAGGTCTCGGGAGGAGAGCCACACTTGCTGACCCACCTGGTAGTTGGGTGAGGGAACCCGAAGTCGGTCCGCCAGACGTCGGTTGCGCTCAGCCGTTCTGCCTAATGCTGCGCGGGTCTCTCGCCACACGCGTCTGACCCGGCGGAACTGAGCATGGACAGAGGGAACTGCTGCGTCGGACTCTTGGTTAGGGAATAAGGGGGGCTGGTAACCGGTGTTGATCATGAATGGTGAGAACCCGGTGGCTGAGCTGATGAGGGAGTTGTGGGCATATTCCACCCAGGGCAGGTGTGTAGCCCAGGATGATGGGAGGCGGGAGGCGACGCAGCGCAGAGAGGACTCTAGGCTTTGGTTGGCCCGTTCCGTTTGCCCATTAGACTGGGGATGAAAGCCGGAGGTGAGGCTGGAGGTGGTTCCCAGGGCCCGGCAGAAAGCCTTCCATACCCGCGAGGTGAACTGAGGTCCGCGGTCCGACACAATGTCCTGTGGAATCCCGTGCAACCTGAAGACATGTGTCACTAGTAGATTAGCAGTCTCCAAGGCGGTGGGGAGTTTAGGGAGGGGGACAAAATGAACCGCCTTGGAGAAACGGTCAACCACTGTGAGGATGGTGTCGTTACCTTCGGAGGGGGGCAGTCCAGTAACAAAGTCCACTGCAATGTGTGACCAGGGACGTGGAGGAATGGGCAGAGGTTGTAGGAGCCCTGCCGGGGGTCGATGGGAAGACTTGTTGCGGGCGCACTCTGTGCATGCAGCGATGAAGACCCGAATGTCAGAGATCATGGATGGCCACCAGAAACGCTGCTGGATGAGAGCCAGCGTGCGGTGGACCCCTGGGTGGCAGGCTATCCTCGACGTATGCCCCCAGGTGAGCACTGATGACCTGGCAGACGGTGGCACGAACAACCGACCCGGCGGGCAACCGTCTGGAACCGTCTGGCCCTGCAGAGCTTCCTGAACCTCCTGTTCAACCTGCCAGCGAACCGCCCCCAGCACACACTCGGGATCCAGGATGGTCTCCTTAATGGGCCCCCCTCCCTTCAGGGTGAACTGACGGGAGAGTGCGTCCGGCTTGATGTTCCGAGACCCGGGGCGGTAGGTGAGGGTGAACTGGAAACGACCCAGGAACAGGGCCCAGCGGGCCTGGCGGGTGTTCAGGCGGCGAGCTGTGCGGAGGTAGGCGAGGTTTTTGTGATCTGTCCACACGATGAAGGGCTGAGCTGCCCCCTCCAGCCAGTGTCTCCACTCCTGCAAGGCCAGGACCACCGCCAAGAGCTCTCGGTTCCCCACATCGTAATTTCTTTCGGCAGGGGTGAGTCGACGTGAGAAGAAGGCGCAGGGGTGGAGCTTATTGTCAGTGAGTTGGCGCTGGGAGAGGACGGCCCCGACCCCGGAATCCGAGGCGTCAACCTCGACCACGAACTGCCGCTCAGGATCTGGGTGCACAAGAACAGGGGCGTTAACAAACATGTCTTTTAGTTTCACAAAGGCAGATTGTTCTACAGGAGACCAGGTAAAACTGAGTTTCGTAGAAGTGAGACGAGTAAGAGGGGCCGCCAGGCGGCTGTAGTTCTTTATGAACCTACGATAGAAGTTGGCAAACCCCAGGAAGCGCTGCAGCTGCTTGCGGGTGGTGGGAGTGGGCCATTCTTTCACTGCTTCCACCTTGGAGGGATCCGCCCGCAGCCGCCCCTTCTCCACCACATAACCCAGGAAGCTCACAGTCGACACATGAAATTCACATTTTTCAGCTTTTACATACAACTTGTTCTCCATAAGCCTTTTCAACACATCTCTAACATGAGTAACGTGTTCTTCCATGGAGCTAGAGAAAATCAAAATGTCATCGAGGTATACAAACACAGTTTTGTTAAGCAGATCCCTTAACACATCGTTCACTAGGCTTTGGAATACAGCGGGGGCATTAGTGAGTCCAAAAGGCATGACCAGATACTCGAAGTGACCTAAGTGGGTGTTGAATGCTGTCTTCCACTCATCCCCCTCCTTAATCCTGATGAGGTGGTAGGCGTCCCTAAGGTCTAGCTTTGAGAAGACGCGGGCCGAATGTAAGGGGCTGAAGGCGGAGTCAATCAGGGGGAGTGGGTACTTGTTCTTTATGGTTATGTCATTCAACCCGGTGTAGTCAATGCAAGGCCGCAGGGTTTTATCTTTTTTCTCCACGAAGAAAAAACCCGCCCCCACCGGAGAAGAGGAGGGGCGGATGAGGCCTGCTGCCACGGACTCTGTGATATATTTTTCCATGGCCTCTCGCTCGGGTTTGGACAACTTGTACAGCCTCTTAGTGGGAAGAGGGGCCCCTGGCAACAAGTTAATAGCACAGTCGTAGGGTCTATGTGGGGGCAGTGAGGTGGCAGAAGTTTTGCTAAAAACTTGGCTGAGGTCATGGTAGTCAGGGGGTACATTTGTTAACTCAATTACCTCGACTGCTGGAGCTGGATCTGCAGGCCTGGCGGGCAGAGCGGAACGGAGGCAGTGGGCGTGGCAGTGGAGACTCCAGTTACGAATTGTGGCGGTGGACCAATCAACGTGGGGATTGTGAAGCTTTAACCAAGGGAATCCCAGAATGACAGAATTCAGAGGTGAGGAGATTACAAACAGTTCCAAATGCTCATGATGGTTACTGGAGAGGACCAATTTCAATGGTTCAGTTTTATGAGTCACAAGTTCTATGAGCTTGCCGTCTACTGCGTGTACCTTTATGGGAGAGGACAGCTCATAAAAAGGAATGTTGTTGCTCTTCATAAAATTTCTGTCAATGAAATTGTCATCGGCACCGGAGTCTACCAGCACTTGGACTGGAAACGAGTGTTCAGGTCCGTGGATCATACCTGAAACCTGAATTCTCGACGCGTGAGAGGAAGAGATGTGGCTCACCAGAGTCCTCTCTATTACTGGTGAGCCCGGTCTTTTAGCAATTCCGGGCAGCAGGAAACGAAGTGGCCGCCTTGTCCACAGTAGAGGCACAGCTTGTCACGCATCCTGCGTTGTCTCTCGGCTGGGGTGAGGCGCGCCCGACCCAATTGCATGGGCTCGTCGACTGGTGACGGTCGTAGCTCTCGAGCGTAGTGGGTGGTGTCGGGCAATCCCGGAGCGGAGCCTGGTGAGCTGGGTTGCGTGCCGGAGATGAGCCGCCTGCTCCCCGTCCTCTGCCGTTCCCTAGCTCTTTCCCTCATTCTATTGTCGAGGCGGATAGCTAAGTCAACAAGGGAGTTGAACGAGTTACATTCCTCCCGAACCGCCAACTCATCCTTTAATTCCCCTGCCAACCCCTTAAAAAATATGGCTTGAAGAGCCGAATCATTCCACCCACTCTCTGCCGCTAAAATGCGAAAACTCACGGCGTATTCTGACACCGAAGAGCTACCCTGTTTGAGATCGAGTAACTGGCTTGTCGCCTGTCTGCCCTTTACCGGGTGGTCAAATACTCGTCTCATTTCCTCAGTGAAACGGTGAAAATCATTAACCAACTCGTGTTGTTGTGACGATATCGCTAAGGACCAGGCAGCCGCCTGTCCTGTGAGCAAACTCATTATGAAGGCTATCTTAGCTTGAGGCGTAGCATAGGTATGGGGTTGTTGGCTAAATACTAGCTGGCACTGATGTAAAAATAGCGAACAGGTACCTAAATCTCCTGAATACCTGATTGGTATGGGGATGTACGGCTCGCGGGCTTGCGGGGCAGGGCTGGGAGGAGGATCGTCGGCTGGGGGGTGAGCGGCGGCTCCGGGAGAGGAGACGAGCTGGTCCTGCAGGGCGGCCAACTGACCGCCCAGTTGTGAGACGCTGGCACCGAGCTGCTGCAGGTGTTCCATCACCAGCCGCAGGGAGGACTCGTTCTGGTTGATTTTGGTGGCTTGCGACGAGAGTGCTCGTCCGTAGTCGTCCAGCTCTGCTGGGTCCATGCTTGTCCGGATGATTCTGTTATGAACTGGTCAGGGAAGTCAGGACCCAGTTGCAGAGTTCAACAAAAAAAGTTTATTTAACAAAAGGAGGGAGGACAGTTCCTCAGGAAAATACTCAAAAAACAAAGTAGCAACTGAAAATCTCCATAGAAATGGGAAAAAGGCTCAGGAACAAAAGTACAACTGAAACAGTGTCGAGGCACAAAACTCACAACACAAAGGGACATAGAAGAACAGCTCGAGGCGAGGCGATCAGCTGGAGTCACACGAGGCACTGGCGTGGCACTGCAATGCAAATGAATCATCCGGCACAGGAGACAAAGGGAGAGTGGCTTAAGAAGCCAACCAATGAGGGCATGATGAGCTGCAGGTGTGCCCGGTGCTCTGTGCTCCAGGAGATTGCCCCGCCCCTTGGAGCACACTCTGTATGAGGGAGAGAGAGAGAGATGTTAACACAAACCAAAACATGATCCTCAAAAATCGAACCACAACATGATCCTTCTATTCAAATGCCTGTTTTAGTGCCACACTCTGTGAATTGAGATGTACAGCCGGCAAGGATAAGTAAAGTCGTAGCATTGTCTCCACACTTTGAAGTCAGTGCAAAGACCAGTACGCTGATGATTTGAAGTATCTTGGTTTCCAGTGCTTGCTCATTTTAATCTGAATGAGTTGCTCTGTTCATCTTAAAATTCCTCCAGAGCTTAAATCTAGACAGTCAACAAAAGCTCTTCGCAGCGGCCGCTTATCCACTCCTCACCAAACACTATGTAGTGTTCTTCTGGTGACACGTTGGGCTCTCAAAGCTTTGGTGTGGCTCAGTGGGTGGGTGGAGACCAGTTAGGAGTGACAGCCAAGACTGTGGTTGCCTCTGTTTTCAAATGGACACCACATTTGATATATTATGCAGCCCTAGTCTTTCATTTCGTCCTGTGAGTCCCAAACAGACCCATTTCACTAGTTTGTCTCTTGAACTGAAAACAGACGGTGCCTCCCAAGTAAAGGTCAGTGTAAAATGAAATAAAGATAACTGTAATGTAAAAATGTCACACAGCTGTTATATGTTGTGTGATGCATCATAATAGTCATTTCACTTTCACAACATCAGGAAAATCTAAATTCCTGTTGACATCATGATGTGTTTTGCTAACAGCACATCAACAATGGCTTTGGGCCTTTCATCAAAATCTCTCAAATCCCATTGTCTTTCCAAGTTGACGTCTTTGTCAATGTCTTCTATGTGTATGGTACCTCTTTTTCATCTTGGGATATTTTTTTATTTTTTATTATTTTTTTGGCCGTCACGTTAGAAACATCACTGCTGCCTGCTATATTCTCAAATGGGCTAACTCAGACAATTTTTTTTTACAATTTTACTAGGATGCTGGCAGGACAATTTCCGGAAAATGTCTATACCAACTGAGGTGGACATTTGAGTTGTCATATACAGCCGCTCTGTAACATTTCAGGAATATATCCAGACTTAATAACAAAATGGACTGTAACATGAAGGATGACACCATGCATGTTGCTTAGCAATTACCACATTTGGTTTATAAACATGGCTGTTTTGCTTGTGGCTAACATGCAGTCCCCTCACATGTCAAATGGCTCACACCTCTCACATCAGATAAAACCTGCTTATTTAAATGTATTTCTAAAATCCACACCCATCAGACTCATAATTATAACTCCTATCTGATAGCCAATACTACACTGAGTAGGGGGATTTAATGCATGAGACAACTTTTGCTGCTATAAGAACAAAAGTTGAGGTATTTATGAGGGAGATTGGTTGCTAATCTGTGGTTGATCGGGATATCTGTGTCTGGGAATATGCTTCCAGTTTGACTGCTGATCGCAAGAGTAATTGCTACTTTTAAAAGTCAGCTATTTTGTGCCTGTTTGTGAGCGTCCCCACCCCTTTTGAGGTCAGGGGGGGTGGGTGAAGTGTGGTATGTTGTCAAGGCGGGTTGGCCCAGATACTGTGATATTGTGAAGTTTGCTGTGTTGATCCATATGAACTGCAGAGTGGTACGTTTTCGGTACAGTAGAAACAAGGAACAGAAAACATTAAACTGACTTTTTAATTAAACCCTGGTTAACTATGTTTGGTAAAGGCTGTGTCTTTCTAACCTTAGTGACATTTACAAAAGTAAAATAACAACATTTACAACTAAATAATTAAATCTATTTAGGTGCAGAAAATTAACTGTACTTTAACTGCACCATTATTGTATTGTATGATCATCATTATCATCACTCTGGTGATGCCATTTCAAACGAGTTGGCATGTTCGATGTGCTACGAGCTACATATTGGATAGCAGTTGCGCAATGTCGGCTTTCGTACAGTCCATTTGTCTTTGTACACGTGCGTACAGAAAAGGTTTTTAAAGGTGTTTAGCTCAGATACTCTGTGTGTTTTTACTGATGCCAGGATAGTACTGATTATGAAGAGACTAGAACGAGGTACCTTTTCTCCTTTTTAGTATGCAGCAGGGCACTGCCCTGTCCTTCCCTGAGTCTCCCCACAAATACATTACAGCACATTGTTAAGCCTGTCCGTCCACTCTTTGTAAGCCTGGGATCTGCTGTTTTCAGTCGAAGCCTGATTACTGTAAGCCTGGTGGAAGGAGAAGATTTGGACACAACGCTCACTACAACAGTCGGCCAAAGAACTCTGAAGCCAAAGACAGACACCACAGCAGACTACAAGTCTCTCTCTCTCCCTCTCTTTCACCACACTTTCCTCCAGGCTTTTGTTTATGGCCTTCAGCCCATGTGTGGAATTCCACTTGTCATTAAGTGTGCTACAGAAAACTCGACTGAAGAATCAAAAGCCCTTATCACAACGGGGTGTTTGGCACAAACAGCTGCATGCAACTCACACAATTAATTCCTAACAAATTGCTGCTTGATGTAAAAGGAAATGCAGATCAGGAATGTTGTTATTTTTTACTACTGAGGAAATTTTAAATAAATCTGTGATTTAATGGATGGCCAAATGTTTACCTTTTCCCTTGGTGTCATATGCTGTCCCACCCTCTCTGCAAATTCCACCATTTCTTGATTTTCTTTTTTATTTAGATCTGTTGTAAAGCACTTTGATGTTCGTATTGAAAAGTGCTTACAAATAAAGTGATTATTATGATTACTGATTTATATTTAGATGATGTTATAATTTGTGGATAATTATGGATTTAGAGAACAAAATATATTGCTCTGGCATCATTAATAAAGGATACTTAAAATAAAATGAACTAATACTCCTATTGGTGTATGTGGGACATGCCTTGTGCATGTAAGTGTCAGTCTCAAGAATCTTGCAGTTAACATTTAAGGTCCACTATACACAGCTCTAGAATTGTCTTTATGACTGAACATAGGTAGCATGTAATGCTCCACACCATGAAGCACAACACATACTGTATGTACCATACACACTGTCAACATGGTTTTGATCTTTTCGTTGTCTGTTCTGTCACATTGGTTATTAAGAATACACAGGTGAGCAAATTGTCTGCATTACACCGGCAGGCCCAGATGACTGTTTTCCTGTCTGCCGAGCCCAGCTCAGCCTTCCCAGCATGTAATGACATGCTCAGCTGAGTCTGTCATCAACGACAGAGCTGATTTTACCTCTCTGGTGTCTTCTGCTTTGTCCTTAAACATTGCTCTCAGATTTGACTGTAATTCAGAACCTTTTTATTAGAACACTGCAGATTAGCAGAGATATCATAAGTGAATTGTGTGGAATGTTTTCTGTGAGGATTCACAATCCTTTTTTCAGACGTGATCTCTGGAAAATAATATGCATGAAATTGGGTCTGGACAGTTTACCTCTCACATAAGATATGAGATAGATGGATTCCTTATTGATCCAGAGGGACATTTAGGGTTATATGAAGAAAGCAGTTGAGGATTGTCCTGGTGTGATCTGTTAACAGCTACAGGAAACTTAATCAAGATTCAGTAGTTTACTCTGGTGTCTGGGTTGAGCATGCAGTGGGCAGGACATATATGTTCCAACCAAGTTTCTTACCGTCCTTGCAACTTGTTTGAGAATTTTGGCATCAGAATGCTCTTGAATCTCTTTCTCTTCAAAGTTGACATCTTTGTCAACATCTGTGTATGGCACATATTTTTCATCCTGAGATATTTTTAGCCTTTCAGTTTTGCGGCTGTCGTGTGTTAGGGATGTCAACAACTTGCGCATTCCGCTTGTTGTGTGTCCACTGTATTCTCACTTGAGCTCACTTGGACATTTTCCAGACATTTTACGAGGGGGCTGGTAAGAAAAGCAACTGACTTAGACATTTGCATTCTCGCTTACACCCCTCTTTCAAGAAAATGTCCGGGCTTTAGTGCATATCTTAAATCAGCTGTACTGACTCACTTTTCTTCCCATAGTGGATCACAATTATCAGCGCCGCAGTACAGACAGGTTGCTACAAATGTAGGTAGGGATACTTTCTGCTGAGCTGGTCACCTCCATGGGGTGAGCCAGATGCTTGTACGTTTGCACACCACACCTGAAGTCACACCACACCTTGCAGGATGTCATTTGTGCAAAGGTGCATTTAGTTTAGTTTAGTTTTCTCCAAGTAGCAAGTAAAAAGAGGAAAATCAGACTAATTACAGGCGAGGGAGGATTGGAGGAATTTGCAGACAGGTTTCAGAGCAAAGGTGAGAAAGGCCATTGTTGCCTCTCAATCAAACCCCTGAGGCAGCTCCTCTAAGGAGACAATATGTTGAATCATGTTTGCTGATCACATATTAAAACTTGATGTGGTTCCTCTCCTTTGCGCTTCAGCGTCAAGAGAAGCATACCTGAGTGTTTTCCTCTTTTACTTTCCCTCCCTTCCTTCCTTCCTTCCTATTCCTGCTGTCATAGACCTTGAAGAGTGCTTTTGAAGGAAGAGATGAGTCACCCTCCAAAGCTCCTGTCAGGACACGGCTCTTAACTGTTCTTAATCCAAAATGTGCTGGTCAGTTTACATCCATGTTTGTCACATGATTACTTTTTCCACACACAATAGATAACTTTTCTCAGATGATGCAGAATACAACCTAATGAATGCATCATCATCATCAGTCTTACTTTATAACAATGTAGCTGCTTTTGTTTGTCTCTGTTGTGTTGTTATTTCTCCTCAGGCTATGCATACTCCACCTGCCTCTGTTAGCACCAGCATTATCTGTCAGCCGCACTGTATTCAGCAGACACTGGCCCTGTGTTCACATCCACTGTTCTGGCCTTGTGCCCTGCCAATAGGGTGGAGGACAAAGAAGCCAAGGATTTCACATTATTTGCAGACAAAACAAGCTTTGAGACCGAGTCATCCTCTGGCTCTTGTTTGCTGCCACACTGTTGTGTATGTTTTCCTTAGTGAGAAGTGCACTGTTGTAAACTTATGTTGTGGTTTGTGTTGAACTATTGAGATTGCATAGAATCGGGACATGCATGCCACAACAATGGTTGCTTTTTTGCTGCAGCATGATGTCACGACTCTGTCATCTGTTCGTGTGGATACCAGCAGGCTGAAGAAGTCTGGAAATAGCACAGTTTTTTTTTTCTAGAGGAAGCCTTTGACAGAAACTGTCACCTCTGGATACGAATTGTACATCTTCAAACAAAGGCTGTGCTGCAGAGGAATGTAATGTCTCACATGCTCATGCAGGTCCAAAGGACTCTCCTGCTACAACATGCTAATGACATATCCCTGGGTCAAAATGTATGGTTGCTATTGAGTCCATGTGTCATATTGAGCTCCACTCCCTAAATGAATTTGAAAACTCTGGTACTGGATTTTAGTCTGTATGGGCGGGAACAGAAATGTTTGCAAACAATGATGTATCACAACTGCTTGCATCACATGACCCCCTCCTAGTAGAGAACCGGCGTTAGCTTCCGCAACTATTGTAGAACACAACGTGGATAATCAATTACATGCATTGCTGACCCTGTAGTCTTTGCTAACAGCTGTTGTACAGTTAAATATAGTTAGATATAACTTTTCCTTGAAAGAAATAAAAGACATGTTCGATATAACATAGATAGAACAGGAATGAGAGAAAGAATGGGTTGGGAAGTGACGCCCCATTTATCCATGAACATAAATATGAATTCAACAGGTTTTTTATAAAGATCAGTACTACGTGCGAGTAATTAGAAAACATCAGAGGAGCAGAATGTTGACCTTGTTGACCTGCACAGAGTTATGATATATATTCATATCGACTGATATGAAAAACATTATTATGATAAGATTTTTTTCCATATCACCCAGCCCTATGTTCTTGGCTTTTAGTCTACGTTTTCAAAGATTTCCCGGCCTGTGGGAAAAATGTATCTTTTTGATAGTTAAACATAACAAAGGATTTTTTTTCCTGGGCTTGAATAATGAGTGTGAGATGTAGTGTTTTTCTTTAGCTGTGTTATTTATCTAATCTAAATTAGATTGTGTTTTATCTCTTATCCTGGAAAAAGTGTGCAAATTGTATAATGTTACTAAAACTGTTCCTCTTTAGGTCATGCACACATGCTCCACAAAACTCAATGGAAATAACTTATTTTTAAATAACTTCCTTAAGTACTTGTGGTAAACCAATTCAGATCTCTGGTAAATGTTTTATTTTTGATAAAGGCAGACTTGCATAAGCTAATAGAGGAATGTATGTTTATTGTTGACTGCCTTGCCTTTTTCCCTTCATCATCACAATAAACAAAAGTTAAAAACTGAGCATGAAGCTGCTGTGAATACCAACAGAATAGCTACAGAAACCCCTCCCCTCTGCCTTTATGTCTCATAGTGATTACTCCACAGGGTATGGGCCGTCCGTTTTGATGCTGGCCAAGCCCATTTATACCCATGACGTGACTCACGCCCACAATTAGCAAATGAGAATGTTGTTTACACTTAAACCATGCGCTAGTGTCAATAGTCCTTAGGTCTGCACTAAAAGAGTGTCTTTTGTTTTCATTCATTTGTCTGAATTAGCCATGGTAAAGATTCTGGTGTTGACACTAAAGACATCAGACCGTGACCACAACACAGCCACGCTCCTCCACTGTGATTAATTACATGGAACAACAAGCGTGGTCAGGCTTTCTGAGACTGAGTGGCTTACATATGCCAACCCAGAATTGTCCAACTCATGGAAACATTCTTGAGTGCTAACTTTAATTGTAATGACTGTTTTTATCAACCCACCTATTTTTTCTGTTTTATTTATTTTTTCCTTTAGGAATGTTTGTCGGCGTAGTTGATGCCCTGCATGCAGCTGTCTGAAGAGCTTCGGCAGTAGAGGAGCAGCAAGCATGGACGTGGAAGACTTTCCTCCCCCACCTCCTGAAAGTAAAGTCAACAAAGTCACTCACGCTTGTATGACCTTTGCCTCTAACCTCTTAGATAAAAGTGTGGTACAGGCTTAACCTTTGGTGATGTGCATGTGGGTCGGTTAGCTCAGTTGGTTAGAGCGTGGTGCTAATAACGCCAAGGTCGCGGGTTCGATCCCCGTACTGACCACAGGTTTTATCCACAGACTGGGGAACAGAACAAAGTAAATATAGAGGAACCGATGATAGTGCTGGACTTCAGAAGTAATAATACAGTGCTCATCACCCTTATACAAATTTCACAGCAAGTAGTCTTGAAGAGAGCACAACAAATGATCAACATTAGCCTTTGTTAGTTTATTGAGAGAAACAAATAGTGAGAATTGTTTATATTGCTGTGATCAGTCTTTTCTGTCAAATAGTTATTTAATTCATTTATTTGTTTTGGCACTTTATGCTCTGCTTTTAATTAAATGTGACACTGAACTTAAGAAATGGTGATGGACATTATTTACTGTTATTTGAAATTTTACAGGACATCCATTTTATTGATTAAAGGTAAATCATTGGCAGAGCATTGGGAAATTATATGAATCATAGATTGCAGCTCTTATAAGACATTTAGTGATACTATTGGACTTAGCTGGAGATGTTTGCAGTGTTTGACGGATAGTAGCCCCTGCTAGTTGCTGTTGATCATCTCTTAGTCAGATCACTTCCTTGAGGGCTGCTGAAGCTGGACAGCAAGAGTAAACAACACAGATTCCTCTCCTCCGCTGCTGCGCTGCTTTGGAGCGTGTGGGCAGAGGAGCGAGGGAGTAAGGCGGGTAAAATGTGCTGTGCTGCTGTGAATACCAGACAATGTGCCTCAGTATTAGACTGAACACTGCTGCAGCACACACACACATCCACGCACACACACTCACTCACACAGCCTCCGGGGATAGACACAGGCCAGAGAATTGCTTCGTCTCCTGCTGGCCAGTCAGTAGCTTTGTTGCCAGGGGTGATGCTGGAGCAGATCGTAACCCAGTGACTCATTTGAGTGGACCATTATATGGCAGTGTGGAGATAAGCCCACGGAACAGAATCCATATTGTGGTTATGAATTGACAATGGGAACCTCAGCTAGGCCATGATTGTGTGTCATTGTGCGTTCGCATGCACTTGCATGTATATGCCTCCATGATGAGGTTTGCATTCTTGCAAGAATAGAAAGAAGAGAAACTCTTCAGTGCCGACACTTTAATTGTCAGGACTGGGGTATACACAAATAAAGGAGGTGGTCAAAGTCACTGATGGCGTGGTTGACTATACTGGTCCTATTTGCTGATATATGAAGTGGAGTACAAATAGAAAGTACCAAAAATAAATCAACTTTAGTGAAGTACAGATACATGAAAAATATTTACAGTAGTGAAGTAAATGTTACTTTCCACACCTGACAATCATCACAAATGTGGTTATATATACTTGTGTGTTCACATGTGTGTGTGGTTGCACTGTAAGTTCACCATCCCAGCACAGTCTCTGTAATTAGTTAGCTGGCATTCATACCCACACAGCAGCCAACTATCAGTGGCCTCATGTGCTTGTAGTTGCAGATGTACTATTGAATGGATGGTTGTGATTCATCATCTGGCCAAATCCAATCAGTCAAGTCCTTCACTGTTCTGGCACAGTCAAGCGTTTCACATTGACACCACAGAGAGAGAGAGGAGGGTGACCTGAGTGCGTATTAGGACGTGTATTGACATATGATTTACATCCCACAGTCCTGGAATACCACAGTCCACTTTTACACTGAAATTAGCGGTAACACACAGGTTTTTTAAATGCAGGTATCCACAAGAAAGGGATTTACTTCTTTCCTTATTTCTAGTAGAGGAGTTTCTGTTATTTTTCCCAAGTTTGACGTTATGAATAAACCATAAAGATGTACACGCTCACTAGGGTGTCTCGTTTACATCACTGCCAGGGAGCAGGAGCTGATTAAAATACATGCATACTGCAGAGTGGTTTAATGATGCATTGCAGACAAAAGCCAAATGTTAGCGGGTCTTTTTGATCAATGGAAAAGGAGCTTTAGTCAGCTAACTGTGCCTTATCTCTGAGGCCCACACCATTCATCATTGCACAGATGGAAAAAAGGACAGATAGCATCTCTGTTCCCAGTTTTGCCCTTTACACTTGTCTTTTTCTTAAACCTTTAGTCATGGGTGCAGATGGACGTTGGGTCAAGCTTCTGACCTGAAACGTTAGTCACAGACCGTTTCCTCACGCACAGACTGCAGGGTGGAACAGCTACCTGTCGCAGCCTGAGGGACTCATTCCTGGTGATTTAGAGCTGTGTACATTGTTGTAAGGAACTTCAAAGTTATTGGTTTTTTGCCACAGGGAGTTTCTTTTAGATAATATTTACTTGCAGTCTGGCCTGGAGGCAGAACAGAGCTTGTTACAACAGTGAATGTGGTTCGTTTAGTGGTAACTGTGTGGATAGAAACACCATAAATGTACGAAATGACCTAACTAGGCAGGAAGTTGAAAATTAAATAGATATTGGTTTGTTTAAAGCAAAAGGAACTAAGTGATAGGGAAAGTTTTATATGGACATTTCTCTGTGAGCAAGAGGTGACTGGCTGGGGGAGGGAGAGGTCAAAATGCCGAAACCCGGGATCGAACCAGGGACCTTTAGATCTTCAGTCTAACGCTCTCCCAACTGAGCTATTTCGGCATGTGTTGCAATGGAAACTTCATCTCGCCATACTGGAAATGAACTTAGAGTTTTCTGTTTTCTTTGTGAGTACATTCAGGATATGAGGCTGTGAGCTAATAAAATCAAGCTGTGGCTACTGATGAAAGTTCTTGCAAAGAATTCATGGTATGCTTGTGTGAGCAAAGCTTTAGCAATGTTAGAATACCAGTCCCAAGAACGTAAAGGTACCCATCTCTTAACATTTGACCCCCTAAAGGGAAAATCAGCTGCACTTTGGAAGAGCTTCAGGGTTTGTAGGTGGTAATGAGTTTCTTCTACTGTCAGGTTGTGGCTCAGTTTTCCACAGTGTTGAATTCTGGATCACGTTACACTTTTTTTGATCTCACTACAGCACTGAATGAAAACTGTATTACTGTCTTACTCTTTACACATTTAGCTCTAGGGGCTAGAAACATGACACCATGAAACTGCTGAAGGTTGAGCCTGTGCATTCCTTATCTTTTGACTCGCTCCTGCTCCTTATCAAGACCTAGGGGGCGTGCTCTGTTCATCAGATCAGAAATAATGCATAAACTCAGACTGTACGATTCACTGACGGGAGTAACAGCTCTCTTTCCTGCTGCCCTAATTGCAGTGTGGAAACTGGAAATTCATTTGTTGCTCCCTTCCTGTGAGCGCTCTGATGTGAACGTGACGCCTCTCAGTTCTAACTATAAACCTGTAGCGTGGCTCTACCTTGTTTTTGCTTTAAAGGAGAGCTGTTTTTGTGGAAAACCTTGATGTGAGGATTTCTGTAAGAAAACATACTGCTGTAGTAGACCCCACCCTTAATTATAAGTCTGCATTTGGCTCAGTCTTTTAAATTAGAACAGCCCAAGGACTTGAACAGCCTTCCACATTGTATGTTTTAACAGTGTGTTTGCTAACATCTCTAAAATAATATCGAGTAAAATTATATTAATTTATCAAATCCTGTGCCATGATTATTTAATAATAATTTGTAATAATACAAATAGCAAATGGACAGGGGTGTAAACACAACAGACTCCCTGGCAGAGGTTAATATGGTGTTAGACTGGTTTAAATAAATCCCCCCTTCAATATTTTAGTTGAATATACAGCAATATGTGTGCATATACATATATATATATAATTATTTTAAAATTCCTGGAAATTTGGTTGAGATAATGTTTATTGGTGACATAAAAATCATAAGTACAATATTGTCTGTGTCTTAATATACCCAGGAATACAAATGGATAACTAACTTTGTGGAGATAAAATCTCAGCCCTTATTGTCTCATGGTATATATTTATATATATTTACTCAACATCTCTTCATCCTATCTCTGTTTTCAGTGTTGGCAGACAGTGCCCCTTTTGCAGATGAAGATGAGGGGGAAGCCTTTGACTTTGATGACAGTGGTGATGATGTCCCTGAGGCTGAGCGCCCTCCCCCTTCACCTCCAGCCCCTTCAGTCACCAGCTGCAAGGATCAGAGCCAGGAGAATCTGGTAGCCTGTCACCCTGAGGGCCAGCTCCCCGACCTGGACCCCCCAGCACCTTCCCTCACATCCGACACACCTCCTTTATCAGCAGACACCACTGTCGCCACTGGCGAAGCCTCCAAGGCAGTCGGAGGAACAGGAGAAGAAGAGGGGACTGTTGATACAGAGTCAGATTTACCTCCACCCCCACCCCCTCCTCTTCATGACGACACAGAGACAGATCCTGGGACAACAGGTTTGATATTTTAATGTTGACTGTAGTGGAGTGAAAGTATTTGAGCCCATTTAGTCTTTCCTCAGTGCAGAGACTCGTCCATACGGAAGTTGCTCTTGGACATTGGTTGCCCGCAAATAATGCCTTGAGTGTTCGTGATGTTTCTTGTCCGTGGACAGACATTCTCCACATTCTTCTGCCATGTTTTTTTGGTGCTTTATCTGGCTCATATCCAGCTCCTGTAGCTAAAGTGGGTCAGTCTTTCTCTCATGACACCTTGTATCTCTAGCTGCCCTATGCAGCAGCTTGTTTGCCTTTTATCACTTAAAGTTGTGACAGCAGCAGCTGCAAACAGTGTTTGGCTCTGTATATTCTCACTCGCTTAATAACATGATATCTCACGTCTGCCTTTAGGGAATTTCTGTGGACTCAAAGATTAATTTCAGTGGTCAAAGGTCAAGGTCACAATGACCTCATTGTGAATGCAATATGTCAGGTACACCTGGAGGGATCAACACTGCCCTTAAACTAAAACAAAACTAATAACACTTGGACACACATCTACCTAAAACACCAAAAAATCATCTTTGGTAAACATTATTGTCATGTACTTTCATTCTTTTAGTTTGGTTCATTATCACTCAAACATGGAGGGGCGTTTTTTATTTTACTTTGATGCATCTTTGCTCAGTTCTTAAACTATATGTGCATAACAAAATATGTTTACTGTATTTCTGTCACCAGGCAGAGATGTCCAGGATCCATCCATCGATGACTCTCACCCTCCCCAGGCCGTCGCTAGGACCTCCTCCCAGAGCAAAGTCAACCCTTACTCTGTCATTGACATCACCCCTCTGCAGCTACAGCAGCTCGAGCAACAACTTGGGCCCTCCTCTTCCACTTCCTCACTTATGGAGCCCAAAGGAGGAGAGGATGATGCCCAAGATGTCCACACGAGCCCCGTTGGCATCACCTCGGGATACTCAGTCCCAGTGCCTTGTGGCTACGCAACCCCCTCTGGTGTACCACTCCTCACACCAGCGTACACCACACCCGTCATCTTTCGACACCTCTCCGTGGATGAGGATGGTAAAGTAGAGGCTAATTCTACAAAAACCTTGACATACAATTCTGTGGAAACGAGGGTTTCCCCGATTGAAGCCAGCCAGGTTCCCTTGTTGCTGTCACTCCACACCTCTCTATCCCCTCATATCCTGTTATTTCTTCACTTTCTTAACTAAACATCCTAAATAGACTTGTTTATTCTGGACTTTCAGGACAATTTTCCTACTATCTCACAGGCTCATAAATGCAGTGTCAGCCACTTTTATTTTGTCTCCTTTTGTCTTTCTCTTGTTTTTCCTAAAGCCTTGCCACAAGGAAGTAGGGCCTAAATTTAGCCCTCCCCAAAGTTCTGTGTTGGCCGTAAGGATTTTCCGGTTTCCCTGAAACCTCACGGTAGCTTGTGTCCAAGCCTGTGGCCTGGCACTGTGAGGAGTCAGATTACACTGTAATTATCTCAGCCAGGTCACAGTGAAAAGAGTTTTAAAAACAGATAGTTTGGTGTGAAAATGTACAAAATTATTTACATTCAGTGTCCTGTTGGCCATGATATGCTCAGCAAGGTAATTTTACTTAAGTTATCACTTTATTTTGTAATTTCTTTTTTTTTTTTTATTAGATGCATCAGATTAGTGAAATCCTTGAAAGCACATTTTCAGGTGTCATAGCTTAATTATTTTAACCATACTGTAGTATCTGCAGGAGGCAGACACTTATCAGTGACACCTAGTGGTGGCATATGAAAAAGTTTGTTCTTAAATCAGGATTCACACGAAAGTGACTGGTTTGAAATGTCACAGTGTAAAAACAATAACTGTCTTCAACTTCAGTTGAAACTGTTGTTAGGTGTTAATAGGCCAAGGAGACAAGAATTTCCTCTTGCGGATGAATAAAGTATGTCTATCTATCTATCTATCTATCTATCTATCTATCTATCTATCTATCTATCTATCTATATGTTATAAAATACAACAACTATTACCAATGTGATTATTATTTCAAATAGGTTTATATTACTTTATTTCATAAAACATATATATGTTTTACAATTATATCTCCAGATTTGCAACCTGTTTTTACATTTACAACTTTCATAATACTTCACTGAGCATGTTGGTGGTTTTATAATGAAAACAAAACACATCATTTCCAAAATTGGGTTTTGTTTCCTGTGAGTTTATAAACAAAAAATCCAAACCAATAATAAAACGGCCTAAATCTTTGAATTAGAAATGTGCAGTGTGCTGATTTCATAAATAAATGTAAAAGGTTTTCTCTTTTTCCTCCTCCAGTCACGGTGGTCGGGACTGGAAACACCTCTGGTGACAGGTAAGTGGCAGCTATTAGTCCGTTTTAACGCAGTAACTCATAAACTCATAAAATCATTGTACCCTACTCCTTACTTACTTAGAGGTTTTAGTTTTTAGTTTAGTTTAGTTTGAACTTAGTTTAGTTTATTTGTCTTATGTAAGTTAACAAGGTCAACGGTACAAAGAAAATGTTGACATGTTCAATGTTATAAAGACATAAAGTAAGAAAAAGGAAACTGAATTATCAATAATCCATCAAATACAATTTAATAGAAATGAAATAAAATAGTGCTTATTATATACAAATCAGACAATTACATAAAATACTATAATCCAGTTACATCTGTAGTTATTATATATGACTGCTACCATCATGACATGGAGCAATATCACAATCTGTTCTTTATTTTCGGACATTACAGTGACATTGAACATTTATAGTTGTTTAAGTAAATGTTTGTTTCCATGTTTTTAAGTGTGTTTATTGAAGAGTATCCACCAATTAGAGAAGAGGATGCTTTGGCTAAATGGGCATCAGATCCTGCCAACACTGCATGGATGGAAAGTAAGGAATGACATGAAGGAAGATGCATGTGTAATCAACATGGAGAGAATACTGGTTCTACTTATTTCACTTCTTTTCTGTGCTTTCCTTTGCATAAACTGTGTGTTCCTTCTGTCACAGCTGCAGTCCCAGACACTTCCTTCCCTGTTCTTTTGAGGAAGCAGGCATTTGTGTGTTAGCCTGTCTTTTAGATCCCCCTCACATTACATCCTGTTTAGTGTAGCACAGTCTGACATAAGAAACTGTGCATTACCTCTTTTGAATGTTTATTTTTGTGGTTCAGATCCAGATGAGGTGATTTATGATGATGTACCCAGAGAGAACTCTGACTCTAACACAGGTATTGAACATTTCATTTCATTCTTTCATTTCACAAATTTAGCCTTTCAGAGCTGCTCACTTTCTCTGATAGTTTCCTCAATTTTTTAAAAGTGACATATTTGATACTGGGGGACACTCACTCTTCTGTTGTAACATTGATTATGATGAGTATTGTCATTTATAATCCAAAATGATAGATTTTGCTGTGCTTTCATTTTTGTTCAAGGTTTTAATAAAATAACAGAAACACTTTAAGGTATAATGCAATTTTGTAAATTGGCATCAAAAATGACTTCATAAAATCGGCACATTTCTGCAGATATTGAGGATTTTAAGCTTTTCAAATCAATATTTTTCTCATGGCTATTCAATTTGAGTGCAGTATATTATTACTGTGTTTATTTCCATAGTTTCAATCTTTGCCTATCATGTGACAGAATAACTGTATATTGCTCCACTGCCACAAAGACAGATACAGGAAGTCTTTCCTGCCCACAGCAATGAGATCGTTTCTATCTATCTCGGATTACTCCTGCAAAAACTGGGATTTTATTTTTTTTGCACATATGATATTCACATGTTCATATGTATATTAATTTATTTATTTAAGTCATTTTTCAAACAAATAATGCAATTTTGCACACTTGTTTTCCAAAAAAGTTTTCCAAATTGGTATCAGTAAAGTACATCTATCTATCTATCCATCTATCAATCTAATTATCTATCTATCTATCTATCTTTACAGTTTGGCCATCATTTACATGAAGATAACAAATTAAATATAGTATTTCTAAATCTATTTCCTTCACCTTTTTTATACAGACCCAGATGAGATGATCTATGACGACGTGGAGCTTGGTGAGGAGGGCGGCTGCAGCAGCTCCCTTGACAATGGATGGAGCTCTAGCGAGTTTGAAAGCTATGACGAGGCCAGCGATGGCGAGGGTCCCCCTGAGAACGGCCTGCCCCACGCCTTCATGAGAGGGAAGCCACCCCAGAAGAAAACCCATGTGTGTAACAAACTCAATACCATTTCTCTCTCTGGATTACAGCCAAAAAACAACTCTGTGTCTGTGTTATCATACTGCACATCTTCTGGTGGGCGGATGACAGCAGTGGATAAAACAGGAACTTAATTTTATTTGTAACTAGATTTTTTATAAAAGGGTTTATGTTGTATCTTCCACATATCCACTTTAACATAGGCTGTCACACCAGAGGTCGTATTTGTTTCGCATAAAGTTGTAGTTGAAGTTTTTCAGTTGAGCAAATCCTCTTATCCTGCTTGTTCTTAGCTTTGATCTAAGTTTTCAGTGAAACACCATCCATGTGTGTGTTTCATGTGCAATCATATGTCTATTTGCTTCTGCAGATCTGAGCGAGAACATTCTGACTCATAGTCAGATGGCTGCACTTTGTATGTATTGGTTTGTGGTTTTGAGAATTCAACTCTCATTGTACCACTGACAGACATTAATTGAGCAAGAATTTTACACACTCCTAGATTTTTCATTAAGATCCATGAATTTTTGCCTGGTAAAATGGTTCCAAATCTCACAATGTTAAAGAAAGAAAATAAATCCTGGATCCACCCCTTGATCTGCATCCACACCAAAATGAATTCAGTTCATTACCCATACCACATCCTTCCACCATCATGATAATCTGCTCACTTGTTTTGGTGTAATCTTGCTTACAGCCAAAAAATGCATAGGGGTAAAAACAACCTCCTTGGCAGAGATAATAATTGGATAACTCTTTTAATAAGCATTTTTACATTTTATGTGTTGATTTGATGAATACATTTTTATACATTTATGTAAATATTGTCAAATGGCATGCCCTCTTTTAATAAATCTGAATTAATTTAAATGGATTGAGCAATAAGCCATTTGTGTTGTCAGAGATAGCAACAAAAAAAATCTTAGTCAGTTTCATATGGAATCTAAGGTGCTGGCTCATTCCAAAACCATAACCAGTAACCCTTGCTTTGCTTTTGTTTAGCTCTCTCAAGATCTGACTCGCTTGAAAGAACACTATGAGAAAAAGATGAAAGATCTAATGGCAAATACAGTGGGAACGGTAGAGCTGCAGCAGTTAAAACAGAAACACGAGCAGAAGGTAAACTACCTGAGGCTCACTTCACCTGCCTGTGCTCGACAAAGTAGTCCCAACCCTTTACTCTGAGTCTCGCTAACCCCTCTGGTACATTTGACACTTAACTTGGTACCTTCATACTACTCTGATGTGAATGACTTGTGGTGGGGGTACTGGTGATGGGTTTGCATACATTTATCTCCCTGTCTGCTGTATTGATATTTCCCATTATATGTTGATGCACTTGAAGTTGTAAAGCTTGGGATATATATTTAGGAACAGTTTTTAGATACATATCTAGTGCAGTGTCCGTCCTAATCCTGCCTGTTTGAAATGGATTGTTTGTTTGGCCTGTCGTGATGCTGGCTGCAACTTTTCTTTCGGAAACTGTAAAAGTGACCCCTAGCGAGTAAAGACCGGCTGCAGGTCCACAGCCCCATATACGCAAATGTGGAACGAATATGGCGGGCCAAATTTCACCAAAGTTGAACTTCATGTAAAGCCATTCTGCGATATGCCTCACCACAGGAAGCAAATGTTTTTTTCACCTCCTTAATCACACAGATTGGAAGGTTTTACTCTGCTACATTTGCATATGTGTGACCGATTTACAAAGTCACTTACGTTGATTAGTCCCAGCCGCTGCTGCTACAGAGCGCTGGTCGCCTGTTTTTTTTTTTCTTTATAAGTATATTCAAATTTAACTTGCACCAATCTCGACACTGCACTTCCTTTGGCCCTTAACAATAAACATGCCAAGTATGAGGCTGACAGAGAGATGTATCTGGAATTAGTAGATAGATTCAGGGAAA
Source organism: Paralichthys olivaceus (assembly GCF_024713975.1). Lineage (NCBI taxonomy): Eukaryota > Metazoa > Chordata > Actinopteri > Pleuronectiformes > Paralichthyidae > Paralichthys > Paralichthys olivaceus. Next base: position 17,944,120 of record NC_091104.1, on the reverse strand, counting down.
ACAGAAACACCAGTAATTGAATGAATTTCAGTTGTTCTCAGAGTAGCTTGAAAACTGTAACATAAAGAAAATATTAGTGGCTTTTACAGCATCTCTTACAATGTAAACCTGTCTTAATGTATCTAAACACTGTGTTTCTTTCAGCTGACGTCTCAGTTACTGTCATTCTCTCATCAGCTCTGCTGTATGAAACCATCTTCTGTTTACATTCATCCCTGCTCTAACACTACTTCTGTCCTGCTTAGCTCGGTCCAGTGGCTTTTTAACAATAGGCTTAGATGAAGTAAAACTAAACTTCACCTTGGATTAAAATTCTCAGATTCTGTTAAAATATTGTGTTATTTTTGCCATATAAATAATTTAATGTATTTGATCTTATCCAAGATGCAAAAGCTGGTGAAGGCAGCTAAGGAGGGAACCAAAGATGGGCTTGAGAAAACGAAAGCTGCAGTGAAAAAGGGACGCTCTTTCATCAAAACCAAGTCGTTCTGTCACGGTATGTGCTTCTTAAAAAGATCTCTTCCTCTTCTATTCAAAAAGCAACACTGTGCAACTTTTACTGAGCAGTAGTGCCCACTGCAGCTACACATGGTGGTGAATTATGTTGGGCACCAAGTCAGAGCGATTAAATAAACAAAGTCTTTCAAGCTCTGACTGTGGAGTCCCACTCATTGAACTGAAACACAACTGAGCGGTGGATACTACCCATGATCCCCGGCTTCCAGAACCAGAAGAGCTGCTACTTTAACAAATATTCAAACTGTTATAAATTATTGATTTTTTAAAAAGTTTCCTGGGTAAATATTGGAGATAAACACAGCATTATTCTTGAACTTGCTGGACCTGATCCTGACAATTTAAACTGTGACAGTTAAACACTTCTCACAGGAGATCCTACCCACTCACCAAAGTTACAGTTCAGGGTGAAGAATGAAAGCGGCACTTTTCTCTCTATTTCAACTCAATGTATCATCAAACTAATGTTGAAGCTGTAATTTTAGGGTTAAAGAGTTAAATAGTGTTGCTTTAAGTCAATGTTTATGTGAAAGTTTTGGTATTTTACTAAAAACTAAGGACTGTCCCTTCAACATGTTTACTTGATTGCAGCTTTTCTCCCTTTGTCTTCTTAATCTTTTAGAGAGGAAGTCAGTGGGTTTTGAAGATGAGGAGTCTGAACTCTTCATCGAAGTGGACTGTTTCAATGTTGAGCCAGTGCTGTGTCTCGCACCAGAAGGTCTTTCTCAGCAACAGGTAATGAACATGCCCTTCTATATATATCTTTAATAAACGCAACCCTTTGCAACCACCTTATTTTCCTCTATAGCTGGTGAGAAGATGCATATTGGGATCTATTTTGGAGAGTGAGAAGAACTATCTTGATGCGTTGAAGAGGATACTGGAGGTATGAAAGAATGGCTGCAGCAAATGCCTAAATCCACTTTTAAGTGTTTGTTATTACAGTGTGCACTGTCTGCTTTATCAGCAATATGAGAAGCCCCTGTCCCAGATTGAGCCAAGGCTGCTGAGCGACAGGAAACTGAAGATGACTTTCTATCGGGTGCGTGAGATCCTGCAGTGCCACTTCCTGTTCCAGATTGCCCTGGCGAGTCGCGTGGCTGAGTGGGACAGCCTGGAGATGATCGGGGACGTCTTTGTGGCATCGGTAAGCTGGGACTCTAATTAAAAGGCCTTTATACAAGAATTGCACCACTAAAATAAAATAAGAAAATGTACTGAAATGCATTCATATGCAGATAGCCGTTAATAGAGAATAGCCAAAATGTCATCTGGACCTACAAGTAGTGTGTTTTGTGTGGAGAAAGGTTTACAGTCTGTAAACAGTGTACAGCGAGCAGAAGATAGAGTCTTGACCCGAATATCTGCTGTCTTCACCGGAAGCCCTGAAATATTACCCCCAGAGGCTAATGGCTTGTCAGGCAATGCAATGTATTTGAGATTCCTGGTGTCCCTCAGACCCAAGACATAAAATCTGTGTGTTTCTCAACAGTTCTCAAAGTCTATGGTGCTGGATGCCTACAGTGAGTATGTGAACAACTTCAGCAATGCAATGGCGGTGGTGAGGAAGACGTGCGCATCCAAACCTGGCTTCCTGGAGTTCCTCAAGGTTTGACAGCAACACTGAAATGCTCAGAATAACATTTTTTAATAATTGTCACAAATAATGTTCCTTTTTCAGAAAAACACACATATGTATTCTCTGTTTATCCTTTTTCTACTCTGGTGCATTTAGTGGAAAGCACACAAAAAAAAAACCGAAGCATGTTTTGAACAACTATAACATAAATTATGTTCATGTGTTGTAGTCCTACTCCTAAAATCAGTTTGACTGGTTCCTCACTAACCGCACTAACCAGTATTCTCACCTGCAGCATAGCCAGGAGACCAGCAGTGACAGAATGACTTTGTATGGCCTGATGATGAAACCTATCCAGAGGTTCCCACAGTTCATTTTACTCCTTCAGGTATTATGAAGTCTTATTTTTAGCTCCTTGTGTAATATGTACATTGACCAGCAGGGGGAGAGCTATGCACATAAGTCACACACTGGGTTTTTCCAAGTGCATAACTCAAGGTGCGTTCTAAAGGGAAATGGTTTCCTTAGATCTCTTTAAATCCCTTTTATTTATTTGTTTCACTGATTTTTAATTTGCCTCTTGCTTTTTTTAAAGTATATATATGTACATGCTATAAACGCCAATCAGAATAGCTTGTATATTCATGATAATAGGATTTGAAATATGCATTGATTCTATTATCAAATCCTCTGCTTTCTAAGTGTAGAAAGAGAGCATCAAATTCTCAAAAAGGGGTTTTATTAGATTAATGACGATTAATGAGCAATTGTCCTAATCAACAAACGGCAGACTAATGTGTCGCTCCTCATCAGGACATGCTGAAGAACACACCGGTGGGTCATGCGGACCGCCTGGCCCTTCAGATGGCGCTGACCGAACTGGAGACGCTGGCGGAAAAGCTCAATGAGAAGAAAAGGGAAGCTGATCAGCGTTGTGAGATCCGCCACATTGCAAAGGCCATGAACGAACGCTACCTCAACAAGGTCTGTCTCTTTCTCTTGTGTGCTGGCATGTGTTCTGTAGTTTGAGATCACATTTTGTTTTTCCACATTTTCATTGATTTCTCAGAAAAAAATTCATGGATAGAAATCTGTCATATTTAGGTAACTAATATCTATGAGTGGGTACAATTTGGTGCAGCTTGAATGAATTTCAAGGGGAATGTTGGGCCTCGGCGATGGTATGCGCTCTACTTAGTGCCATTCTAAGTTAATCGCCTAGTAATGGCCTACGTTTGCTTGTTTCAGCAAACTCTGACGCATTTCCCTCTGTCCCAGTGTGGGCAGCCATCAGGCACTTTGAGCTCCACATTTTCTACCAACTATTCTCCTGACTGAATGCCATATTTTTAGCCCGTTGCTCAGCACAACATGTGCCCACAACACCAGCTTTCCCTAAGGTATAATTATTTGTCTAACTGCAGCCACCCCCTCTATGTAGCATCTGTGTAGGAACAAGTGTTTACAGGATACCCCACATGAGGCAGAGGAGTTTTGCTCTTCATAGCCTTTAATTGTTCAGAGTCATCGTTGAAAGTATATGCTGTTATCCAGAATAGGTGGTTTCACAGTGGAGGGACAGGAAACAAGTGAGACGGAAGAGCAGGATGAAATTTGACTAAAGCTCACTGTATTTTTCCTGGATACTCTGAGTTTGAAAACATATGGCAGTGTTCATTTTAAGATTTTATCCAAGGCTCTATTGGCTGAAATGCTTTAGAATTATTTCCTTGTGTAACCAAATAAAACCTGTTGAAATGTATGTAGGTAATTTTGGTCTCTGAAGAAGGTTATGTTAACTAAACAAAGACCTAATTCAGAAATCCAAACACCCACTTTACGTCAACATTGTATCACTCTGACTAATCTACCCTGTCCTTTAGCTTCTGAGTAGCGGCAGCCGCTACCTGATTCGCTCAGACGACATGGTGGAGACGGTCTACAATGAGCGTGGTGAAATCATTAAAACCAAGGAGCGCCGCCTCTTCCTGCTCAATGATGTTCTCATGTGTGCCACCGCCAATATTCGGTAAGAGCGACAAACCAGACCTGCTCTTAATCTCACCATTAAATTGAACCTTCTCCTGTGATCTCGATATAATCTTAGGAAGAAATGTCTCTTTTTTGTTTTGGTCATGACATTTGCATATGTCACTTTCCCTACTAAGAAAGATGGTTAGCATTGTATGTAACTGTGAGCCTGGGGGTGACTTTTGACCATACAGCCGCACTATGGCTTATTTTTTAACCAAGAGACATGCAGAGCCCTGTTCCCAGACTTTTCAGCTTCTGTCCTGTACTGTAACATGCAGGTCACCACATGCTGCCTCTGGGAAATGCATGCAGACTTGTACAAAAAATGTTTTTTCTCAATGAGTGAGAATCACCCCCTCTCTTTTGCACATGGCATGTTCTCCTGATCCCACCTTCAGCGTTTCTTCCACCCCTACACCCATACAGTATATTCTCCACTAACAAGATGCTAACACCATGAAACCAAGTGCCACTTTACCCCCTTCTTCTGTCCAGATGTCAGGATGGCAGCGGGAGTGGCAGTGGAAATGCTCCACTTGACCAGAAGTTCCTCCTGAAGTGGAGCGTACCATTGAGCTTCGTCGAGGTACTGGAGTTTGGATCCAGCGAGGACATGGTCGACAGCAGCCGCTACCAGGCGCCTCATTCTGGGGAGAAGGTGGTCATCAACGCAAAGCCAAGTAAGAACCATAGTGTTGCATTCTGTTGCTTTGAATCATCACATCCCATTTGTCTGTTTGTCCGTGCCTTTGTTTCCTTCTCTTCACACTGAGCTCCGGAAGTAAAGGTGCAATGAGCTGATGTGATTAGAGAGTATCAGGTAGTTGAGGATTGATCCCTGTATAGTCCTTGTGGATTTGAGACTCTGGGATCAGAGCCAATAATTGTCTCTCAGGTAACTGCCTGTGCTTGGTGTGTGGTTCATTAAGTTCTCAGTTGTGACTAAAATATCTCCATCTATCTGTCCTAGCTGGAGTCATTTGACAGAACAAATTGACCCGTTGACTTGTCCCAATTTAATGAACCAACAGACCTTGTCTTCTACATAAATACATAGAATAAAGGCTGGATTGTACTCACTGTTCCCATCATTTCTACTGGTGCAACTTTTAACTTGGCGCCCGCTCTGCGCTGATAGCCTATACACAAACTGGGATCATCTGAAAGCAAAAAACTACTAACAAGTTCGTCTCTACAGACAGATCAGTATTCTCCCTCATGAGAGAGCAAAGAGATTCTCAGATGCCCCCTAGACTGCAGTTTCTGTTTGGAGGCATTCTACAGCAAACTATGGAAAAAAACTCTGTGGCTTTCCTGGAGGAAACAAGCCGATGCCAAAACGGTTTTATTTTTGTTAAGTCATCTTTGCATTTTTCCGGTGGTGTTGTATTTTTCTCAGCGACAGAACCGAGCTGCACCGAGCTGCACCGAGCTGCACCATTTTAAAAAGTGAAAGGTGTCGCGTTGATGTCACAGTTGGCATAGGCAACGACCGTTACGCATAAATGCATCTTAATTGATTGTTGTTTCCTGCTGGGCTCTTGCAGAGATTTTTAAAATGGTGTTTCATCCTGCACTGACATACAGCCACCAGCTGTTATTTTTTCCTTCTGGTCTGTTGGCTGGTGAGTCCAATGATTTCAGCCTTTCCACTGGGTTATCCCCCTGTCACACACAGCTGCTCAGCCACTTTGAAAGAACCCCAGATTAGACAAACAAGGAGCACAGCGACAGCGTGTGATTTTGTGGTCACAGTGCTACAGCTTTTATTCTGGGATCTAGATATTTCTGTGTGCGTGTGTTTGTGCACGTTGCTGGACTGGTGAATGGTTTTGATGCTGTGTTATCCCTGGTTTGTCAAAGGTTATATGTATTCAAGCTTAGGTCAGAGGTCCATGTTTTCAGTTGCCAGTGGTAATGCACTGGAATTACTACCATGGAGCTCATCCACTCTCTCATGCTCTCACTCAGTGTGCTTCTCCCTCTATTCCATCATCTGTAATTCACTTACATAAGGCTCAGTCCTTTGCTGCTTTGTGTCACATTTATTTCATAATAAATCCTGTGATGTTTTTTTTGTTGATGCTGCAGCATTTAGTCCACCATCTATGCTGGAAAAAAAACGATTATCAACCAGGATGTATTTAATCCAAGTGCACATGGTATAACTGTAACAACTGTGTAACTGTTGTGCAGATGTCGCACGTGAAGTAGATGCTCAATATTGACCTCTTCTGCATTACATATATACACACCAATTTCGAGTTTCTACGGGTCACAGGGAGAATTTCTTTCCAAATAATTTTTGCCCTCCAAGGATATATGTTTTGCATTACTCTGCAATAGTTTCCCGCTCCATCGTCCAACATCATCATTTCATTTTACGTGCACAAGTGTCAATCAGTCAATCAAATTTTACTTGTATAGGGCATTCTCACGATTCCCAACTTGTCTCATAGGGTTTAACGAGGTCACCACTATCCACGCTCAGCTGCCGGCATGATCACAGTCCATGATCAGGGTGCCATCACGATCCCTGATCGCAGGAATAGGTGAAAAGTATAAAGATACCGCAAAAATATTGTGAGCGTTTTTAAAATCATGTTCCTTTCACCTCTGTTCAAGCAGCATTTGGTGCCTCTTTTTTACCATCCTGTCAGACCACCTGTCTGCTGATGCTTCACTGATATGAGCCACTGCATTGGGTTTATATGTAACAGATGGCAAAGACAAGCCTAACATCTGGTCCGACTGACAGGTTTTTACTAGAGCTGCAACTGACACAGTGTCATCTTAAAGCTTTGATCCAAGTGTATAGTGTGGATTTGAAGGCTTGAGGATGTCAAGGTTGGGGCGAGGATGGGTCTCAGTGTTACGGGCTTGTACTTTTAAAACTGTTTATTGAATTAGATGTTTTGGAAGTTAATTTTGACCACAGTGCTTCAAAAAGATCTGACAGAACTGAATTATTGTATGAGTCAACAATACCAGGCCTTCACTGGGTTACCTCACTCCAATTTACTTATTTTCGAACCAACTTCACTTCTGTGTGTGTCTTTGTTTGTGTGTGTGTCTGTGCATGCATACAAATGTGCCCAGGAATGTATAACTAGTTGAAACAAAAGACAAAAAGTCTCTCAGTCCACTGCATTCAGCCAAAAACAGCTCAGTGACCAGGCTGCTCGAAGCCAATGAAAAGACTCTTCAGCACATGATGTCATCTCTCTGGTTTGTTCATCTCTCCGCTCTGCTGCATGGAAATCAGATGCAAGACCACCACACAGACTGGTAGTTTAAAGAAACATTCCCCTGCTGCGCTCACAGCCCGTTTATCATTTGTTGAAAAGTTGTCTTTGTGTGTGTGTGAGATGTGTAATTGCTCGGGTGGCTGGCCTGCTGCTGGAGATGCTCCCGGGCCTGTTATGTGAGAAAGGTCTTGGTATTTGGCGCGCTCACAAAACACCATTCAGGAAGTTGGATGGGACTTGAAAAGGGTTGCACAGTGCCTGTGTAATCTATGGGAACGGTCTGTCCAGTGAAGGTGCAATTCTATTCCTCCTTGTGTCTTATTATTCATCATATATTTAATTCTATTCCTCCTTGTGTCTTATTTAGCATATATATTCCTTCTTGTGATTTATGATGTATTATATATTTATAATATTTATATAATATATTATCAAATACAGGTAATAAATAGCAAAAGGTTTATTTTAATAGTACATCTATTTATTTCAAGGAGAGTTTAGACAGATCACAGTTACTAACATACATCATTCGTCAATGTCAAAGTAATTTTAAAACATAGTTTTAATATAGAGATATATTTTATGTTACAGTAAACTGCAGTAGCTGCATTTGCTCATAATATGACACATCAAGGATGGAGGGTTTATGCAGCATTTCTGCCCTGACCTGGTTTCAACTCACTGTCTCTCAGCCTTTTACTGAAACCAATGAGCCATGAAGATGGCAAATAACTCCTTACGACAAGGAAATTAGTTGAGTCAACAGTGACGTGGTCAGAAAAGAGCAGAAGACACTCCTCAAGTCATTACCTCCACTGAGGAAGTAATGTTTTCTCCCCTGTAAGTTTGTTTGTTTGTTTGTAAGCAGGATTACCCACAAACAACTCATAAGATTTCCATGAAATTTTGGGGCAAGTCATTGCATGTTCCAAGGAAGAACCCATAAATGTTTGGTGTTGATTTTAACATTGCTCGGGCTTTTCCATAGATTTCCCAGTGAGTAATTCCAAGGATCTTGTTTCTAGTTTCTCATTTGTGCTTCGTAACATTTTAAGTGAATAAACATAGTGTGTGTTGTAGGGTGGCTATGATTTGATCCAGTGACTTGAACACAATAAAGTAGGAGGTCATTGACCACATCAGTGAGATCCAAATCCATGCAACAATGCAGCTACAGTAGACCTGTTGTGCAGTGCGTGTGCTTCAGTAAGCAGGGCTGCAAGCCCATGCACGAGGCCAACTGAGTTTCTCAGTGTGTGAGCCGCCTCTTGTGTACAAACTCACAGGGAGGCATTCTCTGGGAGACCACCTACTAATGCGTTTCTGGGGTAAAGTCTCCCCTGAATGCCTGCTCCGCGAGGCCTTCAAGAGAGAACCGGCCTGGGTTGCCATGGAGTTGGAGCCGCAGACAGACTTTGGTGACAATTGGAGAAGACGAGGAGGAGGAGATGGAAGGAAAGGAAGAATAGAAAGTAGAAGTGCAGAAGCAAACAGAGCTGAAGGTGCCAAGGAATTGAAAGGCAGTTTTAGTCTATTTTAGTTTTACCCTCGATACACACTCTGAAGAGTTAATATAGAAAAGAATGCACATTCAAATATTTGTTGTTAGGTTCCGAAATAAAAGAGTCCTGTACTCGTTAATTGAGTCTTTTGATCAAATTACCTTAATAATTTGTCAGTTAGGAGTTTTGGCCAACTCAGAGGCCTAAACGCTGTTCTCCGTGCGTGCTTTTCTTCATGACTATAGTCATAATTATCTGTGTGTGTGTGTGCTTGCATGTTTGTGTTAGTGTGTTTGAGTGTCTGAGAGATTTTCGATGAGCCTGGCTCTGTTTTCTGTGCAGCAATGGTTTGTGGCCACACACAATGTTTGCCATTGTTTCGTTGTTGGTACAGAACAGCGCAGTAACGGTAAAGATCACTGAACCGTTCATGTAATTCAATGATCATTAGGTTTATTAATTTGAGCAAGAAAGCAAATAGCTCGTAGCAGCACAGATACAGTAGGTACATAAAGCTTTTGTCCCTATTTAGTCATTTATTTGGGTTTTTATTATGCGGTATAACAGTCGCCATTGTTAAAGTAGTTGTTATTATCGATTTTACTATTGTCATTGCAGATTATCTTTCAGATCTGACTTCAGTAAAATCTAACAAAACCAGTTGAAACATACAGTAGGTACACAAGTGGAGAACAGAGAGGATGATATACATTTACTTGACAAAGCAAACACAGTATTCAGTGTTTGGCCTCTGAAACCTGACTGATTATAAATCCTGACCTGATTATATAACACTTTCAAGTCAGCACACTGGTCAGAGTCACTGCCAAGTTTGCAGAGCGGCCTCTGCTCCTGTGGGAAACTGATTGATTGTCCCTTATTGATCTTTGTCTTCGTCTCTACAATGTAACGGCTTCTCTCATCAGACTGGCCTCACTCATTACTGTGTGTGAGAACTGTTGGAGACATGGGACTTTAGCGTTCACCTCAGTTTCTTTGCTTTATTTTGAGTGTTTTTTGTTTGTTTTTGTTCCAGCTCAAGGATGCTGCTTTTTATATGGGACAGAAGTCATTACAATTTATGAGCTGATGGGATGACTGTTGCTTGTAGCTGTACCCCAAACAAAGCTTAGTAATTTTCTAGTAACACAAAATTTTGACTTTTAGTAACTAAACAGCCATCTTAAACAGGTAGGGGTTAGGGTTAGGGGTCAGCTGATGAGAACGTGCATCCTGCACGTGCCCTTGGGTGAGAGTGTGTGCGTTTTTTTTCAGTGTGTTCATGATAACGTGAACACAGGAGGATATCAGAGGACATTTAGGCTTAATAAATGGTGTAAATGACACTGTTTCAAGTCCAATATGAATGTTGGGGCTTGCGGACACTTGGATGACACCACACGAGCAGTATGGAGGCATGTACTGTTGTTTTTTTACATCTGAAGAAGAGGTCACAATTTACTTCAATTGTATTTGATTTGGCTGCAACACTGTTTACTCCTGAGACTCCAAAAGTGTTTTGTGGCATCAAACGCTTCACCCACCCCTCCATCGGCAAAGTGGTGAGTGGATATTGGGTGAATTTTCATTTTTCTGTGAAGTAAACCTTTAACTTCACATTTATTATAATCTTTTTGAGTTTTTATGCCTCAGCAACAGAGACATTATTCTTTATTTGTCCTTCCTATTCTTGTGAACACACTATCTGAGGAATGCCTTGAGGGGATTTCTTCAAATTTGGTACAAACATTCTCTTGGACTCAAAGATAAATTGATTAGAATTTGGTGGTTGAAGTGTGTGGTCACTTTGACTTCAGACAGGATATTTTTTAACTTGTGAATGCAATATCTCAGAAACACCTCCAGGGAATCCTTTCAAAGTTGGTACAAATGTTCACTCGGACTCATGGATAACTGATTCGAATTTGATGGTCAAACGTCAAATGTCATGGTGACCTCATATGACTCCAGGGGGAAAAAAATGGGGGCTTACACTCGCAGGGTGGTTGAGAACAAGAAACTTCTCTCTTTGTCTAAATATTTTTATTCTTGTGTGTTCCTGTGCAGACAAACTCTACATGGGTCCTGGTCAGTTGTACCAAGATCTGCAAAATCTAATCCATGACCTCAGCCTAGTCAACCAGATCTCCAGCATGATCAGCAGCCTCAAAGGAAACTACCAGGTACTGTGCAACTTCACTCATCACAATCACAAGAAAAATCGAATCATATTAAATCCTGATAAGGTCATTGATTAATAAAGTTTGAAAGAGAATCAGTAACAGAAAAAAACACGCACACAGCTGTTGGTGCTGCTGATTTGGATGTTCAGTTAGCAGAGCACAGCGTGAGAGTTTGAGGCTGTTTTTGTGCTGCGCTGGTCGGTCTGTCAGAAGCAGAGTGGGAGGCAGAGTAACAGAGAGGTTCTCAGAGAGACACGTGTCCCAGAGATGGAGGGAGGGAAACACTGATGAGGAGGGGTCAGGTAAGGCTAAAATGTGAGCTGTATTCGGCCAAGCACTTTCACAATATTGAATTTAATATTCTTAATGATAATAACAGTAATATTGTTCTTAAGGAGGTCATGGCTCTGGTGGTAGAGCAGGTTTGCTGCTGTATCATTGGTTGGTAGTTTGATCCCTGGTCGCCTCTCTTATGCACAGTACAAACCAGTGGTCATCTCTCATGGGACTAACTGAACAAACAGTAACTCACAGTTATACAGTTGTTACACATGTGCTGTATATTAATTTTCCTCATTGTGGATATTAGAATAATTCAACTTTAGCCGAAGACTCTTATAGTTACTTTATGCAACTGAATTGTTTTATTTGATTGCATTCAAGTCAAGTGACGTAATGTTTCTTTTTTTATCTCAAGTTGTTCGAGTGTCTCTATATATAGTGGTAATTTATCAATGTTAAATGATATGACATACAAATTATGACTTGTTTCCTTCTCCTTTTCCTCTCCATTGTTTTCTTACTTTAATGACAATGAAATGCTTATAAACAACTAATGGATCACTTCCTTCTCCTCTTTTTTTTATTGTTCCTTTCTATCTGTCCCATTTTCCTGTGCACAGAATGTGAACCCCACCGTGGCCCAGGACTGGGTATCAGGTCTCCAGAGGTTGATACTGAAGAAGGAAGAGGAGATCAGGGCAGCTGACCGCTGCAGGATCCAACTCCAGCTGCCAGGAAAACAAGACAAGTCTGGTTTTTTTTTTTACCCACACATTTACACACCTCTTTAGCATTAATTGCTTTTTAATACAGAGAGCACATATAACACTGTCACAGCCTCCAGTCTCAGCCCCCCACCCTTGTCTTGTTTATCCTAGGTTTGTCTTTATCCCCTTTTACCCTGCTTTCTCCTTCCATCGAGGAGCTTTGGTATTAGAGTATTAGAGCACATTTGGATATTTTGGATAAACAAGTTTCTCCAGCAGCTCTAATCTGAGGCATGAATCTCAGGGGAGGAAAACTGCATCAGTGTTTGCAGCTGCTGGTGAACCCGGACGCTCATGTCACACATTTACACACTCTATTATAATCGGCACATGATTCCCCCGGGGTGAACTTCATTTTTGACTTTGTTACATTCTCTCTCTCTTTTGCTTCCTCACTCCGTCCCTCACCCCTGCTGCATTCAGCTGGTGAGATTATCCACGGGTATGTTTAGAAACACAGCTGTGCCTCTGTTATTCCTTCCTTGATCCCTGTGTTGCAAAACACACACACAACACAACACGTCTCACCATCAGCCAGTGACAGGAGGGATGCGCGCGCGCACACACACAAACACACACACACAAACACACACACACACACACACACACACACACCATGTCTATATGAGCTGCTGATAGAAGCGGTAATTGACATTGACTCCTATCGCATTTCTGTCACTGTCTGTCTAGTCAGTCAGTGATAAATAGCTAGAATCAATTGACCCTTTTGCTGGGATTCAGCCCAAACTGAGCTGACTTCATTTCATCTTATTACGTATTATACTCTAAAAGACCCAAATCATCGGACTGGTGTGTCGACAATAATATCCAAACGCCGACATGACTGCTCAGAAAAAAAGTACAACCTAATTCAGGCCCTCTGGCTGCAAGAGATGTTCACATGTCTTGTAAAAACATAAATCATTGAGTACATCTCTGATGTTTGGCTCATAAAAGCTCTCGTATTTTAACTCCCGCTGCAATATGAGACTTTTTTAAAGCTCTGTTGACATTAACATGTTAAAATATTAACTTTTATCTATTTTTGTAATTTCAAAATGCCTGATCTAATCTGATCTCTGAAGGCCAGTTCATGTTTTCTGCTTTAAATTAGAACCCCATGCAGAATGATATTTGTTTTCTTTTAATTAAAATGACCAGGAAATATCAAAACAACATTTTCACTATTCTGCCTGCGTTCCTTGATCCACCACAGTCTACAAACACCAGACAACACACAGTAGTTAACTGTCAGTTCCCCTGACACACACTGATCGTATCCTGTATTTTGTGATATAGATATGATCATATCCAATGTTGGAATGTTCCTTTTGTTTGTAATCACTGTTTGTGTTTTGTTGTCTCTGTTTGCAGATCTGGTAAACCCACGTACTTCAGTGCAGTGTTCAATACTTTGAGCCCAGCCATCAAACAGTCATGGATCAGTAACTTGCAAATGGCGAAACTGGCTCTAGGTACTGTACTCTGTCTGCCTCTACACTACACTACACTGAACATGCATTTATACAGTGTATATATACTGTATTTATATATGTATCTATCCCTTTATTCAGTTGCCTATGATTAACCAATTACTTATATCAAACATCTTCCCCATGTAAGGTTAATTAATACTACGAATGCAATGAGAAATTGAAATCTGTAGCAGAATGTTTAAAATGTATTAAAATAAGAGAGTAATTGAAGTTTTACAGTGTAACTTTGGGATTCTGTCTGTAAAAACACACTGCGTGCTGTACACTATTGAATCAATAACATATTTGCTTGTGGATGTTTTTACATCAGAAGAGGACAACCTGCAGGGATGGTTCTTTGCAGAGGATGATGGGAACCAGATCAAAAAGCAGAAACACCCCCTCTTGCTACGACAAATGCCTGTGGTCATGTCCAAACTACAGGAGTTCAAGGTGGGAACCTCTGATGTTATCTTTAAACAGTGTTAGTATTTGTGAGTGCGTGTGCGTTCTTAGTGTAGTGTGAAAATAGTCTTCACAAGGCCGGTTAGCTCAGTTGGTTAGAGCGTGGTGCTAATAACGCCAAGGTCGCGGGTTCGATCCCCGTACGGGCCACTCTGTTTTGATTGGACAGTGAAATGAGGCCAGTTTAGCTCCTAAAGTTACAATTTGATTAAACCATATGTAATGGTAATACTGTAAAGTACTGTTATATGTGATATATATATGATAACATCCTACAGAAACTCTTGATAAATACTTTCTTCACTGCCAGTGTACATGGACTCGTGTTTGTTCACATGCTCTATACTATCTCAACCCTTCAGTATTATCAGGCTGGTGCATGCCAAGTAAACAAATAACTAGTGAAATAAAAGTGCGGGGGTTGTTTTTTGTTATGTTTTTGTTTGTGGCAATCCCCAGGAATTATTTTGACCACATATCAGGTAGTAAGTTAGTTTATACATGCTTATTTTATTAATGATAGTTTAAGTTTTTCCATCTTAAAGCAACTGTCCGATCGTCCTAGTCTTTCTTCTTCTTGCTGTGTGGATCTCTCAAATGTCACACTCTCCTTTGTATGTCACACAGTCATGTTTCCACCAGCATCGACTGACCCTGCGTGACAAAAATAGCTGACATGTGTGGCTCAGTTGGTTGAAGCATGGTGCTAATTACAGTACGGTCGATGGTGTGATCCCTGTACATGTCACAATTTAGATTAGACTGACATGTTAAAGCACTTTAAATTTGCATATGATTCGATGGAAGCTTATGAAATGGGGGGGGGGGTAAATCACAACATTCTCTACAGACAAATTATCTTTCGATTCAGATGTTTGTTTTTTTATTTGGCCTGACACTGTTACATGATACTGATTTGTTGACTGCAGTCAGATAACAACATGCAAATGTGTTGAGACAGCATTGATTGAGTAAAAAAATAAAAAGGGAGGGGTCTTATTAATGTGTGTTTTGGGCCAGTTAGCTGTGTTGGTTAGAGCGTAGCTTTAATAGCGCCGAGGGTGTATGGAGAAAATGAAGTTGTCTTAGGCCGTTGAAGAGTAGCAAGCAGTCTTTGATGGCTTTATTGTTTCTCTACCATATTTCTTTCTTTTCTGCAGCTCAGCAGCTCGTCTACTCCTATCAGTGCTGACAAAGTTCAAAAATGGCCGCTAATAAAAACTTCATGGCCAGTTGAGATTATTTACTTCAACATGGCTGAACCACAGATCTTTGACAATTCTACCTTCACGCTGATAAACACTCATTTGCACGGCAATAAAGACAACCTTGAACCCTTGACACTAGTATTGCATCTGTTTTATTGACTCTATCTGTTGACCTTACTGTTCTCTCTTGCTTCCTCCTGTCCTGTCCCAGGTGGAGTGTGCTGTTCATAACCCAGAGCCCCATGTCAACAGAGAGAGCACAGCAGACACTCCTGTCATGGGCCATGGATGCGTCTGGGTGAGACATTTTTTTTCCCATCATCCCCTGGAAAAGAAGCAGTGTTAGCTCAGATCTAAACAAATACACAAAACAAGATCTTATTCCACGGTTTACAGTGGCTGCCGACAGTAATGAGGCTCTTTTCTACCCAGAGGAAGAACTACATTTGTAGCTCTGTAGGAACACATTCATGTGCCTCAACTTTGAATTCAAAATTTGGTCAGAGCATAAAATATAAATTATCTGCCTTTTTTCTTATTTTATATTGAGAAATGTTGTTTTAAATGGGGGTATTGCACATCGGCAGTCTCTTACGTGTACAGATGCAAATTAATGTTGACGGCCGATGCTGTCAAAATGCTGTTAACGCTGCCTGACAGCTATAGATAATTTATTCAACGTCTGGTGTTAGGTCCTTGTGAGAGATGAACATGAAATTTGAAAGTGACAAAAGTGTAACATTTGACAAGATGACAGTAGCTGTTGACTATTCAGAGCTTGTAAAATTATGTAAATTGTGTTTTTAAGCGATTACTTCAGCAACTCATCAACGAGTAATGAAGGAGAAATTTCAGCGACTCAGCGAGTTGTTTTCCCGACTTGAGATCGCGTTCACATGAATTCTCCCAGTTAGGAACTCTTTTTTATAATAATTCCGACACCACATTAACTCATGAGTCTTGGACTAGAAGTGTGTTGAGTAGCTTATCAAATGTTTGTTGGCAAATGTGCAGTTTGCTTATATTCAGCAGCTAACACTATTAATACATGACAGTATTCTATCATCAAGTCCAGCTCTTCGTTTTTCAAGGAGACTGATTTTCCCAAAAACCGCCTCAGCAGAGCAGATGGTTCATTTTTGCTGTTTATTTATTTAAGTGTCTAATGTGCCCTTGAGAAAGACACTTAGGGTTTAAAAGTTATTGCTTCAGTATTTAAGTTGTTCTCAAAATACACAATGAATTTCATAACCAAAGCTAAGGCGGTGCTGCTTGGATCTGTTAGATATATAAACATATCTTCAGTTGCTTATGTTCATGGTGAGGTGACATAAGAAATGTTGCTGAAAGATGTTAAACTGAGAGAGGAGATTTTTAAATTGTCCGTCATGTTTTGATGTGCACTCACTAATGTAATTAAACTTTGCTCTGGGTGGAGACATTTGTTTTTACTCATGCATTACATTGGAAATACTTTTGTATTGTTTGCTATCTTCTTTCACATTCTGCATTGGAACGATGTTCACTCAGGCTTTGGCTCCTCAAATTGTTAAATTCATCTGTAAAACTGATATTTTTTTGTCCAGGTGGCAAGTTGCACTAACCAGATGGGCCAGATAGCCATTGTGGCCATGCAGAACTCCAGTCCTAAGGTGACAGAGTGTTTCAATGTGGAGTCCCGTATCCTGTGCATGGCCTTTGTCTCAACTGAGCAACCCCAGGAAAATGGCGAGAAGGTCCCAGAAAACAACCACGTCCCTGCAGCGAAGGCCAGCGATTCTCCCAGTGTCTGTCTGGGCATGGAGGAGGGCAGGTACACATGGTTAAACAGTGTGTGTGTGTCTTAAAGTCTATCTGTAGCAACCATAAACATTTTTGTGAAAGTTGTGTTGTTCTAGACCCCTTCATTTGACACCAGAGTTTATCAGTAACACAGAGAAAGATCCTTCATGGTGGCCAGCTGCACTTCAGTGACCATAACTCAATGCAGAATTTAATACTATCGTTGCTAAGACCATCTTTATGTACTGCATGCAATAGGTCGAGAAATGCTGTTACTAAAAAAGAATTTGGAATTACTTTAAATGAACTTTGGAAAAGCAGCTTCATAGAAAGTGAGGACACTTAAGGGCGCTCTGAGAGCTCATACCTCCACCAAGGCTAATGCCCTCTCTCCCCTCCCTTAATGCAGCATTTCCTATTCATTATCTAGACCTCGTGGCCGACCATATTCTAATTTGTTCCACCACAGTTTCACGATATGCCAAAAGATTTTCGTTACACTTCTCATAATAACATAACAACACTCACACACAAGGGATTTTGATCCATTGCGGTTTGCGATCTTGTGCTATTTGTTGTTGCTAGTTTAGCTCATTAAGTTATATTTATGTCAAATATAACACATAATGCGTCTTGAGAATGTTTTTTTTTTTTTAGATTTCTGTTTTCCTCGGATGTAAAGACAGAAATCATACATACTGCATCTACAGCCAATATCTTACTGATGATATGCAGATATGAGTGCATGTTAAAGTATGTTTCTGTATTAAGTTCTGTACTAATGGTAACTAATCTCTCTGCCCTGCTCAGTATCATCGTGTATAAGAGCAGCCAGCGGTCCAAGAAAGTACGTCTGCAGCATTTCTTCACACCAGACAAGTCCACTGTCACCAGCCTGGTCTATAAGAAACCCTGTCTGTACGCCGGCCTGGTCAGCGGCTCTGTGGCCATTTACTCCAGATCACAAGGTGTGTGTGTTAGCGCGTGTGGGTCTGTAAATGTGTGTATCTGTTACATTCACAGAGTTCTGCTTTCATAGTGTTTGTTGATACTCTTAAATAGCCATAATTAGGGTGATTACGAGGTTAAATCACTGTTATTGTGCAAAACAGAAATCCATCCACTGAGTTAATTTGATTTTTTGAGTGTGGACTCTGCCATTGTTTTCTTAGATATTTAGTCTGTGCCTGCCCAGAGTTTTGTAATTTGTGCGTGGATAAGAGCACTTGTTGCCGACTTTACTACTTGACTTTTTGGATTCAGCAACTTTAGACACAGCTCTGCTGTCACTTTTTACGTTAAGCAACATACCTGGTGACATCTTCAATCAATAGGCGGATAATTAATGTCTTAAAATGCTGAAAAGTTTGGGGCTAAAATAACTCAGCTACACATTTGTCCTCACTGAATGAAAGGGGTTATTTTCAGAGATGTTGTTTTATGGTCCACTCCAACTGCTTTTTTTCTCTGAGGTTGCCGTTACTGTTTAAGTCAGAGGTTCTTTGTGAAAGCTCGGGGGGGCTCTTCTGCTGTGCGCCGAGGTTCTGTTTCCGTTTGCTCCGTTGTCTGGGAGAAGCCAATTCGTTAGTGGTGACCTATTTAAAATCTGCTCCTCTCAGACGAGCACAGACAGCAAAGAGAAGGATCTGGGCTGCTCTCATCCTTCAGTCCTTGACATTCTCCGTTTTGTTTTATCTCTTATTAGTTTTCATAGCAGTGCAAACAGACGGTCTCGGAGCCTCTCACACATTCCCTTTCTTTGTTTTCTCCGTTCTTGTCCGATTCCTCTGCATGTCACGCTGTATTGGTTAAGATGAATTCATATTTTGGAACATGGAGAAACATAATCCTTGCAGAGAACTTTTACATTTAAGGATAATGCTTGTGTGTGCAAAACAGAGAGAAAGAGAGTCAGAGAGAATATGGATGATGGCCTGAGGATAAAAAAGAGGAAAACTCCTCCCACAGTCAAGCTACAATTTGCCTGGAAGAAACATGCAGCATATGTAACCGTTCAGGAATGTTTTCTGGGCCACTCATGTCTTTTTTTCCTCCACACACGTCTTATTAGACAGTGGCACAGTGTGTGCCAGTGTAACTGAATGTTGGAGCTGTAGTTGCTTTTCATCATTTGTCACAACAAGTGTGTCAAATCACTTCCCAGAAGAAAATTCCTGGCGCCTAAAACTCTAATTTGTTATAATTTCCACCCATCTCCAGCGCTGTCACTGAGATACAAAGCTCGGTGCTGAAATCATGAGTCATCCTGCATAGTTTGGTAGGGAAACTGTGCCCTGCATGCCGATTATGAGACTGCTCAAGTACTTTGTCACTGCGGCTGCCTGTACACCATTAGCATATAAACTAGACCCACGGTTTAAATTGTAGAGAAGAAAGCCGGCAGAAGTAGGAAAAATGATCAGCTTATATTCCTTGACATTGCACTGTCATCTGATCAAAGCATCACAGCGAAGTGATATGGAAGACACTGAGCCTTCAGTGCTGAGTTTATTGTTGTCGCTGCAGAGAAATGCTCCTCTGCTGCTGATGCAGTGTGTCTGATGCCGAGGCTCGCTCAGCCTCATTCTGCCACGCTCGCTATTTCCTCTGTGACTGACTGTATTATGAGGGATGGAGAAAGAGAGAGGCAGTGATTCGGCAAAGGTCGCACGTCACATACAGACACTCAGATCATAAACTCCGTCCTGCCGTTCTGTGTCACGCCTCTGCTGTTTCCTTTTGAGAATAGTTTACATATTTTTTTGTTAAAGAAATAAACTAGAGCAGTGCCGGTTCTAAACCTGATTGTTCTCTTGGCCTGTGTTCATTCTGTGGAGCTACTACTGAATTATTCCATTAGTGAGTCCTCCTCAAACAGTTCTACAATAAACTGTCACTTTTGATTGTTTGTGTGCTGGACGTCGTGTGCAGAGTGAAGTTAGAAAACTTGTTGTGTTCATCCTACCTGGTTTGTCTGCACTGAAGCCGTAATAAGATAATCCTTTATTAGTCCCACTGTGGGGAAATTAACAATATTACAGCAGCAAGAATCAATGTGTCCATGATCAACTAGAATCAGGTTTTATTTCACTCTGATACTATCTACTAAGTTCTTTCTTTAAATGAAACTGAATTTGCTTGATTACTGTTCATGTGTGTGGCTGTCTGCTACAATCTACAAGTTCACAGTTTCTCAAAATTACAAAAAACAAAAAAAAACAAATCACCAAAAACTCTGGTGGTGTTTTTGACCCAGTTGTCGACCACTGATGTAGTTTATCGGACGACGTAGAAGAAGACGGTAGATATGGTACTCTATACACACATACACTACTATCCAATTCTCTTGCGTATAAAGTACATGCTTACTTATTTTTTTTAAATGTTTTTGACTGTCCTCTTTTTCCCCATCGTGGAACTAATGAAGGACTATCTTATCTCATCTTATCTTGTTACACTGCGATAAGAAGCTTGTTGCAGCTGACACTGACATGAAGGAATGCTATGGTTGAAAATGTGAGATATGTGGGCAGACTCGCTTCAGCAGAGACGACTTACATAAGCCTCCAACTTGGCACTCGTGTCATTTTCTTCCTCTTCCTCCACTGCTCCTTTCCTTTTCTTATTTTCTCTTTTCTTTCTCATGTGCATTCACCTGCACAGTATGATCATTACAGCAATATAAAAAGGGCACTGCTGGAATGCTAATCCCACCTAGCTCCTTTATTTGGGAGATTACCCTTACTTCCCCAGTCATAACTGTACCTCTGAAAGCACACCTCTCTGTCTCTGTGTGGCTTCCTTCAATAGCCGCCTTTGTGCCGTTTCTTAAACAAACACTGCTGGTCGGGCAACATTCACTTCCTGGGCTAGATTAGCTCAGGGAATGTGGTATCTGGAGGAAATGAACTTGGTATTTAACACAGGGCTCTTCTAGCTCAAAGCCATTTTACTGATGCACTGTCCAGTTTTTTCAAAAATAGAACTTAGATTTTCTCTTATTTTAGGAAAACACTGATTGAAATCCAAACCAGAACAGTTGCAGAAACGCAACACGCTGATATTTATAAAGGCACTCCATGTGGTGTTTCATCGCTGGCGCTGTAGGTGCCCGGGCACATGTAGAGCAGAGTGTGTAGGAGGTGTGTGTGGGATTCGGCTCTGAGTAAAGCCTGGCAGCCCATCTATATTCATAGTGAGGGCTGTGAAACCCATCAATGGCCACTCTGCAGAGCTGCAGATCACCTTTACAGACGACATATATAAAGACAGATTGACTGTTAAATTGTCCTCAGTGAGCCGCTCCCTTCTAACTATTACATGAAAAATTGCAAAAGAAGAAAATAATATTAAAGAGCTGATGTACAGTACTGCACTGTAACTTATATTTCAACATATACACAACTTATCCCAGCTCGATGTACTGTCTATGTATTCTGTGTTTGAGCACATTTGGGAAATTATTTATTTATTTTTTTTAACTTATTTGTTCATTGATTTTACAACACTGTGTTTGTCCTTCCAGACGGTTTGTGGTGCAGTGACAAGCCCAAGGTGCTGAAGCTGGGAGTCCTCCCAGTCAAGGCCATGCTGGCGGTGGAGGAGCATCTCTGGGCATCATCGGGGGGCCAGGTCTTCATCATCAGCACCCACACACATTCTGTGGAGGTATGAAGCCTCACTCACCCTGATACTGTTTTCAGGCTGTCATAAATACGTGTCGTGTGTGTGTGTCTATGTGTCTCACAAAAGCAACCCCTTCTATATCATACAACACTTACTGTAGTATGTACATAGTACGTCCAAAAAAAAGTAGGTAGGAGTGTGCGTAAACAAGGCCGGTTAGCTCAGTTGGTTAGAGCGTGGTGCTAATAACGCCAAGGTCGCGGGTTCGATCCCCGTACGGGCCAGGTTGTTTTGATCGGATGGGATAGTGAAGTGAGGCCAGTTTAGCTCACAAACTTACAACTTGATTAACCATAAGTAAAGGTAATACTGTAAAGTACTCTTGTTGCTAATATGATAACATCCAAAACCAAACAGGCTCCAGAGAAACCGGATCATTAGTGTGTTAATCATCCTCATGTTTTTGTCAAGTCTCTGAGAAAACCTGTGTCAGGTCAGCACAAAAAGACAGTTTGGAATCTGTTTTGTTTACTTGAAGGTAATTTATTGAGTATTTCAGACAAGTACTATAGAGCATCCAGAGTTCAGTAGAGAGGCAGAGTGATTTTCTTTTTATACAAATTATTGGGTTGTGAACCTTCATAAGGAAAGTAAAGAGGAAACTTTTGAGTTTAGATACGTACACCATTGCTTATTGTTTAATGTTTTAGGCATGAACTCCGGGAAATGTCTGGAAAATTGAGTCCAGGCGTTTCAGGGATTTCACATGAAGAACGCAGAAGGAGATTGTTCTGGTCAGACCTGTTGACAACAGGAAAAGAAAATACCCTTATCTTTCCAAGTTGACCTCTTCGTCAGCGTCTTCTACTCGTATGGCAAATCTTTCTCGTCTGTCACCTCTTAGGAACATCACAAACACACCTACTCACTCGCTATGACTTTTTCCTGCTGTATTTTCACATGGGGTGAGAGATATGTCAGACGGGGTTGACAGTGACAGTATGGAGAATCTCCAAAGAAGCTCACTTGTACATTTGCATTTTTACATACAGCCCCTCCGGAAAATATCTGAAAGCAGCTTTGAAGTATAAAAGGCATCTACTAGATCAGGGTGCCTCACTTCTCTTCGCTCTCTACTTACTCTTCCTGCTCCCATTTTCCTGGAATATGGACGTTATTCCCTTTGTGTGTGTTCTGGCCTGGTTTAGGGATTGGAGGCACCTGCCTTGGGTCCAGGAATAGTAACGTTCCTCTGACATGCACTCACTCATAATCTGTTTAGCCTCATTAAGCTCATTATGTTGCACCACCTGCCTGTCGCTCTCTCTCTTCCTCAGTGAGGGCTTACAGTTTGTCCACAGTAGTGACTCTAAGTCCAACAGATGAGGGAAGCATGACTGGATATTTTAATAGATACTTAGTCATTTGAATTAATAGATCTAATATAAATTACAAGGGTTTACACTTAAAATAAAATGTGCGATACA
This sequence comes from Paralichthys olivaceus, assembly GCF_024713975.1. NCBI lineage: Eukaryota > Metazoa > Chordata > Actinopteri > Pleuronectiformes > Paralichthyidae > Paralichthys > Paralichthys olivaceus. The sequence goes on along the minus strand of NC_091104.1, from coordinate 17,920,966 downwards.
GTACTTGATTGTTTCAAATTTGATCAGAACCATGTACTGAGACACTTGTGAACCACCTACACATAGAGCAATGTGTGGTGAGATTATGTAACCAGTGGTGATGGAGTGAGGCTTCTCTGGAAGTTTACATGTTAGGAGATCAAAATTACAAACTGATTCTGATTAAATCTAATGAATGAATTGTAACTTGAGATTTTGATTTAATTTGAGATTTATAAACCAAATCTTCTTCATGTACTTCTAGTTTTTTTCACCTGACTCTCGTTATTGACATCACCTCTGAATAAATATCTTTTAAACGTTTGGCCATGAAAAACCCCATTGTATCATATTCTGCTTTGCACTGTGGAAATGCGATTCTTCATTTTGATCCGAGACATAACAACCACTCACAATGCATGGGCAGCTGCAGTCTAAACTGACTTTCTGTGGGTTGATTCTCCAGTTCATAGCCACCAACAGCCAGAGATTCTCCTCGAGAACATTTAGTTTAAGTTACAAATATAATACTATTGTGTGCTGTTGGTGCAAAAACCTGTTAGAATTCCTTCACGGAGTCTATCGTTCGCCAGTGTTCAGGTTTTACACATTATTCTACTAAAATGAAAGTGAAAATGCATTTATGGTGATGTAGATGGACGGTTTATAATCCTACAGGTTGTATACACTGACACATGTAACTGAACGTTGAAAAAAGTAGGTAGTACTTTGTTAATCAAGGCCGGTTAGCTCAGTTGGTTAGAGCGTGGTGCTAATAACGCCAAGGTCGCGGGTTCGATCCCCGTACGGGCCACTCTGTTTTGATTGGACAATGAAATGAGGCCAGTTTAGCTCATAAAGTTACAATTTGATTAAATCGTATGTAAAGGTAATAATGTAAAGTACTGTTGTTGCCAATATGATAACATCTTAAATGAACTCTTTATAAATACTTTCTCCACTGCCAGTGTACATGGAACACATGTCTCTTCACACACTCTTTATTATGGATCTCAACCCTCCAGTATTATCAGGCTGGTGCATGCCAAAATAGAAAAATAATTTTTTTTTTGTATGTTTTTGTTTGTGGCAATCCTTCTCGGCACATGTCTTCTTATCTTTGTACCTGTCCCAGTCGGCCTGTGTAAAATGCGTTTATGGTGATGTAGATGTTAATGAGAATTATGGTTTATAATCCTACAGGTTGTATACACTGACATATTAATATCTGTATATCAATTGAATTATTTAATTGTTTATTTTTATGTGAGAGGCTTCGTCCCTCAGTCTGAATTTTTTGTCAGCGTGCAGTGGTAGTTGATGACTTACTCCTGTCACTTGCCCTGTCCTCCTGATCCAGAGGCAGCTGGAGGCCCACCAGGAGGAGGGCATGGTGGTGTCCCACATGGTGGTGGCCGGGGTGGGCATTTGGATCGCCTTCAGTTCGGGTTCCACACTCCGCCTTTTCCACACGGAGACCTTGGAGCACCTGCAGGACATAAACATCGCTACACCAGTCCACAATATACTACCTGGTAATACATCATTTTCATTTTGTCTGATCTAACATCTCATGGACACTTAGATATATATGAACTCAGTAAACCTAGCCAGGGTCAACTACTCTGTCAATAACCTTTTCTGTGAAAGATTTAGTAACATAAAAGTTTGTAGTTCAGATATTCAGCCTCAAGGACAATTTCATCCATAGACAACATTGCTGAAATCCTTTCTTTTTCATGAATGTTCTTCTTATTGCCTCTTCGTCTACTCATGTTTTATTTTCACATTTTCAGAAGATAAATTGTTCTTTGGATCAACTCATTCCTTCTCCAAAGTAACTACAATTACTGGCATGAATGTATTTTTTTAACGTTAAATGTAAAAGTAAAAAAAAAACACGTATAAATCACAGCTATTTAAAAACATTCATTGCCTGCAGGTGGTGCTAATGCCAAACATCTAGTGGCTTGCCTGTAGGGGGTGGTATTGGCATGGCGACATCTTTCTGTTTAAACCGCTGATGCTACGACTTTTTACCCAGGCCAAGAAGGATTACGTTTTCACCCCCTGGCCATTTGTTTGTTAGTTTGTAAGCAGGATTACACAAAAACTACCAGACAGATCACCATGAAACTTGGTGGAAGGATGTGGTATGAGACAGGGAAGAAGGTGCTGATATGGATCTGCTCCCTGAGTTTTTTTCCACTTTCTTTAAATTGTGAAATAGAAGGTTTTTCAGGGGTTATGGTACTTTCATCAATCAGAAAAATCAGACAAATTTAAGGAACTGATATGAGTGTGGTAGCTTGATTGAACTAAAGGGACTGTTGGACTCTAAGTGCTCTTGCAGGTGGTTCAATCTTCTATGATTTATGCTACACAATAACCAACACCACCACCCTTCTCGTCTAGCGGCCCTCACAGGATAAACAGTATAGATAAAAGATGGATTGACTTATTCAAGTGTTTTCTCACCTTGTAGAAGTCCTTGGCCTGTGTACAGTCGTGTGGTTTGAGATTGATTCATAGCGATTCTGCGGTCTCACCACTGTACCCACCACCATCACTCTCGGTTCTCTTTGCCTTCTCTCAAGTGTCACTCAGTAATGTGATCCGCACGCCTGGCGGGGCCTGAAACCCTTTAGCGAGTGTCAAACTGTCCAACAAAGAACAGCAAAGCATAGGTGGTCTCCTTTTTGATCATCTCGTCCACTGTGCTTATCAAATACGGCTCTGCAACTGTGGTTGGCGTTGCATGTCCCTTGACCTCACATGTCAAAAATGCTGTCTTACTTGGTGCCTGTCAGCAATTAAATGACATCAGTGTCATTGTTAATCCAGACAGCTGTTGTTATGGCAGCTCTGTCACGCTCTCGTTCTCTTCTAAACAGTGGATCTGGGACCTCTCATTTTGTCTCTATTCATAGTGTTGCGTAAAAACAAATCTTTTGACCTCCTCAAAAAGTAATTTTATGGCAACGTAGTGAGTTTTGCAAAGGTGCTGTGAAAGGAAAATCCAGCTCAAAGTTGAGCACAAACACAAACTTTTATAACTGACCAAATATAGTCATGAAATGACATCAACTTGAAATACAGTGCAGAATTACAGCTGAGCTACTTTAATATATCAGCGTAGATTAACAGTCCTCAGCCTCATGAAACATGAGTGAAATGAATCACTTAAAAAGAATAAACAACCCCTTCTCCAATAATTAATCAAAATGTAATGGTGGCAAGCTTTCTTTAAATTTATTGAACCATAAAAATAAAACAGATCAAAACAGAAACAACTAGAACTCCTTCCACCAAGTTTAATGGAAATTGTTCCAGTGGTTTTTGTGGAACCCTCGTAACAAATGGACAGAGGTGAAAACATAACCTCTTTGTTGTAGATAACAATGTAGGAGTATTTGCGGGTTGTGTTTAACCTTGAACAGATCTAATGTAGCGTTACAAGTGAGTGCAGGGATTCTGATCACAGAGGTTTTTCTCTGCTTTGAAAGGCATTTTAATTACATCATTCCACCGCCGTGGCTCACCCTTGATCCGTGATGTTGTAAGGCGCTGCTGCTGTAAACCTGTCATTAGCAGGTTGTAACAAATACTGAGGCAAACTAAATGAGCCATCGCTCACAGACAGTTTGATTCCAGATGAGTTTCTTTCAGATGAGCTAATATTTGTTTTAGAGGCTCCGGAGACGTTAACCCCATGATGCACTGTGCAATGCCCGAAACTGAGGAATGTATTGCATTGTATTACACCGTAACACTGTTTTCAGCTCCTGCCTGTGTCCTTTAGATTTGGTTTAGTTTCTATGGTCAAACTGTTTTTAGCGGGGTGTGACATAAGGAGAACTTCTAGCCAAACATTGTTGCTGAGGATGTTCAGATCAGATCAGATGACTGTTACAGTGACAGTGAACCCGGGCTGAAGTCATCACAGTAGCTTTGGATCTTGTAATCTGTTGTGTTACGTCAGCGTGACCCAAAAACAGAGTGGTGTGTTCTGTTACTGAGAGGAGATTGCTGCCGTTGGTATGAGGTCTGGATTTGTGCAGTTCAGTAACTGCTGATTTCATCCATGCAGAGTAATGAAGACAGCTGCGGGTTGGTCAGAGTATACAGAAGAGTCTCCTAGCAAAGTTTTCTTTCAAGCTGCTTTCCAACATTCACTGAAGTCTCGATATTACCTGAAGTGGCTGGAAATGAGAACGCAAATGTCAGAGTCAGCTGCTGTGGGCATTTTCCATAAATTATTCTACGTACCATACACGCTGAAGACGGCAATGACAGTGAGATTTGACAGCTGATGCCAGTGTCGAGGTGCTGTAAGCAATAACAGCAAGATGTATTCATCATGTCCTCCCTCCTCCATGCTCTCACAGACGCCACACCTCACATGAATTTTCGGGAAATTTTTCTGTTGTTGTGAACGTGTCTGACTGTGTCCTGCTGGTTTCTTCATATGTCAATGGCAAATACCGAAAAATGTCCAGACCCTGTTTTCCAGAATTTTCAATTCTTCGGTCCTTTACAAACTGGAATGTACATCTGGTATAATCTTGGTTCTTTTGTGTTTTGATACCTGAACCTAGATTTTGAATCTGTGTTTGGTGTGTTATGATCTTCAGATATTAACTGGCCCTGTAGCCTTACTTCCTCATTACCAATACTGTCATTACCCTAGTTTAGCATAGAAAGTGTGTAAAGTGATTCCCCCGAGGGATTTCTCTGTTATTGCTATGAGGTAGAAATAACATTCAGTGAGGCATCGGGAGTATTTAGGTACAAAATGTCAGAAGCGGGTTTGCGTGTGAGTCGTGGTAAATCTGCTAAATCTGGATGGTAGCTCCTTTCATCAGACTCTTCTCCTTACTTCAAGCGACATTAGTTAATCAGCAGAATGTCAGATCCCTTGTAATTGGGTTTAGGGAGATGGTTTAAAATGTCACTCATTCATTAGAGCAGCTTTGAAGCCAAAATCCAGTTCTGCAAATGTTTAAAAAACAAACTGCAACAAAGAACCATTCTCTCATGTCCTATTGTAACCATGGTTACAGGTTTTTCACCGTGGCTCCATGATGAACAGCCCTTCTGCAGCGTCATGCTTCTGACTGTAGAGAAAAACAGATTAATGTTCAGTACTGTCAGCTCTGAATTTCCTTGAGGAAACTTCAAATTGCAAGCAAAAGATAAGAGACCTGCTCCGAGTGCCTGGATCCTCTTGAGTTGGTGAGAGAATCTCTCTGTGATGCCCGGTGTTTGGAGTTACGGGGAAGGCCTCTTGGTCACACAGATGTGAATGATAAAAGCTTCCTGCTCTGGGACCTCGCTGCTCGTACTGGCTAATAGGATCCATGCAACCGCAGAGGAAGCCGTATCTGGGACAGACCACCACACATGAAAGCTTTCATCCTCTGGGCTTCGCCATCGAAAAAGTTCACTTCCTCTGATAACTGCAAGGGCTCCTTGGACTCTTGTCAGTCAGCAAAGAAATCAAAAGTTCGTTTTAATCCATGATCAAGGCTGTGGAGATGAGAGTTTTTATGTTTTAATGAAGCAGTTGCATTAAATCCACCTGTCCACTGGTTCTGCCTGTCGTCTGTTTTGATCTGCTCCACAGTGTTCCACCGTGGCATTAACTGCTGCTGGGGAACAGGCCGAGACCAAAAAATGGGCTGTTTCTGCACAATCTCTGGCGTAATTGGATTTGCCAGCCAAACTGTTTGAGACAGAGAGGGACCGTCCGCCATCGATGTGTGTGAGGCCAAGAGTGACGGGTCCTTCATCTACCGTGCTTCGCTCTATTTACACTTGTTTACAGAGACACGAGATAGAAATAAAAAGCAATGAAATTAGATCATTTTTTTATATTTTAATCTCCAGGAAGTTCACATCATTATGAAGGAATATCACATTACAGACCCTAATGCGGATGTGGTTTGTCTACAGAAAACACAGTCAGGCTCAGGACTGATCCAGTGAGCTGTATCTCCTCAAGAAAAAAACACAGGGCGTTGTCTTCTGTGTGAATGGCATCGATGAATGGTGCAGTGTTAAATGCAGGAGGTGCTGTAGGTGGGGTTATCCTTCTCATGTTCAAGCATGTTGGAGCAATTTCTGCTAACTCCCGTCTTTGGAGACAGCACTTCCTTGTCCAAGCACTGAACACACAGCGGGTTAATATGCTGTAATAGCCGTCATTATCACTGTAACTCAAAGCTCGTGTTTATTAAAGAATCTTATACAGTTTATGTTTTAGAGTAATTTAGTGGTATCAGTAGCTGATTGGATGTCGTGTTGATGGAATACTTTTTCTATATGTTCCCAAATACTGAGTGTAGATTTTCTTATTACCTCCACCAATGAGGTTGTAGTTTTCACCCCTGTCCATGTGTCAGGGAAGAACCCATGACATTTTAGTCTGGATTGGTGGATCCAGGATGAAAAAGTTTTCTCTTTCTTTAACATTACGATATATAGGACACTTTTTGACGTTTTCACCCAGAGAATAATTCATGGATCTTGATTCAAATAATCAGACGTATTATGGGAACTGATTTATGAGTGTGTGAAAATTTGGGCCTCGGTGGAGGCATGCGTTCTACTTAGTGTTATTCTAGAGTGTTGGTTGGTTTGTATGTTTTTTTTGTTAGCAAGATTACACAAAAACTACTTGACCACAATTCCACAAAACTTGGTGCAAGGATGCAATATGGGTCATGAAAGAACCCATTACATTGGGCGTGGATCCAGGATTTTGGACATTTTCATTGATTTCCTAGCGAATCATTCATGGACATCTTGATTTAAAAAGAGCCATATTAAGGGTTCTTATTTAGGGTTCTTGTGGATGTGAATTTATTTTATTGAACCTCTGTGGGACCAGGGTGAATCTTTTTCAGGACAAAGAATCTACAAAAGCTGTAAAACAGTCATAAAATACCCAAATTAAAGGAAAAATTTGGGGAAATCATTGTGTTAAATGTAAATAAGTTTAAAATGTAATTCAAGACTAAGTTCTGATGAGGCACTTCAAAAGGCTTCCATCAAAGCAAGACTGTACTGATGTCTCAGAGGATGGTGGCTGACTGGCTGCTGTGCTGAGGGTCTCGGCTCTCTCCCTATGCCGCTCTGTGACCTATAAAGGCAGCCATGCGTGGTGTAATGGGAGACAAACATCGGGGGGGGTCAGTAAATAACACCTCCAGCTTCTCTTTGTTTGTACGCCACCATTGTTGCACAACTCCCAACACAGATAACACGCTTATTCCTGAATGAGCATTCACTCACAAGCGCTGACTCAACATGATAGCATTCCATAGCAGCACTGTGATGGAGCTGCAGCTAAAACTGAGAATCTTTTAAAATGATTAAAGTTGTGTAGTATTTTGTATTCCTTGTAACACCATGGTTCTGGTTCAGACTTAAATATCTCAACAGCTTCTGGATAGATTTCTATGTAAATGTATACAGTGATTCGTGGTCCTCAGAGGATGAACCATACTCACTTCAGCGATCTATATGGCACATTAGGCTGGTATTTGGGTTTTCAATCATGTCATGTTGATGAAATTTATAGCATCAAATATAAGTAAAACCAAACTTTCCTGAAAAACATATTGCGGTCAGCCACCAGGGGGCGATCAAGAACATGTTTTACAATAGTAGTAATAAAGAATGAGGGTGTAACTTCCAGCTCTAGAGCCTGTGATCCAATGATTCCTCACATGCTGCTGATCTGTTATTCCCGCACTAACAGAACGACTGATACAGTGTATGATTGTAAAGTTTGGGATTTGCTCCTTCCGCCTGCTGGTGCTTGTCAGGACTAAGTGTAGATCAAAGTGGTGCTGTGGTGTGGGATCAGAGCCAGAGCTGGTCCGTGTTGATGCTCACTCTGGGTTTATTTTAGTTCACCCTCTGGATGGGGAACTCCAAATATTATGAAAAGAGGAAGTTGGGCAAGGCCCCCCTCCGACCAGCAGGCCGTGTGTTTCTGCTCGCTCTGGATCTCATTAGAAGCACATGTGAGCCCCGTCCTCCGCTGTACCTGCCCGTCTATCTGGCAGGATTCCTGGAAGTGTGGCAGGGTGGCGTACGTGTGCCCCGAGCAAGGGGTCAGCTCCAGCGAGGGGGGCGGGGGGGTCAGGCTGCAGAGACTGGCAGTAATTTTTCCTTAAACCCAAGAGGATTACTTTTAGGGAGGAAATTCAAGTCAAGCTGTTGCAGCAGTAATGACTCATGACAGTCTCGCCTCCCACATAGCAGCACTGAAATGACTGTTTTTTCCAAACCCCAGATTCTTCACACAATCATAAGAAATGATGATTAAAATGTACAAATTGATTCAGTACAAATAACCAGATACCGTTTCTTACTCTTGTTCCTGACCATGCTCCCGTGCGGGGACGGTCCGAGCCGAGCGCCAAATTCCACATCACAAGTCACCTTACAGTTTGTCAGCGAGCCTGAAAGCTGCTGTTAACTTCACAAAGGCGGCTTTTAAAGTCCAAAGTAGCATCACAGTGATTTTTCTAACCAGGAGGCAAAATGAAAGGTCGGCTCAGATTGTCCCTTTGTAGCTGCCGTAAGCTTTCTCAATAGAGGCAGCGCTCCCTGCTTAATTACTCCAATCTGTTACATAACACTTTTGTGTTTGCTTGTCTGACTCAAAGCCCACAACAGATCTGCGTTTTTCTGCGTTCAGACTCTTGAAAAGAGCTCGCTCTTACCCAGACTCCTCTCCTCTACGTTGCCCTGGAGACAAATAACCGTTGAACATCATCGCTGCGGAAATGCCCCCACTCGCTAAAAAAGATATATCTCCTCCCTCCCTCCCACACACCACACTGTTTTCAAGCTGAAGTGGCCCATTAGATATGCACTTCTCTGATTTTCCAGGAGACTCAAGTGTGCACGGTGCGTCTGTGTGAGGTCCAACAGTTCACACCTGACACTTAAACCATAGAAGATGTCTCAGACAGGAGCCATTTAACTCTGACGACTTCAAATGTCACTGGATTGACTTCAGAACATGAAAGCCATGTTGTGTGTCTGTTTTGCTCTGTAGGGAACCAGAGAGTGTCAGTGAGCAGCCTGCTGGTCTGTCATGGTCTGCTGCTGGTGGGGACCAACCTGGGGGTGACTGTGGCCCTCTCTGTCCCCAGACTGCAGGGGATCCCCAAGGTCACAGGTAACACTGAAACATCACTGTGTACTATTTCAAATGTGCTATTGTCGGATCAAGACTTTAAAGGTCCAGTGTGTAAGATGTAGGTGAAAGGAAAGAATAATTCTCATGAAGTTTTCACTAGTTCGTTTCATCTAAATCGTATGAATTGTAGTTTTCTTTACCCCAGAAAAAGTCCTTTATATTGTAATACTTTATATTTACATAGAGGGGACCCTCTCTACGGAGGCCGCCATGTTTTTTCATCACCAGTAGAGCGTGTTTTCCCCCAGGTGCGCCGTGTTTGTCTTCACAAAGGCACCGGAAACCAACGCATCAGAATCAAACACAATATAAGGAAAACAATCACTGTTGTACGTTGTTCTCAAGATGTAAAAAACAATAAGTACACAAACGTTCTTGGATATTTACTGGCTGCCAAAATAAAGAAGGAGGATAAATGAGCATGTGAGCCAAAATACACTTGTGTCTCCTACACAGTCATTTGAGTTGTTTGACCTGGGAGTGAATGCCGACTGTATTCATTTCCATTGCAGACTAACAGTTTTACACAGCATGGCCATGCAATGACATTTAAAGATTTTATTTAAAGAGTAGATTTTGCATTGAGGAGTCAGTGCTTTGCTGTTTTAATTACTAAGAAGTTATTTGTGGTTTGTTTTGCTTCTGATAGGTTCCAACATTACTCATGTTAGGTGAGGGGGATTATATTCTATAGTTATTGGCACAAAAAGTGGCAAATCAAACATGTGATATAGTTGCAGGTAATTCATTTCAGTTCTCAGATATGTTTATTGATGATAAACATTAACAAACAAATACTAAGTGTGTGAAACAAGCAGGATGAAGGCTCATGTGTCTGTGCTCGTCTTCAGGTCGGGGCATGGTGTCCTTACACGCTCACAGCGGATCAGTCAAGTTCCTCACTGTGGCTGCCGCAGTCTGCAATCGCTCCACGGGCCCAGCATCCTCCACCCCTCCCACCTCAGTCCAGCCAGCAGAGCCTGAGGATGCGGAGAACAACCCCGCGCCCTCTGATTCAACGCTGACTCCTCCTCAGGGACGAGGCGTGTGGCTGGGAGAGGCGGGCTGCACCACCATGGCTCTACGAGACTCTGCGTCCTCCTCCTCCTGCGGCTCCCTCGCGCAATCCCAGGGTTCGCTGGAGCACGGGCCCGAGGACGGGGCCCTTTACGACGTGCTCCACGACCCGGCCCACCAGCGGAGGGGTCGCCGCTCGAGCAAGGTGGACGTGAGCTCGCTGCTGGTGGTGTCCGGAGGTCTGGGCCACCGCAGGGTGAACAAAAAGACCAAACCGTCTCGCCATGAGGACACAACCTCCACTATCATGATCTGGCAGATTCCTTTACTGAACATGTGACACCAAAAACTCATTGATGGGTCAGTAAAACAGCATTTTATCAAGTAGGAAATATGTTGTGTGCATTCCTTTCACCAATATTTCTCTTTTTCTGTCTGTTGCAGGTTTGAGGTTCCACAGGATTGTCACAGGGAGACAATGTTACACTTCACAGAATATTATTTGAATGGAAACAACTAAACGTGTTATTTAAAGCACAACTGCATCATCGACCCCTGCCATAAAACACAAAGGATCAATAAAACCACTCCAACCATGACGCCTGATACAAACATCCTCCTACAGACCGGTCAAAGGATATTCTCTACTTGTTAAGGATGTATTTAAAAAACACTAAAAGGTCTTTTCATTTCACCCCCTGATAAAAGTGTTCTGTAACATGGCTAATACATTCCATTACGTTCCAGTGTTTGTGCCGTACAGTTGACTGTAAAGGACTGCAGTGTTTAAACCAGTGTTGAAAAGGAAACGGGACTCAAACAACAACACTGTCCCGCTCACAAGTCTCGAAACGACAGAGCTTTGAAAGTGTTACGGAAAAGTTTCTCGTAGGATTATTAGGATTAGGATTTCACATCGTCTGTCAAGGCCCGAGTTGTAAATATGACATGTAGCAACTCAGGATTACATGTGCAGCAGATCCGGGGTCAGAGGAAGTTTTACAATGGAATCAGATTTTTTTTTTACTATTGGAGCTGCAACTATACTGTAAACAGAGCAAAGAAAGGGATATAAAGAAAAAAAGGTGAAATATGGATGACTGAATTAGTTTGAGAGGGTTTGAGGAGAATCCCTGGCTGGCCAGGTTTCTATTCCTAAAGGGAAGAAAGAGTCTTTATCACCACAAGAGAGTTATTGTTTCCCCCTAATGCATATTTGTTTCTCACGTAAGGATATTTTAAAAAAGGATAAAAAGCTTTATACTTTGTCATGATTTGACTGTATATCTATTATGTGCATTAACAAATCCATAAACATTGTTTTGTTGAGCAAACTTGTGTATTTCCTTCCTTTTTTTTTTTTTTTATCCAGTTTACTTTTTTTTCTACCCATCGTGTCTTTCAGGGAAATCCACGTCGACCTTATGGAAAACAGATTTTTATCATATTTAAGTGGAGATAAAAGGAAGAAATGGTGTCAGTGTGACTACTTTCTTCAATCTAACCTTGTACTTCTCCTCCGCTCCGACTGTGTGCAGTCATCAGTACATGCAGGGACTAGCAATGTGCCTGAGGGGCTGCAGGAACTGAGCCTGATGCAGCTCTTCCTGGATTTTGCTGCTCATTTCTCCCACTGCCGAGCAGAAAGGGTCAAGACTTTTCCTCTCTCATGATGCTCGCGCCCACTCTCGCACAACCAGGTTTCACTATCATGTCGGTTCTAACAAAAATAGACGAGATGACTCTTATGGTCGGAGTTTTTACCAACTTGAATTTAAGATAATGTTTAACTCCTGTAGTTGAATAGTGTCTTGTATTTATTAACTAGAAGTAGAACATGGCAACACCTCAGTTTCGGTGTAAGTAAGTAACTGGGTTATCAGTGTCTGGCTGGGTGTTGTCATTGCTCACATATCAAGACAGTGCTGTGCCGCGAAGTCCTTTTGTTTTCCCTTTGACCCTGATGTTTCCATGGAGACACTCACATCCTGTGTGTGTGTTTGTGTATGTGGGTGGGTGTGTGTGTGTCCGTCAGTCCTCCGCGAGTCTTTGTTCTCAGAATATCTGGCATTAAACCCTCCCAGCTGAACACCGTCTAATCTCACAGGGCCGATAGTTGTGTGATGCCCTCGTGCCGGCTCTCGTCTATTTTTGTATTTGAAGGCCAGTTGTTAAGACGCCGCAGAATCTCCAGGGAGGAGAGGTTGTGGACCCCTGGATTTACAAAAAAGAAAATTGTGCTCCTGCAGCTGCTGCTCTTTGATGATGCTCCTTGTCACATTGAACCCAGATAGAAATAGTGTTGCATCATCAGCAAAAGGAAAATGTGACCTGTGGCAGGGTTAAAACTGTATTTATTTATTACCTCCACCAAGGAGCTAATGTTCTCATCAGTGTGTTTGTTTGATTATTCAAAAACTACTGGATGGATTAACATATTACACGATGGAAGGCTGTGGTATGGCTCAAGGAAGAACCCATTACTTTTTGGTGTGGATCCGGATCAGATGTGGATCCAGGTGGGTTTTTTGTTGATTTCTCAAAAATGTTCAGGGTACTGATATTTATGAGTGTGTGGAATTTGGTGCAGAACCAATTAAAAAAATCCGGATCTAGTTTATTTAAATGTGGTTTCATGAGAACAATCACTCGAACATAAAGTCATGCACACACAGGTGGAGTCCTCTGGAACATTTATGTATTTCTTTAAATAGAGTCATTGCAACATTAAATCCACATGTGAAGGTTTAAGGACGGCTGCATCATATTATAACATATATCCAACCAATATCGATGTAATATTCCAACGGGCGATAGATCTTATTGGGTTATTGTAAGTGTTTGATAGCACTTTTTGTGAGTGTTATGTTGCTGTACCAGTGTGTGCACAGGCATGAGAGGAGGGAGGGGTGTCCCATATATTTAAATCCCCATGCAGACCCACCCTCCTGCTGCCACGCATCGTGGTACCCAGCTCAGGGATGATGCGTAAAGGAATGTCGCATCTCATGGATGCGTCCAGAGCGCGCGCACACGACAGATGGAGCCTCGTGCTTTTCTGAGTGTAGGGTTAATACCGACTGGAGGGGGCGTGGCTTAGATCAATAATAACCGCCTCACTGTAGTGAACTGTAAAAAGAGAGAGAGAGAGGGAGAGAGGAGGAGAAGAGAGAGAGATGAGAGAGGAATCAGTGGGAACTCGCCACACAGACACTGAATGTGCTCAGCAGCGTCACATCGGAGGAGATCACCGATCAGAAGGAGGTGCGACCTGGAATGACTGGTTGATCGTCCCCTCCGTCCTCCCTGCCTCCTCCTCCACCTCCTCCTCCTCCTCTTTCTCCTGCTGCCGCCGCCCGAGTACGGATCTCAGTGCAGGTCGGGAGCGGACAGAACCACCGGTCCGGAGGCTGCGCCGTCTGGAGAAAAAGCGGGGATCGGAGAGGAACAAAGCGGCTGGAAATTGTGGGGTGAAGTGATCCAGTGGAGCCACAGGAGAGTGAGGCTGCTTCATCAGGACTTACGTAACTGAGCTGTGAGGAGGGACTGGCAGCAGAGACAGACACTGCTGCTGTTTAATCACAACCGCAGGTAGGACACATTCAACTGGGGCTGGTCGTATATCATTATATAGAGATTAGAATGAGGTGAGAACGCCTCATGCTCCCTCAGGACTCAGGACTGGGTGAACTGGTTCATCATGCTTTCATGGACACAGTCACGGTGGAATGTCTCACAGTAGTTATTGATCCAACTCAATCGTCTCTTTCTCTTCATGTTAGAGATTAATTCCTCCATCAGCGCAACACCCTGTGCGCATGCGCCCTGAACGTCTCCAGATTACCACGAATAACGGACAGACAGTGTTGCACATACGTCCAGCACTTTAAGATCAAAGCTACATGTAGGAGTGGCTTTGATTTCATGTGCGAACTGCAGATGTTGCATCTAAAATCCGCCATGAATAGATTGACATGATGCCACATTACTAGAGTGGTGAGTCGTAGAGCAAACCTGGCAACAGCAGGAGAGCAAAGTAATATTTTCCTTAAAAATTCACTGGGTCCGACCTGTTTTTACTAGAGAAATAGCGCCCCTCAGAGATCTAAGGCCATTTTATTTATAAAGCACATTTCATACACAGAGGTAGATTCAAGGTGCTGTACATTAAAAACAGCACAGAGACAAAATGAAAAGAGAAATCAATTAAAAAGCAGATAGCACAGAAAGGGTCAAAGAAATTCCAAGGATAAAATCTGTGAAGGAGTAATATAATAAAATAATTCAAATAAAATGATTAAAAAACACAATGATGGTATAATAAAGGAATCTTAAACATTGTAAAATACTGTAGTTAAAGGCACTAAAAGTTTTCAGTCTGGAGTTAAAAGTGCATAGTGACTTAAAGCTGCTCCTCCATGTTTACACTGGGCCACCAGCAGACCACACCCCAGTGATCCCAGGGGTCTGATATGTTATATTTAGGGGCAGCTCCATTTAAAAAGAGCAGTTAAACTTTGAATTCAATCCCGTGTCTGTCTTTTTAGATTTGCTTCAAACTCTTGCAGATGAATTTTGGATGAGTTGTAAGTCCCTGATTGTCTTTTTAGGAAATCCTGTTAAAAGCCCTCTTTGGTCATCAGTTCTACTGGAAATTAAAGTCTGAATCTTTTTTCTTGCTCTGGTAAAATCCTCTCCTTGTTTTCCCTCCTTGTAGGTGAAGAGAGACGTTTTTCTATCCACTCATCATGATCTGCGAAGACACAGTCTCCTGTCACCAGTGAGGACGTCAACATGAATGAGGGCCACAGGCAAGGCGGAGGGGCCATCACCGTGGAGGCCGACGTCATCCTCCACGTTGCAAACCCGGACCTCGTTGCGCCCACCAACAGAGATGGGAGTTTATGTCCAGGTTACGTCGAGAGATTCCTGCCGGAGGAGAAGGACTCCAGCCTTCCTCCAGTGTTTGAGAAGGAGTACCTGTTGGATGGGAGGCTGATGGAGAATAATCATATCGATCATCAGAAAGGCAACGGCTCATACGACTCCAGAGCTGATCAGTACCATCTCTCCAATGTTAAGGCGGCTCTGGATCTCCCCCTTCATACTGACTCTGTGTCCAATCATGTTTCTGATACGCAGCAAAACTGTACAAGCAGTGAAATGTACAACGGTGCCAGAGCTAAAGTGTCTTACGATGCAGGCTCCCCTGCGTGCTCGTCTAGTCAAGGCAAAGAGGAAACTGATCAGTCAGGGCTAAAATCAAACCTTGATCAGCAAGCTGAAAATACCTCAGCTAAAAAAGAGCCTGATCTAGTCATCGAAGTTAGCGGGCAGACAATCAGTGCTCACAAATCTGTCCTTGCAGAGAAGAGCGACTACTTTAAGGCACGGCTGTCACGAGATATCCTGAAAGTGAAGGGGATGAGCTACAAGACGTTGTCTACATTGATAGACTACATTTACACTTCCAAGGTGAATGTGAGCAAGGACAATGTCGTGGACGTTATCACAGGCGCTAAAATCCTCCAGATCCCCTGCGCTGTCCAGGCTGCCATGGACTCCATGTCGGAACAAATCACCGCAGAGAACTGCTATGAGATTCTTACCATTGCCAAAAAGCAGCGGCTGAACGAACTGAAGGAGACGGCCTATGGCTACATGAGCGACAATTTCCTCAAGATCCTCAAAGACCCCTCCGTGTACGGGCGTCTGACTGGATCGGAGCGGGACCTGATTCTGAGGAAGAGAATGGAAGGGAGGAAGACGCTGATGGTCGCAGAGATAAACGATGTTTTTGATCGAGTTGGGAGCAGGCCGCCGAGTCGTTGCGGTAGCCGACCACAGAGCCCCTTGTCGGTGGGGTCTTTGGAGGAGAACCATATGATTTACTTCTTTAATGAAACGGCGAATGACTGGAGACCTTTGACGGCGATGCCTGAGGACTTAAACACTAAAGGGTGTGGGATGTGCACCTTGTACAACTACCTGTTTGTGGCAGGCGGGATCAAGGGCTACGGTGACAAAGGCAAAGTGTCGGACAAAGTCTTCTGTTACAACCCCATAACCAACCGCTGGGCTGAGGTCAGACCTCTGAACCAGGCTCGAGCCCAGCTCAAGCTCGTGTCCATGGACGGCCACTTGTACGCCATCGGCGGGGAATGTTTGTTTACAGTGGAAAAATATGACCCTCGCATGGACCGCTGGACTACTGTGGCCCCTTTGCCCAAGGGCGCCTTTGCCGTGGCCCATGAAGCCACCACCTGCAGTGGAGAACTCTACGTCTCAGGGGGCTCCCTCTTCTACCGCCTCGTCAAGTACGACCCCAAGAGGGACGAGTGGCAGGAGTGCCCCTTCAACAACAGCAGAAAGAAGTCCACAGACATGGTGGCGTTCAAGAGCTTCATCTACCGCTTCGACGTCAACCGCGAGCAGGGCATCACCGTCTTCAAGTACAACACCATAGTGAAAATGTGGCACGACTGTGCATCTCAGAGGCCCGGGAGCCACTTACCGTTCAGGTGCGCCGTCATCGGGAACTGCATCTACTGCGTGAACAAATCCCAGACGCTTCAGTTCGTAGTGGAGGAGGAGGGCGGCTACTTTGTGGAGGAGGCACTGAGGGCACCTCTAGAGGCGAAGGGCATTCTTTTTCCTTTTGTGCTCACGTTGCCAGAGAAGCCTGAAAAAGTGACATAGTGTGTGTGCTCATGTGTGCGTGTCATCCAGAATAAGACATTATACCTGGCAAAACTAGAATAAGCAGAAGACATTATATACACTCTTCAGTGTCAGCTTCTGTCCTGTGTCTCTATGGCTGCTTTGCAATGGAATGTGTGTGTTTGCATGGCAATTTAACAGGTTTACGCCTTAAAAGGAAACATTTTATTTGTCAGTGTTGAATGACTGAATGAAACCACATTTGTTTCTGACTGTAGATAATGACATCATGAAAGTGACTGTAGATTATTTTGTGTATTTCCTGTGTTAGGTTTGTTTTGGTGCAATTTAGAATAGACTTAGAACATATTAACTAGTTTACTGGTGACTTTGGTAACAAAAAGTTGTTTTGCTGGAGATTTTATTATTATAAAAAAAAGATGGAAGCAGTTGTAAGTGTGCTTTATGAATGATGTAAAGCAGGTTCTATGCAAATGAAACCGAATATAAGGACGGTCTGCTGTTGTGATATTTCATGGTTACTAGGAGCGGATTTGACTGGAACGAGTATGATGTTGCTCAAACTCTAATCTGCATTGCCTTTTATTCATCCTGTGACATATTCTCACATTAGAATGAGTGAAAAAACAAGAAACTGCTGTATTCATCTTCTAAACCACAGAAATATTCCTCCTGGTGAAGCATTTATTCACCTGTCATGACTTCAGGCGACGTTCACACAAAACAAATTTGTATTTCATCTCCTTCAAGTTAAAGCTTTAGATTTTTGCATCACAAATCAGAAACTGAAAAAGTACACGTATTCTTCTTATAGTGCCTCTTCCTGGGTGTAACAGTTCTTGCTTTTAGCACATTTGCCAAAGATGAACAAGAATTCTTTAAGGCTATAACAAACCTTCATAAATCAAACCCACAAACAGCATAATGTATTTTCACCTCTTTTTTTCCCCATTAGGTTCGTAACAAAGAAAGCACTTCTCGCCATGGTCGAGTCAAAAAGTAAAACAACAGTAGTTTGACTGGAGAAGTAAGATGTTTGCTGCTAACTGACACTTCTCTGGAAGGTTCTGGAGAAGTCGCTAGAACTCCACAGAGCTGCTATGACCTTCCCTGTATGACTTTCAGCAGCAGAACCCTGTTCACCTGGGTCCATCCCTTCAGGCCCAACATCAAATCCGACCACTGTGCTGCAGGGTCCCAGCCCCTTGCTGCCTCCCCTAAAGGCGTCCTGGTCATATGAAACTAATGAACCATGTTCTTCTTACATCGGTGTACGTGAATGCCAGTTTTTGCTCTTAACAGTCCTTGCTTTGCAATAATGCAGTGGGAGTTTTGTATGGAGGCTAACGCTGAATTATTCCTTGAACAAATAGCTTTTGATAATATTTGTAGAAGTGTATCCATGCAGTCAATGTGACGCAGACAAAATGGATGTGGTTTTGTATTTTTTTTGGCTGGCTGGCTGGCGTCTGTATTTTGTTGATTTTTTTGGTTTTGTTAGGATTTGGTAGTTTTGGATCTGCTGCTGTGATGGACAGTAAAGTGATGCTGAGGCTTCCTGTTCATGGCGTACGTACAGAGTGAGCTGACCAATAAGCTGTTGGATAATGTACATCGGTCAGAGTTAAGTGCTACAAATAAAATATCTTGTGTCTGAAAATCACCCATGGGCCTCTGAGTGTGTTTTCAACAAGATGCTTTGTTTTGGTTTGTTAAGCCTTTCACACGTGGAATCGACCTGACATCTAGTGGGCTTGGCATCTAACTGCAACCAGAACATTTAGGAGCTAGAATGTATAAGATAGATAGATTGACTGCTACACCAAATAACACAGAGACAAAGATATAAGTCTCCTAAACATGCCTGATTATTTTCATTCAGAGTCATGAATTTCAATCAAATTGATGAAAATGTCAAAAATAGGGTAATAGAAATCCTTTTGTGCAGATCCTTTTGTCTGGATCTGCCAAAAAACGTCATAAATTACTTATTGGCCTGTGTCCCATTCCTCAACATAATTTCAATAAAATAAACATAATTTCCTTGGCAGAGAGAACTAAGATGCCTGTTTTTCCTCACCAATAATGTAGGGTGATTGTTGTAATATGCACAGTATTCTATGCCAGTAAGATGTGTGGGTTAAGCCATTGTGGACATTGTTATGGAAAATGTAGATTTTAATCTGTGTTATTTTATGCAACACACTTAGTGCAGCTGCCTGTGAAATGGTTTTGTTGGAGCGATCATGCAAAATACTCTTTAGCTAAATCTATCAACATGTAACACAAAGGTGATTACTCATTTAAATCTGTTGTTCTCTAATGACATTAAGAGTTCATTCCCACAACAAGGACCTTGTATTGAGACACAGTTAAGAGGTTTGGTTAATGTGTCTTTTCTTGCAAATAATTGTTTATTGTTTGTTGTAATATCAGTATCAGCTAATATGAAAATCTTTCGGTCGGCTCCATGAGTTTCGACCAATGTGTTGGCCAAAAACACAAATCCTTCAAATCCAAATGAAGCATTTGATCATGATGTTTTTATTATTAGCTGTTCCAGTTATATGTGTTTAAATTGTTAACAGATGACACATGTCTGTGATAGAAGTGGCGACACTAGCCCTGTCTCACAGTTATGAACTTGGTATCATATGAGGCTCCTTGAAATGATGACTTGCTGATCTCATATTTTTGAGATGAATTATGATAAAACCTTCTCATGACTCCAATTTTGAGGGAGTACCTTTCAAAACTCTACCATGCAAAAATAAACTCAGATAGTTCATAATGCGTTGTAGTGAAAACAAAGGTTTATCTATTGGAAATCAAACAATGTGCAAAGTGGAAGCATTTAAATATAAGTGGGGTGTGGATTGCAGGTGAATACTGATTCTAACAATGACACATGTAGCCTGCATGTTGACAGCTATGTAGAAGGGTCAAGTGAATGAGGAGTGTTATCTTCTGCTAAACAGCGACCTCGGGTGGCAGATCCAAGGTATTGGCACCATCACGTTTCCCCTTCATTTCCCAAGATTCTCCTGGGTGTGTTTCCTCTATTACATCATCACTAGGTGACCTGGCTGATGGGATCACACGCCGGAAACAACACACACGCCTCCATGGTGAGTTTACATGTGTTTCACTGAGAGAACACAACATAGTAACACAGCTCAGATGCACTCATATCAGTTAAACAGCAACTTGAGATTGAAATCAACACTATAGACTTCAGAGGAAAATTGTGATTTGAAATTGTTTATTTGCTTCAAGAAGTCAACTTATTGAGATGTCATAGTTGGAAAACTACAAAAGCCTCACAACACATTTCATTTACACCAAGGCTTCACTACTTTAAGCACATATAGTCACTTATATAGTTCTGTTTTCTTACTTTGTAAGAAATGTAAACTCAAGGGCAATATGGCTCAAATACTGTATCAATTAAACCTCACGCTCACATTGTCAGGCATGTCAGTGTTTTCTAAAGGGACAGTGGAGGCATTGTTCTACTCCACTAAAGGAAGTCACACATTAGAGAGCAAGCGACCGTCTCAATGTCTTAACAGAGACAACCTGTGCAGAAACCTGATGGGAAATACATTTCGTCTCCTGCCAACAGCTTCAAGACAACAACACAAAACACTCATAAACTACTCACGTTAACAATCCCCTATTCTGCTCCATGATTTGCTTTCATTTTGTTCTTGCTGTTGGGTAGCAGACCCTCAGCAAATGCAATTTAGTAGAATTTAAATATAGTTGGTAACTTGTCAGCTGGCATGTCAACATGTTTTATTTTTTATCATTAATCTAAAAATGTAAGTGATTAGACAAGAATCGGTTTCCTCCTCTACAGCGATAAGAGAAGGAGGAATGGGACAGAAAACTGAAGGAGGCTGAGACTGTATTGGACAGTGAGGCTAAATTAAATGGTGGAAATATATATGTTCTACTATTTGAGCAGTGTCTACACTTAATCTTAAAGTATAGATTATAGTTAAATAACAGTAAAAGTCATTTTACCAAATGTCTGAACTCGTTCAATGTTACTAGGTATTGAAGCTGAAAATCAGCCTGTGCATCAAATCATAATTTCACACCTACACTTAGCGATGATATATTCTCAGTCTGTTTAAGACTCCTTATCTTTCCTGACATTTACATTAAACCATAGATTTAAATCCACATCACGCTTGCTGTAATATTCTACCTAGGTTGGAGAACAGCTTTACAAATCCCACCTCATCATGTTTCTGCAGGGATACGATACAAGATCTAAAAACAAACAAACCGTAAAATACAACCGTGAAAGGGCCTTAAAGAATACACTGTAAAAACTGCAACTTATATTTTTTGAGGATAAACCTAGTCTGTTGTAAAACCTCAAAACATTATTTCAAGTAAAGTTTTATACATACAAATTGTAATTAGATGCTTTTATCAGTTTCAAGTTGGAATAGTTTAATTATTACATTCAGGACTAATTATTAAAATTTGAATAATAACAATAATCATTTCTGGAATTGATATCTACAGGTACCGAAGGTCACTTTACAGAGTTGGGAAAAAATAAAATAAAAATAGAACAAACCAAGGACAGATATGATGGTAGTGATCTTGTGCCTTTGTAAACAAGTGGGTGTCTTGAACTGCCTGACTGAATGCTCTATCGCCATAGGTTTATTTTAGTCACATTAAGAATTCCTCAGAAACCCTTTTTAATCTAATGTTAAAAAGTTACATGATGGAGGCTGTTCTTTATCCCATTTTTGCTCATCATATGACAGTCACCATACCACCACCAGCTCAATAAGAGTCGATGGGACACATCTTTGACTTCAGGTGTATCCTTGGTATTTGAGGCTGAACTCAAGCTCCAACTCAAGCACAGCCAGACACTTGTCCTCAAGTCGGGGTTATTGTGGTGTTGACTGGGGAACTCTGCTTCCGTGCTGCAGCAGGTCGTCTTCGTGTTTGGCTGCATTCATCCCTCCAGTGTTCTTGTCCCAAAATGCAGGCTGGATTGTGGGACCTTTTGAAACACTGGTATTCTTTTTGTCCATGCAAGAGCTTAATTTTATGTTTTTTAAATCTCTAAAACTAAAAACGTGTTTCTAACGTTGTCATTATGGGTTATTTGGTGTAGACTGAGGACCAAAATGGCAAATTTTAATTTGCAAGAAAATCTGCAATATAATTATGTGTGCAAAAAGGGAAGGGGGGTAAATATATTCTAAATCCACTGTAAATTGGCTTGTTGCCTTGAACAATTTTGAATATGACAGGGTTTTACCCTAGGGTGTACCCTAGCATATTTTCACACTGCAAATAGATTTTTCTTCACTCTACTTTTGTTTGTTTTTTATCATTAAAAATCTGCTTCATGTCTTTTCATAGACTGCACTGGTTTCCCCACCAACCTTATCATTGTTTTGTGAGGTTTATCTACGCAGTAAGAGTTGGGTACGCCAAATTTATGAATTGCATTCATTTAGTCACTAATCCAATACAGCAACACCACACACTGCTGCCTAAATATATTACAGTCTGAATAGCTGCTGCAGAAATGAACTGTTTATTTCAGTGTTCTCATACTGACTTGTTTCACATTGTGCTGCTGTTGTGCTGCTCACTTACTATTAGCTTATTCCCTCTTTCACCACTGGAGAGCAGTATGAGTTTGATGTAAAGAATCGATGAGCCACAGCTGCACCCTCCTCTATCTGTTCCACATGAGTTCATACAGATTGTATAGCATCATATACCAGATTAGTATGGTCCATAGCTGGCACACGTGTTGGCTGGGTCAAATGACGGTGTAAGTCTTTGTTATTTCACTGATAATGACAGAACTGAGGATTGGTTTTCTAATTCCAGTCTATCAAACAATGCACCATGCCATAACCCACATTAAAGTATCTTACTTTTACTTAATTTGCCAATCTCTATTTTTGAGCGATCCAATTTTTTAATTAAAAGCATAGATTTATCCACGCTCTACATTGTGATGAATGTCAGCTGTGGAGTCTGAACATTTGACATTGTGCCTGTCATTTAACTCCGTCAGGTTTAAATAAAAACGAAACCATATGCAATTTAATTAATGATTTCAATCGAGCGGTGCACTCGCAGGTCTCGGTGAAGAAGAAAGAAAACATTGCGCTCGCTAATTGCTCCTGCGAGTTGTCACAACAATTCATAAACCTAACTCTGCCTGTTGCCATGGCGCTCCGATGATTGACAGCCCCTGACGTTTGTTTCAACCTGTTCCTCTGAAGGTCTTGTGGGATGGCTCACTCACACAAGGAGCGCACTTCTCTGTTTACCATTTCCCAAACTACCAAAATAGCTTTCAGTTATTTTAGAGATGTTACATGGAAACATATAGAAACCAATCCCAGGTGCAAGGTACGTGCTTTTTGCAAGTATTGATATAATAAGCAACATATCACAGCTGCCTGGCCCTGATCCATGTAGCTCATCAGTTAGCATTAGCCAATATCACCTGGTGGTGTTTATGTTTACACCTGAGGCTGAGTTGCAATAAAAACCTTCTAAATAGGATTCTTTAGTCAAGAAGCTAGTTTTTTTTAGCAGCAACCTGACAAAGCCTGAGAGAACTGCAATGTTGGGTTGATGTTTGAAAAGCATACAAGGGAAAATTGTGCAAAAACTAACTTGCATGGTATAAATGTGCATGCCTTTGCGTTTGTGTGTGTTGTATATACAGTAATAAGCAACATGTCATAGCATGTTTAGCCAAGCAGCTTCTAACTGCTGTGGCTAGCATTAGCTTGTTTTTATATCTGTGGCCTGAATTGCTCAAAAGAATCTTGGTTTGAGTTTTGACTTTATTTGTCACAATTAAGAAGCCATTGGTTTAACTTAGTGTCCCCACGCTAACTGCAGTAGTTGCTAACTTAGACAATGTGATGAAGCCCTATGTAACGTTAGCTTGGTCCCAAAAACAAGCATGAATGTGAAAATTGTAGGTGCCACTGAACTTAGCACAGTTTAGCTTTCTTACTGAATCATGTCACAACTAAAGAAGATAATATGCATAAATGTGCATTTATTTAATATACTATTTTACACTATTGGGTCAAGTTAGTAACACCAGGCTAACTACAGTAGCTGCTAACTAATGAAGCTTGAGAAAATGTAACATTTCCAAAAGTAGTGAGAAAATAACATAGAGGAAGCTGCTGAATTTAGCAAAGTGTATCTTTCTTATTGAAGCTCACAAATACATAGCTAAGTTAAGTGGGCTAGAATGTGCAGGTGCAATGTATCACAGCTGTCTAGCATGTTTACCTCAGCAGCTAAAGTAGTTAGCATTAGTTTGGCTAATCTTGTGTTCACACTTGACACCTGTGTGTTAAGCCACAGGGAACTTTAATTTGGTTCCCTGAACAGAAAGCTAATTTTATACTGTATATTTCATAGACTGTCATACGTTGTCTTAATATTGGCTGAATAAAGGTTTTAACAATGTTTTATTTCTGACAATCGGTTTGCGGAGGTTGGAGCTGTGAGGATCTGCTGTCCCGTTCTTCCAGCGGTGATGGCGTTTGCAATGGGTCAATGTGGTGAACCAGACTGGCTTGTCATACCAGGACAGTTTCTCCATCAGCTGTTGTTGCACAGACGTCCACCAAGATCTTGTATCATGGGGCCTTCTTTGGAGGTAAGCAGCTAGTCCCTGTGCTGCAGTTGTCTTTAGTTTTCTTTCAGAATACTAATTATGTTTGCTTAATTGGTTTTACTCATTAAAATGGGGAGCTTGTTAAATCTTTTCCCCTTGTTTTCACCTAGAGCCAAATTTAGCTAACAAGGTCTGTCTGAATCTGAACTACTTTGTTTAAAAAATGAGGCGTTAATGGTTTAGGCTTTCAGAGAGCACTGTCAACTGATCTAACATCTTGAAAGCATGAAGATGAAATTTAAAATGACTTACAGCTTCTCATGTGATAAGCTGCTGGAATGTTTTTTTTTGTGCTCTGCCGCTGAATAGCTTTGAGCTGCTTCTTTTCACGAAAATGGCAAAGAGATGTAAAAAAAAAATGACATTTTGTTTTAATTTCCAGTTGATTATCTGTGACTATGTGCTAAAACAGCAAACCTGCACCCCCTTTAGAGAAGGAGTGAAAAACGTGAAAGGCTGGAAATTAGAATAACCAGAGAAAAGTATGGCCTGGGGAGAAGCATCATGTAATGTGCTTTTCCGTATCCACCCCACACTCTCTCACTTTTACCATTTGAATATACACAGAATTATTTACACCTTCAAGGCAACTTGACTGAACTGCACATCAGTCAATTAGTAAATCAGAAATTTTCTGTGATTCCAGTTTAGCGTGGAGTCCTTGGCTCCCTCTGGTCCCCCCCTTTTAGTCTCCCATCCTGACAGTGACAAATTACTACTCTGCTTGGCGAGATTGAAAATTAAAAGCATTTAAAGTTGCTCATGCATTTATGCTAATGAGAAATTCAGATATGATTTGCATGCCAAAGAGGCTAGTCTGAGAACTCATCAGTGCCCCCACCACCTCGAGCCTTGCATTTCTTTAGGCTCTGTTTTTTTTTCCCTTTATATGTGAGCAAAGAAGAAAATGCAGTGTGTAAACAGTCTCTAAATGTGACATATTTTATGGCTGCGTGTCAGTACATACAAGAAATTGTGTTATTGCCTCCAAGAATGTATTTGTACAGTGTTTATGGTGCAACGTAACATTGGCATCCCCCCATAACCACTCAGGCAAATTGGGTCAGTGTGACTAGCATTGTCACATCACAACACAGGAAGGAGCAAATACCATGAACATTATGTTGCTGCTCTCGCTGTCATGCATTTAAGAGGAACTATTAAATACAGGACGTATTTACTAGTCTAACAGTGGAAAGGCAAAATTTAAATAATGAGATTTATTGTCTGGGCATAAGCTCCTAAAGTCTAATATTAAAATGTTTGTTTGTATGAAAAGGGCTTTGTTTCATGATAAACACGGGAAGAACACTTTGGAGCCTCAGTATTAAAACCAGTTGTTTTCCATTAAGCTCCATTCACGTCTTCCTCTCAAAATATCACAGTGCACACTTCTTTAAATTTGTTTATTCCACTGTTACTAAATGATTGTAACCTTGGAAACGCAATGCTTTAATGAAGGTGGAAAATGAAATGGGACTTTAATTTGTTTCAGTGTTCATCGGTGAGGTGAAATGGATTAGCTGTGATTGAGGTGTGAGATGAGGAAGGGAAGCGCTGACATGACACTTGTATTTGTCATCATGTCATTTCAAGGAGGATGCTGCAGCAATTATGAATATGGGTACACAGCAATTAAAAACGGTAGTATTCATTAATAATTTTTTTTTATTTTCACTGGCCTCTGAAATGATTGCCACTGCGCACAGGATTTCCAATTATGCTGCTTAATTAGAAATGTCAATATTAAGAAATAATTAAACCTGGGAATATATTAAGGTTGTCAGAAATGCTTAAAAAGTTATGACCATCACTCACATGATGTTTTCTCTAATGCACTTTGCAATGATTTGTAAATTAAAGATGAGACTTTGATCAATGTGTCTGGAAAACTTAACTGGATATTAGTAAGTTACATGATCACCTATATTTTTTAAGAGAAACTGCTATTATTAGCATGGGAATGAAAAGTATATGTACAAGAACATATATCTTATTTATTAAATTATATATGTAAAATGTGAAAGTGTGAATACTGTTTCAAATGGCAGTGTGAGACCACAACAGTTTACTGCAGATAGTTAAATTAGAACAAAATAAATGTGTGAGTGTGTATAAGAGGTTCTGCTTCTAGTTATGATGTGATTTGTGGTTCGGGTTATAAATTGGTCAGGGTTAATATCAATAGTTTAAAGTGTTCTGTAGACATAAAAAAAAATTTCCAGTTTCAAATTTGATCAAGATATTGGATAACATATCTAATTTAAAACCATTTTACAAAAAAAATGTTTTTAAATGAGGTTATTGATTAACCTCCTATGATTGACAAAGGAATGTTATTCCACAGTTGTTGAGCCCTTAGAATGTTTGATTGATTGTGTCATTTAATAAGCTTTTTTTTTTTTTACATCTGTGTTTGTGTCATTCTTTCAAACTTAGTGAACTGAATTAATCTCATAAACTAAAATGATCCTTTTTCTTAAAATAATACAATGAGTTCTACTG
This sequence comes from Paralichthys olivaceus, assembly GCF_024713975.1. Lineage (NCBI taxonomy): Eukaryota > Metazoa > Chordata > Actinopteri > Pleuronectiformes > Paralichthyidae > Paralichthys > Paralichthys olivaceus. The sequence continues at coordinate 17,893,853 of NC_091104.1, read as the reverse complement.
TATGTGCATCATAGCCTTACAGAATAAATAAATCTCATTGGTGCATTTGTATTTGCTTACCACCCTAATCTCAGACGCTCGGAGCAGTATTTGTGAACATGGGCAGCATTCTATTACAAAAGCTCAAAAACATAAAAACACTGAAATGTTATCAGAAGATGAAAGCCAGACAATCTCCAACCAAATGATTATGTCTGATGGTGAAATTCTTCTAATCACGCATTTCCAAGACTTTTTTCTATTACTGTCCCATTCACTTCCTGTGGAGATGTGTCCCTTTCTCTTGTCCCTTAATATTAAAAGCGTCAAGAAAACCTTGACTTTCTTGTTTTTTTATCCTGAGAGACAAACCCATTTTGAACTGCCTGTGATCATAGGAATACATTTTCATTCAAATAGAGATCTCACAGGTAGCTGTGTATTGATACTAGTGGATTTAAGGCAGACTAATAATCAAGTAGAGCCATCACCTGTTGACTGTAGCTGAGGCACACTGAAAGAAAGACTTGAAAGCATTTGTACCTCAAAGCGATGGCAGCCTCTAATGATAGGATCGGTTTTGGCACAGCACGTCGGCCATGTTTCCCTCAAAGCCTAGTGTGACAGTTCTTTAATTGGACTGGTCCGTTCCCTCAGTGCTGTAAAATGTTATTAGCCAGCATAGCTCGACTATGGTGTAATTATTCCACAATGTACTGTAATAAAATCAAGCAAGACAAAGATGATCTCATGGAATTCTGTACATCCATACATGAGCACAGGCCATTTCATGTTCATTTGGACTTTAATATTCATGTCTGAGGTGCACTGAATCACTTTAAACCAAGTGCTAACTTAGCGCTTATGCATCTAAGAGAAGGAGGAGCTGAGACTCCATCAGAGGATAATTGTTCAAACCATGTTAGTGTTCAGGTCAACTTAAAAAAAATATTGTTGTAGTGTAAGAACATAATTTCATCACCATCCAGCCACTGTAAATAGAAAACTGAGCTCCACGAGAGGTTGCATCCTTGACCTTTATACATTTCACATCCCGCTCTTTCTGTCTCTTCCTTGTTCTTGTTTTCCCTCTCCTGAATGAAAGAGTAAAAAGACCCTTGTGAACTAAAGCCTATATCAGCTAGATGAGAGAAGAGAGAGTCTATGTGTGTGCGAATGTGCGTCTGTATGTGTGTGTGTCTCCTCTAGCCTGCGGCTGCAGATTAGCCGTGAGAGCCAGAGGATCGCCCCCGCTCTCTGACAAATGAGAAAAGCCACAGTGGCCCTGGCCAAAGTGACAGGCCAAATGGAAGCAATTCCTCCCGAGGCGGGGGAGAGCAGCTGTGACCAGGGCCTGCTACGCCTTTCTAGACAGGACTTTTTGTGTGTGTGTGTGTGTGTGTTTGTGTATTGGCTGTAGAGACTTAACCCACGAGACAATTGGCATTTCTCTTCTGGCGGTCCCCATGAAGCGGTTTGTGTCGCTGACCTATGGGGAACCCCAACAGTCACAGATGACTGTACACCTTTACCTGTGTGGGATTTTGCCATGTTTGTTTGTTTTATCCTCCTCCATTCTGCCCTGCTCTCTGCTGGACATATTTGTGAACATTGCTTGCTGACTTTTTTATATATTAACTTGAGCCAAGGTAATGGGCCTTTGGACAAAGGGTCTCCACATGGTTGTGGGATCGCTCCCAGAGGCCACTGGATGTGTGAGTAATTAACACTGAGCCTGATAGATTAAATAGTACCCTGCTGAGATCGACTCTGTCTGCAGCTATTGGTATACTGACCTGCTAGCAGCAAGACACTGTCAGGGGGCGAGGATGGAAAGAGTGGCAAAGAGAACAACGGGGACGTAGAGAAATGTAGAGAGTTCCCAGACCACACAAATAAAAATGAATATAGTGGACGTAAAGTGTTGAAGCGAATAGGCCTAAAAAATGAGGATAAGAAGAAGGATAGCTCAGGGACGGAGACTATTCCCACTAGTGTGTAGTATTTTGCCTCCAGTTCAGTCAGGCTGTCTGTCAAGAGATATATCCAAATCCTTGTCTCCGTGCTGTCTTTCCTTCTCGTCTTTAAATCTGTTTGTTCTCCCCTCGCTCTCTCTTCTATCACCCAGGGCCAAGTGGATCAGGCTTCACTTCAACACAGCCATCATAATTACTCCACGCTGCAAGAATCAATTACAGCTAAGCACCATTGTTTCTAGAATGGAGCTAAACATTAAAGTTTAAAAATTCCAAATTATTAAAAAGTCATGCTCTCAGGGACACATACAGAATATTTACTGTTAACAAATAACTTAATAACTTCACTCCAAATTATTAATTCATGGCTCACATTGGCTCAGCATGCCGTGTCTGATGGTTAATTTCTCTGCCTTTATACATTGTTAAATATGCATTACTTCTTGACTATTCCATATGAGCAAATCAGAAAATCTGAGCTGCAGTTTTGTCTGTTGACATACTGATATAAATATTCCAACATGAACTAGTTTTTTGTTCATAGCTTGGGAAATGCACTTTCGTCCTTGCATTACACTGACTAGTGCAGTGGCCGTTCAAAACTTGCTTCTTTGATTGGCCTGTGGTAACGCTGGTTGCAGCTTTCTTTTTGAAACTGTAAAATAACCTGCAGTAATTGCAACGCAAGTAAAACCTGGTCGATCCGCAGAACCCTGAAGCTGCCGCTGCTGCACAAAGAGCTGTTCACCTGTTTATTCAAAGTTAGCTGAAGCTTGACACAGTATGCAACCCTGATTTGGAGATACAGTTGTTATTGTTGTAAATGCACCCATAGTCCTGGGTATGCTGTTGTCATGGACGTGCTGTTATTGTGATCGACAGCGTCACTTGCGTTGAGTCCCAGCCGCTCCTGCTATAGAGCGGTGGCGACCTGTTAATTCAAACTTTATCAGTATTTAACAAATCACATGTCCAAATCACTCCAAATTTAACACTGCACTTCCTTGGGCCCTTAACAATTATTCACATTCCAAGTGTTGGTAAGAGGGACGGTTCTCGACATACGCGAGCCAGAGACAGGAATTATTTGATGGATGTGGTCTGGTTGGCATATCTCGGTACATCTGATCACTTTTACTTAGAGGAATGCTGAGTGTTTAAGCAAAATATCCTTGAGTTGGCCGTGTTTGACTCATGTTTGAGCTAATGACAGGGTTCTGATTAGGGCAGCAATCATGGATCATGTTTTTTTTTTTGCTGTATCAGTCTCCTGCTGGGTGCTAACTGTTTGCTAACTAATCAGTCATGCCACTTGAATTTGATGAAGAAAATTATTTTCATGAAGAAAATTATTTTCATGAAGAAAAGATGGTAAACCCTGCAAGAGTATCGTTGGACTGTAGATTCAGCACATTTAGGTGCAGTTGAAGTAACCATAAAGAGATTTTCTAAAATAGAAAATCCTTTTTTGTTCGGTTTATTTGCTCACATAAAAACGATATCCCAGATCGTTGTGGATTTCTTGGTTTGGTGCAGATTAGCACAGTATAGAGGCCATATTCACATCTTAAGCCAATCGTTACTGACAGCACTTCTTATTCATTTCCTCTGTGTATGCATACAGAATATTACCAGTGGGATTTATTTCCTTATTGGTGTTTTATGCACAATTCAAGTTGTTGAGCTTCTTTGAGATTAATGCTATTGCTGAATTGTTGTAATAGCCAGTGTGGCAACCTGCAAACATTTTCCATCACAGGTTACACAGTATAGTCAGTGAAATGCAAATACCACTTTATATAGCCTTGTCTGTTTACAGGAGGTATGAATGGAACTAAATGGGCTGCAGGATGATTGAGAACAAGGAAATTGAAGGTACTTGCTCTTTTAGCTTCTTCCAGCTGAGTGAGCCCAAAACAATGTGGCACAACCTGAAATAGTTCGCAGCTTTGGGAAAAAAAAAAGTCCCCAGGCGCTGTAAATTGGCTCTCAGAAGAGAGGAAAAGAAACAATTGCCCTTTACCTCTGAGGTTGCATGTCATCTCTCTGAAACTCACTGCTGGGCAGATTAAGGTCAAGTAGACCCTCTCCTCCTTTTTTCCCCCTCTCCTCTGAAGGAAGCAGAGAGAGGGCGAATAAAATGATGACAGGGAGGCACTGAGAGAGAGTGAGCGAGGGTAGAAACTCAAGATTTCGGTCTTTGAAAGAGGTTTTACACTCATCCCTGGTGGTTTTCCTCTCTCACTCTAAGAACTGTGTTGATAATGGCTGCTTGTCAAGGCGGATGAGCCCACCTGCTTTTTGTAACTCTGTCCTGCTGCTTCAGCTCCTAGCCTCGACATAAATATGAAAGAAACACAACTGGGGGTTAGTAGTGATCCTGCATCGTGCTTGTCAGCTGATGTAGCAGTAAAGCATACAATATTATATGAGAGAGCACACATTTGACTGATTATTAACCAAACTGAACAGGGGTATTTAATTAAAGGAAAATTCCTCAAATAAAGGTCCATTAACATCATAATGTCCAACTAACGATATGATTCAGTGCTACAGTGATATTGAAATATTAGATGTATAAACAATAAATAAGTTGCAGTTGGGTTTTAAAATTGACTGTCAAATCAAAAAAAGTATAATGCAACAGTATATTAACAGTGTTTATTGTCCCTCTTATAAACACCCTTCATTATACTGGAGGGGTTATAATAAATTCTCTAATTTAGAATAATCTTTTGTCATGTCAAGAAAAATATAAAGTACATACAGAAAACACCCTGTCACTTTTTTTTAAAACTTTTCCCAGACTCACTTCTCACCATCTATTGTCCTTTCTCTTGTCTGTCCAAGTGTTGTCACATGAGATGATTTACAGGGCTGTTAAACCAGTTCTGTAAAGGTTAGAAAAGCTGTGCCAGTTAAGATAGAAATGCTCAGTCAACATTTTACAATTCTAAATAATTTATGGGTTAGGTCCATGTTCAGATAGAATAGTGTCTGGGTCCAAACAAGGACCGTGGTCTGCCTACCTCTGTTGTAGGCCAACTGAAATACAGTAGGTTACCCTCCTGAACCTGCTGATCTCACATCATCGAGATAATGTAGACTACTTTCTGCTAACACCATATTATGTCATTAGGTTCTTGCTCATCACAGATGATAAATCAGTGAAACTCAAGTGGCAAGCCTGCCAATTGTAATTACCGAATCATTTGACACACAATTAAGTCTTTTGTTTCAATGGATTGTCCTGTCAATCAGAAGAGAGCGCCTGCACGTTCGGTAATATGCGAGTAAATGGCATAACATTTTGCTATCCATGTCAAAGGCACAGTCACCAAGTCTGCCGGCAATTAGGAGCTATAATGTGCTGAGTTGAGCACAGCAATAAAATAGGCAGCAATTTCTTCTGCTCCTGTTGAAATTATGCTTATCAGGTACCTCGCCTCACAGAGGTGAAGGGTCGACCCGATCAGGCAGGCAGCATTTCTCCACATAATTGAGAGAAGTTTGGATTTAATTGTATAATTAATCTTTTTGAATTAAGTTACACAGAAGTCCGACCCCTAAATTAGGCAGTCTGGAATATTTTAAATTGCCTTAATGTGAAATCTGGCTCTGGAATTCACTTTGGTCTCTTCTGACGGTATGAGGTAAGTTTTTAGGCCTGATGAACATGGCATGCTGTAATAACCTGTTAGCAGTTCTTATCACGTTGTTCCTGCATATGATTCATTTCCTCAAAAAGTAATTGCATTTTCAAAAGGAGGCTTGTTGCATTATATAGCTTTCTATGGGTCTGTGAAAATATATAGATGGAATTTATGGTGTTGCCCATCCAACTGAATTTGCATGGAAAAAAGTCTGTGTTTTGTTAGGGCTTATTTATCTAATTTATTCTTTGTGCATTACTCTGACCTAATCTATTCTGAATGCAGTCGAGATCTATATCTGATCAATCTTCTGCCCTCTAAAATCATTCATAAGGTCTGGCACATCTGGTGCTCTTGCTCCAACAGTCCTTACAGCTTCCATGAACATCTGGCCAGTGGATGGTCAGCTCTCCTACAATTTTCTGTTTGCATTTAATAAGATTTCCTCTGTGAGCCAAGTTAATTAACTCATTTTAGGTTTATTCTGAAATTATCATAGTTGTCCTGATGGATCAGATGACAAACTGGTTATTGTGGTGGTCGTCTGTATCAAAGTCTAAGGTTTACATCTGTAAACTAGAATGGAGATCAGTTACACCAAACTTCACACACCCATGGATATAAGTCTGCTAAATATGCTTGATTTTTCTCATCAAGATCAATAAAAATGTCCTCTTGGTGAATATGTAAAAACAAATCTTGTTAAAGTTTACAGTTCCACGCCAAATCAAATGAAACCAACCAACAAACAAATGGACAGGGTCGGAAACATAACCTCCTTGGCGAAGGTAATTAGCACCAGGCACATGTGGTATTGATGGAGTAAAGTGATGCATATAATCGTTGTGTGTGTGAATAGCCTCAGTAGAGTTAGTCCAGTCCAGACTGTTTCCACTGCACCTGAGAATCCATCAGATTCTTTGTTCTAATGTGGAATCTTATTATCTCATGAATGTCTGGTATTGACTTTACAACTCGCATGCTGAAAAGTCTAACCCAAGAAAAAAATGAATGGACTACTGCTAAAACAATCAGTTGATTAATTCCTGAATTCACAACAATTTGGATAGCAAATCAATGTATCTGTTTACCATCATAAACCACTAAAGGTTGATGAAATAAATGTATATGTTTTAATTGTCCAATTGACTCCCCAGAAACGGTATTGATATGTGTGTATTATATTAGTATAATTAAATAAATTGGACTGAATTTAAGCAATTAATGTCTTAGGGTTTAAGACATTTCAAAGATTAAAATATTAATCAGTAAATCAAGAAATTAATTGGCAGACTAATATCATCAATAAACAAATTAAGAACAACCCAGGGTTCCCTTTTAATGGTAGAAATGTGCAGATTTAGCAGCTTTAACTTGGATTCCTTTATTCACAGGGATATTGGATTGCATAGCACGAGAGTACTTTGGTGTCTGTGTTGTGGTACAACCTTGTCATCAATCCAAAAGCTCAAACTCCGTCTCTAAACAAGTGAGTGCACCTCACAGTATCTCAGCCAGATAATCTTTGTTTCAAGTCACAGTTAAAGAGTGCCTCTCACCATAGTGTCTCTCTCAGCAGACTTTGCAGAGATTAGAGACACTTGAATGGAGATTGGTTTGGGAGAGAGAAGCCAGTTGAGGGTGTCACACGGGAGGGGATGAAAAGTATCAATGAACTGACAATAATCTGACGTGTTGATAACGCTAATGTGAGCAGAACCAGTTTAGATCGTCATGTAACAGTGCTCCTGGTATAAATATAAATTAAGGGTACAATACTGGTATGTGTCAAAATAAAAATCTGCTAAGCTTCTAGTGCACATTGTTTAGTGTTTAGCTTGCTGCAGATATTATCTGTATATTTTTAGCAACTGTTCGGTTGACTCAACTCTAATGACATTTCTATTTACTGCAGCGTAGAGATGAGAATGCACGTCCCATAGCCTACTGCCTAGAAAGTGGGATGCCCCAGGGGTATTTGCCTGCATAATTCTGTTCTTAACACAACGACCTTACTCTGCTGCTGTTGTCAGATTTAGTAACAGCAGATGCTTGAGAGGAGCTGGTAGGAAAAAGTCTCCTTTAGCTTGTTCGAATGCCAACTGTGTGTATGAGCTTTCAAGGGGCCCTCTTTTATGTCCGTGACGTATGACTGTTTCTGTGTATACTGCATCTCATAGAGAGATACGCAACCCCAGCACAACGCTGCTGTCACCCAGAATACAGATGGAGGATCTGCCCTTGTGCACTTTCGCTGAAGTGCATACTTGCATAGATGGCTCTATTCTGCACTGGTGTGTGTGTGTGTGTGTGTTTGTGTTGTGTACTTCCTGCAAGTGGGGAGACGTTCAGCTGCGCTAGTAGAGTATTCTGGAGTGTGATTATTTTTAGTGTCTCGGTTTTTCTCTGTCCCCTTCTCTCTCAGTTGAGACAATCATCCCTGCAATAAAGGCATTTCTGATTCGTGGCAGAATGACTAAAGGGGTCAGAGATGTGGATTTGCTGCGAGAAAATTCATTTTTTTGGTCAAGAAGAGGCGTACCTTCCTGTCCAGCGAACATAAGGACAGCATTGTTGTATGGGAAAGTCTACAATCCTGACCACTGAGACATAGAAACATTTAACCTTGATGCACCCACGATTTTTCTTTCTCTGCAAAAAAACATTGCAATATACTGTTGTGAAAATGACTCTGGCTGCTTTTTTTAGGACTTCTGTGCTTTATTTGGCTTCTTCGTCTTTTCCCAATCTGTCTTTGATTGTTCAGGGAAATCTTGTGAAATGCAAATGGAGTCATACAGAATGTAATTGCTGCTGTTTGATGATTATGAGGGAGAACAAATGATGTCCCAACACCGGGGTCAGGTAGGGTTTAATTAGAAGAGGCACAATCAGTGTCACTCTACTCTTGTGCTCTGCTGTTCCCGTTTCCTTCCTGGTCCTGTGCCAGCTCTATCTCCAAGAGATTTTCAAGAAAATGGGTTGTTACTGCTGTGAAAAGAGAGAGAGAGGGGGCAGAAATTAATGCTGCTAAGTTCTTTTGTTCACAATCGGGCTGTTTTGGAAATGGAGCCCCGTAAGAAGCATTGGCCTGTCGGCAGATAGAGGTGGGGGTTAATGAACAGAGCAGAATGGAAATGGTCACTGTGCTTCTGAAAACATTGGCCCATTGTGAGAAGAGGCTTGAGATGGGCAGGGGTCCAGATTAACTTTATACATGGGCTGCACCGGTGCGCCTAACTTTTTCATTTAGCTTCAATTTGATATGTTCGAATGTTTATTCAGTTCAGGATATTTCATTATGGTATACCAATTTCGCCACGATATTAAATAGATTCTCAGAGAGCTAAAGCTAAACAAGGGAACTTAGTGAATCAGTGCATTTTTTAAAATATTAAAGTAGGACTGTCACAATAACACATTTTGTTGGTTGATATTTTGCCACAGAAATGATTGTGCTAAATGATATTATTGTCATCATTGTGAAAATATTTTAAACCACTGGCATAATGATAATATAATAGCATAATCATGAAAGTAAATTACTTAACCCTAACCCAATTCTAAAGAATATTCAGTCTGAATCAGAATTAAGAATATTAAAATATCCTCAATTAATAAAACATAAACTACACACAACCAAAAACAATAAATAAAATGGACTCTCTGGATCTGTTAACAAAAATTGCCCTTGAATAAATATTAAACATTTGCCCCAGAATATATGTTATCAGCTCAGTAAACTGGATGGTTATGATTTCAATGAGCTTTTAAGTTTCTGTTGTATTAGGTTCGTATTACAGTAGTTCACTTACGAGTGTGTGTGTCTGTGTGTGTCTGCTTGTCACATTTTCATTGTGTTCAAATACACTGCTTCTGCTATGATTCTGAAACAGCAGTGCTTATCGTTTGGTATTAGCGGTCGCTGAAACCCTGTATTCACCCTTTTTGTCGCTGTAGTTCGACATTTACCAGCCTGTTCACATCCACTCTCATCTCTGCTTCACTGTCAGTGTGTCAGCAAGTGAGTTGGAGGGGGGGCAGCCTGTGTGTGTGAACTCCGCAGAGGAGATGAAGAAGTGGCACGACTCGCTAAAATATAAAGAGACAAATATTAGGTGCACTGGTGCGATCGAGGGTTTAACTAAACTCACAGTGAAACCTTCACTGAGCATATTATTAGGAACACTGATTAGTTTCTCGCCTTGATCTTGAAGCAACCTCCGTTCTTCATTGGTTATACAAGGTGGAAACCGTCCTCTAAGATTATACAACTTGTTGACATTTGCAGATTTGTCAGCTGCAAATTCATCAGCACTCGTGTTATATTACATCCAACAAGTGTTCTCTTGGATTCAGATCTGGTGACTGGGGAGGCCACGGAAAAACACTCAACTCACTGTCATGAAACCAGATTGAGACGACATTTGTTTAATGACATGGTGCATTATCATGCTGGGAGTAGTCATTAGAAAATGGTAAATTGTGGCCATTCATTCTGTTGATGCCAAATTGTGACCCAACCATCTGTGTCCTTCAGCAGAAATTCAGGATCACCAGACAAGGATATGTTTTCCTGTCTTCAAATGTCCGGTGTCTGTGAGTCTGTGTCCACTACAGCCTTAGATTGCTGTTGTTGACAGACCCAGTGTGGTCTGTTGCTGTTGAAACTCATCTGCCTCACGGTACGACATACTTTTGTGTTCACCACACTTCTAAAGTGGTCATCCATTTCTGTAGATTTTCTGACAGCTCCAACTAGTCTGGGCATTCTCTTCTGACCTCTCTCCTCAACAAGGTGTTTCTATAAAAAGACCTGTTGCTCACTGATGTTTTTGTACCAAACTCTAGAAACAGCAGATAAGCAGTTCCAAGAAAACTCGAGCCAACTCATGTGACACCAACAATCAGGCCACATTCAAACATATTCTAAAGCTTCTGACCTGGATTAGCATGATTTTATTCTTTGCAATGCTGCCACATGATAAGCTGATTGGGTAATTGCAGGAATGCAGGAATACAGGTGACCCTAATAAAGTGCTTGGTGATTGTTACGCTAACCTCAGCTCCAGAACAAATCATCTACCTTGCCTTTCACCAAGATCATAAATTGTTGTTAAGCAGGAATATATGTTGTGCAACTGAGCAGATTACTCAAACAAGGAGACCAGATTGGCCAGATGAGTGAGACCAGCCAAGGAGACTAACTGTGGCCAACATTCCTGATTATCAGATCAGCGCTCCAAAAACATAAATTCCATCTCGTCAATAGATAATTAAGAGGGATAATTGGCTGGCTGCGCTCCGGGCAGACAAGCAGTGCTGGTAAAGTTCCATCCCTTACCTCAGCATTACAAACACACACACACACACACACAAAGCAGAGACATCTTTCCACTGAAGGATGCTGCTACATCTGATGTAATGATGTAAATCGGAAAGCTGGTAGTACTATAGTCTTTCTGTGATCCAATTGGATTTGAGCAGGTCTTGTAAATGTTTGTGTGCTGTATTATGCACTGAACATTTTGAGTATCCTCCATGCAGATTATCTTTTGAGATCTTTTATGGACCAGTCAGCTGTTCCTCATTAGAATCGTTTCCATCTGTCCTCTGTTGTTTTTCAAGCCACTTCGAAGGATTATCTTACTTGGAAACTAAAGGCCAATTTTACAAGGCCATCACCTCACCCTATCCAAGAGCAGAAGTTTTTTTTTTTACTCTTAACCATCTTGCTCACAGCTATTCATCCCTGTTAGATCCATGAGTGTCTGTGAGGCACAGGCCAACAGATTTAACCGGACAGGGCTAGAGATTTAAAACATTGACCCGCCCGGACTCAACAGCTGTGTGCTAATCCATTCCATTGCTCTGTCCGTCCTCCTCCTTTTTTCTGCTCTGGTGAATAGCACGGTCCTTAATGTGTGAGATCAAGAGGAAAATAAGGCTCTCCAAATGGAATCAAATCACACAGAGAGGCTGCAGCAAAAGGCCTCGGCAGCATTAGGACCAGAGTAAGACAGAGCAATTGGACTGTAATTCCTTTTCCAGCTATTAGGCCGTCACAGCTTGCCGTACACTCGTTTGCTCCGTTCGCTTCTCGTCTCTCTCCCCCAACCAACCAGTCTTTGATTAATTCATTAATTCACAAACAGAGGCTGAATCACATCTCAGCACTCGGTCGACTCAAATTGGATGCAGGCTAACAATCAGTCCCTCCCACCCCAGACTGATCTGACACATAGAAAATACAGCATTACTGAGTAAATAGATCTTTGTCCATTCACCCTGATAATTTGTTGCATTTTCATGTTTTATTTATGCTCACAGAAACTGCCTGTTCTCGTATATCACAAACCCAACGAGGCAAGGCGGGTAGGGGTGTATTGATTTGGGTTGACTGTGCACCCCTCCACTCATCCCTACTCCTGCAGCCCCTGCTACGCCCTTTGCAGTTTGTATTCATCTCAAGCTTTTAGCCCTCTAGCCCTTGTGGATTGGCTCTCATTCAATGGTCCCTCTTCTTGGCTCACGCAAGGCCCAATCCCATTCCCATGCATTCAATATTCCCATTATAAGCTCATTAGTCTAGTCATTGTTTTGGGCTCATTAATAGGATATCCATCGCCTTAGACACCTCTGAATTACCATGTCACAGTGTGGCCTCTTTCAGAGCATCAACAGTGGGTGGATTTACAGAGTTGTGCGATTGTGTGCGTCCGTGTGCATCTTGCACTTGTGTGTGTGCCATGTCGACCTTGAGTTTGCTGACATGCCAGCCCCTCTAGAAAACCTGCTGACACACTTCATGTAGATACACATGCACCCACACATACACACACTGAAGTCCTGCCTCCTCAGAGTTGGTTCCCCGCCCACTCGCTCCCAGAGGCTTGTCCGTCAGTGATGCAGGAGACAGCAGAGCGAGCAGACGGGGGAGGGCTGGGGCTGGATCAGAGATTTTAACATGCGAAGCAGGTCCTCCTTGTGCGTACGTATTGATCCTCAGAGGGCTCCCAGGCCCCCTTTTCCTTTGTTTCCCCGGCAGTGGAGGCCATTCATCACCGAGGCCATGACTGGAGAGCTCAAACAGCCGTCTCTGTCAGAAAATGGGCCGCACCGGGCTGCACCGTGCCACACAGAACTGGCCTCTCTTATCAGGAAGAATGAAGCCCTGACACAGTGGCTCATGGCTCGATCTGCTCCTCTCACTCACAGGAGTCATCCATAGTGTGTTGGTCAATGCACAGTCATGCCTCTAAAGCCAAGCCTCCCTTAACTGCTCTATTGGATTGCAGTGTTCCGCTCTGACTTAACATGTTTTATCGATTTGCAGGAATGACAAAAAAAGCAGGCTGTTATACTCTCGGTGAAAGTAACTTGTCTCACTGACAAGAAAACAAGTTTTTAATAGTGGTCCCTCTAAAGGATAATGTTTTTATATCTATGCTCAAAGAGAGAAAATGAATTTTAATATCCAGGTCATGTTTATCTCTGACATCTTTCCCCTGGCTGGTGATTTATGTGAGTCACCTGCAGTCTCCCTTCCTTCCTGGCTCCTGCCACACCTAGGTCCACCCCAGCACCCTCATGTTTGATTGATAGTGACTTTAGATGCCATGGGGAGATTTGCATCCCAGCTGAGTAGCAGAGGCTGGAGATGTGGCCACAGCCTAAGTTTGGGCTATGACAAGGACGAACAGGGAGAAAGAGTGATGGAGGGAGGGAGCAGAGTGGAGCGTGGCCTCTGCATCAGAAGTGTTTTAAATAACTTTGACAGAGCAGTTTGAACCATCTCTCTGTGCTGGAGCTAATCTGATGTGAGAGGATGCCACACTGAGGCTGATAGGACATAGAGATAGAGAAGGGGGGTGAGCCAGAGGGAGACAAAGGGTAATAGAGGTGCTCACTCAGCTGGTGGGAAATCTGCCCTCTTCATCTTTTCATCTCTCCTGCCTCTCTCTTTCTCACTTTCCCCCTTCCTCTCTCGCCCAGTTATATCCATTTACCACCGAGCCCTGGCTCTTTTTTCCTGTCTCTTCTTTCTCTTTCACACTTTGCGTCACGCTCTCTCCTCCCTCATCCCTCGTCCCCTTCACTCACCATCTCCCCCACCTTGCAGCTCCCTTCCTCTGTCTTTCACAGACGATTTAGGAAGTCACAGCCTCTCCCTTCCATTTATGAAATTGCTTATGTTATTTCCTGCCCCCCCCCTACAACCTCCAGTGCCCAGTTCCTCTCTCATAAGTCTCAGCGGATGCTCCCTCTCTCGTCAGACAGTCACTACACGGCCCAATCCTCGATCCAGAAAGCCCACAGCTCAGTGTCCAATGCTCTAAAAAAAAAAAAAAAAACAAGATTTATCCGAAGGGTAATATTCTCAAACAGCACGACTAGCCCCTGACACCACGACCTCACCATAACACTGAACTTCCAATCTTAGTCCCCACTCATGGCCTCTTGTTTACCTCATTGCCCTCTAGCCAATGTGAAAAGGCACATGCTGCCCAATTTTTCTTGTGGCTGTCTCTTTTTTATGGCTTACTGCTCTGAAGCCGTTGGTGTTATGAGTGTTGTCCGAGTGCTGGTGTAGTCAGAGAGATTTACAGGGACTCAAAAAAAAATTTCCACGTAAAAGTGAAGCACTGAACCCCTTTCAGGGCTTTGGAGGAGAGCGGTGGCTAGGATATGGAATTGAAACGATTATTTAATAACAGAACAGAAATGTTCACTTTAATTTCAAGAGACCACGCCAGGGTTAGGATCAGGATTTGTTGCATTCAGCAAAAGGCTCTGCATTAATTATTTTTGCCATTGGAGGACAGTAAAAATGTACCAAATTCAGCTCCCAGTGAAGCCAAAGCATCTCAATACAGCATCTGCAGTATAGGTCATAAACACCACCTCTTCCATTTTAGTGGATAAGAAATTATCCAAACTAAATAAACTCAAAATACACATAAAGTAGTTTTTACTCAAAGATGTTTTCTTTCATTTTAGGTGGCTTTTATCACACTTATGTGTGTCCAAGTGCTGCTTTTAACTGTATGTTTGGTTTTAATTTGTTTTTAATGCTATAAAACAGGGTGAAACATCATGATTTACAGCTGAGACTGACTTTTGATTGGTTGAGCATGTGTATTGGCAGCACCTCTCTCAAGCATCTTTTTTTTCACTATGAATAGAAGTTGATGAGAGAGATGAGAATAAACCAAAACATAGTCACAGACTGCAAAACCAAAACAAGGACGTGAGATATGCTAAAACACTGCAGAGGCTGGTGATAATCCTTGGCGGGTTTTCCAGTACATGAGGCGAATCATTCATCAGTCATTATAACTAATAGATAGTATTTATAGCCTTTTGATGAGGTATATCACATTATGACCTTCCTTTTTCTCATCTTATTTTGTGGTCCTGTTAAAACAAATCTTTATTTATATTTATCACCTTTATCTTGTTACCAAGATAAAACATCCAAGTAAAACAGTTCTGAAAGTGCTGTATGATGAGGGCTTACTTTTAATATTTGTGCTTGGCTGGGCTAAACACATCCCAAAGCTAGTACATTGAATATACAAAGGTGTAATTGACATCTTCTTATCTGACTCTTGGAGAGTAAATGACTAAATAAATACATTTTCCAAAATGTCAGGACAACCTTTTAAAAACAGTGTTGCATTGTTAGTACAATCATATTCTTTTAAACCATGTAATCTTCACAAACCGCTGCCTTATTCAAAGTAATTGGATGCAGTGAAGTGAGAATAGTGCGCATGTAATCTTACACAATTTTAAAGGCCCTGGTATGAACAGTCATGCGTGGATGCATGTGTGCCTAACCTGGGACAGTGTGCACGGAAGCACACACGGATGTATTCTTTCAATTTAGAGTGTGATAGCAGAACAGACAGAGAGCCAGACAGAAGGAAGTAGGCAATGAGTGTCAAATGGGGAAAGGGAAAAAAAAAAATCCAGGGGAACCTTGATGGTGCTTGGCTTACTGTGGGCACATGAGGGATGGTGGGGTAAGGGGAGGAGGGAGATTGAGTGAAGTGTGTGAGTGTGTGGTGTGGGGGGGTAGAGTGTGGCCTGTCCTTGCGCCTCCTCCACTCCTCTTCTCTCAGGCTTTTTTCTCTCTCCTCTCAGCCTGTTTCTGGCTCATTACCCCCTCCGCCAGCAGACTTCTCCCTGGGCGGCAGCGAAAAGAACTGTCCTCTCTCGCTCTCACCGACAGCCACAGCCCGAGCGCTGCCCTGCCCTCCTGATATTAATCAACACACCCTCCTTCAAGCTCGCGCACTCACACTCCCCAGTGAGCTCCTCTGACGGACAGGCTGGTGGGCAGCCGTCTCTTCTCCTGGCCCTCACTTGCAAATGAGACATCCAACCTCTCAGCGAGGCAGGCGAGGGACAGGATATTAGAAAAGTTTCATTGGGAGGGAACTTTGTTTTATGGTCTTGTGTGACTGACTGTGGGAAGAGATGCAAAAATTAGCTTGGTGCTGTTTCCCTCATTAATTCTAAAAATAAAACTTAGTACATTTGACAAATACTTTACATCATGGAGAATCAGGTAACATATTGATCAAAGCTGACCCTTTTTTTTTGGCTAATTCATGATCTATATGTAAACAAAACAGTCACTTTCCCACCACACAAAAAACTCAATGATTGGAACTGTTTATCGCTGTTTAATTGATTGACGATGTATTTTAATGCAGGGGAATAAAATCCCAGCTGTTTCGTTACTAATATTTGCAGCAAATCTACATACCTATGTTTTTAGCCACAGGCAGTTGCGAAGCTATCAAATTAAAGATTGTTCATCTATTAATCAAACTGTTCAATTATGTGAGTATGTTTCAAAATATGTTTAAAAACATAAACTTGTATTAAAATGGATTGGGTAAAGGATGGATTCGTTAGGCTGGTCATGTTTTTATCTGCCTTGGTTGTTTGTCTATCTGATATTTAGCAGTATTACATGGATGGATTACCATGAAACTTGTGGATAGATGTGGTACCTATTCAGTTTGGTTACAGATCTGGATCAGGGGGCTGTTTGTTGCTTTATTTAACATTGTGAGATAGATCATGGATCTTGATGGAAAAAAAATCAAGCATGTTTAGGTGATTGATATTTCTGAGTGTATGTGCAGATCCAAATACAAATGTAGTGAATTTAAATGTGGTTTCTTAAGGAGACTATTGAGCCTTGGCAGAGGTATTTGCTCTACTGAGTGCCATTAGTTTGACTTTAGAATAACTAATGAATGTGTTCCTTACGGGTTATTATTCCTGAATTGTCCTTCATTTTAGTTGAGAGCTCATAAATAATCCATACAGGAGGCTGAATATGAAGTGTTTCAGTACATGATAAAGATAATTTGGATGATATTCATTATTAATATGAATTAACAATATAAACATGTTTAAGGGATGAGGTTCCCTCAAATAAAGGTTTTAATGAATTATGAAAAAGATATGTGCAAACAAAGTGGCCACACTGTTTTTAAAATACTTACAGTATATGTATTTCAACTCTGCCATTTCTTATAGTAATTTATATGTTTTGTTTATATTTTTAATATAAAATAATATTTCTAGCAGTGTAACAATATCATAATTTTTCTTAAAACTAAGTCAGGAGGCAACTGGAGATAGCTGGCTTGGTCTGCATCAGCTGTTTTGTGTTTTGTGTCTCCCTTCCCTAAACATATCTCAGCACTCCTGCCCCTCCCTGTCATACCCTCTTCGCCCTCTCTTAAAACCTGTGCCCACTGACAGTCCGCCAGGTGTGGCCAACCCAGGAGACATGCCCGGTGTCATGGAGCATAGCGGGCTCTCACCGGCTGTGAGGAGAGACGAGACACCGGCTCGGCCACAGAATAACTTTAGGGGGCGACAGAGAGGATCCCAGGCGGTGGTATTTGTGACATTAGCTGGCTTCCTTCCCTCTCCTCTCGGCAAAGCTAGCAGGCCCGAATGTGCCTTCACATGCTGACTGGTTATATGACCAGGTGTCCAAGTGACATATTCCTTGGCAGGAAGTCAGAATATGAATTGTAGGTATTATTCACGTCCTACTTTTGACATTGCTTGTTAGCTGCGCACCAGGCAGGACAGACAGAGCTACAGTCTGAAGATACCATTCATCTGAGGTATCTAAACATCAAGTCGGGAGAAATTGAGGAAATTCAGCTCTGCACATGTCTCTCATGTGTTGTTACACAGCATCATTCAAAACAATGAGCATCAAGCGAGTCTCCTCTCCTGGTTTGACTCTGTGCGAATAGCTTATAGCTGCCACTGTTATGGTGCCATCTCCTGGGTGTTCCTCAAGTCTTCCTGTTCTGAAGACAACAGCTGGACACTGGGGAGCCTTCGTCTCCATTTTCGGGCAGACTTTGCAATTTAAACCTGCCTCGGGCATGTGGATATTACTCCCCAGCGAGATGGCTGAAAATTAATGGAAATTGTTTTAGAGGAATCATTATTAACACTCTCCTTTAGATGCCCTTTTGTCATCTCAGCCCCATCACCTCTCTCGTTTTTATTCTCACATTAATTTATGCATTCGTTGACATTCCTGTCATTGTGAGAATGTGCTGGGAAATGTGAATAATCAGACCAATAATTAGTAATTGCTCTGTCACTTCAGTAGGCATATATTTTGGCATTAGAAAAATATCCATCATGCATTTATTAGTCTTTTATAGCTGTTATTTTCCCTCTTATGTTCACTATCATCATTTCTATATTTAAGCATCCTGTATGTGGTGTTTGGGATTTTCTAATGCAAAGGGACAAAGGTATTACACTTTTCTCCTCATGTCTTTCCCCTGGTGAAGAGCACTTGGTTGTAACTGTAGTGCAGCATAGCAGACTCATCTCTGGAACTAGGAAATCACATTCCCTCGCACATGCAACTCAATTTCACACCCCAAGCTGGATTAAGAGGACTCTTTGCTCCGGGCCTGTGCAGGAAACAAGGGTAAATATCACCCTTGTTCCTGGTGCCGGAAAATCCACTATTTAAATGGGGGAGTAATATAAGTGACATTTTCCAGTTCATTATGCAGCCCCTGACCTTCATGATGTACGACTTGGATACTTCTCTGGAAAAAAGCGGGGCCTAGTTTTCCCTAATGGGAGATGTTTGACCTTGTAAGGAAATAAGGGGAGGTCAGGAATGAAGGAGGCTGTAATCGGCCAAAGAGAGATGGCACGTTGTGCAGCAATGCCTACAACAATGACTAAGACCACTATAAAACACTGTACAGCACTCAATGTGGCACTGAGTGAGATCTGAAGTTAGTAAAAGCTTGAAAAACTCACAGTTTGTGGACAGGAGTGAGTAAATAATCTATTTGCGTATTTTGGAAATTGATAACACCTTTGATACATTATGTAAATTTGGGATCTGCAAGGATAAGCTATAGCTGTCGAATGTGTATTACATCATCTGGTCTTCAGATTTGTGTTTATCTCGGTTTTGTGGCCAAACTGCTCAAGCTTATCACAGATGGATTCAACTAATCTTCAACTGGCTCTTTGCCTTTATGTCCAACTGTACTTTAAAGACTCCTCAGGATTCCAGATAAATCCGTCGCTCTCGGTCACCAAACGTAATAGAAACTAATCATATCGGGAGTCTTTCACGGATTAGGGTGTTTTGAATGTGATTTATAATCTCTTCCATTTGTGTGAACTACAATGATGTGCACTGGGCGCCTGGAAGAGATAATCTTATTACCCAGTTGGCTTTTGTTTTCTACTGCCTTGCTTTTATTCTTTATTAAAACATTTTGCTGCATTAAACATGCTAATTTGTGGCTGGGCATAATTGGGGTCTTGGTTTAAAAACTTCTCCCCTGTTTGGTAGAAGATTAGAAATTTCATCTTCAGGATTATGTATAGAGTACTGTGAAAGCCCATGAAATAGTCTTGTTTTCCATTATGTTTAAAGCCACTCAAGCTTATTAATGTGAAAGAAAAATTTATTATTTGCCACATAGCGCCATTGTCATGTGACAAAAAGATGTGAGATGTAAGCTATTTTGATTGATGGGATTGTTTGACTGATTAGTCAGTCACTGTGCTTCAGGGATCATATTAATCAAACCAGTCAGATTTCAAAGAGACAGAAAAATCCTGATAATTCTCACTCAGTGTATTTTCAGGATTGTTAGAAATAGCCCCGCATTCGCTGTCAGAGGCGCTACAGCAAAGCTGTCAAATCGTCTCTACTCCTATAATCAGAAATAGAATGGCAGCAAACCTAGCTTTGGACACCAGAAGGGAGTGAAGCAGATAAAACCCAGCAACTCACCCAGGAATCCTCATTGATCATCGGTGGCTCTTTGTGAGCCTCAGATGTGGGGAGATCAGAGCTTCAATCTTACTATGAAATGATATCTCACAATGTGAAATGATTCCCAGATCTGCTTAAAAAGAGAAAAATGTCAAAGAAAGTGCAAAGAGAATATTCAGGTGTCAGTATTTCTGCCTCGTTCACCTAGGGGTCTAATAAGTGATCACACAGAAAACGGGGGAATCTCTCCCCCATAATGGTGAGCAACTTTTGATTTTGTGTCAAAACATATTTAAAATTTGAACAGTGCTGTCGTTCCTGTGGTGTGCCGCTCTCTCCATGGGGCTTGTCACAGGAGGCGTCACGGCATGTGGCTCCAGTACACGAGGCTCCTTTCATTTTTCTGTCTGACATGTTAAGTGTGATTGTACAAAGAGGTTTCATTTTAATTGTTTGGACAGATCACTCAAGGGAGAGCCGCTTTGATTTTGGGTGTTGACAGAATAGGCACAGGCTTGCTGAGTTGCTTTGGTATCTGTCTTGCCAATTCTGGCACCTCGCTGTATTGATCGTGATAGGCTGTTTACCTCAGTCCGCACTAAGGCCAAAAATTGCCCTACCTTTCATAGTTGCTTTTGTTCAGGGAGAGGTGAGGCCACTAGAAAGGGCTATGATGAAAAGATGACTTGTTATTCGTAAGCTAATATCCATTCAATCAAATCATACCTGCTGATCAATTTTTATTGAATATTCTGTTGGGAATAAGCTTTGCAGCAAGATTCATGACAAAGAAGCCTCCGATCTATAAAGATGGATCTATTCTATGTTCAATACCTTTGTTAAATAAGACAAACAAGCACTTAAGCTGTACCATGTGGGCACTTTATGAAATACAGGTATACTTTGATGAGGCAAAGCGAGCGGTGAGAAATCCCCGGTTGATGGCCCATATAATATAATAGAACATGCCTTTTGAATAGGCAGGAACCATAATGTCACACAGTCCATTAATATTCTCCTGCTGTGCCCATGTCTTGACTTTCTGCTCTGGGGAAATGATGGAGGTGACGGACGATGGGGGAATGACACAAGAAAACAACTACCACACCCCCGGTCTACTCTTCGCTACCCCCACCCTTCTTTTATTCACCTCCCCTCAACCCTTCAACACAACAGCCATAAATTACCCACTTTCCTCTCAATATTATCAGGGCTGATCGTTGGTTTCCATAATTAGAGTCTTGGTGTCATCTCGCCTCCATTACGCTAACAATAGAGCCTTGGAACAAGGCCACTTTGGGCAAATAACATGTTGAGAACACTTGACTTTTGTGAAGAGATAGTGAAAAGGCGTCTGAGGCCATCACTGATCCAAACAGCCTTGAATAGCTGTGTTGGGGAAAGCCGTGGATAGGCAGACAGTGGAATCATCCCCAATGTAGAAAACACACTGTAGAGATACATAGGATACACACACACACACACACACACACACACACACACACACACACACACACACACACACACACACACTTCTTCATGCTCAAATGGTGACAGAGTTTTCCCTCTCCGTGCCCATATTCCTTTGACAGAGACACAAATACAAATATCTTCACACTTCACACCGCAGCCTAGTGGAGCTTGTATTTCAGTCACACAGCGTTAGATAGCTTTCCGTTGAGTTTCCTTCTAGGCTACGGAGAGAGGGGGAGAGAGGGGGAGCGTGCTCTCTGTATTCTGAGCCCAGGCCCTGTTTGATCTCCGTCATCGCCCCTCTAAGACATCATTGTGTAACACTGTAAAAGCGGACGGCTTCATGGAGCGAAGGAAATATCAAGGAAGTTATTCATAAATATTAGATAATATCAAAACAGCCGGTTGCTCTAAGACTCTGAACTCCTGGGTCAAGCCATCCACATCCCTTTGATTTTTCTTCTTCCACTCAGGCTGAGCAGGGAGGATTGAGAGCGCATTGAAATTGAAGTCACCCCCCCAACTTCCTTTTAAGAACTGGAAAACAGGAAAATAGAAAAAAAACACACGTAGAGTCCAATCCTGTTACTAATAAAGCACAGATCTTCTGTTTTGTTTCTTTTCTGATCAACACTTTTCATTATTCATAATTCTTTTGTTTTGATTACCGTCCCTAACGCACAGCGTGCTGAACCTGAGGAGATTAATAGGCGGAATTCTCCAAACTCTTCCTCTTCTCCCCCGGAACTGACACAAATTGGTGAAATATCACTTTGATCATGCCTCCTGAACAACAAACAAAACACAAACCTAATTAGCCTAATTCAAAATCGTTCCAAATGCCTCTGTTTGTTATGAAAGCCTTCCGTCTCAGCACAGTTGTTAAAGATAAAACTAAGTTGGACAAGGATCAGTGTTTTACCTCTGTGTGTGTGTGAGTGTGTGAGTGTGTGAGTGAGTGAGAGAGAGAGAGTGTGTATGTCATGTGACCTTTGACCTCACAATTGATAGACAACATGGGGCACTAGTCCTCTTGCCTCATATGCCTGCTTTAAAGAAACATGAAGGCGGAGGTGCTTTTTTTATTTATATGGGCGAGCTTGCTTCGCTGATTTCTATGCTGATTTTACTCATCCCATCTGGATACAAATATTCAGTGGCAGTGGAATCTGAAGGTTGTCTAATTTATTGCACCACAGTTATTTTTCAACCAAGAGGGTAGATCTGTTGCTAATATACTTACTATTAACCATAGACTGTATGTAAGATGGCTGACGTGTTTCCATTTCCTCCTTCTATCCAGAAATGGAGCTAAAACATCCCAGATATGAAAGCTGCCATCTTGCACATTTGGAGCCAGATTCTACACAGTACTCATCGGGGGATGGAGCTGCTGTTGTAAGGTCCTGGTCCATGTTCAACCAATCGTGAGTCAGTCTCAGCTGTCAGTCATGCCGTTTCACCCAGTTGTTATAGCATCAAATAACTAATTATAAGAAAACTTATCGCAAAAAATTGCACTTGAACATACATCAGTATGAAATGAATGACCTAAAATGATAGAAACCATCTTTCAGAAAAATGCATTTGACTTTTTAGTTTGGCCCATGTCTCATGCTCTAACGCGGAGGAGGCAGGATTTATATGAGTTTATGCTACTGCACATCGGGTTCAGTTTTTATCATCGTCTTGATGATCTGATCAGTAGACTTTTATATAAGTTCATGAATATGTTAAGTCCACCACAAAATAAGCAATGTGCTCTTCTTTTGCTGCCGGTGCCTCTAATTTGCTGTAAAAGTTGATACATCGCATCGGTTTGCCAGTGGGGATTTTTTTTCCAAGGGCAGCAATGCACCAAATCTATACAGCATTTAAAGTGTTCACTTACTGCAAGCAGCGTGAAGTCTACCTTGCAATGTTAGTGGATTAGCACACGTTTCCTCGCCAACATATGCAATGACTGCTGGCGAGCTCTTCCCCATTAGGTTGGCACATCAAAGGCGGTGGGAGAAGTTCTTCACAGGCAGTTAAAAGTGGGCTCAGTGTGGATCTTGTAAATACCGTCTTTGAGTCTGTGCCTCTCGGGGGACACTTCACACACTCCTCCAGTCATGAGAAGGGGAGGGAGGGAAGGAGAGAAGTGACGGGTGGGGTGGGGGGTTTGGTTCTGAGAGCCCTCTCCCCTGTCACCATCAGGATGGGATCTGTGTGGATGAAGAAAATCACTCTCCTTTACTCTCCTCTCCCCCGTCTGCATCTCGCTCTCATCCTCTTCCTCCTCTTCACACTTCACATGATAGCTGACAGTGAAAGTGGAGCATAGCTGTTTTCCTTTTTCTTTTGAGTCATGTTTTTCATAACACATAAATAGAGCGTGCAGCGTCCTGGGAATTCTGTGATTCTGCGTTTCAGTATACAGGCGGACACAATAGCATCCACTCTTCTCAAGTGTTGTTGAAAAACATTTTATCCATCATAGCTGTTTGTAGGGCTCTGGTGAGGCCTTCCACTCTGCGAGGAGCAGAGAGGAATAAGAGATGTTTTTTTTCTTTTTTGTTACCAGCCACACAAACACACACAGACGAGCGTATACTGTATGCTCCCAAGCCCATCATTGCCTGGTTTTGCAGACTGATCAATGCAAATGCTGTTATTTACCCAAGCCTGAAATGAAAAGACTATGGATCAATTTGATGCACTTCCATAGGGTGTTTCTCACAATAGCTGGCATGGTTTCATGTCTCAGCTACACACCCCTCCTTCTACTCCTTAGCCATCCACCTCTGATCTTAAACAAGACACGTTGAACATCGCATATGCAGAATATACTACCACTCTGTCTCTCATACACACAAGCCCTAATCTATGCATTCTGTCTCTGCATGGTCTTTTTCTTTCAAACACACCCACAGAGTGACACCGAGGCTACATCCGTCTGAGCTGTGTATGTATGTGTGTGTGTGTATCTGGGTGTGCATGTGTGTGTTTTGGGCTGACCCACTTTCTGTGCTTGGCCAGGCTTGTGCTGCTGCTGCTGCTGTCTGCTGTCTGCTGTGCTGTTCTTTGCTGTGCTGCTAGGGGGAGATCCCTGCAGACTCCCCCCCAGAACAGACTCCAGCTCTTCTCCTGACAGACACTCACCGTGGCATGTTATCCCCCTGCAGATTGGAGACCTATGCCTCTCTGTCAGTGCGTGCATGTGTGACTGTGTGCTTGTGCGTGTGTGTTTCAGATACACCTTGATTCAGATGTGCGAATGAGCACAGAAATGCATGCAAAGGCTGTAACAGCATTGTTGCCAACATGCACACACACACATACACACATGCAAACACACACATCAAAGCACATACCATCCCAGATCTGTATATTTTTAATTCTATCCTCCCTCCTCCGGCTCCTCCTCCTCTCTTCCCCGTGTTTGTCTGGAGTTATTGTTTCAATCTTGCTGCATCAGGGGGCCCCTGAAGGTTATAAATTAAACATAAATGCAAATGCGCTGAGCCATTGCCCTCCTCCACCTCCCTCCTCCTTCACACACACATCCTCGCCATTCAAACAGATCAGTGTGTCTGCGAATTAATAGGAGAACAGTGGGCTTTTTTTAATGAGCGAGAGAGGGAAATTAGAGTTGCAAAGCCACAGCGTGGCACACCCAGAGCTGCAGCCGAGGCAACGGCTTGAAAAGCCGGGCGCCATCATAGAATATGCTAATGCCCGAGGTCCCCACACTGTCAGCCTCAGTGTTGCTCTAGATGAGATCGGAGCTGAGGCTTTGATCTAGGACGCTGATGGGAGCCAGAATCATCATGTGCAAAAAAAAAGTACAGAGAGCAGGAATGGTGTGGATGAGGGTTGTTTTAATCAGAAAAGGTGCACATAACCAGTGATGATGACACTTAACACATAGAAAATCCTTGATCATTTAAGGAGATGTAGTTTGGTCTATAGTCCTACACACTCCACAGCAGTTGCTTTCTGCCACCTATACGTTTTTTTCCCCTTACAGGAGGATGTAAATACAATGTCTTCTCAGGTTGTCCTATAGATAAGTAGCCATCTGTTCATGTTGATGCTATAGGCTGGGCCCGAGCATACTGAATGGTGAAGGCCATGGAGGCTTTGTAGTGTGTAGTTCTAGCTTTTATTCTCAGCCATATGGGCTCATAAAGGCAAACGGGAGGGAAGGTTTCTGGGGATATCAGTTACTTTTATTTGTCTCCAATGTGAGCTTCCATTTGGAAATATTGGATTTTGCCTCTCTAATGTGTTATGAATGTGATATGAATTTGTGAAATATTACAAAATCATACTGTGAAAAGCACAATATTACTGAAACACGAGGTGTGTTTCCGCTTACATACACATGCATAGACCTCTGTGTTTTTAATGCTCAAACTTGTACTAACAGTGTATCTCCAGCAGGGGTCTTCCCATTGTCATGGACATGGCCTCTTCCTCCACTCTACACAAAGTATGAGGCAGAGTGAGTTGTTCCTCCTTGTTTTTAAATGTGTGACATAAAGCAGCAGCTAGGTGTTAACAAATATGTCACTACACCTGTATAGTCATCAACGTCACGATGGTCACCACTACCATCTGCCACATGACATCACCAGCATCATCTTCCTCACATGTTCCCACCATCTACCCTCGTCGTCATTATCATTATCATTATCATGGCCATCCTCAGCACAACTCTCATCCCCAAATCCGTCTCTTCCCACCCCCCTACCCAAGCCCCCTCTTTCATCTGCAGCTCCCTCTGTTGATCAAATGCATCTGATCTCATCAAAGCGGACCCTCTGCTCATTCAAGTCCCAACAGACACCCCGGCTTCTTTACTAAGCACTATTTTACATTCATGTTTGAATGCCGCTGATGGGAGAGCATATCTTGTAGACTTTGTTTTTTGTGTGGTCCTACACTGCAGCCTGGGGTTGATTTTTTTTTTCCTTCTATTTTTTTTTCATTTCATTGTCATTATCACTTCAGACAAGTTTGTCTCTGACAAAGTAAATCCAAAGGAGGAAATTAAAGAATGTAGCCTTTAAAGACCCTAATGAAGAATGGCTTTAATATTCATAGGTTATTACATTCCTATGGAGACTTATAATGAACTAATCGTAATGACATTTTTATCTGCTATCATACCGAATAGTTCTAAAGAATATTATATAGTTTATAGTTTGGTTATGTCCGTGGTTTCCCTCGTATTACATGATTACTGTGCCTTGTTGAGGGGAGAACATTATTCCTTTACAGCCTGAGACGAAGTAACTGGGAGCGGATGGCGTGGTGGATGAACTCTGTGGTGCAGATATTACAACATTATAGCTGCTATAAAGTGTGATTATATTCTTATTCCGATGGCAACATTATTGCGCACAGCTTGTGGTTGCGTGTCCAACTCCTGTCAGAGCTGCAGAGAACTGGCTTGAGCCGAGGGACAGGGATGGTGGGGAGAGGGAAAATCAGGTCTGGATAACTGCGCAGAAACTCGCTTCGGCAAAGTTAAGATCTCTTGGTGCATTTATTTGCGGGAACTGTGCGGAGTGGAGCAGCAGCATCTGTGCGTAATTTGGAAATGCTTGATTTCAGGGGTTATCGGTTGTTTATAAAATAAAATTCGCCTTAAACTCACGGGAAGGAGTCATTCCCTGACCGTCTGACGTGCGATTACTGGACGAAATGTTTATGTTGGAATAAGATTGTGGACATGTATCTCATGATAAAATACAACCCCGTCGGCGTGTCGTTTTTATTCTAAAATCAAACCTTAAATCAGCGTAAAAGAAACAAGAAACAAAATGCGGCGTGCGTAATGGCTCGCTGCTCCAGTCCGGATTTTCCACGTGAGGCGCGCCGGAGCCCTGGAGGTGGATAAGCTGGTAGAGCCCGCTCTCTCTCATGCCATGCTGGGCCACAGGGGCTCCGGGAGACGCTGCTGCATATTACCGAGAACCGGGATGGAGGAGAGGCGGAGGGGGGAAGAAAAAAGTTTCGTTTAAACCTGGCAGAGAAACTCTCAACATGAAGCCTCACTGACGCACCGTTTCACCACCGCCACAGCAACGCCAGCGCTAGAACAAAGCTTGCTTTTCCACTGAACATATTTTTCACCTCCCAGCTTGTGTTTTTCTTCCCCTCTTGTGTTATTTTCTGTGAGCGACGCTGGTCGGGGCTTGCTGTCACTGCGCGCTGAGATGTCGGAGTGACCATGGCTGCGCAAGTGGCATCGGCTCCGACCAGAACTAATAACAAAAATAAGAAATTATCCAGCGGTCTGGGTCCGGAGCTCAATTCGGGGAAATCCGGAGGAGGTGGAGGAGGAGGGACCGTGCAGCGAAGTGGACCGATGCTGGGAGCCGGAGATGGGACTCTGAATAATGTAGACCATCGCCGCCGTAACGAGCTCAACATGGTCCATTCAACTTCCACGACTCACAGCGCACCGGACGGCCACGACAAGGATGGGAATAACCTCACGTCCGCGTCGGCGTCGACTAATTCAACCACTTCCTCGATGGAAGCGGGTTTGATCGCGAACCACAAGCTGAAATGTGTGGGGAGCGGAGATCCCCCTCAGTCCCAGCCGCTGCCTCAGCAGCAGCCACCGCCGCAATTCGGCCAATTTGCGCCACATCAGCAGCGACAGATCCAAAGTAACAACACCGCCAATAACAACGGCCAGGGGCCCCGTGGAGACCGGGGTATGGATCACCAGCACCACGGTGGCAAGGAGAACCTGTTGGGGGGGCAGGGGGAGCCACAGCAGCAGCACATGCCAGGTAAAGGTGAGGGGGAGCTCACCTGTAAACCCGCGGACAGGATGACGAGTACCAGGTACGATCATTCTAACTTAGGGCCAACTAGTAACAACTCCGAGTTTAACAACAACTATTACACTCCACGGCCCTGTTACGAGCAACATGGCGGACAGCAGCAACAGAGCAGTGGGATGGGGATAACGCAGTCCTCGGCACATAACAGCCTGGAGAATTCCCACGAAGCGGGGTTCCACAACAACCAGTACAACCAGTACCCGGGGTACCGGGCGAGCTACGGCGGCGGGGCCTACGGGATGATGGGCCCTTCTGGGTGCCGGCAACCTGGGAACATGATGATGGGCAGCAACTCCTCAACAAGCCACGGCAAGTCTCCCCTGGGAGCTGGTTCGGGCGGCTTCCAGAGGTTCCCGGGACAAACCCAGCAGCAGCAGCAGCAGCATCCCTCAGGGGCCACCCCGACCCTCAACCAGCTGCTTACGTCCCCCAGCCCGATGATGCGGGGTTATGGCGCGGCCTATCAAGACTACAGTGGCCCCACGGCGCAGCAGCAAGGCGGTATGGGCCTGGGGAAAGACGTGGGGCCCCAGTACGGACCCGCTTCGGCTCACGGCTGGGGAGGACAGCAAAGGAACCACCCTCACTCTATGAGCCCGGGCAACGGAGGGCAAGGCCTCGGCAGGACGCAGGTGAGCTTTGGAAACTTACGTCAGGCGCTCCGGTGCACATCAGTGAACTTGAGTTTCCTTGCACTGGGCCGCTCATAATTACCAGGTGTTTTCTGTGTGTGTTGACCACAGTCACTCTTTAGGTCCAGCAGCTTTGTGCTGGAGCTTGATTATAAAAATCAACATGGGTTTACATGTTTATCAAGTTGGTTATATGCAGGAAGAAAACATATTTACATGCACGTAATTTTATTTGGACAAATCAGACATTTGAGTTTCAGTATGACTGAAAAAAGGAAGGAGACCTTTACAAATAGCAGCTTCATTGATTTGGCTATTTTAATTACGCTGTATTGTTAAAGACTGCACCAGGGTGTGTTTCCGTCAGTACGTTCCAATAGTTACTATTACAGTTGTTCATTCTCTGTGTTCCTAAATAGTTTTTGTGATAATTTATTAAAACCAAGGTTCATGTCATGTCTTTGCCGACGTGGTGTCAGACACGTTGCGAAACGCCCTGTTTAGAGGACGTGTTGTACTCAATGCGCTTTTCTGTCAAAGTAAAAATCTCCTGTAGAGAATACAAAACGGAATCTATATATTATTCTACATTACACACGTTCTCCTGACTTTTTAGCAATCAGAAAAAAATGAATGCCATGTCCCTCTCCGTGCGCTCCCTATCGAGCTGGAGCGCGTCTGTGCGCCTCGTCTATTCCCAAGCAGCTCCGTTGAGGATTTGAATAGTGGAGGTAAACTGGATAAAAGCTCTCCGCACTCCTGGCTCACAGTTGACACCCAGTCTGCCATCTGATTGGCTCCCCGTGGCCCCACTGGGCAGACTGCACTTAGGAAAAAAAGCCTGATTCTTGCAGGGATCTTTGGCCAAGGCGCTGTGGTGATGCTGCATTTGTGTCTTGTGGGAATGCTCGCGACTTGGAGGCTGTCCAACACAATAATTGCAGTTTTATGAGGGTTTAGGTGGTTCCTGATTATTATTTTAATACTTTCAGCACAAAGAATTGATATTCAAAAACAAAGCAATGTCAGCCCTCAGTGAAAAATAGATTTTTCATATAGAGGTTCAATCTTATTTTCTTTGCATGGAGAGCATTGTCCATTTTTTTCTTCTGTTTGATATACATTTTCAATGCACACCTTTATCTTTTCAACTTCATGTTAAACTATTTGTGCATTAACTGAAATATGAGAAAATACTTTGTTTCCTGAAGCACTCTTACTCACTACCACAGTTTTACATAATAACCCCTGAAGCTGACTTTTACTGTTGAGGCACTGCTGCAGCTGGGGTTGACTGCCTTGCTCGAGGGCACTCAAGCTGCAACAGATCAGGAAAGAAATCAAGTGTTGCTAATTATTCAACTCTTCCTCCCTCTGATTCGGAGGGACTGCACTTAAGCGTCCCTCTGTGTCCATGAACTCACTGCTGAAATACTTCTTGTGTATGAAGGCACCCACGGGAGCAGGTAGCTGCCAGTCTTTCAAAATCAAAACATCACGTTTCTCCAGAAGAGCCTTTATTCAGTCGTTTTTGATGCACTAAATTATGCGCACTGCTGGATGGCACATCTGGACTACTGGGGGGCTATAGTGGTTGAGCACAGCTTATATTGTCTGCCTCTCACAAGACAAAAGTAGTTCATTAACCTACATTGTTTCAATCAAAGGCAATTTGCGTTGAATGCTGGGAAAATGAAGTGAACGTTTTAGTGTGGGAGGGTTTACTGTGGTATTGATTGTACCAAATTATGTGCTGACAAAATGGTCACCAGAAATATACACTAATCTCACTCTCACTGCAAAAATTATTAGTGACTGTGTGTATTCGGTATAAAATATGCATGTGAATCAAAGTCAACTTAATGAATGTCGGCTAGTCTACAGGAAAATACAGTTTTATGAGCCATATTCTAATCTATTCATATATTAAGTTTCTTTTAGCTCCAACAATTTCTACAAACCGGTTCCTTACACAAATCTTACGTTCAACATTTCATGTTGCAAATGTTTTTTTTTTTCCTCTTTTCAGTTTTCCAGTTTAAGAGAAAGTGTATGTGCTACTGTGTTTTTTTTTTCTTTCCTTGACTCTACCAACATTTCAGCAGCAGTATATTCACGCTACAAAAGCCCTATGTTTAATTCATATTTGGAGCAGCAGCACTGCTCTCCTGTGCACTGACAGGCTGTGTGAGAAAGGCGAGCGGTGTAGTGCATAATACTGCCTCCAAATTGGCCCCGTGATATGACTGCGCTTCACTTCAGAGTGCGTTTGGTCGGAGCACGCCTCTGTCACCTGTTGGCACAGTTTCCCTCTTTCAGATTCAATTTCCCTCCCCACTGCCTCTCTTCAGGAGTGCACCTCATTTACACCGCTGCCACCCCACCCCCCCCAACACTCACTTGTCTGGCCTCCCACCAAAATGAACACAGAGCCCCAACACAATATGTGTGTTTGTATGTGTGCGCACAGAGTTACATGAGATATGTTATTTCCATGCGTTTGTGTGAGATGAATCTGCTCTCTCATAACAATGACATTGTCCTAGTTTCTTTTAAATGACTATGGCCTATTTGATTGAGGGAGAGAACAACATTCAATGCTTTCAGTTTGTGACCTTCTGTCTGAGTGTTTGTTTGGATGCACTTCAGCTGCTTTACACAATGTGTATGTGTTTTCCCTTCTTCGCTCACAGCATGTGGTCATAAAAATCAGAGCATATATGGAATCCTAATGACTTATTTAAGTTTAAATCATAAATGAAACAGCGTTTTCTGTCTGTAACAAGGGTTCGTCCTTTATCCACTAATCAGAACTCACGCAGAGAACAATAAAAGTAATTAGTAGATAATACTGAGGGCCTAGCAAGTTGGAAACAGTGTTGTTGCTTAGATAATTACAGCAGCAACTCATTTAGAATCTGACCTATTAAAACAAAAATGAATGGATATCTACAGTTTCTACTAATTTGGCTCCATTATGCTCAGTGTTTTGCCTTTGTTTTTGTTTTGAGATTTGAAATCAAAGCTCAGTAGTTCTACATATCAAAGACGAGACCCAAACCCACTCCTGGTAACTTGCTTACCTTGAAATGATCCCCTCTTGCAGTGCTCTCCAGTGCATACTGTTTACATTTCTCTCTTATGAATTATTAGTGTGATACGAACAAAGACTTTATAATGGGAGCTATGCATCAATGTCACATTGTATTATGCGGCTATCTCAGGGAGCCTTGTGCATAGTGATGGGCCTGACTGTGGCTGCTGGAATCTAATTTATGGTACATGATCTGCATCGGACGGACAGCCCATGGGGTCTGGCCAGGAAATGGGCACGCAGGTGTGTGTGTGTGTTTTTGGGACCTTCTTGTTACTGCGGGTGTGTGTCCTTGAGCGTGTCTTTTCTCTCTGTTGGTGTGTGTGTTTACAGGCAGGAGCATTCTAAAGCCCCTTCGTCAGCACTAAGCAGTCCAACCTCAACCCAAACCCTCTCCCAATGTGCCTCTCTCTCTCTCTCTCCCTCTCTGTCTGCCGCTCTCTGCCCCCTCCCGTCAGTCGCTTGCTTACGTTGTTTTGTTTACATCTCTGTCTTGGCCAGCCAGCGCAGTGCTGATTAGCAACACCAGAGTGAAATTTTAATTTGCTCTGTTGCGTCCGATAAGGACCCTGCACAGCGTTTTTCATCTTCCTTGGATGAAACACAGAGCCTGTGTAGGTAATTGGCAGGCTGGGTTATCCCTGGTCTGCATGTTGTTTCCATTTAATTCTTAGTTTGAAAAATAAGAAAAAACAAAAAGGACACAGCTGTCCAGTTGCATCACTGCACATAAGCTCATGTATTATTAGCAGGCTAATAAAATAATTGTAGTTTTTCTGCCTGGCCCCACTGTGCACTCACAACATCCCCTGGAGTCAAAGGTTGATGTGTAAATGCCCCGAGGAAAGGATTTAATTACTGCATGCAGGCGTTGATTTGGTGTCAGCGGTTTCTCAGCTTCGTCTTATCTGATCTGTCGGTGGCAGGAGGGAGCAGAAAAATCTAAACTAACAGAAATATTGAGCAAGAACTTATGGGAGAATATGACTTATCCTTTTGAATTGATTGAATTAATCATTTGTCATTTCAGCTTCATTTCTTTACCTTTATTTAGTCTTTGTCAGCAGTGGAAGATTCTACCCAGGATGACCGTCTGCGAGCATTCTATTGTGGGAGTTATCATAGGTCTGATATATGGTGCGATGCAGCAATAGATGAGCTATAGATTTAACACTTTATAATTATTAGGAAAATACTTACTTTTAGTGTGGAGTCATTCATCTATAAAAAGCAAACCACTGTAAAAATCTCACAGCAAACATTTCACTTGGTCGGTTAAACCAAATAAACAGTTATTACTATTATTTTGTTATTATGAAATCCAATAATGAAATAGTGCCAAACCTATTATTGTTGTTTTTGAAGAGCCGGTCATATTTCATGTAGCTTTAGCCCTAGAATAACTAGAGGCTCTCTCCAGTATTGCAGCAATCATGTAATAACACATTTCACATGGATACGATAGCTTAACATTATTTATTCAAAACATAGACTTTCATTGATATTCATTTAAAAACAACAATGACCATTATCTAGTGTACTTTCTGTCTTTTTTGTGATGATTTCATTGAATCTACATTAGTCTTTATGTCTAAATAGGTCATGATTTGCATAAACACTCTTGCATGGAGACCTGAATTGCTGTCTTCCTTGTGTGAGCAGAGGCAGGGAAAGTGTGCATGTGGGAAAGCCGGAGATGTATAAATGTAGGTGATATTTGAGGTGAGTCACACGGAGCGCTGCTGACTCCTCAGGAATGGGTCTGGCCGAGTGCAGAGAGAGAGAGTAACACAGGGACAGAACTGGTATCTCAGTTCAGTAAAGCTGGCAAATGTCGGCACAAGGAAACCTCTCCCTCTGGATCTCACCCCACTGAATGATGGGAGCAAAAAAAAGGACTTATTATTTTAAGTTGTCGTCCACACTCGCATATATTGGTTTTCCTCACTTTAAAAGTGTGTGTGTGTGTGTGTGTGTGTTTGTGTGTGTGTGTGTGTGTGTGGCTGGCTGTGCGCCAGAACTCATGGCAGTGGGTTCTGTGGTGGTGCCCCAAACTTCCCCCACTACTCCACAGCTGACACCCTGACCTTCACATATGCTAATTAGCCACGTGGAGCTGCTGAATGGAGGGACCTCCTGCTCTGTCCCAGGGGAGGGGGGGGTGCTCGCTCTTTCTGTCTTTGCCAGGTAGATGAACCAAAGTTAACTGTATATGTATTAAACAGATGGTTCTTACATATTGTTTTCACTTTTTAAAGCCAGTTTTTCTGTTTTCTCTTTTATCCATCTCTCTGTCGCTGGCTCTCTGCAGCCAGCGAAGTCTCCCAAGAGATCAGCAGTCGATTCAGAGGTATTAGACAGCCAGAGTATCCTATTGAATATTAATCCTGTATAGTGAACAGATCTGAGGGCCACTACTGAAACACTGTCCTACTTTCAGTATATGCTGCCTTTTCTTTCCTCTAATGCTCTTTGGTCAGGATGCAGTAGACGAAAATGGGAAACACAAAGGTCAGTCCCTGCTAAAGATGTGCAATTCTGTGATTGCGGCAATTAACTGCAGTTCAAAGATACAGCTTGATATCCAACCAAACTCTGCAGAGCTTTCTTCTCTCCCTCTCTTTCGACAGTTCAGCTACATAAGTGAAAAGGAGAGGATAATTGGCAGATTGTCACAGGAGTTTTTTATTCCTCTATGCTGGTGACAGTCGTAGCTGCAAGGCATAGTGTTTTGGGGTTGTCAGTTTTTTCGTACTTGTTGTCTTATATACATGCATCCATCAGTCCCATTCTAGTGAATTTGATATCTTCGGAAAACGCTGATTGGAATTCCTTCAAATTTTGCAAAAACTGTCCACAAAATCCACTTGGAATTTGGTCATCATAAGTCAAAAGTCAAGGTCACTGTGACCTCACATGTTAATGACCATACCTCAAAAGTGTCTAATAGGACCAAATGATAAAGTGAAAACATTTTATATCCAAAAGGTCAAAGGTCAACTTCACTGGGCCATCGTAATGTCACAGTGTGTCTTTGTTCAACGCCAGAACTCAGGGAGGGAGATAATGACCATTTATCCTGCAATTTGACTGGAGCCAGGAGTTGATTCTAGTATTTGTTTATAAGGATTCAGAAAAAACATTTTGTGCTGCACAATATTTTCTTTTCATTGCAACTTTGTATTATTATATCTCATTAGAATTTCTGCTCATACCATCAGCGAAAACAACCAGTAACAAAAATAGATTATTTTCTTGTCTTGTAAAATTAGGCTCATTTCTTAACTGTCAGAACTCACCTGAAGATTGAAAAGTGTGTATTTGTACAGAAAGTAACAATATGTGACCCAGGTGTTACATTTTGTTTGGTACTTTTGCTCCAAAAAAGCAAATTTCAGTTAAATGATAAAAATTGGTTTACATACCCTTTTATTATTAGTCACATTCAGGACAAAATTGTGTGCTCCCATAGAAGCCTATTTTCAATCCATATAGCAAGAGTGTGTGTGTGTGTGTGTGTGTGTGTGTGTGTGTGGCTTGACATAGAAACTGCAACCATTCTCCTCCCATTCTATCACCAGCCTGTGAGAAAATCATCATCATCATCAACATGATCATCATCATCACCATCATCATCTGTCACTTGACACATCAAAGCCTCCACACTCCTGTCTCTGTTTCCAGACTGTACACTCCAGTCACGCGTCTGTTTGGTTTTAGTTGATCCTAATCAGCGCTGGCATGGTGAGACAATTTTCTCAGCTACAAAAAAACCAAAACAACAGCCAAATAACACCAGTAGGACGGTGTCTGTCGCATGTGAAGCACAGAGAGACAGAAATAGAAAAGCGATGGGACACCGACAATGATCCGAGTTTTTGTTAATGAGTTTCATGTCTTTCTTTGTGTTGTTTCATTTTCTCTGTGAGTCCCACTTCATTTTTTTCCTCTTAGTCCTTTTCTCACACACACACACACATACACAAACACACACACGCACACACTTTTCCGTTGACCAGTCAAGCATATACAGTATTTCCCCAGCCAAGGTTGAATGTGAGAGCAGAGCTGGTGTGTGTCTGCTGTTGTTGATTTATAGACACCAGTCACAGCAGAACACTAGTGGTCACTGCTGGCTCAATTCTACCTCATTAAGATCCATTTTATCACAGCAATTTAGGAAACAACTTGACACCACATCCTCTTCCAAACACACAAACACAGCGATATATACACACACACACACATACACACACACACACACATATGCATAGTTTGACACTCGTCACTGGAGAGAGTGTGTGTGTGGGAGAAGATGTTTTGTTAGTGATTTATTTCGTAATGTGTTGCACTGGGTTTGGATTGCAGATATTTATTCTTGGTATTTGTCTCATTTCTTGTATTACACACCTCTAATATGGACAGACTTAATGTTCTGCATTCCAGCCACTCCTCTGACACAAACTGGATGAACTGGATTAGATATCGACAACACAAGTGAACTTTATTTAGGTGTTTGAATGTCTTATTTCTTTAAGATGTTAATTCCTTCAAAAAGAAGATATCAATACAGTTCACGAGAGCAGATGTTTGCTGTGCACAGTTAATCTCTCTGTACAAGTGAGCCTGTGTGCACGTGCGTCTCCCTCACTCAATGAACATCCATAGTTACTGTTGGCTAAACATGCAAAGGTTACTGTAATGTCAGACGCCTGCCAGAGGGGAGTGTGGAATACCACATTACCATAATCCATAGACAACTGTCCCATTTACAAACATTGTCGTGCCACGCTGATCGCCACGGCGCTGCAGGAGCACATGACTGTTTGTGCCTCTGCTATGCCACATGAGACAGGAGAGGAGGAATCCACAACACAATGTGACTCCTCAGACGGGGGAAAGATGTTTCCAAGGAAAATGGCTGGTTGTCAGATTTATTTGCAGTCACTTGCCAGGACAAATTATGATGCTTGAGCCTGAAACATTCTTCTGCTGTACCTGAGGCAAAGACTGGCAGCAGACTGCCAGTTAGAAAATGTGAAGACATTGTTGTCTTGTCTGACCGGCCGGGTGTTTGTGAGAAAACTTGGTTGTGTACTGTAAAAACGTCTCATTATTCAGTGGGCAGTACTTGACCTGGCAACAGAGCCTTTTGTCTTTTCCTACGGTGACGGTTGAGGTAGAAGTTTGTACCACACTGCGACTTATAACAGAATGGGAAGAATATATTTGTATTAAAATGTTTGCAGGAAGTGCTGCTGCTTTTATAATTTTCTTTAGTAATAAGGTTCATTTTCATTTTTCCTTACAACAGAAATGAATACAACGCATCCACTAGACTAATATTTAAAGCTTTCACTGTTAATTAGATGTTGTATGGTAGCTAACGTGTTGCCCTCTCCCGCTGGGCGCTGACACTCGGAGTGATTGTTTAGATAATTATTATGTGTGCATAAAATGTAGAAGAGACTCTCCCCGCGTTTAAAAAAATACATTTTATATTTACAGCTCCTATTAAGTACATGAGACTGTGCTTTGAGCGTTTTTGTGAGGGATACATTGTTTTCACTCCCTTATAACTCGTATTTTAAT
Organism: Paralichthys olivaceus; assembly: GCF_024713975.1. Taxonomy (NCBI): domain Eukaryota; kingdom Metazoa; phylum Chordata; class Actinopteri; order Pleuronectiformes; family Paralichthyidae; genus Paralichthys; species Paralichthys olivaceus. Next base: position 17,856,289 of record NC_091104.1, on the reverse strand, counting down.
TAGTCTGTCTTTTGAAATTTCCCCGTGTGTGTTGTGGTCTGTGTTTTGGACACCGCCGACTCCCACAGCTCGCAGACATTTCTCAACTTCTTTTACACATTGGGCACATTCCAAACAGCAGAGTCATTTGTTGAAAACGTCTGCGAATGCACGTTTACACCTTTGGTTGTTTAAAGCATAAACAACCCCTCCATCTTTCTCTACTGTTCTGTTCCGCCTCTTCTTTTTTCCCTTCCTCAATTGTTTCCAAACCTCTTTCTTTCTTTCTGTCTTTTGGATGCTAGTTGTGGGTGACCTTGGCTGGTGACGACGGTGCCTACTCATTAAGTAGTAAAGATGAATGGTTCCATTATAGCAAGGGGAAAAAAAACGAGCTGGGCCAATTAGTGGTAATTAACAGCAAAGAGGGCGAGGCGCTCTGGAGGGCATCCTGACCCCGACTCTGAAGGGGGCAGAGGGTGAGTAGGGGGCATGTGTGTATGTGTATGAGGGTATATGTATATAAAAGTGTAATTGTGTGTGTACATGGACCCACTGTATGTGATGTCATGCAGAGGTGTGTATTTTTGTGTGGTGGAGGTAAACGGTTATAGTTGTGTGATCAATATAGGGCTTCAGTATATAGATGTGTGTGTGTACTCAGTGTATGAATATGTAGAATGTGTGTATATGTGTAGTCAGTGTTTTTTCCCAAGTGAATGTTAGTATTGTGTGTTATTTTAGTGGGTGTTTTTTGGATGTTGGTGTGTGTGACACTGTCACATGTGCATTATAAGGCAAAGCTGCAGGTGTATATCTTACAGGTATTCCTGATCAATGGGGAAAACACTGTTGAGCATTTAGAGGTGATGAAGGTCAACATGTAGCAAATCCTCTCTTTGACTTTTGCCTCATCTAATGTCACCCGCTCCTCCCGCGGCCCTTCGATGGGACCAGGGAGGTTGTTATAGGCAAAGGTCTGAGAATAAAAGACCCAGAAATGCCAAGCCAATATACCGTCAGCACTAATTTTGCCATGATTTTTATTCTTAATTGGGGTTTTATTTTTGTGCTGATCTGCAATATTTTAGCATCTCGACATCAAGGAGAGATTCAAGGTTGTTCACCAAGAGAATCTTTCTTACTCTGTCTCTTTCTCAGCAGCTGCGCTTGAATTATTCACCCCGCCTACCTCCCGTTTTTTTTTTTTTGATCAGTTCCTGGGTGAAATTGTCACAGCCGTGTAATCCTTAGGGTGCCACTAGCTGGAAGACTTACACGTGTGCACATGTTCGGAGGTGTGTGTGTGTTACGAAAGGTATTTGCGGCAAGGTGTTGAAACAGTAGGCAGCACCAGATCTTGTGTCCAACAAGGAAATCTTTGCAAGTCAAAAAGGAAATGTTCAATATAGCAGGGGAACAAGGCTGTGTTGTCACTTTAACAGACATGTTAGAACTGGCAGTTAGTGAGAGAGAGAATATTTGTCAAGGCTGGAGATTTTTTTTTAAGGTATTTTGCAAAGTGATTGCAAAGTGCTGCTTTCAGGGCTCCTGAAATTGCAATGCCTGGTAAATGGATGGTTTGAGGAGTATACAATGTATTAGAAGTCAATTGTGCATGGGAGGGCCTATTTTCCATATCGCTAGTCGAACGTGTATGTATGTGTGTGTGTGTGTGTGTGTGTGTGTGTGTCTGTCTACCTTTGTGGCGAATATATACACACAATACACATACTTGCACACACATTCGGATTGTACATGCTTCCGCTCCCTCTATTCCCCTGTTGCTTCAGTGTCTCTTGGCTCCGTCTTGCGCAGGTTTGTCTGTATTGTAGGGTTGCATGAGGTGTGTGTGTGTGTGTGTGTGTGTGTGTGTGTGTGTGTGTGTGTGTGTGTGGGGGGGGGGGGGGTACATCAGAAACCATTATCCATAATGGCCTCTTTCCACACACCCAACATATCCATTCATTTTCCCTCTTGTGACATTTATTTTATGACAGCTTACATATCAAATATTTAAATAAACAGAATCAGGGGCTTCGGCTGAAGTTTGCCTGGGGAGTGGAGGGTGGGGGGGACTTGCAGGGGAGTGAGGAAGGGGATGGATGATGACATTCATTTCCGAAACAAGGAAAGAAAAAAGAGAATGGGAGAGGAAGGGGGAGAAAAAAAAATGCTTCGCTTGGCTCCAATCAAAGCGGGCGGAGGAGGGCGGCATGTTTTTTTTCCCCGCTTACCCCTGGCAGCAGTGGTGACAGACGGCTGTGCATGCACTCATATGTAGGAGCGCGAGTGTTTACGTGCGTGCGCGCATTGTCGCAGGGCTCATCCGTCAGTTTCCTGGGGATGCAGGAGGACGTGGGAGAAGGCCCTTGTGGCTCATAAAAGGGGTCTGCCGTACTGAAGCAATATCAATTGTGCAGCAACCGTCAATGAGATCAGACCACGACACAAAGTAACAAAAGATGGTAAGTCTAACGCAGGTAGAAAAAAGGAAGGACAGAAGGAGGGAAATGAAGGTGAGGGTGAGAAAGATTTATCTCTTGTTCCTCAGGAGAGGAAGATGGAGATGAGGCGGGCTAAAAGTGTGAAGGGGAGAGGTAGAGAATGAAAGGGAGAAAGAGAAAGGTGTGTGTGTGTGTGTATATATAGAGTGTATGTGGAGAGACAGAGTGGTCCTGGGGTGCGGGCGGCCAGTCATGGGCTGGCTGGCGTCGGTGGGAGGCCCATTACTGTCAGGCTAATCTTAAAATAATTAATTGCGAAGTCGACGCTTTTTAAAGAGTATTGTAATTGAATCCTAAATTAGGCTTGGGAAAGGGGACGCGTCCTGCTTTGCTGCAAGTCTGTTCCCATTCTCTAGGCAAATACACAGACACACACACACACACATACATCAGTGGGTCGTGAGCACAGGCGGGCAGAGGGAAAAAAAGACAACAGGCGAAGGAAATGCTAATGAAATGCATATTTGGGGAGAAAGGGGCCATCTATAATTTAGCTGTGCTCTTTGAATGTGAATGATGTGTGTGCAAGCGCTGTGATTTATTTTTGTTGTGCAGAGGGATAATTCTGTCAGAGTAGGCTTTTATTCTTGTAAACAAATGTGGGGAAAAGAGCAGAATAAAAGTGGAGTAATAAAGTAAACAGAATGGTTTGAATATATTTAGCTGCTGGCATGAATAATTTGAATAGGGGACGGAGGGGTTTGATGAAAGAGAAGTGACAGATAGGAGAGCCGTGATACTGCCTGATGAAATTTTGGGTTGGCTTCCAAATCACTTTTTTTCCCCTCAATGATTAGTGCTGAGGTCCTCCTCCTTTCCCACATCCGCATGAGTAGCTTTCACAAACGTGTGCACTCACCCAACATGCACCTTGACAACCCCTCAAACCCTCCAAGCCCTTATTTTGTAGTAGCCTCTGCATCGAGGTTTGCTTAGATATGAGGAGCTCAATATGCTTTCACTTACACACACACCGCTTGCCCACATGGCTGCTCCTGGATGACCCCTGCAAAACTATAGGCTATAGAACTTTCTGGATCAAAGCTCCGGGAAAAAAAGGTCTGCCCCTCCATAAACGTCGGCCCTGCTTCATAACTCTGGCAGGAGCCCGGAGAGAAAGATGGCATGGGGTGCGGGATCAGGAAGACAGATATGCAAGGCTATAATAGAAAGTAAGCAGTCAACAGATGCCTTTTTTAGAGGCTTAAAGTACAGAAAGTGGGGTAATGTGCAAGATCGTCTTGGCCTTTACTCCAAGATAGAAAAGCCTTTATTGTCATAGGTGTTTAGATTACTGTAGGTTTGGTATATTTGTATTTTTTATTATATTTTCAGATTGGTTGCGTTACAACAGCAAGGTATCAAGCACATAACACATGAAAACTTTAAGAACAAAACTATAAAAACTATAAAGAATGTATGTATAATATGTAGTATTTGTACTTATGATAATCGCCTCTGGACATGAAAAGTATTTGATTTATTTGATCAACTAAGTTTTTGCATGACCGCCTAAACACTAAGATTACTAAGTAAAGTACACATGTAGTATTCTTTGCACAGGGCCTCAATCTCACCTCCACAAACAATCAGAAACCAGTCGAACCACTCCGCCAAACATGTTGGCCTGCGCTGCTACTCACTGTGATGCACCAGGCTGTGTGTTTCAGGTTAGGCTTTATAGTCATCTGTATTAAAATCCTTGTCAGAATTGAAATACAATGAAATTCTTTAGCCCTGGCACAAGAATCTGGCTGCATCTGTATGACAAATCAAACGTTCCTCATGCTGTTTTCCAAATGTTTGAAACCTATTCAACTCCTATTTGGCCCAGATCTGACAGCTATAAACTTGGCTCAGAACATCCCATTTTCTCCTGGCTGACTGGGATGAATAACAGCAGAGAGGCCAATATTGTGGTCTAGCTGAGCACGGCTGACTCCTCTGTCTCTGTGATCCCTCTATCAATAAGGAACACAGGCCTGTCAGAAGGCCTGCCAACTGTCTGGCTGTCCACACAGCCTGCTCTCTACACAACATCTGGACACAGATGGTACACACTGATCACACATGCTTCCACACACACACACACACACACACACACGAACAAAAACATATACACGTTTCACTGATATTGGCAGACATTCACAGACTCGCGCTCTTGTGCATTTATTTATAGTTGCTCAATACAATGGTATGTGTGCATACATTCATATATAGACATGTTCTCATGTATCGTTAACTCATTGTTTTTACAATCATTTTGACTTGCTTCAGTATGTAAAACATGATCTGGTTCACGTTGCCAAATGGCTGAATACATATAATACACACACACACACACACACACACACACACACACACACACACACACACACACACACACACACTTACAGACAAGACATGCGTACATATAAAAAAACCTCTAATTTCAGGGATATTGGCAGGCATTCACAGACAAGCTGTGTCTTTATAGTTGATTAATATACTGATTTGTATGTGTGTGTGTTTACTCGTATTGTTTTCCAAAATCATTTAACAAGGAACTGTAATGTGTAAAACATACACTGGTCCGCAGGCACAGAGCCAGGGTGAATACATACAATAGACACACACACACACACACACACACACACACACACACACACACACACACACACACACACATTCTTTCACAGATTTTGACACATGGTGAAATCTGTGTGTTGCAGCCAAAGGATCTGCCGCCTCTCCAGGGAAATATGTGCGTTCCTTTAATATGTCTGGCCTTTAATAAAAACCTGAACATAAAAGGTCGGTCAAGGTTCAGTGTGTAAAACAACTCATGATCAGGGTACTTATTCTGGCCACATTGTGACTTTTTCCAGAACAGATTTTGTCGGTTACTAAATGTTGAATTTAATCACTGTAAATTTTAGCTGCTCATTAATTTTATTTTGGAAAAACAAATTAGCTAATGAAAACTCAAAGATGGAAAAGAAAATAATTACAAACGGATTGGTACCGTGCAGAGAATGTATTTGGACAGACAATTTCAATGTGATTGTTTCCAAATCTAATTACGGCCTATTAATTGCAAATATCAATCAGTTTTCTCAGTCATATGTTATTCATATAGTCTGACACACCCGCTTCACCATAAACATAGCTGCCCTGGGGCTTGGCAATAATAAGAGTGAATGGTAGAGTTCAGTGTGAGTCAGGGGTGTGAATGTGCAGTCAGACCATGCATCAGGGCTCCCACAAGCCTGGAGCCTCTCATTGATCGAACCCAGCTCCCCCACCTCAAGTTCCCGGCCAGCTTTGGTAGTGATTGATTCCCAGTCAGGGCCCAGGAGATGAAGAGGCCTGGCCCGGGCTCACAGAGCCTGGGGCCTCACGGAGGGTGACCTGCAGGGGCCGCGGGAGGAGAGAAACCCATTTCCAGGGCCCTTAACCCAGGTCGAGGAGCACCGTTTCCGGGGAAGCCTTCACAGCAAGGTGGAAGAGTGGAGGCTCACATGCATTATGGGGTAACATTGAGGCCACGACGGCTGCTGGTGCTGCGGCAGTGACTGGTACATGGAGGTGGAGAAGAGAAAGAAGGTGCAGGGGAGTTTGAGTGTATACATGCAGGAGGTGAAGAGATATTAGTGCCGTGGAGTTTGGAGGGAAAGAACAATACCATAACATGTGCTATTTCACAATCTGTCATAGCCACACAAACACACACACTTGAAAGCTGGAATAAATTTTCTGGCTTCAGTGACAATATTCGCGCCTCCAACCAGCTGTGTTCACATCCGCACTGAACATCAACAGGCCCCCCCTCTCCCGTGTCACTTCACGATGGTCGAGCTGAGGGGATAAAAAAAAAAAAATATGAAAATCAATTTTTTTTCTAATTAACTTTGTAAATTTCCCGCTGAGCTATCAGACGTGCGGGCCTCTTGTGTCGTGCCGAGTCCGATAATGAAATCAATTTGGTTCAAATTGTTTCAGGTGACTTTTAATGAGTATCTAATATCCGCCTGAGGAAGGAAGGTCAGGATATCTGTTTGCTATTTGTTTTTTTTATTTTATTTATTTATTTATTTATTTGAAGTGATGGATCACCCACAGGAGAAATATGGATGATTCCACCCTGGAGGACTGGGCAGGGCTCCAAAACAAGCAGCATGAATGTAAATCCTTGTTTTTTAGTGGGAAGCCTCTTTAACTGCACCACGGGTGTGACCTAGTTTGACAACTTTCTTTTTATAGACACAGTGCATTTGCTTTTTATTAATTACTTAAAAGACTTTGTTTTCAAGGTGGAAAGGTGGAAAGGAGCTTAATAACAGGGAGTGGGACTTATTTAGGACTTACTTTAGATGAGGCTTTCAAAATTATAATTTACTCTCCTCCCTCTCCTTCATTGGGCAGCCTCCCAGTCAGAGGAGCTTGTTAAGCTTTGCCTTACAGGGAAGACTAATGGATGGCAGAGAAAGCCCCCTCAGGACCCTTTAACATCGTTTCTGTTGGTCTGCTCGCTTAGTATTCACTTATGTATTTTCACCCTACTCTGAGCACAATATCATGAATAACCATTGCTAATTCATAAACACACTTGGTGATACGGGACCTCGTTCATAATTATCCAGGCTGTAGAAACGCAGTTCCTCTCCAATACCATTCCATTAGCAAAGGTGGTGATTTCCTTGAATAAAAGGGGGGGAATCGAGCCTGCATATTTAATATGAGCATTTTGGCTTAGCTCCGGGAGACGTGGGAAGCAAAAAGGGCAGCGCGTTTACTCAAATAGCCTGCTCTCGCTCTTTGGGGCAGATGGAGTTATTGTCATTTTCCTCCCCCGTTTTTTTCTCTCTCTCTCTCTTTCATTTGGTTGTGTAACAGCATCTCTACATGGGGTTCTGCGGGCTGGGGAAGTTTGAGAGGGAGCGCATTCCTCTCGTTCCACCACGGCCCTTAGAAGAAATGGGCTTTTTCAGCGTCTCTCCTCTGTTCCAGGGTCACGACAGGCAGGAAGCGCACATGGACTGAGAGACAAGAAAAGACTGGGAATGTAGCAAGGCTCGCACTCCGCCACATCAGTAACGGCTATTTCCTGAACGCATTTACATTTTTTGATGGGGAGACGCTGCTGGTTTGTAGCAGTTTGTCATATATGGTTTAAAGACACATGCTCAGCGTTTGTAACAGTCAGCATGTTTTGAAGAATTTTGAATTTTGATCTTTGACCAAACTTGAAAAACACAACAAATGTCGCAGTGTTTAGTCCCACTGTGTGTTTATATTTTCTGTTCGTTCATCCCTTCTACTTGTTATCCTGTGGAAATCAAAATAAATTCATTCCTCTTCAGAAAACTGCACCTTAGCAGGAGATTTTCTTGGCAAATTTGCAGCCTCTGGTCTTCCACACGTTTCCTCTGCTGTTTGCAGACAATTGCATTTTATTTGTTTTCATTCTCTAATAGCGTGTCGCCGGCATGTCAGGCACATCTCGTTTTGTCATTGAGGGTTTTTTTCTCTCTCTCTCCGCTGCTTCTTTTGCTCTGTCTCAGAGAAGGAAAAGGGCTCCGGCGAACCCGCGACCCCAATCTCACTCGAGACAGATGAAGCAGCCTCTCTCCTCCTTCTCCTCTCCCTCCTCTCCTCCCTCCCCTCCTCTACTCTCCTCTTCCCATCCCCCCACCTCCCTCTTCTCTTAAGGACGTCTTTGCGCCGGCCGTGACGAACCGAACGCCCGGCAACTTTTCCTGATGCACACGGGAGGGGGTTGGATAGGAGAGGGTGTGCGTTTCCTTGTACCATGATGTTTGTATGTGTGTTTGTGTGTGTTGTAAATATTGGTGTCAAACGCAGAGGGCACGCCGATCAACAGCTCCAAGGACAACGCCGGAGAGAGACCAATTATGTGCATTGCGCCAAGCACAAAAGCACGGTGGTCGGCTGCATAACAACAGCCTGTTATCTGGCTTCTCTGTCTGCCTTTCTTTCTCAACTCGCGGCATTATTTCCAAACGTACACTGCGCGCACCCCCCCCCCCCCCCCCCCCCCCACCCCCCCCAATCCCCTCTATGGCTGTCACTGCCTGCATGGCTCTCTCTCTCCCCTCAGATGATTTTTCATAGGTAGCCTTCATGCCTAGCTGCCCATGCCATCCAGGCATACAGGGCTGACGAAAGGCAGTTTGGCTCTACCCAGCTCCCCGCGGACCAGTCGTAGTCTTGGCGCTGTCATTCGTCACGAGCCTCTTTACTAACAAGGCGTGCGCACAGAGATGCAGGACGAGATTGTGTTTCAGGACATAATTCACTGAATTTAGTCCTCTTAGTGATGCAGCAGTCACAAGGGAGCACCAGCATGCACACAGCTCAGAGGCTTCACTACACACTTACACAACAAGTTCTGCTTTTAGGATAAATGAATAAAAAAGAAATAGGTCTATCCACGCTAACTTGTGTTTCATTGTCAGTATTTAGTATTTATGAACTTGCTTTAATACAGGCAGTGAAATGAAATGATGAACCGATAAGACAGAGGGATCTATTCCTCTTGGAGGCCGGGCAAGGAGGAGTTAACAGCGCGCGACTCCTCTCCTCTCCGCTTGATGACATCAGTATTGTCTCTGCATCCATGAAATTAATTTTTCTAATCTTAGTCAGCAGGAGCGGGGGAATTTGCACACATTAATATGGAACTCGATCTGTACTCGCCCACAGCTGCAGTCTCTCTTCTTCTCCTCTTTCTCCCTCTCTCCTCTCCCTTTTTCTCTTTTCACCCTCTATTTTTCTGCAAAACTGTAAGGCCCATATGCACAGGGTTTCAAGCCTGAAATGTAGAGCTTTGTTCTGGGGGCCCAGGCTTCGGCGGGCCCCGCAGTGTAATCGGAACTGGAGTGCTCTGCTGCATGGTATAAATAAATAACATAAAAGACAAGGCTGATAGTCCCAGCAGACCAGCCGACTCTGGCTGCAGCATGTTGATTCTCCCGAGACAAACGCGGCACTGAGGATAAAGAGGATCCGTTGACAATAATTATCCTTATTTGTTTCTCCTCACAAATACACACAGGCTAAAATGGTTTCATTACACAGGAATAAAAGCCGGGATTCTGCACTCGTCCTTTTGAGAAAATGAGAAATAATCAATACCGAAAAAAAGCATCTCGAGCCTAATTTTTATACACAATCGGGTTTGATACATCTTTTTAAAAGTGATAGTCAGGAGCATTTTTTGTAGCCTTAATATATGCCATGTTAGTGCCAAATAGGTCTTTATAAGTATTAGCTGAAAAATACGAATCCTGTTCTTTTTGCACATCACACTGAAGACTCGGGAGTATCAAGCAGTTAAATACATAGCTGTGTAGCGCCCCTGTCTAAACTATTACCGATTAGGAGAGTTAAATGACCAGGGATCATAATAGTTCACTAAATTGCTCTATCGATGTTCAAACTATTTCTGAAGTAGCCACTGCTCAATAAAACAGCCCATAAAGAACATAAGAGGGAACATCTTCTATTTCAGGGATGGTTGTATGAAGACCAACATGCTGTTTAAGTCAGAAAAAATTACTTATTGATGAGATTGTAGATTGACCTCACTGTATTATTGCTACACCGTGTGTGTGTGTGTGTGTGTGTGTGTGTTTGGAGATTGTAAATAACTGAAATGAAGGGTGGATGCAGACAGGTGATTATTTGGTCATCTAGTGTGAAGGACACAGGTAGCAATAGCCAGAGGGACAACATGTGTGTGTGTGCGTTCACCCTAGCCCTGCTACTATTCATTCACCACGGCTGATAAATCAGAATATTTTTCCAAATAATTCCCTGCATTCAAAATGAAATTGGAATAATAACCATTTACCAATATTGTTTTATGTTTGTTTGATCCCAGTGTGTGTCTCATAATCCACATATCTCGGCCCTTTTGTGTCGAGCATTTTGTCTCTTTCTGATTAACAACTTAGCACATTAAAGCGAGAAGGAGTAAAATTATTTTCGCAACATAAAAAATGCCGTCGATGGAGCTCAGAAAAGCAATTTAGCAGGTTTCACCCCACAGTAATTTCACCCATGTTCTGTTTTAATGGCTTTATTTTGCAAAAAAAAGGAGCGAGAGAAAGAGTCAGAACATTGTAGAGGAGTTCATAAATTGAATTTTAAATTTAGCTGTTGAATTACTATTGTCTCCCATGCCTCCTCCCCCACGTCCATTGAACGGCATGCCCAGATGAACAAAAGTGAAAAACACATTTGAAGAAAATAAAAAAAAACAATTTCTTTGTATACCCTCTAGTTTTTTGTTTTTTTTCTGCTGTCCCTCCTGGCAAAATACACAATTCACTTTGTGTCATATTCATAATTTTTTTTCTAAGTACAGCCATTTCTCTGAGGGGAGGGAAAAAAAATGTTTCAATTTGTCAAGAATTATTGTCATTTTTTGTGTGCCTAGTGGTGTGAGGGAAATAGTGGGCATATCTCAAGAATAAGGCTGCAGTGGGCTGAAATCTCATTTAGTGGAACTTGTCATGAGAGCAGATATGAGGCTCCATTTGGGGAGGCAGAGAATTGTCATTTTTTCTGCCTCTGTGGATAGGTGTGGATAATACCATGTGTGGAAGACGGACCAACGTGTCAGATAGCTCTATATAATTTTACCACGGCTGCTTTATTTAAGAATCCCTCACAAGTGTTAGTGTGTGTGTGTGTGTGTGTGTGTGTGTGTTTAATCAAGCATCCTCTCCTCCGCTCCCAAAACTCTGAAGTTGTTTTCCGTGTCCAGTGCCTCTCTAAGTGCAGCAGTTAACGTGCTTTTCAGGCATGTGTGTGAGGGGATTTACTTGTGTTGCACTCAGCATTTTTGGAAAACGCAGGACCTCTTGAGATGGATCCGTGAGCCAGATGTCGAATTAGGTGTGTGTGTGTGTGTGTGTGTGTGTGTGTGTGTGTGTGTGTGTGTGTGTGTGTGTGTGTGTGTGTGTGTGTGTGTGTGTTTCTGTCCCATATCACTGGTGGCACAGTGCCCTGGATTTTCAGACCCGGAGAGTGACGTCCTTTCACTGCATCGGGACCTTTGTGTGTGTGTGTGATTGTTTGTGTGTGTGTGTAAAAACATTTAAGCAGGTCATGTGCTTCCCTGCAACAAACCACCATTAACGTTACATTAGAAACATATGACCAGTGTCAGTTTTAGCACATCCAAAGCATCTTAAAACAATGTCCTCCTTTGGTGTTCACTTAGTTTAACTCGGTTTATTGCTTCATTACAATATACTGTACTTAAAGGCTAAATCTGTTTTAGCTGTTGCATCGTGAATGAAGTTATTAGGTCCCTCTCCTGGCTCTGTATCGTCTCACTGAGCTTTTAGGAGCAGAAACAAATACTCTGGCAATTCAAGGCTTTCTATTCAAAAACATATACAAGCTGTAATACATTTTAGCTCTTGAACCTAATTTTATTTCAAAAATACATACTAGTTGGTTTTTAAAAATAAAAAATGGGGGTTTATGCAAAATGACTCATAACTTTGAATATTCCCTAAAGTGCTTTACTTGATTGCTGGCAATCATTTTGTCAATTTCTTCTAGTGGTTAAATATTTCATTTTACAGTATATTAGCATGATGGTATTACTCAGTGGCTGCAGCCTCTGCAGCGTGGGGAGTGATCTACTTATTAGCAGCTTCGTACATGAATGACAAAGTAAAGAGGAGAGTACATACATTATAACACTAAAAGAAATGTCAGAAAGTTTTTTTTTGTTCCTCTTGGTGGTTGACTCTTGGTGATCCTGGTGATGTTACCCTTTGCAGTGTGACCCCCCACAACCCCCACGCTGACCCACTCCTCCACACTGCAAAATAACTTTTGGACACCCAAGAGCACTCATTCGTCTCTCTGGCTTTCTTTCTCCATCTCTCTCACTACCCAAACAGACTTTTTTTTTTTCTCTTCCTCTCACTCTCCCTCGCTCCCCTCCACGCTCTGTGAATTAGTCCAAACTACTCCACGCGCATGCCTCAGTAGACAAAACCACTTTAAAACTAGAGCACCGTAACCGTCTGCACGTAACCTGCTGAATAAAGTGCTCCCATCCCCTGACATGTCTTCTCGATATTAGCCCGGCAATATGAGGCAGCGGCAATTTCTCCTCTCCACTAGACGAGGTGATATTGAGTTGGGGAGAAGAAAGGGAACTGAGGAGGGAGCTGGTGGTGGTGGTGATGGAGATGGAAGGAGGGGAGGGGAGGTGGGGGCAGGAGGGGAGGTTAGTTGGAGATGAGAGAGGAGCAGTGAAAGTGTGTAAGTGTGTGTGTGTGTGTGAGTGTGAGAGAAGAAACAGTAGGAACAAAATGTCATAAATCACACATGATCCTACACAGCGGAGACAAAAGGGAGAAAGCATGAGAGGGGAAAGGGAAGATAGAAGAACTCCACATTATCTACCCGGCAGACAGACAAACACGCCGCTACGGGTGACGGATTAGCATTAGCCCGACGCGCTGTACCAGAATTTCGCAATGGCTGAGGACCCCAGACAACCCCTAAAAAGTCTCAGAAATACTTACAACAGAATAAATCGCCCTTGACAACTTCTCTTTCCTCTCTTGTTTTTTGTGCTCCTATAAGAAGCTACACAGTATGTAGCTCCAAAGGTGTGGCATGGAGAGAAGGTTCCTTGACTGCTCTGAAATTCCTATGGGGGATTCAAACCTACAAAGTTTGAAATGCAAATTTTGGATCCCTGCAAAACTCTCAAAATGTACCTGTTCCCTAAATTTAACTCACAAGAGCCATTAACTCAATCTGAAAACGATGCTTTCTGCCTGTTGAAGGGAGTGCTCTCCAGTGAGTATTGGCACTGTTGGACTGTGGTTGTGGGAACAAGGCCATAGCGGTTTTATTGCTATTGTTTTAAACAACATTTACAACTCTTTAAAAACCTTCCAGACATTTAAACAAAGATACAAGCTTCAGGTTTTAATTAAATCATTTTACTTTGGCCCTCCGCCAGCAAACTTTTCATCTTTGCTCATACTTGATTCCATTTATTGTTAGTTTATGACCTGTATATAGTAATTTAAGGCTTCCACTGGCTGTGCAGCTCTATAATAAATCAATGGTGGCTTTGGTTTGGAGTGTGTGCATTAAGTGGACTTCTGTCTGGGCTTCCAACTTGGCAGATGGTGGATGAATTCACTCGAACGCTTCTCAGACGAGAAGAAAGCAAAGCACCGTCATGAATGAATGTGAAATATCAGCCAAGAGAGAGGAGCTGATGACGCATCATTTATCTCTCTTTTTTTCTCCACAGGTTTCTTCCATGGACTTCATGGCTATGAAGCGTTCGCAGCTGTACGGCATGGCCAACAATCCTTACTCCACTCCACAGCAGCCAGGGGGCGGACCTTACCCCCCTAGCCAGCCATACACGTCACCTCCTCCGCACCGATATCCAATGGGCATGCAGGGGAGGGGCCAGATGAGCATGGGTGGCATGCAGTACCCTCAACAGCAGGTATGTCAACAAACCCAGAATACTGCAGCCGCAACTGCGTGTCTCACCGTGGCTCGTGAGTGAGTCAGCCCCCTCTGAAGTGCCATCCGAGATAGTGTGGCTGGTGTTGTAAGCGATATTGCGGTGGGACGTTTGCCTCTCGTCATGAACATCCTCCAGTGGGTTTACCCTGAAGGTTTCGCATGTTCAATTTGAGACGGCAGAGGCAGCACATCTCACACCCTGGCATGTGGTGGTGTCACTCCTGTTCATCACTCAGTTCTCCTCAGAGAGATGAGTTTGATGCTGTGTGTATGGGGTGTGTGAGGATGTTCATATCTCTATGCTCGGTGTTGGAATGTTTGTATCCTTTATTATTATTCCTTTGTGTGTGTGTGTGTGTGTTTGATTTTGCTGTATGCATGTGATTTTAATTGTGTATGTCTGTGAAGGGGAACGCTCACTGTGTAGTAAACATAGACCCATGTCACAGTCTCTGCAACACAATAGGCCTGTGTTAGAGACAATAGTGCTTCTGTCTGCCTTATTGAGTCCTATTTGGACTGGAAGTGTGTGTGTGTGTGTGTGTGTGTGTGTGTTAGAGAGAAAAGTATGCTGTGTATTAATCTGTGTACTGTACACTGTATGTGTTTTTGTGTCTGATGCCTGCGTCTCACATTTCCTGTGTGTGGAAGACAATTTAGCTCCATGCTGTAGTTTGTAGCGAAACTGTTGCACGGAGCACCATGGTAAGAGAAGCAGGGGGCTGGGGGGAAGCACAGTGTCCCCTGCTGTCACAGACTGCCTGCTATATTTAGTCAGCCTGGATCTGTTGGTCTGGACTGGGACACCTCTCATGGTTGCAAGCAAGCTTCCACAGAGAGAGAAAGAGTGACAGAGAGAGAAAAATAGAAAGAGAATAAAATAAAACACAGATGGACTGATACACTGAATTCCTGCATTGTCTGAAAATATTGTACAAATAGGCGTACATGCACTAGCAAAGAAAACTTCTGTGTAATCAGTGTTACTGCTGTAATAGTACAGGCCAGGCTAGAGGCCAGTAAGTGTTAATGTAACAAACTTTTTCTCTAACTAGTTACACTGTGATCTAAGAGGGAGGCCTCATGTCAGACTTTATTACCCATGCTTCACGTCTAAACCTCCTCTGACGCATTTTGATGATGTCAACACACTCCAAAATAAGCATTATTGAGCCTGCGCAGGGCTTAAGCAAGTGAAAATGCACACAGTTGGGAGCAAGCAGGGGTGTATGCAGTATGTGCAGACGTGCTGTGCAGCCAGCACATAATGACGTACAGTCACTCACAAGCACAAAAATACATCCCTGGTACTGTTTAGTGATGAAATCCTCGGACGTATTACATAGGGGAGGCAGAGCGTCAGCATAGCAATCACAGCGTAGCACTATGGAACGTAATTAGTTCAAATAGAATTAGTTGTTCACTCTGGCTATAGCCATGGGAACTGTGCTTCTAAAGTTTCTAATTATCTGGCTCTGGCTTTAAAAGCAGCACCACCGCAGTGCCTATCTGCAGCCGGTGAAATCTAGCTCACAGTAATGAGTTTGGAGGAGGAGGTTTAATTCCACACTCTCAGATGAGCATAATGAGCCTCACCTACAGAAAAGCGGTCATGGGTCTGATCAGGGAGGGAGGAGCGGGCTAAAAAAAAAATCAATGCTCCAGGTGTGTACTGCAAAATATAGCGTGCATCGAGTCGTAAAGTGACTGTTAATTACATATCAAAAGATGCACCAGGCGCAATTAAGATGGACATGATTTCAGCTGCGTTGAAAGGTGGAGAAATCAGACGCCCCACCCTCTTCCGTAACCTCAAACATAGTAAAAAAAAAAACGGCCCAGGATCAGCTGCGAGGGACAATCCCACCAACAAGGGGGAATTGTGGGTTATGTGGAGACGCAGCACGCACAATCCCCCGTGATGCATCGTGCTTCAGGGCTGCGACCTCAGCTTGTCACAGCCTAGCATGCTGGGATGTTGCCAGGCAACGTGACGTCAACAAAGATGTGCTTGTACGTCTATCTCTGTGATTTCCCTGGACTGAGTGTGTGTGTGTGTGTATAGGGGGTTTTAGCAGAGGAACAAAAGCTCCTCTTTGACTGCCTTTCATTATTATGATTAAATCCTGCTAAAATTAAGCCCTACTCCTATTAAATACGGACTCCGCAGCAATACATACATTTCATGCTGTGGTGGTATTGGATACGTGCAGGGGCTCACCTTCGTCCTTTTACTTAAGACTCTCACCGCAGCGTCAAAATTAATCTTTGTAACAGCTTTCATATATATATATACACACACATACATGGTGGATGCACTTACAACTACTGTTATTACACCTGATTAATGCAGCAATCTGGTTATTGCTAGTAAACGACACAGCTCATTTCTACCAAGTAAAAAAGATTCTCAGAATCGGTCTGGAGAATAAAGTCATAGAATCACAAGAATAAAGTTGTCATTTTAGACTGCATATAACTTAAGAGGGGGAATATCAGAAGATACCTGAACATCAGCAGTCACTTGGGTTGAAATTAAGAATGTGTTTCTTAGTTATTGTCTCTGCTTAGGAGGATGTGTTTTGATAGATTTTCATGAAACTCAGTGGAAGGATACGGTATGGGTCAGGGGAGAATCCATTCAATTTTGGTGTGGATCCGGGTCAGGGGGCTGATCCAGGAATTATCAATTTTTTCACTTTCTTTAACATTGTGAGGCATTTTTTGATGTTTTCACATATTTCCCAGGGAATAGTTCATGGATCTAGATGGAAAAAATGTGGCATATTCAGAGGAACGATATCTAGAGTGTGTGAAATTTGGTGCAGCCTGATTGAATTTAAGGGGAGTCTTTGGCCTTGGCGGAGGTATGCATATTATTTTCTTTATCTTTCTATTTCTTCTAAAAAAGTCTAGATTGTTTATCTCCAAAAGGGCACTAATACTCTGTTGGAGGACTTGTCTAATGCTTGAGATAGCTGTATAAAATTGTAAGCAGGACATGTATCTACAAATTCCAGAAATCCGTTTACAGCTTCCATATCTAAATAGTCATTCACCTTATTGGCTTCACACTTGGCAGATGTATTGTCAAGGAGCCAAGGAAGTGCAGTGTTGAATTTGTTGCAATTTGGACAAGCGATATATTCAATGATAATAATAAAGATTGAATAAACAACAGGCGGCCAGCACTGTAGCAGCTCACACTCATAACCGCAAACACAACTGATTGTCAAGTTCGGGGTTCAGCAGACTGAGTCAAGCTTCACTGAACTTTGAATAAACAGACGAACAGCTCTTCCAGACAGGCATGTTTAAAATGGGCACTTTACTTGAAGTATTTAATTTCCCATACCAGATTACCTATCACTTTTTAAAGTGATAGGGGCTTGTGTACACTCACATATCATCAACTCAGCAGATATATTATCATTTATATTGTTATTATTTCATACAATTCCTGTTTACACTGTCACTGTGCTGTTACCTTAATTCCGTTGTTCTTGCTGGATCGGTATTTGTTGTACATGTAAACATACTCACAGCATCTGTAACCCAGCGGCTCTGGCTGACCTTCGAGTCCGGGTTGAGTCATCGTTTCTGGGCAAGCGTGTTTACCTGTTCAGGCCCTCGAGCATAATGTCTGGAGCCACATATATGCTTGTGCAGACATTTTCCAGTTTACCTGTGCACAGGCTGCTGATGTGATCACACAGGCACTCTCACACACGCTCTGACACATTCTTAACCCCGCAGTTCAGCACCAATTAAGTACTCTGCTCATGGCCTCCTTTCCTTAATCCAGTCATAGGAGGCAAGCACAGACAGCGATCTTACTGTTGATGTCTCGCAGAGGAAAAAAAAAAGCCTCTCCTATTAGCCTCAAGAAAATAAGCCCAGCAAGTGCATTAGGTGTAGTTAGCTTCACGCTGCATCTGCGTGCGTGAGTGTGAGACACAGTTTGGATGTGTCAGACAGAAGTGAGAGACACAGTGTACGTTTGAAAGAATGTAACCAACAACGTGTATGGGTGGAGTGAAGGGAGCCAGAACAAATATATCAGCAAAAGAAAAAAAAAAGAGGAGGAAGAAGAGGAAGTAGAAGGAAGGAGGAGGCTGGTGTCTCGGGGATGACAGGCCACACGAGAGAAGTGTCTGTTTGGGAAGCGGAATGAAGTTGAAAGCAAAAAAAAAAAGGAAAAACCAGCGCCGCCAATTCTGAGCGTAATTTCCTGTGATGTCAAAGTTGGCAGACAGAGAGGAAAAGGAATTTGAAGGAAACATTAGTGTTTGATGTGAAAAGAGGGGAGGGGTGATGGAGTGGGAGAAAAAGCAGGAGAAAAAAAGAGATCCTGGGAAATGAAAGGGGGGGGGGAGAAAGGACGGAGTGTGTGTATGTTTGTATGTGTGTGGAGAGGGTTTGGTGTGAGGCAGAAATCATTACCCGTGTTGGCTGTTTGTTCCTCACACACTGGGCCATGTTAATAGAACCCCGAGTGTTTAAAGTCAAGTGGAAATGTGGCCGACCTGCTGCCTGTTCAGTCCATACAAACCACAATACCCCTTCACAAGCCTCCTGTCCTTCAGGGCTTCGTACACCTTTTATCCAGAGGCGCTCTCTTTGTAAAGAGGATTTGTATTCAATAATCATCATGGCAAAATAAAAAAACAGACAAATATTGGATCGGCACCTTTTGCTAAGTCTATTTTCCTTTCAATTTGGAAACAGCTGTGTACGATCCTCAATTATTTCAACATTTAAAGATTCGTCTTTGTTTTTATTCGTACTGTACACACTCAATAAAGCTTTTATTCAAATGAAGTTTTGATAATATTTTAATACACTGTCAGTAATGAGGTCTCTATTGGCCAATGGTGTGGTTGATGCAAACAACTTAGACCTCCGAATACAACTCGTGTTGCCTGTCATTAGATGTATACATGTCAAGCACAAAAGGAATTTCTACTGCTTCAACGTGATAAACTCAACAATTAAGTTTTGCTATGTTCACTACTTTGTTGTTGTGGATTATAGTGGCAGCGTTTGATTCATTCATTGTGATCATCTTTGCTTTGTGATCCTTTAATCCTATCCAGCTGTTGTTGCATATGGAATGCATGCAAATGTCTCACAATAAAAGCCCTGTTAAGAAATGAAGGGTTTCTTTCAACTGAAACGCTAGAGTGCTCTTAATTTGAAACAGTCGAACTGTTGATTTTGTATTAACTGGAGGCTGACCTATTTATGGCTTCGCAGATAACATCGGCCAAGAGCAAGAGCTTTTCACTGACATGTTGTTATCCGCGTTTATCTTTGTCGACATGTATAAAAATATATCTAATATATACAACTTTATTTCACTGAAATTTTTTTTGAAATTCTCTGTCATAATGGTTTGATAATGAAGTCTTAAGGAATCATCCACTTTTTACTATATACATATTGGCCAATACATCGGTATCGGCCTCGCACCAAAAACAACAAAGGGAATTTAAACTATATCACCTTATGTTCCCATATGCAGTTGCTGTTAATAAAGTCTCTGGTCGCTGTCTAAGGAAATACATTATATATCTGCAAAACGAATGATGGCTTTATTCCATTTTGCTGCTCCAGTTTCAGGGAGCCATTATTGTTTGAGCTACCTCAGTGTCTTAACTTACTGAGACAACTGAATAGTAAGGAGCACCTGAACTGAAGTATGGTTTAAATTCTTCCATCTCATGTTTAGTTAATAACTGCGGAATAAAATGTAAATATTTATTCATGGCCTTCGTGTCCTCTCTTGACAGTGTAGACATAATTTGATTTGACTTTTGTTATACAAAAGTGATTACAAATGATGAAATTATTCTCTATTGATCTAATTCACCCTCAGCGGTTTTCTTATTTCCCTTTCATAAACAAAGTGAAACCTTGACTTTGTCTTCTTAAATTAACTCTTATCACTTTATCATGAAGTCACAGACGGTTTTTGCTTAGAACATTACTGATGGTTGTGTCCCAGTAAACCACTGAGCCAACATGGACGATACTGACGCAGCTGAATGGATAGTATATTCAGCCATCCTTCATTCAAATATCTCCACCTGTAATTTTCCTATACTATTTTTATCTGGATTCTTAATTCGGACTGTTGAATTTGTGAACATACTTTTCATTGGCTCAAAGTACTGATGAGGCTTTTAAGTTTCCACTAAAACAAAAAGCTGTAAAAACTCTTACCAGTCCAAACATCGTCTTGTGGGATATCGACTTTAGGGAGTTAGATGGGTAATTTATGGCATTGATTGAGCCCGGCAGGGGGGTTCCTCGCCGATGGGAAGAGCGAGGGCCACTTGGAAGCACTTAGGGGCCCCGGGTGCTGGGGTTGTCTCTGGGGTTAATGCAGCCAGCGCTACAGGCTCTGACGGATGGCTGGGAAGCCCCAATAAATCAGCCCTCTCTGCCAGTAAAGATGGGGAAAGAGGAGGGGAGGGGGTACAAAGGGGACCACTCCAGCCTCATCACACCCTTCCCTCTCGTTGTGAAAGGATCTTAAAACAGCAGAGGCTCGATGTTGAAAGTACAAGACTTAAACATGAAGATACACACTCCAGACCTGCACTGCCAGCACATTAGACGTTAGTAGAGGGAGAGAGGAAGGGATGGAGGGGTTAAAAGAGGACAGTGAAAAGGACTTAAATGAAGAAGGACAACGATATAGAAAGGCTGATTAATTAAGGGGTTCCTCTGGCTGAAGAATAGATGAAGTTTCAGGATCAATTAATTAGCCCGGCTAGCCTACGCACGTCAATGACTCTAATAGCCTGCTCATTTGTAACTTTTATTACCCCGCTGCTGTAGAGTGACTCTTAGCCAATCACATACCATGTGGAGATGATGCCATACATTAACTGGAAAGGGGAAAGCAAACCCCTCCCCCTTTCACAGACAAAAGCGATGCTATCAATTATATCAGTGTAAAGTGTGTGTACGTTACAATCTAACATAAAAGAAGAGAGCACCACTGAACATCTATTAGTACATTTTTTTACCCGCTCAGGATGAGCACGGCACACACATCATAAATAAGATTAAGTTGTGATAAATAAGATATGACCCAGTGGATTGTACTTTTTTCATGTGAGCCATTAGTTAAATTACATACCCAGCTGTCTGTTAATTCATGCCGTTGCATTAGTTGTATGAGCTGCAAACTCCATTATTCTCGTTTAGGCAGGTGAAGTGATGGTGGAATTTAATATAATTTAGCGTTGAACGCAGGCAGGAGGTGTAAAACGTCACCCGGCGGATGTTTTTTTTCAATTTTTTTTAAAGATCCAGGCTCGGCACTCTGTCTGCAGCGCACTATATATGTGCCTATTGGTGAGATAAAAGAGCAGAGAGATGAAAGTGGAGCGAAACGGAGGGAGCGAGGAGGGGGGAGAGGAAAGAAAGAGATGCTTTACGTCTTTGCCGAGTTACAAGGGGATTAGTTGCTGCTTTAATTGGCTCAGCGAGAATTCATCTCAGTTTTCATCCAGATTAGAGATAGATTTCTGGGCGGGTCAAGTCTGCCCCAGCATCTCAGTTTCTGGGCGTCAGTTTTTAGAACGCAGAATTGAGGAGATGTGACACCGTCAACATTTGAGAATCTGGTATCAGAAGAAAAGGTTAAGACAGAGCCAAATTCAATGTAGGTTGAAAAAAAAATGTGTCTACACGACCTTTTTTTAGAAGACCTGTTTTACAAAACACCTCCCAGGCGGGAACACAAAAGAGTCAACAAATGAAATGCGACATTTTACATGCACACAGAAACTGGAGTCTTTCAAAATCTGTGCTTTTCAAGGTGTTTCTAAAAATCTCAGTTTTAGTGACTTCAAACTGCATTTGCATTTCGACGAGAGGTCCAAAAACTGAGGAAGGTTTTTTGCAAATCATCCGCAATATTGTGGACAGGGCTATATACCTTATTGACTGAAATATAAGTTACTTAAATTAAATTTTAAGATGACCCACTCTTTAGTAAATACAGTGTCTTGGTAAAATGCATTTCTTTAAAGAAAACAAAACAAAAAGTTAAACCCTTCAGATATTAACAGTTGCATTCAGGTAACTTCAGTTTTTCTAGAGAAAAAGAAAACAAAGTGTTAAATATATAAATGTTTCCGCATAATTTGGTTTCATTGCTGGACTTTGGGAAGAAGTGGAGCCATGTCATTCATTGTTATATACAGTCAATGATTCAGACAGGTTTATAGATCTTTTCAGTAAATATAGCAAGTTATGTGATGTGTATGTGTCCCTTTATTTGATTAAAACAAATTAAAATAAATTAAAATCAAACTAGCTATCATGTTGGAATTAATAAGTATTATTAAATATTTAATTTGATCTACAACAAACTTGGATCATGTTTACTGTGATTCTCAGTTTGTCATATTCTTGTTTCCTCTTGTCTCCAAGGTCAGAGGTCATATAATGAGGCAGAACAGACTGTACAGTCAGTTGTTGACTTAGTGAAGAACACTAATGTGTCAGCGTCTGAAAGTGCTGACCCCTCCAAAGGTGTCATGGACAACATATGCCCACCTGACTGTATACTATTCCCTCCCATCATCCCGGCACCCCCCAGCACCTGATTCATCTCCAGTGCACCGACAGCATCCACACTGACCTGAGGGACCCCGACAAACTTACCGTGTCACTGTTATTTAACATGGCAGTACGTCTGAGCGCCAGCATCCCGAGGAAGACAGCCTCTCAGCGGGGGGGATGTAAAATACAGAGGATAATCTCTCGTGATGGTGTCGACCGCTAATGGTGAACAAGCGTGTTTCAACTGGAAGCCCTCCCCACCTCCGGTTCCTCCCTGTTCCGATGTAATTGACATGACTCCTACACAAGTTCGAGCCTGTCATCACAGCGAGCGTTGAAAAACGAGCCGAGCCGCCGCCGCGCTGAAATGATTGATCTGAAAGACGTAGTGCTATTTAGTGCTGAATCGTGATGTTTACAAATGTCATGAGCCTCCGTTCCTTTCTCCTCTGCTTTGTAATTTAATGATGATTATTTTCAATCTGTCGAGGCCAAATCTAGTTTGAGTTTTTTTTTTTCCTCTTTTCCTCTTTAAATTTCTATAAACTCAGAGAAATTCTGTGTTAAACGTTCCAAGTGATCAATGATCTATTTAACACACTCTCTTACAGCGTGTTTGGGAGAACCTGCTATAACTCAACCATCTCCTCATTCAGATTTTTTTTTATTTCTCAATTTCCCCCTCTCCTCTGTCTTTCTTGGCCCCAGATTGGGGTCAGTAGTTTAGTAGGGGAAAAACATTTGGAGCTGGTGGCACCGGGCCCAGAGCTTCTTGTGGAAAAAAAAATAGAAAAAAAATAAATCGCTGTTCACACACACATTACAGAGAGCATTAACCTGCCCTGCTCTGCTTCTCCAAATGTCCATTACGACTGTGCCTGGAACAACACAGCCACCGCCAGTCGCAGCCAGCCAGCAATAAAAAAGCCTCTGCTATGAGCCGCCTCTCTGCTTTTTTCTCTTTTTCTCCATCAGTGGATGTGAGCAGAAACAGAGAATTAGAGAGAGGGAGGAATAAAGAAAGACAGACGGGGGCAGAGAGCAACATTTGGTAGTCTTCAGAACGGGATGCGAGATGAAAACATAGGGGAAAAAAAACTGCGTGTGTGTCTATCAGTCGATGGATACACTGCTCTGATCTGATCTGTTTGCTTTCACTCGCCGTCAGTGTGATGTTGATGTTGATGTTATCACCAGGCGGATAAGTTAGTGAATAGGCTTGTGTTTTCATTTGGGAATAAAAAGACCTACAGTATATGAAGTGCACCATGCTTCATACAACATATACCAGCAAACCATCTGCAGTCTGCTTTGTCTTTGTTGCCCGACTGTGTCTGCATTGCTTTATTTTTATAATTGGTTTTGGCTTGATGTGTTGTGTGTAGGTTCATGTATGAGAGTCCTGTATATCACCCCCCCACCCCCCCGTCTTTCACTCTCTCTCTCCCTCATCCAAGGGCAGCTCATTCCTGAGGTGTCAAGGGCCTCCCGATGTATGAGGAGGGGGGGAGGCGCGAGAGCCAGAGATATCGAAGAGAGAGGTATTTCGCGACGGCGAGCACCGTCACCTTGGGGAGAGGGAGAGAGATACGATGACGAGCACGGTGATGCTACCCCTCCTCCTTCCTCCTTCATTCCCTTATGTTTAATCATGAGACCGTTGATGCTCATCCTTCCCGCCGACGCCTCGCATTTCGTTAAGGGACTCACCTTCGCCTGCAATTCACAACCCAGCTCTGGCGTTCACGTCTCGTCGTGGTATTAGCTACAAGCGGCTGATCTTATCACCCCACCGAGCCGAAGAAGCTGGTTGATTTGTTTTTTGGTCCTGAGTGTAATGATAACCTCTTGTCAGCTCAGCTCAGATGTGGGAGAACTAATGTGTGTCTTTAGATGTCAACTTTGTGTGTTGCAGAAGAGGAGATGTTCATAACATCAGAGACAGCGTAGACCAATACAGTGACCAGCTTGTTGTTATATATGGACGTGTGTGTAGGGTACTAATCAAGTATTCATGTTCAAAAAGCCGTATTGTCGTATTATAACTCATTTTCTATGATTCACTGACAAACTAAGTGTGGTGGTCTAATGTTCTCACCTCTCTGACACATGTGAAGGGAATTTTAAGTTAAAGAAAAGGTAAAATTCCCAGACAACATCAGTACTGAGCTCACAGTTTGAGAGATGTAAGGTTTCGGTTCTAGGTTGTTTCAGGAATTACTGTGAAATTTCAACATCTTTACTCTACAGAACCAGAGGCTGCACAAACCGTTCGAAAGAGAAACCAAATCTCAAACACTCAAAAGAATCACCACATCAATTATTAATAGAAACAAACTCTTAATGAGACAAACGGTATACATTGAGCTGCAAGGTACACATATCTAGAGAAAAAAGTAAAATGGAAAGGATTTTTAGATGTTTTTTATAATAATAAATCTTTCTAAAAGCATTTCCTCTATCTGGTTAAGTATTTTCCACAGTGGAACGTTTGCGATAATTTCAGAAGCAAAACAATTAAATCACATTTAATCATGCATTGTTTCAAACCTTTAAATGGTCACCACCTTGTCCTGTTAAAACATATTGAAATAAACAGTCTTTCTTTGTTTCTTTGTTCAGGTAGAGTATATATTTAAAAACGCACACAAGTCAGTAAGAGGAAAAAGAAAAGAGGCAGGTCTATTAAAAAATGTTGCACCTTGATCATTGAAAAGTTTCAGCCACTTATAGAAAATCATTTGTGGAAAACTAAATGAGTAGACTGTGTCAGTTGTCTCAGTTATTTTGATAGCGGTGAACTTGTTCATTCGTTTGACTGACAGATTTGTCAACACTGCCATTTCTCCCTCACCGTCTCCCTGCTGTGCCTGCTCGCTGAAATCTCTTTTGATTATTTACCTTTAAGTTTGCTTTCAGATTTACGTACTGAGCCTGGATGAGAAGAACATCTCGTATTTCACTTTGTATTCTGTTTGTAAATGTAATTATTTTACCATTGCCGGGTTTTTTATATTCACGTCCAGCCTCTCAGTGATGCTGTGATTAGCCCAAGTGAGTGTACATCTATTTTTAAAGAGAAGCTCTGTCTGTACGTACAACAACCAAACCCTTTATACACTAATTTCCAAACATCTTGGACTCCCCTGCTACCACTATCTTATATTAGTAATTAGGAGCATTGTCAGAATTGACAGAGACTACCCTAACCCCAATAAACCAAATTATAATAATAATTATTATAAGATTATCGGTTTAAATATAAATGGATGATTTGGGGCATTTAGTGTAATGTATGTTAATTGTATCAACAGGTGTATATGGTATTAGAGCTTCCATCTGCTGATTCTCAAGATATAAATATAAAACAATATAGTACAAACTGTGTATTGTATAGTCTATTTTCATCAGTTTGCTTCAGTTGGATTATTCGATTGTTTATTGATTATTAATTTCAGTCTATATAGAGCAGGGGTTTCAAACCATAGTGTATTGGTACCAGTGGAAAGAAGACACACGTAGCCGACACTCCCATGTGACAATATGTACACTAAATCTGCTGTATTCATTTTCATGTGCACTAACTTCCAAAACGAAGTTTAGCACCATGTCCTGTACTGTTCACTTATATATAATATATTCAATGAATAGTATAGAACATAGCCCACAGCATAGTGAACAGAACTACTCTGACTACTGCTGCTGTTTTTACATTAATTCATCATATGTATCTAGTGTTTCTGATGTCTGTCTGTCCACCTGTCTCTTTCTGCTCCTCTTATGTTTTCCTCTGGTCTTTGTTCACAAACTTCTCAATCCACTGAACCCCACCACGTTTTCTTCCTCTCCCCATTCATCTTCATCACTGTACATCCTTCCTCTAAGGCTCTCCTTCCTTCCTTCCTTCGCCTGCTTCTCTCTTACACTTGTCTATGTCGCCCCTCTCTCTCCACACATATCTCTCTGTCGGCATCGCCGTCTTTATCTGTCTCTCTCTGTCTTTATCACGTGAAACATCACTTTATCCTTCCCCTTTAAGTATGTCAGTCTGTAACACCCTTCTTCTATCTGTCTATCTCCCTATCTGCCTCTCTAAACATCTTCCTTTGCTGCTGCCTCTGTATCTCTTCACACGTGTGTATTGAGCTTTTTTTTTTAAAAACTTGTTTCCTTCTGTTTCTTTTTCAGCTCACCTAGCTACTTATTCCTTATGAACCTTTCTCTCACTTTAATTTCTTTATTTCAAATTGGCACTCCTGCAGTCTTTGCTGCTAATTCCGATGCAGTGCCTGTCATGCCTGTCAGTTTGTGAATGTGTCGGGGTGGTGGCTCTGCTTAGCACTCTGGTTGGCTGAGCCCATCTGTCACTCAAAACGGGGGCGACCTGTGGTTCCGGTCGCCAGCCAGCCGTATCGCCACTTCGACAGAGTTATGAAAATTCCTGTCTATTGCTCATTGGCCCAATTGAATTACAAGCGGTGACTTGTTCCGTGCAAGGTTTTTAAACGGCTGATTTAAGGCGTGCGCGCACACGCCACTGCCTTGGATGAGGCTTTGTGTGGATATTTATTCCCTCCATTTGCAGAGCAGGAAGATATTGTCTGCTTGTTCATACGACTCTTGTTTTGATAGATTTTTGATTGAGTTTCTCTCTGTGTTTGTGTGTGTGTGCATGTTTGTGTCGTTGTGTCTTAATATGCCGCTAAGGCTTTTGTTTTCATCACACTGTTTCTGCAGTTTATGGTGAATTATTTGCTTCGCAGGACGTCTATTCTGTGTCATTTCTCCCTACAGCACTTCACATCTGTTGTCATTTCATTACAGACATTTATTTGACACCGTGCGCCTGCCAAGACACTCTGGATAAATCACACTGTTATTTTGTCTGCTTCCACACACCTTAGTGGAAGGAAAAGGCAGAAAATGGTTTTATTTTCTACTTCCAGCCGTTATTTTTATTGGTATAAGCAACAGCACAGCGAGAATGTTTATTACAAAACATATACTCAGTCAAAGAGAATCAGATTTCAGTGAGCTGCTGTTTGCTCTGTAGGTACAGTACATTCATACAGTCGGCCCCAGCGATCAAACAGAAGCTGCATTTGAATGACTTGTCTTCCCTCCCAAAGCCACAGTGACAGGTTGCTACTTGTTAGACCTCCAGTGTTTCTGCTGTCTCTGTGCTCATTTGACTTGACTGCCTGTATTTCTGTTCCTTTTTTATTTGTCTCTGTGTCTGTCTCTCTGCTTGCTTACCTGATTACCTTTCCACACTGTCACTCTTCCTAAAAAGTATTTTTTCAAGGAAAGCTTGAAATGTTCAAACTATACATTCAGTGCTGCATATTTAATTATCACCTTTGTCAATGGTACCAACAAAATCCATCAACCAAAGTGATCTGAAGTGTTCAGGTGCAGAAACAGCTTTAAACAGAACACCTGACTGTTCAGCGTTAATTGCAGTGGGTTATGGGATCTCAGTGTGGTTGTGTCTTCTGTTCTTCTGCGCCAGGAAACCAACAGGATAGTGATTGTGTGTTCTGAAAAGGGTAGAGGAATGTTAATTGCTAATGTTCTACAACTTGGCAGTGGAGTCGCTGTCGCATCCAGTTGTTTAATTATTGGGACATAAATAAGAAGGACTCACATCTTATTTCTGGGTTTCTATTTTTCTGATCTCACATGTACCATGTATTATGATCTTAGATAGTTTGCACATACAGTATTATAAAGAGTATTTCAAGATGTGGAGGAAGAGGAGGCTTTCATGTATCATGTAATCATGAGATGTGATATTAGAGCCCAACCAATTTATTGGTTAGCAGATAAATTCATCCAGGCCTTTCACAGGTATTACGATATGCGCCAATAGGAACACTTTTATTTATTATTTATTTTACAGAATAAAAGAATTCAGAAAAGATGTGCTTTACAAGTCTCACTTACATTTCGTTGTCATATAAGTTTGATAAAGACATCTT
Source organism: Paralichthys olivaceus (assembly GCF_024713975.1). NCBI lineage: Eukaryota > Metazoa > Chordata > Actinopteri > Pleuronectiformes > Paralichthyidae > Paralichthys > Paralichthys olivaceus. Next base: position 17,827,707 of record NC_091104.1, on the reverse strand, counting down.
ATCCGCTGATAAATTGGAAACTGGGAATGCTTTACTGCCTTATATTGGTATCAGCACCAGTCCACTGAAATCCGTATCGGTCTGGCTCTATTATGAACAGTATTCCCTGCAATGGAGAAAGGGAAGCGTTTCATGTTTCATCTAATTATGAGACGAGAGATCATCACACAAGGGAATTTAAAAATCACTATCATCTGTACTGATTTTTCATCACATTCTTCAAGGTTGAACTGTTGCTCCTCATGGTTGGAAAAGTTCAACACACCTAACTAACCTCATTCTCGGGTGCTACAGTACTAATTACATTAACAATGTCCCAGTTCTGTATAAGGGTCCCAGTTAACCGCAGCAGTTATGCACAGTGCCAGTGCTCTGGAACTGGCTAAACTAAAAGGAAAGCAGACATCATCATTAATGTTATTAGTGACGTCTCTAATGTCTGGCAAATTGTACATGAGTGGCAACATATAGTAGGAAGAGTCATTTAATTCAGGAAATAAGAATCATGTAATATGACATCATACAAGAAGCTTTACACTCATATTCTTACTCATCCAGTGTCAGTCAAATTCTCCTGATAGAAAGCAGCAGAAGTAACTCTGGTGTCTTCCAGCTCTTTCACTCCAGCGCGCTTCACAGCTACAGTATGTCCCCAGTGTATTTTTACATGTACAATCTCAGCAACTCAAATTGGCAATTTTAAAGACATTGATAGAAATTGGTGTAGTTTATTATTTATACATTAGCTCTTCTGGCTTTTGAGGGTTATTTATAGCACTAAGAGAATTTTTTGGGGGAGAAGAACGAGAACAATTCTCTTTCTGTTAAACCTTTTTTGTGTGTTTTGTCTCTCTCTGCCTTCGTCTATCTATTCCTCTGTCTGTCTGTCAGTCACTGTCTCTCCATATCTGTCTGTCTGCCCATCATTTTATTTGTCTGAGAGAGGAACCCACCCACGGTTGTCTGGTCTCGATCTCCATGGCGACCTAATCCTTACCAATCCCAGAACAGTAGTGTTCCAGTTGAGACCCACTGTGTTACACCAGCCTGTCATCAGTGATCACTGGATAGAGTTGCTTCTGTGTTATCGGAGTGGCTTTGATCCACATCTAATGACATGTTTGTCTGTGTGAATGTGAGCATGTCTGTGTGTGTGTGTGTGTGTGTGTGTGTGTGTGTGTGATAGAGGGTAAGCATTTGTTTGTCTTTCATACTTAAACAAATCTACAGACAACTTATTATCATTTGAGTATGTCGGTATGTAAGAGCTAAGTGTGTGTGCGTGTGTGTGTGTGCGTGTGTGTGAGAGTGTGTTCTGGCTGGTCGTAATGAATCCACTGGTGCTGTTGGCATGAGCGGGGCCATGCTATTAACCTCTCTGCCAGCTAGACTGATCTCACCCTGTCTGTCTGTCTCATCGGCCTAATGACACACTCTCACACAACACACACACACAGATCTGTCCTTTCTAATCAAATTTCCATTGAAGTGAAAAGTATTCTACATTGTCCAATCATATCTATTCAGAGTCAAAAAGCTTCTTCTATTGCAGAGAGAAGATTTCTTTTTTTTACCACCCACTCAAAGGAAGTTACGGATCAAAACTATTTCCAATGTATTAATCTCCACTGGCCCTTTCTGCAGCGAGATCAGATTTCACTATATTCCGCTGCAGCCATCAGCTTTAACAAGGCTTTTATGAATGGGGTTTTCTCACTCATAACAGTTACAGTTACAACTCTGGATGTGTGCTCTCTGCTTTTGATCTGACGAGCCCGTAGTGATAGTTACGTCACACTGGATTCCCCCGCAACACCATCATTTTGAGATATAAATCACTGTGAGTTTAGGAGACGTTTACTTTGCCTAGCCTGCCAAGCAAGATTTAAAGGGACATTTCAAAGTGTAGAGCTTGGGGTAAGAGCTGGGAGGTGGACTGCGAGCATTGCACGTGCCCCAAATTATAGCCTGTGTGCATGTTTAATGAGTTTGTGGCAGCACTATTGGCCATCACTGAATGAGAAAGCAGCATGACATGATGGGGAAAAAATATGACAAGAAAAGTGCTGCCATATTGCTTCACCAGTGGTCGTAAATGTTGTTTAATAGTCTGTACTTGGCTTTTGTGTGTGTGTGTGTGTGTGTGTGTGTGTGTGTGTGTGTGTGTGTGTTTGTCTGTATGTGTGTGTGAGGCTGCGTGAATGAGAAAACCCCAGCCTACATAGGAAATCCTTCGAGGAGTGAGGAGCACCTGGCGCTGTCTGCAGTCATAACAAACGACAAGAAGGGATTAAGACTACATTTGTATTGGTGCCAGCTTGTTACACGCACTCCCCTGTTCACATTCCCTCTCGTAACCGCAGCGCAATGCAGTGTCTGCTTCGCCCTCCCAACTCAGTTTCTTAACTGCACTGGTCTGGAATGCCCCTGCTCATCCGTGCGGCCCTCGTTTGGGTTCGGGCCCGGGATGGGGCCCGCAGTAATATCCAACGCACCTCATTCCATCTGTCAGCTGACCGAGATGGATAATGTTGAGAGGAGGCTGCATTTGGCAAGCCAGAGGACATAAAGTTGGAGTATTTTTCCTGCAGTGTGAGTTCATTAGGCAGAGGGCTGTGGGAGACTGGTGTCAGCCTGGTCTAAATTAAGACTTCAGCTGAGGGGCAAATGGATGAATTGGAAAATGAATAGGTCATTTAGGTTCATGTGGGATGTTTGTTTTTTTTATTGTCCAATCATTCTTGGAGGGTTGTAGGTTCAGAGACTCGCTTGCTTTTAGGTGACTGAGCACTACAGTATGTCACATATAGCTTCTGCTGTGTTAGCATACTAATTGCATCTATCGGTACCTCTCCACTACTTTTAATTTAAAGTGAAGGTTTTTCCGCAAACCTCAGCCCTGACCTAAATATCTCACTAATCAATGTCTGATTGGTTTTTTCAGCAGGTGGCGCCGTATGGCCAGCAGGTGATGGGGGGCTACGGCCAGCAGCAGCAGCAGCAGCCGCAGCAGCAGCCGCCACAGCAGCAGCCGCCACAGCAGCAGCAACAGCAGCAGCCAGGGCAGCAGCAGCAGGGAACCCCTCCATACTTCAGCCCCCCCCAGCAGACCCCCCCTGGCCCAAACCAAAGCCCCTACCTGCAGCCTCGACCACCACCACAACAGGTACGAACACACACACACATAAACGCAGACCTTGACACACAATGTATTGTTTATTGCACAGACACACACATATAGTCAGTAAAATAGTGTAATGGATATAGTAAATAGTGTAGAGTAATTTTATGAGCATAAGCAAAAATGGAAATGATTACCATAATGGATGAATGAATATGAATAAATATATCACATACTGTAGATACACAGATGCCACTTACTGGGTGTAACATCAGGAATTAAATTTGACATATTAGCAGGGAAAGAATTTAATCCAGCTCCTTTTTTTAATATTTAAGCAGTATGGAGATTTGAGAGAGCATCTTAGTGGATAGAGCGTGAGTGTGTGTTTTTGTGTGTAAACGATGGCGTGGGGTGTCGGTGGTCCAGCACGCCTGGTCTGTGGGTCGCATTATTCCAATCCATTATTCATGAGAGGTATTTTAGGTAAATCTCACTCCCTGCGTTTTTGTGTATTTTCTCCCTCTCTCATAAATTCACATATACACAACATTTACTTTACAGAAACAGGGTATTTGAATGCAAGTGAATAGTCATAGTGTAGAAAAGCATATTGTACATTTCCAAGGCACACAAGCCCGCTAGTCCAAACCCAGTTCTCAGCACAACGCAGATATGTATCCAGACTTGTCCTGCCAAGTTTCAGCATGGATGTTCTGTTGGAGTTTTCCACTGGGAAGTTGCGTTCAAGCAGTTGTTTTCAAGGGGAAAGGCTGCCCATGTGGTTCCCATCCACTTTACAGCCAGAGGGATCTATCAGCCTGCATGGAGTGACTCTGGCTAACATCCCTGCCCTGGATCCTCAACAGAGCAGAACAAAATGAAGAAACAGAGAGAGAACAGGACGAGACGGGAGAGATTACAATAGAACTGGACAGGAAAGGATAGATCTGATACTACAGAGAGAAAGAGGAGAAGACAGGAGGAATCAGAAGAGTTAAGTCAGGGCGCCTCAAGCCGTTCGACAAGATCAGTATCAGGCATATTTCAGTTCATCAATATTGACTATGTTAGTCCATATCAATTCTAACACACAAAATGATACCAAGACAAGTGAAGTGTGGAGCAGAGCAGTGGAGGAAAGCAAAATTACTCCAGATCTATACTAGTTATTGTTTTAAGTATTAGCACTTGTGTGACTTCATATTTCTCGTCCCTACATTTTAAGACGGAAACGTACTTTTAAATTGTTTTTACTTTTGATATTAGGTTTTTTAAAGATATATATATATTTATTTTTTTTGCTTTGATTGATGGGACAGTATAAGTGTGAAAAAGGGAGCGAGAGCGGGAGGAAATTCAGAAAAGGGCCGGGTCGGAGCACTCAATCATCACAATGTAACACCAAGTTCAACTTTGGGATATCAATCTGTCCATTTAGGAAGCACAAGTGATTGTGACGTCCAGACATGTCCCGACATTGTCAGGAGGGCACACAGGCACACAGAGGCCATACACACTAATATTTTGAAAGGACATAGTTTTATTGATTAGTGTTTATTTTTAAATTATCTATATACTTATATTACCATTTTGCTGGTCACACATTAAAAGTACAGTATTTCCTGCATTCTAAATATTTAAAAGACTTTAGTGTTATTGCTTCTTTTATAGAAGTGAAAGCTCTGAATATTTCTTCCAGTGCAGAGCTGCCTGATTACACGAACAGCAGCCAACACTTGCAACCCATATCCACACTGACACCTCATACACAGCAGACTGAACAGGACATAACTGTACAGAACAGTACACAGCACGGATCAGGACATTTTAAGAAGAATGTTTTACCTGATTCCCTTGGTAAAGAACATTTTCTGTAGCATTTAGAGACACAGTTGTTCGGGTTACAGCTCAGAGCTGCGTACACAACACCAGCAGCAGCATGGACAATGTTTTTTTCATTCAGCCCAGACACTGAATTGATCATTGGCAGTTCATAAATGTGACTCGACTTATTTAGCATCTGCACAAGTTGATGCTATTTGGTAATGGTGTAGCTTTGTGTGTGGAGGTAGTTATACTGCGATTTAGTGCAACATAGTTAAACTCTCTTTTCGACAGCCTTGAATATTGAGTGCACCAAGACAAACAGCCACGCAAAGAGCCATTGAGGACACAAAAGCAGGTTGTCAAAAAAGGAAATCGTTAGTCTTAACGTAGTAATTTTCACACTGAGTGAAAGTTTCCGTCAGTGGCTTTTGTCTCTCTGTGAAAAAAAAAAGCACTTACTCTTGTTTTCTCACTTAACATACTCACACACACACACAGACCGCAGCCCACTGAACAAACATTATTCACTCCAACTGCTAACGGCTGAGATCCATGGCCACGTTGACATTTTGTGACAGTAATGATGTGTTTTCATCATCGCCCATGATGTCGCGGCAATTGACCCTCGCTGACATTTATACACCAGGTAGTTCCGCCCACGCACTCTGATTGGCCAAAGCCCAGTTTCACCTGTGCTGATCCCGTATTGGTTGCCATGCCAACCGCTGAGGTGGCCAGGGAGCTGGTTTCTATGCATTTTTCATTGTTATGCATGCACGCTACTTAAGGGGGGAAGATGTCCAATCAGCACACATGCTTGTTAACGCTGCATAAAAGCCACAGTACTACGAGCAGCCGCAGCATCAACATTGCATCCCGCTGTCTTTACCCATAATCAAGAAATCCAACCTATGTGTTAGCGCTATATGGCATTTTATGTTGCAGGAACACAGCAGGTAATGGGCCAACACCTCCTTCTGGTTCCTGTCTGCTCGCCATCAGACTATAGACCTGACTATTATCACCCTCTATAAAGCTCCCATATGTTTTCACTAACAATATATTCCTATACTGTATTTTAACTTTGTAAGGAGAAATGAAACCTGGCTTTTAAGGAACAAGTACAGATTAAGGACTAGCTTTCCAACTGTCCCATTCATCTGAAACTTTGCAGACTCCACATATATATATAGTTTTGATGTAATGGCTAGACTTCTTGAATTATATGTGAGTGCACTTCTGTGCTGAACTGCAGCATTTTCATCTTGCATAACAAATGTGAAATGCAGGTATGAGGTCCACTCACTTGATTTCACTGGTTTATGTTCAAGTAATTACTGAAAATGCACAATATTGATCATTAAAAAAACATGACATTTTACACATAACAAAAAACTGCCTGTGCTGTGTCATTAAGACAAAGTTAATTGTTCATTGATTGAGTGGGAGAGCAATTTAGAGAGAAAAACAATATCAGAAAATACCAGAATTAATTTTAATAACAAAGAAAGCAGGTCTCTGTCTTTGATTTTGGATCCAAGAGTAAACATGTTTGGAAATTGTTCTTACACAGTGCAGTTGGCCAAGATTACAAACAGAGTGTGTTTGCTTTCAGCTCGGTGCCGAATTATTTTCATTCCTCTGTTTTGTGTGAGTGTGCGTCTCTCTGTCAGTTTTTGTAAATGTGTCTGTGTGTACACTAATCAGATGAGTGTGCTGCAGCAATTCCGAGCTGTGAAAAGGTCAAATGGTGACCTTTGTCTGTGATTCCAGGCTGAAATGAGACATGATGTGAGCCGCACGGAACGGATTACATGCACACACATGCACACAATTGCAAGCACACGCCAGATTAGGATGTCATTGTGGTTTTGACCCCTGTTTTTTGACCCCGCATTACTCTGAGAAATCCAAGATGAAAAGTTCTTTATTTTGTTCCTCCCGCGCTCTCCGCAGTTCCTCTCCCCCCACTCCACTCCTATTAACCCTAGCTAGAGGACATCCTCCAGCCGATGGAACCATTCCAGCTGCCTTTGACACAGAATTTGCTCTGCAACCGACCGCTATTAGTTGGTTTTGTCACAATTCGAAGTGAAAATGCCGTCTTTCTTTGAGTCTATTGCACTGCTGTGACCTCATCTGATTGCGAGGAGCAGAGCGGGCTAAAAAGACATTTCTAAGACATCAAGGTTGATACGATGAAAAGGCTGATGATATAAAAAAAAAATATATATATATATATATATTTATAATATCACATCAGGGAAGAATTGGTTTAAAAAATCCATGTGGGAGGTTTGCTGGTGTATTTGAGTGCTGTGGGTGTTTGAGAACACCAGATATTTTTAAATTGGTGATTTCTGAGAGTCGTAGCTTTCAGAAACACTGTGACACATGCTCTGCCTTAACTTAATTGATTGAAATGGCTTTTTGACCTTACACTCCACTTATTTTCCACCAAATGCTGTTGAAGGTCCGATGTGTAGGATTCAGGCAGATCTACTGGTAGACGTTACTGTTGGAATAAGTGCGTTATCACCTGAAACCAAGAATCATTTTGTGACGGAGCCTTTATTTCCATATCAAGAGAGTGTTCTCTTCCGTGGGGTCTGTCATGTTGCAGTGGTAGCAAGGAATGGACAAACCAAACATTGTTTCTAACGAGGGCATTTTTCGATGTGGGATCTCTTAGTTTTTCTAATTTAGTCTAATCTCTAGGAGGATAGAAGATACGTCTCCACTTCAGCCCACTATCCAGAAATATCAAAATATCTCAGACATGGGTGCTGCCATCTTCCTCTTTTGGAGCCAGTCTGCGCTGTAGCAATGGTAGAATGGAGCTGTGGTATCAAGGTCCCGCCTACACACACTCTCGACCAATTGCTAGTCAGTCTCAGCTGTCAATGATGATGTTAGCATTAAATAACTAATTCAAACCAAACTCACTACAAAACATTAGCACTTGAACACACATTAGTTTGGTCTCTTTTTAACATGTGCTTAAATTAAATTCTTTTTAATATGTCCTATCCACTGACATGGAGGAGGCAGGGTTTATGACCCATACTGCAGCTTACTGTATGTGGGGTTGATTGAGACATTTTGGCTTCACTTTTGAGGAGTCGTCATGTCATCCATCTTTAAAGACAGTCTGATGTGAGAGGTGAGGGGAGGGGTATTAATTTGGTTGCAATCTGCAACCTCACTGCTAGATGACACTAAATCCTCCGCGCTGAACCTTTAAAGTGATTTCTTCTGGAAGTATATTTTTAACAGACCCCATAAATATCATGACACTAATGTATTTGGTCTGGTTGTTGGCTCCAATTACGGCGCAAGACAAATCACTTAAAGGGAGAAAATCTGTGGCCTTTCCTCCTCTTCCCAGCCGTATTACACTTGACACACAACAGATGAAGTGTGTGATATTTTGTTACTGTCTAATACTTTGTACCCCATAAAAACAGAAATGAGAGAGTAGTTACTTTTATAGTAGTTTAGAGTAGTATTTCAAGAATTTGGAGATTATTTTTTATGGTGTGTTTGCTTTATTGGGTAGTATACAGTGGAGTGTGACGAGACAGAGGGAAATAGAGAGAGAGAGGGATAGAGAGACATTGGCCACCTGCCAATCTTGAACTCATAATGTTGTGAGAACATGGTAACAGCTTTGATCTGGTATTCCACTGAGCACTTGCTATTTAATTTTTCACTAGAAACAGTGTGTTAAATTTATGTTTATAGACAAATTACATTTAATAGAAAGTACTGTTGCCATACAGTAAAATATAAACTGTAAGGTGAATCCTCCACTGAGATGTACTTGAGTGATTAGAAGACTTCTGGACTATTCAAAGAAAGAAAATCATTCCTTGTCACATTCACTCTCAGTAGTAAAAAAAAAACTACTCACTCACTCCTCTGTGAAACTGATCCCACTGTGGTCGTTTCCTCTATTGGCCTTAACTATTTCCTCTTCCTGTCTGAGAGTGGGCTCTGGGGAGCGGTGCTATAGGAGAGGAGCTCTCACCTGATTGGAGGAGACAAGCTTGGTTTACAGGGACCTGCGTGGAAGGAAGGTGATTTATGGATTCAGATGCTGCACAGTGATGCTCATTAGTGCAACATCACATGTCCACTATAAAAACTATTCACAATTATCACTCTAAGGTTGGCAGGTCAAGTTTTTAACAGTAGTACTGTGCACTAAGGTATGATTATATCAGATCAATTATTGGACAATTGGTGTTTAAGGTTATGCTGTGAAAATTAAATCAATTTTTCATGAATCAAAATATATATTTTTTTATCTTTGTAGAGTGTACATAGTCCAGTGGGTTTTTAGAAGGTTTCTATCAGAAGCAGTGTTGATGGCACATAAACAGACAATTTTATAAAAAATGTAAAAAATCCAAATTTGGAGATGTGGGATTTTAAACCGTGATGTTATATTACAGTGTATAAAAGTCTGTAAGTACAGGCCATCAAAAGTTTGTCATGACAAAAATTCCTTATGACAAAGCAGTCTTACTATAAGCTCCATTTAGTGATTGTTCTGGACATTTGTATTGTATCACATGTTCCGCTCCAGCTGACTGTGTTTGTCCATTTTTCAGGAAACCTATTAAATTTCCATCTCAGCTCTCAAGAACGTTTTGTCCATGCAGTTCAAAAGTTAAGACACAAAGTTTTTTTTTAATGATGAAATGATACTGAGTTACAGCTCCCGAGAAGCTACTAAATAGACTTTGTTTATTTTATCTATATTCCTGTTGATTGAAGCTTGAAGTTTGGAAGTCACTACTGAAGACTCTATGCATAACTATAACCGGATGTTGTGCGGTTCCAAACTTCCAGTGTGTCATTTCTTGTTTCCTGTCTGTCACCCGATAAAGTCTGACCGGCTGCAGCAGCAGGCCCCCGCCCTCCGCCACCCCCGCTTTTAATCACACCGGGTTAATTAAAAGGCCGTGGAGCCTTTATGCTGCCTGGCCCCCTGGCTTTATTACCCCCTCGCTGTATACTGACTCTGCTGCCTCAATCACCATGCATGCCCTCTTACACACACACACACACACACACTAAAACTCACGCGGAAATGGGAGCTCACCTTGGCGATGGTGGGGAGGTTGAGGAGACGAGGTGGAGGAAATGAGAGTCAGGAAGGAGGCTGTGTGAAGAGAGAGAGAGTGATGCGGTGAGAGCAGAGGGGACGGCGGGCGGGTGGGTGGGGCGCCCAAAGTTCAATGTCATTAATTGGTCACCATTTGAATATTAAGTGAAGAACTCTGTTAATTAACGGGATAATAAAAGTGCTGCTGGCTGGAAAGGGGGTGGACAGAAAGAAGGAGGGAGCAAGGGATGGAGGGAGGATAGGTTGTGGAAATGGAGGGCATATGGCGAGAGAGAAAAGAGAGAGGAAGGAAAGAGATAGAGAGAGGGGCTGGGTGTGAGGTGATAAGAGGGAGAGAGAAACGTCCGTGGGTAAAGGTCTGGCAGTGGTAATTTGCAGAGAGCCGCGTTAATTGTCATAACCTTTTAAATGGCAGAGTTTATCGGAGTCCTCTAAATGTCCCTGCGTATCGCCACGGCAACCCTGGGCCTGGTGCACTCCGATTGGCCGCCGGTGACAAGCACTTAAGCTTGATGAGTTTTCAAGCAAAAACTAAAGGATAAAATTGAAAAGAAAAAAATGATGTACATACTGTATATGTCAGCCAGGTTTTGTGTGAATGAGTGTGTGTGTGTGTGTGTGATGGGGTGTCTGCATGTGTCTGAGACAATGTTTTTAATTCAGTGTGTTTTTTACCTCCACATTGACTGACACTCGCTAATTGCTCGACCAGAATTCAGCTCTGTTTTTTTCCCCTCCTATTTTTTTTTCCCTTTTTTGATTTATGTTTGTTTTTGTACAGACGAGCTGCAATTCAAATGCAAATGAACGCGAATTGGAGAGGTGTTTTTGGAACAGTTAGGACCATCATAATGGCTCAGAAAAAAAGGGTGGCAGTAGTTAGCGGCACAGCACCCTAGGGGCCTCATTTAGCTGCCATTTGTTAGGAAATGCCGCTACATTTGTTCCTGGATACAGACTTCACAGTCAGAGCGAGAAAGAGAAAACACCAAAAAAAAATGTCACAGTCAAAGTCAAGCTCGCCAACACACCACTATTGTTCTTCCATGCTTCAGCAAAAGTCATGTGGGTGTACACCAGTTTGGGTGGACGTCCGCTTAAATGTGAGCCAAGGCAATTGAAGTGAATGGGCGTAGGAATGGGGGTGGCGGTGAAGGGGACTTGCAAAGAGTGTGTGAAGTGAGGATGGTACAAAGACCGGCTCTTATTTGATTACGCTGTTTAGAGGAATGGGAATGAAAGCCCTGGCAACGGGATCTGCAGCTTACACTGTTAGCTACATCAGACATCATCCCTGAGGGACGGCCTGCAAACAAACCAGTGTGGGTGTTTGTACGTTCATGTGCATTTCTCTCTGTGTCTGTGTGCGTATGTGCGCGGTCTGTTTATATGGGCAACACTGAGTGCTTGCTCCTGACTGTGTGTGTACGAGCTGTGTGTGTGTGTGTCCTGTGTCAGAGCTCTGGTCCTCTCTCTTGTAGTCTCTTTGTGCTAAAGGTCAGGGGGATTGCTGAGATAGAATCCAATCTGAAGGACACAGCACTAGAACAGGCCCTGCTACAAATGGACCTATTAAGATAGGCTGTACACACACAAACACACACTCATGATGTGAAGGCATACACACACAGGAAATCTCGCATATGCACTTACAGCAGCTATTTACATTCTAATGGTCACCTTCCCTGTGATGATAATATTAGGCTGTATCCTGGAATAACTGCCCATCATTTACATGGAGTCTACCAAATGCACTGTTTAAAAAACCATTGTAGGAGACAAAAGTGGGTCTGCCTTATGATATACTGTATTTACAGCATATCAGAAGTAAACAGGATGAATCTGCAAGTATTCTGAAATGGATCAAAAGATTTAAATGTCAAGAAAACATGAAAGACAAGCACATCACGACCAAAGCGCTGATTTGTTACATTTTTCAGAACACGGTGTAGCTCTCTCTCTCTCTCTCTCTACTGATTGTTGCTTCAATTACGGTTCAGTCAGTCTGATTGGTGTGAGCATGTGTGCATGTCTGCAACTCTGAACCGAACCCCCCCCGCACACACACACACACATCCTCATCATCGCTGCCTCTGTCTGATGCTAAGAATCTTTTTGCACACGTCTGTTGTTTTTTTCTTTAGAGGCCTGGTCTTTCTTTCACAGCTCGGCCAAATGAAAAAACTGCCTTCGACGGTAATTACTGGCAGAGAGCAGGGTATACACACATCCGCACGTAATTACAGACGTGAAGACAAACTGTGCCGTGTAGACACACTGCCTCACTTTTTACCTCTGTCTGACCCCTCCATCTCAGGTTCTTTTCGCGGTGACTGATCCTGTATATCTGAGTGGGTGTGTGAATGTGACTGTGAGATACAGTGTGTTTGTGCTTCTCTGCGCTGTGCTCAGTGGACATCTGAAGCTGCCTGTCCTTTGGGTAATGTGGCAGGAGGTGGTGGCCAAATGCACTGGTGTTGATGGTGTGTGTACGGCATGTGTACATGTGTCTGTATGGTTAGGGAGTGTGAGTGTGTGTGTGTGTGTGTGTGGGGGGGTTGTTGGAGGGATAGGGGGCCTCTCTCCTAAAGACACGCAATTAAGCTTAATTTTTAATGAATATTAATGGCATTAGCGTCAGATTTTGTGGAGATGTGCATCTGCCAAGGTGCAGGGGAGAAAGAGGGGGGGTGACTAATTCATTTGGTAGTCATGAGGAGAGCGGCAGGAGACGAGGAGGGGAGGGGGGAGGTGGTATCGATGAAGAGTAGCAGGATGGAGAAAGGGACGGAGATGGAGGAAGGCAAGTGGGCTGGGAAGGTTGTGGTGGATGGAGGGAGTGATTGGAAAAGTGATGTATAAAGTGGAAAAGATATGTGGGAAGGATGGGAGAGGTGTGGGGAGAGCACATGATTAATGGGAGAGGGAGAGTGAGGGAGGTGGAGTGACAGATGCCGAGGGAGCAGTTAAGTCTGAGGAGAGTGAGGGGGGATTGGTGAAAAAAATAAAAGTAAATACGTCTCTGTAATAGAGAAAGGAGGAAATTCTCTGTGAACATAGAAAAGAACAAAGGATGTGAGAGGAAGTGGACTTCATAATCAAATTCAAGCAGGACACTGTAACGGTGTGTGTGACAAAAAACTGTGACTAAAATCTGCACGTAAATCTTTATAAAAGTGAGATAGCCCAGAGCAAAGAATGGCAGTGGAAAACAGGATTAATACGCAAGCATGTTAAAATTAAAAACAAATAAAGCTGAAGTATACATTAGTTTGAAGTAACACACTCTCTTTGGAAAAGAAAGGCAATCGAGAGAGAGATGTCAGCCACAGTCAGCTGAGCGTAATGGCTGTAAATCTTTCAGCTGTGGCTGCTTTCTGTTGAGTCAAGTGGTGGCATCAAATGCGCCTGCTTTCTGTCATACCCGTTTCATTGGTGATTTTCAGAGACAGACAATCAAACTCATACAAGCAGAGCACGGCAGCGTTTCACCTTGGTCCCTGCTTGAATGTAGAGTTAGAGCGTGTGGAGTGCAACCAACTAAAAACGGCCCCGAACAAACCTTAAATTAGGTGACAGCCCAAAAGAAGAAGAAATGTGTTCTTCTCTTTTGGGCCTGTGTTGTGCATGTGTGAGTTTGCCTTTCACACATGCACAACACAGGGGTTCACAACAGCAACAAATCCTCTGCATTCGAGAGGTGGAGCAGCCAGGTGCAGCAGACAGAGACAGGAAGTGACTAATAACTCCGCTGCAGAGGTAATACAGAGGTGCCTAAAACCTGCATTCTCTCAAATGACCAGTACAGGTCGACTCCCCTGGTTGCTAAAGAAGTCTGTTTCTACCATAGACTGTTTATAAAGATGGCGACATGACTGCTCCCCAAAGTGATTCTTGGCTTTTCAATCGCCACCTGGTGGCTGGCTGCCAAAGTGCACAATAAATAATTCTAAAACATGTTTTTAGGTCATTTTAGGTGGTTCTTATCACCCTGATGTATGTCCCAGTTTGTTTTTGTTATTTCATGCATTGAAACAGGATGAAATACTAAGATGGACAGCTCAGACTGACTCCCAATATGTCGAGTGCGTGTATTAACGGGACCATGATGCCACAGCTCCATCTCCCGATTACTGCAATATATGTTTTAGCTTTATTTCTGGATAGTAGGATGAAGTGGAGATGCGTCGTCCATCTGTATATCCAGTCTATGCATCGTATAGAAATCTGTGAGACCCTACTTTTCATTTTTAGTAGTTTCAAGTCTTTTTAAGTGCATCATGATGTTTATTTTGTAAATTATGGTTCCAATTGAGAGTAAGATAGACAATAAAGCACAGTATAGATTAGGGCATGGATACTGTCTGATTCACAGCTTGTACCATCCAGTGTGTGCAGGTGCAGGTGTAGGTGGGTTGGCAATGTCCTCAAGCTCTTAGTCAGGCTCACCCCCCCCAAATATCACACTCAGACTCAATACAATAGATTCAATTTAAGCCGGACTGAGTAGTTTTAGTAGCAGGATTCATCAAAAACTCTCATATTCCAAACAATTGTCGGGTGTCTAACATCTTTCTGCTTTCTCGAACATTTCACACTTGCCGACTGACTCTCGTTCCAGAGCAGCCCGGGATTAACGCGCTGCTGCAATATTGATTTATGTCCGCATAACACCTCTCCGGCTCTATATATTACACCACATTCAGCAGTCATCTATTCAATCAAATCTAATATTACACTGCCTCTCCACACAGCTGTCTAATAGCATTTAACTCACAGTTTGATTCCTGCATTCCCTGATGTACTTCAAACGCTTGCCTTCAATATCCTTCATTCGTTTCTACTATGCCAAGATGAAGTCTTTTGAAAAGCATGGAGGATGAATGAGCATGTGTGTGTGTGTGTGTGTGTGTGTGTGTGTGTGTGTGTGTGTGTGTGTGTGTGAGAGAAGACAGGATTAGCTGTGGCCTAAGGCTTAAGGTATGGAGTGGAGTGTATTTTAGAAGCTTCTAAATTAGCTGGGAAATGGGATTTTGAGACAATGGACTGGAAAAAACTCAAATGAAAGGATGCACTCGCAGCACTCCTTCATTTGCCTCTGATGTGCTCTCGCTTTTTCTCAGTCTTTCTATTTGCCTTTGTTTCTCCCTCTTCATCTCCTCTCGCTCCCTCTGCTTTTCTACCTCATTCATATCTTCTTCTCTTTTTTGCATCTCACCTTCTGTATTTCTCAGCCTCTGTCTCTCTCTATGCCCCCCCTCCTCCTTGTCTGTCTCACCTTCGCTGTCCGTATTCCAGTTGACAGTGATGATGTAAGAACGTGAGTGTAAACAGTAGTATGAGGCTAACCTCTCTTTGACCCACTTAAAACGGAAATCCCCCCGAGTACACAAACACATACTCACAAATACGCAAATACACACATACACACACACACTCTGCAGACTCATATGCCTGAATAAATATTGGACTTGGGTCAGCAGCCACTTTTCTCTTCTCAATTCACTGTGCGAGTAACTGTCTGTTCATGTGCACATTTTCTGCCTGTGAACTGAACTGTGCACGCGAGTGTGTGAAACACTTGTCCACCACATATCTCCTCTATTTTTCCTCCTCCTCCCACCCCTCTTCTTTTCTTCCTTCCCTGGGTCTTTATTTACCTGTGGAGGTGTGTACTTGTGTCTTTGCTGGGTCTCTGCTTCAAACAAAACACTTCCGAGCGTGTAATATAAGCCTGATGTTTGGCGCGCATCCAGCGATGAACACAGGGGGGGCTGTGTAGACAAACACGCTCGCCTTGGGCCCTGACGGTGAAACTGACGTGGCTTTTTGTTTCTAAAAGTTGTTTCCGATCTTTGCTGCAGTCCTGTTGTGTCTCTCAGCACACCACTTATGGAACAGTGTGTGATTCACTGATTGAGCCACATCTTGGCGAACAGGGTTTCTTTTGGCTTGAGACATTTTTTATGGTTTTTGGTTATGATCCGAATGAGGAGGCTCTTTTGTAAAGATTATGACTTGACATTCCATTTATGTTCCGTTAAGTGTTCAAATATTTTCTGTGTGATTATTATTCTAAATAAGAAATAGACAATGCATAGTTTAGCTTTGTTTTATCCGGGATGTCTAACTAAGATCAAGATCTACTTTACAACATAGGCCTTAGAAAAAATAACTGACATATATCACTTTAACACTTAAAACAGAGCAGTCATCAAACACATACAGTATTAAAACAATCACTGAAATGATAAACTGTATCTACAAGTATAACTTTAAAGTCTCTAAAAGGAATTAGTACCTTCTATTTGCCTCTGTTTGAAAATGAAGATCACCTGATTCATGAATTTCACACAAGAACTGGTATCAAGTTGAAATGATTGATGATATCACATAAATGTCTGTATATCTGATTTTCATTTACTTGGAACCTGGGCACATTTTGTATTTACTTTTTAGTGCACCAGTAGAATTTTCATAAATTAGCAAACTGACTATGTTTAAGAAAATTCAAATTGTGATAAACCATTATGCTTCATTAATTGAGCAGCAGAAGACTCATTGAAAAGAATAATCGGTCAGATTGATACATATGAAACAGATAAACAAGAACATGTTGAGGTTTGTTTCTTAACGTAGCACATTGCAGGACCAGGTTTAAAAGGGAGACATGACTTGACAGTGGGTGCAGCTTGACTAACTTAATGCTAAAAAAAGATACTTTGAGTAAGTGTCCACAAAGGTCTATTGAGATTAAACCGAATCTGACATTTCAAGAAAAATTTGGATTTTTTTCTGTAATTTTTAGAATTAGTGTTTCGGTGATTTAACCAGCTAATAATTGAAAAGTGGATTTAAAAGGACTTCTCTAGGGCATCTGAGGTCATTACATTTTCTTAATAATAGATGAATGAATACATTAACTTTTCACTGTGTGTGTGCAGATCTTAAAACTGCATGCAAACGGTGTGTGTGTGCAGAGTATATGCTGGTTTTGCATGTGCATAAGAATTTAACTTGATATCATATTTCTCGAAGAATCTAGAAAAGGACTGAAATGGTATCATTCACCCCAGAGGCACAAATTGTGTCACATTTAATGCTCTAATAATAGATCCATTTCACATGATACATCTCTTGCTGTGAAGGATAATCTTCTGCTATAAAATTATATCACCTAGCTGACAGGAATATTGCCCACCTACTACAGTATAATCACACAACAGATAAAAAATCAAACTGTGGGGAAAAAATGGATTTCAAAAGTAAAAACCTGAGGACACCCACACAGACTCTCTGTGTGTGTGTGTGTGTGTGTGTGTGTGTGTGTGTGTGTGTGTGTGTGTGTGGTGAGAGTGAGAGTTTGGCTTTGTGTACGTTGTGTCTGGTTGTGTGCGCAAGCACTCGCGTGTGATCTCTCGCCGCGTCTCGCCGATCAGTTATCGCTAATCCTACCACTCAGAGCTCTTTAACAAGTTGCCATTGTGCTGCCGACGCTTAACATGATGGAGGAACGACCTCCGTGGTGAATGAAAAGAAGAGGGAGAGGGAAGGAGGGAGAGATACAGAGGGAGGGAGAGGGCAACACCTCCGACAATGGGGAGAAAATTGGTTTACACTAGATAGGCTTGTGATTACAGAGGGAAAGAAAATGACTTAGATTGAACAATACAACTGTGTGTTGTGTGTGTGTTGTGTGTGTGTGTGTGTGTGTGTGTGTGTGTGTGTGTGTGTGTGTGTGTGTGTGTGTGTGTGTGTGTGTGTGTGTGTGTGTGTTGTGTGTGTGTGTGTTTATGTGTGTGTGTTCTGAGGATTAGTGGGTGGTTAGGCCAGGATTTGGGTAAAATGAATTGTCGGGTATGGTGTGCTGATGGGTGCTTGTTTGGATGTTTTTCAGTCTGCATGTACATCTGTGTGTGTGTCTGTGTGTGTGTGTGTGTGTGTGTATATCAAGGTCTGCTCCAGGCAACACTAATGTGAACAAAAACCAAGCTTTATATTCAGACAAAAAAATCACATGATGCAAAATACTGCAGCTCAGAATAAGTTCCCTAACAAAGACCTCATTGGTCAAAACAGTGTCTAAAAAAAACCTTTTCAATTCAGTTTGTAAACATAAACGTATGTTAATACTGCTTTTATTTGACTAATTGATCTACTTATTGAAAGGGTCTGTAAATTCTGTTCTTTTAATTTATTGATCACACACTGAGTTTGTCTCTCTCTGTCGTTCATTCAAGGAGGCCCAGCAGGAGAGCTACAACACCCGGGGTCCCGCTCCAGGGAATTCTGGGAAGGCCAACAATGAGGATGGTGTCTCCCAGGACCGCCCCTCCAGTCTGCCGGTGAGTGACAGACAGTTCTGACCACCAATAAGCACCGAACATTGCTGGATGTGACTCGTACAGTTGAATAACAGCTCTATTATACATCTCAGGATTAAAGAAAGGAGTTGTTGGTTGTAACAAGCGTCATAGAAACATTAGCTCCTTTGGTTTCCTTCATTTCTTTAATTTCCGGCATACAGTCTGATTTTCAGTTGTAATCCTTTCTGTCCAATCAAATGGCTCCGCTTGTCCTGTGACCCACCTCATTTTGACTGCTCATATCAGAGCGTATGTCTGTGTTTTCACTGCCGCCAATGCTGATTGCAAAAAGGCCAAACACAGTACACCATGATCTCAGCATCACGCACTCACACACACACACAAACACATACACCCACATTCCCACATGCACATAGAAGCATATGCACACACACAGACATTCCTGCTAAATGCATGCAGTCACACATGCGAACCCTCACGCACTGCCTCTTGGCATTTGGGCGAGCTAAAAAATCGTTAAGCAGGTTGCCTGGAGGAGGAGTAATTGAGAAGAAATTGTGAGGCCGTGGCTGATCTATGAGGGGAGAGAGAGGTGCGGGCTGCTCCATTTTTTTGGGGGCTAAACTAATCGCTTTTTTACTCTCTATGATTTCTCCCCCTTCCAGCTCCACAGCACTTTCAAGAATAGAATAAATAGACATTTGCAAAAGTTGCAAATATTGGCACCGCTTGAGGTGTGTGCCGTTTAATTTACCCGACACTTTAGAACAGCCTCAGGAGTGGAAGAATAAACTGCAAGAAAAGCTAAATCAAGTATATGAACTCAAATGAAATCTCAATATGTTCCGTACACTGATACTTTTAAAGACTATGTGCCTGGTCATCTTTCAACAAACACTGACGGCTGACTTTTCTTTCTCCCTCTTTATCTGTCAGTTTTCTAACCTGTTCTTCCACTTTCACGTTCACACAATCTTTCTATCTCTGTTTAGTTTTTCCCTTACATAACATACTACTAATAGTATGTCATCTGCTTTCTCTTGGCGTTTCTCCATTTTCTTTCATTTTCATTCAAACACACTCTTTGTCCCCCCCATTCCCTTCCCTCCTCTGTATTTCCCCCCCGTGCTGTAATGAGAAATGGCCTTGATGTATCAGTGTGTGAATCCAGAGCGAGAGAGCAAGGCGAGGCGAGGAGCCGCTGCAGTCACAGGGGCCGATCTATTTGAACCAGCGCCACTATCACCCCATATTCCCTCACCACTTTAATCCTGGCGTTTTACCCCTTGGGTTCTCCGTGTGTTTTCACATCCCATCCAAAGCGCGTTGCTCGCAGAGATCCTAATCGGCGGCAAGTTTTGATGAGAGCGAGAGAGACACACACAGAGAAGGAGAGAGGGCGCGATGGATAGATGGACGGGGAGAGAAAGAGAGAGAGAGGAGGGAGAAATTGCTCAGCGTTTGCCAGGCTTTTCCAGCAAGCTGTCACGGCAGAGATGTAACCGTTTTTTTCCCCCTCTCTCCCCCTCTTTCTTTCTCACTCTCTTGCCGGCGTTTGATGTCAGATCTAAAGCTGCTGTCATCTTTTTTTCCCCTTTCTCTCTGTCAGGAGGGAGGGAGCGCGGGTCGGCAAAGTGTCATGTTGTTGTTTTGGGACGAGGCTGCTGTGTGATGTGGCGGGATTTTTGAAGGGAGACCAAAGGGAAAAGTGCTTTAGTAACTTATCACAAACGCAACTCACAGTGGCCCTCGGTTCTTTAAAAATATAATGTATTGGAAATTTGGCATGCCTGGTGTTCCACAGTATTGTAAAGTAACTGTATTGTTATTGCTCTAATTACATGAAGACAAAGAGTAGTTTCCATGTAGCATTAGCGCTGATGCTAATTTTCATGGCATGTGATTAAGCTTTGCATTAGCATTGAATTTTGTCGCTTTTATGCCCCAGTGGTTTTTAGTGTTCATAAATGAGTGAGTGAATGGTGTTTTTCATTGAATATATTTTTAACAGCTTTATCTGCTGAAAGGAGCTTCGTCCCCTTGTAATCTGTTAAAGTAGTCGACAACAGCTTTCCATTTTAAAGTCACATTTGCATTCACAACCTGATTTTTTTAAATACGAGATCAGCATTAACACCACACTTTTCCTCCTGCCAGTTTCACAGACGTTCATATTTGCTGTTCTAGCTGAGCCTGTTCCTCCAGTTCCACACAACAGTGAAGACAGCAGCTAGTGCAAAGATTGTTTAGTGATAAGATGAACTACTTGAGAGTAAAACTTAGTAGCCACCTTATTTTTCTCCTCCTCTTACATAACTGAGATTAAGAAAAAAAACTCAAATCTAAGTGTCACATTAAGGTGTCACCAACTTAATAAATAAATAAAAATAAAAATAAATATCAGGCACCATGATGTTTGACACCACATTTACATTTTCAGTCAGCACTTCTTCGATTGCACAGAAACTTGTGCCCTTTTTACAGTACAGTGGATATTTTATCTCCATCCAGATGAGAACACAAAAACGACTACAGATGCTCAAAAAAGCATTCCGGGCAGGTAGGTGGCGAGAAAGTCTAGTAGTCCGGAGAAAATACCGGAGAAGAACGCTGTGGTCCAAGTAATGTAAGGCCGACGCCTTTGAATACTGACAAAGTGGTGCAGTACTACAAAATTGATCTGCAAACATGTAATTATATATTATATTCGCCACCAATGTTGTTGTTTCTGGCACATGCTCTCTACACAAAACAACAGTGTGCATATGCAAAGTAAGCTATGACATCACACTCTGTTTTACATGTGTTAGAAGACCTGCACTTTGAAAGACGAAAGAAAAAAACATATGTTGACAAGAGGCATAAACGCAGATGAAAAAGTTTGTATTTCTCAAATATCCATCTTGGCGTGGACAGTGCGATTAAGGAATGACGTCTCTCACCAATTACTATTGCCATGTGTGGTAATTGTGGGTCAGTAAAAGGTGATGTGTCATGTAGGTTACTGAGGGGGCGTTGCAGAGCGGGACAGCATGATTGGCACAGGATGACATGTTGACTGCTGCCTCGTTATTTCCTGCTGTGTGTGGCGGACAGGCATCCAGAAACAGAAGAAGAGTGAGAGCTGTGTTTTCTCTCTGTAGCACCCTCAGCCCGTTGCATCTCTATGCCCATAGCGTCACTAAGCCGAGCCAGTTCTTCCAGTGCCACAGTTAGGTGAGGAGCCAGGGATTTCAGTTCTTCCCCCCCCCGTTCCAGTCACTACATGTTCCCTGCTCTCCGGCACTCCCCTGACAGCCTGCCAAGCTGCCGCACAGCCTCCCATCCTCTGGGACATGGGAGAGGATGGCCAGCCATGTGGAAAGAAAGAGAGAGAGAGAGAGAGAGAGACAGAACTGAGGGTGGGAGGGTGAGGTGAGGAAGAGCTGGGGGTGCATGGCGAAGAGCAGGATGAGAAAGAGAATGACTAAGAGTTAGAGGGAGAGAGAAAGAGAGAGAGGGCGTGAAGCGGTGAAGTGAAACATGGTTATCTTTTTGTCACTTGTTCAGGGTGAGGGATGTTGAATTCAGGCTATGGGGTTCTGGCAGCGGCATGTTATTCTCACTCGCACACACACACACACACACACACACACACACACACACACATGCACGCACACACAGACACACACAAACACACGCACACACACACCCGCACAGACAAAAATATTCTTGTATGTTTTTCAGTGCTCATTTGCCCCTCCTTGACTTATTTTCTATCAGACAAAAGGGAAAATTCAGAAACACCATCTTCCTCGCTTTCTCTTCCCCTCTCACTCCTGTCCACCTTGCCCTCCTCTGTTTTCCTGAGTGTTAGGTCATGAAAGATTGACAGGGCACAGCTGGAGAGGCCTGCTCCCCTCCCCTCCGCTCTCTCTCTCTCTCTCTCTCTGAGTACAACCCCACACTCACACTCAAACAGGCTCCTTTGCTCACAAACACACACTCATCACACACTTTGATACACATTCTGTCCTCTGCGAGCCGTTTTCTCACACTAAACGTGTGTGTGTGTGTGTGTGTGTGCGTGTGGGTGTGGGTGCGTGCTCTATCAGAGCATGTCAGTCAGGCTGCCCTTACAGTATGTGCTCTCACTTTGGTTCCCCCCACTACTGTGTTTTATTTTAGAGTCCCCAGGCGAGCAGACAGGCCAGCAGGCAGCACAGAGTAATGTCATCCAGCAGGGTTAGATTCAACCTCCACATTAGTGCACGGGGGGGAGGAGGAGAGAAAAGGAGAGGAAAAAAGGAGGCAGGAGAGGAGTGGAGTGAAGGGGGGAGAGAGGGAGGGAGGGTGGAAAATGGCGTGGGAGGAAAAAGGAAAGAGGGAGTCAAGTGGAAAGACAAATATATCTTTAACATACATCAGAATGTGGTTTGAATAGTGTAGATGCAACTATTCAACATATATTTTCAGAACCATTGAAATTCCATTGAAAATGCTCCAGCATCCAGGGCCATTTTTCTTATAGGAGCATAATGTCTGTTTGTATTTTTGTATGTGTTTATGTGAGATATATACTTTAGCAGCATGTGGAGCTAGAAAGGGAGGGGAAGGTGGGGGAGAGAGGGAGGCAGTGAGAGACGAGATGTTCTCTGGACCCTGCTGCCTATTCTTAGAACAGTCAGCAGCACTGAAGGCCACAGCAGCTCCCTGCCACTGCTACGAGCTCACACAGGCTCTGAGAAATGCTAATCTGAAGCCAGTTTCACACTGAGAGGTATACGGGGGAATGCCCACGGTCACGCAAGCCTCAAACTCAGAGACCTGTTAGCTTGAATATGAATAAGAGTGACTGATTTGTATCCGTATGACCTCATATCTTACTGCATAATTTGAGATTTTTGCATCAAACTGGTTCTCGACTCAGTGTGTTCACCACAGACCCAGATATCATGACACAGCGAGTCAGACGACCCTGGGCTTCATCTAAAATGCAGACGGGCTATTTTTCCGCTTGTATGTTTTCGTTTGCCTCTCATGAATCATTTAGCACGCACACACAGTTTCATGTACACGCATGTTTTTTTTTGATCCTCAAGAGCCAGGAACATGTGTTTTTGCTGGGGCTGTACCATTTGTTCCCCTACGGCTTGAAAACACAGACGCACAGGAAGGTGAATTGAAAGCGGGGAAATTTCCCTGGGTCTTTCATGTTTGTACATCATCAACATGCCCTTCAAGCAGAAAATTCACCTGTGACAATACCCTGAAAAATAAATATAATAAATCCATAGATGTTTTCTTCTGTTTAGGCAGTTGTGTTTCCAGTTAATTGTAGCAACATTAAAATACTTGAACAACTTGAACATCAGACAGGGATTAAAGTTTATTTAGTTAGATTACTGGTAGGCCATATATAAGAAAAATATGATTTTAACTTTAGAGTGCAAAACCAAAAACTGGTTCATAGCATGTTATCTATCTTTTCGTTGTGAATTTCAGGTTGTTCATCTTTTTTCATATCATAACACGTTATGTCAGTAGGTGGCAGTAATTAGCAGTCTCTCGTTACTGGATTAATGGGTATGATGCCGTGCTGAAAGAGAAACTCGCTTAACTAACTTGCAGGTTTCTTTATGGATTTTTACCTAGTATTGGCTAGTTAGCCAGGCCACTGACACATGTAGCAAATGTTGTGTATATCATGTTTCTCTGTGAATTCAAGAGGGACAATCTGTTTAAAATGCTTTAGTTACGGCTAATTTGGTCAGTTAAAATGTTTTAATTAGTTGCATTGACTCAGCAGAAGGAATTCAAAGTGTCAATTTACCAGCTTGTTGTCCTTATGTTTCCGTTCTGTTCATCTGTTTGGAACATAGACTCTGCTCATGTCTCCCAGTGTCATAACTTGGTGGATGCTAATAATGTCCATTCATAATTGCAAACATGAGAATAAACCTAAGAAATGTTTTTCAGAAAGAGCGTATGAGGCAAAGCGAGTAAACTTGAAATGAGGGATACATTATCCAAGCTAACTAAGAATTGTCCAGGTGGGCTGGTGGACTGTACACGCTAGACTAGAAGAAATTGTGCTTTGTGCATGTTCCATGACAGAGTCAGTCAATGTTAACTTTCTAGAGTAATGGAAAAGTAGCTTGCAAATGATGAACCCAAAAACCGTTGAGAGCCACTGCCCCACAAGCAGACAGTCCCTTCAACATATCTTTGTCTTGTAGCAAGACAACCTGTGCTAGATTAATCAGGTAGGTTAAACCTCCATATTGCCAAGCATCTGCACTGTTGAAGTGTCCTTTAGCAGGACACTGAATCTGCACCTGCACTTCTCTGCAGCTGACACTGCAGTCTCCCCTGAGGAAGAGAGACACACCAAAAGAGAATTTCCCGATGGGGATCAATAAAGTCTTTTTTGCCTGAAGGCTTTTAGTTGTATCTTATGGCAAAGATTTGATGGCTACACACTGTTCTACCTACTGGGAACTGAGCTGGGCAGTGTAGGTTGTTAAAGCAAACTGGTAACACAAGGCTGAGCAGCAGTGATACAGAGACAGCAAGAGTAGTGTGTGTGTGTGTGTGTGTGTGTGTGTGTGTGTGTGTGTGTGTGTGTGTGGTGGGGGGGTTCTTCAGCTGTGGGGGAGGCCATGTTTATACCCAACCACCCCTGACAGGCAGGCTGACAGAATCCTCACACACCAGAGTGAAGGAGAGATAGGAGGACTGTGTGTGTGTATGAAAACACTCTGTCCAAGGACTACATTCACACATTTACCTACACCTATGCTTAGACTTGCGTGCCCCCTCGGTGTGTGACAGGCTCTGTCATCTCAGAGTGAGGGGGAAATGGAGAGGGATGAACTTGGTTAAGAAAACACCAGTCCGGTTCCACTGGCGCCTGTCCACCAGCCTCTCCTACAGAGGAAGAGGGGGAGATAGAGGAGGTGGTGGAGAGGGAGCGAGGACTGACCTTAGAAGGAGAAAACATTTTCCCCTCTTTTTTTATATATCTTTTGCCCATCAGTTCTCTTTCTCCAGCTGGTGTTTTCTGTCAAAGCTTATTTCTTCTAACAGACTAGTTCAGATTCAGGACAAAGGAGGACGGAGGAGGAGGCAGCTCATGGCTGTTGGTTTCCATTAAGACAGCAGCGCACGCACACGCACACGCACACGCACGCACATGCACGCACACACGCACGCACACACACAGATCTAAATTTCAATGACAAGCAGGAGTCTGCATAAACATCTTGTAAACATGGATGATATAAATTGAAAGTAGACTGTGTGTTTGTGATATATATGTATATGTACATCACTTCTGCATGTAAAACTGTTTAAATCTGATGCAACCATAAGCCAATTGTGGTGTGTGGTTTTACTTTTTTTGTTTTTAGGAGCACAAAATACTCATCAGCACATTCTAACACTCCCTGACCCACCATGACACAGACACGTGTGACCCTGTGTGAACATAAAGGCTAAATCAGTAAATGAACATGATACGCTGCGTGTTGCACCCTGTGCTGTTCTTATAATGTGATCAGGATCATTGGTATTTGATTTGCTTCAGATAAAAACTCCCATATTGATTTCAGAACACCAAACAGATCAAGTGCAGGCTTGATCCATCGATTTCATTTCCACCAGCAGTTAATGCCAGATATGCCCGTCTGGCACTAAGCCCTCCATTATAAATGGTGATTTTCTCTTACTACATTAATATTTAAATTAACTGTTAAAAATCTTTCAAATGTTATTGAGCCAATCTGAAAAGAAGATTGGAAACATCTATTTTGTATTCATTAATAGTCCCAGTTGGGGGGGAAACCTTCTCTTGTCAAATGATTCTTCAGTACATGAATCTTGAGGGATTGTTCTTCCTTGCTGAATAATAATTTGGACTGAAGTAACAAATATTTGAAGCTGAGTCATATTTGCTTCAGCTGATAGGGTTTTTTTTTCTTTTCACAATCTACCTTTTCTCCTCATTTTTTCACTCTTGACTGTAGCAGAGAGAAAATAGACTATAGTTGGGAATAATCAGTAAATCACTACATCATCCCCCTCCTTCCTCTTTCTCCTTATCTCCCTCCACTTTCCTTCCCCTTCTCCCTTATTTAGCATCCCTCCTCCCCCGTCAAGCCCCCTCCTCCATCTCTCCTGTGCCCTAACTTCAGTCAGACACTTCTAACCTTCTGGGTTTATTTTTATGTCTGGTCCTGGATGCCTGGCCTCCCAGCAGGCTGGCCAGGCAGGGGAGTGAGGGAGGGAGGAAGGAAGGAGCCAGCTGAGGAATGAAGGAGAATTAAAGTGCAGTAACTAAAGGAGGGATGGAGGGAGAAAGGAGCCGTCATGAGGAGGAATGTTCTGTCATCACCATGGCTCCCTCTGGCTGCTGGGAGGCTGAAATTACATCTGACTTTGAAGTTAAGGGCAGCAACACCGCCAGCGTTGCTATAGTGACAGGAAGAGTGTGCGTGTGTACATGTACGTGTGTGTGCGTGTGTATGTGTGTGTGTGTGTTTGTGTGTGTGTGTATAAACTCCTTGGGAGGTTTATTATGCATGATCCTCACTGTGACTAGTCCTGATGGCATTACAGTTGCTGTTAATAATCTACTCTCATAAGATACCTGTGCTTTAAACACAACAACACACATGAACATATCTGTGGACTCACGCTAAGATGCATTCACTTGCACACACACACACACACACACACACACGACCCATTTCACAGCTGGATTCAAACTTCACGTCGTGCCTTTTAAAGATTAAGATAAAGTTATTCCTCTTATTATCTTTGAGAAGGTTTAGCTGGCTGCACACTGTGCTCATAGGCAAATGCGAACACATGCACACACAGACACACACGCAGAGTTGTTCAGATTGCAGATAGCTGTGTTTTGGTTGTTTGAGCTGCTAATATTCCGCTGAGTCCTGGAATATTTATGGCTTTTGTTTAATCAAACTGTGATTGAGGAGAGGAGCATTTTCAAAGTTAATATTTACAGATGGATAGATGGATGGAAAGAAAGATAGGTGTTTTATAATCACAAATACGATAGATAGATGTTTTATAATCACAAAGAGGAAGGGAGGGAGGGATAGAAGAGACGTATATGGAGAGGAGGGATGGAGAAGGTGAAAATAATGTTCCATTAATGCAGAGCCAGGCTCTCACTGAGGGCCCAGCACCAATCTGCATCTCCCTACAGTCTGCCTGCTATACATTTTTCATGAACGCTGAGCGAGAATTAGCGACGGATTGCTCCTGCAAATCGCTTCTCCGTGGTCAGGGCCAGATGGAGAGAGAGAGAGAACGAGGGGAGGAGAGAAGGGTGAGAGTGAAAAAGGGAGAGAGCAGTGAATAAATGAGGAAAGGTGAAATGGAAAGGGAGGATGGGATGAGTATTGTATAGTATTTCACATATGCGGTGTCCCTATACCATATACAAAACCGGGACGTATACGCATTGCCCGGAAAATATGTATATATATTGATAATGGAGCTCGGTCATGTGTCTGATGTGACTTTGTACTGATGAATTTTCTATTGTTTCTATAGGGTATTGTCTTGAAAGCTTAACATGCCAAACTGTCCAAGAACAACACAACACTTCACTGAATGTGAGAAGATGTATTGTATATCATTTGGTCACTATGTAGTCATAATTAATACACACCTTGTCCACATCATGTAACATTTGTAAACTTGAACTCGAAAGATCTTTAATTTCATTTAGATGTGCCATCTTATGTTCAGTACAACTGACCTTAGTCCTGCACAGGAAGTTATGTGGAAACTTTCAGTCTACATTGAGAAACACAGTGTCACTTACAAAATTGCAAACTTTACCAACATAAAAAGACTAAAACTGACAACGAAATCAATACACAAAGTGGGAGAATTAACTTGTCTGCTGATGCAACTTTTTAAAGTGACTATATCCTTTTAGTTGCTAAAGGTCACTTTATACTTCTGCAGTGAATCAAAGCATGGCAAAGTCGCCCGCCCTCTGCTGTAGCCTGACATGCACCTCATTCTTATCTCCTATATCCTTCTTTTGTCTTCTTTTGTCTTAATCAGTTCTATTGTCGTACACATCATGTCCTCCGACGTCTCTCGTTTCTACAGTTTAGTTATTTCAGTGCAAATAACTGTTGTCCAGCATTTACGAATTCCAACTTCAAAATGATCCATTCAGTTTCAGTGGCCCCATGACTTGTAAACTCACCTTTATGTATGAAGACGGCAGAGTGCTCCTTTAAATTGTAGATCATGTGGTGTTTTCCTCTCCTCTCCTCTCCTCTCCTCTCCTCTCCTCTCCTCTCCTCTCCTCTCCTCTCCTTGGCCTGTGCTCCATATAACTCTGACCCCAATCTTAGCTAGCTCTGTCCACTCCAATATAGCCCACTTTCATTTTCTGCAGGTGGCCTTGCACTGCCATTATAGACCCTCTCTGACCGGCTGACTGGTTTACTGAGTTGTTCTCTCTATTTTCTCTGAAGAACCGTTTTTGTGGCAGTGGATGTCATTTGTAGGTGTGTGATTGCACCGTCTCTTATCAGTCATCTCACAGACTTGTCGGGCAGCCTACAAATGGATAGCAGAATTAATATTCAACTTTTTTTTCACTCTACTTTTGGATTTTGGAGTCATTTCTTTTTTTTTTAAATGTTATTTTGCATTTGATCTCAATTAAAACACATACACCATTATTATTGTGTGTGTTTTATGTCCAGATTGGAGTGTGTCTAACTTTTTTCTTTCCACTGCTACAATATTACTGCTAACCTGCTATAGAATGTACCAAATAAGGTGTATATCTGTATCGATGATAAAAAAGAGACAAGTCTTTGACAGAGGGAGAAGACGCGTGTGTGTGTGTGCATGCGTGTGCACGTGTCTATGATTGCTGCTGTAATCTGCTCTCTCCTGCCAGCCACAGTTATTACAGTTGTCGATATGGTGCTCAGGGCTTTATAGACACAAGCAACAAGACTCAGTCTGGACGCCCGCCAGAGTGTGTATGTTTGTGTGCCAAAGCGCTTTATATTTGTTTGTGCCCTTGTGGCGCACATGTGTGCGTATGATCCTTTGCTCTATGTGTATGTAATTGAGCTCTCCTCTCATAAAAGGCCGTTCAACAGTGTGTTAATTGCTTATGTTACAAATTGTTAGTCCCTACAGTCAGTGTACATGACATGTATAGTGAGAGTGTTCATTTTATCCCTGTGTGTATGTTGGTGTGTCTGTGGGCATGTGTGGAGGTTTACTTTGACTAAAGATTTAGATGCTTCAATGTTAATGAGAAGGAGCACTGTCGAAGAAGAGGGGAACAGCTTCAGTCTGAGGAACGTGTTGTAGCAGAGTCAAAAGTTGTTTTCAGACATGAGCTCTGGAAAATATCCAGAAAATGTGTTGATGCCTTTCACATGAAGAACGCAGCCGGAGATGAGTTCAAAACAACAGGAACATTTCTGGAGGATTTATATTTGGGGAGGCACCTGGGAAGTACATGCAGGAGGCAGGATGTGATATTCACATCTTTTATACAATACATATATATTTCCAACTGAGTTTCTTCCATCCCTGCAATGTGTTTGATCATTTGAGCTTCGGCCCTTATCACCAAAGGCTCAAGAATCTCTTTATCTTTCCAAGTTGACATTTTCGTCTGTATATTTAAAAAGTATATTGAAGAAAATGTGTATAGCAACAGACTCAGACTTTTGCATTTTCACATACAGCCTCTCTGGAAAATTTCAGGGAAATGTGTGGACTTCAGTGTATGTCTGAAAGCAGGGGAATGGACATAGCCAGAGACAGAAGGAGGAGGGGAAAGGGAGGTGGGGGAGAGTGATTTTTGGCCGGCAAGGAAAGCAGAGAAGGAAGGTGGCATTGAGGAGTGGAGGGATTTTCTCCTGGTGGCATTCAGCCCTGACTGATGCCTGTTGTTCAGTCCACTTCTGCTGTTTGCCGTCCTGCCAGTGTGATTACTATCAGAGCTTGGCAGAGGGCTACAATGGGACTGAAACAATGCTTGTGTAACATTTGCTGTTGTAACACTGTCATACATGCATAAGCACACGCAGAAAGACACACACCACAAGGGTCGCCGATTGCCCGTTTTCCCAGTCGCGCTGCTCTTTTGGAAGTGTTCGACCATCTGTCAGAATTGGCCAAATGATTAAACAAATCTTCCCTCTCTCTCCCTCTGTCTCTCGCTGTGTGTGCATGAGTGTGTATTTGTGTTTGTGTGCCAACAATGTGATTGGGTTCTCTACACATATGGACAACCTGTGACCTCGAGGAGGCAAAAACCCTCTTCATGGGTGTTTGTGTGTGTGTGTGTGTGTGTGTGTGTGTGTGTGTGTGTGTGTGTATGTTTTCTATTGTTTTACTGACATTAAACCCCACATCTCTAGAAGGATGAACAATTAAGAAACAACATGAATGGGGGATTCAGAGGAAACATCTTGTTTTTAATGGATTCTTTATGAGCTGAAATTTTTTGGGAAATGTTTCTGTGTGTTCTGAGTAAGGTTTACTTGTTATAATTGATTCTTATTAAGTTTTAATTCTTTTCTCTATGGACTCTATGGACTGAGCACATTTTAATTGTTTTAATTATTTCATTATGTATTCAGGGCCCCTGAGCCCACATTATCCATAAAAACCCAGTGGAAAATCTTGAAAAGTATGCAGAGGCCCATCTGAAACAAATAACTCTTGACCTCATTGTTAAGTTTCACTAGAGACAAAAGGAAAATGTTAGAAGAAGATGATTTACAATGTTGAAACAATACATTGTTCCTGTAATTTTAAGGTGCTTGTATTTCATGCTAGTCTTTACGTTTTCTCCCACTCTGTGTGTTTATGCTGTTGCTACATAGCCAACATCAGCATTAACCGCTGTTAACTTAGCAATTAGGAGAAATGCTGCGTTAGGCATCGATCTTCATTCCTTTACCCGCCAAGAGCTTTCTCCAGTGGTGGGAAGGCACGCCAATGTTAACTGCAGTTTTGCTTCTGTTTCTTTTATGTCTTTGCTGCTACTGAAGAAAGCACTCTCTTGAACATGTCAAAGATTAGTATCACTATCCCAATGCTTCACCTACTGGTTTTCTGAGGCGATCTATCCAAAGCTTAGCTGGTAGCTAAACTTTGAAGATTGCTCCTTTTACAAAGGAGGTTCTTTTTCGATATGTAAGCCAGCTAGCAAGCCATGTTAAATATTATTGCGTAATATTCAGTATATTACAAACGTGGCAATCTTCACATTGTTCTCTGGTTATATTATTTGTGGATAATTATTTACACAACTTCAAAAGACTCATACAACTAAAACTATTGTTATCATTATCAATATAATCATTGTAGTTTTCACTTGCACACATACAAACTCAGCTGGGTCCATTATGTCTTGTGATAGCTTTGCATAGCATTTGGGCTAATGGTGTGCCTTGTGCTTCCTCCCAGGTAGGCGCATCCATTTGCAGCCATATTACTGCCACGTAATTGCTTATTTGTCAGTGGGAAAAAATTACCGAGGATCCAGGACAGGAGAGAGAGTGAGAGACAGAGATAGAGAGAGAGATAGAAAAGATGACAGAAAAAAAAGATGAAGAAAGCTGTCTCAGGCAGGGCCTCTGAATTGAGTTACAGCTGTTATGATTTGTCGTCTCTCAAGTCTTTTTCTCTCTCTTCTTTTTCATTTCTTGTTTCACCCCCCTCTCTTTCACCTTCAGGGCTTCTGGAGGTTTTTATCTTTCTAATGAGCCGTTGATTCTTTTTCTTCTTCTTTTTTTTTTTTTGTTGTTACCTCATTCGCTCTGGATGGAAGGCAATATTTGTCATACTGTCAAGCCAGAGTTTGCATCTAGTGCACGTGTGAGTCTGTGTTTGGAGTCTAAGCCGGAGATAAGTGGTTCAAAGTGTTTTGGTTGGTGTTGGTGGTAGAGGCGGTTGCAGGGGTCGGAGTAGTTTGGCAAGCTGGCCAGGTCACCATGTTGTACTCGCAGGCTCACCAATATGCAGCACAGTGGGCAGTTTGCACTTGACTTGATTGCTTTAATTGGTTGGACGCAGTTACAACACACACACACACACACACACACACACACACACAGTATTATAACAGTTTCTCCCGTGCAATGTCGGCTCCAAATGTATTGTTGTTGTGATATTTTGTCTGGCAAATGTGGGACTCTGCACTCTTCAGTTCAACTTTGCATGAGTCATTCTGCTCCTACACGCTCATATGCATATTCAGTAAACACATACTCATGCGCACACACACACACACACACACGCAAACAAACAGACAGTTTGGAGTAGGAAGAAGTTTAAAGGTGATTCTCTGTTATGAGCAAAATGTATAAATATGTATAAGACAGACTGGAATGTGTGCTGTCTCTCTCTCACACACACACACAC
Source organism: Paralichthys olivaceus (assembly GCF_024713975.1). NCBI lineage: Eukaryota > Metazoa > Chordata > Actinopteri > Pleuronectiformes > Paralichthyidae > Paralichthys > Paralichthys olivaceus. The sequence continues at coordinate 17,794,856 of NC_091104.1, read as the reverse complement.
ACACAAATGAACTCTCTAGTGTGTTTATGTCAGTCTCAGTTTATGTGTATCAGTGACTGAAGGTAACTCAGCAGGCTTGTGCTTACTTGCTGGCTTGGCTTGGGTCACACGAGTGGGGATACGTGTGTGCGTGTGCCCGCGTGCACGTTAAAATGATGTGGAAATCAAATTCACCTTGAAGTGTCCTTCTCTTTCCCCTCGCCCTGTATTTTTTGCCTTCATTTCTGCTTTGAACACACTGCAGCACACAGTTCAAAGCGAAACAGCCGCTTGTGTGTGTGTGTGTGTTTGTTAGGAATGACAGCAGGGTTTGAGATGGAAAGAGAGAAAGACCCCCCCCAACCCCCTTCCTTCCCCTTCAAAGAGCAGCCAGGCTTAGAGGAGCACTCGTCCTTCTCCAATCAACCCCCTCCCCAATTAAAACCAACCCGAGACGGAGGAGCAGGGGCGGAGAGGATGAGACAAGGTCAGCACAGAGAAGGAGGAGGTGACAGGGGATGGAGTGAAACACCTCAGGATGGAGAGAGTATGTTGATGTCAGATAGAGAAGGAGAGTTATAATTTCAGTTTTAATTTAGACCTCTGTGACCTTTCACCATCTTGTTGCTATTCGGGACAGAGAGAATAACAGGGTGGGCAAACAAAGAAGGTGGGAAACCTTTTAACCTTTTAGTGCTCAATTTTCCAAAGGGAACTTTTTCAGTCATTCAGTGCCTCCCTCTTTGAGCTCAAACATTTTGTGGTTAATGTTATTTTAGGAGCCTTTTATAGTTAGATCTGCATTATGATTGGGAAGTGTTGAATTTTAGCCTGAGTATATATACTGTACTTACTTATACACACACACACAAACACACATACACACATTCCTGCACCAAGACTCTCAGGATCCTATTGGAGCATTTGACCTAAAGGTCGCCCACTGGCAGCAGTTGACAGCTTTGGATTAACACTTGATATCTGATATTCACAGTTGACTTTTGCACGGGATAATCAAACATGATTAATGTATCCAGCACTTCTTGTTCAACTTCTGGGTGTCAGGGAAGACCTGAGAAAATGAAACTTCAGAGAGAATGGAAAGAAGGAAGCAAAAGACGGATGAATGTGGTGACTGAGCAAGAGAGGGAAAATAAAATAAACAAGTTTTTCTTAGGCATCAAAGAAAGAAATTAAGGAAATTTGAGAGGGTGGAATGAAAGAGGAAGAAAATGTCTGAGTTATAGTTTTACACATAATAGAGAGAAAAGACAGACGAGAGAGCAACGGACATTTGGACTGCAAGAGAAGAAATATTCAGATGGAGATTGTGGTCTGCCATCTCTCCTCTCCCTCTGTCTTTCTCTCCCTCTCCCTCCTGGGTCACACAGAGGCTGGTTTAAGGAAACAGCATGCCACAAGAGAGAAAATGTCCTGTGGCCTTCCTCGTCCTCCCTGTTTACTCCTATTTCCCTCGTAATTTCCATTATTTTTAAATTTTTCCTGCAGCTTGGTGTGAGAATAAAGAAGTCTTTCCAGCGTAGACAGAAAAAGACGTTCTGAATCTTTACACTGAAGGTGTGTTCACATACAATGGTTAGTGTGTACTTGAGGAACCCTTTATCATCGCAGCTTCTGTCCTAACTGAAAAGATTTTGGTTTGAAAGAAATACTCTCACCTGTCTCTGCAAGATCAGATATTGTCAAGCCAAAAATAAATTCAGCTTTTTCCAGCTGTTTGTTCATTTTGGTTTTATGAAATCTCTCAGAATATATGTATTTTTCCATTTTCTTCTTCCCTCTCACCTCTGTACCTTTCTATTTCTCCTCATCCTTCCTTCCTCTGCTGTGGTTTTCTCACCCTCTTTCTCATCCTGATCTTTTATTTCCTTTCGACCTCATACCCTCTTATTTCCTGTGCTCCTCCTCCCTCTCCTCCTCCTCTCCTCAAGGAGGCCTCTCCTTTTTGGAGGCTGCAGTCTCCAAAAGGTCAGTCCCGGCTGACATTTTCTGCGGAACCTCATTGATTTCCGCCCGGTGTGTTGCGATTGGCTAGCCAGAACTGTTTCCATTTCCCACCAATCCCCTTTAACCAGGAAGCCAGCCAGCCAGCTGACCCATGGGTCAGCCAGCTCCAAATAGCTTTTCTCTTGTGCACTACAGCCTTTATATTTCTCCTCTGTCTGTCTGCACACCTCCCTGCAGGCTGAGGAATGAGGGAGAGGAGAGAAGGATGGATGAAGGGGAAGGATTAAGGCTTGAAATGGAAGTTTACGAGGCCACTGGCTCTAATACTGTGGTTCATGGGCTCTTACAGGTGCTTCATGTGGCTCCAGAGGGCCCCTGGCGAAACTAGGAGTTATTTAATTTTACTTACCGAACTGTAATTCTCTAGAAATTGTTATTCTGTGAATATTTTTTCTGCATACAGTACAGACAATGAAACCCCTCTAATAAGATGTCATCAGTCTCCATGTGCACTTATCGTGGGAAAATAGTATCAGACAGGGTTTTGTGGCCCCTCAGGCTGAGAGCAGGATGCCGTACTTCAATACATCATGTAAATAGTATGTGCATATATGCATGGGAAGTTCTGGTGTGTCTCTTTGTTGCTGTTCCTCTCTTTTACACCAGTTAAATTTCAGTGTCAGATATAAAACCTGTTTTCTTTAGTATTAGCTGTGGATTTAGTTTGTTGCTGAAGCACAACTCAGCAGAGATGGTACTTCATGGTTTGATTCTTGCTCTGTTGGATTGAACTAGTATATTATCACACGAGTCAAACATCTCTCCACATAATAGTCAAACATTGATACTTTAGGAATGTGTTATGGATCCAGACGACATTTGGCTTATCTCTATTAGCAGGAATCTGCATGTGATTTTAGATAAAATAAAAAACTGAAAGCCGATGCATCTCGGTTAATGTGTTCCGCCTTTTCTGCTCTCCACACAGACTGTTTACCTGCAGGCGACCGTATCCTGCTCAAACCTGATTGGTCAAACTAGAAATGGAAACCAGAAGGCTTCCTGCCCCAAAATCATGTCCCCCGCTCAGAGATTATGCATCTTCACATGCAGAATCTGTTTATAGAGATTGCACTGTAGTTGACATTAGCGTGCAATGCTGGGGCAGTTAAGGAGAATTAACATTTTAACACAATTCACTCCTTATTCCTCTGTTGTAAAACAAGCCCGTTTCTGCTGCATACTTGATGACACGGTAAACAAGTTCCAACTGTACAAAAAGTCAAAAGGACCAGCAGCAGATGAGAATATCTTTTGCTTATGTGCCTCTGAATATTCACTGCTTGTGTACACCCTGGCTGATGCATGCACCCAGTTTTGCATAACACATATCAGAGGATTTTACTCTATCCGTCTGTGTTGTCTTCGTCCTGCCCCTCCTGCCTCCGCCACTTCCTCCTCCTGCAGAAAACAGCGTCCTCGTGAGACAGCAGTGGCGGCGCTGCTAGAAAATGTCCGAACGCAACAGCATAAACAAAGAGGCAGACAGCTCTCGGTCTTTCTCTGTGATGTGATAATGTGTTCCCTGCGCTGTTTTTGTTCTCATGCTAATGAAGTGGACCGCATCGGTAATCACTTTCAAACCCTCAGCCAGGGAAAAAAAGTAGAAACGGCAAAACAAAGGCCGGAACAAAAGGATGCGGTGCTGTTGTGAGTGTGTGGAAGTGGCTGTGTGTTTCAAGTGGGCTTTGTGTGTGTTTTCTGTAATTGTGCGAACCCACTGCTGCACTGCAGACCACCATAACCGGCTACAGGGGAAGGTCAGAGGTCACTGGATTCAGCTGATGACAAAAATACTAATTCAAATGGAGCAGAGCAAAGTCCTTGTTTATCAGTCGCAGTGGTGGGTGATTCATTTTGAGGAGGAAGTAGATGAATGAATACTCATCCTCCTCACTTCCTTGTCTGACACGGCTTCTTTCAGACATCTGAAATTATCTCAAGCGGCTGTATGTGAGGATGCAAATCACTGATTCAGTTCTTAACATGTGAAAGGCAAAGTCCACAGAAAGTCAAGAACCATTTTCTTGTCATTTTCCAGAGTCTAAAAATTGCTTTTTTCCCAGCATGCCTTTCATTCTGCAGCAGAGGTTGTGCACTTAAAATCATGTTGAGAAAACCTCTTTTGTGTGATCTCGTATGTGATGACATAATGATCACTTCTTGTTCATAAACCTGCTCATATTTGTCTGTTCTTCTAGAAGTCCTCCTCTTTCAAAGAACTGCTGCAGACACAGCCTCACTTTACTTTGTCTTCCGCCGAGAAATAAACTTAAAAGTCTAGTCAGAGTCGCTCAACAGCTGCTGTTCAGGACAGAAAACTCACTTTAACTTTCCTTAAAAAAACAATAGAATGCTGTCTACCTGTCTGAACTTGAATGTCTTCTGCAGAGTGATTTCTTACTCGATCATTCCTTGATAACTGCAATATTGTGGAATCGGGGTGGCCTGCCCTCTGACCTCTTTAGTGCCAGTCATAACATCAAGGACTTGACTTCTGCTCTTCCAGAATCTAGAAATGCTCAAAATATAAAGACATAATAGAAGCAGGTTGTGCCATGACCATAAATTAAAAGAACAGATGCAAATGCTAAAACAGGTTTTAGCCATAAAGCCCGTCTCAGCAGATGAAGGGAGAAATCTAAACTTTCATTTCCTGCTTGGTTTCTCTCTATATATTAATGGCTCCTCTCCTCCTCCTCCTCTTTCATCTCATCTAGGCTTTTCCTTTTTTCAAGTCTGCTCTTGTTTTCCTCCGGGCTGACAGAGTTTAGGCCGTAAAGCTGAAATGCTGCCACTAGAGAGGTGTTTATTTACTGGAGACCCTGGAAATTATCATGTTCCAAACAGCAAGGTACAATTAGAAAGCACATGGTTGTCAGAGATTCAGCCCGAACCTGTGTCAGTCCACTTTGCTCTTTTCTCTTGTGCTCATGGTTTGATTTGTGCTGGTTCTGCATGTACTTGTTCACATATCTGCCTGTGTGTATGTGTGTGTGTGTGTGTGTGTGTGTGTGTGTTTGTTTGTGTGCCTGTGTGTGTGTGTGTGTGTGTGCCTGTGTGTGTGCGTGTGTTTGTGTGTGTGTGTGTGTGTGTGTTTGTGTGTGTGTGTGTGTGTGTGTGTTTGTGTGCCTGTGTGTGTGTGTGTGTTTGTGTGTGTGTGTGTGTGTGTGTGTTTGTGTGCCTGTGTGTGTGTGTGTGTGTGTGCCTGTGTGTGTGCGTGTGTTTGTGTGTGTGTGTGTGTGTGTGTTTGTGTGCCTGTGTGTGTGTGTGTGTGTGTGTGTGTGTGTGTGTGTGTGTGTGTGTGTGTGTGTGTGCCTGTGTGTGTGTGTGTGTGTTTGTGTGTGTGTGTGTGTGTGTGTCAGCCCTCTTGGCGGAAGACATTAGGCCGCAGTAACAAGCTATTGATTGGACTGGGCGTGAGGCTGCTGCTGATCTCTCTTGGAAACGCTAAAACAGGGAACAAGATGCACTTATGGACTTAAGGAGTGAATACAAAATACATTAAACAATGCAGCAAAACCACATTTCTTTTTTTTTTCCTGTGGACATCTTTTTCAGTGATGTTTTTGTGCTGCATCAATCTTTAGGACTTCAATAGGAAATTCTGGAATTTTCTATAGAGGGAGTGTACTTTCTTTTCTCTGTCTGTTTGGGTTGTTGCTGCTACAGCTGTTAAAAGTCAAGCCCTCTGCTGTTCATCGTTAGGGTGCTGTCTGTATCAGTGATTAGGAACACTGTGTGGACGTACATGTATAATAAAATGCCACATTTGGAAGCTACTGCCAAAAACAAACATGTTTATACATACATGTATATATATATATATATATAAATATATATATAAAAATCAAGGTTTCTATTAACATTTCTGTTTCAAATCACATTTCAATTTGTGCCAGCAGAGACATATGTGACTCAGTCTCACTTTCTCTCTCACACACACACGCATGCACGCACACCTGCTCTTGCTGCTGGCATGTTGTTGGCGTCCCAGAGGTAATAAGATTGAGCGTGTTGCTGACTGTTCTACAACAGCTTAAATATCTTGACTGTCTCAAGTAGTGTGTGTGCGTGCTTGTGTGTGTGTGTGTGTGCGCGTGTGTGCGAGCATGCATATGTTGGTGTGTGTGTTCAGGAGATGCGCTTCTGTGTATGTGTCATCACCTGCCAGCTCAGTTGTTTTGACATCACTCTGATCTCTGTGATAGGCCTTAACAACAGGAGCATATATGATCACCCCCCCCCCCCCCCCTTCTCTCTTACACACACACGTGCACATGTAGATGAAAGACTAGACGTCTGGATTATAGAGGAGGTAACATGACAAGGCTGTTATCTACAATGCTCTTTATGAATATCACGAGATGGTCTTTAGGATAGATGGTGCAGGCTTTGATGATCGTTGTGTTACTGGAATGACATTTTGGCAGTTGTGTACCCTCGAAAACACGCCGCAACATAATGCAGTAAGCTCAAACACACACATACACGCGCACAACCGCAAATGTGGGGATTTTCATGCAAGCTGTCATCTTCTCTCTCATTTTTGGGAGAGAATCCCGCTTCATCTCTTGCTCTTTTCTTCCTAGACTTTTTTTTTTTTTTTTTTTACACATGAATACACACAGTACCCAGATCAGTGTTATAAGTTATGTGAAGCTGACAAAGGTTAGTGAGTTTGACCTGTATTAAGCCTCTTTTCCAGTCTATTGGAAAAGTAAAAACATAAAAAAGCAAACCAACTGGAGGCTGAAATCAGCTCTGTGATGGGGACGATTTTTGGAGAAGAGTGAGACAGCAACTCAGAGGAGACAGAATGCCTTCCCCCTCCACACTCAGGATTTCAGTTTAAATAGAGCTTTCTTCTTCCTGTTTATTTCTGATGGCTTTATGCAACTAGACACTAATATGAGTTTTGCTCATAAATGAACTTGAGCTCTTTTCTCTTCTAGGGCTGATTCTGCTCTTTGACCACTCACTTTTCAGTTATATATATACATATACAGTATATATACATATAGGCATGTCCTCAGTTATGTGATAGATATATATTAGAAATATTTTCATCTTCTCTAGGTAACTTTAATATTGTACTCAGCTAGTAAATTTCTGAAATGTGGAGTCTGTGTCATCAACATCCAAACAAAGGGTTCGGAAACATGAGCAGTCTGATGATCACATTTTTTTATTTCATCATTTAGAAAAGAAAGGTGGTCAGTGGTCAAATTAATAAGTTATAACTAATGGAAATGATGGCAAACAATTCAGAAGAACAATTCAGCATTGTCCTGTAATATATTGTATAATCGTCTTTTTGACACTTGAAAAGGTGCGTGTGTGTAACCTCCTACTCTTCTTTTATGGTGCAAGGAATCAAGTTCCCTGAAAAAACGTTAAGATAAAGAGTTACTTGTTCGTACACACACCTTTCAACTCTGGTCTGGTCTGTTTTAATAAGGTGCACAAGGACCTTTCTCGTGACCTTGAGTAAGGTCCTGCTGTTTTTCATTTCCTCAAGAAAGAAAGGTCCTTGTCACTGAAATGCCAACCTATTTAATAAGACAATGCAGAGGTGATAGGTGTGTGCAGGAATTAATTAAAATACAATTTTGATATCAACAATACCTGCTATGTATATCTCTTTATCATTTATACTCCTAAAATTTTAGAATTCCTACAAAAAACACATGCGAACTAGATGTGTATTGTATTGTGTGAATCAGTTTGAGCATCTGAAATACCATTTGTATTTTAATCATAGTATTTATTTGTGTATGAGAATATCACGTGTATGTACATTCAGTGCGCCAAATCCGTGCGTGTGTGTGTGTAAAATACACCAAAGCTGACTTCAAAATGGTAGATGAAGTATTTCTCTGAGCTCAATTTGGAGAAACAGAGAGATAGAGAACGGGGGATACAGCGAGAGCAGCAGCGGAAAGAAAACAAGAAAGTGGATAAAAAGGAGAGGAAAACTGCCAGGCTGTTTGGTCCCACCTGTCTTGACTTGAAAGAAGAAAGAGACAAAGACTCGCAGACGTCTGGGAAGACTTGAAAAGGGGAGCAGAAAGGAGAGAAAAAGAGGAAGAGGAGGAGAGGAAGAGGAAGAGAGCTGATATGTGCGCAGCCCCAAAAGGCACATCTGTGTTTGAAGCCGAAGCGCTGGAACAAGCAGTAGCATCGACATCATAGAGAATCCGTCCCCGGGTAAACGACTGGAGTGGAAGGAGACGTTTGATACTGGGAACGCTGGAAGGGCAGGAGCGCTCATTAGACGCATCTGCCAGCACAGAGACACACCGAACCACAGCCGCACCGCCTGTTTTATCTGAGGGATTAGGATATGTAAACAAGACGTAACGTTGTTTTTTTTAATCCATTAGAATAAATTTGTCTTCGGTTGATGTATTTTCTTATGTTTGGGAAATTAGTTGTGAAATTGATTTTTAGAACATTTTGGAGGAATATTATTCCAATATACAAATGTGTCATATGGAGATTTATTCCTAAACTTATATTCATCTTTTTGAAATAAGATTAGTTGTGCACTGTGTATTAGTACAGTGGTCTACTTCACTTTCATCGGATCTATAGGGGATATACTTTGTATTGATAATTATGTAGCTCTGCCAGATGAAAACCCCCCATCACAGCATTTTGAATATATGTTTATGTATGTATTTATTTCAGCCCTTAGCCGAGTTTATAACTGTAACTAATCCAACCTCTCCAGGTGCTGCGTTCAACACGAAAGTCTGTGTTTATCAGGGAAAATGGTGAACAGAGAGTGTGTAACAGTGACAGCCCACTTTTAAAACTGCTCTGGTTCTGGTAGTAAATTCTCCATTGACATTTCAGAAAAGTTTTTAAGAGTTAGGAAAGTGTGCATACCACAAACCAATGCATCCTTTCAAACAACTTCCAGTGCTTCTTCTTCAATTGAACCTTTTTGTAGGATTTTCACCTGTTAAGACTTTCTTCTCCTTATCTTTAAAAACTCAGAGCATGTGAGAAGAGAAATGATGGTTGATCTCTGGTAAACCAACCCTGAACCATCCGATTGTAACCAACATGATTTTTACTGTTTTTGCAAGCTCCTACCTAACACAGCCATCACTATTACCCCTGAGGATTGTGGGTAGTCCAGTGCTTCTTCTTGACATTGCAAATAAAACCTGTTTTTCTTGAAACACATCTAATATCATATGGACTTGTGGCTTCTACAGAGAACATGATTTACAGTCTTGTAGCTTGTGTTAAGTCTACCTCGCATGGCTGCTAATCAAAATCTATTTGGGAAATGAATGGGATTTTACTGGCAGAACCAGGTTGTTGAGCTGTATTCTTGTTGACCCGATAGTAACATCGTTCTGTTGAGGAGATCATGGGAGGAACCTCCAGGAAGTCGCTCCTGGTGACAGGTGATTAGGAGGAGGTGAGGATGCATCAGATAAGATCCATGACTGTTTCCGACCGTCCTCAGTTCATCAGAGTAGCAACAAGAACTGCAGAGCAGCAAAATCAACTTAGAGCTAAACCTGAGCCTTGGCAAGGGTATAGAGACGTGCACAGTGTGTTTGTGCTATGGAAGGCATACTTCAATGTTGATGTGAAGTCAAGCAGCACAACTATTGTCACAATGCCTGAAGCAAGTAAATAGTGTCGGCTGGCAGATCCAGTCAGAAGTCGCTTTATCTTGAGAGTCTTTTGAGTCATATTGAAGGTGAGGGGGTAGGTACAGTAAGTGAGCTTAATGTATGGATGTTTACCACTATACACTGTACATACACACTCACTGATCTACACACTGTTGCATTTTATCCTGTGTGTGTGTGTGCATTGCTATACCTGTGCGTACCCTCCCTTCACACCCTACCACGTCCTTCACTTTACACATCCACCGACTTATAAAAGTCATGTGTCATGTCAGGCGTTGATTGCCATGGCTGTGTGTGCTCGGGCGTGTGGGTGTGTGTCAGTGTAGCAAGGGTGTGTAAGCATCCATTTGTTCTCCCTCTCGCTCTAAGCTCCTTGGGAAATGATCCGTGAATTCGAAGACAAAAAGATCCGTCACTGTTGGAGGAGAGGCTGCACAGGATCAGGCGAGCACATAGTTATTGTAATCAGCTTTATGAGAAGAAATGTATGGTCACACAGTGTTTGCATTACGACGTGCTATCCTTCCTAATGATGTCTGACCCCTTTGCAATGGGAGCTCCACGTCTGGTTTCCAGCTTGCAGTCTTTTCTCTTCCTCTCTCACTCCTTCATTTTCTTTTTCCTCTCGCTCTAATTAAAGAAACAGACTAAATGAAAATATATCTGTGATATTGCAGCTGTCTTTAATTCCCATGTCCCATCCTTGTGTACATGAGCAGCCGTTCTCCACTTATCTTTTTGTCACTTTAAAATGGAGCCAATCAATTTTGGTATCAACAAAACCTGCTGTGTGTATCCCTTCATTGTAGATTTGTGCACTTATGTTTGCAAATATCTCAGGATTCCTAAAAAAAAACCACATGTGCCCCAGATGTGCAGCATCTCATCAGGTTTGCACTTGTAAACCACAGTGAGTGTCTGATCTAGCTTTTGTGGTTTAATCAAACTATTTATTTGTACCCTATCAGGTGGTATATGCATACAGGATGTGTCTGTGTGTGGACTTGTACAGATATCCTTGTGAGGACCATTTTGAGCCTACAACCTACAGAGTGAGGACATTTGGGCTTTTTTTAATGGTGGATTTTTATAGGTTTGGGATTGAGGGTAAGGAGGGGAGGAAAGTAGGGATGAAGGGATGGTTGAGGGAGAGGAAGGATGGCAGAGGTTAAGGGGGTTAACAGGGTGGAGGGAAGGAGTTGGGGGTTAAAGAGAACATGAAGTGAGTACTTTCTCTTTTCCTTTTCTCTCTCCTCCCTTTCCTTCTTTCTTTTCTTCATGTTTCCTCTCCCTAAATTTATTATTCAAATCAAACTGAGCTGACCTGAAGCTCAGTATTTTGCAGGATGAGGACCTTCATCTCCTCCTCCGTCTTTATGCCTTTGCTTTGTGAGTCCTCCCGAAGGTTGAGCCACTTCTCCTCAGCGTCTCTGATGTGTCTCTCCAGCTCCTTTATTTTGGTGAAGCTGGCCTCCTTCTCAGCCAGCTGAGGCCTCAGACTGTCCTCCAGAGCGTTGACCTTCAGCTTCATGTCCGTCTCGCTCTGGAGGATCTCAGACTGAATGACCCTCAGCTTGGTGTTGACCAGTGCCATGTTTTCAGTCTTGACACTATCAATGACTTCATTCTTTTCTTCATCTCGTCTTTGACCTGCTGCTGTTGGAGATGTGCTTTCAGTGACTTTACTTCTTTCTCTTTCACTGTCGAATACTTGTTCATCTCTTTGTTCTCTCTGTCCATCCCTCTCTGAACGACTTTTGCAGCCTTGAACTGACTGTCAAAGTCTGTCAGCTCCTCCTTGACCTTCTGGGTCTCAGCCTGCTGGAGGTGAAGAAGGGCGTTCAGAGACTTCACTTCCTTTTCCTTCACAATCAACCTCTCCTTCTTCTCAGACTCCCAACCTCTCGCTGGATGACTTTTGCAGTCTTCAGTTGATTGTGAAAGTCATTTTTGGTCTGAAACAAATTTGACTCTTGAGAGACAATCTTTTCTTTTTCCTTCAGCTCCTTGTTAATCTCACTCTTCTGTTTCCCACCCTCTCTGTGCCACTTGTGCAGGACTCAAGTCATTTCTGGCCTTTAAGGATGAATCAGGCTCTTCTTTTCCTTGGTCCATTAGTTTTCTTTGCTCATCATCATCATCTTCAGAGCAGCATTCTGGTGCACCAGTTCCATGTTCTCAAACTCCAATTCTGAAATTTCTCCTCAGAGAATCTTTTCATTTGATAGAACATGTTCAACTGGCTGAAAGACACAAACATACAAATAACAGGTAAGAACACAGTCCCATCCTAACTTTGGATACAGACAAAAAGACAGGAGGTCTTTCACTTTTATATTGATTCAATACTCAAAACTAAAGTGAAGGATCCTAAACAGCAGCTGCATAAAATCCACAAAAACTCAAGTCAGGCAAATTATTGTAAGATACAGACACTAAATGCTACCTCAGTCTGAATGCAACTCAACAAACGTGTAAACCCCCTCCCTCTCTAGAAAATGATTTGATGAAGTTTAAGACAAAAGAGCTGGAGAGTTGATGGAGCTGTTGACGTTTCACAGGCTTGTTTGTTTCGAGTTTTGTCGTGAAGTCCGAGCTGTTGTCCTCACACAGTCAGTGTTTCCACTGAGATCCATTAAGTAGTTGCACATGACTTGACTGATGTTGACTCTTTTGTTTCTGTTTTTTTTTTTGTATTTATTATGTGTTTTCGTGTTATATGTATATTTATGTCTTAAGTCCCCAAAACATGAGTAATGCCTAGACCATAGACACACAAACACACTACGCACACAGTGCAGGAAGGAGACACAGAGCAGACTGTGTGTGTACGTGCATGTGGGTGTTTGTTCGTTTTAAGGTCTGAGTGTGTGTGTGCTTGTTAATCAGCAGGTGTGTAATGTGTGTCCAAATTGTGCATGAGAAAAAAAAGTAAAGACGTTAATCTGTGTATGAAAGCATGTGCATTAAGTGTGTGTGTGTGTGTGTATGTGTGTGTGTGTCAGACAGTGTGACACAAGTCGACTCTGCATTTTGGTTGAGCTGTTTAAACAGGCAGCTCCTCAGTCAGCCGTGCCTTGGCTGCATAATGAAGGACCTCAGTCCATTGAGTTTCGTGCTGCGTTCAGACAGAGCAACCAACACACTGCAGTCTGCTAATACATACACAACCTCACTCCATCCTTCTCTTTCTCTCTCTCCTCTTTTTCTTTACTATTTGTCCTATTTCTGTCTCCTCCTGTCTGTAAATATCTATTTGCGATTCTCTCGTCATTTTCGTCTTTTCTTTATCACCTTTTGTTGCTCTGAATTCTACGACTAACTTCATTCTTTCTTTCTCCCGGGCCACATAGTCAAACTGAACTGGCGCTCTCTCTTCTCTTCATGATTCAGTGTGACGTTGACTCCGACAGTCAGAGCTGTCGCGTTCATGTCAGCAGATTTCTGTTCGGGAGAGAGGGTTGTTTTGTTCTGTAACCGACGAAATTGTCCTACGGACGCCATTTTCAATTGAGACAGATGCTGGTTAGTGGTAGCAGGCGTAATCGGTGGTTATTGACTTTCTTTGTTAAAAATGATATGTATGTTATTTATGTGAGTCAGCTTGCTTCACCCGTCAGATTCATGCTGTTAGCTGTTTTTCTGTCACAGTTTTTTTGGCGTTGGTACAGACAAATGACGTCCTTTGTAATTATTCCAAAATACAGTATGTTGTTATTGGCCCAGTTGTTTTTTCCATGCTTTCTCCTTTGCATTTCTGCATCATCTCTTATTATTCTCCTTCTGAAACTAATTTACCTCTGCCTGGCAACTTTTCCTCTTTTCCTCTCCACCTTTTGTTTCTCTCTCCCTCTCTCTCTCTCTCTCTCTCTCACACACTCACTCACTCTCCAGTAGACGAGAACAAGGCCGGATGGAGGAAAATGAGAGGAAGCGAGGAAAGACAATCCATCCATAATAACTTTGTCTTTGCACTTAAAAAAATGCAGAATATTTAAATTACAAACCAATGAAGGGAGGGAAGCAGCCAGCAGGGTGGAAGAAATGGAAATATAGGAGGAATGAATGACAAGACTGGAGAGAAAGAGGAGTGAGAGAATTATTAAAATGTCTTTAGGGGGATGAGAGTGGTGTATCATTTTGCTGCACAAGAGGAAGAAGACCAGCCGAACAAATGGGCAGATGCAGAAAGTCCCCTAAAAAAGAGTTTTTACCTTCCCAAAAAACGAATGCACAGGAGCTATTTTGTGTTTTAAAAAAGCTCCAAAAAAGACAGACTGCACTTTCATCTCACTCTCTTATTTTAGTGTTTCTGTGATCCCAACTCTGGAGGATTTCATTTCAGTGCGTTTGAAATCATGTTCCTGTTCCCCTCACTGCGTTGCTCAGCCTTCCTTCCTTCCTTCCTGTCACTGTGTGTGTGTGTGTGTCTGTGTCTGTGTCTGTGTGTGTGTGTGTGTGTGTCATAGGCAACCTTTGGGACTAAACTTCAGACTAAAGACCAGTTAATTGGGGGACAGCTTGTCTAATTGGACACAGAATATGTCTCTAATTCAAAAAAAAAAGTTTGGGTTGGTGGTTAAGGTTTGGGTTAGCGTTTGTGTCTGTACGTGTGAGTGCAAGAGAGAAAGAGACAGCAACACAGATGTTCTGATAGAAATCCAGAGACTAGTGGCAAAGATCTGAGGGACACACACACATTCACACGTGTGAGTACAGGGACACACACATCTCTCACCATGAGAGACTGAAGGACACATTCCTACGTCCCTTTGACTTTAGACACAGCAAAGGGACAGACTCTCTTTCTCTCACTCACTCACACAGTGAGTGTTGAGGAACCATGTGTGTGTGTGTGTGTGTGTGTGTGTGGAGAATTTACACTTGCATTGACTATTGCATCCCACTTCACTCGATTCTTCACTCGCTTTCGACCTCATTGACCTCATGGTGTTTTCTTGTTCTTTTTTTTTGCTTCTATCGTGATAAAAACACCCCTCCCTCCCTCCCTCATCCATTTTAAATCCCCCCTACTCCAATTCTAACTCACTTAAAGGGATAGAATGTTTACCTTTCACCTCTTCCCCTTTTTCGGCGCTGCTCTCCATTTCCCTTTTTAATTTCTCATGCAGGCTCCTCACCGTCGTCCTGGGTAATTAAAATGAGAGCAGGGAGATTGAAAATAGGGGAGGAGAAAGGGAGAGGGGGGAGTGCGGGCAAGGAACGGAGGAAGGTGAGGAGAGAACGGGGGAGTTTTGTAAGGCTGCGTGACAGGGATGGGATAGAAAAAGCATATTTGTGCTTGTGTGTGTGTGTGTGTGTGTGTTTTTGTGTTGAGGTAACGATGCACAGCTTTTGTTGCGCTATTGGCCAAAGTGAGCGGCTGTCATCATTACAGCCAATCAACACGCCAGACATGTTCTTTTCCCTTCTTCTTCCCTATCCTCTACCCTCTCTCATCTTTAAGCACAAATGATACAGTTTAAGTTCTTGCTAGTGTTTGTACATGTCTTCCTTTTATACGCTTTCTCTCACTTCATCCCTCCATTTCTGTGGTAATAACGCTAATTCTCATCTTTCTCGCTCCGTCATGTGCAAACACAGTCATTATAAGACTGTGAAATCTACTGTGAATCTCAAAAGCACTAATGATCCAACAACCCCTTAAATATAGCACATCTTGCGCGCACACACATACACACACATACACACACACACACACACACACACACACACACAGTCTCACACAGTAAAGTGTCATCACTGTTTGGAAACATTTCTGGGAATATATGTAATTATATGCCAAAAGCCTGTTGTAATGCAGCCATGTAAAATTAATGAATTGCATGTTTTTGCATGGAAATAATTATATGCAAATGCTATGGAATGTATGAGTAATTACAGTGATATCATAGCTCTGATCACATTATAATTATGGCCTTTCTCTCCCCCTCTATGTCTCTGTCGCTGTTGGTTTGGGCTGCGCCTTCAAAATGTAGGTAAGTGATTTTTTTGTATCTATCATCATTTTCTAGATCACTTTAATTTATTAAATGGATGAAAACAACCGAGAGGGTCACTTTAGCAGCTTTTATCATTTTAAAACACTCACATATTTCAGGAATGATTAATAACAGTTGAAAAACATGGGAAATAGTCCAGCCCAATTACATCAAGTCAGACCCTAAAGTCAACTTAGTAAGCCACAGTAATTAATCATTCCTCATTCCAGCTGTACATACACAGAGGAACATAAGTCACATCAAGTGTAGGTCGCATAATATTTCTTCATATACACCCAGAGATACCCAAGTAAAAAGACTGATGACTAAGAGATGAGATGAATAAACTTTAAGAGTCAGAATAATATGCTTCCTCTTTGTCTGTGAGGGGAAAAAGGATGAGGTGAGAAGAAAAAGAGAAAGTATAAGAAGGGGATGAAGAGAGAGTGATCCAGACGAGAGCTTTCTGTGTGAATGAGGGTTCCTCTGATCGCCACAGAAGAATGTGCCTTTTCAGATGTTCTTTCCCCCGCTCTGCTTGTCCCTCTAAGGGCCCCGTAACGGGCCTTATCTAAGAGCTCTGCATGGCTACTCATCTCTGACATACTGAATATGCACCAGGCACACACACGCTAACACACACTCTCTTAAGTCACTGTGTGTGTATGTGTGTCTCCTTATTATTCACACTAAATGCCTAAACGCTTCCGTCTCTGTGCTCTTCAGAGGCGTACGGTTGAATAGCGCAGCGATCTGACACTGAGAATGCATTGTGAGAATGTAAGAGTGGCTGTGAGGGACAGTTGCGGGAGCTGCATTAGAGATAACGCTGTCATGTGCCACCGTGCATTAAGAATGTGCTGGATTTTGGCCACTTGTCGGTGAGTGAGATGTGAGTGTGTGTTGGTGACATCCAGGGCAGAGGCATGCGAGGAAGGACTAAAGGGACTGAATGGACACTGATGTCAGTTGTCTGTAGATCATATTGTGAGAACAATGCTTATCCCTACACCTGTGCAACAGTTTCCAAGAGACAGGTACACAGACTAAAGAGTGAAAGATAAGTTCTTGCATGAGAGAGAGAACTGCATTGATGCCACATATGCAGCTGAAACTGGATGGCGAACACGTCATGGGCAATAGTGCGAGCACAGGGCAATGCAGCAGCCTACGAGCATGTGGCAAATAATGCTGCATATAGTGCTGCACACACCAGGTTAGAGATTTCTTATGTTATGATAAGTATAAAAAAGGTTTTAGTTCAATTTGAAACTGTGACAGGACAAATTAGAATATGGCGGCCCGCCACAGTCGAGATAATTAATGAGAAACACTGGGGCTTGTTTAGGGGCCATGTGTCAAAATCAGAAGTTCTGACTTTAAATACTTGTGTTTCTATTATGCTAAGGTCATACATTTTTAACCTGTTAACCTCCACGTTAGAATGGCCATGTCCATAAGTTGAGAAAATCTTTAACTCATAATTTTTTTTTACATCTCCTCCTTGACAGATGCAGCCGTGTTCGCCTGTTAAAAAACATCTTAAAAGAGAATAAATACATGAAAGCACCAGCAGTGGTAAAACAGTGAAAATATTTGCACATGTAACAATGTTTTTTGCGCTCAGCTCCGGAACAGGAGACTCTTACCTGTGTTTGAAGTCTGCAGCACGAGAAGCTATTTGTCTGTTTATTTATCTCAGGAAATCTGAGGATTTGGTGCAGCCACTTTTAGAAAAATGCGGGAGGCCTCTCTTTTGTGTCGCTGTGTTTTAAGCAGCTTGTGTTCTGTGAAATGGATGATTTTGCATAAAGGATAAGGCTGAAGCCTATATTCAATTTACGGTTAAACAAATATATATTTGTGTGAATTATTTCACTCTTTTTACTGAGTGTATTGCTGACCTTGCTTTTGGAGCCATCCCCCTCAGAGAGATCCTGTCCTAAACCCCTTCTCTCTCCCAAAATCAATGACCTAATGGAGAATGCAGGACCATGGCTGTGACTGTGTGTCAGTTTGGTAGGTTTACTGTCTCAGTGCGAGGGGGGCAGTCGTATTGGATATTTTTCCTCTGTGAAAAGGGGGATTTGGTGAGTCTTAATAGCTGAATTTCCCCCACTGCTTGCAAGTCTTTTTTTACCCTGTGAGGTGTGAAAAGAGCAAACAGCCAACCCTAGCTTTGCTGCAGTGGGAGTCACCAAACAGGACCACAGCCGCTGCTCTTTCAGACTCTGAAAGACACACACAGAAGAAACACACATACTTTTTGCTTTACAGTCAGCAGGTTCCTGTGGTGCCGTGAAAAATTTGAGATTTGGTGCTTCTCTGTGGATTCCACGTCCTTTCATGCCCACACAAATACACACACACATGCACACACACCTTCTGAGGATTTATTGCGCTGTATTAGATATTTGCTTTGTCCAACATCCTGGCAATAATACACAAGCTTTGGGAATATCTCTCTCCCATTTCTGCAATAGGTTCTATCGCTCTTTTTCACCAGAGCTGACACATTATTTTGCCCTTCTCACGCTCTCTTTCTCTCTCTCTCTCCTTCCGTCCTCCCCTCCCTCCTTGCTTCATCTCCCTCAGGCTAGCGCAGAAGTTTGGTGCCCTTTTCCTGTGTCTGGGGTCCTGGTTTAGGACAGAGAATCAGTCACAGTTACACATATTAGATTAGAGAAGAGTGGAAACCAAATTGCCCTCTCCTCTTCCTCCTCTCCTTCCCAACCTCCTCTCTTCATCCTCCTCTTCTCTGCTCCCCCGCATCGTCCTATTCCCAAAGGAGGCAGTGTGTCCTCTGCATTTCTTCTTTTTTTGTATTTCTCTATCCGCCTGTGTCTGTTGCTCAATCGGCACGTGTTGTGGTTCGAGGAACCGACACATTTATGGAGACAAGCTTGCTGTTGGTTAATGCGTTTTAAGGTCAACAAGTCAATAGCAGAGCCTGACCCATATGGATTTTTTGGGGCTGATACTGTTATTATTATATATTTATTGGAAAAAATAGCAGTGATTCCTAAGATGTAACTGAGGTTTGATATTTTACACTTCAACCATAAACTATAAAGACAACACAATTACAACCACATTTACTATGTGAAATGTTATTTTTGGCATTCTTTATTCTGTAAAATTAGTTTTGATATCTTCAAAAATATTGGACGCCAATATTGAAAGCCTACTGATAAATCGGCTCTAGTCAATAGTGTCCTTGTCTTCATTATTTTTTGGTATGCTAAAATACAAAATAGCAAAAATTTGATATTTTATTTATTTCATACTAGCTTTTCATGTCTGTCAAATTACTTCCTGGTTAATAAGCTTATCTCAGTATGGAATATGCCAACTTTTCTTTTTGTTGGATTTATTTTGGCTGTATTTTGATTAAAACTTTCTTAAATTTGCATCAGATTATTGTATTCGAGAGGCTTTAGTCTTTATCTGGGCCTCTATTGCTTCATCCATCCCTCTATTCTGCCATTTTTCTTCCTCATGCTAATCACCCAATCTCACCAGGGAAATGGGAAGCTTGACTTTGACTTTTACCTTTGGATGGCTGTACCTGACACGAGGGCAGCCTGCCAGGATATTAACTCGGATAAATGTGCTTTTCTCTTTGATCTATTGCCGTTGCAAATATTTTATCTGGCTGACTTTTGTGTTGGGAATCTGTCATTTTCAGAGTTCCTCCTCTGAAGTTTTAGTTTTGATTAAAGCCATATTTTATCCTAATAAACTATAAATACCAACTGAGAGATTGAGGAGAGAGAGGGGGAGGAACAGGAAGTCCTCCAGATGACTCCCTGTGCTCCTCTTCCTCCGCAAAGACAACTAATCCCATTATTAACCTATCACAGGGACGAGAAGGGGATCCCGACCACACACATGCACATGATGAAGTGTGTGTTACCTTTTAACTCTCTAATCTTCAGTTCACATTCTCACACACACACACACACACACACACACACACCATTACTTAAGCAGAATGCTGTGTTGCTGTTGAACTCAACACTGCGTAACTTTAACCCCAGACCATATCCATTAGCTGTCAGTCAGTCGCAACATGTTCATTAGTCGTGCTAATCCCTCCAGTCACAGTCTACATGTGCAGGAGAACACGCATGTTTCACCTCAAGAGAACATTAGACCTGGTCTTTCCACACTATGGACACCCTCTCTCTCTCTCTTGCTCGCTCTCTGGTTTCCTGTATATTGTCTTGCTAAGTTTCCGATTTTCCACCGCTGTCATGTTATCTCACGCGGCATCATCTCCAGTTCGGCTGCAGAATGTATTGAAACAGACTTTTGTTTGGTTTTCCTTCCAGGTAATGTGATTTTCCTTTGTTGTGTTTTGTAGTCCTAATTTATCAGGTCAAGAGCAGCGTTGTACCGTCTGAGGGCTGTCCTGAGGCAATTTGGGCTTCGGCCTGAGGATTTTCTCCTCCGCTGTATTTTCCTCTCATTGCTTCAAAGCGATGGTGGCAATGGCCACTGGATTTTTAATGTTAATGGAATTTGGTGCCTCTTTATTTATGAATTAGAGAAGGAAATTGGTGTCATTCTATTTTTCGGTGTTTTCATAATGCTGTTACAGATGTCAGCATGTTGGATCTCATTTTCAAAGATTTTGACTCTTTTTCCTTCATTTTGACTGTTTTTGTTTACACTCTATTCCGATAAACTTGTAGGTGAATCTCTTATGCTCCAGAGCAGTAGATTTAAGTAAATACCGATGTCTGATGTGGAACAAACATCACTTTTCATCTCTTGCTGCTGTGAATTCACTTTCTGAGTGTTTCATGTGTCTTGGAAATTGAAACTGGTTTTAATCTAGGATGGTTTCTCTCTGAGGAGGATGACCAGGCATTGAGCCATGCTAGGGGCGCCCAGAGAGAAACAAACACCAGAAGAGGGGTACTACACCCTTCTCAGCCCCATACTGTGCTTCACTGATCACAAGAAGATAGAGAGAAATAGAAGAAAAAGAAATGAGAGCGATATGAGAGGCCTAATTATGGGGTCTGATAATTTGCATCAGAGATAATGAAAGTCTTGGACAGTCTCCCAAATCTCTCCCGAGCATTTGTAACCACCCCCTTCCTCCCCTTCCTCCTATCACAGCTCCTTTCTTTTCCCCTCTTCTTTTCTTTTAATTTCGTCTAGCATATTCCCTGAACCCACCCCCTTGCTTTTCCACCACCTTCGCTTCAGCATTGAAATGCCAATACATCATTTTTAAGTAACACCTCAAAATGAAGTCATATTTCAGCATTTAGCTCCATGCTATGAAAAGTGAACTTCTTGAATGTCCTTCCGTGGCCTAATGGACCTAGAAATCATTCAGCCGTGAACATTATGCTAATACTCGCTAAGCTCGCTCTCTCTGCCTCCCTTTGTGAGTGTCTGTCATTCTACTTAGCCTGATAAACAAGTCTGATTTTCAATTATCTCTATTCAAATGAGGCCTGCGGCAGTATTTGCTTATTTGCTTTGTGTGTTTGTGTATGCGTGTTTGTGTGTGTGTGCGCATGCGCTCACATGTCCGAGTGTGTGCATGTGTGTTCATGAGCACATGTCACACTGACAGGTGTGTTTCTCAGCTCTCTCTCCCCCCTTCTATGTCCCCCCTTTTGCGATATGTGTGTTTTTGCGATATGTGTGTGTGTGTGCGTGTCTGTGTGTCTGTCCAGTGATGTAGCTACGTATGACAGTTTTTTGCACGTGTAAACACTGTGTACCTGTTCGAGGATGCATCTGGGACCTCCCTCGTTTTCACTTAGTTTTATGGCGATGCTGTAAAGCTAAGTGGCGCCCTCTTTTTACTACCCTTGGGATTTCTCTCTTTTCGTCACACACACAGCGTCAGAGAGAGAGGGTCCAGGCTGTACTCGTCATACAAACAAACTAATAAACAGATTATTGATCATGTGTCATTACTGTGAGCCAGTCAGACAGTCTGACCCAAACCAAACAGTCAGATAAGAGAAGGACATATAAAGCGGAACATGATTCATCTTCCTTCCTCTTCCTCTCTCTCTCTCTCTCTCTCTCTGTCGCGCTCTCCCTTCCCATCCTTCCATTTCTAATAGCCTCTCTCATCTGTCCTCCTTTACCTCCCCCTCCTCCCTCCCCTCTCCCTCTGTCCTCTGTTTATGAATTCCCCTTGCTTGGCATGGCGGCCGATGGAGAAGTTTTTAGTATGCAGCCTCTCTCAAGGACAGAGCCTTGTTAGAAAGCCTATTGAGCTGTGGAGCAATAGCTCGCTGTACCCCGGCAGTGGACCGAGTGCATCTCTCTTTCTCTGCATCCCTCTCTCTCTCTCTCCCACCCTCCCTCCGCCTCATTAATGATGTATTAGTTTATTAGGTGTTGGATATTGGGTCGGGGACCCTGCGACGGACTTCATCATGGCTGAGCTGTATGGAGAGGAAACACAGGGAGGAGGAGGAATAGGAATAGGGAGGCAGAGGCGCATACAGATGTTCAAAGACTCACTTGTGTGCAACACATGGTACACACGCATAAAATAAACATGCCCAAACATAATAACACATGCACACGTCTCTGTCAGTATTCATGAACACGAACTACTTACTCTGCTGTGATTTATTTGGAGTGGCTGGATTAGTAACTGTGCTCACGTTACTGTGGATGGCGACAGAAGAAAACAGTGTCCATACATAGAGGGCCCCAGTCAGTCAGAGAAACGAGGTGATATCCCATGATGCCAGTACTGCATCTTTTGGCTTTCTGCATTTTGGATCAGTCTCCTGTTTGATTCATACATTGTGTTATTGAATAAGTTACATTACATTAAGATAGATAAAAAGAAATCCTCTGGTGTTTCCATCTTTTTCGTTACCAAGAGATTTCTTTTGACTTCCCATCCCCCTTTTCCTAATATCTGTCTTTTTTACACCTTTTTATACATTTATACACTTTATTTTATAGATGATTCACACCATAGTAGAGTATTCTTTTGAATGAGGCCCCCAGCCATATTTGCATTGAGGTGAAAATTCTCCCATCACTTCCCCTGCCTTCTTTTCATCCTAATTCTAATTTCCTGCATCTCCCTTTTTATTCCTATCTTCTTTCTTTTTTTCCACAGCTTCCCTCCATCCTTTCACCCTTCCTTCAAAAGTCCATCCTTTCTCCTTGCTCTGCTTATATCTTCCCTCCTTAGTGGTCCATCTCCATCTCTCTTTTGTCTGCACGGATGATTTTGTTTACCTACTTGTCATTGCTGAAGTGCTCGCTCTCTCCATTCAGCTGTGAGGGGTGTGTATGTACACGAACACAGACTCACACACATATATAAATGTATGCTGTACACAGACACGCAAACACACACATTAGCGCTGATCCCAGCCTCAGCTTTCTGGAGACCTTGATAGTCAGCCAGCCCATCACTTTTTACCATCTTTACCCTGTGCACTTGCTCACTCTTTCTCTCTCACACACACACACATACTCTACCACACCCCAATGTTTTTTTCGTGGTGCACTATCGTTGCTATAGTGCTAACCTCCCGTGCGGAGGGAAGAAGGGTCGTATTTTAGACCTAAATGGAAAGCAGTGCACTTAGAGTTTGGCTTTGGCCTTCATCCTGATGCCAAGAGACGAGAGAAGCACTCGCTAAGTGAAGAGAGTTGACTGTGTGTGTCTGTGTGTGTGTTTATGTTTGTGTGCATTGCTGTAATGCTGTAATGGAGCATTTGCAGTTCAATGTAAATAACCCAGTTTGTGGATATTTCTAACATCAGAGGACATGATTTATTTTATGTCTGCATGATACGATGATTCATTTTTCACAGAATTCAAATTTTTTACCTGTAGTCCATTGAGACGCAGCAGTATCCTCACCATAGCAGGAAGGTCACAAATTGAAATTCTGAGGCATACAGTATATTAATGAATAAGATTTCACTTTCCTCTAACAATTGCTGTCGTGGTACCTTTGAGCAAGGTCTCTTTAAAGTGTTTACCTGATTCACACTGTAACATGCTGCAAATGAAAAACGGACAACGGATATGTTAAAGCAATTGAGAAACATTGTAGACAAGGACAAATTCAAAGCTGTAAAATCTAAAAGAAATGAAAAAGACAGTTCCTCCTTATTGTACAGGAAAAGTTTCCAAAATGTTGGATGTGTCGCAAATAGTGCATCAAGAAACATTATTGAGGTTCACACAATGACCACACTTAATATTAGTCATGGTGTTTTACCTGTGGTGTCGTCAAGCCATGCAGAGAATGTCTAGAGAAGAATAGTCACAATGAAAACTGTTGACATGTGTGTGAAAAATGTTGTTCTGTATGATTCTGCCAAATAAATCCAAAACAATCCATATGGCTAGTTAGCACCAGGGCCGTTGCAACAGGGTAGGCAAAGCAGGCAATGGCTTGGGCCTAGAGCTGAGAGGGGGCCTCAGAGGACGGCTGATTACGTTAGTCCAAAGCAATTGGAAAAAATGTCGTCTTAAGATTCAAGAACTATATTGTTGTGCAGGCACAAACAAACTTTGGCAATGTAATCCTTAAATCAAATTGTACCTGATTTACAAAAGAAATCTGCAGATATAAAAATTAAGCAACCATATAATAAAATATAAATCTTGTATTATAATGTATATTTATGCACATTATGCACTTTGAAGATTGGGATGATGTGGCTTATTATCTTGTGTTTCTTTTGAAGAAGGACAAGGTTTTGGTTTCCATTTCTAGTTTGACCAATAATGTTAAACATGGTTTTGGCTGCTCACAGGCAAACAGCCCATATGAACAGGAAAAGAAGTAGAACACCTTGATTGAAATTGATTGTATCGGCTTTCTGCTTTTTAGATTATCTGCTTTCATTCGCAGATAGATGTTCATAGAGATAGGCGAACATGTCGTCTGGACCTAAAACACCTACAAGTTGTTGTTTTTTTTTTGATTTTTGGTTTTAGCCCGGTTAAGCCCTCAACTTTTTGCCATTGCATGCAAAGCCTATTTAGTCATTGGACAATAGACAATGGGCTCAGAGATCGCAACAATTCTAAGGGTGAGGGAAATATGAGCCCAGTGTGCACACAGCCCTGAATGGAACCCTCCCATCAAGCCATTCTGCAATAGCCTTCCCTCATCTCCTAGATTAGCTGCCCTAAGCTAACATGTGGCTAACTCCATTCATTGCAAAGCATTCAAGAAAAGTTTGGATTCATGGGAGCAGTGTAGAGTGTAAGTCAGCCAGTCGGTCAGACATTTTGGCCGAGTTTTAAAAGAAATGTCTCCAGAAGTTATGTACATCACTGTTGTGGCAGCTGCTGCTCTCAGCTCTTCTTTTTCACTTGCTCTCCGCTTGTCTCAGCACCTTTCTCCCTCTCTCTTTCTTTCTCTCTCTCTCTCTGACAGTCGCTCACACAAAAACTGTCCACTCAACCTTTGTGCAATAAGGTAGCACCCTCCCCTCTCCCTCCTGTCTGGTGAGAGCGGCTTTACGGCAGCACGGCTCATGTTT
Source organism: Paralichthys olivaceus (assembly GCF_024713975.1). Lineage (NCBI taxonomy): Eukaryota > Metazoa > Chordata > Actinopteri > Pleuronectiformes > Paralichthyidae > Paralichthys > Paralichthys olivaceus. The sequence continues at coordinate 17,769,670 of NC_091104.1, read as the reverse complement.
GCCAATGAGCAACTGTAGCTGTACCTGCCTATAGCACTACCACCACAGAAACACTCCAGGGACATCTCACAGACACACACACACACAATCCATTCTTACACACATTAATATGCAGTCAAACATGAACTTCTGCAAAGATGTCACACACTTAGCACATCTTTAATTGCATGACTGCATTTATTTCACACACTGAAACAATGCAGCGTGTGAGTGTGTGGGCGTGTGTGGACTGCTGCAGCAAGATTAGCACACATCGTGCTCATCAAGTATTTATCGCCTTCTCTTTGGAGAGGATGAATAGTAATTTGCTTCTCGTATTAAGGCGACACTGACTGTCTATCTCCTCTTTTCTCTGTTTCTGTCATTGGACAAACGTGGAGTTTAGGCTCACACACACACACTCACACATTGTTTGCCTTTCTCTCTCTTTCTTTATTTAGTAGAGTGTGTTAACAAAAGTGTCCCAGGTCAAGGAAGATGATGCTTATTAATTTTCTTCCTTCCCAAAATAGGGGCTGACAATAGATTTGTACTGGGTTTGTTTGCTGTAGCAGGAAGAGGTGGAGTAAAGGGACCTTTCAACTTTGTGTGTGTGTGTGTGCGTGTGTGTGTGTGTGTGTGTGTTTTCAATCTTAGTGTGTCCAGATTGTACTGACTCCTTTTCCACCTGTCTTAAATCCAAACACAACATGAGTCATACATTTACATTATGCAGATACAATTTCCACATATAGTAAGTGTAATCAAATGCTTGTAAACACACAATGTCGCTCCAGAGTCAACTAGGGTTCCCATGCAATTTAACCACATAGATCATAGATTGAATATACTTTTGTATTTGAGCCAGTATTTCTGTTATAACCCACCTAAAATAATTCCAATGCAGACCTGTGAAATGATCATTCACACTTCATTCAGTTGCCCGTTCTGCAGGCAACATGTGATCTCTTTAATCTGAGCGAATCAGTTATGACCGGTCGACAGTTTGTCATTGAACGCTTAATGGTCTTAACAGTTACCAACTTGAACTGACTTGAAATGTCTACGCCGTTTTATTTATTAATGCATGCAGCACTTTGCATTTCATTATCTCTATTGTTTACTTGCATGTCCAGAGGTGGCGAACGATAACGATCGAGTACACGCGCACACGCATACTCTCTTTATCTCTCGCACTATCTATCCATCTCTAACTCTTTAATTCCCCCACAGTATCCTCTTCTTTATGTTTCACCATCTATATCGCATCCTCTGCTGTTTTTGTCTCCTGCTTTTTACTCTCTCCTTCATCCCTCCCTCTCTCATTTCAAACACTCTCTTTCAATCTGTCTTACTCCTCTCTATTCTGTTCTTCCCTGGGAGACCACGAAGGCAATAACCAGAGCTGTGAAAGGGTCAGGCAGTGTAACCTGTGCAGGTGTGTGTGTGTGTGTGTGTGTGTGTGTGTGTGTGTGTGTGTGTGTGTGTGTGTGTGTGTGTGTGTGTGTGTGTTATGAAATGTGTCCTCCAGGGCCAGTTGTCCCATCTTTAAGTGTTAAAATAGGAAAACACTCTTGTCCTTCACATGTGCTTCATGCATATGAGGTTTTTGTAAGATGCATGGTCTGGTGTGCAGGGCCGTAACTGCAAAAGGCCCATGCGTCCTCATTTTTCCAATCCGACAAAGGCGAGCTGCAGAGATAACCAGAGGCAGGTCTGAACAGCTTCCATACGTTCCAGGGTCGAGACATTAACTCAATTCACCAAAGGCTCTTAAAATGTCCACGCAAATAAAAAACAGAAAGATGGAGAAGAATATTGTCACAAGGTTTTTCACACACCTGCCAGCCAATGCATTCTTTGTATTCATGCTCCGCAGCTGCCTTGGATTCCACTTAAAGTCTAAGTATTAAATCAGTAATTGTATGTAGAATTGGTATTCGCTTGACTGTGGAAGGGGGTTTGGGGAAAAACAGGCTGAGATTGAAAATGAATGTGAACTGCATGATAGTATGCCTCCTTACTCTCTCCTATTGTTCCCTATTCTTTTTGCCTGCCTCCCTTCCCATGTCACCATCGCTCTTCCTCCTCCTCTCTCTCCTTCCTCCACTCTTTCTCTCTCCTTCCTCCACTCTTTCTCTCTCGCTCTCTTTCTTTCTCTCTCTCTCCAGAGGGATTTGACTCTAACTGGCCTTGGCGCCCGTAATGAAACCAAATCTATTTAAAGCCAAAAGCGATGCAAGTTTTAATTTCCTATTCCAGACTTAACCTTTTTGGCTGCGCTGCATTTTCACATCCACTTAATAACTTTTTACCCTCCACTCCCCCCCAATCCTCCCCCAACCCCCCTCTCATTCTTCCCATCACTCTCTGTTGCTTCCTCTCCTCCATCACACTCACCCCCTCCACCCCACGACTCTCCTCTTCCCATCCCCACAACCCTCAACCCCCCATTGCTCTCAGTGGCGAGGCACAGACTGTCTCTTCAAGGGCAATATCTGTCAAATGATTCCCCTGTGAAATTAAGACAGAGGCCATGAGAGAGGAGAGAGGTGGGAGGAAGGAGGAGGAGGACTTGGAGGGGTGGATGTAGGAGGTGGAGGGTAAGAGGAAGAGCAAGGAGAGCGTGTATATGTGTGTGTGAGAGTTGAGGGGGTGATGCAGTCAGATGGAGACCCTCTCCCCTCCTCCCTCTTCTCACCCAACTCAGTCTCGTCTGACAGAAAAAAGAATTTAAGCATTATAAACATAGATCTGGCAACAAGTCCTTCTTTTTCTTTCCTCATGAAAAAAAAGGAACGATCCATGAAATTGAAGGCTTTAGAAACAAGACAGACAGAAAGGGTGATGGCCAAATAAAAAAAAAATTGAGATTTTCTCTTGTGTTATTACCGTGGACTTGCACTGTGTGAAAACAACTTTTTTTGTAACGTGTGGGATGTGTTTACACAAAACGGTTGAATTGACATGATTTACTATGAGCATCATATAAGGCCGTTTCCAAAAAAAGTACCATTATAGGTTATTTGATGCATGCTGAACAAATATGATGGCAAACAAGTCTCCCTGGGAATATTTGAGGATGATTATATTGTTGCTATAGAACATAAAATATCCATTAAACTCCACTGAGATCACACACGTGTCCATATCAGGGGAATATCATCGTGATTTCCCTTCTTGTTTAGATATGATGTGTGGTGATAAGTGTCTGTGTCAGCAGTTTGAGTCACATTATGAAACAGTCAGTAATGTTTCCTGATCCTGCCTGCACCCTCTTCTGTTGTTCAGAGCTCCATCACATGCTCGTCTGTGTCTCACAGCAAGCACAGCGCCATCTCCTGTCTGACTCTGCGAGTACATGCAGGGAACAATGGCCACCAGCGATCACTAAATCCCCTCTATACGTTTCACCACGAGCAGCTTGTGTGAAAACACACACTTTTCTATCACTGTTCTCAAATAAAGTTTAAAGTCTTTTTACACCTTCTTTGCATTTATACTCATAATGAAATGCTTACATCTAATTATGCAGTATCTCAATTATCTGAGCTGATAGCCTCACGGTGCACCTCCAGAGTTAAATTTACAGCCCTGTTCCATAAATGTCTAAAATGAAATTAACTTTTTACAAGGTGTCATCTGTGGCTTTTAAGTGATGAAATTGGAGTCCCCCCTTCTCACACACACACGCACACACACACACACACACACACACACACACACACACACACACACACACACACACACACACACACACCTCATAATGAGAAGCCATTATTAGGCCGTGATTGGAGCCAGGGTGCTGATATTAAAAGTGGCAGGAGAGGCAATATCACCACAGTGTCTAATACCCTAGTAGATATGTCATATATTTTAAGACAGCTGCTCCGCAATTTATAATTAATAGCAATTTAGTCCCAGCAAAAATTGGAAGACAGCTAACAGAGGGATCTTGTTCCATTAAGTGCAAATTCAGAATCAATGTCAAAGTGACATTGTGCAATTTTTTTAAGTGGGTGGTCTACGCTCTGCAGGGCTTGTACAAATACCACAAAGCCCATAACGGTGTTATGTGTGTTTTATACTGAAGATGATTTCCCTTTGATTCAGTATAAAAATAAGTGCAGTGCAAACAAAAAGGAATGAAGTTGGCCTCTAAAGACACATGAATAAAAATAATCTGTCTTTATTCTCATGCCTCACAGTCATAAATCACTCCTTCCCAAATGACAGCCTCATACACGGCGTATCAGTATGGCAAATGGCTCTATCTTATAATAGCAATGTAGCACACAGCAATATTATCTGCTGTGGAGCATTGTAGTGCATGTGTCTCAGCGCTGTGCCCTGGAGCGCTAGCCAGATTACACTGGCCCAGCGACAGTCTTATAATAAGACTCGCCCATTAAATCATATCAGCACTGCTTTTTATAGGCCAACACCTCAGCTACGATACTATGAAACTGTCTGTCACAGAAATGTGTCTGAATGTGTGTGTGTGTGTGTGTGTGTGTGTGTGTGTGTGTGTGTGTGTGTGTGTGTGTGTGAGAGAGGCAGAGATAGTATGTGAGCGGAGAGGAGAATGTCTGGGAGGAGAACGCGTGTGTGTTTTACCAAACGTTGCCGGCGTTTGAGCTGCTCGCCGCAGCATCTGACAGCGTTTCATCTTCTCCTTTTATTAGATCAACCTCGCACCGCTGTCACCTCTCCTTTCCCTGTGCTTACATCACACGCGCACACACACACGCAGCCCGGGCTACCATTGGCTCACGGAGCTCCTGTGAGGGTGTTCTGGTTGGTTAGCCGGTCTCTGTTCCGTCAGGCCAGGTGGGGAGAGGGCATCCAGGACGACTCTGCGCCTCCGAATCACAGTGTGAATATGTAAACTGGTCGGCTGCCTGGTATGAATGGTGAATCTGAATGAGTGTGTGTTGTTGATGCTGTTCAGATGCCTTCTTTAGATTTCATTTGATGCTGTCATGTGCCACGATTCTTATCGTCTCACAGGGATTGGTTCACTTGGGGAGTTTAAGTGTTTTGTAATAGGACAAAACCTTCAGCAGGCAGTTACTGGCCAATTAAAATAATTAGACGGGTTTTTGGATTTCTAACGTAGAAACTACAACACAACATGTCATCAGAGAGAGCTGTGGAGAAACTGCAAGAATAGTTTTGTAACTCTTAGATGTCTTAAGGGCCCGGTTTTTGAATTTACCAATTGTTTTGAGTTGTTATGAAAATATTTAATTATAATTCAAAGATTAAATTGTCCTCTGTGGCAATTTGTTGGATTCTTGCCAAAATTGAGCACTCAAAACAATTAAAACCAAATCAGATAATTGTCTGCATGGGATATTTTTCAGCCAACAGACCTTTTTTTTCAGAGTTACAGAAGGCACCACCATCAGCAGATTTAAATATGTGGTTTTGTCTCGACAAACTTTCCCTTGTTGCACACTGTGCAAGTAGTTTTCTGTCTGTAGCCGCCGCTGCTTCACAAGCGGAGCTGTCATGTCACATTTGTCATCTCTGACGGATGACGTCGGTGTGTAGCAGCGAAGGGTTAAAGAAGATGCTCCCACTGAAAACATGTGAGAGCAGCTCAGATTCTCATAGATACAGCAGATTGACGTGTTTTTGCTCCTCGCACTTTATTCTCTGCCTTCTGAGGGACGGTTTTCTGTGCGGCTGCATGGTTGACGTGGGTTTCTCGATTGCGGCAGTGCAGCGGTGAAGTTAATTCAGAGAGTGTGTGTGTCTTCTTCTTTGTCCTTGCAGCTCTCTGATTTCTTCTCTATACCCACAAATTTTTGATTTGCTTGTGTTGTCACTTTCCATGACATCTCTCAAAGTCTCTGAGTTATTTCTTTCAAATGAAGCATCTGGATTGTGCAATTTGCTGTGTGGTTGCAACAAAATGACAATGTAAAGGCATTTTAGAAGTGGGAATTATTTAGCAAATTATATATGAGCTCACTTTACTTAGCTATAATTAATTAGATGCAACATTTCCAACATCCAGCCAACAGAGACAAACAATCCACATAGTAGAAATTAATTAAAAAATGCATAATTGCATTGTTATGCTCACTTGTTTTCATAGTAATGCACCGTTCCATACATGCACCTTCCCTGTCACATACACATACAAACTCGCAGTGCACGTCTATATCGTGTCCGCACAAATATACAGATAAAATCCACTGATTGACAGGAGGAGACACAGATGCAGAAACTCACACACAAGTGCTCATGTTGAAACGTGCTGCACACAGAGTACAAAACAATGTAATATGCACACGTAGACAGCTGAAAGGCATAGACACTCAAACACACACATTCACACAAACACATTCACACATTCACACACACAGCATCCCAAGGCCTCTCCACATCTTGGTTAATCCAAGCCGTCAGTCAGTGCTTCGGGGCCAGGATGCTGCCGTTTGATTGTAATTGCAAAAACCGGAGGCGGGCAAAGGGAGAGCCAGGGATGTCAATAGACAGGTGGAGGGATGGACGGAGGGATGGATTCCTCCTGCCTATACCCACAAGCCGCTGCTCAGTACGCTGTGTGACTTTGTGTCAGCAGTTTGTCTTGTGCATAGCTAATGACGGCTCGGTACTGAGGGGTGAACTCGAGTCCGCTGCTGCTGCTATTCTCGTTCGATCCCTCCGTCTCTCTATCCTCTGGTCTTCAGCTGAATCCTTGACAAATGAGATTTTGCCTGAGGTGGATGGGAGGATGGTATGTGGAGCGAGGCCTCTGTCTGTCTGTCTGTCTGTCTGTCTGTCTGTCTGTCTGTTTATTAAGAAATCTCACAAGCCATATAGGACCCAGAGGTTTTTACTCCTCCTAACCTCCTCATTCTTCTCCTTTTGCCCCTTCTGTATGCCTCCTCTCCTCCTCCTTTCTGTCTCCCTCATCCTGCAGCTCTGTCTGTCTTCTAATTTAAGTCAGGCCAGAATAACTCTGAGCGAAATTGTTTTAGTGAAGAAATGGGGGAAGAGAGGGAGGTGGGGAAAATGCAGGAGGAAAGAGGAGGAGGCGGAGGAGAGGGCAAGGGCACAGACTGAGCAGCAAGAAATTGGAAGGAGACAAAAAAAACAATAGACCGGTTTGAAATGAAAAAATAAAAACAACTCCTCCAATTAAGGAGCTTTTTTTGTGTTGTTTTGTTTCTTCGGTCATGGACAGTCGGTCACACTTGCTTTTTGTGGAGTGTGTGATGAATTACACCCCTCCACTCCTCTGCCTTTGTTGTGGTGAAGTTCCAGCCATTTGTACCTCCTACAATATCTTTGCGCTGAGAATTCTCCATGCCTGTTTACCAACCAGGGTTCTTTTGAACTGGCATAGAGAGAAATGGGTTTTTGAAAAGTCTCTTTGATGGTGAGCCCAATTTGTTTTCACCGCTAAAAAGTTTATTTGAAATGTGGGCTGACGTCAGGGCTGAGGCCTGTCCTGAGAGGGCCGCTGCCCCCCTCTGTGACTCCATCAGTGTGCGTCTGTGTGTGTTTTCCTAAGCAAGCTCAAATGACCTGATTCACCTGTAATGAGATATTTATTGTCTATTTGTCAGTAAATCCATTCCCCACTCCTTGTCACCACCAACAGCATGAACTGTTGACAGGACAGATGTGGTTTTCTACCCATTCCACCTCAAAGTCATACGTGTTCATTCTGAGAGGATTTAATTGTACACAGTGGTTATCCGAGTTACTGTTTTTTTGTGTATTTTACATATAATGGGAATTTACAGAGAAACCAGTCAAGAAGAAGTGTTTGACTGCAGTAGTAAGAAATTAGAAGAAAGAAAAGAAAGAAAGGAAGAAAACCAAATTAAGCAGCCTTCATCTCATGAGTCTTGAGCTCATGTGAATTTCTCACGTGAGAAATTACATTATAGATTCCATACAGTGTTTAATTCAGCACAGGGGTCTTCTGCACTGTTGGTCCACTGTGGGTCAGTGTCTGGGTAATTAGGGGTTTGATTGTAACCAGATTATTTAACATGTAGACTCATTAGATTTTTTGAGAAAGTCAGTCAGATGTTGTTCGTCAAATCGCTCTAAAAAAAAAACAAACATAGATGCTGGGGATACATTTCTCAATCACATGACAGCTCCTCACAGTTGTGGTCTGGTACAAACTGCTGTGAGGTGGTGATCAGGTTTTTCTGATTTTCTCCATCTTGATCTTGAAGTTGATGGACATAATCAGGCATTCATTTTACATGGATCACAAGCAGAATCAGAATTCCACCGATCCACGTTATTGATCGGCCACGAACGCTGATGGATTACCTTGGCAGACGTACTGACAGGCAGCACATCCAAGGGGGAAAGAGTTTTGTGTTGTGCCGACCAAAACAGACCCTCAAACCAGAACCCCCCCCACCCACCCACAAACGTCACCTCCCTATCCCTCTTTTGATCAGAGTCACTTTGACAGTGATGCATAAGTCTGTGCAGCGCAGAGCCGGCTGGCTGGCAGCAAATGCCAGAGATCCCTCGAGAGTAGAGGACTGAGGGAGACACTCCCTTTAAAAAAAATGAGTAAAAAGGAAATCAGTGTTTCCTCCCTCTGCGGATAGAGAGAGCTATTTAAGCCTGCTGCCACTTTTGTGTTTTCTGTAGTCTATTCTCTTCAAAAGAGGCTTTTGTGTTTGTGTTTAAACTCTGTTTTGTCTCAGGGTTAGCCTGGTCTGCCCCTCACCAGCAATAGACTGAAGTCCTGTGTGGATGTAAAATCGAAAACAAATCATCGCTATCATCCTCTACACTGTCCTCGCCTCCCTCCACAACCCTAACCCACCCCTTTCCAAGCTCCAACTTCCTTTCTCTATTTCTTGTCGCTTCTATCAAGGAGAAGTGAATGCCACACGTTTCATCTCTCCAAAGCGACGGTGGGCCTGAAACACAACAGAGAACATTGAACTGGATTGGGTAAATACAAAGGCATGAGGGAAAAGAAGGCAGCTGGGGAAACACAAAAGGAGGGAGCTGCATTGGGAGCTAACCTTGCCTGGGTTTCTCTGATGTTCCTTTACGCACGCACACACACACACACACACACACACACACACTCACCCCTCCACCGTGCCCATTATTGTCAACCCCTCTTTCTTTTTCCCTCTCTTTCTCTCTCAAGTGATCCTTTTATGCGTCGTGTTCAGAGGACAGCACCAAAGCATCTGAGGAATGGGAGGTTACAGTTTATTAAAGGAAATGTTGTTTCACAAAAACGGTCATTCCCCCTTTCAGCAGGAAATGCAGAGGCTACGCAGCTACCGCACTTCAAAGCTGCCCAGAAAACTTCCCATGAAACCACTTTGATTGTCTGCATCTAAAGGGACAGGCAGGGGGATTTTTTTCCCCTGGTGTCTTGGCACAGCCTTTCTACGTTGGTCTTGGCTGATCTCAACGTCAGGCTTTGTCGCTATATAAAAGGAATAGAGTTTGAATTTATTAGCTCTCATGTAAGACTTACAGGCAGGCAAAAAAAAACATGTCGCTCCACCGTGGTGATTGTTGACAGGAAACCCCACAATTTTGGAGGAAAGTTTAGTATTCCATTGCACGTGAAGAATTCATTACTGCATGTACCAAATGCTTTTAGCAAACCCATAGACAGGATTCCAGGAATGACAATAAAAAATGATTTTTACACTTGGGGTCTTGAACCCTTCAATCTTGCTTACAAAGCAGCCACACTGAAGAGGATGTCACTATTCATGGAGAGCAATTAACATTTGATAACATTTCAGAACGGATGGCATCCCAGAATGAAACCCGTCATTCATTCATGTTCCACTTTTTATACTATTGTATGTCCCCTACTCTCCCATTTTGATGAAAGATATTACACAGAAATAATGTGTTGAAGCCTCAACTGCTTCGTGCAAATTAGTGAGCAGGGGAGAACAGAGCATTAGAGGGAACCAGGGAGAAGTTAGATTGGTTGTTTGGACGTACTAGTTTGAAGTGAAGAGGCTGCAGTTGAGTGGACTGTCTCCCTGATACACACACACACACACACGCAAACATCCAACCCCGCACACAACCCCTCGCTCCTCCGATGGCCCTGTCGGTGTGCCAGGGCGGGTGATTACTAACGCTCTCCCCCAATTATGGGCTGATTATTCCGCCGCGCTCTAATTGACTGGGGAGATATGCAAATGGCTGTCATTTGGGATGATAAAGGATGCGGGTGCTGGATGCCCCCTGCATTATTTAGCCTCGGCTGTACGCAGCGTGAAGGATGTGGCGTGTGCTTTAATTGCTGAGGAGAGAGAGGTTAAGCTGAACGAGCAGCTGAATTAGAAATGAGGAATTTGGGCTCCTTATTTATTTATTTATTTTGCTTGCTCCCCTTCCACCTCTCTCTTTCTCTTACTCTCACATACACACACACGCGTGCACACACTTTATGTCATGTGTCGTCTTTTCAGTTCTCTCTTGGGTGAGTGGAGAGGTGAGGAAGGGGGTGGGTGGATGGCAGGATGTCATGCTGGAATGCCATAAATAAAAACATTAGTGGAACCAATACGTGCAGAACAAATAGGGCGAGTTTGTGTGTGTATTTGTGTGTGTGTGTGTGGGTGTGTGTGTGTCTGTGTGTGTGTGTGTGTGTGTGTGTGTGTGTGTGTGTGTGTGTGTGTGTGTGTGTGTGTGTGTTGGCGTAAGTGGTCGGCTCGTACAATAAAAACTTAAGTGTGAAGAACCTTTGCAGACTTCAGAAAAAAAGAAAAGTTTCATCAGCTGAGACAATAAGTGGGCTCAGCCTGTCTCTGCCTCTGTAAAGCTGCCATTTTAAATGAGGGCATGTTTAAATACACACCTCTGGGCAGAATACCAATGACCTAACTCGCCATGTGAATGGTCGCACTTGTGGTCCAGTTTTTGGCCTCAATACCAGGGCACGCGAAAAGGACCCACCCCCATGTTTATTAACTTACTAAAGGTGGCGTTGGATGTTTGAGACACCATACTGTGTGTGTTTGTGTGTGTGTGGGATGGGGGGTGGGGGAGTTTACTATAGCTGCCACAGCTTGGCATATTATCAGGGAGAATCACAGTGGAAGTGAACACTAATCCCTCTGGTTTGGAGACAAGCGGCACCAGATTTGGACGTCTTTAACAGCTTAGGGGTAATAGGGCCTCAAACGTCCCTCTGAAAGTGGCCCACCTCATATCTCCCAGAACGAGAGGCTTAAGAGCCGGGTCAGTTATCACTCAGTGAGCCCTCTGTCTTACAACAAGCAATAATTGTTAATGCAGTGGAGTTTCCATTAGCATTATCACCAGATCATCTGAATCTACTTGAATCCTGAGTCAGGTGTCCACAGTCCTGCATGGCTTTGGAGGCTGTTTCTTTTCTTTCTGTTCAGTGATGGTGTTAAAATAAAAAGAGAGAGCCATTCAGGAAGCTTTTGTCCCTATTTATTAAACTCTGTTTTGTCTATTGGTCAGCCAGTTTGTATGTTATCCCTGTGTCTACGTTGATTTTCTCTGGGTACTCTGGCTTCCTGGTTTGTCTCTGTATGCTGGACGACCTGTCAGGGTGTACCCTGCAATGTCAGCCGGGATTGGCTCCAGCCCCTCTCAAAGCAGTATGAGTGTTAACAATTTAGACATTATACACAGAACCTGTGCTTTCACTTACCTCAAGTAGTAGTTATGTAAAGTTACCCAATAGGGCTGTCACTTCTAGGTTCTATTGAATTTGACAAAGCACACATTCTGTTCGATTCAATAACCAATGCAGTTAGACATGGTTGAACACTTCAGATATGACCTATGTGTAAAATCACAGAGAATTGGCTGCTGATGTCATTTCAAAGTGATATGCAATAGCTTCCATATAAGTTTGTTGTGTTATGTCACAGGGTCACTGCCTTATATCTCTGAGATGCTACTGGGACAAGAAGATAGCATGCCACCTATGGCAGTCTTGAGTAGGGTTGAATGTTTGACAATTGGAAACTTAAGGCACTTGAGACGGGAACATTCATCCTACAAGCACATGGCAAAACACTGATCTGCATGGGTTGGCATGCTTACATATTTGAGTGCCTGCTGGGTACTAGCCTAAAGCCTATGTGGGCTTTGGCGAGCCTGAAGCTTGCCAAACATCTTCCATATTTTGCGACTGTCTGGATTGTGCCTCCCCTCCTCACTGAAGATTTCACTCTGAGACCCACAAGAGGTGGCAGAAAACTCTGCTCAAGAACTCTTCATCTCCCCACGCATACTCTCAGACATACAGATATCCTGGATTGCACACAAACACACACTTAATCTGACAAAGACAGACCCCATCAAGGCATGTTTGCTCATTCCTGCATACAACAAACAACTGCAGGCCACCCACGCAGGCCCCAGACCAAATTATTAAAGCAGTTTTGTGGATGTAAAGTGCTGTGTGTAAGCAGACTCGTTTGGATCAGCATTTCATAGTGTAGCGCTTAAATTGTCATCTTCTTTTTATCAATTCTCATCATCATCACCAATTATCATCATCATTCCAGCCTTAGTAGACAGACATCAAAGAGTGAAATGATGGTGTGGGTGTTGTGTTAAATCTCACTCCAGTAAGTCTCTCTCTCTTCTTCTTTCTGTACTTAATAGCACTTAGTGAAGGGTATTACAGTGTGTGCTCTACATGGGGCATCAAGTTAAAACCCTCTTTCACACACACGCAGTCGGCAGTCCATTTGGATTCATTTGCATGGCATTTCATTTGGATTTTGCCTCAATCGACGGTTTGGGGAAAGGATGAAAAAAAAAAAAACATCTTTGTGTAATAGCATTTTCATGCATTCTCCAGTGCACCATAAAGATTTAAAGCACAGCGTCCAGAGCCGATAAATGAGTGCAGCGCTGCCATAAGCAGACCTCTCCCTCAGGCCCACAAACGATGGCTATTGGAGTTAATTACAGTTTGCATCATCATATTTACACAGAGAGGAGAAATAGAGAATAAAACTGGCCTCTTTGCTCGCTGAGGTGTTATTTGTGTATAAACTGTACCACAGTGAGTCGGCGCACAATCGTCGCTGTGTGAAACATTATAATAAATTTTACTCTTGACCTATGAAAACACAGGTTCTTTATGGATACATAAAAACACGTCAGTAAAAACCATATATGCTGTATTGTAACGTAAATAGACAAATGCTATAAAAGGACAAAGTTTACATTTGTTTGTGTTCAGACTGACTTGCCAGTATTAAAATTCAAAGGCTTTACTGTCATGCACTCATCTGCTTTCAGGCATGTACTGAACACATGATCTCATACGTCCTGCCACTGCCTGCTGCACCACCCTTCACCTGAGGGCTCTGGAAATATGTGAAAGGCAAACTCAGAGTATCCTGATTTGATTGTGCAGAGATTCTCCAGAATTCATGTCTGATATTGGCTAATGTCCTTATCTGGAGCCATCAATAAATATCTAAGTAGAAAATCTAAACATCTATGTAAAAATATGTTAAAAAATAAATGTAGTTGTGGAAGTGGTTTAAGAGAATCTTGAACTCCAGAGCTGCATGATCAGGATGACAACTACAGTTATTATTATTATTATTACTATTTATCATTATCATCGCTATTATTATTATTATTATATCTCATTAATAACATCTTCACATCTGTAATTATCACTCTTATTATTTTCATTATAACAACCAGTCTGATAGAGCTGAAACATGATGGCTGCACAACTGTTCCTGTCTTTTTATCATTGCAATATTTCTCCTCTGCATACTGACCATGAAGAGATACCATCCTAAGCCTATTCCACTGTAAAAGATGGGGACCAGACCACAGTCCTCATGTGTCTAAATAAATAGGAATTCTTAAGCCAAAGCTGAAACGAGGCTTCAGCAGTCGGACATGGTCACATCAAGTGGGAATCTTCCAAAGTTACTGGCTTTTTTTTATTGCAAAATTACTCCTTTGTGTTCCCACAGCAGGGTTTCCTGGCTGAGCTGCAGTGGAGCGATAGTAACACAAAGAGGAAATTTCAGAGTAAAATGCTGCTAAAATGCTTTGGAAAATAACCACTTGATTTTGCTCACACACGCTTACATTGGACTCACATTTTGAAGGGATCTCTTCATGGCCTATATGAAGAGAAAAAAACAATTGCAGCAACAGCAGCCACTCTTTCAATGCACCTTTAGTTGTGCCAGTATTGTTTAAAGACAGATTTGGAGAAATGTAGTCCCATTCTTTTTAAACAGTACTATATACTGTGCCCCTGTAAGTATATATCCATGCTGAACATCCACTGAGAACATTCTGGGAGTACACACCACACTCAGGCCCCTGATCTTCCCTGCTGCTGTGCCAGACTCTGCGTGCTCAAGTGGGTCTGGTGACCAGTAGAATGTGTTGCAGGTGGGATGAGTGCATTATTACACCAGGGGTGCAGCGGATAAAATGTCAAACTCCTGCTGAAGTGGAGCTCGGATATGAAAAGGAGAGATCATGGTGGTAGACAGTCATTCTTTCCTATTTCATCCATTCTGTACAGATAAGGCAAGATGCTCACATCTCAGGTAAATCCCTCTTGGGTTACCTTTAAGTAAAGGAGCACAGGCACTGAGCAACATGTAGTCACCCATCAACATGTCTGATGTTCATATAGATATATATTTATGTATTAGTAACCATAAAATCCTATTTTTACTTTCATCAAAGGTTTAATTCTCAGATTTTCTACAGTACGCTTCACTTATTTGTACAACCCTCTCCAAGATGATGGAAGTGAATAGCATTTCATCGCATTTCATCATCAAAGTGATATGAACACTGTTTTTGAAAGATGTTGCTGTTGATTTTTTTAAATGTAATTTTCAAATCCTGTGAATCAAATTCAATTCACCTCCAGTGTCCAGAGGTAGTAAAAATATCTAAAACTATCTCAATGGGTAAACACCTGTAGAGTTGTGCCAGAGAAAAGTACTTAACAGGCAATGTAACCATTTACTATGTGTATTTTGGCCATTCTGCCGTATATAAGAGGGGCATTATTTTACCATAAAGTACAAATGTTTCTCGCATGTGTATGAACACAGTGATGTCATCTATATATTACCTATATTTACCATTTGTATATTTCATTCAAATGTCTTGGTGGATGTCTGTGTAGATTCTCAGTCCTCCAGCTCCTAGTTATCCAAGAAGAGTTGAATCGAGTGTGTGTGTGTTTGCGTTTGTTTTTAGGTTAAGAGTGTTTGAAGTAAGTAGTTTCTCTCATCGCTCTCCTTTCCGGTAGCCCACAGGAAGCGACAGCCATTGGCTCCTCCCTGTCTAGACAGAGAACCACTGTCAAGCACACACCCTCTCTCCCTTGCTCACTCACACACACTCTCTCTATCTTGCTCGCTTGCTTCCTCACACACACACACTCTCTCTATCTTGCTCGCTTGCTTCCTCACACACACACACACACACACTCGGTGCCGTCTACCATTACAACTTTGATTAATTCCCAGTGTGCGGTGAGAGGAGAAAACATCAGCGCCATGGTCAAGAGAAAAAGGCCCACAGTCTGCCGAATGTGACAGCTCCCTGTTACACACTGATGCCTTATACCCTGCTGGTGTGTGTGTGTGTGTGTGTGTGTGTGTGTGTGTGTGTGTGTGTGTGTGTGTGTGTGTGTGTGTGTGTGTGCCTGTGTGCGTGTGTGCGTGCATGTGAGAGAGCGAGAGCAGGGCAATAGTATGAGAGAGGAAAAGGAAGGGGTGTTATGCGTGTGGCCTCATCTGTCCCTTCGGCCGCATCAGTGCCCAAGCGTGTCTCACTCTGACAGCAGCCTGTGTGCCTGTCACACACACACACACACAAACACTCACACACACACAGACAAACACTTACACACACAGACAAACAGAGGCACACTAAACGAGAGAGTGCAGGCAGGCACCAACACCAGTGAGGTGAAGGGTCACGAGCGACTGCCTCTCCAATGTTGTGTGAAATGTGTAGATGGCAGTCTCGGCCCATTATGTGCGTATATGCGACAGCATGTGTGTGTGTGTGTGTGTCTTGAGGCGGACAGGGGGCATCTCAAAGTAACTGGTTATTATCACCTCAATATTTTTCTTATTATGACAATTACATGCTCCAGGAGCGAATTAAGCGATACAGGACGCCAAGCGGGAGTGGTTGACAGCTATTTGGAGACTCAATGCACAGAGCAATTTGCAGCCCTGAGCCAAACAAATTGGATTTGGGCCACTTTGGATTGGGGCCCCAGATTGTTGGCCGTTTGGATCCCCCGACTGCATGCCTGCCTGGCTGGTTAGCTAGCTGCCTGGCGTGGATTCTTTACGCATGACTATGTAGCAGACATTTAGCCAGGTAGCACAATGCTCCATAGCCCTTGATAAGGAGAAGTGTACATGTGGAGGAGGGGTGTATGTGTTGATAAAGGCTTTATATTGCAGGTGCATTGTGAAATGACTTTTTAACGGTATTGTTTCTGCAACCATATGTTATAACTATGGATTTATTGGGTATTTACAACTGTCATTTTTATGGTCCAGTAGTGTTAAGCTTTCCTTTACTGTGATGTTATATACTGCCACTACTTTTTTTTAGTCTTGGGCCACACAGCTGTGCTCAAGTGTACGTATAATCCAAATGAGCCTAACTGCCTCTAAACAAATTACTGGTACGCATTTTCCCACCCGTAAACTGCCACTGGAAAAGCTGGCAACAGCACCCAATTAGGTGAAATGCAATTATGCCCATCCATTCACACAATTAGCCCGTGGGTTAACAACATAGCTGCACATCCGACTAGCTCTTGGTGTTTTGGGTAAGCCATCGTCATGGTTACACATGGCTTTCATGGTTACCTCACCATGTGAAATGGCATGCACCCGGGGCGGCCAGTCGGTTGAAAATACCCTATTGGTGGAGGCAGCGCATTACATCACTGAGCGCAGAACACCAGGTGACTTGATTGGCTGAGACAGGGAGTGGTACCATGGTTGAGTAAACGCGATAGAGAGAGAGGGGACAGCAAGTGCCCCGTGTGCTCAGTCGTGCAAGGGTAGATAATGCCAGGTGACAGACTGGCAGGCTGGAAGGGCGGGTGGGCACTCACAGCAGCATGATGGAAAAACAAAGGCTTTGTGTGTCACTGCCGAGATCGCATTAACCAAAACATGCAGCCGTGGACAGATTGCCTCACTGACTTGTTGTCTGCTCCATAGAGTGGAGCCTTCCATGGATGGAGAGAAAAGATGGAGATGCGTGTCGCTGTTTTTATAGGAAATATCGTGGTGCTCGGATATTGTGGAAAAAGTACATTGTTTGCCTGCGGTTTACATGAAATTGACTATTTGACAGAGCTGCATAAATTCCAAACAAATGGCTTTTTGACAGTGTACTGCAGGGGATGGCAAATGATTGAATTTTGAATTTATTGTGGAACTTGTTGTCAGTATTAAAAAAAATATTTCACCGTGTTTTGGTTGTACCTTAAGGTGGGGGGGGGGTTGTTTCCATTGTCGCTGTTACAGTGTGACACAGTTTTCCATTAGCTTATTAACATATTACACTGACCTCCTCTTCCAGACACAAGAAGAAAAGACTGATGCATTATTGTGTTGAGTGAATTATTACCTCCGCCAATGTTTTCTACTGTGTTTTGATTGTTAGCAGGGTTGGACAAAGACTAGTGGAAAAGATTACTAAGAAACATGATGTCTGGTTCAAGAACTAACCCATTAAAGTTTGGTGCAGGAATTGTATTGCACTCTCTTTAACATTGTGAGATTTCCTAGAGAGTTAGTCATGGATTTCATTACAAATCAAATCAGGGATGTTTATGAGATTGATATTTATGAGTGGGTGGCTTGTTGGAGGCAGGTTTTCATTCTACTTCTGTATATATTAAACTGGATCTTTCTACCGTGACAATTACAATTGTGATAATATTCAAATTAAAGTTTCATAGGTGTATTTTGGTTGATTTTGACTGTAAGACACAGTAAACTCTTAGTGACAAATAGACACATGCAGTGTTTGCTTGTGGTAACAGTAATGGTTGCACACAGGGCTCAGGTGGGACAGGAGTGGAGGGTCAACACGCATGGTATAGCAGGTAGGATCAGCTGGCACACACCCGCAAATCTTCCCTTTCCCCCCAAGCGGATACCAGCTAAGAAACAGGGGTCGCTTACAGGTGACTTCCCCCATATCCAGTCACAGCTGGGGCACAGCCGCTAGTGTGTGTATCAAAATGTGTGTGATGTGTAGTTCAGGGGGGCAGCCATCACATTGCATCACATCTGGCCTCCTCTTTACTTCTGCCACTGCCTCTCTCTCACATCTCTCAATCTCTCCTCACTCCACGCGTTAATGCAGTGAGCATTTCGTCAGCAGCAGTGATGGGATTTCCCTGGAATCAATTCAGGAGGGGGAGCACCTATGAAGCACACAATCTCTTACACTCACACACAAATACACAATCTCCTCCTCACCACAGGGAATGAAAACTGTAATATGAACTCACCCTCAGTCTGAATGAGAGGCCCGTTACAATTCATTCTCACCACAGCAGCCAGTGTACACAGTCGTGGTTTCTTCTGCGGGTAATGCTTTTGCTCCTGTAGCATATTAACCACCGTCACTTTCCCAGCAGGCCACAGAAAAGTCAAACGCTGCTCATGCATGTGTAAACTTTTAACCTGTTGTGCCCCAGAAATATGTTCAGTTCTTTACATCATGTATTTTTATAGGAAATACAACCTGGTCACCCATGCTGAAATAGTTGCTGTGTTTTTCTTTTATAGGATATAATATGGAACTGTGAAGATTTAGTGTTTGCTTGTGCCACCCGCTGCACGTCACATCTCATGAAATGTTTGGGTGAACTTCGTAAATACTCAGTGTAAGTCCTTTCTTCTGTTCCAGGATCTGTCCGGCTCGATTGATGACCTCCCCACAGGAACGGAGGCTGGTCTGGGCTCGACCGTCAGCGCCGGTGGATCGTCCTCCAGCAGCAGCAGCAGTAGCCAGGGGGAGCAGGGAGGCGCCAGTAACCAGGGACAGTCCCCCTTCTCACCACACGCTTCCCCACACCTCCCCAGCCAGAGGAGCGGCCCCTCTCCCTCCCCTGTTGGCTCGCCGGCGGGCTCCACTCAGTCCCAGCACTCTCGCTCTGGCTCTGGACCCATCTCTCCTGCCAGTGGACCCTCTGCCAACAACGCCACACCAGGTAGCGCTGCCATTAGGGCCTGTCTAAAAATGATGTGTGCATAAATCTGGATAATCAGGTTTCATTTTGATGAAAGGTGCAACTTGTAAAGTAACTTTATTAGTTTGATTACTGCAAACAAACAAGCCTTTCCACGTAGAGTCAATGGACATCTCTACATCATGACATTTATATGTATTTGAAAAGGTTACACCCTCTAATGGAGGAGAAGTGACCACTTGTGATTGGGAATTTCAAAAACTCCACTCATTAAAATCTGTGTAGAAGCTAAACTCCTAAACCACCACATCATCCTCTCTTGCCCCTCGGCTGTCGCACACACACACAAACACACGCACACACACCATTTGAACCACTAGCTGCGGCCACCACCTGAGCCATCGGTTTGAATAGCTCGTGACGACCGAGGTCTTGGCTGTCAGGAAACTGTGGAGGCGAGAAGCCTTTACCTCATACGACATTTCGGTCGCAAAAATGTGTGTGTTGGAGATAACTAACTTTAGTAGGCTAGTTGAAATATCTTGTGTGTGTTATATCGGTGTGTGTGTCTGTGTGTGTGTGGTCAGGCTTGTCTCTGGGGTGAAGTTACACTTTAAATAATCCTTGGAGCATCTCTCAGGCAGTGCATTAGTAAACCTGTTGCTGCTGGAAGCATTTCACAGCCATCACACCTACATTTCTGCTTGACCTTTCCATTTAGTCTGCGATATAAAGACCTGAGCCTGATTTCATTTGTTTTTAAATATGTGCATTTAAAGAGGATTTTAAAAAGGTCATGTAGAAAACTGACCCTGGTGCAGAAAAGGCTTACATGTTTCCACAAACAATGTTTATGCCAATGTTTAAATGTAGTGTGCTGTTGCGTCACACCTCTGTAAAACCAAGTGAGCTAGTTTTTTTTTTTTACTTCTGCTTTTTCCACTAACATGATTATTCATTGCAATATCGTGCATTTAATCGATCCACTTTGCTTGAGTGTTTGGTGAGCAGGGTTTGAACTCCTTTTAGAACAACCCAGATGACCCGTAAATCAACTCCAACCCACCATATAATCCATCCAGATCAATTTTCATTCTGCCAGTTTGAACAGAGGATGAAGCCGCCATTTACACTGTGGCAGAAGACCAAATAATATCAATCCAGCTTGTCTAGACTGTGATATCTCTGCTCCATATGAAATCCTAATTCAGACCACTCAAGAATATTAGAGCTTAGTGCAGAGCGCTTCATGAAAAATGTCTCATTCATTTTCTTCACAGTTTTTGTCCCTGCATTGTGGGGATTTGTTAAGTCTTTGATCACCATGCTGTAGAAACACATCCCTAATTTAAATCATGTCCGTCTCACAGTTACCTGTGGATTGCACAAGCGTCTCCAACATTTATGTCCAGACAATATTTCTCCTCTTCAGTCTGAGTATTAATGAATTGCGACTGACTGGTAGTGGAGGAGCTCACGTCTGATTTGGGGGCTTATCTAAAATATGGCAGCCCGAACAAGACACCGACAGGATTATCAGACAATGCACGGTGTGTCTGTTTGTCTCCTGGGGCCATAGTCGAGCACATAACCATTTAGATAAACACTCAACATTATAAACAAGTGCTTATTTGATTTGCCTGTGACAGGCGTGTGAATGTGTGTGTGTGCACGCCATTCCCACCTGGCATCCCCGTCATCCTGCCACCTCTTTGCCCCCCCCCTGACTGGCTTGACCGGCGCATCAGCATGTCTCAAACCTGTCAGTCACTGTGACGAGGCGGAGCAAAATGTCTTGAGCAAGATCCCAATGCCAGCTCCTCCTCCTACTCTCCGCGCAACCGCTTACCACAGTGATTGACGCTAATGAAAAACTGGGACAGCGTTTTTTTTCAGTCGCTTGTGCCAAGAATCCGGAATGAGGCAGCGAGACGGGAAGCGAAACCGATCGCTAGGACGTGATTAATAAGAAAACATTTTTAAATATTCCCCATGCCAAATAAATGGTGATAAAGCGTGGAGCATTGAGTAACATCTGACATGTTTTAGCGGCTGTACAACAATCAGTTTGAATTAGATCAAGGAGCAGCCATCCTATGAGAGACACAGGAGAACTAATGTGGTTAGTGCTCATCTGATTACCAGCGCTCTGCTTTCTAACACTTCATCACAAGTTAGGATCACAAGTCAGGACACTTTGGTTCATGTTGTTGTCATAGTTGGGAAACAAGTCAGTGAGGAGAAGAGGGCGCAGGGGAGTTAACAAGCTGCACTGTGTGTGTCCTTGTGTGTGTGTGCTTTGTTTTTCTAAGATTTGTATCTTCAGTTCTCCCGATCTGTTATTTCTGAAGCCATTAAAAAAACACATTCATTATTTAAAGTAGTTGTGTGAACTGCAGTGTCCTCTAAGTAAACAAAATAAGACAAACATTAATAAGCTAATTAATTAGTGCACAACAACTGAAGTTTTTATCTGCAGTGGTTTGAGCTCCAGTTAAAGAAATGTCAAATTCACAATATCTTGCAGCTGCATTGTATTCCATTAAAGCTACTGTCAGTTTGGAAAGTGGAAGTTAGCAGACTCATCTCAGTTTCAGTAGTGGGACCGTGCTTCCATTAGTTTTGAAAAATATCATGAGACTTAAACAGCTGATTTGTTTCCTCTATATTTATATTTATCAAATCCAAGAAGGTAGAGGTAAGAAAGTAGATTAGTTAGTTTGTGTAAGAAGTGCTTTTGTGTGTGTGTGTGTGTGTGTGTGTGTGCATGCATGCGTGCGTGCGTGCGTATTTCTCTGGCTGCCGGTCAGCCTCACTCCGTGGAGTGATGCGACATGTCACACGGCTGAGCACTCACGGGACACGCGTTACCCTTGACAGCGGTCAGAGGAGAGCCATTTCATCATGTCATCCTTTCACCTGGCCGTCACACACACACACACACACAAAGAAACACATTACAGCACATTAATGCTCACACCTATTAACAGTTTATTTCATAGTTTCACACTTAACATGCGTATATGGTCACACAAACTGTATAAATAGCCTATATGGGGAGTGTGTGTGTGTGTGTGTGTGTATGTGTATGTGTATGTGCGTGCGTGCATGCATGCGTGTGTGTCAGACAGGGGGAGACAGATTGCCAGCCTATCATACACCCATACACTTGCACAAATCTATCTTGTCGGAGCTCCACAGCACGCCTGTGATTCTCTCGTCTCCTCTCTCTCTCTCTCTCTCTCTCTCTCTCTCTCTCTCTCTCTCTCTCTCTCTCTCTCTATGAAGCAAATCCAATACACTGTAACATTATCCGGGCCTCGCCTTGCTATTTGGATTCTCTCCCCAAGCCAAAAAGGCACACACAGGGCCAAATTGATTTTCCTGTTGCGCTAGATTTGTGACAGTCGAGCAGAAATCACATTGCTCAACTGCCAACCTCCCCCTCCTCTTCCTCCACCTCGTATGCACATACACACACATTCACAAAAACAGGCTCTCGTCGCACACACACACACACTCCTCCCTCCTCCCAGTGTCTCTGAAGCAATTCAGAGAGTCCTCAGAATATTTTTCTCCTTCCATGAGACATTGGGGACGAGGCAAGCAGAAATTCATCTCTTATCTGGATGGATGCGAGGCGGAATGGGAGCACCGGTGTTCGAGCTTCCATCACTGACGACTAGCTGTGGAGGAGAGAGGCAAAGTCATCCAGTCAAAGTGCAGAACAGAAGGCCCTGAAAAAGCTGAGGCTCAGTTAGCGTCGCCCCAAATGCAGCAGCCACAGAATCCATCAGATGCACTGATTTGCATGTGTTTCCAAAACCCTGCGTTTCCTGAATATTTGTACCTGTAGATAAGGCTGTGTTCGCTCGGTGCTTTTGAGTGTGAACATTGGCTTGTTTGACAAGTTGTCTCCGGGTTGACAACCTGTCAGTATGGCGTCACTTCCTCTCAGCCTTAGCGTGGCTGTCACAAGAAGACAAATCCATTACCAGACTGTGCCTGATACTAGATCACACTTCATGCAAACAGAGCACCGAGACTCGGTTGTCATCAGCCTGGATCACTGTGGCTGATGGGTTGGAGCCAATATGGTGCAGATTTACCTGCTTCTGTGTGAAGGGGAAAATACCAGATATCAGAAAATAAGATTTCAGTGTCAACAAAGTACCACAACAGAACGTGCTGCTCTTCTGACTCTTCTGATCCATAAGGAGTTAAAGTTCATCCAAAGAGTGGTTTGTTGCTGCAGAATGACCCACAGATGTTTAGTTGGCTTGAGCTCTTGTAACTATGGAGACCTTAAAGTGATCATCTAGTGACCCTGAAAAAAAGCGTTTTCAAGCATTAAGAAGACTATTTTGATGCTGTTATCACTGAGGGGATTTACATATACACTCAGCATTTTCAATGAAGCTTGTTTTGTTAAAAAGAAAAATACTTTTTAAATACATAGGAGATATGTAGTAACGTAATGTCTCCGTCACCATGACTAGATCTTTGCTTAATACATAAGCTGTGTCCCAATTCAGAGGCTGCATCATTCAGGGGACGTGAAGGAGGCGGTTTTCTTGGGCCGGGTACGCCGTAAAAGCTGAACTAAAATTATTTCCGCGCTCTGCGTCAACAGATCATTACGCCCTTATTGCTGTTGCCTAGCAACAGAGCTGCAGTTGGACATGACAAGCAAGTTTTGATGCCCCTTGGTTTTTAACGTGCACATTAGCTGGTCGATTGAGTTGAAGAGTGATACTTGGACGTCTGGTCGTTTGCCGACGCTAAAGCACAATGAATCCTGGGGTAGGTTGGGCCAGGAAGAGACCACTTGTTGGAGCCTTCGTTTCTCTGAGATGGAGGGACACATTTGGCGGCTGCATTTGAAGGACCATTTTAAATGTCTAGTCATAACACCGTGATGCAGTCTGTCTTCAAATGCAGCTTCTTGAAGGATGCAGCCCCAGAATTTAGACACAGGGATAGCAAGGAAACAAGATTGGAATTATGTCCCTTTTTCAGGTCTGGTCGGTGTTTGTGCATTTTTAGATCTGTGTGTGTTTGTCTGCTAATTGACTCAGACAACATCTACACTCCTCCACAGCGCAACCTCCTCTGTCTGCTACAGACAAATACTCCAATTTTATCCTCTATTTTTCCCTCTCTTGTTTTCCACTCTCCACCAAGATCCTCTGTGGTCCAGTTAACAGCGATCGTCCGCCCCCCCCCCTGTTCTATACCTCTCCTCACCCCGTCTGAGTTTTTATTTTCTTCTAAAGAGGTGATTGGAGCTCGCGGGCGAGCGCTCTGGAGAGTTTAAGCTGTTTATCTGTGCTTCGCTTCAAGTGCTTGCAGGGCCCAGAAAAGGACAGAGAGGTCAGGGCGAGTGGAGGAGGGAGAGGAGAAGGACATTATGATAGAGGGTGGGAGACAGAGAGGGAGAGAGGGCCAGACTTGTCCAGTTTGTTCGCTCAAGGGTCCGTCCCTATGAATCTCCTCCATCCTGCTTTATATCCGCTCTTGTCCTTTACATTGTCCGCTAGCCTTGCCTGTGGTTTGCACTCAGTTTATCATTTTAAGAAACACATTTCTATCTTTAATTATGTTAATGAAAACCACAGAAAGAAGAAAAACTGATCTTTTTTCCACATGGAGGTTAAAGGTCAATCATATAAGCCTGGAAGGAACAGGAGCGATGACCTCAGATCAAGCTTGCATGCGCAGAGATGGCCATTTTTAAAAAACTGTCAGTAAATGACTTCCCCAATGAGAGAAAAAAAACAAATTTGCTAGCTGCAACGTCGGGCCATGAAGACGCCACAGGGTTTGCTCATCCAAAACTTATATATTTTCCTCTGTTAGTGGTGAAAGTTATCACAAGAAAGCAGCCGAAGAGGGTGGGGGAGTTTTTATGCCAGTGTCTTTTGCAGTGTGTGGAGCCGGGCGAGTTTTCTAGTCACACCACTCCCTGAGAGGCTGCGTGGTGGGAACGCTGCCTCTGGCTGTCCTTGTCCCTCTCTCTTTCTTCTCATTATTTTTATCGTGCTCGCTTTTTCTTATGTTCCCTCTTGTGTCTCACGTTCCCTCGTCCCCACCCTTTTCCTCCCCATCTCTGTTTGTCTCTGCTGCTTTCTTCGCTCACAGCGTTGCTGTGGTACAGGCCTCCCACTGAGGAACAAGGCTGAATTTTCCATCCACATTTCTGCCTCTGTTCCTCCCTCTTATTTCCTCACATCTCTCCTCCAGCTCCCTTACTCCACTTTTGTCCTCCTTTTTTTTGTCTTCATCCCCATCCACGCATCAAACCCCCCTACCACCACCACCACAACTCTTTCCCCACCTCCCACATGCCTCTGTCTCTCCTCCTACTGATGCCTCCTCGTGTTCGAAGTGAAGCAGCAAAATGTCCTCCCCACAGGCATTATATTCACAAAGCACACCGACGGCCAAAACAGTAGAAAAAAACTGCGCCTGCTTGCTGTGTTAGCCATTTAGAGAGCTCCCATTCTAACTCTGTCCGACTGGAAAACCCTAACTGGAGCACAGTGCACAATTATTTTCTCTCCCCAACACCTATTTTCTTGCTTTCTCTCACTCACTCCATCGCATTCTCTCCCCCGCAACCTGCTCGCTGTTTTTTAGCTTAAGCTGCAGTTTTGCTTTACTTACAGTTGCTACTCAGCGTTGGAAGTAATGAGGATCTTGGGAGGGCGCTTGTTTTGCGAGCCACTGCAGGCCTGCACTTGTCCCCTATAGGGAGAGTTAACTGGCATTAGCCCCCGGCTTGGAGAGGCATTGACTCGCACCCATAGAGATCTAAACCGCCATTATTGGAGCCTGCTGTTTATCTGCCTCCTTCCCCTAAAGACGCAGCAAGTAGGGGATATTACCTTAGTGTGTGTGTGCGCATGTGCGTGCGCGCGCACGAGTTGTCGGGTGTGAGTGCAGCCTAAGGGTTGTATTAAGACATGGTGCTGAAGCAGCCCTTTCTCTGTATTCTACAACAGTCTATTAGTGCTCACTGCTGTTACCTCACTTTAGCAAAAATGGCCCCGGCTGCTCCAGGGGGTCTGTGTTTATGAGAAGTAGGGAAGGTGTGTGTGTGTGTGTGTGTGTGTGTGTGTGTGTGTTTGTGTGTGTGTGTGTGTGTGTGTGTGTGTGTGTGTGTGTGTGTGTGTGTGTGTGTGTGCAATGTAGGCGAGTGGCTGCATCGCTGCATGTCTGTGTATAGGCTACATACTCTATACCTGTACACCCTCTCTCGCATTCACACATTTCTGTTAATGCACACCCGCACCTTCCTTTCATCAGCATTTAATAAAAGTCTATTCATTGACTGTCTGGTCGACTTTTCTTCATCAACATTACACACACACACACACACACACACACACACACACACACACATACACACATAGTAGTGCCTAAGCTTAATATTACCAGGGCCCTGAAACAAAACAGAAATATGGCCACAAGTACTCTCCCTCAGCTTTGAACTTCCCCGGCATTTGCGTTTGAAACGCTGATGAAAAAAGCTTCAAAGACCACACTCCCTCGCTTCAAAGGAGACTCAGGGTTGCCTCAACAGTCCTTGTGGAAGGGAAAATTAAAATGTGTATTGGGTTTTTAGCAAGGAGCATTATCTCAGAAAAACGCAATGAACTCCCATTACTTCTGGCCCGTTGCTGCCTTGTATCATGAAGAAAGAGCAGAAAATGGATGTGCTCACTAAGTGCCTTTTATACAAAGAGGAAATTACAGTTATTTGACTTTTCAGCAGCTTCCAAAGAGCATCCTCGCTCCAGATATCTGCCGGTTCATTCTGTATGTCTTCTTGCAGCAAATCTTGTCCTTCTAAAGCTCTGCCAGCATGATCAAAACGTCAAATCTGTTCATGTAATGGTCTTTGACTGATCAGTGTTAAGGACAAACATTTGTGAGCTAAGATGTTTGTCCAGGTGCAAAAACGGAAAACACACTCGTTTTCTCTTCTTTCCTCACATTTAGCATCTGGGTATCTCCAGTGCTCTGCATGTTGTCAGTCTTAATAGCAGGTGTAAGTCTGGAAGTATTCCAATTAAAACACAAGAAAAAAAATACTGAATGAGTTAAAAATAAAAGCACTTTGCTTTTTACATGCTCTGGAACAGCTGCTCCCATTGTACTTAAGTGAGTACATGTGGATGTGTCATTGTCATTAGTGTGTATTTGTATTTGTGTATATTTACACGTGCGTGCTCAGCTGGGCACTCTGGGAAGTGTGAATTGCAAACAGTGGATAAAGATGCCAGCATAGGGACTCCAAGCTATTACCAATGCCTCTGATTGCCACATGTGCTAATTGTGTTGTAGAGCACCTATGGGAACACTCACACTGTAAGGATTACACACACAGATTTAAACACCGAACACGCACAGACACATGAAAACACACACCGTTAAAAAGAATCAAAAGAATTATAACTGGAAAAAACATAGTATAATCACAGATATTTAAACACTGTAAAAACAAAACCCACACACTTAAGTTACAGAGGGCAGTTTCACAAGAAAATGCATCAACACAAATATTAAACTGGGGACATATGCACATGAGTAAAGGAGGACAAACTGGATACAAAGCTTTTCCATACCATGTATTTGTTTTTCATTTTCATTCAGAACTATGTTTTTTTGGACAGGCGAAGATATACAGTCAGGTCCTTCTGACATTTAACTCCCTTCCTCTCTCCCCGCTCTCTCTCTCTCAGCAGCTTGTGGAGAAGAACTGCATGTCAAAGATTCAGTGTATGAATTATTAATGGTATAGATTAAACGTGCCAGGACTCACTGTGGAGCCTGTTTGTTTTATTTGGATGTAATTATTTAATGGCACCTTGTTAAAAATGATAAGGAGAGGAAAACGAGAGGAGAGGAGTGGAGAGGCTTTGTTTGGAAAAGTAATTGTTGGTGGAGTTATTACGACGTGCTCCAAGCTTCACTCATTCAGTGCAGAAAAAGAAGGAAGGAGGGATGAGGCCTTGTCTGACTCAACTATACAACTTTTTTCCTCTCCTTTTTTGTCTTTTCTCTCTCTCTCTCTCCCTCTCACTCACACACAAACACACACTCCTATGTCTTTGCATTTATCTCAAATTTTACATGGCTCTGTGAAAAGAGTAGTGGAGCATAGGGGGCACTGTTCCCTATTTATACTTTCACAGTTGCATGCACTCGCTCACATACACACACATACAGTACAAGCTGCTGTCACCACCATTCTGCCATCCAAACAAACACAGTCTGACAGCATAGCTGGTGCCTGGTATGCATCCTTGCACACACACACACACACACACACACAGACCAGCCTTTATGGTGGGGTTGACTTTCATAGTGTGAGGGTTCAGTAAACTCCTGCTAGCATGCTTCATTCTCACTACCCATCCACCCATCTAAACCCCCGCTGCAGCTAAATCTGTCCCCACGGCAACATGTGGCAATGACCCTCTCCAAGAGGCTACAGGCTTCAACAGTCAGACACCTCAGCTCATACTACACAAACAGCACAATGGAGTGTTTATATATACACTGTGCACATACATGAGAGTGTAGATCATAAGGGGCAGGATTTTCCTACATACGGCTGCACACATACAGTACAGACATACCAGTGGTGGAAAGTGATTAAAGCACGAGTTCAACATGGGTCTGTGGGAGGCATTCTTTACTTAGGGTTAGGGGTTAGGTGTTTTCATTTTATTCAATCTTTCTCCCACCATGTTTATTGGGCAGCTATTGGACAATAGTTACCAGTTACTTATTGAGATAAACATATACCATCAATATGTTCTAGATTAAACTCCCAACACAACTAGATAAAAAACATTCTGCAGCTTTGACTTCGTAAAATATGTAACAGTTAAAAAAAAAACACCTAAACCTATATATATATATATATATATATATATATATATATATATATATATATATATATATATTGATGACTGAATTTACATCATCCAAAATGTTTCCAACAATTTTTAAACCCAGACAAATTTACCAAAGGTCACGGTATGATT
Organism: Paralichthys olivaceus; assembly: GCF_024713975.1. Classification (NCBI taxonomy): domain Eukaryota; kingdom Metazoa; phylum Chordata; class Actinopteri; order Pleuronectiformes; family Paralichthyidae; genus Paralichthys; species Paralichthys olivaceus. The sequence goes on along the minus strand of NC_091104.1, from coordinate 17,740,408 downwards.
TTGGTTTTGAGGTCTCAGCTATAACTTCCAGGGCAAACGCATGATGAAGGAATAACACAAGGCTAGCCTGGTTAGCAAGTCACCTATTGTTCACTTGCAATGGATCAATTATGCATTGCTGTTTGCTGCATAACGTGCCGCTTGCTGCAAGACGTGAATAAAACTTTTATACATAAGGTCATCCGTGAATATATTTTTTTGTGCCTGAGTCATGTCTGGGAGATTTTGGTGGTGAAGACAACAACTCATATGATCCCACACTGCTTGAAAACATCAAACTAGGTACTTTGTTATTGTTTTGATTGAGAGACCCCTTGTGGCTGAAATTACATTTAAATGCATAGTTAATCATAATAATCCAAAAATATGATATATTTCACAATAAAACTCAAGATGCACGATCCTGCAACTGGCCATGTATTAATACATTTTAATTGAGGACCTTTAGTCGAAATGGAACATTTTCACACTTTGTTATTGCTTCTTTTACTTTCATAAAGAATCTGAGTAACTTTTTTACGAGCCAATGTTTTTAGATACCTCAGAGTCACTTCAACATTTCCTGTTCCCCCCCACCACATCATGACAGACTAACTAATCGAATATTCTCTCTTTGAAGCAGCGCCACTGGATCTATTCATGTGTGAGGCTGTGTGCATGCATGTGTGTGTGTGTGTGAATGTTTCTGCACAAAGACTGCACCTTTGTGCTCTTATGTGTTCCGTTGTGTGCTTGAGTGTTTATTTACACTTGTTTGTGCAATTACTTATACTTGGCAGAGTGGTTTGTGTGTGTGTGTGTGTGTGTGTGTGTGTGTGTGCGTGCATGCGTGCGTGTGTAGGCGGCCGGGTGGATGGAAATGTTATTTATGCAGTTTTATGCAAAGCAATTATGTTGACTTAATTGGGTTTGTTTCTGTGGAGAGTGTGCCACCCCCAGTCATGTATTACTGCTATCATAGAGTGACACATCACAGACACACACACATGCAGGCTCACTCCTCGAAACACCACTTTCTACTGCATGATTGAATAATGTGAAGTGTTTGCCTTGTTTGTGAATTAGTGAAGTTGTATTCACTGTAGCAACAAAACTGTGTTACTACAGCTGTACTTCATAACGAATCATCCTAAGTCGACCGTTACTTTTGGCACATATTCCTATTTGTAGAACGGCAAATCATATACGAAAAATGAAAATGAATAAATAAAATAAATATAGAAAAAAATATATGTACTGACAGTCATCAGTGAGCATGCACAGTTAGTTCAACATTTCTTGCATGTTCGGTCACGTTGCATGTCACATACATTATGTGGAAGCACTGAATCATCCATCTCACCCACAGAAACCACTTTTTCTCCTCCTCTCCCCCTGTGCACCGTCCCATGTCTGAATTTTGAAGATAAAAGGTTAATTTGCCATCTCTCTCCTTCCTCTCGGCCAAATCAATCCACCGTAGTCTCTGTCTGCCATTGTCCTAATCAGACCCTCAACTCGCTATTGGATTTCAATGGAACAGGCACAGCCCAAAGACCCACACAACCATCTAATCAATAATCCTCAAATGGGGGTGGTTCTCTATAGGGGATCGCTCTGGTTTTAATGCTTACACAAAGAAGTGGCACAGGCTCCAATGACTTGATACAGCATGTCCTCTGGAAGTGCATTTGTCATTTAGTTAATAACAGATCGCAAACAACTTCATGTGTAGTGATTGCACTGGGTTCTCTGTCTGGTCTCCCACCCTCTAACCCTATCGCTTGACACAGAAGAAACACAAACTCAGACTTCTGCTAAATACTGATTCCTCATTGTTTTTTCTCAATCAAAACAGCAGAAAACTTTTTGAAGCAGGTAACTTTTGTGCCATTGAAAGTAAATCAGACAGAGACAAAAGTGATCTCTCAAGGCTCAATTGTTTCAACAGTTCCCGCAGTTTCATTCAATTTTCAGGCAAGGCAGATAGGGAGCAATTATAAATCCATTTTCTATTGATCGCTTTCATGCAAATAAGCCAGTCCAATTCTTTAAATGTGACAGCTTTTATTACAAAGACAGTATTGTACCATTGTAACTCAGAAATGTGTCTGTGCCACGTAGATGTGTGAGTCCTCATGTAGTGATTCCATGTTATTCTACAGGTTCCATTGTGGCCCTGCAGAGCTCTGGAAACGGACCAGATGGAGCCCACCCACCAATCACCCGCTCACCCATGGCTCAGGAGAGAGGTATGTGTTTATGTACAGACACTGGTGTTTGACCTTGATCTTTATTTTACTGAAATTTAGTGGTTGTCTTAGAAGACCCCTTGCAAATTGTGGTTCGTTCAAGAATGTGGTCTTTCAATTTGAGTGCAGGACTTACTGGTTTTATGTTTAGATTTTGTAATGCTTTCACTCAAATAGCCCCTCCTTGTGCTTAGATTTGCTCTGCTTGTGCTCAAATTGTGCACTTACACAAATGTTGTTGTTCGGTTAGATTTTCTTCAGCTCTTCTCCTCAAGCTCACGCTGCTTCTGTACGCGTGCATAAAACATCTGCTTTTCTCCACTCTTGGATTTATTTGTGCAACAATTCTGTCAAAATTCCCCAACCAATAGAATTCCAGGAATAGACACATGAAATTCTTCCGCCCCCAAAGTGAGTGCATTAACTTTGAGAGTCGCGTCATACTTTCCCATCTGCAATCCAAACAAAACAATATCTGATTGCAACCACAGTTTGAGCAAAGGTAAGCACAAGCAGGAGATATTTGAGTGTGAGCGCAGGATTTTGAGTGAGAGCATTACAAAATCTGAAATCAATAAGTGCTGCCCTCAAAATTAAAGACCACGCTCTTCAATAAAGACAGAAAAATAAACAGAAATGCATGCACGGTAGCCTCTTTTAGTGTGGAACATAAATATTCTCCAGATTTTGCATCATATTCAGATTATTTAAGGATATATACAAAATCAAACTTGTCCAAAACACTTTGTTCCTTTAAATTCCTGCATGAAGATTAGAGACATGGGTACAGACGAGTAAACAATGTGACCTGACTGGCTTTGTGCAAGATTTCCCATTGTTTGTATGAATCTACTGTTCCAAAAAACAAGTTCCCTCAGCAAGTAAACCACCCGTGTCACACTTTTTGTATTGCTCTTCTATTTAAACTTTTTAAAAACACACAGGATCAAGTGATGGTTGTACTTTAGGCTGGGCAGGTGCACAAACAAACACGCATATGTACAAGGTCTGAGTTTTATACTTCATCACTGGGAGGAAAACTATCGTTTGGCAAAGTCAAGTTATCCTGGACTCTGTTCAAGCTAGAATGCAAACACACAAACCACATGTGTTTCACATGTGGGAAATTGTTTACAGCACTTATGGCCACTTCTCGACCATCAACTAAAAATAGCAGAATTTCTCATTTAAAGCAAATAAAAAAATCAGCATCTACACAACAGGGCGAAAAAAACAAAAAACCCAGATGGACTTGTATGTAACTTTAATGGAACGAGTGCAATGCTCCCTCTCTATCACCCACCAAAGAGCAGTTAAGTCAGACAGAGACAGAGGGAGTGGACGGATGAAGACAAAGAGGGAGAGCCAAGCGCTGTAAAAGGTTATTTCCCAACATGATGAAATCAAGCTGGAGATTTAATGCTGCTCTCTAATGCCTGTAAACCTCCAGCCCTCCCCAGCCCGGTCTAGGAAAGCACAGTGCTGGTTAACAGAGCTGGCTGTTGTTTTTTTGCTGTTTTCCAAGCTTGGATTAAGAACCCCCCCACCCAACCGCCCACCCACCCGCCCGCCCGCCTCCTGAACACACACGTTCCACTTTGCTCAAGTGGCGTCCTCCCTAAGAGCCTCGCTCCACTCTTCATTTCCATAAATCCGCTGAATGTCCCTTTTTTGTCCCCACTTTCTCTCAGGCGTGCTTTGCCGGCTGCCTGTTGTTGTTGTCGTCCAGTTGAGAGCTTCATTCGCTGTTTGAGAAAGAGAGAAAGGTTTATGTGTGTGCGAGTGTGTGGAGAGGGAGTGAAGCAGAGAGAGAGAGAAATCCTTGAATGTGTTATTTGCTTTTAGCACTGTCTGCAAAATGTTCCTCTCCCCATCCATTTTCCAGGCAATTTAAAGTGTGGTATTACACAGTGTATTTTTTTTCTCCTCCTCTCCCAGAATCCCCTTACCCTAATGGAAGCAAAACATTACAATAATGTCCTCGCTCCTTAAACCCAACACTCGCAGCCTAAGCACTTTCAGGCCCCAATCGCTCTTTCCCTCCGTTGCACTGTCTTTCCCTCCCACGCACACTTTCTTTCTTGGCCTCTGTCTCTTTCCCACACACACACACATGCATATGCACAGACACACTCACCTAGAGCATTTATATTTCTGCCGCTCTGTTATCTGCCCCCCGCAAAGAAGCATAAATATGTACATGTATGCATTTATGTGCACACAAGCATATGGTGAATACTCCTTCCTCCCCCCTCAAATTTTCTCATGCCCTTTTAGCAAAATCGAGGAATTACACTCGTCTTAACTCGTACTTTCCAAACCGGTTGTTTCCCTAAACACCAAACTCACTGAAGAGTCTGTACACTTTCACTCAACAAAGATAACTATCGGATCTAATACATAGCCGTTGTCATACAATGGCCATCCGGCAACCTCTCTGTATTCGTGGCGGTCTGGGCGAACCTTTCTGTGGGATTTTAAAAAACGAACAGGGCAGCTTAAAAGGGCGAATCTCAAGCGAGGATGGCTCCAAATGTCAATTTGAATGGTGGAGGCAAGTTTGGGCCTCAGAGGCTTTGACACATCTATTGACTGAATAGCTCAGAATAACATAGTAGCCGTGGTCAAACCACAGGCACATTCTGTGGAGAGACGAGGTGTGCTTTTAAATCAAGAAGACACATTCTTTGGTATTAGCAGGAAGACACACACATGCACTTGGTTTTTGCAGCAACATACACGTTTCAGGGGAGATGTACACCTGTACTTTTGCCAGTGATAGAGCTCACTACATCTCTTTGTGTGTGATTAATTGTGCTCAACTATCATTGTACATGCTAATACCTGGTCCATGCTATGTTACTCATGGGTTTGTATCTCTGAATAACAAGAACCAGCGAAGAAGATATATCAAATCTTGCAAAAGGAAGGGTCTCTTTACTGTAGGAAATAAAATATATATCCAAATGTGATATCCAGGTCTGTTGAGCCACAGAATGATCAAACATCCATCGCATCCATCAACATTTCATTTCACTGAGCAGTTACATTCACTGCTGAACCACTCTCTTGGATTTTAGCTAAGTGTGGACATTGTCTTTTGTCTTTATCTGTGTGTTTCAGGATTCATGTCCAACATGCAGAGGAACCAGGCCGGCTCCCAGTTTGCTTCGCCTCAGTCTGGACCCTCTATGTCCCCGCACCCTTCACCTGGGGGCCCATTGTATCCTGGAATGGTTCCCTACTCCCAGAGCGGCCCCACAGGCCATTACGGACCTCAAGGATCACAGTATGGACATCAAGGTTAGAGCCTTTGTGCCTAAATGAGCTTTTACACATTGTAACTTGTTGTGATTGGCCTTTCTAACTTTCTAAACCTTTTGAGAAGCCTGGCAGATTGATTAATCAAAAAGCTTAAGCACCAAGGTCACCTGTACATCTCTGGTAGGCCAGTGGCACTATTTCCTCATGTTAACGGTCTGGGCACAAGAAAATGTTACCCGGTGATGCAGGGAGTATTCTACTCTGCTGCTGCACTGGCAAGTTTAGTGCCAATAAGACAGGTACATGATAGTTCATGATAGTTCTATGAGCTGAAATATTAAATACTAAGGCAAGAGACAATACATCTGCTGTTGAATTGAAAAATATATTTGTACCATTGACTTCTGTCCATAACGGGCTGCAAAACATTCCTCTTTTTCAAACTAGTTAATACAGGGTTGTTTGATGCTTCTAATAAGCTACAATAGGTGCTGCCACATTGAACTCTGTGGCCACGTGGATCCAATGATGTGCTTGTCGAAGTTCACTAAGGTTGAAATTTACACACTAAAAAGATGCTTTGTATTGTGCTTGCTGAAAGGTTAGCTCAGAGCAACATGATTTCCACAAATGAAAAAAATTCAAAAGCATTTAGAAATATCCAGAATTGTTGCAAAATGAAAATTTGTAGTTTAAAATAATAAATGTCTTCGTTCCTTTGGCTTTTCGTTGGCCCCAAAAGTAATTCTGAAAGACGAGCAACAGCCCCACACAGCAAGCAGTCAGACATGTGCATGTAGGGGAATTAGGGGAACTATAACCTTTGAATGCTTCAACCAACTCTGGGGATAATGGGGCTCGCATGTCTCTTGCACCTTTATTTTGGGGCTCAGGGCTGAAAAGTTTGGGAACCTCGAGCTTAAAGCATCTGATTCAACATTCTCCTAAAGACACAAGACCTGATCTAGATTTCCACTTTTGTAATCTGATCAAAATCCATCCACCTCAAATTTGTCATGTTTCATTATCTTGATACTTAAATAACTGAGTCCTTGGAGCATAAAACATAAAATAACTCCTGTCACAATTTTGTCAAAATAGAGAATTTAACTTCCATGCCGAGAAAAAACATTCAAAACCAAAAATGATTGAATTTGATTTCCCACAATCTATGGCTGCTTTCATGTTTTCATATTAATTATTAATCATATAAACTAATAACTGGGTGTTATAGAGAAGTTTGACATCGGATGGGAAAGACACATTTGTCTTTTTTAACAAATGTTGGCCCCCATTCCACAGTCACATCAGGCCTTGACACAACAGTGTCACTGGTTTCAAAGAGATTTTGTTAATGAGGAATACAAAAGACTCATTTTAAAAGACATATCCAACTTCTGTATCTGTCTCTCAGTCTGTCACTCTTTCTACGACACATACACACACACAGATATCGTCGTCCCTCATCCCGTATGGTGGGTCACTGGGTCTCACAGCAGGCATCAAAAAACGGGCGTCTAAGGGTGTAACTCAGAATATTTATGAGACACTTGAACCCTGGAAAGACCTCTTGATTCCCCTCATGATTTGATTATGAGTTGGCTCCAGACTCACAAGGGAGACTGACACTTTTTCAGGTTATCCACTGAATGATGATAATGTCCAGTCCTGTAAATGAGCTCAATCTCTTAATATTAGCATCTCAGAAAAGGGGCCAGTCTTTTTAAAGTCTTATTAGTTTAGTTGTGGATAATTTGAAGTTCCTTCAAATACATGAAGACTTACTTATAGTCAGTGTACTGTTTGTAGAAGGATATAAAAGCAGTCGCCCATTTCCCCTAATCTTAAATCCAGGACAAACCATGGAAGTCATCTTTACAATGCAAGATGAAACAAAACTCAACAGATTCTAAACAGGTCGCATTTGACGCATTGGTCATCTGTCACTGTGACAGCAAGTGGACTTTTAAGATGAAATGGTGAGTGGAGGATTAGTCACACTATTTCAATCAGCAAAAGAGGAATAACAGAAAAGCTGGATGTATTTCATCAACTCTTTAGGTACGGAGGATGCATTAGATCCATCATGGGCACCAGGCACAGGGGATAAGGCTGTTACATTATTTAAAACACAGAGTTAGCTTGTTAATAGCAGTAACAAAATCAGTGGTGGAGTCAGTGCCAGTTTGGTTTTGAGAGGGTCTGGGTCCAAGGTTTAAGATTTAAGATGGATCTGTTTCAAGCTTGGGTCCAGCTCTGTTTAAGGCAGACCTCTAATGAGAAGAACAAGATTCACATGTTATCTCATAGACACACAACATGCAAAAATGAGGCTTCAATCTATTACAAAAACTATAAAACTTAACAACAAAAGAATCATCAAGAGTATAAAATATATTGAATCACATTTCCACATATGCATCTAAATAACAGAATATATCCAGGTATTCTTCTAGATTTTCAGCCCAGCAAACCTCTCTGCTCATTCAAACAGTCACTATAGTTGTTCCAGATATTGTTAACTATTTTAAACTCTTGTGTAGTTGATACTCAATGAAAAAATACCTTGGAAAAACAAGTCACAGATTTCAGGAAATTTGGAGGAGAAAAAAAGTTTGGATCGTTCTCTATAATTGAGCAGTCTTTGCTCACTTGTTTTTCTCCAACGTTTTCTCCAGGCCATCCAATAAACATTGACATCTGCTGTTGTACTTCGTTTTCCTGCCATTGGCAACACACCAGATGAAACATTATGGTATTTTTTGGTAAATGTGTGTTTTAATGTGTCACCTTGATAAATACGCCCAACCATGCGTGAGCTTTCCCAAAAATGCAGCCTCTCCCTCGCATTCATTAATGTTGATTAATAGCCCTAATGCATTTGGTATTTGGTCTCCCTTCTCCGCCCACTCTTATCTCTTAATGTGACTTTGGCTGGGCTGACAGCCCAGTAAGCTGAGGGAAAAAAAGGAGGAATAAAGTAAGCAGGGAGTGACAGCGAGGGGGACGAGCCTGGAAGTGGCTCTGAAGGCAGATGAGCGTGAAATCCCGCTCTGATGACAGGAAGGATGTTCCCATCGGAAACAGAAAGAACAGCTCAGGCCTGCTGTCTTCTCATCACACACATATATAGTACATATACAATACATATAAGTTATGTATGTATAATCTCATTCAAGTTTTATACATATGCAACTTACCTGCATTTGTCCTACATGTAGATATTTGGACAACAGCACAGGGAGTATATAAACTGTGTGGTTGCATGGATTTCTCTTTTCCCTCTGTCATCTCCCATTGACAACACTCATATTCATCTCTAATATAACTCAACCCAATCCTATTTTAACCTTTAGTGGACATTTAGACAAAAAAGAGTCTGAAAACAACACAATGAGTTGTATTCATAGACAGAACATGCAATACAATTAAGGCAGTACATTTTTAGAAATCCATTCATGAGTTTAAAGGCTTATTAGATGCCAAATGCAGCACACCACACCAATAATACTATGCATTTTCTACCCGGAATGTGTGTTTGCACATGATTTACAACACTGCATTACACTTTTAAACCGAATTTTTCTAGACCGATATTTTTTATTACACACTCACATTCCGAAATATGAAAACAGTGCTGTACATCATCAACCTAGTTTTCAGTACTGGAAACCATTCATATGGACTACAGGTCAGATCTGGGGCCCCAGTTCTTCAAGCGCCTGTCAGAAGCCTGTTTTCGGGCTGAACAGGACAGACTGCTGCTGGTCATTGTTCTTAATGACAGCTCCATCTGCTCGCCTTCCCTCTTCTTAGCACACTAACAAATAAGCCACATTAGCCAACACGGAAACTCGCTCCAAGTTCCTGAACTCAGGCTCTCTGTTTTCCTTGGCAGTGTCTCGGGCCTCACACGTGTGTGTGTGTGTGTGTGTGTGTGTGCGTGCGTGTGTGAGTAAGAACAAATAAAACTGTCTGATGCAGCAGCTCTTTACTCTTTTATCAGGGCCACATTAGCCTCTATTCAACAGTTATCGTGACACATGAGACTGCAGCAGGATATGGTGCTTCTCAAAACAATACTGAAATATGTTGTAGTTATTTCCATAGACCTTGGAATAGATAAGACTGCTTCCGACTGTAGCCAAAGTTTTTTTTTATTTATTTATTTTTTGATTAATGCACACTTGAACTGTGCCAACATTTTTCGCTTCTGATGTTTCTCCACTGTCTGAATAAGAGCTCTTTCAGTGATAGGACTTCCTAGTATTTCCCCCCGAATATTTAAGCTGCTAAATGTTTATGGCTGTGCTTTGAAAGCCCAGTTTATCTTAAGTAAAACTGATCTTGTACAGTGTGTTGATATCAAGCCCGTCCTCAGGACTCCAACAGCTGTTTTCAAGACATGCACTGAATGAGCGTGATACGGAGCCAGCGTGTTGAAAGCAGTGGACGCAAGACAGACGGAGGAGGAGAAGGATATCATGCCATTACAGGAAAGAGATTTAGAGTCTGTCTCTGCTCTGCTCTCTCTCCCACCCATCGCACAGTCCCCCAGAGGGGTTAAGCACTCCGCTGGTAATGACCATGCTTCAGACAGCACTTTCAGGACTTGGTGCCTTGCCGCAGCCGACGTGTAATTCGGGCCAGAAAAAAAAAAACAAGACTAGAGAGCCAGCGTCTGGGGGGAGGAGGGAGGGAGTGGAGTTTTTTGTTGGACATTGACAGTGTGTGGAGCTCGGCAGCCCCCAAGGCACAGCCTGACTCTGCCTAGGCTCAGACGCCCTGCCGGGGAAGGTGCTGAGGTGGCTGAGAGAGGATGTGGAGGCCTCAGGCAAGCAGAGATGCAGAAAAAAACTCTCCCAGTAAGTCATGTATACAGCAGAATTTTACTGGGATTTAGAACTGTACAAAGCCAAAGGAACTTTAGTGACATTACCGACAGACTTGATTCCAAAATTCTAAATTAAGTAAAATTATATTTAACTTGATATTATTGTATAACACGTGAAGTTCTGTTAGAAGGAAAAAATTGAGGCAATAGAGTCTTAAAGCAGCCATGGTTAACTCCTGACATTAAATCAATTATGTAATCAAAGTCAACTTTATTGTCAATTCTGCCATATGTACAGGACATAGACGGATTGAAATGCTGTTTCTCTCTGATACCCAGTTTAAAAATATAAGTAGACAGAACAAGACATACAAATATGCGAAAACAGAACATATAAGTATGCAACTTAATAAAGCACTCAAACCATAGTACACAGTGCTACATAGTATGCAGTCATAAGACACACGCTGGATTGGATGAGAGTACTGCAAACCGGAATAGTGAAAATGTGAAGTAGGGCATTTACGACTACTGCGTTTTAGTAGTTGTCAATTTTTCCCAATAAGTAATTAACTAGTCGATTAATCGTGGGAGACATATTTTTCTGACACTTGTCAATGTGTGTGAGAGAGGTGATGCTTGGTGTTCAGTGATAGGACATTTAAAGAAATCTCTAGATTGTCGTCTGCCTTTCTTGGCCTCTCTGTTGTCGCTTCTCTCCGCTAACTTTCCTGCTGCTAGCGTTAGCCGGAAGCAGGTGTAGCTTTAGATGGTAATGCATAGTGCTGGTATTGTTTTTGCACTTACTGACGGTTTTATATTCTCCGGTTAAGTATTTCCACACTTTAGTCGAGCATCTGAATCTGTTCGTTTCTTTCCCGCTCTTGTGGCATGTCTGCTATTTTAACACCCACACTGCAGTGTTAAAGTCACGCATGACAACTATGGCTTGTCATTATCAACAGCCCCCCCTGCTGCTTATTTGCTGTACAATACTACACTGTGCCAAACCCAAAGATGAATGACTTGTCTACAATGATACAGTGTCAACTAGTGGTTTTGATAGTAAACCTGTCTGTGAAACCTCTATTGTGGAGCAGAAGTAACAGGTTGTCTTCTCCTTGTTGATACACTACACTCCTACCATCTTCCCCCAGCCCCTACCACATCCACAGAAAAAGTAAAAGAGAAAAAATGCTGTTATTCATTTCTTTTATTTGTGTTGGGACGCATGCGGACATGGACAGCCTGCCCGTGCTCCTGTCCTTGGGAGCTCAAGCATGCAGCCATGTAATCTGCGTTCCACTCCTTATTGATGGAGTTCACAGATCCGGAGGCTGCGTTGCTGCACCCTTATACCTTACTCCACCGTAGCCGGTAAAATGACTGCCTCGGCTGTTAGCATTGGACGGTCCACTCTGCTGAGGAAGCAGTAGACGGTAATCTGCTCGGTCACACTCCAGCTCTCCCGCGGGAATGCAGGGATTAAACCTGGCGTACGATATATAGTGTTGCCAAATGCGTGACCGTGCCGGGAATTTCCGTGAAATTGTGAGCGAAGCACCATGAGTTCTCCTTCTCCTCCCCTCTATAAATACCACCAAGACTACCCAAAGGCAGAAAATCAGGCAGGAAACCAAGACTGACCCACAAGGACGCGAAGATGGGACAAATAAGAAATGACATCCTCCTTGTCCTCCTTTCCTTTTGATTGGTTTCCAGAGAAGGATGAGAAGCGTTCACAGAAGTGAGTGCAGTTGACGACACACTTCTATGCATATATAGGCCTGCTGTATGTTAATGATAACATAAGTGGCCTGTTTGAATGCCAGGGTGTGTTATTTCTTAGCACTTACACTATGTTTTTTTTCAGAGTTAACACAATAGAGAGAAAATTAATCCGGAATTAATAAAAGTTGAGTTGATGCCACCACCACCTATGCAATGGATTCTGTCAATAAGAGGCCTGTATCCGCACCTTTAGTATAATTTAATATATGCTATTTTATCTTATCTTATAGTTATCTGCATTTTGTCTTTGACCTCTGCAGTGATCCAGGGTCTAATGTAATCTGAATGGCACTTTCACAGCTTTAGAAACCATGAATGACACATTTAATTTCGGCGTGGATCTGTCAGTCATTTTAAAAAGCGGGTTAGTGCGCTATCTGTCCTTGAAGAAGTGCTCTGCCGCAGCACCAATCCTTCAGGAAGTGAATCATTCTTGTCAGGACAGAGCGGGACTCTCACAGGAAAGCTTAGCATTAACCCAGTCCCACAGCTACTCTGTCTTTCCTTTGTCAGCCAAGGCAAATGCAGCCCACAACTAGAACATTTTGAATGGTAGAGCATCCTCACTGATAAGTTCTCTCAGTGCTGCGTTACTTAATGACACTTTTCTAAACAATATTCTGTAGGATTTGGCTTCTCATCTGCTCCCCCAGTAAAGTAGAAACCAGTCTCATGAAAACTTCCAGACTCTCACTCCCACTTGTTGGAACTTTTGGCCGGTCTGCTGAAGACAGGGGGAAAAATGCAGACTGTCCAAATGGGACTGTGTGATATAAACAACTCCCAGGGAGGTGTGCTGGAGCCCCAGTCTGCCACAAGAGCCAAAAATCACAAAGTGTCCACCCAGGCCACAGAGAATGTTTGGCAGGCAGCCATGACATGGGGGCTCAACAGCTGTCCAAAGAGGGTTGAGAGAGGTCACTGAGTGGGGCCTCGTTCATCTGCAGCAAACTGTCCATGCAGCGCAAGAGGAATGGCCACCGCTCCCTGGATTTTCCACAGCGTTGTACACTGTAAGAAACATGGAAATGTATCTTTCACTGGTTGCGAGGTCTCTGACGTAATATTTATGCATTTACTCAGACAAGCAGATGGACGCACACACACAATTGTGCACAATACGTATCCTCCTGTGTTCGTTAGCAGACACCCTTTCTTCCTGAACGCTTCCCTATTATAGCCCCAAAACCCTTGACAGGTGTCAGCCTTACTCAGCTCACCGCCTCACCAAAGCCTGCCCAGAAATAATCCGCTTCTTCTCTTCCCATCTCCCACAGTAGATTTCATCACAATTTCTGGACAAATTCAACCGGAGCTGCTGACTTTTATGGGAAAGACTTTTATTTTTGATTCAATATAAATCCTATCTCGGGGGTTGAGGGGCAGGAGTTTGTTCCCCCCTCCCATTCTTCTGTCTGCCTGTCTTACTCTCTTCTTTCTGCCCCGCCCTCAGCCGCTTCCTCCTGCTCTCTCCCTCTGTCGGACTCGTGGGCTTACTATGTCATGTGGAAAGTGTCTTCACCGAAGCAGCTCGAGGACACTGAGAAGCGATTTCCATTTTCGGAGTCCCCCCCTCACACCATCCCACCCCCACCCAGTGTGGAATATTGTCATTCAACTTTCCCTCGTTTCAGCGTGCGGAAAAGCCTTCAGGTTTTAAAGGGACTTGATCCCCTTTTCCAGACATATTCTCAGAGGATTAAGCAGTGAGGCCCAACTAAAGCACCCTTAATCAAATCAAAATAAATAGCCCTCTTTACAATGGAGGATGCCACATTTTCCATTTCTATTTTGCAGGGGATTTGTCCCAGGGAGGGAATATCACAGTTGAAAAGGCCCAGTGCCTGCAGAGGCGATACAATGCGATGTGCTCTGCGTGTGAATGTGTGGTGCACTTACATGTACAGTAGGTGGGTTTCAGTGTACATGTTGTTTTTGATAGCATGGTGATTCTCTCTCAGCTCTTATTACAGTTGGTGTTGGAGGCGAGCCAGGCTTTTGGAGCCAAAATGAAGGGGTTTAAGTGTGCCTTAGGAAAGCTCCTGGCACCGGGGCCTGGTGGCACTCCGGGGCAGCAAGAAAGCATTTACTGTAGATTAGAGCTCCTCTCAAGTGTTTCACAAAGTCGGCCTTAAGCTTGGCAATTGTTCCCAGGGCCATCCAGCAATCTGCAATGTCACCAGATCACAGCCCATATAGTTTTTCTTCCTGCGTCCGCTGGAGGTTGTATAGGTGGTGAATCAGAATTTACTTCAGCACTTTGCATTCCTCATTCCTCACCTGTCAGAGCATTATTTTCTTGATGGATGAAATTGTTGTATGTGTCACTGTTGTAGGTATAAGTGTATCCGCTGATACACACTTGATAAACACTCCATTTCACTCAAATGAAATGATTCATGGCACCAATCTGCAACTACACTATTTCACAGCAGCCATTTTGTGTCATTCTTGCAAGCAATCAATCAAATTCATGTGGGAAGTAAAATGTTTCAAGTGACAACCAATGTTTTACCTTTACACTGCCATTGCATATGATATACTGCCATTTTCAATGATTTTAAGTATTTGTCAGCTTATTCGTTTGTTGTCTTTTTCCAGGTAACTACCCCCGTCCCTCTAACTACAGCGGGACGGCCAGTGCCAGCTACAGTGGCCCCGGCCCCGGCATGGCCAACAGCCTGGGAATGAATGCTACCAGCCCTATGCACGGCCAGGGTCCCGGCCAGCCCATACCTGTAGGACGTAGCCATGGCCCGGGCAACCAGAATAGAGTTTATCCGCCAATGGCTCCCAGCTCTCCCAGCATGCCTCAGCCAGCTGGGCCAGGGATGGGTCCTCCATCTTTGGGTAGCTCTAACCGCAAGGTTCAGGAGGCAGGAGCCGCTGTGGTGCTGGGATCTGCCAACTCAACACACAACAGGTAATAGCACAGCAAGGACTCAGGAGGTCGGATTCATGAAAGAAATATTGTATTTTAACTGACTAGCTATTGTTTAAATATAATTTCTTAAATTGTTTTATATGACTTTTTAGTTGTGTGTTCCTGCACCTAATCAGTCCTAAAAGTGATCTTGAATGAAGAACTGGGTAACGGTGCCACTCCAATAGAGATGGCCTAAATTCTTTGTGGGACTGAGGCTTTTATTTTACTTCACCTGGAAATAGTGGTAGGCTAAAATTAGGGGACAGCAAGCATCTCTTTCTTATATCACTTACTCCTGCCATGCTGCAGGTCGTCTCTGAGGACGTGCACTCAAAAGCACTACAGAGAGTTTCTTTGCCACAGAGTTCTTCTTTTTAGATGTGCAGGCATGAGTTGGTTCTCAGGGGTTCCACACTTCTATGAGCCATTTGCAGAACTATCCCTATTTTCACACATCTCATAAAGTGCCTGACATTTTGATAGCTGGCACTATACACCAAGTGTCGTTTGTTGCAGGAAGAGAGATATTGGCTTGTGAGTAGACTGTATGGGTTGAATACTGTCAAAACATAAAAAAGAAGAAAAAGCTAACCAAAGGTTTAACAGTGAACACACCAGAGATGGAGGTGACACCAAGCACCTCAACACAAATACAGAGCACTTTGATGCTATAAAGGTATATGAGTTAGAGATATTATTTTTCCATCAGGGTTGGAGCTTTGAATATATGAGTCTTTGTAGCGTTAGAGGCCGGGGCTGTTGTGGGATTGTGTGGGCAGTAAACTTTCGCTGAACCCCACCGGGGGGAACTTGATGAAACATGGTCGCCTTCAGAGGGGGAGGGTGGGTTTCTGCGCTTCCTCCAATCAGTGTGCGGTTTTGGCTGATGATGCATGGTGGGAGCAGGCTGAGGTAGCACATTAACATGTGTCAATGTTCATTTCTGATGATGCATGAGTCAGACTGTGAGCGAGTGATGATGTTTCAGATGAAGTTTCTCTTTTTATCATGGGGGGGGATCTTGTTGATGGCTGAAGGCGACCTTCGTATGTAAGGTCCCCAGCACAGATGCAGCCGACCCCACCCACCTCCAACCACTGGCCTGTACCCCACCCTGACTCCACCCGTCCACAACCTTCACCTCCACTCAGATCTCATCACCCATGCATCCTGCCATCCTCACACTCACAGCACCATAGGTAGGTCTGCCACCCTCATGATGCATGTTAGTATCTTAAACACAAACTGTCTATAAGTGAACGTGTTTGTGTGAATGCTTCAAGCTCAATAGAACTGAAAGTGATCATGATATTTCTCACCCGCTCCCCTCTGCGAGCAAAACAAGAGGAGTCATCGCTGTTGTCGTCGTAATTGCCATCTTCACCTTCATCATCATCACTGTAGTCATTATCATCTTCGGCATGTGTTAGTCACTGTAATAGCAACCACAAAGGAGCACATACACTATATTGTGTGCTTTGTGTCTACATTTTTCGAGGGGGGGCTGACAGTATATGTGATTAATTAACGTGTATCTGGGGGGGGCGGCAGTGCTATTAAGAGATGGCTGCGCTGTCAATAAGAAGTGGCACGACACGATCCTCACTGCTGGGACCAATCAGATCCCCTGTCAGTCTCTGCTCACAGTCACCAAGACACCAGAGAGGTGTCACTCTCTCTGTGCTGCTGCTGGAGGAGGAGGAGACGTTCTCTGTTTGTTTATGAATTTCTCTAAAATGTGTATTTTTGTATCTTCATCTATTTCTCCATCTTTACAGCGATCCATTTTGATTCACTATTTGCCGTGAAAGTGTCTGTGGGTTCCTTGTCTTTGCTGTTTTTGGGATCAGGCAGTCATAAGTTTCATAAAGACCAAGCAGCTTGTTATTTTGTATTTTCTACTGGAAGTCTCTCTTGTTTTTCTCTCTTCAGTGTTGCTGTTAATATGAGCCATTAGGAGGTTTGTTTGTTTACTTATTTTTGGGTTGAGTTAGGTGTAGAGTGAAGTGGTGGGGAAAGTCGATCCACACGGGGGGTGGGGTTAACTCCCTCTTAGTGGACAACTCGACACACCAAGCGGTTGAATAAATTGTTACAAGGTGAACGTGAAGGTGCTTGCCAATGAGATTAGGTGTAGAATTTAATAAAAGCAAGCCAGTTCAGTTCGTCGTTTAACATTGTGCTGGAGGAAAAACTAGCAGACGCTGGATATTCAGAAGACTAATATATGACTAAAAAAAAAAAAGTCTGCCAGCTGGCTGACAATATTTGTTGTCACTAATCTGAACCAAATTTCTATCTGTTTCTTTATTCAGCATTTTTTTTTTTTATTGATAATAGCTTTTACAAATAGGAGTTTTGGCAGCGAGTATTTTTACTAGTTTAAACAGAAAAAAAGCCAAAATGTTTTGTTACAATGAACACTTTTGCAGAAAACTCTAGTTTCTTTGCTGCTTGTCTCACCCTCACTGTTATTCTTGTCTGCTGTCGCTCATATTACCTCTTTCATCCCTTTCCCTTCTGCTTCTGTTCTCTCTCCTCCCACCTGTTTCACTCTTTTTTACCAACTCTCCCAACTGTATCGCCCTCTCCGTCTCTGTGCAGCTCTGTTATCCTACCCAGACTGTTTTATCTCCCTCTGTCTTTCTTCCTCCCAATTTGCTTTTTGTTCTCCGCTGTCTCCAGCACAGCCTTGTTATGTTTTTCTTCCTCAGATCCCACTTTAGAACATCTGAGGGAGATCAGGAGAAAATTGGCCTACGAAAAACCTGCAGTTAAAGGCTCCAGTACCCCGTTTGCTCTCCAGATCTCAGCGCAACATTCTGAAACATTCAGACCTAGTTCCTCTCTGTCTGCGAAACAAGTAGTTAGTCGTAGCACATGTCTAGTTTTTGCCCTTTGATGCATCAACCCTGTGTGAACTGCCTCGGCCGCCCACTCACGACCTTCTAAATCAGTGGCTAGCAGGCTGCTCGCTCCTTCTCTCCCTCTTTTTTCTTCAACACCTCCCCTTTCTCTTCTTTCCCCACCAATAATCCCTCTAAATTTCCACCTCTAATCCCCCATATCCATCCTCCCCTGACTCACACACACCCTCACACACTCGTAGACACACTTCGGCTTCATTACCCTGAGTGAAAAGAATGCCAAATGAACAGAGGAGGGCCACTTCTCGTATCCCATGGCTGCAGGCGAGGGTTGTGATTAAATCTTCATAAAGTGAGGCGTGAGGGTTTTTTCCCCTCAAGCTCTCTCAGAGTTTCTCCTCCGGCCAACCGACTGAAATCAGAAACTAATGTCCCGCTTTTATCGGTTACTCAGTTTGATTGGTTGTTGAGGGGAAACAATGTTGACCTTCAGAGTTTTGGAAACAGAGAAAAGAATCCAGTCGCTCTACTTAAAGTCAAAGCAGAGGGATCATTTTTGAAATCTAGGAATTGATGCTTCTTCTGCTGTTCTACTTACAAATAACAAATAAAAAATAAAGCATGTATATGTTATTTGTTTGTGCACTTTTACCTCATTTTAAATATAGATTCTGGTCAATCTGAAAATGAGGTTAATCAGCTTCATGTCAGCTTGTTGACATGTTGGGGGCACTATAGGCTGCCAGTTGCCAGGATGAAAAGCTGCAGCGTATGAATTTTGACATGTTATGTTCGAATAACACGCACAATGTCAGGCCTGTCAGTGTGGAGGAGGTACGAGTTTGTTTGGGAGAAAGGTGTGGAAGAAAATATTACGGGCTTGGGGATTGATGTTGGGGAATTTTTGGAAAAGAGGAGAGAACAGAAAGTATTAAAAGGTATAAGCTTTTCTTGGCAGCAGCTTCTGAGGACAGAATTGGCTTTTCAAATGACTTTCCAGCGCTGCCGGCGACACTCTACAAAAAGTTCCTGGAGCTATAGGAACGGGCGCTGTCGAAAAAATAAGCACTTAGTGGAAGAAGAGCAAAGCTCAGAGAAAGAAAAAAAAAGAGCCGTAAATCAAAGGGAAATTGAAGAGAGAAAAATGTTGGAAGAGGGAAGAAGAGAGGAGAGGAGAGTGCTCCCAGGCAAATCCTTGCCAAATAATTCATTTCTGACCTCCTTAGTAAGTAAATTTGCTAAATAAATAAGAGCAGCGCTTGAATGTCAAGAACGGAGGATGCTGCCTGTGGCGCTTTGTCGCTCGCAGTCTTGGCAGTGCTGCGGAGCGCTCTGCTTTCATTAGATGGGCAAAATAAATGGCTTCTCCTCCATCCATCCTGAGCTGTTTGATGTTTGAGAAGGAGGGGAGGGAGAAGAGTAGCTTTTCTCTGGATTTAATATGTTAAAAGCTGTCCTTTTATTTTTTTGTGGAGGACTTATTCTGGTCTCCCCTCTGTCTGTGCATGTTTGTCTGTGTGCTGAGTTGAGTCAGGAGTTTGGAGGAGCTATGAGCCCAAGCTGCCCTGAGAACAGATTGGGTCCATATATAATTCATGGCCTCCAGCCGATCCACTCCATCCTTCCATCCAGCAGCCTCTCTCTGGCTCTTTTTCTCTCACTTTCTTCTCCACACTCTTACACACACACACACACACACACACACACACACACACACACAAAGCCGAGGGATCGATAGGGAGGGCCGCTCAGCCATCACACACTCCTGCAGTCCCAGCACTTCTGCTGTCTCGTCCAGTTAGCAGCTCTGGGAGGCATCGGCGCGGCCTGTCACCACGAATGAAGGACAAAGACGCTGCCACTTCTAGAGAGACACCGTCAGCTGGTTGGCTGGCACCTCGTAACCATGGCGTCCCCTTGGCAACAGCACACACCCTGCGCATGAACACAAGGACACACTCATATACACACACATGCACGCACACACACACACACACACACACACACACACACACACACACACACACACACACTCACACACACACACACACACACCCTGCCCACGGTGTGATAGTGGCCTTCTCTGATGCCCTTCACACATGTGGACTGAATAACAAGAGGAGAGAGAGATGGTTGTGTCTGTGTGCGTGCGTGCATGTGGTGTGTGTGTGCGTGCAGTGTGTGTGTGTGTAGAATCAGGGAATAAACCGAGGGGGAATGTGAACAATAGAAAAGTAATTTTCCTTTTAAAGTATGTGACCACAGTGTGTTTAATTGATGCATTTCAAGGTGTGTGATGATGGCTTTTCTACCCTGAAAGGCCAAACAATATATATATATTTATATATATATAAATATATATATATGTTGTGATTGTCTGTGTATGATCTATAATGCTCTGTCAAAATTCTGTAACTTTTCAAGAAAACTCGGGTGAGAGTTTTCCAGTAGTTTCTTTCTCACTCTCTCCTCAGGCCACTCCTAGACAACAAACCCTGGCCTGATGTTGTTTGGATAGTGTGTGTGTGTGTGTGTGTGTGTGTGTGTGTGTGTTCACTCTGCTCATTCTCATGGAACAGCGATTACCTAGCTCTGGGGCGCTGAGCCCCCCCCCCAGCTGGTCCAACAGGGACCCATGCACACACTACTCTGGCTTCTCCGGCCCTAATTTCCCTCCCTTCGTCTTTCTCTCGTTTTTTACAAGTTCTCCACTCCCTCTGTTTCCATCCCTTCTCTTCTTTCCTCCACTTTCTCTCCCTCCTTCCCCTCACTCACTCTTTCTCTTCCTCTCTGCTGCAACAGGATGCTTTTTTCTTCCCCAGCACAAAGGTGCCTGAGAGCAAGATGAATGTGCTGTGCCGTTTTTTTTTTTCTTCCCCCGATAGCGGCACATGCATATATTAAGTGTGATTAAACGCTGTGCAGTGCCTCCATCAAGTGCTTTCTAATGGGCTTTTTTATGACATGAATTAGTCATAATGGGAGAGTGCCACAGTCGAAAACCTCCAACCACTGTTGTTGTTGTTGTTGATTTGGATGTTTCACTATTCACACGAGAGCTTGTGCTTATATTCCTCAAGGTGGGTGAGGCGTGTTTTTACATTATGGATGGATAAATGAGCTCCACAGGCATGTGGCATCTTTAAACTTATTTTTCCTTGCCGGCTTAACATTTCTGTCTTTTTGTGCGGCGTTTGCACGCAGAACACATTTCCGCTCGCAAGAGAAGGTGCAGTGATTAAAAGGTAAATTTATTTCTGTGTCTTGACTCACACAGAGCTTTTTAAGGAACATGTAGGAAGCAAATGAGGGAGTCTATACTTCCCTCATTATAGGGAAATGGGGCCAAATAAGTGTGGATTTGGTGCGAGCTTGTTCCTTTGCCATGGAGCTCCCCTGTGCACCTCGGCCCCCATAGAGGGATTACATATGTATCATCAGCCGTGCTCTATGACTAATTACATCTGTGAGATGAGATTATGGGGAGGTTTACCAAGCCGATCCCTCCTCTTAGGCTATGTGTATCGGTTCCAACATGAGGTATTATGATTTGTGTCTGTGAGTGTGTGAACGAGAGAAAGGTGCCAGTTAGGAGGTAATTGACATATAGACATAAATCCGGATAGTATTTTTCTTTTTGTCCACATGAAACTGTGCTGCAACTGTGCTGCCAGATACTCCTCATTCCTTCCTTCCTGCTCTCATTCCATCCTTTCCTTCCTTTACATTCACTCAGCTGTCATCCACATTTCCTCTCCCCTCCTCTTTTCATCCTGCTGTCTCAGGCTTCCACCTGTTTTCACTTATTTTCTTGATCTTTTAGGCCTCTCTTTCTCTCTCTGTTCATCTCTGTGTCTTTTCTCTCCATCTGTCTCCCCTTTTTTTTATATGGTTGTCCAGGAGATAATCTTGAGTCAGCAGGAGATAGACCAAATTGTTCCCAACATGGTGTTCCCTTTCAGCCTCCATGTCACAGGCTTTGGCCTGCATGGCATGCAACAATAAACTCTGCCTTCAATCACAGACACACACACACACACACACACAAATGGCTAGCATTCAGCAGGTTGCAGATAAGCCCCTCTGATGTCACTTGCATCACCATGTGATGAGCTGCCTGAGAGAGAGGGGGGAGGCTGAGGGAGAGAGATTGAGCGGGATTGATTTCTGCTGTCACCATGGCAACAAATAACATGATCCTCTCCAAAAGCACACCTTAATTAGTTAAATTATGACTTGAGGGAGAGGGAGGCAGAGGGGGAGAATGGGGGAGGGAAGGGCAGATTTGTGTAAGGGGAGAGCAAAGACGGGATTCAAATTTTTTTTTTAATGCTGCATGGTGAATCTTTTGGAAGAGCTGTTTGTTTGATCAAGGCTATGTTGCCTTTTATTGTGACTTTCAGATACACACGCCACACGGTTTTTACAGTAATGTCAGAGTACATACTGCCAGACATCTTCTCTGTACGATTTTGTGACTTCTGTTCTTCTGCAGTGTTCATTGTTACTCACTTATGTCTTTACAGCCTGCCATTACATTGTGGATCTAAATATAAATATCCACTTTCCTCTTTCTCCTCTCTGTATGGTAGGCAGGGCAGCTATCCAGGCCCCGGCATCAGCCAAGCAAGCACTATGGCCACCGCCATCCCCTACAGCCAGCCAGCAGGCAACAACAGCTCTGCTATGGGTAACGCGCAAGGTCCAGCCTACATGCCGCCTTCAGGTATTCAGCTCATGCCAACTACTTCTTGGCTAATGTTGTGCAATGGTATATTTCTTTGAAAATATGGACATGTGGCACAGGTAATGAAATATAAATCTGTGACGCTGACAACAGGTGTGGTCCCAAATGCAGACTAGACACGAGGAAAGCTCCAATAAATAGTCTTTAATTAAGGTTGCGAGCACAGGTAGGTGGTCAGACATATCCAAAAAACACAAAGGCTGAAGGGAAGGAAAGAAAAACACGGCTTGATCCTAAACTCATAAAGATCACACCAGGAACACTGACAGGGGAGGATAGGTACAGGAAACATGGGGATTGAACACATGAGTAAACAAGACGGAGGTGAAACTAATAAGGGAAGGGAAACAAGACAAAGACATTAAGTAAAGTGAGAAAGACACACAAGGAAAAAAACCTTCAAAATAAATTGGGAAATAAAGAACTCAAAGTGCAATCCAGGCTATTGTGTCAAGACAAATTAGCATCTGGGTCCACGGCCAATATTTTGGGGCTTCCAGTGACGACACCGGATATCCAGGGGAAGACTGACTGTGTATTCACATGCTCCTCGGAAGGTCCAATTTCCTGAGTTGTGTTCGGGTGTGTTCTTCAGCTTTGAAGTGGGAATGTGGAGATATCATGGACCCTGTAAACAACAGATTTGATACATTCATGTGTTTAGAGCAACAGCTTGACGCCGCTGTCCAATAAAGAAATAAGTGTGACAGGCATATTAATAATTTAAAAACAAATCATCATCATCATATAAAAATGTCTTTATTGGTTTAAAATTAATAATAGTGTTAGGCTCTTGTGAGAGATGGATATTGAGTTTGCAAGTGAAAAAAGTAACATTTGACAATTTGATATTGAAATCTACTATTTAAAGCCGATTTTAAAATGTTGTTGTTAGTAATAATGACATCATTACTCACATACCAAAATTGGCGCCAACTTTACAAGTTTTTGTTCTGAGTTGATATGATGTTCAGATGCATTTTCCCTATTGGGAATCAATTTTTTTAATTATTCCAACTACACCTGATCACACAAAATGAGTCTTCCATTCCCCATACACTGTTTACAGTCTAACTAGTTTCTTTTATCAGACTTGTCGAACATTTCTCCACACAAAACACAAACAGTGGTACTTTTTGTAGGCGTTTGGGTCCAGGTGACATTTTGGCTAATCTATAAAATGAAAAAGTCGCTAGCCATTGAATGTGTTCCACCTCTTGGTCAAACTACAAAGGTTTCCAACCCAAAATCTTGTTCCTCGCCTACAGATTCTCCATATTCACATAGTCAAAGTGCAAACACAAGAAGATTATTAGCTTGTGACATAAAAGGTCCATACAACAGAAACTCTTTCCAAAAGATCCATACCAGAAACATAATTCCAAACAAGGAATCACAAGTTCACAAAAAGGTCCAAGAAAATAAGAGACTGGGACAAAATTATGATAATAGCAAAAGAAATGTCAAAAGTGGAAGCACCCAAATATTTGGAAAGCACACACCAGACAAGGGAGAAATGTTGGATAAATGATTTCAGTTTAACTTAAACCTCATAGAAAGAAGCTGTCAGCCTCCTACAGCCACAGTCAACAGTTATATATAAAAAGAGGCTGTTACTGAGTAAATGTCGATTTGAATAGAGCCTGTTGAATAAGCAATCACGGTCCTCCGGGTTCATGTTAGACAGTATAATGGTATATTGAATATATAGCAGAAGCAGCTCAGAATAATTTCCATTCAGAGACAGAGGAATACAGAAGGGGGCAGAAGGGGTAAAAGTCAGTGGAAGGGCAAGAAATGAAGAGTTCTCTCTGATACCAGTTATTTCTCTGTGCTGTTACTTTGTCTGTAGTGCTGGTGCTCCAGTGAGCAAAGATTAATGTGGTGCATAGGTCTTTCTCTCAGCCCTTCACCCTGTTGCATTGTTGCTAAATGCACCTTGGAGTAGCACTGTGGCTCCAAAAATGAAAGGCACCTTTTATTTAAAACCAAATATCAGAATGCGTGACATTTGGAAAACTTCAAAGAAATTAGAGCGTCAAGGTTCCTCCTAACTCATCTGGTTTGCCCCTGGGCATGGGTAAAAAGCCATTAGTTTTCCTACTGTGCAGCAGCACAAGGGAAGAATAAAGAGGAGAGCCTTGTATCCAAGGACCCCCTTCTCTCTGTTGATGAGAAATATGCAGCCCGGCTCTATTAAGATTAGTCTTAACGATCTTAACTCTTCTTGAATTAGAAACCTCATGAAGGCACACAAATGTCTTTTAAAACAGAAACAAGTCTCCATGTCAGCCAGCGTCTCTTGAATGCTAACCTTCCCATTCTGTCACCACTTTTGAATGTGTGGGAACATGTATGATTTCTCCCAAACTGATGATGTGCAGCCAGTGAGAAGAGAGCACTAGCTTGCTTTTTGTGTGTAGATCTCATCTCATTCTCTTTCTATGTCTTTCCTTAAGCAGCAGTCTTTTCATATGTCCCTTTGACAATCTTCCCTTTGCAGGCTTTAGAGGGGCCTTGAGAAGAACCGAAAGAAAGAATGTAATATTTCAGCTGCAGAAAGACATTAAACCATTTCACAATGTCTGACTTTGTCTGTGGCATAATACGAACCATTATCCAGTAGCCTTCAGTGCACACAAAGAAGACACCACTCATTAGTTAAAACATGTTGAATCGACCATACTGTGAAAACATGCAAAGTTTGCCCCTTCATTCCACTGTGGTGAAAGAACACCTTTTTTTAACAAACTTATTTGGTTTATATGAGATAGGTTTGTTACAGCCAAATAGTAAAACTGCATGTTAGCATTTGTGAGACGTTTTGTACAATTATCTCCCAGTAACTGTTTTCTCATTGTTGGTGAAGGAGCCATGGCGATGTCAGGAGACGGAATCATGAGCCCGGATGGGAAACCCAAAGCAGACGTGAAAGAGGACACAGGCCCCGCCAACGAGACTCACAAACCAAAGGTACGCCTTTGACCTCTTCCCTCTTACCCTCTCTTTGTTTTATTTTCTTCTTTTTTCACCTCAATCTGCTGATGAAGCAAACCAGATGTTGTTTTCCCACCATATTTAATGATTCGTTTAACATTTAACATTCCTAATGTTTTCATCCCTTTGTTTGGCATCCGCAGTACACACATGTACATGCACACATTTAAACACAACATGGAAATGCTGTGCATACACACATACAAATACACATAAAGACAAAAAGCTGCACTGTGGCCCTTCCACTCCCTCACAAACACACACCATCCTTCTCTTAAACACTACTTTCTCAGTTTCTCCACACACACACACAGACACAGACACACGTCTCAATTCACAATGCTGACTTCTCATTTTGCCCCAAAATTGCTGCTTGGCTTGGCTCAGCTCAGCAACAACAGAACTCTGCTCTTTGCTCTTTTCTACTCCCTCCCCTTGTTTTTGTTTAACAACCTCTCTCCCACATAGACACACACACATGCACTCACACGAACACACACACACACACACACGCTTACACCTCCATCACATCCACTACACGTCGTTTCACTCCAAATCCCTGTCTTTTCTTTTGCTGATTAGGGTAGTAGGGCCTTTTGAATTATTTAAGGCAGTCAGAGCAGCCAGAAAGACCCCCAGTGCTCCCAAAAGAGATGATCTGTCTGCCAAGAGAGAGGGAGAGAGATGGGGGAGCGGGGGGGAGTGGGTTGGAGACAGAGAGAGGGAGGAGAAAGATAAGGTTTTGCTGACATGAGCATTCTGTACACAGACCAGAAGCTCTTGTCAGGCTGTCTCAGTCTCTTTCACTCTCACAGACACACTGTTTGCATCTAACTGGGTCTAGAATTTTTTTTGTAGAATTACCAGAATGTGTTGCAATACTGTGTTGCATTTCCAACGTTAAAATTTAACTTAAAGCTGAAATTTGTAACAATTCTTAGTTATAATGTTATATATTTTGTTGAACTGTGTTCTGACATTACTCAAAATGTTTCCAACAATGTTAAAACCCAGAGAATTCACATTTTCACTCAGTTGGTCACCTTTTAATTGAGCCATATCGACTAAGTCACATCAGGTAGATTTTTATTAGCAATGGTAGTGACGACAACAGCTCCCATGATCCCAAGCTGCTTCACAACGTCTTCACACTAGGGTCTTTTATTATTGTTTTTAATGCGAAATCCAAAGTGGCCAAAGTTACAATTTGTACGTTAAAACCTCTTTATATACAGTCTATGGTTAAAACATAATAAAATCACTTAATGATGCTCATCAGTCAAATACTGAAGTATCCAAACTAAAAGTATCCATCATGCAACACTGCCCTTTATTTACTGTTTTTTTAAAATTGTGTGTTAGAACTCACTCTTCAAGATGTGAGCAGAATTTTGGTTAACAGGTTTACATGGGTTGTTCATGACTTTATATACTTTTGAGTATACAAGGATATAAAAAGTGTTGGTGGTTTTATTAGATTATATTCTAAAAAAATAAAAAAAAAATAGTACAGATGTCAAAGTCTTCAAATGGAAATACTCAACAATGGAACTACCTCAGATATCTACTTAAATACAGTAATTGATTGACTAGATGTGCGTAAACAGTCCTATGACCACACACACACAAGTTAGATGAGATTGTCTGCTGTTACTGTCTCAGTACTGAACTCAACAATGTGTCACATTGATACTGAGGAAGTGGATGAAGAAAAGAACAGAGAGTAATGTTTTTGTTTAAAGATAATTAAAGTCCTTGGCTGTCTTCTTCTCTCTCTCTCTTTACCAGCTACAGGACGGCTACAGCAACAACAACAACAGCAGCGGCAGCAGCTCCCAGCAGTGTGTGTCCCAGCCAGCAACACCAGGCGGCGCCTTGCCCGTGCCCTCCCCCCTCTCACCCAGCCCGGCCAGCTTGTCCTCCTATCACGGGGACGACAGCGACAGCATCAGCAGCCCACCATGGCCACTCAAGACCCCTTCTAGTCCCGTAAGAATGAGACACTGTTGGTTGGATGAGTGACAAAAGAAGTGGAATTACATTAATATTTAGAAACAAAGACCAAACCAAGGACAATAACCACTTAGTTTGATTCATTTGTGTGCGACTAGAGGATGATTGTGTAATAATTAGATCAAAAACTGGTTGTTAGACCACAGAACTCTTTAGAAACCTGGGCTGAAGCCAGACGTCATGTGGGATGAAACTTTGTCGACCAGTTCAAACGTGAGGGACATGAATGTGCAGTAAAGGAAATTATAATAAAATAAAAAACAGACTGAAAAATGCTCGAAAGAAGTGTTTATTTTTGCTCTTTCATTCAATCCACGGCAGCCTACATCAGAATGTGTAAACATAGGATGAAGCAATAGGATACAGCAAAGAAAAACAAACCGTAGAATAGACTATATATAGAATAGAATATATAGAATACACTGTGTGAATTCATCTAATCAGCACATGTAACCTCAAGTGCTCACATTACAACATTTTCATAAATAAAAGGTCCAATTCTTAGATCAAAGTCCCAATTAGTTTGTCTCCTTTTCTTATTTCCTCTCTCCGTCCCTTCTTAGAAAGCCAACCCTAACGCCTCCTCCCTCAGTGGGGAGCGAATCGCGCGCCTTTATGAGCTGGGTGTGGAGCCAGAGAGGCGGGGCTGGGTGGAGCGATATCTGACCTTCATGGAGGAGAGGGGCACGCCCGTCACCCAGCTGCCCGCTGTGGGCAAGAAGCCGCTGGACCTGTGGAAGCTCTACATGGCTGTCCGTGAGATAGGAGGCCTCGCCATGGTAACGTATAGGCGACGTGCTTAAAGATGATGGAGATAACAGATATGGATTTAAGTATATTTAAGTATTTTTAGCTGAACACAAAGTCACATTCAATAAAGTCCTTCCACCCTGATCATTTGCATTTGCTACTCAGTATTCTACAGCATATGCACTCCTGCAGCACGGCATATGGCGAGCCTGTAAACGTTAGGAGATGCTCGAGAGAATGAGATGCATGAAATATATCTCGTAGAACCTACAGTGTGTTCCTGAAAATGTCACAACACAAAAGCTCTGAGCAAAACTCCATGGCTGTCAAAACCTGTGTGATTAAAAAAAAAGCACATACTAAACATGTAAAGCTTTATGTGCTTAAATTGGCACATTTGACAGGAAGCCAAGAGAAAACAATAGCTAACATAACGCACCAACCACAAGATTACACATCATATTCCACAACCACAGGCTTTAATCTGTGACTATAATAGCCTCCGCTCTTCCACAACAATATGGAAACTACCTGCAGGCATTTGGACCCATTCACCCATGAGAGCATCTGTTAGGTATGAGCAGCGATGTTGTGTCAGGGAATAAGTCCTGACCTCCTCCATACTGTTCTATTATTTTATGTTGTTAAATTAGGATTTCACCTAATTGGAATTCAGTATTAAAAGCATGTGGTCCTCATACCTATGTTTATATATAGTTTATTTCTTTTTGCTGTTAGACAATGCAAAAATATTTTGCATTACTCATGAGTGGCCTACAGCTCTGTGGTTTTAGTACATATAAAACTATGAAATGTACTATAGACTTGATTATCACCTCCACCAAGGAGGTTATGTTTTCGCCTGCATTTGTCCCATTGTTATTTAGCAGGATTACAAAAACACTACTGGATTGATAAACCCAAAACTTGGTGGAACGATGTGGTTCGGATCAGAAAAGAACCCAATTCGTTTTGCTGCAGATTCTTATCGAGGAATTAGTTTTAGCTTTCTTCAACATTGTGAAATAGGGCATTTTTCCAGCATTCCTGGATATTGATGACAATATTGGGCATGTTTAGTGGATTAGGTTTATGAGTTTGTGCAATTTGGTGCAGATACAAATAAAAATCTGGATGTAGTGAATTTAAATGTGGTTTCATGAGGGGACTGTTGTATGCACTCTACTTAGTGTTATTCTACTTTGGATTAAATTTAGCAGGTTGTGTTCAACTATACTCCAACCAAAATGACAAGTGTGAGGCTGATTCTACTCGGAGACATAGCCTTACCGTAAAATCTCACTGCCAGTCATTTAACAACTCCATGTCTTGTCATTCTCCCAACCCCCAACCACTCAGGTAAACAAGAACAAGAAGTGGCGTGAGCTGTCCACCACGCTGAGCGTTGGCACATCGAGCAGCTCCGCCAGCTCCCTCAAGAAGCAGTACATCCAGTATCTGTTCGCCTACGAGTGTAAGATGGAGAGGGGAGAGGAACCGCCGGCAGACAGCAGCAGCAGCAGCAGCGTCAGCAGCAGCATGGCTGGAGGGGAAAACAGGAAGCAGGTCAAGATCCAGCCGCCGTCACCTGGTAAGGCCTGATAACAGAGCGCTGCACTGGGTTTTTCCAACGACTCCAGTTACCCATCTGTCAGCAGCCAAACAACAGGTGCTGATGATCAAAATACAGGTGTCGGGAAGCGTCAGAGAAATCTGCATTCATGGCAATGTGGCTTACAACAACACTACAATAAAGGCCGTGCAGCTGTGTCCAAAAACTCTAGCATCTTGGATGACTGGGAAGTGGCAGAAATATTTATATTATAGTATTAAACTGTTTTTTATTGTTTATCAAGTGCAAATTAATAGAACATATTTGCAGGTGGAATAAACTTGTTCCTCATTGCAGTTTTAAAATACTTTTTCGTCCTAAACAAATTGTTGCGGTTCATTTTGTAACTAATCAGCTTTCAGGATAATTTAGCAAAGAAACAGAAGGTAGAGTTATTAGTTTGAGCCATGTTGTGTGAGGTGCTGTGCAGGCTTGCCAAAATCCAACTAAAAGGGTTATATTATCTTAACAGAAATCACATCATAGCTCAACCACTTCAACTCCCTGAACACACTCGAGATAGCACTAACTACAGACCTCTGTTCCCAGATCAGATTTTCTCCTGATGTCTTAATGAAATATGACATGGGAGGGAGGGTGTCATGGAGAGAGAGCGATTTTTATTATTATTTTTTATCAATATTGTTGTCATTTTTATTTGGTTCTTTAGATTAGGATTAGATACTGTTTAAGAGACAATAGAATAATGTACTGTGTATATATAGTGCTTTACAGTCTTATCGACCACTCAAAGCACTTTACAGTACAAGTTAAATTCATCCATTCACAAACACATTCATACAGCGTATCACTGGAGACAAGCAACCACTCACCCGCAGATTCAAACCTACAGTCAAGTTAAAGTTTCCAATTAACCTAATCCCAGGACTTGTCTGCACAACTGCAGATTCTATCCACACATCCTCCGTTTGACAAAACAAGGCCCGAAACACAGAGAGAAAAGTTTGCTTTGCCAATTATCCGCACTAGTGTGGACAGGGCATCAATCTGCATGTCTTTGGACTGTGGGAGGAAGCTGAAGTACCCAGAGAAAACTCAAACAGACATGGTGAGAAGACAGAAACTCCACACAATGTGGGAGCTGAATCGGAAATCTTCTTACCGGTTTAACTGTAAACATGATCGATCCATCCATCTGTGAGATTTCCTTCAGTACAATGCAAACTAATTGGATTTAGTTTGAGGCAACTGGTGATAAACCTCAACATGTACATGGTGGATACCATTAGGGCTTCTTTGTCTTTTTCCTTGAACCGTTTAATTTACTGTTCAGCCACTAAATATGAGATTCATTATTAAAAATAGCACACAGGGATGCCTTGTGATTACATGAACACAACTTAAAACCCTTAGAGATTAATGAACATTAACACTGTTTTGATGAGATGATTCTTAGTTTAATGAAGGTGAGCTGCAATACAATCACCACTTGCACCTCAAACCAGGGACTTACCTTTATTTGATTACAGTGCTTGAGAGGTTAAGTAATATTGTTTTTTTTGGCGCAGCACCGCAACACAAAGGGAGCTTTTATTTTTGTTTGTGTATATTACCCGTTCACACCATGTGTCTGGGTGCACAATTATGATGTGAGCACCGAGAGCGGAGAGTTGGAGCGATGTGGAGCAGTGAGGTCACGTCTCTAATTTGCAGCGGAGATGAGAAAAATGACCCTGGCTTTTAAATAGAACATCTGAGCACTTCACCTGCCGGAGACACTGCAGATTGCTTTTCCTGGTGGGTGGGAAAGAGCATGTGCCTTCATTTGCATTCACGCACACATACCTACAGTACACATGAGCAACACAAGCACACGGTATACTGTATATAAACACACATATATTATAATCAGGCTCCTCTCATCTACTGAAGGGGATCTAAACTACTCAGTTTGAAAGTCTCATTTTGTCCACATCAGCTGATGGAACCATGGCACAACTAGAGACAGCGTCTGCATTGTGAAATATGGAAAGGTTAATACATGTGATGTTTGGGCTGCTTTTTGGAAATGCAGCACTCAACTGTAGACTGCTTATGGTGCAACACTTGATTATAGTGATATTCTCTCTATATTTTTTGTATCATCTGCGTATGTGTGTTGGCGGTCCTCGTGACAGTTGAACCCCTTCACTTCTGTAGTACTTATCCATGTTTTCTCTATAAGCCTACTTGTTAGTAGAAATACAAAACATACCTGTATATTCAAAGGGAAATTCCTGTTACAACTTGGGTCTCACTCTCAGATTTTGCTCACTCTTCTCAACATTGTCTTCCCTGAGTTAGCTGCTTGCAAATGTAACACAGCTTTAAAATATTACCACGTGATTTACTGAGCAGGAACATCAGGAAATTATAAAAAATGGAGTTAATTGATCATTGATTAATAGTTTTAAAATAAAACTTGGCATCCCTCTTTTCCCAGGCTCCCCAGGAAAATAGTCATTAGATGTTATTAAACCCTAATTATTAAAACATTTTCACTTAAGTTTTTCCCTCCAGTTGTTTGGATTATAGCCACTGATTGCATGTATCTGACTGCTTGTGTTTCTTGCTCCAAATGACTCTGTGTTTGCAATGTTGCTTTATTGTTAAAGCAACAAACGAAACTCATTCCTAATGTAGATAAACTGTTTCATTATTTAAATGTATTTTCTTGATGCTTGTGATACATTCAAGTGATTGTATTAAATTGAATAACTACAAACTTATGATTTGTGTATAAAATTTATATCCACATATATTTCTAATAGTAGAGTTTTAAGATAATATAAATAACTTGAATGATGAGCACTTTTTGTCCTGTTTTTCGAGTAGTTACTGATACTTTCAGCTGAAACACAAGTCAACATACAAACAATCCAATTCTAAAACTTTCTGTTTATGGTCAATTAATTTATGAAGCAAGATCAACACCATAGGTTCACAAGCTAAAAAAAACATCCATTTCCTCTGTCTTGTTGTGCTCTCTGTGCTTCCCTGCTCCAAAGTGCAAACTGTCTCACTGACACCGTGCCAGCCTATATATAGACTGACAGGCCAATGATGTCACAGAGGGAGCTTGTCCAGCGGGCTGGTGGGGGTGTGTGTGTGTGTGTGTGTGTGTGTGTGTGTGTGTGTGTGTGTGTGTGTGTGTGTGTGTGTGTGTGTGTGTGTGTGTGTGTGTGTGTGTGTGTGTGTGTGTGTGTGGTGGTGGTGGTGGAGGGGTGTGTGGAGTGATTAATGAGAACTGGAATGTAGAACGTAAACAAACTCGACCTTGCCTTCACCTTTCATTCACAAACCTGGTTCAGCTGACTGACTTTTTTTTCTCCTCCCCCCCCCCCCCCTCCCCTTAACCACTACCACCCGTCTGGATTATGTCACCCGCTGACACACACACACACACACACAGGCTCTCGTGTGCACACACATCAAACATCAGCCATATGCCTCTTCCACAAGCACTTTTTTTTTCACCCTCATCGCCTCCTCTGTCATTTTTTCCCTCTTTTGTAAATATGGAACAGAGGGCACTTAAGTTCACGCTCCCCCTCTGTCTTCATGCCCCCACCCTCTCCGATATTATGCATTTGTCTGTCTGCCCTCGTGCTCTTGAGGAATTGCGAATCTCTTAACCTTGTCTAGCCCCGCCATGGTTGTGACTTTTTCACTCGTGCGTGAGCGTGTGCATTCATATTTCTCTGAAGTGGGGATGTCCCAGGAAGTGAAGAATCCTTAATGCTCCCTGGCCTCTCGATGCCCTCTCACCGTTCCCTCCTCATCGTCATGGGATAACCATCTCTCCCCATGTCTGTCTCTCTCCCGCTCTCACTTTCTCTTTCTCTCCATCTCTTATGTTATAGAGGCAGGGGGTATCATTGAATAATTCAGAATTAGCATGAATTTTTAAAGCTTAAGTCTTTCTTTTTTTCCTGTGGAAACGTGCTGTGCGCGGAAAGGCCACTGAGGCTATTCCAGAGAATGCCTTCTTAGCTAAATGCTCATTAGTATACTTTCATATTCTCTCTTTCTCCGTCTTTGTCGTCTTTTAGCCGGAACGCTCCACATTTTCCATTAAACCTGCTTCATGTATCCCTTGGTTTTATCTGGTAGGGAGGGATGGGGGGGGGGGGGTCTTTGTGTGGTGGGATCTTGTAGCTCTGCACTCCATAATTTTCTCGTCATTGAAAGTGAGAAATTCACAGATATATGGTGTCATAACAAGAGAGCACACTAACCCAGTGTTAACCTCCAGTTTGGAGTCTGTGTGAGGAGGAAGTATTTTTCCTAGGAGGAGGTCATCAGCACCAGCTTCCTCAAGGTCCTCACTCATGCAGTATTTATGGGATGTTTGCTTAGGTACTAGCCATAATACACTATTTACCATAATAGTATATAACTATATATATATATATATATATAGATATATATATATATGTACACTATATCTTCTTCAGATACATTCATGCCCCCCAGCTCAGGCCTCCACATGAACCCCTCATCCACCCGATGGCAGATGTAAATAAAAACAGCTCAAGCATCTTCAAACAGCTTCCAAATAAAGAGCTGAAGTGGGCAATTTCCCCAGAGAAATCCCTTCCTTCTCTTCTCCTCGCTGTGTCCTCCCCTCTTCCACTGCTGGCCCTTCTTTCAGAGTCCCTCCATTCCCATCTTCTCAGCCCTCATGGCAGATGTTTACCTCACTTCTCATGTCAGTGCTTTG
The DNA here is from genome assembly GCF_024713975.1 of Paralichthys olivaceus. Classification (NCBI taxonomy): domain Eukaryota; kingdom Metazoa; phylum Chordata; class Actinopteri; order Pleuronectiformes; family Paralichthyidae; genus Paralichthys; species Paralichthys olivaceus. The sequence continues at coordinate 17,705,653 of NC_091104.1, read as the reverse complement.
GCCCTAAGTCCAGAGTTATCTCCCTAATACAATTGGGGGGGGGGTCTGAATGTGTTACGGTTTTTATTGTAAACTTGAATAATTGTTTCAAAGAATAAGGAGGAAACTTCTGTTCTGTTTCACAGCAAACTCAGGCGGCTCGCTCCAAGGCCCACAGACACCACAGTCGTCTGGCAGCAGCTCCACAGCAGAGGCTGCAGGGGACCTGAAACCCCCCACACCTGCGACCACCCCTCTGGGACAGGTCACACCGCTGCCCCCCAACAGGTACCACACACACGCTGCACAACTCTGCTGCTGCTGCTACTACTACAAGTATCACTGCTTCTATCACCCCTGCCCTTATAATTTATTTTTATAATTTTGTATATTTAATTTATGTTGTGTCCGTCAGCATAAATAATTTATGTACATATACTTTATGTATAACCAAGAATTCTTAGTCAATGCAGAGTATAAACCTAAGATATGAAAAATGTTTCTTAAAAAACAACTTAAGTGAAGCAAGTTTAAGTCAAAAGTAAATAACTCTGGTATGTTCCAGATACATAACCATCATCCAAACAGTTAGATGTGAGCATCCATGAAAAGGAACAGCTTTTTTTATCAGGCAATTTAGTTGAGATTAAAACGAAAGACTGTATTTTATTTTCTTGCTCTTTATATGATGATTAAAAGTCTTTTCGTTTTCAGTAAAATGTCCTTCACGGTGTCGGATGATTATAAATCATGACAGTTGTGTCTGCAGAGCTTGGCAGAGGAGACCACGTTCCGTTGTTGCTTTGTTTGTGATGTTATGTGAGAGACATACATGAAAAATAAAATGATACAGCTTGATGTACTTGTCATGTTACTTCACACTTTCGACCACATTTGAATGAATTAATAAATATTATATAATATTGTTGTTTTTACTCCGCCGTATTTGATTTAAACTACAATTACTACTTAATTATAATATCACGCTTACAAATTATATTATTAGATTCTTAAAATATAATGCATTGTTAAAGATAAAACTATTTAACAGCACAAAGTCATTAAAATCTGTTTGACTATAACAGCTATAAAAATCCTGCTAAAAGGCCGAAAGTAATGCAGCTGTCATTATATTTCAATTTTATAATATTACATTTGTTAGAGGTCAGTTTACTTTTATTTTGCTGCTGATATTTTTATTATTTTAATAAATGAAATTGTGAATGTACCACTTACAACAAACTACTTCTACTTCAACTTCTACACCTACTACTACCTATGACATCACTACTAGTACTTTTAGACATTGAAATAGTCAGAAACACAAAGTGAAAGAAGGTTGTTCAACTTTAAGTTAACAAGTTATATTATCACAATGGCAAACTTTAGAAAACACTTAATTAATTTGTGCATCACCAATTGAAGAAATTATTTGAAGTTATATATGTTTGTATTTAATATCAAGATTAAAATCTGTCATTTTAACATTTAAAAATTACTAACACTGTGTCTGAATTTACTCACTACTCACAATATAATCCACCATTGTGAAAAGTGCATCTTGAAAAGTAATTTCCAACTGATGGTCACAAGTAAAACAGAAAAGCCTTCATTGAAAAGAACTGACTGTCGTAATCTCTGTTTATTCATGTGTGTGAAAATAAACCTGGTATAATAAGAACCAACTAACATTGATATCACATGTTTTGAATGTGCAACGACAATAACGTACTTACAGGCAGAGAAAAAAAAATCAGTGAGGAGTAAATTAATTAAAGTACTGAATGTAAAAATCAAGCTCCTTCCTTCACAATTACTTCCTTCGATGTTTTCTTTCTGTCGCATCCCTGATTGGCACGTCTCTCATACGTTTCTCTCCCCTCTCCTCCCTCTCCTCCACACCTTGTCCAGGAGTAGTGTGAGCATACAGGACCCCTTCTCTGAGGTGAGCGACCCGGCCTTCGTAAAGCGTGCTGCCTCCCTGCCCCCCTCAGCTCCCTACCAGCAGGGCCTCAGCATGCCTGACATGATGATGAGGATGCAGTACGACGCCAAGGACCCCTTCGCCGGGATGAGGAAGAGTGAGTGAGGCACACGCTGTGACGCCCTTTCACCCACACGCTAAGGCCGGGACCTGTTTTGTGAATAAACTGTCATTTTCGCCCCCAAAAAACATTTTGATCATGAAAATGTCTGACGCATCCAAAAGCCATTGTTCTTTCGTCTGTCTCCTTGGTCTAATTCATTGTCTCGTCACCATGTTGTCTCACATCAGGACAGATGTGTGTGTTTTTACCACTAGAACTATGAAAGGAGCTGAGAACCGTTTGTTACACCACACTTCCCTTTATTGAAAACACACCAGCCCGTCTGATGTTCGTGTATCTTAGCCTTCGTCTCATCCTAACTTTGTTAGTTCTTTTCATCCTCCTCGTTTTCAACCTTTCATCCTCTCCACCCCGCTGAGAAGCACCTGTTTTGACCAACTCATGTGGTTTAGTTTTCAGAACAAACGGCAGTTTTAGAAAGGAATCGCAGCTCCTCTGAAGGCTGAGGCGAATGGAGTCTGAATGAATAATATGGTGGATGTTAGCTGCATAACAACGGTTAGATGTAATCATGGAACTTGGCGGATATTCATAGAGGAATGCTGCCATCTGCTGGATAGGAGACGACATAGTGTGCTGTTAAAGGAGCAAGTTGAAAAACAGGATTAAGTCTCTGTTGCATTTCATAAATATAGATACATTTTTCTCTTCAGTTTTGTTCATGATGTTGATATTTTGCCTTCTTCCTGCACAGTGGCTGGAGCCGATCCCTACATACCAGGTCAGATGCCTGGTGGTGGTATGCAGGACATGTATGGTCGACCCCCATCATCTCTGAGCATGAGCCAAAGATCACAGTATCCATACGGGCCAGGCTACGACAGGAGGTAGGTTCACCTTCCACCAGGACAGTTTTATTTAATATGTGCTTAACCATGTGTTTATAACAGTATTGTGTTTTGAGTAATATGAGGATATCACTGTTGTGTGATCCTCAGACCAGACCATGTGATGGGGATGGAGGGGAGCATGGGTCCTCCTGGGAGTCAGAACAACCTGGGGCCGTCCAACAGCGAGGGCAGCATGTACTCTGCCAGCAGATACCCTTCACAGCAGAGGTCAGCATCTGTGTTTTCACAGAATATACATTTTAAGTAATACCAGATATCTGTGAGTGATTTATATCCTCTCCCTCTTCTCCTCTATTTCAGACACGACGGCTACGGTCAGCAGTATCCCAGCATGCCATATGGGATGCATCCATCTGGGATGTACCCACAACAGCAGGTGAGAGGCAGCTCGTACCTCTGACTACTGAATACAGTAGACTTACAGTGTTCACTTCATGTATTGAAGGAACACGAGACAGCCTAGAAAAACTCAACCAATTCTGAACAGATGTAATACAATGTAGGAATTCATTTTAAATTATTTAAGTAATCAATCATATTGATCTTCCAGTAGACTTACTGAGTTGGATCATGTTCATGAAGTATAATCTACGGTCCATTGAACATTCAATGAGTGTTATCAAAGTAATAGTTGTGCGGTTCATTACTTCTTCTTAGTGTCCTGGTAAAAGCAGTGTTATTAAACTGATTGTTCCAAATAAGTATTAGAAACATTCTGAACTGAGTTCAAACCCTATTATAGTCACAACCAAATATAATTTGTCATAACTCTAAAGTCCACAACAGATGTTATGTCACTCGTTTGCTCGAGGTGCACAGTGGTAGTGTTGTACAGTTTAAGGCCTCACACAGTGTTTGTGAAATAATTTTGGGGGGGTGTTCAGACACACTAGATATAAAAATGTTTCTCAACACCTCTCATAGTTTTACTGCTTTGTTTGAATATTACACATATTATGACCAAAGCAATACACTGAGAATAAATCTACCAGATCTAACAAAAAGATATCTGCCAACTTTGCTTCAGCAGGGCTACAAACGGCCCATGGATGGTATGTACGGACCCCCACCCAAGAGACATGAGAGCGACATGTATGCCATGCAGTATGGTAACCAGCAGCAGGACATGTACAACCACTACAGTGGTGGATACTCAGGCCCTGAACACAGAGCCTTACAGGGACAGTTCTCTTACCCTTACCCCCGCGACCGTATAGGCCCCTCAGGACAGAGCCAGCACAGTTTGATGGGCGGGGGTCCTACTCCTAACCATGCTGCTGATGGGCCCAACATGTGGCCATCCAGGACAGACCTGGGCTATCCCTACCCCAACCGACAGGGGCCGCCATCTCAAATGCCACCGTACGGCTCCATTGGTAGAGATGACATGGACGGGCGGCCTGGGCAGGAGCAGTGGCACCGTCATTCTCCCTACATGTCGTCAGCAGGTGGCATGCCACCCTTGTCACGCCAGCCATCCTCTTATTCCAACTCCCCATCCATGGCCAACCACCTGCCCAGAGCACCCAGCCCAGGGGCCTTCCAGCGCTCCCTGGACTCTCGGATGTCACCCAGCAAAGTACAGTTCATGTCGCCCATGAAGATGCCTAAGCCTGGGATGGCCATGATGGGCTCACAGGGCGCTGGATCCCTGGGTCAATTTCCTCCAAACCTGAGGAGGGACCTCAACTACCCACCAGGATCAGTGGAGGCCTCCATGCCCATCCTCAAGCCCCGTCGTAAGCTCACCTCCAAGGAGACTGGTGAGTTGGATTTCTGATATGTTGTAAATTCAGTGCAGTATTTTCATGATCCAATAAAACACAATACCTTAGATCAGCAGCACAAGTTCAAATAATTCCAATGATCTATTCTCTTCAGTGTCCCTTCTGATCAAGTACAAGTCTGATCTTTTTTTTTTTCTCTCCCTGCTTCTAATACATCCCACTGTTTGAAACCCCAGGAACGCCTGAGGCCTGGCGCGTCATGATGTCTCTGAAGTCTGGGCTGCTGGCAGAGAGCACATGGGCTCTAGACACCATCAACATCCTGCTGTATGACGACAGCACTGTGGCCTCCTTCAACCTCTCTCAGGTAAAACCAATAAGATGGCTACACCTCGCTGCTGACTGACAGAGATCTGGCAGTGAAGCATGCTGGGACAGGGTGACAATGTTTCACTGCTTGACCCCAGTCAGACCTGGTATTAACATCCGTCCTGAGTCATGCAATTACAAGTGGTCAGCTCTCAGTTCAGATCTGAACACATCCTGAGAACCGATCACTCAGACCACTTCTGGAGGTGGTCTGGGACGTATGTGGCCACGTTTCTGTGAACACAAATCCGCTTTCTCTCTCTGTCTCTCTCTGTCTCAGGCCGACACAGACACAAACATTACGTATGTGATTATTTGTATGAGATCTGAACACACGTGGTCACAGGAGACACATTCAGGACACATTTTAATACCAGGTGTGAACATATAAACTTAAAGTTATCCACTCGTGATACCAGGTGTGATGAACAGGGCCTTTAAGCTCGTAGATAAATCTTTTCTATTTCTCAAAGATTATTTGAGGGGGAAATGTTTTTTCCATAGATTATACATTTTGAGTACAGTATTCACTAACACTAATCTAATGCCCCTCTGCTTAAATTGCTGACTGATGATATTCTATCTTTGTCTGACCAGTTGCCTGGATTCCTCGAGCTCATCGTGGAGCATTTCCGCCGCTGCCTGATCGAAATCTTTGGCATCCTGGAAGAGTTTGAGGTGGGAACCATAGCTCATAAAAACTTTTTGGATGCTCCTTCTAACCAGAAGGAGGAAGAACCCATCCCTGAGCAGGAAACAGACTCTGCTGTTCAGCCTGAGTCCGAGTCAGCCTCGGCAGTAGAAACGCAGGTGGAGCAAACGGGAGGCGTCACCAAGGAAGCCCCAACCGTTGCTCCAGAGCCAGAGTCTGCTGTGGTGAACGGTGAAAAGGAGGAGTGTGAGGCGAGCAGAAAGGAGGACAAGAATAAGGAAGACAGAGAGAAAGAGGGGAAAGAAAAAGAAGAGGGTGAAAAAGGCGCAGAGAGTAAAAAGGAGTCTACGGAGCAGCCTGTCACTGAGCTAGAACCTAAACCTCAACAAGCCAGCAAATACGATAAGCTCCCCATCAAGGTTGTCGACAAAGAGGACCTGATTGAAGACATGACAGAGCGCTTGGGTTACATCACTGAGTTCACCAGTGGGCTGCTCCACTGGCAGGCCGGTGGCGGAGACTCCACCGCACACATTCAGACACACTTTGAACCCCGGACTGCTCCACCTGCCAGAGAGGATGAGAAAACAAGAAAAGAGGACAAGCAGGAAAACAAGATGGAGGACGGGAAGAAACAACCACTGAAACATATCACCGCTACCATTGATGATGTTTTGTGTGCTCGTGTTGACGCTCTCTCTTACGCCCACCCTGCACGCTCCTTGCCATCCTACCCCTTCCGGGTGCACCCAGATGGGGAGCAGGACCACATCACCCTGCTGGAGGATGAGCCCCGCTGCCTGGACGAGGCTCCGCTCTCCACAATATCCGCCTGGCAGGACTCGCTGTCCAAGCGGTGCCTCTGCGTCTCCAACATCGTCAGGAGTCTGTCCTTCATCCCTGGCAACGACTTGGACATGTCACGCCACCCTGCCCTGGTTCTTCTTCTGGGCAGGCTGCTCCTGTTGCACCACCAGCACCCTGAGAGGATGAGGTTGCCCCCTAGCTTCCAGAGAGACGAACAGCAGGAGCAGGGGCTGTCGAGTAGCAAAGAAGAGTGGTGGTGGGAGTGTCTGAGTCTGCTCAGAGAGAACGCCATGGTCACACTGGCCAACCTTTCCGGACAGCTGGATCTCTCGACCTACTCAGACACCATCTGCCTCCCCATCCTGGACGGCCTCCTCCACTGGATGGTGTGCCCCTCCGCTGAGGCCCAGGACCCCTTCCCATCAGCAGCGCCCCACTCCCTGCTCACCCCTCAAAGGTTGGTGCTGGAGTGCCTCTGCAAGCTGAGTATCCAGGATGGCAACGTCGACCTCCTGCTAGCTACGCCGCCCTTCAGCCGACAGGAGAAACTGTTCACCGTCCTGCTCCGTTACGTGGGACAAAGGAAGGCGCAGGTGTACAGGGAAATGGCGGTGGCTGTCCTCTCCCACCTGGCACAAGGAGACCCCACAGCAGCACGTGCCATAGCCATGCAGAAGGGCAGTGTGGGTAATTTGGTAGGTTTCTTGGAGGATGGTGTTAGCATGGCGCAGTACCAGCAGAACCCTCACAGCTTACTGCACATGGGGCATCCTCCTTTGGACCCGCCGAGCATAAACATGATGTGCAGAGCAGCCAAAGGCCTGTTGGCCATGGCTAAAGTGGAGGAAAACAAAACGGAGTTTGCGCTGTTTGAGAGCAGATTGTTAGACATCTCCATTTCCTCGGTGCTCAGCGCTGGAGTGGCGGCCATTATTTGCCAAGTTCTCTTTCACTTGGGGAAATTATGACAGGAGGAGAGGCAGGACTCGTGTGGCAGACCCTAACAGTGTATGAGAAATTTCTGTGGTTTTCTATTTTTATTTATCAAAATGACAGAAAATGTGTGTTTTGTTTTTTTTAAAGGAGTATCCACATAAACAAAATATATATGTAAAGCGTCTGGGCCCTGTTAAAAAAGTGGGTTCAGGATTTGAAAGCTCAGTTTATTACAAATATTTAATACCTGCTGGTGTCGGATTGCTACGTTAAATTTTTTGGTTTGTTTGGCATATTTGTTTCTGTTTGTTTACTTTTTCAGCCAAAGCTGCCACCAGATGTTGGTGCTGAATTACATGGTTCCTTTTGAGTCGATGAGTCATCGAGATGTTTTTCAGTTTTATAAATGCTAATAAACTCATCAACATTTTGTTAATGGAGAGTATTTATTTAAAATGTGACACTGTACAGTAGTTTGAACTTTTTTGCCAACAGTTGCGGGGGAGAGAAATGCTGACTTTTTAAAATGAAATGTATACGTCTCCATCGCTGGAAGATAAAATTGTGCAATAGGACTCGAGCAAGTTGTCCGTTCTGAGAACCAGAAGAAAACGTAAATCTGCAGTGTGTGCTTTAGGCCATGAGGAGGCAGCATTGCACCAGCCAATCAACATGAGAGCAGAGCGTCTGTCAGAGGAAGAAGTGTCTAATTTATCAATCATAGCCTCAACAACTTTCACAGAAGAACTTTGTGTTTCCTAAGCACTTGTGTCATGTCTGTATTTTTTCATCATTGTGTATATAAACCGTTGTACAATGGACGCACATGATTCTTTCAGTCTCTATCAAGCATAGCAACAGATGGGACTTTCTGACTAATATAACAAATGCTTTTATTGTTGGTAAAATTTGTTATTGTTATTATACATATTTTGTTAATGGGGTCAAATATTTGAACATGGCAGATGTAACTGATGTTTCAATGTAAAAAAAATCCTGTATGCATTGTATTATAGCTGAGAAAACAATCGCTTTGGTAATCAAACGTGGAAGTGCCAGGGTGAGAGGATATCTAGGCGAGGTTACAGAAGCAACCTGAACACATTTCTGTTTGTTACTGTCCTCCATTCATGTCAAAGGGCATATTTTTTTCAATCTAGATAAATGCTCTAAAAGAAACGTCTGAAAAGATCATTCAAAATGTCCTGAAGCTCATTGTAAAAAAAACTTGCCTTTTTTTCGTATGACTCCATGTCTCTCTTTTATTCAGTATACACATTTATACTCTGTGCTGCACATGTCACAAAATAAATGTACGATGAACATCGTTAAACACCGGAGGCGTTGCATTATGTCCAGACAATCTTAGGCCAATAAAACAAACATCAACTGCTTACGTGACCTGCCTGTTATTGAATTTCATTCAGGATAAACTGACCACTGTCACTGCGGTGACGTTCTTCCCTTTGCACAGTTCAACAATGACTGAAACCATGTTTCACACAAGAGTCCAGAAGATTCTTGATAGGAGAACCTGACTGTTTCTGTCTGATCACATTATTTGCATCAGTGCAGATATAGGAGCCAGGAGACGTCTGTGCATGTTCAGAATTCTTTACTTTGAGCTCTGATTTCATCTCTAATGACAACGGTACGGTACCAACTTTATGAAATGATATACATCATTTTAGTTCAATGTGTTGAACAGCTGAATTAGATACTCCTACAATGAAGAATTTAGAATATTACCTCAACAGTGATGCTGACAATACTTGTATAATTATCAGCATTGCTGTTGCAGATGAACACGAGCTCTGACCAACACTAAAAAGTTTAAAACCACCCTCTCTCTTTATGTGAAAGAAAAGAAAATCCTGCATCTGCACCTTTGTCCTGGACCCACTCATTCTTAAAGGTCCAGTGTGTATGATTTAGGAAAGGGAACTATTGGCAGAAATTAAATGTAGAATAATTCTAATGATGTTTTCATAAGTTCATTTCATCTAAATTGTATGAATTGTAGTTTTCTTTACCTCAGAAAAGGCCCTTTATATTTAAATACTTTATATTTACATCGAGGGGGCCCTCTCTACGGAGCTTTTATGACAATTAAAGGCTACCACAGTTTTTCATGTTTGAGAGGGTGAGGTGAGGGGTGTTCAGTTGCAACATGCAATTTCAACACTAGATATCACTAAATTCTACACACTGTACCTCTAAACCCACTCTCTCAGATTGTTCATGAACTCTCCCTCCAGTGTAGAGACTCTTCAACGCTATGATTGAACAATCCTGTCAATATTTAGTTTCACCGTCAACAACAAGCCTTCAGACCCGTGACGTACAGCTCATCTGAACAGTGCGCAGGCGAATTGAATTTAAAAATGAGTCGTTTAACCCATTTATTCACATGACCCTGCTACATTCATGCTCATGTTGAAGTCTCCGTCTGAACTGCAGCACCTTCATCACTGTTCTCATGGGACCACGAACACAAGCATCAGTTTTCATGATGTCGTCATTCACAAAGAGGTCAGTGATCTTTCCACCCCCCCATTCTCTGCATGTGGACGGATCAATACACTTCCTCCACGTGGATTCACATCAGCCTCACTCTGAACACACTGAAAGTCCATGAGGAGGCTAGATTATGAAGAAAGAACCGTAGTAAAGAAAAGATTCAGAACATTCGACATTTGACCTAACGTCAAAAAGAATGTTGATTTTCTACATTTCTGTTCTGTGTGTTTCTCCTTTCATCTCAGTACATAATGCTAGATTCTTACATTTGTTATGTTTATTATAAATTCCGAACATGCTTCAATAGTGGGTAGTTTTATGTTGTGTTATTCATTGTCTTCATCATGTAAAAGAAAATTTGAGTCATCCAAAGTGCACTCTCATCAGTTTCCTCTTTTGTGCAGCATTTCTCCATCACTAAGTCTTAATTTCACAATATGTCACATATCTCCATGTTCAATTCTTCATTCACTTCTGTGAATTTAAGCATTTATGAATCCTCTTATAACTGTTTTTACTTTCACTCTTAGCAGGCGGGTGTATTATGATCATGGAGTTTGTTTGTCTGGAGCAGTTTTAATCCAATTTAGATTAAATTTGGCAAATCGGAGTTGAGTCGCTGCTGATTTTTTATCTTTCAAAACTGTCAAAGATCAAGGTCACAGCCTGGGATCCACGTCATCTAATGTAAAGTTAATGCATTGAAAATAGGCTGAAAGCACATATACAGAGACACATTCAAATTCTGTTATAAATGTATTAATAAATGTTTATTTTCTCCTGCAGCACTGATCTATATATATGATCAATAGTTACACCACACATATGCCCACAAAATAAATACATTACAACCATTACAATGTTGTTTTCCTGTGATATTATCAACATGTGTTATTAGTTTGCTGAGCTGTGTCCCTCTTATTATTGTCAAGTTATAATAGGTCATAACGTTTTCATCATTTCCGCAATCAGTAACATTCACCTGCACTTAAAAGTTCAAACTTTAAATTATTTTGTACATTTCCACACAGTTGAATATTTGAGAGCGGGTGCAGCTCCTCTCAGTGTGTTTCCAGTTGTTATCATATTTGATTCTAACTTGCACAGTGAGGTCCCATGACTGGATTATATTTAGCCTCAAAAACTGCAGCTTGTTTTAAATAGAAATGTTGGCTGTGCTACAAACCTCTTGATAAACTTCTCCCAATATCACATTAAAAAATAATGTTATTATGACAAATGGGTGTCACGGTGTCACATTCACTTAACACAGTGTTCTAGGAATTGAATCTGCAGTGCACTGTTTTATTATTATTATTGTTATCTTTGTTTGTTGTTGCAGTCGGCTCATCGCCCCCTCGTTTAACGAAGGCGTGCAAATTGTTGCATGTGTAAACACGGACATCAGGTAGGAACTGTAATCTGATAAATGTGTGTGATGCAGGTTCCCTTTCTGCTGCTCTCTTCAACATGAGGATGTTTTCTGGCATCATTTTGTAGTAAAGAAGAAAAAAATCCTACAACCTATTTCTGATCAGAGATAAGTGAGGATCAGTTTATCACAATCACTCTGCTACGTTTCATTCAGCTCCTCTGGATAGAGCCCTCAGTTTTTTTTTCTCAAAGTGTTGGAATTTGATGTCTCTCTCTTTCTCTCCCGTCCTTTGCCAGAGGGAAATGTGGTCAGAATATTGAGTCCTATTTTAAGCTGCCATTAATAAAAGCATTCCTGAGGTTTGACAACACAGACAATAAACAGCCTCATCACAGGATGTGTTTCAAAGAGGGATTCTCTGCAGTAACGTAGCTCGGCTGCAGATGCTCCATCAGTCATTTTCATCTCATTAAAATCTTCCTGACGCCTTCAAATGAATCACAGCAAACCAGAGAGGTGACTGACAGTTTCAACAACTTCTGTCTAATGATTCCTCGGAGGAAGCAGAAATGATTCATATTCTTAGCTGCATTGTCTTCACATGTGCGCACCTGCACATTCTGCATAGAAATGTGTAGCCCACGTACAGTGTACCCCCGCTGAGTGTTTTCAATTCCAGCCTGTCATTCAGGGTTGGGAGGGAAGTGGGCTGCTGCACTGTTTCGGTGATGGAGGATGTGTTTCACGTAGGCAGCCGACCGCAGGAGAAAACCTCCCACACTCCTGTGCCTCTGAGAAGCTGAGTCATCGAGCTCTGACAGGATAGATGTGGTGGCTGAGAAGAAGCCCGCCGTCTTCATTGGCTGCTGCTGGGCCGGCTGCTCCGCCCTGCTGCCTCTCACCGCTAAACGTAGGTAGATGAATGAGTTCTGGGTGAAAAGCGACTATGCTGACCTTTCCGGAGATGTGTTACAATGTTTTTTGGCGGTAGACTGCATACGTGATAATTGTGTCCGTAGATTGTACATCGGCCTGTTGATGAGGCTTTAATCCTCTTCTCTCTCGTCCTGTGCGACGCTCCAAACGAAACAATACAGCCTGAATGAGGCCTTGGCAGGATGTGATTCAGGCCTGTGTTGTTCTTGGATTCAGACTCAAAGTCCCTATCATGTCCGCCCGTTTCCCAACACAAACGAGCCGCCCGGGCCAGATGTCATGGCGCTATTTAACGAGCGCCATAGTTAAGGAATTAGTCTGGAGGGCTTACAGATCATTAGCATCCTTTGACAACATCCACAGCTTTCCAACGGATTAAGCACAACATGTGCCATTTGATAGCTTCACATGCCTGGGAGGCCAATCATGCTCCCGGCCAGACTCGGCTTGAACTGGGAGCTTAGAGTAGAAAATAGATGGACACACAGAGATGCTGTATTTGAAACCATTTTCAGACGAGTCCTGTGGAGGATCTCTGGACTTTTCCTTACATGCACATTGCAGCAGGAGGTCTCTCTGCTCAGACGCAACAGCAACAACTTCTGCCCAGGACTCAGGTGAGGGGTGGTGCAGCAGGCAGATGCAGGATGTACCATGTTAACTGAGCTAAAGGAGATCAGGTGATTTTATTTTATTTATCACCAATCGATCATCACTTCTCATCATCCATCCAACATCCACTTCTGCAGACTTTCTGCAGACTTTATTCAAGGGGGCCAGGAGGAGAAAGTCTGCAGAAACTCCGGAGGCTCTCACTCGGCCATTTGCGTCACATGTCTGTAAAGCAGCTATTGTGTATGTGATGCTCTATTCCAACCTGAACTCTCTCTTCTTACTTCAGAGGACAAATGCATCAGCCGAGCATGAAGCTACAGGCAGAATAAATGTCTCTTTCTCTTTTAGCGACCCTGAACAATTAAGTCCTCTCACATTACATGAAATTCAGCCAGACTTCTTTTCAGAGAAAGTGGATAATTGTGCGGCTGTGGGAGTGAACGAGCTAAACCACTCCGAACACGATGAGGAGGTGTGTGTGAGTGTGTGCATGTGCCCGTGTGTGTGTAGGTGTTAAAAGGAGGACAGATGACGGAGGAACAGTGGGCCGATGATGCAATCATCTGTGCTCATTGAGATGAATAGGAAATTGCATCACCGGAGAATTGTACTTGGCGTGTGTCTGTTTTCAGAAGAAACGCAGTTAAGAAGAAGAACTGCAACCCCATTTAAAGAACCATTTACCGTCAATTACATTTGTTGTCGCCTGACGTCCTGAATTATGTTGACTGATTCAATAATCGACTGTCAAGTCTGTGTTTCAGGGCATTTTGTTATTAACAATTCATTTTACTCACCTGTAAATGAAACATAACATGCAGGGAACTTCTTGTAGTAATGTGTTAAACTGATTTATCGTTTATGTTTCTGAGGAGTTCTGAGGTGGTTAGTTTTAAGGTCCGGATCATGGATGTACTGGACTGAAATAAACTCCTCTGAACACGACGCCTCTCTCCCTGACTCTTTTACTCCAAGACGTTTAACTGATATAATGACTCATGCAAGAACTGCAGGTTTTCTTGGTTCTGACATTAATCATTATTACAGAGAATATACACTGACTGGGTCTGAGGTCTTGGTGTCCTGTCCACAGTTTTACATGTAACCTGTGGGGGAAAATGTTTTTCGGGCTGAACAACTAATTCTGATGATACACGTCCTTTATGAGTTTCTATATGTTTTCCGTTGGTGAATAGGCTTTACCTCAACATTGTTTGATTAAAATAAAAAAATATTTTATATCCACCTTACTGTTTATTGCCAAATATGCTAAACTAAGCAAAGAACACTATTTTCAATCCTCACAAAACCAACTCCACTACTAAACATACGTATTACACTTCCATTAGTTTAACTTAGTGAATTGTTTGATTGCTACACTTCTGCTTTATTTCTTAGTGTTGGATTAAAGATCACTGGAGTCTGGAGCCATGAGTGAGGAATAATAGAACAAGAAGTATTGAGTCGTCTGATGATGTGAACGGTTGATGATGTAAATCTTTCAAATGGTTCCTGAGTATATTTAATCATATCTATATTTAATTTCCTAACATTGCATCATAAGCTTTAGCATGTAACAGGAGAAATAACTCAGGGAGGATGTCATGGCATTGGGGTAAAGCCTTGAATATGAATCTGTCCACGCATCAAAAAGTTTTACGTTTCTTTATTGTGGAGCTATGAGCCACGACTCCAGTGGAAGCACACACATTTTGACAGAAATGTCATATGTAGTTAAGGCTTCTCGTCCCTGGGGTTCTCTGAAGGCCAGGACCACGATCGTCCCAAGCCGTTTCAACTGCCAGCACAGACGGCTGGGGCTGATACAGCTAGAACTAAACTGTGTCTGAGGAGCACGATGGACCCGAGTCGTTCAAAATGCCGATGGCTGCCAGAAGTTCCAATCCTCTGCGTTATTCAGGCGAGAGGTGGAGCAGCCTGTTGCAGCAGATAGAGGCAGGAACCCACGTATTTACTCTGCTGCAGAGATCACGTGATCATGTTTACAGACCCCCGACACCAGTGTCAGCTCTTATCACCAGGAACTCTCTTGACATCTTTGTCTGTGTCTTCCAAGTGTCACCACTTTTACACCGGGAGATATTTGTTTTCTTTTTGTTTTTTAACTTTTGCATCTGCTACGCCTTAGCCTAGTTTATGCTTCTGCGTCACGTCGACAGCGTAGCTACGGCGTTGACACGGACCCCTACGCCGTAGCCTGACACGCACCTCCAAGTGACGGATCCTCTCCTGTGTTCACACATCAGCTTCTCCTGGGTTTCTACAGAACTTACACTTGCAGGTCAGGCAGAGAAAGTGTGCAGAAACTGTGGAGGGTCGCACTCGGACATTTGCGTTCACACGTGCACCTGCTCCACAGAGGACTACAGAGTTTAGTGCATTTCTGAAACCAGCCTATGTTAGCCTAAGGTCCCAGACTGTTTAAAACACTAGGTGGCGTAATGAGACACGATCCACCCAGAAAATATGGATTTAAAACATTTCTAATTTGTTAATAAACGTGATATAAAAACCAGCATTAATGTGTCTGATTGAAGAACAGCCATATAATCTGGATTAATTCAACAACATTGAAGTGTGCAGTATGATTTCTCATTGCAATGTCGCTCCGCAGTGAAACCGGCGTCACATCGGGCCCTCCAGCGGACGCCTGTAGGTCCGCGGACCACAGATTGGGACCCCCGGCAATGAGCCCGTCCTCCTCAGCAGTGAGTCGCTGCCGGGTTGAGGGGGAGGAGCCGGGGGAGGCTGAGCTCCGGTGTGGATGTTTGTTGTTTGTGAGGGGGCAGCAGTGTGTGTGGAGGGGGAGTCACGGAGGGTTGTCCACCGGCCTTCCTGCTGCAACTTTTCTGCCTCAGCACCGCGGTGGAGTGATGCTGATTCCCGGCGGCTGCTCGCTGATCGTCACCGTGACACCCTCGGACGCGGGGCTGTGAGCGGGTGTTTTCTCCCGAGCAGCAGCGGGCGCTCAGGATGCTGGAGCTCGCCTGACAGAAGCGCCCTGCCGCCGTGTGCTCGATCTCCGGATCCCCCTCTCTGGATTTTAAAAAAACAACTTCTTATCTCCGGCGACCAGCGGCTGTGCTTTAACTGTTTTTTCTCCATTTCAACTTCCAAACATGGTGTTCTTCTTCTTCGCTTCGCCCTCGGCTCGTAACAAACCCGGGTAGCGACAGGAGCAGCGACGCGACAACACCCCGACACGACGACCAGCTTTCCCCTCGGTAAGACATCGCTCCGACTGTCGCCTCGGCGGCCACAGCGGGCGAGCGCAGCCGGGATGTGGAGCCTCTGTGTCGGCGCTGGTTGACAGACAGAGCTGCACATTCAAACCTTCATTTCTCTGTTCTCCTCTGGAGCCGAGAGTCGAATAACCCGAGTGCACGGACCCGCTCGCTGTGCGGGTGAGGAGAAGCTAGCTCCTAATCACACAACTTGACCAACGCGCTAATGTTAATGAACTTGCTAGCAGCGTTAGCTCGCGCTAGCCACATTAAAGATTGCCTCAGGTGCTAGGGCGCTAACAAAGGACGCGGTGGTATGTGCGAGCTGCGGGGGAAGTTATTTGCCAAGTTAGCTAACATTATGTTAGCATAACCTGCTGCACTGCATTTATTAGCAGCTCCTCTGAACCCACTTGAGGCTAAGTGACTCCTCGGTAAACTCCTCTAATGTAACGTGGATGTCCCTGACTACAGGAAGTGGGTTCTCACTTTGGATTAACTTTTGTTTCCTTGCGCTCTGGCTCCATCGCGGACATTTGTCCTGACGGATTGTGGACTCGTCCTGTCTGCTTTACTGATTTGCATGTGTTTGTCTTCGCAGAGGCGCATCTGCCCCCGGGTTTATTCAGCTGTGGAGATTTTAATCGGCCATCGATGCATCTCGGGGTGTCTGAGTCCATGAGAGAGTGCGAGTACAGCCAGATCAGCACTCGCAGCTCCACGCCAATGGAGACCCCTTACAAGAAGAGGACCCCGAAGAAGAGGAAGTGGGAGTCCTTCCCAGGTCGGAATAAGTTTTACTGCGATGGCAGGATTATGATGGCCAAGCAGACGGGGGTCTTCTACCTCACCCTCGTCCTCATTCTAGTGACGTGTGGACTCTTCTTCACCTTTGAGTAAGTATTGCAGCTCCCGCCTGCGCGTTGCTCTTGCTCACTGACAGGGTGGATTAAGGATTTCATTTCACGAGGCTCAGCTGTCAAGAGGAGGGAGAACAAGAAGTTTCGATGTAGGTCAGTTGTGGCCTTGGCCTCCCTGCGGGGTGGGTGTATTTCCTGCGATGTCCTCGGGGCTCAGGGATATGTCAACACAACTAGACGCCTCTGTTTTTAAGAAGTATTGAAAAAGAAAGTACGAGTAAGTGGAGGTGGTGTGTTTTGCCAGAGGATGGAAACTGCTCTGTGGTTCTTCTGAAAGTGCGTGGGTTTCCTTTTTCTAATTTGGTTGTTGGTTATGTTGTATGTGGCCTTGCAGCTTGATGAGGGTGCAGGCAGTGTTCTGTGCTAGCTGAGGTGTCCTCCAGCAAGGAATTGAGTCCCGACCAGTGGCCAGCTGCAGGGTTGCTGACCTGTAGTGGACCCATGATGTTTGACAATCTCTCCTCGATATGATACTAAGTTCATAGAAGTTAAACCTCTAACCGTAATTGTAATTTGGTCCCATGATTTTCCAGACAACCAGCAGCCCCACTAGGGACGGGCAATGTTTGTGTTTTTTCCAATTATAATTTCTTGAGCAGCCATCCTCAATAAGAAATGTATTTTTATTGCTAATTGTTTTAAGTATACTTAACAAAAAAGTATAAATAAGTCCAAAACTCTTTTTGCAAAAATTAAATAAATCTTGACCCAGCTTCGATAATTTAACACCAAGTAACAGTTTGCCTGCTGCATCCCTCATCGTTTAAATGTATCCCATGTTCCTCCATTTACATGGAATTGTTGTCAAACTTTTGTTACAAGTCCTGTTGTCAGAATCCTTTGCCGTGAAATACAGTCACATTTTTGACCGTTCATTTTAAATTTAGTTGTTGAGTCAATAAGTTGAAGGTAGCTCCATAGCTAACTGTCCGCTAACATCACAAGCTGCTGGGCCACGCAGAGAGTGTGTTGCATGTAAGCACAGTAACTATTTCAAAAGGCGTGGGATCTTGGTACGAATCCCTATATTTTACTTTAGCACCATTTAGTATTTTTCTCTTTTAATTAGTGATGAATTCCTTATAGAGTAAACCAAACAGTGTCAGTGTGCCCATGTGTGCCACTTACACCCACCTTAATTACTGTCCCACTATCCCCAAAGCAGCTGCCTGTCTTTCTCCCACTGGTTGGGCTACCTGTAATCAACAGACCGCATGCTTTCCTCCATACTGTCACATCCAGTCCCTCATCTTCACCTCATCCCAGATACCTTACATTAGGTCACTGCACAATGCAGCATGTCAACCCTAACCTAAACACTTAAATCACTGGAGTGCACTGCAAGAGATGGTGCATCGGCCTCTCTATTAGTCCTGTGTATTCCTTGTGACATGTATCATGGCTCATCTATATTAGATAAGAATCCTGCTTCATCATGAAATTTGTCATTCTATTGGGCAGTCGTTATCAGGGTAAAGGGTACAGGCAGAAATACGTGCAGTGGTTGATGGCTGAGGTTCTATATCTGCACTATAAAGATAGTCCATGCACAAACATTACACACTCACTGGTAACTTTATGAGGGACACACGTGCAATCCAACACCTCTGACATGGTTTCAACCCTCTTAAATACATTTTCTAGTTTATGTCAAAAAGGTAATAATTCTACTTTATATGCAATGGGGATGGACAAAATATTACAAACACCTTCCACCTTAAATAGATAAAATAGTAAAATAAATATCCATTACTGTGCAGCATGCAGAAAATTAATTGTACTGTTCTTTTTTCCTTGTCCCACTAATGTTAGTGTTATTCCCAATGTTAGTGGACATCACTCTGGTTTCAAACAAGTCGGCAGCTACATATCTGATAGCAGTTGCGCAATGTCGGCTTTAGTATGATCCACTCATCTTTGTCCATCGTTATAGTGACTGTGAAACTGAAGTGTTCCCACACAGGACACTTATATGATGAGGGGGGGGTCTTCACACTCCTGTTTGTCTGCAGTTGCCATGACCACGAGCCTACAGCATATCTGGTCCTCTGCCAAAGTTGCCCCCCGGAATTTGAGACCCGTACACACACAAGCAAGTTACGGAAATTTCCGGTTTGGAAACATGTACCATCAAATAAAAATATTATTTTGTTTGTTGCATTTAGCAATAAAGGCTTTAAGGGGTGATTAAGGGGGTATTGATGTGACCCAATGCAAAAAAATGTTACGCCAGGACTGTGAAGTCCAGATAAATGCATCACATTTTATCAGTAGTAACCTCTGACCACTTTCACTACATTGTCTCCTCAGCAGAGATACAGATATAACCCATGACCAAAGGGCAGCCTTGAACCTCCAGCCCTCTTTAATATGGAACAGTTTATACAAATATTGAAATGGCTGGGAAACATATTTGCAGGAGTGGCTATTTGAATCTGGATGTTCCTCAGCACCCACATGGAGGATGCCAGATGCTTCCTGATGATACCTCTCCCCCCTCAAATAGCTTCATTTCCTAAACTGTGACCAATCGATGGAGCTGAGCCCAGTGCACTGTCCTCTTTCTGTTGTGACTATAGGGGACATTTTTCAGGAACACCATGTAACCACAAAGCCATGCTTCAGCTTCGTACTGTCCACCCTGCTCAGCAGTCCATGCCCCTGAGCAGACAGAGTCCTCCTGACTTTCCTCTCTCCGTCTCCCCCCGCTTGGCTCCCGTCAGCTTAAAGGAGACATTTATCGGACAGGGGGGATAGTCAGCAGACGTGCTCATTGGCTTCTGTAGTCATTAACTATAATGCGTTTCGATTAGGTGAGTTCTTCTAACCCCACTCGGCAGTCATCAACATAGTGGAGAACAGTTATGCCTTCAGTTTTTAGGGCCGTCTTTTCTTTCTATTATGTATCCTATTATGATCGCACCTGGCCTGTATCCGTCTGTGGCGTCCAGAGAGAGCCAACAGATGGTGGGTGCTCAGGGATGGAGACATGCACGGAACATTTAGCAGAGACCTTTCTACATCTCCATATTTCTTGTTGCTTGTTTTCTTTGTCTCTGTCTAAGGGGTGCTCAGCCATGCACAATAAACCCTGTTAGTGACCGGCAGACTTTGCTCTGTTTATTATTCTGTTGCTGGCTCCCTCCAGTCGTCCATGTGTGCTGCTATTGCACATGTTGCCATCTTTCCCCTTTGCCTCATAAAAGTTGACTTGGACAGATGTTTGAAGTGGTGTTATGTTACGCCATTTTCTTTAATGTAAAAATTGATCACAAGAACTTGAGCAGAGAGGACGCCAAACACTTTGGTTTTAATATTATTCTTATGTGGACAAAACCAAGATGAAATGTGCTCATCACCAGTACCGGGCTGTGAGATTAAGCATTGAATAGTTGTTACATGTGTCTTTTAAAGTGCTGAGATGAAAAGGGTGCATTTGTGTTGTACAATAAACATCTTGAATCTTGAATACTTTCTGATAGTAAATTTAATTTCTTTGGACAGATGATTAGCTAGAGCAAAAAAAAATCAGATGAAGTCACGCTAGGCTCAGAAATTATAATGAAACTGTTATCAAGAAGGTAGGCAATCCTTCGGGCAAACTTGAGCCTCTAGGATGTAATGACCATGTGATTGATTGATTAATTGAGTTTAGAATTTGATTGATCAAACATATATTTGATATACACAATGTAATATGCTCTTTTGTCCTCATTTCCATATATTTGGATCAAATACTTGATTTTAGTGTGAGCCACTGTAAACTGTTGTGTTTTCCATACAACAGGAACTGTCTAGGGTGGTAGTTACCTTGATAACATGTTGGATGTTTGAGCTCCCCCAAACTCTGCCTGTCAGCTGCAGCTCATTCCTCCTTCAATGTTCTTTCTTGAATATCATTTCTTGCAAAACCAAACAATTGCATTGTACATTGCATGCACAGATCATTTGTTACATTGTAGAAATGCTTATATTCTTCAATAAAAAACCTACTAAAACTTAAGTCTGTCAGGAGATCAAGGTAACAAATCTTCTTGATTATAGGCATGTGAAGGCTCCAGCCTGGTTCTGGCTGTGTTAGGCTTTGATTTAAGTGTCCTGCAAGTTTAGTCGCATCTGATTTATGTCCTTCAGTAAAACCTGTAACCATCTTATTTGTGCAGCTTGTTGGGAGCAGTACAGTGTTTTGGAGTGTGTGCTGCCTGCCAGGATTGATTCAGGGAGAACATTATTGTTGTCTGCAAAGGAAATGCCCAGGAACCAGTCACATTTACCCACCGAAATAAAACTTTCATCTCCAAAACCATTGGAGATAATTCTACACTCTCAAGATCTTAAATGCTTACTGGTAGTTTTTACATATCACTGCAGCTTATTGTGAAATAACGGCGCCTTCATCAACAGTTTTGATTAAAAACTACAGCAAAGTCTGCCATTTTGGCCTGGAGTATAAGGACAAGTTGAACGTGTTTAACTGTCAAATGAGTTACCCCCCTTTTTTATAACCAGGTTTAAAAACCAGGTTTCCAATTCAAGAAAAATTACACCCATGTTGTCAGCTCCAGCCGTCTTTGTTAACAAAAATGCTGTAGCGGCGCTCCTCTGTCACCGCATCAAACTCGCCCCGTTGAACATACATGGCTGTGATTGGGCAGAACATTTTCTGAACGAATAGAAATCAGTCTGAATGGGAGGGCGGCCAGACCCATGTGAACATGAGTTCGCTGATTGGTCTGCTTTCCAGGTGAACAGGTTCCTAATTTGAATATGAAAACAAGAAATCTTGCATTCACTCACATGACTAACCAGATTGAAATGGCAACGGTGTAACTTGTTCTGAGGAAAGTAGTTGTTTTGCAAGAGCAACTTCTTTTAAGTTTGGGTGTAATAGGTCGAGGGATTCTTTCTTGTGTGCTGTTGTCCCTTCATTAACCTTTAATCTTAAATATGCAGGTGAGGCAAAACATATCAGTTACGGCTTATTAGATGCCTCCCCAACTCTAAGGAGACATTAAGAGAGGAAGATAGTAGCTTTCAGACAGACCTAAAATCTAACAAGGCTTTAGAGCAATAAGACAGAGAAGAGAGAGAAACACTGTAAGAAATAACTTGTATTCTATTCTACACAACAAAGTGTGCTATCTCACTTTTATGTAGATCAGTTAAGCATCTTGTGACAAACCTCCTCCTAATCTTTAGTCTCCATTTACCTTGCAGGTAATCCTAGTAGCTCACATGCTTTAGAAGTTGATATTGAAGATATTGTATCTTAATGCAACAGTGCAACTCAAAGTTGATATAATCATGTTTGTCCACAGGTTTAATCATGTGGCCTTTTAAAGAACACTGTAAGTGGACTAGAAGACAAAGGTTAAGTTCCTATCTTCTTGTAGAAATAGAAAAGAAAACAGTAAAGAAAGACAACACTGTAACCCACGGCATGCCTGCTTCATTCTGAGAATACAATAGCTGTCACAAATATCATCTATTGGCTCTCCTGCTGTCAAATTTGATACAGTGAAATGCTGACCTTCCCTGCACATATTAGTCTACTTCTATTAGTTGAGCTAAATCTTGTGTTGAGAAGGCAAGTTATTGCGAAAGACTTGTTCTCATTTTAACGGTCATGCCCATGGTACACAAACATTCAAAGAAAAGCATTCCTCCCCACCCAAGTTGTCAATATATTTAAGATTTGAAGTACAATGCCTTGTTTGATTTGGTTTCTTGGGCTTAAAGAATAAATGGACATTACATAAAAGCATAAAATACTCTGATTTGAAATTGACTATTTCAGCCAGGAAAACAAGGACAATGAATATCATACTAGACTGTATACTAATGTGTAAATATCAGCTAGCTTGAGCTGGGTTATTCAAGAAGTGAGTATGTTTTGGATGTGAATTTAATTCCTCACAAGACATTCTGTCAGAGACTTTTATTGTCTCTGTGTGTTTTGCTGTGGAAGCAAGAAGCTGATTCGTCACTTATGCTCATTGAAACCAGGAATCATGGCAAGCTGTTTGCTTTTTGTCTGGACTGGCTACAGTCCAGTGCTTCATCCCTGAGTGAGTGAGTGATAGAGTTGAGTTAATGATGAAATAACACTATTGTTCAACTGAGTTCTATGTGACTGACTGAATTTTCATCATTGTTTGGGAATGTCCCTATTGGCTGTTGCTCTTTTAAAATGAATGCGCTTAAAGGTACAGTGTGTAGAATTTTGTGATATCTAGTGTTGAAATTTCATGTTGCAGCTAATACCCCTAACCTCACCCTCCCCTTCTACACATGGCGGCCTCTGTAGAGAGGACCCCCTCAATGTAAATATAAAGGGCCTTTTCTGGGGTAAAGAAAACTACAATTCAAAGAATTTAGATGAAACGAACTAGTAAAACATCATGAGGATTATTCTACATTAAACTTCTGCCAATAGATCCCTTTCACCTAAATCTTACACACTGGACCTTTAAGTGTCTATCACATAAGAAACAATTCTCATTGATATCTGGTGACTATCAAATTAAACAAACAGGCCCCTGGCCTAAACTCAGTCATCAGCGTAGCCAATGGGTTTACTGGTTTTTATTCTGAAATAGCAACTTGTTAACATTCTTTGAGGTTAGTCTGGTGCTTAGTCACTCACGGCAGAGAATACTAGCTCAGATGGTACTGATAGAATGCAGAGATAGGGCCTCACTAGAGTAGTTAAGTATGAAAATCCTAAGTTTCTGTTCTGTCACATCACTTAAGCAATTTTTTGAACAAACTTAAGCTACTTCCCATAGAAAGAAGTCGCCATCACTGCCCCAGGATCAGGAGGCACTTTAATCTGTTCAGTGACTGGGAGAGAGGTGAAGCAGCAGTTTATTATTCAGACTATGAACTTTGAGCTGTGCGAGAGACAAGAGCTGCCTTGACAAAAGCACTGACACCGTGAACTTTTCAGGACATTACTAGGAGGAGCTGCATGTGAGAATACACACGTCTGAGTCAGTTGAACTGGACATTTAATGGACTTTACCCAGCCAGCTCCCTATTGCAAGGTGCTCGTAATGTCCAATTGAAGTAATGTGCAAACAGATAAAGGAGGTTCCACAACGGTTCTCAACAATGTCCCAAATTTTAGCACATAGATCTTACACTGTGCAGCCGTGTAGTAGGAATTGATCTTGTCTTGTTTGTGGTGGGAATCCTCTCCCTGACTAGCTCCATGCATTCTACTGACCCTGGACCCTCTGTCACACAGCTTACCCTTGCCAGGGGTAACTGAGTGCATGGCACATGTTGGTTGGAAGGTTATGTTTGAGAATTTGGAGGCTTAGATGACCAATGCTGTGCCCAGAGGCTGTGCCGTGTACTACTGTCATATGTCCGAAAGGTGGAAGGAGATTATGATTCCACGAATTAGTCTGGACACAAATTTTACTTTGTGCAAAAAAACATCACAGTCAGTTGTTTCACTGTCAAATGAGTTAGCCTAAAGCTAAGCAGAGAGTCATGCCCTTGTCTGCCATCTAAAGTATCAAATGAAATAAAAGGTAGAGCTCACAAAGCTTGGTTTCCATGTAGCCTGATGACGAATGAGACTTAAAGGTACAGTGTGTTGAATTCAGTGATATCTAGTGTTGAAGTTGCATCTTGCAGCTGAACACCCCTCACCTCACCCTCTCCTTCCAAACATGAAAAAGAACCTTTGGTAGCCTTCAGTCGTCATAAAAAATCAAAAGGTGTTTAGTTTGTCCAGTCTGGACTGATGGACTGTAAAAAAAAAATGGCGGCCTCCCTAGAGAGGACCCCCTCAATGAAAATATAAAGTATTTAAATATAAAGGGATTTTTCTGGGGTAAAGAAAACTACAATTTATACAATTTAGATGAAATGAACAAGTGAAAACATCATGAGGATTGTCCTACATTAAATTTCTGGCAATAGATCCCTTTCACCTAAATCTTACACACTGGACCTTTAAGAATGAAAGGCCACAAAGTCAAACGCTTCAAATGCATTTTAACACAACACTTAATACATTTGAAACCCACTTACATTTTGGTAATGCATCATCGTTGAGTAAATATCTCTACATCTGGGTAAACTATGCAGATGATCTGGGGTTGAAACATTCTTTCGAAGTCACAGCATATTGATCACCTTCAAAGGTGTGTAGCTGAAGAGGAAAGTAAATCTTGGTTGAAATGACAGCCAGTCAACAGCACTGAGTGCTAGCCGTCTCACAGTCACATCAAATAGAGATGAAAGTCCCCCAAGCTTAACTCCCAGCTGAGTTTTGAAAAGCTGGTCACAAACGTAAGAGGATTTGGTGGGAAATGTGATAACGGTAATCCGGAGTGGATTATTGTTGAGATTAGCACACCCCTTTGGGAAGGAGATGAATTGGGAAAAGTCTGGAGACCATATTCAGACAAAAAGAATTACCTTTAGTTTTCAGTGGAAGTAACGAGCATGTTCCACTGGTGCTCAGTTTTTCTGCTGAAGAAGAACTATACTACCAGCTTCACCAGGGTGACTGTAAACTGATATTATAATTTTATGTTTTTTAAATATGTCGATTAGTTTAGATAATTAGCTGCTTTGTTTTGATTGCCATGCTATTTGCTAAAATGTTATAAAAACAAATAGAGCCCTGTGATATATTGAACAATAATGCTGAAATCAAATTCAGATATGTGAAACAACTCCCTGGATTAGTAGAAGGACACTTGAGTTTAAGAGAGCAGATTGAGTGGATGCTCATACACATCTGTTGTTTGAGTTGGCATCCTTACTAAACATTGATTGAGTTACACTTACTGTGCTTTCTTTGTGTCCTGTTTTAAGAGCTACAGTGCTTCCTGCTCAGAGTGAAACTTTATATTTAGCTATCATGTTACTTCATGGGGTATTACTCCTCAGCCGTTTTTAGACATGCCATGTGGATAAAGTCTGGGGAATTGCTCTTTCACAAGACAAACTGAGCTGTTGTTCTTGTGATTTTTCACAAATCCTGGGTAGTGCAGCACGCAGAGGCCGGAAGCAACGTATTAATTCCACTGTGGAGATCATGAGATATTATTTACAACACACAGACACCGGCATTGGCTCTTATCACCACAAACTATCTAGACATCTTCGTCGGTGTCTTCTACATGTATGGCGCCGCCTATTCGCACAGAAATATTTTTCTTTTCTTTTTGTTTTTTAACCCCCCCACTCTCTTGCAGTGAATCCAGGGGGGGGAACTCTGTGGTGGTAGTCAGAATTCTAACTACCACCTATTTAAACTGTGAATTTATTGATCATAATGTATGATCTTGTATGTTCAATCATAATCTAATTATAAATTTGAACCACCCACCTATAACTACCTGTCCAAGCATTATTCTGAATATTAAAAAAAATCACCCTCATCAACCATGCAATGTTTTGAGATATTTAAATGATTTGTAATAAATGTCATCATGCTGTCTACGTCTTATCTTTTATTTTCCTTCCTTGGAGGATTCAGCTTACTCGTGTGGCTGTTTCCAGGGTAACCACATTTCCTTTCGAAATTCACCATGTCTGCCATTGAATACTGTCCGTCTCCATGGCAACAATGCCCCTAAATTCCCAGTTAAATATAAGAATCGGTATGAAACTAAAAGGCAAACTAAGATTTAATTTTGCAAATGTACAATTGTTGATCTGCACTATTAACTGTCCTTTTACAGTTAATAGAAGAGGTTTGTTGAAATTACTCATGGTCTCTACCACCCATGTTCAGTGACTGATAAATATTGATTTCTGGGACATTGTTATCGGGGAATTTAAACCAGAAAAGATGTTGCCTGCCTGCAGCTTGTCCATGCATCCCTATTGATCAATGTCTATAGGACACGCAGGCTTGGTGTTGCATCCATCCTCCCTCTCTGGTGGTTTCAGCGTTTGATTTCTGTCCGTTGCTACTGAGCTGCTACTTTCTATCACAGATGACTGCCTTTTCATTATGTTCCTGATGTCTGACACATTGAGACAAGGCTTCTGAGGACAGAGGCAGCGGTTTGTGCTGCTCCCTCAGCCATCCCCATAATCTCTTGCCAACTGACAAGTTTTGAAAAATGGTAATATTTCACTGGAGGAGAACACTAGCTGCATGTTTTGGTTTTCACCTGCAGAAAGAATGAACACAGAGTGTTTTCACTTGATTCTGTCACTTGCCTTTGTGAATCTTTTTAGTGTGGCTCTTGACTTTCTTATTGACTACTTCAAAACCATTCAAATCCTGGCTTCGTCTTAATTATTACAGATGTAACACCCGCACTCAAAAGCCTGCCAAGCTTTTTACAACCATAGAGATTTCTTATTAGCCCCTCTAATTGGTAGATTCATTAATGTGATGCGTGACTAATCACACAGAATAGAAGACCAATTGAATGTGTTGATGAAAAGATGTAAAGTAATGACGTCAGACTTATAAATGTTCTGCTTTTCAGGGTCAAATGCACACAGAGAGTGGTAAACTGCAGAGTGCAGATTAATAATGTAACAATACCAAAATGGAGTAGTTAATACGATACCATGAAATTTCCACGATTCTCGATCGAATCCCATTTGCTTTAACACACACTCCTTTAATAAAACATTTTAACATACAAAAGACAACATTGTCTATGTAGCCTTCTTGAAAATGAAAAGCTAGCTCAGTGATTGTAAGAACACAGCAGAGGCTGCACATGCAATGTACTAACAAGCACACCTATATAAAGAGTGGAAGGCTGCACAGCAAGAACCTCTGACCAGTGACGTGTCCACCATCAATGTGTTAAGTGAGCACAGGTCAGTGGGGGGGAGGCAAGGAAGGAGAGTATGCGGCAGGGTAATATAGCATGGTACAAGGACACCAGACTTACATGTGTGCCTGCTCTGATCCCAAAGCGGCGGCAGCAGCCATCCTGCAGGGGCGGGTTGGTATTGGTATGCAAGTAACATGGTGTGGTGACATCCCTTCTACTTAAATCTGTCTTGGATTTGTAAAGTGAAGCTGGGCACTCAACTGTCAAATCTGTCATTTATTTTAATTGATACAACAATAAGAGCAGACCGTGGCTGTATAGACTTTGATCATTTAATGTCTGTTTGTCTTTTCTTCTCTGTACATAAAAGGAAAGCACTAAATGTTTTGGTCAATAGAAATTGTCTGTTAAAAAAAATGTCATTCCACGAGTAATTTTAAAGAGACTTATAAAATGTGTATATATATGTGTATTTAACTTACAGCTAACCGCTGTATAATTCTCATGCACGTCCAGACAAGAAACCAACAATTGAGCTCTTTTCCCACACAAGACATTTCTCAAGGAATTGTCCACTCAGCACGGCATAAATGGAAAAACATTCTGACATTCTTTTGTTATTTGTTTCCTGTTTGGATGTTGAAGCAAACTTAACATCCCAAAAGTCTATTTTCCTTGTTTATGTAAGTCACATTATTAAGACATGTACAAGGGATTTGCAAAACTAATAAGACTTAAAGGTTCAGTTTATGTAGGTGAAAAGGATCTATTGGCAGAAATTGAATATAAAATAATCCTAGTGATGTTGTCACTAGTGTGTTTCATCTAAATTGTACAAATTGTTGTTTTCTTTACCCTAGAATGGGCCCTTTATATTTAAATGTTTTTTGAGTCTTTTGAGTTTTTAGAACAACTGAAGGCGACCACAGGTTCTCTTTGGAAGGGGAGGGTGAGGTGAGGTGTATTCAGCTTCAACATGAAATTTAACCTCTAGATGTTACTAAATTCTACACAGTGATCCTTTAATGTAGTGTAATATTTACTTGGTTAGATCATCA
This sequence comes from Paralichthys olivaceus, assembly GCF_024713975.1. Classification (NCBI taxonomy): domain Eukaryota; kingdom Metazoa; phylum Chordata; class Actinopteri; order Pleuronectiformes; family Paralichthyidae; genus Paralichthys; species Paralichthys olivaceus. Next base: position 17,676,783 of record NC_091104.1, on the reverse strand, counting down.
TGGCTGCTGAGTGGGTACATTAAAACTCTGACAGACTTGTTCAACTGGTGCTTGGAATGTCAACACTGAAAGTATTTTGCTTGACAGGAGCAGCAGAGCTAAAGAGTGATGTTCATATTTGGAAAATTGGAAGCAGAAAGATTGTCGGGGGCAGCCAGAAATAGAAATATGGCCTGAATTAGATTTGAATCTGAGAATGACTGGATAGTGCATCTCCACCCTGACCAGTTCAGAAGCCTGAGGCTGAGGGAGAATCATAAAGCACAGAGAACTGTAAAATTGATGTCCTCTTAGCAAGTGTCTATTGAGCGTGGACACAGTCAGTGTCCAGAATGATGACCTTGGAAGCTCCGGGCAAATGTTGAAGTGTTTGTGCAGCACAGTGTTGTCCTGCCTGGAGCTCCCTGCTGATGTCCCAGACAACCCAGTGTTCTTCAGCTCAGTTCAGTTAGTCCAGATGTAGAGAGCAGCAGGACCAGGGCATAGTCCACTCAGTCGATGGGGGTGTCGCAGCTCAAATATTGTGCAGTGATTCAGTGATTCATTTTGATCTGCTTAAGATATTTAAGAATGTAATGTTTTATTTGCCATTTGTCTCACCAATTGCCTCTTATCTGGTTGTGTTATACAGATAATGGGTTCCTCTTACAGATGAATAATGAACTCTAATGTTTCACCTTACTTGAGAATGGGACATTTTGCCAACCACATAAATTTGCTTTGTTTGTCTTCATTGCTCGGGTGTCATCCTCTCCAGCAGTTCATGTAAAAGCAGTGATACTGTGCAGTTAGCACGGATCAGCAAATATTAGTAAATGCTCCAGGTTCATATGAACATCCTCCCCATCCCCTGTCATTGGTGAAACCCAACAGGGCAACCCTAAATATAGTTTGGCTTGGTTTATCAGATTAACTGGTGTTGGCAAAGATCAGCGGATGTAACTGACCTCCCAAGGTGTTACCATCTGAAGGCTGGTGAGATGGTGATATAATGCTCTTCAAAAACCTTTGGTTAAAAATTTTAATGTATAGTGTCTTTATGAATTTCAAACAAGGTTTTAAAATAGGATTTCACATCTCTGTAAATGATCTGACATATATGAAAAACAATTAGTTGAACTCAGTAACCTCGACGGCTGACGACTGTTATTTTTGCTTAAGCCATCATTGCCACTTAAAGATCTACTTTGTTCATGATCTGCTGTCAGTTTATCTGCTTAGTTTTTCAAATAATTAATAATTTCCGTTCATGACTCATTTTTATTTAACTTTTTCCTCAAACCAAATGTGCACAACAAGGGGCCATTTTTCTCATGACCCGATGTTTTTTTTACATTCTCTTCTAATGAAAGTGTTGAGGTTTGACACCATGCGTTTTAAGTTTATTAAAAAACAAATAGATGTAAAATTGTGATTTACATAATCTGTTTGCTTTTACAGTTATTTATACAAATGAGCGAGAGCCTTTTGCATAAGCATACAAACTATTAAAAGCCTTGGCTCATTTTGCGGTACTGTTTTGAATTCCTCAACAGCATCTCTAAAAACATGGTCACCATATGTTCATGTCGTTTCCCTTGTCTGGCATGGCTTATCTTTACTGACTCCAAATCAAATCCAATAGACCAGAGACTAGCTAATGAAATGGGATTTGGCAGCCGGTGCCCAACCTCTGTAAGACTAAATGTGATTACTGTTATAAGCACCTGCACTATTGGATGTTTAATGGGATTATATTGGATTGTCTCATTAGAACAGATTACAACACAGGGGACTGACCCTCATGTGTGCCTCTGTTTGTCTTTTAAGGGGATATATACACTTAGTGGTCATTAAGCAACAAGTATTACATCGTCTTAAACTCAAGAGTTTTGTTCAATTACCATCCTGTGTATTAACACCTTTGTTTATATTAAGACGAGCAGTCTTCTGACAAGCTTATGGATGAAACTGACAAAATGGAGCACTACTACTGCAAATAGTGGCTCGCAGTGAAGCCAATAGCTCAAACAAAATGACCATAGGACACTTGGAAGAAATATCAACCATGCCGGAACTTTGTGAGTTATTAAAGCTGTTTTCAGACATGAACTGTGGGGAAAAAATCTGCAGAATTGGCTGCAGAGTTTGCCTTTCACATACATCCACAAGGCAGCGTGAGATTCTCTGCACTTATGTGTTCACAATATCAACAAATTCTCTGCATTATTCAGACGAGGGGTGGCGCAGCTGGCAGAGGCAGGAAGCCACATATTAACTCTGCTGCGGAGATCACGTGATTTTCTTTACAACACACAGACACCAGCTCTTCTCATCACAAACTCTCTAGACGTCTTTGCAGGTGTGTCTTCGTGTATGACACCACTCTTTCACCGGCAGATATTTTGTTTTCCTTTCCTTTTTTTGAGCATCTGTCGAGCATTAGATCAACCCGCAAATATAAAAAAAAAAATATTTGGAATAATTATGATAATGAATGGAAAAATATGTAACCCATTTTCCCATACATTCTCTGTTGTACTTTATTTCTCCTTTTATTAGTAATTTTTTGTGAACTTAACTTACTTGCTTTTTTGTAACAAATCCTTTGTTTATAATATGTTTTGTGGACCAAAATGAACTAAACTGAACTGAACTAATGATGTTACCGTGGACACTTTCGCCTCTTTCTCAAGAGGTGCAATACAATTAATTTTTTTCAGGAACTGTTTACTCTGCGCCACCCTCTAGTGGATTTATTGCTTAACAACCATCCCAATGTAACTAAACACATGGAGTTATGTGGGCCGTGACGGTGAAATCATTTGAAAAGGACTCTTTGTGCGCAAGGGCAGCATAAATTAGCCTTTATCCCCCAAAGCTGGCTATTTGTACATCCCTGTTTTTCTTACTCAGCTAAGCACCACCAGTCTGACAGAACCATATGTTTCTTTATTTGTTGCTTATTTGTCTTTTTCTCTCCATCTCTTCCTTTCCTGTCAGTTGTTGGTTCCTGGCGCGAGAGTTGACCCCGGCCATCCCAGTCATAGGAGGTGTGCTGTTTCTATTTGTACTGGGGACACTGCTGCGAACTAGCTTCAGTGACCCAGGGGTGCTGCCCAGGGCCACCCCAGATGAAGCAGCGGATCTTGAGAGGCAAATAGGTAAGACTATACCAAATGATTTTAAATATAATATGCATATGAAAACATTTGTTTATCTGCATTTCCATTATTTTGCTACTTTCAGTTTTTTGTCACTCTGTGGATATATGCCTTCCATCTATTATTAAATCATATTCAGTTGTGCCTTTGTTGTTTTCAAAGAGACGTCTTCTTTTGCATCTCTTTTTTGTTGGTGTTTTTGGTTTTATATGATAATCAGTAGTGAAGATGCAGACATGAAACATGGGGATAGAGAACAGGTAGGGCATATAGCAACCAGGTCCACAGCTAGAATCGAACTGTGGACTTTACAGTTATGTGGCTCATGCTGTAACCATTTGGCCAGCAGTACACTCCCTTTTTTGTATCCATCGTTTTAATTCCACCCATTCCTCCTTCTCTCTTCCTGCCTGTCAGAGTTTATGGATTCCTCTATCTTGGATACTGTATTTTTCTCTGAGTAAGCCTCTGCATGGTACTGATCCAGAGGAGCTTGAGTGGCTTTACAACCTCTGATACACAGTGCCAGATTTGGCTGATGTGTCGGCAGTTTTTGTGTGCGTAGCCAAAGAAATGAGGATCAAGCTTCAACTGACGTTTAAGTCCCTGAGTATTTAGGCACAGTTGAAGTATTGGTGCTGCTTTGACCAAATGGCTTTTGATCTGTTTTTCACTCCCAGTTTGTCCGATGGGCCCCATTTGATGTATTACCTGACTCATAAATTGCATTTTGATAACTTCAAAATCTAATTTATGATATGAAAGGTAAAACTGTTGGTGCATTAGGAACCACTTGATATGGAGTAACTGAATTACCAGCATCACAGCACTGATGATAGCTCGACATGAGTCAGGATCAAGTCTGCAGTTTGTGATGTGGATTCAGTTTGTTTCTGAAACTCACGGCTGGATACAGACCCTGTTTAGATTTTACTGATTGTGTTATTGCTGATGGGATCACAGATGGATACAAAGCTGACAAACTGTCATTCAGAGCTTCAGTTTCTGTACAAATATATCTGAGATAACTCAAGGCAGGTTTTACTTTTCATCATCATCATCATCATCAGTAAGCCCTTAAGTGTTTTCTAAAAGGGTTTTGATGGTTATGTTAAATGAAAGCTATCAAAGTCATCAAAACAAAATTCCTCAGGCAATACCAAAGTGGTGATATTTATTTTTATGAGTCGAGAAATTGTATAAGCCCATCATAAAGATTTTTGCTAAGAGTGCAGTCGTCTTAAGCACCAGGTAGCGTCATGGACAGTGTCTGTCTGTCTTTGCTATCAGCTAACATTCCCACCAACCAAGGCTAGCTTTAACCTGATGTGATTGTTGTTTGTTGTTTTTACTTGGCATTTCTTTGGGCCATTCAGAACTTTGATCTCATCTGCTATATGACAGCATCCGCAATAATTTGATGTCTGCTTGAAGACTCCCTCTATCCCCTGGTGTATTGAATGTGTCTATCAAAACTCTGGGTAATGTTAAGCTTTTATTTTTGCAGCAAACATAAAAATGAATTGTTGTCATGTATGCAGTTCAAAATTGTATTTGCTCAGGCTAAAGAAAGTAGTGTTGTTCCTGTACTGTCAGTAAATGGATTGTCACTACTTTACTCCAAGGTTTAACTTCTTAAACCATCTTTTAAAAAAGTTTTTCGTCCTCTTACTTGGAACATGGTGATTCCCTTTCCCAGCGATGGGATGGCTTTCCATGGTTCAGGCCACTTGGGGCTCATTAGATAAACTCTGAACCGGCGTAATTAATCTCATCATGGGATTTAAAACCTTCTGAAGGAGAAAGGTAAAGCACAGAGAGTTTGGAGCAATGGGCTGAAATGGCACCATACCAATGTTATATTGACATGTATTTTTTTCATAGGATAAACTAATTTGAGGCTGGAAATATGAACATTATATGAACACTCTGCCCCCTCTCTACCACCAGTTCATCCCATTTAGCTTTTGTTCCAGACATTTGTTGTTGCAAATGTCTGTTTCTGGGCTGGAATCCCTTGTTCATAGACAAGCAATTGTTGTCATGTTGTTGATTACCTGCATCGAAATCAGTGTCGTAGATGCATAGATGGTGCAGTGATAGAATGTAGTTAGTTTAAACTAGTTTTAACTGCAACAGATTTGGATCACTATTTTCGTTCCATAATTAGTGTAACTACATGGCCACAACATTGCGTTCCCCTTAAGTTTCACTTTCAAGAAAATTGCGAGCTGAACGTTAAGATTAGTTAGGTTTCCACTGTTTTAATTGTAGAGGAACATGTGGTTGTAAAGCCTCTCCATCAATCGTGGTAGTGTTTCCCTGAAACATCCACACCCAGATGGCATTTGTGATGCTGCCAAGAGCCTAATACTCTGCTTTAGAGTTCGTGCCATTATGGGCTCCATTATGTTCCATTTGAAAGAACCTGTCTTGTAATAGCACGAGGATTCTATACACACAAACACACATAATCACACACATACATGCACATGAATACTTCATGTGGTTTTTGTCGTTGAGTGAGGAATGTCAAATTTAAGATGTGAGTGAGTGGTTGAAATACATTTTTGTCACAGAGTTGCTTACTGCATTGCTCTGCTCTTTATTCCAGCTTTCCATCAGTGTCTGTCAAACAAATTCCATTCCTCTGTATTTCCAAACACCGTTCTTCCTTCACTTCTTTTCTCTGGTTGTTTTGTACCGACCTTTGTAGTGCTCGGCTGTTTGATTCCAGCTATGGCGTGGCAGCTTGACATGCAAGACATAAGTCGAACATCTGTAAGCTCTTAGCTCACTCATCCAGCCCCATCCCAAGCCCCAGCATCAACCAGCCTCACAATGTCTTCCATAAGAAAAAACTTCCCCCCCTCCACACACTCTTGCATCTTCAACCACACAGACAATTCTGTCGGACACATATTGTGCAATAGAATTTTTTTCGTGGTGTTAAAGAAACATACACGTTGCTATTTTCAGATTTCCCAGGATGCTCTCTCTCTCTCTCTCTCTCTCTCTCTCTCTCTCTCTCTCTCTCTCTCTCTCTCTCTCTTTAAAGGTAAACCTAATATTTATTGACTGCTGCGAATATCAGCTTTCTTCTTCGCTATAATGTGTGTAATCTACGTATGCATGTAGCTATCTTAATAACAACAAAATACTCAAATATTCCAGCCTTCAGCAGCCCATGGAGTTTCGTGATTCTCCAGCAGACTCATAAATAGTTGATGATGTTTTTAGGTCCCAAGTGCTACAAGTCTCAAGTTCGACACCACTCTCATTGATCTGTTGCCTAAACAAAGGAGGACCTAATGTTAGTACAATATGAGACATCTAGGTCTCTCATCCTTCCTGTACTTAGGAGAGAAAGCTGTTAGCTGATAGCTCAGACTCTGCTATCATCATCATCATGAGCAGATTTCTCTGTTGTCTGCCAAATGCTTTAGTCTGTGAAATTGAAGTTTGAGTGGGTGGCCTGGACAGTCCACCTCTAACAACATTTAATAAACATTTACGTAGGGGGAAAAAGAAAAATATTTTGCTCAATTCTGTATATGTGATCTTCATTTTCAGTATATTGTCAATATTGAAAGAGTGAAATCAAGAAAGGTAGCACAGCTTCATGTTCGGTTGAAATGGAGACAAGTTGATTTGTCCTCAGCAGGCCACGTTTGATGTCTATGCATGTCTGCCTGCCTGGCCAATATGTCAGGACTAGACAGGCTGGCATCAGTTTATCTATCACATGCCAAATCCCAAAGACTCTAATCAGAGTGAGAGATGGCCAGAGCTGCCTCGCTCCTTCCTTCCACCTAATATGGGCCAAGCTTGCTGGAGAATGTCAGGACAGCTTCTCGTTTTTTTCCAAAGCTGCCAGCCAGAGTCGAGGCCAGCAGAGGAAATAGATTTTGGAGGGTTTAGAGCTCGATCTGCAGGTGGAAGGATAGGCACATCAGTGGAGGATGCAATGACATGTAGTCTTTCGTTTCTGCAGGAGCGGTCAATATGGATGATTGAAGGTGTGGAGTAGTTTGTCTTCTTTGTCTGTATATCTGGATCAAGGTTCATGCATGTTCAGCCAGGAATATTTTCACATCTTGTGGTGTGTGATCAAAACAGGGGTTGTACATGTATGATTCACCTCACAGAGTATTATGGCCTGTAAGAGACCTCGTGCTTGGAAATGCTTGATTTCAGTAAGTCGTTTTTGCATTCGGGCTAAAAGTTCCACCCTCCTCTCTCTTTGGTTTAGAGTTGTGGTTGCCTCCCCACCACTGCTGGTAGTGTTCCCTATCTCTTTCCACTTTGCCAAAGTGAATAACTTCATAATAATCTGAAGATTGTGTAAAGTGCATAAGACAAACACCCTGCTGATGCAATTTGTGATACTTGATAGGATGATTTGATGGTGCTGTCTTTAAATGGATGGCTTTAGTCTCATGACTCATTATAAAATGCTGATGCTGCAGATTTTTCAAACTTGTTTTTGCAGTTTTTTCATTCAATTAACATCCATAAGGCACTTGAGGTTTTTAATTATCTCTGCCAAGGAGATTATTACCTTCATTTAGGATGCTATATATATTTTCACTCTGTTTCTTTGTCTGTCTATTATTTAGTAGGTTGAACCAAAAACCTCTGGGCATATTACCACAAGACTTGGGGGAGGGATGAGGTATGGGTCAGGAAAGACCCCTTAAAATGTAGGTGTGGCTCAGAATCAATGGGTGAATTCAGGAATTTTGTTTCACTTGATTCTCAGAGAATTCATGTATCTTGATTTTTAGACTCATATTTAGGGGACTGATATCTATTAGTATGTACAATTTGGTGTGGATCCAGATCAGGATCAAGTGGATTTAAATGTTGTTTCAGTGGGTTTAGACTTTTTCAACCTTTACAAGCAGGCAAATCTAGAAACATTTTCATCGCTTTCTCAATTATAATTATTGTGGGATTGGGCACACGGCAGATTTATGTGCTCTACTGATTGCAATTCTTGTAGTTCCCTGCAAAGTAATTAAAACATATTTCTTACAATAGTCTTTATAATCAGGCACCTTCTTTCATTACTTTTTGTTTATCAGTTTTTGTTGGGATTCCATTTCAGTGTCCTCGCCAGAGACTTGATTCAGATGCCGAACTTAGAACACACAGCTCAGTAACAGAGAGAGATGAGCTCCAACCATCATTTAAGATGAGAGCTACCTTAGTCACATTACACACAGCCTCCTTTCCCTCTAGTGATAAACAAACATGCTTTTCGAATTTTAACATCTTGTAGACGTACTGGTGGCATTGAATTTGCTTTGGCTGGAGACCAAATTTGACAATGTACCATAAATAAATGAAAACAGATGAAACAAGATGTTGGAGGTTGCTGCTTATTTGCAACTGCATGGGCATTTGTGTCCTTTAAATGCTGACCTTGTCACTGTTACATGCCACTAATCATCAAAAAGCTGGCACCAGTTAATAGCAATTATCAGAGGCAGTGCATTTCAAAGGGCTGTATCACTGTCGACCAGGATACAACAGTATGGTCCAGAGATTCCCTCCCAGTACCAGCCAGGTCGATCAGAAGCTGAGTCTGTTACATTTGTGTTAAAGCCCCTTTCGCCCTTGGCAAGATAATATGTGTGTGTGACATGGTGTTGTGATGTCTGTCCTGTTACAGAGAATGATAAATACCTTGTTTTGAATGACAGCCCAACTATAATTCATGCTGGTGCTACTGCTGTGATTTGCCTCCTCTCTTTCCTCTCAGTGAAGCGAACCACCTGAGGTCACATTCATGTCTGACTCCATTGTTATTGGCTGCATAATAAGTATTAGGTGTGCAGCCAGTGGAAAGAGGCTTGATTACTGAGCCACTTGACATCTCAACTTCTGCATTTGTGGATTGCTGGCACAAACATGAACAGTTCAACATGACATGTGGCAGAGAAAAAAGGCTTGGAAGTATAGTTTCCATTTTAGTTAATTTCCCTTAATCAATGATAAAGATGCCACAATGCCACAGTTTTCTGCTCCGTGCAGTAGAGCCTGACCGTATTATTATTATTCTGTAAAATCCAAATTTTCATACCAGTGTATGTATGTGTGAAAGGCTTATATCGGCTGATAAATTGGTCAGGCTCTACTGGGCAGCAGCGGAGCAGTCACATCGCAGTCTTATCACACGATGAAAGGGGAGTTTACTAACAAGGTGGAGGATTCGGTGTAAAGGAGAAAAGCAAAAATTCCAATTTGACAATATTTCAAACTTATTCTGAATGCCAAGAGGAACCCTGATAACATTATCAAGGCAATTAGCAAACTTTGTTTGATGAAAATAGTATCCTCTGGAGCTGTGTCTGAGGGAAGTGAAGCTTTTCCACTGAGCATCCAGTGCAGTGTTGTCTAACATAGTTGCAGGTTTATCCACAGCCACCACAACATAAAGCTTCTCCTACAATCCACCATTAATGTCATTTCTATTGTGTGTGTGCTGTAAAGAGACATTTTATACTCTGGAAGGGGCCTGAGGTGAAATACCTTTCTTTTCTATTCTTTCTTTCTGTCAGTCTTCCTTTATACTCAGCTAGTCCCCAGGCTTACAATGACATGGATGTGACAAAGACAGATAAAGAAATGATAGTCAGTGGATGATGGAGTGATCTCTCTCTCTCTTTCCCTTTCCCTGACACACTCTTCATCGTGATGCAATTCAGTTTTATAAAAAAACCGACAGGAAAAGTGACAGGGTTTGCTTTTGTACATGGCTCATTTTAGTTAATGATAGCTAATATTTGTTGTAATAATAATAAAGGCATCAGCATATGACTTATAACAGCTATAATGAGTGTCATCTTTGCTGCAACATTCTAGCTTCAGCTAGTACCTGATCGTGTTTTCTTCCTTGAAATCATCCTTCACTCACACAGATGTCACATCTCTGACGGTTTTCATGGTCCTAACGATAGACATGTATAAATATATATAAAGATGGATGATGCATCCCCACATTCCCATATTGTACACAATTTCAGCTAAAATATCCTGAATAAGGGTCCTGCCAGTAGAGATTGTGGTGTGCAGTCAAGAGTTCCTGCCAATACATGTGCTCAACCAATAACGTTTCTATAACAACAAATGACCATAATGAAAAACCAAATCAAAACCACATTTACCAGGAAATTGAGCACTTTTTTATCAAACAGTTAATTATGAACATCCCTTTCTCTTGTTTAAGACCAGTACACCTTGTTTTGTAGAATCACATCCCTTCACATGGACATTTAGAGTTCATATCCTTTGTAAATGAGGTCAGGATTGGCGCTGCATTTATTTCCATCACTTCCTTATAGCCGCCTTATTATCATTTTGCCTGTCGAACTGGAAGTCAGTCTGAGGTCAGTACTGTAAGCTGGTCATCATCATTGTATTTCAGTGCACTCTTCCATCTGTTAAGGTAAAGGCTCCAGTTTTCTCCTTCACATACACAGTTGGATAGCAATTAGCTTCCCTTTATACCTCACCAGGCAACGAATTTGGCTGACATTGAACCCTCATTTAACTTTGTGCCTGGAAGTGTGTGAGGATACTGTGAGTGTGAGGGAGTGAGTGACATCACTTCCCAGTCTACCTGGCCTTATTTTGTAGCTTGGCGTCCTCGGGCCTGGCCTATCTCTCTGTGGGATCTCCTACTCGACACTGGTGTAAAGCTAAGCTGTGGCTGCAATGATGGCTCAGTGTACAAATGGCTTTGCTCAGCAGAAAAGCCACTCAGACACCCCCGCTTACCCTGTGCTTTACTGCACACATCTGTGAACAAGTGTAGTGAATGTTGATGGGCTGGATGAAGTGTACTGGATTTGCAGGACACTGTATGGAAATGCTTCTGTATAGAGTCAGGAGACTGGCTGGGCTTATTTGGTTATCTCTATATAAACATATTACCTGGTCTTAATTATGTAAACTGCATTAATTGATGGACTTCAACTATAACAGCAAATGTGTGCAATATGCCAATCACACATTAACCCTGCTTACAGGTTTTAATATTGTGGCTGAGCAGTTTATGTCTGTGGTCTGTTGAAAGGGTTCATTTTGAACAATCAGTTAAGTAATTAAAACCAAAAAATGATTTTGTAGTTATTTTCTGGCTTTATGGCTTGACTAAGACAAACACACCATCATCCTCTACATTTAAACCAGACATCAGTTTAAAGGTTCAGTGTGTAGAATTTAGTGGCATCTAGTGGTGAAGTTGCATATTGCAGCTTAATACCCCTCACCTTACCCCTCACCTTACCCTCCCCTTCCAAACATGATAGAGAACCTATGGTAGCCTTCAGTTGACAAAAAACTCAAAAGGTGTATGTTTGTGAAATGAAGATTTTCCCCCACACAGCAGCTGACTCTTTTTATAATGTGACGTATCTTTGTCTACCTACCAGCATTATTTTATAGGTCCCGGAATTAGCCTGAAAATGTCTCATCTGATGCTGCAGAAGAACCGTAGGTTCTCTCAGCGCTTTTATTTCGCTTGACAGAATTGAACGTTGGTACAAACTTTATTGAAGTAGGAATACATAAACTATGGGATGTCTGCGGAAAAAATGGTTCTCAGTGGATGTCAAAGAGCACAAGAACAGTGAGATGAGAGGAAAGAGGAAAAGCATTGTATTCACTCATCACCAGAGAGAAACTCAGTAGAAAGGGGCTCGCTGCTTTTTCTCCGCCCTCCTTTTGAAATGTCAAACACCCACAAACCCCCCCAACAACACACATACCACAAAATTTACTTTGCAAGGGGCCTCTGCTTTAAATGATCTCAAATGATCTTCCTACACACACAATCCTCTCTCATCATGTGTGAGAGTGCTCAAAGCGAACTGAGCCATAATAGGATACAGGCTCTACCTTTTAAGGCTTGAAAATCACTATCATCTCTCCCATCCTCACCGTTTAGCCTGTCATCACTGCTGTCTTCCTCCACAAAGAGCCATCCAGAGCAGTTTGCAACCATTATCTTTTTTTTGGTATTATCATCGGTGGATTTTGGTGTTAAATTCCAGGCTGTGTTTAAGTTTACCTGTCGTGTTTCGCTATTTTGGGAAGTGTAACAGCTTTTTCATTCATTTCATTCAGGAGCAGTAGGCAGCGGTAAGTGGTGTTTCATCACCTGCACAAAAGGTTATTTTTGATGCAAGTCTGTTGAGCTCATGCAAAAGGTTTAAAGTAAAAGAAAAAAAAAGAGGTTTGTAGGTTGTAGTGATGTAGAATCTATCTACATTCTTGTCGTCTTGTGATTTTTCCAAATGCTTTGTCCTTTTAGTGAAGAAGTAATGGTTCCAGAATTTAATTCTTATTGGGTTTTCATACCTGTATGTTTGGTGGCAGCATGACATATATCCTAGCAAGTCTGTATTATACATTTAAATTTTCTATCCATTAGTGACCTGTAGCCTTCACAGAGTGCTGCTCTCTGTTGATTGGGCTGTCATCCAGAGAAAGATAAAGAGAATACAACCAATTGCTTCACTGTAACTTTCAAACATAAAATATTGAATTCACAGCAGTGTGAAACTTTAGTTTGTCATAAATTACATTTATCTTATTATTTACTGTGTTCTGTTAGAGCCAATCACTGGTGAGACTGTTTTCTATAGCTGCTTTCAGACATACACTGAACTCCAGATAATCTCAAATTATCTGTAGGGGCTGTATGTGAGAACACAAATGTCAGAGTCAGTTGCTGCAAGCATTCTCTGGAATTTCTCCTGCCAGCCCCCTAGAAAAAACTCTGAGAGGAAACTCTGTGCAAAAGGTGCATTCACAGTTTTGACTTTATTTCTTATATCTCTAATTTATTTTATCTCTTTTATTTCCCCCCAGATGTGGCTAATGGTAGTACAGGCTACAGACCTCCTCCCAGGACCAAGGAGGTGGTTATCAACGGCCAGACAGTCAAACTGAAGTATTGCTTCACCTGCAAGATCTTCAGACCACCACGTGCCTCCCACTGCAGCCTGTGTGACAACTGTGTGGGTGAGTGAAGATCATATTCTCTGGTTTACTGATGTTTCCTGTCAATATTCTCATTTTGTCCTCATTTTGAGTATAAAGAGTATATAACAAACACAAATGCTCCAAACCGTCCTCTGTCCATCTGTTTTTTTCATGTTTATACAGCTGAATATTTGAGTTTCTCTTCACTGTTATCTCAGTACCAGCAGTTTAAATATTTCCATATTTTTGGATTCCAAAAATTTGAATAAGGGAGAAGTAGATCTTATTCAAATGATTGTAACACAATTTAACTTTTTTTGTGAAAAGTTATTCAAAGTGAATAATATTTTTTATGTTTCTCATCAGAAATTCAAGTCATTTATTTGTATGCTCCAAAATCTATTCATGTCACTCTGTGCCCTAAAAACTTTTGTGGCACCAAAAGCCAAATGGCCTTTCCCCAAAAATGACATAACTCCATCATACACAAACACACATCTGTATGCGAGGACACCAGCCAAGCTAAATGTTGGGTTTGTGATGCAGACCTACAGGGAACGCACAGTACATAGGCTTCGAGCTATTCTCTTCCACACAGAGGAGAGGGAGGGAGTATTTGGACTCAACAGAAAGAAAACGGCAGCATAACGCAGTTTTGCTGCTCTTCACAACCACATGCTCTGTCTCACAAGGCAATTACTCAAAGATGGAGACAGATACAGAAACATGTGTCTTTATCTCTCTCATCAGGGTTTTTGTGCTGCTCATCCCCTTTTTTGATTGTCTATTTCCTCGTCAGGAGTGGGGCCATCTGAAAACCTGGGAGACAAAGATGAGGAAGTAGTAAACACAGGGGAAAAAGGATAGGGGAGGAGGCCGTAATCAAATGCTGTAGATGCTCGCTGGCAGGAACAGAGACACACTGGCAGCGTAACAAAAGATGGGGGGGGCCAATCATTCTCAGTGTGATCTAATAAATCCAATCCTTTTTTATAAGATTTAAAAACATGTTTGGATCATAGATGTAAGCAACAGATGGGAATAAAAAGAACAATTAGAAAGAGACACACAGTTGGACTCAATAATGCAGGTGGGTGGGAGTAATGATAAGTCAGTTGTAAGCCAAAGCTCCAGGGTTTAACCCAACATGGTTCCACATCCCCGGAGTGGTGTCAGTCGGTGCAGGGCTCATTATGAAACTTTATAGGTAACCTGCATGAATCACAGTACAGTGTTCATATCCGCTGGAGAAGAAAAGGGTCAATATTCATGCATATGCAGTGAGGATAATTTGTCACCACGACTTTTCCAAACAGTGGAGACCATGCTTGTTTATTTGTGATTAATAATGTTGGTGTGGTTTCTTAGTCTAATTATCAGTATTAGTAACAAATGGCACTGGCACTTGCTCTAAGACTGTATGTACGGATCACACTGGCAGTGGAAAAGTGATGAGTGTTTATAAGCGCTCAGAAGTGAGATAAACACCACTTCCTTTCCCTCACAGACATGCTCTGTGAGGAACCTTTTTCCCATCAGAGGCCATTAAAATTGGATCATCCTTCACAGGCCATACTAAATTATTATTCAGATAAACTTCACTGACTTTTTTCCACTAACATCTATAATGCAATGGCTGGAACTTTGGTGAGGCTTCTGATGTTGCACGCCTCTATCATGGTGGGGGTGATGATGATGATGATGATGATGATGATGATGATGATGGTGATGATGATGGTGATGATGCTACTCACAGCTCATCTTAGTCAAAACAAATCCTTACCTTTGGTAGAGCCAGTGTTCTGTTATGTCTACTTTTGCAACAGACCAGAGTTAGAAAAAGGAAAATGTCTTGTGTCCTTCAGTGTTTCCGTAATCCGCAGCAACACTTTGGGACAATTTAACTTTGTCTAGTTTCAGCAGCTCCACAGCAACAACAACGCTCTCCATCACAAATCGTCTTTCTGAATGAGGCTTAAGCTTCTTAGTGTTCAGCTCGCTCACCCTGGAACTTGCCTTCATAACATTGGCTCTGTCATAGAAAACCTTATCATAACATGTTTGTCACAGCAACTCATCAAGTTGAGCTGCATTCTTCTACCTGTACCAACAAATAATAATTGTTTGCCTGTTTGTCTCACAACCTTCAGTATCTAGTTTTCTTCTCTGAACAGTTGCCATGTTTGGCGTTCAGACCTTAAAACTTGTTAGTCTGCTCTTTTCTGTAATTTTCTTTTATCGTAGGAAAAGATCATTGCTGTCACTACAAGTTATTTGTGTTTATGAGTTGTCTCACTGGCCCGAACAACTGTCTGGTTTGTAGATCAACGCTATGCTATACCTCCTTATTGTGCACGGACAATCCATAAACATTACATCAACATATATCAGACTTTTATATAATGCTATTAATGAGAGTAAAAATGTATGTTTATAGAATTATTAGATAATTATTGAATTGTGTTATTGCCCAGCCAGAGATGAGGAGGTCAGAAATGTAATTTGAGAAGCTGGAACTGTAGACTCACTTCTGTCTGTATAAAGTCAGTGGATATCCTGACTCATTATTAAAACATCCTCACATGGACTCTCAAGAATAGGACACATACAGAAGAATATCACAAGTCTCTCCAGCATTGTTGGTCACTTATTATTAATGACCACCGGTAGTAGCCGCCTCTCGTCTTGTCTGACTGGAGGACGTTTCCCAAACACATTTCAACCAGGCATTGATTAATGAATACAGAAATGGGTCATTTCACCTCACTAAACAAATAATGGCTCTGATTAATTACTTAAGTAGCTACCACCGTGCACAGCTAGTACGCCACAGTCAATGATAAGACTGCGGAGTTGGGGCTGGTTAATTAACAGTGAAAAGATGAGTGTGCTGTAGTTGCTTATGGTTTCTCTTAGTGAAATACCAGTGACTCATTTTAATCTCTTGAGTAGTTGAACCTTTCAGCAGTTGAACACAATGCAGCAAGTATTTCTGCATTCCAGTCATCTCAACACTTTTTAAAGTGTTGTTCACCTTTTGTCAAGGCAGCTCAAGTCAGGGTTAACACATTGGAGAATCACAATGGTTCTTAGCTGGATGATCTCTGTTGAAGGTACGCAACGTTTTTACTTTGCTGCCTTTCTTTTATCTTCTTTTACAATTTCTCAAAACCTCCCCAAACCTTCTATATTGACATCTTAAGACTAATTTATGCTGCCTTTACGTGCGAAAGGAGATATGTCCATTACAAATTATGTAAACGTCACTGCCCACATACTTCAATACATCTTTTACATTTGCATAGTTGATAAGAAACACATTCACTAGAGTGGGTTTCTGACAGCAGCATTAGAAGAGGTTGTGATCATATTCCATATCTATATCTATCTATATATATATAACAGTGGCTGTTTGTCCCTGTGACAGGGTGAAGCAACATCATATATGATGTATCTTACCAACTCTTAAGGTGTCTCCTCAAAAAGTTCTTACGTTGAAATTTATTTCTCGTGTCCTTCGATCGTCAGGCTCTCTGCCCGTCATGGTTTCCACCGATACTGCTCCTTTTGTCTGTTTCATCCATATCCATAAGCTTCCAGAAGACATGCACAAACATGGACAAATGAACACAGAGTATGGACAGAATGCTCCATTTCTGTATATGTATCTAACATTAAGCATAAATTTGCCTTTACTGGACACACTTCATCTGCTGGTCCAGCAAAGTGCCTCATTCACCCACTCACCCATGAGCGGCTCCACTGTGATGCCATACAGAGTCATGTTGGCCAGCCTGCAACTTTTTTTGGATACTAATATAAATAGCCAGGTTGCACTATGTGAAAAATATGATAAAAATATTATGCCAAGATCCAGAGGGACATTTTTCTTTTCCCCTCTTTTCCCACAGTTCTGGATTCCTACTCTGCCTTTACATTCACTGATGTAACATGGATATTTTTTCCAAGACTTTGCTTTGTAAATGAGAAATGTGGTTTTATTGATCGGGCAACAACAACACCTGGACATCTTGTAGAGAAACATGATTTCTAAAGAATGTGTAGTGTTTCTACTGGGATTTTACATGAGTCCGTGTGCATGGCTAAGGCTTTAGACAGGGGAGTTTGTTTTATTGCTGTGTCAGCTGCAAAGAAAGGATAAACTGGTATGGTATGTGTCCTTGTATCCAAAATAAACGTCCCTGTTCTCTGTCTCTTTCTGTCCTTGCAGAGCGGTTTGACCACCACTGTCCCTGGGTGGGAAACTGCGTGGGAAGGAGGAACTACCGTTTCTTCTACATGTTCATCCTTTCGCTGTCCTTCCTCACCATCTTCATCTTTGCCTTTGTCATCACACACATCATTTTACGTAAGTAGCTGAGAGGAGGGGGGGAAAGGACATGGTGCAGACTCACACACACACACACACACACACACATTTTTTTTTTTTATTAACTTTCTTTATTAGAAGCAATTTCACAGGCAACAACATAACATTGCAGTATGACAGAGAGGACTTCCATTCTGACCTTTTTTGTTCCCTTATGTTTTTATCCCTCCCACATTGTATATCCCTTGATGTCACATTAACAAAACAGAGTGCATACAAGAAATTAATTAATTAATCAAATAAAAATAAATAAATAAATAAATAAACAAAACATATATAGATATATAGGACCAAAATGTGGCAAGCCTGGGACAGAACCAGAACATATGGGAATGGTCGGCTGGAGATTGTTTGTACCTATTACACGAGTCAGTTACATTGGGGTAAATTCGAGATAGCCTCAAATTAGTGTAATGAACTTTGTGCACAACTTTACATTGTAGAAGGCCGTGCCTCGCACAGATTGAAGAGGAGTGAACCAACCGTAAGACTTGTTGCAAATAATCATCAGGCAACGTGGTTCCCAGTTCTCGCTCCCAAGAGGGGCCGGACACTGGGCTATCAATGGTAGAGTTGATAAGACTATAAATGCTGGAAATTAGCTGCCTTTTTTCAGGATCAAGAGCCAATAAGGAGTCTACCAGAGTTTCTGGGGGACGGCTAGGGAATTTGGGGTTCTGGTTCCATATAAAATGCCTTATCTGAAAAAAAACAAATAGGTGGGAATTAGGTAAGTCAAATTTCTTTGAGAGCTCAGAAAAGGACATAAAAATCCCGTGGTTGTAAAAGTCCTTACATTTAGTTATCCCTTTGTCAAACCAGGTCCAAAAGATTAGATTGGAGCAAGAGGGCAGAAACAGGTGATTGTTTACAGTGGGGGAGAGGTCTGAGGCCCTATGAAGGCCTAGACTTTTCCTAATTTGAATCCAGATTCTAACGGAGTTAATTACCACTGGGTTTGAGGTAAAGTTAGAGACAGTCAAAGGCAGTTGAGAACATATCAGGGAATGAAGAGAGAGTTTAGATGATGCAAGTTCCATATCCACCAATGTGGGGCGCATGTCGTCTGCTGTGTTGTTAATCCAGTATAAGAGTTTATGAATATTACAGGACCAGTAATAATGTAAGAAGTTGGGCAAGGCTCGGCCACCGAGGGCTTTGGGGAGCTGTAGCACTGATCTCCTGATGCGTGGATTTTTGTTACCCCAGAGGAAAGAACATATTAATTGATCAAGTGATCTGAAGAATGACTTTTTAATAAGGATGGCGATATGTGAAAAGAGATATAAAAACTTGGGTAAAACAACCATTTTAACCAAGTTAACTCGACCTACTAGGGATAATGGGAGACTACCCCACCTATCAAAGTCTAAATTGCACCTATCAAAGAGGGGACAGAAATTTTTGGAGAAAAGTTGTTTAATTGAGTTAGTAATAAACACCCCCAAATATACCGTCAGTAGCATATTTGAAAGGGAAAAAGGTCTGGGGTATATTTTTGGTTGGGGAGTTGATGGGAAGAAGTTCGATCTTGTTGAGGTTCAGTTTATAGCCTGAATATAATCCAAATTTGTCAAAAATGCTGAGAACCACAGGGAGAGAGGCAGTCGGGTTGGACATGTATAAAAGGAGGTTGTCAGCATACAACGACAACTTATGAACCTTCCCCGCTCGGGTGATGCCCTCAAACCCAGCTTCCTGACGCAGCCAAATAGCTAGAGGTTCAATGGCTAAGGCAAATAGGAGGGGGGAAAGAGGGCAGCCCTATCTAGTTCCACGATAAAGGGGAAATGGGGCAGACTGGAGTCCATTTGTTTGGACTGAGGCGACTGGGCTAACATAAAGCAACTTAATCCAAGACATAAATTCTGAATTAAAACCAAATTTCTGCAAGACAAAAAAAAGATAGGTCCACTCCACTCTGTCGAAGGCCTTCTCCGCATCCAGTCAGGAAAGATTGAACTCGGAGAGTTAATGATATTTAAGAGCCTCCTCGTATTATGAAATGAGTGCCTTTCAAGCATGAATCCCGTCTGATCGGTTGATATTATACTTGATAGGACCCGTTGTAGGCGCTGGGCTAAAATCTTTGACAGGATCTTTAGGTCAACATTTAATAGGGAAATGGGCCTATAACTGCCACAAAGAAGAGGGTCTTTATCACTCTTAAGCAGAAGAGAAATCGAGGCCTCCGACGGGGTGGGGGGCAAGCAACCACCGTTCTTGGTGTGTTTTAAGCCAGCAGGTTGTAAGTGGGCGTTGTGAAAAGCTGCAGCGCTCTGGCTTGTTACCGTCTTTCCAGCTGGGAGCAGGCAGTGTGGACTGTTGGGCTCCCCATCAGAGTGTGCACGTGTGTGTGCATGTGTTTGCATAAATGACAGTCAGTGTATCAATGTTGCACTGGGAAAGAAATGCATGCCAACATTTGCTGCTAGAACACTGTAGTGCTGACTAAATGGTGGTGAGGTTATGCTCTTTTCTGTGATTGTAATCGTGCTGTGTTGAGACTAAGTGCTGTCAGATTGACAAACGGAATCACAGCAGTTTGAGTTCTATGATTTTTTTATTGTTTCCCCTCCCAGTGGACGTCAGACCAAGTTAGCAAACATTACTGTTGCCTAATGTTTGTTTAATGTTTTACACTCACAGTTAAGACCAATCTAACTGTCCTAAACTGTCCTGCAGTGCAACATTAAATGCCAAAATGTGCCCTTTTGGTCTCAGTATTTAATTGAATCAGTAACCAATAACATTTTCTTTGCACTATCTAAATCCATTTCTTGAAACTGACTAACCTGACTGATTGTGGTCATAGAGATATCTGCCAAATATTAAGATAGCCAATCTTTAATCTTTTTTCTTTCTTCTGGCACCTAGAAATGAAATCTTAACACAGACTAAGTGAGCACACTAAACTAGAGATGTACAAAGATTTGCATACTCACTAATTGGCTTTAAAAGGTTGTGCAACAGCTTCAGTGTGTAGAACCGCAAGTCTGACTCAATTTCTATCATTGATTTGGTTTTATTCAATTCTGATGTTCATTTCTGTGTAAGTGTGTATGTAATGATGAACACCATTGTATCATGTTCTAATGGAAACTGTCTTTCTCTGTTCACAGGCTCCCATCAAAATGGGTTCCTCACTGCACTAAAAGATAGTCCTGCCAGATATCCTTTCACTGAAATCTGACTTTCTGCCTTTATGGTAGGTGTTTTAAGTGTAAAGGTCTCATTTCTGCTCCTGTCTGTCCTAGATTCACTACATATACTTGTCTGTCTGTGGTTATTCAGTCTCTCAGCTTTGATTATTCCCTTTATGACACAGACTGAACTACACAGCGAGGGTGTTATCCTATGTGTTACTCTGTGGGTCAGGATTCATTTGCAGGACTCTTCACGGTTGCCCCCGTCACTTTCTGCAGACTTACAGTACTTGCATGGCTCGTGTGCGTCTGATTAGTCCTGTTCCATCGGGCTCACACTGCACGCAAAAGGAGCTCCACTCTCAGTCTCTGCCAATTGATTTAGTGGTTCTTTGATTTCATCTGGCTCTCACTCCCTCTGCAGAGATTTTGTGTGAGAGAGATTTGAAACTAGCGTGGGTGTCTGTCTGTGTGATAGATGCTGAGCATGTGCAAGACGTCTTAAGCTACAGCTCTTACAAATGCACTGTAAGTAGGGCTAAAATCTCATATCCTGATAGAGGTCATTTTATATCCAAATAACGACATTTCCTTGTTCGTTATTCCAACCTTTTCTCGACCGTGTAAATTGGGGCTGTGTCTTTTCAGATGTAAGTTGCAACAGCAGCTCCATGATTCTTTGCCTCATGGTCTGTCACAGGTAACTTGACTGTACCTCATCTGTAGACTCTCTAGTAGAAATGACATGTTTGACATGATTCCTACCCGGGTGATAAAAGAAGTTAGCGTGTTTGAGTTTGTTGTGAGGATGCAGCAGCATCATTTAAAAGGAAAACTTTTCTGGTCTATGTCAGATGTTACATACCCCCATACCATGTCCATGCAACAGAGGTAACTTGTCTTAACTTGTTTTCATGCAATTTTCCTGCCTTCGTCTATTTCGGCCTATTGTTTCAAGTGTTTAATTTGTTATTGCAGCACAGCCGTTGCTATTTGACCTGTGACCTTTAGCTATAAACCCAGCCAGTAAAGATAGTGCGCCACTTTCACTGTTTATGTTTCTCTCCTTTAGATAATGAAATAATCTGCACTAGGGTCCAACCATAACTAGACTGTATAGCAAGTTTGGAGAATCCTACATTATCAAATCTAAATGATACTTGATGCCATTTCTAAGTCACAAATCAAGTGGAGAGCACATGTCCCTTCTCTCTGTGGCTGAGACGTGTGTGCCGTGCCAAGCTCATAATAACTTGTGTCCTACAGGGCTTTAATAAAGGAGAATTGCAGTTGATGATATCATAGCAGAAGAGAATGAGAAGAGTAAAGGAGAAAAAAAGAGGCAGATAAAGAGAGAGAAAAAAGGAGAGTGAGGTTGTTGAGTTGATTGCACAGTTTAACACCCACTCATCTCATCACTTATCTATTAGTTTATAATATTATATAGATTTTCCAATATTGTAGTTTGTTTTATTTAATGAACAACACATTCTTTGACAGACTAAACCTTATTTTTATAAAGGCAGAAGGATCCATGTTTGTGTTTTATGTAGAGCAGAGAAAAAGAGCAGTGTCCTGCCGTCGCAGCCAAATGACCTGGTAAGTAGAAGCTATTGGCAAGAGGAGGACAGCCCAGAGGCTGTAGGTCAGTGTGTTAGTGTGAGTTCTTTTTTACTTCTTCTTCTTGCTGAGTCTGTATTTGTCCATAATGTGTGTTTCTATCTGTTTTCTAGATGAGCTCTCACATTACTGTCTGTTTCACTTGGCATGGGGGATATGGCCAAATATTACATCAAGATGAATCTTTTCATATCAGTCGATATCACGATAAATGTCATATTATTTTATAAATATTGCTATCAATGAAAATTCTAATTGCAATAATTACTGATTTTATTATATTGCCCTGCCATATGTCTCACTAAAGGTAAGAAATGAAGTAGATGAAAATTCCTTAACTTTACTGTGTCACTGTGCTGGAGGTGGTGGTGTGTTTCTTCTCCATTTGGTCCATAGTGGGCCTCTCAGGCTTCCATACCTACCTGATCAGCTCAAACCAGACCACCAATGAAGATGTAAGTATGAACATGAAATGGACACCAGTATGTCAAATCTAACACTTTCCACAGCTGCTACACACACTATATTTTTGGGTTTGGTCAAAGTTTATCATTTAAAATATTTTATTTACACAGTTCAGTTACTTTGTCGCGTTAATCATTATTAATTGTAGTCCTTGATATGTGTGGTATTTTTAAATGGACAAATTAAATATTTTCTGACTTCTAAGTAAATGTTTCTATCAGAGAAAAAAAAAAATTGTATAAACTATACTTTCTTGAGGTGGCAAAGTTTTATTTTTTTTTTCATTTGTAACCCAAGTTTCAGTTGATTGGCAGATGCTAAACAGAGGCTTGCTGATGATGTCATGTCCTCACAGCTCATGCTCACCTCAGTCAGACATGTGTGTAGTGTAGCTCAGTTGGTCAGAGTGTGCTGCAAATTATGCCACACTTGTGGGTTTGGATACTCAAGCATTTCAGCGTCACACTAGACACGGTACACAAACATAATCTGAGTGCAGTCTTGATTCGTTCATCTCTGAAATTGCAAATGATGATGTGGTGTGGTCTCCTCCAGATAAAAGGTTCATGGTCCTCTAAAAGAGGGAAGGACAACCATAATCCCTACAGCCACGGCAATATATTCACCAACTGCTGTGCAGCACTGTGTGGACCCCTGCCACCAAGGTACGATGTGTTTTTATGAGGTGATATACGTATTGTCAGATTCCCACATGATGACATTTATAAGTCTTATCCTTCAGTGCTCTGAGAATCCCACTCAGTCGTTTTTCACCTTCTCTGTAATACGTCACAGCATCTGTAACTCTCCATTTTGTCTGAAGGCTGAAATAGAATTGTTGGAGTCCTTTTGATGTGAGGAGCAGCTTTGAAACGAGCCTGCCTGCAGCTTTTTCTCTATACATAGCTACTGAGATTCTGCAGCAGCCGAAAGGATTTCAAGCCCATTTTAACCAAATTCAGATCAAAGTTGGTTAGATATATTAGATTTCACACTTCTGCTGTTCATGTGATTTAACCAAAATACAGGCCGACTGTCACAGCTGCATTCTCGTAACCATGTGACTGTAAATGTTAGCGCTCGTTCCCTCCCAGCTCCTTTCTCGTACGCATATTTGGCCAGAAATTCAGAAAGCTGTTGTTGATTGATTCCACTGACTTTACTCTTTCTTTGTCATGGTTAGAAATGTGTTCATGATTTCCCAGTGGACAGAAATCCTTCTGTCTTAAACTTTGTTTTGCATCAACTGTACAGAACAAACAGAAAGCTGATAAACATGCAGTCTGTAGTTTAGCATATGCACAGAGTGCCTCGTCAAATTATTCTTATCATAGATGCATACACACTGATACAGAGAGTAAGAAGAGCAGTGATGGAGGACGTGAGCAGCCAATATACTTGGTTGGATTGTGCTCTGGCCATCACAAGCTGTAAGTCACCGGTAATGATTCCAGTGGGTGGTAAAGGAGAGTCCTCAGTGCACAGGTGGCTGCCATCTGTGTGTGTGTGTCTCTGTGTGTGTCTGTGTGTCTGTGTGTGTGTGTGTGTGTGTGTGTGTGTGTGTGTGTGTGTGTGTGTGTGTGTGTGTGTGTGTGTGTGTGTGTGTGTGTGTGTGTGTGTGTGTGTGTGTGTGTGTGTCCAAAGGCGCAACACAGCTGGATCCACAAGTAAGGAAGGAATATTTCACCTCAGCCCTGGACTATGCATGGAACGCTGCCTCTCACACACACAAACACACACGTACGCACACACAAAAGCTCCTCTCACTTCATACCCTGACTCACATTTTCTATTGGTGTCCTACGTGTTTTGATGCTTGCTTCCTCCTAACCACATTTGCAGACGTTCCCGTATTCATTACCAGTAACACAAGCCACTGCTGTCAGCTCTCGGAGTTTGTCTCTGCGATTGTAGCAAACCGTTTCTAACTGAATCCAGCTCAGTCCCACGGGAGCTCCCTGTCAACACACAGCCTGTTAAACGCTCACCCTGCTGCTCGCTCTGTTTTAATACATCGACCAGCTTTGTTTGTTTATTGTCGATTGTTGTCTAACCAGCTGTGTCACAGTTCTGCAGCATTAATGATGGCACACAAACAGGGACGTACTCTGCTGCTCCACAGTTATTTATCACCAACTGTATGTGTGAGCCGAAACGCAAGTGTGTGCTCTCTGTGTTTTCTTAGTGGTCAAGACAAGAATACTAAGGCTTCTTTCCAAAATAAAATACTGTACCTGCACACAAGGTTACCATGGCTTTAGTTTTAAGTTCCATGTTGCAGTCAGTAAAAGGGATTGACTTGTGCTTGAAGACCTTTCAGGGCTCAATGGAATTTCTTTGGTTGCATTTCTCTCTGTTTCATTTGTCAGTTGTTAATAGAATTTTTTCTGTGTGATGTTTGTAAATTAATGGTTTTCTCCTTTACTCATCTTTCTGTTTTTCTCTCTCTCACCAGTCTAATTGACAGACGGGGTTTTATCCAATCAGACACACCACAGCTGGCACCACCCACCAATGGCATCACTATGTATGGGGCCACTCAGTCTCAGCAGAGCCACATGGTAAGACACAGATCTGACTGCATCCTGAGATACATGCTGATGGTTTAATGAATTCAAAATGAGTGACACGTCGTCATAAGTGATCTGAGATCTTCATGGTGTTGTTCACTGCCCGGTCTGTTTACAGAGACTAAAGCTGCTTTCAGACATGCCCTGAAGTCTGGACATTTTCCAAAAGGGCTGTATGTGTGAATGCATACTTCATCTGACTCAGTTGCTCTGGACATTTTCCGGAACTTTTCCTGCCAGCCCCCCTGAGCACAATGTCTGGAAAATGTCCAGAGCCCATGTGAGAATACAGCACAAAATATCCAGAAAGTTAAAAGCGAGCGAGTGTGTACGTTGATGTAATTTCTAACATGACGGACACAAAAGTGAAAGAATACAAATGTCTCAGAATGTAGGTGACATACATGTAGAAGTCGACCAACAAATTTAATTTTGGCAATAAGAGCAGATGTTGGTGCTGATGTGCTGTATAAAAAAATGCAGTTGACTTTATACGTCATTTCCTGCCTCCTGCGTGTTCTACCCAGGCGCCACTCCTCACTTGAATGTTCTAGAAATGTTCCTGTTGTTCAAACCCAGATCTGACCAATCCTGCTGCGTTCTTCATGTGTGAACGGCAAAAAGTACTAAAGTTCATGTCTGAAATCAGCTTTAGAGTAGGCAGGTCCCCTGATGGGTTAAGTGGATTTAGATCTGGCTCTCCTCTTTTCCCAAAAGCATCCAAATGTTATTTCAAAGCCAACAGACATGTAGTCGTCTAAATTCACGGGTCCTTGGTACCATGGCTGTTGTGCTTTTTTAACCCAGTCTCTAACCCGACTCCTGCTGTATCAGGCCTTGCTCAGAGTGACACACAGAGACAAAGCTTCTTTCACAGCAGTCTGACGGAGCGAATCTAGCTGTTGTCTTTTGTTAATTTACTCCCAACTCACAAATTGAGGTAGATGAACTTTGATGAACCACGTCAGTTTGAATTGAATCTACAGATGTCCAGTCGTCCTCTATTATTTTGCATTGGATAATAATGGTCAACATCGGCTGTTGGTTTAAGGGTTGAACTAGATATCATGTCCAACAACTTGACTTAATTCTCTGTTTCTAACATGCTGCAGCATCACAAACGCTGCACTCCATCAGACCCGGCAAGGTGAAGCCAGTTAGTTTTCCTCAGCCTATTCAATACTGAAACTGCTCTGGATGGCAGAGAGCGAGTCAGTGATGTTTTCAATTTTTCATGTGTTGTTCCATGTCGTCAGTAAATTAGGTCAACAGTTGCAAGGAGGTATCCTTGGTGTGCGCTAAGGCTGAGGGGCATTAAAGGCTGAGCTGTATTATTCTCACTCACTAATTTCAGCAAAGGGTTATGTGTGTGCTCGTGTGTGCTTATCACTGGGCCAACCAATAACAAACAAGCAGGAGTCAAAAAGAGGTAATATGTAATGAACAACTCATAAAAAGAAAGTACACCTCAGTCTGTAAACAGTTGTTCTCTGCGATGTCTGTCTCTGTGAAAGAACTGTCGTCACAAAGAAGACTGACCTCACTGACCAGTTTGTCTCTGGAGCCTGAATAGAAGCAACAAGTTGTCTGTTGTTCTCTTTACATGCCAGATTTAAGAGTTATTCACACAAAGCTATTGTACGTCTTCTTCCCCTCTGTGCCACAGTCATCGTGTTGTTGTCTTTCTAAACACAACCTCATTCTGCTCGTTTTCATTGAGACGTCAAACGTGAGCGTCATCCATCTCCTGGTTCTGCGTGTGTGGAGTTACTGTAAGGAAATTAGCACATGCACAAATAAAAAACATCTGTTTACAGTAGAAGTCATGATTAGCAGGTGGAGTTGTCCTATTGTGCCGGCTGCTGAACATTTGATCAGAACTGAGACACGTGTAGACTTTAAAACAGCTGCTCATTTGACCCTCAATTGTAACCAGTGGACATGTTGAGAATTTTCTAACGCAGGATGGACGCTAAATTTAAAAAAAACCAATGAAATACAAATATCTCAGGGTGTGATACACATTTAACCAAGCTGGCAACTAGAAAAGAAGAAACAAACCTTAAACTAGTCAAATGAACATCTGGTCAGTCTCAGTATTAAACTGAATGTAAAAACAGAGATCTGTGGTTGAAGGAGACATGATGTGTAGGACTGAGGGAACAGAACAACCCTTTTTATTCCGTCAGTTTTATTGTTGACTGTGTCTGTCACCTGTAAATACATAGAAGCTGCATTTCCTTTTATTTGCGCAGTCAAAAGCCCTGTTTCTTTGTGAGCTACTTTGTCTGTGATGCAGCATAAAAACCACAGCCTCGTATGCAGAAGCCTTGCAAATGGTTGCCCCGGTAACAGTGTGATATGATGTTACGTTACACCTCGATAACATAAAACCTCCATTTGGGATTTGACTTTGGGGGGATTTGATTTGATTGAAAGCAGTCATTGCTTTCTTCATGTCAGTTCACCAACATTATATAAGATGGATTCTTACACAAGCCTTTATATGTGCGCTGCCATTCGGGTTGGTGTGTTTGCCCAGGTTTTCAGATTATTTTGAAATAAGTTGTCAGTCAAGTACATCAACAGATAATGAATTTGGTATAAACTATTAATAGGTAAAAAGTCCTAAATATTCAGTTAATCTTTAAAATGTTATTTATCAAGCAAAAATACCAAACACTGTCTGCTCCCAGGTCCCGACCTGTCATGAGTCTGCTGCTTTTCTCCTTTATAGTCACTGAAAATTGAATATTTGGGTTTTGGACTGAAGTTTGGACAAAATGCAAATGCAATTTGGGGGGGAAAACACCTTGGGCTCTGGGAACATTAAAGAGTAATTTATCCCAGTTTTCTTTTACCAATGTTGTGTTATATATTATATGTTAAAGATGCTGAATGTTTGTCCGTTAACGCACATGATTTACATTTGGCCTTTTATCTATTTCTGTGGTTGGTTTCTTCCTTCCTTTTCCTCCTCTTTCTACATCCTCTTCCTTTGTATTCAAGCTATTTTTATACAAGACACACAAACACGCACACACAGGCACAGCAACTTGATCAACCACCATTTCCTGGCTGATAACTGCACAGTGAGTGATGAGGACTGACACCCCACAGCCCTGTTGTCAGTTTCACTCTTGGTTCACTGAGTAGTCAGGAAGTTTCTCTGCTTCCTTCGGAGCTGGATACAATCAATATTTACACTTTGTTTAGCCGGTTTTTAAATGATGAAGTGATCGTCGTCGCCTGTTTTTTTTCTTCTGATCAGTAAAAGCAAATGTACAACCTCAGCAACGTTGAAAGCATCAGTCACCTGCTCACAGGAGACATCGGTAATGTTGTCAGGAATAACAGACAGCTCTTATCTCTCGACTTGAAGCTGGATTCATCCACCTCGTCTCGACACTTGTTTAAAGATGGAACATAAATGGTGTCTTTCATTTTATTTGCACAAGATCATATTCATCCTCTTCATTGTTGAATTGAACTAATTGTGACTGGCCTTTGGAACTGAAGCTTAGGAAAATGCTTCAAATCTACATTTAGTGGACAATTTTGACATGGATTGCACAAAATGAATGGATGGTCGGACTGCAACTAATTATTAATTTCACTGTCTATTAACTAATTGGTGTGTGACATGTTAGAAAAGAATAGAAAATGGCAAAATTGCAATTTCTCATAGCCCATGAGTGATGTCAACAAACTGCTTCTTTTGTCCAACTGAGACTCCTCAAATATAAAGATCCTCACGTAATGAAAATCTATCTGAGAAAATGGGATGTTCACTTTTTTACTTGCTCACTCGGTGAGTGATGTTTAATTTTGTTGATTGTGTTTGTTTGTTTGTTAATTAGCAGGATTATGCATGTAGAGAGTAGGGGCACGACCCAAAGAAGAAATCTGGATATGCAGATATGGATCAGAGGGCGTTGTTTGTTGTTTCTCTTTCTTCAAAGGTCCAGTGTGTAAGATTTAGGTGAAAGGGATCTATTGGTAGTAATTGAATATAAAATAATCCTAGTGATGTTTTCACTCATCTAAATTGTATAAATTGTTGTTTGCTTTATCCTAGAATGGGCCCTTTATATTTAAATACTTTATATTTACATCGGGAGCGCCTCCTCTTAGGTCCAAACTGGAACTAAAACCTTTTGAGTTTTTATGACAGCTGAACTCTACCACACGTTCTCTTTCATGTTTGGAAGGGGAAGGTGAGGGGTGTTCAAATACAATTCAAAACAACTTTATTTGTCCCCTTAGGGCAAATTTAAGGCAAAAGCGTAAGTGCAATATACCAAAATTATGAAGTACAGGATAATGGCTGTGAAAACGGATTGTAGATAAATACTGAATGATGTGACCGGAGTGCATTGAGGTACAGTAAGTACTCAGCTGCATCATGCAACTTCTGCAACTTCACCATTAAATACTACACACTGAACCTTTAACATTGCATCATAGGTTATTTTTCATTTCCCAAAACTTTGGCTTGTTTAAGGAACTGATACTTAGGAATGTGTGTCCAAAAACAAAATCCGTATCTAGTAAATTTAAATGTGGTTTCATAAGTGGAGTGTTGTGGAGGTACGCTCTCTGAGCTCCCTTTGTTAAAGAAGGTTATTTTTGATGATTTTATTTCTCTCTCTGTAGACATGGTTTGTTGTCTTTGAAGGGCTCACTGCCTTTTCATATATATTTGACTTTTTATCAGTTAGAGAGGGATGATGCAGGTTATTGCTATGTCCTCTTCATTGTAAGGGCCAAGAACAAAGTGTAAAAATAGGATAACATTTCTATTACAGAAAAAAAATCTTTTATCCTTGTTGTGTCATCACTGTAACGTGTGAAAGCCAAACACAACAAGGCCTGTGTCATCCGTGGTTTATCAGCAGTCAATGTACATCCTGTACCTTGAGGCTTTGTGTGTGTGCTGCAGGGGACGGACAGTTCTCAGGCAGTTTTCTTACGTAGGAATGAACCATATTGTTGAAAAAAAGAAACATAAATTTTACACCCATCACAGTGCTGATGAGGTGGTTGTTTGTTAGCGTGGAGGCGGCTGAGGTTTCAGTGTCATTTCAGTCCCATAACCTTGAGTCAAGTGAGTCTTTAACAACCTGGAGAGGAGCCTGGCTTGTATGGGTGATTAGTGGAGAGCAGCTTAGGCGTGCGGCCGATAGGGGAATAGATAACACCTGGAACCACGTCTCTACCACTGTCAAAGGTAGCTGCACTTCTGTTCCAATCACATCTGTAATCTGTTCTTTTTAGGTCAATGAGATTAAGAAAGACAAATCTTTATACTTCCAATATGTCGTCAGTCGGACTGTGTGAACGGGATGCTGGGAGGCTTTAACGTCCTTGTCCTGTTTCTTCTCCTATTTTTTTTTTACATATTCCTGTCACCTCTGCACCACTCGTGCTGTTTCATCTGTGACTGCTCTCTGACACACATAATTGAGGTGGTAAAGGGCTAATGAGGTTAAAGCTAATCTCCCTGTAGCTAATGTGTGGTATTGACAACTCTTTGTGTCCTAACCCAGTTACTCTGCTCCACTTTTAGACGTGTGCTTTCCACTCGAAAGCGAAGCAGCAGAGATCAATAGGTCATGTAACAGTGACTGACTAGCCCTGAATGTTCAACTGTATCTATTGACTCTGGTTTACTGGGACGGATGCACAAGCTGGTGCAGGTTCTCTGTGTGGCTCTGATTCTAACCAGGGTACTAACAGCTTTTTCTCTTGCTTTTCTCTCCCTTATCCCATCACCGGCCCCCTTCTCTGTTGTCTTCTCACATCTTTTGTTTTCCTCGATCCCTTGTTTCCTCCTCCATCTAATTTTCCACACCGTCTCGCTCTTTATTTTTTTATTTCCATCCCTCACCTCCTGCACCTTATCTATCTCTGGCTGTCACATCCCCTCCTGTGTTGTTCTGTCTCCTGCTTCCTTCTGCTTCCTCGCAGTGTGACCAAGACCAGTGCATTCAGAGCACCAAATTCGTTTTGCAGGCCGCCACCACCCCTCTCCTCCAGCAGCAGAGCAGCGAACCAGTCATCCTGACGGCTTCTCCAGAAAACGGAGTCTCTCTACCGGGCCGCACCTCCCTCACCCTGGCCGGCCCGTGCACCTCACTCCCCCTCGGGCAGCCCACGCCTCCGACGTCGACCCCCAGCCTCAGCTGCCACGAGGCAACAGACATGTTACCAATCCACGGACACAGCCACACACACAACCACAGCCACCCCCTTCAGGAGCCTGTGGGACACCACCACTATCTCACTCCAGAAGAAATGCCCTCACCCCCAGGTATGCTGCCCTGCGGCAGCCCCCTTGGCCACAGCCACACCATGCAGGCCGGCTTCTACAACCCAGCCAGCCAGGACTCGCTACACGAGGACTCTGTCAGAGGACTGGTAAAGCTCAGCTCCGTCTGACACTGGAATATACCCCCTCCACCACCTCTCTTAAAAACATTCATCCAACCCCTGAAACTGTGCCACTTTTGAACCACATCTCCCCTCCCCATCTTCTCAGCAGGACATGAGATCCGGAGAAAAAACAGGCTGTGGTTTAAATTCAGCTGCTAGAAACTGCGGTATGTGACTAAGTGAAACCAGTTGTCCTCAGCCATTGTCTTGCCAAACCTCTCTGCTGGGACTGGGACATGGTTCCATGTGTGGTGGAGTGTATGACAACTCACACATACACATCTCTCTCTTTTTATGTGTACCTTTTAAAGTTCAAGGGATCACATCCTCCATCTTCCTGGAGACTGGACAGGGGAGTTTCGTGGCGAATGTCTGTGAGCGATGTCAAGCTAAAACAAGATGTTTTGACAGTAAATAACAGTTTTTTGGTCAGAGCTGAATTTCTGTCAGTGGATTACACGTCTGACAGATTCCTTTTTTTGTAAAACAAACTTTAGCCTATTTGCCTGTTGCTGATCAGACTTTTGTCTTCTGCCTTTTTTTCTTGGACATTCTCAGCAGTGCAATGGTTGATGTCATGTTGCATATCACCCTGCTTTTTATCCATGTTTAAAAAAAAAAAAGAATAAGAGACTGTTGTACTTTACCATGGTTATTACAGCTCCTCTACAAATTATATTTCCTGTGGATATTAATAAAACACAAACTTTTTATCAGAAAACATTTGATTAATATCGAGGTTTAGGAGGCACAGTGCAGTAAGTGCTAATGTGAGTCATGTGGTGATGGTATTTCCTTTAAAGTTCATCTTGTGACCGATGCCTGTGGTCATTGTCGTAAAATAGACGCATTTAAAAACAAGCCTGTCTGAATGTTTCCAGACATCTATGGATGCTCACAGAAGGTTAAGCTGCCTCAGGCACAAACTTGTGGACAGAGATGTTAAAACTTAAATGAAGACTCAAGTGTGGGGGCAGAACTCCTTTACCCCCCCCCCCCAAAAAGAAAGTCTGGTGTTCACTGATAGGAGGTGGTTGGGGAAGAATTCTGGGTAGTGCAAGGCGGTCTGTAAACATTTAATATTTGTATTTATATAGTGCATTTCTAGTCTTGATGACCACTCAAAGTGCGTCACAGTAGTTTTCCACTCACACAGTGCATCTATTAGCAGCACTTTTTTTGTTGGGGTTCAGCATCTTGCCCAAGGACACTTCGGCATTCAGTTGGGGAAGACTGGGGATCGAACTGCCTTCTGGTTGGAGGACTCTACCCCTCAGCCACAGCAGCCCTGCATAATACTCTTCCACCACCTTGTGGCTGAGCATGAGAACTGCAGGTAAATTCTCAATGTGAACAATCCATCACAAAAACCACGTAGACGTCAAACAGTAACACATTGATTTATTAAATCATTTATGATATAGGGAAGATATTTCATACATTTTTACAATAATTGCAACAATCGAAAAGAAAAAAATCCCAACAACACTGGAAAAGAAATATCAGATTTTTATTCTTTTTCTGAACCCAGGACTTTTTTTTATTTTGGAGCAGGAGTAGTAGAATAGTGGCACAAGTGATGGACATAGATGCAGGATTGCTTTTTAAAACTTACGTAAAGGTCGCAAAACAGCATTTGTTAGGTTATTATAAAGAGTTTTAATTGACCCTGTATTGCACTGTGCTTGAGTCCTGCTGCACTAAGACATGAATTGATTTCAATGTCAAGCACACGCGGAGTTGTGTTAAAGAATGAGGTTAAAAAATATATATTTTTTAAAAAAGAGGAAGAAAGGTAAATCAAGAACTGGGCAAAAGATTGCAGGTGAAAATGATAATGACAGGACAATACATTTTTCTCACCAAAGAAAATAGTAATCACATAAAACATTTTATTAAAAAATGATTTCTTTAACTTAGCTGTACAATAAATTGGATTTATTGAGCTTTGCTCCAAAAGAAAAAATGGGCCCAACAGTTTCATTCATTGTTTTATATTGCAGATTTTCATGACATTTAAACAAAGCCAGGATTTAAGTGCTAATTTACACCAGAGTTGTATTTATGTTCACTTACAGTGGAACAAAAATCTTTTGAGATTTTGAGAATACAGTATTGTTATGAGAATAAAGTCTTAAAATAAGGTTGCGTGTCATCATAGAGAGGGAATATCAGATGATCAACCAGTCGCCTGTGTACAAATGATGAATGTGGAACATCTTGTCAAGTCTATTTTAGTGTCGGTTTAACACATAACAAAATACTTCACCATTGATGTTTCTTATTTTCTTTTTCAAGATTTTGCATCCAGAGGGAGTGGAACTCTGAAGACCACGGGTCCTCCTTGCTGCTGATTTCCTTAATCAATTTTCTACATGCTCGTACTATTATGACTTTTTTCTCATTAAATCTCTCATTAAACTTTATTTCCGTAATATAGCATTATTCTCGAAATCTCACAAATAATTCTATATCCTCCGAATGCTCCATCCTACGTCATAATATTTACATTGAAATATTTGCTGTTTTAATTATACAGTGCACTAATGGCGTATCACAGCAGAGAGAAACTAGAGACAGTGGAAGATATGAACCAAGGCAACCCTAACTCTGTAAACGGTCATGGTGGCTCACAGCCCTGGTACTCCGGCACGGCCAACGCTCATGCATCAGTCTTCTTTTCCCAGCTGGAAAGATGGATCATGTTGTCGATGGTTGGACCTGATAATGACTGGATTAGTTTAATACCTCTTTTTTTTCTTCTTCACTTTTTTCTTTGAAAGTCGAACCAGAAGTCAGCTCAGGGTTTTTGATGTTTTTAGCATCCACCGTCTGGGTCATTGTGGCTAAGCTAATTTAGCGTCGATCACCAGGACTCGACGTGTCTGTAAAGCTGGTTTCTGTGTTGGCGTGGGCTCCCGAGTCACCACAGTTTAACATCAGTGAGCTCCAGGTCTCCCATGATCTCCAGCTGGTCGATGCTGCTCAGGTCCTGCACCCGATGTCTGAACTCGAACAAGTGCGAGCCGTTCACTGCCAGCTTGAACTGATGGGGCTGACAGAGGATGAGAATCTGAAAAAACAAACAAGTACTAATAATGAAGAATGCTCATAAATCTAAACACAACTTAAATGGCAAATTGCTCACTCATTAATATCAGTCCCCTAAACATGCCTGAATCTTTTCATCAAGATCCATAAATTATCCTGAGAAAGCAAAGGAAATGTAGAACAACATTGAATCTCACGACGTTAAAGGTAATCCCATCGTTGTGTGAGGATGTGACATCATTTACCTAAAGTGATATCCACATCCGGCACAACCTTTTCAAAGTAGAGTGAAGATGTTCGGTGGTTCCTACCTCGAAGTACTCCCCCGATGAGAAGGGAAAGAAGGGCAGCTCCCGCTCCTCCTGACCCCACGTCTCACTCAGGTACGAGTTCCTGATGAACACACCCGACTTCATGCGAGGGTTCAGGTGGAGGGCGATGTTCTCCGTCCTGCTGTTGCAGAGGTTCACTGTGAAACTGGTGGAAACGTGGATAAGAGGTAAATAATGTTAATAAAGGAAATGTCTGAGGGCCAGTGATTATCAGAGACGTGTAAAACAGTACATTAACAGACCAAAACAATCAGTGATGTACTTGATGTAAACATGTTTGTGTTCCTTTACCTGTGAGGATACATGCTGACCTGTCCTTTGATTGTGATGTGCTGCCCTGGGCTCAGTCCTTTCAGTATGCTGCCTTTGTAAGGGAGGCTCTGAAATAACAACAAAACTGCTGATAAACATTTTAATACAAATATTGTATCCATTAATCATTTGCTCTATTAAGACTGATCTATTTCCCACAATCCAAAGTTTTATTTGTTCGGGCAATAATCCAAGACGCGAAGATTATCAAATCATGCATCACAAAGCAAAGCCACAAATCATCACATTTAAGAAGCTGGAACCAACAAATGTCGCTTCGGAAAATATGATTTGAACAATGAATTAGTAAAATGGCTGCTCAGTTATCTTCCTGTCAATCCTCTAATTCATTCATCAACTCTGAGCCCTTTTTAAAAATCTGAATTTTGAACACTTCACCTCAGCTAAGGAGGTAATATTTTAACCTCAGTGTGTAGTTGGTTTTCTTGTTTGTTAGTATTTTAAGCAACATTTTGTAAAAACTACATGAAGGAGTACCACAAAACCTGGAAGAAGGATATGGTCACACCATTAATAGTCCGGGAAGAACCTATCAAATTTTGGTCCAGATCTGGATCAGGGAATGGATTGTTATTTCAAAGACATTTAGTCTAGGTTCAAATAAGGGGACTGTGGCAGAGGTATGTGCACTCTGAGTGCCACTATAGTTCAATCTTGATTTCAATATCTTTTGTCTTTGTTATTTGATTGTATTGTGTTTAATTGACAAGAGTAATATGGACTAACATTGATACATAGTAAGAAGTAATGTAACTGTTCATTTGCAGCCGTGGTCTGGTTGGACTCAGCTGAAGAAAGAAGTGGACAAGATAAAACCACATGTCTATGTATGAATGTACTTTACATGACTGTATGCTTTGACAGAATCGTCCGTAAAACTTTATTTACAACTTCCTGAAGGTTTGTTGCCCAAATAGAATTGGCTGTAACCATGTTCCCAGATCTTAGACACTACAACAGTGTCATCACTAAAATGTGACAGAGCTGGTGAAAAACCAGAGCTGTCCTTAAAAGGTCTGCTTGCCGACATGAACGGTCTACAGAGAACAGACAAAGGGATCATTTACAATGTGCCACTTTTAGCAGCATCACAAGATGGAGATGACGCAAAAAGGAAAAACTCACCAAGTCACCTGATTCTGAATATATTGCCTGAAGGAGAAAAGACACATTTGGAAATGAATAAACAGACGTTTCTATAAAAGAAGGACACATCCCACCAGCTTGTGAGAAAAAAATGAAAACAAGGGGACGGAAATGAACTCACAGAGTTTGGGATGTAGCCAATAGCGTGCACCCTGACTTTCCCCGAAATAGAAAATGTGTCGACCCTGTTCAGTGGGATTCTGTGCTTGTAGCTCAGCAGGTGAGTACCATTTACTGCCACCTATGGGTGAAGACGAACACTCTAGAACCATTTTGTTTTCCATTAATTGACTCCCTATGTGCTTGTGTTGTTTGTAGGTAGCATCGTAGGATCACTGACCTTAAAGACGTCGTCATGCACCAGGATGATGGTCTCGAAGGGGGCTCCGCGTTTGTAGGGCAGCTGATGGAGCGTCTCCTCCTTGCCCCAGGTCTCCTGCAGCAGGGAGTTGCATACCACCCGAGGCGGGCCTGTGAAGCACGGGCTAAGGTGGAAGGCCACGTCAGAGGGCGGCTTGGTGCTGCAGCCGCTCGACAGGTCGATCTGAAACCTGCAAACATGACCCACACCAAAGCTGGATTAAAGGCTGGGCGCTAAAAATTCTCAGGTTTACTGTGTGTTAGAGTTTCGTCCTATCACCACAAAGTAGTATGAGGACTTTTATTATTCGAGTTGGATGGAGCAAAATCAGGATTTCAGGAGCTTAAAAGTTTCACTGAGTCAAAGCTGGGCTAAAATGAATCCAGGCTCATCTTGAAGAGAATCGTAATGAATTATTTATAGCCATGTGTTTGACAGAGGAAGCTGATAATTTTGTAACTTAATGACAATGGAATTTTTCCTATAACACATGTTGTCAGAGGATGCTCCGCTGTGTCCTCAGAAATAAACCAGATGTTTCCAAAGACTAGAGCTGTGCAAAAATATTAATCAGCTGACAATCACTCATTTTTTCCACTTTAGCGAATTGATAGTTATCAGTAGCTTTTTCACAAAATAGCTTTTTTTGTAAATTTCCTGAAGTTTAGCTCAAGATTAACCAATGGGAGGGGCCTGAGAGAGCCCGCTGCATTCTGGGTGTAGTATTTCTACCATTTGGACAAAAGGGAATACCACAGTTTTTCTGTGTATGTTTCTATGATGTTTATTGCAAATGAATATCAGTTCCGTGTGTTGAGTGTTCAGTGACACTATGCAATGCCAACATTTTTCTCTGTTTGTTTAAAACCACAACTTTCACTGAGGAGAAAGAAAGAAATAAAACTTAGACATTTATTATGATAATTTTAATCAACTGATATGAGATTTTTTTTATATTGTTATAATTTTTGCCCATCCCTAATAAATAATCATATTTTCACATTGAGAACATGCCTATACATTAGACTCTCTCTATTAGATATCCATGGTGTCATTGATTCAAGCTGAGGAGGTTTCCAGGAGTATGGAACAGAGAATGAAGTTAAGGTTTAAAAGTTTAGTAACTAATAAAGTAAACAAGATAATGTTGTTCCTGATTCAAATATGAAATACTGTGGCTTTACCCATACGACACATGTCCATATCTCTGCAGTTCATCCTCTGGTTTGAGTCACACTCACCGGTCAGCATCTGGGGGCACGGTGCCCTGGATGATGATGATCTCCCCAGGCTGCAGGCCTCCGGGTACGGGCCCTGTGTATGGGATCACCTGAGGTGGAGAGCAGAGAGCGGTGAAGACCCGTGCACGGTGAACACAGACCCGTGCACGGTGAACACGGACCCGTGCACGGTGAACACAGACCCGTGCAGCTCGTCTCTGCACACTTGCTGTCATCACTGCAACTTGAACACAGTGTGTATCTGCACTGTGAGCTATCTGTTGATGGTCGCGTGATGCTATCAGAGCTGCTGATGAAGATGAAGATGATGAAGATAATAAGCCTCTTACCGGTTTCAGGACCGTGTGTTTCGCATTCGCCACAGACATGGAGCTCCGTGTGTCGGACTACAACCTGCAGCTGAGCTGGGGGGACGACAGGGGGAGTCTGCGGCTCTCCGCTGCTACACAGGGCCGATGGTGGCAGTGGGCATCTTGTCTGCATCACCAGCTGACCCCCACACCTTCCGTGTGCGCGTGCGCGAGACCGACCCACGTGATCGTGTCCGGAAACAGAGCGACACCTAGAGGTCGTGTGCTGCTCTGTCGTTAATGTCCCTGTGTCTCTGTAACATGTTACATCTGTAACATTCCCAACAGGTTACTCTTCTACTCATTGCGCTGCCAGTGGACATGTATATACTGCTCTCAGTTTCCACAGTTATTACAGTTGAGAATGTGCAGATTTTATCCATCAGTTCTGTTTGATTGTAAGGATACTTTTTACCTCTGCCAAGGAGGTTTTCTTTTCACCCCTCGGCTTGTTTGTTTGATCGTCTGGGAGTTTAACATCTGTTAGAATGTAAAAATGTAAGCATTATGATTTATAGAGCAAAGTATCATAGATACAGCCCATCTATGTTCAATTAGTTCTTTCGTTACCATCAGACAAGCTAAAAGTTCATTGTACACTGGTGCTTTTATGAAGAACCTCCTTCTTTTGTTTAAGAAACATTTGCTCAGCCATGCCTTGTGCCATCGTTTGTTTTGAAATGAAAATAATAAAACTGCACATTCATTCTCCATACTTTTCTTTTCAGTTGGATTTCATCAGTTTCATTTCTTCAGCAGTCCAGTAGAGACGATGTGACTCTCTGTTTCTCCCATTTATTGGATCGTACCATAGTTTCGTTTCTGAGGAAACCTTCATGAAGGGAATAAATACCAGTCCAGCTCGAGGCTGATCACAACAGAGGATAAACACAGCAGAGAGAAGAGAAGAGAAAAAACATGGACCGTTGTGAGTACCACTCTTCCTCTGACTATAGTGAAACATTCTTTTAGAAAATCAACACCTATATGTAGCATCATGTTTCTTTATTAATAATAGCATGTGATACAAGTCTGTAAAGCTCAGCTGTAATAAGATGCAATTTCTTGTCTTTCAGCTACAAGTGCAGCAGTTGGAGCAGGTAAGACATTAATAGACATACAATAACAATAACAACCATTATAATCATAATTACAATAATAATGAAGGCTCCCTTTCTGCTCTGTTCAACAGTGACGAAGGATAAGGCCCCACGTTTTCTGGGGACTGCAGGTTTCACTTCAGGTGGAATTGCAGGAGGCTCTGTGGCTTCTAAAATGATGTCAGCTTCTGCAGTGGCTAGCGGAGGTGGAGTGTCAGCAGGAAGTATGGTTTCTGCTTTTCAATCAAAAGGTAACAGTAGATGGTTCATTTTGGTCTGAACTGGGTCCTTGGTTGGATAGTTTTACATCTAAAGTGTTTATTCTTGCTCTGTTTTCACATTTTTTAATCCACTTAACATCGGTACTATAATTTACAGGCTTAATCTAATGCACAACGTTTGTATTGTTTCATTTTTTATCTTTAAAATTTACTGATCATGCAATGTGTGTAATGTCATTGTAGGTGCGTCTGGGAAGTCGAAACGCAAGTGAAGCTGACAGTGATTAAGAAGCTCAGTGATGGGTGGCAAGCCTCTTTTTCTGAATAATCAATAACTGGTTATCCTGTTAATCTAATGAAACATGTGATGAAGCAACATGTTTATGTTCTGAAATGTTTGGGAAGTTGTCTTGTTTGCATTTTCCTGACATGATGTTTGACTCTTACAACTCAGAAAATAAAAGCCACCTGGTTAAACACATTTGAAAGAGTTAACTGGTTCCTTTTTAGTTAAAGCATCTATTTATCTACAAGTGTATCATAAACCTGTTATGACTCATAAACATGAATATGTACTGTTATAATGTCTTTAAGCACTTGTGCATGTGATGGAAATCTGAAAATACAAGAAGCTGGATTACCAAATTACTGTATTTATTAGGAGCTTTCTGCAGAAAGGATCAACACAGAGAGTCACAGGGATCTCAGAGTGCTGATGGAGAACAGTCAAATGCAAGCATCTTATACAGGAGAACAAAGGCTGTTTAACTGAGCCAGTTCAGATTGGTTCTGGTGCAGTTTCAGACAGGAATTAAGACAAGGAAACATAATTATATATATAAGTTTCCTTTAAAGATAGAGCATAATCCCTTGGACAGTCAGAAAGCAATAGAAAGGTCATAAAGGTATTAGCAAGTCATAAAGGTTTCAGGTCACAAAATGTTCAGGTCATAAAAGTCTTACACAGAGACAAGGAGGTTTTCTTTTCATCCCTCGGCTTGTTTGTTTGATCATCTGGGAGATTAACATTTGTTAGAATGTAAAAATGTAAGCATTATGATTTATAGAGCAAAGTATCATCAATACAGCCCATCTATGTTAAAGTTAGTTCTTTCATTACCATCAGACAAGCTAAAAGTTCATTGTACACTGGTGCTTTTATGAAGAACCTCCTTCCTTTGTTTAAGAAACATTTGCTCAGCCATGCCTTGTGCCATCGTTTGTTTTGAAATGAAAATAATAAAACTGCACACTCATTCTCCATACTTTTCTTTCCAGTTGGATTCATCAGTTTCATTTCCTCAGCAGTCCAGTAGAGAGGATGTGACTCTCTGTCGCCCCCTGTGTTTAGATTGTACCACAGTTTCGTTTCTGAGGAAACATTCAGGAAGTAAACAAGTACCAGTCCAGCTCGAAGCTGATCACAACAGAGGATAAAAACAGCAGAGAGAAGTGCAGAGAAAAAAACATGAAGCCTAGTGAGTACCACTCTTCCTCTGACTACAGTGAAACATTCTTTTAGGAAATCAACACCTATGTGTAGCATCATGTTTCTTTATTAATAATAGCATGTGATACAAGTCTGTAAAGCTCAGCTGTAATAAGATGCAATTTCTTTCTTGTGTTTCAGCAACGGTTTTAGCAGTTGGAACAGGTTAGACATTAACAGACATACAATAACAATAACAACCATTATAATCATAATTACAATAATAATGAAGGCTCCATCTCTGTTGTGTTCTTGTCCAGGTGCAGTTGTGGCTGTGGTCGGGACCCCTCTTGCTCTGGGGGCCGCAGGCTTCACCTCAGCTGGAATTGCAGCAGGCTCCATAGCTGCTAAAGCGATGTCGTATGCTGCAGTGGCTAACGGAGGTGGAGTGGCAGCAGGAAGTGTGGTGGCTGTTTGTCAGTCAATAGGTAAACAGATTATTCATTTTGGTCTGAACTGGGTCCTTGGTTGGATAAGTTTTATATCTAAAGTGTTTATTCTTGCTCTGTTTTCACATTTTTTAATCCAATAAACATCTGTTAACATCAGCTCTTACAGGCTTAATCTAATGCACAACTTTTGTATTGTTTCATTTATTATCTTTAAATCTGTATTTATATTTTGTTTCAGTACTCA
Source organism: Paralichthys olivaceus (assembly GCF_024713975.1). Taxonomy (NCBI): domain Eukaryota; kingdom Metazoa; phylum Chordata; class Actinopteri; order Pleuronectiformes; family Paralichthyidae; genus Paralichthys; species Paralichthys olivaceus. The sequence goes on along the minus strand of NC_091104.1, from coordinate 17,634,758 downwards.
GTTACTCAGGTTTACCTTATTCTACTTCACTTACCTCAAATTTTCAATCATCTTATACTTAAAATATCTGTTTTGCCAATATCTTCATTAGAACATACAGTGACAGCTTTGTAATAGTTCTGGTGGCCAGACTATGATTACATATGATATTAATTTATAGACTTTAGTTTGATGATAGTATTGGTGATACTTTCACGTTAGCTTGAAAAAATGTACTGATCATGCAATGTGTGTAATGTCATTGTAGGTGCTGTTGGTCTGTCAGGGGCCAGTGCAGCTGTGGCTGGCGCTGGAGCAGCTGTGGGGTGGCTAGCAAGCCGCTTTTTCTGAATAATCAATATGTTATCCTGTTAATCTAATGAGCTCTTACAACTCAGAAAATAAAAGCCACCTGGTTAAAACACATTTGAAAGAGTTAACTGGTTTATTGTCCTTTTTAGTTAAAGTATCTATTTATCCACCAGTGTATCATAACACTGTTATGACCCATAAACAAGAATATGTACTGTTATATTGTATTTAAGCACTTGTGTACAATAACTTTAATATATTTGTTCAAGGTCCAGTGAGTAAGATCTAGATGAAAGGGATCTACTGGCAGAAATTGAATATAAAATGATCCTAGTGATGTTGTCACCCATGAGCCTTTTATATTTACATCAGGGGCGGGTCCTGTTTATGGAAGCTGCCATGTTTTTCACAGTGTTAACGTTCATGATGCACAGACTGTACAGAGTTTATTACACCACAGACAAAGTAGGGCAGGGGGTGGGGGGTAGCAAAAAGTTCTTTGAATGTTTTAAGAGGTTAAATGTGTTTGGCCTCGACTCATCGATACGTGTCGTCCACCACAGCTTGGAGGACATGAGAAGGCCTTCCTTTGCGATTGGCGTCCTTGTCCTTGTAGCCATCACTTGTGGGTGCCGTCTATGCAACCGATTATCTGGGGGATGTTGAACTTTTATGGCTTAATCGTATCAAGCTATCCCATGTATACGTACTGACAGAACCTTTAATGTTTTCTGGAGGTGCCACAACCTTCAGGGCCAAAACATTATTTTCTTCAGTGACAAAGAGAAACATTTGTCCTGACTGCTGTTAAAACTAAACTCTTAAACTCTTCTGATATTTACTCCTGTTATCATCAGTTAAGATGTTAATTCATATTTAAAAGGTTAGGCCCTGCTCACATTCCAAAGTCCTGGCTGAGGACCAAAGGCAGCTGGGTCTTTTCTGTCAGGGCTCCCACTCTGAGGACGTCTGTCTGTCAAATTTCTCTTTTAAATCTCTCTTAAAGACACATTTTTATAGATGGGCTTACTCCCAGTTCTGATCTTACCATCTATTTCAATACTATAGGAGAGATGACTGGAGAGGGGGAGCAAAGATGACTGAAGAGAAGGTTGGTGTAGGATCAATCAAAACCAATTTGCTAAACCTTTTGCTCAAATAACTCTACTTGTCTTCATAGATCTTTAGCAATGCATATATTTCTATTCATTGTTGAAAAACTAAACATTGTGGGCCCTAATGTGTTTGCTGTCTTATGTCTTAAGTCTAATGTATACATACTAATTTCGAGATTTGTGTATATTTTAAGTAATTTGATATACATATGTAATTGTGTTTTTAAAAATATAAAAACTGGATATATAAATTAATATAACATGTTTATATTACCAAGCACAAATTAGACTTACAATACAGTATTAAACATTGTTTTAAATAACAAAATACATACAATTTTCTCTTGTGCGTTAAGTTGTGAGATCATGACTACAGCCTTGATATTACTGCTGTTACGTGTTCATGTTTTTATTAACTTTTCTTGTTTTGTTGTCAAATCACTTTGTAAAGTCTATTTTTAGTGTTATATAAACAAAGTTTATTTTTATATAATTCTAGGTGGAGCTGGTAATTTGAGACAATTTAAATACCAAGTTGGGGAGTTGCTGTTCTATTTAGTCATAATTTCTTTCATCAGCTGACTACACCCTATAATGCATCGCGTGAGAATAATCCTTAAAGGTCCAGTGTGTAAGATTTAGGTGAAAGAGAACTATTGGCAGAAATTTAATGTAGAATAATCGTCATGATGTTTTAACTAGTTCATTTCATCTAAATTGTATGAATTGTAGTTGGCCCAGAAAAGGCCCTTTATATTTAAATACTATATATTTACATTGAGGGGACCCTCTCTACAGAGGTCACAATGTTTTTTACATTAGTCCAGACTGGACAAACTAAACACCTTTTGAGTTTGTATGACAATTAAAGGCTTCATCGGGTTCTTTTTCATGTTTGGAAGGAGAGGGTTCAGCTGCAACATGCAATTACAACACTAGATATCACAAAATTCTACACACTGGACCTTTAAATTCTCACCATATAATTGTAACATTCCTTGTTTGGCAATGGCTGCTCAGGTGTAGTCAGCTGATTAAAGGAACAATGCTGGATAATCCTTTGTTTAAGAAACATTTGTTCAGCCAGTTTCATTTCTTCAGCAGTCCATTAGAGATGATGTGACTCTCTGTCGCCCCCTGTGTTTAGATTGTACCATAGTTTCGTTTCTGAGGAAACCTTCATGAAGTGAATAAATACCAGTCCAGCTCGAGGCTGATCACAACAGAGGATAAACACAGCAGAGAGAAGTGCAGAGAAAAAACCATGGACCCTGGTGAGTACCACTCTTCCTCTGACTATAGTGAAACATTCTTTTAGAAAATCAACACCTATATGTAGCATCATGTTTCTTTATTAATAATAGCATGTGATACAAGTCTGTAAAGCTCAGCTGTAATAAGATGCAATTTTTTTCTTGTGTTTCAGTGACAGTTGCAGCAGTTGGAACAGGTTAGACATTAACAGACATACAATAACAATAACAACCATTATAATCATAATTACAATAATAATGAAGGCTCCATCTCTGTTGTGTTCTTGTCCAGGTGCAGTTGTGGCTGTAGTCGGGGCCCCTCTTGTTCTGGGGGCCGCAGGTTTCACCTCAGCTGGAATTGCAGCAGGCTCCTTAGCTGCTAAAGCGATGTCGTATGCTGCAGTGGCTAACGGAGGTGGAGTGGCAGCAGGAAGTGTGGTGGCTGTTTGTCAGTCAATAGGTAAACAGATGGTTCATTTTGGTCTGAACTGGGTCCTTGGTTGGATAAGTTTTATATCTAAAGTGTTTATTCTTGCACTGTTTTCACATTTTTTAATCCACTAAACATCTGTTAACATCAGCTCTTACAGGCTTAATCTAATGCACAACTTTTGTATTGTTTCATTTATTATCTTTAAATCTGTATTTATATTTTGTTTCAGTACTGTTACTTTTTTTTTTGTTACCTTATTCTACTTTACTTACCTCAAATTTTCAATCATCTTATATTTAAAATATCTGTTTTGCCAATATCTTCATTAGAACATACAGTGACAGCTTTGTAATAGTTCTGGTGGCCAGTCGATGATTTCATTTGATATTACTGTCTGCACTTTAGTGTCATGATAGTATTGGTGATACTTTCTCTGTAGCTTGATACAATTTACTGATCATGCAATGTGTGTAATGTCATTGTAGGTGCTGCTGGTCTGTCAGGGGCCAGTGCAGCTGTGGCCGGTGCTGGAGCAGTGGGGGGATGGGCGGCAAGCCTCTTTTTCTGAATAATCAACGACTGGTTATCCTGTTAATCTAATGAAACATGTGATGAAGCAACATGTTTATGTTCTGAAATGTTTGGGAAGTTGTCTTGTTTGCATTTTCCTGACATGATGTTACATTGTTTGACTCTTACAACTCAGAAAATAAAAGCCACCTGGTTAAACACATTTGAAAGAGTTAACTGGTTCATTGTCCTTTTTAGTTAAAGTATCTATTTATCCACCAGTGTATCATAACACTGTTATGACTCATAAACAAGAATATGTACTGTTATATTGTATTTAAGCACTTGTGTACAATAACTTTAATATATTTGTTCAGGGTCCAGTGAGTAAGATCTAGATGAAAGGGATCTACTGGCAGAAATTGAATATAAAATGATCCTAGTGATGTTGTCACCCATGAGCCTTTTATATTTACATCAGGGGCGGGTCCTGTTTATGGAAGCTGCCATGTTTTTCACAGTAGCCCAGACTGGACAAACTAAACACTTTTTGAGTTTGTATGACAATTGAAGGCCACAACAGGTTCTCTTTCACGTTGGGAACAGAGGGTGAGGGGTGTTCAGCTGCAACATGCAACTTCTCCACTAGATGTCACTGAATTCTACACACTGTGGAGTTACATGCAGAACTGAATTTCTGATCGTATAAGACAGAGTTTGGACTTTTAAAATGCATGTAAACACCGGACATTGGACATCACAAAATCGGAAAAGAACACCTCGACAATTATATCTAAATCGATTTTTGCATACTGTGCATGCTCCAGAATTTCCGCCGGGGCGTTCACCCGGAAGTGGAAGGAGAAGGCTCTGGTAATAACGCTCTTTATATACAGTCTATGGTAATAACTAGTAGTGTTGTTGCTGGAAAAGGTCAAATGACACCATAGTTTAGACGAAATCAACAACTCACTTCTGGACGAACAAGGAGACCCGGTTCATGCTTAACCAAGTACAAGGAATGAGGAACGCAGATCTATTCAAAAATATTTCCAAAACGGTGGCTTCATCAGGACACCGGAGCAGATCAGAATCAAATGGAAAAACATACGGTAGGCGTACAATGGCGCCAAGCAGAATAACTCAAGAAGTGGACCGGAACCGGTCAGTTGTTCTACGAACTTTTGGATGATCTGCTAGGGAGGTGACCTCTGTCCCAAGCCGGACAACACGGGGTGGATATCGGATTTGATGCAGCTGACCCAGGTGAGTAATTTAGCACTAGTTGCTATAATCTGTCTAAGCCAACCTAGATGCATCATGCTAGATGGCCGATTGTTCTGGAGAAAAGTACAAACGTGTTAAATATGTTGATACATGTGTGGTTAACCTCTTAAATCATTCAAAGAACTTTTTGCTACGCCAGCGGCACAGCGTGCTTTAAGAGGTTAATCATGTCCTTACTGGTCAAGAATTAAACCCACGATGAAAACAAATGATGAGCATGAAGTGTAAACTCTACCTGGATTATAACCATTCATTTTTATAACTCTCTGTAGAAGCAACAACAGAGATGGGAGGTCTCGACGAAACAATGGGCAGCACGACACAGCAGTGCGAAGATGACTCTCTCAGGTCAACTGAAAGCACAAGGAGCATTTCCCAACTGCAGAGGAACTCTGAGTTACCTGATAAGTTCTGCAATATTCTGGCTGCACCAACCAATGCTTATTTCTGTTTAAACATATACCCACGCCAGGACATGTCATATGTTTTACACCAATTATTTCTTCAGGGACAAGTGCCCAGCCGCCCGGTTGGAGGTGGCAGGGGCATACAGGAGATATTGCTCTCCTATGCCAACAGATGGGTGAAATGAGGGAGTTTTGGAGACAGCAGATGAAGCAAAGTGATGGAGCGGCAGGAGCAGTCGCCGGCCACCATTATGGAGGGCAGTAACACTATGGTTGCACTGCTTTTGGAGGGAATCAGGAGCCTGAGGCCACCTGCATCCCCATACCCCTATTTCCCACAAACCACATATTCATATGTATATATATACCCACATATTCATATATTGTAAGTTTTTAATATCTGTATTTAAGCCTTTATACCTGTTTAGAAATTCCATATAAATGTTATATGTTCATAAGATTTTTATTGCCTTGTTTATAATAAATGTTAAAAACCCACAACAAAAAATTTAAAGACTTTATTCGTGGCATGAAAGATACAAGCGTGGGCTGTACAGCAAAAAAATACAAAGCTATCCCATGTATACGTACTGACAGAACCTTTAATGTTTTCTGGAGGTGCCACAACCTTCAGGGCCAAAACATTATTTTCTTCAGTGACAAAGAGAAACATTTGTCCTGACTGCTGTTAAAACTAAACTCTTAAACTCTTCTGATATTTACTCCTGTTATCATCAGTTAAGATGTTAATTCATATTTAAAAGGTTAGGCCCTGCTCACATTCCAAAGTCCTGGCTGAGGACCAAAGGCAGCTGGGTCTTTTCTGTCAGGGCTCCCACTCTGAGGACGTCTGTCTGTCAAATTTCTCTTTTAAATCTCTCTTAAAGACACATTTTTATAGATGGGCTTACTCCCAGTTCTGATCTTACCATCTATTTCAATACTATAGGAGAGATGACTGGAGAGGGGGAGCAAAGATGACTGAAGAGAAGGTTGGTGTAGGATCAATCAAAACCAATTTGCTAAACCTTTTGCTCAAATAACTCTACTTGTCTTCATAGATCTTTAGCAATGCATATATTTCTATTCATTGTTGAAAAACTAAACATTGTGGGCCCTAATGTGTTTGCTGTCTTATGTCTTAAGTCTAATGTATACATACTAATTTCGAGATTTGTGTATATTTTAAGTAATTTGATATACATATGTAATTGTGTTTTTAAAAATATAAAAACTGGATATATAAATTAATATAACATGTTTATATTACCAAGCACAAATTAGACTTACAATACAGTATTAAACATTGTTTTAAATAACAAAATACATACAATTTTCTCTTTTGTGCGTTAAATTGTGAGATCATGACTACAGCCTTGATATTACTGCTGTTACGTGTTCATGTTTTTATTAACTTTTCTTGTTTTGTTGTCAAATCACTTTGTAAAGTCTATTTTTAGTGTTATATAAACAAAGTTTATTTTTATATAATTCTAGGTGGAGCTGGTAATTTGAGACAATTTAAATACCAAGTTGGGGAGTTGCTGTTCTATTTAGTCATAATTTCTTTCATCATCTGACTACACCCTATAATGCATCGCGTGAGAATAATCCTTAAAGGTCCAGTGTGTAAGATTTAGGTGAAAGAGAACTATTGGCAGAAATTTAATGTAGAATAATCGTCATGATGTTTTAACTAGTTCATTTCATCTAAATTGTATGAATTGTAGTTGGCCCAGAAAAGGCCCTTTATATTTAAATACTATATATTTACATTGAGGGGACCCTCTCTACAGAGGTCACAATGTTTTTTACATTAGTCCAGACTGGACAAACTAAACAGCTTTTGAGTTTTTATGACAATTAAAGGCTTCATCGGATTCTTTTTCATGTTTGGAAGGAGAGGGTTCAGCTGCAACATGCAATTACAACACTAGATATCACAAAATTCTACACACTGGACCTTTAAATTCTCACCATATAATTGTAACATTCCTTGTTTGGCAATGGCTGCTCAGGTGTAGTCAGCTGATTAAAGGAACAATGCTGGATAATCCTTTGTTTAAGAAACATTTGTTCAGCCAGTTTCATTTCTTCAGCAGTCCATTAGAGATGATGTGACTCTCTGTCGCCCCCTGTGTTTAGATTGTACCATAGTTTTGTTTCTGAGGAAACCTTCATGAAGTGAATAAATACCAGTCCAGCTCGAAGCTGATCACAACAGAGGATAAACACAGCAGAGAGAAGTGCAGAGAAAAAACCATGGACCCTGGTGAGTACCACTCTTCCTCTGACTATAGTGAAACATTCTTTTAGGAAATCAACACCTATATGTAGCATCATGTTTCTTTATTAATAATAGCATGTGATACAAGTCTGTAAAGCTCAGCTGTAATAAGATGCAATTTCTTTCTTGTGTTTCAGCAACGGTTTTAGCAGTTGGAACAGGTTAGACATTAACAGACATACAATAACAATAACAACCATTATAATCATAATTACAATAATAATGAAGGCTCCATCTCTGTTGTGTTCTTGTCCAGGTGCAGTTGTGGCTGTGGTCGGGGCCCCTCTTGTTCTGGGGGCCGCAGGCTTCACCTCAGCTGGAATTGCAGCAGGCTCCTTAGCTGCTAAAGCGATGTCGTATGCTGCAGTGGCTAACGGAAGTGGAGTGGCAGCAGGAAGTGTGGTGGCTGTTTGTCAGTCAATAGGTAAACAGATGGTTCATTTTGGTCTGAACTGGGTCCTTGGTTGGATAAGTTTTATATCTAAAGTGTTTATTCTTGCTCTGTTTTCACATTTTTTAATCCACTAAACATCTGTTAACATCAGCTCTTACAGGCTTAATCTAATGCACAACTTTTGTATTGTTTCATTTATTATCTTTAAATCTGTATTTATATTTTGTTTCAGTACTGTTACTTTTTTTTTGTTACCTTATTCTACTTTACTTACCTCAAATTTTCAATCATCTTATATTTAAAATATCTGTTTTGCCAATATCTTCATTAGAACATACAGTGACAGCTTTGTAATAGTTCTGGTGGCCAGTCGATGATTTCATTTGATATTACTGTCTGCACTTTAGTGTCATGATAGTATTGGTGATACTTTCTCTGTAGCTTGATACAATTTACTGATCATGCAATGTGTGTAATGTCATTGTAGGTGCTGCTCACTGTCAGGGGCCAGTGTAGCTGTGGCCGGTGCTGGAGCAGTGGGGGGATGCGCGGCAAGCCGCTTTTCCTGAATAATCAACGACTGGTTATCCTGTTAATCTAATGAAACATGTGATGAAGCAACATGTTTATGTTCTGAAATGTTTGGGAAGTTGTCTTGTTTGCATTTTCCTGACATGATGTTACATTGTTTGACTCTTACAACTCAGAAAATAAAAGCCACCTGGTTAAACACATTTGAAAGATTTAACTGGTTCATTGTCCTTTTTAGTTAAAGTATCTAGTTATCCACCAGTGTATCATAACACTGTTATGACTCATAAACAAGAATATGTACTGTTATATTGTATTTAAGCACTTGTGTACAATAACTTTAATATATTTGTTCAGGGTCCAGTGAGTAAGATCTAGATGAAAGGGATCTACTGGCAGAAATTGAATATAAAATGATCCTAGTGATGTTGTCACCCATGAGCCTTTTATATTTACATCAGGGGCGGGTCCTGTTTATGGAAGCTGCCATGTTTTTCACAGTAGCCCAGACTGGACAAACTAAACACCTTTTGAGTTTGTATGACAACTGAAGGCCACCACAGGTTCTCTTTCATGTTGGGAACAGAGGGTGAGGGGTGTTCAGCTGCAACATGCAACTTCTCCACTAGATGTCACTAAATTCTACACACTGAACCTTTTATATTTACTGGAGGTGCCACAACCTTCAGGGCCAAAACATTATTTTCTTCAGTGACAAAGAGAAACATTTGTCCTGACTGCTGTTAAAACAATGACAATAACATGCTGATGTTACACAGGCACAATGTTCACCATCTATCAGGCTAATGTCTACTTCTGTTTTTATGAGAACCACGGTGCAGTATGTGTGCAGTATGTAGAAATCTTCTTCTGACTGAAATGACTGTGCTTGTCTTCAGTGCAGCTGTGTAGCACAGGTCACGCTCCATTCAGACTGGCTCTTTACCAAAACTATTCCAGAGTCACTTGTTGTTTCCTCCTGATCTGAAAGCTAGAATCTAAGCAAATATTGTTGATGTGGTAACTCACGGGAGACTTCTTGCTGAACATGGGGGAAGCTTATTTTGCTGACGACCACAGTGTAGTCTCAATCACATCATCTCTCGTAGTACACAGCGCTTATTTTCTTCTTCACATCTGTAACATTCCCAACAGGTTACTCTTCTACTCATTGCGCTGCCAGTGGACATGTATATACTGCTCTCAGTTTCCACAGTTATTACAGTTGAGAATGTGCAGATGTTATCCATCAGTTCTGTTTGATTGTAAGGGTACTTTTTTACCTCTGCCAAGGAGGTTTTCTTTTCACCCCTCGGCTTGTTTGTTTGATCGTCTGGGAGTTTAACATCTGTTAGAATGTAAAAATGTAAGCATTATGATTTATAGAGCAAAGTATCATAGATACAGCCCATCTATGTTCAATTAGTTCTTTCGTTACCATCAGACAAGCTAAAAGTTCATTGTACACTGGTGCTTTTATGAAGAACCTCCTTCTTTTGTTTAAGAAACATTTGCTCAGCCATGCCTTGTGCCATCGTTTGTTTTGAAATTAAAATAATAAAACTGCACATTCATTCTCCATACTTTTATTTCCAGTTGGATTTCATCAGTTTCATTTCTTCAGCAGTCCAGTAGAGAGGGTGTGACTCTCTGTTTCTCCCATTTATTGGATCGTACCATAGTTTCATTTCTGAGGAAACCTACATGAAGTGAATAAATACCAGTCCAGCTCGAGGCTGATCACAACAGAGGATAAACACAGCAGAGAGAAGAGAAGAGAAAAAACATGGACCCTGGTGAGTACCACTCTTCCTCTGACTATAGTGAAACATTCTTTTTCTATATGTAGCATCATGTTTCTTTATTAATAATAGCATGTGATACAAGTCTGTAAAGCTCAGCTGTAATAAGATGCAATTTCTTGTCTTTCAGTGACAGGTGCAGCAGTTGGAGCAGGTAAGACATTAATAGACATACAATAACAATAACAACCATTATAATCATAATTACCATAATAATGAAGGCTCCCTTTCTGCTCTGTTCAACAGTGACGAAGGATAAGGCCCCAAGTGTTCTGGGGACCGCAGGTTTCACTTCAGATGGAATTGCAGCAGGCTCTGTGGCTGCTAAAATGATGTCAGCTTCTGCAGTGGCTAGCGGAGGTGGAGTGCCAGCAGGAAGTATGGTTTCTGCTTTTCAATCAAAAGGTAACAGTAGATGGTTCATTTTGGTCTGAACTGGGTCCTTGGTTGGATAAGTTTTATATCTAAAGTGTTTATTCTTGCTCTGTTTTCAAATTTTTTAATCCACTTAACATCGGTACTATAATTTACAGGCTTAATCTAATCTAATCTTTAAATCTGCATTTATATTTTGTTTCAGTACTTATTTAGTTTTGTTACCTTATTCTACTTTACTTACCTCAAATTTTCAATCATCCTATACTTAAAATGTCTGTTTTGCCAATATCTTCATTAGAACATAGAGTGACAGCTTTGTAATAGTTCTGGTGGCCAGTCGATGATTTCATTTGATATTACTGTCTGCACTTTAGTGTCATGATAGTATTGGTGATACTTTCTCTGTAGCTTGATAAAATTTACTGATCATGCAATGTGTGTAATGTCATTGTAGGTGCGTCGGAGGACACAAGGAAAGCTGACAAGTGATTAAGAAGCTCGTGTTGGGTGGCAAGCCTCTTTTTCTGAACAATCAACTGGTTATCCTGTTAATCTAATGAAACATGTGATGAAGCAACATGTTTATGTTCTGAAATGTTTGGGAAGTTGTCTTGTTTGCATTTTCCTGACATGATGTTACATTGTTTGACTCTTACAACTCAGAAAATAAAAGCCACCTGGTTAAACACATTTGAAAGACTTAACTGGTTCATTGTCCTTTTTAGTTAAAGTATCTATTTATCCACCAGTGTATCATAACACTGTTATGACTCATAAACATGAATATGTACTGTTATATTGTCTTTAAGCACTTGTGCATGTGATGGAAATCTGAAAATACAAGAGGCTGGATTACCAAATTACTGTATTTATTAGGAGCTTTCTGCAGAAAGGATCAACACAGAGAGTCACAGGGATCTCAGAGTGCTGATGGAGAACAGTCAAATGCAAGCATCTTATACAGGAGAACAAAGGCTGTTTAACTGAGCCAGTTCAGATTGGTTCTGGTGCAGTTTCAGACAGGAATTAAGAAAGCAATAGAAAGGTCATAAAGGTATTAGCAAGTCATAAAGGTTTCAGGTCACAAACAGTTCAGGTCATAAAAGTCTTACACAGAGACAAGGAGGTTTTCTTTTCATCCCTCAGCTTGTTTGTTTGATCATCTGGGAGATTAACATTTGTTAGAATGTAAAAATGTAATCATTATGATTTATAGAGCAAAGTATCATCGATACAGCCCATCTATGTTTAAGTTAGTTCTTTCATTACAATCAGACAAGCTAAAAGTTCATTGTACACTGGTGCTTTTATGAAGAACCTCCTTCTTTTGTTTAAGAAACATTTGCTCAGCCATGCCTTGTGCCATCGTTTGTTTTGAAATGAAAATAATAAAACTGCACATTCATTCTCCATACTTTTCTTTTCAGTTGGATTTCATCAGTTTCATTTCTTCAGCAGTCCAGTAGAGACGATGTGACTCTCTGTTTCGCCCATTTATTGGATCGTACCATAGTTTCGTTTCTGAGGAAACCTTCATGAAGGGAATAAATACCAGTCCAGCTCGAGGCTGATCACAACAGAGGATAAACACAGCAGAGAGAAGAGAAGAGAGAAAACATGGACCCTGGTGAGTATCACTCTTCCTCTGACTATAGTGAAACATTCTTTTAGAAAATCAACACCTATATGTAGCATCATGTTTCTTTATTAATAATAGCATGTGATACAAGTCTGTAAAGCTCAGCTGTAATAAGATGCAATTTCTTGTCTTTCAGTGACAGGTGCAGCAGTTGGAGCAGGTAAGACATTAATAGACATACAATAACAATAACAACCATTATAATCATAATTACAATAATAATGAAGGCTCCCTTTCTGCTCTGTTCAGCAGTGGCTGATGATAAGGCCCCAGGTTTTCTGGGGACCGCAGGTTTCACCTCAGATGGAATTGCAGCAGGCTCTGTGGCTGCTAAAATGATGTCAGCTTCTGCAGTGGCTAGCGGAGGTGGAGTGCCAGCAGGAAGTCTGGTTTCTGCTTTTCAATCAAAAGGTAACAGTAGATGGTTCATTTTGGTCTGAACTGGGTCCTTGGTTGGATAAGTTTTACATCTAAAGTGTTTATTCTTGCACCATTTTCAAATTTTTTAATCCACTTAACATCGGTACTATAATTTACAGGCTTAATATAATCTAATCTTTAAATCTGCATTTATATTTTGTTTCAGTACTTATTTAGTTTTGTTACCTTATTCTACTTTACTTATCTCGAATTTTCAATCATCTTATTCTTAAAATGTCTGTTTTGCCAATATCTTCATTAGAACATACAGTGACAGCTTTGTAATAGTTCTGGTGGCCAGTCGATGATTTCATTTGATATTACTGTCTGCACTTTAGTGTCATGATAGTATTGGTGATACTTTCTCTGTAGCTTGATAAAATTTACTGATCATGCAATGTGTGTAATGTCATTGTAGGTGCGTCGGAGGACACAAGTGAAGCTGACAGTGATTAAGAAGCTCGTGTTGGGTGGCAAGCCTCTTTTTCTGAACAATCAACTGGTTATCCTGTTAATCTAATGAAACATGTGATGAAGCAACATGTTTATGTTCTGAAATGTTTGGGAAGTTGTCTTGTTTGCATTTTCCTGACATGATGTTACATTAAAAGCCACCTGCTTAAAACACATTTGAAAGACTTAACTGGTTCATTGTCCTTTTTAGTTAAAGTATTGTAAGAGAAATGCTCAACTTCAGTAAAACACTGGAAGTTAAGAAAGACTCAGAACTCGTGGAGAAAAGTTAAAGCCAGGCGGGACTTCTTTATTTGCATGACATCAGCATACCAACAACGTCGAAACAACAACGAAACAACCCCCCGAAACAACCCCAAACACTCACTTTCACAGACCTTATATCCTCGGTGACCGCCCAGGAGTGAAAGTGAGTGTATGTTGGTGTGCTTGTGCGTGTGTGTGTGTGTGTTATGGTGTCGGGGATCCAGAGGTCCCCTTCTTCCCTGCTTATTCCTGGCAACTGTCAGGTGTCGGTGTGCCAATTCATTAGGAACAGTGGAAAATAGGAACAATGGAATACATTCCATTGCACCTATTTTGGCGAAAACACCCAGTTCTATTGGGTCATTTGCCGATATCGCTGGGTCATTGTGACCCAGCCAGTTCATCCCCATGCAAACACCAATCAACCTTTCAAACCTCCATTTCCCAACTTGGTCCTTGGCCAACTCTCTAAGCCTTGTGTAACTCACCCTATCTGGATCTCCAGTACAGAGTAATATAATACATTATCTGCCTCTACGGTATCTATTTATCCACCAATGTATAATGACACTGTTATGACTCATAAACAGAATATGTACTGTTATATGGTATTTAAGCACTTGTGTACAATAACTTTTTGTCACATGTGTCTTTTCTTCTGTACATGTGCCCCATTGTTGGAACTGCCTTAATTGTGCTGGAGGGTACCATTTGCTTATGAGCATGGGAAGGCACCAAGTATGGTAGAGTTGTAGGGTTGTTGAGGGTGTCATAGGAAAAATGCTGTTTTAACTGGTTTTGAGAAGTAATATGGATCCACAACCATGTTTGTTATCCAATTGAGAATGTTAAGATTTTTTGAGTATCAAGTGTAATCTCCCTTTTTGACAAATGATTATTAATGATCAATCAATGTTTCTTGGTAGGACCCAGCCGGTATAAAGGAGGAGGCTGGAGGTCCTGAGGGGGAGTTTGAATAGAGTTAAGCCAGGGAACCTGCAAGGGCCCAGTGGTTAAAGGGGCATTGCCTAATGCAGAGCTGAGGTTTTTATAGTGTGTTTCACCCAAGTTTTGCTTTTATTTATTTTTGTAGTTTTGTTAACAGCATTTTTAAAATTTTGTTAAACTTACACTCCAGCCCGTCCACTCTGCTCTGCATCTACCAAACAGCTTGCTGCTCCCTCGCTGTGAAGGACAGCTAGCCACTCAAGAAAATCATTACTGTTTGCTGTCCTGGTCTACCAAATGGTGGAACAAGCTCCCCATTGACATAAGGACAGCAGAAAGTCTACACACCTTCTGCCACAGGCTAAAGACACATCTCTTCCAACTACACCTTGGTTAAGAAGATGATGTCTAATAACCATCTTCAACTCTGATGTTTATACATTAAAAGATACAAATTGAGTTTAGTTGCACCTCTAAATATATTTATGAAGCACTTGTAGTTTGGCTTCTTTGAAGAAAATTGTACTTACATGATTCTTCATAATTGTGTTTGTCCCATAACTGCTTGCACCAGCCGCACAAGAACCACTGTGCTCTATGTGTGCACTATGTGTGTTACTGTAGGTGGAGATGGCAATGGGAGAAAATCAATACCAGGTTGGGGAGTTGCTGTTGTACTTAGTCACACGTCAATCACATACTTTATTTATATTTCACCAGCATTGTTCCTTTGATGACTACACCCAATCAGACATTGCAATGCGTGACACGCAACTAAAATTCCCAAAAAAGGACTGCTACAATAATATGGTGAGAATTTAAGGCTAAGGGGCCTTCTCTTTCTCACCTCTTCTTACTTTTTGGAAATTTGGTTTTCATCTCCATTGCTACAATGACAACAACCAGCTCTATAAAGTTGAAATCAGGGTTCTAACGAAACAACAACAAAAATAAGAATGAGAGGTAGGAGGTAAGTTATAAATAGGAGATGACATACAAAAGAGAGCCCTGAGGAACACCTATTTAAGTTATTGGATACCTGAGTAAGAGAAGGCCCCTTATCCTTTAATTCTCACCATATAATCATAACATTTCTTGTCTGGCAATGTTAGTTGCATGTCACGTATTGCAATGTCTGATTGGGTGTAGTGAGCTGAAGAAAAGAACAGCTATTAGTTGTATGCACAAGCGTGTTTTGTGTGGATACTCGATGATTCCTCATTGTTTTGTAATATCCAGTGGCAGTGACCGTGTGACACCAACTTTGAAAGCCTAAATTATATTTGAATAGATCATATAACTATTTTGACCATAGGCTATAAAATTCCTGATAGAGAAATACTATGATATTCATTGAACATATCAATGCACTAAAATTATAGCACTGTTACAAAGTTAATTATTTCCTTGACCTTTTGTGATATTTAGTCAGCTGCTTGCTTGAACACATGTTGGTCTTTGTCTCCCCCTAGTGTGAAGTGGAAGTATAACTTTGGCCACTGTCAGCGTACATCCTTTTGTAGTCTTTTGAGTAAACCATCAGATCTTGCTTTTCATTTCAATTCTTGACTGAGCGTAAAGATTGAGTTCTGCAACCAAATGAATAAAAACCAATCTGTTTATGGAGGGAAAAATGCACGAAGCTCTGCTTTTTGCAAACAGACATTTTTACTTTTATCTTGAAACAGAAAAGCTTGATTGCATTAACAGTCCACTACTCCCCTTCACCAGAATTCACAAGTTAGGACTCATTCAATATCAACTTGATCAAACTCATACACAAACAGTGGAGCAACAATACCAACATCAACAAAGCTGAATGACAATAATAAAACAGACATATAGGCAACAACAAGGGACACACTGAACTCTGGGCACTTCAGGGACGAGGAGCAGAATTGAAAATTGCACATGGCTGATAACAATATTACTAAATATGTTACAAATTTTATTGCACAAGAGGAAATAAAAAATGAATATTTCACCAATATTCTTCATTTGCAATCTTAAAATACATTCATAAACATTGATAAAACAGCCACATTTACCAACAACGTGCAAGGCTGACATGAACAATAAAGTAAAACAACAAGGAGAAAAAGGCACCCGTTTTAAAAAAAAAAGTTAAAACACAGGTGAGCAGTGAAGTGATAAAACCATAGAAATCTTCATGGAGATTCTGCGTGAAATGACTGAGTGCATGTCTTCGGTGCAGCTCTGTAGCACAGGTCACGCGCCATTCAGACTCGCTCTCTATCAAAAATAGTCCAGAGTCACTCGATGTTTCTTCCTGATTTGTAACCTGGCATCTAAATTTATAGATTTTCTTCTAAATATCTATGTAGTTCTGTTCAATTTTTAAGGATTCTTTATTTCAATAGAGTTTGTCTTTCAGAGGATTATACTTAATATGGGTAAATGTGTGTAAAAATATGTTATATGAGTACATAAAATAATAAAAGAAGTCACTGATGTTTCTTCCTGACCTGTAAGCTAGAATCTAAGCAAATATTGTTGAGAATATTGGTTCTGTTAGATTTTGAGGATACTTTTTAGCCTCCACAAGGAAGTTTTTTTTTTTTTTACTTTCTTTAACATTGTAAGAGTTCAAAATGTTGACCCTTTTCCCAGAGAATAAAACTCAGACACATTTAAGCAACTGGTATCTATGACTACGTGTAATTTGGTGCAGCTTGCGCTCTAATGTGCCATTCTAGTTTCAATTGAGTTTGTCTTTTAGAGGATAATACTTCATATGGCTAGAAATACTTTATATGAGTGGATATTGTAATACATGAGGCTGCTGTGAGATAAAAAGGAGGAATATTAACAAAAAGGACTTTGGCTTTACTAATTGTTAATAAACCATTCATAGAGCAATTAATGAGAACAGATATCAAGATACCAGGTTGTGAAGAATCCCTTTGGTTGATTGTTTATCTTTTATCTTTAAGAATATTGCTGTCATATAACTGGCACCCAAATATTAATTTTAGTTGATGGCTTTTCTCTCGTTTTTAAAGCTTGATTCCTCGTTTGAAGTTACTACTTTATGAACTGTGAATCTAATGGATAGAATCATGCTCTGAATGGATTATAATGTCAGAAATTTAAGATGAACGTAATTACAAAACCTCAGCTGCTGAACACCAAAATGAAATGTCCCCTCAAGCTCCTTGTCCATCACCACCATCATGTCCAGGTTACTCTGGTGCTGAAGACGTCTCTTTGTCCATGTTCTTGATTACTCTCTGAGCTATCCCGTAGGGTACATGGCATGCCACTGTCCCCATTTCTGCTGCCCCCTCCACATGAAACATCTGGTCATCAAAGAAAATATGTGGCCTGATCTTCTCAAGCATGGGGCCCTTGGGTGCCCCTGCCAGAAAGAGAGCCTCATCAATGTCCAGGCCCCATGAGCGCAGAGTTTTTAGGGCTCGGGTACCGGAGCTGGCTGCGCTGCGAGCCGTCACCAGGTATGTCCGGATGGGGCAGTCCATGCGCTGGCCCTTGGCATAAAATTTCTTTTGCAGTTTTCCTAAAGCCTCCAGGAAACCCTTCAGTGGCCCCTGCAGGAGGATGGAAGGATGGAGGGTGGTAAGTCTACAGTTTCTCCAGATGTCATTTAAATGTATTTTATTGAATCTGTACTTAATAGTGATTATATGTGGACATGGCATTCCTCTGTAAGTGACAATTAATAATAAATGACAGTTCAGATGTTCTTAATTGCAGTTTTACCAAATTAGAGATTTAATTCGCTCTGAGAGCTCATTTCTTTTCTGGTGCACATTGTTGTAGAGACGTCAACGTGTTACCAAACAAATTTCAGTTTTAGTGGCATAAACAATGGTCACAAGCACAGAACTGTCTATAATTGATAAACTACATTTCTGTTGGCAGTGTTACAGTTGTCACTATGTGTTTACTGTACATGGTCCAGAGGCTTGTTCTCGTGGGCCTTCTCGTGCTCAAAGAACTTGTCCAGTCCGTGGGCCTTGTAAATGCGCTCCGACTCATCAGAGAAGAGGACGGCATCACCGTCGAAGGCGACACGCAGCTGAGTCTCCGACACTTCCGTCATCTTCTCCGGGGTGAACATGGTGGCTGCCGCTATACCTGGTTCGTGCAAAACGTCACACACACATCCACACATCCATAAACCTTCTCAAAGACTAACTACTGTTAGATTATCATGATCTATTACTAAAGCTTCTCAATAACACAGCTTCTCTCCTATTGTACCGACCTTCCCCCAGAGCTTCTCGAACCTTGCCTGGGTCAGACGACAGGTACAGGTTGGTGTGGTAGGCCTTCAAGTAGCCCACAGGGCTGTTTCCCCCTGTCATACAGAAGCGCTCGATGAACAACTCTGCAGAGATTAGGATACAAAAAGCTCAGTGAACAGTTAACGTCAATAACATGGAATATATGCAAGAGTCATCTGATAATCAAACAAAAAATATGGTAAAGATTGAAGTCGTTACTTAAGGTTTTATTATAAAATTTGTTGACGCCCCCCACCACCTTGCCTGTATTCCGATAGCGACGGAAGTTAAATAATATCAAAGTAATTAAGGTGAATAAGATATCAGTCTTCTTTAAATCCTGAGATAGTAATGACAATAATGAAGAATCGAAGGATTGAGGGCATAACCATTTCTGTATTCTGATTGTTGTAATATTAAATGCTGACAGCATGTGGCTTTTGGAGCCAGAGCCAGAAGAGAGAGAGTGAACCTGGAGGGACATGAAAGGATGAAATGCGTGCAGATTATTCCTCTTGGTCAGACTCAATCAATGGACGCAGGATGAGGAAGAGTTAAACCCCTGTGAGGAACCATGAAGACTGCAGCTCCCCAACTCCCACCACTTATCCTTGGGGAAAACATTGTGAGGTGTTGACCATGAGAGAGATCAAACCATAACCATTAAAACCACTCTCATGACTGTATCATAAATATGCTGCAAGATGTTGGCTTAGCTTAGCATCAATAGTGGAAGCAAGGGAAATCTGTTAGCATCATCTTTGTGCTTAGCCAGTTCTATGTTAGCATCAGTTTTATGTTTGCCGTACAAACACTGGAGTGGCTTCATTTGTTTTATCTAACTGTTGGACAAAAGGTCAATCACATTTTCAAAAAGGTAAAACAATTGCCTCAAGTCTGTTTGTGTCCTCAGTGTTTGAGGAAAAAAACTGTGGCAACTTATTTGCAAAAAACAATTTCACCAAACCAACAAGTCCTCCAAAAACATACCACAGCCATATTACAACTATGATACAGAAACACTATGGCTTACAACCACAACATAGTTATATCACAGCCATATTGCAGCAACATTACAACCATTCTACAGCCACAATACAGTCATATTTCAGCCATAATAAAGCCACAGTACAGCTACAGGACAGCCATTCTTATATATTGGTAACTCACGGTGATGATTGATGGTATTGATGAGTCTCAGGCCAACGTATGCATGATTGTTGGTCATGAGCACAACATCAAACAGCTCCTCATCGTCGGGGTAAAGCTCCCTCAGTTGAATATTTACAGCCTCCAGAGCCTGGGAACACAACCAAACAAAGATTGATACGCACATATATATGTTTGTGTGTGTGTGTGTGTGTGTGTGTGTGTGTGTGTGTGTGTGTGTGTGTGTGTGTGTGTGTGTGTGTGTGTGTGTGTGTGTGTGTGAAGATTTAATATATAAGAAGAAAGGATAATACAGTTTTACTGCAGAGAAGCTGGAGGTGTGTTTGAGTGGGTTCATGTTTAAAGCTTATTAGTCATCCACCGCCTCCAGAGACACGACCCAGCACATAAAAGTGACACCAAGGAATCCCTCTGCATTGGGGTTGATATACTGTGTGTGTGTGTATAAGTGTGTGCTGGTGCCTGCTTGTGAATGTCTCTCCTCATCTTTCCACTCGTCGTCTCTGACCTTGACAAAGGAGAAGGCAGGTCCTGGGCTGAAAGGTTCCGTTTCATGCTCCACCTGATACTTGATGTAATCCTCCATGCCTTGCTGTTCATAGATCTGCTGTTCCTTCTCCATGTTGAAGAGGACTCGAGACGACACAGCGATGGTGATGGCGTTCTCTGGCTTGGGCTGGAGGATGACAGATTAAAGAAAAGTTTAGTTTCATGCAGCCTTGCCTAACGCTTCACACACACAGAGGATTGTTTCTGAATTTGAGGAGAAGTTGATGTTTTGAAATTGAGTTTAGAGTTGTATCTATTCCTTCTGCACAGACTCAGTTCATAATTCATTATCAGCAGTGTAACAATAATGAGGAAACTTTTGCTCATGTGCAGACTCTGACAGTCCCTTTCAGACAGGAACAATTTGATAAAGGCTTCATTGCCGATGCCAAACATGCTAACAAATGAGTGAGTTGAAGAGCAGTGACAGTGATATAATATACTTTCCCCTGGAAGACATAATGAATGGTTGACACCTGTTAACTCTTTGGAGGCTTCGTTGGCTGAACTCACAGATTTGACTGTTAATCAATCTAAACCCTGCAAAGTGTCCACAAGATGAAGAATTACTTCCACATTTAAAGAACATTAAACATTCTTTTTATGACATATTTGAATCAGATTTACAACTGAAACCGTCCCCTGCTTCCTGCAAGTGCCTGAAGTTGCAGTTGCTGTATATGTTTTTGTATTTTGAAATCCAAAGAAACCATGCACCTGATATAACATCCCTGTATGTGTTGCACAGATGCTGAGCCTCTGTTCCCGTATCACCCAATAACATCTCTTTCTGCAACTTTCTTTGCATTTGTCTGCAGGTTTCAAATGATGCAGCACTCGCTTGTGAACCTGGAAACAACTCTTTTTGTGTTTTCACCAGGTCAGTGCATCTGTGTTCTCTCATCTGTCTTTCATCATGTGACTGAGACAGACAGTCTCACATGGTTAAAACCAGTGTGTGCTGGCAGGCTTTAACCAGCAAGTATTGCAGCACAATTCATGTGATGACAGAAAGTTATTTTTTTAATTCACTTGTACTTAATGTGATGTGCATCATTTTTGCTGTCAAACCATTATGGAGACTGGGAAACTCACAGAAACTGAATGGATGCTGCGTAAGGAGAGATACTCACTGGTTTAGGTTTCCTGTTGGGGGTGGAGGGCTTCAAACCCATACTCCCATTTTCCCAGGGGGCTCTGCTGCTGCTGCTGCAGCTGCTGCTGCTGCCATTTCTGGTCAAATCCTGTCCACTGACGGCCAGAGTTTGACTGTTTAGACTCATTGTACCTCTTCAGCTTTCTGTTCCTCAGGACCACACTGAGTTAGTGTGTGTCTCTGATGGCTCTCTTTCCTTGCCTCTCTCTCTCTCTCTCTCTTTTGCTGGAGCTCGCAAAAAAGTCCTTACTCACTCCTATGCATTCACAATTGAATCCTGTCCTGGTGCACCCAGGAAATTCACTCCATCAGTCTGATCATGTAGCTGCAGAGGCACTCAGCTAGAGAGCAGGAGTGAGATGCAGGAAGAAGAAGGAGAGATGGAGAGAAATTCAGGAAAATGCTGGTTTGAAGCGGTTCCTCTTCTCATAGCATCACTTGTATTATGTTCCTTGCTGAGCTCCTCTGTGCTTGTCTTACTATGTGTTCCTTCTCCCTCACACACACACACTATTGACTTCAAGCCATTTGCGTCCTGCCCCCTTTTTCTTAACCCTTTCAGAGTCTGGTCCCCTGGAGCAGCAGCAGAGCATGTTAGTTAATGTATGTGACAGCAAGTTGTTGCACCCGTTGGACAGAACAGACCGGTATGTCAAAGCACGGCTGTGTCGTGATGCTTGAAATGCAATCTTCAGCTAAAAGAGAGGTGGACCTTGATAGCTCTGTGAACATATAAGAAAACCTTTTTTTTAAATCATACAGTGCTTTAATCGATCTTTAAAACCAATAGAATATCTATTATTTTGTTTTAGATGTTATAAATAAAAATAGCATCCCATGTGCTTCATTACATTACATGTTCCTGCTCAGCAGTCTGGGAAATGAAGTCCGTCCTGGGTCATTTGCTTCCTCTTGTGCATCTAATGATATTTCCTTTTGCCTCCTCCTTGTGAAAACCCCTGCAGGATGCTGCCGTGGATTGAAACACAAAGCAGCAGTCCCAGTTGCCAGGCAACAGCCAGGGAGTCAAAGGGGCTGGTACACCCGCATCCATTATCTGATTGGTTGCAGGGACATCAGACTGCATGTGTAGCTCTCCAAATATGGCATCAATCAGAGAAAGGGACAGGTGATGCAGGGGGATGACATGAAAGTGTGTGTTCCACTTTGAAGAGTATGAATGCATTATTAATAATATTAGCTAAGCATTTACGGCAATTTATCAGCTACAGATGGTTTCTGAGATGACGACGCTGAGCAGACGTCTTTGCAGGGACACGAGGAACATAAAGATAATAGAGACAGCCTGACGTGCTGCAAACCATCGCATCCAGTACCGCCATCGTCTTTATTCACTTCTCAGCATTACAGAGGCATCACATATTGACTGTTGACATCAGACATGATTGCACACAGTATGTTAGAAAAAGCACAACTGGGGTTGAACAGGAATAAAAAATAGGTAGAAAAAAATATTTCTTCAAACTGTTTTTGTGACATTTTATTTTGTTACCTATACACTTGGAGCACACTGCTCCTAGGGGCAGCACACATTAAGCCCAACATCACAAAGTGTTGCCGCACATCTAACTGACTAAGGATAATGTGTCCGGATGTGATCACACACTCTCCTGCTGCAGGCACAGTACAGTTTATTGATTAATTGAGGACGGCTGAAGGGTTGTATGAGTTTATTGTCTGGGACCATGGTCAGTATTTATGAATACAATCTTTTTTACTCTCTTAAGTGTTTATATTGTGTTTGAATTTATTGTGTGTAAGTGTGTCCCAACAATGATATAGGTACAGGACTTTTTTTTTTTTTTTTTTTACCTCTCCCGGGGAGGTTATGTTTTCACCCCTATCGGTCTGTTTTTGCAAAATCGGTCAAGATTTTGCAAAAACTACAGGTTGGATTACATAGAACTTGGTAGAAGGATGTAGTATAGGTGAGAGAATAACCCATTCAATTATGGGGCAGATCCAGATCAGGGACTTTTGTTACCATTGCAAGATGAGGAGTTTCATTACATTTTTCTTAATTTCTCAGAGAATAATTAATGAATCTTGATTTTAAAAAATCAGGCACATTTAGCAGACTGATTACATCAGTGTATGTAATTATATAATTCTGCTCTTCTTCTTTTCCCTCTCCAGCACTGAGTCCTTTTCATAGTGTCACTCATTTTTAATGTAGAGAATTTAGCAGCTTGATTAATTTTAAGGGAAATGTTGCGCCTTGGCTCAGGTTTACGCTTTACTGAGTTGCCGTAACACATTTGATTTAGTTCTGAAAATCGCCTCCTGTTTGAGCGGCTTCATTATTTTGAGGCTCTGTGTTGTGCTGGTACTGAAAGCTGTGTCAGTCACCTCTTGTATTTCGAGCTCACAGCCACTAGAGCGTAGTCAAGGATAAGCAAACCTCCATGTCCTGTTCTTGGATACCTCAACGCCTCCTTCTTTGCTCGGGGGCGTTGAAGACAAAGAGGATGTGGAAGAGAAACTCTGCTTGTAGAGGAAGTCCATCTGAAAACCTAAATACTCTGAACCTTTAGATACTTTAAAACTTGCTGTCCTGTCTACAGAAATGTTCATGTTTGTCTGTGTATTATTATGACTTGTGGTTTGAGTGGAATAATCTCTATAACTTCAAAGTTTATCAGACAATGACAGACATTCTGTTACATAAAAGAAAGCTTGGTAAAATGTGATGATTTCAAGCTTATTGTAAGGGTTGGGGTAGAGAAAATACCAAGAAATACTACGTTTCCTGTCTTTAAAAGCAGCAGTAAAAACACAACTCATATTAATTAAAGTATTCTAATCTGTTTCCTGAACTCAAATATGAAAAATAAAGACTCCACACCCTGCTGTGTCTGTGGAACACCAATGATACATTCATCATTTGTGTTGGCTAGGCCCTGAGCCTGTGTGTGTGTGCCTTTGTGTTCCAGTCTGCAGCTCTGAGGGGGTTAACAGGACGTGGAGACAGTTGGGGCCGCACCCACTGAGCTAATTTGAATAACGCCGGCATTTGGCGCGAGGCTCAGCGCAGCCAGCCTTTCTTCATACTGGCTGTGACACCACTCCCCTCGCCTAGCCTCCCCCTCCCTGTTGTACCCTGGACTGGCGGGAAATTCTAGAGAAAGAGGAGGAGAGAAAGAAACACAGAAATAGAGTGTAAAGAGGGAGAGAGGGGACTGCATGTCCTGGACTCAAGGAGCTTTTGTGCACCTATACTCTGCACCTGTAGTTGCCCTGCAAACACATTCGGTACAGAATGTACCTTGGAAAGAAAGCAGGAAGACAGAAAAAGAGAAGGAAGACAGTCAGAACAGGAAGAAAGAAAGAGAGCAGGAAGAAAGAAAGAAAGAAAGAGCAGGAAGAAAGAAAGAGAGCAGGAAGACAGAAAGAAAGAGCAGGAAGAAAGAAAGAGAGCAGGAAGACAGAACAAGAGCAGGAAGAAAGAAATAAAACAGGAAGAAAGAAGCAACACCCCTCCTCCCTGGTTTTGGCGCGAGACGGATAGAGAGATAATGCTCTCTCTCAGTGGTAGACTGTGGGAGGAGACAAAAGCAGGCATGAGTGGAGAAGGCCAGAACAAAGACAGTGTAACAGCCTGGACTACCTCTACCCCTTATCAGGCCCCACCCCCACACCCCAACCACACAGCCTGAAGCCTTGAGGCCAGGCGGATGACTATTATAACCTTAATCAGTCCTTCAAAGCAACCACCCAGCCATCTTCGCCACCACCAGGTTCTTTGTTCTCACTGGGTCTCTGCTTGGTTTTGGTCAGAATTCTTCCTGATTTACACCGTAAGCCTATAAAACTCACTACCACACACAAATCTTGTGATATAGTAGAAGCAATCTCTTCCTTTTGTTGCTGAGAGAAGGCCTGACGGTCGTTCACCTCCACGGTAAAGGTCGCACGGGAAGGTTGTTTGCTGGGGTCGCATCGCAAACCATTAGCAGCATCCACACTGTACTCAAGTGAAATAATTGAATTTATTGCTATTGGCTTTCAGAGAGATGACAGTCTCCAGTCCCCCCAGCCCCATCACCTTAATCTGTAGTGTAAGTGAGGAGGGGGTGGCACGAGCATGGAATTTACCCCTCTAACCCTAACCCATCATAGGGAAAGAAAGAGCGGACCAGTGGTTCGTCTCACTTCCTCCCTCCAGTAGGGCTCAACACAAAAACAGGAAGCCAGTGCTGCCCATGTGTTTCCTAGGCTTCATCACAGCCTCTCTGTCGCTCACACAGACACACACACACACGCACACAAAGACACACACACAGGGAAGAGGAAAGCAGGGTACTGATTATTACATAAGCTCCCCAGGCCCAGGGCGACAACAGCAGTCACATTCAGATGTGGGGCTGAAAAGAAGGAATTGTCACCACGCAGGACAAACAGAGGCATCTATACAGTATACATACTCCATCCATCAGATAACTGTGTGTGTGTGTGCATGTATGGGGACCTAAATTGGTTAACACATTATGGGGGACTTGTCTTCCTTGTGGGGACGGAAATGAAATCACCATGACGTAAATCATTCAAAAGGTGACAGGGTTAGGTTAAGAGATGCATAATATGGTTTAAATGATTTTGTGGACTCAAACCCTCCATCGGCATAGTGTTGAGTCCTCTCGAAGGATGAGCCACTTCTCCTCAGCGTCTCTGATGTGTCTCTCCAGCTCCTTTATTTTGGTGAAGCTGGCCTCCTTCTCAGCCAGCTGAAGCCTCAGACTGTCCTCCAGAGCGTTGACCTTCAGCTTCATGTCCGTCTCGCTCTGGAGGATCTCAGACTGAATGACCCTCAGCTTGGTGTTGACCAGTGCCATGTTTTCAGTCTTGACACTATCAATGACTTCATTCTTTTCTTCATCTCGTCTTTGACCTGCTGCTGTTGGAGATGTGCTTTCAGTGACTTTACTTCTTTCTCTTTCACTGTCGAATACTTGTTCATCTCTTTGTTCTCTCTGTCCATCCCTCTCTGAACGACTTTTGCAGCCTTGAACTGACTGTCAAAGTCTGTCAGCTGCTCCTTGACCTTCTGGGTCTCAGCCTGCTGGAGGTGAAGAAGGGCGTTCAGAGACTTCATTTCCTTCTTCTTCATAATCAACGTCTTGTGCATCTCCTTGTTCTTAGACTCCAACCCTCGCTGGATGACTTTAGAAGTCCACACCTTCAGAGCAGCATTCTGGTGCACCAGCTCCATGTTCTCAAACTCCAGCTCTTAAATTTCTCCACAGAGAATCTTTTCATTTGATAGAACATGTTCAACTGGCTGAAAGACACAAACATAAAAATAACAGGTAAGAACACAGTCCCATCCCAACTTGGGATACAGACAAAAAGACAGGAGGTCTTTCACCTTTATATTGATTCAATACTCAAAACTAAAGTGAAGGATCCTAAACAGCAGCTTCATAAAATCAACAAAAACTCAAGTCAGGCAAATTATTGTAAGATACAGACAAAATAAATGCTACCTCAGTCTGAATGTTTTGTTGGAGTTTAAGAAAAAGAAGATAACATCTAAGATGGACTGAACAAGGGTAACACTGAAAAAAGTGATTTTGCAGCGTTTGTTTTCTGACAGTCTGTCTTTTGGAGATCTTGTCTTCTCTGTTGGAGCTGTTGCCTTTTCACAGGCTTGTTTGTTTCAGGTTGTGTTGGAGTAGTTTTGAAGCTTGAGCTGTCAACAGTACATGTTTCCACTGAGATGTTTCACTTCCTGAAATCAATTAAGAAGTTGCACTTGACTTTGATGTTGACTCTTTTCTGTGTAACTAATTAGTCTGAGTGTGTCTACATGTTAATATACTAAATAAATAATAATGATAAACAGTGTTTAGATAACTTGTCCAAAGTGAGTAGTTGTGTGTCTGTCAGGTGCGTAATTTGTATGTGTGTGTGTATGTATGTGTTGCTCTGCATTTTAGCATTTCAATGTGCATGGAGCAAATACACTCACACTACGGTAATTGGCTTTTGATGCATGTGTGTGGGTGTGTGTGTGTGTGGGGGGGTAATTAGTGAAGGCCTGACTGATGGTGAGACAGAGTAGGGGGGGTGACAATGTTATAATGGTGGTGGTGGGCAACAACTATGAGGTCCGCGGGGGGTTAAAGTGGAAAAGGGGGAGGGGTAAAGCTCCTCTCTAGCATGGGGGGCTCAGGAGGGGGAGGGGGTTGTGGTGACGGCATTCAATGGGGCTGAATTCAAAAGATGCAGCAAGTGTCCCACCAACTTCAACTGAAGCAACCTTACACCGCCGAGCCAAACAATGGAACATCTGCTGGCTGACAAAGCTGGCAGCTCTCTGAGCGAGCAAGCACAAGAGGCTCCGGTTTAAGCTGCTACTCTGTGGAGTCCCCCCCAATCCCCCACCCCCAAACAGTAGAAACAAGTTTGAACATTTATCTGAGCTCATAGATACCTGGCATTAGATCACTTCCTTTGAAATGTTATGTCACTTTATTTTGAAAGCACAAAAAAAGGATTTTCAACGGGCTTTCAAATGTAAGGAATGCGATTCCATTGGAAATCAGCTTGGAATGAAGATGAAATCTTTGTCAGATATGGGCTTTCACTAATATACTTGTTTTCGGACATGTAAATATTATTATATTATATTATTATATATGATTTCAGAACCCTTGACAGGCCGTCATGTCACTTTTGAGAAATGTATAAATACTAATAATAAAGGGGCCCTCAGTGAGATACCAAAGTTTTTAAATTCCAAATATTGATCTACCTAAAAAAGGTTATGATTAAATCACATTTATTTATTTGTTTGTTTGTTTGCTATTTGTTGGGCCAGTGCCAACAAGCTGTAAACATATTATTATCATAAAGTTTTTGTAATGTACATAGTGAGCAACAGTCTTTTCAAGGGTGTGTGTTTGTGTCTCATTGACGAATTCCAATTCCCACTGTCACTTTATCGCCACCAATTCCTGGGGAAAACATCCAGCTCTTTAGGAGCTAACTTTGGTTGTCTGCGATACAGTTATTGTATTTACCTTGAGACGAAGAGGTTATGTTTGCCTGTTTGTTTGTTTGATTTTAAGCAAGATTGTGCTCCATCAAGCTGGTTAGATTTTCACCCTTTTTTACACAAAAACTACAGAATCAATTTCCATCAAACTTGGTAGAATGAGAGGAGAGGGGCCAAGAATGAACCCACTTTGGTTCAGATATAGGATTTTTTTTTTTTACATTTTCACTAATTTCCCATGGAATAAATCATGCATCTTGATGGAAAATTAAGAAAGTGGATAGTTAATCATCTGTTCGACCAGGTTTCATGCTCATATCCCTGGTACCAAACAAAAAAAACAAGACAAGAGAATAACTAAACTGTGCATCTTAACATACTTACTAGTTGCATACTGTCAACTTTAATGACTCACTCACAAGCTGCCTCACCCTCTCTCACCCATTCTGTCCATGTGTTTTGAGTGTGTGTTGGGGGTGGGGGTATAGTGTTGATGGGGGGGTAGGGGGGGTTGCCAGGGTGAGGGTAACACAGCAGTTGTCACTGTTGAGGTCCTTCTCCCCCTCTCTCTCCTCCTGCTTATCCATTAACCAGCACCATGGTTACATCACCACAGCTAAAGCTCCCTCATGCATCTCCAGTGGCCACAGCACCTATAGGCGCAGATCACTCATGTTTGTCTCCATATGTCTGAATACAGAATATACTTGGTCTTATTCTAGTCTGCCTGTTTTGTTATCATCATCTCAGTGTTGGCTGCGCATCAGTCTGTTTACCCTCTGACTGCTGGACTGTCCATCCTCAGCGTGATTGTGTCATACAGTAAACCCAGGTCAGAGAGTTTAGCGCGAGTCGCTGACAGCTCATGCCGTGTGATGGTTTGAAGACCTTTTGATGGGTTCATTATAATCGGAGCCGTGGTGTGTCTGGGCCCAGATGGCAGCGGTGTTTACACTAACAGGATTAGGATTAGCTCCAGATTAGACAGGCGAGTGGAAAGGCCTGCTCTGCTGACAGGACATGGCCGCCTGGCCCCGTGCAAACCCTCCCAAATTTATCTCAGATACTACTAACCTACAACAGACAAGACAGCTGATGTGGGCCAAGAAGGGTAAAGGAAGGGACGATGCAAAAATAAAAAGCGTCCTTTGTGCTGTGCTTGAAAACAGGTGTAACTCGTGATGCATCTCGTGTGTTTGTTTGGATTTTGAAGGGTGGATTTTGTTGGAGCAGCTGAGGTTTTAAAGCAAAACACTGCGTTGACACCACACCAGTCAGCTGGGGCCAGATATATCCAGAGACAGAGCAACATATACAGCCTGTTCCAATTGAATCATCACTGTTATGTAACACTGGCCTTGGGATGGGGAGGGTGAGCAAAACAGAGAGGGAGAGAGACAGAGCTCAGAAGACTGACCTAGATCAGCAAATGGTGGAGATAAGTACCTGAGGGGAGGGCAGGAGCCAGCAGACTGATTCTGGGGGGGCAGGAAAACAGGGAGTAAAAGACTGATTTCCTGAATGCCAGCATATTTATTTCATTTTCTTTTCTGCGGTGGGCCCTCAGTCTCACTATGATCTGATGGACAGTAGCTGCCACAGTCGCTGCTCAGCTCCAGTGACACAACCAGGCTGGAATGTGAGTCAGTAGGCAGCGAGATAGAGGACTGTGACCAGGGAAAGTTTCTGCCAGTATATTTGTGTGTCCATGGGAATATGTGTGTGTGATTGTGTGTGTGTTTGTGTGTGTGTCTCTTCACAAGCGTCTGTTCCCACACAGTCTTCCTTGACCGGCAGCAACTTGAAAAAATAGAAGAAGGGGAAGGGTGTGTGTTGAGTGTTGAGTAAGAGAGGGATGACAGTGAGTCCACTTCTTCTCTCTCCAGCCGACTGCCATTCCCTACAAGCTGTCAAATGCCCAAAAGTCGCCCTGCGCTGCCGACCAGAAGCAGGCTCCCTATAATGAGAGATTATTCGATTCCACCACAGCTCATACTCACACAGGAGATCTTAAAGGTTATCCTGAGATAAGCCTGTTACTCTTCCGCCTGTATTATATGCCCTATATACCCCCCCTGCAACATGTAGGTCAGGGATAAGCAGCCAGTTCAACCATGCTCTTAGAATCACAAACCAGTGCGACAAGTTTATGGTCTGTTTCCGCCTCAGCCCCCTCTGTGAAAACATGCAATGTATACACGCCATACAAACCAGGCCAGTCAGAACACCACCAGTGAACACGGTGGAAATATTGCTTAATGTGCCTGTTTGTGTGTCTGTGTGTTTTTTTCTCTCTGTTAAAGTGCAGAAGTTGGAGGTTCATTTCGTTGACTGTTGCAAAAGTTTATCCTCCCTCTTACCAGAAACCCATATGCACTTTATTTGTTGCTCAATTATAAGACCACTAAGGTAAATTTCAGTTGTCACACAAAGATGTTTTCAAATCTGCAGGTTTGCACCGGTTAGACCTCAGTGCTCGTTCATCAGTGATGAAATGCCAGAGCAGCAAGTATGACTGGTGTCGTGTCTCCTGTAAGACGTGTTCATCTGCTTTTTAGCAAACGCTCACAGCTTGAGCAGTTGGTTAGGTTAAGACAAGTTAAGACAAGTGCAAACATATTGAATATACACCATTTTGGATATAATGTGCTTCATCTGCTGTATATGATAAAGTGGATTATGTTATACACAATTTCTGGGCTTCCAGGGAACTTTCCGTCTCCCTGTTACAAAAATATGAACAGGGTTTAAAAACAATCTGCATTAATCGTGCAGTTAGCCCATTAATTATGCTGCATGGCCAACTATTCACTAAGTAGATTTCTCAAGTAGCTATACACGCTATTGCAGCATGTTCTATTAGGTCTTAATTCTAACTGGTCAGAGTTCTGTGAGGTCCAACACACATCCCTCAAGCCATATTCAGACATGATCTATGAATAAAGGTTGGAGAATTGGGTCCAGACTTTACCCACAGTTTGCTTTTCACTCAAGGCAACCTTCATCCGTATACTGTGGCTCAAACAACTAAGGACAAAATACAAAAATTACCCTTTACAGTTAGGGTTAAACTTGGTTAACCAAGCTTGGTTCAGGGTTTAGCTTTTGATTTTGCTGTCCACAATGAAGGAAAGTAAATTCAAAGTCCTCAAAAGGATATATGTGCAAACCTGTGTGTGTGTGTATAAATCAGAGAGAGGCTCTCTACTCAGCCACATCATCAATTCTTCACAGTCCCACCCCAATCACACACATCGCACACTTCTGTCTGATCACCAATAAATCTGTCATGTGCTGGGTTTTACCTCTGGAGTAGAAGTCGATCTCTATGACACAGATCTCCACTGACACACACAGCAGATAATTAGTTTGTGAATGGGACAGCAACAGACTGCAGCTGTTTGGGATTAAAGGGCTAAAATCACATGAAGCTTGCAGATGTGGGAGAACAAAGTATACATGCTTTGGAAGGAGATGGCCACGTGTGTGTGAGAGTGATCACACATGCACTTCAGAATGTGCTCTGTGTGGGTGTTGCATGAACTTGAGACTAGAAAATCAGGCCTGGCAAGTTAACCGTCAGAGCTTAACAGAGCATCCCACAGAACAAAGAGATCCTCTTACCTCATTGTTTCCCTTTAGGAAAAAAACCCAGCTCTTTTAAACACAGGAGCAGCGTATCCATTGTGTGTTTGTGGTGAACATCACAACAAATTTAGTTGCCTCTGAAAACCTCATTCTGATTTCAGTGTGAATGGAGAAAAAATATAAAAAAAACAAAACATACTAGATGCTGTTGCGTATTTTGAAAACAAGCCTGCAAATTTTTGTTCCTCAGAATGAAGCAACATGGAGTCTCTAATATTTTCATTTGCATCCTCAGACACATACTGTGATTGAAGCCCTTTGCATACCGGTGTTGGTCTGTGCATGGTCCTGAAATGACCCCTGGGCTTCAGTAACAGAACATCCCCAGGGAAAAGTCTCTGAACTTGGACTATGTTATTGAATTAATGACTGATTTCCTCATCTTGTGCTGCATCATTCAGATGAATTCTGTGATTGGAGGGAAACAGGAAAAGTATGAGGTTATGCCGACCTGGTCCAAGACCTGATATCCGAGTTTTGCTTTCACTTCCTGATGTGATCGTGCAAACAGCCCTGTGACTCTGAGAGGAATGACTGCTGTTTACTTGGACTGCACTTCATCCCAAAATCACTTAGGTTTGTATTACCTCATATGTTGATTCTTTTGTTCTCAGTTTACCAAGTAAATACAACAACTGCAGAGATATCACAGAGATTTTTCGATAAACGTTTTTTGTATTTTCTGTTCTCCATCTGGGGGTTATTTAACTCCCTCAACAGAGCCTCTTGAGAGCTAATTTATGTAAGGGAAATGTTCAGCTTCTCCAGAGATCTGTGCCCTCAGGGCTGGAAATGGGGCCCAGAGAGTGAACAGGTGAAACACCAACCAATCCCAGCCATCACAAAGGAACAGTGAGGTGTGAGACGGTTGGAGCTCGGGTGTGCCCGGCTCGTCTGTCAGGCCTGACTTGAACCCAATTGTTTCTTGAGTTTATTAAACAAATGGCTGCAGTTCAAGCCTGAGTTATCCAGACGTGCAGAGACCCGCCAGTGAGGTCATCGATAGGGCAGCAGCAGCATCAGACAGGAGCTCATTGACAAGAATTTCCCTCATGATAGGAATTTAGTTCAGTTTTATACAGAACAAGAATGATACTCAGTAGAGTGTGTTCCTCCTCCAAGGCCCAACAGCTTCACCTTTATGTCCTTTATACCCTGTAACATAATAGCTACATATCACTTCTCACTATGTAACAATGTTTGTCTAAATAACCCTTGTTAAAAAAAAGCAAAGCTGAAATAAAGAGTAGACTATATTAAGTAGAGTGCACATTTAAATTCAATAGATCCCGATTTGTATTTTGATCTGCACCAAATTGCACACTCTCATAAATATCAGTAAATTGAACATGCTTATTTTTTTCATTGATATCCGTGAATAAAATTCTGAGAACTCAATGAAAATGTAGAAAAAAACCATCCCATCTCATACTGCACAAGAGAGATCTAATAAATCCCTGGATTTGCCCCGTTTTGCATATGCACCAAAATTGAGCAGGTTTTGTTCCTGACCCAAACTATTTTCACACACCACATTTCGTGGTAACCTGTTTTTGTGTCAAATTGCTCAAATGTGGACTTGTGTTGTTTCATTGAGGTTAAAATGCAATGTTGCTCTTTGCAGGTCAACAAAGTTTGAGGATTTTCATTCCTATGTAAAGTTAATTCTCATGCATTATTATGATTATGTATTACATGAAAATAATTTCATCTATCATAAAAACAGGGTGCTCTCTGGGGGACAGCAGCTGCATGTGAAGGGTCAAACTATCAACAAAGGGCTGTAAAGGTCATGTGACGCAACAAATGTCTCATGAATGGAGACATGCAGTGAGTCTAGTCCACTAATATCGGAATCATTGGAAGATTTTGCTCTCTGACTGCATACCGGTGTTAAGAGCTGCACTGAATCCCAGCAGCAGTTCACACCTGTCTCCAAACCCCCGGGACTGTTCTAAAGATACCGATAGTATGAACGCATTTATGTGTGTTTGAGTGTGTGTAACCTACTTCAGAGCACATCAGGTGCCCAGCATGCAGCAGCCACTGCAGAGGGGAGGATCCACGACTGTATCACACACACACACACACACACACACTCTGTTCAAGGGCAAGTCTCAAGGACAAGTTCAGTCTCACCTCCTAGAAGCTGATGAACAGGACCTGCTCATTTATTTCACACATAGCACAGTGTCAATGAGCGGCAACAGTTCACCCTCATTTGCAATTGATTTGAATGTGATAGTAAGTTGTGTGTCTGGAGAGGCACTGCCACAGCTGCATGTACTGCAGACTACCAACTCTGTCAGTGTGAGGCATGCTGAATTTAATCTGTTTCATTTCTTCTTACTACCGCCTCAAACATTTCAATCTAAAAAAATTACTTTGGTGTTTTTTCTTTAAATTGACAGAGAAACTGATGGAAGTTGTGGGCTAATTTAGAAATGAGATTGACAGCAAGGTGAAAATAATCTGAGATTCTTTTTGCAGAGGATTAAACTTGTGATGTTTCCATTTTCAGACATGAACTCCGGGAAAGTGGGTCCGGACCTTTTCCAGAGTTTGCAATTAACATATGAAAAACGCAGCAGGATATTGCCTGGGTCAGGAACAAACAGCATATCTACACTGGCATTGGCCCTGATCACCAAAAAGCTGCATCTGTAGAGTGTTATCCAGATATTTTACTAGTTAACTGGCAGGAAAAGTTCTGGAAAAGAGACTCAGACATTTGTGTTCTCTGTCTCTTTCCAGACTTTAGTGGACGTCTGAAAACAGCTGTAAAATACGGTGTAGTATTTGAATAAAAACCAAAGACAGTTCTTTTTAAGCAAACATGGTATAAAAATTTAATGTTGCTGTTGATGTTAGCATGCTTTAAAAAAAAAAAAAAATCAACCAAAATCTGGAGAAGCATTGAAATCACAAAGTGACATGTGAATATAAAGTACAGCAGTGCTACTTTCTTCCTTTTTTTCATTTTTTTGTCAGTTTTCCTATTTTCTTAACAAAATAGAGGCTCCCCTGCGCCTGGTGGCCCGTTAAACAGAGGAGCTATACCCGGTGACAACTCTTGATTCCTTCTCCTTCATCAGGAGCAATAAGCTATTATTTACAAGACAATCTGTACATCACACAATCAGTCGCACAATCAGTCTCATTCAATAGTATGTACACAGAAAGGCATTCACACTTCACTCAAGTGTGCACTGAAGACCCCCCCAACCTGCTTCCACATACACACACACACCTTGAAGGATACAGGCATCACACTGGTAACTATTAACAACCATTTCTCAGTCCCCCATCAAAACATACCAGGATATATCTTGGTCATAGCTATAAAAGTAAATTAATTCAAGCCTCCGTGTTCCAAATTAACACACTGTGCAAAGAAAAATATAAAACACACAGAGATCTAACTGCTCCTCCCCGTGACAGGTTCACAGGCCAGCACTGTCAATTCAGCGGAAGCCCACAGCAATATTAACGTGTTCCACACAAAATTCATTCCATGGCTATTCACATGAGGCATGTGGTTATGAAAAAGAACTGTAGCTTTTCAAAAATGTTCTTGACTGTGACAGAGTCTCAGGAGCGCTTCAGCTCAGATAATCTGCGGAGAAGCTGCTGCTGACGGGACTTGAGGCGCTTCTTCTCCAGGAGCTGCCGCTTCTCTCTTGAGTGCAGCTCCACAAGGTACTCCGTCGCCTGTGTCAGGATGGCAACCTTAGGGGTCTTAGCTGATTCCAGGCCGGGGATTTCATCCCGCAGGGCGAGGAAACGAGAGCGGAGGTCGTTCCTCCTCTTCCTCTCTAGGAAGTTGTGGTTCCGTCTGCGGTCAGTGTCTTCTGCGTCTGAGTTTTGGGGGGACTCTGAGGGAGAGGTGGGCTGGGAGCCACGAACCTGCTGGCTGGATGCTGTGCAGGCACGCTTGCTTTGAGGCTCTTCCTCATACTCTTCTTCCTCCTCCTCATCATCATCATCATCATCGTCGTCATCATCATCATCATCGTCGTCTTCATCCTCAGGCTCACTATCTGGTGATCGGGCGGCGTAGTTGTGCTGCTGCCGGTGGACGGACATGTGGAAGCGTTTGGGGCATGGGTCGGCCCGGACCGTGATGGTGACTGGCTTTCTGACGTTGACCAGCCGCACCCGGTTCTGCTTGCTCTCCACGGTGACCACATCGATTTCCTCTTCATCATCTGTCATTACATAGAAAATTTATTCAGCAACATTTACAGGGTTTGCAAGAAAGACTTTTCTATAGCATCCTTTACAAAATACGTCAATGCTTCAGATGCCTCAGCTTAATCAAACTTTAACTAAAGTGACTACAAGGAAGTGCATTCCTTTAAAACGCGCAGATCAGTATCCCTCTGTCTGTGGAGGGTAAAGCAGGAGCTCATTGTTCATTCATGCCAAACAATCTGGACTTTAAGCCTTTGTCATTGAGCAGTGCTCTCAGTCTAATTTGGGAATGGTAAGGAGTTCCTCTCATGCTCTGTCACTTTGTATAGTAGTAGTGATAAATCACCAGGAGACCCGGTCACCCCGCCCCTCTACCGCACTCTGATTGTAATGCAGAGCTGCTGGAAGATACTGAATGAGGAGGAATTCAAGCAGAAGTGGCGAGGGCGCGGTTTTTAAAAGACCGCAGATCAAACATGTGGCGCATTGTGAGGGGGAGCGTGTAAATCCAGCTTTAAAGTGACTATGCTGCGCTTGATAACCCCGCTGCACCACACACCACAGTTATGCAACTGCAGCCCATGTTTTCCAAATTACGCATTGTTAGAGGGCAATATAATCCCGAGGCCGGGGCAGGGTGGGGCAATTTAGAGCATGACTGCTTCCTTACCAGAGGAATCAGAGCGAGACTCGGAGCCTGACGAGGCCGGCTTCCTGCAGCTGCTCGCCGGGAAGGTGAGAACAGCCGCCGGGTCGACGCAGTCTGTGGCCGAGGCGGGGAGCGGGCCACCCGTGGAGACGCAC
Source organism: Paralichthys olivaceus (assembly GCF_024713975.1). Lineage (NCBI taxonomy): Eukaryota > Metazoa > Chordata > Actinopteri > Pleuronectiformes > Paralichthyidae > Paralichthys > Paralichthys olivaceus. The sequence continues at coordinate 17,597,536 of NC_091104.1, read as the reverse complement.
TGCGCTTTGTTGGGTCTCACGGAGATCTGCGCTACCGGGGAGGCAGCGGTGGCCGCCACTCTCCCGCTGACCTTCTCCAGCTGCTTGCTGGCGGAAAAGCTGCTCCACATACAGTCCTGGATGATGATGGAGCTGAGGTTCCCGAACAGCTTCTCCGTGTCCGGGATGAAGGGACCCTCGCACTCCTCGTCCTGCCCCAGCACCTTGGACAGCCAGCTGAGTTTGTCTCCCGGCGAGAGGTGCAGGGCAGCGCCGCTAAGAGTCCGGGTCGGAGACATGGGAGGGGTGGGCAGCAGCTCGAACTTTTTCCATATGTCCTCGCTCGGCGCGGTCGACTTGTAAAAGTCCTCCTCGGTGTCGAAATCATCCAAAAAATAGTGCTGGAAACAGTCGAACGCCATGTTTCCAGATAGTAACAAGTCTGGTAGAGTTTATTCCCAAAAAGGATCAGATATCAGCTCTGTGGAGAACGTCCTGTTCAACCTGAGGGGAACATCAGTCATTAGTAATGGTCCTTTAAAAAGTAGCTCCCATCCATCACATGATATAATAACATTTCAAGTCTCCATCATGGGTAATTAGGACATCGCATCCCCTGTCTGTGTTTCACAACAGCCTACTTTCCACAAACAGACCACATTAATAATTGATTGGATCTTGTGGATGCTCTTTGCAGACTGTCCAAGGCGCACAGGGTTATTACATAATCCACGTCTATATATATATATATATATAGTCTGTACATTAACGCCAGCTATAAGTCACAACAAGTTCTGAATGAGGTGATTTGGACACGAGGAGGCTGCACACTTTTAGTTTTACTGCGGGAAACTGCTGAACCATTAGGGCTGTGCTTCCTGAAATGAAGGCTGCGCTTTGTTCTAGCGAGCAGCCGAGAACCGGTAAAGGGAAATAAGAAAAGTGCCACACTATGTCTGCGTAAAAGCGCACAGAGAAGTCCTCGTCGGAAAGTTTCAAAAAAAGCAATCGGTATCAAACTGTACTCACCGGCTTCTCCGCAGAGAAAATCTCAACGTGAATTACGAGGGCATGAGAAACCCCCCTGCAGCAGCCAAAGAGCAAAGAGTACACGGTGATCAGACGCGTAAAGGATCCGCCAGGTCAGACTGGATTTAAAGACGTGCTGCTACTACTTTTCTTTGAGTTCTCTTTAAACCAGAAGAAAAAACAAAAGGGGCCACGCACACACGCCGGGGCTGAGACAACAGGATCTAGGTTTCAGCCCACAATGCGTAAGAGAAAGCCACACAGTGCGTTTTTCGCGCCAGTGAGATATCCTGTTATAAGGCGCAGGGAGGAGCCTGGGAAATATCTGCAGCGGTAGATCCGGGTAAGCCCCTTCGGTGCATCAGGGGCGGAGGGAGACGCACAGCTCCGCCCCGTCTACAACACCAACTATGGTCACAATCACTGTCACATATCCCATACTTAGTTTCATCAATATCATAATATATAATATTATAATAATACTCAGAAATGATGATTAAAAACAACAAAAATATTAAGAAAATATTAATAATAATACACATATCCCATACTTAGTTTCATCAATATCATAATATATAATATTATAATAATACTCAGAAATGATGATTAAAAACAACAAAAACATTAAGAAAATAATAAGAATAATTATAAAGAATAATTCAGTCAAAGATTTCTACATAATCAAATAATAATAAATTTTTCACTGTATTACTTTGAGTACATGTAACTAACAACACTTTTCAGACTTTTACATTTAAATCATTTTTCTTGCAGTAAAATGTTTTTCATTGTTTTATAGCTTCATTTATGTAACCTTGTAATTTATTTACCACTGCGTCCCAGCACGATTAACATGTCTCCCACATGGCACATCATTCATGATTAACTATAACAACACAATAGATTTGAGGCAGTCAACAACACAGTGTCTGGCTGCATCCAGAGACATGACTGTGTGATCCTCATCCTGAGGTAAAGCTGTCACGTCTCAACCTTGATGGCAAACATTAGTTTTTAGCTGATCCTCTTTTCCCTTAATCCTGTTAAAATTGGCAGACCTCAGAAGTCTTAAAGACTCCTTAATCGGTTTTTCAACAGTTTTGTCTGCATGAAAGGTTAGTTTATGTCAATTCAGTCTATTTTTCCAATAAAACTTGAAGTAAAGTCTGAGTTTATTTCAAACTGGGAGACAAAACAGCTGTGGAGCCGTTTTGCGAAGTAGCCGATTGTTGATTTGTTGAACTACATAATCAGGACTCTTTATTTGTATCACAAAAGATGAGAATTAAGTGCAAATAGTCCTTCATTTCCATATTCAGCATCCTGATACAAGTTTATACAGAAGCTAAGAGGTGCATTTAATTCCAGTGGTTGTATGGGATGTTTAAATGACCTGCAGTTTCACACAGCAACTACACAAACAGATTCGTCCTGCAGGTGGTGGTGAAGTGAGTAATCTTCTTTACAGTGAGAGAAAGCAGCTTCAGCGACACATGAGTTAAAGTCCTCAACAAACACCTCTTAGCGCATTATTTACAGGCCGCAGCAGCTGACAGGAAAAAGACCACCCTCGTAAAACACATGTGCACACAGTGACACCAACCAGGATACAACCACATTGAATCAGGCAAAGTTTAAGCAGAGATGATTTATAAACATATTGTCTTCTGTGAACAAATTCTTTATCCTCACTGGCGAGCAGAGGGTCAAAGTTCACCAACATCTCATGACCAGACAACGCCGGGTCACAATCGTAGACAACCGTGACCTTTACCTCCTCCTCCTCTGACACATTGATCAATTTGGTTCCACAGCGTGCGTCCCTTCTCCTTAACTAAGCATCTCAGTGGACGAGACAAAAAGTGCAGCATCCCCAGTCATATTTAGGCTGAGTTAATGACACTGATTAGTGTTGGACATCTGTTGTCAGTGACAGGCTTGAGGTCAAACGCACGCCCCTGACTGCACAATGCCCTCTCCACGTCTGGTGTAAGGAACAGTATGTTTTTATAAAATAGTGTCCATGGGTCAAGTCTTCATATTCCTGACAAGAGACGCCAATCAACTGCAGCCAATCACGTTGTCCCAGCAGGAGACAACACGTTTGTTAAGCTCTTGAAAACCTAATTTGACTGTTGCTGTTTGCCCACAGGCTCCATTCAGTAGCTGATCTGGAGTTTTGATCATATCACAAGATCTTCATCAGTGTATGCAGTCTGCCCAGGTGCCAGGAAACTGTGGTTGCTCATTTTCCATTTTCACAAGAACTAATCCATTCTTAATCTGTTCTTTGCCCTACGTTGTTGACATATTAGTCTCACCACAAGAACCATTTTTACATTACGTAACATTTCATTTAGCTTTTATCTAAAGCGACTTACAATAAGTGCATTCAACTATTAAGGTAGAAACCCAGAACAGCAAGCATCATGTTAGTACATTAACTTCAAATGCAAAACCACCATGTGCTACATGTAAGTGCAATGTATAAGTGCAACTAAAGTCTCTTTAGAATTTTTTTTTAAGCTGCCTTCAGACCTGCACTCAACTGTAGGTGACAACACAAATGTCCGAGTCAGTTTTTACCATCCCCCCTTGTATAGGGTCTGAAAGAGGTACAAGGGGCTCAGTGTGAGAGTACAGCAGTAAAATGTCTGGAAAATATACGTTTGGAAGTGTTGATGACATTTCTAGCATGTGATAGACCGAGAATGCCGATATCTCAGGATGAAAAAGAGAAGCCATACATGTGCAAGATGCAGACAAGGATATCAACCTGGAAAGTTGATGTCTTATGTCGCTGTACTCTAAACAAAAACATGTAATCCCTGCAGCAGAATTTATACATCATATCCTACCTCCTGCGTGATCTACTCAGGCACCACCTCTCACCTGAAAGCTCTGGAGATCTTCCTGTCTGGAGATGGTCCAAACCCAAATCTGTTTTCCCTGGGTGGGAAAACAGATTCAGTAGCTGTTTGGAGCTTTTGGTCAAGCTGATGGAGTTTGCAGTGTTTCCATTTACTTGATATTGGATTTAACTTGGCTCGGACTTAAAGATTACACCTGTGACTTCCATCACAAAACATTGTCCCATCCCTTCCTCAGTTTGATGTCACATACCCGCATTATGCTGCAGTAAGAGTCATTGTTATTGTCACAAGTCTACTGATCTATAATCACCTGTTTATGTTGTTCAGGTTTAATGCATTAACGATGCTTTATAGTGCAGCATTTTCTCGGCCAGAGACAGATTTTAATTAAGTGGCTTTTACCAGATTAAATAAATCAGGAAAAGAAAATGATCACGTCTGAACCTTGTGATATTAGTTTATGTACTGAATCTAAAATAACACGTTATTTTACCCACAAGGCAGTGAGCACAGCCTTTATATCCTATAACCTCACATCCTATAATTACACAGTGGACCAGTCCTCAATCTGCTACGCTGGTAATATTTCATCCAGGCCAAAAGGAAAGAAAGACAAAATACTGGTCCCATAAAATTCAGATGAGGCCCCCTCCTCTTCTCCTCTCTTCTGTTCCTTCATTAAAACCTGGAGCTCTTTTCCTCTGCAGGGACATTGTTACGGTAACAATGCTTAACACTAACAATAGCCAGTTCCCCAAGTCATCTTTCAACTTAACTTCAAGTACCCGCCATTGTCCTTTATTGTCCTACTAGCATATGTGTGGATGGTGAAGAGGGCAGGGCAGAGGGGGGTAGGGGGTCGAGGTCCCCATCAGCAGGGTCCTCATGATGTCTTCGACGCCCACTCAGCCGCCTGAAGAACATCAGACACAATGCAGTGGAGGTATTCGGATGGTGTTTGGGGGAACTGCCTGTAGAACGTTTTAAACAACGGGGTGTCCTCCCTTTCCCCACGACCTCCCTGACACAGGAGCCCCTCTCACACTGACCTCCGACCCTCTCCTCCTGTATAAAAACTCAATCTGTAGCAGGATTGAAAATGGGACCAGTCAACCGACACTCAGAGAAAAGCCATGCAGATGAGAGGGACAACATAAATAATTCACACAAGTGTTATTGCTCCCCAGGGATGTAAAACACCATGCTCTGTCACCCCCCACCAGAGATACCAGGAGAGGGATCAGCAGGGTGCAAACTCTACCTGCTCGCAGCTTTGACATACACCAGAGATCTATATCTGTCGAAGCATGCACCACATTAGCTTTTATTGTTGATGTCATCACTTGTCTGTTCACTTCCTTCTCAGCAAAGTGCTGCACCACTGAGACGATGGATAGATATGATCAGTTTCAGTCTCAGAATGAAAGATTATCGGTTTGGATGTTGAAATGACATCTACATCTCTGAGACCATGATATGTTCATCTCACAAATATATTGACTTCTCTCACCGCTGCAATGTTTTTGCCAGTAAAAGTGTAAAGTTTACGAACTGAGGAAGCTAATTAGTGACAGTTTATACATTTAAGTGTGAGTGAGTCTTAATTGAGACATTTATCACCTCCGCCAAGGTGGTTATGTTTTCGTCTGCATTTGTCTGTTAGTTTGCAGGATTATGCAATAATTACTGAACGGATTACCATGTAACTTGGTGGAAGGATGTGATACGGGTCAAGAAAGACATTCAGAGCCAGATCAGGGGGCAGGTCCAGGGTTTTATTTTTTGCTTTCTTTAGCATTGTGAGATTTTTTCAACATTTTGCGATTTATCAAGTACAATTGATGAATCTTGATTGAAAACTCAAGACAACGTAAGATCAGACATTAGGACACTGGTATTTATGAGTCTGTGACATTTCAAGATCCAAGTAAAAATCTGGATCTACTGAGGTTAAATGTGTTTTTTAAGGGGACTTTTGTTCCTTGCTATTCTGTGCTATTCTGGTTTATTTATCTAATTATCTATTTATCTACTTATTTATTTAAAACCTCACAACAAGAGGATGAGGATGAGAGAATTGTGTTTTGGGTCCGAGAAACCCAAGTGTGTGAACCCAAGTAAAATCAAACAGCAATAAAGGAGGAATAAACAACATAAAAATAATGATGGTTAATTGTTAAAAGTGGAGGAATTGGCAATGTAACCAATTAATCAATACTACAATAAGAATGTGGAAAATCAAAAGATTAAAATCAACTGGTATGTTACAATGGATAAAATCAGCAGTTAAACCCTGGTATTTATGCGTGTATTCCAGGTATGTGGGACACACCATCAGAAGCAGATCTTCAGGACGCTGTGTGAATTTCTGGATCCTGCAGGGCAAGCTGTGGCATTTATTTGGCAAGTCATACTCGAAGAAATGCAAACCTGTTTTGGATCAAATTTGACAAAATTGTATAGAGTCCATTCAGTAGCTGTTCTGGAGCTTTTGATCAGATCACAAGATATTCTTCCTTCCAAAACCATCGCAAGGAAGCCGGGCTGGGAGTTTGTTTTTACTGATAAACAAGAAATAATTCTGATCCTGAACATGTAAATCACAACTAGACACAAAACCTGGACTGACTGACTGAGACCTGGTGCAGCCACTGTTCAGTATACACTGCGTTATGCTGACACCTGGTGTTCAATCTGTGTAAATAATTATCTGATCTCTTTACTCTCGTGTAACTATGGAATTGTCTATTGAAAATCTCACAAAATTTTACAACAGGAAAAACCAGGTACCAAGTACAAAGAAACAAAAAACATGACATACAAAACGATGAAGATAAGTTAATAAAAATCTGAATCAGAAATACTTTACTGTTCCCCGGTGGAAATTGGAAATGAGAAAAAAAAAAGCCAAACTAAAAGGAAATTATATATTTTCTTTTTATTATTTTATTAAAGATAAAACAATAAAAAAGATGAGAAAATTATAAATACATAATGATAGAATACTAGTAGAGGAGTAAACCAGATTTAAAAAAGGGATATTAAAGTAAATCATTTAATGAAAAAAATTTAACAGAATAAAAAGATATAAAACAGTCCAGGTTGTATAAATAGACAGATACATTAATTCAATAAATTTAATTAAATTACATTAAGTAAAAGTGTGGGACTTAAGTAAAACAGAGTAAAATGATCGATTCAATTTAAATTCATAATAAATAAGGGAACGGTGAACAAATATCATCAGCAACATCCTCATCAACTTTCAAAAGTATCTTTTAGTAAATGGGTTTTATTATTATTACTGATATATGTGGAATTACCTGATTCCCAAAACCAGTCTGGGGAAAATGGGTCTTTCAGGAGGTGGGATCCACATCAGCTGGGACATGATTTGTTCTGGAGCAGCAGAAATGATGTCAAAACGATTTCAACTTACTTTGACAGAAGAATAGTGGCACAATTACAGATTAGGAGTCTCACAGATTTTCTTTTTTTTAATAGTATGTTGTGATGTTACAGTGATGTCCACTAGATGACAGCATAATGGAAGTTATAACCAACTACTCACTGTAACTACTAAGGTAATGATATTAAGAACAGTTGATGATACTTGTACATTGTGTGTTTGTGTGGGCCTATCTGAAGTTATGGGGCCAATTTTGGTTCAATACCATCATTGTGAGGACATCTTGACATTGAGAGGATGTTTTGGCTTGTCCTCACAAATTCAAAGGTCATTTGAGGGTTAAAGACTTGGTTTTAGGGTTAAGGTTAGAATTAGGTTTAGGTTAGGGTTAGGGGCTAGGGAATGCATTAAGCCAATGAGTGTCCTCACAACTATAAACAAAAGAGAAACCAAATGAAGGGAGATTGTAGTAGTCTCCCCTGGATAAAGCAGAAAGATTTTAAACACGTTTAATGTTCAAAATCAGTATTAAGTTTTACATCTCTGGAATGATAGTCCTGAGCTTAACCTATTTAACTATTAAAATCTCTTTTTATTAGGTTTTTGTTGATCTTTTTTGTTCCAACTGACTTTATAAGCTTTTCCATGAGAGGATGGACACTCTTCTTTTTGTCCATTTTGCTCTGTCCATGCAGCAATGAATTGATTGTAAATGGCTCAACAATTCAGTTTCCCTTTAGAATGACATCAGCACTGAATGTGAAAAGCTGTGTCACAGTACAGGTTGTGGGCTGGTGCATTATCAAAGTGGGCTGCACCAGTGGGCTGCTGCATGAAGCAAAAAAAGGAGAGTGGCCCACAGAGTGACGGGCCCACTGGGACTCCTCCCCCTCTCTGACAGTTGAACATTGCTTACTGGGACATGTAAACAATGCCCGGGGGTGTTTATTCAATTCAGTGTTAGAACAGGTCTTGTCTTGTGGTCCAGAAGGCACTAAAACAAGACCCATTGTTTCACTTACAGGTAGGTGTGGTGTATGTTGCTCTAGATAAGGTCAGACCTTACAGACCTACAGAGCACTGACCAACACAGCATACTTTTTCTTTTTTTTGTCTGAACCTGAAAAATATACTGTTAAAAGAAAATGTATTAGTTCCTCGTTTTGGAATCACAATGGCACGAGTGGGTCTGAGCAGCACATGGGAATGTTAGCATTAGTCAAATCTAAAAATACAGAAATCAAGACGGCAAAGGTATCAACATGTGCAGAGGATTGTAAGTTAGTTAGTTAGTTAGTTAGTTTAGCACAAGTTCAGGAACCTGATGGCCTGATGGTGGAAACTGTTCTTAAGTCTGCTGGTGCATGCAGCCCTGCTCTTATACCTTCTGCCAGATGGTAACAGGGTGAACAATCTGCGTACTGGATGGCTGTGGTCCTTTATGGTCCTTTTTCAAACTGGTGTCGGGAAAGGTGGAGCAGATGTGGGTTTTGACTAGTCGCTCTAAAGACTTCATGATGAATGATGTCAGTGCGATGGCCATCCGGCCCGGTGGTGCTTTGAGTTTAGCACAGATTTTCCGACTGACCCGGGGCTTCTGTTTGGGGAAAGTGGACAGTAGTTTTTGAAAAAACATCGTCAATGCACTTACTTATTTAACCCATGACAGAGTCTCTGTATTTGCTGATATTTCCACCAGCTGCATCCTCAAACATCCCCCAGTGACTTGTCTCAAAGCAGTCCTGCAGAGTCTCATCAGCCTCTTTGTTCCATTTGTGGATGATCCTGGAAGCGGATTTTTCCTGTCTAAGTTTCTGTGTATATGCGGACAGGAGCAGGATGGAGCAGTGAACCGCTGGGGAAGGGTTTGGGGAAGGGTTTATAACAGTCTCTGATTGGGGTGTAGCAGTTATCCAATGTTTGTTCCCCCTTGTGTTTTCCTTCTCCATTGCTTGAGTTAACTAAAGACCCAGGGGAGTACGTCGTCCTCGGCTTCAAAACACAGTTTAAAGTCAGAAGTGTGTAGGTGCACATCCTAAACATTTGAATACCTGAATATTAGCTTTTGGGTCAGTTACTGTCTGTTTACCTTTCCAAACAATCATACATTCTACATGTCACACTTCCACACAGGGGCTGGGCTGTATCACAGTGTCACACCTCCCTCCCATTGTTTTATCCGCCTTGCACTGCACTGATCGCATGTATCAGGCCTCTCTGGAATCCAATTGACCCAATCTTCCTTAGACACATCTGTATATAACCATCTATAAATTCTAGAGCCAAAACCATTAATTAGTTGGTCAATATTATCAGTTGAAAAATAACCTTTCACAGACATTTTTCTGCATTTGAGTTTGTCATTACGAAAACTGTTACATGTTAAACAAAAAGATGTGCATTTAAAAGTATGTGTTTTCTCTTTATTCAACTTTTTGGTTGTATTTGTTGTGTTTATCATTATGGATAATAAAGTTTAGGAATAAAGAGTAAAATAAGCCTCAAATACATTTTCTTGACATGAGGGTTTGATAATTACACCATGTCCCATCCTTCCACACATTTTCATGGTAGTCCATTCAGTAGTTTTTGGGTAATTCTGCTGATAAACAAACAAAAAGGTAAACAAAACATAACCTCCTTTGTGGAGGCAACCAGTGAGGGTCGGCTGAGAGTATAAACTCCAGAGTACAGAATAAAGATGCAGATAATAATAGTAACGCACATCAAAATGCACAGCTCCTAATATGAAGTTAGAAGTCTAAACTAAACTTACTAAATAACATATCTCCTCTTCTCCTCCTCTCACCATAGGACCAGAGGAATGGTTTGTCCCTGTGCAGCAAACTATGCTAAGCCATTGGTGTGCTACCTGTCAAGGTTGTCTGCCCCCTGTCAAGCTCCCTGATCATTATATTGGCAAAAAAAAGATATATTCACCAGAATTATCAAGGTATTAAAGCTTTTTAAAATTTGAGGTGGATATTGTCAACCTGCAGTGAGCAGTAATATCCTGTTGCCACTGGATGGCACTGCAACTTAATATTATCAGATAGATGTGTTCAGAATGAGACCTTTATCAGACTTGCGAAACTTTGTACAGATGCATGTGCAGGACAGTTTTTTTTATTCCATATGTGAATTTTTACATTTGTAACAAATAAAATCTGGATACATTATAGGTTACGTAAAAAAGGATACAATAGAAAAGAATTAAAGATGCAGTGTGTAAGATTTAGGTGAAAGGGATCTATTGGCAGCAATTGAATATAAAAGAACATCTACATTGTAAAAATTGTTGTTTTCTTTCTTATATTTAAACACTTTATATTTACATAGGGAGCAGGTCACCGAACAGTGCCTCAGATGTACACATACAGTGTCAGAAGTTGGTATGATAAGGAGGAAAAAAATAAGTAAATAAATTCAAGAAAAACCCTGCAACATGTTTGCATAGACCATGGGATCTTCATAATTCAAAAAGGCTTCCTAGATTTTGTAGAATTGGTCTGTTTTCATATTCAATATGCATGTAAGGCACTCTAAAAGCACCAAGTCCAGAAGCACTGTACACCAGGCCTTTTCATTAATACATTGTAGTAAAATGTTCTTCCTTGCAGCATAGGTATGGATGCAATATAATACCTTGTTGCTTTTTATGTTACCGATCTACTTGGGAGGCTGATAAGAGATACTGGGTCTATCTCCAGCTCTAAACCCAGTATTTGTTCAATTTCAGATAGAACATCAGGCCAATACCCGTGTCTACAGCATTACCAAAGACAGTGAGTTACTGTACCAGTGTCCGTTTTGCATTTAAGGCAAATGGGTGAAAGACCTGGATTAATATAATGTCTTTGTTGGGAGAAATGTGCAATCTATGTATAATCCTAAATTGCATTGGTTTAATGCGTTTAAAAACTAAAATTGATTTGGTATCCCTCAAAATATCTTCCCAGTTTTCATTGTCAATTGTGACAGAAAGTTCCTTTTCCCAGGTTCACTTAAGGATGCTCACAACCTTATAAAATAAATCATATATTACATCCTTCAAGCTGTTTCAATATCAATTTCTCACTAGGGGACATTTGTCAAGTAATATATAAAAATAACTAAAAATAAATTCAAAAACTGCAGATTTATTTGCTTTATGGTATGGCTCGAAGATAGGCTTTTTCACTATATTGGACTGACAGAGATATTATATTTGTTTAATTACATTTGTTTACGTTTTATTTTGAAAAGTTGTGAACCCGGGTCTAAAGTTTTTGTTGACTGCTTAACAGATCTCAGAAATAATCACATGTAATGTATGAAAAAATAACACCAGTTCAGTAAATCAACCAAAATGTTATGAAAATCACAAATCTTTACTGCAGATAAACCAGGTAGGGTTAACACAAAGTTTTCTTACTTCACTATGAAGTGTTTTTAAAAGGCTTTGCACACAACATCCAGAACGCGAACAATTACAGTATATTGTAGAACTGTTTGGAGAGGACTCACTAATGACAAGGAATAATTCAGAATTAGACTTCGGAGCATTTCCACAAGCAAATAGAACAGTCCATTCCAATCAGGCAATTCACTCATTCAATTGAAATCCTTAAATAAGCTTTGCCATGTCTTTTGCATGTGTCATGCACTCTGTCTGCAGAAGCCAAATGTTTTGTGTGACTCTTGGCTTCTCTCTTGCTCTTATAACAGAGATTCTGAAGTGGACTCTGAGTTGAAATCTTCAGCACTTGTGAGAAACATGTAGCAGCAGAGGACGAGCCAACTACCACCACCACCACCGCTGTTTCAAATGTTTGCACAGACTGTCAACGGATATGACCACCAGCTATGTGGACAGAGAAGTGACCACAGACACCACTGCTGCCCAAACATCATCAGCATTCATCGTCTCCCTCCAGTGGGCCACTAAGGGTCATGTGGCCCTCTAGTGGCCAACCAGTGTCATCTCATGTGTGAATCAAGAATTTTCTGTTGTCCTCTACTTGTGTGCCAATTACCCTGTTTTATTAATCCATCCATTACCTAGACATCATATCCTTTGGGCGTCTGGGGGGGCTGGAACCATTCTTAGCTGACATTAGGTGATAAGCACCGTAGACCTGACACACCTATGGCTGACACACACAAACCATTCACACCATTCAGATTCAGATTGCTTTTATTGTCATTGAACGTGATTCAACGAAATTTGGATTGCTACATGCATAGGCAATTTGAAGTAACCTAAACTGGATGTCGTACCATGGGATGGGGAAATCCCTGCACATAAGGGGGGGACATGCAAACTCTGAACCAAGGCAGTGCTAACCAGTGCACCACCATGCTACGCCTAAGATTTAAACACATATACAATATACACGTGTAGCCATCCTACGCTCTCGTGGTTACTCATTTACATAAAGTGGTGTAGTTAGAAGTGGCTGCTCCCACCTTTGCTGGGAACAAATCTGCAGGATTAAGATGTTTGAGGTTATTATGTCATAAGACCAGCTAAATTCAAAACCTCACTACCATGTGGACTTTGTTTCACTGTGGCTGAATTGGTGTACAGTGAGGGAGAAAACATAGAGTGACTTAAGCAGATCTATTCACTTTTATTAGCCACACTGAAATAAATGCAGAAAGATATTTTTATTTCCTTGATCACTCCAGTTGAATACACTGGAAACTGCATACATACAATAAAGTCTACACAAATGTTCTGAAATGAAACTGAAAACTTTTTGTTCAGTTGACACAATGATTTGTCCCTTTTGAGCTTGACATTACCTTTATATGTTAAGTCAACATTAAATAGAAATCTTAATAATCGAATAAAATGATTCTGTTAATGTAATTATATTTTCAACAACCTCGAGATTTTACTTTAAAAAAACATAAAACTCCCTGTGACATTGAATCAAATCCTCAAAAAACTAAAACAAAAAAGATGCTGTTGAACTGAAATATTTTTTTAATATCTGAATTAGTCAGAACCACCTCAGTACCGCATAGACACGTCTTTTGCAGTCCATTGTTATGAGGCTGAACGTAAACCTGAAGGTAAACCTCAACATGTGATATAGGTGGAAATCATATAATAATAATAAAATATCAAACAGAAGGCAAAGATGACGGCTTTTCCTTCTTCCTTTTTGGTGATGTGTTTGTGTGCGCAAATTGTGACGAGGGCTTGATAGATTTGGAAATTAGAAGAACAATGAATAATATTTAGAAAGTAGACCTTAAGCAGATGAGATAGTGACGCAAATACTTGATAAGCTGAATAACACTGGTAGTATCAAAATGGTCCATTAACACATTTTACTGACAAGGACAGTGAGGTATTGTGACAATGTTTATGAAAGCAGACACAGAAGATGAGCAAGAATAGGTTGGTTCAACAAAAAGATAAGGTAAGGCAAGGTCATTTTATAAAACACAAGTCACACACACAGCGCTTTTCAAAGCAGAAGTATTACAGCATTGTTCAGCTTTAAGACTAGATTCCTAATGAACCTGCTCAACTAACATTCACTAATTTACATCTGGTATTGAGAGGGAAAGAAAACTGCTTTACTGTAAACTGTCATGATTATTTTGATAGCAGAAGTGAAAGAGAAAGCAAACAGGTGGTGTCTGCTTTCAGAGAAGCTCCCAGTTTGGACTTATTAACTGTCCAAGGATAGAGGCCAAGTCCAAGAATAGAGCAGCTATCTGTCTCCACATGAGTGGCCTTTAAAGCAAATAAGAATAATGAGAAGGCTCTCACCCAGGGTTCCTGAAACGATAGATTTTTTTAAAAATGAAGTGGTTTATCTCCAGCCCTTTATGGTCCGTTTGACTAATGTTAATATTTTGGGTGATGATGATTAAATATTAAATTGTTGTGCATGGTAGTCTTCTACATGTGTGGTGCAGTGTTGATTGTTTGTGGTAGATGATTTTTCTAAGTGCTCGTGCCGCCCCCCACGTGACAGGAAAAAAATGCTGCCACTGAGGACACGGAACATGCGATCGTCACGTCATAGCGTGACGCGGCGGCGTAGTAGAATCTAATGATCCTGGACACGAGTCAGTGTCTCGTCAGAGACACGCAGTCATACAGAGACCGCAGAAGACACAGCATGTTACTGTGAAGCGGCTGTTTGAGCTTGAAAGACATCAAAGACACAAATCAAGATATATATAAAGACATTTCTTCATCATCTTGGAACCACGATGGCACGAGGCGAGGGCGCGGAGCAGTACGCAGCGAGTTTATTAACAGTCAAACCTATGAATGCAGAAATCAAGACTACAAAGGTAAGTGCCAAGAGATATTCAATATACGCACATAGTCCTTTTTATTATGATGTGATAGAAATCAAGCGAGGTTTTTGTGTCGCGTATTTTATCCATGTGCTTAACACGCGCCTATATAAACCGGACGTTGGATAAATGTGTCACTTTCGGCTTGTCGAACACTCCCCTGACTTCGTCCTCGGCATTTGAATTTCCACCTCTCCCTCTGGCAGTCCGTTTCGGGACCGCTGATTCAAGCTTGAGCTCTAGCTACCGGCTTCTGAAGAGACCTCGTCCTAATTCAATTTAAACCGACACCGTCAAACTACGTTCAATCCAGCGGTGTTTCACAGATGTGCTGCAGAAGCGTGACGTTGTGCTGCTGCTTCAGAGCGACATGATTCATGATGCACGAGCCGTTTGGACAAATTAGACACAGTTAAATTAAATCGACTTAAAGGTCCAGTGTCTAAGATTTAGGTGAAAGGGAACTATTGGCAGAAATGTAATGTAGAATAATCCTCATGATGTTTTCATCTAAATCGTATGAATTGTAGTTTTCTTTACCCCAGAGAGAGGCCCTTTATATTCTAATACTTTATATTTACATCAAGGGGACCCTCTCTACGGAGGCCGCCATGTTTTTCTACATTAGTCGAGACTGGACAAACTAAACCCCTTTTGAGTTTTTATGACAATTAAAGGCTACCACAGTTTCTTTTTCATGTTTGGAAGGAGAGGGTGAGGTGAGGGGTGTTCAACATGCAATTTCAACATGTTGGGGGTATTACAGATTAACATGCCTATTAAACCAGTCTATAAATCTTAATTCAACTCACTGTTTATGTTTAGTGGCTCCGAGATTATTCCCAAATTGGTAAATTGAATATGTTAAGCTTAGAACTGATGGTTGGACAAAACAAGATATTTAACTATAATGGGCATATTTAACAGTCTCCTTGTATTTAATAAGCCGAGAGCTTGATAGTGAAATTATAGATAAGTTGCAGCCCTAAATATCTCTCATTACATTATATTTTCTTTTACTTAGACAAGTTATTCATCCTCAAAGCTACGGGCTGCATTCCTTCATTATCAGCAGCTTGTGGTAGTTGTGCTGTTCTTGGTAGAGGAGTAACATCACTCACTCCTGTTTGTTCGGAGGAGGCAGCAGTTCGCTCCCGACATGAGGTGATGCTGCTTTTGTGTCTGTGTGGTGGATGTGAATTAAGAGTCTGTAAAAACCCTCTCGCTGACATCATCCGACCACTACAGGTGATTGGCTGTGGCTGCTGACTGTTGACTACTCAGCATGAAACCACACTACCTCCAACATCCCATCGCCAGAGCCATTGGCTGTGCTGGAGTCCTCATGATCAGTGTAAGAGAGTGTGAACTACAGTAACCTCATAGTTTCACACCACTCTCTGCTGTGTATCAACCAACACCGCATAGTTACACTAATCTGTCTCTAATCTGACATCCTGAGCAGTGGGGCGACATGAATGAGCCAATCTTAGTCCCTCACAGTCACCGGTTGTTCAACACAGCATTAGTTTTGTGGCCTAAGGGTTGGGTGAGGGTATACACCTCACCACTGCCCCATCACCACACTATAAATTACAGCTCCTTTGAGAATATGATAAATTAAATATATCTGGATCACATATCTCCTCTGCCCTCCCCTCTTCTCCTCTTCCAGCCAAAGGCACAGAGGAATCGTCTCTCCGTGTGCAGCAAACTATGCTACGCCATCGGTGGGGCTCCATACCAGATCACAGGCAGCATTCTGGGCTTCTTCCTCCAGATATACCTGCTGGATGTTGCTCAGGTAAATGACAAGAGTTACACACACTATCACACGTCATATCACAAATTTAGGCCTTATTTGTTGAACGAGAAAAACACAATTTTGTATCATTAACACTTAATTGTTTTAGACAAAGATTACTTTTGTTGTTGTGGGAATAAGGGATAAGGAATAAAAGATGTAGGAATACTTACAAAAAAAATTTAATGTTTGGGCGTTTGTTAGCTCTCTTGCTAACTCTGCATAAAAGTTGGAAACTCCCTTAACTTTGCATAGTTCCAGGAGCTAAACACACTTTCGATGTAAGGGCATATCTCGTGTTTGCTCTTCTCAGCCTCGGATCAGTTTAACAGTTTCCATCCTGCAGTGATCGGTCAAGCGCATTAATATCCACCCCTGCTGGTTTGCTTTGTCGCTCAATTTGAACATTTGACTTTTCCACTGTACACAATAGGAACTTAAATAAAGACTGTTCAGCTCAAGGGATGAGATCATTACAGTGACTTTGATGCTACTTTGTTCATACACAGGCTGCCCTATTCTAATCAGTTACACAGCCTCAAAATGTCTCCATAGGCCTGTTGGTGTTATGGCTCTTTGGATCCGTTCACATGAGGAAGAATGTGGCGTTCTCTTTGTTTTAGTTTCACGCTTCACTCCTTCTCTACTTCCTCCCTGCAGCTGGATCCCTTCTATGCCTCCATCATCCTGTTTGTGGGCCGGGCCTGGGATGCCGTCACAGACCCAACAGTGGGTTTTCTCGTGAGCCGGAGTAAATGGACCAGCATCGGCCGCATGATGCCCTGGTGAGTGTCCGAATCTCACAGTAGCATGTGTGTTTCAGGACATGTGCCAAAAGCAAAGAGGACATTAAAGGATAGGGAAATTATGAAATATGTGAAAGTGGCGTGTTGAGTTGGGGCAAGAGTGTGAGACAACAGTACTGACAAAAAGCAGCTCACGGTAGCAGTAACCATGGCAACAGGGTTGAAGTGGTTACCGAGAAAGAAGAAGTGGAAGAATGAAGTCTGTATAAAACAGTGTATATAATGTGGCTATCACCAGTCCTCATGAAGCATATTACAGCATATAGCATAGAGCATATTAGGAATACGCTTTCTGATGTGCTTCTTGATGCGCAGCTATATTGGCACAAGAAAAACTAACCCAATAGCAAGTCATTGTAGCATCCAGGCTGCTAGTGAAGAAGTCTTACTGCTCAGAGCACATATAATAACCTCTTGTCATGTTAATGCTACAATGGCTGAAGCTCCTGGCCAACCACCAGAAAACATGTTTGGCAGCAGAGAAAATTTCAGCACCTTTTAAAGGTGCCCAGTGGTGATTTCTCGTTAGCTGAGAAAACATTCAGTGCTACTCATCAGAGTTGAATCTTTGAGTCCAGACAATGTGTCAAGCCACAAATCCCACATAAATCATTAAATCATTGTCTTGCCAAGTTATCTAATTTATCCACACGTCACCTGCATGCTCATAAAGCTTGCATATTGTGCTTGACTTATACGTGCTTGGTATCGAAAAAATGTCTGGAGGTTAAAAACAGAGACACACTCATTAAAATGTTTCTCTTTATCACTACTAGTGGTAAAAAATACTACCGGGTCTACTGCACACATGCTGACCTTGTGATATAGCTCACAACTTGTGAAGGGTGTCTTGTCCTCTTGCCATATGCCTGTGAGGGCTGGCCTCAGCTCCTTGAGCAGGCTTGATATAAAATGGATTTAAACTTTAAGGATTAAAAGGCCCAACATGATGGAAAATGCAGGTTATAAAGTTAAAATCTGCTGCTTTACAGCTTCGGCAAACATATTTATTACAGCTGAGCTCACTGTGGAGGTGTGTTTGTCAAGAAGGATGACCTTGACAAGGAAAACTGCTGCAGTTTAGTTGACACAAATGAAGAAAGGGACTGGAGGCATAAAAACGTGGCGGAGACAGTGTCATGAGATTGTCTGGTTCAATGCCCACATTTTTTCACATACTACATTTTTTTTCTCACATGGTGTCACAATGGTATCTGGAGCACTGGGTGCTTGAGTCAGAATTGCCAGCTGTGCATGTGAGCACACATTCCGGGTCGGGGGAGAGGGATTTACCAGGGCTTGTGCTGCGATTGGTCCAGCCCACAACACACCATGAGCCTCAAATGAATGAGGGGTGTGTCCATCTCTCTCTCTCTCTCTCTCTCTCTCTCTCTCTCTCTCTCTCTCTCTCTCTCTCTCTCTCTCTCTCTCTCTCTCTCTCTCTCTGTGTGTGTGTGTGTGTGTGTGTGTGTGTGTGTGTGTGTGTGTGTGTGTGTGTGTGTGTGTGTGTGTGTGTGTGTGTGTGTGTGTGTGTGTGTGTGTGTGTGTGTGTGTGTGTGTGGTTTCCTTGCCTGTTTGGGAAGGGGCTTGTTCAGGAAAAGCATGTGGCTTATGTAGCGTTCTCAAATGAAACGATACATGAGAACAGTTATAATTGTATCTGTGTGTGCTAAAAGTACATCCTTCATTAAGATAGTAACTGTTTATTGAGCATCGTTTGTGAGCGTGTGTTTAGTGGATGTACATCAAGGTCGTTTCCTGTGCTTAAATGACCTGAATACAGAGGCCTGTGTTCAGGCAGCCGTATCAGTGTAGGAAGCAGCAGCCAGTTGACCTGTATTTCCACATTAAATTAGCTCTTGTTAATCTAACTAGCTCAGACATTCGAGGAAATCATGAGGGGCTTTCCTTTTTATTCGCCACATTTTCTAGTCAGACTTAGGGACTGACTGTTTCATTTCTGCGTGACGTGTTAGGGTGCATCGCTGCCAAAAAGGGATGTGTGGTTTCCCGTTAATAAAGATATTTTTGTTGTGTTGGTCTTAACTTCCTTGCAGCCATTCATAATTCCTAACAGTTTGATCACTTGACATATAGCCCGACTGTGGTCTGTTTAAAAGCATGTTGCAGAAGTGGCACCAGCTTGTCTAAATGACCCTAAGGGGCATACAAGGAGGGGGGCGAAAACGCCACTGGAACTGAGTAGGGAGGAGAGTGAGGTGGGTCAGAACAATTTTGGTGTTGGGTCAGCTCACCCCTCAGTACAAACTGAACCCTTTCTCTACACATGAGCTCCAATGTGGCTGGATTAGGGGGATTATTCACAAAGTAGTAAAGAAAAGAAGCAAATGCATGTAAGAAAAAATTAAAAGTGTACAGAAAAATGTACTGGGTTTTGTCCCCTAAACAATTACCTCTTTCTTCTCAGGATCGTTTTCTCTACACCGTTTGCAGTGTTGACGTACTTCCTGATCTGGTACGTGCCTCCATTTGAGCAGGGGAAGGTCATCTGGTACCTGATCTTTTACTGCCTCTTCCAGTCAATGCAGACGGTCAGTACTCCATGTTGACACCGCACATTGCTTTGTTCCTCACTTCTGCTGCCCATATATCTAACTGTTTGTATGTCCACAGTGCTTCCATGTGCCATATTCAGCCCTCACCATGTTCATCAGCAGCAACCAGAAAGAGAGGGATTCTGCCACTGCCTATCGTACGTCGGACTTCCTGTGCGATCCACATGAGTTTCACATATATGTTGCCATTCATGCTCTGATGCTACGTCCCTGTGTTGCCCTCAGGTATGATGGTGGAGGTGCTGGGTACAGTACTGGGCACCGCGATCCAGGGGCAGATCGTGGGCGGTGCCTCAGATTGTCCCACTGAGCTCAACGTCACTGATGGCAGAAACTCATCCAACCTGTCCGCTGCCAAAAACAACCTGTCTACTGTTTTACTGGATAACACGGTGTGATTCCTCTGCATGACATCAGATAAAAGATAATATTATCAGCTATTTGTTCCAGTGAGTGTTAATCCAAGCTAACGTTGTCTTTTCTGTCCTCAGAAACAATCTTACTTGGTGGCTTCAGGAGTCGTCTCCATCATATATGTCCTCTGTGCTGTCATCTTGTTTCTGGGTGTGAAGGAGAAAAAAGGTATGAATCTACTAGAAAATAAGTTATGTGTTTGATGACAGTGTGAAATACAGTATTTACAAAAGAGGTGTTGACTCAGATCTTCAGCTTCTGCAAAAAGAAAAACATGACTGTACAACTTGGATTTGAACACCAGTTAGTCAATTAGACTTGCACTGAATCATATCTTAGTGGGAAAACCCTCACAAAAATTCTGTTATGTTTAAAAATGTGTGCAGGACAATTTAGGTTTACATTTCCTTGACACCTCAAATTGCATGGTCTGGATTTGAAACTCAAGCCAACATTCTGACTGTTCAAGAAAATACCAGAAGATTATCTTTCATCACACTGGAGTTACTGCGCATTACATTTTGGATTTTCAGTTGGCTTATCTTCTCCCCTTTGTTGTGTTCTAGAGAGCGGTTTTAAAAAATCAAACCTGACCTTCCGCCAGGGCCTGTGGATGGTGATGAGCCACGGACCGTACGTCAAACTGGTCATCGGCTTCCTCTTCACCTCTCTGGCCTTCATGGTAATGTTGTGTTTCATTATCTGGCTCTTATTGGATTTGGAGATTATTATTGAATGTCAAGGAATAATTCAACATTTCGGGAAATGTTTTATTTGCATATTTCTTCTGCAGTTAGCTGAGTATGTTCATTCCACTCATGTCTGTGGATTAAATAGGAAGCTGTGTGTGAAGAATCAGGGAAACTGATAGTCAAGCAGAAAACCAAACAAGGATATATTTCAAAATGTTGAACTATCCCTTTAACTTTTGCTGTGGTTTATTAAAATATGATGCTTCTTCATTTCTCAGCTGCTGGAAGGAAACTTTGCCCTTTTTCTCACCTACGCCCTTGGACACAGAAAAGATTTCCAGAATATTCTGCTGGTCATCATGGTGAGTGTTTCAGTTCCTCCACTTTCTGCCTCCTTGTAAAAAGTTTTAATCAGTATGAGAGATGTGGAGGATGACAATCTGCAGCAGAAAACCCTGTCTGACAGTCCTTGGTGCACAAATCAAGCTCCCAGTGCTCGTGGGGTTTTCAGCCTTTACTCTGAGGCTGCTCCTCGCATGTGGAGACCCATGGCACGGCGGCTGAATAGGCAGATTTTCAGGGTGAGAGGAGGTGTTGTTCGGGCCCCTGGGAACCTCTCTCCCAGGGGAGAGACGGGCACACAGCGGAGCTTTTGTTGAGATGCCTCCATGGGAACTGCAACCTTTTGGGTCGTGAGTTCCATCCTTCTGCTGCTGCTTTCTGCTCTGGTCTCTCTGCCACTGATTAGGAGTGGAAACATTTCTGGCACCATGTTTCATATTTGGAGCGGTGAGAGTGGAGGGGGCAGGATGGAAATATTTCCTCCGTTGATGCTGCAAAGTTTTCAGGGACAATCTTGTTCTTGTGTGACCATTTCAAACTGGTTGACCAAGTGTGGGCAAAAGGGTCAAAGGTCTCTGTCAGGGTTAAGTCAGGACTCCAACAAAACATATTGTGGCCTTGTCCCTTTTTCTCCATCTCCTCCAGTGGGCACTTCATTCTTTCAGATTCCTACATTTCCCAAAATCCTTAGAAGTGAAGAGTACTTAAACAATATGACACAATATCTAAGTTGGATTGTCGATAGGTCTGTTGATTGACTTTTTGTTTGATTAATGTTAATTATAAGAGATAAATGGTCAGTTATAGTTTTTTTCACGGCTAAGTTTAAAGACAAACCTTTGCTCCTGAGTAAAGATTGTGGTTTACAGTTTTAAAAATATTACGTTGGACTTTTATTTTACTTTTTTTTAAAATTGTATCGCAATAATAATTTACTGACTAAGGGACTTTTCAGTTCTGCTTGATGTGTTAGGCATGTCGATGCCAAAAAGGGACGTATGGTTTCCCGTTGAGACATAGTTTTGTTGCGTTGGTCTTAACTTCCCTGTTTGATAGTTTGACAGTTTGATTGCCTGACATTTAGCCGGATTGGGGTCTGTTTAAAACCATGTTGCAGGAGTGGAGTTCAAACTAGAGGGCATACAAAGTCCAGTAGGGGAAAAAACGTCAATGGGACTTAGTAAGGGGAGAGTGAGGTGGGCCATAACCCACCCTCAACTTCACCTGGACTTGAAACTGAGCCCTTTCTCCTCACATGAGCTCCAACGAGGCTGGATTAGGGGGATTATTCACAGAGTAAAGAGGTCAAGTTTCTCTGCCACCTATCAGAGTTAAATCAGGACTCCCACAAAACATATTGTGGCCTTGTCCCTTGACCAGTGGACAGTTAATTCTTTCACATTCCTACATTTCCCACAATCCTTAATGAAGCTCAGGTAGAGTTTTAATTGGTTTTATAGAATAATGTAATTTTACAGCTAAAAAATGTTTGTATGACACATTACTGGCTGGTTGGTTCCAAAAGCAACATTATCTATAAGATGCAAATAATCTACCAAGGCTGTAATTAATACCAAGGCTTTTTCTTTGTGCTGCTTTAAATCATCCATCAACGTACATAAGGACACAGCCGGGTTGCATGTAACATTACTTATGGAGCAACAATGCTAATAATTCAGTGTCACATTTTTTCTCCAGGTGGCAGGGACTCTGAGCATCCCAGGGTGGCAGTGGTTTTTGATCCGTTTTGGGAAGAAGACAGCAGTTTACTTTGGTATCTCGGTAAGTGAAAATACTTGTTTTTTTATACAATCTTTATCAAAAGAGAACAAGTTGTTATGGAATGACTCACACCTTTCTATTTCTTTCTACAGTGGGCAGTGCCCTTCATGATCCTGATTGTCTGCATCCCGAGCAACCTGATCGTGTCTTACCTGATGTCAGTGGGGGCAGGTGTGAGTGTAGCAGCTGCTTTCCTGCTACCTTGGTAAGAACGGTTCATTCACTGAGCCCTTCCTTAGATCCTGACCATAGACTGTATAGAAAGATGGATGACATGACTGCTCCCAAGAAGTGAAGCCAAAGTGTCTCAATCGCACCTGGTGGCTGGCTGCAGTATATATGGACAGCTGAGACTGACACAATTGGTCAAGCACTGGTTCCAAATGATGTCATTAGTGCCAGATTGCAGTGTTCATATTATATTTTGGCTTCATTTCTGGATAGAGGCAGAAGGTGGAGATGCTTCTTCCATCTTTATATACAGTCTATTTTCCAATTATACATTATCATCATACACTATCATCAGTAGATAGTAGTGCTAATAAATATGTTTCTATTTAAATGTTGCGTTTGTCTGTTCAGGTCGATGCTTCCTGATGTAGTTGATGACTTCAAGGTTAAGAACCCAGATGTTCATGGTCATGAAGCCCTCTTCTACTCCTTCTATGTGTTCTTCATTAAGTTTGCCTCTGGGCTATCCCTGGGTATCTCTACCCTCAGTTTGAAGTAAGTATATTGATCCAATCTTAATTATATCCTCTGTAATGATACTCAGTAGAGCACATACCTCCACCAAGACCCAACAGTCCCCTTAAATTCAATCAAGCTGCACACACTCCGTAAGGTGCACAGGGACATATTCAAATGTAAATAGACACAAGATAAAACATATTTAATAAGGGGCAAAAGTTTGGGGTTCAAAAGGTGCTAAATGTTCCATCGAAGGGTGAGACAGGGACGTGCAGTGCGTGCTGGGACAGACTAATGGTGGTGGTCCTGACTACTAGAAATATGGGTGGGCAGGTAGAAAGATGAGAGAGCACTTTGATGAACTCCTGCTCATCAGTTCTCTCTCTGCATTTTTTTACAGATTTGCCGGCTACATAACCGGTAGCTGCTCACAACCCGAGACGGTCAGTTTAACCCTGAAGGTGCTGGTCTCTCCCGTGCCTGTGTGTCTTATTGCTGTGGGACTTCTCATATTGAGGACCTACCCTATTGATGAGGAGAGGAGGCAAGGCAACCAGAAACTACTGCAGAAAATCCTGTGAGTGAGGAGTGAAATACATGCACCTAACACACAAGTTCATACTTAATCCAGGATAACTAAACAAGGATAGACTGCTAAATGTTGTGCTGCAGGACTGCAGGCTCCTGTACTGGGGCCGACATGTCTCCCACAAACATCAATGCAAAACACAAATGCAAAATCCACAAATGCAAAAGTTACAGCACGACAGCAAAACCCACACAACTGAAAGCGAACAAGTCAGTCGCTGCTTAGGATGAGATGCTTTCTATTTGAAGTGTTATGATACAAGTGTGTTCTTCCTTTTTAGAAGCTCTAAGCCCCTTTACCTCCTCAATTAGACAAGCGTCTCATTTTAAGCGGCAGCCGTGGCTTTTATTTTATTTTTATCACTTCACTGAAACTAAATATAATTTGTGATATTCAGCTTTAGTTCGGTTTACGGGTGTTGCATCTCTTCTATTGAGCATACATAGACTACTGGACTCATAAAGAACACTTAATTCTTTTTACTCTACTCTCCCGTTTGCATGTATCACGCACCCTGTCTGCACAAGACAAATCCTTTGTGTGTGACTCTTGGCTGCTCTCTCGCTCTTTAAACAGAGATTCTGAAGCAGATTCTGAGTCTGAATCTTCACCTCTCAGCAACGTGTAGCAGCAGAAGACGAGCCAACAACAACAACCACCACCATCACTGGTTTGCATGTTTGCACAGACTGTCATGACCACCAGACTAACAGAGAAGTGACCGCAGACACCACTGCTGCACAAACATCATCAGCATCCATCGCCCTCCTCGAGTGGGCCGCACAGGGTAATGTGGCCCTCTAGTGGCCAACTAGTGCAGTGTCATTTTACATGTGAATCAAGTATTTTTCTGTTAATCTCCAGCTGTATCCCAATTACACTGCGTTCACTTTAACTAAAAAACAAACACAATGATCCACAGTGTGTGTTTCAGTTAACATAGAGCCAAAGTCTTAAGATTAATTTATGCTTTTGTTGATTTCACTTCTCATTATACTTTTTCTTTGTTTTTTTTTTTCCTTGTTTAGCTGAAACACGACACTGGGATCTGTCCTTATTTAACGTATAAAAGGGTTTACCACTGAACTGGACAGAGATGTGTTACCACCTCATCACATTTGGTGTCTGCATCCTCTAACTGTAGCTCAACTAAATGAAAAGCAGAGGCTCATGGGAGCTGTAGTCGTGTTTTAACTTGGTTGCTCAACAAGTTTTTTTTCCCAAAGATGATCACTTTATTGTTTACTGAGACGGTCCTGCAGCGACGTTACTAACCTCGACCAGTCGTAAGCAGCTCCTTCATTTCTTATGCACATTGCATTGTGGGACTCTTGCACTCCTCGACTTTTTGTCGCACCTCTGTGAATTGGGACACTGCCTGTGATTTGTAATGTTGTTTATGAAGTATTTATTTGCTGGTTTAGAAGATCGGACCTTCGCTCATGCAGACTTGAGTTTACTGAGGTCAGCACTAAGAGAGGCCTCTGAAGGAAGCGCACAGTATCAGCCTTTATTATTAAGTTCATACCATCACTATTCCACTGATATGAGTTGTTTGGAGCCATAACTATTGCTACTCTAATTTCTTGTGATTTCCAATAGGTTATTTAATTGTACTTGAATCTTCCGACAGGGAAATTGCTCCTCGGGACATGAAGTTCTGTGTGAAGATGATCTGAATCACTGCCTTACACACACATACAGTTTGTTTTATGCTTGCCTCAGATTGTTTGGTTTGTTTTTCTTTTGTGCTACTTGATAAGGGGTTTCCCCATCACACTCTCTTTGTGCGTTAACAGTGCAGCTGATCTCCATCAGGTTTAATAGACGTTTCTAAATGTGCTTTTGCATCAAAGTCATCTCCAGAATATGAAGTAATTTCATCCAGCATATTTTCACTTCCCAAGGGGAGATTAAATGCTTTATGTATCTATTTATTTGAAGTATCTAAGGGATTTAAATTTTAGCTATGAAAGCACATGTTTATAATAATTTATCAACAGTGGATGGTTATTGATGGAAATGTGATTTTCATGTCCTGTTTATCCCAACATCAAAATGGTGTTTTGCTTTTCTTTTCTGAGAAAATTATCACAAGTTGCCATTATGTGATTAAACAAGCTGCATTTACAGCATCAAAACTCAAACTGCAGCATGAGACCAGATTTTCTATTGTAAAGTCATACAGGAGACATTTGTCCTCATTTGATTTAACCTAAAATCATCTTCTACCCTTACCTGAAATGATTAGGTCATAAATATTTCAAACCTAAATCTTCTATTCAAGCACAGTCTCCTGGTTTTAGGCCTTTGAAATTGCACTAAATAGATTGAAGGAAGCACATGACATCTGTCCTCTGTGTTTATAGACTGCTGTGTGTTTGTAAATACTTTTTCTAAGTATGACTACAATGAGCAATATGCAGTGTGAAATCAGAGAAAAAGATGTGCTGTAAATTTGTTACTTTAAGTTAGTGAATAAAGTTTGTCAAAAAAAACTTTGGTTTCATTGCAGTGTCCTTAAAAACATTTATATTTACTATTTTCGTGTGTGTGTGTGTGTGTGTGTGATCACTTGAGAAATGTTTATTGTCCCCTCAACAATAAGATGAAATAGCCCCTGGCTCACTCTAATGCGCACAGGTGCCAATCATCTTGTTTACGCACGTCATTTAAGCACTTTTCTGAAGACAAGAGTTCTTTGAATCTGACGTGAAATGTTCGTACAAACAAATGTAGGAGAAATTTAGGATAAAAATACGAACATGTTCTTGCATGTGGCCCATTGTGATTTGAATAAAGACGTTTTCATGCATTACCTGTGAAAAGACTCATTGGTTCCTTCAGGACACAAGAAAACAAACTTGGTCTGTTTGGCACCAGGGTGTCAATTTACCCTCCACTAATTACCTGCAGCCGCGACTGAGCTTTGCTTTTACGCGCAGGTTGAAGGGAGAGGTGCAAACAGAGCAATCTGCTGCGATGAAAACAAAGTGGCATGTCTATATTTTGTGGAGTGTTTTGTCACTTGGCCTCATCTGCTGTGCAGCAGACACATACGAATCTGCATTTACAAGAAGGAAAAGGGGGTTTTCAAACCTGGGTAATCTAAAATCCAAACCAGTTCAAGTGTCAACAGAATTCTCCCTGAAGTTACCTGCCAGCGCTCCTCCATTGACTAAACTCAGTCCACCAACGCGTCTCCCTCCTCTGAAACCTCGATCCATGCGCCCTGCAAAGATCCAATCGGACTTTGCCGCTGTCCCGGACGTCTCTGTGACCTGCTCCACGTCTGACTTGGTCGTGCGAGTCAAACCAGCTTTCTACGGTCTGGGCGCAGAGGCAGACGAGCTGAGATTAGGAGGCACGTGCAGAAGCAACGGGGTTCTCACACCGTACGGTGACCTCCTCTTCACGTATCCGCTGACAGCGTGTGATTCAGTGCGCGAGGTAAGATGTGCCACTTGTTTCCACACTATCTCAACCTCTGTATCTTGAGTCTAGGAGTCACAGCTGTGGTCCCTCATGACAGGCTCCTCGGGGTTACCTGGTCTACAAATTCGTGCTCCATTACGCGCCATCGCCAAAACGGTTCCCAAGCAGAGCGCAAAGCATCGATGTCGACATTGAATGCCGTTATCAGAGGTTGGACCTGTAGGCTCGTTGATTTTAACATCTTGTGTTTGTGGGGCCATCGCTAACATCCTCCCACACCTGTTCAGGAACCATCACGTGTACCAACTCGCTGTGAAACCCACCTGGCAAACTGCCGTGATGCGTAAAAGGCTGCAAGGGCGACCCAGTGACTTCAAGATCGAGTTGATGGATGGTATGCTTTATAACTTGTGACTGGATCTATGTTCAAACTTCGATGAGTCTCAATCGAGTTGCTTCATGTGAAAAGGGCGTTGGGAGTAGAGGCCCTGGGGGCTACAGCACCCTCTACAGACAAGGGATGTTCCTGCAAGGATAAAAAGTTGACTTTTAAACTTTCTATTGTGAAGTTATACAGGAGACATTTGTCCTTATTTGATTTAACCTAAAGTCATCTTCTACCCTTATCTGAAATGATTAGGTCATACATATTTCAGGTTTTAAAAGTTGACTTTTAAACTTGTATTTCATTTAACTTGCTAAAGAGCAAGAAATTAGCATTTTTATAGCATTTGATACATTTTTTAAACATTCTGTGTATTTTCCATTGAGCAAATGTGCATTCTGTGTGAACTGTCCATAGCTTAACATGGTACTATGGTGCTTTGACATGCATTCAGTAAGTTGGTGTTGCCCCCTGTTTGTAACATGTTCTAAAACCAGAAATGTTAGTCATTCAAATGAATTGTGGAATCACACACTCTGCACATCTGCTCTGCAGTTAATATGATGGCATTATATAGACATTTGCTCAGCACCTCCAACTCTGAATGATTGTCAGCGTCCCTGTCATGTGATGTAATAACTTTTTATTTCATTCTGAGATTCCTGGAGCACACCAGCCAGGCCCCACGTATACCAGCTTGGCCAGACAGTAAATGTCCAGGTCTCTGCCCTGCATCTCCCCTTTGGAGGAAAACTGTACATCAGTAGCTGCTATGCAACACCATCCAGTGGCTCCAAATCATTTCTCAAATACACCATCATCAACAATTTTGGGTATGTATGATTTTTGGGGGAATGTCTTGGCTTTGCTCCCATCCTGATTTGTGATTAACTGGGATCCGTGTGATGATGCTGTCATCCATAGTTGTATGCTGGACAGCAAGAGAGACCCGGGGGCCTCTCGGTTCATCTATCGCACAGACAAGACCCTGCAGTTCTCTCTGAAGGCCTTCCACTTTACCCCTGACCCTGACACTGAGGTGAGAGTGTAGAAGCAACGGATTCTCCGCATTCACACTCTTGCAATTGTGGTATAACCCCGTCTCTGCTTTAGGTCAGCATTCACTGTGAATTATCAGTCACATCAGAGGATCCCAGTCCTACACACAAAGCTTGCACCTACAGAGGAAACAGGTGAGTCTATTCTCCTATTATAGTACTAACGTTTCAGTGTTTCCATGTGAACTAAGCATATTTTGTGCCTCTGCGATAAAAGGTGGAAGGCCCTCACTGGTGATGACTCTTTATGTGAATGCTGTGATTCACAGTGCCTGACCTCTGAACCCTGGAAGGCCATGACAGAAGGTCTGTGATAGTCTCCTCCACATAAATTACAGGATATTCATTAACCTTTTCCTACTTGGTTTTATTGAAGATATTTTAGTTGCTATAAGTCTGAGTACTCAACTCAAACATTAAAAATGAATTTTTTTCCCCCAAGGTTCTGCCAGCAGTGAGTCGCTGCTCGTCTCCGATCAGCCGTACGCAACAGAGGAGGGTTTTCTACCACTCAGTCCTTCCCTGTTCAGCGTGAGCAGAGAGGACAAGACCACAGTCAGTCGACAAATTGATGAGCAGCGCAGTCCTGAGTTTGTGTGGGAAAGTGCAGATGTAGTAGAATATGATGATTATGATGATGAAGAAGAGTACACAGAAGAGGAGCTCGGTGAAGTGGAAAGCAGGATAATCTTCGGCCTTACGACAGAACCCAAGTCAGAGAAATCAGTTTTCAGGCATGGTGTTTTAGTGGAGGAGAGGAGCGAGGCTGAAGTGAAGAATGTAAATGAGCCTGAAGTGGACGGCTCAGCGTATGACACGGAGAATGTTTTCGAGGGTGAAGAAGAGCAAGAAATATCTGAGGGAAGAGAAGATGAGACCTCTGATGCTCAGCAGATAATCCATTCGAATCAGAGGGAGGGTGAAGTGCTCCGTCACTGGGCGCAGTTGGAGCAGCTAAGAGTCGGCCTGCAGAGAGAGGTGCAGCCGCCGGTGTCTGATGGTGAGGAGGAAAAGAGGACGTACACTGGTAGAGGTGAAGAGCATGATAGGGCCTATGATGAAGAGAGGAAGAACGATGATGATCTGGCAGATGTAGATGATATGACATGGTATTTCACATGGAGGTAGTATTAGTTCAATAGATTCTCCACTTAAAGACTGTTCTAGTTCTTCATACATTTCATTTCAATAAAAACAAATATGAAAATGCAAATGAATGTTTTCGTCCTAACTTGGGCGCATGAGCCGATACAATTTTTCTTAAAATGTGAGTTTCAAAAGCATGAAATGTTAGACTAAAACAAGATAGGACAAACTGATTTGATTTTGGTCCACTTTAAGTCCAAGTGAACTTTTGTACTAAATCTGAAAAAAAAGTGTTAAGGTATTGGACAGACGGACAACCCAAAAACATATTGCCTACGGCCAGTCGTTGTCACCAGCGTGGAGACAAATAAAGCTCACATCAGTCACTGCAATAATTTAATTTGTCCATAAATCTTTATTCTTTTCATAATAAATGATCATTTTTGACATTACGATGTCTGAAAACACTTTGAAATATATTATAGTCCAACACAGAAATATCCCACTGTTAGAGCAATAATAACTGTAAGAAAGGCAAAGCCTCCATTATCAGTAACTAAAAGCAGCAGAAAACATGCTCCAAATACAAAGCGATTCCAGTATAACTTGCCATGTCCGGCTCTTTCTTTTTGTGATAGCAGTGGTCATGCGCATCGATAGCTTTGAATCATAAAAAAATTAAGTGGGATTTATTTTGAGAAAACTAATTTGTATAGGATTAAGATCAACACAAACAAACTGATTTATATGATGATATAAGGGTTGAACACAACATTGCAAAGAAGACGTTCTGTAGAGACCCTCATCTGAACGTGAACTGAACATTACAGGAAAAATAACTTAAGATAATTAATATTTTTCTTTTTAACAAATATAATTGGTGTGGGAAGTCTTTGGAGGGAAATACAGAAAAGAACTGTATAGCACTGATCCACCAGTACTGGATAATTTACATGTACAACACGTTGCTATATTTACAGATGAGTGCCCAAAAGTCCCATCGTTGCAAGTACTAACCACAAGCTCTGATTCAGCAGGACATAAGTAGTACAATCATTGTTTGGCACTAGAGGGCAGTATATTCCCATTTCTTGCAACAGTAAAACTCAGAATGCCCCCTATAACAAAAGAAAATAAATGATTCTTAGTAAAATGCAAACTGTGTACTTTAAGACCCACACCATTAACAAGACATTCAAATGATTTTCTATAAAATCCAGCATGTTTCGAAATCCAGTTTTTGAAATAAGCATCTGTCCACATCCAGTCTCATGTCTCTCACTCACAAAGATCAACTTGCAGTGAATTGGGTGTTATTATAAGTAAGTACTTCCCGGTCTCCTTCAGTCTTTACAATCATGTCGATGGTGTTTCTCCTGCTTCAGCTGCGCCTGCTGTCCCATTTGTCTTCTCTGCACCATCTGAGGTTGGAGAATAAAGGCAGAAGTAGGTTGATTGAGTGAAGAGGTGATGTGCAGTATAACAACTAATTCAAATTTTAGCCAAGCTAGCAGCATGGCTCTAAGGCTGAATATCATTCGGTTGGTCCTCCTCTCTGACACAAGGTGACTCAACAACTTACCTACTGGACGAAGTGCCATGAAATACTGATCATTAACTCATTAATTCATGACTAACTCCATCCTATTGATGCTACGTTTCCATTTCTTAAATTTGTCCAATACTTTAGTTTCTTAACCAAATGACAGATTGCATGTTAAGATTTCTGACATATCTCCACTTCCTCTCACTATCCACAAACTAAGCCAAAATATCCAGGATAAGAATGCTGCCATCTTGCACATTTGGAGCCATATTGGGGGATGGAGCCTCAATAGTGAGGTCTCGACGCTACATGCCCTCGAACAATTGTTAGTCAGCTGTCAAGAGAAACATCAGGTATGACAGCTGTCAATCCTGATATTTCTCTGCTGTATTTCATGTTTAGTTCTACTTAGCAAGGGTTTGCATGCTAACAAGTAAATATTACACAGAAAATGTTGCACTTGCTAAACCTGTATTCACACCATGTCAGGAGAACAGAAAGAAAAGGAAAACCAGGAAAATCACGATGGTAAACCCTACTATATTATATGAAGAGCCTTAATTAGCCACTTTTACTGTTAAGAGTCTGAAGCAGTTAATTGGAACCAGGTACGATGGTTCATAGCTCTTTTCTAATTAGTTTTATGGATTTTATTAAAGATTTTGTGGTTGGTTTTGGAGCCATTTTGCTAACTCGGTGAGCTAGGCTTGGCTAATATGAGGTCAATGAACTCTAGTTCAGAGTATCATTGTCAGTATTAGCATTACAGCATGTTGACATTAGCATTCAACTCGTAGAACCGATGAGCTTAAATACAACTTCACAAAATTGCTAGCATGAAGACGGTCACCCTAACCCGAACTTTATCCTTTGCCCTTCCTGTATTGGAGGTCCCTCCTTAACCTTTTATTTATTTCATCAGCTTTAATTCGTTTATATTAGGATATTAACTAATTATCATTTCAATTAGGAACATCTCAGGTGTTTTTAACACGCACTGTCCCACTGTGCCTGTGACCCTAAGAGTGCTGTGTTTTAACCCAAACCTAACTCTTATTTCAAACCAAAAAAGTCATCATGTCATCACAGTCTGATATCATTATGGATACTAACTCTTACCATGGATACTCTCTCGCTGTGCTTCCTGTCCCGCAGTTTGCTCCATCCCTTCACTGGTCTCATTCTCTTTGGTCTTCGATTTGGGTTTCTTTGCAACAGGTGGTGGCACCTTGCTCGTCGTCTTCAAAGACTCTGGTTCACTCACCACCTTTGTTACAGAGGAAACCTCCAGCTTATTCTGAACTTTTGCCTTGGCCTCTGGCACTGGTTTGGTCTCAATCACCACCTTCTTATTGCTCTTGGAGAAGATAAAACTTGCTGTGCTTGTGGGGGACTTAGGGGACCTTTGCAGGTCTATTGGTGATGTAGGTGGTTGCAGGCTGAGGCGAGATGCAGGGCTCTCTTTTGATCTGGCTGCTGTCCTCAGCCGGATGGCCTCCTGTAGTTTCATGGAAGGAGAGGCAGTCGTGGCAGGAGGAGACTTTTTCGTAGGGGAGGGTACTGGGGATGAAGATGCAGGTGGAGCCACAAGAGGCTGAAGCTTGGGTAAAGCTGGTTCTGAAGTGACATTGACAGGCGGAGAAGTGGATGTAGGAGAGGTCACTATGAGAGACCTTCTGATGGGTTTTTGAGGAGCTTCTCCATTGACAGATGAGGTTGGAACTTGATCACTGGGCTGCTGTTTTCTCATTGTGACCTCAGCCTTTGGATCCTCTTGAGCTTTAGGGGGCTCGGGACTGCTGTTGACCGACCGCAGTTTGACCATCTGTAGGAGGGAGGGGGTTACAAGGAGAGTGGATTCCTCCTGTACAACATTGGAAGGGGTCAGCTCTTGGCTTGGGGTTTCTGTGCTTACAGTACTAGACTGAAGCTTAATGGTGGTAAGACCCTGAACAGGTAAAGGTGGAGGTAAAGGAATGTTTACAGATGGAGAAGGAGCTTGTTCTTGGGGCTTTTCTGGTGAAGGAGAGGTTTCAAGACTTTGTGGGATTGAGACTTCAGATGGTGGGACCTCATGGGTTGTTGGACCAGCTAAAGCCTGAGGTTGCTCTATGGGAGGCAGCGGTGGGATACTCTCTGGGGGAGCGAGAGTACTGCTCAATGAAGCTTGATTAGTTTTAATTTCAGGTAGGATGTCTTCTTGTGGGAGATCAATATCTGACAAATGGGGCTTTAATTGTAGGGGTGGTGGAGGTGGAATACTTTGTGGTGGGTTGAGCTTGCAAACAAGTGTTTCTTCTACAGATGATTGAGAGACACTTTCTTGCGAAGACAAAAGAACAACCTTTTCAGTAGATGGAGTGAGTATCTCTGTCGAAGGGGGAACCTTGATAACCAGTGGAGGGGGGACATGTTTAACTAGAAGAGGAGGTGACTGTTTGGGTGGAGAAACCTCTTCAGGTGCTGAAGGAGAGACTTCCTTAGGTGGTGGTGGAGAGACATCCTTGGGTGGTGGGGGGGAGACTTCCTTAGGGGCTGGAGGAGAGACTTCCTTAGAGGGTGGCGGAGAGGATTCCTTAGGTGGTGGCGAAGAGGATTCTTTAGGTGGTGGCAGAGAGACTTCTTTAGGTGGTGGCGGAGAGACTTCCTTGGTTGGTGGCGGAGAGACTTCCTTGGGAGGTGGCGGAGATACTTCCTTAGGTGGTGGAGGAGAGACTTCCTTGGGTGGTGGTGGGGGAGAGACTTCCTTAGGTGGTGGAGGAGAGACTTCTTTAATTTGTGGTAGAGGAGAGAATTCTTTAGGTGGTGGGAGAAAGATCTCTCTTGGTGGCAGACAGGCCTTTTTGATTGTAGTAGGAGAGACTGATTTAATTGGCGGAGGGGGAGCTGTGTAGGGTGGTGGAGGAGGGATATTCAGTGGTGGAGGGGCAATCCCTTCGGATGAACTGGACTTCTGTGTTTCTGCCTCTGTCATCACCAATGTTACAACAGATGTAGTTGCAGAAGAGTCCCCATCAGGAGTGGACCTCTCTGGTGGCACCTGAACAGGTATGACAAACCCTGCATCACCAAACAATGGGGGAGGCAGGGGGAAATCTAGCTCATCGGGCCCTGAAACTCCCACTTGTGTTATTGGTGGAGGTGGAGGGGGCCAGGACGACTCTGGGGATACAACAGCTCGTACTGATGTGACAGAGGTAACTTCTGTGCTCTGTTTAGTGTGGGGTTGAGGTGAATGGTGTAACACTGCAGGTGAGGGGAATGGAGAAATGCGTGCTAATGAAATGGCAGGTAAGGTATCCATGTTGGTCTTTACCTCTGTTGTTTCTGTGGATTTGTCATTTGCTTCTGATTTCATTCTTTCTTCACGTTTCTCTACAGCCTTCACTAACATCACATTTATAATGTCACTTACTTTTGCTTTTTCAGTCACCTTGACGTTTCCTTTCAAATCAACATTCTGAGCCAGTCTTTCATTCATCTCTTTATGAATCTCTGCATTCAAAATCAAACTTTCTTGGACTTTCCTTCTCTCAATCGATCCATTAATGGACTCCACTGTTACAGCTGGATTCATGTGTTTTCTTTCTACCTCCAAGCTCTTCACAGACCCATCTGTAGATGCAGAGGGGGGCTGCCTCTGTTGTCTCCTGTCTTTTGGATTCTTCTTTATGATGGCATAAATGTTGTCAGGTGCCGGGGGTCCCAGCAGTAACTCAAAGCTTCGCTTGCTGTGAGCCCATACCTCTGGTGGAGGGGGTGGGGGTGCGTGGACTTTAGGTGGCGGAGGGATGTTAAAGAGTTCTCTCAACGTCCTAACAGAGGCACTGACGCCGACTGTGTCAACTGAGTCCATTTTATTGTGTTTAGTGTTTTCAGGATTCTCTGACTGTGTGAGAGGGGATGGAGCTGATCCAGCAGATGTGGACCCAGGAAACAACTTTTGAAGCTTTGCCAAGATGCCTCTCTTGTGCTTTGGAGATGAGCTGTGAGGCTGTTTAGGAAGCTGTGGGGATATTGCATCTTGGCTGGAGTAGCCACTAGACGGTGAGATTATTTTGCTAGGTTTATTCTCCTTTGGTGGATCCTGCTTCTCTTGTGAAGAATCAACCTTAACAGCTTCCTCTGCCTTTAGTGCCTGGGATCTAATGGGACTGAATGACCCTGTGGAGTCATCCAGAGAACTAGTGTCAGCATTGTAGCCAGGGCTGTCTATGATTCTGGGGGACATTGGTGAAGGTCCTGAGTTGTTTTTTTCATTTTCCTCAACTGTAGTGGAGATTCTGTGGAGGGAAGATTCACCTGGAATGACCCTAACCTCAGCCAGATCACGTGATCGCCGCTTCATCTTACTGTGGAGGGAATAGGAGCGGCTTGGAGGAGTAGGAGCCTTCTTGGACTTCATGACAGACAAGCTACGCACAAATGGTCCCTCTTTCTTGGCTGCTTCTGCTTTACCAGTGAGCACACCATTATAGTTGTATTTGAAAGTCTTGATGATTTTGCCCTCTTTAGCAGAAGCATCGCCGTCCTGCGACTTCTGCCGGGGGGTGCTGCTGCTGGAGATGGTTGAGGAGTCAGACACTAAGGTCTCTGAGGAGTCAGAGTTACTCCAACAAGAGCTGTCGGACAGATTGAGGGGGTTTTGGCGGGAGGCAGAGGTGATGGTTGAGCTTCTGGAGGAAGTGGTTCTGGATGAAGACGCTCTAGAGGAAGCACGGGAGGGGGCTGGGCTTGAGAGCAGCAGGCTGCTCTTGCTGACAGTGCGGAGGCTATTGCGACTCCGTCCACGGCTGATTTCTACCACCTCAATGGACGGTGGTAACACAGCATTGGGAATGATTTTGGACATGTAAGCAGCCTGGGGTGACATGGACATGACAGGGCTAGGTGGCTCCGGCTGGAGGCTGTTGGCAGTGGTCATCCATGGAACAGCCAGTGACCGCGGCCTCTGTCCATCTGACAAGTTAGGACCCAGGCGGTGCAACAGGGCCAGGTCATCCCTATGTCCAGCATGGGTGGCATTGAGTTGCTTGATTTGGTCCTTGTTTAGGGGATGAATGATCTTTTTGTCTTGAAGGCCGGCCCTGTTTTTTTGTGACTCTGAGGTTTGCTGTGGGCCATCAGTGGTGGGGCTGTCATCAGTCTCACCATTATAAAGCGGTTCTTCATCTAACTTTTGAGCCAGTGTCCAGCCCACTCTGTCCAACCCTAACAGAAGAAAGCAGGACTAATTAGCACAAGTTCATATTACAATTATGGGAAGAGACAATAGTCACATGGCGAGTCCAGCTCAGGGTGATAAGCTCACATTCTACTCACTGTTTGTTTTAAGCACCTTAGCATTGGACTGAGCATTTAGCATTAGATTACAAGCTTACTTCCAAGTGTAAATAGTTTTGCCCCCAGAGGTGCATTGATATTTTATTATAAAAAAATAAAAATGGCCATGTGTGAATATGGTCTATGGCCATGCAAAATTAATTCTTTCATTTTCTAAGTATAAGACAGTAACATTAACAACATGAAATGTGTGAACATAGCACATGCAATTGACAGAGTTAGTCAAGGCAAAATAGTAATGATACATTTGAAAAGGGAGCTACATACCCATCTCTCTCTGGACATGCTGTGGGATACCCACAACAGTCTTCCTGTGTCGTCTCCTTCTCGTCTTTTCTGACTTCAATGGTCTGAATGTTGATCCTGGTACGACAGATGCATGAGAGAAAAGAGAGAAAAGTTGATTCTTTGATCCTTAACACAAATAAGATTTAAACTCAATCCAATCTGTACATGTCAGCTGTTAATTGTTTGTGTGCGCATCACTATATATTTTATAGTAACCAAAAGGAGTTCTGGCGCTGAAGTTACCTTGTCTGGTGAGTCCAGAGCGGGATGATCTTGTGGACACAGATGATTGTACTGAGACAATGGAGGATGTGTCTGCAATGGTGCTGTCTGTCATAAACCCTCCACCCTCCCCGTCTGTTTGGACCGTCATTGTCGACTTGCAAAACGAGAGAAAAATCATTTTCACATTCATTTTTAGTACATTTTCATTATAAAAGCTAGAAAACAGCAAATATTTGGTGTAACTTACAATTGTGCTTTCATTATCCTGGTACTCCACTCCGTAATTGGTTTCTGCAAGGAGAGGCCCATTAAACTCAGATTTACAATGACATTTCAAATTCTTAACATACTTTGTTTCCTGTATGATGAGGTTGCTTGCTCTTGATCAATATGCAGATCATTATCAACATGTTGGCATGGGACAGCTCTGATTTAGTGCTGAGAGGTAAAGACTATAATGATGGTGTTTTTGTACCCTCGTGCTGCATCATTTTCAACCCCTCCAGGGCCTCAGTGTGAAGATCCTCCAGGTACTTGGGTCTGCTGGCCTCGATGAACACATTCTCCTGGAGCAGTGGTGGCGCCGGGGTCTTGTCATCGTCATCTCGCTTTGGTACAGCTTCAAGAAAGAGAGGAGGAGAGGGGATCAGCCTGGATCAACTCAAATCTCTGTGTTAGTGTAACAGCAGATAAGGGGGGTCCGTCCATATGGACAGGATGAGAGCATTCAGGTGTCTGCCAGGGTGATTTAAGCTCTTGAACAGTAAATAAGTTTGTGAGTGCAATCGCAAATTAAAAGGCTGAAGTCCAGTTCCACTCATGCAGGATTAAGCTCCAAGGACTCTGACAATGACAAAGAAGGGATTATCAAGTCAGAAATCTACCCTCTGCAAGTTTTTCTAGCCTAAAGGATGCTAATGAAATTGCTGTCACATCTTGTTTACTTCCGACTACATCAGTCAAAGCTTTTGTTGACTAATTATAAAATACTTGAAAAAACAGGTCATGAACTGAGGGCACCATCCAGAATTATTCTTCATTAGTAGTTGAGTCCTCCTCAAACAGTTTTACAATGTACTGTCACTTTTTATTGTTTGTGTGCTGAAGTCTTCCCCGTGCTGGAATTTGCTAAAGATGAAGTGATTCTATGAATGTTGTTGTCATGAGATCAGCACCCATAACTCCCTTGAATGTCAGCTCAGTATGCTACAGTAAAAATGATCAGATTATCAAAATGATCTGGCAGGACAGATACTGTTAGTCCCAGGCTGACAGATGCCAACAACTGCTGTAGATTACCTGAGGATGTAGAAGAAGACATGTTTAACTTGGTCCACCCCTTATGACAGCTACAGGGCACCGGTTGCTTGTTTATTCACATTTTATTAATACTGAACCTGATCGCGTTTTCAGATCACGCCAAATTTGACCCTGTACTTCCCTTGACCACTCACAGTAAACCTGCCGATAGGTCGATAAGAAGAACAGCTCGAGAGATCGAGACTTTCCACAGACAGACAGACGCTTGCAGAATTAGAAGGTAGATTAAGGTAAAACTGATTTGAATAAAAAATAAATACAAAAACTTCAGAGCACTGGAAATGTGATGAGATTTTTTTTTTTTTTAATTCAAATCAGACTATCACAACTCTTTAATACATGTGGTACCCTCACGGCTCCAGGGCACCATCTGGGATCACTGGGCTAACAACCTGCTAAGACACTTTTATGTAATGGGGACAGATGCTCTACATTTAGCCACCGACCGTACTCTACTGTCCACACTGCTGCTGTAAGACCACACTGGAATTAGCCTCGACAGCCACGTGCTCAGTGATCGCTACCAATTGTTACCACTTGTCTGTTCTGTAACACGCTACATGTGCTCTGCCGTTAAATAATCAATTATCTATAATGAGGCAAAATACAGGTTACTTGTTTTCCTGGCAGTGATTTAATAGGACCAAGACTCACAAGTTTTATAAGCAGAGTAAATATAACACACTGACAGGAGTTTTTATGATCCACAATTAATGCCCACACTTTAATTAGTTTATTGCCTGTTGATCCACCCTGAGCTGGTAATACCTGACTGGCGGAAACAGAAACGTCAACAATCAGAGCATGAGCAATCGGTCCAAGCCATGAACCAATCAGATCTATTGTCTCAAAATTACAAACTACAAGTGCCATGTGCTGCCGTCACTCACCTTTCCTCCTGAAGACAGCTAGAAAGCAGTCAATTTTAGCCGAGTCATTCGTCAGAAGCACCACCATGTTGTTTCTTATATCTTGTAAAAGTGCATCAAAACTAAATCCAAGTTATGTCAAGAAAGAACTAAAAATTTGATTTAAGA
The DNA here is from genome assembly GCF_024713975.1 of Paralichthys olivaceus. NCBI lineage: Eukaryota > Metazoa > Chordata > Actinopteri > Pleuronectiformes > Paralichthyidae > Paralichthys > Paralichthys olivaceus. Next base: position 17,557,520 of record NC_091104.1, on the reverse strand, counting down.
AGGTGCAGTCCGCAGTGTGTGAGTTAAATAAACATCCTGGGGGGATCAGATGAAGCCAGGATGATAATCTCACTTGTTTTCGATGAAGTTGTTGTTATTGTCAGTTCAGCACTATGAGCAGCAGTGAAGGTCTCCACAGCCAATGGCCAATCAGAGCTCAGACACTAATCCGCAGCAGCCTAATTCTTGCCATCCCTCTCTCTCTCTCCCCCACGTCACTGCTCAATGAGATACCCAGCATCCCCACTGTGGCTCCCCATCTGCAGGCATACTCCCCCTGGATTGGTCAGCGGGGACGCAGATCACACTATGGTCACACATGTAAACATTAGGAGCGAAGAGAAAGCTGTTGCCAGGGATTTGAGGTATATGAGGGTTGTCACGGTTGGCTCCCCCACAGCTTTAGCACTGTAAATAAACAACACTTACACACGCACTACACTGCTTTAGACCACACCACAGTTACAGAGCCCGAGCAACACATTTCTATTTTATTTTATTTTATTCTTTCTCGCATTAAGCATTCTTTCTTATTTCATTGTACAGTAAATCATATCATTTCTATTTTATTTATTTTACTCTTTGTAGCATTTCACGTTCTGTCTCCTTTTATTTTACAGTTGTTTGGTCATTGGGGTTGTTTTTAAATGTGCTTATAAAGAAACTTGATTTCATAAAGAGACACATAACTTTACTGTCGGGCCACAAGGGGGAGTAAGTGAATTAGAATGAAATCCCAAAACAGGATTCAAAAAATGTTTTAAGAAGAGGCCTGCAGCTCCACCGCACATGGTCACACATGTGAAAAATGTTCCTTGATGTTTGCAGCAATGTGACATTAAAATGCTACCATGCAACGAGAGTAGAAGTTGGTAGATCTTAAATTCCTCATTTAATCAAGACCTGATATCCAGACCTGAAATTTTCAATCTATAGAGGTTTGTTCAAAACCTGTTTTTCAGACAAATTTCTTTTTTACTTATTTTTAATCTCCATATAAGACACCTCAAACTAACAAGCTGCTGAGTGGTTCATTTACTTCCTGGTGTGCGGAGTGGACACAATACGGAATGTGTGACATCTGAACAAATGGGAAACATTCCCATGGTCATGATCCTGCCGACTGAGTCAGACAACAGCAATGTTGACAAATAAGAGAAGAGAAATTAGTCGCATGTGTTGCTAGTACATAGTAACAAGAAGGAACAGATTATTGCTTACACAGACGTCCCTGCTGCTGTGGTTCAGCCTGCAGATGTAAACAGAAAGTTGATATGCATGTGTAGGGTAGAGTCAGTCTGGGACAACACATAATCTAGTTACCATGACAGTACACACACACACACACACACGCATACACTTGACTGCAGAGGCCCAGTGATGGGTGGGGCATGACAGCACGTTAATGAGGGGCTCATATTATCGCTGCTCCTGTGACCACATTGTAATTGTGACATATTAAAAAGATGCCATCTGTCACGGCCGGATTGTGCAGAAGCTGGCGATATTAACACACTGGTAGTGATTACGTATGAGCCCCAAACTGATGTTTACATCTTGGATTTGGATAAAGACACTAAACCTAATGTATGCAACACTGCAAGACCAGTGTGTTCAAGTTTTGGACATCTGAAAAAACAATATGTAAAAAAGGAAATTAGCTCGAGGGGGAAGTATGATTCATTTTTTAACATGTAAATAACCGGATTTCGAGTAGACTATTTTAAATAAGCAAACATCTGTTGTTTTGGTAAAATATGGAAGCTCTGGAAACAGAGAGAGAGGAGTGTTCGGGAAATATTTTGCCTCAGCAACTAAAGTAGACAAATTACAACCAGTAAAACAGTGTTTATCATGCGTAACCATGGTGATACTTAAGTTGTAGCTGTAACTACTGGCTTTAGATTAGCAACACTGTCATTTTTACAGTAAGGTAACATTTTTACAAAGATCTGTAATTTAAGCTTTTATTTTATGAACCCGCAAATGAGGAAATATATAGAACTGCCAATAAAGTGGAGATGGTAGATCAGGGGCACAGAGTCAAGAACTGGCCATCAAAAATGAAAAACACCCTCTAAGTAATTTATCCACAAATTATCTATTTTTCCATTTCATAGTGATCATTTCACATTTAACAAGGCTGCATAATCAGATAATAATCCTTCATAATTATTTTTCTGCTTTCTCATTTAACATTTAACAAGCTGCGACTCCACACTTTATCTCTGACCATCTCCACTGTAACTTTCCATAACACACCCAACACAGTTAGTAACACTGAGGTCATTAGTCTCTAAAATTTACTTTTTTTAATGAGTTTGATTAGAAGTTATGAAAATGTTATTACATAATGTTCTCAGTGGTGTTTTTAAGATCTCTGCACTGTCAGGATTAAAGTTTGGCCACAGATTTGACCCTTTGCTGGAAGTCTTCCCTGCAGTCTCTCTCCCTTTCACACAAAATACTGTCCTGTCTAATAATAAAGACATAAAAAATAACTATAAATAAAAAAGTATTAAAAATGTGGTAGGAAAGCAATACGACTTATTTGGGCTTAAAGAGATTTCACTTAGGTCAGTTTAAAAATATTGGTGTCAGCCTGTAAAACACTATTATATATACACAATAAACAAGTGCTTTAATTGCAGACAAAACCCAACCTCTGAGAAAATATTGACAAAATGACTTCACTGTCCTGAGGAGGGGGAGGAGAGACTAAGATAAGTTGCTCAGTTCAACATTATTGTGAAAATCATTGGTTTGAGAACCAAACACAAACACATCAACAAACTGATGTTCACGTGATGTAACTCTTCCTTGAACCGCTTCATGGGAATCAAACAGATGCAAATACCCACACAAACACACCTCTCATCCCTGCCCTAACTTGTCCTCTGTCTTGTTTTTGCATCACCAGCAGACATTCTCTCAGCCTCGACGGAGCTGCCAGGTGCTAGGATCGTCACAAACCCAACTGAAAGCACTGGGATAGCAGCAGGGATAAGGGTTGAGGGGCTCAGTGTACACTGGACAAACGCATTGTGGGCAGAGGTGTGTGCGCTTCACGCTCTTGATTTTCAATGAATTAAATATAAACATCACAGCCGAGAGAGACGGAAGGAAGAAGTGTGGTGTGCCAATGACAACAACCCAGGTAACATCATCTGGCACGCAGGGATACACTCCAATTCACTGTCAGACACTGTCAGTCTGTACGCCAGCAAATCAGCACATATCAGATACCTCCAGACCCTTCAAGCACACACATTTGACAGTATAATCACAGTCACACATATATTCATAAAGCATTTTTATATGCAGTACTTTGTGTATCACACCATTCAAACATCGCAGGTTGGGGTTCCAAAAGCCAACTGATGGAGCTGGGGATCGAACTACCGACCCTGTGGACGACCTTCTCTACCTACTGAGCCTGAGTAATTAGTATGTCGTCACTTTGATTAATTGATATCATAGGATCAGGTTACAATATGAACCTCCCCACAATCTTGGAAACTTGATTTTCAATCCGCTTTGTAAATATAGTTACAATATCAATAGTACATGAGGATGAGCATTGTTTATCCCCCACCCTGTGGCCTGGACCGAGATATCCCCGATCTTTTTTTATGTGCCTGCCCACTGACAGTTGGATCATGAAAATATTTATTTTTATATTTCCATTCTTTTTTTTCTACTGCATATATACTCAAGGTTTATTAAGGCCATCCCCCCAGCAGATTCATTAAAAAATGAAAATTCTGTAAGCCCCAACATTCAAATTCGTCTCGAAGCTGCGTAATTTACACATGTTTTTAGCCTAAATATGCAGTTATCTCCTGATAGTCGTGAGTTTTTGCTGATCTAGTCTTGCGCCTCTTCGGCAAGAGCTTGTGCAGTGTGCGTGCGCGTGAATGTGAACACATAACAGTGGACATTTAGCGTAAAAACACTAAGTAAATGACTCCATTTGGAGTCTCATTTGAATATCAGGGCTTACGGAGACTTGGGTGACACCACAGGAGCAGTATGGAGGCATTTATTGTTTTTTGTCTGTTTTATTATGTTTGAAGAAGTGGTCACCAGTTACTTAATTGTATTGGTTTTGGCTGCAACGCTGTTTACCCCTGAAACTTCAAAAGTGTTTTGTGGACTCAAACACTTCAACCACCCCTCCTTCAGCATAGTAGGGAGTAGACGAGTGAATTTTCATTTTGGGTGAACTATGCCTTTAAATTTCACATAGAGACAAGGTATTTCTTAATAGCTTTAAATGTAAGCAGAAATTCAAATCCCATTAAGAACAGTGCAGGGTGAAGTAAAATATTCAGACCTGTTCGTGCCTGTTTAATGTAAGCACAACTTTGCTACAGGCTCCTATGACATGTGATTACAGACAATAAAACAGTAAGAAAAGAGGTCAGCATTCTTGGTAGCGGATGAAGTGTGAGTAGCAAATGCTAATAATAGGCTGGGTATAGCTGAGGTGAAATTCAGAGCCAGCTGATGATTGTGGGTCAAAATTGAAGAGAAAGACAAAAAAATGCAGAAGCCAAACTTTTCCATTTGTTATTCTGCGACTGCCATTAAAGGGAGTTTCCATCCGTCCATCATTGTTTGAGAGGCGGGATACACACTGGTCAGGTTGCCAGCGGATCACAGGGCCGACATACACAGACAAACAACCATTTGTCTCTGTCAGTCACTTTAAAGTGTACATTAATCTCACCCCAATCTGTACGTTTTTGAACTGTGGAAGCTGAAGTATCTAGAAAAAACATGTGGGAGAACAGAAACAGGATTCGAACCAGGAACGAGGATCAAACCACCAATGCTCTGGTTAGTGGACAACCCGCCCTGAGCTACCTCTACGCACAATGAAAAAAAAAAAAAAGTCAAACCGTGCTGCCCCAATTTAGCTTTCCATTTATTCAAAATATTCAAATAAATTAAATGATGCATGCAAACACCTCTGGACAACTAAAACCCCAGTGTGTGCTGACGTACACTGGACAAATCTATTATACACAAGCAGAGTTCAGCCTTATCACAGCTCCAGTCCGACAACAGGTCTCTGAAGAACAGCGTGTTCTCAGAGAGGGAAACTGCACCAGCCAACAGTTTACGAACTTTACTTAACGCCACAGTGGGAGGCTAAAACCAACAAAGTTATCTTCACTAACTCCACCATGAATATCTACTCTTTTACAATAAGCATCATCGCTTCAAACTGTCTTATTAAACTGCAAAAGTCACGAATGGTGACTCACAAAACTTTCCAGGCACATACATTATTTATCAGTCTCTCACCACAGTGTGTCAGCACACATTTTCCTTTCGTGACAACAGCGTGTGCAGTTGTTGAAAAGCCACAGCAGTGTATCTGCATATCTGGACCATGAAACAATGTATGATATCATGAATTTAAAACTGTTGCTGTTGGCTGTCCTGTCAGGTCTATTCCCAGACACAAAACAGGGAAGGATTGCAGAGAATAAAAGCAACTGGATGAAATGAAACTTGAGTACAATGTGGAGATGGCACTAGAGGGCAAACTGGCATTTTTTGTGAACCTCTCTCAACATCTGAATGACCTAAATATGATCTGCGCTGACATTTGGGTGTGGCGACTCTTTACCTATTGAAATAAAATCCTGGTAAATGTCCGTAAAACCCTGTAATTATAAATAAGCATTTGTGTGACTGTTTAGTATACAGAGAGTCGTAAACACAGAAATTCCCATGACGTCAGAATCAACTTGACTCTTACCCACACATAGACAACTATATATCAGTGGCATGCTTCAGAACAAGCAATGAAAGCTGTGCTTGACTGGTTAAAGCTAAAAATAGATGTCAGTTGGAACAAAACAAAAGAGGAAGTGATATCTCTCCTTACATCTCAGAACCGTACTCTGTCTCTTTAAGGATCTGATATCGCCCATTTGTAATTTATTGCCCTCTTGTGGCCGCAGTAGGCTATTGTCTCTTGAGGCTACTTTGTCCCTATCATTTCTGTCATCTTCATGAATGTTGACGTGTGCACTGTAAATGATCCTGCTAGGACAGGTGACCAGACTGTATTTAAAGATGGATGACATGACAGCACCCCAAAAGTGAGGGAAAGTCCTCTGGATTGCCCCCTGGTGGCTGGTTGCAGTGTAGGCCATAAACCCTGCCTCCTTCGTATTCGCAGATTGGAAACAGACCTGACAAAGATATATTCTTTCAATTTAAGTGGATCTTATTACAATTAGTTTCCCAGTAAGTTCGGTTTTAATTAGTTATGTCATAAAAACATAGGGAAAATGTCATCATGGACAGCTGAGGCCGCGTGTGTATCAGTGGACCTCAATACTGCAGCTCCGCTCTACCATCACTACTGCGCAGACTCTGGCTATGATTTTGTCAAAAATGCAAGATGGCAGCACCCGTTTTCAGGATATTTGGGCTTTTTGAACAATGGGGGAAGTGGAGATGTGTCGTCCATCTTTATATACAGTGTATGTGGGTGACTATAGGAGCAGAGCAGATGTGCTGGTGTGTAATTCTCTCATCTACAGAGAGGCTGGTTCTCTATGCAAGATCTGGAGTAAGTGTGAGAATTTTCCCATGGCATATTGACACAGGAAAATACAGGATTCTGTGTTTGTCACTGACAGTTAATAGCAAATATTTTAAAGATAACCAGAAGTATTTTAAATATTTATCTACTGTCTATAATGTACATGAGATGGAAGGAGGGGGTGTGTGTGTTGTGTACATGCATATGAGACTTGTTTTCAACCTGACCTCAAAAACGAATATGACTGTATGTTTAAAAGTCTGTAAAGTATCAATTAAATTGACCTCAACCTCTCTCCTCCAGTTCGTGTAATTCATCAACAAGAATCAACAAGTGCTTTTCACTCAAAAGCTAAATAATGGCAGCATCTTTCAGAGAGATCTCTCTCCTCCTCCTGAGGTAAAAAGGCTGTTAATGACTTCCTGCTATGAGAGGAAGAAAGGGAAACTCTATCTTCTCAGTTTTTTTCTCACACCTTTTCTTCAGCCCTTCATTGTTGCTGTGTCATCATCACAACACAATAAGACACCCTACGCCCCACAAACACACAAAACTAGCACTTTAAGCACTGAAATAATAATTTCTAAAACTCGTCTTTTGCCTGTATTGGGTATTGTGTAACTTGTGCCTTGTTGCCTTCATGGTAGTGTGATTGTTTACTTTCCTTTCCCTAAACAAAGCATGTGCTGCAAGTTATTTTTCTTCTGTCTTTTGCTTCTTCCTCTGCCATCCCACACACACTGCGCATTTATTAAATAATGCTACTGCTGTTAGTTCATTAAAAATATAAAACGTCTAACCTTATGATGAACCCGTTTAAGCTGCACTTATTTTATTCAGCTGTATTAAAACAGGTTTGGCAACAGTTTATCAGTTCACATAGCACCTTTACATAGCATGGTGTATTTATTCCATGATAAACTGACAGTAAAGCTACAGATCGACACAAGCCTAACAATCCAGTTTCACTGAGTCCCTGACTGAAGTTTCAACAAAGGAAGATAAATAAAACTCATATGATCTGAACTCGGCCTGCAAGCCAAACATACGCTCTCACACACAAAGGGCTCCCTATTAGCTTCCTCTCAGAAATATTTTTATAACTTTCAGGAATGTGAGGAATCTCTCAGGGAGTGTTCACAGTGAACAGGTGACCCTCCGAGAGCGCCACTGTACAGTATGACCTCATCTGTCTTCCCTTCTCCTTATTTTCAATTTAAATACACTGGGGGATTATTCTTAAAGCCCACAGGATCTGAGGGAGTTGCACAAGAGAAGAGAAGTCTGTTGTCTAGTTTGACATAAGACTGAGTAAACTGATTGTACAGCAGGGAGATAAATCTTTGTCAGACTGTCAGGTGTGACAGGATCCACATTGACTGGGTGAGGAATTAGACAAATAGAAGTTAATTAATTTGTAAAGACAGATAAGCTCTGGCTTCTGGCTCAGGATGAAACACTGTCAGAGAACATAATGAGGAGTTGGGTTGATCACACTGAAGGTTCAGGAGGCCAGAGTTTATCTCCAAAAACCTGCTGCTATGCATTTCCCTCCCTGGTCAAACTCCACAAGACTTGTTTACAAAAATACATTCCTGTAAGAGCAAAGGGCAACGTAACCCAATAAAGAGTTTGGATTTGGGTGTAGAGACCAAAGCTGAGTCAGGCCAGGTTCACACAAACATTTTGAAATGATTGGGTTTGGTCACATTAACTGTGCTATGTACGTGCCTGTAATCGGGGAAAACATTGGGATTGGGTCTGCGGACACAAAACAGTGAATATGTGTCTGGTTTGGGTCAGGCTTGGTTAGTTATCTCTTGGGTTGTCCAGGCTCGGACAGAAAACTGTGGCCTAAGCCACACTCTAGTTTGAATGCTCTTCCTGAAGGAAATTTTGCTCAACCTGCACCGTCATCCTGAAGTGAAAATTAAGAGCAAACTTGTTGGGAAATCCAAATATCTGATGTGTTAATAGAAGGTTTGTTCAATTTATTATTCCACAGAAGACATACAGAATTACACAAACACAGCAGCTAGCTAGAGCTAGAGGTCTGTTTATATATAATTTGTTGATAGTATTAAGAATGAATACATGTATGTATGTATACCATGAGGAAACTGAATTCCACGAAGTCTGTCTTGTCTGAGACTCACACATTTTTGAGCTCATGTTTTATCTTTGGAAGAACTACTGAATGACAAAATAGAGCTTTTTGCACAGAGCATTTGGAAATGTTGTTTGTTATATTGTATGTTTATCTGTTTGTCTGCATCTCTATGCATACGGCCAAAACAGTACACAGAAGAGAGGCAGAGCTGAAAACATGTGGTGAATAAAGGGTGGTGAACTGGAGGAGGGTTGTGTGGCGTGCTTTAATTTTAACAGACTTGAACTGAAACTCACGCTGATCTGCACCTCGCTGTGTTCATGTAGTCCAGCCCTGACACACCGTTCTCATACACACTCCATTTGATCCTCTGTGGGTTCCAGTGTGATGAGGAACAATGTGAGCGGAGGGGTCAGGAAAAAAGAGAACCCCTTGTTCCTCCCCCACTGTAACGGTCCTGGCAAGGCATTTAATTAACTGGCACCGTGCCCGCCATGCCAGGCATTTAGTAGGCAGGAGGCCCCTCGGGCATCACTACAGATCATCATCAGGGGCTCAGCCTGGAGGTACGCACTTTTATGAGCGAGTGTGTTACATTGCTCCTGCAGTAAACCTGGATGCATTTTGGGAATTGCAGAGTTTCTTGTTTAATCAGAGGAAGCGTCTGATGAGGAGTTCACTGTGGCTGTTGCCAGCCCCAACACAATACATTTATAGAGCATAATAACAGACAGGTCTGGTTCCAGAAGTCAATTTCCCATTAATTTCCTCCATTGACGTTTCATCAAATCCTTGTAAAAAAAAGTCTGGAACCAGGCCGACCAGCTACTAAAATGGAAAAAAGGAAGGAAGGAACCACACATCCCATAAACCATTGCAAATTATGTTTTTCCAAAGACTTTCTTTTTGAATTTAACCTTGTTATTAAAAAAGTAATGCACTGTAGTGTATAGTATAGTAAACTAAGTATGGTAACACTGACCGAAACAATCAGAGCTGACGTGATTTTTGCGGTTGTAGTAAAAATGTCCATGGTAACAGTGAGCTCAACCAATCACAGACGGCGCTATTACACTTAAGGATTGTGGGTAATGTAGTACTTGACAACGGGAATAAAGTGCATTACTATTACAACACAGTTAATATCATACAAACTCTTGGTTCCTACAGGAACATATCACATCGTTTAACAATCTTGTAGCTTGCGTTAAGTCTACGTTGGATAGTTACAATATTAGGCCTGATAATCAAAATGTCTGTTCAGAAAATGAATGGGAATTTTGCTTTCCGAATAATCCTGTTAAACTCTCAGTAGCAAGCACATATGTTAAGTGTCAGTTAGAAGTCAAGTTAAAAGTCAGTTAGAATCAAACACTGTGATTAACTTAACCTGACCTGATATACAGAGAGGCCCATTCTAGCTTTAGTCACAACAATGTGATTTAGATTTTTTCTTAAACTAATTAAGAAATTCAGTAGGGTCTCGGCTCCATGAGGGAGGCAGCCTCTCTAAGTCGACTGTGGCAGAGGAGAAACTTCTTATCTCTCATCACAGTTTACTTTCTCTTACATAACCCTGCCTGTCTGCTGCCGTAGCACAGTGCAGTGCAAGAAAGTACACTGGTACTTTTGTCTGCGTAATCATCTTCTACCAAAGTGTGTTTATACACACTCGTCTTCTGTTGTGGCTATAGTTTGACTGTGTGACTGAATGAATTTGAATCCCATGGAAATCCCCGCCCAACATCCTACAAGCTGTGGGCCTCCACCACGAAGGAACGCAGCAAAAGAAACGGGCGGAGCCGCCTGTCTGAAGGGTAATTAGCCAAGACTGCACAAGCACTGTCAGACAAACACATATAACACAGACCTAACCAAACACTGCTGGGACTTCTGTGTTTTGACATAAACCAACTCAATAAACCAAGGTTTTGCATGTCTGTGTGTTTGATGTTTTTGTCTGACTGCATCAAGGTGTGTGATTAATGAGGGCATAAAACTAAAGTTCCTACTTACACTTAGTTAACACTGAAAAAACTGGGTTAACAAAGAGGACTGCTATAGTGAAACATGCTGACATACGAGCCCACATGTGCAAGCTCCAACAAGATCTGCCGAGCGCAGCTCTGGGAAAAGTCAAGAGTGTCGCTGTTTAATTTTCTGGGAGTGTGTGAATATATTTTTAAGTGCTCACTGTGCGCGTGCGTGTCACCTATTGACAGTGTGGGTGTATGTGTGCAAAGTTAAGATGAAAGACACCTGCCCCTTAAATGCATGTTGGTGTAAATGGTGGCCATAGCACGGCACTTCACTCTCCGTGTAAACCCGATGACCAGGTAGGTAAGAGATGGTATCACAGGAGAACAGGACAGACAGAGATTTTTTCACAGCAAACAAAGTGAGCTGAGGGTCAGGAGGCGAGTGGGAAGTCAGTCTGAGCAAACACCTTTGCAGTGAACAAACACACATGCCTGGGAGGCAAGGAGCGGGATATTCTACCAGTTCCCAGCAACTTATCCTTGCTTGTCATAAATGTCATGATATTAAACTGCTCTCTGCAGAAATACTTGTACTTACAGTTCAGTATGTGTGCTTAATCAACAACAAAAATAAGGCATTATCACTATACTTTAAGTATTGTAAGTACTGAATGTACTGTGACCTCATAGCAGGAACTGGAATGGCCTTGACTGTTCCTTGGATTATGTGTGTGTGTGTGTGTGTGTGTGTGTGTGTGTGTGTGTGTGTGTGATTTGCTTAATACAACCAGTGTTTTATTATTAAATATATTATCTTAGTCATTAGTAACTTATTGTATAGAGAGAACAATGTAAATGTGGTTGTTAACACAACAATGGTGTTTGCAACTGTGTCACTGCGCAAGTGCACACATGCACCGTAATGGACGAGCTACCAGGGCAGGATTCAAGTCTTATATAAGACTCAGAATTTCCCCCAGAATGCAGTTTAGACGAGGCGTTAATCCAGGTAGATCTTGAAGCATTTCAACTCATGATCAATTCAGTTAGTAGATGAGGGGCCAGACAAAAGCCACATTCATTACACATTTGCCTCTGTTCCTTTTCCCCCTACAGTTTAATGGTTTATTTCACAAGAGTCTTTTCATATTTTTAGTATTTTGGTAAATTTGCCATGGTGAGCAACAGAAACTGATTATTTTAATAAATAATGGCGAATTGTAGAGAAGGGGCTTAACATCCTCTGACATCTGAGTCATATAGAGTTAGTTTGGGGCATTTTCTTAAAATCTTCTAGGGGGCTGTACGTGAGAATTAAAAAGTCAGAGTCTTGAGCCCCCTCGAAGAATGTATTTTCTCCCATTTTCTAACAAGTAAAAAAAACAAACAAAAGAATACAAAATCTCAGGATGAAAATTAGGGGCAATACAAATAAATGTGATTCAGGAGTTTTTGGTGATAAGGGCCGACACAGGTGTTGATGTGCTGGAGACAAAAACGTGTGATTTCCTCAGAGGAATTTCTGTCCTGTCCTGCCTCCTGCATGCTCTACCCACGCACTACTCCAAACCTGAGTGCTCCAGGTGATTTACTGAATGTGTCAGACCCGGAAAATCTCCTGCTGTGTTCTTCATATGAGAAAGGCAAACTTCAGAAAATGTCCAGACCCAATATTCCGGACATTTTCCTGACTTAATGTCTGAAAATGGCTTTTCTGTGGATATTATGGCACATGTAGAATACTGTCAACTTTACGACAGAGCTGCTCACTTAAAAAAGGTGAGATTAAACTAATGAAGTGCAGCATCCTGCGGGCTCTCACCGTGACTGTTTCCATGTGGATGTGTGTGTCGTCCCGACCTCTGCCCTCCCTTGTCTCCACCTTGTTGTGCCGATGGGTGCCCGACCAAGGCCAAGTCGAGTGCAGGACCCAAACCCAGATTCCGCCCATTAGGGCCCAGACCCTTCCTCTTCTTGCGCTGCAGCCAACCCAGAGCCCGGCCGAGGGAGTGACTGCGCTTCTTGTGGCCCCTTTTGCTGTGCTTCTCCTGGGCAAAAATCTGAACCACATCCTGGGGCAGGAGTTCCCCAAACCCCAGCGAGTCACGGTTAGACATACCACCTCACACTGGAGCTATGCCCTGAAAGAGAAAAAAAGCAAAGAAGGAACAAAGGTTAAGATAGAAATACAAATTTAAAGCACCACATGTGCTGGCACTCAACGAGAGGTAAGTACCATAGCAGGTTTTTATCGATTTACAACCTTTTCTTGCTCCCATTTGGATTTTATTAATGTCATTAGAGAATCCAACAACTTACTGAGAGACTGAGATTTGCTCTTGGTAATCCATCCGAGTGAACATAAACAATACGAACTGAGAAATACACTTTATTTTTATATCATACAGCACAGTTACCCTGCCATTGTGTTCAACCTTAAGCTGGAGCGATTATGAAAACATTAATGGAAATCACAACATCCAACATTAGAGAGTCGGCTCCGGCAAATCAAACAGCTCAAATTCAAATATGACAATATATCTGATTATCTGCCTTCCAGCTTTGATTTCCCATTAACCAAGGTCATTATGGAACGGTCACACAAACAAAAATGTTGAGCGAACATGGTGGGTCAAAATTCACTAAAGTTGAACCCCCTGTGCGACGCTGCTACAGGAAGCAAAAGTGTTATTCACCTCATCACTTGAACAGATTGGAAGCGAAGGTTCGCCACTGATACATTCGCCAATGTGTGACCGGGTTCTTATTTCTGCAGCTGATGAAGTAGATACTGGTTACTCCTTGAATGCACAGAAGCAACAAAGTTCACAGTGATGGATTACCTACGTCAAACAGGTTTCAAGTCTCAGCAGAGTGGATTTCACTTTGAAAAAAAAAGGTTATAAAAGTTTAAAATCAAACTAAAGGACATGCTATACTTTAAGGAAAGTGTGGTAGCGATGTTAACTGTATAAAACTAACAGGATTTATTAAAATTTAATGAATCCAGTTGTTTTGAAAAGAACATGTGTCCACAGTTGCACAAATGTATTCTTTAGAGGAACTCAGCTGGTATGTGTGTGCACACACTGGTTTGTATTTGTGTTTGTGCGTCTCCGTGGGCAATGCTCATTCAGCCCACAAGCTCGGCCTACACACAGACCCCCTACTGTCTCTAAACCAAACTTCACAGTTCTGCAAAGAAAGAACTGGCACCGCTCCCTTCATTCCATAACATGGAGTCATAATTCACAAAGCCGCACCCGTAGGCTCATGTACTCTTACACAGGCACAACGGCACGACTAGGAAGAGCTAAGGAACAGAATAATAAACAGTCGCCAGTGTGCAGCGAGGCAGTTTCAACCAACCGTCTACACACATGTATCAATGTGGTTCCTGTTTCTTGTTATGTTTCATTGTCGTCCTTCATCTTTTTTTTCATTGTCAGCACAGTGATCTCATCGCCTTCTCCCCGTCTCCCTCCACCCTTCACCATGCTACACTTCTTTACTCTGAGGCAGATCTCCCCTTACTCTTCTGTAGCTCACACTGGGCTTCCTCCAGCCGCGCACTTTATTACATACTTATCTGTAAATCACAGGCTAAAAGCAGGAGAGAGCTCTTGATCTGACAGAAGTCAGAGCTTGTAAAAAAGCAGAAAGACAAAGGGAAGGTGGGAGTGGACGGGATTTAAGATCCCTGGATGATGTGCCGTCGACAAAGTTCACGAAAGGTTTTTGGCTGCCATAATGTTTCTGGATCATGCAAAAATAGTGTAGTGAATTTGTAGCTTTTTTTTTTAGGTGTTTGAGCAACACGGTCTGGAGGAAAACTTTCTCGCCCCTGTGACGAGAGAGGAACCTTAACCACACAAAACTATGTTTCGTCATGTTCTCTGAGGATTACACATTTTTTCTTTTCCCAAACTGTGTCTAACCATCAAAGAGAGGCGAGGGCTGTGTGTGCGTGCGTGCGTGTGAAAGAGAGATGAGAAGATAGAGGACTATGGTTTGGATGTAACATGTGGAAAAATGTTCAAGCAGATGTGGACAATATGAAGCCAGATCCCTTACATACTAAACACTGACATTGATTCACCTTTTATCAGTTTGTAAAACCTTGTAAGGATCTGACCCCTTTATTATGACCTCCACCAAAAGTTATGTTTTCATCTGTGTTTGTTTGTCATTTAGCCGGATAATACAAAAACTACACTTTGTGGAGAGTTGGGGCATTACCCAACAATGAACTCACTTTCTTCAATTTCTTTACTATCGCAAGATTTTCCATTTCCATTGATTTCTCAGACAATAATTCACTGGTCTTGATAAAAAAACATGTTTAGGGGACTGATATTTATGAGTGTGTGTAATTTGGAGGAGATCAAAATAAATAAAAATGCAAATCTATAAGTGGTTTCATGAGAGGACTGTTGGGACAATTTCTACAATTTGTCTAAATCAGGAGCCATAAAAGTGCTACAGTTTACACAGAGGGGACGATTATATGTCCACTATCCATGCACAATTCCTGATTCAATAAGGTGTACATTTTAGTCATTCAAAACTGTTCCAAGATCAAGCTTGTGTGCTTTAAAAACAGGAGGTTATAATTCAAGGTGGTGTGAGTAGTGGAATCAATTGTATGAAGTGTTTCGCACAATCCGGTACAACACAATGACTCAGCCTCACTGCCAAAGACATGAACATAATAGGCTTCATAAAAGTAGACTTTATGGTTCCCCTCGACTCCCAGAGGAAAGGCGAGCGAGTTGTTAGTATTTACTTTCTGGGCAGCATGAATGTTTGCTATGACAATATCATCCCTAGAGCCACGCCGATGGTTTGGCTAAAAAAAACTGGAGTTACTATAAATCTGGCTCTGGTCTGTTTGTGTCCAAACTCCTGTCAGAAGAATGCAGTCCATTATGAGAGGCTTCAGCTGAGGACCTGGATGCTTTTGAAACTTTATTCATACTGTATCTGGTTCTTTTCTTATCTAAACAAGCTTTAGTTGTTATTCGCTGCAGTACATCTGACGTGGAGCTGTCGTCCTCTGAGGCATGAGCTGCAGAGAAAGGCCAATAACAAGAAAGATCTCCTCATGGAGAAAAGTACGAACCCTCTCCCTCCTCTAAGCCCTGTGTTTCTCCTGCTCCAAATTACAGTCATTTGGCCATGACTAAGATACATGCATCTGAATTGGCTACACTCGCCAACAATCAGACGCCTCACTCAGGAAAAGAAAAAGCGGGGGGTGGGTTTGATTCATTCATCTATAGCCCACAGGCTGCTCGTGTTATTTCCATCAGAGAGGCTCCAGGCCAGAGTCATGCTAAAGAGCTGTGGGATGCGGCGGGGGACCACCCAGCGGAGCACTGTCTGTGTAGTGTGGCCACAAGGAGTTGACTCACGCCGCCGTTTGTTACACTAGACAACCTGCAATTTTTAGTTTGGCAAACAAATGTGTTGATGTTAAGAATGCAGCTGAGCGTCCTTTAACATCCTCACCACTCCATAAATATGCTGTGTGTAAAGACAATGTCTGTCACAATCCACCTCTCTTGTAAATAAGGTAATTACAAAGCTGCTTAATGGTCCCAGACATTACTTAAAGGTTCAGTGTATAAGATTTAGGTGAAAGGGATCTCTTGACAATCCTTAGGATTGTTTCATATTACATTTCTGATTCATCTTCTAAATTGTATGAACTATAGTTTTCTTTACCCTAGAATAGATCTTTATATTTAAATACTTTATATTTACATCAGGAGCTGGTCCTCTCTTCGGAGGCCGCCATGTTTTTTACATTAGTCAAACTGGACAAACTAAACCCCTTTTGAGTTTTTATGACAACTGAAGGCTATCACAGGTTCTCATGTTTGGAAGGGAGGGTGAGGTGAGGGGTGTTCAGCTGCGACATACAACTTCACCACTAGATGCAACTAAATTCTACGCACTGAACCTTAACCTCCAATCACAACTTTCAATTCATAGATGCTGATAAACAAACTAAACATGGTTGCCCTGCCATGCTGTGTTTTCACATCAAATTCTCCTGACTGTTTATGGACTGTAGGGGGCCAGGCTCTCACTCGGACATTTGTGTTCAAACCTCCCCCTATTCCCGAGAAAATACAAAGGATCTGCTAAGTTCAGTTTAGGTTTTTTAAAACATATTTTTCCCAAAGGATGTCACCTATGTCACCCACACACACACCACTAAATAACTTAAGGACTGACTTAGAACAATAACCCACACACCTTATCACTGAGTACTGTGTGCTATTTATGTCTTTGCACCATTTCCTGTGTCTTAAATATGTGTTAATGTATATTTTTTGTGTATATCTTATGCTGCTCTTCCTTTTACAGCACACTTCCTGAAGAGCTGCTAAACAGACAAACAATGACTTTTCTAGAGCTTTTCCATTCATATCATTTTTACTGTAAAGATCGTAATCAAGTAATGTGCCCAAACAGACAAGAAAACTCACTCACTCCCTCACTTCACTCACTCACTCCGCAGAGGGGACATGTTCCAACATGCTGTTTACTTACCCTTCACAAAAGACGTGGGGCCATCGCGTCAGACGGGAGGCACCGCTCTAACACGGCAAAACCTCAACGCAGTGTGTCAATACCTGCAGCGCAGAGCGATTATCTGTCATTGACAGCGGTGTGTGTTTGTGTACACGTCACCATAAAGCAAATCGAGGACTGATAATAGTTTACACACTGTCAGGAAATAGACTGCGAGGCCTCTCGTATCTGGGGAACAGCATTTATTGATTACGTCCCCCTGCTAGCTGCACGTTGCGCAGCTTCAGGACACAAATTCCATGGAAAATCTGGGACTCCTGTCCTCTTTTTAGCAGGTCAACAGAGTCAAAGCAAAGCACTGACACCTATCTGGCCTGAGGCAAGGCAGCATCAGTTACTCTACAGAGCCAGACTCCTAAATCCAAGATAATGCAGCATAGATCTGTGTTTTACACTGGGCTCAATATTGTGCACCGCTGTGTCAAACTGGTGAGAGAAGAAAGAAGGAAAACCAGTTGTTGTTATATTTGAAAACCACTTTAAATCCAAGCAACAACTACAAACACACACCCTGAACAGAACTGTGTCGAAGCGGAATTGGAAAAATGTTTCAGTATTTGTTTTAAACAGACAGGCTTGAGGGCAGGATTTAAAACTCAAACTAAACTCACTCCAAACAGTTGACTGCGTTTGGGAAGGTTTTCTAGAAACAAATTGATTTATTTTGTGTGACAAGCTGCAACCATGTGGTAAAGAGAGAATTTTAAGATCTAAAAAAATAAAATTGTGACAAAAATTTGCAGCACAGTCACACAATACTCATTTTAATCTCATGTGTAATCACACTCTTATCAATGTGAACATTGTGAAGGTGGTGTGGGGAGGTGGAAGCTCCAGGAACTGCAGCTTTGATGGCGGTGACTCACCGGGAGGCTGACGGAGCAGACGCTGCCACCTCGCAGGGGGAATAAGGCGAAGCCAAGAGGGAGTGGCGCAGGCGGCAATGCAGGCAGCCACCTTTGTTTGAATTAGGACTGGCTCAGTTTTAACCAGAAGTTCATATCTGTGCGCCTGAGTGGCCGGGTTTCACAGGGTACGACGACTCAGCTGTCAGCGAGCAGAGGTTAAGGTCGGGCAGAATGTGGTTAGTCTAATAAGGAAACAACAGATTAGGAAGGTTAATAATCTGTTTTTGGAGGAAGGAAGAGAAGTTTCCAGTCTTCCTGCTGAAATCACCAGGGTAGAGGATTTACAGTAACTGCCGGCTTTGGTCAATAACAGTTTTGAAACTACACTTACAGTGACTGTGTAAGTAAATTGCAAGTGTTTAGCAGGGTATAAAACTGGTGTTACTGCACAGCACCTTTAGGCATCAACCAGGGCGTTGGCTGTCTTCTCTGGGCGTTATCAAACAAAGGAGAGCAGACTTAAGCAACCTTGTCTGGGCTAGAACGCTTCACACTCATGTGCAAATACTCAGTGCAAAAGAAATGCACTTGGATGTGGAGGCAATGCTGTGATAAAACCGGAAATAATCAATTCCATGACCAGGGACGATCTCTTTTTCTTTGTGAGTCATCAATAAAAGAAAGTGTCTCCTCCATCACAGTGAAGTTCCTTTTATAGTGATGGAGAAGATTTCAAAAAAAGGTGTCCATGATGGCCACAAGTTTCCAACAGTTTGGTTTCATACCAACACATGAGCATAAACAAACAGTGCTGAATGAAGGGCTAACTGACAGCATGTGGTCCCTTTGTTTGTTGCAGGAAGGATAAAGTGTCAGAAAAACACCGGGTAGGTAATGACAGTGATAAAAATAAACAATAATGTTGCAAATAAACCAAAATGCTGTGTAACTGAACTCACAGAGGTTGCGGACACTGTGTGTGTGTGTGTGTGTGTGTGTGTGTGTGTGTGTGTGTGTGTGTGTGAAGAGAGAGAGAGAGAGAGAGAGAGAGAGAGAGAGAGAGAGAGAGAGAGAGAGAGAGAGAGAGAGATGGTACCGTGCAGAGATCTGTGGACGGGGTAATGCGAGTTGGCGTGCTGCGAGGCCTCTGTAGCCATGCAGCGGCTTGTCTGCTAAGAGCAGCGGCTACATTCCTGAGAGATTGATAATTACCCACTGAGGAACTCTTCTCTCCAAATCTGCTTTCACCCCCCGACACACACGCACACTACCCCCCCATCCTCTGCCCATCATCCCCTGCCTCCCTCCCTCACTGCTGCCCCGACCATCCGTACCACACATCCCCCCTGACTGAGCCATGGAAGAAAAAAGGGAGGATAATGGACAGCTCATGACAGTCATTTTGAGCTAACATTGTAATATGTTGTTATCTGCACTCGCAGATATTATTGTTCAGAGAGAATGCTTTTCATAGAGGGAGTTACAAATACTCTACAGTGATGGGGACTGTACATATTTTCATATCTTTGCATATGTTTTAAGATAAAATGTGTGTTTACTCATTTTTGTTACCTCTGTAGGACCTTTTCCAGCATAAACACTGATCTTGTCGAGACCAGTAGACCTCGTCGAGACCAAAGCCAGGTTCTAATGAGGCAATACATAATTTATAAGGTCACAATTACGGGTTAGGGATAAGGTTATGGCTAGGCTGTCCACAATGAATGGAAGTTCAAAGCTGTGTGTGTGTGATTGTGTGTGTGTGCGTGTGTGTGTGTTTTAACAAGCCTCGCATCCATCTACGTTTTTGTTAAGGGTTGCAACCAATCACCTTATCCATAATTGATTATTTCCTTGATTAATTAATATTTTTTTTCATTAACGTGTCAGAAAAAATCCTGGATCTGCACCCTGATCAAGATCCGCAGCAAAATCTATTGGATTCTTCCCTGACCCATATGACATCCTTCCGCCAAATTTCAAGGAAATCCTTCCAGTTATTTTTTGTAATCTTACTTACAAACAAACCAACAAATGGCCAGTTCCAACAGTCCTGATGATCTTAGTAACCAATGTTTTTTTTTTTGTTTCTTTCCATAGAAATAGTGGGGAATGTAATGTGTCAGTGCTCTGAGATGCATCACAGACAGTGGCACGCCTCTGTAAAGTGTCATGTTTGCTTTTCTTCCAGGGGTTGCCAGGGGTCTTTGACTGGACTGCAGCCTCTGAGGAGCTTAAAGACCCTTGAACTGACAGGTCAGGAAGGGGCAAAAAAAAAAGCTGTTGCGGAGCGGGCAGTGACCAGAAGACAAACACAGCTGGAGCCAGGGGTTTAAAAATACATCCTGGCACTTTGGTGCTCTCTGTTCATGTCCCGGTCAAAACAAAAAGCTCTGACTGTAGCTGCCTCCAATTTCTTCCGGTCTGACGATAACTACTCAGTCTAAGAGTAAACAAAATTGCAGTTTGGGAATAAAAAAAGAAAACCCCCAAGTTTGAATGTAGAAGAACTGATGTGATCTCTTAAAAGACAAGAAACTGACACTAGCACATGCTTTTTTTTCTTTTACATGCCCTATACTGCACCTCACAGCTACTGATTCAGTATGGATGAGGAGCCACTGAGTTAATCATCGGCTAATCGCTTTGATTAACAAGGTGCTATTGTCCCACTCATCAGCCCCCCACACACACACCACTCATAATCATGTGTCTAACTATTACAACACTAATAGTTCCCTCTTTCCTTCACTGAGGTGCCCCTTCATCACTGATGGGTCACGAGCAAACACTGTAAAAACTCTGCAGAGCTGAACTTGAACTTTGTCGTAGAATATTTGGGACATAGCTGCACATGTGTTTGTCCCAAAAATAGAAAGCAATTTCCAAAAACCTGATTTCTCACTGTGTCTCTTCCTCAATGTTTTCTCTGTGAATCTCATGTACCAGGCTCTGCTGTGTCTCCTATAGTGCTGACATAACACACCTGTAATCTCCATGGGTACAAGCCCTGGCACGGTGAGGCTGGCTAAGGAAGGAGCACCAGTATGCGACACACCCTTTCCAAACAAATATCTGTGTCTCACCTACCAGAGAGTACAAGAGGTAAACTTGAAGCCATGGTGCCACATAAGAGAGAAAAACAAAACAACCACCATCACGGTTCTCAATAGAGTTTGGGTTTGGAGCTTGCCTTTGATTCAAAGTCCAGGAGCAGGCAAACAGAGAGGAGGGGAGAGACCCTCACCAGAGAGGTCCTGAGCTGGAGGGGGGGGGGGGGGTGTTATCTGCCTCCGGTTAATCAACAAGCAAAGTGGGTCCATTATGGAGTGCACATGGGCTGTCATTGACTGGCACAGATTAAACACAGAGTCACCATTCTGTCATCTGCTGCTGGGTCAGTGACGGGGGAATATAACACTACACTTCATTGTCACAAGCTGAGAGAAGCACTACATGTCTTAGATTACCTCTGCTCAGGATCCCTCAAGGCCAAGCTGAGCCAAACAACTAGTTTTTCATGCATGTCCATACTCAGCCACCTCCACCTCACTGTGCCTGATCACTCCTCTCAGCAAGACGGGACCATTTTCTTCATTTCGGGTGGATTTATACAGTTTTAATATGACAGAAGGTGGAGCAGACTAATCAGACAACATGATGCAACAGTTTGATCTAGAATCTGCACATGTGTTAAAGTTGACTCTGTTGATCCTGAGGTTTTTTACTATAATTTCGGACTTTCTGCAAGAATGTTAAACCATATTTCCACTGTTTAAAAAAAAGGTTTGGAGAAGTGATAAATTGAGGAATTTTAGTCCATAGTAGGAACTTTCAACTGATCAAATGAAAACAGTCACAAACAAGTAAACAAGTATCGATCATACCTTGTGAAACTTTTCTGATCCAGATGCGTAAATTCAGCCTCTCTCCATTTGAAGCGTCTCCCTGCTGCGCCCTTCCTCTCCAGATCCAAACTTTCACCGTGCGGTGGAAAACTTCAGGTGAGGCATTTCCGTGAACAAAAAAAAAAGAAAGAAAATCTCTTGAGGGAGCAAACCGGGGAGGCTCGTTCGTTTGCACCGCAGCAGCAGCGGATAGTTTTGTTTCTGATGCCCTGTTCAGTTGAACTTCTCCGCCGCTTCCTGTGTGGACGCTCCTCTGGACCACGAGAGGGGAAATGAAGAGAAGAGTCTCGGACCTGCGGATCAGATCCCACCTGCAGGAGGAGGCTGCGCGCGCTCAGGTGAGAGCCACAGGCCGCGGTCAATGTTGTGGGGACATCTAGTGGTGGGACGGAGAAACAGCAGGTCACAGCTGAGAAAGACCGGAAGAGCAGGGATTTGTTTTTTTCTCCCTTGATCATCAAAGTAGAATAGAAAACAAAGCAACACAACAGAAACAAAGATATATACAGCGACAGGAAACGTTCACACAATACGACACAGGCACGATACAACTATTAATATAAATACTAGATTAGATTAGATTGGATTAGATTAGATTAGATCAAAATAGATTAAATTAGATTAAAAGGCATCATCCACTTGAACACAGATCGTGTGCTGCTAGGCAAAATGGAACACAAAATGAACATGATAAATACTGCGGATATCAGCACCTAACGAGAAATTGGCTCCAGAAAATAGACAACCTTTTTTTTTTCCTCTTGCTTTCTGTTTTTCTGTCTCACTTCATTTTATTTTATTTGACTGTATCTTTTTTTCTATGTGTGTATACATATGTATGTAATATACATAAATAGTAATCTAAATTATTTTTATTGGTTAATTATTTTTGTTTTTATTATTATCCTATTTACCTATCTCTGTCTATATGCAATATAATATAACACAATATACAACAATTCTAAAAATATAGAATGAATCAAATATAATATTATATATAATATTCATATTAATTGAATATAGAAACTGGCCAACAATAAGATGAGGTTGTGCAGAAAAAAAACCATTTTGTTCTATAATTTTTGAAGGCAAACATATTTGTGAAGTACATGCAAAGTAAAAAAGCATAATGACTATATTCCCTCTTATGAACCTGAATGGGCCTTTTTTTGTTAGTTTTATTCTTGCAGAACAACAAAAACAAAGCAACGTACAGCACATAACACTGTAAACAAACAATATGCAGCCATGTGTTTGCCCTATCAACACCAGCAACCCCCAAGATGCTCTCATCTCTCAAATTGTTACAAAACTCCTCATCTGCATCTCAGCTTGTGTTTCTTTCCATTCGTCAGAGGGGACACTCACACTCAGCATGTAAACAAACACAGTTTATGAACTATGAAGTCTTTATGTGCAGCATGAGCTCAATATTAGAGGAAACTATCTGCACGGACCTGATAATGTTTGTGACCACTATGCCAGTCTTCTTGCACATAAAACCAGGCTGTAAAGCTGTGTAAATATAGCTCTGTGTGTGGCACCCGGGCTGGACGGGTGTTAGCTGGTGCATCCAGAGCATGTAGGCCAGTCAGACCTCAGCACTGACACAGTTTGTGGTCCCATGTGGTGGGGGTGTGAGAGAGTCTTAGATAGAGTTTCCCCCCCCCCGGGCCCAGAGTGTTATTAATAAACAGAAAGTGTGCCTATGTTTTCCTGGAGACAGACACTCTGCTGAGCTGTCCTCAACGCTTATATCAAACTGTGTCCATCGCTGTCTGGACGGTCATCTCCGAATAAAGTGAGTATAAAATATATATAACTGTAATTGATCAGTCTTTGACAATGATCTAAGGGACAGTTTTTAAGACTTGCAGCTATCAGCATTGTTAACTTGATAACATTTAAATTCAAATTCTCTGTCATGCAAATGTATCTGTAATGAACGACCAGATACTGTAGGTGGGTTTTAAACCCACAATCTCATCAGTCATTAGTTGTTTTTGATTGATTGATTAATGACAACTCTAAACTTCCTTTCTTCTAGTTCACTGCACCTCATTCACAATGAAAGGTTCCTAATGAACGGAAAAGGCATGGCATCCACTGACGACTCTCCCATGGAGGTTAGAATTGTTGGCGAGATCACAGAAAACAGCCACACTGACTCTGAAACACAGACAATTCCCTCAGATGAGCTTGCACAGCTATTTACAACACACCTGGACCAGGTTGTCATGGACAACTTGGGGCGGCTCTTTGAGCACTGCATCGAGCAGGTGTCCCGTCTGGAGAGGCAGAGAGACGAGCTGGTGCAGGAGCTCCTCCGGCTGCAGGAGCCCATGCTGCGGATGGTGGAGCACCTGAGGGGGAAGGTGGCTGAGACACAGAGGCTGCTCACGCTGGCTGAGCTGGACTACGCAGCCGTCTTTGAGGAGGAGAAGAGAGTGAAGAGGAAACTCTTCGCCACAGCCAGAGACTGCATCCAGAGCCAGCTGACGCTGGCTGCACATGAGTATGAGGTGGCTCAGTCTGCTGTTACACAGGTAGGACACAACGCCTGTGGAACTCATTTATTCTGGTGGGTCATTGTGAAGTGGTGGAAGATGAAATCATAGTTCTATGGATGATAAAAATAAAAATGAATGTCAAAATGAATGTCATCAAAGACAAATATAATTTCAAACATGAATATAGACACAGAACAATCACAAGCAAAACTGTTAGATCCTTTTAAATATGACTTAAAAATTAACAATAAACTTATTGTACAAGGAAATTAGGGTTTTTAGGAAACAGTTGAAGTATGAAACTCTAAACTCATTAATATTTAACAAAATAAAAATGTATGATCATGTGTGAATCTTGTGCTGTCCCATTGTTTACTTCTGTCATATTTTTTAGGATTAGCTCTTTTGCTGTTTATTTCCTCACAGTTCTCAGATAAATTTCAATAAAAACATGATTAATAATTCATCAATTATTTTCCTAGGAGGAGCTCAAGACCTACATCCAAACTCTGTCTCAGGAGTTGTCCCAGCTTCACAAGGCCCAAAATATCAGGCTCACCTCCCTGAGGGCCCAGGCCGCTAAGCCCTGCCGGCCCAGAGCCATGAGTGATGTCAGCCAGTGCCGCCAGGCCTCTGTTAGACTGCAGCGGCGGCTCAGCGGCAGCGTGAGGGCACTGGAGGGATGGTACGAGCCCCGACTCATGGCCCTGCTGAAGAGGAGGCAGGTCGGGGAGGATGCCCTGAGAAAGAGCAGGGAGCAGGCGAGGGACCTGAGGGCCAGCCTGGGGCCCCTGAGAGAGGACGTCCAGAGACTGGAGGTGCAGAGAGCCTGTCTGGAGCAGAGGATCTTTCTGATGGAGAGGGAGAGGGAGCAACGCATCACTCAACATAAGGTACGATGATTTGAGTGATGATGAATATAAAGACCATGTGAAACTAAGATGTTTCTCCTCTTTATTACAGGAGACTGTGGAGACACTAAGAGAGACTCTGAGAGAACTAGAGGTGGAGTTTGATGTTCAGAGACAATCTAAGAAAGGTTTGGAGGATCTTAAAGATGGACTTTTAACAGAGCTGACATTTCTCATGTAGGTCTATTCTCTTTTCACTATATGACCTTCTATAAACTGAGCATCAGGATAATAAATGACTGACCAATGTCTTGTTTTATAGAGGCAGTGATGAAGCCAGTAAAACCACCGCTGCAGAAGAGCCATAAAATTCTATTTCCAGTGAATATTGTGACACCAGACCAAACCATGGCACTGCCTTTACTTTTCTTGTTCAACAGCTAAACCTTAATAAAAGGCAGTATTATTCAATCTAAAATGTAAAAAATAATTTAACAGATGCAGGAAATTATGAGTTCCTGGGTGACAGTAACAATATACTGTATGTGTTACAAAAAAACAATATGATATCAAGATAAAAGCAAAAGATGTGACGTGAATGAGTCCAGTACATGTGTTGTAAGGCAGGTATGGTTTTACACATGTACTGACTCAACGAATGAAACATTAAATGCCTCCATAGACATGGATAGCTGAAGAACAGCACTTAAATTGTCTTATAACTGTGTTTTTGTTAGAAATGTGTTTTACGTTTTTTGCCATCTGGGCAAAGCCATTCCATCATTTAGTACCCCTCAATTTTATCAAAAATGTACCTCTGATTATTCTAACGTAATATAATGGCATGTACTAATAAACAAGGCAAACAGATTTAATGTAAATATTTTATTATGAATATACTTAAGTACACAAGAGATCAGATGTAGCACAGGAAAAATAATGCATAGAAAAAAAACATACAAGTGACGACACATAAATGTGGAAAATTGCTACTACAAATAAGCAAATAGAGGAAAACCTACAATATGTACAATTTTATTAAAAATGGATCTCTGTAAAAATGTTTTCATCACATCTAATCAAGATCAAATAAAACCATTAAAATGCAAAAGTGGATGATAACGACGACGAGTCCTGTGTAATGGTTTCATCACAATGAGCCAAAGTGGAGAACTGGGAGATTGAAAAACTGAAAGATCTAAAAATTTGACTGATACAGACTGGATTTTAAATACTTCACGACATGATGACAATGCAACATTTTATTCTTTTTTAAATTTTCTACAAAACCACTGCTGCCCAAAATGTGTTTTTTTAAAAAGACATTACTGCTTATGAACCCAACACTGGAAAAACGATCCGCTTTTAACAAGCAGGTCGAACGAAGAGATGTGGAGACTGAACTCATGCCTGGACCTCTGAGTCTGCAGCACCCTCTGGGTCCTCGTCATTGTAGATGTTTTCAGCCTGTTGGACAAACAGTACTGTTATAATAAATGTGCTTCAAAATCAAAGTCCCACCATATTATGTCTTTTATTACTGTTCTTATGATCCCCTATAATAATTCCAGATCTCTCTGTGTGTCTTAATGTGTCTCACATATCTTGAGAAGCGTTCGTCTTATCAGTGTCACACTCGGCCTGTGTATTGTGGTGGCTGGGACACATTGATTGTGACAAGCAACGGCAACTGATTCTCCAGTAAGTGTTTCCACATGCTGAGTCGAGCTTCACTAAACTTTGACTAAACAGCTTCAGAAGTCCAGCAGCCTGTCTTTACTTGTGGCAGCTCAATTACTGCAGGTCACTTTTACAGTTTCATAAAAAAAGGTTGCACCAGCATTACCACAGACCAAGCAAACAGCCCATTCCAAATAGACATGTTTAAAATAGACACTGCACTAGCGCAGTTAAATTAATATCTTACTCCCTGACTGTGTATCAAAGCTCTTACCATCTGCCAGACTTGCATGATGTTGTCCTCTGATACAGAACAGATGACCCACGGCTCATTGGGGTTCCAAGAGAAATCTGAGATCTTAGCTGTGTGTCCTCCGTGTATGAACTAAAGGCAAACAGAGTAGGAGGGGTTAACACAGTTGAACACTTGAAATTCAATTTATAAAATAAACTTTATTTGCATGAGCACACACAACCACCACAAAACTGACCAGCAGCTCAGGAGGGCCGTCCTCAGCATCCTCTGGAGACTGCTCCTCTCCGATCTTACTGAGGTCCCAGACGTTGAGCCTTCTGTCTGTGCCGCTGGAGGCCAGGATGGTTTCATTATGAGGAGACCACTGAACCTGTTGAGAGGGAGCAGATGTTACATTTCTGCCCTTAAACCTAAAAACTAAAAATAACCAGGCAACATCAACAACACTAAACGACACACACACACACACACACACACACACAGAGAAGTTTCCTCCCAGAGTTTGTCCTTTTAAGCTTTAGGTGCAGCACACACAGTCTTAACTAAACCATTGCAAATCAGAACACTGTCAACTGTCATACGTAGTTTGATTTTTGAATTGAAAACCTTATTTTGTAATTTACAGAATAATTGTAATAACAGCAACAGTCTATAATACTTTTTAAAGCACTTCCTTAATACAAACAGAGTTCATATTTGTTTGACTGATTGTATAAACTGATGAAAAAGCAGCCATGTGCAAAGAAAACTGTTGATGTGACACATTGAAATGAATCATCAATCATTCGTTGACTGCTGAATTGTAATCAGATCGAATTGTAAGGCTAGTGATGATGCACACCACTAATATGAATCAACTTTTGTTAACCTGTACAATAATTCTGCATGGGATATGCAGAGAACATTGGTATTTGTTTTTTAAGTGCATGTGCAGAGTGTTTGACTGATACAGACTGGACTGTCATCCATCGCAAAAATCCAACACCATACAGGTAAATGAAACAGTTCTAACTGTATTCTGCATTGTGACTGGAATCTAACTCAGTGTGGGAACATAAGAGTTTTACACAATTTATTTTCTGCTATGTATTTGTAAACAGATGTGAACAGAAGCCCCTTTTTATTCAGTCTTAAACCTCATCGCTGAGATTACTCACAGATTTTATTCACATTCATTTTTTATTTTTTTTTTAAATGCAAATCTTTCTGCTCATGTACATACTTGAATTTCTTTTTCGGGTTTGTTTTAAAGATTACCAAAGGTTGACAACTACAAACTTTGCAAATATTTTTATAAATCACTTTGAATGTCACTGATCAGAAGTTCACTTCTTACCTGGAAGATCTCGTCTTTATGAGACTCAAACGAGTGCAGCTTAAGCTTCAGGTTCCTCAGGTCCCAGAGAGCCACGGTCTAAAAATAAAAGAAAGGCTGCTGTCATTGATTCACCTCATTTTACAGAGAGGATAAGAATAGATTATGTATCATTGTGCAGAGGCTTGCTGTGTATAAGCTATACAGAGCATGGACCCACCTTATCTGCAGAGCCAGTGGCCAGGATGAACTCACTGTAAGGATTGAAGGAGAGGCAGTTGACCTCGGCAGTGTGGGCGTCCACCGCATGGCTGGGCTTGGATGTGTTGTTAGACCGCGTATCCCAGCTGTGCAGACAAAAGCGCTATCGTTTTAAAAAAAAGAGTTGAAACCATGCAGCAACATTGGTTTCTCAAGTCATTGCAGAATTTTTAATGTCAACATAAGAACAGCTCACATCATGAGTTTCTGGTCATCTGCGACAGATCCAAAGAGTGACTCATGGAGCAAATGCCAGGACACGTCTTCCACCACAGCAGTGTGGCCTGTGAAGATGGTCTTAGCATCTACAATCTTCCCCTCCTTGGGCACGGTGCTGATGTCCCACAGGCAGATAGTCTATCAGCGAGAGCAGAGATGGGTAAGAAATGAATAAAAACAAAAAAGCAGTGAAAGTACAGAATAGAAGAGAATGACAGGTTGCTTACATGGTCATCAGAAGCACTGAGAAGACAACCACTGAGGTTAGGGTTCCAGGAGAGGCCGTAGCCTTCTTTCTGGTGGCCTCTGAGGCGCAGATCTGGAGTGCACTCTCCTGAGGGGTCTTAAGTAACGATAATAAAATCCATTTAACATAAATTGTTTGATGAAAAGATTTACTTTCGAAGGCTCTTCTCTGGCTGTAATCTTACCGGGCTTGGAGGGGTGTTTCGTGTAGTCAAAGACCAGCACATCACTTGTGGGGGTCTTGGTGGCAATGATGCAGGGATTCTGAGGCATGTAGCGAGCTCTGTTAACCTCTCCCTCATGATTAATCTTGATCTCAATCTCTATCTTTCCACTTACAGATCCAAAACCTCCAAACTCTGAAATAAAGAATACATGATATACCATAATACACATGAGGTGGTTTTTGCAAATGTCCATGTGTAAAAAAAATAAAATTAATAAAAAAGGATTCTATTCTACAGCGCATGGTAAATGGGATATTGTATGGAAGTATGGTGATCAGAATTTATAAAAATAAAATACATACCTATGTTTTCTGAAGCATTAAAGATTTTAGAAAATTTTATTTCATTAATTCATTGAGAAGAATTGTCAACCACAACATCCTAATGTAAGAACTTTTTGACAAATTGATGACACTGAAAAACAGACAATGTCTGTGCTATAAAATAAAAGGTAATCCCCTCACCTCCTTTCTCGCTGTCATAGTGTGAGGCATCGAACTGAGCATCGTCGTTCGGGAGCTGGACGCTGGCGATCACAAGGTGGTTCTGCTCATCAGAGGTGTGTGTACCCAGAACCAGCCTGTGCACACTATAGTCTTTCCCCTCTGGCCTGTGAAGAGGAGCACAACACTGGATACATCACCCCAGGTCTTTTCTCTTGTCATGTTCTGGTGCAGGTCAGGGGCGGCAGGGAGGGAGTCAAACTCTCACCTGGTGACATCTGGCAGCCACTGGGCGGTGAGGCTGGGCCACTCCAGGGCGTGAGTCATGACCAGGTCGTAGAGGAAAGGGGTGTTCTTCTTCCAGATCTTGTACTCCTCATTGATCACCCTTTCCTCCACAGCATCGTCAAACGCAGCTAAGTGACAAAACAACAGCGACACACACCTGTCAATACAACAGCAACACACACCTGTCAAACAACAGCAACACAACAGCAATACACAGCAGTCAATACAACAGCAACACACACCTGTCAAAACAACAGCAACACACACCTGTCAAACAACAGCAACACACACCTGTACAAAACAACAGCAACACACACCTGTCAAAACAACAGCAACACACACGTGTCAAACAACAGCAACACACACCTGTCAAAACAACAGCAACACACACCTGTCAAACAACAGCAACACACAACTGTCAAAACAACAGCAACACACAACTGTCAAAACAACAGCAAAACAACAGCAACACACACCTGTCAATACAACAGCAACACACACCTGTCAAACAACAGCAACACACACCTGTCAATACAACAGCAACACACACCTGTCAAACAACAGCAACACACAACTGTCAAAACAACAGCAAAACAACAGCAACACACACCTGTCAATACAACAGCAACACACAGCAGTCAAAACAACAGCAGCACACACCTGTCAATACAAAGCTTCGACCTGAGCAGAGCTGAAGACAGTGGAGTGAAGTTCATGTACTTTCCTTGTTAAACCAACATTAACAAGCAGCACTGGTTTCTTTACTAAAAAGATAACGTTACCCCAAGTAGCAGGAGTTAGCAATAACACAAATTAAATCATAATTAGCCTGTGAGTTGGATCCTGAGCAGAACTTCAGTCAGTTACCCGACACTCGTGAATTAAAGCCCCCAGCCTGCTAGCAGTGAACCCTAGCTGCAGCTAGCTGGCTGGTCCCTAACAATGAAGGGAGATGCTGGCCCCGGCGCGCCGACAACCACCGCTCCGCCCCGGACTCTTCCTCTCTGTCACCCTGAACGGAACACACACACTCAGACAAGGATCTCAGCAACACTCCTACCGTCTTTATCTGCCATTGCGTCGCAGTTTCGCCGCTGGCGTTGCCACAGAGCCCTGTTGCGAAAACAGTGTTTTCTGGGAGGAAAGAGCTCCGGAGACAGCACGAAGGACCGCGATGGCGCCAACTCCATAGATCGCCGCCAGCCAATCAGCGCTCAGCAGAGCCGACAGGAAGTAGACACAGCGACACATTGCTACACCCGGAAGTTGCTCGCTGATTGTAGCGGCGACATGGTGACGATCGCACTTAATGTTCGCATGTTCAGACTTTAAACCAATTTACAGCCACAATGGACGACCGTCAATTAGACCTGACACAGGCTCAGACAGCCGTCAAGTCTAAATACCCACCGATCAACAAGAAGTATGAATGTAAGTCTGAATAATGGAGCCCAGCTACTTGTGTACTTGTAAACACAGTGAACGACACACGTCTAAAGTTTGTGTTTAGTTGTATTAACCGTTTGACAAACGTCACGAACAGTCTGGATGTTTTACTCTTTTGCTCTAAGTTGGTGTAATAACTTACAAATTACTTTGTTTCTCATTCAAAAACGAAACAGCACCTAAGTGCGCAGTTGAATGAAATGTCGTTGCACCTGACTGACAATACAGCAAACAGAGACAGTACAAATAGGTACAAAGTAAAATAACATGTACATTACTCACACAACTCTGTATTTATGAGTTTATTGCACATGATAAAACTGCATGTGTAATGTACACTTGCATCAACGAGGTAGAAAAAACAGCATTAAGCATACAGTGTAAATTGCTTCTGTTAACTGTAAATAGAAGTATATTGCATATAAAAACAGCTGTGGGTACATTGTACATATTGCCGATTGCATCGAGTTAGATGATAGCAATAGTGAGAAATCAACTTCCTATGTGTGATCATGTTTGCATGTGTATGATTCCACAGATTTGGATCATACAGCAGATGTACAGTGAGTGTGCTTCTGATTTCTCTTATCATATATTCATATTTCCTTTCAAGTTCTGTGGTGGTCATTCTCGTCGTAACATACATTTTCTCTTCCCAGAATTCACTCCTGGGGAAACACTCTGGAAGAGGCCTTCGAGCAGTGTGCCATGGGCATGTTCGGATACATGACAGACACAGAGACAGTGGAACCTATTGATACAGTGGATGTGGAGTCAGAGGGTGGGAATTCAAGCCTCAGTCATACTGTTTTCTATCAGTGGTGCTGTCATTAAACTGTATGTTTACCCCTCTCTCTCTCTTATTGTGTCTACTCTAAAGGTGACGATATGGAGTCTCTGCTCTTCCATTTCCTAGATGACTGGTTATACAAGTTTAGTGCAGATCTCTTCTTTGTTCCCAGGGTGAGTATGTTGACCCATGTGTCATGTATGTCAAACAGATTAGACACTGAAACCCACAATGGCAAAAGACTGTCTTAGTGTGCTTTTGGTACTGGCAACATGTGCTAGTGCAAACTACAACCAAACCTCCAGTTATTCTACACTACAGAGCATTATTTTCTAAAAACATGTAATTGGTTGTTTGTCATTGAATAAACTGTGAAAATTGAGCCAGATTGATATCAGTTATATTGATAATCACATCTCTTGATATGAGCCTTTCATAGACGTTTATGGTTGCATTCATTTTCCTCTTTAGGGTTATAAATGATCAATTTATGGTTGAACTGTAAAACATCAACCTCGATTACATTTCTTTGTCATAAGGGTTTGATAACAACTGCTAATTCTTTTTATTTTAAATCTGTATTGGCCGTTTTGTCAGATATTTTTCACTCCCTCATACTGGTATCAGCATTACCTCCCAATCCATAGTCTAGAAATTGTTTTTTTTATTTCTGTCTTAATTTTGTAGTAATTGTTTCATTCCTCTTGTTATTCTCTCAACAGGAGATCAAAGTATTGCACATAGACAGAATGCGCTTCAGGATCCGCTCCATTGGGTAAGACTGGGTACTGGTTCCTAAATAACATCAGGGCTCTTAAGAGCTTTGTTAGTCTAATTTTACTTTGCAAATTTGCATATCAGATTTCTGTTTGTCAGATTTTAACAGCTTACAAATACTATTCCCTGTCATTCAGTCTGATATGGCCCACATTGGTAACAGTGTTTATAAGTGTGACTGAAGATCGTAAGATTTTATGGTCACTATCGCTGGGTGTTTAAACCATTTTGTCTATCATCTGTAGTTCAGGTGAAAAGGATCTATTGGCAGAAATTGAATATAAACCTTTATACCTACCTTTATATTTGAATACTTTTTATTTACATCAGGAGCTGGTCCTCTCTACTGAGGCCTCCATGTTTTTTTACAGTTGACCAAACTGGACAAACTAAACACCTTTTGAGTTTGAGTGTCTCTTTGATTTATAAGAAAAGCGTCACTAATCACTCAAACACAGGACTCATTGAAGTCAATGAATTCCTTTATAGAAGGAAGTCCTAACATTTACACAGTCCATCTACTTTTAATTTCCCCCGTGGAACAGTCCTCTCACAACCTAATTTATCTTTTGTTGAAAGGTGGGGTGAAGAATTCTCTCTGGAAAAGCATCCACAGGTAAGCCGGTGAAACAGTGAAATAATTGTGTGGACTTAATGAAATGTCCATTAATTCAGTGCATCTACTTGTTATGTCCTATGTTTTCATTCCAGGGAACAGAGGTCAAAGCCATCACATACTCCGCCATGCAGATCCATGATAAAGAAAAACCAGACATATTTGTCATTATTGATATCTGACAAGAGCTGCTGAGGAAATATCACACTTCTGGTCCCATTTAACTGGAAGAGTGACACAGCCAATTTAAGTGGCTTTTTTATCCAAGGCACTGGTTATTGACTTGTAAATAGTTTTCTACATCTGGAGTGGACTGCTGAATAACTTTATCTGACAGTTTACAGATTAATTATATGACACTGATGTATATCATTTGATATATTATTTAATTATCACATAACTTTAATACAAACGGGGAAGTTTAACTTGCTGTGTTTGTGCAAATTCTAATTGATGAAAAGCTTGAAAGAAAATGTTTATTATTCGTCTGGGATTGATAACTTGGTCCCTGGGGCTTTAAAATAAAATCTCACTTTTTAACATTTTGTGGATGTGGAGTCATTTTGAGGACATATACGTAAAGAGAAGCTATAATATATGATGCTAGTTTTGAAAAAAATATTGGAAACTCACATCTTCTTGTTTCTAGGAGTCTAAGATGACAGTAGGTTTTATTGTACTCAGTGTGAATGCTGAAATGCAAACAGCATTTACAGCAACAAAGATATTAAAAGATGTTAAAAATATTAAATTAATCTGAAACAACTAAAATATATTTTTTGAAAGTAGTTTATTCATGTCATTCTCAAGTTTAATGGGAATTTGTTTTGGAGCTACTGAGCACACATCCAGTGATCTGAGGCGGCAAATATCTAATTGAAGGCTCCAGTGACATTTGACCAGCTGTAAAAGCTAGTGTTTCTACAGGTTGAATGATTCTGAATGACTTTGAAATTAAATACAATTATTCAATTTATGCATCATTATTAATGTACTCTTTTTTCCAGGTCAGCTGATGGTCTCACTGCCTGACTAAGGCAGATTGAGTTGTATTAATTCTTGATAATTATAAAGCAGTATTAAACTATTTGAGCTCACTGCGATCACTATGCTGACTAAAGTAACCCACTGATAAGAAAGTAAACAGATTATAATCAACTGTCCTTTCAGTTTTGTCTAAATGATAATAAAATAAAGGTGAAAATAAATACTTGTGTAGAAGCAGGGGTACATCAGAAGGATACGTTATAAGGTGTAAGGAAGTTATAGAAGCAGGGGTCAGGGTTTGGTTGTTTTATTGAAAAACACACATACTAAGAAATCAGGTTAATGACAATAAAATGAAATATCGGCGCCGTGTTGCTCCCCGGTGGTGACGTCACTGTCCTCGCCAGCAGCACTTCCTCTCCTCACGCTCATATGCAGCTGCGCCATCTCTCCTTTGTCCATTCACCCGAGCTGAGCGTCTTGTGACCGGGAGGCGTCCGGAGGTTTGTGCGACGAGATCCTTCATCGCCACCCGCATCTCCGTTATCTGCCCGACCGCAGCTCCGCTAGAAGACCAAGCCAACGAACCCAGCGAGGCTTCGTTCGCTCGATCTCGCCGCGCCTGTGCATTATGAACCCAGCGGATGCTAACAGTTGCATCACCGAGTCCGCCATAGAGTCAAGCCCAGCACCGAAGAAAGCCAAAATGGAAGACACCAAGTATCTGCCGGAGCTCCTGGCTGAGAAGGACAGCCTGGATTCATCGTTCACTCACGCCATGAAGCTCATTTCTGCAGGTAAAGTAAATGCAGGAGCTATTTCCAGTCGGGCTAGCTAGCGGTAGCACGTCTCGTGGCCTAGTTACTTGTTGGCCGGGGCCCTGCAGCAGACAGCGGCATGAACAATGGCGCTCAAACACGTGCATATCAGTGATGTGGGGCAAACGCTCCTCGTTCAAACGTGTCTGGTTGTGAACTCACCGGGGTTTTGACCCATTGAAGAACATTTAAAAACCTGTATTTACGTGTGCTACAGTCTCTTTTGTTACGTAACGCTCCTGCATATCATTAACACAATGGCTCATTGAATGGCTTCCCAGTTTTGCAAAGCACGATATTTCTAATCGCACATTTACTACTTGTATGATAGCATAAATACGCAAAAGACAAATACTCAGTGTGGGCTATATTTCTTCTATAATGCACACGATTTTAAACAGGCATCGTTGAGTGATTTGAAAGCTGCTCTGGTATCTGTTTTGGTCTAACACAGAATATATTATTTTTGCTGAGGAACGGGTAGCCATTGTACTTTTACATCCCCCTCCATTTCATTGAAACCATTTCTCATCTGCAGAAATTGAGAGGATCCAGAAGGGTGAAACCAAGAAGGAGCCAGAGAAGGAAACTTACCTTGACCTGTTTGCAACCAAGAATCTCAAACTGAAGGAGCGAGTACTCATTCCCACCAAGCAGTACCCCAGGGTGAGCATTTACCTTGAATTTGATTCATGTCTGTCTTCATGTCATATGGGGGGGGGGCTCCTGCACGTTTTCAGGTACACCCACCTAATTAAACTGTGTCCAGGCACATTTTTATATGGAACTACTCTGACATTAAATTTCAATCAGCAACATAATTTGTTATGCATGTATGATAAGCACTCTTTCAGCCATTAGCTTTTCTGTCTTGACTGTTCCTGTGGTGACATAAACCAGGTACTCCAACAAACCTGTGTCAACACAACCAAAACAGGGCTTCCTGGGAGTATTCCAAGTTTAGCTTGATCCACAGCTACACAAAGAGACTACTGCTGAGGGGGTTGTTGGCACATTTAAAGCTGTTTGTTTATGTGTCTGGTTTTGGAACGTTTTGCCACCACATGAGTTCGATTTTTGCAGTAGTCAAGTTTAATGTGTATTCTTGTTGAGAAGGATAGTACTTAAGCCTGCCCGTATATTTAGTTTTGCTCCTCTCCCTGTGATAATAACAAATCTCATCTAATGCTGCAATTTTTCCGCCCGACAGGTGAACTTCGTTGGTAAGCTTTTGGGACCTCAGGGTAGTACAATCAAGAGACTGCAGGAGGACACTGGTGCAAAGATTTCAGTTCTGGGTAAAGGCTCAATGAGGGACAAGAATAAGGTATTTGTTTTACTCCCTGCACAACTGTGTAGAATGTTTACACGTATTGATCCTGTGACTGATGTTTTGTGTATTCATATTAAATTGCCTTTAATGTGTTTGACAGGAGGAGGAGCTGAGGAAGGGCGGTGAGGCTAAATATGCCCACCTGAGCATGGAGCTGCATGTGTTCATTGAGGTGATGGCACCCATCCCAGAGGCCTATATGCGCATGGCACACGCCATGGAGGAGGTCAAGAAGTTCCTTATTCCTGTAAGTATTTATAACAACCTATTGGTTTACTTTCCAGATGTACAAAGTGTTTCCTCCATGACTTGTTCAGGGGAATTTCAGGAGTAATTGACACTGTCATTTCTGTAGGAACCTGGTGAGCATGACCCGTATATGGATCCTCACTTCCTGAATGGATCCCAGGATGGGTCAGGCAGGGGACGAGGTGGTCATCCTGGAAGGGGCAGAGGTGGACCCCCTGGTGCTGGACCAAGGTAGGATCCAGATTCATAAAGACAATCTGCCACAGCATGTTGTAGTAACCAACTGATAGAGATTGAATAATCTCAATAAGCCTGAATAAGCCTGTTTAATCGAGTAAAGCATCAGAAGATCTGCTCCTCAATTATATGGTGTTTATTCAGTTTTCTCCATTCGAACACATTAACACCTGGCAAACATTTCACAGGGGACGTGGAATGCCACGTGGGGGCCCCCGAGGAGCAATGCGTGGCGGAGCTCCACGGGGAGGACTCGGACGGGGCAATGCTCCTAGGGGTGCACCTTCTGGTAGGGGGGGTCCACCTTCTGCTCCTAACAGAGGAGGCTCAGCTCCCCGGTCTAGGCCACCTGCAGCTGGGGCACCAAGAATGCTCCCATCAGCTGGCATGACCCACCAGCAACACCAAGTTCCCTCTTCGGGAGCACAACCCAAAGCTGACGGCTATGAGGACTATGTAAGTTTTTTAAAATCTGCCGTTTTGTGGTTTTTATGTTAAATTGTTGCTCAATAAATGGTACTTGTCTTTTGCTCTGTGCAGTGTGCTTAACAAAGCCTTACTTTTTTTCTTTGTAGCCTTCATATGACGACTCCTACGCAGAGCCATCCTATGAAGGATATGATAATTATTACAATCAACAGTCTGCACCTGCGTAAGTGATAATAGATCTTAAATATCTAACTCCTCATTTAATCTAGTGCTATGTATATTGTATTGTGCTAACACTTCTTTGCAATCTGTGCTCAGCGATACTGAATATTTTGATTATGGACACGGGGAGGCCCAGGATTCATCCTACGAGCCTTATAGTAAGTATTTAAATTTGTCATCCAATAGAACACTCTTCGCAAGAAATGCCCATGGGTATTATTATACTTCTTGTCTACCCACACTCACATGTTTTTTTTTTTTGTTCTTCTTTTTTTTTCTTTCTTGTCTTTGCAGCTCAAGAAGATTGGGATAACTCATGGTCCAACTCCGGGGCAGGAGGCAAAGTTCCCCAATCCAGGCAGTCGAAGGGATCATATAGAGAGCACCCATATGGAAGATACTGAACGGCTACTGGTAGAGAGTTGCTTCGGCAACTGTCTCCGATTGTAAATCGCTTAACTTTTCAAAAGTAATTTTCCTCTCGTCTTTTTTATGCTTTATTTTAGTTTTTTGTTTTTAAACTCGGATGTTTTGGTGGTTGTAACATAGACTGTCAGGGGAGAAACACGAATGCAAGTTATTTTCATTGTTTATCTGCTTCCATTTAATGTTTGTTTCAGTTGCGTAGTTTCAAGTTAAGCTCCTAGTGACATAAACCTCAAAGGAACAAGTGACGTTTTAGTGATATTTGATGGTTAATTTTCAGTTTCAGTGATTGTGGCGATAAACTCTTTTCACATAGGCTGCATGTTAAAAGTCCTAATGACAGGACAAAAATGGATCATAATGCCTCAATGTAACTTAACATTAACTAGAATAGATCTATTTGCAAACTCAAACACAGCCCTGAGCCACTTGGAATAAATACAAAAGTCTTATTCGGTGTTTATACGGCAATACAAATCTATAATTGTGTGAAGATATAAACTATCCTGTTGAAATCCATTTTACAAAGAGAAATGCCTCTATTTTTTGCCATTTCTTACAATTGGTATATTAACATCTGTCAGGCTTTTCCTTGCAAAATGATCACTGATGTTACAATAGTTCTTGTAAAGCTTGAAGGATTAACAATCCTTACTCTGTGTAAGGAAGGCTGCAGCCAACTCAATACTATGTACATAATCTAAAGACAACTGTGTATGCATTAAGCCGTGCCGTCTCCAAAATGCATAATGCTTGTGTACCCTTTGGCTAAATAGGATCCTAAATATATCCCAAAATGTTTTTCTGCAGTGCGTGTTTCAATAAAGTTTCTAGTTTCTTTTTAATCAATCTAAATATGGTATTTTGCCTTTGTTGTACCAAAGGAATGCCTTCAGTTTGTGAAAGTGGTCCTCAGTGGTTTCTCAACAACTGAATAAGCTGTATGTATACACGTCAGCCTGATTTAAAATCAAAAAACAAAAAAAAGCAGTGTTTTGCTAATGAACTTATCCTCTTCGTCTGTTTTTCAAAATTATCTAAATGGCACTTGTAATGTCAGAAATAAAAATGGAGCTCTTCATTCATTGAGGTAATGTGCTGCCAAATACATGTTTGCCTTGACAATGATATAGTGCTTTAATATGTATTGTCATTAACCTTTAGTTAGTTATCTCTTCAAGCTCTCGAGAGCAATGCATCTTCAGCCACTTGAAATAACTGAATTTCAACAGTATTTCAAATCAAGCTTGCAGGGATCTTACTTGACTTTGATGCAAAGTCATGCTGGCTGGTTTTAAAAAAAGAAAAAAATCGCAATGGAGAGGATTCTAAAAGCCTAAAGATCGCCACAAGAAGGTAAAACTAACCCCAACACTCATTTGTTAGATTTTTGTATTGTTTTCTGTGCAAAACATCCAAGTAATGCAAGTCATCCAAAACATCAAAACCATTGAATTACAAAATTATGCTATTAGTAGTTATTCCGAGCAAAATAAGCCGTAAAAAAACAATCAGAAATGGTTGTGATGCAACTCTTGCTCCAATAAAACCGATAATGGTCCTTTCATTTCACTCAATACTTAATGATTTCCATCTTGATTATTT
The DNA here is from genome assembly GCF_024713975.1 of Paralichthys olivaceus. Lineage (NCBI taxonomy): Eukaryota > Metazoa > Chordata > Actinopteri > Pleuronectiformes > Paralichthyidae > Paralichthys > Paralichthys olivaceus. Next base: position 17,517,273 of record NC_091104.1, on the reverse strand, counting down.
CTGTAGACTGTAGATTAATGAAAATTAGTAGTTGCACTTAAAGCGATTAAAACATCCCATTGGTGGACAAAATCGACCCTTCAGCTTGAGTTGCATGATACTTGTGTAGCGTAAAAAATAGTCTTGCATGCGTGTTGTCTATTGTGTGCATGTCGGCACTGGTTGGTCCAAGATCTCATCTCTGTTTCTCCTCTTAGGTTGTCACAGAACTTTGAAGGTGCATTTGAGGCAAAAAAGACTCCAGGTAGCCAAGATCTTTCAGGTGAGCTGGGAAGAAATTACAGATGAATTTTAATCTTGATTTTTTTTTTTTTCTGTCAAACTGATTTATATCTTCTGTTTCCAACAGGTTCATTGAAATTCCCTGGAAAGAGCAGAGGCTGGGAAGTTTGAGGCTGATCACCTCTTATCAGTACTGATCCCAAGAGGGATTTGTCTGCAGAGATTTCTCCTTCACTGAGAAAATACTCTGTTTTTATTGCTTCAGCACTGATTACAAGCTTTTTTTTTTATGAACATTGATCGTGTGCCATTTGACCCTTTTTTATTGAATGTTTCCAGATTGACAATATTTTTATACTGAAGACATTTGGTGATCTAGTATTTTGTCTGAAGAAAAGGAAAATAAAGTTGTTTTTTTCAATGTAAATTGTGTTTTCATTTACCTGTACATATGATTAGATCACAGTAAAGATGAGCAGGATGTTTTTTTTTTTTATATCAAATGAATGTTTTCTTCAGGATAAATTGGACAACTACCTATGGGATTTCAGTCCTTTCTTGGATATTGTCTATTTTATTTTTGTCAATTTTGAAGTGCAGTCGTTGGTAATGGAGTGAGATTTACCAAAGGAAACTCCTAAAGATGGGGGGGGGTTGACTAATATTCCTTATAGATCAAGGACATGGGTATTTATGTTAATTACAGTTATAGTTCTTAAAACAATGTACTGTCAGGAGATTACAGATTAGAAGCAGCTATTGATTCCCAGTAGAACTAATTAACATACCCAAACCTGGCCTTCATTTGACTATGCATTTCAATGCATTTCCAAACTTAAAACGTTTTAATACATTTCACTGGCATTTATAGTAGGCAGTATAATATAATGGATGTACTGTATATAATGAGTGAGTTAATGCTTGTCAGTACCTAAACCCTGCAGTGATACAGGGTCTTTGGACTGTCTTCAGCAGGTATTAACCCATAAATTAAAATTATATATACACACATTATAATCAATACTTAGTCTATTGTATATACTGCATTTGACTTTGGCATAAGCACAGTCCAGAGATCCTGTTACACTGCAGGGTTCAGTGTTCCCATGTGTGCAAGTGTCTTTATGTGCAGCTGAGTGGATGATAAACCTTGAGCAACAGTAAAACCTCCACTGAAAGTTTCTTTACGGGGCTTTAACGACAAACAGTGCTCAGGTGGTAACAGGCAGGTTTCCACTCACCAAAGCGGACACGTGCACACATGCACAATTTGTTTCCTGGTGTTTAAAAAAACGTTTCGATCCTGCAGCTGCATTCAAGCCAAACACGAACACGTGTAAATACATTTCCCACCATAAACACGGACTTCTTTCTCCTCCCTGTTATGGCGGATTGTTCCTTTAAATGACTCTCTCCTCCCACAGGTTGCTAACATATCCGCGCCCCCATCCAGCAGCAGCAGATACTTTCACATCAACAATGGGTGTCCTCGCCAATTTCAGTGAAAAACACGCTCCTATTTCAATGAACATGGCGGAAACTGATCGCCTTTAAACCCTCACCTATGCGACAGAGCAGCAGCTGACTGACCACAGACGCTGCCGCCGGTAAGCTCGCATTTTCTCGTCGCTTGTTTGGTCGGTTGTGTTGGACGCTAGTTAGCGTCCGTGCTAACAAGCTAGCTGGCGATGCTGCTAGCCCGCTGTTAGCCTAGGCCTCAATCTCTGTGTGTGTCGGAGCGTGGTCTCTGCGGACACCCCGGGGTCCCACAGTCATTGTACAGGCCCACGATGTGTTCCTCTGCTGCCTCATGTCTCAGATGCTAAACGGCCTGAGGAGACATTTGCATCGGGAAGTGAGCTAATGGTGTAGCACGGAAGCTAGCTTTGTAATGTCAGCTTCCGCAAACCTTGCACCATATTTGGGATTGCACACGCATTCGGTGCAAAGTTATTTAGCGCAACATGCAAGTGCTGCATATTTATGTGGGTGATGTTTGTTTCGATTCGAGGCTGAGACTTCCAGGAAGCATTGGCCTGCTTGTTTGTTTTGACTCTGTGCACCACTCCTTGTGTCACTGGCTGTGTCACATCCAACCACTGGCTCAAATGATCCTCTCAGCACTGATGCTGTGTCAGTAAAATCTACCTTACAAATTATGCATTCTCTTTAATTATGAAATGCTCGGGGCTTTCAGCAATAGTTTTTGCCAGTACCTGGATGTTCACCTGAACAATAAACCTGACTGATCATTATCAGAAGGGTCAGAGAAAACTGAATCTGCTGAGGAGAATGAGGTGATGACTGTGGTGGCATCAGCCATCTTCTTTGATCTGCTGGGGCTGCAGCATTTCAGCTCCTGACAAGAGGAGACTGGACAGACCCATTAGGAAGACCAGCTTGGTCCTGGGATACCCCCTTGGCCCAGTGTAGTTGGTGAGACAGAGGAGAATGAGAGCTAAGCTGTCTTATCTATGAGAAAGCTCATGCAGGACACCACCACAGCAAACGGGTCAGACTGGCCCAACAGTGACAGACTGATCCACCCTAAGTGTCAGACCGAGAGGTATGGCAGGACATTACTTCCTGCTGCTGTAAAACAACCAGCACTGCTCTCAGTAGACCACATGCACTTAATATATGCATAGCTCACCCAGTTTTTCAACTAATATTTCTGTGTAAATTATCATTTTTCTGCTCATGCATTTTCAATATCACAAATGTGCAATACTGTTTATATTTCTTGACACTTAACATATTTCTTTTACAGTCCCACGTGTTTGGATTGTATTTTTTATTTATTTATTACATTTACTGAGTGTTAATTTCACTATTCCCTTTTTGTCGCTTTAATATGTAAAATGTCTCCAGAGTGGGACTGATAGGACTATCTTTTCTTAATTTTTGATATTCCTTTCTGCATTTTTTGTGTCTCATCTGCTCCCTTCTTATAAATAGGAGAGAAAGAAGAGAAGAGAAACCGACTAAGTCAGACACACAGCCGAGAGAAGTGAGCTGTGGGTGTGTCTGCGATGGCTGGTGGAAGGCGAGGGGCAAACCGCACCACATACTGCAGACCACCGCTGAGCGGTGAACCAGGCTCGGTCAGTAACGGCAACCACTCCACCAGTTCCCCGGTAACTGGGGTGCGATCACGTACGAGGTAAGTCAGGCCCCTGATCACACTCATCTGGGCTGCATCATGACAATAATACTTCATAATGGCATTCATCAAGATTTTCTTTGCCCTCTGTCCCGTCTGCAGGAATGGGTCTGGAACGTGCATGTCCAGCCCACCCCTGGCCGCTCAGACAGTGGTTCCTCTGAAGCACTGCAAGATCCCAGAGTTGTCTGTGGATTGTAACGTGCTGTTCGAACTCCATCTTTTCTTCTGCCACCTCGTTGGTCTGTTTGTCCACTATGTCAACATCTACAAGACTGTGTGGTGGTACCCCCCTTCTCACCCTCCCTCACACACGTCTCTGGTGAGTGGTGTTGACTTACGGTTATTATAGCTTTGATTAATCAGTTTCTTTATACGGCCTACCAGAGAATCTGTGTAGGCCGTATCTGTGAGAATCTGTTTGTTTTGCTGTATGTTGTGTTATTATACAGTACTTATCTATGTTAATGATGTAAAGTGGCTCATATGAGAATGCTGTTTTAATGCTTGTGGACAGTAAAAGCAATAATCCTAAATCATTCTTGTTATTTACAGAATTTTCACCTCATTGACTATAACATGCTGGTGTTCACAATCATCATCCTGGCAAGGAGGTTAATTGCAGCGATTGTTAAAGAAGTAAGAATTATTTTTTTGACTATTGCAGTATTTATTGCTCCTCACAGTGTGGTTCTTGAAGCCTAATATTCAATCTCAATCTCTGTTATTAGCATATGGGAATAAAAGCTAAACAGATCTTTACACAGTGTTTGCTAGTCCACATTATCAACTCTGATTTCAGGAATTCTTGTTTTGAAAGAGTTTGCTTCTCTATGATTCATTAAGGTGTAATATGTCAAACTCCTAGCTTTTCCTTCTTCTTCTCTCCTTCAGGCATCACAGAGTGGGAAACTCTCCTTCCCCCACTCGATCTTTTTAGTGATGGCTCGGTTTGCTGTGCTAACGCTGACGGGCTGGAGCTTGTGCCGCTCCCTCATTTACCTGTTCAGAACCTATTCTGTCCTCAGCCTGCTCTTCCTCTGTTACCCGTGAGTAACTTCAGGAAAAACAAAGAAACTTTTACCGGCTCCATGATGGAAGAGGATCATTATGATTTCATGTGTTATGCTTCATGTTTGGACATTTTAGTGCAGCCTTCAGTTGAAACACTGCCTTGGGGTTATGACTTATGACTTAGTGACTGCCTTAGTTCCAGTAAAAGCTGTGTCATTGTTTCCCACAGGTTTGGTATGTATATTCCGTTCTTCCGGCTGAACTGTGATTTCCGGAGGGCAGGGCCGCTCTCGCCCATTGCAAGCATTGGCTCCAAGGAGGTGGGCCGGGGCAGGGACTATCTGACCGTGCTGAAGGAGACATGGAAGCAGCACACCAGCCAGCTGTATGGCGTCCAGGCCATGCCAACACATGCTTGCTGCCTCTCCCCGGACCTCATCCGAAAGGAGGTGGAGTACCTGAAGATGGACTTCAACTGGAGGATGAAGGAGGTGCTGGTCAGCTCAATGCTCAGCGCTTACTACGTGGCCTTTGTACCCGTCTGGTTTGTGAAGGTGAGAACCTGTGCAACGTTATCATTCAGTACACTTGAGCTGTGCGCCACTGAATGTACCAAGTGTAAATCTTCAAACCTGTATATTTTCCTTCAGAGCACACAGTACGTGGACAAGCGCTGGTCTTGTGAAATGTTCATCCTGGTGTCACTCAGCACGTCAGTAATCCTCATGAGGCACTTGTTGCCTCCTCGATACTGTGACCTGCTTCACAAAGCTGCAGCTCACCTGGGCTGCTGGCAGAAAGTAGATCCCTCACTCTGCTCCAATGTCCTTCAGCACATGTACGTACTGCTTGTTAGTTTTTACTGGATTCAATTTTTGTCAAATTCCAATCTCACTCTTCTACGATATTTCATACAGCTGGACAGAGGAGTACATGTGGCCACAGGGAGTTCTGGTCAAACATAACAAGAATGTGTACAAGGCCATGGGCCACTATAACGTTGCAGTTCCATCAGATGTGTCCCATTATCGCTTCTATGTGAGTATTCCTACATGAACAGCAACAAAGAGGTTTTCAGACATGAATCCTGGAAAATTGAGTCGGTTCATAGAGTTTGCCTTTCACGTATGAAGAATGCAGCAGGAAATTGGTCGGGATATTCAGGCGATGGGTGGTGCCCGAGTACAGCATGTAGGAGGCAGAACATGACATAAATTCTGCTGCTGCAGAAATTGCACATTTTTTGTTTAAAGAACATTGACACCACCATCAGGCTTTCTTATCAAGAATCTTGAATGTTGTCTCTCCAAATTGACATATTTGTCTTTTTCATCCTGAGATATTTGTATTGTATTTGTTTTTTTTAATCAATTTCGCATCCATCATAAGATGTTTTTTACAGGTCCACTCAATTGCTGTGAATTTTCTGGACATTTTCCTGCTGTATTCTCCCATAGGCTCACTCTGACATTTTCAGGACATTTTACTAGGGGGCTCAAAGGAATGGTTCCAGAAAGTGTTGGAAGAAACTGACGCAGACATTTACATTTTCACATATAGCCACAATTTCAGGAAAAGTGCAGAGTTGTGTGCATGTCTGCACACAGTTCCAGAAATTTCATAGTACCTGTATTCACATAGCCCATTTGTAAAATATTTATGCTGTTTTAAAGAGGAAGATATTACTGACTGCATCCTGTTTTCTTCCCTTAGTTCTTCTTCAACAAGCCTTTACGAATACTGAACATACTCATCATCCTGGAAGGGGCTATGATATTCTACCAGCTATACTCACTGATATGCTCAGAGAAGTGGCATCAGACAATATCGCTGGCTCTGATCCTTTTCAGCAACTACTACGCCTTCTTCAAACTTCTGCGAGACAGAATAGTCCTGGGAAAGGCGTACTCGTACTCGAACAGCTCATCAGACCAGAAAGTCAGTTAGACTTTAAGCTATTGTTGGTCACATTCACTTTGGAACAAGACAGACATGCCTCAGAGCTCTGTATTTTATAAACTGCATTTTGTGTCACGTTTTTGTTCAGTTCTGTCATAATAAAAAGAAATATTTTTGTATTACTTTAAAGCTTTGTTTGAGTTTTATTTGGGTCTTAAACCTGTTTCCATTGTCACCACAAGATGCCTCTGTTTTTCAAAAAAGAAATGGTAAATAGGTGTAAATTTCAGGTGACGATTGAAGACCAAATGTCTTTTCATTGCTGATTTGGTTTGGAAGTACTAAATGTTGACATTTAAATACTGAAAATATTTACTGAAATGATAGTATTTATGTATTGTACTAAAACCATCTAGCTGAATTTATATTGTTTAAAAATTGGTTTTACAATACTTTTCAATTTCAATATTTATGTAAGAAAAGTTTAGCAAAAAATAGCTAAAACTGGATTTATGATGTCAAGACAAACAAAATCAGATGTCTGTCCCATCAGGCTACACTTATTTTTATATATATTATTTCATTATTATTACTAATAATAAATTGTGTTATATGCACCTTTCATACATGAAATGCAACTCAAATGCTTCATATCAATGAATATACATTAAATTAACATAAAAACTGAAAATTGATAGTGGAAAAAAATCTGAAACAAAACCCAGTAAGTAAAACGTGAGATAACACAAGAGCAGTAAGATCAGTGGATAAACGTAATTAATTGGCAATAAAATAAAGTTAAACATGATACATAAAAAACAGTCAAATATTTTTAAACTGCAAAGCATGGAAAAATAAAGCCACCTGAAATCAGATAAAAGGTTTTTTTTAAAGCAAACAGGGCCGGATCCAGAGACAAGGCCAGGGGGGCACACTGGCCACAGCTGACATCTGGTTGGCCCCTGAAGTTCCCCTGTAATATTAGTAGTCTTTAAAAAACAACTTACAACATCCATCCATTCATCCATCATCTATACCTCTTAGGCTTTTGAGGATGGCGAGAGGAGCTGGAATAAACCCCAGCTGACTTGGGGCGAGAAGCGGGAAACACCCTCCAGTCCACCACAGTGCCAACCTACAAACACTCTGAACCCAATCTGCATGTCTTTGGACTGTGAGAGGAAGCCACACATTGTGCCTGAACAAGGAACAATTTTAATTTGCGCGTGGCTTTGCTCAAAGCTATAGAGCTAACAGCAAACAAGGACTGATTTAAATACGATCATCCTTTCTGTTCCCACAACAGGGACAAATACACAGCATCGTGTTCACTGTACACAGTCACCAGCAGCTGGTCAGAGATCAGTGATGTACAGTATCGTGTTCACTGTACACAGTCACCAGCAGCTGATCAGAGATCAGTGATACACAGCATCCTTTTCACTGTACACAGTCACCAGCAGCTGATCAGAGATCAGTGATGCACAGCATCGTGTTCGCTGCTTCCTCTCGAAGGGACACTGTCTCTTTAAGACGGATAAAGCCCTCAGCTCCGCACGAGCGGACGCATCTCTTTATATTTCACCATCCACCGCTGCTGCGACAGTTCTCCATTATTCACCGTATGTTCCAGCAAATCTTCATTTAAGTGAAGTGTCGGTGGGCATTTGAAATCCTGGATGGAGAAGCGAGACGCTGGACGCAGCCGGTTTGCTCTGTGGTGCGTAATTGATCCGGTCAGTCTTATTTGTGACATTCGTTGACGATAAATCTGCTTTACATGGTTTTTTCTCGTTACATTTAACAGAATATTGTAACAAACTGTTGCTTACGTGTTATTCTCGAACCCCACACGCCACGGTGGAGATATAACCACGTAACGAGGGAAAGATGCGTGTAAAGTTGGTTCTGTGTATGACTAGTGGCCATCTTTGGTTTGTACTTTGAACCGAGGCTGGTGCAGCGTTGAGCAGATGAGATGCTGAAGCAGTGATTTTATTCCATGCAACGGGACAAAGCGTTATTAAGACTCAACACTGACACTGTGACAGAAAGGCAGTCACTTTATAATGTATATATTATTATAACTTTATAGTAACATGGTGCAAACAACCACACTGCTGCGGGGATATGGCACTAAAATCACTGCAGGACCCTTAACAAGAAAGTGATCTAGAACTGTTACAGTGCCATGCAATACAAGTCTTGTAATACTACAGTACTTTCTATATATTGAAAGTTGTATTTGATTAATATGCATAATAAATGCGTTTCCATTTCCAGGTCACTTAGTGTAAAGAGATGAGTGTAAAGCTAAAGTACACAAAGGGTGGAGTATATTGATTTTCTCGTTCAGCCATTAATCTGTAAGTGATGCACATGAAATCCGTTATTGTATTATACCGTATGGGCTCATGTCTCATGAGGTTCTGTACTGTGTGTTTGTTTCTGTAATTCAGTCTTTCATCATGACATCAAAGCTCACTGCAGTTGTTCACTCATCACACCCTCCTTCACTTCACACATATTCTCTAATACTGCTCCACTTCAAGGCTGCTCTAAAAATATTTTTTCTAGGCTGCCGTGTCACTCCCACTTTTCACACCAGGGAGACAAGAGCAGGAAATTGCTTCCATTTTAAACTTTCATCCATTGGCAATCACATGTAGATGGAAAGATGATTAGTATTCTCCTCTGCTCTATGATTTGGATGTTTCTATACCACTGTTACAATTAGACAGGCACGGTGTTTAACTGGTTAAAGCTTCACTAAACCTTTTCTTCTTTTGCAGTGTGGAGAATCCTGAGCTGCAGCACTAACTCTGCTGCAGTCCTCCACACAGCCCTTCTCTCACAGAGGGGCAGGCTGCTGGTTTTGAGCTTCCCATCCCTTTTGTTGTTTTACTACATCCTGTGCACCAGCCAGCCAGTGAGTGAGGGATACTTCAACTTCTCTTGGAAAAAAATAAACAATAATGGAAGACAAACGCAAGAAGCGCAGCCCAAAGGTCTCCCTCCCGCAGCCTCCTCCTCCCCCCATCAACCCCCGCAAACTGTCCGTCATGCCTGCCAGCAAAAGCGCCACCTTCTCCCTCGGCCTGCCGCAGCCTCCCTCCCCCAAGAACAGAGGCAAGTACAAGAGGTCCATAGGTGCGCCGGGCCAGCCCAAAGAGGTGTTCGCAGCCGTCGTGGCTCCACCAAAGACCACCAGGTGTGTATCTATGAGTAACAATGAAATCCTCCAGAAAACATTTATATGCATTTATAAAAAAGCTTTTCAATCCTAGCATCCTTTGTCCTCCACACTAGAATGGCAGTCAGTACAGTTCATGCCTCAGCCAAGGCCCAACAGTCTCCTTATTGAACCACCATTAAATTCACTAGATCTTGATTTTTATTGGGATCTGCCCCACCAATGCATTCACTCATAGATATCAGAACATGCCTCTGTTTTTTCATCAGGATCCATGAATTATTGTCTGAGAAATTGCACCCTATCTTAATGTTTAACAAAAGGGTGGAAAAAAATATTGGATCCACATTTACATTTACATTTAGGGCAAAATGTAATGTAATGGGTTTGTCCTTGGGTCATGTCCTTGGGTCATGCCCCACCCCTCCACAAATGTTAATGTAAATTGTGTTGAGCAGTTTTTGTATAATCCTCCCAACTAACAAACGCAGATGAAAACATAACGTCCTTGGGTGGAGGTAATAATGTGAGATCATACAGTGTGGATTAGCTCTACCAAAGTTACAAAGTTGCTCTTTAAATGTCGTCACAAGCCCTGGTAAGCAGAAACAGGAGGCAGGTCACCAATGATGTTTTCTGTCTGTTTCTCCTTAGGCCCCACAAAGAGAAGCCCAGGGCCCCACAGCCAGCAGGGCCCAGTAAAGTAGTCCAGTCTTCCCCCTTGCAGCACTCCTTTCTCACAGACGTCTCAGATGTGAGAGAGATGGAGGGAGGCCTCCTCAATCTCCTCAACGACTTCCACTCAGGCAAACTGCAGGCGTTCGGTAAGCTTAGCTTGATTAGACTGGCCACCGAGGGAATATTTTGTTACAGGCTGAAAGCAAAGCCAGTTGAAAAGTGGCTTTGTTACTGAAGTCAAATAGTGGCTGTGCTATTTTTATCTGCTGCCATGGTAATACTGCTGGTAATACTTTTGACTTTGCTGTAGTCCCCCTGCAACCAAAAGTGCTATAACAAAGTCACACCTGTCTGGTCTCACTCCTCTGTTTTGTAGGTAAGGTGTGCTCTTTTGAGCAGCTGGAGCATGTGCGCGAGATGCAGGAGAAGCTGGCGCGATTGCACTTCAGCCTCGACAGCCACGTTGAGGAGCTTTCAGAGGACCAGAGGAAGTGTGCCTCCGACCACAACCTGGAACACCTGCTCAGTAACGTGAGTGCAACCACAGCAGCAGAGAGTCATCTCCATAGAACATAATCTCAGTTTTTAGCTGGTCATGAAGTTATATGAATGTCTGAATATCAAGCCTGTAAACTAATAAAAAAAGACTTTCTGCACATCAAGAAATAAGATGGTGTCTACTAAGCCACGAAAACAGCATCATGTGAGTCTCCACTGACAAACCCTTCCTTCAGTTGAAGTGGGTTCATTGTTCCTGAAAACAGAACGAACCAGGTTTTGTAAAGACTATGAAGTAAAACACTGGGGAAATTATTATGAGGAATAGTTCTTATACATGTTGCTCTGGAAGAGTTTTCAAGAAGTTTGGAAAAATAACATTGATGATGTCATCAGGATTATGTTATTGGGTAAGACTTAAATATGTTGCCAATGACAGAATATATAAAATGCACATAAATAATCTTTTCATTTCTTTCCCTGTTACCTGTGAACCTAAGTTTCCAATGAAGCAGACACGAGTGAAAGCTCATACACAGTAAACACAACACTAAAGAAACCCTGAACACACCTGGTAATAACATGTGGTTTTTGTAATCCAATCACAAGTCCACAGCTCTGAGTGCATGCATTCATGCCTGGCATACAAATGTGGCCCCACATGAATCACCTCCCCGCTCATTACAAACAAACACGTTCGTCATTTCTCTTCGTGTGTGTCTGTGTCGGCACAAGCGATTAAAAGAGAGGTAGAGAGGAGGAAGGAGAGTCTGAATGAAAAGATTGGACCAATTTAAGGACGGTATCGATCATTCTGTGATGATCAGAGTTGATATTGTGGTCACAAACAAATCAAGAGAAGAGGAAACAATCTGATCTGAGTGCGTTCACTTAGAGCTGTTCACTTAAGTTTGGATCACTGGAAACACAGGTGTAAATAGGTCAATGAATTTGTTGGACTCATGGTTAATGTTATGAGGAACACTAGAGGCGGCTGTGAAAGAGGTCTATGATGAATATATTAACATTGTTATATGCCTTACTGCACATGCACTCCCAGTGTTAATTATTATCCAGCACAATCACTGATGGGCAAAGCGATTCTATTGTTAGCGTGTTGTGTGGCTCCTAGTTACCCACGCCTGGGGCTGCTCTGCTCTCAGTGGGGAAGCTGCGGTGCTGTGTGTGAGGGAAGTGAGAAAAAGACTTCACTTGCCAGGAATAACTTGCAGCGAGTGGATAACTGTGCCTCAGAGCAGACGGGCTGTGAAGTGACTTTTCTTTGTGTAGATGAGGAAATCAGATCACAACTCTGTAGTGATGAGGAGAATTTAATTCATACCAATGCGCCACACACAGGCTGTTATGTCATATGATCATGTTTAGTGATGAGTGCCCTGTAGTGTCACTTAAGCTGCTATTTGTGGCTGTTCATATTTTCAATGCAATCTCTTATGTCATTTGTTCCATTTGTTTCCGCAGCTGGAGGAGCTCAGCACCTCCATGTATCCTTTCCTAATTGAATGTGTGTTTATTTATGGGAGTCAGCCAGCACTCCAAGGTGTGCCAACACTTGATTTAGATAATCTGTGTTCACTTCAGTCCCTCCATGTGAATCCTTAACGTGCCCGTGTTCAGACAAAAGCTCCACTTGGCTGAGAACCAGGACCTGCCCAAGACATCTGGCCCCTGACAAGAGCGAAGGTGTGGAGGGCGGCGACAGCACACTCATCTTCTCCCAATGTCTAACCGTGGCCAGGTTGCCATGGCATTGATCCAGCTGCCTTAGAAACAGAATGGAAAGACCCACAGGAGGAGGAGGAGCCATTTTCCCTCATTTGGTCAGTAAAACCAAGGGAATAATACAGTAGCTTAAAGCAGCACAGCATTAAATGTACCAAAATTATCCTCCCCTCGTTAATGAATCAGAGGGTGGACTTCACAGTTGAAGATGAACGAAACCGGTTGTTACAGTTTTGAACATTTATCAACTAACTTCAGTTAGTAGTTACATCATTTGGTAACAACTGAATCCCAGCGCGTGAAGTTGTTGCTTGTATTTTCCTTACAAAAAGCACATTTTATGAGAGCTTAAGACAATATTTTATTTATTTCATAATAAATGCAGTTTTGCTTAATTTTAGAACCTGTTCAGACCTGGTATTAACATCCATCCACAAAGATCTGATCACAACTGGTATTAAAGTGTGTCCTGTGACCACTTGGTAATGGTATCTTATATATATATATATATATATATATATATATATATATATATGATATCTTGAGCATCTTGCTCAAGGACACTTTAGCGTGCAGATGGGGAAGAAAGGGATTGAACCGCTGTCCTTCTGGTTGGAGGATGACTGCTCTACTGCTCAAGCAAAGCCGCCCTGCTCCTGATCGGATCTCGCTGCCCCTATATGCAATAAATCACGTACGTCATTTGTGTTCACGAAGCCCACATGATGTTTAAATCCAGTCTGAGTTTATAGATGTGCACAATGTGTGTGTGCCTCTGTGTGTAAGTGCGCAACATAGAAATCATTATGGGGGAATCAGTGTTGATATTGTGGCTACAAACAAATCTGTGTATGGTCAGTGAAAAGAGTACAAATTTCTTTGATTTATTGCGAAACTGTAGCGCGTCAGATACGTGGCTTTTCATATGTGAGGATTTGTGTTCATGCAACAAAACAAATGTGGCTCAGACAACCTCAGAATGGGTTTTGAGGACACATTTGTGTGGTCACACCACTTATGATCAGATCACTCAGGACGGATGTTAACACCAGGTCTGAATGTCCTTGATTGAACACGTCTGCCAGTAAAGGTGTGAATATACTTTCGTATCGAATAGCAAATGTATTTGGCCGTTTTTTGACAAAACCACTGTGGTTAACTCTGAAGTTTAGAGGAAGTTTTCACCTTTTGCTATTATTCTGAATGCACTCACTCATTTTATATATTTGCTAAAAGTTTAATACTGACTGGATTTCAACAGTATCTGGACGATCCTCTCTTTGAAAAAGGTGCATTTTAAAAGGGACAGTGTGAGGAGACCTCTGTACAAAATGTATGTCTGATTAACTTATATGTAAATGTATGTAAAATAGTTGTTTCACCGATGTGCAGTTCAGCTACTGTATTTGCTTACACTGACGGTTGAAAATAATTGAAGTAGGACAATTTTGTCAGTGCTTCTTCAGAATTGCCTTTTGGTTTTATTTTTCGTGAAGGACGGCCAATAGCAGCGTCCCTGCAAGCACAGACTAGTCCCCACTGCTACTGAGATGCTGTAAAACCCTCTTTTTGCAACCTGTAGATCTCAAAGAGAATCTGCAGTTGGACACTGTGTTGGATAATACATCCACAGAGTAATGCAGCTAGCATAAGCCTTTGAGCAGTCCTATTTCAAGATGGCAGCTACTTTCATAGTTTTAAGATTTAGGGGCTTAGATTGATTCAATTCCAAACCTGGCAGCAAAGTACCTTGGCCGGAATATATAATCCCTGACAAGACAGTTGAAGTGTGACATTAGTTTTTAATCTGAAACATTAAAGCATGTCAAAGCATTGGTGCATTTGTTAATTAAAATATAAGTCTTTTGCACTGCTTGCTAAACCTACCTCTTCTACAGGACCTTGGAACATGTGAAATCTCTCGTTTCAGTTTGTTCATCAAAGATCTTTAAGTCAGCTGTTTTCTGTTATTTCACATTTTAAGAGGGTTAATTAGCTTTACACATCATGCCATATGAATTTGACAGTTATAACAACCCAAAAACGCATGTATCCTCATGTTTATCACCAACTGTATCCATGAATAAAGGTAAATCAGGTTAAAGACAGAATGACGTGTGTTTCTTTGACAGTAAAATTAAATTTTCATCTTTAAACTAGAATTACCACCCCCCCCCCACCCCACACACGCACTCATATAAGGTCACAGTGACCTTTGACTACCATATTCTAATCAATTCATTTGTGAGTCCAAGTGAATGTTTGTAACAAATATGAAAGGATTTCTTCATGGTGCTCTTGAGATGTTGTGTTCACACGGCAGAAGATGTGTTTTGTGAGGACCAGTGACCTTGAACTTTGACCACAAACATTTTTCATTCTTGAGTCCAACTGAAAATTTGTACCGCATTTGAAGAAATATGGACAACCCAAAAGCACAGAGTTTCCAGCATCTGTCTTCCGCCCTTGCAAAGACATAAAAACTGTAAATGTAGCTTCTCCCTTAAAAATGTGAATGAGGCACCTGCTGTTTAATAGTACCTAAATAAAACACTTTATTTATATATCAGTCCATCTTTGCTCTTGTTCACAAACATAAAGTGTGATATAATTTAACAATAAATGAATGAAAAGGCTACATGAAGACTGGCACTATTCTGAGACAGAGTCAGATTGGGGGCATCACTGTTTCTCAGGCAACCGCTGGAGTAACCGCACTCCTTTATGCTTTCACGCCATCCCCATCCAGGAGCATTAGTCAGAACCCAAGTGTGATCTAATCATCAATGCGCGCACGTGGACACACACAGAGAACTGATCGCACAACACAGAGCGTCTTCCCATCTTCAACCGCCTCTCCATCTGATGACTAAACTGCTCAGACCCACAAAAAACTTTAAGTTTGCCTTTTATATATATATATATAACAAAAAATAGAAACTTTTTGATCTTGCCAGTAACTTTAGGTCATGCAAAACAAAAACAAAGAGACAAAATCACCTCATCACATCATTAATATGACTTTGAAACCATTACATGATAGATAAATTGTAAACTGTACCATCGAACAGCATACAATTAATACTGTGCAAATACACTTTAGAGCTGTACAAAGTTTTGTACTATTATTGTTAATCTCAATTCACAAACATTTAAAACAACTACAGAAGACATCTTAAAAGTATTAACATCGCATCTGGTGCAACAGCAAAAATATACACATTTCAATTCCCTGTCTTCTTCCTTGTCTTTTTGTGCATTTCATTTGTACACTCTACGATAGTGTCTCTGATTTGTCTACAGTACATGTGTTTAGATTATGGGAAAAAAGAAGCAATGACAATAATAGGATGTTATAATGTAAAAGTCATGACATTTATCATGATGATGAGTTACCTTTTCAAAGTGCAAAGAGAGCAGGTTGAGTGTGTGTTTCAGTTGTTCATGTTTCTGTATCAGAAAATCTCACTGAGATAAGAATTCTTTAAGGACTTTGTCTATTGTGATACAAAAGTGCAGGCACTGTGAGAAATGTGGAACATCTCTGTCTTCAAGTAAGATCAGTGTCTAAGAGGGGCCATCAGGGACATTATTCAGAATTACCTCTCACACACACACACACACGCGTGAAATGTTCTTACATACAATACTGAAACACTCTCACATAAACAACTGAAAAATGATTTGCACACTACTGAAATGCTCTCATATAATATACATAATATATTTCACTATAATGTGTGAGAGAATTTCAGTTAAAACGGAAGGTGTTTCAGTAAAACCGGAAGATCTTCGGTTCAACTAAAATGCCAGTTCACAGCGTGATTCACGTGTTGATCGTCAGCCACGTTGTTCGCAACACCAATGACATTTAATGAAATTTTAGTTCTTGTGAGAATTCTGCCCTGATCTGATCCACGGCGCACACAAGCCCCCACCTTGCCTGTCCCTCCTCCTCCTCCACTTAGCTCTCATAAAACCCTAAGCGTCAAACCCCTGCAGCCTGCAGGACTCCTCTGACCTGCAGCATCAGTCCCTGACATTGTTTGGTGCAAAATTAACCGCAATACTTAACATTGTAGTGCCCCTGAAAACATTATGTGGCTACATTTTTAGGCGTCAAACCCGCTAAAAACGCTTCCCTTTTCATACAAAGAGCATCCATGCATAACGCATAGCCTACACGTTTTGTACTAATGAAATCTGTGATTTCAAAGCCTTGTCCAGCTGTTTACTGACGTTTGTCATGTTTAATGAAGAGAGAGGGGGACAGACAGACACAGACAGACAATTTAAAGACAGTTTTACAAATTCTCTGTGGGGAAGAAAGACTCTCTGACCTTCTCCTGCTTGCCATTGAGCAAGACATACAAATAAAAGTGAGGTCATAAAAATCTTTCAAGAGATGGCACCAAGGCTTGAGCACCTGCCCCTAAAATGTCTGTGCATGTGCCTGCATCACATGACAGAAAGGCCTTCCTGTTTAACTGTAATTTTCATATTCACTACTGAACTGTTATAGTTCAATTACTAGTAGAATTCTATATCAGAGCATTTCAGCTGTGTATATGGGCAAATTTTACTAGTATGATGTACTAGTATGTTGTATGATGTACTAGTTGTGTGTGTGTATGAGAGCATTTCACATGTATGTATGAGAGCATTTCACATGTGTGTGTGTGAGAGGTAATTCTGAATAATGTCCCTGACGGCCCCTCATAAGTGTCAATGTTCTTCTCTTCCAACATTTGGTTGTGTTTGGATTCGGCTTAAACCTTATGAGGCCCTAAGGATCTCTTTTAAATTTTTCTGGATGTTGAAAGGCTGGGAGGCGGCACACACATTCAGACTGGACCCCATCTGGGCGTCAAGGGCTTGGCACAGTTTGGCAGTGGCAGCCCGCACGCTGCCGCCGCAACCGCTGTGGGTGGAGGTACCCAGGAGGTGCCACACTAAGGGAAGCACTTTCTGCTCCACCATCTGGGGTTTGCGATGGTAGAGCTCTGTCACAATGTCTAGAAATGAAAAAAAAGAGAAGTCAGACATACTAAATAATCAGAGAGTGGAGGTCAGAATGTATTACAGTGAACAGAATGATCCCAACAGACATACCTGCAACCTTTGCAATAAGATCCACCTTTGCTTTGCCATTTAAAAATTTTGCCTTGGTGCAGAGAGGCTGAAGGAGATGTGTATTATCTGTCATGGAAACAAAGAAAATCACAATATGAAATAAAATTCTCTAAATCAAACATGAAAATTCACCTGTAATAAAATAATCTGAAGGCTTAAAATGAGAACCGAGATTTAAGATGAGTGCATCAATGGCTCCAACAGCAGCAGAGTAGATGGCATTGCTTTTAGAGTTGAGGTGATTATCCACGATTGCAGGGATCAGGATGTTGACCACTTGGGACAGGTCCTCCTTCATCAGGAGGATAATTTTCTGCAGCGACTCGAGGGCGTGCAGGTTGACCTTAGTGTTGGACTCCAGCAGCCGGCCCTTGAAGGCATCAAACACCTGACAGTGGGGAAATGAAGGATGAACAACAAAAAGGTGAGAGATGTCTCTTTCACAGTTAGGTTATGATACAAAATAGTATGATAGTAACTGGAATCTTTGACAAATGCTCATACTAACCGGGAATATACTTTTGATGACCATGTTGGGGTTGTGCTGGCAGTCTTCCACAAGCTGGTTGATTCCCTCTATCCTCTCTCTGAAGTCTTTTGAACCCAGCTGATCTGAGATCTGCTTGATGTATTGACCCTTGTCTACAATGCTCGGAGATTTATAGCTATAATTAGACTCCCTGTAGAAGAAGCAAAATATATCAAATGGTTTACCTTTATAAACCTGTGAGTCAAGTATAAATTAGGGATGGACCTTTAGAATTTTCATTCTAATGATAACTGGGACTCTTTAATCGATTATTAACGATTTACTGACAGGATTAAAACTGTATATAATGGATTGAGCGTCTGACACATCAACAAATAGAAACATGTTTGTTTTACAAGAAGTTAATTTTCATACAAACAGCAGCATAACCAGGAGACTCACACACACAAACAACTTTTCTACTGGGGTTTTTTCAGAAATACAACATGCCCAAATGCTGCCAGTCTGGTACGCAGTCTGTGAACTATGAGACCCACAGAGGAGAATACTTGCTTGGATGGTAACAATGTCAAAAGTTTATTTTAAGAGATAAGCTGATAGTAATAATCTGTCAGAATTCATACAGTCAGCTAATAGTTAATGATGAACAGTTTGTGAAAGTTACAGCTCTGTTTAAAAGGCAAAATCAGTGTTTACAGACACCTCTGCTGTGCTGCTGATAGTCACACCCACCTGTTGGTATGGTTGAGATGCACCCTGGTGAGA
Source organism: Paralichthys olivaceus (assembly GCF_024713975.1). Classification (NCBI taxonomy): domain Eukaryota; kingdom Metazoa; phylum Chordata; class Actinopteri; order Pleuronectiformes; family Paralichthyidae; genus Paralichthys; species Paralichthys olivaceus. Next base: position 17,498,475 of record NC_091104.1, on the reverse strand, counting down.
GACGAGGCTCTGAATGTTCCACTGCCTGGGAGCGAGCGATTGCCCCTGGCTGACTGGGTGTTTTGACCCTAAAATAACCCACAATCTCTAGGTAAGATGACAGCGTGGTCTTTAGCAATAACATCAATCTTATAAACACAGAGGAAAGAACTGAGCACCTTTGTCTTGAGAGTGCAGACAGTATCTCTAACAGTTGGGAGGTCTTTTGTGGGGATGTATTTCTCCAGGAGCTTGTCAAAGTCAGGATGGGATGACAGGGACAGCAACATCTGACGCCCAAAGTGCCTGTGTGTTGAACCAATGTAATCACAACTCAGACACTGAAGGCCAATGTTAAGAGACTGTAGTTATGACTTTGGCCCCTCAGCCGTGCAAAAGCAGCAGTAAAAGAAAGCATGAAACCTTCTTGTGATCAAAGTACTTTTTCCAAAGTCATATTTAATCCAGGTTTCATACCATGCCACCCAGTACCAGAACAATACAGTACCACCACCACAAACTATGGCATAACAATTCACAGAGCTGAGTAAGATCTGTCTAAAACTGAGAGTGGTTCAGCATTTTATTATGCAGGATTTTCTATTATTCTGGTTTAATTTTGGTGGAAATATTCATACTGTGTTTTCCCACTATCATCTGTGATGTATTTTCTATAGTAATAATGAAAATAAAAACTTAATTAAAAATTCTTAATATGAGCAATGCAAGAGCAAATCTGTGTATAGATTTCAGAGTAATAAAAATGTACCTGACTTCCTGTGAGGAGTCTTGTGCGAGTTTTGTGACAGCAGGTAAAATCCTCTCATTGTGATCTTTACCCCCAGAGAGGAGACGGGCAGCACCAACCTTCTCCACCAGATTGGCCAGATGCTGACTGGTGCATTTTCTCACCATTGCATTGAGGTGACTGTCAGCGGAGGGAGAATGAATGCAGCAATCAAATATTTGAAATTTTGATGTAGACTGTTTGTTCCCACAGGAATTTTACAGTTGGTGAAACAACAATTTATTAAATATGCATACCTGAGTCCTCCAGTGAGTAGAGCGTTGATGCTACGAGTGGGGGTGCAGTGCTGCACCATGCAATCCAGGGCTGCATCAACATCTTGCCTGATGAAGACGTTGGTATCCCCAGCTTTCTGTAGTAAAGTTTTAACTGTCCTCTCCAGCTCCTGGTCCATCGACTTTTGCATGTGGGTGTAGAGATCACCCACTGTGCACACTGCAAACTTGGACACGCTTGATCGCAAGTTCTTCACCTGAGGATGATAGACATCATCAAGAGTATACAGGCAGTCAAAGCACAGAATATACAGCAGCACAATGACAGCATGTAAAAATCATGTGGGAGTGCTATCCAACAGGTTACGCTACCTCTTGAATGACAGAAAGGCAGACATCATGAAGCCTGGCCTGGAGTATGTCTGAGTGGTGGTGGGCCAGAGAGCGCAGGATCTTTAGGCCCTCAATCTTCTTCTCCCTATATTTAAAAGTTGGTGACAAAAATAACAGGTATTGGTCGTTGTAAAATATTATGTAGATACTGTATATATAAAGATAAATCTATAGCTTTAAGATTTTGCTGCATAAGAAATATCACAATATTTGTGATGATCGTGATTTAAAGATTTTTAAACTATTCTCAAACATATGAAAGAGCCCTAGTTTTGAGTTATTCTTATAGTGGATGGAGGGTTATTCACCAGTCCCCAGAATTCAGCAGGTCGAAGCTCTCGGTCAGTGCCAGGTTGGGTTTGGAAAGCGGACCGGGCTCCGGGCTATTTGATGGTGAAGGTTGTATCCTTCTGAGGCTGGAAGTCCTCCGGAGCTGCGAGACGTTTTTAGGGTTGGGGGGCACTGTGGGGGGGCTCGGCTGGTGGGGCGGAGTGAGGCACTTGAGGGAGCTTTGGGGTCCTGGTGGGCTGTCGGGGTGGCTGGTGCTAAGAGGGGTAGAAAGGTTGTCTGCTTTGGGGGAAGACAGTGTGCTGCCATTTAAATGCAGATCTACAACACAGAAGATCAAAATTTGTTATTTGTGTGATTTTGTGAATAAAGACAATTTAAATTTTACACTATTATCTTAAAAATATATACAGGCAAAAAGCTGAAAAATGAATAAAAGTCAATTTAACATGCTTTAAATTTGCTTTTGATCAAATATAGAAAGGAACTTAATAGTGGAAACCACCACTTTTTGTCACCACTGCTCCACATTTACCGCCTTGTTTACCGCCACTCATCTCTGCTTCACTGTCCGTGTGTGAGTGTGTGAGTGTGTGAGTGAGTGGGGGTGAGGCCAGCCCGGGCCTGTGTGAGCATAAACTCCGCAGAGGAGATGAAATGAGGGAGCGATAGGAGTCGGTCAAATACAGAAGCAAAGCAGTTAAATGTTAGGCGCACCGGTGCGACCAAGGTACATTTTTAGTAACACTGCACTGACTTGGTGGTCGCACTGTGGAATAAAAAATTTAAAATCAATATTTTTTTATCTTTATCTTTGACATGACCTTAGTTTGTTCCCTTTTTCATTTCACAATTTATCCAATAATCCAATTTCGGAAAAAATTACATTTGTTATTTGTTTGTGGTAATGAATCCAGTGTTTTCCCTCACCTTTAAAGATTAATGCTCTGTTCTCCTCAGTTGGTGAATAAGACAACATGTGTCTGACACGATGGCGGATCTTCTCTTGTGCGTTGTCCCCCTGACCACACTCGTGCTGATCCAGAGGCTGCAGCTGCATCCTGTCCTGGCTGAACCTTGTGTTGTTCACCCTCTCCTGGATATACATTCATTAAAAAAAAAAAAAAAACACACACACACACCAGGTGCTACTTTGGTAACAGGTAACATACATGGTTTAATATGATTTACCACTGGATAAAACTACAACTAACCTTATATTCATCAGGACATGGGCTGTCATCACTGTCTATCTGACTTTCATACAGAGTGTGGTTGTAGACATCAGCTGAGGGATAAGAGGAGGGTTTGGCCACAGTTTCACCCTGCTCAAGTGAAAAGACGACTCCTGGATGGCAGGACACTGCACTGCCAAACATGCCTAAGAAGCACAGAGGAGATGCAGGTAATTTAAATATATGACCGGAAAAACGTACATGACAGTCTGAAATGCTCAGTAACATCATCAGTAATATGATCCACAATCCACAGTTAATTTTAGTATCATAAAATTAGGACCATAAAAAAATTTACTAGTTTGTCTTTGTAAAAAGGACTTTTGGGAGACAGGACATGATCACTTTGAGTCTGTTGTAAAACAGTACTAATGTACAACACTTAATCATTAAGAAAGCAGAAGACAGGACAGATGTTCATCTGATGATTTATGGCACACTGACCTTTTCCAATGACTCCTTCAGGCATGTCTGTGCCCGGTGAGTTTCTGCTGCTTTGGTTCTGTGACCCTAAAGATTAATGCAGATGATTTTTGAATTAATTATGCAAGCACACTAAATACAAGCATGTAAATCCATTGTCAACGCTGGCTGACCTTTGGTAGGCTTCAGACCCCTAACTGCTTCATGAAAGTCAGGTTTGACCAAAGGAGGGGAGGTGCCTGTTGTCTCCATCTCAGTTTTGATTGTTCCATTGGAATAAGTCACTCTCTGCCCAACAACACCCACCTCAGATGACGGTTCATTTCTTAATCCTTAAAAGATCAAAAGACAAAGATGTTTCAACCCAATTCAACAGAGTGGATGAAAAACTCCTTAATCCTTTTCTATACCTTGAAGGCTACTGAAGTCCATGGACACAGAAGACCTCCGTTTTGCAGAAGGCACTCTTGCAATGCGAGGGCCTGTAGAGTTTCCAGGACTGTTGACAGATGTGACAAGTGAGAAATTATGCTGAAAATTTTCACAACACTGCCATAATACAACAACAGAAGTAGCAGTTTATTACTCCTGTGTTGTCACCTGTCAACAGGTTTGTGAGAGGTTTAAAGTTTTCCAAATGCTGCAAAAAGTGCACCAAGATCAAATCAAATGATTTAGTCTATTGGAGAAACCTACAGTAGTGTCATGATCTTAAGTTATTCTATGTCAAGTGTGAGATTAATCATAGACAGACAAAATGAGGATATATTCTCCAAGATCTTGCACCGAACATTTACAAAATGCATCAAAATGTAGGTCTTTTACCTGGTTTTGAAGCCATTACAACTGGTGTCGGCCACCGAGCTCAGACTGGAAAGACCACTTTCACTGGCTGAGCTGGTAAGCTTTGGAGAGGTGTGTGATAGTGAATCCAAATCTAATCTCACAGCAGAGTCGGGGCTGCCTGGATCTGGACTGCTAAGGCCTATTTTGACCCTCTTCTTGGCCGCACTATTGTGCAATGAGCGCAGAGAGTTCCGCATCTGTGAGGAACACACAAATGGGCACAAATGAGCATGGAAAGGAAAAACTGTTAATGGAGCCAAACTTCAACCCCTGAACAAGCAAACAGTGTCCTTATGTACTGGACTTGGAAAAGCTAAGGGTGCATAAACAGACAGTTTGCTGACCTCCTGCTTGTCCAGAGGATCCTCTTCTTGAAGATCCTGCACTGCACTGAAGCCATCAGGGTCCAGCTGAAGGCTCTTTTCTAGCTGTTGGTTCTGAAAGTTGCCTGAAGCATTGTACCTCTGGTCGTTATGAGACTGGGCCTGCTCTCCTGGAGGGACTACTGGTGAGACAGAAACGGTTGCCCTGGTGCTGCTCAGAGCCCGGCGGAAAGACGAAGTGGAAGAGGAAGTCATTAGGGTGGCAAGGAGAGGCCTGGGAGAGCATCTGCTGGAGAGGTCTCCTGGAGGGGAAGGACATGGAACAAAGACAAAAAGGTTATACAAAATAGAGGCCACAACATTTTCACATTTAGCAGAAAACTCTAATACGTATCAACTTAAGTCTTTCTCCTAATTTACCCTTTGCTGTTTCTCTCCAGGGGCTGGTGTCTTGCTGTTGAGGGCTGCTCTCCCTCTTGTTGGGCCAGGTGTTGGACATAGACAGGGAGGGATCTCCATGGCGACGGGACAGTGTTGGGGTAAGCATGCCTCCTGGGAGTGCAGCCAGTGGGTAGGAGGGCAGTAGGAATGAGCCAGATGTGGTGGGGTTAGAGGGAAGGGAAAATGTGCGCTCAACACTGGGGTTCCTCTGGAGCATGCGCCCTTTGGGTGCCACTATGAGAAAGGGTATTCACACATCAGGAACCATGAAAAACTGGGTGTAGCTGAGGGTAGTATGGTAGAGATATAGTTGATGTTTTGACTGGAGCTATTAGTCAAAATTCTTACCAACATCTGGGTCACAGAAGTTGGTGGTTTTGAAGATGTCAGGGTCTAAGTTGAGGCTTCCACTTCTCCTGAGGCGAGCAGGAGGCCTCCTTCTTCTGGAGAATTGATGCTTCTGTGGATCTAAAGAACCTAGATGGAAAGTATATTTTTCCATTTTGATTACAAATCTAACAGGCTTGCAAACTACTTATATCATAATTAACATGGCAGCAATGGTCCTCCAAAGTAAACCCATGATTTGTGAGTATGTATTATAAATGTTGGAAAAATCAATTATTTTGGCTGAGAAGTTATAGACAATCGTCATAGTCAATGAGTTTAGATTAAACTAAAAAAATAGATCATGACTGCACATTAGATTATTTATTACATTGGACTGTATTTAACTGTACTGGTAAGTACTTCTGGCAAACTTTGCAGCTGAAAAAGCTCAGAAGGTTTGAAGCCAAGTCATGCCTGTGAGCACAGACACACAGGCTGTATAGAGGGGATCAGACACAGCTACAGCTGAGTGGAAAAATATACTATGCCACACAATTTACTTTTATAGGCTACAGAAAACAACACTACAGAGAAGTATTAGGATTAGCACTAGCATGTGTCCAGACTACATAAGATATAGTAGGAGCAGTGGAAGTGAGTCTATTGCCTTTGTCAAACAGCCAATGAGTCAAGCAGATACAATCCAATTTCAGGCGGGTCATCTTTAACATGACTGCGAGAAAGCCTTGCTATAGTTAAAATAGCAATAATGCTTCACATTTTCTCTGTAATATTCTTCTCGTAATAGTCTAGGGATTTAATGGTTTCTCAGTAAATCGCGGTAAATCCTTGACGATAAATTGAACTGCTTCAATTTATAATTACTGTCATGATTTGGTTGATACTGTAACAGCATGAGCTACTAGTGCTCTGGCTATGGCTAGCAACTGTTAGCATCCACTGTCGTGACGGTTGTGTTATTTTTATACGCACATTTGATTTACTTTTTTAAGGAAGTTCTCATTGTAAAACAAAAGGCTTGTTTACGAGGCTAAAGCCTTTCTTCTTAAATGTTAATGTTGCACATTTGATATGGTGTTACATGGTGCTATATTATTTTTTATTGATAATAAATCTTAATGATATTAATTCAGTTAATCTCTCAGTACTTTTTGAACATTTTGAAAACATTTTAACAACATCGCAATAACACTGACAACCCTACTCATTTTGTCAATATAATCATGATACAACAGCAAAATGGTTTTAAAACATTCATATTCTAGAAAAACATACATGTAAGCTTAATATGGTTGAAACTATCGAGTTCTTTTCTCCTGCACAAAGTGATAATTAGATGACTAAACCACTGACACAACAGTGTCTTGGCTTCTTGTGAGACTGCTGTGACACTATTCTGCCTTACAACTGTGCTCAACGCAGGGCATCTGGTGACATGTGGCGTAGTGACTCCAATGACTCAGCATGCCAATCCAATTTACAGCCGCTCTAATTTGAGTCCAGCTGAAGTTGACCGTGACATCCATTCCACTATACTCGTCACCTCATCTGGAAATAATGTGGGTGTCAGGTTGAGAGGAGGAAACATTGGCACTTACTAAAACTGGGTATGTAGGCCTCTGGACTTAGCTTCCTGGACAGGAGAAGGAAATCCTTGGTGGCCACCTAAACATACATGGGCAGAAAATTATTTATTTTTAATAGGAACAATATAGGATAAAGTTCAGTACAACAATCATTAACCATTACAAGAGCTTCAGTGTAATTCCATCCACTGGCCTGAACAAAGGGATGTGACAGATAATTATCCAGCTCAGACATGAGACGCTGGCCTTTGAGTGGATCTTAACTTAATGTACACAATGTTTACTGTTCTCCTTTAAGTTTTTCTATCAGCGTTCAGATAAATTCATGTCACAGAGAAACAGAGAGAGGGTCATAATAGATTTTACAGCCTTTTGAAAGAGAACGAGTGTTGCAGTTGAGGCCAGTCCCCTCCCTAAACAATCACAAACACTCACTGCAGACCACTTGGTGTGATTGCAATCAACACCAGAGCAGAAAATAAGGCATGTTTTACAAGCATAAGGCTGTGATGTTGCCAATTATGCTTCACGTTCCCTTCAGTAAATGTGCTGTGATAATGAGGTTGCTGGGAAACGAGATGCTGCAGTAAACAGAAGGTCTTTTAGATTGAGGCTCTAAGCAGGATGATAGCTTCCAGAACCAATATGGTCAATTAATAGCTCTTGTAACAAAGCAACTCGATGATGTATTATTGGAACAAACACATAATTTGTGTTTGTAAGCTTTTAACATGTGATGCAGACAGTCTGCTCAACAAAGTGGGAGGCTGGCCCTGGCTTATTTTCAAGACATGCTCATCTTTGCAGCGACAGCTAATAAATGGATATTCAGTGATACAGTTTAGTCTATTGTTACCCTGCCAACACATGAAAAGAAGCCAACCATTAAGCATTATGGAAAATGTGTTCCTATGGAAATGTGCATTTTTATAATATTAAGATATTATATACAGTGAGAGATGGTTGAAGCAATACTGTTGTATACATAGATATGGAAGATATAACTGTGTCCCTCTCATTATGAAAGATTCCCCTAAACTCTCTCTAAGGACAGTGCCACCTCTACGATATTTTTAGTCTCTTTGGACCATTGCCTTTGAGTGTGACTCAGCTTGTTTGATCAACAGGGTAAAAGGCAGAAAAACTAAATTCTGAAATCATGGGAGAAACTGCAAGGATAACAGTTTTTTTACGGTGAAGTGCACCACTTATACCTACTCCTATGCTCGTTGCTATGTCTGCTGCCCCTGTATATGACCAGGGGCAAATCAACATAACTACTGTAGTATAATTTTTGGCCATCAAACCATGTCACTTATGAATGTCACTATATACCTTTAAGAATCTGCACTACAAACTAATGTGTGATTGAAACATGATTTACTACTGATTACAATAAGTTTGTGAATTTAACTACAAATCAAATCATATATTCTGTGTGTAACAAGCAGTATGAGGTGATTGTATAACTTGTGTGAAGAAATATTAATCTTTTAAAAAAGACAATCTGACCGAATTGAAACATAATGGTGTCAAATGTAAGAACAATATCTTTTAAAAATAGAAAGCTGATTGAACAAAAGATAATGGTGTCAAATGTAAGAACAATATCTTTTTAAAAATAGAAAGCTGATTGAACAAAAGATAATGGTGTCAAGAATGAGCAAAACTGTTTAAAAGTAAAATAGACATGCCTGGACATGTCTGGGCAAAACTAGTGTAAGATCACAACATGCCCAGTGTAAGTTTCCAGAGCTAGAAAAGTGACCAATGAAATGAGGACACGTGTGCCCACGATAAAACGAAAGACCAATGACCTACTGACACGTGTGTCCCCAAAATGATGATGACCAATGAAATGCCGACAGGTGTGGTCACTAAAGGGTTTATAAGACAGCACCACACGACTGTTAAGCAGAGTCCTTCTCTGGTTAAGCTCCGGCTTTCTACTGAATGCTCTCGGGTTTTTTGTCGACAATAAACTCTCGCTGCTTTTAAGTTGACATCTCCTGCTTTTTATTCGACTGGATTTTTGAACTTCTGGACCACGAGTGAAACTTAGTTTTCACCCACAACACTACCTGGCCACTGAGATGCCTGAGATTACACCCAAAATACTTTGGATGTCGAGGAATATTTTTAGAAGTCAATTAAATAAAAGAGGTGAACACTGCTTCCTGTATCAATAGCTGATTCATTAATATCAAAAACTAAGCAAAAAAAAAGGGACACAATTTCTATCTGCGATCAGAATGAACTAATCCTCAGTTTACCTACCTCATGTTTGACAGAGAATTACGAATTTAGTAGAAGCATATGCTAAATCAGGGGAGGTTCCCGGATAGATTAATTATCACAAGAGATAAGTGAGAATATAGGATTGATAAGATGAAGGACCCTACCTGTTCCGAGCACGTTCGATTAGGTGTATTGCATTTCTGGTCATTCACAGTGGATGAGAAGCTCAACATCTCCCAGGGAAGTTTGTTTTTCCCTTTGCCCGCACTGACAATCCTCCTTTGGAGTGGAAGGTCATCAGTGAGGGAGCCTAAGCTGCCATAGCCATACAATCGGTCGAAGTCCGGTTCAGTTTTGTTGCTCCTGGCACTGCTGATCCGCCCTCCATTCATCACCCAGTCCAGATCAGCTCCAGAACCGTACTGCAGTGTGCACCTCTGTCCTGGTTTGGACACAACTAAGCCATACTCCAATATTCCCTCTGAGGAGAGTTTAGGGAGGAGATGCCTTGCTCGTCTCGCCTGTACAGCTGCCATTAGACCCTCTGCATCCCCATTTAGCTCAACCATGTCGACAGCTTTCATTAGAAGCTGCTTTTTCCCTGTGTCAAGGCACGAGTCAAAAATAGCAAACAGCTCTAGGGCAGCATGTCGGACTTTCTTTTTGCTGTCTGCCAAATATGGTGCAACCTCATGACAAAGCTTAGGGATGTTGAAATCTCTCCTTGGATGAGTAAGCATAGCTACCATAATGATGTTAAGGACATCTTCCCTAACCCTTGAATTCTTGTGCTTCAATTTACTGACGAGATGATCTAATACTTGTTGCGGCGCAACAGTTTTCATCAGCCTTTGAAACGCCTTCATGTATTCAACCCTGGTGATGGTGCGAGCATCCCCAAGGGCCTTGAAGGCCACCAAGAGTAATAGTTTGAAATATTTCTCCACACTTGTGTCTAGCCTCTGAATGAGAATGTTTAAAACCTGTAAGGTGCCGAGCATCACTTGGAAATTACTGTCTTCCAGGAGTCGAGGGAGAAAATTGATCAAGTCCTCAACACTGTCAGAGGGGACTGACTTGATGTCCACCTCTGAGAGGACGCGTTTGAGTTCTTTCACACCATCTGTGCGGCTTTGGTAACTCTTTGGGTCCAGAAGCTGCTTGTGTAACTCCTGGGAGATCAATCCAGCGATCATGATTGATGGTGTGATGATGTGGTCAGAAGTCGGAATGGTTGGTGATTGAAAACCACCTGGCTGTAAATGCAAAACACAGTAAGGGCAAGTTCAAATGATGGCAGCAGTAGCTCATAAGGGCACTTCTGGTGTCAAAAGAAACTGCCATTGATATATACCAAAAAGTTCAAAGGCAGTTGCCATTGTTGCCACACTGTTCAAAGCAGATAAAAATACTTCAAAGAAACAAGTTTTAGTAACAGTAGGACCAGATACACCCTCCATTTATATTTATGTTCTTTCTATGCTGAAAAAGATGTATTCAGTGTTTTTGTGTTACAAGACAGCACCATTCCTGTTGGCCTCAGAATCTGGTTACATCACCTGGGCAGTCTTGACATGATCTGCCCCAAGACTGTTCTGTGGATTGGAAAGTACAACTGACTTAATATTTGTAAAACACTATAGGCTAACAAACCTTGAAATTGTCTCTACAGCAATACCTAAAGCTGCTAGACTAAAGACAAGTGAAGGAAAGACATTTTCTACTGATTGTGCAGATACATGGAAACTAACAATACATTCAACTGATTTGTGTATATCTGCAGAAAAAGACCAGATATTGTTGGTACAAAAGTGTAGAACTAGAACTGGCACTTAAACACTTCCACACACACTAGTGTATAGATATAGACGTGGCTCCATCAAATCTCACACCGCCTTCTCCAACACGTTTGTCCCGAGTTACATTCATCATTACGAGCTGTTGATTATATAAAAGAACTGTGAAACTTACTGATGATCCCAGAACCAGAGGGAAAATGCTTCAGATAAAAACCAATATGTCTGGATATTTAGTAGAGAAAAACATTCACAAACTAGATCAAATCTCCCTGAATAAGTCACTAATAGCGGTAGTTGCTCTTAGACAGTGTGACAGCAAAGGCAGCTGCCTCCAAACAGCGTGGCAACAGAGTCAGATGCATCCAAACAAGGTGGAGGCTGCCGCGACAGGTGCCCTAATGCAGCTTGGCAGCAGTGTGATTTCAAGTTTCAGATCAATGACACAAAACATAAGCAAAGCATTAACAGCATTTAAGCAGAATCAAAACAAATATGACAAAAAAAGCAAAGATATACGATCATGTTTCACAATAAAAGTGGTGTAATACAGATCAATTATTCTTGGTGCTCAGAACAGGAACACGCTGATAAACATTCATAAACTACGTATAAATCTCAGGGTCACAAAAAGCGGTAGTTAGCCTCAAACAGGGTGGCAGCACTGGAACCTGCTCCCAGGCTGTGGCAACTGACAACTGCCTTTACATATCTGGAAGGTGGACAAGGGTGAGTAAATGAGGGTGAGTAAATTCCTACTTGCTTGACTGTAATAAGGAGCTTGGTGACAGCGTGGGTACCAATGCTTATGAGCACTTAGACACATAACTGTGCATATTCTAACCATTTTAATTGGGATTGTGGTGCAGCTCCACCACGACATCCTGGTACATCACCACAGCAGCGAATGGACACAACCACTTGTGGCTGTCGGCAGTCATGAGCACACCGATGGAGATAACCATCACTCCTGTACGTTACACGATTCCCTGCTGTGGTGGTTAATATAAAGTGTGTTGTCGTATAAACGACACCAAACAATGTCTTTTATTAGCTTCTTAACAACACGTTAGCGCCGAGCAGCCTCATTAGTTAGCTAGCAACAACAACAAACATTTGGTAAGTACAACAGCGCTCAAGAGGTGCTAAGCTAACTCCGCTAATTGCGTTGTAGTGTTTGGTGCTGACGGACTGAGCTAGCAAAGTTAGAAAAACAGAAAGAACACATACCCCGCATTTCTCTCGGTCCTCTCCGGCGACGCTCGACGAGACTAAAACGCTACGTTGTCCGAATACCCATGTCGTACTGCGGCGGCTACGGCTCTTCTCCGTGTGCAGACATGTTTCCCCACGGTTGTTGGAGCTGGTGAACGGACTGAGGAGTGTTAAGGGAGCTGCGGGGGTTGTCAGGTCTAGAGGAGCCCACACAAACACACACATGTACACGCGTAGACACACACACACACACACACACACACACACACCGAGGAAGCAAAATGGCGAATGCACGTCGCAAACTGAGCGCTTCCATGGTGACGCGAGCTCCAGGCTCCTCCAGGCGGCATCCCCGTCACACAGCTGCGGGAGAAGAGTGAAAGAATTAAAGGCCCCATATTGTGGAAAATACATTTTGTGGACTTTTACGATGCGTCAATACTTGATGGGGGTCAGTAGGTACCTTCAAAGTATGAAAACAGTCAGTACACAGACTTTTTCACTTAGTCCGTCATTCTAAGAAAGTTCACATGCAATCATCAGAACCACACTAGGTGCAAGTTCCTTGTGAATTGATTGAGTTGAGTTGATCTGCATGTGCCCTATGGTTGAACTGGTGTGCAAAGTCTCAGTTCAGTAAAATCACAGGTTTGCATTGCACGTTAATGAGAATGCTGATTCACTCTCAAGCAACCAGCTCATCAGGGAAGCCAATATATTAGGTAAAATATCCGAAGGCAAAGAAGGGCACTGCACAGCAAAGCCAGTGAAAACAGGGTACCATAGTAAGAGACACAAATAGTTTTGATCACAACATTTATTTTTATTACAAAGTTAAGTTGCACTTTATTGACTGAAAATCAGGACCTGTCACTGTCTTATTGCAATTTTTTTTTACATTACATTTTTTACATTTCGATCAAAGTGTGTGATTGTTGCAAGTCGTTTATTTTCTGTAATAAAGTAATTTTCTACAGAACACAAGTGCCTCATATGTTTCATTTCATCAAGTGAAGTTAACATAATAACCAGTTTCTAATCTTTTTATCAGTTTCTTTTTCTGTTTTTATGCATTTTAAAAATAAATGTTATCTCCTTTTCTTTTAAACATAATTGAACCTGTTCTGTTTTATAAAATCTTCTCTTATATGAAACATTTCAACATGTTTTTATTTTGTATGTAAAGCACTTTGAGCTGCATTTTTGTATGAAAGGTTTTATACAAATAAGGTGTTCTGTCTGGAGCTCAAGAGAGAGGCAGAAGAGGGGACATGGAAATACACATTGCAGCAGTTTTTTCGAATTTAAACCACTGATATATTATTTTAGGAGTACCAATACCTCAAATTAAATCCCAGATGTCTCAAATCATATAAGAAGAACAGCACATCTAAGGTCATATAGGCTTCAGTCACAATATTAATGGAGTTATTTTGTAGTTATTATAAAATAGCCTAATATACAATCTATAAAACCTGTTCATATATTACACATGCGCATTTTTAACATTATCATTCGTATACTCATATATTAATAATTATACACATTTTCATATTTAGTATAAAAATCTTATAAAAATTTTTTTTCAAAGTAATACAGCATTTATAAAACCTATTATAGCACATATAGCGTACTCTTATCATATCCTTTCTTTCATTTAAATTTGTGCAACTTTATACATAATATATTTATTATTGTGTCAGAAAATGTAAGTGAAAATAAATTTTACATTTTACTCCAATACTTAGCATCTAGAGTAATTGATACATTTGCAAAATATATTTATTAATGCAGGTCATTACATTTATATATTTTATGTTATTATTTCGACTTTTCAAATTTTGTTCAATATAATAATACAACACGATCATAACACATATTGTATGTTCCAGTTTCATTCATATAATTGTATATAATATCAAATATTACACAGTATAAATATTTAATACAATTTTGTTTATACAGTTATAACTACTGGTATATAATATTAAATATTACAAATATGAGGTATAATATTGTCAATAATCATATATTCGTTTATTATGTAATTAAAAACAAATTGATTTAATTCCTGATAAATAATATTATATCATTAATAATATCATACCATTCATGTTGTTATTAAAAAACCTTTATGAATGAAAAGAGCAATGAAAGTAAAAGCCCACTTCCGATATCCTTTACCTTCTTTTAAACACAATACTTGTATAACTTATTATTTCTGTGTCAAATATATTTTTACTCCACTGTACAACATCTAGAGATACTGAGAAATTAGCAAATTATATAAATATTTGTATTTATCTAATTATCTTGAATATCCACTTTAAAATAAATGTGCATTTGGGACTCGTATACCATTTCACTGTTGTTGTGAATCGGGTCTTGTGGACGGTGTGTTATTCCCTCTAAAAATGAAAATACTGCTGAAGTTTGAACATTGAAACCTGATTCTGAGTGTTTCTGCGTGTCAAGCATGGAGCAGTGACTGCGTGGTTTTATTTTGAAAGCAGCGGAAGTGGGTGTGCTCCTCCGATGGCAGGTTGGTATAAAAGCTGCTCGGTAGCTCTGAGCTTAGCTTCACTTTGGTAGCTGGTTGTTTTCCTCATCGCCGCCCGGGGTCCTCACTCGTCGCCGCTGAACTCCGACACTGCAAAACCTGTCGTTACCTTTCCAGCGGCGCTAAAGACGGACCACAGGCTCCAGGTTTGTCCCTGTGCGTGTGGCGCTGTGAACATGTGAAGTGGCAGCTAGCTGTGAAGTCACGCTTAGTGTCTGTCAGCCATGTTACTGTATATCAATCAATGATGCAGCTAGCCACAGTAACCGTGTTTATTTTTAGCAGCTAACGTGCGCTCACTGCAATGCAATGGAGCAGATGTTGGCACCGTGTATTTGCTGGAGTCGGACGTTGTTGACATTATGACGGCGACATGAATGTTAATGTACACATGATGTCCGCGGGATTTTGTCCGTGCAAAAAAAGACCCAAAAAACCCGAGCTGTATGAAAGTGTGTTAGCTGCAGTAGCTGTCCGCTGATGTGAGGCTAAGGGGTAGCTAGCGAGTTGTGGACCAGCCGTGTACATAAATCAAGCCAAGGCCCCAGACAAGAAACATTTAACGGTTCTGTTTCTGGGTGTCATTAAGCAAAAATGCAACTAGGCAGTAGATTTGAGGTTAACCTGTTAGTTATTCGCTTTCTAGCCGGTGCGACTGGTTAACTTTAAGCCGCGTTAGTAGTGGATTAAAAAGATCATGCTCCTTAGAGGACAGCGAACAGAACACGTCTGATTTACCACCGTGTTACTTCAAAACATCCCCGAATGAGTCATACACGTGTTGTTGTTGTGTCATGTTGCACAGATCTGTGTTTACTTAGGGCTTGTGTTCAGGATGACAGCTGCTTAATTTCCAGCTACATGCCAGTAAATCTTAGAGATCTCACTAAATCACAATGTCAACACTGCACTGATGTGTGGACCCCTCCTCACAGATGGACCAGCCGGACCAATCCTACATGTTTGCCAGTCTCACACGGCCTCACTCGGAGCAGCTGCTGCAAGGCCTCCAGCTCCTGCGGCAGGATCATGAACTATGTGACATTGTCCTGCGTGTGGGCGATGCCAAGATCCATGCCCACAAAGTAGTGCTGGCCAGCATAAGTCCTTACTTCAAGGCCATGTTCACGGGTAACCTGTCAGAGAAGGAGACCTCAGAGGTGGAGTTCCAGTGCATCGACGAGACTGCCTTGCAGGTATGCTTGAAGCTGGCGGACATTAACTGCACTCACTGGTTTTTATTTATGTCACATGTTTACTTTTTCTGTTGCAGGCCATCGTAGAATATGCCTACACTGGCACTGTGTTTATCTCCCAGGAAACAGTGGAATCTTTGCTCCCGGCTGCTAACTTACTCCAGGTTAAGCTAGTACTTAAGGAGTGCTGTTCCTTTTTAGAGAGCCAGCTGGATGCTGGGAACTGTATAGGCATCTCCCGCTTCGCAGAGACATACGGCTGTCACGATCTGTGCCTGGCTGCAACTAAGTTCATCTGTGAGAACTTTGAGGAAGTCTGTCAGACGGAGGAGTTTTTTGAACTGACGAGGGCGGAGTTGGATGAAATTGTGTCCAATGACTGCCTTAAGGTTGTCACGGAGGAGACTGTATTTTACGCCCTGGAATCGTGGATCAAATATGATGTAACTGAGAGACAGCAGCATCTGGCACAGCTGCTGCACTGTGTTCGCCTTCCACTCCTCAGCGTCAAATTCCTCACTCGCCTATATGAAGCCAACCACCTTATACGAGATGACCACACATGCAAGCACCTGCTCAATGAGGCCCTCAAATATCATTTTATGCCAGAGCACCGACTCTCCTATCAGACAGTTTTGTCAGCACGGCCCAGGTGTGCTCCAAAAGTGCTGCTTGCAGTCGGAGGCAAGGCTGGACTGTTTGCCACGTTAGAAAGGTAATGATCAGAATGTCTGGATAATAATTTAAGCACTGTTATAAAGGTAACTTTTCAACTTCTGTATTGAGGTATACCTTTGGTTGCAAGCAACCACACTAATCAGATTCTGCCTTTCTCTTGCAGCATGGAAATGTATTTCCCTCAGACAGATTCATGGATAGGACTGGCCCCTCTCAGCGTGCCACGATATGAATTCGGTGTAGCAGTGCTGGACCACAAGGTTTACGTGGTGGGAGGCATTGCTACACACATGAGACAGGGCATCAGCTATCGGAGACACGAGAGCACAGTGGAGAGCTGGGACCCCGAAAGCAACACCTGGTCCTCAGTGGAGCGCATGGCCGAGTGCCGCAGCACCCTTGGCGTGGTGGTGCTGGCAGGAGAGCTGTATGCTCTGGGGGGCTATGACGGCCAGTATTACCTGCAGTCGGTGGAGAAATATGTCCCTAAGTTGAAGGAGTGGCAGCCAGTGGCACCCATGACAAAGTCCCGCAGCTGCTTCGCCACTGCTGTGCTGGATGGCATGGTGTATGCTATTGGAGGGTATGGCCCAGCCCACATGAACAGGTAAATCCACTGAGAATGGTTATGATACCTGTTGTTTTACCTGCTGAAATAGATGTTATCTGCTTGTGGGTTTTACGAAAATATACAGTAGGGATGTTCTTAACATTACGAGTTAAATGAACCCGTATGGAAACGATAAAGTGCCATAACCCTGTCTGTGTCTAAACTGTAAATAACACAATCCTGCAGACCCTGTACAATTTTGTAGGTTGCATGAAATATATTCTCAAAAATGAACAAGTATCTTCATATGTTATGATACACCTCTTCCACTGGAATCTCTCTACAACGTGGAGACTGTAGAACGCCACATACAATCAAAACCTGCAACTAACTGTCATTTTGTTCCTACACTTGACCTAAGTGTTGTAAGGTTGTGGTGCTCTGTCGCACCTTTTTAAAATAGACCTTGATCCCAGTGAAAAGCTTGTCACCCATCTGAGACCTCCTAACCCAACTCTCTCTCAGGGTCTCGTAGTTATTTAATGGTTATTTAATAGAACTGGCAATCAAGTGACGGATGTCAAGTGTCTCTGAGAAAATGATCAGGAACCTGTTAATGAGTGAAGAGGAGTTGGAGCGCGAGTGGTTGCCTGACTATTGTTGCTGTAGGTCTCTAGAGAGCCGTGTCTCTGTTGCTCGTTTCCTTGACTCCTGAAACTCCTCAGGAGAATGTGTTTGGACAAAGAATCTTTGGGGACTATATATTTTTTTCTTCCCAGTGGCTTATATGTCCTAGCACACTGCAAAACAACCCCATATTGCCAGGGTTTCTTTTGACTGTGTTTGTTATGAGATGATCTAAACTAAGCACTTACCCTCTACAGTCTAATGAGTAATTGCTGCTTTTTACCTACAGTAGTGCTGAAATAAACCTGTGCGTATATAGATTTACTGCTTTTAAATCTTTCGCAGGGTGTTTTTTGCTTGTCACAGCCAATTTTCTACATATTTAAACTCAAGCGCTTTTAAATGTGTGTACATGTTTTGCTTGGAGAAACTTGAAGTCAGACAATAATAGGAAGTCAGTTTACAGACAGTCTGAAGCTAGAATATTGCAGGGAGCTGTGAACTATATCAAAAACCTACTGGCCTGCAAGTTACTGAATAACCAAAGATATTAGTATCTAAGTCAAGCCTTGAATTAAAATTTGCGACTTCATTACCTTATAGTTTCTTATCTGCTATCATATATGTTGCGGGTGTGTCGCCTCACGACAAGAAGGTTCTCTCTTCAAATCCTGACTGGTTCTTCTGTGCAGAGTTAACATGTTCTCTCTGTATCCGCGTGGGGTTTCTCAGGGTACTCTGACTATCCATGGTCCAAAGACAAGCAGATTGATGTCAGGTTAATTGAAGACTTAAAATTGACTATAGCTGCGAAATGTTTTTTTGTCTCTATATGTTGGGAGATCTGTCCAGGGTGTCCCCCGCCTCTTGCACAATGTCAGCTGGGATTGGCTCCAGCTCCCCCTGTAACTCTCATAGGATATGCTGTATAGATGTATTATCTAATGGTACATGATTTGATGTGTGGCAAGGTTATTATAGTTTTGAAATTTTCATATTTTTTTATTTTTATTTAATTTTTCATTTTGCTTTTTTATTTCAGTTTAGTTTTAGTTAGTTCAACAAGTGATTTTGTAGTTTTAGTTTTTTATTTTGAGGAATCGACTAGTTTTTATTTAGTTTTAGTCTTAGTTTTAGTTTGTCCAGGTATTAAGAGAAAGCCTTGACTTGTAGAAGCTGAAAAAGGATGAAACAACGTGTGACACCAAATAGGGTTTATCAAGTCCTTTAATTTCATTCTTTAACCATCACCTGCAGGACAGGCAGTAATCGAGGGAGAAAACGAATCGAAAACGAAGCTGAATTTATCTGCAGTTTAGTTTTAGTTTTGCATTGTTCATTGTAGTAACTAAATTATTTTTTCATCTTTAGTTTTAGTCTTAGTTTTCGTTAACTATAATAACCCTGACGTGTGGTAATGCATCTGTGAGTAATGTTTGTTTGAAAACGTGTTGGTGTGTTCAAGTATAATCTGACAACAGTTAAGAGCTTTACAAATCAAGGCACATAAAACCACAACTGTCTGCACAGCTCTATACCATCAGCTGTAAGTGACATGTCTTATTCGAGTGAACTGACATTTATATTTAACCATTGTGGGGTTTTTTGTTCTACGCAGCGTGGAGCGGTACGACCCCAGCAAGGATGCCTGGGAAATGGTAGCCCCCATGGCAGATAAGAGAATCAACTTTGGAGTCGGCGTCATGCTTGGCTTCATATTTGTGGTGGGTGGTCATAATGGAGTGTCACACCTGTCCAGCATTGAGAGGTATGATCCACACCAGAATCAGTGGACAGCCTGTCGGCCGATGAACGAGCCACGCACAGGTGAGTTCATGCCTTAGTCATTCTTGTAGTATTAAACATTTGGAGGATGTAATGCATCTATTGTTAGTATTGCATCAAATAAAGGGAAAATGATGCCTCTAACTGGCCACATGTGACATCACTGTTTTACAGGTGTAGGTTCTGCCATTGTGGACAACTACCTCTATGTGGTGGGAGGTCACTCCGGGTCATCTTACCTGAACACTGTCCAGCGCTATGACCCCATCTCAGACAGCTGGTTGGACTCAAGCGGCATGTTGTACTGCCGTTGTAACTTTGGCCTGACTGCCCTTTGACCCATGGCCCAGCCGGCTAGGACCCAATAAGAGAACTTAGACACAAAGACTTTTCTTTTTTGTTGTCTCCTCCTCCGTCCCACATTCATCCTCCAGGTGCAGAGTAGCGCTGCACAGAAATGGGAACACCAGAGGAGAGATAGAGAGCCTGCTGGATGGATCAATGTGCCAGGCAAGCTGGCTGGCGAGAGGGGGACCACAGACATGGCTGCAACGGTGAAGAGCTACAAAGTTGCTTGGATGAGAAAGTAAGAGAATTGGACGGCTGTCACAGGCACAAGGAGACGACCGCTCTACTGCTGCTGGACCACAATAAGGACTCTGAGCCATTTCCCAGAGGATTGTGGGAGAAATCTTGTCACTTTTTTTCATAATTCTGTTATGTCAGCAAACATTTGTGTTTTATTTCCATTATACCATTTAACACCCACAATTGTTTTTCTTGAATTCCCCTGCTGCAAACAGAACCATATCTTCAAACTTTAGTCGAACACCGCTTGTGTACTTGTATGAAATATGTGGTTGTCGGCCATGTCGGTGTGTATGTCTGTGTGTATGCTCGAGGAGTACGTGCATGTCAGATAGGATTGTTTTGTTGCGTGTTTGTGTGCAGGACCGATGCTGGGGCTCAGCGACCCATGAGTTCTGCTTCACAAAACAGAAACGTTGGAATCTTTATATTTTCTCAAAAAGGGCTGCCTTTTTTCCTCTATTGTAAATGGTCTAAATGAAATATATAGATGAATATATCCTATAGTGCATTGCCTGTAAATGTTTTTTCTGCACTGGGTCACTAAGTGCGCGTGTGAACGTACGTATGTAGTTTGATTCCAAGGGTCAATTAAGAGGTGAATGACGAATTCTCCTCAGAGTGTTTGCCACTAGTCTCTGCTTCATTCTTGGAGCCATGTTAAAAAAAATCCCCATGTTCTTGCTTCTGTTACATCCTCTTGAGGTCGGGTCATGCACTTGCTACTCTTCACAATAGTTGTAATCGACCTTGGCCCAATGTTCACCCTTTGGTCTGTACACAATACCAACTGGTGCTATATTTAGGATTCAGGATTCAGCTGTTTGTCTGTGTTGCCTCACACAATTAGGTCAATCTCTGCTTCACTGCAACGTTACATGTTTAATCTTGATTTATGTGCATTTAAATGGGTTAAGAACCTAAATGGCCCCAACCATGCAATAAAATGAAATTGTATTGAAAGGGACGTCTGTGGTTGGACAACCACAAACTTCTGCCCTCATAATTCCCCCTTTCCCAAAAAAATCAGCACTGTTTTTTTTATTATTTATTAAATGTTTTTGTAGGCATTTATTTTTCTTCACATGATCCCTACTGCAGGATATGAGCATGCTTTGCCATTGTCTCAGTGCCTGTTGCCAGTACTATGTCACTCACTTAGCTCTGTGATCAGGTGTGTCAAGTAGTCTTCATGCTCGCCAACCTGCTACCAACCACGTGACCCACATGCAGCTATGGTCTTGCATGTAAGATCAGGTCTGAGGTCATTGGTTCACAGTTTAATGTAAAGTGCCAAAACATGCACCTTATTTTATTTTTCTCCAGAAACCACATCCCTCTTTTGCCACAATTAAAACACTTAATTATTGCTAATGTATTAGCATCATATTCTTCCATACTGTCATGGAGATGGAAGATAAAGCACCAAGTGCTGTGCTAGCCAACTCAGGCCAAGTCGTCACAGTGTCCTGGAAGAGAGACCTGACTAGCAGACTCGGACTGCTCGCCTGGGTGTGTGTTATGACCCCAGGCTGGCTGAGGGTGTCGCTGTGTGCAGCCTCGGGCTCCACTGACTGACAGGTCAAGCGACGCACAGCAATAGAGAGGGTGCCAGTATAGGAAATGACTACTCGTGGTGCGACTTTGTTGAGTCACTGTCCACGTTCAAGTCTAGTTTTGAGTTGCTTTGTGCACTGACGTTTGCACACACATAGAAACTTAAACCAAGCTCTGCATTGCACTTACCAAACTGTTTGATACATATTGTAATTTGTACATATGTTTTATAATTTAGGCTGACGGCATTTAGAAAATGCAATAAGATCATGTTTTTCTGTTCCCTGTGTGGAAGACGAGTGTGTTTTGTGTTTGTCTCTTTTAAAAAGCCAAGGCATTTCATATTGCTGAACCCCCCCCACCGCCTCACATGGCATGTCTGTCCAGCCACTTTTGGTACCATTGACTTTGCGTCATCCTACCTATCCTAGACATTTTGTGATGACTTTTTGTTGTGCATGCTGTTTAATTGTGTACAAGGCATATGTTTATTTAGCTAGAATCTAATGGCTGGCTCACAATTTAATTAATTGGTGGCCAAACTGAAGTATACACTTTAAAATAATTATTAAATCAGCAGTTTTTACCATGTACCAGTCATGTAAACGGCCCACAGGACATGTGCTCTTCCACTTTAATGACATTTGCCTTGTATGTTGGTCAGAGTGTCACTGGTGAAACTTTTTTTGTCGCAGCTTGTTCTCATCACCATGTGGAGTATAAACAAACCAATGTATGTTCCTGCATAATTACTTTATGAAGATGTGAATCACTTTTTATTTGTATTTATAATTTGTATTGTTTATGTACTGTAACCTAATATTTTTTGTCTACTGTATTAGATTTGGTTAAGGTCTCTTTATCATAGCACAAATCATGCAGGCGTGATTTATGTGCTGCCGCCATGATTCATCTAGCGTCAATGTTACGTGTAATGTCATGATTATCTGATGTGTATACTTACTACTTTTAGAGCGAGGCTGACGAAAAGCTGCAAACGTTAATCTGCAAAAGGAAGGTGTGTTTGTATATTGTATTTTTTTTGTTATGGCCTAACTAACCAATGTCATGTTTTTTTGCCACCACTCTCACCAAAGTGCTTGTTCAAAGAGAGCAGATGGACGACGACTAACACCTGGTCGGCGACGGCCTGTCACTCTTAATGTTTGTGTGAAAAAAAATCCTTTTTGAAACTGATGTCAATGTTTAGCCAAATGACCACTCTGCTTCTTTTACGTTTCCCCCCCATCGTGTGTCCGGAGTAGAGGTGATGATGATCTTGAATTTTATATCCTGTGGATTAATACTGGAAGTACAAGATAACCTTAGGTGTAGAAAAACGGTAGCTTTTCACATTTTGACCATGTTTTTGATTGAAGACATTTTACATACATTCTAGTCAGTTTGTGTGGTGCAGTTGTACCCAGTTTAAAAATAAAATGCCTGCCTTAAAAGGTAGTCTGCTGTTATGTTGCTCTTTTGACCCTCTGAACGCTGTTCATACGTGCACGTGCAACACAATAAATCGATACACATGTAGGCCAAAATATTTGTATTTTTCATTTGAAAGACAATGTCTGCATAGAAAAACTTGCCTTGTTAAAGGAATTTGCTCAACAGAGCTCACTTTCACTTACTCATTGGCAGAGGCACCGTGTGATACCAACAATACTTTTTAAAGTTATAAAAAGTAGCATATCTTCTGTGGAGGAGAATGCAGTATGTGCTGAGTCAATGCTGCCAGCTTAGTGGCCTGGAAGCCAAACAAGTAATATTTAAAAGTACTTTAACATTCACTCATCCCAAACATGGTAAGAAACAAAGCTGACCTGTTAACCTGACAGGGACTTTCACCTTGTTTCTGACCCTCACACCACAGTGTACATACAAAAAGCACCAGTTTAATTTAAGCAAGGGCTCATATGCAAAAATGTAAAGTTCAACAGACACATACAAAACTGTACAAATGTAGTACACAGCCAATGTAATGTACTTAATAGAAAATGCCCCTATTGTTGCGATGAATGTAACAGCCATGATGTTTTTAAAATCAAATCAGTCCCTTGTTTGTGGCAGATAATTCACACAATGTGCATTATTCATTGATTTGGTCATTTATGATTATCAACCCAGAACTATTATAGTCCATTATACTCTTGGATTCCAAGCATGCCCCTAAAAAAAGTTAAGTAACTTTCACTTTGCACAGTGAGCTTGCTGTAAGCATTCAGGTGAAGCACTCTCACAGCCTACAGGAAGCAAATGCTGACATGAATTACTAAAAGATTCAAATGATGATAGTTACAATCATGTAACGCCAAACATGGGGTCATATCAAAATAATGATAGGGAGGGTGATGAATGCTTTCACTCTTATGCTTAGTGCGACTCCTGCTCATCATCCTTTTTTCCGTACAGTTCACTTCTCGGAGGCACGGATGTAGACCAGAGAGGACAGCAGCAAGAGCTCCGGTGGCTTGTGTAACAAGATCAGATTGTCGCTCCTCAATCCGTCATAGTGCATCCAGCAGCCGTCAATCTGGAAGGCTGCAGAGTAGTGATGCTCCTCCTTGTTGAAGAGTGTGGCACCCTCAAGTAAGTATCTGTGAAGAGAAGAGGACACAGGAGGTTTTTCTCTTTGATGATGATAAGGGTGGCATCAAAGGCAAAGTAAAAAAAAATATATATATTTTTTCAAATCATTTGCATCTGGTCTAAAAACATTACATTCAATTGGTGAATTTACACCATTTTGGTTTGATTTTCAGGACTGAGCGTAATTTTTTCTCAAAAACAGCCTTTAACAGGAATGGAGGTACATTTTCTTTCGTTTTTTTGGGTGTGTCAGAGGTGTTGTGGTGACATGTACATAACCCTGCCATATTATAAAGGCAGTTCACACAATGGATTTGACTACAAATGTGGCAGCTGCTGCTTGGTGTTCACATAAAAAAGCATAAGCAGAGACTGTAACATTAAACATCTTTTGATGCATTCATGTATTTAAACCAATGTCATCTACCTCTGAGATTTATTCCACAAGAACCTCAGCTGCCAGAGCTGCAACACTATCACAACAGTGTTCAACACCCTTGCATCTCTTTTTCACACTTGCTAAGTGCAAAGCCAGCAGCGAAAAACTTGGTAGTTTTTTTTTTCTCAAAGGAGGTTGCACTTTAATTAGCAAGAGCTTTAATTAACCATTATTTTATCACTGTCTTTCAACTAATTTCTAAAATTAGCTTTCTTCTACTGATGCAGAGGAAGTGATCTTGCCGTGATGTTTTACTGCTGGGACTACATTCTTTCTGTAAAAGAAAAACAGGAACAATTTTAGCAGCTCTGAACTGTTTCTGATCTTTTATATCCTACTGAGGTTTTGATAAGTTAGATTTAAGATTTAAGCCCTCGATTTAGAAATTTAAGACCCAAGTCATGTACGACAGATAAGAAGGAATATCAGGGTCCCAGAATTACTTGCATGTCCCCATAACTAAAGTTTAATAAGGTGAAGTAACAATAAACCTCAAAATCCCATCTCTCAAACTACAGGCAGGTATCCATTGTAGGTATCCATAGCATTTACCACAGCCAGGCTTAGTGTACTCAGATGAATTCAGACCAGGGTGCTTTTAGACTCAGTTATTAGTTCCATGTTGGTCTTGTTTATAGTTTTAATACAGCTGTAATTGTAACTGCTAATATCTGTATAGCATTTGAGAAAGAACTACAACATCACAGAGAGATATTGCAAACTATGCATGCATAACATGCACAAATTAAGTCCATAGGAACCCCATCATATCTCTACCTTGATACAGTATTTTTACTCACTAAATTAACTTTCAATACGCATTCATTTACCATTTACTACTCTTTTTAGACTCCTAAAAAGACTCCTTTTATGAGCTTTAATTGTTTTTATATCTCTGCCTAAAAGCTGAAAACATGGCCCTTGGCCAAAGCCAAAGTACTGCAGGTCAGTGCAGTGGGAGTTCATATGATTGACTTGCACTACAGTGAGGCCCACGCATGCTGCTCCAAACCAAACATACCTGTGCTGACAGAGAGCCAAGTGGTATGGAACGTAGGACAACTCCTCTGACTTCCACCGCTGCATGTTCAGAATGACAAAGGGTGGGGGTCCGTGGCAGAAGACCCTCTGAGAGAACTCCCTCAGACCATCACACCTGTAACAAAAGACGAACAATCCGTCACAGAAGTGGAATAAGACTGAACCGAGTCAGAAGGTCACGAACATCTTCCTCGCATCTCACCCCAGTTCTGAGCAGAGCAAGAGTTTGGGGCAGAGGAACTCATCCATGGCTGACTGAATGGGGTCTCTGTGAGGCAGCTCATGAGGAGGGCTGGTGAAAAAAATGTGAGAATGACATTAAAAGAAATGTAAATCCAACAACACTCCATTCATTAGGACTTCACCTACTTGGTGAAAAGAAAATATCTCTTCTAAAAAAAAGTGAGGCAGCAGGGAATGCATCCAGGTGGAGATTATTACGGTTTAGTATGTCAAGGGGCAAAAACGAAAACCACTTGAAAGACTGACCTGCACACAGCACACCTGAACTATATGAGTCTGTGTGCAGTGTACCTGATGTTATATTGTACTGTCTTTGTACAGTGTACCTGATGTTATATTGTACTGTCTGTGTGCAGTATAACTGTTTGCAGTATACCAGATGTGTGCAGTATAACAGATGTTATATTGTACTGTCTGTGTATAGTATAACTGATGTTTGCAGTACACCTGATGTTATATTGTACTGTCTTTGTGCAGTGTACCAGATATTATATTGTACTGTCTTTGTGCAGTATAACAGATGTTATATTGTACTGTCTGTGTATAGTATAACTGATGTTTGCAGTACACCAGATGTTATATTGTACTGTCTGTGTGCAGTATAACTGAAGTTTGCAGTACACCAGATGTGTGCAGTACACCTGATGTTATATTGTACTGTCTTTGTGCAGTATACCTGATGTTGATGGTGGTCTTGATGAACTCCTGGAAGCGCGCTGGGCAGCTCCAGTTGGTGCACAGGCTCTCCTGCATGGTGGACATGAGGTTCTTCAAGTTCTTTGTGAAGTTCTCGTGCTCGTTGCCGAACAGGTCGATCTCCAACGCCGCCTGGTGGACCTCTGAGCGGTACTGTCTCTTGGACATCCTGTCCCAGATCCACAGCATCTTCACGGTGGTGTAGTCGCAGGAGTCCATCAGGTAGAGGAAACACTCCACAAACTGCTTGCCCAGGAAGACAGCCAGCTCCCGGGGGAAGCCCTGGTTGTCCCGAAGGATCACGTAGAGGATCATGAGGAAACCGTCGATGGTGCATGTGTTCTTCAGGTTGATTTTGACGTACAGGGGTGTGCATGATATGGCTTTTCGTCCCGCCTTGATGGTGAAGACGCCCCCCCAGGGGAGCACGGGCCTCCAGAAGGAGCGGTCCTCCTTGTCATTGTTGTTGATGGAGGCTCGGATTTCCTCAAACAGCGTCTTGGACCTAAAGACACGTGATGCATGAGAGTTAGCTTCAGTGCAGTGGAGCTTTAGTTTGGAGCGGCGATGTAGTCCTGGTGCAGTTTTGAGAGTGGGCGGAGCAACGTGGCACAGACTATGTGCAAACAGCTACATTGAGTTAGCTTACAGTAACAAAACAACGCCCTGGCAGAGACTAGTAACGCCCACACACCCTCCAGGAAATACACAGAGCCCCCAAAACCTCATTGTGTGACAAATTAGCATCTTGCTAACAACTTACCTCTCGGAGAGGAGGTTGTTCTCGGCGTTTCGTGTTTGCAGCTCTTCGTTGTCGCTCAGGACACAACATGTACTCTCCATAGCTCCCGGTGTTTCTTCATGTCTCACGTCGTAGTGAACGTCAGATAAACGAGTGTAGTGTTTTCTAGCTCTTTCTGATGACAGTGGCAGTGATGACACCTCCGCTGGCATCAAAACAAACCTGCAGTGAGCGTCACGTCAGGCCCAGGAACATAAACACTGCTGCTGCTGCTGACAGGTCAAAGAGGAGCTGTGTACATGCAGGGCTGCCCCCTGCTGGCTCTCTGCCTAATTACAGCCTCTCTTGTGTGAGATGGAAAGATAGAGAGGGAGAGAGCGAGGGAGGGAGAGAGAGAGAGAGAGAGAGAGAGAGGGAGATAGACATAGATAGATAGATAGAGAGAAATAAAGAGATGATAGATAAATAGAGAGAGAGAAAGATATATTTATATATATATATATATATATATATATAGAGAGAGAGAGAGAGAGAGAGAGAGAGAGAGATACATGGGTGGATGATAGATACATGCACATGAAAAAAACAGGAACCATGTTTAATTAGTTTTAAGAATATAATGAAGAATTGTGTTTCTTCCAAATTCGAATTCAAATAATGTTTTGACACTTAAACAAAACAATATGTTGGACATTTAGTTAATGTATTTATTTAGACTTTTTTATGTATTTACTTAGCTTTGCACTTCTAAATATGTTTTTACTGCTTTATGGAATGCCAACTATCCGTCTTATGAGAAAATTGATTTAAATAAAGTGAGATTATATTGCTAAAAAGTGCCAAAAAGTTATCGTCTGTTAAAAAGTGATCGCCTTTTAGTGGAAAACTGACTTATGAGCTGTCTTGTTGCCTTGAATATATTTAAACTAATACAAATAATACAATTCACTGCATGCGGTAGAATAATTGGAAAATTGCAAAGAGGTAATTGCTTTCCCTTTACTCATCTGTAAATCATGAAAAGTCTAACTTCCAAATATAAAAAGACAAACTCTTACTTTTACCCAGGTCATAAAGTTCAGTGAGTAAGTTACAGTATGTCTGATAAGGCTTCATTAACCAGGTAATACAGCTTTAAGAGGCTGTGCAGTCACTCCTCTAATGCTATTGGTCAATAGCCTCCACTGGCGGTTATTATAGATATCCGATTGGCTCTCGGGAGTTGACAGCGTTCCAAGTCCCGCCCTCCTTCTGTCGACACACTCCCAGGCGTGGGCTTACGTCCAACGCTATTCCTGAAAGTTCACACGCTAGTTTTCCTGCGGTTACACTTGACGTGTGAACGCAGCCTGCGTCACAAACGTATCGCCAGACGAAGTTTGGCGAAGTTCTCAGGACGCTTCACTTCTTCTTCTTGTCAGGCGGCGAATGAGCAGCAGGTCCCAACATCACGGAGCAACGCACTTCCTTCAAAAAAGATGTCCGCTCAAGTTATAAGTGGGAAAGAGGTTTCTGCGTAAGTACCTTGTTTTTACTGCACCTTTCCGAATGCACTGTTACACATGTAGGAAAGCAGGCGTCACATGTGTCTGTGCACGAGCTAACGTGGGAGCTAACTAAATCTTAGTTCACTCAGCAGCTGAAGTGACACACAGACGCCTCATGTGCTTTATCCAGTGTGATGCTGATTTTACACGCTGCTGCTGCGGTTTCAGACGCTGGTGCGCAGCAGACTTCAGACCTCAGTTTGAATTTGTTGGACATGGAGCTGACCACGTGAATCAAGTTTGCCACTAGTTTGCAGAGATTCACAGTGGACTCTTTATCAAGCTGCGCGAGCTCTTACAGTTGATACTGACGTGTGGCTGTCAAATTTCGTGGTGATCCATTAGGTTGTGTTGGACGAGTGAACGATTCTACAGTGTTATGTAAGATGCATTGCAGGTGTGTTATGATCTTTGCTCTATTGATCCAGTGACCTCGAGTGCTGACAATCTTCTCAGAAATCCAAGAGGAACTTAAAAAAAACTTGTTAATTTAACTTAAGTTTTCATTAAAGTTCTTTGAATGAATTCAAATATTGCCTCCTACCCAAAGATCTGTTGCAGTTGCAATTATTTTTGCCTAAAAGAAAAAAAATGAAAGTGCACGTCATTTAGTTGCATGTGCATGTCACAAGACATGGCAGCCTGCACCCTATTAACTTCCCCTCACTGTGGCCATTAGCTAAATTATTCTGTGCAACACAAATTGCCTGCACCTCTCCAGTGATCTGCAGTCTCCTAGTTTTCTCTTTCACTCAAACCCACATACAGCTGATTGTGCAGATTACAGAACAAGTGACCTTTATAGACGAGGCTGCCTTCTCTTTCAGGAACTGTAGTTTTCTACCTTCCTTCACTCAAAAGTGTTTTCTTTCAAATATAGGGGAGGGCATTGAGAAGATCTACTGCACTTTGTCTTTTATAGTATATTGGAATATAGCAGTAGTTAATCAATGACCAGCAATGCATTTATCACCTATCATTGTAATAAGGAATCGTATGATGTTTAGGACCAGTTCTATGAAGTCTGGGATTGATTTTTAGTTGTTGATTCACTCTAGAATAGCACTCAGTAGATCACATACCTCTGCCACTGTCCAACAACTGTCCTCTTTAATTCAATCAAGCTGCGCCAAATTTCACACACTCATAGATATCAGTTCTTATCAAGATCTATGAGCTGTTCTCTTGGATAACAGAGAAAATAATTTGAATCCACACCAAATTTAGAGTTGTTTTGTGTGTTCTTGTTATAAACAAACCAACAAAAAATGAACAGGGGTGAAAACTTAACCTCCTTGGTGGGGTAAATGGAGACACTAATATCGGTTTGAATGGGGGTTGTCACTGAGCACAGAATGGTCATTTGGTCTGAATTACCGAGAGGTCACTGAGGACACTGAGATTACTTTAAAGGAAGTTTAAATTGGTGTCACTCCTTCGCCTCATGCATCCATGTTCACGCTCATCATGGATTGCTAAATTCCAGTTAACCTTGAGTCACTTTTGTGTCGCTCAGTCTTCGTTTGGCTCAGCCTCATCTTTATGTTGAGTTGAAGAGATAAATCACAACCATGAACATGAATAAAGATAAAGACCAAAGATAGGACAAGTGTCCTGATCTGACTCTGACTCCTGGTTTATCATCTGCCAGGGGACTGGAAAATGATTACCAGATTCACAATACATAACCTGCTGGCTGCTATATCTGAATACAAAATCAGTAGGAAAGGGAATGTGTTGCATAGTATGTTGACCCTTTTCTTTCATGATTCAGCATGCACAGTGATGTTTCTGTTATCATGGGTTCTCAGGCAGGTGAGGCAGCGTCTGAAGGATGATGTGGCACAGATGAAGCTTCAGGACCCCAACTTCAGTCCGGGTTTAGTGGTTTTACAGGTACGTGCAAGATGGGATTCGTCATGAGTCATGTGCAGAGTGTCTCTTTTTGTAGATGGATGTGTTTATGTATCTGCATGGCAAAAGGGGCACGTTCCTTCATACGGTCAGGCAAAGTGATTCTTCATATCATTGCAGGTGGGGGACCGTGATGATTCAAATCTGTACATCAGCATGAAGTTGAAGGCAGCAACTGAGGTAATGCGAGCACTTTCTGATATTCAAGAGATTTACATGCAGCATTTATCTGTATTTACTTTCACTGTAACTTTAGGCTCAAACTCTTTAATATTTTTGATGCAGATTGGAATAAATGCCGCACATATGAAACTTCCCAAAACGGCAACGGAGGAGGAGGTGAGGTTACAGCCGTGCATAATAATGCTCCCAAGTTACTTTACGTGCACAGAGAGTGTAAAGTTCTGTCTGTCTGTAGGTTCTTCACAAAATTACAGAGGTGAATGAGAACTCGTCCATCCATGGCCTCATCGTGCAGCTGCCCTTAGACTCCATTCACAAGATCGACACAGAGAAGGTCACAAATGCCGTGGCCCCAGAGAAGGACGTAGACGGGTAAGAGCACACATGAAACTGAAGATGTAATCATCTTGAAGGTTTGCCTACTCTCCTTTATGGATCGAGTCGGTGTGTTTCCTTGCTTCCTTTCAGTGAATATGAAAGAAGGATCTGGCTCAGCTACTTTTAGACCTGTAGACCTGGATTATTTGTGATATTTTATGTATTCTTGTATGTTTTGCAGGCTAACCAGCATAAATGCAGGGAAGCTATCTCGCGGGGACCTGGGCGACTGCTTCATCCCCTGCACACCAAATGGCTGCATGGAGTTGATCAGACAGACTGGTAAACACAGACACTAAAAACATTGGATGTTTCGTGTTGTCTATCCTGTCAATAAACAGCCTGTGCTCCATCCTTCCACCAGATTTCTTGGAAATCCGTTCAGTAGTTCTGTGTGTAATCCTGCTGCCTGCATTTCTACAGGTGTGTCCGTGGCAGGGAAGAGAGCTGTAGTGATTGGCCGCAGTAAGATCGTGGGTGCGCCAATGCATGACCTGCTGCTGTGGAGCCACGCCACTGTCACCACCTGCCACTCTAAAACTGCTGATCTCCCTGAAGAGGTACAACATCAACACCCTAGTCCGACTGGGGGAGGGAAGTCAGATATCACCGTCATGAATGTCACACCAGCCAGATTATCAGTTTGGCTGGTTTCTGTTTTTTCCAAGCAAACATCTTTCTTCATTTCTCTATAGTGATGATGATGGTGAGATGACCTAACCTATAGAAGGTGGCAAATTAATCAAATTTGAAATAACAGAGAAACAGCATACTGTAGCAGTCAGTGGGGGCGAGGCAGCATGTGGTGAACATGGTCTTCTTC
This sequence comes from Paralichthys olivaceus, assembly GCF_024713975.1. Lineage (NCBI taxonomy): Eukaryota > Metazoa > Chordata > Actinopteri > Pleuronectiformes > Paralichthyidae > Paralichthys > Paralichthys olivaceus. The sequence continues at coordinate 17,466,196 of NC_091104.1, read as the reverse complement.
TGCAACTGGGTTAAACCACTGGTCTAAATCTCCACTCGGGCATTTTGATAATTTAATTATTTTTAATTCACCAACATTCATATAATTCTTGTTTGACAATTTGTCTTCAAAGCAAAAGCAAAACATTATTCGTTACTATAATGCTCTATATTGAGCTGAGCTATCAAGCTTTTATTTTGAAAAACTTGAACTTTGGTTCTAAAGATTGTGTTGATAGTTTATCAGACCTCTGAAATAGCCGACATGCAATGTATGAAAAATATCAGCAATTAAATAAACCTTCAACTTGCATATGAGCAACACGGGAACAGTAAAATAAAGCAAATTATGTCTCATTTTATGAAAAGCACAGACTCTTAAATCTTTCTTACAGATAAACCAGGTAGGATAAACTTTTCTAACTTGACTCTAAACCATTATATTGTAAACTGATTGAGGAGGATTTACTGATAACTGATAAAGTAGCTCTGGAGCACTAACACAGACCAGGCAAACAGCCCATAACAAACAGACCCGTTTACAATGGACTCTAAGCTCATATTTGCAATTTCAAATCTTTGCTGCCACCAAGTGGTTTCAACCATAATGTCATTTATTACCCTATTTAGAAAAATGATGTGTTGAGTCTTGTTAAATGTAATATACTCTATGTAAAGTGTTGCACATGATATTCTGTTTCTTATGGATCAGTTCATTTGTGTCCATCACTGTTTGTGTGTAGGTAAAAAAGGCAGACATCCTGGTTGTTGGAATCGGCCGAGCAGAGATGGTGAAAGGAGAGTGGATCAAGCCGGGAGCAGTCGTCATCGACTGTGGCATCAACCACATTCCAGGTTTGACTGTTTCTGTACTGGAGTCATCGTGGGGCTCTGAAATGAACTCAGTGGATGTCGCTGGTGATATTGAAGTTGATATACATTTCAGATGAAACTAAACCCAGTGGGAAGCGGGTGGTGGGTGACGTCCACTATTCCTCAGCTAAGGAGCAGGCTGGCTTCATCACTCCTGTACCTGGTGGAGTAGGACCCATGACTGTGGCCATGCTGATGGCGGTAAGATCCATTCATAAAATAAATCCTGTAATTAAGTTAGTAGCTTTTGATAAATGTCAAATCTCCCTGAAACTTCTGTTGCTTTTGTATATGTTGTGTTTACAACCTGCCAAATAAGTAGTGGTACTTACTGAACTACGGTTAATTGATCTTAAATTTTCCTATTTCCATTGCTATCATATTTATTGTGAAAACACAGCATATGTATTCTTTATTTATCCGTCCATTGGTTTGAAGGAAACCTTTTTATTTTACAGATAAAACTTGCAGAAAAGTACTATTGTTTACAAAAAGAAAGTTCTTCAGACAAATTCAATATATTTAGTTGTATCTGTGTTTTCTTTTTATTCATTATAATGTTTATGGTTAAAATATCAAGCTTCAATTACATTTCTTTTTCATAAGGGTTTTATCTTAGGAACCATTGCCAATTTATATGAATATATTTTTTATGTAGCTTTTATTCCCTAATATTGGCATCGTCCCTCAAAAATCCTTATCAGTTGGGCTCAATTCAATCTCTCATTGTGTGTGGTTGCATGTGTGTATGTGTGTGTGTAGAACACAGTGCTGAGTGCAAAGCGCTTCCTGGAGGGTCATCAACCAGGGAAATGGGATATTTCTCTCACCAAACTCAATCTGCAGAAGCCGGTGCCGAGGTTCGTCTCCTCATCCTCTTAGTCATGTGTGTTGGTAATTGTCACTGAGAGGCTAAATAGTTTGCTGAATTAAACAAACCGCATACGAGAGTAACCAGCAGAAAACTCTGAATGTTCTTATCTCGCTGCTTTGTCGCTGTTCCTTCCTTTACCTCAGATTGTGTGTTTCTCCTACAGCGACATTGTGATCTCTCGCTCCTGTGTGCCCAAGCCCATTGACCGTCTGGCCAAAGAGGTGGGCCTTCTCTCTGATGAGGTAGAACTCTATGGCAAGACTAAGGCCAAGGTCCAGCTGAATATCATCAAACGCCTGCAGGCTCAACCAGACGGCAAATATGTGGTTGTCACTGGGTACGCAGTCAGTATTTGTATGTTCTTCCCTGGACTATAGCATGTTTTACAGGAGTGAAGTTATATTTGTTTACTGTTTATGGGATAATGCTAATCCCATTTATCAATTTGTACGCAAAAATACAGTGTGTTGAAAATGAAAGGGTAAGTTTCCTAAAGCTATTGCTTTATGGTTACACATATCTATGTTCTGTGAACATGTTCAGTGCTGACAGTATTGTCTAACTGCAGTATTACACCGACCCCTCTGGGTGAGGGAAAGAGTACCACCACCATCGGCCTTGTGCAGGCCCTGGGAGCACACATGAACCTCAATGTTTTCGCATGTGTGCGACAACCTTCTCAGGGACCCACCTTTGGCATTAAAGGTGAGCTTTAGCATAATGCACAGTCACAGAGGTTGCACAGGTTACATGCTGCTGAAATGTGTACAGATTTATGTATCTGTAATTATATCATCTGTCAACAGGGGGTGCTGCAGGAGGTGGATATTCACAAGTCATCCCAATGGAAGAGGTACTGTTGTTTGTTGTTTAAAACTCTGCAAATGGCATAACAATACAAAGAAAGCACACAATTGAATAAATAAATACATCTGTCTCTTTTAGTTCAACCTCCATCTCACTGGTGACATTCACGCCATCACAGCTTCCAACAACTTGGTAGCTGCTGCCATCGACGCTCGCATGTTCCACGAGTCCACACAAACTGACAAGGTGTGTGTTCTGTTTTCTTCAGTTGTTTTTCAAATATAAAAATACTTATTATAAGTCAATGAATGAGTGTCATCCTTTGCAGGCTCTGTACAACCGTTTGGTGCCACTCAGTGGAGGACAGAGGAAGTTCTCCCCCATCCAGATCAACAGACTGAAGGTAAGTGATCACAGTTTGATCAAAAGCTATATATACTTTGACTCAACTCACTGTCGTTTTATGTATTTGTGTAGAAACTGGGCATAGACAAGACTGATCCCTCCACTCTGACTGAGGAGGAGATCACCTGCTTCGCCCGTCTGGACATTGAGCCGAGCTCTGTCACCTGGCACAGAGGTATGAACATCTCACATTTCTCTTAGTCCTCATCACTCTGATGTCTTTAGCTTCAGTTGGTCTGCTCTCTATTGGATTGAGCCATTTACTGTGTGTGTGTGTGTGTGTGTGTGTGTGTGTGTGTGTGTGTGTGTGTGTGTGTGTGTGTGTGTGTGTGTGTGTGTGTGTGTGTGTGTGTGTGTGTGTGTGTGTGTGTGTGTAATGTTCATATTGTGTTTGTGCTTCACTTCAGTGTTGGATACTAATGATCGATTCCTGAGGAAGATCACCATAGGCCAGTCACCAACTGAAAAGGGACACACAAGAGAGGTAAAAAGTAGTTTATCATTCATTAAGGACCACAAAGTGTAATGTAGGAAAATTATTTACTTTGGTGCCCCCTAGTGGTAGCATAAACAGAAAAACACTGGCAAATAGCATAAGCTTTTTTTCAGACATGAACGTTCTAAAAATGGGTCCGGACATTATCCAGAATTTGCCTTTTACATATGAAGAATGCAGCATTAGATTGTTTGGGTGAGTTGTGTTTATAACAACAGGAACATTTCTGGAACATTCATGCTAGGGGTGGCACCAGAGTAGAACATGGAGGAGACAGGACATGATGTATAAATTCTGCTGGGGAACGCACAGTGCAGTGTTTTTATTTTCAGAATATCATCACTGAAGTCGGCCCTTACTGGCAAAAGCTCTCGATTCTTATTGTCTCTCCAAGTTGACATCTGTGTCTTCTACGTGTATGACACCTCTGACATTTCCCAGACATTTTATTATTATTATTTCAGGAAAATGCCCAGACTTCAGTGCATTTCTGAAAGCAGTCATAAGTAGAAGTACAGAAAGAAGCTATGACCGGGGCAGTAATGCAGCGCTTTGGCTGCCAGCTGCCACAAAACCTCAAAGAAGAAGAAGAAGCTGTGATCACATACAGATTCTACACATTGGATTCAACACTTGGTCTAGCCAGAGACTGTAGTGTTCTTGATAAGGATCCATGTAATATCTGTGCCCTCCTCCATCCCACAGGCCCAGTTTGACATCACGGTGGCGAGTGAAATCATGGCAGTGCTTGCCCTCACCAGCAGCCTGGAGGACATGCGTCAGCGTCTGGCAAAGATGGTGGTGGCCACCAGCCGCAGTGGACAGCCTATCACCACAGAGGACCTGGTCAGTGTCCTGGTGTCTTCACAGCACGACCTGCTATATTTTATATATATTGGTGATACTAGGCTGCTATAATGTATTTCATTTAAATTATTGTTCAGGGTGTGAGTGGTGCTCTAACTGTGCTGATGAAAGATGCAATAAAGCCAAACCTGATGCAGACTTTGGAGGTGAGGGAACAGCACACACTAACCTATACTCAGACTTTCTTTGAGGAACATGTTTTTAAGTTACCAGACTTACCAGAAATAAACTCCTACAAGCTTCTATTTCAGTCCTTTGACACATACTGTTTTAATTGTTTTCTGTTGTTGGTCTCAAATATATATTCTTTTATGATAAAAACGTATTTTCTTAAGAGATGTGTCTTAACTTATGTTTTTTGTATCCCATAAATCCACAGGGAACTCCTGTGTTTGTACATGCGGGCCCCTTCGCCAACATCGCCCACGGCAACTCCTCCATCCTGGCTGATAAAATCGCTTTGAAGCTGGTTGGACCTGAGGGCTTTGTAGGTAAGTGGAGCAATAGTTCTACTGTTATGGATGATTTGCTTCTACTGTACATGTGATTGTGAAGCAGATGTTATATTACAGTCAGATATTCCTCTGTACTCCTCACAAATGCTTCATCATACAACTGCTGACTATTGTTTCTCAACAGTGACTGAGGCTGGTTTTGGTGCTGACATCGGCATGGAGAAGTTCTTCAACATCAAGTGCCGCTACTCAGGCCTGAGGCCACAAGTGGTGGTGTTAGTGGCGACTGTCCGAGCCCTGAAGATGCATGGAGGAGGATCAAAAGTGAGTTTTCTGCAGCATTGCAATGACAAGATGATTTGTTTTATTGGCTTTATTTTGAAATCCCACTAATGATTTTAAATTTGTGAATAATTTGACATAATAATCTCACCTCTCATCCTCATAAACACAAAAAGATTTCTTGTGCACTGAGTGTTTCACCCTCTGTCAGTGACGGTGCACTGCTGGGTGTGTCATTATATGCTCCTGAGTTGACTCTCCCTTCATTCGCTCTTCAGCTCCACGATAAATAAAAGAAACATATAGTGATCAATCTTATGTAAAGTTCATTGTGTCAGTTGTTGGAATTATCAAATGAACTAACACATACGTCTTGTTCAGGTTACTGCTGGAATGCCACTGCCAAAGGAATATGTTGAGGAGGTAATGTAGGATATGTTTTATTTTAAATGATATTCTGTCGTTCAACATTGTGTATTTATTAGTTTGTAGGAAGCATCTGAGCCACAGTGTCAGTTGTTTTAACACATATCAAGCGATTTTGTGTATGTGTCTGTGTGTGTCTGTGTAGAACCTCGAGCTCCTGGAGAAGGGCTGCAGCAACATGAGGAAGCAGATAGAGAATGCACAGCACTTTGGTGTGCCTGTGGTGGTCGCTGTCAATGCTTTCAAGTAAGTGCTGATCACATGGTAGAATAATTTCACTTACAGCTGCACCATTCAATATTTTTATACTCACAAAGGATCAAATGACACTATGAAATATGAATGGTGCCACTTACACTAACAAATCCAGAGAATTTTAGCAAAATTCAGCTAATTGTTTGGATTTGGATCAAATCTACTTTTTCTCTTCACTCTTGGAACTCATCACTGCAAAAAAAGCTAATTTAGCTGCTGGCTGCTGAACATTGTGGAGCATTTAGCAGCCGAAGGACCAGATTCTTCCCTCAAGAAATGGTGGAAATTAAAAACAGCTAAAAAAGAGGGACACTACACGTTAGTGACAAAAACTTCATATGTCTTTACAGCTTGTTTGTGCTGCTCCTAAGTGAAGGTGGTTAAATATTTTATCAAGTTTAGGTTTTCGGAGGCGGGATCGAGATTGTGCATCTGTTTTCTTACTAATTAATTTCCATAACAATTATAATACCCTCTCCTGACACATAATTTACAAAGAGATTCGATGATACATATTAATGCAAATGTTTATATTATTTATATATTGACATGTAGTAAAAAAATTGTTGTGTTTTTGACCCCTCAAGCATTTTGTGCACTGATTCCTGCAGGACAGACACTGAGGCTGAGCTGGACTTGGTCTGCAGCATGGCCAAAACTGCCGGAGCGTTTGATGCAGTGCGATGCTCCCACTGGGCAGAGGGTGGAGCGGGGGCTGTGGCCCTGGGTCAGGCCGTCCAGAGAGCCTCCGTGGTCCCCAGCAACTTTAAATTCCTTTATGATTTGGAGGTATAGGCTCTAAACCTGACTTCTGAAGTTCAGTGTTAGGTTTAAAATATAAAACTTGAATATCTAGACAGTATATTTAAGCAGTCTGTTTTACTGTTTTGAATTTGAAATCAATATTTTAAAAAGCAATGTTCTCATTCACAACCAGTCATGTATTGAAAATGCTATTGGTGTAAAGCCATGTCAACTACAGGACTGTCTTGACGGCCATATTTATATCTCTAATTCCCATTCAGCTCCCTATTGCTGACAAAATTCGAACAATTGCCCAGAAGATCTACGGTGCAGATGATATTGAGCTTCTCCCAGAGGCCCAACACAAGGTGGAGCTCTACACCAAACAGGTCAGTGAACCTCAGTGAACCTCAGAGTTGACATGTTCATGTCTTCGACCTTGTCAGGCCTGTTTTTCAACTGCTGCTGTCAGTGTAGATCAACTCTTATTGAATGGAGAATTCTTCAGTTTGCCTTTTGTAAAAATTGTAATTACATTTCCGTCTGTACCCTTCGCCCCTCAGGGTTTCGGCAATCTGCCAGTCTGCATGGCGAAGACACACCTATCGCTCTCACATGAGCCTGAGAAGAAGGGTGTGCCCACGGGGTTCATCCTGCCAATCAGAGACATCCGAGCCAGTGTGGGCGCCGGCTTTCTGTTCCCACTGGTTGGCACGGTACGCTCTCGTTTATATTGAGGACACTGTGGCTTTCCAGATTTTGGAGTGGGGGAGACAAGGGTGCCATCAAATCACATGATAATCTACACAACTTCATTTTTAACATTCATTCATTTATTTAATAAGGAGGAATACTACATGCAAATTAAGCAATCGAATAAACTGTCATCACACATTGTCAGCATATATACTCAGTAGTGATCTACGACTTTGGCAGCACACACTGTGTTTGCAGGAGGTTCATCTGCTTCTGTGAACCAGTATACGATGTCGTCTCACCACTTTTACTAATTTTTTTAATTAGTGGGTATAAAAAAAAGCAACTGACTCCTTTCCTATTGCCAGTAGAGGAGTTTGCCTTTTGTTTTTGTCTTTTCCCCCCACTGAGTCATGTTTGCTGTTACGAATGTACCGGAAACTGAGAAGCTCTTGTCTTGTCATGTCAGAGTTGCATTTTGCATGATACAAATAAAAAATGGCCTTTGCATGTTCTCAAGAATTCAAAAACACTACGTACACAAACGTTCATGACTATTTACCCGTAGAAGTTCAAGGCTTGTCATAAAGTCGTGCAGAAAAAGATTAGCGTCTACACTGTCAAAGTAAAGAAGACGTCAGTGCAGTGGGTGAAATGTTTTCTGTACTGCAGAATCATTTGACCCAGGAGTGAATGCAAATTTTATTTTATCCTATTACACACTAAAGACCACATGTCAGTGGTTGTTAGTAGTTTTTTGGACCTGTGGAAAAAGGGGGCTCAAGGTGTCATCTGAAAATTGGACGGACAGGTGTCCACATCAGTTTTTGTCAGCTTGAAGCCAAAGTTCTATTGTGTGTTTACAGTACATGATTGTAGTAAATGGCCTGATCTTTCATTGGATATTATTTTCATCAAGAATGCATCATTAAAACACACTGTCTCTGTCTTCATCCCTAGATGCCTACGATCCCCGGTCTTCCCACCAGGCCTTGCTTCTATGACATTGATCTGGATCCCGAGACTGAACAGGTCAACGGACTCTTTTAAAGGAGGACTGTACAATGGTAATGAGTTAAAAACACATATTTACATCTCATACATCTCTTGGGGGGGTTGCTGATCTCAACAGTATTTTGCTCTTTCTGTTTGCTTTATTTCTCAGTGAATAGACATAGCCCAGCCCTCAACTGAGCCTTACCAAAATGGGACGGACTAATTACTGAAAGTGTCGCTAATCTGCTAGTGTCTTTTTCTTTGTCATTTCACTCAGACAATGACATCTGTAAATAATTGATTTGCTTTTCCCAGAGGGTTGCTGATGAATTAATCAAAAAAGTTGTCTGTGATAGACAGGGTCTCAGAACTACCAAAAACTCAGTAGTGACACATCTGGATTCGAGCATTAACCACCGTATCCACTACATCAGGGGCGTCTCCTTTATCATTTTTCTCTGTTTGACTGATTTCATTACTAATGCCTGTCGAGCGTCCTGTTTTGCTGTCCCATATTTGTAACTGAATATTTCTAATACTGTCTAATATTGCTGGACCAATCTGCACTGCTGTGAAAATGAACTGTGGTAAAGTTGCATTGCTGTCAGGAAAGATCAAATAAAGTCTTCTTGATGTAAAGACATGTATCAGCAATTCTTTTTATTCTTTTTATAAACTTTTTTTTATATTCTTGTATGATGGTTTGTTGTGTAGTTATTCTGTTGTTATGTTCTTACAGTTTCAAGCCTTTTCTGAAGTTGGTTATTTCAGACCATCGGCATATTGAGCTGTCTAGAGCATCTGCCTCTTCATCGTTGTCTGTCTACAGATGTTTTTTTTTTCTTTCCTGAAGTTTTATTTTCCATATGGAGTTAACGCGGTACAGTATAATGAAATGTGTTGGACAAGAAGAAACCAGTCAGCTCAGCAGTTCAATAGATACGGTCATTGGGTTTTAGGAGAGCTGAAGCTGACATTGGAAAAGAAGCAGGATACAACCTGGACAGGTTGTCAGTCAACACCATTTACACGTTCACACCCACAGGTAATTTAGGGCTGTTGAAAACATGCACACACAACTCCAAACAAAAAAGGTCAAACCAAGGACCTTCTTGCTATGAGGCAAAGATATAGAACTGAATATTTCTCTTTTTTTAGCAAAAGTTTTGTACTTTTAATCTACCACCATAAAATGTAGCCCTCTTCCAACAAGATTATGTACAGCCAAACTGGTCATTTATGATGAGTATTGATATTTACTAGACATTTATCTTGCAACAACAACAATACTACTACTACTAATAATAATAATAATCATTAATTTATTACCACAATCAACTGAAAGATTACATCCTTTTTCATTGAATGTGTCACTGACTTATATATTTATGAGAATAAACAATAAACCAGTCTTGTCTTTTTTGGGGGTTAGTTTTATTAGAGATGTTTATATTCTTTACAATCAGTAAATCTCAGAATTTTGAATCAATGATTTCTTATTTTTGGGGGCGACCACCACCATGCCCTTTGCTCTTTTCTTCTCCTTTTCCTTTTCCTTTTCCTTTTTCTCCTCCTTGGCCTCGTCCATGGGAATGACCTTTCTTCTTTCCCTTCAAAGGACAAACATAAAATAAATAACTGAAAACACAGACAGACTAATGGCTGTATATTTTTAAATAAAAATGTTGTCTGAGTTTTACCTTTTCACCCGTTCCTTCTTCCTACAAAAGACAATGTGAGATTAACATGGGGTTCTAGAAAATGACTGAATCTTGCAACGAGTGCAGGTTAAGAAAGACTTACTCCGTCTGATTCAGACGTTCCACTAGTTTCCTCCTGTTCCTCAGGTGCTCTTTCAGGCTTTTCCTAAGACAAGAAAATGGCTTCATAAGAATATGTTTTCATGCTGTTAGTCTAAAGAAGTGTGAAGAAAGTAATAGACTCACTTGTTTGCCGTCTGTGATGGAAACAAAAAAGGAAAAAAAAGTTAAAAATTAAATTAACTGAGAAATTACACATGAATCAAACGTGTCATGAGAGTTGAAAAATATATATATTTACTGGACTGAATTTATATTCCATAATTATTGACAGTAACCACACAGGGATGATTAAATTACTAACAACTGTTTCATCCTTAGTATTTATCATTTGTTATGTCAATCAAGTTTACACATGGGTGTGCATACGCCATTATGATAATAATAAAAACAACTAATTCAAAGTGAAAAGCAATCAGTTATCATAAAAATATAATACAATTCTCAACTATACAGTCAATAACCAAATACAAGATGCAGCCAAATGTGTGCATGAAAGTGGAATAAAGTACAGTGGGTGGGGAAACATTCAGACTCCATCATTTTAGTTAATTTGTTCAATAGACATGTTTAGACATTCTGAACAGAAAAACAATACAAAGCACTTTTTGGTAAAAGATATAACAGTTTATCAAAGAGACTTACTCCCACTCATGTTGTCTTGTTGACAGCTGCAGTAGAAAATCTTTTCCTGGAGACAAAAATATTGAAACAATCGGTTTAAAACTTGAACCTGCAAAAGGCAGTAGAAAATAGTGAACAACACTCACAATCTGCCTGGTGCGAAAATCAAACTGACTGATGTTTGACGTGTGTGTTCATTCTATTTATACACAGCAGTGCTGCATGATATGATGTAGGTCTCATGTAATGAAATGTGACTGATAGTTGCAGAGCAGGTATGGGCTGGGTGTCAAAACAAATGTTTTGTGGTCCACCCCTAACATCTGCTCTGAGTCATCCAAATGCTTCAGAAAACCCCCCCCACACACGCACAACTATTTTCTGTTTATCAAGGACTGTATGAGTATGGATTCATTTATTTAATTTATTATGTGAGTTGGATGGGTTACATTTTTCCTTCATGGCATTGTCCCTTCTCACTCTGCTGCTGTTTTGATATGGTAACATGTTGAGACGCTTTAAGGGAGCCTTTATTCAACGATTGTCAGTAATTAGTCCAGGCACTGACAGAAATTTTATAATCAGGTTTCTGTGATGGATGCTTTTGAGTCGTGGCCAACCTGTTTCATGGAAACAGGTTCTGTAGGGTGCAATAGATCTAATAGTGGAAACGTATCTGTACCAGTGGCGACAGGAAATCCAGAGTTTCAAAGGAACACTTGTAGTTTAAACCAACCGCTCTTGTTTATGGAAAAAATATTGAGATCGTTTACTAAAACCAGCTGTATCACTTTTTGAAAAATACTATGTATAGATGTAAATGCAAGTGTGAAATTTGTAATTTTACTTAAGGCCACAACTGTATGAGCAGTAGAAGAGTCATATCCTTGATTTATCTGTCTGTTTGTCAGTGAGCAGGATTAGGCAAAAACTACTGAATGGATTACCATGAAACTTGATGAAGGGTTATGGTATGGGTCAAGGAAGAACCCATTACATTTTGGTGAGAATCCAGATCAGGTGGCGGATCCAGGAAACATTTTTCACATTGAGTATGTATAATTTGGTGGAGATCCAAATAAAAAAATGGGTTTCATGAGGCGACTGCATTGCGCTCTCTTGTGAATATTAATCCATGCATGAAGTTCGTCCTTAGTCGAATATAAAATATATGCAACGCTGAACCACCCTTGACTGAATCAATCCTCCTGACACTGGTTTTGTTATTTGTAACCAGTAATTATCTGTTCAAACGTCAATGATAGCGACACACATTGCCACTGTCTGGGTATTTTTTTCTATAGTTATATAGATCACGTAAGACACCTCAGGCACACCTCAGGCACACCTCAGACACACCTCAGACACACCTCAGGCACACCTCAGACACACCTCAGACACACCTGTCACTGTTTTAAAGCATTCACACTGAGCTAAATCTAAAACGTCAAGTGAGGTGCAAGGAGAGGGGCAAACAGGATAGCTGATGACCGAGGAGGGGTTGAGGAGAACACATGCATTTTTATCATGACCTGAAATGACACATGGTTTGTTCTCTCAACTGCAGGAGGCCTGTGTGTGAGCCACATGTCCTCATGTCAACTCTGTTTAATGTCAAATCAGGTGATCAAGACAAAATCAATGAAGTTTGGCATACACCTGGTGGTGTATTGGGGGAGCAGACGAGGGGGGTTGCAGCCGGGCTGGCAGGGTGGGGGGAGGGGCAGGTGCCTGATCAAACCTGTTGATAAACATGTTCTTTCTTTCTAATTTTCTAAGTTTATTTGTATAGCGCCAAATCATAATATATATTATCTCAAGGCACTTAACATAGAAGGTCAGGACCTTAAAATCAAAATATAGAGAAACCCAACAGTTCCCATAATGAGCAAGCACTTTGGCGACTGTGGAGAGGAAAAACTCCCTCATTAACAGGGATAAACCTCTAGCAACCAAAAGGTCTCATATCTGTGATGTCTAGGGAGTGAAGGCTTTGACCTTCGCCAAGCTCTCGCACTTCCCAAACACAACAGCCTGTTGCACTATGCCCCAGAGAGGACAAGAGACAATGTCTATGAAAATTCCATAACAGTTGCCATGTAGTGATATAATCAAGTAAATAATATCCACAAATAAGGTAGTTCCTCAGCCTTCTTCTGTCTTCTCAAGCATTCATTTCCTTTACTCGAGGGCTTTCTTACACTCAATCAGCAGTGGGTACACTTGCTTCACAGCCGTGGTCACAATCTGCACTGTTGGCCCTGTAATTATGAGGCTGCCACTGGAGAACAGTTGAAAAGTAGCCTTGATATTTTTGATCCTGTATGTGGCAGCCGGACAGAGCCCTGGTTTGTAACTGGCATCGGGGTGGTTGTTCTTAGTGAAGTCCATGAGGTTGACTGCAAAGGGCATGTAGCAAACTGCCAGCACATTCACGACTCGGAAGTTTGAAAATCCCACATTGAAGCCTAGTTTCTGCAGAATGCGTGCTACCCTGCGAGCACCACGTTTCGAATCATCTTCAGAATTTGTTCCACTGCACATGATTTTCCCTGAGGACCAAATTCGGGCTGTTATCTTGGGTCTAAGAAGCATCATCAGGACATGTCCACATTGTGGCTTATAAATGACGTTAAATCCCTCTAAGGCAATGGTGCGTAAATTGAGTTGACACCTGGTGCTGAAGATCGCCATCACATTGGTGACAAAGATATCGATTGGCTCATTGTTGGAATCCATGACGAAATTTGTGGTGCAGTATTAAGTGTTTTCGGTACAGTTAACGGTGGGTGGCAAGGTGCAAGGTGTATTTTTTAAGATTCAGATCAAAGGCATTCCTTTACATTCCATTCGTCCTTTACTTAATAGCCACTTTGACGTCTTTGCTTTCTCATAGTCATATTGATTCGGTATTTTATTGATAATTGATTAATTAAATGATTTATTCAATAAGTTAAAGGTACATTGTGTAGAATTTTGTGATATCTAGCGTTGAAATTGCATGTTGTAGCTGAACACCCCTCACCTCACCCTCTCCTTCCAAACATGAAAAAGAAACTGTGGTAGCCTTTAATTGTCACAAAAACTTAAAAGGTGTTTAGTTTGTCCAGTCTGGACTAATGTAAAAAACATGACGGCCTCCGTAGAGAGGGTCCCCTTGATGTAAATATTAAGTATTTGAATTCAAAGGGCCTTTTCTGGGGTAAAGAAAAGTCCAATTCATACAATTTAGATAAAAAAACTAGTGAAAACATCATGAGGATTATTCTACATAAAATTTCTGTAGTAGTTCCCTCTCACCTAAATCTTACACACTGGACCTTTAAAGAAGAAGAAGTAAGAAAAACAAAAGATTGTAGATGGCGGTGATGAACCTTGATGTTGGTTTCCACCTGCCAATAAACTGAACAAAGAGGAAGAAATTTATCATTTTTCGTGCTCAACCAATTGTGCCTCAATTGTGATCAATCTTTAACGATAAATGTTAAATCAAAAAACTATGTGAATTTGCAGCATATGTTGCATTTATACATTTTATACATTTATTTGATTGTGTTGGCAAGAGAGATAGCACACCCCATTGCCTTTTGTTTGATTGATTTTAAACTTTAATATTAACATTAAACAGGAACTCTAAAATGTATTAAAACAACCAACAAGCTCAAACATAAATTGAAACTAGGAATCAAATATTTGAATTGATTACACATTGTATCAGGAAAAGGTAACAGTCCTGTAAATTATTTAGGATATCTTAATTAGCTAGGGAATTAAAGCAACAGATGCACACTTACTAAAACTAACAAATGTAATGGAAATCAGGAAAAGAATTAGGGATTTTTTGACAGATAGAAACAAACATGGATGGCCCTATACAGGGGTGAAGTCATACAGGAATTTCTCAATCGTCTTCTCAGAAAGATTCATTTAATTTACCTTTGCCTGTGAAACATCCAATCCGTGTCAGGCTTTGGGTCAGGTATCTCATCGACCACACTTACATACTTGGAGGTCTGATCAAAAAATTAGATTAAACACTGGGGAATGCCTTAAACTCAGCATATTTTAACAGATCCAGGTCACATTACCTGCGGGTTTCTCTTTGATCAGAGGGAACTCAGAGGTGCATGGTTTTTGTCAAGTCTGCTTTGTTAGTCTAGTCCCCTCAAAACCATCTCAGTGTTATTGTCATCAGTTATGCTGCTTAGCAGTTCATTTAGCTTTTTTGTTCTATTTGTGTGCACCTTGAATAGTGTTTATTGTAAGTGGAACATTTAAGTTACCAGAACAAGCTCCTCCTCTTGAGACCATAGGAGGAGGATGAAGAACCATCCAAATTCCCTCTGTCACCTCTTCATGGGTGCCCGGGGAAGGGCTAGCATGTATCTTCAGGCCTGGATCCATTCTGCTTTACCTTGGACCCTAAGAGCTGTTCTGGTTGTTAACAGTGAGTAGAAAAATTGTAAAAATGCAAGAGTGCAAAAAGCAGTGTCTGGAGTCTGGAACTAAAGTGTAGAAACAGTAACATACAAAGTTGATTCACAGTAATTTAAAAGTGAAATAAGGTTAACTGCACAGGGTAACTGAAGGACAAGTGTGGTCTGAGTGAATAGTAAAATAACAGGACCGTACCAATGGACATCTGCAAAAGAAAGCTAATTAAAGATTTGGTCAGAGACACAATGAAGAAGAATCAACTGCAAATTACTCATAACCCCTCATGGAATATTTGTTATGAGCGTCCACATGTGACTACATTATGAATACATTGGGCTATTTTCACAGATTTTCCCTTTGATTTTCTCCGTCATTGCCAAGAAAAGAGACATCAAAGTTGTTATGATCAGTTTCCCCATGAAGATAAATATATATAAAATGATAGACTCAAACTAAAATATCGTTGTTTTTGTCATTTTTGGCCGCTACAACATCTATACCTTTTTACCGTAAAGGCACAGGTAGACGTCCAAGGGGTTTCTGGCTGTCATTTATTGCCTTTCAAACAAGCAGCTTATCGTTTGGTTTCTATTGACCCTTCACAAAAATAACACTTGGAAATGTTTGATTGATTCTTAATCTTGATTCAGATTTTATTTTCCCATTAAAAAAAACTGCGCAGTATCGTGTTTTACTCTGTCTCTGTGTGAAGCTCAACTCCTCTTCACAAAGCATTTGGCGCAGACTAGTGGACACGATGCGAAGTTGCCGTTTCTGCTCGTACCTCAACTGGAAGATGCAAGTACACTTATCACTTATCTATCTATCTATCTATCTATCTATCTATCTATATATCTATCTATCTATCTATCTGTCCATCTGTCTGTCTGTCTGTCCATCCATCCATTCATAGTTTTGATTTAAGGTAAAGGCAAAAAAGTACGTGTTCAATACAGTTAGCTTGTTGTCATCACAGCTAAAAACATAAATAATCAACAAGAAAAATGCGAATGTCATAAAATATATAATTTATAATCTCTCACTAAATCTGCTCATCCCTTGAGTTTTCATTATCAGGCCAAACTTTTCATATATGATCGTTTTCAGTAATTTAACGTCAGTTATTATCAGTTAAAGCGTTGTACTTTTCGTGTTAATAAAAAACTGTTAGCATGCTAACAGGCTAAACTAAGATTAGGAACATGCTAAACGTTACAGCTGCTAAACATCAGTATGCTAACGATGTCGATGTTAGCATGTTCGCTCGCTGGCCTTCACATTTGACTGACATTACAGTGGACTGGGCACGACTGCAGACTCTTCAAATGTTTCTATTTTATTGTTAATCTTATATAAATGACCTGAATTCCAATAGTTAAGTGTTTTGGTTTGCTTCACTACCACAACTGTACCATTTTGGAACATCACCTACCATAACCTTTGACCCTACATAAGCCTGATAGCAGGCTCATACACAAACATGGCCAGTTTTAGGCATTAACAGGTTAGAGACACTAACTTCTTACTTTTATCCTAAAATAACTCGAATATGTTCCAGACTCAAAGTGTTTGGAAAGAGCTTCAGCTCAGTAGCGGCAGTATTGATCTGTGTAGAATGTAAACTGTGTATTTTTAGGTATTTCTTAAAACTGCAGAGACTCTGCACCGACTCTCAGTGTGACATCAGTCTGCTGCTGCCTGTCAGCTCTCACACTGGGCTCTGGCAGATGCAAAATGTCCTGCATGGAGATTTGTGGGAACTTCAGCAGCCAGTACCCCCCCACCCCTTACCCACCCATCCACCCTGCAGTCTTTAGGAAGCTTCATTAGTGCTCTAAACAAGTAGTCTGCTGCTCGTAGGAGACGCAGCTGTTGTCTCATTTGTGATTTCTGCATTTATATAGTTTCATTATAGATGTGATTGAGGCCCCATGAGAAATGGAGAGAAGCTTTCAATAGTTTTTTTTGTCATTAATTCTTTTTTTTAGTTGGGACACTGGCATACGTAGCAAAAAGATCTGACCAGTCACATACACACTCAATAATGGAGTAAATACAAATATACTCATTACAAATCTGAGACAAAATGTCTTATGTTGTATATATCTTTACAATATATATAGGTGTAAACAGTATATAGGCCTGAAGTATACTTGAATGTTAAATGTAGCTCTTGATATGATATGATAATAAAATGAGATACACAAATACATGTATACATATACACACACGGAAGTTATTTAAAAAAGAGGGAAAGAATAAATGAAGAAACGGTTTTTCCAATGTTAAATGTAACTATTAAAAATTTTGACGAAAAACTATGAGGAATGATATAAATAAATGTGTGCATGTTTCTTTCTTTGGAAAAGAAGCAAATAATAAATTAACAAACAATAATCTATCTGGCGTTAAATGTAATATTTAAAAGGGATAAAGAAAAAAGTATAAGGAAAATTGTATGTACATATACTGTATATATATATACACACTGACAAAAATGTGTGTGTGTGTAGAGAGGGTGACAGGATTTAAGTCCAGCATGCTTTGAGAAGAGGATAAGTGAGGAGGGGAAAGAGCAAGTGCTTTAGAGACGGGGAGAGGGAGTGAGAGAGCATATGTGCGGTGGGAGGGTTGGAGAGAGAGAGAATGACAGAGGGTGGACGAGCGGGTGGGTGCTGTGAAATCTGTTAACAGGGGAGCTCTGTGCATTTGTTAGACGTCTTGGCTGCTTGCCCAACTTGGCTCATTGTAATCGAGGCATGATCGTCGACTCCAGGCAGCCCTCTCTGCCGCCTCGGCAGCCTCGCGCCTGGACTCAGCCCAGCTCTCCCCGCTGACATGGAAAGACCTGTGAGTGTCTCCTTTCTCTTTCCCCGCATCCTTCTCTCTCTCTGTATGAGGTTCTCTCTCTTCCTCTCCTGCTTTGTCGCAGATTGAGCTGCCATTCAGTTGTGTCTCTGGCTCTTTTCTCTCCTCCGTTGTAGCTCCTGTAGGTGGCAGGAATGCTGGTTAGGGAGGAAGCCTTGGCAGCTTTCTCTCTGCAGGCCCCCCTCCTCCCCTTTTTGCCTGCCTGTCCAGGCATGGGTACCGTCCCCTGGCAGACCCACAGCGTTTTGGTGTGTTTTGTGATCGTGTGTATATGTGCGTACGTTACCCTTGCTGCTGCACAATCAAAGAACTGGACTGCTGAACCCGGGGAGGTACCGTCCCCACACATAGTCTCCCCCACTTTGTGGAGGCCAGTGCTCACTTCAGTCTCCGCCATTGGCCTCACTGAGATTCAGAGTTAGCAGCTTGTCTCTCCCTTGCGCCTATTCTTGGTGGTATGTCCTCATGGTGTGTTGTGTTTGGATACCCTGACAACTAGAAGCTGTGAGGTAACCACTTTCCAGCCGGCCGCCTCTTTGAGTGAGTCCCAACTTTTCTCTCATGCTCTGTGACTTTACAGGTTTGAAAAAGACCCATATGGATTCAGGATGTATTCTCTTTGCCATTTTGCTTAAAGTCTGTGCTCACAACTTTAGAGCAAAAATGGGGATCTCTCTGACAGCAGGTTTGAGTGCTGTAGTTGAACCCATCCTCTTAGTGGCAGCCAGTCTCTGCTGGCGTACCAGCAGCCACAGTGAAAACAGCATGTAAGAATTTCTTGCAGTCCCAACGTGATGGTCTTTGTGCGCTTGTGAACCGTGAGTCATCATGCTAGCCAGTAATATCACACAGAAGTGGCCTCAGTGTTCTTGCCATCACTGGGGCAACAGTGGAGGATGACTGACTCGCTTTGGCACCGCTGTTTGCTGCCTCTGTGGAGAGGGTCTGACCCTTCAGAAATAATTTACACAGTGTTTGGAGAGTGGGACCTATCTAAATAAGTTGTGTTGCTTCACAGTTTCAATGAGCACCAGTGGCAACTTATTAGTCAGTTTATTGACACTTCTCTGCTGTGAGTGACAACAGAGGATGAAAACACTGGTTCTAGCTTATTGAGTTGAATGACTGTTGTTCATTGAGGATTATCTGAGCACTGTTTGTGTGCTGAATAAAATCCTTCTGAAGTTATGAAGAACATTTGTTCTGGCTTGAAATATGTAGACATCAGACAGAGGGATGGATGAAACAGCAGCAAACTCTGATAACTCTGATTCCATTGTTTCAAAGATGTGGCATGTAAGTTTGCCCGATGTGTGAAACCTGTTCTTGATGATAGAGATGTGTTGTATGTAAATGCCTCAGCTCTTTGTCTTCATATGATGGGTAGCATTTATCATGGGGCACTGAGATTCATTACAAAGTGTCATTCTCTTACTCACCATTGAGTTCTTCACTCAAAAGCAATTGGTCTCCCTTATGTGTGTACCGCCTCAGTCATTGGTGTGTATTCGATTCATGTATAAAAGCTCCCTGGCCAAAATTCCTACCTCTTCAACTTCTTTTTAAACTGGAATAATGGAAGTCATAATCTTTGTAGTATTTGCGATTTGTTGTTGCTAAAGTCCGAACTGAATATAGAGAAAGAATGCATGTAGGTTTTTGGCACCTAATGCATGGAATAATCTACAGACTGATTTTGAGCTTCAAATCCTAGTAATGCTAAAAGAGTTTAAATCTCTGGTAAGTCTCTTTAGTCCTGGTTGTCTGTATGCAAGTGCTTTAATGTTATTAATCTATTAGTTGAAACTACTTTGCTGCTATTTTTGGTCAGGTCTCCCTTATTTGTAATCTCAAAACGACTAACATAGTAAAATCAAAGATAATAACAATAATAATAATACTACCTTTTTTGTATCATCTCATTGGGACATGACAGAATATTACATTTTGGATGATGTATGAGCTGCCTTGTGACCGGCCTTTGTGGCATTTCAAGGGCACCTGTTGATAAATTCAAAGGAATGTTGAAGAAACGTTAGTGGATTAAGAGTGATGCTACAATCAGCACTTGATTAGCTTAATTTAGCATAAAGAGAGGAAACAGGGTGGAAACTGCTAACCTGGTTCTGTCCAAAGGCAACAAAATCCATCCACTAGCACATTTAAATCTCACAAATTACCTATTTTGTTTATAAAAATAAAAATGACAAATTGTGATTTTACAGGTGATCTCTGCTGCTTGCCACAGGTCTAAAGACATGGGAATGATATCAATTCACTTCTCTCTTAAGAAAGCAAATAAGCGTATTTCCAAATATGTCCAACTTGTCTTTAACAGGCTGTGCAGCTCAGCAGTTGTTGACATCTCTGATATGTCCTGAACTTCCAGTAATCGTGTCTTCAATGTTGTTTCATTTGTTCTCGTCTTCATGTTCTTCAGCGATGGCAGCTGTCTCTGTAGAGCTTTTCAGTATGAGGGCCTCTTATCGTGTGAGGAGGAATGCCCTGCTGACTGCATCAGCATATTTAGGATGCTCTGCATATGCATCCTGCCTGCATTTGTAACTGAGCTCCATAATGAATACTCCATGTGTGTTAGGTGTGAGCGCTGTGTGTTATCACAGCACATGCAATGGTGTGGACACATGACATTTTCAGTTTGTATGACCATGCATGAACTCGTTGTCACTCTGTCGATAGGTAGACTTTATTCAAATGTTTGTATTGTTTTAAATCTTGTTTTATGGGGACCTTTATTGATTCTATAGCCAGAATACATAATAATTTAATAGGGAAACATCAGCTGAGTATTGAACCTAAATGTTTTTGTACTGACCAAATTGTTTCTATAGCAACAAGTGTGCTAATCTAGCCAGCACTGAGAGTTGGCATAAAATATAAGATTGGATTTGTTGTTTACTCATTCTCTTGTCAAATGACTTCTTATTGAAATCAAAATGTTCCAGTTTTTAAAATGTTTATGTTTGCAAAGTTCTTGCACAGCTGTTTTTGACTAGATTTAAAAGAAGCTAGAGAGGTAGTGTGTCTGAGTTCACTGGGCAGAGGGTTCCAAAGAGTGGGTGTTCTGATAGCAAAACCTTGATGTCACAAGCTGGGATCTGGGAGCAACCAGCAGGACTCCATCTGCAGATATCAGCACGAGAGGGCACATATCAGCTCAATAAATATGTCATGGATGGGATTACTGCAACTAAGCTGAAAATATAAAATTCGAACATAATTTTAGCTGAATATTGGTATATTGTGAGCAAATGTTTTATTATCAATGATCTGATGTGTCTCCTCTTAGAGCCCCAGCGACATGATGCCCAAGAGGGATCAAGAAAGGGATGTGGAGCTGGACAAGAAGATTGAGGCTCTCCGCCGGAAGAATGAGGCGCTCATGAAGAGGTACAAGGTGAGAAGTATCTGTGATCTTCAGGTGTGGTTTCTTGAGTAGAAATGCAAGTCTTTGTGTGGGGGGATCTCCTTCAGGCTTCCTGATTGTTTGTTTTCATTGGGTTGCATGTAGGAGGTGGAGGAAGACAAGAAAAGGGCAGAGGAGGACGGAATGGCACTGCAGAGTCGCAAGGGCAAAGCTGATGATCTCACCATCACGATCAGCAAGTCAACCAGTGTGAGTGTCTAAAATGTGAGGTGACGGATAAGCAATAATGTTGTATAGACGATATGGTAAAGACACATTTTCTATAGAAGATGTTATAAAATCGGAATATTTTGTAACACGCTCCCCTCTTCGGTTTGAAGCAGGATAGTCGTGTTGTGCTGACAAAGCCATTCAGTGGTGGTTCACCAGCTGGAAAAGGACAGCAGGAGGCTGGGCCTGACAGGGGGGGAGAGGGCCCCTCGCAGAGCACTGCCCAGGGCCACAGGAAGCAGTTAACGGTCACCATGGCAGGCAAAACGGTAAATGCCAATTTCCACTTGAAGTGACACGGAAAAAATAAAGAACCCCAAACCCCTGTAGTTTCATTGACAATAATGAAAGATTAACACATCGTTCTAATCAGTAAGCACACCTTCCTGAAATAGTAGGATTCAGGAAGAAAACAAGTTGCATAGTGTTGCAGCTTGAATTGGACTGGTTCTTATCCAGCAATTTAACCAGCTGAGTACAGTTATTTACTGGAACTTAAATAAATCTATGTACTAATGATGTAGTCAGGTGTCAAAACAGGCTAAATATGCCTGTTTGATGCTGAGTAGTCAAAAAGAGGAGTCTGATAACATGCTTACAATCGGCTATTCAAGTGCATTGTTTTCGATGTTCAAGATCTTAGATTAGCATGTTTACATGCTAACATTTAAACATGAGGTAGACATGAGTCTGACATGAGGCTTGGATGTCATTTGTTATATGGGTGTCAGGTCACAAACCAAATGTTAAAATTTTAAAATATTGGTCTGGGGAACACCAGGTTTTTAGGTACTACATTCTATGGGCACCATTGATATCTGTACCATGTTATAGGACAACACATTTAATGTTTATACAGATATTGTTTTTCATTCTTGGGTCAGAAGTGGACACAAGTGGTGGACTGACATAGCTACCCAAAGAGACATGAAGCTAGCATGGCTTAAATGTGCAGCTGGTGGAGGTACAATATTCCATTTTCATTGCATTTCACATTTTATTCGTATAGCACCAAATCACAACATACATTATCTCTTTACGCACTTGATATATCAAGGTCGAGACCTTACAATATTATAGAGAAACCCAACAGTAATATATAATATGTAATTTTGTATGAAAAGCTTACATTTATGTTAGAGCTGTCAAGATCCTATTTATGAGTGGTCTGTATACAGACCAGCAGGAGTACATGTGTTTTGATTACTGCATATGCATGACTGTTTGAATTTTGTGTTTCCACCCTTGAAATATTGATTATGCTGAATTGGGTCCTAACCAGCAGCACTCTTGTATTTCAATGCACCTGGTGGCAGTTTGACACTAATGAGAGTAACCGTCTCTCCAGGGTAAGAGGGTGGTGAGTGAGAGGCCTGAGAAGAGGCCGGATGCCACAGACGTCAAGAGCCCTACGGAAGATGGACTGGTGAGGCGCGTGGAGTCAGCTGGGAGGGGGAAGCAACAACCTCACATGACCAAAAGAAGCACATCATCAGCAGCCTCACAGGTTTGAATCAGACACACTGAACAGTCCAGCGATCACATGCTTCAGCGTTTAAAACACGGCACGCACCCTACTGTCGGCTTTCACTCTCACACACCCCCTTTGTTTGTCCTCCATGGGCTGCACGGACGTGTTTTACATAGATGTCAGACATGTCGGCTGGCCACATCCCTCCAATGATGGAGCACAATGGTCGTGGACAGGAGGCGGGCTGGGGCTGTGGCTGACTGTTGTGGGATTAGTCAAAGGGGGGCTGCTAACAGAGCTGTGGAACAAAAATTCAAAGAATCCAGCATCTTCTGGTGACTTCTGACTTCTTTGGTGTGATCACACTCATGTCTGATAGTTATTTAGCATATTTTATCCCTCTGAGGAATCTTTTGTTGTATTTTTAGCAAAAATATAAATAACTTAGCCTTTGCATGTAGATGCCTTTGGGTGTGTGTGTACCACACACAGGAACTGTAAAGTTCACAGAGCCCCTCGAGTGCCATGAAGACTAATTGAAGACAGATAGATGCTATAGCAGCTCAACAAAAGGTTGCGATATCAGTGATATAGAAGAAATGAAAAGAATCAATAGCTTTACCATATGCTGGATGTTTGAGATCCTATGTTTAACACACATAGGCAAAGACACATGCACTACCCCCAGCAGGGATGTGAAATGCCACACTATCACTGACCTTAGCCCCCCTGGGTATGTAGAAAGTCTGAAACAGCTGCACCGCCCCAGTATGAAGCATGCGCACACACACACACACACACATACACACACTCTCGCATGCGCACACACTAGCAGACAAATCAATGAGCTGATCCACGGCACAGACAGCTGATCCTCACTACTGTAAACACAGACACAGTCCAGCCAGAGGAGGGGTCTCTGGACACAACACATAGTCTCTACTAGAGTCTCTTTCTAAATGTGTACACACACACACACACACACAGACACACACAAACCCAGTCTTAAAGGGATAGTTCACAGAAAAAAGAAGATTTGGGGGGTGGGTGTGAATGTTAACGTGGCTATGGAGGAGAATCAGAGCGGAAGTTTTGGCTAAAACAAGGTGTAAATGACACTGTTTGGAGTTGAAATTTGAAAGTAGGGGCTTAGGGACACTTTGATGACACCACAGGAGCAGCACGGAGGCATTTAATTTTTTTTTCCTGTAGTTTTTTTTACATTTGAAGAATCGGTCTCCATCTACCTCAATTGTATTGGATTTGGCTGCAACGCTGCTCACTGGCCTGTCGGAGCTAATGTGCACTAAATCTATGGGCTGAACACGCTGTTCTCTTGCCTTTTATTTCTAGCCTGTTCGGTCTGTCCCCCTTTTTTATTTATCATGTGGATTGAATCAGCAGTTGAACTGTAGCCAGCGCTTCAGTGCACCAGTGAATCCCAGAGACCTGTTTTCCACGTGGTTGCTGTTTGCATAACCATTTTCATTTAATGTGGCTTAGATGAGAGCAAAGAGGATGAATGCTGCTGAAGGGTGATACGGGAGGGGGAAATGTCATGTATCTATGCGGTCTTAAAAATGTATGTGCATGTAAAAGGTCCATGATGAACTGCAGACTACCTCTGAAATAGTTATCATCATATAAGTGTGAGCGTGTGCATCAGACATGCTGGAAATGAACAGTGACTCTGTGACAGGGGTGTGGTTGTGTGGCAGTGTCCCAGGCAGATTATAATGCCTGTAAGTGCCTCATGACTTCATCTCACACTAATAAGAACGAGAGACAGACGAAAGAAAATCCAGAATGGAAGAGTGAGAGGAAAAGTAAGGAGCAAGAAAAGAGGGTGAGAGGCTCCTTTGAACAGCCCAGTCTGTCTCCAGCCTCCATTTCTCGTCTCTGGATCCTTTAGTGATCTGTCCTGCTGTGGCACAATTGTTTCCCCATTCCCACCATCCTGAAAGGGGTCGATTTGATCTAATTAACATTCGACTGCCTTCTCGTTGTGAAAAGGCTCATTATGCTGCCACAGAGACAGGCCTGGCGAGGTGCCAGGAAAGGGTCAGAGAGTAGAGAGGAAGAAGACGTGTAAGGAAAGAAAGAAAAGAAACACAGTCTTTGTCTTTGTGGCTGCGTATGTGCTAGACCTCATTTGGGTGTGGGTAGTAGAGTGTGTTAGTGTGGGTGTGTTTGTCTGTAGTTGTACTAGACCACTCTGCCCAGCATTTATTGTCTCCCCCCCCATGGTCTGTTGATGCAAGTGTTGCTGTTACTGACAACATGACTCATGCACTGTTTTCACTCGAGCACAACTTGCAGTCAGAAATACACCAGAGCCAAAATTCACACTATTCTCTACCTGCAGTCAGGTGAGTTACATTGACATTCAACCATCTGTAACTGCACTCTGCTTCAATGACCCTTGTTGCAGAATGGACATTCAAAAAACAGACCAGTACCAGGGCATGCTGTAACCTCTTCAGTCCACTTGGGGGCAGTGTAAGACTCTTAATCTTTGATTGTGCTCTTGCTTGATTTGCTTTTACAGTTTGTTGCAGTAATTTGACTCTTTACAGCCACGTGAAATCGGTGGCAATAAGCTGTTGTGTCACCCTTGTTTTTGTTATGTGACTCTTTCATCTCTCCTCTTCGACAGGACGAGGTCATACTGGGGCAGAAGCACTCAGAGCACACAAAGATACCAACATTCAAATGAGAATATCGTTGCTGTATCTCTGAAACATCCTCTTCTCGTATTTGAGATTACCCATAAGCCAAAAGGCTGTAGTTCCAGGTTTGCACCCTCATCACGGACACCCACACACAGAGAGTCACACCCTCCTTTTCTAGCTCTTGTCCCCATCTGCCTACCCCTGGCCCACGTGGTCACATAACTGGAGTAGCTCAGAGCTGTCTCACAGATCAGGCGTGTGATATACAGGCTGATGGGAAAGGCACAGACGACAGGCTTCAAAGGCCCGCAGAATATTCCACATGACAAATGATGCCGTTCATGCCCCTCTTGCTCCCCGTTCGTCGCCTGCCCTTCAGTCTGAGCCGAGTGAGCACTAAAGGAAGTAAGGCACAGAGTTTTTTGCAGGTGTTTCGAAGCGTAACTGTTTTGGTTAACAAAATAAATTGTAAACATCTGCAGGCATATTCAGGCTGAAACAATGTGAGCTTCAAGAGGCTCAACAGGCCAGAACGAGAGCAAAATGTTTATTTATTTCCCTCGTTAGCAATTTTTACCATCTAAAAGTCCTACTGCACTGCCCATACTCTGTGTGATGTCTACTTTAAGTGTCTTGGCCCCTGACAATCCTACCTGTGAGGCCCTGTGGAGGCCACAAATTGAAAAGTGCTAATTAGCAGGGCGGCTGGGGTGGCAGCAGGAGACGGCCTGTTGGAACATGTGAGACGAAACGTCCCTTGTGTCCCCTGATGTTCTCCAGGGGCCAGAGGAGAGGAAATGGAAAACACAAGGATGAGCACAGATGCTATGTACAAAACAGAAAGGCAACATGTTTACTTGACTGTGATTGGTCCACACCTGTAGGAATAACATTACCCATCTTTTTCTTTTTTCTTTTTACTGGAACTGTTGTGTCTCTTTCTCTGAATGTTTTTTTTTCTGTAGCTTTGAGACATAATATGCAGAGAAGAAGCATGTAGATGTTTTTATTCCTTGGTAACACAGACTTAACATTTTCTCTAGACATCGATATAATCTCCCTCTTGCTGTAAAAAAAAAAAAAAAAAAAAAAAAAAAAAATGCTGACAGGCACTGTCTCTCAGAGACTGCTGTTTTTTACGTAATGTCTCTCAAAGCAGTGTGCTGTTTCTAGACCTGGTTTCCTCCAGGCCTTTGTAACGAGAACACACAGCCTCTGTCTGCTTTGATGTGTTAAAGAGCCTGCATCATATCTCCCTTCTCTCTCTTTAGTATTAGCCAACAATCCTTTCTGCTCTCATGGCACTAATCAATAAACAGGTTAAGCGGGGGAAGAAGAAGGAGGGGGACCTAATTGCATTTACAGTGCAGTACACTGCATTTTTTTGTCTGGAATATTGTCTCAGAGAGTTTGATTGTGTTGCCTCGCAGTCACCATGGTTGACGAACAAGCAACAATTTGTAATCAAATGGGAGCTCACTGGGCCCAGAGGCTGGCTTTAGTTTTTACGGTGCAGCAGTGATTTGCATTTGCACAATGCATGGAAATACGACAATACCTCTGTTTGTTCCCTTTTTGATCTGATCCAAAATTATCTGTATTGACCATACATACTGGTGCAGGTGATATAATGAAGTAAATGCCAGTGCATCCTTACGGATGAGTGGCTAGCACTGTGATATAAATCATAGGCTGTAAATAAAGATGTAAGACGCATCTCCACTTCCTTCCACTATCCAGAAACGAAGCCAAAAAGCTGGACTCTTTGCTGTAGCAATCGTGGATGGAGCTGCGAAAGGAGTTCCTGGCGATAATGGTGTTACACCCTGTTTTATTGAAAATGATCTTTTGAGCAAACATCAGTGTGATAAGAACTAGGTAAAATGACAGTTCTTTGACTTTTTAGTTTGGTTCATGTCCCTTTCATTAACATGGAGGAGACAGGATTAATGACCGGCCCCAGCCACCACTGTAATAATATATCATAGTCATAATCATATGAAATAGGTCTTCATAAATGTCTTGACATACATACACATTAAAATCAAATGTCTGTATATCTGCCTACTACATTATAGTTTGTTTAGTTAAAATTTTCTTATAAATGTCAGTGAGGGTAGTAAAAGCAGGTAAAGCTTTATCTTCTAGGTTAGTGTCCTTGAACGCCGATGGGTACAAGTAAATGACTAAATGATTAAATGTTACTATCAGCTTACTGATGTTCTTTGACTTCCATCCATTAACATGACAGAGGAGGAATTTATGACCTATACTGCAGCCAGCCACTAGGGGGCAATCAAAATGCTTTGGCTTCACTTTTCATGAGCAGTCATGTCGTCCATCTTTATATACAGTCTATGATATTTATCTACATTGAGAAAGACACTTGCTTTTATGCATTAAAACCCCACTGAAATGTTTTGTGTTCACGTAGGAGCCAGCGAGCCCTCATGCCAGCACAGACCTCGACATCCCCACACAGAAAGAAGAGCAGGAGGAGTATCTGAGGTGGAAGAGAGAGCGTGAGCAGATCGACAAGGAAAGAGTGGCTCGGCATAAAAACGCAAAGGGCCAGTGGAGAAGGGCATGGGACGTGGACAAAACTGAGAACATGTGAGACTTCTCAGAACTCACTTTTCCCAAGGCACTTTGATTTCTCACAGCTGTGATAGATGATCTCTCTCGGTTTTTGTGTCAGAGAAATCTTTTTCTATCTTTTTCCATGAAATTTCAACTGAGTAGCTTTATTCTTCTTCAGAATTGGCTTATGCAGGGACACTTGGTGGTGGTTGTTTAAGGAGAGTAGAGCTTTATTTGGTCAGTTAGGAATAGTGACAACCTTCTGGTCTTCAATCAACATCAACTCGTAAAAACATTTTAAAAAACGCTTTATCCCTTTTTATTTTATTACAGTAACTTCATTGTAGTGTGGTCTGCTAAGTGTTGGGCTTTGTTAGATAATCCGCTGCCCAGATAGCAGTTACTTTAATGAACAAAATATTGCTTCTCCCATCTTCTTTTACCTCTAAAGTCAGTGGACAGCTAAATTTAATTTTAGAGCAGATATAGATAACAAACAAACAAAACTAAGTGTGAAGAACAGCCTGTTTCTTTCTAGTGGGATGATTCAGCAGAAGCTTCTATTAGATGAGCTTTGTGGATTTTATGCCACATGATCACAAGACTATATCAAGTCACAGGATTGCATCACAAAATAATTACTGTTTAAGTGAATTGTGTCATTCTGTTATGTTACTATAACGTGTTGTAGACTATCTCTTATTTTAAAATGGGTCTACGAACAGTATGTTCGAGCCTGCCCTCACGTTCCTTTGTGAAATCACATGATAGCACCTCAAACTCACTGGAGGGAAAAAAACAACCAATTCATTTTAAACAGTTGTTGGATTTGAAACAATCTGGGCTGTAGTACAAAGGGTAAAACCCGCAGAATAAATAAATGGGCTGAGTATATGAATGTGCTGTTTAAGGAAGCTTCAAAATTTAAAGAGAGAAGGAAGGAGCCGCTATTTTTAGCCATGGCTACGGGATGGAATGCCTTGCCTTATTTGGCGACACTTAAACAAGGTCCTTGAGTCAGAATAGAGGAGGAAATGTGTTTTTGACTCAACTATTCAGGTGGTTTTAGTGGATGTAAAATACAAGGGTGTGACACGTGGGGAGAAAACACCTCCCACTGCTTCAGCATAAAGGCCTGTCATAAATGTGCAATGATGATACTCAAATAAAAATTGTGTTTCGGTCCATCTTAACCTGTGCTTTTAGGTTTTCAGACAAAACCCTGCCTGATAGAGACTGGGGGCCTTGTAGCAGAGGTAAGACTGAAAACATGAGATTAAGACGTGACAAAAATATGGATTGCAATGTTTGCTTGTATTATTTTTGTATTAATCATTCTTTTTTTAAAATTTTTATTCCAGGTGGACGAAGTGCTAGAAAAGGACAACCCAGGGCAAATGTGGACCCAAAAGGTATCCCACACTGAACTGTTATTTATTTATCAGATAAGTGCCTTATGATAATCATATCAGAAATACTTTATTGATCCCAGGGGGAAAATATATCGTACTGAATTGATATTTCCTGAAGTGCCAGTAAAACAGCTACCGGTCAGTATCTATAATTTGAATTCTGATTTAATGATGAGGAATTCTATGATGAAAACAGGATATATTGTTGGACATAATTCAAATAATAATAAATAATAATAATAATAAAATGAAATGACCTCTTATCTTATATAATTCAAATATATATGTATAATTCATGTGCATTATACATACCATCTAAACTAACTGTCTAACAAACTCACAATTTTACACTTAACAACCTAAGATTAAAGCACATCAGCCATCACTCATACGATACAACACAAATATGCATGTAAACTAAATCATGTGAGATTAATTGGAATTTCACACATGATTATGAGTTTACCCTGCCACTACTGCCCCTCTGCATTATAAACTGATTAGATTGTATTTTCGTATGTAGCAGTGGGGATAGCTATTGTGTGCTAATTGTGTCTTCCTGTATTCCCCTGTCCTACAGGTCGTGAGAAGCGAGGAAAAGACAAGGGAGCTAAAAAAGTACTGGTGATGAGCAGTAAAGCTAAAGGCAAAGATCGCTTGACTGGGAGGGCCAGGAGGTCAGTACCAGCGAAACATGATTCAGTTTAGTGCTACACAAGAAAAAAACAGCCTGCTGTTAGACTTGATTGGAGTGTCTCTCACCACAGCCTCAATGAACTGTTAAGGGAAAAACTTACTATGACTAATGAAATATGTGAATTGGCTGTGAAGGCATATTGTTTTCCCGCACTTCGCCGAAATGTACAAATTCCACTAGATGTCATGAGACATAATTTAGAAGTTGTGGCAGCTGACTAAATCACCCAGAAGGCCTCATTCATGTCTCACTGCATTCACTTTTTATTTTTCTCCTCCAGTTTTTCCTCTGTTGTGAAACAAGCCACTGTGCTGCCTGTTGACGAGGCTTTCAGGCTGCGCAGTTATACAAGTGTTGCTCATAATCTCAAAAAGTCATGCGACCACAGAAACTGATGTGTGAAAATGTAATGTCCCTGATGATATGTTGTCTCTGTGTCTGTGGTGGGGAACAACATAGAAACCAACACTCACACATCCTGACCAATTCTTGATATCAGGATGTGCTTTTGTCACAGCTGGCAGTAAATCCTGGTGCAGTGAGACGCAGCCCACAGGCCACCGATTCTACCACAGCTGAGCCCAAAGACTCAGCTGGTAGAGCAAAGCTAACGTAGCTTTTCTACTAAAGGTCGCTTCGAAGCACGAAGTCACATTCACACACATATTCATGCTGTGTGTCAACACACCGCTTTTTTTTAGTCAGACATTATTCATACACAGTCGTAACAGCCGGCATGTGCAATTTGGGTTCAGTATCTTGCCCAAGTTCACACAGAGTGGAGGAGCCGGGGATTGAACCACCGACTTCCTGGGTAGGGGACGACACTCTCTTCCTCTTGAGCCACAGCCGCTCAAAATATATATATATTTTTAATGGGGTTATGTGCGGTACAATTTATTACCAGTCATAACAACTTCTTTACTTTGTTTGCTCAAAATATATATATATATTTTTAATGGGGCTATGTGCGGTACAATTTGTTACCAGTCATAACAACTTCTTTACTTTGTTTTGTGTGAATTATACAAAGAATATCACAGATTTTCACCTTTGGGCAGGAACAGGCTAGCTGTTTCCCTCTCTTTCCAGTGTTTGTGCTAAGCTAAGCTAACTGAGTGAAGCTTCATCTTTACCTTACAGATATGGTAGTATGCTAACATGAAATAAAAGGACAATAGCATCACTATACTCACATTGTTATTGGGATACTTAATAGAAGTTGCTTCTACATAAAATGTTTACATTTTAATTTTTCAGATGGCAGGCAGGTGAAGAGGGTGAGAACGTACAGGTAAGAACTGAAACATGTGTCTGTGTCAATATGAACTGTGCATTGGTTAAGAAAGGTTATTAAAGAATCAAAAGTACCTGATTTGTTGTTCTAATCTCATCCTTTAGAGGTCTGATACAACATTGGAGGAACTCGATGCCCTCACAGATGTTGATGTAGAAGATCAGACAGGTCAGGACACAAAAACGTCACCCAGCTCAGATCCGCTGAATGTGTCTGAGGAAGTGAGTGGATCTGCAGCACCCGTGTCAGCCGCTACATCGAGAGAGGACGCCTCCTCTCAGGGGTGCCCAGAGGCCTCATCTCCCCGGAGTTCAGAGAAGAAAGTAC
Source organism: Paralichthys olivaceus (assembly GCF_024713975.1). Taxonomy (NCBI): domain Eukaryota; kingdom Metazoa; phylum Chordata; class Actinopteri; order Pleuronectiformes; family Paralichthyidae; genus Paralichthys; species Paralichthys olivaceus. The sequence goes on along the minus strand of NC_091104.1, from coordinate 17,434,179 downwards.
GCTTCTCGGAGGAGCTGATCCAGGGAGCTCGTACGAGGCAAATCGCAGACTCTCAGGACTCTGCCAGCTCGGAATCTAGCTTAAAAGCTTCATCACCTAAAAAGAACAAACAGGAAGTGCAAGGTTCACAGCAGCCTCTCGAAAGTGCCAAGCAGGATGACGGAAGTCCTCAGGATCAGGGCGGTGATCCGTCTGCTCACCCTGTCGCCCAGCGGGAGTCTTATGAAATTGAATGTACTAAAAAAGACAGCAACCCCCCCACATCTCCCAACTTGTCCCTTCCTGAAAAAGCCTGTGCCTCTCCAGAGAAGGCCTCTCTCCAGCCGGTAGAGCTTGCTAAGTTCAATATCAGCAACACAAACACAGGTATGAAATGTTCTCAGTGGCCCTGACTTCTCTGACAGCACATTTGAATGACATGTAACCAAGATACTGTTGTTTTTTCTCACATAGAGGAGCTAATAGACTCCGGTCTGTCTGTCCTGAGCCTGGAGTCAGGAGAAACACACCCGACACATTGTACCAGCAGTGACAAGGTCAGTGTGACAGGATGAGAGATTGGAGGATCAAAAGATGTGTAAATGGACTGATGGAGGGAAGTGCAAATGGATGAGGAGTTAAAATGATGAAGAGAGATGGGCTGTAATATTCAATTTCAGTTTAGGTGTATATACCACCTCTGAGGCCTGTTTCGAGTTCAGGAGAAATAACATCTCATCCAGCATGGGAACAACCAGTATATAACCTTTAATCACGGGTCTGAGATGAATCAACACACTCTGCATTGTACAAATTCAATTACAGCTTATTTTATTTTGTTTTTTTACAGGCGAGAGAACACGGGAAGATTGTCTGACTGACATTTTCAGGACGGAAACACCGAAACCAAAACACAGCCACACAGAGGGACACAAAGCTCTCGTGTCTTTGTATTCGGAGGCTTCATTTCGCTTCAGGTTGCTCTTTTTCGTGATGAGAAGTTTACGGCTCACACGCAAAACTTTGGTTATTAATTTTGCTGTGGCGTGTGGCCTCCCATTGAAGTTTTCAAACATCTAAGATTTGACATAGGAATGGTGAATCCTTTCCCTGCTCAAATGATTTTGGATCAAAGCACTTTATGAATATAAAAGTATGTGTACTGACACCTTACACAGTATGTTGGTATACTGCTCAAGTGCAATATCACTGAATGTTTACATGTGGATGAACATTAAAAGGTACATATCAGGAGGCTAGCTGATCTGTTCATCGTAGGTAGCCCTCGAAAAGAAAACTTCAGCCACACTCATGCTGTCTAGTGCCTGAATCTGCCTTAGAGGCATTTTCAATAATAAGGAATAAAGTCTGTATCACAGTGTGTGATGATGCAGTTGTGACAGACCTACAGAGTAGAGTCTGTGTTTCTACACTCACATCTGAGTGAGTGAGTGGAAATTATTTGTTTACTGCTTCCAGCGTGTGTCAATGTCCTTACCTGAATTTAGAAATCAATATATTATTGAAGGGCGCATTTGAGACTTATTGTCTTCTTGGCCTCTGACCAAGACACTGGTAAGTTTTCAAAATATTACCACTGGCAGTGGTATTTGCTTTTAAGGAAATTTAAAAGGGAAGTCCACTGATTTTACTTGAGGGGCATAGTTTTGTCATCTGGGTTAGTGCAGCACAGTGTGTGAAAAAAGTCGTCTGTGGCTGTGTGAAAATCTGAAAAACTCTGAGAAAGAAAACCCCCCGATGATGTCATAGTAAAGTCCATCTCTGTTTGGAAAAAGACTAAAAGTCAAGCCTCTGCAGTACGTGTTCATATTATTCTTTCCCCAAACTTTATAGAAGTACAGATCTAAAACATTGCTGCATCCTTTTAATATAAAGTATCAAATATTACTGTTACTAATGGTCAGTTGGTGGTTACCAGCTTAAAATGTAGCAGTTTTACTGTAGAATTAAAATCTCAAACTTGCCCATAAACACATTGCTAGTGTTTCTACAGTTTCTAAGCTAAATCCCAATCATCTGTTCTTCCCCACAAATTACGTTTTATACACTTAATGAAACTGTAAAGATCTACAGATGTAAACAATGGTCAGCAGAAACATGAATGTCAAATTTTTAAATAGTTTGCTCATGTTGTTTTTAGTCTCAGAGCAGAGGGATGGAACAGAGTCAGGCTTTCCTCCTCCTGTGGGACGGACAGACTTGTTCTGTTCAAAGTGCATTATCCAGGTCCACTAGGATTTAGCCTTCAGTCCACAGACACGCTGGATTCAGCTGTAATTCCCTCCTGATACTGTTCTGCCACTAGGTCTCTTTTATAATCATAAAAAACAACTAATATTTTTAATAAGGGTTTAGCCTGCTGTCGTGCCTTGCATATTGGCTTCTTCAATACTGAAGGTGTTTCATGGTTCGTATCATAACATACTGTAGTGTTAAATGTACTGTAGTAACAGTGCAGCGTCAGTATTGATTTTATTTATTTGCCTCTCCCATCGGACAAGAGAATGTGTTAACTAGAATTGTTGCAAATCTAAAACTGTGCATTATAGTGGCTGTTTTTATTCTCTGTGACATGTATGAATTTTTATTTATTGCCAGTCTACTGTTGTGTTTTTGGTATCATTGATAGTAAGAAGAAGAACTCTCCTCAAAGAAGGTTTTTGGCTTTCGTCAATGCTACAGTTTAGTAAACGGTTATGTAATCGTAAGTAGACGAGATAGTGGATATGCTCTGAGCTGCAGGGCCCTGTCAGCCTCAACTGTGGTTACATAAAATACAAATAGTCAAGAATGTAGTAGAAGCACACTGGGAAAATGAAGAAACAGGTTACGATGAAAAGATTTATTCTGTATTATATATGGAATTCAAATATGAAATAAAAGAAACAGAAAAAGCAGGTAGGGAAGATGAGCTCTGGAATATATAAAAATCCCTGTGGGATTAAAATTAGTGACATGAATTTTCGGACCTTCAACCACACAGCAACTTGTCCTTGTTTAGTTTGTTCATTTAGTTTTCATACATCTGCATCATCAGCTCACTGAAGTGACAAATTGTAGGAGGTGTAAGTGACTCTCTTGCTTCACCACTGCTGTCCTCCATGTTTTTACAGACACACTCATGAGGAAGGAATGAATGTGTGTGTCTGTGTGACCTCAGCTCATGATAACTTAATTATAGCTTCATTTACTGTGGAACAACGTGGAAGGAACGAGCAACATCAATAAAGTTTTTCTGTATTTCAAATTCTCTAATGAAGCCTGGTGTTATTTTGTTGCACCCTCTCATATCACCACTTGCGATTACACCATAGATGCAAATGAATTCATCCTCTGGAGAGTCTGGGCACTCCAGTGAATCTCTGAGGGAACAAAAAGGTGCAGAAATTGCAGCTTTACCAGTCTATAAAGTTTGACCTTGGTTCGCTGACTCTGCCTTTATGTTGGATTTTATTAATTTCGGATGAGCTCTCCCTGCAGGGCTGTTGAATTGGAAGCAGCAGCCTCTCGGCCCTACAGGTGGGACCTCCCGTAGGTGCTACTATTTTAATTATCTCCTCCCGCGGCTGTCTCCATAGCAGCCTTCTGCCACTGAGGCTTTCAGGCTTTTGTGTGATATTGTAGAGTGCTGTCTACACCTGCCCTGTGTGAAGACAGCCCTGAGATAAGTCATGATTTGGTGCCGTATAAATTAAATTGATTTGATTTGACTTGTGACCTGTTGTACAGCAGCCTCACTCTTCTTGAAAATCCACCGAAATGTTGAGCTGTCCTTTTTTAACACAAGCCGAAAAGGTTTTCGATCCCTGCTTATGAGATTATAACACACACAGTTTCCGTCCATCACATTGCCTGTTCACTTTGGTGCAAAGCTAATAGTTTGGAGTGTCTGATGCAATAGTGCACTACAGTGGGGGTGTTGATATTATGGAAATAAGAGCTGTAGGCTGTACTAAAGGATTGAAGGGCAGTGGAGGATTATTTCAGCTGCTCTGAGCAGTGAGGGGAAGCTTCACAAGAAAAAAAAATCAAAGGACTCAACTTTTGGGCATCCTAGTGCAGGGGCCTGTTTTCATGTCTCATCAATCGACTTTTTTGTTTTTGTGCTGGGTTGGAAATGTGTGGCTTGGAGAAAGGATTCATCGACAGTAGCTTTAAATTGATATGAGGGCATTATGAACCTTCTCATCGATCTGCAAGAAAGCAAAAAGGTGTATTTCCTAAAATGTTAGAGCTCAAATCTGCATGTTGTCCCTGCAGGTTTGTGCTGCCTTATATCATCCCTGTGCCACAGACGCAGGGATGATATAAGGCAGCACAAGGTGGAGAGCTGACAGTCAAAAGCTTCTCTGTTTCATTAGCATTGATGGATGTAGGTTAAGTGCAGACAATGGGCCCGGCCATGCGACTCTGACAGCACCTCACACAGGCAGGTTGGCAGTCCCCACTGAGCGCGTGCGTCACAACTGGATGTAACAACCACGGCTCAGCAGCAGCCATGATCAGGGAGATAGTGTTCCTCCCCCTGCTTCTCACCCACCACCACCCTCCCCTTTCATCCCCTCGTCGAGGAGACAGGAGGCGGGGCTGACAAGGTGAACGTGGTCTCTGTCTGCCATATTGGTCGTGGATCGGCCCTATTTTGGTTTTTGGCCGCATCATCTAATAAATGAGGTCAGAGTGGCTATAAACAAACAATTAGCTTTTCTGACTTAGTGGAAATACTCACTCAAAAAATAATTAAGCCTAAAATGTTGACTTAATGTACTTCAATCACATTAAATAAAATTCCATGTTACTTTGTTACATAAGTTCAATGTCAAGTCAACGTCGATTTTTTGTTTCCTGGTGAAACGTGTGATTTAGTTTTTATTTCTATATCTTAAAAATGAACATGATAGTCACACTAACATATTGTAAATAGGTAACAGTTGTAAAGGGTAGTGTAGCTAATTTTAATTAGCTAAATGGGTCAGATACTTTGTCCTACAGCTTTAAAATCATTCCAATATTTCTTCCTTTTTTGACCTTGACATATATTCATCTATATTATATATATATAATATTATGAATGTTTTTAGATCCTCTACATCATATTTATTTGTTGTGTGGTGTGTTTGTTGTGAAAACTAGAAAAGGTATGCCATGAATTTTTTATTCACCGGTATAACGACAAGGTATTAGGTATTACGACAACATTATTAAACTCCCAGAAAGCTGACAACGCCGTACCTATACACACGGAGTATGACGTTTGTTTTAAAATGCATAACTCCCCCACCACTGCCCTTTTAATAATTGAAAAAGCTTTTGTTCACTGCTGTCACATTGTTCACCGGCGCTGCCAGACAATGTGCTAATATGAACATACATTTTGTAATGGTGTATTGCTCAAACAATGAAGGCCTTTAATCCCTTCAGCTTTGGTGGGAAAGGTCCCCTGGTAGTGGTGTCAACCCCTAATATGTCAAAGCTGGTGGGGGAAATAATCTACCCTCAACCCTTTAACAAAAAGATTGTGTGTGTTTTGGGGAAAGGTTTCGTTGTGTTCACATTTAAATCTGAGTTAAGAATGCTGACATGCACATTTTGTGACATCACTGGTTTGGAAGCCAAAATGCCACCTACACACAATTGATGTGTCTCAATTTTTTAGCGGAAAACATTTCCACATTCACAAATTCTTAATGTTTCAGTGACAGAGAGGGAGTAGATGTGGAATATCCTGTTAGCATGTTAATGGCTGGGTTGTTTCTGAAACACACTTTTTTGTTGAAGTCGTCTTCACGTGCAGATAGCCATCATTTTATTAAGTTGTCTCAAAAGAAAAAAGTGTCTGTGGCCCTCACATGACTGTAAAAAAACACAACCGAATGAAATGATTGGTCGGCGTGTATCGGTCAGTTCCTGTCCGTGCTGTCACCAGAGTCTTCAGCCGGTGAGACTTAGGCCGCTGAGGCAGAGACGATGAAGTTAGCGAGCTAGCCGCGGAAAAGTCTCGGAGAAGTTTCAAATTGTCGCCTGCTCTTGCTATCTTTTCCACGATTACCAACCCTGGCTTTAATCAAACCTTTGTAAAAACAAATAGGATACATTTGTATGTGTAAAAAATGTATATGGAGTGGAGCTTTAAAAATTACACACAATATTAATCACCAGCACAAGCACACCTCTGGCCTCCCTGCTTCGGACACATCTGCCACCTCCCTTCTCACTAATGTGTTGCCTTATACAGTCTATGGGTGATGTGAAAACGACCTCCCAGTGCAGCTGGTAAAGTCAGTAAAAGCACCATCACAACTAACTTTTATATATTTCTTTAATGATTTGATAAATTTACTCTTTTAAGATCTAATGTGATCTATGACCTGACTTCAGCTACAAGACAAATGAATCTCATTCTGCTTTTTAATGTATCATATGACTGATTCCCCATCAGATAATGTAATCATCTGCCTGAGTGACTAAGTTCAAGAGTCGTAAGGTCAGATCCTGAGTCGTGAGTCTGGTGCAGCTCCTAGCTGTAACTGTCAGTGCTGATTAACTCCCTCATCAATACGTCGGTCATTACTGCCACCATATATCACAAGGACCCATAAGAGGCACTGGAGCAGCATCTCTCGAAGCTGCTCTACATACACTGTGCCATGGATGCTCTGTTTTAGATTTTTCTGTTGCACACATGGGAGATGCTTGCAGCCAGCGCTGTCTCCCCTGATGAATTGACTTCCTGTTTGGCCCACCACACACATACCTTGGCTCCGGGTTCAAAACAGAACCTGTCACATTAACACGACGCGTGCATGTCCCCGCCGTATACATCACACCGGCTGCAGCGGCAGAGAGCGAGTGGGTTTTATTTGTCAGCATGATAGTAAATGATGCTCGTCACGCCAGCACAAAAACACAAACCTTTCAGAGAGAGAGAGCCAGACCAAAAATAGCAGGATGAGCAGCAGCAGCATTGTGTAATGTGTTCTTTTGTGTTGTACCGTGCACACAACAGAACCCTCGAATCAATACACCTCCCTCACATGCTGCTGAGAGAGTGCACAGGGCGGTTGGTCTTATTTCCACTTCAGACCACATGTGACTGAAGTGGTTTCAGTGAGAGCTGCAGTGAGTGAAGCTATGGCGGACTGAGAGATGAATGCCGCTCTTTCTGCAAGGGGGGGATAGTGGCCTCTGATCACACTGGACAGTGCACTTGAGCAATTAAACCCCCCCCCCCTTCAGAATTGGATTGAACGCCCATGATCACAAGACTGACCATAAACTGACTGATGTGTTTTCTGCTGGCTCCACATAGATCAAATATCATTAACATACCGGGTTATACAAAACCATAGAAGTGAGTCATTTTCTAAGGATGTTTATTTGTACCTTGTGTTATAGTTATTCCTATCATACATGTATCTTTAATAAAAATCATCTAATTACACTAAAAGTTCATCAAGGCCAAAAAAGATCTATGCCTGCCCTACATATGTACATAACCAAATCCACAGTACATTTACATGGTTACATACCTGAGCATAACTCAACAATGCAGTTTTTCTTCTACTCGGAATCCAGGTTTGATGAAAAAAAGGGAAGAGTACAGCCTATAGATACTAAAATGCTATTAGTGATTTTTAGACCAGCCCATGAATGGCAGTGATGTTAAGCGCTGCATGTTTGCATGTTCATGTCCTACAAAACAAACAAAATACAACCTCTGGAGCCTTTGTCCCATTCATTTTAACAAAATATCTAGAGCAGTCTTGTCCACACGCACAGGCAGGTTGGTGGCCTCAGAAGCTGGAGACACACACTGATTTTTAAGGCATACAAATGGCCTAAAAGGAACAAAACGCATAGTTAGTGTTGGGGGGGGGTGTCAGTGTTTACAGAAGAAGATGTCTTCTCTTTTCTCAGGCGTTAGAGCAAGAGATGAGTTCATGTGAGCAGTTCAGCATCCACAAGAGGATCTGCAAAGACCTACGTGTTATCCGACCTGCGGCTCCGAGTCTGTAAAACACTCCTCCGTGGGTCAGTGTGTGCGTGAGGGGTGATGATGGCGATGATGGGAATCAGGGCCTGATCACTCTCCTCTAATGCTCGTTGGAGGGACGGTGGCCGAATCTGCAGCCGCCTGCTCCGGGTCAGTCGCTCCATCACCCCGATCGCGCGTCACCCTCTCCTCCTCCTTCTCCTTCTCCCCTTTACCCTCTGTCTCCGCGGTTTCTGTCGGGATGTGCTGGCTCACCCGGGGTTGGGACTTGCTTGGCGTCTCTTTCCCCAAAGTGCCCGATCTCTCAGTGGATGACGCGTAGAGTCCTCCCTCCTCCTGCCGCTGCGAGTGCGCAATTTCTGCTCCGGGCGAGACGGCCACGCTCTCGGGCATGTCGTCCCACTGAAACGCCGCCGATGCGCGGCTGTGCGGGGATGCTGATGCCGAGGTAGTGCCCTGCCTGGTGGTGTGGTTCAGAGACAGCAGCAGCCCCGTCTGCGTTGAGTTCCACTCCGACACGGTGATGCTCGTGGAAACATTAGTGGAGATGTTGGCGCTGGGGGTGACCTCCTCTGGCACCCCCGGCCTCCCCGCGGAGGAGGACGCACTAGTTGGTTTCCAGATGAGGCTGTAGTAAATAGCCAGGATGATGGCTGCTAAGGACACGGACAACACATATGCAAATACGGTGGCTAGTCTCACCCACTTCTTGTTCGTCTTAGCAGCCATCTTAGCCTTTTTGTCCCCCGTGTAAGTGGCAGGTTTGCCCCTCTCCATATTGGGCATGAAGTCCCGCTCTCTCATGTTGCCCCTGTTTTTTCCTCGATGTTCCACCACCCCCTCCGTCTTGAAGGCTTCTTGTTATCCACAGTCCAAGAGAAGTCGGGAGGCTGAGGGATGAGCAGAACGGGGATGCAGGTCCACTTCGCACCGCAGGAGCGTTGTGTGCAGCCCAATTGATTTCTTGTAATTCACTGGAAGTCAAAAGCGCTGCGCCTCACACTCGACATACCCAGTGCACCATTGCGTTTCATAATGGACATCAGGCTCATCCACGGGGCTGAGTGCGCGCCTCAGCATCCGACAGCGGCGGGACGAACGTTCCCCTCGCAAGACATTTCCACGGAACAGCTGCTACAGGCCCACGGCGGATCCGCAGTATGTGGGAATTGATGTGATTTATTGAAAACGATTAAGTGAGCGCCACAGACCACAACACGCAGCTGTATGTCTCATCCAGAGAATGAAGTGGCTGGCTCAGCTAAAAATACAGGAGAGGGGGCGGGCGGTGGCTCTTAAAGAAGAAGCAGCAGCTGTGTGCAGCAGCCACACACACACACACACACACACACACACACACACACACACACACACGATGCTGTAGCTGGGATGAGGTGACGCTGGAAAGGTGGTTACCCGTCATGAAAGGCTTTTAGACCGTGTGCCATGAGCCGATAAAACAAAGTTATGACTTTTATCGGGATTTATGGATTATGTAAAGCTTGTCCAAACTGTTGATAGACTTCCACAGCCTGACTGAGCGTATGACAGATATTTGGTTTGGTTTCTGGATCAGTTCTGATCTATCTACCTGTTGGCACCGCGCGTCATTTCAGCACAAAGGACAGCGCCCGGATTTCTCACTGCGCATGTCCTGTAGGACAGTGTGGAGGTGAAGCAGGTGAAGCAGCAGGACATGTGACCTGTGATGGACACAACTCACAGCTATCAGTAAAACACACATATATATATATATACACACACCATGTTAAACATTATATTGGTATACACCAGGGGTCACCAACCTTTGAATCTGAGAGCTACTTCATGGGTACTGAGTCATATGAAGGGCTACCAGTTTGATACACTCTTCTGAAATAACAAATTTGCTCAGTTTGCCTTTAGTTATATATTATTATTAATGATAAATGATCATCTATGGGAAGACACTGATCACGTTAATTAATTCATTTATTTATAGAATTACAATGACTTAACAAGGTGGGAAACAGATAATATCTAGATTCAACACTTTATTTCTATTAATCTCAGCAATTGTTTAAATTTTCAGATGATCACTTCTACAACATTTCATAAGAAAAATGTCCCATTTTCACTAGCCACTGACCAACCCTTTTAACAAATCAAGTCAGTAGTCAACTTCAATATGAGAATAAAAATTTGACAGTATAAAAAGTAAATAATTACATTTAATTAGAAATGCATATCAAATTTTAGACGCAGCTCACTGGTTGTGTTATTTTTTGCCTGCGGCCTACTCATGTGGTCCTTGGGGGCTACCTGGTGCCTGTGGGCACAGTGTTGGTGACACCTGTTCTACAACCTTCGGAAATTGTGAAACCACCAAATCTAAAAAAAAAGTAGAAGATATTTTTGAATAACTTTTTTTCTGAAAGTCATAGAGACTTGGGCATTTTGTGATTAATAAAGGGTGGCCTGCCACGCAACCAAACCAATTTCAGCATGTTTCAAGCAAGCAGCACAGAGTTATTGACCCCATAGTGAATATGGGTTAGGGTTGCAATTAGGGTTAGGGTTGTGATTAGGGTTAGGGTTAGGGTTGCTATTAGGGTTAGGGTTAGGGATGAATACCCATTGGAGCTCAAGATATTCTTCAATAACTTTTTTTCTGTAGGTCATAGAGACTTGGAAGTTGGTTCCATCTCCACTAATGTGGCTATGCCCGATCCATTGGTACCACCCCCGAGCTTCTACGACCATTGGAAGGGGTAGGGTTAGGGTTGTGATTAGTGTTTGATTTTTTGGTTGTGATTAGGGTTAGGGTTAGGGATGAAAACCTATAGGAGTTCAAGATATTGTTCAATAACTTTTTTTCTGAAGGTCATATAGACTTGAAAGTTGGTTCCATCTCCACTAATGTGGCTCTGCCCGATCCATTGGGACCATCCCCGAGCTTCTACGACCTTCGGAAATGGTGAAACCACCAAATCTATAAAAAAAAGTACAAGATATTTTTGAATAACTTTTCTTCTGAAAGTCCTAGAGACTTGTGCATTTCATGATTAATAAAGGGTGGCCTGCCACGCAACCACACCGAATTTCAGCACGTTTCGAGCAAGCAGCGCAGAGTTATTCCAATTAATCCCTAATATGGGTTAGGGTTGCAATTAGGGTTAGGGTTAGGGTTGTGATTAGGGTTAGGGTTAGGGTTGCTATTAGGGTTAGGGTTAGGGATGAATACCCATTGGAGCTCAAGATATTCTTCAATAACTTTTTTTCTGTAGGTCATAGAGACTTGGAAGTTGGTTCCATCTCCACTAATGTGGCTATGCCCGATCCATTGGTACCACCCCCGAGCTTCTATGACCTTTGGAAGGGGTAGGGTTAGGGTTGTGATTAGTGTTTGATTTTTTGGTTGTGATTAGGGTTAGGGTTAGGGATGAAAACCTATAGGAGTTCAAGATATTGTTCAATAACTTTTTTTCTGAAGGTCATAGAGACTTGGAAGTTGGTTCCATCTCCACTAATGTGGCTCTGCCCGATCCATTGGGACCATCCCCGAGCTTCTACGACCTTCGGAAATGGTGAAACCATCAAATCTATAAAAAAAAGTACAAGATATTTTTGAATAACTTTTTTTCTGAAAGTCCTAGAGACTTGTGCATTTCATGATTAATAAAGGGTGGCCTGCCACGCAACCACACCGAATTTCAGCATGTTTTGAGCAAGCAGCGCGGAGTTATTCCAATTAATCCCTAATATGGGTTAGGGTTGCAATTAGGGTTAGGGTTAGGGTTGCAATTAGGGTTAGGGTTAGGGTTGTGATTAGGGTTAGGGTTAGGGTTGCTATTAGGGTTAGGGTTAGGGATGAATACCCATTGGAGCTCAAGATATTCTTCAATAACTTTTTTTCTGTAGGTCATAGAGACTTGGAAGTTGGTTCCATCTCCACTAATGTGGCTATGCCTGATCCATTGGTACCACCCCCGAGCTTCTACGACCTTTGGAAGGGGTAGGGTTAGGGTTGTGATTAGTGTTTGATTTTTTGGTTGTGATTAGGGTTAGGGTTAGGGATGAAAACCTATAGGAGTTCAAGATATTGTTCAATAACTTTTTTTCTGAAGGTCATAGAGACTTGGATGTTGGTTCCATCTCCACTAATGTGGCTCTGCCCGATCCATTGGGACCATCCCCGAGCTTCTACAACCTTCGGAAATGGTGAAACCACCAAATCTATAAAAAAAAGTACAAGATATTTTTGAATAACTTTTCTTCTGAAAGTCCTAGAGACTTGTGCATTTCATGATTAATAAAGGGTGGCCTGCCACGCAACCACACCGAATTTCAGCACGTTTCGAGCAAGCAGCGCAGAGTTATTCCAATTAATCCCTAATATGGGTTAGGGTTGCAATTAGGGTTAGGGTTAGGGTTGTGATTAGGGTTAGGGTTAGGGTTGCTATTAGGGTTAGGGTTAGGGATGAATACCCATTGGAGCTCAAGATATTCTTCAATAACTTTTTTTCTGTAGGTCATAGAGACTTGGAAGTTGGTTCCATCTCCACTAATGTGGCTATGCCCGATCCATTGGTACCACCCCCGAGCTTCTACGACCTTTGGAAGGGGTAGGGTTAGGGTTGTGATTAGTGTTTGATTTTTTGGTTGTGATTAGGGTTAGGGTTAGGGATGAAAACCTATAGGAGTTCAAGATATTGTTCAATAACCTTTTTTCTGAAGGTCATAGAGACTTGGAAGTTGGTTCCATCTCCACTAATGTGGCTCTGCCCGATCCATTGGGACCATCCCCGAGCTTCTACGACCTTCGGAAATGGTGAAACCACCAAATCTATAAAAAAAAGTACAAGATATTTTTGAATAACTTTTCTTCTGAAAGTCCTAGAGACTTGTGCATTTCATGATTAATAAAGGGTGGCCTGCCACGCAACCACACCGAATTTCAGCACGTTTCGAGCAAGCAGCGCAGAGTTATTCCAATTAATCCCTAATATGGGTTAGGGTTGCAATTAGGGTTAGGGTTAGGGTTGTGATTAGGGTTAGGGTTAGGGTTGCTATTAGGGTTAGGGTTAGGGATGAATACCCATTGGAGCTCAAGATATTCTTCAATAACTTTTTTTCTGTAGGTCATAGAGACTTGGAAGTTGGTTCCATCTCCACTAATGTGGCTATGCCCGATCCATTGGTACCACCCCCGAGCTTCTACGACCTTTGGAAGGGGTAGGGTTAGGGTTGTGATTAGTGTTTGATTTTTTGGTTGTGATTAGGGTTAGGGTTAGGGATGAAAACCTATAGGAGTTCAAGATATTGTTCAATAACTTTTTTTCTGAAGGTCATAGAGACTTGGAAGTTGGTTCCATCTCCACTAATGTGGCCCTGCCCGATCCATTGGGACCATCCCAGAGCTTCTACGACCTTCGGAAATGGTGAAACCACCAAATCTATAAAAAAAAGTACAAGATATTTTTGAATAACTTTTTTTCTGAAAGTCCTAGAGACTTGTGCATTTCATGATTAATAAAGGGTGGCCTGCCACGCAACCACACCGAATTTCAGCATGTTTCGAGCAAGCAGCGCAGAGTTATTCCAATTAATCCCTAATATGGGTTAGGGTTGCAATTAGGGTTAGGGTTAGGGTTGCAATTAGGGTTAGGGTTAGGGTTGTGATTAGGGTTAGGGTTAGGGTTGCTATTAGGGTTAGGGTTAGGGATGAATACCCATTGGAGCTCAAGATATTCTTCAATAACTTTTTTTCTGTAGGTCATAGAGACTTGGAAGTTGGTTCCATCTCCACTAATGTGGCTATGCCCGATCCATTGGTACCACCCCCGAGCTTCTACGACCTTTGGAAGGGGTAGGGTTAGGGTTGTGATTTGTGTTTGATTTTTTGGTTGTGATTAGGGTTAGGGTTAGGGATGAAAACCTATAGGAGTTCAAGATATTGTTCAATAACTTTTTTTCTGAAGGTCATAGAGACTTGGAAGTTGGTTCCATCTCCACTAATGTGGCTCTGCCCGATCCATTGGTACCACCCCCGAGCTTCTACGACCTTTGGAAGGGGTAGGGTTAGGGTTGTGATTAGTGTTTGATTTTTTGGTTGTGATTAGGGTTAGGGTTAGGGATGAAAACCTATAGGAGTTCAAGATATTGTTCAATAACTTTTTTTCTGAAGGTCATAGAGACTTGGAAGTTGGTTCCATCTCCACTAATGTGGCTCTGCCCGATCCATTGGGACCATCCCCGAGCTTCTACGACCTTCGGAAATGGTGAAACCACCAAATCTATAAAAAAAAGTACAAGATATTTTTGAATAACTTTTTTTCTGAAAGTCCTAGAGACTTGTGCATTTCATGATTAATAAAGGGTGGCCTGCCACGCAACCACACCGAATTTCAGCATGTTTTGAGCAAGCAGCGCGGAGTTATTCCAATTAATCCCTAATATGGGTTAGGGTTGCAATTAGGGTTAGGGTTAGGGTTGCAATTAGGGTTAGGGTTAGGGTTGTGATTAGGGTTAGGGTTAGGGTTGCTATTAGGGTTAGGGTTAGGGATGAATACCCATTGGAGCTCAAGATATTCTTCAATAACTTTTTTTCTGTAGGTCATAGAGACTTGGAAGTTGGTTCCATCTCCACTAATGTGGCTATGCCTGATCCATTGGTACCACCCCCGAGCTTCTACGACCTTTGGAAGGGGTAGGGTTAGGGTTGTGATTAGTGTTTGATTTTTTGGTTGTGATTAGGGTTAGGGTTAGGGATGAAAACCTATAGGAGTTCAAGATATTGTTCAATAACTTTTTTTCTGAAGGTCATAGAGACTTGGATGTTGGTTCCATCTCCACTAATGTGGCTCTGCCCGATCCATTGGGACCATCCCCGAGCTTCTACAACCTTCGGAAATGGTGAAACCACCAAATCTATAAAAAAAAGTACAAGATATTTTTGAATAACTTTTCTTCTGAAAGTCCTAGAGACTTGTGCATTTCATGATTAATAAAGGGTGGCCTGCCACGCAACCACACCGAATTTCAGCACGTTTCGAGCAAGCAGCGCAGAGTTATTTCAATTAATCCCTAATATGGGTTAGGGTTGCAATTAGGGTTAGGGTTAGGGTTGTGATTAGGGTTAGGGTTAGGGTTGCTATTAGGGTTAGGGTTAGGGATGAATACCCATTGGAGCTCAAGATATTCTTCAATAACTTTTTTTCTGTAGGTCATAGAGACTTGGAAGTTGGTTCCATCTCCACTAATGTGGCTATGCCCGATCCATTGGTACCACCCCCGAGCTTCTACGACCTTTGGAAGGGGTAGGGTTAGGGTTGTGATTAGTGTTTGATTTTTTGGTTGTGATTAGGGTTAGGGTTAGGGATGAAAACCTATAGGAGTTCAAGATATTGTTCAATAACCTTTTTTCTGAAGGTCATAGAGACTTGGAAGTTGGTTCCATCTCCACTAATGTGGCTCTGCCCGATCCATTGGGACCATCCCCGAGCTTCTACGACCTTCGGAAATGGTGAAACCACCAAATCTATAAAAAAAAGTACAAGATATTTTTGAATAACTTTTCTTCTGAAAGTCCTAGAGACTTGTGCATTTCATGATTAATAAAGGGTGGCCTGCCACGCAACCACACCGAATTTCAGCACGTTTCGAGCAAGCAGCGCAGAGTTATTCCAATTAATCCCTAATATGGGTTAGGGTTGCAATTAGGGTTAGGGTTAGGGTTGTGATTAGGGTTAGGGTTAGGGTTGCTATTAGGGTTAGGGTTAGGGATGAATACCCATTGGAGCTCAAGATATTCTTCAATAACTTTTTTTCTGTAGGTCATAGAGACTTGGAAGTTGGTTCCATCTCCACTAATGTGGCTATGCCCGATCCATTGGTACCACCCCCGAGCTTCTACGACCTTTGGAAGGGGTAGGGTTAGGGTTGTGATTTGTGTTTGATTTTTTGGTTGTGATTAGGGTTAGGGTTAGGGATGAAAACCTATAGGAGTTCAAGATATTGTTCAATAACTTTTTTTCTGAAGGTCATAGAGACTTGGAAGTTGGTTCCATCTCCACTAATGTGGCTCTGCCCGATCCATTGGTACCACCCCCGAGCTTCTACGACCTTTGGAAGGGGTAGGGTTAGGGTTGTGATTAGTGTTTGATTTTTTGGTTGTGATTAGGGTTAGGGTTAGGGATGAAAACCTATAGGAGTTCAAGATATTGTTCAATAACTTTTTTTCTGAAGGTCATAGAGACTTGGAAGTTGGTTCCATCTCCACTAATGTGGCTCTGCCCGATCCATTGGGACCATCCCCGAGCTTCTACGACCTTCGGAAATGGTGAAACCACCAAATCTATAAAAAAAAGTACAAGATATTTTTGAATAACTTTTTTTCTGAAAGTCCTAGAGACTTGTGCATTTCATGATTAATAAAGGGTGGCCTGCCACGCAACCACACCGAATTTCAGCATGTTTTGAGCAAGCAGCGCGGAGTTATTCCAATTAATCCCTAATATGGGTTAGGGTTGCAATTAGGGTTAGGGTTAGGGTTGCAATTAGGGTTAGGGTTAGGGTTGTGATTAGGGTTAGGGTTAGGGTTGCTATTAGGGTTAGGGTTAGGGATGAATACCCATTGGAGCTCAAGATATTCTTCAATAACTTTTTTTCTGTAGGTCATAGAGACTTGGAAGTTGGTTCCATCTCCACTAATGTGGCTATGCCTGATCCATTGGTACCACCCCCGAGCTTCTACGACCTTTGGAAGGGGTAGGGTTAGGGTTGTGATTAGTGTTTGATTTTTTGGTTGTGATTAGGGTTAGGGTTAGGGATGAAAACCTATAGGAGTTCAAGATATTGTTCAATAACTTTTTTTCTGAAGGTCATAGAGACTTGGATGTTGGTTCCATCTCCACTAATGTGGCTCTGCCCGATCCATTGGGACCATCCCCGAGCTTCTACAACCTTCGGAAATGGTGAAACCACCAAATCTATAAAAAAAAGTACAAGATATTTTTGAATAACTTTTCTTCTGAAAGTCCTAGAGACTTGTGCATTTCATGATTAATAAAGGGTGGCCTGCCACGCAACCACACCGAATTTCAGCACGTTTCGAGCAAGCAGCGCAGAGTTATTTCAATTAATCCCTAATATGGGTTAGGGTTGCAATTAGGGTTAGGGTTAGGGTTGTGATTAGGGTTAGGGTTAGGGTTGCTATTAGGGTTAGGGTTAGGGATGAATACCCATTGGAGCTCAAGATATTCTTCAATAACTTTTTTTCTGTAGGTCATAGAGACTTGGAAGTTGGTTCCATCTCCACTAATGTGGCTATGCCCGATCCATTGGTACCACCCCCGAGCTTCTACGACCTTTGGAAGGGGTAGGGTTAGGGTTGTGATTAGTGTTTGATTTTTTGGTTGTGATTAGGGTTAGGGTTAGGGATGAAAACCTATAGGAGTTCAAGATATTGTTCAATAACCTTTTTTCTGAAGGTCATAGAGACTTGGAAGTTGGTTCCATCTCCACTAATGTGGCTCTGCCCGATCCATTGGGACCATCCCCGAGCTTCTACGACCTTCGGAAATGGTGAAACCACCAAATCTATAAAAAAAAGTACAAGATATTTTTGAATAACTTTTCTTCTGAAAGTCCTAGAGACTTGTGCATTTCATGATTAATAAAGGGTGGCCTGCCACGCAACCACACCGAATTTCAGCACGTTTCGAGCAAGCAGCGCAGAGTTATTCCAATTAATCCCTAATATGGGTTAGGGTTGCAATTAGGGTTAGGGTTAGGGTTGTGATTAGGGTTAGGGTTAGGGTTGCTATTAGGGTTAGGGTTAGGGATGAATACCCATTGGAGCTCAAGATATTCTTCAATAACTTTTTTTCTGTAGGTCATAGAGACTTGGAAGTTGGTTCCATCTCCACTAATGTGGCTATGCCCGATCCATTGGTACCACCCCCGAGCTTCTACGACCTTTGGAAGGGGTAGGGTTAGGGTTGTGATTAGTGTTTGATTTTTTGGTTGTGATTAGGGTTAGGGTTAGGGATGAAAACCTATAGGAGTTCAAGATATTGTTCAATAACTTTTTTTCTGAAGGTCATAGAGACTTGGAAGTTGGTTCCATCTCCACTAATGTGGCCCTGCCCGATCCATTGGGACCATCCCCGAGCTTCTACGACCTTCGGAAATGGTGAAACCACCAAATCTATAAAAAAAAGTACAAGATATTTTTGAATAACTTTTTTTCTGAAAGTCCTAGAGACTTGTGCATTTCATGATTAATAAAGGGTGGCCTGCCACGCAACCACACCGAATTTCAGCATGTTTCGAGCAAGCAGCGCAGAGTTATTCCAATTAATCCCTAATATGGGTTAGGGTTGCAATTAGGGTTAGGGTTAGGGTTGCAATTAGGGTTAGGGTTAGGGTTGTGATTAGGGTTAGGGTTAGGGTTGCTATTAGGGTTAGGGTTAGGGATGAATACCCATTGGAGCTCAAGATATTCTTCAATAACTTTTTTTCTGTAGGTCATAGAGACTTGGAAGTTGGTTCCATCTCCACTAATGTGGCTATGCCCGATCCATTGGTACCACCCCCGAGCTTCTACGACCTTTGGAAGGGGTAGGGTTAGGGTTGTGATTTGTGTTTGATTTTTTGGTTGTGATTAGGGTTAGGGTTAGGGATGAAAACCTATAGGAGTTCAAGATATTGTTCAATAACTTTTTTTCTGAAGGTCATAGAGACTTGGAAGTTGGTTCCATCTCCACTAATGTGGCTCTGCCCGATCCATTGGTACCACCCCCGAGCTTCTACGACCTTTGGAAGGGGTAGGGTTAGGGTTGTGATTAGTGTTTGATTTTTTGGTTGTGATTAGGGTTAGGGTTAGGGATGAAAACCTATAGGAGTTCAAGATATTGTTCAATAACTTTTTTTCTGAAGGTCATAGAGACTTGGAAGTTGGTTCCATCTCCACTAATGTGGCTCTGCCCGATCCATTGGGACCATCCCCGAGCTTCTACGACCTTCGGAAATGGTGAAACCACCAAATCTATAAAAAAAAGTACAAGATATTTTTGAATAACTTTTTTTCTGAAAGTCCTAGAGACTTGTGCATTTCATGATTAATAAAGGGTGGCCTGCCACGCAACCACACCGAATTTCAGCATGTTTCGAGCAAGCAGCGCAGAGTTATTCCAATTAATCCCTAATATGGGTTAGGGTTGCAATTAGGGTTAGGGTTAGGGTTGCAATTAGGGTTAGGGTTAGGGTTGTGATTAGGGTTAGGGTTAGGGTTGCTATTAGGGTTAGGGTTAGGGATGAATACCCATTGGAGCTCAAGATATTCTTCAATAACTTTTTTTCTGTAGGTCATAGAGACTTGGAAGTTGGTTCCATCTCCACTAATGTGGCTATGCCCGATCCATTGGTACCACCCCCAAGCTTCTACGACCTTTGGAAGGGGTAGGGTTAGGGTTGTGATTTGTGTTTGATTTTTTGGTTGTGATTAGGGTTAGGGTTAGGGATGAAAACCTATAGGAGTTCAAGATATTGTTCAATAACTTTTTTTCTGAAGGTCATAGAGACTTGGAAGTTGGTTCCATCTCCACTAATGTGGCTCTGCCCGATCCATTGGGACCATCCCCGAGCTTCTACGACCTTCGGAAATGGTGAAACCACCAAATCTATAAAAAAAAGTACAAGATATTTTTGAATAACTTTTCTTCTGAAAGTCCTAGAGACTTGTGCATTTCATGATTAATAAAGGGTGGCCTGCCACGCAACCACACCGAATTTCAGCACGTTTCGAGCAAGCAGCGCAGAGTTATTCCAATTAATCCCTAATATGGGTTAGGGTTGCAATTAGGGTTAGGGTTAGGGTTGTGATTAGGGTTAGGGTTAGGGTTGCTATTAGGGTTAGGGTTAGGGATGAATACCCATTGGAGCTCAAGATATTCTTCAATAACTTTTTTTCTGTAGGTCATAGAGACTTGGAAGTTGGTTCCATCTCCACTAATGTGGCTATGCCCGATCCATTGGTACCACCCCCGAGCTTCTACGACCTTTGGAAGGGGTAGGGTTAGGGTTGTGATTAGTGTTTGATTTTTTGGTTGTGATTAGGGTTAGGGTTAGGGATGAAAACCTATAGGAGCTCAAGATATTGTTCAATAACTTTTTTTCTGAAGGTCATAGAGACTTGGAAGTTGGTTCCATCTCCACTAATGTGGCTCTGCCCGATCCATTGGGACCATCCCCGAGCTTCTACGACCTTCGGAAATGGTGAAACCACCAAATCTATAAAAAAAAGTACAAGATATTTTTGAATAACTTTTTTTCTGAAAGTCCTAGAGACTTGTGCATTTCATGATTAATAAAGGGTGGCCTGCCACGCAACCACACCGAATTTCAGCATGTTTCGAGCAAGCAGCGCGGAGTTATTCCAATTAATCCCTAATATGGGTTAGGGTTGCAATTAGGGTTAGGGTTAGGGTTGCAATTAGGGTTAGGGTTAGGGTTGTGATTAGGGTTAGGGTTAGGGTTGCTATTAGGGTTAGGGTTAGGGATGAATACCCATTGGAGCTCAAGATATTCTTCAATAACTTTTTTTCTGTAGGTCATAGAGACTTGGAAGTTGGTTCCATCTCCACTAATGTGGCTATGCCCGATCCATTGGTACCACCCCCGAGCTTCTACGACCTTTGGAAGGGGTAGGGTTAGGGTTGTGATTAGTGTTTGATTTTTTGGTTGTGATTAGGGTTAGGGTTAGGGATGAAAACCTATAGGAGTTCAAGATATTGTTCAATAACTTTTTTTCTGAAGGTCATAGAGACTTGGAAGTTGGTTCCATCTCCACTAATGTGGCTCTGCCCGATCCATTGGGACCATCCCCGAGCTTCTACGACCTTCGGAAATGGTGAAACCACCAAATCTATAAAAAAAAGTACAAGATATTTTTGAATAACTTTTTTTCTGAAAGTCCTAGAGACTTGTGCATTTCATGATTAATAAAGGGTGGCCTGCCACGCAACCACACCGAATTTCAGCATGTTTCGAGCAAGCAGCGCGGAGTTATTCCAATTAATCCCTAATATGGGTTAGGGTTGCAATTAGGGTTAGGGTTAGGGTTGCAATTAGGGTTAGGGTTAGGGTTGTGATTAGGGTTAGGGTTAGGGTTGCTATTAGGGTTAAGGTTAGGGATGAATACCCATTGGAGCTCAAGATATTCTTCAATAACTTTTTTTCTGTAGGTCATAGAGACTTGGAAGTTGGTTCCATCTCCACTAATGTGGCTATGCCCGATCCATTGGTACCACCCCCGAGCTTCTACGACCTTTGGAAGGGGTAGGGTTAGGGTTGTGATTTGTGTTTGATTTTTTGGTTGTGATTAGGGTTAGGGTTAGGGATGAAAACCTATAGGAGTTCAAGATATTGTTCAATAACTTTTTTTCTGAAGGTCATAGAGACTTGGAAGTTGGTTCCATCTCCACTAATGTGGCTCTGCCCGATCCATTGGGACCATCCCCGAGCTTCTACGACCTTCGGAAATGGTGAAACCACCAAATCTATAAAAAAAAGTACAAGATATTTTTGAATAACTTTTCTTCTGAAAGTCCTAGAGACTTGTGCATTTCATGATTAATAAAGGGTGGCCTGCCACGCAACCACACCGAATTTCAGCACGTTTCGAGCAAGCAGCGCAGAGTTATTCCAATTAATCCCTAATATGGGTTAGGGTTGCAATTAGGGTTAGGGTTAGGGTTGTGATTAGGGTTAGGGTTAGGGTTGCTATTAGGGTTAGGGTTAGGGATGAATACCCATTGGAGCTCAAGATATTCTTCAATAACTTTTTTTCTGTAGGTCATAGAGACTTGGAAGTTGGTTCCATCTCCACTAATGTGGCTATGCCTGATCCATTGGTACCACCCCCGAGCTTCTACGACCTTTGGAAGGGGTAGGGTTAGGGTTGTGATTAGTGTTTGATTTTTTGGTTGTGATTAGGGTTAGGGTTAGGGATGAAAACCTATAGGAGTTCAAGATATTGTTCAATAACTTTTTTTCTGAAGGTCATAGAGACTTGGATGTTGGTTCCATCTCCACTAATGTGGCTCTGCCCGATCCATTGGGACCATCCCCGAGCTTCTACAACCTTCGGAAATGGTGAAACCACCAAATCTATAAAAAAAAGTACAAGATATTTTTGAATAACTTTTCTTCTGAAAGTCCTAGAGACTTGTGCATTTCATGATTAATAAAGGGTGGCCTGCCACGCAACCACACCGAATTTCAGCACGTTTCGAGCAAGCAGCGCAGAGTTATTCCAATTAATCCCTAATATGGGTTAGGGTTGCAATTAGGGTTAGGGTTAGGGTTGTGATTAGGGTTAGGGTTAGGGTTGCTATTAGGGTTAGGGTTAGGGATGAATACCCATTGGAGCTCAAGATATTCTTCAATAACTTTTTTTCTGTAGGTCATAGAGATTTGGAAGTTGGTTCCATCTCCACTAATGTGGCTATGCCCGATCCATTGGTACCACCCCCGAGCTTCTACGACCTTTGGAAGGGGTAGGGTTAGGGTTGTGATTAGTGTTTGATTTTTTGGTTGTGATTAGGGTTAGGGTTAGGGATGAAAACCTATAGGAGTTCAAGATATTGTTCAATAACTTTTTTTCTGAAGGTCATAGAGACTTGGAAGTTGGTTCCATCTCCACTAATGTGGCTCTGCCCGATCCATTGGGACCATCCCCGAGCTTCTACGACCTTCGGAAATGGTGAAACCACCAAATCTATAAAAAAAAGTACAAGATATTTTTGAATAACTTTTCTTCTGAAAGTCCTAGAGACTTGTGCATTTCATGATTAATAAAGGGTGGCCTGCCACGCAACCACACCGAATTTCAGCACGTTTCGAGCAAGCAGCGCAGAGTTATTCCAATTAATCCCTAATATGGGTTAGGGTTGCAATTAGGGTTAGGGTTAGGGTTGTGATTAGGGTTAGGGTTAGGGTTGCTATTAGGGTTAGGGTTAGGGATGAATACCCATTGGAGCTCAAGATATTCTTCAATAACTTTTTTTCTGTAGGTCATAGAGACTTGGAAGTTGGTTCCATCTCCACTAATGTGGCTATGCCCGATCCATTGGTACCACCCCCGAGCTTCTATGACCTTTGGAAGGGGTAGGGTTAGGGTTGTGATTAGTGTTTGATTTTTTGGTTGTGATTAGGGTTAGGGTTAGGGATGAAAACCTATAGGAGTTCAAGATATTGTTCAATAACTTTTTTTCTGAAGGTCATAGAGACTTGGAAGTTGGTTCCATCTCCACTAATGTGGCCCTGCCCGATCCATTGGGACCATCCCCGAGCTTCTACGACCTTCGGAAATGGTGAAACCACCAAATCTATAAAAAAAAGTACAAGATATTTTTGAATAACCTTTTTTCTGAAAGTCCTAGAGACTTGTGCATTTCATGATTAATAAAGGGTGGCCTGCCACGCAACCACACCGAATTTCAGCATGTTTCGAGCAAGCAGCGCAGAGTTATTCCAATTAATCCCTAATATGGGTTAGGGTTGCAATTAGGGTTAGGGTTAGGGTTGCAATTAGGGTTAGGGTTAGGGTTGTGATTAGGGTTAGGGTTAGGGTTGCTATTAGGGTTAGGGTTAGGGTTGTGATTAGGGTTAGGGTTAGGGTTGCTATTAGGGTTAGGGTTAGGGATGAATACCCATTGGAGCTCAAGATATTCTTCAATAACTTTTTTTCTGTAGGTCATAGAGACTTGGAAGTTGGTTCCATCTCCACTAATGTGGCTATGCCCGATCCATTGGTACCACCCCCGAGCTTCTACGACCTTTGGAAGGGGTAGGGTTAGGGTTGTGATTTGTGTTTGATTTTTTGGTTGTGATTAGGGTTAGGGTTAGGGATGAAAACCTATAGGAGTTCAAGATATTGTTCAATAACTTTTTTTCTGAAGGTCATAGAGACTTGGAAGTTGGTTCCATCTCCACTAATGTGGCTCTGCCCGATCCATTGGTACCACCCCCGAGCTTCTACGACCTTTGGAAGGGGTAGGGTTAGGGTTGTGATTAGTGTTTGATTTTTTGGTTGTGATTAGGGTTAGGGTTAGGGATGAAAACCTATAGGAGTTCAAGATATTGTTCAATAACTTTTTTTCTGAAGGTCATAGAGACTTGGAAGTTGGTTCCATCTCCACTAATGTGGCTCTGCCCGATCCATTGGGACCATCCCCGAGCTTCTACGACCTTCGGAAATGGTGAAACCACCAAATCTATAAAAAAAAGTACAAGATATTTTTGAATAACTTTTTTTCTGAAAGTCCTAGAGACTTGTGCATTTCATGATTAATAAAGGGTGGCCTGCCACGCAACCACACCGAATTTCAGCATGTTTCGAGCAAGCAGCGCAGAGTTATTCCAATTAATCCCTAATATGGGTTAGGGTTGCAATTAGGGTTAGGGTTAGGGTTGCAATTAGGGTTAGGGTTAGGGTTGTGATTAGGGTTAGGGTTAGGGTTGCTATTAGGGTTAGGGTTAGGGATGAATACCCATTGGAGCTCAAGATATTCTTCAATAACTTTTTTTCTGTAGGTCATAGAGACTTGGAAGTTGGTTCCATCTCCACTAATGTGGCTATGCCCGATCCATTGGTACCACCCCCGAGCTTCTACGACCTTTGGAAGGGGTAGGGTTAGGGTTGTGATTTGTGTTTGATTTTTTGGTTGTGATTAGGGTTAGGGTTAGGGATGAAAACCTATAGGAGTTCAAGATATTGTTCAATAACTTTTTTTCTGAAGGTCATAGAGACTTGGAAGTTGGTTCCATCTCCACTAATGTGGCCCTGCCCGATCCATTGGGACCATCCCCGAGCTTCTACGACCTTCGGAAATGGTGAAACCACCAAATCTATAAAAAAAAGTACAAGATATTTTTGAATAACTTTTTTTCTGAAAGTCCTAGAGACTTGTGCATTTCATGATTAATAAAGGGTGGCCTGCCACGCAACCACACCGAATTTCAGCATGTTTCGAGCAAGCAGCGCAGAGTTATTCCAATTAATCCCTAATATGGGTTAGGGTTGCAATTAGGGTTAGGGTTAGGGTTGCAATTAGGGTTAGGGTTAGGGTTGTGATTAGGGTTAGGGTTAGGGTTGCTATTAGGGTTAGGGTTAGGGATGAATACCCATTGGAGCTCAAGATATTCTTCAATAACTTTTTTTCTGTAGGTCATAGAGACTTGGAAGTTGGTTCCATCTCCACTAATGTGGCTATGCCCGATCCATTGGTACCACCCCCGAGCTTCTACGACCTTTGGAAGGGGTAGGGTTAGGGTTGTGATTTGTGTTTGATTTTTTGGTTGTGATTAGGGTTAGGGTTAGGGATGAAAACCTATAGGAGTTCAAGATATTGTTCAATAACTTTTTTTCTGAAGGTCATAGAGACTTGGAAGTTGGTTCCATCTCCACTAATGTGGCTCTGCCCGATCCATTGGTACCACCCCCGAGCTTCTACGACCTTTGGAAGGGGTAGGGTTAGGGTTGTGATTAGTGTTTGATTTTTTGGTTGTGATTAGGGTTAGGGTTAGGGATGAAAACCTATAGGAGTTCAAGATATTGTTCAATAACTTTTTTTCTGAAGGTCATAGAGACTTGGAAGTTGGTTCCATCTCCACTAATGTGGCTCTGCCCGATCCATTGGGACCATCCCCGAGCTTCTACGACCTTCGGAAATGGTGAAACCACCAAATCTATAAAAAAAAGTACAAGATATTTTTGAATAACTTTTTTTCTGAAAGTCCTAGAGACTTGTGCATTTCATGATTAATAAAGGGTGGCCTGCCACGCAACCACACCGAATTTCAGCATGTTTCGAGCAAGCAGCGCAGAGTTATTCCAATTAATCCCTAATATGGGTTAGGGTTGCAATTAGGGTTAGGGTTAGGGTTGCAATTAGGGTTAGGGTTAGGGTTGTGATTAGGGTTAGGGTTAGGGTTGCTATTAGGGTTAGGGTTAGGGATGAATACCCATTGGAGCTCAAGATATTCTTCAATAACTTTTTTTCTGTAGGTCATAGAGACTTGGAAGTTGGTTCCATCTCCACTAATGTGGCTATGCCCGATCCATTGGTACCACCCCCGAGCTTCTACGACCTTTGGAAGGGGTAGGGTTAGGGTTGTGATTTGTGTTTGATTTTTTGGTTGTGATTAGGGTTAGGGTTAGGGATGAAAACCTATAGGAGTTCAAGATATTGTTCAATAACTTTTTTTCTGAAGGTCATAGAGACTTGGAAGTTGGTTCCATCTCCACTAATGTGGCTCTGCCCGATCCATTGGGACCATCCCCGAGCTTCTACGACCTTCGGAAATGGTGAAACCACCAAATCTATAAAAAAAAGTACAAGATATTTTTGAATAACTTTTCTTCTGAAAGTCCTAGAGACTTGTGCATTTCATGATTAATAAAGGGTGGCCTGCCACGCAACCACACCGAATTTCAGCACGTTTCGAGCAAGCAGCGCAGAGTTATTCCAATTAATCCCTAATATGGGTTAGGGTTGCAATTAGGGTTAGGGTTAGGGTTGTGATTAGGGTTAGGGTTAGGGTTGCTATTAGGGTTAGGGTTAGGGATGAATACCCATTGGAGCTCAAGATATTCTTCAATAACTTTTTTTCTGTAGGTCATAGAGACTTGGAAGTTGGTTCCATCTCCACTAATGTGGCTATGCCCGATCCATTGGTACCACCCCCGAGCTTCTACGACCTTTGGAAGGGGTAGGGTTAGGGTTGTGATTAGTGTTTGATTTTTTGGTTGTGATTAGGGTTAGGGTTAGGGATGAAAACCTATAGGAGCTCAAGATATTGTTCAATAACTTTTTTTCTGAAGGTCATAGAGACTTGGAAGTTGGTTCCATCTCCACTAATGTGGCTCTGCCCGATCCATTGGGACCATCCCCGAGCTTCTACGACCTTCGGAAATGGTGAAACCACCAAATCTATAAAAAAAAGTACAAGATATTTTTGAATAACTTTTCTTCTGAAAGTCCTAGAGACTTGTGCATTTCATGATTAATAAAGGGTGGCCTGCCACGCAACCACACCGAATTTCAGCACGTTTCGAGCAAGCAGCGCAGAGTTATTCCAATTAATCCCTAATATGGGTTAGGGTTGCAATTAGGGTTAGGGTTAGGGTTGTGATTAGGGTTAGGGTTAGGGTTGCTATTAGGGTTAGGGTTAGGGATGAATACCCATTGGAGCTCAAGATATTCTTCAATAACTTTTTTTCTGTAGGTCATAGAGACTTGGAAGTTGGTTCCATCTCCACTAATGTGGCTATGCCCGATCCATTGGTACCACCCCCGAGCTTCTACGACCTTTGGAAGGGGTAGGGTTAGGGTTGTGATTAGTGTTTGATTTTTTGGTTGTGATTAGGGTTAGGGTTAGGGATGAAAACCTATAGGAGCTCAAGATATTGTTCAATAACTTTTTTTCTGAAGGTCATAGAGACTTGGAAGTTGGTTCCATCTCCACTAATGTGGCTCTGCCCGATCCATTGGGACCATCCCCGAGCTTCTACGACCTTCGGAAATGGTGAAACCACCAAATCTATAAAAAAAAGTACAAGATATTTTTGAATAACTTTTTTTCTGAAAGTCCTAGAGACTTGTGCATTTCATGATTAATAAAGGGTGGCCTGCCACGCAACCACACCGAATTTCAGCATGTTTCGAGCAAGCAGCGCGGAGTTATTCCAATTAATCCCTAATATGGGTTAGGGTTGCAATTAGGGTTAGGGTTAGGGTTGCAATTAGGGTTAGGGTTAGGGTTGTGATTAGGGTTAGGGTTAGGGTTGCTATTAGGGTTAGGGTTAGGGATGAATACCCATTGGAGCTCAAGATATTCTTCAATAACTTTTTTTCTGTAGGTCATAGAGACTTGGAAGTTGGTTCCATCTCCACTAATGTGGCTATGCCCGATCCATTGGTACCACCCCCGAGCTTCTACGACCTTTGGAAGGGGTAGGGTTAGGGTTGTGATTAGTGTTTGATTTTTTGGTTGTGATTAGGGTTAGGGTTAGGGATGAAAACCTATAGGAGTTCAAGATATTGTTCAATAACTTTTTTTCTGAAGGTCATAGAGACTTGGAAGTTGGTTCCATCTCCACTAATGTGGCTCTGCCCGATCCATTGGGACCATCCCCGAGCTTCTACG
Source organism: Paralichthys olivaceus (assembly GCF_024713975.1). Taxonomy (NCBI): domain Eukaryota; kingdom Metazoa; phylum Chordata; class Actinopteri; order Pleuronectiformes; family Paralichthyidae; genus Paralichthys; species Paralichthys olivaceus. Next base: position 17,405,993 of record NC_091104.1, on the reverse strand, counting down.
ACCTTCGGAAATGGTGAAACCACCAAATCTATAAAAAAAAGTACAAGATATTTTTGAATAACTTTTCTTCTGAAAGTCCTAGAGACTTGTGCATTTCATGATTAATAAAGGGTGGCCTGCCACGCAACCACACCGAATTTCAGCACGTTTCGAGCAAGCAGCGCAGAGTTATTCCAATTAATCCCTAATATGGGTTAGGGTTGCAATTAGGGTTAGGGTTAGGGTTGTGATTAGGGTTAGGGTTAGGGTTGCTATTAGGGTTAGGGTTAGGGATGAATACCCATTGGAGCTCAAGATATTCTTCAATAACTTTTTTTCTGTAGGTCATAGAGACTTGGAAGTTGGTTCCATCTCCACTAATGTGGCTATGCCCGATCCATTGGTACCACCCCCGAGCTTCTACGACCTTTGGAAGGGGTAGGGTTAGGGTTGTGATTAGTGTTTGATTTTTTGGTTGTGATTAGGGTTAGGGTTAGGGATGAAAACCTATAGGAGCTCAAGATATTGTTCAATAACTTTTTTTCTGAAGGTCATAGAGACTTGGAAGTTGGTTCCATCTCCACTAATGTGGCTCTGCCCGATCCATTGGGACCATCCCCGAGCTTCTACGACCTTCGGAAATGGTGAAACCACCAAATCTATAAAAAAAAGTACAAGATATTTTTGAATAACTTTTTTTCTGAAAGTCCTAGAGACTTGTGCATTTCATGATTAATAAAGGGTGGCCTGCCACGCAACCACACCGAATTTCAGCATGTTTCGAGCAAGCAGCGCGGAGTTATTCCAATTAATCCCTAATATGGGTTAGGGTTGCAATTAGGGTTAGGGTTAGGGTTGCAATTAGGGTTAGGGTTAGGGTTGTGATTAGGGTTAGGGTTAGGGTTGCTATTAGGGTTAGGGTTAGGGATGAATACCCATTGGAGCTCAAGATATTCTTCAATAACTTTTTTTCTGTAGGTCATAGAGACTTGGAAGTTGGTTCCATCTCCACTAATGTGGCTATGCCCGATCCATTGGTACCACCCCCGAGCTTCTACGACCTTTGGAAGGGGTAGGGTTAGGGTTGTGATTAGTGTTTGATTTTTTGGTTGTGATTAGGGTTAGGGTTAGGGATGAAAACCTATAGGAGTTCAAGATATTGTTCAATAACTTTTTTTCTGAAGGTCATAGAGACTTGGAAGTTGGTTCCATCTCCACTAATGTGGCTCTGCCCGATCCATTGGGACCATCCCCGAGCTTCTACGACCTTCGGAAATGGTGAAACCACCAAATCTATAAAAAAAAGTACAAGATATTTTTGAATAACTTTTCTTCTGAAAGTCCTAGAGACTTGTGCATTTCATGATTAATAAAGGGTGGCCTGCCACGCAACCACACCGAATTTCAGCACGTTTCGAGCAAGCAGCGCAGAGTTATTCCAATTAATCCCTAATATGGGTTAGGGTTGCAATTAGGGTTAGGGTTAGGGTTGTGATTAGGGTTAGGGTTAGGGTTGCTATTAGGGTTAGGGTTAGGGATGAATACCCATTGGAGCTCAAGATATTCTTCAATAACTTTTTTTCTGTAGGTCATAGAGACTTGGAAGTTGGTTCCATCTCCACTAATGTGGCTATGCCCGATCCATTGGTACCACCCCCGAGCTTCTACGACCTTTGGAAGGGGTAGGGTTAGGGTTGTGATTAGTGTTTGATTTTTTGGTTGTGATTAGGGTTAGGGTTAGGGATGAAAACCTATAGGAGTTCAAGATATTGTTCAATAACTTTTTTTCTGAAGGTCATAGAGACTTGGAAGTTGGTTCCATCTCCACTAATGTGGCTCTGCCCGATCCATTGGGACCATCCCCGAGCTTCTACGACCTTCGGAAATGGTGAAACCACCAAATCTATAAAAAAAAGTACAAGATATTTTTGAATAACTTTTCTTCTGAAAGTCCTAGAGACTTGTGCATTTCATGATTAATAAAGGGTGGCCTGCCACGCAACCACACCGAATTTCAGCACGTTTCGAGCAAGCAGCGCAGAGTTATTCCAATTAATCCCTAATATGGGTTAGGGTTGCAATTAGGGTTAGGGTTAGGGTTGTGATTAGGGTTAGGGTTAGGGTTGCTATTAGGGTTAGGGTTAGGGATGAATACCCATTGGAGCTCAAGATATTCTTCAATAACTTTTTTTCTGTAGGTCATAGAGACTTGGAAGTTGGTTCCATCTCCACTAATGTGGCTATGCCCGATCCATTGGTACCACCCCCGAGCTTCTACGACCTTTGGAAGGGGTAGGGTTAGGGTTGTGATTAGTGTTTGATTTTTTGGTTGTGATTAGGGTTAGGGTTAGGGATGAAAACCTATAGGAGCTCAAGATATTGTTCAATAACTTTTTTTCTGAAGGTCATAGAGACTTGGAAGTTGGTTCCATCTCCACTAATGTGGCTCTGCCCGATCCATTGGGACCATCCCCGAGCTTCTACGACCTTCGGAAATGGTGAAACCACCAAATCTATAAAAAAAAGTACAAGATATTTTTGAATTACTTTTTTTCTGAAAGTCCTAGAGACTTGTGCATTTCATGATTAATAAAGGGTGGCCTGCCACGCAACCACACCGAATTTCAGCATGTTTCGAGCAAGCAGCGCGGAGTTATTCCAATTAATCCCTAATATGGGTTAGGGTTGCAATTAGGGTTAGGGTTAGGGTTGCAATTAGGGTTAGGGTTAGGGTTGTGATTAGGGTTAGGGTTAGGGTTGCTATTAGGGTTAGGGTTAGGGATGAATACCCATTGGAGCTCAAGATATTCTTCAATAACTTTTTTTCTGTAGGTCATAGAGACTTGGAAGTTGGTTCCATCTCCACTAATGTGGCTATGCCCGATCCATTGGTACCACCCCCGAGCTTCTACGACCTTTGGAAGGGGTAGGGTTAGGGTTGTGATTAGTGTTTGATTTTTTGGTTGTGATTAGGGTTAGGGTTAGGGATGAAAACCTATAGGAGTTCAAGATATTGTTCAATAACTTTTTTTCTGAAGGTCATAGAGACTTGGAAGTTGGTTCCATCTCCACTAATGTGGCTCTGCCCGATCCATTGGGACCATCCCCGAGCTTCTACGACCTTCGGAAATGGTGAAACCACCAAATCTATAAAAAAAAGTACAAGATATTTTTGAATAACTTTTCTTCTGAAAGTCCTAGAGACTTGTGCATTTCATGATTAATAAAGGGTGGCCTGCCACGCAACCACACCGAATTTCAGCACGTTTCGAGCAAGCAGCGCAGAGTTATTCCAATTAATCCCTAATATGGGTTAGGGTTGCAATTAGGGTTAGGGTTAGGGTTGTGATTAGGGTTAGGGTTAGGGTTGCTATTAGGGTTAGGGTTAGGGATGAATACCCATTGGAGCTCAAGATATTCTTCAATAACTTTTTTTCTGTAGGTCATAGAGACTTGGAAGTTGGTTCCATCTCCACTAATGTGGCTATGCCCGATCCATTGGTACCACCCCCGAGCTTCTACGACCTTTGGAAGGGGTAGGGTTAGGGTTGTGATTAGTGTTTGATTTTTTGGTTGTGATTAGGGTTAGGGTTAGGGATGAAAACCTATAGGAGCTCAAGATATTGTTCAATAACTTTTTTTCTGAAGGTCATAGAGACTTGGAAGTTGGTTCCATCTCCACTAATGTGGCTCTGCCCGATCCATTGGGACCATCCCCGAGCTTCTACGACCTTCGGAAATGGTGAAACCACCAAATCTATAAAAAAAAGTACAAGATATTTTTGAATTACTTTTTTTCTGAAAGTCCTAGAGACTTGTGCATTTCATGATTAATAAAGGGTGGCCTGCCACGCAACCACACCGAATTTCAGCATGTTTCGAGCAAGCAGCGCGGAGTTATTCCAATTAATCCCTAATATGGGTTAGGGTTGCAATTAGGGTTAGGGTTAGGGTTGCAATTAGGGTTAGGGTTAGGGTTGTGATTAGGGTTAGGGTTAGGGTTGCTATTAGGGTTAGGGTTAGGGATGAATACCCATTGGAGCTCAAGATATTCTTCAATAACTTTTTTTCTGTAGGTCATAGAGACTTGGAAGTTGGTTCCATCTCCACTAATGTGGCTATGCCCGATCCATTGGTACCACCCCCGAGCTTCTACGACCTTTGGAAGGGGTAGGGTTAGGGTTGTGATTAGTGTTTGATTTTTTGGTTGTGATTAGGGTTAGGGTTAGGGATGAAAACCTATAGGAGTTCAAGATATTGTTCAATAACTTTTTTTCTGAAGGTCATAGAGACTTGGAAGTTGGTTCCATCTCCACTAATGTGGCTCTGCCCGATCCATTGGGACCATCCCCGAGCTTCTACGACCTTCGGAAATGGTGAAACCACCAAATCTATAAAAAAAAGTACAAGATATTTTTGAATAACTTTTCTTCTGAAAGTCCTAGAGACTTGTGCATTTCATGATTAATAAAGGGTGGCCTGCCACGCAACCACACCGAATTTCAGCACGTTTCGAGCAAGCAGCGCAGAGTTATTCCAATTAATCCCTAATATGGGTTAGGGTTGCAATTAGGGTTAGGGTTAGGGTTGTGATTAGGGTTAGGGTTGCTATTAGGGTTAGGGTTAGGGATGAATACCCATTGGAGCTCAAGATATTCTTCAATAACTTTTTTTCTGTAGGTCATAGAGACTTGGAAGTTGGTTCCATCTCCACTAATGTGGCTATGCCCGATCCATTGGTACCACCCCCGAGCTTCTACGACCTTTGGAAGGGGTAGGGTTAGGGTTGTGATTAGTGTTTGATTTTTTGGTTGTGATTAGGGTTAGGGTTAGGGATGAAAACCTATAGGAGTTCAAGATATTGTTCAATAACTTTTTTTCTGAAGGTCATAGAGACTTGGAAGTTGGTTCCATCTCCACTAATGTGGCTCTGCCCGATCCATTGGGACCATCCCCGAGCTTCTACGACCTTCGGAAATGGTGAAACCACCAAATCTATAAAAAAAAGTACAAGATATTTTTGAATAACTTTTTTTCTGAAAGTCCTAGAGACTTGTGCATTTCATGATTAATAAAGGGTGGCCTGCCACGCAACCACACCGAATTTCAGCATGTTTCGAGCAAGCAGCGCGGAGTTATTCCAATTAATCCCTAATATGGGTTAGGGTTGCAATTAGGGTTAGGGTTAGGGTTGCAATTAGGGTTAGGGTTAGGGTTGTGATTAGGGTTAGGGTTAGGGTTGCTATTAGGGTTAGGGTTAGGGATGAATACCCATTGGAGCTCAAGATATTCTTCAATAACTTTTTTTCTGTAGGTCATAGAGACTTGGAAGTTGGTTCCATCTCCACTAATGTGGCTATGCCCGATCCATTGGTACCACCCCCGAGCTTCTACGACCTTTGGAAGGGGTAGGGTTAGGGTTGTGATTTGTGTTTGATTTTTTGGTTGTGATTAGGGTTAGGGTTAGGGATGAAAACCTATAGGAGTTCAAGATATTGTTCAATAACTTTTTTTCTGAAGGTCATAGAGACTTGGAAGTTGGTTCCATCTCCACTAATGTGGCTCTGCCCGATCCATTGGGACCATCCCCGAGCTTCTACGACCTTCGGAAATGGTGAAACCACCAAATCTATAAAAAAAAGTACAAGATATTTTTGAATAACTTTTCTTCTGAAAGTCCTAGAGACTTGTGCATTTCATGATTAATAAAGGGTGGCCTGCCACGCAACCACACCGAATTTCAGCACGTTTCGAGCAAGCAGCGCAGAGTTATTCCAATTAATCCCTAATATGGGTTAGGGTTGCAATTAGGGTTAGGGTTAGGGTTGTGATTAGGGTTAGGGTTAGGGTTGCTATTAGGGTTAGGGTTAGGGATGAATACCCATTGGAGCTCAAGATATTCTTCAATAACTTTTTTTCTGTAGGTCATAGAGACTTGGAAGTTGGTTCCATCTCCACTAATGTGGCTATGCCCGATCCATTGGTACCACCCCCGAGCTTCTACGACCTTTGGAAGGGGTAGGGTTAGGGTTGTGATTAGTGTTTGATTTTTTGGTTGTGATTAGGGTTAGGGTTAGGGATGAAAACCTATAGGAGTTCAAGATATTGTTCAATAACTTTTTTTCTGAAGGTCATAGAGACTTGGAAGTTGGTTCCATCTCCACTAATGTGGCTCTGCCCGATCCATTGGGACCATCCCCGAGCTTCTACGACCTTCGGAAATGGTGAAACCACCAAATCTATAAAAAAAAGTACAAGATATTTTTGAATAACTTTTTTTCTGAAAGTCCTAGAGACTTGTGCATTTCATGATTAATAAAGGGTGGCCTGCCACGCAACCACACCGAATTTCAGCATGTTTCGAGCAAGCAGCGCGGAGTTATTCCAATTAATCCCTAATATGGGTTAGGGTTGCAATTAGGGTTAGGGTTAGGGTTGCAATTAGGGTTAGGGTTAGGGTTGTGATTAGGGTTAGGGTTAGGGTTGCTATTAGGGTTAGGGTTAGGGATGAATACCCATTGGAGCTCAAGATATTCTTCAATAACTTTTTTTCTGTAGGTCATAGAGACTTGGAAGTTGGTTCCATCTCCACTAATGTGGCTATGCCCGATCCATTGGTACCACCCCCGAGCTTCTACGACCTTTGGAAGGGGTAGGGTTAGGGTTGTGATTTGTGTTTGATTTTTTGGTTGTGATTAGGGTTAGGGTTAGGGATGAAAACCTATAGGAGTTCAAGATATTGTTCAATAACTTTTTTTCTGAAGGTCATAGAGACTTGGAAGTTGGTTCCATCTCCACTAATGTGGCTCTGCCCGATCCATTGGGACCATCCCCGAGCTTCTACGACCTTCGGAAATGGTGAAACCACCAAATCTATAAAAATAAGTACAAGATATTTTTGAATAACTTTTCTTCTGAAAGTCCTAGAGACTTGTGCATTTCATGATTAATAAAGGGTGGCCTGCCACGCAACCACACCGAATTTCAGCACGTTTCGAGCAAGCAGCGCAGAGTTATTCCAATTAATCCCTAATATGGGTTAGGGTTGCAATTAGGGTTAGGGTTAGGGTTGTGATTAGGGTTAGGGTTAGGGTTGCTATTAGGGTTAGGGTTAGGGATGAATACCCATTGGAGCTCAAGATATTCTTCAATAACTTTTTTTCTGTAGGTCATAGAGACTTGGAAGTTGGTTCCATCTCCACTAATGTGGCTATGCCCGATCCATTGGTACCACCCCCGAGCTTCTACGACCTTTGGAAGGGGTAGGGTTAGGGTTGTGATTAGTGTTTGATTTTTTGGTTGTGATTAGGGTTAGGGTTAGGGATGAAAACCTATAGGAGTTCAAGATATTGTTCAATAACTTTTTTTCTGAAGGTCATAGAGACTTGGAAGTTGGTTCCATCTCCACTAATGTGGCCCTGCCCGATCCATTGGGACCATCCCCGAGCTTCTACGACCTTCGGAAATGGTGAAACCACCAAATCTATAAAAAAAAGTACAAGATATTTTTGAATAACTTTTTTTCTGAAAGTCCTAGAGACTTGTGCATTTCATGATTAATAAAGGGTGGCCTGCCACGCAACCACACCGAATTTCAGCATGTTTCGAGCAAGCAGCGCGGAGTTATTCCAATTAATCCCTAATATGGGTTAGGGTTGCAATTAGGGTTAGGGTTAGGGTTGCAATTAGGGTTAGGGTTAGGGTTGTGATTAGGGTTAGGGTTAGGGTTGCTATTAGGGTTAGGGTTAGGGATGAATACCCATTGGAGCTCAAGATATTCTTCAATAACTTTTTTTCTGTAGGTCATAGAGATTTGGAAGTTGGTTCCATCTCCACTAATGTGGCTATGCCCGATCCATTGGTACCACCCCCGAGCTTCTACGACCTTTGGAAGGGGTAGGGTTAGGGTTGTGATTTGTGTTTGATTTTTTGGTTGTGATTAGGGTTAGGGTTAGGGATGAAAACCTATAGGAGTTCAAGATATTGTTCAATAACTTTTTTTCTGAAGGTCATAGAGACTTGGAAGTTGGTTCCATCTCCACTAATGTGGCTCTGCCCGATCCATTGGGACCATCCCCGAGCTTCTACGACCTTCGGAAATGGTGAAACCACCAAATCTATAAAAAAAAGTACAAGATATTTTTGAATAACTTTTCTTCTGAAAGTCCTAGAGACTTGTGCATTTCATGATTAATAAAGGGTGGCCTGCCACGCAACCACACCGAATTTCAGCACGTTTCGAGCAAGCAGCGCAGAGTTATTCCAATTAATCCCTAATATGGGTTAGGGTTGCAATTAGGGTTAGGGTTAGGGTTGTGATTAGGGTTAGGGTTAGGGTTGCTATTAGGGTTAGGGTTAGGGATGAATACCCATTGGAGCTCAAGATATTCTTCAATAACTTTTTTTCTGTAGGTCATAGAGACTTGGAAGTTGGTTCCATCTCCACTAATGTGGCTATGCCCGATCCATTGGTACCACCCCCGAGCTTCTACGACCTTTGGAAGGGGTAGGGTTAGGGTTGTGATTAGTGTTTGATTTTTTGGTTGTGATTAGGGTTAGGGTTAGGGATGAAAACCTATAGGAGTTCAAGATATTGTTCAATAACTTTTTTTCTGAAGGTCATAGAGACTTGGAAGTTGGTTCCATCTCCACTAATGTGGCCCTGCCCGATCCATTGGGACCATCCCCGAGCTTCTACGACCTTCGGAAATGGTGAAACCACCAAATCTATAAAAAAAAGTACAAGATATTTTTGAATAACTTTTTTTCTGAAAGTCCTAGAGACTTGTGCATTTCATGATTAATAAAGGGTGGCCTGCCACGCAACCAAACCGAATTTCAGCATGTTTCGAGCAAGCAGCGCGGAGTTATTCCAATTAATCCCTAATATGGGTTAGGGTTGCAATTAGGGTTAGGGTTAGGGTTGCAATTAGGGTTAGGGTTAGGGTTGTGATTAGGGTTAGGGTTAGGGTTGCTATTAGGGTTAGGGTTAGGGATGAATACCCATTGGAGCTCAAGATATTCTTCAATAACTTTTTTTCTGTAGGTCATAGAGACTTGGAAGTTGGTTCCATCTCCACTAATGTGGCTATGCCCGATCCATTGGTACCACCCCCGAGCTTCTACGACCTTTGGAAGGGGTAGGGTTAGGGTTGTGATTAGTGTTTGATTTTTTGGTTGTGATTAGGGTTAGGGTTAGGGATGAAAACCTATAGGAGTTCAAGATATTGTTCAATAACTTTTTTTCTGAAGGTCATAGAGACTTGGAAGTTGGTTCCATCTCCACTAATGTGGCTCTGCCCGATCCATTGGGACCATCCCCGAGCTTCTACGACCTTCGGAAATGGTGAAACCACCAAATCTATAAAAAAAAGTACAAGATATTTTTGAATAACTTTTTTTCTGAAAGTCCTAGAGACTTGTGCATTTCATGATTAATAAAGGGTGGCCTGCCACGCAACCACACCGAATTTCAGCATGTTTCGAGCAAGCAGCGCGGAGTTATTCCAATTAATCCCTAATATGGGTTAGGGTTGCAATTAGGGTTAGGGTTAGGGTTGCTATTAGGGTTAGGGTTAGGGATGAATACCCATTGGAGCTCAAGATATTCTTCAATAACTTTTTTTCTGTAGGTCATAGAGACTTGGAAGTTGGTTCCATCTCCACTAATGTGGCTATGCCCGATCCATTGGTACCACCCCCGAGCTTCTACGACCTTTGGAAGGGGTAGGGTTAGGGTTGTGATTAGTGTTTGATTTTTTGGTTGTGATTAGGGTTAGGGTTAGGGATGAAAACCTATAGGAGTTCAAGATATTGTTCAATAACTTTTTTTCTGAAGGTCATAGAGACTTGGAAGTTGGTTCCATCTCCACTAATGTGGCTCTGCCCGATCCATTGGGACCATCCCCGAGCTTCTACGACCTTCGGAAATGGTGAAACCACCAAATCTATAAAAAAAAGTACAAGATATTTTTGAATAACTTTTTTTCTGAAAGTCCTAGAGACTTGTGCATTTCATGATTAATAAAGGGTGGCCTGCCACGCAACCACACCGAATTTCAGCATGTTTCGAGCAAGCAGCGCGGAGTTATTCCAATTAATCCCTAATATGGGTTAGGGTTGCAATTAGGGTTAGGGTTAGGGTTGCAATTAGGGTTAGGGTTAGGGTTGTGATTAGGGTTAGGGTTAGGGTTGCTATTAGGGTTAGGGTTAGGGATGAATACCCATTGGAGCTCAAGATATTCTTCAATAACTTTTTTTCTGTAGGTCATAGAGACTTGGAAGTTGGTTCCATCTCCACTAATGTGGCTATGCCCGATCCATTGGTACCACCCCCGAGCTTCTACGACCTTTGGAAGGGGTAGGGTTAGGGTTGTGATTTGTGTTTGATTTTTTGGTTGTGATTAGGGTTAGGGTTAGGGATGAAAACCTATAGGAGTTCAAGATATTGTTCAATAACTTTTTTTCTGAAGGTCATAGAGACTTGGAAGTTGGTTCCATCTCCACTAATGTGGCTCTGCCCGATCCATTGGGACCATCCCCGAGCTTCTACGACCTTCGGAAATGGTGAAACCACCAAATCTATAAAAAAAAGTACAAGATATTTTTGAATAACTTTTCTTCTGAAAGTCCTAGAGACTTGTGCATTTCATGATTAATAAAGGGTGGCCTGCCACGCAACCACACCGAATTTCAGCACGTTTCGAGCAAGCAGCGCAGAGTTATTCCAATTAATCCCTAATATGGGTTAGGGTTGCAATTAGGGTTAGGGTTAGGGTTGTGATTAGGGTTAGGGTTAGGGTTGCTATTAGGGTTAGGGTTAGGGATGAATACCCATTGGAGCTCAAGATATTCTTCAATAACTTTTTTTCTGTAGGTCATAGAGACTTGGAAGTTGGTTCCATCTCCACTAATGTGGCTATGCCCGATCCATTGGTACCACCCCCGAGCTTCTACGACCTTTGGAAGGGGTAGGGTTAGGGTTGTGATTAGTGTTTGATTTTTTGGTTGTGATTAGGGTTAGGGTTAGGGATGAAAACCTATAGGAGTTCAAGATATTGTTCAATAACTTTTTTTCTGAAGGTCATAGAGACTTGGAAGTTGGTTCCATCTCCACTAATGTGGCTCTGCCCGATCCATTGGGACCATCCCCGAGCTTCTACGACCTTCGGAAATGGTGAAACCACCAAATCTATAAAAAAAAGTACAAGATATTTTTGAATAACTTTTTTTCTGAAAGTCCTAGAGACTTGTGCATTTCATGATTAATAAAGGGTGGCCTGCCACGCAACCACACCGAATTTCAGCATGTTTCGAGCAAGCAGCGCGGAGTTATTCCAATTAATCCCTAATATGGGTTAGGGTTGCAATTAGGGTTAGGGTTAGGGTTGCAATTAGGGTTAGGGTTAGGGTTGTGATTAGGGTTAGGGTTAGGGTTGCTATTAGGGTTAGGGTTAGGGATGAATACCCATTGGAGCTCAAGATATTCTTCAATAACTTTTTTTCTGTAGGTCATAGAGACTTGGAAGTTGGTTCCATCTCCACTAATGTGGCTATGCCCGATCCATTGGTACCACCCCCGAGCTTCTACGACCTTTGGAAGGGGTAGGGTTAGGGTTGTGATTAGTGTTTGATTTTTTGGTTGTGATTAGGGTTAGGGTTAGGGATGAAAACCTATAGGAGTTCAAGATATTGTTCAATAACTTTTTTTCTGAAGGTCATAGAGACTTGGAAGTTGGTTCCATCTCCACTAATGTGGCCCTGCCCGATCCATTGGGACCATCCCCGAGCTTCTACGACCTTCGGAAATGGTGAAACCACCAAATCTATAAAAAAAAGTACAAGATATTTTTGAATAACTTTTTTTCTGAAAGTCCTAGAGACTTGTGCATTTCATGATTAATAAAGGGTGGCCTGCCACGCAACCACACCGAATTTCAGCATGTTTCGAGCAAGCAGCGCGGAGTTATTCCAATTAATCCCTAATATGGGTTAGGGTTGCAATTAGGGTTAGGGTTAGGGTTGCAATTAGGGTTAGGGTTAGGGTTGTGATTAGGGTTAGGGTTAGGGTTGCTATTAGGGTTAGGGTTAGGGATGAATACCCATTGGAGCTCAAGATATTCTTCAATAACTTTTTTTCTGTAGGTCATAGAGACTTGGAAGTTGGTTCCATCTCCACTAATGTGGCTATGCCCGATCCATTGGTACCACCCCCGAGCTTCTACGACCTTTGGAAGGGGTAGGGTTAGGGTTGTGATTTGTGTTTGATTTTTTGGTTGTGATTAGGGTTAGGGTTAGGGATGAAAACCTATAGGAGTTCAAGATATTGTTCAATAACTTTTTTTCTGAAGGTCATAGAGACTTGGAAGTTGGTTCCATCTCCACTAATGTGGCTCTGCCCGATCCATTGGGACCATCCCCGAGCTTCTACGACCTTCGGAAATGGTGAAACCACCAAATCTATAAAAAAAAGTACAAGATATTTTTGAATAACTTTTTTTCTGAAAGTCCTAGAGACTTGTGCATTTCATGATTAATAAAGGGTGGCCTGCCACGCAACCACACCGAATTTCAGCATGTTTCGAGCAAGCAGCGCGGAGTTATTCCAATTAATCCCTAATATGGGTTAGGGTTGCAATTAGGGTTAGGGTTAGGGTTGCAATTAGGGTTAGGGTTAGGGTTGTGATTAGGGTTAGGGTTAGGGTTGCTATTAGGGTTAGGGTTAGGGATGAATACCCATTGGAGCTCAAGATATTCTTCAATAACTTTTTTTCTGTAGGTCATAGAGACTTGGAAGTTGGTTCCATCTCCACTAATGTGGCTATGCCCGATCCATTGGTACCACCCCCGAGCTTCTACGACCTTTGGAAGGGGTAGGGTTAGGGTTGTGATTTGTGTTTGATTTTTTGGTTGTGATTAGGGTTAGGGTTAGGGATGAAAACCTATAGGAGTTCAAGATATTGTTCAATAACTTTTTTTCTGAAGGTCATAGAGACTTGGAAGTTGGTTCCATCTCCACTAATGTGGCTCTGCCCGATCCATTGGGACCATCCCCGAGCTTCTACGACCTTCGGAAATGGTGAAACCACCAAATCTATAAAAAAAAGTACAAGATATTTTTGAATAACTTTTCTTCTGAAAGTCCTAGAGACTTGTGCATTTCATGATTAATAAAGGGTGGCCTGCCACGCAACCACACCGAATTTCAGCACGTTTCGAGCAAGCAGCGCAGAGTTATTCCAATTAATCCCTAATATGGGTTAGGGTTGCAATTAGGGTTAGGGTTAGGGTTGTGATTAGGGTTAGGGTTAGGGTTGCTATTAGGGTTAGGGTTAGGGATGAATACCCATTGGAGCTCAAGATATTCTTCAATAACTTTTTTTCTGTAGGTCATAGAGACTTGGAAGTTGGTTCCATCTCCACTAATGTGGCTATGCCCGATCCATTGGTACCACCCCCGAGCTTCTACGACCTTTGGAAGGGGTAGGGTTAGGGTTGTGATTAGTGTTTGATTTTTTGGTTGTGATTAGGGTTAGGGTTAGGGATGAAAACCTATAGGAGTTCAAGATATTGTTCAATAACTTTTTTTCTGAAGGTCATAGAGACTTGGAAGTTGGTTCCATCTCCACTAATGTGGCCCTGCCCGATCCATTGGGACCATCCCCGAGCTTCTACGACCTTCGGAAATGGTGAAACCACCAAATCTATAAAAAAAAGTACAAGATATTTTTGAATAACTTTTTTTCTGAAAGTCCTAGAGACTTGTGCATTTCATGATTAATAAAGGGTGGCCTGCCACGCAACCACACCGAATTTCAGCATGTTTCGAGCAAGCAGCGCGGAGTTATTCCAATTAATCCCTAATATGGGTTAGGGTTGCAATTAGGGTTAGGGTTAGGGTTGCAATTAGGGTTAGGGTTAGGGTTGTGATTAGGGTTAGGGTTAGGGTTGCTATTAGGGTTAGGGTTAGGGATGAATACCCATTGGAGCTCAAGATATTCTTCAATAACTTTTTTTCTGTAGGTCATAGAGACTTGGAAGTTGGTTCCATCTCCACTAATGTGGCTATGCCCGATCCATTGGTACCACCCCCGAGCTTCTACGACCTTTGGAAGGGGTAGGGTTAGGGTTGTGATTAGTGTTTGATTTTTTGGTTGTGATTAGGGTTAGGGTTAGGGATGAAAACCTATAGGAGTTCAAGATATTGTTCAATAACTTTTTTTCTGAAGGTCATAGAGACTTGGAAGTTGGTTCCATCTCCACTAATGTGGCCCTGCCCGATCCATTGGGACCATCCCCGAGCTTCTACGACCTTCGGAAATGGTGAAACCACCAAATCTATAAAAAAAAGTACAAGATATTTTTGAATAACTTTTTTTCTGAAAGTCCTAGAGACTTGTGCATTTCATGATTAATAAAGGGTGGCCTGCCACGCAACCACACCGAATTTCAGCATGTTTCGAGCAAGCAGCGCGGAGTTATTCCAATTAATCCCTAATATGGGTTAGGGTTGCAATTAGGGTTAGGGTTAGGGTTGCAATTAGGGTTAGGGTTAGGGTTGTGATTAGGGTTAGGGTTAGGGTTGCTATTAGGGTTAGGGTTAGGGATGAATACCCATTGGAGCTCAAGATATTCTTCAATAACTTTTTTTCTGTAGGTCATAGAGACTTGGAAGTTGGTTCCATCTCCACTAATGTGGCTATGCCCGATCCATTGGTACCACCCCCGAGCTTCTACGACCTTTGGAAGGGGTAGGGTTAGGGTTGTGATTTGTGTTTGATTTTTTGGTTGTGATTAGGGTTAGGGTTAGGGATGAAAACCTATAGGAGTTCAAGATATTGTTCAATAACTTTTTTTCTGAAGGTCATAGAGACTTGGAAGTTGGTTCCATCTCCACTAATGTGGCTCTGCCCGATCCATTGGGACCATCCCCGAGCTTCTACGACCTTCGGAAATGGTGAAACCACCAAATCTATAAAAAAAAGTACAAGATATTTTTGAATAACTTTTTTTCTGAAAGTCCTAGAGACTTGTGCATTTCATGATTAATAAAGGGTGGCCTGCCACGCAACCACACCGAATTTCAGCATGTTTCGAGCAAGCAGCGCGGAGTTATTCCAATTAATCCCTAATATGGGTTAGGGTTGTGATTAGGGTTAGGGTTAGGGTTGCTATTAGGGTTAGGGTTAGGGATGAATACCCATTGGAGCTCAAGATATTCTTCAATAACTTTTTTTCTGTAGGTCATAGAGACTTGGAAGTTGGTTCCATCTCCACTAATGTGGCTATGCCCGATCCATTGGTACCACCCCCGAGCTTCTACGACCTTTGGAAGGGGTAGGGTCAGGGTTGTGATTAGTGTTTGATTTTTTGGTTGTGATTAGGGTTAGGGTTAGGGATGAAAACCTATAGGAGTTCAAGATATTGTTCAATAACTTTTTTTCTGAAGGTCATAGAGACTTGGAAGTTGGTTCCATCTCCACTAATGTGGCTCTGCCCGATCCATTGGGACCATCCCCGAGCTTCTACGACCTTCGGAAATGGTGAAACCACCAAATCTATAAAAAAAAGTACAAGATATTTTTGAATAACTTTTTTTCTGAAAGTCCTAGAGACTTGTGCAGTTCATGATTAATAAAGGGTGGCCTGCCACGCAACCACACCGAATTTCAGCATGTTTCGAGCAAGCAGCGCGGAGTTATTCCAATTAATCCCTAATATGGGTTAGGGTTGCAATTAGGGTTAGGGTTAGGGTTGCAATTAGGGTTAGGGTTAGGGTTGTGATTAGGGTTAGGGTTAGGGTTGCTATTAGGGTTAGGGTTAGGGATGAATACCCATTGGAGCTCAAGATATTCTTCAATAACTTTTTTTCTGTAGGTCATAGAGACTTGGAAGTTGGTTCCATCTCCACTAATGTGGCTATGCCCGATCCATTGGTACCACCCCCGAGCTTCTACGACCTTTGGAAGGGGTAGGGTTAGGGTTGTGATTAGTGTTTGATTTTTTGGTTGTGATTAGGGTTAGGGTTAGGGATGAAAACCTATAGGAGTTCAAGATATTGTTCAATAACTTTTTTTCTGAAGGTCATAGAGACTTGGAAGTTGGTTCCATCTCCACTAATGTGGCTCTGCCAGATCCATTGGGACCATCCCCGAGCTTCTACGACCTTCGGAAATGGTGAAACCACCAAATCTATAAAAAAAAGTACAAGATATTTTTGAATAACTTTTCTTCTGAAAGTCCTAGAGACTTGTGCATTTCATGATTAATAAAGGGTGGCCTGCCACGCAACCACACCGAATTTCAGCACGTTTCGAGCAAGCAGCGCAGAGTTATTCCAATTAATCCCTAATATGGGTTAGGGTTGCAATTAGGGTTAGGGTTAGGGTTGTGATTAGGGTTAGGGTTAGGGTTGGTATTAGGGTTAGGGTTAGGGATGAATACCCATTGGAGCTCAAGATATTCTTCAATAACTTTTTTTCTGTAGGTCATAGAGACTTGGAAGTTGGTTCCATCTCCACTAATGTGGCTATGCCCGATCCATTGGTACCACCCCCGAGCTTCTACGACCTTTGGAAGGGGTAGGGTTAGGGTTGTGATTAGTGTTTGATTTTTTGGTTGTGATTAGGGTTAGGGTTAGGGATGAAAACCTATAGGAGTTCAAGATATTGTTCAATAACTTTTTTTCTGAAGGTCATAGAGACTTGGAAGTTGGTTCCATCTCCACTAATGTGGCTCTGCCAGATCCATTGGAACCATCCCCGAGCTTCTACGACCTTCGGAAATGGTGAAACCACCAAATCTATAAAAAAAAGTACAAGATATTTTTGAATAACTTTTTTTCTGAAAGTCCTAGAGACTTGTGCATTTCATGATTAATAAAGGGTGGCCTGCCACGCAACCACACCGAATTTCAGCATGTTTCGAGCAAGCAGCGCGGAGTTATTCCAATTAATCCCTAATATGGGTTAGGGTTGCAATTAGGGTTAGGGTTAGGGTTGCAATTAGGGTTAGGGTTAGGGTTGTGATTAGGGTTAGGGTTAGGGTTGCTATTAGGGTTAGGGTTAGGGATGAATACCCATTGGAGCTCAAGATATTCTTCAATAACTTTTTTTCTGTAGGTCATAGAGACTTGGAAGTTGGTTCCATCTCCACTAATGTGGCTATGCCCGATCCATTGGTACCACCCCCGAGCTTCTACGACCTTTGGAAGGGGTAGGGTTAGGGTTGTGATTAGTGTTTGATTTTTTGGTTGTGATTAGGGTTAGGGTTAGGGATGAAAACCTATAGGAGTTCAAGATATTGTTCAATAACTTTTTTTCTGAAGGTCATAGAGACTTGGATGTTGGTTCCATCTCCACTAATGTGGCTCTGCCCGATCCATTGGGACCATCCCCGAGCTTCTACGACCTTCAGAAATGGTGAAACCACCAAATCTATAAAAAAAAGTACAAGATATTTTTGAATAACTTTTCTTCTGAAAGTCCTAGAGACTTGTGCATTTCATGATTAATAAAGGGTGGCCTGCCACGCAACCACACCGAATTTCAGCACGTTTCGAGCAAGCAGCGCAGAGTTATTCCAATTAATCCCTAATATGGGTTAGGGTTGCAATTAGGGTTAGGGTTAGGGTTGTGATTAGGGTTAGGGTTAGGGTTGCTATTAGGGTTAGGGTTAGGGATGAATACCCATTGGAGCTCAAGATATTCTTCAATAACTTTTTTTCTGTAGGTCATAGAGACTTGGAAGTTGGTTCCATCTCCACTAATGTGGCTATGCCCGATCCATTGGTACCACCCCCGAGCTTCTACGACCTTTGGAAGGGGTAGGGTTAGGGTTGTGATTAGTGTTTGATTTTTTGGTTGTGATTAGGGTTAGGGTTAGGGATGAAAACCTATAGGAGTTCAAGATATTGTTCAATAACTTTTTTTCTGAAGGTCATAGAGACTTGGAAGTTGGTTCCATCTCCACTAATGTGGCTCTGCCCGATCCATTGGGACCATCCCCGAGCTTCTACGACCTTCGGAAATGGTGAAACCACCAAATCTATAAAAAAAAGTACAAGATATTTTTGAATAACTTTTTTTCTGAAAGTCCTAGAGACTTGTGCATTTCATGATTAATAAAGGGTGGCCTGCCACGCAACCACACCGAATTTCAGCATGTTTCGAGCAAGCAGCGCGGAGTTATTCCAATTAATCCCTAATATGGGTTAGGGTTGCAATTAGGGTTAGGGTTAGGGTTGCAATTAGGGTTAGGGTTAGGGTTGTGATTAGGGTTAGGGTTAGGGTTGCTATTAGGGTTAGGGTTAGGGATGAATACCCATTGGAGCTCAAGATATTCTTCAATAACTTTTTTCTGTAGGTCATAGAGACTTGGAAGTTGGTTCCATCTCCACTAATGTGGCTATGCCCGATCCATTGGTGCCACCCCCGAGCTTCTACGACCTTTGGAAGGGGTAGGGTTAGGGTTGTGATTTGTGTTTGATTTTTTGGTTGTGATTAGGGTTAGGGTTAGGGATGAAAACCTATAGGAGTTCAAGATATTGTTCAATAACTTTTTTTCTGAAGGTCATAGAGACTTGGAAGTTGGTTCCATCTCCACTAATGTGGCTCTGCCCGATCCATTGGGACCATCCCCGAGCTTCTATGACCTTCGGAAATGGTGAAACCACCAAATCTATAAAAAAAAGTACAAGATATTTTTGAATAACTTTTCTTCTGAAAGTCCTAGAGACTTGTGCATTTCATGATTAATAAAGGGTGGCCTGCCACGCAACCACACCGAATTTCAGCACGTTTCGAGCAAGCAGCGCAGAGTTATTCCAATTAATCCCTAATATGGGTTAGGGTTGCAATTAGGGTTAGGGTTAGGGTTGCTATTAGGGTTAGGGTTAGGGATGAATACCCATTGGAGCTCAAGATATTCTTCAATAACTTTTTTTCTGTAGGTCATAGAGACTTGGAAGTTGGTTCCATCTCCACTAATGTGGCTATGCCCGATCCATTGGTACCACCCCCGAGCTTCTACGACCTTTGGAAGGGGTAGGGTTAGGGTTGTGATTAGTGTTTGATTTTTTGGTTGTGATTAGGGTTAGGGTTAGGGATGAAAACCTATAGGAGTTCAAGATATTGTTCAATAACTTTTTTTCTGAAGGTCATAGAGACTTGGAAGTTGGTTCCATCTCAACTAATGTGGCTCTGCCCGATCCATTGGGACCATCCCCGAGCTTCTACGACCTTCGGAAATGGTGAAACCACCAAATCTATAAAAAAAAGTACAAGATATTTTTGAATAACTTTTTTTCTGAAAGTCCTAGAGACTTGTGCATTTCATGATTAATAAAGGGTGGCCTGCCATGCAACCACACCGAATTTCAGCATGTTTCGAGCAAGCAGCGCGGAGTTATTCCAATTAATCCCTAATATGGGTTAGGGTTGCAATTAGGGTTAGGGTTAGGGTTGTGATTAGGGTTAGGGTTAGGGTTGCTATTAGGGTTAGGGTTAGGGATGAATACCCATTGGAGCTCAAGATATTCTTCAATAACTTTTTTTCTGTAGGTCATAGAGACTTGGAAGTTGGTTCCATCTCCACTAATGTGGCTATGCCCGATCCATTGGTACCACCCCCGAGCTTCTACGACCTTTGGAAGGGGTAGGGTTAGGGTTGTGATTTGTGTTTGATTTTTTGGTTGTGATTAGGGTTAGGGTTAGGGATGAAAACCTATAGGAGTTCAAGATATTGTTCAATAACTTTTTTTCTGAAGGTCATAGAGACTTGGAAGTTGGTTCCATCTCCACTAATGTGGCTCTGCCCGATCCATTGGGACCATCCCCGAGCTTCTACGACCTTCGGAAATGGTGAAACCACCAAATCTATAAAAAAAAGTACAAGATATTTTTGAATAACTTTTTTTCTGAAAGTCCTAGAGACTTGTGCATTTCATGATTAATAAAGGGTGGCCTGCCACGCAACCACACCGAATTTCAGCATGTTTCGAGCAAGCAGCGCGGAGTTATACCAATTAATCCCTAATATGGGTTAGGGTTGCAATTAGGGTTAGGGTTAGGGTTGTGATTAGGGTTAGGGTTAGGGTTGCTATTAGGGTTAGGGTTAGGGATGAATACCCATTGGAGCTCAAGATATTCTTCAATAACTTTTTTTCTGTAGGTCATAGAGACTTGGAAGTTGGTTCCATCTCCACTAATGTGGCTATGCCCGATCCATTGGTACCACCCCCGAGCTTCTACGACCTTTGGAAGGGGTAGGGTTAGGGTTGTGATTTGTGTTTGATTTTTTGGTTGTGATTAGGGTTAGGGTTAGGGATGAAAACCTATAGGAGTTCAAGATATTGTTCAATAACTTTTTTTCTGAAGGTCATAGAGACTTGGAAGTTGGTTCCATCTCCACTAATGTGGCTCTGCCCGATCCATTGGGACCATCCCCGAGCTTCTACGACCTTCGGAAATGGTGAAACCACCAAATCTATAAAAAAAAGTACAAGATATTTTTGAATAACTTTTTTTCTGAAAGTCCTAGAGACTTGTGCATTTCATGATTAATAAAGGGTGGCCTGCCACGCAACCACACCGAATTTCAGCATGTTTCGAGCAAGCAGCGCGGAGTTATACCAATTAATCCCTAATATGGGTTAGGGTTGCAATTAGGGTTAGGGTTAGGGTTGCAATTAGGGTTAGGGTTAGGGTTGTGATTAGGGTTAGGGTTAGGGTTGCTATTAGGGTTAGGGTTAGGGATGAATACCCATTGGAGCTCAAGATATTCTTCAATAACTTTTTTTCTGTAGGTCATAGAGACTTGGAAGTTGGTTCCATCTCCACTAATGTGGCTATGCCCGATCCATTGGTACCACCCCCGAGCTTCTACGACCTTTGGAAGGGGTAGGGTTAGGGTTGTGATTAGTGTTTGATTTTTTGGTTGTGATTAGGGTTAGGGTTAGGGATGAAAACCTATAGGAGTTCAAGATATTGTTCAATAACTTTTTTTCTGAAGGTCATAGAGACTTGGATGTTGGTTCCATCTCCACTAATGTGGCTCTGCCCGATCCATTGGGACCATCCCCGAGCTTCTACAACCTTCGGAAATGGTGAAACCACCAAATCTATAAAAAAAAGTACAAGATATTTTTGAATAACTTTTCTTCTGAAAGTCCTAGAGACTTGTGCATTTCATGATTAATAAAGGGTGGCCTGCCACGCAACCACACCGAATTTCAGCACGTTTCGAGCAAGCAGCGCAGAGTTATTCCAATTAATCCCTAATATGGGTTAGGGTTGCAATTAGGGTTAGGGTTAGGGTTGTGATTAGGGTTAGGGTTGCTATTAGGGTTAGGGTTAGGGATGAATACCCATTGGAGCTCAAGATATTCTTCAATAACTTTTTTTCTGTAGGTCATAGAGACTTGGAAGTTGGTTCCATCTCCACTAATGTGGCTCTGCCCGATCCATTGGTACCACCCCCGAGCTTCTACGACCTTTGGAAGGGGTAGGGTTAGGGTTGTGATTAGTGTTTGATTTTTTGGTTGTGATTAGGGTTAGGGTTAGGGATGAAAACCTATAGGAGTTCAAGATATTGTTCAATAACTTTTTTTCTGAAGGTCATAGAGACTTGGAAGTTGGTTCCATCTCCACTAATGTGGCTCTGCCCGATCCATTGGGACCATCCCCGAGCTTCTACGACCTTCGGAAATGGTGAAACCACCAAATCTATAAAAAAAAGTACAAGATATTTTTGAATAACTTTTTTTCTGAAAGTCCTAGAGACTTGTGCATTTCATGATTAATAAAGGGTGGCCTGCCATGCAACCACACCGAATTTCAGCATGTTTCGAGCAAGCAGCGCAGAGTTATTCCAATTAATCCCTAATATGGGTTAGGGTTGCAATTAGGGTTAGGGTTAGGGTTGTGATTAGGGTTAGGGTTAGGGTTGCTATTAGGGTTAGGGTTAGGGATGAATACCCATTGGAGCTCAAGATATTCTTCAATAACTTTTTTTCTGTAGGTCATAGAGACTTGGAAGTTGGTTCCATCTCCACTAATGTGGCTATGCCCGATCCATTGGTACCACCCCCGAGCTTCTACGACCTTTGGAAGGGGTAGGGTTAGGGTTGTGATTTGTGTTTGATTTTTTGGTTGTGATTAGGGTTAGGGTTAGGGATGAAAACCTATAGGAGTTCAAGATATTGTTCAATAACTTTTTTTCTGAAGGTCATAGAGACTTGGAAGTTGGTTCCATCTCCACTAATGTGGCTCTGCCCGATCCATTGGGACCATCCCCGAGCTTCTACGACCTTCGGAAATGGTGAAACCACCAAATCTATAAAAAAAAGTACAAGATATTTTTGAATAACTTTTTTTCTGAAAGTCCTAGAGACTTGTGCATTTCATGATTAATAAAGGGTGGCCTGCCACGCAACCACACCGAATTTCAGCATGTTTCGAGCAAGCAGCGCGGAGTTATACCAATTAATCCCTAATATGGGTTAGGGTTGCAATTAGGGTTAGGGTTAGGGTTGCAATTAGGGTTAGGGTTAGGGTTGTGATTAGGGTTAGGGTTAGGGTTGCTATTAGGGTTAGGGTTAGGGATGAATACCCATTGGAGCTCAAGATATTCTTCAATAACTTTTTTTCTGAAGGTCATAGAGACTTGGAAGTTGGTTCCATCTCCACTAATGTGGCTCTGCCCGATCCATTGGGACCATCCCCGAGCTTCTACGACCTTCGGAAATGGTGAAACCACCAAATCTATAAAAAAAAGTACAAGATATTTTTGAATAACTTTTCTTCTGAAAGTCCTAGAGACTTGTGCATTTCATGATTAATAAAGGGTGGCCTGCCATGCAACCACACCGAATTTCAGCATGTTTCGAGCAAGCAGCGCGGAGTTATTCCAATTAATCCCTAATATGGGTTAGGGTTGCAATTAGGGTTAGGGTTAGGGTTGTGATTAGGGTTAGGGTTAGGGTTGCTATTAGGGTTAGGGTTAGGGATGAATACCCATTGGAGCTCAAGATATTCTTCAATAACTTTTTTTCTGTAGGTCATAGAGACTTGGAAGTTGGTTCCATCTCCACTAATGTGGCTATGCCCGATCCATTGGTACCACCCCCGAGCTTCTACGACCTTTGGAAGGGGTAGGGTTAGGGTTGTGATTTGTGTTTGATTTTTTGGTTGTGATTAGGGTTAGGGTTAGGGATGAAAACCTATAGGAGTTCAAGATATTGTTCAATAACTTTTTTTCTGAAGGTCATAGAGACTTGGAAGTTGGTTCCATCTCCACTAATGTGGCTCTGCCCGATCCATTGGGACCATCCCCGAGCTTCTACGACCTTCGGAAATGGTGAAACCACCAAATCTATAAAAAAAAGTACAAGATATTTTTGAATAACTTTTTTTCTGAAAGTCCTAGAGACTTGTGCATTTCATGATTAATAAAGGGTGGCCTGCCACGCAACCACACCGAATTTCAGCATGTTTCGAGCAAGCAGCGCGGAGTTATACCAATTAATCCCTAATATGGGTTAGGGTTGCAATTAGGGTTAGGGTTAGGGTTGCAATTAGGGTTAGGGTTAGGGTTGTGATTAGGGTTAGGGTTAGGGTTGCTATTAGGGTTAGGGTTAGGGATGAATACCCATTGGAGCTCAAGATATTCTTCAATAACTTTTTTTCTGTAGGTCATAGAGACTTGGAAGTTGGTTCCATCTCCACTAATGTGGCTATGCCCGATCCATTGGTACCACCCCCGAGCTTCTACGACCTTTGGAAGGGGTAGGGTTAGGGTTGTGATTAGTGTTTGATTTTTTGGTTGTGATTAGGGTTAGGGTTAGGGATGAAAACCTATAGGAGTTCAAGATATTGTTCAATAACTTTTTTTCTGAAGGTCATAGAGACTTGGATGTTGGTTCCATCTCCACTAATGTGGCTCTGCCCGATCCATTGGGACCATCCCCGAGCTTCTACAACCTTCGGAAATGGTGAAACCACCAAATCTATAAAAAAAAGTACAAGATATTTTTGAATAACTTTTCTTCTGAAAGTCCTAGAGACTTGTGCATTTCATGATTAATAAAGGGTGGCCTGCCACGCAACCACACCGAATTTCAGCACGTTTCGAGCAAGCAGCGCAGAGTTATTCCAATTAATCCCTAATATGGGTTAGGGTTGCAATTAGGGTTAGGGTTAGGGTTGTGATTAGGGTTAGGGTTAGGGTTGCTATTAGGGTTAGGGTTAGGGATGAATACCCATTGGAGCTCAAGATATTCTTCAATAACTTTTTTTCTGTAGGTCATAGAGACTTGGAAGTTGGTTCCATCTCCACTAATGTGGCTATGCCCGATCCATTGGTACCACCCCCGAGCTTCTACGACCTTTGGAAGGGGTAGGGTTAGGGTTGTGATTTGTGTTTGATTTTTTGGTTGTGATTAGGGTTAGGGTTAGGGATGAAAACCTATAGGAGTTCAAGATATTGTTCAATAACTTTTTTTCTGAAGGTCATAGAGACTTGGAAGTTGGTTCCATCTCCACTAATGTGGCTCTGCCCGATCCATTGGGACCATCCCCGAGCTTCTACGACCTTCGGAAATGGTGAAACCACCAAATCTATAAAAAAAAGTACAAGATATTTTTGAATAACTTTTTTTCTGAAAGTCCTAGAGACTTGTGCATTTCATGATTAATAAAGGGTGGCCTGCCACGCAACCACACCGAATTTCAGCATGTTTCGAGCAAGCAGCGCGGAGTTATACCAATTAATCCCTAATATGGGTTAGGGTTGCAATTAGGGTTAGGGTTAGGGTTGCAATTAGGGTTAGGGTTAGGGTTGTGATTAGGGTTAGGGTTAGGGTTGCTATTAGGGTTAGGGTTAGGGATGAATACCCATTGGAGCTCAAGATATTCTTCAATAACTTTTTTTCTGTAGGTCATAGAGACTTGGAAGTTGGTTCCATCTCCACTAATGTGGCTCTGCCCGATCCATTGGTACCACCCCCGAGCTTCTACGACCTTTGGAAGGGGTAGGGTTAGGGTTGTGATTAGTGTTTGATTTTTTGGTTGTGATTAGGGTTAGGGTTAGGGATGAAAACCTATAGGAGTTCAAGATATTGTTCAATAACTTTTTTTCTGAAGGTCATAGAGACTTGGAAGTTGGTTCCATCTCCACTAATGTGGCTCTGCCCGATCCATTGGGACCATCCCCGAGCTTCTACGACCTTCGGAAATGGTGAAACCACCAAATCTATAAAAAAAAGTACAAGATATTTTTGAATAACTTTTTTTCTGAAAGTCCTAGAGACTTGTGCATTTCATGATTAATAAAGGGTGGCCTGCCACGCAACCACACCGAATTTCAGCATGTTTCGAGCAAGCAGCGCGGAGTTATACCAATTAATCCCTAATATGGGTTAGGGTTGCAATTAGGGTTAGGGTTAGGGTTGCAATTAGGGTTAGGGTTAGGGTTGTGATTAGGGTTAGGGTTAGGGTTGCTATTAGGGTTAGGGTTAGGGATGAATACCCATTGGAGCTCAAGATATTCTTCAATAACTTTTTTTCTGTAGGTCATAGAGACTTGGAAGTTGGTTCCATCTCCACTAATGTGGCTATGCCCGATCCATTGGTACCACCCCCGAGCTTCTACGACCTTTGGAAGGGGTAGGGTTAGGGTTGTGATTAGTGTTTGATTTTTTGGTTGTGATTAGGGTTAGGGTTAGGGATGAAAACCTATAGGAGTTCAAGATATTGTTCAATAACTTTTTTTCTGAAGGTCATAGAGACTTGGATGTTGGTTCCATCTCCACTAATGTGGCTCTGCCCGATCCATTGGGACCATCCCCGAGCTTCTACAACCTTCGGAAATGGTGAAACCACCAAATCTATAAAAAAAAGTACAAGATATTTTTGAATAACTTTTCTTCTGAAAGTCCTAGAGACTTGTGCATTTCATGATTAATAAAGGGTGGCCTGCCACGCAACCACACCGAATTTCAGCACGTTTCGAGCAAGCAGCGCAGAGTTATTCCAATTAATCCCTAATATGGGTTAGGGTTGCAATTAGGGTTAGGGTTAGGGTTGTGATTAGGGTTAGGGTTAGGGTTGCTATTAGGGTTAGGGTTAGGGATGAATACCCATTGGAGCTCAAGATATTCTTCAATAACTTTTTTTCTGTAGGTCATAGAGACTTGGAAGTTGGTTCCATCTCCACTAATGTGGCTATGCCCGATCCATTGGTACCACCCCCGAGCTTCTACGACCTTTGGAAGGGGTAGGGTTAGGGTTGTGATTTGTGTTTGATTTTTTGGTTGTGATTAGGGTTAGGGTTAGGGATGAAAACCTATAGGAGTTCAAGATATTGTTCAATAACTTTTTTTCTGAAGGTCATAGAGACTTGGAAGTTGGTTCCATCTCCACTAATGTGGCTCTGCCCGATCCATTGGGACCATCCCCGAGCTTCTACGACCTTCGGAAATGGTGAAACCACCAAATCTATAAAAAAAAGTACAAGATATTTTTGAATAACTTTTTTTCTGAAAGTCCTAGAGACTTGTGCATTTCATGATTAATAAAGGGTGGCCTGCCACGCAACCACACCGAATTTCAGCATGTTTCGAGCAAGCAGCGCGGAGTTATACCAATTAATCCCTAATATGGGTTAGGGTTGCAATTAGGGTTAGGGTTAGGGTTGCAATTAGGGTTAGGGTTAGGGTTGTGATTAGGGTTAGGGTTAGGGTTGCTATTAGGGTTAGGGTTAGGGATGAATACCCATTGGAGCTCAAGATATTCTTCAATAACTTTTTTTCTGTAGGTCATAGAGACTTGGAAGTTGGTTCCATCTCCACTAATGTGGCTCTGCCCGATCCATTGGTACCACCCCCGAGCTTCTACGACCTTTGGAAGGGGTAGGGTTAGGGTTGTGATTAGTGTTTGATTTTTTGGTTGTGATTAGGGTTAGGGTTAGGGATGAAAACCTATAGGAGTTCAAGATATTGTTCAATAACTTTTTTTCTGAAGGTCATAGAGACTTGGAAGTTGGTTCCATCTCCACTAATGTGGCTCTGCCCGATCCATTGGGACCATCCCCGAGCTTCTACAACCTTCGGAAATGGTGAAACCACCAAATCTATAAAAAAAAGTACAAGATATTTTTGAATAACTTTTCTTCTGAAAGTCCTAGAGACTTGTGCATTTCATGATTAATAAAGGGTGGCCTGCCACGCAACCACACCGAATTTCAGCACGTTTCGAGCAAGCAGCGCAGAGTTATTCCAATTAATCCCTAATATGGGTTAGGGTTGCAATTAGGGTTAGGGTTAGGGTTGTGATTAGGGTTAGGGTTAGGGTTGCTATTAGGGTTAGGGTTAGGGATGAATACCCATTGGAGCTCAAGATATTCTTCAATAACTTTTTTTCTGTAGGTCATAGAGACTTGGAAGTTGGTTCCATCTCCACTAATGTGGCTATGCCCGATCCATTGGTACCACCCCCGAGCTTCTACGACCTTTGGAAGGGGTAGGGTTAGGGTTGTGATTTGTGTTTGATTTTTTGGTTGTGATTAGGGTTAGGGTTAGGGATGAAAACCTATAGGAGTTCAAGATATTGTTCAATAACTTTTTTTCTGAAGGTCATAGAGACTTGGAAGTTGGTTCCATCTCCACTAATGTGGCTCTGCCCGATCCATTGGGACCATCCCCGAGCTTCTACGACCTTCGGAAATGGTGAAACCACCAAATCTATAAAAAAAAGTACAAGATATTTTTGAATAACTTTTTTTCTGAAAGTCCTAGAGACTTGTGCATTTCATGATTAATAAAGGGTGGCCTGCCACGCAACCACACCGAATTTCAGCATGTTTCGAGCAAGCAGCGCGGAGTTATACCAATTAATCCCTAATATGGGTTAGGGTTGCAATTAGGGTTAGGGTTAGGGTTGCAATTAGGGTTAGGGTTAGGGTTGTGATTAGGGTTAGGGTTAGGGTTGCTATTAGGGTTAGGGTTAGGGATGAATACCCATTGGAGCTCAAGATATTCTTCAATAACTTTTTTTCTGTAGGTCATAGAGACTTGGAAGTTGGTTCCATCTCCACTAATGTGGCTCTGCCCGATCCATTGGTACCACCCCCGAGCTTCTACGACCTTTGGAAGGGGTAGGGTTAGGGTTGTGATTAGTGTTTGATTTTTTGGTTGTGATTAGGGTTAGGGTTAGGGATGAAAACCTATAGGAGTTCAAGATATTGTTCAATAACTTTTTTTCTGAAGGTCATAGAGACTTGGAAGTTGGTTCCATCTCCACTAATGTGGCTCTGCCCGATCCATTGGGACCATCCCCGAGCTTCTACGACCTTCGGAAATGGTGAAACCACCAAATCTATAAAAAAAAGTACAAGATATTTTTGAATAACTTTTTTTCTGAAAGTCCTAGAGACTTGTGCATTTCATGATTAATAAAGGGTGGCCTGCCACGCAACCACACCGAATTTCAGCATGTTTCGAGCAAGCAGCGCGGAGTTATTCCAATTAATCCCTAATATGGGTTAGGGTTGCAATTAGGGTTAGGGTTAGGGTTGCAATTAGGGTTAGGGTTAGGGTTGTGATTAGGGTTAGGGTTAGGGTTGCTATTAGGGTTAGGGTTAGGGATGAATACCCATTGGAGCTCAAGATATTCTTCAATAACTTTTTTTCTGTAGGTCATAGAGACTTGGAAGTTGGTTCCATCTCAACTAATGTGGCTATGCCCGATCCATTGGTGCCACCCCCGAGCTTCTACGACCTTTGGAAGGGGTAGGGTTAGGGTTGTGATTTGTGTTTGATTTTTTGGTTGTGATTAGGGTTAGGGTTAGGGATGAAAACCTATAGGAGTTCAAGATATTGTTCAATAACTTTTTTTCTGAAGGTCATAGAGACTTGGAAGTTGGTTCCATCTCCACTAATGTGGCTCTGCCCGATCCATTGGGACCATCCCCGAGCTTCTATGACCTTCGGAAATGGTGAAACCACCAAATCTATAAAAAAAAGTACAAGATATTTTTGAATAACTTTTCTTCTGAAAGTCCTAGAGACTTGTGCATTTCATGATTAATAAAGGGTGGCCTGCCACGCAACCACACCGAATTTCAGCATGTTTCGAGCAAGCAGCGCGGAGTTATTCCAATTAATCCCTAATATGGGTTAGGGTTGCAATTAGGGTTAGGGTTAGGGTTGCAATTAGGGTTAGGGTTAGGGTTGTGATTAGGGTTAGGGTTAGGGTTGCTATTAGGGTTAGGGTTAGGGATGAATACCCATTGGAGCTCAAGATATTCTTCAATAACTTTTTTTCTGTAGGTCATAGAGACTTGGAAGTTGGTTCCATCTCCACTAATGTGGCTATGCCCGATCCATTGGTGCCACCCCCGAGCTTCTACGACCTTTGGAAGGGGTAGGGTTAGGGTTGTGATTTGTGTTTGATTTTTTGGTTGTGATTAGGGTTAGGGTTAGGGATGAAAACCTATAGGAGTTCAAGATATTGTTCAATAACTTTTTTTCTGAAGGTCATAGAGACTTGGAAGTTGGTTCCATCTCCACTAATGTGGCTCTGCCCGATCCATTGGGACCATCCCCGAGCTTCTATGACCTTCGGAAATGGTGAAACCACCAAATCTATAAAAAAAAGTACAAGATATTTTTGAATAACTTTTCTTCTGAAAGTCCTAGAGACTTGTGCATTTCATGATTAATAAAGGGTGGCCTGCCACGCAACCACACCGAATTTCAGCATGTTTCGAGCAAGCAGCGCGGAGTTATTCCAATTAATCCCTAATATGGGTTAGGGTTGCAATTAGGGTTAGGGTTAGGGTTGTGATTAGGGTTAGGGTTAGGGTTGCTATTAGGGTTAGGGTTAGGGATGAATACCCATTGGAGCTCAAGATATTCTTCAATAACTTTTTTTCTGTAGGTCATAGAGACTTGGAAGTTGGTTCCATCTCCACTAATGTGGCTATGCCCGATCCATTGGTACCACCCCCGAGCTTCTACGACCTTTGGAAGGGGTAGGGTTAGGGTTGTGATTAGTGTTTGATTTTTTGGTTGTGATTAGGGTTAGGGTTAGGGATGAAAACCTATAGGAGTTCAAGATATTGTTCAATAACTTTTTTTCTGAAGGTCATAGAGACTTGGAAGTTGGTTCCATCTCCACTAATGTGGCTCTGCCCGATCCATTGGGACCATCCCCGAGCTTCTACGACCTTCGGAAATGGTGAAACCACCAAATCTATAAAAAAAAGTACAAGATATTTTTGAATAACTTTTTTTCTGAAAGTCCTAGAGACTTGTGCATTTCATGATTAATAAAGGGTGGCCTGCCATGCAACCACACCGAATTTCAGCATGTTTCGAGCAAGCAGCGCGGAGTTATTCCAATTAATCCCTAATATGGGTTAGGGTTGCAATTAGGGTTAGGGTTAGGGTTGTGATTAGGGTTAGGGTTAGGGTTGCTATTAGGGTTAGGGTTAGGGATGAATACCCATTGGAGCTCAAGATATTCTTCAATAACTTTTTTTCTGAAGGTCATAGAGACTTGGAAGTTGGTTCCATCTCCACTAATGTGGCTCTGCCCGATCCATTGGGACCATCCCCGAGCTTCTACGACCTTCGGAAATGGTGAAACCACCAAATCTATAAAAAAAAGTACAAGATATTTTTGAATAACTTTTCTTCTGAAAGTCCTAGAGACTTGTGCATTTCATGATTAATAAAGGGTGGCCTGCCACGCAACCACACCGAATTTCAGCATGTTTCGAGCAAGCAGCGTGGAGTTATTCCAATTAATCCCTAATATGGGTTAGGGTTGCAATTAGGGTTAGGGTTAGGGTTGCAATTAGGGTTAGGGTTAGGGTTGTGATTAGGGTTAGGGTTAGGGTTGCTATTAGGGTTAGGGTTAGGGATGAATACCCATTGGAGCTCAAGATATTCTTCAATAACTTTTTTTCTGTAGGTCATAGAGACTTGGAAGTTGGTTCCATCTCCACTAATGTGGCTATGCCCGATCCATTGGTACCACCCCCGAGCTTCTACGACCTTTGGAAGGGGTAGGGTTAGGGTTGTGATTTGTGTTTGATTTTTTGGTTGTGATTAGGGTTAGGGTTAGGGATGAAAACCTATAGGAGTTCAAGATATTGTTCAATAACTTTTTTTCTGAAGGTCATAGAGACTTGGAAGTTGGTTCCATCTCCACTAATGTGGCTCTGCCCGATCCATTGGGACCATCCCCGAGCTTCTACGACCTTCGGAAATGGTGAAACCACCAAATCTATAAAAAAAAGTACAAGATATTTTTGAATAACTTTTCTTCTGAAAGTCCTAGAGACTTGTGCATTTCATGATTAATAAAGGGTGGCCTGCCACGCAACCACACCGAATTTCAGCACGTTTCGAGCAAGCAGCGAAGAGTTATTCCAATTAATCCCTAATATGGGTTAGGGTTGCAATTAGGGTTAGGGTTAGGGTTGTGATTAGGGTTAGGGTTAGGGTTGCTATTAGGGTTAGGGTTAGGGATGAATACCCATTGGAGCTCAAGATATTCTTCAATAACTTTTTTTCTGTAGGTCATAGAGACTTGGAAGTTGGTTCCATCTCCACTAATGTGGCTATGCCCGATCCATTGGTACCACCCCCGAGCTTCTACGACCTTTGGAAGGGGTAGGGTTAGGGTTGTGATTAGTGTTTGATTTTTTGGTTGTGATTAGGGTTAGGGTTAGGGATGAAAACCTATAGGAGTTCAAGATATTGTTCAATAACTTTTTTTCTGAAGGTCATAGAGACTTGGAAGTTGGTTCCATCTCCACTAATGTGGCTCTGCCCGATCCATTGGGACCATCCCCGAGCTTCTACGACCTTCGGAAATGGTGAAACCACCAAATCTATAAAAAAAAGTACAAGATATTTTTGAATAACTTTTTTTCTGAAAGTCCTAGAGACTTGTGCATTTCATGATTAATAAAGGGTGGCCTGCCACGCAACCACACCGAATTTCAGCATGTTTCGAGCAAGCAGCGCGGAGTTATTCCAATTAATCCCTAATATGGGTTAGGGTTGCAATTAGGGTTAGGGTTAGGGTTGCAATTAGGGTTAGGGTTAGGGTTGTGATTAGGGTTAGGGTTAGGGTTGCTATTAGGGTTAGGGTTAGGGATGAATACCCATTGGAGCTCAAGATATTCTTCAATAACTTTTTTTCTGTAGGTCATAGAGACTTGGAAGTTGGTTCCATCTCCACTAATGTGGCTATGCCCGATCCATTGGTACCACCCCCGAGCTTCTACGACCTTTGGAAGGGGTAGGGTTAGGGTTGTGATTAGTGTTTGATTTTTTGGTTGTGATTAGGGTTAGGGTTAGGGATGAAAACCTATAGGAGTTCAAGATATTGTTCAATAACTTTTTTTCTGAAGGTCATAGAGACTTGGAAGTTGGTTCCATCTCCACTAATGTGGCTCTGCCCGATCCATTGGGACCATCCCCGAGCTTCTACGACCTTCGGAAATGGTGAAACCACCAAATCTATAAAAAAAAGTACAAGATATTTTTGAATAGCTTTTTTTCTGAAAGTCCTAGAGACTTGTGCATTTCATGATTAATAAAGGGTGGCCTGCCACGCAACCACACCGAATTTCAGCATGTTTCGAGCAAGCAGCGCGGAGTTATTCCAATTAATCCCTAATATGGGTTAGGGTTGCAATTAGGGTTAGGGTTAGGGTTGCAATTAGGGTTAGGGTTAGGGTTGTGATTAGGGTTAGGGTTAGGGTTGCTATTAGGGTTAGGGTTAGGGATGAATACCCATTGGAGCTCAAGATATTCTTCAATAACTTTTTTTCTGTAGGTCATAGAGACTTGGAAGTTGGTTCCATCTCCACTAATGTGGCTATGCCCGATCCATTGGTACCACCCCCGAGCTTCTACGACCTTTGGAAGGGGTAGGGTTAGGGTTGTGATTAGTGTTTGATTTTTTGGTTGTGATTAGGGTTAGGGTTAGGGATGAAAACCTATAGGAGTTCAAGATATTGTTCAATAACTTTTTTTCTGAAGGTCATAGAGACTTGGAAGTTGGTTCCATCTCCACTAATGTGGCTCTGCCCGATCCATTGGGACCATCCCCGAGCTTCTACGACCTTCGGAAATGGTGAAACCACCAAATCTATAAAAAAAAGTACAAGATATTTTTGAATAACTTTTTTTCTGAAAGTCCTAGAGACTTGTGCATTTCATGATTAATAAAGGGTGGCCTGCCACGCAACCACACCGAATTTCAGCATGTTTCGAGCAAGCAGCGCGGAGTTATTCCAATTAATCCCTAATATGGGTTAGGGTTGCAATTAGGGTTAGGGTTAGGGTTGCAATTAGGGTTAGGGTTAGGGTTGTGATTAGGGTTAGGGTTAGGGTTGCTATTAGGGTTAGGGTTAGGGATGAATACCCATTGGAGCTCAAGATATTCTTCAATAACTTTTTTTCTGTAGGTCATAGAGACTTGGAAGTTGGTTCCATCTCCACTAATGTGACTATGCCCGATCCATTGGTACCACCCCCGAGCTTCTACGACCTTTGGAAGGGGTAGGGTTAGGGTTGTGATTAGTGTTTGATTTTTTGGTTGTGATTAGGGTTAGGGTTAGGGATGAAAACCTATAGGAGTTCAAGATATTGTTCAATAACTTTTTTTCTGAAGGTCATAGAGACTTGGAAGTTGGTTCCATCTCCACTAATGTGGCTCTGCCCGATCCATTGGGACCATCCACGAGCTTCTACGACCTTCGGAAATGGTGAAACCACCAAATCTATAAAAAAAAGTACAAGATATTTTTGAATAACTTTTCTTCTGAAAGTCCTAGAGACTTGTGCATTTCATGATTAATAAAGGGTGGCCTGCCACACAACCACACCAAATTTCAGCACGTTTCGAGCAAGCAGCGCAGAGTTATTTCAATTAATCCCTAATATGGGTTAGGGTTGCAATTAGGGTTAGGGTTAGGGTTGTGATTAGGGTTAGGGTTAGGGTTGCTATTAGGGTTAGGGTTAGGGATGAATACCCATTGGAGCTCAAGATATTCTTCAATAACTTTTTTTCTGTAGGTCATAGAGACTTGGAAGTTGGTTCCATCTCCACTAATGTGGCTATGCCCGATCCATTGGTACCACCCCCGAGCTTCTACGACCTTTGGAAGGGGTAGGGTTAGGGTTGTGATTAGTGTTTGATTTTTTGGTTGTGATTAGGGTTAGGGTTAGGGATGAAAACCTATAGGAGTTCAAGATATTGTTCAATAACTTTTTTTCTGAAGGTCTTAGAGACTTGGAAGTTGGTTCCATCTCCACTAATGTGGCTCTGCCCGATCCATTGGGACCATCCCTGAGCTTCTACAACCTTCGGAAATGGTGAAACCACCAAATCTATAAAAAAAAGTACAAGATATTTTTGAATAACTTTTTTTCTGAAAGTCCTAGAGACTTGTGCATTTCATGATTAATAAAGGGTGGCTTGCCACGCAACCACACCGAATTTCAGCATGTTTCAAGCAAGCAGCGCGGAGTTATTCCAATTAATCCCTAATATGGGTTAGGGTTAGGGTTAGGGTTGCAATTAGGGTTAGGGTTAGGGTTGTGATTAGGGTTAGGGTTAGGGTTGCTATTAGGGTTAGGGTTAGGGATGAATACCCATTGGAGCTCAAGATATTCTTCAATAACTTTTTTTCTGTAGGTCATAGAGACTTGGAAGTTGGTTCCATCTCCACTAATGTGGCTATGCCCGATCCATTGGTACCACCCCCGAGCTTCTACGACCTTTGGAAGGGGTAGGGTTAGGGTTGTGATTTGTGTTTGATTTTTTGGTTGTGATTAGGGTTAGGGTTAGGGATGAAAACCTATAGGAGTTCAAGATATTGTTCAATAACCTTTTTTCTGAAGGTCATAGAGACTTGGAAGTTGGTTCCATCTCCACTAATGTGGCTCTGCCCGATCCATTGGGACCATCCCCGAGCTTCTACGACCTTCGGAAATGGTGAAACCACCAAATCTATAAAAAAAAGTACAAGATATTTTTGAATAGCTTTTTTTCTGAAAGTCCTAGAGACTTGTGCATTTCATGATTAATAAAGGGTGGCCTGCCACGCAACCACACCGAATTTCAGCATGTTTCGAGCAAGCAGCGCGGAGTTATTCCAATTAATCCCTAATATGGGTTAGGGTTGCAATTAGGGTTAGGGTTAGGGTTGTGATTAGGGTTAGGGTTAGGGTTGTGATTAGGGTTAGGGTTAGGGTTGCTATTAGGGTTAGGGTTAGGGATGAATACCCATTGGAGCTCAAGATATTCTTCAATAACTTTTTTTCTGTAGGTCATAGAGACTTGGAAGTTGGTTCCATCTCCACTAATGTGGCTATGCCCGATCCATTGGTACCACCCCCGAGCTTCTACGACCTTTGGAAGGGGTAGGGTTAGGGTTGTGATTAGTGTTTGATTTTTTGGTTGTGATTAGGGTTAGGGTTAGGGATGAAAACCTATAGGAGTTCAAGATATTGTTCAATAACTTTTTTTCTGAAGGTCATAGAGACTTGGAAGTTGGTTCCATCTCCACTAATGTGGCTCTGCCCGATCCATTGGGACCATCCCCGAGCTTCTACGACCTTCGGAAATGGTGAAACCACCAAATCTATAAAAAAAAGTACAAGATATTTTTGAATAACTTTTTTTCTGAAAGTCCTAGAGACTTGTGCATTTCATGATTAATAAAGGGTGGCCTGCCACGCAACCACACCGAATTTCAGCATGTTTCGAGCAAGCAGCGCGGAGTTATTCCAATTAATCCCTAATATGGGTTAGGGTTGCAATTAGGGTTAGGGTTAGGGTTGCAATTAGGGTTAGGGTTAGGGTTGTGATTAGGGTTAGGGTTAGGGTTGCTATTAGGGTTAGGGTTAGGGATGAATACCCATTGGAGCTCAAGATATTCTTCAATAACTTTTTTTCTGTAGGTCATAGAGACTTGGAAGTTGGTTCCATCTCCACTAATGTGGCTATGCCCGATCCATTGGTACCA
The DNA here is from genome assembly GCF_024713975.1 of Paralichthys olivaceus. Lineage (NCBI taxonomy): Eukaryota > Metazoa > Chordata > Actinopteri > Pleuronectiformes > Paralichthyidae > Paralichthys > Paralichthys olivaceus. Next base: position 17,369,966 of record NC_091104.1, on the reverse strand, counting down.
CCCCCGAGCTTCTACGACCTTTGGAAGGGGTAGGGTTAGGGTTGTGATTAGTGTTTGATTTTTTGGTTGTGATTAGGGTTAGGGTTAGGGATGAAAACCTATAGGAGTTCAAGATATTGTTCAATAACTTTTTTTCTGAAGGTCATAGAGACTTGGAAGTTGGTTCCATCTCCACTAATGTGGCTCTGCCCGATCCATTGGGACCATCCCCGAGCTTCTACGACCTTCGGAAATGGTGAAACCACCAAATCTATAAAAAAAAGTACAAGATATTTTTGAATAGCTTTTTTTCTGAAAGTCCTAGAGACTTGTGCATTTCATGATTAATAAAGGGTGGCCTGCCACGCAACCACACCGAATTTCAGCATGTTTCGAGCAAGCAGCGCGGAGTTATTCCAATTAATCCCTAATATGGGTTAGGGTTGCAATTAGGGTTAGGGTTAGGGTTGCAATTAGGGTTAGGGTTAGGGTTGTGATTAGGGTTAGGGTTAGGGTTGCTATTAGGGTTAGGGTTAGGGATGAATACCCATTGGAGCTCAAGATATTCTTCAATAACTTTTTTTCTGTAGGTCATAGAGACTTGGAAGTTGGTTCCATCTCCACTAATGTGGCTATGCCCGATCCATTGGTACCACCCCCGAGCTTCTACGGCCTTTGGAAGGGGTAGGGTTAGGGTTGTGATTAGTGTTTGATTTTTTGGTTGTGATTAGGGTTAGGGTTAGGGATGAAAACCTATAGGAGTTCAAGATATTGTTCAATAACTTTTTTTCTGAAGGTCTTAGAGACTTGGAAGTTGGTTCCATCTCCACTAATGTGGCTCTGCCCGATCCATTGGGACCATCCCTGAGCTTCTACAACCTTCGGAAATGGTGAAACCACCAAATCTATAAAAAAAAGTACAAGATATTTTTGAATAACTTTTTTTCTGAAAGTCCTAGAGACTTGTGCATTTCATGATTAATAAAGGGTGGCTTGCCACGCAACCACACCGAATTTCAGCATGTTTCAAGCAAGCAGCGCGGAGTTATTCCAATTAATCCCTAATATGGGTTAGGGTTAGGGTTAGGGTTGCAATTAGGGTTAGGGTTAGGGTTGTGATTAGGGTTAGGGTTAGGGTTGCTATTAGGGTTAGGGTTAGGGATGAATACCCATTGGAGCTCAAGATATTCTTCAATAACTTTTTTTCTGTAGGTCATAGAGACTTGGAAGTTGGTTCCATCTCCACTAATGTGGCTATGCCCGATCCATTGGTACCACCCCCGAGCTTCTACGACCTTTGGAAGGGGTAGGGTTAGGGTTGTGATTTGTGTTTGATTTTTTGGTTGTGATTAGGGTTAGGGTTAGGGATGAAAACCTATAGGAGTTCAAGATATTGTTCAATAACTTTTTTTCTGAAGGTCATAGAGACTTGGAAGTTGGTTCCATCTCCACTAATGTGGCTCTGCCCGATCCATTGGGACCATCCCCGAGCTTCTACGACCTTCGGAAATGGTGAAACCACCAAATCTATAAAAAAAAGTACAAGATATTTTTGAATAGCTTTTTTTCTGAAAGTCCTAGAGACTTGTGCATTTCATGATTAATAAAGGGTGGCCTGCCACGCAACCACACCGAATTTCAGCATGTTTCGAGCAAGCAGCGCGGAGTTATTCCAATTAATCCCTAATATGGGTTAGGGTTGCAATTAGGGTTAGGGTTAGGGTTGTGATTAGGGTTAGGGTTAGGGTTGTGATTAGGGTTAGGGTTAGGGTTGCTATTAGGGTTAGGGTTAGGGATGAATACCCATTGGAGCTCAAGATATTCTTCAATAACTTTTTTTCTGTAGGTCATAGAGACTTGGAAGTTGGTTCCATCTCCACTAATGTGGCTATGCCCGATCCATTGGTACCACCCCCGAGCTTCTACGACCTTTGGAAGGGGTAGGGTTAGGGTTGTGATTAGTGTTTGATTTTTTGGTTGTGATTAGGGTTAGGGTTAGGGATGAAAACCTATAGGAGTTCAAGATATTGTTCAATAACTTTTTTTCTGAAGGTCATAGAGACTTGGAAGTTGGTTCCATCTCCACTAATGTGGCTCTGCCCGATCCATTGGGACCATCCCCGAGCTTCTACGACCTTCGGAAATGGTGAAACCACCAAATCTATAAAAAAAAGTACAAGATATTTTTGAATAACTTTTTTTCTGAAAGTCCTAGAGACTTGTGCATTTCATGATTAATAAAGGGTGGCCTGCCACGCAACCACACCGAATTTCAGCATGTTTCGAGCAAGCAGCGCGGAGTTATTCCAATTAATCCCTAATATGGGTTAGGGTTGCAATTAGGGTTAGGGTTAGGGTTGCAATTAGGGTTAGGGTTAGGGTTGTGATTAGGGTTAGGGTTAGGGTTGCTATTAGGGTTAGGGTTAGGGATGAATACCCATTGGAGCTCAAGATATTCTTCAATAACTTTTTTTCTGTAGGTCATAGAGACTTGGAAGTTGGTTCCATCTCCACTAATGTGGCTATGCCCGATCCATTGGTACCACCCCCGAGCTTCTACGACCTTTGGAAGGGGTAGGGTTAGGGTTGTGATTAGTGTTTGATTTTTTGGTTGTGATTAGGGTTAGGGTTAGGGATGAAAACCTATAGGAGTTCAAGATATTGTTCAATAACTTTTTTTCTGAAGGTCATAGAGACTTGGAAGTTGGTTCCATCTCCACTAATGTGGCTCTGCCCGATCCATTGGGACCATCCCCGAGCTTCTACGACCTTCGGAAATGGTGAAACCACCAAATCTATAAAAAAAAGTACAAGATATTTTTGAATAGCTTTTTTTCTGAAAGTCCTAGAGACTTGTGCATTTCATGATTAATAAAGGGTGGCCTGCCACGCAACCACACCGAATTTCAGCATGTTTCGAGCAAGCAGCGCGGAGTTATTCCAATTAATCCCTAATATGGGTTAGGGTTGCAATTAGGGTTAGGGTTAGGGTTGCAATTAGGGTTAGGGTTAGGGTTGTGATTAGGGTTAGGGTTAGGGTTGCTATTAGGGTTAGGGTTAGGGATGAATACCCATTGGAGCTCAAGATATTCTTCAATAACTTTTTTTCTGTAGGTCATAGAGACTTGGAAGTTGGTTCCATCTCCACTAATGTGGCTATGCCCGATCCATTGGTACCACCCCCGAGCTTCTACGACCTTTGGAAGGGGTAGGGTTAGGGTTGTGATTAGTGTTTGATTTTTTGGTTGTGATTAGGGTTAGGGTTAGGGATGAAAACCTATAGGAGTTCAAGATATTGTTCAATAACTTTTTTTCTGAAGGTCATAGAGACTTGGAAGTTGGTTCCATCTCCACTAATGTGGCTCTGCCCGATCCATTGGGACCATCCCCGAGCTTCTACGACCTTCGGAAATGGTGAAACCACCAAATCTATAAAAAAAAGTACAAGATATTTTTGAATAACTTTTTTTCTGAAAGTCCTAGAGACTTGTGCATTTCATGATTAATAAAGGGTGGCCTGCCACGCAACCACACCGAATTTCAGCATGTTTCGAGCAAGCAGCGCGGAGTTATTCCAATTAATCCCTAATATGGGTTAGGGTTGCAATTAGGGTTAGGGTTAGGGTTGCAATTAGGGTTAGGGTTAGGGTTGTGATTAGGGTTAGGGTTAGGGTTGCTATTAGGGTTAGGGTTAGGGATGAATACCCATTGGAGCTCAAGATATTCTTCAATAACTTTTTTTCTGTAGGTCATAGAGACTTGGAAGTTGGTTCCATCTCCACTAATGTGGCTATGCCCGATCCATTGGTACCACCCCCGAGCTTCTACGACCTTTGGAAGGGGTAGGGTTAGGGTTGTGATTAGTGTTTGATTTTTTGGTTGTGATTAGGGTTAGGGTTAGGGATGAAAACCTATAGGAGTTCAAGATATTGTTCAATAACTTTTTTTCTGAAGGTCATAGAGACTTGGAAGTTGGTTCCATCTCCACTAATGTGGCTCTGCCCGATCCATTGGGACCATCCCCGAGCTTCTACGACCTTCGGAAATGGTGAAACCACCAAATCTATAAAAAAAAGTACAAGATATTTTTGAATAACTTTTTTTCTGAAAGTCCTAGAGACTTGTGCATTTCATGATTAATAAAGGGTGGCCTGCCACGCAACCACACCGAATTTCAGCATGTTTCGAGCAAGCAGCGCGGAGTTATTCCAATTAATCCCTAATATGGGTTAGGGTTGCAATTAGGGTTAGGGTTAGGGTTGCAATTAGGGTTAGGGTTAGGGTTGTGATTAGGGTTAGGGTTAGGGTTGCTATTAGGGTTAGGGTTAGGGATGAATACCCATTGGAGCTCAAGATATTCTTCAATAACTTTTTTTCTGTAGGTCATAGAGACTTGGAAGTTGGTTCCATCTCCACTAATGTGACTATGCCCGATCCATTGGTACCACCCCCGAGCTTCTACGACCTTTGGAAGGGGTAGGGTTAGGGTTGTGATTAGTGTTTGATTTTTTGGTTGTGATTAGGGTTAGGGTTAGGGATGAAAACCTATAGGAGTTCAAGATATTGTTCAATAACTTTTTTTCTGAAGGTCATAGAGACTTGGAAGTTGGTTCCATCTCCACTAATGTGGCTCTGCCCGATCCATTGGGACCATCCACGAGCTTCTACGACCTTCGGAAATGGTGAAACCACCAAATCTATAAAAAAAAGTACAAGATATTTTTGAATAACTTTTCTTCTGAAAGTCCTAGAGACTTGTGCATTTCATGATTAATAAAGGGTGGCCTGCCACACAACCACACCAAATTTCAGCACGTTTCGAGCAAGCAGCGCAGAGTTATTTCAATTAATCCCTAATATGGGTTAGGGTTGCAATTAGGGTTAGGGTTAGGGTTGTGATTAGGGTTAGGGTTAGGGTTGCTATTAGGGTTAGGGTTAGGGATGAATACCCATTGGAGCTCAAGATATTCTTCAATAACTTTTTTTCTGTAGGTCATAGAGACTTGGAAGTTGGTTCCATCTCCACTAATGTGGCTATGCCCGATCCATTGGTACCACCCCCGAGCTTCTACGACCTTTGGAAGGGGTAGGGTTAGGGTTGTGATTAGTGTTTGATTTTTTGGTTGTGATTAGGGTTAGGGTTAGGGATGAAAACCTATAGGAGTTCAAGATATTGTTCAATAACTTTTTTTCTGAAGGTCTTAGAGACTTGGAAGTTGGTTCCATCTCCACTAATGTGGCTCTGCCCGATCCATTGGGACCATCCCTGAGCTTCTACAACCTTCGGAAATGGTGAAACCACCAAATCTATAAAAAAAAGTACAAGATATTTTTGAATAACTTTTTTTCTGAAAGTCCTAGAGACTTGTGCATTTCATGATTAATAAAGGGTGGCTTGCCACGCAACCACACCGAATTTCAGCATGTTTCAAGCAAGCAGCGCGGAGTTATTCCAATTAATCCCTAATATGGGTTAGGGTTAGGGTTAGGGTTGCAATTAGGGTTAGGGTTAGGGTTGTGATTAGGGTTAGGGTTAGGGTTGCTATTAGGGTTAGGGTTAGGGATGAATACCCATTGGAGCTCAAGATATTCTTCAATAACTTTTTTTCTGTAGGTCATAGAGACTTGGAAGTTGGTTCCATCTCCACTAATGTGGCTATGCCCGATCCATTGGTACCACCCCCGAGCTTCTACGACCTTTGGAAGGGGTAGGGTTAGGGTTGTGATTTGTGTTTGATTTTTTGGTTGTGATTAGGGTTAGGGTTAGGGATGAAAACCTATAGGAGTTCAAGATATTGTTCAATAACCTTTTTTCTGAAGGTCATAGAGACTTGGAAGTTGGTTCCATCTCCACTAATGTGGCTCTGCCCGATCCATTGGGACCATCCCCGAGCTTCTACGACCTTCGGAAATGGTGAAACCACCAAATCTATAAAAAAAAGTACAAGATATTTTTGAATAGCTTTTTTTCTGAAAGTCCTAGAGACTTGTGCATTTCATGATTAATAAAGGGTGGCCTGCCACGCAACCACACCGAATTTCAGCATGTTTCGAGCAAGCAGCGTGGAGTTATTCCAATTAATCCCTAATATGGGTTAGGGTTGCAATTAGGGTTAGGGTTAGGGTTGTGATTAGGGTTAGGGTTAGGGTTGTGATTAGGGTTAGGGTTAGGGTTGCTATTAGGGTTAGGGTTAGGGATGAATACCCATTGGAGCTCAAGATATTCTTCAATAACTTTTTTTCTGTAGGTCATAGAGACTTGGAAGTTGGTTCCATCTCCACTAATGTGGCTATGCCCGATCCATTGGTACCACCCCCGAGCTTCTACGACCTTTGGAAGGGGTAGGGTTAGGGTTGTGATTAGTGTTTGATTTTTTGGTTGTGATTAGGGTTAGGGTTAGGGATGAAAACCTATAGGAGTTCAAGATATTGTTCAATAACTTTTTTTCTGAAGGTCATAGAGACTTGGAAGTTGGTTCCATCTCCACTAATGTGGCTCTGCCCGATCCATTGGGACCATCCCCGAGCTTCTACGACCTTCGGAAATGGTGAAACCACCAAATCTATAAAAAAAAGTACAAGATATTTTTGAATAACTTTTTTTCTGAAAGTCCTAGAGACTTGTGCATTTCATGATTAATAAAGGGTGGCCTGCCACGCAACCACACCGAATTTCAGCATGTTTCGAGCAAGCAGCGCGGAGTTATTCCAATTAATCCCTAATATGGGTTAGGGTTGCAATTAGGGTTAGGGTTAGGGTTGCAATTAGGGTTAGGGTTAGGGTTGTGATTAGGGTTAGGGTTAGGGTTGCTATTAGGGTTAGGGTTAGGGATGAATACCCATTGGAGCTCAAGATATTCTTCAATAACTTTTTTTCTGTAGGTCATAGAGACTTGGAAGTTGGTTCCATCTCCACTAATGTGGCTATGCCCGATCCATTGGTACCACCCCCGAGCTTCTACGACCTTTGGAAGGGGTAGGGTTAGGGTTGTGATTAGTGTTTGATTTTTTGGTTGTGATTAGGGTTAGGGTTAGGGATGAAAACCTATAGGAGTTCAAGATATTGTTCAATAACTTTTTTTCTGAAGGTCATAGAGACTTGGAAGTTGGTTCCATCTCCACTAATGTGGCTCTGCCCGATCCATTGGGACCATCCCCGAGCTTCTACGACCTTCGGAAATGGTGAAACCACCAAATCTATAAAAAAAAGTACAAGATATTTTTGAATAGCTTTTTTTCTGAAAGTCCTAGAGACTTGTGCATTTCATGATTAATAAAGGGTGGCCTGCCACGCAACCACACCGAATTTCAGCATGTTTCGAGCAAGCAGCGCGGAGTTATTCCAATTAATCCCTAATATGGGTTAGGGTTGCAATTAGGGTTAGGGTTAGGGTTGCAATTAGGGTTAGGGTTAGGGTTGTGATTAGGGTTAGGGTTAGGGTTGCTATTAGGGTTAGGGTTAGGGATGAATACCCATTGGAGCTCAAGATATTCTTCAATAACTTTTTTTCTGTAGGTCATAGAGACTTGGAAGTTGGTTCCATCTCCACTAATGTGGCTATGCCCGATCCATTGGTACCACCCCCGAGCTTCTACGGCCTTTGGAAGGGGTAGGGTTAGGGTTGTGATTAGTGTTTGATTTTTTGGTTGTGATTAGGGTTAGGGTTAGGGATGAAAACCTATAGGAGTTCAAGATATTGTTCAATAACTTTTTTTCTGAAGGTCTTAGAGACTTGGAAGTTGGTTCCATCTCCACTAATGTGGCTCTGCCCGATCCATTGGGACCATCCCTGAGCTTCTACAACCTTCGGAAATGGTGAAACCACCAAATCTATAAAAAAAAGTACAAGATATTTTTGAATAACTTTTTTTCTGAAAGTCCTAGAGACTTGTGCATTTCATGATTAATAAAGGGTGGCTTGCCACGCAACCACACCGAATTTCAGCATGTTTCAAGCAAGCAGCGCGGAGTTATTCCAATTAATCCCTAATATGGGTTAGGGTTAGGGTTAGGGTTGCAATTAGGGTTAGGGTTAGGGTTGTGATTAGGGTTAGGGTTAGGGTTGCTATTAGGGTTAGGGTTAGGGATGAATACCCATTGGAGCTCAAGATATTCTTCAATAACTTTTTTTCTGTAGGTCATAGAGACTTGGAAGTTGGTTCCATCTCCACTAATGTGGCTATGCCCGATCCATTGGTACCACCCCCGAGCTTCTACGACCTTTGGAAGGGGTAGGGTTAGGGTTGTGATTTGTGTTTGATTTTTTGGTTGTGATTAGGGTTAGGGTTAGGGATGAAAACCTATAGGAGTTCAAGATATTGTTCAATAACTTTTTTTCTGAAGGTCATAGAGACTTGGAAGTTGGTTCCATCTCCACTAATGTGGCTCTGCCCGATCCATTGGGACCATCCCCGAGCTTCTACGACCTTCGGAAATGGTGAAACCACCAAATCTATAAAAAAAAGTACAAGATATTTTTGAATAGCTTTTTTTCTGAAAGTCCTAGAGACTTGTGCATTTCATGATTAATAAAGGGTGGCCTGCCACGCAACCACACCGAATTTCAGCATGTTTCGAGCAAGCAGCGCGGAGTTATTCCAATTAATCCCTAATATGGGTTAGGGTTGCAATTAGGGTTAGGGTTAGGGTTGTGATTAGGGTTAGGGTTAGGGTTGTGATTAGGGTTAGGGTTAGGGTTGCTATTAGGGTTAGGGTTAGGGATGAATACCCATTGGAGCTCAAGATATTCTTCAATAACTTTTTTTCTGTAGGTCATAGAGACTTGGAAGTTGGTTCCATCTCCACTAATGTGGCTATGCCCGATCCATTGGTACCACCCCCGAGCTTCTACGACCTTTGGAAGGGGTAGGGTTAGGGTTGTGATTAGTGTTTGATTTTTTGGTTGTGATTAGGGTTAGGGTTAGGGATGAAAACCTATAGGAGTTCAAGATATTGTTCAATAACTTTTTTTCTGAAGGTCATAGAGACTTGGAAGTTGGTTCCATCTCCACTAATGTGGCTCTGCCCGATCCATTGGGACCATCCCCGAGCTTCTACGACCTTCGGAAATGGTGAAACCACCAAATCTATAAAAAAAAGTACAAGATATTTTTGAATAACTTCCGAGCTTCTACGACCTTTGGAAGGGGTAGGGTTAGGGTTGTGATTAGTGTTTGATTTTTTGGTTGTGATTAGGGTTAGGGTTAGGGATGAAAACCTATAGGAGTTCAAGATATTGTTCAATAACTTTTTTTCTGAAGGTCTTAGAGACTTGGAAGTTGGTTCCATCTCCACTAATGTGGCTCTGCCCGATCCATTGGGACCATCCCTGAGCTTCTACAACCTTCGGAAATGGTGAAACCACCAAATCTATAAAAAAAAGTACAAGATATTTTTGAATAACTTTTTTTCTGAAAGTCCTAGAGACTTGTGCATTTCATGATTAATAAAGGGTGGCTTGCCACGCAACCACACCGAATTTCAGCATGTTTCAAGCAAGCAGCGCGGAGTTATTCCAATTAATCCCTAATATGGGTTAGGGTTAGGGTTAGGGTTGCAATTAGGGTTAGGGTTAGGGTTGTGATTAGGGTTAGGGTTAGGGTTGCTATTAGGGTTAGGGTTAGGGATGAATACCCATTGGAGCTCAAGATATTCTTCAATAACTTTTTTTCTGTAGGTCATAGAGACTTGGAAGTTGGTTCCATCTCCACTAATGTGGCTATGCCCGATCCATTGGTACCACCCCCGAGCTTCTACGACCTTTGGAAGGGGTAGGGTTAGGGTTGTGATTTGTGTTTGATTTTTTGGTTGTGATTAGGGTTAGGGTTAGGGATGAAAACCTATAGGAGTTCAAGATATTGTTCAATAACTTTTTTTCTGAAGGTCATAGAGACTTGGAAGTTGGTTCCATCTCCACTAATGTGGCTCTGCCCGATCCATTGGGACCATCCCCGAGCTTCTACGACCTTCGGAAATGGTGAAACCACCAAATCTATAAAAAAAAGTACAAGATATTTTTGAATAGCTTTTTTTCTGAAAGTCCTAGAGACTTGTGCATTTCATGATTAATAAAGGGTGGCCTGCCACGCAACCACACCGAATTTCAGCATGTTTCGAGCAAGCAGCGCGGAGTTATTCCAATTAATCCCTAATATGGGTTAGGGTTGCAATTAGGGTTAGGGTTAGGGTTGTGATTAGGGTTAGGGTTAGGGTTGTGATTAGGGTTAGGGTTAGGGTTGCTATTAGGGTTAGGGTTAGGGATGAATACCCATTGGAGCTCAAGATATTCTTCAATAACTTTTTTTCTGTAGGTCATAGAGACTTGGAAGTTGGTTCCATCTCCACTAATGTGGCTATGCCCGATCCATTGGTACCACCCCCGAGCTTCTACGACCTTTGGAAGGGGTAGGGTTAGGGTTGTGATTAGTGTTTGATTTTTTGGTTGTGATTAGGGTTAGGGTTAGGGATGAAAACCTATAGGAGTTCAAGATATTGTTCAATAACTTTTTTTCTGAAGGTCATAGAGACTTGGAAGTTGGTTCCATCTCCACTAATGTGGCTCTGCCCGATCCATTGGGACCATCCCCGAGCTTCTACGACCTTCGGAAATGGTGAAACCACCAAATCTATAAAAAAAAGTACAAGATATTTTTGAATAGCTTTTTTTCTGAAAGTCCTAGAGACTTGTGCATTTCATGATTAATAAAGGGTGGCCTGCCACGCAACCACACCGAATTTCAGCATGTTTCGAGCAAGCAGCACGGAGTTATTCCAATTAATCCCTAATATGGGTTAGGGTTGCAATTAGGGTTAGGGTTAGGGTTGCAATTAGGGTTAGGGTTAGGGTTGTGATTAGGGTTAGGGTTAGGGTTGCTATTAGGGTTAGGGTTAGGGATGAATACCCATTGGAGCTCAAGATATTCTTCAATAACTTTTTTTCTGTAGGTCATAGAGACTTGGAAGTTGGTTCCATCTCCACTAATGTGGCTATGCCCGATCCATTGGTACCACCCCCGAGCTTCTACGACCTTTGGAAGGGGTAGGGTTAGGGTTGTGATTAGTGTTTGATTTTTTGGTTGTGATTAGGGTTAGGGTTAGGGATGAAAACCTATAGGAGTTCAAGATATTGTTCAATAACTTTTTTTCTGAAGGTCATAGAGACTTGGAAGTTGGTTCCATCTCCACTAATGTGGCTCTGCCCGATCCATTGGGACCATCCCCGAGCTTCTACGACCTTCGGAAATGGTGAAACCACCAAATCTATAAAAAAAAGTACAAGATATTTTTGAATAGCTTTTCTTCTGAAAGTCCTAGAGACTTGTGCATTTCATGATTAATAAAGGGTGGCCTGCCACACAACCACACCAAATTTCAGCATGTTTCGAGCAAGCAGCGCAGAGTTATTCCAATTAATCCCTAATATGGGTTAGGGTTGCAATTAGGGTTAGGGTTAGGGTTGTGATTAGGGTTAGGGTTAGGGTTGCTATTAGGGTTAGGGTTAGGGATGAATACCCATTGGAGCTCAAGATATTCTTCAATAACTTTTTTTCTGTAGGTCATAGAGACTTGGAAGTTGGTTCCATCTCCACTAATGTGGCTATGCCCGATCCATTGGTACCACCCCCGAGCTTCTACGACCTTTGGAAGGGGTAGGGTTAGGGTTGTGATTAGTGTTTGATTTTTTGGTTGTGATTAGGGTTAGGGTTAGGGATGAAAACCTATAGGAGTTCAAGATATTGTTCAATAACTTTTTTTCTGAAGGTCTTAGAGACTTGGAAGTTGGTTCCATCTCCACTAATGTGGCTCTGCCCGATCCATTGGGACCATCCCTGAGCTTCTACAACCTTCGGAAATGGTGAAACCACCAAATCTATAAAAAAAAGTACAAGATATTTTTGAATAACTTTTTTTCTGAAAGTCCTAGAGACTTGTGCATTTCATGATTAATAAAGGGTGGCTTGCCACGCAACCACACCGAATTTCAGCATGTTTCAAGCAAGCAGCGCGGAGTTATTCCAATTAATCCCTAATATGGGTTAGGGTTAGGGTTAGGGTTGCAATTAGGGTTAGGGTTAGGGTTGTGATTAGGGTTAGGGTTAGGGTTGCTATTAGGGTTAGGGTTAGGGATGAATACCCATTGGAGCTCAAGATATTCTTCAATAACTTTTTTTCTGTAGGTCATAGAGACTTGGAAGTTGGTTCCATCTCCACTAATGTGGCTATGCCCGATCCATTGGTACCACCCCCGAGCTTCTATGACCTTTGGAAGGGGTAGGGTTAGGGTTGTGATTTGTGTTTGATTTTTTGGTTGTGATTAGGGTTAGGGTTAGGGATGAAAACCTATAGGAGTTCAAGATATTGTTCAATAACTTTTTTTCTGAAGGTCATAGAGACTTGGAAGTTGGTTCCATCTCCACTAATGTGGCTCTGCCCGATCCATTGGGACCATCCCCGAGCTTCTACGACCTTCGGAAATGGTGAAACCACCAAATCTATAAAAAAAAGTACAAGATATTTTTGAATAGCTTTTTTTCTGAAAGTCCTAGAGACTTGTGCATTTCATGATTAATAAAGGGTGGCCTGCCACGCAACCACACCAAATTTCAGCATGTTTCGAGCAAGCAGCGCGGAGTTATTCCAATTAATCCCTAATATGGGTTAGGGTTGCAATTAGGGTTAGGGTTAGGGTTGTGATTAGGGTTAGGGTTAGGGTTGTGATTAGGGTTAGGGTTAGGGTTGCTATTAGGGTTAGGGTTAGGGATGAATACCCATTGGAGCTCAAGATATTCTTCAATAACTTTTTTTCTGTAGGTCATAGAGACTTGGAAGTTGGTTCCATCTCCACTAATGTGGCTATGCCCGATCCATTGGTACCACCCCCGAGCTTCTACGACCTTTGGAAGGGGTAGGGTTAGGGTTGTGATTAGTGTTTGATTTTTTGGTTGTGATTAGGGTTAGGGTTAGGGATGAAAACCTATAGGAGTTCAAGATATTGTTCAATAACTTTTTTTCTGAAGGTCATAGAGACTTGGAAGTTGGTTCCATCTCCACTAATGTGGCTCTGCCCGATCCATTGGGACCATCCCCGAGCTTCTACGACCTTCGGAAATGGTGAAACCACCAAATCTATAAAAAAAAGTACAAGATATTTTTGAATAACTTTTTTTCTGAAAGTCCTAGAGACTTGTGCATTTCATGATTAATAAAGGGTGGCCTGCCACGCAACCACACCGAATTTCAGCATGTTTCGAGCAAGCAGCGCGGAGTTATTCCAATTAATCCCTAATATGGGTTAGGGTTGCAATTAGGGTTAGGGTTAGGGTTGTGATTAGGGTTAGGGTTAGGGTTGCTATTAGGGTTAGGGTTAGGGATGAATACCCATTGGAGCTCAAGATATTCTTCAATAACTTTTTTTCTGTAGGTCATAGAGACTTGGAAGTTGGTTCCATCTCCACTAATGTGGCTATGCCCGATCCATTGGTACCACCCCCGAGCTTCTACGACCTTTGGAAGGGGTAGGGTTAGGGTTGTGATTTGTGTTTGATTTTTTGGTTGTGATTAGGGTTAGGGTTAGGGATGAAAACCTATAGGAGTTCAAGATATTGTTCAATAACTTTTTTTCTGAAGGTCATAGAGACTTGGAAGTTGGTTCCATCTCCACTAATGTGGCTCTGCCCGATCCATTGGGACCATCCCCGAGCTTCTACGACCTTCGGAAATGGTGAAACCACCAAATCTATAAAAAAAAGTACAAGATATTTTTGAATAGCTTTTTTTCTGAAAGTCCTAGAGACTTGTGCATTTCATGATTAATAAAGGGTGGCCTGCCACGCAACCACACCGAATTTCAGCATGTTTCGAGCAAGCAGCGCGGAGTTATTCCAATTAATCCCTAATATGGGTTAGGGTTGCAATTAGGGTTAGGGTTAGGGTTGTGATTAGGGTTAGGGTTAGGGTTGCTATTAGGGTTAGGGTTAGGGATGAATACCCATTGGAGCTCAAGATATTCTTCAATAACTTTTTTTCTGTAGGTCATAGAGACTTGGAAGTTGGTTCCATCTCCACTAATGTGGCTATGCCCGATCCATTGGTACCACCCCCGAGCTTCTACGACCTTTGGAAGGGGTAGGGTTAGGGTTGTGATTAGTGTTTGATTTTTTGGTTGTGATTAGGGTTAGGGTTAGGGATGAAAACCTATAGGAGTTCAAGATATTGTTCAATAACTTTTTTTCTGAAGGTCATAGAGACTTGGAAGTTGGTTCCATCTCCACTAATGTGGCTCTGCCCGATCCATTGGGACCATCCCCGAGCTTCTACGACCTTCGGAAATGGTGAAACCACCAAATCTATAAAAAAAAGTACAAGATATTTTTGAATAGCTTTTTTTCTGAAAGTCCTAGAGACTTGTGCATTTCATGATTAATAAAGGGTGGCCTGCCACGCAACCACACCGAATTTCAGCATGTTTCGAGCAAGCAGCGCGGAGTTATTCCAATTAATCCCTAATATGGGTTAGGGTTGCAATTAGGGTTAGGGTTAGGGTTGCAATTAGGGTTAGGGTTAGGGTTGTGATTAGGGTTAGGGTTAGGGTTGCTATTAGGGTTAGGGTTAGGGATGAATACCCATTGGAGCTCAAGATATTCTTCAATAACTTTTTTTCTGTAGGTCATAGAGACTTGGAAGTTGGTTCCATCTCCACTAATGTGGCTATGCCCGATCCATTGGTACCACCCCCGAGCTTCTACGACCTTTGGAAGGGGTAGGGTTAGGGTTGTGATTAGTGTTTGATTTTTTGGTTGTGATTAGGGTTAGGGTTAGGGATGAAAACCTATAGGAGTTCAAGATATTGTTCAATAACTTTTTTTCTGAAGGTCATAGAGACTTGGAAGTTGGTTCCATCTCCACTAATGTGGCTCTGCCCGATCCATTGGGACCATCCCCGAGCTTCTACGACCTTCGGAAATGGTGAAACCACCAAATCTATAAAAAAAAGTACAAGATATTTTTGAATAGCTTTTCTTCTGAAAGTCCTAGAGACTTGTGCATTTCATGATTAATAAAGGGTGGCCTGCCACACAACCACACCAAATTTCAGCACGTTTCGAGCAAGCAGCGCAGAGTTTTTCCAATTAATCCCTAATATGGGTTAGGGTTGCAATTAGGGTTAGGGTTAGGGTTGTGATTAGGGTTAGGGTTAGGGTTGCTATTAGGGTTAGGGTTAGGGATGAATACCCATTGGAGCTCAAGATATTCTTCAATAACTTTTTTTCTGTAGGTCATAGAGACTTGGAAGTTGGTTCCATCTCCACTAATGTGGCTATGCCCGATCCATTGGTACCACCCCCGAGCTTCTACGACCTTTGGAAGGGGTAGGGTTAGGGTTGTGATTAGTGTTTGATTTTTTGGTTGTGATTAGGGTTAGGGTTAGGGATGAAAACCTATAGGAGTTCAAGATATTGTTCAATAACTTTTTTTCTGAAGGTCTTAGAGACTTGGAAGTTGGTTCCATCTCCACTAATGTGGCTCTGCCCGATCCATTGGGACCATCCCTGAGCTTCTACAACCTTCGGAAATGGTGAAACCACCAAATCTATAAAAAAAAGTACAAGATATTTTTGAATAACTTTTTTTCTGAAAGTCCTAGAGACTTGTGCATTTCATGATTAATAAAGGGTGGCTTGCCACGCAACCACACCGAATTTCAGCATGTTTCAAGCAAGCAGCGCGGAGTTATTCCAATTAATCCCTAATATGGGTTAGGGTTAGGGTTAGGGTTGCAATTAGGGTTAGGGTTAGGGTTGTGATTAGGGTTAGGGTTAGGGTTGCTATTAGGGTTAGGGTTAGGGATGAATACCCATTGGAGCTCAAGATATTCTTCAATAACTTTTTTTCTGTAGGTCATAGAGACTTGGAAGTTGGTTCCATCTCCACTAATGTGGCTATGCCCGATCCATTGGTACCACCCCCGAGCTTCTACGACCTTTGGAAGGGGTAGGGTTAGGGTTGTGATTAGTGTTTGATTTTTTGGTTGTGATTAGGGTTAGGGTTAGGGATGAAAACCTATAGGAGTTCAAGATATTGTTCAATAACTTTTTTTCTGAAGGTCATAGAGACTTGGAAGTTGGTTCCATCTCCACTAATGTGGCTCTGCCCGATCCATTGGGACCATCCCCGAGCTTCTACGACCTTCGGAAATGGTGAAACCACCAAATCTATAAAAAAAAGTACAAGATATTTTTGAATAGCTTTTTTTCTGAAAGTCCTAGAGACTTGTGCATTTCATGATTAATAAAGGGTGGCCTGCCACGCAACCACACCGAATTTCAGCATGTTTCGAGCAAGCAGCGCGGAGTTATTCCAATTAATCCCTAATATGGGTTAGGGTTGCAATTAGGGTTAGGGTTAGGGTTGCAATTAGGGTTAGGGTTAGGGTTGTGATTAGGGTTAGGGTTAGGGTTGCTATTAGGGTTAGGGTTAGGGATGAATACCCATTGGAGCTCAAGATATTCTTCAATAACTTTTTTTCTGTAGGTCATAGAGACTTGGAAGTTGGTTCCATCTCCACTAATGTGGCTATGCCCGATCCATTGGTACCACCCCCGAGCTTCTACGACCTTTGGAAGGGGTAGGGTTAGGGTTGTGATTAGTGTTTGATTTTTTGGTTGTGATTAGGGTTAGGGTTAGGGATGAAAACCTATAGGAGTTCAAGATATTGTTCAATAACTTTTTTTCTGAAGGTCATAGAGACTTGGAAGTTGGTTCCATCTCCACTAATGTGGCTCTGCCCGATCCATTGGGACCATCCCCGAGCTTCTACGACCTTCGGAAATGGTGAAACCACCAAATCTATAAAAAAAAGTACAAGATATTTTTGAATAGCTTTTCTTCTGAAAGTCCTAGAGACTTGTGCATTTCATGATTAATAAAGGGTGGCCTGCCACACAACCACACCAAATTTCAGCACGTTTCGAGCAAGCAGCGCAGAGTTATTCCAATTAATCCCTAATATGGGTTAGGGTTGCAATTAGGGTTAGGGTTAGGGTTGTGATTAGGGTTAGGGTTAGGGTTGCTATTAGGGTTAGGGTTAGGGATGAATACCCATTGGAGCTCAAGATATTCTTCAATAACTTTTTTTCTGTAGGTCATAGAGACTTGGAAGTTGGTTCCATCTCCACTAATGTGGCTATGCCCGATCCATTGGTACCACCCCCGAGCTTCTACGACCTTTGGAAGGGGTAGGGTTAGGGTTGTGATTAGTGTTTGATTTTTTGGTTGTGATTAGGGTTAGGGTTAGGGATGAAAACCTATAGGAGTTCAAGATATTGTTCAATAACTTTTTTTCTGAAGGTCTTAGAGACTTGGAAGTTGGTTCCATCTCCACTAATGTGGCTCTGCCCGATCCATTGGGACCATCCCTGAGCTTCTACAACCTTCGGAAATGGTGAAACCACCAAATCTATAAAAAAAAGTACAAGATATTTTTGAATAACTTTTTTTCTGAAAGTCCTAGAGACTTGTGCATTTCATGATTAATAAAGGGTGGCTTGCCACGCAACCACACCGAATTTCAGCATGTTTCAAGCAAGCAGCGCGGAGTTATTCCAATTAATCCCTAATATGGGTTAGGGTTAGGGTTAGGGTTGCAATTAGGGTTAGGGTTAGGGTTGTGATTAGGGTTAGGGTTAGGGTTGCTATTAGGGTTAGGGTTAGGGATGAATACCCATTGGAGCTCAAGATATTCTTCAATAACTTTTTTTCTGTAGGTCATAGAGACTTGGAAGTTGGTTCCATCTCCACTAATGTGGCTATGCCCGATCCATTGGTACCACCCCCGAGCTTCTACGACCTTTGGAAGGGGTAGGGTTAGGGTTGTGATTAGTGTTTGATTTTTTGGTTGTGATTAGGGTTAGGGTTAGGGATGAAAACCTATAGGAGTTCAAGATATTGTTCAATAACTTTTTTTCTGAAGGTCATAGAGACTTGGAAGTTGGTTCCATCTCCACTAATGTGGCTCTGCCCGATCCATTGGGACCATCCCCGAGCTTCTACGACCTTCGGAAATGGTGAAACCACCAAATCTATAAAAAAAAGTACAAGATATTTTTGAATAACTTTTTTTCTGAAAGTCCTAGAGACTTGTGCATTTCATGATTAATAAAGGGTGGCCTGCCACGCAACCACACCGAATTTCAGCATGTTTCGAGCAAGCAGCGCGGAGTTATTCCAATTAATCCCTAATATGGGTTAGGGTTGCAATTAGGGTTAGGGTTAGGGTTGCAATTAGGGTTAGGGTTAGGGTTGTGATTAGGGTTAGGGTTAGGGTTGCTATTAGGGTTAGGGTTAGGGATGAATACCCATTGGAGCTCAAGATATTCTTCAATAACTTTTTTTCTGTAGGTCATAGAGACTTGGAAGTTGGTTCCATCTCCACTAATGTGGCTATGCCCGATCCATTGGTACCACCCCCGAGCTTCTACGACCTTTGGAAGGGGTAGGGTTAGGGTTGTGATTAGTGTTTGATTTTTTGGTTGTGATTAGGGTTAGGGTTAGGGATGAAAACCTATAGGAGTTCAAGATATTGTTCAATAACTTTTTTTCTGAAGGTCATAGAGACTTGGAAGTTGGTTCCATCTCCACTAATGTGGCTCTGCCCGATCCATTGGGACCATCCCCGAGCTTCTACGACCTTCAGAAATGGTGAAACCACCAAATCTATAAAAAAAAGTACAAGATATTTTTGAATAACTTTTTTTCTGAAAGTCCTAGAGACTTGTGCATTTCATGATTAATAAAGGGTGGCCTGCCACGCAACCACACCGAATTTCAGCATGTTTCGAGCAAGCAGCGCGGAGTTATTCCAATTAATCCCTAATATGGGTTAGGGTTGCAATTAGGGTTAGGGTTAGGGTTGCAATTAGGGTTAGGGTTAGGGTTGTGATTAGGGTTAGGGTTAGGGTTGCTATTAGGGTTAGGGTTAGGGATGAATACCCATTGGAGCTCAAGATATTCTTCAATAACTTTTTTTCTGTAGGTCATAGAGACTTGGAAGTTGGTTCCATCTCCACTAATGTGGCTATGCCCGATCCATTGGTACCACCCCCGAGCTTCTACGACCTTTGGAAGGGGTAGGGTTAGGGTTGTGATTAGTGTTTGATTTTTTGGTTGTGATTAGGGTTAGGGTTAGGGATGAAAACCTATAGGAGTTCAAGATATTGTTCAATAACTTTTTTTCTGAAGGTCATAGAGACTTGGAAGTTGGTTCCATCTCCACTAATGTGGCTCTGCCCGATCCATTGGGACCATCCCCGAGCTTCTACGACCTTCGGAAATGGTGAAACCACCAAATCTATAAAAAAAAGTACAAGATATTTTTGAATAACTTTTCTTCTGAAAGTCCTAGAGACTTGTGCATTTCATGATTAATAAAGGGTGGCCTGCCACGCAACCACACCGAATTTCAGCACGTTTCGAGCAAGCAGCGAAGAGTTATTCCAATTAATCCCTAATATGGGTTAGGGTTGCAATTAGGGTTAGGGTTAGGGTTGTGATTAGGGTTAGGGTTAGGGTTGCTATTAGGGTTAGGGTTAGGGATGAATACCCATTGGAGCTCAAGATATTCTTCAATAACTTTTTTTCTGTAGGTCATAGAGACTTGGAAGTTGGTTCCATCTCCACTAATGTGGCTATGCCCGATCCATTGGTACCACCCCCGAGCTTCTACGACCTTTGGAAGGGGTAGGGTTAGGGTTGTGATTAGTGTTTGATTTTTTGGTTGTGATTAGGGTTAGGGTTAGGGATGAAAACCTATAGGAGTTCAAGATATTGTTCAATAACTTTTTTTCTGAAGGTCATAGAGACTTGGAAGTTGGTTCCATCTCCACTAATGTGGCTCTGCCCGATCCATTGGGACCATCCCCGAGCTTCTACGACCTTCAGAAATGGTGAAACCACCAAATCTATAAAAAAAAGTACAAGATATTTTTGAATAACTTTTCTTCTGAAAGTCCTAGAGACTTGTGCATTTCATGATTAATAAAGGGTGGCCTGCCACGCAACCACACCGAATTTCAGCACGTTTCGAGCAAGCAGCGCAGAGTTATTCCAATTAATCCCTAATATGGGTTAGGGTTGCAATTAGGGTTAGGGTTAGGGTTGTGATTAGGGTTAGGGTTAGGGTTGCTATTAGGGTTAGGGTTAGGGATGAATACCCATTGGAGCTCAAGATATTCTTCAATAACTTTTTTTCTGTAGGTCATAGAGACTTGGAAGTTGGTTCCATCTCCACTAATGTGGCTATGCCCGATCCATTGGTACCACCCCCGAGCTTCTACGACCTTTGGAAGGGGTAGGGTTAGGGTTGTGATTAGTGTTTGATTTTTTGGTTGTGATTAGGGTTAGGGTTAGGGATGAAAACCTATAGGAGTTCAAGATATTGTTCAATAACTTTTTTTCTGAAGGTCATAGAGACTTGGAAGTTGGTTCCATCTCCACTAATGTGGCTCTGCCCGATCCATTGGGACCATCCCCGAGCTTCTACGACCTTCGGAAATGGTGAAACCACCAAATCTATAAAAAAAAGTACAAGATATTTTTGAATAGCTTTTTTTCTGAAAGTCCTAGAGACTTGTGCATTTCATGATTAATAAAGGGTGGCCTGCCACGCAACCACACCGAATTTCAGCATGTTTCGAGCAAGCAGCGCGGAGTTATTCCAATTAATCCCTAATATGGGTTAGGGTTGCAATTAGGGTTAGGGTTAGGGTTGCAATTAGGGTTAGGGTTAGGGTTGTGATTAGGGTTAGGGTTAGGGTTGCTATTAGGGTTAGGGTTAGGGATGAATACCCATTGGAGCTCAAGATATTCTTCAATAACTTTTTTTCTGTAGGTCATAGAGACTTGGAAGTTGGTTCCATCTCCACTAATGTGGCTATGCCCGATCCATTGGTACCACCCCCGAGCTTCTACGACCTTTGGAAGGGGTAGGGTTAGGGTTGTGATTAGTGTTTGATTTTTTGGTTGTGATTAGGGTTAGGGTTAGGGATGAAAACCTATAGGAGTTCAAGATATTGTTCAATAACTTTTTTTCTGAAGGTCATAGAGACTTGGAAGTTGGTTCCATCTCCACTAATGTGGCTCTGCCCGATCCATTGGGACCATCCCCGAGCTTCTACGACCTTCGGAAATGGTGAAACCACCAAATCTATAAAAAAAAGTACAAGATATTTTTGAATAGCTTTTTTTCTGAAAGTCCTAGAGACTTGTGCATTTCATGATTAATAAAGGGTGGCCTGCCACGCAACCACACCGAATTTCAGCATGTTTCGAGCAAGCAGCGCGGAGTTATTCCAATTAATCCCTAATATGGGTTAGGGTTGCAATTAGGGTTAGGGTTAGGGTTGCAATTAGGGTTAGGGTTAGGGTTGTGATTAGGGTTAGGGTTAGGGTTGCTATTAGGGTTAGGGTTAGGGATGAATACCCATTGGAGCTCAAGATATTCTTCAATAACTTTTTTTCTGTAGGTCATAGAGACTTGGAAGTTGGTTCCATCTCCACTAATGTGGCTATGCCCGATCCATTGGTACCACCCCCGAGCTTCTACGACCTTTGGAAGGGGTAGGGTTAGGGTTGTGATTAGTGTTTGATTTTTTGGTTGTGATTAGGGTTAGGGTTAGGGATGAAAACCTATAGGAGTTCAAGATATTGTTCAATAACTTTTTTTCTGAAGGTCATAGAGACTTGGAAGTTGGTTCCATCTCCACTAATGTGGCTCTGCCCGATCCATTGGGACCATCCCCGAGCTTCTACGACCTTCGGAAATGGTGAAACCACCAAATCTATAAAAAAAAGTACAAGATATTTTTGAATAGCTTTTTTTCTGAAAGTCCTAGAGACTTGTGCATTTCATGATTAATAAAGGGTGGCCTGCCACGCAACCACACCGAATTTCAGCATGTTTCGAGCAAGCAGCGCGGAGTTATTCCAATTAATCCCTAATATGGGTTAGGGTTGCAATTAGGGTTAGGGTTAGGGTTGCAATTAGGGTTAGGGTTAGGGTTGTGATTAGGGTTAGGGTTAGGGTTGCTATTAGGGTTAGGGTTAGGGATGAATACCCATTGGAGCTCAAGATATTCTTCAATAACTTTTTTTCTGTAGGTCATAGAGACTTGGAAGTTGGTTCCATCTCCACTAATGTGGCTATGCCCGATCCATTGGTACCACCCCCGAGCTTCTACGACCTTTGGAAGGGGTAGGGTTAGGGTTGTGATTAGTGTTTGATTTTTTGGTTGTGATTAGGGTTAGGGTTAGGGATGAAAACCTATAGGAGTTCAAGATATTGTTCAATAACTTTTTTTCTGAAGGTCATAGAGACTTGGAAGTTGGTTCCATCTCCACTAATGTGGCTCTGCCCGATCCATTGGGACCATCCACGAGCTTCTACGACCTTCGGAAATGGTGAAACCACCAAATCTATAAAAAAAAGTACAAGATATTTTTGAATAACTTTTCTTCTGAAAGTCCTAGAGACTTGTGCATTTCATGATTAATAAAGGGTGGCCTGCCACACAACCACACCAAATTTCAGCACGTTTCGAGCAAGCAGCGCAGAGTTATTTCAATTAATCCCTAATATGGGTTAGGGTTGCAATTAGGGTTAGGGTTAGGGTTGTGATTAGGGTTAGGGTTAGGGTTGCTATTAGGGTTAGGGTTAGGGATGAATACCCATTGGAGCTCAAGATATTCTTCAATAACTTTTTTTCTGTAGGTCATAGAGACTTGGAAGTTGGTTCCATCTCCACTAATGTGGCTATGCCCGATCCATTGGTACCACCCCCGAGCTTCTACGACCTTTGGAAGGGGTAGGGTTAGGGTTGTGATTAGTGTTTGATTTTTTGGTTGTGATTAGGGTTAGGGTTAGGGATGAAAACCTATAGGAGTTCAAGATATTGTTCAATAACTTTTTTTCTGAAGGTCTTAGAGACTTGGAAGTTGGTTCCATCTCCACTAATGTGGCTCTGCCCGATCCATTGGGACCATCCCTGAGCTTCTACAACCTTCGGAAATGGTGAAACCACCAAATCTATAAAAAAAAGTACAAGATATTTTTGAATAACTTTTTTTCTGAAAGTCCTAGAGACTTGTGCATTTCATGATTAATAAAGGGTGGCCTGCCACGCAACCACACCGAATTTCAGCATGTTTCGAGCAAGCAGCGCGGAGTTATTCCAATTAATCCCTAATATGGGTTAGGGTTGCAATTAGGGTTAGGGTTAGGGTTGCAATTAGGGTTAGGGTTAGGGTTGTGATTAGGGTTAGGGTTAGGGTTGCTATTAGGGTTAGGGTTAGGGATGAATACCCATTGGAGCTCAAGATATTCTTCAATAACTTTTTTTCTGTAGGTCATAGAGACTTGGAAGTTGGTTCCATCTCCACTAATGTGGCTATGCCCGATCCATTGGTACCACCCCCGAGCTTCTACGACCTTTGGAAGGGGTAGGGTTAGGGTTGTGATTAGTGTTTGATTTTTTGGTTGTGATTAGGGTTAGGGTTAGGGATGAAAACCTATAGGAGTTCAAGATATTGTTCAATAACTTTTTTTCTGAAGGTCATAGAGACTTGGAAGTTGGTTCCATCTCCACTAATGTGGCTCTGCCCGATCCATTGGGACCATCCCCGAGCTTCTACGACCTTCGGAAATGGTGAAACCACCAAATCTATAAAAAAAAGTACAAGATATTTTTGAATAACTTTTCTTCTGAAAGTCCTAGAGACTTGGGCATTTCATGATTAATAAAGGGTGGCCTGCCACGCAACCACACCGAATTTCAGCACGTTTCGAGCAAGCAGCACAGAGTTATTCCAATTAATCCCTAATATGGGTTAGGGTTGCAATTAGGGTTAGGGTTAGGGTTGTGATTAGGGTTAGGGTTAGGGTTGCTATTAGGGTTAGGGTTAGGGATGAATACCCATTGGAGCTCAAGATATTCTTCAATAACTTTTTTTCTGTAGGTCATAGAGACTTGGAAGTTGGTTCCATCTCCACTAATGTGGCTATGCCCGATCCATTGGTACCACCCCCGAGCTTCTACGACCTTTGGAAGGGGTAGGGTTAGGGTTGTGATTAGTGTTTGATTTTTTGGTTGTGATTAGGGTTAGGGTTAGGGATGAAAACCTATAGGAGTTCAAGATATTGTTCAATAACTTTTTTTCTGAAGGTCATAGAGACTTGGAAGTTGGTTCCATCTCCACTAATGTGGCTCTGCCCGATCCATTGGGACCATCCCCGAGCTTCTACGACCTTCAGAAATGGTGAAACCACCAAATCTATAAAAAAAAGTACAAGATATTTTTGAATAACTTTTTTTCTGAAAGTCCTAGAGACTTGTGCATTTCATGATTAATAAAGGGTGGCCTGCCACGCAACCACACCGAATTTCAGCATGTTTCGAGCAAGCAGCGCGGAGTTATTCCAATTAATCCCTAATATGGGTTAGGGTTGCAATTAGGGTTAGGGTTAGGGTTGCAATTAGGGTTAGGGTTAGGGTTGTGATTAGGGTTAGGGTTAGGGTTGCTATTAGGGTTAGGGTTAGGGATGAATACCCATTGGAGCTCAAGATATTCTTCAATAACTTTTTTTCTGTAGGTCATAGAGACTTGGAAGTTGGTTCCATCTCCACTAATGTGGCTATGCCCGATCCATTGGTACCACCCCCGAGCTTCTACGACCTTTGGAAGGGGTAGGGTTAGGGTTGTGATTAGTGTTTGATTTTTTGGTTGTGATTAGGGTTAGGGTTAGGGATGAAAACCTATAGGAGTTCAAGATATTGTTCAATAACTTTTTTTCTGAAGGTCATAGAGACTTGGAAGTTGGTTCCATCTCCACTAATGTGGCTCTGCCCGATCCATTGGGACCATCCCCGAGCTTCTACGACCTTCAGAAATGGTGAAACCACCAAATCTATAAAAAAAAGTACAAGATATTTTTGAATAACTTTTTTTCTGAAAGTCCTAGAGACTTGTGCATTTCATGATTAATAAAGGGTGGCCTGCCACGCAACCACACCGAATTTCAGCATGTTTCGAGCAAGCAGCGCGGAGTTATTCCAATTAATCCCTAATATGGGTTAGGGTTGCAATTAGGGTTAGGGTTAGGGTTGCAATTAGGGTTAGGGTTAGGGTTGTGATTAGGGTTAGGGTTAGGGTTGCTATTAGGGTTAGGGTTAGGGATGAATACCCATTGGAGCTCAAGATATTCTTCAATAACTTTTTTTCTGTAGGTCATAGAGACTTGGAAGTTGGTTCCATCTCCACTAATGTGGCTATGCCCGATCCATTGGTACCACCCCCGAGCTTCTACGACCTTTGGAAGGGGTAGGGTTAGGGTTGTGATTTGTGTTTGATTTTTTGGTTGTGATTAGGGTTAGGGTTAGGGATGAAAACCTATAGGAGTTCAAGATATTGTTCAATAACTTTTTTTCTGAAGGTCATAGAGACTTGGAAGTTGGTTCCATCTCCACTAATGTGGCTCTGCCCGATCCATTGGGACCATCCCCGAGGTTCTACGACCTTCGGAAATGGTGAAACCACCAAATCTATAAAAAAAAGTACAAGATATTTTTGAATAACTTTTCTTCTGAAAGTCCTAGAGACTTGTGCATTTCATGATTAATAAAGGGTGGCCTGCCACGCAACCACACCGAATTTCAGCACGTTTCGAGCAAGCAGCGCAGAGTTATTCCAATTAATCCCTAATATGGGTTAGGGTTGCAATTAGGGTTAGGGTTAGGGTTGTGATTAGGGTTAGGGTTAGGGTTGCTATTAGGGTTAGGGTTAGGGATGAATACCCATTGGAGCTCAAGATATTCTTCAATAACTTTTTTTCTGTAGGTCATAGAGACTTGGAAGTTGGTTCCATCTCCACTAATGTGGCTATGCCCGATCCATTGGTACCACCCCCGAGCTTCTACGACCTTTGGAAGGGGTAGGGTTAGGGTTGTGATTAGTGTTTGATTTTTTGGTTGTGATTAGGGTTAGGGTTAGGGATGAAAACCTATAGGAGTTCAAGATATTGTTCAATAACTTTTTTTCTGAAGGTCATAGAGACTTGGAAGTTGGTTCCATCTCCACTAATGTGGCTCTGCCCGATCCATTGGGACCATCCCCGAGCTTCTACGACCTTCGGAAATGGTGAAACCACCAAATCTATAAAAAAAAGTACAAGATATTTTTGAATAGCTTTTTTTCTGAAAGTCCTAGAGACTTGTGCATTTCATGATTAATAAAGGGTGGCCTGCCACGCAACCACACCGAATTTCAGCATGTTTCGAGCAAGCAGCGCGGAGTTATTCCAATTAATCCCTAATATGGGTTAGGGTTGCAATTAGGGTTAGGGTTAGGGTTGCAATTAGGGTTAGGGTTAGGGTTGTGATTAGGGTTAGGGTTAGGGTTGCTATTAGGGTTAGGGTTAGGGATGAATACCCATTGGAGCTCAAGATATTCTTCAATAACTTTTTTTCTGTAGGTCATAGAGACTTGGAAGTTGGTTCCATCTCCACTAATGTGGCTATGCCCGATCCATTGGTACCACCCCCGAGCTTCTACGACCTTTGGAAGGGGTAGGGTTAGGGTTGTGATTAGTGTTTGATTTTTTGGTTGTGATTAGGGTTAGGGTTAGGGATGAAAACCTATAGGAGTTCAAGATATTGTTCAATAACTTTTTTTCTGAAGGTCATAGAGACTTGGAAGTTGGTTCCATCTCCACTAATGTGGCTCTGCCCGATCCATTGGGACCATCCCCGAGCTTCTACGACCTTCGGAAATGGTGAAACCACCAAATCTATAAAAAAAAGTACAAGATATTTTTGAATAGCTTTTTTTCTGAAAGTCCTAGAGACTTGTGCATTTCATGATTAATAAAGGGTGGCCTGCCACGCAACCACACCGAATTTCAGCATGTTTCGAGCAAGCAGCGCGGAGTTATTCCAATTAATCCCTAATATGGGTTAGGGTTGCAATTAGGGTTAGGGTTAGGGTTGCAATTAGGGTTAGGGTTAGGGTTGTGATTAGGGTTAGGGTTAGGGTTGCTATTAGGGTTAGGGTTAGGGATGAATACCCATTGGAGCTCAAGATATTCTTCAATAACTTTTTTTCTGTAGGTCATAGAGACTTGGAAGTTGGTTCCATCTCCACTAATGTGGCTATGCCCGATCCATTGGTACCACCCCCGAGCTTCTACGACCTTTGGAAGGGGTAGGGTTAGGGTTGTGATTAGTGTTTGATTTTTTGGTTGTGATTAGGGTTAGGGTTAGGGATGAAAACCTATAGGAGTTCAAGATATTGTTCAATAACTTTTTTTCTGAAGGTCATAGAGACTTGGAAGTTGGTTCCATCTCCACTAATGTGGCTCTGCCCGATCCATTGGGACCATCCACGAGCTTCTACGACCTTCGGAAATGGTGAAACCACCAAATCTATAAAAAAAAGTACAAGATATTTTTGAATAACTTTTCTTCTGAAAGTCCTAGAGACTTGTGCATTTCATGATTAATAAAGGGTGGCCTGCCACACAACCACACCAAATTTCAGCACGTTTCGAGCAAGCAGCGCAGAGTTATTTCAATTAATCCCTAATATGGGTTAGGGTTGCAATTAGGGTTAGGGTTAGGGTTGTGATTAGGGTTAGGGTTAGGGTTGCTATTAGGGTTAGGGTTAGGGATGAATACCCATTGGAGCTCAAGATATTCTTCAATAACTTTTTTTCTGTAGGTCATAGAGACTTGGAAGTTGGTTCCATCTCCACTAATGTGGCTATGCCCGATCCATTGGTACCACCCCCGAGCTTCTACGACCTTTGGAAGGGGTAGGGTTAGGGTTGTGATTAGTGTTTGATTTTTTGGTTGTGATTAGGGTTAGGGTTAGGGATGAAAACCTATAGGAGTTCAAGATATTGTTCAATAACTTTTTTTCTGAAGGTCTTAGAGACTTGGAAGTTGGTTCCATCTCCACTAATGTGGCTCTGCCCGATCCATTGGGACCATCCCTGAGCTTCTACAACCTTCGGAAATGGTGAAACCACCAAATCTATAAAAAAAAGTACAAGATATTTTTGAATAACTTTTTTTCTGAAAGTCCTAGAGACTTGTGCATTTCATGATTAATAAAGGGTGGCCTGCCACGCAACCACACCGAATTTCAGCATGTTTCGAGCAAGCAGCGCAGAGTTATTCCAATTAATCCCTAATATGGGTTAGGGTTGCAATTAGGGTTAGGGTTAGGGTTGCAATTAGGGTTAGGGTTAGGGTTGTGATTAGGGTTAGGGTTAGGGTTGCTATTAGGGTTAGGGTTAGGGATGAATACCCATTGGAGCTCAAGATATTCTTCAATAACTTTTTTTCTGTAGGTCATAGAGACTTGGAAGTTGGTTCCATCTCCACTAATGTGGCTATGCCCGATCCATTGGTACCACCCCCGAGCTTCTACGACCTTTGGAAGGGGTAGGGTTAGGGTTGTGATTAGTGTTTGATTTTTTGGTTGTGATTAGGGTTAGGGTTAGGGATGAAAACCTATAGGAGTTCAAGATATTGTTCAATAACTTTTTTTCTGAAGGTCATAGAGACTTGGAAGTTGGTTCCATCTCCACTAATGTGGCTCTGCCCGATCCATTGGGACCATCCCCGAGCTTCTACGACCTTCGGAAATGGTGAAACCACCAAATCTATAAAAAAAAGTACAAGATATTTTTGAATAACTTTTCTTCTGAAAGTCCTAGAGACTTGGGCATTTCATGATTAATAAAGGGTGGCCTGCCACGCAACCACACCGAATTTCAGCACGTTTCGAGCAAGCAGCACAGAGTTATTCCAATTAATCCCTAATATGGGTTAGGGTTGCAATTAGGGTTAGGGTTAGGGTTGTGATTAGGGTTAGGGTTAGGGTTGCTATTAGGGTTAGGGTTAGGGATGAATACCCATTGGAGCTCAAGATATTCTTCAATAACTTTTTTTCTGTAGGTCATAGAGACTTGGAAGTTGGTTCCATCTCCACTAATGTGGCTATGCCCGATCCATTGGTACCACCCCCGAGCTTCTACGACCTTTGGAAGGGGTAGGGTTAGGGTTGTGATTAGTGTTTGATTTTTTGGTTGTGATTAGGGTTAGGGTTAGGGATGAAAACCTATAGGAGTTCAAGATATTGTTCAATAACTTTTTTTCTGAAGGTCATAGAGACTTGGAAGTTGGTTCCATCTCCACTAATGTGGCTCTGCCCGATCCATTGGGACCATCCCCGAGCTTCTACGACCTTCAGAAATGGTGAAACCACCAAATCTATAAAAAAAAGTACAAGATATTTTTGAATAACTTTTTTTCTGAAAGTCCTAGAGACTTGTGCATTTCATGATTAATAAAGGGTGGCCTGCCACGCAACCACACCGAATTTCAGCATGTTTCGAGCAAGCAGCGCGGAGTTATTCCAATTAATCCCTAATATGGGTTAGGGTTGCAATTAGGGTTAGGGTTAGGGTTGCAATTAGGGTTAGGGTTAGGGTTGTGATTAGGGTTAGGGTTAGGGTTGCTATTAGGGTTAGGGTTAGGGATGAATACCCATTGGAGCTCAAGATATTCTTCAATAACTTTTTTTCTGTAGGTCATAGAGACTTGGAAGTTGGTTCCATCTCCACTAATGTGGCTATGCCCGATCCATTGGTACCACCCCCGAGCTTCTACGACCTTTGGAAGGGGTAGGGTTAGGGTTGTGATTAGTGTTTGATTTTTTGGTTGTGATTAGGGTTAGGGTTAGGGATGAAAACCTATAGGAGTTCAAGATATTGTTCAATAACTTTTTTTCTGAAGGTCATAGAGACTTGGAAGTTGGTTCCATCTCCACTAATGTGGCTCTGCCCGATCCATTGGGACCATCCCCGAGCTTCTACGACCTTCAGAAATGGTGAAACCACCAAATCTATAAAAAAAAGTACAAGATATTTTTGAATAACTTTTTTTCTGAAAGTCCTAGAGACTTGTGCATTTCATGATTAATAAAGGGTGGCCTGCCACGCAACCACACCGAATTTCAGCATGTTTCGAGCAAGCAGCGCGGAGTTATTCCAATTAATCCCTAATATGGGTTAGGGTTGCAATTAGGGTTAGGGTTAGGGTTGCAATTAGGGTTAGGGTTAGGGTTGTGATTAGGGTTAGGGTTAGGGTTGCTATTAGGGTTAGGGTTAGGGATGAATACCCATTGGAGCTCAAGATATTCTTCAATAACTTTTTTTCTGTAGGTCATAGAGACTTGGAAGTTGGTTCCATCTCCACTAATGTGGCTATGCCCGATCCATTGGTACCACCCCCGAGCTTCTACGACCTTTGGAAGGGGTAGGGTTAGGGTTGTGATTTGTGTTTGATTTTTTGGTTGTGATTAGGGTTAGGGTTAGGGATGAAAACCTATAGGAGTTCAAGATATTGTTCAATAACTTTTTTTCTGAAGGTCATAGAGACTTGGAAGTTGGTTCCATCTCCACTAATGTGGCTCTGCCCGATCCATTGGGACCATCCCCGAGGTTCTACGACCTTCGGAAATGGTGAAACCACCAAATCTATAAAAAAAAGTACAAGATATTTTTGAATAACTTTTCTTCTGAAAGTCCTAGAGACTTGTGCATTTCATGATTAATAAAGGGTGGCCTGCCACGCAACCACACCGAATTTCAGCACGTTTCGAGCAAGCAGCGCAGAGTTATTCCAATTAATCCCTAATATGGGTTAGGGTTGCAATTAGGGTTAGGGTTAGGGTTGTGATTAGGGTTAGGGTTAGGGTTGCTATTAGGGTTAGGGTTAGGGATGAATACCCATTGGAGCTCAAGATATTCTTCAATAACTTTTTTTCTGTAGGTCATAGAGACTTGGAAGTTGGTTCCATCTCCACTAATGTGGCTATGCCCGATCCATTGGTACCACCCCCGAGCTTCTACGACCTTTGGAAGGGGTAGGGTTAGGGTTGTGATTAGTGTTTGATTTTTTGGTTGTGATTAGGGTTAGGGTTAGGGATGAAAACCTATAGGAGTTCAAGATATTGTTCAATAACTTTTTTTCTGAAGGTCATAGAGACTTGGAAGTTGGTTCCATCTCCACTAATGTGGCTCTGCCCGATCCATTGGGACCATCCCCGAGCTTCTACGACCTTCGGAAATGGTGAAACCACCAAATCTATAAAAAAAAGTACAAGATATTTTTGAATAGCTTTTTTTCTGAAAGTCCTAGAGACTTGTGCATTTCATGATTAATAAAGGGTGGCCTGCCACGCAACCACACCGAATTTCAGCATGTTTCGAGCAAGCAGCGCGGAGTTATTCCAATTAATCCCTAATATGGGTTAGGGTTGCAATTAGGGTTAGGGTTAGGGTTGCAATTAGGGTTAGGGTTAGGGTTGTGATTAGGGTTAGGGTTAGGGTTGCTATTAGGGTTAGGGTTAGGGATGAATACCCATTGGAGCTCAAGATATTCTTCAATAACTTTTTTTCTGTAGGTCATAGAGACTTGGAAGTTGGTTCCATCTCCACTAATGTGGCTATGCCCGATCCATTGGTACCACCCCCGAGCTTCTACGACCTTTGGAAGGGGTAGGGTTAGGGTTGTGATTAGTGTTTGATTTTTTGGTTGTGATTAGGGTTAGGGTTAGGGATGAAAACCTATAGGAGTTCAAGATATTGTTCAATAACTTTTTTTCTGAAGGTCATAGAGACTTGGAAGTTGGTTCCATCTCCACTAATGTGGCTCTGCCCGATCCATTGGGACCATCCCCGAGCTTCTACGACCTTCGGAAATGGTGAAACCACCAAATCTATAAAAAAAAGTACAAGATATTTTTGAATAGCTTTTTTTCTGAAAGTCCTAGAGACTTGTGCATTTCATGATTAATAAAGGGTGGCCTGCCACGCAACCACACCGAATTTCAGCATGTTTCGAGCAAGCAGCGCGGAGTTATTCCAATTAATCCCTAATATGGGTTAGGGTTGCAATTAGGGTTAGGGTTAGGGTTGCAATTAGGGTTAGGGTTAGGGTTGTGATTAGGGTTAGGGTTAGGGTTGCTATTAGGGTTAGGGTTAGGGATGAATACCCATTGGAGCTCAAGATATTCTTCAATAACTTTTTTTCTGTAGGTCATAGAGACTTGGAAGTTGGTTCCATCTCCACTAATGTGGCTATGCCCGATCCATTGGTACCACCCCCGAGCTTCTACGACCTTTGGAAGGGGTAGGGTTAGGGTTGTGATTAGTGTTTGATTTTTTGGTTGTGATTAGGGTTAGGGTTAGGGATGAAAACCTATAGGAGTTCAAGATATTGTTCAATAACTTTTTTTCTGAAGGTCATAGAGACTTGGAAGTTGGTTCCATCTCCACTAATGTGGCTCTGCCCGATCCATTGGGACCATCCACGAGCTTCTACGACCTTCGGAAATGGTGAAACCACCAAATCTATAAAAAAAAGTACAAGATATTTTTGAATAACTTTTCTTCTGAAAGTCCTAGAGACTTGTGCATTTCATGATTAATAAAGGGTGGCCTGCCACACAACCACACCAAATTTCAGCACGTTTCGAGCAAGCAGCGCAGAGTTATTTCAATTAATCCCTAATATGGGTTAGGGTTGCAATTAGGGTTAGGGTTAGGGTTGTGATTAGGGTTAGGGTTAGGGTTGCTATTAGGGTTAGGGTTAGGGATGAATACCCATTGGAGCTCAAGATATTCTTCAATAACTTTTTTTCTGTAGGTCATAGAGACTTGGAAGTTGGTTCCATCTCCACTAATGTGGCTATGCCCGATCCATTGGTACCACCCCCGAGCTTCTACGACCTTTGGAAGGGGTAGGGTTAGGGTTGTGATTAGTGTTTGATTTTTTGGTTGTGATTAGGGTTAGGGTTAGGGATGAAAACCTATAGGAGTTCAAGATATTGTTCAATAACTTTTTTTCTGAAGGTCTTAGAGACTTGGAAGTTGGTTCCATCTCCACTAATGTGGCTCTGCCCGATCCATTGGGACCATCCCTGAGCTTCTACAACCTTCGGAAATGGTGAAACCACCAAATCTATAAAAAAAAGTACAAGATATTTTTGAATAACTTTTTTTCTGAAAGTCCTAGAGACTTGTGCATTTCATGATTAATAAAGGGTGGCTTGCCACGCAACCACACCGAATTTCAGCATGTTTCAAGCAAGCAGCGCGGAGTTATTCCAATTAATCCCTAATATGGGTTAGGGTTAGGGTTAGGGTTGCAATTAGGGTTAGGGTTAGGGTTGTGATTAGGGTTAGGGTTAGGGTTGCTATTAGGGTTAGGGTTAGGGATGAATACCCATTGGAGCTCAAGATATTCTTCAATAACTTTTTTTCTGTAGGTCATAGAGACTTGGAAGTTGGTTCCATCTCCACTAATGTGGCTATGCCCGATCCATTGGTACCACCCCCGAGCTTCTACGACCTTTGGAAGGGGTAGGGTTAGGGTTGTGATTTGTGTTTGATTTTTTGGTTGTGATTAGGGTTAGGGTTAGGGATGAAAACCTATAGGAGTTCAAGATATTGTTCAATAACTTTTTTTCTGAAGGTCATAGAGACTTGGAAGTTGGTTCCATCTCCACTAATGTGGCTCTGCCCGATCCATTGGGACCATCCCCGAGCTTCTACGACCTTCGGAAATGGTGAAACCACCAAATCTATAAAAAAAAGTACAAGATATTTTTGAATAGCTTTTTTTCTGAAAGTCCTAGAGACTTGTGCATTTCATGATTAATAAAGGGTGGCCTGCCACGCAACCACACCGAATTTCAGCATGTTTCGAGCAAGCAGCGCGGAGTTATTCCAATTAATCCCTAATATGGGTTAGGGTTGCAATTAGGGTTAGGGTTAGGGTTGCAATTAGGGTTAGGGTTAGGGTTGTGATTAGGGTTAGGGTTAGGGTTGCTATTAGGGTTAGGGTTAGGGATGAATACCCATTGGAGCTCAAGATATTCTTCAATAACTTTTTTTCTGTAGGTCATAGAGACTTGGAAGTTGGTTCCATCTCCACTAATGTGGCTATGCCCGATCCATTGGTACCACCCCCGAGCTTCTACGACCTTTGGAAGGGGTAGGGTTAGGGTTGTGATTAGTGTTTGATTTTTTGGTTGTGATTAGGGTTAGGGTTAGGGATGAAAACCTATAGGAGTTCAAGATATTGTTCAATAACTTTTTTTCTGAAGGTCATAGAGACTTGGAAGTTGGTTCCATCTCCACTAATGTGGCTCTGCCCGATCCATTGGGACCATCCCCGAGCTTCTACGACCTTCGGAAATGGTGAAACCACCAAATCTATAAAAAAAAGTACAAGATATTTTTGAATAGCTTTTTTTCTGAAAGTCCTAGAGACTTGTGCATTTCATGATTAATAAAGGGTGGCCTGCCACGCAACCACACCGAATTTCAGCATGTTTCGAGCAAGCAGCGCGGAGTTATTCCAATTAATCCCTAATATGGGTTAGGGTTGCAATTAGGGTTAGGGTTAGGGTTGCAATTAGGGTTAGGGTTAGGGTTGTGATTAGGGTTAGGGTTAGGGTTGCTATTAGGGTTAGGGTTAGGGATGAATACCCATTGGAGCTCAAGATATTCTTCAATAACTTTTTTTCTGTAGGTCATAGAGACTTGGAAGTTGGTTCCATCTCCACTAATGTGGCTATGCCCGATCCATTGGTACCACCCCCGAGCTTCTACGACCTTTGGAAGGGGTAGGGTTAGGGTTGTGATTAGTGTTTGATTTTTTGGTTGTGATTAGGGTTAGGGTTAGGGATGAAAACCTATAGGAGTTCAAGATATTGTTCAATAACTTTTTTTCTGAAGGTCATAGAGACTTGGAAGTTGGTTCCATCTCCACTAATGTGGCTCTGCCCGATCCATTGGGACCATCCACGAGCTTCTACGACCTTCGGAAATGGTGAAACCACCAAATCTATAAAAAAAAGTACAAGATATTTTTGAATAACTTTTCTTCTGAAAGTCCTAGAGACTTGTGCATTTCATGATTAATAAAGGGTGGCCTGCCACACAACCACACCAAATTTCAGCACGTTTCGAGCAAGCAGCGCAGAGTTATTTCAATTAATCCCTAATATGGGTTAGGGTTGCAATTAGGGTTAGGGTTAGGGTTGTGATTAGGGTTAGGGTTAGGGTTGCTATTAGGGTTAGGGTTAGGGATGAATACCCATTGGAGCTCAAGATATTCTTCAATAACTTTTTTTCTGTAGGTCATAGAGACTTGGAAGTTGGTTCCATCTCCACTAATGTGGCTATGCCCGATCCATTGGTACCACCCCCGAGCTTCTACGACCTTTGGAAGGGGTAGGGTTAGGGTTGTGATTAGTGTTTGATTTTTTGGTTGTGATTAGGGTTAGGGTTAGGGATGAAAACCTATAGGAGTTCAAGATATTGTTCAATAACTTTTTTTCTGAAGGTCTTAGAGACTTGGAAGTTGGTTCCATCTCCACTAATGTGGCTCTGCCCGATCCATTGGGACCATCCCTGAGCTTCTACAACCTTCGGAAATGGTGAAACCACCAAATCTATAAAAAAAAGTACAAGATATTTTTGAATAACTTTTTTTCTGAAAGTCCTAGAGACTTGTGCATTTCATGATTAATAAAGGGTGGCTTGCCACGCAACCACACCGAATTTCAGCATGTTTCAAGCAAGCAGCGCGGAGTTATTCCAATTAATCCCTAATATGGGTTAGGGTTAGGGTTAGGGTTGCAATTAGGGTTAGGGTTAGGGTTGTGATTAGGGTTAGGGTTAGGGTTGCTATTAGGGTTAGGGTTAGGGATGAATACCCATTGGAGCTCAAGATATTCTTCAATAACTTTTTTTCTGTAGGTCATAGAGACTTGGAAGTTGGTTCCATCTCCACTAATGTGGCTATGCCCGATCCATTGGTACCACCCCCGAGCTTCTACGACCTTTGGAAGGGGTAGGGTTAGGGTTGTGATTTGTGTTTGATTTTTTGGTTGTGATTAGGGTTAGGGTTAGGGATGAAAACCTATAGGAGTTCAAGATATTGTTCAATAACTTTTTTTCTGAAGGTCATAGAGACTTGGAAGTTGGTTCCATCTCCACTAATGTGGCTCTGCCCGATCCATTGGGACCATCCCCGAGCTTCTACGACCTTCGGAAATGGTGAAACCACCAAATCTATAAAAAAAAGTACAAGATATTTTTGAATAGCTTTTTTTCTGAAAGTCCTAGAGACTTGTGCATTTCATGATTAATAAAGGGTGGCCTGCCACGCAACCACACCGAATTTCAGCATGTTTCGAGCAAGCAGCGCGGAGTTATTCCAATTAATCCCTAATATGGGTTAGGGTTGCAATTAGGGTTAGGGTTAGGGTTGCAATTAGGGTTAGGGTTAGGGTTGTGATTAGGGTTAGGGTTAGGGTTGCTATTAGGGTTAGGGTTAGGGATGCATACCCATTGGAGCTCAAGATATTCTTCAATAACTTTTTTTCTGTAGGTCATAGAGACTTGGAAGTTGGTTCCATCTCCACTAATGTGGCTATGCCCGATCCATTGGTACCACCCCCGAGCTTCTACGACCTTTGGAAGGGGTAGGGTTAGGGTTGTGATTAGTGTTTGATTTTTTGGTTGTGATTAGGTTTAGGGTTAGGGATGAAAACCTATAGGAGTTCAAGATATTGTTCAATAACTTTTTTTCTGAAGGTCTTAGAGACTTGGAAGTTGGTTCCATCTCCACTAATGTGGCTCTGCCCGATCCATTGGGACCATCCACGAGCTTCTACGACCTTCGGAAATGGTGAAACCACCAAATCTATAAAAAAAAGTACAAGATATTTTTGAATAACTTTTCTTCTGAAAGTCCTAGAGACTTGTGCATTTCATGATTAATAAAGGGTGGCCTGCCACACAACCACACCAAATTTCAGCACGTTTCGAGCAAGCAGCGCAGAGTTATTTCAATTAATCCCTAATATGGGTTAGGGTTGCAATTAGGGTTAGGGTTAGGGTTGTGATTAGGGTTAGGGTTAGGGTTGCTATTAGGGTTAGGGTTAGGGATGAATACCCATTGGAGCTCAAGATATTCTTCAATAACTTTTTTTCTGTAGGTCATAGAGACTTGGAAGTTGGTTCCATCTCCACTAATGTGACTATGCCCGATCCATTGGTACCACCCCCGAGCTTCTACGACCTTTGGAAGGGGTAGGGTTAGGGTTGTGATTAGTGTTTGATTTTTTGGTTGTGATTAGGGTTAGGGTTAGGGATGAAAACCTATAGGAGTTCAAGATATTGTTCAATAACTTTTTTTCTGAAGGTCATAGAGACTTGGAAGTTGGTTCCATCTCCACTAATGTGGCTCTGCCCGATCCATTGGGACCATCCCCGAGCTTCTACGACCTTCGGAAATGGTGAAACCACCAAATCTATAAAAAAAAGTACAAGATATTTTTGAATAGCTTTTTTTCTGAAAGTCCTAGAGACTTGTGCATTTCATGATTAATAAAGGGTGGCCTGCCACGCAACCACACCGAATTTCAGCATGTTTCGAGCAAGCAGCGCGGAGTTATTCCAATTAATCCCTAATATGGGTTAGGGTTGCAATTAGGGTTAGGGTTAGGGTTGCAATGAGGGTTAGGGTTAGGGTTGTGATTAGGGTTAGGGTTAGGGTTGCTATTAGGGTTAGGGTTAGGGATGAATACCCATTGGAGCTCAAGATATTCTTCAATAACTTTTTTTCTGTAGGTCATAGAGACTTGGAAGTTGGTTCCATCTCCACTAATGTGGCTATGCCCGATCCATTGGTACCACCCCCGAGCTTCTACGACCTTTGGAAGGGGTAGGGTTAGGGTTGTGATTAGTGTTTGATTTTTTGGTTGTGATTAGGGTTAGGGTTAGGGATGAAAACCTATAGGAGTTCAAGATATTGTTCAATAACTTTTTTTCTGAAGGTCATAGAGACTTGGAAGTTGGTTCCATCTCCACTAATGTGGCTCTGCCCGATCCATTGGGACCATCCCCGAGCTTCTACGACCTTCGGAAATGGTGAAACCACCAAATCTATAAAAAAAAGTACAAGATATTTTTGAATAGCTTTTCTTCTGAAAGTCCTAGAGACTTGTGCATTTCATGATTAATAAAGGGTGGCCTGCCATGCAACCACACCAAATTTCAGCACGTTTCGAGCAAGCAGCGCAGAGTTATTCCAATTAATCCCTAATATGGGTTAGGGTTGCAATTAGGGTTAGGGTTAGGGTTGTGATTAGGGTTAGGGTTAGGGTTGCTATTAGGGTTAGGGTTAGGGATGAATACCCATTGGAGCTCAAGATATTCTTCAATAACTTTTTTTCTGTAGGTCATAGAGACTTGGAAGTTGGTTCCATCTCCACTAATGTGGCTATGCCCGATCCATTGGTACCACCCCCGAGCTTCTACGACCTTTGGAAGGGGTAGGGTTAGGGTTGTGATTAGTGTTTGATTTTTTGGTTGTGATTAGGGTTAGGGTTAGGGATGAAAACCTATAGGAGTTCAAGATATTGTTCAATAACTTTTTTTCTGAAGGTCTTAGAGACTTGGAAGTTGGTTCCATCTCCACTAATGTGGCTCTGCCCGATCCATTGGGACCATCCCTGAGCTTCTACAACCTTCGGAAATGGTGAAACCACCAAATCTATAAAAAAAAGTACAAGATATTTTTGAATAGCTTTTCTTCTGAAAGTCCTAGAGACTTGTGCATTTCATGATTAATAAAGGGTGGCCTGCCATGCAACCACACCAAATTTCAGCACGTTTCGAGCAAGCAGCGCAGAGTTATTCCAATTAATCCCTAATATGGGTTAGGGTTGCAATTAGGGTTAGGGTTAGGGTTGTGATTAGGGTTAGGGTTAGGGTTGCTATTAGGGTTAGGGTTAGGGATGAATACCCATTGGAGCTCAAGATATTCTTCAATAACTTTTTTTCTGTAGGTCATAGAGACTTGGAAGTTGGTTCCATCTCCACTAATGTGGCTATGCCCGATCCATTGGTACCACCCCCGAGCTTCTACGACCTTTGGAAGGGGTAGGGTTAGGGTTGTGATTAGTGTTTGATTTTTTGGTTGTGATTAGGGTTAGGGTTAGGGATGAAAACCTATAGGAGTTCAAGATATTGTTCAATAACTTTTTTTCTGAAGGTCTTAGAGACTTGGAAGTTGGTTCCATCTCCACTAATGTGGCTCTGCCCGATCCATTGGGACCATCCCTGAGCTTCTACAACCTTCGGAAATGGTGAAACCACCAAATCTATAAAAAAAAGTACAAGATATTTTTGAATAACTTTTTTTCTGAAAGTCCTAGAGACTTGTGCATTTCATGATTAATAAAGGGTGGCTTGCCACACAACCACACCAAATTTCAGCACGTTTCGAGCAAGCAGCGCAGAGTTATTCCAATTAATCCCTAATATGGGTTAGGGTTGCAATTAGGGTTAGGGTTAGGGTTGTGATTAGGGTTAGGGTTAGGGTTGCTATTAGGGTTAGGGTTAGGGATGAATACCCATTGGAGCTCAAGATATTCTTCAATAACTTTTTTTCTGTAGGTCATAGAGACTTGGAAGTTGGTTCCATCTCCACTAATGTGGCTATGCCCGATCCATTGGTACCACCCCCGAGCTTCTACGACCTTTGGAAGGGGTAGGGTTAGGGTTGTGATTAGTGTTTGATTTTTTGGTTGTGATTAGGGTTAGGGTTAGGGATGAAAACCTATAGGAGTTCAAGATATTGTTCAATAACTTTTTTTCTGAAGGTCTTAGAGACTTGGAAGTTGGTTCCATCTCCACTAATGTGGCTCTGCCCGATCCATTGGGACCATCCCTGAGCTTCTACAACCTTCGGAAATGGTGAAACCACCAAATCTATAAAAAAAAGTACAAGATATTTTTGAATAACTTTTTTTCTGAAAGTCCTAGAGACTTGTGCATTTCATGATTAATAAAGGGTGGCTTGCCACGCAACCACACCGAATTTCAGCATGTTTCAAGCAAGCAGCGCGGAGTTATTCCAATTAATCCCTAATATGGGTTAGGGTTAGGGTTAGGGTTGCAATTAGGGTTAGGGTTAGGGTTGTGATTAGGGTTAGGGTTAGGGTTGCTATTAGGGTTAGGGTTAGGGATGAATACCCATTGGAGCTCAAGATATTCTTCAATAACTTTTTTTCTGTAGGTCATAGAGACTTGGAAGTTGGTTCCATCTCCACTAATGTGGCTATGCCCGATCCATTGGTACCACCCCCGAGCTTCTACGACCTTTGGAAGGGGTAGGGTTAGGGTTGTGATTAGTGTTTGATTTTTTGGTTGTGATTAGGGTTAGGGTTAGGGATGAAAACCTATAGGAGTTCAAGATATTGTTCAATAACTTTTTTTCTGAAGGTCATAGAGACTTGGAAGTTGGTTCCATCTCCACTAATGTGGCTCTGCCCGATCCATTGGGACCATCCCCGAGCTTCTACGACCTTCGGAAATGGTGAAACCACCAAATCTATAAAAAAAAGTACAAGATATTTTTGAATAGCTTTTCTTCTGAAAGTCCTAGAGACTTGTGCATTTCATGATTAATAAAGGGTGGCCTGCCACACAACCACACCAAATTTCAGCACGTTTTGAGCAAGCAGCGCAGAGTTATTCCAATTAATCCCTAATATGGGTTAGGGTTGCAATTAG
This sequence comes from Paralichthys olivaceus, assembly GCF_024713975.1. NCBI lineage: Eukaryota > Metazoa > Chordata > Actinopteri > Pleuronectiformes > Paralichthyidae > Paralichthys > Paralichthys olivaceus. The sequence goes on along the minus strand of NC_091104.1, from coordinate 17,329,275 downwards.
GGTTAGGGTTAGGGTTGTGATTAGGGTTAGGGTTAGGGTTGCTATTAGGGTTAGGGTTAGGGATGAATACCCATTGGAGCTCAAGATATTCTTCAATAACTTTTTTTCTGTAGGTCATAGAGACTTGGAAGTTGGTTCCATCTCCACTAATGTGGCTATGCCCGATCCATTGGTACCACCCCCGAGCTTCTACGACCTTTGGAAGGGGTAGGGTTAGGGTTGTGATTAGTGTTTGATTTTTTGGTTGTGATTAGGGTTAGGGTTAGGGATGAAAACCTATAGGAGTTCAAGATATTGTTCAATAACTTTTTTTCTGAAGGTCTTAGAGACTTGGAAGTTGGTTCCATCTCCACTAATGTGGCTCTGCCCGATCCATTGGGACCATCCCTGAGCTTCTACAACCTTCGGAAATGGTGAAACCACCAAATCTATAAAAAAAAGTACAAGATATTTTTGAATAACTTTTTTTCTGAAAGTCCTAGAGACTTGTGCATTTCATGATTAATAAAGGGTGGCTTGCCACACAACCACACCAAATTTCAGCACGTTTCGAGCAAGCAGCGCAGAGTTATTCCAATTAATCCCTAATATGGGTTAGGGTTGCAATTAGGGTTAGGGTTAGGGTTGTGATTAGGGTTAGGGTTAGGGTTGCTATTAGGGTTAGGGTTAGGGATGAATACCCATTGGAGCTCAAGATATTCTTCAATAACTTTTTTTCTGTAGGTCATAGAGACTTGGAAGTTGGTTCCATCTCCACTAATGTGGCTATGCCCGATCCATTGGTACCACCCCCGAGCTTCTACGACCTTTGGAAGGGGTAGGGTTAGGGTTGTGATTAGTGTTTGATTTTTTGGTTGTGATTAGGGTTAGGGTTAGGGATGAAAACCTATAGGAGTTCAAGATATTGTTCAATAACTTTTTTTCTGAAGGTCTTAGAGACTTGGAAGTTGGTTCCATCTCCACTAATGTGGCTCTGCCCGATCCATTGGGACCATCCCTGAGCTTCTACAACCTTCGGAAATGGTGAAACCACCAAATCTATAAAAAAAAGTACAAGATATTTTTGAATAACTTTTTTTCTGAAAGTCCTAGAGACTTGTGCATTTCATGATTAATAAAGGGTGGCTTGCCACGCAACCACACCGAATTTCAGCATGTTTCAAGCAAGCAGCGCGGAGTTATTCCAATTAATCCCTAATATGGGTTAGGGTTAGGGTTAGGGTTGCAATTAGGGTTAGGGTTAGGGTTGTGATTAGGGTTAGGGTTAGGGTTGCTATTAGGGTTAGGGTTAGGGATGAATACCCATTGGAGCTCAAGATATTCTTCAATAACTTTTTTTCTGTAGGTCATAGAGACTTGGAAGTTGGTTCCATCTCCACTAATGTGGCTATGCCCGATCCATTGGTACCACCCCCGAGCTTCTACGACCTTTGGAAGGGGTAGGGTTAGGGTTGTGATTAGTGTTTGATTTTTTGGTTGTGATTAGGGTTAGGGTTAGGGATGAAAACCTATAGGAGTTCAAGATATTGTTCAATAACTTTTTTTCTGAAGGTCATAGAGACTTGGAAGTTGGTTCCATCTCCACTAATGTGGCTCTGCCCGATCCATTGGGACCATCCCCGAGCTTCTACGACCTTCGGAAATGGTGAAACCACCAAATCTATAAAAAAAAGTACAAGATATTTTTGAATAGCTTTTTTTCTGAAAGTCCTAGAGACTTGTGCATTTCATGATTAATAAAGGGTGGCCTGCCACGCAACCACACCGAATTTCAGCATGTTTCGAGCAAGCAGCGCGGAGTTATTCCAATTAATCCCTAATATGGGTTAGGGTTGCAATTAGGGTTAGGGTTAGGGTTGTGATTAGGGTTAGGGTTAGGGTTGTGATTAGGGTTAGGGTTAGGGTTGCTATTAGGGTTAGGGTTAGGGATGAATACCCATTGGAGCTCAAGATATTCTTCAATAACTTTTTTTCTGTAGGTCATAGAGACTTGGAAGTTGGTTCCATCTCCACTAATGTGGCTATGCCCGATCCATTGGTACCACCCCCGAGCTTCTACGACCTTTGGAAGGGGTAGGGTTAGGGTTGTGATTAGTGTTTGATTTTTTGGTTGTGATTAGGGTTAGGGTTAGGGATGAAAACCTATAGGAGTTCAAGATATTGTTCAATAACTTTTTTTCTGAAGGTCATAGAGACTTGGAAGTTGGTTCCATCTCCACTAATGTGGCTCTGCCCGATCCATTGGGACCATCCCCGAGCTTCTACGACCTTCGGAAATGGTGAAACCACCAAATCTATAAAAAAAAGTACAAGATATTTTTGAATAACTTTTTTTCTGAAAGTCCTAGAGACTTGTGCATTTCATGATTAATAAAGGGTGGCCTGCCACGCAACCACACCGAATTTCAGCATGTTTCGAGCAAGCAGCGCGGAGTTATTCCAATTAATCCCTAATATGGGTTAGGGTTGCAATTAGGGTTAGGGTTAGGGTTGCAATTAGGGTTAGGGTTAGGGTTGTGATTAGGGTTAGGGTTAGGGTTGCTATTAGGGTTAGGGTTAGGGATGAATACCCATTGGAGCTCAAGATATTCTTCAATAACTTTTTTTCTGTAGGTCATAGAGACTTGGAAGTTGGTTCCATCTCCACTAATGTGGCTATGCCCGATCCATTGGTACCACCCCCGAGCTTCTACGACCTTTGGAAGGGGTAGGGTTAGGGTTGTGATTAGTGTTTGATTTTTTGGTTGTGATTAGGGTTAGGGTTAGGGATGAAAACCTATAGGAGTTCAAGATATTGTTCAATAACTTTTTTTCTGAAGGTCATAGAGACTTGGAAGTTGGTTCCATCTCCACTAATGTGGCTCTGCCCGATCCATTGGGACCATCCCCGAGCTTCTACGACCTTCGGAAATGGTGAAACCACCAAATCTATAAAAAAAAGTACAAGATATTTTTGAATAACTTTTCTTCTGAAAGTCCTAGAGACTTGTGCATTTCATGATTAATAAAGGGTGGCCTGCCACACAACCACACCAAATTTCAGCACGTTTCGAGCAAGCAGCGCAGAGTTATTCCAATTAATCCCTAATATGGGTTAGGGTTGCAATTAGGGTTAGGGTTAGGGTTGTGATTAGGGTTAGGGTTAGGGTTGCTATTAGGGTTAGGGTTAGGGATGAATACCCATTGGAGCTCAAGATATTCTTCAATAACTTTTTTTCTGTAGGTCATAGAGACTTGGAAGTTGGTTCCATCTCCACTAATGTGGCTATGCCCGATCCATTGGTACCACCCCCGAGCTTCTACGACCTTTGGAAGGGGTAGGGTTAGGGTTGTGATTAGTGTTTGATTTTTTGGTTGTGATTAGGGTTAGGGTTAGGGATGAAAACCTATAGGAGTTCAAGATATTGTTCAATAACTTTTTTTCTGAAGGTCATAGAGACTTGGAAGTTGGTTCCATCTCCACTAATGTGGCTCTGCCCGATCCTTTGGAACCATCCCCGAGCTTCTACGACCTTCGGAAATGGTGAAACCACCAAATCTATAAAAAAAAGTACAAGATATTTTTGAATAGCTTTTTTTCTGAAAGTCCTAGAGACTTGTGCATTTCATGATTAATAAAGGGTGGCCTGCCACGCAACCACACCGAATTTCAGCATGTTTCGAGCAAGCAGCGCAGAGTTATTCCAATTAATCCCTAATATGGGTTAGGGTTGCAATTAGGGTTAGGGTTAGGGTTGCAATTAGGGTTAGGGTTAGGGTTGTGATTAGGGTTAGGGTTAGGGTTGCTATTAGGGTTAGGGTTAGGGATGAATACCCATTGGAGCTCAAGATATTCTTCAATAACGTTTTTTCTGTAGGTCATAGAGACTTGGAAGTTGGTTCCATCTCCACTAATGTGGCTATGCCCGATCCATTGGTACCACCCCCGAGCTTCTACGACCTTTGGAAGGGGTAGGGTTAGGGTTGTGATTAGTGTTTGATTTTTTGGTTGTGATTAGGGTTAGGGTTAGGGATGAAAACCTATAGGAGTTCAAGATATTGTTCAATAACTTTTTTTCTGAAGGTCATAGAGACTTGGAAGTTGGTTCCATCTCCACTAATGTGGCTCTGCCCGATCCATTGGGACCATCCCCGAGCTTCTACGACCTTCGGAAATGGTGAAACCACCAAATCTATAAAAAAAAGTACAAGATATTTTTGAATAACTTTTCTTCTGAAGGTCCTAGAGACTTGTGCATTTCATGATTAATAAAGGGTGGCCTGCCACACAACCACACCAAATTTCAGCACGTTTCGAGCAAGCAGCGCAGAGTTATTCCAATTAATCCCTAATATGGGTTAGGGTTGCAATTAGGGTTAGGGTTAGGGTTGTGATTAGGGTTAGGGTTAGGGTTGCTATTAGGGTTAGGGTTAGGGATGAATACCCATTGGAGCTCAAGATATTCTTCAATAACGTTTTTTCTGTAGGTCATAGAGACTTGGAAGTTGGTTCCATCTCCACTAATGTGGCTATGCCCGATCCATTGGTACCACCCCCGAGCTTCTACGACCTTTGGAAGGGGTAGGGTTAGGGTTGTGATTTGTGTTTGATTTTTTGGTTGAGATTAGGGTTACGGTTAGGGATGAAAACCTATAGGAGTTCAAGATATTGTTCAATAACTTTTTTTCTGAAGGTCATAGAGACTTGGAAGTTGGTTCCATCTCCACTAATGTGGCTCTGCCCGATCCTTTGGAACCATCCCCGAGCTTCTACGACCTTCGGAAATGGTGAAACCACCAAATCTATAAAAAAAAGTACAAGATATTTTTGAATAGCTTTTTTTCTGAAAGTCCTAGAGACTTGTGCATTTCATGATTAATAAAGGGTGGCTTGCCACGCAACCACACCGAATTTCAGCATGTTTCAAGCAAGCAGCGCGGAGTTATTCCAATTAATCCCTAATATGGGTTAGGGTTAGGGTTAGGGTTGCAATTAGGGTTAGGGTTAGGGTTGTGATTAGGGTTAGGGTTAGGGTTGCTATTAGGGTTAGGGTTAGGGATGAATACCCATTGGAGCTCAAGATATTCTTCAATAACTTTTTTTCTGTAGGTCATAGAGACTTGGAAGTTGGTTCCATCTCCACTAATGTGGCTATGCCCGATCCATTGGTACCACCCCCGAGCTTCTACGACCTTTGGAAGGGGTAGGGTTAGGGTTGTGATTTGTGTTTGATTTTTTGGTTGTGATTAGGGTTAGGGTTAGGGATGAAAACCTATAGGAGTTCAAGATATTGTTCAATAACTTTTTTTCTGAAGGTCATAGAGACTTGGAAGTTGGTTCCATCTCCACTAATGTGGCTCTGCCCGATCCATTGGGACCATCCCCGAGCTACTACGACCTTCGGAAATGGTGAAACCACCAAATCTATAAAAAAAAGTACAAGATATTTTTGAATAGCTTTTTTTCTGAAAGTCCTAGAGACTTGTGCATTTCATGATTAATAAAGGGTGGCCTGCCACGCAACCACACCGAATTTCAGCATGTTTCGAGCAAGCAGCGCGGAGTTATTCCAATTAATCCCTAATATGGGTTAGGGTTGCAATTAGGGTTAGGGTTAGGGTTGTGATTAGGGTTAGGGTTAGGGTTGTGATTAGGGTTAGGGTTAGGGTTGCTATTAGGGTTAGGGTTAGGGATGAATACCCATTGGAGCTCAAGATATTCTTCAATAACTTTTTTTCTGTAGGTCATAGAGACTTGGAAGTTGGTTCCATCTCCACTAATGTGGCTCTGCCCGATCCATTGGGACCATCCCCGAGCTTCTACGACCTTCGGAAATGGTGAAACCACCAAATCTATAAAAAAAAGTACAAGATATTTTTGAATAACTTTTCTTCTGAAAGTCCTAGAGACTTGTGCATTTCATGATTAATAAAGGGTGGCCTGCCACACAACCACACCAAATTTCAGCACGTTTCGAGCAAGCAGCGCAGAGTTATTCCAATTAATCCCTAATATGGGTTAGGGTTGCAATTAGGGTTAGGGTTAGGGTTGTGATTAGGGTTAGGGTTAGGGTTGCTATTAGGGTTAGGGTTAGGGATGAATACCCATTGGAGCTCAAGATATTCTTCAATAACTTTTTTTCTGTAGGTCATAGAGACTTGGAAGTTGGTTCCATCTCCACTAATGTGGCTATGCCCGATCCATTGGTACCACCCCCGAGCTTCTACGACCTTTGGAAGGGGTAGGGTTAGGGTTGTGATTAGTGTTTGATTTTTTGGTTGTGATTAGGGTTAGGGTTAGGGATGAAAACCTATAGGAGTTCAAGATATTGTTCAATAACTTTTTTTCTGAAGGTCATAGAGACTTGGAAGTTGGTTCCATCTCCACTAATGTGGCTCTGCCCGATCCATTGGGACCATCCCCGAGCTTCTACGACCTTCGGAAATGGTGAAACCACCAAATCTATAAAAAAAAGTACAAGATATTTTTGAATAACTTTTTTTCTGAAAGTCCTAGAGACTTGTGCATTTCATGATTAATAAAGGGTGGCCTGCCACGCAACCACACCGAATTTCAGCATGTTTCGAGCAAGCAGCGCGGAGTTATTCCAATTAATCCCTAATATGGGTTAGGGTTGCAATTAGGGTTAGGGTTAGGGTTGCAATTAGGGTTAGGGTTAGGGTTGTGATTAGGGTTAGGGTTAGGGTTGCTATTAGGGTTAGGGTTAGGGATGAATACCCATTGGAGCTCAAGATATTCTTCAATAACTTTTTTTCTGTAGGTCATAGAGACTTGGAAGTTGGTTCCATCTCCACTAATGTGGCTATGCCCGATCCATTGGTACCACCCCCGAGCTTCTACGACCTTTGGAAGGGGTAGGGTTAGGGTTGTGATTAGTGTTTGATTTTTTGGTTGTGATTAGGGTTAGGGTTAGGGATGAAAACCTATAGGAGTTCAAGATATTGTTCAATAACTTTTTTTCTGAAGGTCATAGAGACTTGGAAGTTGGTTCCATCTCCACTAATGTGGCTCTGCCCGATCCATTGGGACCATCCCCGAGCTTCTACGACCTTCGGAAATGGTGAAACCACCAAATCTATAAAAAAAAGTACAAGATATTTTTGAATAGCTTTTTTTCTGAAAGTCCTAGAGACTTGTGCATTTCATGATTAATAAAGGGTGGCCTGCCACGCAACCACACCGAATTTCAGCATGTTTCGAGCAAGCAGCGCGGAGTTATTCCAATTAATCCCTAATATGGGTTAGGGTTGCAATTAGGGTTAGGGTTAGGGTTGCAATTAGGGTTAGGGTTAGGGTTGTGATTAGGGTTAGGGTTAGGGTTGCTATTAGGGTTAGGGTTAGGGATGAATACCCATTGGAGCTCAAGATATTCTTCAATAACTTTTTTTCTGTAGGTCATAGAGACTTGGAAGTTGGTTCCATCTCCACTAATGTGGCTATGCCCGATCCATTGGTACCACCCCCGAGCTTCTACGACCTTTGGAAGGGGTAGGGTTAGGGTTGTGATTAGTGTTTGATTTTTTGGTTGTGATTAGGGTTAGGGTTAGGGATGAAAACCTATAGGAGTTCAAGATATTGTTCAATAACTTTTTTTCTGAAGGTCATAGAGACTTGGAAGTTGGTTCCATCTCCACTAATGTGGCTCTGCCCGATCCATTGGGACCATCCCTGAGCTTCTACGACCTTCGGAAATGGTGAAACCACCAAATCTATAAAAAAAAGTACAAGATATTTTTGAATAACTTTTCTTCTGAAAGTCCTAGAGACTTGTGCATTTCATGATTAATAAAGGGTGGCCTGCCACACAACCACACCAAATTTCAGCACGTTTCGAGCAAGCAGCGCAGAGTTATTCCAATTAATCCCTAATATGGGTTAGGGTTGCAATTAGGGTTAGGGTTAGGGTTGTGATTAGGGTTAGGGTTAGGGTTGCTATTAGGGTTAGGGTTAGGGATGAATACCCATTGGAGCTCAAGATATTCTTCAATAACTTTTTTTCTGTAGGTCATAGAGACTTGGAAGTTGGTTCCATCTCCACTAATGTGGCTATGCCCGATCCATTGGTACCACCCCCGAGCTTCTACGACCTTTGGAAGGGGTAGGGTTAGGGTTGTGATTAGTGTTTGATTTTTTGGTTGTGATTAGGGTTAGGGTTAGGGATGAAAACCTATAGGAGTTCAAGATATTGTTCAATAACTTTTTTTCTGAAGGTCTTAGAGACTTGGAAGTTGGTTCCATCTCCACTAATGTGGCTCTGCCCGATCCATTGGGACCATCCCTGAGCTTCTACAACCTTCGGAAATGGTGAAACCACCAAATCTATAAAAAAAAGTACAAGATATTTTTGAATAACTTTTTTTCTGAAAGTCCTAGAGACTTGTGCATTTCATGATTAATAAAGGGTGGCTTGCCACGCAACCACACCGAATTTCAGCATGTTTCAAGCAAGCAGCGCGGAGTTATTCCAATTAATCCCTAATATGGGTTAGGGTTAGGGTTAGGGTTGCAATTAGGGTTAGGGTTAGGGTTGTGATTAGGGTTAGGGTTAGGGTTGCTATTAGGGTTAGGGTTAGGGATGAATACCCATTGGAGCTCAAGATATTCTTCAATAACTTTTTTTCTGTAGGTCATAGAGACTTGGAAGTTGGTTCCATCTCCACTAATGTGGCTATGCCCGATCCATTGGTACCACCCCCGAGCTTCTACGACCTTTGGAAGGGGTAGGGTTAGGGTTGTGATTTGTGTTTGATTTTTTGGTTGAGATTAGGGTTAGGGTTAGGGATGAAAACCTATAGGAGTTCAAGATATTGTTCAATAACTTTTTTTCTGAAGGTCATAGAGACTTGGAAGTTGGTTCCATCTCCACTAATGTGGCTCTGCCCGATCCATTGGAACCATCCCCGAGCTTCTACGACCTTCGGAAATGGTGAAACCACCAAATCTATAAAAAAAAGTACAAGATATTTTTGAATAACTTTTCTTCTGAAAGTCCTAGAGACTTGTGCATTTCATGATTAATAAAGGGTGGCCTGCCACGCAACCACACCAAATTTCAGCACGATTCGAGCAAGCAGCGCAGAGTTATTCCAATTAATCCCTAATATGGGTTAGGGTTGCAATTAGGGTTAGGGTTAGGGTTGTGATTAGGGTTAGGGTTAGGGTTGCTATTAGGGTTAGGGTTAGGGATGAATACCCATTGGAGCTCAAGATATTCTTCAATAACTTTTTTTCTGTAGGTCATAGAGACTTGGAAGTTGGTTCCATCTCCACTAATGTGGCTATGCCCGATCCATTGGTACCACCCCCGAGCTTCTACGACCTTTGGAAGGGGTAGGGTTAGGGTTGTGATTTGTGTTTGATTTTTTGGTTGAGATTAGGGTTAGGGTTAGGGATGAAAACCTATAGGAGTTCAAGATATTGTTCAATAACTTTTTTTCTGAAGGTCATAGAGACTTGGAAGTTGGTTCCATCTCCACTAATGTGGCTCTGCCCGATCCATTGGAACCATCCCCGAGCTTCTACGACCTTCGGAAATGGTGAAACCACCAAATCTATAAAAAAAAGTACAAGATATTTTTGAATAACTTTTCTTCTGAAAGTCCTAGAGACTTGTGCATTTCATGATTAATAAAGGGTGGCCTGCCACGCAACCACACCAAATTTCAGCACGTTTCGAGCAAGCAGCGCAGAGTTATTCCAATTAATCCCTAATATGGGTTAGGGTTGCAATTAGGGTTAGGGTTAGGGTTGTGATTAGGGTTAGGGTTAGGGTTGCTATTAGGGTTAGGGATGAATACCCATTGGAGCTCAAGATATTCTTCAATAACTTTTTTTCTGTAGGTCATAGAGACTTGGAAGTTGGTTCCATCGCCACTAATGTGGCTATGCCCGATCCATTGGTACCACCCCCGAGCTTCTACGACCTTTGGAAGGGGTAGGGTTAGGGTTGTGATTTGTGTTTGATTTTTTGGTTGAGATTAGGGTTAGGGTTAGGGATGAAAACCTATAGGAGTTCAAGATATTGTTCAATAACTTTTTTTCTGAAGGTCATAGAGACTTGGAAGTTGGTTCCATCTCCACTAATGTGGCTCTGCCCGATCCATTGGAACCATCCCCGAGCTTCTACGACCTTCGGAAATGGTGAAACCACCAAATCTATAAAAAAAAGTACAAGATATTTTTGAATAACTTTTCTTCTGAAAGTCCTAGAGACTTGTGCATTTCATGATTAATAAAGGGTGGCCTGCCACGCAACCACACCAAATTTCAGCACGTTTCGAGCAAGCAGCGCAGAGTTATTCCAATTAATCCCTAATATGGGTTAGGGTTGCAATTAGGGTTAGGGTTAGGGTTGTGATTAGGGTTAGGGTTAGGGTTGCTATTAGGGTTAGGGATGAATACCCATTGGAGCTCAAGATATTCTTCAATAACTTTTTTTCTGTAGGTCATAGAGACTTGGAAGTTGGTTCCATCTCCACTAATGTGGCTATGCCCGATCCATTGGTACCACCCCCGAGCTTCTACGACCTTTGGAAGGGGTAGGGTTAGGGTTGTGATTAGTGTTTGATTTTTTGGTTGTGATTAGGGTTAGGGTTAGGGATGAAAACCTATAGGAGTTCAAGATATTGTTCAATAACTTTTTTTCTGAAGGTCATAGAGACTTGGAAGTTGGTTCCATCTCCACTAATGTGGCTATGCCCGATCCATTGGTACCACCCCCGAGCTTCTACGACCTTTGGAAGGGGTAGGGTTAGGGTTGTGATTTGTGTTTGATTTTTTGGTTGTGATTAGGGTTAGGGTTAGGGATGAAAACCTATAGGAGTTCAAGATATTGTTCAATAACTTTTTTTCTGAAGGTCATAGAGACTTGGAAGTTGGTTCCATCTCCACTAATGTGGCTCTGCCCGATCCATTGGGACCATCCCCGAGCTTCTACGACCTTCGGAAATGGTGAAACCACCAAATCTATAAAAAAAAGTACAAGATATTTTTGAATAGCTTTTTTTCTGAAAGTCCTAGAGACTTGTGCATTTCATGATTAATAAAGGGTGGCCTGCCACGCAACCACACCGAATTTCAGCATGTTTCGAGCAAGCAGCGCGGAGTTATTCCAATTAATCCCTAATATGGGTTAGGGTTGCAATTAGGGTTAGGGTTAGGGTTGTGATTACGGTTAGGGTTAGGGTTGCTATTAGGGTTAGGGTTAGGGATGAATACCCATTGGAGCTCAAGATATTCTTCAATAACTTTTTTTCTGTAGGTCATAGAGACTTGGAAGTTGGTTCCATCTCCACTAATGTGGCTATGCCCGATCCATTGGTACCACCCCCGAGCTTCTACGACCTTTGGAAGGGGTAGGGTTAGGGTTGTGATTTGTGTTTGATTTTTTGGTTGAGATTAGGGTTAGGGTTAGGGATGAAAACCTATAGGAGTTCAAGATATTGTTCAATAACTTTTTTTCTGAAGGTCATAGAGACTTGGAAGTTGGTTCCATCTCCACTAATGTGGCTCTGCCCGATCCATTGGAACCATCCCCGAGCTTCTACGACCTTCGGAAATGGTGAAACCACCAAATCTATAAAAAAAAGTACAAGATATTTTTGAATAACTTTTCTTCTGAAAGTCCTAGAGACTTGTGCATTTCATGATTAATAAAGGGTGGCCTGCCACGCAACCACACCAAATTTCAGCACGTTTCGAGCAAGCAGCGCAGAGTTATTCCAATTAATCCCTAATATGGGTTAGGGTTGCAATTAGGGTTAGGGTTAGGGTTGTGATTAGGGTTAGGGTTAGGGTTGCTATTAGGGTTAGGGATGAATACCCATTGGAGCTCAAGATATTCTTCAATAACTTTTTTTCTGTAGGTCATAGAGACTTGGAAGTTGGTTCCATCGCCACTAATGTGGCTATGCCCGATCCATTGGTACCACCCCCGAGCTTCTACGACCTTTGGAAGGGGTAGGGTTAGGGTTGTGATTTGTGTTTGATTTTTTGGTTGAGATTAGGGTTAGGGTTAGGGATGAAAACCTATAGGAGTTCAAGATATTGTTCAATAACTTTTTTTCTGAAGGTCATAGAGACTTGGAAGTTGGTTCCATCTCCACTAATGTGGCTCTGCCCGATCCATTGGAACCATCCCCGAGCTTCTACGACCTTCGGAAATGGTGAAACCACCAAATCTATAAAAAAAAGTACAAGATATTTTTGAATAACTTTTCTTCTGAAAGTCCTAGAGACTTGTGCATTTCATGATTAATAAAGGGTGGCCTGCCACGCAACCACACCAAATTTCAGCACGTTTCGAGCAAGCAGCGCAGAGTTATTCCAATTAATCCCTAATATGGGTTAGGGTTGCAATTAGGGTTAGGGTTAGGGTTGTGATTAGGGTTAGGGTTAGGGTTGCTATTAGGGTTAGGGATGAATACCCATTGGAGCTCAAGATATTCTTCAATAACTTTTTTTCTGTAGGTCATAGAGACTTGGAAGTTGGTTCCATCTCCACTAATGTGGCTATGCCCGATCCATTGGTACCACCCCCGAGCTTCTACGACCTTTGGAAGGGGTAGGGTTAGGGTTGTGATTAGTGTTTGATTTTTTGGTTGTGATTAGGGTTAGGGTTAGGGATGAAAACCTATAGGAGTTCAAGATATTGTTCAATAACTTTTTTTCTGAAGGTCATAGAGACTTGGAAGTTGGTTCCATCTCCACTAATGTGGCTATGCCCGATCCATTGGTACCACCCCCGAGCTTCTACGACCTTTGGAAGGGGTAGGGTTAGGGTTGTGATTTGTGTTTGATTTTTTGGTTGTGATTAGGGTTAGGGTTAGGGATGAAAACCTATAGGAGTTCAAGATATTGTTCAATAACTTTTTTTCTGAAGGTCATAGAGACTTGGAAGTTGGTTCCATCTCCACTAATGTGGCTCTGCCCGATCCATTGGGACCATCCCCGAGCTTCTACGACCTTCGGAAATGGTGAAACCACCAAATCTATAAAAAAAAGTACAAGATATTTTTGAATAGCTTTTTTTCTGAAAGTCCTAGAGACTTGTGCATTTCATGATTAATAAAGGGTGGCCTGCCACGCAACCACACCGAATTTCAGCATGTTTCGAGCAAGCAGCGCGGAGTTATTCCAATTAATCCCTAATATGGGTTAGGGTTGCAATTAGGGTTAGGGTTAGGGTTGTGATTACGGTTAGGGTTAGGGTTGCTATTAGGGTTAGGGTTAGGGATGAATACCCATTGGAGCTCAAGATATTCTTCAATAACTTTTTTTCTGTAGGTCATAGAGACTTGGAAGTTGGTTCCATCTCCACTAATGTGGCTATGCCCGATCCATTGGTACCACCCCCGAGCTTCTACGACCTTTGGAAGGGGTAGGGTTAGGGTTGTGATTAGTGTTTGATTTTTTGGTTGTGATTAGGGTTAGGGTTAGGGATGAAAACCTATAGGAGTTCAAGATATTGTTCAATAACTTTTTTTCTGAAGGTCATAGAGACTTGGAAGTTGGTTCCATCTCCACTAATGTGGCTCTGCCCAATCCATTGGGACCATCGCCGAGCTTCTATGACCTTTGGAAATGGTGAAACCACCAAATCTATAAAAAAAAGTACAAGATATTTTTGAATAACTTTTTTTCTGAAAGTCCTCGAGACTTGTGCATTTCATGATTAATAAAGGGTGGCCTGCCACGCAACCACACCGAAGTTCAGCATGTTTCGAGCAAGCAGCGCGGAGTTATTCCAATTAATCCCTAATATGGGTTAGGGTTGCAATTAGGGTTAGGGTTAGGGTTGTGATTAGGGTTAGGGTTAGGGTTGCTATTAGGGTTAGGGTTAGGGATGAATACCCATTGGAGCTCAAGATATTCTTCAATAACTTTTTTTCTGTAGGTCATAGAGACTTGGAAGTTGGTTCCATCTCCACTAATGTGTCTATGCCCGATCCATTGGTACCACCCCCGAGCTTCTACGACCTTTGGAAGGGGTAGGGTTAGGGTTGTGATTAGTGTTTGATTTTTTGGTTGTGATTAGGGTTAGGGTTAGGGATGAAAACCTATAGGAGTTCAAGATATTGTTCAATAACTTTTTTTCTGAAGGTCATAGAGACTTGGAAGTTGGTTCCATCTCCACTAATGTGGCTCTGCCCGATCCATTGGGACCATCCCCGAGCTTCTACGACCTTCGGAAATGGTGAAACCACCAAATCTATAAAAAAAAGTACAAGATATTTTTGAATAACTTTTTTTCTGAAAGTCCTAGAGACTTGTGCATTTCATGATTAATAAAGGGTGGCCTGCCACGCAACCACACCGAATTTCAGCATGTTTCGAGCAAGCAGCGCGGAGTTATTCCAATTAATCCCTAATATGGGTTAGGGTTGCAATTAGGGTTAGGGTTGCAATTAGGGTTAGGGTTAGGGTTGTGATTAGGGTTAGGGTTAGGGATGAATACCCATTGGAGCTCAAGATATTCTTCAATAACTTTTTTTCTGTAGGTCATAGAGACTTGGAAGTTGGTTCCATCTCCACTAATGTGTCTATGCCCGATCCATTGGTACCACCCCCGAGCTTCTACGACCTTTGGAAGGGGTAGGGTTAGGGTTGTGATTAGTGTTTGATTTTTTGGTTGTGATTAGGGTTAGGGTTAGGGATGAAAACCTATAGAAGTTCAAGATATTGTTCAATAACTTTTTTTCTGAAGGTCATAGAGACTTGGAAGTTGGTTCCATCTCCACTAATGTGGCTCTGCCCGATCCATTGGGACCATCCCCGAGCTTCTACGACCTTCGGAAATGGTGAAACCACCAAATCTATAAAAAAAAGTACAAGATATTTTTGAATAACTTTTTTTCTGAAAGTCCTAGAGACTTGTGCATTTCATGATTAATAAAGGGTGGCCTGCCACGCAACCACACCGAATTTCAGCATGTTTCGAGCAAGCAGCGCGGAGTTATTCCAATTAATCCCTAATATGGGTTAGGGTTGCAATTAGGGTTAGGGTTGCAATTAGGGTTAGGGTTAGGGTTGCTATTAGGGTTAGGGTTAGGGATGAATACCCATTGGAGCTCAAGATATTCTTCAATAACTTTTTTTCTGTAGGTCATAGAGACTTGGAAGTTGGTTCCATCTCCACTAATGTGGCTATGCCCGATCCATTGGTACCACCCCCGAGCTTCTACGACCTTTGGAAGGGGTAGGGTTAGGGTTGTGATTAGTGTTTGATTTTTTGGTTGTGATTAGGGTTAGGGTTAGGGATGAAAACCTATAGGAGTTCAAGATATTGTTCAATAACTTTTTTTCTGAAGGTCATAGAGACTTGGAAGTTGGTTCCATCTCCACTAATGTGGCTCTGCCCGATCCATTGGGACCATCCCCGAGCTTCTACGACCTTCGGAAATGGTGAAACCACCAAATCTATAAAAAAAAGTACAAGATATTTTTGAATAACTTTTTTTCTGAAAGTCCTAGAGACTTGTGCATTTCATGATTAATAAAGGGTGGCCTGCCACGCAACCACATCGAATTTCAGCATGTTTCGAGCAAGCAGCGCAGAGTTATTCCAATTAATCCCTAATATGGGTTAGGGTTGCAATTAGGGTTAGGGTTGTGATTAGGGTTAGGGTAAGGGTTGTGATTAGTGTTTGATTTTTTGGTTGTGATTAGGGTTAGGGTTAGGGATGAAAACCTATAGGAGTTCAAGATATTGTTCAATAACTTTTTTTCTGAAGGTCATAGAGACTTGGAAGTTGGTTCCATCTCCACTAATGTGGCTCTGCCCGATCCATTGGGACCATCCCCGAGCTTCTACGACCTTCGGAAATGGTGAAACCACCAAATCTATAAAAAAAAGTACAAGATATTTTTGAATAACTTTTTTTCTGAAAGTCCTAGAGACTTGTGCATTTCATGATTAATAAAGGGTGGCCTGCCACGCAACCACACCGAATTTCAGCATGTTTCGAGCAAGCAGCGCGGAGTTATTCCAATTAATCCCTAATATGGGTTAGGGTTGCAATTAGGGTTAGGGTTAGGGTTGCAATTAGGGTTAGGGTTAGGGTTGCAATTAGGGTTAGGGTTAGGGTTGCAATTAGGGTTAGGGTTAGGGATGAATACCCATTGGAGCTCAAGATATTCTTCAATAACTTTTTTTCTGTAGGTCATAGAGACTTGGAAGTTGGTTCCATCTCCACTAATGTGGCTATGCCCGATCCATTGGTACCACCCCCGAGCTTCTACGACCTTTGGAAGGGGTAGGGTTAGGGTTGTGATTAGTGTTTGATTTTTTGGTTGTGATTAGGGTTAGGGTTAGGGATGAAAACCTATAGGAGTTCAAGATATTGTTCAATAACTTTTTTTCTGAAGGTCATAGAGACTTGGAAGTTGGTTCCATCTCCACTAATGTGGCTCTGCCCGATCCATTGGGACCATCCCCGAGCTTCTACGACCTTCGGAAATGGTGAAACCACCAAATCTATAAAAAAAAAGTACAAGATATTTTTCAATAACTTTTCTTCTGAAAGTCCTAGAGACTTGTGCATTTCATGATTAATAAAGGGTGGCCTGCCACGCAACCACACCGAATTTCAGCATGTTTCGAGCAAGCAGCAAAGAGTTATTCACCCCATAGTGAATATGGGTTAGGGTTGCAATTAGGGTTAGGGTTAGGGTTGTGATTAGGGTTAGGGATGAAAGCCCATTGGAGATCAAGATATTCTTCAATTACTTTTTTTCTGAAGGTCAAAGAGACTTGGAAGTTGGTTCCATCTCCACTAATGTGACTATGCCCGATCCATTGGTACCACCCCCGAGCTTCTACAGCCTTTGGAAGGGGTAGGGTTAGGGTTGTGATTAGTGTTTGGTTTTTGGCCTGTGATTAGGGTTAGGGATGAAAACCTATTGGAGATCAATATATTCTTCAGTAACTTTTTTTCTGAAGGTCATAGAGACTTGGAAGTTGGTTCCATCTCCACTAATGTGACTATGCCCGATCCATTGGGACCATCCCTGAGCTTCTACGACCTTCGGAAATTGTGACACCACCAAAAAGTAGAAGATATTTTTGAATAACTTTTTTTCTGAAAGTCATAGAGACTTGGGCATTTCGTGATTAATAAAGGGTAGCCTGCCACACAACCACACCGAATTTCAGCATGTTTCGAGCCAGCAGCGCAGAGTTATTCACCCCATAGTGAATATGGGTTCGGTTTGCAATTAGGGTTAGGGTTGTGATTAGGGATGAAAACTATTGGAGATCAAGATATTCTTGAATAACTATTTTTTCGAGCTTCTACGACTGGGGTCACCAACGTTTTGAAAACTGAGAGCTACTTCGTTGAGGGCATGGTCACGAAACAGAAAAATTCTGATGCCACAAATCTGATCTGAATAATCCTCCATATTTAAATGGCTTATACAAGTGATAGGTTTGCAGAATTATTGCTTATTGATAATAGGTATTTATCATTTATTTACCACAGTTATAATCCTCTCAATAGTCTACTCTTCAGTACAAGTGCATTATGTCAAACCTATACACTACATAACATCTACCTATATCTACTTACCTACCTACCTACCTACCTACCTACCTACCTACCTACCTAGTTACCTATCTACCTATGCCTACATGTTCGGGGAGATGGGAGGTAAACAGTGATATGGTGTGATTTGTTTTTCTGTTATCTCTAAATGACAGTGTATTCATATTAAACCATGACTGTGTTAAATGACTGTAGCCTGTGGTTGTTCACCAGATGTCTCTCCTCTGGTCCCTGCCCGTCTGAAGTTTTGCATTAGATAGGGAATGGTCTTAGTTTTTCTTTGAATGTTATCCAAATGACCAGGAGTGTTCTTTTGAAAGAGCAGCCAGGAGCCTGCTCACAGTAATAAATGACACTGTTTTATGACCACAGACAGGCGGCTGTGGCATTGTTTGATAAAAATAAAAAGCTGATGAGACCTCCAATTCCTGGTGATTTGCTGTTATTGTAAATGATAATGTGTAAGGAGCTGAGAGTGACCATTTAGTTACACTAAACAAGGAAACAAATGAGGTAAATGAATGCTCACATCAGCTGGTGATAAATAAAAATCACTTATCAAAGGGTCAGTTCACCCTAAAAACCTCTTCTCACTTACAACCTGTGGTCATTCTTTTACTTTTGGTGGTAGTTGCCAAAGTTTTAGTCTGAGATTTCTGCTTCTTCTCCAACACAGTGGAATGAACTGAATTATTATTCCACCAAATTTGATTATATATTTAAAATTATATTTAAAATGATATTATTGCGGTTAAACCCCAGTTCACAGTGTCAGAACGTCTTATGTAGCATCAGGAATGAGTTCTAATTGTGTTTGTGGTGATATCTTTATATGTTTTCTGTAAGCACCAGAAACAAATCAAACTTTCACCTCCACTTTAATATAAAACTTTTACGTGGCTACATGTGGGATAAGATGCTTTGTTTTCGTACACTGGGTTAATTAACCATTTAATATCAGCGTAAAACCAGTGTTTTCTCTCATTCTCTCATTCTCTCATCATCCCAATCCACAGCCCTGACTCTGCAGGCAGCACATCCACCTTTAGTCAAGTTGCATATTTGTTTTTTCAGCTTAATTTGCAAGGCATATTTCCCCTGGTGTGTCATGGGTACAGTCAGAGTCTCTGCACTTAAACCTCCAAAGAGTAAGGTGCTTGATGTCACCATGGTGGACATCCACACTGTGATTATTGTTCAGTAATAACATTTAACCGGAAGAAGGAACTACACCGCGGGAGACAAAATGAATAAGAAAAGATATTTTCTGGATCCTCCAGAGGTCAAAGATTACCTGGTCAAAGGAGAGAGATTTACCAAGTGGTCAGAGGTGAGTGGATACTTCAATAAATCAGAGCTGGTGATGATCATAATTAATAACTGTATGAATCTAATCTGTATACTTGCAGAGGTTTAGTTTAATACCATTATTATAACCGTTGTCCTGATGAACTTTTGTCACTGATGTGTGTGTTTAACTGTTCTGGAAAATATCCAGAGAAGATCCTATTTAACATTAGCACATCACCATCAAGCAGCTCTTTTTCAGACCTTTAAACTCAATAAATGTCCAATTCCTTGTCTCCATCAAGGACTCCACAAAGACTGTCCCTGTCACCATGAAGATGGATCCCAAAGGTTTTTTCGTCTACTGGATCAACCAAAGCAAGGTAATCAATACAAATATTCCAGATAAAGAAAGAAAGAAAAATTGCCCTTGCACAGTGGGTGATATAGAAATAAAATCGTTTTTTGTGTGTGCGTCAGACGAGCACAATCGGACAGATTCAAACATACATCAAACAGAGGTGATCGTCTTTCAGCGACTCACACCCACAGTGTGTGTAATTAGGATGTGTCAGAATTGTGAGATAGCCGGGAGCTGTGCTGCACCTTCTGGTCCCGGCAGCTTGTGGAGGTTATTGATTGGTTTGTGTTGTGGGCTCACCATCCCGCTGCACTGTGCTGCTGCACTGTGATGCATTCGGTGGAGAGAGAACTCTTTGTCTCTACTACTCTCTTTCTCTCTTATTGATACACCTCTCCATTTATGTTTGACACTGTCTTTCCTCATGATTGTTTTCAATATTGTTGTCTTGTTACACCTGCTATCTACTGCATTTCTGTGTGTCATGGGATCCCTCAGTTGAGACTGTCCCTGAGGTCTCTATGTTTTTCACTCTGTTAAAATATTATTTTGCACCTTTTCCTAACTCTAGTCGAAGGTTAAGGAAAGAGGATGCTGCACCTTGTACAGATGAGGAAAAGTTTGATTTTGGCTGGAGGGGTCTTTCTGTGTAGTTTGCATGTTCTCCCTGTGTTTGCATGGATTTTCTGCTGGTACTCCAGCTTCCTCCCACAGTCCAAAGACATTTTGGTTGACATGTTGATTGAAGACACTAAATTGATCGTAGGTGTGAATGTGAGTGTGAATGGTTTTCTCAGTATGTTGGCCCTATGATTGATTGGCCACTTGTCCAAGGTGAAGCCCGCCTCTCGCACATTGTCAGCAGAGATTGGCTCCAGCTCCCTGTGCGACCCTCAAAAGAATTAGGGCTATAGATAATGGAAGGATGGATGATGGTATATATATTTCCACTTAATATGTGTTCATTTTTTGGTGTTTTCACATTTATTTTTCAATTACAAGCATCCTTGATAAAGAAGACATTTAACTATAAAATAACTGTATTTGTACACATACTCTCAATGTTATTTTATGGGTTTTGAATGTTGTAACACTGTTATTCAATATAAATGTATCATCTGTATTTTAAATGAAAAAGCATCACCACAGCTGCTGGATTAGGACATTCTAGTTGAATATTCTTCACTCAAAAAAAGTTAATCTCATAGTTTCTGCACTTGACCAAAGGATGACTTGTAGGTCTATCCATATTTGGACTCGCACCTACTTGTATTGGAGATAATTCTCTGCTTCTTGTTTCTAGGAGACAATGTTCCTGGATGTTGCTGCCATCAGAGATACCCGGACAGGAAAATATGCAAAACTTCCCAAAGTGAGTACAGCATGATGATGTGTGTTCACTCTGGTTTGACAATTAAGTCAAGCTCATATGTTGGTTGTGTAAGAATCTCTGCTGGCATGCAAATACCATCTCAGGCCTTTTAGGTTTCCCATTAGCATGAGAGGCATATTTGCATTGCAAAAAACATAGCTATGGACACATGCACCCAGGCTACTCCTCCACTGCACACACACACACACACACACACACACACACACACACACACACACACACACACACACACACACACACACACACACACACACACACACACACACTACACTCTGAGTCATGATCTGAGATTTCTGTGAGAGAGCTTGTTTGTGTTTTGGTTTTGTCAGTTGAAAGTTCAAAGTCCTCATCTGCCTCCGCCAAAAGCAGAGAGCACAGAGCACAGAGCACGACATCATCCCATTGAGGGTGCAGCTGGAAACATGTCCTACTCTCAGGGCTCCTGAGGAGATTTGGGTTCCAGTGCTGACGTCAGCTCTGTACTTTAAATAAAATAGAACAGAACAGATTTGAATAGAATAGAAGCCATTTTAAAGTCATCATAAAATATAATTTACAGGAGAGCAGTGACTAAAGTCGGTTTTCTCCTGTTTGCATTGTACATGAAAGATTCTTTGTGTGTGTGTATATTCTTTATTGTTACTTCCACAGGACCTTTTCCAGTGTAAACACTGAACTTGTCAGGAACAGTAGACCCCATGGGGACCAAAGCCTGGTCCCACTGAGCTCCTGGTTTAGGGGTAAAATGTAAATTGGTCATGATTAAGGTTATAGAGATAATTTTGCTTAGGTTTTCCGCAATGAATGGAAGTAAATGCAGTGTCCAAACGAGGATAGAGGCGCAAACCCAGGTGTGTGTGTGTGTGTGCATTGGTTTGCATGTCCCGGTCAGCACATTTGCCTGTGTTGCACAAGCTCCCAGGTGTCCAATCTGTGTAGAGATCAAGTTAATCAGACATGATTTTTAAATAAACAAAGAACAAAAAAATAGATAATAGAAAAATTATAAAACAGCTCATTGACCAAAATTGACATTTCATTGTACTGATTCTCCTCTTCCTACTACAACACTGGGATCTCATTTACAACGATAAATATGGAAGAGGTAGTTTTTTATTTCTTCATTCAGTTTTCTATCGATCAAAATTTTCCCTTTGATTCAAAGGAACACAAATGTATATTCACAAACACCAAACATACAAAATATACTACTACAACCACTAGAACTCCTCTTCCTACTACAACTACTGCTGCTATTACCACCACTACTACTACTGATACTAATAATACTTATGACAATAACAACCACTGCTCTCCTTCTTTCTTGACTTTTAACAGCACCCTAAGGTTCGCAACGTGTTTAACCTGGACTTTCCAGACAGCAACCATCTTGCCAAAACTCTGACCATAGTCTCTGGTCCTGACACGGTGAATCTGACCTATTATAACTTCTTCGCTTCTAAAGAGAAAGTGACACAGGTAATAAAGCTCCATATACACTGAGTGTGTGTGTTACTGGCACTGTGTCCTTTCTTTTGCTGTTTACAATCATCCCTCCTTTTGTCACAGATCCTGAGCCACAGGCCATTAGCCAGTTTACAATGCCACAATCTCTCTCTTCCATTTAGTCTTAATTAGACTTTATGACTCCAATATCCAGGTTTAATCGGCTGTAATGAAATCACAATTGTGTTTTGTTCAAACACAACATGCACCACTCTCATTTCCTTAGGTACCATTATGTTAATGCCCTCTAGTGGTGAGTTTGTGTGGAATTTTAAAGCCTTTTTAAATTATTATGGGGCATATCAAGCACAATTCATGTTTGCACTCAAGTGTAACTTTACTGTTCATTTTTCTAATTAAATGCACAATCAGAACTGGGCTAATGACATTCTTGCAATTGCCTACAACCCTGCGAGAAACAACGCGTGCAGACAGGTCTTCCTGGAGAAAATGTGAGTACAGAATAACATTTCGTTCCACGTAACTTCATTGTGTTTAACACAGTTTAGAATTATCGCACAGAAACTGTGACCCCTCTGTGTTTTCAATCTTAGATTCATCCGCATTTCTCTTCAGACAAACAAGGACGGCAAGATCCCAGTGAAGAAGTAGGTTAGAGTGCAGCCATGTGAGGATGTAGGATGTCACACAGTCGTACGTTTATACAGTGAATTCCCATGTTTCCTGCACAATGTTTCGCTGTGTGTGTTTCTCAGTATTTACAAGATGTTCCCTGCGGATAAGAAGAGGGTGGAAAATGCCTTAGCTTCAGCACATCTCCCTAAAGGAAAGGTTAGAAGCTGCATTCTGTCTCCTGGCATATACTGTATATTATTACATTTTAACACTCTAGTTGCATGATTATTTCAAGATGAAGCCAAAGGTTTGTGCGTTAACTCAGTAGTAAATACTTTTCGATTGTTGCTGTTAGTTGTATGATTTGGGTATCATATATCGTATATGTTCACATTTCAGCATGACACCATAAAGCCTGATGTGTTCACTGAGGATGCCTTCAGGGCCTTCCTGACATATCTCTGCCCTCGGCCAGAGATTTACGAGATCTTCAATACTTAGTGAGTTGACCTCTTTTATTTTGTTGATTATCTTCAGGGTAATCACACATATCACTGTATATCCTGTAGACTTCTCAGATTTACATCCACTGAATCTGAAATATTACCTCCTCCAAGGAAGTCTTTTAGTAATAGTCAGTAAAGAGTCTATCAAACATACACACACAATCATCATCATCAGCTCTTATCTGACATCTAAATATATATCCCCAATTTTTTTTATCCGATAGTTCTGGAGTCATAAACATGCTTCTTTACATTTTCTGATTTGGAAGCACAAAGCCAGAGACGTCTGCTTCTATTGACATTGTGGGGGCCTCATGCTGGCCAATCTGATTTCTCCTACTCATGCATTAGTTACCTGGTAGTCAACATGAGCAACAGCTCTGATGAGTTTGTCACCCCCCACCCCCAGCTCTACAAAACCCACCATGACGAAGGAAAATTTCAGCAAGTTCCTCAACGAGAAGCAGAGAGACTCTCGGCTCAACGAGGAGCTGTTCCCACGCCTGCGGCAGGACCAGATCAAGGCTTTGATGGACAAATACGAGCCCTGTTTAAGTAACACTAACAGAGGTGAGATTAGTGGATGATAGGTTTGTTACATGGACGACTGGTAATTCATGCAGCTTTGTTTGCATGTTTGGTTTACATGCTTCTTTTTGCAGGTTTGATTTCACCAGATGGTTTTCTGTTTTTTCTGATGGGGCCGGAGACATCAGTCGTCATGCAGGACAGGCTGGCTAAGTGTCAGGACATGACCCAACCCATACCTCACTACTTCATCAAGTCGTCCCACAACACATACCTGACAGGTCACACTCAGCTGTTTTCTTATAGCTTTGAAATGTAACTTCACATACAACATACTAATTAGCTTGCTAAAGTTGTTGTTTAGTGTTGTAAAGACTATAGTCGCCTTCAGCCATTTAAACCGCTGGTACAGGTGGCTGGTGCTGAGACAGCTGGGGCTAAATGGTGTCTGAGGAGTGCAGAGCGGTGGCCCTGAGGAGAGGATGGGGGATGTCTCTGAATCGTAGACGATGTGGTGGTTTAATTTGAGCATAGATTTGAAAATAATCACAACTTTCCAGATTCTCCCTCACAAGCGGTCGCTGGACATCCCAAATAGTTGACTGTGTGTAAGCATTGGCCTTGCAAAGGTCCTAGATTGTTTGAACCACTAGGTGGCGTTATGAGCCTTGCTCATCCCAGAAAATGTATTATGAACAATAATATACATATGATTTATTTACTGCTAAAAAACACATTTAAGTTTGCAGTATCACCTTAAATCTTTGTACCTAATTCCTATGAGGTACCCCTAATCAGTCTGTATATTTGTAGACTGACATGCATAATTTTTGGAAACATGTTTGGAGACTCTCTCTCTGTCTGTGGCCCTGCAGCTGGTCAGTTCTCTGGTGTGTCCTCCCCGGAGATGTATCGACAGTGTCTGCTGTCCGGCTGCCGGTGTCTGGAGCTGGACTGCTGGAAGGGCAAACCTCCAGATGAAGAGCCAATCATCACCCACGGCTTCACCATGACGACTGAGATTCTCTTCAAGGCATGTTAACAAAATCATTACTCAGATAAGAATAAATATGAATATGAAATATTTTATTGTAGTATTTGTGTTGATTTATAGTAGAAAACAACCCAGAAAATGAACAGGATTTATATCACTTCATTGTTCATGCACCTCCCACTTCCAGTGAATACTAATCCAGGGCCTTTTCCAGTAAATGGCCAACCTATAATTTCCTAGGTTCACAGTTTGTGATGTTTTTCAACAAGAGCAAAGGGCTTTACAAAATACATGGGAATCAAACAGAATAAAACAAGACGAAGCAAAAAAAGGGACAATAACGGAAAAGAAAATATTAAAAACAAACAATATCCATTAAAGCAAGTTAAAAATCAGGCATTAAAATTTTTTTTAAATATGTTTTAAGTGCTGATTTAAAAACAGGTCAGGCAAGGAAATCCAGAGCCTTGATTTACTTGATTGGAAAACCTAAGATTCAATTTTAGAGCATAGGGAGCTCTGTGACACAACTGGGGGCCAGATTGTGCTGAGCTTTAAAACTCTTGTAGAATCAATCCTAAGTGTGACTGGCAGTCAATGAAAGGAGACAAGAATAGAAGAGACATGCAGCCCCTACGTTTGGTGTTGGTTAAAATGCGAGCAGCAGTGATTTGCACCAGCTAAAGCCGAGACACAGAGGATCGATAGGTACATGTATATAGTGATAAGCCTATAAATTCTCTGACTATCTTTGATTCATGTTTGCGTGCACATTAAAAGGGTGTGTGAAGAAAAAAAACCACACACACACAAAATCACACAACATGCTGTGCGGGGTGCCCAATGCCCTGTCATTCTTCTGCACTCAACACTTCCATTTAAGGGCAGCCGCAGATCCGCAGTCTCAGGGGCCCTGACACAACACCTCAGTTCAGTTTAATGTCAGACTGTGGATGTAATGGGTTCGGATCTGACCTCAGGGCCTCTGCATAGACGCAGTAGTTCTGCAGTTTGCCAGGACGGCTCTCATCATGTTTTGGGAGAAAGGCTGTGAAGGGCTCAGTCTGTCATGCTCTTCTGAGATTTTAATGATTTTAATCTTGTACCCATGTTTTTCTGCTGCATGTTTGTGCTTTCCTGCCAGCTGCATCTCTTCAATCATCATCTAATTAAATGCATAAACAAAACACATGGTTCGTCTGTGTGACAGGATGTGATTGAGGCCATCGCCGAGAGCGCCTTCAAGACCTCGCAGTACCCCGTCATCCTGTCGTTTGAGAATCACGTGGACTCGTAAGAGCTTTTCCCAAGAACTCATGCCATTAACACAATGTAATAATGCGTGGTGTACTGATGGGAAAAAGGATGTAGCTGGACCTTTTCTAGTAGTAAGAGGCGTTGCTGTGTTTTATTACAGGGTGAAACAACAGGAGAAGATGGCCAACTACTGCAAAACCATATTTGGTGATGCCCTGCTGACAGAGCCACTGGACAAATACCCTGTGAGCGCACTGCAGCAACACACTGTCAAAGCATTAGAAAGTTTGTACGGGGGGGTGGGGTATGTTAAACAGAACACTTTGTCTGATAAATCTGATAAGGCATTGTCATGGTAGACTGTGCGGCTCAGCGGACTGCTGCAGACTAACCGCACAGGCATGAAGGAAATTAATGTCAATGTTCATGTTTCATGTTTGTCCTCATCTCTGCTAGACATGACCCTAATAGGCTGCCATACCCATCCTCTTGTGTACGCTGTGCAATTCATGCCATATCCTGTCCCCTGATCACACACTGATTCGTCAGTTTTTTTAATGTTAGATTTTGGATTCTTTCTCATCTCATTTGTGTCTGAAATCCAGCTGAAACCAGGTCAGCAGATCCCCAGCCCATCTGAGCTCATGGGCAAAATCCTCATCAAGAACAAGAAGGGCAGCCACGAGAAACCAGCCCAGACTAAGAAAACCACCGCAGCTGCCTCAGACCAGACCCCGACCACAGTCGCACCCGCCCAGGTCACAAGCAACACTTCTCAGGATCCTGCGCCCACCAACGTGGAGAACCAAGGTGGTAGCACCGAGCCAAATCTGATTACACTCCTAAAATAGGCCTGTTTATTTATTTGTTATGTTTACGTGGTTTAACAGAAGGGGACGCAGGTGTGGAGGACAACGAGGAGCAGGAGGAGATAGATGAACAGGATGAGGAGAAAATGAAGACATCGGACGAGGTGGAGGACAACAGCCGCGATGACAGTTTTACTGCGTTACATCATCCGGTGCCTGGCGAAAAAACATTTCAGTTAACTTCCTGTCAATCCCCCACAGGGCACAGCTGGGCAAGAAGTAACATCCTACGAGGCCATGTCATCCCTGGTCAACTACATCCAGCCCAACAAATTCATCTCTTTTGACAATGCCAGAAGTAAACAAACCCAGACAAAAATATTTTTCTTTCATACAACATATACTTAAAGCAATCACAAGTAAACAAATCAGAGTTGGTGCGAGTTATGTCATTTTCCATGCTGTTTTCTTCCTCGCAGAGAAAAACAGGAGTTATGTCATCTCGTCTTTTGTGGAGACCAAAGGGGAGGCAATGATTTCCAAGACTGCTGTCGAATTTGTCGAGTATCCTTAAAGAGTGCTGAAAAATGAATACTGCAAAAAGAAAAATACAAAAATGGAAATCTGTGTTCAACAAGGCTGATTTCAAATCACCCTGAGAACAAAATTGGGCTTCTTAAATCGTCTTTCTCAGATACAATAAGAGGCAGATGAGCAGGATTTACCCCAAAGGAACAAGAATGGACTCATCTAACTACAGCCCCCAGCCTTTTTGGAACGTGGGTTGCCAGATGGTGGCACTCAACTACCAGACGATGGGTAGAAATGCTCACGCAGTGCACTAACAACTGCATTAAATTAAAGGATGTCACCATTTACGCTTCTTGTTTGAGTGTGACTTAAAATATCATGAGCTTCTATTCTTTAAGAGCAGAGGTTCTGTTTTTCACCACAGCAGGTCAGTGTTGCACCTCTCTGAGCTGCACAGGCCTGCGCTGTGCTTTGCATTTTTCAAAATGCTCTCTGCTCTGCTCCTCCTTGTGCTGCAGAAAGGGGGCATGAATGTCGCTGCTGTCTCTGTCTTTATTTCCAGACTTCCCCATGCAGCTGAACATGGCTCTGTTTGAGTTCAATGGCCGGACGGGGTACCTGCTAAAGCACGACGTCCTGCGACGCAGTGACAAGAAGTTTGACCCTTTCTGTGACAGGATTGACACGGTCGTGGCGAGCACTCTGACGATAAAGGCAGGTTCACGGCCTTGGTTTCATCTCAATTTAAGCATCATCACAGTGTGTTTGGCCTGAGAGGACCTGTGCAATCTGAATAGAAAAAAAAAGAATTCGAAGGTGGAAATAATGATCTTTAAAAAAGGTTGATTATTACTACAGCACATATTGCATTGTAGAGAAACTAATGAACTAACAATACAATATGTATTAAGCTGACGGCTGTTTTTACTCTTCTAAATTGAGTAATATATTGCCCTCAAGAGCCTTATAAGTCTATGTGTGTCTGTGTCTGTGTATGTGCAGCACTTGGTTTTCTCTGTACTGTGAATGCAGGGCCTGTACTAATACGAGCTTCCTGCTGCGACTGATAAATAGTTCCTGGTATTCAGCAGACTCTCCATGATTGAAAACCTGAGCTCTATTTATATCCACGTGTCCTGAACATGGATCCACACAACAGGACACATCCATACTTAACCAGTTTCATATATGTGTGTGCCATTAAAACCATGTTCCTCTTCATCAGATCTATTCGGGTCAGTTTCTGTCTGACAAGAGCGTGAAGACGGGGGTGGAGGTGGAGGTGATCGGGCTGCCGGGGGACCCCAAAAAGAAGCATCGCACCAAGTGGTCTACTACGCCCAACGCCATCAACCCGGTGTGGAATGAGGAGCCTTTTGTTTTTGACAAGGTGCAGGAAACGTGAAAGAATACTGTGTAGAGCGCTAACCTCAGCAAAGGCCCAACAGTCCCTTTAAACTCAATCAAGATGCACCAAATTGTTTGCATGCATATCCATCCATCGTCTATACCATTTGTCCTTTGAGGGTCACAAGGGGAAAGGCACGGACAGATCAACAACTTATGGCAGGTCCACGAATTATGGAAAAAAAATGGAAAACAGTAAATTAAAAATAAATAAATAAATACATTTCACAAGATTGTTAAAGAAAGGGAAAAAATATTCCTGGATCCACACCAAAATTTGATGGGTTCTCTCCTGACCCATACCACATCCTTGCACCAAGTTTCATTTAATCCATTTAAATAGTTTTTACATTATCTTGCCCACAGACAAACACACAAAAGGGGTTGAAAGCATAACTTCCTTGGCAGAAGTAAATGTGCACAGATTCATATGAGGATGTCTGTGCTTACGAGAGCATGATCTGTTGTGCTTGTTTTTGTCATCATGGACAGATCCTGCTCCCAGAAATGGCTTCTCTGAGACTCGTCGTCCATGAGGAGAACGGCAAATTCTTGGGACACAGGATCATCCCAGTTGATTCCATCCTATCAGGTCAGAAAAAAACCCTCACACCATTTCACGCTTCATCTAATCTGCATCATCTAAAACCTCAGAGTAATCTAAAGCCTCTGGAGTGTTTGTTAACTTGTTTCAGCCACTGGATCTGGGCTGAGCTGCAGCCTTGTCTTTAATTCACAGGTTTTTTTTTTGTGCCCTGCAGGCTTCCATCACATCTGCCTGCACAGTGAGAGCAACATGCCGCTTATGCTCCCGGCTCTCTTTGTGTACATTGAGGTCAAGGACTACATCCCTGCTGGCTTTGCAGGTTCTTGGCTTTTCACTTTTTGCAAAAGAAAAAAAAAAAACTGTACTCTACTGTAATTGAATTCATGCTGTCAGAGTGACAGTCTGGGACAAGACTCTGATTAGATTTACATCGGATGTGTGGGACTAACATAGCTCATATAGTAACATATTTCCTTTTCATTTTGGTGCATGTTAGATAACAAATTGCTTTGTACTATTTGTACACCGGTGTTTATTATTCTCCCTCAGATTTCACCGATGCCTTATTTAACCCAACAAAGGGCACAGAGAAGACCACCAAGACCCAGAAGGAGGTAATGAAAAACTGTTACAGCCAATTTAACTCAACCATCACACACTGATACATGATGATGCTGATGTTCCTGTTCTATTTGTGCCCACACAGTCGTCCTCGAACTACATCTCTCCATATGAGTTACCTCTTGTGGTCAAAACTGCCACAGACAAAGCAAAGGAAAGTGAACCCGCTGTCACAGGTAATTTCAACTCCCCAAGAAGGTGATGTTTTCATCGGTGTCTGTTTGTTTGTTAGCAGAAAAACTACACGACTGATTACCATGAAATGTAGTGGAAGGGTAGGACATGATCCTGGGAAGAACACATTCAATTTTGTTGCTGCTCCAGATTGATTTTTTTAAATCACATAGTGAGACATATTTTTCAACATTTTCATTGATTCCTTAGAGAATAATCCACGAATCATGATGAAAGCTTTAAATTTGTATAATTTGGTGCAGATCCAAATAAAAAAAAAAACTAGGGAATTTAAATGTGGTTCTATAAGGAGAATGTTGGGCCTTGGTGGAGAGTCCCATTCTTATTATCAACATGTGCATGTAGTCCCACAAATACACCAAACTCCGTTAAGAATTCTACATATTTTAAAAGTTTCCTTACTCACTTATCAGGGATTAATTAATGACTTCTAATTCGTGTTAACTGATCCACAGTTTAGCATCACTCTTTAACTTTCTAGGTTTGATGGGACTACTGTCAGTTACACACTTCTCTAAGGAGACCGTACCCATCACATAATTCTTCCTATTGGAAATCAGTGTGACATAAAATTAATTTTAAGGCTGCTATTTTAAGGCAAAAGTGCCAGGTTTAGAAGATGTAATTGATGGCTAAACATTTTGCTTCCACCTATAGAAAAGGCTGTGTCTGAGCGTGCACCTTCTGCTGACACCAATGACCAATCATCCCAGTCTCCACCAGAGACAAGTCCAGGCCAAGCTATAGTAGAAGAAGAGAACTCAACTGATCCTGCAAAACCTGCACAAGAGCCTCCTCAAACTCCTGATACCGCTGCTAAAGATGTAGCACCAATATCTGAAACTCCTCCTGAAGCCGGCCCTCGCCCTGGGGAAGCTGACCCTGAGGGAGAAGCGGCTCTGAAGCCAGAGCCAGCCCCTGAGACCAAAGATGAACCAGTTACTGAGTCCGACACAAACTCTGAGTCTGCTCCAGATGAGAAAGCTGTCCCAGAGGAGGCTCCAGGAGAAACTGCTGCTGTGGTCGTGCCCTGTCCAGAAAGTGCATCACTTGAGTCTGCAGGATCAGACGAATCATCTCAGCTGCCCACATGCAGTGAAGGTAACACCAACGTATGGAATAAATAATATGCCATATTCTACTATGGGAAAAAAAGCTTTTAAGGCTTGAAATCAAACAAAAAGGTTTGAAGCCTTGAATTATGTTATGATATGATATTGATAAAATCCAATCTATGTTAATATTATTTTGTATTTGAGTTTTCCTTGTTCTGAAATGTTGATAGTTGAAAGCTGGCAAACACACACCTGCAATCCTGGAGAGCTCAATAGCGTGGTTTTGGAAGTAAAAAATCCAATTCATTTTTTGATTAGAGATTTTTGATCTGATCTGAAACTGCATAACTGAAAAAAAAGGGACATTTGCTTCTTTAACCTACTGTTTGCTCTCTGCTCAAGTACATTTATATATATATACCAAATTATTTGGGATTAATGTACCTTCAACTGCTGCACTCATCAGTTTACTATAGGGTAATGTCCTATGAAATAAAAAGCAGACCTGTTTAGATTGGTAATTTTTATTAGGGTTTCATTATAAATGCATAACCACTGCCGACACAAATGAGAGTTTTCTCACAGCAGCCCTCCTGTGTGTTCATGCTGCAGAGCCCTCGACTGTGACTACTGAAGAACTGACACAGCACAAGAACTATCTGAAGGTCATCAAGCGCCAGGAGAGAGATATGAAAGAATTGGAGAAAAAATATCAGAAAAAAGCAGAGGATCAGATTCAGAAATACTGCGAAGTCTTCAAGGCTATAAAGAAGAAGGCCTCGCTGAAGAAAAAAGAGTGAGAGAAGATTTTCTTTTCCTTATTTGTTGACATTTTGAGAGTCATTGTCAAGTTGAAACATGCACAGATAAAAAATGTTTGACGATTTAGGCTTGGTGTTGACTGAGGCCCATCAGTCCAATTTCTCCTTTGGTCATTCACCAAACACTGTTTCCTTTAAAGCAGCGGTGGATTCTGCAGCATATTCATACTGACCCACTAATGAAGTTGTTGTTGTTTTGGTCAGTGTTATTAATGAGATTATATTTAGAGGCACGGAGAATATTCCTCAGCTAATGTGTTTTTCTTGCTGAAGCAGAGTATTAGAGGGTGAAGAGAACAACTAAATGAATATGGATGTTAGTCCCGCACGCCAAGCTCTCAGGGTAAAATATGTATTATTCAAGGCCACATGAGCATTTCTGTGGAGGATTTCCAGTAACTAAATGGTTGTAGCCTTATCTCTGTACTTGGAGAGTTGTTAGCTGTTAGTTGATGAACTCTATGTCCTTTTTTTTGTGCCATGCTCTGATGTGTCCTTCAGGGAAGGAGGGAGCACCTCTGACTCCAGTGTGCAGACGGAGCGGGTGCAGGAGCAGAAGGAGAAAATGCTGGCGGAGCTGCAGGCTCTGTGGAGGGAGCAGGGCGATCAGCTCAAGAAGAAGAAAGAGCAGTTTGCTACAGAGGTTTGTCAAATAAAGATTAGATTGAAAAAACACTCAGAGATTAAAAATGTTGCCTTCTGTTCAAAATCAGTAAAAGACATCGCTGGGTTAAAGCAACTCAATATAATTAAATATTGTACCTAAAGCTCAGTGTTTTCATATTTAACAATCAAACACATCACTTCATATACAATATATGAAAGTGGACAAGACAAATTCTAATCAATAAAGATATAGATATAAGATATAAAGATGATGACATGACAGCTCCCCAAACAGTGAAGCCAAATTCTTAATCGCCCCCTGGTGGCTGGTTTCAGTCATAAGCACCATGTTAGTGAATGGGACATGGACCAAACTAAAAATTCAAGTACATGTCAGATACATTTTCTCGAAGATGGTTTCATTGGGTGACTCCATCCCCTGATTGCTACTGGTTCTGGCTCCAAATGTGCAAAATGGCAGTGTTCAGATTTCTGGATAGTGTGAGGAAGAGACATGTGGTCCATCTTTTTTTATATAGTGTATGTGACTCCACAGAGAATTACCACGCACACCTTTGCAATTTTTCCACATAACATATAAATAACACAATATAAATAAATAGCCTTTTTTTCTTCACTAAACTGTACTTATTTTTCATTTATTTATATATCTACTTATTTTATTTCTGCATTTATTCAATGATATATTCTGTATATAATTGGGTCATTTATTTGTTCATTCATTGTTATTTTGGCAATTCAACTTTATAATGTGATGATATCAAAAACCTGTTCTGCTCCTCTAACATGAACAAAAAAAATCAATAATTGAATTCACATTTGAGATACTTTTAATTCCCATTTTCCATCAGTATATATTAGTATATATCAGTATATTTATATGTATTTATAGTATCAAACAGAAATGGGATCATTTATGGAGCAAAATATATCCTTGTTATTGGATTTTTGTGCATTTAAAGAAAATAATAGCTACTTGAAAGTCAACATCAGTTCCTTTTCCTCACATAGTTCTTCCTCACAATCTGCTCCTGGCTGTTTTCATCATATCCAATAATTACACTCCAAAAGTAGGATTATTATTTCCATCACCCAGGATGAATTCACGTGTCTGATGGAGCACCTAATTCTATCTCTTGCTGCCATGTGTTTGGGCTCACGGGCAAATGGCCAGCGCTTTAGAGGCCTTATTGATTACACATCAGACCTAAGTGCTCAGGGGGTGCTCTTAGCATAAGCTCTAAATCTGCATGAGGCTGAGGGGTCAATCAGGGAATTTTACAAAGGTTGCCACCTCAATAGACTGTAGTGCATACTGTCGAAGTGCTGCGGAGTGAGGGGACAGTTAACGTCCTACTTAGCAGGTCTCGGGCCAGATGCTCCAGTCAAACCAAAAACCAGAGGGCTGAACTTCACAGAGGAGAGACTCCAACCACACACAGCCCAGAAATAATTATTCAAAGTCACATTTTCTCTGAGTATGTCACCTTCTCCCTCTGTTGTTACAGAGACTGGCCAAACTGATGGAGATGGCCATAGAGAGACACAGCAGTGAAGTGAAGGCCCTGGAGAGGTGACAGCACCCATACGAACACATCTGGGACACGATGTACACACTGAGTGCCGAGTCCACCCGATCTGGGCATGTGTGTGTGTGTCTGTGCATGTGTGTGTGTGTGTCTGTGCATGTGTGTGTGTGTGTGTGTTCATGCGGTGTGTGTGTCATCTGAGGTGAAACATTTGACATTTTGCAAAGCGAATACCTCAGATAATGGATGATTCGCCTCAGTGTGCAGGTCTTCCAATGTCCTTGGCTGGCTTATGGTGCGTGTGTGTGTGCGTGCATGCGTGTGTGTGTCTTATCCCAAGTCCCCAGCTGGCGGATGGTTATCTCAGGACAGCCATTATCAAACAGGTGTTTAAACAGCGGCAGCCCTGGTCATCTACCTGTCCACACAGACACTATAACTTTGTGTTTAAGCTTTAAACTGTGAACAAAAGGTCACATCAGGCCCAAACAGCCCCTCAACTCCACTTTGAAGGAAAAATGGGTGTTTATGCGGCCACTACATCTTAACTGGAGCAGGTGGAGCCCTCTCCTCACTTTCTTCCCCTTCTTTTTGTCGTATTTTGCAGTGAAACCAAAGAAAATAAGAAGAAAACGCTCTTAAAATCTTCATCCTCAAAGAAAGCAAAGTGAGTTCACAGCATGGCCTTGCATTGAGTTACTATGTCTGTTTCCATTCATTGCCCTTCTGTCACTGTGTTACTGCTTCTTGTCTAAAATGAAAAGAGATGCGAGGAGGAAAACACTGAGGAGCAGCTCAGCTTCTTTATTTCTCTGCCACGTTGCAATGCACATTAAGCCAGAAATTATTCTATGAATTTTTAGTGTTGCGGTCAGTGGGTTTATTTGAAAATTACAATTATCTTCTCTCAGGCTGAAAAAAGCGACGAGCATGGAGCTGTTGGATGAGACCAGTCAATCTGATGCTGCTGTAAGTATAGATGTTTTTTTTTAAAGTGGTTGAAAATAGTACAATGTGCATGTGTGTGTACAACTAAAGGAATGGTTTGACATTACAGGAAATAGAATGTCCTTTTTTGCTTTCTATATGAGGCTTAGATCAGAGGATTGACAGCACTCCCACATCTTAATGCTATGATGCTTCACAGCCACAGAGTCTGTCTCTGTCCAGTAGAAACAAAATATCAAACTCAAACACTTCACCTAAGCTGAACCTTATAGTTCATTATTCATTAATAAGCGTTGATTGTTTAATCGATGAAAAACCAAGACAACTACTTGTTAACAAACCAGTAAAAACAAGAAATAGTCCAACACCCAACCACACGTATGTGTTTTAACTGTTGACCAATCTCTGAGCCAATCAGCTGTCAATGAATTTGCCTCTGGGGGAAACGGCCAAGAATCTACTTTGCTATACACCGTTCACAGTCCGACTAGTTAATTTAATCACATGAATCAAACGTTTCTCAGCACAAAAACACAAACAGTGATGCTTTTTGGGGGTGTTTTAGGGACATTTTGGCTAATCTCTATTGACAGCTATCTCTGTATGAACGCAGATAAATTAAATCTGTTCATAGAGATTACCTGTTGACCTGAGTCAAGCGAGCTGATTCCCCCTGCTGTAGCCTCATGTTTGCTGAGTCATATGATAGTGGGGCTCAATGCTTAAGCCTAATGGTTGGCAAGAAAGCAGAGATACATATTTCTCAAAATATCTGAATGTTAAGCAAAGCTATCTGGCCACTGGCTGCATAACTGTGAATATCTTTTAATTGGACTCTAAGTGTAAAAGTAAACAAGCTATTTTTGCTCTCCCAATGTTTTTTTCTTGGTATAAAACATGCTGACAGATTAATGTAACTTCTTCTTCTAACCATGGAATTAACATGAGTCAGTACATTCATCTGAAAGAATGAATGTCTACACTGACAGTAGGTAGGGCGTCTACTGCATCTCATTAATTCTTCATGTCACTCCTTTAGAACTTCATTATAGTTGTTCACTGTAGTGGTTTGTATCCAGAGATATCAGCAAAATCCTCAAAGATTTGAAAACGATATGAGACTGATCCAAAGGGTATTTTTGGTAAAGACCAAAACATTGTCTGCACATAAAGAAATATGAAGCGTGTGTTGTGTATGGTGACTGGCTTGAAGAGCTACGACTGTTGTTTTGACATAGAGAAAGAGAAAAGAAAAGTGGAGATATCTGCTGGTCTGTTCAACACCTATTGTACTTAACAGTGTAACTATGGTTACAGAGAGGCTGCAAGTGTCTAAAGATTTGAAGAAAACATGAAAAAAAAATCACCTTAGGCATGTAACAGTACTTTCATACATCTGCGCACGTGGTAACATACAACACCCCCACGTGCTGCTTACACACACACCACACACACACACACACACACACACACACACGTATCTAATATTACTTGTGAGGACTCTCATCAGGAAAATGCATTCCCTTGTCCATTACTGTTACATTAACCATTACAAATGGAACTAAATATAATTCTCACACACACACACACACACACACACACACACACACGTAAACTGACACTTATATTGCATTAGATGTAAGGACTCTCATTGGGATAATGCATTCCCTAGTCCTTTACTCTCACTTTAACTGTCACAAATGAACATAAATGTAACACACACCCACACACACACATTGTTGAACTGTAAGCAGACTTACATGCACATGAACTCAGCCATTCGCCTCTTTTCCTACAGAGTAAAGTGCAGCAGGCCCTGACCATAGGCCGGGCATGTCCATTACTCAGAAGCTGTTTACAGGCAGCGGGCTAATCCATGGTCGATGACTCACTGAGCTCTGCTCTTGTTCCTCAGGTTGCTCATCAAGATTCAGGCCCGCTGCATCCCACACACACACATTAAAGTCGTATAGCAGCTTCATTTCGATCTACTTAATCAACATTCACCAATTAATTACCGCATCTACTTGTAACACAACTACTTGTTTAATCAGCACAGCCTCATTACTGTATTGGCAATAAGCAGCAATAAGGGCTTTGAAACTGGAAAGGACAAGTACAACCTGTTGTGACTTACCTCTATTGATTCTCTGGCTCAGGTTGCCTCCCGTGGGTGCATTCCTCTTCAGATATTGTACACACACAGACACACACACACACACACACACACACACACACACACACAAACACACACACACTCACAGACACACACAGCGAAAGTACAGGAGAAACATGAACAGATGAAGTCCTTACAGACCAGGAAACAGTCTTTATCCCCCACTTGATACCATGTGCACACACATGCACATCGATAGTGTTTTTCAGTTGTGACATGTATTTCATGTATTATGTTACAGTCTTCAGATTACAGTCCACAGCAAGAGGCTCTGATGAAGAAACAGGCTGCCACACTGGACCAAATCAAGACCCTGACCAATCAGGTGCACACACTGACACTATGACATACTCGTTTTTTTAAATGTTCAAAGATGTTTCTTTCAAACCCTGGAGCTCAACAGTTATCAGTGACATTTTTATCAATCAAGAATTATGAGCACAGGAACTTTCCCACAGGTAAAAGTTCCTCCTGCACATTATGATTTGCGTTTATACAAAGGGGACAAATATTAAGCAACTTAGTTTGCTATTACACAGCTTTTCTTGTCTTTTATACAAGACTTTGTTATTCATTAAATTCATTTTCCATATTTCTAAATTAAAAAACAGTCACAGGTTCTTAAAAATGCTGGGTGGGTGACTGTACATAAAGTAAAAAATAATAATAAAAAAGATAATAATAGCATTGACAAAAAACCTCCTTAAGAATAAAGTATTTAAATTGTACTTCAATTATTTGTTTCATAAATTCATACATAACACAGAGGAGGCAGGTGGCGATCAAGATGCTTTGGTTTGAGGAGCTGTTATGTCATCCATCTTTATATGCAGTCTATGGTGTGTACCAATGCTGTCAGAAATGTATATTTGACCAGACAGTAATGCAAATGTTCCTTAACCTTAACAAAGTACCTTATTTTAAACAGGGGGAATTTAAGATCTAAAACTATTTCCCTATAGTTCCTCCAATGGAAACTGGTTTCCTCAAAAGGCTCCAGCTTCCAGTGGAGAGTTCCTGCAGTGGGAATGTTCTATTAGAATTATTCCCCCACCCTAACCCCAAACCTTTAACCTAACCTTATCCTAAAACTAAATTGGTGACCTTTAGTGTTCCGTGTTTTCCCATAATCTTGCCTGTCTGAACAGATCTTTTTCCCCCACAGGATAATTAAAATGTAGATTCTACCACAATAATGCGTATACACACAGCACATACAACAACAACATATCCTCGTTATTTTCAAATGCATTGTCAACTGCAGCCATCTGTCCATTCAGTGACAGCACGCAGAGCTGCAGAGTGACACATCCAGAAGTTCGGCCAATTGAGAAAATAAACTGTAAATTATGTCAGAGCACTTCACTATGACAATGCTTTGCTTTGACTTAGTGAAATGTTGGCGGGTGGTATTGAGGAAAGAGGTGTTAGAGGATTTTGTAGAGGACATTGACGCGTACAGTCTTTGGTTTTTGTGGGAAGCAGTGGGAGGAATCACGTCGGGCCTTAAAAACAAAGGGACAAATGAGGATAACTCATTTTCTTTAAACATTCATCTATGCAGTATGTAGTTAATGTCCCCAACTCAGTATTGAGCCATTTTCCCTAATGAGCCTGCATTATCAAATATCCTGAGATTTAAAGTGGTAACCCATGGCTCTGGGATTAAGCCAACTCCTCAGCTTGAGGTTAACATTGATCTTTATTAAACCTTTGTCAATGCAGAAATCTATTCTCTAAAGATTAGGATAAGCACTTGGCAGACAGAGAAAAATGCTTTAAGAATGTCGATCTGACCTTTTGATAAACCTTCTAATCTCTGACGGAGTTTTGGCCCCTGTGTATGCAGCTCAATCAGGAGGCCCTGAAGGAGTACGAGCAGAAACTGAGGTCTCTGGCAGTGGAGGTGAAGAACGCTATCAATGTCTGTGTGGGTGCTCACTTCCCCGACCTGGTCGACCAGGCTGGAGACAAGAAGGTGGAGGGAGTCGGCTTCTATGGAGATGTCTTCCTTGGTTAAACTCGTCTTTTGACCCCTGAACCTTCACCCTCGTTTTGAATTTTCCCCTCTCCCATGTATGTTTAAGGCATAGTAGACTATTCAATGATGGAAACTGTGTGAAATTTTAAATTAGATGTAGGTGCT
The DNA here is from genome assembly GCF_024713975.1 of Paralichthys olivaceus. Lineage (NCBI taxonomy): Eukaryota > Metazoa > Chordata > Actinopteri > Pleuronectiformes > Paralichthyidae > Paralichthys > Paralichthys olivaceus. The sequence continues at coordinate 17,289,911 of NC_091104.1, read as the reverse complement.
GTTCATGGAGAGAGTATACTGTATGTTTAAGAGTGTTTGAGTGATAATCATGTTTTTATGGATGTCAAGTAGACAAAAATGAGATGATTTGGACATTTTAATTTTTAGATTTGACTGTATATTTAAGTTGCTTCTCAATGGATGAAAAAAACCTTTCTTTGGGTTACTCAGGGACAAATATCTTCCAGACGGGTTATCTGAGTCTGCATGCTGCATCGAGACAATGACTCCATTTGTGATACTTGAGTGCAGCTTGATTTTCTGTGTGAGACTACGAAGCCACAGTGAAGCTGAGAATTAGGTGTGTTGTAGGTACAAATGGATATTCTACAGAATAAAGAAAAATTTTAATCTGTGGCAAGGAAAAAATCTTACGAAGCCATACAAAAGATATGCAAAACTGGATTTGTGTTTGGACGCCTCCAATAGCCAGTTTACATCCATGTTAGTTTGACTCATGTAATATGTAGCGAAGACTTTGAAGTAATTCATTGAAAGGATATGTTTTGATTTGTGATTAAGGGATAATTTATAAAAGAACAATTTAACTGACTGATTGAGCTTTGTTTTTTCTGTGAGATTCCTTGTGTGTGTATATATATATATATATATGTTTTTTCCTTCAGTTAGGGCCAAAAATGTTTTGTGAGGTCACACTGACCTTGACCCTTAGTCTTTTTAAAGGTGAATATCACATTCAAGACAATGGGACGGATGGACGAGATGTCCAACTGTTGCAGAGGCATAAAAACATAAATATTCCTGGTCAGAATTGTTATTGTCAATCAATAGCTTATAATAGTGTGGCTCTCACAGTTGTGTTTTCCATTGATGCGCTTGAGACGTCTCTGCCACCGTTATTTTTCAAGAGAAGACAGAGAGAGACAGCAGTGGCATGATGTCAGAGTCCCGTGGTTCAGTCAGCGACTGGAATCTGAAAGCTGTTGCAGGCTGCTGATGATGTCTCTCTTTGTTTCTCTCTCTACACTGCTGAGTTTAATTTGGCACATTATGCTATGACTGATTCATAATACCACATAATTGCGACGTCTTTTCTCTGGAGCTCTAAACGAGCTCTGCGATGGATCAAGTGCTTTTTTTAAAAGGAAGCTGTAATAAAGGCACGTGGAGCTCAGATAAGTAATTTGGTATGAAAAAGAAAACTCAGTAAAAGAGAAATGTTCCATCTTAATTTCAGCTCACAACATGTTTACGCAGAGATGCGATAAATTTATTAATGAGCACAGTCTTTCCCTGACTCACCATCCAGAGCAATCTGTCCACTTCTCATTTTTTCTTAATGGTGCAACACCCTTCCCCTGAATCGAATGACGAGTGACATTTGAAAATGGAGGATCTGGACGAACTCTGTTTGTGATACACAGCTTGTGCCTGTGAGTCTTGCCACCTCATGCACAACACAGATGAACTGTGAGCTTCAGAGTGTGAAACCAGTCAGCACTGAATCACTGGGCTGATAATCTTACATAAGACGAGGACTACCCCGACAGCTCCGTCTCAGACCGCCTGGGCAGGAACTTTAACCACACAGCAACCCGTGGCTGTCCACTGACACGTGGACAGAAAGCCAGAGGAAGGAAGGAAGGAAGTGCCTCCAATTACACTCAGACACACCCGCGCTCACATGCACACACACATGCACGCACACAAAATTACAGAGCAGGCGCTGAAGCAGATGTTCAGATGGAAAATGTAACATTGATTGCTAGAGAAGCTCTCAGTGCATGTTTAGACAGAAAAACTTCAAATGAGATTCTGTTAGAATGTGCATGAAGATGAAAGTGGACATGTCTGTAAAAATCTTTAAATCCAATGTTTTAAAGGCAGTCATAAGACTTTAAATAATATGGTGCATGAATGTGTTGTGTTGATATGCTGAATATATGTGGCTGTATGATAATTTGCACCTCATATCTCATCTAATTAGGAAAACACAACAATGATCCCACTCAAAGTAGGAATCTTAATCTTAACTTAATAGTGCTGAAGAATAGAAAAGATAAAAGAAAAGAAAAGAAAAGAAATTAGCTTTTGTAAATATCAGTCTGTGCTCAGCCAGATTTTAAACAGTGTTCTAACTTACCTTGCAAGATTAAAATGATATTAGCGGAGAATAGAAACTGTGTATTTTTTGCCAGATAAGAACAAGGAAAATAACCCAGAGACATCTGTGGAGTGAACTACCTAGAGTTCACTCTGCTCTTTCTCTTGTTCTTTCCTGTGTATGGAAGCAGGTCTGACCCACAGGAGGAGGGGAGGCATGATCTATAGTCCATCTTGGCTTGAAGTGGATGCCATCCTGGATGAAGATTCAGCGCCCACGCCGCCCACAAGCACACCACCTGCTGAGGCTGCACTGTCACAGGCTGCATGTGTGTGTGTACTGGATCGTTCTGTGGGCTGCAGACTGCACTTATACTGCCTTTAAAGAGGTAAAAGCCATGGCCAAAGGAAATAAAATACATGATTTGCTCTCATGCTGTCACCAGGCTGCAGGATGTAATTTTTTTGTTCAAGGATGCGTTACACAATCCCATTAACGTGGTGGTTTTAGCATGGGATTAGCGGTCTGATGAGTTTTCCTGGACGTTCATCTCTCTGCAGTCAGTCACCCTCTACCCCCAGAGTTACATGAGCACTGAGGGCCTGAGAGAAGTGCCTCCATCTCAGGGATGCAAATTTTATCTTCAACATGTGTCAAGGATACAGTGCTTCCATTAGGGGTGAAAAATCACTTTTGTGCTCTCTCTCTCTCTATTTCTACACTCACACACACACACACACAAACACACACTTGAATTCTGTTCTTGTCATGTTCCCCAGACAGGTTTGGGACCATCAGGTCCAGGTTTGGTTATTTATTCCACTTTTGCTCTGCACTCTGCACCACAGGGATACACTGATACACCTGCACACGTGCACCTAGCATCTGTCTCACTGTGACACATGAGTCCTATCAAAACCCTTCTCATTTCTCATAAAAAGGTTTGACCTGAAACCAGCAGTTCATGGACCATCTAGTTCACTTTTATCCTCGCCAGACATGCTTTTGAATTTGTAGAAATGTGATGAATGGTTCCTTCATAAAACAAGGTTACAGGTAAGAAGAGATAATCAATAACTAGTTTACGAAGATGGAAGACATGACAGTGCCCAAACAAAGTGAGGCCAAAATGTCTCAATCACCTTAAAGCATGAGAACAAAAACACTGTCAAAGAAATGTGGGTACTGTGAACCCAGCAGTCATTCTAATCTTGAGGTCATGCCCCCAGTGGCTTTGTCAGTTAGTCTGAAGTCTCACAATGTGCACTGACAATGCATTTGATTATCAATTCAATTATGTATATAATGCTTTTTGAATCGTGTGTTGTATTCTTTTACAGCAAGTATGTGTTGACAGTTTATTTTTGTTGTGTTGGTGACGCTGCTCTGTTTGATGGTTGTTTTGCCAGGCATGTGGAGTCAGATCAGCAGGTCAATCAGGGAGAGTGACAACAGGTTTTCACAATCAGGTCTCTGAGAGAGAAGGGGCTGGGCAGACTCAAGGTGAAAGAGAATGGGTGACGTTTGCTGCGTTTGATTACATTTTGGTCAACCTATTGCATTTATCTTCTCTATTTTTGCAGATAGATTGAATTTTGAGGTCAGCAGTAACCCAGGGTCCAAACTTGGTCTTGTGTTGAGTGTGGTTTCTACTTGTCTTTCTGTTTAGCTCACTTTATACTTACCAGCGCAAGTGGTAGGTTCCAGGCAGGTGAAGATATAAAGCAAAATGCCAGTCAATAGTGAGGGGGGAGGGAATTTGGCAGCTTGAAGTGAGGCTGCAGATTTTTCTAGTTTTGTGCTATTTTTCTGTCTCTAGTATGATTTAGTTTTGTTAGATTTCACATGGATCATTTTGTCTTTCTGTTGAACTACCTTTTTGTTGATAAATTGCACATTTTTTTCACTTACTCCTGCTTCTTCAGTATTCCCTTTGTCAAGTTTTCAGTGCCAAATAACATCGACCCAATCAGGGGTCGCAGCGCTACAAACATATTCATTTTAGTAAAGGTAGCTGCTGTTTGACCACATCTTATCCCCACTTCTATTTTTTCTTTTTCTTTGGTTTCTTCTTCATGTGACAGCCACTGACAAGAGTGGTGGGTGTGTAGACAGCCTATGAGCCACACTAACACCCACAATGCCATGCCAGCATGCATTTCATGCCCTGCACTTAAGGCAGGTGAGTCACCAAGTGCCTCTTTGCAAAGCATTTAGTATTACCCTTTACTCAGGGCTCCATTTACTGTATACTGAATGAGGCTCAAAAACAAGTAAAGAAAGAGCCACGAGAGCTAACATGAGTGGCAGAGTGTGTGTGGGAGAAAACAGATGGCCGTGGGCTTCAGGGCCGTTTAAGAAGAAGTGAAGGAAGAGGAGAGATTCAGCTTTTGTATCCTGAGGTTTGACTGATGTGGTTTTCCTCTGCCACTGACATCGTGATCAGTCATGGTTACATTCACAGTACTAAAACACAGACTTGAGTTAAATGTGAAAAACCAAAATGAAAAAAATTTATTCACTTTAAAGGTCAAATATATCGACTCTGATGATTGAACACAAACAACTCAGCAGCCACTTCATTGTTTCAACATCAAAACTGCATCAAATTCCTACTTCATAATTTCACTGTTTTTATTTTACGATAATCTAAGCACATTTTCATGACATGACCATTAAGTCAAAGCCCACAGGGTGATGGACTGAGGGAGCCCGATAAAAGATACGACACTGTCAGCAGCCGAAACATCATGACAAATGAAACTCTGCATCTGTTATTGATTTTAAGCCTCCAGGTAAATTTTTTGTTTTCTCCAAGTGAAACCAACCGTTTGCTGCTGTTTCTCCTGCATATGTGACCAGAACTTAACTCCAGGTGCAGCTGCAGTGTTACCCATCTCCGCACAATGTGGCTGTCAAACAAATACATTTGTTATCCATTTGTACAATTTATTGAGCTGTCAGCGGTGAGAGGAGCCCGCAAGGCCACAAACGGGGCCTGTCAGACGGGAGATGGAGAGGGAGCTCTCTGGTCCTCCATCTCGTCCACATCATTGCACGGAAGGAATTTCCATCAGACCCCACAGATTAAGGAGGGGGTACAGGTGGCTCATGGGAAACAGCACCATGGCTCAACCTGGTAAAATGTATTGATGATCTGAGTCCTCTTGTTCAACAGGAAACCAGTGACATGTCTGATTACATGGGACATTGCAATGTAATTTCAGATAAAAGTGTCACAAGCCAGCTTTATCTTAGATTATTATGTTTACCAGTCAGGGAGGTTATATTTTCACCCTTGTCTGTTTTTTTTTTGTTTTGTTTGTTAGGTGGTTTGGTTGTTAACGCAAAAGCTACAGGAAAGAAACTGTTCAGTGTTGGTGCTGATCCTGATCAAGAAGTGGATTCAGGATTTCTTTACACTTTCTTTAACATTGTGAGATTTTTCAACATTTTCCAGATAATATTTCATTTTTTATATATAGGTACATTTGACATGTATATGCAGTGAGCAAGAAAGGAACTGGGTAAGAGTATAGTTTTTTATTCAAGTAGGTGACTTTTTAATCCAACAGTGTCTTCAGTGGTGTCAGATTTTTACCTTTAACATAACATAAAAAAATAAGTTTATTTTTATATCTTTTAGTTTTGCTGGAATTTGATCTTCAAGCAAATATACTGACACGTTAACCTGCCCATGGTTAGAGCTACTATCATCAAATGTCACCAAAGTGATTAGAATTCATAGAAATGTAAAAGGCTGTATATTTCATGACAACTCATCCAACTGAGATATCTTAGTCCACACCAAAGCAGTGGAGCGACTCTCTGACCAACGTTGCCATAATAAAGTTGTGAGATCAGCTGTGCAGTTTACAGATACCATTTGCTTTTCCTCTCAAGTAATTCATTGTCATTATTTACTGAACGCAATAGCACCAAAATTTCTCTCATACCAAAACAGGTTGGTGTCAGTTTTGGTAATGACATACCAGCAGGTGCTAATTCTCTGTTGTCCAAAATGTCAGAGTCTGAGAACTGATACTAAATCCCCCCTAAATCCAGAGCAGCCTACTGTTTACCATCTGGTTGTGGGAAGCCTATCTGAGTGAGGGTGATAATTTATGAGGGAAGAGGGAGCAAAGGCACTGAAGGGTCCGCCTCACGGCCAATAGCATATCAGTGGCAGCTCATGGTGAGCTGTCAGGGTCTTCAGCTGCAACCCTGTGACTCTGTGTAATTATCCTCCTCTTCCAGCTCTGCCTCACAGAATCTCCAGCCTGCCTTTGCTCTCTGTCCTTCAGTCGTGTGACAAAGATGAAAAATATATCCTTTGGAAACACAGAGGACAATAGAAATGTGGCTTTAATTAAGGCGAGACACTTATTTAAACATTCAACAGTTTGCCATGACATTTGTTCTCCTCTGTGGGACAACCACAGTGACCTCGCATCTACTTCAGCGATGATACAAACACACCATGGTTACAGGGTTACAGCGGGCCAGCTGCGGCCTCTTTCCTGGAACGGAAGGCGAGTGAAATCCCCATTCAACCCAACAACTGCTGCATATCAAATCAAAGGGCATTAGAGGGACTGAACGGACACAGAGACACATGATTGTTACGATACAAATGCATCAATTTGGTGCTCTTGTCCCTGTAGGAGTCCTCCTCCCCCGCTGCTCAAATGACAGAGCTACCTGTGTTAGAAACGCTACAAAACTGCGAGGACACAAAAGTCGGTCTGCGTCTTGCTGGGATTCAATATTTGAATACCAGGATGTCCTCTCGGCTTTGACAAACATGATTAGTTTAATTCAGCCTCAGCTGCCGATATTTTCCTTGTCGCAAATGTGCTCACAGAATGGAAAACAAAGGTGGCCACGAGCTACTTCCTGTTTTTTCCAGGCGATGGCTTGAACCGCGTCATTCTCAGGTGTGCTCAATTATCGGGGAATAAGATGAAGTAGTCCATAGAGGATGAGGGCATGTTGAGTCACTGGTAAGAAAACATATTTAGTTACAGCGAATGGACGTTGTTGATTCTGGTCCCAAATGAACTTCATTTCCTACCAAGGGCTCACACGTTAATTTTGTCCCAGGTGTTGGTAAAGTGGACTTACAGCGCAATGTTTTGTTTCCACTTATGAGGGTTTTTTTTGTTTCTCAATGAATCTTAAGAGATTTGCTGATTTTGTGGCACTGAAAGTACATTTCCCCTGGTGGCTAATTAAAACATTTCGGTCCGCGGATAACACCTCAACCTGACACGAGCTTTAATTTCTAATCAGACATTCAAAGTGGCTCCTGGCCCGCAATGAATGGAAGATCAGGTATTTACCATGACATATCTGCTTTATTGCATACATGTGTCCAATTAGCGAGTCTCATGGTACCGACTGGTTCACATTCAGAATATTTCATCTGCATTTCTGCTCGGTTCATTCTCCACTGTCAGCTGGCGGTCGGCAGAGTGGTTTTATGTCAAGCACGGTAACATGCTGATCATGATTTCTCTGGGCATTTGACAATATACTGCTATTACAGTAATCAATAACTAAGTACTCTTACAAATCAATTGTCACTCCTGGGTGTGAAGTAATGAATGCAAATGACTCAGACCACACAGTCTCAGCAGGGAAGTAATATTCATTATAAAATATAATTACCCAGCTCACCATGACCTAAAAATAATGATTAGATAGTGTTATATATAGCGCAGAGACAGCCATACCAGATTTCAGAACGTGGACTCTATGAACTTACAGGTCGCAACAGAAATTGTCACCTACATACAGATAACCAGCAGTGTAGCCTCAAGTCTTGGGGCCAACACAATAACTTCCTGCCTACCTTTGAGCATGTACGCTGCTCAGGCAGCTCTGATCTGTTTGTGGATATTTCTTTGGATTTTATAGGTGGCCTCTTATTTTTTTACATATTTACCCCTAAGTTATACTGAACCGCTAAACTGATGCATGTAATTCTGCTGACGCATTTGTTTTTTCATGTTTTTATCAGAGCACTGACAAGTACATCAGACAGTAAAGAAACAGTCAAATCAAACTTTTGAAGGCTATAAAGAGTAACATCAACAGCACTGCCTCACTGAAGTGGAAATTGTGCTCTGTGTTAATTATATTTGTGGTAGGTGACCTTTCATTTCATTTCCAGGGTCATAGTCAAGAGCCTGTGATGTAGTGCTTATATCAATTAAAGATAGGGTTGGTAATCCTGGAAAAGCCGGCAAGAGCAGGCTACACTTCAGAAAATAAGCAATGGATTCATCCCATCCCCAAAGAATTCAATGCACATTCCTTGTATCGTCCACAGGATACAGCTTTCTATACGATCCATGCAAACAAGGTCAAGCGATTCAGTTATTGTTCCATCAAACATGAGTGTAAGAGACTTTGAGTTTGCCAATGAATAGAAACTAACTGGTGACTCACAAACATGACTTTTCATTTCAATTCCAGGGTCATAGTCAGAAACGTGTGTCATGGCAATTAAGCACATACAATGATCTATCAAAGGAACACATGCCCCCTGGGATGAAAATTAGAACGTTGAAAAATGATTTCACGTATCAATCACAAGTGACTTTCTATATGATTATGATTATATAATATAATCGGTCACATCAATTGATTTGTATATATACATGTATCTATGTATACCTGTATACACATATAAATTGGCAGAGATCTTCACATCAGAGGACACAACACCTGTGGATCCAGGCATTGTGATACTAAATCCAGAGTGATGTTGTGATGACCCCTGTAATAAGAAGATGTGGCATTGCTCTGACTCTATAATGAAAAACAAATGTCTGTATTTCCAGATCAGATGGTGAAAGTGTCAGTCTGCTGATGAATTTCCTGTTCAATGTTTAAATTGGTGAACGGCTCTCGCTGGCGTATGAGGACCTGCTGAGGGTTTGATGAAGCCAGTTGGTGAACAGTGAGGAAAGTAGGAACCCTGGCAATGTTTGTCTCACCTCTGCTGTCTTGGCTCCGCTCTGGTCCTGCTGAGATTTATATTAGCAATTAAAATGAAATTCTGGTCTTGTGGAGGAGAAGAAGCTGCGTGAAAGGGCATTTCACACACAAGCCTGGACGAGAGCGCTCTTTTAATTTGGTGCTTTCGACATTTAATGTTGGTAAATTTAGTAAATATCAAAGGTCTGTAAGTACATGTTACCCGGAAAAACATATTTTTGCATCACTGTGTCACTGTGCCCAGTCTATTTCTGTCCAGAATTTCAGCAGTTTTTCCAATTACTGGATTAAAAGACCCATACTTTTCACCCAAAATTGAAAAGACTGAAACTGAAAATAGAACTGGCAGCATTTCTCAGGTAATTTGGACCTTTTATTATACTGTCATCACAAAAATGGTTTTGCGTTTTAAAGTATACATATACATTTGAGTTAGTGGCTGTGATTTGATTAGATTCAATTAGATTAGATTCAACTGAGACAACAAAAATGCAGTTTAGCATAATTTACAGGAGAACACAAGGCTTTAGAGGCAGAGGTACAGGAATACAAATGGAGGACCATCGTGGACGGGAATATGGGGTCCTCAAGAGTCACTGAAAACAGGAACATAGACTTCCTGTACATGCTCACTGAAAAAGACACAGAGTGAAGAACAGTGGAAGACCAGGCGAGAGTCTGCAACCGCAGGAGGCTCAAAGGAAATGGGGAGAGAAGCCACCTGTGCAAGAAAAACTTTCACATCTGTCCGTCCAAAAGCAATATCCTGCAAAATGATAAAACCCTGTCCACTTATTTTTGTTTTTAGTTTTTAGCTTTTTATAGTTTGGGTCACCAGGGATTTGTCTTTTAATGTGGTACTGCTTAAAGGCTGACAATTGCATTTGTTTAAAAGGAGATGTCGGTGCTCGTGTCCGGGATGTTTTGGTTTCATTTCTGGATAGTTAGAGGAAACAGAGACATGTGGACCATCCTTATATACAGTCTACTTGTAAAATTTAGATGCATACTCACCTGTCAAAGTCAAAAACTTCCTGCGACAGTAGGTGTTTCCAGGACAACATTATTTCCATGATGACACACAGACACACAAGGTGAAAACAACATGAGCTCTGACACCAGGGCTGGTGTTGTCACTTAACAAAGCACAGGAAAGATGTGTATCCTCCAATACAACATAGCACTATTATAGTTTACACTGGAAACAGATATTTAAAGAGGGACAGTGGATAATCACATGAGCAGTTGACGTTAGTTTGCTAATGAACACAGCAAGCAGCAGATAATGGTACTGATATCCCCATAGCCAGCGGTCTGTGAATCTTAGTGATTACAGGATCAGTGGGAGGACTGGACTGTTGGACAAAGAGCTGTCTCAACCCAATAACTATTCATTTTTTTTCTACCTCAATAATCTAAAACACAGCACAATAAAGTCTGCCCTTTTCTTATTGGAGTTCTACAGTGTATATTGTGTGTATTATTTGTGTATTATTTTTCATGACAAAACAAATAATCATTATTATGAAACCTTGAAAAGAGCAAAGCACACCAGAGCATTATTTAAACTTGTTGCACTGTATGATGTTTTGTGGATAAAGCCAACTACCTGCAGAAATGATGGGTGGAACGATGAGTGCAGAATTTAAAGGGGAAAGGGAGAAAAAAAAAAGGTCTTCATCTCCCTGCTCTCAAAGCCTGATCGCAGTCTTCTTCTCTGGTAAGAGGTAACATTATGCACAATATATAGGTTTCATACTGGATTGTCCTTTTCTACAATTAAATTAAAGTTTATTTCAGTGAAAGAAAAATAAAATAAAAATGCCTTCAAGTTAACCTGCCAGGCCTGACATGAAAAACACTGGCCATGTTTTTCTCCTTGAGTAATTATTCTGTTCAAATAGCATATTTTTCTCTCCAGGCAGGGAGTGCTTTGGCTGAATGGATGCTGCCACTGCATAATGGTCCTCAGACGTTTGTTTCCTAGGCAACATGGGGAGGGCATGTGGAGAGGGAGGTATAAAAACACTGGCAGCTCCTCTCCGAATCTTACTCTGAGGTAAACACACTCACTGTCAACACGGAGAGCCTCAGAGAACTTGCCGCACACTTTCTGAGCCCGTTCGTCACCTTTTCTCTTTGTGCGCTTGAAGACTCAAGAATGATGCGACCAAAAGATTTACGCCAGGGCTCTGGCACCAAGACCTTCCTGGATGCAATGCACGGTGGCAAAGTTCACCTCGCACGCTTCATCCTGGACGCCTTGGACGGACGCATCATCAATTCCAAGACAGAGAACAGCCGCACACCACTCATGTATGCAGTCTGCCTACAAGACCCTGGAACCAGGGCCAAGTTCACCCGGCTGCTGCTGGAAAAAGGTGCAGATGTCAACTGCCAGGATGAGGATGGCCGGACGCCCCTGAGCCATGCCTGCGAGATGGGTCACCTGGACGTTGTCAAGCTCCTGGTGCAGTTCAACGCAGACCCGGACATCACAGATGCCTGGGGTAACAGCGCTCTCATGTACGCTGCCTTTTCTGGACACAGCCAGGTTCTGGAGTTCCTGGTCCGTGCTTTCAAAAGACTGGGACTGAGGCTGGACAGAACCAACAATGCCGGACATTCCGCAATTGAGGTGGCCAACTTCTTCGGACATAACCAGTGCGTCCAGATTCTGAACTTTCCTTGCAGGAGAGGTGTTAGCACAGATGATCCACCTGCTGATGTGGGTACCACTGATGAGGGAGAGTGCCGGCAGCCCAACAGGCTCCCCAGACACGTTCTGGAGAGATTCTCCAAGCAGTTGAATAATGACGACCAACTGCCCGGGGTATTTCAGAGGCAGCTAAAGATTGGAGACAGCAGCGGGCTGTGGAGCCGCTTCAAGTGTCCAAGGAGCCAATCGCAAGAGGACAACCACCGGCACAGCTGGGCTCTACCTCCTCAGCTCGAGAAAAGCCAAACTGAGGGGGATCACAGTGTTCTCTTCACTGCCAAACAACTGCAAAACTGCCAGCTAAGGGAGCTAAGAGGGGCTAAAACACTGACCGAGCCAAGCCAGAAAGCTGTCAGCCAAGGAATCCCTGAGCGAACACCAGAGAGTCTTCCTCTCTGGGGAAAAGCAAAGTCGTTTAACCTGGACCTTGTGAGCAGTAGAAAGCAGTCCTATCAGGGTGATGTGTGTGACATGAGTCTGTCAGCTAGCAAATTAAAGAGAGCCTCGCTACAGGATGAGAGATGCCTGATAGACAAGATGGAATGTCAAGGAAACATCCAGGGCTTGACAAACAACGCCGACAGAAATGTCTCTGTGCCAAAACCTCTTTCAAACAGCAAGAGTCTGCCTGCGAGAGGACTCGAGGAGAATGTCAAATCACAGAAAGCAGAGGCTAATGACACAGCCCCGCCGAGCAGGAGAGAGCATCAGAAAAGGGGGAGCTTGGGGCAGAGCGCCAGACACAACAAACTGCTCTTCGCCAGAGGGGAGATGGAGCCGGGGAAGATCCCCGGCCGCACGCCTGGGTTCGTCGGCCTGGGGACCAGACTGTTGCGTCGATTCACGGCACCGGAGTTCATGAGGATGGTGATAGACTGCTCGTCGGGCTCCTCAAATGGCAGAGGGCAGATGTCCCGCTCTGAGACCTTCCCTTTCTCTCACACACACCAGCAGGTGAACAGCCAGCCCAGCGTTGACAGTATCAGTGGAGTCAAGTGTGAGTTTGAAAGCTGCTCATCTCAGTCCACCCTCGATTAGAACGAGAACAGTGTTGAACGGCATTAACGGCCTTTACTGACATTTTTACAGCACTTAAATTTCTGATAATGCAGTCTGGTTGCTTGGTGATAAATTCAATAGAGACAAATAACAACCCTTTGCTAATGTTGCAGTTTGTTAGTTTTTTTCCTGATATTTATTAATAAAAGGAACAAGAAATGTAAAGCTAATTGTTGGGTTGCATACAATTTTCCTATTCTATATATGAAATCATATTTTGAATTCTATCAGTCTGTGAGCTACTAAAAATAATTATTTTTGTTTTACATATATAAGATTTATAATGGATGGAACTAACTGTATTTGATATTGCTTCTATGTTTATAAGAAATATTGTACGTATTTTGCTTAAAGATATTCAGTGACTGTGCACTGTATGATTCATGCTGAATACCCTAATAAATACTTTAAAAAATCAACGTGCATTCGTGCATGCTTGTGGGAGGAAATGCCGGATGAAGTGAATTGTCAGATTCAATATGCATCATTTATTGATTTGTACAAAATTAAAATATGTAATTCTCTTTTCCCATGAATGATCCACACAAGAAGATAGAAATACATGAAACATGTCAACATGTATCCGTGTTCAGAATACAAAGACTATTATGTGCAAAGTGGTTCTCAGCAGGTGGACGTCCTGCAGCATCACATGCCAGGCCTGTGTGCTTTATCTAGGCAAACAAAATGCAGACACACTCACACACATTTTCTCGAGGAGCGACAAACACACATCTTGTAATTTTTAAAAATAATACAAAGAGGGCCGTGTCAGAAGCAAACACTGAGATGTCACCTCACACACATACACACACACACACACATTCAGACACATGTGCTCACATGCACATACACACACATTTAACTGTACACTCACATTTCTGTAAAGAAAGTAAAATTCATCTCATATAATTTACTTCAGTGAAGCAGCAGGTGTAAGGACCCTAATATTCAGTATTTTAATATCTACATTATTATGTTTCAAGTCCATAGGTAATAATGAATCCTTATTTGCAAGTTCACATCATACAAACAACCCACAACACCTTTTTTGGAAATAAAGAATAAATATGAAAAAGAGGAAAATAGTACTGGTGGTTTTCCAAAGACCCAATAGTAGCAGCTGGGTTTTCGTCTACCCATTTACTATGCTAATAAAGGAGAAAAGTCTTTCACATCCCAGTTTGTGTCATATTCAAGCATTCACATCAGGCCAGGTGTGCCTCCGTTTGGCCATGCAAAGAGTCTACTGTCAGTGTCCGTGGAGTGTACCCACCAGGTCGTCCACAGCGGAGTTTGTGAGTGTGCAGAGGTAACTGTATCCTTCCATAACAATGTCACAATGAGCCTAACACCAGCTTCATAAGCTTCACACGGCTAACAATAATGCCCACTATGAACACTATAAAGGATCTTTAGAGCAGTGCGTGTCCATTACATACTGTTTAGTTACGTGGAACATTGATTTTTGCAATCAGTTGATATGCACTATGTTGTGTTGAGTCAAATCCCACTGAATGTTACAGGAAGCCGATCAATATCGTGTTGAGAGGTGAGGAACTGCATGCTGCCGTTATGTGACTCCTAAAGTGCTTCTCTCATGCCCGAGACCATGCGCTGTCTGTCAGCCTTCCTTTTGCTGTCCTGCCTCCATCGCTCTGGCAGCATCCTGGCTGTCTGGGTCTGCTACTCTGCAGCTGCATCTCCTGTTGGCTAGGGTGCTAGAGGAGTTGGACCTTGGTGCAGGGCTTGGACAGGTCAGACTGAAGGTTGAGTGCAGGGGGGGGGTACCAGGAGCCCCACGAGGGTCAGCAGCGGGACATGCGCTTGCGGTACTGCTCCACCAGTGGGACCAGGCACTGAGGTGAGCCGCTCTGCAGCAGGAAAGGGTGCTCCAGCAGGTCAGTGGCACTTGCCCGCTCCAGAGGGTCCCGAGTCAGCATGCGATCCAGGAAGTCTTTTAGAACTGGGAAGATCTGGACCAGGGAGCAATGGACACATACATCTTGAAGATATGCAAACATCTTGGGTATTTTACTTACTTGCAACTTTTTATATTGAATTATGCTTCAGGGATATGGGAATTTAATGAATGTTTAATAGTAGACTTTAAACGGAACATAGCTACCTGCTGTGTTTGAGGCGTTCTGTACCTGGAACATTAGTCGATTTAAAAACATCCTAATGTTTTTATAATAATCTATATCAATAGAAATGTCCAAAAATGTTCTAGAGCATTGATGACGACAGAATGAAACCTTTGAGATGGTTTATTTGTTCTTTTTCTGAATAATGTTGTTTCATAAGCCTGTTTGTTGGACAGTTATCGTCAATGACATTTTATCTTTGATACATTCATTCCAGTACAGTGTGTGTGTGTGTGTGTGTGTGTGTGTGTGTGCGGTGTGTTCTCATACCTGGCTGACATTTCGCACAGTAGGTGCAGGTTCATCCCTCAGCCTCTTCATAGCTGCTACAGGGGTTTCACTGAAGTACGGTGGTTCTCCATCCACCATCTCCACCACCATGATACCCATCGACCAGACATCCACCTGGTGCACCATAACACAGTGAAAACCATGTTACAGACTGTCAGTGCTAGATGCTTTATGCTACACGACAGAATACAACACCAATGTTTATGGGAGAGTTGAATGTGCGCATCCTCACCTCAGTGCCATATGGTGATTTGGAGATGACCTCAGGAGCCATCCAATATGGCGTCCCCACTAAAGACTTCCTCTTAGGGATGTCCTTACTGATCTGAGCACAGAAGCCAAAGTCTGAAAGCTTGACCTGTAATGCACGAGAAGAAGACTTTACTGTGAAGATAATAAAAAAGAAAGAATTGAAGAAGGAAGGAAGGAATGAAAGAAGGGAGGAGGGAAGGAAAGAAAGAAAGGGAAGGAGGGAGGAAAGGAAAAAAGCAAAGAGGAAGGGATAGAGGGAGGGAGGGAAAATGGAAGGAAGGTAGGAAGAATGGAGGGAGTAGGGAAGGGAGGAAAGGAATGATAGAAGCAAAGAGGGAGGAAGGCAAAATGGAAGGAAGAAGGGAGGAGGGAAGGGAAGGAAGGAAGGGAAGGAAAGAAAAAAGAGAAAAGGAGGAAGGGAAGGAAAGAAGCAAAGAGGGAGAGAGGGAGGCAGGAGGGAAGGAAAAAGGAAGGAAGGAAGAAAGAAACAGTAAGTAAAAAAGAAAGAAAGAAAGAGTGATGTTTATGTCTTACTCTTCCGTCTAACGTGAGCAGTATAGAGTCACTCTTGATGTCTCTGTGGATGACTCCCTGTGAATGAAGGTAGGCCAGGGCCTGCAGGACCGCTTCACACACTGTGGCAATCTGCTCCTCATTCAGCCTGCAGGAAACACACACACAAACTGATTTTAAATTAACATTTTACACTTTTTCCTCTTTTTTCCTCTTCAAACAAATCAAAATTCATGAATCACCGCACATTGAATGAGAATGATAAAGAGCGCAAGGTTTAAAACAACAACTCCCACACATCAGAGTGACTAACACAGAAAAACTATGTTCACTCCTCGACAGTTTTAATGTGAATCAGTGTAACATAAAGATACAAGAGCCAAGAGACCAGAGGCCTTGTGAAAACAGCAAAGAAAATCGGGTGTCGACTGAAAAACAAGGTAACACGAGGTAACACAATTATGTGTTCTCCCACACTATGACTATTGTAATATATAGACACAAAAACTTCCTGCCTTGCTGTTGGCACACAAACTGCGAGGAAAAGCAAAGAAGCCGGGGTCTTACTCCTGATTGTTCTGTCAATATAACGACAATCATAATCCTTGATAAGGAGTGGCTGTGACAGCTGGCTCATTTTATGTCATCTGGCTGGAGAGTTTTTTTTTTATCCCTTTGAGTCAAGTGATCTCACCCTGAGGTCGCCATTTAGAGATGGAGCCAGCCATCTGCCAATAATATAAAAAGACAGTGATAGCTCCAAAAGATCACACCTTGACAAACCCCCCCCGCTGTTGCTTGAAACCCTTTCCTCGTTTATAATATGTTCTACGGAACAATGTGAGAGAAGCTTCAACACTTGCTTTCTATACACATATTCTGTTGTTTTCTATGATGTAAGTATTTCCTCCCGTGAGAATAGCAGAGAGTCTGGAGTGCAGAAGAGGACTGAGTGATGTCATAGTGCTGCTGGGATCATCAACACCACTCGATACCACACTACCCCCTTGTGGTTGATTTAGTTATTAAAAGATGATATCATAACTAGTTTGGATGCACCAAATGCAGCTTCCCATGGCGGGTACTCTGGGTGGCACTTGTACCTGGTTTCTGACACGATGTTGGTAAGCGCTCCACCCTGCAGGTACTCCATGATGACCCACAGCTCCTCCTCCACCAGGGCCGACTTAAACATCTCCACCACGTTCCTGTGCTGATAGTCCCTCATGATCACCACCTGCAGCACAGAACACTCATGATAAAACCAGTCACAAAAAGCAAAACAGATAAAGTGGCTCTCCAACGTTAAAATGGAAATTATAGTGGCACTTTCATTAACTTTGGGGACTTGGAATGGTCAATATCATCTCTTGTTGCATAGATGTCCACACACTGACTATGGATTTACATGACTGGTAAATACTCAGTTTCAAATTTCATACCCCAAATATATGATCCAGATTACCTATTAAAAATGTGGATCTCCCATCCCAAGATATGATGACCCAGATGACATCATTAGTGTCATTTTCTGTGACTTTGGAAAGCTCATTCCTCCACATGTAAAAATGTTTTTACCCTTTTCCCTTTTAGTCAAGACGCACATAAAATCATGTCTCTCTTTGAATTCAAAAGCTGAACACCAGGCCTGAGCTTTAAGATATGTCTGCAAGTGAGAATGCATCACATTGTATTTTGATATTTTTCTTAGTTTTTGTTTCCTGGCATCATGTTGTTCCTAGTAGGCTACTATACCTCATTAAAGAGCAGCTCTCTCCTTTGCTGCCGCCGCAGGTCCATCATCTTCACCGCTACCTCCCTGCCGCTGTGCTTCTCTGTGGCGATGCACACCACCCCCGTCGAGCCCTCGCCAATCTTTACAAAATTCTCCAGGTAAGACCGTGGGTCGCCCTTGTCGACCACCATCTGCAGGGCAGCTTTGAACTGTTCATGGGTCACCTTTGGCGGGTCCGGGGGAGGCCTGGGTGGCGGGGGTCTAAAAGCAGGGGAGCAGGTGCCGGGGGGGCTTGTAGCTAGGGAGCCTGTAGGGGAGGGTCGAGGCTGGGAGGGACTGTCCTGCCTGGGGTAAGGAGGGTTGGGGCATCCAGAGTGTCTGAGGAAGGGGTCTGGCCCGCTGGGTCGCAGTCCTATGTTAGGAGAAAGGCCCAGGGTGTAGCTAGCTGAGGAGCGCACTGTTCGCTGTGGCCGGATGCCGCCCACGAGAGGACTGCTGGTGCCAGTGGGCAGGAAGCCGGAGTGGTACCTCACTGTCGACTCTGCCTGCATGATGAGAGGAAATAAGGTGAGGGACATTAAGAGCTGAGAGGATGTTGGCCACCTGCCTGCGGTTCAAGTCCTTCGCTCTCACTCTGCATCCACTCCTCTCCACCTCACCTGTGCGAAGACGTTGCTGTATGTGCACAAGCATCCTGCTGAAATCTTGCCAAACATCTTTCACATTTTACAGCCCCCACTGGTACTTTAAACCCACATTTCATATTTCAACATCAAAATTAAATAAAATACTCAACCCCAGAGCTTTAATCACTGTTAATGTAAAGAAAGTCAATATCCTGCCACGCTGAAGTTTCCACAAGCTAAGCATAAAAAAATGACCCCTGATGATTTCTTGACAAAAAACCTTGTACTTAATGTATTCAGAACTAATGGAAAAATATAGCAAGTACTAATTACATGACTATCGGAAGTCTGCCTATATCGTAAATACTATGAGTGATGTATTATCAGTGCATTTGATGGCTGTTGTGATGTCAGGCCTACCTTCAGGTCGTAGGAGGAGAACGGCCTCCCAGGGCTGTTCTGTGGGTGCATGTACATCGGTAAATTGGGCCGCAGCTCCATTGTGACTGTCCCTTGGTCCCCGTGGGGTTGTTGCACAGTCATAGCAGGACTGTAGAAACAAGCTATAGGTCTCTGATTTGATGGCATTCCCCTTGGCAGCTGGAAATCTCTTTTCCATATCACTCTCTCCTGAGGACTGCCCACCTCGGCGTTCATGTAGGCCTCGTAACTCGGCACCGGCAAATTGTGGTGCTGAGCCGGATACGGGGGTCCCTCCATGGTGCTTACTTCGTATGTGGATTTAGCCTTTGGCAAGATCCCATTGGGTTGCAGCGTGATGCTCTTCTTCATGCCTAGATAAGGGGTGTTGGTCTCACTGTGAATGTTCCTGGCCCTGTCCCTCCACTGGTCATGGTCTGCGTCTTCATCATCTTCGTCATCCTGGGTCAGACCCTCATACTGGTAAGCGTCTCCCTCGTTCACCTCCCCCAGCCTCCCCAGAGACTGGGCCCTCTTCCGGGCCGAGGGGCTGCTCTTCCTCAGAGAGTTGGAGCTGGTCACAGACAGACGGCTCATGTCGTTGATCATAGCTGTGATATAGTCTCCATGACCGATCATACTCCCACGCACAATGGTCTGAAAGAGGCAGAGGCGTTTTCTCTTTATCACACTGCGCATGCTATGATCACATAATAGAAATATTTGCGACTGACGGGAATAATGAGGCTGGAATAGTCATTGCTCAGAGGGGTGTTAAATTTAGACTTGAGAATCTGTAAAGGACATCTTTGTCATTCTTCAAATACAGACTTTAAATATTTTTGCCTGTGGCCTCAATTCTGACAATACACTAATAAATACAGCAAGTTGTTTCAACAGATGCACAATAAAGACACAGCCTCTGCAGATGTCATTATGTTGCAAACATCGGATATTATAGATAAGTGCTCATGTGACCTTGATGTGACGTGCATCGTTAACAGGCAAGCAAAGGGATTAAACCCAATCAGACAACCTTAAGATCTTTTGCCAGAACAGTGTTAGTGCTGCAACTGTAAGAGAGAGTGCATGGTGCCTCATTAGTCAGTCTCAGGGTGGAGTCATGTTCAGTTCACAACCAGTCAACAACTTCTCTTGTTTCCCTGGTTCGGTGCCATTACATCTGCACAGTGGGAAGAGGTCGGATGACATCTCACCTACTGTCGCACCTCTCAGAGAGGAGAGAACGACGGGTGATAATGGCCTTGGTCAGACATCCTATTTTGGGAGATGATATCATGATTTTCATAATTTGAAATGAACGGTTTGAAGTGACAAACATTTTAGCATGACACTATTAAAACCATACATGTGATCTGGATGCTGACATGATGCTTCTCATGTTGCACAGGTCTCATCACATCGAGGTGTTAATGAAATGTTGGTGCTCCCTCGTGTTTTTTTTTCTTTCTGCAGGGTCATAAACAGCATTGGCAGTATATGCTCTGTGAAGTGTGGAAATCCTGAGATTTGCAGGCTTTATCACTCACTGGCGTTTCCTTTGCTGTACCTGCATTTTTTTATCCTTTCTGCTTGACGTCTCTGGGAAGGCACCACGGACTGTTATTAATTGCCTGCATGAAGTAATAAATCTTGTGGCCCCTCTGAGTATTCAACGCTGTACAGTCAGTGTACACAGCAGGGTCATTAGCCCAGCCCCATGATAGATAAGAAAATAAAAAAGATGGGGAGGGGAGCCGACCTTCCTTCCATGCTGTCATCTGAAGATTATGGCTTTTTCTGAGAAGGTAGCACTCTCTGAGGCATCGATGCAACAAACAGTGTGTTAAAGTATCATAAAAGCTTGTTTGAATTGCTTTTGAATTACCACTCTTTGTGGGGGCCCGGTTAAATTGTGTGGAAGTTCTGATCAGTTAAAGGGGACATATTGTGCTCATATCGTTTATATTTTAATTTGTAATGTTCAAATGGGCATCACTTTCCTCATAGTGTCCATAGCTCCTCTTTTCAGCCTCTAATTTTAGTTCCTCTCTCCTCTCACCATCAAAGTCCAGTTTGCTCTGATTGGCAATCTGGCCTACTCTGTTGTGATTGGTCAGCTGCTTCCAACATGTGAAGTAATTGTTGGCCCCTGCTCTTGCTTTACTTGGCTTTGTTCAGGGACGTACCAGACTAGCCAATAGTTGTGCATTATGCTGAGCATCATCATATCACAAGACATTGTGATGTCACATGACATCAAGATGCCCTGGAGGTTTCAGCTGGACTACTGATGAATTGTTTTAGGAGCTTCAGAGGCAGTGTTCTCTGAGGCGAGGGGAGCTCCCTTTTTACATTTGGCTTTAAAACTTTGCAGAACTGCTGCATACATGAAAAACCAACAAAACACACTAGAAGATAGAAAAAGCTTCATATGTTTTTTTTCTTAAGATCATTTTACAGGATTAGTAAATGAGAGGAGTGGTGTACCTTCTTTGGCCTCAGCTCCACCTCTGTGATCCTGGAGGGGTCCACCACGGGTCTGGGCCTGCGCAGGTTCTCTATCAGGCTTTGCCATTGTGTTGGCAAGCCCACAAAGCAGCCACGCTTGGCGTCAAATGAGGTGTGGACACGGTGCTCGAAGTTCTTGGGCGCTGATATATCAGGCCTCTTCTTTTTCTTCTTGCGGAACATCCTCAGGTCCACAAGGACGTCAGCCTGCCCACTTCAAAATGTCCCTGCAGAAAAATATATTCAGCTTTTAATAAAATACATCCAAAATCGCATAAAGAACTTTTAACCAACTGTAATCTTGTAATGGGAACATAAGCAAATCCTCTCCTGCCTCAGTGAGCAATAATTAGTTACCACTGTATTCAAATAAAACAGATGACAGCAGATGATCTTCTTCCACGTGGGAGAAAATATTTAAATGTCAACATCCCAGACATGGGATGTGTATGTCCCACGCGACCTTGCTGGCTGTCACGAGATTGTGCCTCTGAGAATCGCTCCAAGGAAAGAGGATGGATTTGTAAGCACATGTGTAATGAAGGATATCTGGTCAATTAAGGCTTATTCATTCTCGGAGCCCTTTTACTGATGAGCACGTGGCTGGGTTGGCCAGCGCCCACAGGCTTTCAGTGCATTAGAAGGACGAGAACAACACAGTCATGCACACACATACCCACACACTTATGTGGATACAAACACAAATACAATATTGCAAGCTATCCTTCAAAAACCCTCTGTAACCTCTCCATATCGTATCCTAATTAGTAGCTCGTGTGCCCTTGATTGCAGGGAGGGTAACCACTTAATCTTTGGATGGATGGTCATGTATTTGGCCAGCCACTAACTAGTGTTTACTGCATGTTCAGCTTTATTTTCCATTGAGTGTAGGAAAATAATTTAATAATAATCTTATTTCCTTAGCTGTACTGGGAGATAATCCCTCACATTTAAGTCTCATGTTTGGTATTAATACTGTTTCATGTAGCTCAATGTGGGGACGTCCTTGCTATAGCAGAGCTAGAAGCGTGGCTCCAGGGATGGAAATGCCAATCTGTTGGTAGGTCTGTCTTTGGGTCTACCACTTTTCCTCCAGACTGAAATAGCTCCATAACTATTGGAAGCAAACATTTTGCACATAAATCCTGATTCTGGCAATCCCTTGACGTTCCCTCCATAGCATCACCATGAGGTTCACATTTGTGATTAACAATGAGGCCTCATCTCTTGACAGACTTTAGATGGATTGCCATGAAAAACTGCTATAGATTTCTAAGTTGGTGGAGGATATTTATTTGTTAAAGTTATAATTTGTCCAGTAGGTTTTGATAAGTCTACTGTGGTTTAATCCCCTGATCGCGATTGTGAAAGGAAGTGGCGATGCATTTTCGATCTTTATAAACAGCCTGTAAACTATATGGAACCAGAACTTCAATATTGCCAGCATTATTGACAGCATGTTAGCAATCCAAATACAGCTTCACAGAGCGGCTAGCTTGTCTGTAGACTCTTTGTTTATTTCAGCACAATGTAGCACTTGAAGGCCCTGATGGAAGTGGCCAATGCAGGGGTGCGCTGAGAATGATCAGATAAAATATCCCATCTGTGAAATGGTGGGAGTTGAGACATGAGATTTGCAGGTGTCCGCAGCCCAGCAGGTGATCACGCTGACGGCCATCTCCTGCCTCCACCTCTGCCCTCAGACCAGCACGGCTCAAATCGGCATCAGCGGTGCCTTTCATGAGGTGTATCAGGGACTAACCCATGCCACTCACCTCGCCACTTCACCGGAGGGTAAAAGGAGGTCAGGCCCGCTGGTCATGTCAGCTAAACCTGCCTCATTACAAGAAGGCAGGGTTAGGATGAGAGAGAGCGATGGGGGGGGGGTTGGATTACTGCTTGGAGAGATGTCACCCTCCAAGGATAATTCAGTCACAAGGCTAATATGCTAAGCATTGCATAAGCGTATCACTCTGTGCTCTCCTTATATACATAACGTGGTGCTGTGCGGGACTTTAATTTTATCTGACAGGGACATTATGGTATGAGGACTCTCAGGAGGTGGGGGAGAGGGGAGCCAGGGCCAAGATTACAATCAGAAAGGGATGTGTTAGAGAGACAAGCACCTAGTTTACACAGAAATGCTTTTGTGGCTGCTTTTTTGAATAACAAATGCAAGAGAAAGCAAGTTGCAAAACAGAAGATTGTGACCTCTTGTATTTTTCCGTCTGCTAAGATAGCTGTTCGACGTGCAGATGTTGGCATGGCCTGAACAAATATTTAAACATAGCGCTATCCTTTTACAAGTAGATCAATCAATATTTACTCATGAGTGAAATGCAAACTGCTACAGTCCTCCACTGCCAAAGGTAATGGGGTAATACCAGCACAAACAGGACCACGGCTTTGTGTGGTACTTTATCGAGCTTCATCAGTTCAGAGCAGCGCAGAATAAAAACTTATTACAGTATTCAAAATTCATCTTCGACCACTGTTCCCCTCTGAAGACTCTGGAAATACAAACTAACCACTGTGATATTACAACACATGCACCCGTACACTTTGTTGATTCAGGCCTGGGCAAAATGAATTGAAAAGTTGATGCAATTATTGATTTACAAGCTTTAATCACATGCAACTGGCCTCATATTGACCTCTCAGACTCTGCCAAGCTTATGACTGTCTTGATAACAATGTGCTATTGATCCTGAAGCTCGCTTTACGATACATATGCGCTGAGCAGAACTTGCACAGTGAATCTTTACACTTTCTGGTCACATCCCTCAAAACTGTAGGGACTTGACCCCATGCTTCAGCGGCTCGTCTTGAATCCATCAAAGTGCTGAGGCAAAAATCAGCCAGCTGTTGACAGGGATATGAAGCGCCAAAGAGGATGAGGTCACTCTGAAAAACTGTGCTATACTGGGTATTTACATCTCTGCAACTGTTTGCAGGAGCAGAAACTCAAAATGCATGACCTGAAAAAACGCACAAATCCTGTCACTGAGACAAAAAAGAAAGAATCCCACACACTGAAAATCACATGAGTAAAAAGCTGTCTGTAGCAAATCCGGTTGTGAGCTGTGACTAAATGAAAACTTTGATGTTGAAAAAAAGATGATGAAGCATGCAAATGGTAAAATATGAGAATAGATGTCGCTGCAGAGTGTTCAATCGATCTCATCCCTATTCCAAGCAAAAATGCAGATCCAATCACAGCCTTACCCCCCAACTGGTAGGAATGTCTTCTCATGACAGAGCGGCCGGGCCTCTCATGCCGTGCAGAAGTGCAACCAGGCGATCCATATGCTTCCCACAGACAACATGATAGAAGAGGAGAGGACATGCTCGCCTTCCTCTCATGCTCAAATCACCCTGAGCAGGAGTTGTGGATGAGTGGGAGGGGATCGAGAGATAAGAGAGATATTGGATTTGTTCGACGTTAGCGCTCCAAGCTCAGTTGAATGATTTTTTTTCCTCCTCGCTATTTGCTTCTCTTTTTTTCATTGGCACGAATGCAGAAATGTAGTAAGTGTGCAGGTGACAGTGCTCACAGGATTAGTGCGGTGTTCAGTCCCTCACTGATCTAATTTTAGGACACGTCATTTCTCCCTCCTCTCCTCCTCCTGTGTGTTTATTTTGAACAGGATTCATGTCAAAAAAGTGAGGTGAGGGCGGGAGACGATGGAGATGAGGTAATCCTCTTTTTGTGCTTGTCAGTGTGTGTGTGTGTGTAGTGTGTGTAAGCATAATCCAGCGATTCTGAATTACAGGGGGCTACATCTATTTCATAGTGGCATAGTATCGAGGTCTTAACTGTTGTTTTTGGACTCTGTGGTGCAGTGTGCACGGCTGGGAGATTGCTCAGCTTCATTATGATGACCGTTTTGCCCTTTGAGTATAATGAGACTGCCTCTAAAAGGGTGGGGGGTGGGAGGGTGTCTTGGTTGGTCATCTCTTCTATTTGCATTGTAAAGAAACGAAACACACACACACACACACACCATCTGAGGGTGTGAAAGAGGTACACAGGCGCTGGATGTGACCGGACAGTGCAACAGCAGCAGTGTTTAGGGTTGAAGTCGATGGCGGCTTTCTCTTTGAAGTCACCTCTGCAGACATGGAGGGATTGTCAATAGGAGACAAAAACTGATGTAATAAGCTACATTCAATGACATGGAATAACACGTTGCTGCCATGCATATTTCATGCTAGTGGCCTGATACATCATGCAGAACACAGCATTTGGAATAGAATACAAGGATTGGTGGAGAACGGCAGGCATCCACCACATCTGTAGTCACCGATGTTGTAAATGGGCGATGTTGAAATAGCTCAAAAACTATTGGACGGTTTGCAATGAAAATTGGTTCACACTCATGTTCCCCTTAGGGTGAATTATAATCACTTTCAAAATCCCGTTTCATGTCAAGCATTTTCTCCTCAGGTCAAAATTTGACTTTGGTTTTTAAGTAAATGCAAAAGCAATGAGTTTCCCATCCAATCAACTGTATGTTGTGTTAGTTAGCAGGATGTTAGTATGATAGCTTCCTCCCACTTTCCTAAAACATGCAGCTTTGGTTATTTGGAGACTCTAAATGAGAGTGTATGGTTTTGTTTGATTTTCTGTCTATATGTCAGAAGTGTGGAGCCTGAGGAGGAACCTTGATCTCGAGCTGAGTGTGCAGTTTCTCTTTTTCAAACGTTTTGTTGATCCAGCACCTTCATAAGATATTTTTACTAGATTTACTTGTTATTCACATTTTTGCCTACATGTCAGTGATGCGGCCTCAAAGGAGAAGAAGTATAGATGATGGATGGATGGACATATGGATACATGGATGGATTAGATAGATAGATAGATAGATTTTGCTCATAATACCTGCATAGAATCAGGATGTTAGCACTGTTCTTGTGACTCCTGTCTGACATTGAGCAATCATTGTGAAATTAATTCATTGAAAGCATGGGATACAGTACCAAAGCTAAATGAGCCACTCTGAGCCACTAGCTAAGAGAAAAGTGGATTTGAAGATGCACTGTGCCAGTTTCTTTCTGAAGTGGTCAAACAACAGCTTCCATAGTGCTCTGCATCTGTCTCTCAGATAAAAGCTCCATACAGGGGTAAGGACAGAATGTAGAGCATACCCAAGGGCATGTGAAGTGAGTGTTATGGACTAGTTTCAATTTTAAAAACAGCCATGTACTGAATGATACCAAAGGAAGTACAGAGCAGGAATGATAAAAATCAATTATATGATGCAAATGATATTCATCGAACCGGCCAATTATATTAATATTCTGCATTTCAGTTAGATAAACTGAATGTTGGGCAGGGGTGACCCATATTCACACACAGAGTGCATTGAAAGTGACGTATCTTAGGGTATTTCAAATGTCACGTAACTCAGAGCGATTCGTCATGTGTAGGCTTTCACTCCAGCCTCTGTATGAAGTACTTAAAGTCAGAAATGGTTGGAAGTCACGGAGCACTGAGAAAGCAAACAGTCAAAGGGCTTGTCTGTCATTTTCCTGTGCAAGGCCCGAGGATTAAAAGAGTATTGTAACATATGATGCCCGTGCTCGACAATGAGGCCTGTCAGTTCTTCAAGGGCGGGAGTAAACATCAGTCCTGAGTTAATATTGACAGGAGGGAAGAAGAAAGGAGAGGACAAGATGGGAGGAGGAAGAGAGTGGGAGGAAATCAGAGTGTGGATGGAAAAAAGAGATGGATGAAGGTAAGAGCACAGAGAGGAACAGAAAGTATTCAGACCCCTGTTATTGTCATTATATTGTCATATAGTGTATAATGATGGGGGAGAAAAGGCAATTTTATCAACTTTGACTTAAAATAACACATTGAAGTGTGCAAAAAGTGAATGGGTATTTTTAAAGCTCTCATTAATGTTCCACATGTTTTGTTGCCTCATTTAGTAGCCCTCCCTCCTCTTTGAAGATGTCACGTCTTTTTTCCATCATCTCGGGCAGTGATGTCTGCAGTAAACACGCCACGGTAAAGGGGAAATGAGGACAGGACAGTTGCATCAACCGAGCGCATACATCATTCTGTCACCTTACATATTGGCACCGATTCTCTCGCACCAGGAAAAAACGGACGGGGAAACTATAGCTTGTTCTTCCCTGCGGCGAGGAGCGGGGACATTAATGCGCCGTAAAAGCTACAGTCTCTATCTACTCCGAACACCTTAACATAATGACATTGTAAAAGCAGCACTTCTAATGTCCTGGGGCTTTTATGGGCTGTTCTATTGATGCTGACACATCACTAGACAAACACTCTTAACTCAGACTTCTCCACGCAGTGTAACAATATGTATGCTGAAGGATAGAGTCAAGAGAATAAGAAAATGCAGCACTGACCAACACTCTGTTTAATTAAAGATCCTCTTGGCTCTCACAAGTGCTTTGAACAATTTGATGCTGCGCTGATAGAGACATATGATCAGCCTGGACCAATGGTATGTGCCCAACTCTTCTCTCTTGGGTCTAATTTATTGATGCGCCGGGCCTCGGTGCAGGCTTTACTGTACGTGCATGTGCTTATGAAAGCTCTGATTTATGTTTTTTTAGCACAGGCCTCAGCATGTCTCTCCCAAGGAACAAATCACCAACCATTTTTAACCTGCAATCCTTTATAGTATCAATCTGCACCGGCTGTGCCGTCCTCCTCTGTCACCCAGCATGGGCGCTGTTTCAGCCGAGATAGTGGGACTCATGGCACGCTGCCCTAATTTGGACTCAGAGCCTGATTTAATCCTTAGTGCTTGACATCTCATGGCCAATGGCAATGCTAAGCTGGTAATGCATGCTGTCCCCTCCTTCAGTCAACATGAACGTGACGCAAGCATTCCTGAAAACAATCATGGACGTCGTGGGGACAGTTTTGTACCACTTAAGGCCTGGGTGCTATGTTCATGCGTGTGTGTGAGAGGTTTCCAATCACTTCCTGTCCTGTCAGTGTCCCAGCACATGTGGTGGAGTCAGTGCTGCCAGTTTGTGTTGCACGGTGAGCCTGTAGGAGCGTGAAAGCTAGATGACAGCCTCCAAAAAAAACTAACAACTTCAGGGGACACTGGAGTGTGCACATCACCCTCAGTGAAGCAGATGTCCAGCTGTGTGTGTGTGTGTGTGTGTGTGTGTGTGTGTGTGTGTGTGTGTGTGTGTGTGTGTGTGTGTACCAGAGGGACCTTCTCTGTCACCTCCTATACCCTTTCCCTCCTTCTGCTTGAATATCAACCTGAGACACAGACACACAGTAGTTTAAGAGCATCAGTTATATCATCATCAGACTTATGAAAACACAGACTGTGTTGATAGTGTGATATAATGCAAGATGCAATGTCTCTTAGTCAAACAAGGGGTCAAGTATAGTTTTTGGTAGCAAGTACATGGATATTGAGATGATATCAATGCCTCCAATGAGTGAACTACAAAATCTATACACTGCTTCGCGTTTTCTATGGGGATTTAGCTTCTATTAGAGGAACTCACAGTAAGACTTTGCAAACCTACAATACAGTCCTCAGTTCACAGATCAAATCCCACATTAGCAAAGTCTCTTATCTGACAAATTATAATTTGACGATGAAAGTAAATGTTATCAGGGAAACATGTCCTCTGCTTTCCAATGCCTGTCTTGCCAAAGCATCTGTCTCAGAAAGTGTGTATGCAGCAGCAGAAGCTTTAATCCTCATACACCAGTAGAACCAGAAAGATCACCTGAGAGCTCAGCCAACACACACACACACACACACACTAGATACACAATGGCACAACAGCCTCTGTGCCCATGGAAGTGGCACAGTCTGTATTTGTCAAGTCTGAGCCTGCATCTCTTTGGAGACAATGTTTGAATCCCTTTTCTTTGACATGTAGGGGGAGGACAGAGGCGGCAGGGACGCAGGGGGGAACAGGGTGAGGGGATTTTTGAGGACAAGAGGTGAGCAGAAGGTGACAGCTCGTCTTTTTTAGACCCAGTCCATCACTTCAATTCAACCCTCTGAGAATTCCCTTCTCCTGTCTCTCAGCCCCACATCAGCACCACCTCCTTCTTCTCCTCCTCCACCACAGCTGATGCCCACCGACTGTAGACTGCTCTTTATCAATGACGATAAGCCTCCTTTGCTCGATCCCCCACCCCCTCTCTCTTTAACCCTCTCTCCTCGATGAGGAGAGAGGAAATTGTGAAACGGGGTTCTTGAGGGGGGGATATCATTGTTAGATGAAAAAAATAAGAAACATCCACATATATGTATCAGTCATTCCACTTACCTTACCGTCCAGTGAAGAGGGGAGCCTCTCTCCTCCAGGAAGGATTTGGCAGCGAGGGTGCGCACATACACACTCACGTACACTATTACACAACACTCACTCACATCCACACATGCACTCACTCGCTCGCGGACATACACGCTTCCCCCTCTCATACACACAACGATGAGGAGGGCTGGCTCTCAAGCAAGCGCACACTGCAGGCTGCTGCTTGCCTGGGAAAGCCTGATGCGTTCCTCCCTCCAGGCACAAGCGCACACTCCCATCTCAGAGGCTCTTTGTTGGGGCTTATTCATCCTCTGCTTCCGTGGACGAGTGCTGGTCCGTGTACCGGTGCCTGCTCCCGGGGACACGGGGTGACGGTACAAAGGAGGGACAAAGCCATGGAGAGGAGAGGCAGCATCCAGAAGGAGAGAATATCACGGCCCCATACAGATCCTTCCATCCCCCCTACTCTCTCTCTCTCTCTCTCTCTCTGTGTCACACACACTCTCTCTCCCTCCCTCCCTCGCTTTCTCTTTATCACTTCCCTCCTTCTCCGCCTCCTCCCATCTCATTGGGCTGCAAAAGAATTGATGGCAGCTAGTGTATATGTGTGTGTGTGTGTGTGTGTGTGTGTGTGTGTGTGTGTGTGTGTGTGTGTGTGTGTGTGTGTGTGTGTGTGTGTGTTATGAGCTGGTTTCCAGTGACTGTAAGGAAAGGAGAGCTCCTCTACACCTCATCACCTGAGATACCTTTCACCCCCCCTGTCTCTTTTACATGTGCATTGTGGGAGACAGGAGAACACCAGGGTGCAGTATTTACCCAGTGTGCTGCTGTTCAGTCAAATGTATTATCCATGCAATGACAGGGTCAGGGGTGGCAGATGGCGGGAGGGGTTGTTATTTTTGTGTGTGTTGCATGGGGGGGGGGTGCACAGTGTGGGGCTATTTCTGCAGAGGGTACAATCCTGGTCAGGACACCACCGTGACCCGAAGAAGGGGACGAAGGCACAAGAAACTGAAGTTACAACGACCCAGTCCAACATCCACATTAATCTGACTCAAAACATTCCCCTCTCTTTCCCACCACAATCATTTCCTGAATAATTCATACAGCAGCTACGAGAAGACACAAAGCAGGAAAATGTATTAGGGTCAAGTCACGCAGCAAAGGCTTGCAGAGCGAGCCAGATTTGGGGCATACATGTAATACATGGCATGTGATATGAGAGCGATGCTGGCACAGGCACTTAAACAGGCTTAAATGATGATCTTTGTCTTTACACATCAAATAAAACTCAAGTGAACATAGGCTCCACCGAGCCAAATCTGCATAACAATGACAGATCTGCTTGTTGGTGGTATGGCAAACGAGACCCGTCCCTCTTTCACTCTCAGTCGTCAGCATTATTGTCTCCGAAATTTATTGGCGTGGCTTTATTTCACTGCCTCGCATGAATTATGTTCCTGGGTTCAGGGCTGCAAGCAGCAGTAAAAGATCCTGTGATCTGTGTCTTTATATGCAAAAGTGTGGTGGTTATGGCAGTCCTGTTTGCTCTGAGCTCAGTCAGTGTGAAGGAGTGCTGGACAAAGGTCAAAAGGTCAATTATTATACTACCAACGTTCATGACGCTTTCACTGAGTGACCTTTTCAAAACAAATAGGAGAAAATAGAGCGTCGCTTTGCAAAATATTGTTGTGAGCATTAAAGTGACAATGATATTTTGTTTGTTTTGTAAAATTATGAAAAAATACTCTGCATTGATTTGCGAATAAAATAAAAATCAATCACATTTTTCTTTGTTTTTGGTGAGATATATATATTTCTCACAACCATTGTGTTTTTTTCCCAACTGTATGTTTATTGGGCAAAGTTAAACATGTAGACTTTCCAGTTTTTACAACATTTTTGAGATACGTCTGTTTTACACACTGATTGGCTGCAACATTAAAACCGCTGACTGGTGAGAAACAGATGATTATCTTGTTAGACTTGCACCCTTTATAAGGGGTTGGATTTATTGTGCAGCAAGTAAACTGTTACTTCTTGCTCTCAAACAGCAGGTAGATGCTAACGCGGTTAAAGGACCACAGAAGTCAACAGGTTAACCAGAGGAAACCTAACTCATTGAGTTGTGTGGGGAGTGAAGGCTGCCCCATGTGGCCCAGAGCTGCTGTAGCACAAATACCTAAAACATTAAAGCTGAGTATGATAGAAAAACTGTCAGGACACACATTGTATTACAACTTCCTGTGTTTGGTAACCTGTCAGAATGTCCATGATGAACACTGTCTACAATGGACACATGACCATCAGAACTGGAAGCATGTGACTTTATTTGACAAATAATTTCCTACACATCCATGCACAGCAAGGTCTGTGTATGTTGTTTATCTACTATGCCCTGAGCAATGTTCTGCAAGGAAGTGTTAAGCCCTGGGATACATGTGGATGTTATGTTGACATGTGCCTCCTAAGCATAGTTGCAGACCACGTGTAGCATTACTTGTTGGCAGTGGCATCTTTCAGCAGGATAATGTGTCTCACCACACTGCGAAAACTGTTCAGGAACGTGGCAAAGAATTCACGTTGCCTTGACCTCCAACCTCCCCAGAGCTCAATCCAATCAATCATCTGTGGGATGTGCTGGAAAAACAAGTTTGATCTGCCGAGGTTCTATCTTGCAATTTACAGGATTTAAAGGATATGAGGCCAACATGTACATGGACATAACTGCTTGATACACCTTCAGTGGTCCTGTGGAGGGCACGCCTCGATGGGTCTGAGCTGTTTGACTGGTGAAAGAGGGTCATATCAGGCAAGTGGTTTTAATGCTGTGGCTGGTCAGTTTATTATCAAATGGTGTAAGAATGTATTACATTAGAGAAACATTGTTATATGTGTTTTGTTCACTCAGGGTTTATTTAAATTTATCAGCTACACATAGGCACCCCCCCCCCCACACACACACACACACACTGCCACTCCATCCAATAAAACTGGGATGTAAAAGGGCTTATAATGACAATACTAGTTTTAAACCACAGTGTCATTAATAAGAAAGCCATTGGGATGCATTGAGTGAAACTGCCTTAATTATTTGCATTTCAATTCACTCTATTGTTTAGGGTGAATCTGTGAGGATTACACCAGGGGTTATCAGGGCTCAGCCTACACAGCTGATGCAAATGCAGCTTTTTCCTTTAATCCACTGTCATTTCCAGATGACCTATAAATCTATGTCAGTTCTGTTAGAGTGAGACAACTGGAGAAGACATAAAAACGAAACTCACATCATTCTCCTGTTTGCTCAGCAATAACGTTACATATGGAAGGCCACAGCTGCCCAGATATGACAAAAACTAGTTGAGAAGTCAGCCATAAAGAAGAAAATGTGAATTACACTGTAAATCACAAACTGCTCCTTCATCTCTGCCTGCAGAGTTGGACCTTCACAATAAAATCATTTGTTGGACTGAGTTGCAGCTCAACAAGAGCATTTCACAAAATGTAAGTCAAAGCTCGGTCTGAAAACGCTCTGTTGACTGGTGCATGTTTAAAGCTGCACAAATAGGTCAACAGCACTGACTGAATGTTCCCCGTCTATCAGAGTAACAGGGCTGGAGTCTTCTCTGAGGGCCTGCCTAAAGCACATGGAGGAAAGGTAGCCCACTCCTTCCATCTCTCTGCTGCAGCGAGAGAGAGAGAGAGAGAGAGAGAGAGAGCTATGGATTTTCCGTCTGAAGCGCTATCGGAGACACTGGCTGCTTGCTTTCATGGGATGAGCTTTTAATAAGTCCTGCCAAATAGCGAGCTATAGAGGATGCATTATGATGTGGTTATGCTGTGTTATTATGGTGTGAGTGCATCATGTTGCCTATCATTTATCACTGAATTTCAGCTGCTCTTAAGTGCTAAGCCCAAATTTAAAGTAGACAGTTTAGGAACTCACCAGTTGAGCGGATCTTGGCCGGCTGTGACATATTTCCAGTATGAGATTAAAGTCTGTTCCTCCACTGCTCCATGTGCATGTAAAAAGCAGCAGCACCGTGTCCTAGTACATCAGGATAGTGGCCTCTTAGGGAAAAGCTGCAGTCCTGTTCCTGCCCACAACTGCAAAGGGTGGATTTCACTTGCTAATGAGCCAAGCACCTTTCTTCCAGCCCTCCATCAGGGTGAGCTGCTTGTGTATGAAGTGGATCCCGTCTTCGCAACACATTAAGGTTTACTCACAACACTTAAGTCACAAGCTTCTAAATAACCTCTCCTGGGCAATGATTAACATCTGGCCAGCTGACTGCAAGATTTGTTCTTAAAAGTTTCATGCCTGCCAAATGCTGAGATTTCTTCAAAGACTCAAGCGTCGCCTGCAGTGATAAAGTTAAATGAAGTAACTCCATTAGAATAAACAGCATTTATGACTTTTTACTTGCAGTTTATTTTCACTCTTGGCAGCAAACGTTGACTCTTTAATTTCAGCGACAGATTACACTCAGCAGCAAACAGTCCTCGCGCACCATTAGTAATCCAACCACCATTACCAGGAACACAATCCAAGCTTTCCCTTGCATGCCCCCTGCTGACAGAGCATTATTACAATCCTCCTCGGCCTAAAAAACAAAACAAATCACAATCCCACTAGTCATCAGGCAGACATTGTAACAGGTTTATTGAACGTTGAGACATGAACCTCTGCTGAATCAGCTCAAATCTTTGTAATGCAGTGGAACTGAGCTGAAAATCTGCTCAATACAAAAAATGAAACTTTAAAAGGTGGACTTCATAAAAGGCCTTGTTCTTAACAATGCCACAGAGAAAAAAGGATAAATGGACTGAGAGAAATTAGGAATGACTGAATAGTAATTCTGTAGTATAGTTAGACACAATAAAATACAATTCTATACTGTTCCTATTGTGAAGCAGATGTTTGGTGAAATCGTGAAGTGTTTCCTAATACAGTCAGTTTAGTTGCTGCAGTTTGGACCGAGCAGGAGTTTTTATTTCCTTGTCTTCCTGTTGTATATTTAATGAATCATGCACTACTAAAATAGCATCTTCAGCTTGAAGGGTTTCTAAAAATGTTGAACCCTTTTATCTTTTTACTATTCTGAGTAACTAGAGCTCTATCCACAAAATATTTACAACAGGATCACACAAAATGCAAAAACAGTAATTACATGATAGTTACAGACAAAATCAAAATGAAGGACAATCAGTGAGAAAAAGAGCAATCAAATTGTTAGTCTCTGTAGATGTATCAGTCATTAGCTTGATCCTTTTGACCTCTGACCTCCTGCGATTCCTGTGTCATCTTTTTGAAGTAGCGTTCAGCACGCAGTTCCTCAAAGCAGAATTCAGTGGCGCCGCTGAGCAGCAGCTCTTTACAGTACATGCTCTGCTCCTGTGGCTTTCCTGACTCTGCCTCCCTCCGCTGCTGATGGTGCTCCTGGAGCCTCTTTAGAGGAGTTTCTTCTTTGCACGGCTTACGTGCTGATAAAACTGTGTTCACTGCTGGATTGATCTTACATGGAGTCCTGAGGGAGGAAAGGAATAATGCACTTAAATAAAGAATGATCTCAGAAATAAGCTACAAAGAGGGCTTAATACATGTTCCCACTACTGAATAATCTACTCATGATTCTTTTAAAGATTTATTTGATTTTTAAAAGGCAAAAACGACAAATTCACGACCATAACAACAAACTACGCCCATAATGAATGATTTATTCATTTTCATTACATTTGATTATTCTTTCACACACAATTTTCTTTTCAAATACCTATTTTTGAGTATAATGTCCACAAGAGGGCAAACTGATGCAATGGCAGTAACAAGGTATATTTATTTCAACATAAACATGTCTTTTAAAAAGATCTACAGTGTAGATTCTACACACCTTCACATTATGGGTGTAAAATATGAGGCTATGATCACTTGGGTGCACATTTTTGAGATTGCCCAAGATTTTGCAGTCTACTGAACAAAATCTGAAATATTTCCCCACAGGATTTTTTGGGTTGCTCTGAGTGCAAACCACTGTCTCTACATTTGAGTTGAGTCGTGAACCTTTTGCCATCATTATCACACAGCTGTTGTTGGTGTCACCTTGACCTACATTTCATTTGTAATCAGTGGAAGTGACTCCTGTCCGTCAAACAGTGTATTTAGTACTTAGCAATTTTGATTATATAATCGATTTAGAAAATGTGTCCGTGTGCTTATAAAAATCACCCTGCACATATGTTTTTATTCAGTAAAAAAAGGGAAATTAATAAAAACTTCAGATAAACTCACATTGTTGGAGGCTGGTCTGAGTCCTCAACAAATGGTTGGAAGGTAGGTTTGGGAGGCGGTGGAGCCATAACAGTGTGTCCATATTTAGACTTCTGAGGCATCTATGGTGGATAAAAACATTAGTATTAAAACACACAGGGCCGGATTATACTTCACTATTAAGTAATTTTAAGTGTGCTTGTCTCATACCTTGACATCACACCATCTTTCTGGTCTCTGCTCGTTTTCCTTAGCCTTTGAAGTGGGAGGAGCCATCCAGGACTCTTGTCTGGGCTCTGATGGACCAGCACTTTGAGTCTTATTTTCATCAAAGATCATCAAGCGACTGTTTGAAGCATTACCCAAAACTGGGGCTCCACGTGACTGCAGGCCTCCAGAAATATCTGTCCATAAAAAAATCCCCATCAAAGACTGAAATTAAACATCTTATCCAATAATATTAAAAGGTGTAATTTAGATATTTGCTTACTTCTGATTGCAGACCCAGTTCTGTTGATGGGGGCAGTGGCCTTTTTCTTCCCTCTATGTTTGAGGTCGACCAGAGAAACTCTCTCAGGTTCTTTGGGCTCATCATCACTTTCCCCCTGCACAACATCCATCATCACCTGTCGGGACACACGTGCCTGCAGAGCCCTTTGGATAACAATACAGTCAATTCTGATTGTGAGCTATCATGATACACACAAGGAAAAAAGGTTGCTTTTCAGACCTAGACCTTTCCATATTTCAAATTGGATTGAATTGATCCATACTTGTGAAACTGTAGAAGCTTATCATGCGGCTCAGCACATTTCTTGAATCCCTCCTGGTAGACCAGATCTGCTTTGCGACAATTGCCTTGATTCTCATACTCCTCAGCCCAAGCAATGTAGAAGGAGGCCTGAGTCATTCCTATTCCCTGCACTTGCATGTAACTGTAAGTGTCCAATGGTTCTGTGCAGTTCTCTGCCTAAAGACATACAATACACACACACACAACATTTAGTACTAACATATTCGTTTGTCAAGTACAAGTAACAAAATTATGCAAGGGTAAAATGTTACACATACAAATTTGATCCAGAGGTCAACATATCGAGGGTCATTGTGATATTTCTTTTCATCTGTGAATTTGGTCACGACCCGTTCCAACACAGTGGTGAGGTTGCTCTCCTTTCCTCCCTGAGGGAAGGTTTGCTCTGTCCACTTTATATACCTGTAAAAAACAGATCATTAGTACCACTAATAAAACCTCTAAGAGCTACTAATATGACTACACTCTACTGTTTCCATATTTTGCTTACCGATCCCAAACATCCAGCGGATCATCTCCTTCATACATCCGGAGTTCAGCCTCAAAGGCCCTAGAGAGAAGAAAAGTCATAAAAACTCCATTGTCATGTGAAAACTGTTGAGACAGAAGTATTCAACCATTCAACCAATCCAGTTGCCATATATTCAAGCTAGTCCATACTGTCTCTGCTGGTTGATGGAAGAGCTGAGTCCATCCTGTTGTTGACTCAGTGCTTGGTGTAACGCTGATATGGCTCTGCCCCGCCGCAGTGGCTGGATGTTTTCTTTGCTCAGCTCCCACTCCACATCTCCTCCTTCTGCCATCATGGAAATTAAAACAAGATCTCTACAGAAAGGAAACAAGTGCAACAGTTACTTTTGGAATCTATGAAGGGCCTTTTATAATAGCTATAGCAATTGACCCAAAGAGACAAGACAATTCTTGTGGCCCGCCTTCTCCAGTATGGAGTTTTGCAGATTTCCTATTATTTATACAAAGCATTAACAACGTTCTTGGGAGAAAAAAAGACACAAAGCTGTTACATCAAGCTTCCTTTCTTCTATACACTGTTATTTGACATTTTAGAGTGAAGACAACTGATTCTAATATTAAAATTAAAAAATGATAAATGCTTTTTGGTCACAGCCTCAAAATTAGTATAGTTTTTACTCCTGGTAACTTTTGTGTCGCTTCCAATTACATTCAAAGGCTTAATAAGATCAAATAATTATGCAGACTGAAACTTGTAAACACTCTAGCACCGTTTAACCCTTTCCTTCAACTTTAAGCCTCTTTTGAACTATGTTTGCTGATCCCACTGTGATGCATTTCCATGACTGATAATGTCTGATAAACACATAGTCTGCTATACACACATGATCAAAGTCAGTGTTGTTATTATTCAGGGGTTAAACTGGTGCCAATGACTGGAGTCATTACATAACAGCCAAAAACATGCTTACAACCTACAGGGGGAAGAACAATGACAGGATATTAGCATAACCAGATGTAATGACATAATGTCAACACACACTTGAAATTAAACGCAAAGTGGTAAAAGTATTAACTCTTACACAACATAACTAACAGTAGCGTTCAGAAACAAAACGGTACAGTAACTATTATCTGCACCTACAGTGACTGAGGGGGATGCTAACGATCGTGAGGGCATGACACAAGCTAGCTAACGCACGCTTTTGCTCGGTTGGTTTCCTTGTCGTTCCAAACACCAGCGTGATTTACCACTCGACCGTGAAGTAATAAAACAATTGCAGAATAAAATCTTTTCTTTTCGTACCGTCCACAAGCCTCTGTTGTCTCTTTCCCGGCTTGAACCACACGCACAAAGCTGTAGCACGACTCGCTGCGGAACGGTCGGATCTCCTGTTTTGAACAGGGACCGCGAGAGAATTTGGAGAAACCTGATTGGTCGGGCAAGAAACCGGAAACCGGATATTGACGTATCACAACGCATTTTCCGGGTTGATTCCGGTTTTGATTGCAGCGACACTGACAGATTGGAAGCAGTTAGCTAGCTGCTAAATAATCACACGTAGAGTTTTAGTCACATAGTAGTTACGGGAGGATTAAACCCGCCTGTCACATGAGTCTCTACACGTGTCGGTATGGACAACCGCTGTGTTTGTTGTGCATCAAAGTTCAGCCTGTTCAAGAAGGAGGTAAGGTCTGGTTAGCTTCCATCAGTCACACACAGTCAATCGCTTCACAGGGGAGTAAACACTGTGATGCACTTTCTCTCAGCTGGGCTGTAAGAACTGCGGCCGCTCCTTCTGCTCCAGCTGTTTGACGTTCACCGCTGTGGTCCCTCGCTGTGGCAACACCCAGCAGAAGGTGTGTAAACAGTGCCATGGCAATCTGACGAGGTAAATGTGAAACCATGCACAGT
Source organism: Paralichthys olivaceus (assembly GCF_024713975.1). NCBI lineage: Eukaryota > Metazoa > Chordata > Actinopteri > Pleuronectiformes > Paralichthyidae > Paralichthys > Paralichthys olivaceus. The sequence goes on along the minus strand of NC_091104.1, from coordinate 17,250,820 downwards.
AGCATTAGATACATGTGGTTTTCTGATATTTGAAGTTTCTTACTCGTCCATCATCCCCTCTTCATTTAGTGGGGAGTCTCAGAACAGTGCTGGAAGATGGTCTCCTCCTGAAAATTACAAAAAGTCAGTGCTTGGGCTTTTTTTAAAGACACTTTGTCAACACAGCAGTCTTGTGATTTTTAATAGATCATATTTCTTCTGCAGACGTGTCGCTGCGTTTGAGGCCAAACAGCAGGGTCAGTCGTCGCAGCCTCTTGCACATGGAGGCAGTAGACTCAGCAAAGCAGGTCACATACCAACCAAAGGCCTGAGTAAAGAAGATCAGGCTATTGCTGAAAGACTTCAGAAGCTCAAAGAGGACACTGCACCCAGTAAGGAAATTAGATCTTTAGCAGCTACTACTTTAATTTGAATTGACAGCTATAGTAATCTCTTGGCAGAAGTAATTGTTAGCTTTTTGACTTTTACCTCAGAGTCTGTCCCCTCTGAGAGAGAGATCGAGTCTCGCCTCGCTGCCCTGAAAGCTCCCAGCCGGCCAGTGCCTTCTGCTGACGAGATGGAGGATCGTTTGGCAGCTCTGAGGGGTCAGCCTCCACCATCTCAAGCCCCTCCACCAGTGAGATGAACCCCTCCATACTTGTTTGTAACTTCATAGGCCTTGCAGCAAGGCTCAGTGACAGCTCAAATCATTTGCTGTGTTCAAAAGGAACTGCATGCTAAAAATGGGGTTTATGCTGGATCCTTATTAATTATTTCTGACTAGGTCTCAAATATGTTCAGGTAATTCATAATTATGTAAATGTTAATTTAATGCTACTTCTGTCATACTTTAAAATATATTTTTTAAGATAAATGTTTTGGAGAAACACTTAGTTTATAACGTATCTGTGTGATGATACAGAAATTAGTGCACTGTAATAAAACTACAAACAAGACCAACATGGAACTGATAACTAATTGCTGACATGAATTTCATATATCATGGTTCTAAAAGGCCTCAAAAAGACTTTAATTTACTAAAGCCTGCATAAACCCTGTAAATAGTTTGATATAACTGTACTTGTGTGCTCATCTGTTCAGGTGCACCGGCCTCCAGATAGCAGGACTCAGACTGAACAAGCTAATGATTTGCTCAGTCAGATGACAGAGGAAGTTGCCATTGATGACCAGCAGTCAAATCCAGAGGGCAGTACGATCTTACTCTTGCCACTGTTTTCACACATACACAGTTAATCATTTTAGAGGCATAATGCAGTGACCACATCACTGCAATAATCTCGTTTTGTCAGTTGGTGGAATCAGACATCAAATGTTGCACTTCATTCAGCTGCTATGTAGATCTTCCAAATAGGCTAAGACCTATATTTGTCCCTGCAGATGTGGATGGGCGTATGAACGATCTTAACAAGGGGGAGGGGGGAATACTGGATGAGAATTTGGAGGAGAACCAGGATGCGCAGCAGGATGCGCACAAGCACCTGGAGGCAGAGAAGGCCCGTCTGCTGGAGGAGGCCATGGTGGAGCTGAGGACGGAGCAGCATTCCCAGGATCAGATCCTCCACATGGCCAAGAGACTGGCCCAGTTGAAGGGGCAAGACCCAGACAAAGGTACATACTGCTCTCTTTACCATATCTAGTATTTACAGTATAAAAGAAAAAAGATAAAATACTATAAGAGCTTTAGTCATTGGGGCATTGATTACAGTGTTAAACTGCTTGTGTATCAGAAACCTGTCACTGTTTTATTTCCCACATCATTTGTAGTTACTATGGAGGACTTCCAGCATCCAGACAGTGAGGAGGAGACTGAGGAGGAAGCTGTGAAGAGAGTGTTAAAACAGGTGTGGGGCTCAAGACAAAATAAACTTGATAGTTTAGCATTGATGATAATTAATCTGACGCAATGAATGTGTTACTAAGTACATATCACACCTTTAAAGGTCACGGTGAGCAAACTCAAAACAATCAGGGCGACCACAAGGGGCTGCTATTTTGCCATTTTAATTATTTGTCATGTAAAACAACACACATACTAATTTTTCAGATGCCTTTTTCTAGCTCTCAGAAGAAGCTGCACTGGATGAGGCCAGTGGCTACAACATCCCTTTAGAACAATGTGGACCAAAGAACACAGAAAAGAAGAAGCCTTCAAAGAAACAGGTACTGAACAACAGCCAATTTAAGAAATGTATACTATTAGAGAGAACTACATTTAATCCCCGGTTGTTCGTGTGTGTTCTAAAGACACAGACTCCACAGCCCAAAAGTAGGATTCCATCAGCGGCCGTAGCACATCAGCCATCGGACAGCGATGAGGAAGAACTTCCATGGTGCTGCATCTGTAACCAAGACGCCACACTTCGCTGTCACACCTGTGACGGAGACCTGTACTGCAACCGGTGCTTCAGGTAAACTGACACAGAAAAAGGCTCTGCAAAAACTCTGGTTTTCCCCTCAGCTTTGTGTGGAAATCTTAACCGTGATGCCAAAGAAAAGACGCCTGTGATTTGGAATGTATACCACGACCCAGATACATTGTCGGCAGCATGCTGCCATACTGTTAAGCAGCATGTCCTTGAAGTATTTATTGTGATGAATTATCAATCCACACTCCCATTATCTCCCTAGGGAAGGCCATGATAAATATGACAGGATGGAGCATCGCACCACTAACTACACTGCGCCAAAGAAGAAGAGGAAGACATGATAGTTGGACTGTGCTGCAGATATTTTTGCCTTATCAGGCTCTTGTCAGTCATCATCCTTAGAGCTGTGCTTTAGCCTTAAGTGACCTATTATTGTTAAAAAAAAAAGATAGAAACACTACATGTTATCTAAAGCAGTGCAGAACGGCTAATTTTAAACTCCAACGCATCTCATCTAATCCCTCCAACATGGTATAAACACTTGTGTATGTAGACCACAGGAAAGCAGCATTTGTTTTCTGTAATCGCAAACACTGATCTAGATTAATTGATTAAGTAAAGACACAATGGATATACATGTGCTATAATATATAAAATAAGTGGAACATAGCTTGTATTTTCTCTGTAATGTATAATAATAGAAGTAAGTAATCTAACAGATGCTGGTAGACAGTGTTTGTATTTTAGAAAAAAAAACTATTCAGCTTCTGCACACAGAAAAGTTCGACTTAAAAAGAAGCTTTAAGTTTTTTTTCTGTTACTTGTCACTTCCTAAAAGCAACAAAGGCTCATCTAAGTCTGTCTTTGCACTTGTCACCATTTTATCATAATTTTTTTGTAATTGACATCACAGAGAGAGAAGGCAGACACGTCATGAGCTCATCTGGAATGATGTACAGTCCCAGACCTGCTGTCAGCTCTAAACCGAAGAAGCATAGATGAGTCAGTATAAAAGGATTACTGAGGGCTTTGTTATCTTTTTGGCAGGCACTGCAGTCACTCTTGTAATCTATGTTTGGCTGTGAGTCTGACATGAGTATCGCCCCTTCTTGTCCTTGTGTGTAATTTGATTATGAAGGAAGCAGGAGTGTAGAGCGCTGTCACGCCTCTGAGAGAAAGCAGTTTTATTTTTAACATTGAAGCTTCTTTTTTGGGATTAGAGTTATCATTACTTGACGAAAGCTATCGGTCTGGCACGTCTTGTCAGAGGTGTAGCATTACAGTATGGATGTCAGAGAAGAAAAAGTGGAAATGGGGGTCGGACCAAGCAAATTACTATAATGGAGCCACTCGGCCGAGAGACCCTCTGTGTATGTCAGAGAGATGGCCAGAGTGCAGTTTCATCACTATGCATTACTGTCTAGCTGAGGAGAAACCATAATTACACTCTCCTCTGGGGCCTTGGCCCATTAAGGTTTGCATGGAGGCCGTTACTGTGTTTGCCTATTTTTTCTGGCCTTGTCATGCACGCACCACAGACAGGAAATGGATGAGGATAATGGACGCATACTTAATGGACCCTCCTGCTGCTGATTTAACTGTGTTTACTCCTGGACTTGACATGCCAACGTCCCCTTTGTCTCCATCACCGTAGAAAATTTTTACGACACACCCTTGTTTTCTGAGAATAATGGACTGAAAGTCTGGACTGTACGACATTATCCTCCTTTAAAGACAAATAAGTGTTTTAGAGCAGTAACGGTATATTTAAATGTTTTTTTAAACTGCTTGGTGTTATGGACATGTCAATATTTATTTGTATATGGACGATGAATAATTTCTAATACCTGTTGGCCAGTCATATGATCTTCTGTGCTTGTGGAATCACATTTAACCCTTTTGACAATTCATCAACAGCTTTGTCTTGAAAATGTTCAATTTTTATTTTGACATACAACACTGTCATCAGAACAAAAATATCTATGTACATAAATAGGCAAATTAAAATTTACAGTCTTACACAAAAAAAACCAGTCCATCTGAGTAATAGGCATAACAGCTTTTGATCTCATGTGCATTGTTGGTTAATGGGAAACAAAATGTTTTAGCAGTCCATAAATGAAAGTGAAATAATAATAATAAAGAAAATCTATCCAAAACGCAACTGCTCTGGTGTGAGACTGATACTGACGTGGGAAGAGATTCCCATTTGTGAACTGCACGTACTGGCGTCCAAACAATCACCTCTGTGGATGATGGGAGGATAAAGTAGCCCCGCACTCAATTCTTTATTTGACCTAAAATTATTTCTTCAAGGGACCTGACATTTTACGTAGACCCTTTATCCTGTAGAGCAGGCCGTTGATAAAATCCTGTGGGGAGGACAAAGAAAAGGTGTCTTTATTTCAGTTGAATGATTAGTTTGTCTAATATAAGTTGTTCATGTTTTTGGTCTCACCTCTTTTGGCTTCCCGCATTCATGCAACAGCTCCTAATGAAAAAAAAAAAAAACAGGCTCTCACACATCGCTGGACACTGCTTTTTACCGCAAACATTGCAACATTGGATTCCAGCAAGGGTCAAGTGTGTTACGCTGTTTCCCCACATAGCAAATACTCAGGTGTGTGCCAAAGTGTCACCGAGGAGCACATTGTTTAAATGTGCAACTTGCCAGAATGTTCGACTCCCGGGTCTCAGGCTGTGGCAGATCTAGGATTTTTCTAATTTTGGGGCCATACAGAGGCCACAATTTACAGAGGGGCCAATTATATGTCCAGCATCCATGCTCATTTCCTGATTCAGTAAGATGCACATTTAAGTCATTCCTTGTTTATTGTGCCACACTCCACTGAATATAATTTGAAAATTGTTCTTTGTTCAAGCACATTCTGTTCTTCAAAACAGCTTAGAAAATACAATTTCAGTGCCCCCATGGCCCCACCCCTGGATCTGCCCCTGGACTCAGCTTTGTAATTTGTTTGCCGTTTTGGTGACCACTTCCATTAAATAGCCCTGCTAATAAATTACTGATTATATAAATATATTATGGCAACATGCACTCGCACAGTTTTACCTGCAGCCGGGTTCTCTGGCCTTCATCTGTCAGCTCCAGGAGCTCGTCTATGTCGATCTCTAACTCTGGGATCTCCTCCTCCTGTGAGAGCAGAGGTAAATATAAGAGAGAGTTATACACAATATTTCTATATGACTATAATGTTCATGCCTGTCTTCTGCATGCTTCAAAAGCTCTTGCAAATTATGCTGTATCAAATCCATTCATCCATGGTGGGAAGACCTAGTGAGCAGTGTCACTGAGAAGGCAAAGAAAGTGAAAGAAGTGATCCAGGATGGGATGTGACATGACAGGGATTTCTCTGCTGCACAGCGGCATGTAAGCATTTGTGATGTCAAGTTTAAAAAGGGTCAAATCCTTACTTTTATCACCTCAGTGTGTGTTGTTACTGAAGGTTGTGTTGTAGAAATAAATACAGTTTTCCTCCAGAAGAATTACACATAACAATGATTTGATTGATGATGATTAGCCAAGCTGAAGAGCGCTGAGGCATGAAGGCAAAATGGCTCCTGGAGACCATATTTGCCACATGCCACCATCAGATTTCATGGATGGTTTATCCTGCTGGCATTTCCACTGTAGCTCAGACATCACTGACAGTGTATTTCCTTTTCAAACGTTTTCTGAAGAATATTTTAATCACAGATTGGTTGTAAATTTAAATACAAACCCATGCATGGGCAGCATTGACTGTGATATAGAGAGCTGTGTTTCTGTCTCAAATATTATATAACCTTGTGTAAAGATTGTTTAAAAAAGGAGGGCTCAGAGTCCCAAGTTATAAAAAGCAAATATAGCAAGGTAATCACTTCATGTCGCTTGCTCTTATCCACACCTATCAAATATATTTTAAGAGGGAATGAGGAGTGCTCACTGTACGAATCCTGAAGATATCTGGAGTCAGCACAAGCACACTCATATTTGTCAGGCGGGGCCACTTTTTAAGAGGAATATTTTCCGGTTGGGGAGTTTTCATGGCTGCTGAGGATGGAGCTCGTGCAGCTTTCTGGATGAGGAGAGAACTAATCAATGTTGGAGTGCTGAGTGGTGGAATAAGATGGACCCACCTTCAGAGTCCCCTGTGTCCTCTCTAACTGATACACACTGCCAGATTAGACCCCATGTGATTCTGCTGATGTCTGTAGGAAGCATACAGGGCTCTTTATTTCTTTTTTCACTCAATGCTGTACATTTCGGTTCTGTGTGGGTTTTTTCTCCACCACCTCCGTTGTTTTGGGCTGTGGTGAGATACAGCACTTTACTTGTAGGGTGTTGTGTGCATGATAAAGTGCAGAATACTCGAATCTAACCACCTCTTTTCTACTTGCTGCTAGGATGCATTGCCCATGTAACATTTTAGCAGTAATGCAGTGTTTTCTTAGTTTAGAACATGCAGCATGATTTTAAAGTTTCAAGATTTCCTACTTTATCCCTGAGCTGATCGGAATTTGTCTTGGCGAGCTCATTCAAACATAGACAAGAAGGAAACACACACAAACTACATAATAGAATAGGACACATATTAAAATCCAACCTTTTAAAAAGATAATAAATAGAATAGGATAGTAGGGTGATAATAAACACCCATTTATACTTAACTGCAAAGAGATTTCTTGACAAAATATGTATATTCTTGGCAGTACATATCAATAAATATATAAATGACTGCTCTTATTTGATGCAATATGATTGTGGTAGTATTCACTTCATTCTTGGCTTACACTCAAGCTATATGTCTAGTAAGTAGGCCTATAGAATAAATCCAATACTACATGAGTTCCAAGCGTAAAAAATTGATAAACTTAAAAATATACAAACTGCTACTCTGTCTATTTTGCTTGTAAACCCACACTGTGACTGCAGGTCCATGCAGAACACCACTGAATATCAATGAGAGACTTTTCTACTGGCACGACCCTCCCAGTTACTGTTTCATAATGTAGGCAGTCAAAATCCTCAGCTTGTTGAGATTTACCCTCATTGTCAGAGGAAAATAGTATTTTAATGAGGCCTCTGGGCAGAAGTGTCTCAGCAGCACTTTTTGAAGTTAAAAGCAGCAGACTGAAGCTAAAATGAATGTTGGCACTAATATTGGAATCCATGAATATCAAAGTGGTTCTCCGAGCTTCTCTGTTTCAGACAGCAGCGCAGACGCAGTCTAAATAATGAGCAGTTGGATTCTGTAGAGATCAGATGACCTTCCCTGCAATGTATAAATCAGGAATATTTCTTTATTATCATGTGGTTAGGAATGATTATCTGCACTCAGTAGTAGTAGTATGATTGTTTAAATGTAATTTCATGTTTGATTTGGTCTGTCGTGTGTTAGAAGCGTCATCAGCGCCCTCCACAACCTTGAATTCTACAGGGAATCTCCTACTGTGTTCTCACATCAGCTCCTCTGGACTTTCTGTAAACTTTGTACGAGGGGGCCAATGGAGAATCTCTACAGAAACTCCTGAAGCTCTCACTCTGGCATTTGCGTTCACAGATACAAATTACTCCGCAGGATCTCCCGAGTTCAGTGCATGTCTCAAAGCACCTTTAGCGTAACAGCTTCATATAGCTTAGCTTAACTAACAGGCTTAACAGACAAAAATCATCTAATTCATGCTATATCCAGAAATGTGAAGCAATAAAGGTTGGAAAGGTAAAGTTTTGTTTTCAGCTCGATTCTCTACGTATACACATTAATCCACTGACCTTTCATCTTGGAAAATCTTACAACAAAACATCAACATCACATGCAGAGTGGATCTGTGACCCGTGCTACGTGTTATTTTCAATGTAAAGGAAACCATGCCCAGGAAGTGTTGCTGTTTTGAGAAGATGCCCTGATGCTGTGTTTTACTTATCAGAGCCTTCCCTTTTCCTGTCAGAGGCACGAGCTGCTCAAACATCATAATATTCATTAACTGTACACTATGAAATGGGAAAGATTCAACAGGCAGAACAGGTATAAGAAAGTATTGGACAAATTCTAAAAACTATATAAATAAAATAGTCATTCACTGCAAACTTTCCGGGCTCTGAATTACTCCTCACACACAGGCCTAAATGTTGCTCACCATTTATACTCGTATTGAGAACTGTTTTTTGCACATTTCTCAAAGGGTGTGAAGTTTGCAAAGAGGACGGCCGCTCCAGACAGAGGCAGCACTTGTATGAATTGGAGATGGGTTTTAATAATTCAGGCGGTGACACAGGGGACTGATAAATGCTTCCACGCGGAAGACTCCGAACCAACAGAGTATACTTGCCCTGAGCCGATGCAAAATTCATTACAGTGGCCAAATATCAAGTCTTGTAGGTTGTAATGTGCAGAGATATTAACATTAACCTTATGGCAGACCTTGCACATTCACTTTATCTGTGTTGTGCATGTGTTGCACATTATGTTAGAGGCAGAGCATGAAAGGCTACAAACGGGAACTATTCACATGTTTCTGGGTCGAGATCAAAAGAAGAAACAGGCAAAGACTTCAGATCTGCTTTTGTGATCTGCATGTCCCGGTTTCCACTCATGTTATTTACTCCTCCCTTCTTTATGCATCACAGGAATAAATTAAAATTTATAAAATAAGTAGTGTGCACAATATAAAAAAATCCCTGAAGCTATCACCACAGTCAGCCTTCTCTGCAGTATCGGTACACTATACACCATATTTAAAAGGCCACTTGGCAGTGAAACAGGAAGCCAGACATTAAGGTGGCTGCAGACCATGAAACAGCCGAGGTTCCTGTGTGTGTGGTTTGAGAATTAACTGAGAAACACTTTGACTCTTGTCTGCTCTGGCATGAAACCGAGGCGGTGCTGTCATCCGAACTGCAGCGTCATTAGGAAGCCTAGTGCTCCTCACCAGACACCCCTAATTCCTCTGTGTGTGCCATGATGCCTCACGTGGGCGAGGAGACATCTGTTGCCATGGTTTCCCCTCAGAGAATGCCAAGCAAATCAATATGGAGCCTCTGACATAACTGGATTGTGTCCCATTGTTTTTTTGCATGTTTATTTACAGTCAGGTTCTCTAATAATCACTACTATCATAAACCCTCCTCTATACATGGGACACGATCAAAGTATATTATTATTTAACACTAACCTAAACCCTAATTTTAGGCCTACACCTAAAAGCAAGTCTTAATGTTTAAATGTCATTGCTCAAAATGGTCCTCACAAAGATGTACAACTATACACACACAGTATTAAAACTTGTTAAAACTACGACATACATGTGCATTTAAAGGTCCAGTGTGTAAGATTTAGGTGAAAGGGATCAATTCAGGGACATTTAATGTAGAATAATCCTCAGGATGTTTTCACTAGTTCACTCTAAATTGAATGAATTATAGTTTTCTTGAGACCAGAAAAGGCCCTTTATATTTAAATACTTTATATGTACATCGAGGGGGTCCTTTCTAAGGAGGCCGCCATGTTTTTTACATTACACCAGACTGGACACACTAAACACCTTTTGAGTTTTTATGAGAATTAAAGGCTACCACAGTTTCTTTTTCATGTTTGGAAGGAGAGGGTGAGGTGAGGGGTGTTCAGCTGCAACATGCAACTTCAACATTAAATATCACAAAATTTTACACACTGTACCTTTAAACATAAAATATCTAATATAATATATCATATGTCTTTCTCTAACACCTCTTTATTACTTTATCACACAGTTACAGTGATAATGTCCTGGTGCTTGCTTTGGGTGTCACTGATCCTAGAAATTAGATTTATTCACACTGTGTAAATCCATCATTCAAATGCCTAAATTGTGGTAAAATGTAGACATATGGAAACCATGTGTTTAAAGTGGCGTAAGAGTTGAGTCATAAGGGTTGCCAAAGGTTTTCAGATGACTCTGATTAAACATCATATCTTGGCAAATCGTATCTCATCAGTGTGGGAAAACACTGTTCATCTGATGGGCTGATGACACATGAGGGCTTGTGAGCCAAAAACTGTAACCACAACAGAGCAGCCGCTCACCTCCCACCCACTCCTCCTTTAGGTCGCTGTAATCTCTCACACATGATGGATGGCCCACCATAGGCATGTATGAGCAGTTCACTGCCTCCCATGCATCCTTCACCTCCTCAGGCACCCACCACAGTGTGCCGCCCTACCCTACCTCGCAGTCAAACAGCAGGTGCAGCTGTCCGTCGATCCACTCCTCAATATCCAGCCGCCTCTGCAGATCCTTGCGGTTGTACTTGACCGTCAGCTTGCCCAGCTTGCGGTGAGCCGGCTCCTCTGTTTTGTCCGTTGCCTGGAACATCACCCTGGACTGGGTGCTGGGATCTGACGCCATGGCTGCCACGGCCTCAGGAGAGCACACACACACACACACACTCCCACACACTCACACACTTACAGATCCTCAGGCTCTGACGGGTATGTCTTGCACACCACCTCCTCTACTCTGCCTCTATGTCTCTTATGCCACTGCTTTTCCGGTGAGCTGCTGTTCCCATGCGTATCTCTTGTTATCGTGCTGAGTGTTCTCCCTCTCTGTAACGCTCGCTCTGGTTCCCTGCCTGTCCTCCTCCTCTCTGCCCTTCTCTCTCTCTCTCTCTTTCTCTAATGCTCACTGTCTTGCTCTCTTTCCCTCCTCCTTTTGCAACACCCACTGGCTGCACTATCAGGAGGATGGTAATGAGATATGGCTCTGTGCAAGATAGTGTGTCTACATGTGTGTGTGTGTGTTTGTGCACATGCACCTCACAGGGTGTGTGTATGCTTTGCTCTGTGCTATTCCAGGTGGGAGAATGTAGGTCGATTGCAGCAATAAAAAGTGGAGAAAGGGTTAGAGGGTAACCACTGCAATATGGTTATAACTCCGGCTGGCATTTGTCTTTTTCTTCTTTTCACCCAAGTTATGTGATCTAAAGACATATATATCATCAGAAAACTCTACATACCAACACACCAGCCATATATTTGTTTTTTTTTTCACTGAATAAAGTGTCTTTAGTATATATCTGCTGACAAACTGAACAGGGTTTCATATGCACACGGCTCTTGTGTTTGCAAACACTTCCAACAATGGCTGGGTCCCCCTGACAGGTGAGCCAGGGTTCCTCTAGTGTGATAGCCGCTGCGTCCCTTTATAACAGCCATTATCAGGTGTGCGTTTAATAAGCCTTGAAGTCAAATTGGCGTCCTCTGTTACGCACCCATCCATAATGGATGACTAGGAGAGCACTGTTTATGGCTGTATAAAAAGTCAAATTAAAGTCTTGAAGCTGTTTGTGAAGTCAAACATCAACAGTGGCACATAACCCAAGGTCAGAAATTCATAGTTCTGCATCCCAGTGCCAATTTTTTTTCCACAGGTGAGACAGCAGAGACAACAGGCCGCAGAGTTTCCACAGATCTTATTACGATATGAATGATGGGGTTCGGCTTTTTGTTTTGGCAGGGACTATCAATCAGCCGTAGCTGCGCGTGTTCACCCACTGATGCACCGTCTGTTACAAACACTGAATTATTGAGTGGCTCCAGCAGCTCACCTTTCCAGGCAAACAAATTCATTCATCTAGTCCGAGGCTACTTGGTTCCGCCACATTGGCTTGTCTGAAACGTGGGACGTGGACTGGAGCAGTGCGCTGGGCCTTCTCACCTCAGACCTGGCTGGGTGACTCATTCTAGTACAGAGGAATGGAAAACAGAAGCAGAGGATGAATTAGACGTCTGGTGGTTTGTTTATAATGTTGAGTGAAGATATCAATATCTGGTTACTTCTCTCATTTCCCCCAAAGCAACCATCACCTGCCGAAATTTATATTGAAATGTGATTCACTCTTAATAACAACAACAATTTATCCTGATTTCATAATCAGAGCCACCACTTCCTGCCCCTCCCCACGTTGCTGATTCATATGTGACGTCATGACTGTAACGTGATTGCTTAATCAACTCAGTATCTCGTCCTGTCACAACAACATTGTGTTTTTTAGGATTTCAGTGATATCTTGTGTTAATGATCCTATATCATGCTATACATATATACGATATACCACAAGTATGAGTCATACTTTGTTCACCCTGAAGATTATTTCTTACTTGATGGTGGGATTACACTGCCACCTTCTGGATTAAAGCTAGCAAATGATATATAGACGTATAAACGAGATAGGTGAATGTTGTTTCATTTGCGTATTATTCCCAATAACAACAGCAATAACCAACTTCTCATGTTGTCTGATTACAGGTAATTCAGTTTTCCACTAGCTTTTAAGCTGCCTTTTTACTTTTACTTTGTTTTTTTTAACCTTGTTATCATAGTGTTTCACATGCATCATAGTCTTTTTAGAAAATGTTGGTGCTATTTGCTTGAAAGTAAATAAAATATAAATAAGTAAAAAGCAAGTAGCTGTTACATCTTTGTCTTATTATATTATTATCCCTGCCTGTGACTGTGACACTTTACAACTAAGGATAACAGAACATACTGCACAATCCGTTCTGCTTATAGTATTTTTGCATTTGCTTGGAGTGTTGTTTATTTGATTATTGTATTTTTATTTATTTTTTGTTTCTTATTTATATATTTATAATTGCACAAACCCACCACAGCAAATTCCTTGTATGTGTAAATCTGCTTGTAAATAAAACCAGATCCTGATTCTGATTTTACTCTACATTGTGTTTAGACTTTGTTAGTACAGGGTTACTTCTTTCTGGGGGAATCCATCACAACGGCCATAGTAGAAATATGATAAAGTATAAGGTAAAAAGCTGTGTGAAAGGACACATTCCCTTCTTATGACTGTAGCCTATGCAAAGTATGTGTTTTAACAATGAGGTGAACACACTGACACTGAAGCTGTCGACTGTGAAGTCTCAGTCAGTCTCGGTGTAATAAGGGAGTGGCATGTCAGGAGTGGAATTTCACTTCCTGTATCTCTCAGGTGAGTCACCTGGGCTGATGTCGTCGGTGGTTTAGGTTTTTGTCGACATTAAACCAGAGGATCGTCCTGGGACAGTTTCAGGGGCTGTTGAGTGTCAGCTCGGTTTGGAGGGACTTAACCGATCACTGCTCAGGAAGTCAGGAGACGCTTTCACGTCTTCTTTACTTGAAGGTTGTTGGTCGAGAGGAGAAGTGTTGTTTTTCCGTCTGCGGCCTAAACACTCCACGGAGAAGTCGACTTGTTAGAAGTTATATTAATACTAGTTCCAGGTGATCCTTGCGATTGGAAAACACAGACAGGACTATTTACACAATGGTTCGGGTGCACACAGGACACCTGGGAGCGTGTGCGCTCCTGCTCTCCGCGCTGCTGCTGCGCTGCGCCGGAGCGCAGGAGTCCGGAGATGAGTGTTTCCCCAGATTCAAGGCCGGCAAAGAGGATTTCGTCCTCGACACAGACGAGTCCGTGAAAGACGGAGCCACGTTCCTTTTGTCGCCGAAGCTGGACCGATACAGGGACTGTGTGGCCGCCTGCTGCAAAGAGCCGAGGTGCAATGTCGCCTTCATGCAGAGAGGAGACGAGGAAGGTTTAGTGAACTCCTGCTTTCTGTTTGACTGCCTCTACAAGAAGAAATACGCTTGTCGCTTCGTCAGAAAGAAGGGATACACCAACTACATCCTGGACTCGGTGTATGAGAGCTATCTGGAAATGGATACTCCTCCAAGTAAGAATCCAAACTGTTCCAAGCAACACAAACACTTCCAAACACATCCACGTTGATGCATGTCGGTTTGTCAGGAGGGAACCCTTTTAACCATTGTGGATTCTATTTCAATCATTCCTTTCAACAGTGTGTTATGTGTCACAGGTGAAAATTTGACACTGTATGTAGTCATTATCTGTAAAGTTAAGTTAAAGTTTTCCTAAGGACTATTTCGGCATACCACTTAATTTAATCGTGTTGGCTCAGATCCTTTGTCATTGTTGTCAGTGTCTACTAATAATCAATCTTCATGTCTTTCCATGGTCTGTGATTAAGCGTTTTGTTCTCAGGCCACAGATTTGGGGCAACAGCCCTCATTTCAGCATGTTCACACACGCCAGGCCCCTGGTGTAGTGGTTCAGGTTTCTGTTTCTACCTCTTTGTGTGTTGCAACCTTGTGTCTGCAAACAACTCCTAATTGTGTGTGTGTAAGTTATCATAGAGCTTGTCTATATGTGATGTACAGTGATCCAATTGTGTCACCCCAGATGAATCAGACCGTCCACCAGTGGCCAACGGAGGCCTGGACCTTGTGGTGCAACCTCAGGACAGTGTGACACTGAACGGCATAGAGAGCAAAGATGACAAGGGGATTGTGTCCTACCAGTGGCTACTGCTGACTGGGTATCCTCACGCGGTCTTTCAGGTGAGTGACCTGAAACAGTAAAAGGCCAGACTTGCTACAGTCCAGTTTGGACCAGGAGTAATTCTGCAACACTGTCCCCTTTGATTCCTTGTAGAAAACCGACTTTGATGACCAGATCATCGTGTCCAATCTGACATCTGGAGTTTACAAGTTCCAGCTGACCGTCACGGACACTATCGGCCAATCTGACTCAACCAAGGTCACTGTTCTGGTCCTTACTCCTGAGCAGTCTGATCGTGAGTATCTGGGCTGATAGAAACACCATCTGAGTATATTCATTCATCTGTTTTCCAAATTTTTCTTTCAATGCATAGAAAGCTTCGATCTTGTCGACCAGGACGAGTAATGTGACATTAACTCACTCTAACAATGCAAATCCCAGGTTGTAGATAAAATCTCATATGAGAGTTGGATGCTTTAGTAAAATTTGTTTCTCTGCAAACATAGACTCAAAGTTAAGTTTATGACAGTGGAGTTTCAGTATTAAACATGAGTCATCGCTCCACTGTATTACTTGGAATTTCTGTTTGTTTATTCAAGGTCACCCACTTTGTGTTTAGTGCCATAGGTAAGATAATTCTCTATGTTTCTTAGATTTCTTTAAAAACTTTCTAAAATCCTCATGTTCTCCTCTTAACACTTGAAATAGTGTGTTATTTCAAATCTTTTTTTTACAAAAGGATTTAGTTGGAAGAGGACACTGATCACATCAGTTTCCCTGAAGTTATTGTGCTTTTTTGTCACATGAGCCGTTCCATGGTAGTTGTCATCAAACCTGTCGAGGCAAGTTCACCTAATTCCTGCGGCCTGAATGTCGAAACAGCAGATGAATGTGATGGAGAGATTAGAGCTTCTTTTATAAGAAGATTAACCTGGTTCGGACTTTAGTTGACAGAAAAAAAAGGCTGAATTACAGAACTGAGTGTTTCTTTGTCAAGGAAGCAATTTTTTATTTTCTTGTTTGGTGCGACACCACGTAAGCAGTCTGCACTTTTACTTCCTTTTCTCACAGAAGGCAGAAAGCCACAATGTATGTCTGTGGGCACGTTTTATATTTGGAGTTTCTACAGAAAGCAAAGCTTGCGTTGTGTGGGGGGTTTTTTTTCTCTCTCACTTCTCCCCTGCTGCTGTCCCACTCTCCACCCCCGACCCAACAAAACCTGTCCGTCTGGTTTCAGCTTGAGTTACGCAAACAAGAGAACGCCAGTCACATGGAGATTCTCTTAGTATTGATTAAAAGTGATTGAAAGTCTTAAAGTTTCATCCTTTTTAAAAGCACTTTCTTAAGCTCAAGTTTGTAACTGTTGGTTTCTGGTTGACTGAGGGACAATGAAAGACTTTTAAGCTTTCAGTGTTTCAGTTACCCATTAACAGCCTTTGTCCTTATTGGTGTTGGAATGTACTTCATGGGTGAGAACGGCTGTGACGATGTTCACATGTCAGCGCTGCCACATTTACTCCACAATAATTAACGGTTTGAATAAACTCATTCATAAATGACAGTCTGTGATAGTAATGTGAGAACTTGGTGATGAAAAGAGCAGCTTACAGTTGTTGTGTTGCCGTGTGATATGTGTAACTTTACATGGGCACACAGCATGAATCATCAGCCAACTATACAGACAAATTACTGTGCTACCTCTATAACCTCTCTGCTGAATCACATATTGTTTCTGCTCGTTTGCATTTATCTATACAGGAAAACATGTATAATTATGTGTCTGCTAGCTCGTGAGACAGACACAAAGAATAGGAAGTTGAGACAAGGTGCAAAATAATTTCTCATTGAAGGTGTCGGATATGAGACAGAACTGGTAATGTTAGTCAGACTGGAGTTTTGGATTTGTGGTACATTGTTAAGTGTCCAGTGAGGATATTTGGTGCATTTTAAATTTGTATTTTAGGGAATTTCTGAGGAAAACTAGTTAGCTGACAACTTTTAGAATCAGATTAACATCAGGGAGCAATAAGTTAGTGTTGGGGCAATTACACATTTCACTGGACAGAGTTTGTTGCAACACAAACTGAAAACACGGCTTATTATTTTCATCAAGCTCTGTGAATTATTCAACCAAAATGTTGCTAAACACCCTATTTCACAATGATAAAAAAAGTAAAACAAATTCCTGGATCTGCCATCTGATCTGGAAAAACACTCAAACAATTTCATGGAAATTGGTCCAGTACAGGGGTTCCCAACCTTTTCCAATTCAGGGCCCACTTGAAAATCTCAAAAATGTTTGTGGCCTTCCTCCAAACCAATAAACAATACAGAGGCCAAATAATGCATTCTCAGACGTTTATTTTGATGAGAAATATGGAACATTCAGGACTGAACTGAAAGCACATGGAACACGCAGGAAGCTCCACAGTGCAGGGAGCACTTGTTGACGTGTTTAACACAGGAACCACAGCACAATTTAATGTTTTCTTTAAAGTGAACAGACAGAGTAACACAAGGGCAAAATAACTTCAGACCTAACAGCAGAGCTCTGTGTGAAATAAAAGCAGTGCAGAAATACATTAATACTGAATTGCTCATACTGTCAACCACACACACACAAACACACGTCAAACACCTCCTAATCACCCTGAAGAAAACTATTTAAATAGCCTACAAGCGAGGCCTATCCCAAGACAGGTGCAAGTGTGGGTGAGAGGTGCGAGAGATCGGCCATGGTAACGTATAGTTACCTGGGCTTGTATCTATAAAATTACTATTTTAGAAATTATAACACATTACATTACTCCATTAATAGCCTATTGCTCGTGGGAAAAACAAAACATGGATAGAGAATTTAAACATTTTAATATCTTTTAAAAGTAATTTTGTTTTAACATCTGAAACAGTATTCATATATTATTTTATTTTTATATAATTACCTTTTTATTTTATTTTATATAATAATCAAATTATTTTGGCAGATTTTCAGGAAGCAGAAGCAGCTTCTCTAATCCTTTATTCTGTGTCTCACCAGTGCAATGCATGGCCCCAAAGAAGATAGGACCATGCCGCGGTTCTTTCCCCCGATGGCATTACAACGCCGCCTCAGAGAAGTGTGAGGGCTTCGTCTTCGGAGGCTGCAGGGAGAATCTCAACAACTATTTGTCCGAGGATGAGTGTAGCAAAGCCTGCACTGGCTCAGGTATCTATATCTTCTTTGATCTGGCTTTTGTTTGTTGCAGTATGATGTGATGATAATGGGATTATGGGAAAAGGTAAAGTGCTGTATCAATGTGCATGTATCATTGAATTTTAAACTCATTTGCTGTTTTCTCTTTCAGAGAAAAGTGCTGTATCCGGTAGAGGTCTACCGATCCCCGCACCTAAGGGTAAGTGAATTCAGATTTGTCGCATCATCTTTTTTAAACAAGTAGAAAGCACAGGATGAAAATCTCTTGGTTCAAGTGATGCTTATCATCAGGTCTCTTTGGACCAGGCAGTTAAAAGACATCAATTGGTGCGTTGCTGTGATAAAAATATTGATTGTTGCCACTTCAAAGCGACGGCTCTGGTGCAGTGCCATTGACATTTCCTGCTGTTTGTGTGCCACAGGAGAAAAATGTGGTGATCCCTGCACAACAGAGCAATTCACCTGTGCTAGCGGCTGCTGCTTGGACCCAGGCCTCGAGTGTGACTCAATACCACAATGCAGTGACAGCTCAGATGAGCAGAAGTGCGAGGACTGTAAGCAGCGACTTTGCAAACTAGACTAGACTCAGAGAATTAGAAATGTAGAAAAAATGAGATTTTAACTCTCACTGTGTCCTGTGTGCTTCTAGTGGACAACAAGTTTCGGATTCTGCTCCAGATTCCAGTGGATGAGCAAAAAGGTGATTTGAACATTTCACATTTTAAATTCATTCTTAAAATTTGAATAGATTAAAGACGCTCCTGTCAGTTGTTAGCGCTGCATACAATCTCATTTTATCGTCGTTCACAGTGCGATGCACGGAGCCTCCCCACACAGGAAGCTGCAGGGACGGTCTCACTAAATGGTACTACAACCCCCTCCAAAAGGAATGCTTCCGCTTCAACTATGGCGGCTGCCAGGGGAATGAGAACAGATTTGATACTGAGGAGTCCTGCCGGAAAGTTTGCAATGGTGTTACAGGTGGGTTGTTATTAAGGTATTTTACACCAATATTTGTATGCTGGTAAATTAAAACCCTATGTCCACCAAGAGCCGCCTCACATGAAGGCACATGAAGATGGCACCTTTTTCCCCAATCCTCTCCAAACTGTCAAATTTCCTTTTTTTTTTTATTCCAACATTTTCTACCACCTCAAGTTATTTCTCAAATAGTTTTATTGTTAAACAGCACACAAGGAGTTCAATCAAGCTTTTTTAGACATGAACTACAACATTTTATAATGCATGTGAAGATGGGGGTAAATTGTTTGGCATGTGCAAATGCAGTGAATTATTAACACTGAAGCTGCTTTAATCAATGTTTTTATAGGCCCTATTTATAATGGATCATATTAATACATGCACTGGGAATGGAGTTGCTTGTAGCTCTATTGAGTATATAGTACCCTTTTAATCTTTCATGACTCAGACTCACTGGTTTTATCACTGATGTTTTTCAGCACAACAAGACAAAGTTGACAACACATTGCTGAACTTTAAGATTTTAGCTGAGCCTGATATTTCCCTCACCAGCTGGGGGAGAACAAAATAGAGCCAAAGGGTGAATACTGGACTTGAGATGTAGAAATACGCATCTTAACAAGTTTACCATATCAACTTGTTTCTGCTTCCCCAATGTGGCCAAAAAATGTATACCTTATTGTCAATTTCCCTCAATGGTTGAGTGCAGTTCAATGAATTATTTTTATGCTTTTTTTACATGTGGTGTTCTGCAAAAAACTCACGAAAATATATTATTTATTTCTATTTCAGAAAAGGACGTATTTGCAAGAAAGGCGGAGTTTGAAAAGCAGACTTCTGACAACCAGACAGGTATACCACCTTCAGTTTTTATTTACTTTCTACCTCCAACTTTTTAACTCTTTAACTTCTACTGGGTACAAGCTGTTCAGTAATGTCGTCCAAACTTCATTCCACTTCCAGCTCAAGTTTGTCAAAGTGGAATTTGCTTTGATGATTTTTTAAATGTACACTTTTTAATTCAACAGGTATTATTGCAGCAGCTGCCCTCCTGGGTCTGGCTATCATCATCCTACTGGGCATCCTGTTGTACTGCTTCATAAAGGGAAAGAAGAAGTCTGCACAGCACCACCGCGTCCCCGTCAACACCGCCCCAGTCTCCTCAATAGAGGACCGAGAGCGCCTGGTCTACAACACCACCACCAAGCCCATCTGATCCTCAGCCCTCACCTTTGACCCCCGTCCCGGTGGTGTATGACGCTGGTTGCAGATGCCCCATCATACACTGAACAGACTCAGACTGATGACAGAGGAGAGGATATCCGTCGACTCAATTTGAATGCTGGAGGGGATCGTTTTTATTTCGTCCGTATGATGGATGTTTGTTTTTTTTAAGGGTGATATACACAGAAGGTGAAATGTGACGTCTACTGATTTGTCTGTTAGCTTGTATTTAATGCAGTGACCTGTTGAAAACTGTGTGTACTCAGGTTAAAGGAAAAGGATTTTTATCAGTGTGGAGTTAGATTATCACTGGATATCATACAGTTCATACAGTCCATAATTAGGTTCTCATTTTAATGTCCTCTTGCTTCTATGACATGATGTGATAAATACCTCTTTTTAAAATAGTCAGTTTTCATACCTGAACTGTCAGCAGGTTCGTGCTGGTCTGCTACTCTAAATTAAGAGACCAGATTATTTACCGTTTTTCAGAATTTATGTCACATGATAATCTCTCCAATTAACTGAAATCTTGCCGCATCACCTTTACCCCCTATTTTGCTATTTCATACGTCACTGTTACACTGGATTAAACTGCAGTTCATTCATAATATTGTACATAATCTTAGATTTTTGAGAAAGCTATATTAAGATTATTTTTGTCTGATTTCTCAAGCGTTTTTAGAAAAAGCTGAACACGTATGGAGACATTTATTCAGCTGCCTTCCTGTTGATTTTTCAACATTTTATCAAATGTTTGTACATAGGACCTGATATGATTCTCTGCAACATTAGCAGCATTGTGATGTTTATACTAAATAAAAATAATAACTCAAAATGTACTGGAGGGTCATTTTTTTCTTGTCTTGTTAAAGGATTAGAAATTTCTGGAGGTTTTTAGTTGTAATTGACCTAAAGGTCCATTGTGTAAGGTTTAGGTGAAAGGGAACTATTGGCAGAAATGAATGCAGAATAATCCTCACGATGTTTTCATCTAGTTCATTTCATCTAAATTGTACATCGAGGGGACCCTCTCCACGGAGGCCGCCATGTTTTTTACATTACTCCAGACTGGACAAACTAAACACTTTTTGAGTTTTTATGACAATTAAAGGCTACCACAGGTTCTTTTTCATGTTTGGAAGGAGAGGGTGAGGAGAGGGGTGTTCAGCTGCAACATGCAATTTCAACACATTCATACACGCAGCACTTTTTCTGTAATACACTGTTGGCTAAGCCATTAGGGAACAATTTGAGGCTTCAGTATCTTGTCCATGAGCACTTTGGAATACAGACTGGAGGTGTCAGGGGTCTAACCATGTGATCAGTGGACGACTTATTACTTATCTATATTAGTCATACTGTTTGTCTTTGTGGCCTCACAAAGGTTTATCATATATTTTAAGAAGTACTTAGTTCAAACAGTACTTAGTCTAGCTAAGATTCATTGTGTTTTCTTTGTTAAACTCAAACAAATTCCACTTATCTCCCAGACAGTTGTCATCAAATAAGACCTCCCCTATCATACCATCCCGGCTCCTTCTCCAGTGACCTCTGAGATTCTAATGTTTCTAATCAAAACACAAAAACCTGTGCACAAAAAATTATGTGCACACCTACTTGAAACAAGAACTGATCCATGACTCTGTGCTCAGCATGTTTAGTTTCAAACAGCTGATGTTTTCACATTTTGTGTGAGACAGAGAGACAGAGATAAGACAAAGCCTGTTTGCTAAAGTTTTCTACTCCATGATCAAATTTTGCACAAATGAAGCAAACAATGACACTGTTCAGTTTTTTTGCTCATCTTCAGCCTCCCTCAATTGACAGTTCCCTTTTTTTACTTACAGTAACACACAGGTATTATCCAAGCTCATAGGCCACATAAGTACAGGTTGTTGTTGTTATTGGAGGCTACACTTCAGGAATTTCAAGTGCAGCTCTTCCAGTAGTCTACATACACCCACCCTCTCTCTCTCTCTCTCACACACACACAGACTTTCTGTTGACATTAACAATTACCTACATTACCTCCAATTTTCCTGTATGTCTGTTGGTTGCGAGTTTGATTCATGCGAGGTCACATAACTGATCTGATTAATGAATCACTCTGATAATCCGGAATCTTCTAGTCTGGCACAAAAAGCAAATGAACGAAAATTAGAAAAGATGTGACTCTGTGTAATCGTAACAGAAGTGAAGTAGTTGGTTTATTATGACTGGATGACCTCTACAGGAATCAGCTGCTGGATTTAGACTAAACCACAGCTGCAGGTTCAACTGTGGCCTCGAACAACACAGGGAGAGACCATGTTGAGCTCATTCCAGAAAACAGCTTTAACACATGTAAAACTTTAATTCACAGCCCCTGTGATCCAGTGTAGTCAATCAACAGAACAACATTTTAATCCTGATACAGATATTTTTTTTATCACAACGTCCTTTGACTTTGCAGATACTGTTTAATTATTTAATTATTTATTTGTTGATTAATCCATCACTTAATCAATTTTCTTTTAACATTAGAATTTGAGTGTCACTGACAGGAAGACACCGCCCACACACAGGGCACATGCATTACCATATTTACACCAGCAGATGGCAATGTTGTTTGGTTAAATATTCAAATCATCTGCCTTTGCAGCTACTTCAAATTACCTAAAGCTACTCAAACTTAATTTAGTTCACTATCACATATCTTTGATTATGATTGCTAATACTATGATCATCAAGACACCTCACTTGCACATCTTACAGGAGCATGTTCAGTCCATTACGCCTCTGAATGCTCCTTTCTACACACAGGCCTCATGCGGATGATCTCCCGGAGGAGGGCACAGACCCCAAAGTAAAGGCGCCCCTCTCTATGTAATCAGCCGCACATAAATTATCACCCACCAATTGATTCACTGAAGCCAACCATTGTGAGCTCCACCATTCTGCCGAGCTGACCCTCATAAATGTAATTGTCAGGGTGACAGTTTGTTATGTCCTTTCACAGGCCTGTCACTGGTTTGCACACACATGGAAGTAAAGTAAACTTTTATAGTGAAAAATAATCAGCTGCTCTCTGTTTGTTTGTAATAAAACTATAAAACTATACTGGAGTAAGCGGCCAGGCGGTGTGATCCAGATGTTGTTGCGGGAACACATCTGTTTTTCTCTGAAATGACACTGGCCTGTCAAAAACAGGCGCTCCTTTGCTGCGTTCATTTACTCCTCGTAAAGAACAATTTTTCAGACTAGTGGACTACTACTACTACTATTACGAATAATAATAATGATAATAATAGTAATGTCGTAGTAAATTATACTTAATACATCTAATACCAACAACAATCATTATTTAACCGGTGTTATTATCAGACAGAAAGTAAAGAAATAAAAGAGCCCAATAAAGATCTCTATCTGTATTAAGTATTCTTTGTCATTTCCAGTCCAGATAAGCCAACATAGGGCTCAGCAATAAAACAGATAGATACAAATGTTATTTTCATCTTTGTTTATATTTTTGATTAAATAAGACAAGACAAAACAAGACAAGACAAGTCCAGATAAGATAAAATAGGATAGGATAAGATATGACTTTATCAATCCCAAAGGAAATTCTTGTACCAGCTTGCTCCAAGATTACAGTATCAACAATAAGTAAATACTAGTACAGGAGTGGGAGCAAATAATAATAATAACAATAAAACATTTAGAAAGCACACAGAATGTGTGGTTGGAGAAGATAAACTAACATATTTCAGCTAACATGAGTCAGAATCACAGGATTGTCGCTTTCTCCCTGTGGCGTTCACTTGCCACCCACTTGACGTTTCCATATTTCCCAGAGACGTGAACGCAGCAGCAGCAGTGAGCAGAAGCATCATCCTGGAGCAGCAGCTCAGTTTCAGTCCGAGCTGCTTCAAGACCTGTGTGTGTGTGTGTGTGTTTCTGTGTGTGTCTGTGTGTGTGAGCGGCTTCTACCATGTGAAATGAGGAAAGTGACGGAGTAAGTGACGGTTCACACCAAGAAAACTACGGAGAAAACGGTTTTTATCAGCCGAGGACCCGAGGAGGAGACTCCGGCGAATCCCCGGTACGTGAAGTTCCTCTGAGCGCTTTGACCGAAAGTTAGCTAAGTGAACGTGAGCGGTGAAAACAGGTAAATGTCCGAGCGGCTCTCTGACACTGAGGTTATACACAGCGAACGTCTCTCTGTGTGTTCAGTAGCTTTTTATCCACTAGCCTCAAACTTCTCCATCTAAGAAAACAAACCAATCAAACCACCACACTTTTTATTTTTAATTTTTTTAAATTTAAAGCACTTAAACGCACCTCCATGCCTCATAGATTCATTGCTAGGTGTATTTTGATTTAGTTTCCCGACATGCGGGCTGCAGGTCCTGCAGAGAGAGAGCAGGAGTTTCACTCAGATAACTTGTGTTTGTCTTTGCTCTCTCAGTTGACTGGACTTTGATCAGCTGCTGGAGCTTTTTCTTTTCCTGTCGTTTTTTAAGGGGGATGAGACTTTTTTCCACAAACTCACTTCCATGCTGCAGCTGAATCATTTTTGCCATTTCCTCTTTTCTCTCCACCAGCCTCCTATGGTGTCCATACTTGGCCCCCAGGAGCCTTGATTGTCTTTTTCTAATGAGCACCCCAGTGAGACACAGTGAGGTTTTAAATGCAGGCTATTCATAGGTCAGTGGCTTTGCCCCTCCAGCTGCTGGAGAAGAATGGCAAGGAAATCAATCAGTTACCAGTGAAAAGTTCCATCTTCTCCTCTGACCTCACTTGACCCGTCAACACAATAACCTCTGAACTTCATTTTGAGATAAATGTTGCTTCGATGCAAGGAACAACGCTGTCTTCCAGGTGGTCCAGACAGGAAGCAGCCCGAATGTGTCTTGGATCACAGACTTGGCTCTTGGATTCTTCCTCCTGAGTCTTGGTATGCTGCAGCTGTGATTAAAATTACCAGAGCTGCAGAATGTGAACGCCACTTTCTTTGTTATGTTGCGGTTCAACACTGCTTTTACGCTGCTTAGGAGATACCTGGATATAACAGGACCATAAAGTTCCAGCTTTTGCAAGTCGCAGCTCGGATTTCACAGTGAGAGTTAAAGGTCAGCTTTAAACTCGACCCATCGACACTGAGTGTTTGTTTGACAGTGGAGAGTGTGTGCCATAAGTAATACAACAGATGCCAGAGGGAGGTCAGAATGTTTACCTGCGCCATGGAGGTTATGTTTTTACCCCTGTCCATTTGTTTGTTTCTTTGTGAGGAGGATTATACATAAAAGTACTAAACAGATATCCACAAAACTGGTGGAAGGATGGTTCATGGGCCAAGAAAGAACCCGGTAACATTTGGCATGGAGAAGGGATGGATCTTGCAATATTTATCACTTTCTTAAAATTGCAGGATTGGTGTTTTTTTTTCCCAGGGAATAATGCATTAAGAAGAAAAAAAATCTGACATATTTGGGTGAAATTTTTCAGTTTGTCCTTCACACATAAAGAACACAGCAGGAGATCGTACTTGTCAGACACGCTCATAAGAATAGGAAAATGTCTGGAACATCCAGATGAGGGGTGGACCATGCAGGTGGCAGGACACAGAAATCACGTGTTTTTGTTTACAGCACACGAAAGGCTATCAAGCCTTTCAGTCTTTCCAAGTTAATAGGTGTCCTCTACCATTATGGCTTCTTTTTTCTTCCTGAGATATTTGTATTCTTTTTGTTTTTTGGTTTTGCATCCATCATTTGTTTGATAAAAGATTAACACTCTCACTTACCTACACTGTAAATTTTTCCTGTTGACGCTTTACTAGGGGGCTGGCAGGAAAAGTCCTGAAAAATGTCCAGAGCAATGGACTTGGATATTTGCGTTCCCACATACGGCCGCTCTGGCAAATTTCAGGAAAAAGTCCAGACTTCGGCTGAAAAGAGCGTGTGCAATTTGGTATTGCTTGATTCAATGTAAGTGGACTGTTGGGATTTTGGTGGAGGTACTTGTTCTGCAGAGTGCCACTTAAATTGTTGTTGTTATGATGTTGAGGAGCTTTCTCTGAGGCACAGGGGAGCTGTTTGCAGATGTGGTGTAATGCACCTTTAAATGGCCACACTGAAAGTTCTATTTCAAGGCTTGGTGTCTGATTTCCCCCTCCAAATAGTGCAGGTCACTATGGAGGACCACTTACCCACCGGTTGTTCAACACTAAAGATTTTTAAGCACTCGAAATCTTTTCATGTCATCTCTCGAATAAGATGGCACTTGCCAACTTCACTTGCCAGGTAAGCATTCTGTGGTTATAGGTCACTGGCGTGGAGGTGAAAATAGCTGTTTCTTCCTTTTCAGCACAGCAGGGAACAATTATTCTCCCATTAAGGGCTATTTTGGCCAGGGAGTGTATGTGCACCATATGGGCAAAACTCCTCACAGTGCCCTGCGGGTGTTCATAGGGGTGGATCAGTTATCGTCCACTCTTAAAAAGCGTGCGGAAAAATGCAGCAGACTAAAATAAGAGGCTCATACTCTGCGCGTCTGTGGGAAGTCACGGGTTGGGGCAGTGCCTTTTGTAGGAGCTGTGTATTTAATTGAGATGAAGAGACTGTCAGGGCTTTATTGTTTTCCCCAGTGAATGAAAAGCTGTTAGTCTCTAAAGGCCTGTGTGTCAGCGGACAAACTGCAGGAGTGATGTGGGAAAGAGGGCACTCACAGAAAAGCTGTTTGTCAAGGGGTATTTTCTGTCAGGGTAGACAGGGTAAGAGGGTAAGAGAGAGGTCATGCAAAATAAACATGGCACCGATGCTGAAATAATTGAGACTCTATTTCTTGGTTAGCCCGCAGGACTGTGGACCTCAGCCTGCCAGGCTAGAATGGATTTTATTTGTTCTGAACATAAACATCTGTCCAGACTGACGGTGTCCCTAAAGGAATCTGCTTCACCGTGTCTGAGTAGAGACGTCCCAGGGGACTTATTTCATGCTCTCAGACTCCCCTGGGCCTTGTTGGGACAGGCAGTGAATGCAGCTTGATGCGGTAGGTTGCTTACTGTGACAGAGAAGCGCAGCAGCAATTGTATGAATTATTTTTAGCCTCTTGTCCCATCAAATTGTTCTGCATGAGGAAAAAAACGTTTTGTGTTGTTAATTGCTGCACAAAAGGCAGATCTAGTTCCTTTTTGGATTCAGATTGTGGGTCCAAACTGTACGTCATCTGTTGTGCACATAAATCATTTTGCAATAGTTCAATCTGGACAAGTGTTTTCCTTGGAGACTGTTAGAATAATGTTAGAATGGAAATACAGTCCGTTATTGGCAGCAGTCTTTTTGGTGAAATATGATGTCACATCCTTTCTAACTTGTCTGCGTCGGTATGTCTCTTCCTGGAGAGACAGAGAAAGTGACATGTCTACCTGATAGCAGAAGTCATGTTTCTCACTCGATGCCTTTCTACACATTCTCAGCAGTTTCACTTCCCGCTATAACCTTGATGGTCTATAGTGGTGAAAAATACCGCAGATATTCACCACCCCCGAGGACCCTATTTCCTTGAGTGTGTCAGGCCTGAGGTCTTGGTTCAAGGGATTTGTTTGTCCGTGCGTATTTTTTTACAGGTTCGTGGTGATGACTCAGAATAAATGTTCTCTTTATTTGCATGAGCGCAGTATCTCGGTCAGCATCTGCCTTCCCCTTAATCATCTGTTTGTTGTGTTTTAAAGAAAGGAATTCAGGCTTCGACCGCCTGGATCAGTGCAAGGCCACAGCGATTAGAGGGACAAGGAAGTTTATCAGCCCATCTGAAGAAGTGATCCATTGCAGGTCTTTTAATAACCATCAGATTCTCTCTTGCAGCATCTGTCTCCAATTAAATGGGCAAGCTGCAGATTCCCATGTGGGAGGTTCATGCTGCGGGTAATGCAGTAATCAGCTGTGGGAACCAAATGCTCCCCCATTTGTGTGAAATGGCAGCTAGTTCAAGCACAGGTGGTGAGTTTGGTATGAATGTTAGTCTGTGCTTAGTGTTTTCTTTAGGATCTTAATTTGTCCATGCCCCTTCCCTAGGAAAACAAGGATTTGGAATTATTATATGTCAGCAAACAAGGAGGGGAAGGTTTTTGAGTTACGATTGTTGAATTCTGGCTAGAAGTGTTATGATTGTTGGTTTCACGGATTTTAACTGTCCTGTTAGACATTTTCAACATTTCATTTTCGCCACCCAAACCACTTTTCACCACCTGTGACCTTCCATAAGACTTTGAATAAACATATTTTAGGCCCAGACGTCTACAGTGTATCTAGGATTGAGTCCATTATTCGTAGTCTAGCCTCTCATTGACCAGAGGAAGATTAGCATAGTTCTGGTCTGGTCAGTAAGCAGGGTTAGCTCAGATCTCATAGTGGTAAGGATTATCAGAGGAATTTATGAGTTCACTATTCATTGAGACCATTTCAAAGCATGCCCCTCAACATGATTACCACTTATAGAGGTTTTCCCAAACCACCCGAACACTTGAAAATCAATTAACCAAGCACAAGATGCTTTATGGAATCTCCATCGTGGAAGACCTGCACTGATCAAGCACAAATCAACATCATATAGTAATTTCTTTTCCCTTTTGTTCTTCAAGAAAAAATGCCCGTGTGAGAATACAGCATGAAAATTGAGAGGTTATGTTGATGACGTTTCACATGTGACACAAAACTGGAAAAAAAGAGAACAAGTATCTAGGAGTAGGAGAAGACCTCAACAAGGACGTCAACTTGGAAAGACAATGAGATTCGAGAGCTTAAGGTGATAATGGCTGGCAGCGAAGCCAATGTGCTGTCAACAAAAACATGCGATTTAAAAATTATGTCCTGCGTCCTGCATGGTCTGTGCCGTTCCCTCTCCTGAAAGTTCCGGACATTTTGTTGTGAATGTGTCTGACTCAATCTGCTGCTACGTTCTTCATTTGAGAAATAACATTTTCTGGATATTTTCCAGAGTTCATGCCTGAAGAGCGACTGTAGTAATAGTCAAAGAGACCTTGCAAGCAAAAAATCATGTCAGTGTGATTGGATGGACAGATTTTTCCCTCACTTGTGTGCTTTGCTTTGCCCCAAGCTAAAGAAAAAAATAGGTTTTGCGGCTGCAGAGATTCGTGTCTAGTAAACAAGTTTTACGTCAGTCCAGGCTGCAGCTGCAGGGACCAGTGATCTTAATGTTCAGAACCAGCTCTGTGACTTTGCTCCTGGCATGCCTGCACATCTTAATTGGCGAACCTCTTGGCAGCGGACTCTGTTTGGCCTCGGCTGGCCTGACTGTCAGTCTGGCACAGCGGCCAGCAAACGCACTAGGAACAATGCCCATCCTAATCCCCGAAGAATTCCTGCTCCTCTGATCTAGCTGGCGCAAGAATGTGATGTCTAAAAGGCCGGAGGCTCACCAGGAATCACACGGAGACGAGTTCTCATGTTAAGGAGCCAGAGAGGCAGTGATGTGAGAAACTGGCTGCAAAGCAGCTCCGAGGGGACATATCTCATCATTAATAGAACCACAGCCTGGCATGAGGGATTAGAAAAATACATGCCACCAGGCGCGAAACTGTTACCTCACTGGACAGTTACACTGATGATGAGAGATTTGTTTAATGTGGCGTGGATTCTCTTAACTAATAAAGCAGGTTTATGTTGAAGAAAGTAAGTTTGCTCACAAACAAAAAAAACATCAAACATACAGGATTGAAAACATAACCCTCTTGTTCTTCAGTATTTATATGGCTCAAATGTCAGAGGTTCCCAAATCCATTAACTTTGCAGCTGCTAAATCTGCTAAGTGCCCATTAATGGCAAGTTGGACTCACTCACTCCTTTTTTCTACCGATTAGCATGAGATTATATCAGAGTCACCCCCCACATATCTTAAACCTGCTTACACTATACATTACCAAGTGGCTGGCATGAGCTAATGCAGAGCAGCGAGCAGGGGAATGAGAAGAATTTCCCCTTTATATAAGACCTTGTCTCTGCTCTCCTAGGGCCAGGTCAGTTAAGAAAAACAAAAGTGTGTTTTGATATAAACCCATAAAAAATGAAAAGTATTGCAAAGCTGTCACTACTAAGTCTGGACATAAATTGGTAGGCTTGTGTTTGAACCGTGATGTTTTGTTTTGTCAGCTCAAGAGGCCTGAGTGCCATGCCAGAGGGGTCCCATTCTGCTCTCCACCAGGGCCCAATGGGGGAAGGTAAGGTCAACGCAATTGTATCCAGTGTAATCCATGCTTTGATAATTGCTGCTTATGAATTGACCAGTTTTATAACATTGGATTTAATGAGCAGGAGTTCTATAATGACGGTGGGTTTGCTTGAAACCTGGGACAGTGTGCTAACATAACACAGAAGTACATTAGAGGTGAATGGAAAAATCCCTGGAATGGAAGAATAGAGGAAATGTAGAGGCAGAGCCGAAAGAGCAATGAACTCCCCTCCTACAGTCCCAGCTGGCAGAGAGGCTCTTTGTGTGTCTGTGGAGCTTGGCCAATCACCACCCCCCACCCCCCGACCCCCCCATCCTACAACTGAAACTCCTGAACACTCGCACATCAAACCAGAATGTGTCAGAATCACCAACAGCCAAGATGGTTAGGCTGACCTTGTATGCTGGGGGCCACTCAAATTACATATTATTTTAGTGTTCATTATTCAGTCGCAGAGCCACTGCATTGACACAGGGACTCTTTGTATCTGTTTGCCTCCTCTGTCCCTCAACCCCCAAGCTCCCCCCACGCCTCCTCCTCTCTCCACTGAACACATTTGGCGCTTGGCTTCGACTTTGGCTGAAGAATACCAATGTGTCAATGGTTCCCTTTTTCGCCTACGCCTGTCCCTTTGCTTCAGCTTTGGCCGGGAGAAGCTTTTGGCTTAGGGAGACGTGTGCCACCCTCATGAAAATTTGTTTGTCTATTTCCTCTAAAGGCCATTCTGCGCTGACATCACAGTCTCACAGCTCATATTGCAGCTCAGATGCGGAGTACGAAATCACCTTGGCTTGACAGAACACCCACTGCAGCTTTCAGTTTTGTTGTTTGTGAACCACTTGGAGTTAATATGTGACTGACCTTGCTCTCCTGCTTTAGATGGATGGGTGGTTATTAAGGGGCAGGGCTGCTGGTAATGCACCATCTACGTGAGGTGATGATTGGAATCGGTTAACAGGCAGGAGGAATGCACATGGTGAAAGGAAGCCCCCTGTCCGGTCAAGGAAAACAGTGACAAGGTTGTGGTCCAGCTCGAATTTCTTTGAAGGGCCCAAGGATTTTAAAGTTAAGTTGTAATGACGATTTTCCCACTACAAGGATTTGTGCGTCACAAGGCATGATCAGACAAAACCAGCATGAGGGATAATATTTGGGCTGTGCTCCAAGATCTACTCAGATGTTCTTCTCAGCTGCTGAAAGTGTTTTTTCCATTGTTCTCTCTAAATACTTTTCCAGGCCAACCTGGATGACAGGAAAAGTATGAGACCCTTCAAAATTTCCACAAAAGTTAAACTTTCAAGACCATGGTGGAATGTGAGCCAGCGTTATTATAATGATTGTGTCCCACATGTGAAATATATGAATGTTACCAAGGCAAATGTTCTTTTAAGGCTACATCCACATGTCTTTCTTTGGAAAATAATATTTAAAACTGAAACCCTCCCTGTCCACAGAAACATTTTTGCTCTATGTCAGTTTTGATCCACTTCCATACTAACGCATATGCGTGTGCCAGTGTTAACAGGAATTGCTCCAGGAATAGATAATCTCCTTTGCATGTAAGCAAATGCAGAATTTAACTACACAACAGCTGTTAGCAAACACAACAGTCAGCAGCGCTTTTAACTGATAATCCATGTTGTGCACTACACTGGTAGCTGAGGCCTGATAATTTAGCAGAGGCTATGTCGGGATTGCATAGACCCAATCAGCAAGCGGTTGTGATTGTGTATTTCGTTGTTGCCAAACATCTTAGTTTCGGCATGTTGAGAAAAAAACACAGCCTCAGATTTTTCAAACTAAAACGGGGCCAGCAACGATTTTTAACTTCTCCATTTTAGCGGCTCAAACAATCTGGAGTAGTGTGGACACCAGGCGTATCCATTGCAGAGTTGATGCGTTTCAAATTGAAACATAGTGATATGAATTTAGTTTAGGTTGTCAGTCCAGTGATAGGGACTTAAGTCATCAGTAGACCTGAGGCGGCTCTCTCACCGATAAGGGTTCCTGCTGACCTACTTAACCTCAGGCAGGAATGTAGCTGCATGTGCAGATTGTACAGCTTTAAAGGGGTTCTAGGGGGACGGAGGGATCATCTCCATTCACTGCAGCTTTTCCAGATCAGTGGGCACAGGCTTGTGGACACAGATAAATGATGGCAGGGATGGCTGCATCTCTGAGTGGGATTGTTAATGGAACTTCTGGACTGAAACTCTTTCTCTGCTTAATTGTCCATAGCATTAATTATCAGCCGCCTCAGGTGAGCCTGTATCAACTACTGTTCAAGTCATGCACTGACACTCAGCTGAAACCCCAGAGTCCCTGGTTCTCCATGTTTGCAGCATCTTACTCAAGTTGCACAGGTTTATGTAAGTCATTACATAACATGGCTGCAATTGTAATAGAATTTATACAGCTCCTACATTCACTGTGCTTTATTTCATTGTTTTGCTCAGGCTCTCATACCCATCACAAAAGAATTTATTTCAATGTAAATGATTTTACAGCTCCTACAATGGCATTCCTCCTTATAGAGCTCTTTTAGTGGATTACCCGCATTAGTTACAGGCTCTCTGCCGTGGGTGTTCCTGCTCGATGACCTCTTAGGAACTCATTTGAATCTATAAAACTCTTTATCGTCTTCCTGCATAACACCACACAGGATTCAGTTGATGGTTTCGCAAACAAGCATGCAGCACACTCAAAATATTTTCTTGCACATTTGATGCTACACACAATAATGGCTTAGTGATGTTAATTAGATGTTTTTGCAGAAGATGGTTTGTGTAATAATGCTCTTGTGTGTAATTTATTGTAGCAGGGCAAAAGCATAGCTGCGCTGTGCCAAAGCAAGTATAAAGTAAGTGTTAATAAGGCCTAAACTAGAGGGAGAACAGCATCACACCCTTTATAATGCTGCATGTGATAAATAGCTAAATGTGAAGTAAATGAACTGCTCCCCCCCCTGACCTCCCTCCAATTCACACTGCTGTCCCACCACCAGCCTGTGTGGACTCTGCAGAGAGGCGCTAACAGGACAGCAGTTTGGTTGTAGACTGTCAAACTGGTGGTAAAGTTTACAATGGACTCACACCTCGGAGCCCAGATGGTGTGTGTTGTCCAGAGGAAATGTGAGTTTTGAATAGATCCTGAGCTGGCAGTGTTGCTACAGCCTGAAGGGTTCTTGGTGGTGGTGGTGGTGGTGGTGGGGTGGGGGGGCTTGTTAACGGAGGAGTTTCTTAAGTGGATCATCACATGCCAATGCACTGAGGTCATTTGGCATGACTGGATCCTTTAAGAGCCACGGTCCGGCACAGGGGAGGTTTACGGGATTAAAACTGAGCTTTTTGTTTTGTACATTTGTAACATTGAGAACCCTGCCTCTTTTTAACATCTCGTCCTTAAACAATATAAAAAGTAAACAATTCATTAAAATGTCTGAAATGTATGACCTAAGTTATAAAGTTTGTTGACTTGTACACTTACATGATCCAAAAAATGTTCAAATCCTGACAAATCCACAATTTTATTCATGTGACAAGATGTTTGATTTTGGTCGCCTTTTATTTGCATCATATTCTCTTTACCCGTTGCTTTGTCTGTCTCTAAGATCACTTCAGGTGCAAATGAAGTAAGACAAAGGTAAAACACAATACTAGTCCGTTGGCTGTTTTTTCCTTCCAGTTTTTGTATTGGATACTCATAATGCATCGTTGCTGTTTTCTGCATAACTTGAATAAAACTTAAATACATCACCTCATCTGTGAACATGATTTGCACCTGAGTCAGGTAGATTTTCATCAGCAATGGTGGTGAAGACATCTCCCATGATTCCACGCTGCTTCACAATGTCATCAAACTTGGTCTTTTGTTATTGTTTTGATTGAGAGATTCCTAGCAGCCAAAGTTACAGATTGTACTTTTAATTCTTAGGAGGGTGTTTTGTCCTTTGCTGTCTCTGTTGATTCATAAACAATAAGATCGATTTGACTTAATAGTGCTTTTCCGAGAACCTGATTATTTGCAAGACTTACCTAACTTTTTTACTGCTCTTTTGTCAGACATTCTTAGAGTTTTACACAAGCGTTTAAAAAACATTTACAAGTATCTCTGATATTTAATAACACACAGATGACTGAAATTTATTGTCTCTCGTCAGAATTCCCCAAAAACTTCCCAGCACAACAGTTTGACCTTGACTGTCAGTGTGGAATGCAGGTTCAAATTGTGTGTGTGTGCGTGTGTACTCAGTCTTTGTCGTCCACTGTGATATATTTACCATCTCTCAGGCTAGTTATTAACACAGGTTTGAAGGTTTGTTGTGAGGCTAGACACAGGTAGAAATCAAATCATTCTTTTCCTACAGTATAAAGGAAAGTTCAAAGAAAACACTTGAAGTGACCTGAATTCTTTCCTTCATCAATGGATAAGAAGTAAATCCACGTTTCAGTGTCTAATCACCAGTGTTCTGACTCATGCTGTTTGATAATGGTCTGTGAAGACTCAGGGCTTAATCTTCACCGGCACCCTTACTGCTTGCGCCTCCTGCCCTCCTGGGGGGTCAGCCATTCAGTGATGCCAGGTGAGGAGGAGTTTTTCTCATGGGGATCAGCACAAGACCACCTCCCTCTCCCAAAAGTCCCTGTGGGGGGAGGTGAGTGGCCAGAGGTTGTGGAGGGGTGCGGAAGAAGGAAGTAAGGAGTGAATGTTGAGGAGCGGAAGGCCTTTATTAAGATGTAGTGCAAACATGATTCTCTCTTTATTCCCCGAGGGAAACAAGGTCACACACTGTGCCCTTGGCTCTGAAAGATAAGTTAGCGGATTAGCGGTCAGCTGGAGAGCCAGTTTGAAGTTGTTTTTTTTCTGTCGGCCAATTAGGAACAAGGAGTTTCCATACATGTGTTAATGTGGGAGATGAAAGTTCTCTGGTCAGTGAATCCACAAATAGTAACTCTGTGAAAACAGGTGAGAAATCAGCTAGAATGTGCTTTAGACCTTGCCAAGGAAGATATGGGTATGTCGCAAGAAAAGTTGTTGCAAAATGTACTGAGCAGACTTCCTTTTGTGTAGCTCTATTCTAAGCACTTGTAAAAAAAATGAAACAAGGCCCAAGGTGATGGAATTAATGGATGGAGCTGTCAAGACAGTGCCAGGCACCTAGGAAACAAGGAATGACTCATCATGATGAAACATAGCAATGAAGTTACCAATATTTTCTCTGTTTTATCATTCCTGATAGTACATGTGTGATCAAGCCTGTGTCATGTAACTTAAGATCGGCTGGGTTTAGATTCATCGCCTTATAATAGGTGAGTCAGGATGAATCAGGTAGGAAGGTAGGAGCGGTTAAGGTACTAAACTGAGCAGGTAGGGGCTTGTACTTTTTGTGGGATTTTCTGTCCATTCCTACTCTTAATTTTTGTTTTTTTACACTCAGGAAATTACTGAAAACTGATGCAAGTGGCAGCATATAAATTATCTAATGTTCTCTAAAGCTAGAGCCTGGCTGATATGGATTTTTTTGGGGCCAAAGCCGATACCAATATTGAGAAGTATAATATTCCCAATATTTATATATCAGCTGATATAAGAGCCAAACCTGACATGAAGTGGTAAGTCTCAGGGCGGACGATTTTTATAGGCAAACCAGTCCATTGGTATTCAGAGTGACTGCTGATAAAGTCACTCTCTCTCTGATGCTAAGTGCCTCTGCAGTTGTATAAGTTGATAAGTATTTGCATGCTGAACATCAATATACGCTGTGTTGTTCCTGTTTCTCTTCTTCCTCTTTTCTGGTTTGATCATGAAGGGTCAGCAGTCAGATACAGTATCACATTGTAAGTACAAAAAGTACTCATGCAGGTGTGTCTCTTTGGCAAACCACTTCTCTTGAACTCTGTCGTGCACACTCATCATTCGTCACATTAAAGTCTGGTCACAGGGGGATTAGAGAGGAGCTTGGAAAAATGCAATTTAGAAATCATCCTGGACTTTTACCACTTCTTTCCGAAGAATTTCATCACTGCTGGCTGACACATTAGATTGGGAAAGGGGTCTCAGATTTCTGAACATGTTATTAAATCAACTTGATTTTTATCTGCTATTGATAACAATACTATATTTCTTTGTAGAACTTATATATATGTGTGTATACAGTATATATTTTTTTATTTTTAATTTTTTTCCAATACTCAAGTAGGCATTTTGTTTTGCAATTCACTGCATACAAATAACTGAATAGCTCCATTCTGTTGAGAGTATGAAACACAAGTTAAATCAAGATAAACCAGGCACATGGCTTTGTTGGTGGTTTTAGATGTGCAAGAACGAAACTATCGCTTGTCCTGCGACTAATTTGCATGGTTATCTGCATAGAAGCTAGTTTGCAAGTCAAGTAATCACAAGGTTTTACAACCAACAACTTGTGTCATGGCTGCGTGCTGTGGCTTATCATGTTCGAGAAAGGGATGGTATTCAAAAATGATGCATCAGTATTGTGTGCTAAATTACACAGCATCTTTGGGGCTTACTGTAAGTTTCTTCAATGTGTCTGTCGTTAAGCAATCATGTAAAAAAAATTACACAAAGAATGCTTTATGTCACATACACAAAGAACTTAAGACAGACAGAGATCACCTCTGTCATACTTGTGACTGTGGCCTTTTTGGAAAAGTTAATAACCAGGTGCTGCTGTATCCATTTCAGAGTTTCTGTTCACCTTTTGCACCACCTTATTAGGTGCTGCATGTCATTCGTGTATCAGTGATGTCAGAGGCAGACAAGTTTATGAACTGTCTGCATTGTTAACCCTCTGATAAGCTCACACTGAAAAAGAAGCAAGCGTAGACTTACATTATTAGTTCTAGACTGCTTAGTCATCGAGCCCTTCGGGAGTGAATGTCCTGTCTGCCTTCAGCAGGGAAACAGACCCAGGTCTTTCCCATAAATCACCTGTCATACACTACTCACACTCACTTGCTTCTCATCAAATGAAGTCATACACTCAGACTTGGCTTGACAGTATTTTATTTGGACATTTTCTTAATTTAAAATCACTTAACATTAACTTTACAAACTCTGTATTGTCGTACAGCGTCACTGCCTCTGTCCAGGGGATTTAGATTCGGGGGAGTCAACAAAAGAGAAGGGGAGGTCATGCTCGTAGTATTAACACACCTTTGTCTGTAAATGTTAACCTTGGCTTAACAGACAGGAAACTGGAATTCAAAGTATTACAATGAGGAATTAGGAGGTTTTTTTCCTGGAATTCCAACCATTTTTGTTTTAGCAACAACATTAGTAATCTGTGCACGCACAAGAATGTGAGGTATTGTAATCCATTAGGGATCAAATGGTCTCTACACTCTTAGTTTACACTCTTGATGACTTTGTTGAGACAAAACTAACTCCAAATACTACACATACTGTCTCTCCAGCCTTGACTTGGTTAATGGTTATGTCTGTGAGTTACCAGCTGTAATGATGCAGTTGTGTAACAAAGGGAGTGTTGTGTTTTGTCAAGGCTGTGTACTTATGCTGTAAAATTGTGGTTTTTGAATGTGAAAATCAATGGCTGGGCCAAAATGGAAATTTTGCACTGACCATATATTTAGCGGGACAAAGCTGTCTCCACAACTATTCTGTGAGGTATGATTTAACAGGTCTGTTCACTGAGCTGTTTGTAGCCTTCTCTTCTCTCGACCAGCAGGGGCAGATGTAGTGAGTACATAAATGGTTTCTATTTATATAGCGCTTTTCTAGTCCTGATGACCACTGAAACGCTCTACCCCTCAGCCACCGCCCTATGAATATGAATGATTGGGTCAATTGGTAATTTTGCTGAAAACAGATGCTTTAAAATAGTGTGAGCTGTTCACTGCCCCTCCTACGGTAGTTTTATTTTATAGACCTTTGGCTGCAGTTATTGCCAAAACTTAAATTGGCATTTAGGTTTTAACTGATTAATACCAAGAACAATTTTCTCTCCATTAACATTAATGTTGACAAAGTTCTCTAAAGCAGCTGTTGCATTTGATCAGTTTCTTCTGCTGAAAAGAAAATTACTGTTCGTTTGTGTATCCATTTTCCCACTACTATCATTAAGGCTATGTCTGTTAACATTGCAAAAGCACCAACAGCAGTACAGCCAACGAAGGCCTACAAATCAGGACAGCTGAAGACTGATATGACCTGTACTGTATTCAGCCACCAGGTGGCGATCGTGACCCTTTGGCTTCACTTTTGGGGGGCAGTCATGTCATCCATCTTTACATAGTCAAGGCTCAAACAAAGAAATGCACACTGCCGTGGTGCTCACACTACCATGGGAGATTGTGGGAGCAAACCCGGCCCTTTGCTGCATGTCTTCTCTGATCTCTTCCAATTTCATGCATACTATCCGATCAATAAATGTGAAATGCTCAAAAATATCTTTAAGAAAACACTGTAGTTTTGGTCACTAACTGTTTTTTGGTCATTAAAAAACAAGACGTTAACAATTAACACAACTTCTATATAACATACCAGGTAAAATACACTCTGCTATATTTAAGTGAAAACATGTACTGGATGTTTTTTAAAGGATGAATTTGATACCAGGCACTTACCAATGCTCTACATTTAAAAACTGGGTGGCACAGTAATGGGCATGGCTTTGCCACAGTGGCTACAGATTCCTCAGAGATTGGTGATAAGTGTTTGCAGATGCTGAAGAGACGCTGTGGCACTGAGCAAGACCAGACACTATGACATTTACACTGTCTATACGATCATGATTATGTATTTAGTATATTGAGAGAACAGCATCAAAACTTATGAGTCACAAAGGATGCAGATCACAAGTCTTTGTCTGTGGCGACTGGCAGAATGGAAAAACTGTGCATTGCATGAAACGGGACCGTGTTCTTGGCTTATCTCAGACTTGCATGTTGACCAGGTCATTTGCATTCCTCTGCACGGCCGTTATCAACAAAGTCAGTGAGTGGTCCACCGTGGTTGTTTTCTCCTGAAACGTGTGTTGTGGTATCGGCCACAGATAACGTAAGCCTGTGGAGCCTGTATCTGAAGTGGTCAATCAAAGTTGTGGGGCTAAGCTGCTGCTGGATTCAAGTGCATGTTCAAGTTTGATGTTGTCACTAACCAGCAGCAAATCGTATCCATAGTCCACATTGTGCTGTTCCAACCCCTCCCCTTTTATTTGGCATGGACTTTAGTTTGCAGCACAGCAGCGGTATTATAGAAAGATAAGGGTGGGAGGAAGGAGGAAGGAGGAAGGGAGTTTCACATGCCAGACAGGGGGGAAACTCAAAACCATCAGTAAAGACAGAAGTGACAAAGGATATGAAAGCCTCATTCAAATTCATAGTGGTGTAGTGAGGGTAATAGCTTCCCATTACACTCCAGATCAACCCTATGATTTGTCACAGAGCGTAAACAGAGTTTTCTCAAGTGGTCAGCTCCTGGTTGCCAACTCATCCTTTACTCCCTGTGAGGTTTTGCATGGGAACTGTGTTGTTGGAGCAGCCGTGGAACAAGTAGTGCAGGGAGAACAAGACTCTCGTGAGTTCAGCCCATGGAAAGTTTGAGGAAGCCAAGAGGTGTGTGTCTGTGTGTGTTTGAAAAAGGCAATTTGATTCTTCATGTAAAACCTTTTAACTAGCTGAACCTCACACTTTTCTCAAGAATTTACATATGTGATATTTAGCTTTTATTATGCCTTTATTCCTACGAAAGTTGTAAAAGGATGTATTGTATGTTGTATGTTTATTAAAGCAACACCATGTAACTTTTACCGAGGGCCCTCTTCAGCCACACATAGTTATTACTGTTTGAGCTGTTAAGTGGTTTTCATGTAGAGATAAAACAAAGCCTATCAATGTGTTGAGCTGAACTGAAACACAACTGAATGGTGGATATCATCCATGATCCCCGGCTTTCTGAACCAGAAGTGCTATGACTGTAACAAATGCACCAAACTCTGTATAGAATTGTTGATATTTTAAAGTTTCCTCACTGAATATTGGAGATAAACACTGTTTTTTAATGACTTTTAAACTGATCTACAGTTCAGCATTACACTTGAACTTTCTGGAGCAGATTCTGGTCATCTAAGCTGCTGCTATCAGTCCGTTCCACACTTCTTCTCACAAGAGATCGTACCAGCTCACACAAGTTACATAAAGCAACGACATGTGTTCAGGGTGTGGATGGGGAATGAAAGCAGCACCAATCTCTCTTTTCCAGGTCGATATATCCTTAAACTAATTTTGAAGCTGATAGTTCAATCATTCATCAATCAGTCGATGGTCGCCCCTTGTTTGACAAAATACCTTTTGACAGCTTCAGGTTTTCATTATGAGCTGTCAACACTGGTCGATTTCAGGCTTGTGACATGATCTACATCTGTTGGCTATCAACATGGAATTATGCTTTTCATCTCCACTTAGCAGTAGCACTTACTGGAATGATGTAACTTTATATTTAGCTTAACGATGGTTTGTACCTTGTTAATTCCTATTTATTAGTCTGTAATTAAATTTCATGACAAAGCCCCATCTCTTCAGCTTGGTAAAATGGTTTTGACCCCTTTGCCCTGCAAATATTTAAGGAAATAGAACTCTCCGTTCAGTGGGCACTCAGTGCCCCATTCTCACACAGCAACATGGTTTCTTATATTTAGGAAACGTTTGTGGGGAAAATTCCCCATCTGGTCAGGAAGGAAGTGAAACTGAATATGGATTCCATTTCTCTTAAACTCAGAAGGAGCTCAATGAAGGCATATAAACAAAGCTCTGGGTGCCTCGCTCCAATTTTTTTTCTTCCCATTAGTTTTCCCTCTCTGTTTTTCCAAAGCCCAGCCTTCACCAGTCAAAAGAACAAGAGGAAATGGCTGGGTTTTCCATAGAATATGCTGCGTTGCAATTAGGCCATGTCAGTAATGATTTGAG
Source organism: Paralichthys olivaceus (assembly GCF_024713975.1). Classification (NCBI taxonomy): domain Eukaryota; kingdom Metazoa; phylum Chordata; class Actinopteri; order Pleuronectiformes; family Paralichthyidae; genus Paralichthys; species Paralichthys olivaceus. The sequence goes on along the minus strand of NC_091104.1, from coordinate 17,209,536 downwards.
CTGAGGCTTTTACTGTAAACCACTCCTCTGTGTCTCAGCCTGGGAGAATAAACACAAAGCTCAGAGCTGTCTTTTATTGATGCTGGTCAATGTAGCTAGAGCGTTTGCAGAATTATATTCTTCTGGATTGGTGCCTCGTCAGTGTATTAATGCAATCATGCCTTGCTGGTATGTGTGCACTTGGTGAGAGAAGACAACTATAAAGACAATTCACAAAGTATGTCTGGATAGTAACAGCATTGTAGAAAAAGTACATTCATGTTTACTGTATTTTTGCATCTGTTAAAGAAGGATAAAAAAACAAAAAGTAAAATGAAGAAGCTTTGTAGGAAAACACCAGTATATCGCCCCAATTATTCTCTGATAGCCCAGGAAACTGCAAGGTAGAGGAAACAACAAATATCACAAAGATGTTCTCAAATTAAAATATTTAGTGCAACAGTCGCTCATTGGAAAAGACAGGTAACATGGCAAGTATGCATATGTGGCATTGATTGAAAAGAGCAGACATAGCACATTTTCTCCAGTAAAAGGTATTCTTGTTTTATGTATGAAGCACTTACCTTCTGCAATTAGCCATGAGTTTAGTAGATTGAAGTGTCTCCAGATAGATGGAGACAGATATCCATTTCTGTTTCACTGACTACAGTGTCTCTCAAATTCTGACGCCTCTGCCTTTGTTTCTTTCTCCTGTCCCAGAATCCACTCAGTTGTCCTCGCCTCTCCTCACCAGTAATCATGACCAGGCAAACATGGACTTGGGGCCAGACTATTACAGCCGACTTTGTGCGGAGCCACTGGATGGAGAGGGTGAACGTCCAGTGAGCCTGGTGTCAACCCTGTCCTCTGACTCATCCCGTGACAGTCGCAGCCTCTTCGGAAGCACCATCGCAATACCTTCCTCCACCACCCCACCCATACCGTGCGGGGAGGACATAGACTTGGAGCTGAGCCCAGCCAAAGGTAACGGCCAACAGGCTGGAGACCAGAGTCCCACCCTCATAAGCTCCAGGGGCCGCTGGCAGGAACAGCTGGAGCCCCGGGTGATCAGCAACCAGTGGAACAACAACAACGCTGCCTCCAACAGGAAGGTGAGCGCTGAAATACCTCACATCACTGCCTCGCCTGTCGTCACGGACGCCATGGCGCCCAACCCGAAACTGACCTACGTGGACCGTGTGGTCATGGAGATCATTGAGTCAGAACGCATGTACGTCAAGGACCTGCGCAGCATTGTGGAGGTGAGTGGATGTCAGGGTTACGCTGACTGCACTCAAATTGGATTTTCTTTCAGCCAAGTTCACTGTGAGCCACTGGTTGATATTGTAGAATGTAAATTATCAGTATTCAGTTTATTTGAAGCACATGTTTTCCTAAAATGAATGTACAGCTGCGACTCAGTGTCTGCAGAACTCTTTGGGGGTGACTTGCTGAATTTGTACAGCCTGCAGCCAAAATATGGGGAATTGGGCTCAACAGCAGTTGAGAGCAAATTATGTGTAGTCGGTTTGTGGCCAAAAAATTTGTCTGGGTGTTGTAAAACATCCATTTTTCTTTTTCCTTTTATTACCAGGATATATCCTGATTCTGTGCTTTCTAAATTAATTGGGCGATTGACAAAAATATATGTCTGACATCTGACAATTGTGTGTTTTGTTTATAGATTTTTAAGGCTGTGGAGTTTATTATCTTGTCATAGTGATTTGTATAAAGCACTCTGTATATTTACAGTGCAGTGAAAATTTACAGCCTGTAGCCCACAGAGCGTGCTCATATCTGGAGTTCAAACACAGTCAAAACTGGGACACAGTGCAGGTCTTTCATGGCAGGAAACCTGGGCTCTATGATCTTCGTCAGAGATAGAAGAAACCTCATTTCAGACATGTGACCCATGGAAAATGGGCCAGGAATGATTTTACTACTCAACAAACTTATCTCTTATCACTTTTTTCACTTTTTGCAGTCTGGAAACAACTTCCAGATGAAGAAACCTCCCCAGCTTTCACTCTTCCGTGTTCTTTTACAGAAACAGGAGCGCACTGCTGTCAAACAGTCTCTGATGGTAATGTCTTTAACACGTGAAGCATTTCACAGGCTGACTCGCAGTAAACCAGCTCGCACCTCTCCTCACCTTGTCTCCGACTGTGCTGGCGTCTGGCAGTTGCAGGGGCGGGGGGTTCTGGCTCGTCGGGGCTTGATTAATGACTTGCTTCGGACAAACACTTCCACTGCTTTAAACTATTTCAGCTGACGGGAGCAGCAGCCCCTGCCTGGTCTGGCCCCGCTCACTCAGACCCTGCAGCGAGCTCCGGCCCAGACTTAGCTCTCAGGAGCTCTCAGCCAACACAAACACCTCCATCTTTGCACCAAATGGAGAATAACATAAATGAAAGCGGAGCAAGCGGTTTTTCCATAGACTACAGTGTGGGAACAGTGTCCAGCACAGATACAGTATGGCTTCAGTCAAATAGATTCCATGCAGCTCATTTTAATTTCACACTGAGCCTTGAATCTGACAGAGATGTGTGAAACTCGTTCCCTCATCTTGGAATTGTTATTTCAGCAAACTATTGTAATTCAAAGCTTCCCCTTGATATTGACACTGAAGACTGAAACAGCTGCTGAAGCTGTGTCCACTCTGCCGTCAAATCCAGTGAATCACTCTCTCTGAAGTCTCTCTCTCTTTACTGTCTATCCATAGAATAAGGTTTAGAGAACAGCTGTTTGACCCAGCTGGTCTCACATGTCTAAATACAACCTCAGCACCTGGCCCGGACACACCCAGAAGAATTGTTCAAAAAGAATGTGAATCATGCTATTGGGTTTCAGAAAAAAAAGCCAGTCCAACATATTGCTCCTCTTTTTTATTTTTTCCACTTTAGTCTTTGTTGCCTTATTCATATATACAGATGGAAAAAAAAGTAAAAACTAAATTGAAAACTGTAATTTGTAACTGTAGAGAGGGTTTACATTTACACAAGTTGTTTGCGAACAAAGTTTTTCCAATTTAATATTCTGTGGCTCAGAGAGAAAGCGGGACATCAACTGAATAGAAGGTCATGCAGTTTGATCCCAGTCTTCCCTATTCCAGCGTGCCATAGTGTCCTTGGGCAAGGTATCGAATCCCAAATTGGCTCTGATGGCTGTGTGGTTGGTGTGTTGTAGAGAAGAGTCTTCAACACTAGAAAAGCATTACGTAGATAGAGACCATTTACCATTTAAACTGTATTTATTTATTTATTAATTAGATGAATCTTTGATTTGACTAATTGGTCCCACAAAAGTCCTTCACTGTCAAGACTGGCGTTCTGATTCTTTAAGCTTGTCGCACTATAAACCGGAAGACTCCAAACATAGCATTAAATCTCTCATGCTATGCTAAAGGTCATGTGTGTATGGTGTAACAACCATAGGAGACTATGAGGCGCCCTGCTGACTGCAAGTCAGCATTGCTCCAGCTGCAGTGAAATTCTCCATCCATGACCGGCTGCAGTTCATTCAGTCAGTGCGATGTGATGACTCTCCTCTTAATCTGGGCTGCCTGGCATGCTCATTAAGTGTGTGTGTGTTTCTGTGTGTGTGTGCGTGTGTGTATTTGCACCACATCTTCTGGGAGCATGGGTGTGTGTACAAGCTGTTCACTGGTAGATTCTTTATACAGTCGCTGAGTTCATATGGGGCTTTCTCTTGTCCTTTACTCCTGCACTTGTTTGTTGTGGTTTGTGTGGCACATGAGTGCACAGTGGACGGAGAGACAGGGCAACCATCCAGATGTAGGAATATTTGTGGTTTTAGATATTTTTATCCACCTCTGAATAGATCCGTGGGGAGCAGCATCCTGGCAGGGGAACGGGCTGTGCTGCTGTTTATGGTCAAGGTACAATGGTGCCTCCTCCAGACAGTCACATAGGCCCCCAGTCACTGGAACAAATCCTTAAAAGGATCCTTTAAACTCACGTAGCTGTGAATAAATCAACCTACATCTTTCACGTTAAAACCTTATGACCATGACATCAGACCTAGAATGGTATAAATCCTCTGCACAAACCTAATGTTTTGAGAAAAGTGACCATTCATTACAGAGGATTTACTGGATGAACGTTTAAAGGAGAAAAGTATCTCTCTTTATGCATGCTCCCTCTGCAGGTAGGAATCCACAAGTGCCTGAATGATAGTAAACCATATTGAGTAATAGAATATATTGTATTTTCTGTTTTTCCAGGACTATTTGGCTCACATCATCGACATGAGCAACCTTCCCATACGACCAGAGCAAGTGTGTGCCCTGTTTGGGAACATAGAGGACATCTATGAGTTCAACAGGTACGTCATCGCCCCAGGTGCAACCTCACCAACCAGCGTAATGTCTAGATATTTTTGTTTTGTAGCTTACATCTTAAAAAGTACATAGATATGTACATGATGCATAACCACTGATGACTACGGCAGAGCAGAGGGGACTGGGATCAGTTACTTCCTTGTACTTTTTTCCTTTCCATGCACTTTGATGTGTATGTACTCTGGTATTCTCATATTCGAGATAATATGAGGAATGTGGAGAATTCATGACGCCTAACTCCTTTTCTCTCACTCGCTGCTTGTGTTTCATTCAGTGAGTCAAAGCAGAGGCAGGGAGGAGCAATGGGGCAACACTCTCCACAGTAAACACACTGGTGAAATGGTTGCAGCTAGTTTTATATTCAATCATCTTACGTCAGCAAGTGCTCACTGCTGACCGTGCCGCTTGATAGAACAACACATTAACATTCCTCTGGTAATGTCAAGGCTATTGTACAGTACAAACCACTAATGAGGTCGATTTGAATCTTTTTCTTTTTTTTTTATGAAATTGAAGTCAGCTGTACAAGAGAGATTTGGGATGCAAGGGGGCATGCATTGTGGTTTTCAGAGAGACAATGCTTTTCTTTTGTGTCACATTGCACTGAGAGGCTTTGTCATCTTTCAGTTAGCAATTCAGACAGCGATACCGGCTTTTATTGTGGATACAGTTTCAGAGGAGAGATGTCTGTCCTTGCCTGTGAATAACATAAGTGTGTCATAAATAACAAACCCAGTCACCTGATTTACTCACCATCGCAGGGATCATGTAAACCATCCATACTGCAGGTGTTGTACTTACAGTGAAGTTTGCAGAATTACTTTGCTGTAATTCAAACCCCTGCAGCCCCAAGAGCTCTTGATACCCACTAAACTCACATTTATCAACAAATGTCATTTCTGTGACGCCAGCATTTTTTTCTTTGTGACCTAAGTAAATCATGCAGTGTGAACAAATATTGACTTTGTTTCTGAAACATACCTCAACATCAGTGCTTTCTTTTCTTGTATTATGAACATGTCGGCATATTTCCTTGTAATTGCTTACAGATAAAGCACAAAGTCTTTGATTAAATTGATGGATTTCAGTGTGATGAATTGTGTTTGATTATTTTGATTATGTCCTTCGAGGCCCTGTTTTTTTTTGTATTGTAATTTTCCCACAGTGACCTAGTTGTGCACATTTTATTGAGGTGATGTCACACCAAGTAAATCCTTAATAAACCATACAACTGTCAGGTTTTCAGAATACATCTTGTTTTTTATGGCACCGTCACAGAGGAGAATTTCAGGTCAAATACTCATTCTTGCAAGTCTGAACATGAAACAAGGTTATTGTTTAACAGTGTATGACGCCCTCTAGTGGCATTATTACTTAACTAATGTCAAATCTCACTCACTAGAAAAATAAAGGAACAGCCACTAATAATTATTTCTTCCTCCTTTGTGGTTTACGTCTGCTTTTCTACACATAGATATTAGGTTAACGTGAACTCCCTGTTGTTCTGTTCTGCTTTTCAGTGAACTGCTGCAGTCTTTGGATATGTGTGAGAACGACCCTGTGGCCATAGCTAGATGCTTTGTAGATAAGGTCAGTATATCTTCCTCATCCAACATTACAGTTAAATTATTTTTAGTCTACTTAAAAAGATATGTTGTTATTTATTTTATGTTACCTAATTACAAAGTTAAGATGGAAAGTGTTTACATGAAATAAATAGTTGTCAAAGTGTTCTTCTGCTTTGTGTTTCCTCAGAGTGAATACTTTGAAATTTATACCCAGTATTGCACCAACTATCCCAAGTAAGTAGCTAGAAAATATCAGTTTAAATAATCCTGTGACACATAAATGTAATCATCTTCTGCTCTCTAGCTCTGTGGCAGCACTGACTGACTGCATGAGGAGTAAAACCTTAGCCAAGTTCTTCAGGGATCGACAAGCTGCTCTGAGGCGCTCACTCCCTTTGGGCTCCTTCCTGCTCAAGCCAGTTCAGAGGATCCTGAAATACCATCTGCTGCTGCAGGTACACAACATTCTCCTTGGTCACACTGCTTTAACATAACTTTTCCTCAGTATGTCACCTGCAGGCCTCAGATTTATAATACTGTTATTTAGAAGTATTAGAGAAGTCCACAGCCCTGATGCATGATGATGAAACAATGTTATTTTATAACTGCACCCTGAAAAATGCCTGAGAGTGTTTATCAATACAGCCAAAGAGCGATTGTCTCCTTTTCCACTCCTTTAATTTGATTAATATCTAAGGCCCCAGAGGTGAAAAGCCATTTAGTATTTTCAAAGCTAAATAGGTAAATAGATTGATATGGATTCACATTTCTCTTTGTTTGGGAAGAGATTCAATTAGTTCCATGTGGCGTCACCCTCCTGTCAGAAGTCATAACTGTCCCTGATCTCTTCTAAAGGAAATTGTGAAACACTTTGACCCAGACGAGGAGGGCTATGAGGTGGTTCAGGAGGCCATCGACACCATGACCGGAGTGGCCTGGTACATCAATGATATGAAGAGGAAACATGAACATGCTGTCAGAGTGCAGGTCAGATCCCCACACATGCATTCAAACATCATTTTAAAAGGTCTATATACGTCATTGTCAAGAAGTACTCACACACTGTCCACTACATATTCAGTCAAGAGGAATTTAAGAAGATGTCGATACTTTAGAGATTTTCTGGTTCCCTTTGCCAAGCAGGCTATATTTTCTTCTTTTCTTAAATTTTTTTTTTAACATTGCAACAATGGTTATTTATCAGTTTTTTTAGGGAATAATGCACAGAAATACCAGCTAATATTTAGGTCTGTGTAGAATTTGATATCAATCTGAATAATAATGTGAATCCATTTCTATTGAGGGCTAATCTGTTTTTCTGCCACTGTACATTACCACTAAAGTAAAGCTGAGATAATGTGGATTCAGGAAGTAAACAAACAAATATGACCTATCTGTGTTGCTGTATGTGTTGCTGTATAATACGGTGTTCACTTTATTTCTATTGAGCAAAGACATGTAGTGAAGAAGAAAATATATGTAACAGGTTTTCATGGCCTCTTTGACTAAATTGCTAAATATTCAAAGAATCCACATCATCAGCTTTGAAAATAAATATTTTTCCAAACTAAATTATGAAATAATTATTGTCACTCTTTCTGAAACATTTTTGTTTTGAAATATAATTTATTCACTGATTTATTACATTAGATATCTGCCTTAATTCTTTTTCAATCTCTTGCACATACAATATACACATATTCTAAAAATCCAAATCTTCAGCCATATGTTCTTTAAAGCAAACCCATGAACCTTCACACACTGATATCAATGTATACACCTGAAGCCTTCACATTTAGTGTAATAGTGAGGGTTACAGATTTCTAATGATATCCTTGGTGTGATATGTTGACCTAGTAGCAGCTTCAGTTTTCTTTGTACTGTGTTTTTTATAAGGATCACAGATAAAAGCATTTATATTCTTTCATGCTGAGGAAGATGGCTAAAAGTGTGTGTGTGTATTTTTCATCTGCAGGAGATACAGTCTCTTCTGATCAACTGGAAGGGTCCTGACCTGACCACCTATGGAGAGCTGGTGCTGGAGGGCACGTTTCATGTGCTGAGGGCGAAGAACACCCGCACACTCTTCCTTTTCGAAAAGATGCTCCTCATTACCAAGAAACGAGGGGAACACTATGTCTATAAGACCCACATCTTGGTATGGTTTATTTTTCACTCATTAATGAGTACTTTACTTCAGAAAGGTAGATGAATGGTGATATAACGATTGAACAGAAAGTCAAATAACATCATATCTTGCATTCAACAACTTAAGATATATGTCATAAAGACGAATTCTTTAATGTAGCAGATTAAGTTAACTGAAGCCTCAGTTTCATCTGTTTTATTGTGGTTGCAGTGCTCCACCCTAATGCTACTTGACAGTGCCAAGGATCCCCTGCTCTTCAGTGTCATCCATTTCAAGCATCCTAAGCAGCCACATACAGTGCAGGTAAATGTCGATCGCCAGTAACTGTCAACAACTGCAGTTTAATCATCTGTTCAGAATGATCAGAAAACAACCAGTGGCCTGATTAAAAATAAGAGTTTGATGTTTCATTCATGGATCTTAAAAATGTTTACGTTTTATGAGTGTTTGCAGTTGCATGCAGATCCAGATAAAAACCTGGATCTAGTGAATTTAAATGTGTGTTTTCATAAGGGGAGGTATACACTGAGTGCCGTTCTATTTGTTCATATTAAGAATTACTTTCTAAATGACAAGTGCTTGTTGTTTCAGGCCAAGTCAGTAGAGGAGAAGCGTCTCTGGGCTCATCACATTAAGAGGCTCATTCTTGAGAACCACAACACCATCATCCCCCAAAAGGTTAAAAAAACCACGTTGTCCCTCAAATGATGTCCTTTCTCCTCAGATACTAAAGATCTGCCTTTTATCATATCACACTGTCTCTTTCTTTAAAGGCAAAAGATGCCATCCTGGACAACTCAAACTGTAAGTGTCACAAATATGGTAACATTAGCCATGTACAAACCTCTTTAACAGTATCCATGGCAACAGAAGATGCTGCTTGACAAAAAAAGAGGGTGGTTCATTTTGAGTGGTAAATATATATTGCTGTTTATTTCACCAGGAAGGCGTAGCCCAGAACACATCCAACTATGGGGAGAAAATTGTTTTTGTAATTGCAGAAGTGTAATGACGTATTTCTCTACTGTGCAGATCTAGGAAAGTACCAATACAGCCCTGAGAGGCTGAATAAAGCAGAGTCCTGCCAGGTGGAAGACTTTCATCACGATGGACGAAAGGGGCGAAGGAGATCAGGTAAAAGATTCTCACCCCATCTTGTAGCCATAAAGTCCCTCACAAACATTCCTTCCTCTATCTGTTCAATAGTTAGAACTGAGTAAAATTGAAAGTATACTTTTGTTACTCATTAATTGTCACCTAAACCTTTAGTTTTTCAATTTTTCCCCTTTTAGAGCCTGCAAAACAAATCACAAGGAGCACAAAAGGTTGGTACATGGTGGGGTTCGGTGGATGTTCTTTCTCAGTTTCAGGATTTTGGGAGACAAATGGGCAGATTTAGGCAACATCCATGTTACTCATTTGTTTAAAAAACGATCTCTTTTCTTAGTTTAAATCCCCATCACTACTAACGTGCCTGAAAATACATATCATGTGACCGCTCACGTACACTGGGCCTACACGTGCTGTTGTACACAGGAAAGGCTTAAATAGTTGCTCATCTCCTGCACATGCAACAAGTTGGACTGTGCAGAATTTAACAGCTGTTAGCAAAGACAACAGCAATGCTTCTAATTTATTATCCATGTTGCATTCTACACTGGGAGGCCCATGCTGGTTGTTTTCTGTCTGACGAATAAGGGAAGGCTAGGTTGTGCCCGAAAAGACCCAATCAGCAAGCAGTCGTCAGTGTCTACATCATAATTTCTTAACATCTCTGTCTCATGTCCAGACTAAAATGCAGCCCCAAAGTTTTCAAAAATAAATGAGGCCAGCAGCGTATACAAACTTCTCCATTTCAGCAACTCTAAACTAGTAGTAGTGTGATGGATGTAAACTTATTAACCTGCGTTCAGCTGGATCCTCGTTCTGGGTGCTATCCAGTGGACCTTAGCCTCCTAACTGAGGTTATTTTATGTCTCAGTTAAAAAAAGAGCTTTTTTCATCTCCATTGTGCTTTTGCTTTGTTCTCCCACAAAGACACCTGGAGAACAGATCAAAAGACACACACACTCGCTCCAACTCCCCCACTCCCCTGGCCTCACCCATAATGAAGTTAATTATATTGCACATCGGCCCAAGGCTTTGTCATACACAAGCTCTTTTCAATAGTCCGACTCGGCCTCAGCCTCAGATCTGCGCGTCTGCTCATCTTTTATAATTGGCCTTTATGAAAGAGAAAACCTCTGTATTCCTTGTCCCCAGTTCTTCTCTGCTCCCAGACCAGATCAATTTTTGGAATCAGTGTAATGAAGAAACAATGTCCACATCAACCTTCCATATCGGTGAGGGAGTGGCTCATCACATCCTGGCTAATTGAATCATGTCCAGTCTAAGCCACTGAGATGAAGATGTTTCTAATTGGTATTTATCTAATCACAAGACCTCCCTTAAGTCTGGGCCAGAGTCACAACCCCCTCACTCCCTCTCTACTTTTAGAGCTTGTTTAAGACTCATATGGTATTCAGGTTATTCAGTCCTATGATATTCTGACTTTTTCATTTCGAGTTATTGACATTCTCATTTGTTTATCTCTCCCCCTCTTTTTTATCTTTGTTCTCCATGAAGCTGTGCTGAAGGTAAGCGTCTGAAATCCAAATGTTGTCTTTTATTGAACCCTGATAAGCTTTTTTTATTCTGTTGTAGCACGACAATTTAAGTCGGTGTGCTGTGGTGAGATATGGTTTATCCAGATTTGTAACCAAAACATTTGAAAGCGCAAACATAATCTGCACAGAACATAGTTTGTCTTGGCCTAAAGAAAAACAAATCATATCACCCAAAGCTAAAACAGCTTTATGATGATTCTGTCCCATTTACAACTCTTTGTAATCACAAACATGGCTCCAGCACTGGCCTTGCAATAACAAACCACATGTCTTTGACTTCACGCTACAGCATGCAGACAGTGAGGGTGCACTGCTGGGGGATAGGAACTCCCTTCAGCCAGCCACTAGTGTCAGTACGCTGGCCTCCAGTCTCGGCGAGCCTCAGGCTGAGAGGCCATGTGTGGACGATCTGATCCCCAGAAGGGACTCTCTGGAGCAGCTAAGTCCCACTGACAGTGGCCTGAAACTGGGCTCTTCACGCAGTGAGGGGGGTCTGGAGCTGCAGAAGGCAGAGGAGGATGAGGAGGAGGGGGAGAGTTACAAGGAAGATATACTTATGGGAGATGACCAGGTAGCCGACTTTGCCAACTCAGTGCTGGCAGCCATCTCCTGCTGGCACTTTAGAGCCAGGGCTTTGCTTTCTACTCACTTCACAACGGTGAGGGTTTCTGCCACCCACGGGTTTCCCTTTTTTGTCCTCCATTCCACCGGCTTACCAATACTCCACTCTTTCTCCCACGCTCGCTCACATCCGTCTCATTTCTACATCACAAAAACAACCAACTAACACCTGCTACCATTTGCACTGTGCACATTAATACCTCTTGTCAAATCTATGTTGAAGTGCATGGAATTTCCTAATCTGCTTTAAAAAGGAATGGGTGCAACTTAACTTGGTGCATGTCTTTGCTTGTGGAACTGAAGGTTGCCCCTCTGTGCATGCACTGTACTCCTGTGTCTGGCCTCCTCATCTGTGTAGTTCCAGTAATTGTGTGCCTTGTTTCATAATTGTGTCTTTAGGACATGATTGATGTTGATGCTCATGCTGTTGAAACCATTGCCTGCATTTGCATTAAAACCAGTGGCGCCCTGTTGAATGTAATTTGACTTCAAAGGTTAATGTTGCCATCTAATGAAATGATTATTATTATGAGCTTTGATCTTTGATAATCATATTTCCCCTTTCCCCCTTCTTTGTTGATGTCAATTATTATACCAGTATTTATTCTGATCATGTTAGTTCAATTTAAACCATTTTTCTTTAGTGGCTGCTTTAAACATTAAATGTTAGTGTGTTTGTTGTGTTTCTACATCTTTTAATGCTCAAAGGACGATCACGACAGATTTGTGACTGAAGTGAAAGCTGAGACAGAAACTGAAAGGCAGGAGGAGGAAAACGTGGACGAGGCGATGAAAGAAGCCCTCACTACACAGGTAGTTAATAAAGCCGTCCGCAATTACTGTCCACACATCCATTCAGCATCATTTCCACACGTGTCTCTGAGGTCAGATGTAACACTCATGTGCATTCACTGTGTTAAATTATGCCTATCTATCCTCATACCCTCAGTACAGCTAATTATGTTGTAAGGGTTTAGACTATTGTCTATTTACTATGACATTAATCTTTCATCTTTTATTTTCTATTTTAATTATGCCTGGAGCCACAATAGTAGCCATGTATGTTTGTATTCATGTAAATTAAAAGGACACACACCTAACCCTAATCCTAAAACCAAATCTTAACCCTCAAACATCCCTTATGAAAAAAATAAAATGTCCTCACTGCAAAGGGTCCTAGCTCAAAATTTTCCTCTAAAAGACATATGTACACACACACACATGCACACACACACACACACACACCGCTGCTCTGTGGTCAACATTGGATTTGGAGGCCAGGTGCTGCTCTTACATGATTCTCTGCATCTGAACAGAGTAGAGTTTGTAATTCCCTTCTAACCTTATCTCCACCACACAGCCCAAGCTGCACTTTTAGCAATTGCAGGCACTCCACACGAGCAGGCAACAACTGGAAACACATTTAGATTAATGGCCGACAAGGGCAACATCAGCACAGTGAACGCTGTCGGGTGGGCTAATATCACAGACGCTGTTAGGGCCGCACATCACCGTGCTTGCCATTAAACTCTCCAAGGGCGACCTAAATGGTGCAGCAAGGAGGTGTTAGCAGCCAGAATTTAAATGCAGTCACAGTGTCATTGTAATTTTTACCACACAGACATGTTGTACATAGAAAAAGGTTACTGTAATAAAACTCTAGTGGGTCCCAAAGGATAAAACACATGCATCGTAAATTATGGATGCTGTGGATTGAACTGTTTGGTTGACTTTGAAAAGGCCCATTATGTTTATAGAGATTGGAGAGTGCTCGCTGTCATTATGTCTTTTTTTTGCTCATTACTTGCTACTTTGTAAACGCTCCTATTGTGTTTAAGGTCAACATGGAGGAGTTTTGCCCTCAAGACTGTGCCCCTCAAGAGAAGAGGAGGGATCAGCCGGAGGTGCAGCACTCTCAGTGTCCCGAATCTCCTGCGTGCCCCCCTCAAAAAGACAATGACACCCTAGAAACTCAGGATACTTCAGGAGAAACCGGAGAGGAAGAAGAAGGAGGAAGCGATTCCTCTGGTCTCCAAGTGGAGGAGACAAGTGTACTGACAAACGGGGAGCTCTCAGAGGAGGAGGAGGACGTGTTGGACCGTAAAAGCATCCTTCCCTCATCTGTGTTGGACCAGGCGAGCGTGATAGCCGAGCGATTCATCCGCAGCTTGTCCAGACGAAGCAGCCTGGTGTCAGAGGACCTGGGTTCCCTCGCCTGTCCCTCACCTCCAGCAGAAAACGACGTCTTCCAAAGCCCCTCTGCCTGCATGGACTTGGAGGAACGGACGCAAATGTTGGAGAGCTCAACCCTGGAGCCTCATGCGACCTCAGAGGTCAATCTGTTGACGCCTGCACATAACCCTGCACTGGACATCCTCATCGAAGGAGAACGGAGATCCACACTTTCCAAACAAGATCGTCTCCTCATCCACAAGATCAGGAGGTACTATGAGCACGCAGAGGACCAGGATGCTAACTTCAGCATCAAGCGCCGGGAAAGTCTATCCTACATCCCTGCAGGTCTGGTTCAACACCTGAGCCGACAGCTGAACAGTATTCCTCAGGAGCAGGCCGTCCCAGTGCACAGAAAGGGCCTCTCTCGGAACCGACCCACTTCCTGGTCTGTGTTCGACCTTCCTGGATTAGAAAAGAGTCGAAACACTGAAACTCGTCAGAAAACCGAACCGCAGAGAGCAGCGGAGGCCATGGCGAGACCTCAGTGCATCAGTGAAGCCTCAACCACAGAGGAAGAAGAGTTCAGAAGCTCAGAAGAAATGATCAAGGTTTGGCAGGACATGGAAATGGAGGAGGAGAACCAGGACGTCCAGCAGATAGAAGAGGAGAACGTTAATGACTTGAGATTAGAAGAAACACAGAATACAAGCTTAGACACTTCAGATGTTAAAAGCAGCGAACAAGCGCCTCAGATTTTAGAAGAGTCTGAAACATGCACTGCCTCAGTCGCATCACCCACCACAACCTCTCCACTGACAGAGGGACGATCTACACCGAGTAAAACTGCTCTATCGCAAGAGAAGAACCACTTCAACCACAACCAGCTGCCGAAGATCATCAGCTTCCGAGCCAGTCTGGATGAGGACCAGATCCTGCACGACATGGGAAAGATGAAAAACAAGGTGTTCCAGCTGGCTCGTCAGTACAGCCAACGCATCAAAAACAACAGACCTATCGCGTGGCAGAGGAACCGAGAAACAGCCGATCAACAGGGCTTGAAGAGCGTGTCTGCTGTCCACGAGGAGAAGGTGCAGCTGAGGAAAAAGGGTAAATAGGAAGCAGTGGATTGCTTTCTTTTGCAGTAACATATCATTTAAAACTGATTCTCTGTATGTTTGTGTGTGTGTGTGTGTGTGTGTGTGTGTGTGTGTGTGTGTGTGTGTGTGTGTGTGTGTGTGTGTGTGTGTGTGTGTGTGTGTGTGTGTGTGTGTGTGTGTGCAGGTAAACCCAACCTGAGATTGCCCCTGATTGGTTGTGATCAGATGGTCATCCATGAAGTGCCTTCTCCGAGTCTAGTCAAGACGCCCAGCTCTGAGGCCATCCCCCAGAGCTCAGTCACTTGCCCTCAAAGCCCACAGACGGAGACCTTCCACTGGCCGGACGTGCAAGGACTTCGCTCCAAATACTCCGGGCCCACCCACTCCTCAAGAGTAACAGGTAGCTGCACAATGGGGATGTTGGAGTGCTGCAGGAGTGTGTGTGACAGCTGCTCACACAAGTACAGCAGCTCCTCAGACCTTCACAAAGCTCTGACAGACAGGACACATTGTGAAAAAGGTCCCGCGGTAGAGGACTGGCCCCAGCCTCAGCCACGGCTTCAGCCCCTGCTGTGCAGGTGGAGCTCCTTGGACCACATCGGGTCTCTTCCCCTCCACGAAGTGCAGAACCTCCAGGATCCTGTGAGGAGCTGTTGCAAAGCAGGAAAACTCCAAGACCCGGACCACCTCCCCCAGGATGATCCGATGATCTGTGCAGAAAAGTCCTCTCTTTTCAGTTCAGGGAAGATGTCAGAGAGTAATCTAGTGAAAAGCTTACGGGAGAAGTTCCAGAGCTTAAGCTGATGAACGCGGGAATCATGTCAATTTCTATTATCAGGAAACACCAGTTATCTAACGCTTCTCAACGTCCTATTTTTCATCTTATCCCCCCTAAAAGAATGCAACTTACTGACCACATATTGTTTTAGTACAGGAGACATTTGATGATGAATTGTGTTTAACATGAAAGGGATATAATTGGTTATTTGTTGGGTTTATGAGAGGGAAGTGTGTTGTCTTTAAAATGGTGTATTGCATTATTTGTACATTGGGTATTTACCTGCACTGTACAATTTCAACTTTATGTAAAAAATGTGTAAATAGTTTCTTGTATCAGTTAAAGATTAGGTCCTACTTTATCATTATATGCACCCAATGTTGGTGATTCCTGCTATAGTCACTATGGCACTATTATCATGTGACCACGTAAACTGTAAGCTGGAGATTCAGGAAGCAAAGTGGAGGTGAACAAACACAGACTGATCTTTTTTATCAGCATGAACACTGCCGTCTCACTGACGAGGGTTTCTGACCAAACACCAAAGATAGTTTCCTTTTAATGTTTTTCAACTTCGAACGCATGCCATCACCGCAGTAACTGGCTTCCACGTTTTACTGTAGCTGCTTCTCACATACTGTATCACAGGAGCTTTAATTTTCTGAACATGTTGTATATTTTCTTGGATATTATTTATGAAACTGTATATTTGGGGGAGAGTGGCCTTGTGTAAATATTGAGCAGTAACAATTTTAATTTTTAATTTTCAGTTACAGGAAAACAAATGATTGTTTCATACTTGAAGTTTCCGATATTTTCAATAAAAACAGAAATGGTCAAGTGTCCATGGATTGTCATTGTCCTCTTTGGTCATCCATTCATTTGTCCTGTGGTCGGTAGAGTGAGCTCTACAACTTCCATATTAAAGTGGTTAAATGTTTCCTTATTTTTTATAAACCTTTTTATATATCAAGTAAAACAGTGTGAGACAAGTGTTGCATTGCTATGTCCTTGACATTTCATGGAGGGAATGTGTCCTGTTGACATAATTCTCAAATGATAAAATGTTCAGCAGTGAAAGTAAAATCTCTGAATATAGTCATTAATGATTGACTGTTGGCAGTACCTTGATACTATGGTTCCACCTCGGCTCCAAACTCTGGCTCCAAATGCACTAGATGGTGGCGTTCATATGCAGGATATTTCAGCTCCGTTTCTGAAAAGTGGGAGGAAGTGCAGACGTCATTAATCTATATGTATAGTCTATGGTTAAAATGTACAGTAATACATAAGACTTAGCACTTCAGTGATTTTGTTTTTAATAACATACACTGAAAAAAGAAAACTGCGAGAAATAATTACTAAGATTAACAAGTTATATTAGCCAAATTGATAACTTAAATTTTTCAGTTATAGAGAGTTGATGAAAGTTTTTTTTTCAGTGTAAGATGTTTTGATGGCAAGAGAGAGAGATTCTTTTATTATTCTTACATTTATGCCACTGGGCTTTGTTTGACCCCAAACAATGAGGAAGTAAAATCAGTGTCAACAAAATACAATTGTTTTAAAAACCAATATTTCAGAATCGACAAATGTCAGAGATCGAATCAGAGCAGAGATCATTGATTAGTTATCAGAGACAGGCTGTGTGTGTGTGTGTGTGTGTGTGTGTGTGTGTGTGTGTGTGTGTGTGTGTGTGTGTGTGTGTGTGTGTGTGTGTGTGTGTGTGTGTGTGTGTGTGTGTGTGTGTGTGTCAAGTCAACCAGAAACACATCGGTATATACCAGAAGTTGGGTAGGTTGCACTTCAAAATAAAAGACCCGTGATTGTTGCAAGACGCTTATAGACGAAGGTTTTTATTTTGAAAGAAATGACCCGCTCTTACATCCTGTCTGCGTGTTTACTGACGTGACTCTACTGATCAGTGACACCCACCAGAGGAGCAGTCAGAGACCCCAGTGGAGTCGCGCACTTCAACCAGATGCAAACAACCTCGGATTTCCTCTGAAACCAAATAATCAATCAACCCTCGTTTTTTTTTCCTGCCTAGATTGCTCCATTTTATTTGTTGTTTATCTGTGTTTCTCTTTATGAAGAATGGGCTGCGCGATTTCAGGTCTGGCAGCAAAAGCGGAGTTTGGGGAGAGGAGCCCAGAGGAGGAGGAGGAGGATGCTGCTGCTGCGCGTCCGCATCCCAGCGAGCGTCACATCCAGATGATCAAGGAGTCGTGGAAAGTTATCCGGGACGATATAGCTAAAGTTGGGATCATCATGTTCGTCAGGTGAGATGCTCCACACTCACACTGTGACTGAAACACACGAGTGGAAATATAT
Organism: Paralichthys olivaceus; assembly: GCF_024713975.1. Taxonomy (NCBI): domain Eukaryota; kingdom Metazoa; phylum Chordata; class Actinopteri; order Pleuronectiformes; family Paralichthyidae; genus Paralichthys; species Paralichthys olivaceus. The sequence goes on along the minus strand of NC_091104.1, from coordinate 17,191,809 downwards.
TGTATACATATTTAAGTTTAATGATGAGGAAATGTTGTGGCAGTAGATTTCCACAGATAGAGAGAGAGAGAGAGAGAGAGAGAGAGAGAGAGAGAGAGAGAGAGAGAGATGCCATATGGACAGGGAATAGACGTGAATCTGAATATGTCTCTCTGACATATAACTAGACAACAAATACGTAACACAACAAATAAGTTACATAAGATCTAGGTACACAACATGTAAGTAATACAACGTGTAAGTGCACAACATAAAGGTATGTAGTCAAAAAGGCACAGGTAGATGGATGGATATTTTGTGTCAATGGAGGATGTGCAAATAGTCAATAAGAGGTGGACAGTGCAAAAGGATTATTAGAGCAAGAATAATAGTACTACACATAATACAAAATATTTAGCTATAATTTAAAAAGATACTAAATGTGAGTAAAGAAAACTGAGTTAGAGAGCAGAAAGAAAACCTCATGCACAAAAATCCATTTCACCCTCCATCTCTGTGACGTGTTGCACAAAAACACTGTGTGGTTCTGAGAGTTGAGATGTGGCAGAAACTCAGGATGCAAATGGTCTTTTTGTTCAATATAAGACAGATTTCAAATGTCTCCTTATATTGATTAGAACACTGACTTTACAGTTTGACCTTAGTGCCTCACATCTAGAGAAACCTCCAGTGTCCTGAAGGTCTGAACAGATCCCCCACCCCGACGCCTCGTGCCTGACCTTAACGCACAAACCACAAACTGCTCACATCCCTCCTTCACCTCCATCCCCGACCTCCACCCCGTCCCCCTGCTCCACCTCCTGACCCTCATCTTCCCACTGGAGGCTGGGGGGCACAATACCCCTCCTCCCCCTCTTATCACTTCATATCTCGTCTTCACAACATTACATAATAAACACACAGCTCCAGGTCTGCCATTGTGCAATACAACTAAAGACATTATAGCCATCAGGAAAAAGCATTTTATCAATTATGTTGATGCCCATGATGCTGTTCGTGCATGTGGGTATCTTTAGCCCTTTCGGGGGGGGGGGGGGGGTAAAACAATTGAGAGAATATGGTGATAAAGGCTGGCGGACATTCAGGCTGCTGCTGGGTAAAGAGACCACCGGGCACATACTGTATCTTTGAGCCCAATTAATGCCATGTGTCCCTGGGCTGACCCCAAACGTTGATGGGGCATGAACTCAGTGTGTAAGCATGGACATCTATGGGCCTCTTGTGGGTCAGGGTCACTCCGAGACCCTCAGGCTGTCGGGGAAAGGTATCCCGTGACTGAACAGGAACTATGATAGTAAAAGAGCAAATGAGAATCACCTGCTTTTCATCAGCTGCTCATTCCCAGCTTCGCCTTATTGTTTGGCGAGGAGATGTTCCTCTGTTAAATCTACATAAGATAAGACGCTCTCCGTTCTCGAGTGCCAAATCAAGGTCTGAACCCTGCCAATTAAAATTCCTCCTGAGCTATATAGGGTGCTACATTGTCTGCATATGTTACGCATGCTTGCATGTGCGCCCATGTCGACAAGAGGCGCACAATCAGAGGAACAAAACCACGAGAGTGGTGGAGATGTGGATGAGAGAAAAGAGAGAGGGAGGGAGAGAGCAGGCAATTTCCCCCCCCTGTCTCATCAATGGAGCTGGTGCTGAGCGAGGGGGATGAATAGTGAGAACGCACATTTCACAGCTATTGTGCCCCAGAAAAAAAAAATAGAGAGACACAGTCATCCTGAAAAGATATTACACAGAGGTGCAAACATGGTGAGGCCGCCTGTTGAGTCACTGTCATTTAATCAAGTCCAATACATCATTCTTTTAGATAAATAGAAGATATAAATATTTCAAATAAATAGAAATATATTTTAATCTACTTAAAGTCTCAATATGAATGGTTAGATCTATGTGTCTTTGTATGTATGTATGTATGTATGTATCTATCTATCTATCTATCTATCTATCTATCTATCTATCTATCTATCTGTCTGTCTGTCTATCTGTCTGTCTGTCTGTCTGTCTGTCTGTCTGTCTGTCTGTCTGTCTGTCTGTCTGTCTATCTGTCTATCTATCTAACAGTCCATCCATCTATGTATTTATCTATTATCTACTGTATATATCCACTCATCCACCTATTTATTTATCCATCCATACATCCATCCAATATTAGCCTCTGAGCTACATGACCCTTGAGTATTAAAAGGCTGATTTTTATTGATTAGTCTAGCTCAGTGTTACAGCTGAGCATCATGGGTGCTCAGGTCAGGTCGCTTGCATTGGAAGAAACTGACGTTGTACATCAAGCTCTGCAGGATATAGTCAATCAATGGACGAGAGCCATTAGCAGCAGCTCTGAGCTCAGGTTTAAATCATAAAGCCGCTCGTGTTCTCAGATCACATCCTTCAACACCTGTCACCCTCCTTTATTTCTCTCCAACACCGTCATCCTGCTGAGAGACCTGGAGCCCTCAGCGTCTCAGTGTGAGCAGGATGCGGCTCACATCATCCACAGGAGGCGACTGCATCCTGGTGGCTCGACTAATCACAGGTGTCACAGCTGGAGACGGGGGGGCTCTCTGATTGGATGGCAGGAAATTGATTGAGGTTAGAATCAGGGAAGGAAAAAAACGCTTGCAGACGCAATGGCTCCATTTCACTGGAGTTTCCATCCCGCCTCAGAGAGGGCAGGGCGGGGCAGCGTGTTGAGAAGCTCCAGGATGTGTATTTCCTGACCCTCTCTCCTGGAGGCCTCTGTTGTGATTGGCAGCTGCTGGGTGCAGAAGAAGGGCAGTGATGATAAGAAGAAACAGAATAAGATCAGGGCGGCACAATCAGATCTTCCATTCAGAGTGCGGGGCTGTGTGAGAGAGGCCATCAGTCGCAGTGTTAATGAGCTGAAGTGTGCACATTCACACCGAGGATGACAGTTGTGTGTGAACTCTCGGGGTTGTGTGTGTCGTCTCGGCTGGGGAAACTCAGGGGGAGGTTTGTTGTTCCGGGTGGGACTGAATGTGACAGGCCGCTCTCCAAGAGGCTCACGGATGGCTGCCTGATGTGCTGCTGTTGTCTTGGCAACAGGTTGTTTGAGACCCATCCCGAGTGCAAGGACGTCTTCTTCCTGTTCCGAGATGTGGAGGATCTGGAGAGGCTGCGGACCAACCGTGAGCTGAGGGCGCACGGCCTACGGTCAGTCAGCGCATTTCACAGCACATAATGAATCAGTGAAAACACAGCTCTGTGCAGTGGACAGGGCAGGAGAGCGTATCAATATCCTCCCACCTGTGGTCTCATCACACTGAGAGATCAAAGCATCACAGTCAGTCATCGATGACCATCCAGCCACTACGCACATTTCAAACTGCAAGGCTGAAGCTGTCATGTCTTTTCTTTATTGTTACCAAATCCTTTAAAACAACTTCAAATTTTTTATTTCTGAATTGTTTCTGTAAATCTTTAGAAACAGCTCAAGCATGTGTTCTTTTAGTTTTAAATAAGCTGCAATCATTTCCTCTGACGACTGGCCCTGTAGATTTCATTCACGGATTAATACAGTGATTTCCACAAAGCCCTATCAGATGGGCCCTGAGAACTCGTCCATTAACGTCACGACGTCTGTTCATTTGACTTTTCCGACAAAATTGGGTTTTGTTACAATAGAGGACAATGATCCTGGAGTGGTTTGTACTCTGTCAACATTTCATTTGTATTATTTCGACTTGGAGTTGGAAACTTTAACCAGTTTTCTTAATTTTGGCATTGTTTTTTTTTGTCATCATCACAGTGCACTTACTCCTAAATTCTGCATAGGCACACAACATAATATTACATAAACTGCCCTTGGCATAGGCGACCGTCAGATGACCCCGAGTTCCCCTGTGTGTCCCAGAATTCAATCCAAGCCAAATGTATGTTGATTTGATATCAAATTTTACACTCGAGTCATCAGCTCCTTACAACAAATCAGAATGTTGCTCTGGATGATCTTTTCTTTTCTTGTTTTATTTGTAGAGCCCATATTCACAAATCACAATTTGTCTCTTAGGGCTTAACAAGGTGTGACACCCTCTGTCCTTAACATTCAACAAGAGTTGAAAAAAAATTCCTGGATCCTGATCTGCACCAAGGAAATCGGTACCGCCGTTTCTTTGTGTAATCCTGCTGACTAACAAACAGACAGGGGCAGAAACAGAACCTTCGTGGCAGAGGTAATGATAAAGATGAGTAAAAAGAAATATAAGTTGGCCTATGGGTTAGGGTTAGAGTGGGCTGGTTTTTGCAAAAGGTTTAGTTCACATGTGGGGATCAGGCATTAAGTTGTTAAGAACACCTGCTGGTAGTAAAATAAATTGGCAGCTATGCATCCTGGGATACAGGTAGAGCGGGTTGGAATCACTGGTGTACACTGATACAAGATGGTGAACACAGGATTATATATATATATATTTATAATGAAGGAACACATTGCAGTGCAGGAGCAAATTGATTTTCTCATTATGGTTTTGTGGAGCTCTATGGCACAAAAGAACAACAGACTCCTCTCATGGAGATTATTGATCAGGCTTGTATCTTAATGAAACAAGAAAGTATGATAAAACCATGTTGCACACGGTGGATCAAACACACAGCTAGTCATGTGATTCTAGTATAATTTCCCACTCTGCTGCAGAGAGAGGTCGTAGCATGTGTCACACGTACTTATCTGTTGTTTCCCAGGGTGCACCGGGCCTCTCTGTGTTCCTCCACAAGGCCAAAACAGTCAATTACTGCCCGAGGACCTGAAGGCACAGAGGCGAGTGAGCGCTGACAGAACGTGTCACGAGAAGGCCAAGCTGCTCTTCGGCCACGATCAGATGGTGGCAGCTAGACAGAGAGAAGACAGAGATAAAAATAACTGTCTTTGTTCAATAATTCATCTTCAAAACTCTCACACACACAATAGAGGACAGAGACACCTGGCAAGCAACAAAGGAAATTGATCCTGTTGGGTTTTGTGTAGAGAAAAACGTTTTCAGAGGAAAATGATCGTGCAATCAGATGGTTTTGCAACAAGTGTGAGAATGATTGATAGATATACGATCAATTTCATTTCTTCTTCTCGGCATTTGAGTTTGTCAGACTACAAGAGTCCTGGTGGTGTGTGAGTTTCATGCAAATTCATGATGAACTGAAGTCAATCAGGCTGTGAATTGTTTTTCTTCCAGGGTGATGTCGTTCATAGAGAAAAGCGTGGCGAGACTGGATCAGCTGGAGCGACTGGAGGCTCTGGCTCTGGAGCTGGGGAAAAGCCATTATCACTACAACGCCCCTCCGAAGTACTACAGTGTAAGACCCTGATACTCTGAGTACACGTGTTCTAATTTATCTGCTACTGCAGCTCTTATTTTACTGAGACCCAACAGCAGCTGGATGAAACACACTCCACTCTTATAAATAACAGTGTCAGGGATAGAGTGACACCAACTGAATGTTACCCTAGTAACCACGGCACAAGCAATGTCATCAAGTGTCTCCAATAATTATTTTCCAGTACGTCGGAGCAGAATTCATCTGTGCCGTGCAGCCCATCCTGAAGGAGAGGTGGACAGCCGAGCTCGAGGAGGCATGGAAGGTAAGCAGACGTGTTACTGTGCTTCTTCTTTACGCAGCCACATCAGCAAGCACTTCTGGGTAAAAGTCTTGTGAGAAATGGGCTTGATGTGTGCAACTGGCATGTCAGCAGCGATGGCTTGTCATCAGAGTTGTGCATGTGCCTGTAATGCGTTGTGTGACACGTCAACATGGGGAACCAGCGCAGCACCAGCTTGACTGATGTGAACGTTTACATCCCACTGAACCACATTCATGAGCATGTTGACAAAACGGAACATGGCTCTGTCACATCCTGTTATGTCACTGCAGCGTCTCCTGTGTTATTAATACAGAGGCACTGGATTAACACTGCTGCTCCACAGAGGTGCCACACAAAAATTAGTATTAACTACTATTATTAGCACCTTTTCATTTATGACAATGGAGTCACAACATGTGAGAGGATTAAGACATTATTTACATGTGGAAAAAAACATACAAGAGTAAAGCTATATAATCTATAATTGAGATTAAGACCAGATTTAAAAATGGAATCAACAGTAAAGCTAAGACTAAGAAAAACAGTAAAATTACATATATATATATATATATATATATATATATATATACACACACAGTACAAAGTAAAGTGAATGAGACAATATATATGTGTGTGTGTGTGTAACATGTAAAATTAAGGTTACATTTCTCTGTCTTGGTTTTTTGTTTCCATTAATGGACTCTACTGCTCCCTAGTGGTTTCTCTATGGTGGAATTTAAAACCAAATAAAACCTGTTTCTCTCATATGGTGAGTTTTAGTATTAAATGGTCAAATACAAAATGTGCATACAACTTTATGCATTACCATAAAATTAATCTTAGATTTCAATTGAGCACACATATTGTATCTTTAAACACATATTGTATCTTTAAACACGTCTCATATGGTGTTCACCAGATTTCCCCTGACTTTGTTTCATATTTATGAACACTTAAAAAATATACTCACGTATTTCTAATGTCCCTTCTGATCGACCAGAGGACACAGACAAGCACTGTGTTCATTAAAATCCATGTTCACTATGAATGAGCGTCTTTCACCTAATGTGAAGCCTGATCCAGTTGCATGTGTGTTTGTGATCCAGACCATGTTCCAGTATGTGACCAGTCTAATGAGGCAGGGCTACCAGGAGGAGAGCAGCCGACAGCGCCACCTCACACTGTCCCCGCGGGACAGACCGGAGAGGAGCAACACAGCGTTATGAGCTTCTTCCCTCAACGACTCGGACTGATTCTACCACCACAGCACAGAAATGCGTCTCTGTACATACTGTATTTACTGTCTCGTTTTCTACGTCGCTCTTGTTTACCAGTTACTGTTTGCTATTCTATCAAAAAATTATAATCACACTTTGAGTTTTTAACAATGCACTTTATTTCCGAACGCAACTTCTACTGCGGTCCTCTTCCATGAGATCTGGACTCGGAGCATGGTGAGACAACACAAACGGCTGACAGAGTATAATGGCTGCGGCTCAACCTGCCTTGTTAATTGTGATGAACAGAAATGAATATTATTAGATTTACAGCCAATACTGTGTCTCTGTATTCATAATTCAAAAAGGAGTTTCAGTAAACCTACAACTTTATATGTTTTTTGTGCTATTAAACTCTATCATGATATCATACACTTGGAAATAATCACATTAACTGAAGATAAACTGTACGTTTTATCTGTGTTTTACAATTTAAGACGTCCAGTTTGAAAGCTTGGCATTAGTTTGTGGTTCGAAAACAAGGGGGCCCATGAGTATAAGTGAAATAAAAACGTAAAAATACAATTTCATCTCCTAAAAAAAAAAATCAAGCCAGATGAAATACATTGAAGTTTGTCAAAGTAAAAACAAACCTGATTAAATTTAGTTCTGTTTTGCTGTGGACCCATGATGACGTTTCAAAGCATGAAAAAAAATATCTAAATAACTGGAAAATCTAAAATCCTTCTCAAATTGAAACATGCCAAGGCAGCTCACAGGTGAGCCTTCAATACAACATAAATAGGGACGTTTAACAATTAAATAGTATGAAAGGCAGTTAATCATTAGGCTCCGAGGATTTGGCTCCAGAGGTGACACGGCTGCTGATGACCTGGTTTCTGAAGCTGGAGCTGAGGAGATTCACTACAGTTGACCTGCTTTGTCTTGTTTCGAGACATCCTCACGTATCCTGATCCAGATCAGCGATGGCACTGAACAGCCAGGGATGAGACGTTACCATGCAAACAATGGCGTGATATCAAAGCAGTCACCGGGTGGATGAACAGTGATTCTGAGGCCTCTGGTGATCATAGAAAGCGGAGGCTGTTCCCATTTCCCCCACTGAACGTACAGGCCAGTGTAGGTTATCCAAGGTCATGTTTTAAAGAGTCTGTTGCTCATTGGGTGGCTTTGGTTTTCTTGCTTTTGCTTTTCTTATCTTTCTTCTTAAGTCCATCCATGTGAGCTCTAAGGAGATTGGAGTACGCCTGAGGAGGGAAGATGACACATGTAGCTCATTTGTCCAAGATAAACAATTATGAAACAGGACATGATGATCAATATATTTCTCTATAACACAAAGGGAACAGAGTCACAGGGTAACAGCCTCTAAACAATTAAAACATGACACGAGCTCAACCCACCATTTGAAACTTGATTACTTCTTTGGTGCTGACCTGAAATTACAAGAAAAGAAAATTCAGCATTAAAACCTTGTGGAAACCATTAAGAGCAACAGATCGTTCACATTAAAACATGAGAAAACCATATAAACTCACCACTGTGCTAATTTTCTTCTTGCCTTCAGACGCTCTGATGAGACATTTGTTGTCTGCGGGTTCAAACGACTCCGTGTGGCCTTTTCTGGGCACTGGCTTGGTCCTGCCGTCATCTGAACGTAGTGGACAAGCATCACATTAACTCATCACAGTTCCTTCCTGATATAACGTGAATGATCGCTGACAACACCCAGGAGGAGCACACTTACATTTCTTTAGTGTGATGACAACACTGCCAGATGTTCTGCACTTCTGGAAGAGTCGCGTGAGCTCAGTGAGGAACTGAGGAACACAGAAAAGACTCATCTTAATGTTCCAGTTACAGTTAAACAATTCTATCCGAAATTGAATGTAGATAGAATAAATGATGACATGTGCTGAGACATCCATGAAGATCATAATGTGTGGGGTTCAGTTCTGTTCAAACTGGTTTTAAAGGTGGTGGTTTATAGTCTGAATCAGTTTTAACAAAGGTGTGTCACATAGTGACCTAAATAAAGTGCCATGTTAGGCTCGTGGTATCGGTTTTAGTCAGCTAGTATTTAAGAAAGCAAATAAGAAAAACACAACACAGCAGCTGTTCTGTTAAAAAACCATTTGTCTTGGATTAGCTGACGCGACGTCCCTGTGCTAACTCAAAGTTTGACTGACGACAGCTACATTTCAGTCCACGCACTGAACAATGAGTATTAGAATGGACGCACGGAGTTTCTAATGAGCTTTACACCATAAACACCAGCGAGAGAATAGCAATAAACAAGGAAGTAAAGGATCTGAACCATTTTCCAGCCCAACTCTAAACCAGCGTTAGCCTCAACCTAACGTTAGCAACCTGGCTAATGAGTCAGTTTGACGACTAGCTAGTCGATCGTTGATGGGATTAGCCTGCTAGCTGCTAGACAGCTAACACAGACCGTTTGTATGTGAGCATTCGTCGACACAGTGGAGTGAAGTGGACACAGTGAGTTTTAGGTTCTTACCGAGTCGTTTTCGAGCAGCACCATGTTTCTCACTTCAGCTGGAGCCTCGCTTAGCCGCAAGCTAACTGCTGGGAAGCACACGTACTACACAAGCCGGAGCCCCGCCCCGCGCCCTCACCGCGGAGGAGGGGGTTTAGTCACAGCGCCACCTGCTGCCTGGGAGGAGGACTAGCGCGCGCACACATCAGTCATACTGCTTCATACTGCTAAGGGGGGTATATACTGTTTTGGTATATTGTTGATGTAATATACACCTCCTTTTATATCCACCGGACACCTATGATATAATATTAATATTATAACATGAGCTTAATATTCCTCCAGCTGTGTCCAGCTGTGGTTGCAACATAACTTGTTTTTAAAGCATCAAGAAGAAGCACATACTAATCATATTGTGTCGAGATTGTGTCAAAGTAATTCTTTCTAGGTGATTATGATGAAAAAAAAAACTAGGATGACACTTTTGTAGAGCACATACCTCCACCAAGGCTCAGCCAGGCATCAAACTTCACACATTCACGGATCAGTTCCCTAAACATGTGTTTTTTTTAATCAAGAGGCAAAACTGTGAAAATGTGAAAAAATAACTCATATATGCTCAAACTCACATAGTTAAAGATCTTGGATATTAACAAACAAACAAATGGACAGGGGTCAAAACATAACCTACTTGCTTTGGAGGTAATTAACAAAACCAAATTGTACTTTTTAAAACTAAACTTGTAGACAATATCAACCATTATAAATCTCATGATTTTTCTTTCCCTGAGAATTCTGCGTGAGGTTAATGCAAAAAATAAATGTAACACAGTCTCTTTGTGCAACTAACAAAAACTGTTGTTGCAGCTAAGTACATCAGGTTCAAATCCTGGTGCTACAGTCCGGTTTTAAAGCCCTGTCTTGGCCAACATTACCATCCAGACACATATAACACAACTGATGTTTCAGCATTCAGTCAACCAGCAGCAAAAGGGCACCTCCACCCATCATCAGTGAAGGGAAACTCAAATATATTTCATTTATTTGCAGAAATCACATAGATATTTATACATTTTAATTATTAAAAAGTATATTTATTTATCAAACATTTTTCAGTAAACACTGGAGGACTGCTGAAAAAAAAACTTTGCTATGTTATTAAAACGTATTTACAGTTAAAAGCATATCAATTATTAACTGGTGATACAGTTGCATACATAGATGATGTGACAACAAGCGATGAGTTAAAATACAACATTAATGACTGTTTTCTTTTTTTGTGGAGCTTCAATCATGTGTCATGTTGACAATGCACAGTCTGGGTTGTTCCCCAGGTCGTTGAGGTACACAGCAAACTCAGAGAACCAGTCTCTGTCAAAAACCGCCCTGAGCTGCCCCTGCAGGGCCTTGGTTCTCCATACAGGGTGAGGAGCATGCTGGGAAATGACCAGCCCCACTCCAGCTGTGGTAAGAAAGTAGTCCCCTGACCAGTTGGACGTACCTAGAGCAGCAACACAACGTTATCTGGTCAATTATTAACTGATTCACGTGCAAAGAATAACCTAAACATACAAGTGCACAAGAGCTTAACTGAGTGTCGAAATAGAAATTCTGACGTGAACCTGTTACTCACCGATGTAGGCGACTTTATCTGTCACCATGTATTTGTTGTGGTTGACTCTGGTGTAGGGAATATCAGACCGGTTTCCCACAGGCAGTATGAACAATTTCTGGAAAGACACACAACCATATATAAAAGAGATAGAGACAATTCAGCTGTGAGGAGTTAGTGTTTCCCTCAACTTTTGTGTCACGTTGTGTCTTACAACTTGAATGTTGATGCCATGGCGAGGGCTGTCCATTGCAGCCAGGGACTCAAGGAAGGGCATTATGGCCGGATCAGAGTCACGTCCGCAGCTGATCAGCATCCGGATCCTTACCCTCCTCTCGAATGCAGCGATCCTGAGGGCCTCATCGATGAACGGCCAGTATCTGTTCCAATCCAAAGACACAAAATCAAGCAAAAGAGCTGCAATAGAAGTTTAGAATAGAAGTTTTCTTTAGGGTTTACCTCAGGGGCTTTAAAAAGCGTGTGGTGGGGGAGTACTCCATGACAGCTACATCTATATAGTGTTGGGCCTCTGTGATGATGGAGAGAATAGCCTCCAGGTCCTGTGTCCTCGATGAAGGACAGAATGATGGTGGAGAACTCTGCAAGGAAAACAAAAATGGAATAACACTTTCAAAAATACTTCCTTTATTGAACATTATTCCAGAGTTTGTGTTTTGGCTTAAACTGTGTGGTCACTTCACTGTAAATAGCAACCTACCATCAGATCAACAGTATCCAGGAATAAGGAAGTGAAACTTAAGGAACTCACTGAGAGGTAAATCCTGCTGGAGACATTGTCGGCTTCCACCATGAGGGGGTGATGTTTGTTGATGTCAGTGTCATACTCTGAGGGCCAGCGTTGAGGCAGCGAGCTGTTGGATTGTCCCATCACCCAGTAAGACTTGAAGATCTTATACAGGTCCTGAGCTACACTGGAGCAGTTGTAAATGACCGCTCCGAGCTCCTTCACCTGCAGAGCCAGAAGGTAGACTGTCCCTTTAACGTTTCAGTGGTGGGATGTAACAGTACATTTACTCCATTACAGTACCTAAGTACACGTTTCACCAATCTGTAGTTTTATTTTGTTTTTATGTTTATTCAAGAAGATTTATTTTGGGTACTTTTCAAGTTTTCTCCACGTCAGGAAATACCTCTTCTTTCTACTCCACTACATTGTAACTGTTATTTATAGGTGAAGAAACACCTGAAATGCATTTGGAAGAGGCGACCTCCGAGACGCAGCTATAGTAGATTGCTGCATCAGAGAAAAGTCTACACTCAGCATATGTATATTAATATTAAGTATTTTAAAGTCTGTCCAGTATTTAAAAGCAAGTAACATCTTATTTTTTACACAAGTACTTAAGTGCATGTTTGTCTATTTATTTTTACTTTTACTTCAGTAAATAGTTTCAGTACTTCCTCCATCACTGGTTTCAGTACTTCCTCCATCACTGGTTTCAGTACTTCCTCCATCACTGGTTTCAGTACTTCCTCCATCACTGGTTTCTGAGTTGAAAATCGTCACCAATCATTTTAGGATGTCAACGTAACTAATGTTTATTGCAGCAGCAGAACATTTTGGTGTCTGACTTCATCACTGCTGCAGGTATGTTTACATTAATATGAAGGGGGAGTGATGAGCAGACATCTTGAATCCCTCTGCTGGAGGCTACAGGTGGATGCAGGGGTGGTGGAGGGGCTGAATGGACAGGCAGTGATACTGACGCATGGCAGCAGAGGCACTGACAAGCAATGGGAGTGATGGGAAATCTTTGCAGCTTAAACAGACCACCACACTGGGCGGGGGTGTGGGATTGTGGAGAAGGAGGTGTGTCACATGATAAGAGCAGTGCAGCTCGAGGTGAACTAGCTCTATTAGTCTTTTTCTGTTTTACCTGTGTGAGAGCTCTCCAGTCCATGTTGGCGCTGCCGATGAACACGTGTCTCCTGTCAATGATCCAGAACTTGCTGTGGAGGACGCCATTTGTCAGGCGGCCAAAGTCCACGCTCCTCACCTGAACCCCTACAGAGATCAACAAGTTGAGGCTTTGTAACTTAAATGCAATGAGTGTAAGAAAAATCAGGGTCAGTTCCAAACCTTTCTCTTGTAAGACCTTTAAATCTGTGGAGTTGTTCCTGACTGTGGGAACACTGGTCACCACCCGGACAGACACGTTCCTGGAGGGCAACTCCTCAAGGTCTTTCAGGAGGTTCTTTCCCTGCCAAGGACGAAGGGGACGTATTAAAATCACCCTCAGCATAGACCTGAGAGAAGGTTTGATGTTTTCGTATTTCTTTCCCTCTTGTATGATTACTCACAGGAATGTCAGAGGAGCAGTTAATGTTGATGTCCTCCCCAGTTAAAGTCCAGTAGAAGGAAACCACAAGAACCTCGTCCGTTGCCATGGAGATAAGATCTTTCCAGGCTTGTTCCAGAGGGATCCCATGCGTCACGTTGCCTTTATATTCCACATGTTGGGGAATGCTCTCCACGAGGTCCATACTGGGGGATATAAGACAAGGACGTGTGTGTGTGTGTGTGTGTGTTTGTGTGTTTGAATCCACAGGAAATTGAACTGGAGAAAATTGTGGTGCAACTTAGAGAAACTAATCTTTACTCATGAAGTCAGCAGATGTGGCTTCTGCATATTCAGTGGGTATAATTCTAAACTTTGTGACTCAAAAAGAGAAGAAGCCTGAGATATCTTATCAGGACTTATGTTTTTAAATATGTTCTTTTAAAGCCCCTATTAAAGTAGTTTACTTAGATTTTATTCAAAATATTGACAACCTTATCATGAATATTAGACCCAACTTGTTTTCATTACTTATTTAACCTGGGTATCCTTACTGCAAGTGATTTGCACTCATTTATATTAATATTCATCCAATGAATATTATACAATTACATTTATAGCATGAATGTAGTATAGTATTTATCATATTGAGTATTTCAGTGCTTAAATATTTTCACTTTGAAAAAGTATTTAGTGAGTGAACGTTTCAGTGGCTCTTCCTATTATCTGCCCCTAGTGGCTGTTTTGGGTGCTTAGCCATGTTTGAGGTAACTGAACAGCTTCATAGGATCATTACCTGCACTGGTCCGTGGAGAAATTGCTCCCACCAGTGTCCCCCGGAAGTGTCCCATGATCTTTAGGCGGAGAGGGTCTCTCCAGGACGGCAATAGCAATTAAAACCCCTAGGACTGTCAAACAGCCCAGGAGCACAGCAAGTGACACACAGCTGGTCGACTTCTAACAACATGGTGTTAAACAGAAAAACAATTCTAAGTAAGAAAAGTATCACATGAAACAGTAACTAGTTTAGTGATGGTTTGATGGAGCCCTACCCCGCTGTCTGGAATATCACTGTCATCAAGTCTTCTGTACGTAGACATTTTTCTTTATATGCACTGCTCGTCTGTTAAAGATCTAAAGCAGGAAATGATCATGTCAGAGAGAAAACAAAAATATGAGACATTAAATAAATAAAATACTTACACAAAGAAGATGCTGAAAACAATAAGCTTATTTCCTCTTCAGCTTTCAGCCAACACTGAGCTGAAGCGATGCCTCTGCTGATTAATATATTGCTGCACAGTTCCTGTTTTCACTTTCCTTTCTGAGATGCAAATGCTCAAGAATAAAAAATGGGGTTGTGAGTAAATAGAAGAAATGAGAAAGAGGGAAAGCAGCTCTGCTCATCAAATTTATTTTCAAATAACAAAGACACAAACCTGGAATCACCATCTAACAAATGACAAAAATATCCAAACATAAATACCATCTAACGACAAATCATTCTGAGAGAGGAGGATGGGGGGGGGCAGAAAGATAATATCAAAACATGAGACGCAGAGTTAATCTTTGTCTCTTTGACTTTCTGTGGCTTAGATAAAGTTTAACAAAGTGGAAACACCAGCCCACAGATGAAGAGCAGCATTACTTTGAGCGAGGAAGGACAAACATTCAGTGTCGCCGGAGCTTGTAAACAACCACTGTGCTTGGCTGCGTGAAACGTCGTCCCCACACAGCTCTGTGGCACTTGTGGGTATTTCCCAATAACAATCACATGTGGAGTGGGAAGAGGGACTATAAAAACTCTCCGGTGCAGAGGTTAACCTTCTCCCACTCGCTTAAACTCCCACAGCATCAGATATTTACAATCTGTCACACACAGGAGAGTTAAAGGCTTTTGCAGAACATCAGGTCCAGGGGATGATGCTATTCTACATTAGTGCAAACGGCAAAAGACTGAGAGGTAATTTTGTCTGATCTATACATTACTTCAGATATTTACATACAGAACAAAACTCATGATTTGATTTACACACAAGTTATCATTACATTACTTTTGTCACAGGACCACTGAGACGGGACATTTCCTCATTGTATGTAGTGTATGATGAGTTCTATTTAAGAAGACGGTTGCTTTATGATTGTCAAAGAAGTTCAGTAAGAGACAAGAGACAACAAAACAAAACACAAGTTTTAAGCCCCCACCTGTGTTTATCACAATAAAAACACACTTTTCAGAAGCACTTGAGGACTTAAAAACTGACTACTGGTCTTTATCAGCCACTCAAGCTTGTGGTTGCAAGGTGACTGAACCACGGACTCGGCCACAGCCTCCACTCGGAGACACATTCCTAAAGGATTTTCACCTCCAGCTGAGCAAAAACAGATTATGTCAATGTACTGAAGATGGTTCAGGGAAATAACGGAATAAATACACAATAGATTGTCTGGCGTTACAATGTAATGTAAAATGAGTTGGTCTACCAGCTCTCTCCCAAAATCATGCTGTCTCGGTTACAAAATACCAGTGTCTCACAGAACACCCCTAATAAATACTTTTTACATTCTTCCATTAATCTGGTCTATAAAGAGAAAACTGGCAAACAAACACAAAATCAATGGAGGAAGTATATAAAGGAAATGCACCTGGTTTACGGAGGAAACAAACAGCTCAGTAACATCTGCAAAGAAGACGTTCTATTTCCTCAAAATATCACGAAACACAAATGTTTGATTTGATAAGTTTCCCTGAGTTGAATTAGCTCAGGTCGGTTTTTGATTACACCAAGTTATAGCATAGAGCTTTTAAAATCAGCCATGTTGGTCATATCATTGGTAAATAATGAGGACGATCTCTAACAGAGAATCAAGTCTATTTTTCAGAGGTGGGGGAGGGGGGATTTGATACTTCCTCAAATCATCACTGCATATGTCGGCCTGTAAATGAGCAGATTTTAAGGGCGTTCAGTACTGTGTGTTAGAGTACTGTGAAGGTGCTCACAGTGCAGAGGAGCGTACATGTGCAGGAAGGTATGGTTCCGTGAATCTAGTCTCACTTCCTCCCTGTTGTTTTCATTTTTGAACACAATGGTCTGACACCTGCGTGTGCAAGGTCACAGCTCCAGTTCAACATGTGTGTGTGCGACCTCAGACTAAATATCCCTGTCTGAGATCGTCTGGTGTCACCGCTGCTCTCCTGACGCTCTCACTGGGCCTCGGGCCGCCACCTCTTTTAGTGACGGAATGGACGGTTCTCCAGTCTCGTGAGGAAGGAGTTCTGGAGGGGCGAACTCCAGATGAGGAAGAGGAGACAGAAGAGCCCTTCGATGCTTCAGGCTGCCCACTGGGCTCCATGACTGTGTTTATGACTGGACAGAGAAATACAACAGACAAGAAATAATTATACAGACGTTTTACACATATAAAGATTATTTACATTTTCATGTAATATGTAAACTTCCTTTTTTTGGATTTCTGTCTATACATTTCTACTGTCTATAAATGGTGTAACTCACCTTCAAGTTGTCGTTGAACTCTCCGGAGTTCTTTCAAGATTGATGTGATTTCCTGAAATATAAATAGTGTAGTTTGTGAATAAAGAGTATTTTTTGGAGGGCATTTAACATGAAAATGTACACAAAAAATAAAGAAAACCACTGACCTTGTTGGAGGTTTTGACAACAGGGACGTCAGGGTCAGAATTCATCTTTGCCTCAATTTGCTCCCAGATATCCACCCTGTCCTGGAAGAGTACCCTGCGTGTACAATTGCAGTTGTTAGGAAGCTGTTGTTTTACAGAGGTCTTTAAAAAAAAAAAAGAAAAAGGGACAATCCGCATTTTTGCGTCAAAAACATTGATTTTGTTTTAGGAATACTGGAAGTACAAAACCTTCTCAGAGCATTTTAGTGGTGGTGACTTAAACACACAGTACATTTGTCTTTTTTGCGGTCTTGTTATTTTTTGATCAAATAAAAACAGGGTACAGCAAACAATAGAAACTTTCAAAGACAAATGTTTGTTCAGCAACTAATCTGCTTAGAAGATTAAATGTCTGTTGTCTCTGTCAGTTAGACTGTGTGTCTGTATGTGGACTCACTCAGTTATACTAATTTAATAAGATTATTGGCTCAGTGCAGTCTGGCTGTTTGACAAGGTCAATAAAGTTTTTCATCAAACTTGGACTACGCATGAATGAAGGATGTTCTTGTGTGTGATGTTTGGTTACATCTTACTTAATTTTATCAGCAAGTTGCTCAGTGTTTTCTCTGATGGCCACGATGATCTGAGTCACTGGGTTCAGCATCAGATTGTCCACAACGAGCTAGAGGGAAAAATAAAAATAAACGTATTAAAGAATGATCTCTCCATGCTCACATCCCAGTGGTTGTAAAATGAGACAGAGCAGCATGTTGTGTCATACCTCGTCTCTGCTCCGAGCTCGCTGCCTGCCGTTCTGCTCCAGGTCACTGGAGCTCTGCTCAGGTTCCCTCGTCGAGGCAGAACTTGGTGGAACTCTCTGATAGTTTAAACCAGCCTCTGGAATACGCTGAACAAGCTGCGAAACAATCAAACATTAATGTCACGATGTAAGAGAGACAGAAAAAGAAACAAACCTCATGGCTGATGCTTAAATAAAGCGATAAACAAAGAGATAAAACCACGATTTGCTGTTCAATACTAAGAAGTGTTTTTTTGGGGGGGGAACAGTCTTTGAGACTCAAACAATTGGTAGCAATTTAGGAACCTGCATCTAAAGCACTGAGGCACTTCCTCTTTGTAGCTTGTGATAGACAGTTAATCCACTCTGATGCACCTGTTCATGAGCAGTCACTGTGGACATGGGTGCGCTGCTCTCCGCTCCAGGGTTCTGTGATTCCCCATCGCCCGCCACGTCATGGATCTCTCTGGCCAAGATAGCGAGGTCTTTAGCAAGGTCTTGACTCAGCCTAGAAGGGAGCAAACATTTATTAGAAAGATGGCTGACAGGAATAAGAACATTTTCCACTGAATGTAAAACCTTTTCTATCTTTACATGAATGTTCCATATCAGAGACAGAAGAAATTGGCCGAAAGGTAGAGAAATATCAGAGGGATCTGTTAAATGATGTAAATGATATTTATACCAATTAAATATATCAGTTAAAATCTTTTCAGCATTTAATCTATTTTCCAGAGCGCATCTTATTTGCTATAGCTATATATATATATTTTATTTTTATTTTTGCATGTCCGGGCAAATCTTAAATTGATTCTGTTCTTTTGCTTTGGTTTCTTCTGTTTTATTTTGTGCATTTTTGTGAACTGTGTACTTTGATTTTGACAGAATAAAATGTGCAAACATGAAGCTTTAATATGAAAAACATATTATGAAATGAAAGCTGTGAAGGCTGCAGGAGTGAAATCACCTTTCATGTCAGTGACACACTGATGTGACCTTTAGAAAACATATTAGTATCCAAAACAGAAAAAAGGTTTGTTATACTGAACTAAATAAATCTTCTGTCTTACCGTGCAATCTCAGCACTGTGTGTGGACCAGTTTTGGAGGGCGTCTCCCTCGTGGTTCTCCCCCTCAGAATCTTTTCCGCTGGTTTTCGGGTGCAGGGCGACCACCGGCTGGGACCGAGGCTGATGGCGAGGACTGTGGGAAGCTGAGGAAGGTTGGGAGCGTTTGTGTTTAGGGGTGCTCTGGTTTGAGTCGTACTCCTCGTCTGAGGTAGAGGCATAGTCAGAGCCTTTCTGTCGCCTCCTGGAGCCTTGGCGTCGTGATTTGGTTTAAGATACAGATGAGGGAGGATAAAGAAGAAAAAGAGGAAGAAAACAGGCGAGAAAAAAAAAGAGATGCCATCAAAGAATAAAGGCAAGAAAATCACCACCAGGTATTTCAGGTAGCCACCAAAAAACTTCCCAGAAGAGTCAGATAAGGTCCTGTGGAAGTCCTCATCAATGCAAGTGTGACCAATTCAATGTTTCAGAATAATTTAACAACTGAAATGAGTAGTTCACTTCCACAGTACTACAGCTGAGACCGCACAGTAATTCATTGTGTACAGGGCGAGTAGTAGTAGTCGTATAGTGTTCAACATGTCCACAATATCCTCATGGTATGGCTGTAAATAAAGGTGAGGTCATATATTACCATAAGCTGCATGAGAACACTGTGGAGATGAAAGAAAATATTTAAGTTTATTTGAAAGTATTGTATTAATGTTAGTATTATTGTTATTGAGAATCCAGAATCAATTCCCTTCCCAAGTGACACTTTCACAAACAATAAAGTATGTTAAGTAAGAAAATATAAAGTCTCATATTTCCTAAAACAAGCAATTTATAAAAGACTTTTCTCAAACCAATTGACCATGGCCACACACCTTGTACCTCTTTCTATGATATGAGTTATACGAACACACAGTGGTTATGACAGTCAAAATATTTTAACAGGTATGTGTGAGGCTCTGTGTTATACTCACTTGCTGTGCTGCTGGCATATTTGGCACTGCTTGAACGTCCGCGGGTGATTGGAGTCTTGTTGAGCACTACTTTCTGCGGCCTTTCCACCGATTTTACTCCCGGAGTAGAGGCCCGTCGAACCGAGCTGACGCCAGACTCTGTGCTGCGGTTGGAGAATCCTGAGCTCCTGCCCATCCCCTGTGGGACGGAGGAGGACTCGGTGTCGCTGGGTGTGTTGAATGAACCTGTCCGCTTACGGGGCATCGCCAGCATATCCAGCCTGGTGAGTCTCTTGGTTTCCTGCGGCTGCTTAGCCAGGATGTTGGCCGCCTCCTGGGACAGCTTGTCCGTCTCCGTGCCCTCGTTGTCTGAGGCCTCTCCCAAGCGAGCTCGCCGCAGCATGGATGCCCTGGTGGGTCTTGGAGCTGACAAGCTGTTGGCACGACTCAAGGCCTGAGACGCTCTGGTGGACTTTGCGTCCTCCTTCTGAAGGGTCACAGTGTATTTTTTGCGAGTTTGGTACGTGTTAGACTCCTGATCAGAGTAAGGTAAGCTGTGAGGGTCATCACTCAGGTCTGTGGAACCACGTTTCCCAACACTACGTCTCAGTCCAACTGGCCTCCTGACAGACTCAGACTTATTGATGCTGTCGGCTCGCTGGGGACGGCGCTTTTCTGACGCGGACTGATGGTTTGAATCCTGACTCGCTAAGCTAGTTGAAGACTTTTCCCTATGGAGGCCAATAACAGAGGGTTTTTTCGCCAGTGTGTTTTGCTTGGTTTTATTGCTATGCTGGCTGACTGTGCTGGAGGTATCCACATCAGACTCCGCAGAGAGAGAGTCCATTACTGAAGAGGGATTGGTTCCTGTTTGTCCCGCTTGAAGTTTGGCCTCCAGAACAGCCAGAACATCCTCTGTCTCTTTCAGGTAAGAGTGAGTGTCCTGATTGCAGGATCTCTGGAATAGTTCAAGGTCTGGATCCTTCTGAGCAGATTGGCCAGAGATGTTGGGCAATCTGGGGTTGCTAGGCCGCTCCTTGGTGTAGCTCTCTTGTCTGATTAATGGAGATACAGCCCTTCCCTCTTTGAACTCTGGACTCTGAGCCGTCTCGCCCAGGACAGGAGCCGATGCGCTGGGTTTGACTTTTCCAAAGTCCTGGTTAGATCTCTGTTTGGTCACTGTGGCTGTTGAGTAAGTTTTGTTTGCAAGTTTCTTCTCAGCCTTAGGTGTGCTGGGTTTCAAGCCTCCACATTCTGGTTTGGACGGAGCTTCGTCTGACTCGATATAGAATGATGTAGGCTTGGTTGAGAGTCTGGACTTCTCATCATGTTTCTTCTCTTCTGAGTCTGACAGCGGTCTCCTCCTATGCTCTATGATGGAACCATCACTGGACTTGCTGGCATCACTCAGGCTGTCAGGCTCTACCTCGTCCTGCACTGATAACCTGTGAACGCCATCCTCTAGTGTGCGGCCCACTAGGCTATTCTCTTCTACATCGAATGTTGAATGTGGGTCATAATGAACATGAATGCTGGGAGTTGGAAAGTCACTTTTCTCCCCCACTGGTACCTGGGGCAGGATGCGTCGAGCCCTTGAGTCTGTAGTGTCATAGCTGTGGCTGAGAGAGGCCTTGTGGATGATTGCACCTCGTGCTGAAGTGAAACAGTTTTAATCCATATTAACCACATGTATTGAAACCGAATATCATTCATATTTATCAGGTTTTCTCGTTATCATTTCAAATAGAATCGTATCTTGTCTGGCGCTTACCTCCTCCTGACAGCTCCATCTGGGAAGGGATGTCAAAGAGGCCAGATGAGGGGCCAGACTCTGTGTAGCTGTCTGCCAAGCTGGCCCAGCAAGACATCCACTTAGGAGCCCCCTGTAACACTGCAGCTGCTTGCTGAACCTGCATGAGAAAACATTCAACTTATTCAAGATGTTTGATAAAACAGAAGAAACAACATTTTGAAAAAAGCACAGGTAAAACAATATGATCTCCTGAGTAGGCAACAATTTTAATATGAAGAACAGAGAAGATATCAAACATCAATCTGTGTCATTAGAAAGTATGAAGTACAAGTGCTAAAAAATCAGGGTTTTTTTAACTTGTATTTGGTTAGAGAGAAAACCAAAGAGGGAACCCAGAAACTGCAAGAGATCACAAAATCAAAACAGAGAGACCAAAAAGAACCGAAATTCCAAGAGGGCAAATCAAGACAGCAGTGCAAGCTGATTTCTGAAACAGTTATGATTTACTGATCAAACGCATTGAGTCATTGTCTTTAGAGCTGACACTAATATCATTTATCCTTGGATCCCACCCTGAGCAGGACTGTTTACCTTCACCAGACTCTGTCCCTGCTCTGGAGCTGGCCTCACCTGCCCACTGCTACTCAGCCTATGCTGCTCCCTGCCCTGCCCAATAACAGGCCTAAATGCTGATGATGTTTCTGCTTCACTCTGGTTGGTTCGCTCTGGGCTCTCAACAACACCAAACACCTGTCAGGAACAAAGCATCGCAAGTGGATAAGTGTATGAACGGAGAAAGTTGGACTGTCAATGTCTATGTCTCACACTGAGTGGAGCTTTCTCCATGAGACATTGGTGAATTGTAATACCAGCTTTTATTACCTTTTAGGAACATGATGCAATCTTTAGCCACAGCAACTTAGATGTAAAGACTTACCTGGTCAATCTTGCTCCGTGCCTCTTCCAGCTCTTTATCTTGGATATCTGCTTCAATGGTGTAAGTTCCTGCATCACTCAGACAGTCATCTTCTTCTGCTCTGGGGCTGAGAAGGGGGCTCTTGACTTCCACAAGGTAAGACGCTAGGGGCATCACAGGGGCCTTGAGAGGAATAGGCTTGTGGATAGGAGAGGAAGTCTGTGGCTGGTAGGGAGAATTAAGTGGAGGGGGACTGGCCTGTGATTTTACAACTTCCTCTGTTTTCGCTGCTGGAGGAGAACTAGACTTATTTTTCTCCCAGCTTGAAGAAAGGGCCTGTTTTGCTTGTTTGTGCAATTCAGCTGTGAATTCCTGGGCTAGTTTGGATCTCCGGCCCACACTGCTGAAGGGCTTTGCAGAGACAGAAGGTGAAGAGCGGGAGGAAAAGTTGGTGCTGATTCGGTCTTCTGTCTTCTCCCTTCGTAATGAGCCAGCTCTTTGGGGACTTGTGGAAGCAAGGCCCTTCAGGGGGACAGTGTATCGTTGGGTTGGTGGGGTGGTGGAGACTTGTCTCTCCGCGGATGGGCTTGAGCTCTTCCTTCCCTTCTCCTGCTGCACCCTGAGGCCTGAGGGCTCAGGCGGGGAGGAGTTATTGGTGAACGACTGGGAGCGCTTTTTTCTTTTGTTCTCATCAAAGAATTCAATGACATAAGCCTGGTGTGGCTCAGTCTTGTCAAGACTGGAGAGGGACTGTGACTCTGGAGGAGAGGAGGACAAAGGCTCCTCAGAGTCAGGGTTGGTGAGCTGTTGTGGGGTCGGGCTTCTCTGGGATTGTGGAGAAACCTGGGACCCCATTTGATATTCTGATGGGAGAAAATCATTCCCATTGATTATAGGATCCCCTGAATCACTGTGGGTGCCATCTTCCCGGTGGTTTGCTAATGATGAAAAGACAACAAGTCAGTTAACCTGTTAAGAAACTACAGCAGGTGTTGGTAAACAGAAACACAAACTGTGGCTACATCCATACTAGTACGTCTTAGTTTTAAAACACATCACTATTGCTATGTTTATGCCTACCATCCACACTACTTGATGGAGAGATTTTCAAGAGCCTAAAACGAAAAAGTTTGGCCCTGTTTGAGTTAATAAACTCCAGGGCTGCGTTGTCGTATGGCTGGACAGAAAAAGAGATGTTTGGAAACAATGACGCGGTCACCTGGATTCGCTTCTTGATTTGGTTTTTATCAGTCATGTCTCGACTATAACTGGTTAAGGCATAACATTGCAAACGCTTACAGTCGATCACAGTGCCACCTCGTCATTGGTCCAAAAGAATGAATCCCTTTTCTTACCTTCCACCATTACTGTTTCTTCTTTGTAAGTATTTGCTACTGTAAGTAAGCAATCAGCTGCAGAGTAGACAATTTGCTTCCTGTGTACACCAGCATGCACATGCACAAGTGATCTGCGTTTTCAAGCGTATTCGTATGGATGGAGATTTTTACTGATACAGAGCTTAAACACTCATGTGGATGGAAATCTCTTTAGTTATAGAAAGCCTGTTTAAAATGAAAACATATTAATAAGGATGCAGCCTGTATAAGGGACTCACCCTTGGTGTTCTTGAGAAATGACGGGTCACTGATTGTGCTGTACATGTCCTCAGCCTGTGACCTTCTCCTCATCATGCTAGCATTGCTTTGGACCAGCCAATCAGCAACTTTGCTTTCTACTGACACCACCTCAGTGGGTGTGGTAACAACCTCTGTGGAGGGCAGCTTTCTCTGCTGGCGGAAAGAAAACTTTGTCACATGATCCTTGATCTTCATTTTACCTGGTGTGCATTCATCGAACTCGATGGTAAAGGAAGCATGGCTCTGGACCACGGGAGGTGTGGGGGTGGAGGGGACACACTGGGTGGGATCGGGGGTATCCTTTGTGGGAACCTCATGCACTTGCGACTCAGGCTTTTTGGCAGGATGCTGCTGGAACTCTTTTGTAGGGATCTCAAAGTAGCTGGGCTCCCGACGGTAGGAGAAGATGGACTTGGCATGACTCTCGGACAGGGAACCGTTGACCTCGTATTTAGACATATCTTTACCATGATCTGTTGAAAAGAAAAACAAATATAAGACTCACAACAATCATTGGTGATGGCTCTAAAAAAACAAAAAAATACCCCATTTGTATTAATTCATAACTGCAGATATATAATAGGTGAATTCTAGTTGTTTTTGAGATCCTGTCCAAGGCAATATTTATAGCTACACAGAGTAAATCTTTATATTATCACAAACAAAATTCTTAAAGCTTGATTGGGAAGATACTGTCACACAATCACTGAAACTAGGAACTAAAAATAAGACTAAGTATCAAGCTGTTAGACTGAAAAACAAATCAGCCAGTAGGTCTATGTGGCCAAATATCACTTAATGAGCTGGAGGGTAGCTGATCAGGAATAATCTGTATCAACCAGGGCAACATGAAACAAACACACACATGCAGACACACAGACACACACACAGCAGCTTAGAGGGTCATAATCCATCATGAGGCAGACAGGCACTGCCCTGGCATGGTATGGCCTGGCTAACTGTCCACAACTGGCAGCCAGAAACCTGCCTTGGGCTTAACACCATCCATCTCTCAGTGACCCACAAAGGGCAGTGAATAGCAGTGCCATAGAAAAACATGTCACTACAAATTAGAATCTATTTCATAGACATGGGAATATCCAAAATAATTATAGAAAAATAACTACGTAGCACAAGTTTTGATTTAAAGGTTGAAACCCTTTAGTATAAATGTCATCATTAAGTCAGGGGCTTGTGCACATAACAGTAAAAATACGAGATACATTCTCTGACCTGGCGACTCCTGTTCTGGCAGTTTTCCACCTCTGCTTTGCTTTTTGTTTGCAGGGTCCTCATCCTCCCCCCACCAAGACGGCTGGCCATACAGAGGAGTAGGCTTGGATATCGGAAAATCGGTAGTAGCTAACAGACAAACACAAAAACAAATAAACACACAACATTATCCAGAGGGACAAAAGGCAAAGAGGAACTGGATTTATACAGCCTTCTGTATGTAAATACATGTGAGTCACATGATAAATGATTGTTTAGGCTTGGTCCTGAAAAAACATAACACGACACGGAAGCTCAAAAGGAAAGTGTTACACTATCAATAGCATTTGGGCTTTTTACAATTCCCATACATTCCGATGACACAAAGAGAGTAGTGAGGGACACACTGTAATTCCAACTGCATCACGCAAACCACCAAAACATAATCCTCCTTGTGTGGATCAGGATGAAGCTAATCCTAATCTTCAAAGAAAAAAAATACAATAAAGACAGTAGGATAATCAGTGAATCTAAACTGAGGATTTTGTTAACAGTGACACTCATAGTTTGCGCACTGACCCTGGTGTATGATAAGGTTTCTGAACTGGTGTCGAGCAGCTGGTTTGCTGATAGCTCAATTAAACAACCTCTGTGGAGTTTAATGTGGACACTCCACAATCCTAAGCATCAGCAGCACTTCACCACTGTTGCCTTGGACACACACAATAAGACATCAACAGAGTGACGGGGGCAAGCAGCAGGGCACGTTACTAATTCCTTTCCCTTTACCCAATCGTCTGCTTTTAGCTTAGGAAAACACGAGTGAGCGTCACAGTGTCAGTGGACTGAGAACAGTGCTGAGTTATGTTGAATTTATTGTTTTGGTAATGAGTAAAGATGACCAGAAGAGTAGATGGAAGAAGGTAAAATGACCATGACTGTTGTAAACTGGAGCACTTTTTATTATGGGACATATTCCTCAACATACCAGTTAACCAAACCAAAAATAGGTAGTGGAATTTTTTTACACTGGATACTTTTGGAGTAAGTTTTGTACAGAAACTTGATAGTATGAAAGTACAGTAGGTCATAACGTGAGCAATCCCTTTAAAAAGGGATTATGAATTTAGGATATTTCAAAACATAAAGTCCTGATGTATGGAAAACTGAACTATACATTCAGTGCCCCTTTAGTAAATACCGAACAGCCCCAGGTCCTGGCAGAGTTAGATGGAACTGACTGAGTCAGACACTGTACAAGTGAAGTGTCACTGCCCTGTGGACAGCTGGAGGACTGGACTCAGTCCACATCCTGTCCAGCTGCAGGGAAAAACAGGATCATACAAAATGAGATATTCACAGCACTTGCAGCAGTGATAGAATTGTATATGTTTTGTGGATATGAAAGAAATACAAGCTTTAGGGCCATTGAAAGTGTAAACCAAAAAAATTACAGAGGTGAGGGAGGGGTTAATATTAGAAAAAAAGATTTTTGGTATAAAATGTATCCGAAAAAAGACATTCTTTGAGACCATGAAGTTATAAACTTGGTGGGGTATTTTTTGCTATGTATTATTTAAAATCCTTGCAACCGTCCAATCCCTAGTAGTTTGGGAAAAGAAAACATGCACAAATATAAAAATAAATCATCCCATCCATCCATCCATCCATCATCCACACTGCTAGTCCTTTGAGGGTCATGATGTTTGGGTTAGGGTTGATGGGCTGGAGCCAATCCCACCTGATATTATGTATGTATAGGTCACAAATATAAAAATACAAAATCTAAATAACATAAAACATCCAATCCAGAGTACACAAAACATTTATGTCGAGAGTGCCAGCCAAACAAATTCAGTCCAAAAGAATCAATTGTAATCACTTTATGAAGTCCACAGAGATATGAAGTTGTAAAAAAAACTGACAGAGAGCAAAGGCTGCTCTTGTGACGGACAGGGTCTATTTTTAGTTATCTGCAAAAAAAATCAACACACCCCACTTATTGTAAGTGTGCAAACCAAGTTGGGTTTTATCTTTTCTCACATACTATGAAAATTGCCTTATCTTGTTGACACTGTACATTTATCATGCTGGTAGTTTCGTCATCTCACATGTGGACTGGGTCACAACAAAACACGGCAGAATGTGAATGTGCTCAGCAAAGAGTTTGCGGTCACAGGTTTACTGGATCACTGTGGTTTAGCTCTAAGGTGCAGGAGATACAACCATCCTAGTAGGACACACTTTACTAAAACAAGGCTTAACAAATGATTTAAACAGTACAAAGATACATTTGTAAGGCAGTCAGAGCCTAGTACAATAAATGTCCTATTTTAGGCACAAGTTGTGGTTTTCGCTCTAAGCTCACAAGGGCGAGTATGGAGAAGAAAACACGAGAATTGCTAAACCAACAACAGCTGGAATGGGAACTGTGAATAAGCTTCATTCACAAAGTGCTTCTCTGAGACTAACAATTCTCCAACTGTTCCCTAAACTGTAAAACAGGATTTACTCGGTACAGCTCAGGGCAGAAATAGTGTGAAAGAGCAACTGTAAACATAAACAGCAACAAATCCACCACAACCTACAGAAGTGCCAAGTTGGCAGCAAACCCCCCCACACCTTTCTAATTCTCACACGTGGTGGACCAGTGTCAGCAGCACACCACCTCATGTCAGCAATCAGATATGGCTGACAGAGATAAGACTGTTTGTCCTTAACCCCTCACCCTGTCTGGCAGGCCCTTGGTCATGTGTAATCATCCTGCCAACTCTGGGATTTCAACATCTATTTCTTTACTGACTCCATAGGCTTGTAGCTTCAGCCTCTCAGCTCACATGGCATCTTAATCTCACACCGCGGAAGTTCTAATAAAAGAAGCTACAGAAGCCTTATCAAGAGATCTGCAGCCAAAGTCATCCAGGACATGGAGAGACAAAGACTTCCTCTTCCCTGTGTGCGTGAACAGGGAATTCAAATCCACTTAGGTTAAATCAGTTCCTCTGAAGCTGCAAGAACAATTAACGTACTTGTGCAAGTTGAAAACCAGCTTTTCTGCTATGATTGAGTCTGTGTGTATGAATGGAGACCATTTACCTGTGAGTGAGTGGGCTCTTCGCTCAGCCTTGTCCTGCAGTTTGACATTGAAAAGAGAGTGTTTTCTCTTCTCTGAGGACTGGAGCTGCTGTTTGTCTTTAATCTTGGTCTCCAGGTCTTTTACACCGATCTGCAACTGGCTGGTGTACTTTTCATGCTGCACACAGACACAGGAGGGAAGCAGGGAGTGAGAGACCCTCTGACAACAATCACTACAGATATAACTGCCTTCACACAAGTATGAGGAAGACGTTTCAACAGAGACTTCTCAGTGAGCTGCATTTGATAAAAGATATCAATTACTGTGTTTTGAGAAATTGAGAAATGATTAATGTTCAATGTTTTATGTTTAATGGAAACAATTGCATATAATTTTTTGTTTTCAATTTACACAAACAAGCATGTTTTCAACTGACAGAAACAACAAGAACTTTAACTTTTTAACAGTGACAGCAACAGAAGAAGATCTATTCATCTATAGATAAATCTGGCTTTTAAATATACTTTTTAATCAAACACACATGGAAGAATCCTCTCTGAATTGCAGAGGACACAAAAGTAAAACATTAAAATATTCAAGATAAGCAAATTGATTTCACAGTAAATAAGATCTGTCCCAGCTCTCCCTAAGCACAGAGCTCATCAACAAGAGTGAAGACTGCTGGCACAGAAACTCAACCAACTGAGGTCAACACACATTATATAACATCTCTATCATTCGATTATAATGGTAAATTAATCAAAATAGCCTTTAACATGGAAATATTAAGTCCCTAAATTACATCCATCCATCTATCAGTAAAATTAAACTTTTTGTAGTTTTAGAGCATGTGCTTGTTTTCGTTCATTTACTGTGAATTTAGAGGCGTTGTCTATTTGACTTTCTATCAGAGGGAAAGATTTTATAGAAAGATATTGTTGATGATGGTGTTGTTGATTTATTTATCAACAACACCATCATGAAAGTGTTCCTCCTAAAAGGCATTACGGCCCTGCCAGCCTAGAGTAAAGGAAAAGACTGTCAGTGTTACTTACTTTAAGAGCTTCCTCTGGGACCTTGTGTTGACTCCGCTCCAGGATATATACATGAGCATGTGCAGGATGAGTTAAAGAACACTACTTTTTATAAAACAATGCAATAATGTGGCTATTTATATATTCACAGTTTATTAATATGTATCTGGTTTAGGGAAGATTGTTGGCAAAGAGACTTGTGAAGTTAGTTATTAATCTGCGTTCATGTACTCTACACCATCTCTACCAAGGTTTTCAAAAGATGTAAAAACCTGCTACAATTCAAATAAGCACCAACTCTTTGATATGTTCAGCATCACATGAAAGTACCCACATTGGTGTGTTCAGTTCTGATCACAAACTATCCTGAGGACAATCATCCTTATTCCTGAAAACAATCTGAACAACTCTCCCCCTGTTATCTAACCTACATTTCACCATTCATTTTCTGCTTTCAGGGGTCAAGGGTGCAGGAGATTTTCTGTTCACAATAGACTATAATCTAAAACCCCTGACTGAAAACCCACAGGGGATTAACATGCCAACGGAGTGAAAGACCACAGAGGGGGAAAACAATGCAAAAAATTTGAGAGTGAAACAGCTGCTGACCACTGGCTCATTTCCGCGTGGGCTGCTAATCACCAACTTAAACTGTTTCAACCAAAGAGCAGAACGACTGTTTTTACATGTATCGCATAGATAATTTCACAGTTAAAGCAAATATGTGACTAAAGTTTAAATGAGCTATATAATGTAAAGGATATCGTAACCAAATCGAATCACATCCGAGAGCTTCAAGGTGATGTACGTCTGGTCTGGTATTCTTAGGTCATTCACGAACGTCTGTAACATAAAGACAAATAACATAAAGCCAAGATCATTTTTACTGTTCGTTAATGAAGTAAACGTGTTGACTCACAGGTGACAGGCTCCCTTAATTCCTTGTGGCACACACTCATGTACTGTAGTATAAGGTGCTTTGCAATTGGCCCTATCCCCATTGAAAGTTAATCCACCAACTCATTAAATCTCTGATGAGATTAAGTTCTTCTGTAATGGCTGTCTCAGCTGTTGTAGAATGCTTAATGGTCAGGTGTAAATAAACATGCAACAGTGCTTAGTTTACTGATCATCTTCTGCCTAAACTTCTATTTGGTAGGACAGACATTATAGGTTTTATCTTCAGGTCTGTAAACATCAAGAAAGACAAAGCTGAATGTTTGAAGAACAGACTTTGTGACCCAGATTAAATGAAGATAATTGAGAAGAAAAAACACAGCCATGTTTCAGTTACAGGTCCGTGCACTGTTCTGCTCTGATTAATTTGGCTGCAGTGACCGAGGCCAAAAGAAACACAGAACAATGCACGGTTTCTCCCACTGCTCAACTCTGGATTTCATTGGGATAATGGTGCAATGAGGTGGCAACAGAGGGGTGAAGGGAGGGATTGGGGGCTACAGCATGAAACAGGAACCATGTGAGGGAAAAAAAGGGAGATAAAAGAGGATCCAGGCCGGCAGGAAAATCCAGTCTCCTGATTTCCACTGTTTGACCAACCGTTCTTGTCTTTGGCACAAAGACTGGAGCCCTTCAGGGAGCTCAGGAGCTTTTATCACTCTGGACTGTGGCAGGCTCTCTGACACTAGAGTTTGGACTCACTCACCCCGTTCAAACTGCCCAGGTCCTTCACCATGTGCTCGTCTGTGTTCGTGTCATAGTTGATCACAGCGTGCTGCTTGTCCACACTGCGAGACTAAGAGGAAAGTAAACGTCATTACAGTTGGAACAGTTACTCAATTCATCTATTGGTGGATGGACAGAAAATCAATTGGCTTCTCTCTGGATTTCTTTAAATAATATTTCAAGGCGAAACTTCAAGCACTGTCTGTTTCTCCAGTGTACGAGTTAACTACTCTCTGTTTGAGATCACTGGATATCAAGACATTGCCTCAGATTCTAGGAGACTAATGGTTTTTTCTTGACACTTAAATGTTTATTCAAATAATTGATTAAATAATCGGTAGATTAATCAACAAAAAAATAATTAGCAGCAGCTAATAGTCATTGTCATTCCTACAGCATGACACTAAATAAGGACAGAGATATGAAGTTTTAAAAAGGAAAAATGTGCTGACTTCCAATTTTCATCAGTTAAACTGAGCAAGTGATTCAGACTGACTCACTCACTCCTCTCTGCTCATTAGTGTGTCCTTGTCACACAAAACAAACACAAAGAGTGAAGGTGACCTACAAACTGTCTTTCTGTATGCACTGTTAGTAAGACAAGTCAAAGTTTATGTCAATGAAATTAAAAGAATAGAAAAATGCATATAAAAACTGAGAACCAATAGAAAATACAAAAGCAATCCAACAAGCATATTAAATGATTGAGGGTTAAAATATTGGTCAATAACTGATGAAATGAAGGTCTCAAACTCGAATTGCAAGCCAGTGGGAAGAAGTAGGTCTTCAGCATTGTTTCAATGATTTTGGCAGCTGCCTGGTCAATCAGTGGACTTCCAGATAACTTCTTGAGAATATTGCCCTGTCTGAAGTGGTGGCTTTATCAATCAGTTTTCTCAACTGATTAGGTAAACTGAGTGACAGCTTTTTAGAATTCCACATTCCTTACTTGACAGGCTTTAGCTGCTTTTTGCCTCCTTTATCAGAAAGAAAACATTTGCTCTCATACTGGGGAACAATAAATACACCACTGAACTAAACAATAGAAATTGGCCCCAGTTGCCATGGAAAGTTCAAACATTTAAGTGGAGGCCCACAGCCATGCCATTTGAGATGACTCGACTTGCACTCAATCTCTGCTTTTCAAGCCAAACAGGATTCTCTTGTTACAGACATGTAACTGTGGTTTGAATGGACAGAAATGCACAGAGCTACAAACCAGATAGAAACCTACAAATTAAAGGGTTAAAGACTACTTTGGATCAAAACCTAATCGTGTGCCAAGTCAGGAAGTTGTCCTGAGCATTTGAGCAGAGCAACAGAAATTAAAGTCTGCATCATTTCAGACTGGAACCAGCTGAGGTTTTTTCCTGAATCCGGCGACGCCTAAATGTGGACGTGAACAACTTTTCAATCTGACCGACCACTGTGGTTGGCACGGCTTTTCTGAGCATAACGCACGGAATGAGGAGAGCATAAACAACCGCTTCTGAGGCAACATTCCTCTTTCACCGGCCTAAATGCAGCATGGGGAGAAAATGGGAGGGAGTGTATTATACAAATACCACAAAGAAATTGTGCTTATAACTGACAAAGCATGGAAAAACAACACACAAGAACAAGAATGCTTTGGCTATGTTTTAAGTCCCTGCTGTCAGGAGCAACTTTGTGTGGAGAAACTGTTACCAGGTTACACACTGAGAAATGCACGCACACGAGGAATGCCATGAACCTCCCACTGGCGTTCCACATATTTATGTGACGAGCTGTCCTGTCAGATATCGGTGAGGAGCAATGCTACATATCCAGGGCATCTTCTCACACATCACAGTGAAGACCGGTTAGGGTTCACACAACAGCGTGCCGCTGTTTGCTGTGTAAATGCAGACTTCACAAAAGTGAGGGCACACATTCCCGACACGCTCTCCTTCAAAAGTAAAGATTCACACAAACCTGCAGCATTAGCTCGCAGTCATCCCGGCCGACAAAGATCATCTCTCGTGGCAACCGGTGGCGTGTGCCGGAGCTGCTGACCAGGAACCATGACGTCACACTCATGTTGGGGCCACGAGTCAGGATCTTCTTAGCATCCTGGGAAAAGATGGTGATAATAATATACAAAGACAAATTTAAAAAGGGGTTGTGGGGGCCAGCACCGTTGCGTCACTGCAAGAGGGTTCCCGGTTCGGCCGGAGTCTTTCTGTGTGGAGTTTGCATGTTCTCATTGTGTCTGTGTTTTCTCTGGCTTCCTCTCACAGTCCAAACACAATAAAAGTGGGATTAGTTTTGTTGAAGAATTGTCCATAGTTGTAAATTTGAGTGTGAATGGTTGTTTGTCTGTATATGTTGGCCCTGTGATACACTGGCAACCTGTACCGGGTGTAACCTGCCTCTTGCTCAGTGTCAGCTGGGACTGGCTCCAGCTCTCCCTGCTACCCTAAAGAGGATAAGCGATAATATAGGGACGGATGTCAAATTTAAAAACCTGAATGAAAGGCTGGAAAAGAGGGCTAAAAATTTTATCAAGACTCAAAGATGTTTATATCAGTCTACATGAATAAATATCACATTATTATTTCTTTTTAGTCTAAAAGAGAATGTTTTGCTCCTTGACGTTTGCTCCTGAGTGAATGTTGTGGTTTTAATCTATTGGATCCCTCACTTGCTGCTCTCTTTGAGGTTTCTACAATTCTTTCTTCTAATAAAAGATAGTTTTAGTTCTAGTTTTTCACACTCTTGTTGAGGGTTGAGTGCAAATGATGTTGCACCTTTTTAAATTCAGTGTGGCAAATTGTGATTTAGGAATATGGGCTATACAAATCTAATTTGACTGATTGATTGATTTTAAACTCTTCTATATGAGCAGAGCAAATAAATGTTTTAAAAACAGCGAAAAATTCAACAAACCTGATGTAGATCAAGTATGTGTTACACTTCCTCACCGTGTTTACCCAATGCATAAGCAATATATCGATGGATATACGTAGCAGTAACCTTTAATATATTGCTGTTGATGAAAATAACCTTGTGATAATTATTAATATGGTTTTAGTGAACATAATCCAACACCTGTGTCCTCTTCCGTTCTTCAATGCAGGGATTAGAGAGGGGAAGTCATCATGTCGCCTCAGTTAAACCTGTTTATCCAACCAATTCAGTTTCTGCTAACCTAATATAATTAAACTACCACTCTGGACATATTTTGTGCTTGTGATGGTGAGTCAGCCACGTTAGAGGCAGACAGGTTTACTTGTGTCAACAGAGAATAGCAGACATTACAACAGTAGCTACTCTGCTAGAGACTCCTCTTAATGAACACTGGGTTTGATTCATTAGCTTTGAAGGGAAAACCTGTTGCGAGCGAACAACTTCAAACTTCCACAGGTTTTTACTTCCTGTAACCTTGGCCACCTAAACGTTACCTCCGGAGACACAGCAGCTGAAACAAAAACACCGCGTAGCTCGGACTAAAAGCTTCGTCTCGACACGTGAACGTAGCAGCGGTGTTGTTTGGAACGTCGGTGACAGGGACGCTGTGTCGCCGAACAAACAGGGACGCACCTTCAGCTCCAGCTCCGCTCTGCTCCGGACTGAAGCCACAGTTTCACGTCTCACGGCGGAGGAGGACACTCGACGAGCGGCAGGTAGAGTCACGACAGACGGCTCAAGGTAAAACACCGGACAGGTAAAGGTCGGTCACCCCCACAGACTGTATCACACCTTCTTCATCTTCATCCTCCTCCTCCTGCTGCTCCTGCTCCTCCTTTTCTTCTTCTTCTTCTTCTTCTCCTGCTGCCTGTTCTTCTTCTTCTTCTGTCAAACGGCCGAAACTCCGCCGTCTCCTCCTCCCGGACACGGTGACGTCACTTCGACAAGTCCTGTCAGTCCGCTCACAGAGGTGGCGGAGGAGGGAGGCGACGCGAGAGGTCTCACTCTGACCGGTTTCCCTGTGAATTCAAAGAATGAAGCTCACTGTAAAATTATTAGGAGACACACACACACACACACACACACACACACACACACACAATACAGGGATGAATGGTAAAAATAAATTATGGGAAATAAAAAGCACATGTTAAAAGCAATTATGTTGTTTATGAAAACTGACGACAAAGAGAGAGAGCTATAAGCTGAACACTATACAATAAAAATATAATATACTTAATATACTATTATAATATTACTATCTATATATATAGACGATTATATATATATATATAGAGAGAGAGAGAGAGAGAGAGAGAGACAGAGAGAGAGAGTGTGTAAACAAGTGAGGTGTGTTAAATATATAGATACACGTCTTCTATAGCAGTTGATATATTTGAATAATTATATACTATTGGTATAAGAAATGTTGCTCTAAGTAAATGCACAAATTAAATCTAGCAGGGGTGGGCAGTATCCTTATACTGTCAGCAGAATATAAACAGGAAATTGTTGTTAAATTAATGAGTAAATTACTAAATAGAAACATGAAATTGCAGGGGTAGAGGATTAGAGAGCCTGGTTAGGCAGACCTGCCTGGAGTTTTAACCATCTAGTGGTTCATCACCTCTATAGACGATCTTGGGCTGTAGTCGTATTTTACGCTTCATGTCATCAGACAGAATAATGTGTACACTAAAGTTAAATAATAAAATGTATACTTATTAAATCTGTTTTTATACTTTGAATATAATCAGAGTTTGAGATTCAAATAATGACTTATTGTTGTTTGACACCAGTTGTTACATTATATAAAAACATGTGTATTTAGATTTTTCAATCTTACACTAGACCTGCAGAGTCTGAGTAATTCTCTGCTCCCATTTACAGCCAAACAAATCTTCTGCTGTCAGATGTGAGGTGTGACATCAATTCAACGGAAATAGTTTTTCCACAAGCGTGATAACCGCTGGATGGCGCTCTAGTTCCGATTTACCACGTTTATCTCCAAGTTACATTTTTCAAATTGAGGGCAATTTCAATTCAGCCAGTGTCTTTTATTGAGGTTCAGATCATCTCCATTCATCCCTCCACCCATCACATTAATCACTCTTTAATATTTTAGCAGTAAAGTGAAAATTAAATAAATAAAGGGATAAAATAATTTCCTCTAGCATCCATGTGAGGTAAAGTATTTCTATAATGTGCTAAAATATTCCTCACATGTGCAAAACTTTCTGTGCGTATAATGATGCAAACAATGAAGCTATAATGATGTTGATTTAAACAGAATACAGGTTATCTTATAATGTAATTTACCTTACGCTTATAATGTAGAATATCAACAAGGTGAAAATGTTTCCAAGTGCCTGCTAACACCTACACCCACACATAAAGAAACCAGATCATGACACCAGCTTCCTCCACCAAACCCTATAAAAACGAATCGGCAATGTTTTGGAAACTTTCGAAAGGCACATATCTCTTACAGATAATGATGTGAAAAAGATGATTTGTTCTGTTCTCTTCTCAGTTTCTCCTCTGCCTTTTTTTCTGAAATTTAAAGGCATTTTTTCTTGCAGTTACAGAAAGGAAGACCAATCAAGTTCAAATGTCCATGAGCACAACAGCCCTCTACTTACGTCATGCAGTGTGACATCTGTGACAGTAGATAACAGAGATGAATATTCTCTATAGTTGAATGTAAAAATATACAAGATAACAGTATAAGAGTATCACATAGCATTGAAAGAGTGAAACAGAAGGGACATGCTACTTATTTTGAGTTGCAGTCATTTACATAATATATACTGGAAATAATAATTTTGCTTTCTATAGATTCAAAAAGCATATTCGATTTTGTCAACAGGAGTAATAGTGCCTGAATTATGACACTCACTGGATATTCAAATATAAATTACGCTTTATTTTGATGTAACACTGTAACAGGAAATATTTTTTGCATCTAGTGCAAAAAAGAAAAACTGCTCTGGCTTGCAGGCTGCGTGTGAGTGACACTTTCTCCACGCAGCACAACACTACATCACCCACGGGAGGCCGGTGGCAGATCTGCAGCCCCAGCTCTGTGGTGAGTGTTGGCCAGTGCAGCTGGAGTCAGGTGAGGGATGGTTGTCAGGTGAGCCAAAAACCTCGGTCCTGCTGTGTGGCGCTGTGCGTTGCAGCTTGCCCAGTGACAGACTGTGAGCCCTGGCTGTCAACATCTGCTCCAGAGACTGTACCATCTGCCCGAGGGCCCGAGGGAGACATCTCTCCCCGTCTCAGACCAGCTGCAGGGCCCCAGACGTGGACCTGAGCAGTCCTGCAGAGGCGGAGAACAGGGCCAAGACACAGTCAGAGCCTCTGAGTGTTGGAACACATCTCACACACGCTTAGCAGTGTTTTGTCTGCAGGGTGTGATCACAGTCTGGTTTAGATAAACAAAGTTGACTCTTACATTAGCAGCAGAGAGGAAAGGTACAGGCTACAGATGTAGAGTTTATTGCCAAGTCACACATGTTTATATCCTTAAACTCAAATAAAATCTCAAGACAATAAAGTTCAAATTATTGCTGCTTAAAAAAAACACCCTGCAATTGTATGCCTCTGCCAACCAGTGCAGTTTCAGGGGGTCACCTTGACCTTTGACCTCCCAAATATAATCATTCTAAATGAACATGTGAACCAGTTTTGAGAGTAATTATAACCAGTTCATCTGTAAGGCCAAGTAAATTAAAGAAATTCTCTCAAGGTGCGACCAGAACAAGGAAAGAAATAAGAGGAAGTGTAAATAAATGTTTGTGTGAAAAATAATACAGACGGATATTACTATTTCCCATCACTCCTTGCAATCGCTGTATAATAAACTAATAAACATGTTAATGTAAGACTCAAATCTATGTCTAACTCTGCTGCTAAATAATAATATAAAGTAAGTTATGGTTGAGATAATGCTCAATGTGTACCACACCTCTCGCTGAATGTTGGCTGGAATTGGCTCCAGTTCCGCCCGTGACCCTCACATGCTAAGTGGTATAGATAATACTTACATCTTGTCAAATATGGGCGTACACAGTGTATTGTTAAGACCTTTTTATTTCATCAATTTGAAAGAGACAAGTAAAAACAGTGTACAAAGTTTATATTATTTGTTTTACTAAAGCTGGTGTCCTCAGTCTCAGGAAAAAACGGGAGGGCAGGTACAAAACAAAAAAGTTGAAATAAAAAGTATAAAATGCATTTCCCTATTTTCAGAAGGTGGCAGCAAAGGGTGAGTGTGCATAGGAATAAGTAACAATCAGATTGAAAAAAAAAACTGAACAAGATGTTTGCAAAATGATTGAAAGTGAACACAAAAATCGTAAAAACCATTACATTCAATAACGTATGATGCACTTTTGAAAAATGATTATCTGTCATCGTAAAAAATACTGAAGCACTTTTGGAAACCTCCTAGTACACTTTGAAATAATAATAATAATAATAATAAAATTTAAAAAAGTTTCAGTTCCCATGAGTCTCAGTTTAGCCTCGGCCGTCTGTAAAAAGGGGAGAATCATTTAAACAAACAAGTTTTATTTGTTTTTATCCACATTTGAATTTACATTATAAAGAAGCTAATTTAGTCTTTACCAACCATAAAGTACAAATAAAGAGTCCAAATACAATCATTTTAGGGCAGCAAAGTGCATATCATTGGCACAGTAAAACTCATTTTAGTCAACGCTGGTCTCATATAAATAAACTCAGAAGCTTGTGAAGGGGGCGGCGATCCCCTCCGAAAAGAAGCAACTCAAAAAGATGACTCTGTGTGTGTGTGCGTGTGTTTTTACCCCCGTAAAGCCCAGTTTGTTTGCACAGTTTTCCTAAAGAAGTGTATTTTGTTTAAGTGACCTCACTGAGGCTGCAGCGATTGCACTGGGTGGTGGAGAATAAAAATAAAAACACCCAATACTGTTCTGTACATGGAGAAACCCAGAGAAGAGTTTCTGAGCGTCGGCCCCGTCTGCAGCAGAACGTCCAGATATAAAGGCATCAGGAACTATAAGCACTTTATTCAGGGAAAGAGGGGGAGGATTTATTTGTTATGCTGACCTGGAAACTGTGAAGGGGGGGGTGTCTCTCTCAGTGACTCTGTTATTTGAACAGGTAACAACAGTCGTCCACTGCAGGCCGGCTTTCTACCTTAATGATTAATCACTCTGCATTCTCTGCGTGTCTGTCGTTCCTCACATCAGACTGTATTGCACAATTGATTGATCAGACCCATTGAGGTGCGGCGTGATGATAAGACAACAGACCGACCGCTGGAAGAGTTTTGCATCGGATAAGTAGAAAAGTAAAAAAAGAAACAGAAAATCCTCTCCTCTCTTTAGGAGAATTAAACATGCAAGTCTGCAGAAAGGATGACTTTATTTTGATACGGTACATTCATGTTAGGAACCAGAAATGTCTCGGTCTGCTTCAATGGTGTTTGAATTGGTCAGAAGTCATAAAGAGGAAATTACCCACTCACACACAAACCCTCTGCTCACATGGTGTTTTTGGTCCACAGTATGCCTATTTCTATTTAAAACTGTTCAATATGTTCGATATTAAATGGCCCTTCTCAAAAATTAATAGCAGTGGCCTAATTTGTGCATAATGACTACATTTCCCATGTCATTATGGAGTATGGATGCCTGCTCAGTATACAACATAACAACCAGGAAATACAGGATAGTGTTAACTCTCTCTCTCTCTGGGATCGGTCTTCCGAGGCCACGCACAATAACGACAGTAATATTGGTTTTATCTCCTCCTCTGTAAATGGCACAACTTTCAGACTGGAAGTGTTGCATCCGACGACGGCATCTGCAGACAACGCTGGGTGGGCCGGGCTGTGTTTGTGACCCCCGGTGTTTTTTGAGAGTGCAGTCGGGCGGGTTGTTGGGTGAGGTTGAGGGGGCTGGGGGGCTGGGGGGGTGGGCGACGGTGGGACCAGAGGAATGTTTTGAGAGTTGTTCAGGCCGTCCCGCTGGCAGAGTAGGAGAACTGGGGGAAGTGGGGTCTCTGCTCGCTGTCGAAGGACTCCATACTGTCATCTGCTAGGGACAGACGGGAAAATCAGTTAGAATTTAGAGCATGTGTCTACTCCTCCTTAAAACTTACAGCTAGGTATCTCTCCCTTTAATATACCTGTGTATTAGACCACTGAAAATGACCAGTGAGAGGTGGAACAGCTTAACAGAACAGGCAAAATTAGGTTTTACTGACTTTGAAGTGTTTTGTATAAATGGATTGTACAGAAATGTATTCATAACCTACGTCTCAATTGATTTTTTGTATAATTCCAGACTATATTGATAAAGTCCCCCCCCCCTCTTATATCAAAGTGCTGCATTTCATTAACTAGTGTTCTGCAGGTTCAGCTGACTCAAGACTTTTTCCGAATGATAATCATATCAGGATTATTGATAAAAGATTCTATAATGGCTGCTGTTATTATAAATAATATGATTATATCTATAACTTGTTTTGTCATCTTAGGTACTTAGGTATTTCTTTCCTGTCAACCCATCCAGTCGAAGCACACTAACTCTGGATCTTTTAAATTCCTGTTACTGTGTAAAGTGCCTTGAGATAACACACGTGTTGGACATAAAGTTACATATGATGTGACAGGTTTTAACTATATGTACTAATCTGAATTAAAGCACTTGTTAATTTAGATAATTCTAGATCCAGTTAGAAACTACAGTAGCAGCATTTTATTCAGTTTCCTTGTAACAGTTTTTTCATACATAGACCATCTTAGCTAAGAATTAAACAGTAAGTGCTTTGTGTGCTTGGTCGTCATATCCACATTCGTCACAGTGACTTCTATAACCTTCTAAGGATATCAAAATAGTCATTATAAAATTATGATTTTAACAATATCACATAGGTCCACTACTTTTAATATATTTGACTATCTTACTGTTTTCTTTGTAACCATGTATTCTACACAGATAGCGGCTGTCACATGCATTTTGTGACATTGTGAGGTTTGTGGCGCTGGCTCTCCAGTAGAGGGCAGACTGTTCTCAGGGGAGCTACATAAGCCTGCAGAATGGTTACTTTAATCACATGATAAGATCATTCAGAGGAATATTTTTGTTCAGAGGGAAAAACCAAAACTTTCTGAGTTCAAATTGTTTCGCTCATGGACCTGAAACTTGACCTTTTCATGTAAAATTGAAATTGAAGGATAAAATTTGGGGTTTCCAAATAACTATGATCTAATTCAGTGACACTGAATTGAGTACGCATTTTTCAGGGATTAGTGGTTCAGTAGCAAAAATAGTCTGCAAAAAGTCTGCATTCTGTTTGAGTGAACTGAAAGTGTAATCTCTCATTTTTAACAAAGCCTCATAGGAGGAGGGGGGATCATTTATCATACAAGTTTGGTGGCAATTCATCTTGAGTCCATTTATCAGCTTTCCTGTCACATTCAAAGACTATGAAGTCTTGTTGCTATGAAGCACCATTTGATGGTTTGATATTCTGTGTGTCTGAGTGTGTGTAGTTCGGTTCTACCTTGTCCGGGTGGTGTGATAGTGATGGTCTGTGCTGTGAACTCCTCGTCAAAATATCGCGTGTCTGTTTCCGAGGTAACTTGGGGCTTAAATGGCGGGACCAGCTGTTGGAGAAGAGACAAGACAAACATATCAGCACATCTGCGCAGTCCCTCAGTTTGGCAGTTGTCGGTCTGATGATAATCGGTATCGTCTCTGGGCAGTGGCTCTCCGAGTGACGTAACTTTATTGATCCCCTGAGGGACGGAGGCTATCTGAGTTTGAAGTCTGACAATCACAAGAGAATGAGTGAGAAACATGGCGACATGAAGATTTGAGAAACCGACCTTCTTCTCATAAACGTCCTGCCATTCGATTCCCGCGAAGAACTTGTGCTGCATGATTTCCTTGGCATCGTCAGGCCCTCCACCTAACCTGGAAGACACGTACAAAAGAAAAAAGCTTAATCACTGCACTGACTCTAAGGGTTGCGATTCGCTACAGGAGAGGGAGTGGCAGATGTTTCTCACCTCTGCATTGGGTCTTTCTTGAGAAGGCCAGACAGCAGAGAGCGCGCTTCGGGTCCAAGCGTCCGTGGGAAGCGGATGTCTTCCATGAGGATGAGCTCGAACAGCTTCTCGTGGTCCTGGTTGTAGAAAGGCAGCCGGCCGCACATCATCTCGTACATCACCACACCCAGACCCCACCAGTCTACTGCACGGCCGTAGTCGTTGTCTTCTAGCACCTAGGGGACGAGGACGGGGGTGAAAGTTTATTCAGTGCAGCAGTTGGGCAGTGCAGCAGTTGGGTTCCTCTTGAGCTATAACTTTTTGTTGATGGGGGAATAGAATGGTGTTCTATTATTTATGATACACTTCCATTTAACCTAAGTCCAAACTGCATGTCTTTGGACTGTGGAAGGAGCCAGAGCACCTGCAGAAAACCATCTCAGACACAGGGAGAACATGCAAACCCCACACACAGACCCAGGCTGAACCAGAATTCAAACCAGGAACCTTCCTGCTATGAGGAGACGATGTCAGTTGTGACAATCCCTAACCCTAAATGCAATTTTTGAAGTAATATTTATACAAAAATGAGCTGAAGAAAAAGCTGATATGATAATCATTAAGCTTGTGTTTGGGCAGTATAACGTTGTGCAGACAGCAGCTCTTTAGGCTGAACACACAAACCCTAAAGTGCCCCACCCACCCAACAGAATCACCTGCTCTCCCCCACTGGTCTGGGCTTTTGAGGCAGCCACAGCCAGCACTGACTCACATCTCACATTAGGAGCTGGGATAGAGTTTCCCCTGGAGCCCTGCATATTTAATCACCGCAGGCCTCTCCACACATTCATAGACACACACAGATCAACAAGCAGCAGAGGTGTGCGTCACTTCAATAAGCAACTGTGTGGCAACAAACATGCACCGGCGTCTTGGAAACAAACCACTCCATGAACACAACCAGAGTCAGAAAAACATTTAGTCTTATCATTTCCATAGGAGGACTTTTCTTGGCGGTTCTTACTGAGAAAAACTTGCTGCTGTGCTCACTGAACAGTGCAACCTGTTGCATGACTAATGTGCTGCTGAGCGGAGTTGTCCCAAGGTCTCTGGGGACA
This sequence comes from Paralichthys olivaceus, assembly GCF_024713975.1. Lineage (NCBI taxonomy): Eukaryota > Metazoa > Chordata > Actinopteri > Pleuronectiformes > Paralichthyidae > Paralichthys > Paralichthys olivaceus. Next base: position 17,148,713 of record NC_091104.1, on the reverse strand, counting down.
TGTACTGGATTCTACCTTGCCAGGCGGATGTTGAAGGTGAAATCAAGACAAGGGGAACAGTCTGTTCTCTAAAACCTCCAGCAGCGTGATGCTAAGCAATTTAGACCTAAAAATAGACGCTAAGGCAAAAAGACGTGGGCGGATTAATAGAATGAGATATGGACACAACAGTGCACAGGCTGAGAGAGGGTCCTGGAAAACAGATGGACGTGTCCGTAAAAGGTACAAAACTACCGTGTGTGCATGTGCACGCAGCTGTGCATGTGTATGTGGGCACTTGGCCTGGCGCTGCAGTGAGTGGTGAGCATCAAGGAGGAGGACTGGGAGGGCAGGGGGAGTAACGTGAAGCCGGTGTGGGGCTAGGATTACTGGGCCGGCTCTATTTCCAGCGCTGCTGTCGTGTGATTCACACCGTGCGACAGCTGGGCCCGCAGCTGCCCCATATATGTAGAAGAGCGCCACAGCTGTGAAGCTGCCAGGAGCGCAGGAGCCAAGCTCATCCCTCATATACGTAACCAGGACTGCTTGCCTCCCTGCCTGTCTCCCTGTCTGCCTGGGCCCCAGCCCCAAATACTGTTACACTGCCCCAAAGGAGCACACACAGGGGGAGGAGAGAGGGAGGAGAGAGGAGAGGATAAAAGCACAAACACTTGCTGCTGCTCCGGAGCTCCACTCCGTACACTGCACTTTTTTGCTCACACTGACAGCCATTAATCTTCCGAGCTTGTGAATCCAGATCAGTTTCAGTGGCTGGATTAAACCTGTCTCCATTTTTTTTTTACATATCCCCTAAAAGCCAATTCCCTCAGCCATAATGATTTTCTTGTAACTGCTTAATAAATGTGACAAAGGGAATTTGTCCCACTCCTTCCTCCAGAGGGAAACTGGTCTGGCCTTTTTCGCAGATTGGGTCTCTCCTCCCTCTCCCTCTCTCTCCCCCCTGCTCTGGGTGGAATATTCCCAGACGTTACAGCATTCCTGTGCAGCACACACAACAAGGTCATTGTTTACTGCAGAACAACCTGTAACACTGCCTGGCCCGCACTCCATAGAGAAGCTCGCCAGCGACCCTGTTGCCATGGTAACGCCCCCTGATGTCTCCCTGTTCTCTGCTGTCGAGGCTGGAGGTGCTATCGACTGTGCTTCTCTGTGGAGGAGCACAGTCGAGTGGGCAAGGGAGAGCACGGCGTGGACAGGTGGAGCACTCAGGAATTTAAAAAAAAAAAAGGTTTCTAAAAGTGCAGAGAATAAACATCTTTTTTTCATGTTATCCCGGTGTGAGGAGATAAATATTCACATACTAGGCCAGTGTTAATGGCATGGTGCTGATGACTGACTGATGAAAAGGACAGGTATGTGTTATGAGGCAGTGGGATTGTGTGCTCACAATGGCTCTAGCTCTGCCCAGGTCAGGTGAAGCATCCCCTGGACAGCAGTGGGAGCTGTGGCTCTCCTGGTGCCACACAACAGCTGTAAGCAATGTTTGTTTTCTTCTTTTTTCACCCCCCTGAGGGGCAAAAGCTCACATTTCCTGAGGCGCTGCCAACCAATAACCCCCCTCCCTCTCCGAAACAGAAAATTCCAAATGGAGGCTAAAAACAACGATGCGGCAACTGTGTCAACATGGACACCCTTCTTCAGGAAAACATTTTTATGGCAACAGGCAAAGGGGCTGGTACAAATACTTACACACTTACTCACACCCACACACAACGACCATTCTCACAATGAAATATCGTGTTACACGGCCCACTCCAACACTTGTCATACCTGCACGCAACAGGGAGTCACCACACCCATCCCCATACAGCAAACACGAGAGCAGGCTGCCTTGCCCTGGGCACGCAGCACACTCATTAACTTGACTTTAGATGGAGATTAGAAAGGCATTCTGGGACAGCTGCCCTTTCTTCCACATGCTTCTTATCCACTGTGGTCCAAGAACACACACTACATGCTAGACAAGGTCGCTGTGCAAATACTATTAAAATATAAAAGTACTCAATCCATCGAAAATGCACAAAATCAATATTAAATAGACTTCTGTCAATGGTTTCTATGGGTGTTTGTCTGCACAATTCTTAATTCGATCTTAGCCTCTCCTCTGATTGGCTGACTGAACTGTTCATGCCACAGCTCTAGAGAACAGCACAAGAAACCTGTAACACATATGTAAATGTTTCAGTGGCAAACATTAGCCTTCACTTCCAATCAGTGCAAGCGAGGGGGCGAGTAAACCATTTGTTTCTTGTGCAGAGGAAAATGCAGCGTGGCTTCATGTGGAGTTCAACTGAACTTTGACCCATAATATTCACTACGCATTCGCACATGTGTGCCTAGGTCCTGAGAGACTTGTAAATCTACATCATGATGGTTTTTGCTACTTAAAAGCACAAATATATCCTATGTTCTTATCAATAGAATATGGGACCTTTAAGTTGTTCTGTTGGGTCAAGGTGGCAAATCACTGTTTCCTTTGATTTGTAACTGATCTGTTCACACCTACAGAGAACTGACTTTGATGTAAGAGAGGATTATGTAATTATTTCTCATAGAGAAAGAAAGACTTCTGTGGTTACCTCAGGTGCGAGGTACTCTGGTGTCCCACAGAATGTTTTCATGGTGGCACCATCCTTGATTCCCTCCTTACACAGACCAAAGTCGGTGATCTTTATGTGTCCATCTTTGTCCAGCATGAGGTTTTCCAGCTAAAGAAAACAGGAAGAAGAATGATGTAAAACAAGTCAGTGGTTAATGGGAATTGACAAGAAAATAATTGTGGGAGGAGAAGGGAATATGAATTTGTAAATCTACAAAGAAACTATAATAGTAATCATAATATTCTAAATAATAAAGCAAGGGTAAAGTGAATGAAACTTTGTTGCTTCCCATCTGAGGAAGAGTTTGAGTTTTCTCTGTTTTTATATTAGTGCAGTGTTCACTTAAAAGGTGCCTGTCACTAGGAGCGTGGCTTGTATTCATCCAAACAACGTCACATTCACACTGTATTCACACACTGTACTTCTTTGGATCCTCAGCGATACACCTGCCATGAATTAGTTGCATCCCCTCTCTGCTGCACTAATAGTGTCTGAGTGACAACAATCATATGTAAGAAGTCTGAATGTATCAGCCTTTTTTCGACATGCAAACCTTTCTCCCTGTAAAAAACTTTTAACCTATATGTCTTCTGTATCTCTTGCAATTCAACTTTATGTACAAATAAAAAATGTGCATTAACACAAGTAAATGAGTAAATGTAAATCTGCCTGGTGAACTTAAGTACAGGCAAAGTGACCTAATGGCCTAAAGGATGTGCATCATGCAGTGTCATGACTTGAGGCAGCATGGCCTTTTAATATCAGCCCCCCCCCCCTCTCTCAGTTAAAGTCACCTGGCAGCTGTAGCTCACACGTGGCCAGCAGCGCCCGGCCAGAGTCAGCACATCCTCCATTCCTGCTACCCTGGCATTTTCAGGAGAACCCAAGCAGGCTGGGAGCCTGCCTCGTAAACCCAAGGGACAGAGGGAGGGAGCGAGTGCTGTGCTGACCTGGCTGGTATAGTTTTATCAGCTGGAGGTAGGAGACCCACAGATGCCACTGCAACACTGATAACCCCCTATAGTCCCCCTAAAACCAATCATGCCCTAGCAGTCTGCAGCAGCCATCTTTGATATCTTGATATGAGAGTATAAAGAGATTTATATTGAAAAAGAAGCAGCTGAAAACTGGAAACTCTTTTATTCTCTGATGCTTGGCAGATGTTGATATCATTTTCTATCAGTTAACTAATAGTGTTTAACTGCCAGCTTATAACATGACGTCAATCACAAATACCTCTCCCCCTGACAACACTGTATGCGTACTATAAAGGGAGGCCTTGGCGATCTGTTTGAAGAGGGCCAGTGGTTATTTCTGCCTAACTGCAGTTAGACTTGTCCGGACCGAGCCTCCCTCCAGCTGCAGTGAGGTCTGGAGACCGATCTGGGGGAAGCAGATCAATAAGACCTGGCCACTGCAACTGCTTTGGATGGAGGCAAACCCTATTTATATCCTGCCAGGGGAGAAATGAAGTGTGTGTGTGTGTGTGTGTGTGTGTGTGTGTGTGTGTGTGTGTGTGATGTTTGTTTAAGGTTGAGTGTGTGTTGGGAGGTGCAGCAGCAAAAGAGGCTGACAGCGAGGATGAGAGAATATCCCTTCTACCTTTAGATCTCGATAGACCACGTTTCTTTCAGAATGAAGGTAGTCCAGCGCCGACACTATCTCTGCACCGTAAAACCGTGCCCGCTCCTCCGAGAATACCCGGTCTCTTGACAAGTGGAAGAAAAGCTGGAGAGAGAGAAAACAGGGGAGATTGACAATAAGGATAAAGAGGACAAATGAAGAGAGAAAGAGGGTTTATTCAAGAGTATTTGCAGATACCTACATGTGCAAATGTGGTAATGGTTAAAATGATTTACCTCGCCACCGTTTGCATACTCCATGACAAAGCACAGGCGGTCATGTGTCTGGAAGGAGTATTTCAGTCCCTGTCGACAGAAAAAAAATTGTTTTAAGTGGAACATGGTGATGTTTCCAGCAGTCAAGATTAAGATGTCCTTTAAAGCAACACTATAGGTAGTTTTCACACCTTGAAATCACAGCTTCATTTGATGGTACACAAATAAAAGGGAGAATGGCATATGTGTCTTTGTTAGAGCACTCCCTGGACAGCTGGAGCTGCACTATGCAACTCTGGTGTACCGTGCTGAAACAATATGACCAATACGAAGCATAATTCACACACTAGCTAGCTATGAGTAACACTAGCTTGCCATTCGCAGTGCGGACATCATGGCAGAATCTCTGAGGAAACTGAAGAGGACATTGTTGGAGCAAATAAAGAGGAGGAAAAGAGAAAGTTAGCGAGTAAGAAAATGGAAAAGAAGGAATAACGGAGCTAACGGCAACTTTGTCTTGTTTGCTATGTTGTGCTGATCTGCTCATTTGACGTTTTGCTGTGTAAGTCAAGTTGTCGACTCGTTAGTTTATCATCAGAAGATAGAAGGGATGTAACGGTACACAAAAACCACGGTTTAAACTGATCTCTTTATTCAACCCTGGTTAAGTATGGCTGTGTCTTTCTTACCTAAGTAATTTTTACAAAGTTAAATAACAAAAAACATTAATTAATTAATGAACTGTACTTAAACTGCACCATTACTGTAGAGTATGATTATCATTATTAAATATATCATTGGTTTTTTTTCTTTCTTTAAAAATAATTAACTACTACCATAGTTTGAAGAGAGGGTTTGATGCCCTGCTGGTACTGACAATGTGTCCTCTGTGGAGAACACTCTTACGCTAGGGATAGAGGTGTATAAAGGGCTGGTACGAATTGCTGGCTGAAATGAGAATGTGAGGGAACTTTATAATGAATAACTTTCAGTGTGTGTTTGAACCCTGCCTTCTCAACAACAGAGAGCGGTCGCATATCGCTGGTTATTGCTTTACACAGAACTTTGTTCCTTGTCCCACTAATGTTAGTGTTATTTCCAATGTTAGAGGACATCACTCTGGTTTCAAACAGGTCGGCATGTTTGATGTGCTACCAGCTACATGTTTGACAGCAGTTGCGCAATGTCGGCCAACGGCTTCTGTGCAATCCACTTGTCTTTGTCCGTCATCATTATAGTGACTGCAACACTGAAGTGTTCCCACACAGGAGACTTAAATGATGAAGGAGGGTCTTCACACTCCTGTTTGTCTGTGGTCAGTATGACCGCGAGCCGACAGCACATCCGGTCCTTTGCTAAAGTTGTCAATCGAATTTGAGACCCATGCAAATAAGTTCCAGACGTGGACTCGGTGCATTCGTTCGATACACGTGCGTACTGAACTGAAAGGCCTGTACGGGAAATTAGCGGTTCGGATACACGTACCGTTACACCCCTCGAAGCCAGGAAATTCCAATTTGATAGAGGTTTAGCCAAATAATTCCATGTGATTTGAGACACATCATGCTCGGACATTGATAACTGCGTCAGCTACTTGCTTGCTGTGTTAGCTTGTATGCTACAGTTCTACTGATTGCGGTGAATGTACAAATGTTTACTGGCAGACCCCAAATAACTTGTCATCGACATGATTCTTTGGCCTCAGAAGATGCTTGTTTCTTCTTCGACAGCTTTTTAAAAAATGCATGTGTGTGCTCAGATCGCTACTTATATTTACAACAGTGAATTAAGCATCGTTTTACACTTTTAGCAAGAAATTCAACACAACCATCAAATGAAAAGAGAAATATGAAAACTTCAGCACAGTGTGTCCAGTGTGCTGAGGCTTTTTAACAACTGCTGTGTTGCAAACACGGGTCCACTCCATTGCACTGAGCACATTGCATTATGTGTTGCTTCCACCCACCACTTCGGAGGAGCTTTTCAATTCAAGACTTAGAGTAAGGGTTAACAGATAGAAAAGAACGTCCAGTGTTGCAGAGTGCCTTTGTAAGAACAGCTCTTCACAACATTCCTGGTGAAAATGCCTTTTAAAATTCTTAAAGTATGCTGCTGGGTTGTATTGAAGAGGCTACAGAGGATTGAGTTAGAATAAGGCTTGGTTTAGGTATATGGATGAGCTCCTTACTGTCAAGAACGGATGCTTTGAATTCTGGAGGACTCTGTTCTCTGTGAGAGTGTGCGCCACTTCATCCTAGAAAAAAAAAGCCACACAGTGTTTGTACAACTCCCACAATGGCTAAAGATTTAGTCACAGCACCACTGACGCCCCCTTCCCAATAGTGTTTCACTTGCTCAATGGCCTCCACTCACTTTTGCTACGATCACTTCCTTCTTTAGGATCTTCATGGCGTAGTAGCGTCCTGTGGCCTTCTCCTTTACCAGGATAACTTTGCCAAAAGTGCCTTTTCCCAGGAGTTTGAGGTATTCAAAGTCGTGCATAGTCTGGAAGGCAAGAGGAAAGAAAGTGGCATCTGGTTACAAACAGAAGCATAACCAAACCTCATCCTCTAAGTAGCCACGACACACAATCTGACTGACAACACAAAAGCGTTTAAGGCACTATTTCACCCACCATGCAATTTCCATTCCTCTAATGGTTTGGCCTATATGTGGTTGTGTCTCAGTTAACCTCTGACCCTGGCACTCAGGAGAATGTTGAAAATGGTTGTGCGAGGGACATCCAATCCAGTGGCCTTGGAACTTTATGTCATGACACGTGTGGGGGTTGCGAAACCCGGCGGACACGCTATCTGGTGCTAAGCCACCCACGGATGATGTTGGAAAAGGAGAAGGTAGTTGGTGGGCTGAAGTGGTTTAAATGCAAATAAAGCGGAGTAGGGTGGCAGAGAAGATAAATGCTCAACCTGGGGGAGAAGGACATCCTCAGAGAGAGGAGGAATAAAGGTGTTGGAGTCTGTGATTTATGGTAATAAAAAGACACATAAAATGTGTCCAGCTGTTTTTAGACCTGTAGTGAAGTCTGGACACTTTCCGGAAAATTTCCCGGAGGGGCTGTATGTGAGAACGCAAAAGTCTGATTTAGTTGTAAACTTTTCCTGCCAGCCCCCAAATGAAAATGTGCGAAAAATGCTGCAAAGTTTTTCACATGTAAAAGACAAACCCTGAAAAAAAAACAAGTGTGTTTGAAAACAGCTTCGGTGTGAGGATAACTTAGTTCACAAAGAGGAAAGCATGATTGGTCCTTACCACTTTTAGTCTAGGTTTGGTAAGGTAGACCTCCATGTCCATGGGGTCTGGAGAGGAGTCCATCATCTCCTCCTCTTGTTTCTGTAGACCCTCAGCCACTGTCTGGATGGCTTTCGTCCATTCTTCCCTGAGGGAGACACGGGCAGCAGAAGAAAAAAAGATTACATCGGCCCATTTGCCATCATGCAAGCCCCACAGCCCAATCACATAATTGTCTTCTTATCAACAGGAAGGCAATTTCAAGTGTGTGAGTTCTGCCAATAGCCGGTAGACCTTGTGCGAGTGCATAACAATGATTCAATATGTACGTTTGTCCGTGTAAGCCGACATGTTAGGAAAAAAAAGATAATCTCTTAAAATGCTTAACTGTTCTGTAGCAACAGGAAAGTGTAAATGATTTGTGTTTTTGCTGCTCTGTGAGCTGAGAGGTGTGTGCTCCTCGCTTGCCTCTCCTCAGGGGTCTCCACGTGGAAGGTGCGCTCGATGACAGTGGTCCACTGCAGGCAGCGGATGATAAATGTGTTGGGCTTGGGCCGTTCCGTCTTCATCAGCTGGCACTCTGACCACAGCCGGGGAGGGCAGGAGGGGGGGGAGAAAGACCAGTGTGTAGGGAAGCAGAGGGAGAGACAGACCCACAGTTATAGCCATTTATCTTTATCGCCACCCTAACAGACACTGTCGGCCAATTTGGAAAAGAACAGGTGCACTTTGGTGGAGGAAAACAACTCTGATCCTTAACTTGTCATCTTCTTTAAAACAAAACATCTGCTAATATGAGTTTTTAATAATGATTTCAAATCTGTGTCATGTTAAATAAATATCAAAAATGCTTAAACATAATGTCTAAATAAAACTATATTTAAAAAAATGATTTACAATAATACATAATGATTAAACTCGCAAAGCCTGCAAATGATTTAAGGCACACTTTTTTTTTTTTTTACAAAGTTTTACTTTTCCTTTTTGATATAACATAAAAAAACTACAATTTTTTATCATCTTACTTTTCTCATGAAATAATTGTCGAGGAAGCAGTTTCGTGAAGCAATTCCTCACAGCAGTCTAATAGCTGAATTTAGAAAGCAGAGATTTCCATCTGCACCTCCTTCGCATTAACATCTGTTCCCAAATGAAACATGTCAGCAAATATGTCAGAACGTGACACAGAATGGCCTCTGTCTGATAGATGGAGGACAGGCAAGTGGACCACCACTGAGATCCAACATGGCTCCATTGTGGGTGAATATGTAATCCAGCTGCAGTGGCTCCGTCAGTGGCTGACGCACCATGTGCGTCCTCTGTGGCGGGGTTGTAGTGGTGACAAGAACCCAAAGCCACTGCTGATGGAGGCACAGAGGCTCAGAACGCAGCCCAGATGAATACTTGAAATGAGGCGGCTAATAACCACGATAACTCAAGAGTGTCGGGGAGGAAACGTTTTGTTAAACAAAACAGTATGCCGTCTAATTGTTGTGTTCAGTCATCTGCACAGCTTATCATAGCAACTTTGTCGGATGTGAAGACAGAGTGGGCACGGCTGCTCTGGGCATTTTTTCTCCCAGTGCAGAAACAGAGAGTTTGGGGAAGACTGAAGCTGCTTTCAGACCCCCACTGAACTTCACATAATCCTCTGCACAATTCACCGCAAGCTAGAGGGCATGGTGATGACATTTCTAACATTTGATTGAAGACATTTTGTGGAACTGAGTACAAATTATTGTATAGAGTTAATTTCTGAAAAGGGCTATACTAAGAAAGATGGCATTCAAGTATATTAATGTCAGGACACTGAGATCTTACTTTGCCTTAGAGCAGTGCTAAAAGAAACTCACAGTGATGCTGCTGAGATGAAACTATAACTTTGCTAATGTCCCTATTCTTATTCATTCATAGTGACAAATTAATAAAGTGACAAAATAATATTAGAGGTGATTCACATCCATACTTGGCATGACTTTTGTAATTCTGGTAATAATGATGCAGGAGGCATACAAAATCTAAACAAGCAGGTGAACATATTTGTTAATGCATTTAAAACCAGAACACAGCAAACAAAACAAGAGTGCAAGCTGCCAAGAAACAGGAGGGGGAAAAGTTTCTTCAAAGCAGATACTCACGTGCTACAGAGAAGTTATTTAAGGGTGTTTCCAGCTGGTCAACATCTTGCGGTCGCTCTTTGTAGCCAATGAACGTACCATCGCTCTTCAAGAGAAAATACCTTGGCCTCCAGGTCTTGATGTATTCTCCTGATATGAGAAAGAGATTGAGAAACAATGAGATAAGGGAGGCAAAATTAAACAACTCGTGACACAGTAATTGAGAGACCTCACACCGATGCACAACTGCTTTGTTTATATTGTAGTTTCATGATTAATAGTTAAGCAGTGTCGTTCCATTACTTTCTGTGTTAATTCCCAGAGCTGCAATCCATTTCCTACAGTCTAATTACTAAGCTGTTAAGTGGCGCTCCCTAAAATGACCATCTTGTCATCGTCTCTGTTAGTGTAGGTCAGCTGCACGACAAATGGTTGTTTTAGTCGGAGTCTGGACCCTTTCTCTCTACTGGTCTGTTCCCCTTCGCAGCAGCCACTTGCAAAAGTAGACTCTCGGGGAACATTCAAACTGTCTGAAAACTTTCTCAGAACGTTGCCTTGAACTGGTAAATTCAAATTTAAGATCCAGGTCAGTGAAAGTTGCTGGGAAAAAGTTCTGCTTAAAAAAAATGTCTGCTGTAGAAAAAACAAACAAACATAATATTTTGTCAGATTAAAAGGTGTAACAACAATTAAGCATCATCTTTCTGTCACATCGTTGAACTAGAGACCAAAAATGAAATTTAAAAAAAAGCAGTAGAATCTGAAATGTGTTTTTCTTAATTCTACAAATTATTGTTCCTTGTTAAAACCTGGTGTCTAGGTTACTCACAAACTATATGCCAAATAAGTTTCTGTCATTTTAGGTAGTTCTTAAAATAGGGTGACTGGCAGCTGAGACTGGCTCAGGATGGGTCAAATGCACGCATTGGTGGGATCTCCATTCCATATCCTCATCCTTACTGCACAGACTCTGGCTCCAAATACTGTCCTTGGCTGTGCTTTTTTTAAAAACACGCTTATACCCTTTTAACGGCTTATTTAGCCTCAAGCACAGATGAGGAGCAGACTATAAAAGTCTGATTAACTACAGAGGCTTGACTCCTCCTGCACAGGTTTGGTTTCAACCCAGTCCTTTGCTGCGTCTCTTCCCCCATTCTATCTCCCCATTTCATACTTGCACTGCCCCCTAAATAAAGGCTGACTTTTTCTAATTCCACACGCACAGATTTTTCTTCTAATTTTCAGCTTGTAGTTTTCAGCCCCGAGCAATGCTGACTCAAGTGACACCACTTGAGACCAATTTATCAGACTTCACACAGCTGGTGCTATAAAAGGCTTTATAACACTATTTTCCATTTATGCAGGAGTATTTGGTTGAGGTCCCTTTTACAATACAGATGCTAGAACTGTACATGTAGTTTTATCCACCACAACCGCTTCTCTGTCTCTTCCCTATCAATTATTTTGTACCACCACCATCATGTTTGCCAAAGTTGCATCGATTTTTTCCAATAAAACTTTCCACAATTTCCCATTTTCCAGACAACACCCATAACCTCAAGCCACGCATGTCCGTCCCGTTCACTTAAACAAACCAGCATCACACAAATAAAAGTCTCCTCGGCAGACGAAACCCAATTTATTCCGGTGATGCTTCAGGAAATGCTGCGCCAGATGTTGTGCAGACGGGGGTAGAAAAAAATAGCTTACATACCATAACAAGGCAGTGGCACACAGCGGAGTGGGACTTGAATATTTATACAGGAAAAGTGTAATTTATTTTTAATCACGGAGCTGCATATTAACCCCATGCAGAGTTGTGGCAAGCTGTCCTTAATTGCCCCATTTCCTCCAACACAGAAGTGTGATGTGTGTGTGATGTGTGTGTAGGGGAGAGGTGTCAATATGAGCTTCTGTTACCCTCCCTCAAACATTCACTTGTGACTGATGAAACTGGTCACAGATCAGTCTGACCAAACAGCAGCTTAGTTTATGTTACTATAAAATATTTAAAGTGATGGCAAATGTTTTATATTGTCACTTTTCAATATTTGTCAGTCCAGACACATCAAAATTATGAACTTCCCCTTCCTGCTCTCTAATGGGACATCCTCCATATGGCTTTTCTCAGTCAAGATAAAAAAGGCAAGAAGAAAAGGACGCTTTAGAAGAGCCTCCTCATTCTGGCAAACTTGACCACACACAGCAGCAGCATGAACCAGGCTGTTTGTACATCCTGTTCCAGCAGAGCGTCATGTTATTAAACCCAAAGCAAACACCAAAGTGTGAAAAATACCTGATTTACCGTGACTGGCAAGGTGCTGGGAACGCTTGCCACAGTAGAAGGAAACATCTGCCCAAAAGCACAATATACTATAGTCTTCAATCCACAGCAGATGTCTGATGTGTTATTACATTTTTCATCATGTCATGGGAGAAGATTTTTCATCTCCTTATTTGCAGACTAAGTATTTTCACACACAACCATAGCTCATTTAGAAAGTAGCTCAACTTCCTCAGCCGTGGGATTGCCACTCTCGCTACCTCCCAACAACTGGATGTACCTTAATTGAAATAATACACAGGCAGCAATACATTGGATGCATATCCCTCACGCCTGTTTCAATGTAATGTAATTATCGTGATGAGTTGTTTGTCCATTTAAATCTACGAGCCTCATCAATAAACTTCCACATCAGTCACCCACACGTGCACGCTGGTCTCCAGAGAATCCACATGCATGGTGTTTATTTATCACAAGCCTTCAAGAGAACCAGACTTCAGCACTTCAGCAAAGTGGAAGCTTCCATACATCATTAATTTATAAACGAAATAATCAAAGCACAAAAGAGGTTAATTTTAAAAGTAGGACATTGGGGGTCTCTCGATCAAAACAATAACAAAAGACTTAGTTCGATGATGTCGTGAAGCAGCGTGGGATCGTGGGAGTTAAAATCTACCTTCACTGATGAGGTAACAGATTAAAGTTTTACCCATGTTTTGCTGCAAATGGCAAATGAATAATCATGATCCATTACAAGTGACCAACAGAAACAGTGGAAGGAAAAAACAGCTGACTGGCTCACTGGCTTGCGGAGTGTTTTCCCTTCCTCCTACGTTGTTTTCCCCGGAAGTTATGGAAGAGACGAGCAGAGCCACGGGTAAAGCGGATATGACTGATTTTAAAGCCTTGAATAAAATTGGGGGTTTCTCTGGGTTTGAACATTGTTAGAAACAGTTTGTATAACGTAAGTACACAAGTCGATAAAATATATGATATAGGTCGTTTTTAGACATTTGAATGAAGAAGAGCAAATGCAGTCATAAGCAGCAAGGTAGGAACTAAACCAACAGCCTGTTTGACACAATCAAAAATGAATCCTTCCGGGTGAAGCTAGAAAGTCTACAAACTGAGCCTTGTTCTCCTCAGCCTGGCCCCAGCTGGTGCCTCCCTCTGTGGTCAGGTTTTGGCTGACCCATATCCCCCAGCTATAGTTCATGCCAGCACACACTAAAGGACAGTATGTTCACAATGCAGAGGCAGTATAATGAGCCCCCTACCTGACACCATGACATCACACAAAGGGCTCCAGTGTGAACACCAAAACTGAAGTTTCTCGTCTCACCGGTGGAGAGTATTGTCACCAGAGACATTTCATAGGATCAGATAGATCATCACTACCATGGTATCTATAAAATGTGCTGAAAATGTTGAAAAACTACCAACTAAATCATTTTTTGTTTTATATTCAAATAACATATTTAACATCAATCAAAATAATACTACAACACCATATTAAATGTCCAACCATAACAGTAAAGAAGCTTTTTATTTTACAATGAAAACTTCCTGTAAGTCAGGTCCAAATTAATCTTTAGAGAAGCAAATCAAATATGCAAAATAACCATTATTAACAAAGAATCAGCCATGTAAGAACACTACAACCATATGTAAACAAGGTTCACGATGTGGCGACAGTGGGAGTTAACAATTGCTAGCTAGAGTCAGAGCACACACAGCTCGTGCTGTTACAGTATCAACGAAATCACCACCGTTATTAAAGCCTGAAACTGTTAACCGTTTCATCCCCACTGTGATATAAACACACTTTTCACATGTGGTTGTAAAAAAGGCTAAATTGTTTGTGTGAAGTTTGGCTTTTCAACACACATCTCTGAAAGTAAATGGCAGCCACAGATGTGTAAATCCACATCTGCAACTTAAATTCTTAGCAAGAGCCTGCTCTTTCTAGACACTGCAACTTCCTCGTCTGCGACCACAAACTGGTCACATGACGACAGTGGAAGCAGCTATATCCGGTTGTCTGTCTGTGTGTGTGTGTGTGTGTCTCCACCACTCTGAAGATCAACCCCCCCACACAAACAGTCTACCCTTAGAGAGTAAGCAACAAAGATGACCCTTGTCAGTTTCCCATTTACACCGATTTTCCCTTCTTCTCCTTTTATTCGGTTCTATTTTCCATGCTGTGTCTGTCATAGGCCCCAACAAAACAAGAACAGACAACTGACAGATTTGCTTTCTGTATTTTTTTTATTATTAACTAGAACAGGAGATAATATGTGAGCATAGAATGTATTATTATGGTATTTATGCACAAATAATAAATCAATCTATTCACTAAATATTTTTCAAAACTCCTGTCTTTACAGTAGCTCCAAATAGATTGATAGAAGATACGACTTGACTTTGACGCTTTGGAGAATAGACTCCAATGCATCCTGTGTACAGTGAGAAACACAGTGCCGAATGCTGACAAAAGACAATGGGGCCACAAAACAACATAGGAGAGCCTTCTGCTTTTAAGTCAGTTCATCAACCCTGTGTTCCAGTAAACTAAACTCTTTTGATGTCAACGTGTTCTCCAAAACAGGAAACTAGCCAACAGACAGACTGACCACAACCTAGATAAGATAAAACCTGCTTCAAGTGTCGGGTTCAACTGCAACAGAGTTGACTCACTCTGCTGTGAGGAGGCATCCACTAAATGATCTGTGTCCCTGAATCAAATGCTTTTCTAATAAATGTAAAGTGTGACAGCGCACATGTGACTCAACTCAACCAAATTAGGGGAAGGACGGCGGAGCGAGAAGACTGATTTGACACCAGATGAGAGATGAGAGAACTCAAGGGGATGAGAAAGCTACACAGTGTGCAAAGAGTTGTGCTGAGTGGAGCGGTAGTGAGACAGATCACTACATATGTTCCCCACATATGTACGACTGCGTGTGGGGGGTGCAAGCGCAAGTGAAGTGTGTATGAGCCATGCATAATGTGTGCTTGCGTACGTGTGTGTATGGGAGGAGCTGTCAGGGCCTGATAGAGTGTCTTTACATGACAAGCAGCTGCTGAGGTCTGGGATGCGCTGGGCAAAGTGGAAAATAATGAACGGAGAACCGCTGCCAAACACAACAGAATTCATCTTTATTTGCCAACTGCTGCACGGGCCCTATGTGTGGACAGCTCAAGCACGCCGTCAACACGCCCTCTATACCCTTAACACACACGCTGAGAGAACAGGTTCAACCACAGCTGTACACGGTGGAGCATGTCTGTTTGCATATGCATGAGCACTATTTTGTAAAAATACTGGTGTGAGATCTGAAATGGTAACCCCCAGGGAGGTTTTAATATTGGGAGATTTGTTTGGTAAACTATATTTAAAGGTAGGGTTTGTAAGTTGTTTCTGAAACACGGTTGAAATCCTCTTCATATCCTGATAGACAACAATAAAAATTAATTGTCTGAAATAGAAAGAATAAAAAGCCGGTGTCTGGACTTCTTAGCACTGCAATAAACACAACCAATCATCTCATTTGGACTGGATTAAATGATCAGTTGGTGTACCGGTCACACACCGACCTGCCTGCGCAAACCCTACCTGTGCTCTCACTGTGTATGACCGGAGTCTTCCGCCACTTACGAGACATAGACCTCTGAAGCAAAGACAAAAGCCAGAAGTTAGCGAGAAAGTCACAGAAAAGTGCTTTGGGGGTGTAGCTTTGACCGCTGATGGGAGGTGGTGGGATGTATCGGTTGCAGAGTTTTAAAGCGTAGCCTGCTCTTGACAGCTTTTCCAGGATTACAAACCCTAGCTTTAATTTAATCATTTTATCTCAGGTATGTGTCTTTAAGATTTGTGAAACTACTTTAACCTATGAGTTTCACCTGATTCTAGAGGAAATGGCAAGAAAAACATCCAATGCAAATTTGTATTTATGCTTCCTCTTGACGCTGAAGCCATTAGCAAGTCAACTTGGTTTCAGAGGCTTTGACAGTACGGGCTGGCGAGGCAGCCTCATTGAGGGGTCAATTAACAAAAGGAAGAAACATGTGGAATGCTTTAGACATCAGGAAGAGAGAGAGAAAGATGACAGAGAATGACAGAGGTTAGTGGCTGTTTCCGAGAAGCGTTCCGTTCTGTCCGTCTCTGCATGACAATGTCGGGGAATGCCAAGGTCCCAGCTGCTGTAGCTTGTTGGATTTAATAACACACATCATTCAGCATTCATCATCCACAGTGTCCTGACAAACCAACAGCTCTGTTACATCTCGCCCCCCCCGTTCTGTCCCGCCATCTTCTTATAACACTTTCAGAGTCACAGACAACAGTGTATTGCACCTTAGTCATCTGGCACCATGTAAACCACACACAAACACACACACGTGCACACACAGTGAGAGGGTTAGACAAAACGCGCCTCTCAGTGCCTACACCCAGTGGTTGGACTTCCTGCGGGGGCTGCTGTTGGGTTTTGTCCCTGTCTGGCCATTCATAGCTTGGGGATGAGAGGAAGGGAGCCAGTGGTAACTGCGTGAACTGTGCGTGTGAGTGGTGAGAATCGGATGAGAAGGGGGGGTTAGACGGAGGTTGAGGATTAGAGAATCTGAACTCCAAAGCGAGGGAGGAGGGGGGTGGGGGGCTGCGCCTTTTGTTGGTTTTTCCTCAGCCGCCCCCGCCATCCCTTCGGCCCTTTTCTGCCGGGCTCTGCCTGTAGGCTGCAGCTGTGGCCCACCACCCTGTGCCCTGCATCTCAATGAGCCATAGTCCGCCCGCTCCAGAGGAGAGGGGGCTCCCTGATGCAGGGGGTCACCACTGAGCCCCAGCAACCACAACTCCGCCCCACACCAAACCCCCTACTATGAGCTGCAAGAGTTCAGATTTGGGCTTCCCGTGCAGCCCGGGCACCCAATCTACCCATTTGCCCCATCTCGCTGTGACCATATAAGGCGACATCAGGCGCACATGCCATCCTAAACTGTCTGGGACTTTGGCCTCCATTTTTTTCCATGTCTCTTTATGTCTTCCGAACACCCTCCTCCCCTCCTATCCAACCCTCTTTTGTTAGCCTCTCTCTCTTCCATGCAGCTGGATGGGGGACGACATTGCCAGGGCTTTGGCAGCGGCATCAACAGGTTGCGGGGAAGGGCCACCCTGGCCTCCAATGTAGCCCTCTCTGTCTCTTGCCCATATCCCTCGCTCTTTCTCTCTGTCACTGCGGTTGTTGCCGCTACCCCAACAGAAAAAAAAAAGTAAGGGGGATGGGGGGGCACGGTGGAGGCTGCCCCTCTTTCTCACGCTCATAAGAAAGCCCTCACTTCTTCTCCGTGGTGAGTGACACCTGCTGATTACCATAGAGACACTGTGGGAAGTTCCCCCCTGCCACACTGGGGCTGAGATTTGCCCCCTCTCCCTGGGTAAACAAGCAGTCCATGGATTAGTTAACTGGGTTACTGCATGGCAAACAAATAAACACACATTATTTAGAGCAAATTAGTGCCAATGAACTCTCAATGACCAGTGTAAGATCTAACACTCTGGAACCAAAAAAGAATAAATAAAGGATCCTGTTTATTTTGTAGAGGTAGATAATCTCAAGCTGCTCAAAGATGTAAAGACCAACTTCCTCTTAAAAGTAATAATGAAACTATCTATATGACCTCTGAATAAAAAAATGTTGAGTACCAGAGAAAGCTGATGTGGAGGATATATATCATATAAATGAACATACAGTCAACTCTCAGTCTGCAGACAGCTGAGCATCCCCTTCATCTCCATCTCCCCTACCCGCCCTAAACCGGCAAGAGGTGCCAGTGATGTGATTGATGTCGGAGACTGGGAGCTTTTTGCTGGTCCATAGCTGCTTCCGCCGTGGGTTTGAGTTGTCAGCGGGGTCATTATCCTAGCAACAGGGTGGTGGGTGGGGAGCGTGCGCTGGAAGTGGGGGAGTACCAAGAGTGGGTGAGCTGGTGGGGGCAGGCAGGGAGAGATGAGAGGGAGTTAATATGGATGACGAGAAGAGGAAGAATGTGGGAGTTAAGAATGGACAAGAACAAGAGGAAGGACAGAGCTTAAACAACAGAGACAAAAAAGGGGAGGAGCGTGACCCAGACTGCACCACAGTTGTGGCGAACAGGCGGACTCTGCACAGCAAAGTAAGCACACAGCAGGCTTGCCGCGAGAGGAGGCGAGCAGTGAAGGTGCCACCTCCCTCAGCCTCCTGGTCCCATCCGCGCTGCCAGCCAGCCTGCCTGCCGACAGCTGCACCCCAGTAATTTACTTCTCTCCACCACATTTAGCAGGAAGACTGCTTCCCATTACCCAGAGCAGGGGGTCTGCGCTGACGGCCAGACACCCAGCCAGAGCATTGGCTTCCTGGTGTGACACCCTCTGCTGCTGGACGCTGCCTACAGGGGCTCCATCGCCGAAGCTGTCGCTTCACCAGAAAATCTAGGGTTTAACTGTTGAAAAGTTATCTTTTGTAAAAAGTAAAACATGCTACATCTGTTAGTTTTGGTTATCACAGAATTACATCTGACAGTTTGCTCAGTTCACCAACATCTGATTTGTTTTCGACAAACTTTTTAGGCTGGTTATTAAAAATAAAATATAAATTACAGGAAGGTTTTCACTTTTTACTTTAATAAAAATGATTACTAAATCCTAATTTACCTGTTTACTTGATCTCTTCAAATTCTCTTTTGTAAGCTCTGAAATAAATAGATGTAGTCATTGTACATATAGATAAAAGAACATTAAATACCCTCCTTGTTCTTTAAATGATTGATTCTACATATTTTAATAGCAGCTTGTAAAGTGTTGTGTTAATATGAAAATGAAAGATGAAACATTGGCTAAATGTAGTTTCAAGTTGTGTTATTTGTTACTTTTGAAAAGTTGGGCACAAGTTATATAATATTTAGTGGCCATTTAAAGAAAGTGCAAAGTACAGAAATATTTCTTCTACAACTATATCCCTTCTATTAACACGGAGGAGACGAAATTTGTGACTTATACTGCAGCCAGCCACCAGGTAGAAATCAAGAGGCTTTAGTTTCGCTTTTGGGGAGTCATCATGTCATCCATCTTTACATAAAGTCCATGGTGTTGCTGCTTTGATGCAATTGAAACATTGTGCATGTGTAGTATGAAGTATTACAGGTTTTAACTTTTATTCTGGGATTAAGTCCAGTATATAACTGGTTATGATTCTCTCCCCATTCTTTAGACAGAGAATTGATGATGTTGGCCCAAAATAACCGCCTGTTGCCACGATGGATGTCCAGAATCTTGCCTATAAGGACTAAAGAAAACAAATGACTAAAAATAACTAATGAACTTTGTTTTTAATAACTCTAACATGTAGTTCACAAATTTAGACGATAAAAAAAAAAAACAATTTAGTATAATATAAAAGGATTGTGTTATTTTATGTGCACTTGAGACGTGTTTGTGACATTGCAGCTGAAAATATCAGCAAATGGGATGAGCTATTGCTCTACTTCCACAGTATATCATGTGTGTATGTGTGTGTCTGTGTATTGCAGCAGTGTGTGGCCCATGACAGCCATAATGAGGGGATGTGTAGGAGCCTGGGCGAGCCCAGCAGCAGAGCTGGCAGCCAGTCAAAGTGCCGAGGTCCTGAGACAGTCAGCATTGCAGCATCATGAGACAATTTTAATCAGGTGGGACTGCTACTTTAAAGAGCAGGACACACAAAGCGGATGGAAAAATGTGTTTCATCTACATCGAATACTACTGTCTGGTGTTTCACGGAACCAATGTACCCCACCCCCCACCCTACTCTCTTGTTCCCACTGTGCGTCTCATGCACTATCCTGGACCACCAACAAGGTCTTGCTTGGAGGAGCAGAGCATGGGGTGTCCTTCAGTCGCATGACCAGCGAAGGAGCAAATCAGCTCATGCACTCCAAACCAAACCACGAGAGGGTCTGTGCAGCATGTCGCAAACAGCATCCATCCACTCTGCTGAGGCCGACTGGGTCACTGAGCAATGTTCTGGGAATATCACAAAGTCGCTGCTCAACTTCTGTCGCTCTGTGACTGCCGCCCCCACCACCACCACCACCACCACCTTTATCTTCCCCTTGCTATCTCCGCTTCCCTCCCCATCTCACCGCACCCCTTCTCTCATGAGTCAGAGCCAGCTGAGCGTGCTACCCAAATCCAACAGTTGTTGTGGCCTTCGTTAGCCTAACGAGGGGGCCGGCTCTTTATACTTGTCAGGGAGCAAATGAGTCAAACAAACAAGGGCCAGGGAAGAGGGGAGGACAAGCGAGCGCTGTTCTGTCGAGCTTCACTGGGTTCTTGGCCGCAGCGCTTCCCTGGAAACTAGGGAACCCACAATCTGCCTCTTTGATGTCTGATGATGCTCTGGCTTTGATGGAAAAACACACTTGCAAAAAGAAATAACATGCTACTCGGCCTCTGTGGCCACTAGAGGCCGTAGGCACATTCAAAGCATGTGGGTGCACTGTGACGGATCTAAAAGGGAAGTATCATTTGGGGACATATAACAACTGGTTGTGATAGTAACAACAGAGTTACAGTGTTTATGCAGGGCTGTACTTGCAATGTGGTCTGTGCGTAAAAGGGCACTGGGTAACGTCCTGCTGGCAGCGTAACATCTGAATAAATATGCACTGCACTGTCTATGCACACACTTATTTGCATATGCATTTCCAGACATATACACACACACCACTCTCGTTCTACTCAGCTGCTTTGTCTTACATTCCAAAACTGTCCTTCCAAAACAGATAACCAAGATAACCGTCACAACAACACATCCCAGACAGTGTCCATGAGCCAGACACATTACTGCAGCACATAGGCTTAAAGAGAAAATATCAAGGTGTGTCCTTCAGTATGAGATCATTTCACTGAGTGCAGTCTGTCTGGAACAAATGTACGGAGCACTCAGAGGCCAAGAATCTGCAGCTCTAATGAAAGAGTCACTCTACTGGGGGGGTTAACAGGAATAATGAGGCACAATGCTTGCTACGGATTCTTTCAGGATTCTCCATAGAGTTAATATGTGCATTCTGAACACGATTAATCAGAGAGGAATCAAAAAGCGAAAGTGAGGGTGTGAGAGTGTGTACTTGTGTGTGTGTGGCATGGATGTGCTCAGCTGACGCACCAGAGCTGCTGCGCTCTGTGCTGGTGACAAGCTCACCATAAAACCATTAAACGAGGAATCACTAGAGGACGACGCAACCATTCAACTGTGCTCGCTTTTGTTAAGTCATGGTTTGGAGCGAGACCATCTCCATGGAGCGCACATACAATGTTGATGGAAATATGGAGGGACATCCTTTTTAAAACGTTAAATTTGTGTTTTGAGTGCACACATGGGAGTAATGAGCATGCTGAACACACTTGGAAGTGGTATAAGCCATTTATTATTACGCCCACATGGTGATGTGAGTCACTTGGGTGGCGCCATCACACACAAACACCCACACGCACACACACTTGCGCACGCACACACACACACACAAACGCTATTCTACCAACATCGGATGATAACAGTTGAACCTGCCTGGCTGAGGTGATGGACACAGAGACAGGGCTACTTGCAGGTTCACCTTCTGTGCAGTGACTCTGGGGCAACGACTGCGTGACAGTGACGCGACACTAAAAGCCTTCCTGTCAAGGAGGCAGGCGGACGCCCTCCAATCAAAACACCGCGGCTCTGGGTGACATTTCACAGGGCACAGCTGCTGGGCTGCGACAGCATGCCAACTCACTATTCCTGAAGGGTTGTTTGTTTAGTGTGTGTATGTGTGTGTGTGACACAACTAGAAGGGTATCACTGCTAGCAATTTGTGTCTGTATGTATGTGTACGTATGCGCGTGTGTGCGTACTGTGTGTGCATGTACTGCCACACAAGCCAACAACTGTTTTTCTAACGGTCAGTATTTGACTACTGGTATAGTTACATTCAACAAACGCTCTCTATCAAAATTCCCCTATCCACTCTGCTGAAAATAAACAGACACAGAATGAATGACACTTCATCCCAAATCCCCGAATGTATTGCAAAACAAATTTAATTTTACATGTTCTCTTCCAAAGAAATGAGGGCTCCTCTTCCAACTTAACTAGAATGATGCTCAGTAGAGTGCAAACCTCCGCCAAGGTGGAAGGACCAATGAGGTCTCCTTATGAAACCTCATTTAAATTCACTAGATCTGGATTTTGACATTTTACACACTCAGAAATATCAGTCACCTGAGCTTGACTGATTTTTTCTTTAAAACAAGACCCATGAATCATTCTCTGAGAATACAACAAAAACGGTTGAAAAACATATCATCTTACTATGTTAAAGGAAGTTAAAAACAAAAATTTAGTGTGTTCTTCCTGGGGACATGCCCAACCTCTCCCCAAGATTTTGCATAATCCTGTTAACTAACCAACGCAGACAAAAACATAACCTCCTTAGTGGAGGTAATAACAGAGTCTGCCTCAGGTACAGAACACAAATCTAATTTAATTTTCACTTCGTGGTAGATGCAGATGTTTTATCATTAATCCAGGATTATGGATTTGATAAAGCTCTAAATAAAGTTTCTATCTATGCATCGTTGGTAAACACGAAATAGAACTTTTGCTGATAAACAGCAACCAATGTTTAGTCCCTACGCTCACTGGATTGACCAGGGTGTGTCTGCCTACAACTGACTGAGTCGAACCAGGCTGACTGACCCTTTCCTAAAACAGCAGACTGTTATGCTCTTAGCCCAGGCCTCAAGGAGGTGGGTGGGGGTGGGTGGCTAACACACCACAGCAGTACTCTGTTCCCCCCATAGACTCCCAAGAAACTCTCCTGGTGACCTGCTCCCATCACCTTATCCCCTCAGCCAGAGCCTCGGTTTCCCCTCTTCCAGTAAAAGCCTGGATCTCTGGCACTGGGCCCAGGCGCCTTTAGCGGTTTTAGAGAAATTCCTGATCCTATTTTGCCCCTGGTGGTGGTGGTGGTGTGGGGCTCTGTGAGGCAGTCGCAGTTCGAAAGGCAGAGTTAGTACGAACACATTAAGCTGCTCAAAGCCAGCAGGTATGTGAGGAATGCCTCTTCGTCCAAACAACAGGACTCACGCCCGACACAGAGCCACACCACGCCACACAAGCACTGTCAGAGCAGCTGAAAGAGGCCCACTGGGGACTCCACAACTGGATGGCTCTTTAGAACTATGGCTGTTAAAATATGTTTTACCTGGTGATCAATCAAGTTGGACGTGTCATTGAGCTCAGGCATATTTTTACGATAATAAATATTATAGTAAACTGTTGCTTAATCCAAGTACGTCAGGAATGAAGATAAACTAGTCGAAACATTTTAATCATTATAATGTACTCCAATTAATGCCCAAAAGAACTGAAGAGAAAACCTTCCATGCATTTGCTGGATGCATGAACCAAGTAGAATTGGTTAAATACATTAGTCGTACAGATACAGACAGGGGATTTAGAAAAATGTAAATTATGAACATATTTTTGGGTCGTTCTTTGCCTGCCCAGTTAGCCCACAGGTTTTCTCAGTTGTAGTTTCAAGTGCACAGAGTGATTATGACTCTACTGCATCTTGACAGAATTGTAAATAATAAAAAAGAAACCAGATCACATAAAGTACTTCAAATAATGAGGTGCATGCAGTAATTATCTTTTTAAGGTTCAAGTCCAGATGTATTCCAAAACACCAAAGACTCTTAAAAGCAAATATTAAATCAAATTACATTGCAAAAGCTTTATCTATCTATTTACCTCTTTTATGGAGCCATCCCTCCTTGACGATCACCACATTGGTCATGTTGGTGGGCAGGGTTGAGGATCCAGGTTTCCCACAGGAAGAGACACAGCTTCGTTTCCTTCACGCAGCCCTGTGTAGGAGCCTGTAGACGGGGTCCTGGGGTTTACAGCCGACTTCTCAATGGTGGTTACCTATTAGTTGAAGAGGAGTAAAAATTAGCCCCGTATTGAGGTAAAAGATTTTCTTAAACTTGTCTGAATATTAACCCTCCAGTCAACAGGCAGTGGAATTGAAAAAGATCCTCATGCTTTATGGCCTAGTTAGCGGAGTACATGCTAAAACCACAGCGTCGTCCTTTTCAAATGTGGAACCTGCAAGGTTCAAATATCTGTGTACGGCCGCGGTATTTGGCATTTACAATAAAGTTTCCCGTATTGGAAAATTCCATGCTGTTCTCACAAAATACACACAACCATTCCTGATAGACTGAGCTTTTTTTAGTCATGATGAGAACAGTCGTGAGTTAGAAAATAAAGTCATCGAATAATATCTGAATGAGTTATTTTGCAGTTGCACAGCTTATGGTTGGATCCTATCCTAAAAGCATATACAAATGCTGCAATGTTGATCCTGTAACTAAATCCTTTTTCCTGCATTTTTTATCCTGTAGGTATAAGTGGCAAGAATGTTCAAAATGTAATGGATTTGGAAAGGTTTGATGAATGTGATGTCTCGGCTAGGTATACAGGAGTCTAAGGGGGGCAGCAGACTTTGTAGACTTTTGTTGTGGCTAAAACTTAAACTAGACTGGACGTCAGATGTAAAATGTCTCAACACTCTGTTCCGATCAGAGCAACACTTAAGTGTTCTACCGCAAAGTCAAATCTCTTTTTTCAGATGAACTTCCCTATGTTCTTAATTCATGACCATTTTTAATCTTTATGATAGAGATCAGCAGCCTCCAAACATAAAACCTCGACCTGTGCTGCTACATATTTCTCAGAATATATATTTTTAGTAAAGACACAGATGTTTCTGTATTTATGAAATGAAGTTATGTTAATTAGGATTTGAATTTCCATGTGCACAAGAATGATTTTATAATGAAACACATTTTAGATGACTAGAATGCTGCTGTCATAAGCCGTTTACAGAAATGAACTCTATGAACAGGAAAATGTCCAGACAATCTCTTGAAAGTTTTCCTTTCAAATATGAAGAATGCAGCAGGTGATTCTCTGATCAGACAACAATAGAGAAATCTCCAGGTGACAGGTGGCTCAGCATGCAGGTGGCAGGACATAACATGGAAATTCTGCTGCAGAGATCATGTGTTTTTGTTTACGGCACATCTATGCAGACCTTATTCGTCACTGTCTTATGACATCTCTTTCACATTCAGAAAGGTTTTTATTTCTGTCTTTTTTCAGTTTCACATCCATCATGTGTCAGAAAAGAAAACACAATCAACACGCCACTCTCTCATGGTGAATCCTCCGAATTATCTTCTGTTATATTTTCACATGCTAAGAGATTCTCTTTACCAGGGGTTAGGCAGGAAGAACTTAAGATATTGTCCAGAACCTCTAACTTGGACATTAACTTTCTCGCATACAGCGTCTCTGGATAATTTCTGGAGATTATCCGGAGTTCATAAAGCAGCTATACAGTAAAAAATGTGTACTACCACTGAAATGGGTAATTTTTTTTACCCAAATCAAGACCCCCAGAAGAGCTGCTAAATGAAAAGAGATTGTTCTGTTAATTGTAAAATGGACATGTTGAGTTTACATCACCTGATTAAAATATTCACTGGCTATTGAAATTTTTTTTCTTCTTCTACAATTCAAAGAAAACTAGGCAAAAGATCACATGATATATTGAACAAAATTAGAAAGTGTGTTGTTTACTGCTTTATTGCGTGCCACGTCTGTCAGTTTTCATTCACACCTGAAGTGTCCAGAACAAAAACTTAACTTCTCACATAAAACAGATGTGAAAAAAGCTGCTGTCACATTTGGGTGAAGGTGTGAAAATGTCTTCAGAGAGACATGTGAAAACTACAGCCGTCTCATCTGTATACCTGCTAACACTGGACTGACAGTCATCTGATAAACCAAACAGGGCTGAATTCCATCAGCAGCAGCACATATGAAAAAAGACCTGCAGGCTATTGTAACCAAAACACTCGACCTTTTCATTAATTCAGTGCTTCTTTATAATATAAATACAGCTTTCAGTGCAGGAGGGAAGCAAGAGAATGATCAATTGCCATGCTTGTTCACACAAATGTCACATACTGCACCAGGCAATCTCTGACCATCGACTGAAATCAATTTGCCTGCCGCTGCTCCGTCAGAGTAAAGCCATCAAAAGGGAGCTCTGTTTGAGTGACCCCCATCCAGAGTACTGGTGGGGACAACAACAGGAAGTGGATGTGACTATTGACAGGCTGCGAGTCATATCAGTACAGCTCCAGGCTTGAGTGTGCCTGTCTGCGAGTGTGTGATCAACACATCTTTTACTGCCTCTGCCTGCTTCCATCAATGAGCAAAAGTGAGTTTATGAAAGCAGGGGTTTATTTTTGCTCACTGTTTTTGTTTATTGCACTGGGGTTGTGGTGCTTGTGTCACACATTCGATGTTGGAAGGATCTTGGAGAGAGGGATTTGAAAAAAGAAAAGGCACAGTGAATGCAATTCAAACCAAGGATCACACAAACTGTTGGATCCGTTCAGCCTCTTGGTGTGTACTCTGTGACACAGGCACGCACACATAATATACACATCGGGACACATCACACAAACAAACCTTAGCATGCGCACCACAGCCAAAAAAGCAACACATGCACAAGACCGGCTCTGGAGCCACAACAGAGCGCTGCTGTTTTAATGGGAGCGACCTGTTGCTACTGCGGCCTGTGTGGAAAAGCTGGGCCGCTGCCAGCGCTGCAGCCAGCAGCCACTGAATGAACCCAATACCCTGACAGCGGGTCACATGGTCCTCAGGCCTCTGGGCCACCGCCTGCCTGCCTGTCCGCCTGCCCGCCCTGCTGTCAGTGCAGCTTTCAATCATTCATCTTTCTGGCTCCAGCTCCAGGGGCCACCCCATTCAATGCAAATCAGTGTCATGCAGCAAAGATGCCACACACTGAGCCTGTTATTGGACCAGAGAAGACAGTCCCATTGAGTTTATGGCAGGAAGCAGAAAATCAGGTCAACATCCCCACACTTCCTTCATTGCAGATCAATAAGATACAAGATTGTTTTTGCTCTATTTTCTGCAGGCGCTTGGGCAAACAACTACATCAGCAGCTGGTATGTGACTACAAAAGGTAGAACATTACACTCAGACATTTAAAACAATTCAAGTAAACAGGAGCTTCAAACATACTCACCTGTTGCTGGAAAACGGTTTCTGAAGCCACATTTGGTTTGTGTTGTAATGAGACAATGGAACCACTACTAGTGAGATCTACTACTCGCTGCCAAGTTCCTCTTTCAAGTTCCCTGAAAACACATCACCAATGATAAGAATACTGTCGGTAGGTGCCACTGAAAACCAGACCACAGCTCTTGTAACCTTGAAAGCCAAGAGGGCCCACTGCTTTAATCCTGTGATGACACGAACAGGAACCCAAATGCGAATCATGTTAATGTATTTGTTTCCAAGCTGTTCAGACAAGCTAGAGTCTGACTTATATGAATATACACCAGTCGTAACAAACTCCTTCTGTCTCCAGAGACTTTGAAGTCCTCCTCGGTTACAAATGAAATCACTTGGTCCTTAAGCAGTGTGCAGCAACTAGTAAACAAGATGAATTAAACAAAAAGTATTTACGTCTCCTCGGTTTCATGAGACAGGCCGAGAACACAACTGTGATGCGATGCTGACGCGGTGGGCTACCGTCATCGGAAGCGCATGTCTTTCGATGACAATACATCTAAGACGCAGGCAGAGGGCTGGGGGGGGGTTGGTGGTGGTCACCATAAGTTTGCGTGTGTACAAGGACAAACTTTCAAACAACATTCCTCAGATTCTGCATGCAACTGGTGGCACATTTGCGTCAATGGAGCTGCGAGGCGATTGGGTGGGAGGCGACTGGTATTTTCTAAATAGAACAGGGAAGGCCAAGCAGTCACTGGCTGCATCATTACGCCAGCCCTGTTGCGTCTTCCGCGGGTCACATGGCAAGTCCCCCTGCATACACACACTGGACAGATGTAGTCTCATGACCGATAAACACATTTTGACAGCAAAGGCGTAACCGGTACAACATGCCTAGGGACAATGTTCCCTTTCCCATACTGTACATGCAGATGGAATCTCTGAGAGATGGAGACAAACAGACAATAATATAAGTAATAACAGGGGGTTTTATCTCAACTGCTCTGGTGAGATGTCAGCTTTTTTGTCTCACCACATGAGTATACTTTACATAACAGACGCCCATTTTATAAGATCCCTGCAAAAAAACGAAGCCACTTTGTAAAGAACCACTGTAGCTAACACGATTTAGCGCAAACACGCACAACTGTCATCACTGGAAGTGGGACGATCACAGTGAAGAGGGTGAACCGTATCAGAAAAACTGGAAGCCACATGATTGGTCCAGATGGACTCAAAATAACACTATTATGCCTTTTTCCTTTCCACTTATGACCTCCCTGTGCCTGAAAAGATGTTTTTAAGGAGTGATACAACAAGTCACAACAACAGATGTGTGTCACTGTGTGTGGGTGCAGCAGTGTTACAGCAACAGGCAGAGAAGCAGAAGCGTAAACTGACTGTCTGCTACTGACATTTTGTCACTCAACAAGTAAACAAACGCTGTGGTAGATAACAACAATGAAGTTGAGCTCATTTGGTTTTTTCATTCACCTCCTGGCTCCATTAAAAAAACTAAACAAGTCTGGATTAAAGTAGCAGGACTGCAGATATTTTGGCCTGGAGGGTGGGGGGGGGGGGTCTGTGTGCCCTAGAAGTGGTGATGATAGCCCCCCTCCCCTCAAAAACAATGATGGTTAGCTAATGACGGTTAGCATGTACATGTTTGTTTGTGTGGCGGAGGGGGAGAGAGAAACAACAACAACGCGTTACGATAACTCACTACAAGGAACGCGCGCGTGTGTGTGTGTGTGCGTGGAAGGGAGAGAGAGAGAGAAAGCAACAACAACAACTTCTTCTTCTTCTTCTGAGGCGGAGCGACGTGAGCAAAGCGCCTCGTTTCGGGTTCTAGCGACAGAGAAAGGATATGGGGCCTAGCAGGGCAGCTCGGGTGAGAATAACCGCATCCCATGTTAAGTACAATGGGGACCTACCCTGTCTTAGTTGTCGACCTCTCTCGTTGTGAACCATGCGAAGGAGAACGCGGACGTGTTTACCTGCGCGGGGGGCTCAACAGTGCGTCCGTCTCATTATAGGGAGCGGTTGTGTCGGTATTGAGAGTCGGTCGGTCCTTCAACAACCTGGACAAAAGTGCTCTCATTGACTCCGTTTCTCGTCTTTCTTCCACTACACCTCCCTAACGCGCAGCCTGCGATGCCTCTGTGGCGCCCGCGTCTCTCCCGGGTCCTAGCGCCCTCATCATTTCCCCCCGCGCTCTTCTAGTGTAGTAGTGGAGGCCCCCATTGAAAAAAAAACAGCCCTGCAGTGTTTCTATAGGCGCCTGTTCTGCTTTTGGCCCCGTTGAACCCAGCGCTGTTTTATCTGGAGCCGTGATGGCGTCCGGGGAGTCACTCCTGTGTGGCTTCCTCGGGGATCATCTCTGCTTTATCACGGCTTTTTTTTCTTTTTATAATTCCTCAATCTCATGAGGTCATGGACTTCTGTCTGGAGGTGCAGAGATGCAACCAGTGGTTATTTCTATTAAGGGTTTGCCTGGCTGCAAGTTCACTTTCTGAATCTTCTTTTTAATTGTTTAGGTTCATGGTTTTTAAACATAACTATGTGACGCACTGGCTGTGTCCGAAAAATCACCCAATCATTCACTAACCCCTACTTTACTATATAGCACCATCTTCTATGTGGAGGACTACATTTGGCTTTTTCCATTAAAGAGATGCTTTACACGAAAATGAAAATTCACTCATTATCTACTTACTATGCTGATGGAGGGGTGGGTGAAGCGTCTGAGTCCACAAAACACTTTTGGAGTTTCAGGGGTAAACAGCGTTGCAGCCAAATCCAATACAGTTGAAGTAACTGTTGATTCCTTCTTCAAACGTAAAAAGAAAATTAACTGAAAAAAACATCAAATGCCTCCATACTGCTCCTGCAGTGTCATCCAAGTGTTCATAATTGCCTAAATGTCCTCTCATATCCTACATTTAGGCTAAAAACATGGTATAAAGTGTTTTGAGTAGAATTTGAATGTCTGGGCTTATGGAAACATTTGACACTGCATGAGAAGTATGGAGGCGTTTGACGTTTCTGTTGTTTTTTTTAATTTGAAGAAGTGGTCACCAGTTACTAAAATTGTATTGGATTTGGTTGCAACGCTGTTAACCCTGAAACTCCAAAAGTGTTTTGTGGACTCAAACACTTTACCCATCCCTCCTTCAGCATAGTAAGTAGATAATGAGTGAGAGATGGAGACAAACAGACAATAATATAAGTAATAATAGGGGGTTTTATCTCAACTGCTCTGGTGAGATGTCAGCTTTTTTGTCTCACCACATGAGTATACTTTACGTAACAGACGCCCATTTTGTAAGATCCCTGCGAAAAAACGAAGCCACTTTATAAAGGACCACTGTAGCTAACACGATTTAGCGCAAACATGCATAACTGTCATCACTGGAAGTGGGACGATCACAGTATCACCAGCATAGTGGTGAGTAGATAATGAGTAAACTTTCAGTTTTGGGTGAACCATCCCTTTAAGGCTGCAAGTTTACTTTCTGATTTTTGTTCTTAGTTGTTAAGGTCCAATTTTATTCAGAACCTGTTTTTGGTTTTTAAACATAAATATGAGATACGTGTCATGTGTCGTATGCATAGTACAGCCCAATTACTGTCTGTGGACCTTTTCTACGGTGTCAGTATGCATGAAATGCCACGTAGTGTGTTATTATGAACTATTTTTGCAAACAATGGCTAGCTGGCTAATGTACACATTGCTCCTCTGCAACTGGAACCCTACCAACTCAAGTTACTCAGGTGTGATGTCATTAAAATGTTCACAAAATATTCGCACAACACTTCAAAATGGAAAATTCACTTTATACTGGACTACATAGTGACATGTGAGTGATTTCGGACACAGCCACTCTCTCTTTTGCTTGCTCCACTTTCCTGAAAACGCGTGCTCAAATGAACCATTCCCATCTCAACATCCTATGGGGCTCCAGGTTGAGTGACACCTCCGGAGCTAGGTTTTTGTTTTGCCCACAGTAGTTCCACACACAGTATCTGAGAAAATCTATGGCCATGATGAATTTTCTCACTGAAGCAGCTCCAATAAACAGAGTTGCAGCAGGTATGAGGAAGCATGCCTGAAGATCTTTTGTAGGCTGTGCAAACCAACACATGATGTCAGAAAATAGGGGAAAACAATTCCTCAGTGCCCAAGTCCACATGTTGATATTACTTGTTACAACCAGTTGTCCTAAACCCCAAAATATTCAGTTAATAATTAGATAAGTTTAAGAAAACCAACAATATCCACCTCCAAGGAGCTGGAACCAGTGACTGGGGAATTTGGATTTAAAATTACCATAAAAATTAACTGATCAATTAATAATCCTTAAAAATGTATTTATAGCAAACACACAAACAAAAGTCATTTAATCACTGATAGTGACATATAATCATATAAAAGTGGGAAGAGAAGTGTGATGTTTCATACATTTATGTGTGTCATATTTGTATCTGCAAAGAACCTAGTAATAACTGCACATGAGTATTATGGAAAACATTTTTAATATTTCACTCAGAAATACAGCAGAGCAAATGTATAAAGTAAATTAAGTAAAGGCACTTGATAACTTTTGACTGATGATAGTTAATTCATCAATTAATTAGACTTGACTCAAATTTATGCAGTGCAAAGAGCTTCCAGGTAAATAGAAAGTGACTGAAAGTAAATCATTTAAATAAGAACAATAAAACTGTTAAAATTACTTGAGATGAAAATAAACAAATATAAAATGTACAATAAAACTATATAGAAATGCTCTATACTTTACATCCAAGTGGTTCACATAAAAAAATAAAGATTAAAACTGGTTGGAAAGGATAAAACATTGAAAAATACATGAATAAAAAAGTAAATGTTGGACTAAAGCATGAGCCTTAAACCCATATCAAAGCTGCTCAGCTGTCAAGGAGTGAAGGTATTTGTCTTGCACTTTGAAAACTGATGTCACTACAGGACCTGGCTCTGGTGCATGAAACCATCTCGACATATAGCCCTGTGTAGGCTAGTAAAATGGTATTAAAATCCATTCAAGTTATTGTCAGTGGTGCACTCATTGATGTGATGCTGCATGTTGATGGCACTTTATTTGTGACACCTGACTGAAGAGCATTACAATGTATTTTTCAAAAATAAAACAAGTAATCTAGAAGCCTTTAGATTTGTTACTTTGTGGACAATGGTAAATCTTTCTAAATATACTTTAACAATTTTTTGGCACTTAGACAATCTGTTTAATCTGGGTGGAGTGTTTTTTTCCAGAGGGTTCCACCACACTGCTTTCATCAGGAGATGGATTAAAATCACTACAGTGATAACAGATCACAACATGATAAGACAAAAAAAAAACCAAGACAGTAGTAACAGGACTTTGAGTGTTGTTCCCAGGGTCAATAATGAATTCTCCTGCTTAATGTTAAATGGTTCACTACAGTTGACGCAAGATGAAATGCGGCAACACAAAGATACATAGAGCCAGGATAGATATTAAGAATGTAGCTTGGGTCCTGATTAAACAGTAAAAGGAAATGTAAACGCATTAAGATTAATATCAGGTTATATCTGATTATTTTTAGATAAACAGTCATCTGCAGCCAAAGACTTCCTGGCAGAGAGAAAGGATTAAACCAGTTCAGGACAGGTACAGACAGGCCCGCTCAGTCAGAGATCCTCTGTATCAAATGAAGCCCTCAGATCATTCGGCCAATGTGTAAAAAATATTTCTAACTGGGAGGTCCTTTACATAACAGGTTCTGGAACCCCCATATTTCCATATCAGTGCTATCAACTTGCAAGATACATCGTGATTTGTGAGGCTGTAAATATAGAAGATAAGATTTCTTAATAAAATGTCATCTGTGAGCGTGACAGACCAGTTCATCAGGTTAATCAGCGTTGTGCAGTGATCTGCAATCATGTGAAACAAAGAAAGTGCAATACCAAAGTTCCACAACAACAAATGAATAATGTTTGGAGAACAGGAAAGCAGGGGGACAGCTGCAGCGCTCCCTCCGTGATGAACAACCTTTTGGCCCCTGCTCTCTGTCTCTCTCAGCCTCCTCTGCTGTTGTTCCCATCTTTGTCACTCACACTGTGACGTGTTCCTCACTGCTACTATGCGTCAGCCTCCCCGAGCCGCTACTGTCATACAACCAGGCCTGAGTGAGGGGATCCCTCCTCCTCAACTGTCTCTCCAGTGACGGGAACGCCTGCCCTGTTGTTTTTCAGGTTCAAAGCAAAAGTAACAGGCTCAAAGGGTCAAAGTGAAGAGATAATGTCTTTCTTGTCATGCTCTTATCTGATCTCTTTTCTTGTCTACTTGCAGCATCTGTCCAGAATATGACCGAGCAGAACAGGGGGATGTTGAAGGAGAGCAGATGACATGCAGTCACAACAATTAGACACAGAGGGGCCATAATAGGGAAGAGGAGGCTGTGGTGGATGGGGGGGTCTGACCAATACTCCCGCAATCTCCCAGCAACTGCAGAGCAAAAATGTTGATTGTATGTCACATTATTTCCCAGGATGTATTGTCCAGCTGTTCTGCAGCAGCAGCATGAAAAATTCAAGACACGATGCACACAGAATGAGCGTCTTTATGCAGTTCAATTCTTTATGTCTCATATGTAGAGACAAATACCTGGAAGAGGAGTAAAGATACTTTTTATACATGTAGACAAAGTCAACAACAATATGGGAAAAATTCAACTTCCTGTATTGGAAAAGCTCTGACAGGTGGAAAAACTTAAATAAATAGTGAGAGATCACTTCTTTGGAAGGGATGAAGAAAAAAGTCCTTGTTTTTTTTAAATCTGTACAAAAAGCAAAGTGTAAAAGTGACAGCCTGTCTGATTCCACTGTTTCCAATCTTATTGCTAGGCTACGCTAATCTGCTGGGTCCAGCTGCATATTCTCTGCTTGGATGTGAGTGTCATAGATTTTTATTTTTATTTTTTAATGAGTTGGTAGATACGTGCATTTCTCCAAATCCAAACTATTGTGCAAATCAAGGAATATGACAGTGACATACAAAATCTTCAGTTGTGTAAACGACAATAACTAATAAAGGACAAACACACAGGGATACTTTATTTGAACATCTATCGGGTCTACACTTGTGGAAGATGATTCCGTTGAATTTTTTTAAAGCATCAGGATGCTTGGCAAGTGTCCTCAGAAAACTCTAAGCCCATCCCCACGATGAGACTTGGGTCCTGTTGGGGAGAGTGATGTGGTTCGACTGTGGTTGGATGGCTGGCCGGTTGGCCGGTCAGGCTACACTGGAATGCGGGCTCTTTTGTTTGTCTGAGAGAGGAGTGGGTCAGGGGGAGAATGCCATTGATGATTGCAGAGAGGAAGAATGAACCTCCAGGAAGTGTTCTCTCTCTCCCCGCTCCCCCACTCTCCCACTCTCATTCTCTCTCCGTTTCTCTCTTTCTCTATCTTTTTCTGTCTGTGAGAACCTTCACCGTGCCGAGCCTCTCTCTCTGAGGCCACGGTCCCCAGGCACAACCACTGCTTTGTCTTGCCCTGTGAACACACACCCCTCCTCTACTGGGTGCCTACGTTTGCCAGGGCCAGTGAAACACAGGGCCACTGCTCCTATTCTTATCCACATCGCTATCGCTGCTTTTTCATGTGACACACACATCAGACACATTACACTTATATATTTATTTTAGTTTACAGGAAGACACTATTATCTCCTTGCATCCAGCTTTTAGACCAAATAAAGACAGTTTTTATTTTCAGAGCATGACACCGAGTCTTGGTCATGATCATCTGGACATGACCAGGGTGCAGATATCCAACCTCTGTGAGAATATAACAGCACCGGCCTAAAAATGGAATAAAGCAGTAAGTGGATAAGAATCTAGCCGGTGGCCCCTTCTGACCAGTGGCTGCCGCCTCCCGTCACATTGCTCATTCCCCTCTGTGTCAGAAGGCTGTGAGGAGCTGCAAATGGCCCTTTCAAAACACACGACAGCTGGAACACAGGGCAAAGGTGACCCAGGCAGTTGGGAGGAAAGGGGGGGGGGGTTGAAGGGAGAGCGGGGAGGGGGAGAGAGGGCGCACGAGATGAGCAGCTGCAGCCCCAAGCCCCTGTTTCTCCACCATGCCACCATCCCTGGCTTTAACGATCACAGGACAGACTCTGACGACTGTGTGTGTTTTCTTTTCTTTTTTTTAATAAAGTCTCAAAAATGTGCAAAATGTGTGCCCTTTTTTTGTCTGTTCTCAGAAATCACCCTCCCTGTCTCAAGACAAAAAACACAAAGGCACTGGGTGATTTGGTACCAGGGAATTCCACAACCCAAAGCAGGATTAGAGGCCTTAAAAAGTTACCAATAGACCCCCTCTAACTAACAAAGCATGATTAATAGCTCTTTTATCAGTCTGGATATACCAGTAGCAATTTTTAAGACAAAAAAAGTGTGTTTCTTTCATCCACAGCAAAAAATAAAATACATTTTTGAGAGGATTTTTAAAGTAATCCAACTTGTATGTGAACTTTGAATATCCAATTCTCTTCAAACAGATCTGATGAAAAGGGAAAGTCAGAGTGAATTCAATCAGATAACATATTTAATGATTTATGTTACTACCGGTTAGGTCTAAAATCTATCAGATGAAATAAGACTTTACTTAAATAGACAACACATTTCATACAAAGCTGAAAAACAATGTGTTTAAAAATACTGGAATACTATGAGTAATACAATAAATAGATACAATAAAATGAAGGATAAGATCGACTCGGTTTTTTATTGCTCCACATGTGTTCCTCCCTTACTTTGCCACACTTCAGGGTTGACCACACTCCCTCCTCCCCCCTGATGGAGGGACAGGTGTTTTGATAAGAGCCAATAGATGTTCCCAGTGATCTGCTGCTGTGTGAATTCACGGAGCAACACCACCACCACCGCCACCGAACTTTATTGTGGCCGCGCGCTATCGCGAGACTTGTGCCATTATCAACCTGCTTGACACACAGCAGCGCTGAGTGCAGCCTGCCTTGCCAGGGTTAGGACCGAAGCTTCAAGAAACGACAAGGAGCAGCGAAAACATCTGGACCGCACATCATGAGAGGAGACCGGGGCGTGTAGGTGGGGGAAAAGGACGACGGATCGGGCGGAGATACATGTGAGTACGGTGCGGTTGTTTGCGCTTTTAAAACGCAGGAAGCGAAAGTTAAAGTGTAAGCCTCGTCGCTTCGTTCGGCGCAGTTGGCTTTGCTGTGAGTTCCTCCGCTGTTTTTTCTAAAAGGATCCCAGTAACGCGTTTCCCAACACGGACACAGAGCTCGGTTTACAGCGCCCTCGGACCGATCCGTCTTACAACTTTTCTTGTTTCTCTTTTCAAAATAATCCAACTTCTGTGCGT
The DNA here is from genome assembly GCF_024713975.1 of Paralichthys olivaceus. Classification (NCBI taxonomy): domain Eukaryota; kingdom Metazoa; phylum Chordata; class Actinopteri; order Pleuronectiformes; family Paralichthyidae; genus Paralichthys; species Paralichthys olivaceus. The sequence continues at coordinate 17,112,031 of NC_091104.1, read as the reverse complement.
AAAAATCGCCACACGCAAACACGAACCGCGCTGTGTGCGGCATCAAACTTTTAATAATCAGTCAATTTTTTTTATTTTTTCTCACCATCTGCCTTTTCTGTTTTGAATTAGCCCCTTTTAAAGAAACACCCACAGCTGTGTGCGTGTGTCCGAGCGGTGCGTAAAAAGGCCCCGCGGCTCGTTTTTTTTTCTTCTATTCTCATCCGCGACCATCGAAGTGCAGCTTTGCTCAGCTGATAGATAAATGACCCGGTTTGATTATTATTTTTTAAGTTGACGCTTTTATCACTTACAGATCTCGCTCCGTTTGGAGAGTTGTGTGTCTTTTTTGGACTGCGCACAGCTCCGGAGTTTAACATATGGCATAAAGGGGAGCACAGCTGGAGGTAGCGTTTCCATTGCGGTGATGTCAGAGCAGCTGACTCCACAGCTTGCAGTGTAATTAGCAAACAGAGCAGCAGTTTACTCACTCACTCTGCGCTGCTCTTATTTTTTTCCTCTTCTTCACGCCGGCCTCCCTCCTCCCTCCCCTTGCAATGGACGAGTCGGATCATTCCCAGTCCCGCTCCTTGCTTGTTCTGTAAACACCGCTGTTTTGTGTGCGCTCGGAGACGCACCGGTGCGTCACTATCCGCTCACATTTTTTGGAGACGCAGCGCAAGAAGTGTGGCTGACTACCTCTACTACCAATCCGAATTGGATCAGCGGATCCGTCTGCAGCCGTTGTCCATGGGTGGGTGAGCGCAGCGCGGAGTGTCCTGCATCAGTGTTGGGATCCTCAAGTTGGATAAAGTTGTTCATGCAGACATTTAAGAATATTTCTGGATCAAGTTTAAAAATTGGGAAGGATTTTCTGTTGTATTTAAAGCATGTTTTCTGTGTTTTCCGGTACTTTTAAAATCACGCATAATTTGGAAGAAGTTCATTTCTCTGTTTTTATACTTCGAGCTTGTTTTCGTGTCCGATGCACGAGCTCCTTTGATCGGCTCCATTTCGTTCATCCACCATCCTGTTTGTCCTGTTTTTCACCAGGTTATGAAGGAAGAATGGAGTTCCCAGACCATAGCCGCCAGTTGCTGCAGTGTCTGAGTCAGCAGCGTCACCAAGGTTTCCTCTGTGACTGCACTGTTCTAGTCGGCGAGGCTCGATTCAGAGCGCACAGAGCCGTGCTGGCCTCCTGCAGCATGTACTTCCATCTCTTCTACAGGGACCAGCTAGACAAAAGGGACGTTGTGCATCTCAACAGTGACATTGTGACAGCCCCTGCTTTCAGTCTGCTCCTTGAATTTATGTATGAGGGGAAGCTGGAGTTCAGCTCTCTGCCAGTGGAGGATGTCCTGGCAGCAGCCAGCTACCTCCACATGTATGATATAGTCAAAGTGTGCAAAGGCAAGCTTAAGGATAAGGAACTTTTGTGCCTGGACGAGGGTTTGGGACTCAGCTGCCTGGACAGGGAAAATTCCTCGGATGGCGAGCTGCACAGTAAACAGCTACTCCGGCGACAGCTCCAGTCACAGTCTCTGGGGCTTCACAGGGCCCCCCCGGCAGAAGAGTTTGACATGGACAACAGCGAACTCAGGCTGGCTGTCACAGATTGTGATAGGTCTACACGGAGCAGGCAGAAGGCGAACGGTCACTCTGGCAGGTCCCCGGACCTTGTAAGTGTCAATTATGTGTCAGCAGAGGCCGAGCCCTGCGTCCAAACAGCTGGAAAAACAAAAGCTGATGTCAGTAGTTCCACCGCATTGCTGTCCCAGAGGTCCCGGGCTTCAGATGACATGGACTGTGCACTGGATTTGTCTTTCAAGCCTCTGTCTAGCAGAGATCCCTTACACCCCTCCTACGTCTCGGGACAGCTGGCCCTCGACAGCCAGCAGCAGGGCATTGAGCCACTTGTTAAAGACGAACACGACTTGCTGTCAGAGCAGGAGGACAGTGAGCCGATGAGCCCTGAGAGCCAGCGCTTTGGGAATAGTGCCAGGAGCTCGGTGGTGACAGGGTTCGCTGCCCTCTTCCCAGGCAACAACGGCTCCACAGCCGCCCTGCTCTCCCAGGAGGAGGACCTGATGGACGAGGAGGGGGAGGCCTGCAGAGGGAGGGAGGGCGCCCCAGGCAGGGCGTTGGAGGAGCGGAGGGGCAGGCTTCTGGGGGACAGCGAGGAGGAGGAGGAGGACGACTTGGCCTCTTCAGACATCTCCACCTCCAGCGGTGTGCTCCTGCCCCCGGGGCAACAGGTGTGTGTGTGCCCTCTCTGTAGCAAAGTCTTCCCCAGCCCTCATGTGCTGCAACTGCACCTCAGCTCACACTTCCGCGAGAAGGAAGGCGCTCGCTCCAAACTGTCCCCAGATGGTTCGGTCCCCACCTGCATGCAGTGCAACAAGACCTTCTCCTGCATGTACACCCTTAAGCGCCACGAGCGCACACACTCTGGTGAGAAACCATACACCTGTGGCCAGTGTGGCAAGAGCTTCCAGTACTCTCATAACTTGAGTCGGCATGCTGTAGTGCACACACGTGAGAAGCCTCACGCTTGCAAGTGGTGTGAGCGGCGCTTCACCCAGTCTGGGGACCTCTACCGCCACATCAGGAAGTTTCACTGTGGCCTTGTCAAGACTCTCGCCATTGGATAAAAAACCTCTCACCAGTGCCATTGCATAAGACAGAAATGTCTTATCATACACTGAATACAATTACTGAACCATTCTCCTGTTAGTATACACATGTTGGCAGTCTGTCGGAGACATATCTTTTGGATTCTAACCCCATGTGGCATTTCTCAAGTTTAAAAAGATGTAGCAACTTCTGAGACTGGAGCTGTTTACTGTGCCGACGATGTTGAAGGTGCAGAGGCTGCTCAGATTAACATGGGTGCTGTGAAATTCAAGCTGGATCTGTGTGAGCGACGATGAACAAATCAGACGATGCACTTGTTTGTTTCTGCCCTGTTTGTGTCAATCTGTTGAGTTTATTTACTGAGAGAGAGAAAAAAAACATCCTATGTTTTTACCCTCTGGGTAATGATGGCTAATGCTAACATATGTTAATACAATCGTTAGAGTAGTTGAGACTTTTGTGCACATGGGAGATCAGAACCGTCCGTGAGTAGCAATATTTGATTTTTTTTCAAACGCTCCTTCATTTATTATTATTATTATTTATTATTTGGGATTTGTTTAGTCCTCTAACAAGTAAACTATCATAAGGCAGCAAAACTAATGAAGTCTGACTACTGGAAGTATGATTAATATTATTGTTCACAGTTTATGTTTGGTTGAAATGAAGTCAACTACAGTTTTATGTTGTTTAGAACAAGAGACCCAGACCATTATATCATCATGTTTCTTTTTTTGCCTTGGGGAGAGTTAACAGCTCTTTTAGTTACTAATGTAAGTGTGCACATATCGATGACACGGCCTTGTAATACTTAAAAAGAAATGTTGTATAAGCAGCGGAGGGATGGAGAATTAGTTAGGGGCTGATGCCTGTAACACTGGTGCCTATTCAAGTCCTCAACCTAGTGTACTTACTAAAAACAAGAATGATATATATATTATCATGCCTTTAAATCTGGATAACACTCCGTATACCAGGTTATAACAAAGGTAATCGTCTGCTCTGGAAGGATCCAAGCGTGTGCTTAATTTAATAATTTTTTACAAGAATGTAATGAAAGTAAATCAAGCTCCTGTCAGTTAAATGTTTATTGGTGCGTTTGGGTTAAAAGCAAAAAGTTGCCGGTAAATTACCTGGTTACTTCCTGGTATGGCATATAAAGGGCACGTTGATATGGGGTTTGAGGCAAACCCTCCGCAGGCAGGGAGGGCAAAGACGGAGACAGGTGGTGTTTGTCTGAGATGTGCCATTTGGCCGAACCTGCTGACTTTTCTTTCTCCGAATTAACTTTCTCCACATTTATTCTTACTGTACGTGTGTCTAAGTTACTACTGATGAAGTTGGAGCGTTTAGCGGCGCAAGTCTTTTGGGCGGGAAGTGGATCTTCTTCTGTCCGTTCCCAGCACGAGGTGTGGCGCTAAAAGTTCCTGATATTTGTCTAATCTGTCCTGAGAAGACTTGATCAGAATTTTATTTATTAGTTTGGTTCAGGGTTAACTGTAGGTGTAGTTCTTGTTTCTATGAGCTCGAGAGACGCCACGTCTTGCCTATAGCGATCTTGGTACTCATTAACTGGTATTTGGGGGCTGTCTGTTCATTTTCTCTGTGCAAATCAAGTTACTGTAATTGTATTTTTAATACACCATGTAGAAACCTCTGTGGAGTGTTCAAGGTGTGTCACATGGAACATAGAGAAGCACTTGTTTTTAGCATGCGTATAGTTTCAACACTATTGTCTAGGCTGCTATTTCTTACTGTTTGTATATTTAATGTAAATATATATTCTATTTATCAGACTGTTTGTTTTTCCGTGTGACATCACGCATCGAGGAGTCAGGTGTCTTATCGAGGCCACCACCTCTTAAAAGTGTCACGTCTTCCAGAGAGAGTTTGGTTCCTTCTTTCTTTTTCCTCCATTTTTAAGACTTGATTGGACTCCGCCCCGCACAAATCAGAGCAGTTAGTAAGCGCTCCGACTGCTGTTTGGCCACAGGAAACAGCGGTCCACAAGCACAGTCACATTGATACGGCATCGGCTACCTATAGAAACGAGACAATACAGGCATTGTCCCACCCCCACCTCTCTCCCTACCAAGTCCCAGGTAGTTCTCAAGGGATCATTATGCATCTCTCTCTCAGAACTGTGGGGAGAAAAGCCAGCGCAAGTCTCTCTTTGCACTTTTCTGTATTGAATGGAGCCCTTGGAATGTGAGAAATGTATTTGGCAAAGGGAGACCAAGGAAACTGCAAACAGGTGTATTGTTCGGAGGCATCAAAGAACAGGGCCCCCCCCCCCCCGTCCCAGCATGCAGTAGATAAACGCTTCATTGTTCCCCCTACATGCAGAAGTACCACGGTGATTTGATTGCACATCTATCACGAGAATATCAGAGTATTGTTTTCAAGAAAAGTTGCAGAGACTGACGCGGAATATCTGGAATAGAGGTCAGACGTATGTGCTTTTAGCCTGTCCATTTCTACAGAGAAACCCTGAGGTTTCGTTTTTCTCATTTTGACTTTTATGTGAATCACCAAGGTTTCTTTCAGGACACAAAAGTGATTTCTGAGCGTTTGCAAAGGTTTTAAGCGGAGAAACCCAAGTTTAGAAGGAATCAGATCATTTCTTTTGGAATTACATGCAACCTCCCGGACTGGCCGTTGACAACAGAGCCCTAGCGAACGGGAATTGCTTGTAGTTTGGCTCCCCTTGTTTACTTGCACAAACACTCCTGTTGTTCCCACGACAGGTTAATCACTTTGGTTATTCATCAGAACAATAGACTTGTGTCAGCTACATAGATGCCACAATAGTGTTAGTAATGTATATTTCAATCCAACCGCTGGAATGTAGATTGTCACTGTTTCATTTCTAATCTATCTAAAAATAACTTGATTCTCTAATGTACATGTGTACAGAGGTAGACGAACAGACAAACTAATGACATGTAAAAAAAAATCTCTTCCTTCTTTTTATTCTTTGCAGTCTTTATTTATACCTCCAGGATGATCACCACATGTGCCTTGTAGACACACGGATAGGTGTTGCATCTGGAGAAGGCCTTTTTCAATACTGAACATTTTTGCCCTCGTCGGCGGTGTCAACGTTCACATCACAGCTGCAGTGGCTCGCCCACTAATGTGAAACCCTTCACAGCTGTTGGTTCTTATTTTTCATTTCTATCATATCAAAAAATGTAAATCCTGACAAACTGAAGGTTTGAAGTCCATTTATTGTTGCTGCTTTGAGAGAGATTACATCAAGGTTTTGAGATTTATTTCACCCTTTTTTTTTTGTCTGTGACTAAATCTGTTTTGGATTTTTGTTAAACTGAAGACAAGCATTTGTGTTTTGGCTCTTTAGAAGCCAGTGCTAGTGGGAACTAACAGTATGTTCCTCAGTTAATGTCACTGTTGAATGTGAAACACTGAGATTTTGATTGTTGACTTTTGTGGAGATGGTGCCTCTCTCGACTGAGGGCTGTGTTCTCCTAACTCATGCTGTATGATCTTTTTAAGTAAAAAAAAAAAAAAGACTTTACCGATACTGGAATTTTGTCCTCTGCAGGATACAACTGTGAAATTGTGTATAATCATGAGAAATATTTATTATTGCATTTTGCTTCTTGTGCAACATTTGACTGTCTCCTTTTTAATTTGGGTTAAAAAAAAAAAAGACAAAAAGCTTCTAAATGTCAAACGAAAAATCTTTTTAATAGAATTTGTAGAAGTGCCATTAGATTTTAATATAATTTTTTAATAAGAAAGGTATATTTTATAGTAATCAATTGCTTCAGTGTTAGTCGTGTAGAGATTAGAGGACAATCTTTATGCAGAATTGACATTGCTTAGATATTGAGGCAATTTAATTTGATCTATAACTGTATGTGCATTTTCTTTGTTTGCGCTTTTGGAGTGTGCTTGTGTGTGTGTGTGCTGTGGAAATGTGACAATCTTGATTTAGGTCTTTATTAAGATTATGCATAGAATTAAATGGAACAACTTTCTTTCGTTGTCTGGACTCCATTCATTCATGTACATGCACCTTTTCACACGTAATCCAACACATGATGATCAATATAAGAGAAGCAGGTTCTTACTCATAAATACTTAAGAGGTGACTTGTCTGACACACAGCAGCAAGTGTGTGTGTGTCACTGCAATGTGTAAAGAGACAACAGAATGTGATAATACTGCTGGTCTTGCAGGCCGTATCCCTCTGAAACCATAAACTGAGCTCAAGGACAGAGCGATTTCAAGATGAGCTCCCATTGTTCCAGACCTGATGCCAATACTAGAGCTAAACCTGGAATAACAGAGCCAGCTGCCTTTGTAATGTAATTATTACTTAAACTTAACTTATAGCAACTAAACTACACACGATTTGTGTTATCTGTACGTAAAGAAACATGTAAGAAACCTGCAAGTCTGCTTGATGCCAATTCAGTGGACATTTACAATGGGGAGAACTTTTAATTATTTCCCCGCTGCACCATGAAAGAAATCCAGCTGCTCCGCGGCGTGATCCCAATGGGGATGTGCTCGGGTTCCCACCACCCTCCCCCCAGGCCCAGCTCACCCATTCTGGGAACGCCATATAGACATGGGCCACATCCAACTGCCCCTGCCCCCATCCATCCTACCTCCACCCCCACAGCCCCCAAAACCATGGCCCCAAACCTCGGCCTCATCCCACCACTCCATTGTGTGCATGGGTAGTAGTTCAGCCAGGCTATTGTCTGGCGCGGCTCCCCAGCACGTACTTTATGCACAAACAGACGACACAGCGGCGCTGGCCAGGCAGCTCCAACATAAAGAAAACAATGTCCTCCCAAGATCATTCATAAACACCCTGAACAGCCCTGGCAACAGCTTCGCCCACAATAAATAAGGGCCACTCCGCAGCGCTGTGGACACCTCACACTGTACACATCCACAGCAACATCTCACATCTGCCTTCAGGATCCAGGGGCTGCCTGGTGTGTGCGTGTGTGTGTGTGTGTGTTAACTATGGACCAAGACCTTCACATGGAAAGTTGGGGCCATGTGATAGAGCTTAGCTGCAGGGTGACGAGCTGGGATATGTGCAGTGTAACTCGATGGTGTAATAAAACATTCCTTTTCTGAGGCTCAAAGCCGGGCTCCTTTGGCTTTGAATGATTTTTGTGTGTGTGTGTGTGCGTTTAGAGGCACTCAAGAGAAGTTGAGAGGAAAGTTGTAAGTGTCCACAACCTCAACAGGGCCAGCGGTGGGAGCCCTTGACCTCTGAAGGGACGGACTGCCAGGGACAGCTGGTGTGGCCTGTGTTTATTTATTTATTTCTTAACAAAAGACAGGTGGTCACACTTGAAAAGGGCACACAAACACAGTCACACACGCGCCTGTGCACAGACGATGCACGTGCACACACACACACAACCACAGGGGTAGTTTTTCTCTGTATTAACACATGCATACGTTATCATCCACTTAATTTTGCAGGAGCCATTCTTATGACTTTCAGAAAATCCCGCTACTGCCCAGAACAAACAATAATAATTGGATTCTCAATGAATAAACTAATAGTCTGGAGTAAAAATAAATCTCAGCCAGAGTCCATTACAGCCAGCTTTTACAAATCAGACATGTGAAGCAGCATTTACACTCTTAATCCCAACCTGCGACCCAGATCTGAACTCTGTATGAATTGCTACATGTGCATAAGTACATATCAACTGGTGCCCTCGTATACTGCGTTTGCCTTTTTTGGAGCGGCTTGCCCTGACAGTGCCAAGACAGTGTGTCCTTGGTCCAGTGTACAGCTGTCACTTACTCACACTCGTTGACGCATATTTATAGCAGCAGCATCACTGGGCCTGACGCTCGCCACGCTCAGACCACAGCTGGTCCCCAAAAGAATGGGTGAAAGACAAAGCCACGTGCTCCCGCTGGCCGGCCGCAGTTGGTCCTGTCTGGAGCTCTGTGGGCGATTATGTGGCCCCCTTCTCCTCGCAGACATGCGGGCCATACATGCAGCAGGGAGAGGATGAGGAGGGCCCATTCATGGGGCGGGGGTGAGAGAAAGCACACCATGACCTTTTTTTCTCTCTTTCTCTTCTTTGGGTGTCAGGGATGGGGATGTAGTGAAAACCTTGGCAGCTGCAGCTGTCTTGTTTCTGAAGGTGCATAAACACATCACATCCTTATTAAGCGATAGCAAAGGGGGGGGGGGGGGCTGCGCATCAGCATCCTTTAGTCTAATAAGTCCACAATTAATATAGTGGACATTTTGGATGACATACAGCAATGTCCCCTGTTTAATGTCCTGCATCTAGAGTCTTAAACGTTTTGCTTTCAGAATAAGGAGAGGGTCAAGACAATGGAGTCCTGCCACTGATATTTGCCTCTTTAATGCAATAGCCCTGATTGATTAAGGTGAAGGAATAGAGGATGAATGGAAGAGTGATTCTTGAGGTTGTGACCTGTGCCGACTTTTCTCCATTGACATTCTGTAAATTACTTTCCCAAAGAGTAATAAAGAGAGGTCTGATGCAACGATGGATCACAGGAAATTAGTTGAATGGTTTCATCGTTGAAAGCGGGACTCAAATATTTGGAGCTTTCTGTGACTCATAACTCCTCAACAGTGTTACTCAGACCATTACAACAAATGTATCTCCTCAGGATAAAGAACATTTCCAACATGTCCTTGTAATTTCAGCTGGTTAGTTTAGTTAATCTGCATCTGCAGTCCCTGGACAGCGAATACAGTATGCCACATGAAAACATCATCTGAAATATACTTGGCGATTAGGATAATAAGTAGCCTATAGTTAGACACTATGTTGGAAATGTTGTGTGTTACTTGGAGAGCCACGGAAATAAAGACATTTTTGTGAAACATCTAGTTTTATGGAACTTTTGTATTGGGGCTGAACTGTATTTTTCCCCATTATCCGTAGTCTATTAATATCCTTTACAACTAATGACTCAAAAAAAAAAGTTCTAAGAGCTCAGAATATCACTAAATATCTTGTTTTGTATGATCCAAATGTTTAAAACCCAGAGATTTTCAGTTTACAGTGATTCAACCCATAGATTCAACAATAAATGAATTGAGTCTTCAACGAATCTGCCGCAGATTAATATTCTGCATTATCACCTATTGATTTCAGCCAATTACTCCTATCCTTTTATAAAGTGGATCCAAAGGCCAAATTGGCATACAATTTTAAATGTGTCTTCCTTACAAGTGTTTAATGATCACCTCCGAGTTCCTTAAAGCCTTATCAAGAAATGTGCAGACAACTTGACGCCTTGCTTGCCAGCAGCTGTCTTGTTCGCTGAGCCAGAAATCAAGTGGTGCCCTCGGACACCAACTGCAGAGCTCCCCAAAGACCGACAGAGCCACAACTGGCCCGCTGAGCCGGGGATGTGACTCAACAGCTCACAGGCGCATATGCAATAAGCTCCAGGAAGTGTACTCATCCATGCTAATATCTATAATAGCATGTCATGCGGCTGCTTTCTATAAAGCTGAGTGCTGAGGACTTGTGCCACCAAGAACAATTACTCACAGTGTACAATACCTGACCCTGAAAGCAGTCATCATCAGTGACGAGCCATGGCCAAGACAAAGTGATGACTACACCCTCAAGGTCGTGTCCAGCGGGGATAATTGTAGCCAAATTGTCTGCTGCAAATGCCCCGGTCCTGCTCAACCTCTGGGTCATCTTGTTTTAATAAATAAATCTGATAGCAGATTCTCAAGGTCAGCGCAATGCAGGCTGGATTGGAATTTCATTATCATTGCCAAGCTGAGACAAAACTTTCACACTTTTAAGTAAGAGGTTGAAAAAGTACCTCCTTAGCACGGTGAGATTAATTTGTTCATCCACACACAAAGCAGCGTTCTGTGAATTAGCCTGACTGGGACGCAGTCGGCGAGGAACACGGTTAAGTCCTTGAAGTGTGCTGCCATCTGCTGATGCATCAACAACACAGACAGAAGACAACTCGGTTGCCTTTCAGGGGATTTAGTAGTTTTGTAATATTTATGAAATTAAGTTCCTGTGCATCTTTAATCATTCAGATTATATAAACACATTAACAAGTGAACTCAAAAGAAATTTCATTTAACTGTGTACAAAATAGTTCAAGTTTATTTCAGTTACTTTTGAAAAGGAATACATATACACATATACAAGATTTTGATCACATTGTTAAAAAAAACACCACAGGTATAAAATGTAGTCTGAGCAATATGTCGTGTCTCATAACTAAATATACATTAGATACATATTCAAGCATAAACTCCTGATCAGTCCTTTGATCCTCCTTTATGTCGAGCAGCTGCAGCACAGTACTTCATCATATTGTCCGCTGTAACTGTGGGGGGGGAAATGATACTGAATATTATTAACTTGTTTATATGTTATCATTGATCATTAACAGAAAATGTTTTCGAAATGTTGGACCATTGTACTATCCAAGATGACTTCACATTCACCAAGTTGGGGTTTCAGTGTTTCTCAGACTTTAAAGGCCAGTGCTTAGGATTTACTGACATCTAGTGGTTAAACTGAAAACCCCCTTCACTTCACTTCCAAGCATGCAAGAGAAACTTTAGAGGCCTTCAGGTGACATAACACAAAAGGCGCTTGTTCCAGCCAGTGTTTGATTTGTCCTGTCTGGGCACGCTATATAGATCTAGAGGCTCTATTCCAAGATAACAAACTGGTTCTTGGTTCCAGGTGATTTCACACTAATGAAAATATGATTTTAAATATTATATTCCAATTTCTGCCCATAACCTTAACCCTGAATCCTACACACTGGATCTCAAAGGCTACATCGACAAGTGGATAGAGGCAGCCATGAGCGCTACAGGTAAAAAAATGATACAGAAAAGGAAACCAACTACAAAATATGCTGCAACACGGCAAAACTTGCAGTGTTACGGGAAAAATAACCTGATTACATAAAAACTGTAATTCGATCTAAACTTGGACGTCATGCACAGATTTTCCAAGTAAGTTACTTGGTCCAACTCACCATTTGAAAGATGTGAGTTGCCTTGTCATACTTAAAAAGACAAACACGCAGTTAAATAGTTTCTTGCCAGCAACTGATGTTTTAAGGCCAATATTTTTGTGCCTGGTTTGGACAATTATGAAAATCCTCCTAACAAAAAGGAGAAATGCTGTCTATCCTTTGGTTTTCTTGTCAACTGAAATTTAACAGTTATATTGATAAAGGATAAAGTTTTTTAATATTCAACCATGTTGAGGTGTTTGGGGAAATGGAGTGACAAGGCAATCAGAAATGACTTACTCTATGATGGTGCAGACAGAGCAGCAGAAGCTGGAGCAGCTCGAGCATTGTCGCGTACAGGAGGAACACACTGGGCGGTCACATTGGGAGCACGGGGTCCTGGAGCCCTGGCTCTTCTGACAAACACAGCAGCCTGCAGGAATCGCTGGTGTACCTAGACACAAGGTACACCGCACAATGGATTGGCATTTAGCAAAGCACCTCAGTTTGAGTGCACACTTACCATCCTGTGCCAATGGTGACATCTGCTGGTAAAAAACAAACAAACCTTTTCTTTTGGGGTATGGAGTACACAGCGCCCTCTGCAGCCAGATGTGGCAACTCATTCTTTTGGGCTCAGTGTCTAAGTGATTTGAGGCTTTTTGTGTAGAAAAAAACAAAGCATATCAGTCTCTTGACTGGAGCTCTGACTGTGTTGTCCCACTCAATGAACCGAAACACAACTGAACGGTGGACATCACCCATGATCCACAGCTTCCTGAAGCAGAAGAGCTGTTGCTGTGACAATTACACTGAACTATATTCAGAATTCTTGATATTTTAAACATTTCCTGAATATTGGAAATAAACACTGGTTTTCAATGACTTAAGTCTTTTAAACTAATCTACAGTTCAGCATTACTTTTGAACTTGCTGGGCCTGATTCTAACAATTAAAATCAGTCAGTTAAACACTTCTCACAGGAGACTGTACTCGCTCACCAAAGTTACATAGAGCAAGAACGGGAGTCTGCAAAGGGAGAGGGGATGAAAGAGGCACCATTTTCTCTATTCCAAGTCTGTGAACAATCTAACTTTTTTTAAAGCTGCTATTTTGAGGGGGGGAAATCCTTTGTGTGCTTTGCAGCTTACTGTGCCATATTCCTTTTTGTGCCAAACATTCTCTCTCACCCAATAAAGCACCAAATGTCATGGTTTGGGGGAAGGAATCATTACAGCATCTGGCAGTGTGAGTATTCTGCTAATACACAAAAATGTGACGATCGTTTAATTAATAGTAAGTATATCATATGGACTAAATCAAAGAAAAGGTTTGTCATTGCTAGCATCTTGGATATGTCATTAACCCAGACAACATAATTAGTTGGGTACAATTATTAATCTCTCTGACCTACGTTTTCCGTGATCTATTACAGGACAACTTGTGGTCGAACTATTGTGTCAGCTGTTTGAGGACAATCACAATCTTGACTTTACATGGTCCAATAAGTATTTCCACTAGGTTATATGTTCACTGAGGACTGCTGAACACACTCTTACTTTAGGTCTTGCTAGGAGAGTGTGGCCCAGTTACTCCAAAGGATCTACTTGCATTATATGTGACTTCCAATACTTCTTTTGAGAAGAGATCAGTCACTTCACTACAGTGCTTTCACTGCTCTCACATCTTTAGACCTTGTATGACCTCCAGCCAGGAGGCTATGTTTTAACCCCTGTCTGCTGGTTTGCTTAATTGTCAGCGGGTTTTACGCAAAACTATGAAACAGCAAAGTTTAGTGGAAGGGTGTGACATGGGCCAAGAAAGAACCCAATAAAATTTGCCATGGATCCTTAACAAACGGATTTCACTTGGTTAAACATTGCAAAACTGCAAGGCAGTTTTCATAATTTTATAAAATAAAAATGAGGTATATTTAGAGGACTTGTATCCATGAGTGTGTGAAATTTGGTGCAAATCTATAATAAAAAAATGAATGAGGAGACTGTGGGGCCTCGGAGGTATGCACACCACTGAGGGCCGTTCTATTATTATTGTTTTAGTGAAAATCCCACTGAGGTTTTTCTCCAGCTGCGTCCCAATGTGGGGGTCTCCTCTACATGGCCTACGAAAGAAGGATGCCCCGTGACTTGGGACATGGCTTCTGATTCAGTGGCAGCTTTTTGACCTTTTATAGAATGTGGATACAATAAGGTTAATGTTCCTGATTTACTCATCAGAACTATTCTCATGCTGCTGTGTCCAGATGAGTCGGTGCATGTGGTTTCAACCTGTTCTCACCTGGTGCAGCGTTTACTCTCGTCAGTCTCCCATCGTGTCCAATCAGAGTCTGTCCTCTCAGCAGGGTCTGGTTACATGCGGGTGTCTCAGCTGGTCCTGCTGACTGCGGGTCCGTGGACTTCTCCTCTCCGGTCCAGATTCTGTCCATCACGACCTTGGCTCCGTTAAAGAGCAAGTTCTTTGTCTTCTCTGGTGAAAGAAAGAGACGCCTACACGTGACTCTCCGCACACTGTGTTAGCTCAGAGGTCATTAGCCGTGAAAACCTTGTTCAACAGGGCAAACTAATGACACGACAAGTATCGTGTGACCGCTAAGCGTTTGGTGAACACGAGCAAACACATTAAAAGCGACCACCGTCAACAAATCGAGGACATTTTGGAAGATGAACCAAATCCCGCTGGAAAACATTTTACGACGCTAGCTCGTACTTACCGTAGATTTCCTGCCGGTATTTGTTCCCGAACACTCCGAAGTTGTTCAGCTCCTGTTGTCTTACGTGTACTTTGTACTGAGAGGAGAAGGTCTCAGGGAACGGACACGATCTCTTCGGCATTTTAGCAGCTGAACTAAAGTTACACGGTCCAACACACGTCCGGACTTGTTTGTTGCGGGAAAAAGTGGAAGAGAAGATGCGAGGAGCCAATCACGCGCCTTCTTTATTGTCACGTGAAAGCTAGGAGCCAATCGAATCGCTGCTCTGCCGTCATGTGACATCTGGCTGAATACTAAACTTCCCGCATTATGCTGCGTTCACGGGCTGTGGAGAATTCTGTGAAGTTTTTGTTGTTCAATTTAAAAAAGCAACAACAGGAGATTAGTAGAAGACATGAAGGAAAGGTGCTCATTTTTCTCTTACATATTTATTTGAATCAAGTCAACGAGTTTCTTTTTTTAAACTTATGATTAAATTCCCAAAATAATCAAAACAGTCCCAGTTTATCTAGTAACTTTTATTTGAAAATATTGGTGCCAGTTAAAATGGTGACATGGCTTTTTATTGACATTTGTGGTATACTTACATCCTCTAATAGTCATAATAAAAGAAGAGAAGAAGAGATTTTTAGCTGCAACAAAACAAACAAAACCAACACTGCTAAAAGGCTATATAGATGATTTGTTTATTAACCAATAAAGAGAAAATCATTTTAAGGTCTTGAAAAGATGCCCCACGATCAGTTCTTCCATCAAGGGGAGGTGAAGGTTTCCCTCTAGAACATCTGGATCATGCACTCTCTGGACTTTCCAACACCAACCCACTTAACTGATGAGAGAGAAAGAAACAGAGAAAGATTAGAAAAGTGAGAAAAAATGTAAAAGGCTATTATGGATATATTTGAAACATTAGCGCCTAATGGATATCATGTAGTTTCCTCATCTGTGTTTATTTTAGTTTGTAGCCTTTCAGGGCAAATACTGCCAATACTGTATTTTCCAGCATTCCAATTCATTGGTGTTTGATGCTTATTTTGTGTGAAACTCACTGGGAACTCCGATGTGATTCTCGATGAAGCGGATGTAGTTTTGTGCCTTGGGGGGGAGGTCGTTCCACTTCCTGGCTGCAGACGTGTCCGTCTTCCAACCAGGGAAGGTCTCATATTCGACTTCCACTTTGTGCAAAACATCCATGTTGGCTGTTATTAAAAATAAAATGATTATTAACAAAGACAAAGAGCTACTATATGTATATATATATTTATATGTCATCAAATAAGGCAGATGGGTGTGTGAGTTTTATTATTACTTCCACCAAGAAGGTTACATTTTTGTCGGATTACGCAAAAACTGCCGGACGGATTACCACAAAACTTGGTGGAAGGATGTGGTGTGCGCCTGGAAAGAGCCCATACACCTTTGGTGGGGATCCGGATCATAGGTCAGATCCAGGTATTCATTCCTCTTTCATTGTGAGATAGGGCTGTTTTTCAACATTTTAATTTATTTCTCAGAGATTAAGTCAATGTTCTTGATTTAAGAAACCAGGCATGTTTAGGGGACTGACATTTATAATGTAGTGAATTTAAATGTGGTTTCATATGGACACTGTTGGGCCTTGGCAAAGGTATATGCTCCTCTATTTTTACACATAGTTTCTTCTGTTAAATCACCTGGAAAATGGGGAATTCTTTTTCCATTGAGTTTGTAGGCGACTCCAACTTTGATTTCATCCAGCACGTCCAGAATGTCAAGTTTTGTCAAAGCAATGCTGCAGGGAAAATAACATGTCAGTGGTGAACAAGTTTTTTTCCCATTTTATGATGGTGCAGGAAAAAAAACATCCTTGAAGCATAAATGTGCTTCAAAATAAAAAAAATAGACAAAAGATCTGATTTTATTAAAGTCACTCACGCTGTGAAGCCATTAATCATATGAGCGTATCTGACGATGACTAGATCCAACCAGCCGCAACGGCGCTTCCTTCCTGTGGTTACGCCCACCTCGTGACCCCTCGTCTGCAGCAGCTCTCCTACTGCCTACAGTAAAATGGAAAAAAAACCAACTTACCTCTTAATTTTTATCATTCACGCACTTGAATAATGTCCTACGGGACCCTAAAAATACATATGATCTTGGGTTCTATAAACAGTTGAGTACAATAAAACATGACATGTGCTAGTGAGATAGTTTTCAGTTTGGACATCTTGACCCATGTGTGTGACAAGTAACACAACCCCAGCACCATAGTAAATATATCCTGAACCCACACTCTCACCCTAAATTTATCCCCTGTGAACATGTGACCTGCATGAGAAGTAAAGAGTGTTTGAGCCTATCTCTCCCAAATTTTGACAGCTGCACTCGGTCCCGTCCATCGGCCCTGCCGCCCATTTGTCAGTCCCATGATCACAGTGAATTACATAACATGTCATGTGTTCCTCCTTCATACAATAAGACGGCCAGTAAAAAGAATATGTCATGTGACAGCATGTGGGATAGATGTCTTAATAATATCAGTACTATACTATATCCAGCCCTTACGTTGAGTTGCTCTGTGGGGAACGCTCCGATTCCCACTCTGGTGGTGTAGGCCTTAGCTACACCGAACACTTCACCGATATTCAGAGGAGGGATGCCGAGACCAGTGCACGCCCCGCCCACGGTGCAGTTTGATGATGTTACAAAAGGATAAGTACCTAAAAAGAATAATTCAATAAGTTAAGCAGATCATTCCCAGATCCACAAAGGCAGATCCACATTTTCCTGATGAATTAAAATCTATTTTATCGGTGCTGACTCTACCAAAGTCAATGTCGAGGAGAGCTGCATTGGCCCCTTCAACCAGAATTTTTTTTGGATGTCCATGAAGAGCTTCATACATATAATAGACCCCGTCTCTCACCATCGGCCGCAATCTCTCAGCGTACTCCTGCATGAAACACAAAGAGCAGAATGTTTTGTTGTGTCAGTTAGAAGCAAAATCCTCAAATTTCATTCATGTTTCTTTGATGCTCACCTTGAGTTTTTTCAGTTGGTCCTCAATGTCAACTTCCAAGGATGGATACATGGACTGATACTGGTGGACGAGGTTCTTGAATCTGGAAGGAAATGGAAATTGTGGATCATGGCACAGTCGTGCACTGTGACGGTATCTTTATCATCATTTTTTTCCTGTCATGTCAACCTGGTGGAGAAGTCCTTAAAGTCCGCCAGGAGGTCACACACACGAAGGCCAGTGCGAGAAGCTTTGCTTGAATATGCAGGTCCAATGCCTTTCTTGGTTGTTCCAATGCTGTCGTAATAAAAACAGGAGAATAATTGCAGATATATCTGTGCATGTCTTATCTTTTGTCAAAACTGCAATCTCTAAATCAATATATCACTTTTCTCTGTATCCTTACTTCTTTCCTTCTTGTGCTTGTCGCTCACTTTCCTGTAAGCCATCGACAACCTGGTGGAAATCAAACACTGCGAGAGAGAACACACAAATCAATAAAACACATACAAACACACATTTTCAAAAGACATGTTGTTTCTACAGGCTAAACAATACATACCAAGGTGAGCTCTGTCTGAGACGATAAGTCTCTTGTCCCAGCCTTTCAGACCTGGTCAGAGAACAGAAATCACAGTTATGTGAGGCAACATTAATCTAAATTTACACGAGTGCATTAGAGTGTTTTTCTTTCCTAACATACCTTTCTTGTCATTTTTATCACCTTCCTCAAATAGGCCGGGTAGATGTATGACCACTCCGTTACCTATAAGATTAAAAGTAAGAGTTGACTTAGAGTAAAACCTTTACCAGTGTTCACTAGTATAAGGACTAAAGATCGAAGCCTTTACCAATGAGTGATGTGCTTTTGGGGTTGATGATTCCACTTGGGAGGAGGTGGAAGTCATACTCCTTGCCGTCCACCACCACTGTGTGTCCTGCATTGTTGCCTCCCTATAAATCAAAGCAAACAATGAAATACAGCATGATGTTACTCCCGCCGCAACACAGATGACATTAAGACCTGTCTCGTCTTTTTTCCATGAGGTGCTGATAAGCCACCCTCTTCTCCCCAATTCACTGCTATTTAAACAGACTTGGCTTGTTGCTGGTGGGTCCTCAACTCAGTGTTCCCCCCTACCACCCTCCCCCGGCTAAGGCCTGGCCTTCTCACATATCCAGCCAGCCTGAGAATGTGACCTCGCTCCAGCATGGTGGGTGGGGCTCTCAAGCCTCCAGACCACAGGGTGCTGGTCCTGTCAGTGGAGCAAGCAACAACACAGCAACTGTTGGCAGGACTCACTGTGTCCTGGTGCTGCAGTGACCTACGATTTCTGACCAGGGGCTTATGTTTCTCACTGCAAGTGGACAGATCCTGACCTGTCTGTGAATTTGTGAATTTAATGCAACACAAATAGCTTCATGTAATCTCTTTGTGATCAGGCTGGTTTAGAGATGGGTATTTAACTGAGGATTCAGTCTTGAATGTTGCACTTGTCCATAAATACTGGAAGGTAATGACATTTGGCACGGTTCTGCACCATTTTGCAAAACATACAACACCTATTCCAACAGCTATGTCCATATAGCCTTCATAGCCTACTCAACGCGGCTAATTGTAATAGTCTAAAAGGTTTCTCAGTTATGAACAAGTGTTTTCACTGAGCACCTGTTGCGCTCCACCAGCCAGTCGTTGACAGGTTCCATTTAGTGGTTTTAAAATCACACCAAAAGAAAATGGCATGCTGCAGCAAAAATGCAATGACAAGAGCCCTCTGAAACGTTTACCTGACATCTGCAGACAACGTCCGCCTCAGTCGCCAACAAGTCGACCACCTTCCCTTTGCCCTCGTCTCCCCACTGCGCGCCGAGCACCACCGTCACCTTGTTCCCCGCGTCGTTACGCGCTCGCTTCTGCGGCCCGGTGGCTGCGGGCGGAGTCGTGTTTTTGTGGTCTTTCGCCGACCAAGTGTGAGACATGACGGTGCTGGCTGTGGTCGGTCCGCAAGAAGACTAACGCGTCTCCAAGAGGGGGCTTTGCCATATCTGTAACCTCAGAGCTGATGATGTCACAGCCAGACGCGCAGGAGTGTCTCTGCGCTCTGGGCAGATCGTCTCCAGGGCTGAGGAAGCAGCGGGGAAACAGATTAATGTTTGTGTCCGAGGCAGGAAAAAAAACACACTTGTCACACTTAAAACATTTAAGAATATATAAGTCATATTTTATATAAAGATATGAACAATCTGTAATTTCATTTGTCATTTAATTTTCAATATCAGTCTTATTATAAATAAGTATACGTTTAAGTATGTCATGTAATGTCCCTGGAACATTGAAAAAGTATTATTTTTATTATATAATACAGGAAAGACCTGTATATATAGACCTATATATAAAATATAATACATATGTACATACAAATATATACATGTGTATATTTTTATTATATAAAAATGACCATTTGTCCTTGGGCCAGATTTGGTCATTCAACCCTGCTTGACTATGGATTTATCATTCATCTTTATTTGATATATAAATGACATATTAATGTTCATTTCAACGAAATTCCAGTGTTGCAAGATATATTAAACTTTGTGTTATCACAACTTATTTTAATTAAAATAAAAACAAAAAACTACACCGCTGTAAACTCAATTAATTCATAGAATTGGAAAGTAATTGATTAAGCCATCGAAGAAACGGATTGAAAGACTTTGGAAAAACAGTTGAAGGTATAAAGGTCATTAAAATGAACACATTTATGTTTGCATGAATATCTTTGTGATTAAAAACACAACTCAATAGTAATTCAATTTATTAAAATATACCTCACATTAAAAGTTACAATCCATCATATGCTGTTCCCCTTATAACTGTTAAGAGTTCATCTGAATAATATATATACAAAGAAATGATATTTTTTCTATGTGTTACAGTAAATATCTGGCACCAAACACTGTATCTTTCTTTCTCAAGGTGCTGAAAGGTAATTGGAGCTCATGATAGAAAACAAAACATGCATATTACAACAACTTTACAAAACATACAAAGAATATCCATATTTTTTGAATAGCTCTGAATCAAAAACACCCATGTACACAAAAGTTAAACAATTCATATACATAAAGTGACAAGATTACATCCACGCTGTTCAAACCCCAGCTGTAGTTGTGTCCACTCTCTCGAAAGACAAATCATCGCAAAAGAAAGATCTCTGCATCCTCTCGAAGGCAGTCGACATTCATGTAGTCTCGCACAAAATTAAATATATATATAGTTCTTCCAGTTCAGAACTCCACTGAGAAATTAACATTTTCTTTTTCCTCTCGATTTCCTTTTTCTGGAGTCACCTGGGGAAACAAAGGCTAAAATGAATGGATGGAATATAAAAAATATAGCAAAGTTTGTTTAAAGTCATATTCAGACCTATACATAACAAAAACTGTTGGCTTCAAGGCCAAGAAATTTTGTCACAATTCTTTGCGTGCATGATTATATTTACTTAAATTCTTTTTTAAAGTTATAAAAACATGTTTAATGTATTAACAGCACATATAGAAATAGTATCTTTCATCAGTAAGATTAAAGCACCCTTTACAGGAACCCAATGAGTAAGTAAGATGATTAAAAGAATAAAAAACAGTTCCAGCTGCTTATTTAAGGAAATGGACAAGAAAATATGAGAAACAAGTGAAAAGCTTTCATGAGACAACTCAAGTCCACGATGACTTCACGAGACGCCACAAACTGTGAGGCTGCTTGAGACCAGAACACTGATGTTAGAAGATCACATCACCATTGATTAAAGGATATAAAATTACACAAACTTTAATATTTCCCCCCAGGTTTAATGGACATAATAATCAACTGAAGACACGGGTCAAACAAGGCCGGAGATAGACTTGCTTTTAACTGTGTATGTGTCATGGCTGACTTGTGCCTTCTGCGTCCATTTGGTGTGTTGGTCGTGGACGTCCTTGGAAATTAGGCAAATTGCAAGTATACATGTGAACAGTAGGGGCAGTATGTGACATCTGGTGTCACCATGTTTTTCTTTACAGAGTCCAAATCCATAGTTTGTACATACACGTTCTCTTGTGGACTCTCCAGTAACACGCATACTACACAGCGAGCCTGTGAATAGTGACGCATGTTGTCATCTATGTGAAAATGTGTCTAAACGGCTAGAAAATCTCCGGCCTTGAGCTTCAGGCTTGATAACCACTGCGTTGGAAAGGTTTTAGAGAGAAATAGCAAGTGTTAAAAAGCTGGACAACACAGACAAATGAAATCTTGATTCCAGTTAGATCCACAAAATGACGTGTTATTTGTGACAAAAGCGTCGACAGTGATCATTAGGATGATGGGCCTGCTTACAGTTTGCCATCCCACCGATTTGGACCTACCTCACTGCAACACACAGCCTTTTTTATGTTTAGTGTGTCCTTTCCCACTGTTACCTTGTGTTTCAGAGAATCAAAACGGAGAACAGAGCATTCAAACAAAGCTGACCACACATTGAAATCCATTCAGTATTGACGTGATCTGAAAGTCAACTGCTACACATTGCATCCATACTCTTTAATATAAAACTGCATGTAAATCATGCAAAAAACACTTAGGAACATATACTAAAGTAGCCCATGCATAAAATGTAAAATGCGAAATGCAGTAAAAACAAAACAAATATGGATTTCCTTTTAAGACACATCAAGAGACTAGCATTCCAAACGTGATGTTTATTGAAGTTAATGGAGGAGTTACCTTGGTTACTCTTCTTTTTGTTTCGTTTTAAGAGGCTCTGATGTTTCTTTACGTCGGGCTTCAGGGATAGAGTTTCCTCTTCAGACACCGATGGCCGATCTTGTACTTCTACTCCATCTGGGACGTCACACCCCTCAATGACCTCATCAAGTGCAGCCTCGTCTTGGCTGCACGTTCTTGCGACAATGGACTCCTGCTCCTCTCGACAGGTCTCTGATAAATGGCTTATTTTATTATTAGTTTCACCTTCCCCGTCTCCATTTTTATTGCTTTGACTGCTCTGTGTTACATTAACATCTGTACTAAGTAAAGGAGATTCCTTGACCTGAATATTCACAGTAATGTCCACTGGTTGCTCAGGCGTTAGCTTCTCAGGTGCCAGGCTGGAAGCGCCATCTAACGCAGCCTCCAGCAGGTCAGAGTCTGAGAGGGAGGACAGGCTGAGGACGCTGGTGACAGTTGAATCCAATGACAAGCCATTCGTGGCAGGACATGGTTGATGTTCCTCCTTAACCTGAGCCAGAGGTTGTCTCGTTGCTAGAGAAGGCACTGCAGGTGTCTCTGGATGCTGAGCCTTCAGCAGCGAAGCAGGTCTTTCCGGGGGTGCCTGCGTAGTCACGGCTGGCTCTCCTGGGGTTGTGTTGGGAGGTGGAGCTGCTCCGTCTGATGTGGCTCTCTGCGGAGCTGGGGGAGTCTCTTCTGACGGGCTGATGAAGCCGTTCACCTCGTCTGTGCTGACCTGGTGACCCTCTGTCGGAGATTTGCTGGGAGAGGAACTGGTGGCTATTTCTGCGGCTTTTTCGTCTGCAGGCTTGGCACTTGATCCTGAAGAGGGGGAGAAGGAGGGAGCATTGATGTACATTAAGACAACTATCATATTTTAAACGGGATGATATTAATAGAGTGGATGGAATGCATAATAGTAAAAAAGGGCACTGCTGAAGCAAAAGCTAATAGAGCTCAACAAACGCAGCAGAGCGATGAGGCTAGCTAAGCGAGATGTGAGCGGTTTTTAAAAGTAGAAACAAAAAACGGGCTGAGAGCAAGACAAAAAAAAGCAAGACAAGGCTGTATTGTGGCCAGCAGTTAAAAGGCTCGGGAGCGGAGCTGGGAACTGCAGATGGTGGCCACTCTCTTGTCCTTACCAGGCAGGCAGGTATCCCTACGCTTTTCACTAGAAGGGAGGCTTTCCGAATCGCACCTTGGCCTGGTCTTTCTGAGGCTGAAACCTTTCCTGATATCCGCCAGGAGGTGGTCGATGATGCAGCCGTCGTTCTGTGGCACGAAGCCTTTCTTGACTGGAAACAGAGGGGTGAGAGTTCAAATTACATTGTGGTGTGTTAGAAACAGTGAGAGAAACGGAGGCTGTTTGCAACTTACTGATTTTTCCGTTCTCTCCCTTCTGTCTCTTGGACTCCTCCTCTGCCAGCTGCTTCTTTCTCTTCTCAGCCTTGGCCACCTGCTCTTTCCTAGTTTTGTTTTCCTGTCATCACAAAAGAAAGGATGTCACTCACTGCAGAGTACAAAACGTACATAGCAATTTATCATCGTTTCGTTTGGACGGTGATATATTAACACTTATCAGTTTCTCAGTATAATGATACCTATGATCCAAAGACAACACCACCCCCACACAGAAGAGTAAGACTTGATGGCTGAAAATAAATGAATCATCAAAATGGCTGATGCCAACAAAGCATCTTCCCTGACCTTTAATGCTTTGATGCAAAGTTCCCGAAAAGTCCTGAGGGTTCCAAAGAGTTCCTCGAGGGACAGCTGATTAGGGTCCTCACATAAGTAAACTGCCAGGTCACTTCTCTGCTTGTCGATGTCTGTGAACCTTTCACTTAGAGCTCGACATGCCTCCACACTTTCCTGGAACAGAGAAGAAGACGGCGGTGTTTGGAATGTAGCTCCAGCTGCCAAAAACATCTTAGGGTCATGCATTTTGGCTCAATTTGTCGGAAAAACCAGAGACCTGTCATCTTACTTCAAGAACTTCTGCATACTGCTCCTTCACCTCCTCCACAGAGGTGGAGACCTTCTTGACCGCCTCATTCAGTCGTTTCAGTAAGGAACTGGCATCCGACTGAACCGATTCCAGATTCACACTGAGGACAAAGTGTAAATAAAGTCACATGTCTGTTATGGATCACTGAGAATATGAGCTGGAGGGGAAGTGAAAGGTACCCTGCTGCTTTTTGACAGATCTCTATATCTTCTGGCAGCGCCAACAGTTCCGGGTGGTTTGCCTCTGCCTCCTTTGGAAAAGAAGCCAGACAATAGTGTAATTAAACAGGTTCATGACTAAAGGGAAAACGATAGAACATGTAATGGCAGCTCTAAGCAAATTTGATCTTTTTTAGACCTGGTATCAACATCTGTCTTGCGAGATCCGATGGCAAGTGGACAGCTTTGTCTGCTCATACACAAGCACACTTCCCCATTCTATATGCAAGTAGTCACGTACATCATTTGTGTTTGTGAAGATCAAATTATGTTGATTTTACACAGCTTGAGTTAACAGATGTGTCCGATGATGATGTGTGTATTGTCACGAGCAAGAGGAGTCAGGAGGGGCTGAATGAATCAACAAGCTGCGCGCAGATCTGCTATGAAGAAAGATGTTTACCAAGTTAAGAGTCTAATTATTAATCATTTTGTGTTTTGTCAGTGTTGATATTGTGGCCACAAACAAATCAACGTATGGTCACTGAGAAGCGTTAAAATATGTAGCGGGTCAGAGGACATCAGCTGAGTAGGAGGTCCATATGTGGCCCAGAATGCATTTGCAAAAAGAAAGGAGCCACATGCCAAACCAAATGTGGTTTAGAGGTGGTGGAGGTTCAGACATGAACATAGCGCTGACCACTTGTGATCGAATCACTCAAGTCCGATGTTATTTCCAGGACTGAACAGGGTCATTATGTACCTCCAGGATGTGATGAAGCAGCGTAATGCGGCTCTTGTTGGCCTTAGTCTCTGCGAGCTTGAGCAAGGAGCTGATCTTGAACCCCTCTGCGTTCCCTGTGTGACTCCCCTGGAAGCAGACAGATGATTTAAAATGCAAGCTTTCTGCAAATGTCAGCGTGATTAAAAAATGAATGAGGAGAGAAGAGGCTCTTACATAGTTGAGAAAATTTCCCACGTCAAGAATGAGCCTGCAGAAAATGGGTATGCGCGTGCTCTCTCTGAGAGCTGAGAAAATAGTTACATCTGTTTAGATTTACTGTGAATCACAAATTCATGAATAAACAGAATTTTTGTGCTGTGGTTATGTGCTTCCAACCAGTGCAGTTTGTGCATAATTGTTTTAAGATGGAAGGAACCACGCATCCCATAAACCATTGCAGATGATCCCTTTCCAACAACTTCCACCAATTCTTCTTGAATTTAGTCTTGTTGTAGGGATTTTTAACCCTTTGGACCTATCCAGTCTGAGGATTGTGGGTAGTGTAGCACTTCTCGCAAATAAAACAGGTTTATCTTAAAACACAGTTGATGTCATACATGGTTTTATAATCTTGTAGTTTGTGGTAAATCTACCTTGGATTGTGAGTGAAAATGTAAAACTCTCTTCAGAAAGTGAATAGGATTTTTACTTTTGGAAGCTTACTGTTGAGCTCAGTTAGTTATCAGCAAAACACAGCTGGTGATCTTTACATACACTGACAGGCCTCCTCCACCAGCTTGACTTTTGGTTTGAGCATGTCCAGCACTGATGAAGTCTCCTCGCACAGCAACATGCACTCAATCCTCAACTGATAACTGCAGACACAAGAGCGAGAGAGCAAAGTAAGTACTTCGACAAGTGTGGTGAAAGGCATTAGACTGAGAAAAATCACATCTACAGCACGGACATAATTATCAAACTAAGAACTGGAGATGACAGTTACCATGGCACAGTGAGAAGGCAGGTGTAGAAGCGGTCAACATTCGCCAACTTGTCCTTTTCTCCTTGGAAGGACTTCAAGTTTTCAATCTAGATTTTGAAAAGAAAGGCACAAGACAGTGACTCAGACAGGCAATATCATTGTCGTGGTTGGATCGGTGAAGTCTTGCGAGAACACACCTCATGCTTCTCTGGTAGAAGCTTCAGAAGCTGCTTTAGCACCTCCACATCAAACTTAGTCCGGTCACCTTTCCGAACCATGGCCACAAAGTCTTCATTTTTACTGCACAGAGAGAATCAAACAGAATAAGCTGTAAAATAAATTAATATATAACAAAAACAACATGACAATAATGTGATATCTCACCATTTGAACTGCTTTAGGAATATGTTCAAATTCAAGTTTTTCTTTGGATCAATGAATGTAATCTATGGACATGAGGCAGAGAGACATATTGATTATTCAGCTTTGATAATCAGGTGCGCTTGTTGTTCTGAGGAGCGGCGTTGTCGAGTGTTTTACCAAGCGCACCTCTTTAAGCTCCTTCTTGACAGGAGCAGCTGCCCCCTTGTCTTTGAGCTCGGTCACCGGGAGACAGAACAGCTGCTCGATACTGCTGTAGTCCGGCTCTGGAGGAGAAGGCTCTTTCTGAACCGAGGCCCACATGGAGGGACCATCTGTGTGTGGAGAGAGAAAGTGAACCTGTGACGAGCTTGTGTTCAAGCTCATTTTGAAAGAGATGTTCCCTCATTATCATCACATTACACCTTATGAAAATACTGGTCTGATAAGCTTCAAAAAGGTCCAGAGTGTAAGATCTATTGGAAGAAATTGAATAATGAAAATAATCCTGGTGATGTTTTCACTAGTGTGTTTCATCTGAAATTGTACAAATTGTTGTTTTCTTTACTAGAATGGACCCTTTATATTTAAATACTTTATATTAACATCGGGAGCGGGTCCTCTCTACGGAAGCCGCCATGTTTTTTTTACAGTAGCCCAAACTAAACCCCTTTTGAGTTTTAATGACAACTTGACGGCTACCACAGGTTCTCCTTCATGTTTGGAAGGGGAGGGTGAGGTGAGGGGTATTCAGCTGCAACATGCAACCTCACCACTTTCACTAAATTCTAAACACTGAACCTTTAAAAATGTAGGGTTGGCCATTTTTTATGTGAATAAATAAAATTGTCTCGGGAACAAAAGAAGAAAAAAAGCTGGTGTCTGTTGCCCTCGCGTGTGATAATCACAAACCACATTAAATGATTGGCTGGCGTACCCGTCTGTCACTAACTGACCTGCCTGCTTTAGCACACCCTGCCCGTGCTCTCACTGCATACGACTGAGTCTTCAGCCAGAGAGATGCACACAACTGAAGCAGAGACTACTCCCAGATAGCTGTTCTTATCAATGGAACATTACCATCCAATTATTATTAAAGCAGATCCTTTCTGCCAGTCCAATAATATTTCTATTTAAGCAAATTAAATGTCCTGAAGGTATGAATAATATTTGGATGAACTGATATAAAAGATGAAGGCAAAGCATATATCTTAAAGCCAGATTGACCTTATAATTAGTCTGGGGCTGATTTAAAAAATGATATGAGCCTTCACAAGAATGTAACTCACCAGTAACAGCACGGAGTTTCTGCCAGTTGAGCTTTTTCATCCTGAGGGTGGGGTATCGGTACATCTTGGCGGGCGCCATGCACCCCAGGGACTGGACGCTCTGGGCCACGATCATGCCTGGAGCAGGAGGAGGCGGAGGTGGCATGCCAGGTAAAGGAGGCGGAGGTGGCATGCCAGGTAAAGGAGGCGGTGGCGGTGGTCCGCTGCCCATTCCTGGGAGGATGGGTGGCGGAGGAGGAGGAGGAGGTATGCCTGGTGGAAGTGGCATCCCGGGTAAGGGAGGAGGTGGCGGAGGTCCACCAAACCCTCCAGGTAGCGGCGGTGGTGGAGGGGGAGGAGGCGGACACTGGTTTGAAGGGTGGAGCAGGGGCCCGGTCATGCCAGGGGGAAGAGGAGGAGGAGGTGGTGGGGGAGGCGGCGGAGGGGAGGCACATAGCAGCTTCTGGCAGGACACAGCGATCATAACTGGCTTCTCGTCATCCAGCCCTGTCTGCACAGCCTTATCCACTCTGACCTTCTGCCCGTCCACTTCGTGAGGAACCGCTCCGCTCTTACCTTTGGAGAACAGGAGCCGCTGCGTGATCTTCTCATAGGACTCCATCTGAGCTGGAGCACAAATAGAAAGATACTGATAAACCCCAACTGAAGCGACTTCCTTTTACTAAAATACAAGCTTTCAGCCGCCGTGTCCCCACACATTAATAACAGAGGAGGTCATTAGCCTCTCCAAAGTATTATTGACCTATATAGTAAATGTTTTGTTGTTTCAGTGCTGACTCACAGTCCTGGGCCAGCAGCACAGCTCTGTTGGTAATAGCCTCCAGAGCCAGCCAGATATCAGAGCGGCTGGGCCCCAGCACCAACAGTGTCTGCAGGATGGAGAGCAGCTGGAGCGAGGCTGGAGAGCTGCTCACCTATGGGCACACACACAAATTAGAAATACCCATTATAATAATGTCAGCCACTTGCATAAAAACGTAGTCCAAGAAACAGTATGAGAAAGACAGCGAAAATAGCGATAGCCACCTCTTGTTGGAAAAACTCCAAAGGTTATGGATAATTTTGGGACACAAATTGCCCAGTTTCAGACATCACCTTTAACCTGATTTAAAATCAGCTTTAAATAATAGCTTTTCATGTGAACTTGTAAATGTTACTTTAATCACTAGCAGATTTTCTGTTCTCTCACAAGTTCCCAAACCCAGACTTTTTATCAAATACAGATGCATTCATAATGAATGTGCATTCATTTTAAATTATTTATATCACTGTCACACTTTATCCTTTTTCTTATCACGCAAATAAGTGGAGTCAAGATGTTGCTCTGAACACATAAATATGAAACATTATGTTTACAGCATCAATGTTTTCTCCTCATTCCAACTTCCAAGCACATGAACACACTGAAAGTTGGAACGACGACCTCACAACTGGAGAAATGGGACGTTCAGAGGAGCATGAGAATCCACAGCTCGGCTCTTGTGGGAGACGATGAAGTCAGTTCTCACCTTGTTGAAGAGTGTTGTGAAGACCTCCAGGTGATCACTCATGTCGATGCCCCCGTACACCCGCAGCAGCTCCTCCTCATCTTCAGCCATCGCTTCTTCAAAAGCCTCACATTGAATAATCAAGTCTTCATCCTCCTGCTCCCTGCACAACACACACACACACACACACACACACACACATCACTGATGGCGACGCCGACACATTTAAAAGCCAAGTTCAAGAAGCAGCGTCGAGGACATTTGCTCAAATCACTGAGAATTAATGGGAGACAAATTGCAGACACCTTTTCCTAAAACCACCACTCTGCTAGCAGTGATTACAGGCTCGAACGTTTAAAACGCAAATGCCACATTTAATGTATTTTGCAAAATCTGCTTTAAAAAAAAAATGTGAACAGAAGTGAGGCTCACCTTAACTTTGGCAGAATATCAAGTAACTGAAGCCCTGCAAGACAATGATAAAACACAGCTCAGTGTACTCAATTATCACTTTTTACAAACATTAATCTTTTTAAAAAAGCCATCACACGTCTCCGCCTAGTGACAAATGTTAGTTCTTCACAGGTGAGCAATCACGGTGGAGGAGTGGCCAATCAGACGGGTGATTGGTCCAAGGTGGTGGAAGGCGTTTTTATAAAAGAAAGAAGGTTAATGAATAATTTGCGAAAATATCTCAAGTGCAGGAGAATCTCAGGAAGCTTAGTGGCTCAGTGGTTAAGCTCTTGGCCTCACAGGGAAAGGACCATGGGTTCACGTCTGGGTGTCACCATCACTGTAATGTTAATCCTGGTTTTTGTGCCGAACATACTGGGATCCTCCACTAAGGCTGCAATGAATTATTAATTTCATCATCCATTAATCTGTCAATTACTATTCTTGATTAAATGATTGGTTCCTTGGTCCATAAAATGTTGTTGTTGTCAACAAACCAAAGATTTTGACTGAACTGTCAGTAAAGCAGCAAGGAAACCAGAAAATATTAACATTTGAGAAGCTGATATCAGCAAATTTGGACTTTTTCATTACAAAACCCCTCCCACATATTATTTGTTTATCAAAATAGTTGGCGACTAATATATTAGATGTTACTGTCCAAATTAATCGATTAATTGTGCCACCTCTAGACTCCACTGGTCCTCTGAGGAGATAATGTGCTCCAGAAAGCAGATGGATGGGGGACAGTGTGATTTAATCAGTGTTAGCAGTGATGGCGTTTTCTCTAAACTGAAGCGTTGAGTAGTCATTAGTGATGTTGTAAAATGCGTGAACACACAATGCTCTCTACACTTGAGGTTTGTTTTGTTCTCTGGCTTTTTATCAGAGTGAGAATGAGGTCATAAGACCTATTCTTAGACAGACCCAGAGGCAGACATATTTGTAATAGAGCTCCGTCTGATTTCCCCTCTGCTTTTCCACTTCCAGCACAGCGAGGGGGAAACACTTCTGTTGCGCCCACAATTTACCACTGCGTGACCTTGCATCAGACTAATGATTCTTTGTCAAATGGAGCACCCACCGATAAACTCCTTTCTCATCTTATCTCTCTGCCTGAGGTCGTCTTTGCCGTAGATGAGGGCGTTGATGACACTGAGGAGTGTGACCATGTAGGGAACGTTATCTGTCGCCTGCAGCTCGTTCATGATCACACTGAAGCGATATTGCTGCGTCTTCACGCCCTGAGGAGAGAATTCAAGGCCGGTGAGTGTAATCATCTGAGCATCATTGACTGAGACTGTGATACCGCAATAATCTTAATGTTTATGCACACAACCTGCCAGCAGATATTTTACATGCTGATGATCTAAGACCCTGTTTAGAACTGGTATTAACATTCGTTGTTAACACAAGTGGATAGAGTTAAGTTTGTCTGCTGACACCTGGTATCAACATGTGTCCTGAATGTGTCTACTGTGACCACTTTTTATTCAGTCTGAGTTTACAGATGTGTCAAGTGTGTGTGTGTGTGTGTGTGTGAGTGTGTGTGCGTGTGTGGGTGTGTGTGTTTGTGTGTGTGCGAGCGAGCGAGAAGAGTAAAACTATGTTGATTAAATGTGAAACTGTAGCAGGTCGGAGGATGTCAGCTGAGTAGGCGGTCCTCCGTATGTGGCCCAGGACACATTTGTGTTCACACAGCGAAAAGAATCTGACCCCATGCGTCCCAGACCACTCTGATTGTTGCCTGAGTGATCAGATCTCAGACCTGTACTTAGTACTTAGTCACTCAAGATGGATGTTAAAACCAGGTCTGAACAGGGTCTCAGATCAAGAGCGGTAAATCCCACTTTTCAAATAAAATGATTATTTTACAGGTGTATCCACTTGCCTTGTAATGGTCCAGGGCATCCAGAGCCAGGCGGTGTCCATCTCTGGAGAACATGCTGAGGGCTGCGAGTAGCTCAAACACCTGCTTCTTCACCATGATGTTGGACGTATCCAAGGCTGTGGAGCATCATGATCACACACATCAATACAAGCTGAACCCTCACACATGCATCTTTTCCTCTTAAAACAAGCCTCTCTTCCTGCTCTTGCCTCCTTGTGTCTGGACTCTAGCAGGATGCTCTCATTAGACCCTCTCAGAGACTCATCCTGAACTTTGCCCTCTGCGGCGTTGTGCTGTAGATAAACATGCAATTCTGTGTCTGTTTTTGGGGAAATCCAATATTCACAACACACTGTGACAATACATTTTTAAAGGATGTCCTGAAGTTACCTATAAATCAATGGGGTGGGGCACTTGCTCCGGATACATTTTGAAAAATCCCTGCCGTGATTATAGTCTTCAAAAACTAGTCACTTGCCAACAATACTAACAGAATGTAAAAAGTTGAATTGTCATTATTCGAAGAACAATTTTCCTCCAATCATGTGACCAACCTAACATAATCAAAAACTTAAAAACTATGTAAGAGGTAACTGGTGCCTCCGGTCCTTAAATATGAGATGATTTTCTGTTAAATTAACAAGATGATTTAAATATCTTGAACAAATTATCCCTTGTACTGGAACATTCATATTCAGTATCTGGGCCACATTAATCTGAACATAAACCACATAAGCATTATATGTAGAAAAATTCAAAGCCTCATGCAAATGTAGTCAACCTTGTGACAGCTTCCGAATGTATCCCTCATTCTCTATAATGAAGTGGATCCCTGCAGAGGAGTTCATGACTGCCCGCACGCAGTTGACGCAGGTGAGCTGCAGCAGGGCGTCTGCGATGCGGGAACATCCGCGCCCCGAGAGCCGGTCCAGGGCTTCCAGGAGCAGATCCAGCCCGCTGAGCTCCAAGAACTGGACCATCCATGTCCGGTCGCTGCCGTCCAGGCGACGCTTCAGCCCCGAGTAGTTCACCACAGTGGGAACTTGCAGCAGCCTGATGCACAGCTCTGGGTCGGCGCTCTCCAGGTTGGCTTCCTGTTGGGTGTCGGAGTCCTGCGAGGAGCCAAGGCGATCCCTGACCGCCGCCCACTTCTTTTTCCCATCTAACTTTCCTGTCATGATGGCTGGTGGGACTGTGGAGGAAAAAGGAGAAAATATGTTGTCAGTGTAGATTAAACATACACACGACATATTAAAGTGATGCCAAATTATCTGGAACGCCTCCTGGTGGCTGCGGTTTTGACCGTAAACCCCATCTCCTCCATGTCAGTGGATGGGGCATGGTGCAAACATAAAATCAACGGACATGTTACAATAATTTATGTCATTTTATGTAGTTCTTATCACACCGATGTCTGTTCAAATATTTGTTTTTCTGGTAAGTTTGGTTTTAGGCTCTTGATTGGTCAAACGTGTGTATTGGCGGGACCTTGGTATCCAGACTATGATCACCACTGTGCAGACTCATGCTCCAAATAATGGGATATTTTGGCTTTGTTTTCTTACACCGGGAGAAAGTGGAGACTAGTCCTGGGAGGACCACTAGTCCATCTTTATATAAAAATCTATGGTGCACGTGAAAAAATGGATTTTCCAGCAGTCGTCATCCACAAAAGAAAATTCAGTTTACCGATAGCGTCAGTCCACACTGACATCTGATGTTTTATTTTATCCAGTATGCAGCAGAGTTATCCGGAGCACAGGAAGCAGGCCATACAAGGCCTTATCAGACAGGAAAACAGAAAGGAAAATGATAGCTCTGCAGTTTGTGGATGACTCAAATATATGTCAGCAGTCATGTCATCATCAGCAACATTCCTGCCTAATCCTGTCTGAAAGACAAGCGAACCACTGTCAGTTCTTCATAAAGGCACAAAGCCAGGCTCAGTGTTGTTTGGACAGTGTGTATCCTTATTCACAATATACATTAATGTTTTTCAAACTCATTACTGACGCACAAATAAACACTGGTGCTTACGTAGAAACCACTGAAGAGAAAAGAAAATATCATAACAAACATAACATGAATGCACACATTGATTCCACAAGTGATCTTTTCTGGCATATCCCCAGAGCAGATAGTCACCTCTTGTACCAACCTGTAAAACTATTCACTGGAGTGTATTCAACCATGTGTAACCAATGTAACCAAGCACATCTCACACTGTGTGACTAATAAAACCACCAAAGAAGGAAAAAACTTTCTCTAAAAGTCTCCAACTTCTTCGCTCTGTGCTGCGGTTGTGATGTTAGTTGGTCCTGCAGAGATGAGCAGTGAGTGGATCCTCTCCTGTCTCCTGTTGTTGATTTCACTCTTGGCACAAATAAGATATACAGATGAGGCAGTGAGTGATGGGTGCATGCAAACACCATGGTCTGAGGAAAGGTCATTCACAGAGACACTACAAGCATTTATAACTTTCATCATCCTAACGCTCTGCTTAGAACGCTGTTACATTACAACCTGTTTGCAAATGCATCCCTCTCTTCAAATATTACCTTTCGAGGAACAGAAGCTGCGACTCGTGAAAACCCAGACAAAGTGGATTTCTATTCTAAATAAATGTAAAACGAGGCTTATCTGTTCCTCAAATATTCTGGCAAGACATTTGTCAGCTCTGGCTGCTGCATTTAATCCTGCTCCCAGTGTGAGTGTGTTACCGTGGCAGCAAGCAGACGGACAATGCTGTCTTTTTCATTCTCTTTTTTTACAATAGGCCTTCTCAGTTCTCTTCAAAGAGCTGTGTTCACAAAATGGGGATGGGGCGCTCCCCCGGCTCCCTTCCGGCTCCCTTCCGGCCTGGTGAGAGAGTTGTGCCATGACAATTGTTTCGACACCGTGTGGTTCAGGAGCACGTTGTGCTGTCATGTTCAGTGTGAGCAGGGAGCAAAAAGCTGCGAGTTGACGCTTGTAATCTTGAGACATTTCACAACACCAACAAAGTTGATAAGAATTCTTAGGAAATGAAATTGAAAATGTACTGGGAGTATTTGTTAGAAGGATTCTGCTTCCTGCAAAGTAACACTTATGACTAAGACACTTAAAGAGGGTGTGTGTGTGTGTGTGTGTGTGTGTGTACTTTCAGGGGAAGTAGTTTCATGGGACAGGAAACTTGGCTCAAGACAAACACGTTGGTGTGGCAGCTCATGTTCCTCTTTGGAAATTTCATTCCAGTTGATTTGACGTCACATGTCGAGCACCTCCAAAGACCATTTGCATTTTCATTTTTGTGCATGCCTCAAATATGAACAGTTTTCCCTTGCTCTCATCAGTGTCTGCCAGCGCTCCCACATGCACCGCTATTAGCAGGCTGATTCACTGCACACACAAACAGAGCCTACTCATCTGTCCTCTGGTTCATCCACCCACACTGCAGCCCACTGCTACTGTACAGCATCAACACTTATGAACAGGCACAAACATCTCCACTGATTTTTCCCTATGATTTGCAAAACATGTGGGAATAGTCCCCCCCCCCCACATTTTGCATATGTGCTGTGTATGTAATAAGTGAATAAATAAACTAATAGACTAACTGAGTTTTTATTAAATCTCATACACTAATATTGTTGTTTGTTTGCTCCTGATGTGCCAGATTTAGCAAGCAGATATGAGATGAAGATATTTATTACTGTGACATTAGATTTAAACGTCTCAGCAGTCAGCACTATAATTATCACCTTAAACACATGTGAACATCTGGATCATGTGTTGTTTTATTGATTGGGTAATTATAGACAGCTACTTAAGCTTTGTACACACCATAAATCCTCATGCAGTATTTGCAGAATTAAAACATCTGGTTTTCATTTAACTCAGATCCAAGCCTCCCATCCTCCCCTCTCTGCTATGTAAGGGAGTGACCAAAGTCCACAAGCAATTTCTTTTTTTGGAATCTAGTGGAGTGATGTTAGTTCCCGTTATTACCCTGAATCCCTGGCCGATTCTCCGGCTGTTCTCAGCAAATCTGCACACGCTGACAAAAACATGGGTTACATAGGTGCATGTGAACCAAACATGGCATTAAAAACTGCAATCATCAGTAGAAGTGGTTTTGCTGCACAGTTTTTTTTCCATCCCAGCCTGAATTCTCCCCGTCATCCTGTCTCCACAGAGGGATAAGTCGATTACCACCTCCAGATTGGGCAAGGCTGTGCCACATGAACACTGCTGTCACTTTGCCAGACTGCATTAAAGAACAACAACACACAACACATGCACACGAGCGACATAAAAACGGTGCAGCATCGCTGTTTTGCGCTGCGATTGTTTTTGTTGCACATACGAGAGGACGTAACCGGACCAGTCACATCGCAGTGGCGCGTAAAAACCACCAGAAATAAGCAAAACAACACAGCCGGTGATCAGCTGCACCACACATGTCACGTCTGCAAACACTTTCCCACCGTCATCGATCACACATAGGATGAGTGCGACCCCTCACCTGAGTTTATTCCATGTATCCACACGCGTCCTCTGCTGTGCTTCAGGGGGGGATGCGCTCTGCGGTCATCCACACAACCTCTCACCCTCCAGAGGATGGACCGTGTGGGGGGGATCGAACCTCTTGCTGTGCTGTAGGGAGGATGGCTCCTCCGCTTTCAGGATTTGTCACAGCCCCCGGGCTTTTCACTCATTTGGAGAGAGACTGACAGAGACAAGGCAGCGTTACTGAGCTCAGACATCCGGTGAGGGCTTTCAGAATAAAACCTCAATGCACGTTTGATACAAATTATGATTATTCTTTTTCAGTCCTCAGTAGCAAAGGGGAGAGTAAAAATAGACATGTAACTGAAGGTAAATGCAAGTAAAGATACATAATAGACACAAGAGAAGACAAAAAAAAC
This sequence comes from Paralichthys olivaceus, assembly GCF_024713975.1. Taxonomy (NCBI): domain Eukaryota; kingdom Metazoa; phylum Chordata; class Actinopteri; order Pleuronectiformes; family Paralichthyidae; genus Paralichthys; species Paralichthys olivaceus. The sequence goes on along the minus strand of NC_091104.1, from coordinate 17,075,653 downwards.
ACGTTTGCAAATAGAGGAAGCTAAATATGGTTCTAAATGGTTTGGTTTGGTGATATGGCCAAAAATGACATCAAGATAAATATTTTCACATCAGTGAATATCAATAATTAATTAATAACTTATCAAGATAAATATCACATTACCGTTTCTTCAAGTTTAAAGATTTATTTTTATTCCTTAGTGTAGGTTGTGGTTTTAAACTCTTCTTGATGAAGAGAATGAAAAACACTTAATGAACAAATTTGCAGTAGATCAATTATGTGCTATACTCTATCACTGTATTTGCACAACGCATAAGCAATACATATTGAATCATATATTTCTATTTAAAAAAATTATATTTAGATAATTACTGGTTATGCTTTTCTGACATTTGACTGTTCCAAAATATTAAAGGTTTGACCAAAGTCGTGGTATGAAGAAAACTGAATTTGGCTAAGTAGCTAAAGAGAAATGATACAACCAAAAATTCCCACAGCAATAACCACACTGCACTTTATAATGTAAACATAAAATAATAAAACAGCCAACAACAAAGATTAAAATAGAAGCTGGCGAACACATTAGCCTCTGTGTGGCTTAATTAGCACTGAGCTGATCATAGTAGTGATTATCAAACACATGAAATCACACAATAATCACAAGATGGGGTTTCAAGTTGCCTTTTATTTTGGAAGCCGCACGGGCTGATTTCCGGTTTGAGTGTGCTTGCTGTTGAGCAGCTTGAATCTGTTTGTGATGCTGGATGTATGCAGCCAGTGGTTGGGCCCCCCCCTCACTCACCCCCATCCCATCAACTGCATCTGACCCCAGGAAGAAAGTCTCTGCTGGAGGAAAGATTCGTTTCCTGACTGAAGTCAGTAGAAGAACTGAACTCACGAATGTACAAGATGTCACACAGTTACAGAGTACATATTACTATTATACTCTTAAATGAATGTGGCTGAATTAGTTACAATACCTGAAGACACAATGTCCAGCCCTGAGTAGCCTTTTGGGGCCTTTTAACATGAAATCTAAACCAACCAGTCTTCCTTCCTCCTCAGTGGACTTCAACATATTTACTTTGAACTTTAAATCCATAATTGTCATTTGAATGATTCAAGTTCAGAATTCAGGATCCAGACAAAATCTAGAGACACTTGGTAACGGAGCAAAGGTTAATTCTTCCATTTGTTTTACAAGGCTTCAGGATTTAAGAATGTGAAATCTTCTCTCCTTCATCACACCAACAGAACACAAAGTCACTTGTTTTTTCTCAGTTATCTTGGACTTGAGACAAAATGTCTCCTTGTGAAGCAAACGTCCTGTAATGCTCAAAGAATACAAAGTTCAAGAATTTCTTATCTTTTTTCAGTTTGTTTGCAGTTCCCCTCAAGGACTGTGGAGATAAAAAAGTTGGGATAAAACAACAGGAAAAGCGTGGTTCCTGTGGCTCTCCATTGTGTTTGCCTTTCCTTTAAATTGCTCTCTAGCTCTATTCTAAGTTTGATGTGAACTTGAATCGTCAATTAGCTTCAATGAAAACACCTTTACTTGAATCTATAAATTTTGTTAATAACCTGCAGTAATATCTGACTTGAGGCTATTAAACTTGCTCAAACAAAGATACACTATAGGGTCCCTATATTGTTAAACTGCTTTAGGTCCCCTGTGCCATCACCATTCAACGTTTTGTCTGTCAAGTTAAAGAAAAACTGGGCTTCTCTCATGAAGAACGGTGAGAATCAGCAGCATGGCGTTCTCGTGTTACAGCTCCAGAGGGGAATATGCAGAGCTTCACATTTAAAATAATGGTCATACGTGAGACAGTACTGTTTAAACTGAGCAGCTTGGTCTGAGCAAATATTATGAACTCATCATAGCACACATGGAGAGTAGTCCAGGTTCTAGCTGAGCGAGTCAAACAGGATCATCAACCATATTCACTGGGATCAAACGCCCAATCTTTAAAGTCAGAGCAAACACGATTCTCCTATTTCCATTTATCGTTCTACTGTTCACACATGCACATGCATCATGGGATTTTCAGCCATGATTTTAACCAGAGCCTTAATCCACTAAACCTGCTGCAAGGCGTCTGTAGGGTGTGTGTTGTGCAGTGTATACAGGATTTACCCCGACTGTGTTTGTCATAGGTTTCCTGATAGAAAAGAGAGATCATTGCATTTGCACACAGATCCCAAGGATAATGACCCTGACAGGAGACAAATGTTTTTATACAACTTCAGGTATCATTTCAAAACAGTTTGCAGATATCAAGTATCTGTTTTCATTAGATATTTGATACTCTGACTAGATTACAGAAAATGAGAGCAGACATGTCATGGCATGTTCTTGTTTCAGCATTATGGGGATTTTTCAGGACATGCTGCAGCATTTCATTATTTTGTTTTAAAGAAATGTGATCGTGATAACCGTGACAGGAAATAGATGATCTGATAACAACGAACTTGACTCAGAGCTTTCTGTTTACATTTCATCATTGGCACAAGTTCAGCTGGTTTAATGAAGTAAAACCAAAGTCTTGAACAAAGCTAAACCATGATTCAGAGGAGCCCTGCTGTGGAAAATAAAACCACAAGATGTCCACTGCTGTAATATGTCTCATCTGCTGACACGCTTATGTTTTAAGCTGATCTTGGCATTATCACACAAATATGAGTGTAGGTGTTCATTCTGGCTGAGAAGCAAGAATTAGATGTGATGTGAGAAGGCTGTAAAGAATTTTAAATAATTATTTTAGAGGAACTGTGTCTGTTACAATAATTTAAAAAGAGGACCCTCTGTACTACGTTGTTGGATCATTATTTAAATACAAACTGTCACAACACTTTAAAGTATAAATTTGAGGAAGCATTGGTAAACATATTTGACAATGTGCATGAGTTTTGTGGAAAAATAATAAAGGCAAGTTGCCATTCTTGAGGAATACTGAGATATTCCTAATACATTATATATATAGTCTTCAAAAACTAGTCACTTACTAACAGTACTAACAGATGTAATAGGTTAACAAATTGTCATTATTTGAAGTACACAATGTGTGAGGAACAATTTTCAAAAATACTGTATATTCAATGATGAGTGTCTTTTCTCAAATCTTTAGAGCTAACAGTAAACAAGGCAGGACTGAATCAGGAATCATGCATGGATGTTGGACATATAATTGGCCCCTCTGGGTAAACTGTGGCCCCGTTATGACCCCTTATTTAATCCTTGATCCGCCACTGGTGTTATAAGATTAGTACATGACTGAGAAATTCAGCTCTGCAGATCCACCAACCAAGTGAGGTATTTTTACATAATCCAAAAGTTAAATACTATGTAAGAGGTAACTGGTGCCTCCAATTTTTGAAAACAAGATGATTTTCTGATTAATAAGATGATCTTGATCAAATTATCCCTTGGACTTGGTACATTTATTTTCTGAAGTATCTTGGCCACATGCTATAGAAGAAAATCTGAGCATAAATCACATGAACATTATATGCAAAAGAAAAAATAAAGCCTCATGAAAGTGTAGTCAACCTGGTGACAGGTTCTGAATGTATGTATGCATAGGTTTTGTGGAAACATATTGAAGGCCAGTAGCCACTCTGGGGGAATACTGAGATATTCCTAATACAATATATACAAAAAACAACTACAAAAAAAAAACAGTACGATGACGTTGATCTCTTGCTGAAGGTTAAAAATGTCGCACCTGTTTATTTTCAACCTCTTCACTCTCTCAAAGCTGGGATTGAGATCTATATTTATCAATATAAAATGATATCTAATCTGTCCAGACTCCCTTATACTTTGTCACTTTCGGTCAGTCGTTTTCAGATGCGGAAGCAAAGTGTTCTCACAAAAACGACTCTAGAAGTCACAGTTAATCTAAATCAAGTTTCATCATGATTTTCATACACAATAATTCACTGGTATCTAAAACCTGCAAGTTGCTCTTTGAGCAATATGAGGCAAATTGTGATGTGTGAATATGAGATATGTAAATAAAAAAATAATATAATTATAAATATTTAGTAGAAAAATCTATGAAGGACGACAAGATGGATTTAAGGAGTTAAAAACTCACAACGTGGTAATGATTGTAAAAAGTGAAAGCTTTTATAAAAACCCTCTTTGAGATGTAAATGTTGTGTTATCAGAACATCTCCAAAACAAACCTGAGGAGAAGCAGTCGAACAAGGACTACGTTTCCCACGATGCAGTGCAGGCGCCAGTTGCCGAAGACGTCAAACTCGTGCGACCTGGAACAACAACAAACAGCAGAATTAGCCGCACGCTAACACCACGCTAACACCACGTTTACACCCGTTATTCTTCTGCCTGTGTCAGTACTGTCAGTGTTTGTCGTCAGTCATGTCCGGGAAGGCCAAAGACCTCCTGCAGATGGACCTGTATGGTTTACTCGGAATTGACAACACCGCCACTACGAAAGAGGTACCTAGCCGGTTAGCTGTTCAGCTAGTCGGATAACGAGGCGCAGTTCTAGTGAAGGGAGCCACAGGTGTGAGTGTAGACACTGCAGGCTGCACGGTGTCGTTCCCTGAGTTCCAGGTCTGAATGAAGTTGTGTCTGAGGACAGTTTTCTCTGCAGGCAGGAGGCTATGCTAGCTTGCTTGCACGGAGCTTACAGGAGAGTGCGTTAATGTGGTGTGTTGTACAATGACGTAAGGGCCGTTCTGTTAAGTTATCCGAAATGAAATGTAAGAAAACATTTGTTAAGTTGTACTGAGACTCCTGGTAGCGAAAGACAACTCAGGCTAACTGGCTAATGGCTAAAACAATGTAACACACTGAAGTCACCACCAAGCGGCGTCACAGCATCAGTCAAGTCCTTTGCATCAGCACTGATCTGAAATGTCTCTGACGTAAGGATGTTTACCTCATCTTTATTTCACACTCAGAGCTCCACACCAGTGTACAACTAGGAGAAGAAGAAATGACTGAATTATAACATAGAAATCACAACCATCACACTTTGGAATGTCTTCACTGTATATATTCGGTTTTACTGTATATTTTATTTATAGTCTCTCTATATATTTATATTGGATGTTAACTTATTCATTACTTTTACAGATGTTTATTTTTTAGACTTATCTTGTCTGGCCAACAGCATATTTAAAATGAATATAAATTCCAAATAGTGTCGATGTGAAATTAATATTGGGCCTACCACCTCAACGCTCAGTCCATAATCATGTTAAATCCTTTGAAAAACAAATACTGTACATACAGTCAGAGAATGAATGCCAAAGAACTTGTGGTTTGACAGTCATAACTGAAAAATAACACAAATAACAAAATCTAGGAATACACAACAATTACTTCCTTCAGATAGAAATGCAGCAACAGTTAATAAAAACAAAAGACCTTTTAAATTTTGCCAGCCCTGGAAACTGAAGTCTTACACAATATCACATATTTATCACTGTTTTACTAGTTAGGACATTTTAGCATGAATATTGTCAATTTTGATAATATTTTGAACTAGCTTGCTGCTCTCTGCAGTTTTGTAGTGATTTTCTTGGAAAAAGAAAATGACGGTGTTATCTGGGTGAAACTAATATAATATAAAGATGTGTCAGTGTATCGGTAGATTTATATACTTGTTGATACCAGACCCAGCATTTATGGCAGAATTGGAGGCATAAAAACAGATTGTGCCTCCATAGATTTTATATGTATGTAGAGGAGAGTCCAGACGCCTTCCTGAGAATCTTCCTCTACATTTCACTTCCCAGCTCCACATCAGATCTTCACGATGTCCTGAAAATCCAACTTTTTCTCTACGACCACTACTCACAGTTTCCAACATGCAGAATCCACAGCCCTGAAGGGAAATTAAACTTGCTGCCAAAAACGAGGGAGGAAGTTAATTTCTTAATTGGATTTCAAAGTCCTGTCCTCCCCAGAGGATTATCCTGGAGGAAGTTAGCGGTTGTGGCTTGGGCAGAACCGAGGCACCAGACTGGTTCTGTGAGGTCTGGTGATGGTCGACAGAGATAGCAGGGTTTCATTTGTGTGAGTGTGTTTCTAGTGATTGAGTTCTGGGGTTTGGGCTCAAAAATCAATCAAATGTGAGAAGACGGTTGTCATCAGATGGGCTACTTATCCCACCACCACTATGAAGCATGTTGTTTATCTCTGAGGAAGGGGAAGCGCATCTCTGAGATTGTATATGTGTTCCTTGCCGCAGCTTTTAAAACATTTCCTTGACGTAGATTATTTGCGTTCTGTAGCTCCTCCTGGTTCTGTTTATCATCTCCTTCTATTATCACTGCTGTTGACCTTCCTCTGAGCTTGTCTGATAAATGGGAAATACTGGCTTGTCCGAGCCTATTATTTAATACTGGGATTTGCTTTATCCTTGTAGTGCTGAGGAAGACTGTTGTTGAAGGCTAGCCACCACGTAGAGAGCTGTGCCCATGCATATCAGCAGGGTTTGGGTAATTATTGCCTAGTGTGTTTTACCTACCACAGACCCTTGGTAAAACACTGTCAACAGTCAAGACCACACAACATTCCTTGTGGTTCAATCAGCTCCATAAATTGTAGTTTACCTGGTGTGTTACTGTCTGGATGATTTACTTCTATACTCTAACAGTGGATTGTGAACTCATGTCTCTTGCTGATGAGTTATTTCTTGAGTGTCGGCTGAGACAGGGCCTCTAGACTATGATTGTCATTGCATCCCATGGTGCACTGGGGCAAAGCATCAGTGATGCAATGTGGGGTCAAGATGTTTTAGGGCTTTAATCATCAGATAGCGTCACACATGTGGTTTGTGTTAAATTCACTGATCTGTGCCCCACAGTTATATCAGACCAATATGATCTATGATGTAAAAAAACTTTATAAATAACAATTGTGTGAAGCTTAAATTTAAGATCAATAATATAGTCACTAAATTTGATTTTATCATCCTGACACTATTCTATTAAAAGTTAATATATATATATAATACTGAGAAATTTCTACATACAAGTTATTACAAGTAAATATAAATGCAAAGAAGGCAAAAATACAAATATATAGAACTTGAATTTGGAAACAAAATCATTTTTTTTTAACCTAAAATCTAAACATAAATGCACATCGTTTCTGCATTGTTTATTCTGTAAAATAAACATTTTAATATTGACTCATATCTGCAAACATATAAGCCAGGACCAATATGTCTGACAGGCTCATATTGTTTTTTTTCCCCAGGTTCAAAAGCTCATGCAAAGTCAGAGTGTTGTAATTATGGAGGATGGGCCCATAGCAGATCAGGCAGTTAATCAGCCACACAGGCTAGGGGCCCTATTGGGGCTGTGCTGCGGCTGCACCAGGACCAGTTTGTCAACTGTAATTGGCACCAAAGAGTAGTTTAATGAGGACAAGATGTAGGCACGCAGTTAAGACTGTGGCAGGCAGTGATCAGGGCGACACAGAGAGTCTGTTTTTGGCCATGTTACTAACCATTAGTCTACTGTTGGCCTGCTGCTGCAATATGATAGTCTTTCCTTAATTTTTGGGTTCCTCCTGCAAACTGAAGTGTGGGAAATAACTGAGATTTCTCCAATTCAGTTTGCTTTGCATATGAGAAAAGAAAAATTGGCACATGAAAATGTAGAATGGTTTGACGTGCAAGAGAAAGAAGACAGAGCAGAATTGTAGGCTCTTCTTTTAGCACAAGTTTTATATGGTTTTCTCCATCTCTCTTCATCGAGAGCCAGTTCTCAAAGGTCATGGTGAACTGCACAAATTGCCTCCCTGGATGAAGGCTGTAGAAAGATGCCACTCGATCTGAGAACTCTTATCCGCACATGTGCTAACCTCTTCAACAGTTGGCCCGCTCTGGCTTCTAGTCTGTACGACCAAAGGGCTTCAGGGTCTTCCAGCATCAATTAAGGCTTGCGTGTCACGGCATTGATGGGAGTAATCATGTATTATTTAGCAAAACAGCACTGGAAGCACAGTTGAGACAAGATATCGTGGAGGATGCTGGAGGGAGTGAAAAGGCAAATAGGGGCAGATAGAGAAAAAAAGCATGAGTGAAAGGGGGTAAAGATAATTCAGTGAAATATAGAGAGAGCATGTGTGTAAACTTCAGCTTTGACTGAACCCAGTGACACAAATATGATGAAGTGCAATATGGCTACAGCTCCGACGATGACAGGTCCCACTTGTCAAACATCTCAGCTGGCCAGACTTGTCCTGGCAAAGTTAAACATCTGCACAGTTTCAAGCAGATGTGGCGACATGTTTATCTTGTCTGAAGGTGATGAAGAACGTGAGAACTGAAGTGAGTGTGAGTTCAGGACACAGTGCGTCCTCCTAAAAGACCATAGCAGTGGTTTTATTTCAAATTATACCTGATTAACTTGACAGCTGTGTACAACGATACTCTGCTTTTCTCTGTTTTCAATGCATTCGTCAGCCAGACCACTTCTTTAAATTAATTTCTGCATGGTGTAAAAATGTCACACACTTCTGAATTGTCTTTGTCTAAGCATTAAGGTGCATACGTTTTTGTCAAATTACATTATTGTTGTGAGGTAATGCGACTTTAAAAAAAAAAAAAGACAGTCTGCACTTAAACTGCATTACCATGCAAAGACGGATTAGAGCACTCAAGTTTTATGGATTTATTCATATTGATATTCATAACATGTGGAAATAAATGGAAACCATAGCTGCTTGCAGTGGAAGGACAAATCTATCTCTGTAGCACACAATTAAAAAATCTGATAAAATCAGTTTGTCAACTGCCGTTTTGAAGCCTCAGGTTTGGCATTTTGGCCAGTAGCACCATCTTGGTACCAAAAGTCTAATTTTCATCATAAAAAAAATCATTTTTCTATGTGCTGTCAAAGCACTGACTTGGTTGTATAAGACAGGAGTTTTCCAGCTGTTACCGCTACCTGCCAGTAAAGTTGGCTTCCCTTTTTTTCACTGTTCTGTCTATGGATGAATGACAGTAAACTTGAACTTCAGTTTTCATTCCTTTCTACCTTACCAGAAGTCTTTGTGGAGACTTGGACAAAACTAGGATTGCGAGCCGAGCACAGAGAATAAAGAAAGAAATGAACAGGGCAAGGCTTAAAAAACGGGGGAATAGACAGTGGCAGCCCTTAGCCCTGCGTGTCCACTCTCTAACTGTAGCAAGGCTCTGTGTGCCAAGCAGCAAGACCAAATATCCTTTCATGATGTCTAGTCTCTCAAAGCCCTCTCTCTTTACAGTGGGAACTATAAAAAAAATCTGATGTTGAAGAGATAGAAGAAAGGACTTGTGACATTTAAGAGCTGTCTGAGCCATGATAATCTTCAAGGGGTTCACTGCAGCTTTTTCATAATCATGTGGAGGCTCAGTTCCTTTACCTTGGACTATGGGCATCCAGCCTAATGGGTCTAACTCTCGACTGTCATGGAGACTTGTTGGAGTTGCTGTCAAAAAGGCTTGGACACTGATGGATTACACCATCATGCAGTTCTCTGGTGTAAAGTCAGCTCTGTTTGTTTTGGCGTGCAGTCGTGGGATAAAATTGTGCAAAACAACTCATGGACAAGACGTTTTCCAGGCTTGAAGAAGGGAGCTCCCAAATTCTATCGCCTGTAGCATGCTGGCAGGAGATTGATTTGCGCTGAGGGGGTTGTATTTGAAAACATGCAGAACGTTGGCATGTCTGATTAAGACTGGTGAGAAAGTGAATATGTCAGTGTGTCTGTGTGTGTTTGTGTCTGAGCCTTGGATGTATAGGAGGATGTATGTGCCAAATCCTTTGCATGCAATGCTTAAGTGTATGTTTTTGAGGTTGTGTGCGGAAAGATTCATCGCTGCACTTTGCAGCCCCCTCTGGTCTCCACTGAAAGTTTTCCTGCTTCCCCTTTTCCACCAGAGGAGCGGAGATCTAATGAAAACCATCTTGTCATTAAGTCTCTAGAAGGACAAATGAATGGTTAACATTCCAAGCAGTGACCTGGCGTAAAAAAAAAAAAAAAATATGACTACAACCTCATATGACATTACGATACTCCAAAGTATTGTTTAGTTTTTCCATTTTGATTCTCTGAACCATCCCCAAACGTGTTGGCCAACAGCCGAAGATATTAAGTGTCTTTCTCAGTTTGTTGTAAACAATGGCGCTCTGTTTGTGTATGTTACTGTAGCACTCTTTTTTAAGTTACAATAAAGATGGACTAATATGAAGTTGCAACTCAGGGCACATTTATCTTGCAAACTGGCAACGGGCCTGAGAATGGTTTTGGATCCTTGTGTGGGTAATTCACAGCACATTGTGTGCCATGGTGGTTAAGGCTCCATTAACAACACGTCAAGCAGACACGAAGCAGAGGATCTGCTCAGGTGTTGATTCGATCCAAACAATACAAGCTGTAAAATTGCAGACCACATTTCACCCCCAGTTCCCTCATGTCAGACTCTAGCTATTATTTCAATGTGACCATCAATTATTTTAACCAGATTTTGGTTTTCTGGGCGAGGGAGACAGGATAAAAATAATTGGAACTGAGAATAAGAATTTAACTTTCACATGAGTAAAATGTTTGTAGATGTTAAGTGGATGATTTGTTCTCCTTGTGTCCTCATCAATATTTTCCACACCACATAACTTTAAGGTTTTATCTGTTTCTCTCCCCTAGATCAAGAAAGCTTATCGACAGAAAGCCTTGACATGCCATCCAGACAAGAACCCAGACAACCCAAAAGCAGGTGAGTGAGACAGTTAATGTCTGTGTCTCTTCACCTTCGCTCTATTATGAGCCACAGATGTCTGGAAGTCACAGAAGAGCTGGAAGAAGATTTATGATTTGTTCTGCAATCTGTGTTATTTTCCGTAGAATTAAGGTTAATTATCTAACTAAAATGAATCCTCTAGCGTAGCATTCTCAGCAACCCTGCAGACAGCACTGACACAGCACTTTGTGGGAAGTCTAACAAAGTCTCCTGTCGCTTTCTAGCAAGACAGGACTAGCCAAACGCCACTATCACACCCTGGTTTCCATCTCCTTGACTTTGCGAGTCCTTTCATGGCCTATTGCCAGTCGGCACGTCAACAATTGGGCCAGGAAATCTCAAAGTAACTTTTTTGTTGGGAGAGGGGAAAAAAAGCACCTTGGACAAAAGGCTGGTCATGAGGCATGTTTTCAAGTGAGGTTTATGTGGTTACTGGATGGTTCAGACAATTCCTGATTATATCAGGAAAAAAAGCAGGGAAATTGGTGGGGCTGAGGGGTTGAGAGGGATAATACAAAAGCAGGGGGTCGGCGGTTTCCCAGAAATGGAAAAGAAGTGGTTTGGAGGGCCTCAACACTTGAACCCGCGCATGTACAGACCCAGCCTGCATCGCACGAGAGCGGAGCAAGACTTGGTACTGGTTGCCCCTCAGGGGAAGGTTGCACGCATGTAAGAGGTGACTTGGGGTTCACGATTCCTCAGTGACTGAAGACACCCCCCTCAGTATCCCTCATTTTCCTCAACCCCCCATGTTGTGACACTCTGAGCTGCCTATTGGGCATGGCAGGTCTCCCCCCAGTTGGATTTCATTCCAGCCCATTATATGCATGTAGGTAACGTGACCACCTCTGCTGGTAGCATGATCTCCAGAGCCTCCTGTTAGTGTGCACCTCCGCTCCCCCCAGGGAGTAACACTATCGGTTTGTTGGGCCTCCCATAAGTGAATGATTATGCCTGGCTAGTATAATGCACTAGTGAGGCGGTTGTATGATGGGGAGTGGGATTTTAGGTCGCCCCGTGTGTGTACATTTGTGTGAGTGTATGTTGGATGACAACTGGGGAGTTGGAGATTTGCGTGGTAGTGGTGATTGCAGTGGTGGCCCCTTGAGGTGCTCTGATGTGGAGTATGGACGGAGAGGTGGAGGGTTTGTGTGTGTATGTGTAGCTGTGTCACTGGAGGAAACAGGTTTTGTGAGACTCATGGAATCTTTTGAAGAGTAAAATGTCCAAGTTTATCTCAGACATGTGTCCCATGAAGACATCATGCTGACTATTTTGACCCTTCACTCTCGTCACATCTAAATCACCCTCCCTTTCACCTTGTTTGGCTCATATTTACAAATCAACCAGTATTATTTCATTGCAGCTATTGGAAGCCAACCAATTTTTACAGAATAAACAATGCAAAACAGATGTACATTTATGTTTACATACATTTTGTGTTAAAAATTATTAAAGTTCTATATATTTGGTTAAATTTGTGTTTTCTCCTTTATTTATATTGCATAAAGACATATGACGACATCTAAGGAATCATTGCCAATTTTTTTATAAATAAAAATCTCAGTATTGCCATCGGCCCTATACAAATAAATAAAAAGAATAATACATTTATTTCTGAATTCTTTACCACATTTTTTAACCGTAGTTTTAAAGCTCATATTATAGATTTAAAACTCTCCAGAAGTCTACAGCATACAGAAACCTACAAACCTCTGTTTTTATTTGTGATATAACTCTCAGTCTTATGACTCTTCTCGTCTAACTTTGTTGCAGCTGAGCTCTTCCACCAGTTGTCTCAGGCCCTCGAGGTGCTAACTGATGCTGCCGCCAAGGTAAGACCATAGATACCTCTCAATCTTTCACAAAAGTGCTAGCACACATGCACACACGCGCGCACACACACACACACCCACGCGCACCCACGCACCCACGCACCCACGCACCCACAAACACATGGCCACAATTCATCCTGGTGTCTAATGCGGTTTTCAGGCTGCCTATGACAAGATCTGTGCTGCCAAGAAACAAGCAGAAGAAAGACACAGAAAACTAGATGATAAGAGAAAGAAAATAAAGCTTGGTGAGTCCCTTTCCAAATCTTAGCTCATCTCTTGGCTTTTGGTTTACTGATTTTGGGTTTTGTATTTGTAGTGTAATGGGTTATATTTAAATTAGATTTTTTTTTGTCAGACGCATTCCAGGATTAACAAAACAAGGGCTGAGGTTTTTAAAATGATAGGGACAGACAGGGATCATCCAGAATGAAATAAAATACAAGCAGCTGTTAGAAAATAATCAAGTTATTTAGGCTGGTTTTGTCTGTTTCTGATAGCGGAAAAGATATTCAGTGTGTGTGTGCATGTATGTCTGTGTCTGTTGTGACAGACTTGGAGGCCAGAGAGCGACAAGCAGAAGCTGAGGGCTACGAGGCAGTGCAAATCACGAGAACACTAGAAGAAGAGGTAAGAGAATTTATAGAAACCATATGACAGATGATATTGTGCCACACGTTTCCCAGTGAGAAAATTCAAAATATTTTCTTTACTTTACTACCGGCCTCAGCTGTGCACTGGGAAAATGGTATTCCAGTGCATCAAGGAAATTCTGAAGCACACCCAGGTGCTTTTATTCTGTTTTTCATCAAATACTTTCTTCTGATTGAGCTGAAATCTACTAAAGACTTGGGTCGAGAACAAAGGCCCTGTCTGTGCAAGGCTTTTTTTTCACTGCCATATCATAATTATCAGTAAACCCATTAGATGATATTGCATGACTTGATGCGCTTTGTTCAGGAAGCCAATGATAAATAAAAATGGTGTGCGTGCCTCCTTGTAGTCATGGCATGTGCTTGATGTGCTCAATTCATGTAAATAATGTGGCCACGGGCCTTGGGAGAAGGGGGTAACCAGTAGGTGGCACTATTCCATTTTCTATCTCATCTCAAGGTGTTGTTGTCCTCACGGATAAGGTTGTCTGTACATACTAAGGGTGTCATTGACCATCCAGGTGATGAATGACACTGATGAAGAGTTAAGATGCAGATGTTGTTTTGTCACTTAAAACCCGTAGATCTGTTTGTGCATATTACTATTTTGTGTTTTTCTTTTTCCACAAGATCGCCCGTTTGAGGGAGGAGGGATCCAGACAGCTTGAGGAAGAGCAGAGGCTTGTCAGAGAGCAGATCCAGAGGGAAAAGGAAGCACAGCAAACGGGAGAATACACTCAGAGAAGTATGCCCACGTCCAAGATTTAGCCCTGTCCATTCTGTTCTATTCAGCACAGTCCCTTTCATTTCTTGTTGTTGGGTTGTTCGTCTGGCCATCCGTCCCATTCATGTGACCGCAATATCTCAAAAACACCATGAGGGAATTTCTTTAAATTTGGTAGAAACATTCCAATGGACTCAAGGATGACTTAGATTTTGATAGTCAAAGTCACTGTTACCTCACAAAACACATTTTTGACCTTGTGAAGGTGATATCTCCTCTCAAACATACTTTGCCTTGTGAATATAGTATCACAGAAACATCTCAAGGGAAATCTCAAATTTGGCCCACATGTTGAGTGGGTCTCACAGGTTAACTGATAAGATTTCGATGATCAAAGGTCTAATGACAAGGTCACGATGGCTTCACAAAACATGTTTTTGGCCTCTTGCATGTGATAAGACTGCCTTGAGTGAATATCTCGGACTCCACGATGAACTTGAGATGAGCTCATTGGTCAAAGGTTAAGGTTACAATGACCTGATATGAATCAGGAACAGAAATCTGGAAACTGCACTGGTTGGCGGAGGCATACAGCCGTGCAATGAGGTTTTCTAGTTTACAACCCTGAAACGTCTTTGAGTGAACCCCCATGTTTCCCAACCATTACAGTGTCAGTACGACCACAGCACTCACCAGAAACCCTGTGGTTGACCCAATATCATTCACATAAAAAAACAATAACAGTGACTGATTGTATATTTGAATTTATGTTATCCTTTAAAACACTTTGAGGAGGTCTATTTTAGTGTCTTGGCACAAAAGAAACTTGGCAAGGTAACATAGGAATGCCAAGTTCGACTCAAACACACACACGCACTGTCCATCAAACGTTTAACCTCTCGATAATACTTTCGCATTAAATCCTTGATGTCTCCATTCTGGAGACATGGAATGAAATAGGGCTATGGAAGTGTGGGTATTTCAGGGAAATACTGAGTCTTAGCCCTTGATTGATCCCTTTTTGTGGCTTGACAATTACTCATGCATAGTCAGCGCGTTTTTTTGAGTCTCTTCCACTTGCACGCAGTCAGGCCTCCCCAGCCCTCCCCTGGGTCAGTGCTCTCTCTGAGAGGCACTCAGAGGATCATCAGACTGTAGCAGGAGCCATACATTTACCACGTGACCGCTAGTTTTATATTACTGTACATCTGCATGAGACTCTTTAACTGCTGCCATGAGTGCCATATTTCTTTTCTTATGCAAAACAATTGATTCTTTGTCTTTTCACTTCAACGTCCACGTCTCAGACCCAGGAGTGCAGAGATGTTCCAAGAGCAGTGTGACCCCCAAATTGAAGGTAAGTCTTTCAGCTATGAGGTTGTCAGTCAGTGGATGAGGTTGGGATGAGGTTTGCAGTTCCTGGAGTTTAATGCTGGAAGATTGGCGCGGTGGTGGCGGCGGCTGCAGTGTGGGCTATTCAGCAGGAACTGCTCCATCTGAGTGAAAGTGCAGGCAAAGCCTCTGCTGGGATTGTGATAGAACCGTAGACATTTGTAATTTTATATTTGGAGACCACATATGCTGCTTTCTCACCAGAGTGATCTTACGCCCATTCCTCCAGAGTAGCCCCTACGTCGTCAGGAGACCTGTAACCATGTCAGGGGAGGGCTTATTACATTAACTCCTGGAAATAGCAGAGCCCGCGCATATTAACAGACACTGGGGGAAGTTAGCTAATGTGTTTAGACATTCTAGACAAATCTGGTTTTAAAATTTGATAGCCATCTAGTGCAGCAGTGTATCAGCTGACGTTTGTGTGTTCACTTATAAAAACAAACAGCAGCCGTGAGACTGACGGATGTTGCTTCATATATTTTGAGACATGATCACACTTCAATTTTAGGATTATATGAAGCAAAATTCCTCCATCAAATAACAGCATCTTATTTTTCATGAGAAAAACGGTGTTACTGCTTTAAGTTTATCTAGACTCATAAAACCGTTTTTTTGTTTTTGTTTTCCCTGGTGAGTTTCCTATCTCTGCTTCAAATTCTGGCTTTTGTTTAAAAAATTAGCCTAGTAATCTAATTTTAAATGTCCTGAAAAAATTCTGGGAATTTTAGATACACAATCTTCAGCAAAATTATTAATTTCAAAACATTGCTATTCACTTGAAATCCAACATTCCTTGAATCAAGTTTCAGTCAATTTTTCATGAGACAGCTCATTGAAATTTTATTTTTATTACGTAGGTGACTATCAAATGCAGAGAGAGCAGTTTGGGTTGTGTCCACTAATGAATTTTTTGCCTGTATATTTATTTAAAGTAGCTGGAGATCACAGCGAATGTGCCAGTGTTGCAGGCTCAAACTATATACATCCCATCATGCAAATAACTTCCTCAAAGATTAATAGGTGAGACGTTTATCAGTGGGTAGAAGAGACTGCTGCTGGAAGAAGAACGTACATTTGTGTAATTGTTGGTAAAGGGCGCTGCATAGACGTGGAACTTCCCAGAAATCCTGTTTCTCTGACAGTGAGTAGAATGCTGGAGCTGAATCAACATTTACTTGTCATTTATCATTTTACTTTGAGTGGTTAGTGCGATGTTGGCGAGACTCTGCTGGGCTTTTTACATGGATGTGAGAAGTTGCACAATCTCTCTTTTTAGTAGTACGGGAACTCGCATCAGAATTTAGTGACAGGACTCCAAGCAAACACTGTGTCTTTTACAACAGCGTTTACATAGTGCAATATGGCAACAATCACAGAGACACTGTTACACAAGCAAATAGGTTAAACACAGTTCAGATTTAAACACAATGCCCAGGAGGACTGCCTCTTCTTTTGCCCACCACCGAGCACCTTAGGCATCGACCTGCTTTGGATTACTCGGCCATTATTGAGTCTGGTGTTGTGCTACAGTTAAGCAGGTGAGTCACTGCGGTCCAGGAGTCCATGTGTCAAGTTTCAACCTCTCTAGCTGTGCAGCTCCTCCTTGGTATGAATGGAAATTGACTGCAGGTCTCGCAGGTGGTGCTGGGATGATGTTCCAACAGCTTAACAACGTCTCTCTCCCGTAGCTCCAGTCGGCCCTGGTGGTTTTGGTAATTTGTGTAATCATTGGGCTTGTTTTTTCCTCCTCATCCGTTAAGTTTGATCAATTGTAATAATTTATCATCATGCTCGTCTTCAGCTCTTGAAAGTGTTCACAGCTAATAACCTCTCGTTTATGTTTTCTCTCTCTTTTCAGTTGAAGTGGAAGTGTAAAAAAGATGACGAGACAAATGGAGGCTACTCCCAAGACATTCTTTTGAGACTTCTACAGAAGGTACAAATAAGACTACTTTAAGTCTTACGAATCTTTTATATGGCAAAACCTTTACTTTCAGGACTCTGTTTTTTCCACACAAGACACTTTCATCAAGGTATCATTTAGGGTTGGGCTTCATTGTTATAGAGGCAGCTCTCCCTTTATGATCTTATTATTAGGACATTGCAGGACTTTGTGTCATTTAATGAACAAGACCACTTCGCAGGAATTTTGGATTTACTGCAATTTTGCATTGATGTGATAAAGTACTATATGTGTAACAATATAATATTTCAGTGAACGTTATTTATTGAAGGCTATCGGGATGTGAGGAGGATTTCAACGAATAAGATAAAAAAAAGTGCTTGAGAAACAATTTACCAAATCCACCTTAAATTTACTGGATTTACCAAAAATCTAAAACCCTGTGGATATTAAATCTAAGAATTCTATCTCAATTAAACTTTCCCTTCTCAATCCACTACATCAGGATAAGATTAATATAAAATGCAATGTTAGAATTCTATATCTCTATCTCATTGTCCCAAAGCAGAGCTACACAGTAAACCTTGCCTGCAGAGTCCGGCCATGTTCGAGGTCTGCATGACATCAGCGCTGTAGATTGTTTTATTCGTTCCTTTAAACAAGGCCCATTAAGTTTTGTTGCAGTGAAAGTGCTGAGGGCAATGTTGTAGTGCCCTTTTAAAGCCATGCACGCCAGTGTTTGTGCCCCTCTTAACCAGGTGATTAAGCGGTGCCAAGGGAGGCATTAGGAAATGTGCTCTTCTCATGCAACCTCCGACCAGTTTATGCTACAACCCTGCGCAAAGGGCTTTTGGTGGGGCATAGGTTTGCCTGCAATGAGGATAAGGGCAAGTGTCACTGACGTCAAACTGTCCAGAAATAGGCGTTTGAATTTCTCCTCTGCACGCACTCAATCAATGCAGTCCCAGGCAGGAGGGCTGAGTCAGAGTGAAGACTGGAAAAGTGTTGTTCCTCGAAGCAAAGGGAACAAATTTTATGAAAAAAAAAAGTTTGAGATGGCAAGCTCCACTGAGTGACAGTTAATGGTTTAGGCAAGTAGAAATAGCCAGTGCTGTGTGGGAGTGGGAAAGCAAATATGGCATGTGTACACTTGTGCATGCGTACGTGTGCAGACTTGTGTATTTTGGCCGTCTAAAATAATACATCTTCGCTTAAGGGGGGAAAAACCATGTTAAGATATTTATATTTTAAGAAACACAGGCCTTTTGAGAGTCTCCTTTGTCACTGTTGGCTTGCTCCAGTGTGTCCTTAGTAAGCATTAGTTTTCCTGGACTTTCCACTTCCCAGAAAGCTTCAGTTTCACAGAACAAGACTGTCAAAGGTCTTGCACATCCTACTTTTTCCTCCCAAAGCAGAGGCTTGGTAGGAGAGAGGGTAATGATAAAAGACAGTGGTTAAGGTGAAACACAAAAATGAAAAACTCCCTTTGCTCTGCTAATGACTGTACTTAACCTTGGTCAATTATTTTGCCTCTCCTGCTAAAATGTGTTTCTATCCTTCATCCTCATGTCTTTTGGACAGTGGCAGAGCCCAGAGTTTAACATAGGTCAGGGAACAGCTGAGATGCTTTGCGCTCTGATTGGCCTCTTGGCCAACCTTTCCTCCCTGTTCTGATTTGTGGCCGAGAGCTGGATGAGAGGCACATCCACTTCCAACCTCAAATGTTTTCAAAGTGCTAGGAGTAGTTAGAATTATGATAGTGTTGTCTCTAGGTCTCAGCTCAGTGTATGATGTTACTTGAGTGTTCTTTGCAGCTTTACTGTCTCAGTCCCAAACATACAAACCCTCCTATTAGAGATTAGGTGTAATAACCAAACCCATATTGAATCCTAATGTTTCTTTTGTATTCACCAGTGTTTTGAGTTTTCTTGTCTGCATATGCTTTGTGTTTTCATGGTTATGGGTTGTACTGTGAAAGGAAATACTAATTTGAATGTTCTGCATGTCTCCTCTTCCTCCAATTGACTTTTCTTTTATCCTCCAATTTCTTACCTCCAGTATGGGGATGTTTTGAACGTGATTCTTTCGAGTAAGAAGACGGGAAGCGCTGTGGTCGAGTTTGCAACAATAAGAGCCGCCGTAAGTACCAAACTCTTTCTTACTCTCTGTCTTTATTTTGTTTCTCCACAATGGAAATCTTATCCAAAGCAGATTTCTGCATAAAAACACATTTGCTGACTGATCACTTGCCTCAAAGTCTCTGGTCACCTGCTGAGTTTAATTCGTCCTTAGAATGGCACCTGTCAGAGACGTCCAAGCCTCAGGAGAAACTCTGAGACTTGCTGACTGATGTTTTAGTCATTCTGTAGTGTCGAGAACTTTGTGCTGAATTAAACCATCGCACGAAAGGACTTGAGCTGTCTCTTGTTCACCCCTGTCTGGATCCTCAGGGCCTTTGTCTTGATGGTGTACTTTTCTGTTGTGGTTTCCTCACCACATTATATGGTTTCCCTCCCGGGACCATGTCTGCCAGTCTACCAAGACCTGGGTGCAGGGTCTGCGGTCTCTTCCTGCCCATCTCCAAGCTCAAGCTTTGCTCTGGGAGTTGGTCCAATTATAATCCAACTCTGTCGGCATGTGTTTTTCATATGTATACTTTACCAAGTGTCCCTGTACAAATACGCATATGTAAGATGGGCACAATGCAGCCTTCACACATCACACATCAGCAGAAAGAGAATTAGTTTTTGTGGCCTAATCATTTCAAAGTTAACTGATATTTTATGGTGTGTTTCTTAGGAGCTAGCTGTTAAAAATGAAAGTGGCCTGAGTGGAAACCCCTTGAAGATTTCGTGGCTTGAAGGACAGCCTGAGGTTATTGCTCCAGTATCCCAACCTGGACAGTTCATGTCAACACAGGTACCAGTATAAACCGAAAATGCATTGTAGTGATTCTTGTCTCATAGAGCATGTTGACCCTAAGTCATAAAATCTTACGTTGTCCACCACTTCCAACACAAATACTAGATAAACACAAAGAGAGGTATGTAAACCCTCTGAGGTTTTACTTTCATATAAGTGGCACAAATATTTCCCCAGCACTTGCACTCCCCTCATCTATCCTAGAACAATGTGTTTGGTGAAATAGACCTCGGTTTATTTACTTTGGAGTGGTGAGGCGCTGGCCCGGCACTGGCCCACAGCCTCTGGTCGGCCGCTCATTAACAGGGCCTGACCTGGGAGAAGCCAGGAATGCTGCACTTCACATAGCAACGCAGGAGAAACAGTATGCAGTAATGGTAGCCTGGCACGAGACTGAATACTTCAAATCTCTGCACTGGGGCAAGTTAGCCTGTGTGGCTGTACTGCAAATGATGATAGAAATTTTTTTTCATTGCACTTTTGTGAATTCTCATGAAATAATGCAGAGATCTTTAGAAAAATAAACAGGCATATGTACAATGTTAATATCTAATAACATGTAAAATGTGGTGCAGATCAGTGTAATGGACCTGGATTTTGGAAAACAAACAAACAAAAATAAGTATTTTTAAGTGGGAGGTTTTTGTTTAGTTACTGTATGGTAACAAATGCTGTAAGGAACCCGCAACAACTACCATTTAATTTACCTATGACAGTACGAATTCAGTCAGGTACAAGCAGCTTTGATAACCTCTAATAGATATAGCATACCAAGATGAATTATGAAGCAGATCCAAACATAGGGATGGATCAAGGATTTCTTTTCCACCTTGGCAGAGGTGTGTTCTCTCTGACTGCCCTTGATTTCTCCTTTTAAATCTGAAGGATCTACTTTCTGCAGACCAAATGTTTGCTGTACTCAACTACAATGCTTTGAAATGCTGAGGAAAAACTACTTTAAAAACGTCCCCTTTGATGCGTATTGCATGTAGACAGGCAACACCAAAAAGAACCATCGCTCCAATCCTTACAGTGTAGTCTGTTTTCAGCTACATGCACTGAAAATATGCAGAGTTCTTTTCTCCTTGTCATTAGATTAGTATGAGGGAATGTTTTGTTTCCACCGTGTCCATTTTAACTTCTCGAATATTGTGATCTGTACGTGTGGGGGATTGTCGATCAGTAAAATTACTCCCTATACTTATCTGTGTCTCCAGAGCTGCTGCTGAACTGGGTTTCACCCCTCAGATCCCCTTGTCCGGGTTAGTATGTGAGACTCGGCTCACGCTCTGGGACTTGTCACACTAATCTCTTTAAATGTTATTATGCTAACCCGGGTTGTCTCGCAGATATCCAAAGTTGATTGCTTCAACTTGCACCTGAAAATGAAAACATTACTACAGCTCTGTAATTTTCACATTAGCCCTCAGCAAGAATACTTCTTGCTAAACTGGCCCCACATGACATAATGGCTGAACCTGTGTAGACATTAGCGCTGGAGAAAGAGAGAGATAAGGGTAATGAGAAGCCAGAGCCTTGGAGGTCCATGTCCTCACTGTCGATCTGAACATAAAAATGAAATCCCTCTCCTGTTGTCTTCCCCTCCATCACTCCCCCACATCAGCCAGCTGCAATCACATAGGAACAGCTTGGCCGAGGACTTGCTTCTTTAACCTTGTCAATCCAAACAGAGAGCCAGGGTCTCACTACAGGGAGCTCAGAGATGCACACGAATGACTTCAGCCTCAGCTTCAGTTCCAGCTTAATAAATGAATCTGGGGCCAATGTGAGGTGCCTAATGGAACGAGGGCCAGATGTCGGGGTCCATAGACCTTGAGCGTTACTAACTACACAGTGATAGGATTTTGACTGCTCTCACGGAGACACTGAGGAACACGGTGTCTTATTCTGCTTGTCTATTTGTGCACTTAGTTTTGTCTCACCGTGGATATTGAACATTTCAAAATAGTTTAGGGGGCAGATCTTCCACACCGTGCAAAATTGCTCCCCTTGCTCTTTTTTTGGGAAATGATCGAGTTTCGTTTGCAGACTGATGATCGGAAAATTGACTTTTTAAAGATGTGCAAATGCTTCTTAATTGTTGTCAAATCTTAGTGAATCTGAATGAGTCACGGTGCAAATGTTTTTTAATGATTATTTTGGCTTGTGTTATAACAGTAGCTTGAATACTACACATAAGTGCCCTGTTTTTGCTTAGCACTCTAAATAGGTGCTGCATCAAAATAGGATTTCACATGTGGTCATATGGATTCCACAAAGTCGGACTAATAATTCATATCTCACTTCCAAGACTGTCTCAGACGTGGAGCCATCAAACCATCTGCTTTCTCTTGCCAGACATCATGTTTGTGTCCCCCGGAGATCTGAGGCCATCATTAATCACTGCCTCTTGATTCATGGGTTATTGTGTAGTTTAGCATAGCATACTATTTAAAGTGAATCTATCATAAAGGATTTAAATGTAAGCTTTCTACGTCTGCTCCATCCAGAGCCAAATAGTCATCGTGAGCTTGTCACGACACAGACCAGATGCGGCAGATCAGCTATTCTGGGATTGTTTTTCCAGCCCGCAAGCTTGCTGGTGCTCAAAAAAGTGCACTCTCACCTAAAATAGCCCCTAGATTCTGGAAGAGATGCACTGTATGGGGCCATGCTGTTACCATATTCAACCCTGGCCTGACCCCCAGACAGGAGACCAGTCAGCTTTGGTATTTAACTATGACCAGAACCAAAGGGGGGAAATATTTTCATCAGATGCACAGAAAATATATGAGGCTGGAGCTGTCGGTGATATATTGTTCTTATATAATGGGACTTATAAAACAGAAAAATCTGATTTCGAGAGTAAAATTGAAGTATTACGAGAATACAGTCAGAACGTTATGAGAAGTTAGTCCTAATTGAAAAAAACCCTGTAATATTGTTTTTTTAAATAAGCTGCTAGGAGAATCCTCGCTCGCTAGAGTTTCTCACAGAACCTTCAATTACGAAATATACGATATATTGTCCCTCCTCCACAAAAGAATTTCCTCCAAGTCTGTGTGTGTTTTATTTTATTTAAGAGTAAAATGTGGCTTACACTATCTTTTCAGAGTCCTGATGATAATGATAATAATAATATTCTGGTAATGGTAATTACAACTTTATTACTATAAATGTACCTATTGTTTTCCCATAATATTACAACTCTGATGTCAGATATTTTTTTCTCTTTAAGTGGCCCTCATGCTCCTTGGTAGAAGATACCTTGACATACACAGATTTGTTTTTTGCACTTTCTCATTAGATTCAGAATGAAATGCCTGCTGTGATGAGTGTGTGGTTGAAATTCCACAATAATTGTATGACAGAAATAAACCCAGTTCATCACGCGACTCATGATGGGTGGTCGATGCTGTGGACTGGCCGCACTCACCATCTACAGCGTGATAAATTGTTCTGACATGATACAGGCAACAAAAACAATGTTTTCTCAGACTCGACTTTTGTGAGAACCCATTTGAATTACAGCCGAAGTACACATCTCTTATTTACCAAAACATTTTGAGTTTTTTAGTTAGTACCTGACAAAATAAATAACTTGCTTCTCTTCAGTGAGATGACAGGGCTTATTGGTATTCTTTATGACGGCAAGTTTCGATTTTTTTTTGGGAGGCAGCGAAGCGGTAACAGATGGGATTGGGATACTTCACAGCTCGACCAGTTTGTGTAGTGTAGACACGATAATTTGTTCTCAATTACAGGCTCTTTCTTCTCACATCAGTCATGCAGCTGAACTCTCGCTTAGATTTAGTCTCAGATACTTCACACCAAGGCCTTGTGTGTCAACGACGATCTCATAGAGCCAAGGACTCTTTGTCTTAAGAAAGGCAAAAGTAATAAATGTGCATTTTTGGAGGGTATTATAAAAAAGGCTGGGTTTTCACTGTCAGAGGTTTTCTTAAATGATTTTTCGAGTAGGTAAAATACCAAAACCTATATATGCTTTTAAAAGTTTTTTTTTTTTTTTTACCTTCATTTGAGGTTATGTTTTAATCTGCGTTTGTTGAATTGTTAGAAGGATTCCAGGAAAACTTACGCAGGGGTGGGACATGACCAAAGGAAGAGATTCAGGACTTTTTTCTCTTTAACATTGTGGTGGTGTTTTCAGTTATATCCTTGATTTCATTAATCTTAATGAATTATATATGGCATATTTAAGGGGCTGATATTTATGAGTATGTGCAGTTTGGTGCAGATCCAAACCAGACCCATTGAATTATAATGTACTTTTATAAGGGGACTGTTGGGCCTTAGCGGAGGTATTTGCTCTCTGAGAGCCATTCTTGTTTCTTTTTTCTTGTGCATGAATGAGGCTTTGTTCATTAAGGGCCATTGTAGCAGGGGGAACTGTGCAATATAACGTCCGTGAACACCTCTTTATGCTTATCTTTACAGAAAAGTTTGAACAAATTGCAGACACACCCTAGTTAGCCATTGAGTCACACTTCTTTGAGCTTCAGAGTACTAAATGCAAGCAGTTGTGTCAAAGTCTGGTTTACTGTACCAATGCGACTCTGAAATCCCGCCAGGCATGCCTGTCTAATTTAGGCCTATTTGTTTCCTCACTTTGAAATTATATATTATTGCTTGTAGTGTCGGATAGTCTGAGGCTGTAACTGTTAGTTACTAGTGACAGACAAGGCTTATTTCTTCCACAGTGGCTTGTGATGGTTAAAAAGCCAAATAAATTCAGTCCACCAGGGTGTGTAAACAATCTCATACGAGCCCTTTAAATTTTGACACAAGCACTTCAATCCACAAAACCACGAATCTTGCAATTTGAAAGATATTTTTCTTTACTTCCCCAAAATACAACACAGTGAAAAAAATGTCTACGCAAAAAAAAAAAAAGATTTCACAATGTGTTATTGTCACAACATATACAAGAACCAGCGGCAATGATATCCACTTCGAAATAGAATAGAAGATGCCAAAACAGATATACAGTGCAGATGTACCCACAGACATTGCTGTCTCTGCTAGGATAGAGATAGATTTTGGAATCTATTGTTAGAAGCGGGACAACTGTGGTTCGTATATATATTTTGTGGCGGGATCCATTGGGCACCTAGGAATTTGACTGGTTCTGGATTTGCCCCACAGCCTCCTACCAAGACACAGACTGTCTTCTGTCCAGACGGGAGAAAAATGGACATAGACTGTCTGCACAAATCCCAGCTTGACCACACGTTCGCACACGTTTACATGTGCACTGCTCTTTACTTGTGTGTCAGTGTGTGTGAGATGCAAGCGTGTCAGGGGTCTGTTTGGTCAGAAGGTAGTGTTTAAACCCTAATCAGGACTTGTGCTGCAGTAATGGATGTCTCTGGTCCTCCTCCCTCGACACCCCCTGCATATATGGAAGTATCACATTACCCTTTACCACTTTCTTTCTCGTGTGCCACTCACCAGAGCACCGGACTCTGATTTGCAGCTAAGAAAACAGTTTGCCCCCTGCTTTTTTTTTTCTGAGGTCTTGGACCTGTGGCCTGGCTTGGTCTGCAGCCCAACCTGCCACCACTGCCTGGCTTTTTATTGGAAGCAGAGCTAAGTGTTTGTTTTCACTGCATTGTTGGGAATGAGAGATTGGGGGTACCTTGGTCTACCTTTGAGTGGGGCCTCTGGGATGCGTGCGGAGGAGAAATTGCGCTCTGCACACAATAGATTGGCAAGCACGCCAAGAGCCAAGACATCACAGCTCGAGGACCTTGGATTGTAGCCGCAGCTTTTCTTTTCTTAAACACAACACTCTTAAGTCTTAACAGCCGTTTTCGGTGCAGTACAGTGTGGTTTAGGGGATTACATAAAGTAAAAGGAAGGGGTGAAGTAAAAGAATGTCAAAATGTCCAACTTGGAGTTGGACATTTTCATCTGACAAGGTTCAATTATTAACTTAATGTTGTGTCTAACTCTGCAAGAGGTGAAACTAAGGAGAATATTAACTAAGTGTCATTAACTTATTCTTTTCTTTAGTTTAACTTTTTGAACCGAATGATGCTTACTTTTTAACAAACCCGGTGGACCACAGCGGATGCACACATATCTGGCTCCTTTGACAGAAAGGAGATAATATTAAGTTTCCTGTGATGATCTTATCCACAGATTTACATGTTTTAATAAAATGCTGAAGGCTCCTGTGTTTCCAGTGTGTTAGTTTACGTCCATTGAAACATTTATGTTGTCAGTTCTCTCCACAGCTTATTTTTCACTCTTCAGTATAATGAAATCAGAGATACATCTCCAAGTGTTTGTGAAAAATAACATCTCTTTCGGATATTGCATTGTCCATAAATTCAGAGGTGTGAACAACTTGAGTTGGAACTCCTCTTTATATTCCATTCACGTAGTTAAACAGTGTTGTCTAATTGTTCTGCTTGTCCATCACTTGCAAAACCTCATCCAGGATTGACGGGCCCAAGTCGAGGCTGAAAGAAAAGCCACTGTCCTCGTCCTTTTGTTTACCAGTAGTATTCTCACAGATATCAGTGGTGTCTCCATCCTTTTCTGAACTTGCACTACCCCGACCTGGTCCATATGCGACATTAGTCCCTCTTTGGTCCCCATCCATCTTTTCTAACTCTTCTTCCACTTCATTACTGTCCAGCAGCGGCATAGAGCTGCATTTCTTCCTCCTCTGGTAGGAGCTGTGGTGGTGACCAGCAGACCAGTCAGGGCTCTCTGAACCGTCAGTCTCATCCAGGTTGAGACGAGGAGGCTTTGGTGGAGGAGAGCAGGCCATGAAGAGGTTCTGTTCGCTCTGGGAGCTTTGTAGAAGCAAGTTGTGGCCCATCTTTAGGAAGGACAGGTCCCCAAAGCTGTCTGTGTGGGCATTGTTGCCAATATGTGTTATATGGCGGAAATCAGCTAGGGGTAGGCTAATCATGTTGACGGACAGCACCTCACGGCGCTTGGAGTTCCTGCCAGGCCAACGAGCAGAGGATTGCTTTCTGTATAATGATGTTCTCAGTGGCATTGTGGGAGATCTGATTAAGAGAGACTTAAATCATTTAATTTGTCCTTTTTATGTATCCCCAAAAGTCTTCGTATCCTTTTGTATCTCCTCCTTTGATCAACAATAAATCCTTAGGAAGTTGTGAAGCTTAAGAGCATACTACCATCTGGAACAAAACACAAAGAGGAGAAATTCTAATTGAACATATGTGAGTCTGAAAACACATTTTCTATGAGGGTAATTGATAAATAACGCTAGACTATGAATAAGCCTTTAATAATCCAGGTTTCCCTCATATCATGCTAGAATCTGCAGCAGGTCTGTGCTTGTCACGTAGTGTAGCGCCAGATGTAAGCATTGGCCTGTATCATTATGATGCGAATCGGCAGCCATTGTTTAGAGATTGCACTTGCTCCACTTGATTTTGGTTTAATGAAAGTTCAGCATTATTTGGCAGCAGATGGATGTTCCAACAATGCTTTGAAGCTTTCCTTTCTAAATATTTACTTTTCACAGTTTTTCCCATAAATGCAGGTGTGGTCTGCCGCATATCCTGCAAAGGAAGTCCATCAGCTTGCCTAAGACTTCCAGTAACAAAAGTTGCAGATTCGCAAATGGTAATTGTGTCTCTTCATGTTTAGTTCTGGGAGGTTGAGGCTTAACTGTTATTTCTGTCAGAAATCACGATGATAACTTCACTTATGAACACATGTTTGTGATTTTCTGAGAAGTACAAATAGCTTGGATGCAGTGAGTTTACTTTGCTGTGGTGTGAGAGTTATGCAGTGACTCTGGATGTAGAAGAAATGAAATATTCTTATTCCATGAATATTATCACGCTACAGTCACTACGTTTAAAAAAAATATCATGTTTGTAACGTAATTTGGGGATTGTCTGTTGTTTAAATATCACTTCTGCCAAAAAGACTGTGGTCAAAATGAAACAATAAAATAACATTCAAAATTAAAGTCAAACTTCATCACAAAAAAAACGACTTTTTGCATTTCGTGACCTGTAATCATTTTATTGAGTTAAACAGAACTCAGTTCATCAGCGCTGGAATGACGATTAGATAATCTGCTCAGTGTCTGAGATTTTATGGTCTCAAACAGCTTTGCCCACATTAAGTCTGTGTTCATGACTTGAAACATGCACTCTGTAAATTTGTAAGTCACTACAGCAAACAGGTTTTGTTAGCTTGTAAAGCTTTTTATCGGCACTTTAGTAGCAGCGGGAGATTGGAGAGTGTGGACACAACAGCATTCCTTTTCAAACATGTCAGTTTGGCCAAGGAGGGGTCTCGGGTTTTGAGCCGTGAGTATCACGCTCAGGAAACGCTCCATGGCCAAGTAAAAAATTAAAGAAGTCCATTAAAATAGATTGGCCAAGAAACACCTTTTAAATGATCTTTCCCAACGCTGCCATAAAGGGTCCATCTTTGACACAGATGAGGAATCTGTCTGATGGAGACTTGAGTCACGAGATGAAGCAGTTTTCTATTCATGCAGTTGTCTAGTAGGATAAATAACAAGAATATATAAAGAATGATGAGGTGATTCTTACCTGTCCTGCTGCGCAAATACAGGATATTTGAATCCCACTCACTCACACACGTCTCTGTCAGGAAACTAGGTTGCGTCTACCTGTACACCCTGACAAACTTGTCCTTGACATGATGGGACTTGTTGAGCTGTTACAGAGAAGTCTTCATTGTGCAGCCTTGAAACAGAAACAACGTTATAGAAAATGACCTTTTCCTCACACAGCAGTCATCTTTCACCTTGCCACACTCGATTCACTCCATTGTCACTGCAAAGAGGCTGTTTCTTACCTGTGTTGATACTACTGCCTCGGTGGGTGTCATTCGACATTTGATCCTATTTTTTTTTTCCTAATCCTTCCTGTTATTAAACTGCCGCTTGCATTGCCAAGCCCTCCAGGTGTGTCGCTTGGTGAAAGTCTCCTTTGCCTAAGAGATAAGGCAGGTGGGGTCAGAGTACAAGAGTATTAAGGCACCCGGGTGGAAGTTTTTCTTCAGTTCTTTCTCCTCAAGATTTCCTCAGTCTAAATTCGCTGTCATCTCCACAGTCAGATGACTTCATCCAAGTTGCGTTGTTAGCTAGCCATTTAGTCACAAGCAATAATGCAAACCTGGCTGGCTGCACCCATTACCTGTGGGAAACACAGGAGCTGCTGATTGAATTCCTTTGATATTGAGAGATACTAAAAATGCACACAGCTCATTTTCTCAAGAGCCGACTGGTGCGTCAGTGCACTTACAACAGGTTGTGTTCGTGCCTGTGTGGTGTAGATGTGTACAAAAAAAAGGAAGTGATAGTCAGCGAGCAAACAGGACGGTCACCCAGGGGGAGGAGGTTAACTGATCTCTAATCTCCATGTCATTGTCCCTCTGCTCTGCTGCTTTCCTGGTTTCCTGCCGACTCTCGGCTTGTCTAAAGCCGCTGAGTCCGCCCCACTCCATAGGCCCTTCTGCCTGACTGGAGGCCTATAGCTGCTCTATGTAACCAAAGCACACGATCCCACGCAGACATGTATGGACAGGAACGCTGGTT
The DNA here is from genome assembly GCF_024713975.1 of Paralichthys olivaceus. Lineage (NCBI taxonomy): Eukaryota > Metazoa > Chordata > Actinopteri > Pleuronectiformes > Paralichthyidae > Paralichthys > Paralichthys olivaceus. Next base: position 17,045,879 of record NC_091104.1, on the reverse strand, counting down.
GCACAAGAAAGATAACTTGTTGCATTTTCCAATTGGCATTCCTCCAGCGTGTTATCTTTGCCTTTGGCATTCTATAGTATTACAGTAATGGAAATTGTTTCACAACAGCAAACATTTTTCATGTCTTTGGAATTTGTTTGTGTTTAAAATTAGAGGGTTGGAGCAGTTTGTTGTGCTTTCCCTGGCAGTAAGTGCCACTTCCATTGAAAATGCCCTATTGATATTATGTAGAAAGATGCTTTTTTCTAAGCTCTATATGCAGCTGTGTTCTAATTCTGCGCACGAAAGAGGCAGTTCTTGTGGGCTGCATGAATCGCGAAGGCCGAACCGAGATGAGACAGTCTGCTCCTTGAATGGTGTCACCGTACCGTTAGCTGTTCAGTTGAGTTGAAGCGTGAAACTCAAGGATTGGACGTCTCATCGCTTGTTGGCGCCATTATCCCTTTGAAAAATGGGATCCTGTGATTGGTTGGCCTGAGAAGCATCCACCTGTCGGAGCTTTCGTTTCAAGGGGGTAGAAGGGCGCATTTGAAGGAGCCTCTGAAGGATGCGGCCCCTGAAGTGACACAGCTTATGTAATCTTCAACAACCTTGTATATATAAAGAGAGTATATTAAAATCACCAAAATGCTGTCACACATGGATATCTCTCAATGAACACTGTGTTCCAGGAGAAAGGAGGACACGGCTGGGGTTCCCTTTGTCTACAGTCCCAATGCTTCCACTTGTTTGCTCGGCTTAGAAAATAGAGGGTGTGAAGGAAATGGACAAATCATGTCTTTCACTGCTCCTCCAGTCCTTTCAAATTGATCCAATAAACAACAGCCATCCATCTGATCCTTTCCTGTTCTCTTGCTCTGCACTCTAGTGCCAGAACAGTCTGCAAGACCAGACAAAATTACTCACGCAAATGAAATTATCATAACATTTACTCAATACTGAAACAGATCATTTTTGAACATTGCTCTTCAGAGAAAAAAAATCCACCTCTTTCATGCTAGAAGACAATTAGGGTGAAGAGCTCATGTTATCTGCGGTATTTGGGAATGACCTCACAGGACCTGACCGAGGCTGGGCTTACTCTGTTAGTTGTGTTGTCATGCTATGTAGCCTCAGAGCTGATGCATTTAGCCTTCACTGGGTTTCTATGTAAGCCTCTTTTCTAAGGTCTGACCATAGCGGGCAGTGTGGTTTGATGTAGCTATGCTGGGCCTGAAATCTGGGATGCTGCATGTTTTTGTTATTGCAGGATAAAAAGTGTTTCCAGATATTGCTTTGACTGGCGCTAGAAGCCCAAACTGAGGCTTTGGTTGATATTCTTGTGTCTCTTTGTTGTGTGTTCTCCAGCTTCCGCTCTATCGAGGCCCTTAGACAGCCAGCATTTAGAATAGATTTACACTCTCATTCTTTTATATGAAAAACATTGTTCTGTGACGACAAACACAGAACATACTGTACTCAGCAAATTCTGCCAAGAATTGCAGAGAGAATGAAAATCACGAGACCAGACAATTGAATTTTGTTCAGTCGACTGTTCTTATCTGTGTCTGTTGCTAAAAACAGTTTCTAGTAGCTTCTCTTTGTAATGTCTTCCCATCAATTCTGGTGAGAACATCCAAGTTAGTAGTTTGTCATCATCGTAACCGGTGTCATCACTGTTTGTCTCCAAATTTATGACTCAGTGTTGGGCTTTTTGAAGACGCTCCAACTGAAACTTGGCAGCCTGGCTGTAAAAACGAAGAGTAGAAACTCAGCTGCATGACTGGCACATGACAGAGATCTTACGCCAGACAAAGTCCAGGTGTGATGTTATAGGAAACCAAGTGAGGACTCATCAACTCATGACGAAGGACACAGCGGCCTCTAATCAACACGAAAAGGCAATTTCTTGCCTTCTTTCCACTTCAAGCACAGTTTTTTTCTTGTTAACAATTTGTATAATATGATATATAAGAGTGTTTGTGGTGGGCTATGGGTGTAAAACCCAGGTAGTTATACTTTCTTGCATTTGAATCTAGTTCCTCCCCCTTGTCATTTTCATCCATTAAATGTCCAATAAAGGTAAAACATCTACCTCCAGAAGTGGTAATATATGTTATGTAATATTTTACAATAATTACAGGGCATTACAAACAACAACAACCTCAACCCATGCCATCCCACAACCTGTAACAAAAAGGGAAATTAGGAAAATAGTGAGAAAAATAATAATAAAGAAAAGTATAAAAATAAATAACTAAAACTACGTAAATTGAACGTTCGGAGGCAGGGAACACTCCCAAGTTACAGCTCGTCATCTGAAGGGATCCTCTGTAGGGAACTGAAACATTTAAATTGGTTGCCATTTTGTAACTAATTTATCATTTGAACCCCATTAGAAAATACTTAACCTTCTCAAGCTTGAGAAAGAACATCACATCTGTAAGCCAGGTAGAGATGGAGGCAGGCCATGCAAACTTCTATTGAAGAAAAATTCTCCGAAGTGCCAGCAAGATTGCGAAAGAAACTATTTCTGCTTGTTTAGAATTTATGAGGAAAGATAAAATAGCTTTTGTGTTTTTGTGCTGTTATACAGAGAAATCTTGAACGTATTTTGATATCTTTGTTGCACGCATTAAATATCATTTTTTAACAATTGCTGTTGCAGCATTGAGTGCTCAGTAAAACTGTGAATGTACTTCTATGTTGTCTGGCACTGAATCTTTAGTTATTATTAAATAATGCCTGTGATTCAGATTGAAGTAAACAATATGCAGCACAGCAGCAGTCACACTCGCTGTTTGTTCTGCACATTAAATGCTGCAGATACGTTGGCCTGCTTATATGGGAACACATATGCATATACTCAAAGCGAACAGACCTTTTTGTGTTTGGAACCTTGATTTCATTGTCAGTTTTCTTTTTACTTTCCCCTCATAATGCCTGAGTTATTTTTGACATCTTCAAGGTTCAGGCTGCATTCTTACCAGTCCTGCGGCCCCTTTTTGTTTTAATGGGAAATCTATTGCAATCAGAGGGCTTTTCCCGGAAGGCTCAGACGTGAAAGACATAATTTTGCTTTTACAACGGCATATTATTGGATATTAAAGAGGCTGAACTCCCACACCTCCCCTATTCCAGGATCCCAGAGCTCATCCGTCAAAAAGAGAAATGCCAGGGCACCAGGAGTTCAGGTCTTTGCTGCCATTTCTCTTTTCACTGTTTATTTCCTTTACTTAGAAAGTTTCCAAAGACACTCCATCCCTGTCCAATAGGCTTCCATTCCGTCCAATACCATGACCACATACAACCACATGCATACACTTCCATACATAGACTCAAATCTACTCACATTGCACATCACATCCACTGCTGCCTTTTTCTTCTCCTACACTTCACCTTTATATTTTACTTTGCTGAATATGCAGTCCACACACATATTGTATTGTCTTCTTTCAGGTTTTGTTTTGTTGACATGGGTTTTAGCTCAAGGTCACTGCTACACAGAAATATTAATATTCATTTTGTGAAAATAAGGACTTATGCTTTCTCTTTTGCAGCTGGATTTGGGATTTATATTTAATAGGGTTAATAGGGTTATTTTTACATACACTAAACATCCCGCCTGGTGAAGTTTCAAGGATAACTGTAAATTCTGCCACTTCCATATAAAATAATCGACCCGTGTAATTGTAGTCGTCACAATCAGTGATCTGTGAATGTATTCACCCAGACTATTTCTGCAGAGTTTTTCCTGTTCAAGGATTTTGCTGTCAAATAAAAAAGAGGTCTCGACCAGTCTCCATTCAGAAACCAGATGTTGGCAGGACACATGCTTGTAAAGGGTTAAATACAGGAAGTAGATTTGGGCCTTAATCTCAGCATAGTTTTTGGTCTTTACTAACAAAAACAGTGTAATGGTCCAGCAGACCTTTGGGGGTAGTCAGAGTAATCGTGACCTTTGTATGATCCCAGTTAACTGAGAACTTTGAATGAGCAAAGGCAGATGGGAGTTTAGCTTTATTTCATTTTTTCATGGTTGTTTCCAGTGAAGGTTCAGCGATCAATCTACAAATGTAATGAATGCAGATGCAGGAATGAAGACTGGAAGGTTTGATAGTTGTGTAAATGATCATAAACAGAAAGAAAGTGGTTCATCCCTCAGGCTGAGCACCAGTTATCTATAAAATTCATACCAGGAAGCACTGATGCTGCTCAGTGTTCCGTCACTCGCTCACATGCTTACACACGCACACAAAATCTCGCACAACAGCGGAACATTTTTTTTGTAATACGCAGCTGATAGGACAAGTTATGCTGAGGGAGCGCAGTGGCCACCTGCACTGTGAGATGCCTCTCTCTGTGTGTGTGTGTGTGTGTGTGTGTGTGTGTGTGTATGTGTGTTGACTGACTGACTGACTGACTCACAGCACTTCTGGTATTCATGAAGTCATTACTGGCCTGGGGTCAGGCTGGGATGTGCTGTTTAGAGGCCTAGCCATGTGCTGATGTCACATAGCTAATCCTGAGTTTGTTTTTGTGTGTGTGTGTGTGTGTGTGTTTTACTACTATCCCACCTCTGCGGTGGCCTTGTACCCTCTGCTCTTGGCTTTGTACAGGGGCCCATTGTTTGTATTTTGCGGTTTCCTACTTAGTCTGGGCCCCAGCGGTTACTGCAACACACACGCACGCATGCATACACACAGCAAGTGTTTAGTTACAGAGTGATGCATTGGCTAAACATGTACATTGTGAGTTAACACCCCGGGCAAGGAAACATCCCTCATCCTGAGAAAAAAATGCGTCACGCGGCCCATAAAGCACCTGTTAATGCTCAGAATTCCCCTACATCACTGGCCAGTCCACCCGTGACCCCGCCGGGTGGAGAATAGGTCAGACCAATTAGTGAGCGTTCAGGTGCACTTCACTGTAGTGACCAATAGAGGGCAGGGCAGCGTGGAGATATTGTACTTTTTTTCACCAGCTGAGTTGTGTACTTGCTTCTTTTTGTTTAATTCGAAATAATGAGAATCATTTATTTACCGAATGATGCTCGCGTGATATTTCATGGTTATGCGTTAGACAAGGGCTTGAGCTCACATTACTGGAATGATAATAGCAGCTTTCCTCAATCCAGGGGTCGTGATGGAGGTAAGGCGGGGGGGAGTTGGGGGGTAACTTCCCCTTTGCCGACCCTCTCCTCTCCTCTCTTCTTCCTCCATGCTTACCCTCTCTCTCTCTCAGCACATGGAAGCTGGAGTCCCCGTGATGTTTTCCAGATGCCTTAGCTCAGCGAGTGCACTGACAAAAACCTACCTCTCCTCTTCCAATCGCCCTCTCTCTCCCTCTCAGTCCGTCATGCACACACTCACTCGGTCTCTCCTGCAGCTCACTGTCTTATTAAAGAGACACTTCCTTGGCCCGCCAGACTTCCTGGATATAATCCTATAAAACAGTGGCGTACTCTGTGGACACATGCCCCCCCCCTTTAAATTGGCACAACGGTCTCTGTTAGTGTGTTTTTAATATGTGTAAGTATTCAGACGTAAGCATTCGTTTGCTTGCATGATTTAAAAATTGTCTCCTCACTTCTTTAGAATCCCTCGTGCCTCGTGCGTGGTTGTGTATCCTGGCCTGTGTGTGGCATTCACGACCACACAGATCAAGGTTTTTATTTGTGTGTGTTTGTGAGACGTCTGGCTTGTGTTCCACCCTGCTTGATTAGCCATTAGCCAGTGGCTTCCCTCTGTGACACCCCCACACACACAGTAAGAAAATATCTCGCTATCCTCATGCAAGCCCAAGCCCCTCGTAGAAATCACACACGCACACATATAAACACACACAGTGAGAAGCCGGGAAACTGCCAGGCCTAATCCCAGCCCTCATTTTGGGGTTTAATGACCTCAGGCAGTGGAATTACCCTGTCACAGATGCTCGGCAGGCCGCTGTCTCATGCATGTTCACCCATGCCGCCGCGTCGATGTTAAATGAGACAAGATCGTCTGTCCGAGTTCGCCTCCCTCTCCTCCGCTCCGCACCCACAGGCTCCGTCGTGGAAACAAACACGCGGTGGATGGTGACAGTGGTGTCATTTGCTCCGTGTCGCCGTTGTGATGATAATGAACAAAGACATTTAACTTTTCTATGACCCGCTGCTTGTGCAATAGCTTGTTAGACATTTTCCTTGAAGTTTGATGAAGCGCCACTCCACTGCCTTCAGGGCTATCTCATCTTGGGTTTGGAGACTAATGGAAAGCCCGTTTGTGTTACAAAGTGAAGGTGTGCGGTCTCAAAGACACGGACATGTAATGGAAAAATGCAAAGAGTGTTTTGTTTGACCAACAGTCCAAATCTCAGTCATTCAATATTTTTGCTTGAAATGATCCATATCCATGATCCTGAATTTTTCTCAGAAATAACAAATATTTATGTGCTTTAAATCATATGCATTGGTTTTAACATGATCCGTGGTGTAATGACCTCTCTGCGTTAACTTGTCTCCTCTGCAGGCCGCCCTGACAAATGAGCGTGACTACGAGAGCGTGGTGATGATGAGGATGAGGCAGGCTGCGGAGCGACAGAAACTCATAGAACAAATGCAAAGAGAGGATGAGGAGGACGAGGGTGCCAGGTCGTAGCACAGCACAACCCAGCCTGGTACCAGCCTGCTATGAAATGACCTGTTTCATTAAGCTGCTCCATGTGTGTTTTTTTTTTTTGTATGTATACACTGTGGCAAAATAAATATTTTTTAATTTCTAAAAAGAAACATTTTCAACTCTGTGGTTTTTATTAGAAGTCGACCAATACATCCGTTCTGCAAAAACTTGACAGATGGTTGTGCTGCCGAGGACGTTCAGCACATCACCATTTTGCTTTGAGGCTCCAGTTATGAAGTCAAGGTAATCAGTAATCAGTGTTCACATGGAGAAATTTACATTTAAATGAAAGTCAACATTACACAAGATGCTTTATAAGCTTCATTTGTAAATCATCAGCATAATAAAGTTGTTGGTCGACATTAATAATGGGTTAGACTGAAGATGACTGCTGTTCTGCTGAGGGCATGCTGTCTCTGTTTGTCAGGATTTAGTGTTAAGCCGTGTGGTTCCAGAGTTACAGGTTCCTTCACTCAGCTTACAGGGGTGAATCAGGGCTGCACAGCATGTTGTGTATGCATGGCAAATTCAACATTCAGAGTATATATATATCACAATTCAGTAGGAATCTTTGCAGTAATACCTTATGGCCCATGCAGCATCATCTCATATAACATGGTTACATTTACTACACTATGGCTAATTAGTAATAGGTTTGTGGGTATGTGATAATAAGACCTTCAGAGATTTGAGGCATCAGTGAGGGTTTAGTCTTTGTTCACTGTGTTGTAAAAGAGCCAGAACAGATTAGCCCTGCAACAACACGCAAAATCAAAGCGGCATAATGATGTCATTTGCATCTGTCAGCCATCGCCTGGTTAACTGTGACAACTCATTACCTCATTACCGCAGCCAATCAAGTGCAATGTAAAAATAATTATTTTCTGTTGCCTGCATTTTTATTTCAACTTCATTTTTGAGGGTTGTAGTAATCTAAGCTGCAGAATTCATTGCCCTCCATGTTAACCTGTTAATCAGGCCTCAATTGGAGCACCAGGTCGACTTTAATGGGAATTGTTGTGGTCCCATGTGATGAAACGTGAACATACTCTGGAGACGAGGCCCCCTCATTAGAGGTGGTGGTTTAGGTTCCCTGGTCTTCATATACACTGCATCTGAAGCTCTGCTCCAGACTGAAGAGTCCTTCAGACACACAGCAGGTTGGGTGCTGAACTGATTCTTGGCAGGGAGGAGACTTTCTGGAGTTTTGTTGTCACCATGAGTTTGCCAGGCAACCGGCAGAGACTCTGGGAAAATCGCTGCTCTCAGCCAAGAAATAGTCTGGCACCACCGTCCTCCTTACAACTGCATGTGGCTCCATCTTAAAATTGAATTGGACATTTCAAGTCTTATTGATCTTCTCTTCTCATTGAGAAAGAATATTGAGATGTTTCTATGCAAAATGAAGAACTACTGCTTTAATCACCCACTGAAAATCTTTGATGGAGGCAGTCCTTGAATAATGAATGAATGGCTCATACCTTGTGATAACATTTATCTCAAGAATATTCCCCCTCATATATCATATTTGCACGTATGGGTAGAGTTGGTAGATGATTGTTTTGAGACCTTTCAATGTTTCTACTTTAACCGAAAAACATGCCACCTGCTTCAAAACCATCTCTTCTATGAAATTGACCTCAACAAATTACTTCTTAGTTACTGTTTTAAGCCCTTTCACAATAAGCTTATGTAACCGATACCTAGAAGACTTTCCTTATTGCTTGTTTATGCTCTTCGTAGTGACACGCTACCGCTCTGTGACCCACATTAAGTCAGACGTTTCAGTGCCAGACTGTTGTGGTCGCCCTGGGTTTTGTAACAAGGTCCTCTGCCTGTGGAACATCTATTCATCCAAAGTCTCATTTTCCTTTTCTTGGGGTACCATGGCGTAATGGGGTGTCTGTGTCTTTTGGGCTTGCGTAGCGGCGCTTTCTCTTGTCATTGTGATATTTAGGAGACGCATGGCAGCTCTGCAACATCCAAGCCAGCCATCCATCTCCCTACCACCCCTTCCTCTGCCTTGCCGTGGCTCTGTTACACAATGTCCAGCTGTGGAGTGGTGTGGTGGGAGACATCTGCTCCTCTCCTCTTGCAAAATCCCCTCATCACATGGACTGGTTTATGCGTGGCTCTTTTTCATATCCCCATGTGGAAAAAAAAGCCCAGAAACACACAAACTCTGTCCAAATGACAACAGAGGAAATACAATTACAGGAAACACACTCACCACCAACCCTGCCCTGAGCCCACAGTGGCTTGTGCTGCATGCGAACCAGGATGCTCTGCCCTATCAACAACTGCAGCAGAGTCCTTCATATTACCCCCCCCCCTCCCTGATTTCTGTAGATTGTCCCTATCAAAGCTGCCATATCAGTGTAGTCAAAGAATGTGTGGAATCCCTGTGGCTACGGAGCTGAGAAACACCACTGCATTTTCGATCTTGGGTGTGGAGGTGGAAGCTAAGTCATGTGTGAGGCTGCAGATCTCAAGTTTGGCTGTGAGCTTGCTGGAAAGGTTTCTGGTTTGCGGATTGGTGATCTGGGGCTGGCCCCAGACATGTGCTGGCAGACCTGCAGCTGGAACCAAACCAACCAGCGATTGTTTGCTCTCAGAGGTCGACTCCTGTGCTCTGTGTCTGCAGTGCCTCACGTTTGATCCTGCAACATCCCTGTCAGGTGCAAGACCTCAAATAAGAGCTTTCTAATATTGTTTAAATGTATTTGTTAGGTGGCTGCTAGATGGAGTGTCAGACGGCTATACAATATAAATATATACAATGTTGTCTGTGAATATTACAAGGACTCAATATTTTATTCATAATTTGTATTTATTTTATTTCATTAATAATTACACAAGCAATCATTATCATTACATCATCACAACTTACAAAACACCCTTCTGTCAGCACAAACTTTTCTATTAGTCTATTATGTACTTATAGGAAAGAAAGAACTGGATGAGGCCTTTTAATGACTCTACTGTAATTTCTTTAATTAAGTTCTAATACTGCGCCCTCAGTCCATAAACTTAAACTCAGTCATCAGGAGTAAACAGCAAACAACATGGACAAGCAGTCTCATAAAATCTGTGGAATGTAGTTTGGTGTTCCCCTGACGTGTCAACTATCCATCGTAATCTGAAACCTTTCGTCTGGGATAATCTCAGATTTAAGATCTTTTGTCTGACTTGGCTAATGTTTCTGTCAGTGTGACACACAAGGAGCAGAGAACCAAAGTTAGCACAAGAAAAAACTGTTCCGCACAATTCATCTATCTATTCAAATGATCAGGTGTATTTTGATACAGTCAACACTGGCTCCATGATCGATCACTCCGTCTCCTTGTGCAGGCACCACACCAGCGTCTGTCCCACCCCTGTCATCGTCAGCACGCGGAAGCCAATCTTCTCCAGCTTGTCCAACACGAGACGTGGTGGATCGTCCACATGGTACTCGGAGCTAAATGAGCATAAACACAAAGTTACTGTACTTTCCACAGATGTGGGATTTCTCGGGTCTGTCAGTAAATTTAGGCGGAAAGTAGAATGCTGTTAATTGTTCTGCTGCTTGTTCACTTCCTCCCACACCTCGGTTTGTTTCCCAGCAACATTTGAATCAGATTGCCAATGACAACACTTCCCAGATCTGTGTTCTATCAGTTTGAGTGGTTTATGCTAAACCTGCAAACCAGGTTTCCCCCCACCCCCTCGCTCCATGTGACCTGATCTCAGCTGTCGTCAATATGTACACGTTTACTGCCAAAAATGAGAGAATCACCAGCGTTAAGTGCCTAAATATGGAAATGGGGCTCAGTAAGAGCACATTTACAGTACACCTGGGAGTCGGATCTCTGTGTGGAGGTCCATATTGGAAAAGTGCTGTTATGGTTTACTATTTCCATGATGGCGGTAGTGATGCTTTCCAAAAATGAATCAGATAAAGATAGAAACTCTTCACTGTGAAACTCTGAGCTGAACGATGGATATAAATCACAAGACTGTATATAAAGATGGACGACATGACATCTCCCCTAAAGTGAAGCCAAAGCCTCTAAATTTCCCCCCTGGTGGCTGACTGCAGAATAGCTCATAGATATGTAACGCTCTAAAAACAGGGTGAAATGTCATGATTGACAGCAAAGTGCAGTTGGAGCCACAATGATCCATCTGAAGCCGTCCAAACCCGAGACAAACTAACCGAGCAGGCATTCTGTGTTTTGTGTCCGAACCCCGACCAGACCTCAATGCTTTCCTCGATTACAAGTATGTTGCCAAGCCAATGTGACCAAACCCGGAAATCACTTTATAATCTTTGCTCAAACCCATCCTTTCTTATTGGGTCTTTTTGGGCCACATTCTTACTGAGAGCTGTGACTGACTCACAAATGTTCGAGGATGTGGATCGAGACTTTTCCAATTGATGTCCTCGATGCAAGATGGCTTCATTTCTGGATAGTGGGAGGAAGTGGAGACGTGTTGTCCATCTTTATATACAGACATTAATATCTACTTGCCCTCATTTGAGCAGCTGCCTGCCACATTGCACCCGCTACAATTACTGACTGCAATACTCACAAATTGTTTCCCAGCATGGTTGTTTTCCTGGCTCCCAGGTAATTCATGACAGCTGGATCGGAGTACTCATCTCCCACATTTGTCGGGCCATTCTCCTGGAAGACAGATATTAAACACATTAACTATACAGCTCATAGTTTGTTCTAAATATGAAGGTAAATGACTGCGTTCAAACAACCCGTCTCCTGATATTGGTGCAGCATCTTACACCTGCAGCTCTGTGCCAGACCATAATCTCTACTATCTGGACGGACTATAAATAGATGAGCCAATACTCAGAGCTATAGAATTAGGCTGTTACATGTGCAGGCAGCAGAATGAACATGCAGCAACAAGAGGCCGACAACTGGGCAACATGTGTTTTTGATTAAGGGCACCATAGCAAAAACACACACACGCACACACTCACACAACCCTATGCACGCAGCTTGCACCGCTTGTAGCCTTCACTGATTGTTGTTTCTACTTTGCAGGACATTGCACATCTACAATCTGCAGTGATCCACTCTGATTATTAGTAGGAGCAATAAATAAATCCCCGCGTCTCCGGCTCGAGCGCGCGTCCTCTTCCTGAGAGCGTGGCACGGACGCGGGGTTTACGCACCAGTCGGATCTGCGTGCTGATCAGCATGTGCGGCATCGCGTCCCCTCTCTGCAGCGTGGATCCCCCGGGAGACACTGACTGTGGAGCTTTTCTCCACAGACGCGACAGTCCGCTTCCCCCCGCGTCTTCAAACTCGCTGCTTCTGCTGACAGCTCTGCGCGGAATGCGGAAACACCCACCGCGACGGACCAATCACACGCTCCCCTCCTCAGCATCTGTCAACAGGCTGCGCTGCACCGTGTTGCACAACTGGGATCAGTAGTTTGTTGACATGGGAAATGTTGGAGTTCAGTCTGTGTCACTTACCAGCCAAGTTTTTTATTATTTAATTTTTTCCAGAGTATCACATCCTCAGTGCACAAGTCTTCTGTTATGCCTCATTACTCTATGACTAGGAAAGTTAATAGTAATCATAATCATAACAACAAACGTAATAATAATAATAATGGTAATGAAAAAACAATATAATCATAATGGTAATGATGATATAATAATGTTAATGAAAAAAAAACTTTATTGAAATAGCACTTCTCAAAACAAAGTTACAAAGTGCTTCATAAATAAAACACACAATACATAACAAACAAATCATTAAAATAACATTGAAATTCAAATCACTGTCAGTTTCTTGTGTTTTCACATATTCACACTCATTAATTGTTTATTACATTTGCTAAAACAAAAGTGAATACATGCACATAGGTGTATCACACTGTACCTACACTGTCTGGAACTCCAATTTCCTTCCCAGACATTTATTAATTTCCTCCTCGCTGCAGTAATAATAATTTTTGGATCAGTCTCATGACAGCGGGAAATGAAAGGCACAGACCAAAGGCCAACAACAATGGCAGCGACTCTGATAAAAATCAGCAATATGAAAATAATGTCCCATGCACCGATGCCAGAAGGAGCCCGGCGGCCCTTCAGTTAGAGTCTTTGCATGTCATGCTCGGTGGGGAGGGTAATTTAAAAGCCTGATGGCAGCTTCGTGTTATTATAGTAGGCAGTCGTGAGTATGAGCAAAGCAGATCTCATTCAGAAATGCCCTGCACCGCAATCATTTTTTTCCCCCCACTAATAAAATGGTTATGTTTTTGCTGTAGATGTTATGCTGCTAAATTTGATATAGCTCTGCAGATGACATGGATACTGTTTGTTTACTGTCAGATGGGTCAGCCATGATTCTGCAATCTGTGCCCCCTCCTCTACATCCAGGGACACTGCAGGTGCTTGCTGAGGATTGCTGGGTAGATTGCCACCTACTGGCTCCCAAGATCACTGTCATCCACAGCTTGTGTGGCATTTCTGTGATTCGTGCACCACATCTTCAACACTGATTCAAAACATTTTACATTTAAATCGACAAGAGCTTTCTCGTTGAGTTGACTTTGGAAAACAGACACTTGTTGACTGACAAACTAATATTTTTGCATCCTTCAACATAAAGAGCATTTGAGGGTCGACAAATGAAAGGGATTTCCAGAGGAGCGTCTCTTCTCGAATGTTTTATCTGTCCCCATTAACCTGAGACCTCCTCCAGGAAAAAAAACAGGAAAGCAGCGGGGCTGTTGCGGAGGCCCCAAAAACAAACCATAGACCGACCCCTCACCCATCCACCCACCTCGCCACAGAAAAAACTATTCTCTCCAAACATAGTTCCCTCTGTGGTCTTTTCCTGTGCTCCTGCAGTGTCTTCCTGTGCCGGCTCATCTGCTGCTGGTTATTGGAGTCCTGTGACCTGGTGGTGACAGTGGAGCACGTCCCTGGCGGTTGTGCAGGAAGCAGTTGGATCTTTTGATGAGGCCTTCGCCTTGGCATCCTCAGCTTAAGTGTGACGTCCTGTTGCTGCTACGCTTCTGTCACATGATCGAGCAGTGTCATAAAAGACTCATGTGCATCAACAAAAATAAAACTATAACATATAAGTGAACACTTTTCTTTAGAGTACAAGTATCCATGATAACTAGAATTGGACTAAGTAGAGCACATACCTCCGCCAAGGACCAACAGTCCACTTTTAAATTCACCAGAACCAGACTTCTGTTTAGATACACATCTTATTTACATGTGAATATCAGTCCCCTAAAAATGCCAAATTTTTTTCATCAAGATCCATAAATTATTCTCTGGTAAATTCGTCACAAACGCCCTATCAAAGTTAAAGAAAGTAAAGAAAGAAATTCTGGATGTGCCCCGTGATCTGGATCCATACCAAAAGTGGGTTCTTTCCTGACGAATGCAGTATCCTTTCAACAAGTTTCATTTTAATCTGTGCGTAATCTTGTTTACAAACTATCAAATCGTCAAACAATTAGACAGGGTTGAAAACATGACTTTTTCTGCAGAGCTAATAAAAGGAACTTAAATGCAGGATTTATTTGGCATCAAGTTCAGCGGTGGAAAGAAAAAACTTTTTCAACTTTAAAAATGAATATTTCTGCAAAAAAAAAGAAAGGAAAACAGTAGCTCATTTGCTTGTTTTCAATGTAGGGCAACCTATTTAACACATGGTGTTTTGAATAAAAACAACAATTCCTAGAATATAAACTCTGTGTCCAGTCATGTCCTGTTCCCGATGCCTCAGACATCCCACACGCAACCTGGAGCTCCCTGAGATAAATACGTCTGGCTGATTTACCTGCTGTGAATATGTGTGGGTGAAGGCCTGTAGTGGGAGAGCTGCACTGCTAAAGCAATCACTTTAGATCCCTGAGTGGGGATTGAATGGGGGATGAATTATACATCAGTCAGTGTGTGTGTGTGTGTGTGTGTGTGTGTGTGTGTGTGTGTGTGTGTGTGTGTGTGTGTGTGTGTGTGTGTGTGTGTGTGTGTGTGTGTTTATATGAAGATTTACTGTAGGTGTATGTCAGAGTGATATTCCAATAATCTGCAGGGGGATTTAAACTGTGGGAGAGCAGGGACCAGGGGCAGCTCGTGGATAGATTGGGTGTTAGGGTTACACCTCATATATATACATCCGCTTAATTGCGATGAATCAGGGTAATGTTGGGACTTTCAAACTTGTGAATTTAAACCAGTGTCTGTGTGTGTGTGTGTGTGTGTGTGTCTGCCTGTGCGGTACCACGAGCTTCACTCAGTCGCTTCTGCAAGAAGCTGCATCACTGCCCTCCTTTCTGTTTTCCAGATTACACCCAGCCTCTTACATAATGTGTCTCCAAGCTGCACTGATATTACCCAGCAGCTTCAGCAAGGTTCAATTCTCCTCTTCCTCCTCCTCTTCCTCCACCACCTCCTGTGTTTGCCTCTTCTTTTCACCTCACCTCACCCCTCGCCTCCTACTTTGAGATGCCACACTCCCTGATAGATGATACCGCCGGCCTCAGGAATTTCACCACGTATCATGGTGGCGGTGCACATCGCTGTCACCAGGTTAACCATTTGTTGAGAAACACCAGGATGCGGTTTCTGTGGTTTGTGCGTATGTACTGGAGGGATTTGTTTTTTGGTGGAGGCTCTCTTCCAGTGATTAAGAATAATGTCATCTGAAATTTGGAACGATGTGTTCTCCAAACTGCGTTTTCTCTCTCGTCACCTTGAATCAGAGCTTGATTTTTGGGGATTTATTAGTCTGTAAGTAACAAACATGAGGCATAATGAACACAGAGGAACAGAGGAGAACTTGAACGTATCCAGCAATAAATCCTGGTTAGTTGTAGATGTTTGCCTGTGTTGTGTCCCAGTGAGTCTGACCACAGTAATGTGCATTTGCTTGCACTAATTATCGCTACTTAGGTATACTAAAGCCGACTCGGATGCTTTAGAGACAGAACATTTATCCTCTTTGTTTAAATTATATTCATCTGGGAGTCATCAGAAGAAGTTCCAGGAACAGCTGTTTATTTATGACCAAATCAGCCACTATGAACTTACAACAGAAAAATCTGCTGCCCCGCACAACATTCACTTTCTCACCAAATGATTAATCACATCTTGGTGTCAACATTTTTGTTCACACATTAATTATTCAGCCCAACTTCCGCTTTTTCCCCCTCGTGATTTAAAGTTTTTCGATGGATCTGAAAGGACTCTCAGTTCTTGAGAAATTAAGAAGGGTTCTCAAAAATCTGAACCATCTCTTTTTAGACTCCAGCCTGACCATCACTTGTCAGCTTATTCATTAAGCTATATTTCTTTTCTCTGCTACATCATAAAAGTGTTTATTCCCACATTTTGTTCCCCAAAGTTGAACATTTGTCTGAATGTCCCATGGCCAAATGAGATGAAATTAAAGGAAAACTAACAATGATATCGATCAACTTTAGTTTACACCCTTGTTGTTTTCCATAGAGATGGAAAGAGGAGGAGACGTTCATGTGAGACAAGCATTCAATGGCCGGGCTGAAACCTGCAGTCTACATCTGGTGAGTCCGACTACTAATGAATTGCTTTGGTTTATAACCAAATACCTGTATGTGTCTGACATTACACAGACGTTTCTCACCAGGTGAGTAAATCATTCAAACTCCTATATAAGCAACACACGCAAACAGTGATGAAGCAAATCTAGTTTCATTTTATGAAAAACATTGACTATAAAATCTTTACTGCAGATAAACCAGATAGGATGAACACACCATTTATAAAAAGCTGTGCACACAAACAATAAAAAGTGGCAGTATGTTGTAGAACTGTTTCAGGAGGACCCACTAATGACAACAACTAATTCTCAGTAAACCTGTATAGAATCTTAATCTGAAAAGTTACTATAAATGCCAAAAGAATTACATCACAATTCAAAACGTACATCTGCCCACTCAATTTACCATTATAACATCTCAACAGGAAATAGCACATAAAGATGGAATGGTTAACTGAACAGAACAATGACAACATGGAAGTGAACCGCCAGGACTGAGTCTCATCACAGTTCCCATCAGGCCTGTGGTTATTATCATGTTTCTTATTATATGTTGCCGCATGTGGTTGCTGTTTGTGAAAGAGTCCCGGAGAGGTAATCCGCTCAGAGTATCGCCGCAGCCTCACTACACGAGGAATGGTTGCTGCTAGAAAAACAGCTATGAGATGACAATGACTTTGGCACGAGCGGGGGGACAGCTTGACTTTATTTAATGCATAACAACAACAACAGCAGCAGCCGCAGTGCAACAGCCACACTGATAGCACACAAGTTTCACTGGTTGGTGAACATGATGTGTGATGATGAAGCAGCTGCTTTAGAGGAATTCAAATATTTTCTTCTCCTGATGACTTAATTTGATCATTTGTTGCCATGGTTACTTACTATTGGATGCTAAGCTTCACCTCATGAAAGGCAGAAGTGCTCAGCATGTAAGAGGACTGTTGAGAAGTGTGCGTCAGCTGCAGGAGCATTACATCCCATCATTTTCCATTAATAAATTTAAATGAATTGTCCGACTGTCTGCCGCGTATCCGGTTTAAAAAGAACAGAATATCCGAAGGCACAGTCTTGCACGTTGCAGCGCACACTCAACACATTAATCACGTGAAAGGGGGCGACTTCAATAACTGTGGCCTTCACTTGTCCTGACAACAAAGCAGGGAAGAGAGCAGTGGATGATGGGAGTCGATTACGTGACAATGATGTCATGGCACTGCTCGCTCTGATCGAGGCCATATGTCTCATGGGGTTCCCTCGCGATGCTTCAGAATGGATTTCCTGACGGAGAGTGATTGGAAGCGTAGGTGGGGCACGCACACAACGCCACAAACCTCAGACATATCAGTAAACAAGTTATAAGTCACCAGAAACACTGCGAAACTTCACTTCAGCACCGAACGACGATAAATTTCGTGTGATTTTACTGTCTCCCTGCCACACATAACTAGTAAATTACCATCTCGGCTCTGAATCCACGAACGCATCCGAAATTTGACCATTTAACACGTTTTGGGGGTTTTGAGGTACATGAAGACTAACGTGCTCCGACTAACGTGAGTAACTCAGTGGAAACTCTTGGAAGCACATTCAAACACACATGTGCTCACACACACGGGCCGTTATGGTTTTACAAGATGATAGATGATGCTGGGGGCAGAAAGTCACATTCTTAGATGTAGTGTGGTCGTGATGGTTTTTCTCTTCCCAGACCAATGGCTCACTGACACTTATCTAATTCATAATTTGCTGCTTTATTACAAGCTTCAGCTGAAGCACAAGTTCATGTGGGAAACATGGACACCCGCACTGCTACACACACACACACACACACACACACACACACACACACACACACACACACACACACACACACACACTACATGCTCTGTGCTTTTTAGTTTTGCATTTTCACTCTATTTCTCCGTCTTGTACTTTATTGAACTGAGTGGGAGTTTGAGTAATGAGGCTTAACATGTAATCCAGGCCTCCCTCTCTTATCTGTGCTGGTCCTCCTCTTCGATTTCATCCTTTTTCTCTTCCCCCTGCAGCTTTTACCACTTCTGGAGAAGCCTTGGTTATCTTCAACACTCCTCTGTTCGACCACATTGCATTCCACATAAATCAGACCTTCCTTATCTCCTATCAGCACTGATGTTTGTGGGTCACTTCAAGATGTTGACACGTCCCAGATGGAGCTCGGCTTTCTGCCGTGTCCCTCGTGAACTCATCCACACTTGATGCTTTTGCCAAATAAAGTATTATTATTAAAATGATTATTATTATTTTTATTAGAATCCTCTAAAATTATTAAGTATTGCATGTTTATTCAATATCACTTCATGATGTCTATTTTAGACTGCCCTCTTGCTGCTGTAACATTGCAAATTTCCCCAGTGTGGACGGATAAAGGATTATCTTATCTTAATGGAGTTCACTGTTGGGACATCTGGAGTTCCTTGATTTGGCTGTAAAATGACCCCTGTGCTTCAGACAACTGGAACAGATCTCCCCCTCCAAAGAGAACAACATTGAAACAGCATTCTGAGTCTGATCAATAACCACAGTGTCATTGACAGGTTGTCACATAGAAAATATAATATGAATATAATACATAGAATTTCATTGCAAGACTGAATGATGCAAAACGCTAGGGAAAATAATTATTATATTAACTCTGGTTTGATTTTAAAAATCAAAACACATTTTAATCCTCCAAGAGCACATTAATCTTGATTTTTTATTTTGTACACCAGTGGTCTAAAGCTTTTGAAACTCATTGTTCGGTTAAAGTTGTGGTTTAATAATAAAAAAGTATGTGTGCTCATAAGTTGGTTATTCATCAAATTTAGATGTGAACTTAGTTAGAATCTGCAGCTGTTCAACATCACATGGGTGTTTCTCCTACACCCGAACACTGGGGATGACAGAGGTACGAGGTCAGAAAACTCAACAGGGAACGTCCGATGTTCGACGTTAAATGGAATGCAATGTGATGACAGGGAATCTGATTAATAATGTCATGTTAACAGTCCGAGCCATGGATTTTTCTAACGTTTTAATATGAGTTCCTAGATATCGTGAATGCAACAAAAATCCAGCTTGCACACATCATACCGAGTCTTAAGTAAAACCAGCTGATCAGCCTGATAGATTAGTGTTAAAGTGATCAAACGAGGGAGAAAACTGAAAAGAAAAGCTACTAAAGTGATGTGTCAGTCAGTGGCCGCATTTCTGGTTTGAGTTTTCTGATTTAAATATGAATCCAACCGCAATATACTGCGTCGTCTGAACTGCATCGTGTTGGCAAAAGTTTCCCAAAGGCTGCAGCACTGGGACAGGATACTGCAACAATTGACAAAGATGTGTTCAAGATGACCTTTGAAAGATAAGTACGTTGCATTATTCTCTTTCGTGCTGAGTGGCCCTGTGGTGTTCCAGGAAAGACAATCTTGTCTGGGAGCTGTTGTACTGTTGACTCAAAGCCACAGAGGCTCCCCTTTCCCCCTTCTCCGTCCCTCCATCTCCTCCCGCTCTGCCTCCCATTCCTCTGTCTGCATCCATCCAACCCCCCCCCCTCCCATCATGGCCTTCATGGGCTGCTTCCCATCTTCCCCTTCGTCTCGGTGCACGCTCTAAATGCACCAGCCCGGGGGAGTGGCTGCTTCTTATTCCTTGTCAGCGCGATCCCAACTGGGCCACGGCTTAATGAATCATTTCCTCCAAGATACGGTGAGAAAATCACTTTCAGAGTTTGGAGCGGGCAATCGATGCAGCGTGAAGTGCATATGCCCTCGCTTCTCTCTTCTCCCCCACCCCCCCCGCTCTGTGGTGGAGCCAGGCACAGTTTGTATACACATGTGCATGCAACCGGTCACACACGCACACAAACCAACACAGAGAGCGCCGCTGACGTTATGTGTCTCTTGTTGTATTCTCTACTTTACAGGCCCACTACTTAGGCCCCACGAAGCCGCAAACATGGTCAAAATGTTCTTAGCCATGTGGATATCAGATGTCGTGTCGTTTCCCTTCCACAGAAACAAACATGGGCATGTATGTAATTGCCCAACCAGGCTGCCACTTATCAGAATGTATACCTTCATGCAAGCTCACAGACGTTTTTTGGAGAGTTTTCAGAAAATATCCACTCTGGCTCCTCCAACTCGACACACACATTTGCACACAGCCTGCTCTCTGTCACGTACCATCTCCCGCTGGGCTTCTGGACCTCCCTGCAGCTCAAGCTGTGTGACTTGGCAGCACATACCGTTGTGCAGAAAACACAGCACCCAGGAGGTCATCAAGTGTGCGTGTGTGTGTGTGTGTGTGAGAAAAAGAGGAAAGGCAGAGGTAGAGATACCGCAACTCACATAAGGGCAGGCAGGTTCGTGTGTGCAGCGTGCTTGGGTTTGTGCACGTTAAGCACCATTAAACAGGTGGCCCCATATCGCTGTGCAAATAGATCCTGATCCCCTCCTCAGAGGAAACACTCCTACAACTCCCAGCTTCCCTCTATATGCTTCTCAATTTTTTTCTGTACTGTAATGGCATTTGTCTCGCCTCGTCCCGTACACCCTCCATATATATGTTATTTGAACTCCCCCTCTTCCTGGCTACGGCTTCCCCTTTGCCCCCTCGGGCTGTTTGGCTTGGCCGCTCCCCCAGATTAGTACACATTCTGTCCCCCAGTCATCACAGTCATTTGGGAGGACTGTTTTCCTTCATGCATGTTCAGCGTTTCCCCCCCCAAAAGGTTTCTCCATTTACTCCCCCTTGTCTGCTCTGTACCACTCCATTAAGCAGAGGTCTCTGGCAGCCAGGCAGAGTCATGAGCCAGAAAAGAACATGCCACATGGAAGGCTTTATCTGTTTTCTCCCAACACTTATCTGAAAGAGATGTCACAAGTTGGTCCAGAAAATTGCTGCTCGCCTTCCCATGTCTGCGAGACCTAGACACAGCATTTACATGAAGATATGGCTCCATTTTGTCTCCAAATACCCTAGGAGACACCAGCAACTGCCAGATAATCACACACAATATTTTCATCACGAGTTATCCGACCACATTAGATGACATGCAGCGGCTACGAGTGCGGTCCAAGGGATTTTGAATTTCAGTCCAAATGCAAATAAAATGTCAGCAAATGCCTCGTCGGCCTCGTTGCCAGATTCTTGAAAACCTCTCCTGCTGCCTCTCCGTTCTTGTATTACCAAGGTGAGGACCTGCCAAAGTGAAATATGCCTCAAGATTTTTTTTATTTCCTTTTCAAGTGAGTTACTTCCTTGTCCTGTTCCTTAAATCCCTGCCCGCTCAATCAACACTTTTGGCTGCACGCACTCTTCGCTTTGGCATCAGACCGTTCTCATGTTTAGCCATTTCTACATCCAGTGATAAATGTCCTTGCCCTTTGTGGAATTCCATCGGTCCAGCTCGGTTCCTAGCTTCCTCGATGCGAGTGCATTGTTACCCATGTGTGTTGTAGTTGGCATGCCAAGCAACAAGGTCTGCTTACATCTAATTATCACTCTAACAACTTAGCACTCTCGTGCTAAACAAACGTCTTCCTTATTTTCCAATCCTGGCATGAGTGGGATTCCAGGAAATGTAGTGAACCAAGGGTCATGTTGGCTTTCCGTATCCTTCTCCTCTCTTTTCCAGGTAATTTCTTTTTTATCTGTTATTTAAAAAGAAATATATTTATATTTGGCTTTTTCTTTATTGAATCATCCCTTCCAGGTGTATTCACCACATGGAAACAACCTCATAAAGCCCCGCATCATCATAACTCACTGGATCAAGTTATGAAAGACGTCAGGAAACCCACATTGAGAAAGCCAGTCTGCTCAGCACTTTGTTATTGAAGTAGCATAACCTCAAATGTATCTGTTAAACTTATCGATCACCCTTTTTGCTGGCTGAGCACAAAGATTGCGATCTAGCCCCTCCGTGCTCTTGTTATCTCCTCTGTCAGAACGGAGCGACGATGGAGTGAGTCATGGCTCATGCTTTTGCTCTTTCTCCAGCTCTTCTGTACTTTATCACTCCCATTTATCCACCAATCCGGTCTGAATAGGCCAAATTGACACAAGCCTAATTATTGCAATGTGAGAAGAATAAACAATCTATGAAAATATGTCCCTTGGCAATAGTGTCACTATTTTTTTTTAAATAATTGCAACTACTATATTGTCTGTAGTACTTTTGTTCAATGTTTTTACAATGTCTGGAGAGACCTTAAAGAAAGTGATCAGCCTTTGTTGCTAATTAGTCTGTTCTTATTGGCAGACTGGGATTTGATGAGTGTTTCATAAAAGCTCAAAAATCATCATATCATATGTTTTTTAATAAGGCCACCGGATAATGGTTAGAATTTCTGTCATGCTATTTAAACCACTGTGTGACCACAGGAGCTTTATGAGCAGGGACATGGTCATCCACAAGTTCCCACAGCCGTTAGAAAACAGATGCATGAAGGATAAAAGCTAAGGACCAAGATTAGTAGTGATTAACATATGTGGTTCTCTTACAATATGTTATTTCAGTTCAAATGATTTGTGTCTTAGCTTCTGCATTAAATTCAGCTGTATTTTTCCCCTTTGTACAGTAATAAATTCCAAGTGTAAATGGCTACTAACAATAATGTTTGTTACAATAGTGTGATCCTTTGTAATGTATAATCTGGCCAGGAGGTAGATATAGTTAAAAAATTACTGAAGCTACAGCAAATTTAATCAGGGCTCATTCAAACTCCTATGAACTGTTCTTTTCAGCTCCATGAGGTCTTTTCTTCAGACATTTGACCCTTCTTGATGTGTGGGGAAATAATTTATATGTGGTAATTCTGAAAACATCTATTAGCTCACTTCCTTGACCAAAGCCTTGTGATAAATTGTATCCAACTGCAGGTCCAATGCATTTCGAGTTTTAATGTACATTTTATTTACACTTTTGCTAAAAGATGTTGTTTTTGTCAGTGAATATTCCACACATTCAGGGTCCTTTTTATTTTTATATTCTTTTTATTATAGGTTGCCGTGATATTCAAGGCCCATAGCTAATAAATTTTACAATTTGTCGTGATCCTTTAACTTTTCATCTAAAATATCCTTTTGTAAAGACTTTTATGACCAAATGTCTGGAAAACTCATGTATGATAATGACATTCCCATGAGCCTCAGCTGTACTTTCTTCAAACAGAGCCTGCTGTTAATGCCATTGTACTGAAATTGACTTCAATGCACGTAGAGGACAATCACGACGTAAATGAAAAATTAGGATTGAAATAAATAAAAAATACCAATATCCGTTTGTTCATCTTACAAAGAGGACAAACTGCCCATATCATGCCAGCATTCTGCTGAGGCATGCGGATGGGTCAGTTGAGGATTCATGGCTGACTGGCGGGACACTCTCCCTCGATTGCACTTGGAGTCTAAGGAAAGTGAAAGAAGTTGCATGACCGTCTGAGGTCTCACCAGGAAAATCTTTTGTGTAATAGCCAAATGTTGGTCTGGTTAATATAACAGTTGCTCACTCGTCATGGTGCCGTTAATAACTTTATTCCACACTCTGAATCTATCAACTCCTGAGGGAAATATCTGGGCTGTAAGCAGCTCAATTCTGCACTATGAAAAGCTGGTTGCTAAATGTGTCTGCCTGTTGTTTGGTGCAGGGGGTTTAGCCTACAGTGAGTTTATCTGAGCTTCCTACTGGAAGAATAGTGAGAGTGAAAACCAAAACAAGTTTTAGACAATAAGTCTAAAGGTTGGACCCTTCATTAGAATCATTGGACCTTTTGTTGATGTATAACTATTCAGTCGTACAGCTTTTTTATTTGAGAATACGTTTGCCTGTCTTGTTTGCAAGGCAGCCCCATCCGCAGGATGAGAAAAGATGAATTAGTTATTTGGGGAAAATAGGTCCGTGACTTTCTGTCAATGCGTGGCTGAGTCTTGGCTGTACTCTAAAACACCACAATGCATTTATCCAAGTCATCCACTTCACTTGATGGAATTGGATATGACTGAACTGCAGTAATAAAGTACACTTTCTCCTGCAAATATCTCTTGACGACCTTGTATTTCTCACTCAAAAGCCTACATGCTACATCAGGATCAGTACTACCTTTTACAACTCGACATAAATCAGCCCGTGATGTACTGCACGTTAAATTCTTCCCTCACAGTATGTTATGAAATGAGGAGTTGGTGTGATGTCAGATCCAGGCCAAAGCAAATGAGTACCGTGGGATGTGACTGAAGGAATTCAGTTTTTATGTTGTGGAGTGTAGCATCCAGGAGTGTTTTCTCAGCTGGTCCAGTCATGAGGACGCAGGCGGCCATGCTTTTTGCACTCCAGTGTCCACATGTTCACACTGGCCCTGAAAATACAGATGTATCCATTACGTCAGCGAACGTTCACACTTCAATACATTGAAGTTGGTCTGCCCCACAATAGGTGACCTTTAAGTGCAAAGACAGATGTCAGAAACTGAAATACACCAATTTGGTTTATAGATTGTCTGGGCTGCATGGATGTTGTCAACTATATAAATGCTTTTTGATCTATTATTAGAAATGTACTTGCTGGATGGTAAAAGTCTGTAAGATTTGCAGACATTAAACGACATGATGCCGAACTAATTATAGGTCAGAGCTGGTCATTAAGATTAATGGCAAAAGAGATGTGGTAGCGTGACATCCGGATTTCTCAACTTGCTCCGGGCTAAAATGACGTGTTGTTTTTCTTCTTTTTTAATTTATGTGATGATCAAAGAAAAAAGAAAATAAGCACACTTCACGAAAGAAATACAATCAATGTCTGCAAAAATAAAAAGGCTTGTTGTCATGTCTGAAAAGGAGCTGCTCTGCTTAGTTTTATAATTAGACTTGAGTTAACGTTAGGGTAAGGATTACTGTAGGGTCTTTGGCCTTATAGCATAAGATTCAATCACACTTCTGTATGTCTTTGTGTGTGTATGTACTCATTTTTTTTACCTGTTTGGGACCTATTAAAGTATAAACGCTGACCTTGTCAGGACCAGTACACCTCATGGGGACCAAAGCCTGGTCCTAACGAGGCAGAGCATAATTTCTAAGGTCCTGGTTAAGGTGAAGCTGTGAATTGTGGTTAAGTTTTGTTTTGGCTCTTAGAAATCAATGCAATGTCCTAATAAGGATAGCTGCTCAAACCTGTGTGTGTGTGATGTCTCCATCTCTGCATCCTCATGCCAATAATCCTTTTTTTGGTTCTTCCCATATTTTTAAACGGTGCTAAAGATATTTGGCCGGACGTTTTAATGTGCAATCTTGAACTGTTGCTGTCTGTTTTTTTAAACATGGCCAAGTCCAGATACTCTATAGCCCATGTAATTCCCGATCTCCGACATATAAAAACAACAAACGCAACAAGTGGTCTGCTCCAGTGTGTACATAGCAACCTATTTCAAAGAACACACGTTGCCGCTCAACCTGGATCTACATTGATTTTATTTGGGCAAAGTATATTTTTCTCAGAACCAGAGGGGAAAAAGGGGGCAAAGTCGAATGTAGCTGTAGCTGTTGGCTGCTGTTTCTGGCAGCTCTCTGACCACTGTGATGTGGGGAGACGTGTTGTATTGTTGAGACAAGGATGTGTGTGGGGGGGGGGGGGGGGGGAAGAAAGAGAGAGAAAGAGAGAGAGCAGAATGTCTTATTTTTGCTGGCAGAGGAGAGAAGTGCTACCTTGGAGGCGGTTCTCTGCAGAGGCCCATACATCTTAGTTCCTGGCAGCTGAGCCGTTGGGGGGGATGGAGTGCTCGTGGGAGGAGTAAAAAGGAAGAGCGAAGGGTGGCTGTAGGAGGGGAGGGGGGTATGATGAGGGGGCCAATGCTGCTGGGGAGTCAGCCAAAGTCCAGGACTTGCTTAATGGGTTCTCCTCTGCTACGTGATCCTAGTTTGCAGAATTGGAGCAGACACCCCGACTCCTGACTCCCCTGATCTGCCTACTGCCTACTGGAGCTTGGCTTGTGGGTGGTGGTGGGTTTAGGGGGGTGGGACGAGGAGGTTGTGGATGCTCGTCTCATTTCTGGTGTCTCCTCGTCACAGAAAAGGCACGGGCTGACAAAACCAAAGCCACCTGTGTGCGTGTGCAGCAATCTGAGTCACTGGCTGTCGTTCATACCAGAACTCCCTCTTCCTCTGAGTCATCAAATGGCACTTGACTGATTTCAGCGATGCACCCCCTAAATGTGAAACTGCACTTGCAACTAAATGAGAGCATATTTCCTCTTTAAGTGCAGATAGACATTCACTATTATAGACTGTATATACAGATGGCCAATATGAAGCCTCCCCAAAAGTGAATCCAGAGCCTCTTGATTGCCCCCTGGTGGCTCGCTATAGCATAGACCAGCCTTCTTAATATTATTGGATTTGATGACTTAATGGCTAAAACTGACTTACGGTTGGTCGGGCATGCATTCACGTGACTTTGCTAGATCCGGAAAAGAGAAAAATGCTTTCGGACACAACTCGGACACTTGTCTCTGTGCAGATAATGATGTAATTGTCACAGGATTACAACAGTAACGTCGGCCTTTGTAAAATCCCCAAATAAATGTTACATGTTTATTTTACACTTAGTATCAATACTTTTATATATAAAACATGTTGGATGATCTTTAAATGTAGAAATAAACATGATCGTCTCAGTTTGTGCTGTGATGCTCTGCTCTGCCCTGCTTGTCATTTGTTCGACAGGTCGGGCTGCTCCTACTGCCCTCTCTCCTCTCGTCCCGCCGCCACAAGCGCAATGCATCATGGTAAATATTATCCGGTTAGCGACCATTGGTTGGACACTATTTTTCATGATGCATTTCTGGATAATGGGAGGAAGTGGGGACGTGTCATCCATATTTATTTATTGTCCAAGTTCCCAACCAAGATGTGGATTAAACATAGAAGCAAGCACATGACAAAATTGTTTTGATCATATATTTCTGATCAATTATTTCCACTCTGACTCCTGTCTAAATGTACTTTGTGTAAGGTTCCTCACTGTCACGAGATCCCTAACTTTATTTGAACAAAAAAGGTTCCTTCTCTACTTCATGCTCTGAACCCATGCACAAGAGTAATGAGAGGAAAACGAGACCTTATTGTGACGCCCAATCAGGTCATTTATCTTCATCTGAGGACGTCAGGATCAAATATTTTTCCAAGTGATCTTACTGGGTATGGGTTTGGACACAATGCGTATAATTTGCACAAATGTGTAATTGTATTTGAAAGCTGAGCTGAGGCTCCCATGTGAAAGGTCCCACAACCGGCACGGTGGTTCAGACTGAGGTAGCTCACTGTAGATGTGTTAACTCCTTCTTTGCCTAAACAGAATTATGTAATCCCCTAGTGCCAGTGTGCTCGCTCAGGATAGTGTAGTGATTTAAGCTTTGTACGTTTATAATTATGTTTTATTGTAAACATGAAAGCTATAACTATTCCAAAAACATTTTTACAACCCACCATCTTTTAATGGCCTGGCTTAGGATTGTTATTGGAGTAAACATGCTCAAACTATTTCCAAGTATGGCAGGCAGAGAGGAGAGCTGCGTGCTCATAGCGGCATGCACCTGAATATCTCTTCTACACTCGGTTAGGGTCTGGCACAAGCCCTGCTGTCTTACATAATGCCATGATCCCACACCAAAGTTTTAATGCTGTAACGTGTATTAGTTCTCGGTCATATTGCATGGCCTCACACTCCAGTAAACTTGACAGTTTTCTCCAAGTATCAATTCAAGTGAGTCAGAGGTGATGCGCTGGTATGCAGAAACACCCCCCCTCGTTTTGACAAATCTAAAATACTGCTTACCCCTGACTTTGACACCTCAGATTAATTTCTCTCTGGTATACTAAAGTTGATTTGTTGCTGCTGCTTAAACAGTCAGAACATGCCCGGCTTCTGTGTCCTCTCACTTTTTCCCTCAGTGGGACGGAGCTCGGCACCTCGCACTGAGAGGAGGAAGGAGGAGGAGGAGGAGAGGAACCACCGGCCAACTGCTCTAATGCTGGCAGGCTGAGTAAACGGTGTCTCCGGAACCTTGTTTTAGCCCCAGCATTTCCATAAGCACCCTTCATCCCTGCTGTGTTATTCTTTATGATCTGCACCTCCGCTACGGCTCAAGTCGTCTTCCGGGACCTCTGGTTCTGTCCTCAGCGGCCCTCCTGCCCCCCACTCTCAGATATCTCTTTACAGCGTGGATTCACCCTCACAGAGTCCAGCTGACAGTGTGACAAAAACTCAAGACACCAACGCCCACATGTTGACATCCTGCACACATCTGATTTCTAGGAAAGTTTGGATTTTTGTCTAAATTAATATTAGTGTCTCGAAGAAACAGGCTGCGGATGTTCGATTAAATTATTGGACTCTGTTGGGCCTTGATCAAAATGTCATGCTTCATTTCCAGTGTTGCAGGGACAAATGTTTGTGTAATATCTGGCACATCGACACTGGCGTCTCATGTGACCAAAAGGGGGCTGGAGCCAATCCCAGCTGACATTTGGCAGGAGGTGGAGTACACGCTGGCAGGTCACATAATGCAGGACCAACATAATGAGACAAACCACTATTCACAGAGGTAGAGTGGAAGATGCATGTCACGGAGAACATGGGAGAACACGCACACTCAGAACCGGGTTTTGAACCAGGAACCTTCTTGCTGTGAGGCAACAGTGCCACGCACAGCTCAACCATGCTGCCCTCTAGAAGTCTCACATTAAAAATAGAGACGTTCACATCTGTAGGTGCATGTGAGCTGCTTGTGTCCCTGTACCCTGTGTGCTGTCATGAAGCTAATGAGTGCTGAATAAAGCATAGGGTGCACAGTGTCTTGGCCTGGCTATGTATATACAGTATGTGTGTCCATGTGAAATGAAACTAGCGTCAGCTGTGATGATGATGTGAATTATTATTGCACAGTGAGTCCCAAACCAAAAACTACAAGATGTCTGAGAATATTCACCACAAATTAATATTAAATCAAAATCCATTTTCTATTGTTTGGGTAAACATGAATCCCTTCAAAACAAGCACAACATGTAGACTTAATGTGGCGTTCTTTCACTACTGTAATATAACAAACATCTCACACTGTCAACAAACACGAGCTCCAAGTGGGGTCGGTTCCAAGCATTTTCAGTAGAGAGTCTAAACCCTTCTTCTCCCAGTGAGTGGGGAAATTCTGACAGGCAATCAGGGCCCTACAAAAGGAGAATGCAAAAACAACTGAAAACGAATCCCCGCGAACGCAAATAGCTTATTGCTAAATTGTTTTGGTCTGGGGTAAAGCGTTGCCAAAAAGAAGGCTTGAAGTGGAATGGCGTGAAAGCGAGGGATGGAAAGAGGAGAAGGGTTATGCTGCAGCGGAGAGCTGAATTATGGGTAGCTTTTTTGACACGGGAGCATGTGGGTTTTGTTTTTTTCGTTTCTTGGAGATGGCCACAAGATATTTCATACCTTAGTTTATAAACTGGATTTTCATATATAGAATCTATAGAATTGCAGCAAGCTATTAGAAATACAGGGTCATGACCTAATTTTTCTGTTATATGTCTGAGACAGTGGATATCAGAGACCACATCTCAATTGACCTTGGTGTCTCTGAAGATAATACAGTAAGTAGGTCTCTCATTCTCAGCAAAGATAAGACAATATTACATATTAACTGTGGATTCAGATGATTACTCTGGCTGCACAAGGCCACTGTTTCAGACCATAGACACAGACTTCTCCGACAGAGTGACTGTTCATTGTCCGTTTTATGATATATGTGGCCAAAAGTATACTTTTACACATTATTCTAACTGACTGTTATTCTTCTACGTTTGGCTGATTGTTTGAATTCAGCCCCATAGTTCAAATTAAGGGAAATTTGAATGCTATACATATAATGATGGTTTAGAGGGGGAGAGAAAGCCTCCAACTTGGCAACAGTTTGGTAAAGACCTTTCCCTGTTTCAGTGTGACAGAGGTGCTGTGAACGTGAACTTAACCTCTTTGGAAAATACTGGAACACCAACTCAAAGTCAGTCCCAAATGCTCTTGGATAACTCTTGTTCCAAAAATCTTACAGAAAGCCTTCACAGAAGAGTGGAGGCTTTGGGAGGAGATGTGCCATCACAGATGGGTCCATACGCTTTTGCTCATGAAATAAAGTGTGACATATCCATTTAAGTAGATTCCTAAACTTTCTTGGAAAAAAAAATGTGGTTAGCTCCAACAACAAGGGAATTGACAGTTTGAATTCCAACTTGCAGTTTGCATGTTCTCCTTGTGTCTGTGTGGGTTTTCCTCTCACAGCCTCTCCGTGGGGTTAGATTTATTGGAGACTCTAAACTGTGTGAATGTTAGTGTGAATGGTTGTTTGTCTCTCTATGTTGTTCCTGTAAAACACTGGAGACATGTCCAGGGTAAAAACCCAAGGCTTTCTAAGAAGAACCTTTCAGCACTGTAATTTTAGAAATAAATGTAATGCAATTCACTCTCTCCAGGTCTCGAGTTTAGTGATACACCATTTTGTCTGTCAGGTTTAACTTAGAACACAGGAGGTTGGTCCGCCTCCATGTTCTTCTGAAGTCACGTTTAACCACGCAAGTTTTCCACACTCCAATTAAAAATGTGGGGGGGGGAATGCACCTAAAAGTTCTCTGCCACCCGCCATAACAATCTGAAAGAAGAATCACACAAGTTTCTGTGAGATTTCAAGTCTCTGGAATGTGAAATTGTTTCCAACAAATGGCAAAAAATCTGCGCTCTTACGTTCTGACCAAATCGAAACAAATCGGGTTCCATCACGTCTGTGGTCTGTCAACTTTTTCAAAATATAGTTTGTACTAGGCTTAAGTACAGTGAATGTGTTTATTCATTTGACAATTATTATTATGATTCTCTCTATCTTCTGTACAAATACATGTCTTCTCCAAGTCTATAGTTATCTTCCCCTGTGATATGTGGGATATCACAATATTGAGCTCTTCTAATGTTACTGCAACAAATACACAATAATGCAATAAGCTGATTTATTTCCTCTCCTGTAAAAAAAAAAATCACATCCATCCTCTTCTCATCCCCTCTCAATGCTCCTCCGTAAGAGGTCCCAGTCTGTGTTGCACAACAGTGGTGCCAATATTTCATTATCTTCTGAGCGGACAGCACTATCTTGGACACAGCACAAGATTGATGGCCTTGAGAAGGTGCTGGACCTACGGGGAAGTAACAGATACTTTCTCTGAAGCTCCACCAGAGCTGATTTATCATGAGATGAATGAGATAATGGGTTATATGCAGGAGACATGTTGTAGTAATCTAATTTGCTCTCTAGGTTTGGCAAGCAAAGCGGGAGTTATGTGTCTGTTGTTCTTGATAGATAGTGAGGAAGTACAGATGTTTAGACTGAAGAATGTGAACGCGTACATCACCTCAGGAGCAGTGGTTGAATGTAATAAACTACTGTTGATCCATTGCAGTACTTAAATAGATTTTCTTTCATGTACTTTTCCTTCACAACATACTGTATGTCAGCAAATATCAGTACTTTCTTCTCTAATCAATAGAGAGGGAGAGATTTGAGACATCTTTGTTTCAGACTAAAACGCAGACAGTTTTCTAATTAAACATGGCCAGCAGTGTTTCCAAACTTCTCCATTTAGCTTATCTGTAGCAGAGTTGATGCGTTTTCAAACGAGAATGTATGGATGCAGCCTGGGAAACTGCCTCCTCCTCCACAGCAGCAGCTGCAGCAGCACTCACTGGTGGAGAAATATCTGAAAAGGCCACCACTGAGACTTAGTCATACTGATGGAGCAGACCGTTGTATCGGCTACACCCTGCAAGTACTTTTACATCTATATATTAAACTTTTATATTTAAAAACAAATGCTTACGATTACTCAAGTGGAAAAGTTAGCGTACTACTTTTATTTTACTTGAGTGCAGTTTTGTCTATTCATTTGTACTTTTACTTAGTGCTGGAGTACATCACTAGGAGAAGGTGGAAAACCTGGCACAGTCCCACCCTCAGCTTTGGGAGACACGGTGCAAGCTTCTCCTTCCCTGCCTCAGCATCCTCTCCTCTCCATTAACACCAGTGACATCACGCCATTTAACATAAATCACAGGAGACGCTGCTGCTCAGTTTCCATATCAAACAAAATCAACCGCTGTAACTCGACTGTGACCGACCGTGATGTGACCTCCCATCCATGCACAGGAACCACACGCTGGATCTCCTCCTCTGGAACCTCATGAAAAGAATTGTTTGTTATATGGAAAGAAAATGTGGCAAATGGAAATGAATCGTGTAATTTTATAGCAAAGGTCCCTCTCCTGCCATCGCTCCAAAACACAATCCCAGCTCGGACACAACAACAAGCTCTGGACGTCCCACCCTGAAATAATGAGTTTGGTCATTGTTTATTGAAAAGGGTCAC
This sequence comes from Paralichthys olivaceus, assembly GCF_024713975.1. NCBI lineage: Eukaryota > Metazoa > Chordata > Actinopteri > Pleuronectiformes > Paralichthyidae > Paralichthys > Paralichthys olivaceus. The sequence continues at coordinate 17,013,205 of NC_091104.1, read as the reverse complement.
TTCACGTGTCATTGTGACGAGGTGGTAATTCCATAATGTGAAGTGAAGGCCACTAATTGCAGGACTGGACCGCATGTTAGTAATGTGTTAGAAGACAGAGTCTAATGCAGGACACTGGACTTCAAGGTGGCACGACTTTGATTATAATGTCAAGTGGAACATGATTGTAAGTCCTGTTCAGTGTTTACGTCCATGACATAATTCCACAGGGGCGTTGAAGAGAGCGGAAACATTTTTCGAACTCACAAGTGGAACATCAAACAAACTCTGGAATATATTATGACGAATCACAATGCACATCAAAGCTCTTTCCAGTTTGTTTGGACCTATTCAGGTCTTCTGCAGGGCGACGGTCTTTCAATACTCAGAGCATCATGTTGAGAAGTGATCCGGATTATTTAAGTGTCAGCTCTCATTTCCTTTCCCTCTTATTATCCAGTGTTCATCCGTCATCTGTTCAGATTTTGTACCTTAGGGTCACAGAGGAGCTCGAGCCAATCCCAGCTGACATTGGGCGAGAGGCGGGCTACACCCTGGACATATCACGCCAGCATATCACGGGGCCGACATACAGAGACAAACAACCATTCACTCTTACATTCTCACCTTAGAGTCTCCATTCAATCTAACCCCAATCTTCATGTCTTTGGACTGTGGGAGGAAGCTGGAGTACCCAGAGAAAACCCACAAAAACAAGGGGAGAAACTTGCAAACTCTACAAAGCAACCAAACTGGGATTTAAACCGGGAACCTTTTGTGCTGTGGTCCTGGTTCCCAGAATGCTTCTATTAAATTTTATAAAAAAGACAAATGTTCTCCAGTCTACATTCTGAACTGTCCCTGACAGCCATACAGGTGTGAACTAGAAAAACCACAGCGTATAGAAGTTCTGTATGAATGGATGAATGTGGTTGTAACAAAAAAGCACCATATAAATACAGTCCATTCACCATTTGAATATAAAGAGGTGTGTGTGTGTGAACCTCTGTTCACTCATAGTTGTCTGACGTGTTTTAAATGTCACCTTTGTCCTGTGGGAAAAAGTTGATTCATACTTATTTTGCATGAGCCTCATTTTCCCCCAGAATTTGTTCTTGTTATTCAAAGAAAAATCCTTTTCTCCGGCTTCCATTTTTTTTCCTGTAATACAATGATTTATGATCCACTGTGGTGTCTGTTGCTTTTTGTGTTTAAGATTGAAGAGCATGCAAAATTACAGTCACATTATTTGTCTGCAACATTTTGGATTTGGAGTGTAGCCGTGGTCAGCGTGTTGGTCTTGGGGGCGGTGTTGTCGGAAAGATTGGCTGAATGAGTACACACGGCTGTTCCCAGACACAATGTCACGCTGTGTTTTCAGCAGATGACGGCAGCGGACGGGGGAGAGGTTTTATGGAGAATTTGCCTGTGTTTGTCTAAGTGCTTCTTCCTCACTGTGCATCATCTATAACAGTTTGCGTGTCAATCCTCCAGCGGGGCGGTTTGGTGTCTGGCGGTGGGAACATTGTGGGAGGTCACTCTGACTCTGTGCAGAATGTGAACAACCTCACTTCACTGTTTTTCTGTAAGTGATAAAATTCAGCAGGTCGAGGGTTGCAGAGGGGATACGGAGCCAGTGACTCAGGGTGAAAGGAAATCTTTCAGCTGGACACACTTCATGGATGTTTTAGGAAGCAGTGTTGCAAACGGGGAGTTCAGGTGGCCTGTTCCTCCTACCCGATGTTCTTGCGGTGTCAGAGCAGAGAAAGAGAGTGAGGGAGAGAGAGAGAGTATGTGAACAGGACAGAATGTCTCCAGCCTGCTCTATATTAACTCCAGGGAAAACTTCAGTTTCCATCAACACTCCTGCTCCTGCAGGAAAACTCAGGAATACTCACTGAGGCAACTCATGGGAGAAGAGAGTGGACATAAAAATAAGACGGGGGATGAAAATGATGAGCTGCTAACCCTCAGTTAAACTAACATTTATGAAGACTACTTATAGAAGGATAAATGTTGAGCAACGAGTGGTTTTGGTTTTGCCAAAACAGAAAAATGTTATTTGAGAGGAATTTCAGGAGGTTTGTTGACTGCACTTGTTGGAATAGATGGAAATCACATGACGTGACAGCAAATATTTTATACAGGTGATAGAAAATAATGTCATGAGAGTCATTATTATAGAGTTCAAACACAGGAGGGTCACGTCTGGATCAAACGTACGCAGCATTTGAAAAGATGACTGATAATCGCTTCAATTTATGAGTTTTCAAGTAACTGAAATACTCAAATTAGGTAAGTACATAAGGAAACATTAAAAACTATTTATCTGCCACTACTACTTTTATTTTTTACATATGCTACACTGAGGCATCAGTGCATATTGGTGTTTGTTTCATTCGGCTGCTGAGTCCAGTGGTTCCCAATGTTGAATATTGATGTAGAAAAGAAGAAAATTGTATATAAATATCATGACTGATTTGTTTTTCATCAAGATCCATGAATCATTGTCTGAGAACAATGAGAGAAAGAAAATCCTGTATTTGCAACAAAATCTAATTGGTTCTTTCTTCTAAAGGGATGTGATACACACGTTTAGTGCAAAGTGGGCTGACAAGTGTAGATTATTCAAATTTAACCTGATTTGATTGACCCCAGCCCAACTCCCTCCTTTGTAACAGTGTCTGATAGGGTGATTTACCGCCCCCCCCCCCCTCCCCAAAGTTAAAGCGCTAAGTGTTGAAGAAGTCTTTTGAAATTCACACCTTTTATTAGACATGACATCAGTTTAAGAGATGCAGGGCTGCTCACTGAGTGTGTGAATCTGAACAAAGTGTTCGTTCAGGGAAAAAAATGACACAGCAGTCAAGAGTACAGCGCGGCCCGTGTTAAATATTGATGAGTGCAGCTCGCGGCTGCTTCACGCTGCCTGTGCTGCTGCACCGAGTCTGCTTGTAAGGCGTGAGGGAACAGGGGCATGCAGGGCCTGTAACCCATATTAAAGTTTTACGACAACACCGAGACCAGACATCATGATCTATTATTATCTCTTTGACCTCTCTCGCCTTCGTGATTATCTTCAGCTGATAAACACATCCCACAGATTCAGGTATGAATCAGTACAAAGTTGTTTATTGGACATTCATTGTACAAGGTTTTAGTCACACGACAGAGTACAGACTGTATCACACAGAGTCATTATGAAACATTATTTAGCTTTTGTAATCATACAGCTTGTTGCACAGTGTTATGTGAGCGAAGGCAGTTTGATTAGTGGCTTTTACACAAGTTGTTGAATATAACAGTATTATGTAGGATATCAGTGCACATGATAGTAATGACATGCACATTGTATTTGTATTGAGCTGAAATATATAATAAAGTCCAGTACATATGAGTGTTTAGGTGAATATACCACACAGCTGCTCCATCATTTCTCTCCATCAGCTCTGAAATAGACATTTAGTCATCACCAATCAGTTTATATTGCATTTCGGGAGTTACTCCACTAAATAGCCTCATATAAATAACAATACATAGTTAGGGTTTTGTATGAATTGTGGTTATGGGCGACCACATCAAAGCTTTCATGACATTGTTTTCTGTCACTTACATGACACAGTATATTTTCAGGTTTTCTCATTCACTTAGAGTCACAGTTTTTGAGGAGTGAAATTGTCACTTTATTCTTAAGAATGCCATTTGCAGGATGCATAGTTTTAATACATGTGCCACTGCTTTGTTTCCCAGATAAACAACTGTCACAAATGTCAGCAGAAGTAACAAAGCTTATTGTTTGCATTTTTGGGGGGGTTGATAAAAGCCATAAAAAAATCCTCTGTCATACAAGGCATAAATATTTATTCCAGAAGATGTACCTCATACTGCATTGCTCTTCTTTAATCGCAGAAACCACAGTCACACAGCTTTTTATTGGCCTTTAAGTGGTTCTTCCCCTGAGTTTGGCAGCAATCTTGTAATCTAATGGCTTCAGTGTCAAACCATATGAGCAATTTAAAGACAGGTCCTCGTCAGGGCATTTCTCAAAGCTGCACTGGTGGAGCAGAATCGTGAAGAACAAAAATATCTCGACTTTGGCGATCTGGTCCCCGATGCACCTTCTCTTCCCTGCTGAGAAGATCATAACATTGTTTGTGAGGTCCTTGTCCAGGGAGCCACTTTCATCCAGAAAGCGCGAGGGGTCAAAGTCGTGTGGGTCCTTCCAGTTTAGGGGGTCGTGATTGACGGACCACTGATTGATGAAGACCACCATGTCTTTGGGGATGTGAAGGCCCTCAACTGTGACGTCTGAGGTGGTGGAGTGGGGGATGGTGACAGGGACGAAGCTGGTGTAGCGCATCATCTCATAGATGAAGGCGTCCACATAAGCAAGGCTGCTCCTGTCCTCGAGCGATGGCAGTCTGTCAGGACCCACCACCTTGTCTATGAGCTTGTGGAGTTTGGTTTGGATTTCAGGATGTTTAGCCAGAAGAAGGACAATCCAGTGAAGAGCTGTGGAGATGGTGTCCATACCTGCGCCGATCAGATCAGACACCGTCGCCTCTGCGTGACCTTTGGTGAGCCCATTATCGTGGTCAGATTTGTCAATGATGCCAATAAATGCATCGCTCATGTCCCTTGTTACCTCTGGATCAAAAGTCTCTCTGTGCTCCTCCACTTTGCTCTGGACAAACATGAAGAAATCTTTGTTCAGGACTTTGAAGTTTTTGAAGACACTGCGTACTGGATTAGGGAAAGACTGAAGCCATGGCATCACATCTACAAGGCTGCCGGCCCCAACCGTCTGTCCGAACTGATCTACCTGCTGTAACAAGGCTCTAAACTCAACGTCATCGTGTCCGTATCGTTTTCCAAAGCACAAGGCACAAATCACATTAGCTGCAGCTACTGTCAGCTCATGAGCAGGGCTGAAATAATGGCCCGGAGCACTGAGTTTAAGGAAAATCTCAACTAGCTCTGTGGCCTCTGCCACAATTTGCTGCTCAAAGGCTCTCTTGGTCTGGCTGTTGGCTGATGAGAACACTCTGATTGTTGATTGAGCAATTTTCCTGTGCATCTTCCACTGTTTGCTGTAATTGGAGAAAGTTATACCCTTCCCCCCTGAGACAGACTGAAATGAGACAAAGTTGGGTCTGCCTGCGAACTCTGTGCTGTGCTCTATCAGAGCCTGACGGATCGCCCTGTCTCCATTGAGAACCACGATGTCACTGCAGCCTAGTCGTATCTGGTACACGTTGCCGTATTTCTTGGCAAGCCTGGCGAAGGTGATATGCGGCATCTGACCCAGCTGCATGGCGTTGCCCACCACGGGCCAGGCGAAGGGTCCCGGCAGTCGTTTCTTGAGCCTGAGGTTCCTGATCCACAGACAGGCTTCCAGACAGAAGAGGAAAACGAAGGAGGCGACCAGAGCCGGCTGGACCTGTCCACTCCACTCCCTGATGATGCTGCTGCCCTTCACACCAAACTCAGAGTCCAGAGCCATTGTGCTTTGCTGTAGTTTGTCTGTCATCCACTGCTTCAAACAAACGGAAAATTTTACTGAAAATGGGAAACAAGTCAAAAAAACAGTTGATTTAAATAAAAATCTTTACTTTTCAGATGGATAAAATAGCCATACCAAATGTAAGGGGCTCCAAGCAGCGCTCGCATGCTGTCTCACTCCCCCTCCTCCACAGAAGCTACAGTGAGAAGGGCTCGATCAGCTCGGCTGGTTAGCAGTGGTGCAGCATGTCTTCAGATGACCACCTCAGAAGAATGCAGATTCAAGCCTTAACACTTCGCTTATATGTATCTCTATAGTGGGAGGGGTCAGCGACTCAGGTTTTTTAGTATCTCTCTCCTCCCATTTTGACCACAGCCTGCAGACCTTAGTCCTACTCCTTCTTAGGCCTCCCTCCAGCACTGTCCCATTTAGGATGAGGAGCTACTTAATGAAACCTGTTGCCAGAAAAAACAAGGATTTATAGTTTTTTTTGCAATAGAACATAATAAGTTTTTAAAGATTAACAACTCTACATGTCATGCAGGGACTTAAATATATGTGTCACATAATAATAACAATAATAATAATAATAATAATACTTTTGTAAAGGGGAATTTGTGTTGAAATGGATGGAATTTTAAAGTGGAAGCATAAAGTGTGAAGAACGGACAATGAGCTGGAGTTGATGTTTTTTTTCTCTGGGTTTACATGTTTTAGCTCTTTGCTGTTTCCTATTGACTTTCCGTGACCATTTAAAACATGATTTGGTTCCTGTTATTTACAGCCAAGCTGTTAATTATAACCATACAGAGAAAACAGATCTCTGGGATATCACCATGAAAGCTGCGGGTTTCAAGAGTTAAACACTGAACAGATACAAACAGCACAACTTATGCTGCGCCATAAAAATACATTCGCAGCCTTATTGTTGGCATAATGGCCCTTTAAAGATATTGTAGCTGTGAGGGTTGTGGCTGCATCAGAATAGTTTTGAGGAGTCTGGCTGTAAATCGGTTTATATGCTGGTGATTGTGCAACTAAAGGAAGAACTATAAAAAAGCATCAGATTTGGTTTTTAGTGATATTTGGCCAAGTCAAGTCTTCTGGAGGTTTCTATTTTTGGAACAATGTGTAGTGACAGACATTTAACCTACAGGAATATTATGATATTTTTTGTTCAGCTTTTTTCTTGAGGGTAAAATGACAATCAACTTGGACACACTGCTCGTTGACAATTCACTTTATTCATTTATTCAGATATAGCTTATTTTTCCCATCATATGAAGCTGACACACTGATAACAAAATGTGATGAACGCTTAAACATTTGAGGCCCCACTTAGTTCGACTTTTTGCCTTGACACGAACAGAAAAACACTCCCACTCTTTCATTATAACACCATAGTTCCTGAATGCAGAAGCTTAAAGAGGGTGCGGCGACGTCCGTGTTGCTTTGAAATAGTTGCTCTGTAAACAAACATGTTTTTGAGAATGCCTCGTGAGTGATTTTTTTTTTGCTGCTGCACATGTGTTTCGTTTGAATGGGTGAGACTTGGGTTTGGCACAGGAGGGGGGGGCTGCAGTGCTTGTACAGTAAAACTGAAACCCTGAATACATACATGACAAGTGTGTAAAGTGTCCGCAGTCCATGGAAGTGTCTCCTCTTCATCCTCACGACAGTGTGGCGGATGCACCCTACTGATGAAAGTCTTCCTCCTTCACAAAAATGCCCAACCCCCCCCCCCCCACCCCCACCCTCCAACACCACTTTGACCACTCTAGTTTAATGTGTTCATATGCTTTGAGTACAGTAGATAGTGAAATACATTAAATTTCATTACATTTATTATCATACCTGAAATATGAAATTATAAAAAACATGTTTTAACTGAGTTACATGGCATAGGTTAAATATCTTCTTACATATTACAATAGAGAACAATAATTCATCAGGTGACTTGGTAAAATTCACAAGCATTTTCATGTAGTTATATTAGTTCAAACTGACATTTATAGGACAGATAGCTAATTCCAACACACACCGTGCATTTACATATACAATAGCGGATGTAAAACAACCACACAACTCAGAATGAAAGAATTGTGCACAAGATCTGATCAAGTATAGAATATTTTTGTGGAGTGTGATATTTGCACTGATTCCAACTGTCCACAAGCTTTCACCCTGCAGCTAATGACACATCTTTAAAATCCAACTCTCTGCCTGGCACCAACAACAAGACAAAAGCACACTGTATTAAAATATCCATTAAATATTATTAAATATGTGAATCTTACAACAGGATTTAGTGCAGGTATACTGATACTCACTGTTACTGTAAAAGTCATTGGTGGAAAACTGTTTGCTGGCCTTTAGTCACAATACAGGGACACGCTGTTCATGCTGGGGAAACTAAGCCGAGCAGCTTCCCCCTGAGCTTGGCGCTGACACAGATTTGGAGGGGCTTCAGCGTGAGCCCGTAGGAGCAGTCAAGAGTGAGGGGCTGAGAGGGGTCACTCTCCAGGCTGCACTGGTGCAGCAGCACTGCTGTTAATAAAAACACCTCCACCTTGGCGATCTGGTTGCCGATGCAGCGTCTTTTACCTGTTGAAAAGATCATCACACCATTTGCGATGTCTTTATCGATGTCCCCGTTTTTGTCAAGGAAACGCATGGGGTCAAAGATGTCCGGGTTCCTCCACTTCAGGGGGTCGTGGTTGACGGACCACTGATTGATGAATACCACTGTGTCTTTCAGGATGTGGAGACCTTCAATCGTGACGTCTGAGGTTGTTGAGTGTGGGATGGTGACGGGGACGAAGCTGGTGAAGCGCATGGTCTCATAGATGAAGGCGTCCAGGTATGCCAGGCTGCTCCTGTCCTCAACTGTTGGCAGTCTGTCTGGGCCCACAGCTTTGTCTATGAGCTCATGGAGCTTGTTTTGTATATCTGGGTATTTGACGAGGAGCAGTATGATCCACTGCATTATAGTTGATATCGTGTCTTGACCTGCTCCAATGAGATCTGTTACTGTCGCTTCGACAAACTCTTTAGTCAGTCCGTTGTCTTTTCCATGCTCAATCACGTTGATGATGGCGTCACTCATGTCCCGGGTCACATCAGGGCTGAAGGACTCTCTGTGCTGAGCCACTTTACCTTTCACAAAGGCAAAAAACTCCTCGTTGAGGTTTTTGAAGTTTTCATAGACACTGCGGACCGGGTTAGGGAAGGACTGGAGCCAGGGCATGACATCTACCAGGCTTCCTGCCCCGACTGTCTCTCCAAACTTATTAAGTTTTTTCAACAGGGACCTGAACTCTAAATCATCATGTCCGTATCGCTTCCCAAAGCAGAGCGCGCACATGATATTGGCCGCGGATACTGTAAATTCATGAGCAGGGTCAAAATACTGTGCGTCGGTGCTGCGCCGCAAAAATACCTGCACCAGCTCCATGGCCTCAACTGTAATATGCTGCTCAAAAACTTTCTTGGTCTGACTATTTGCAGAGGAAAAGGCTCTGAGGCTCGATTGGGCAATTTTCCTGTGTGCTTTCCACTGTTTGCTGTAAGTAGTGAATGTCACACTCCTGCCTCCAGAGATCATCTGGAAAGAGACAAAGTTGGGTCTGCCTGCGAACTCTGTGCTGTGCTCTATCAGAGCCTGACGGATCGCCCTGTCTCCATTGAGAACCACAACGTCACTGCAGCCTAGTCGTATCTGGTACACATTGCCGTATTTCTTGGCAAGCCTGGCGAAGGTGATATGCGGCATCTGACCCAGCTGCATGGCGTTGCCCACCACTGGCCAGGCGAAGGGTCCCGGCAGTCGTCTCTTGAGCCTGAGGTTCCTGACCCACAGACAGGCTTCCAGGCAGAAGAGGAGAACGAAAGAGGTGACCAGAGCCGGCTGGACCTGTCCACTCCACTCCCTGATGATGCTGCTGCCCTTCACACCAAACTCAGAGTCCAGAGCCATTCTGACACACACACTTGTTCCTCCCAAAAAAATTACAGAACTTCTCAACAAAGTCTGCTCAGTGGATGAATGCTTGGAATAAAAGCTAATAAAGTTCCTGTACATCCATTTGAGGTGAGGAAAAAATATTTCAGGAGTGTAAGTCAAATGCAGGTGAGGTCATAACAACAAAAAAATTCAAATGTCTGATAAATGAAGTGCGTCAGGGTGAAGTTTTGTTGTCTTTTCATGAAGATTTAAGGATTAAGTGCCTGCTCTTTGCTTCACTCCAGCGTCTTATATGTTTTGCAGTTGGTGGGCAGGGCTCGGGATAACTTTCATACTCCTCCCATTGTGGTAGCCCTGCAGACCCCATTATCTCTCCCTGCTGTCGGTGTGCTCTTAGAGGCGCACACTTGCGAGCGGGGACACCGGGAGCGTGCAGCGTGAACAGCCGCAGTCCTCAGCAACTGGTGACCGCTTCAGTAGGAAAACATGTCGAGCCAATTTGTTTGACTAATTGGAGAAGCTGGCGGAGGCTGCACGGTTCACTGTGCGTCCTTTTCTAACCTGATTGATTCTCTGGCTGCAGGAGACTCAGCGTGCGCACTTTGGCACAGACAGAAAGTGTTTGGAGACGGTTTGTCCAACTTCAGACTGAGTTTATACGTTCTTATTTGACTCGTGTGGAGTGTATATAAGCGTGTATGTATTTTCAGTTCATCTTGTCATTACTTATGTGTAAATTGGACGGTATAGCGATGTGCGTAAAAGTTTGTTTGCGCACATCTGGTTCAATGGACCATCTTCTAGGAAAGTTTGATTAATCAGTGCGCAGCGACGCGTCTGTTGTGACTCGTTAAATCACATGTTCTCGTCTGTGTGTAGCAACTGTAAATTCAACAGTGTTTAATTTTCCCCTGGTTCTTTAAACCCCGCAGGTTTACAAAGATTCGCTTTGTTAATTTATCATGCCGAAAGTGTCTTTGTGGATATTTGATCTGTACAATGATCGATTGAATTGAAGCAAATAAATTGATCAGGGGAAAAAAGAGTAATCTCATTGATTTGAAACTTGTTGGATTAACAGAAGAGAGATGAAGAAGAATTACAGCAGTGAAAGTAAAGTCATTTTTAAAGACAACTCTTAAAATAAAGCATAATTGGTGCTTAGATATGATACAAAATATTAAGCAGAACATCTTCCGTCTCATTCAACAAATCAATACATACATTCATAAATGAATCACACCATGGATTTTATTCTATATAATACTGAATATAATCCATATAGAGTCTAGAAATTTTGAAAATATCACAATTCATGATAAAACTCATGATCATCATGGAAATATTACACTTTCTTTCTTTCTGTCTATCTTTCAAAATACAGCAAATGAACTCATACAACAAACTAACACATGCAGTAACTCAGTGTGGACTCCCCATGAAATATTGATACTTGAATTTACAACATCTTGTTTTTGCCAACACATAAACTGCACTCTTTTGCATGAGACTCCAGGTTATGTCATCGCACAGAAAACTTCAAGTGGCCCCCTTTCAAGCAGTAATCCTCACAAATATGGGGCAACAGAGAAGAAAGAAAAAACAACACAAAACAAACTTAGTTTATAGACATATTGTACTTTTTGTTATGTAATAAATCATGAGCTCTGTTTTTGTTATAGTTGCACAATTATTTTATAGGATGAGTCAGGAGTGCATGCTCAAAACTTTTGTAGATATAGATAGATGGACAAATAGATATAGTTAGATATAGATAGACAGACAGACAGATAGATAGATAGATCCTTAGCATTCATTTTCAACTTTAATAATAGAAATATTCGATTTCTTGATTCTAAGGAAGTTTCTGTTCAAAGCGATATGATTTAAAACATTCCCCTCTTCCATCCAGAGGACAAAAATTAGTTTCTTGCGTTCCCACCAACTGTGAAGTTTATTTTTGCACAGAGGTAATGACCCTAATTGAAGGCACTAAAACGTTTCCGAAGTAAGGCACTAAGTCAGAGGGACAGAAACTCCACACACAAGCACAGGCAGTCATTATTAACAGAGGAAGAGGAGAAGGAGGAGGAGGAGGATGAGTAATGGAGGATGATGGCTGACGTTGAAAGTGATACATGACTGTTTAAACATGTGTTTTACAACGTATATTAGATGTGCACTTCAGTTTTCATGACGGAGTAACTGCTAATCTCTGGGTTTATGTTCGACCAATTACAAACAAATGATAAACATGAGGAGGAAGGAGAATTTATCTTTATATACACAGTCGAGGTAAAGTCACATGCAGAACACATATGTCAATAAAAAATGAACTTCCCGTACATTTCACCATGAACATTCAGTGGATGTTTTACGACCCTCAGATAAAGTGAGTGGATCTGCAAAGCATTTCACTGCTTCTAAAGATATAACAGACTTCTTTTTATTAAGTTATAAGACTGTCACAAACACGCTCATGAAACAATAACTTGTAACGAGCTCTGATTTAATAAAGTCATAAGTAACAGGTCCTATTGGCACAGCATGTTAACATTGCGTCATCAAACAGAAAAGGAAACAGCATGGGGAGCTTAGGTTGTAATTACTGCTGCTATGTGTTCTTCTTTCACAACAATGGTCTTTAAACAGCCTTGTACAGATATGGGAGAGTGTTGCTGGTGCGGAGCTGCGCCTGAGAGCTGTTTGTCTTGAGAAATGTGGTGTGGCTCGGCACCAAAAGCCTCCAGAATGATTCCTCGGTTTACCAGGAACATATCAATGTCTTCCAGTACACTGGCTACACTGGGGGATGACTGTTCCTCTTCCAGTAGGGGGAATCTCCCACCTCTCCTCCTCCACTGACACCATCCTCCTCCTCCATGGTTTGAGTCTACTCCTCATACACATGTGGCCACTCGCATCCCCATCACGCTAATTAGAGCCAGATTTGTGGCTGAGGCAGGGAGGGGGGTGTGGGAGGGCAGGGGGGTGTCGTGTGTGCGTCTTGCGTGTGGCTGCTGCGTTTGCCTGTGATTACCCCTTTGTAACCTGGCTGTGAAAGGTTGGCCCTGACCCTGCGGTGACTCTGGGGCTAAAGGGGGAAGTAGTCAGAGGGGGGAGTCGGGTGGGTGAGAGTTGGTGGTGGTGCGAGGGCACAGGCAGGGATGGGGGTCTATGTGCCTCTGCATGTTATGTGCAAGCGGGTGGGCGCTTGCTGTGTGGAGACAGGACCAATGGTAGGCCAGGCTTGCCCCGGCTCTGGAGCTAATCATTGTTTACTAGTCTCATTTCCACTTCTCAGTGAGCTACTGTCACGCACAGCACCGACAGGGAGGAAGGAAGAGGGACGGGGGGTTAGGGGGTTTTGTGTGTGTTTGAAGGGGGGTGGGAGCCAGGGGTCCTACAGGCAGTTGGGGAGCTGGTGGGACTTAGGAATGGAAAGTGCAGAGAATAAAGGAATTTGAGTGAAGCTTCATCTTAGTTTTTTTCCCCCATGAGAACAAAGGTGCACCAAGAACAAAAAAAGCTGAAGCCAAAAACATCCCAGAAAAAACAGTAAGCAAACCAACAACAAAAACAGCCTCTGGGTCCGCGCCATCTCAGGCAGCCAGGAGGTAACCACCACCGGACATCGCTAGTTAGAGATGGTGATGTTTCAAATGACAGCTTTTTGCTTGCCAGACCACAAAACGGCGAAAGAGAGATACTTGGAAAGAAAGGAAAAAATACTCAGTGTCTGACCTGATTGTTGTTTGTCTGTAAAGAGCCTGAGAAAAGACGTAGCCTACTTTTGTGGGGTGATACTAAATGGACTTGCGGCTGAAGCTGTATAAGCAGAGAGATCGATTTCAACCCGTATTATTGAGTTTAGCCCTTAAATGTCCGACGTCATCTTACAATATGAGAAGGAAACATTTATGTTGTGGAACTCTTTGTCTAAAACCTTAGACTGAAAATGTAAAAGAGTAATAACATCACTTTTAAAGCTGAACGAATCAACATTTTATATATTGAGCAACACTGACACTGAGCCAAATGACTGTACGAATTGAAAAGTGTCACTCACATCAATGATCCCACAACCATTTATAATCATCCAACTATCCTCAGCTCTGTGGAGAGTTTATTGTCTTTCAGCTCATTGTTTTGGTTTTGTCGTCCTCAAACTTTACTCAGCTGGTTGACTTTCATTGCTCTCACTAAACTCGTTTCTAGCCACAGCTGGGAGCTGCTTTGAACAGAGATGATCTCATGAGCTTCATGTACGCTGGAAAGCACCAAGAGGAGGACAGGTAACTGGCTGGTGGAGCATTTGGCTAAAGAGCCAGATATTTCCCTCAGGACATAATAGACACAACCACTAACGAAATACGATGTTCTGCTAGCTACACTGAAAAATAACATCCTTTGCCAAATCAAAAAAAATGGTACCACACAAACTATATTTATTATTTTTTAGTTTCAAAATCTTCATTTTGTTCATATAACTTGTCGAATTAATTGTGAAGAACTTTAATTTATTTGCATGTTACCAAGGGAAGTATTGTTGGTTCAACTTTATAAAGCGTTAATATCAAAGTTCTGCATGTTTACATCTTGTTACACTGCCCCCAAGTGGTCAATAATATAAATGAATGCAGCTTTACTATTAATTGTGCTTTAAACTCACTGTTGTGGAATATGACAAATGTCTTTAATAATAACCCAGATGTTGAAATCCAATGTTTTTGTTTTTAATCCAGCATTATGTGCAATATGTTTTGGAAAATATTGTGCCCAGGGTACAAGTGATACTTTTGGAAAATGTCTAAATCCGCGCTCAGACTGAATTAAGTTCTAAAACCATGTTTAATATCACAAGAAAAAACAAGTCTTAAAAAAAGGATTCAAACATTCTGTGTGTATTGTGTTACATACATTTCACCACACACAGCACATTGAACTGCTGGTGCACAAACCAGCACGGAACTGTTGAGTATATTCGATTCCCTGCTTGTGTACTCATCAAACTGGTTTCACTTGTTTAAAGGCTGTCGCAGTGTAAAGAGTTTCAGACTGTCTTATGTAAGACGGGGTGAATTGTGGTATCGCAGTAGCTCCAATGCCCCGTGTTCATTTTGATTTGGAATAAAAAGCGCTCTAAGGAATCTGCTTATCTTTCAAACCTTTGTTGTGTTAGACCTGCTGTGTCGCTGCAGGCAATATCAAACAGCCCACATGAGAGGGGAGAGCAGCACATCAGGAGGAGGCTCTACTGGAATGATTTAAGGTCCTCGCTCAAACCATGAAAAACATGCATTCAGGCCCTTTTCAAACGTATGATTTCTAGCCGTAGCATAATATTTTCTTACACATACTGCACTCTCATGTGGTTCTGCAGTTCAACGCAGCAGCAACACAGTCCAGATTAGGGCTTTGATTCCACCCAGTGACCACCCACACTACACTTGTAGTACCGCAGGGTACTTTAGAATTCATCAAAAGGGAGATTTTAATGGAAAAACATATCCCGGCTTCCAGACATTCAATTTCACTATGAAATGTTATTTCAAAGTGCCACACAGTAATTTCATTTGATTTCCGGAAGGCATGAAACTTGCCCTTGCGTGCACTTTCCCAGGTCATCTTAAAAAATTTACTTCAAACTTCTGCATCGATATAAAAACTAAAATGTAAGAAATTTAGTGACTGAGAAAATGCAGATGCACCTCAACAAACCATTGCAGACTAACCCAACGTTCTTCTAGCCCATTATTAATCAAGTAACCTATTAGGATAATAGCATATTTCTTTTTTCCCCACACTGCTCCCACTGGAGTATCCCTGCTCGCTGTGTGCAGGCTGCGTGATAGATCTTCACTTAATGTGGCACCCAGGACAGGAGCCATCTATTATGTACAGTATAGGGATATTTGTTTCTAATCCCGTAGAGTTTTTTGCGTGCAAGGGGGGAACGGAGCGGGGATGAGCTTGCGTGCCATGCCGGCCTGGCGTGCGCGGAGCTCGGTCACTGAACTTCGGCTTCCCTGGGGAGCGGGGGCGACGGGGAGGAGGTGTGGGGCTGTGCTGAGAGATTAAAATGAGACGAGGGAGAAAGCACAAGAAGAAATGGCTTCCAGATGACCCCGGCTCTCCAAGCTCACCAGAGACAAGGCTGAGGCATCGCTAGGAAACAGTTTGCTAAGCTTTTCCCACCTTCTGCCTGATGAAAGAACAGATTATTTAATACTGAGGAAGAAAAAAACTGGATGACACTGTATTATTTGTGCTGAGAGAAAAGAGTGGGAAAAGGGTGGATTTGGTTACAAGTTGCTGTCAAACTTAAGTCCAGGGCTAGATGAAATAATTGCAGCATTATGATGGGAGACAATGTTAAAGATTAAAGTGCAGCGCAACTAAAGCTGACGCAACACTTTTGAATTTTCTGGGGGGGGGGGGGGGGGGGGGGGTATCATGACATTCTTGATTAAATGTCACTTTTATCCAATTTTTTTAGAGAAAAAAAGTTGAAAAGAATATCATACATTGATTCATGTGGCAGCTTCAGTGTTGGACTCTCACTTTCCCACCAGGAAATGAAGACACTATTTCCATGTGTTGTTTGTGGTGACCTCATCAAATACAGTTTTGAACAGTGGCGGATCTAGTATGTTTCTAAATCAGGGTGGCCCAATTTAAACAAAGGGGCCAATTATATGCACCCATGCACAATTCCAGATTCAGAAAGGTGCACATTTAAGTCATTCCTTGTTTTAACCCTTTGAGCAAAGTCACACATCATTGGATGGATTTTGAAAATTGTTCCTCATTCCAGCACATTTTGAACAAGAGAAAAGCAAAGAAAATAAAAATCTTTGATTCCATATATATATTGTTAAAATGTTTAGTATTGTTCAGAGTGACTGAGAGGACAGGGGCCCTTCAGAAGATGAGTCCAGTATTTTTAGTGTAAAATGTAGGGTTTAGATTTGTAGGTTACTTCGCAGCCTACATGCTGTTAAAATTGGTTACTTTTTTTCGTCATCCATCAACCATGACATGCAGTATCCCCTATAATTTCAACATAATAGAAATATAGGATTGATGAATGGCATTACCAATAAGAGTTTAGTAAACTTAACTCCTAGGGCTCCATGATGCACAGCGTTATGCCTAAAAACTTGTGGTAGAAGTCTTAACTTCCTTGGTACTTATATACTTAGTTTCTTAGTACTTTACTGATGAGTCACTGCATTTTTTGATATGCACTAAACCACATTCATCACAGTTTAAATGCTGGGATAATCACTCCCATCTTATTATGAGACACGGCAGACTACTGCATTTCATAAACTCATTTCTGGCAATTAACCTTTCACACAAACTTTACAGCAACATCTGTTACTTATCTTTTACCTGCTTCACTTGAATTATGTCACTGTAATCTGCCCACAGTCGCGAATCATTAACTGTCAGAGTTCGACTTTCTCTAAATTCCTCGCTGACTCTGTGATACAGAAATCATCTTTCAGGCCACTCAGAAGAAGAGGAAATTCACCTTGAAAAAGAAATCACTTGCACATGGAAGTCACTACTTGGAAGCTGGAGAGACAACAGTTTGTCGGCAATATTTTCTGAAGCTGATCCAGTGACTGTGAGGAGAGTTCTTTCCACTTTTATTTTGGTAAGTTATTTTTGACTGAGACAGAGTCAGTCCAACACACACACACACACACAGAACTGTAATGGTGTTTGTTCGTGTAACCCACATTAAGTTCAAAATATTTGGGAAAATGTCGTAAGAACTGTTATGTTCCCCGATTTAAGTCCAGGGGATGAGGGGAGTAACAATATAAATAACCCAGTGAAAGAGACTCATGGGAAACTTATGAATGAACAAGAGAATAATTTATAAATAACAAACTGAAAACAACTTTCTGAAAAGGAAAGCCACCCTGACAAACAGCAGTAACAATTAAACTCAACACCACAACCTAAAAGAAACTAAACGGTAACAATATCAACACAAGCACACACGAGATCACCAACTTTAACACACACGCACAAACACACGACTCAAATGCGGTCACTTGGCCCAGTGGGGCTGAGAGTCTGCCTCTCTCTGCCTTTTAACCACCGTGGCCTTGATCGGTGATTGTGCCCAGCCTTGCACACTCACACTGCAGCTACAGGGAAAAGGGAGGCACCCTAATGGACACTGGGGAGAGAGAGAGCAAAGAGAAAACACAACACAGCACGTCACAGAATCAAACCAAACACTACGTATTTTGACCTTTTTTTCTTCATAACTTAATTAAAATGGATATATACATTGTAATTTACCTCAATGTGTATCTATAACATCATAAGAAAGTGAACAAAGAGGATATTTAATGCAGAACGTCTTTCTCAGCATCATCCAGTTGTGTCCTCAGATTACTGATGGTAGTCGTGCAAAATGTTGATGTGTTTACTCAAACTTTGACGACATTTCTTCTCCATTAAACTTGGAAACGGTTAACAATGAAAGCCTCTCGTGTCCTGATATACTACACAATTCACATCATCTGTAGAGCATCTGCTCCGTTTGCTGTGATATTACATGAATTAGGTTTTTATCCTCTAGATGTGACACAGGATGTTCCTGTTTCTTCTCATTACTTTTTACTGACTCACATATATTTATGAGCTGCTTTGTCTCCGTCTCTCTTTGAGACAGACTGGGATCCCTGCAGGTGGGGGAAGCTGAGCTGATCTGATCGGGGCTGAGGGGGCCGGTGGCTCAGCTACATACTGAGCATTACGTGCAGTATGGATACAAGCAGCGGGTTGCTCTTCTCATTGTGTAATTGGGCGGATAATGTTCCGTGATTCCCTCTCTTTTGCATGTCCATATGTTCTGCTTGAGCAGCTCAGTGCGTTTTAGTATCCTGAAAATGAAGCCGGGTCAGCGAGCGGTCGGGTGCCCCCCCCCCACGGCTGCAAATGTGCTGATGAGCCAGCAGAGTGCCTGTGAGGTCAGAGGTCATCTGCGGTCCTGGGCCCTCTGACACCTCACTGATGTCTCACCGCTACACATGCATCACTGCAATATTAGGGTGGAAAACTTTACCTTCTATGTGATTTCATTTAATTCATACTTAAAAAAATATGTGCAAACTGAAATGAATGAATATGTAAATATATATATATATATATATATATATATTAATATTTTTGTGGAAAAAAAAGAATCCCATAAATGTATTATTTATGCTCAATTTTACCAAGTTGATCTCTTGTGGAGGAAAATGTGAAAGAAGTGTGTGTGTCTGTGTTTATGTGAGTTGAGGTTGTGGCCTTATATTGGTCTTGTGTGTGTGCATTATGTACCACACGCCCCATTTGCAGACCACAGCACTGTGTATCTGGGATTGTAAATTCTGAGGCAATTACTGCTGAACAGAGACCAGAGAAGTCAGTTTAAGTTCCTTCACTTCATGACTCCTGTGAACTCAATTTAATTAACTTTTGTCAAGTTTCAATTTTCTTGAAAAAACCTTCTGAGACCCACCTGCTTCCGTCTGTCTCCTCTTTCTTGTTTGGTTTGGATTTGTTGAGGGAAACTCTCCTGTCTGTTATCACAGATCACTTTGAGTCCTGACTGAATCTCTCTATGAACCGGTGGACGCTCACTTCTCTCCTGGCTGCTGCTGGAGGAGCAGAGATCTCCTTGCACATTCTGCAGAAGCGTTTATACTTGAGTTCATGAGTGCAGAAAGATTGGTTGTAGTTCTTACAGCAAGCTGACATGAAATAACAGTGTGACCCTTTGGAGATGACACAACTCCAGCAGCCTCTCGCCCTCTGATGCTCTTCAAAAGTGACAGATGGCTGCGTGAGCCCCTGAAGAGGAAATGACACTGTTAAAATGAAACATCCTGTTACCTTGAATAAAGGTGAACATTTTTGGAAAGATTTAGAATAATATAAGCAAACAAGTCAACAAAATATATAACACTTTTTGGACATTTTGATGAAGAAATATATCTTTAAAACCAAAATAAATCTCATGTATTTATTTGTGTTGTTGTTTTTGTTTTATGTTTGCCTGAGCAACACAGTCACTACACTCTTGTATGAATTAAAAAGCAATAAGAAGAAAATCTTTGCTTGAGTTGACATCATAGCTACAACCCTGCATAGATGAAATGATTCTGTACAGCTGGCTTTACACCATTCAGTCTGGCTCTTGAAGAGAGATGAGGACTGACAGATGAATACTCATGTTTTGGAGTGAGTCAAACTTAAGTCTGAGATAGAAAACACAACGCCAAGAACTCTAAATCCAGTTTCTGCAGCATGTGTGTCCTGTAGCATCATTTCATTCCGATCTCTGCTCAGTTTCTGGGTTTTCTTTCACTCTGACATGTTCACCCAGCCGCAGCTGTACTGGAGTCCACTTCATCCTGTGTCTGTCAGACTGCAGCGCACCCTGCAGCCGCGGCCCATGTGGAAATCACCCACAGCCACTGACCTGTTCAGCTGTTTGGCTCAACAGGCATGCAAACTTATCTGTATAGATGCAATGCAAGCAGACATAAGGATGCTTTCAAGACATCCATATACACACCAGGCACATGGTGTTTGAGCAGCAAGGCCTGTCAGCGTGTTTGAAGCACTTATATCGTTGTGCCTTCTCTTTAATGTACACTTGGCTCAGGCTCAGGAATTTTATGCTTGAGGGAAAAAAATACATTTATAGTGATTGTATCTCAGCCATCTCCTCTGTTTACTTACGGGACAAGTTCAAATGCTACACTCAGTGGATTGTGTCTATATAAGGACTGCTCTTGATGGAGCTACAGTCATTTATGGGGGAATGTAAACACTGTTAGCACACTAATAGCCATTAGAGGTCCTATTAATGGAGGAGAGAAAGTTTTAACTCAAAGATGATCTGAAGTCGATAATTCAGTGTGATGAAGTCGTACCATGTTTTACACTTCTCTAATCTGCATCTGTATGATGTCAACTGCGTTTTAAGAAAACATGTTTTATTTGCGATGTGAAAGAGAAGTTCTACACTACCCACAATCCTCAGGTGTAGTAGCAACTTCTGTACTTAGTCAATAAATGGAATATTTGAGAAAGTTTCTGTATGTATCCCTGTATATGTTCAGATGTTTCTCCAGCTTTGCCTTTTCCCCTTTGCTTTTGTTCTCCATAGAGATTCATGACATTATGGTCGTACAAATATCCATATTTTAGTCTCTCTGTTATTATGTTTCAAAGTTTACCTGCTTGTTCAAAGTTATTACATAGCACGCTAACATATCCCTGTCGCTCAATTTGTGCAGGGGCTCAATTTACATACACAATTGACCATTTAGCTCTTTTTTTGTCCGAATAAACAGAAATCGCCTGCAAAGATATTCATGGTCCGGCCCTCCTCGTCAAATCACACCAGTTACAGGAGGAAGTGGGAAATGATCAATAAAGAGCGTGAAGCAGTCTGAAGAGTTTATCAGACTCCTGTTGATTTGCAGAACAGACCAGTGGGAAACACAGAAGTCTGTTTTTATCATTTTTTTTTTTTAAACGAGCCCTGCAGGCGTAGCTGGGGCAGGCGGTGTTCTGACATTGTTTGGGAACAATTTCACAGACATGTGCAATGAAGACCAATGTTGGCCCCGTGTTTCATGTGGGATGATATGCCTTTTTCCCGCCCATTCAATATGCTTTGGTAATTCATTGACATTATTATAGGAACCTCAGGGGGGGAGCTGCACTCGAGGCAGATGTGAGGACTAATAAAACCCAAACGACAGAGATGCATGGCCAGAGGAAGAAGTTGTGTTATTCTTGTGTAATAAAGTTAGATACAAACACATCATACATGTCGCTGAGCATATGCATGCAACTGTGAGAATTATCTATTCTGAGACCTTAGCTCTATAGGCCGCAGGCTTCCAATGGAGGCAGACTCAGACACAAACAAGAGTAGAGTCTGACCTTCTTACCCATGTCCCCCTGCGTGCCCTGCTGCCCCCTCTTCCTTGATGCACCCACCACTGAAGGTGATACATTTCTGAATCCCACAGTTTCTGCAGGGTTGAGGGTGAGAGGTGGGGGTGCAGGCTTCCTCACGAGTCCCTCATGCGCAATGTATTCCATATGCTCCCTCAGACACAAGAGGCACCCTATACCTCACATCTGGCCCGGACCACCTATGCTAGCTGACATCCTCAGACCATCACAGCGGTTGCTTCTCAGTGGGCGGAGGCTGGAGACTCATCACTGATCTACTTTTTCATGTTGGTGTTTGTTTATGATCCAAACACAGACAGAGACAGTGAGTTTATCTATGATCATGGAAAATGGTTAGTTTTACAAGAGGTACTTGTAAAAAGTACCAAGTACCTCTTGTTAAACTGCTTTGTATTAGAATTTAAATGTATGTCAGCGTGCAATTAAGTAAAATCGAAATTTTTTTAAATATACATAATCATATGCAAAGATTTATATGGTGTGAAAATGGCGTAGGCTGAAGATAAAGCATTCAATTTTAACAATACATTACCATCGACTGAAGTTAGCATAAAACGAAAACAACTAAAGCCTAAACAACACACGTATGTGTGTTATTGGTCTCATGCCTGTATCAGCAAGACTTTGATACTGTGGCTCCACCCCCCAATAGCTACTCCGCAGACTCTAAATTACATCATGGTTAAAAAAAAGATTTTTGAGATATTTTGGCTTAATTTCTGGTTAGTGTCGTCTATTTATCTACAGTAGCACCAACAAAGAAGTACTCCACCCTGCAACCCTGTCCTTATACCTGTGTTTCTGATCATTCATTTGTATATCACTTTTTAACTTTTGTTGCTCAACACAAGTTCATTCCTTTGACTGATTGTTTTTTGATTTAGTTTTCAAATTATTCAAATAAAATAGAAATTCTCTTTTTCAATCAACTTTGCTAATAATTGCTCTGTCCGTCATTTGAACGATTTAAAAATAGACCAAAACCTTCCCATTTGTTTTATATGTATTTCTCCACTCATTCTGAAAAGTAACCTATATATGGAAATTTAAAGGAACAGCATAAGATGTATAACAAAACATCTTCAACTTTATATTCTGTTACAATTGACTTTGACATTTCAGCGGTAATGTAATTGAGATGTGGCTTCCAGCATGGTTTATTTTCTATTATCACTCAGGATTTGCAATTCTTTTTCCATTGCATCCAAACGTTGTTTTAAATCCTATTTATCTTGGCTTGTGTGAATGAGTTTCCTCATGTAATTGTACAGTGTGATGAAATGAAGTGCTTCTTGGGTTGTCAAAGTGTCTGAAACTGAAGCGGACGATTTCTGAAACTTACCGATATCAAAGGTGAGACCTGAGCGGGGTTTGAACTCCTCTCTTTGTCCTCATCCTTCTAATGTGGCTGCATGCAAATTTCTTTTGTCTTTCGTCAACGTCGTTTGATGACATGTCATACAAACTACATTGTTATAAATATATTGATACTTTTGCATTGCAACTTAATTGGCAAACAAGGATGTTGATATTGTGCATTTCTGTTAAAGTTTGTAATACTTTCTTTCCATAACGTCTGGGCATTGTTACTACCTTATGATTAACGTTGGTAAGATGATGGTTATGGTAAATCATGTACAGTTAATGTATAGTTACGGATAGGCAACTTAAACTCTTGATACTTGTTAGACAACTGTTTTGGATTCAGTAATAGTAGGCTGAAAGTGAATTGGAGCTCTGTGACAGGATGCAAACTGATCTCCTGCTTCACGTCCATCCCAGTGCCTCACACCCTTACTTTCCGCCTCTCTACATAAAGGGCACTGCACTTCCTGCGCTGGCGCCTAATGTTGGCATTGGACATAAATGTGCCGACTCATCCACAATTCCCAGGGATTCTGGGCTGTGTACTCGCATCCTGTCCACAATGTTATTCCTTGTTTCATTGCCCCACTCACCCGTAGGTATAGAAAACATATGGGTAGATTTGAATTTCTTAAACGTCCCTATAGACTCCAGAGGCGTTGAAGCTTGTTTTCTTTAGAAATCAAAGATGTAAAGTCACTGGATATGAAGTCAGCGCTGCTGGCATATGGTCAAGTTAATGGGCTTTGCTGCGGTTATACAGCTCTTACACCTATTCGCAGTTGGGAAAACTGTTGACATTAAGCCCTGTGTTAACTGAGGACATAGTGTGTGTGAGTAAAACAGAGCTGCCTGCTTTACCACGCACTCCGAGGTACACTCAGGTCACCAGAGTTGTTTTGTAAGACTCTTCTAAAAGGTGAACAATATAATTTCCCTCTCACTTTTTCACTCTCCGAGGAGAAGCCTCCTTTGCTCCTCTCTTTCTCCTTCTTTGCTCCCTCGCTTTATTACCTCCGTCAGCCCTAATTTGGGTTGATGGGGTGGCTGTTGCATGACAAGACACATGTCTGGGCCCCTGCGTGAGAAGGCTGGCTCGCTCTTGCTGGGCTTGTTTTCTTTGCGTGACCATGTCCCTCCCTCTGTCACTCCTGGCACCTCCTAGCAAGCCCCCCCTGTGACCCCATTCATGCCCTCGTTAGCTGGTTTGTCGCTGGTTTATTTGCTTTGGCTGGCCGCCCGTGTGAAAGGCACATTCTCACCACCCTCAGGGAGGGGTCATCTCTTGAGTGGAAGTGTTGGGGTGTGTGTGTGTGTGTGCGTGTGGATGGGGGCAACAGTAGGATGAGCAGCTGAAGAGCTCTATGCTTTGCATGTGTGTGGTAATGAGTGGCTGGTAATATTTGAGTGTGTAACCTGCCTGCTTGGTCAAGGGGAAATATTCCCCACTGTAACTGCTTTTGAGGAATGACATGCACAGACGGGTCACTCAGAGTTTAGCGTCCTGCTTGCCGTCCACAGAGCGCCCCGGAGAGAAGGGAACGGGTGGACCATGGCAGTGTTTGGAGATTTAACTTGTCCCTACTGATGTAATCCAACAAATGCTCACGCTAACGTTCATGTTTCGGCACATCCCCTCTCCTGCCAAATTTCCCCTATTGTATTCTGAATGGATATATGAATATAGATAGGAGCAATGGGACCAGTGCTAACACGAACCTGTAAAAGAGAGTTCATGCAAGGCAATCGCATTTAAAGACTTTTCCCGAACTCACTGCTGAACCAGCACAGATTGTGTGCAGCCCCACGGCACGCTGAGTTGATACAGGGGGGAGTCTTAAACTAACTTTGAGGTTACTTAATCACACTACAAACACACTTTACAAAAGTGGGTCATGCCACTGGGACAGTAACTTTTACTCATTCACCTAAAACTTTAGCTACAAAGTGACAGAAATGAAAAAGAGAAAGAGTTGAAGAAGTTCAGTTTGCTCTGTCAAAAATGATTCAAATATTGTAAATTGGGGTTATCACATATATTTGCATATATATTTACATATTGCAGAAAATTTGAAAAGTAAAATTAGACTCGAATTCTTTCATCCTTTTCTTCCAAAATTTTTAGAAATCTATGGAGTGCACTTACTTCTTACTCGAGGTTTACGTAAAGCTACCTCTAAGCTTTTGCTTTCCTGAAAGGACTTGACCAGGCTGCTCCCTTTCCAGTGATTAATTATACAACAGTGTTGGGCTGATATTGACCCAAAGCTCGCCAACTCCTGCTAACTGGAGCCGAATCAGCCTGTATCATTCCGAGTGCCCATTCCAAAAACTCTTGCAAATCTAGCAGCTATAAATAGACCAGGGCTTGACACATTTCCTCTTGTGCCAGGACATGTTGCAGTGCTCTAACTCAGCTTGGATCCGTCCAAATGGACGGACTGCCTGTGCCTCATTCAACCCTTTCACAAGACGAGAGTACCTCTATTGGACGATCCTGCAAAACCCCTGGAGTATGCTCAATGGCAACCTGTTTTTTGTGTTTTGTACAATGTCATCTTGCTTTCTGTTACTACACTATGGTCAGGGAAGGTGACTAGAATCTTTGTTTGAGTTTAGGAAAAAATTAAAAGTTTAATCAATAAAAAACAGGTTATTTGCAGGTCTGAAACAAAACGATTACTCCTGTCTCCTTCACAAAAATCAAAAGCGCTACACACGCACCAATCCAACCTCTAGACTTTATACTTTGCGAAGGTTCATAAAGTGTGAGCATAGTCATAAATATATAATAAATATAAATAAATATAATCATTCAATTTTGTTAGCCTCTGCCAACTAGGAATACTCAGATGTCAAGTTAAGGAAGGATCACTTGTGACGAGGAATATCACGTTTTTCTTTGCTTGCAGTTTAGTGAAGTCCACACCACAGTTAACAAGCAATCACAACCGCGATGACATCCAACTGCTACTGAAATCGAATTACTAATGTTCTGTAGCAAAGTAACATTTACGTAAAATTGAAACGTAAGCATACATAATAAAGCATACACCACTTACGGTTCAATTCCGGACAATTGGAGAATTCTCTGCCCAGATGTGTTCACAACGGCATCAAATCCTCTGTGCTATTCAGGCGACGGGTGGAGCAGACAGGTGCAGCAGACAGGAAGTGACGTATTCCTATTAGTATGGTTACAGAACCCAGACAGCATTGTCAGCTCTGATCACCACAAACTCTCTTGACGTCTTTGTCAGTGTCTTCTAAGTGTGTGTCACCGCTTTTTCATCTGGAGATGTTTGTTTTTTTTAATTTTTGCAGTCACGCGTTAGAAATGCATCGAGCTCCAGCTTATGATTGTAAATTCTGAGATAAACCAGACTGCCTCAAACCTCAAAACCAACAGGAGGAGGAATAGCCGTGCAAATGCATGTGACTTGGGCTATTTCAAATTTTGCAATAATTAGATGGATACAGCTATTGAGAGCTGGAGAAAACAGCATGTAAACACATGTGGTCCCAATTCTGTGGATGCAAACAGAGTCTGTGGTTGTGTTAATTTACTCTCCTGTGTTTAGTGGACTATCACTAGCTCATCACAACAACAGTGGGGCAGAGGTGTGGGAAAGAATTTGAGATTTAAATTTTCTTCAACCTGTAGTGCAGATTACAGCACACACACACACACACACACACACACACCTCACACACCTCACACAGATCCTTATGAAAATCATGAGTGCAGACAGAGAAGCAGGGAAGCTCAGCTGATGTCACTTCCCACTAATCCTTTAAGTCTAAGAAGAACCTGGTGAACAGCAGCGAGACGGGGCCCGTGAATCAATCAGGATGTTGGGACAGCAGGAGAACACAGCCTGACATAGTTGCAAGTATGTTCCAGATTAACCTCTGCCACCTCCTCAGTCAATACATCTGCTGGAATGGAAGCACTTTATGGAGCCGTCTGGCCACTGGATGTGATGCTTTGGCTGTAAACACAGACACTGGTCTCTACAGGAGCAACTGAAGAACCGGAGGGATCACACTGGTCTCCCTGGTCTCTGGATGACTGAAATTCCCTGCACAGAGTTGTGAAAAGTTCATACAATGATTTTCAAAGACGTTACTACTGACCGTCTTTCATTGCATGTATTGAATGGACACATTCAATGGAGCATACTAGGATGATTTATGTGCTTCAAATGAACACTCATCAAGCCTAAATCGTGTGGTTTGTCCAATACGCTTTGATGAGAGAGCCGGACCGCATATCAGGACAATGCATGAATTGCTCAGAGGAGCCACATCCTCATGTTTTGGGACTGTCATAAATGACAAACACGAGACATTAAAAATGAGCCATGGAGGAGATGAAAAAAAAACAACCTTCCTGTGCAGTTCCAGGAAACAAACCTTTCTGGTGGTCTCTCACATTAAAGTGCCACTAACCTAAATGCAAACACAGATACAAACAACATTTGATCAGGCTTGGCATGAGAGTGAATGCTTCCCGCATTTGTCTCCTTGTGTGATGTTGGTTCATTCATTTTAACAGAATGTATTCTCACACTTGAATGTGTCGACGAGAGCACTGCAGGGTGATTAAGGGCTCCCTGAGGAGTGCCACAGGAAACAGACAGAGACGATCATGCTTGGGCAACAGTGTAGCTTAACTGAAATCAGATCCCCGTGGGCTGTGTACTATGCATGCCAGAAACATACTGAATACACATGTACATATGTACTGCTGAAACACAAAGGCATACACTCAGACTGTACAACACAAGATAACTCTTCC
The DNA here is from genome assembly GCF_024713975.1 of Paralichthys olivaceus. Classification (NCBI taxonomy): domain Eukaryota; kingdom Metazoa; phylum Chordata; class Actinopteri; order Pleuronectiformes; family Paralichthyidae; genus Paralichthys; species Paralichthys olivaceus. Next base: position 16,985,581 of record NC_091104.1, on the reverse strand, counting down.
TTTGGGATTCAGCACAAGAGGGAAAACAGGATCATTTTTTCCTCATTAGTCTCATAATACTTGATGTTAAATAACGCAGAACTAACTACTAAAACATTATAAACTACTTTAAGCCTGGGTGAACACTTTACTTGGCCACATGGGGCAACAGAAACAAGCTGTAATCACAACAATGGGATGTTTTTATCCTGAATTTACTGTTGCTCATTACCTCGGTGAAGATGTTTTCACCCGTTTGATGGATTGTTATGAGGATTACGCAAATACTACCAAACAGATATATGCCAAACTTGGTGGAGGGATGAGGCCTTTGAAATTTTTGTGGGGATGCAGATTTATTAGTGGATCCAAGATTTGTTTTTCACTTTCTTTAACTATGTTTTAAGACAAATTGGCAAATTGGAGAGCAGATGCTTTCATCATGGCTAATGCCCTTTCTCACCATGTTCAAGAAAAAACCTTCCTTGATCTGCCTCGATCTGCTCTATCTTGGTAAATCCATTTTCATAAATCGTTGATTGTCATAAAGTAAAAACTGGTTGAATTGGAAAGAAATAAATGAAACTAGGTTTATTTCTCATGTTTTGGCATGAGACTGGAGATACTAGCTTTAGCCACTACAGAGAGTTTACACTGCAGATGCTTTTTAACAAACTGAGTTCTTTATTTATTACCTGTGACCATGTTGGTAATTCTGCAGAGTTAAAGCAGCGGGTATCAGTCTCTGCAGTAAACTCTACATCACTGCGGTGAAGGCCTGCACCATTTGTGTGTAGCAATTACCGCAACTTCATCGAGTGTGAATTTTAAAGGCCGCGTCGCAGCCAAGTCGATAGTTGTAGCAACCTACACGCAGTGTGAATAGATCCAGACGGCTTTAACTTCTTAACCAGAGGCTTTCATGTCTGTAAAGTGTGGGATCAAGATGCTAGTTATGAGGTTTGTTTAAAGCCTGCTTAAAAGATTAAATACTCCAAAATGAGATGCAGTGTCATCTAAAGAAGGAGGCCAGTATAATGATCCTGCATTCCAGAGTCTTACTCATAAATTACTAGGGAGAATTTCTAGAAACTGTTAAATCCTACTTTTCTTGCAGCCACTAAAGGCTACTTTGCGAGTGGTTTTATTCCAACAGTGCATAGCAACAAACCTAATAAATCCCTCTCTGTTTTTTCTATTATTGATTGCATGCAAACCCCATAGAATTGAAAGTAACTGTGATAGATTCGGACATATTTGATGGACAGATGTGCGAGGGCTTGTATCAGGCCTTCTGCCTCACATCGTTGAGTGATGATGAACTCCTGAGGTCATGGTGGACGGAGAGAACCCCGTTACGTGACATGAATGAGAACGATCCGTCCTGCTGTTGGACATGACGTGCAAAGGCGAGACAAGCAACTGCTAGGGAGGAGGATCTCAAATTCCAGAGGTCACGTTTCACGACCTCTAATTCTCACCGCATCATCTACCCACCTGATGAAAGATGTTGTTGAGCAGCGAATGCAGAATTCCAAGACAGTTCATCTCAGTCAAGTGCTCCGTACATGGGTCTGCAGCCATCTGGCTACCCCTCACCAATTACAGCAAGGCAATTTTTTTGTTTGAAGAGTTTCCCAATTCATGGCCGGTAACCTGAAAGCACCTTGGCTCTATTTTACCCCTGTTCTCTCCCTGTTTTCCTGCAGGAAGGGGGGGCCTCCCTTTCGTGCTCCCTAAAAAAGTAACAGAGTTTCCCTGACACGCTGCAACCACCCATCATAAATCTGCACACTTAACTACAGACCCTCGAATCTATCAGCCTGAGTGCTTTAGGTCCGGGGGCCACATCATGACATGCAAGGAGGTGGAGGAGAGGGGGGGGGTGCTCACAGGTGCCCCTGCACTGAGACTTATGGCCGGTGCTCCCCCTCTCTGTTGTCACGCAAGCGCTGCCCTGCGCCTGGACCTCAGCCTGGTTTTACTGCAGCCTGCAGGGAAACCAGACTCTACAAAGGCCCCGGGTCCACATCAATTTCACAAGTGAAGTTACTAGGAAATAAATCATTTTGAGTAGTTATGAAAAAGGAGACGGGAGAAGGAGGGTGCAAGGAAGTGAGCTGCACTGACCCCCCGCAAAAAATGTCAAAACAGGGGAACAGAGTCCAATTAGAGTTATTTTGCATTGTCACTAAGAAAGGTCAAATTCTGATCCTCATGTTCACTCTATGTTTATAGAAGGCAGTTGTATAGATCGCTGTATATTATTATTAAGTCAAATACAAATCTAGGTGCATGGGTAGTTAAATTTAAATTAATCATATTTCTTCTAGACACGCGAGGCTCCAGGAACAAGACCTCAGGCTTTATAGGTCATTTGAGATCAGCAGTTTGGCTTTTTACGGGGCAGGATTCAGTCCAGACGCTGTTTAATAAAATACACACGAACGCCGGTGTCTCTTTTCTTGCACCTTAAATATGGTGGTCATTAAAACCCAACCTATTCACACTTAACACCGTGATTAGGACCAGTGTTATTATTATTATTAGTGCTGCTCTACTAAAGGCTCCCATCTGGAAAGTGAACTTTTGAAGAATGGTTTATTTGCTCAGGCCCAAGTTAAATTCTCTTTAGAAAATATACAGCGTCACAAGGAGCACGAAGTGGTGAAATCCACTCTTAGTCTTCAGAGTATCACAGAAACAGACTTGTATGACGTCGTTCTGTCTTACAAGATGATGCATGATGTGTCTGTCCAACCGCAACTTAAAACAAATAAGTGTTTTCTCAGGTTCCATCCACTAAAGCAAACCAGAGGCTGATTCAGGGGCAAGTACAGGGGGGGACGGGCCCTAGCTGAAATCGGATCAACCCCCTGATTGGCCCCCTGTCTTATCAGTATTTTTTTCTCAATAAACTAACAGATATAACAAAATACCAACAATAAATTCAATAATACAATCTGTTGAGAATTTTGCTTTCCTCAGCTGTTCTGAAGTACACAATGTGCCAACAATAAATAAAGTAATGACTTAAATATGCTTCTTACTAAATAAGGAGTTGTGCATCGATGTTGGACATATAATTGGCCCCTCTGCGTTAGGTGTGGCCCCTTTATTTATTAGAGAAATCCTAGATCCGCCACTGAATCTTCACATGTAAAGATTTAATTCTGGTGGCCACATTTTTACTCAGGACAGTTTTATGGGACATAGTTAAAATTCTTTTCACCCTTCTCATTTGAAATTTAGATTTACACACTTCTTCAGATGTTCCCAGAAGCTTCAACACGACGGCTTCCTTTCATGCATTTGTTAGAGATGTCAAGATTTATGATTTTAAAACAGCAACATTACTTGATTGATTACTTTTAAAAATAATTTTAAAACTATGTGAACATGGAACGTAATGCATTGTTTAAATGTAGTAGAGTAGAGGGTACAGATATTTGTTTGTTTATTTAGTGGAGTAAAAGTGAAAAGCACCCAAAAAAATATCTAGTCAAGTAATGTACAGATGCATGAAAAATATACTTAAGTAACAGAGTAAATGTACTTTGTTACATCCCACCATTGATATGAATGAATAAAAGCAGTTATGTTGATCTGCTGTAATAAACGAGTGTGTGCGTGTGTGTGTGTGTGTCGGCCTCCTGAAATCCACACATTTTTCTCCACAGTGTATTTCACCATCACTGCTCTGATTTGTAATCATAGCTTTTATAGTTTACAGATGAAGTGTCAGCTGCGGCTTACATAGTGAGCTCTTACATACCGACACACTCAGGTATATCATAGCCGCCTGCTGTGCTCTGCATGAAGGGCCCTTTTTTTCCAGATGTGTATGGCAGTAATTACCCCAGTTTTTCGTCTGGCACGCTGTGGTCATTAAGAAGATTAATCAGACATAGATAAATAAACAGGCCGGGCAGACGTGAGTTCTGCATGAGGGAAGGATACAGCTTGGTGTCCAATTAAGGTGCTGTTACTTAAAGAAGTTTTATCACTCGAAAACATATTTCTGTGAGTTATAATCCTTAACACATTTCATCAGAATAAAAACTTCGACAACCCTCTATGATCAGGTATAAAATTTTATAGACAACGCTCGGCCAAATATTATGTAGCATAATTATTAGTATGATATTGAATCTGTTATGAATTGAAAACATCAAATCAGGTAGAAATCAGATTGCATAGCAACACACCAAAACCATGATTCTCAAATTTCTCTCTATTAATGTTGGCAAAACGTTTTAACTACAATAAATGTGAGTTGTCTTCAGTCATATTTCAGAGTAGTTCCAACGTAGCGACGTGCCCTCAGGCTTCTTATCACTTTTGGTAGTCATGAGCTCATTTCTTGTTAGCCAGCTAAAGCACAGGGGCAGAGGGATACTGCTCTCTGTAGGCACAAGGTAATTATCTGCAGGCACGCACAGTGCGAGCAGCTTAGTTCGGCCCCCAACACTGCACAGTGTGTGTGAGGGACAAGACTTCCTTTCACCTTTTTTTTCCCCCTGAGTTTTGCCATCTTTGGTTCATATGACAACCACATCAGTCATAACAGCCGCGTGTTTTTCTTCCCAAACTTTTACACGCTGCATTCCAGTGTATGACTGTAGCTTTGACTGCAGAGAGGAGCATGATGTATTCTGGGTGAATCACAGCATTGTAATCTGGGCTAGTTCCACTGTGAGGGAGACTGAGCCTTTAGTCATCAGCACAAATGACTTCCAGGACACCGCTCCATCTTCCTCTCCTCCGGAACAACTGGACTCAGTTTGTTTTATTTTTCTCAATGGAGATAATTCAGATTAGTGTAGTGATTCAGATGCATGAGGAGCAGAGGCAGGAAGCTTTATGATGCCAGCTCATTCAAGAGAGGCTTTATGAAATGAAATGCTGCCCCCTTGTGTCTGTTATTTCTGCCTCTGTTACAATTAGCATGCACAAGATTAGCATGTTATTGATAAGTATGATGATGTAATTGTGTCTGATGTCACTGTGCTGTTGCTGCTGACAGTGAGGTTTTGTCCTCCTCAACAATCTTGCTGGAAATGTAATAAAAGAGAAAGAAGGAGAATCCCTGCACAAATAAAATGGTTAAGTTACTAACATATTGTTATTAGTTATTAGACCACAAGGTGTCAGGCAAATTAAAGATATTAAAATCATTTTACAGTTTGCTTATGTCTACCTCCTCCCATAAACTACAAGAATAAGAATAAAAAAGACAAATGACATATACTTTCCATAATCATTTTAAAGATAGTTGTCCTAACTGTTAATACATATATTTTGACTCCTCACTGTTATGAATGTCTATGGCATGTGAGATTGTTTCTGTTTCTGTTCTCACACACACTGTTAAGAGTGTTTTTTTAGAGTGCTCTGATATAAATTCGTACTTTTATCCATATTTAAGTAGCTTTGGTTTTTTTAGAAGAGAGAGAGGAATAAATAAATAAAAAGCTGCAACAGATTATTTAATATATAAAACACAAGAGTTAACTTTCACAGTGGGATTGAGTTCCACAGCACTGTTTTTGTGTAAGTAACGTTTCGACCAATAGGGGGCAATCTTTCACTGCTGTACACGTATGTCCTCTTTAATCAGGACACTCTGTGAAACAGTATTAACTATTTCTGCTTAACAAAGAAAAACAAGAGTGAATTGGAGTCAGACAGACTGTTGGAATATCATGGTTTCCTATTTTAAGAGTTGACATAGCACAGAGTTTGAGGGTGGTACTAAAATCATTATCTTGCTTTGACACAGTTTATCTCAGTCCTGCAGCTGAAATCTGACTGAACCACTATAAACACTTGAGGGTCAAGGACAGGGGATGTCGCACCTTGTTTAACCCTATGAGACAAATTGCAATTTGTGAATATGGGCTAAACAAATAAAATATATGTTGTGTGTTTAAGGCTAATAATTAAAGTAATGTTCCTGCTTCTGTTTTACTTCCCTGCATGTAGTTCCGCTGACCTTGTGATGGACTAATGGTGTAAGATCCACATTTTTAAATACATTTTAAAGAACAATCCTTTAAAAACATTTTAGAATTTCAGTTGAAAACCATTATCTTTCAACAGTGTTATGGAAAACACATCAAACTCTTTGGTCTGCAGATCTGCAAAAAAATAATATATTACCAGAACAAAATCAAAACTATAATATACATGTCTGTAGAACAGATGTTAAACTGTGTTGAGAAATATTGATTTATAACAAGTTGTTGTTAAACATACTCACCCGAGTTTTCACATGTGTGGAACAGATCAGAATCACTGTCTTCACAACAAACATCCAGCAACAAGATACATCAGTTTGTGACATCATTCTATTCTATTGTGTTCTATTCTATTCCATTTTCTTTTTATGTGTCACCTAACAGCAGAGTGGCTTCTTCTACCTGAGCGAGATTTTCTCAGTGCAGTCGACAGTGTTAAATAAGAATAAACATACCACTTTCATATAAGTGTGCTAAATATAAGGCTGCTGTTGGTTAATTTAGATTATCATAAAGACTGGAAACAAGAGGAAGCAGCTAATCTGGCTGAGTCTTAACTAATGTTGACAGAACCACTAAAAATCGTTTTAAATTCTAATCCTGAATATGAATCAAGAGTCCTTTAGGTTTCCAAACACACTCAGTAGGTCTCACTTTTCAGTGCATGCAGTTTCAGTTTTTGCTTGTTTGTTTCATCATACACTCACCAGAGGCAGAATGAAAAAATTCTCTAGTCGGCTTTTGCATGCAAAACATGAATTGATATATATTCATTGCCAATGTACTGATATTAGGTTAAAGGCTTCACATGTAACAGTCCACAGCATCAGTGTAAATAAGACTAATGGAGGCATGAAAGAACTGAATATTAACACTGTGAAAAATGTGTTGATGCTGCCCCCTGGTGAAAACCTGATGGTCACTACTGCCAGTTTCCTGTCAAAATCTAAGTCTTATTTATCATGCTCCTTTTTTGTTTTGGCTTTTTTTTGTGTGTGTGTGTGTTTGAGATATGAAACCATCATCTAATTGATAAAAAAAAATAAAATTTAAACCTCAGACCATGAGAGAGCAGTAAAACGTAGCAGTATAGATGAGAAGCAGCAGAGCTGACTGTAAATTGATGGATGACAGAGCCTTTCGAGGAATAACTCGAGCTCCTCTGTGGTTGTTAACAGGTAGATAATGTCATTAGGGCCGGCCTGCTTTAGCCGGCTGAGGCAATTACCACCCCCACCAGCAGCACTAAACACATTTAAGACCTGATTCAGGCTGGATAAGCCTGGTTTGATTCATTGATGGAGTTTTTATTGACAGTTTGGAGTTAACTCAACGTATTGAACCGTGTGGTCAGCCCGGTGATGTCATACTCATGCTCATTAATGGCTGCTCTGCCCCCTAGTTTGGTTTCAACGCTGCATCAAGTGGGCCAGTGAGAGAACAAATTCCTCTCTCCATTACACAATCACATGCCTGGTTTATCATGTGCAAATTAGACCGCCATTAAGATAGTGGCGCTTGTGATCTGTGTGATGCTTTTAACTCTGAAACTATTCGGCAATAAATAAATCAGTCTGATCTGCCGTGAGGTCAAAGACAATTAAAGGAGTTTCACCGCTCTTCGCTGTGATGTCGTTATTGTTGTTTACAGGCGCAGTTTTCTTGGCAGTTTGTTGCTGTGGGGACAGAGCCGAGGGCTCAGTGCTGTATGGCGGATGAATATTTGATGGACCTTAATGGAGCCTTCGCCCTCATGCCGCAGCTTTGTTTTTCCCACCACGCGCACCAGAGCACCACGGTTGCAGCGGTGCGGTTGGCATCCATTTTGGCGCTTCCCTGGTGAATTTGGTTGCTGTGCCACATGACAGCTGCCTGTGATTTCATCATACCGGTTGGTGGGAGGAAATATTGCCAGGCAACAACTGGTGGCGATGTTGAAGCTCCACGGTAGAACACGATGTACCAAAAACCCACACCCCTGCCCACCCAACCCTCACGTGCAGCTGCATCCCTCGCCTCGTGCGTGAACTTGCCATCGCCAAGGTCAGCAAATCACCTGTCATCAATAACAGAGACAGACGGCCGAGTGTTACACACCATCCCACATGCATCTGGATACGTGTGTCAATATTTATGTCCGCTGGGTAAAAAACATTGTCTGCATCAATCCCACTGAGAAGATTAAGATCTTAATTTTCAGAGCGACGTGACCCCGCCTGTCGTTCCAATTAGAAAAGTGACAGTGAGGCTGAGCAGCCACGCGTTTTTCTCAGTGACCTCATCCTCTATACGCCGCGATCCATAACTATATGACAGAGAGTTACCTCCCCCTCATGTTTCAATATTGGCTTGGTTATGTAAATGGATCTTCTAATCAAAGTGTTTGGGAGTCTTGAGAGTTTAATGCGCAGGGGTGTGAGGAAAAGGAGGAGCGCGCTCGGCCTTCAGCCGGAATGTGGCATATCAGAGGACATGTGTGTGTGTTTGGTGTATGCACCTGTTTGTGCTGTTTTTGAGCTTGTACACGCACACACACACACACACACACACACACACACACACACACACACACACATATACAAAATCACAGCTGCCCCTCACACTGCACAGCTATTTTTTGCTCTGTCAGCCACAGACATGGGAGGACAGAAGGGTCAACAGCGCACTTTCTCCTTGGGTAAATAACACAAACACTCACTCGCAGGAATGTGTAGCGACCACACATCAAAGCAGGTTTCTGTTGTGGTATGTGTGTGTGTACATGAAAGTGTCAGTGAGTGTGTGTGACTCTTTCTTCACCTTGGTGCACGTCTTGTAAGCCGGCACAACCATGACTGATGTGGTGGAGCACTGAGGTCACTGATTGCTTTACAGCCTCGGTATAAACCTGATCGGCACGCGGCTAAAATATTTCACATCGCAGATATAAATCAGTTAATCGCAGCTTGGCTCGCTCTTCAGTTACCATTCTATAACCACAGCACCTGCCTGTGCTCGCAGTGTGCGATTGGTCTGCGTCAGATCCAGTGTGAAGACAAAATATGAGAGAGGACGTAAATCACGAACTGCGGACAGCCAAAGAAAAGAAAAGCGGTCGGATTTCTCCCATTAATATTTCATCACTTCTCTTTAACAAGGTCACAGGTGGTGGCACCTTATACTGGCCAGAGCTGTGCCTCCCCGGACCTCCACCACTCAACCAACCCAACAAACAAAAACATCAACAAACACTGCGACTGTCTGACGTGGAAAATCTTTGTGGTCACCATCCTAGAATTACAGTAGACTCACCCAAGGTCACCGTGTCCAGTGGAGCCATTCCTGTTATTTAAGATGTTTACAGGCTGCAGTGCTGGATATGATGATAAGAAAAAAACTGAACTAAGATAAAACACATTTACAGGGAAACTCAATCCTGAGTAATTTCCTCCTGTTTTTATAAATGGCTTCAGTTGAGATGACTGTCATTGTGTTGACAAGAAACACACAAGAGGAGCGACAGTATCTTTATGTTATACATTATACCCATACACATGTCTCCCACCCACCAGATTTTGAAGCACAATGACATGACTCGTCTGAGGTCTGTCCCTGGGGCGTCTCGCCATGACATCAGCGTCTGCACCTAGGTAGAGGGGGGGGGTGTCTTTCTCTTTCCCATGACTCACAAACTTACCCCTTCTTGCGGGTCAGCGACCCCAGCGCGGTAACCTTATCCTGGACCTCAGGCTCGGCACAGAGGCAGGCCGGCCTGAGGGAGGGGGGAGCAGGGAGGAGATGCAGTGACACTGAGGCAAGGTGAGGAGGGAAAAGAAGAAGTGAGGGAGGGGGGGGGGGGGGATAATTAGGAGCTAATCTGGTATCAGGAGGCCACACTGATGCATGAAGGGACAGGGAGGAACAAGATTAGACACCCTGGACTCACAGGGTGACAACCAGGAGTTGAGTGTGAAAAAGTGGGGAATAAAGGTGAGGGACTGTGAAAGTGCAGCTGATGATGGGTCATTGGGACTTATGTGAGTGGTAGAGAAGTGAGAAAGACAAACAACTTTCATTTACTGGAAGGGGCACTAGGTTAACTTTCTGTTTCCTTAAAGTTGTACCTGTATGTGAAAATATCTGTTTGGCTTTAGGAAAACAAAGAAACTAAAGGCACATACCTCTGCCAAAGCTAAGGCCCTGTCCCACCATGTTAAATACTGTGATGAAGAAATTTGTCTGGATCAAACATTTCCAAAACTGAAAGGATTCTCTCTTGGCTCATGTACCATCTTCCCACCAAGTTTTGTAATAATCTGTTCAATAGTTTTTGCATAACGCTGCTGTCGAACAGTAGAGCACACATAATGCTCCCATTGTGAAACATAGCAACACATATACAAGGACTAGGTCAGTATTGTCAAATCCATCCAACAGGTTCAGGAGGGATCCATGCACTAAGTTTTGCATAAACTTGCATACAAGAAATAAATAAATGGAGCAGGGTGAAAACATAACCTACTTGTTGTATAGGTGACCAGTAGGTGAGCGCTGACCCCTTTTGCTCCTCCAAATTTCACCTTTGTTTTTTTTAAAAAGCACATCCCCTCATCTTGTCCCAGAAATACCCCTGAGATAGGTCAGAGGGTCAAATAAAGAGAGGAATGATCTCTCTTTGGGAAACGCCAACACGTACTCTTTAATTATGAACTGGTGATATCATCACATAGAGGTAGAGTTACACACACATGGTGTGATTGAATTGATAGATTCTTTGCGGTGAGGTGCCTCTTTAAAAAGCCGGCATTATGAGCACTTTGTGGTTTGTCGCTGTCTTTCAAATGAGCCGTCTCCTCCTGACTGTTATGTTAATAGTACTTTTATTGACTGGAGATGCCACCGCTGCCAGGCAGGAGGTGGCATGACATCATCGTCTTTGTGTTGTGGTATTGGGTTGGCAGCCGTCTGCGATCTGTCTGAAAAGCTGCCAGCAGGCTTGGTTTGTCTGTCTGCCCATTATTTGACAGGAGCTGTCACACTGTTGCTTCAACATTTTCTCCTTTTTTACTCCAAACTTCAAACACAATACACACATTACTGATTTCAATGTGTACACAGTCGTGCAGCTGGAGCTTCACAAGGTGCACTCATAGGATTTAAAAAGGCATTTTAAAACAGAATAGTTAGCTAAGTCTGACGGAGAGTGAACTTTGAAAATTAAAATTAAATAAATTTATAAATACAACAAATAAAATACAACAGATCTCATAGTATTTAATACTGATTCCAACAAAGTGTCTTTCTTTGTCTCTGTGTCCACCTCTCGCCTGAATAACACAGAGGATTTGATGCTGTTGTGAACGTGTCTGTGCAGAAAACCTCCCACTGTGTTATGAAAGGCAGACTACGGATAAACTCCATAGCCAATTCTTTTGATTTTACCCGGAGGTCATGTCTGAAAACGGCTCATAAAACCATTAGGGCACTCAGAGAAGGCATATCACCACCAAGGCTGATCATCCACTTTATCACCCTATTGCATTACATGCAATGAGATCAGCAACATATACCATATACACAACATCATTTTCTGCAAACTACTACAAAAAATTCCATTCTCTGATATACGTAGCTGAATGATAAAGAATAAAGTTCAGCTCCCCAAAGAATCCAGATCTGCACCAAATTTCACCTGTTCATGTTAGAAACCCTGTTGCTGGTCTTTAATTATGGACTTTTGAAAGACCTTTGACTTCCTGTTTGTTTGGATCAGCTTCCTTATTCCAATCCACCAAAGGTTAATGGGTTCTTTCTACTGCGTATTCCTCACACAGTTCATTACTTTGTGTGTAATCTCGTTGACCCACACAGACAAACAGCAATGAAAACATAACTCCCTTGCTGGAGCTAATTACAGATTTGGTTGATCCAGATGATGATGGAAACGTGACCCTCACACCCCCCCCCCCAGGGATCACTACTGTATAAAAGCTTTCACCGGTTGCTTCCCTGCAGTGAGGGTCATTTAAATACTGATCCCAGCTTGACCTTACAGAGCTCCCTTTGTTCAAGTCGACATGGTCATTCCTGGGCTACAGTGTCCTCAGCTGCAGGTGGCCAGGAGCTCCCTGCTGAGAGCTGGAGAATCCCAGAGTCAGCACATTAGCTTGTCAAAAGAAGCAGATTAGGAAGTCAGGAAGGGTAGGAGGGAGAGAGAGGGAGAGGGATCCCCCTGCACCCACACTTACCAGCCCCCTGACCGATCCTGCTTTACAGCTGTGAACATTTATGTTTGTTGTAGCAGCTAATATCATTCCAGATGTTGTACAACACGAACCCCACAAGATTAATTTATAAATTAGGCACAAGATGGTTGAGGCCTGTGGGACTTTCTTGGCTTGTTGTTTCTTATATGCTCTGGCACTTGTCAAAGATTGTTAGCTTTAAATTAATGTATGCTCAGACCCATGTTTACAGTGTTGCTGCATTATTTATACTGTATGATTAAGCTCCCCAGGATATTCAAATTAATATTCAAGGGAAAACGTCAAGGAGTTCATAAAGCAATCTTCATCAAAAAAAAACTGTGGTATTTAGAGACTAATTTCTGTGAGCAGCTGGATGGAAATAAACAAACATGACCCTCCATCGAGCTCACACAGACCACACCAGCAGAGGCAGGGGGTACGAGGCTCGAGGTGGGAGTCGAGAGAAAAGCTTCACAGCTCCATTTGCCTGGTCTGAGAAAATCAATAAATCTGCTTTCATGTGAACTTCATGGGAAAGAACGACCCAGAAAACACTAGCACAGGTTCATTAGTGATTATTCTTCATAGCAGGGAGGAGGCTGAGAGTAGTTGCCTGTAGGCAAAGTGAAAAGGGCAAAGAAACACAGAGAAGATGTTTTTATTGCAGAGCCTATTGGCGCTATACTGTACATTTCCACGTGGGACTGCTGATATAAAATATGCATGATAATCCATATGTTGAGTCCTTTCCCATGAATATTTAACATGCCAGCCACACTGAGGGATATAACATGAGGCTTTACTTCATTTAATAACAGTGGAGAGGTCCTAAGTGCTGTGCCGATGTCTCATTCTCTGATTATCGGAGGCATTCTGATCAATAAATCATAGCGTTTGACAAGCTGCATCAAAAGGCATAAATTTCAAAAGTCAGCTCAGCTGAGACCAAACTTTGTTGGCTACCTGAGTCAAAACATGAAAGAACAGAGAGACTTCAGGGGGGAGAATATTGATCGAGAGCCACAGAGGTGTGGAGAGTTCAGCTGCGTGTGAATATGGATCCGTGCATCCACAGTTTGGTGGGACAGATGTTAAGGGTTATGTGGAGGTTACAGTTTCAGCCTCACAGCAGCTGTGGAGGAATCTGAAGGTTACTGGAAGGTTACAAGCCTTTGTTGATGCATGAATGCACCTTTCCAAAACAATCTGGATATCAAGTTAAAGCAGCAACTGACTGAAGCTTTTGTTTAATATGGGAGGAGACTCTAAAAAAGTGAGGAACAGAAAACCTTGAGGATGTTACATCTGGCCCGATGGATTCTGTTTGATTTTCATTATCTGAGTCCTCTCCCACTTGAAAGGGGACCCTTCCCCTCCATTAATAATTGACATTTTATTACTTATCCCCCCCTCGTTGTGGCAGGCGTGTGCTTTGATGTGAGCCGCGTTGTTTTTTATCAGCGCAGTGCTTCGTATTGATCGCCATGCAGATAGGAGCGCCATCAAAGGGGTTTCCTCACGGGGCCAGGCAGGACCTGGTCACCTCATACCCCTGGAATGTGGTCCAGCTCGCTCTCACAATCGCATCTTTTCCCACTTCTGACTCGGTTCCTCCTGTCAGTGCAAGCTGCTTATCTGGGTTAAATATTCACAAAGAATAACAGAGCTGTTGAAATGACATCATCCGAAGTGGAAGGGGAGGATGGGTTCAGTCGGAGGGCTCGCTGCCAAAGGGGGGTTCCACCAAAGGAAGCTGTCACTGCTGCAGACTGGTTCTTATCTGTTGGGGTCTCTTGTTCTGTATGATGATCTCATTCATAATGCTCATTACACTTCACTGGAGATGCTCAAGTGTGGACAGGATGAAAACAATGTATATTACAGTATAGGGGGTTGTGCATAAAAAAAAAACTCTTGTTATTTGGAAACCAGATGATAGTGGATTGGGATGCACTGGGATTTGGTTTATTATCGTAACAACTTCCCCGAACAACAACTAGAAAACAAAGCATAGTAGTCAAATGAGAACAGGACAGCAAAAGTGCTCAAGAGTGTCTGGAGACTGATAAGCACCATGAGATGGATTATAATTTCAGGAGGATTTAAATAATCCGTCCATATTGGCAAACACGCAACTACTTTGTTTATTCTGTCAGACTCTCTCTTATCTTAATACATCTCATATTTATATTCAGTCGTTGGCCTCCTGCCATTGATTGTTATTTGACACTCGGAGACCAATCGTCAAAAGCACTTACAATAAAACACAGAGCGCCGCCATAATGAGCATATCCTATTTATCCAAACATGAAAATGCATGGTCCATTTTCAATGGTGAACACTTAGAGACCATTAGCAGCAGCAGCGTAAAAGCCAAGCGTCTTTCCGTCATCAATATCCCATAAGTGGAATGCTACATGTGCCGCCCCGGCCTGGTGAAACTCTTCTCCCAGGCTGGTGGTGCTGTTGTTGTTGTTGTTGATGACCCGTCCAGGCTGACTGACAGTACTTTTGTTTTCCGTGGATTAGCCAATCTGACCTCATCATGGTCCGTGAGGGGGGTCACGTAACGCTGCCTGGAGGTCACCACGCTCATGTGACCCCCTGCTGTCTACTGTCTGCTGCCCCGATGACAGGCCATCACAGACCTCCAGACCGAGACTAGAGAGTGGACGTAGTGACCGCACCCCACTCAAACACACACACCGTCCTCTGTGAACACACATATACATATACACACACTCTCAGACCAGTGTAAATTTTTAATGGAATATACATTAAGGAGCTGATAAATGATGTTTCCCCCACAGCTAATATTTCAGGAGGCCGTGTATCAGATCAGGATTGAATGATTGATTTTCTATCAGGCTGCTTTTCTTCAATGAATAATTCAGGGTTATGGCTTGTGACACCTTCAGCATATTCTGTTACACATCTTTTCATCATCAGGTTCAGTTTGATATTTAAAAAATTAATTTCAAAAAGATAAAAACAAGTCTTTGCTGGGATGAAAGGGGATTTTAATCTGCATGCGGGCGCCGTGTTTGTTGTATCATTACTTTACGTGTGTATGTGAGTGTATGTGTTTCCAGATATGTTTCTAGGAACATGCCACGGGGAGTTGGAAGCGTAAGTGTACGTGCCTGTTGATGACTTTCTCTCTTGGCCTCCTGTCTGTGATGAGAAATGAGAGACGGCGTGAGTCTGAGGTCACACACTGATTACTTGCACCCACATGGGGTCAAATGACTCTTAAATGTTTTGTTTACACTTCTGCAACCACCTTCAGGCTCTGGACCAAGTACAGACAACTGTCAGGACTGTGTTTAGCTGTTGACGCAGAGTTCCGCAATGTGACGTGAGGAGAATGTGATGTAACGACGTGTGATGTAATGATGTGTAATTAACACACTAAATACCAGTGTCATTGAAAAAAAGATTGCTGCACATATTTCTTGTAACAAGCTGATGATCGAAAGTGTGAATTGCATGAATTATTTAAAATGCTTTCAGAGATGCACTGAATTGCGGAGAGATTATCCAGAGGGGCTGTATGTGAGAGCACGAATGTCCGTTGCTCCACAGTCTCCCAAGTTTTTCATCCTAACACCCAGTAAAACTATGTACAATCTCCAAGTGAGCCCCTTGGGCCGTGGGCACATTGGTGATGTTTCTAACACATGACGGATTCAAAAATAAAATAAAAACTAAAAACTAATTAAGACAAATATCTCAGGATTAAAGGTCCATATATGCAGACAAAGATCTAACGTAGTAGTTGATTTCCACAGTGGCACCTGTCGTCACCTGAATGCTCCGAAGATTATCCTGTTGTGAACGCGTCTGACCCGGACTACCTCTTGCTACGTTTTTTATGTGTGGGAGGAAAATTCCAAGAGAAAGTCATTTTCTGGAGTTCATGTCTGAAAACATCTTTACAGTTTCAATGCTAAGTCATGTGTGTCCCAGCTGTTTGTGTGGTTTTGAGTTAATTAATGCATCACAGCTCAGTTTTCACCACCAGATTCATAAAATCATAAAGGGAGAGATCAGTCACAAGATACTAGATTTATTTGTTGATTCCCAGCATGATGAAAGAGGATATTACCGTGTTTTTTGCTTAATAGCTCCTGCATCTTTCAGGAGGGTCTCCAGTTTCAACTGGCTGGCATCCTAGATCAGGACGAATGAGTGCTGAATAATTATCCACACCAGCGTTAAGTACAAATTGCACAGACGGGCTCTTGAAAGGAGTCGCTGAAGCACATCAGATACAGTAACTCTGCAGTTGGCTGCTAATGTGCACATACTCTCCTCATGCAAAGACCCATGAGGGACCACTGACCACATGCACGCAGCCAAATCCAAAGTAAAATTTAATACTGATTAATTGTCATGAAACTGTCTCCGACTGAAGAGCATGAGTCACCATATTCATGTTCCACCTGCATGACCATGACATGCGCAGGCGGTTTGAGCAGACCAAAGTCATATTTGATGTCCGACATCAGACTGCTTATCACCTGAAGAGTGCATGTGACATCATGATGAGCTGATAACCCAGCAACAAACCAGCAGTTGTTGTGAGGATAAAGGATTAGCCTCTGCTTGCTGCTCTTTGAACCAGAAAACGCTGAAAAGAAAAGGATCTCACATGAAAGGACGCAACTCGCTGAGAAAGCACAGAGTTGGGGCGCTACCTCTCATCAAAGAGGTTGAGTCACTTCAAGAGAAGACGCCTATTGACGGGGCGTCGCTTATGTGCTGCTATATTTGTCTTTAGCAGGTAGCAGGTTTGTTTGTGTGTCAGATTTTCTCTTGTGTCTGTAGCCTATATATTGACAGTGTCTGTCTGGCATATCAGGTAAAGTCTCTGTCTCCCTCCTATATTGTTGACTGATAATGACGTGTGATTAAAAATGAATGCTAAGTGTTTGGTGGCTGGAGCCCAAAGCTGAAACCAGATCCAGCCGGGCTCATATAGGCAGCATGATTAGTAGCTGATGATAGATGCCATTAATGGTGCTTCTCCACAGGCCTCTGAGCTGGACCTCCACGCAGCAGAAGGCTGCCTCTGAGCCATTCCCAAGTTAATTAAGTCACAAATAAATAAATCCTGATGCAGCCGTGATGATAGTTCTGCGTCTTGTAAAAGATTGTAATCTGCTAAATAGTTTCATGATCAGTGGCGATTAAATATTAAGCCATTCTTTGATCTCTTTTTTTATAACCTCTGGGGATTTCATGTTGAAAGTATGACGAAAATCCTGCAGAAAACAATATCAGCATTTCAAAGCGCTGCAGCACCAGTGTGATACCTTTAATGGTGAAGAAAAGGCCCTTTGTGCACGCCGGCTGTGCTTCGTTGGGTTTTGAAGCCTCTCTGGATTGTCACAACCCCGGTGTGAGGTTGACTCATTCGTGGTGAGTGGTCTCCAAGTCTTCATCCTCTGTGCATGGCTGTGGACACCGCTGTGCTGCATCACTTCAGAGGGAGAGACGGAGTCATGTCCACAGCTGTTAGGACATGCCTGCTTTGAGGTGCCATGTGCTTTAATGTGTGGAGCAGATTAAACAGGGTGCCTTCTTTATTGTCTGTGTGTGAGGGCTGGATAAGTGGTCAGCTCTCCCACACAGTTATCCAATCTAGTGTGTGTGTGTGTGTGTATGTTTGTGCATGAGATTTACTGCCGAGAACTCCAGCTTCACACACCGGTCAGTCTCAATAAGTGCGGCCCAGAGTCTTCTCCTGCCTACGAGTGGCCGTTGGGCAAAATAATCGGGAAAGATATAAAACCGGGCCTTTTGCATTTTAATTGATTCTTCTCGCTTCACATGAAAGCATTACCTGCTGTCTGTGAGGTGCTGGACTTCAGCGCATATCAGCAATTAATATAAGCTATGATTGTATCAAGCAGCGCGGTGCTACTGAACGTGAGGGCGGCAGTTTGCCTGCAGTGAAGATCAAACGACGGTTGGTTCAGCAAAGGGTCAGTGTGTATGTGGGGCAGCTACACACATGCCGCAAAACTTTCAAGTCTAAGTCTCCCTCGTTTCCCACAGAGAGGAACGAAATAAAAGTGTCTAAGCTATATGCACTGTGTCGGCTGAGTCAGCTGCCATGGTTTCCAAGGTTTAACTGTAAATTCAGACGAGCGCAAATAATTCCCTTACAGGACTTATGTGAGACAAAATTCATTATCTTAGTCACAGATATGTTTAGTGTAAAAAGGAATTTGCAGGATTAAAAAGCTGCAATAAAGGATAAGAATGGCAATGTGCAACATAACTAATTGTCTCTTATTGCTTAAACCGAAGGCTATTTACTAAAACATAAAACTTTTTTCTTTACAAATATATCTGAATACTGTTAGACACAAAACAAAGTATTTCGCGGCTGTCAATAGTGAATTTGGTGCAAATCTTTTTTACCGAAAGATTTTTTGCAGGTGGTGGCATGGTGGTACAGTGTTTAGCAATGTCACCTCACTGCAAGAAGGTTCTCTGTTCATATCCTGGTTCCCCCAGAGTCTTTCTGTGTGGAGATAGCATGTTCTCCCCATGTCTGAATGGGTTTTCTCTTCTTCTCTCTATGCAAAGACATGCATATTGGGGTCGGGCTATAAATTGGTCCTGTGATGTATACACCTCTCACCTAAGCTGCTTTCAGACATGCACTGAACTCCAGAGATTCTCCACACCTTCTCTGGAGGAGGTGCATGTGTGAACACAAATGTCTGACTGAGAGCCTCCAGATTATCTGCAGACTTTCTCCAACTGGCCCCCTAAAGTCTGCAGCAAGTCATGACAATCCAATTAGTTTAGACAGAAATTAAAACTATAGAATATCACTAGTCTTATGTTTTCAGGAAATATCAGAGAGGTAGTGTCTAGTCTAGTCATCATCCAGACTCCTGAAAACACACACATGAGGGATGCTCCTTAGAGAAAGTTATACTCGTGTGATGATCTCATTCACCCAACCTAAAACATGTTTAAACTGTAGTAGAAAACATATTTGACTAGTTCTATGCATTATTTTTCTAGTGTGAGGTCTGCTCAGCAGTCTGCAGCCAGACGGGGACGTATGATTACCAGACACACAAAGGTGGCAGTTTGTGTCAGCGCTCTCTGTTACGACGGTCAGATCAGGTGTCATGGCTTCATACAAAAAGCCCCACCCATCACAATCTCTTGAAGAGGTTGCACGGGTTCAAGCACCAATTACCCCACTCGACCTCGCCTTGCCTTCTGCATTATTTAATCCGTCATAACCGGAGAGGACCTGATAGGGGGTTGTAGAAAAATTGACACTTTCAAAACAGTTGTCTCTTCATTTTACAGTCATTTGAGACTAACGTGTGAATTATGATAAGAGATGCAATGTGTGTGTGTGTGTGTCTGTGTGTGTAAACTAATCTAACATCTTCAGATACTCTTAAATGTATTGGTCCTGACAAGACTCTGAATCACAGTGATATGAAGGACAGCAAATATGAGACTACTGGCTGTCTTCAGAGCCTTCTTTGACTGACTTTGACATGAGGAGCATTAAAGAGGGGCCAGGAATCAAGCTCCCTTTTGTTATCAGGTCACTGCTCCAGTATGATCTCTGCCATTGGGTCAATGTGCTGCACATGTCTCCTGTAACTGGCTCGCTGTCAGGATGCGGTTGCCATGGAACACGTCCAGTTAGAGCAAATGAAATCAGTCCTTTCTAGTTTCCGGGCAGGATTCACATGCTGAGGATGTTTTGGATTGTGTGTGTGTGTGTGAGTGTGTGTGTGTGTGTGTGTGTGTGTGTGTGTGTGTGTGTGTGTGTGTGTGTGTGTGTGTGGGTGTGGGTGTGTGTGTGTGTGTGTGTGTGTGTGTGCATGTGTGTGAGAGACAGAGTGCACAAGTGTGTGTAATAGATTTATTTCAACATACAGAGAGAATGAGATATCAAGAGGCAGAATGGGTTTTTGAGGTTACAGAGGAAGTAGGGCATGTGATTGTGCAGCCATGTGCGTTTGTGCACACTTGTGTGCACGGGTATGTGCACACACATTTTTTCATTGATGTGTGTATGGGTGTGCACGATTTGCTCTTCAGAAACAGTCTAATCTATTTCTATTGTAACATAAACTGATGACTGCCCTCTCTCCCAGGGATCTCAGGCGTCAATGAGAACTTGTTTATGAACACTTGCTTCCATAATGAAAACACTTGTCATTTACAATGTTGGAGGCCAGAGACAAAAAGGAAGCTGTAACCAATGCTCCCACATCTTTGCTCCTTTTGTTGTTTACAGCGCTCGCTCATGCAAGAAGTGATCAAGTTTCCAATATAACAGTGAGTGGGGAAGCTGACCCCCCCACTTCCACAGTGCATCCCCACCTCTGTGGATGGGCCGCAGATGGGACCACGTCCAAACGTAAGAGGTATCTTCAATTCAGGCAGGACAGAGTGAAGCAGAGAGCCGTGACTTCTCACACAGCTCAGTGGTGGGACGTGATCACAGCTGAAAGGACAGGGAGAAGGCCACAGGAGTTGGGGGCAGGGTGATGCTCTGTGAGAGAATGCAGGTCGGCCTAAGCTCCAGCTGTCCAAGGGTTGATTGATCAGAGATGGCCCTGAGGGGAGGGGGCAGGTCACCAGCACCTGCCCTGCCTTTCATAACAACAGGCCTGCTATCAACCCAGTGTGGACATGGTTAGCTTATTTGTGATGACAGCAATAAATGTGGTCTTCAAACATTCAGTAGGACAGATCAAATTCAATTTCAAGATGCCACATCGTGTTATATGTTTACAAATTCTGCAATATCTCTATAAGACAGTCTTTAGGATGACAGTCGCTTTACTTGTCTCTGTGATGAGTTGACATTAAGCCTCTGGTGGTGACTGCTAACTAATGTTGTCAAGGCTGATCTATGTCAACAAACGTGTTTTTGTGACACAAACAACCTACACACACATTCTCTTCTACAGGTGTTTAATTAGACAGTGGATAAAAAGTAGTTTTGTTGATTTAACAAAACCATACCTTGTAATGCTGTTAAAAGGGGTATATATGCATGCTAATTAGATTTTAAAAATAGGATGATTAATATATATATGTGAAAAAACAAATTGGATCAACCATAGAATAGACCTCAAGGATGGAAATATGAGTAATATAAAAAATGTATAAACAAAAACAAAACTAATATATGCAGTGTAAACGGAATATACAGTGTGAGGAAGTAAACATGTAATACTTATAAATGAAAGGATTATTATTTTTTTGAAAATATATATAAATGGAATGAAAACTAATGCTTGTGTAAACAGAATATATTCAGTAATTTACTAATAAACACAGGTTCCGCAAAGTCATCATTGCAAAACTGTTCAAATGTGACGGGGCATCGTGTTTGTGGATATCTCGTGTTGTAAGATGGCTCTGTACTTTCTCCATCAACTTCCCGCTGACAGCTCTTCACACTTTCCTGAGCAGATGATTTCTGCAGAAGCTTGAGCTCGGTCTCGTGCTGCGCGGGGGAATTTCCCGTCCACGTGTCTGAGTGCGCGACACAGGAGGCGGGATGAAAACAAACCCGCCGATTGGCCGCGGAGCCCGGGGCCGCAGCTCCGCCTTTAAGGAGCCTTATTTACCGAGGGAAAGCGCCACGCCCCGGCGGAGGAGTCAGCGCGCGAGGAGCTGACGTCGGCGAAATGAAACGAGCTCTGCCGCGGAGCTGCTCACAGAATGGACGCGGACGACGAGCCGACACGGACTTAACGCACTTCACTGAGCAGGATACTGAACCCACTGCCCCCTTCCCCCCCGAGCAGCGTCCCGACACGACAACCAGGTCCGGCGGTGGTGAGTTCTTCACAAACACGTTCAATGTTTTCAACCTTTTCACGGAACTACGCCGGCTTTAATGTTTTTAAAGACACACGCGCGCCTGTCTGCGTGAAACAACAACATCAACAACAACAACAGCGGTGCTGATGGTGTCATCGATGCAACACACTTTATCTCTGCGTACATTACTGAACCGCAGCGTTAAAGAGGAAACAATAGAAGCGCTGTCGAGTTGAAACTCAGCCTGCCATTCAAACAGCAGAGGTTTGAATTCTACCGGCTTTCCCGGTACACAGCTCGGTACATGGACTTCACAGCGCCGGGTTCTTGTTTCAACAGCGAGAGTCTCTGTTGTGTCTCAGTCCTAAGAGCATTATTCACAGATTAGATAATGTGGCAGATAGTTTAATACCAACGTTATTACACAATTAAAACGTTTTTTGTTGCTTTACATTTCACGGTTATTTTCGCGAGTAATAATTTGTGACATGATTAAGAACATTTGACCCGATCGTCCTGTGGATTTTAGTTATTAAGACTTTTTGGATTAACATTTGTTCATTTGATTTAATTACAAAAGTGTTTTTACTTTACACTTGTGCATAAGTTATGCATTCTTTATTGTAACATCAGAGTGTACAACATGTGTTTCTTAAACCTTTGGATTTTATAATCGAGCCTTTTTCGGGTCTGGAAACTTGTCATTGTGTCACTGCTTGGAGCTCGATTAGGTCACCTGTCGGTTAATGTCGCCACATTGATGTGATTCACAGTTGAAATGCTCTGAAGTGATTCTCTTGCATAGAGGATGTGTCAATAACACCCTCACCTCAGCCAACCCCACCTCTCCCCCATCACCCTAGAGTTGAATGTGTTCAGTTTGCAGCAGGGGGAGCCACTGCCTGACAAACCCACAGCTCACTGCCCTGCACTGGGAAGCAGCACACAAAGCAACCCCGGATGTATAGAAGTTGAGCTTAGTGTTTTTTCCCCCCTGAGTCTTCCATGTTCTTACTCTGTGTTTGTCAAAACAAAGCATTAAGTGGTTTTACACACAGGGTTTATTGTGAAGGCACACAGTAAATGGTGAGGTCTGGGCATGCTAGAGGCAGAGGCTGTGCTGCTTATGTTGGGTGAAGAAATGAAAACGGCTTCTCAGGGAGCTGGCAGGCTGACAGACCAGGGCAGGGAGTGTGGCTTAGGATTTTCCTCAAACACTGTCATTATACTTTTGCTGCGGACCCTAATTTGGAAGTGTGGTAGTAGTCTAACCCTGTATTACAACTCAATGGTGACTCGGGGGTTTAGTTGGGAAGGCGACTTGAATTTCACCCATATTTTGATAACTCGCTGACCCACTATATGATTCAGGGTTGAGTGGAGTGCATCATTTACATTGGAGAGATTCCCATGTGCTTCATGGCATTCTGTGGTAGAACTGCCTCAATGAATCATCACAAAATATGTTTTTATTATTCTTGATATTAAATGTATGTATTGTGTACGTTTCATGTATTTATATGCATACTGGGCACAGTGGTTTGCCATTAAAGTACCCATTATAAGTAAGGAAATAAGGTTAGTTCAGAGACAGGCTCCTGTTCAGGAGGCTGCTTAGCACAAAGAGTCTACCTCGTATTTAACCTAGTCAGCCAAACCCCCATTAATGTAAATGCGACTCAACTGAGTCTGCTAACCACAGTGAATTGTGTGGTTTCATCACTGAGATGAACAGTCATTCGTCTACATAAGCACTGCCACAAATGAGGGCCGACCATTTGCTCATTTTCTCCTCTCCAGCATGTCCACTGAGGTTTTATCGATTTGAGGGCACTCATTATAAACCAGACAGGTTGCCTGTACTGATAATAAATGCTATGGAGGAATGAACAAATAATGAATGTGTCTGAGATCATCTCATCAGGCCTAATGCAGACGTGTTCAAGGTTATGATCATTAGTGAAGGAAACTTGGGGTGGTTTTGATTTATTTAATGGCTGAACGACAGATATATTCTGCCTTCAGCTGACGTAATAACCTTTCTCTCTCTGTTCTGTCACTTTAAAGGTTGCTTGTCTCCTAGTGCCCTCGTATGGACGATGAGGAGGATGATGTCTTTGAGCCAGACCCCCACTTCTGGCGCACCACGTTCAGGGATATAAAGTGTGAAGACCGGGGCACACAGACACCTGGCCCGGCCCTGGCACTGGACAACGGCATGCTGCCGTGTGGAGTCGCAGAGGAGCCCAGACCACTCTTCTACGGTGAGGATGATGACAAATGCGGAATTTTGAAAGAAAGAAAATGAACTTTGCATCGTACGTGATAAACGTGTTATATAACTGAAACACAGAATGATTATGTGAGACTCACTGTGAGAAACGGATAACAATGTTGCCGCACTGATGTCACCTCTGGCGCCAGAGTGTCGTGATCGCAGCAGCTTTTATGGTCTGTATGAAGTGTACCCAGCTGCTTTGCTATTCAAAAGGCGCCACACTGGCATTGTGACTGAAAGGATGTGACAGAAGCTCACCTGCCTACGCAGTAACTGTACAGGGAGCTGGTTATCAGTGGGAGAAATGTTACATTGGCACCATCTGCAAGTAACCATTCCTAAGTAGCTCTGCAACAACTGACTATCCTTCAATTTGGGTCATGCAAAATAGTTGTGTGAGTGACTTATGAAACTGTTACATGACTCATGTTTGATTAAAATTAAATAATTTGTGGTTAGAGCCAAGCCATCTCTTATCTGCAGTGTCATCAGTACAGAAGTAAGCATATTAAAGAAAGACCTGACAGGTGTCATTGCTTTATCTAGGTTGTTACAACATTGAACATTTTTGTTGTTAACAAATAATAAATATCAGCCTTGACACTCCACAGGCAACGCAGGTTTTCGATTGCACTTCCCAGCACACTTTGAGCTTTTTGGGGATCAGGAAGCGAGGCGGCAAGAAAGCCAAGAGGAGCGAAACGGGATGGAGCAGCTTCCCCAGCAGCAGCCTGTGGCGCACAGTGTGGAGGCCTGCATAGGCCAGAAACTCCAGCTGATAGGAGACCAGTTTCACCGGGATCACCTACAACTGGTGAGAAGGAAAGATGATTGTAAAACACAAGATAGACACTTTGATAGCATTAAATAAGTACAATTTGCCAATGAACAGTCACAGACTCTCCCTTTAGTGTCTTAAATTCTGTGTTGTGTGCAGATAGTCCTGAGGTTATTGTTTTATGACTATTCCTCTGAAAGTTGATGAAGGAATTTCTTCTTTCCGACAAATTTGACTAATATATTGCCCAACAAGAACCAGTGTTTGGTTTCCCTGTGCAGGAGCAGTATGTGATACATTTGTTGTGGGTTGGAGGCTTCTCGGTCTGAAACTTATCTCAACCATGTTAAGTCGTGTCTAATAAGTTCAGTTGAATGTTGGTAGGCTCAATAGTCCAAAGTCTGTGCTTCTTATTTAGAATTTCCCTTGGCTTTATGATTGTGTCATGCTCCTGATAATTCACTATTATCTGTGACTGTGACAATGTGTGTGTGCATGTGCTTGTGTAACTGTATCAGGTGAAGGGGGCTTTTAAAAAGTCACAAGTGCAGTCCCCACATTAGCAACTCCATCTACATACTTTTTGTATTAATTTCTGGATCTCATGTCGAGGTGAGTCAAAGGTTTTATGGTTTTAAGTTTGCGCTCTTATATATAGTGTTTGCTCTGTAATTGTTTCGGAGAGGCCCTGCATATGCAGAATTTCTGCCCAGCGTCTCACCCCGCTCTCTTCCCTAAAGCCAAAGACTTTGCTGAACCAGGACGGCCCTTCCCCCACCTCACCAACCCCAGGCCCTTCCCCTGCCTCCTCTTCCTGTTTATTTCTTTCTCTCTCCTTCTCTCTCATCTCTCTCTCTCTCTCTCTCTCTCTCTCTCTCTCTCTCTTTACTTGTGTTCTGTAGAGGGTGCCTGGCCTTAAACAACACACCAGCACTGTGGTCAGGGTGACACTGTTCACTGAGTCCATGTGCTGCTGTGTAATGTCACTTCAGTATGGGTGCGCTGTAAAACCATGACACACTTGTTGCTTCATCCGCAGAACCATGAAATATATGTCAACTCTTTGGGATTTGCTGTAGAGTGTGAATGTCTTGTTGCACAAGTGTTTAGCAGTCAAACATACGTGCATGTTTAAACACATGCATCCACCATACATACTGTTACATCCAGGAAAAAGCAGAAGCGGTGGGAGTAGGTAAACATGTTGTAACCCGAAGCTCAGCGCGTGAGCCCCAGAGGGAAGCAGCTGTGGTTTCAGGGAGTCTCCAGTCAGCCCCTTCCCTCGGCGAGGACAGGCCGCAGAAGACACCCAAATAAGAGGTCTACGTGGCCATAAGTGAGGGGGGGGGGTTATCCAAAATGAAGGTATAATCATGTATACGAGGGAAGGAGGTTTGGAAATGAACCTCAAATGATCAAGTAACAACCAATCATGGGTTGTCCTAAAACCTCCCTGCCCTGCACATAATACAATTCTTTTTATAACTTCATACCCTGAAGTGTTAGACAGTTTGATTTTCTCATGCGCTTATCAAACTGAAGTTATTTATACCCTGGCAGCGCAGCGTGACTCATGAATTGTGACACTCGCAGACACATACAGACAACTAGACAGTCAGACATGAGGGTTGCTGTGTAGTGTATATGTGTCTGTGTGTGTGCACGTGTGTGTGTCTGTGTGCGGCCAGAAATCTACTGACGCACA
Organism: Paralichthys olivaceus; assembly: GCF_024713975.1. Lineage (NCBI taxonomy): Eukaryota > Metazoa > Chordata > Actinopteri > Pleuronectiformes > Paralichthyidae > Paralichthys > Paralichthys olivaceus. The sequence goes on along the minus strand of NC_091104.1, from coordinate 16,958,760 downwards.
ATGGTGGCAAACCTGGGTCAGGGGATGAGGAAGTGGCTTGGGCTCAGTGCGCTGGTTGAGTAAACAGCATCGAGGACAGTCAGAGTGAGAACGGCCTTGTGAAGTCACATCCTGAAGTGATGCATGTTATGATACTGAATGGCAGCTGATAAAGACAATAATATTCCATCAGTCTGTGAGTGTGTTTTCCAGGTAAAACTCATGTTGTGGGGACCTCAATCTGTTACACAGTCATGGGGGCCAAAACAGTCCATAACAGAAATCATAGAATGTTATAGTAAAGACATGCTTTATGATTGGGTTAGGTTAAAGTTGAGTAGAAACTATTGTTTAAGTTAATGTCTCTTGGAAATCAATGTAATATTCTCTGAAGTCATTGAGACGTGTGTGTGTGTGTGTGTGTGTGTGTGTGTGTGTGTGTGTGTGTGTGTGTGTGTGTGTGTGTGTGTGTGTGTGTGTGTGTGTAGCTAAGGAATGTTTTTATAGGTAAAATGGTAATGTGTGTTTTGGGATGCATGATTCCTGTATAAATGCTTTTTTTTTGCCTGTGATTGTGCAATCAATGAAAATCTAATTTTAATTGTGTGTGTGTGTGTGTGTGTGTGTGTGTGTGTGTGTGTGTGTGTGCATGCTCATGCATGAAGACACTTGTACTTGTTTTTCTGCTTTTTACCATCCTTCAACTCTCACCATTGCACGGTCTGTCAGTCAGTAAAAAAAACTCTCACTCAATAATAGAGTTACTGTTCATCAGCTCTTGTTCCTGTCGGCTCCTGTCAGTGGGCGATTGCAGCCAGTCAGTGCAGACACTTGTCCCTGAGCAATCCAAGTGCCTTTGACTGCCGCCCCCTCGATGGATTCGGGGGGTTGAATGTGGCTGTGAGTGTTCTCTATGGGAGCCCGTGGCCCCTGGCGAAAGAGGGGATTAGGTAGTGAAAGAGTACTGGTGGATGCTGACAGATAAATTGCTCCTCAGTCGGAGAGGGCTGAAGGGGACTCAGAGGTCCCCAGAGGATGGCTGACATTAGCCAGCCCGCCATTTGAGACGAGGCAATAATGACAGTCACAAAGGAAGGAAGACTGCTTCAGCCAGCACGGGGCAAGGAGCAGAGTTAGGTTTCATCCCCATGTTTTTTTTAAAAGAGACGACTCCTGGTGCTTTCGATAGGAGGTGTTGAAAGCCGGCTTGAATATCGCCTGTGTGTGTGTGTGAGAGTGTCTGCACGCAGGCAGTGTTTGTGGCTCAATCACTTCACTGTTCCAGTGAGGGCATGGCACTCTCTTCTTTCAGCACTTGTTGAAGGGGGGAGGGGTGAAGCTCCACTAGAAATGAAAACACACAGGAGGCCGGCTCTGGATATTTACTCTTGATTCATCACTCTATGATGATTCCTGTTGATGGTGGTGTCAGTTTTGGCTGCTCTGTATCATCTAATACTACTGCTCTTTGTTTGTATTTTTCCCCCGACTCCTTGTCTCTCTCCCTTATGTGACTAATCCACAGTTTTTTGCTATCGAGGCCGGGCCTGTTTGCTCAAGAGATAAGGCAGAGCTTCTGAGCAGCTGGCTTGACAGACAGCCCACATGGGACACTGATAAGGCTGCGGTCGGGCTAGTGTCAGACCGATGACACCGAGCATCTGGCTAGACCTCTCTATCGCCGGCTAAATTTAGAGCCCGACTCCCATCTTTGACAGTTGGTGGCGTGACACATGACTTCAGTTGCGACAGGCCTGTGCACACCTCTTTCTGTTAATCACTCTCTCCTGCTCTGTTTCTCTCTATGACTCTCAAAGGGCAAAAGGTCAGCGTCGAGGAACATTCTGTTTCTGTGTATAAAGATTAATTGCTTCACGCGTAGCTTGTAGTAAACACACCAGCTTTGTAACGTGATAAGCCCCTCAGTTAACTAATATTACCCCTGCTGCTTTCACAATCTAATGTTTATACCCCGAGCATTATTAAATAGTATATATATGGCAAACAATGATGCAGTCATTATACCCTCAGATTTCTGAAACTGCCTGTGGCCTCTTATGTAATTTAGTTTGAAATTAAAATAGAATTAAAGTATGGCAGGGTTTTCCATGTCGAGGCATGCTGGCTGCCAGCAGAGCCTCAGATGTATCGTGGTGAGCTCTTCCACTCTGTGCTGTGTATAAATATTGTCAGTGTTTACATGAAGCAGAAGTTAAGCTGTTATAAGGTCCTCACCCTCAAGCAAGAGTCAGATTTGATCAAGTTTCGCAATAGTCTTTGCTGTGATTTTCATTTTATGTTTTCATTTCTCTATTTTGAACAAACAGCGAGTAAAGTAAGCAAGTGCACATGTGAGGCTGGAACCTGGCGTTTGTACAGCACCCTGCAATGTTCCCCACAAATTGATAAGAGTATAGGAACCCAGCGGCTTATCACAATGGCAGTTTCTTGGCTGCTAACTAGGTCAATGTTTGGACACCACCTCAGAAGCAGTCATGTAAATACAGCGTATCTAATCTCTGCCTTTAGTTATTTTGGCCTCCATAAACATGTTAAAGCGTTGTCGAGCGAGTGTGGTACAATTTGCATTGTCATGAAAAACTAATCTCAAGTCGTACTTTACAACCTTCTTGTTCTGAAAATAGACACAGTATCATCAGGCGTGCCTCTGGTCTGCAGATGAGCTGTTCGTGGGACTACTGTACCTGCAGTGTTTTCCAGAGGCTCCCTGCCTCTTCACAAGCGCTCCTTAATCCCATTTGGTGCAATTATCTTATTTCAGCTTCTCAATAGCAGTGATAGCATTATCTCCCTAATCACACGCAATCCATTTGGCTCAGAAAGAAAGAGCCATTCTCCTCCTGCCCCCTCTGGCTGCCAGTCTCTGCCAGGAAGATTTAGAAAAAGTGTGAGCATATGATGAACGTGTTTATGGTGTGGACTATCTGTTGGGAAACCCGGCTATGTGTAGGGATCCTACACACAAAGGGAGGCCTCTCTAATAAGCATTGTTGGTGACAGAAGCAGACTGTTGTGAAAATATCAGCATAGTTCCGGTGTCTGGTTTTGTCTTACCCTCTTCTCGGTTGACCCTGTTCACTGCTCTCACTGTCAATCAGGGCCAACACAAACTAAAGCTCAAACCCAAGCTAATGACTATTTCTAGCCCTGTGTTTTGTGACATTGTGATATTGTATCGGTGGCGTGCACTGGCTGACATATGTTTTTTGTCTGTGTTTGTTGTTTCAGTATCATCGAAACCAAAGGAATCAGGGGCCGCTGTGGTGGCGCCTGGCCGCGGCTCTGCTCAGCCTTCTGTTTGACAGGGGGCTCATCGCCGGAGGAGGTGGAGCAGGACGGAGGTGAGGGGATGTCTTCCTCTTGCGTCCCTTCCTTAATCTCTATGAGGAACTGGACTCCTAATGGCACTGTCAAATCTAACACGGGTCTGTTTTTGGGGGGCGAAACAAAGGAGGCAAAAGGTCACCGCGGGACGGAGACAACCACTTTTTAAAAAAAAAAAGGTTGTGTCGTTTTTTTCTTTCCAAGAAGATGCCATGATTCTCCAAGATTCCTCTACAAGACAATGTTCATATTTTGGTATACGTGTGGCGTAGTGATTTTGTACAGTACATCGTTCTTGTAAAATTTTTTGCACTTCAACATGTATCCATCTTAAATGACCTCCACAGACCCTGGGAATGCCTTATTCAATGTCTTCTGCCAGAAAGAGTATTGAGCAATTATGACAGGCGAGATGAGATGGTTAGGAAATGTGGTGTGAGGGTTTTTTTCTTTCTTTTTTGAAGATTCCCAGGTGATCAGTCAAGTTGATTTACTAATTTTCCAAAGAGGCAACTTCTCAGAACAAAGCATTTTGCACCCCACCTCAACGGAACATTTATCGTTTAATTTTTTCTTTGTTTTCTTTGTCTGCCATCCACTTCAGTGTGCCGTTAAATTTGGATATGATCCCTCAGTAACCTTCAAAACATTGGGAACAAAGGAAAGTTTACGCACAAGAAAAAGTCAGCACACCGGTAACTGTGTTCTAAATAATACGTTCAGAGGCAAGAATTCATTAGTCATGTGCTACCTGTCAAACCATTAGGTCATTAGATTTTTTAATGGCTTGCAAAGTTTCGGGGCGGAGTGTTGCAACACATCACTCACTGGTCTAACAAGCCCGGTGACTGCCAGCAAACCTGTCCACAACAACAGACTCAAAGGAAAGACTGGTTGATGCTGTTATCACAATTAGGAATCAGTGGTGGAAAGTAACTGAGTTCAGTTTTGAGGTAGATGTACTTTACTTGAGGATTTCCATATTATAATACTTTAAACCTTTTTGTAGTAGTAGTGCTTGTTTCACAGCTTTAGTTCCTAGCTAGTTTTAATATGAAGATTTTACACAATGAATAATATAACATTTGAAATACAGCACATTGTTTAACGTTAAACTGCATTTTTGCATCTGAAGTCTTAAAAAGTGTTGTCATAGTCACGTTTTAGTTAAGTTTAAGTTCAAATGATCGGATAACTCACCAAAAGTACAAAACATTTATGCTACTTCTTTCCTGTCACATTAATCAGCTGATTGTAGAGATGTTCGACTTTTAGATTGATCCAGAGACCCTGTTTATAAAACTGCACATAAAGCCAGTAACATGCTGCTTCAGTAATAATACTGGAATGATTAATAGGGACCAAAACCAACATTTTACTTAAATACTTTAATTACATTGTGCTGCTAATACTTTTGCTTTTGTACTTTTACTTAAGTAGGATTTTTCATGCAGGACTTTGACTCTCTACATTAATGTATCGTATCTTCACCTCTGAATACTTCTTCCACCACTGAGGACTAATGATACTGCAAAACCTGTGGTTAGCTATAATTAATAGGTTTTACATTAATTTATAAGAACTTTGAGCAGTAACAAACACCCCAATGCTGAATAATAAAAGTGAGTGAGCCGATGAAATCTCTGTTAATTAATTTCTTTTAATGAGCTTTATTTACCAGTTTGGACCATGCTAGTGTCAGTCTTTGTTGCCATTTTATTCCTGTAGGAATCAGACATTATTGATTTGGTTTTCTCATTGATACCCTGTTTTCAATGGGTGTTTGTTACTGTACAATGCAGGGGTCAGGTTGCCAGTTAATCTAATGCAAATAAGTTATAGCTATAAGTCATTTGGTGATGCCACATATTGCAGTGAACAGATATTTAGATTCAAGTTGTGGTGTGCTGTCTTTTTCATGCAGAAAACTTTTGAAGTACTCTGCATTAAATTATAATATTAGAGGAATTTTTTGCTGAAGCAAAGTAACACATGCTTTCAAAACCATGTTATTTTGACCAAGTCTGCTGTCATGATTTTTTCCCCCTTTAGTTTTAGTTGTGTTCTTTTCATGTGATTGTTTTCAGACCTCCATGCCCTTGAAGTGGAGCTGTGGATCCACTGTTTTTGCACTAGACTTAACACCCTTCAAGAGCTCAGATTGTTAACAGGCTAACCTCTGTCTTATATGAAGGCTTTTTAGTTATGACTTGTCTTCTTGCCACAACATTTCAGATGTACTCATTCGCATGTCCAATCAATCTCGAGACCTGGCTGAACACAGTCTGGAATCTGGTTTGGACTCGGGAAATTCATGTACCAACCCTTCAGGGCTACAATAGCACCACGTGCCTAAGTTGAAAGGTTTTCCAAGTCCCGGGTTGCTTTTCACAGCCTGTGCATGTTCTGAACACCAAACAATGCTCCATAATCAATCTGTGAAACAGAATCTCCTCCCCTCAGGCTACCTATACAGGCGTTTCACATCGTGTAACATCCTGACGGGTGATCTTGTATTGTGTTTGGTGCATAGATCCAGATTTGGGACATTTTCTTTTAACATACTCGGTAAAACCACCACTGACTCAGCAGACAAACAGTCTCTGAAATGAAACAAAAGTGAAAAAGACTGTAATTATTGTTGAATTATGAATATGTTTAAAGACACTGTTGAAGATGCTGTTTGTTTTATGTTTTCCATTGCTGAACCCTGGCCAATGTTTGGACCCAAGGCGCAGTACATATCAGGGGTCTGTAATTACTTGCTCCTTACAATGTGTCAAGTTTATCACTGCATAATTAGGGTTTCCTCTCATTTTCTTAAGGATGTCTCAGGGACAGACTTTGTGGGCTACTGGTAACCTTGAGAATCTGTTACATGTTTGGAAGGAGAGCGGCGTTTTCACCCGTTTATTTATGACGAAACCTCCCGGCCGTTTTGTCAACTCTTAATTTCATTTCAGTTCAAATTTTCCTCGTGAGCGATTTCGCAGCACGCGCATATACAAGGGTACAGTTTGACTGAGGAGTCTGAGGCTGACTTGCTGACTGTGGTGGTGACGGGGGGCTGCCGAGCATGTAGTGAATAGGCGTGTGAGGTGCACTGAATGTGGTTGTGGTTATAGTTTCCTGCGGATCCTGAACGCTGAGCCAGTCCCTGTAGTTGCCCTGTCTCACCACTGGCTCTTGACTTCCTCTTTGTGCGGCTCCTTCATTACATGGGTGTTGTTCATCGGCTCATTTGTCTTTGTAATTTATTTTTTTTCTTTCTTATTTATTTGTTTGTATATCTGCCCATTTCTACTGTATACACTTGTGTGTGCAATTACGTCTAATTTTCTGTTGTTTTTTGTTTTTTTTAAATTTGGTCTTGGACTTGTATGTGCTTCATGTGATATGACCCCAAAATCTACTTTTTTTGTGATACTCTTCCAGTGTAGGTTTAAGTCTGTAGCAAGGTTGTAGTTTATGGTCACTTTGAATTCATATTGGTACTTTCGGAAAGCATAGTACCCACAATGCATTTACGATGACCATAGCTGACAACATTGAGCATCTTAGAGTCACCTTCTAAGCTTGCAAGACTTCAGAGTATTGAATGAGCTGCTCTCAGACATGCACTGTAGTTGGGATGTTTTCCTGAAATTTTCCTGGAGGGGCTGTATGTAAGAATGTGTCTGAGTCAGTTGCTCTGGACATTTTCCTCCTATCAGCCCCCCCAACTAAAATTTCCCTAAAATGTCAGAGTGAGCCCATTTAAGAATACAACGGGAAAGTGTCTGAAAATTTTACAATAAGAGAGTGTGTGTGTTTATGACGTTTCTAACATGTGCCACACACCTGATGCTGGAACAGTACAAATATCTCAGGATGAAAAAGAGATGCCATGCACGTAAAAAGACAATGACATTTGAGAGCTTTTGGTGATGCAGGCCTACTTTGTTGTCTTGATGTAAACAAAAATGCAGCGGATTTTCTAGATCATGTCTCATCATGCGTGCTCTATCCAGGAGCCACCCCTTGCCTGAACATTTTAGAAACTTTCCTGTTGTTGTAAGCGCATCTGGGAAAATATCCGGCCCTGATTTCTGTACCTCTTCTGTCTAAAAACAGCAATATTCAACAAAAAAGAAGATTTTGGGTTCAGTATTCTGATTTCCTGGGGAAGAGCCCAACTAATTCAGACCTTTGTCATCATCTCCCACAGCTCAATTCACTAGTCGTCATGGTCACATTCACAATATGTTGTTTAGAAAAGCAGCAGCATCAACACAGTATAACCTCTGAATGAGTCATTCACCCCTCCCAGACCACTGATACTGACACAGATGTCATTGGAGGTGCTTCAAAACACACATGTAAAAAAAAGGTTGCCTTCATATTCCCTTTCAAGTCACAGGGCGTTAATGTTTGTGTTCGATTCTTTAAATCTTGATCATTGTGTTGTAATCAACATGCACTGGAAAGTACTTTGTATCTAGAGATCCCATGGGTCCCTTATCTGTCGTGTGTTAATGTATAGTATACACTCTGGATTGTTTTCTTGGGCTAATCTTGCCATGTGTCAGCTGTCAGCCTCATCTGTGACCAATGGGCTCAGGATCGATGGCCTGTTAGAACTTATTGGAAAGGGATTCAAGCCACCATGGTGCCCTGTATAATGTTGTTAGGATGAGGTTCCCAAACTGCACTCATCACATTATATGTGAGTGTGGGGAATCCCTAGAGTGGGATATGTATTTTATGGAAACCGCAGTGTCTTGAATTTTGTAGTCCACTTTATATAAATTTGAAGTTTTTGAGGAAGGTTTTGATTTTGAATTTTTTTTTTTAATGGTAACATTTCTTCATTGTCTTTCTTAACCTTTTTAAAATGTATTTTCTTAAGAAAAAAAAGGGTCTGCTTTTATAAGAACAGTTCATGCGTGTAAGATGATTTTTAATATGAGTAGGATCCTTTTGAAGTTCACGAGATCAAGGGCATTTTTAATGAAAAATGAACTTGCAACATTCCTTGCACATCTCATTGCCGTGTATAAACGAAGCCAAGAAAACCAAAATATTTCATGGTTGTGGTTGATTTGGCTCAGGAGCTTATAGCTATGAAATATCTGCCCTTCTTACAGAACAGATAATGTGTAAATGTATTTCTAAAAACCCTGGAATATGCCTTTAACTGCTCAGTTTCAGAAAAGTCTTGATTATCACACACTCTCTGTATACCAAGAAATGAGACCCAGCGAAAATGTAGCATTTTTGTAAACATTGACTGTGTGTTGTCGAGACTCTACTGTGCACTCATTTTTTTGTGTTTATATATATTTTTGGTTGTTGATATAATATGGAAGTAAAGACAATTTGTTATGTAGTGCAATATGCTGTACATACAGAGCTTTGCTCTACAAATCTTTTTTTCTCCTGGATTTCTTGTTGTTTATTGGTACTTTTTTCAATAAAATTTTATTGAAGGTTTCAAGCTGAATCATGTTTATCTTTGGACAACAATGCTACATGCAACATCACAGTTGGCTTCACACAATCAAATACTGTTAATTATTTGGTCTTCAAAGAAAACACAGTTTATTTTAATACGGTTGTTCTCAAAGTGGGGTTCAGAGACTGTCAAAAAGGGGAATCATTTCTTTTTACTATAATTTTATTTATTAGTAACAAGCTGAAGGAATGTATAGCTATTTCATCCTGAATTCAATCAATTCAATTATTACTGTATTTGTACAGAAAAAGTTTTTATACAAAAGAAAAAGTTTCGGAGATGAAGAGAGCAGCGATGGCAATTGTAATGATCAAGGTATTGCCAATTATGGTCGATGTAGCTGCAGTCAAGATCCTGGATCTGCAACGATAAAGCAGAAGGACTCTGGGAAAGAAGTCAAGTCAGGGACATATGTGTATGCATGTATTGATGAGATGTCCATGTGATGAAGAGGGAAAGAGAAATTAAATGTGTCATGTGAGTATATAGCAGCATAGGTTTTAAAGACTTCCTGTGATTTAAAATCTTTTAAAATGGGGGTCTGTTTAGGGGTCATTGAAGTGCAGAAATATTGCTTTAATATGTAAGACACCATGCAAGAGAGAAACAAAGAAATCCATCTTCTACAGACAGTAGAGATGTGGTAAAGTTATCAGATGAGGAATATGATTCTATCACAATAAACAATTAGTCAATTCCTTTCACACCTGAAAACCTTTGTTTCTCTTTTTATCTTCAGACAGCCAACTTGGTTGTAGTGGGCTTGTTTTCAGACCCAAAAGAAGAACCACAGTAGGAGAATTAATTCCCCCCTCTCTTTTGAGCCTGAGCTTTTTATTCTAAGGAGTTCTCCATTGTGAAGCCACTGGCGGATTAACCAAGTGTCTGGGGCTAGCCAGGCATTTGAAGGCAGCCAGGCGTTTGGCAGAGACGGTGCCCGTCACATCCCTCCTGCTGCTAGGTCATTAGTTTAGTGGGACCAGTGGGGCTTCCAAATACTCTCTAATAACCGCTACTTGCACACCAAACACACACACACAGACACACACACGCGCACAAGCAAGTGTTGCATGACAACTGAATGAGCCCATGTACAGAGCAAAAGAGAAGAGTTACCTCACACTCCATTACTGTCACTTCCTAAAAGGTTAAGGCCAATGCTGCTGAGTGCGCAGATTAGTTTCACTGCAGTGTGGATGCCCTCAGGACACGGGAGTGATAGATTGCTCTCGACACCATATAAACATGAAGGTTTATATTTAAGTGTATTTGCTTACACTTATATAAAACTTAACGTATCTCTTTTTTAACAACGTAATTTCCAGTCACACCTAAGATGTTGTTGCTCGATCTGACTAGACGTCGTACAGTGTCCTCCCTCGGGGCTGACACGTGGTGTTTCTATTGTCCTACATGACAGATATAGTTTCATGCTTCACGAGACACCTGACTCACCTGTTTGGCCACCTACAGCAAAAACTCCCTTGTCTCGTACCCCCCACCCCCACCCTCCCGACACACACGCACGCACTGAGTGTGTCTCAGAGGATGTGGTTGAAACAGAACAACAGCTCCGACTCCTTTGACAGCTGGTTTAGCCTTACACAGCTGCTCAGTGCCCCCCTACCATACCTGGGTCTGAGGTGTTTTAAATCATTTAGTGAAGGGCCATTCTAAACCCCTTCAACACACTGTCACTTTTTTACTGTTTGTGTGCAGAGCTTTTTTATAAACAGTCTATTACTGAGAGAAGTAAGAAAACTTTCATCGTTCGTCCTACCTGGTTTATCTGCAATGATCCCAAAATTATACTGCATTCTTATTCATTGTTGTTCACATGTGTGGCTTGAATACAAGTTTGAATGATTGATTTAAACTGCTTTTTTCTCATGCTGCCTGTCGGCTATTTTGCCACAAAGTTCAGACCCATGTTCACAACTTTTCAAAATAAAATCCTCATACTCATTTGCATGAGCTACAGGGCTGACTGGTGGAGCCAAGTTTGGATGGCAATAAACAAACTCACAGATTGGCTCCTCTCCTCCTCCTCTCCTCTCCCAGTCCAACGCCAATCTTTTTCATCGCAAACAAATGTTACAAACTCATCTATGTGATTTTATCATTACCAAAGTGTTTGAGACATCATTAACATTTTTGCTAATGTACTTGCTTAGGCACTACCACACCACAGACCTCTGGTAATGTTCTGCTCTATGATCTTTGACTCAGACCGTTCTTTCTGCCACTGTTGAATTTGTGCGGAATTGAACCAAAGAATGAGGGCAACAGGAAGGAGATCAACATTTGGCTAATCTTTTGATCAAGACAGAATAAGTGATTATCACACACCTGCTGGTGGTATATCAGACACATCGTCCTGCCCATGACACTCTGCCATATCTGTGGCTGATGACACGCTAACTAACCCTATCAAGGACTCTCCACTGCCCGACCTTTATGTGGGTATTGTATCTTGTGTAGGCATCACGTTAATTTCTGATGAGTTTAAAGTCTGGAACTAGGTCGACCAGCTACGAGATTTCTTGTAACCATAAAACATTTGATTTGGAGCAAAAATATATACATAAATAAAATAAAAAAGAATGAAGAACCTACATATCCCACAAACCATTGCGATAGATCCCTGTCCTCTTCTTCTTGAATTTAACAGCATGTTAGAAAGGGAAATCATTGTTGCTCTGTGGTAAACATAAAGTAACACTGAACCATTCAGTCATAGCCTACTTGACCTTCGGGGTTGTGATAAACATTTCCATGATCATTTCCCTGCAAATACCCCTAATTAAATATAATAAAAGCTGTAATTTATCTTGATGTAAAGCAATGCTGCAACAAAACGAAAGTTGTTCCTCTGCTTTGTTGACAAATCACTAAAGAGGAAGTGGTTCTATGAATCACTGTGAATCAGCACCTGTGACACCTAGAAATATCTTTGGCTGACCGATACCGTGGAATAATAATATCAAAATGATGTGACATATATTAATGATTACAGGAAGCCACTGCTGATGTAGAAGATTCAACTTGGTCCACAGACTGAAGGCACACTGCGCCGCCCCCACTGACTGCTACAGTATTAAATGTATTGCGTGTGTAAATCGCACCACATTTGACACGCACTTCATCAGGCAATTTACATGAGTGTTAAGCAGATAAGACGAATGGTTTGCGAGGTTTGCCTTTCACAAACGGACAGACGTTTGTGGAACTAGAAGGTAGATTATCATAAATGTTAACCCACAGGCAGCGAGGGTGTGCCGAGGGTGTCCCCGTTCTCCCTGCCTGTCTACCTCAGTTTCTCAGCCACTGTGGTCCTCTCCTCTGGGCTCAGCACTTTAATGGGGTGAGCATTGGCTTATACCCGGGCCCAAAACAATGGCTCCTCTGTTCCCCTGGCCTGGCCGCCTGCTGAAAGAGACACCCATTAGAGAAGCGTCTATCTCTAGGGTCAGGCCCAGGGGTCACGCACAAGTAAGGCTCTTGTTTATGTCTGCCAAGCCAATCAAAACACTGCAGCCTACGTCGTTAACTCCTACTCATCTGCATGGCTCACACCGCAGAGCACAACAGATTGAACCACAGCTTTAATTTGTCGCTCAAAGTCTGAGCTAAAGTGATGCATGGTGTCACTGAGTTAATAAAGTAGATGCGTGAGAGAGAATCCCAGCATATTAGCGTTGACAGGCAGCTCAGCACCTGCTCTGCACCACCAGCCGCAGATTCTCCCCCGAGCTCTGACACTGCTTCACGTGGCTCCTCACTGCTGCAGGAAATTACCAAAATATCACCTATGAGCTATAATTTCATGTGGGGCTGATTTGAGGAAAGGAACAGAAGTTAATTTAAATAAGTCTGAAGTATGACATTAATGAGAGCTTTAATCCGCTGGAAGCAAAATATCAAAGGTACGTACAAAAGATTACGTCTTACGTCAGGAGGAACCTTGGTCATGAGCCACATCCATAGATGCGTCTCCAGTTCCTCCCACTATCCAGAAATGAAGCCCAAACATTTGGAAACGTACGCTAGCATCATGCATTAGGAATCTGCGCAATAGTGATTGGGGGGGCGAGGTCCCAGTGATAACTGTTCTTATCTAATCATGAGTCAGTCTCTGCAGTGAATGATTTTTTACTCCATTTTTATAGCAACAAAGAATTAATTAAAACTGAACTTATTGGAAAAATGGACACTTGACCAAGCACAACCAAACAAAAATGACAGAAACTACCTTTGAGAAAAATGTGTGTACTTTGACCTTTTTGTACGGTCCACGTCCCATCCACTAACATGGAGGAGCCCGGATTTATGACCTACACAGCAGCAAGCAAATGGGTGTGTTGACGCTGCTTCTAACATGCAACTGACGTGAAACTGGAGGAATATAAATATCTCAGGTGCCATGTGCGAGGAAGACGGCGACGAAGATGCCAACTTGGAAAAGCAACAAGGTTCGAGATATTTTGCTGATAAGGGTCTAAGCTGGTGTTGATGTGCTGAAAACTAAAATACTGTGCTTTGCAGCAGAAATCCCGTCTCATTGATGTTCTTCCCAGATGCCACCTCTCACCTCAACAGAATGTTTGCTGTTGTTACCCCATGTGAGAATACAGCAGCAAAGACTATGGAAAATGTTGATGGAAATTCTAATACACAACAGAAGGGAAACTGGATAGTTTAACTTTAACAGTATGGATAGTAACTGCCGTCTGTGAGCCACACACTCTCCCACCACTTAAACCTCCCCCACCCAAAACTCACACCTACCCCTCTTCATTAAAAACTGACAGCACCAAAACACTGCAGGCAGAGAAATCAACGCTGAAGTGTCCTTCATGAAATAGTGAAAAGTCATTGAGCAAAAATGCAAAGCTTTATTTTATCTTTGTTACTTTGCAGATACCAAAGGTCCTGATAAGAAACGCATTGCACTTTGCTGCTGGCTCTTTGTTAGACATCTGTAATTGTGCATTTGTTAGACATCTGTAGTGTCAACTCAACTAACTCCTACTGCACGGTCTCAGTCATGGCAAAGGAACGCCTCACCCGGTACATTTGAACACTTTCCGTTCTCGTCTTTCTCGTCTTCACGCACATCTGGCGCTCAGGCGGCCAGTTGTCATGGGAATAAGCAGCTAAGCCAACAGTGCTGCATGTCGCCGTGTGCAGGGAGAGTAGGGCCGATCAGGGTTCAGCTGGGCATGCCGCTGGCGCAGCAACCAACACCATCCCCAACCCCAACCACCCCCCTCTCTCTGCTGTGACTGAACACAGCTGACCTCCTCTGGAAAAGACCCCAGCCCCCAAAACTCCCCCACCTCCACCAGCCAGCTCAGCTCAGCCACCCTTTCACAGCTGGGAGAAGAGCGTGCAGAAACTGATCTGTTAACACCTGATAGGTGATAATCATATAAATAATCCAACTTTTTTGCTGTTGCAACTGGCTCATTTTCTCAGTTTGAAAACTCCCTGCTTATGTGCTTTTTTTTTCCAGCTAACTTTTTAATCTGCTTTGCTCCACCAGCTCTTTTCTTTACTTTCTCCATTAAAGGAGAGGTTGGGCAATCACTATACAGCACTGTGAGTTTCCTTTGTTTACCAAGAGCAACCCAGCAGAGCGCAGTGCTTTGTTGAGCAGCAGTCACTCCCGGCCTCACAGCTGTGACACACACACACATGCACACACACACAGAACAGAAATCTGACTCACAAACACTAGCGGTATCCTGTGGTCACGGGGAGGGATTTAAATCCTCGGTGCACAGCGCATGAACCTGCTGAACTTGTCTTCCCCATCTCCTGCTGGCCATTGTTCACCCCCCCACCTTCCTCCACTCCCCCAACTTTATCACTTTTTCTAAATCTTCATACTTATGCACCACCATTTGGCGCCAATTAAAAGATACACCCCGTAAGCATGCACGCAGCGGGCAGCCGTCTCTCCCCATGTGTGAAAATTGGCTACATGCACTTGGCGTGCAGCTGAGAGAGGCACAAGCTTGGCCTAATTATGACGGGGGGATGTCACTCAATAGATGGACAGTGCATAAACAAGCAAGGTCATTGTTGGGAACTAATTGGCAGGAAAAAAGGTTCCTGTATGGCAAGATAAAAATAAGAAGTCACTGTGGTTTCCTGAGGACGCACTATGAGTCCTCTGCGCGGGAAAGGCCTGAGGTGTGCAGTAATGAGAAGAGGCGCTCGCTTCATGCCCAGTTTCCAGACGCTGTGTCTTCGCAAACATGCCGCGTGCACAAAAAGCAGGGTAAGGCCTCCGAGCTACAGAACCGGGCCAGTTCAGTGGGTGCCTTTTCTCTTTTTTTTGTTGTTGTTTTACCCAGCAGGTTGGCAGGGCGCCAGAGACGTCAGGCAGGCTGCCTGTCTTGTTAGCGCGCCTCACCTTGATAAGAGGAGTGTGGAGAGAGGGATGAGGCCGAGGAAGAAAAACAACCAGCGCACCAGGGGTGGGGCTGTGGGACAATTGTGTGTGAGAGTGTGTTTAGGTCTGATGCGTGTGTCGGCTCACGCAATGGACCTCCTCCAAACAGTAACAACTGCAAAAACACTGGGCAGAGTGTTAAACTCGGAGCAGTTTTTCCGAGCTCATGTTTCACAACACAGCACCAGGTCCTTCCTCCCTCCCTCTCTCTCTCCCTCTCTCTCTCCTCCTCCTCCTCTTTCTCTAACTTTTTTCTCTTGCTTCCCATCCCCCCAATTTCCTGGTACTCTTTCACTCCTTTTTTTGCACTTATTGGCCCTGTTTTTCTGCACTCCTTTGCTATCTGTTTGTCTATCACATACACACACACACACACATACGCAAAAACCCTCCACCCCCCATCCTTTCCTGCTGCTCTCGCTGGCTGTTGTTGCTGACTGACAGTGCTGATTTACTCCAGGTTTGGCCGGCTGCCAGCTCATCTCAAACAATTGCATGAGCTACAGGGCCGACTGGTGGAGCCAAGTTTGGATGGCAATAAACAAAGTCACAGATTGGCTCCCCTCCTCCTCCTCTCCTCTCCCAGTCCGACGCCAATCTTTTTCATCGCAAAAAAATGTTACAACCTCATCTATGTGATTTTATCATTACCAAAGGGTTTGAGACGTCGTGAACATTTTTGCTCATGTACTTGCTTAGGCACTACCACACCACAGACCTCTGGTAATGTTCTGCTCTATGATCTTTGACTCAGACCGTTCTTTCTGCCACTGTTGAATTTGCGCGGAGTCAACACAAAGAATGAGGGCAACAGGAAGGAGATCAACATTTGGCTAATGTTTTGATCAAGACAGAATAAGTGATCATCACACATTGGTGGGTGGTATGTCAGACCACACGTCGTTCTGCCCATACTCTAATGAGTTTAAAGTATAGAACTAGGTCGACCAGCTTCGAGATTTGTTGTAACCATAAAACATTTGATTTGGAGCAAGAAAATATACATAAATAAAATAAAAAAGAATGAAGACATATCCCACAAACCATTGCGACTTATCCCTTTCCTCTTCTTGAATTTAACTCTGTTTTAGTGATTTTTCCTTTTCTTCATCTCTAATGCAGCATGTTAGAAAGGGAAATCATTGTTGCTCTGTGGTAAACATAAAGTAACACTGAACCATCCAATCGTAGCCTACTTGACTTCCGCGGTTGTGATAAATATTTCCATGGTAACAGCTAAATTTTTTCTTCTGAAACAGAGCTGTTGAGCTTTATTGCCAATATATAATTGTCTCTATTACTGTCTCTTTTCACCAGATCTTTAATTGTCTCTCAGACAGGATAATCCCAACAATGACCAACCAGTTCACCTCACCTCTCCGTCTCAGCAGTGGCCGCTTCCAGCCGACTGTCGCTATCCCTGCAAACCGATTGCCCAGAGGAATGTGGGTAAACTCCTGACCCTGTATTTCTCAAAGAGAGAGCCTGAGACATCTGGAATGGGGAGCCACCTGGGACCATGGCTCAGAGAACAAAACACGCTCCGATTGTCTCGATTCTTGCTGCTCATCATTAACCTGTGGTCACCTCCGTTCCCACTTGGGGACGACATGAAAACCCTGTTTGAGATAAATAAAACAACAGATACACAGAATCTCCCTAATAACTTTGGGGAAATGGGCCGGTGGATATTTTGTGCAGGGATTATTGTCAAATCTATAATGAAGCTCTAATCATACTTTTTTGTTTTCAAAAACAGCTCACTGTTTTTTGTTTGTGTTGATTTGGCGCTATGGCTCCATTAACAAAAAAAAATCTGTGATTCTGACAGGCGGTCCCAGCAGACCCGCATCATGGGAACACGGTAAAGCAAAAACAAGACAAGCCATTCTAGTGAACAGATTTGCTCATAAATAATTCCTTTCCAAGACAGTTGAATGAATTTCAAATGCAGACAGAGACGAGGGTGGGCTGGAAAATAAATCGACAGCATAATGTGTACTTGTGTGCAACATTTGTCCTGCCCACCGATTAAACTTTAAATACTATGGTGTTGTCCTGCTCTATATGAAAAGTGCCCTGAGATAACTTCTGGTAGGAATTGACGCTACATAATTAAAGTTGAATTGTTTGACTTGAACTGAATTCAAATGTGGTGATAAAAAATAAGCCAATGCTTCTTTTCTAAAGCTGTTTGTTGTCGTATGATCATTCCCCTGCAAATACTATTATGGCCCAAAGGGTTGACCTTAATTTCCTTGGTATTTTACTTTGTGCTTCATGTAGAGCTGTGAGCCGCTGCATGCTAACTACATGTGATGTGGCTGGGTTGACCCTGTGATGTTTGTGTCTACTCTTGTTACAGAAAGTTGTGCTTTCCCAGCACCCTCTTGTTCAGAGAAGGTAGTATTTTGGTCTCAGTCTGAGCCCCAAGCCTGACACCACACAGCACTTCAGCATCACAGTAGTGCACAGTGTGCTCCTCTGCGCGACAACAGGGCTGGCAGAGCGAGCGTGCTCTGCAGAATTGAAAGGGGTGTGAGGGGTTTCATGTGACTGTGGCTGCGAGCTGTGTTGTGGTGCGGTGAGGTGTGGTAAGGATGGGCCCTGCCTCTCGAACGGCTGCGACGCCGGAGAGAGACGGTGGTGAGACCTGTGGTTGCAGCAGACGGAGCGTGGCTGCCGAAATCCACCACGCCATGCAAAAGCATGCAGGAGCCCTTCGACTTCTGCCTGACCACTCTGAAAGCCACCAACGTACTGTGTTATTACATCTTATTGAACACGGCTGATCGTTTTGACATCGGTTTGACATGCACAGACCTGCCAGCTTGGCACAATTGCAGTGTAGAGTTGTCTGCAAACCATGAGTCTCCTCCTATCTCACTGGCAAATGTTTATATAAACCTCCTGATACTGTTTTCAAGGTTTTCGAGGGAAAACAGCGAGCACTGAATTCGCTCAAAGCAGATAACATGGTTGTAAATAACTCCTCATGTCCAGCCTCAGTGATAACATGAGGCCTAACACCGTTGTTTTTGGCGAACCCTGACCTATATCACAGTTGTCTGCACTTGACAAGATCACAGTCTGTCTGATAAACTCACACTACTGGAAAACAGGGAGAGTTCTCTCCCCTCTCCCCTGTTGTTATCTTACCTCCAGCATGTCCCATAATGGGTTTAAACTGAAAATCGAGCAGATTAACAGCATTAGACTTAATAAATCCAGTCATAGGGGTGATAAGGATGGGGCTGAGGGATCGTAAGCTGTAGCCAGTCCCTCCCTGCTGGGCTCTAACACGGGAGCGCTTCACTAATCTGGTTGCCAGCGGGGGGATTCCACGCTGGGAAAAAATGACATCAGCTCTTACACTCAACTAGTAAAGGTGAAAAACAGATGCAATAATGGACATGGTGAGTATTTATATCATTCTGAGTCTTGCGAGGAGAGAGTTTGCAATAAAATGCAATGCTGGTGCAATGGAAATTCTGAAGTCAAGAACATACCAACTACAATCCCATCACACTCGTCTGACATTGAATTAGCCTGCGGAGGCAATGGCCAATATTTTGGAGCTTCGGGTATAGTCAGCAGATATCTGGGCTGTATGTCGAGCAATTCTCCACACAAATGACATTTTGTCTAATCTCTGTTAACCCTTTAAGACCCAAGGTGCCCCAAGCAAAACCTAAACCATTGTAAAAGTTTGAAAAACTGAAAAACTGTTCTAAAACTTTTATTTTTCAGCAGATAGAAAGATGGAATGAAAACCATTTAAAAGCGTAAACCTTCAGCTTTTATTGCAGATCAGTGATTCGGTTCATATGTTGTCTGTGGCTACAGCAACTTTGTGTCCAGCTATGACAGTGTCGAGCTGCAGCCAGTCTCATTTCGGCTGGTTGCCCAATTCAATGCACTGACACACTGTCACACTGTATGATTTAATCGGGGCCGGTTTCAGACGACTCATTCAAACATGTTGGTCCCTCGAAAACAGATTTCTTGTAAAGACCGTTCCACCTCAGTAAATAGAGGGCACCAGGGGATGAATGGTGACTGCTCTCATGGCCCGCAGACAATACTGACTCCTACAATGCCTTTAGATGGCACACAGATTTCAGTAATTAGACTGTGACTGTTGCTGGCAGGGGGCCAGGGTCAGAACCAGAGGAAGGGGTTAAAGGCACCATTCCCTTACACACACACACACACACACAAACACACACATGTATGCACTCACACATGCATGCACACACGCACTGAATGCCCAATGCCTTCTCCTCCTGCTGCCCTGCCATGTTTGCCCCTATAAGCTACTATCCCACAACCCCTTCAGCACCCCTTCCTCTATTATCTTGTGTTTTTATGGGTCTGAGTCAGGGTCCTGGGGTTTGTTGAGTATGTTTACCACTGCCTAGTTTGGGCCTTTTAATGGGGGAGGGGTAATTACAATGGTGGGGAAAACAAACAGAGGATGGAGTGAAATGGGACTTGGCCTGTGGTCACATGGGAGCTATTTATTCATTACTGGTCCAATGGGAAGCTTTGTTTTCTTTGCTCTAGGATGTTTAGATGGGGAGGTGGAGACAACTAATATACTGTAGATCTGTGACTCTGCTGATTCATCAGTGGGCCATGAAGAAAGAGTGGCATCAACTTATGATGTAGTTTCTACAAAGTATTTCCATGCACCTTTTTCGCTTGTTGTTTCAAGTTCTAAAAACAGATCTGTGTGCAGTGGAGGTGGAATTGAGCAGGCGTCCCATTCTCTCTCCTTCCTTCTACGCTCTCAAACTTCCTCCATGAACTCAGGCTGAACCGTCCCTTACTGCTGAGGTTTTATGATGTACGTATCATGGTCAGTCACCCCAAACCAGCGCTGGTTGGCAGAGTGGCGTCGAGCGGTTAGCAACGCAAGACAAACTATCCAGATACAATCTCGAACTCTTGAACTTATTACAAATATACAGCGGGAGCGCGGGGCAATCAGTCTCACTCCGTCTCTTTAAATCTGTCTCTCTGTCTCTCTTTCTCTCTATCTCTCTTTTTGTCTTTCAGGATCATGGCAATTAAACTTGGCAGAGAATTTCCTGGAACAGGCAGCAAAAGAAAAAAAAAATCAGGAACCTGTATGTCTATGTTGTTACAATGATGTTTCGTGGCAAACAACTGCCTGTAATGATAGTTGTTTTTATGAGTTTGAGTGGGCGAGAGTCTGGACATCGTCTCCAGCCTAGCGTAGCTGCAAGTTTTTCCCTGGGGAGGGGAGAGCACAGGACGGTAGGTGGGGGGGAGGGGTTGGCTCGCAATCCGCAGCTCTCACGAACCCCCTAGATTAGAACATTAGAAATCACAAGTACGCAACGAGACAGAAATACCCCCGGTGCCTACAAGCACCTCCTCCACCACCCCCCTCCCCGTGACCCCTGGGGTCATCTGCTTGATAGTGAACTCTGCTCAGCCAGCAGTTCGGCTCGCAGGGATCTCGGCATCTCATGTCAGCAGCAGTTGTTTGCGTTTGGGAGGTAATGATGCAGATTGCGCTGAAAAAATATGAGCGTGGAAAATGTGTCTCTTAATCAGGAAGAAAATGAAGTTAACAAGGAGCACTGCGAGCACTTTGAAACGTGATTTGTCATCTGAAAAACAGTTGGTTTTCTTTAAAAATACAACATTGTACAATAAATAGATGTATAGTCAGACTTTGATTCTGATATTAATAGCCTCATTAGGCCCAGGTTGGTGTCCAACAAAAGCTTCATTTGACATTCATTTGATACAGATTTTAGTCGATTTGATCTGTTTGCATAAACAAGCAAGTGTCTCATTATTGCTGAGAGTGTATTTAATGTGTTGGACAGAATGATCAAATGTTATCACATTATCTCCTCCTCCAATCTGTCTTCC
This sequence comes from Paralichthys olivaceus, assembly GCF_024713975.1. NCBI lineage: Eukaryota > Metazoa > Chordata > Actinopteri > Pleuronectiformes > Paralichthyidae > Paralichthys > Paralichthys olivaceus. The sequence continues at coordinate 16,937,572 of NC_091104.1, read as the reverse complement.
CTATTTCTCACAGCAGATCATTTAACCGGTCTATTTGCCTTGGCAGCGCAGGGCAAGTTAATGTTTACAGCACAGGCCGTCTCGTGTAGCACTGTTTACCAATGGCTGTATTAATTCAGTGTCATGCTGCAGCATTTGAATAATGAAAGCTGCAGCAGCAGCTGGGCCTCTAAGAGCAAGAAACAAGAGACCTTGTCTCCCTCTTTCTCCGACTCTCCCTTTCTGTTTTTGTCCTCTCAACAACTTCTCTCACGTGGTTCTCACACCCCGAAACCTCACGCTTTCAATCATGCCCATGAGGTTTGAGTACGATACAATGGCTCGCACCAATTCCCTGGAGACCACAGAGCCAAGTCATGCTCATGTTGCTGCGTGGGACAAGGAGGTTTGTGTTTGAATTAATGCAATAATCAGCACACAGAATGCACATTGCTGTAATTTTTATATGGCATGCACCCTGTGACCATGGCAGTGTTTGTAAACAAGGACTCACGTGCACACACAAACACACAAACGACCACGGACACACACACACACACACACACACACACACACACACACACACACACACATATGGTCATTAAAGAGAATATTTGATTTGATGCGCTTTAATTTTTGATGTGTGGTTCACAAACACCCTGATTTGTTTACATGTGACACATGGCTGGCCTGATCCACTGTAGTAAGCCTGTTTATTAGGAGTGCATGACTGTTTGGCAAAGTGTTGATGCCGAAGGCCTGAACTTCTACAAATTATCAATAAAGGGTTAATGACTTGACCTCTGGCGACTCTCTGGGTAAATCGTCCTTGGAAATCCCCCCGCAAAGAGTGCCACTTCATCTGCACAGCTGAGACTCGTCCCCCTTCCCCCATTAACTTTCAGCCAGCGTCTTTATCAGCTGCAGTGCTACAAACACCTTTATGCTGGTCCATAAAGTGACCTCAATCCCTCAGTGCCCAAAGGCCTGCAAGGATGTGTCAACCAGAGTTCAATCACATGCTTAAGCTCTGATGGTTTACTTATCATAGCAAGAGGCCACTATTAAACATCTACCATGTGTTATGTTATCTTTCTTCAAGCAAAAACCACCAAGGGCCCATTTCACGAATGATTATTTTTAGTTTTGAAAGTCCTGCAGAACGTTTGGGTGCACATGGTGATTTAGTGTAAATGCATCAAATCTCAGTGGTCAAAAATTTAGCAACACAGCCCCCAGAACTCAAAAGCAAGTGATAGTTTCTCGTGCTAACTCTGCCAACAGTCTTAAAAGTTGTTTGCGGACGTATACTGAACCCTGGACATTTTCCTGGAGCGGGTGTCTGACAGTGCTACAACAAGAACTTCTCCTGCCACCCCCTTTTTTGCAAAATGTCTGGATAAAGTGAGCCCATGTGAGAATACAGCAAAATGTCTGGAAAATACACAATGAGTGAGTGGCCGTGTTTATGACGTTTTTAACATCTGATGGACACAAAACTCAAAATACGTTGAAGAGCAGGATGAAGATGTCAACTTTGAAAGTTTTTGATGATAAGGTTCCAACAAACAAGTGATTTCTGTCACAGAATTCATACGCCATGTCCTGCCTCCTGCATGTTCTACCCAGACACAGCCCTTCACCTGAATGTTTCAGACATGTTTTCTATTGTTGTGAACGCATCTGACTCAGACAATCTGCTTGTGCGTTGTTCACATGTGAAAGGCAAACACTGGAAAATGTCCAGACCCAATTTAAAAGACATTTTCTAGGGTTTATGTAGTTTATGTCTGAATGCAGCATAAGATACTGAGGATGTGATTGCACTGGAAGGATGATATACAGCAGCCTTATGATGCCGTATCTGGTTCAAGCAAACTCAGAGAGTGCACCTCCCATTCAGCAGATTTACTGCAGCTTTATTTGAAAATATTGCAAAGTCTAACAAATGGAACATGGCAAGTTTCCAAAATCAATTGTGATCAATGATGGGAAAATAAGAAAACAGGGAAATCTGCTTTAGGGGTTGTTTTCCCTTTGAGGTGAATACTGGCAAAAGTGAGCCAGAGATGGATTAGCAATATGTGATGTTGTTGGTTTGGACTTTCGAGAGACACTGGATGCTGATTGTTCATACTGGAGCCGTGCCTGCTGCTCATCTGCTTGCACAGAGAAGAGATCAGCAGATTGGACTCACTTCTGATAGCAGCTCCATACTCAAGTCGACAGTGTTTTCACAGCGATTACTGACTTAAATGTGTTTGCTGACCTTTCGCCTAAAGCCTCATCTTCATTGCCTCTATATTAAATCAGAACATCTGCTTAGTAGAATTACAGTAAAATGCAATATGTCTCTCACTCATGTCTGCCACTCTCTTTCTTTCAACGTTATCCTCCTCTGCTGCATCCGAGCTCGATCTGCGGAGTTAAGCTACACAAGCTGATGTGTTCCTGGCCGGCTATTACTGCTGGAGGAAGCCAGTGGAGGTTCCGGTCTGAGGTAATCTCGCCACCAGGATAATTGCACTCTGTAAAACACTAACTGGATGTTTATATCCAAGGCCCAGGGGGAAGTCATTAATGCCAGTTTAATTAAGGGTAATAAAGTTGCTTTTCTGCCTTTTGGGATGAAATGACCTTGACTTGATCCCTTGCACGCCGTACAGAACAATTAAGGGACTTTATCGTTCGTCGAATGTGTTTTCACAGCTACACACAGCGTCAGGTTTCACCCTCACCTCTGTGTCTTGGTCCTTGGTACAGAGGAAATAAGATGATGGGTTTTATCCGCTCCATGTGTGTGTATGACTGTGAGTAAGCACAAGTGCCTGTTATGGCATTGACGCATCATTGTGTGAGTTTTGTTATGGTAATTATGCTAAAACTTTAACCCCACGCACCTACTCACACACACATAGTGACACACACATACATGTCTTCTCTTGACAAACTTGTTTCACTGTGGCAACAACAAAGTTGAGGACAATGAATAATTCATCGACAGCTCCTCTGCAAATATTCCCTCTGCACAGTTTTATGCTGAATAATTCTGGGCACAATGGGAAATGATTAAACTGGACAAGCATTTCAAATTTGTTGCTTCAACTGCGACGGCAGGAATAACGGGCTGCCAGGGTTAGGCCAACACAGCCGCACAGTGACTGTAGCTCCAGTGGCTTAGAAAGAAAAACACCGGGTCAGAGAGGGAGAGAAGCAGCACACACACCGATATGACTAATGGCAAACAGCTGCTCAGGGCGGTCCGCTAAAAATACACACACACATGTGTGACAGGTGTGCATGTGTGTATAAACTACAGTGCTCGCTTCATTTCATAGATGAAAAGATATGTTGCATTAAATAGATGGGAAAATGTGCAGAATTAGCACCACAGAGTAATCATGAGAGATTGCTGTTATTTCCCAGTGATGGTAAATGTACTCTGGAGTAATGACTCAATATTGCTAAAATACACCATTACAAGTGAATGTAAACCTTTAGCGTCCTGTGGTGTTTTCCGTAAACAAGCAGGCTTAGATTCAGAGTGAGTCACTACAATGCATTATGTTATTTAGGTTAAACAGGCATGTTGTTATTGTTGTTGCATTTCCTTCCTCATTAACATTTGCAGAGCCCAATTGTTTAATTATATAATTCTGCAGTTCCTGCGTGTTTACCTTGCTACCATTTTCTGTCTTGCCTTTGCTGTTGGATTATTTCTTTGTGTCACAACTATCAAATGTTATTCAGTTGAATAGCTGAAACTGTCCCAACTCTCTACTGTGTCTCTAATGTGTCCGTATCAATGTGACCCAGTCGTAAACACAATGCTACATTTTACTGCCAGTAGCTCCTAGTAGATTGTACTTAAATATCAAATGTAAAAGTGCTCATTCGGATGAAAAATGCACCATAATGTATATTATTATACAAAATGTTTCATTGTCCCACAGAAGTGGAGCTGATTTTAATCACTCGTACTTCAGCTTGACAATTCATCCTTGAGCTTGAAACAGTATGATTCACATCAGCCAATTCGTTTTGATAATTTCTCAAACTTTCTTATAAGCAAATACATGCATATACCATTTCTGTTCATGGAGGCTAAATTATGTTGTTTTTACCCAGTCCAACTTAACATATGGGTTCGTTCGTGTGTCATGGATGTGTTCACACCTGAGCTCAATCTATAGCTGTCTCTTTGTGATCAGATCCCCTGAGAAATATCTTACACCTTATATTTGGCCTTTTTGTCTTAAAACTTGAGACTTGCTTCATTCTTTGACCTTCTGTGTAGAGTAATGAGAAGTAATGAAAAGTTTGTACATCGGAAGTTTCATGTTGACAAAGTTGCTTCTCATGGAGACTGTGTCAGATGAGCAAAAAAGAGTAAGAAGACCTTATTAACTCATAGTTTATGTACTGTTGTTTTTTAATTTAAAAATGAACCGTACCCTATGGAGAGGTTGACCTCTTGCAGTACTGTGGCACACATGGACACAATGCGTTTGTTGACTATAGTTAATGCATAAAGTTTTTTGCTTACAGGAAGACTCCACAGGGCACCTTAAATCTGCATCTGTCACTTTGATTGTTATGGAAGAAAAATAGAATATATCCCTCTGGAACAGGGTGGAGTGGAAGTATTAATAGCATAAAATGGAAATACTCAACGTACAAGAATTTAAATACTTTCCACCAAGTGCTATTTTCATCCACACCCGCACTGCTGCAGCTCAGCACAAATAAAAAGACAATCCATCTGAAACGGCTGTAAACCATTTAAGTCCTGGGGTTTGAGATGCAGTTTCATCTCACATCCTCCCTCCATGTCCAACTGTTGGCGGGAACAGTGTGGAAAGGTCCACAGACCCAGTAACAGGATCTGGAGAGGTAGGGTCTGGACCCCGGGCAGCAAAAACAATCATCTGGCTTCTATTGGAAGTTAGGAGTGGGCCCGCCGCCAATAAAAACAACTCTCTCATCGGCCAAGAGAAAGAGAGGGAGAGCGGGGGGAGTACAGTGTTCAGCTCTTGTGTGTTGTGTAGGTGGCTACGAGCGTTCTCAATGATGTCGCACTTGGGAGATGGAAATGTCGGAGGGACTCATGTACAACCACAAAGGCAGCCTCATGACCTTTTGTTCTGTCAAACCCACACACACACACACACACACACACACACACACACACACACACAAACACACAAACTGTCAAACAGTAAAGTTGCAACAGGAGGTACTTCTCACTGCCTCTATCACCATCCTACACACACACTCTCTCTCTCACACACACACACACACACTCTCTTTCTCTCTCTCTCACACACACACACACACACACACACACACACACACACACACACACACAGGACTGCATCAACATAAAAATAATCTCCTATCAAGGTCGTTGCCACACGATTATCTGCCTGTTCAAGGAATCATAGAACTGATAATAAGGTCAAAACATCCTGGAAATTATAAACAGCTATAAATACACATCTATTTTTCATAATGTAATGAGACCTGCACCCCCCCTGGGTCTTTCTCCAATGTTCAACTTGTTTTGTAAATTCTTAAATAGAAATAATGAAAGGATAAGGACGCACAAACAAGAAAACATGAACAAACACAGATGTAAGCAAGAAAACAAACTTAGCCATATCCTGTTTACCTTTGTGTGTGTGTGTCTGTGTGTGTGTGTGTGTTTGTGTGATTGCAGTTTAACTAAAGGGATTAAGGAGACCTGTCTTAAATATTCGGTCTGGTTTCCCCTGAGGCCTTCTGGTGAGGACAGATCCCTGCTGGAGACTGACTCTGTCTGCATGATTCACAGCGTGGGTGTGTGTATGTATGTGTATGTGCGTGTGTGTCTGTGTGTGATCTAGCGTGTTTATTATATGTATTGGACTTTGTTTGTGCCTGCCTGGTTTCTTTTGCTGCTCATCTCCTCCCTGCTGCCCTGATATTCCCCCTCTCTCTTATCTTCTGTCTCTGCCCATAACACCACCCATAGGTGCCCAGTCAGTGTCACGTACGCCTATTATAAAAGCCTATTTTTGGTCCACACTTCTGATTGGATGAGTCACATTCAAAGCTGTAAAACACCCCATAAATGCACACCTGTGACCACATAACAGCCACCCACACCAGTACTTATGTGTCATTTAGCTGCCAGTGTTCAGCTACTGTTCAAGAAAATTACATTTAAAGCACTTTGGCACTATGTGCCACGGGTAGTTGGTAGAGCTGCTGCCTGAGTAGTTTCACAAGAAAGGACGTGATCACCTAGAAATCAGTAAAGTCAACACTGCTTGTTCCCAGACGCCTTCTCTGTTAGCAGCTCATGGAGCTGGAAGAAGGAAAGGCAGAGTCTTCCAGCAGCATGTTCATATGTAGTTAAGTCCAGTGTTCTCTGGACAAGTTCCAGCTCTATGTTCTGATGTTCGGTCACTTCATGTAGTAGACTCACTGTTGCAAGAAAAGCAAAAGCATCTAAGTTACACTCTTCATACCAAAAGGTTCAGTAGGAGATTAATTGTAGAGTGAAGAGAGGAGTGACTTTTCTCTTGAGGTTGTTTTTCTTTAAATGATCATTATAGTGATTTAGGAACTGCCAAAATTGATGAGTGAAACTGAGGGCGTTTCACACCTAAAAGTCTTAACCACAGTGTGTGTCTTTGTAACAGTTAAAATTTGATCCGGTTAGCTCTGGTTTCACATTACAATTCAGGGAGAAGACTAAAGGCTTTAATATGAAAAACACATCCTGTCATCATCACCTACCTTTATACTGTATGTCAGAATAAATTTTGGTCCTTTGGTCCGAAGCTCCTTTCACATCTATTATTTTGGTTTGAATTAAATGGAAAAATTCAGAAAGCCCAAACAAGGTAGGTGTGAAAGTGCCTATAGCCTGAACATAAAGATTGCATAAAACTAAATACAATATGTGTTGGATAATTGTGCTGCCATCTTATGTTTTTAATGTCATTTGGAGCCAGAGTCTGTGCAGCAGCGATTGGAGGATGGAGCCGTGGTATTGAGATCTCAAGATTCACACACTTGACAAACCACGAGTCAGTCTCAGCCGTGATGTTTCACCCTGTTTTTATGATGTTTTATGAGATAAGCAATGAAATTGTATCACTTATTAGAAACATGAACACAGTATACACCAGTGTGATAACCACCACCTAAAAAGACAGAAACATTATCTGCCTTTTTGGTTTGTTCCATGTCCAATCCATTAAAATGGAGGAGGCAGGGTTTAAATCCTATACTAAAAGCAGTCACCAGAGGGCATCAAACAAAAGATTAGGCTTCACCTTTGGGCAGCTGTTACATCATCCATCTTCATACACTGTCTATAGTGTAACATCCTCAAAATACAACCGCTGACAGGTTTTGTAAAAAAATCCTGATGCTTGTCCTTTTGAGAGAAAGGAGAACTACTCACATGAGACAAAGCTGTGACGGACATTGTCAGGGTTGAAAAGTTCAGTAGTCAGACCGATATGAGGTTAGAGACGGTGGTGCAAGTATGAGAAAAAACAAACATTTGGCCCAACCAGCCTGTGAGTGTTCCTGAATATTAGATGTGCATGTCAGCATGTGCACGTCCTTGCAGAGGCAAGTGCGACCTAGTTAACAAGCATCCACCTGCAGCAGAAACTTTGAAAGACTCCTCTGTGTGCATCTGTGCAGGGCCTGTCAGGAGGGGGGGTGTCTGCGGTTGTTCCTGCCGTTCACAGCGGCACCGCCTTTTACACCACAGATCCTCTGACCTGACACTGACTTGTAAGATACTGTCTGGATGATGACTATCAGCCCTGCAGATCGTTGTAAAATTTGCTTACTTTCAAATGAGTCTGGTGTTTGCTGTGCAGCTAAAAAACCAGGAGGCTGTGAAGGCGTTTGTGGATCTCGGTGCGATTTGGAGCAAATCAGACCTTTCCTGTACAAACCTTGTGGTCTGTCTCTGGTTATTTCGTGAATGTCAGGTCACAGTGTTCCCGATCGCTGAGAGGATTTGTCTCCACAGCAAGGACACATCCTGTTGACTGAGGACTCAGGAGGAAAGAGTAGATTTCATTTTGCTGTGTCTCTCAGATAACTCAAAATATCACAATAATTCAGGAACAAAGGTGGGTGCTACTAGGTTGCACTTATCTAATAAATGTGATGAATTCGACATGATTTTCATTTACACTTCTGATAATTGCACCACTTCAACTCGGGACATTAATTTAAAACAGAGCAAGTGTGCATCTGTTCCAGGTTGTTTTTCTTCTTCTTCTCTCCTCTCTCTTCTTCTTCCTCCTCCTTCCTGCAGGCTCTGCCCAGGCTGTTTTGATTTCGCTGCGGGTGAGTGGCAGCCTCGACCCCACCTGACCCCCCCAGCCCAGCTTCTGCTGATGTCAGCATCTTGCAGCAGATTGGAGCGTGCAGTTTTTAAACAAAGCCCCAGTCTAGGCCCCTCGAGGGGGGCTCATCCACTCTGTTCCTTAAAGGGGCTGCGCACCAATTCAACTCGTGGCTGTTTTTGGTAAACTTGGGTAACACAGCTGTTTGTTGTTGTCCCCACAGTATATGCTTCTCTTCTCTTGTTCCTTTCTCTTTCACATGGTTGATCCTGTGCTTTTGGAGGCAACAAGTGAAACAATGACAGTGTATGGCTGGATGCTGTGCCTGGTCAGGATATCCTGCCCTCCTCGTGTCTGAATGAGCTCTCTATGGAGCAGAAGCAGAGAATTATGAAACCTTCTCATAACTCGTCTTCTTATCGCCACTGTCTGTCTCCTTAGACACACTCACCCACACTCATCAAAGTCGGCTGATTTATGTTAATTTCTTTTCATTTTCTTCATCTTGCTTGTGTGCACTCTGGGCCAGGACAATCTTAGAAAGTCGTTTTAAAAAGGTTCTCCTGGTTAATTAGAGGGTAACTTGTGAAAACCTGTTTGAAATAGACAGGAACCTGCAGGGGAACAGGTTAGTGACCATGTCTTGACTGATTTGAAAAAATGTGTCTCAATAGTGAATGCAAGTCTGAGGCTGTTTTTTAGTGTGTGATACCTGTGGTTTTTAAACGCAGCACGTTGGCCCTGTGGTCAGCTCGCAGTTGGAAAAAATAAAACAGACACATGCACTGTCATGATGATTCATGACAGATATAAGTACATCTGATTTTGCAACAGCCCAAAAGAGGTATATGAGCCACAGGAACATAAAACAGATAAGCGACTACACAAAGAGATCAGCTTGGTTAGACCAATGTAAACATCCCATACAAAGCACGCTATGTATTCATCCACTACACCCACACACACATATACAGACACACACTGAAGTCATAGTACTGGCATGTCGCCTGCACCTGACCCAACTTCATTGCCCCTGTGTGCTCTTATAGGCTGAATGTGCTGTGTGTGGAGGTTTTGTGTGAACAGCTGGGTTGAAGACTCCAGGCTCCAGAGCCCGGTCATCTAATATCTCCTGGCTGGCCCTGAGGTCTCCCGTCCTGAGGAAACACCATAAAGAACCTCTTATCTACACTGGGCCCCTTTACATTGTGCTGCAAATAAAACACCACAGAGACTCTTTGACTGTATTCTAAATCCCAGCCATATTTCAGATAACACTTCCAGATCAAAAGAGTGAATCATGGAGGATTTTGCCGTAATCCATCTGTTATTTGTTTGGTCCGGGCTCCAAATGAAATTTCACATGAAGAATAACTTCGTAGCTGTCCTTGATGATTACACTGGCCACAAAATAAGGAATTAACTCTGATGCTATCAAGCCAGAATTATTTCAGGCTCTCAAAATGCAGAATGAAGCACACAAGTCAAATTAACCTCCACTTACTGTTTGAATCCAGACAATCAAACAGGATAATTTAAGGAGCCACCACTTAACTTTAATGTTACTATTACACAGATCTTGGTGAATCACACAAGAAGTCATTATCTAACTCTGGCGCCACTGTCTGTCAGGCCACACAACACTGCTGACCATCTCATCATGAGATTCACATTAGTTTTTGATTGGGTTAGCGTATTGTAAAAGGGGAGGAGAGTCAGCAAGCAAGGTAGAGATTTAAAGTGATATATCAATGTTACAACACAGGATTCATGGTATCAAACCCAGTTTTTATACAATTTATGGCCATTTGCATTCTGTATTATTTCATTTCTGTTACCTCTACAGACTTGAGATCTGTGAAGTCCACATTTCTGCAAATAGTTCAAAAAGTACAAAAAGCTTCTCACAGAAAGTGATGCCTGCACATACTGGATGTGCACTGGCAAAATGTTTCTTTTGCATCACACATTAATCCTCTAAGCGTTTGGCTGTTTGAGTTGTGCCGTTAACAAATGCAAGAGTTACACTTCCTCTTGATGCATGTCCCATTTTCAAAGGAGCTCTGTATTATTTAAAACACACTTACAATTACCAATAACCCCAGGTGTCCCCAAACAAACCTAGATTGAAAAATCCTAATGTTTAACACTTGTGCGAGGGGTCACTTGTAGCAACTAACCCAACGCTGCGGTTCCTCTCAGGTCTACGGAGCTGTTTAGTTTGTTTCAGCGGACTGTTCTGGTTTTACAGCCAACAACTTTATTGTTTTGATTCACTGCTCTCTCGTAGTTTCATTTTTGGTCACAGCCGACAGGTGATCTCATTGTTAAAGTGAAAAAATAAAAGAGACTTTACTTGCCATGAATGAAATGGCTCTTTTTACCACTTTACTGGGGAGGAGGACAGTACCGAGCTAACAGTATTGGACTGCCAGAGATGTGGCTGTGAATGAACACTAATTTTTCTGGACATCTGATGCTAACAACATATAAGGCGATAATATGTGTTATGATGTGTTAACAGCTTTTTCTGCTGCCCCTAGTGGCCAAAGATTTGTTATTGCATTTTCCAAGGAAGGGAAACTCACATGATATGTGGATTTACATCAAGGTGTTGCTCAGTTCCCTTTACTGGTTTGATTTATTGTCACTGCTGACACAGTGTCATTTTTGGTCATAAACCAATCTCACCGTAAAAGCGACAAAAACAGACTTTTTTCTATAAACCCTGGATCAAACAGCAATTTTTACCACCTAGCTAGTGACAGAGCTAACAGGAGAGTAAATATTGGACGACGTCAGTGCTGTGTTTACAGCTTGTTTCTGCTGCCCCTAGAGGCAACAAGAAAATCAGTTATTGCTTCTGATATGTAGAGTTCCATCTCGGTGTTGTTCAGCCTCTGCTGACCACTGAGCTCTTCCACTGGAGAGGTTGGGCTGACGTGCCTCCTACAGCAGTTGTTATGGAGTGAGGGGAGTGACACTCAACCTTGTGGTCTCCGGCTTGTTTTTATAGCCTCCAGGCCACCGCTGAAATACATAACTCTTTTTTTCTGTCTGGTCTGCCTGTCTTCCTCCTGGCATCTCTCCAGTGCCTAAAGCCATCTGAGCAGTCACAGGAGATGACTCTGTCATCCAGACGAATCTCAGAGGAGGCTGTTTAAGATCCTAATGAGCTGCTTATAAAAGCACCGCTTCCTGTTGCTGCTTCCCACATTTTTACAACTGTGCAGAGGCAAAAATCACTTCCACCACACAATAATAAGAACACATTAGAAAGTTATTACTTTCCCTCAACATTAATAATGTTTTTCTTCTAAGTTCAATCAGGAGAGAAGAGAGAGGAGGTTGAAGTAGTTAAACAAGTTGAGGGCCGTATGGTGGGGGAGGGTCACTGCTGTTGGCACAAACTAAAGAAATCTGATTCATGGTTTCTAGAGTGGCCATGACAATAACAAAGATCCATTGTGTCCTTTTAGCAACACCAAAGCCAAATTAAGTGTCAATGTGCACTTTGACTTAACACTTTCTTCACCTTTATTGCTCTTAATCTAAGAACTTCTGGCCGGGTCATGTTCTCTGTGTGCAACATGCAGGTCAAAGTTTACAAGTTATGTATCAAAATATTTGATCTTTTGGTTTCCTCAACCACACACATTCAGACCCAGCCTCACCTTTAATTGTCCATGGGGGCAAAAGGACATGGGGAATGTATATAAGACACCCAAACACACATATTAATATATATAAAAAATATACAGTAATGTATATATGACATGCAGTATATATATACATGTACATACAAATATGAGTTGTGCAAAACAATATTGTCAGTAACTAAAGTTACATTATGAACAGTTGTGCAGTCTTTGCATTTCAAATGAAAAAAACAATTAATGCAATTGAGCTTCATATTACTTTAGAACATGGGATGGTTACTGTATTAAGTTGTACTCTCTAATTAGTCCTTGTTACTGTGATGTTTTGTCTTTAACAAGCTGAGCTTAAACCAGCCTGTCACCGTCTAAGCACAATTAACATAACAAGCATCTAATACTGATGGTCATTACGAGGGGGCTGCAGAGGTGCTTACCACAGTGTGACTCAGTATACATAGATTGAGTAGACACACACACACATGCATGCACGCAGGCAGGCAGGCAGGCGCACGCGCACACACACACACACACACACACACACTGACAGGAGTAATTAAATTTCCCAGCCCAGTAGAGTGAGCAGTCCTGTAGCTAGATTCATGTCCTGACATGCATCCTGACCTCAGCAGGGAGGGAAGCAGCCTGAGGCATGAATCCACACTTTAATAAGTTGTAACTCTGACATGCTGCATTAGCTACAACCTGCTGCTGTCGTCAATTATTTGAGTTTGACTTAAAAATAATAAAGCAAAATCCCTCATTGTTTTTTTCAAAGGTATCCACCTTTATTGAGGTCACAAACTGACGTGACTCTTTCGGAGTTGCGTGCGACTGATGTACGTTGCTTCCGAAAGAAGTTCGTCTCTTGGACTTGTGTTGCCTTCTCCTCCGGCTCCAGCACAATGTGCACCATGAAAGCCACTTCAGAGAGCTTGTTGAGCTTTCAACTCCAACATGCGCCTCCTGAGACCTCCACTCACTGTCAGAGAGCGCTCAGAACAAAGCGCACCATCCACACAGCAGACGTTGGAAACATTAGGCTGCAGAGTGTGTTTTGTGTGTCTGTGGAAGACAGTGTGGAGGGGATGCTGCCTTATTGCCTGGAGATGTGTCTCATTAGGTTGCTGTTTATCCTTGTTTGGTTTCTAGGATGACTGAAGTGGATTTGGTGCAAACGCCGTCACACACTGCGTCTTTGTCATGGCTGTTTATGAGATTTCAACATGACATTTATTCATTTGGCACGGACTCAATGCTTGTGCCACTGCAATGATGCATATTATTATAATTTAATAAAAAAATCCTGCACAAGGACAGTAACAAACAATCGGATATGGACGATCTTGTCTCAACATTCGCTGCCTAATAGAGATTAAATCTGGATTATCGCAGAAGAATACAAGGGATGCTAGATTAATGGAACATAGTTTCCTTGTGTAACCACAAACCGTATGTGATGTGTCATGAGTAATTGATACAATTTTCAAGTTACTTACCCAATAACACCATTGACTACCCCCAACACACACAAACAAAGACATGCACAATGTAATGTGTGCTGACTATATATAAACAAAGAAATGGCCTTTGTTGCCTTTCCCCCACATCACACACACTGTCTGTACATTGTTTACACAGACTGTAAATCACACAGTGAAAGCACAAACAGCTGGAAAAGCTAAAATGACTGTGCCAAAGCTTGAAATTGCAAATGACTAAGCCGACTGTAAGCACACCTGACGAAACTGTGATTCCTGCTCACTCAACCTGATTTTTCCTTTCTTTTATGTTGTCCTTGGCCTGGACGCAAACACGACTTCAAAGACAGCATTTGACCCACGTACATGCACCCAATACATCCTCCCACACACACACACTTATTTATACACTATACCCCCAGCCAACACACTTTTTGGTTTTTAAACCTCCTTGAAGATGGACACATCAGAGACGTGAGTTGGCCAGAGTGACCTGGTCTGACCACCATGACTGGAGCCGAGTTTCCTTAAACAAGCAGCACCCCGAGCGATGACTCCACAGGTCACCTGTCTCACCACAGCGTAGGGGTAGAGGGGGGTGAGAGGGTGAGGAGGAGTAGGGGCTGGAGGGGTGGACTCGATTTTTCTCTTCTTCTTGCACACCTGCAGTGAAGTGATTTCCTTCACACTGCTCAGGTTCCTGTTCTCCTGTCGCTTCAGAATCAGATTTATTGCTTAGAAGGTTTTCAAAAACATTTAATTTACTTTGGTGTTCTGGAGCATAGCTGTAAACATAATGAATAGAAAAATAGAAGCCAATACGGATTAGATTAGAATGGCACTGTGTGTATACATCTACTAAGTACTAACAGTCCCCTTAGATTCAATCAAGCTACACCAAATTTAACAAACTCATAGATATCGGTTCCATAAGTGTAACTAATTCTTTTCATCAAGATTTTTTAAAAGAAGTTTGAAAGACGTCCCATCTCTCAATGTTAAAGAAAATGAAAATAAATCCTTGATGCGCCCTTTTATTCCGATCTGCACCAAAATGTAATTGGTTCGTCTCTGACTCATACTGCATCCTTCCACCACGTTTTGTAGTAATCTCTCCAGTTGTTTTTGTTTGACTAGTGTAAAAAAATTATCTCCTTGGAAGGGATACAAATAAAAGTTTAACAATAAAATCTGAACAACATATTATAAAAATAATAATAAAAATTATTCCTCTAGTCATCTAACCATCCTCTCAACTCCCCTTCCCTTTTCATCAGTCTCTCCTCGCCTCATCTGGGCGGCATTAGCAGAGGCTGCTGACACGCATGGCCCTGATAGGCGAGCAGCAGCAGGGAGACATGCTGCGTGTGCCTGTGGAAAATTTTACCCTCAACCAAAAACAGCAAGCCCCAAAGCCAGGCCACAACAATACGTGCCACCTGGCTCGGCTTGTCGTTCGGAGCAGCGGTGGAAGAGCTCTCCCAGAGGAACGATGAGTTAGCTAGAAGGGAGAAAGATGCACGAAGAGAGCAGTGAGCGGTGGGGTGAGCTGACAGGGTGGGTGGGTCCTGGCCCCAGTCATTCAGGTTGATGCATGAATCTGTTGACAAGCCCGGCTGCTCCCACAGCTCAGGCTCTTCTCACAGAGCCTGTGCTCGGAGCAAATTGGCCGTCGTCTCCAGTCAGAGCTGCCTGACTCAGATCTATGGGCTTAGCTGTTACCTGAGGCGAGTCGGGCCAAGAGGCCACCTCCCTCCCAGCCTGCGCTCCTAAATTATAGCCTTGCTCGCTTCATAGCGCCTGAGGCCAAGTGTGTGTACAAGCGCGGTGACTTAACTCATCGTTTTACACATAAACACAAGTACAAGCACCAACAGACAGAAAAACACTGAAAGAGAAGTACCGGTCCTTTTTCTGTCCACTTATGTTTGAACACAGTGTTCCAGATCATCAGCTTCAGTGGCCTCCAAACAAAAGACGTATGCTGTATTTATCCTGTACTATGGCTGCAAGCTGCAAATGCTCAACTGTCCTTGAGAAAGAAGCCCCAGGTCTTTCCACAACCTGCAGCCTCACACCTCTCTTGCAGTTACACAACACACATTATGCTGTTTATAGCCTATTTAGTAATAAGGCTCCACACAAACAGGACAACAACTGCAGGGCTCCACATTTCAGATGACTGATATAAACTTTACACAGAGCACAAAAACCAGCACACGTTTTAAAAAACACAAAATTCCAGCCTCTATGTATATATACCTGTTTATACCTACGATAAGGCCCACGGCACCTTTGCGAAAACTCACTAGAATGGGATTTTTATTTTAATCCATGCACACGATCATAAAGATCAGTCCCCTAAACATGTCTCATTTTTTTTGGCGAGATTTATGAGTTATTCTCTAAGAAATCAATAATTGACTATCTCACAATGTTAAAGAAAGTGAAAAAAAAATGGATCCAGATCTGCACCAAAATGTAATGTGTTCTTTCCTGACCCACGCCACATCCTTCCAGCAAGTTTCATGTGAATCCTTTGTAGTTTTTGCGTAATCCTGCAAACTAACAGATAAACAAACAAATCAGACGAAAACAGGACACTGAGTCGAAGATAAAAATACTAACTTATTCCGAAAATAAGTAAATATGTTGTAAATATAATGTTTTATTGTCTTTTAATTTTGTTCATATGTTACTGAATATCTTTATAGAGTGAATTTAACTGGACTGAAACTAAATTGCACACTCATGTGGTTTTGCTGATTGTCACTTAAGCTCTCCCATTTAATTTAGTGCTTGGGGGAAGCCAAGAAACCACAAGATGCCAATCATAAACAGACTCAGAGTATATTACACAGGTACTCCAAAACAACTGTTATATAACTCAACAACAAATTACTGTAGATCAGACGACGTCATGTAAGATCAGGAATAAAGTTCATAAATGTGGCTCTCCTGCTGCCCCAACAATGGCCAGTGGTTTGTTAGTGGGCCTTCAGCCCAGCCTCCAGAAGGGTTCTGCTTACCTGCCCTGCATTAACTTAACTCTGAAGTTTTGATCCTCCTCCAGACCCCCTCCGCCCTCCCAGCCTTACTTAGACATTTGTTTTTGGACTTTTTGGGAGCTGTCTTTCATGGTTATCTGTTTTAGTTTGGTGTTTCCTGTTTTAATTTGTAGTTTCGATCTCCCTCATGTGTTTCTGTCCAGATTACTTCCTGCCTTTGTGTGTTTCCCTCAAGTTTTGATTGTTTGCCTGCCTTGATTAGTTTCATCTGTTTGTCCTGTGCCATCCTGCTGCCTCGCCCATGCGTTTGGGTCCACCTGCACATTGTAACAATTATCTAAGTAAAACATTTCTTTCTTTAATTTTGGATAAAGTCATTGCAGGCAACATTTTGTTTTAATTTGAAAATTAAAAACCAATTCAGACTCTACATGCCCCTCTATGACTCCTCCATGGAGCGGTTTCATCAACCATCGGTTTCATCTTTCCTCAGGGCATTTAATTCATGTGAGTCAGGTTTACTACAGTGTTTCTAATGAACACTATAAAATTAAAGCTTTTTTCTATTTCAGCAGAGAAACAAATCCACAGCAACACAGAAATTCAGTCATGACTGCACCTCTGCACATAATACATTCACCAGTTGCATACATTATGTTTAGCAACTCTTTGCACTGCCTGTACAGCACATGATGATAACTTCAAAGCTGTGCACTGATTGCTGGCTTGTAATAAAAGCCATGGTGTGGTTATATGCATGGATACCAGTAGACTGATATGTCTCCTTTGTTAAATTCCTCTCCTCTGCAAAAATGTTTTGCTTCCTTCCATCTCATGAGGCTGTGAAGTGATTCTGTAGATATCTCTCACTCTTACTGAAATGTCTTGGAAAATATTGAGGCCTGCAAATCTAGGTGGTCTGGGTGCAGTTAAATTTGGCACCTGGTTAAAGATGCTTCCCAGAGCTACAGCTCAGTAAAGGTCTGAACACCTATACATTTAAATGTATTATATAAAGTACCGTCAGATAATGCTAGCTGTAGCTACAAAAATAGCACTTGTTGCATACACAAACTTAGCCACCGAAACAGGCTAAGCAGACTAGCTTGTAATGCCACATATAAACAGTGTGTCTACCACCCCACAGTCTTTCAGGATGATTAAATGCTTCATAGTTTCAGTCGCCTCTTAAATGATAAAGTGTGTCTGAATTAACAACTAACTCAGTAACAAGATGGCAAACCACTGCAATGAAATCAAGATCCACCACTTGATTTTTTTACCTCCGTCAAAGAGGTTCATTGGTGTTAGGTCGTCTGGATTGGTGTGGCACAACCAGAGTAAGAACCTATTACATATTGTAGTATAGATGTCGAGCACAGGACTTGGAGGTAGGACTCGGACGCAGAGTTAGGAGAGAGCTGATAATGATCAGGTGTTTACTTGTCAAACAAATACAATAAACTGGAAAACAGACGGCGCCTCGAAAAAGAAGGAATGATTGGAAAAGTTACAAATGAAAATCCTACCTTCCGTGAGGGGATAAGAAATAAAAACAACACTTAAATGAAATCTACTCCGAAGAGGGAAAAAGCTATGAAAATGAGTTACAAAATAAATCTCCGCCTAAGAGGAAATAAACTATGAACATTAACTAAAACAAAACTCCTACAATGAGGGACAACACTTCTAATATATATAAACAAAAATCTCCTCTGAAGAGGGACAAGATCAAAAGATAACTAAACTACACCAACCAAAGGAGCTCTGAAAACTATGAGTCAAAAGGCCAACAAAAACACTCTTAACAAGGCAACCGACTGTGACTATGATTCTTAGTATGATGAGAGGAAAAGGCTGGTGGCACTTGACGAGGGGACAAGACACACTGGCACAGGACAGAGGGGAGACGCAGACTATAAGCACACATGGAGGTAATGGGAAACAGGTGAGTTTAATCAGGATCGGGGAAGACAATCAGACCGAGGCACATGAGGAAGGGCAAGTGACCTGAAACGAGAGGAGAGTTACTTTTCAAAATAAAACAGGAAATCACAATACAAACATGGAGACAGGACAAAAGTTTAACCTTACTGTGGTGTGACAATAGATCCAGATAAACACCATGTTAGCCTTGGCAGAGGTATATGCCCTCAAAGTGCCTTCATAGTGTGATAGTAGTTTTACTACTATTCATTATTCACTGTTCAAGGAACAATTCATTGATTAAATTTAGTCAGAGGTAAATGCCAATGTATAAGCAAGAGCTAAATTTAATACATACATGATGTTCATTTAGCTATTTTTAGCTGTCTGATGAATTTTACATTTTAAGAACTGTTCTGTCTGAAAAACCCCAATGTGAATACAATGGAACTGAAAAGTTTAGGCAAAAAAGATTTCAAAGAATGAAAAGAGATGTGTAAAGAAGACTTGAACGAAGAAAACAAAACTGAAAACTTTTTCTTTTTGAAAACTTTTTCCTGTATTTTGAAACTTGGTTGCAAACTCACTTTCAGTATTTTATATAATGAAACAAAGTGAGAGACTTTTCTTTCAAAATGATGATCCTGTATTTGAACTGTATGAATATGTGAGTAAGAGATAGAGGGGGAGTGGGGGTAAGAGAAATTGGTACAGAAAGGAGCAGATAAGAAGAGAGAGATGTCACGGGCAGAGACAGAACGAGTGTGTATGCTCGGTGTTCTCGAGGTCTGGAGGCTTTGATGTCGGCTGTGCCCACATGTCCAGCCCCTCTCTGCCAGGAAATTACAAGTCCGTCCCCCTGGAGCCCCGCTGACTGCTGCGTGAAACACTCCAGTGTTTGATGTTCTAAAGAGGGATCTCCAATGCAATTTAGCCTTTCATCTCTTCCCTTCTCTTTTGTCTGTGATTCATCCAGACTCTGTCAAAGTTACCAACATTTCCACAACTCAGAAGTAATATTACGCTGCTTTGTAAAATAAATGAATTGTGAGACAGTGAGGGGGAAAGCAACAGTAAACGGAAGGATATGGAGAATGTATAAGCAGACATCAAAGATGGTCATTGGTGTCATTGCTCCATCAATATTAAACGAGGTAATTGTTAAAAACAGATCTGCAGCCTCACACCTCTCTTGCAGTTACACAACACACTATGCTGTCTATAGCCTATGTAGTAATAAGGTAAGTAAAGGTTCCACACAAACAGGACAACAACTGAAGGGCTCCACATTTCAGATGACTGATGTAAACCTTACGGAATTTCGATCATATCACAGTTAATTGAATTTTGATTTTTTGACTCTGGACGCTTCAAACCATAGACTCTTTATAAAGATGGACGACACAGCTACTCTCCCCAAAAGTGAAGACAAAGCATTTCATTCACCATCTGGTGGCTGGCTGCTGTATAAATCATAAATCCCACATCCTCCATGTTAGCAGATGGGACATGGACCAAACTGAAAATTAAGTAAATGGCAAAAAAATATTTTTCTCAAGATGGATTCTGTCATTGTAGATAGTTCTTATCACACTGTACAAGTCTTAATTTTTCCAGTAAGTTTAGCTTGAATTAGTTATTTGATGCTATAAAAACATCATGATTGACAGCTGAGACTGACTCGTATCACATGTACATGGCAGGATCTCAGTACCATGGCTCTACCCTAGTTCGATACTGCGCAGACAATGGTTCCAAATGTTCAAGATGGCACATTTGTATACCGGATATTTTGGCTTTATTTCTGGAGAGTCCGTCTTTATGTACAGTCTATACTTCAATCCTTTAATTTGTTCTTGTTTGCATGTTCTTTGTCTTGGGTCACTTAGGGGGGTAAGACCATGTGATAAGTAGCCCTTGAAAAGCTGCGGACACTGATGTGAAATGTAGTTAGACTTATTGCTGGAATTAATTTGGGGGGCTGTATTTTAAGGCTTTAATTCTTCTGCACTGTGCTGATTTGAATATTATGAACTGACCGTGGTGACCTTGAGGTAGCCAGTAAGTTAAAAATACAATTCATCAGATCCTCTGATTGGAGCACAACTCAGCTTATCTGCCAGTGCACAAACTCAAGATCCAACATCTGTCTTATTTCTGTTGTGGAAAGAGTTTGGCACTGGTTTGCTTTGGACAGGGTTCAGTTTCACATTTTATACCCAAACCCCCAAAAAAGAAATAAACTGGCTTCTCAGGATTCATAAGCCGTCGCTGATGGGTTTCATGGAGGGAAATAACAGCTGTTTTGTGTTGCCCTCCTGAGTTTTATTAATCAGCTCTTGGTTCACCCTGGTGATTTATGATATAGAAACAGTCTTGCATTGGACTGAACAAGAGGGGATAACATATAGACTGCAGACCCAGCTGGGGGTGTTTGCCTTTGCACTGAGTCGGATTAATGTTCCACAGGCTGTTGTTTGGCTAGAGGGCATATTGCTTTTCAAATGTGGCACCACCCCCACCTCAACTTCGTCCCTCTTCCCACTTCTCTCTAACTGCTACATTCATGAGGTTATGCGGGAGAGCCAGGTGATAAAAACCAATGTTCACTATTTACACGTCTTCTCTGATTTGGTTTATTCCATTTAATGTGACTGTGCATAATCCTTTTGTGACTGAGACGAAATAAATAAACTGGACCAGAGCAGATGATGTGATTTGTTTGGACAAGACCTTTCATGACACGGCCACAGTGTCACCACCACTGTTTACAAGGTTTTATTCAGAGACCCAGGTTTTTTCTTCTACCGCTGGACTTCTGCCTGGACTCCCAAGAGTTCAGTGAATAACAGCCTGGGTCTGGTTGACCCTGGCAAGCATTAAACCTCTGACTCCAGTTAAATAGCATCTTTGTAACCCTACAACCCATAAAGCAGAATATATCAGACTAATAACAGTGATGGACAATTGCGCTCTCTGAGGTGTGACAGCCGCCTGTAACATCTAATGCTCTCAAAAGTGCAAAGTGTGGGGCAACCTCCTCGTGTGCACAGTCACAACAAACAATGTAATTAGTAGGTCAGTGAGAGAACTGATGAATGATGATCACACTGACACTATTTGACAGTGTGCAGGTATATCATCATTACCTAAGCCAAACAACACCAGCGCACCTATAAGTGAGTTGTACTTCTTCTAATTGTCTACGATTGCACAGTGCAGTGAGGGGATTTGTTTTGAGTTAGCCTAAACCTGAAACATATGGAGCGTTGTGATTCCTTGGCAGGCTAACGTGGCGAGTGCCTGACCTCTTCCTGTGCTTCTTTTGTTCTGTGAGGGGCTGCGAGGTATCAGGGGATTGCTTATCACTCTGACACAGGATGCCAGCAGGGGTTCATGGTGCAAGAGGGGAAGTGACAGTGTGGCACTTGCTTGTTTTCATAAGGAATGAGGCGATATTGTGACACACGGCCCTGCACCTCAGCGAAAACAGGAACCACGATGACGTCCCAGAAGATTGTCAACTGCTCTAGGTGATGCTATTTTCTGCTCCATATTTTGTTATGTTAGGGCCGCTCACTACAATCTGTCTCTACCCTCAACTTGCTTTTAGTCTAACTGCATGAGCACCTAAGACTCCTCCAGTGTCATGTACTGGTTTTGGGTGTATGTGCTTGGTGAGGGGATGTGGTTCTTGGGTCAGGCTCAGACGAGGGGCGGGGGGGGGGTTATAATCTCACTCTGTCACAGGTGCATTTCCCTCGAGTGTCTGTGGTTTTACACATGACCCGCACAGCTGTGTGTTTTCACTGTGTAACAAAGAGACAACAGCTGCTAGAGTTTCTGTAAGAAAAGTGCTATTACAGTGACCAAACTGATGTCTAGAGTTTCAGCAGGATGCTCAACTGACTTATGCACATGTAGGTGTTGCAAATAACTGGTACATGGCCCAATGGAATGTTTTTTGATTGATGCGGTGCATGATGGAATGTGGTGCTGTTCTGAAAACAGCTGAAATGCTATACCTGGACATGCTCCTCAACTGCTATTGAGACATTGCATTTGTAGGAGTAATTGGTTGAAGAAGCGGGACTCTTATTGTCCGCAGTCAAGCACAAAATATTTTCTTTGAACTACAATAGTTTTACCTTTTTAGACTTAATAATAATAATGATAACCTTTTTTGTATAGCACTTCTCCAAGCAAGGTTACAAAGTGCTTCATACAAAAAACCCATGGCAATGTGAAGAATGAATTATAATGAAAGGTATTCAGTTCAGTTCAATTTTAAGGGCCAGATCATAACATCATAAGGTCAAGACCTTAAATTTATAAAGAAGCCCAACAGTTCCCACATAAAAAAAACATGAATAAGTTAAACCATCTATGAAATTTAGAGTGAAATGTCTCATTTGCAGAATTGTTCTAACTATATTTGAAATATGACAAGTTGCACCAGCAAGACTAAAGTGTTTGTTTACAACATAGTGTGTTGCTGGTCTGTTATGTTTGTTAGAGTGAAATATTGTAATCTGAAAAATAACCAGTAACTAAAGCTGTTTAATAAATGTAGTAGAAATGGAATAGAAAGTGCAGCTTTCCATTCTCAAGTGCAGAGTTGAGGAGACGCTGTAGAAAATGAAAAAAGTTATGCACATTCAAGTTAGGCACAAGTGTCTCAAGAGATTGTACTACTTTTAAGCACAGTACTTGAGTAAATGTACTTAGTTACTTTCCTCCCATTGGTCCAGATGACTGTGTAGTAGTTAAATACATATTCCACAGATGCCAGCTACAACGAGATGAAACATTTTCACAAATACGTTTAACCACTTTTTGTGGAGAAAATATAACAACAAGAACTTAGTAAAAATGTTTAAGTCATAAATGTCATAAATTATCCAGTATGACATCATGTGTAAAACAAAGTGCTCATAGCTCATAAATCACATTTGAACATGTTTGCCTTGTTTCTGGTCTCCACATAAAGACGAACAGAGGTTAGAGCTGGTCAAACGTCTCCACCCCCGTGACCTCTTGACCCCTGATCCCTGGGTCCCCTTCAGACCTCAGACTTGGGGGTCAGTTGTTTGACCTTGCTCACTTTAGTGCAGCGGGCTAATGGCCTGCAACTGTCACTGCCTGCCACAGTCTGACAGCTCTATGAGGCCTCACACTGGACAAACTTGAGAGCCGGGCCAAGGGGGCGGAGGGCAGGCAGAGGGGGTCCGTCTGTGTGCTTCAGAGCTCTATATGCATTTGTGTGACACAACACTGATTTCTGTTACGCTAGAACCAAACATGAACACAGAAGCCATAGTTACAGGCATGAACATAGAAGGACTGTGTGTTTACAGTCAGTGAAAGCATGTGGAAGCATGTTACCCACAGAATATTAGCACAAGGGCAACTCTGGTGGTTCCTCACAAATGGCAATGCAGAGGAGGAATTGTGTGTGTCTGTGGTAAGAGGTCCTATGATGTCGAACAATGGTTCCTCTTCATCTGGTCATGTGGTGTGTGTGTGTGTGTGTGCACGTGTGATTTGTATGCAACTGTGTGTGTGTGTGTGTGTGTGTGTCGCTTGCGGGGCATGCAGCCTTGGTCACATGAAAATAGTGCTAATGAGGGACTACTGTTCACAGCTGGCACCAGTGGTCAGACCTCTGCTGCACACTCACACACTGCCTGAGATTAGAAAGTCTCGCAGGGAATACACCGGGCCTCCTCCTGCATTCAATCATCATGTGACAGAGGCTGACTTATTGTCGAGTTTACTGCCTCAACCTCAACAGTGGCGGACTGCACATCGGGAGCACCGGGACATTTCCTTGTGGCCTGATGGGCCTCAGTCCTCATTCATATTCACATGTGCACACCAACACAGGCAGACATACAGGCAGCCGAGGGCCTATTGTACCAGTTAGTAATCACTGTCCTATTAGAAGGGTTTGGGCCATAAGTTTTAAAAACCTTAATCCTTTGTCCCAGTAGGAGGCTTTTGTTGGACACTGCTCAGCGTCCAGGTGATACATAATAGGAGGGTTTTCTGTGTTAGTGTGTGTGTGTGTCTTACCCGCAGAGTTTTCTCATTGGAAAGTAGCCAGCTGACAGCATTTGGTGGAGCCCGTTGAGTCTTTGTGTGAAAACGTTCCTCAGCCAGGGAACCAAACACACTGTGTAATTGTTGTTCATGTAAGACACAGTCTACTACACAACGTATAGTTATTGCAGCCAGATGAAGATGGATCTTCTTGTTTGAGTCACTTCGGAAAACAAAAGCATCTTGGGCTTTTTTTATGTGTGTGTTCGTTTGCTTTTCTGGTGCCTCATTAGAGTCAGATTAAAGCAGCCAGCATGACTCAAGAGCCGCCATCTCATCCCAGATCCTTTTGATGGAGGAGATCCGCTACTTTAATTACTGGTCTTCAATCGCTGGTGTTTCACTCAAATTGCTGGATGGTCACATGATGGGGATTAGCCACTACTTGTGGTCATGGTCTGTTGTTTGAAGATCACACGGTTTCTGAAGCGCTGATCACATAAAACACGCCAACTAACAAAACACTTTCCCTCGTCAGCTCATTTACGGTGCAACACAAAATAAATTGATAAAAGATCTTATTTTAATTGCATTTTCATGCAACTAATGTGCATATTCAGGAATCCCGGTTAGGTAGAAACAGTGTAGAGAGACTTATTAAGCTAAGCCGCTTTCATAAGTGCATCTCCCAAGAGATCCTCTGCCGGATTCACCACGAGTGAGTGAGTGTGTTGGTGACATTTCTAACACGTGACAGACGCAAAAAAACAAATAATACAAATATCTCAGGATGAAAAAGTGTTGCTGTACACGTGAGACACCAACAAAGATGTCAAGAGGGTTTTCGTTGATAAGGGCCGACGCCAGTGGTAATATGCTGCAAACAAGAACACGTGACACCCTTCACCTGAATCCTTCAGAGATTCCTGTGTTTGTGCACATCTTCTAGAGGCTATGTCTGAAAAAGGCTTTACTGACTGCTCTGAACTTTGCATTGCTTCTCTGGATCCACGTGTGCTTCTGCTGTAATTCTGCTCTTCTCCACGCAACATCAGATCCTGCAGGGAAACAGATGCAGTTGGTCCATATACTGTAGCACCCTGCTAAACGCGAGTGAAACTTAGAAGAATGATTGCTCCTTGGCAGTATTTCTGTTAATGAAAACCATGCACAGTTCCTCCAGCCAGAGGGGGAAGATGTGCAGTGGAAACAGTAGATGAGCCCGAGGCCGTGAGTGATACATTATTGCCTAACCTTGAGGGACTGCTCGGCTGACAGTGGGATCAGGACGGTCCAATCAATGCCACATGCTGAAAGGAGTGGACGCATGCAGAGTGGGAATCCATCACATCTCTGTGACAAGACCGTCTTAAAGTTATGTTTCTGTTAAGAAACGTCTTGATACGGGGTTATTGAGTGTGAATGTGCACATGTGCGCTGAAACAGAAATACAAAACAAGTGAATCAAGAAGAAAAAAAGGAGTGAGTACAGAGAGGGGATATCAAAACCATGTGTTTGGGGTGGTGCCATGCAGCCGTGGGTGCCAGGAAGGAGAGAAGGGAGTGATTTTTTTTGCAGAACTGTGCGTTTCTCTTGCTTTCAATTAGGGAGAGAAGTGACAAAGGATTAAGGCCTGAGGAGCAGAGATGCATATAGGCGGGGGGGACAAACCTGGCAAACTCTGGTCATGGGGATGTAGACATTAAGTTTTACATTCACAGCTGTTTTATAGTGCCATTTACTAGAGAGCAGGTGCAAGGCTATTAAAATCTCCCATTGCTGGTAAAACTCACATCAGAATGAATTGCACAGCCAGTCTGCACGATGATAGACTGGAGAAGGACTTGAAGCAGGGCAGTAGCAAGTGAAGATGAGGAGTACAGGGAGAAGTTGGGAGGAGTGGAGGAGTAGTCGCTGAGGGTTAGAGGTCAGTGCTGCAAGAGTTGAATCACCCTGATTCCACAGACTTATCTGCTGTTCGCCGAAGAGGTTCTACTCTATGTCTGTGACTTGATGTGTGTAGTTACTCCCTCAATTTCACACACAAACGCATGTGCACCCCCCCAAACACACACTCACACACACACACACACACACACACACACACACACACACACACACACACACACACACACACACACACACACACACACACACACACACACACACACAAATCAGTGAGGCACAGAAAAACAGGCCCTCCCTCTCACGCAAAGAGCCGTGATTGTGTCAGTGCGTCAGGCGTCCTGCCAAAGGGAGGGGGAGTGAAAAAGTTAAGGGAGGGGGGTGGAGAGGCACACAGGTGCTGAGCCTTGAGCCTGGGGGAGGAGGGGAGGAGAGAGGAGAAGTCAGGGGGAGGCAAGTGGGTGTATTTGAGGAGAGGAGAGGGGAAGGAGGGAGGGAGGGAGACAGCAGCTCTCCTCTGAATCCTCTGGACTGTTATTCAATGGTGAGGTCCAGCACATTTTTATGAGTCCACAAGTGGCCTCAAACAGGACGAGGAAGCAGAGAGCATGCCAAGGCCCGTGTCTGAGAAGGCTAGCGTGACATCCGAACGTATCAACAAAAGGAACTTCAGAAAAAAAACTGGAGTTTTCTGAAGATATCGATCCAATCTGCCCGCTGCATGATAAATCCTTTGCCAAAATGTGTGTGAGAGAAGCAGGGATAATTCTCAACATAAAAAACAACAAGTGTTTTCAAGATTTTCTAAGGGTTTCTTTTTATCCCAACGCTAGTGTTTTGCTTCTCGGTCCCGCACTCAAATACACGCTCACATGCACACACATTAAATTAGTTTCTCTCAAAAAAAAGAAAGAAAAAAAAGAAAGGCGGGAAGAAAAAACATGCTGCTAGATTGTATTTGCTCAGCAGAATTTAATATGAGCGAGCTGGAGGTGCTTTTCTTCTGGGGCCAATTCCCTGGAGACACATCCATCTCTGGGAGATGGTGGGGAGGACAAAAGAGGACTGCCCTCGAGGCTCAGCCCAGGCGTGCTTAAACACACACACACACACACATACACACACACACACACACACTAAGCATGATCTTACACCCAGATATCAACAGTTTCAAGCACACATAGACATACACACAGATGCGTGCATTCACACAAGCAAAGAGCTCAGACAGAGGCTGCCTTGTCTGACAACAGCTACAGACTTGGTCAAACAGAAAAAGAGGAGGAGGGAGACGGAAGAAGAAAAGACTTGAAAGGGACACGGAGAGGTAGAGATGTATGTTTTAAAGATGGAATAAAGGAGAAAGCATTCAACAGAAAGTGAAGCATTTTGAAAGCCAGGGGAGGCTAAAGAGAAAAAGAAGACAGAGAAGAGAAGCAAGGGGAGGTTGTAGTTAGCGGTAATGCCCCGTGACAGCGCTGTCAGACAGAGGGAAAAGCATGAAGAGGTGTTTATATGTGGAGTTGTGGCAGACTGCTTGTGCTGCATTTTGGCCCCAAACACTCCACTTACTTACCGTCAGTAGCTGTCAATCACCTCAGGCACCTGTGCGACCAGGTAACAGTGGCACTTATACCCTGAAATACAGAGGTGGGAAGTATTACAAATCATTTGTTACTGTATAGTAGATTTTCCACTTGTTCCACTTTTGTTTTAATGCGTTTGAGTGGAATTGCGTTGGATTCATTATATCTGTTTTGCATCACTGAGCACTGCCTTCCCAGTATAAACAGATTTTAATGTACAATAACACAGAAAGGACAATTCCTTGCTCAACATGCATTGGACAGGAGAGGAAGAGTCACAGCACGTATGTCTATGACAAGGAGTAACAACATGGAAGAGAGTGAAGAATCAGCCAACATCTCTGATAACGTCCACAACGAAGCAGGGCAACTAAACAAATGCTTGGCTTTATTTAAATTAAGAATACTTTATTACAAGGTGGCCTACACAGTTCCTCCTGGGCAATTTTTCATGCTCATAAATATTTTCTTGCTTTAACCCTAAATTGTTTTTTTATTTGATTTGAACTAAGATTGGTTTAATTGTATTAGTCATTGAACTAATGTGACACGAGTTTGCTTTGCACAGATACAGTCAGTAGAAATGCCCCTCACAAGAGTAGTTTTTACTTTACATTGACCTGAGTTAGAGGTTGAATCAGTGTACTTTTTCTTGAGACTCAGGTATATGTACTTCTACTTGAGTACAGAATGTGTGTACTTTGGCCACCTCTGCTGAAATATCAGATAAAATGATAAAATAGAAACTGAAGACCAGAACCTTAAACTCTAAGTGGACGCTCCTTCCAACGTGGCCCCACAAACTTACCTCTGCATATCAAAAACAACTGCAAACTATTATACAAATCTAATGTGTAGTTTAGGGAATTGGGTAATTGTGTTTTGGTTAGCTGGTATAAAAAAGTCGCATAATCACTCTGGTGCGAACCCCTTGGAGGATTAATGCCCTGGAACAGCCCCTAGCCCTGCTTAGTTCATTTCCTGTTCCTGGCGGAGGCAATGAGGGATAATAAGCTCCACGCTATACACTCACTGCTCTTGTTGATGCGGTCACACAGCTCTGCTAATGCAGCAATCAGAGGAGCGTTAGGAAGAAAAGGGTCAAGTCCCCCCCCCCGTATCCCCTGTCATGGATGTGCAGGATAAAGAGAGTTCCTCTGGAGAGAGATCGGTGTTGAAAACATGTCACAAAGACCACAAAATGCAGTGCAACCTAAAGGAGATTGCTCATCTTCTTGTCTCATGTGACGGCTATAGAGCAGAGCCCTCCTCTGCTGTGGTGTAGTGTGGCACAGACAGACAGACACACAGACAGGCAGATGTACAGTAAGAAACGGCAGTCCCCTCCAGGAATGTTGGCAGCACGGACTGTTGTCGACGGAAACTTGAAAAGATCATATTTCTGGCCGAGGGGTCTCCACAGTGCTGTCAGACAATAGTGCAGGGTTATGAGGAGAGATGAATGTGGATGTGCTGTCACTCTCCCAACTGTGTGTGTGTGTGTGTGTCTTTGCACAGCTATCTTTGTGAGGACTAGTTTTAGCTTTTCACCTACGGAGTGAGGACATTTTTGTCAAAGTGAGGACATTTTGGCCGTTCCTCACTTTGTGACCTTTTAATGGACTCTTTAGTGGTAAAAATTTGGTTTTGGGGTTAGGGTTAGAATAGGTTTAGGTTAGATTGAGGTTTAGGGTTAGGCACTTAGTTTTGATGGTTAGGGTTAGGGTAAGTGAGTGTCAGTGAGTGTCATGTCCTCACTAAGATAGCTGTACAAACATGTGTGTGTGTGTGTCCCATTCATTTCATTTTGAGTTTTTCTCTGCAAATTCAACAATATAACACAACATTTCTTCCGTAGCCGTTAAATAAAAAATACTCCAACAAAGTGCGATTACACAGAAACTAATAAAATATGGGGTGTGAGTGATTCATATAACAATCCTACAGCTCAAACCAAAACTTGAATGTGATCGCTACCGCAGCTCCACTCACTCACGTCCTCACTCCCTCCCCCACGGCTCAAAATCATGAACAGATCCTCTGGCCATTCTACAAACGGCTGGTAGGTCTGCCTGGGTCACATTGAACCCAGCAGGGTCGCACAGATACCCATGACCAACATTATTACACACTTACCCAATTACCTAGTAAGACTGGTGGGGGGGGGGTCGACATATACACACACTCATACTCAGGGTTAGCAGGAGTCTACCGGGGTCATCAAGTGCACAGACAGTATGAGTGGATATTGACAAAGTGTACTGAGTTCTGTCCAGGCCCTGGCCTCGTCCCAGCATGCTCTGGGCCATGATACAGGTGCCACGCTAGATCACCCCCACTCCTCTGCTCCTGCAGCCCCCCTCACATATTGCTCTAACGCTAGCGTGAGCCTCCACAACAGGTGCAGTAGGTTAGGCTGCAGGCCCCAACATGCAAGGAAACAGACTGTTATTGTGGGCCTTCCTTCCATCATCTCCTTCTCGCTCTCTTTTTTTTCCTTTTTCTTTCTCCACCTCCTCTCGTCCCAGCTGCCCCGGGGGAGCAATCGAGAGGTCCAAACCTGAACACGTAACCTGAGCACAACTCGTCTTCTCTGTATTGTGCAAGGATGTTGAAAAGAGGAGGAGGAAAAAGTGGAGGATATGTTGCACATGCAGGGGATTGGACGGCTTTGCAGCGCGTTTGTGTGTGTCTGTGCGTGTGTGTGTGTGTGTGTGTGTGCGTGTGTGTGTGGGTGGGTGTATTTTGGAAGCGGTAAATACAGGGACAGGGAAATGATGGATTCCTGTAACCTTATGGCTGCAGGAGTAAGCACACAGCTTTCACTTGCTGACAGTCAACAGGTAATTCATTCATCTAGCAGGGTCTACCAACACTGTGCATCCTGCTCCTATGTATTTTACCCTGCACATAGAGTTAAATGTCAAAGGAGCCACTCTTTTATTTTTAACAAACGTTAAAAAATGTGTGCAGTTCGCAGCGACTGCTCTGTGTTTTTTGCACAGTTAAACTTTGCAGCCTACTGCATTTCATTACGAGAAATCCAGATGTGCTTCTTGGCCGCTACAGAATGTCTTCAGCTTCGTATGACACTGCTGCTGGCCTCCGTGCACAGACAGAGAAACGACGCCTCGGGGCAAGACTTTCTTCTCTCTCTCTCCTTCTCCCTCTCCCTCTTTTTGCCATCTCTCCCTTTTTGCTGATCTCTCTCTCTCCTTTGTCTTTCCACTTACTTCCCACTCTCCCTCTATGCATCACCTTATCCCTGTCTCACCTCTCCCTCATCTTTTTCCTCTCCCTTTGCTCTGCTTCGTTCACCCTTGCTTTTCACCTTTCCCTCTCATCCCCCTCTCTCTTACTCTGCGTTTCATGCCCTCTCTTTCTCCCTCTCTCTCTCTCTTTGCCACTCGTATCACATCATCTGCTCAGGGAGACAAAGTTGACCAGTGACAGGTAGTCAGAGGGCATGTGGGAGCCGGCTCCAGAAAGTCTGCCCCTATACCTACTCTGACACCGGCTCTGCTTCTCCTTTCTTTCTCTCCTCACACACACTTGTTTTTTTTCAGCCTGCATGGAGGAGCAGTCAAGTCAAATGTCAGCTAACAAATTAGTCAGAGTCTTCAAAGAGAGCGAGGGGTTGCTCGTATCTGTCAAGCCACACTTCATGGACTTAATGTTTCTGACTGATCAACACACCTCCAGGCTTCAGTGGTGACATTTCAGAGCCACGTTATTAGGCGAGACCTAGTTCTTTTCCTATGGGACTTGTCTTTGGACCAAATATCACAACGTGTTAAATAAAGAATCACACAATCTTTTTTACTTAAGAAACACCAGCTGAATCTCTTGCAAAACAAGGAGCTTGTTAAGATTAACATTTCTTGCTGGAGAAAAAGAGAGAGAAAGAGAGAAATGTGTTGAGAATTTACTATAATTTTCACAGATCTTTTACATAACAAGGCACATCACAGCTGATTTCATGCACACCTCCGAGACTTCACACCAGTGGGGGAGCCGTGGGCTCTCTGCGAGAAATGCAGTAATGGTGAAAGTTGCAACACTTTCTTTGTGGAGTTATTCGGTTTGTTCCACTTTTTCGACGTGTTCAATAATTGTCTCACTGTGCCGTGAAATTAGATTCTTACTCACTTCTCTGCAGCTGACTGTGACCTCAGAGAAACCCATCAGACTGGATAGCTGTGTCAGTGTGCCCTCTATTGATTGAAAGATGCCAATGCAAGATGAAGTTAGTATGAGATTGACAATTTCTTGTAAGTGCAACATATTGTTAACACTTTTGATCGATTCAATTTTGTTTTTAAATACAAAGTTTTTGTTAGCTCATCATCTTCACCTCCTACATGAGGCAAATATGACCAAACTCAGTAGAGCGCATAGCCCTGCCAAGGCCAAACAGTCCCCTTTTGAAACCACATTTCAATCAATCAATCAAATTTGATTTGTATAGCCCATATTCACAAATCAAAATTTGTCTCATAGGGCTTAACAAAGTGTGACATCCTCTGCCCTTAACCCTCAACAAGAGAAAGGAACAACTGCATTTAAATTCACTAGATCTGTAATTGTATTTGGATCTGCACCAAATTGCACACACTCATAAATGTCAGTCATAATAATGAACATAATTGATTATTTCATCAAGATCCGTGAAATATTGAGAAAAAATTGAAAAATGCCTCACAATTATAACAATAGTGGAAAAAAATGATCTGCATCTGCCCCCTGATTCATATCCACAAGAAAATGTAATGGGCTCTTTCCTGGCCCATATCACATCTTTCCACCTAGTTTTGTCATTATCTGTCCAGTAGTTTTTGTGTAAACTAACTCACAAACAAACAAACGCCAGGGAAACACAACTTCCTTGGGGATGTAAAAATGCACTAATCTTCACATGATCCTTAATGGGTGGGATGATGGAGAAATGCAACTCACAAAGAGCAGGATGCATCAGGCTTCACCTCGGCTGTGCCCTGCTTCAGAAGCCTCGCCGACCTCAGCCAGACAGGTCACGAGTCTTAGCTGTTGTTGGGCTGCACATTGAATCAGATCTGACACAGCTGACAGAACACCGTCTAGACAAAGAGCAGACCCCTTCCTAGTATTGTTTGTTGGTGGTTAGTCGTGGGAGAAAAACAGGAAGAGTGTGTGACCAAGCCAGTAAAAAGACCAGGGTCCAGGAGGAATAAAGACTTCCTGCCTTTAGATGTTCCCTCTCACGTGAGCTGTCGGCCATGCAGGCAGGAGGTATTGTCTGCTTGACGCTAAAATGAGCTTGAATGCCAAGATGAGGCGAGTCTCTGGATATACTGCACTGCCTGTGTTGTATCACATGGTGGCAGCACCGCATTTAGAAACAAAAAGTGTTCTCTGTCTCACGTCTCTTTTAAGCTTCATCTTAGCCTCTTTCTCAAGTTGGCCATATAGGTTTGCGTAAAGTACAATATTGTGACATCAGGAGGAAGCTGAACAACTTGGGGATAATAATTCTGAATAATGCAGAATTTCTGGGCAGTGTTTTATGTCTTTTAAAGTCAGATAAAATCTCCTGACATGCCCCAAACCTGGAATTATGCAGTCACATTAAAGGAGTAGTTTGACATTATGTAGGAAATATGTGCATTCACTTCCTTGAGGAGAATAAGGTTAGGGGATCAATACCGATGTCATATCTGTATGGTGAATATGAAACCAATGCCTCTGCAGTTCAGTTATGACCTGTCCCTTTGTAATAATAATACTAACCCTAATCCCTAATCCTTAACATGAAGATTTCTTTTAATCAATGCAACAAACAAATCTTAGAATTACTTTTTTTTTTAAGTTCCAGGCAGGTTGCAATTACCTACTCTTGGAGGCTGCGCTGGTTGCCTGGCAACCTCAGGGTGATGACAATAGTGCTGAAGATGCAGGTAGACGTCCTTATTGTCTTTGGATAGAGCCAGACTCTGTTTCCCTTTCCATGCCTCATGCTAAACCAAGCTAACCAGCTGCTGGCTGTAGCTTTACACTGAGTGAAGAGATATGAGAGATGTATCATCTTCTCATCCAGTTCCAAACAACAGAGTAAATAAACACATTTCCTGGACATAATTCATGTTCAACTATTTCTTTAAAACCTTGGGTAATCATAGTTTACCCTTGCTTGGAAGATGTTAAAGAGACGTTATAAATAAGGTGTGCACATTGCTATAATATTTACTGCATCCTTTTCATTTTCACCCATGTCAGGAAGCAACAGTTCAAACAATCAGATTCCTGACGTGTGTTTTACATGTCAAGTAAACATAACGTTTATGGATTCACATAAGTATTTACACCTCAGGTAACTCACACTCTCCCCCTAATTTGACCTGTATCTACTTTCCTTGGGCCATGTGACTGCAAGCACCCACACGTCGGCTATGGTAATGATGTCAACTTGTTGCTTCACCTTCATAAAGGTCAGAGAACTCAAACATTTCTCACATTCTTGCTCCTATACCGGCCGTCCTTCCCCTCCACAAAGACAGGAGTAAATCTGTGTCCCAGACATAACATTAAGCAGTTATCATTTTCCCCTCTCAAGGTGGTTGTTTCACCTCAATGTTTGAGTAAGTGGCACTGTAATTATGTCAGAATTTACATCTGAAACACAGGTTGTGACATTCCTCTGCCAGCTGGAGGTCTGCCTGTAAATGTGCCACCTTTACCTGCAGATCCGCCCCCAAAGCCCACGGAAACCATCTATTTTCAGTCACATGTGTAAGTTTGTACGCGCTGAGGAGGAGTAGGATCTAATGTGTTTTAATCAAGAGGATACAAGGAGACTGGGTTGATTATACTTTAAGCCTCATTAGTGTGATTCATTGTCACTGAATGACCAATGCAGGTTTAGATAATCCATTAATATTTGATTACATTGGAGCAGATTACTCACTGAGAGTTCCTCTGTTCTTTTCACCAACAAGGTAAAAACATATCCTTGGTTGGAGGTCTTAAAAAGTTAGAAACTTTGAACAATTGAATTAATTATAATTAATTACCTTCAATCTGATCCTCTTTTCCTCTTCTCACTTCCATGAAGAGAGCAACTGTCAAACACCATCTGTGAAATGAAATTGCAACAGAGAGGACGCAACATTGAGATCACAAAATGACATGAATCTGATGATGGACGTACAATTGGTTTCTATGAGGTATGTCTTACAATTGCAAAATGTTGTGCATTTTAGAGCTGCACTCTTCAATATTTGGAAAATCAAAAACGTGGATCCACACCATCTGCATCTAAACTGAATGGCTTCGTCCCTGGCACAGGCTGCATCCTTTCACCAAGTTTGGTGAGAATCAGTTTGGTAGTTTTTTGTGTAATCCTGCCAACAAATAAACCAACAAACAGTAATAGATGAAAACATAACCTCCTTACCAGAGGAAATAAATACATTCAGCCTAATATGAAAGACGCAGCTCATAATGACAAACCCATTGATAATTATCATATAATAATTGACTGTTTAGCTCAACTCGACAGAGCAATTTATTGTCTAGCAGCTCGCTGTTTTGCTTTTGTGTCCCAGGACTTAACTGTTCTTGTTGTTCTCGCTGCTCTGTCAGGGTTGTTTTGTGACCTTGCAGCTGTTGTCAGCATACTTAATGGCAGACAAGGTTGGCACCTAGCTGGTGAATATCAAGCATTTAAAGGCAGATATTTCCCTCAGGAGCTGGTGGAGACCAAAAAAGAATTAAAATGAGTGAGAGGTTCTGAAACACAAATGCTTATGTTGCTCCTTGTCAGGATGATGTAACTGTTTGCTAACAAGGTGACATCATGTCAGTGCTATGTTTAGAGCCTGCTGCGCTGCCCACACGTAAAACTTTAATATAGTGTTCCTGTTCCATATGAAATAAATCCTCATGGCAACATATCCAGTAAGAGGATGAGGTGTTGATGATGTCTGACAACATGATCCATATCAAACCAAGTAATCTGTAGATTTTTACCTGGGAGAACGGCCAATCCTAAGGAAACATGTTGAGACCTACATATTCACACACAAGCTCAAGACAGTTTCAGTTCATCTAAATGACAAATGTCTCCAGCTACGCCCACTGAAAGGGGTTTATGACTGGACAGAAAATCAGCAATGCAGCCTCGCCCTCTACTCATTTCTTGTAACTGTGGCTTGTCTCAATTATCCCATGTATGAAAGGGAAGATTACACTGGGGAGGTATTGTGGGAACAAGGCAAGAGGCTTCTTTTGGGTTCCAATCTCTTTATATACAGTCCATGGTTCCATGGAGCACGACAGGGGTGAGAGACCATGCCACTTATAATTGTCAAACAAGCTGTTGGCCGTTCGCTCCGCAAGGTCACAGGATCTCACCATGTGGAGGGGATGGAGGGAGAGAAAGAGGCCCAGCACAATCTGCTGCCAGAGGATTTGAGCCACAGCAGTAGGAAGGGTCTGGGGTCTGACTCACAGTGACTCAAGGTGCCAGTTGAACCCAGAAACCTCATGCGTCATTACTGCAGTTTTAGAAGTTGTTGGTAAGGCGACACAGTGTGAGGTGTTTAGTTATTTTATTAGCACTTACTTGATCCATGCGATCAATGCTAACTGCAGATGCTTATCATGTTTGCCATCTTATTTAGCTTGTTAGCAAGCTAGTGTTTGCAAATTGGCCCAAAATAGGAAGCACAGCAGAGGTTAGTGAGCATCTCGTTAGATATTATTGCAGGTATCTGAAACTTAAACCAAAATACTGATTATACAATTTTGATTAAAATTATTATTTATTAATTATTAATTTACAATAAATTGATTTGTGCTGGATGAGTTGTGAGATGATGGTTAAAGTCATTAACATCCTCTGGGGACCATGAATGTTGATTATCCACCCAACAAATGGTTGAAAAAAGTAGTGTATGTGGCAGGAAAGGGGCTCTTCCTCCCGCACATCCAATCAAATCACATCAGTCTTTCCCACCTCATGAAAACAAGTGCAAAACACATTTGTATTACCTCAGATTGTAGTTATTCACATGTCAGGATTAACTAGATGACCAGCCATCTGCTTAGGTTTACATCCTTTCCCCATTACTTCACAAGAAAAAACAGCCAATTCACAAACTACAAAGCTGAAGTGGCGTACCTGACCCTCTGGGCTGTTTGAACCAACTGAAACCTTTAAGGATCAAGCTGGACTGCTTATAGTCAAAAGAAGAAGTTGTGTGTTCTGCTGCTGCAATTATTCTGAGGGTTTGGAGAGAAAGAAAAAAGAAGACTGCAGGAGACCTGACAGTGTCAAAGCATGTTATTATAGACCCCCGCAAGGACAACAGCAAATGGATCAGACCTCACACAGAGAAAGAGAAAACAGACTGAGAGAGAACTGGAAGAAAACAGAGGACCTAAAAAGAGAGAGGAAAACAGCATAAATAAAAAGAAAAAAAATATTGCGTGATCTCCCTCGTGATGAGTTACTCTCTCTGTCGGACTCCTCTGACTATTTCCGATCACCACTTTTTACTTTCTACATTGGTCCAAACAAATGAGGGGTACAAAGTGAGAAACAAAAGCACTCTGGATGGCAGTAACGGAAAAGAGTTATCATGGCTGTTGATTATTCCTTCAATGTGCTGTACAGCTGTCTGTGTCAAAAGAAAATTGCTGTGTCGCATCTGTTAATCATTGTGGCTAATTTTTCTAGAAGGTTTGGTTTGTTCACACCTCTCTATCATATATCTGATTTCTTTTAGTCTTATTTTGGCCGCTCATGTAAAAGAAAACAAGATGACCTCATATGTTCTGAGTTTCCAACAATCAGTTCATTAGGGTTGCTTAGACTCCGGACTAAATGCTCCATATTTCCGCTATTTAGTACTGAATGGCTTTTAAACTCTTTCAACTGTCAGAGTGCATTGCCATTATGCCCCCTCAGCCACCCACCCTTCTCCCACGCCTCACCGACCCCCCACCCATTGGCCTGAATTGGAGAAGTATGGCTCAGTCCAACACCCTGCACTCACAGATAAGCCAGGCAAGCGTGATAACCACCACTGCACACTTGGAGAAAAAGCCCTGAGCACATCCCCGTGTGCCACACGCTGTCCACTCAACATGCTCCATGTATGCCACTCCACTTTCCGCCCCCGTGTCACCCTTTGCCTCGTATTGCTGCCACCAGTTAGTTCACCTCCAAACCATCACGCACACCCGTCCACATCCCAGAAAACACCTCTTCGGCACCACAGCAGCAGGGTGTAAATCCGGCCGGACATGAGAAGCAATAGGAGTGGGTGACAGAAGAGAGGTCAGCTGATGTAGGGGACAGTTCCCAGCAGTGTGACTGATAGGGCTGGGGTTTATTTTATTTTTTTTACCTCCCAGGACGGTGACGTTTCAAGAAAATCTTGTAGGAGCATCAGCTAGTGTCCGGACATTTCTCATCTTCTGGTTTTCGTCACTTCTGTCCAGCACCAAGGGTTCATCAAGTTTGGATGTGCGTGCTTTTGTATAATTGCTGAGGATCCCAGTCACCACACCAGGGACTTTCGTTGTAGGAGAGAGTGAAGCTGGCGCCTCTACTGCTGTATTTTCCCAAAGATCCATGACTCAGAACATCATTTAGTACACACACACAGTGCAGTTATTAAGGTCCTTTCCCTGCCCCACCTTTTCCCCTGTTTGCTTCGCTCATGTACATTTTCCAACAGCCCGGCACATTGAGTAGCACATTGTGCACTGGTTTTTAAACCATGGCACAATTCAATTCTGATTAGTTTTGTTTGGACCTAATTTGGCACTTAACAAAGCCAGAATGATGGATAATGTGACATCAACAACAGGGAGAGTTTCCCACTCCCACATTCATGCAACATTTGACACAGGGCATGTGCCCAGAGTGAGTCTAATGAGGGAGTATTCTAATTTGGTCCCCATCATTGTATTGCTTATTGTTGCCCCTTGACTCATTTCATGCTCTGCTTTCACCATTTACATATCCAATTGCTGGTGCAGACAGAAAAACAGAAGATTCTGCTGTGACCTTTCAGCCGGTCAGAAATCCTCGGTCCATGATAGCAGGATGAGGGGACGAGGGGCCTCTGAGGGCAGCCAGCTCGCCCCATTTGAAAGGCCATCACCCAGGCAAATAGGGCAGAGCCGCCTGGGCCACAATCTCTGCAAGTGAATGGAAACCGATGGCTCCCCAAGGTCCTGGTGTGATCTGTCGTCAACCAGCAGTGAGCGGTCAGCGGGTCGGCCCATTCGACAAGAGCTTTAAGGAGGGGGGGTGGAGCGAGGGAGGTTTGGAGGGAGAGCGGGAGGACAAGAGCCGAGTTGTGTTGCAAGCGCTGATTATGCGTGCTGTGGGGATGGTTTCCTGGATGTTGTGTTTGTGTTGGAGCGGGTGGCTCCAGGCAGATGTTGCAAATGAAGGAGGTGCTGTTGTGTGTTGACATTGTGGGGAAAAAGCATCCCAGATGACTTCTGATTGGTGTTTGAAGACTAAATGTTTCCAATGACAGTGAGAAAAAATCCCCTGTACTGGACCGTCCTCACTTTCGATATCGGATATTTCTGTATTAATCACTTTTCAGTTGCATGGAGTTGGATGTCAGCTCCATGTTTAGAAAACTGAAGTATCACTACATATATGAGTGATGTGTCACCATGGGGAAAACTGCTTTACTCTTGCTTGTTTCCCCGCAGAAAACGGGAACAAACAGCAACTTCATATCTCTTTCTTCCAGCAGTATTGTTTTCTCTGGATTTTTTGTTTTGATGCCTTCTGTCATAACATGGCCTCCAGCTGTGCCCACTGTCCCCCACGTACACCACCCATCTGCCAATGTGAGCACACAAACACCACTTCAGCAAACATCAGGTGACCTTTTACCTCCCAGAAGCCACACACAATATGACACCTGAAACCACGTGTAGGCACACACACATGCACACACAACACACACAAAAGGTAAAGCCGAGGAGTGATATATGGCCTCGATAAGGCCTGATATGTTTGACCCTGAGGCTTTGACAGAATTTATCAGGGTATTGTTGAGTAGAAACAGAGAACAATTAGAATAGTGGTGACAAGAGCCTTACTGTAATCGTAATGTAATGTACATGTAGAGTAAATATGAAGGTTGCACAACTTTTATTGATCTCTCTCTTCTTTCTCCCTCTCTTTTCCCACTCCCATGCCCCACTCTCTCTCTATTCTTTTCCACCTACCTCTGATCTCCCCCATTTTTCTTGCTCACCCCAACTGGTTGAGGCACAATATCACCCACACTGAGTCGGGTTCTGCTCGAGGTTCCGTCCACAGTGACCAGTACTTTTTTTCCTCTAACATTTTATAACATCTCGACCAAAAGTGCCTTGAGATAATGTATGTTTGGTATTTGGAACTAAACGAAACAACTGAATTGAGATGCAGTAATTGTATAATGCACATACACACACTGGTGTAGCTGTGATTCAGATTTATGACCTGGATCTGGCTCATTTATGTCACACTGCTTGAACATATTAAAATGCTGTAACTCTCGCTATTCCACTCATTTACAAAGCACGCAGAAGAAAAGGGGAACATGCATCGAAGACATTCAAAGTTGCATCATTGCGCAACCCCAGGGAGGGAGATAAATCAGTTCAAATCCTCCCTCCTTTCGCTCCTTGTGACTGGTCGGCTCTTGTGTCAGTCAGGGGGAGGGGTGCACAGCTAATTTCTATATGCCTGTATGTCAAATCAGGGCTCATATTGCGCTCCCGTGTGCGCCTGTCAGCAGCAGCCAGCCCCAGTGGACGTGCACCATCCTCGGTCTAGGGATTTCTGTGCGCATTAACTGGATGAGACGCCTGGGACGCGCGTCTACCTGTTTGCGTTGAACTGGATACTGTGGTGCCACCTCACGCATCCGCACACTCCAGACTCGTGGTGATTTCTTTCCTCTTAGGAGCGAGCTGCTGCGTAATGAACAGCGCACCATAGGGAAGAACCATCACCAAACTTTAAAGGAGACTTTGCAACTTTGGCAGTAGTGCGCAGCTCACCATTTGACAGGAGCGCGGATCATTTCTCTGGGAAACTTTAAAACAGAAGACTCTTTTTTTCTGAAAACATGTTCAGCAAGTGTTCCGTTGTCTTATTGAACGTCCTATTTCTAGTGCGGGCGCTCTCGGCTCACGAGTGCACGCCATGTAACCTTCGGACCTGTCCGGTGAAAGCCGCCCACGGGTGCGAGGGTGGCCGGACCTTGGCCCGGGATCCGTGCGGATGCTGCGACCAGTGCGCCCGCCTGGAGTGGGAGCCCTGCGGCGGACAGGACTGGGCGCACGGCTACTGCGCCCTGGGGCTGACGTGCGCGTCCACCAACAGATCCGGAGCGGCCACTATCCCTGAGATTGG
Organism: Paralichthys olivaceus; assembly: GCF_024713975.1. Classification (NCBI taxonomy): domain Eukaryota; kingdom Metazoa; phylum Chordata; class Actinopteri; order Pleuronectiformes; family Paralichthyidae; genus Paralichthys; species Paralichthys olivaceus. The sequence continues at coordinate 16,896,205 of NC_091104.1, read as the reverse complement.
AGTGTGTAAAGGTCGGTAGAAGTGAAAGTGTGTCGTGTGAAGCTGATTAAAACGATTGGGCTATTTTGTGTAATGATTATATAGAAACCATAAGCGGAGATCCAATAAAAAGAAAGCTGTTAATGTTGTTGAGTGTGTCACAAAAGAGCAGCAGGCAGCCGTCCCTTTCTTTTTGAGTGTCTTGAGGGCACGACTATTCAAGTGTCAGTTCAGTCCTGATGGCTGTGACTATGCGTCACTGTTTACCTTGTCTCTGGCTGCCTGGAGCTGCTGCCCAGGTCTGAGGGGGCTCTTGACTGCCAGGAGAGGAGTCATGTTCAGCTGCTCTTTCTTCCTCCTCAATGCTTCATTCACTTTCAGCTCAGAAGGCTTGACAATAAGTTTGGCAGCGGTGGTGCTGGCAATATAGTAACACTTCAGCTCTAGTAGGTCCTGTGCTTCTCCTTTTGCCTCACAGCTCAAGCAGACATTCACATTTGGTGCTGTGAATTGAGACAAAAAAATGACTGTTTGAATCTGTGTGAGGGTGAAATTGTGGTTCTCCGTGGTGTGACCAACAATAATTGTGTGTGCAAACTTGGAACACACTGTAATTAAGTGAATAAATTGCCCCCTTTCTTGTCTGTATTGTTTGTGTGTGACTCAGAGGTGCAATGGTTTGACAGCACGATTACGAAAGTCCCCCAGCAGATTTTCATTACCCTTTGACGCAGCAGAGTTGGATTTGCTTCTGTTCCTGCCAAGCAGAGCTGGGCTGTTACACTGTGGATGTGCTCATTTTACGCACAATTAGAGCAACTTTCTGAACTTCAAAGAGATGCGTAGGGTGTCAGGTTCTACACGGTGAATGGAGTAAGTTGCAAATGGCCTTCCCCTGAGGACGAAATACCCAGTGGGAGGACCCCCCTGCAGCCCCTCCACCTGCATTCTGTCCGGTCTGTTTGGGGATGATTGAAGAGGACTGACAGGACTGTAGAGAAAAAGCAGCTCTCAGTGTGTGTCTGGATCCCCTGACCCTGCCCTCCCATCATCCTTCCGCGGGGTGGTCCGAGTCAGGGCTTCACTAGGTTTTTCCAGGGGTCTCCGGCCCCTGGCCATCCCAGGAGACGCTGCTGCTGATTGTGCCCCGTGTACAGGTTATAGGCTGGCGTCTGGAGGACATCTCTGCAAATTAACAGCTTTGGGCCGAGTGGGAGGCCTAATGGCTCCTCTGATTGAGTCGTGCCTCTAGTCCTGTGGCCCCAGGGACCCCGGAGCATGCCGCTGACCCCTAAATCAGGCGCATACACACGCAACCCCACTATCCCAGAGGGTACTAGGTGGGGGTAAATCAACACCTCTGAGTGTGTTTTCAGGGGCCACGGTAGGCAGGCTGCTGGAGGCTGATCCCAGATTTCCCTCCTCAAGCTGCAAGGGTCTTAAAGTGATTAGACTCGCAATCAGGAGTTGGGGGTAAATGTTTCCGCTTTCTGATCCCTTGCCTCTCTGCTCACAGTTTAGATTTTCTGGGTGGTCATAATCTGTTAGCGTGGGGATGTAGCAACCTTAAAATACAGGTGACATACGTATTATATGAGAGGAATATCTTCATGATCAGCTTTTATTCTCACCGTTGTCAAGATTGAAAAGCTTATTGGAAACAACAATTAAAAACATTCAGGGCTTCTGATGCCCAGGGGAGGCTGCAATAGTCATTGGACAATGAGTTTTCCAGATTTGGAAAATGTTATGTAAGACACTGTTGTCAAAAAGGAATAAGACATGAATTGTTATCTAACTCCCTTTTTTTTTTTCTTTTTTTTTTTTACAAAGGAAGTATTTAATTCACTGTGTTGTGTCCAGCAAATGTAATGCTTTTAAGAGTGAAATATTGCATCAGACGCTCCCCAAAAAAGGTTGTAGCTTGCCAGAAACAATACTTGGACACTCAAATCAAGTTGTCTCATGGAGGAGTTCAGTATTTAAATATGAAGCTGACAAAAAGCGAATGAAACATAGCAGCTTGTGTCCATTTCCCTCTGCAACTGTCTCATGAGCATTCAAGCACCTGTTCTCAGAGTGACATCTTAGCTGTTACACTGTGTCATAGCTGCATCAGCGATCAGATGCTTTGTCAGGTGAAATCATCAAGTTTCTGCAAATGATTTGTTTTGATGATCTCATTGTATTTTTTCTGTCTGTCCCTCCCACACAGACTTTCCCCCAAGCTCCAGAGGCACTTACCATTCCACGTAACAAGAGTATCTGTCTTACAGGGACGTTATGTCCACTGCCCTCCTTCGTATGCCTTCCACTTCTCTGGTATTATCTAATGTTTCAAAGACATCCTTTTTAGCTCGCTATCAGCCAGAGGGCCTCCAGAGGTCAGCTTTCCCGTCCTGGCTCTGGATGCCAAGACAAGCGGTCTCAGTGGCTGAGAGAGGAATCCTCCTGGGATGAAGCCATGGACCTTGGCTAGAGTCATGCCAGGCCAGATAATAGATAATCAGGCTGGACCAGATCAGAGCTGGGTCAGGCTGAAGGGGACGAGACAGATACAGTCCAGCTTATAACAAACTTGGCTCACTGGAGTCGAGCTAACATCAGCGAACGAGACAGTGTTTTCAGTGTCCAGGCTTCATTCATTGTTTTGTCTCCTGTACCTCATTTTCTTTGTGCTGTATTTAGCACCCGACACATTCTACCACCGACTCAAATGAAAATACCCTCCCAGGCACAGGAAGGCCTCGGGATGGAAAATATGTGGAGGTGAGGATCATTTTAAGGTGAAAGGAAATCACAGGGAGAGTTTCGGTGCGGTTTATTGAAAAGGCTGCTTGTGCTTTGCCAGTCTTGCTGGCCGTCTGTGAGAGCTATTAACAGTGCTGGCTGGCTCAGGTTAAAGGTAACGTTACCTTCATTTCTTTCATTGGTTGCTGTTTACAACTGGGCCGGTTAGTGTCCTGCATCACCCAGGGAAGTCCACATCATCTGCCCAAGGATACATGTTTCTGCAGTCCCATTGACTCACTTCATCATGTGAAATTCATTATAATAAAGAGACTGGCGCTTTCCCATAGCAGAATATCTGTTTTAGATTAATATGGATCAAAACATGTGTTTTATTATGATTTACATCATTTAAAAGGAAAGCAATGGAATTCCAATCCTTTCCAATCACTTGGCGTCGTCCGTCTTATGTTTCTCTGACCCCTAGCTGGGAATGAGAAGGATCATAGTTTTACGAGACCTTATTTCAGGTGGGCTCACAACAGTAGTCAGGTAAATATACCATGCGGTGTTCCGTGTTTGTCTTGGATAGTTAAACATTTTCCTCCTGTGCATTGTTCTGGTGCATCGCTGTTTGGAGAAGAAAGCCAGAGTATTATGATAAGCTCCAATCACGCTTCCACACTGTTGATTTGAGGCCTGGGAGCTAAATGCTCAGAAAGGGGTTACTCACTGTAACAGTTGGTCTCATCCTGTTTACTCTGCTGCCACTCGTGCTACTTCTTGAATGACTATGAAGGAGGGTAATTTGAGGGTATATGTGTGTTTATTTATGCATGGATGTGAAAGGAAGACTTTGAAAGAAGTGTACATTGGGGCCCTTTAATCCCAGGGTTTTGATGGTTATTCAGCTCACATAGCACTAACGTGACACATTATACCCTCGTACATTCCTTCCTATTGTAAGATTTTTTCGTCCAAGTCTTGACGTGCCATCTCGGGTGGGGTGGAGGCACCGGGGATAAGGCTCACAGGGGCGAATGAACAATATGTGGGTATGGTGCAAGTGGCATGGTTACAGAAGAGGCATTGCAGCGAACAGCAGATGGAAGCCCTGGGAGGGCCCCATGCTGTGGAACAAAAGCAAACAAATGGGCTCAATGGCTCCAGTAGCGTGGCATGACGAGGAGGGAGGAGAGATGGCAGCTTAGAAATACACTGGTCAGTTCAGCAACTGTTGTGCCAGGGCAATGTGTCGCAACGAAAGTTGTAAGCTGGCCAACCCCTCTTTTGGGAACTTTTGGGAAATTACAACTTCTGGCACATTTTGCCATGTGATTACACTTAACCTGTTATTCTGTCCAATTTAATCACTGTCAAAATGACTATAGAGGATAAACATGTCCAATTGAGAAGTTCATGTCCTCTCCTTATCCTCTGTTCTCCGTTACTGTCCCCTGCAGTGCTCCCCGACCATCCAGAGGCAGGCCTTGAGGACGAGCGCTGTCCCCTGATGACGGGCTGCGACAAGGCTGGAGGACAGTGCGTGTGTGATGCCCGTCACTCCTGCTTGGGCTCTTTCATGTACCCAGACCAAGAAACCTGCATGAAGGCCAGTAAGTCAGGTGAGCCCTCTCCTTGCATGAAACAAAACAAGCATAGGATCTCAGAGCTAGCGGGAATAATGCTGTCCATTGAGAGGAGCTAATCCATAGCAGATGTGGCTCTGAGGTGACTAACACTACTTACATATCATAGTGATGACACACACGCTGAGGCTTTTGTCAACTCACTCTTGAGTGGTGCCATTGTGTGTGACTCACGGATTTGTGTGTTCATGGTTGGATTTCAGAGGGTCGGAGGCACGAACACCGGGAGAGACACAGAGAGAAGTATGTGGGACCATCCAACCCGGCCTGCATGTTCTCTGGGTGTAACCTGACCGCCGAGGGCTGTGTGTGCGAGTCTCAGAGCTGCCACCACCACTTCGCCTACATCAACCGCAGCCAGTGCCAGGAAGCCGCAGGTAACCCTCAAATGACCCGCGACTGGAAGTGACCACACAGCAGCTGACCAGTAACTGCTCAACTCAAGTTATTTCGATATAACACAAGTCCAAAACAAGCCCTGCATCTACAAAGTTACATTCACATAACACACTTATCTTTCTATATAGTATAAACATTGGTATAAAATGCACTACAGATGTGTTTACTGAAAGTTTTGTTTTGAGTGGAACATGCAGCCTCAACGTTTCTCACATCAACTCATTATGTCTGATGTGAAGCATATTGTCACCGACCAATGAAAACCTCATGAGTCTAATTTTGGTCACCTTTAAGTTACAGGAACATTTCGGATTTCAAGTGCTTAAATCCGTGTGTACTTATTCTACCTGAATATTTGCACAGCATTTCCCATCAAGGCTACATCCACTCTACAGTGGTTTAGTTTTAAAATGTGTCACTGTTTGGGGTGCCTTTTAGCTCACCTGGTAGCGCAGGTGCTCCACATGCAGAGACTTGAGTCCTCATTAAGCGACCACAGGCTCGGTTCTGACACGGCCCTCTGCTGGGTCTTTCGTGTTTCATGCTTCCTGTCCTGCCAATAAAGATAAAAATGCCTGAAAAAAAAGCATTGCTGTTGCCTCCTTTACAGCTGGCATCCCACTGCTCTAGAGTTTTCATGCACCTATGTAAGAGTTTGGAAACGCTGCAGGCCCCATTTTAGTCTTGAAACTCAGATGCTTTGTTGTAATGTGGACGGGCAAAAAAGGAGGCACAATGATGCAGACTCCTGATTGGTTCATATCAGTCACGATTCAACTGCCAGCGGTAAAAGCAAAATGATGTAAACTTTCATTGAGAGTTCCACTTCATCGTTCCCTCGTCTTACATTTCACCATGTTTGTACGGATGGCGATAATTACTGATGCAAGGATTTTAGTTTTAAAACACCATTTTAAAACAAACTACACAAAATCAGTGCGGATGTAGCCTAAGAAATTGAATGGAAGAGGAGGAGAAGGGAGAGGAAAAACAAGAGCGAAAGATTGATATCATGAAAGAAAACAAGAGAGAGATGTTGAGACTGAAAGGAGAGACAGTGTGAACCTGACTGACGGAGAATGTCTCCATCTAAAAAGGAGTTGTTGAGAATGCTGATGGATATATGGAGTGTTGGAGATCTTCAGGCACAGGGGGACAATTTTAACGTGTAAATGTGTAGAGTGTGGGGTGAATGTTTTTTCTGTGCAGGAGGGAAAAAAAGGAGAAAAGAGTAGATGAATGTGTGATTACCTCCACCTCTTAGCTCGCTCCCTGACTGACACTTGTGGGTGAAAGATGTTACCGCCGCAGTGAGTTAAGTTTCCTCATTTGGATCGTGAGGTATCTGGTAGATATAGGCAGGCGTTAAGTGTCGGCTGCTTCCTGAGTGACATTTGCAAAGTAGAACAGCACTGAGTGAACCCTCTGAACCTCTGTGTACATGTGTGGTGAACCTGTTCTTACTGGTGTTTGGTGCTTTAGTGAAAAGATTTTAGTCCAAAACATGTGACTGCAACTGCTTATGTTTTTATCCACATGTTTCTCTCCTTGTAATACTCAAGGTTCTGCCTCTCTGTGCAGTTTGCTGACATTTCAATTGGAGAATTGCTCTTAGCTACTGTGTCTTGCAATGTGTCATGGAGCCATTTACGAGATTATTTTAGTTGTTTTCAGATATTTACTCTGGAAAATGTCCGGACAATTAGTTCTGGACTTTCTGTGGACTTTGCCTTTCACATATGAATAACGCAGCAGGAAACCTGTTCACAACAACAGGGGAAATATCGAGAGCGCTCAAGTGAAGGGTGGCATCTGGATAGAGCATGTAGGAGGCAGGACATAACATATAAATTCTACATGTTTATGCGACATCAACATCAGTCCATATTGAAAAATATTAAAAATCCTTCCAAGTTGACTTCTTCATGTTTGTCACCTCTCATTTGGAGATATTTGTACATGCCCACTCACTCGCTGCAAATTTTCCAGACACTTTCACATGGTCTCATTTGGACTTTATCTGGAGTTTTTATCTGTGGCTGGCTGGAAAAACTCAGGAGAATGTCCAGAGCAACTGTTTGCGTTTTCATTTACACCCCATAATGATCATTTCAGGAGAATATCCGTAGTTCAGCATCTCACAGTTTTAGTTTGCAAATTACACATTGAGATTGAAGCAGAACATTTACAGTACAGCTGTGTGGATGCTTGCCTTGAGCAATTTACTCAGTAAATCCCACAGGAAGTACGCTCATCAGACATGATATTGTTTAGACATATCATCGTTGAAGTCTAGCGTTGCGATGAAAGACGCACTGTTAGTCTTCTGTGTTTTGTAACCGCCTCATCTCAAAGTCAGAGCCCAAACGGGTGACAGTTTCAACTTGCACCAGTGAAAACTGTAAACAACATTTTTCAGCAGCTTATGAGTTTTCACCACAGCACACACCCACCCCTTTTGATGGCCCCTCATTAAGTAAGAGACCAGGATATGTGTGTCTGCTGCTGTCTGTAAGATTGTGGAATGATGCACACATGCGCGTGCTTGCATGTGTTTTGCATGTCATCACGTGTGTAATGATGAGCATGTATAAGTGAGCAGAGCATCCGAGCCTGCATGTCTGCGTCCGCGCATGTGTGTGATAATTATCTTGTTTGTCTCCTTGTCTAGGCAGAGATTTTCCTTTTGTCTGTCATCAGCAGGAGCTTCCTCTGTGAAGGGCCGGGACTCTGTGGTCAAGATCTTATTCGCTGGTGATAGGGTCCATCAATCCCTCGTTGTCTTTGGATGCGAGCAGTTCAGAGTCTGGAAGCAACCGTGTCCTGTAAACTTGTTCTCTAGGCGCGGGAGCCACGCTTACTGCACTTGTCTTCATGTTCAGACCTTGTATCCCAGCACTTGAAGTGGCCTTCAGGCTACATCCATAACTGCAGTGGTATGTTATGGATACTGGTCCCGTTTTAGTCTGAAAAGTTCAGGGCTGCATTTTTATCTGTACGGGCAGAAACTCAAACGTAAACAACCGCTCACAACTGCTTGCTGATTGGTTCTTTTTGGTCAAGACAGAGCCTTTGCTGATTCATCATGGTCCTATCACATGACCCCCTTTCAGAGGAAAACAACCAGTATTAGCCTCAGCTACCGGTGTAGAACACAACAAGTTATAAGCTGTTGCTAACAGCTGTTTTACGGTTAAATTCTACATTTTATCCGAGCAATCTGCTACAAATCCCATGTCTAGCAGTATGCACTTGCCTTCCTATTGAGACCGGCATGCACTTGCACAGTGTACTTGAGTCATCACATGATATACTTTTTCAGGTGGGGATTACAACTTATATGGAGCCAAAATAATGCTTGTGTGGACAGAGATTGTTTTAGTTTTAAAAAGAACAAACAAAAACCTAGTTGTATGGATGTAGCCCCATTGTCACACATGGAGGTAGTTTGGCCTTTCACTTTCCCTCTGACTCACTCAGTGGTCTTTACAGTTCATCCCTAAAAGCTGTGACTCACCCAGATCTGTTAAAACTCAACATCTTTTCCGCCTCATCACTGCTTCATCACCAGCCCTGTCAGTGGGAGAATGTTCTCTGCATGGTGCTGATGTACTTTGGCTGCAAACGTTCAATCAGAACTCCAGACGTATCAGCCACATGTCAGGGAGTTAAAGAGGATGTGATAAGTGAAGGAGAAGGAGGAGGAGGAGGCGAGGCAGACTCAGGAAGACAGGAAATCACAAGTGAAGCTTGGCCATTTTGTTGAGGTATTTGTGTCAAGTACAGGCCCCAGAGCCTTGGTTGGGTGGTGTTTGGTTATTTTACACTCTAGGATAGTTTACATATTTCATTCATGATAAGACCCCTACTGCTATTTCAGAGGAATTCCCCTGCTGTTGCATACTGACAGGAACAAGCCACAGCAGCCTTCAGCAGACAGGGAGGTGCTGCCTGTTATAATGTCATGACACAAACTGACTTGTTCCCACAATTCTCCTTGCCCACCTATGCCACCTCCATCCTGCATCTCCTCTGCTCCAGTGAAAGGACTGTTAGTTCTGCTTCTCTGCAGCCTCTTTGTGGCAGGGCGTTTACTGGCCGAGCCAGACCGCCACTGGCTGGCAGGGGCGCGAGACGTCTCGGTGGCGTGTGTTTGTGCACCGTCTGCCTAAGCTGTTGTGCCCTGCAAGCTGCTCGTTTCCCAGGGTGTGTGTGTATTTGTGTGTGTGAGTGTGTGGGTAGGGATTTCAAAGAGGAAACAAAACTCTTGTGTGACAATCAACACAAAGAACTTCCCTTTAAGACATGTTGGGATTGCTCTCAACCCACTCACTACTCACGGTCAGCCGCAGACCAAACTAGCCAGCATCAACATTCCTGCATGTCCGAACTTCTCTCCATTCACTAAATCTAGACCTAAAACCTCAGTTTATTGACCCAACCATAACCATTAATAAATTAGAGATACCCCGACTGCAGCTAAAGCCAACTCCTGTTGTTCCCAGACCTATTTCTTCTATCATCGGCTATTCTTTCCCCTTTATTCCCTTAAAGCGAACAGACATATGGCCAAAATCCATTTCTTAACTCAACTGCCTTTTTCACAATTTATTCAACAGCTGTGCTCACCCCAGGTCTCCCATGGAGTATTTTCTACATTTGCTACAGATCAGGTCAGAGGTATCGTGTCCTCTGAGAGACAGTACACGTGACAACGGTTTCGATTTGCTTTCCAGTGCTTTATGTAAAGTACCCTGGAGCGGAGAATGTTCACTCTTTTCATACGCAATTGTGCCAGATATGGTGATAGAGCATGTGTGTTGTTGCTCTCTGGACAGACCCTTTATGCTGATAGAGGTCCCTTGCGCTCTCTGTTGTTGGCCTAATCTTATTGGCCATCTGATGTGAAGGAAAGGGTGTGTTTCAATGGAATGCGCACATGTACACTAGCGATCCACACACAGACACACACACATATATTAATATATCTATGTCCAAATGTGCATCTACACGTGGATAATTTCATGACCTCACTCAAACATGCTCATTCACAGCTGTAGCTGCGTTTCTTAGGACACTGAGATCACGTTTTTCATCTGCAAATATTTAGCCTAAGTGTAAGAGAGCCAGGCGTGCAGGCAGCAGATGTAGGCCGGCTGGCTGCTGCATGCCTACGCCTGGCCGCCACAGGCTTCTGACCACGGTGTGAAGTTCTTCCAGGTGACCCCAGTCTGTTCCTCTCTATCTGGACCCCCTCCCAGACCTGCTCCATGGTCCTCACAAATACTCTCACACACGCTGACACAAACAGGGAACAATGCTTACTTTCTCAGCTGTAACTGCTGGTGGGCACTGGGCCAGACCCCCACAGCTTTTACGTGAGAGACGGCCCCGATGTGTCCCTTTGCGGAGCAACTTTATAAAACCTGAGGACAGACCAGAAACCCACGGAGGGCAGCTGGACTGAGACAGCTTTGTTCTCCTCTGACTTGCTTCCAAAGTCAGTCGGTGAACAGAACTCACATTGTGCGCTTTTTCCATGAGTAAACTCAGGCTGTCAACACAGCGTCCTCTGCCTGGTTGAGCCGCTCCGGTTCGGAGAAAGACTGCGCTCCTTGTATCCGAGCTTGAAGGGAAGAAAAAACCCATTTAGAAAGGAGGTGTTTTTCTTTCTTCAATTAGACGCTGCGATGCCAGCAATATGCATTGTTTACAAAAGAGGCTATTCTGTGGTAATGAAGCAATTTCCTCCTCCCACCTCTTCCAGACCAGTGGCAGGTGTGTGTGGCAGGGAGGTGGGGGGCTGTATATTGTCTGCTGATTGTGCACTGAGGTCAAAGGTTTCCCATTCTTTGCTATCTTACAGTTGTACGAGAGCACGTTGCCTAATCTGCAGAGAGAGTTTATCAACCATACCAGATCAGGCCTTTTGTGTTTGTGCAAGCTGGAGTATGGCCACCATTGTGATATGAAGATTGGTTCTGTGGCTGTCGATTCACTAATTACAGCCATTTATGCTAAGATACAACCCAAACAGCACGGGATAAAATCCATTTGTTGCTGACTTTTTCCACCCTTTCTTCTGTCTGCCTACTGGGCTTACAAATGTGCCTGCTACGAAATTATATTAATTGGACCTGCAAGGGCTGGACCATTTCCACAGATGGATACAATTCTATTAATTTAAATGACAATGGTAAGTCTGCCAGCTGCTTTTCCCAGCGCACTCTAACCCCAGCCATTATCACAAGTGAAAGAGTAATCAGCCTTCTCTGGGACACATACAGGACACATAATGTGTTTTTCAGTGCAGAACATTGTGCAAGATCGTCCCATGGCATTTTTATACGGCTTTAAAAAGTGTGAGGTTTTCATATGCAAAACCAGTCCTCAACTGAGCAGCAGCAGGGCGCGTCACACTTTATTGGAAGTAAAACATTCGCCAATCAGCACTTCCAACTGAAGTGTATTTAACTCCAGCATCAGAATCAGGCCAAAAAACCATTAAAATGGTCGTAGCCTCTGTCAATTCAAGGCGCCACCCTCATTTTCTATGACACCATTCAGCTTAAAGTTCATCAATGAGAACTTTGTGGTGGCCTCAATGTTCCCAGGTTGCTTTGGTAAACAGTACATTACAGATACACTCACACTCCTTTTCTATTTATCTGGAACCAGCTAAATTCAATGTTTCCCTTGATTTCATCTGTTCCGCCAAAGCACAGCGGTCAAAGTCTCACAGCCTCCTCTCCTCAATGTTTATTCTGAGTCATGTAGACATCAAATAACCAGACAGTTCATCTAATAAACCTGGAATATACAACGTGATTCAGAGGTGCTTATCTGGAGTTGAAGACTGGCAGACCAATACTATTATCATGGGATCAGAAGTCTGGACCCCAACGGCTCACCGGTTCAGTTTCCTCATCTGGTGGCAAAACCTAAGAGGGATCCACTTACAGGTCTTCAAATGTCAGGGATGAGGCACATCCTCTGAGAGACTTGTGTTGCGCAGTGGAGCCAGCAACGGTCTGGGAAGACCATCAACAAAACTCAAAGCTTCTGGAAAACACGGCCAAAACCCAGAGTGCTGTTACACAATCTCGGCCTGTATCATTCCCTCTCCTCAAAAACCATATGTATGCAAAGATTCTCAAGTATTCCTCACAACTAAATCATAATCCACCTCATTTAATGATTACACTTTATGAGGCAGCTGTTTATTGACACGTTTCCTCCTTTAAATGTTAGTGGTGATTTATACTTAACTCACAATTAAAAGACTTTCCTCACATTCATCCATAATCTTTTTGCTTGTCAACGCTGTCTTCTCTCTTTTTCCTTTCAGCGGTCATAGTGCCACAAAAGCTGTTTGTACTGCGCTTTCAGCTGGGAAATGACTTAGTGACTGACAATTATAGGACAGGACGCGGGTCTGCTCTCGCCAATCCCTCTCTTCTACCTGCACTGTATACATTACAGTGACACTGAGAACCAAAATAAACACGTTTGGGTAATCTAATCTTTGTAAGGTGGCTACTGTTCTCATACAATGTCTGTACAGAGGGGCGCTCCACTTTTCTTTTCCTGAACAGGCTCCAAAATACACCCCAGAGCCCCTTGCCCATTTCCAGTACCCCTGCAACCCCCCCTGTATCACAGCTATTATGTTGGCTCTGGCAAATGAATAGACAAACACGTCCTGGTATGCTAAGTGAAGGGGAGATTCTCAACTGCCAAGAAGAAAGACTCTGTTGAAAGTTGGCTGCTATTAATGACTGGTTTTCGAGCGTGAGGGGCTGTTTGGATTGCGAGCCGGTCGGCCCCGGCCGGGTGGGATCAGAGGCTTGTAGACAGGATATGCAGAGAGAGCCTTGTCGTGGCTGGAGCACCGCTCTCACTTCTCTGACAGGATGCTTCAAAGCTGTCTTAGGCTGAAGTGGGGATCTGATGACTGCGCACAAGAGTTTGTGTTGGGTGGCTGTGTGAACTCAACTCTTAGACCGTAACACGAGCAGCGCTGTTCTGAAGTGGCTCAACTGACATTGCAAGGAGGAGGCCACCCTCACACACGCAACCCTTCCTCCCTGCAGGAGAATACAGTGTGTACTGTCAGAGCCCAGAGCAGAGCCCAGAACGTGTTGTTGCAGAATCTCTTTCACAGAAACTATGAAGCTGTGTCACTGTTTATTTATTTCTTGCATATTGTGTTTGCTGCATACCCACCTGTGTCTCAAAGTGAACATGCATCCAATATCTGTGTGTTTCAGAGGAGCTGAGGTGTGCCGGGGTGACATGTCCCGCTCTGCAGGTGCCCTCCTGCCCCCACGGATCAGTCCTGACAAAGAGCTACACGCCCCCTGCTGGCTGCTGTCCCTCTATTCCTCCCCAGTGCACCTGTGACCTCCGTGCCTGCCACAAGCCTCAGTGCCAGGGCGGACAGCGAGCCATGTTGCTCAGCCAGGCCAGCGGCCTGCCGGGAGACTGCTGTGACGTGTTTGAGTGCCAGAAAGGTGATTACGCTGAACTGCAATCTGTTTGGATTGGTCTCCCGTCGAGGGTAGCAATGGCACAGTTGGTGTGAGATTCATCGCCTTCGAGGAGGCAATTACTACCTCAGAGTGAGGCTTTCCTCCCCGCTGACCAAATGTCTGCAGATGAAAAAGAAAGTAGCTGATTGGATAATTACTGTTGGGCTGTTTATCAGGCTCAGCCAGTGCCTCCCATGGTTCCAAGATAATCTTTTTTGAGGTGTAGCTGCAAGTATTTTTATTGCTCAAAGGGATTTTAAATGTAATGAGTCTTTCAAAGCAGATTGATGGTTGGAAATGTGTGTGTGCGCACCACTTTCTCACCAGGTAAGAAAAAGGCAGAAGAAATAATACAGAAAAAGAAGTGAGTGAGTGAGAGAGAGAGAGAGAGAGAGAGAGAGAGAGAGAGAGAGAGAGCAGATGTTGATCACACACAGGGAGACTTCAGTTCTCTCTGTCATGGTCCAGAGTAAACCAGGAGAGTCAGGAAGGCAGGGAGGGGATCTGCGGTATTGGTCTGTTTGCTTTGCGATCCCAACAAATATTCGCTGTTTTACCAACAGAACAAATTCCCATTCTGGCCCCTCCACATATATAAATGAGTGCCGTGTCCCGGAATTAATGGACTTAACGAGCCCAGTGACCAGAGAAGTGCTTAGGCTACAAATTTGCTCAACAGAAGTGCAGTGTCAAAGGGTTCCTGTCTGGTCACACATCCAAAGGGAAAAGGTTCAACAGTTCATTGATGGGAATGCTTTTTATGTGCTCCAGTCTGCCAGTGGGGAGGGTAATCGAGTCCGGCAGGCCAGCGGGGTCTGAACGGCAGCCGTGGGGGCCATGGGATCAGTGTTTTGATAACAAGTGTCTGCTGCTCTTTGGGCCTGGGGCTTGATGCCTTTTGTGCTGCCTCCACCGTACATTAGGCCTGCATGACTGCACTGCGTGTCAGAGAGCTCCACAGACAGGGACACGGACAAGGACACGCACTGGTCTCCCTAGTCACCTTCCCCAGTCCTAGAGAGGCCTCTTAGAACTGGGGAGGTACTGTAACTAACACATCAATGCTAACTTGCTTTCAAATGCCATACCTGTTCTGTGAGGGAACAAACCATTGTCAGGCTTGGACTGATTAACTTGTTTCCATTGCCCTCTTGGCAATGGGTGCATATTCAGCCAGGGTCAGTGTGTGGCTGGCAATAAGCCCCACCTGTGTGTTTTGGCCTCTGTTGACGATAGACTCTTTCCACTGTTGGCTGGAGAGTAGCTGTATCTGGGTGGCAGAGGGAACTCGGCACCACCATCCTCACTGGACGTCATCTGATGCTACAGATGATCCAGTTGGATCTTGTTAAGCTGTGGTCTGCTGTTGTTAAAAACATTAGCTGGCACAAAATTGGAAACCGTCCTCTGAAGTCAGCCCTGGGTAGAGGGTAGGTTCATGACTGCACATGTTCCTTTGAGATTTACGCCGGCGTTAAGCAATAAGGCTGAGATCATCACACTAATCGCTCCCCTGCAGCTCAGCCTCAGTTTGTTATAAACAGCCATGTTCTTGAGCGGTGGTGCTTGTTACATAAGTTAAACTCGTATTTCAAAATTGTCAACGGATATTCTGAATTGATTAAACATATCACTTAAGTGTTTATAAATCCCATGATTATTCTTGTGTAGTCATGTCATGTTTCCCTATGTGGTTTTCGCTTTTTTTTTTTGCCTGTAAACCACAAGAAGCACCAGCATGACAGTCCAGTATGAATGATTTAGACAGTGTTGGGCCAGTGTTTTATGGCCCATCCATCTCCGCATCCAATCCTCACCTCAATTTAGAGGAGACTGAACAAAGCATGACTGGAATTTTAGACTAGACACTGCAGAAATCACATGTGAGAATCGCCTCATGCGACTTCCTGTTGCTTCTGTGAGTGTTGAAAAAACGTTGCTGCGCCTCTTGATTTCAGCCAGCTAAAGTGCGTATTGCATTTTCTCTGCCTGGTTTTTCTTGCACGCAAGGCAGGGGTGGCAGGAATACCGACCACAAGAGAGAGGAAGAGGGCAGAGAGGATGGAACAGAAAGTGGGAGCAAGGAAGAGAATAAAAGAACAAATCCCCCACTCCACTTTCAACTCGGTTGGCCCACCTGCTTTGTATTAAGAGTGAAGCGCTGGTTTTCGGGAGGCACAGGGTCATCGGTGCAGACAGTCTGCGCTGAAAGACTTTGGCATACAGATGCCCCCGTAAGCGTGATCTCATTTATAGAAACCACTGGCTCAGCAGCTGCTCACATCTGAGCAATCCATTTACATTTACTTAACTAGCGTAGCTACTCCTCAATGAGTCTGGAGATTTTCTTACATAACCACATTGCCTCACTTCCCTCATGCCGAGTGTGTTTGATGAGAAGTTGCCGTGCGGTTATTGAAGATCAAGCCACTGTGGTGCATTTGAATGAGTGGTGTAGCATTACCATAGAGATGTCATGTTGTAATCTTCTTTTTGTCGGCCACAAAACTAGCATCATTTTTATTTAATGATACATTTCATCTCGTAGAAATTGTGACTGAGAATGTGTGTCTTTGTTTTTTTCTCATACACACACATATTGGAGTGTGGATACCCAACCTGAGCCTGTCGGGACATTTGGGTTTGGACAAAGATTTTGAAATGATATTTGCCCTCAGGTTGGGTTTGACATTGGCTGGGCTATGTACTTGATTTTTTACACTGCACATGTAATTGTGGAAAACATTGGGCCTGGGTTGGGTTCAGACACAAAAAACAAAATGCCTGCTTCGTCCGAGTCGGGCACGGATCATACCAAAAACTGCATTATGAGCTGCACTCGAAAACCGACACATTCATTTAATAATCTAATTTTATTTTGGGTGCAATGATTAGGTCAAGGTTTTCCCGTGGGTGTTCTGTCTTTACTAGCCCACCTGTCTACACATAAGATAATTTTTTTCATAGTAGGGGGGGGATTCAGTCAAAAGAACTTCTATGTGCTTGATTCACTCCACCTGCCTCCAGCACACTGAGCCCAGATTTTGCCAAAACCCTCCTAACAGCTCCTACTATATTCAACGCAGCACCGTAAGAGTCAAACACCTTCTTGAGCCCCGATGTATCTGCAAAATATTTGCTCATGGACTTGGCTTCACTGTCTGATAGCCGCCACATATCCAACATCACAGACTCAACCTCAACCATCAGTGTCCTCCTCGGCACCATTTGGTTCAGATTCACATCAACTGCAGATAAAACAGAATGGTTGTTTATGGATTTGTAATTGACTGTATACAGTTGCTCATCAAACTTGACGTTTGTGATGAAAAAAAGCATTTTTCTGTCCTATAGTCATGAGGAGAAAGTTCTGGGGTTGATTCCTGCTAAATGTGAAGGACACCTGACAGTGCGTTCCTTTGTCAAGTGTGTTAAGCATTATCTTCCCCATGTGGTCTTTGGCATCAGGTTGACGGCATCTGTCTTCACCGACTGCATCTGATTCTTGTTTTTCTCATTCTTCTTTCCCTCAGTCACCCCAAAGTGCATCCACAATGGGAAGGAGTTCTCAGAGGGAGAGGTGTACCGCATGGACCCCTGCTGGCTGTGTCAGTGCCGAGGAGGAATCTCCTTCTGCTCTAAGGCAGAGTGCGCTGAGCTGGACTGTGAAAACTTCTACATTCCTGAGGGCGAATGTTGCCCTGTCTGCATAGGTACATGTGTTTTCAATATTTTGCTGAGAAAGGGCAACATAAGTCTTAGTTTTGCAGAACACAATGCTGTTAAAATGTGGAAATTCTGATTTATTCTCATGTTTTTTGACATATGCCACTGGAGATGTGGCATTCAGGAGGCCTGTGTGGCAAAGGCAAAGTTGATGCCGGAGGGGTAGAGTCATCAAAATCCACCTTGCCTGATACTTACCTCCAGTGACCCTACCTTAATGGTTTCCTCATATAACCAGCTTCCACAGTTGTTAACATACCTGGCATACTAAAGAGGCACACTAAAGAGCCAGCCTAGTGATTCATTTCCACTGGGGAGACTGCAGAACATAAAAACCCTTTTTTAGAGTGGACGGCTTGGCTTTGTAATATCAGGCCCTGGCTTAATAGAGGGGACCCACTCCACAAAAACATTTGTGCTTAAAGCCAGGTTAGGAGCTATGATATGTACACTTGGGATAGTTAAAAAATGGTTCTTTCAGCGCATATGGCAGCCACATTACAATCTGCCAAAAGCCTGTGGATGGAGACAGTTGCCAACTTTGGCCTCTGCCTGCGTGGCTTCAGTCGATTGGGCGCATGAGATAGAGAAAAAGACAAACACCGAGACTGCAGAGGAGATCATGTTAGGTCAGTGTTGGAGGTACACCTGGAATGTGCAGGAATTTAGATGGTATGGAATGCTTTCATCTCTTTCTTATGGAAAGCTGCTCATGCTTAGTGCATGGCTCGCTGCAGAGAACAAAGGCTGTAATGCTTTAAATCTGGATTAAGAGATGTATTAAAGGTGACCTGGTGACGATTACACTTAAAGCTGTACTAATCAATATTTCAGCAATATGAAAGATCAGTGTGACAGGGTTGTTTGTAATGATTAAACCATATTGAATTATGATCTAGCTGCAGTTCTGCTCTCCTCTGTGGAGCGCTTTAGCATCGTACCGCTGATGGTTTCGGTTTCACAGCCCACATCTTTACTACATTGGGTCATTTTTACCACTCAGATTGTTTACAGCAGAGTCAGGCAGCAAAACAAGCTTTGTATACTACATGACCTGAGGCTGAGTAAGAAACTGGCGTGTGAACATAGTTTTTCTCTTTTGAGCTGATGAGACCAAAAACACAGCTGACAAGTGAACATCTAGATATTTAATTCTATTGTAGCAATGTCTTTTATGTACTATGCCACCACATGCAAACCATGGACTGTACATAATGACGTATATAATGACTACTCCCAGCAGGTGAATCCTAAGCACCTCAATCGCCACCTACGGGCTGCTAGCAGAATAGGTCATACAACCCGCCTACTCATGGACATTGGGCAAACTAAAAAGTTAAAGTACATGTTCCATTAATTTTTCTCAACAATGCTTTCCGTCATTCTAGGTCATTCTGATCGCACTGATGTGTGTTCAAGAGCTCGGTTTTCCAGGAAGTTGTTTTGTAATTAGTTAATTATTGTTAAAAAAACAGGTTGAAACAAAAAAAGCAGAGTCTGATGACAGTATTTGTATCCAGGATATTTTAGCTTAATTTCTGGATAGTGGGAAGAGGTGGAGATGCGTTGTCCATCTATTTCTATGATGCATACGCATCCATAACTATTTCATAAAGTCAAGTGTCCTAACTGGACAAAAAAAATCAATGAATACAGGATTAATAAAGAAGTAATTGACCAATATAAACCAGGTGTTCATTTATTACATTAATGTAAGGCAAGTTTGAATTGATTTGGCTTTTTTTATTATTTGACTGGAAACCTGATCTTGTCGAGACTTTGAAAACAATCATGGAGAGGCATTGTCTTTATAAACTGATGAAAATCTTGGCTTGGGCTTGGAAACAACAAATGTCAGACAGCCACCTGAAAGAAACTATCAGGTTGCATTATGGGAAGCGCAGGCTTCCGGGAATAAGGAGCTTGACCAGTAATTTTAGGGAAAAAGTAGGATATCTGAACTTCTGAGGCAGGGGTTGCAAATTCTCAATTCTCTCATTCATCTCCACTCTTTTGTATCCGTCTCTTACAAGTCTCCCACATTCATGGCAGTGAAATACCAAAATCCTGGATTGACCCTTGAACATTTTCATTATAAGGGTCACAGTGCATTATGCATGAGGTGTATACAGTGAGACAGAAAGAAATCCTGTTCAGGTTAATCACAGCCAGATGGATTGAACTACAGCAGACAAACCTCAGCTGGGATCAGATAGGGCAATTAGGAGTCTTGTGTGAAGTATACAGCACCCTAACTCCCTCTGACACACTTTTAAAAAGCTACAGCGAACACATAAACATGCAGAATCATGTACACAACTTCCTTTGTTATTCTCCAACACAGAAAAAAAATGCCAAGACCACCTTCTAACCTCTGTTGCTAATAAACGCTGTAGCAAAAACAACTAAAACTGTTTATAGGAAATGGGGGAAAAGCAGGTTTCCACACAGAGCACAGGCACGATACATCACTTCATTCCGAGCCGAATGACTGCACACCATCAGGTTTTAAACTGTCAAACTTTACGGTGCCTACTAATGGCTACAGATCTAAAATTTCCTTTGCTTTGGAGTGAGATTTATGGAATAAAACGCTGACCTTTCCTTTAACCTCAGGGGCCACAGCTAAAACTCACATGGATGAGTTGAAGCTTTTAGCCAAGAGATTAGCGGCGGCTGTGGAGACCTGCATAGTTCTTGGTGACGTACCTGTCTCCATATCTTGTGATGGAGTATCCCACTTCCATCACCTCTGTGCTCACCCTCCTGTCAGTTCAGTTACAGTACAGGATTGTACTGTACAGTAGGATTGGACTGTGGTCTTCATTTTGAATTCCATTCATTGCTGCCAAATCACAATATTTATTTGTCTTAGCTAATAATCAGATAAAAGATTCTCCTCTTCTCTTCTACTTTGTTCCCTAACCTACATGTGTGTCTCTCAGATGTGGAGCTGCTGTCGTTGGACAGCACTAAGGCCAGCTGCTGGGTGAATAATAAGCTGCGAGCGCACGAGGAGCAGTGGAAAGAGGACGACTGCACCTTCTGCCAATGTGTGGATGGAGACCCGCACTGCACGGCCATGGCCTGCAAACAGAGCTGCCAAAACCCTGTCAAGATCCCCGGAGAGTGCTGCCCATTCTGTGAAGGTACGGAGAATCATGTTGGGACTTCAAACTATATCTTTTATATTTATCATTTGATGTATGCCTCATATCTATCTGGAATAAACAGTAGCCCGCATACCACATGTAGGAGGCTCCTGTGGCCCCGCAGCTTTGCTACAAAGGCCATGTCACCATGGGCTCATTAAAGCGGAGGCCACCGAGCATTCTTCAAGCTGCAGGCTTCTTTGTGTTCCTTTATTGCCCTTGCCCGCCAAAATGAGACCCACCTGTGTGTGTGTGTGTGTGTGAGGCTGTGGCGTGCTTTTAACGAGGGTAATTGAAGTGGATCCCCATTTTTTGTGAGCATAATTAGTCACAGCTCATTGGCCTCCTCCACCTACCGAACGTGGCGAGGGTCGTTTGACAGGAAAAGCTTTGGTGCATATGCTGTGTGTGTGTTGTTCTAAAACACCCTTATTTGTTGTGGCCTCTCAACAAAGCTGGCTCTGATTCAAGTCTGGGCAGTGCCAGAGTCCAACTTCAGTCCTGATAGAGCTAAAACATTAGACACTTTCAACTTATTGATAGGAGACAGTTCAACGCTATATAAGAGACAGAGGTATAATCCCCCTTACAGTGTGACCCACCCTGGTGTAATTGCTCTATATTTATCTGTAATTATTGTTTACTCCAAAATAATAGTGTAAATAGGTGCCTATTACAGTTGGCACAAAAAGCGTAGAGGTGTTACACCTGAGGGGATCCAAGCGCACATATTTAAAACCAGGAGGGATGTATAAAACATTTTTTTGTTTCTGTTGCTCTAATGCAAACTTCTCACCCTCCATCGTCTCTTCGGTTCACCAGAGCCTTCTTATGAAACCGTCAGCCCCCTGCTGTGTCCTCCCCTGGAAAACTGCTCCCTGTCAGGACACGACTGTCCATACGGCTTCCAGCAAGACAATAATGGATGTCTCCTCTGCCAGTGTCTCAGCAGTAAGTTCACTTTCCTCACACTGTGGCTACATCCATACCACGACGTTTTAATTTGAAAACACATCAACTCCACTACGGATACGCCTGGCGTCCACACTACTTCAGAGAATCAGAGCTGCTAAAACTAGAAGTTTGGAAATGCTGCTGGCTCAGTTTTAGATTGAAAACTACGGGGCTGCATTTTGGTCTGGACAGTGAGAAAACAAGATTTTGGAAACTATCATGTCGATACTCACATCTGCTTGCCGATTGGGTCTTCGATCACAAAGTGGCTTTTGCTTGTTCATCAGGCTCCTATAACATGATGCCCTTAAAGAAGAAAACAACAACATCAGCCGTGGCTACCAGTGTAACACAACATGGATAATTAATTACAAGCATTGCTGAACCTGTTGTCTTTGCCAACAGCTGTTGTGCAGTTAAATTCTGTATTTTACACTGATACAACCACTAATGTGAGTAGGAGACTCATGTTAGTGACTATTACTATTATTTGAGCAATGTCCATCTGCGTTTTCTGCAACTAACAATGCATGTCCAGTGTATGTGTGTGGTCATGTGATACTCGTTTTCAGGCGTGTTGACAGGGACTAAAACTTAGTTTTAAAATTCTGGTTTAAGTGGAAACATAGTAGTATGAATGAGCCTGTGTGTGCACCTCAAGGGTTAAAGTTTCAGGGGCTGACATGCTGAAGTATGGACAAAATTTCCTTTTGACATGCTGCTTCTTGTGGTGGACACACAACTTACACAACATTTGCTCACACTGATGTCTTACCAATTTGACGACCACTCAGTTTTGACAACAGCAAAGACAAAGTTTCTGATCATGGCCCCTTATCTGCATCCACAGCTGCAGTCTTTGTCATAGGAATGTTCCTATTAACAGCCTAAATCATTGCCTTTGTCTTTTATTGGATTGTTGCGCCCTGATCAAATGACCTCTACCTCAACTCTTTCAGATGACTCCTGCCCCGAACTGGGAAGATACTGTTCCCTGCAATGCCCGATGGGATACCAGAGGGACGATTTTGGCTGTGAGGTGTGTGAGTGCAGCATCCCCATGCCCAAGTGCCGACCCCTGACCTGCACTAAGACCTGCCCTTATGGATATGTGTAAGTACACCCAGTGTAATGCTTAAAGTGTAGCCACACTCATTTGTCATCCATGTTTTCAGCCTGCTTGTAAAGGCATCCGTGGCAGTCTGTGATGTAACGTGCAGATACATGAAGAACCTGTGCACTTTGACCTTACACACTAGTGAGACAGGAAAATGTAAGTGGATAGTAGATCTTCGAAATTCTGTTTTGACAGAGAGAAGTGATGAGTTTTCATTATGATCAAAGTACAATGTTAAGCACGTTTTCACTTTCAATAGCCCGGTATGAAGGGCATTTTCACTCATCAAAGTCTGAGTCAAGGTTCATGTCTTAGTCATATTGTTTCAATCTGTTTAGTGTGGTTTCACACTGTACTTCAGAGAGCAGAAAGAAGTCAGTAAGAAGCAGTCCAAATGTAATTCCTGTTGTCATCACCTACGTGAGATGCCTCAACCTATACTTTACATCGATTGGTTCAAAGACGAGCGTACGTCTGATATTGATGTGTTGTCAATTCAACCATTGACTTTTATGAATAAAGTGCATTTAAAAAAACAAGGGTAAACTTTCCATTTGAATGGAGAGAAAACAATTAACAGGTTAATTTAACAACTTCAGGTGCAGTAGTGAACACTAGTTGAAATGCACCAAATGAATGGTGTGACAGCACCCTTATATTCCCTAAATTCATTGTCTTCAGGTCACCTCCTGAATCTACATAGCTTTTGTTAATTATAGAAGTACAGTACTTATATTATCAGGTGTTGCTCTGAGGTCAGAGCCTGTTTGGTCACGTTCAGGAGGAAGCACCACAGACTACTGCAACAGTCGTTTGGCATCCAAGATCAAAGGCCCTACCTTGGTGGCCAATCCCAGGTCTTTAAATCTGTGTGTAAGAGAGCGTGCGTGTTTGTGTGCAAATTATTCACTGTGAGGTCCATGCTGGCCTCTTCACCCCCCCTACAATTCCTCTCCCCCTAATCCCATTTAACCCAATCAAACATCTGGAAGTGCTCTCTTCTGGGACATTTGGTCCCGAGGCACCACTCTCATTTCATAAATCATCATCTTGTCTCAAAACAACGATCAAAAACACATCGTGACAAAAGCAGCATTTATGAAACGTATACAGGCGGGATTCTTCTGGTATCTCGGCCGTGCTCGCTGGAGCCGCGATGCAAGATGGGACCGATATGTTGGGCGTGGGGTGCCAGAGGAGAGGAGAGGAGAGGAGAGGAGAGGAGAGGAGCAGGAAGTCCCAGCTTTATCCTTCATAAGCAGCTGTTTAAGTCTAGCCTCAGATGTCTAAAATCCTCTGAGAGCTTGCCAGCCCTACAATGCAGATCTGTCTTCTCACACAGGACCCCTGCATGTAGCCACCACAAAGAAACAAAGACACAAAGGATCACTGTGTTTGCAATGCTTGTATTGATGACATCCTGTGATCACTGTACATATTCCGAGCTGTGGGCGCCAGATGAATGTAAACCTTGTAAAGATTTTCTTAATGGTCTGTAGGTGAAGGGTAAGCTCAGGGTGGTTCTTACTATCAGGTTTTTTTGTGGGTCACCAGTGGGTTTTCCATCCTTCATAGCTCAAAATCATCACTGTGACCACACGGGTCATGAACGGTATTCCTCTGGCCATCACGGCTGCGACGCACTGGAAATTGTGCCGAGCCAGCAGTCCCAGGGCCCGGGGGCCCCACCGGTGCCTCCCCAAGCCCCCTCCATCCCCCTGGAGCCCAAAGCGCTGCTTGGCATTCCACACGCCATCTTTAAACAAAGCACTTGCTCTAAGGTCGCAGTACTCTCTGTCTCTGTATTTGTACAGTGAGGCTCTGGCCAAGCCCTCGCAGTGCTGTTTCAAAAGCTGTTATTGCTGCTTCAGCATAGATAGGCTCCTGTGTTTGCTGAGGCCGACAATGCTTCGTCCCCTTCATGGGACACAGCACCGCTCCTCTTGGGCTCGAGGGCTTCCTTTTAATTATGTCGCTCCGGAGAATGAAGATTAATGGAGTCATTAGTCAGGGGCCAAATGAGGCCACTGCTTCATTAAATAGGTATCATCATTTACCTGGAGGGAGGTAGAAAGAGGTTGAGAGAAGATGAATGAGAAAGGAGGGAACGTAGAGGGAGGGAGGTTGAGAAAAATGTGAGATACAGGTCGTTCTTTCATCTGAGGTGAGGACAGTTTATCAACCTGCAGCTCATCCATGTTTTATTAGGCACATAACGGGATCCAACTTTTTCCAGCCTCTGCAGCTTCGTCCTCCTTTTCCCTCTTTATGTGAGGATATCCCCGTGGTCAGCTTGGTACAATATCACTTAACTTTTACAAATCAACTATCAGCTCACATGACTAGGCAAAAGGACCTAGCTCTCTTTCACCCTCTGTTTTTCTGTTTCTCTCTCTACTCCCCCAATCAACATGTTTACCCGAGTTCTTATCTGGCCCCTGCTCTCAGTCGCTCTTATGAGTCTGCCAAGGGCTTTTGGAGCAATAAGGATGGCAGCAGGGTGAATTGAAAGCATCTGAATTGGCTTTAGATTGCTGCTTTTGGAGTCTTTTGGGTTGGTATGATGTGCAAACCACAGGGATCTCACATGTTGGCCTTTTATTTGGCCTTCTTCAAAGGCAGCTAATATAGGGAGGGGGAAAACAGGTCCAGATGTTGATTATACCAGACTGGAGCATCTGGATCTCTGTATCTCAAGACCCCATTGATCCATAGGACTCTCGTCTCGGAGATATCCTCGATGTGAAGCAATTTTGAACATGAGCGATGTTTACTTTCTAACATGATCTCCAGATAATTTAATTTAATTTGTGCCTGTGTTTGTTGCTATGCAGGAGGAACAAGCACGGCTGTGAGATGTGCCGCTGCGTCAAGTGTCCCCCCTTCACCTGTGACAAACACTGCAGCGATGGCTATCGACAGAACCGGAAGGGCTGCTCCATCTGCATGTGCAAAGGTAACTAAGCTCTGTTTGGAGTCAGATGCAAAATGGATTCACTTAAATGTAGTGCAGCCACTTCGATGTGTATCATACTTTTAGTTTTTGCATTTCTGACACTTGAGGATGTTAAATTCATGCAATTGGCCAGATTTACATAAAATGTAGAAATAAATGCCCTCTGAAACGGCCTCATGCCCTTTATGAGGACGAAATAATACTTTCCACAGAATTCTCCTCAGACATTGATGTAAAATTCACGGAACACATTCATGTTACATAGACAGTATAAACCTTTTGTATTTTGGACCGTGATTATTATTAAACTCTACGTGTGTACTCGTGGTCCCCAGAGAGCGAGCCCTGCTTATTATTGCAGGCTCCTGACCTTTCATGTATCAGCAGACCGTAACACTCCCTCATAGATTATTGTGACATTTACCAAACATGCTCCCTGAAGGATCAACCTTGTCACAATATACAGTATGTTGGCAGTGTAGAGGGTGGAGGATGGAGGCAGATAGGAGATCTCTGTTCGCAGTTTGAATCCACTGAACTGCAGCTTTAATTTCCTCTGACCTTTCACTGCTCTGACATGGAGACTTTTATGTTCTGCTTGTTTTGGTTCCTGTTGGTGTTTAGCTTCATACAGAGGGACTGTGTGCACAGCTCTAATTAGATTCCCCCAACACTTACATTTAGAGCAAGTATGCAGATGGATTATTTATGCCCCGCCATGTTTTATGTGATGTATTTATTTTGCCAGTTTAGCTGTATTATAAATATGTCAGGCTCAAATATACTCGGTTCAGTACATGTGGTTCCTCATCTCCACAGACGCACACAGAGACCAGTGTTATACTGCAAATAAACCTGTTTACCTGATGTTGAAACTCTTGGATCCGTCTATCTAGGCTGTTTATGGACTCAAAGATAGAACAGTTTTGATGGAGCATGTTAAAATGTGTGTTTTTGAAAGATTAAAATAAAACATAATAGTTATCTAAATATGATAGAGCTGTGCAATGTCATACACTGTGTTCTTACAAATTCATAACTGGTTAGGTTTCTTTTTTGAATAGTTTTTTTGAACAGCTACTCCACATTCCCTTGTCCCGCTAACTAATGTCTGCACTTTCAAATTTGTGTCTCTAGAAAGTAGCCACATCCCAAGCACCACTGCCCTGGCCCCAATGCCCAGCTACTGCCTCACCTCCAACGGGCACCGATATGAGGAGGGCGACGGCTGGCACGACGGCTGCCGCGACTGCTACTGCCACTCTGGACGGGAGATGTGCGTGCTCATTTCCTGTACCGTACCCAGCTGTGCTCACCCAGTGGTCAGGCTTGACCAGTGTTGTCCTACGTGTGAGGGTATGTCTCTTTACATATATTCAAACATGAATTTATATTATGAATATATTTCATGACCAACATAAAGGGATATTTCCTGGTTATTACCTTTCTCCATCTGTTAGTAAGATTACGCAAAAAACTAATGAACTGATTTTCTTAATATCTGGTTAAGGGTTTGGGTGGGGGCCAAGAAAGAACACATTAACTTTTGGAGCAGATTCGATGAAGGGGGAAGATCTATCAAAATTTTTAGGAATATTTGGGGAATCTTCATGTGTAAAATCAGGCGTATGTAGAGAGATGATATCTACAAACAGGTGAAATCTTTTCATATCTTTATAGTTTTTCTCATCACTGTAATATTTTACAAGCGACATCACTTAAAGGGATGGAACATAAGACAGAAACGATCAGATCAGTTTTAAACAAACCCTCAGGTTAGTCAAAGAGTAAATGAAGGAGAATGCCACAATTATTTCTCAAGCTCTCCATTAAAACATCCAATTTACAGACCGACTTTATGGTTCCCCTTCCGACCATATGTCATTGCTGAGAAAACACAGCTTCTTGTGTAATGAGTGATTAAGTCAACGTTAAGGGTGCTCTCACTTCCATGACTTCATGAAAGCAATCCTGCCATGTGCCCACATCTCAGCATGTTAAATCCTGTGAGCGCAGTGTTGTCATAACCGATAAAAATGGTTTCCAGAATCAAGAAAATACTGTTGGACCTCCACCAAGGTCTAACAAACGCAGTCTAACAAACGCAGACAACAAAAATAACCTCCTTTAAAAACTAATTCTGCCATTGGTTAAAGATCTGTTTGAATCATTCACTCTAGGAGCGGGCCTCAGGTCTCACTCAATTACTTCTTCAGAATCAGTCACATTTTGGTCACACATTCACGTGCACACACACATCTGGCACTATGCAGCCCATCGTCCCCTCGCAGCTCATTCAGCCAAGAGCTCCGGATCATTAGTCCATTCTAAGCCTTTGACTTGCCCACCACTTACACTTGCAGACACACAGTCTCTGTCTGTTTCTCTAAAAATGGAAGAGGCCCACTGATCCACACCCATACTTCTTTTTTTTTTTTCATCCACAACCCTCCAACTCATGCGGTGTATTTATGGAGGAGTGACTCAGCTGGCTGTTCAAATATTTAGCAGTGAAAGAATGTCTACAACTTTCAGAAGCTACGCACACTCTGCAGTCGGGGGACAATGGGCTAACTCTTCGCAGATGTCTGCTACTCAGCTGGACAGATAGATGTTTTCAAATAAATGAGTGTCAAAACACAACTTGGACACCGCCCTGCGCTGCTTGGCCTGAGGCTGCTTTCTAACGTACGGCGCTCTCCCATGGATCCTCACATCTAGAAACCCTTGAGAGTCAAGAGTCTTTTTACTCTCTCAAGATCATTGTTTCCCTTCTTAATGTAACGCTCATTGTCCAGAGCTAAATGAATGAATGTTTGGCACTGAGAACAACAACAGAAGGTGAATTTGATAGCAACTCACTTTTTTTCCCCCTCTTCTTCCTCTTCCTCTGCAGATGAGTCAGGCAGCGGTCAGCCAGAGGGGATGGACATGGTGGTGTGCAGAGCCCCCGGGGGGGAGTTCTACGTGGAGGGGGAGACCTGGAACCTGGACGAGTGCACACGCTGCACCTGTAGGAAGGGACGCGTCCTGTGCGACACAGAAGTGTGTCCCCCAGCTCTGTGCCAGACTCCCACCAGGAACAAGGACACCTGTTGCCACGTTTGCCCAGGTAATGGAATATAAAAAGACAGGAAAGACGGGGTGAAGTTGGAAAAGGGTGTATAAAGCTGAGATGTGCTATCAGCAGGTGGCTTTGAAAGGTCTCGCATGTTGCACTTTGTCGGGACGTTTTATGTCAGGCACACAGGCTCATAAAGAAACCAGCCAGAACCAGTTGGGTTTACACAGCGCTTCTCAGGGGCAGGCAGCAGCAGCACATGTGGACGGCTCTCACCCAGCGGTTCACACTGGAGCTCCGTCTAACGCTCTTACTGCTGGAAAGCAAAGAATGTAACTAATCTTTCCGGATCTGCACCACTCATTCGCATAGGTTATGGGAATACACTCTTGACGCAAATGTCAAGGCAAACACACACACACAAAAAAAAAACCCACACGCATATTTTATTTACAACTGCACCCTAACACTCGAGCTTCTTTCTCACACTCTTAAAAAGAACGTATCCCAAGCACTCCCGAGCATGAGGCCCACAAATCAGCGATGCATGACTGCGCCTGAGAGCTGCTGCTCCTTCTGGAGAATGCCGGCCCGCCTTATCGCTGCATCTCCACTCACAAAAGCAGATTGTCAGAGCCTGGCCTTTGATATATGTATGGGCCTGGTCACCAGGAATGTGGGAATAAGAGACATCACACTGACAGGCCCTATGATGTATGGTTACAGTAGGGCTGAGATCTCAGGCTCTGTTGAGAGAGATAAGGTCTGAGACTGATTTGACATCTGTCATATGGAGTCACTTATGTTTGTCTTTGACATTCAGTAAAGCATCTTATCTTGAATGCAGCCCTACAGGCCCAACAACCAGTGAGGATTAAGTTGTTATACAGCAGGGCTGAACCGCATGAGTCATGTGGAAGCAGCCGTCTCCATGTGGTTATATTCAACACAGACTACATAATATAAACTTTATTTCTATAGCCCCTTTTAGAACTAAAGTAACTAGAAAAAAAATATATAAGTGCAAAATGTTCAATCATAGAAAAACCAAATCAGATAAAAGAACAGCAATGCAGCAATGACATAACAATATTAAAAAAATAAATTAAAAAAAGTCCAGCCAAGACACTGTTTCTACTGATCTGATGTTGAGGGAGCGTTTGTTCCACAGTACTGGTGCTAAAGAGCTAAAGACCTAAAAGCACAATCCCCTTTAAACCTTTACCGTCCGACTTTTACAGCGTTTGCTCCGAGACCGCTGAGATGAAAGAATCAGACTAAGGGGTTAAAAGTTCTGCAATATGAAGCGGAGCCATACAAAAGAGATCAATACAATCTTAAACTGAGTTCTGAAGTGCAAATGCCAAGTTTCTCGCCGAGCGTCATGTTGGTTGTTCATGGTCCAAGACTAAATGAGTTCTTCCTTCCAAAAGACAAATGATAAGTTAAACTGTAGCTCTAACCTTCCATTCCCAAGCCCTGTTAAGTTCAATGTCTCAACTTTAACACGTATGTACTTTTATGATTGACTCTATTTATACCTGTGTAACCACAGAGGAGACGTTGAGCCCCTTGCTGCCGGTGAACAACAGCCAGCAGGAGTACTGCATAACCAGCGACGGGGACGTGCTGCTGGCTGGAGACTCCTGGAAGGCGAACGCCTGCACCAGCTGCACCTGCAACAACGGCACCATTCAGTGTTTCTCTCAGCGCTGCCCCGCTGCCAACTGCAGGGTGCCCGTCTTACGCAAGGGCCAGTGCTGCCCACACTGTCTCGGTGAGTCCTTTGGTGCCGCCTTGTGCCAAAGTTGCCTTCAGACTTCAGAGTGTTTTTGTTTCACTACAAATAAATGAAAACGTGAGTTTTCTAGTTTAAGATGAGGTTTATGTAATGCTTCCACATGCTGAGAAGAACTGTGAAACTTGTGTAAAACTACCATTATTTATAGAACAAGTGGTGCCACTGGAACAAGGCACAGCCTGTTGTTGGGAAGGTTATAATTCATAATGCTGCACCTCACTGAGAAAACGCCGGTTTCCAGACTGATGTGTGCGTATGTTTGTTCATTAGTCCTCGCCACTCTGGCGCTACACGGGGCAAACACAATCATTCGGAACAAAATTCCATGTGACACACACAGGGTACACTCGGAGCAAAAACATTCCTTGAGCATCCGCACATTCACACGTGTTTCCTGTCCCTGGCTGAAGCGGCCCGCAACGCTCTCGCTCTGTGGCGGCGCAGGAAGTCAAAGCTCCATGTCAGCTTTTCCTATAGAGGAAAACCTCAGCATAGGCTCCATTGTTCACCCTGATATGAAGCCGTTTCACCGGCTCTTTTGTTTTTCTTATTTGCCCAGTGGAAAACACAGCTTTTTTTAACCTAACGCCTTACAGAGTGGTGCAGTGGAAGTCAGGACAGTTCCTATAAACACAGCTTGTCAAGCAGACACCAGGGAGTTCACACACTAGCTCACAGTTGGATGTTTACACACCAGTCGTATTGGTAATTGATCTCAATCCTGTCTGCGCAGAAATCACAACATCAGTGCCGGTGGTGGTTTCCACCAGCGTCGGCAAGAAGACGGTCACAACGGTGGAGACCGCGGTGTGGATCACAACTGTCACTGTGCCGTCCATCATCCCAGATACAGGTACCTGCTCATTAAATCACCAGCTCATCAGACAGTTAACGTCTTCATTACTCCCTTCTCAAGTTAACACACTGCGCAGTAGTAACCACATCGTGTTTATTTGACATCATTGCTCTACAGTTCCTGCCAATCCCTGAGAGTGTTTACACCAGTGAAGGGTGTAGTGAAATGTAGACTAGCTAAAACAATTGTGACAAATGAACACTGACCTAATATGATCTCTCGAGACCTCCAGCGTTCATTTTTTAACCATGAGCACAGAGCTGGGATACTTGCCAAATGCCAAAGCAAAGACATAAGCCCTTTTGAATGTAGTAAATGCACATAATACAACAGTGAGTATTTGAAGTGAGACAAGCTCCCTGTGCTGGGATGGATATCTAATCAGGGTTGTTCTGCGTCCCACAGATGAACCAGGATTGGGTGAGAACTACCCCAGCCAAACAGAGATGGCCCTCATCTACCAATCAGCTGCCTGGATCCTAGCGGGGCTCCTCCTAGCCATCATCATCTTCCTCATCGTGGCGTTACTGATCAACAAGAAGAAGAAGTGGGTGCAGATGTCCTGCTACAGCGCACCAAAGAAGGTAACACTCGCTGTCTGAACGTCACATAAATCAGGTCTTTCATGTTGAAGCAGTGGATTAAAAAGGTGCTAAATTAAGCAGCTGCCTTCATATAAACAGCAGAGTTGATATGTGGATGGGTCATCGGGAGTGTTAAACCTACCATGACGTCAGGATTAAGGTGGTTTTCCTTTGTCCTGCACTTCCAACTGGAACATGGTCAAAATCTGTAGCTCCACCATGAAATGAGATTGTAGTGTCAGAAGGAATTTGTAAGGGACTGTTTTCAGAAGTCAAAATTTTGAGAATAGTCATAACATTACAAGAAAAAAGTTGATAATCTAAGAGACTAAAGTCGTTATATTACAAGAATGAAGTCATTATATAACAAGTAAAGGTGGAATTTTTGGTTGTATGTAATTTTTTATGGGAATATGAGATAATCGGCCCCTCGTCTGTGTTCAAATGAGGAATGTAAAGCATCTTGTCATTTTATACTTTAGTTTCACAAATAAAAAAATACGTAATCTTTTATCACATCAGCACTACATTATCGTAAGTATCAGCACTTGGAAAAGATTGTGAAAGAGCCCGTCTCTTTCCAAGACACAACCACAGACTGCCTCTTTTGTGGAGGAGGAAATATTTGGTAGTGGTCGACTGCTTTGTTATTATTAGTTACATCTGCTGATAGTCAGAGGGGTCTCATAGTTTCTCAAAAAACAATCAGATTGGATCAAGATTTTGGATCCAGGACTGGAACTTAGACGAACACATGTTCGACTTTTTCTTTATTGCCATAATATTAAACTTTATTTTCTTAATTTTTACTGTATTCATGTTTAATTATAACTTTATTCTTGTAACAGTATTACTTTTTCTTTACATTAGGACTTTATTCTTTCAATATTACGACTTTATTCTAGCAATATCAGAATCTTGTCTTTAATGTGTTATATTGTATATGTGTTTTATTTGTATATTTTAACAAAATCAGTTTTTTACATAAATTATCAAGCTTTTTATGTTCTGCTGCTAAAATTAAAACTAATTTGATTTCCCTCTCCTCAGACAGTGATCCTAAAGAAGCATGTCAACAAGAACTCAGTGGTCTACATGGAGCCCTCCAAGGAGAACAAATTTCAGAACGTGAAGAACGACTGCGGCATCATCCACTTCTCTCCAGAGATGAGCTCCCCCTGTGCGGACAAGATGACCATCCCCAGGGCCAAGCTGAGCATGGGCAAAGACTGGACGTCACGCTAAAGCACGAAAACACCCATAGAACACTCAAGACTCTGCAGATCAGAGCTGTCCAACACCTCCTCCTCTCTCTTACTGCTGTATCCTCGGGGCGCCACCATGTTCCCACCCTTTTCTCTGTGTCACAGTAAAACCGAGGGTGCTCCACGAGAGACAAAGCCAGTCACCTTGGTTTCTTTTTATCGCATGTACGTATTCTTCTGTTTGGCAGAGTGAGATGCTGGGAGGTGGACGGACGGGGTGGACATGTAAAGGACACGGCCACTCTGCACTCTGCTTTAAAACAGAGAAAGAGGCAGCCAGCGAGACCCCTCTGTCAGAATCAGACTTTGACTGTGAATTGTAATATTTTTTGCATAATGTTGCCTCCATGGAAACTGGAACGTGGAGGCAGTGAGAGGAGCTTTAAAAAGCTTTAGAACAAACAGGGGTTTGAGCTGTAGTTTAAAGGGGACAGAAGAGAGGAGACTGCCCACCTGAGTGCTGCAGTGTTTCATGGATGTAATCAGTAGCATCAGCAGGGAGGCCAAAGGAACTGATAATCCACCTGGATCAATATGAGTCCAGCAGCCAAATCGAGTCAACAGGCTTTAAACAGAATATAAAGAAGCGCAGATCCAAACCCCTGCTTTAGAATGTGTGGTTTCCATCTTTAGTTTTTGTATATTTCTACAGTATTTGTACTAGTTGAAATGTTGTTCTTAGCCGCCTCTCCTTTGTATCATGGGTGTCTCCGTGGGGCCAGATAGAATCATTTTTGAAAATGCCCGTTTGAACATTCCTCCACGTCACTTTCAGGAAGGACACGCATCCCGTGCAACCGCTCCTTGTTTCTACCTTCAAATGGCCTGAGTCATTCCATTCAGAAAACCCCCAATCACGAACCGCAACTGTACGAAAATGGAATACGTGAATTTGCCTTCTGATCTGGTCCACAACGCGATAATCAAACGATCTTCATAGAGTATCTCCACTCGGGCTTGTTTGAGCTTGGCTCCTCCATCAGTTGTATTTCATCATGTCAGGAAATCGCAGCAGGGTTGAAGATAAAGTGGAGTGATGCTCGTCCAGGAGGAATGTCAGTTTTATTGACTGCAGAGGAGACCTGAGAGGAATGGCTTTGATAGCGTGCCTCACTTCATCGCTTCATTCACGGCTGTGTGTGTGTGTGTTAGTTTGTGTGTGTGTTAGTGTGTGTGTGTGTGTGTGTGTGTGTAGCTACCGTTCACAGTGATGGTTAATTAAACGCCTTAATTCTATAGCCTTAATACTTTTTCTTTGATGATATCTTTCATTTAATAACTGTGTAAGCCCATATTGAAAAAGAAGAAATGTATTCATTCATTATTAAGATGAACTGGTTTGGTTGGATATCGTCACTGATGGTTCTCATCAGCTCTTCATTATACTAGTGAATTATATGACGTGGGGACATTAGAGTTTACTGTTTGTAACTGTACTAATGGTACACATTACAACGTTAGGAGCATGTTAAAGAGACGTAGCACTTTTTCTTTGGAGCCAGTGTTTTTTAAGAAAGCCCACTGCAGGATTCTTGGAGGGATAAAGGCCCTAATCAGGGATTTGATAGGCATATTAAGCACACCACGTAAACCACTCGAGTGAACACGCTGTTGCAGCTAGAGGCTCCACAAAAATCTGATCAGCACGGTGAAGGGTGGAATCTGAGAAGCGTTGTGAAACAAACCAAGGTTTCATAGGAAAAGTTTGGATCAAGAGTTCTCAATCCATTGCCAATTTCTCAATACAAAGAACATTCTGATGCCAAAATTGGTTGGAGACCAATTAATACTGAAGTGTTTCTTAGTAACAGTAGATTTATCTGTTTGAATCATGACCATGTGCTTTAAAATGAAGAGGTGACTGTAAAAGCTTACGCAATTCTTTGTTCTTCTATGTGTAAAAAAAACCAGTAGTTTAAATTAGTAGGACAGAAGATACCTTATTTATTTTTTCACATAGCTTTATTTATTAATACTAAACTATAGTTTGAGAATTTTTTTTTGTCTTTTTGAAAAATGAACTTTTGGTAGCTAAAGCTGCTGTACATTGTAGACCATTTACCATTTGTATCTGCTATATTCTATTCAACCTTATTTATTTCACTGTTGCAGACCCTGTAAATATGTTTCCTAGATGATGAACTGTAACATTTACACTTATTTTGAAAAATAAATGTGTGAACCAAAGTGGCTCTGGATGGTGATACTCTGAGTGATCCCCTGAGGTGCAGTGATATCAACGTGTTATCTGTGTTTTTTTAATCTCACCTGCACATTTGCAGACTCTGGCACATCTGGTCTCCTCAAATGGGATTTTGTCCTCTCTTGGGGCCTTTAAATCTGATCGTTTTCTTCTTTCTTATCGTGACTGTTCTTATCTCAGTAGTGTGAACAGATGTGTTTAGCGTTGATGGGTTGTGTCTGAGGTAGGGGGGAGGGGGTCCTCTGAGCGAAGAGCAAGTCGACCTCTCATCTAACCAGTGGCCTAATAAAACACCGGAAAACACAAAGACCTGCAGGTCAGAGCTGGAAACCTGGATAATCCTCAGCACAGACTGCACTGTTGTTTTGACTTGTCCGTCTTAGCTTGCTCATAAACTTCAAGGTGAAGACGCTTCTCCGGAAGGATCGACTAAACAAACAGAAGGGTCAGTTTCCCAGGCCTAGAAAACGTTAAATACTGCATTACAAAGCTTTGACACTATTGGTTCGAATGAGCTATAACTTGATTCATACAGAATAACACACTATATATAGATTATCCTCGTATGTTGAGACCATTGATCATCAGGGTTATCAGAAAGTTATCACTTATGTAATACACAAAATCCATCAAATCACAGCATGTGGGAAAGAAGGGATTTATTCCTGCTATCCATTTTGTAGCTAATTCTAAATGTAAAACTGTAAATATTCATGACACATTCTCCTCAGTAAAAAGCCCTTTCTCATATTCTAATAAGGCAAAGTCCAGTAAACATCTCGTCTACATTTGAGACAACGAAACACTGGAAAGTTTTGGGTTGTTGTGGATTTTGGGATGAATAGTTTGGTATCTACTGAATATGGTTTAAAAAGAAACACGTGTCTTTGGGGCTCACGCTTTCTGAAATGGAAAAGAGATGAATCCAGTCTTCAAGCAGATTCTGTAGGTCCAACAATGAAAATAGTCTCTGGGAATCAACTGAGCTTTGAGGGACGTGTCCCAGTCCAGTGGAACACCTCATCTTTTATAGGAGGATCTTGTAGTAGTCGTCCTTGTAGCTGTATAAGACGACCATGGCCATCCTGCAAGAGGACAACATATGTCATTTCAAAGATTTAAAGGTTCAGTGTGTAAGATTTAGGTGAAAGGGATCTGTTGGCACAAATTGAATATTAAATAATCCTCATGATGTTTTCACTAGTGTGTTTCATTGAAATTGTACAAATTGTTGTTTTCTTTACCCTAGAACAGGCCCTTTGTATTTAAATACTTTATATTTACAACAGAAAAAACACTAGAGATCTCCCAAATGTAACAACTCAATAAATATTCAGCTGGCAGGGTCTTCAAGATCTTAGATTTCTCCAGGTTAACAGGTCAGTCCTGCTGAAATAACTCAGGATTCAACCCTGCCCAGAGCCCATATCCAGGGCCAGAAAGTCCCATAACTCAGTGTAGAAAGGAACATTACCTACATACTACAACTAAAATGTAAAATCACTACGTTCACATTAAAAACATGTATTTACATCATCACTTAAAATATTGGTACTCGAAATAGTTTTTTAGCCAGTGGAACAGCTAGAGTCAGCCCTGCTGGTTGATCCGTCTGCTACTTTAGTCCAAACTGAAACATCTTGACAACTATTAGATGTGGAGGAAATGTCGGCCTCCGCTCTCGCTTTACCTAGTTTTGCCAGGGGATGCGTCAGACTGGCTGCTAGGTGTGCATGCATTATGCGAATGTGATCACATGATATCACAATACCTCAGAATAATAGTCCGGACTACTGGCGAGACGAAAAATCATACGTCTCCTTTAATCCAACATGGTTTGATCGTGGTGAAACTAAATGCTAGGATGGCTGTTAAAACTGTGTAGGAGACAGTGAGCAGGCAGCAGCTCATAGTAGTGCTGTCGTGTTGGATTTGAGGTCATGCCCACCACAGTTTTGGCTGAAAGCAAAGCTCACTGACGAGGAAGCCCAGGGGATACATTTAGTTTATGGTCTCGCTGCAGCCAGGTGACTGCATGGGCCCTTTTGCTCGCTCATCTGGCCTCAATTGCCTGTGCCCCACATTCGATGAAAACAACCAAACAAACATATAAAAACACATGCTGAATATGTCCATTGTTGCCTCTATGACGCTCATTTATCAGCAAAGACTTTTTCCCCCTAAATGGCAAATCAAACACACAGCAGAGACAGGAAATTAAAACCAACTGCTCTGGAGAGGCAGATGGGAACGCAGAAAGAGAGGCTTTGATTTCTTTTTTTTCTGGTTACCATCTCATTCATGAAAGAGAAAATCCGTTGAATCCCTCACAGCTTTGCTCTCTATGGGCATTCACAAACATCACAACACTAGAAGCTCAAACACTGAGGATTTAGCCTGAGATTTGAAAAAAAACAACAAAAAAAACATTCCACTGGGGAGCTTGCAAATTAGTAACCGCTCCTTCCACAACCAGAGTACTGGACGACGTTAACCTGCCCCCCCGACCTGCAATGCAAACTCGGTGTCACTCAACTGAGGTGTTACGACACCAAACAGGAGACCAAACAAGGAAAATCCTTCTCTAGATTTCTCCTCAGGAAAGAGGATCAGCTGAGGATTTAATGTTCTGCCCTGCAGTAGTTATCTGTCTAACAGCTCTCTCTTTGAAAGAGGCTGACTGTCACTGTTACACCTGGAGTGTGTGGAATTGGTCAGAGCATTGGAGTTGAGCAGTTGCCCATAAAAGGAAGTCTGCCTCTTTTACCTTTTTATTAAACTGGTCTATAATGTATTCCACTGTTAGCCTCAGGTTTCATTTTAATACAAATAACAAGTCAGTAGTGGATGGCGCGGAGAGGCAAGACTCTGGGTCTCTGGCTCATCTTCACTGAGATGAGATGTCTGTATACTGTTCGGGAAATGTCTGTACAGTATCGAGTTGTTTTCTTGCTTGAAGCTAATTTGACTGCAGATTTTAGCCACATGAACAGTGTGGTGCAGAAATGCAATATAGGCTAGGTATGGACAACACAACAGCTCCCCATAAGTGTAGACTCTTAATTCACTACCATTATATAATAAAATGATAGCTAGCTTGGCTTGACAAGAAACTGTGCAGGAATCAAACATGTTAAATTACCGTTTTGTGATTTTGTAATGGTGGATCTCATCACAGATGGACTTCAGGTAACGTTGCTTGGGGAGACGAGACAGCAGAGTCTTCACGCTGCTGTTGAACTGCTCTTCACTGTCAAACTGGAGAGACGGCAGAGGTAGAACGAACAATAAGCGGGAAAGTTATGTGACAAAATGATGTTAAAACACACGTCAAACTCAGAGAATGAACAAAACCCCACGCAGAGTGAGGCTCTGCTACAACCTGCCTCACAAAGTGTGAACATGTTTGTTCAGACTAACAAAAAAAACAGACTGCATTTTGTAAGAGGGAATAGTTTTTCATCTGCAGCCTCGCAGTATATTTTTGCATGTCAAGAGCAGCAGAGCAGTGAAGCTACAAAGCTACAGTGGGTTTATGGATTTCTTTGGTTCCTTGTGTGACTTGGGGTAATTTGCTGTATTTAAAACAGGCCTTTCCTGCACGCCTGCATATACACACTGGGTATTGTCATGTGTTTTATACACGAAATGTGTTTTCTTTGACACATGCTTATAGGCGCTGACCGCCTCTGTATAGGTGGCCCTTTCATTTTACGGAGTGGAGGCTTTTGCTAATATAACAGCAGTGCGAAGAGCATTTTTCCAGCTTCCTTCATGTTTCTTAGCACAATATAATTAAAGTCTTATTTTTACCCTATGTTGAGAGGGACCCAGGTTTTTACGAGTGCAGTCAGGAGTTTGGAATGTGAATATTAACACCTTTCAAGTATGCGTTTCGTTAACCGCGTCTGACGCACTTGAGTCTTTTTAAAGGAGTGAAAGTTTTGTAACAGGCCTGGGGTGTTCCCTCGCTGCACTCCTCATCAGTCAGGACTGTAAGGAAGGAGACGGGATCCCCTCTTCCTGTCTCGAATCCTGACTTCTATTGGCTGTTCTTTTCCACTCCACCGCCACCCACCCCTTCCCCCAACCCTTCATTGTTATGCAGCCGTTTATTAACTCTGCAATGTTCTTGATGAAGCCAGTAGGGGACCAACCTCTAAAGACAGGAAGTTGATCAGTGTTTCCTTTTGCAGATCCACCTGTGGGATAAAAAACACAATGGAGCCTTAACTTTCTGTGCAACAACTTCACAAGCGTAAATGAGGAATACTCCTTTCATGGTGAAACATCAACCGTTGCCTAACAGGCTGCATAATTCTTTCAAAACACACAAACCCAGACCACTCCAGCATCAGAAAATTACTTTTAATTCCACTTTCACAACGCTCTCAGCAGGCCTGAAAGCACTCCATGTTCCCTTTCCAGGAAGAGACTAATGGGCTTTATCGCTGGAAACTGAAGGCTGCTGTGTTCTAGGGTGGCCGTTTAATAAACATGCTGCTGTCATACGCGAAAAGAATTACAGGCCCGTGTACCTGCCGAATGCTATCAACGTGATTATGCCTGTATTTATAACTCAGATTTATTGTTGCGTTTCCTGATGTAATCCAGACCTCAGCAGGGATGACAAATGTATTTGGAATATGCGGCAATATAGCAAAAAAGGGGACAAGCAGGGATTATTTACTTTGAGAATATCTGGCCATAAATCTACAACGCCACCACAAATAAACTCGATATGGCAGCAATTTACATCCCCCAAAACTGACACACTGGCTGCCTTCTGTTTAGTGTTCATTGTTCTGTAGCGACTGGAGTAAATTCACAACCATCTTACCTCCGACAGGGGATTTTAGCAACAAGGCAAATAACTATATAAGGGTTGCTCCAAGTGATGTTTACTGTTTTAGCTATCAAAAGCTCTTTTCTCGCCCTGCGATTTCACACATGAATTCAAGAGATAAGGTGGGAGAGCGAAAAGAAAAAAGAATACTCAATAGCTGGGGAGCTGGGATTGGGAGGGATAAAGGGGTAAACAAACAAATGACTTACCGCCAGAATCTCAATGTCGTTGCTCTTGTTCTGCAAATTGCTACCAAGATTCTGCAATCTGGTTTGGATCTGAGAGAGAGAGGGATGAAGAGAAAAACAAGGTGGAGGAAAATATGAATTGTTTCACTATCAAAATAAAAAAGCAGGGAAAAGAAATGAATATGCACATGCAATCATTTAAAAAGCAAACAGCCTGTCTCATGTTTCAAGCGAATTATTTTTAATGACAAACGCTCTGATGCTTAAGATAGATACAACGTTTCCCTTCGGGGTTTCCAACAAATTAGAGTCCAAGTATGATGAGACAACCTCTCTTCATGTCACAAAATTTAATTTAAGTTTTCACGTTAGAGCTCTCTTCACCAGTTAATATATTAAGAAGAAGAATCTACCTTGTTCATTTACTTATGAGATGCTCATAAAGAAGTGAGTGTAAGAAAGAGAATAAATGAAGATAGAGAGGAAAGGGGTTACATATGTGTGAGAGTGTGGTATGTGTGTACGTGTCTATAGTTATGTTGACATATTTAGGTTTGAAACAATTGTTCTGAGGACATTTTGCGGACAAGGGCACATTCCCAAAAGTCCTGTTTAAGACACTGCGCACGTGCGTGCATTGCCCAAATCGTTGTGTGCATTACTAACTTGAGTCTCATAGCGTCGTCTAGCGCTGGAAGAAACCTTTTCTGGGCTGATGACATTCACATTCATGTTCATGGTACAGCTGCTCCCATGTTGCTCTGAAGAGCCTGGAAACAAAAAACAGGAAAATGTCCACATTTTATCCAACTATCCAGCTTCTTACATGATAAATATAATAATATTTAACAGACAATCACACCTCAAAGTCACGATGACAATGAAAACTGCTTTTATTGGCTGTTGCTGCTGTTGTTGGCTCCCTGTGTGTTTGTGCCAGAAGTGGTGTGAAATTTAACACTTCTTTGATTTGTTTATCACACTGCCTAACAAACTGTTTCGATGCCAGAGGGCAGTCCTACTGTACAGATAGCACATTCATTAAAGAACTCTGACTCATAATTTAACACTTAAACTACGTGTAGCATTACGGTGGAGTCACGGCACAACTGTACGAACAGAGGTGTGACTGTGTTCGTGCTACAGTACGGCTTTAAGGTTACAAAAATACTGCACATAGGAGCCAACTGTAAAGACGTAAAGCTGCTGATCGGACAGAGCTGAATACAGTACCTGTGGTGTTGAGCTGGGATCCTTTGGGGTTCTGGATAGACATGCTTTCAGGGATTTCTCTGCAGGAGCACAAGCACGACATTTAAATGAACGACCTCTTTCACATCACTCACAGAAATCTGAGCATTAAATCAAAAACTTCTTTACCTGATGTTTCTCTCCTCAGAGAATTTGGTCCGACATTTCTGAATGATGTGGTCCCCCAAGTCCAACTCAGGGATACGCTTCTCTGACTGCCTGTCCTTCTCAAAGGATTTAACCTTAAGACAAAAAAACGACTGTTACACAGGTTTCTGGACAACGTTCCCATAATTCCCTGTAATAAAACAGTTTGGAAAGCAGAGGGATCCGAAACGCTACCAGAAGGTTCAGTGTTTGAGCTTCTAGTCTCTTGCTATTAAAGACAAATCAAAACTTTAGAATTTCTAGATCAGATTGAGTGATCATTGGCTGTGTAGAATGGATGCTTTACCTTCACATAGTTTCCTTCCTTGTCAGACACCAGGGCCATGCAGGTGATGCCGTTCAGCTTGCAGTGGTCCAACAAAGTCTCCTGAGACTGAAAACACACAACAACAAAAGGATGAATAACTAACACACACTTTGAATAGCATGTAAACAGTAATGAAATATTTAAACACAGGAACCATGATGGAATTCTGCTTTTCTGGCTTATCAAAGAACTGGATTTATGAAAACTTGAAACTGTCCTCATACTAGATTTACAAAGTATTCCTTCAGCTAAAACTATGATGACACTCAGTAGAACACATACCTCCGCCAAGGCCCATCAGTCCCTTACATGCAATCAAGTAGCACCTAATTCCACACACATATTAATAACAGTTACCTAAATGTTCCTGATCAAGATCCATGAATTTTTCCCAGGCAAAACAGTGAAAATTTTGAAAAACATCCTAACTTACAATGTTAGAAATAAATCCTGGATCTTCACCGAATTGTATTGGTTCTTCCCTGACCCATACCACATCCTGTACCAAGTCTTTTGGAAATCGTTCACAACCAACAAACATACGGACAGAGGTGAAAACATAACGTTCTCTGCTGAGGTAGTCACAGATCAAGCTTGAAAACATTGAAAGCCACAGGAATTTTATAATTAAAGCATCACAGTTGCACAAGTTTGTGACTCTTTTGATCACTGAATGAGTCAGCAGAAAAAGTGTGGTTGAGATAAAAATCCCTTTAAGTGTGAAGGTAGGAAAACTAGTTTGAGAGAGAAATTCCTCTACAGCAGCATGTTTAATACAGTTTTGATTTAAGTGAAGAGCGTGGACTATGCTTAGACTCAATGGATGCATTAAAGCATGACAGTGTGTATGTATATACGTTTGTGTCAGCTGACTTTATCCTCGTTACCTTGACTTTGGCTCCTGTGCTAGACAGGCAAACAGTGGCGTGAACAAACGCCCTCATATAAGCCTCAAGATTTCCTATTTTCTTACAACTTTCTCAGTGACAGAACATATGATGTAAAAGGGAAGTCACTGCCTGGAGGGCAACGGGCAGCTCTGGGCCGAGCGCCTTTAATGACCACATGTGGTAGAGGTTTTGCCATATTTGGCTGATAAAAGCTAAAAGAGTGGAACCGTCTCCTGAGGATGAAATAAAGCTGCGGATATTGTATTTAAAGAGGCTACCATGTGAAACGCGTTAACAAAATGTTAAAGCAGGAGAAACAGGCAAACAAGGTGTTCTCACCATCTTGCCACTGGTCAAGTAGCTGGCCTGCATACATAATCAACATACGTTGACAACACACGCACTCTTGAACACTGCTTGTTTTCAGCCAAACCCAACCCTTCCTAATTACTTCTAAGGATCCAGGGGAACGGAAGGCAGCCAATCACGTTGGTCCTGGGCCAGAACAAAAGACAATGAAGACCACTAAAGCAAATTCTTACCCACTGCAGAAGTGGAAAGTTAAAACAACAAGGGGTCATAAAGAGGAAGGAGGAAAAAACAATGGGCATAAAAATGTGGGCAGAGGTCCATATGACAGGGAGGGTGTTTCACACAAATACGCACAAACAGGACCGACACAAGTTTGTCACATAAACACAGAGAATGTGACGGCGGCATGGTATCTGCAGATTTACACCAGAGGATAAATGACTTCACTCTGATGGGGCTGATCCCAGCCTGGTTGTTGTCCAGTTACAGTAGAGCTCACGCAAACGAGCTCATTAAATAACTTTATTTGAAACTTGTCTCACAGATGATGTGTTGTCACATCAGGTGTCAATCAAACACAACTGCTGCTCTTTTTCCTGGATTTTCACTATTTCTGATACTGTCAGGATTCATCTGCTGATGAAAAACAAGGGGCTTTTCCATCAGGACCGATGCCAAGAGTGGCCTGTCCTCTGTAGGTGGGATGGGGTTACTACAGTGTGTGTATTTTACACAGCAATGGTTGACTCC
The DNA here is from genome assembly GCF_024713975.1 of Paralichthys olivaceus. Taxonomy (NCBI): domain Eukaryota; kingdom Metazoa; phylum Chordata; class Actinopteri; order Pleuronectiformes; family Paralichthyidae; genus Paralichthys; species Paralichthys olivaceus. The sequence goes on along the minus strand of NC_091104.1, from coordinate 16,852,530 downwards.
CATAGTCTATCTACAAAGACTGAGTTTAAACATGCAACAAACATGAGGGCTGTGTTATATAAAAGTTTATGAACACAGACTCATGAAATCCTTCTGCTTGAACTGCGACATAAAGATTCTGTGTTGGTTCTTTTTTTTTCTCACAGGTCTTTGAAAAACAGAAGGGGAGCGACATTCTAAGAAGTGAACTTTGCTTCCTTTAGCTGAGATATATTTAGCCTTAATTACTCTTATTCAACTAGGTTTCAGGTCGTTTTTATGCATTTTACTGTGTTGTTGCTCATATAAATGTTGACCATTATGATTGAGTTTCAATTGTGCTGTCTTCAATTAGATTGCGGCTCGGGCTGCAATTTTCATTGTCTGAACCCGACCCCAGCGTGATGTTCTCCCTAATTACAGGGATGTGCAACATAAAAACATCAAGTAGATATTCAGGCTAACGAGACCAAACCCATTTCAAATACCATTTCAAAATAATGTGTCAGAACCAGGTCCGGTCCAAAAAGGCTTGGAATAAAAAAAAAAAACTACAGAAAAAATAAAGATTAGTACAACTTGATAGTGCCAATGGTTTTACACAATTGCGCACAAGCGCTGGAAAGTGAATATTTATGCAAACAACGCAGGTGTCAACACATCTCAAGGAGATGCAAAGTTTGTAACTCAGCAGAGCACCTTCATATCAAAACTGTCTCGATTAGGATTTCCTAACTGAAACCTGTCAGACAGTGAATGCAGGACCACCAGGTGGGCCACTCACCTGTGACACATCGTAGGCGATGTCCGCAGAGATGCCGCTGCTCCACAGCTTCTGGACGACGCTGATGGCTTTAGACATTGAAGAATGTCCCACTGGGACCACGAGGGCATCGCAGGAGCTCACAGATGGCTGATGTAAAACAAACAACAAAAAAAGTGTAAGCACTGAAAGGTTATTGAACCAGTAGTAAAATAATATACTTAGTAAATGTGTTAATAAATAGTTTCAGTGCTTATCTCTGTTTTCAGACTATGTGCAGTATTCTGGACCCATCATTAAACATTCTGAATCTGAACCTCCAGAAATAACTCCATGGCGTCAAGAGTCACAGTGATCATAGTTATTAACATGTTTCTAAAAGTGGCTGTGTGGCGGCCGACTGCTGTAATAAGGCATCATTAAATATGAAACTCTTGTCTGCTGCTCCTTCATTACAATAATCAGGTATTATCAGAGCTCCGTGTGTGTTTGTGTGTGTGTGTGTCTCTCACTGGCTCTTCCATGTTCGCTATAGCAGCGCAGACTTTGTCCAGAGCCACACTGGCCCCTACTGCAGAGGGGACTGGTACTGTGGAGGCTGGTCCTCGAAACTGCAGGATCTAACAGCGGAGAGAACAAAGATTTCATCATAAATGCACATAGTTCATACTGGTGCATATTGGCAAACAGAAACACAAACATGTCTCATATCGGCTCACGTCTGAAGTGGAACGTGGACAAATGAATGTAAAACCCACCAAGTGGTCGTAGCGTCCTCCGGCAGCAACAATATCTGGTACAGTTCGCCTGCGTTTCCTGATGAAAGCCACAAACTGGAAGATGACCCCAGAGTGGTGCTGCACCTTGTACACCAAGCCCAAGTTGACCACCACCTACAGAGGGAATGTATCCACGTTAAAAAAAAGAGAAAAGGAAAACACTGGCTCCTCTTTTAAACTTCTCACTTAAAATCACCTGCAGTTTAACTCCCAGTCTATGCAGCAGCACCGTGAGCTCCTCCAGGTCCTTGAGGCCCTGCTTGGCCAGCTGGGTGACGGCAGTCTTCTGTTTGGTGAGTGGCGTCAGCAGTGGCAGCAGGTCCTGCAGGTTTCCCTTCAGCTCTGTGTACTTGTAGAGCGTCTTCAACTGGAGGCAACAGAGGAGGAGAGTTGTTGATGCTTATGAGCGACTACGAGCGAGTCGCTGCAGGAGTGATTGTTTTTACAGAAGGTTCAAAAACCTCCGTGGACACATACGCTGTTTGGTGACAATGAAAAGTTGCAGAACTTTGCCTCCACCTCACGTTTGGTCAACTTTTCACTCTGAGGCAAAGAAAAGATAATAGAAAGGTTATATTACCATATTTGGGGAAAAAACCAACTGTATGTGTTCAAAGCAGGATATCAATAACAGACACGCAATGCTTTTAACATCTGTGATGCATGTGTGACCTTCACTGACCATGGCGTCACACAGTATGTTGGAGGCCTGGCCCAGTTTGTCCTCGGGGACTCCGCTATGCAGAAGGATGGCCTTCAACATGCTGGTGTGGTTCAGGTAAATATTATAGTTCCTTTCCTACAGTCACCAAACACATGGAAACACACCTTTAACCCTTTCAGCTGCAATTACTGTCAAAACCATGAGCCCTACTGTATGATGAGCACCTCAGTGAGTAATGACTGCTGTGTCCCGCTGCCCTCTCATTCTGTCCGACTCACATATTCTTATAAGCTTTCACAAAAAGTAGCCGGGTGGTGGAGAGGATCTACGAGGGATGAACTAGAGATCAGACCCAAGGTTGAGTGGGTTCATGTGACATGCAGAGGAATTCAGCGACTGGAGACTGACGCAGCGCTGGGACATGTGGACAGGAAATGGTTTGTACTGGGGAGTCAGGGAAGGAAGTGGACAGAGCTGCACATACCAGATTTACTGTGTCAATAATAGATACAGTGTAAATCTATCAGGCTTACACATACTTTAGTATGTTAGGAATGTGAGTGGGAAGTGAAATGGGGAAAAAACAACAACAGCGCAGGTTGCAATAAAGGAATCTGTAGGAAATAACAGAAGAATGACGCATCCACATAGTTCGCTCTGTGAGTGTGAATGAAGACAGGGCAGCGCAGCATAAACTGTCAGCTCACTGGACCATTTTTAGTATAAACAGTTCAAATGTGTAACCTGAAGTGCAGGGAATTCCTGGACTATTTCAGAGATGGTGTAAATGGTCTCAGCATCAGGGAGCAAGCTGTTGGTGACGGGCGTGATGATATCAAAGGCGCACTCCAGGAGCTCCCTCGGGTGAGCACGATCCAACTTCCTCGTGCGGAACACGCGTTCAATGCTATACCTGGAGCAAAATGTGGAGAAACACAGGCGTACTGTTTATTCCCAATAAGCACGTCAGGTTTTCCAAAAGATACAGAACACAGATCACTTTTGATAGACATTTTAGGTCATGATCTTGGTATTAACTTAATTCAAAGCAAGCTCACACAACTGGAGTAAATTTACTTGTCAGGGATTTTTGTTCAGCCAGCCATCAGGGGTCGATGGCAGGCTTAGATGTTTGTGGCTCCACTTTTGGGGAGCTGTCATGTCCTCAAACTTTACATGCAAATCTATGGTTTATACCATAGAACAGACAGTGGAATTTATAAGTTTCAAATAAGTAATTAAAACAACTTGTTTGCTTCAAAATTTGCAGAGGACTTTGTTTTGACTTTATGATCACTGATGGATCAGTAAGGCCTTGTTGGCATAAATATGTGTTGAATCAAAGAACTTTACCGTTTCAGGTGCGTCACATTGTTGCGGGCGACAAATCTGGCAAAAGGCACCTAAGGTGAAAAGAGAGTTTAGACACTGGGTTCACTCGAATAATGACAGTGAAGTAGGTTCATACCAGCCTGTAATCAATCACAGTGTGGAAACAGCCATTTAGTCCTCAGGGTTTCCTGAGCTAGCAGGATCTTAAGGCGGCTGCTGATTGCAGCCTCACACTATGTGTGCGCTTACATTTGCTGATGCAAATAGTCAGATAATTAGTGTTTGTGTGCAAGCGTGGACATACACACCTGTGTGTATGCGTGTGTGACTGTGTGTTGGGCTCACGTGAAGGTCGTAGGGCAGCGTAACCAGCATTCCACTGTGGTCCATGAAGCAGGCTAGCTCACTGCTATCATACAGCTTCCTGTTTCTGGGGAGGAGCAGCGGTGTCTGGAGACGTACCGCACCTGAAGGCAAACAGTGTATCACTGCAACATTTGCATAAGCTAACATGACCCTCACCCGAGAAGAACTGATGCATGTGAGCAGATACAAAGCCAGGATAAATAAATAAGTACAGCTGGACATCATCAGCAGCGTGCACAAAAATAACACTAGCACCTGCACAGAATCTGCGCTGCCCAACAGTGCACTTATTGTTTCACTGCCTCTCACTGGGGCAGATGTTGGGGTCCTGAAACTGACTTCCAGCAGGTCAGGAGTCCAAGTGGTTCACAGTGGAGAGTCAACAAAGGCTCATGTTCTCACACACACACACACACACACTGTACTCACCATGCTTCTTGAAGATCCTGGTGATTGTTTCATACACATGCTGCTGCAATTTTGCACTGTTGAAGCTGAAGCTGCCCTGAAGGGAGACCAAACAAACAGTCTCTGTTAGGGATCAGGAGACATCAATTAAGCACTAACAGGCCTTCTGCGGCTCCGTTGTGTACAGAGCAGATGAGAGAAGAAGCATGGAGGGGATGGTGCAGCCATTCATATGTCTGCAGTGACATCTAGAGGTCGAGATGGGTAACTGACCAGACCATGTTAAAACCAAGATCCTTGAGCAGAAGTTTGACTTTGAATTACTGGGTTCTAATAGTCTCATATTTTAGCCTAGAAGACATTGCTGTAGTGCACCCTTACCTGAGTAATGAGTTATGATTTTGTGTTATATATTCTGATGAATATATCACTATGACCTTTTACCACTGAGATGTAATCACTGTATCTTTGAGTCCAAGTGACAACTGATCAGAAGTTGAAGAAAATCCCTCAAGGCCGTCTTGAGATATCACATTCAAGAGGCCAAAACCATGTATTCTGGGCCACCGTGACCTTTGACCACCAAAATCAAATCAGTTAATCAATGAACCCATGTGAACATGTTTACCAAATCTTAAAGAATTCCCTTGACACGTTCCTTGGATATTACATTCACTACATTCATTCTAAACTCTGTGCTCACCTCTGTGCTTGAGCTGTCACAGTAATCTTTGGCTCCCAAAGTCAAATTTGTTAATCCTTGAGTCAAAGTGAATATTTGTGACAAGTATGAAAGGATTCCTTGATGGCATTCCAGAGATATAACCTTCAGAAGGCAAAAGCTGTGCTTTGTGAGGCCCCCCTACCCTTAACCATTGAACACTAAAATCTAATCAGTTCATTCTTGAGTCCAAGAGAATATTTGTACCAAATTTGAAGAAATTTTCTCAAGGCATTTTTTTATAATACGTTCACAAAGATAGATAGACAACCTGAAATAAAAACATGTAAAAACAATTAAACAAAATCTCCCATCAATAGCATGGGCAACCCCAAGCAACAGCCATACCTTATGTAGATCTATGTCGTAGGTGTAGTCCATGACCGGTGAGGTTTTCTGAGTGAACAGCTGACCCACCATGGTGCGGTACGCCTTGCCGTTGATATTGGCCATGGTGTGCTGCAGCACCTCATGCAGCTCCGACTCCTCCATCTGAGGCGGAGGCAACAGTTCACTCTTGAGCAGCTCCTGGGTGGTGGGCCGCAGGGCTGGGTCGTGGTTCAATAGCCACTCTATCACCTTTCTCTGTCAGACAAAAATAAATGCAGGGACGTATTCTAATGTTAGACTGGGATGGGTAGAAGATGTTTATCAGTTGCGTGCTACAGAAATTCTCACCTGTGTTCCCTGCTCATATGCTGTAAAGTCCTCCGGAAAGATGATGGGCTCCTGCAGCACGAAAATACATGAGGTGAGTAAGAAGTCAGTTTAAAAGCCCAGAGCTTCTTAAATTACTTCCAGATGTGAAAATAGACATACAACACGCAGCTGGCTTAGGACAGAGATGCGCTCTGCCCCGGTGGTCATCGGCCTGTATGACATCTCGAAGAGGATGATTCCCAAGCTAAAGAGATCAACTTTCTGAGAACAGAACAATGAAAAACAAAGGATTAAAAAAACTTTAATGGTGTTTAACCAGACAAGGTTGAATGATATTGTATTTACCCAGGTTAGTGTGTGGTTATCAACTGTTTAATTTCAAATTCTTACTTGGTTGTAGGTGGCTTTAGTATTTCCTTGAACCTCTGGACTGACGTAGAGGGCAGTGCCAACCATGCCTGTCATGTTACCTGGAGACAGTGATGCAAAGTAACACAAAGTGCTGAAACACACATCAGACACCACAGTAATCAAAGGTCAGTGTTATGTGAAAATGTTCATCTCTGTACCTGTTGGGTCCGGTTTGGCCAACGCTCCAGAGACGATCTCCTCCACTTCACATTTACCTGCCGCCTGAAACACAGATACAGTTTGTCCACAGGTTTATAACATGTTCAACTAGTGAAGCTGTAAACAGCTGTAAACAAGTAAACACTAGAGGAGACACTGTGTTTCAGCGAATTCCACCACAGCCACATTCTTTGGTTGACGTTGTGGGATCTACATACCATGTTAGCAGGATGGTCTGTAGCTAAGCCAAAGTCTCCGATCTTCACATGGTCCTGCGAGTCAAGGAAGATGTTGACAGGCTTCAAATCCCTGTGAATCATCCCCTGATGAAAAATAAATGAAAAGAGATCTGCTTGGTCATTAAATCCTTGTGTCTGGCTTGTTAAAGTTTATGTTGCTCATGATCAGTACCTGCTCATGGATGTAAGCAAGGCCATCTAGTATTTCCCTGAACAGCCTCCATAACCGAGTCTGGTCCTGATGCAGGCCGTGGTCTATTGTGTCTCTTAAAGTGCTTTTTTCACAGTATTCCATCTGCCAGGAAGTGAAAACATGAGTTTTTGGTAGTGCAGAGACCTCTAGTGGTTAAAGTGGAGCACAGAGGTGAATCTTACTTGTATGTACAGGTAATGTGCTATTTGGAGGGGTTGATCCGAGTCTGTGCTCTCTGCTGTGTCAGTCACTGGCCTTGACTTGAGCTGAGGAAATACACACGTATATATATATATATTGTTTTTTTTTTACACATAAAAACACAACCAAAGACAAACAAACAAATAAATAAATAAATAACACGGTGTCTTCAAACCTGCGACATCTCGTCTGTGCTTTCGTCACCATTGTCAAAGATGATGTCACTCCCCGAGTCACTATCAGACGGCCTGAATGCAAAAAGAAAAAAATAATAAGTGGTGTACTGAGTTGGGGATAGTCTCAACAAAGAAATTAAGATACTTACAAAAACGAAGCACCAAACACATCTTCTTCATCATCATCATCCTCATCATCATCGCTAGACTGGTGTCCGCTACACATGACGCTGGAGGACTTCTCGATGGAGGTGGACCACTCCACAGAGCTCGACAGGGTTGGAGGTGGTGCCATGTCTTCCGCGTTGTCTGGGAGGCCAAGTTCGTTAAGGAGCTGCGGAGGATCTCGGCCTTGAGGAAGCTTGTCGGCTGTGCTCTGAGGCTCTGAGCTGTCGGTGTTGCTCAGCACCCCTGAGGAGGGCGTCTCATGCCGCTCGATCCACGCGTTGTAGTAACGCACAATATTCTCGTGGTTTAGGCGTGAGAGCAGCGTCACCTCTCCTTTGATTCGTCTGAACTGCTTGCTGGCTGGGTTGACCTGGATGCGCTTCACAGCATAGTTACAGCCATCCAATTTGTTCTGAACCTGGAGGGGCGAGACAAAGTGGACACTAACAAACCACAGCCAGCTCTTCTAATCATTAAAGTCTGCTCACAATAAAGTTACTCTATGAAATAAAGGTATCAACCTTGATCACAGCACCAAAGGCTCCTTTTCCCAAAAGCTGCAGCTCCTCAAACTCATTGAAATACCGTGAAAACTGCCGTTGCACCCCGGAGATGAACAAAGCATCGAGGATGTGACTCCGTGGGATGACGGACGACGCAAAGTCCACAGCAAGATCTGAGACGACAAACCCAAAAAAACATTGTATGTAAACTATTAGATTTTTTACCAAAAATATCCTCTCAGATCTTTACAATTTGTCTATTTTTATGGACCACTGTTTGGACATTATAAGCTAACAAAACATATCGCAATTTAAAATATTGAAAAACAGATTAATCAAAGGGAGATGAAAACAACTAGCTGCAGCTCTAATAAATACCATCTCAATTAATTTATTTTTGTAGAAACCTGTACTTAACGTGTTTGTAGACTCAAGTCTGGGTCATGTAGACTCCTCATGCAAAGTGTGTTTCTAATATTCTGTCCATGTACATATTTGACATGACGTAACATGTGTATCACCTTCTGGACTGGCGTCCTGGCACTGTGGCAGGTTTTTTGGTGACGGAGGCTTGAGGAAGGAGTGGTCCAACAGCTGCAGGGGTGTCCAGCGCTCAGCCTCATTCAGGCACACGCACCTAGAACACAGAGACAAATGCAATATCATGAACGGTTCTACTGTACTGTAAGATACATGGTGTGTACTGAGCTGGAAACATATCCAGTCAGATGTACTGATCACAGTGCTGTTAACCACAAGCAAAAGGAAAGGGTCTGATGATCTAAATGAACCCAACAAGTTGCATGAAACCGCTCTTGCTATTAAATTTATGTATGAAATGATTTAAGCTTAAAACTATTTCAAACAGCCCCAGCGATGTTAACAGACAGCCTATAAACACTACGACCTAAAGGAACAAACAAGTGTTTTTGCCTGTTTAGCCTTTTAACAACAATCACATATGCTTCATATTAGAGCTGCTCACTTTCCAGAGCATAATCCTCAGCAGATGCGAAGTTTTGAATGTATTTGACCTTTTCCAAATGATTTTCATGAATTTATATATTTATACAGAATCTGTAGGTACACGGCAGTATCTGGGGTCTGGAAGCTTTCAGGTTTTTGCTTTTAGAATGACTATGACTATTTTGAAAGTTAAAGAGAATACCACAAACATATGATGGTACCAGATTGTTAAATTTGGTTATTTTTGCTCTCACCTTTATTTGGTTGGTCCGACTGATTAATATGAAAATGAATACTAGTTAAAAGTACATTTCCATTTCCACATACTGATAATTTGACTGTCTGTGTGGAAGACAAACAACAACAGTGAGCTATGATTTACAGTAAATGTGTTTAAACTGCGGTATAGTTGATTAAGAAGGTGGCGAGCTGTCTATCCATACATACTTGTGGAGGAAGTCCTGGAAGTCAGCAGGCAGGGTCGTTGGCACCATCACTGGATACTCCTTCACTTCTTTCCCCTGACTCAGCGCGAGCAGCATCAGCCCCAGGTTCCACACATCCCCTTTCTTCCCAGTTTTCGTCGGCATCGCTGTTTCCTCAGAGAAACGCACTCGAGCCTGCTCGAAAATGTCCTCTTTGCAGATTTCGGCGAATCTCTTCGACAAGCTGTAATCAGTCAGTCGGACGTTGCCCTCGGAGTCCAGCAGCACGCTGGAGGCCCCCAGCTGCTTGTGGACGACAGAGTTGGAGTGAAGGTAGTCCAGTGCAGCCAGCAGCTGGGACGTGTAATGGCAGATTTTATCCAGCGGGACCGGAGTGTGGTTGATCAGACTTTGGTTCAGGTTGACCCCGGAAACATGCTCCACCAGCAGGCTAACCACGAGGCAGTCCTCCTTCTCAGAAGAGCTCAGTGCCATGTAGCGCACCAAGTTTGGGTGATCCAGCTTCAGGAGGGAGTTGAACTCATTTTCTGCCCCGTGGATCTACACGGGAATTCAAGTGGACAATTATTTGTAACTATTTTAAGCGAATATACTGATTATTATGATTTGAATGTTTCTTCTCTACTTGCCTGCTTTTTACAGTTGTCAATCTTTTCTTTCTCCTGGCTGGTGAAGAACTTGCCAATCTTCTTGTTCCAGCACAGTGACCACTCGTACACCACAGCAAAGTCTCCTGAGTTTGCCTCGAATCCATAATATACATTACGGCCCAGCCTCTCACTTCCACCTGCCACACACATGAACACACACACACGTTACAAACCGCTAAGAACGGCGACAGTAAGTCACTTTGCACCATCACAGCTGCATCGTCTCAGACCTAAACTTTTCCCTCTGTGGACGACAAGCTCCCCAAAGGTGCTGCTGTAGAAGTGAAGAAGCTCTTGTGAGCGATGGTTGTCTTCATTGATCGTGTCACGCCTGTTGAAACAAATACAACTCTTTATTATGATAAATGATTATAATTATAATAATATAAAAATGTATAATATATAAACATGAGAAGCATTTTACTGTAATTGGACTGTTCTCAGTTAACGCTGTTTACCTGTGGCGTGTGTTCGAGGTAGTACGGCGGCGGTTGCTGCTTCCTTTCTTTGCTTCAGAGAGTTCAGGGGCAGCTCCCCCTGGGCTCGGGGGGCTCCTCCCCAACAGAGAACAGCTGGCATGGACTGGCTGCTCCATCGTCTCAAGTCGCTCCTGTGAATGTTAACGCCACAGAAAAGGAACATTACAACAAAATATTTCTGATCTTTACCTGCTACTGCTTTTCTATGGACAACAGTAAAAATGTTGTGGCTCATGTACCTGTTTGGCCATTTCCTTTCTTCTCTTTTCCTCTCGCTTTTCCTCCTCTCGTCTTTGGATTTCAGCCATTATCTCTTTTTCCTGCAAGGATTTAAAAAAATAGTCAACATCCCATTCAGCCTGTCAGTTGTGGATTCAGTTATTTTAGAAAAACAAACATGATGTGGGATAAGTTATGTAATCAATATTTATAAGTCAGAAAAATTTGATATAATATAAAATAGATAGTCTATCAATACTAATACTGAAAAAAACGTGTTTCATGTAGTAACAGTGCAATATTGTGCAGTTTTTGTGTGTGGTTCAGGGTTCAATGAATAAAACTAAATATTAGAATTTCTCGTTGCTTAGCTATATACATATTTATATATAAAACCATTGTTCATTAATATCCTAATTTATTTTGCTTCTTAATGATTTGGTTAAAGTTACATAGAGAAGACAAGATCTACTTTATTGTTCCTGTAAGAGTAACTTAAAATCAAATTAACGCTCAACCCCTGATAAAACGACCCAGCATGAGTAGCTCTCAGTGTTGCTTCCTCACCATCTCCTCCTCCTGTTTCCGTTGCTGGTCTATCTTCCGTTGCTCCTCCAGGGCTTCTTTCTCCTGCTGCCTCCGCTGGTTCTTCAGCATCTCCTCGTGGAAGGAGCGTGACGGAGGCTTGTTGTGCTCACTCAGGAAGCCCTGGATATGGTCCGCTAATTCGTAAATCATCACCTAGAGGATAAGCGGGCACAGAAGGTAGCAGTTGTCTGTTTGCGTGTGTGTGTATGTGGGTCTGTGTTTGTTTGTGTGTGTGCATCCTCACCTCCCCACATCGCACTGCTGCCAGCTTGTTGAGTTCACACTTTAGGGTCTCCAGGTTTTCGTTTGAGAGGCCTTTAGCATTCGTCAGCTCAAGCTCTGGAGGCCTGTTGGTGTTTGCCCAGGATTTTATGTTAGATCTTAACACCACAACTTAATGACAACGAGTTAACACTGAAATTACAATAAGAGCTCCACACTGGATCTGTGCACTGATTGTGTATTGATTACAAACAGGCACATGGGACACTTTCCCTGAAATATTAAATGCCCCAGTTCAGTATGAAACATAAAGCTTCTTTCCAATTTCTTCTTTCGTATCATGTGAGCTGTTAAAAGTACATTAATATATAACTTAGAGGACGAATATCCATATTCATTTGTTCATTCCTTTCTTTTTTCATATATTAGTTATTAGATCCAAAATCTGTCAAACATTTCAGTCAAATCTGTAACATTCTACAAAATAAAAAATGTAAATAAGATATCCAAAAATAGATATACAATAATATCACTTCCTGCATTGTGCAGAAAAAGCATTTAACTCTGTAATGTGAGAAGTATTTTTTCGACAAACCAACATTTATTCTCATGCATGTCATTAGGGCTGGATATCAACAATTATTGCAATTTAATTTGTATCAATATCAACATATAACTCATATATATATATTGTTGGTGTTAGCACACTGAGGAGATACAACACATAACTGATGGATGACTGGTTTGTAAAATATTTTCCTTGTCGTGTTTGCCATTCTCTGTTGATAAAGAGTTAAAAAGTATTTTCTATCTTAAAGAAACAAAAATGTGGTATTAATTGTGATTTTATTGATATCTATTTATATGAAACTGATAATCTCTGACCATATCGTCCTGTCCTACATTTTGTATAACTTTTTGCTTCATGAAATTAGAGGTAAGAGATCAGTGAAGTTTAGAGTTGTTTAATATATGCACGAATATTCAACACTTGAGTGTCTCTCACAGGCAGTTTTCCAAACACAAGTAGTTTTCCATCTGTCAGAATGTGGACTAGTACAAGTGCTCTGCCTCATTCTCCATTTTCAAGAATGTGGTTAATTAGTTTATTGATATTCATAGTGCAGCTGACTGGTTCCAGCTGAAGTGTGGGGACGTCCAGCAGTGCAGCGGTAGCAGGGGGGAGAGTCAGGGGGGGAGTCACTACTCACACGTCTGGGTAAGTGGGGGGGCACTTGACCTGCAGCTCCACGGTCACATGGCTCTCCTGCCCGTTGTTGAGCCCGTTGGGCCGCAGACAGAGGTGGACCTCTGGAGGTCTTTTAACCTGGGAGGGAAGTCAGCCACACTTTAACGCTGCTGCGAACACGCGTCAACTTTTACAGCTAACTACAGGCGATGCTAACACCTCGAGCTATACCTTCCACGGGTCCTTGTTCCGCAGATCCTGGAAGTCCTCTCCGAAGATAGAGGCGAGGGCCTCCAGCTCGTTCTCCTGCTGGACCTTGTGGTCGTCTGTCCCATCCTCAGCTGGAGTGTGTTGCTGCCGGGCGCTCATTCTCCTGCCTTGGCTACATGGCAGTCAGTCCTCCTGCTCCTCCTGCTCCGGGGCTGTAACTCTGAAGCCGTTGCACTGAAGCAGGAGGCGGCTGCTGCTGCGGGTCTTTATGGTCAGAGCTCACAGGAAAACAACGCGTCTCTGTGGGTTAACACATCAGATAACGAACTTCTCACGCGCACCATAACACTGCTGCTGATGGCGCGTGGCTGCTGCCAGCGGCCTGCGTGTGTCGCAGGTGAAACGTCATCACGCTGCTTTCTCCAAACCGGCCTGTAGAGGGCAGAAAAGTGCCAAACAACGTGACTATGAAACCTCATGTTTAAATAAACACAACAGAAACACATACGTTTCTGCTGTGTCTATTTTAATATAAATAATATATATACACATTTATATACTTGTAATCATCCTTCTCCCACACTTGAATTGAATTATTTTCTTTCACAAGGATTTCATATGACAGCTGACAATTGGTTTTGTTCATTTGTTTTTCTTATTTTTTCTTAAATGCCTTTTGAACATGTTATAATGAATAAATGTAATAAAAATGTGAAAAGCTCTTCTTATAAAGGTAAAAATAGCCAATTGTATATATCTTATCATCTCTCTGTGAATTTGCACAATAAGCCATCTTTACTTTTTGACCTGTAGTTATTGTGCTACCATGATGTTGTTCACTGTTATTCTAAATCATTTTAGCTCATGCACTTGATTGCTTGTTATGATTATTGCACGTGTCTTTTAACTGTTCGTATGTGCGCGCAGCTCCAGAAAAACTCAATTTTGAGTATTATATTATTAACTATTGTTTCTGGTGTTTTAAACACCGGTTAGTTTAATGTATATTTATGTGTTATTGAATAGGCTTGTTATAATTGTCTTGTATAATGCTGGTTATAATTATAGTGAAATACAATATGTACAGTGGTGTAAAAATTTAAAGTAAAGAAACTGTGTTTTAGTAATGCACCTAGTTATTTTGTGCATCAGTGAGAGGTCAAAGGTCAGGATTGATGAATTTTGGAACTACAATTGTAGATTTGTAGATTGAACACACACACACACACACACACACACATACACACACACACACACACCCTCAAGAAGAACAACCTCACTGAGCCTCTACATCTCATCAGGACACGAACATGACCTTAATACTAAATTACTATACAGGTCGTGGAATTTCCAAAGGCATATATTGCTCATTTCATTTTGTTATTTTATTTATTTATTTACTATATTTATCACTTCTTTGCTTTTGCTAAGCTAAAGTGATATATTAGAGCAATTATGGAATTAGAACGGGCAATTTTGGAATAAAATCATCCATATTTCTGAAAAGATATAGCTGTTCTGGTTTTTGTAGTTTAGGGGCTCATAATATAAAAAATGTATAGTTAAAATCCAAGCAGAAGAGGCTAAAACTGAGTTTGGTTTTTAATTTGTACCTCCGACTCTGAAAACACTGGCTCCAACATTTCCCACAATGCAACAAATAGCATCTTTTCTCCCCATGTAGTAAATGTGATATCTTTTCAAACACACTTTCTGTTATGGATTCATAGCCTTCATATAATCCATATAATCCTGATGACATTATCGAACTCCTTAACAGAGACGGAAGACACCTTTCAATATTGTCTTTATCGTCTTCAGAGAAAACTTTGTCTCTCACTGTTTGGTAGAAAAGCTTCATTGTAACTCAGACCCCTTGTTTTTTCATTAATCTAAGCAACATTAATCCAGTCTATTTAAGGCTTCTCTGCAAAAAAACAAAAAAAACTATGATAACAACTTTAGTTGCATCCAGCTTCTATCTGTGGAACTGGGGGGGTTATATAGCTATAAATAGGAAGTGCTGGTATCTGGTGGGGAAACGTGGAGCAGAAGAATGCTCTCACATACCTCCAGCTATGATATAACCTCAAATAATATATACTGCTCTTCTACGGCTGTGTCATTCCTCCTGAAGGCCTGAATGCAAACATGTATTTTTTCATTTCAAAACATGACAGGCATTCCCTGAGATCTCTCCATATATGATGTGTTCATTGGGAATTATGCTGTATAAGAAACAATTTATCAAACACTTGAATCACTCCTGCAAAGATGAGAGTGTTCCCTCATAAGGTACAGTGAACATCAGGCAGTATACACACTTAAGTGGGGGGCACAAATATGGAGTTCCTCTTTGCAAACTCACGGTTCATGAACCTCAGTGGCTGCGCAGTAATGATTCTGCTGCTCAGCATAACCCTACAAGGAGACAGCCGGGCCAATCAGGAAGCAGCACTGACGCCGACAGGCCACTCAGACAGCAAGATCAGACACAGGGCCCTGCTGGCATTACCATGAGCTGTTCCACACGCTGAGGAGTTTCAGCTCACATACCAGCAGCCTAGTTCACACACATATACTATGTTTTCATCTCCTTAACAAGACACCAGTGATGCTGTCCTGACTGGGTCATCATAGAGGGCCTTCTGGGTGGTTATGACTCTGAGGTATGATATATGTGTCCCTGCCCTGTGTGGTCATATTAGGCATCAGAGGGACAGAAATTACAGTATTTCTATATATATTTGATACAGTTATTGCATGATATAGGCACTGTTTGAATCTAGCACACAATATAAAGGCTATAAAGAGAATCTACTTAAACAGACATAAGTGTGCTTTATTTCAAGGCATGTAGTTCCATACTTCATAAAGCTCACATGACATTTGCTTCTCTCCAAAGTTGCATTCATGTTAATGTGGTTTTGCAAGATTAAATTAAACAATGAATAATCTGAAAAATACAGATGTCTGTATGACCACACACTCCCACACTTCCTTTATGTTAGGACCCACCTATAATATTCCATCACAGTGTTTTCTGAGTTTATTGTACTTATCCCTGGCCAATATTTCACTGAAGCTGTATCATTCAAGTGACTTCAGTGTACACAAGTCCCCTCCATGTATGTAAAACACACGCTCCTCTGGCTTGTTGATTTTTGCCGGCAGCTCTTATTTGGACTTGTGTGAACCCCTTTGGCCCCGCCCCTGGTTCCCCCGGCCCAGTCTGGGTCTTATTTAAGGGACCCTCCTCACTCTCAGACTTTGTCCCAGTGGAAGCATCCGTCTATAGCAGTGCACCTTGGTGAGTACACTTCACTGTGTGTGACTGTGTCATTTCTGCGATTAGTCTCATGCAGTTGTACTTTGAGCTGATGATACTTGGATGAATGAATGGATGATGTAACTTCAGCTAAAGTTAGGGTTTTCTTAAGTTGTCATTTCTACCTGAACTTGTTGAGTATACTGAGTAAACTGGAGTTTCTGGTTTGATTATTATAGTGATGTTGAAATAATCAATGTGGTTGTTAGATGATGTGATTTTCTGTGACAAATACAAACAAATGTATGTGCAGCTTCTGTGGAAGAACATAGACAGATCTGCATCCATCTCAAACACATCATTATAGTGCTCAGAAGCTGCAGAGATGTTTGCCATATTCTCGTATGCACTAATGAATTAAGTTTAAGTGGGCAGCTGAGATGCATGAGCCACGGTGTAAAACAAAAGTGTCACAGTGTGCTGACAGATGGGTGCTGCTGCCCTGGATCTCTGACAACC
Organism: Paralichthys olivaceus; assembly: GCF_024713975.1. Taxonomy (NCBI): domain Eukaryota; kingdom Metazoa; phylum Chordata; class Actinopteri; order Pleuronectiformes; family Paralichthyidae; genus Paralichthys; species Paralichthys olivaceus. The sequence continues at coordinate 16,836,052 of NC_091104.1, read as the reverse complement.
TCCCTCGGACCTGAAATAGCAGGAGATCCGTGTGTCAGTTGTTTCACCCTTTTAAAGCAAAGTGGGGGTTGCTGAGTTTTAAAAATAGATCACAGGTCTCTCTCTCTCTCTCTGTTATTCCCCTTTTTGGTGCTACCTCAGCAGCTCTGAGATGTCCCAGGAACAATCACAGCAGTGGAGATATGGTATCAGTAGTGGTAGAGCAAGGTCAGGACCAAAAATAGCTGCCAAATGCACGTCTAATTAGCTCGCTATTGATAACACCCATTGAGGTGGGCTGTGTTAGTGTTTCAAAGGCGTGCTGGCAGGACTTCAAAGTCACTGTGGATTACGGCTAATACTTATAATAATCACATAAGTGATTGGCTGATGATGTCGCTAACTTTTTCCAGATATAGCGGGTGTTGTCACATCATCACATCATCAGCTCCGCTGATAAAGTGTTCAATTATAACAGGCCTTTGTGCTATGTATTCTATGAGGGCTTTGGTTTAGACAGCTGTTGCTGCCCCTAACACCCGGCCTGAACCTTCTCTCCTTGTGTTTCCACCTGTTTTTTCCACCAAATTTTTTAGACCACTCCAGTAAAGTCCAATCATGTGTGACGACGAAGAGACCACCGCCCTTGTGTGCGACAACGGCTCTGGCTTGGTCAAGGCTGGATTTGCTGGAGATGACGCTCCCCGTGCTGTCTTCCCCTCCATCGTTGGAAGGCCCCGCCACCAGGTACGCTTCAGTCTGCCCCACAAAATCGTTTTCTGGGTTATGAGTAATAGGTGAAAGTAGCCTCTTATAACCTATGTTGATGTCATGCTTCCTTCCCCTAGGGTGTGATGGTGGGTATGGGTCAGAAGGACAGCTATGTTGGTGACGAGGCCCAGAGCAAGAGGGGTATCCTGACCCTCAAGTACCCCATCGAGCATGGCATCATCACCAACTGGGATGATATGGAGAAGGTGTGTGTTGACAGTGATGCTCATTTACAACATTCATGGCAGCTGAACCGACGCGTTCTTGGGAATTCACAGCCGCCCCTGCCATAGATGCTGCTTTATTTTTAGACTTGACGCTTCATTTAATGACCTAGTCGTTGACTCAGCCGAGACTTTCAGTCCTGAAATCAGCTGTTTCTCTTTCTCAGATCTGGCACCACACCTTTTACAATGAGCTGCGTGTGGCCCCCGAGGAGCACCCCACCCTGCTCACTGAGGCCCCCCTGAACCCCAAAGCCAACAGGGAGAAGATGACCCAGGTACATTGGAGTCTCTGCTCTTTTCTTCGTTGTTTGTTCTGGAGTTAAGACAAACCTTTGACGCTCTGCTTGCGCTTTCTTTCAGATCATGTTTGAGACCTTCAACGTTCCTGCTATGTATGTGGCCATCCAGGCTGTGCTGTCCCTGTACGCCTCTGGTCGTACCACCGGTCAGTACACTGCAGCTTTTTCACATGCACCCAATTTCTCTCTTTGATCAGTTATGAGAGTCAATTATCTGGATACATCCTATTCTGAAAGGAGGTGTTAATCCCTCAATATCAGGGTGTATGCCCAGTGTTCTCAACAGCATTATATAGTTTATGATGTGATACATAGTTGAAAAAGACAAGTATTTAGCTGCCTGTCCTCACATTGGCAGGCTTAGCTCTCTAACTCTGCTCCTCTCCTGCTTGCTAAAGGTATTGTGTTGGACTCCGGTGATGGTGTGACCCACAATGTCCCCATCTATGAGGGTTACGCTCTTCCCCACGCCATCATGCGTCTGGATCTGGCCGGTCGCGACCTGACCGACTACCTGATGAAGATCCTGACTGAGCGTGGCTACTCCTTTGTCACAACTGGTAGGTCTGCACCATCATGGTTATTTAGTTTAAAACGTGTATAAGAGAGTTTAACGTGTGTGCGAGAGTTGTTTCTCAACATGTGTGATCTTTCTGCTTCTCAGCTGAGCGTGAGATCGTGCGTGACATCAAGGAGAAGCTGTGTTACGTGGCTCTTGACTTTGAGAATGAGATGGCCACCGCTGCCTCCTCCTCCTCCCTGGAGAAGAGCTACGAGCTTCCCGACGGTCAGGTCATCACCATCGGTAACGAGCGTTTCCGTTGCCCAGAGACCCTCTTCCAGCCCTCTTTCATTGGTGAGTCATTGCTTACATTTGTTTTATGGTTGTCGTCATGCAGTATATTCTGCATCTGTGACAAAGCTCATCTGTTTTGCTTGTCGTCCACCAGGTATGGAGTCTGCTGGTATCCATGAGACTGCCTACAACAGCATCATGAAGTGTGACATTGACATCCGTAAGGACCTGTACGCCAACAACGTGCTGTCTGGTGGTACCACCATGTACCCTGGTATTGCTGACCGTATGCAGAAGGAGATTACAGCCCTGGCCCCCAGCACAATGAAGATCAAGGTGAGAAAACATTTTATTCATCATAAAGCTGATTAACTCAGTGAATGAGCACTCAGAGAAACTTACACTGTGTTTGTTACCTGCTAAGATCATTGCTCCACCTGAGAGGAAGTACTCCGTCTGGATCGGTGGCTCCATCCTGGCTTCCCTGTCCACCTTCCAGCAGATGTGGATCAGCAAGCAGGAGTACGACGAGGCAGGCCCCTCCATCGTCCACAGGAAGTGCTTCTAAACACACAACCAAACTCCTCTTGTCCATGCATTTGTACGTTATTGTTGTCTCCTGTATATATATTCGTATGTTCTGTTGTAATAAAGATAAGCCCTTGTGAGAGTATCTCTTGTACTGTTTTGAATTGGAAATCAGGTAAAAGGGGGAGGGTGTTTGAACTGTAATTGATATTATTTGATTAGTTTGATTTCTTTCATTCATTGAAGTGTAATCCAAAACAATTTAACAAAACAATGTAATATATTTATATGCATTGGATGTACAAAAAGGAGCAAAAAAAAATTATATTATAAGTATATTAACCTGCCCCTTTCATATAAATTAGATAACATAGATACAGATCCTTTATTTATTTGCAAATCATTTAACAAATCAATTATGCATTAATCAATAGCTAACATCATAACAAGGATCAGATCACTCAATGTTTCATTATTTTTCTTTATACATTTTCTTAAATTGATTAAAATATAAATGTCCATAAAAAGAAATACACATCTGCTTTAATGTAGTACATGCACATGGAGTTTTTAAATTATACTCCCCTCTTGAGTTTCTATAAATTGAATTGAAATGAAACTTGACCACATGACTTTCTTGAAGCCAGGACAGAGGAACTCTGCATTTCAGGTTGAACCTTATCATGCAATACACAGTATTCATATCTTTCAATATTTGTATCAATTAATTCCATAATTTCAAATACTCAATCTCTTGATTTCTGATTATGTGAGTTAATCATTCACATCTCTATATTACGATTCACATTTGACTTCCTGTTGACTGAAGGTTTAACCACCTCCTCCTAATCTGTTCCATTGCTGAAATTCTAAGTATCATGTATCTATTTTTAACCTTGCATGGTGATATACCTGGAAGAACACATTTTGGTTGAAGTAACTGTTTAATGTGGAGTATTCTCACTATATAGGTCATGATTCATTGTCAGAATGTTGTTAGTAATGAGCAGAAAAGGAAAATCTGTGAGTGAAAAAGAAAATACAGTGAATCGATGCACTAATGTGCTTCACTGTATTTGTTTTTGCAGTCTGTCCCAATATTTAATGAACAAGCCTCAAACCTGTGTGTTGCTGTGTCACAGTCTTTTAAAAACATGCTCGTGACTCACAGTACAGTTGCATACTTGTGTCTATGGCCACACTCTCCATTTCAAATATGCGATTGTTTTCGCCGCCGGAGTCGACCGGTTTCACTCGCCGTCCGCTTTAAACGTCACAGGGAGCGATAGAAACCGCCCCGCCCGGCGAGGCTGCACCGATTTGTAAAACACACGCCCCGCAGAATGTTATTCGCTCCCAGCCAATCAGAGCGCAGAGAGCAGGGAGCGCCGCTGTTTGAATACTGTGCGGAAACTGTCCGATTCACAACCGAGCTGCGACCGAGCCGCAGCGCAATGCAGCCAGCCAGCGAAATAACTAATGTTCTGTGCGTCTGAGAAGAGGTGAGCAGCAACTTTAAAGTTCTGAGACACAGTGAGGCCGGGGGGGTTGTTTTATTCCGACTGACGCTCGTTAATAAGCTACTAAAATAGAACCCAGCGTGCTCGTGTTAGCTAGCTAACTGCATTGCAACCGAAGCATGAAGGCAGATCTTAAATAGGCGCTAACACTGCCTCACTTAGACTGAGGGACGTCGTCGTGGGGGTTTGTAGTTAAACCTCCGTGTGTGTGTGTGTGTGAAGCCTCTCGTGATCCGTTCAGATCCACGGGAGGATGAGTTAGCGTCTGGAGAAAGTGATCACGTTAGAGAGGCTCGCTGGACGAAGAAGAGTGAACGCAAGTTTGATTTAGTAAATACGAAGCAGAGGTGAAGGATGAAAGTCATGGAGAGGAACGTGATGCGTCTGGTGGCCGTGCAGCACCTCCGCACCGCGTATGGCGTCAAGACAAAGAACTGGAACAAAAACAAAGCATCCAGCTGTAAGACCACAGCCAGCAGCTCGGTGAGTACACAGCGACCCAGTACCAGCGTATCACACCACACACTAATGTCTCACAAAGCTTGGACCTGATCGTGTGTTTTCTCGAGATCGGAGAAGCATCGGCAGGAGATTCAGACTCGGACTCACTATTGTTTAGTCTGCTGAATTAAATTAGCATATTACTGAAAGCACGTCTCCACGGATGAGACCCATTTGTTCGCACCCATGTCAGTCTCTGCTGGCGCTTTGTCCTGCTGTCCTCACACCATACATTTCATTAGTGGCAACAGAACGCGGAGGCCAACAAGACACAGAAACGCACATACTTCTCTGAAGTCCTCATGACACATTACACCAACAGAAACTTAGTTGAGTAGCTACAGGGCTTTTAACCTCTGCAGGATCTTATAGTGGATTTACAGGAATGTAAGCTCTCTTTCTTCTTGTGCACTGTGTCTGTAGTTGGTCCATAGGCGTCACGAGGTGTGTTTCAAGAGACTTCGTGACTTTCCAAACAATGAATATTACAAATTTCCTGTGTAGAGAGGATGTAGATACTGTTCTCAACTGGACTTCTTGTGCAGCTGTAGTCATGCAAAACTGCTTTGGTCAAGCTTCCGGGGTGGACGAGTGAAGGTCACATGTTTGTGGCGAGCAGTGTTCCCACCTTTCATACACTGTCGAGGAATTGTATCCATAATTTTATCTTTAGATTAACTGACTCAAAAATGTGATCATAATGGCCTGATCTGAGACGACAATTATCTTGGTTTTGGAGACACTGGTACCAATTTCTTTATGTGTTTTTAATCTCTATGGGCTTGTAAAGTAACAAAGTAAAATTAATTTCTATTTTTTATACTGATGTGGACCCATGAGACTGAGGTAAAGCATAACTAACTAAGTAGTTTACTTACTTTTCCTGGATTATTCACTAAGATGTGGGGACAAAATACTCCCCCAAACTATAGCTCGGTCTGTGTGAAGGAATCTGGAACTTCATCAAGTAATTCTGTTGTGGATGCATCCAGATCATTCAGGTGATGCAGCTTTTGCCATAAATGCAGGAATGTTTGGCAGTCAGCCATCCATCAAACTAATCAGAGGTAAAAACTTGAGATGTGAAATTCCTGTCAGGACACAGAGAACTTGGTATTTTGACCAAAAAATCAAAAGTCGATTTTGACATATATTAATCCAGAAAGGGTTTGTGATGTTGCTGGTTAATCATCATCAACTTGATTTTAAAAAGTTTCTCTGTTTAAATCCTAACATTGAGGAGAAATAATGACTCTAACCTTTTTTTTGTATTGTTCAATTGTTCCTCCAGACAAAGGTTTTCGGTGTATCCCTGGAAAGCTTACCATACTATAATATGGAAAGTGGGAGCGTGCCAAGGTTAGTGCATGGCCATGCTTATTTGCTTATTTATTTTCAGCTGGGAAATTGATCCTGGTCCCATTTTGTACAATTTGTCCTGACATTTCTTTTCCTTCCCAGCTTTCTGGTTGATGCATGTATGAATCTGCTGGCACATGTCGACACAGAGGGGCTGTTCAGAAAATCAGGCTCTGTCATTCGCCTGAAAGCACTCAGGGTGAGTGATGGCGTAGTCTGACCTTGCTTTCATTCAGGGACCTTGACCCTGGGAACCGTCCTAACACAACAGAGCTGTGTTTTTGTGTCCAGGCAAAACTGGATGCGGGTGAGGAGTGCCTGTCCACTGCACTTCCCTGTGATGTGGCTGGCCTGGTCAAGCAGTTCTTCAGGGAGCTGCCAGAGCCTGTGCTGCCCACAGAGCTGCAGGAGGCCTTCCTCAAGGCCCAGCAGCTTCCCACTGCGGAGGACAGGACCTCTGCAACCCTGCTGCTGTCCTGTGTGCTGCCCGACAGAAACCTCTCTGTCCTGCGTCACTTTTTTGACTTCCTCCATAATGTGTCTCAGAGGTGCCGTAAATACATTTATTTTGATTACTTTATTGTACATTTTGAGTGGATTACTTGCAGCCTTTTAAATGTGATTAGGACACACATTTATATTTAGTTGTTTCCTTTTCCTTGCTTTATCATAGGAGTGCAGAGAATAAGATGGACAGCAGCAACTTGTCTGTAATACTCGCCCCTAACCTCCTTCACTCTGGAGACGGTACAGAGAAGATGAACGCCAACACTGAGAAGCGCCTCAGGCTCCAGGCAGCTGTAGTACAGTGCTTCATAGAGAACGCCCTCCGTTTTGGTAAAACTTGAAGCATCTCATCTACACTTTCTCTCAGTTTAACTGTTTCTTTAAAGCACTCAAATATTTCTATGTTCGTGTGTGACAGGTGTGTTGCCACAGTTCCTTCTGGCAAAGGTTCCAGCCACGATGGGCTGTGAGGCGGGGGTGCTGTCCCCAACTCACGATGAACTCGAGGAGCTGGACTTGAACTCAGGGATGAAAAGGAGACAGAGACGCAGCTTTGGAGGTAAATCTACATCTTCAGAGATGGAATTTCCCTGAGAAAGTCAAAATAGGCACCTTCCTTTCCAGGAGACAAGAAGTCCTGCCTCTCTCATTCCATCAATTTTAACTTTACATCCAGAGAAAGTTCGAAACGTTCCTTTATCTATTGAGGCAGTACTGTAGAACATTTGAATGATTTGTGTCATTTTGAAGCAGCTTGAGGCATAAATGATGTTAAAGTTATTTGGTTTCTGTCACATTTCAGATATGGTCAGTGGTGCACTGAATAAGATAAAAACTAATAGAACACCCACACATGCCAACCAGTCAGACAGTCTTGGTATGTACTGTTATCAGATGAGATAACTGATGCTTGTCATCTGGCATGATATCTAAAACACACCTGCATTTCCATCAAACAATGAGCTTCTGAAATCAAACTCTGCATTTCATGACATGATTCATCTTCTAAAATGCATAAGCTGATATGGAATAGCAGCTGCCTGGATAATGAATGAGGTGTCATTTCAATTATATGAACTCTTGCTCGCCTGTACTGATGTCTTTGCCTGTCTGCCTGTCTGTCATTTGCATGAATCTGCTAATTGCCCTCAGTGCTTTGGCTCAGAATCATCGCTGGATTGTTTTTAAATGTAAAACAACAAATCCATTATTTTGGAGACCTTAAATTTTCTGTGATTTTTATTTTGTCAGTCTTTTCCTCTGCAACTCCTGTGATTGCAACCCCATCGTCCAAGCGAAAACTCCCCATGGAATCTGGTCAGTCTTTTGGATTCTCAAACAAGAAACGTAGATCCGTCAAAAAGAGCCTCGGGATAGATTTACTTCCTAATACACTGTTCAGCGGCATCTCCACTCCTGGATCAGGTATTGATGAAGGATTGATCAAATGGGCACCAACTCCTCTCACAGATCCACAGCGTGTGGTTAATTGTACATGTTTTTCTTATTTATATTTTTAGCTTATAGTGCCTCTGGGGTCTTGGACTCTTCCCAAAATGCCCCGTCCTCAGCCGGGAGGTCCAGAAGACAGTCAGTGACCTCTGTGAGGAGGAAGAGTCGACGATTTAGTAGCAGACATGCTGTCAACAGGTACGCTCTTCTTTTTTTTTCACACTGAAAGATTTGACTCAAGTTCTGACAAAGAAATTACTCTTATAATTATTGTTGACTTATCTTACTGATATTTGAATTCATATCATTTTCAGAGTTGAATCCGGACGAGCCGGCTGCTTTTCTCCTAAAGTCAAAAAAGAGGCACCACGCAAATCTCTGCGTTTGCGTTTCAGCCTGGGGAAGAGCAGCAAAGATGCTGTAAGTGTGGTAACCAGTTAGACTTCACATTGCACTTCTCAGGTTCACAGACGGTGAAAGATGTTAATAAAGTGCATGCAGGCATTTCCTGCGATTAATTTTTGATTAGGATTTAATAATATGTTTGCACTTGGGCTTTTAAGTTGGGTTAAACGGTTTACAGAAGCACTTTCTTATTGTGTCAGTCCATGTTTACTTTTGGTAGCTAACACATTTAAACTAACACGTGCATGGTTTTAAAACCAATCTGTTTTTTCAAAGGTTTATGTGTGTAACACTAGAAAATAACTTGTTCATACTTATGGTACAAATCTGTGGAATATTTCCCATTACCAGTGATTTAGTATGTGAATCACTTGGGTGGAAGCATGTGAGTTAGGGCTGGGCAATAAAAGTATATTGATGGTTTTAATCAATAGCAAAATAATAAGTCCACTATATATCGATTTAATGCTTTTGCATTTTAAAGCTCTGTGAGGAGATATATACAAAACTGTATATAAAGATGCTCCCACTGTTCAGAAATGAAGCTCAAATATCCCATCTTGCACATTTGGAGCCAAAGTCTCCAGTAGTGAACAGGGATGGATTCATGGTAGCAGCTCATACACTCTCAACCAATGACGGGTCGGCCTGTCGTTTCCCCCTGTTGTTATAGCATCAAATAACTTCAGTGGGAAAATTGACACTTGAACATCAGTTAGATTAAAACAAAAGTAACAGAAACCATTTATGAGAGAAATTATTTGATGTGTACTTGGACTGTTTGACTTGATCCACGTCCCATCCATTAATACGGAGGCAGTGGGATTTACGACCTGTACCGCAGCCAGCCACCAGGTATAACCACTTATTTATCTACCTCAGATTTGTCATTCTCTGCTCGAAAAGAAGAATTTAAAACAACAACCATCACACTGGAGCCAAAATCAGTCTTAAAAAAATAATGTGATGATTATCAAAAAATATATATAGAGAGAGAGATTATTATTTTACATTTTTGGCCACATAGCCCAGCCCTAATGTGAGTATATACTGTACTAAAGTATATACAGAGACAATATTGTAACCTGTTTTAGGGTCATTGGGTGAACTGTTAAGGTTTTAGGTGATTTCTAATGCTCTTTACTTATATAATACATATGTACATTCTTGCCTTAATAAAAGTATTTAAACAAATCCAGTATCTTGTTTCTTCTGAGTGATTTTTAATCATCCTCTGAAGAACTAACCACAATTATCATGGCATTAACATATTAATGGTTACACACTGGGCAACATCTGCAGGGTCCTTTTTAACAAAATAATAATCTAAAGCCTCCTTCAACTTTCTTTCATCTTTCATTTCTCCCTCCATGATTGTGATGAAGGGATCTGAGTCCATTGGCTGGCGACTTGCCACGCAGGAGAGCACCACCAGTTTCTGTTTCACCAAAGAGACAGAGTTCAGTCCATCAGTCCTGCCCAGAAAAACCGAGTGCAAGAGTGAGTAGCTGCAGGAGATCAAATTATTCCACCTCAAAATATTCCATTGTAATATTTCAAAGTATAATGTACTCATTCAAATTATAATATTTGCTATTATCCCACTTATTTCCATAGGCACCAAGTTTATCAGTAAGTCTGAAGACAACCTGCTGACCCCCCAATGCAACTCCCTTCAGACCTCATGGAGTGTGGAGACCCCAGTAGGAGCGCAGGCTTTCAGCGGAGGGTCTTTCACAGATACACCGATGAAGATATGCCTAAAGAACACCTACGTGTCTGAGCCGGCCATTGTCGTGTCCAAGCCCCCGGTCGTGAGCAGCCTTCCCATGAAGCTGTGTTGTGCCTCCAGCGCCGGCAGCCTTGAGAGCGAGAGCTCCATCACGGAAGCCCAGAGCCAAACCGGCCCCACGCTGCTGAAAATCAAGAAGGCCTTCAGAGAGTCGGGCAGTGACCTCCAGGCTGTCGCACGGGTCTCCTGCAGCTCTGCCGGAGCAAATGTAACACAGCCATCAGGCAGCGTCCCTGTCCGTCCACCAGAGACTAAAGTTCTGTCTGTGGACACCTCCAGCCTCCCATCCAAGCAGAAGTTCCTGGCTAATGATCAGAACATTACTTTTGGCCAGATGGAAATAGCTGCTCTCTCTCCTCTGCATATTGATAGTGTGATATTTGAATCTGGTGTATACTGTAGTCCAGCACTGAAGGCTGATAAAGCTGGAACTCGTGCCGCTCCTGTCAGTCCTAATGGTTCCATGGTGGGAGACAGTGAAAGTGAGGCAGAGCAGGTGAACTGCAGCAGGTTGATCGACGCACTGGACATCCAGAGCCCCGCTCACTTCAAGCTGGGTGTCACCTCCGGCCTGCAATCCACTCCATATAAGCAGGGACTTGAACTCCACCTCAGTACTCCTCCTAGAGTCAGTACCACAGTCAGCACGGTACAAGAAAAAGATGAGTTTTCCCCAGAGATCGGTACCAAAGTCCAGAACCAGCCACCACTCTCACCACGCAGCCTGGAGACCGAGAAGCGGCACGTGGCCGAGCACATTCAGCACTTCAACAAGCTCACCCTTCATTCTCCCAGAGGCCCCAAGGGCAAGCAAATCAGGTCGCCTCTCAAGTTTCAGCGAACCCCTGTACGCCAGACAGTCCGCAGGATCAACTCCCTCCTGGGGGATAGCAGGAGACCCACCAGGAGGAGCCAGAGCAGCCAAGTGGTCAAGGCGGTGAGCTTGGAGAGCGGCCTCTCCCCTCACCCACAGCTTGTCCCTCACCAGGATGAGCCACCAGAGGGACAGGCCACCAGCAGGTGTCCCATAAAGAAACCACCTCCGGTGCCACCCAAAAAGCCAAGCACCCTGGCCCGTAAACCCAAACTGTGCGCTTTAGGCGATGTGACCAACAAGGTCCAACCAAAGACCAAAGTGGACTCTTCTGTGGCGGAGTCGCCGGGAGCTCAGAAGCCTCTGGTGCTGCAGGTCGCAGAGAAAGAAATGAACCATTACCGAGGTTCACCGAGGAATCCTCTGAACCAGGCACGACTGCTGTCTGCCACCAGGCCTGTAGATTTATAGCTCATCCTTTACCTTACTGTTTCCTCTTACTATGCAGGTCTCTGGTAAAACTACATGACATTAAACATTCCTGCTCATAAGATCCACATGTTCAGGGTTTTAATTTATTTTCTAGCTACGGTAGGTGCAGTTTGTGTTGTTATTGGGAGATGTTCTTATGCCTTATTTGTTTAGAAACTAAACATCGACACATATCAGCCCACAAGATTGCATGTTAAGTAGCGCTGAGTAGAGTTTAGGCCAAATGATGTGACATGATGTGATTGAGGGTGTGACTGGAAAAGTTTGGATCAAGTCTTAAACTTTTATTTATGCATTTTGTATCTAATCCTTTAGGTAGATGTTTTCTGAGGGTGACGCTGTTTTTATTTTTTATTACAGAACATTGTCTTAATATTTTTCTCATGAACAGAGAAGGAAAAAAATGCACCTTTTTGTTAAATTTGTTTAAAAGAAAGAAAGAAAAAAAAGCCAGGCAGTATTGATCAAATCATCAGTCGATTGCAGTCCATCGATTTCAGAACCATCGGACAGTGAAATGTTTTACCACGTGAACTGTTTCAGAACAATAAAAACAAACATCATGGAACTTTGTTTGCTTCAGTTATTCTGGTTTGTGGAGATTAGAGCGCGTTTGAGCCACAAGAGGGCGTCCTACCATTAGACTGGATCAGACTGAAACGTTCAGTGAAACACTTGTTCATGCTTCAGCACAGGTCCTGGGACGCTTTATATTTTTAAAAGCTGACTTTAATCAGATACAATCTACTTCTCTGCTTGTTGGTTGTCACATTTTGGTGCGTTTGAAAACTTAATTTACATCTGCAGATTTTTTCATTAAACAAACATGTATTTTTCTCTGTACTTCTCTTTCAGTGACATTTAAACTCCTGGTTATTCGTAGAAAGGCTCAGTTAAGTGTGTCAGCCATCTTCAAACTTATATTGACATTAAAGAAGTTTTAAGATTTTATTTTCCATCGAGACTGAGATGGATCACCCCTGAATACTTTATATGTGTAGGATTAAATTGGACCAGGGGGACATTTCACTAAAGGACATTAATATCACAGCAGCCAGTATGTGTATATATGCAAATATATATAATTCATCGTGGTAATTATTATTGTAAGACTAGGTTAAATCCAGATATATGCACCATTGGGATCAATAATTAATTCCTGAACGAACAGCAGTCTGGGTAATTGAGTTTAATTTCCCAGAAAATCATAAACAAATGTTTTTTGAAATATGTTTTTTTAACACTCTGTCTCACATGGCAACAATATAACGGGATTATAAAATGTGAAAGATGTTTTATAGTTAATAACTTATTTAATAATGTTTTCTAAATCTGTTACAAGACATGAAGCCATTGTGAAATGTTTGTTTGTGAAAACCCCCAAGGTGCTGTTCGCCCCCCTCAGCAGGACACTAAAGTGATAATTAAGTTAAGTGATAAGTTCAGTGTTGTTGATAATCATTATTTAGTTTGTCAAGTTCCGCTTTAACAGAATATGTGGAAGGAATTTCGTTTTTTGGAAAGATGAATTCAAACTGTAGACTTGTGGTTTATACAAAAAAAATGCAAAATGATAATTAAGAGATTTGTAACAGAAACTGAATAATTATCCTCCAGAGGGAAATTTTAAGAACGTGGAAAATGACTCTGTTAATGCTGATTCATTAATCACTTCATGATAACCAACTAAAACATCTTACAGTTGGATGTCTCCTGCTGCACTCCTGCTCCATCTCATCATATTGTTATCGTCCACTTTTCTTCATCGTGCAAACAAAAGTCCAGATTTCTCGTCAGGCTCGTGGTGCGTAAAAGCCTCAATGGCTGAATCAGACGATAAGAAAAGAGATGCAGCGTTTCAGAGAAATGACTCGTTTCTGAGGAAAGCTTTGTGACGATGGCTCACATATATCTCAGCTGACTATGACTTCACTGTGACAGTGAGTCCAGGGGATGCAGGGGAGTCGCAGGTGAGCTGGTGGTTTTTAGTTCACTCCTAGATTACATGTCTGGCCATGTTTTCTTCTCGAGGATTGTGAACTCCCCAGTGCGGTTTTGAATTAGTTTGATATGTGACATTAAACTGCCTTGATGCTTATTGTGGTTTAAAAAGAAAAATCTTTTTTTAAAACTTTTTCCATGTGCGCGTAAACTTCAGGCCTGTCCCCCCTCCTCCTCCTCCTTCTCCTCCTCCTCCTCCTCCTGCTCCTCTCTTGGTCTGTTTTCGTGAAGTGGGTTCAGGGAAGTGTTGTGGGGGCGGATAGTTTTGATTTTCTCTCCATTGCGCTCAGCCAATAATGTGGAGGGAGCTGTTGTGCACATCTCAGCTGGCAGACATTTAAAAGGGAGACAGTCCGGCGCTGGAGCAATTTGTATTAACCCCCCCACCCCACTTCACCACCACCTCCTGGCCCCTGTCTATGGAGCGGTTGGTCTCCCACCCATCCACAGTCCCGCCAGTGTACAGTCGACAGCAGTAGGTGCCTCTCACCTCGGAAGGTGCCTCAGAGGACTGACAGGATCTCAGCAGTGCGCTTGTTGCAGCGGAGGCTCCAGCAGGTGAGAGAGTCTGATCCACTTCTGATGCAACAATAACACCATCACTTACTCGATAAACTTTATTTCACTTATTGATTATGTGAATTATACAACGACATGCCGCTCATCCACTGCTGAGCATGTGTGGACGCGTAGGGCTAAAGAAGGGAACATTTGCGTAATGGATAAATTATAGGTTATATTGTAATTATATGTTCACATTTCTCACTCAGATATTTAGACTCGGTTACGTTCAATTTCGTTTTTTCAATTCAGCTTCGGTTTGCATGTGTTGAAACCACATGCAAAGGAAAGAAAGAAAGGAAAAATGGAAAGCGAGCTCGATCTGTGCGTTTTTACGCAGCGTAAAAGCTTTGACAGCTGTGCGTAACGCGCCCAGAGTTGAAACGGTGTTGGTGATGAATTATTTTCTCCTTCTCCCCAAGGATGGCCAACTCGACGCGTATCTTTTGCAGTATGGTTTTCATCATCGGGCTGCTCTCCTCTCCCGTGGATTCAAAAAGAAATCGGGGTTCACAAGGCGCCATTCCTCATCCTGACAAAAGCAACCCAAACGAATCGGAGCAGCAACCGCAGCCTCCGCAGGCGGGCTCCGGGTCCCGGCAGAGGCAGGGCTCGTCCTCGCCGGCCGACGAGGTGCTGGAGTCCAGCCAGGAAGCTCTGCATGTGACGGAGCGCCAGTATTTGAAACGGGACTGGTGCAAGACGCAGCCGCTCAAACAGACCATCCACGAGGAGGGCTGCGTCAGCCGCACCATCATCAACCGCTTCTGCTACGGACAGTGCAACTCCTTCTACATCCCCAGGCACATCCGCAGGGAGGAGGGAGCCTTCCAGTCCTGCTCTTTCTGCAAACCCAAGCGTTTTACCACCATGACGTTTACTTTGAACTGTCCGGACCAGCAGCCACCCACCAAGAAGAAACGCATCCAGCGCGTCAAACAGTGCCGCTGCATATCCATAGACCTGGACTAAAACACACACTGAGAGGTGTTGTGTGTGTTAGTGTGTGTGTGTTTCATATTCTTATTCGCGGACAAGATTGTTGGTATAGAAAAAGAGAGGCTGTCACACAGCCAAGAGCACGTGTCGGTCTCCACCTGGGGATTCGCTCCACATATAAAGGCTGCCTACATGTACCACGAGTCTCTTCTTGCACAACGTGTGAACAAACATGGAGCAACTCGTGAACCGACGTTGAACTGAAAAGAACATTTTTTACTCCTCACAAGTTTGAAAACAAGTATCACTGCACGGGAACTTGGAATGGGCACGTTTTTACGCACGGCTTCCTCACCTCAGTAGGACAGCACATCCCCGGCTTATTTAACAAATCACTGTTCCACACACTCACTGAACCAGGATACACACTCTCCTGCTCAATCCTCTATTCTCCTGTGTTTTTATATGTTTGCAAAACTGGATGTTTCCACTGTGTGGAATGTGATGGATGAGTGGCCAGATTTGCAAATGGAAGATGTGACTTTATTTCGATATTCCAAGAATCCTTGAGTTGGAATGATTTCCGTCCTTTAGTAAATTGTTTTTTATTTTATAATTATTTTCTCTTTCTGTAAGTTGGGTGCCCACATAAACGTAGTAACAATATGCTTCTTTGTCAGTTAAAACAGACAATGTACAGTGATGGTTTGTAAAATATAGAGATAAAATAGTTGAAAATGAAAAGTCCATGTAATCGGTTTGTTTATTCATTTGATTAAATTATCAATGAAAAGATAAAATAAATGGATGTTGGAATATTGTGCATATCATTGGGAACTTTAAAGCTATTTGTGAAGGAAGATGTATCAAATAAAATGTGACACATTCACACAAGGTGTAATGCATATCTCCCTAAATGGGGTTCAGGTTTTAATTTAGGTTTTATGAGAAAACAACAGAAAACACCATAGAAATCACAACTTAATTGAGTTATATTTGGATAAAGGTTGGAAAGGTGACCAAAATCTGACCAAACCAGTGTTTCACAAAGGAGCATTAAAGCATTTTCTCCTTAGAGTTTTTTAAAATAAGCAAATACATTATTTTTCAACCATCCATCCTAAATATCACCCTTATAATATATGAGCCAAAACTTGTATGTTTATTATAGTGTTTGAATAATTGGAACGAACTGAATGACTGTTATTTTAATTTAATAGCAAATAGGCCAAATCATTGTAATAATTTCCATCCGATTAAACTTCATATTTCCGATGGCGCAAGAAACTCTTCATGTTAATAAATCTAATCACTGTTTCTCAGAAAAGTTTGACAGGAATAAGTTTAAAACATCTAAGAAAGTGGTTTGAGTGACGTTAGTCTGAGTCAGTGTTCATTGAACGGCCCACGCTGAATCGTGAATCATTAAATTCTTTTTGTAGAGTCACATAAATATCACATTTTCTAACGGGAGCGGAGACAGCGGAGCGTTTAGAGAACCTGATTTAACACATACAGAATTTCAAAGTGCAAGTCGTCATCCAAAATGAGTCAATGTTCTTTCGGCATCCAGTAGTTTATTCTTGAAATTTAAAACAATTCCATAAAATTACAGAGCACCTACATGAGAGCTGCTGAAGGTCGCAGCGACTGACGTACACACGGTAGAGGCTACAACAATTCCTTGGTCTGTTCTCAGCTCGTTTTTTTTTTTTTCAAACTCCTCTAAAGTAAAACAGCAGTTATGAAACATCTCCATCTTCATACAAAATAAATGGCACACATGAAAGACTTTGGAGGATAAAAATAAATGTAATTCAAGGTGCAGTTTTATTGATATCTGGATAAAGGAATCTGTCTGAGGTATAACAACTAGCATGGCTTCAGGTGATATGCTTAAATGTTCTAAATACCAAAACCCTCATCTTTCCCAAAAATTAAACTGGAACTGTTTTCATTCTGTGTAACTCACTTAATATCCACACATCATCCAGACACACCGTGAGCCGAAATACAGACCCACGTTATCCAGGAGCCTCTCAATCGATTCAACTAACTCATAAAAACACAACCTCACAAAGGTCGCTGTTTTTGGCATAAAATAAATCTCTCCTTACATAAATATACTTTTCTTAAATGACAGAAGCAAAAATTTTGCTTGATTCACTTTCTTAAAAATGAAAACATAAAGAGGGATTTCATCATCGAGCAATGAGATTGATGAAGCTTTCAACGAGGGAACCCAACGCTTGCATAGGGAAAGAGGTGCAAAAAAAGTGCAGGGCATCTGAAAACAAAAATGCATGCAGTTAGCATAACATGTGGAGTGTGAGCTACATCTTAGAGTTACTTGCAAGCGGGCAAAGTGCATAAACCTGTGCTGGGCACAATGTGACGTACAGCTCTCCATGAGGGATCTAAAAAGTTTAGCTTTAAATACAATTGAGTTATTGGGTGACTGGGTGCACGGCCAAGTGTGTTTGAGTGTGTTTGTGTGTGTTTGTGTGTGTTTGAAGGGTTCGACTCATCACTCGCTTGTTCCGCTCTTCAACTGTTGTCACACAAGGGGGGGGGTGTCTGGTGCCGTGAAAACACACAACATAGTAAAACTGATTGTACACACACACACACATTCATACACACCGTATCTTCGTCTGCTCACGAGGCCCAGCGCACATCATTTATCATCCTCCTCAAAGCTGCACCGTCCCTGCCGATTCTATAACATGACATATTTACAATGGTTTTAATGAGCCATGGTGAATGAGCAGCTATTCGCCAGAGCAGAGGAGCCGCGGCTTTCTCGCTGCTCGGGGAGAAAGAGATCTGTTGTGTCAACAGGGATTTTCCCTCCGAGCAGAAATCAGCAGCTACACTTTGAGTAAGTTGGAGCGTTTTCAACACATGTCCTCTCTCAGGTAACGGTCGACGGCTCTGAGAAGAACGGATCCTCAGCTCTTGCAGACGCAGAAGGAATCTTGTGTCAGCTGGCACTGTTGTGAATCCCGCTGACCCGCTGAGACCTTTCACAAGCCGGGCTCTCAGAGGGCACGCCACGCTGGATGAATGAGGTCAACCTTTAGCCTTTAAGACTCTCATCACTTCGGCTGTGTCAGCCGTGCATCCTCGGTGCAGGAGTTTTTCTTTCGGCATGTGGGTGGGTGGGGACGGCTGAGGGTGTTAATAGTGCGGAGATATGGCCGTGGGAGTAGAAGTGGGAGTCCAGTGAGGTTTTATTGTGAGTTCGGGGCACAGAGGGCAGTCCAGTGTTGTTGAGGCAGGTGGCTGAACGAGGAGGGATGAGGCCTGCACGCTTTATGTCCATCTCCACTAGCCACCATTTCGTTTCTCCTTCTTTTTCATCACTCGTCGATTCAGCTGGAGGGCACGCTGGCTTCCTTCTGCCGCAGCCTATCTTTCTGTTGGCGAGAGCAACACAACAATTCAGGGTATTGATTTCACCAGCAGGAGCAGCGTTCAGGAATTTCTCTGCTGCATGTGAGCGAGCTCTTACCAAACTGTTGGCATTAATCTTCTTGGTTTCCACTCTCTTCTCTGCTGTGATCTTCTTGATGTTTTCTTGAGCTTCCTTCAACCTATGGAGGAAAAAAAAAAACATCCTCAAGGACGTGATATTTGCAGGCCCTTGAAAACCTGAAGTGCAAACTGAAAATCGTACTTGTGAAAACAATATAAAGTCAGTAGCCTCTCATCCCTGTGTCCTTGTGAGGTTGTTTATAAGAGCAAGACATTTAAGTATCTCCCTGGGGCACCCTGTCATGGAGCCTTTTAGAGCCACACACACACACGCACACGCACACACACACACACACACACACACACACACACACACACCCTCTCAGGAGATTGCGGTCAGTGAAAGCCCCATATGTGAGAGGCGGTGGAGAATGACAGTGGGTTGATGAGATAATGAGGCAGCCTTTAAAGAACACTTGGCTTTTATGAGTGTGCAAACAGTATTTAAAATAAAGTTAATTGTAGATAAGCACAGTCAGCTGTGAGTAATGTGGGACATGATTACCTAGTAAACAATTAAGAGAGAGCACATGGATCTCCGGCAGGACGAGGGGAGGACATTAACTCCTGAGACGGAGGCTCAGACGGTGTGAGCTCAGATTCCAATGGCGACCTGAAGTGTCCACGCTGTTTGCCTGGACAGTAACAACAGCTTCTCTGGTTGCCTGCGCCCGTGCAGCTCTCCTGACCTTTGGGCTGCGTGTCATTACAGTGTTTATCAGTTCTCGCATAACGCGCAGCCTTTAACGGCCACAAGCGCCCGTCCTCTTGCTAGTAAAGCCGGCCGGCCGCCAGGAGGGTCTACTGTCCCTCGCTGGAATGCCCTCCCACCCCTCAGCCCCAGCACACAGACACGCACAACACAAGGCCTCAGGTCAGAGGAAACGTCATAAATTGAGGCGCAGGGCCGAGGCGTCAGCTACTCTCCTCTTTGATGGCCCCCCCGCCTTTGCTTTAAGTACAACGCAGCATCCAAGCGTCGCCCTCACACAATTAGTGCTAATTTGACCTGATGTCCAGAGGTGTTAAAGCATGTGTCCAAAGGTGACAGAGACCAGGTGTAACGTGAGGACGAGGTGGTCGAGCCTCGTTTTAGTCGCCAGGTTTATGTTTTGCAATGATTCTTCCACTGACTGAAGAGAGATACGTCACACAAATATTTCCTCCTGACATTAACTGTGCATTCGCATAGTCCTCGTCTCATTTTCCAGAGCTGTGAAGTCGTTCTTCTGACTCCTGAATGTTTATGTGCTCTGACGATGGAATGTGGAAAAAACAAAATGTCTTGCATTTATGTGTTTAAAGCGTTTAAACTTCTCCTAACAATATTCGCACAATAACAGAGAGTGGAAAAAAAGATCAGATACGAGAGGCATACAGACCATTTTAAATTTATGAACCCTAATCATGAAACCATTTGCAAAAGTCTGGTTCCATGTGCTTGTGAGAGATTTGACAAGTTCACATTAGAAGCTGCTATTTAAAGCTGATTTAAAAGAAATTGTAAATTGGTCTATAAGTGATGACGTCAGCAATTTGTGTGGCAACGTTTTTGTTTCCAACTTTCCGAGTTATTGTTCCAACTTGAGATGACGTTCCAGTGAATTTTCTCAGTTGGAGACACATATTCTTATACAATCAATTGTTGCACTTTTTTAGCAATTTCCATTTAAAGTATTTACATTCTGTAGTTTCCTCTCTTCACAGTATTCTTCTTTGTAAAGTGACACAGTCCACTCATGCATGCATGTAATCCAGACTCATTGTTTTCTACTCACTCTCCTAATGATGTATAACAGTTGTATTAACATACTTGGTGACTTCTTTATGAAACAATGGGCATTTATCTGCAATGTTAAAAGATACGCCAGTTGCTAGCTATCCGCTCTGTGAGTGTTCAGCTAAACTTGATTTTATAACTGTGGAGACGGTGTCACCAAATCAACCAGATTATAATTTGGAACATGACTGATCCCAGTTCAGGTGTTCATGACCCTCACTGGACATAGGAAGAGCAATCTCACAGAATCCCACTCACCTCTCTTTGGAGATGTTCTTGCTTTGTCGTATCCAGGCATTCTTGAAGTCGTTGCAAAACTCGTACCAGAGCATAAAGACGTAACCCGGGCTCACATCTTTCTCCCCGGGTTTTGGCCTAATACCTAAGTAGCTCACCATTTCCCCGAAACTGTGAAGAAAAACAGAGCAGATGCGCAAATAATCTCATCTTTATCACATATAAACAGTTAAGTAATTAATATCAGACATAAAATTAATGTGTTTTCATGTTTTTAATCAAATTCTCTCGATTGGAAAGCCAAAGCTGTAAACAAGAAACGCACATGCACACAAACACAGAGAATTATGGATGGAGAGTCAGACAGAGGCCAGAAACAGAGCTGGAAGGAGAACGTCCACCCTGCTGGGACATGGGGGAGAGCCAGTAGCGGAGGCTCCATTATCACATTGACCTCCGCAGCCTGCAGGGGAAGACTGCAAGAGGAGACGGAGACAGCAGAGACCAGGCTGCTGTTCCCTCAGACACAGCAACTGACTGACTGACTGACACACACACACACAATAAACTCACACCTACAGCTCCAGCAACATATTGAGGGTCAGACAATTAAAGATATGAATATGATCTAATATATGCCCCCTGTTTTTTGTGTTGACTGGCCCAGACTGCAACGCTGTTGTAGGCCTGATTCAATTGTAACCAAACCTGAACTCTTTGCGAGTCTCTCAGCAGCGCACACCGGGCATGAAAAGCAGCCTGCTGCTTCAGATTCCCTCCCTAACCCAAACATGAAAGACATTTTCTGGCTGTGCCTGTCAGAGGCTTGATTAAAGGGGGCTATGATTCAAGGGATGATCCCTGTCCCATTGACACCCTGAAAGGCTCTGACCTCCAGATGCTAGGTGGCTATTTTGCGACGCTAATCGAAGACATGTTCAAGTCGTGAGAAATGGAGCAATATGCTGCCCAGACGGTACGCTAAAAGCTGAGGGGGAAAGAATGGCTTCTGCACTTCACATTTCTCAGTGATGCGTCATTTTGCTGGGATGCTCCAAAGAAAGAGGAGCCGCTGATCATCCTGTACGCAACTGAAGAAGTCAGAGGCTCCTGGATGTTTAGACGAGCTGTCCCAGGTAGCTTTGTTGCAGCCGGCCTGGTCCAACTTGATAAACAGGGTCTCTTCTCCATCGGCTCCTCTCCTGACCCTAGGTCATCATGTCAGAGCGTACACAAATCAAGCAGCAAGCCTTTTCAGCCTCCTCAGCACATGCAACAAGCAGATACACAAAGCTTCACTCGAAACAGATGCAAACATGCGCAGGCATGCCTACAAAACATAAAACATAAACAAAATCAAGCAGATCTAAGTTCCACTGCAAGAGCAGAGCAATTAAGCTCATGCACACATGTGCATACACAAAGTTTCTACACTTCTGTAATCTGCTATGATGCCATTGCCGTGAGAGGGTTTACTGCGGCACCCATAGCCAGCATTCCTCACTGACAGCTATAAAGAAAGACGCATTAGAAAACCATGAGCAGCCATGAGAATCAGAGAAATATTTGCACAGGCAACGCTGCATTCCTTTGTTTCCCCAGTAAAAAGATTACAGGAGTAAACTGCATGTTGTTGGCCCAGTCAGCAGAGGCACGAGTCGTCATATAATGCCAGAGAAGAATAATAAACCAACTAGCATGTATGAAACCATGACTGCATGGTGACTGTACAGGAGGCAGTTTGCCAAATGAAATTGAGCATGATGTGGTGGTGGAGAGCTTAATGAGCCGGAACTGAGGACAGAACCAGAAAACCTCAGTGGAACCCAAACATGAAGCAGACAAATTAAGACTGCATGTTGAGGAAAAGGCCTCGGCACTCGTCATGGATGAGCCATACTGCCCACATAATGTTTCTACAAATAGGGATTAACCAGAAATGAACTTGACAGAGACGTCTCTCTCATTAGAATGACACTGGTGTTTTACAGCTGAGCTCAGTGGAAATGTCCCCTCATACGGAGTGGCTTGGGCAATAGTTTAATATTATTGTTGACTTAGTTGCAAAGTGATCAGCGATCTCCATGTTATTTTACAAGACATCCTAATTGACAATCTGGAGCAAAGTGTGATTTAACATTAACAAAATTGTCTCTTTCAATTTTACACGACTTTCATCAAGTCACTGCTCCAACATTACATCAACAAATCATTATTATATGAATTATTCTAAACATTTGTTGAAATGTTTCAATACCTGAATGAGGGTAAATGGTTCCAGTAACACTAGCAGCTCTGCGAGGCTGAGCACAGCAGTGTTTTGAGAATAACGGTAACGCTTCTATAGTTACATGCTCACAATGACAATCCTAACATACTAATGTTTAGCAGGTGTAATGTTTAACACGTTCACCATCTAAGTTTAGCTTCTGCATTTTTTGCATGAAATCAAAGTATTGAACAACTTAATAATATTAATCTATTGACTGTTCAAGTAGTTGTAAATTTTCTTTTCTTACTGTTTGTTTCTTTTTATTCTTTTTATGATTTGTTTTCATTTCTTGTAATGCTGCTGGAATTTTAATTTCCCTGATGGAGCCTTCCCAAAGGGATTAATAAAGTTTGATCTCATCTAATCTAATCTAATCTAATCAGTCTCAACTTCAGGGACAGCAACTGATGGAGCCACTTCAGTAGCTAAAACAAAGGCTAAAAGTGTGTGTGTGTGTGTAGTGTGTGTTATTGAAACCATAAAACAATAACTACAGAATTTAAATGAATCTTAAAATGGTTAAATACTACCAAAAATAAAAGCAGACATACAAATACTCTACAAAAAATATCTCAAAATGGCAAAACTGTAATTGATTAAAAACACAAGTCTCAACAAATGGAGTCACATTATTTTTAATAACGTGGCCCAAAATAACTTTATCTGACCCGAGATTCAACTCCATCTTGAAAATCAATAATTTAAGTCATTTTTCCAAGTTAAATTCTTATGTGGCTGCACAGTTAATACCTTTGATGTTAAGATTATTGTGTCTGGAAAAAGTCTGGAACATATTTCCCTATTTTCTCAGATTTTACAGGACAATCAATAAACTTAGAAAATAATGAGAAGATTAATCATCCCAATATTTGTAGCTCTGTTGTAAATACTCTGTACTATGGACACATTTTTGTCAGAAAAACCTTACAGTACAGAGGTTTAATACCCAAGCATAACTTATGCTGATTCATACTCTGCCCCTCTCACTGCTGCTTAACTTTGATTCACAGGCGACTCAACTCAACGACTCCTCCTGAGGCCGAGGTTGAGGTATTAGGTAGCACCGAGGATGTGTCCGTGTCTATTTCTTTTATTAACAGACAGCCGTAATGTTGTAGCCGCTGCTGCTGTTGTGTGTTTGTGTGATGATCCCTCATCCCACGCAGATGTGAGAGCCCACCCAGGGCCCAGTGAGCCCACTGACGCCCATATTCATCAATGGCGTGTCACTTTTATGAGGTGGCTCTGTGGGAACCAGAGAAAGAGACCCCCCCACCCCAACACTACCACCATCCCTTCCTCCTGCTCCACCTAGTGCCAGCCAGCCAGTCCCGTTCTTAGATGAAATTGAAGGAAAACTTCTTTAAAAAGGCAAAGGTGCTGTCAGTTGCGGGGCCCTTTTGATCAATATTCCTCCTCCAAGTTCAACGTCTTCATTACAGTGGTGTCACTCAGGCACACAGAGGTGTGCACTCATGCACGCACATGCAGACACACACATAAAACGTCAGTCCAGTCCAGTGGACAGAGATATCAATGTAATGTGAGGGAGGGGGTGGGGGACGAGGACAGACAGCGAGAGGTGCAGTCGCCCCTCAGTGACCCTCATGGTTTAAAAAAAGAGCAACATGAACCAGAACAGTTTGGAGCCTTTCACTGAGTTATAGTGTTGTCCAAAGCAATCAACATCCTAATTGTTTATAGTATCCATTTTCTTGCGACCGGCGTCTTTCACTTTCTCCTTTATATGCTTCCGTGATTTATTTTGGAAGTGGCAGACTTACGACGTAAAGCAAACAATCCCGCTCTCTATCCAAACAAGGCAAAAATAATCTATTTCCCTTGTTTGTCTGCTCCACCATCTTTTTCCAATATGAAATGTTCCAGATATGATTTTGCTTTGGACAGCGAACTCAGCGGCTGCCAGTGTCTCTTACGCCTATAAATCAGATGCCTCTCAGAAAACTCTCGGGAGTCTTCTGCACAAAACATGGCAGATAAGAATGATTGGAACTGCAGGGGAGGAAGCACAGGCTGTTCGGGCTTAAAATACAGTATGCTGCACATTAAGCATGAGCAGACATCCACTGCTGTTTCTGTTCAGGATGGGCGTCTCGTTTATTTGTCTTCAGACAAATTACAAAAAGTATTGAGGGTCACTTGTATGCATTTAAAACCTAAAGTACCTCCCTGTGCATTAATAAAAATGTGCTGTAGTTCAATATAAATCACTTTATCTTATCCAAAGCAGTAAAACCATGAAACAGAGAAGCCCCTGACTTAAACAGCCTCTACTTATCGCTGTATACAAATGGTAAGCATTAATGCTATCAGATACCAGCCCATGTAATCCATTTGAAACAGATCAAGTAGCTGCTATGTGATGTTTGTTATCTAACACTTGCCCAAAATCTTCATCCGAAGGATGATCCAAAGAGATTATAAATATTTTCTACCCTAACATGATATTTCATTAATTTATTTGAATCAGTCTCTACTTGTCTTTGGTAAAGTTAGTTTCCTACCTTTTCTGTGCAGCATTGAGCTGGTCCTCTTCGGCTGAATGATCCTTTTGAGCTGTAGGAATAAAACATTTTAAGATTAACAAAGATTATTGGTAATGGTGACATAAGATATTTTTCTGCTGTGTCCTGTGACAGTTATTGATAACTGAGCCTAGGTCTCCAGTGGAGTCCAAAGGGGGCGCTGTGTTCATTAGCCATTGTTAGAGTTGTCAAGTGAAGAAGAAGAAGAGTGAGAAGAAGAAGAACAAGGGCTCTGGGTTGAGATGTCACTGACACAGTGAGCGTGTTATCCGAGTGACAGTTAAGCACATTGTAAACTTTTACATGCTTCTGTGCATTGACGCATGAGAGCGTGAGGCTTGAGTCTGTGACGCCTGGGCTCGGGGCGGGGAGCCCTGTTCTGTTTGCGGCAGTGTGTGCGTGTTTGTGTGTGTGTGGACATACATGTGCATGTTCTGAGCAGAGCTGAAGCAGGGGCGCAGGGTTGAGCAGAGAGGCTTGGGAACTGGAGGCTCCTGTGGACTCCTGCCATGTAAAAGTGTCTAAATGCAAGGCAGATGTGTGCGGCGGGCCAGGCCGAGGTGCAAGAATTTATCTAGGGCCAGAGAGAGCCTGTGATCTCAGATTTATTGCATTTTTCCAGATTCATCCTTTTTACAATGATGGGGGACCTTTCCTACTTGAAGATTTAAGAGCGGGAAGTCTCCAAAAAATTGTTCAAAGGCAGGTTTGGGGGTCTTCTGGGAGAAGGTGAGCTTCAGCCTCCGACCAACCACTCTTTTTACTTTTACTTCTTTTTTTTCACATGTATGTGGGCAAGGGGGCGTATTTTTACATGTATGAAGTAAACCTAATGAAGTGGGGGGGGCATGTCTGGGATTGAGGGAGGTGGGGGGACGAGGAGAGGGGCCGTGACCAATGGTGTTAGACTCAGTGGGGGTCAGGCTGGCGCCTGAGGTACCCCTCTAGCGACTGTACAGAGGTGGCACTGGAGCCGAGAGAGAGAGGGAGAGAGAGAGAGAGTGGCCCAGAGTGAGAGGATGTGTGAAGTTTCTTTTCCTCCGTCCTCTGTGTAAACATGAAACCAGTAGTCGCTAACTAGAAAGTTATGAGACGTGCATGCTGAGAGAGACAATAAATTAGGGCTTTAAAACTCTGACACACTTTTACAAACCACTGCTTTACCTAGCAGCCAGATAACAAAGAGATGCTGAGGATTTCCATGGAGCATCCTCTATGTAGGACACATCTCTACGACTTCATCGAAAACAGGCTCCAGGGAAAGCTGCTGTCTGCCAACTTAACACACACCACCTAATTCAGTCATATGAAGAAGTGGAATTGTGGTTGTTGGGTTGTGACTCACAGATGACAAAAAGGATGTGATGATACACATACGTTTCCTCAGAAAGCCAGTGAAATGAGACTTGCACAAGCTGAGATTAAAACCAGGAATTTGTTTTCAATTAGTCATGGCCTGTATTCAACGCGAAAAATATGCCCGTCAGAGTATCCCCAGAGGTTTCAAAGAGCTCCTTCTAACAAGGGAAACAAAAATGTGGTTGATTAGACGTTGGAACTACCGCAGACAGATCAGGGAAAGTTTTTTTTTTCTTATTTTATACGAGACCTTATAGTTCTGAATGAGAGAAGCAAATTAGTTGTGGAAATACAAAGCCACATTCCAGAGAGCCAGCGAGTTAACTGAGTGGAATACGAATATTTGAAAAGACACTTAGACAGAAACAAATGCAAGACAAAGGGCAAATTCCAGAGTGTACGTAGTACTCAGTGTGGAAGAGGAGCAAAGACATTGATGGGACGAGGCCTTACAAGAGGAGGGTTCACTGGATTTCATAAGTGTCCCCTGCTAGATCACACAGTCAAGTTTAACAGGCAGAGCACAGGGCGTTCGGGTTCACCTGCAGGCCTCTCCTCAGCCTGGGTCAGTAATGCTCAGAAACATCACTCTCACCTTAAAGTTTTGTCTTTATCGCTTTCTTCCACCACAGTTAATTTCAAAATCTAAAATCATGTGTCAAACACATGTATCTGTGGCCGAGCGTTTACCTGGGTGAGAAATTCACTCATTCACCAATGAGTCAGACTTTTAAGAGCAACGGCCGCACTTTGATGTGAGAACTGTTGCTGTGTTTTTGCCTTTTGAAGTCACGGAATCATCACGAACAATGATTACACACACGCCTCTCCTCCCAACGCAAGGGCAACAGCTCGAGGAATCCTGTTTATCAAAGAGAGGTTTACAAGTATTCCACCGGGGAGTTTATGTTCAAGATGTTGCCGTTGCGAAGCGATGCCATTTTGTGCTTTTTAAAAGTTTTTAGATATTCTGCACGAAAGCTCGGCGAAAAGCTTGGAGAAATTGGCAACTTGAACAATGCCATGGCACATTTCCTTTTCATGGGTAAATGACTGCAGCACAGGAATCATATTGCAAACATGAATCACAAAATGTGGCTACAATCTCCTCCTACAATCATCGGACTGTTTTATATATAAAATACTGTATCGTTTCACCACTGCGCCCCTTTAATGGAAGCTACTTTAAGACACTTTTTCACCCCAGAAAAAAACTGAACGATTTGGCTCACCCAAGTTACTCGCTTGACCTTCACTGATATGTAATCATTCTAATATATTTTGCTTGAGGTTTATCTTCTCTGAGTTTTTTTTGTCTTGCTCACAACACTGACTAATCAATACTTTTACCTTATTTTCATTACTTTTATAAAATTTCACAATCGCTCGGGCTAAAACTCAACGCTACTGAATTTAAAGAGGGATTGAGCAGATGGAGAATGAATTGCCTTTGATTGATATGAACAAAATAAAATTAGTCTCACTGGCACTTTTTGGTGGTATTTCTTTTTTAATTCTACTTGCTTTAAGCACAATAAATAAAAGTGTATTCATTTCCATATTAAGCTGGAGGCCGCAAACGATTACTATTTGGATGTATATATATCGCTAGAGGATAATTTTTTATTATTTGGAAAGATTTTAAATGTACAAAACACCAATGTGTTTTAGTCCCCACTTTGCAGATATGATTTTTCAGTTGGCACCAACAAATGCATTTTAAACCAAACACAGAGTCACATCAACAGCAGGCGATGGACGAGTAACTGAGAGAAACTCAGGTCATCTTCCAGCCTGTTACACTGAAGAAACACCCGTCCAGATGTTTTCATCAGGAGCAGCAACACATTGGTTTACATTCAACATGTGCACTGGTGATTCTGCGATTTTAAACAGACAGTGATCTTGTGTGGATAGTATACGTGTGCTTGGCATCTGGAGGATACAGAATAAGAAAAAAAAAACATGGCGTGTGCCTGCGGCTGTGGATCATGCTCGTTTGCCTCCACCTCTTTTTTAGTGACATTTTTACTGTTTATTTATTCACAAACTAGATCTAATGATGTGACAGTGGCAAACTTGGACGTCTTAATGGCATCTACTGGAACGAAAAGGAAGGTTTGTGTATAATAAAAACTTAGGTGAAATAAGCATATGTGTGTCTGATGCACAGCATGGCTCATCACTTTAATAGAAAGTGAGCTATAACTCATGGAAATGTGTACACAGTCACCTCGGGGATGAATCGACCATTGTTTTTCTTGGAATTCTCATCACATCAACGTGCAGTTTCTTTCCAGTAAGAAGGAATACTTTAGCATATTTTAAAATGGTGTTATGAGTGAAGTGGCAGCTAGATAGGGTATAGATAGTATAGACAGTATAGATTTGGATGAAAGAAAGTCGGACATGACTTGTGTCTGGGTCAGAAAGGGGACAAACGGTGAGTGTGTGTCGGGGGAAGCTGTGCTCCCGTCCCGGTGGTCCCCAGGCCTGATCCACTGAGGCCGGCCAGTCTTTACAAGGCCGCAGCCAGAGATGTCCTGCCAGCTTTATGGCAGCTGAGAGTACATGAGAGCCCTGTTAGAGGCAATGTGATCCCTTCTACAGGCCTGTAGACTCCTGTCCTCATGCTGTCTTACAGAGCACAGAGACGCCCTCTCTCAGCAAGAACACAAACACAAACACGCACACGCACACACACACATGCACACACACAGATAGACAGACCCTGTGCCACCCAGCTGACTGAAAAAAACATAATTATACCTTCCTCTTTTTAAAGCTCCCATGCTGAGTGTGTGGGTGAAAAAAGAGCTTTTCTAGATCTGTAAGTTCAGTTTCATGACGTTCCCCTCAGCTGTCCGACTCAATGTTTCATCTTTGAAGTCAGTGAGAATTCTCTTAACAACTTTACATGAATCAGACCAGCTTAAAAGAGAGACTGACGGCAAACATCTATCATATGACTTGAGCCTGTGTCACTGTCTTTGATTCAAAGGGAGTGGGAGAAGATTAATCAATTTATCCCTTATCTTGATTGACACAAGTTGAATTGTCTCAGTTGGGGGGAGAAGTAGAAATATCAGTGGAAGCGGAGCGACTTTACAGATGTAAAACTTCTTGCAGGCGACTTAACACATTGTGTCATAATCTCTGTGTTGTCATAACCTCCTTTCACTCCTGTTCCTTGGTTTGTTTGGCTGTTTGTTAGATTGTCAGCAGGATTATACAAAAACTGCAGAACGAATTTCCATGAAACTTGAAGGATAGGACATGAGCCAAGAAAGAACTCATTCAATTTTGGTGTGGATCTGGATAAAGGGTGGAATACAGGAGATTTTATTTTAATAATTATAATAATTCATGCAAAAGGGACAGATATTTATGAGTTAGAGCAGTTTGCTGCAGCTTGATTTAATTTAATATTATATTGTTATAAAATATTATTTCATTAACTACTTCAGTTTTTTTTATTTTTTCATCTATACGGCAAACACGCTGCTGATTGTATAATAATGGACTAAATCTGCAAAGTGCAGAATGATATATCCGGTACACCATATGTGCACTAATGTTTCACTAATGACCATCGTTTACAGTTTTTCTACAGAAAAAAGGAGGAACCTTGGCTTCACTCACCTGCAGAGATAAATCCCTCCATCTTCTGCTTAAAGGGCTGCAGGTTTTCCTCTGATGAGTTATCACACACCTTCTGCACATCTTTCTCACAGGCTGCAGGAGAGAACAGAACAGAGAGCAGACAGATATGATTAGCAAGCGCGGAAAAAAAGAGAAGGGAGGATTTAAAGTTGTGGGAGCAAATTAACCAAAAATTGTAAAATGGTCTTTCAAGGATAGATAAAATAACTAAGGAAATTGATTAATAATGTAATGTCAAGTTTCACCATAATGTGGTGAAGAATAGGACGTGATTGTGTGAAACAGGCCTGGATTGTCCTTTATGCAAGAAATTATAATTTTAGCAAAATAATACATAAATGTATCTATGTTATTCTCAAAACAGACTTTATTTGGTGAAGAAATAGAAGAAAACTTGTCAACCTGAAGTGGAAACAGAGTGTGCTTTTAATTGGATTTTCAAACAAGAGGTTGTTTTATTTATTTATTATCTCACTTACTTAGTTAGACCTCAGTCAGTCCAGAGTTTACCCACAGTGGACAATAAAGTTGTGTGGTATTGTATCCTGTGTTGTGTGTACATGTGAGCACAGCAGATGTGTTTGCTGTTTGTGGATGGGTTTTTCTTCGCTGTGCCAAATGAATCAACTCACACAAGCTCAGAGGAAACAGACGTGACTGAGCACGTTCCAGCTGAACCTTCCCCATTTCCTCTCAACTGCAATACCGGGTTACTACACACAGACGCCTGGTGAAAGAACTTTGGCACATTCTTCCAACCTGTAAGTCATTAATGGCGGCAATAAATACCTTAACTTGCTTATGACTGCATAGCTAAATTGTTCCGCAACACAACAAGCGCATTAACAGGTCTGGCCGCTGTCTCACTTCACCGCGTCCCTGCTTTTAGATCTGAGCTTGGCTCTCACATGTTCGCATGTGGAGCCGCTGCACCTGCAGCTCGGTAAACTCGCTCTATGACATCTTTTACATCTTTTATTTATTGGATGTCTTAATAAATCAGACAGGAAACACGAGGCCTGAGCATTAAAAGTGAAGAGTAACTACGTACAGCCTCGCCGTCTGGATTCCAGGACGCTCTTTAAACCGGAGGACAGTGAGAGCCACAAGTTTTCAAAATAAAAAAACTGAAATAAGCAACCATACAAACATGACAACCAAAATATCCTGTTTGGACAAACTACATTTCCTGTTACCAGAAATCCCCCAACTCAAAAGGAACCATTAAAACAGTGTTTAAAAGATCAAGTCTACAATTTAGAGGCGGCTCTCTTCCAAATGTGGTCCAGACAGTGAAGGCCGCAAGGAGGAAGCCCACAAAAACACAGCAGCTGTAAAGAATAAAAAAACTAAAAGCTCTGGTTTAAAACATTGTCTTGGAGTGATGATACATTTTTTGCAGACGTGCATTCATAGGCAGAATTCTCCTGCATCAGGCTAAACGCAAAACTGTAGAACTTTGGGACCTTTGCTAGTTTTTGTTGCCACAGTTGAAGTAATTATGTGTGTTAGAAGATCTAGGATACTTATTATAATTAATAATACAATTATAACCATATTAGATTCATTTTTAGTTCTGACTGATTAATGTGTATCATATTTTGATCAGTTATAACTCCATTGTGGATATCTACACCATCATTTTATCTGTTGAGTTGAACAACATTAACTTCTGCTATTGCATTATAACCCGTGTCAATAACAAATCTTGTTAAGATTCAATTATTTCTGAATGTGTCAGCTTTATTTGCCATGTATGTGAACACATACTAGGAATTTGACTCTGGTGTAATTGGGCTCAGTGAACTAACAAAGATAGACATACAATTAACTACAGACTGCAAGAAACTAGCAAAATAAACACAATGTGCAAACTATAACACACAATTTAATATATATATATATATATATAAATATATAGATTTTTTTTTGTGATTAAAATAAAATTCAAAAGAAAATATATTATTTAGAATAAAATCATTACGAATATCTAATACAAATATCAAACAATAAATAATGTATCCCCTGTATTTGTGAACTGGTAAAATTCTGACCTGTGCCTTCGGTATTATAGCGGCATCTGTATTTGTGGCAGAGATTAAGTTGGAAACACAAGGCTGTTTGCTGCTGGTGGCATCGTTTCTACCATCAGACACTGTGTCCAGTCATGTAGCCACAGGGGACGGGTTTCCCACCACAGACAGATGGGATAATGATGGGAGACAGAGCTCCAATTTTTAATGGCCTTCCACCGTTACTACACGGGGAAAACAGATGAGATTACAGACGATGGACTCAGCATTTTAACAGCTGGAGTGCTAAAGGATCAAGACATCATTCCCACTATTGACATTTATTCAAATAACTGAACCAATATAATGGATTTGTGTGTGGCTGTAAATCACTTGTTAAACCGGCCTCCTGATGGACATTAACTGATTGACTGAAAAGTGTTTTATGGACGACGATAAACCAGCAGAACTAGAGGAAATGTGAGCTTGGATTTGAGCAACTGTGAGCAAAATCAAGAACCAAGAACCACAGGTAGAGGAGGTCACACTGAGAGGACAAATAGACTATCAGAGCTGATATCCTGAGGGGCTCAAGCATCTACTGTACATCTCTGAGGGGAAAAGCACAAGACGTCATAACTGACGAGACGATTTTGCAGAATATGAGGGGGCGAAGGTGGTGGTGAAGTAAACGGGAAGAAAAACAAACAAGAGAGTCAGACTTCTGATCCAGGACTTACCCAGTGTGGTTAACTTTGATGTCAATATGTACTTAAGGTTTTTACTGCCGTGAACAAGAGCCACCACTGTAGCACACTAAAACAATACACAACTGTATTTGGGGAGCCTGTGGATCACCGCAAGATTTGTTTGATGAATATTTGTATCTCATAAATGTGCCTGTGAAAGCCCTTCACCTCCTGTCTCAACCTCTGGATCGTGATAATGCATAAACACTGACAAACAAATGACAACAACTGCAGGGAAGAGAGACAGAAGAATAAATAACACACAGGTGATTACGCTTCTTTTTCAACTTCTTGTTATTCCAAAGACATTATGTTTTTCACCATTGTCCATTACTTGGTTAGTTAATTTGTTTGTAAGCAAGATTAAACAAACACTATAAAATGGATTACCCCAACACTATGTGGAAAGATGGGACATAGAGGGGCAGATCCAGGAATTTTTTTAAAATACCTTTGTCAATGGCTGGACATTTTTTTGAAATTTTTACTGATTTCCCAGTAAAAATTCATATTATCTCTATAAAAAAATGTTGGAGTTATGTGCACGACTGAGTGACTGATTTTAGTTAAAAGAACTTATCTCAGCAGCGACTGATTTCAAATCTAAGAACGCCTGTACGAAGAAACAGAAGCTGTTAATCCCTGTTGTAAACAACATTTTCAGGAAGCTTTGGAAAATATTTGCCATTTTATCAGAGGTTAAAACAGTACAGTGTCCCAGCTCCACTGCATATTGCAGTTATTTGTATCTGGAAAGTGAAGTCTTTCACTGATCCCCAATTATCTTTGTTCCGAGCAGACCGTCAGACGTCCAGCTCTGCTTTCTACTGGGATGAAGTCTACTGTTACCCCTTGGTGAGGTCAGCCAAGAGTCTGCCTTAGTAGGAAAAGGTAAGACCTCCTCTCCACTTTGTGCTCCTCATAAATCAAACTGTTTACCATCAACTCTAAAGCCTCGATTAAATTTGAATGCAGGGAGCATCGAAATCACTCTGGTGCTTGAGAGGATGATTAATGCTACGATTAAAATATAAATATAATACTTATATATATAACTGATAGGATAAAAAATACATAAAACTGCATATAAAACTGATAGAAGGAAAATAAGTCAAATTTGATTAAAATGTTTGAATAAATTTGAAAAAACTTTGAGTCTGACGATTCTTTCTTTATAATCTGCAACTAATTGATTAGAAAACACCTACATTTATCAATATTTTGGCCTGGTTCTGTCAGACGGCCGGTGACGGCACCTCAGCCCGTCGACTTCACACATGGCCCTTTGAGCCTAGCCTCCGTCGTAAAACGGACCTCAGGGTAAAGGCCCTGCCTGAACCTGACATTAAAGGCCATTTAAAATCAGGACACTGTCTGATTTGCCACAGCGATGAATGCCTGACCTGGACCAGGTCTTCTGTGAAACACTAAACTCCCCTGAGCAGCAAATGAGCTCTGACTGTTTCTTTTTATTTGATCCTATTTCATTCGGTAGCGTCTCTGCCTCTCTGTCAGGCCCAATTACGTGGCTGTTAAAGGGATCTTTTTGTAGATACTCACTGGGCTTAAAGTGTTAACCTGTAAATGCAACTTCAAGTAGGATTAGTAACTCCTCGTGTTTAAGTTTCACACAATTTAAAAGATACTCTTCAGTTTGGAGGCTAACTGCACCACTATACACGATTTGAGACGTAAACAGAGCAGAGTATGTTTGTCTTGATGGGAGCTGAGAGTCCTACAGTAGGTTTAGGTGCTTGTGGCCTCCCACTCATCCCTCTCAGAGAGCACAGGGAGAGGTCATCACCCTCTCCCCAAACAGGAAGCCCCATCTAAAGAGGATCATGTTTCTACATAAGCCAGTGAAGGAGAGGGCAGACGAGCGGCTGGGGACCCGCTCCTGAGCATCACTGGCGACGAGACGCTGCAGACACACATTCAGGAAAATGCTGAAAACTTCGGTGTGAACATGAGCGATACAGTGCGCCAAGATTCGAAAGTGAGCAAAACCCATGGATCCACAATGAGAAATTATGGGTGAGAGAAGAGAGATGAATTTCTGACTGCCTGCACTGAGTCTCCTGACCTTTGACCCAAGGCTGGAGGGCAAGACGCAGCCAACCACTGCAGTCGCCACCTCAGGATCAGGTGAGGGGCAGACGGCCCGGCGTGGCTCTGTGAAATCAAAGTGTGACTGAGCGTGTGAGCTTCTCAGAATTGTACACAATGTGGTTGGAAGTGATCTGTGTTAGAGTTATAATTAAGACCAGTTGCTTTCTTTAGGCTGGTTTATAATAGCCAGGCAGAAATATTTATTCCTGGCGGCTAGAGAGGATAAAAATAGTGGGAGTCATAGGTGCAGCTCAGCACATCCACAATCCAACACTCACCCTATGATGCTAATACCCTAGAGGACTACTGTGCCAGACTGTGCTGCAGCAGAGATCAAATACAAGGGCCCTTATGTTGCATTTATTGTCTTCGGGTCTTCCTTAGGAAAAATCCTAATAAATGAGTGAGAGCTTGAGGTAGGTCTGGGTGCTTTTGTAGACTCTTTGTATTTTTCCCCCGGGTCAGAGAGGAGAGGGCTTTAACAGCGATCTAAAAAACGTAGGGGAGAGCCGTGGAGCATATATAATTGCTTTCATATGCCGTATTATTGGTTGATTTAAATAACCACAGACACCAGGGGCACTGGGGGGCATCGCCTTTAACCTCCGCATGGCCCCGGCCAAGACTGACTGGCTGGCTCGCTGGGTCACACCAGTCGATCGGCGCCCCCGACACTTTGAGCACAGAGCACAAGAAAAATGTATTTGTCAGCTAGTTGTCACTCTGACATTTCCTTGGAGAGCTGCAATTTGCATTTTTGGGCTCTTCACGAAGGAATAAGCATGTGTCTCCAGCTGGAAAAAGGAGAAGTTGTGGTGTTATGATGACATGGCTGATACAAAGTCTGGAAACGAGGAAAAGCTGCCTCGGGCCAACCGAGGTCTTGAACGCATCCACAACCTGCTCTGCTCAGGGTAATAGGATGTACATTTACATCTTAAGTGCTTTGGTGAAAGATGGAAGTGTATACAATTACACTGATTGATTTACAATGGAAGTACGACGACCTAAACAAAAAAACGCAACGAGGCATGCAGGTTAAGCTTTCATACACACAGTTAAAGTTGAAATAGGGTATGTCCTACCGGTTAGATCTCTCTTCAGCTTCCTGAGGTCCTTGGTAATGTCTTCTAATTTAACCTGAGCAGCCTGGAAGAAATCCTGAGGCTCCAACAGAGGGAACACACTCTTGTCTGTGCCGGCGTCCTGAAAAAACAATGCAGTTATAACACTGAGGAGCACTGAGAGGCAGAGGTTTTAAGAGTTTATAGTTTTATTCTTTTTGTTTGACAGCACCTTACCTTGTCAAAGTTGCGTAGGTAGTATAAAACCACATAATCCACCAGATTCATACGGTTGTCCTGAGGAACAAATGAGCAATGATTAAGACACACTTTCTGTTTATTCTGCATATATTTACTGGAAATTATGGTAGTTCGGTAACATTTTAATCATAAATTTATAAGAGGTGTTACTCTGCTCTTGACGTCCTTTAGTTTGGGGAGGATCTCTAGTCCAAAGCCATCAGCCTGACCTCTCGTCCTGTTCCCTCCATTCATATAGTTCCCAAAGGCCAGAACAAGACCTATGATATCCCGCAGACTGTTGCACTCTAGCAGCTCCTGACACAGAGACACACACAGTCTTTGGGTTACTAAACCTTCATGTAAGTTGATGACATTACTCAATTGGTCTGCTGACGTGGTGTTCTTACTTTGCTGACATTGGAGAGGATCTCCACCTTGCGATGGATGGAGGCGATGGTATCGAGGAACACTGACTGGAAGATTATGCAGTGGGCCCGGCCAGCAAAGTCAGGAATCTGGGAGAGCTCGTAGAGAAACCTGGAAAACAAAAAGGGGAGGAGGAGGAGGCCGGGGCGTGATGTGTCATGACAGAATTAAACAAAACGTCTAACAGGAAGAACTATTTTGGGGCCTTGGCAAGCTGAGCTTCCCAACGATGGGCTGACTGAGTCAAAGTCTGCATTCACAGGCAGTGAGAGGCAGCTGATAGTCATGAGCGGTGCTGCTCGGCTGAGTTTGAAAGGTCCACAGGGTTGGGTGGAGGG
Source organism: Paralichthys olivaceus (assembly GCF_024713975.1). NCBI lineage: Eukaryota > Metazoa > Chordata > Actinopteri > Pleuronectiformes > Paralichthyidae > Paralichthys > Paralichthys olivaceus. Next base: position 16,798,774 of record NC_091104.1, on the reverse strand, counting down.
AAAGCAGCGAGCGGCGCACAGAGACTGATCAAAGGTAGCTCTGTCCTGATGCAGGACGACTTATGTAAACAGTGCCGTGTCGGAGGGGAGCGGAGCGGTAACATCCTGTGTGATTAGACACTGAGTAGGGATGACTCAGGCAGCCGTAGTGACAGCTCTGGTCAAACATGGAAATAGGAAGGCCAGGCTGAGCGGCACCGCTGGGTCCAGGCCTCGTTAACTGGCCCGAACTACTTGACCCTAACAGGAACTACTGAACTACTGAAGCAATGTTCATTAAAGCATATGTCTGCACAGTGGTAGAAAATGTTTTTGAGGGGATAGCAAATGGTACCTCAACGTATCAATGTTTGGCTTTTTTTTTACATGTGCATATTGAAAAAGAGAAATATTTGTTTGACAAATAATTATTTAATCAAATGTTTCTTTATAGCACAAACATGACCAAAGATCTTAAGTAATTTAGGCCTTGAAGAAATTAACAAATGTTTATTTCACTTTGTGCCATGATGTCATCTTTGAAATCTGAGAAACATATGTTTATCAATTTATTCAACTAAGTTCATTGTTGCAAGTTCATGCACATCAGCACTAAACAAAGACAGCACTAAACTCAATTCCTGAACTCACTGTAATTTCTCTAAAATACAATAAAGATTATGCACAAAATAAATGTTGGAGCTGTTGGTGAAAGGGATCTTACTGTTCAGGTTTGTCCAACAGTTTGACTTCATCTTCTTTTGACTTTTCATAATGTCTCATTATCTTCTCCATCTCATCACTGGTGGCCCTCTGTCAAGAGACACAAAACATGCTCCACAGTTAAAGTGTGTGGACAGACACAGATAAATATGTTCACGCAGTAAAAACCTGAACAAAATGCTCAATAAAATGCATTTGCCACGATAATAAGCCACATACTTTACTTTGTATTAGGCACAAAATAATTTTCATCCCATCGTCATCCTCCTTACGACTGTATGATATTTTACTTTTCCATACTTACATTTTCATATAATGCTTCAATGGTCTCCAAATCCACCACCGAGTGGTCCACAGTGAGAACAGCTGGAACAGTAAGGATATTCATTATAAACAGTCAGTCTTAGAACTGGATATAATCTTGGCCAAAGCATGCTGCCTTTTAAGTGCTGCCAGTGCTTGAAGGACAAATTTGTTTTCCTGATGAGGGAAGTAAACATATGATAATATTCATGCAATTGTATTGATTATTGCTTAACAGAACATTATATTTGAAGTCAACTGTACCACAACATACTTTATGTTGCAGCAGAATGAAAAAGTACCGACCACACCAAAAAATAAGAGCAACTTGAGCAAAACCATGTGTCCATTCACATCTACATTGCACCACACCACATCATCAATTACCAAGAATTATACAGCTAATGTAGTACATTAGCTTGAGGTGGTAGAGCTGAAAGTGTAGCCAGGCTGTCGGGGTAGAGATATTTGGGGCAAGCTGAGTCTCAGACCACATTACATTACTTTTCATTTAGCTGACGCTTTTATCCAAAGCGACTTACAATAACTGTAGGCCGACACTCACTTCCTTCCCTCCTTCCTTCCGGTGGCTCAAAACATAAAACCTTAAAAATACTTTCTGGGACCACGTCACCAAAGCCGAATGTAATGATTTTTAAAGAGAGGCAGAAAAAGGTGCGCGGAGCGAGAAACAGCAGCAAATAAGAAGAGGAAATAGAGGAGAAGAGAGTAAATAAATACTGGCTGAGATGTTTAACTTGACTCAAATAGTTATATCCAGAGTACCCAGGGAAGGCAAAAAGCAGAGGACGGCAAGAAAAGAAAAAAGAAAGTGACTCCTGGTCTGTGTCTGAGAGGTGTCACAGGTTTACAGCTTAGTGAGGGAGGAGGGGAGGAGGACGTGATAGGAGGGATGGCTCCAGTCCTCCTGGATCAGCTGACAGTTGCCTGGCTGATGGTGTCCACAGAGGATTTCATTACCAAGAACTGACGCATGTGACAATTTACCACCTAGTAACTCTATATCAAACGTGTATACTTTCTTAGTATGGAGTTGTGATCATATTGTGGTTTTAAGAAACCAACACCAAGCATTATAGTAGCATATAGCAGGGCTGCTGTATTAGACTGTGTTAAATGTAGCAGGGTGATATATATTTTAAGTCTATATTAAGGTATATTTGTGTTGAGCTGAGAAAGTTTGCAATTTTTGCCTGTGAAACTTTTAATTGTTAAAGTGAAGAATACGTTATTGATTTTGTTCTTGCTTTTTTCATTCTCATTTCATGTTGGACTAAATACAAATTAAATCATGATCTGGCTGTTGAACTGATTTCCCTGACGCTTAGTGGAGGGAGGGGTGCATGACCCAAGAATAAACATATTACATTTTGGAGCAGATCCAGATAAATGTGCAGATCTCAGAATTTTGTTTTACTGTCTTTAACATGGCGGGTTAGCCTGGGTTGAGATATGTGCTCTCCCTAAGCACCCTTCTGGTTGGTTTATTCTTTAGCAGGATAACACAAAAACTACCAAACTGATTTCTACCACACTTGTTGAAGGGATGGGGCCTGGTAAGAAATAAAGAAGAATACAGTTTTGGTGCAGATGAGTATTAAGGGGCAGAACAAGGAGTTTTTTCCCCTCCACATTTTAAACTATGTTATACAGCAAATAAATCTCAGAGCTAGTGTTCTGGATTTTTTGGTCTTGCTGGAAATATACGCTACACTCCATGCCATAGTTCATTCTTTTTTTATGTTGAATCAAGAACTCATAATTGTGTTTATTTTATTTTATTCTACTTTTTGGTATCGGTACTCACAAAGGTAAATGGAACAGCTCTAGCGACAACACAGTCCTTTCAGTCTCACTGCTCCCAGCTAACAAGGTAATGCTTTGCATTCTGGTTCCCAGCTGTTCCTGTTGCAGAGAAGCTGTCAATGTGCTCCCAACGTCTGGATCAGAGAGAACGCTGGAGGTCCATTTCCTACATCTTATTAGAGTGGATTATTCAGTCCCTCAGCCATGCAGCCGTCAATCACACACCAAAGGGGGGCCAGCTCCAGTGTGCACAGGAGCACTCTGATCCGAGGGGAGCCGGATATCTCTCCACACCAACAGATCAAAGCCAGACTGCCAACTGCCTCACACCCTCTCCTTCCACTTTTCACTCATCGGCTTTGGTGTGGAAGGGTGTGTGTGGTGTGTGAACATGTGTATGTGTGTGTTTGTGTGCGTGTGGTGAGGTGGTGTGTGTGGGGGGGGGTCTCTCTTTGCCCTTGAACCATGGTGGCCCTTGAGGTCCCTCAGTCGATCCGGCGGGTGCAGTTGACCCCCTCTCTCCCTTAACCAGTGTTGCCTTCTCCACTCCCCTCCTCCCCGCTCTCTCTCCCTCCCTAGTAGCTCTAATTACATTACATGTCCCATGTCCTTTTAATTTGGCAACAAAGGGGAGGCAAGCAGGAGAGGCAAGGGACTAGAACCCTTAGAAGTGCTTGTTAAGGTGCTGTCCTTCATTGTCAAATCCAAGTTGTCCATTTCCCATTCACCTCCCATTAAGGCACAAGGAAGCAGCCTCACGCTGGGTGTGATCAGGCCTTTTTAACCAAACCACCTCTACAAACTGACACTTACACACAGAGGGAAGGATTGAAAGGAAAGGGGGGGGGGAGTCTAAACAAAACGGGTGTCCTGGTGCTGTGTGCCGTTTGGCCTGTGTTTGAGTTGGTTTTATGTGGTAGGGCAGTGTCTGCTAACTGCAGAAGGTGGTTTTGTACATGCTTAGATCATTAGTGGGGTGTCAGTCCCATTAGGCTTGTGGAAACCGTCACTTGCTACAATAAACAGATCTGCTGGCCGCATGCTCAGACTAGCAGGCGGCAGGCACTCTCCGCCGCAGTCCCAGCACAGGAGCAATTCCTGGCCCATCTACGCCGTCCCCAACACACGTATTATGTGTTTACACAGACATGCAGCCACTCCGACAGTCACGCACACACACGCCTGCATTTCACACGGAACTACCAAGCATGCAATCAATCCATGCAGTTCTTCACGTGAAGAAGATGGTGATCTGATTTGAACCAGTGCCTGAGGGACTTCATGCACCCTGACAGAAAAAGTGAAAGGCTGCTTTCAACCTGCGCACATTTCAAATCAAGGCTTGCTCTTTCCCACTTTGGTAACAAGAAAAATCTGCCTTGTTCTACTTAAAACATTCATTAATAATACAATTTTAAAAAGGGTATCTGGCTGCAAATTAGTGGCTATCAGCTGGAAAAAGAAAAAAAGTCGTCACTCCGTACCATCTTTTCTCTAAAACTGTCTGCTCTTTATCAAGAGAAATCATCAATTTATTGTGAAGTAGGCTGTAAAATCTAATTAGCTCCTTCTCAAATTCCTTCCTTGAAAGAGACGAAAATGATGACGATACCATAGTGTACACAAGCATCTAAAAAAGGCTCACCTTGCTGAATGTCCTTCATCTCCAGATGCAGGCTGGATAGGAGGATGCCAACTGCTTGTGAACGCTTCCCGTCCAACAGCTTGATAATCTGAAAAACAGAAAACAAATTGATTCATACTAGAAAGCAGTAAATGTATTAATGAAATCTAAAAACTGCATCTACTCTAGTTTGTAAGATTAAACCTGACCTGAATTACGTAATTTTTAAAAATGTTTATACATTTTTCTAAGTTTTAATAAAGTTATTTTAAACATTATTTCTGATCAAATTTCAATAAACGTTGTTGATTACTTTACAAACCTTCTGCAAACGGCTTCATATAAATTGCTTTCTCATTATTCTTCATACCTTCATTTAACATCTATTCAATTTTTCACAATCACTGACGCAAAACAAATACAAAAACAGATAAAAAGATCATTTATGAAATGTGAAGCTGGGAAAAAAAATCACTTAGTCACTTCCCCAGCTGTGGAAGCAGATGATCGATGATGAGCCCGACAGACCGCCTGGAGGGACGGTTAGTCTAAGAAGGCTGGGAATCATCTAGTTTGACCCAAGTGACCAGACTAATCAACAAACGTTGTCATAACCCATCATCGTGACGCAAAGGACTGGGAAACACACACATACACACACATAGCGGGGACACACTTTGCCAAATTCCATCAATGAGGGAGCAAAGTCAAACAGAAACGCACCTCCTCTCGTTTGCCGAAGAACATGTGTGAGATATAATCAAAAAATATCAAGTCGCAGTGAAAGTACAAAGGCAAAAGTGGTACCATAAAAGGACAGTCTCGAAGAGAAAGGCGAGGAGAAGCCGGGCTTTTATAACAAACTATAAATTCACAGGATTTTTATTTCTGCCTACACATGGTCACAATTACTTATGACTGAATTAGCTGTAAAGCCAGAGAGAGTTTTGGCAAGGTAAAGCCCTGCTCTAAAAGTTAATGTGTCAGGCTTCTTCATTAGGTATTATGGCGTTGTCGGCTACTGGGCTGTCCAGTGGGAGCTGGAGAGCAGAAGCCTTAGAAGTGGGTATTGCATTACAGCGCGTTAGTGGGTGCCATGCTGCTTCCAGCTCTATTACCTGGATTGCTGGGGATCTCCCACTCTGGGGACTTGAGACGGCTGCAGCACCAGGCTTTCCCCAACACCTCTAATTAACTATTTTGGATGGGCCACAGTAAAAGCAGCCCAGGAACCATTGCTGCTCACTGTGGCTGCAGAACTCGCCAATTAGCCTAAACAGTTAAGTTAATGTGAAAGGACAACTGATGCCGGACGCTAGCTTTCAGCCATGCAAACAGTTCAGGTAAAGAAAGGGATGCTGATGCTGAGACAGGTTGGACATCGATAGCTGATGGCTCTCTCCTGTGGACAGAACGAGAACTGGAGGACTTCATGTGATACTCTTGACTAACAGGTCAGGAGAAAGAGAAGAAGAGACCGCGAGCAGCCTAAGAAAATAAACAGAATGATGAGGGCGGACAGTGGGAGTGTTTTGAGCTGAGACAGGTGGCTGATGTTAAGATGTGGGCAGGCCGACGCAGGTTTGGAGCCCAGCGGATAGTTTACACAGCCACAGCTGAGTAGCCAGCCCCGCTCCTCACTGACTGCCTGTTTGACTATCTGTCTACAGACAGATGTTACGCTAACAACTGGACTGAGACTTCCCATCAATATCCACCTACAGCAACCCCAGTCTCACCCAGCAGTGTTAATCTTACACCCACTCGCCCACGTCACAGCCAAGGCTTCAAATATGCCTTTAATAAACGCAGAGCAATTGCTTGTAAGTCATTCCCATAAACAGGTTAAAGCTGCTGTTTGTTTAAGGAGATCTGCTGTGTCTTAACTTGGTACAAGTTTAATTTATATGGGTAAAGGAAATTGACGTTTTTGTGTTTACTGATGTGCATTTTTTGCACACGTGCAAGCTCAACAGCACATTTACCTTGACGGATTTCTTGATCCCCATTGCCCTCCCTGCTCATCCCTTGATCAAGAATGCACTGACATGCCCATTCTCTGCACCCCCTCCACCAGCACTCCTATAGGTGCTGTCTTCACTTCCTCCTCGAGCCAGTGGAGTGGAGCCACATGCCTGCAATTATACCCCTAGTCCTGTCCGGTCCTTTCTGTTCTGGTCTGCTGAGGCGGGAGGGCTCTCTTCCATGTCCTCTCCTCTGCTTTGATATGCTAATCAGCAGAGGGAGAAGGACTCCAGTGTAAACAAGAACTTTGATTTTTTTCGCTATGGCACACATGATAAAGATTAACTCGCTCATGTACATATCGGCTGCATCCCCCGAGTTGAAACTTTTTGGCGTGAGGAGTTGTTGGAAAGCGGGGAGGTGGCTCATATGCATAATGTACACACATTCCTTTCCCTCCCACTCAGCCCCTGGGGCTGTGGTGTTAGCATGATCTGGCAACACTTTCTGAGCAAGTGCATAATGACTTCTGAGGATGTGCTGTCATCACACACGTGCACTGCACCACACATATAAACACACACACACGACAGAAACATACACATGCCTATGCATACACAAACACACAAAAAGTACAACTGAAACACACTCTCCACACGGATCAAAACACAGAATCGCTGGCAAGATGACACTATAAGTAAATTCTGTTCAGATGTGGAGTCTGTGCTGACACAGGCAGCAGGGCAGGTAGGCTGTGTGATAGCTCACAGGTAGCAATCCTCATGCACATAGAGTACATTACGAAATGCAAAGAGTAAGACAGATTGATTAAAGAACCCACTAGTACTGACAAAGTGATTCATTACCAAGAAAAATACCTTTTTATCCAAAAAGATGTTCTTAGTAAATTATTTGGAAAAAATCTTATCATTCGTATTTTAAGTTCATTAACTCCATTAACGTGGATAATTGTTGTTTGTTTGTATTTTATTCTATTTTATTTCATATAGATATGGACCTTTGTGTTAACATTAGAGGACATTCTATAAAATATTAATAGATTATTCAAATAAACAAACTCATGTATAAGATGATTTATTTTCCTATGTAAATGTGTAAATAAGGAGAAAACTGTTTGGCAATAGGAATAAAAAAAGAAAAGCAGAACATCTGGGAATGTTTCCAACTGGAATAATAAGAAAGAATATAGCTGCACATTGACAAGTGTATTCAAAAAAAGATGAAAAGAAAATCTAAATCAGTGTCAATATCAAAGTCGATGTCTTTATTCTTTTGTACTTCAGAGAAACGCAAAGAAAGTGGTGTGAGAACATGTGTCTGAAAGTATAAAAAAAAAAAAATCTGAAATACACATGGTCCAGATGATGTAATATTCATGACTAGTGCATTGCTGAGCAATCTTTCCGAATATGACTCAGCAGTTGTGTGAATGTCCATCCCCGTCCATTTTTTTTAACTTTAAAACAAAAGTATGATAAATAGTTTATATTCTGAAGCTTGCAAATTGGTTATGGGTTACAAATTAAACTTCCAATTAATTAGATCTCTGTTGATGTCTATGCCTCCTCAACTCAGTAGTAACTGTCGTCAGACCCACTCTTTTTGCTCCCCACTTCATCAGCTGTCAATCAAGATGCTTCACCCAAATTTTATAATGTCAAAAAATATATTAAAACCCAAAGTGAAAGAAAATGTTTCACTTGAACAAATATCAGTGTGATAAGAAATAACTAAAGTGACAAAAAAGAAAATAATTTATTATTTTATTTATTGGATGTGTTTTTTCAATTTTTAGTTTGGTCAATGTCCCAGTGACTAACAAGGAGGAGTCAGGGTTTATGACCTATACTGCAGCCAGCCACCAGGGATCAATATGTCTGTCTGTCTTTCTTTCTTTCTTTCTTTCTTTCTTTCTATCTTTCTATCTTTCTCTCCATCTTACTTTCTTCTTTCTCACCTTCTAACCAGCTGAACATCTCATCAGCTGGTGACTCAGAAGATTTCTCTCTCAAATGATTTCTCCCTCTTAACTCTGAGTATAAACATTCACAGATAAAAAATGATCACGTAAACAACTTTCTTATATTTTTGGCAACCTTTTTAGTTGGAATTCTTCTGCTTTCACGTACGTCTAAACATAGATATAAACTTCAGCCAGAGTACAATACAGGTACTTCTCTCATAAAAAAACACCAAATGATATGTTGGGCACGGATATTTCTTTTGAATGCTATAGTTTTTGGATTTGTTTCAGCAGTGCTCCATTAGTGGGGTCAAACATCTTGCAGGCTGACGTAATCCCAGACAGGAGACAGTTGGCAGGATTTGTGTCTGGATGTGGCTGTCTGACTTGGATCAAATGTTGGACAGTTTGCTGCTTTAGAGTGACCAGACTGAACGGAGAGATGTAAGGATGGAGATCAAGGAGCTGAGTGGAGCCTTGACAAATTGATCAGAATAGGGGATGTGTATGGATTTTGAGGGGACAGACTGGGGCAGTGGCCGATTTTTAACTCCTTGGACGTCCCTGTGAGGACCACCAGGCAGCCAGGATGCTGACTCGGGGCTGGCAGCGGCATGGAAGTGCAGAGTTGCAACATTTGACAAGACATCAACAACTGTCTTTGGTGGGTCGAGGTACTGGAGATCAATCTGGCTGAAACCACATCTTTGCTGATTTTTATTGTTTCATCTTGCGCACAACTTTGAAGCTTGTCCAGAAGAAAAAAAAAAATTTTTCACCATAATTCTGCAGCCATTTCTACATTACAACTCTACGCAGTTTGCCAGGTGGAAAAAAATAAAGTGCACAAACACATAAAATAGTACTCTGTGGTCAGGTCCAGTGGAATACAACTGCAATTGCACAGTTATTTATGTATTTCTATTATTACTGAACATGACAGCAGAAAAATGCCTTTTATCCATTATCTACACTGCTTATCCTTCAGGGATTCTAGAGCTGACATAGGGCTAGAGGCAGGGTACATCCTGGACAGGTCGTCAACATATTGCCAATATATGTAAATACCCAAACACTTACAATCACACCCACAGACAATTTCAATGTCTCCAATAAACCTTAGCTGCATGATAAGATTCCTGGAGAAAACACACACAGACAAAGTGAGAACATGCAAACTCCACACAGAAAGAACCAAACCTTTCTTGCTGTGAGGCGACAGTGCTATTCAGTGCACCACCCCAACCTTTTTCAAACAAAAAGAAAAAAGAAAAAATGCTACCAAGGCGGCTGTAGCAAGAGACAAATCACTCAACCGACAACATCTAAAAAAAACAGATGAAAATCCAAAGAAAAACCAAGACTATAGGAGGACCTCACACAGGCTGAGGAGGAGCAGTGAGGGAACTGAATTTACCTTCTTAGCTTTGGTCTTCTTTTCGTAGCTGTCTGACAGCGGTTTCTTCTTCACCTGTAGTGTGGCCTTTGAGAAAAGATCCTCAAACTCATTGGCGTTGACGATGTTTGGTTCCTCCAGAGAGCCCCACAGTGTGTTGTTGCTAGAAAAGGAAGCAAAGATTTAGGCCTGTGTTGTATTTATTATATTTTGAATTAAATCAGTGCTTTAAAAATAAAAATGTGATCACAGTCACAACAACAGTCTTATGACCTCACAACGCAAGCTAGAAACATCTTGGCTAGTCGAAGCTAAACAAATTGTGTGTTCTTTTTGTGGCGCGATTATTTGATGTTTATTCAACCTCTCCCGTTGTTTGCCATTTTCCATTTCCCTGTCCCAGCCAATGCTTGGCAGGAATGGCTGCAAAATCTTAGGTTGAAAAAAAGCACTGTTTATGAGCTAGGTGATAAAAATAACAAAAGATTAAGACAAGGTTGTTTCTGCAATAAAAAGGACCATTTCCAGCAAAAGGAACAAGAATACGGGAGGGGATGTCGTGTTCCAGAAGTTGCTGAGTAACATCGGACAAAACAAACAGAGAGAAGCAGAAATATGAACAAGAGGTGTCTAGAGTCAAGAGAATGTTTAGGAGTTATGCACCAACTTTTTTTGTTCACTGAAACTCAACACATGTGTCCCTGCTTTCCCAAAGTCTGTTAATAAGAATATCTGCAGACACAATAAACAGCCTACTAACAAAAAAGAAACTTATTGTAAAGAAAGACTGGTATGATGACATCTATAATACTCCACAGATGCCTAATTACTGGTTTAGCCTTTCCTTTGCTATCCTCTCTTACACAGCGCTTCTCAACGCAGCTCATAATTTAATGACATTACTCAGGTCAATCTCCCTGAGTCAAAGCCCATTTAAAGTCAGTGAGAAAGCGACTCTGGACCCATCGCACTAACACAAATGCTGGCAGGGCTGAAATATCAGCACAATCAACTGCATTTCCAGTGACTCAGTTGGGGTCAATTAAGTCCAACTCTTCCTAGCATGCAGCTGGTCTCTTGTTGCAGCGGTGAGAGTATTTATCTGGGAACGCCAAGATATTTTCTGTTGAGGACATAATGGTGCTGTCCCGAAAATACTCCTTTGATTCTTCCTTTCGCTGGCCTCCGCCTCTGAACCCGACAGTGCAGGAAACTAGCTCGGAAAAGAAAATTACATCCAAACCCCAAGAAATCTTTCCATACAAGACAACTTTCTAATTGACCAGATTATGACTATAATTGAATTTAAATCCGCTCTTAAACTCCCCTCCTTTTTTAATGCAGCTTCCCAAGAAAGTCTGTCCCTCTTGCTGCCTACTGTTACTTTGCGTGTCAGCTAACATTTTGACACCAGGCATCTTTTCAAACCTCCCACTGTCCCCCTCCTCATAACGCAAAACATTACACCATTAACAGAGATCACACAGTTAATCCAGCTATAGTTAAACATCTGATCCATTTAATGCCCCTTAACTTGGCCCTTTACAGTTAAATTTATAGCTGACATGAAACCACTGTAATGTAGTCAACTCAGTCCCCCCCAGAACTGGCCAGGACCAGTGAGAGAGTGGGAACCACAGCTCAGTTTCCCCCTATAACCCAGCCATGGAAATACAAGGCCATAAAACTGGAAGCCTGGCACTGTGCAGGCAACAACCACAGCCACTGTAAATGGGCTGGATAATCCACTCACAATTACAGAGTATCCCTCTGATGTGGAAGTGTGGTGCAGCAACCATATCTCTGATATCTCTCTCAACAAACATGTTCAGGTCTAAACCTAGACCCCATTAGTCCAGGTTCACTGAAGCTTAGAACTTCATCAGCCCTGGGATCAAAGCAGTGTCACTCATATCAATATTCAACATGTGCATATTGCCCAAGGCTCTCTGAATTCCAAAGTGCAGTAATCCCCCAAAACAACAGGCATTAAAACATTGGAAAACTAGGAAGATGGTCAATAACTCCTTTCACTTTCTAATTAGATTGGTTGAGCTGGTGTTTGAATAAAGCCTGTATGATGGGGAAACTGTTCTTGTTTTTCCAGTCTGACTTCTGAGTAATATTTCTGCAAAACTAAGAAAACTAAAAGCGTAAGCAGAGAGTGCATACCTCAATCAAGGTTAATTGGCCATTTCATCACTATATTGCATACTCATGCATTGAAATCAGATATGTCCGGATCATTATCTGGATCCAAACCAATCCTCTCCTTTTCACAGGTATTAGCACATTTTACAAGCCTGATTTTTTTCCATCAAGATCTTTCATCAGAGATTCCACTACCAAGGAGTTTCTTGGCTTGTGTTTCTTTATCTGTTTGTTAGTTAACAGAATTACACAAAACAACTTGTGAAACAAATGCGAAAATAATTCCTGGATCTGCCCCAAAACTTTAGGGGTTCTTCCCTGAGCCACACTGCCTCCTTCCCACAAGCAGTAATCCTGCTAACTAACAAATTAACGCAGAAGAAAACATAACCATTTTGGCGGAGGTAAGGAAATCAAGCAGTTACACATACTTATTATCCTGTATCTGTATCCTGTTCCAGTACAGAGGCTTCATGGGACAGGCCGGCTCGATGGCAGGCTTCCGCGGGGCCTTGTCCACTTTTGGGGCAAAACCGCCCATGGGAGGAGGAGGTGGAGGGCCAGAGCCTGGAGGAGGTGGAGGGGGAGGTGGGCCAGATCCAGGTAAGCCAGGGGGGGGAGGCGGAGGAGGTGGGGGGGGTGGGCCACCTCCTGGGAGAGGAGGTGGCGGAGGGGGTGGTGGTGGAGCTCCCGCCATGCCTGGTAAAGGTGGTGGAGGAGGTGGTGATGGTCCTGAGAGGCCTGGTGGGAGGGGCGGAGGAGGTGGAGGCGGTGGTGGTCCTGAGAGGCCTGGTGGGAGGGGCGGAGGAGGTGGAGGCGGTGGTGGTCCTGAGAGGCCTGGTGGGAGGGGTGGAGGAGGTGGCGGGGCTGGAGCTCCTGGGGTGGATTCAACTTTTAAATTCAGGCCGATTGACTCTAAGTTGAGTTTTTTAGTCACGTTCTGGGAGGGGCTTTGAGCCAGCACACCCCCATTGCCCTCAGGGCTTTTGATGAAGGTCTCCCTGTCTGTCTGGACGCCCACAGTGCGGCAGGTCTTGAGTGTGGAGTCGTCTGCAGTGGACACAGCAACATCGCGGAGCTCACAGAGCTCCTGACCCGTGTTGTACGACTTCTGTTGCTGTATCTTGGTGACAGTTCCCTCCAGTTTTGAGATTGAGACAGCGTGCTCACCTCTCAGCTGGAAGATCTGGAGCTCAAAGTCGGACTGCGAGAAGTAAGAGCAGATAAAACTTAAGACACAAAACAAATCCAGAGCTTCAGTCGTCTCCCATCTTATAATATAATAAAACTACATAAGAGCATTGAATGTGTCTCCTTAAATGAACTCTGATTTAAGTATGTAATTATTCTTCCATGCATGTGATTCTTGGTTGAAAAATAAGAGTCATTCATTCTTTTCACCACCTGTTTTAAACTTATTTCCATTAAAGTATCCCCAGGCTGATGTTAACATCTGACTCTGAAAATCTGGTAACTGCAGTTTTCTTTTGACATTTCAAACAATGAAAAACAACCCAACCCAAAGCAAAGTATTGATTTGAGGCGAAAGACAAAAAAATCCTTTTGCAAATACACATGTTCCTTATTAACTCATGTCAGTTTAGAAATAGCATTAGGCACGTTCCTGCCCATACTTGTGGGCTGACTCAGCATTAGTCCTTTTAGAGTCCCATGTCAAATTAAAGGATTTAAGTCGACAGGCTGAGAAACCGATTCTGAGGTCAGACTTTTCGATGAAAAAAGTCCATGAAGAAATTAATCAGTGGTACAAATTATGTAACATGTCCAGAGCTATGTTCCCATTGGTATTCCAATGTCATACAAAAACACAACCAAGCAAAAAAGCCACCTGTGAGACACTGTTCCAAACCTCTGCTTTTAATGAATTAAACACTGACACTTTTAAAACAAATCTTGAAGGAGCCTTTATATAATGAGACTAAAGACATGTCTATTGCAGAGCTGCGTCTGGAACATAATTAATACTTAAAATATGACATTTTGTAGTCAGTAGAAATCTAATTCAGAATTTATTTTAATTAACTCAGTACAGATGTTGCCTTTTTGGATTTAAATATCATATATTTTGACTTTTAGTATAAATTGCTAAAGGTCACCTTTACAGTCAGATTTGGAGATTATGTCATTAAAAAATATATTTATACTGTCACTGCTTATATATTAGTACAATTTGAATTTTTGGTTGTTTTAATTCTACAAGTCATTAGTATTAATAATACTACATACATGTGTTAGAGTCAGGTTCTTTTTTCATTTCTTACCATCTCTACTGTCCCTACCAGTTTGCTCAAGAAAAAGAACATACATTTTCCAACTTCAAAAGTTAACTTGACAAATAGGTTGACTGACAGTTTACCTTCAAATAGAATCAAGAAAAACATATGCATCCAATGAGCTGCAGCACGGTTCATTTCATGATCACTTAGCGCCATCTTGAGGTCAGAGAAGTTAACTACGGTTAAGAATAAAATTTCAGGGCCTCAGATATTTAACTGCATATGAATTATTGTCATAGATTTACTGCAAACCTTGCTTTCAATAATATGCATCATATGCTAATTTGCTTCTGTTTTTTTTAATTAATTGTCAGAATGTTTTTACTTTGCTTTCTTTAACTGCCTAACAGTCGCTTTGTCTCATTTTCTCTTGTACATAATATGCTTTTGGTAAGAGTTTGCTTAGGTCACAGGAGAACTTACATGCATCCTCTCAAGCTCTTCCTTGCACTCTCTCTTCAGCTGCAAGAGGGCGGCCTGGTGCTCTGAAAGAAGGCAGAACAAAGACACAAAGGTGTTCAGTGTGGACTTCGCTCAATGATCACAGCTTGGGGTATAGACTGAGAGACAGGTTAATCTTCTGCCTGAAATATTGACATGTTAAATCACAATCAAGTTGAGATATAAAGACAAGGGCCATTACAACACCATGTGTTTTTAGAGGCTAAATTCTACAGAAGGGCGAGTCTTTATTTACCACTCAACCAACCAGTTTTGATTCTACTGCTGCTGAGGTAAATGCCAAAACAAACAATTTTGTTGGACCAAGGCAACAAATACAGATAGGTCTACCTGCTGGTACTGATAAAATCCAGACAGCGAGGGAAAAATGTCACACAACAACATTGTTCACCTGAGGACCATGATGCCACAGCAGTAGGAAATACATACCACACTATTCTAGAGGCTCGCTCATAAATGCTGTGATCGTCGGTGTAGTTTCACTTTACAATTGGTGATTAAGTTGAATGCACTGCACCCATTAGCTACACCTAACAAGTTCATAAATATACACGCAATGTCATCGCCTATAAGCATATTGTCACACTGTTTTCACATGTTAGGATAACACTGTTAGTTTTTGGCTATTATTTCTAAATGAATAAAGTCTTTATTACTTGGTCGGTTGGTTTGACATTTTCACCGTTTCCCCCAGGGAATAATGATTAGGGAACTTGATGTGTGAAATTTGGTGCAGCTTGATTGAAATTAAGGTGACTGTTGTTTGGAGGGTGTTTTCATCTGCGTGTTATTTAGCAGGATTATGCAAAACGTGGTGGACAGAACAAATAAAGGCTATGAAGATTATGCTGTTTGCACAATCACTGACAGACAATACATTGCTGTAAGAAGTAAGAATGTATTGTGGTAATGATTAATCAAAGTCAGTGTTTTGTATCAATAAAAGAATCTATTCTTAATAGACATTGTGCAACTTCATTGTCAACATGATACAGGGTCATAAATGTGCTGAAAAATTGTGAAAGTAAAATGTAAATATGAAAGCAAAAGAAAGATAGAAAGAATTGTGTATGATATGCACTCGCACATGCATGTGTGTTTATCTATATGTTCAAAGTCTGGACTTTAGCTCTCCTTTATTCTTTTCGACGAGAGCAAAGCTCAATCCCTGCGAGCAAATCACCAGAATAATCCAACCTTGCTGGTTTTAATCAGACACAGAGAACACCCAACATCTGCTGCACTGCTGTTACACCACAGTTTCACTGTACCCAGATCATGAATGAAAAGCTTTTTGCTTTGGGACTGAATCAGTCCATGTGTGCTTATGACCTATTTGTGTTATTACACCTTTAGAGGTGGGCCAAACATGGCTTGCTGCCCAGAGTGTACTTGATTCCATAAAATGTTTTTACCCGACTGTAACACCCACCCCCATGCTACCCACCTTGTGGTGCCATGAAACAGCAGCAACACAGACAGCAGCATTACCACACACACAGCCTCACAGCATGTGTTCTTAAATGGATTAAAAGGATGTCTTACACCCTGCTGCTGATACTGAAGAGTAACTTGTGAGTGCTCAAGAATTCTAAATTGGTGTTTTTTGAGTTAAAGGTCCAGTGTGTAAGATTTAGGTGAAAGGGAACTATTGGCAGAACTTTGATGTAGAATAATCCTCATGATGTTTTCACTAGTTCGTTTCATCTAAATTGGATGAATTGTATTCTTTACCCCAGAAAAGGCTCTTTATATTCAAATACTTTATATTTACATCGAGGGGACCCTCTCTACGAAGGCCGCCATGTTTTTTACATTACACCAGACTGGACAAACAAAACACTTTTTGAGTTTTTATGACAACTGAAGGCCACCACAGGTTCTCTTTCATGTTTGGAAGGGGAGGGTGAGGTGAGGGGTGTTCAGCTGCAACATGCAAATTCAACACTAGATATCACTAAATTCTACACACTGTACCTTTCAAACTCAATCAAGTAAAAATATACCAGATATCAATTCCAAAGATACTAAAGGTAATGACCTTTATCCACAAACACATCAGTGTGTGAGGTGTGTCAGTGTGTAGGCTTGACAAGGATGATCCTCTGCCAGCATTCCTGGTCTTAGAAGTTATTACAGGCAACACTGTATAAAGCAACAGGCGTGAGGTTCTCACCTGCCTCTGTGTACTTGAGCCCCACCTTCTCCTCCTCATCTTTAGCTTTGGGTGGGGGCCACACAGCTTGCAGCCGCCCTGGAGTCCGGTCCTCACTGTCTGTAGGGGACGTGATCTCTGTCTATGGTCAGAAAACACATGCAACAGTATAAGTACATATGGGTAATGACATTAGTATTCTAATTTCTGAGGGCCATTTTTCTGAAAATGCATAGTTTCTCCTGTCTTAGGAGTAAATAAAAGGCACTTCTGCCAAAACATGTAATTTAAGAGGATTTGGGAGTAATATTACGTACATTAGCCTCTGTGGGAGTTTTGACTTCGTTCCCAGGGGTTTTGGAGGCTCTCTCAAAAATTGACCTCAGATTTTCCTTATCATTCTTGATTTTCTTTTTCACTGCCTCCAGATCCACAGTCTCGGTTTTATCCTTTGTGGCAGTTTTGGTGCCAAATATGTTCCTGAAAGTTTCATAGGCCAGGTCTGAAGTTTTCTTTCTTTCAGGTGTGGATGTAAGTACCTCTGGGCCTGAGGTCTTCTCTCCTACAACCTCCTCTACATTCTCAGCATCTTTCTTACTGTGTTGAGGAGAAGAATCCTGGCGGCCATCTGACTGTTTGGTGTCTTCATGGCTATCTGATTTAAGCAGATGACTGAGCTGTCCCATTACAGTGCTTTTAGTATCTGCAATGGATTTAGGCTCTACATGTTTTTTGGCTGGAGATGCTGCCCTCTGGTCAGGGAAGAGCTTGGCTTTGTTTACAGTCTTCTTCAGGTTGAGCAGGGCCAGGTCAGCGTCCTTCTCCCTCTGCTTGATCTCTGACACTGTCTCCCTCTCATCACCCACTGCTCCTTTCTTCAACACCCTGAATCCACTGAAAAGAGCTGGCATCTGGAAGGAAGGTGGCGAAGGAAGGGCTGTGCCCTTAGACGGGGATGAGATGGAGGATTTAGAGGAGGGTCTAGCAGGTGATGATGATGGTGATGTTTTTGCTTCAGCCGTCTTTGGACTAGTTGGGTGCTTTGAAGGGCTGGTACTTGGCGTAGTGTCACCCAGGGGTCCTGAATTTGTTATACCAGCAGTTTCTGATTGCTCCACTGGGCTAGAGGATTCAGGAGTCTTAGGAGGGGTGGTGGGAGCAAAGATTTGACTGGAGTGAGATTTCTCTGTCCCGTCCTCAGCCTCCTTCCTTTGCTCATGTGTCACCTCCTTTTGTGCACGATCCAAATCATCGGACTCCTTTGACAGGGAGGCTGTGGCACCATTATGACCTGCACTCTCCAAAGAAAGAGGTCTGGAGATGATGGAGGGGACAGGCTGAGAGCAATCTATGCCAGCATACTCATCACTCGCTTCCGTTCCCACATTGTTACCACTATTCTTTTCTGCATCCACAGACACTGTAGTGGTGCTCTCTTTGGGAGTGCTGCCTTCTTTCTGTTTGGTACCAGAGGAGACAAGACTTGTCCTAGAGCTGGATCTATTCAGAAACTTGTCTGAGTAAAGAATAGCTTCTATGCGGGATCTCTCTGTAAATTTGTGAGTTCTAAACACAGGCACTTTGTACTCATCTTCTTCACCATGGTTCACTGTATTATTCTCCTCAGGTGCAATGGTCTTTGCCTGCTTCTCTGACTCCTCATCCTCATTTTCTGTGTCACTAAACGTTTCGACCTTAGTGACCTTGACCAGATCTGGGTCAATCGGGGCTACAGCTGCTCCTCTAACTTGTTCAACAGATTCTTTGCCATTCTTCAATGATTTAGCCCTCTGCCCTGTATCACTGGACGTCCCCTGCTTGTTCTCACTGTTAGAAGCTTGGCCACCATCAGGACGAGGTGTCTCACCATCCGACAGCTCCTTGAAAGAAGTCAGCACAGCCGACTGCACGCCTGAAGACACAGATCTATCCCAGTTCAAGAAACTGCTGAAGGTGTTCAGTAAGGAGCTTGCAGGCTGCTTCACCGCCTCCTCTGAGTTATTACTTGCACTTTCCATTTTTTTTTAAGTGTCTCACCACCTGAGAGCAAAGAGAGGTATACCCCGTACAGGTAGCTGCTTCAGCAAAGTGTCCATTCAAAATGTCACAAAAGGTTCATCTCCTTGCCTCCAGTTACCCAAGTTGCTCCTATTCCACCATTCGCCGTTGGCTTGGGAACAAAAGGCCTTTGTGTGGACAAATCTCCCCAGCTCCTCTTACCTTCTTCGGGAGGGTGCCAACCGTAACAACACTATCCTATAATCTTGTTTAGTGACACACATTCAGGTAGCATGTAGTAAAGCTCATGATGTCACATAAAGTCTACTGCAGGTTGTGTGTTGACAGCAGTACAGTTCAGTCTCCTCTGTGCGAGCACAACTCCCATCCAAGTGAGGTCAAGCTGCTCAGTGACTGGAAGCATGTCCTGCTGTAATCTCCCTGGGAGAGCAGGAGAACAGAGTTCACTCGCGTTTCACAAAAGCATTTCCAAATGTTCCAGCAAGCGGAGCGCCGTTATCCATAGTTGTGGATTATCCTTCTCTCTTTGGAGTCCATGACTGAACTTCTAGTGTGTGTCTGTCTCCGTTTACAGGAAAGCAGTGTGTGCTGTTTCCTACGTGAGAAAAAAAAAAACTCTCTCAGGTTGGAAAAAAAAAAATGTGTCTCACTGGTCTACCCAGTCTGGGGACGCCTCCCTCCCTTCAAGCTCCCTCCCTTCCTGGGAGGGGACCTGCAGGGCCCGGCACCACAGGTGTCTGATTACCTCTGCTCACTTCCCGTAAAATGGCTGCGGAGGTAAACAGGGTGAACACGGAGGAGAGGTGAAGTCTGTGGCCAGGTGCAGAGAGCTGCAGCCATAAAGCAGCACTGCAGCATTACGCAGTGAGTTACTGCAACACAGGGCTTAAGAAGTGGTGATTAGACAGTGTGTGTACAGCCAGCCCTGGCTACCAGGCTAATGTGTGATTAGCCAGCCTGTGGTACCTCCAACTAAAGCTAACAGGCTAATGTGTGATTAGCCAGTCTGTGGTACGTCCAACTCAAGCTAACAGGCTAATGTGTCATTAGCTAGCCTGTGGTACGTCCAACTCAAGCTAACAGGCTAATGTGTCATCAGCCAGCCTATGGAACCTCCAACTCAAGCTAACAGGCTATTGTGTGAACTGAATTCAGTAAGAACAAACACACACATTTTGATTCACTTACCTTAAGCATTAATTTCAACGTTCAGTACATAGAGAACATTGACATTTTTCAAATAGGAAGTTAAGTTTTGAAGACGCAGTTTCCAAGCTAGCGACAGGCAATATAATCCATGTGTGAGGGGTGAATACCTCAACAGTTTTTATAAGACATTAAAAAACAGATAAATAACTTCTGTGGTGTTTACACTATCTTTTTCGTTTATCTTTACAGGCTCTAACCTCTTATTGATTTTTGTATAAATGTCAGTTTAGTGTTATTCTAACTGTGGTCGCCCTTAGTAACCAAAGGTCATCCTTGTTGAATACCATGTTTCAGACTTCCTCAATGAGCTCAGTCTCAGCTGGAGCCACCACAGGACTCACTTATCAAGGAATTTTGTTTGAAATAGTGTATTATAAATATTTTGTCCAGTTTTATGATGACAAAAATTAAACAAGAAAAGGGGAAGATATTTTTGAGGAGTGGACATTTCTCAAGACTGCAAACACAATAACAAATGGCAAAAGGATTGCATGAAAAATGGAAGCACTGTTGTAATTTTTAACCTCAGTCACTGTAATAATTTAATATCTGCTACCAATCAAAAATAACAAATAAAAAAAACATGTGTAACTGATTGTTCCTGGGACCGGAGATTTATTTTCATCTATCTGAGGAAAGCTACCAATGGAGAGGGAGCCTCTGTGGAAGTTATGTAAGAGCAGTGGTATTTCATACACACACAGTAAATCCCCTTGACAGGTTGTACTAGAAAGAGGCACCACTGACCGACAAGGCAGTGATGTGAACTGATATCAGCTCAGAAGTGTAGTTATTAATTTAAAGTGTATTCAGAGAGTTGTCCTGTTGACTGTAAATGTTTGTTACTTAATGCAACATATATTTAAATCATGTATTCCCTCATTCATTTACACTCAAAGTGCTACAATGACAAACTGTCTTGGCCGAGTGTGGCTTTTTATCTCCGCTAAGGAGGTTCTTTTCATCTGCTTGTTATTTAGCAGGATTATGCAAAAACTACTGGACTAGGTTGAAGGTATGAGTCAGGGAAGAAACCATTACATTTTGGTGCAGATCCCAATCAGGGGGTTTCATATCATTTCTTTATCCATCCCTGAAAACATTATATACACACTGTCAACAGTCTATGTATAAAGTGACTGAAAAGGCACAGGCAGATGCAAAATGCTAAACTTAGATTTCTAGCTATCCAATTCATCTCCCAGATTAAATCAAAGCAGAACAAACAATTATTCACACTTGTAACCCTCAAAAATAGCTTCACATACTATTTTTTAAGAATCTAATATCAAGTTGTTACATTTGCATTTCCACAGTCTAATCCAAACTGAAACACATCGACCCCCCCCCTTGAGTTTTGAACCACAAATTTACAAACATCTCTTAATCATATTCCCCTGAAGTATAAAACTAACTTTGGGTACCACACTTTGGGTGGATGCAGGAATTCTTTATCACTTTCTTTGACATGTGCAGATTTTGCGTTTTTCAACATTAACAAGTTTAGGGGACTGATATTTATGAGTGTATGTAGTGCACTGTATGTGGTGCAGATCAAATGAAAATACATATCTATTGAATTTGAATGTGGTCTCATAAAAGGACTTTTGGGCCTTGGCGGAGGTATCGCTCTACTGAGTGCTATTCTAGTTTCTAATAAAATGAAAATGAATGACAATGACAAAGAAGCCATTCCACAGCTAGGCTAGGTATGTGTGATGGCTATCACAACAGGACAGAGAGTCTGATTCTGAACCGCACAGCCTTTGTGTCAACTGATTGCACTGTCAGTCAGGACACTTATTGTGTCTCGGGGAAAACAATGCATGGCATTGCACTGATACACTACCCGCCTAAAACCACACCCAGGTAATCTGATTTATCTGCCAAAGGAATGAATGCCTTCCCCGACATGATGCATGATGGTGCTTCTTAAGTGTACTGCTTTTTAGTATAATTAAAACTTAATTAATAATTAATAATTAAAACCTATTAAAACTTCCAGAAACAATGTTCATAAAGTACAGTAGGATTGTATTAACCACACACTCTTTGAGCAAACATGTCTTTGAGTTGCAACTCAGCCAAATAACATTAGGAAATATCACTATTTATTTCGCCTAAAACATAGCAATTAATCACAAACATTGCAAAATGTTTGCAGAAGTAGTTCAAACTTGTTTGCTCTGAACAAGGGAGGTTTGAGTGGAATGATTTCAGTTTTTGGCTTAAACGCCCAGTCTAAAGATTAAAATCCATGACCTGCTAATCCACCTCGAAGAATTTATGATCAGGTGGTTAAATGCCTGAGTGAACAAAAAGTCCCACAAAAGAACCATGGTGCACTGCAACACGAGAAAAAATGTGCATTGCAGCTAATTGTGATCTTTAGGTGTTTGTTCTGCTCAAGTTTTCTCACCGCGCACTCCAGCTTGGGATAATAGGGCGTGTCCCCGATGATGTCATCCTCCGGCGGCGTGATGCGTAGGAAGTCCAGGTGATCAGGGCGCGGAACACAGGAAAGGGGCTCCTGAGGTTCATCACCATCCAGCATCCAAATATCATCCTGACGCAAGAGAGAATCCTCTGTAAAAACACAAACACATATGCGACCACAGGGTGATTAATGCTCCATGTTGTGCAAGGAATCATTGCAGGGAGAAACACAACAGCACAACATTTGCAATCAGGTGTGACAGGGCTGAATAAGCAGCGGTGTCTGAGGAAAACTAGTTTCCTGTGAAACCAGCATGGGCTACAAAAACGGAACGAGGTAGGAAGCAGGCATCAGAGCCTTTTAGCATCAAACAGGCAGCAAGACATTCCCTTGTTTAGCTGCAGGCTCGAGGGCACAAAGCTATTTTTATCTGCACTTAGTCAGGCCTGTTCCAATCGTCAGCCCCGAGAGGAAGCCACACTGATCCAATAAGGAAAAAATGGGCTACAGAGCATTGCTCTTAAAAACAAACATCATTGTTTAATATAGATTTGCATTCAAGACATTGTTAAATATCAAATAGAAGTAGGTGTTTTGTGTGAGCTTGTGTGTTCAGTCATCTCCAGGCCCCGAGGGAGTGGAAATACAAGACAACGCCCTAATTTAGATTAAGAAAAACTGCCCTCTACTGACCAAGGACTTACATACACTTCACAATTAAATGCCACATGTAAACTGTATCCTATAACAAGGCTAAATTTGAAATTCTGTGCTTTTTTCAGATGCAGAATACTGAGAGAGTTTGAATTTTGCCCTTTAACATTAACTACTGCATAGCCTTGCTCATGTGTCACTGCCCTGAACAGATCACATGGCCTTAACTTCAGGAGGAACCAGGTTATTGCTGCGAGTGCCAACACAGAAGCATAAAGGCTATTTCAACGACTTCTAATGTGCAAAGAAATGTAATATCTCATGCTTTGCTG
Source organism: Paralichthys olivaceus (assembly GCF_024713975.1). Lineage (NCBI taxonomy): Eukaryota > Metazoa > Chordata > Actinopteri > Pleuronectiformes > Paralichthyidae > Paralichthys > Paralichthys olivaceus. The sequence goes on along the minus strand of NC_091104.1, from coordinate 16,775,257 downwards.
CATGCATTCACCGTCTCTAGAGAGTCAGTCATGCAAGAAAAAGAGGATAAAAAGTACAAGTGAAGAAGGATGTGGGGCAAAGACAGCGAGGTGAAAGAACAAGGAGGCGGAGGAGAGAAAACACAGAGGGGGAGGGGGAGGGTTCGGATCTTGAAGCTTGATGTTCTCAATGTCCTGCAGCTGTAAGACAACACCTTGAACTGTTGGTGGCCAGAATTATGAGCTGGAAAACTGACAAATGTACTTCCTGTTCGATGAGATGCTAAAATATCCCATAACCTCAGTATGTAATGAGCGACCTTGAGCAGGGCATGAGGAATTACTGGACTACAGCAGCCACTATATGAATACAAACATGATATGATAATATGAGAGCCCCCCCAACACACACACACACAGAAAACTAACTATCAGTCACTTGGAGACAGCTGCAGCGCCTGCACTCCCTCCACTTATCTGGGACTTTGGCAGGATTAGATTAATAAGTTTTCATTATGATAATGCTGCGCTGCATGGTCCCGCAGCGGGGAACTGCTGACTGTGGGCTGGGACACTTCCAAATGTAGCCTCGGATAAAGGCCGGTCTGTGCCAAGGAAAGAAACTATTGATCAGAAACAGCTCTCTCACTTTCTGTCTTTCTCTCCTGTGACGAAGTGTTCAATACATGAAAGAAACAAACGAGGAAGGCCTTCTGATGTGTTTGCTATGTTCCTTTATGCCTACAAAAACATAACGCTTAAACAGTCTATGTTTCCCATGATTGAGTAAATATGCATTAAGTGGAAAACAGTGCCACCATCTGGACAGGCAGAGAAAAGGGGCCTGTCTTTCTCCCTATTTTCAGAAACACTGCAGTGGACGCCTGATGCTGCTGCTGCTAGAGATGGAGCAATAGAACAGTAAAGTCAACGTCACTGCAGATGTGAAGCAACTCCTGCATTCATCATGTATAGAAGGCAGCACATTAGTTTACTTGGCAGTTGAACCATCACTGTTGAACACACACATACTCAGTGAGGTTACGTTCAGTCCCGTTTAATCTCCATCTCTGCTGCTCTAAAAGCACAGACTGAATCACAGCATCTGAAACTGAATGAACACAGAGGGCAGATGGGATTGTGTTTGTCTGGCAGCTGACACATAAAGTTTTTTTTGACGGAGAGTAACATGCCGCTAACTGGATCATCCCAAACCAACCCAACTGCACCAGATGCTGTCTGGAGCCTCTACGCAGTATACAAAGCCTTGATGGCAAAGTCAGAGCGCTTAAGTATCTCAGACATCTAGAGTAAACAGACCTGCAGGTGTTGACTGTCCGTGCAGTCATTTGACAGAACCCATGCGTTTGAGTGAGCATCTGCCAGACAGTGTGGGTGTTTCAGTGGCACTGGGAAGTATTATTATTTAGTGCGGCTCAGTCAGAGGGCATCCAACGTCTGATCCTGAGAGGTGGGTGTGTTGGTGGCAACAGATTAATCACTCCGTCAGCTCGTCCTCACTCATCCAGCGGTCAGAGAAAGCTCTGCTCAGGCTGTATTGAACACTGTTAGCAGACATGGAACCATTAAGAGTCTTTTCAAACCCTCATAGGTGGTGGCTGTCTTGTTATTAGTGGACCAATGCAGGTCAGGCGAGGTCAAAATATCTCTTTGTATTTCTAAAACGGATTAACTCTACCTCCTCCCCTCTCATCTTTCTCATTCTTATTTAAGACACTCAAACAGCTTCATCCAGCATACCCACTGCCCTATTTTATCCACTTAGAATCTAACACACACACACACACATTTAAAGCAAAAGAGCTCTGCCATGTGGCATGCTGAGTGCATCTGGCAGCCTCCTAACCCCTCCTCTTTTACCCAGGATCATAGATTTTTATATAAATCATGAAAAATGGAGGATTTGTAAATCACCCTGATGGTTTATGCTCCTGGCACAGCTGTTTTTTTCCACACAGGCTTGTTGGCCATGCAAAGCCGTCAGGCCGGCTGATTGACTGGTTTTGGCCGTCAGTCCTGAGGTTTGTGTAAATACAGGCTACAAATGGAAACCCAGAGGAAAATGCTGCAGGTGCCCCGTGGGCCGGAGCAGATATGTAGCATGATCCTCACAGAGTCGTTTGCCATGCAGCTCTGGAGGATGATTGGATAATAGAACAATAAAGGAAGAGAGTGGAGTGTGTTCATTTGGCCTGGCAGGGCATTGACTGAGAGACAGGACATTTGGTTATCTTTGCTTCAATCTACCAGTGAGTGCATGTATAAAATACAGGGTTTCTGCAGGTTCCTTTTAAGAATTTTTAAGGAATTAAATTTTGACTATGCTATCAGAGTTTAAAAAAATCTGGATTCATTCTATTTATGTTTTTTTTATTCATAGGTCCAGAAAACAATCTTTTCTCCAGTTTTCTCTCTCCCTGTCTTTCACTCTCTATTTCACAGCTGGTTCACTGTTACTCTTCATGATGTGGGGAACGCCGGCTTGTCAGTGGATGAGGGAGAAAGCAAAGACAATGCAGCGTTTCAGCAGGGCTTCAGATTCTTTGGGAGAAAGTATGAGTGCTTATTAAGATGCCGCTGATGTCTCCAATTAAAATGCAGCAGAATTAAAAAATCGAGATCATGAGACCCCTATTTAAGACCTATGCCAAGAAAATATGAGGGAATATTGGAGTCCCAGAATTATGTATTTATACTTTCCCAGATATGGGTGCAGTAGCTGAGTAGAGAATAGACAGTAGGTATCCATAGTCTAGAGATAAAGTCTAACGAGGTGTTTAAAGACAGTTCCACGTTTGTATTGTTTGTAGTTCTATTATAGTGAGCTACTATCTGTATCATTGAGAAAGAACTACAACTCACTAAGACATTCCTATCTAATTTATTTTATATTCTCATATCTAAACACAATGGAAGTAGTTTTATATGTACATAATAAGAGACATACTCAAATATTTTTAACACCTTGTACATAATATTTTAACATATTTAAGAATTTGTAACGCCTAAAATTCAGATAATAAAATGTGTCTTTGATTGAAGCTGATCATACTAAAAACTTCTAAAAGCACGAGATGGGAGGTACTAGATTTACCAGCTGGTAGTGTAGGTATTGTTATGTTGAATAAAGAATAAAAAGTAGCCTGTAATATGAGATTGTGCCTTGTTTCTGTGTGTGGACATTACAGCTTGTACAGCAGTCGTAGCCTGTTTTTCACCTCATTATCTGAATAGAGCCAGCCCTTGTCCTCATTGAACGAAACAGCTATACATGGCAGTGCACTCTGTGTTGAATGACAGCTCGCAGGGAGAACAGGGTGACACACTCTTGCTGATCAGGTTCATATGACCTTCCTGGAACGTATTGACTAATCTGATTATGGTATTGCCTGCCATATGTCAGACAATAAAATAAGTAAGGAATTTAGGAAGGGCGGGGTAAAGGGAACGCGGGAGCGAGAAGGAGAGACACTAATGGTTGAAGCCTGACAACAGTTTCTCCTAAAGCAGCTATAATAAATATTAATTGGCATGATATGTAACATGAGTGGACACAAACGGACTCTGGCTGCTCTCAGCATTGTTTACGGCAGCAGCAGGCGGCTCAAAGAAGATATAACAACACACGCAGCGAACTCACAATACTCGTGACTCACTGCAGCCTTTTACACATACAAGGTGACGATATGTCCATGTTGTGTTCACAGATTCTTTAAACTGAAGGTTTGAAATTTCTTGTGCAGTTTTGATGTTGCGGTTGACTACCTGCTGATTATACGAGAAACAAGAAACAAAAATGCAGCCAGAAAGAGAAACTGATGACTCAGTGTTAATATCAAAAAAATGTATAAAGATGGACATGACACGCCTACATGGCCACCTGGGGGTTGGCTGTAGTACTGGTCATAAATACCGCCTCCTCCATGTTAGTGGATGGGACATGAATATTTTTCCTTTATATAAGAGTGTGGCCTTTCAGTGCGAGAGCAGGACTTTCATGGTCAGATTTTGCTTTCACTCAAAAACTCCTACTTTCCTGTTTGCCGTAGATTCTCTCTGTTTGTGCTCAAACTGTGTGCCTATACTCAGATATTCTGTTGCAGATTCCCGGTGCTCCAGCTTCAGCTCTTCTTCTCACACTGACGCGTGCATGAAATAGATACTCTTGTAATTTTAGATTGTTCTTATCACAATAATGTTTGTTCTAGCTCTCATTTTTCAAAAAAAATCGCCATGATTGACAGCTTAGACTGACTGATTGGTCGAGCCCAGGATGGCAGTGTTAAAACGCAGGATATTTTGGCTTTATTTCTAGATAGTGGGAAGAGGTGATGATGTGTTGTCCATCCTTATATCCAGTCTATGGTGAACACACAAGTCCAACACGCATGTATGCATAAAGTGTTCTGTTACACAAACTGCAGTGCAGGAAGATTAGCACATGAAGAGAATTTGTTTAAAATGACCACTCACGCCGTCTGCATAAGCACACTCATTAATAGGCACTGAGCTTCAATAGGAGAGTGCAGATTAAAGAGCCCGGATGATAATTAGTTCGACATCTGAAGACCCGAGCTTCACACTGACCCACTTAGCCCCTTTTTGGCTGGACACTGTGATGTTCATTTATCTGCGTTAACATCTGAAGTGTATTCAATTATCAGGCAGCACAGAAGTGATCTCGTAAACAGCTCTGATGCAGCAGAACTGAGGGAGGCTTTCTGTTTAAGATTTGAAGGTTAAAGGCACCACTCTGAAGACTGTGCAGCATGTAGCATGTGGAAAGCATGACGCAGGCAACAAAGTAAGCAGCTCCTCTTCTTTCATACAGATAGCTTATGTGTTATCCATCTGTCATCTATACTGCTTATCCTTTAAGGGTCGTGGCGGGGCTGGAGCATATCCTAGTTGACACTGGGCAAGAGGTGGGGTATGCCCTGGACAGGTCGCCAATGTATCCTAGGGCCAGTGTATAGAGACAAGCAACTATTCACACTCACATTCACACCTACAGACAATTGAAACCCTACTCAGACCTGGTGTTGACATTCGTCCTGAAAGATCGGATCACAAGAGGACAGCGTTCACATCTGACATTAAAATGCATCCTAAATGTGTCTCTGGGGACCATTTGTACTTTGTACAGGTCTGAACCTGGTCTCCAATCTGCATGTCTCTGGACTGTGGGTGGAAGCTATGAGTACCTGGAAAGACCTCTCATACATGTGGGGAGAACAAATTAAAAACAATGTTCATAAAGGTTTGGATTTTGACAAAAGAGTATCTTAAAATGAAAATAAAAATATATTTGATTATGTGTACAGTTGTGTGGATATTGTTTTGGCCCTGGTGGCATTATCGTTTCTTGTCTGTAGTTTCTCCTGTTTTTAGTGTGACTGTTGTTGTGTGTGGGAGGGAGTACTCTGCAGCTGTGAAAATCTTTGTTCTCTGTCCTGACCATAGACTGTATATAAAAAGCTCCTGACTGACTGGATGCGTGGGCTCGGCTCGGAGAGGTGCAGCTGCAGGTTGGCTCATCTTTAACATCCTGCCATTTAAATTCTCCAGGTTTTTGCCAGCGCCCAGCGACAGAAACTAAGCAGCAGCATCCTGGGTCTGTCCCCGGCCTCCAACCCATTTATGTTTTCAAATAATATGCAACTGCATTTGTGAGTAGTTAGCAGTGGTAAATGTGTAAATAGGATAAGTCAACTTCACTGTACCTAGTACAGAGACTGTGGGGGTGAAGTTCAATTTTGTTATGAATACAAACCTGTTTATCTTTAGGGAGTCCGGGTTTAATGAATGTCTTTTGGTTTGTTCTGTTTCACTTAGATCTCCGTAGCACCTGATTTCTCTTCCGATAAGTTTGTTTTCTTATGTTTTTTGTTATGACCATGGTTCAACCTGAAGTGTGTTTGTTTTCCGGTCACTATCACATGTATTAGTAATAAATCACGATATTGATGATCTGGTGTTATGATTTTGGTTTTTGGGACGGGGCAGGAAAGTCCATTTTTGATTTTTTGTTAACAATATTAATGTATGTGCATGCCAACGCATGAGGACAACCTCAGCGGGAATTGATCCAAATGATCTCCACACCAGTAAAGCTGGGTTACTCATTCCCTTTTTCACCAGTTAGTTTGGTTCAACAGAGCTCAGCACTCATCCCTCCTCCCCCTAAAGGCTGCTGCTGAGCTGAGAGATGCTGACTTGTGCTGCTTGGGCTAGCACCATAGTCTATGATGTAAAGATTCAAAACACTCTGGGGCCTCCTTTAGAAAACGCAACATTGTTCTGAAAATAATAAATTAAACTATCTACGTTTTCCACAGTCTTAAAGTGAAATATATAAATTGGTGGGAGGCCATCTGTTTGCTGCTGCAGATTAAAGTAGAGTCTGGCTGACACTGAGTGAGAGGGCTGATTAACCACATTACAGAGGGACATAATGCAATCATAATAAAGCCTACAGAATTAAATTGGATTGTGAAGCTTGGAGAGATTCCAGGGAAGGTGTATAAAGTTTGAACCACCACAAAAACATCTTCTACTGAAACGTTCACACAGTGGCCTGAGAGAAAGCTGCTAATCTGAGCTTTTGACATTATTGTGGCTTTGCAAAGATTATGTACATTGCGAGTGTTTAAATGCATTTATTCTGTCATCGTTAGATTATAAAAAAGGGGAAAGAAGTCCTGCAAATAAGGAACTTCTAATCATTATTTTCTCCCCTGCCTTGTGCCGGCTGGGTACGTGATCCTTTGTCAGCTTCCTGTGAAAGAGGTTAGGATGTGGGTTTTTTAAGGGGAGGGACAGCAGATCCAAATTGGCAATGCTTCAGTTAACACCGTGCTCACGAGAACCCTGGTCAGTTCAAACTCTGTGTCAACTTTGATCTGAGACACTCCACTCCTAATCTCTGCCTTTTCCCTCTTGCGGCACTGAGAGCGTTAAAACGGATCATCGGCCAAACTATTCTCAGGCCCCGCTTGCCCCTTGTTCAACTCTGCTGGGTAGTTTTTAATTTGTGGTCATATGTCAAAGCCAGGATGAAATAACACAGCAGTTAAAGCCTAACAGAGACGCTTTGTAAAACAGTACCCTTCTGTTGATTTAGATAGTGGAGGAGTCACAAAGTGAAACTCCTTGTGCAGAAATAGTTTGTCAGATGTGTTGCACACTAATTACTGGGGCTTTTCAACAAAAACCTCAGGCACACACACACACAGACAGACACACACACACACACACACACACACACCCACCCACACACACAGACAGATGAATCTTGCTCAAAGCATATTCATCTGTTCTTTGAAATACAGCTCCAGCAGTTCTAGAGCGAGGGCATATTCTGACAAGCCTTTCATGCTCCTCTCTGAGACGATAAAAAAGCAAGGATGTCAACATTCACATCAAGGCATGAATCAGTGTGTTCAAAGTGCTATTGGAGCAGGGGGATTTCTCATAACTCACCTGTTGTTGTGGAGTTGCTGGAGGAATTCCACTTGGAGGTGCTGGGCCTCCTGCTGATGTTCAGGTCCAGGCGGGTGATGGTGCGCTTGTTGCCGTTCTTGTCGATGACCTCTGTGAAGATTTTGGGCTCGTCCATGTTGCCGGAGCTGTCCCGGGCCGGGTCCACGTCCTTGTCCGACAGCAGCACGATGCGGTGGTTGAGGTGTGGGCTCGCCTGCTTACAGGGCAGAGGGGACAGGACTGGGGACATTCTCTGGAGGCTGTTTGATGCGGGGAAAGAGGTGTTGAAGACCCCGGCCAGAGACGCAGAAGATGGGCTCTTGATGTGGGATTTGGATGAAGGTGAAGGGTTGGTTGTATTGGACAGGGGCAACCATAGCCCCTCAGACTGCTTGTTACCTGTCAGCTGTTTACCAACCCCAGCCAGGTGGTCTCCGTTTGTCCCTCTCCACTCGGCGGGCCCTTCCTTCTCTGGGCTCTTATGGCTAACATGGTGGACCCTCCCCTCCTCATCAAGCACTTTAGCCACCACCCTGACCCCCATATTCCTCTGATTGATGTTGCCACAGGGCTGCTGAGCAGACCTGACTACTGATGCATTCTCAGATAACGTCTCTACCGGAGAGTCAAACCTCTTAATTGGTCGAAGGTTGCTCCCACTTTCCCGTCGGGTCAGTCCCTCCATCAGGCTGCAAGAAGATGACTCGAAACCCAGCTCGCTGTCGTATTCTGAGAAGTCGCTGCAGAAATACATGTCGGGGTCAAATGTCCGGTTGTCCTCAATGAAGTCCCAGCCCTCACGGCCGATCTGGAAGGGTTCCTCCATTGGCAGGATGGGATTACTGACTGCACTGACATAGGAGCCGGTGGCTGGGCTGTCAGACACATGGATGGTGGCTGGAATACCTCGGATCTGCTCCACTATTGAGACTGCGGATACGGCCACACCATTCTGAGCGCCTGAAGTCCCACTTACAACTTTCTTCTTCATCTTACTGTGCAGTAAATCCTCCGCACTGTCAAGCTTTTTGCTTCCAAACTTTTTCAGCTTCTTACTCTTGGACGTGGCTCTCTTGTGCTCCGGAGACACAGCGACAGAATAGCTGCAGCTGCTGCTGAGAACCCGACCTCCAACGTGAACTTCCTGACCCTGCATGTAATCCTGGAATTTCCCATCCTGGTTACCCATCCTGACCTTGTTGGTGCAGTCCCGACACAGCGATAGGAGATCGGCCAGCAACTGGTGGTGCTCTGCCGCCAGCCAGCAGAGCTCTGCAACAACCTCCTTTGTTGCCTGCTGGGAGTTGAGGAGTTCTCCCGAGGTATAGGAAGAGTGGCCTCTTTGTTTGGACGCTGCAAGATCCTCCTTTCCCCAGTCATGATCATTGCCGGCGCTTTCTGAATGAGGGGCACGGCTCTTGTACTTAAAGCTCGGGGCCCGCCTCTTGGGGTAATACAGGCTGATGTTGCTGAACTCACGGATGGGCGCATACAGGATCAAGACGGTGTGTGTGCCTTCCATGACGGGAGCCATGTTAATCTCTCAAGCCCTCCAAAGTAGGTTGTCAGGCCCCAGACAGAGTGACTGGGCTTGGACTGCAGAGGAGGATTTCTGGCCATTCATCACTTGGCCTGTCCAGATGCTGTCAGAGAGAAAGTAGCAAGCAGTGATATATCAGACTTAACAGACACAAGATGTCTAAACAACATATTAAGGACATTTGTTGAGCCCTAATGCCAGACTTTTGTATTCCTCTTTGATTTCAAGTAGGACCCTGCAATTAAACAATATAAATAATTATTGCAAAATGAATTTCATCAATATAAATATAACAAAATTGCAATATATAATCTTTACCCAAGCAGTGAGGAGGTAGAACAGATGATTGATCTAACTAACAGTTGCTGTTTAACTGTGCATGTGTTTATCATTTTCTGCCCATAAAGAAGCCACGATTTTCAATTAGGAGCTAAAATCAGTCTTTAAACTTAAAAAACATTCTTCTTGATAAGTATAAATATTGACCGATGATTTTCTTTATCTAGGTAAAATGTTTGGCCATATTGGCCAACCCTATAGCATGATATTAGCCCTAACTACTACCTGGATACCAATGCAGAGATTTAAATACACAGACTGCTCCTCTCACATCATAAAAAAACAAATATAAAAACAACTCTATCATTCACCTAATGTCCTTGACCTTATATCATCTACACACCCCTCTCCTGCATTTGTTGTATAAGCACATACAACACTTCATCAACATTTTACAACCCTGCAGCATGAATCCTGCCACTTACTTACACTCTCTCACACACACACACACACACACACACACACACACACACACACACACACACAGACACACACACACAGTGACGACACACGCAGGGCCCCGTGCATGCAGGGGCTGCCATGTTTACAAGCAAAGCAGACACACACATTTCTACTTTTGCTCCAAACGATTCCCTCACCATCTCTGCACTGTCTCTGTTTACATGACAACACACACACACACACACACACACACACACACACACACACACACACACACACACACACACACACACACACTGTGTGATGACGTTGATGATGATCCACTGGGCCACTGTCACCTTGCAACCACATTTGTCAGTGTTAAGATGGCAGCACAACAAACACTAACACAGACTTATAGGGTTACTGTTGCAACACTACAAGTAAGACCGACACATATTGAGCTGAATTTATTATGATTTAAAGTCAATTAATAAAAAATAAACTCCGCATCAGCCTCAGATTGATGTTTTTATACTTGGTAAGTATGTCACACATTAATGCACCTGCAGCAGGTAAAACACAAACAGTGACTTACCCTCCATGGTTTAGTGAACACGGCAGATATGTCCCCCCTTCACATCTCTGAGCTGCTGCTGCAGAAACACCGCTGCTTCTCTCACTGGGATCCTCTGCCCTGATGGACGGGAGGCCGGACCAATAGGAGCGTCCACCGCCGGCTCCCAGCTCTCTGGTTGGCTCTGCGTCATCCATCCCACGTCCCACAGTAGGAGTGAGTGCAGCTGCAGGCTGGCAGGTGGGCCATGTGATGAGGGGACGTGTGTGTGGAGCAGGAAGTGGATGGTAATCAGGTTAAAGTGGAGTTTGTTGAACTGTGGCAGCAGTTTGCATCATCACAGAGGATCATATGAGAGTTTAGAGGTAAGAACGTCACACTGCACCACCTGCTCCACGAAGGCCCAGGTGAATCCATCTGTTACCGAGCAGAGACACCTAGAGGCTGACACGAGCACTGCTGCTTCACTACGCTAACATTTCCCAATTCATAACAACAGTTCAATTTTATTACCCAGTTATAATAGTATTTAAAGGAACAGTAAGGGATTAATTTGATATATAATGCCACATTGAATTCATTGGTTTGTGTAGCAGCTGCAATAACTTCAGAGGCAACTGAACATGTAAAGGTTCAGTGTGTAAGATTTAGGTCAAAGGGATCTATTGGCAGAAATTGAATACAAAATAATCCAAGTGATGTTTTCACTAGTGTGTTTCATATAAATTGTACAAATTGTAGTTTTCTTTACCCTAAAAGGGGCCTTTTATATTTAAATACTTAATATTTACATCCTCTCTTCGGAGGCCACCATGTTTTTACAGTAGCCCAGACTGGACAAACTGAACACCTTTTGAGTTTTTATGACAACTGAAGCTACCGCAGGTTCTCCTTCATGTTTGGGTGAGGTGAGGGGTATTCAGCTGCAATATGCAACTTCACCACTAGATGTCATTCAATTCTACACAGAAAAGGAAAAAGTAATACAAGGACATGCGTCTTATGTGCAAGTATATAGGCTTGAATTTCAATTAAATCTGGTTGAAATTCAGGCTTGGAAATTAGATAATTTGTGTGTAATGAAATCCTAATTGCAATGACACACCTTTGGCTTCACGCAGGTGATCTGAGGAGTTTGCACTTGTCAGAAACACCACAGAAACCATCTCAATAAGATGGATCTTCCATAACTTTGAAACATCACCATTCTTTATCAACAGACTGCGATAAATACGGATCAAGAAATAAAGGGAAGTACAGAAGGAAGGAGGCGAACAGGGAATTGTGGGAAGAAATATGCAGATAGGCATAGATAGACAGAGACCTTTTCTGTGTCTCTGCGGGTCACAGTACCTACGCTAGAGGGCAGCATCGCATCACCACCAGAGATCACTCCATTAAAGCATTAAGTAAGAGCCAATGTGACTGTAGGGAAACACTGGTTACAGGTCACTTATGACTGTTTTGTCCACAGGAAAAGTACAAATCTTAATTGTATTATATTAAGCATTAATTGAGTTATTCACATTTAATTAAGTTATGTAAAAATAAGTCACCCAATTAAATAAATAAGTAATTTCATTATAAATAATTAGAATCAGAAATCAGAAAGTCTTTGCTGTCGCTGTAAATGCTGCACAGAAGCAGGAACCTGAAAAGAACAGCTGATGAATAATATGGTATAAAAAAAATACATGGAATTAAGGTATAAATATGCTGTGATATGGAAATAGTGCTGACATGTGGTATTGCTTATGAATGTGGTAGATGTATGGATAAAAAAATTAAGTCAGGAGGTTGCAATGGGTTCTTCAGCTTTTTGAATTGGTTGTATTCATGAAGCGTAAACTCACCTTAAAGCAACTTTTCATTGAGATGTTCAGTAGCAGAGATGCATCATAGCCAGCACATGTCTGGGAATGTGGTTGATGCTTTTTCATTTTTGGCAAAAAGAAACCAATCGATGTAAACTGTGATTCACTGAAATGAATGTGTGGCTGCTGGGCTGCAGGGAGCTGACCGTGGTGCTGATCTGCACCAGCACTGGGATGATAACGTGATGTGAATGTGCAGCTATAGATGAGACATGATGAACCACAGGACCGATGCACCATCCCTCCCTCCCTCCACCCCTCCATCCCTCCCTCCATCCCTCCATCCATCCCTCCGTTGTTTGCTTCTATTTAACCCGCTAATGTTTGAATATTGGCGCGGCCCCGGTTACATTAACAAGGTCTGCCGGTGACGTGGCACATAAAGACCCCGCTGCTGTATCTCGGCTTCACGACACCGTCCCCCAGCTCGCTTCAGCCCACCGATGCTGCTGCTGACACACACTCCTCCTCCTCCTCCTCCTCCTGCTCCTCCTGCTCCGGGCGGTGCGCGGCGGCCTCAGTGAAACACACACATGCTGCGGTCGTGTGCCCGCTGTGAATGGTCCGCGGATTAGCTATATGCTAGTATCGATAGGTGAGAGGAGCCAGCGGAGGCTTCCCGAGCGTGAGCAGGCTCCTGTGCGGCCATGGCTGAAGGTGGAGAGGGAGAGGATGAGATCCAGTTCCTCAGGACTGTGAGTACATTTCCTGCCTGTTTGCACTTGAAGCGCTGCTGCTGCTCCGGTGATGTGGAGAAATGTGCAGCTCTGTCTTCTCTGTATCGCTGCCCATCATTTGTCTCGCTCCTCCGGTGTTATTTCATCGCATCCCCTCTGATAACCTCGCGTCTTGTTGCACATCTTAGGGGCAGTGATAGTGCCCCCGTTGTTTTGCGCATCGCTCCCCGACAGCTATTGTCTTTCCTGCAGTCTCTGTCTCAAGAAGTTGACAGCACTAGGTCTCCTGCCGTGCAAAACTTACATATGCACCTTCCTGCAGCCTCTCGGTTACAAGTTGTAGTGTGATCTCACTTATAATCTCTGAAATACTGAGGGTTGATTCATAAGGCTGAATTGTTCCTGTAGTATCACTTAGGTGTCTGTGAGGATGAAGGCAGTTTTGAACCTGTGTGCTCGCTGTGCATTCAAACGTGCTAGTCTGGCAGTGTTGGCTGCACGTCCAGACAGTCGCCCCAGGGTTCCTGTGCAGCATCAAACATCTATGCAAATGAAAATGTTCTAATAAATACAGTCTTGATGCACCCTGATGTATTACTTGTTGGACGTAAACACAGTTTAGACTACGAGAAACTACCTGCGTGCCATACACTGCTATGAAAACATTTGCCACTTAGTACAAATGAATTCTTTCAGTTGAGAAGATGAGTGTTGGGGCTTGGGACGAATCTGGCAGCGCGTGAACTTGTTTCCGCCACTGACAAAGATAGATGGTGACATGATCGGCTCGTCTATGGTGAAATGCATTGAGAGATGTATCACGTCTGAAAATACACTGTGATGTGGGTGATGAGGGAGCAGAGAGCTGGAGGTCTTCCAGATAGACCCCTGAGACAGTAGGAGGTGTTTGGTTGCACATATCTGTGGACCTGCTGCCTGTGGTTTCCCTTTATTAAGCTCACACATGCACAACTACCTGTATCATAGAGGTGTTCGTATTCTTATGTGAATCATTGTCATATTTATTCACATTATTGTCAGTTTCTTAAGTTTAATTGAGAGGCTTCAGGACAGATTCTACACAGTGCAAATAACAGTGTCACAATGTCAAAAGAGATCCAAGCAGACACAGTGTAGGTCCATGACTCTGCCCTCAAGTGACAGCGTCTCGACTAAGTCAGTGTTTGCTTTGTGCTGAAAGGCTCTCTTATCTCCAGGGACGGCGGCGATCTTTAAAAACGACCCCTTCCTTTCACCTCCTCCCATGTGGCAGAATCTGCAACCTTTAAACCACAGCACACAGAGGTCACCGCATCAGCATGGCTGCCGCTCCAAAAGAGAACTGACATTTCATCTTACACCTTCACACTGCACCTCTTCTCTGGGCTTGAATTTAAAAACCACCAATCCACACTTAGAATCATAATGTTTGCTTTTTTTGTTTTTAACTTGCTCGACTGTTTTGGTCTTATTAGTTGGGTTCATGGCAACAACAGTTTTCCCTCCAGATGTTACAGTGGGAGGAAAAGTGAGAAGGCATTAAATAATAGGAAGCTACTGTTGCTTTAAAAAGGGCTTTACAGCTTGTTGCATCTCTTTAAATCAGGAAACAGCTGACGGGCTGAACGGTGTTGGGATGTGAGCGAGCTCAGTGTTCATGTGCGTAAAATCTGTGTGTGTGTGTGTGTGTGTAATGAATGCAAATGCAGAGCCGTAGCTGTGTGGTGCAGTCAGGCTGCACCAGACGTGCCACAGCAGAGCACAGTGCAGAAATTATTCATCAGTCCAAGCGAGGCACATCTGAACTAGTCTGTGTAGAATAACAGAGCACACACACGCACATTAGTATGTACAGTACATGCCCACACATGCTATAGTGATACATATTTATCTAGAGTACATGACTAAATCAGTCCTGCAGAAACAAATGCTCAAATAAGACATGCCTTTTCAAACACACACACACGCGCGCACACACACACACACACACACACACACACACACACTCACACTTACATTGGCTCTAACCCTGCCTTTATGTTGTATGACTTGATGGCAAACAGCGGCTGAGATATGTAAGGGGCTATATTTCTCGCTGGCATCCCAAATGTTATTGGAGTCAAGGAGCTTGATAAAGCAGTTCACAAACGGCCTTCTCTCTAACAACACAAAGTAATTTCCCTGGAGTGGGAGCAGAAATGATCCCTGCCGGACTGCTGCTGCCGCCTATAAACCCAAAGTCTGTGGGAGGAAGGGAGAGGAGGAGCGAGGCAGTGTGAGGGTATCTCAGCCATGGGTAATTTGATGTTACAGGAAGAGGAACGGGGCTGATTGTGAGTCTGTGAGAAAAGCGCCCCCCCCCCCCCCCCCCCCCAAACTTCTTTTTAATGTCAACAGGAGCAAGAAGCTGCGCAGAGTTTAATAAGGCTGCACATTCTCCAGGAACTTTATTCGTCATGTTTGGAAAATGTCCTCAGATGCACCAGCTCCAGCAGCAGTACATAATAATAAGCAGCATAGTGAATAAAAATATCAGCTTCTGGTTCCATGGCTCAGGTAGTTTGTTAAAGGAATTGTTTGACCATGATGCGCCAAGTAATCGCAGTAGAGGAACAAGGAAGAGGAAGAACAAGAGGGGATAGTAACAAGAAAGTTTTGTTCCTGTGCCTCCCACTTTATCTTTTAATTCATGCAACGATCCCGACAGAATCCCTCTTATCAGTGCAAACATGACACAGCATGCGGTGCGATCATCTGCGCACGAGCACACGCACACGCACACGCACAACTGTTGCCAGGGACCCCCCCCCCCCCCAGGCGAATATCAAATCCTGGTGATCTATTAGCAGGTTGAGTGGGAGAAGCGACCTTGAAAAGGCCAGACTAGGGCTGTGACTAATGCACTGTGGCAGTGCTCGGCTTGTTTATGTGAAGGCATCGGTCTCACTTTGCATCCGGGCATTGACTGTCAATGCGGCATGCGCGGGAAGAAGTAGTGCAATGAGCCAAAACAAGCAGGCGAAAAAGAAAAGGTACCCTAACAGAAAACACCAGAAACAAAAGCACAAGAGAGTGAAGCGTTAAAGGAGGATTTTTCTTTTGGGCTATGCTGTGTGTGCCCGTGGCATCAGTGCCAGAGCTCGCTGCCTCCTCACCCACTCGAGTCTCTGAACACCCTGCTGGGTCGCTCTCTCTTTCATTCCCTTGTTGCCGTTCCTCTTGTCTGCTCTGTTCGGCTTTCACTTTCATCCCGTTTCCCATTTCGCTGCTGCACTTTTTCCTGCTTTTAACTTTAATCTCATTCTTTGAACTCTCCTCTTCATGTGCATCCTCTTTTTTCGCATATTCATTGTGATCTCTACTGTGGCTTGGCATGTTGTGTGTATCTACATGCTGGATAGGTGGAAGATCCAGGGAAGGCAGAGGCTCTATCTCACAGCTCCATGTTGCCCCAGACTGCAGCAGGCAGTCAGATATAAATTATCTTTACTGTAGCAACTGCAGGAATCTTTAATAAGGCTGTTTTACTTTAGCAGAGTGCATGAGGAACATGTTCTGAAAGTTTTTGCTGACCTTTCATCACAAGTAGTTTTTCAGTGTCATATATTGACATGATTTCAGCTCCACAAGTATTCCAGACGTGCTTTCATATCTGGCTCCTCCTGTTTTCTCTGTCACTTGCCCTGCGTATAATTATTAGCGATCACCATGAAATTATTCCCACTGAGGGGAATTCAGTTCGGCACATCGCTGCATTCTGCTTGACACTAAGGAGGGGAGCTTTAATGTTATTATGATGAGGTCTGCTGTCATTTCATGGTTGGATTAAAAAACTAATAGCTCAGTTTCATTAGCAGCCAAAAGGCGTTTTGGGCGTAATGGTACAGATCTGAGCGCAGAGATCCACTCTGAAAATAGATTTGTAAAGACTATACTAAATAAGTTTTTCCTAAATAATTCATTTATTTATGACTAGGGATAAAACCAAATGTACTGGTTGTAGTGGTTCAATCTTTAATTACTGTTATTACTGTGGTGATTTGGTTGATACAGCATCAAACAAAGTTAAAAAGATAAAACATGGAAGGACAAGTACATGGGCTCTGAAAGCAGAGGAGCTTTTAACGTGCTCTGGTCATCGCAACTGCTAGCATTCATCGTTGCCAAACTGCATGTGTTTGAAGATGCAAGGGGGGCGGCTGTGGCTCAGAGGTTAGAGCGGTTGTGCTGTAACCAGAAGGTCGGCGGTCCGACCCTAGTCTTCCTCATACTGCATGCCGAAGTGTCCTTGAGCGAGATACTGAACCCTAAATCTCCCGTTCTCATAGAGAAAAGTGCTGCACACAGATGCACTGTATGAATGTGTATGTGAGTTGGTGAATGGAAAACTGTAATATAAAATATTTTGAGTGGTCATCAAGAACTCTATATAAATATACAAAGATTAATAAAATAACTCTGACACACTGTTTCGGGCAAATGTGAAATTTGATTGACGGATGTTGGTTCTTTTTGTAGACAAGTTACATTCCAGCGATTCAAAGTGCAAAGTTATGTCATCATGTATGAGCTGTATTGATCAAACAGATACTCTCCCTTTCTGCATTGCACATAACCTATATCCTCCCTCCAGTATTGATTCACCTCATATCTACCATTAGCATCACCTGAGACTCATTCACAATCCTCAGTCTTGCACTTGCTGAGCCTCACCTTGCAGAAAAGTATGTTGGCGTGAGGTTTGCAGTGGAAGTGTTGATCGGCAGAAGGCTGCTTCTCTGTGTTGCATGATGAAAATAGACAGATTAGATAGGCCCGTGATGTCGAGTGAATGAAGCCAGCAGGCCTGCCCGGAGACAATCCGGAGTAAAGCTGCTGTAATGAGATATTGATCGTGCCACCAAATGAAGAAATTTCCTCAGTAATGCTGGTGGCATGCAGTAAGCGGGCCTGATTGATCTGGTGTTTCTGAGCATGAATATTTAACAAGGCAGCGTAGGAAGTACCTTCCTTCTTACGAAGACCCTGTTGTTGTTTTCTCTTGGTCTGAAGACCTCTGACATATCGGCCATTCATGTTAGATATAGTGTCAGAGGGTGGAAAGCCCTGATATGACCGCACTGACTAATCCAAAGTGCTTCTGTGCTCCCAGGATGCACCTGTATCATTTGTTGCTTTGCAGAAGTTTAGTGCTACAACTATTGATTTTAATTATTAATGAACATGTCTATAATTTATTTTAATCAACTGAACACTTCAATGTTAAATGTTAACACTTATCACAAATGCCCGTCGCAAATGACCTGAGGCCGAAGCTCTGTCTTTAAATTGCCTACTTGACCTCGCCAATAACCCAGGCAGACTTGCTGACATCCAATTAAAGCAGCAAACATGGGAGCTGAAATACTTTTGTCCTTTAAACTGAAAACTAATATCAACACTTTTCTAAATTTTCAGTTAATGGTCAAAGGTCATGCTTATGGTGGGCTCACAACACATGTTCTGGCGTCTTGAACTTGATATCACAAGTCTGCCTGTCGGGAATTTCTTAAGATTTTTACCAGTTGTGGAGTCAAAGATCAACTGATTAGATTTCACAGGTCAAAGGTCCTGGTGACTGCATATGATTCTGGAAATATAATGTGTGTAGACTAAAACAATTTTTAAAGGACATTACTGGATCCTCATTCTCTATATAAAATATACATTATATAGTATATTATACCTGTAGTCTAGTGTCAGTGATAAGTCAAGTGTCAGCATTTATCCTGTAAATTTGTGTGTTCATCTGAATGAAAAACTGAAGCAGAATTACTGCAGTCAGCTGACTCCCAACCAGAAGTAAAAAGTTAAAACGATATATTAGTTTTGTCATTTCAGAATCTCATACATATCTATGATTGACTAACACTTCATGCAAACAAATTTAAAATGTTTATTCTATACATATTGCCATTTATTGAAAGAGGAGTCTCCTGCCAACTGATCAGAACTACCTGCTCCAATGTAATGTTCTTTTTTACAAAATTCCCTGATTGTTGTCTTTGTGTTTTGCAAGTTGTTAACTGCAGGAATCAAATACCCTTTGTACCCTGATCAGTTGCCTGTAATGCTACACTTTATTCAGAGGGAAAATTTTTCTCATCTTATCTTCACAAATACCACAGATGTTGATGAGTCATAGCCCCTTTTGCTTTTCTGTAACTTCTTTTGTGCTCTTTGGCCACCTGCCGATATCCACAGTTGGCTGCCTTGGACCGACAACAATGCAGTGTAATCAATCCTGCAAGCTCCACTGACAGCATACAGAAAATGTATAAACGTGAGATTGTTGCACACCAATTCTGTTACTTCCAAACACTTAAACACCACCACAATTTTGGTATGCTACCAGTCGCCTGTGCAAAAGATTTCACACATACACACACATTCATGTATCCTAGCACTCCTGCTTTGGTTCTGCTCACCATTTCCCTTCTCCTCTTCATCTTGTTCAAATTTATAACCTGAAATCACTTGAACACCATAAGTGCATGCTTGCCACAGTCTCCTCAGCCATCAGTGATTGTTAGCTGCTGCCTCCTCCTCCATAGCTAGCAGGGCCATTTCTCATCTCACATCTCTGTCTGCTCCTCTTTGCCGTTGCTTCTTGGCAGTCAATGTTGGCTCAAACATGAGCGGTCACATTTCTAAATATGCTACGGTACTACAAAAAGCTGTGGCTATAGAAAATCTGTGCAATCCGCACATTTTTACTGGCATGTTCTTTTCACATCTTTCCCTCTAAAATGACCAGAGCAGTTGAGTACATGTAGATAAATGAAATGTATTTTTGTTGTAGTTTATCTGAGTGAAGTTACATCCCCTGATCAAATTACCTGGCTTCCCCTTACAGACTGCAGACACCTCTGCAAGGTACAACGTTTTGGCTGGACCCACCATGGTGCAAGCAACTTTTTCTCTGGCAAACTCCCATCAACAAATTGGTCTTTCTTTACAAACCTCAGCTAATTTCTACCATGCAGGCAACAGGCACACCTCTCGCTCTATCTACTCTGCTCAGTGATTGGCAGAAAGGTTGAGTGGCAGTTTGTTATCCAGATGGAGACAAAATCTGCCTTTACGCAAGCACTGAATAATTGAGGAGCAGTTTGTGCTTGTGTGAGCACAAATGTCAAAATGAGTTGAACCAGACAACAAACGAACTTTATCCAGCAAGCTCCCACGTGCAGAGTCTGTGTATTGTTTTTCAATTGACAAATGAATTGACAAGGTCATTGTCTGGAGAATTCACAGTGAGTGACTAGGTGTGTTAACTTAATATTTCCAGTAGGTGAGAACACGTCACATAGACATCTCTGGTTGCGTGCTGCATGTCTGAAAGGGCAACTCTGGATGATAATGTCTGGACACTTTCCTGAGACGACATGTCTGACTTTTCACTGAGCGATCATTTGGCATGTACATACAGCCAAAATTACAGCATAGTCATCATCTCAAGTTAAGTGTATGTTCATTTTGTCAGATGACATTGGAGTTATTCAATGTTAGCAGTGCAGAGCCACCAGAAGTGGCTGCTGGTTAAGATGTAATCTTCTGTAAGTCTTCTGTAGTTTCAATCACTATTTCATACTTGTTCTGTAGTTTGACAACAGGAATGTAAAACATGTGAATTTGAACAACTTTATGGGGAATTCAAGAGTAGTAAAATACTTAATATGTTAGCACAAAGATTGGGAGAGAGGAAAGTAGCTAATGGACCAAAACTGGTTGACACTTGGCAGGAGGCAAACTTTACCAGATGTCCTTGTTTATAAGTGAACTTTTCAACTGTGAAGTTTCACAGTGAGATGTTTGCTGAAGTTGTTTTTTCATTTGCATTTTTGATTGTTAAGTGTCCATTGCTGAGTGAAGCAAAGCCAGAAGATAAATAAGCAAGGGTTAGTGTAAAGATTGGAAGCAAGGGGAATAAGCTTACCTCGGTCTGATGGGTTAAAAAAGATAAACATCATGTTTTTCTTTTAGACATAACCAGGCAAGCTGTTTCCCCTTGCTCATAGTATCTGTGCTAAGCTAAGATAACCGGCTAATTTGCCTGGCTTTATATTGAACTGACAAATATGGCACTAATAACAATCTTCTTGTCTAACTCTTGGCTGAAAAGCAAAATAGTATATTTAGGTAGGTAAAGCAGAAGAACAATAAAAAAACAACACAATGCTAATAGGAAAGTTGCTTGTTGTGGTTTTATGTTTGTTTTGTCAATCACTTGATGCATCACGACAAAGCGGAATGGGGCGCATGGCATCAATTATATCCTCCTCCAAGGCGTCACAGTTTTCTGCCATCTTACCCAATACAAACCAATGAGTGGCCTTTTTTATAATTAGCTTCAAGGATGCTGCCAAATTCATTAACGGAGAAGAAGTTTGGCTCATTTAACATGCTCTTCACACAGGGCCTGCTGTGCAACACACATTGTTACAGTTTCCCTACTTGTGCAACCAACAGCTCTTTTACCACGGAAACAATGACAGTGTTTCATTTCACCATGGATAAGAATCATTAAAACTCTTACTGCTTTTGTTTGCGCTACATAAAAGCAGCTCTGGTATATCTGCCGTAATTATTTCCAATGTTCTTTCTCACCACTGTGCCCCTAATAAGTCATTTGAAGTGGTGTTTACTGCCGAAATCTGCTGCTCACTTTACAGTGTCTGTCTCTGAGTTTTTAAGCAAAGCTTTACAGTAAAAAAAAAATGCAATGCAAGATCATTATGCGGTGGACAAGATACTCCCAGTGCTACCAGTGCATGTTGGTGACTCACCTGAGAGTGAGTAATTGAGTACACATCTTCCACACATAGATGCATCTGCTGCCACAACATTTGTGTCAGGAAAATGCAGTGATGTTCCCCCCAGGTGCCAAAGTCTCAGCCTTTTCATCTGATATTGACAACAGTGGCGTTTCCTCGCTCATAAAAGATTCATACCTCTTTAACAACCCCTGCATCACGCCATGCCAGCACCGATGAGGAGATATCACCCTCTTTAATGGTCCTTGTTGCTGCAGCGTCAACGATGTGTGTTGCAAAGAAATGCACTATCCTGCCTTGCCAGCAAGACAAGGAAATGCATAGATTGTATGTACAGCTAAGTTAACTACCCATACCCTCATTCGTGCTTAACATATATGGATTTGAAGAGCATTCTCTGCTAAAATAGCATTATGCTCTAACTTTTTGCTGTAGCTTTCTACTTTCTTCAGGTACTCTGCAGTGCTTGAATGGAGAAAAGCTGCGTGCAGCCCTGCAGGTGAGGAACTATACAGGGATGGTGGAGCACTTTTTACCCCTCTGAGTGGCTGAGTACCTCTGCAGCAGTACTCAGTTTTTCTCAGCCCCCAGTAACACTCCCTCCTAACTTAGAGAAGTGTTACTTTGGCACTATAGCTAAGAAGCTGACACTTCAAAAGTACCTCACCATGCTCTTAATGGCCTCTTTCTGAAATGTATGACAAATCAGAGTGCTGCGGGTTGATATTTGATGCAGTAAAAATTGCCCTACAGGAGGCTGTTTTTCAGCATCACAGCCCATCTTTTTCCCACCTGCTTTTTCCACGGCATGTTGCTCCGTGTGATATGTTCCTAAATCTTGACAATTGTGAAATTAGTCAAACTATCTCAGCACTATCTCTGTTTGCCTTCTCTCTTCTGTGATCCCTTTCTCTGTGTCTTTTTTGTGTTTTAGCTTTGACACCACAACACTTCACCTGGGCAACCTCACTAGTCCCTGAACAAATAGAGTTTGACACAGCGGTGTCTGAGCTGTAGTTCAGTCTCAGCTCTCTGTTCTGTGCTGGGGGCCTGACACAGCTACACTTGCAAGCATGTGGATCAGCGCTATGAAGAAGCATAGTCAGGTCAGGCCTTAAAGGACAATGGATATTTTTATCCCAGGGAAGCTGACACTGTGATCACCATTATTGCATATACAGGGAATAATACTGCTACACTGCTGAGGTCTTTGCAGAGCAGAGTAAAAACTTTATTTCTAACTCTATTAAACAAAGTAAACAAATTATCTAGTTTTATCTTAAAATTCTGTCCTTCTTGACAAAAGCAAAGTGCTGAGGACAATGTTTTGTTTAGATTGTTGCAATCAAAGGATGTGGGAATTGGATATGTCTAACTTACATCTTGCTTATTATAAAGACTTAGGTGCACAGGGGAAAACAGCGATTGTACCTGGTGCTGTTAAAAGGTAAAGATGTCATTCGCAAGCCTCGAATTCCAATTCAACTGTCTTGGTTTGTGCAGATTAAAGAAATTTGATGAAATGTACCTGGTTTGAGAAGACTGGATTTACTAACGACAGTTAAGCTACAGCTAGCAGCAGCTTGGCTCACCATAGCATTAAGTCTTGAAGCAGGAAGAAACTGCTAACCTGGCTCTTTCCAAATGCTCCAAGTTTATGCTAAGCTAAGATAAATATGTACAGCTTCATATATTTTCTATGTATACATGAAGGTATATCAATCTAACTCTTCCAGCTCTCTTTAAGAAAGCACATGAGCATATTTCCCAAGTGGCTAGACTTAGTTTTATATAACCAACAATACAACATCCTTCCAGCTGTGGCATTTTAAATATCTGCAATCACTGCTCCCTTTGGTATTCTAGGTCACTCTATTTCCACTTTCTTGACCTGAAAGCAAAGTGCAATCTCCATCCCCACACAGCTTGGGTCTATCTGTAGCGTCACATCATTGAAATACTGAGTCAACATTCATGCTTCACTTCCTGGATGCAGGACGCTTACAAATGCCCCGGTTAGCCCTGCTCTCCCTTTGGACCTCCAAGACGAATCTTGCCCTAAAATAACACCACATATTTCTTGTCAGAAAATAGAAGCAGTCGGTTTTACCCTTTGCTGTGTTCCGCCATACGAAGTCTCAATTCCCTGGAAATGAGGCTACTCTGCAATGAGGTAGGGTGTGGAAATAGTTTGATCCTTCTGTTCACACACATTGCCCCTGAGCATCCCCATGGCCATCATGTAGTTATGAGAAACAATGTTGTACTACCCCATACTTCTCACTTAATAATTGTTTCATCTGGTCTGATAGCAGTTAGGAGCAACACAGTGGTGCTGCATCCCTGTGTTTTCCTTTTTTGTTCAATAACCTGGACAGTGGAAGCAAGGAAGAGATGAAAATGCTTACTTAGCCTGTCACATTAAAGCCACCGCTGGCGCTGCAAAGCAGGGCTGCAAGGTGCAATAAAAGACTATATAGCCTCCTTCCTTTGCTTCCTCTTTACTGAGACCTGGGAGGGGTTTGATCTGCCTGCAGGGCTCCATTAGTAACACTTGTTTTTGGCTGGATGACCACGGACCAGCACTACACCTGCGAATATCCATGAATGAGTTGGTGAAGGAGTAATAGAGTAGAGTTTGTAATTTTCACCACTGATCAGGCAAGTGTTGTATGATTGATTGAAGATACACTATTGATTGCTGAGTTTTGGAAGTTTTCCCATTGGCCGTGGCTCTTTTGAAAAAGAAAGAATAACCTCACATCCTCACAACTACTCCTTTCAGTCCCCCTCTCTCATCTCAAAACTGAACAAGGCAGAGGAGTCTCTCTTGTTTTCCCCAAGCTCTAGAACAGTCTTCTATTCCACATAAGGTTAATAGTAAGTTATCCTAATAAGTTTAAATCTAATTTAAAGTACTATCTTTTTAATGCTGTTTTTAATTCAGCCAGAGTTTTGTCTCATGATTCTGTTAATATCTCAAATCTTCGGTTGTATTTGCACTTTTTAACCATACTTGGATTGTTTTACTTTGCTATAATTGTAAAGCCTTTTGGCTCAACTCTTGTTGTTTGTAACATGCTACAAATTTATCTGACTTGACTTGACTTTACTTAGGGCAAATAATCTCTATTATCTGACCTTTTTTGGACAGCGTTTTGGACAAATGTTGCTTACTACTTTCCAGAGAAGAGAGTCACCATTATTGCCCCATATACAAGAGGCACATTTCCCTCTGCTACTATTTGCCGAGTGGTAGAGAGACTGTGTGATATGTGACAGACAAAGGCTGCTATTACACATGCACTGCAACCATGAACTTTTCTAAATATTACTCTGGAATAATATGCGTGAATGTAAATGTCCAAATCTGTCCTAACCTTGCCCTTCCCCTAGCAAGAAGTCAGTGTAACATCCGACTGAGCTAATGTGCAAACAGTTAAAGGGCTTATATTAGCTGACACTAGGCAGAATATAAATGTGATGTGACAATGCAATTAATATCTTAATTAGTATTTTGCACTTCCACAGTCGTCAAATACATCTTCACCTTTGCACATTTATCTTGACAATCTAACTTTCTCCTCAGACGACCTGTAGCAGCCCTCATTCTTTACAGACTTCTTTCTCTTCTTTGTAACATCTATGCTCTAATGTGTTTGCATATATATAAACCTTAACATCCTCTTATATCATCTTAAAAGACATACATTCTGTCATGTATAATGCAGCCGTTTTTTCCCCCAAGCTATCTTGCTCACAATGAGCACCATACCTGTCCAATCTTCAAGATGGATTTCCCCCGCTCCGTACGCTGCTGCTCTTCACGGCTGTGTGGTGTGAGGGTATGGTGATTGGGTAATTAGATTGCCTTCAGTGATTAGGCAGTCCAGGTCTAAGGTGCAATATGTGTTACAATCAACAACCTGCGAGGATCTTATATTGATGTGACTATTCATTCTTGCAAAGAATAAAGGGACAAAACTGTAGTTCAGCTAGGTGTAGAGATGGTTAATGTACAAATGGAGAATGTCTAATGATTCTCCAAGCATATTGCATTCATGCTAGAGCAGTCCAGGATGCAGCTGCATGCATTTTGCTGCCACAGACATCGTTCAATAACAAGCTGTAAAGCTGTCACACTCCCCGGCCTTAGCAAAGCCTTTAAAGGAGGCGGGAAGTTTAGCGGATGTCGAGATTCATTGATGATGTCACCTTGGCCTGGGGATTTTAATGATGTGTATGTGCGTTCCTTGTGCTCTCTACAGTTTGTCTTTCTTTCTGTTCTCTCTCCCTCTGTGTCTCTGTTGGTCTATATGTGCAGTGGGAGCAGCATGTTCAGCAGTTTGCCTCAAGATGAGCATTAGCACGTCCATTTACACAGCAACACTCATGGGAACAAATCATTTGCTCCTCTGGTACAACTTTTTTTCTTCCTTTCGTTTTTCATCTCTGCTGGTGTCAAACCACAGTGTGTGACTCAAGTCTGTGAATCACTGCAACAGTAAATTCAGAGAACAGCGGGTGTAATCCCTAGCAGAATATTCTGGAACAGTCATATTTTGTTTTACACAGCCTCCTTTGCCACTTGATAACTTTTCTCAGAAAGGTAGTGGCGTGGGGCCCTTGTTTGGGGATTTTCAACCATGGTGTTCTTGCACTAGACACAGCCGACCATAAAATTTAAGGGGATTCTCAATTGTCGATGTTGACCAACTTATTCAGCCATTCTCTGGGGCCCCATCCCAATAGCCTGCTTTGCCCAGCCTGTTGCGATGCCCCTGAACATAAGCAATGCAGCTTAAGGTGCTAAATTGTTTGCAAGGATAAACCTGCGGTGCCATCCAATAAAAAGGTATCAACTCAGTAAACAGGAAGTAAATAGTGTCACAAATTTGTAGCACAACTGCTACAACTAAAGCAACAGTACGATGCAGTCGAAGGACTTGGACTCTGATGAAACATAAACACAAAGTTTTCCTGACAATATAAGATGGAGGAACTGTGGAAAAGATGGCAGGAAAGATGTTTGTTAGTACATACCTGATAACTAACATTTAAAAAAATGTTAATGTTCAAATGTTTTTAAACACACTCCTTGTGTGTTAAAGAAAATTGAATTTCTTGTTTTTGTTTTTAGCCGTAGTATCAAATTGGTTAATACAATTTTTAGTGCCATCCCTACTAACATGTATCAACTACACTTAACATGACCAGGATGCATTAACAGATTATTAGGCCAATTCCCCCCAATGTTTTAATAGTGCGTCATTATAGACTGCAGTCTCCTCTCCTCGCCTACTAATAGGTCTGGGAATCACCTGGTCTTTTTCTGCACCTTCCCTGTGTGAGAGGATAAAGACAAGGTGGGAGCTGCTGCCCAGCTGTATTTCATCCTGCAGTGCCTGACCATCTGTATCAATCTGTCCAGAACAAAGTCTCAGTGTGTGAGCCAGCCTCTGTACAGTGTTGACTGGCAGCAGGCCCCTGGTGATGATGGAGACGTATTACCTGCTACATTGTAGAACAGTGTCACATGGGGATACAGACAAGTAGAGGCAAGTGCTGTGGTCTGCTGCATTTGGCTTTGTTGGCTTCTTTTTCTTTTCCATCTTTACTGTATCTATATCTTTCCTTAAATATTATTTCCTGTCCTGTCCTATCCTATCCTTTCCTTTCCTTTACAATCTTACCCTACCCCACCTTACCTTACCCTTTCCTTTCTTTTCCTATCCTATCCCTTTCTCTCCTTACCAATCCTTTCCTTTCCTTTATACTCTTCTCCTATCCTCTCCTCTCTTCTCTTCTGCGGTGTTCTACCTTTCAACCTCCTCCCATGGGGCCACTCGGTGCCACCCTCGGATCAATTTGCTGTTGATTCACCAGATTCTTTGGCACAGGATCAAGAAGACAGAGTGAAGTTTGACCTCAGAGAGCCAGGCAGAGAGCAGAAGGCTGCTGCAGCTCCAAGAAGGAAGTCTGGATTTTATCACCACAAGTCTTTACTTTGATGGGATATACTTAGCAATGGCAATTTCTTCTTAATGGGAGATGTAATTGTCTTTTCTTTATGAACTCTTTCAGATATTTATGCACACCGTCTTGCACCAGTGCATTTTGTAGGCATGTCAACAAAAATAGTTGGTAGTTTGGGTGATTGCAGTTTTTGCAAATTAGCTTTATGTGCATGCGTTATTTAAAGCAACACTTGGCAACTTTTACTGCGCAACAGCCCCCTCTGCAGCCCCACATTGTGATGTATTCTTTTTGGCTCCTTCTCGGAGCAATTTGGTTTTCACGTAGATAAAAAACACAGCATATCTTAACTGAACATAAACACAACTGAGCGGTGGATATTCCTCATGATCCATGTACACCAAACTCCTTAGAATTCTCAATATTTCAAAAGTGTCCTCACTAGATATTGGAAATAAACATTGAATGAATTCCAAGTCTGTTTTACTGATCTACAGTTTACAGGCATTGCTCTTGAACTTACTGGGTCTGATTCCGGCAATTTAATCTGCGAGTTAGTTACGGACTTCTCGTACTTGCTCAACGAAGTTACACAGAACAGGCATTCGAAGTGCGGAGTGAGAATGAAAGTGGTACAATTCTCCGTAAGTCAGTGTACTATCAAACTGATTCTGAAGCTAATATCTTAAGGTTAAAAGTCTGTTGTTGACATGGATGTGTGGCTTGTGGCTCTATCAGGTGGCATGGCATCTTAGAAGCCAACAGCCGTGTATTACAACAGGAGGCATATTAGTGATGACACTACTTGTCATGTTGTTTCCTGTCCTTTGGGAGGTGTAAGGTTGTACTCAAGAAGTGTTTATCACAAAGTGTTTGATATTTTCTCTGCAAAACTGATGCTTTGTGTGGTGGCTGTGACTCATGGGTTAGTCCTGTAACCAGAAGGTTGGCAGTTCGATCCCAGTCTTCCATAGCCCGCATGCCGAAGTGTCCTTGGGCAAGAGACTGAACCCCAAAATGCCCCTTCTCATAGAGAAAGTGCTGCACATAGATACACTGTATGAATGTATGTGTGAATGGGTAAAGTGTTTTGAGTGGTCAGATGCACTATATAAATACAGAACATTTTCCATTTACTTTAAAGTTAAGGTAAAGAATCTCAGGTTTTAGAAGATGAGCAACGCTATCGTCATGAGTATAGAGTGTCGGGTGTAACATAGTGCAAGCAGTGGTAACACAAGCCTCGCAGGAGGTGTTGGAGCAACACATGAAATACTGGCGCAATTCACTTGCCATCACATCAGACTCAGGGTGCTCAAAAAACAGGAAACATTCTGTTTTTCTGCAGAAAGGTGCTTTGGTCCTTTTCTTTCTCTTGCTAAAGCTTGTTTGTGTCTCTCAGATATTTTGTGACTCCAGCATTACAGTGGTTATTGTAGCGCCTCCAGGATGTACTTGAGAATATGTTGCCAAATCTCTGCAGCCCTCCGAGGTGCATTATACGGTGTTAAGAGGTTTTTTCCATGAGCTGATGGCATGCACTGCAGTGCTGTGGATGGCTCTTCAAAAACAAAGGCTGAGACACTCCAGACTCCTCCTGAGAGCACTTTTAGTTAAAATTGTTTCTACTTATGCTACTGCTTCAGAGAAACAAAGTAACATCAAGTTACACTTCACAAACCCTGGCCTTCTTATCTTGGTTGTCTGCAGGGCTGGAGTCAAAACTATGCAGAGGTGTGAATAAAAAAACTCTTATACCAGGATTGTTTCACAAGCTTTAACAAGCCTGTAGGCTCTGTAATCACCTTTGACTATTGATAATAGTGACTAGTGCAGTGCCTGTTCTAAACATGCCTGTTAAGAATGGGCTGTTGGTTTGACTTGTGGTCATACTGGTTTCAGTTTTCTTTATGCAATTGCAAAAGTGACCTGCAGTAATGAGCAGTGGCAAGTAAAGACCTGGTGCTGGACTCTGAAGCTGATCCCAGTCGCCGCTTCTACAGAGCACCGAACACCAAATTTGACACTGCAGTTCCTTGGACCCTTAACAAGACACACAATTGTTATTCTAGATATGCTTTCCACATACAGACAGATAGAGAATTCTGGAAAGATAGTTTATTAGAAACATTGTTGTCTGGCCTGAATTCATGTACAGATCAAAACAGTAATTATCGTGCTCTGTTTGGGAGACCTTTGGCATACCAACCTGTCACTATGGCAAACCCTCCTCCAATGCCATCATTACCCTGGTGCATCAGCAGAGCATGATTGGCTGAAACCAAGGAAATGAGCCGAGTTGCCATCAGAGCCCCTCATTGAAATGCTGTAGTGTTACTCACACAAGTCTCGAAGGGGTTAGGTAGAGTTTTCACGCTATTGTTGTAGTACACACACACACACACACACACACACACGTATGTACAGCAGAGATGACAAATGCATGGATTTACACAGAACAGAGCAATGAGAGTGAGAGAGCTAAGAGAGGGAGCAGTATGGAACAATCAAATTCAATCTCAAGGTGCCCTTGGAGACACATTTCTCTTCGCAGACAGTTGAAAGATTTATGTTTTCTTTACTGACATAGAGAGCTCAACTCCTGACGTCACATTCTGATGTTTGTTTTTAGCCTCAGTAGTAGAGTTGCCTTTGCGATGCCCACAGAGTGAATTTGCTCAGTTTTTGACCCCAGTCTTCGCTCTGGAATGAAATAAGTCAAAGCTACTGGATGTGCAGAGGATGAATCCTGATTACTTTAGAGATGGCTTGACTGGTGCCATTTTTAATTGTGTGGACTTGTGCACTTACATGATCCAATATATTACGAAACAAAACCGAGAGAAATTGTATTCAAGGAAATGTAATGTTTTGTTTTCTTAGGCTTTTAATTACTTGGGTTTTTTTTTTAACTCAACCATGAGGTGAGCATATTTTTTCAGTCCTTCGTGACTGACATCACTGTCACAGTCACAGTCGTTTACCTATGAATGATTGATAGTAGTGAGGGCCCCCCCCCCCCCCTCCCCTTCTGTAGCAGGCAGGTACACTGGTGGGTCAGTAAGGAAAAAGAGGATGGGGACTGAGAAATAAAGAGAGAGAAATAGAGAGAGAGAGAGTCAGACATTTCATTGAACTTAAATTTTGAGGGCTGGAGAGATGCAGGGACGTGAGTTAGCCACTAATGAGATGCTTTTGTGTTTGTGTGTGTGTGCATAGCTTGTGCATCTTGGCACGGAAGCAGGCAGGAATGTGATGCGTGTGGATCGATACTGTCCTTATATGGCCCAAATCAACCCTGTGTCTGCTCCCTGAGCGTGGAGACTGATTGCATGTTCCAGCCCAGTCAAGTGATGATTTGCCAAAGAGGGCTATTCATTTCAATCTGAAACTTGAGTAACATTTTCCTATTGATCCGAGACAGTTAGCATTATGCAGTCTTCCCCATAACAATCAAATGAAGGGAATGAATCAGTTCCAGCAGTCTGTATTAGTCTTAAGTACATCTGCTTCATAATATACGTATGTATGTAAACCTTGCTCTATATTTTAATGACAAACTATATTTTTCAATGTTAATATACAGAAGTGGTGGCCACTATTGTCTATAAATAATATTAATGAAAAAATAGTTGGCAGGATTATGCAAAAACTACTCAACGGATTATGATGAAATGTAGTGGAAGAGTGTGGTATGGGTCAGGAAAGAACCCATTCAATTTTGGGGTGGAAGTTTTATCACTTTGTCTAAGATTATGACATTTTTCAACATTCTCAACCATTTTCTCTGGGAGTAATTCTTGGATCTTAATGAAAAAGAATCTGACACATTGAGGGACCTGCTATGAGTTTGTACAATTTGGTGCAGCATGATATAATCTAAGAAGTAAGAAGAAGATGGAGAAGGTATATGCTCTCTGCTTAGTGCCATTCAAGTTCTGTGATGCTCCACTGTGCCAATTTGTCAGACAAAAACAAATGTGCTCACGCTTTCATTCTTATTTTCTATACAACTTTATTTGCTCAGTTGCCATGGTTACATAATGACAGCTGAAGTTGAACCATCTTCATTACAACTCAAATGTGACTGAAAGCAAGTCCTTGTAAATGGTCCTTGGTTTTTTTGTATGACAACATGTTGTGGAAAAAGTCACAGACTAAGACGTTGACAGTACATTTGTTAGATAAAGACATCTATGTAAATATACTGTATATATTCAAATACATGCACATTTAATTTCAGACATATGCACTATGATGTAATCAAGGCCATGTATTTCTTCTGTTTTATTTTTATGTGTTAACACATCAATTTAATTAAACCACTTTTTCCTTTTAAAGTATAATATTACAACAGTTGCCATGAAGGTGAGCAAAATGTAAAACAGAATGATAACTGAAATGTCGCTGAAAGCTTCAAATGTCTATATTGATTTTAATTCATTTTCAACATCATTCAACACCCCATCACAATTATACATTTGTGTCTACCTATCACCAGACTTCTCTGTGATATGTAAAAAATGTTATCTCATTCAAATGAATGATTGTGTAACCATGGACGCCCCTGCACGCGTTCACCCCTTTATCTGTTGTCTGGAAGGTACAAGTCTTCACAGACTGAGCCTCACAATATGCTCCGCACTAGAATCTGTCACTGCGCCCACGTCTGAGGTGCACATAAGCACAACTCAACATTATCATCTGTGTGCGTTTTCAAGTGCCCCAAGGCTTGTCATATTGATTTTCATGTGGTGCTTCTAATGCTCACAGACATTAAATAAATATAGAAAGAAAACATCTGTATACCCCCCCTATAAATGCATGCAGATGCTCCTCATCTGTCCGTCTCTCTCTACCTCACTCGCATCATGCTGCACTGTAATTGAGTTCTTTAGTGTTACTACAGCTACTACTGCTGCTGCACTCTGCTCTCAGCACAATCCCTCTCACATTAAATAATGCAGCTTTAGCTATTGTGCAGAAACAGTCTCAACCCCCCCAACATTCCCCCACGTCCCCCAGCAGCCCGTATCAGCAGATTTCCGCTCGCTCCGCTATCGTCGAGAGTAACTATGCCCAGTTCAGCGTTTACGGGGCCAACGTTATAAACGCAATCAACGAGTTTACACAACGGCAGCATCAGATATTTGTTTTGCAACCCCCCCTTTAGAAAAAAAAAAAAGCATTCTGCAGACACACTCCAGTCGTTTCGACACCTGCTTTTGCTGATGTGTGTGTTTGCTACAGTAGTACAGTACCCATGCACCATGGCTCCTCTGCATTAAAGATTTAAACCATTTACTTATTAATGCTTCATAAGTTTTCAACATAAACAGATGAAAAGCTGTGGAAAACGCTGACACTTATCGCTGATAATATGCTTCACTTCCAAAGACTTTCAGTAATAGGCCATAGATAGATACATACATTTAGAACATATGCAAATACCTCTCACACATATTTGATAATGCAGCATGAAAGCCGTATTAATTTCTCAGTTTTACATACACAGACAGATTTATTTAATGAGACCATGATTTCCTTTTAAACCATGAAAAACAAAAAATCAATTGCCTGAACCTCATTTAATATATTATTATAAAGAGCTAATAGCAGAGGGAGGGGATCCAAAGGGATCAGCCATGGATCGTCTGTTTGATCGTCGGGAAAACCCCCAGTTAGCTGAACAGAAGCAAAAAGAGTATAAATAAGAGAACTTGAATAAGACGGGAAGAATATGTTCATTTTCAGAATAAACTCTCTGTGGTGTACTTGTCTATTTGGTTTTATATTTTCAGTAAAGCGTGTGTTTTTATTGTTTGTTTACTGAGCCTTGTGAAGATTTTGATGGGACACGTCTTCTCAGTGATTCAGTGTCTTGCTCAAAGACGCTTCAGTAAAGCCACCGCATCAAACTAAATAATTTACAATGCACTGCTTGTTTTGAAAGATAAAGAAGCCGGTCATCGGTGTAGCTTCACCAAAGATTTCTTTAAAACGTGAAAAATGTATATAGCAATACTGAACAATATGGCGTTTTGTGGGTGATGCAACACAACCAAGTGATGAAGTAGCTGGCTTGTTGTTGCCATGGTTACTAGTTGCTATGCCTCAGTGGAAAATGAGATAAATGCTTAACGCTGTATGTATTTGGTTTTTGTGAGTATTTGGTTTTGTTGTGAGTATTTATTCACGTTGCAAGGATTTGGTTGTTGCAAGTATCTGGATGTGTTGTGAGTATTTGGACGTGTTGCGAGTTTTTGGACTTGTTGTGAGTATTTGGTTGTTTTGCAAGTCTTTGGTTGTGTTGTGAGTATTTGGACGTCTTGCTAAATATGTAGTTGTGTTACGAGTATTTGGACATGTTGGAAGTATTTGAATATGTTGCAAGACGTTGGTCGTGTTGTGAGTACCTGTTCATCTTGCAAGTATTTGCTGTGTGTTTTCTATTTGCTGTGCATGTGTTGTCAAATTTAATAAAATGTTTCCTCCCTTTGCATGTTGTGTCTATTTGCATGTGTTAAACTGCAGTGTGTTGAGCTATCAGGGCCACCATAAACTTTGCTATAGGAACCTCACATTGGTTCTACTGTAGTAAAATCAGGATCTTTTGAAGTATTATGTGTATGAGCATGTGCCTGTGGTTGAATTGAGGTCCTTTCAGCACACACTTACAGCGTCCACACTTGCATGAACAGACACAAAGGCTGAAGTCCGTTTTGTCTTGACAGGATGACGAAGTGGTGCTCCAGTGCGTGGCCTGCATTCAGAAGGAGAATCGCAAGTTCTGCCTGGCTGCTGAGGGTCTGGGCAACCGGCTGTGTTATCTGGAGCCAACATCTGAGGCAAAGGTAGGCACACAGACTCCACCGCTGCACTGTTTGATTCTCTCTGAATAAACAATCAGAGATGCATGCCGTTGGCATGGGAAGTATCTGCTTTGCTCATTGATCGAAAATCATCTGCTTCATTTGATGGGAGTTTGTTTAAGGGTTGGTTATTATCACCTTTATTTTTTACGCTCCACACGCTCCACACTGACTGTGATATACTCAACAAAAGTCACATGAAGAAATTTGCAGAAAAGTCAACCTGATGAAAGGATGCACTCACTCAGGCGAGAACTCCACAGAAACCCAACATCCATTTATTTCATCCTCGTTTGGGTCCAGCAGACAATCAGTGAAGCCGAGCGGAGACGCACACAAAGAGCTCAGCGCATCATGAAAGCAGGAACAACAGCTCACATCCACCAATGTCTCCTTGCTGAGTGTTTCGTGTTTCAGGGACATCTCTGTGGGCCCCGCCGTCAGATGATAATTCCCTGAAATTACGCCCCTGCATGTGTTTGATTGATCGTTTCATAAACAGTACTGTCCTCGGCTGTAATTGCCGACAGCTTTATTGCAGCACGGTCGTAGCTGTGGACACATTTGCTTGTTTTTGCTACTCTGTGCAAAGTTTTAATGACCTAAATTTAGTTGCTTGCCTGTGTAATCAGCAGACTGCCACACATGCAGGTTTGCAAGCACATACTGAACGCTTTTTCTCCCCCTTTTTTCTGGGAGTGATCAAACTATCAGACAGAATTATCTAAATGATAATTGGCTGTTGGAGGGAATCAGATCAATTCCAAGATACTCTCACCTTTCACTGGCCCCTGTTGCTCTGCTGCTAATCAGTTTTTTTCTGCTGCAGTACCTTTTAAAAGCACGTCTAATGGCTTTTTTTTCAGCATGGATTGTCTCTTAATCATTATGTGTCCATCACAATCCCTTAATATCATTTGAGATTCATTTTTTTCAAGCTATGACACCAGGTAGATGTAGCGTGAAGAGACATACGTATATACCTCCTTTACACCAAAATTAGTGGGTTATGTCTTTGGGTTGTCCGTCTGTCCCATTCCTGTGAACGCAATATCTCATGAATGCCGTGAGGGAATTTCTTCAAATTTGGTAAAGATATTCACTTGGACTCAAGGATGAAATGATTAGATATTGGTGCTTGGAGGTCAGAGGTCAAAGTCACAGTGACGTCACATGTGAATGTGATATATTAGGACTGTCCGTAGGGAATTTCATTACATTTGGTACAAAACTGATTCGATTTCGGTGGTCAAAGGTCAAGGGCATGGTGGCCTCAAAAAACATGCTTTTGGCCTCTTAAATGTGATATCTGAAGACTGCTTGAGGGAAATTTTGATCAGTTGTGACTTAAACAAAAAATTTCAGATAAAGTGATTATGTTTCCGTGGTCCGAGGTCACAGTCAACTTATATGAATCTGGGAAAAAAGTATGTAGTAATATGTCCACAGAAAGTGCACTGGTTCACAGAGGCATACAACCACAGTGCGATAATTCTAGTTTCCCAAGTAATGCACCAAAAAACTGCAGCACTCTTCCTCTTCGCTATCTTGCCAAATTCGTTCATTCACCCGGGTGACTCGTTTCCCTCTCTACCAATTGGAGCTGGATTAAAATCTGTCATTTGTGGTTGAATACTGATTAAACCCATTTCCACTGCAGACACAAGCCAGTTGTTGGTGGATGTCAGTGATCAATATATATGAATTACAGGGACAGAGGGACAACTTGAGAAGGCTCAAAGCGTAAGAACAAATGATGTGTTTTTACATGCAAGCAAAGATCCATGCACTCCTGGCATTCATTTCAGCAACCCCCTCCTGCTCTCCAACATCTAGAGTACAGTATATGTGTCTATGGTGGGGGTGGGGTGGGTATTTGGCGCAGAGGGAGGTGAGGCTTTCGCCACATATTGGATGGTAATTATACCTGACAGGTGTGATGGATGCTCTCGCCGTCTGGCACTTTGTCTTCATTGCCTGCTGTTTTTATGAAAAGGCATCACCGCACCTTTGGGATCAACGACAGCGACGTGGAAAAAGCCCAAGATGGCAATTTAGAAGCGAACCGGACAACTGAGCGTCTTGGTGAACTACTAGTTATGGGGAACGGAACCAGGACAACAGGATGGGGTTGATTTAAAGTGTGGACAGTTTAAATGGCAACATCAATCAGCCTGCGAGAAGCTGGTTGATTATGATATACGACCAGCAACTCTCGGCTGTGACTGACTCAATATTATGACCATTGCAGGATAGATGTCCACTTTCCATAATTGCACATTTTTTTATGTTTGTACAGTATATGAATTATTAAATTAGTGTGGCCTATTGAAATATTCATATTGTTTGTGTCATACTTCCTATCTTTATCTCTTCAGTTTTAGCGGCTCTTCCAATTAAGCTTAAAAAAGGAGCCTCTACTTTTTGACCCGTCTCTGGAGACAGAAATAAAGATGTGATCTATCCTTACACATCATCAGGTGATGCTCTTCCCTGCACCACACGATTGGTCGTAAACCGAACGTCAGGGCACAGCCAAGCTGCTCTAAAGCTGTCTGCCCAGCCCTGGGCACAGCCCTGCCTTGCGAGAGGACATCCTGACAGGATGGGCACTCATTATCCCCTCCAGCTCTTCTAGACCTTCATTTCACTTCCTTGCTCTCTCAATGCACTCCCTCTAAATGTTACAGTCCTGCTCCTGGAGAGAGCAAAGGTCAGCCGTTAGTCACCCGAAGAGATGAGGGCAGGCGGGGGTGGATAGCTTCCCACAGGATCCTTTATTATGATTTCTCTACAGTGACACTGCTTGAGAGGAGGCTAGGTAGTGATGCTACAACATGGTTATGCTGCATACACACTGAGAGAGAAGGATGTACAGGTGCGAGAAGTCCTACTTTTTGAAAATAATAAGATATCTGCCTTGATTTAGGAAAGGCTGTAAATACCACTCTGATATCTGTCAATTTATGTGAAGCGAAAGTAAACGTAGCTAAGAAACAAGACTTGAATCAAATGAAAAACTCAGGGTGAAACTAAACAATGGGTTCTCTGTAGATCCATAGATCTGAGAGAAAATGAGGAACTCATTAGTGGATTCAAGTAATCTTCTCTTTTAAAGGTACAGTGTGTAGAATTTAATGACATCTAGTGGTGAAGTTGCATGTTGCAGCTGAATACCCCTCACCTCACCCCCCCTTCCAAACATGTAAGAGAACATGTGGCAGCCTTCAATTGTCATAAAAACTCAAAAGGTGTTTGGTTTAGTAGTTTAGGGCTACTGTAAAAAACATGGCGGTCTCCGCAGAGAGGACCCGTGCCCGATGTAAATATAAAGTATTAAGGGTCCATTCAAGTACATAAATGAAAACAACTATTCGTACAATTTCGATAATTACCCAATAGTGAAAACACTACATTAGGATAAATTCACCTGAATCTTACAAACTGAACTTCTAAAATGTCAACCTATTCCTTTAGTTCATTTATGAGCATTATTTGTGCATGTTTGGACACATTTTGGATTTAAATACATTTTCAATTGAACAATCCATTAAAGCTGATGTCTGAACTAAAGCTGTTTTAGTATATGAATTCTAGAACATTGAAACAGGACATTTTCTGGATTTTGTCTTTCACATATGATGAACGCAGCTGAAGACTGCATGTTTGAAGTGATCATGGCATCTAGGAGCATCTGCTGTCACCAATCCAAGTATTTGTGTATTAGATATGAATCGATTTTGCACAATTAGACACTGTGTTGTGTGAAGTTTGCAAATGAGGTTATTACCTGTGTGAATGGTCCAGTTGAGGAGAAATTGGGATATTCAATAAGGAGGCCAGGGAGGTTGTTTAGTTTTGGGATCATTTATCTTGTAGCCATATATCTCTGCTTCCCTCATTCTGTCAGTGACGTCCCCCTATCCACCACTGCCCTGGTTTGGGAGATAATTTGGCATCTGCGTTTTTCTAAATAGGGCCTTGTCCACGTCTGGGTTTACCTGAGCACAGACTAACCTGGGAGCTCTTGATCTGTTCATAAAGTGCCTTTTAATGAACATCGCCCCACTTTATTGAAGCTAACTTGGTACAAGTGCAGTGGAAAGAGCTGCCGTCAGCATGAAATGTATGAGTGGGCATCTAATCAGAAGTCCCTGTAGATTTAGGGAGCCGTTTTAATTTTCCGGTTTAATGTGGAGGCTTTGCACATATTGCAAAAGTTCTCTGCCCATGTTGTAAACCCATTAAAACCAAATGGAAATCAGGTTACTGCTGTGATCGTTACACTGATTGGTTAGCGATAAGGGGTCACAGTCCGTCAATGTACATAGGGATCGGTTTCTGAGGCAGCTACGAAAAAAAACTTTTGATTAGTTGACTTCACCACTTCATGCCTGCCACACATGCCCCACTGTGGATCATTATATACCAGCTGTTATAGTATAAAACACAGCTTTTTATTGCTGTTGCATAACAACGTCAGTGAGAGACGGGATTTAAGCTTTGCTCTTGTCTTCTGATTGAGGCTGAGAAGACAGGTGCATTTTTAGAGGCTTTAAAATGTGCCTGATGCAGCTTGAAACCATTACATTTAAACATAGAGGGGCACTACACATAATAAAGTTTAGCCTTAGAAAATCCTTTTGTGTGAACTTTCTGCTGTGTTGATTTTTAACTGGTGGACCGCTCTTCTGTTTGTTGCAGTATGTTCCTCCAGACTTGTGCATCTGCACCTTTGTGCTGGAGCAGTCTCTGTCGGTGCGGGCCCTGCAGGAGATGCTGGCGAAGAGCGGACAGAACAGTGAAGGGGTGAGTTATGGCGCACACAAATGCCAACACACGCACATGGATAAGAAACACAATCCACACCCTTCATGCACCCATCCCTGAGTGAATGCCCTGTATGTTCATGTGTGAATCAGCTAAATTGAATATTATTAACTTGATCAGTTGTTCTGAAGAGAAAGTAGCTGTTTCTCAAGTGCAGCAACTGCTGTTGCCCATTTGATCACTAAAAAGCCTAGAATGAAAAAACGGCATAATTTAAGCCTCATATTTCCTTTGTGAAATAAGAATCTGAAAAGTTCACAAGCAAAGAGAAAAGCTGACAGAACATTTTCTGATATAATAAAAGTAAATAGGGATGTACGGTGGAGGGAATCTGCACATGTTATGAATACTTTGTGTCTGAATTTGTAATCAACGCTCATTCATCACTGTATTCTTTGTTCCTG
Organism: Paralichthys olivaceus; assembly: GCF_024713975.1. Lineage (NCBI taxonomy): Eukaryota > Metazoa > Chordata > Actinopteri > Pleuronectiformes > Paralichthyidae > Paralichthys > Paralichthys olivaceus. Next base: position 16,735,489 of record NC_091104.1, on the reverse strand, counting down.
ATGTTTTTTCAGCTGTCTCCTTGCAAGTATGTTTCCTTCTCTCTCTCTCTCTCTCCCTCTCTGTCTCTCTGTCTCTCTCATTGCTGTGACAGATGTGTAACTCTCCATCTTTATCTTCTATTTTCTGTGTATAATCTCCATCTTCCGCATGATAGACACGCGGCCCGGATCGATGGGTATGTTCATCACTCAGACCATTTCCCACTCACTCCCGATGCATGACGCAGTAGATTAGTCATAATACCTCTCCTCAACTCGTCTGTTCTCATGCTCATTGGCCTTCTTTGTCTCGTCTACTATAACACGTCATCCCTCAACATTTGTCTTTACATCTGAAATTGTTAGAAATCCTGAGTTATGCAAACACCTGAGCCCGTGTTCTGAAATAACGGATGATGGAATAGATTTTTTCTGAATGCTGGGGTGAGTAGATTGTGTTTAAGCTCCTGTTGAGCCGACAGAGACAAATAGAGTTTGGTATAGACTTTCCAATAAGGTTTCCCACAGATATCACCTCTCACACATCTCACCTTCCACTGCTGGAGAACTGGAGTGGCACCGATACTGGATTAGCGTCAAATTAACGTTAGTCTCATCCTCGGGGGATTCAGATGGATGTTCATTGCAGTATCATTTGTTTCACCCCTTCATATAAGATAAGCTCTCATTTGTCACAGCATCCTCTTGTCCAGATATTTGCCTGTATTCTCTGGGATGCATTGAGATGATGCAAACAGCTCAGACCAAGAGTTCTGCAATAAGGCAAAAATTGATCACAAGTAATTAAGTTAAAAAGAATGACTTGGAGTCTTTCTAGCTTTTCCACTTCACCTTTTAAAGATACATAGTTGATGACGTCTGAGGTAAATGGATGTGTCAGAGCCGGAGCTCCGCTGTCTCTGCAGCAGAGTGACGGAAGTCAAGACCATTGATTCCACTGCTGTTGCAGGGATTATAAGAGCTAGACAGCAGGGAATTATGAGCCGCAGCAGAGAACAAGGGTGCTCAAAGCATTAAATCCTAAATTAAAGCTCAAATGGACATATTTAACCGTTAGTCTAGCACCATCCCTCTGGCATCAGCACCTTTTTTTTAGGTTATAACTTCAAACTTAAAGTCATACCAAAATTAAATGGTTTGATATTCTTCTGCCGTAGCATTCAAATTCACTCTGAAAATCTCTTTTTTTGAAATTACATGTGCTGGATATATCACTGAAATGTTTTTTAATTCACTTCGGTTCTAATGGTTTCATTCCTTTTCTGCCCAAAGACCCAAGGCACTATTCCCTGACTTGGATTGGCCATTTTAACTGTGTTACTTCAGTGCATTCTCACCGCTCACGTTTATTTGTTTTCGATATCGTGTGTCTATTCATCATTCTTCGCCTGCGCTGAAATGTCACTGGAGGAAGCACCATTAAAGGGGAAATGGAGGTTGAAAATGTCTCGGCCGAGTCACTGAAATCAATACGTCATTGAACAGATGGGCTTATCAATAGACGGTGGCTGGAGGAAATCTAGACTGTTTCAGCCAGAAGGTGCACAGAGAGGACCTGTAAGGACGGCACGCTAACAGCCACTGTAAATGCCAAACCCCACTTAGCGTAAATGTGCCGTCGCCTCATGCAAAATGCAGTGACCCGTTTGATTCGTGGTTGGTTGGTCAAAGGGCGAAAGATGAGATCAGTCAGTCAGAGACTGAGCTGCTTTGACGACCTCTGCTGTCACTGTCACCTCTTTTTCTTTCAGCTTGGTGTTGGCCTGTGGCTCTTCTTAGAATTCTGTTGAGAGAAACCACAACACTGCAGCCACACACACACACACACACACACTCAACCCAATGCAGGGCTCGCACACCAGGTGGCTGCGTCCTGCTAAATGTCACGTCTTTTAACTGTTGTCACTTGTGGTCACCAGCTTACAGCCTGTTTCTTCTCTTTCACTTCTTTGATCCAATCGTCTTCTCCTTTATGGTTTGATGAGCCAGTGCTATTTACACTATAGCTAAAGGTGTATCTAGTCTTTTCCCCACTGATATGAGCCACAAATTTACCCTCGCTGTGCTCCATCTGTGTGGCGCACTGCTCTGCCACAGGATAAGGAAGCGAGCAGGGGACTGGGGTTTATTGGTTGTGGTGGTGACTGCAGCTGGATGTGCCTCACCGCATTAAGCTCAGTACCTCAGCCAGCATACAGCAGTCGCCAGCAGCACAGAAGAAGCCTGGAAGCTGGTGCTGCAGTCTGCACGACACAACTGTATCAAATCACAGGCCGGCTATTGTCCCAGCAGCCAATCGAGAAGGGAGGGAGGGAGAGAGAGAGAGAGAAGGAAAGGGAGGCTGTGTATATGGTAGAATCACTGCTGTGATTCATGTATCTCTTGTAAGGTACATGACTATAATTTTGTAAAAATCTACAAAATGGACATTGCTTTGTCACATGAGTATCATTAGTATACTGCAGTGCTTGTAGTTTCAGTTTACTGTGACATTTCTATGGTTAAACTTGGCTTTTTGGCATTGTTTCAGGGAGGATTTCTGGATCTTGTGCCAGCAGCCTTGCTTTGTAAAATGCCAAAAAGTGGCAGTCAATTTGTTTTCCATGTTTGCTCCTTGGGGTGTTTTAATTTACGGATAAGGAATGAGGCAGAGGCAGAAAGGTTTAGGAGAACAATAGTTCTTTCTGAATAACGACACTCTTTCTTACCTTAATGCTTCCTAGAGGCTCATAAGGAAGGTGAGTAAAATGGGAGATGCTTACCGAAGGAAAAACAACAAAAACTCCCGATATCATTTAATCCCCCCTCCTGCATCTTAACCCTAAACCCCATCAGCGGCGGAGTCATTCCCCGCTAATGTTGACATTGCATCGGAGACTGACAGTAGCTGTGCATCCTTCCCACATTCCTGTAGTGGGAGTGCAGGAAAGATGACCCCGTATCCTGTTTCGCTCTGGGATACAGGTGCCAGAAACACCATCTCTTACGGAAAGTCAGATTGCATGTCTTCATTGACGAGATGGAAACCCTTTCCCAAGAGACATGCGCCCCCCCCCTTGGTCGAGGTCATCGTTGTCAGCAAGGCGACAACAACCCTCGCTGAGGTCAACGTTCAGTGCCAGAGGTCGGGTGTAGATAGAAGCAACTGGAGGGAGACCACTGGGGCTCTTGTGTCTCGAGCCTGAGCTGACATGTAACCACGTCTTTGTTTTTTGTTTTTTGTGCACTTGACGAATCTCTCTAGGCAGCGCAGAGTGGCGGACACAAGACTCTTCTGTACGGACATGCCATCCTCCTGCGCCATTCCTTCAGCTCTATGGTAAGAGCTGAAACACATCAATGTCATGATGAAGAAAATCACAGCAGGATATTACAGTAGCTGGACAAAAACTATATGACATAAACTATATGACAGCACATTAAGAGCAGCTTGTGAGCAAGGTCACCTGTGTGGAGCGTGTGTGTGTGTGTGACAGCTCTGTCTCATGTGGTTTGATGTGTGTGTGTGTGTGTTGACCACAGTACCTGGCCTGTTTGAAGACATCAAGGTCACAGACAGATAAGCTGTCATTTGATGTCGGCCTGCAGGAAGATTCAACAGGTAAAAGAAAAGCTCTGGCACATTTTGCTTTTATCCTCCTCCTTTTTTCTCCTCTCTTTCCTCCTCGCTGCCTCTGTTCCTTTGTCTGGTTCTTTCACTCTCTCTCTCCCCCTCTCCCTACACTGTATTTGTTCATGATAGAATTTCACTGTGTCTATTCAGCCTCTCAGTTAATTTTCCCAGTGGAGCTCTGTCGACATTCAGTGTGTTTTTTTTGTCAGTGCTGATTACATCTCTGCAGCTCATTTGATAGTCCTGTTCAGTATCATGATACCTGGAAATTACTTCTCGTTCCTGTTATTATTTATTTCATGCCTCACAGTAAATGTGCAGTCATGTCAATACGTCTTAAAGGCATTGTTACCATGGTGCAAGTTCTCATTTCAGCCGTATTACATTATGAGTAATTACAGAGGATATTTGGGGGGGTGTTGTTTAAATCAAAATATGGAGACCGCATATATACATGTATGTGTTTTGCTGTACCATCAGGTGAGGCCTGTTGGTGGACAATCCACCCTGCCTCCAAACAGAGATCGGAAGGAGAGAAGGTGCGCATCGGTGACGACCTCATTCTCGTCAGCGTGTCTTCAGAGCGATACCTTGTAAGTTCAGCCATTTAAATACTTGACACTTGTGTGTTTGTGTGTTTGCATTATGTAGAGGTCTTAGTAAGACCATCAACTCTGCTTCCACTGATGTGACAGAATTTCAGATTATCCCAATCCTGTTACCACACACTTCACGCTCCCTGTGACCTCAGGAGTCACTCTGTCAGAGGCAACAACCTTTCCCTCCTGGGTGAAGACGATACTGCTAAGAATAATCCATCCATTCAGTAATCTATACTGCTTTTCCTTTGAGGGTCCTGCCTCTCTGCTGGCTGACATAAGGCCAGATGCAGAGTGAACCCTCCAAAGGTTGCCACCTGTCCATCACAGGGCTTACAAATAGAGACAAACCAGGTTTACATTCAAAGGGCAATTTAAACCCCATACTGACATCCTATTAACATCTGTCCTGAATGATTCAATCACAAGTACAGGTTCAAACGCATGGCATCGGACACATTGGTTAACTCAGACTGGATAAAAACATTGTTTAGTCTTTATTAACACAAAAAACAGTCATGATTATTATAGTTGAGTGGGGAAGTGAGACCTGATCACAAGTGCTCACAGGAGACACATTCAAGACACATTTAAATACCAAGGGTGAATGGATGTACTTAACGCTGTCCCCCTATGATTGGATGTCTCAAGAGGGATACTGAACCTCAAATTGCCTCTGATAACTGCTGACAGTGTTTGATAGAAACAGCACGATGTAAAGAAGTGCTGGATGAATGTGTGTGTGTGTGTGTGAATAGGTGAATGTGGTTTGTACTGTAAAGTGTTTTGTGTGGTTGATAAGATTAGAAAAATAATTATATACCTATAACACTGACCTGACCTTGGCCTTTACTCCTATTATACCACTCTGCCCTCTGATGTCAGTATGATAGCACTGTGCTATGCAAACACTGGGAAACATGTTGCCTGTGATCCATGAATTTGCCATGTTGTGTTTTACCTCCCACATGGTGCGAGGGGCAAGACCAGACGAACACGATCGCCTTACATACACTAATATCAGTTTGGTGGTCTGTCACACCTACAGTGGTTTGTGGGAACAGGCAGAGCTGCAGAGCTGCAGAGGGACCTTATACTTACATACACACACACACACACACACACACACACACACACACACACACCCTAAACTTTCGTGGCATCTGTTTTCAGCTTCGTGCTTCGCTCATCACTCAATGATGAAGTGGAGTTTTCCTCTGAATCAGCGATCACAGAGAGACTCAAAGTTAAGCTGAATCTTGTCTGAAAAATGGGTTGATCTCTCTGCAGCTTTGACTTTTTAAAGGAGATATATTATGCTCATCTTAAGGTTAACAATTTTAACTTTAGTCATTACTTGAAAAGCTGTTCATGCTGTAAAGTTCAGAAAACACATCATTTTCCTCAGACCGTTCGTTGCTGCTTTTCAGCCTCTGTGTGAAATGCTTGGTTCTATGTTGTGATTGGTCAGCTGCTCCCAGACCATTTAGGAAATGTTGGCCTCTGCTCTCTCTTCACCTGGCTCAGTTAGGGGGCGTTTCCAACTTGCAGCTAGGTGTGAATTATGCAAATCGAGGGGTATCGTGATGTTATATGACATCACAATATTGCAGAACAGTTGGACTACTGACAAGGAGCTGCAGGAGCTCCAGGAGCAGTGTTTTATGGACTTTGGGCTTTTTAACTTAACTTTTACATACACAAAAACAACTGAAAACTATATAATTTTATTGTGACAGGTTCATGGTTCAGGTTCCTTTTATTTGGTCAACAACTTTAAGACTTAACAGTAAAACAATGCAGGTAAAATTCATCATTAATCCATTTCAATTCTCTGTCTTTCGCACAAGTAAGTAAAAGATGTATTCAATCTCTCCCTGTGTCCTGCAGCACTTATCCATCTCCAATGGCAACATCCAGGTGGATGCTTCCTTCATGCAAACCCTGTGGAACGTCCATCCCATCTGCTCTGGCAGCAACATAGAGGAAGGTAGAGACTTCAAACAAACTAAAACAGCCTCCGGAATTTCTTCACACATTTCCCCACTGGTTTTTAAAGTTAGCAGATTTCAGAAATCATAACAAAAAGTCTGTCAAATGCTTTGGAATGAGCAAATACATTTTAACAAGGTTTTAGGTTTCTTCCAATTGTTCAATGAAAAGCCCCAATGAATTCAATACACATTAGTTACATTTATTTATTGCCAGGAGAATTAAATGCATATATCTCTCTCAGTCATATGATATAAATCATCCCCTTAAACTTGAAACACAGATTTGATGATTTCCAGTCTACAAGTGTATATTTTTGTGGCTTTGACTGTGCTGACCATTGATCCTTGTTGGTGGATAGATGGACAATAGATGTCAGAAAACCACCTTACATACAAAAACTGTGTAACTTTATAACCCACTGTTGTGATCTAGTTGTACTTTACTAGCTGTAATGACAAAAGTACGGACAGCATAAGAAACAAATGAAGAAATCCTCTAGAGTCACTGTATCTAAATCCTCCTCTGATAGGCTACCTGCTGGGGGGTCACGTGATGCGGCTGTTCCATGGACATGACGAGGTCGTGACCATCCCAGGATCAGACCAGAGTGAAGAGCGGCAAAGGTACGAAACCCAGCAAGCGTGGAACAAACATGTTTACATTACAGTTCGTCACGTTGCACACAAGAAGCTAACTGACCTGTGAGCTACCTGTGGTGCATCAGCTTCCACCTCAAAGCATATAAATGCCTGTGACCAGAGCAACACATGGCTCTCCAGGGAGCCAAAATGGCACCTCTGCTATTTTTATCTATATAGCTCATACACATTCAGCCACACACACACACACACAAGCTGTCTATTTTTAGAACAGAGCATGGCAAATACGGTGGGCGGGACTAGATACTAATTTCCAGCTTTGACTTTTCTCCTCCGGCTGTCCTTGAAATTCAGCAGAAGGAGCTTGGTTTTCTGATGTCTTACATTTTTATGGGGCAGATCAAACACACTCTAAGCTGTCGGGGGGGGGGGGGGGGGGGGGGGGGTGATGAGCGACTCCTTTTATCTTTGGACCAAGTCACCCATATCACTGATAAACAGTGTAGCTGTGAGTTATCAGGGCACACATGTCTCTGTTTGAAGGATGTTGTGCTGTAGTCTGCAGAGTATATACAATACAGCCTCTGTGTGTGTGTGTGTGTGTGTGTGCGTGTGCGCGTGTGTGTGTGACTGATTTGAACATCCTCCCAGTGAATATCACCGTGACAAATGAGAGTAAACAAGTGGTGTTCTTCTAAGCCAGGATGAATGACCTTGACAGTATCAGTGGTGGCTAGACAGTTAAAGCATCCACAGACAGACAGACCACCCACTCATGCTCCTCTTGCATCCCCAGGATAGTCAACTATGAGACGGGTAAAGCTGGTGCCAAGGCCAGGTCCTTGTGGAGGATGGAGCCACTCAGAATCAGGTGGGCCGTGTTTCACGTCATCTGTTATCTGTTCCCTGTTTTTTTTTTCATTTTCCATCATTGTCCTTTTTTTTCATCTCACCTTTTTCTCCCTGTCTGCCGTCTTCACTTCAATTTTTTCTCTCTACACCCATTTGTCCTTTTCTCCCTCTACCCCACCTTTGATTTAATGCTGCACTGTGCCCCCTCCGTCTCCCCACTCTCTTTCTCTTTCATTCCGTCCCTCTCCACATCTATTTCCTTTTTTTGTATTCTGGCTTTTTTACAGGATTACACTGATGCAGCCTTTCCTTTTTCCATTTCACTAATTTGATATATGTAACCTGAACCATGTTTTTGACATTGTTGTAAAAGAGAAAGGATCACATTAGAGATTTTTTCAGTTATTACCTTTGCAAGGAGGTTTATGAACATGATTTCACAAAAACAACTAAATGGATTTCCTTGATATGCGATATTGAACAACCAATTAAATTTTGGCACAAATCCACTTCAGGGGGCAGCTCCAGGATTCATTTTTTTCATTTTTTCAAAATTTTCACAATACTTCCAGGAAATTATTAATGGATCTTGCTGAAAAATAATTAGGCACATTTAGGGGACTGGTATGAGTGTCATTCCAGTTTACAAATTATTCTACCACATGGTACAATAGATAATTAACAGCTTGTATAAATATTTACATCAACTAATCAGCAGATTTAAGGCTTTCGGGCTCATAAATTCTAACTTTCACACTGTGTATATTAATATGGCCGTGACCTTGAACAGCTGGAGTGGGAGCCACATCCGCTGGGGCCAGCCTTTCCGACTCCGGCACCTGACCACCGGCCACTACCTGGCGCTGACGGACGACAGGGGGTTGGTATTGCAGGACCGGGAGAAGTCTGACACCGTTGCCACAGCCTTCTGCTTCAGAGCCTCAAAGGCAAGCACACACACAGATACAGAGGCACAAACACACAGGGATGTCCTCTATGCCCTTGACTCACGCTGTTTCTCAAGGTGACCTCACACATGCTTCATCCACACACACTTCCTTATTAAATACCACTGAGAAGGCGTTACAAAGGATCTCCTCTCACCCTGCACAAATGAACCGCCCACTATTGTCAGACTGGAAAATCACCTTCTTCTTTTCTTTCAAGGAAAATGAAAATTACAAGAATTATTCGACCAAAGAAAGCGACACCATAGAGGTTCATTTAGCTGATCTTGCAGAGTCCGACTGAAGTGACCATTGAGCTGTGCTCTGTGTAATGGAGTTTTTAGATATGGCCACAGATTGTGAGCCAATTAGTGACCCCTCCGATGTGAAATTAAAGGCTGAACTGTAGCATGTAAGAAAGGTCATTTATCATTGGACTCACTACAGGTTGCAGTCACTCTGATAGCCAAACACATACAGTCATAATGAGTTGGACAGAGTCATAAACAGCAGATGTAGTTGACATTTGTTCGGTGGTTTGATGAAGATCAAATCTGCATGCAGTATTTCTCTATGTGCACATGATTGTATTGTACCAGCATGCTCATGCGTCTCACACTGACAGCTTTGACGTGTTCATTTTCCTCCTCCCCTGTGCAGGAGAAGCTGGAGCAGAGCCCCAAGCGGGACATCGAGGGCATGGGGGTGGCAGAGATTAAATACGGGGACTCGCTCTGCTATATCACGCACGTGGCCACGGGACTCTGGCTCTCCTATCAGGCACCTGATGTCAAATCAGCCCGTCTGGGTCCCCTCAAGAGACGAGTGAGTGGAGAAGCCCACGCCGTTCTGTCTTCTACTTAGAATGCAAAGCGTATACGGAAACAAATGAAATTAACAAATAAATGAGATTCCTCTGAGAATATAATTATTTTCAGGGTAATGAGTTGATTGAGTTAAGATGACTGTCTATTAGTGTGTCTCTATCTTGAGTAAATATAAAACTGGTCCCTGGGCTACCGCGGCAGAAGTTGGTGGAGGTGTGGGTGCGATAATGTGCGTGACAGATAGCCTGTAGGGTCAGCACCTGTGTTCCAGACATAATGGCTCAGAGTTCGCTGAGGATGATCTTTTTCCTATCTTCTTCTAAGATACACTCTTTTCCTCTTTGTCTCTCTCAAGGCGTGTCTACATTCTGAAGGTCACATGGATGACGGGTTGACCCTGCAGCGCTGTCAACACGAGGAGTCCCGTGCTGCACGCATCATCCGCAACACCACCCTACTCTTCAACCGATTCATCAGGTACGATGACTTCATCGCTGGTGCACAAATCGCCCAATTTAACCAAATTACAATCTATGTTTGACTTAAGCCACTTTATAATGGGGAATCTGCAGAAGTAAATGATGACTAAACAAAGACTCCCCCAGAGTCACCTCATCATCAGATTATAGCTGATGTCTGGAAACCAGACAGCTCAAAGCCCCACAGACTCTCACGCAGTCCAAAAAAAATTGCAGCATCCCTTGCAGATTGTGAACGCACCCATCAGAGAGCCGGGGTCTGTGAGTTTTGACTGAATCTGGTGCCAGAGTCCCAGACAGCTCACTCAGTGGGCCAGTCATGCATTTCCAAATTGAAAACACTGCAGCGGCTTCCCGGCCATGGCGATGGAACCCGCGGAGCATGTAAGTGGATGCTTTCCGTACCCTTATTTGTTATCAAGCCCTTTATGTCCCGTGGGTCGGGCTCACCGGCCCTCATGGCGGAAACATGTGAGTCTGTCAGCCTCCCCCGTGGCAGTGACACATACATCTCCCCGCACCCCTCCCACGTGTACAACAGGAGCTATTTTTAGCAGGCCAGCGGAAATCAGCATTTCAGCATGGATGAACCTGTGGGCTAAACATTGTTAGTCATCACAGCCTCTCCTCAAGTTTACACATCCTCCCAATAAGAGTGTTTTCACCACAAGTTTAATATATTTGAGATAAACAGGAGTTTGTTGAGAAACACATGAGATCAGAAGCCTCAGTGTGAGTTGCCGTCATGTTTGAACAAGTTTTTGATTTAATGTGTCTGTCTCCCCCTCCCAGAGACCTGGACTGTCTGGGCGTGAAGAACAGGGCACTGGTCGCCCTGCCCGTAGAGGAGGTTCTCCAAACTCTCAACGACCTCATCACCTACTTCCAGCTCCCCGACGCCGAGCTGGAGCACGAAGAGAGGCAGATTAAGCTGCGCTCACTCAAAAACCGACAGAACCTATTCAAACAGGAAGTGAGTTTCACCATCAAGGACGGCGCTGGAAACCAATGGTCCATGAAATATCACTCGATGATACCTCGAGCTGCCCCGCAGTGATAAAAATATGAAAAACCCACAGTGAAGGGCTGTGATTAAGGTCATTTCAGTAAACGACCGAAAATAGGAGTGAGTCGAGAGGAGCGGCAAAGTTGCAGAAGGCAAACTATGTGAAATCAATTGGTTCTTTGTGGCGAGTTTCAATGCCATCTTATTTGGAGGCACTGCATTTGAAGGCGTCAGCAGTTTTGGTGCTATAAGTTTTCCCGAGGCTGGCACGGGAGCACTGAGGCTTTCCGCTAAGCCTCTAGGACCTAAATTGCTTTCATCAATTACAACGTGTCAGCTGCCGTACTGAAGGAGGCCCTGCGATGTCAACTATCCAAAATCGTCCTTATTCTTAACAGGCTCTTAACACTATCTCACAGTTTCCTCAGGCCAACATACATGAATGTGAATTAATGAGTGTGGATTAATGTCCTTTTTTTCACAAGCATGATCATAAAATATGGTGTTTTAACATTTTAATAATTATTCAGATTTCAGCAATTCATCTTTCATCATTTAGCTGTCTTTTTATGTTAATACACCAAAACAGCACATCCCTATCCCACCCCCCATATATTACATTTAGAAGGCCAATTTGTCACTGCAGACAGCTGACTCGTGAGTTTTCCTGACATTATAAATCATCTGCAGTTTTAATTTCGTCTTTTCACGCCCTCCATTTAGTATATCTGATTGCTATAAATAATTCTCTGTGGCATAAATCACCATGGCGTGTCCAGCAAACGGGACAGGAGGGAGTCAAAGTGCTGCTTTTAGGATGGTCAGCTACTTTAATAATGCAGAGAAGGATGGAACCATAGATGTAAATATTCCATATGACCTTTCATGTTTATATATATTCATAAATTAAAATCTCATAGTGGATGATTGTGTGTTTCCAAGGGCATGCTGACTCTGGTGTCCAACTGTATCGACCGTCTGAACGTGTACAACAGTGCAGCCCACTTCGGGGAGTGTGCGGGGTCCGAGGCCGGAGCAGCCTGGAAAGACATTCTGAACCTGCTGTACGAGCTGCTGGGTAAGGAAAGAGTCTACCGCTACACACACACATGCAGTGTATATACATACACAAGTGCACTCACACACCAAGAAGCCCCAAGTCCCGACTGTAATCAATCACAGAGACGAGAGTCGTCGTTTGAGGATAAAGCAGCTGATAGTGTGGCGGTTCAGTGGTGATGAAGAACTGTGCTGACCTGGTATTCAGAGACGTCTCAGCCTGGAGGATTGAATTCTGCGGTTGCCAGAATTCAAACGCCCAAATGAACACACACACAAACACACACACACACACACACACACACACACACACACACAAACACACACACACACACACACACACAATGTTGTCACCAATTGGCCAGATGGCTTTTTAGCCATTGGATGTCAATTCTCATTACTGTCAGTGCTGTTTTCTCTTTTGTGAACACTGCGTTTTATGTTCCCACAGCCCAGTGTTATCAGTTCTGCCTTCCCAAACTCACTTTAACCTCTTCCACCACTAGCATATGCTGTGTCAGATACAGACGTATCTCCCTAAAATAACCTGACAGGGAAATATGTACATATATAGCTTTTGCTCTCCTTCCCTGTTTAAATTCCTGCTGCCTTGCATCTGATAACACAATGTTTGGCTTAAACATGTCCTTCACTTGAAAAGATGCATTTGAGAGCAGAAAAATTGTGAGTGTTTGTGATTTTCTTCCTGTCATGTTTTTGGATATGCCACATTCTTGAGGAGATAATCTGGATAGCCTTTGTGTGAAGTTTATCTTTTCATGCCTGCCATGCTCAAGCCGCTCCGCCCTCCAAGTGTGTCCTTCTCCTTCTTATTTACACTGATTTCACCTCCTGGCTCACATTAGAGTTCCACCCACGTCTCTCCCTCCTCCACACACCTGCTCCAGCACAGCGCTAAGTGGATTTGGGATGCCTCCCTCCTTTCTTCAGAGTCTGTCTGTGATCGGTGACCCTGTCTTTTTGTGCTAGGACACGTGTGGGTGTGTGTGTTGATGTCTCTTCTTTGCTTGTGTTGTCCTCTCTCTATCTTTGACATCTTCCAAATTAATATTAAGGTCTTAAGGTGTAAAAGCAGAACATCTCCCTCTTCTTGGCATTGGGTCTGTATCTCTGCTGTGCAATTTCATCGTCATGTACTCTTTCCTTCTGTCCTGCAGCGGCGTTAATCCGAGGAAACAGGAACAACTGCACCCAGTTCTCCAACAACTTGGACTGGCTGGTGAGCAAGCTGGAGAGACTGGAGTCTTCTTCAGGTGAGCTCATTATCATTCTCACACACACTGAGCCTCCTTTGAGACAGCATGATGAGAGATGATGCTTTGATGTTGTTCAGCTTTTCTCAATATGTTCTTGAGTCCCAAACGATGGAAACAGATTACACTGTTTCCTTAAGAAAATATAGGCTCCTCTCCTATTTGTATGTATAATAAGGAAGGCTCCAGCAGCACTCAGTGTTCCCTGTTGATCTACACAGATGCCTCTTTGACAAGTGTCCTCTGTTCTGTCTTCCACTGCGGGTGTTCACTAATTGATGAATTTGCGGCTGTGCAGGCATCCTGGAAGTCCTGCACTGCATTCTAATTGAGAGCCCCGAGGCCCTCAACATCATCCAGAGAGGACACATCAAATCCATCATATCGCTGCTCTATAAGCACGGACGCAACCACAAGGTGAGCATTCAAGTGCTGCTGATGCTGTCAAGTGTTAATACTCTGGGAACCACTTCTGTGTATAATGTGGTTGAGCCACAAGGAGATTGCAGTGCAATGATTCCAAGTTGTAAACAACGGTGAGCAATGATCGTGGTGTTGGAGAGAATCCACATGTTGAAAATGCAGTAGAATAGGTAGATACAGCAAATTAGACTGCATTCATAAAAATATCACATTTATTCATGATATTTCGACACTTCGGGAAATACCATCAACTGTATTTAAAGATGGACGATGCGTCGCCACTTCCTCTCGCTATCCTGAAATGAAGCCAAAATATCCTGGATACAAACGTTGCCACCTTGCAAATTTGGAGCAAGCCTCCTTTGTAGCGGGTAATAGAGGCATGGTAGAAGGTCCTGCCAATACAGTCACTCAACTCAATACACTCACTCTGTTTTTACAGCATCAAATAACAATTCAAAAGTACACATCAGTGTGATAAGAGCTACCTAAATCGACAAGCTAAGCCAGCCACCAGGTGGAGATCAAGACACTTTGGCTTCACTTCTGGGCAGCCGTTGTGTCGTTCATCTTTACAATCTGTAAACGAGCTGTTTCCCTTTGTCTCCATTTTTTTGCTAAGCTAACCGACTGCAGGCAAATTATAATTTCAGTATAACCTGAAAGTGAGTGTGGTGTCAATCTTCTTATCTAACTACAGAGGGAAGTAAGTGTATTTCCTCTAATGTCAATGTATAATGAAATATCATATATAAATACGATGTTGTCAGAAATTTTCAGCCTGGCATTACACAACAACCCCTGAAAGTTCATTTGAGCCTGTTTATGTTGTATCTTGTCATCTCCACTTCTTTCCTCATTAGGCTCACCAACGCGGTTCAACAAATGCACATTCATTTCCATAACAGATCCCTTTGGGCCTCTTTGTCACTGCTTCTTCTCTTTATCTACTAATTCATTGTGCTTATACTGTCCACCAGCATACAAACTCGCTTCCTTGACAGAAGCTTCCTCAGGGTTCTTGTTGCTCTGCGTCACAATCATGAATCAATACGCTTAACAGTGAAATGAGATCGGGAGCAGACAGCTAGCCTGGGTCATAAATCAGCTTAAACGTATCATTTTGCCATGAAAGCAGGAGAAAAGGGCCAATGATAAAGAGAAGGTGCCCTGGCCCTGTCACCCTTGGCTGAGCTTCCCAGCCCATTTATTTCTATGGCTTTGTTAACCCTAACATGAAAGGGATATTATTAGACATGTTTTTGCCCCCAATAAGCATCTGAGAATAATTATGCAGTGGTTGCATGTAAAGAGGCTGTCCCTACAGCAGCAGCCTGGACAGTGATAAGGGGCAACGCTAATTAATAATTTCTGAAAAGGCATTGATTCATTTCCAGTGGGGGAAATCAGGTCAGTGTGTGATCATGTTATTGGGAGGGAGGTGTTGAGTTCTTCCTCTCGATATTGTTGCTAATTTTTTTACATGGGGCCTTCACCTTTGTTTTTAGATTCTGGACGTGCTCTGCTCGTTGTGTGTGTGTAACGGCGTGGCTGTGCGAACCAATCAGAACCTCATCTGTGATCACTTGCTGCCCAAGAGAGATCTGCTGCTGCAAACCCAGCTGGTCAACGATGTGCAGAGGTTAGAAAGACGTCCACGCATCATGCTGTCTTTAAACACTTCTTTTCACTCCTCTGATATTAGGTTTTTATTGTCATTTTAAAATTAAAATTGAATAGAAAGCTATTGTTAAAGATAAAAAGTAGGGTCTCATTTAAAGAAACACCAAGTCATTAAAGGACCAGTCTGTGATTGGTGTATAAGATGAGTTCTTACTGTGCACTGACATTAAAAGCCACTGTTTAGAGCTTACAGAAAAATTATGTTAAACAAAATTCGTTTTCCGACTTTTTGAGTTGTTGTTCCAAATTAAGATGGCGTTCACAACATGACTTTTCCCAGTTTGGAACCGATTTTTCTAATTATTCCATGTCTTAATTATTATCCAACTAGTATTTACTGAATTGGCTTGCACCATTAGGCACCAAAAAACTGAAGCTCAAGATGTGTAAAGATATATATATTAAATGTATTTTATTTGTTGCTGTATACTGCATATTGATTTATACTACTTACTCTGAAACACAAGCATATAGTTAATAATTAACAGGAAGCGTCTGAATATGCTAACTAGGCTTAAGTTATTTTTACATATTTGTAAGTATATTTAGTTATTTTTGTCAAATCTTCACAGTTGAATTATAATGTAACAGCTTAGTGATGTGTAAATCTCTCACAGAGCTACAGGCTAAGTTTGAGTTTACAAACAGCTGCACAGCACCATGAGTGTACATTCATCTTTCCCACCTTTGGACTGTGTAATTGAGTGTACAACATAAACATCTAAAACTACAAGTCATGGTCCCTGTACACTGAACAACATGCTCTGCAAATTGGATTGTGGGTATGAAAGTACGCTCAACCATGACATGATGGCTTGTACAATGAAGCGCGATATGTACTGAGGCTGCACTGGGCCTTTAAATCTCATGTCCTATTATACGTCCACCTCTAATCTCTGTACAATGAGAAGAAGCAGTTTTGTGCTGGTGGGATGAATTTAACTCAGACTTTATCTCAAATCTCATTAAATTGTTTTCTTGACTCTAATGGAGCCATCTACTTTGCTCAGCCTTGTTTCAAGGCATCCACACTTTTTAGGAACTTCCTGAACCAAATACATTAGAAGTAAATTGAATGATCTTATCCTCAGGGCAGGCGTTTTCATTAGGTTTAAGAAAAAAGATCACATATTACAAATGAATCGCAGAGTATCTCAGAGTGTTTTTTTATTGCTCTGAGGGATATCTAATGATTTTTCTGTTCCACTTCATTGCCAGTATGAGGCCAAACATCTTCCTGGGGGTGAGCGAGGGCTCGGCACAGTATAAGAAGTGGTACTATGAGCTGATGATCGACCAGGTGGACCACTTTGTGACCAGCGAGCCCTCCCACCTGAGAGTGGGCTGGGCCAACACTAAAGGATATGCTCCGTACCCTGGAGGAGGAGAGGGCTGGGGGGGCAACGGAGTCGGGGATGACCTCTATTCATTTGGTTTTGATGGACTCCACCTCTGGTCAGGTCAGTGTGAGGAGGGGAGTTTGTGTGTACGTGTGTTCGAGTGTGAGGCTGAGATCATAATAAGCTAATGTATTAAAGATGAGAGTGGTAACTCTGGGCTATAGCCAGGTTGCGTCTAGACAGAGTCAGTACCCTGCAGGGACCATCTCCTTGCCCAGAGTGTGTTCAACTGTGTGTACAAATATGTGTCCTGTGTGTATGTCTGTGTGTGAGTGAGAAAGAGAGGCGTGATCTGTGCCAACATCACTCACTGGGTCATATTTCACATAAGTGTTTATGTTAATCTTGAACAGGTCGTATCCCGCGGGCGGTTGCGTCCATGAACCAGCACATCCTGACCTCAGAGGATGTGGTGAGCTGTTGCCTGGACCTCGGTGCACCCAGCATCTCTTTCAGAATCAATGGACAGCCTGTCCAGGGCATGTTCGAGAACTTCAACACAGACGGTCTCTTCTTCCCTGTCGTCAGCTTCTCTGCAGGGGTCAAGTGAGTATTTGTTTGTGTCTCCCTGTGTGTGCTGAAGCAGACTGAACCAGCCCTCAGACCAGCTCTGAATCCCAGGATTATCTCCTGAAATGATCCCGAGGGGCTGTATGTGAGATCGCAAATGTCCAACTCAGTTGCTGCAGAAATTCTACAGAGTTTTCTCCAGGCAGTGCCCTAGTAAAAACTCTGGATAATGTCTGAGTGAGACCGTGTGTGAATATTGCCGGAGATTATCCCGAGGACTCACAGTGAGCGAGCGGAAACATTGGTGACGTTTTAACAGACGCAAAACAAATTTGACCGGAGCATCCCTTGCTGTGTTGGTAATATGGGAAAGGCAAACTCCGGAGAAAGTGTGAACATTATTGTGCGGACATTCTCCAGAGTCTTGAGACAGAAATTGATGCTGAATGAGCTGCACACGAAAGAGACAACCAGAAACCGAAAAAGGGAAAGGAAAAAATTTAATTTCACACCAACACTGCATAAAAATCCAGATAATCCACCTGCTCGTTTTGGCCCAAATACATTCATCCTCAAGGCCTTGAGATCGGACACAGGTCAAATAAGCTAGCTTCATATTCCTCTCTGTTGCCATGGAGATCACAGATAGTGTGATTGACAAGACTTTAAAATGGAATTTCAGGCTCCAGCAGTTCTCCCACGATTCCATAATTGACTCTGACTTTGTAGAGCAAAGCAGCACTTTGCATGAACAGCTTTCACTCTTTGAAACTCAGGGACTCTTGACACGAGAGACCAGTGTGATTTTATTTGGTCATGTAAAGCCATCAGAGAGTGAATTCACTCCTCACCGCCTGATGGAAATGAATTCTCCAAAAAGTAATAACACACCTGATAGAGTATGTGCAGCAGGAGAAGAAGTTTCCTCAGAGGCGTTAAAGCAACGTGTCATTTATTTTCCCTCCAAAATACTGTTAGTTTTCCATCTTTCTCTGTTTGGCCTTTGTTTTCTTTTATATGGGGAAAAAAAAGAATTACAGCCGTACATTTCTTTTTCTCTCTTTCATTTCTTCTGTCCTACAAACTGTAACGTTTTATAGCCTCATGGTTCTCCTGCAGGATATATATAACATTTTTATTCTGCAGTGTTTTACTCAGACACTGGAGTCCAGAGGTGAAGGATGGTGCTTGCGTCAATCTGCTCTTCTTCTCTGCTCTTCCCCAAATCCTCCTACTTTGGTTTTACCCCATTCTGCTGTACTGCAGTGCTTCTTGTTTCTAACTCTGCGTATAAAAGACAACCGTACACCCCTTTACTACAGTCACCAGATCACACCAGTCACATGTCAAGAAACTCTTACTTCATGTTACCCAGAATTGTTGAATAATGTAATAATTAATAAATTATTTTTGGGTCACATTTTTTTTATTATATTCACACAATAACTCCTGTAACTCATTCACCTTTACTCCTTATTCTGCACCAGTCCAAACTAAAATCATGGAAGTAGTAAAAAAAAAAAACACAATTAAATGTTTACAGCTCAATTGCACAACACTAGTTCAGTTCCCATTTGTTTAGTATGAGCTGTTTTCTTGGCCTGTGGTAGTTTTGGTTGCAACTTTCTCTCTGAAACTGTAAACGTGACCTGCAGTAATTGAGTCAAGGCAAAGTAAAGACCTGCTGCAGGACTCAGTCCACCGAACCCAGCTGCTGCAGCTGCTCCTGCACAAAGAGCTGTTCCCCTGTTTGGAGAAGCTCGACTACGCAGAACCTCGATTTGGAGAATCTGTTGTCATGGCCGTTGTTGTGAACATGCTGTTGTCATGAACCTGCTGCTGTGTGATCAACATGGTCCCTTACGTTGATGAGTCCCAGCTGCTGCAGCTGCTACAGAGCGTTGAACGTATTACTTGTTCGAATTGCACCAAATTCGAAACTGCTCTTCCTTGGGCCTGTAACAATGCACATGCCAGGTGTGAAGCCGATAAGATGAACTGTTCTCAAGATATGTCACAGTAACAGACTTCTGGAATTATTACATAGATTTACTATTGTACAAAGGCAAAATTATCAATGAAGTAATTAGTGATGAAAAGGCAAAATCATACACATGTACCTCATTATATTTTGTAAGTCTATTAATACTAGAAATCCATTCAAATAAAGCTAAGTTCTTTTTTATTAATATTATAATAATAACAGTCTTTAGAAAAGTTCCTTCCTGTACATTGTCCATCCTTTGATTCACAGGTCATAAAACATGGTCCTTCATATTAGCGCACTTAAAACCAAACATAATTAAGTTCAGTATCTTATTCCTCCCTCTGCCTGTATTACACTCGTCTCTAGGCTCTTCAGCATCAACAGTCAGTTTTACATATGGACAGTGCCACCTTATAACCACTCTGAGCTCATACTCGTTACTGACCCAGTGAACAGGGTGAACATCTCTGCGGAAATAAACATGCCAGAAAATGACAGCCACTCACACCTTTGCTACTCAATAATTGAGGGCTGCAGTCCGAATGGTCCAGGCTGCGTCACCACTACTACTCGAGCAGCTATTTCGAGCAGCCTCAGGAGAGTCTCTTCACAGTGACGGCCTCAGACGAGGTTTTCTTTGCAGTCTCAGGGCTAAATTTGTTTCCGAGGCTGGAACTGATTGAAGTGAATTTAGAGGAGGAAAAGTAGTAATGTTCAGCTGCAAGGTTGGTTTTCTTATCTTTCTTTCATTAATAGTTGTCTGATTACTACTTATAATTAAATATATCATTTACATTCCCACACAGTTTTTTTCCATGAATTAGAATTTCTTTCCTGCAGCATTTTTTGTGTGTAAAATTGAATTGAACAGACGACCAATATTTTATCCTCTCAGGGTCCGTTTTCTGTTGGGTGGTCGACACGGCGACTTTAAGTTCCTGCCTCCATCGAGTTACGCTCCGTGTTACGAAGCTCTGTTGCCAAAAGAGAAGATGAAGGTGGAGCCGGTGAAAGAGTACAAGAGGGATGCAGATGGAGTCAGGGATCTGCTGGGCACAACCCAGTTCATGTCACAGGCCTCCTTCATCCCTACGCCTGTGGAAACCAGCCAGGTACGTGGAACAATGATGATGTGACCGACATCATTGTTGATGTGTCCGACTGCAATTTTCATTTTAAAAAACGCTTAAATACTACTAAAACAAGACAAAATATATACAGTTCTCTCTCATATATATATATATATATATATATATATATATACACACACATATATACAGACCATTATTTATTGTATATTTTCTGTTGTTTTAAGTGTCAAATCATGTGTTGTGACTGTCTGGCCATTACGACTATGTTGAAAAACCCTATCCCTTTAAAATAACAAAATCTATTTAAATTTATTTTCTGCCCCATTGGCATGATTCTTAAAGTGTTCTGTAATCCTGCAAGTGTTTGTATTCATATTTCAATCTTGATATACATACAAACTTGTATGATGTAAGTTGCATGAAGTATGTGCTATGATCAAATACTTTCTTTCTAAATGCTTTATATTAGACCTTGATGAACATGTTATGGAAATAAATTAATTTTAAGATAAGTCACTGTCACACCACATGACACTTTTTAGAGCCACAGCCAATTCATCAAGATCAAAAAACACTAAAATCACTTAGTTTAAAAAATGTTTTTTCATCCTTAATGTTTGAACAATTGTAAAAGATATTTTTTATATTTAGGAATTGGCTTTTACACTCAGGTTCGTGCCTAACCTGTTTCCTCAGATCGTGATGCCACCTCACTTGGAGAAGGTTCGGGACAAACTGGCTGAGAACATTCATGAACTGTGGGGCATGAATAAGATAGAGCTCGGCTGGTCATACGGCAAGGTGAGAAATATGCAGATTGTTCTTTTACCTGCACAATTCTCTTACAACAAGATCATCACTCTGGATCGAAAATATAAAAAGCACAATCCATACATTTTGCCATGTAAGGAATAAGCGTCACAATTACACCTTTGCTAAACATATTTAAGTCAGCTTGAAATGCATTAGTCGTTAGTGGTGTTGGAACTTAACCATCACAAAAAGCCTGTACGTCATCTTGCTTTCTCTTTTATAATTTGCGGTTCACACCAAAAAGAGGGTAAGTGGAAAGAACACTCATTTTCCATGTTGGATCATAATAACCTCTCATTTAGATGCTTCATCACAAGTTTGTTTGTAGGTAGCAGAGTCATTGTGTTTGTGTTGTAGTATACAGTAAGTCATGAATTACAAAGTAGTGTTTCACCCAAGGGCAGAACAGGAAGTTTTGGCAAATTCAGCGCAGCAATAAACCAAGAGGAAAACCTGTATATTCATTGTCTGCATTTAGTTTTTCCTCTGTTGAAAGAAGACAATGGATTATCTAATAGATTCTGTAAAGAGATTGTCCCTCATCCAGATATAAACACACCCACCATCACAATTCAGACAGGTGCTTTTACCTGTTATCAAAAAAAACATTTAACTCTCAGTTCCTATCTTTTTTGTTACAGTTGAAACCTTATGGAAACAGATGATTGTCCAAATGTAACAAAATCACCTCACCGGCGGCTCTAAAGCACACTTATTAACACACTGTTGTTTTATCCATACAAAACCAAAATGTAAAAGTAATTGTTGCCCCAGTAACTCTCTAATGTGCATTAAGACAGTTAGCCTGGCTCTGTCGAATGTACTAAGCAGAACGATAGACTGTATAAAAAAAGACACCTGGTGGCTGGCTGCAGTATAGGTCATAAACCCTGCCTCGTGCTTGTTAGTGAATATGGCATGGACCAAAACAAAGGAGACTTCAATTAAATTTTCTCAAACATCCTGGATACTTAGGCTTCATTTCTGGATAGTGGGAGGAAGTGGAGACACATATATACATTTCATACACAGTCTGTTAGTACAACAAGTAAAGAGTCCATGAAGCCTGTACTATAATTTGTTTCAGTGTGTCTACAGATTTATAAATAAACCACATACACTGTGTTAATTAGCGAGCTTCAGATGTGTATCTGTTTTTGTTTTGTACTTTCAACAGAGCCAGGCTACCTGTTTTTCCCTGTAGCCTAACTAACTAAGACAATTGTTCCCTTATCTAATCTAAGTCTTGGCAAGAAAGCTAAGCAGTACATTTCTCTAATTGTCAGTTGAAAGATGCTAAACTTACCTGCAATTTTTTTCGTGAAAAATGTATAATTTTATCCCTGCAAAAGACTCTTGGTTTATTGTATATGAGCTGAAGAATAACACCAAAGTGACCCGTTTTGCCCTCAAAGGAAGAGATAACAACACAAATAACAATATTGAACACAGCTCTTCCGTCTATAATACAAACACATAAGAGAATCCTCCTATTATTAATACCACCAGCTCTTCTACAGGCATTTTTCCTGTATATCAGCACAATCTTTAATGTAGCATGAGGATATGAGACCTGCGTAATAAACTGGAATCTTTAACCGTCAAGACGTTTTATTACTCAAGCTGAGGAGGTCAAAGCACTAACAAGGTGTCAAATACCGGTAAAACTTGTCAAGAGTTATCAAATGTGCTCTTAGTATTTAATGTAATGTACGTGGATCCACGCCACCCGATTCTGTGCTCTGCAGCTGTCTTTCATTGTAGCATTCACAGTAGTTTTCCTCCAGCAGAGGGAATTAAACAAAGTATGCATAATTAGTCCACATTATATATAAATACATTTTTTTATGTTGTTTGTTCCACAAATATAACTCTGTAAGCGGATGAACTGCCAGAGAAGAGATTTCCCGTAGAGTTCTTGTACTATTTTACAAAAGAGCTGGCTGGTGTTCATTGGACACGCACACAAGCACTCACAGATCCACAGAGCTGCATATCTGTGCACAGCCCTGCATGTTTTCTTGGGAAACATCCACCATTGCCATGCCGCCTCCTCTGAGCAGCATTGCCAAGGGACTATTTGGCATAAAGTGCAGCCTCGAGAGAGACGCTACACTTTCCACTTAGTATTCTAGTTGTGCACCTTTCTATATCCTCCAAGAAAACATGCTTCCTTGTTCCTCTTCCATAACATGTTCACTAGAGTAGACTGTCTTATCACCTCAACCAGTAGCCCCCTCTAAGTAAACCACATTGCCATTTCCTTGTTATTCCACTATAACATTAATTTACAAGGCTGTGGATTTCATATATGCATATATTTGTTGACCTTCCCCCTGTGATGTGTATGGAGCTACTGGAGAGCAACGTCCAAGGCTATGGAGAAAAGTTGAAATATTATTTCTCTGACTGTTCTTTTTCCTCGCAGATAAGAGATGATAATAAGCGGCAGCATCCATGCCTGGTGGATTTCTCCAAGCTGCCAGACACGGAAAAGAACTACAATTTGCAGATGTCAACAGAAACTTTGAAGTATGTTGAGCGGATTTTCTCCACGGTCCATAATTTTGTGTTTGATGAGGAGAATAAAGAGAGTGTGGGATGGAGTCAAATACAGCAGCAGGCAGATTTATTGACAGAAAAGTTGTAGTGTTTTGATTTTTAACGATTCTTTATGAGCACTTATCACATAGATCACTCGAGGTAGATATTAAGGCTAGTTTCCTCCTGTGGTTGTTTGTTAGCAGGATAACGCAAAAACGAATGTTTTTGAAATGTGGTGGAAGTCGGTGGAAAGGAATCATTCCAAATGCATTATGGGATATGTAGTTTACTTTTATCTTTACCTTTTTTCATGGTTTCCAATATTCTTTTGCTCCAAATCAAATGTTTAATGGTCACGATTCATTTTGCAGCTGCTCGGTCTGGTTCCATGCTTAAAACTCTTTTAAAAGGATTCTCTGAAACGTCAATGGAGAAAATGAATGGGAAATTTACTTCTGCAATCAGAGCTGCGCTACAAGTTGGCAGTCATTGTTTTTTTTCTCTTGAAGAGTTTGTACAATTTGGGGCAGAGCCAAATAAGTATCATTATCCAGTGAATTTCAATGTGGTTTAATAAAGACAGTGTCTTGGCGGAGGTACGCGCTCCACTCAAGTTAAAACTCGGTCAGTCTGCAGACTCGCATGGAAGATATTTACACTGTGAACAGCAGTATAGGAACAGTGACAGGATACAGTTGTCTTCAGGGTGTGTGGCAGCAGGTCACTGCTCTAACACACTACACCACCTGATTAAAAGGGTGTGTTGGATTTATGCTCCAGGAAGTGGAGCGTGCCGCGTATGTGTAGCTGCACAATTAACTTGCCTGCCAGAACTATAGCTTGTATGCTTTGCTTTGTTTTTGACTTCAATATTTAATTTAGCTCACAGTAAACAGTGGGCATTATTATGTGGAACCGCTGTTTGTTTAATGCAGCACTATTGTAATAAATTAAATAGCTTATCTAATTTCAGTGAGGAACCCCAGTCTCTAATATTCTGTGTATTTGTGGAACACAGAGTTTAATTGTTGTGAAATTCAAGGAATCGCTAATGGATTTCATTTGCATTTTTATTGTTCCTCCAGAAAACAAATGTTACAGCGTGGGATCCTGTTCCACATGTCTGTGCCCTACACAACATGTGGTCCCAGTGAGACCTGGTGCTTTACATAAATGCTCTTTAAATGATTTAGAAGAACGCTGAGGTTTGCTGTGATTAATCTTGATTTGCCGTGGCGGAAGGACATGTGCGTGACACTGATGGGTTTCCAAGTGACATCAAGCTCATTTTTACTGCCACTTTGTCCTCTCACAAGGTGTGACGAGAATTTGTCAAAAGCACTTCACACCTTCTGCATTCCTCTGGGTATTCTGTGGCCTTTTTTCTCCTGACAAATGAGTACACGCGCTGTTTAACCCCATTTAAACACTCCCAACTTCTCTATCGGATCTACATGCACTGTCAAATCAAAAGTGATGCAGATTAAGCACAATCTGTACTGTATGTCCCCACAGGACCCTGCTGGCGTTGGGCTGTCGGGTAGTTCAGGTGAATCCAAATGCCGAGGACTCGCTCAAGAAGATAAAACTCCCTAAGAAGTAAGAGTACACGCCCATATTAACTGTGTACATTTCATCAGAATAAGCATTTACTTAAACATAACACACTTCAGACTCTTTGTCAGAAAGCTGAGACTATGATTGTACTAAAAATGAAAACTAGACAGTAGCCGAGAAAAGACATTTATGTTTTAGCTGTCAATAGAAACATATAATACACCTGGTCATCGAGGAAAGATGGATTGGGAAATCAAAAGGTGTGTGAACCCAGTCAAAGATCATCAAAATGTTTGAGCAAATGTGCTGCTGTAAAGAGTTATTTCAGGATATGACCGTGGGTGAACTAGTCCAGAACGACTAATCTGTTGATGTGTGAACGTGTTTTTCTTTTTCTTCCTGTAGCTATATGATGTCCAATGGCTATAAGCCGTCTCCTCTGGACCTGTCTGACATCAAACTGGCTCCAGGTCAGGAGCTGCTGGTGGACAAACTGGCAGAGAATGCGCACAATGTGTGGGCCAAGGACCGGATCAAACAGGGATGGACGTACGGAATTCAGCAGGTACGCTCGTGTGTTCATGAAAACGTGAAGTATTTCTGTGAAAAAATGTCACCCTAAAAATCTCCAAAGATCCTTCCTGAGCTTTAAAATTTTAAAGTACAATTAAGGATTGACTTATTGATTGATTGATAACACTTTATTGTCATACACATCTGAAATCCATCCTGCATCACTGCAGCCGTGCCATTTGCAACAATAAATACAAGAATTGAGAAAAAACTGATACAAACATTTAACATCAACACAGAACAGTATAACAGCTTCATGATTCTTGAAGCTGCTCGCTGCTCGCTGATTCATTTCAATTTAATATGAAATAATTTTTGTAAAACTGAACAAGTTTATGACACAATTTCAGCTTCAGCAGCGCTACTGTTTTAATGGCAAAGAATAGGTTCATTCTGTAGATCAAAGCTCATCGTTGACAAGACAAGAACCAACTGACTAAACTGACCAGAGGAAAAATTACCCCTTTCTTCTGCTGAAGCTCTTTAATAATGTGAAAGCTGTTACACCAGAATTAACAGCCTGCTGGGATTTTAAATTAACTGCTACTTGAATTAGTGTGATACTTCCATGCATTCACCTTGGCCCCCAGTGGGAGTGCTCTGAAATGGGCAAAAGCTCAGGAAGCTGAGGAAAGTGATGAGCAGCAATAGTCCAATAGCAATAAATGGCCGGTGAACTTCTTAATTACTGGGACTGACAGCACAGTCATGGCAAACATAACAGTTGAGCTGGCTCCCTCATTGATTAAATATGCAGAGATAGTTGGGGGGGTGAGTTTGCTGCAAAACAAAAACTCCTTTACTTCCTCTCCCTGCAGGATCTGAAGAGTAAGCGTAACCCTCGCCTGGTTCTCTACGTTCTGCTGGATGAGCGCACCAAGAAGTCAAACAGGGACAGCCTGCGGGAGGCTATCCGTACTTTAATTGGCTACGGATACAACATTGACCCCTCGGACCAGGAAGGAGGTTAGTTTGAGTCATGGATTTATGCCTATCAAAATACTCTGACATTCAAATTTCACATTACTTAAAGCAAGATAAAATGCTTGTTAGAGGAGGGGGGGCAGACACCTGCTCTGTCAGTAATTTACTGCTCCTCTCTGTGTCTCTATCATTTGCCCTGCCAACCGAATCGAGCCAAACCGAGTGTGCTATCCCGCTATCTCCTCCAGCTCTCTATACATTGTCTGTTTACAAATTCTGTTGTTTAAACCCAGTCTGATACGAGATGAACTATGAATGAATGAGAAAGATTTAAAAATAATTGATCATGTCGTGATCAGTGTTGATATAGTGGCGTTATTTCAAACAGATCAACGTTTAAACTGTAGCAGGTCAGAGACGTTAGCTGAGTTTCCCTCGAGTTATGGGACTATCATACAGAAGCTACGCTAGTGATGAATTTGGTCCAGGGCGAACTTGATCACTAGTTGTTTCCACTGTACTAGAATTTTGTCAGGAGGCAAAGGCAGCTAGACATTTGATGAAAGCGGCTGCCTCGCAATTCTCTATGCAGGAAAAACCCTGCAAGTGTGACTTCATTTTCCAGCGCAGATAAAGGATTCTTCCTCCCACCCTCTTTCAGGCTGTAATGAAACAGATTACGTAACGATCGCCTTACAAAAGAAACATTAATTGCCATCAGTGGTTTCATTATTGGTTTTCTTAATTGTTGGAAGAGATTCTGATGGTCCTGAACTGACAGTCAACGATCTGACTCTACTCTTCTCAACCCGTAGGACAAGTGGCTGAGCGGCTCAGCATCGACAAGGTCCGCTTCTTCAGAGTAGAGAGGACGTACTCCGTGAAGATGGGGAAATGGTACTTTGAATTTGAGGCTGTGACGGGAGGAGACATGAGAGTGGGCTGGGCCAGACCCGGATGTAAGCCGGATGTGGAGCTCGGCACCGATGAGCTTGCGTTCGTGTTTGATGGATTCAGGGTAAGCTGTAACTAACCTACGTTAGGTAGTGTCAACATATTCTTGCGCCATTATGCCTCCATCTTTAAATTTGGTACAAACGTCCACTTGGACTGAACTTAAAGGATTTTGGTGGTTGAAGGTCAAAGGTCAAGGTAACTGTGACCTCCAAAATACCTTTTTTGCCTTTTGAAAACTTTAAGGGAACCACTCTATATTTGGCACACCTTAACTAATGAGAGTTCAGTGGTCAAAGGTCAAAGTTGACTTCATCTATGTAGACTGAAACAGCAGTGGCTGCTGGAGGTATAGACACTAGTTATTGTTTTCTTTATCATGTACAACTGACTCGTCTTATTCATTTATTTAAATAATTCTTAAACCCAGAAGCTCAGTCCTATATAAACTACTGTTAAGGCTCAATGTGTAGATTTAATGACACACTATGTTTGCCAGTTTTTGTCTATATGCCTATAATATATTTTGTAATATTGCCTTTATTGTATATAGGGCCATTGTCTGAACATGGGCAGCCGTTTGTTTGGGCGGTGCTGGCATGCCGGAGACGTGGTCGGCTGTATGATCAACATGGAGGACAAGTCCATGATCTTCACCCTGAATGGAGAAATCCTCATCACCACCAAGGGCTCTGAACTCTGCTTCACCGACTTTGAAACGGAGGACGGTGAGGGTGTGTGTTTGTGTGTGTGTGTGTGTGTGTGTGTGTGTGTGTGTGTGTGTGTGTGTGTGTGACTGATAAGGTGATTGGAGAAAGTGTTGTTGGCTGCATGTCCTCGACCTCCTCCACTTATCTTTAATAAAGCCCTCACATGCAGAGCAGGGAGCAGGAACCTGGGTTGGCCATGCTTGTGGTGTGAGTGCAAAATAAGCTCCCTGAATCACCCATATTTAATGTGACACTTGTAAATTGCCTTTTTGCAAAAGCTGGAGTGATGCCCTGCCCTCCTGCTGTCTGTGTTTTTAGAGGTTTTTCATCCTCCCTGTCCTCTTCCCTGTCTCCCTTTCCTTGCTTCCTCTGTCCGTCCTACAGGGTTTATTCCGGTGTGTAGTCTTGGTTTAGCCCAGGTGGGTCGCATGAATCTGGGGAAAGATGCCAGCACCTTCAAGTACTACACCGTGTGTGGCCTTCAGGAAGGGTTTGAACCCTTCGCCGTCAACATGAACAGAGAGGTCACCATGTGGTTCAGCAAGCGTCTGCCAACTTTCGTCAACGTGCCGAGGGACCACAACCACATTGCAGTAAGAACAAAAGCAAAAGAACGCCAAAAAAAGCGTAATTGGTGATAAGATGAATATAAATACTTTCTCAACTCTTTTCAGGTAACCAGGATTGACGGCACCATCGACAGCCCCCCGTGTCTTAAAGTGACCCACAAGACGTTTGGCACCCAGAACAGTAACGCTGACATGGTGTTCTGTCGCCTCAGCATGCCTGTAGAGTTCCACTCCTTCTTCAAGTCCAGTCCTGTTATCGACATGAACGGACTGCATGAGGACGATGCGCTTAAAGTGAAACACAGGTGATCATGAATTTGAGGCGCACTGTGAGCAAATAGCGTTGTTTGTTTTTGAGTTGAAGTAACCTTGATGTGGTCAAAATTGTTTTGTTTTGATCAGACATTTTATTATGGCATAATGAAGAGTTGATCAGAAGATCGAATCTCTTAACCTTGAGTTCACAATACACAACTGTCTGACTTTTGATCTGGAGTCTTGCAGTCGTGACTTCACACCACACGACTGACTGTTGACAGAGGGTCACACACTATACTGAAGAAACCCACAACTGGTAAACAAACTACATTTAATCACATAATCGCACACAAGAATAGGAACGGTGAGATCTCCTGCTCTTCAGGCTGAAGATCTGGAAATCCTATCGAGGTCTGAGAAGCATCAGCGACGCTTCAACATGAGCTAAAGAGTTCACACATCCAAATCCAAACTAAAAAACAAAGTTAGGTTAATAGATGCAAAATGAGCCACACACTCATCAACCTGCAAAACATGTTTATTCAGAACTATTTATCAACTAGATCCACTTGAATTGTATTCTGTATAATATTAATTTGTTAACTGTGGTGTCTGACGCCATTTATCTATTTTCTAAAAGGTATCCGCTGCGATCTGTGAGGCACAGTGAAGAAAGTAGACGAGTGGACTACAGCACCATCACCATGGTAACTTACTTACTTTTTGCTGGTAGGGGTCATTGTTGTGTTAACACTTCCAGTGTTGGCTAACTCTGATAAATTTGTGTCTTTACAGTACCATCATTCAGTAAGAGTCTTCGCTGGTCAGGACCCTGCAGGGGTGTGGGTTGGATGGGTTACCCCTGACTACCATTACTATAGCAACAATTTCAACCTCAGCAAAAACAGATCAGTGACTGTGACCCTGGGCGACGAGCGAGGACGAGTCCATGAGAGGTGAGACCACATTCTGTTTGAATGAAAAGCAGCATTGAGTGTTGAGCTAATGTGCGGCTCAACCATAATGAATGAGAAGACATGATTAAGGAGTTATATTTACACTCTGATAGTGTGAAGAGGAGTAACTGCTACATGGTGTGGGGTGGTGATGTCACCAGTGCTGCTCACACCTCCAGTCGCAGCAACGTGGACCTGGAAGTCGGTTGCCTGATCGACCTGGCCACCGGCCTGGTGACGTTCACTGTCAATGGCAAAGAGATCTCCACATCCTACCAGGTACTGAACCATTACAATCAGGTGGGGGGACATAAAATAATCTTTTCTTAATCGTAATCGAGGTAAAAGTTTGAAATAATCGTGATATTGATTTGAAGTCATATTGCCCAGTCCTAATTTTATGTAAATAACTATGTTGTGTAAAACTTTAAGAATAAACATCCACTCTGTTGTCTATAAGTCCATCTTTAGTTT
This sequence comes from Paralichthys olivaceus, assembly GCF_024713975.1. Classification (NCBI taxonomy): domain Eukaryota; kingdom Metazoa; phylum Chordata; class Actinopteri; order Pleuronectiformes; family Paralichthyidae; genus Paralichthys; species Paralichthys olivaceus. The sequence continues at coordinate 16,704,813 of NC_091104.1, read as the reverse complement.
ATTTTGTTGACCTTGAGAAATAAGACATCTTTGCATATTTTTCAAACGGAGCACTGACATCTCGTCTCATCTTTTTGAATTGTTGAATTTCAGACTCAGAGTTTGCTGGTTCAGATGTTCTCTCTGAACCAAATCTTAAAGAACCTTTCCAAGGGTATAATCTTCTTATGTCCCCCCCACCCCACTGAAATTCTGTGAGAGGCTTCACCAAGTGCTGAGTCATCCTGCCAGCCGACACTGGAAATATCATGCATACACACACACACATACACACACACACATACTCACACTCTCTAAGTAGAAGGGTTTCATGATGCATCATTAAGCTGCTTTTCGCAAGTCATGCTCTCCCGCGTTTGATGTGCGCTTCCTCTTTGGACCTTTTTTATTAACTTGCTGCTCTTTTTTCTGCAGGTGGAGCCGAACACGAAGCTCTTCCCTGCTGTATTTGTGCGACCCACCAGCCCGAACCTCTTCCAGTTTGAGCTGGCTAAAATAAAGGTGCAAAATCAACCATGAATAGACACTACAAGTTAAAAGAATAATTAAAAGAAGAATAAATAAATGAAATATACAAATATAAGTTAATACATTGTGTGCTCTTTTCCTGTGAGGTCTGAAAAGTTAATATTTCTGCATGTTTGGGCTGGAAGGAGAAAGATGAGATTATGTCACTTAACCAGAGAGGAGATGTTACACTGACACAATTACAGACAGATTGTGATTGTTACCTCTTTATACAGTGAAAGTAGTTTGTAAGAGAGTGGAGGTCAGGGTGCTGAATGAGTGTACAGAGCCAACAATGAATAACACTGATATTCACTGACGCCCTCTCCAGAATTCCATGCCTCTGTCATCAGCCATCTTTAAGAGTGAACACAAAAACCCGGTGCCACAATGTCCGCCCCGTCTGGACGTCCAGACCATCAACGCAGTGCTGTGGAGCCGCATGCCCAACATCTTCCTGAAGGTGGAAACAGCCAGAGTGAACGAGCGACACGGCTGGGTGGTGCAGTGTGTGGAGCCCCTGCAGATGATGGCTGTTCACATACCTGAGGAGAACCGGTACAAACAAGAGCAGCTGAGATGATTTGTTGCTCGACTGAATTTTTGTCATTCATCACATAAAAATACCAGAGTGAAGCCTTTTTTCTATTTTACATCTCTGTTTTGCCTCCATGCCGGCGACAGTCGGTGGCCAGAGGCGTTATATCTTCCGGGTTATTCATCCATTCCGTCCCATTCTTGTGAACATATTATCTCTGGAATGTTTGGAGGGATGTTTTTGGAGGGATTTCAAATTTGATTGAAAGGTTCAGTTGGAGTCAAGGATGAACTGTGTAGATTTTGGAGGTCGAAGGTGAATACGTTATCTCAGAATGAGAATCCTTTCAGATTTGGCACAAATGTTAACTTAGACTCACAAATGAACTAAATAGAGTTAGGTGGTCAAAGGTCAAGTTCACAGTGGTCTCACATAACATGGACATGATATCTCAAGTCTGCCTTTCAGGATTTTTGTCAAAACGTACACAATGTTCATGGAGACAGATCAACTAATTACTTTTTGGTCAAAGGTCAGAGGTCACAGTGACCTCATCAAATTGCTGTGGTTAGCGGAGGCATAAAATCCTAAGGCAGCAATTCTAGTGAAAGTGAATATTTTGGAAAGTAGCGAAACAGTTAATTGATTAATTTAAATAGGTTGAAGACATTTTAAATTAGTGAAAAGCATCACACCAGCCTGGTGAGGTCTATCGCACTGCGAGATACATTATCATACACAAAGCTAAATGGATTGTCCATTACAGTGTATTTTAAAACACTTTCTTCTTTCCTTCTCAAGGTGTGTGGACATTATGGAGCTGTCTGAGCAGGAGGACATGAGGATGTTCCACTACCACACCCTGAAGCTCTACTGTGCCCTCTGCGCTCTGGGCAACACCCGCGTGGCCCACGCCCTCTGCAGCCACCTGGACCAATCTCAGCTGCTGTACACCATCGACAATCAGTACCTGTCGGGCATGTTACGTGAGGGCTTCTACAATGTTCTGATCAGCATCCACCTGGAGACCGCCAAAGAAGCCCGACTCATGATGAAAGACGAGTTCATCATCCCCGTCACGGCCGAGACGCGCTCCATCCGTCTGTTTTCCGATGCTTCCAAAAAGCACCTCCCGCCAGGTGTGGGGCTCAGCACCTCGCTCAAACCCCGCCTCAACTTTGCCCCTCCCTGTTTCATCAGCACCAAGCGGGAGCAACATCTGTACAGTCCCCAGATCCCACTGGACGCTCTGAAGGAGAAAGCAATTTCCATGCTGACAGAGGCCGTTCAAGGCGGAGGGCACCACATCCGAGATCCTGTGGGAGGAGGCGTGGAGTACCAGTTTGTGCCAATCCTGAAGCTCGTTAGCACCCTGCTGACGATGGGCGTATTAGTGAGTGAGGATGTTCATAAGATCCTTCTGCTCATTGACCCCAATGTGTTCAGGGAAACACATGAGGAGGGGGCCACAGGGGCCACAGACAAAGAAGGACTTACAGGGGCAGAAGAGAAGGCAGTGGAGGCTGGAGAGGAGGAGGCAGCCAAAGAGGCTAAACAGCCAATCAAAGGGCTGCTGGAGAAGAGGCTGCCGGAGCCCGTCAAACGACAGGTAATAACCAGCACACGTGAACAGATCCGCAATTACCTTTAATGTGTTTAACCTGAATCTAAACCACTGAAGGTAAATCACCTAAACGTGTAAAATCAATGAACATCTTCATCTACAAGGGCCAATTCACTAAGTAAAGACCAACACAGCTGTGCTCTCAATCACATGCTCCATAACAGCTCCACTGTAATAGACCCATTCAGAAGTTAGTCACACATGAAACGGCTCCGTCTGCGTTTTGAGAAATTCCTCTCTTGGGTAAAAATGTCTCTTTAATAAATGATATAATGTGAAGCCATGAGGCTGTTTGTATGTATTCCTAATGGATTAGCTTGTAGCAGCTGAGTCTCAGCGCGCAACAGTGATGCAACCATATTTGTTTCCTCCCCTTTGTCTGTTCCCCAGATGTGCGAGCTGCTTCACTATTTCTGCGACTGCGAGCTGAAGCACCGCATCGAGGCCATCGTTTCGTTCTCCGACAGCTTTGTCTCGAAGCTGCAGTACAACCAGAAGTTCCGCTACAACGAGCTGATGCTGGCCCTCAACATGTCTGCCGCTGTAACGGCAAAGAAGACCAAAGAGTTCAGGTCGCCTCCTCAAGAACAGGTGGGGTCAGGCTGCAGTTGCTGCTTTAAGGAATTAGGAAATATGGCGATTCAAGTCATCACCCAAATGAATCAGCAACCAGTAAAGCAATGCAAATCAGTGTTTGATGCTGTGTAAATAACAAAACAAAGTTAAGCAAAGTTATTTGAAAAGTTACGAAGATGCATGTGTGTGTGTGCAGAGCTCCACTGTGACATCTTTACCCCAACAGTTTAATAAAAATAAAAAGATCACACCAATGTTCATGTGATTATCTCACGTCTTTGCCCTTGTTGATGCTCATGTGAGCTAAAGGTGCAAATGAGAGAGTACAAGTGCCTCATCCAGAGCTGGTGACTCGTTTCAGTAAAATTCACATGGGTCTAAAACTGACTGACCACAAAAAAGCCTGCAGGCTCGCTGCCTCAAATGACGCATGTAACTAGATAATTCATTACATAACTTGTGTAATTTTCCACATACGTGGCTAATTTCCTTCCCCATGCTTAGATCTCATTTTGGTTTTTGCAAGCTGAATTCACACATTTTGCCTGGAGAGTGAGAGCCGGTGCCTGGATTGTAGCTGAAAGCGCTCTCTTTGTGTGTATGAGTGTATTGAACGACGCCTCAAGGCAACTTCATCATTTTTGTCTGTGGTGTCATTGCTCCAGTGAGAGTGCAAACTCAACTGCGCGCATACACACATATGGTATCCCTTCAGGGTCACAGCTGGGGAGAGAGCTCTGTGCTTCTCAGCTGCTTTAATGACTCAGTGCCGAGGGAGAATCAGCTGTTTTCTTCTCTTTTATAATGACATCACATCATGCTCAGATTATTTTTGAACTTAAAGTAGGCATAAAATATCAGGCATGAGACAAGGATATTTTCACTACTGTGTTAATACAGTTTTCTGAATTCTTGTATCATTCTTGTTCATATTGTAGATCAACATGCTCCTGACCTTCAGTATGGGCGAGGACTGTCCGTGTCCGACAGACATCCAGGAGGAGCTTTATGTTTTTCACAACCAGCTGCAGCTCCATTGTGGTGAGATGCCAAATGTTTTATGAGCAGCTTTATCGGTTATCTTGATTATGAAATGTGTATTATTGTATTTAACACTCTTATATTGTTCCAACTGATCTGGTTTGGTCTGGACCTTCTGCCTCTTCCGTTCAGTCATATTCGTCCGGACCAACGGAAGCAAACTTTGTCCGTCCAAAAGAGGTGGTCCTTGTCTGAATCAAACAAAACCAGGATTCTGATCCTTTGCAGTGTGAAAACTAACCAATTGCAATAAGTTGAGACAGCATTAAACAATAAAAGAAGAAAAAGAAGCATCTCGCAGGATTTTTTGAAGTCTTCACCTCAGATGATACTAATGCTTTAAGGATAAGGAGGTTCACTTGGATGGTAGTAATGATATAATGATATTACAGTGGCAATGAATGAACAAAGTGAACTGGTACATTTCTCCATCCAAACGGAAAGGCTTTTCTTTTGTCTTTGCATTTTATTCAAAAAGGTTTGGACCATGGTCCAGACTTGAAATGATTTTAGAGTAAGAAACAAAAGCTTTTCTGTTGAGAAACAGAGAACATATACAGTAAGTGTGCATTTTTTCCTGAGCCTCCATTCAACTTCAGCGGAACTGCAGCCAAACCTTTCTCTCAGAAATGATTTCTTTTTCCCATCTCCGCATCTCCCACCGTCTCCAGGTAGACGAGTTATAGTTCAGTGCCTCTCAATGTTTTGATAAATAATTGAACTGACCAGCCCTCCATGCTGCTACTGATTTAATGGCAGTTTCAGCTGTGCTGCATAGTGTCGACATGTCATGGCTTTCTACACACATAATGCAAAAAAACAACAACACTTGAAATCATTAGGAAACAGGAGATACAACTCCTCCTACGCACAACACGACTAACCCCACAGGAGGGCGGGCTCTGCAGAGATATTCCTTTAATATGCTCCCTGTATTCAGTGTGTATGTTTTTGTTGTATAGGAATCCCTATGGAGGAGGATGAGGATGAGCAGGATACATCTATCAAAGGTCGCCTCCTAATGCTGGTGTGCAAGATAAAAGGCCAGTCGCACAAAGCAGAGGAGCCGACGGAGAAGGAGCAAGCTGCACCATGTGAGCAAACCACTGTTTGTTTAATATTATTAAAGTATTGCTGATGCTGTAGAGTCCCGGGTAAAAGAAACAGAAACACTCATGCCAATCATGGTGTTGTGACCCTAACAATATACTAAGACAGCAGGAAACTTGAGGAACTGCAAACTCATAAACTTTGTAAGATTCTAATTCTCAATCTAAATGTCTAAAACTCACAGTGTCCTAGTGTCCTTGAGCAAGACATTGTGTGTTGTGCCCTGTTTCTAAAACTACTTGTACAGTGTCTGTCCAGCTAAAGCACAAACGCTGAACTAACCACCAGATTTTTTGTGCATAAGCTTAATGCTTCTGTTTCTCACTAAAAAACGAGTGGATAGTTAAAAAGCTGCTATAGCACCCCTCAGTCCCGCCGGATGGCCGTCCATTTTCCATTTCCATTTCTTTGTTCAATTTCATTATGGTAATATGGAGGTGGGTGGAGAAGAGGCTCCGGAGTGAAAATCTTCCCTCAGCCACTCTGGGAGATGAGAGCAAAAAAACCTAGATGATAAAACCAAATCCCTGAATAGACACATGTACATGCAAGGCAAAAACGACACAATTAAGAACACAAATGGGAACAAAACCCATTTCAATCACTGCTCACACAACACAACAGAATAAATGGGGAACAAATTGTATCAAATTTTCTATGTCAAGCACCTCTCTTTGTAGGAGACCATCAATCATGTCATTTATTGCAAATGATTACTTAACTGGTAAAAACACTTTACCGTGTTCTGCTGGCCTTCAATTAAGAAAACAGATTTTGATGTTCAAGTCTTGTTCATCAGTATATGTCTCCATTTATGGCACCATTTTCTCTTATATATGACCTTTCATGGTAATTGCACTGTTTAGGCAATAAACCAAGAAATGCTTCTGCGTTTTATCTCTTATAGAGACTAACGAATGTGAATATTTTATTGCTTCTGAAAACCTGTCGGACAAATCTTGGTACAGTTATATCATCTCCATCTATTCTTGCTGGTAACAAGAACTGGCTAAGTTGCAGATGGATGAATTTAGGCTGAAATTCCAATGGGATTTCTGGTGTGACCCCAGGTTGAAAAAACAAGACTACTGCACAGATTTCTGTGGAGAAGGGAGGGTTTGTTTTATCCTTAAAGGTGCTTCGGGTGGTGGTTCTGGTCGTCTTCGCAGGGTTTTGTGTCAGCGCTGATTGATTGGAGGATTAGGGATTGGTTTGTGGAGATTGCTTTGTGGTGGCAGCTGCAGTTCCGGAGCACCACATCACTTCTTTAACGGCCGACGGCGTCAAAAACTGAGGGAACGGACAAATAGAGAGAATAGAATCTCTGCAGGCAAATGCTCTCATCTGCTGAAAGACTATATATTATATCTATATGGCAGTCAATAAAGGTCCCTCCGCTTCAAATTGAACGATTGACAATTCAGTTATATTCTCCTTTACCATTAAACCACCAGACACCACTGAAGTAGTTATTTTGAAGATGTATGTGCATGCACACAAGCATGCGGTGACGTCAATGTCAGACTAGTCTCCTGATTGAAAAATGATGGAGGTACAAGTCTGTAGAGGGAGCTCCTCTCCCCCACTGAAAACACTGCAACACCCCCGTTAGTAGTCTGGCTGATACTTCTGCATCACGTCAATACGACGTCTGACACAACCAACAAACGAAAAAATGTACCTTGTACACCTTTTCCACCATTTCAACCCAGAAATGGGCCAATCAGAGCAGACTGGGCTTTATTGGGAGCAGGGCCTTAAAGAGGCAAGAGCTAAGATCAAGTGTTTCAGACAGAGGCTGAAGAGAGGAGCTGCAGAGGAAAGTGATGTGTTTTCTGAACATGAGAGCATGAAAAACTAATAACCCACATTAACACGTACCTGAACATGAGCATAATATGCCTCCTTTAATACAACACCTAATTGGTTTTGGAATTGGATATATCGGATGTATTTCCCTTTGTGGGTAGAGTATATGTGAGAAGTGTACATGTGGCAGTTTTATGTATTCTGAAAACCAAAATAAAATCTTATATGAGAAGAGAAGAATTTGCCAGGTTGATGGAGTGAAGAAGACATGATATATTCTGGGCTCTAACTCCAGCTATAACTTCTCCTCCTCCTGTCACATCATTTCTCTCAGCGAGACTATAGAGGAGGTGCCGTCATCTTTGCCATTATTTCCCCGGAATGAAGTTAAAGGAGCGCAGGATTCATTTTCCTGTTCTGATGAATGGTTTCTCCTGCAGAAGCATTTAAAGCTCAAAGACGTGAGCAGGTGCCTTGGAGAAATCTGTGTGTGTGTGTGTGTGTGTGTGTGTGTGTGTGTGTGTGTGAGTGTGAGTGTGAGGCAGAGCAGAGCATAGGGATTGTGTATGAACTCTTAAACCATAAAAACTGCTGGCTTCTATCAGTGTAACTCTAGATGAGTCAGATTTGTTTGTTGGCGTGTAGTGAGGGGAAGTGCTGGAGGGGGGGGTGCATTCGGACAGACAGACAGACTTTGGATGGGAGGGGGGGCGAGCGAGTGAGTGTGTTTGATGGCGTGACAGAATGAGAGTCAGGTGTTGCGAAGCATGTTGGCCGAGGGGAAGAGATGTCGCTTCTCATTTTGGACCAAGACGGTGCTTCTGCACTTTCTCCAACACCCATGCAATTCACTGCGGCAGGATCGGTTGCCGCTGACTGTGACATTCTGTTTGCTACCCACCCCCCACCCCCACATACACACACACACACTCCCTCTCTCTCACTCACACACACTCAGATTTACATTGATTGACAGCCTGTCAAATAGTCTTTGGGAAACCAGCAATTCCAATCAACCAAATAGACGTTTTATTGCAAATACTTTTAAGGAAAATCAATTGTGTGCAAATTGCTCCATCTTTTATGGTTCTGAGTTGTTTTAATTGATGCCTTTCTGTCCGTTGTGTATTCATACTCCGTGAAGAGACACAAATGGGCTCGTGCGCCCTCACCCACACACCCTATTGATCCGGTTTTAATGAAGCCTTAAGGGTAACCCACATACGAGCTGTCCAAACAAATATCTCCGTTTATCCACAGAAGCAGACTGTCCTACTGTACAAAACTATTTATACATCGTCCACTTCCCCTTCCGCCTTGTTTCTTCCTTTTCACGTTACAGGGCTGCCCTCTTTCTGCTTCACTGACAACGTTGTGAATGATCTCGCAAACTGTGTTTTCTTCTCCGCAAGAATAGAAAGAAAATAACTGACATTGTTGAAACACAGCTGATTACATCTCCTTAGGAGGCAGCAGCTTTTAGCAGTGGCTGATACACACCTGCAGGCCTAGTTCTCCTGAGGACACCCAAAGTATTTTGAATAAGCCGTCATTTTTTTATTGTCGTTTTGCACTCAAGGTCTAATTTGCATCACTGAACCAGTTGGGGAATGCAGCCTTTGAGTTTCTTCTTCTTTTTTAAGAGCTTGAGCATCGGTTGTGTAAAAATGTGAGCAGCCAGTTAAGTGGCGGCTCCTTTAACATCACTATGATAGAGCTCTGTGTTCAAGTAAATGGGTGATAATGTGTGTTTTATAGATTTCCGTGTGTGCTTAACGAAGAAGTGCCTTAAGGAGGATTGCCGTGTTTTGCTGTGATCCAGGTTAATGGACGGAAGGTTTAAATATATTTCTCCTTAAGGCCAATAATATGCAGTTAAGGGTTATTGTCATCTGCCACTGTTTCTCTGCCATATGGAAATCTCATTGTTTAAAATGAAAAAAACAACAGTATGTTGACCAATCCTCTTCATAATTAGTAATTCTATATTGAGACACACACATTTGCTTTCTTTAGTTTAATCTGATTTACAAGTTTAGGGTGATTATACAGTTTTGATGATGTTTGACAGCAGCACTCCGTTTTAAAGGTCACTCTTTCAATTTTTGGTCTGCAAAGTCTGAATGAGTTTGAGAGATACTGAACCAAAGTTACAGAGGCAACAGAAATGTTTCAGATAAAAATGGAATACAAGTAAAACCTTACAAATCAGAGCGACTTGTCTGAACCAAACCTGTGGGTCAACAGCTGTCGTGATATGGAAACACTAAAAAGCTCTGTAGACTTTCTAGATTATATATATATGTATAATTTGTCAAGGCTCGGTGCTGACTGAGTCTGGTAGAACCCAAAATAGCTCCACAAGTATGTATTTTAAGCCGCACTAGTCATTATTGTCATGCTGACAGTTGATCAGACTATAGTGTTGAATTTAACGGTGCTCATTTCTATTTATTAAATCCACAGAGAATTAATATCCCACTCTGCAGCTCCCCTTCAGCTCTACTGAGAGCTGGGAGTTCAGTGTCTTCCAGCTCATTGTTTCCTCTTACCGCTCTCATCAGTGTTGTTTCCAGCAGCAGAGGGCAGCTGTTTTTAGGGATAAAGTTCTGACAAGCCCTCCCTATACATTACAATGTTACCTGCAGCAACAATCATCAAGACAAAGTTAGTGATGAACAGCTAGGAGGAGAACTTGGTGGAGACCCAAGAGCTAAAAAAGAGAGCCAACAATAGATTATTGAATAATAACTGTGTTCAGAATGTTCACACTGTTTGCTCATACCTTCTCCACGACACTGTTTGAGCCCATCATATGAAATATTGAGGTGTTACTGCACAGCTTGTTCCGCTAACACCAAGAGAACTACTGATGGTTTAATATGGTAATTTACAAAATCACTGCAGCAGGGGCTTCCAAACTGTTCAGTCCCTGAGACTCAAAATAACAGTGCCAGAGATTCATGACCCAAATTATGCCCAGAGGTTGTTGACGCATACAAAGGATATTGATTTGAGCTAGTTGTGCACACGTGTTGCAATGTTTCCTGCGGTTCTGCAAATTGAAGGGTCACGTGGGGGGGAATAAAATTAGAAAGCTGATGACAATGATGAATTGGTTGTTTTTAATTTGACAGCTTTTTGAAATATTTGTAACAATAATGGCTAAAAAAAATGATGATAGATGTCACATAATGAACATATGTTTAAGACATTTTTAACACACATAATACTTAGTATAGTGCTGTAAAACATACAGTATTACAATAAATCAACTAACTAATGTCCACTTTCCAACTGTCTTAGCCAATCTGAAGGAGCTGATCTCTCAGACGATGGTCAGCTGGGCCCAGGAGTGTCACATCCAGGACCCAGAACTCGTCCGTAAGATGTTCAGCCTGCTGAGGAGGCAGTACGACAGCATTGGTGAGCTGCTCCGGGCCATGAGGAAGGCTTACACCATCAGCGCTGTGTCTGTGCAGGACACCATCAACCTCCTGGCCTCCCTGGGGCAGATCAGATCTCTGCTGTCTGTTCGCATGGGGAAAGAAGAGGAGAAGCTCATGATTGATGGACTCGGGTAGGTTGCTGGACTTGATTCTCACCAAATCCTCTGTTTGATTAGAATGACACAACATCCTCATACTTCATTCAATGGCGTTTGTTTTTCAGTGAATGTGTTATATTTCTGTTTCCGTCTTTTTTCTCCCCAGCGACATCATGAACAACAAGGTGTTCTACCAGCACCCTAACCTAATGAGAATCCTGGGCATGCATGAGACTGTCATGGAGGTCATGGTCAATGTGCTCGGAGGAGACAAATCCCAGGTTTAACAACATCTATCTCTATATTTATATCTTCATCCAGTGGCACCCACAGCGCTCACTGCACCGCCTCGCCAGAAATGATCACTCACTAATACAAAGTTGTGCTTCAGTCCAGTTATGTGTGTGTGTGTGTGTGAAGTGTGGTCATGAGGTGAATGTGCATTAATGAAGAGGTGGTCTCGATGGGTGGGCTCTCTCCTCAGGCTGTGACGGGGGTTGAGGGGAGAAAGGGCAGAATGTGGCAGCCCAGCTGGCAGCATGTGATGGTGTCAGGCCTTTCGGACGTTAATTAGGAACAAAGTTATGCAGGAGGTCACTGCAGTAAACTCAGAATAATGCAACAACTTCACAGAAACTACAACCACTTGTTGTCACATCACATACTGTTTTTTTGTTCACTGTTTGGAAATACATGAGATTTTCTGTATTAGTTAAAAAACAAGCAGGTCAGATGTTTGACCCTACTCAGTCTGTGTGTGCCACCCTACAGGAAATTGCCTTCCCCAAGATGGTGGCCAGCTGTTGTCGCTTCCTGTGCTACTTCTGCCGGATCAGCCGTCAGAACCAGAAGGCCATGTTCGACCACCTCAGTTACCTGCTGGAGAACAGCAGCGTGGGTCTAGGTGGGTACAGCTCTCTGTGTCAGTCTTACTGACGATCAGCCCAGTGACTACTGATCTCACTTATGAAAGTGGAGAACATGCACTTGAAAATGAAGATGTCACATGGTTGTTAAAAATGTGAAAAAGAGCCCTACATGTCTGTAAAACCGCCTACGGCATGTATGAGACCTAAAACCGACAGCATCCTCATTAAAATGTCCGACACACTTCTTGACATCATAAGACTCACTCTGCAACTCTGGGCTCACACACATTAGACTCACACCTTAGAAGACGCGTGTGTGATTGTGAGTCTGGGAACACTGCGAATCGGCAAAGAGTGCGACTCATCTCGCATTCTGTTAGAAGATAGTGATGCCACAGTCTCAGTGAGCGCCCCGCTGGGCCAAGAGAGCGTCTCCCCTGGATGCACACACATGCATCCACTCATGAAGACACCCACACACACTTCTCAGATTGCTGATTAAAGAGGTGATGACAAGTAATGTAATAGTATAAACAAAACAAAAATGTAAGAGTGAAAAGTTTAATTCTTATGAGAATTATCTCTGTCCGAGGTTTCTACGTTTTTCCCTGAGGGTGTTTCGGTAGTTTTTCCTCATTCTTTAGTTGAGGGTTAAGGACAGAGTATGTCACACCTTGAACAGATTGTTAAGCCCTATGAGGCAAATTTTGGTTTGTGAATAAAGGCTATATATGATTGATTGTTTGTAAAACATACAAGATATGACCACAGATGTGCCTAAAGATCACCGGGTTGTTGTGGGCGCCACATGTATGGAGGCTTGGATCCTCCTGCATGTCTTCTGTGCTTTCACACTTAATTTTGTCCTTTCAAATAAAGGCCAGATTTTCTTTTTTAAAAAAGCTGGTAACACCACCCCCTGCTGTTTGTTAAAACATTAACACAGACACCGGCTGGTTGTCTACAGATGTTTAGACCTTAAGCAGTTGAACCTGCGTGTATGTGCTTTGTTTTGCAGCTTCACCAGCTATGAGGGGCTCCACTCCTCTCGATGTGGCTGCTTCCTCTGTGATGGACAACAACGGCCTGGCTCTGGCACTGGAGGAACCTGATCTAGACAAGGTACGACTTTTTGGTTCATTGTTACAATTACTGTACACATGCAAAGCTGTTTGTGAAGAAGGAGATACTCAGGCTAAAACCACCTTGAGTGACCAGATTAGATAGAATGTATGATGAACAGTATCTGATGTAATGTATGTGCTGTGTCTGCAGGTGGTCACCTACCTGGCAGGATGTGGTCTCCAGAGTTGCCCAATGCTTCTAGCTAAAGGTTATCCAGACATTGGTTGGAACCCCATTGAAGGAGAACGTTACCTTTCCTTTTTGCGGTTTGCCGTCTTCGTCAACGGTACATTTGCAGTTACCATCTTCTGTCTTTTTCTTTCTCTCGTTTACTCCCTCCTGAGGCAAAGTCCATCCAGAGTTTTACCTGAGGCTTTATTTTAGCACTAAAGACAGTGGATGGGCTGTATTTTTCTGCTCACATTAATTACGTATCTCCTTGCGGCTCTGTATTTACTAACACTCGTCCTTATTAATGGTTTGTCAGGTGAGAGTGTGGAAGAGAACTCCAGTGTCGTGGTCAAGCTACTCATCCGTCGTCCAGAGTGTTTCGGACCTGCCCTAAGGGGAGAGGGAGGGAACGGCCTGCTGGCGGCCATGAAGGAAGCCATCAAGATCTCCGAGACGCCCGCATTGGACCTGCCGGGCTCAGTCCAGGGAGTCAGCTCTGACGTGTAAGCCACAAAGATCAGGCGAAGCTTATCAAATCAATGCTGCGGATCTATCTTTAAGATTAGCTGTTCACCCCCCCCCCCCCCCCGTGACTTGCATCTTCCTCTTATCTTTACCTGTTCTTTTTCCACTCTCTGCTTTTTTTCACCATTAGATCTGCTGACGGGGATGACGAGGAAGAGGTTGTACACATGGGAAACGCCATTATGTCCTTCTACTCTGCACTTATTGATCTTTTGGGACGTTGCGCCCCAGAGATGCATGTATGTATTTTTCTGGAATTCTGTGCTTTTGAATTAGCTTTTTCTTCCATCGATTTTTCTCATTTTCTCTTGTGTTTTGCTTCTCTAGCTCATCAATAAGGGGAAAGGTGAAGCTCTGCGTATTCGTGCAATCTTGCGCTCTCTGGTGCCAACGGAGGACCTCGTGGGAATTATCAGTATACCACTCAAAATGCCTATCATCAACAAAGGTACGTGTCCACACCCCTTTAATTAGACATCCATCATGGGCACATGTCTCCCTCACATGCAGATGGAACGGGCAGGAAATCTGCACATTTGGTACAAGGCGGGAGTTATTGATTTCGTTTAGCCGCTCATGCCCTTTTAATCAGCACAACATTTTACTGCACACTCCCATAGCTCTGAATAAGCCCGATCATTTCTATAGCGAGCTGTCCTGCTCTATTGATTGATCTGCAAAAGCATGGAAAGACTCGCCTCTTAAATTTGCTGCTGTAAGCACCGGCACACAAGCTCTGTCAGCTGGCCAAGAGTGAAGATGGCCCCTGAAACCTCTGCTCCACAGTCTGCTGTATTCTGCCTAATGAAAACCTCTAATAAAAATGTACTTCACTGCTTCACACCTGCTGTCTCTGCTTTGTCACAATCTCTCTCAGACGTATCAGTGACGGAGCCTGACATGTCGGCCTGCTTTTGTCCGGACCACAAGGCCCCCATGGTGCTGTTTCTGGACAGGGTGTACGGCATTGAGGACCAGAGCTTTTTGCTTCACCTGCTCGAAGTGGGGTTCCTGCTCGACCTGAAGGCAGCTGCCACTCTGGATACGGTGGGTGGATGGTCTGCCTCTGTAGCGTGAACTTCATCAGGGCACTTCAGGATCAATAATATTGGGCAACCAGTTATACTCACTATGCCGTTTATTTTGAGGTGATTAATGTCATTGTTCTTTACTCAAATTCATCAACAAAAGTAGGCTAAGGAAATACAATCCTCCTCAGTCACCTTACGACATATAATTATCCAGTGTATGGTTTTACATTGTCTTTACTGGTCTAAAATAAAACTAGCTAAATTCACGCCCAGTGTCGACCCTGTGTCGATTCCAATTACAAACATTGCACAGTAACATGTAATAGGCATGGGCCTCTGTTGGAGCAGGAGAAAAGGGAGGTTATACATTGTGCAACTGTTGTGTCCTCCATGACCTTTGACCCCTGTCTTCCCACAGGAGGGGCTGTGCACCACGGAGACAGCCCTGGCCATGAACCGCTACATCGGCTCTGCCATGCTGCCCCTCCTCACCCGCTGCGCCCCACTCTTCGCTGGTACGGAGCACCGCGCCAGCCTCATCGACTCCACTCTTCACACCATCTACCGCCTCTCCAAGGGCCGCTCGCTCACCAAGGCCCAGAGAGATGCCATAGAGGAGTGCCTGCTGGCTGTCTGCAAGTGAGGAGCCTAAGGAACGCTCCATGAGTAGAATTAAATGTTTCGCTAGCTGCTCTCTGACTTACGGTATCTCAACTGGCAGTAATATTCGGGATCAACAGTAGATTTAATCAGCTTTCTTTGTTTACCTCTGAAAATCCCTCTGAGGCTCTGTGACAAAAAATGGGTCGGAGCCTGAAGATGATGCAGTTAAAGGCAGCCCTGGCTAACAGCGCTCTTATCTCTCTTTCACCTTATTCTGCAGACACCTTCGTCCCTCTATGCTGCAGCAGCTCCTGCGCCGCCTCGTCTTTGACGTGCCCTTGCTGACTGAATACTGCAAGATGCCTCTCAGGGTGGGCAACTATCTCCTCAATTAAACTCTTTTTAAAACCCTTTGTCATCCCTTACTTTACCTTTATCACATTCTCCTTGTTGTCTTGTCTACAGGCCTCAGGTTTATCACATTCCTGTCTGCCTCATTATCCGTTCAATCTGCGACCTTTCATTCTTCTTTGTTTTGTCTGTTCAGTCGCTGCATGTTCACGCTTTTCTACCTGAGTTTATTAGATGAAATCAATAGAGAGCTACCAACAGCTTATTTCCACCAGCGTGAGTGCAGGTTTTTCTAACGTGTGATATTATCGGTGTTAACCTTTCTCTCTCAGACACACACTCACACACACTGCTCAGTTGTACCTGTGGCGTTAAGCATCTGGCATTGAAGAGGTGGGAGCTTTGAGGAGGGAAAACAAGGAGATGAAGTGTTGGACTGTGTGATTACAGCCTTGTTGGCTCCACTGCTCTGCTCCATCTGTCTGACCGCAGGAGAGAAATAATGGAGGTGTAATAGATTGTGACTGGCCTGTGAAATATTTTCGACACACTTGTGCTCTACTTTCATGTTCACGTATGGATTTCATTGTTGCTGAGTGTTGGAGAACTGACTTCCTCTGTGCTGCTTTTTACTCTGCATCCTCGGCCTGGTGCCAGTGTGCTGTGAGAACATACCCAGGTTGCATGTGTGTTGCCCGTCACTGAAAACCCCTTTAACTCTGTATATTTCTGACTTATTGTGTTTGCCCTTTGCCCTCTGTGTGTCCTCCAGCTGCTGACCAACCACTATGAGCAGAACTGGAAGTACTACTGCCTCCCGTCGGGGTGGGGCAGCTACGGCACGGCTTCTGAGGATGAACTACTGCTCACCAAGAAAATCTTCTGGGGAGTGTTTGATTCTCTGTCACAGAAGGTGAGGAGCCACTCATGTTGCACAATGTTTTCTTTTCTGTAGAAGGATCCTTTGCAATCTTGCTGTAATTTATCTATCAACGAATTAGCCTCAGGGGGCCATAGCCAGTGTTTTGGGGCTTCTGGAGTAGACAGTTAGTCTTCATTGATAAATGCAGATAAATTAAAAAGCCATTAGCTGATGCATTAAGATAATTGTTGTCGTCACCTTTCTCAGGATCTTAGCAGGGTCTTGATTAGCATGCAGGGAACTCACTGTCACGTGTCTTGTGTGGTTGTAATGTAGATAACTGGACTCAGCACATCCCTCTAAATGCACACTCATGAAAGTAGGCTGTGCCTGGAAGCATCAATATCTGGACAGACGATCATTGATCCAAACCCTCTAGCACACAGATTCTGCAGCTTTTATAAGGATTCTTTATTAACGTCTCTTCCACTGGCCCCTGCTACCCTCAGACTAGATTGGCTGTATAGCCTTGAATTAACATCTTAATATAATGTGCAAATAAAATGTGCAAAAATCACTATAAGGAAATTTAATTTAACTTTTTTTTGTCTCTCTCCATGTAGAAATACGACCCAGAGCTATTTAAGATGGCCATGCCTTGCCTCAGTGCCATAGCTGGAGCTTTGCCACCAGATTATGTTGATGCCTCCATTAGTACAACTGTGGAAAAGCCTGTTTCGGTGGATGCTCAGGGCAACTTTGACCCCAAAGCCATCAATACTGCTAAGTAAGCCATGTTGGAGCCACATGTCAATGAGATATATATGCACAGCCTGACACTTACTGTGTCATACCTGTGATGAAGTACATGGTACATGTCTGTACATGACTTTAATATCATGCGTTTGTGTACGCTGACAGATTGACTCACTCTTTTTCCAGCATTGCTCTCCCAGAGAAGCTGGAGCACTTTGCCAACAAATACGCCGAGCACTCTCATGAGAAATGGTCTGCAGAGAAGGTAAGGCCAAAGATAAGAGTCTCCACCGGGGGAAATGAGTATTAAATGGTGCATTGCTGCGCTCGCAGTGTTGTAAGAAAAGGAGAGGACATTCATAATGTTTTGCCCTGAAGAAACACTGCACACAACAATATGAAAGAAATCAATTCAGATCAATATCTTAATATATTTTTTCCAGTATCGTAGCCCTTTAAGTTTCCTCTCGATGTTGCCTCCTTTTTGTTATGAATCTAAGAGATACTCCGAGTATGATGACAATAATTGTGCCCTGATCTCCTTTCTGACAATCGCTTTGTTGTTTGTCAAAAAAAAGAATCACAGGAGCTGAGAACAGCAAGAACTGAATGTACCGTGACTCCTTAATGTGTTACGCCCGCTAAAACTCTTACCCAGTTTTTAAGATAGTAAATCATGTCTTCTGACTCTGAAGGCAGTAATGATCCCTGTCACTGTGCGTCCCTCTGCTTGTGTCTCAGGTGCTGCTGGGATGGAAATACGGAGACTGTGTCGATGAGAAGGCCAAGACTCACCCTCAGCTTAGGACCTACAAAGCTCTAACAGAGAAGGTGCATTATGTCAGATGTTTTTAGTTGAATTTATTCACAGAACATAAATATGGAAAACATTACAGAAATGGAAAAGTGCATATGGGGTGTGGTAGAAATCAGTAATGGCTCACGTGAAAACAACCCCCAGAAGATATACAAAAGATACAGTACAAACCATACAACATCACCAATACATGTGTACATGTATATTTTAGTTTTAAAGAGGAAAATAGACATATATTAGTATAATGGAACAAATACAATGAGGAAATAATATATACCATAAACACAGTATGAATAAGACCAGATTTTCATTTCAAATCAAATGTTTAAACAGCAGCACATGTCTCTCTTGTACATGGGAATCCAATAAATGTATATTTTCATACCAATTTACGATATTTAATAAAAAACTGACTTGATTAATCTGAGTTTGTATATCTTACTTCAAAAACATTTTCAGAAGACTAGTATGAAACTGCATTTAAATAAATAGGGGTGCACTTGGTGCAATGGGATATTTGTGAAGCTCTTGGACTCAATCTCTGTTTCTATGCTGCAGGAGAAGGAGATTTACAGATGGCCAATCAGAGAGTCCCTGAAGAGCATGCTGGCAATGAGCTGGAGCATCGACAGGACCAAGGATGGAGAGAGCATGTCTCAACAGAGGGAGAACGAGAAAATGAGGAAGATATCTCAGACCTCACAGGTAAGAAAGAACACAAGCCTCAGGCAAATGCTGACATCAAATGTTTTCGTTGTGTTGGAGACGCAAATGCTTTCATCACAGCAGAGAATTAATAATCTGTTACAGCTGTTTAAAGCAGCAAGGCCAAAGAGCAATATGCAAGAAGTGGAATCCTCTTGTATAATTCTCCACAAAAATCTCCCCTCAAAACAGTCCCCTCATGAAACCACATTTAATAAATATCAGTCCCACATTGTTCCCCCAGGCTGCTTTAATCTGTTGGTTGTTTTTGTGTAATCTTGTTCACTAACAAACAAACAAACCATAAAACAAATAGACAGGGGTTAAAACAGGCGGTTAACATTTGACAAGAACATTTGTCTTTTTGGTTTTCTTCTCTATTTTGCTCATCTCTTAAACAAGCATGATAATCATAGGGATTCGTATGGATTATGAGCTCAACTGCACAGTTTTTCCACTATAAACTGTATAAAATTGTAAATTGTTTTTTTAACTTCATGCTAATGACACAGTTTATCTCAATGTTAATCTTAATCTTTTTGAATATTTCCAGGCAAATGGGTTCAATCCGAGCCCGATAGACACCAGCACCGTGGTTCTGTCTAGGGAGCTGCAGGTGAGTGACCCCATTTGTTCAGTTGTACTTTTATTCTCATCAAACGGTGTCAGCCTGAATATGAGATGAAGAACTATATTTCCAGAATGCAAATGAAGTAGGTTTGGGGGGGATTAGCTCCCTGGTCCACTGAGATTCACTGTTTGTCTCTCTTCCCAGGGGATGGTGGAGATAGTGGCTGAAAATTACCATAACATCTGGGCCAAAAAAAAGAAAAGTGACCTTGGAAGCAGAGGTGATTGTGTGTGTGTGTGTGTGTGTGTGTGTGTGTATTCTGCCATTACACATTATACAAAAATAGAGACTGATGACCTGCGATCACATGAAGATATCTATCATCAGAACACTTAAAACATGATAAATGAGTCCAGTCATTTAGTGACAGTATATCACCTGTGAGTTGCACAGATACACTATTATTGATCCTGATGATATTGATCTAATAGCGAGACACAGTTTGAAAGAGAGGAAATTACTCCGGTGAGAGGCATTAGAAATGTCTGTTGTGAGAACTGAAACTGATTCACTCAGATGAGAATCTACATATTTCACATATTTCATACAGAACATGATTAAATCTATATGTTTAGTAATAAACATGATTGGAAGAGATCAGCAGATTCTGACGATCTCTAAACAGCCTCTCACAATACTCAATCCAATGTTGATTGGCATCTCCACATGTGCAGCATTTTTTTGACTGGATGGTGTGCAGAGGGGCGGTGCTAATTTAGAGATTTAGAGTTAACCACAAACAAAAACTGGTCAGAGCAGGGTTGAGCTGCGCCGTAAGTTGTCATGGTATAATACCTTGGATTAAACTGAACATCTTTCATAGCACTGGTTAACCACAAAGTTACCCCTGAACTTACCCTGATAAACCAGTTACCTCGGTTCGTAGTACAAGCTCCAGAGATCAAGTCGTGTGTGTGTGTGATTTCAGGTGGGGGAACACACCCTCTGCTGGTGCCCTACGACACGCTGACAGCCAAGGAGAAGGCGCGAGATCGAGAGAAGGCTCAGGACCTTTTTCGCTTCCTGCAAATCAATGGCTACAGCATCACAAGGTCAACACATGCAAAACGGCACCGAATAGATCATCATTTTTATGTGTTGCAGAAACTCAACACGACCTGCTAAACTTTCCATTTAATAGATGTCTGCCTCAGTGGTCAGGGGAGCCCTTTATCAAAGCAAATGTTATTTATAGCCAGTGTCTTATTGTGCTGCAGAGGATTGAAGGACTTGGAGCAGGATTCTTCGTCCATGGAGAAGAGGTTCGCCTATCGCTTTCTCAAGAAGCTGCTCAAGTATGTGGACTCGGCTCAGGAGTTCATCGCCCATCTAGGTATGATGATATCACAAATGAAAAAACATATCTGCAGGTTCTCTTTTTACTCAATGTTAAAAATACAGTTTCATGTTTTTAATCCAGAGGCCATGGCTGCCAGTGGAAAAACCGACAGGTCCCCTCATGAACAAGAAATCAAGTTTTTTGCCAAAGTAAGAAAGTGAAACAAATATAGCCACACTTTAAATAACCACCATCAACCTGATTTACTCGTGTGACTGTCTCTGTCCTTGTTCAGGTTCTACTTCCTCTCATCGACCAGTACTTCAAGAACCACTCGCTCTACTTCCTCTCCTCCCCCAGTAAGAACCTGAGCAGCAGCGGCTATGCCTCCAACAAGGAGAAGGAGATGGTCACCAGGTTAGCAGCTCACAGAACGATCCACAGCAGCAGCATGACAATGCAGTCTTCTACCACCCTTTACTCAAAATCGTCATCCCTAACAATCTTAATTCCTCATCTTCTCTCCAAGAATTTACTGATTCTCTGATTTCCTCCCCTCTTTCTAATCTTCACACCTCCAGCCTGTTTTGTAAACTGGCAGCTCTTGTCAGACATAGGATTTCACTCTTTGGTAAGCCGATCACTACTGATTCAGAAAATGTGTATGTGTGTGAATGTCTGTCTATCACGTCTGGGGTTTGTTCATATGGTTTGATTGCATAACAAATACATTGGCTCTGTAATGTTGTAACGTTTAACTGTAAAACCACAGAGACAATTTCAAAATGAGCTATAGGCTCAATCCAGTTCAAAAAATAGTTTGAGAAGTAGTAATAGCACATAGATTTATATTATATTAACTGCTTATGTGTTTGGTGGTGTCTTGTAGGGAGCGACTCCACCACCATGGTGAGCTGTCTGCACATCCTGGCACACACTCTGGACACCAGGTGAGTACACATATGGCAGAGCTCAAAACCTTTTGAGTTTTCTTCTTGAAAAGAAAAAAAATCTTCAGACATGCAATGAACTCAGATAATCTCCTGAAGTTATCCAGAGTGGCTCATATTAGCATTTTCATAGATTCCACTCGCAAAATGAATAAGGAAGGTGAAGAGTTACATTTAAACCCGTTTAAAGTCACGAGGAGAATTCTTTTAGATGACAAACCTTTTGAAATGTAATTTTGAGGAACAAAGAGGAGTTTTAAGGGGATTTAATTTGCTACTGGAGTGGGACCTTGAATGAGAAAAATGAAACGTTAACATAAGCCCTCAGTTTGATAAAGACTGTTTAAATGTTAACAGTTTGAGATGCCTGTTCTCTTTTTCCAGTGCAAAGCTCTGACTTTGAATCTAACCTCCTTAGGATCCTCAAGAGAAGCATATTTGTCCCAAACGTCTTCTCTTCGATGGTTAATACTCCCGTGTCTCAGGGGACTCACTGGCATTAACAAAGAGCATCCTCTGGCATTGGTACAAGTACAAGCAAATTTCATGCGGCAAATGTTGCCCAAGGCTCATAGTGTTCTTCAGAGACAATGTACTGTTTGGTAATGCAGCGCACACCTAATGAGGCTAAATCAGCAGCGTGTTATTGTGTCTTATTTGTGCTAAGGAGCTACAGCTGATGCCCACAGACTGTGTCTTTGATTTATCTGTCCTGTTGGGGCACATCAGGGCTCAACAATGGTTTATTCATTCAGTAAAGTTATGAACTGTGAATATAGAGAATGGACGGACTAATCATATTAATGGCGTTGTGCTATTTCAGTGTCATAGTGTGTTTCTGGGCTCTAGTGTTGCTCCAGTGTCATTAGATAAATCATTTATGTTTCAGTGTCAGGGCGGTCAGGATGTCTCATATTTCATGAGTAAAACCTGAATAGACTGTGAGAGTGAATTAATCACACATGTGAGCGTGTTCTCCTGCTGGTAAACAGTGTCGTCCTTTGCATACCAAGGGTTATCCAGCCTCATCTTTGCATATCTCCTCATCTGGCCCCCGTTATTTATCACTCTCTCTTGCACTCCCAACAGGACGGTGATGAAGTCGGGCTCAGAGATGGTGAGGGTCGGCTTAAGGACGTTCTTCGAAAACGCCGCAGAGGACCTGGAGAAGACGTTCGAGAACCTGAAGCTGGGGAAGTTCACGCACTCCCGCTCGCAGATGAAAGGGGTGTCGCAGAACATCAACTACACCACCGTGGCTCTGCTCCCCATCCTCACCGCTCTGTTCGAGCACATCACTCAGCACCACTTTGGAGTGGACCTGCTGTGTGAGTCCTGACAGAAAGATCGAGCATCTGAGTGGCTGAACAACTGGAGTCAAATGTGAATGTTGAAATCATAAAACAGTGGTTATAAGAAACAGGCTTATAGACACAAGTGTACATCACAAATATAAATTAGCCTAAATATGATGGACTTCCACAATACTGAGGTGATATAAGCTCATGTATTTAACTTGTGCTCTTTTACATGTTTGATATTTTACAAGCTTGTGTTAGACAAAGACCAGTATGAAAATATTAGGGAGCCAAGGCATTTATTTGCACGATAAATCTTAACACTGAATGTTGGATTGGATATTTTAA
Source organism: Paralichthys olivaceus (assembly GCF_024713975.1). NCBI lineage: Eukaryota > Metazoa > Chordata > Actinopteri > Pleuronectiformes > Paralichthyidae > Paralichthys > Paralichthys olivaceus. The sequence continues at coordinate 16,681,740 of NC_091104.1, read as the reverse complement.
AAGTTCTTATTTATTTTAATTGGTGCTTTGAATGCAAAGATTGTGAGATTGATCTCTCTATCGACCATAGCTTTGGCAAATTCCCCAATAGTGGGATTAATATAGGATTATCTTACCTTAAAACATCACATAACATAACTGGGTGTCTTGTTTGTGGTACAGAGCAACGCTTATGTATTTGTTTTTGTTTTCTCAGTGGATGATGTCCAAGTGTCCTGCTATCGAATCCTCACCAGCCTCTATGCACTGGGCACTGGTAAAAACATCTACGTAGAAAGGTATCCGAGCTTGAATATTAATGTGTAAATAAATTAAACCTCACTGAAGACACCCACTGGTATTCAGAGCAGTTCTCACCCACTCTCCCACTCTCCCCCTCTGTGTGTCCCACAGACAGCTGCCAGCTCTCGGCCAGTGTCTGGCCACCCTGGCTGGGGCCATGCCTGTGGCCTTCTTGGAGCCAATGCTCAACACTTACAACCCCTGCTCGGTTTTTAATACTAAGAGTGCCCGAGAACGAGCCAGTGAGTCATATGTAATTACTTTGAAATAAGAGTTCATAATGAGCAGAGTGGTCTGAGCTGACAAAGCAAACAGCTGTTACGAGGGTGAATAAGGTTGTTTCTGTGCTTCAGTCCTTTTCAGCCTGACAACATTCATCCTCTTAAAAATTGAAATTAGAAAAATGTAACTTGAACAAGATAAATCCTCTGTGGTGTTTTTAGTCTTAGGTATACCAGACTCGGTGGAGGACATGTGTCCTGGGATGCCGCGGCTGGACGGCCTGATAAAGGACATCAATGACATGGCTGAGTCCGGAGCGCGGTACACAGAGATGCCTCACGTCATCGAGGTGGTGCTGCCCATGCTGTGCAACTATCTGTCCTACTGGTGGGAGAGGGGCCCCGAGAATCAGCCGGCCAGCGGGGGCAGTGTCTGTTGCACCACCGTCACCTCAGAGCACCTCAGCCTCATTCTGGGCAACATCCTCAAGATCCTCAACAACAATCTGGGCATCGATGAGGCCTCGTGGATGAAGAGGATCGCAGGTGGGCATGAGTTTACAGTAACAGTACAGAATGAATTAATGCATCTTTTTTATTTTTAGTTTAAGTTCTACATCCTGTTTCAACACATTTCAACACTGCACCAAGTCGTACAATTTTTCTTACGACATATTAACCAATATACTGCATCCTGCAAGTAGTTTTTGAGTAATATTGCTTACAAACAAACGTAGACACACCACCAAATGGGGGAAAACATAACCTCGTTAATGCAGGTAATAAAATGACCTCTTCTCTCTCTTTCACGGTTCCAGTGTACGTGCAGCCCATCATCAGCAAGGCTCGTGCAGACCTGCTGAAGAGCCACTTCCTGCCCACGCTGGAGAAACTGAAGAAGAAGACGGTGAAGGTGGTGGCTGAGGAGGAGCTGCTGAAGGCCGACAGCAAGGGAGACACCCAGGAGGCCGAGCTGCTCATCCTGGATGAGTTTGCCATTCTCTGCAGGGACCTGTACGCATTTTACCCCATGCTCATCCGCTACGTGGACAACAACAGGTTAGCTCTCTGATGATGCAGCATGTGATGGACTTTATTTAAAAGGTGTATTCAGAGGGAAGATGGGGCAGGTGTTGGTATTTACAATAACAAAAAGTGCAAATGTCTCTGGATTAATGTTTCTCTGCCGCTGCAGGTCCAGGTGGCTGAAAGAACCAGACGCTGACTCCAATGAGCTGTTCAGAATGGTGGCTGAGATTTTCATCCTCTGGTGCAAGTCACATGTATGTTCCTTCATCTCCAGTTCACACACATTAACCTACGAAAAAACAGAAACAGAGCCTTTGTTAATTCAATTGTATTTTATTTCCTGTCTTTCTCCAGAATTTCAAAAGAGAGGAGCAGAACTTTGTGGTTCAAAATGAAATTAACAACCTTTCCTTCTTGACTGGAGATAATAAAACCAAGATGTCAAAGGTACGTTTTATATCCTCATGTTACATCTCATCACTGTCATCTTGACTTTCTTATCACGGCGCTTCAACCGTCAGCATCTGGCATCAGTGTAATGTCAGCAAGATCCAGAAATAAAAAGATTCATGATTCATCAACACTTTCTCTGCCATTTTAGCACATGCTAATACGTTAACATGTGAAAGGCCAATCTCAGAGGTACAACATGGATGCACACTATATGGTGCACATATGTGATAAACCATCCATAAAACTTGTGAACCTTTGTTGACGTCTGCATGGGTCAACTCAGATAATAAGTAATTATTTATACAGCACTTTTATCAACAATATTACAAAGTGCTTTCAAGGAACAAATGGCAGCACACATCCATGTGAGGTATCCATCAACTGCTCTGTTCTTCTATCTTCTATCTCTATCTTCCTTTATTTCTAACAGTCATTTAAGGAAGACAAAGCGTGAAACAGTGCATCAGCTGCATAGACCAGCTTATTGGCTTCTGTGCTCCAGTTGCCAGGCAGTTAAAACAATTTGTGCCGCTGTGCTATACAGTCGTTTGGTTATATATTATTTTACCTGATTATTTGTGGCCTTTATTCATCACCATATCCGGAATGGTAACTTTGGTCATTCCTCATTACATCTGGAGTAATGAAGCCATTCAAAACAAACCATGTGATCACATTCCACTGCTTTGTGTGCAGGTGATAGATAGTGGTGACCTGGTGTGTTTGGCCGATAGTTACCTCTACCTGTTTTATATTTGATTGTAGTTAATGTGTGATAAGGCTGTGTTTGGGTTTAAATATATATACATAAATTAATATGGAAATTTGCATTTTTTTTGTCTAGATGAGTTCTGCTTTTGTGACATGCAATACTTTTAATTTATTGTTTTAAATGTTGAAATTACTTTAAAAAGGGAAAAATAGTTATATTACCTTAAAACACTAGCTTATTAAACCCTCATACATTTTTATTCACCGTTGTAAATTGTCTGGGGTTATTATCTTACTTTCAGTCTGGAGGACAAGACCAGGAGAGGAAACATAAGAAACGGCGAGGTGAGTTCTATTCCATCCAAACCTCACTGATCGTAGCTGCTTTGAAGAAAATGCTGCCAATCGGCCTCAACATGTGCACGCCGGGGGACCAGGAGCTCATATCTCTGGCCAAGACTCGCTACCTCCTGGTGAGAATGTTATCTTACACTGGCCATACATTTTACTGGAATCATACGACTCTTACACAACAAGATGTTCAAAAGATATTATACCAGATTAATTTTAAAATGAGAAATCTTCACATGTGCCTGTCTTTTGGGAATTTTTTTTTTATTTTGCCTCCTGTTCAACAGAAAGACACAGATGATGAGGTCAAAGACCACATCCATCAGAATCTGCATCTCAGAGAAAAGGTGAACATGTTGAGATCAGTATTTCAGTCAGTGATTTTTAGCTCCTGTACACTGTAGGCTGGTATTTGACATCTTTCTTTGTAACACCCCCCCCCAGTCAGAGGACCCTGCAGTGAGGTGGCAGCTAAACCTCTACAAGGATATAGTGATGAGGAGCGAGGGGCCTCCGGACCCTGAGAGGGTGGTGGACCGGATCCAGAGGATCTCTGCCGCGGTCTTCAACCTGGAGCAGGTCAGGCTTTAACATTTAGGTTTCTGAGCTGCAAATGAAACTTGGGGTTTTATTAACTAAACGTGTGCATCGTGCAGTGACAGACATACATGGAATATAAAGGTCGATAAAACTACAGGATCACCAGACATGCAGGAACATTCAGGTTCAGGATGAGCTACCAGAGGAAAAACCTGTCTGCCTGATAATTTTATTCTCTGTAGTTTATCCAGTTGACAGTGACAACCAATGCATCGATTGACTGATCATCTTAATAGTGACTTCTTCTGCTCCCATTAGGTGGAGCAGCCACTGAGATCCAAGAAGTGTGTTTGGCAGAAGCTGCTGTCGAAGCAGAGGAAGCGAGCGGTCGTGGCCTGCTTCCGCATGGCTCCGCTTTATAATCTACCAAGGTATTATTGTTTACTGTTACATCTCCAGAGTTTACACTTCATCTTCTCTTTTTTAAATCTCAAATGATGTTACAGCCTAATAATGAATCCAGAATGACACTCCCATATTTGGACAATGGACTGTATTTATTTATTTATTTAGCACTTTTCTAGTCTAGTCGACCCTCAAAGTTCTGTGTAGTACAAGTCACACACACATTCATTCACTTTATGCACTTTTCTTTATATGTGGAACTTTTTCCAGTAAACTCCATTCATACTCCATCGGGGGCAATTTTGAGGTTTAGTATCTTGCCCAAGGAGACTTGGGAATGTAGCCTGGAGGATTGAACCACCGCCCCTTACATTTTTCAGCAGGAGAGAGAGAGCTCCCTGAGCCCCATCTATGTTTGCCAGCCCACCACACTTTCTTCTTCTGCTTGTGTGTGACTCATGAATCTCATTTTTCTCTTCCTTGGTTCTGACCCTGCATTAATGCACAGCACCCCCTCCCTCCCTCACTCCGTTTGTAGGACAAATGTCTGGCCCGCAGCTGTTATCAAGAAACAGGGAAGAAAAAAAAAAGGGGCCACTAGCAATTTCATGCCCTGCTGCTCTGTAACTCAATCACCAGGAGCCAGGCAGAGAGCCACAGTCGGGAGGAAAACAATTATAAGGCCCAACCAGGAGGTGGTCATCTTCAATATGTGCTCAGACAATGCAGCCCGCCTCCCTGACAGCATGACTCATTTAGTCAGAGTTGTTGACGGTGAAATATGACACAGCACAGCTAATAATTACCACACAGTATTTAGAATGCAGACACAGCCGATTGTTTTTATTTGGAGTGATAAATGTCGGAGGGATGGACGTGAAGCTTGCAGACGATTTTCTTTTTCTGAGTTTTCACACTTTCAGATGTCCTCTCTTTCTCTTTTCTGTCTCCGTTCAGCCTTTCTTCTCTCCTCAGTGTCACACTCACCATGTTGTACCTCATCCCCTCAGGCACAAAAATAATAATTACTTCCTGAATGCCTACCGACATATGTGGCTGGAGATAATGCATGAGAACGCAGACTATGACAGTCTGCTCTCCATGCTGACGGTAACGTAGCGCTGATGCGACGTCGCCACTGTTTGACCTTGCATACCTGTCTTCTAACCTTCCCCTTCGCTTTCCTCCAGGCACGGGTCTATGCTACATGATTTAACCCCCAGATATTTCCACTGGTGTTTCCACTGGTCCACATCTGTACAGTGATGCATCAAAATGAATCAAACTGAAATAACAATTTGCTGTTTGTGAGATGACACTTAGCTAAGCTAAGCTACAATTCCAAACTACTGTTGCAGATGCATGCCTGCTTTATATAGTCACTGTGCAGATCCTTCAGACTGTATAAAAAGATGGACATCGCCTATTTAAAAATTAAGCCAAAATATCCCAGATTCGAATGCTGCCATCTTGTGCCTGTTTCTCCCCATTTGTATACCTTCCAGTAACTAAGTAAAACCAAACTGACTTGTATTCTGACTTTTTAGTTTGGTCCATGTCCTATCTGTTAACATGGAGGAGGCAGGGTTAATGACCTGTACTTCAGCAAGTCACCAGGGGGCGATCAAGACACTTTGTCGTCACTTTTGGGGAGTTGTCATCATGTCCATCTTAAAAATACAGTCTGTGGCAGAAACGTATTAATCTAGTCCCTGAATTGCATTTTCTGCCGGCTGATGGGACTAGCTTGTTTGGAAAAAGTGTGAGTAAACCAACAGTCTGGCAGAGAGCATATACGTAACAGCTCTGTACAATAGTTTCCTCTAAGGTGACCAGTTGGATGTGCCAGTGCCCTAAACTAACCTGTATTAACCCCTCCTAAAGGGACGTCTCCCTTCTTTTGCTTTCTAACCCGGGCTAATGTCCTCTCGCCCTTCCTCAGGCATCGCTCTATTAACCTCTTCCTCCTGGCCTATCAGAGAATATGGATAGAAACAGAGGAGTACTCTTTTGAGGAGAAGCTAGTGCAGGATCTTGCAGTAAGTACATGTGTTAATCTCAGCGCCGTCCTGGGAGCCGAGCATCGGCCCCTTTACCATCCTCCTTTACTTGTGTCATTGTGAAAAGTGCCAGTTTCACCGTGTGACGCCGAGTCGTTGTCAGTCCTACATAGTGTTTCTCACGTATCAGTCCATGTTTGGCAAGCATGACATCAGCGCTGATGTCAGAGCTAGCTCTCGTGAAGTGTTGTGTAGTCTGTCTCCATTCAGCAGAGGTAAGAGAGCATCCTGTCACGATGCTAGGACTCACTAATGAAAATTATGAAAGTTTCGCTTCCTTTCCTAAATTTTCACTGTCATGAAATGTCACAATCATGGATTGAATTTGTTGTAAGCTAAATAAATACAACACACACCCTAACTGCTTTCTTCTTATTTCGCACTTTCTAATCTTTGAGAATCTTTGATTTACAAAGACTGATTTCCAACTTCAGTTATCGGATTGAAAATAAGACTCTATAAAGAAGGCACATTGGAATTTGACAAACCCTCCTGTGCCAATGAGTGGGTTTTCTTCTTTACGGTTTTTACTCAATCTAATCTTCATCTACCCCCTTAGATCGTACATATTTGCCACAGGGGATCACCAAAAAAGTTAATGTTGTAACACATAACAGAGCTTTAAGATTCAACCAAACCAAAATAGTTCAAATGTGTCTGATATCATACGATGGAGTATTAGGGCCACTTAAATGGAAAAAAAAGTAGTCATAATAACACAAGATTTAAGTTGTAATATGAGGATAAAGTCATAATTTTATGAGAAAAAGGTTGTAATGTCAGTTATATTGAAAGTATTGTTGTATAGCACAAGAACAAAGTTGTAATTTTATGAGGCAAAGTTTTTTACAAGAATACATATCTTGTCTTGAAATCACAGATTTTTTTGCCTTTAAGTGGCCCAAATACTTCTTATGACAGACTCTAGAATTAAGGACAGAAAATCTAATTAAACCCAGAGACTCACCCCATATATGCATGCAAGCGCATGTGCCAATGACTGTACCCCATGCTTATGCTTGTGCATGCTGTCAGCATATTTAGTCACAATCTCATTCTCATAAGTATAGCATTGTATAGTCAGGGGTAGTGTGACTGCAGCTATTGTTCAAACAGACGTCTCAGTTTAGTTATATTGTTGACATTGAGAGTACAAGCCTGAGCCCCAGTGTTGTATGACTTTGTCCAGAAGACGCAGCCCATAGTGGAGGAAGAGGAGGAGGAGGAGGTTAGAAAACAACCAGACCCGCTTCACCAGCTCATTCTGCATTTCAGCCACAACGCTCTGACTGAGTGCAGGTAAATACACACTCACCGTCACACACCGGGGCACCTGCTGCCAGCACGCACTTCTCCATCTTTGCCACATAATAGTTTCAACCTGCCTCATAGCTAATAAACACGTGTATTAAGCTAAATCATTTCCATATGTTTTATGACCTGAGGGGAACTATCACTTTGTTTTTGTATTTATCTTGCTGCTTATTGTAAATCATTGCAGTGACTTCAAATAAAATCACAGAAAGTTGTTTTTTTAAAGATGTGAGCTGTAAGTTTAACCATCAGATATTCATCTTCCTCTTTTAGTTCTTTGGAAGAAGACCCCCTGTATATTGCATATGCAGATATGATGGCAAAGGTATTATATTCTCTCCATTCCTTTATATGAGATTTATGGGGTTGAGTTATTTTCTATTCAGGTTTTACAATTTGTTGTCTCCTCCAGAGTTGTGCAGAAGGTGAAGAAGAGGAAGATGAGGAAGGAAAAGAGAAAACATTTGAGGTACTATTGATTTCTGGGGAGTTTTTTTCCTGCCTTTCACTTTGTTTTGTTTTTACACTCTTACTCTCTTTCAATCATTTCCTTCAGGAAAAGGAAATGGAGAAGCAGAAGATGCTGTATCAGCAGGCCAGACTCCATGATCGAGGGGCTGCAGAGATGGTGCTGCAGATGATCAGTGCCAGTAAAGGCAGGAAAACACACACACACACACACACACACCTGCTTTCCTACTCCTGCCCTCTCTGATCAAACTGTGGTGTCTGATTTGTGATCCTCAGGTCGACTTGGTGCTATGGTGACATTCACCCTCAAACTGGGCATCTCCATTCTGAATGGGGGAAACACGGTGGTCCAGCAGGTACACAGCCCAGCACATGCAGACATTGTGCAGTCGACAGCATCAACTCTTCATTAATGATTTGTTTGTTTTGATGCAGAAAATGCTTGACTACCTGAAGGAAAAAAGAGATGTTGGCTTTTTCAAAAGTTTATCTGGACTGATGATGTCTTGCAGGTAATTGAGCCATAAACCTATTATCATACTTTAGACTTTATTTACTTTTTTCTTTTATTCCTCAACTGCAAAGAAAATTCGGAAAAATTGCATTTTGGGATGTGAAGGATCCTCTGTTTTGATGAAAATCTAAATATGTTCTGACTTTATTTTTCTTCCACAGCTTGTTGAAAGTAAAATCCTGAATTATTGGAGCTCTTAAACTCTGAAAAACACACATTTCTGAAATATAGAAATACATAAATGCAACACTTCATTGTTTGTATTTCACCTCCATCAGTGTTCTGGACTTGAATGCTTTTGAAAGGCAAAACAAAGCTGAAGGTCTGGGGATGGTTACTGAAGAAGGATCAAGTAAGTGAGGATGATAAACATGGTAAACTGTCTTATTGTTTACTTACCTACAGTATGATTGGTTCATTTGTTGTCCACCAGGAGACTTTTAATCCTGCTGAGCATTTGTGACCTTACTGTGGAGCTAAAAACAAGATTAACATTTGGTCTCCAACACAAACGATAGTTGATTACTTGCATATAGAGCAGGAAGTGAGATATGATCAAAAGTGGTCACAGGAGACACATAAACATTAACGCTGACCACTTGTGATTGGATCTTTCAGGAAGGATGTTGATACTGTGTCTGAACAGGGCCTCAGTTTTACAGAACATGGTCCAAACCTCTGCCTCGCCGCAGTTATCTCAGAGGAACATGTAGAATTCTTGTTATGTCTCATTCTCGTGCGTTAGTTTGATGAAACATTTGCTCTTTCATTTTTTTTTTTGACATACGAGCCCATTTCCACGTCACGTCTGTCTCTTGTGTCTCATGCCGTGTCCGTCATTGTCCTGCATGTGAAACCTGTGCTACTGTATGTCTAAGTCCTGTCTGGGCCCTTGTTGCAACTGCATCCACATAAAAGTCCACTTCTAATCAGAGTTCTCTATTTGATCTGATGGGTTACATACAGTACATGAATAGATTTTTCTCATGCCAACTCATTCTCACCTCATCAGCTCAGGCATAAGTGATGGTAACTGTCTAACCTGTAGTCCAAACACCTGCCCAGTGAGCAGACGCTACCTTTAAGACTGTTTAATCGTACCCGTATATGTCAATGTCGCTAATCAGTGTGAGTATGTAAAGTTATATCTATACAACGCTCTCACTCTTTCCTGTTCCTACTTCTTCTAATTGAATCTCAATGTCTTCTCCTTTGCTTATGTCTGCTTTTTGTTTTGTTTGTTTGTTTTTCTTCTGGTCATGTTTTTTATCTCATCGGTCGCAGTCAACGTGAGTGAGCGGGGTAAATACACGGTTTAGATTCTACTCATCCTATTGCAATGCTGACATCTTGATTGCTCTCCGTTCAACCCCCCCATCTCCCTGATTCCCTCCCAATCCCTGCCTCCTCTCCTCACCCTTCCTCCTCTCCTCACCCTTCCTCTTCCTCCTCCTCCTCCTCCTCCCTCTTCCTGAATGCATAACAAACAACCACCTCCTCTGTGCCCTGGACTGACGGAACGCATGCATGCTCCTTTTACATCTGGATAGATTGTTCAGTCCATGGTCAGGTGCCTCAAACTGACTCAAATCTCTCCACGTCTTCTTTTTTAATAAGAAGTCAATGCTTTTCATTTGTGTGGGACCTTTTTTATGTTTCTTAATTTTTATAAATACTAACCAGCGCTTTTAAAGAAGTAATCCTGATCCCAAAGCTTTGTCTGTAAGAAACAACAAAGCTTTTTGCTGGTGTTAAACAGCAAAGCTTAGATATAAAACCCTATTCCTCGTTTGTGAAATGATGCACTATACCTTGTTTGTGTGTTCTGAAAACATAATTTGACAAGTAGACAGCAGCTTTATGAGGAAGTGAAAGCCATGCAAGCTCCGCTGCCTGTACTGGCGTTACAGTGATGATCTGACTTTCTCAACGCTGAAACAGACAGTTAATCTCATTTCCTGTTGTTAGGTTCCAAGGTTCTGCAGAACGATGAGTTCACTCAGGACCTCTTTAGGTTTCTACAGCTTCTCTGTGAGGGCCACAACAATGGTGGGTGGACTCTTTTCCCGATACAGAAAAACTGGAAAGACGTTGCTCGCCAGGCTGCGTGTTGAGAATCTACTCCTCTCCAATCTGTCATTGTTTTAGATTTCCAGAACTTCCTGAGGACTCAGACAGGGAACACAACTACAGTCAACATCATCATCAGCACTGTGGACTACCTCCTGAGACTCCAGGTATGATATTTAAGATTTATACAGGATGATATTTTGCATATTCATTCATCTTCTTTAACTTGCCCACTCTATTTTGCATTTCTCCTCCAATAGGAATCCATCAGTGATTTCTACTGGTACTACTCTGGTAAGGACATCATCGACGAGGCCGGTCAGAGGAACTTCTCCAAAGCTCTGGCAGTGGCCAAACAAGTCTTCAACTCATTAACTGAGTATATACAGGTTCGATTATATCACAGTGCACTGCAACACAAGTAGAACTAATACAATTTTTAATGACGCCACATAAAAAATCTGAAGTTCAATTAATATTACGTATTGAGACTGTGATCTGCTCTGTGTCTCCAGGGTCCGTGCATCGGGAACCAGCAGAGTCTGGCTCACAGCAGACTGTGGGACGCTGTGGTGGGATTCCTGCACGTGTTTGCCAATATGCAGATGAAGTTATCACAGGTATAAACAGTTTGTCTGCATTAAAGTGAAGATGTTGCTATGTGTCACCGGCAGAAAGTAATTACTCTTTAGCTTTGTTGCTGAGTTCCTAGTTCTTTCACTGTAGTGTTTAAGTTGTGTACTGCTCTATTGATTACTATACACTACTTGTATCTGACAGCCATAGTTAGTATTTACTTTGCAAAGATTTCCCTTTATCATATCATGCAATGTTACAATTTGAAGCAACATTTTCTGCCAAGTGCTTATTCCCCCTCCATTGAGGTTAAACTGTAAACCCACGTGTTCTCGCAGGCTTTTGTCAATAGTTGTTTTTTTTATTTACTTTGTATTTCATCTTATTGTATTTCATTCTTGTATATATATATATATATATATATATATATATATATATATATATATATATATATATATATATATATATATATATATATCCATTTTTATTTGTTGTATTTATTAGTCAACTCATCTCTTAAGAAGTGCTTTATAAACTTGACTTAATCCATATTAGATATAAGCAGTTTTGAGGAATGTATCTTAACTTCCACTCATCTTTGCCAGCCACAGGATCTTTTAGAATGTGTCCTGCCACTAGAGGGAGCTCCAGGCCAAGCGATAACTACCTCCTCTGCCACTGCAGCAGTTGCACATATATTTCCACTCAGCTATGTGATGTATGACTTCATCCATGATTCTGTCCTCTGTACCCCCATATGGCAGTGGTTGGATGAAATCTAACCATCTAACCTTATCTTGATGTCACACAAGGAACCGGGAAGAAGGAGAGCACAGGTGGAGGAGTTTTTGAATTTAGCTCATCAAAGTATGCCTCAGATTTATGGCATGCTAAATACAGGCTCCACAGAGACCCTAAACGAGTCAGACTGACCCAACCATCTGCTTCTAGACAGTAAAATAGCATTAACCCTGGTGCTGATGGATGGATGTTCCTAGAAAGGCCTTCTGGGCCACAGCAGGGCCATTGTGGGTCCCTCACATAACCAGGCAGCCTTGATCTCTCCAAATGCAACTTGGGGATATTAGACAGTGTCTTTACAATGTAATCTGTATGATGTAGTGTGATGTGAGTCACAAGGTTTCCCCTTTCTGTCCACTTCTGATAGGACTCCAGTCAGATTGAATTATTGAAGGAGCTGCTGGATCTGCAGAAGGACATGATTGTTATGATGCTGTCTCTTCTCGAAGGTAAATGACTCACTTACACTATGAGTTACAAGGATATTGTCTCTTTCTTATGACTTTCATCAAACACATTTGTTTGCCTGGGATATGATTAAATATTTACAGCAGCAGCTTTGCCTAATCCTGTACAGAGTGTTCCTCGTGTTTACTGACTGATTTTGCTTTTTCTCCATCACTTCACAGGTAACGTTGTCAATGGTACCATTGGCAAACAAATGGTGGACACTTTAGTGGAATCTTCCAGCAATGTGGAGATGATCCTGAAATTCTTTGATATGTTCCTCAAGTTGAAGGACTTGACCACGTCCGACAGCTTCAGGGAGTATGACCCTGAGAGCAAAGGGATCATCTCAAAAAAGGACTTCCAGAAGTCCATGGAGAACCAGAAACAGTACTCCCAGTCTGAGATCGAGTTCCTCCTCTCGTGTGCCGAGGCTGATGAGAACGACATGTTCAACTACGAGCAGTTTGTTGAGAGGTTTCACGAACCCGCCAAAGACATTGGCTTTAATGTAGCCGTGCTGCTGACCAATCTCTCTGAGCACATGCCCCACGACGCTCGCCTCTCAACGTTCCTCGACCTGGCAGAAAGCGTTCTCAGCTACTTCGAACCTTATCTGGGTCGCATTGAGATCATGGGGGGAGCCAAGCGCATTGAGAGAGTCTACTTCGAGATCAGCGAGTCGAGTCGTACCCAGTGGGAAAAGCCTCAGGTGAAGGAGTCGAAGCGGCAGTTTATCTTCGATGTCGTCAATGAAGGCGGCGAGAGTGAGAAGATGGAGCTGTTTGTCAACTTCTGCGAGGATACCATCTTTGAGATGCAGCTGGCTTCTCAAATTTCAGAGCCTGACCCGGTAGAGCGCCCGGAGGAAGATGAGGAAGACAAGCAGAGTGTGATGGAGAACCAGGAGGAAGAAGAGGAGGAGGAAAGCATCATGTTAGAGTCTTCCTCTGCCTTCACGATCGCCTGCATCTCCTTGAGGAAAAGCCTCTGCCACTTTCGCCAAATGTTAACTCTGAAGAGCATGAGGCGGCAGTACAGGAAATTCAAGAAGATGAGCGTTAAGGAGATGGTACGCGGCTTCTTCTCCTTCTTCTGGATGATTATCACTGGACTCTTCCACTTGGTCTACAGCCTGATTTGGGGTTTCTTCCACATCTTGTGGACCACCATGTTTGGCGGTGGCCTCGTTGAAGGGGCTAAGAATATGAAGGTGACAGATATTTTGGGTAATATGCCAGATCCCACTCAGTTTGGCATCCATGGAGACGTGTTGGAGACAGAGAAGATGGAGGCGAGCGGAGCGTCAGCGCTGGCTGAGCTGGGTCAGATGGCTCAGGGGGAAGCGGCCGAGGCAGACCTGATGGCCGAGCTGCTGTACATACAGCCCAAGAAGGAGGGGAAGCACGGGGCTGAGCCGGGGCTGGGGGATGTATCTGAGGTGGTGGTGGGGGATGCTCCATCTATTGCCAGTGCTGTCAGGCAGAAGAAGGCACAGGTCGGTAATCACATTAAATCAAATGTAATGTCTTAACTACTAGACACTAAAACACAACAACATTGGTGTTGAAGATTTATTTAAAACACATTTGTCATCATATCAGTTCAACCTATTAAAGTAACTGATGGTCAATAAATGTATTTCTTACAGATGGCAGCGAAGAAGAGGGCTGTGAATGGAGACTACAAATCTGATTCAGAGAAAGGAGAGTGAGTGTTGAACTTGTGCATTGCTCATCCTCAGTGGCAACTGAAAAAGACTCATCCAAGTGTGTGTGTGTAAACGCAATGACTTATATATGTAAAATGAAAATCCATTGGGCGTCTGTAGTTCCACTCCTCTCTTAGGGCACATCTATGTAAATTTTAGTCCGACAACCCAGGTTAGTTTGTTTGGATGCTGGAGCGGTTGATGGGTTGACTGGAAAGGCAGCGATACTGACACAGGGCAGCAGAGGCTCTGATAAGAAAAGGCAGAGATGGTAAATCTATGCAGCTTGAGTAGGCTGCCGAGAGGATGTGTACAAGTGAGGCACGTCACATGAATAGAGCCGTGCAGCCAGCGTTGACTTTCTGAACTAGCTCACAACCATCGCTCCATGTGTATTTCTCTCAGGTGCATGTATCTTCATGACACTAAAAGAGGATTTGTCGTTGCAGTTCAGAAGACGGCGAAAAGAAAGACCATGACAAGTCTAAAGATGAAGGCCCTCCAGAGCACTCAGCGGGGGAGAAGAAAGCACCGAAGAAGAGGCTCGGCCAGAGAAAAGAACCACCAGAGGCCTTCATGGCCAGCTTCTTCGCTGGCCTGGAAATCTACCAGACAAAGATGCTGGTGAGATATCTTAAAAAGAGTCTGATGTTTCAACCACAGCTTTATAGGAGAACCAAAAAATTCCATCTATACGTCCTCAATCCAAATTATTATTTTCACAGAATTACCTTGCCCGAAACTTCTACAACCTCCGCTTCCTGGCACTTTTTGTCGCCTTTGCCATCAACTTTATTCTGCTCTTCTACAAAGTAAGATTCTAGTCAAGATACAATTCTGTGAATAAAGTAAATCTGTAGATAAAGATTACAGATTGTTATAAGTGCTCAAGTGAAAACTCAGAAATGCTTTCTTGTCTTTCAGGTAACTGGTGATTACTCAGACGATGAAGACCCCTGGAATGGTCAAGGTAGAGCCGGGGAGGAGGAAGATGAAGGGGCCATTGAGTACTTTGTCCTGCAGGAGAGCACAGGCTACATGGCACCAACGCTTCGCTGTCTGGCAATACTGCACACCATCATATCTTTCCTGTGTGTAGTGGGATACTACTATCTGAAGGTGCAGTATCAAAAAAAGAGGCATGATTTTAAATTTCAGTACACTTTTTCTTAGTTTGTGACTTTTAGAAACAGTGTAATGATTTAAGCAAAATAGGATTTTGGTTCATACATTAATTTGGAATTTATGAGCAAAAATATGAACATTTGACATGTTTTACAAGAACGTTATTAGCCATGGTGTGATTTTTCACTGCTTTGTTGTGGATAATAAACCTTATTGATATTGCACATTTAATGCCTCTGCATCAGCCAGAGGCATTATGTTTTCAAGGTGTGCGTCTGTCCCATTCTTGTTAACATGATATTTTATGGTCAACTGGAGGGAATCCTTTCAAGTGTGGTACAAATGGACTCACAGATTAACTGATTAGATTTGGATGGTGACAGGTTAAAGTTCAAGTTTGCCTCACAAAATGTGTTTGTCCTTTTGAATATCTCACATCTTAAGCTTTCCTTAATGGAATCTGTTAAAAATTTGACCAGTTGTTACTTTAACTCAAAGGACAAAGGTCTTGATGACCTCATATGTGTCTGGAGCTTGCTGCACCTTGTATTTTGTGAAGCATTTTGGTCTACCAGGTTGTTTTAAATGTGCCATATAAATAAAATTTACATTGACATTTAAAAAAAAATTATTTAGACTGATACTGCACCGGTTGACGGAGGCGTAAAATCCCATTGCAATCATTCTAGTCTTAACAAAAGAAAGAAAACTACAGCAATCAAAACAACAGAAAGATAATCAGGTCATAAAAAAGAAGGGAATAAAAGTTCATTACACAGAAAATAAAACGGTTGGATGTCAAACATTCACAAAAGCTTTGTGATAAAAAATATTTTGAGAAGATATTAAAAGGCATCAAGGATGTTGTCTGTCTGATCTGAAATTTGAAGCAATAACCTGTTCCCACTAAATCACAGACAGAGATCTGGGAAAAAGCAGCAAACCACACTCACATAAACACTGTCCTGTGTCCAGCAGGAAATAAGCCTGCAGTATATTGAAATTAACTGTGCATTATATCCTTCACTGGGCAAATGATGCAGCTAAATTCTCTGCTTGTATGAAAGGTTCCACTGGTGGTGTTCAAACGTGAGAAGGAGATAGCGAGGAAGCTGGAGTTTGCCGGCCTCTACATCACAGAGCAGCCGTCTGATGATGACATTAAAGGGCAGTGGGACAGACTGGTCATTAATACACCGTGAGTCAAAAAACAGCTCAGGTATTAAACTCTCTGACTCATAATCCTGTATGAACAAATATTAAATGCTGTTTTGTTTTTTTTTCCTTTTTATCAGTTCATTCCCAAACAACTACTGGGATAAATTTGTCAAACGGAAAGTAAGTGGCTTATGTAATTTTTGTGTTAATCTGTTACGCACACACAGAAGATAAACCAAATCTGGTGACATTTACTAAATGTCAGTGTTACAGCATCGTCGTGTCCTCTGTTCCTGCCGTTCGTAGGTGATCAAAAAGTACGGAGACCTGTACGGAGCGGAGAGGATAGCAGAGCTGCTGGGTTTAGATAAAAGTGCCCTGGATTTCAATCCGACAGAGGAAACTGTTGCCAAAGAGGCTTCGCTGGTGTCATGGTGAGAGATTAGACGGATAAAGAGTGCAGACGTGCCAGAAATGAATTGAACCAAAAATAGAGGTCAAACAGAAAATTGAACCTCTCGTATCAACTTTTCTCTGTTGCCAGGTTAAGCTCAATCGATACCAAGTACCACGTGTGGAAATTGGGAGTGGTGTTCACAGACAATGTAAGTTGGAAATGGCAGAGTGGATGATTGTTATGGATGGATGGTTAATGAGAGGATGCGTGGACAGATGGATTCTGATAAACCCCCTCGTTTTGTCTTTTCTCTCCCAGTCTTTCCTGTATCTAGTGTGGTACACCACCATGTCCATTCTGGGCCACTACAACAACTTCTTCTTCGCGGCTCATCTCCTGGACATCGCAATGGGCTTCAAGACCCTCCGCACCATCCTCTCCTCTGTCACACACAATGGCAAACAGGTGAGGCGGAGGCAGAGGATGCAGGTCTTTTACTAAGCAGCAGGGGTCACTGCAGAGTTAAAGGTTGCAGTTAGTCTTTGGTATCACTGGTGTCAAGCCTGTTTAAACAAAGCTTTGAATACTTTTGGTTTCACAGTGGTTATGATTAACACTCACTGTAACATATTTAGACATTCACTTGACAGAGCAACTTGAGCATCCTATTAGATTTATACTTGGCAGGTATCGTCAATCTCATCATTTCTTTAGAAACTACAAAATTATCGATTGTGTCACAGTTGTGAAACTGAAGTATAAATCCACAAGATGCTCTACATATTTCATTTTAACACAGGCCACAGGCTGAGCATCTCATATTCCCCTTCTAACATGACATGAAGCCTAAAATTACGGCTTTATTCTGGTAATATTTTGCGACATTAAACTCTATACTTATACTTCTTTTTTAGTGATCAAAATACTCTTTTGTAGAATTTAATATTCTATAAGATCCAACTTTGATGTACTTATCGCTTTTCAGAGTTTTTGGCTAACATGCTAGCATATAATGTAACATATTAACTAGCTCCAACGCAACATGTACATGGTATTGGATTTATGTGTATTGTCACATGACAATCTTACTTTACTCTGATAAGGTCTAACAGCTCCTCCACTTTTGCTACATGGTTGGCAGGTATCATACCTGTGGATATATAATAGTAAAAATGATGCTTAGTTATCTTCTAATACATATCTTATGTTAATAAGAATTAAAAAGGGAAAAACAGGATGAGGCAACTAAAGGAATAAAGATGCATCCTTTATTCACCCCTGACTCAAATTCCTTCATTTAATTCCCATTTTTGGACTCTCACTTCTTGCACAGATTCTCATGGTTGACCAGAGGCACAAATCAAAATTTAATGTCACCTCAATCTCCAAGGGTGGAAGCACACTCCCTCACACAAACACACTCACACACACACACACACACACACATACACACCTCTAACACTACGCTGCCTGCGGGCGGATCAATCGCGCTGTCAATCCCAATGCAGTTGTGTGAGCCGTTTCTGAACAGAGCTTTATGTCAGATGTGAAATATAAAGCTGCAGTTTTCTGTTATTCACTGCGAATAAGTGACATTTTCCTTTGTTTTCCTTTCTTGACTCACTGCCATGGCTTTTTATCTTTGACCAGTGTGTTTCTACGTGAAGCTTGAATTTCATTATTACCCATAAAATCTACATCTCTGTAAATGTTCCAGTGTTAGTCCGCTGGCTAATATTCAACTGGAGTCCTTTGGCAAGATGTTTTTGAACCATAAATCAACAA
Source organism: Paralichthys olivaceus (assembly GCF_024713975.1). Lineage (NCBI taxonomy): Eukaryota > Metazoa > Chordata > Actinopteri > Pleuronectiformes > Paralichthyidae > Paralichthys > Paralichthys olivaceus. Next base: position 16,663,319 of record NC_091104.1, on the reverse strand, counting down.
ACAATAGAAATAGCACTAAGTGACAGTTGACAACACACAAGCCATGCAGCACAGTGCAAAACAATACTAGAATACAGTGATATAATATGAAGATCGATTAATATATGATATTATTATATAATTAAACTTAACTGTGTGATTCCAATGGTTTTTCGTCCTAGCTGGTGTTGACAGTGGGCCTGCTGGCAGTGGTGGTCTACCTCTACACTGTGGTGGCCTTCAACTTCTTCAGAAAGTTCTACAACAAGAGTGAGGACGAGGACGAGCCGGACATGAAGTGTGATGACATGATGACGGTAAATATCAGTCACATATTTTTCATGTTCATCCTGGAACGACCTACGTCCTGATCCCCACTGTGTGTTTGCACAGTGCTACCTGTTCCACATGTACGTTGGGGTGAGAGCAGGCGGGGGCATCGGGGACGAGATCGAGGACCCGGCAGGCGATCCTTATGAGCTCTACCGCATCCTCTTTGACATCACCTTCTTCTTCTTTGTCATCGTCATCCTGCTGGCCATCATCCAGGGTAAGCTCAGGCGATACTCGCACAATCTTTGAGTACTGTCATCTATCCATCAGAGAAAACTCGATTCACGTCCATCTCACACTCCAGGGTTGTGGCTGCATTCATTACACAGACACCCTGCAGCATATACGAACTGCTCACTGCACTTCCTTTGTGGCTGCAGGTTTGATCATCGATGCCTTTGGAGAGCTGAGAGACCAGCAGGAACAAGTCAAAGAGGACATGGAGGTGAGAGGACATGTCAATATCACTCGCACTTGCCAACCTACGGAGCGCTGAAGCAGGGATGGAATGATGATGGGGGTTTTGTCCTCTGAAGGAAATACTGTCTGATGGTGACTTCATGTGTATAACTTAAACATATATAGATAACAAAATCATGTTGTTTTGCCCAAATATCTTAACTAGATATTCTCCCCTAAACTACAAATGTCCCCTTTATGTCATGTTATATATATGAGACAAGTGTGCTGCTGTCACTTCTGGTCCTACTTAATAAAAAAGGAAAAACAGAAAAGCCTGGGTACAGTATTGACAAATAGAGGAGAACTTTGTTGTGGAACTTAAACTGTACCACACCACACTTCAGGAATTTCTGCAACAGATGGCACCAGGATCTTGAGTATTGAACAGTTCAACAAATGTATTTAATTCAATTAAACAAAGCTCCAGTTTATTTGTTGTCCTTGTTGTACTTATTTGGTCAATCTTTCATTTCCTACTACAGGATTTGTTGCCTGTTGCTTGATGCTAGCTTCAAGTAGGCTACATCATATCCCTTTAAATACAAAAATAACCATGGTTAAAGGCAAAGTAATAATTAGACAAATTAACCTTATGTCAGACTGAAGAGGAAGGCAATATGCATTCTCATTGGTTGATTGTATCCGTTACTTAATTTCATTTACTGAAGCACAAGAAGAAAACTGAATAAAGAGCATGTGTTACAATAATCATTTTCATTTATGCCCTCAGACCAAATGCTTCATATGTGGGATCGGTAACGATTACTTCGACACGACACCGCATGGATTTGAGACTCACACCTTACAAGAGCACAACTTGGCAAACTACCTGTAAGTGTGTCACTTCAAATCGTTTTACCTTTAAAGGTTCAGTGTGTAAGATTTAGGGACATCTAGTGGTATAGTTGCACATTACAGCTGAATATTCCTCACCTCACCCTCCCCTTCCAATCATGACAGAGAACCTGTAGCTTCAGTTGTCATAACAACTCAAAAGGTGTTTAGTTTGTCCAGTCTGGGCTACTGTAAAAAACTTGAAGGACCCGCTCCCCTGTAAATATAAAGTATTTAAATACAAAGGACCCATTCTAGGGTAAAGAAAACAACAATTCATACAATGTAGGGGATCACCCACAGGGAAAATATCACAAGGATTATTTTATATTCAACTTCTGCCAATAGATCCCTTTCATTTTAATCTTACACACTGGACCTTTAACTACAAATGTATAAAATCAATATCATCCTCTTTCACAAGCATGTGTTGCCTCCTTTCTGTAATTGAACCACATGATTGATGGCTTCAGCACATTAACACAACATTAGGGTCAAAGTCACTAACAGCCGCAGTGATCCAGATCACTAGGTGGCTTCAGGTCCTCTTTCCACGTGTCTCTGTGTTTCCCCTGCACTCCTCGCTTATCCAGTGTCTCTCCACAACGCCTGCGAGAATAGAAGGTCTCAGTCCATTTGCGTTCACTGTCAGCCGGCCAGAGGATATGAGAGCGACCTCATTATGTTGCTTCATTACTATTTAATGCCGTGAACTTTAGTGGAAAATAGGTTTGCGATGGCGTGCTCTCATGCACTATTCATCACAATTTGGCATGCTGTGATGCCCACAGAGATACAGCAGCCCGCTTCCATTTACACTTGATTTGGGGAACAACAGGTGATTCTGTGATGGCGTCGGATGGTGTTCCTTTGTTTAGACACTTGCGTCAGAAATTGCGAAGCCTCCCAGTAACACAGAGGGTGACTTTTCCTGTGAATGTTTGAGAATTGAAGTGAGCCTCAGTGACGCTTCTAGTCTCTACGTTGTGCGTTTGAACTGAGATAAGAAGTATAGGCAGGAGAATGTGACTGCTTACTGTGACGTATGTGTGTTTTGTCTGATTGGCATTTCTTTTTTCTCTCAAGGTTTTTCTTGATGTACCTTATCAACAAGGATGAGACAGAGCACACCGGTCAGGTACAGTATAATCATCTGTCTCTGAGGAGGAGTCCACCAATTTAAATAATCAATTACCCTCCCGTCAATGTCAGCGATACCGATGGGGTGTGTGCGTCTTAATATCTAATTACACTCAAGGATATTGTGGTTGTACGGCAGTGTCGCTTCACAGCAAAAAGGTTCTTCATTTGAATCCCAGTTCAGGCAGGGTCTGTCTGTGTGGAGTTGTTATTTTACCCCTGTGTCTGTGGTTTTCTCTGTGAACTCCCACAGTCCAGAGACATGGCCGGATGCCACTGTTTTCCCTCAGTGTAACTACAGGCCTGTGTTTGTGGTCTGCATAGTGTTAAATAAGATATGATTTTCTCAAATTCATAGCTATAATTATAATAATGGCAAATCACACTGGTATTACCTGATGTCAACAGCTTTCCAAGGACAAGCAGCTTCTTTTGTGTCTCAGAGTTTATAAATAATCTAATGAAATAAGTTTAAAAGTTAAAATTAATTAATTTGAATACATATAAACTTGGCTTTCATGGCTGCTCTCATTATAAACAGTTTTTCCACCAGCTTTCAATGTAAGGTCCTGCATCTTAAGTGTGTTAATTATGTAAATTATAATTATTAATTAGAAAAACACTTTTGCTGTTTAAAAAACATGAAAAAGATTAATTGTCCAGCTCTAATCCTCTGCATGTTTTGTATGCATGTGTTTATGTCCAAAAATTGGATAACCTTTCTCCCACTAACTCTTGAAAGTGTTTTTGTATGTGTGTGTCCAGGAGTCATATGTGTGGAAGATGTACCAGGAGCGATTGTGGGATTTCTTCCCAGCTGGAGATTGCTTCCGCAAACAGTACGAAGATCATCTCGGGTAGAGCAGACGCATCCACTTTACCTCTGTCTTTATTCAGTGGGCTGCTGGAATTTGTAGTCCTACATGCAGCTTCTGGACTACAACACTACACAGACATCCCACCAACGGCCTGAGGAGAAACAAGGCAAAACAAGTTTTTATCTAAAACATGGGAAAAGTCTTCTTCTCACATCAGACGTACCTTTGTCACCGTCGGTACAGGACCTGTAACCAGACATTTAGATTATTATTTTTGTTTTGGGACTCGTTTTTTGACAGCGTGTTGCCTTTAACTCCACATAACCCCAAATCATTGCACAATATTTTATTTTGTCTTTTTTGAGAAACACTGGGTTGTTTGGGGTTATGGGACAATGTGTCGGTCACATTATGCACAAGAACCCAACTTCAATATTTTGAGAATGTTGAACTTGAGACTTAAAGCCAAAAGAAAAGCAGAGAAGTATAGTAGATTTATGTTGTGTGCAAAAATGTGATATGGAAAAGTTTTGTTTTTCAGACGTAACCGTGAGATGAAGTTTTAGAATGATGTGGAAAAAAAGGTTTATGTAGGATTTTAAAAAATGCCTAACTTTTTTCATGAAGTGCCTTACTGTACTGTAACTACATTACAATGAAGCTATGCAAGACTTTTGTTTTTTTTCTTTATTGTATGTAAGTACAGTCGTTTTTCTGGAGCAGTGACATGTAGCTGTCCAGAGGTTTGTGGCTGAGGTTTTTCATTTGAAGATGGAAGAACAGCATCTGTTTGATTGGTTTTTATTTTTTTATTTTTTGCTGAATGCAAACGTTCGAAGTATGAAGTGTATAAATACATGAGAAATTTACCGAACACCTTCAAACAAGAACAAACATTGAATTGCTATTGTATGGCCATTTGTATGTAGTAGCTTTGCTGATCTGTGCATTTCTTTTGATGGAAAAAAAATAAAGAAATCAATGCAACAAATGTGAGTACTGCAGCTGTTTCTTTTGCATCCGTAAACATCATATCTTAATGACATTCTTTACTTAATAAGAAGACCACTAAGCCGAAACACTCTGCATAATTTCAGCCCTGAAACAGCAGGATGCAGCATCTGTCTCTGCGGCTAACCCAGATCTTTTCAAACTAATACACCCACTGTGTGCAAATAGCCTTTAAAAGTCAAATAGTTCATTCGACTTACTCCAAAACTAAAAAGCTATATCATAAGTGTAACCTTCCCGTGGCTTTTAATTACACTGTGCTGTTAAGCAGTGGCTGAGGAGATTTAAATTTGGAGTTGGTCATAGAGGTAGGACAGGACCTCAGCAGGCTGCATGATGGGAGTTTTAGCCCTATTACCCATGGTGCCACCTGTCAGCTTGCATCATGTCACCACACCTCAGGCACCAGGGCACCACACGGTGCTGCAGCCTGCTGCTGAGAGCAACTCTGCCTCCTCAACTCAGCCTAGAACAGCTCGGGCGTGTTGACTGGTTTTTATGGTCCAAGCACATTCTGCACATACCTGCAAGAGTAAACCCACAGATTTATCCCTAATTGTTTTAAAAAGCTGCTACCATCATTGTTTATATTGTATAAGATTGTTTTTCATGCACTGGGTAAAGCAAGGGCAATATTAAAAGGAAACCCAATTTGAAGTTTGGGATATATTCTGACAAGCATTATTCAGCATTGTATGAGGCCATTATGGCAACAGGAAGAAACAATGATGTGTGAAATCACTGATATGATCATTTATAATAATTTGACAAAATGAGAGTAGCAGGAAGCTGTTCTCAACATAAGACAGCAACAATTAAGCCAACAATTAAATGGAGACACATTATTATAGGCCTACCAATTCAATTCTAGTTTCCCATTATTAGGTTTGGTGGCACAGTGGCAGCCAAACGAGGTTAGGCCTTAATGGCTTGTTGAGGGAGTTCATGCATAAATATAATTTGGGAAATATTAGAATTTCTTTACTTCTATGCCTTGTACCTTGTACTTTAACATCCATACAAACCACAAATGTGGCATATAGTTCACAAACAGCTGACAACCTACATTAACTAATAAAAATAATAATTAACTAACAACTAACATTTTATATCTCATTTAAAATCATAGAACTCTTCAAATGTGAAGCCAAAATGTCTTGATCTCCCCCTAGTGGCTGGTTGTGATATAGGTCATAAATCCCACCTCCTCCATGTTAGTGAATGGGAAATGGATGGATGAAAATAAAAACTCAACGTACATATCAAATATTTTTTTTTGCTGCAATTGAACAATGAAAGGAACTCCCATCAGTTAAATCCTGAAAAGCTTAAAGACAAGAAACTCCCAGGAGAGAAGACATCACAAGTTCAGTGTCTCTACACACTTAGTCCATTATGTTTTCTGGTCATGAGAAGAAATGGCACGGGGTAAAGAGAAGGGTAATTTGGTGGCAGCTTTATTTCTAGCGACTCCTCACACATTCAGTGTTGCTCGAGTGGTTTCATATCTATGGGTAAAATAGGACACATGGCCGGGGAATGACACAACCCAAGGGACATTTTACACTTCCCTCCTCCACGGTCATCTTCACATTGAGGACCTGATGACTTTTTGCTGTTTTGTTTCTTTTTGCCATGAACATGTGGTTTAAATGAACTGTTATAGGCTAATTTGGTCATATTGACGTCCTTTCTGTGTCACATTCAGAATCCAATATTTTTCATGTAATCTCACATCAGACGCCAAATGATTAGCTTTTCTGTGACGTCTGATCTCATCGCTCTGTGATACCAGCAAATAACCTATTGCAGCTGAAAGTTGTATCTAATCTGTCATATCCCGAGCCCCGCATGGTGCTCAGCACTGTGGAGTGACAGACAGGCCGAGAAAAAAGGGAAAGCAGCTTGAAACACAATCGCTGCCGTCACCTGCAGCTGGCGACCTGCGGAGAAACCTCCAACTGGTGACAAGTCACTGCATATGGTCCCATCCTGCATCCTGTCAGTGTTCAAGCGTTTTATGCAACATCACACAACAAACAACACCTCAACAGCTGAACCAGGTGTGTCGAGAGATGAGAGAGAGAGGCTATTTAGATCATCTTCATCAAACAAGCTCTGTCACCTCTGATCACGCCATTAATGAACAATTAATCCCACAGCACGCTACTCACCTTCAAGTGACAGTTTAAATGTAATCATAATGCTGTGTGTCGCCTGCATAGAGTAATTTCATTGTGATTTCCTGACCTTTGTGAGAGAACATAGAAACCTAATGTGACAAAACAATCCCAACTCAAGGTCAACTCGTCTGCTCTTTCCTGTGCTTTCTACCATGGCAGATTGATAGAGAGATAAATGCTTATAGTTCCAGTTGGATCATTTTATATGTAAGCTGGTTAAGTAGCATATAAAGCTGAAAATCAAAGGTGTTGCACTGCATTGTTTTTTCAACCAACAGCCAGAAAAGGATATTCAGTTTTAATAACAACAATAAATATTTGCAGTGGCGAGGCTGGAAACCTAGATAGCATACGGATGTGGGCCACTTCAGTCAGTGATGCAGCCCTTCTGGCCTTCTTCATGGGGCCTGGACGATATGGACCTGAGCCTAAAGTGGCCCACTTAGAAAATAGAAAATATCTCAAAACAAATGTGGGACTTTTTTTGCAAACATGCGGTGCACTTAGCGAGCTGTGATCTAAAGTGGCCCATGTGATAAATGGTGAATATGGCCCAATTCTTTTGCCACCTTTGGTTTAAATAGGGTATTGCGATGGCTTACTTGTTGCCCAGATGTGGAAAACAGGAGCAGACCACCCAAGTGCCATCATTCATGTATGTGGGCCGGATCTGGGCCAAAAAATATAAAAATTATTAAAATATTGATTATAGGTCAGCTCTAATGACGACTGTTAAAATCACATTGAAAGCTCCAGAGAAAACTTACCAATAAACAGTAAACAATAAACTTACCAGTTAACAAATCACTTTACTTTGTCTTTAAAGAATTGTACTTGGAAAGCAAAGTAGTAACAGATGAGTGTCCATCGATTCAGCATTATACAAGTAGAACAGTGCACGCAGGGGGTGAAACCAGGACATAAATTGAACAGATGGAAACAGAAATATAAAGCAGAGATTTTCTCTAAAAAATTAAATAGGTAGGAGTGTTTACCTCTAAAGACAAAAAACAGTGTGTGTGTCTGTGCTGGCTAACACAAAACCCTGGGTCCTGCAGTTCCAACTCTGCAGTACTGGCATCCTCGTCCTCGACAGATGTGTTCCTCCCTGAAGCACACTCTACATCAATAAAGTTTATATAGGATTTTAAGCTTGTCTGCGATCTCCCCTCTGACTTATATAGATAACTTGGTTTAGATAAATACCGAGAATTAGCTTCTTCTCTCCTACCCTCTGGAATGCTCAAGGGAAACAAGGGCTATCTTAGGCTTTATAGCAAAATGCTATGGAAGCATTGGATAGATTGGATAGCAGTTCTCAGGCGGACATATGGCAATGACTGCTGATGTCTCTCATGATCTCTCTCTTGCAGACTGTAAATCTGTCTATATGTGAGCTTGTAAGACCTAATTGAACTGGATTGCTGCCTCAAGGAAGCTTTGATAAGAAAACTGCAAACAAATTGATGAAATCGACGCCAGTGACCTATATGATGTGAGGACCTCATTGCTTTTTATAGCCCATTTGAAAGGCCAAAAACATCAAATGTTCTTATCTTCAGCATTAAAGCCTTCCTCTAGTTATTAGATTCACATATCTGGATTCCTTCAACAGACAAAGTCAAAGGACCTAAAACACATTTAGTGGACTGTGGTTTTTCTGGGACATGTATATTGGACTGAGGCACTTTGGTTGAGAAAGCACAGCCTGGGTGGGAATCCCTTCACTCTCTAGAGAGAAAAGAGCCTCCTCTGTCAACTCCTGTTTGTTTCATCTTTGGACAGATTCAAACAGACACCCTACGAGAACTAACATTTCTCTTATGGGTTTGCACATCACTTTGAATATGTCTACTGCCAATGAAACCACAAACCAAATGTAATTATTCAATTATACCTCTCGAGTACCTGGACACCACCTTTAATTGACTTTTCTTGTCCTTGGCATTTTGCAGAGCACCAGGTCTTGTGCAGAGGATGTGTTACGTGTCCAAGGTCAGAAAGAGGTGCCTCATCCAGTGGCTGTTGAGTAACTGAATGCTGCTGGGCCAGCAGTGCAGACAGTGATGTGAGGTAAGGTGAACAGTGCTGAATGAGGGGTTGAAGTGAGCTGAACAGGCTGCTTCGTACTCCACGGGTGTTGTATTGCACTGACACGGCAGGAGTCAAGTACGGACCCAGCTCTGACACCGGTCCAAACATACCTGGAGAGGATGAGTCATGAGAGTGGTGTGCTGAGTGACTTTTCAGAGTTCTGCAGTCTGTCTATACTGCTCAACTTTTCATGAAATCATTTATTCAACCAGCGAATGAGATTGGTAGCCCGTAACTGAAAGGAAGCAAATACACTGTGTTTGCACACATTTGTGGAGATCTGTCTGCCCATTAACTCTGAATATAAAGCTGTAGCTAGTGGCCATTTGCTTTTAGTATAAAGACTGGCTTAACATAACCCACCCCCACTATCTCTAACTGAGGCATTTTATGTGACCACATACCATGCATTCAGAAGTACAACTGTTTTGGCTGGCACAATTGGATGCAACTTTGCAAATGTAATACTTGTAAATACCCTGTGTCTTTGTGAATTTGCATTATAAACATACAGAGGCAGGAGGAATATGGTTGTTGTGTCCATTTCTAGCTAATTGGAAGTCATACATCAGAGTGGCTGCAGCTGTCTCCCTATCTCCCTGTTTCTAGTCTGTCGCTGAGCTGCTGGCCACAGCTTCACATTTAACAGACAGATAGTATGAGAGTGAAACACAGAGGAGAGGTAGATGAGAGTATCAGAAAGAGCATCAGAAACTACATGAGGAAGAAAGAATGTTTGTGAAGCAGAGAAAAAATTGACATCTCAAAGCTTGTTGACGATATTATCAACTTACTATACCTCACACGGATCCACCTGTTGTTTGCCACCAAAGATAATTTCTGCGACACAGGGAACCATTAAACACTTTTGTTCCAATTAGTACACGAAGCCAAAGAAACGTATGAGTTATAGTCTGCCTGGCTCGGAAACAAATGAAAGACTCCAATCCAAGGTAATCATGCGGGAGGTTGTAGTAGATGAGTGTAAACACATACTGTAATTAGTGGTTTGTTCCCGATCACCACATTGTCATTCAACACGCTGCAAGCTTCCTGAATATAGTTTTTCAAAGCAGGATGCCACCTCTTCACGGAGATTAACATAATTAGGGTTTGATCGCACCATGTGACTCACACACAGTGAAAAGCAAAGAAATACTTGGGCAATATTACTCAACATAAGCAAAAACAACTGATTGATGACGACCATGAAGACACAGATTGTGTGATTTAATCTCCAGTTGCTCCTCCTATCTTTGAAAAATACAGGTCATTACCCACACAGCATGATGCTGACTAATGCGAGTTGAAGAAGGACACAGACGCTTTTCAAGATCTCCCTCCATTCTTCTGAGCCGTTTTGGATTTCCACTTCACAGCCCATTACCTCTTCCTTGGACGTTTTCCAGAATCAGGTGGGTGAGCTGAAGAAGGGAAATGGTCCAGTGTCATGGGACATAGGCCTGTACATAGCAGTGCACAAAAGCATCTGCCCTTGGACAGCTTGTTCTTATAATCGTGGTACGGGTCACAGAGAGAGTGGAGAAAGGTCGGTAGTTGACAGCTGGTGGTTGACAGTTGGTAGTAGTAGACTTTTGCCCTGTCCTAATTCACCCCTTAGCCCTACCACTTGGCCCTACCCCTCTCAATTTTGCGCATGAATCTTAGTGTATTCAGGACCCCCTAAAAATTAAGGGGTAGACAGAAATTCCTGACTGCTTTATGAACGGAGAAAGCAAATCAAGATGGCGACCATTGCAAGTAAAAGGTTCATTAATGTAAGTACGAAATCTTGTTTGGTTTGAACGGAAAATAGCTAATTTCCTGAAACTGAGCCACAGTGATTCAGTGCAGTGTCATTTGCTTCTGGGTAAAAAAAGATATCCCGCTGGATTTGGACATCTTTATATTTTTATTTTGCAAGAGTAACATAGTAAAATGTAACTATTGTACCACAAGCTCACTCTGTCTTGTGCCCATGTAGTCTTAATCAATGCATGTTTCTGTGCAAAAATAATTCTGCACAGGAGTTGCATTTATTTGATCACCTGAGGCACAGCTGGTGAGGGATTTCTGTTGCAAAAGCTGCCAACCTGGACAAGAAGCGGAGCGGCTCCGGCACATTGCACGTGGCAGGCCTCCATATCTCACAGCCGCCCTGAGGTTAATAAAGAGCCAAGCAATTATGTAATTTTGCTCTAGACAGCACTGAAAAGGAAAAACAGATACAACAATGCCATTTGCTGCTGGGTGGAATCCTTAAGTGCGTTCCACAGGTAATTTCAACATGACATGAGCTTATAAAGGCAATTTACAATTGTTTTTTACTCCGCTTTATTAAATTTTGTGTCCCAAGACTTGGCTGTTATCTTAGACAGCTTTAGGGTATTGTGCACATAAAAACATTGAAGGCATGTTGTCACCAGAGCCCAAAGTCAGTATCTGTAATGGGTTTTATGCTGCCACAGTCATCTTGCTGTGAGATAAATGGAACAATAAGTTATTGATTAGAGATACTATTGTGGCTGTAACTCCCACCTTGAGAATATATTTTCCTGATGTTTTGGCTGCAGATGAAACACTGGGGTTGTTATGCGACAGCCACCACGAGGCTGCAGTCACCGTGGCCACTACATCTCTGCAGCTGATGAAATACCAGCAGTGATTTGGATCATAATAACTGCTGTTCTGGGTCTTCTGCTTGAGATTTTTTTTACTTAGCTTTCCTCAACCATTAACTACATGCAGAGTTAGATAAAGAAAGACAACGCATCTCCACTACCTCCCACTATCCACAATGAAACCTTGTGTATTTGGAGCCATAGAGGTGCAGTGGTGATTGTGGAATGGAGGCACAGTAGCGTGATCCCTGCTCGACCAATCGTGAGTCAGTCTAAGCTATCAATCATGATGCTCCACCCCATTTTTATAGCATCAAATAATAAAAAACAAACAAACAGTGTGATAAAATGACCAAAATTTGTATTTTACTGTACTTTGACTTTTTAGTCCCATCCAATAACATGGAGGAGGCATGATTTATTACCTATAATGCTGCCAGGTGGCAATTGAGATGCTTTGGCTGGGACAGTAATGGCATCCATATTCATAAACAGCCATCAGTTCATCCACAATGTTTGAAAAAGGTTCCTGACTCATTTGATATCATCCATCTTTTGCTCACACACTTAACTGTAACTGCTGCATTTGTCACATCTGAAATCCAACTTCTCTACCATGAGATCAGAGACGGTGTGTGTGTTCGTTGTGTAAACTTACTTAACTACACCAAAGCCTTCCACAGTTAAAACCTTCCAGCACCATGCAAGAACTATGGAAGTGCAACCTGTGTGAGTTATTATCCAAAGTGCTGCCTTAGCTTTATTCTTCTCACTCAACTCCACAGCTTAGTGCAACGTCAACCAATTAGCACACAGCATCACAGGAAAGTGAATCTCATCAATAAATCATGGCACATTATTATAGGATGGAAATAAAAGATTCATGATCTAGAATCCCAAAATGACAAGTACGGAACTTGAAACCATCAAAGTGCACTTAATGAATTAGCTTTGGTTCATCCTGGAACTTTTGGAGAGATGTCACTTTTAATATTTCCTTCACGGCCCAGCTGTGTGAGGCCGCACTTCTGACAGTGGATGCATCAGGAGTTCTCAGCAGTTGGGGGAAGCCATCTGTGTTTACTTTCCATTAAGAAAGGCTCTCTCATCTCTCCATCATGGATACACTTTACATTGTATGTATTAATTAATTATTCAGCAATATTGATATGAGCTCATCTCACTGATGATGGAATTTTGTGCACTGCACTGTACAGATTAAACTTTCCCAGAATGCCAGTAGAGATATTCAGCAACAGCTTATCTTTCTCATACCTGCTCCATTTATCTACAAAGGGATGAGCTGGTGAAGCTGAAACAATATGGGGAGGCTTGCTCTGGGCGAAGCACTGTGAGGTTTCACCCAGACGGTAAATTCAGCTGGGCTTTTGTGATTTAATGCCAAATTCATGAGATGGGCTGTGTGTGTGGGAGCCTGTAATTTGGGCGGGATGCTAAATTGTTTGTGTGGAGGAAGAAGGGACCACATGATGGGCAATGGCTGCACGCCCAAAATAAACACCTTATCAGAGGAGTTGGTGCAGAGTGAATTGCCCACAGACATTAGCCTGCTGAGGACACCTGACAGTTATCTAACCTACTTAGCATTCAGCACCGTGCCGACTGCTTAGGGCAACAAACACTATTTTAATGTGGTGCAATTTTCATCAAGAGCAAGCAGAGGGACTATTATGTGTGATAATTTTAGTAGGAACTTCAGCAAGTCCAGGCAAGTGCTCAGCAAACAAACACACAAGGACGAAAACACACCAGACAGACTCCGGTGTGGCGCCGGTCCACCTCCTCACAGCTTCACGTCCTCATGCGCAAAGATGCATCTGTCGGCCCCTCACTTCAACAGGACTTCACCTGCAGTAACTGGTGTTGAAGTGATAGAATTATTACAAACTTGAAAGACACTCAGTGGAGCACATACCTCTGCCAAGGTCCAACAGTCCCCTTAAATCAAGCTGCACACACTTTTGTCCCCTGGGAAATCTGTTAAAATGAATAAAGAAATGCCCGATCTTGCAATGCCAAAGAAAAAAAATTGCTGGATCCACCCTCTGATTCAGATCTGTACCAAAATTGAATGGCTTCTTTCCTGACCCATACTTCATCCTCCCACCAAATTTTGTGATAGTGAAAAACGACTTGAGCACGTAAAAAAATATCTTATGTCTCATAAAACAGATGCTGACTATTTTTATGCACACATATACATTTGTGAAGCATTTTAATATAACTGCAGAGAACTTCATTGTTTTGAGGGTAATGTTGCAAAATAATGCAGATTCATCATATTTGTTTCACACTGTAACTTATGTTTTATTAAGGACAGAGAAAATGAAACAATGACAATGAGTGACAAACGATTGCAAATAAATTCTTAGATTACAAGCTTCAGTTTGGAAAATATGATTCTGAGTTGATTCCAGGTCAAACAGAATAAAAAGCTTGGGGAAAATAATCTGGTTCAAAAAATAAACTGGTATTTGCATATTAAAGTTCATCCTAATTTAAAAGGTCATTTAAAGCAACTAAAGGAAAGCAGCAGAACAGGTAATGAAATATTGTTAATCTAACTCGAACAGACTGCGAGGCATATTAATGTGAGTGCTGATGATATTTCCATCCCTGCTGGGCATTGCTGTTTTTACGCCGTCCCCAGGTGACATTAGAATTCGTCCACAGGCTTGGCATGGCTGGGAAAACCTTTATTTTCAGTTAACCGCGCCGACAAATTACTGCCAAACAAAATGAGAGAAAAGTCACAACAGAAGCCGAGCTTAAAGGAGAAACCGCTGCCTTGTGTGTCACAACTTACTGAACGTTTCCACTCAGTCAGAGCGATGTCCTGAATTCATGCCTCACATCTCAAACTTTCACTTTAATGGGTCTGACAATGGAATCGCCTATTAAGCTAGTTTTGGCCAAACCTATGTGTACGTACAAATCTGTGTCCCTCGGGTGCCATTAGAAAGGGCGACTGGGTCGGCCTCTGGTCCCAGTGAGGGGCTAAGCTGCTGTAATTTGTGGCTTCAGAGCAGTGAGTGGAGGCAGTCCCACCATGTGGCTGTCGGGGCCTCGCGGAGCTCCGATAATGAGGCAGGTTGCCTCATTAAAAGCCATGAGGCCTGCACACAAAGGAACCTGACATCAAAAGCCTTTAGTATGACTGTGCACACATGCTTTGAACCCAAGTATTAACTGCACTGTTAAGGTCACACAAAAGTCCTCTCCTCTGCCGCTGCTGCCGCTGCACACTCCTTCTTGCTGCTGTTTGGCACAGTGAGGCTGCTCAGTTGTGTGTTTTGCTTCTGGAAATAATTAAGCATTCTACATATTTAACATCGACACCAAAGAAAGACAACAAAGATGGCCTCTCAAAGATGACAGAACAGAGATTAGTAATCAGAGATACTGGGTTAAAACTGCACCATGATTTCTTTACAGATTTTGTAAACACAGTGATTTATCATCAGGACTGTGCTCGGTATGTAATGCTTCACTTCTTTAATTCTAACCATGCAAGCTGTCAAGACTGATATCTTAGCAATTATTGGACAGTTTATCATACAATTTCATGGTCCCCTGTGGATAGATAGTAATGCAGTACTTGGTGACTATTCATGTGCATTGCCATCATTATGGCTTGGTTCTCCTTCATTTAATGGCTTTACGCAATGTGTTCAGTTCTGCAAATAACAGAGTAACGTAGCTCTAAATCAGACAAGCATAGAATTAATCTAATCTCAAAAGGTCCTGGATGTTCAAATCCTCACATCCTTTATAATACTAGACCATGCGCTGTAACCTTGCAGAATCCCACACCCTATTATTAAGATGCGTTAGCTACAGTTATAATATACTGTTTGTTTTACAGTTTATCCTTAACATGGATTCCCTCCTTGTCATGTCCCCTAAGGTAGTTTATAACAAATGGTGGCTCAAATTGAATAACCAAAACCCATTCGTCATTTCTGCTCAACTCTTCAGGAGCCTCCATTGGTGTTAAGGAACACTCCCTTCTCACTATAGTCTCACCTAGGACACACCTGAAGCTGCCTGTAGTATCTCCCTCACAGGACTCTGATTAGTCTGGACCACTGTGGTTCAGACACGAGCAAATTTGGAGGAGAAATCTATCCCTGTCATGAGTTTATATTATAACATTATGGAAAGGTATTACACAGCAGTGCACATATCCTCAGTGTTTGTTTGTTTGTTTACTTTCTGAGTCATTTTAAATGTCTCCACCTTGCTGTAGGGTTTCTTCTCTAATCCCAATGCAGTTAAGTTGCTCAATAATATATTTTGCTGTGGGCAGTGTAATGCATTAAATGCTTTATGGTCTCTTCAGTTCTCAAAAGTTCAAGAGTATAGTTTTGAAAGAAGATATATGAAAACATAAATCAAATTTTTTGTCATCCAACATGTTTTTAACCTTAGAAACTTTAATGCATCTATTCAAGATAAAAGAATCTTTGGAGTTCTCTTTTCATAAACCTCACACTGGCATTAGGACCTTTCAAACACATTATAAAAGAGAATTCTTATGAAGGAATCTAAAGATAAAATATCACCAGCTCCGGAAAGAATGAAATATATGAGGTATTTCGGAGTCAGACATTTTGAAGCCCATCTTTTGTTGCATCAAATCAATTATCCAGTGTGCTACATTTCTGGAATTCCACACAGGTCCTTGAAAACTTGAAGCAAAGAGTCTCGACTGAGCCATTAAATAATTACTCTTCTTGTCGTTCGTCTGCCGGCATTTTGCCACTGAGCTGTATGGAGTCATAGGGGGATTGATGGTGAGTGTGTGCGTCAGGGATCAGATGAGATGCGCTCTGACAGCTCCGCTCTACCACCGCTGGACTGCACATGTCAGGATCCAGACAGCATACGTACAGATAAGAGTGAGAGTTGGGAGTCGTGTCTGTGTTTTATTGGTCTGAGGGTGTATACGTCTTCTTGTCTGTCACCCGTCTGTGGCTCTTAGCGACAGATGTGTGCATGTTGAATTGTGTGAATAGTTTGTTGGAATATCCAGCAGGGCTTCAGGGTTATCGTTTTACTGTTCTTCACTGAACACCTTGGGCTGTGGAACGTGTAACCATCCACCGTCCCCAGGTGCATCAGCTGAACTCAGGTTAGTGGGTCTGTCACCAGACACATTCAGAGCTCGTGGACCTCAGGCCTTGAGGTACAGATGAGGACGGGCAGATGCTCAGGCGTGAAATGCTTACCAAGGAATTTCAACAGAGAGCGATAGAAAACTAAAGTGACAGAAACAGAGGAGGCGGAAAAACTGAATGAGTCACCATGAAGGTCACAATGCATATTCTTCTGTTTCTCGTGCAGATGAGTCACAGTGGAGTAATGTACAATGATGTTTTTGATGTTTTTTCCCTTCATGTCATGTCGAATGATCGATGACATTTTGAAGACGTGTCAGTGGATGTGAAAACACTAATCTAGACTTTATCTCTATTTCTTTGCAAATGCTTGATGACATTGAGCCCAAGAGGTGATGACGCAGGCGCTCAGGACAGCGGTTTAGTGATTTGGGTTTTCAGTTAATATGTTTCACTGACTGCTGCTGTAGCTCATTATCCCAATTCAATATTGAATAAATAATCATAGACTCGAGCTCCCAACCTCTTCTGTGTTACCAACAGTGCTAGGACCATTCATATTGGTCCATAAAGGTAACCATCCATCCATCAATCCATAAGTACATCCATACCACTTATACTTGGGGGTTATGGGGGGCTGGATCCCAGAAGACATTGGTTGAGATGCAGGTTAAACCCTGGAGAAGTCACTTGTCCATTAGAGGAACTTTCAAATCCAGAACGTCAACCACTGCACCCCTTTGCCGCCCAGGGAATCCATTATTCATTTTGCATAATAACCAGAATTGCATTAAAACTCCCCAAATTACACAATTCTCTCTTTAACTGTTGAGCCATAACCTGAGGGGTAGAACCGAGCCTTTAAAGTCAGCAGTAATAACTGCTCATGCAGTAGCTGGTGAAAGGCCTTAATTCAGGGATATTTTTACTTATAAGTAATTTGAAATTAAATTCTTATTCAAGCATTTTTACGTTTTGGTTTAAGGGTCTTAACCAAAACACACCATCTTATTTTACAGAAGCCGAATTCTATGGAGCTACAGAGAACTGACCACTCCCACCATGAGAGACAATGAATGTTGACAATGAAAAGAGCAGAGTTTCTTTCAGTGAGTTGTTGTTTGTGAAAACCTGGTCAAGCCAGTCGCTGCAGAAAATTTGATGCTGTTTCTGTTGAGATGTTCTGTCATTCTTCCTTTTTGGCTGCTCCAAGCTTTGACCTGTACCTACACCTTAAATCGACGAGCATTGAATTCTAAGCAGCGACTGTGTTTTCATTGTTTGGCCTATGTAGCTGTTGCGGTTGTGTTGTGGCATTTGCATTCACGTTGTGACTTTTGTAGTTGTGTTGTAGCTTTTGCATTTGTGTTTTACATGAATGCCCTTGTGTGAGACGTCTGGGTTTGTGTAAACAAGAGCCAGTAAACTCTGAAAGTAACTTTCGATCTAACACAACAGTTAAAACATTCTTTAGAGTAAGTAGACCAATGTATGGTAACAACACAATAATATGCATTAGTAAAGCCTGAAGAATACTTCACTCTGAAACAGCCTTTTATTCTTTGGCAGTCCAGCTTATTGCTGTACTCACAGTGAAAAGCAGCCTGGTTGTAATCCACTACAGTCATTTTAAATTATTTCTTCTTCTTCTGACAGGAATGCATTTACTGAGAAAGGTATTCAATTTTAAATGGCTTCAAACGTCTGATGCACAAATGTCTTGGATTCTTGTTGTCGTACAACAGTAATGGATGGGCTATAAATGCACCTGAGGACACAAACGCTCAAGCACTGTCAAGGGATCTCTGTAAATGTAATGACATATGAATTAAATGTGAGAATGTGTCTTCATATGTCCTCAAATAGACCCTGTTTATCATCAGTAACGTAAAATGACAGATGAAGAATTACAGCTCTTGCAGTGCAGCTCAGAATTGGTTGACTCTTTGATCAGCAATCACATTTTGAACACCTCCATATCACATCAAACTAAATAAAATGAGGTAGTTATCTTATTTATGTGGCTGTTATTCTGGTTGTTGTTGTACAGCTTCCTTCTTGGTGGCTGTCATATATCACTTCCAACCCCCATCTCATCCTCATACCTCTTTTTTTTTTCTGTAATCTATAGCTCAATCAAATGTTTTTGTTGGGTTCTGCTCTGTATATTCCTCCTGGGCATTAGAGAATAAGCCATTACTACAAATAAATGTATGCAACCATCCACTTCTATCACATTTATTCACCCACATGGATTATTGTCTAAATAAATATTAGTCTTTATTTCCTTTTATGAAGCACACAAGCACAAGAGCTGCATCAAGACGGTTCTGTAATGTTTTCTTTACCAGGGGATCTTTTAAAGTAATATATACTTATTGTGAGTCTAAACTGTAGGTCGCCATTTCAAGAAATTATACTTGTTTGTCGATAGACTTGTTTTAAAAGCTATAGTTTTACTATTGACTGAGAAATATCCTTCTTTTTGAGCTTTAGATGAAAGAACAGATATCGCTCTCATAACTGAGCAATTAATATGAAGCCACTAGTTAGCTTAGCTTAGCACAAACACTGGAAATGGAGGGAAAATTTAATTGAATGTTCTAAAGCAATACAAAATTAATTTTGCTGTTCAAAGACGTTTCTCTTTGCATTCAAAGTGCAATTCATATTACCGGCATTCTAGTTACACATATTTGTGTGTACATGTGCTGGTATGTGTATGACTGTGTTAGTGTCCGTCAGAGATAGTGAGTGACGTGCAGCATTTGGCGGAGCTGCCAGGAGATAGTGGGGTGACTGCGGAGGAAAACACTGACAATGTATTAGAAGGGAGTCATGAAAACAAATTACATTAAAAGAATAACAGTGATAGTGTGAGGTGAAGGTGTGTAGATAAAAGCCTGCGACCCTAGACATTTTTTTTGTCTTTTGTCCTATGAATTTACTTTCACATTTATCTCGGGTTTCACTCAACGCCAGCTGTGCGTCACCTATGCGGGTGCAGCTGGCAGATGCAGCAGCCCGTCAGGTGAAGCCCTGCCAGCCTCAGGCCTGTGGTGCTAAAACAAGAATGATCACGGGTTAATGGAGTGTTGCCACTCATCTGTGAAGCCAAATTATCTCCCTTTCTCTGTTTCCCTCTGACACTCACCCAAACATAACACCAGGCTACACAGAGCCATCACAGGTTCTGCTCACTGCTCATGTAACAGAGGATTATATAAGGAGATTTCACCTGCGAATGACTGTTAAGATGCATGGCAGCGATTTGAGGTCATCTCATGCTGAACTGGGTCTGTGGGTCAGCAGGGGCTCTTGATGCCAGAGGCAGAGAAGACTCTGTGTCACAGATGTTGTTTTGTGTAGCAGGATGTAACAGTGTCTTTTTGGCCCACAAAAGTTCTATCTAGACAAGAGGGGATATTGGGGGATGGATAATGCTTTCGTGACCGTGTATAGATCAGTCTTCACTGTGAGCAGAGATGGTGTTGAATGTTTTGATGAACAGACTGAAGTTTGGGTAAGAAAAAGCTGTTCAGGTGTCATGTAGTAAAAAAAAATAAGATAAGAGTCAAAAGAGGTCAAAGAAAACAAAAAATTTGATAATATCACATTTAATTTCAAATCACACCTCATCATTCTTCTTAAAAACGAAGCCAGAGAGTTTTGATCCCCACCTGGAAGCTGGCTGCCATATTTGTTATAAATCTTACCTCCTCCATGTTAATGGGTGGAATGTGGACCAGACTAAAAGGCAAAGTACTTAACACTCTACACACCTTCTACACAGCATCCACCTGAAAGTTCTGAGAGGGGCGTTATAAATATTTGCTCATTGCTCCTCATTATATCTATTAAATTATATCTGGTAAAGTGATGTGCAAGCCTAGACAACAAACATTTCAAACGTGAGACTGACTGAAGTTTTCTTGTCACACTGATATTTGATCAATTACTAATTCTTCTTCTGTCATGATTGACAGCTGACAGATGGCTCTTTGCTTCCAAGGCTCTTTACCCTATTTGCTACTGCACAGACTCTGGCTCCAAATGTGTGAGATGGCAACTTCGTATATTTTTGCTTAATTTCTGGATAGTGGGTTGAAGTAGAGACGAGTCATCCATACAGTCTGTGGCGGCAACAGGCCAGAGCCCAGTAAGCTGTTTCTCCTGCCTCCAATTTTTTGCCGAGCAAAGCTTGTTGGCTAAGTGGTGGATAGATTTAGAAATAAAATGGTAATATGAGTAAAACTACCTGGGACATACAATTAGTACCTGATAATGTGTTGTATGTGGTCATTACAAGTTTATTACTGATGAATAATCATGCCTTAATTTGTATGCACAGGTTAAATAAACAGTTCAATAAGTAAGTAATAGAATATACACACAGCTAGTCCAGGTAACATTTACAATTAAATACCTCAGGTTATTGCATGAGAAATCAACACACCTATTCAAGTTAAAATTGAAAATGCATAAATCAGATTAGAGAAGTGTAATGGGGATGGACAAGTGAACTTACTAAGTGTGACAGAAAGAAATAATCACTGAGTTTTTACAAAGAAATTGTGAGTTCAAATATTTTCAAAAGATTCATCTGACTCCTCTTATTCCCTAAGAAATAATCCTGAACATTAAGGAATTTGAACACTACCAGCATCTACAGAGGATTGTTATTGAAACGACAGCACTTTGCTGCAGTGTGGAAGGTTGAATGGTTTGCCTGTTTCCATCCCTCACCTCAGAGAGAGGCAGATGGAAGCATTCAGCGGGTGGTCCTGAGTTATTTGAGTAATTAAAAAGACACAAAAGCCCATCCAACATGAGAGCAGGGCTGTGCCCAGACAGACGAGCAGGGTCAGGGAGACAGAGATCAGATATTGATCACATTTTATCAATTATTTTACTCCTACTTTGTCTCTCTGGGGTCAGACAGGAGGGTAGCCATGTTCGAAAAGATATTCAGTTTAGTTTTTCTCCTCACAGTGGAAATTTGGCTGCTGCTGATAAGACTGAGACACTGGGCTGAGCTCATTTGAAGTCTTGACACTGAGTCTTGAGACCAATAATTCAGAGAAATGGAGACTGGACAAACTGATAGAGAGGGAGTCTGTACACTGTGTCCACAACAGGGTCTGCATCAGAATGCACATGAGCGAGTACACATATCACACACCTATATAAATCAAGACAGTGTTAACTCACTGAACATGATGGGAAAAGAAAAACTAAAACTTTTCTCTTCCCCCCATATTTGTAAATATGAGGATGTGTTTTCAACTATGGGTGGAGATATGGGTATGCTGAATGGTCCTTTATTTACTTCATTTTAAGCAGTACATGCAGCAACAGCAACATACTTATACTTACCCACTACAAGTAACATCTGCTAATAGACAAACCTACTACAAGTAACATCTGCTATAAGACACACCCACTGCAAGTAAAGATAATAATAAGACACATCCACTACAAGTAACATTTTTATAACACACACCCACTACAAGTGACATCAGCTATAAGACAGTAATATGCAATAAGATACGCCCATTTCAATTGGCATGTACTATAACACACGCCCACCATATGTACAAGTCACTATGAGACACGCCCATCACATGTGACATATACTATGAGACACGCCCATTTCAAGTAACATTTACTATAAGACACAAACACACTTCATGAAATGTGTACTATAAGACACGCCCATTTCAAGTAACATTTACTATAGAACACATGCGCTGCATTTGAATGTACTATAAGACACGCCTACTGCAAGCCCACACACTTCTTTCCAACGGTTTCCGTCACTCATTGAGCTCATGAAAAAAGCTGTAAAAACTAAAATGTGATGAGTACCTTTACCATACTTGATATACAGTTTTATGTCCAACACACCTCAATTAACTTTGTCTTTTTGTGTGTTTGGTTCCTTCATTGTGACAATCCAATGATGTGACAGGATGTGCACAACTGTATAAATAATTACTCTGTAATTCAGGGTCTGTAATCTAAAGCTTTACCAACATGGATTACAGTGGAAGTGCTTATTGCACTCGTAACAGGGACGCACGTGCAGAGGTCCGCGTGGCCTCGTCTCACCCAGACAAGGTCATTGTTGTTGACGCAGGAGTGTGTGAAGAGTTGGTGTTGGATGTCCGTATAGGAGTGCAAACCACGGGTCCACAAGAACAGCTCAGTCAAGGCCGCCTAACAGCTAATCTCCTCTGTCAGTGCAACATTAAAGTTGCATTGTAGAGAGGGAGAGCTTCTGTGCCACCCAGCCCCAGCTGATATCTGGAGGACGTGAATAAAGCTGTTGTTTCACTCATTTACAGTTTATCGGAGACAGGGATACTGCTAGATTCAAATTTCAGTGTAAGCACATACATATTCATGACCTTTCATTGTGTAGCTTTGATAAAATATTGAACAACTTTCTTAAAAGTCGCACAATCATCAAAAAAGGTTTTTTAGGTAAAGAAAATGTTTGTGTGGCAAAATGTTTGAAACGGGCAAAACCCTGCGTATCTCCTCGTCTAAAGAGCTCCAAACACACCCGTCCTTTATACTCGGGTATAAAAGCGAGCTCCACAGCGGGGGGACTTGTAAATCCACTGACACAGTGCAAGGTATTGGCAAATCATTATATCAAAAAAGGAGATGTTGCTCGGGGCCAGTGGGAGACAGAAAACAAAAAAGGAAAATAGGCAGGCACGACGGCAGATAAACATTTGTTGCACATCAAAGCCTCGGAGAGAGAGAGAAGGCTGATGGAGGAGTCGATACTTTCAGCCGGCGTGGAGAGACATACGCCAGGGATCAACTAGATTAAAGGAGGCTGCAGAGTGAGGGATTGATCATGTCAGCAAGGTTATTCTGCTGGAGCTTTATCATTTATAGTGATGGCGGTTAATCTCTACTTTGGCTAATAAAAATAAAGCCAACGTGTGTGGAAGTGTTGGAGGTCATTATTCAGCTAAATTAAGCTCATTTTGGAACTGTCTATCACTAGAATGAATAAAAAGAAAGGAGAAAAATGGAGAGGAGAAAAAAAAATCACAATTGCACCGTGTAGAGGCTGATCTTTTTTGCCAGCATATGGGTGCACAATTGGGTCAGGAGATAAGCAAGCCCCTGTGGACTGAGGACAGATGCAATCCATCTCTGGCTGTGTAGATGTCCTCCCTCATCTTGTCTCTCTCGCAGGAACGCAGTGATCAAACAGTGACCTGTGGAACAAACAGCCATGCCTTCAGGATGCAGATGAGGATGAGAGGAGAACGCTTTCTGAACAACAGTGGATTTCAGCGTTCCTCTGACATCTGCTATCATGACGTATCATTAGGAGCTTTTGCGAGTATTGTTTCTCCAGGATGAGGCAGGGATGATCAAATTCGAAAGGATATCAAGAGGGGAAAAAAAGAAGAATTGGAAAAACATTATTTTGTGGCTCTGGTGTTAAAGGTCATCGCAGTTATCAATTTTCAGTCACACGCCTAATTATATAGTTAATAATGCATCAGTTTGTCATGATTTTATGATTTAATCAATATGGCAAGTTGCACAAAAATAATCAATATGAATTAGCTCAAAAAGGCATCATCCTTATGTGTGTGTGTGTGTGTGTGTGTGTACCTGAGCCTGTGCGTTAATGTGCTGTAATATCAAATGAAAAATATGAAGTCCCTATAAACTTTGTGCAGGTCAGCGATTCAGTGGTAATGACGAACCAGGTGTCTGTCCCTTGGCCGTGTGCCTGGAAACAGCATTAGATTAGACTGTCAGGCAGGGCGGGAAGTGGAGGGACGGTTAGATGGGTGATATACGGCGCTCTGCAGAACGGACGTGGCGGGACTTTCATGAAATGCATCAATCATGTCATCAGCACATAGTGACGCTCTGCCCTAGTGGCAATATAATTTCAGTGTGCATTATGATGAGTGTCAATGTGAAGTATGGGAGCGTGTGTTTTCAGTCCAGTATCCACTAACCAGCTTCTTCTGCTGCTCAGGGAAAAGTGCAGGTCTTTATTCTGAGTGTGTTTGCACAGAGGTCTTTTGGTTATCGCCACTGCTACTAACTTTTTATTCTTCATATCTTTTCTCTTTATGTATTTTACCTTTAGATTTTCTATCTTTTGCCTATATTTTGAGGCACTTTGTGACATTTGATCTATTCTAGGTCATTCATTTCTTCACTCTCTCTTAAGTTAAGTGTCATTTTAAATAAATCAGTGTGGAAAAAGTTTCGTTTGGCTTGTGACCCAAAGTAGAGTATTGCTTTTATATAACGGTTTAAAATAGAACCCGATTGATTTCTTGATTGGCCAATAAAAGTCAACATGGGGGTCCGATGCTCAGATTATAAATCACTTTACTATTCTACTATTAGGTTTATACGATACAAAGGCCTGACTATAGAATTAATGCTTATAACCTCTCCTCTGCAGTGAATAAGTAACAGCTCTGCAGCCACTTTTGTCCTGTGACCTTGCCATAAATCTTATGGAGAGAAAATACCTACTGTATATTCTAAAATACAAAGCACTATATTGGCAGCAGCTGGATTTATTAGTGTGTCTGTGTGGAGATTTGATGGGAGCTTATGGCACAGATCAGCCCTCATCATCCAGATTAAAACATATAAGGACTTTACATCTCCATCCAGGGCAGTTGCCTAATGCAGAGGGAATAATCCCCAATCAGGACAATGACATGCGTGATATCTATATACATATATATATATATATACACATGCACTCGTGTTAGGCACAAACACATAAAGGTCCTGGTGAAAAACATCTGTCCCTTCAGTTGTCTGCTTATCTGGCCATGTCAGTGCTCTCCCATGTGAGCACATAGACAGGGGTGATGTTTTATGCTCTGCTGATGAGTTTGCTGATATCCACCCAGAGAGCAGAGAGAGGGCTGATTACAAGGGTCATGCTCTTCTGTAAAAGACAGACGAATTACATGCTAACAGAGGTAATTAATGGTTCGTGTGACACTGATGTGCAGCCGCACAAAGACAGGGCTTTGGCTTGACTTATTGGCTTGAACGCCACCCTCTCCAAAACCCACCCACACACACACACACACACACACTCACACACAAACACACACACGTTCCCCCTTCCCCCACGTTTCCCAAACAAACCCCTTGAAGCCACAGGGCCACCTCTTTCTCTCCCTCACCTCCCTCTGTACTCCCTCCCTCACTCTCTCCAGTCTAAGCTGCATGCTCACTGTCCCGAAACATGATGAACCATTCAGCCCTGTGGGAATTTCTCCTCCCATCCAGCGAGCGTCAGCTACATCTGTGTCTGTCAGCCAGAGTGGATGCAGCAGCAGCAGCAGCAGCAGTGTGGCAGCAGCAGTGACTTGTCTCAGGCGTCAGGCAGCCTCTCTGGGACATTCTGCTTCAACTTGACTTAGAGGCGGCACAGCTCATCCATGTCAGCCCAGGCTGGGGGAGGGAGGGGTTTCTTCTTTTGCTCTTTCTTTGGCTCCTGGAGCAGATTCCTACTAATTCATTAATGACAGAGGAAAGATGCTCAGCAATTTGAGGATACCTCTCTCATGTGGACTCACAAGGGCTCTTTTGGACGGATGATGGGAACATGATGCTGTGCTCTGCGCCTCTTGAGCAGGGATGGCTGAAACCTTCTGGTGTCCACCCTCCTCCTCCTCCTCCTCCTCCTCTGCCTCTGTGCTCACACTTTTCCCCCGAATCCCCCTGGCATGCGAGGTCAAGTCAGCAGGCTCCCTCAACCACCTCAATCCTGCCTCCGACTGTGCTGTGATCCTGTTCCTCGGTGCCACACTTGACCTGAAGGCTTCCCAGGCAAAACAAAGGGATTAACCATGAACTTTACTCCAACCAGGGGACACAGCTCTGAAAAGTTTCTCTCCAAAAACTGTGAGTATGTATATATATTTTCTCTTCATCAGTGACTTACCGTATAACAGTCTGCAGAGAAAAAAAACTGACTGAATATTCACTTTTTCATTAATGCGCACAGGCACGACCTGGATTTACAGGGAAATAGCGTCATGCGTGCTCAAGTGCATGTCTGAGAGGTCTGAGCATGTATTTTTAATGTAGCCTTTTACCCTAATGAAAGCAACAGAGGATGTGCTCCTGGAAAGGTGTGTGTGTGCCTCTGTTCTTCTGGAAGACTTCATGTATAGAAAAGTATGATATTTTTATTGTATGTGCATTTATTTGCTCTTACATGAGGTACATTTTTTAGCCTATTAGATATTTATGAATAACAGGGAAAAAATGTGTTTCCATAGTGAACACTTATTATAGCACAATCCTATTTCTTCCACGCCCTGTCGCCCCTTTACTCCAGCTCCCTTTAGACTTGTCTTTGAAACATATGATAGTAGTACATATTAATATTTACACCATGGTTCAAAAATTTCTATTTTTAAAAGAAATATATATATATATATATTTTATTCCAATACGAATAAAAACAAAACATTTTTCTTGAAAGGCTAAACTCAAGTCTCTCACCTCCGCTCCCCTCCTCTTTGATTAAGGGTGAAATGACAAAACAGGATTAAGCAGCGAAGCATGATTTTAACAAGTCCCTCCAGTCCACACAGATCCTGTGAGGTGTCACGATAGATATAGAAAACTGGTGCTCTTCACAAAACAGTTATGGTTTGGTAGTTTTTGGACAAACTGTGACCGATGTGTTCTTTTATCCTTTCTGCAGCTTTTTTTAGTTTAAATAGTATCTTGAGGTTGGAGTTGTCCAGCAGGCATCAGACCTGGACTCATTTTTAAATTCAAAAAGCTAATTCAAAGCATTGATCTGAGCTCGAGAGGAAGATGCACAGAGATGTTTTGTTGTCCTGGTGCTTTTGTGTGTTTGCTGTGTGTGTAAACAGCACAGAGAAAAAAAACACCTTTGCCTTTTCAGACAAATGTAACATCAGCCTGTGGAAATGTGATGTGTTAATGAGTTGGGAACAAATGACATATGATCACAGATTCAAACTCTTCACACTACATTGTTTTGCTAGCAGATCATGAATTAAATGATTGGGCGTTAATGAAATGTACTCACTCTTTAAACAGAACTCCTCGAGGCTTTAAGTGTTTTCATTCCGTTCCCTTCAGGAGCAGCCAAAACCACTTTGGTGTCCATTAGCGGATCATAATGTTCATAATGATCATTATCTCTCATCAGAGCAGCAATGACACTGATTTATAATTCTGCAGAAGAAAATTGTTTAATTACATTTAATCAACGACCAAGAAAACATTGGGAGATATACATTCAACAGATGTTTTACCCACACCAGATTTTTTTATATATGGTGTTAATTCTGTGTTCTGTCTTTGGCCACACACAGATTAATATTTCAGATTGCATGTTTTGGAGCAGCCTTTAACATGAACATGTATAATCCTCCTCTGATGCCTTATCCACGGAAGGATTCAAGGGCTTCTTAGGGTCCTTCATCCAGGACATCACATATGTGCAAGAATCTCAAGCATGGGTCAGTGGGCTGAGAACAGCACGCCCCAACCATTGTGCCAAAGAGCTCTGGGCTGATTTGCACATCATACATACTCACACCACCACGCAGACACAAACAGCGTCCTTCACCTCCTTTGCTTTGACTCTTCGCTCTTTTGCTCTCTGCTTCTTTTTCTTTTTTCTTATTTTGGTCTCTCATCTTTTTTCCCTTTTATTTCACAAATGCCACACACACAGTCATACACTGTTCGCCTTCTTGTTTTTTGGTGTGCAGAATAGTTGTGCTGTAACCACAGGAGGGTGTAGAAAAAGGTTACATATGTCTGGGAGGCCTGTTGGGGGCCAGCATATACGGAGCTACAGCACCGGAGCAGTGATGGCCAGGCGCCAGACGGACCTGCAGGAATTGCCACCATAACATGTCCACCTCTGCAATCAGTCAGGACACCTAAGACAGATTTGTGCTACCTTGTCTGTCTCTGGGCACTGTTAATCACTGGATCGATGGCCATCACTTATACATATATCTTAGGGATATATATATATATAAAACCAAGTCAGGAACACTGGGTTTTTCAGCATGCAGTGTCTTTCTATTTCAACCCCTCCTGCCCTTTTATCCTCATGACCAGCGTCACAAAGCTCTTCTAGACCATGCGTCACATTTGATACCAAAATGCATTCATGAAAACTCAAAAAACAGGCCAGAACAAACCATATTCACTATTTATAGTGTCCACCCCACCCCCAGAGATCTGAGTGTACCATTAAAATGCTTCCTGCTTCGATTTAGAAGCTATTAGCAGGCTTGACTTGTTCTGCCTCTTGAGGTCAAGAGGCAGAACAAGTCTATTGTTTATGTGTGTGTGTCTGCGTAGGCTTAGTAAGGCAGACGTCATCTATGAGTCAGGATTCGTTGTTTCTCAAACGATGTACCTGTCATCATTAATTACTTATTTTTGAGGAAAAATACATCTCTGTGCAGCCATCCACTTTTTGTTCTGAGGAAGAAAAAATTAAAACTACTACTACACTGGCTTTAAATGGCGTATAGCTGGAGAAAGTTCAAACATCTTAGATTAGCATGCTTGGACACGTCTCAATGTCTTCTGAATATCTAAAAAAGAAAACTAAATATCCTGGATAATATTCTGCCATCTTGTGCAGATGACGTTTTTCTGAGCTGGAGGTAATCAAGTTCTCACAGATACATACGCTTGACCAACAGTGAGTCAGTCTCAGCTGTAATTCATGACTGTTTTCTAAATTTGAATAAGTAAAACCAAATTTAACTGAAAAATAAACAAAAGATTTTTAAAATGACCTAAAATGACAGAAATATGAGATTAGTGCATGAGATGCAACTGAGGAACACATCCAAAGAGCCCACAGCCATTTCATTCTGTTTGTGAGGCAGTACTTAAAGGGATAGTTCACCCAAAAAGGAATCTTTACTCATTATCTACTCACCACTATGCCGATGGAGCAGTGGGTGAAGTGTTTGAGTCCACAAAACACTTTTTGAGTTTCAGGGGTAAACAGTGTTGCAGCCAAATCCAATACGATCGAAGTAACTGGGGACTCCTTCAAACGTAAAACAACAACAGAAGAAAACATAAAATGCCTCCATACTGCTCCTGTGGTGTCATCCAAGTGTCCGTAAACCCGACATTCAAATTCGACTGTTCTGTTAATGCTTGTAAAAAGCACAGGACGAATGAAATGTCGTGGATCTTCCTCTCCACATGATGTAAATATCAAGGACAGTGATGAGTGAAGTCACCGTCTAACCATGTTGACCATCGTTAAGTTTATTAGTACGTTAACATTTGCTAATTAGGGCTGAACGAATGACCAAATACAGCTGAGGCTGACGGGAATTGCCGAAGGCTAAAATACTTGAACGAATGTTCTTCCCCTCTGTGTGCAAAAGGAAAACCTCATTATCAGGGTTCTGCTGAGGTAAAACTGTCCATACCACAAAATAGCTGGGAATCTGTGGACAGATTCATGGCACCACCTCTTACAAACAGTTTAATGATGTGGGGAGTTGAGTAATATGAAATGTCCTTCTACAGCAAGACATGGTACGATCCAAGTCCTGCAGGAGGACCCCCGCAGTAACTGGAATTTTATTTGTGTTGGCCTCGGGCTGCTGCTGGCACTGCTGCTAACCTGGCACTGTCATTCAATGGCAATGAATAACAAAGTTATTGCTCAAGCATTGGTTTTTAGTGATTGCGTCCAAAATGTAAAAGTGTGTATGAACTATGATACAGCTTAGAAAGGAGTTAAGGAGTTACGAGAGCTTAGAATAGGGTGAATTCAGATCATCTTTTTTATTTTTTATTCTGTGACTCATTCTTATATCAGTTTTATATATGAGATCAACATATTATACCTTTCTGCGATCCTTAAGATGTTTTCTAACCACGCAAGAAAGAATGGAGAGCACATACTCAGAGGAGACATGACACAGCTATTTGTGTTCTTTGTGCCAAAAAACACATTTTTGGCTGAATTTGATAATCTAGGATGCTTGTTTTAGGCTTTAAAAAGAAGCATAAATCACCTTTCTTTATGAATGCCAAGCTCAATATTACCAATTTAATTATTCATATTAACATAAAAGTCATATTCTTTTCATTAAGAACCCTATCTTAATCTATAAAATTCATTAAAAACATTCTATTAAACGTGTATCCGTTTCTTTTTTAATAAATTGAAATCCAATCAACAGCAAGCAACAATAACAGATTATTTATTAATAATTGTAATTTTTTCTATCAGGGCTACTCAGGGGACAAACAGTTGGGGAAACCGATGGCTGCAGATCACAGGATAGACTCTTCTGTGCTTTTTGGGTCATCTCTGTCCAAGAGAGGTAACTGAGTATGTGCTAGTTAACTAACCAGACAGTCAAATAAAACAGACAGGGACAGACCGCAGATAATATCTTATTTATTTCAGGAAGTCTCTAAATTCATATTTCCCCTATTTAGAGAACTCCAATGACTGTCCCAGATTAGCCAAAGCATGCTGTCCCACATTATCAATCAGATTTAATAAAGTGGGACAGCTTGAATACATCACAAACATTATTTGATAACAATAAGGATAATTAATTATAATAATTAAGATAATTTTTACTTTACCATCACTTTACTAATTAACCATTTTGTTGTCTTTTATTTCTTATGATTTTTAAATTTGTTTTCATAGCCTTTAAAATCTATTTAATGGTATCTCATTGTCAGCTTTTTTATTTGCTATGTCTGATTGTTGGCTCATCAGTCAATTGTGATGCACTTTGATCTGGACTAACCTGTGTGAGAGGTGATCAACTTTGATTTAAAGGATGATTGATTTATTCATTTATTGACTGATTGATCAGCCTTTTAGACAGCCAGAGGTACATTTAGTAAGTCTTTGGTATCTCAACCTCACAGACAAGATTTAGCCAACTTTATCGGGTTCAGTTTTCCAAAGCTGAAAGTGGTGATCTGATGCATTTAAGTGGCTGTTGAGAGAAACTCGATTCCTGGTCTATGGACAATGCGAGTGGTCTGGATTGGTCATTCAGTGCCTCTGAGAGCGTGAAAGTGTGACGCTAATACATGAATTCACTGCTCTCCTTGCTTCTCTGTGGCCATGTGTTGACGGATCAAACTGGCTAAAGTTCTGAAAGTTTGAGCTGTCTGTTTTGCCAGAACATTTACACCCTTTGTCTATGGCTGACGGCCTGGAGGTTCAATTGCAATTTTGCACATTGAGGATTTTCTCTGCAGAGGTGATGTACCTTCTAGTTCACTGTCGCTCCACACTGAGAGCCACACAGCATCTGTGCCTCTCTAATCACACATTTATGGTCTCTGGGTGTCTGAGTAATTTCCAATAGAAAGTAATTATTGTAGAGAATCTGAATTTTACAGCTTGGAAGGTCATGCACAGGATACAAATGCCCGTCATGGTGCTGAAATTTTAAGAAGAGCAAGTGGCACGGCTGAAAATACGAATGTCATGGTGCCCAGTTGGCAGGGGTATTTCCTGAGGGACAGGAGTGTCCTCTCTGGAAAGCTGGAACGAGCGAGTGAGAACTTATTAGCTCAACTGACATGTGGAAAAGTATAACACACCAAAGCTCATATAACCGGATGGGTACAAATCTGTGTTTTCTCTAGGCATAACCGTTGGCATACAAAAGTGTCTTCAAACTGAAGGGATTTAATGCTGCTTCAATACATATCTACTGAAAACCTTCGAGGCAAGCACAAGGCCAAATGACACAGTCATGCATTTGTAGGTCATGAAAGGAGAAGACATCACGCTGTAGAAATTTCCTATGGGCTTATTTTGGAAAACACAGGTCCAAGTTGGCATGGATAGCCCCTCATCCACTATTAATCGTTGTGTCCAGCACCCAGGGATGAAATGTGCATGCACACCACTGCTCTAAGCCGCAGAGTGGAGGGACCATCTGAGCTGTGAGCTTTTGTACCTGAAGGACGTTTACTGCCCTCTACTGGTGTAGGAAGATGCTAGAGCATGGATGTAGCTTTATTATTCCAACAACAGCAGTGATAGATTTTTCCATCATGCAGTACTAGGTCGGTTATGGACAACTTTTCAAATCCCCCTAGTGCTTCCAAGTGGTATTACTATTGGTGCAACTGTCTTTGTGCTGTGATGAGGTTTAGTAAAACCAGAAGCTTTAATAAATAGACGTTACCCAGGTGCTGTAGTCGTGATCGTGTAGAGAGAGAATTACACTCAGTTGAGCTATACCTCCTCCAAGGTCAAACAGTTCTACACATCTTTGTCTGGCTCCTAGCTCTGGCTTGATTAATCAAGAATTGAGCAAATTCAAACATCTCAAAACCACAAAACATGTCTGATTTCATACTTATGTATGTTATTTTATGGTTGGCTGTTGAAACGTAAAGAGGGAACTGCAGAGACAATTCTTTTTTAGCCAGAACTAGTCTCTCTGAATGATCCCTGAAGGGAGTGCAGTATATTGCAGGATTTATGGGTATTTCTGAAACCCTACAAACAGTGGATGTTTTCTGTTATTATTATTATAGTGCAATCCCCTCTAGAGATGAGGTACACACTGAAATAGCAATTTGATGCTTGGCTGATAAATTAGCCGAGGGTGAGTTTGAAATCCAAGCAGAGATTTAGATGTTTCAGCAAATTCAGAGCTGCAGCGATGTTGACACATTCGGCTATAGCAATTTCTCA
Source organism: Paralichthys olivaceus (assembly GCF_024713975.1). NCBI lineage: Eukaryota > Metazoa > Chordata > Actinopteri > Pleuronectiformes > Paralichthyidae > Paralichthys > Paralichthys olivaceus. The sequence goes on along the minus strand of NC_091104.1, from coordinate 16,629,947 downwards.
GTATTATTTGATAGTCTTTAATATTGATACTTTATATACTGTATCTATGATCAAGAGATAGAATAGCTCACACTTAAAACATTTTTCTATGGGAAAGCCATTTTTTTCAAATATAAATATGTCTTGTTCTGTGTTTTTTAATTTTTTTAATTTTATAAAGCAATTTGCAACCTTTTTTAGATAAGTGCTAAAGAAATAATAGTATTTTTAATCATATTAGCATCATTATTATTAATTTATTCTTCAAGCAATTTATTTATCTTCTATTGTCTGAAAACTTTGTTTATAGGTTGTGAGAGTGAATTGACTTGCTTTGTTTCTTGCAATTGTTTTTTTTAAATGTGTGTTGTACAGAAATGGAATTTACACTTTCTGCAAATAGATCAATTAAAGCAGATACTTTATTTTAAAAACTCAGCTTTTAAACAATTATGATATTTTTGATTGGTTGATTGATTTAGTCCATCTGATTCCAGCCATGTAAACTCTCAGTTAGATAGCTGCAATGCAAATAGACTTTTAAGACCAATAACAATCCCTATATCCTTTGTCTTGTAGATTTCCCACAAATTAGAATAAGCTGTCGTATTTTCTTATTCATGACGTCACTGATAAATTTCTCTCTGAATGAACAGTTTCAGCCCTATGAATAAATCAGCCCAGATGTAGTACAAGGAACCAAATTATGTGTTGACCTGGATTTTTAAAATGTCAGTCTCCATGTGGGTAAACTCACATACTCCAAGTATATTCATGATTCTTTTATTAGATACAGTTGATAAAACTGCATGTGAATATAATAATTAAGACTGCATGTGAGTATATTAATGATTTTTTTATTAGATACAGTTGACAAAACATTATTTTCACCTCACATAATGTGAGGACAAATGTGAGATACTCAACATGCTGAAAGGATGCCATCTAGTGGCAATGACAAATACTTTTTTTAAATTGTGCCTTTTTCTTTTTTTTCTTTTCAGAAGATCTTCATGAGGATGAGAAATCAAGAAAAATTTGTCATGGTTGGACGCCAATAAAACTCAACCATGGAAGGAGAAAATAAACTGAATTTCACTGCGAACAGCAGTACGACGGATATCCACCTGGTGACGCACAGTCTGTGGGAGGTGATCACCATTGCAACTGTGTCGGCTATAGTCAGCCTCATCACCATTGTGGGGAATGTTCTGGTCATGATCTCCTTTAAAGTCAACAGCCAGCTCAAGACTGTGAACAATTACTACCTGCTGAGTCTGGCAGCTGCAGACCTCATCATTGGTGTTTTCTCCATGAACCTGTATACCTCTTATATACTGATGGGCTACTGGGCCTTAGGAAACCTCGCCTGTGATCTGTGGTTGGCTGTGGACTATGTAGCCAGCAATGCATCAGTCATGAACTTGTTGGTGATCAGTTTTGACAGATATTTCTCCATCACCAGGCCTCTGACCTACAGGGCCAAACGGACGCCCAAGCGAGCTGGGATTATGATTGGTTTAGCCTGGCTGGTGTCGCTCATTCTGTGGGCTCCACCGATACTCTGCTGGCAGTACTTTATAGGGAAAAGGACCGTCCCTGAGAGGCAATGCCAGATCCAGTTTTTCTCTGAGCCTGTAATAACCTTCGGGACAGCGATCGCAGCCTTTTATATCCCCGTCTCAGTCATGACAATCCTGTACTGTCGAATCTACAAGGAGACAGAGAAGAGGACCAAAGATCTGGCTGAGCTTCAGGGGATTAACTATGCCACAGACTCTGGGGTCTCTCAGCCTCCAAAGACCATTATCAGGTCCTGCTTCAGTTATAAACTAAGATCGGCCTCGCACGACAGGAACCAAGCATCCTGGTCATCTTCCAGCAGGAGCAACGCTGCCAAATCTGCAGCCACCACCAATGATGAGTGGTCCAAAGCAGGTCACCTGACCACCTTTAACAGCTACGCATCCTCAGAGGATGAGGACAGGCCTGTTTCTCCAGGAGGCTTCCAGGCCTCGTTCAGGAACCAGGCTTGCGAGACCAGCAAGAGTGTTGTTGGCAGCGAGAGCGAGCAGCTCAGCAGCTATGACGAGGACAGCTTCTTCCAAACGCCACCGAAAAGCAACTCTCAGAAGAGCGGCAAGTGCGTGTCATACAAGTTCAAACCTATGGCCAAAGACACTCAAGCGGAGCACCAGGTCAAGAACGGAGACACAAAGATGGCATCATCAACGTTTTCCTCAGCCGAGTCCATGAGCATCCCATCCACGTCCTCGACGTCCAAACCCATCGACGCCACACTGAAGAACCAGATCACCAAGAGGAAGAGGATGGTGTTGATCAAGGAGAGGAAGGCAGCACAGACTCTCAGTGCCATCTTGCTGGCCTTCATTCTGACATGGACGCCATATAACATCATGGTGCTGATTTCCACCTTCTGCTCAGACTGTATCCCAGTCTCCCTCTGGCATCTTGGCTACTGGCTGTGCTACGTTAACAGCACCGTCAACCCCATGTGCTACGCCCTGTGTAACAAGAATTTTCAGAAGACCTTTCGCATGCTCTTACTCTGCCAGTGGAAGAAGAAAAGGATGGAGGAGAAACTTTACTGGTACGGACAGAACCCTGTGGTCAACTCCAAACTCACATGAACTATTGTTTTGTTTTTTTAAATAAACCAAGGCTGTAAATCATGTGTTTCTTCTGATAATCTTGGCTATATATACTTGAATTCTACATAGAAAAATATAGTATTATTAAGATGCTCGTAAAATTTGTAGAGTTGCCCATTAATCGATAGTGCAAGTTAATTACTGCTCAAAATATCAAAATGGAAGACCATAAAATTGTCCGAATAAACTAAAACTATAAATAATAATGTACATAGATTCCAAAATATTAAAAAACAGTATTTTTCCCTTAAATTGCTGATTATACGCAAAATGCCATCGATTAACACACAGATTATTTCATATTGTACTGTATTTGTATTCCAGATGCACTGCATGAGACCATAAAAAATTTGTCTAAGCTGATGATCTACATTGGTTTAAAGCTGTTAAAATTACCAGTTTCCCTTCCAAAAGAACTTTACACACAAAATTTCAGATCAGTTTTAATATTGTAGGTCATGTGTTTTTTTTGAAGATGAACATTTCTGAGATGCTGTTTTATTTTAAAGGGCTAACACGTGTCGTCTTGATGTCGGAATCCGCTTGCAAAGTCAAGATTGTAACTTGATGATAACTGAAGCCTTTTCACACATGCCGTTATCATTTGTAAGATGTTCTGCAAAGATTACAGCGTAATTATTTCATAAATGAAAAATCACACCAACCCTTCAAAATAAAAGATCAATTTTACTCAAAACAACATGACAAAACATGCTAAACAATATCACATGTTTACATAGAGAACTGTCTGGAGGGTTTGAGAGCACACATAGTTTAATATAATCTGTTTATTACTTCATCCTCAGGATTTGTTTTTGTATTTTTCCTTTGAGTATTGAAATACAGTAATTGTTTTTTCTGACTTACTGTAACTAAATCAATTTGTCATCATATCTTTATTGTATTTCTGGCAAACTTGTAATGTACTGTGGCAAAAATGCTCTTTGTTTGTGAAATGTTTTTTTGTGGACAGTGAGAGGAAGACGATGCAAAATATGTTTTATAAGCTAAATGTCCCTTTTTTTCGTTACTGTGATGAAACAAAAATCTGCACTTGCAATTTGGGGAATTAAGGACATGCTTTGCTTAATGTACTGACGTGCTGGAAACATAGCTAGAGTTGAAACAGTGATGCATTTTTATACTGTGTTCCAAGCTTGTGATTCTTTTTTTGTTCTTATCAGTATTTTGCGATTATGTCCATGGATTTCTGAATAAAATGTGTTGAAGTCAATGTCCAGCATGAGAGAAAATTACTGATGTCACTCATCACGAAAAGAAAACCTTGAAAAAACAAAAAGTTTAACACTTAGTCTTTAATATTTATCACTTAGCTCTTAGTGTCAGACAGCTTAGAGCTCGTCCCTGTTGCAGTCTTTGCCGTGAATCAGTTTAACCGTGTCTGAGGGTCTCACCATCATCCAAGCATATTTGCACAGACGCTCCTTGTTGCAGTCCTTTTGCCAGTAGATAACATTCCTGCGGTTTAGATTGGCTCCGGCGCAGGCATCGTACCACCAGCCTCCTCCAGGAACCCCCTGAAACTCCAGCTTGGCACAGTTTTGGAAGTAGTTGTCGTTGTCTCTGTCTTTCGTGGTGAATTTCTGGTTGTCGTGCAGGTAGTTCTCAGTGTCCAGGGTCAAAGCGTCTACAGACGTGCCCTGGAACAACCCCAGCCTCAACCTGTACGCCAACGCTTCATGCTCCACTAGAAAGGGGTCATACTCCCCCAGCTTGGTGACAGCGTCCGGGCCCACTAGTTTTACTCCTAGTTTGTAACGTCCAGGGCCGCGCGTGAGCTGATGAAGGTATTCATTCCCAAGCCAGTGATCCCCAGACACACCCCCGAAGCCATGCTTGTACTCGACCCAGGTACGGTCAAAGTTCACGCTGCTGTTGACGGTGATGTGCTGCACGACAGTCCAACCTCCCTCCTGCATGGCACAGTAGGCCACAATGGGGGAGTCACCTGGTTGGATCAGGTAAACACCATCTGTGGCCTGGCCTGAAGAGATCATCAGCATTTCATGACAGTCTCTGGGCAACGCTGATGGGCAAATACACACAACAGTCATGACTTTGAATAAGTACAGGGTGATTACTCACAGATTTCACCATCTGTGAACAGGTGGCGCTATAGACTCGGAGGACACATGTAGCTTTTCTACAAGTTTCCCATTTACCTTTTCAAGAATTATTAACATTTACATTTCTCTAAAATCTCAGCTTATTACTTCAAAATCACGTCAAACGCTACACTGTGATACACGGATAACCACATGCAGGAAGTTGACGTTATATTGAATGTAACAACAACACTGTTCCTCAAAGTCTTCCAGGAGAGTCCTTGATCAATTACTAAACTATTACAACTGTCTATCTCACTGAGGGACACAAATCACCTCACGGGACACAGTGAGTCACTGAGTGATTTGTATCTACTTTGGAATTTGACCCATGCCCACAGAAGAATACACACAGATAACATGAAATAAAGTTATTGCAGCATTTCAAAAGCCTCACATGGGAGTTTTATACAAAATAAATACTCTACTATCATCAGCTAGAGTTTGGAAAGTTCTCCTTAAAATTCTATGCATTTCATTTCATAACAACAACAACTAGATAGACAACAGAAAAGACAAGTCAAAATGAGAGCGATAGGCTACACTAACAAATGTACCTCTCATTTCACGGTTCCGCACCCTGTTCTGCTCCTCCAGGGGAAGCAGATGCAGGTTCTCAGCTTTGAGATGCTCCATGTCAACTCCAGTGACATTAAGCAGAAGCATCAGGGCTGTAGCTGCTGGCAACCAGCATATCCACCACCCCATCCTGCACTTTCCTCCATCAAACCACGAGAAGTCAGTTATTGTTACAGCGCTTCGCATTGAATTCAGTGATAACACACATTTAAGGCCTCTGGCAGTATACAGGTTACATGCTTACCTTCAGTAAAACGCCTTGTGTGAGGTGACAGAAATATGCTGTCACTGAATCTTCACACACTGTATTAGCCTCCTCTGACAGAATGACAAAGTAACAGAATGCAAACAAGGCTGTCGACTGCTGAGTTCAGATTCAGAGTTCAGTGAATTGCAGGTCTCTTCACACACAGCCTCCTCCTGCCCAGCCACAGCTGGACTTCAGCCTTGGGTTCACATCACAATGACAGACACCAATTCTCCACTTATCTGTGTCAAGTGAGATAAACCTGCATGAGATATGAGCTGTGTAGAAAACAAACCCATATTTCTGTCTCATTTAAATCACTTCAGTGAGGCTGAAGTCCAGCTGTGGGACTGAACTGAAGGGATTAACTGAAATCTGATACTGTGTTAAAACTTGAGGTAAAGAACAGTGTGTTAGAATACAATGTGTACTGTTGCGCAAAGGGTGTGTGTATTTTTTATTTATTAACAGACACATATCTGTACTTTTTCTTCCAACAAAAAAATCACAGTACCATCCACAAACTTGATCATTTCCAATTCAAACTGTATTCATCGTCATCAGGCAAATTCAATTAGGTACACTCAAACAATCAATGACACAAATTTAGATTCTCACGGCCATCAAGCTACCACATTTCTGTGACATAACTTCATAATATGACACATCATTTTTGCTAAACACTAAAAATTCATATTGCACATCCTCAGTATTTAAACTTTTCAAGTTGCTTTGTAAACTAATAAATACACCAACCACACAGTACAGTACAATCCAAGGGCACAATCCAGGGCAACTCTTATCTTTTCAGTGAGTTTTTCATTTCTGCTTTATCTCTTATTATTAGGTTACTGTTACCATAGAAACCTCTGTTATCTGGCTCTTCATTGCTTTCAGGTAAGTTGAGACAGGTAAGAATCAATGACCTGAAAGGAAAAGATTACGTATGTATGTAAGACACACACATGTTTGTACAGTTTAGTTTAAGGACACTCACAGTCAACAACGACAGTGGTTCATCCTGTATTCATAAATACAGCACTGACCTTTGCCTTTTCTCCTGCAGCTCCTGGAACAAATTTCAATGAAGGTTCCTCAAGCCATAACTCCAGTAACTGCTGATTAAAGACCTGGAAATTCCTATTACAAAAAAAAAAGAAAGAAAGAAACTGATTAAAAGGTTTTCTACCAAACATTGTGACTAATATTGAACATAGTGTTAAATTCTGACTCTGGGTTTATATCATAGACTGTATATAAAGATGGATGACACGTCTCCTCACAGTATCCAGAAATGGAAGTAAAATATTCATGTTTTCGCAGTGGCAGTCAGGGGATGGAGCCGCAGTAGCCCACTCTCAGCTGTCAATCAAGGGGCTTCACCTCATTTTTATATCACCAAATAACTAACTTTAAAATCAAACACAGCAGGGTGATCCAGACACTTTGGCTTTACTTTTGGGCAGCAGTCACATCGTCCATCTTTATTTGCAGTCAATGTTTTATATACTGTATGTTATTTTTTCACATCTCATAAAACTCTTACTTCTCTAACTCAGCTTTCGATGATCCACTGTAGCCGCTTGCTCTTAATTGCTCCCGCCATTTTTTCAAAACTGAATGTATCCAGTTCAAACCAACTGTAAGATACCTGCAAGCATAAAAGACAAACGCCATTTATTTGCATTTCTGTAGTTACTGTACATCCTGTATGTTCACAGTTCTGTGAAATAAGAAAGGGATACTCACTCTTCATACGGCTTGGTGAGGACTTCCTTAACTAAAGGAAATAGGTCAACACAACAGCCAATGGTAATCCTCAGAGAGTCCTTGTCAATGCTGCAGGGAGATTTGGATTTAAATAAAAGCTGTATGAAGCGGTATAACTCAGGTTCCTGCCAAATACGATGCTTACCTTCTGCTTATCATCGGGAGAAAATCAACAAACACTCCAGTGTCCTGGATTCTATACAAAGACAGTAATGCCACATTTTTGAAAGTTGAACATATTGTGTGTCAAATGTCTAAAGCCAAACACACACAACGTACCTCAGGAAGTATGTCAATAGCTCTCCAACATTTCTCTGCCACAAAGTGAAAGCTACTTTCAATCTCAGATTTCTTCCAAAGAGCACGTCAGTCATCGCACTGTGATCCTTTGTGAGCTGAAAAATATGATTGGGTTCAGCTGGATAATACATGTTAGAAAAGCTCCAACATAAAGCACAGAAACAGTGTGAGGTAGAGTGTCTGACCTCAGAAAGTGCAGAGCAGTCTGTTAGCTCGGAACTAGTTCTACCAGTCTTGTGGTTATGGCTGACATTCAGTGGGAACTCCAGCGGGTCCATGTCAAATACTTCCTGTTGCATGTCTTGTAGACAGCTCGTCTCATTCTCTTTGTTTGCAGCATCGAAGGTTCTCCCAGACACGAGCTGCTTCCTCCGAGCCACCGTCAGGTGATGGGTCTTCCTCTTGCACGACACGACCCGCTTCACTCTACCTGGGTTGTTACCAGAGCGACTCGCTGAATACCTGTGTGAGGTCAAATGTTCAAACAGTCTAGGCAAAATGAGAACACATAATGCATATGCTGTAGAGACCACAAGGCAAGCAACAATTTACCTCTTTTTGTTGAATTCCTCATTCATATCATAATCCACCTGCATAGAAAAAAATCATTTTACAAGGTGATGCACTATAAAAAACGGTCATACAAGAAAGAGTATGTAATGAGTAACGCAGCTCACATCTTTGATGTTTCTCCCATGAGGGTAGGTCACTCTGTACTGATCTGCATCATGATGGGAGGTATGTTCAAGACTTTGATAGTCTCCGTCCTCACTGTTAGAGTCCATTATATCTAAAGAGAGAGGCACTTTTGAATCAGTTACTGAGAAAAAAAATTACATTTAGTAGTATTATGTAGAAACAAGGCAGATGTGGGCTCTTTCTGAAACAGATCCACTCAAAGTTCAAACAGAAGACATCACATAACAATAGATTTAATTGAGAAAACTGAAAATCTACTTTCCATCTGAGCACAACAGTCCCAAAGTTCTGAGATACCTACACGAAGCTGAGGAAATAATATATAACAATTTTGATGAATGCAATGTTACAAACGTGTTACAATTAAAAAAAACTCCATTTCCCATAACCACCGGCGGCACTGTTGTTCTTCCACACGATGACGTCGTCAGGAAGTGCTCTGTGAGTTTGTGTTGTGAGTGTTTTTAATGTAATTAATGGAAAGTGAAGTTGACCTGTTCGGCTCAGGAAGGATTTGTGCTCACGGAGAATATGAATCCATGTCTTTACAATGTAAGTGTCGTTTAAAGACAAATTAAAATGCGTCATATTTTACGTAACATCATAGTGAACGTAGACTCTGTAACCGAGAGGTTAATAAGAAGTTATTACGAGCTAACGGCTAACAGCTAACCTTAAAAAACAGCTGGAGCTACAAGCTCTGGTCTGAGAGAAGGTTACTGACAGAGTGTGTACAGCACACTCTGTCCACACGTGAAATGTGTTGTACTCACCTTGTTTTTCTTTCAGCTGGATAGATAGACACATAGATGATAGATAGATAGATAGATAGATAGATAGATAGATAGATAGATAGATAGATAGATAGATAGACAGATAGATAGATAGATAGACAGATAGATAGACAGATAGATAAGTTGAAAGCTAGATAGACAGACAGACAGACAGAGGAATAGATGATAGATGGATAGTAAGATAGACAGACAGACAGACAGATAGATAGATTGATGGGTAGTTATATAGATGGATAGATGATAGATAGAGAAACAGACAGATAGATAAATCGAAAGCTAGATAGACAGACAGACAGAGGAATAGATGATAGATGGATAGATAGATAGACAGACAGATAGTTAGATAGACAGACAGATAGTTAGATAGACAGACAGACAGATAGATAGATAGATAGACTGGCTCAGCCAACAGACACTTCCAACTGATACTGACTCATAATACCGCCCTTTATTAGAGAATAAAGCCTCCCATTCATTATGCAGCTCGTGCCATGTGCTCCCTCTAGTGACTGAGCTGCTAATGGTGCAGATTTCCTCATAAAAGAAGTGTCAGAGCAGTCAGCTGATCTCTCTCATGTCTCAGTTTGAAATCTTGCAGATATTTTTGCCTTCCTGCCCCTGACATTCTCTTTTTTTTTTTTGTTTGTCCTGATCAATGAGGCATATCAGCTGTTTGCCTTGGCACCTTTATTGATTCATGGCCTGCAAGCTAATCTCCGTTGTACTTGAGCTCACTTTCACAGCCCTCCTCCCCCTGAACGCACACTGAACAACACCATCAGCTGCTTTTAGTCACACATCATCTCTTTCGTTGCTGTTCCCGCTGACACTGCTGTTTCGGGGTTTCTGCAGCTTCATCATCCAGGTTGGCTGCCCGTTGATTGATGTCGACCTCTCATCAAAAACCACAACACGACTTGTGTGTGTGTGTGTGTGACGCTGCCAGGGAGCACTGTGCAAACTCCCACTAAGTCATGTAAGTTGTTGGAAGCTTTATAAGACATATTATATGGATTAACTCTGTGTTATACTAGTGCTCATGGTGTCATGTGATTTTTGGAACGATTGCTTTGAAGGTCATGTGATTGTAGTGACCAAACAGTTTCATTTCTGGGAATGTGTTGTTGCTCTAACCAGCCGTTTCTCTCTGAAGCACAGTGTTAAAATGGAGCCTGTCCACACTGCCTGTGCCTGGTTAAGCCTTGCACCCCTGTTGGTGCTTGGTCTTACCCCCATTTGGACTCAGCCAGAGCAGGTGCATCTCTCCTATCCAGGTAAGTGTCTTAGCTGCTTCTATCAGCCTCATGTGTTTTCACTTAGGGATGCTATTTAGTCTGTATGAATACAAGCCAGTTCCCAGGTCATATGGATCACAGATTTGCAGATGTTTTGTACAAATCCCTCAATATTATGAAAATTCAGAGCTCTGGTATTTTTAGAAAGTTGAACTTGTTGCTGCAGTGGAGCTGTGCCACATATGTTAGCTAAAAAAAATAAAAATTCCAAATCACTTACAGTTATGTTGTTATTAAAAAGACTGAGTTGAATGCAGCATTTCAATTAATGGCTGAAGTCTTTGATCATACTTTTAGGTCTGCTTTCCTGGTGAATAAAAAAGGGAACTTCTTTCTGTCACACATATTTAATGTTACAGTGTCTGCCCAAAGTTTCAAGTACAGGAAGGTATTTAAACCACTGATATATCATCTTTGGGGTAACAATACCTCAGATTAAATCCCAGACAGGTGTACAATATGGGCCCTTTAAAGAAATACCTGATTTTCAGGTGTCAGGCTGCTCTGAACACTGACTGCTCTCAGTTCCAGTGGGTTGTGTAAAAATTATTTCAATTTATCAAGTCAAACAGAGCAGAGTGGTGTACCATATTTTACCACTAGGGAGTGAAGTAACACTATGATCAGAGGGACAGTTTACTGACACAACCATTCAACTATGTCAGCTTCAATTCTGAAATGTTTTCCTGTTAGCTCAGTCAATTTTCTTTGTGACTAAATCTGCCATGTCTCCTCTTGTTGTCACCTGAAACGTCACGATCTTTCTACTAAACAGACACAACATGCACATTTCTACTATTTGTCATCCTTTCTCCCGAAACATTTTACTCAGGCTTACAGAAAGTTAAGTTTACTTACTCTTACGTACTGCGGTAGTGACTATGTTTTTCTGATAATGGAAGGAGGTGGTTCTCACAAGCAAGAGAGAGTGGGCTGTGCTAATACTGTCTGTTTCAGTCAGAGACTCTGCTAAGGGGTTGCACAACTGGAAGTTTGACATAAATTATGATTTTTGTGAACCTGAACCATGCAACACTACTCCTGAACAAAAAATATAAAAATGTACAAAATATTCCACCTTTAAACTCTGTGAATCATCTCTGTAAATAATTTTATTGTAAGTTAAATGCACCCTATAACTGCCACACATAAAGCTAGGGTTACATGATTTATACAGTCAATGCTACAGAAATGCTTTTTGTTCAGTCCTTAAGAAGGTGAAACATGTGGTGTTCATTCAATGAATTGATGTCTTGATGAATTGAGTACCTGGCCAGTCGTCAGCTTAACTCAGCTGTGTGATGGGTGTATCTTGCCAGCGGCAAGATCAGAAGTGCCACTCTTATACAAAGTCAGCCTTTTCATAAGCATCTGTTGGCTTTTTATAAATGCAGCACTAAGTGAATCCAGTGTCTCTGTCAGATCAATCTACATCACATTTCTAATAGCTGGAAACTTTTTTCACAGGAGTGCCAGGCTCCATGGTTGTGACCTGGACCACCTTCAATAAAACAGAGAGCATGGTGGAGTACGGCCTTCTGGGGGGTCGGCTCTTTGAGATCAGCGTCAACGGTAACGCTACTCTGTTTGTGGACTCAGGAGAAGAGGAGAGAAAGATGTATATCCACAGAGTCAGGCTCACTGGCCTCAAGCCTGCTGCTACTTATGGTGGGTAGTGATTTAATACTAATGACTCTCTTTGGGCTGGTCAAACTGTCTCAACATATCACATTAAAATCTCTTTATGTTGTTTCAGTGTACCACTGTGGCAGTGATGAGGGCTGGAGTGACATATTCTCCTTCACTGCTCTCAATGACAGCAGCCGTTTCAGTCCCAGGTTCGCTCTGTACGGTGACCTGGGCAACGAGAACCCTCAGTCTCTGGCTCGACTACAGAAGGAGACTCAGCTCGGCATGTATGACGTCATTCTGCACATAGGTAAGCTCCATAGTGATAAATGCACTGCAGCATTTTACACTGTAAAAGCTGTTTAAGAGTCATTATCAGCCCAAGACATTAAGTACTCACACATATGCGTTAAAACTTCTTGCTGGCATGATCTTCATGAACACAATAACATTTACACTCTCCTACTTGGGACTAACAACAGCTGGCATTTATGTGAACACGCCATGCCAGCTGTTAATTGTAATGCTAAAGGGAAATACAAGGAAATAAATTCAACAACCAAATGAACACACACCGGGTTCACCAGCGGCCTCTGCCTCCTCTTTACAGGCTCATTTTGTTGATGTCAGACAGGACTCATATTTACATTCAGGTGGCGCCTGCACTTGAGTATTCGTTTGAACATGATTTGATTTGAACATGATTCGAAAGAGTTTAGTGGAACCACAATGCAGTTTAGCAAAACATCATGTCACACTGCACGCGTCATCAGATTGTATGAACAAAAGTCTAATCAAGTAAACTAGCTGATATCCAACAGACAAATCTATTGAAGATGTAATTTATCAAGGTAGAATTTTAAGAATCCCTATTCTACTTTTGTAATTCTTGCTTTAGAACAATATGTGTTGGATGACGCACATGCCACTTGTTTTCTTTATGATGTTATTAAGAGTCTAAGGCGAAGGATTATTTTGACCTTCTGGGGAAAAAAGCTTAATCCCTTTCTTGCTGAGAAGATGGATGCCACAGTCATGTCTGTGTACAAAATCTGAAGCTAGGAGCCAGCAGATAATTTGCTTAGCTTAGTAGCTTGGAAACTGTTAGGAAAAAAATCTGCCAACTAGCACCTCTAATGCTCAGTAATTAATTAGTTCTAACAGCATAGGCAGAGCCAGACTAGCTGTTTCCAGTCTTAATGCTATGCTAATCTAACCGTCTGCTCCATGTTAACCATAAAAAAGCTTCTCATCTTACTCTGTAAAAAAAACATTTCAGCATATTTCTCAAAATGTTCCTTTAACTCTGAGTATTTAAAAAAAAACTGAAACTAATTGGGGCAGATCACTGAAGATATATAGTGTTGTTAAACTATAAAGTGGTGGTTAAGAGTAAAAAGGAAAAACACTTAAAAACAAACATATTCTAATGTATTTTTCTTTGCTTCTTTTACAGGGGACTTTGCCTATGATATGCATGAGGTATTTTGCCCTCCTATTCTTGTAATATCATAAACTGTGATGATACCTGAGCTCAGTTAAAATCTCTGACAGCAAATTTCTTTCATCAATATCTTATACTCGTAAAGCTGCTCTTTCGTTCCACTAATTCCACAGTGACAGATGAGATAACTGCTTTACCTTTCCCCGCCGCCCCCTTCCCAAGACTCACCGCTGTTTATTATCAGTGCACATAAAGGCACTCAGCTGTGGTGGAGACACACAGCTTATGATTAGCACTAATGTGAAAAGCCTTAAGCCTGCGGTGAAAGATGAGAGGTCGGCTAATGTCGCCCAAGTATTTCATGAATAAAGAAAACGTGCCATTCAAAACACCCTGAACTTTGGCCCCAAATCACATATTCGCTCATCTGGAAACCTCCCAGCTGTCATCTGTGATATTTAGCAGACATAACCTAGTTTTGGATGATGATATTATTTTTTAATGAAATGAGTTCCTGCATTATTAATGCCTTTATTTTAATATGGAGGGAATGCTAAATGCAATCAGCAGACTCCTGCAAAAGTTGATTGTGTTTTCAGCTTGAAAGTGCGAGTACATCCTGAGCTTTCACTGAAAAACAGAGAGAGGGAACTTTGTCTGAAAGGTCATTAATGGCTGGTAAATGCCATCAGAACAGCCTTAAACCACAGTGGGTTTTTAAAGCTGTGTAGCCAGTATCAGGATATCTAAGACAAAGAAAAATCTCTTTTGGTTTCACTGAGGTTTTGACTGATGAAACATTCCTTAATTTCTTTGGAAATAAACTTTTTAAAAACAATTTGGCTGAATATCAGTAAAGTTAGAAAAATAAAACATTGTTATGAGGCAGGAAAATCTTAAGCATTGTGTATATTGGCTAAATGTTATTTTTCCAGGACAACGCCAGGGTGGGGGACGAGTTCATGAGGCAGATCCAGTCCATAGCAGCCTACGTGCCCTACATGACCTGTCCAGGCAACCACGAAGCTACATAGTAGGTGGAACTCTTCAGAACGTCTCTTGACTCATTCTGAGTGTAACTCACACGTGCAGTACAGAGATCTTACTGGATGTGTGGTCGGTGAGTCCACATGTTCTCTGACTGTGTTTTGACTGTTGTCTGCTTTATGTCGTCCAATGTTTTCCTTTTCGTTTTAAGCGTTCATGTGCACGTGCATGCCCCTGCCTGAAGAAAACCCCCCAAAAAACGTTATGGTCTGCCGCAGTTTTTCCGCTATAGGAAACACTTTGGTCATTTGAACAGATGGGAGCTATTTCGGTCTGTGAAGCCTGGATCAGCATCAGGAACCACCAACATCTAAACAAGGCGATGCTCTCCAAGATTAACATTTATTTGAGTGGGAGTCATCAGCTTGCTATCTGTTTGTGGATTCCCAGAAACGGGATGTGGTGGTGAGACGTGTCTCCATTCAGACTCATCATCACTGAATGTTGTGTTGTAAGTCTGGGAGAAAGAGACATGACAGTGCGGAGAGAACATTGCTGGGACTTAACTGTGTAGAAACTAATCAGAGACAATTAGTTGATTTATTGATGAGTCTTAATTTGATGTGAATGAACTCATCATTTGAGTCGTCCAGAAGCATCATGTTTTTCGGGGTGTCTGAACACAATATCTCAAGGGAATTTTTTCAATTTGGATACAAATGTTAAATTTGACTTGAAGATGAACTGAAAAGATTTAAATTGCCAAAGGTCAAGGTTGCTGTGACCTCATTTAAAAAGAAGACTGAAACTTCATTGGATGGCCAAGGCATACAACCACAGGGGAGTTATCCAATAATGGACAGATAATAATTTGTTGAAGTCTAAACAAATCATAGTCATCTTTAGTCCAATTCTACATGCAGAGTATGTGCATAGATATTGCGACATATTCCTATTACGTCTTCTCCTTAATAGTTTGATATTATGACCCTATATTGCTGCTTTATTATTATGACAGTAATTTGAGTGAATCTGAGTGAAGTTGTCTTGTATTTTGAAAAGACACCTGATTAAGAAAAAACATTTTATTTATCTATTTATTCTATGGATGGTACGCTTGTATTCTACCTTTCTACCTTTCTACATATTCTATCCTTACATAAACATAGTATCATATATCACAGTCTGTTGTTAGTCAGATGTTTCCAATAAGTTCCAAGGTAATTCAGAAATTCAATTTCATGGTATTTGGAAGCCTCTCAGCAGCCTTCATATGCTTTTTATACTGAGGATCAGCAGCTCATGTGATGAATTCCAAGTACATCTCCTGGAGTTAGTTGTGTGTTTTTCAAGGTGACTGATCCTGTACCATAATATTTACTCACCACGGCTGTACAGAGTCAGTCCGCTCCTGGCCTTGCCATGTGCAATGTGACTACTGCCTGGTCTTTATTATAGAGCCACTAACAGTAGTCTCTTTTTCTTGGCGCTGCATCCTGACATAAGAAACTGATAATCAAGAAGCGGCTCGCTACATTACATAACCAAGAAATCCAGCCCCCTCTCCTATACATAAATGTGTGTTTTGTTCCGCGGTGTTGTTACGAACCCAAATATTCCCAGCTACTGGCCCCGTGCATTTCTTCTTCACTCTATGTTGTGCTCCCTCCCACTATACTTCTCTGTTCCTCTCTCTTTCCAACCTCGAAACCGAATGGGTAAAAGGCAATTTAAACTGTGCTGACCGCAAAAGTTTTCAGTCAGCATTCCAGCAGGATGAGAACAGCTCGTCCACAGAAGATGCTAAGGCCCCAATCAAGACTGTCTTTGTTCCTTGAGCACAATGTATGGTTCATCAGGGTCTCCGGGGAGAACTGGGACATAGCCGTCACCGTTTGAAACAACGTCTCATGATGGGAGTTAGCGATATGCTTCCCTGACGACTGTAACTGGCTCCCTTTAATTTCTCCGACTGCCTGGATTAAGCTCATCAGATGATGAGAGGGAAGATTTGACAAGGAGGGAAAATCATGTAGGGTCAGTTTAAGAGTCAGGTTTTTCGCATTGAATTTGACATCCGCCGGATTTCTATCTCAAATGTATTTAAGTGGAAAAGCAAACACACGTGGAAATGGGTTGCAGAGCGTGAGTCACATGTTACACTAGACTTTCACAGTGCAGATTAATGACACTAATATAAGCTTATCATATTTGTTCTCAATCAGATTTTCCACAGATGAGCCGCAAAACAAAATACTTTAAAGCCTGTGGTTGACTTCATTTCTACAGGCTCATCCTTTCCCTTAGGGCATGCCCGGTGATATCACTGTGTTTGGATTCTGAAATTATATTATTCCACTAAAAGAATTAACTGTTTATTTTAAAAAATTCCTTCCCAGACATATCAAAATTTTTGCTGGTTCCCTTCCCCGCCACAAGATGGGACTATAAACCCATTTGTGAGTGTTCCTGGTTCAGCATTACAACTGAGAGCTCAGCACCTTAATTGATTTTCCCAGAAGCTCATCTCTGTCTTTGGCTCTATTTGAACTTTAGGATTTACAAAGTCCAGTTAATTGATTGTTTTTAATGATTTGACATTTGTTTCAAATATTTTTCTTTAAAATCAGGAGTTAATTTTTGAAGGTTCAGCTATATGTTGAGGATTTCTTTGATTTAAAGAGATATTGCCCACTCAAACTGTTTTCTTTGACGGGTCACAGCTCCTAAATTGTCATTTACTGGTCTTTTAAAGCTGTCTGTTTCCACTGAAACTTCTGGTCTCATTAGACTTAAACTTTGCTCAAGATTTCTGTGAAAGTCCTTTTATGTCCCCGTTCCTGCCATTTGACCTTTAACCCTGCTGCTCTCTTCTTACCCCTAACCTAACATTAACCCACTCAATTGAGGGACCTGTCCCACCCTGACTTGGCAGCTGCCATGAATATTGCCCCCTTTACTTTTGTCTATGTTCTCCCTTACGTAAGATAACAAAACAATCATTCAAATCACCTCGCTCAGTTAATGGCCCGTTGAGAAGAGTGGCTCCTGCTTTCATGCTGAAATTAAAAACCGTGAAAAGAGACTGGCAGATTGGCTTCAGGAGACGTTTCCATGAAAGAGATTTTCCCTGTTTGCGTGCTGTTCCCATTGTAATATTTTGACGTGACCGGTTCAGTGTGGATGATGCTGCTTTGTTGTTGTCCCAAAGTGTGTTTTAATGTAGTCTGCTGCAGTATAAAAAGTCTAGAAATGAGTGGTGGTGATTGTGGTGGCAGTGATGCACACAGTAAGTGTAGTGGCAGATTGATCACTGTAAGCACACTGCTATATCGGGATCAAGCAGGAACCACCGTGACTTGCTGCTAAAACCGCTGTGGAAATGCTTAAGATGGGATTCCTCTACTGGCCGCTACATTTAAAATTAAAGCCTTTTAACAAGATGTCATGGTTTAAAGTGGGCTATATTTAGAGGCCTGTTTTCTTGATTGACAGGTGTAGTACACTTATTCACTGTGGCTCCTGCTTGCTCATCCATCTCCGCTCCACCCTGGCTTCCCCTGCGTCGCCCATATTTTGATGATCTGGCTCCAGAAAGTGACCATGATTCTAAGCTTCAAAACATCCCCTTTAAAATCTTTAGGGTGATGTCACAGTACGTGCATGTTTTTCTACAGCCTTTAATTTAGCGGGGCAACCATTGATGGCCTAGCTACAGCACAGCCTATGGTTTCTCAGAATGTCTAAGAATGGGTGGAAGCAGATGTCACCACCACATGATGGTCATCTTTATCCGATGATATACCATCCTGCATTTCTGCCAAGTTGAAGCGCAAACTGAATATGGATGTAAAACCCAGTGATTTAAAGAACTAGAGTGTCATTGTACAGCAAAGCTTGGAATTATCTAGAGCCAGTTCTGAATGCATCACAGCTTTTTCCAGCTCTGGTGGACATACCACAAAAATAAGAGCGCAGCAGTTTGCAGCGTAAATTGCTGTTTGTTATATATGCAAGGAATGTAGATTATATGATCAGCTCACCTAATTACGTTTGTCACGATCTGGTTTGTTCGCAGCAACTTCTCCAACTACAGGAATCGCTTCAGTATGCCGGGCCAGACCGAGAGCCTGTGGTACAGGTAAGAGGACAGAACATGATATGAGAGTGAGAATGATGGGCTTTGATGGGCTTAAGCAGGTGAAAGAATCACAAACAGTTGTGGTCATTAGAAGACGATTGCACTTTAACATTGGATGGTTGTTGCACACTCAAAGCTTGGAAGGAGAAATCATTTATCTTTCAACAGAGGTCCTGTGTAAAGTATCATCGGAGAGTGTGCCAACCCTCCTCCTCTGTTTCAGCAAGCATTAATGTGCAGCCCAGAGAAAGTGGAAGCAGAGGATAGCAGCGCTCCCTGCTCTCAGTTTAGTTTTCCGCTCCTATCTCTGGAACATGGGAGCTATACAGAAGAGCTATACAAGCGACTGCGTGACTCATTGCCCACCTCAGATCCACTTCTCTCAGACAGTAAGATAATACCAGGCCAGCTGCCCGCTCCTCAGTCCCTGGGCCTTAATGCAAATTGGCCTCCTGGCTGGGCGCCCTTAGCTCATGTTCATGGCTATGAACAAAAGGAGGCAAAGAAGAGCACCGGATGGGTGATATAGAATCCTTTAAATGCTACTGAAACATACAGTAGACAACATGTGTACAGAGCACAATGAACAGCAGATGCCTTTCAGTTATAGGGTTGGTAAGTTGTTCCTGAAACACTCCTTCACGTCCTGATTGCCATCGATAGATAAAGTCCTCTCGATAAAAAGATGATATGTCTGGCCCTTGCAGGACAGTAATAAACCCAACCAATTATATCATGGCTGACCGGTCTGTCACTAACTGATCTACCTACTTGCATGACTTCAGCCAGGGAGACATGCATCGCTGAAGAAGAGATTATAGCTAGAAATCAGCGAACGTGTCATGGAAAGGTCGGCTCTCTGGCAGCTGTCAGGCAGTGCACATTCATGCATTTTAGAGGCGTAGCATTGACAATTGGGCTGGTGAGAGGTGGAAGTGTAGCGCCTCGCTAGCTTTTCCAGGTCGAATGATCGACTGATCTGTTTGCCAGATCTGGAGGTTGAAGTGGCGCCTGTATGACAAACAATGTGTGTCCACAGCTGGAACCTGGGGTCAGCGCACATCATCTCCCTCTCCACTGAGGTTTATTTCTACACCGAGGACGGCCTGGAGCTCCTCTTCAAGCAGTATGATTGGCTTAAGAAAGACCTGGAGGTTAATAAACCACAACATTAACACACTGATGACAGCTCTGCTTTGTTCCCACACTTGCTCTCTGTCTCTCTCCAACTTCAAATTGAATAGTCTCATTCTGTTTTGCTCCATTGTAAAGAAACTGTGTTGTTCTGTCTTAAATAAAATTACCTCTGTGATCTATCTCACTTCTTCCCTCTCCTGATGTAGGAGGCCAGCAAACCAGAAAACAGAGCAGCGCGTCCATGGATCATCACCATGGGACACCGACCCATGTACTGCTCCGACGATGACCAGGACGACTGCACCAAGTTTGACTCCTATGTAAGTTCAAAACCACAGAATCCCATCCATTCATTCATATGTTTCCCCTGACTTACACAACCATCAGTCTTATGTAGATGGAAACTCCACAGGTCAGCCACAGCATTAATACAGATGAGTGGTTTTAATGTTGTGGCGTATCGGTGTAAGTCTATAGAATTTTTATTTTAGTCTCACTGAGTGAATGAGGATGGTGCCTCTCATATTCCTGCTTGGTCTAAAGTGTAAAAATTCCTGAATGGCAGACATTTTATTAGCATAATTATTACTATTTTGCTAAAATAGGCTGTACCTGACAGGGTTATATTTATTTTGGATTAAAGTATTGTCTTAAAGCATTATATAAATTGCCTATAAAAGACTCATTGTTTATTATTTCCTGTTTTGTTAAGAACAACACCTCGTTGTGAAAGCATTTATTTTCTTACATAAACACATTTGTAAGCTTTATTTTATGCCTGACACTTAAATCGCTCCTGGTAGCAGACATGTCACGCGTGTTGCACGTCGGCCAGTCCGCATCACAACCCATGAGCACGTTGAGTACGGTTTGCTGTCATAATCGCTGTAATTTGCACCAAATAGTTTCCAGTTAGAATAACTCCTCTCAGCACTTGGCAGTGTTGGGAGAGAGGCTGGCATCGGTGCAATGGGCCTCTACCAGGTAGCGTTTCAGGTAGCAGGTAGAGTTTCTGACATCAGTGCCAATTCCTCCCCTTGTTATTATTTCTCTCTGCTCTGTCTCAGGTCCGACTGGGACGGAACGACACCAAACCGCCAGCCCCTGGTCTAGAGGATCTATTTTACCGCTATGGTATGTTCCCTATTCGACAACCAGCTGTGTTCTGCTAATGGGCGCTTTAAGATCACACATTTGCACACTCAGACAGACTAATGTCCTAACAGTTGCAGTGGAGCAATCCAAAGATCATTTATTAAAAAAGCAGGCCTTTGGTCTGGCTGATCTCCCACCGGCAGATTCCCACATGTTTTTCTTGTCTTACATTTCTTAGACTTTTGTTTGTTGCATTTAATTATTTAAATTGCGGTGGAACTTTTGAAAGTTTTCTTTGATCTGATCTAAAGCATTCGTTGTTTGCTGAGAAATCTGAAATGGGCAGAGGATCTGAGAATCAATAGATAACAGAGCAGCAGGATGAGTATGATTCAGTTGTTGTGGTAGATGTTTTTTACAGAAGTTTGCTGACAATCATGTCTTTCACAGGTGTGGATCTGGAGCTGTGGGCTCATGAGCACACATATGAGAGGCTGTGGCCGGTCTACGGAGACAAGGTCAGCTTTTTCATTAACTTATTCACAGCACTTCATGTTGTCTTGGCTTGTCTTTTGGATCAGAGGAAGAGACGTGCTCTTCTTTTATTTTTTAGGTGTTCAATGGCAGCAGAGAGCAGCCATATGTGAAACCAAAAGCTCCAGTTCACATCATCACAGGCTCTGCCGTAAGTACTTTCACATCACTGCGTCACTTTTAATGTCTCTCCGCCAGGATCGGTGCACGAATTGACAGCAACATAGACCAAAACAATGTAATGTATTGTACCCAGTCCCGTCTGTGTGGCAGCTGGTCCGCCACAGAAGTTTAGCTCCAGCTGTTCCTCTGGTAAAGTGTTTTCTGATGTGGTAGTGAGCAGTGCAGGGCATGCTTTGTCATGCAGCCGCAGAGGGATGAGTCATATTGAAACGCAGCCAGACTCACACCGAGGCACAGCCATTGTTGTAAATGTCACACGGGGCCTTGCGGACGAGGAATCAGAAAGACATGAGGTTCATCAGTAACAGTCTCAGTTTTATCGCTGTTGGATCCTCTGCAGGGATGCAAAGAGAGGACCGACACCTTCAATCCAAACCCCAAAGAGTGGAGCGCATTCCGCAGCACCGACTATGGCTACACCCGAATGCAAGTGGTCAACACTACCCATGTTTACATGGAGCAGGTCTCCGATGACCAGGTGGGCACACATGGAGGAACAAGCAAAACAAAACAAAAGACACAGGAAACATTTTAAGCACAAAGAAGTTTCTTTGAGTAATAACAAAACCTTTTCTGTCTTCCAGTATGGCAAAGTGATTGACAGCATATGGGTGGTGAAGGAAAGGCACGGCTTCTCCGCCTGGTTCTGAAGACAGACATCAAAATGAAATGTTCTGCTCAGGAAATGCACTTTGAACTGAAAACAAGCACCTTCTTTTTTTTTTCTGCACCTCAACAATTATACAGTGGTTATCAAAATCATGTTTATTCATCAATCTTTTATTTTCAGACACTTTCCAATATGTTTTATCCAGTCTGAGAACTAATAACATATGCAATGATCAACAACTGTACCTGTGTATAATTAACTGTAAAATTGTTTTACATTATAATAAACTGTGATTTTAAGCCTGTCTGGACTTGATCACTGCACTTTTATTTGGTTTCAATGTAGATCTCTAACTCGCTGCATGAATTATCCACTGACAACAGACGAAGACTCACTGCAGCATACGTCTGGCATACACCAGGCTTCGTTCCCTCTGGAACATAATTTTCATTTCAGGAAATACGCTCAGACAGATCAGGTCTCGCCTCTATCACTCTATCAAGATGACAGATTCTCTCTTGGCTTTTCATATCAGGATATTGGAACCTGGTTTCGTTGTCCATCTGTGTGGCCGTTGGTAGACAAAAAGACACATGGAAGCTCATACGCCTACTCAAAAATGACTGTTATGTAAGTCAGGGATGCTTTGCGGCTTTGGCCCAGAGGAGTGTGGCTTCATTCCTTGACTCTCACCACTATGGGTGGTATTAATCCCCAATAACAACATGCTGCCTCTGATGAATACTGGCAGACAACCTGCATGGATTTGCATGTGTCTGTGTTTTAAGTTGTCAAGTTGTCTGTTAGCGCCAGAGGGTAATCATCCCTCTGAATAATTTGGTTGACACAACATGGTGTACCAAACAAAATCAGTCATTCATTAACACCCCACAGATGAGTTTACATACGGAAAGTTTTTATCCAACATAATAAAAGGAGACCCTGCAAAAGCTTCAGTCAGAGTGCTGTATTTTTAAACCCGTGTGCAGCCCCCAAAACAACAAGAAGACACAATTGAAGCAGGTTTTACATGTCAACATGTGTCACAACATGTTAGCCCTGCAGAAGTCAGACGTCAGTAGCACGTCAGTAAATCTACCCTCGGATTTGTTGCACTTCTCTCTGATTTTGATGCCCCGCAGCGCAGCGGTTTCTGGCAGGAACCGACAGTGCTCACACCTCACACTCACGTGCTCTTGGTGTTTCTACCCACTGCTAACTGCCACTCACACACACACACACACACACACACACACACACACACAAAACCTCATGATTGCGAAAGTAGCTTTGCAGAGAAGGCCCTCCCACCACTGAGTTCCTGACCTCCGACCAGCTCCCGCTGTACTCTGTATATTGTTGTCTCCCACCGAGTGAGAGACACAGGAGAGAAGCGGTGCAGACTGCACAGACCAGACGGGGGCTGCAGAGAAGAGCATGTGCTGCCAGACTGTAGCCTCCACTCTGTCTCTATCTGTTTACAATTGTTAGCAGCCAAATTTATAGTCCTGTAAAAAGTGGATTGTTTTTCAGCTTGTCATCTAATGTTTGATGCAGAAATGAATCGATGGAAAGTCCTTGTCTTAAATAATGAGCAAGTCACGTGGCTTTCATGTTCATGTGATTTCCTAAGAAGTTGGGGGAAAAAAAAAACATTGATTGCAATCCAGGAAATAAAGAGCAAGGAGAAAATTACACGTCCCATCGGATCGCATGCCTGTTGGTGAAATGTAATTTGATTATTACCGCCTCTGATAGAGGCACAGCAGGTTTGTGGTGTTGTGGGTAAAAGGCTTTGTTGACAGTAATTGATTCTTGCGTTATAACAAGGCAATAGCTTTTCTAGCATTTCTTTATCTTCTTTATGTTTGGCAATTTACCTCTAACAGTTTCTGTCAGTTTCGTGGAATTTTTCGACCAAGGTCATGTGGAGTAATCAACTTATCACATTTTGTGGCATGAAGCAGCTTGATAACAATCCTCAGAAATACTCAACTCCTCTCTTTGATACCTACTTGCACACCAATGTTTCTGGTAGTTCGACCTACAACATTGACTGGAGTTTGTGTAACATTGGAATTTATCCCCACTTAAATACCTAGTAAAACAGAACCTGCTGTTTGGTCAGACTACTGAATATCCCGGGGCCTTGATATGACCACATAGCCTTCCCACAGTTCATTTCTTTGCAGCGGGCTAATTTCTAATGACACATCAACAGCTTTTTATCCGTTCCCAAGCTTGTGGCTCAGTAAACCCTGGTCTCTTCTCCTCACCAAACAGCCGTGAGACTTCTCTTAAGTCACTTCAGTTAATCTCTGCGGTTTACCAGTATTATTTATCTATTTTTAAAAGTTTGAGCAGCTCTTTTGCTCAATAATGCACTCCGTCAGGAGGCTAGAGAGGGCATCTGTGTGGTATCTCCCTCCATGGCTGAGGGAGAAGGTCTTTGATCAGAGGGTTAAACCGTGGAGACTGGGGACATGTGTAGTGAATTCAAGCCCCTCAGATCCTGGATCTCAGGGATATTTCATCAATCCCGAAGCTCAACGTTCTTCCAGAACCAAAAGCGCCGCTACTAAGCAGCCTCAGACCACCGCCGCGAAAAAACAGCCAAGTACGGTCTGTGCAGGAACATCACTGCACATTCTTACCATAATTCCACTCTCAACATCAACACCACAACGGATTACAGCGCTTCAGAGTGTGACATCGACAGGAACATTGTGTGCACTGAGAACACGCTATGCCTCAGTAAGTCTGAGGTAAAAGTTATTTTGTTTTTATAAAAACTATGTGAGGGAAACACATTTTATCAATATGAAATATGTAAACTGAAACAGATCAGACTGTGTGTTTGATAAATAGTAGATTATAGGAGGCCAGCTGCCGGGGTCAAAATAACTTACACTGATAAAACACCACAGGGAGGCAAACAGCATGAATACTGTCTCCTCACAGCACTAAGGGTGTGAATCACTTCACTATATCAAGGAGACACATGTCTGCTGTTAAAATGTGCAAAGACTGTTTACATAGAACACGTGTATTATAGGTTGTTGCAGTAAGTAGGAGCCAACAATGTAGATCCTGGTCAAGGGTAGAGTTACCAATGGTGAGTGTCTGTTCATTGAATCCTACAGTTAGCCTGCCCTGTTGACATTAGCTTCAGCTTCTGCACAAAGTAATGATTCCCAACCACTGCAGGACTTGCAGAGATTGTAGAATAGCTCAACAGATTTGTCAATTGGCAGTTACATTTGGATGTTATATCCACACTGAGTAAGAAGTTTGTGATTTAAAGCATGAAGTCTAAAAAGTTAGTATTGAACTCTCAAGTGGATAAATAGTTATTAAAAGATATTGAATAAATGGATGATTACTTAAATTTGTTAAAGTTAGAGATGAATTGTTGAAGTTGATTAAATGTTCGAATGACTCAACTTCACCTCAATGGTAGCTGACTGCTATAGACATCTTGATTGTCTCCTGGTGGCTGGCTGCTTTAAATTCCCCACCTCCTCCATGTTAGCATGTTGGACATGCCACATCATTGATTTTCCCCTATAGATGTTTTCTGTTATTTTAGGTAGTTGACATCACACTGATGTTTGTCCAAATGCTTATTTTTCCACTAACTTTGGTTTTAATTCGTTTTTTGATGTGATAAAAACAGGCAGTTCAGTCATGATTAACACCTGAGACTGGCTCATGATTGGTTGAGCATGTGTATCAGCCAGATCTCAATAGTCCGGCTCCACACCACGATCACTATACTGTGTCGACTCTGGCTCCAAATGACGTCACCAGTGCGAGATGGCAGTACCCGTATCTGGCATATTTTAGCATTATTTTCAGTGGGAGGAAGTAGACACGCATTGTGGACCAAACAAACCTAAAATATATTTTTTTCCATTGAATTTAAAAGCATAAACAATTTCCACCTTTGTTTTGGTGTAAAATAACATCCAGTTCAAAGTAAATTCAGATTCTACACCTGGATCATCACAGTTATTGATGATGAAGTGGCACCTGATAGAGCGATGTTGGTACCTGACAGAGAGGACAGGGTGTAGAGGATAAGTCTGTATAGAATGACTCAACCATCACTCATTACATATGGAAAAACATTTCCACTCAATTCTGACCACAACCACATAAACAGGCAACTCAAAAATGAAGCTTGCAAGTATCAGTAGCACTGTTTCTGCACTCAACCATCCAGATGGAAATGCAGCAATTTATCAGGAAGACATTAGGTTAACTATTCTAATTTAGCCAAGCAAGAAAACGTCTTGTTACTAGAGGGCTCATCATCATCAACATCCTGCAATTTAACAGTGAACAGACCCGGGGCCCCACATCTTTTTGCCTCCTCCTATCTTCTCTTTTTTAAATAATTGATCTTCCACACGGAGCTTCGGAATACACAGGTCATGTTGTTCTGCACACAGACGATCTAGGCCAACCTGAGTCTCCTCTCAGTCTGCAGGAAGCACCATCTTTGTGCCAGGGGGCAGAGATTCAACTTATTTATTTTGAGAGTAAACACTTGTCGGGGCCTCGAGAGCTGTAACAGGGGTGTGCTACCACATTGGCTGCTGTTGGCAGGCAGAGCTGTGGCATGTCACTTGGTTAGAAAAGTGCCATGTTACAGTCTGCTGAATCAAAAAAGTCAGTCAGTATAGTTTGGTGAAATGATATAAGTCGGATCAGTCGACACCATGATGACAGACCTTTTGCCATCGATTGATTGAGAAGAAGGATTTGCTCGCGTTCAAAAATGACCTTTTGGTCGATGTAAATTTGTAGGGTTCATCCCCTGCACCAGCGCCAACCTTTTATGCTCACACCTAACCTGTTGTGTTATAGACACCATAGTTGTAGACAAACCCTCACCATATCCTGGACCTGAGGATCCAACCCATTTAACTCCTGTACATGCTGTCCAGGCTCCGTCATGCACAAATTCCACGGCAGAGCTGTTTTCTGTCTCAGGCTGGCACTGATGACCAAATGCTCTCACAGAATCCATGCTTTTATGAACAATTAAATATTGTTCCTGCCAGGGAGTCTCTTTGGGCTCCAAATATCACCTTTCATCGTTGGAGTTTTTGTCATCGAATGCATTGTTTTTGTCTTCGTTCAGATCTGCATTTCTTTTTTTATGAGGTAAATACCTCAGTTTTATCGTCTTGAGTACAAATCCATCTCACTATCAGCTCTTGAGATCTGAGCTGTAGCAAAGGAAAGGTCAGCGGGAAGTCCAGAGATTTATAGGAGCGGTAACACAAGAGCTCCTTTAAAGCTCTAGTTTTAAAACCATTTAGATAGGAATGAGGTGATTAACACAAGTAATGGATTTTGCACTCAAAACCCTCAACTCTTACCATCTGAGCCTGTGTATTCTCAAGCTCCCTTGCACGTGTAGTGCCATACTTCACACTCCTCACGTTGGGAAACAAACGGTGGGGAGCAAACCACAAGCCCTTCTGAGCATTTTAAACACATGCCAGCTGCTGCTATTTGACATGACAATCACACAGTAGTGAGCAATCCCTAACTGTGCCCAGAGGAAATCGTATAGCTCTGTAAGAGTGTCATGACAAGGGCTTGACCTCACTCTAGTCAAAAGAATATATTTCAACACCTAGAGGACCTTTAGGAACTCCAGTGGCATCCACAAAGCCACTGGCAGGACAGCTGGCAGTGATAGATCTTTTAGCACTCAGCAAAAATACAGCCATGTCATGGAACGCAGTCAAAACTTTTTTCTTCTTCAAAACTATTTCTTATCTGACAAACAGGTTTTCTCACCTCAGGTTCATGGGGAGGCCTCCCCTTGTATGGAGGGCAGTATACTCTGATGGTCTTAAAGGCCCTGTTCAGACCTGGTATCAGCATTCATCCCGAGTGATCTGATCAGAAGAGGAAGCTCTCGGTTCATCAGTTCACACTTCAGATCAGATCTCACATCACACGCTACTCACCACTGTTTTCAGTATTGTATCCTTTTTGTATTTTTTAGTTTTGTGTCCATTGCGTCATGGAGATGTCATCAACAGGACCACTTGCTTGCAGTGAATTGTCTGGATTATCTCATTTTGTATTCAGAACTGGGCTCATTCGAACATTATCCAGAGTTTTTACTATAGGGCTTTAAAGAGAAACTCCAGAGAATGTCCATGATTACTGACTCAGACATTTGTGTTTTGAAACAGCCCCTCTGGATAATTCAGGAGAGGAGTTCAGTGCATGTCTGAAAGCAGGCAATTTGTCTTGCCTGCTTTCACACTTGTACTTAGAGCTGACCACTTGTGATCGGATCACTAAGGACGGATGTTAAAACCAGGTCTGAACTGGGTCAGACACTCAAGAGCGCCCTATGTGGCTGCTGGTTCTGGCTGAAAAGGGGCAGGAATGTATGTGTGTTGAGTTTGGATGGAGGATCGCCTGTAATTGAGCAAGAGGTAAAATGAAAAGAGGGTAGAGAGAGAGCAACATTGAAAGCTGTCTTTGTCTTAAAAGCCACATTTCAGGCTGTAAAGGTAATCATCTTTGGGAGATGGTTTCTAGTTTTGTTTTGAAAGAATGTCATCGTACTAAGACTGTCCTACTGACGTTAAGGTGGTTTTCAGTGTTTGTAAAGAGCTCAGGGATAAAAAATGTGTAGCCCTCGATGTAGCCTTGAAAGAACAAACTTCTCTCCTCCCGTCACATCATGGACTACCAAATATTCAGGGAATCTGTCCAGCAGTACCAGACGGTTTTGTCATCAGTGAACATTGATGTCCTTGGCCTGATGAAATGCTACAATTCAGACAGATAGGTATGTCCCCTGTCTGGACTCGAGAAGATACCTTATGTCTCTGTTTCTGGACCGTCTGGATCAGTGTGATTCAGACCAAATTAAACTTGGCATCTTTGAGTTAAAACATACCAAGAGAACAAAGTGCTGTTCTTTGACACAAATGGTGCATAAATGTTTTATCCATTAATTACACTTAATTTGGGCCATTTGGCTGAGATTGAAACATTTTAACAATTTTGGATTCACTTGCCATCAATTTCTGGATGGACATTCATGGTCCTCAGAAGATGAAGCCTATTGACTTTGCAGGGCCCCTGACCTCTATGGGAAACATGAGGCTGATATGTTGTATGAGAAACATGGTAAATATTACAGTATATCTACTAAACGTTAGCATTGTAGCATCATCATTGTTTGCACTATAGCATTTAGCTCAGTCTCTGGTGAATAGAAGAGTGCCCCCTCACAAGGGGTGATGACAGACACAGGTGGAGGCAGGTTTTGTACCATTGCAAGCAGAATGGAAGCAAAGAAAAACAAGAGTCGGAGTGTTTTTTGTACCTTGGAATAAGTATGTTTGACTACCCATTAAATGGACCGAGGCATGAATTTGGGCAGAGAAAAGCAAATCATCGCAGGGCTGGGAATTGGTTTTGTGTGGCCACTGGCCACCAGAGGAGCTTGTTTAAACAGAGCCAGACTGAAAGACTTAATGACCATGCTGACAGCAGTCATACGAGATGTCTGGTGAGGCTGGTGCTGTGTGGCTGCACAGAGAAAAGGAGGGATGTTGTGGTCGCCATCTCTTTATGTAAGCTCCGGAGAAAAGAGGCGCATAACCGTCATTTCAAAATCAGACTTCAATATTTGTTCTCCCACCAAACCTAAACCAACATGAATATAGGATACACAGTCCCGTGGCAGACTGCTGTGTTTTTACTGCCACCTCAAACGTGTTCTGCCGTCTGCTCCAATGTCATCTCAATTAGACATTAGCAAGGGGACAAAGAACAGCTCAGACTAAAAGGTAGGTTTGTGTTTTCGAAAGGTATAGTGGTGAGTTTGGGTTGCATGTCCTTAATATAATCACACACATTTTAAGAATAAAATTCTGCTGATTCAATTGAATCCCCAAAACCCATGAGCTATTTACACGTGCTGAACACATGCTGACCAGCAGGGAATGTGCGTATGTAGAGAAAAAAAGATGGTGCAGTTGAAGAGAAGGAATAGATGGATGTTTTTTCAAGGGTTCTCAAGAACTGATATACCTATATATATCTATTTTTTATTATAATAGATGACATTTGCATGCACAAAATATTCAGTTCTTTGCTCTGATTCGAAAATGACAATATTGCTTCTGTTTATATCACAAAATGAAAAAACAAATTCCACTAATATTCCTGTTTACATGCAGATATGTAGACACCAATAACCTAAGATGGGAGTATCTCTGTCTCAGTCTTGCAAACTGTCGTCTATTTGGATTCTCAACAACGCAGAGTCCTATAATGTCCTAATTAGAAACAGCTGAATATGAAATAAATGCCAAACTGGGAATACACAAATGGAATATGGAATTCTGAATATTGTTATAAAAACTGCATAGTCAAAAGTTGCAAAAAGTGAAAAGTGAAAACCAACATTATTATGTATTTCATATTTGTGCATTTTGAATGTAGTACTGGACCAAAAACTTAATTAAACAAAGGAAGAGTTGCCGTCATGCCTGGTTCAGTGCATGACTGTCATTCACATGTATATAGAAAAGATTTTGTTTTCTCTTGAATGATTTTTTCCTTTTAGAAAGATCATCAATGAGAAAATCACCTTTTTGACACGTGTGTATGCATGTATATTTTCACTTGTGACTTAATCAACAAGTGAGAAGGCTTGTCAGCACACACTCCTGTTGGGCGTACACATGTGGAGTGTCTTTCCAATCATGACATAGATTCCAGCATTTCCACAACTGTGACGGATCAAGGCACCAGTTACACGATCCTGCAGAGCAGCGTGATTCACTCTTTTGTGTTGCATGACTCAAATCCGTCTTCCCTGCCTCCTCATGTCCTCTTCTCACTTCCACCATCCCCAGTGGAATCGTAGTTTGCCATTTGACCTGCTGTCAGCTTGGATCCGCTCCTCCTATGGTCAGCTGGCTGTGGAATCATATACAGCCTCTCTTCATAGCAACAGTTTCCGAGGCTCACAGATGACAAACAGATGGAAGTGCATATATTTGCATACATTTTTTTCCAAATAAAATTATTGTTGGCCTTTTTCTACACAATGAAACACTGTCAGCTCTAGCAAAAAACAACATGTGCCGATTGTTGCCTTTGGAAAGTGGAGAAATGACTCCTTCATGAGGTGGCAGTAAAAAAATTACTTCTTCCTTCATGGTCCAACAGCAATGAAGAAAAAACAGTAGTTGCCAGGTCCAGCTGAAGTATCACACAAAAACTGAGCCCATGCGGGCGGGTCCGGTGACGGGTGTTAAAGAGGACCAGATGATGGGGCGAAGGTGTTTTCAACGATGGGGTGTCTGATGGCAATACTTTCTGAGAAGAAGGGAAGAGAGGAGGAGAGCTGCAGATGTTGAGGCTTGTTTCAGCTGCCTATTCTTTGTGCTCATCTAAATTCAGATTGAGCACTAACTGACAGCGATTATGGAAGATCTGCTCCACAGCTTGGCCTTGATCAGTTTTTTAATTTGCTGATTTCTTTGGACTTGCCACTGCAGCATCCACCCACTAGTTCTACAAATGTCTGTCTGTCTTTCTGTTTGTCAATGGAACCTATGTCTTGTGAAACATTCAACTTATTGGTTTCAAACTTGGCGTTTGTATTGCAAATTGACAGAGAAATTGCAGTGCAGAGTGTCATAAGATTTGGACATGTTAAAAAATAATTAATTAACAGGCAACCAGTGGAAGTCAGTGGGGGCGGGGGCAGTGTTCCATTAGTCTGAGGACTGTGTTGAACGTGTCTTCTGGACACACAGATATTCACGGGTGATCCCCATCATGGCAACAACAATCATAGAATCACTTTCTCTTTAGCAAGTTTACTTAAAAGCCTGATGTTTGTTTTGCTGCTGTAATGCTTTCCATCGAGCCGAACTATAGAGCTTTTATTTTGAAAGGTTGTGAACTTGGGTCTGAAGATTGCATTGTTTACAAAAACAACTATGAAAGGATAACAGAAGTAAACTATTCAAATTATTAGCCAGGAAACATTTACTATAAAATCTGCAGTGCAAATAAACCAGGTAGGATTACAACAAAGTTTTCTAACTTCAATCTGCAGAAGTGAAACTCTGCACACAATGTCCAGCACACAAACAATAAAACAGTACAGTATATTGTAAAACTGTAAGAGGAGGACTCACTAATGACAAGGAATATTTGTGAAGTAGGCTGCGGAGCAAACAGCTCGTTCCAAACAGCCATGATTCAACACAGGCACTGCACAAGTATTTAAAATGGGGTGTGAAGCGGCACCTCGGACAGAACATACCCAGGACGAGAAGGTTCAATCAAGATGACCTCAGAGCGTAGAGAGTGAAAGTTTCCAGTAAAACACATTTTTATTTCCAGAGTATACAGTATAAACAAAAAAAGTTTCTTTCCCGCTCCTTGTGAGCTTTGGAGTAATTTAGTCAGTTTCTCATCAGAGCTGTGCAGAATGTGAGAATATGATAAAAGCACTCACTGAAATTGAATGAGAGGGAAAGTTCATCTGGCCGGTGTTGAAAGGCATAGTGTCATGGAAGCCTGGGAGCCAAACAACACACAGCAGCTCACACACAAGGAGTGTCCAGTCTCTGTACATCCAACAAGAGCCACGGAATTTGTTTAATAGCTCACAACAGGCTAATCTGTGTAAGGCTTGTCAACGTCCAATAATAATATCTTGATCATTATCAGTAACTGTTGTTAACTGTAGATCTACACAATTAACCATTCATCCACGTATTACACTTAAGTGATCATTTGTCCCAATGATGAGCAATTACAGTTGAGGACAATCAGCATTCACTCAGAGCATGGCAGAGCTGTTCCATCTGCAATCAGTCCAGACATCTTTATTAATCCATGCTGAAGTCAGGAGCGTTTTTATTCCTGGTGATAATAACCCTCGGCATGTTTCTCCTGGGTTGGTTGGTGTCCAATGCAACACAAAAATGAACTGTTTGTAGCAGTAAAAGAGTTTCTGGCAAAAGTCTGTAAACTTTATAATTAAAAAAGTATGTGCTCTCTTGCTATGATATGTACTATATATTATTCAACAACATATCTGCATGCATTTGATTTAACAGTTAGACATTTTGGAATTATGCTTCATTTGCTCCCTGGTTTTTGAGTTTTTGAAAATTTACACCATATTTTACATTATTGTGGAAACACAGCTTTCCCATGCACATGCTTTGCCTTTGTTGTGTTGTCAGCTCTTTACCCAAGCTGTGTTGACTTTTGTTGATGCAGCCTACCACTGTTGACCAAATGTTTGTGAAGAACTGTACAGTAACAAACTGGCCTCATATGTGGACCAGACCAAAAGGATTTTCACCAAGCAAAATATCAACAAACAGATGCTGCTACATTTACCATGTGTTTTACAAAAACACAGTTTGAGTCACTGTCAGAGCAGTCGGCTAGCCCAGACATTAGAATTGCAGCTAAGGTGGGGAAATTCTATACAGATCTGGAGTGGTATTACTGCAATGATCAATATAGAGTCAGATAATGTTTTGTTTTTAGATGCTTCATGCTGCGCAATCTGCGAAATTACATATACCAAATGTATAGACGTAAGATGTGAACCATAGTCTTTATATAGAGATAGATAACGGGTCCTCACACTATCCAGAAATAAAGCCAAATATTCCGGACATGAACATTGCCATCTTGCAGCACAGTAGCAATTACTGGATGGAACCACTGTAGCGAGGTGCCTCCAGTACAATTTGACCAATTTTGAGTCAATCTTAGCTGTCAATCATGACATTTCACCCAGTTTTTATTGCATCCAACCAAACTTACCAGAAAAATGTACACTTGATGATGAGTCATCCATACAGTCTATATGAACTAGCTGGCAAAGAAGACACTGTTGTTTTCTCTCCATATCCATGCTAACACCTCACTGTGGCTGGTACTTCACTCCATTAGCCTCCTCCTGCAGCTTTTAACACTGATCAACTGCCAAAGAAATGCTGAAAAAAGCCATTGTCCTAGTCTTATGGCCATATTGTACGAAGAGTCCTGCTGAGCACTATCTCCATGACACATATAGCACATTCAATTTTCTGTGACTTCTACAGAATAAGTACGTCAATGTGTTTTACTAGTTATAAACTAGTTAGCAGCAACTCTGATACAGTGTTAGGAGTGTGAATGTGAGCAGTGAGACTGATGAGATAGAACTCCAAACAGCATGTTGGATTATATCCACTCATCAATTACTGTGATCTTATATCTATCTTCAAAGTACTGCGATACAGAGTTACACAATACACTGAATGGCTATTGTGGAAAAAAGAATGAAGAGGAAGAATGTGCTTCTACTGGAATTCATGGTTTTATTTACTTTCTATGATTTATTTCTGCAAAGCTTTTAGTCATTAAAGATTACATCCCCCAAGGACAACAAACTGTGCCCAATCATCCTCGGAGATAATGTTTTGGATCAATGAATGAATTTGCTCCAGACATCATTCACTATTGAGCTGAAAAACAACAGTGCCTTGTGCTTTGTTATGAAAACTTCCTCAGCTTGCCAAAGTCACTAAAGCTACATTTTTAATGCTCGACAAAAGGTCCAAAGCAACAATTACTAGGTAAAAGTGAGCTCGAGATTTTATCTTGCTATATCCACAAGGCAAAACCCATTTGGTTCTTTCCACTGCCTTTTTTAGGAAACTGAAGACTGATGAGGTGGAGCGATAAACTGCACATGAAGAAGTGGAGAAAGGGTTTCGGGTAGGTCCAGCAGAACTCCACCTGGAAAACAAAACAGGTGAAAGGATGGCAAGAAATGTGCGTGTCTCCCAAGAATTCAGGCAGTATTTTCCACAAAGCCCCGTGGATAAACACCTAGCAGAATGGTCAGTCTGAGAATGAGCTGTTAGTGGGCAGTGACAGTTCCAGCTCTCAACTCCACCACAGGGCCTGCATGGTCCAAACAGAAGGGACATGAGATTCCATAGCGACTCTTTAAATAAGCAGCACACGCTATGACGCCTCCTTTACAGGAAAACAGGGAAGGAAGATTGAGACAGAGACCTGCCTGTCCTTTCAGCCAGTGGAATGGGAAAACTAAACACCTCGGTTTCAACATTCAGTCATGGAATCCACTCGTCCGTAATCAACAGCTCCGACAAAAATAGATACCTCCCATTTTTTATGGTTCATTGTTATTCTCCGAAGGAAAACAAAGAAAACCCTGAAAGAATTTGTTCCAACGAGCGTTCCAACGCTCAGGATCAAACGGCGGAAAGAAGTTGACCAATCGCAGATCGTCCACATCCTCCCTTACACTACACAGTACAGCTGTTTTTTTTAGCCATGCTAGCATCATCATAGGGAATCCCTCTTTGGTCCACCACTTTGGCCCATACTGAAATATTTCAGTGACTTTTGGATGGATGAGCATGAAATTTTGTACAGACATTCACCGTCTGCCTACACACTTTCCTCTAGCACTACTGGCAGGCTGACATCTTTAGTTTTAGTCTCATCTTGACAGCCATTGGATTGATTGTCTTTAATTTTTGTAATAACGAGGTTATTTCATTCTTGTAGATGGGGAAACATTATATTTCCTATGTTTCCGTTGGCTTTTAATCGCATGCCACCTAAGAAATATAAATGAGATGCTTATATAACACATAGCGAGAATTCAAGCCACTGTAAAGATTATGTGTAGAGGTCGTCAAAGAGTCAAGTCCCTAATAAGAGGGAGTGTTATTGTAAACCCCTGCTCAGCTGCCGAGGCCTGTTTCCTGCTGCTGTAGGTGGCCTCTGAGAGAAGAATAGCACTCATTTCTATGATGTATATCCTCTAAAGCTTCTATTTCTTGAAATGAAGCAGTAACATTTCCAGTATTGTACTT
Source organism: Paralichthys olivaceus (assembly GCF_024713975.1). NCBI lineage: Eukaryota > Metazoa > Chordata > Actinopteri > Pleuronectiformes > Paralichthyidae > Paralichthys > Paralichthys olivaceus. The sequence continues at coordinate 16,593,792 of NC_091104.1, read as the reverse complement.
TCCAAAGTTGAACAAAGTTGTTTAAACAAAAGTCATAAATTACAAAAATCGAATCATCATTGATATTATCATTACAGGACTTTATGCCGCCACCGAATATGTCTATAAAAGGGTAAAGGGGAAGTGATGTTGTCAGAGAGTAAGGATTCGGCAGCTGGTCTCCTGTGGAATCCTGGGCGATACCGGGGATGACGGAGACCAGCTGCTGCTGCTAAATCAGTGACTCATTTTTACCTCAGCAGGGAGAAGGAGGGAAGGAGCAAGGGAAACGGCAGAGCAGCAACTCTCTCCCAGACAAAAAACAGACGCAGCCAGCTCCGGCAGAGAGAGTGGTCAACATAACACTTCACTGAACAATTTTAAATCTGCTATTTCAGTTTGTACTGTCCTTTGCCTCTGGCACCGCGCTCAGATCATGCTGGAATGCAATCATTTGGTTTATAAACAAGATTTGATGGAAAGTCGTCATAAAAGTATTTGTCTTTTGTTTTTCCTCAGTGATTGGTGTGGGATAAGTGTATGGTGAAACTTTGGAGAAAGAGTTTATGTGTTTAACTTTCTCCCAATTTTGTTCCACAAATCACGTGTGTTAATTGTTGTCTGGATATTGGCAATAGTTTTATGGTCTGACAGATGAAAATGGATCAGTGGTTCACACAATCCTGGCAGATGGAAAGGGTTGGAAAAAAAAACTGATACAGGCTACTCATGGAGAAGTGAAATTACTTAGTTTGAAGTACAGGCAAAAAAAGGTTGTAGTCAATACAATACTCAAGCAAAGCTCTTTTTAATCCCACTGCTATAGGATCTAACTATATATAATAATATTTTTTATATAAACAATGTACAATATGAAGATAGGTAATGTCAAATGGCTCCCTAACATTCACTTATATGGAGGAGGCAGGATTTATGACCTATACTGCAACCAGCCACCATGCGAATTACGCTTAGCCTTCACTTTTGGGGAGCAAGCAATAGGGAGGTTCAGGGAGAAACTTGTGTCAAGTTGACTGCTCAACATTAAATGGCAGATAGACAGAGTTTGGCTTTAGGATATGAAACGCCACATATTGGTTGAAACCAAAACAGATGAGTGGCAATTATTTAGGAATTAAATTCATAGATCAGCTAATGTCTGCTAAGTGGTTAGCTTTATCAAATTTACAAAGGTTGTCGGTGTTGTGTTCATGCAGATTGTGGCAAAAAATCCACTGCTGCAGGTTCAACAAGGTTGTGCCTCTGTTCCAGAAATGTATCAACTCCTCTTAGTGATACTGTCAGTTTCTGACACAAAGAATATCAATGAATAGACCAAAAGGGCAGATGGTTCAACTTGTAATATAGGCAGAAGGGTTGATAACGGAACAGTTGTAACTTGATAAAATGAACAATGGTTTTCTTGCACAAAGTGTCTCAGTAAGCTCTTCCGGTGATGCAGCATTCACAATGCTTGGAACTGGCTCACCTAAATGGAATGCAGCCACTGTCAGTGTTATTAATTACACTAGGCTTTTTCCTGCTATGACATGTCAATGGTTTCTATCCTCCCAACGCAATAAAAACATAATCCATTTTCTAAACTATGGGTACAAAACCTCATGAAATACATCACTTAGAGCAACAAGCACATAATTAGATTTACAAAAAAATAATTATGATTAGCTGTTGATGTACTAATACTGTACTTTACCATGACCTCCCAGTGGTAATTGTATTTGGATAATGTAAATGAAAACCACTGGTGGATAAGCAATGAACTCTAGCACACCTAATTGAGCACACACACGCACACACACAAAAAAGTCATAAAATGTATAAAATATGATTCAGCCTCCCTTTTGTATCTGGGAAAAGAACGTATTCCCCTGTAAGCTATTAGGTAATTGAAGTATTAAAATGTCTTTCAGATCTGATCACGTGTTGCGCTCAGATGTCCCAGATGTTTTATTTCACACCTCTAAAGTGGCGAATCCTCACCACAGAGAGTCTGGGAGGCATGCGAGTGTGTGTGTTGGTACCTTTGAAGAAGCAGCCAAATTATAATAGACTTCTTGGCCCATTTGGCAACCATAAATAAAAGCGATTTGAAGATTGCAGACAGGCTGTTTTTGATTAAACTCTTCCGACAACTGGGAGGAGATCATTCTGAAACATTGTCTTAATCATCATTAGACAAAACACTGAAGAGTCTGTGTGGCCCAGTAGCACCTCTCCAGCTACCACAGTAAATATGACTGCCTGAGGAACAATCATTCAGTGCATTCAGAGAGTAAAAATCCCATAACATCAGCCATGACTCCACCGGAAAGAACCTCTCAAGATCAACAATCACAAGCTTGCTCAGACTACTGAGCATGCAGATAACGCATAAAAATTCATGTGAAAGAAAAAATGCAAATGGAACAAACAGCACAGATCAAAAGTTTTAGGTGGAAATGATCATTTCCTTCAGAGTACATACCATTCCTGTCTGGGAGATTTTGGGGAGTTTTAGCGATGACACAGTAGTTGTGTTGCCCTTATTTGGAAGCCACTGTCTTCATATTGTGTCCTGCCGAGAGCGACAGCCACCGTACGAGTCCCAGGAACAGCAGACTCCAATTACATAACACACTTGGCAGTGACTCAGTGTGTATGCTAAAGGCTTAAGATCTTGAGCCATGCAGGATTTGTCAATGGAGGTGACTGGAATGTCTGGTATGGCATGTGGTACCACCAGCGCACAAACCAGAACAATCTGCTGTTTGTTAATTCTGCAAAAAACAATCAGGCCTTTAATTGTTGTCCAAAGTGAAGGATTTATAGGTTGTGTAACCAAAGCAAACAAAAATAGAAACATACAGTGTATGAACATCCCAAACTGCGACAGCAATACCAATGATTGTTCACTCAAGACATGAAGTCTGCATTCGAGAAACGGGGGTAGACTTCTCGAAATAAATCAAATCATTCTTTTCCACTCTGCCTATAATGACTGATGAGGCCCCTTTAGATTTTTTTACTGAAATCTATGAGTCAGAGTTTGTTATTTCTTCAAAACTAAACATCTCGTTTAGATTAAGTCTGATTCCTTTCAGTCTGCACCTGATCGATAAACACCACTTGTTACAACATGTCTAGACTGACATAGTGATGCATCATTTTATGACAAATCATATGAAAACAACATTGATGTTGGTTCCAAAAGTAAGAGGTGACGACAGAGTATTTGTTCGTTTATTGCAGGTTTTATTGTATATTACCAGAGATAAGAATGTGTGAAAAAATGTGGTGTTGTTTCCCCCAAATTGCATCTCATCTTTATCACACATCTGCAATAAGTTTGCCTTATAAGTACACAGCCAAAAAGAGTCATACAGATTCCTTGTTGCAGTGCAGAGAGGCCTTTAGGGATTTTTGCTGAGAGGCCTGAGTAAACACTGTTGCCATGTAATGAAAGAAACTGAAGTAAATCCTAAATGCATCGGCAGTTACTCAGCTAGGTTTGTTCAGATTCAACTTGTATACATACAGACTGACATGCACACTCTGAATACCTAATATTAAAAACTAATACTATGTATATTACGAGCTACTACTGCAGCATTTCAGTTCAATGAAATGTATATTTGGTGATAACAAACAAAATCTTACTTTATATATTCATATGAACAGTAATTAAGTATCCTGATTAAAATACATTTTGTTGAGGTTAGTTATTGATAAAAAGTTGAGCTTTTTTTAATACTTTTGTATTTGGGATATTGTTCTAGGCCAACATCAAAAACCACTTACAAGAGAGACACCTTGAAATGCTCAACCTGTTTATTTATTACAGCCAGAAAACCTACAGTGATTCAATCACTGGATAATTTGCAATCTGTCTACATTTACACATCTGGAGGACTGGATCCAACGCTGGTTATACGATACGAAACGCAATCAACGATCCAGCAGTTACAGAAAGTGAGAATCAGATTTTGTTTCTGGTCAGGATGCAGCATTTCACAGCAACAGTGAAAACATGTTTCATCTTTTATTGGACATGTCACTCCTTTGGAATTTGCCAAAGAAAGAGCAAATGTCTGATGAGGGGCGGTCAGCATCTTGTCGTTCTTTGACTGGTTACGGGAACTGCTTCTCTTCAAGCCCAGTCACTTACTAAACCGTCTGTGTCAGAGATTATCAAAAGTTCATGATGTTCCACACCAGGAGTGTAAACGTGGTTGTTAATTTTGCCAGATAGTTGAGTTCTAGAGGTTTTTTTTGAAAACAGTTTTTAAAATGTATCTGTATCTGACAACAGGTCACTTTACATATGACTGACTAACATTAAGACATATCAAGATCATACTCTAATTTTAAAGCACCTGTAATCAATAGTTAATACTTAAAAATTGAATAAAATTACTACCTGTCTGTAAAAAAGGATGCATGTAGGAATGCTTATACTTATACTCAGCTTTATGGAGCATTTTAGTGTCTTTTATCTCATTGTTTTGGTTTTCGGATCCAACTCAATGTACTCAAAAGAGAAATTTGCCTCCTTCCAAAAACTGTCGTCCATAGACAAAAGTTCAAGCGCATACTGTTTGTGTTTAATTAGTACACTCTGTTGGGCCTCTACAGTGTTTAAATACATAATTTCATTCAAGGTAACAGGATGTTTCATATTGGTCACCTTTAAATTGGGTCATATCCCCTTTACCTGTGGCTTTGTTGGTCTCTGCTGTAACTTCTGGGGCTAAGAAAGTATGATAAGAGAAACATACACTGCTTGCCAGTTAGCCAGTGAGCTGTTTTTTTCATTCCACTGTTTGTAGTGGTCACATGTAATAGGTCCTGATTATTCATCGCTGTTTGCTGCTTTGACTACTTGAATTCGCAGTAGCCCAGTTGAAGCTGTTTCCATGTAGTTTATTATTCAGATTTTTACATTATACTGTAATAGAGTTGAATGTAAATTTCCCATTTATAGTGTTGAAAGAGAACTTTCGAGGTGGGATGTGACATTGTGCATTCAGTCTAAAGAGAGGTGCTGAACTCGGTGCCCGATTTTTTGAAGTGAATGCGGCAAAATGTAACACCAAAGTCAACGCAGCAAATTTCATGTTGAAGAAAGAGGCTTTATTTTCCGCTGCAGCTGTGGCTGCTCTTGTTGGCAGCACGTTTCTTCTTGAGAAGAATCCTGGCCACGATATGAAGAGTCTCTCCAGCTGAAGTTTGAACCCTGGGCTGTGATAAATTAGCGAGAAGTGCTGTAATTCACTCCTGCTCTCTCGTGGGTCCTTAAAGACTGGTGGTACTATTTCCACCCAGACAGTTGGCTGGTAGCTGATGTTGTCACAAAATGTACTTAAAATGGTGCTCTGCTAAGGAAGACTGAGAAGAAAAATCACTCTGAAAAATTATCCAAAGAAACAAAATGTCTGTATATTTTGGGGTGAAAAGACAGACAGGTTGCCGTTTGTGAATCAGTTGTGAGTCTGTCTGACACATTTGGAAAAGTCAGACGGTTGGATCAAAGCCCAGTGAGAAGTCTGACGGGATATATACAGTTTAAAAGCTGTCTTGTTTAAATTATATAAAGCTGGATTAAAACAAGGCAACTGTGTTTATGTGAAGTTTCCCTCCATTCATAACTGTGGTCAGCCACTGCATTCCTTCAACAGATATCATTTTAGTCGTACCTGCTTCCATGCACCAGCCGCAGGAGCAGACAGACACCCAAGAAATCCTTCCATGGTTCAGATGTATACACTCAGCCACCCAAGAAATGGTACGACAATGAAAACTGCTTAAATCTGAGTGATGGAAAGTCAAAGTTAGCAAAATAAAACATGATGAATTATTGGTAATAATTCCAGCACTGGTTCATCACAGTGAAAATCCAAAACAAAAATATTTTCATTCCACAGGGTTATACTTGGATTTTATGATGGATTTATGGAAATGACAGTTCTGTAATTATAGCTCTATAAAGGGACCATATGTGGAAAAATAAATCCTGGTGGCAAGATATGCCCTGTGGTTTTCCTGGTGTGTGGCTCACTAATAAATGTCAAGGAAGATACACTAGCTGAAGGCCAACATGCTACATGTGGGCAAATAAAAGTGACTTCCAACTTATTTTACACGATTTATGTGTATCAATACATTCCTTCAGTTTTCTTCAGAAGTTAAGTAAAGTCAAGAAATGAGGGAGCTATTAATCAACACTAAGAATCTTCAGTTGATGCTTTACTTAAAACATTATTGCTTTGCACTTAATGACAAAAGCATCTTAGCATCGATGCATCAAAGCATCGCTAACATGCTAATTTTTAGCAAATACAAGCTGTGTCTTAATTCAAGGGCTACATCCTTCAGAGGCTGCATTTGAAGTCGACATCTCAGTGAGGGGGGAGGGGATCCTTCATGGCCCAACCTATCCCTGGATGTATTGAACTTCAATGATGTTTTTAAAAGAGGTAATGGCACAAGCAAGCGATGAGGCATCCAATACTTGAGTATCACTAATAAACTCAACCCCACAGGCAACAGTGCATGTTAAAAAACCATGAACTAGAGCATCAGGGGGCATTAAAACTTTCTCATTGTGTCCAACTTCAGCTCTGTTGCTAGTCAACATTAAAAGGGGGGGGGGGGCTTGTGATGCTGATCACTGAATACCTCAGGCCATCTAAATATGATCAACCATCCTGGTCTACACAGCCCACAAAGGAGGCTGTCTTTGTGGGCAAGGTAGACTGCATCCTCCGAAGGATGGAGCCCCTGGATTGTGATACAAGTTCACAATCTTATTCTTGTAAATATTTGCTAATAATTTGCCGAAAACAGAGAGCTAAGGCTGATGGGACTACATTAGCTTAGCAGTTAAGTGTGTTTTTAATAGATGCAAAGCTGGATCAAATCTTCAACTGACCAAGTCAACTAGGGGCGCAGGACCCCAGGAGCCCCCACTTTATGTATACTTGCTGCATCTTTATGAAGTGGAATCACACAAGTTAGCCCTTTATTGCAGTTTGCAAAGTTATTGCATCAAATCAATCTACTGTTACTGCAAATGTCTTAATTTATCCTTAATTAATCATTTGGTTATAACAGTTTTACCACAAGGACATTTTCAAATATTACTATTACTGCTATTAAGATTAAAGAAACTATCTACATTTTAAATTATCACTTTTAAAGTACTGTTGGTCTCTGGGATACCTGAGGAAATAATGACAGTGCCATGTGCAGCAATGTTCAAAAGGGGGCCAACAACATTTTTTTTGCTTTTTGACCTGGGCCAGATGAAGTGATGCTAGATGAAACTTTAGGCGTTCACCAAAGGTATTAGGATGCATTCTTTGGGCATTACTGTATGTCTGTACCACAATTCATGGCAACCCATCTAGTGGTTGTTGAAATACTTAAATGTGTATTAAATGGACATATCAACATTGCCATCACCAGAGCACATGCCAAAAAGAACTTACTTATGTATTCATTTAGTTAGCTCTCTATATTATCATTGGTGCAATATACGCTATAAGATGGAGATCAGCTTTTCCTTTGGGTGGCAGTATTCACCTGCACAGCTGAAGTTATTGCTCTTTTCTTAGAGGTTATTCTGAATATCATGCAAATGAGGTAATGACCTATTATTTTCAAGGTTTTAGTAAACATCTCAAAATCTTTTGAAGTTGATAAATCAATGTCTGTGATATACATCAGTATAAAAATTCTCTTTCTGGCTCTTTGAGGATCACATCTTTTTGCTACTGAAAAGACAGTTAGTCCAAAAGGTATTAAAAGGAGGATTTAATAGGTGAATATTTCATGTGGAGTATTGAGTTGCACATGCCTCATGGACATTTTTATTTCTGTAATACAACACTTTTATTTTATGTGAAAGAAAATCCAGGAAAACCACATGACAGTCTACAAATTCTCAACTGAGTAGAACATATTCATTTATTCCTTTAATAGTGTCACATGACTCCAGGGACAGAGTTCCAGGCTGAAGTCAATAACATTATGACCAAATATATTTATTTTATTCACTCCTCAAGTGATTAATGTGAATATGTAAATGAGAAACATTCCTTTTTGTATACAAACACTATTGTGTTTGTGCCACAAGGCAGAATAAGGATATTACATTTTGTTCTCAGTTTAAAATTAAATTAAACATGTCTGCTTTTCATCATTGTCATCTGTCATTAATGTTTGTCTTTTTTTGGTCTGGTTGGGTTAAAACAACAAAACACTGAAATAAACCTATTATATGGCAATAACACTCAAATAAAAATGAGGAACAAGCTGCATTTTTAAAATCATGTAGTGTAATAACAGTGGCAACTTTTTGGTTTTCACTTTGATTCTACTCTTACAAAATCCATCCATCCAGAGAATCATCTTTACCTTATATCAATAAAACTGAAATAATTTGTTTTCAATTAAATAAAAAATAAACTACTGTAACAAGACCATTAGATTTATATTTAATTCTAATGCAAAATAAAATTGAATGGTGTAGGCATATTTGCATTAGATTGGTGAAGTAAAAGAAACGTTGACATGCAAAAGTGCTATTTAACACAATTGCATTATTACTGATCCTCACACCAAAAATACCCCCATAAAAGAAAATAAATCTTATGTAACATGTCGTGTCCAGTTGTTTAATTACATCTACTTTAGAACCCAATCGTGATGAGTCTTTTCTCAAGTAGCCGGGACGTGGGCCAAGTGCAAACAGCAAAAAGACATTAACTCTCCTCTGTAATTGAGATAATTGACGTAATTGAGCCTCTGCGGTCGCCTCATATTTACCTCTCCTGTTGTGTCTGTTTACGATAAAGCTCCCTCACTAAACACAGAATAATTTGAGTGTTGATGACTGGAAAAATCGGTTGTGTTTATAGCTGTCCTTGCAACCAGTGGAGTCGCCCTCTGCTGATAACTCACGAGAATACAGGTTTCAGGTACTTCTACATTGGCTTCACTTTTAAAGAGTCTACCTCCATTTTTTTATATGATCTGTTTGTGGGTCATAAAACTCAAACACTGTTTTACAGAGCTATGAGAAACCTGTGTTTGAAGAATTGTTTGTGGGTCCTTTCACATTACAAATTGTATCCATTGTTTATATAAAAATATTGATTAGTGCAGCTTTAATCACTTTAAAGTGATTGGTAAAGACTCACTAGTTGAGAGAATCATGAGGTCATGAGGCAACATGTATAGTCTATGTAAACCCCACTCTCTAATCTGGATCTGCATATGTGTGGGAATGCATTTGTCCTTTTGTATTAGGCTATTATTGAAACAACAGATGGAGAGTGATCTGTCGTTTCTCTGGGTTTGGTTACACGGCTCAAATAGTCAACAAGTCTGGTTTCTTTTATCAAGATCCTTTTTGTGAGAACCACATGATGAAGCAGCGTCGGTTTGAAAGAGGTTGACTGGTGACATCAAGCAACTTTACAAACAGCCACTGTGAAGTAATCTGTAAGCCTCAGACATGACGTGTTTGAGACAACCTGGCCATTGAAAGGGCTTTGAATGTTTATTAATGAACCCTTTAGACTCACCACAGTTATGCTGCTGGATGCTTACAAAGACATGATCTAATTCGGTAACCTTTACAGGCCCATCAGATTACAGCTCCACTGTGCTCTGCTTGACCTGCGGACAGTTTGTAATGTCATCTAAGATGCTATTGTCACAGATGTTAATCGTCACAACAGGTCAAAAGTATCTGCGAGGGAGGAAGAGGTCCCGTTGACTGAGATTATCTACTTGCTGAGGAAGTTGTGTTGGAAATATTAACGTGACGACGAGGCCAAATGCAAGTCAAAATCATTAACGGTCCAATACCCAGCTTTTGTGGTATGGATATCTCTTTCTCTGCGTCTCAAGAGCGAGATCAACACAAAGGCAGCAGAGCTATCGGTGCACTAAGTGATATAGCAGAAGGAAATTGGTTGTCTAATGTCTACAGAGAGGTTTGTGCAGAGGTATGCTCGCAAGTTTTCCATGATTGCATGTTCAAATCACAATAAATATCCCTCTCTGCTGAGATGCTGGGCCCGAGCTAAAATGTTCTGTTGAATGGCCAGATGCATTTGCCATTTAGAAAGCCTGGCAAGGTGCTTACAGTGTAGAATACCTGCAGTGGAGTGTGCTGTTTGCTTCACTAGAGGAGGGAAACTGGGCTCTGTGAGCAGACTAGAGAGCTTTGAATCATACTGAACCTGGATTTTTAAGAGAAGTCTACTGAATAGAAGCACACCTTCCAGCTTCTTAAAAAAAGTAGGTTGATACCAATTAAGTTTACATTTCTACATATTCCCTTTCCTGTATCCGTGTTGTCATGTTGAAAAACAGAAGCATTTTCCTGGGCATATAAGAAACCGTAGACATGCACAAGGTAAATGATATCTGAATAAAGACGAGGTTCGAAAGCATCTGGTGGTGCTCCTGAAATTCTTTTCTCCGTAGATAATTTGCAGCGCAGACAGACTCCACATGGAAATGTGTTTGCGGGGCTGTAATCCCAACACAAATGCAGCAGGAAGCAGGGCGGTAAATTCTCGCTGTTTCATGATCTGACTTTCTCGGTAATGAGGAGATCAGAAAAAATGCTTTACCTCGACTCAAAAATGAGGCTGAGACGAGACACAATAAGGTCGGTGGACCCACAGTTAAGAGCTGGACGCAGGGGACTCGGCTCAGCATGTGAATCCCATTCGAGCAGACTCTTGGCTGTTACGTTGCCCATTACTATAGAGGTATAACCACAATCAGCTTTTCCATGTGTCGGACATTCCATGCCACATCTGCTTTTAATATTTCCACATGTCCAGCTGTTTCAGACCTATAGGCTACCAGTCTTTTCCCTGAAGCTGTAAATGTTGAATGGCTTCAGCGTGGTATAAATAGGTGTGCCGCTGTGTTGTCATATAAGAAAATAAGCAACGAGACACAGTTGCATGTGGTTAAATTAATGAAAGGATGTTGAATACTAATGAAAGAGTTTTGGATGTTGTGCATCTGAACCAAATTGGTTGTTACCTCTATAAACAGATTTGAGCAGTTATGGTTTCCAGCAGGTGAACAGTCCGTGTTAAAGAGGCAGTGCACATTGAAGTGCATTTGTCAACTTTTTAATTTTTCATAAGCATCTTTCAAACACTGCTGTAATCTGCTTCAATGTTGCTCTTGTCGCTGGGAAGAATTTTCTACTTGTGTGATAAAATAAATTTGTCTGACTGTAAACAGTATGGCGAACGGAAAAGAGTCTTGGATCTGATAGTCTCTGTGCAGACTGGAGGCCATGAAGTATTGGTTGTTGCCCCCAGAGGCTCAGACTCAGAGACAAGACTGATTTGTTCCTTGATCCTTAATAATCCATCTTGATTGTCAATGTATCATTTGTTTGTGTAACAGATGATGAAGACATTACAACTCTCGGTTGAAACATTTGCCAGTGATGTACGTTTTAAATCAAAGGATACAACCATGTCTTTGCTTGTCTGGATCCAGTCCTGCCGTGACCCTGAGATGAGCTGTGATAGAATCTGCATCAGATATCAGAGGCTACTGGCTTCAGCTTAGTCTGCATGCTTTATTAGTGTAAACTGTTTATACTCCTATGGGACTACATGGGAATTTTTTTTCTCCTTAATCTGTAAAGATTTAACTACATTCTACAGTTTGATTTTGCTGTGAGGAATGACGTACATGCCGATTTTGACGCCTGTTTTTACATGCAGGTTTCTCATGAGCCATATTTTGTGACTGTCTCTTCTGCGGTCCTGGATGGTTTCCATAACAAAGCTCTGGAAAGTGGCTGTGCACTGCTTTTTATCTGAGGTTCCACCAACGCTGAGGTGGATCAAAAACACACAAGGAAAAGTCAATTGACACTTCTACTACAAAACACTCCAAGAGAATAGCTGAGCTGTTGTTCATTACTTGTGTGGGAAAGTTTTAGACAAAAGACCACAACTATTTTTTTGATTTTCACTTGCTCCAGCAATTTCATTGCAAAAATCACCTGATCATTGCTACTTTTTTTAAAAAGTATTTTAGTCCAAACAAACCCATAAAAAAGATGTTGAAATCCTGTTGGGACGCAACAGGAAGCCAGCACTTATAAAAATTCTTAGATGCTAAGAAAGGTTTACTGATTGGCCCTGACATGGCCTAAATTTTCAAAATAAAACAACCAAAAGGTAAAGGGTTCGGGTTTCATGAATGCTGAGTAAAAAATAAAAGTCTTACTCAGGATCTATATTTGTTTAAGTCTTGCCCTTGTATTCTTTCATGTCTTATTACTTCTGTCTTTTGTGTTGATATGGAAGATGGACGTCTGGTTAACTTTTGATAAAGAGCAGTAGAACCACCTTCTCTGTGGTTTGTCGCTTAGAGTAATATCTTTTATCAGTATGCTTGTCATGGTTACCTGCTTCAGTTTGGTGTTTCCTGTTTTATTTAGTAGTTCTGAGTGAATTTACTTCCTGCCTTTGTGTGTGTGTTTCCCTCCAGTTTTGACTGTTTGACTCCTCCCTGATTTGTTTCACCTGCCTGTCCTGTGCCGCCTGTTGCTTGTTTGTCATTTGTTCGGGCTCTATTTAAGTCAGCTCCTCAGCTTAGTTTCTGTCTGTGTTGTCTGTGTCTGCTTGTTTTCTTGATTCTGCTTTGTTGTCCCTGAACTTTTTGTTTCCTGCTGTGTCTGCTGCTTATTTTATTTGTTTTCAATAAATTGTGTTTTGTTGGATTGGATCTACCTCCTGCATTTGGGGCCACGTGCTCACCACATCTTGACAATGCTATCTATTGTTGACCCATTGTTATCATTGATATATGGATTGTAAGTACTCTAAATTTTAACACTGTGCATGCACTGTCCTTGAGAGAGAGAGAGGGAATAAATACATATTTTTCACGAGGTTACTGTACTGTGGAAAAACAATCAGCCTCAACTTCTAGAAAGAATCATAATATGTCATACTTGCTGTATGTTTGATTCTCTGGTCTCAGGTCTGACTGTAGAGTTTCAGTTTAAAGCATTAACAGATATTTTTAACAAGCCACATCAGCTCCAGAGTCTTGTTTCAGTCTCATCAGCAGACTTCTGGCAGAACCCCAGAGGAGCTTTTCTGACGATTCCTCACACAGTTTTGTTTTTCAGCTGTGGCTGAAGATAAACTCCATAAATATCAATCTTATTTTCAGCATCCACGTGCATGAAGTGCCCTGTAAATTCAATTTGAGCACGCAATGCATTGAAAACTAAAATTGCACATGTGAATCTTTTATTGCTCACATTTCTCTGTTGTGCAGTAAACTTGTCCTGTCCCCCTGGTTAATGTGTACCTCCATGCAATGTGTGTTTTACTCCATCCACTACCAACTTTATCTTTGTACTGCCTGTCAAGCAACTATTCCCTCCCCTCATCAACCCAAAATAGCCTTTTGCCATTAACTTGCCATTGCCGACTTGAGAGTTCATGTGTTGATAGAGTCTGGACTCGTGTGACCCTGGTTCTCATCCAGACTTTGGAACTGTGTCAAGTTGCCCTGGAGGGGGAGTCGCTTGGACTGTAGAGACCCTTCCTGAGCTGCAGAGGGGACTGCAGCCAGTCGCTCTTTAGCTCTTTATTTGTCTTTTCCCAGACAATTACACATTCCTTGATTTTTCCAATGTTTGTTGCATTTGGTTGTTTAAGATAATACTAATTATTTAATTTGTGTCTGCTCACAGACAAGTGGCTGTTTTAAATCAAATCACACAAGTCTCAGTCCAGGGACCAGAGGCCTGATTTACGGTAGTAGACAAGCTTGGCGAGTATACATCCAACGGCTTAAGTCAATAATGCTCAGATCGTCTTCCAGCTGCAGCCGCAACAATGTTAAACTGTTTCACAGATCAGAAGCACAATCCTGCTCTCAGCAGATAAATTTGCCCCCCTGGAGCAGTGTCAGCATTTTTTCAGTTGACAGCTGATGCTCACAGGTCAAGTTCTCTTGTGTGTTTAGACAATCTCCTTCAATCAAAAGGGGGTCAGTCTTGGTGATGGTCCCTTAGGCCAGAAGCATGCTGCAGCGTCTACTGATCAGTGCAGGTAGTGAAGAGCTGTGCTGTAGAACTTTTCCCTTGAGGATCTGTTACATTCACAACGCTCTCAAGATATCAAGATAAGGCTCCAAGGTTGAAAGAATACAGAGACAACATATGCAGCTTTTTCTAAAGTTATTTAACAATACTTGAGTTTATAATTTAACCAGGCAGGTGGACAATAGATTTAAAAGGTTTTCCACTGGAGAGACATTTCAAAATAAAACAGAAGAACTGTAAAACTGCTGCTGTGTCAGCAGTTTGAAATTTGAATTCCAGATAACGAGAGATCCCAGCGGAGTGGAAGTTTCCAGCCTGGAAACTACTTGTTTTTGACTGAAATCGCTTGTAAATGTACAATATCGCTGTTTCATATTCCTCTGTCAGTTCCTGCAGTGCACAGATAAAAAACCAGTGTTCTCACTGTGAAACACCTCAAAACCAGGAGCAAGCTTACATAACGAATTAAGAAATGTTGAGTGAAATGATATAAAAGCCATATACCAATGCTCGACAATTATTACGGAAAAAGACTAAATGTGGTTAATACTTCCATATGCCTCCACCAGAAATATTCACTTAATTATAGGTTTTCAGACATTCTTTCAATTCATGCCCCAGATATGTGATCCAGGTTCTTGTCATATATCTTGACAATACTGTTTTTTTTTCTTTTTTAAAAATATCCATTCCTCTGCTCCAAATACTGTTATAATGTTCTTTCCACTGAGCCATTTAAGTGCAAAGACGCTAATTTGTTTTGATTCTGAGATGAAGATTAACATGGTCTCTGTACTGTGTTCCCATACCTCTGCTGGAGCTATAAGGACACCAGGGATAGTTCACAGTGTTTTGTTTTACAACATGGTTAACTCTTCATCTTGAAGGATAAGGCTGCCACTGTTTCATATTTTTCTACGCCAAAACCAGAAATCTGTTTCTCAGTACTGTCCGACTTAATTCCCAACCCTGTGTGGAGCTGTCGGGCAAAAGTCGATTTGTTCCTGCTGACAATGTAAATCTATTGAGAGCTCATAAATGCATCTTTTTATTTAAAAACGCCAAATAACTTTTTAAACAGGTGGGCACTGTAGCTTTTAGCTAACATTACTCAGACTAGGGGAACTTAGTTTGTTTCCATTTGTTGGAGACAATCTTAAAGCGGATGAATATAATCTAAAGAGAGAAGCTACTTCAGCAGAATGGTTACAACAATGAAAGATAATTTATCAACAGAAGAACAAGGTTTATCCATAGACTGTGTATAAAGATGTATGACGAGTCTCAACTTCCTCCCACTATCCAGAAATGAAGCAAAGAAATCCTGAATATGAAAGTTGCCGTCTTGTGCATTTGAAGCTAGAGTCTGTGCAGCAGCAATTGAGGTCCTGCTGATGTACGCGCTCGATCAATAGTGGGTCAATCTCTGCTCTCAATCATGACCCTTCCCCCATTTTTATAACATCCAAAAAGTAATTAAAACCGAATTTACCAAAAAATACAAATACTTTGGCTTTGGTCCACATGCGCCATCCACTAACACAAGCAAGATTTAGGCATACACTCCTGTCAGCCACCAGGTGGTGATCAAGATGCTTTGGCTTCACTTTTGGGAGCTATCATGTCATTTATATACAGTTCATTGGTATATCATTCATTGGATACACAGGACTATTGTCTGTTTTAGTCTTCTCATAGTGTTTGACATCATCAGCCTTATACCCTAAAGTCTTGAGGCCCAAGTCAACACAGTGTGTCTCATCTTTTCTGTCAGCACAATATAATGTTTCCAGGCTGTTTTGTTATTTGCTGTCCCGAGTGGCACTTAAACAGGAGCTTGTCCAGCAATCCGTTACCAACATCCAAACAGGAATGTCCAGAATGCCAATAACTCCTCTTTGGAAAACTAGAGGACGAAAGCCACATGAAGTCACATGTCCATTTTTCTGCAGTTGCATATTCACTTTTGACCACAATCCCTCAATGGGCTTAAACCAATATCGTGTTGGAAACTGAACAACACTGCCCTGTCAAAATTCGAAGCGTTGAATTTTAAGAAGACATTTTCCAGTTATACTTATTCGTTGTTTATTCGTACAACTCTGCTTAAATTCTTTGTAGATAGCTGGTGCATTTTAAACCACTTGCCAAAGTACACATCATACTCACCCACCTTCAGGTAAGAAAATCCAAGTATCACACATCTGTCCAATGTGTTGCTTGGTGTTGAAAGAAACCTCATGGCAGTTATTGTCTGAGGGGTCATACCAACAGATGTTAGATTCATGTGCTGATCAGGGAAGTAGGGGACATTTATATGTCCTTTGTAACTGTCTGAAATGTGATGTCTTCATCAGACCTCCATTCTGCTGGCTGACATTCCTGTCTGTCTGTCAGATCCATGTTCAGTCAGGCAGGATCTGCACACACAGCATTACTCTGCATTGTTAAGACCAAACGCCTTTTTGTTTTAAGATCCCTTTTATTTTATGAAGTCTTCGTGGTCATGGAAGGTTTCCTGTCGTCTGAGCTCCTCAGATACAAAACCCCCCATGTGATGTAGGAAACATCTTTCTGTATAAAGAATGAAGTCAGAAGAACAATTTATATTGAGATATGCTTACCTGCCAACTGAAGTCTAATAAAGGTCGAAGTGCATGCCTCCAAGTGAACTCATCTGTCTAATGTTCGACTGTTGTGTCTGTCAGTAAAATATAAGTAAAGTAAAAGTAATTGCAAGAACTGGAATGCAGAGACTTAGTAAAGTTGTAGAATTATGTCTGTGGCAGAAGTGAAAGAAGAGGGACCACTGTAGGCATTGCAATGATTTCTGTCCTTCATAAAGTGCTCTGTTACTGCATTTTTTAAAAGTTACATATAAAACAGAATTTGTGTTAGGGGGCTTTACACCAGAACTACTCCCTTCTCAGTAGTCAATGTAATATGGGTAGACACAGCCCACATCTGACACCAGGATGTATGTATGTCATACAAAAAACTTTATTTTGCTGCCTAAATAGCAATGTAAAACCAAAACTAACAGGATCAGATGTAAACAATTGTAACAGACATGAAGCCTGGTTCTGACTTTTTGGTGTGAAAACCCCTCATAAGATAAGCCATACCATATTTTTGAAAATATCTATTTAGATAAATACATGATGTTACTGAAAAGTTGAAGAATTCTATTTTAAAAGTTGTAAAAAAAAAAGTTTATACAATCAAATGTGTTTCATTACAAAGAGTGAAAGCGTTTGTTCATCAGCTGGAGATAAAGCTGGTCAGCTCAGCCTACATGGTGGGCCACACTGGGAGACATCACGACTCCCATCAGGTGCCCCTTTTAAACAGAGGATCTGTCAAGCGTTGCATTTTTCTACATCACTGCCTGACACAGAGTGCGTGTTGTATGACTGGCCAACAAAGAAGCAAGACAGATAAGTGTACCTTTACACAAACTCCCTTTTACAATCGGTATAAGCAAAACACACAGAGGTGACTCAGTGCGGTTTCACACAAACCAGGTGTTGGTGCCAAGTCCGATAGACTAGTCACTGTTACTCACACCATAGCTGCCAGCACTGATCCCTGCTGACCTGCGGTTAAAAGCAATATATCACTTTATATCATT
This sequence comes from Paralichthys olivaceus, assembly GCF_024713975.1. NCBI lineage: Eukaryota > Metazoa > Chordata > Actinopteri > Pleuronectiformes > Paralichthyidae > Paralichthys > Paralichthys olivaceus. The sequence continues at coordinate 16,576,063 of NC_091104.1, read as the reverse complement.
AGCTATAATTTTATTACACACACTTATAATTATATATAATTAATATAATAGTAATAAACAAAGATAGGTGTGATGTGATTGAGTTGTGACTCAGTCTCCAAGGTCAATCATTTTTATTACATCAAATAACTCATTAAAACCAAATCAATGACAGAAACTATCTTTGATTGTTGTTATTTAATGTGTTCTTTGAATTTTTTATTTGGTCCATGACCCATTCACTAACCTGGAGGAGGCGGGTGGTATTTATGGCCTATCTTGTAGCCAGATAGGGATGGATGGATGGATGGACCTCAGAAGTGAAGTGGCCGTTTGTTGTGGCTGCTGTGTGCGGGCGGTGCCCATCAGATGCTATGCCTTATGCAGGATGGGAAGGTTTGGCTTCCCTTGAACATAGTTCTTGACTTATGGACTTGATTGTTTTTTAATCTTTTAGATAGATAGATAGATAGATAGTATCTTGCTGACCTAAAACTCAAACTTTATTGACTGGTCAATTTTATTGACCAGTTAAATGTAATAGTTCCGACAAAAGGTTACCATTTTACAAGGACAGGTTATGACTGTTGTGAATCACTACCCACCTCTCAGAACCGCTGCAGACACACACCACATAAATCATATATAGGCCGTGAGCTTGTGGCTGTTTGTATACAGTAGCATGTGGGAGCACTGTGCAGACAAAACAGACTGCATCACTGGCTGGGAAACATGAGCCCCTCAGGAGGAGAATGGGTTTCCAATAAATCCTTCAGCCGGGGCAGAAGGGACTCTATAAAAACTGCCCTTCTCTGAAAACACTCAGCTCTCATGGTTTGTTTTCGTACTCAACACTTAAGAGCTAAAGTAAATGGGCCAATTCAATGTCAGGAATTCAGGAATGTCTAGAAGTTTAGGAGTAATGGTAATTTGTTGAAGTCATCGTGATAATTGTAGGAAATTAGGTGTCAAATGCCGGGAAAACTTTAATTTTGACATATAAGAGAGTACAAGTGTTATGTAGCATAATTAACATTTGTGATATGAGAAAAACCTAAAATATATGTTTTCTTTGGTGTTTTTCTCAAATACTTCAACTTAGTCTGATAAATTAGATGCTCAATAAATATTTGTTGCTGGAGGCTAGAGTTGGGATATGACTCATTCCTGTAGCTGGTGAGCTAACTGCTTACACTGGAAACATGTTTACACTTGTTAGCATTAGCAACCTACTCAGCAAGGTTGCTAGCACACAGGACAACTTGAAAATGTGGCAGTGACATGGCTTCTTAAGTCGGCAGAGACAAGACAGCCATGGTCCCAGAATACATAATTTAAGAGATATAGCAAACAATAATGTAATAGACCCTACCCTAGCTAAAAGTCATTTAAACTGCACATCATTATTCTCGACATCATCTTTGGCTTCCACCCAGAAAGTGAAGGAGTTAAAAGCTTTGTTAACAACAGGCTCATAGATGTTAAATAGCAATTTTATGTTTTTAAGAAGACATTCTTGCACTTTTGATTTCTTAAAGAACAACATATTTTCTAATGCAGTGATTCATCTTTTGCACTGATGATTCAACCAGAAGAAGTTCATGTCCATTGAAGCGGTGCTTCACTGAGTTACGTAACATTGTCCATGGGAGTAATAAGGGGGCATTTTGGACTCAGGGGTAAAATGAAATAATGTTTTTCAAGTGCTACACATAAGTGATTTATTGATGGTTGAATCCAGTCATCATGGTTACTCCATTCAAAAACCATAAAAATGTATCTTGTTGCGAAATTTCAGCATTTAAAATATGATCCAACCTTCGTTCTTTTCTAACAGAAGGACTGTGAGTGATGTGATCTTGGTTTGTTTGGAGAAAGTTCACAGTGGAAGATGTATACACCATTAAGCATCTTCCTTCCACTTCGACACAGGGCATGACAGAGACAACATTATACAAGCTGCTCACAAAGCTCCACGTAATCCTTCTGTTGATTCAAACACCAGAGGCCAGATTCTTTTTGTCTTAGACGGGGAAGCCAGAGCTGGATTTAGAGCTTTAGCTGTTTAGGGTTTTCCAACACTTCAAATGTCAATGTCACCTTTTGAAGTGCCCGGATCAAATTACAACATCACATCTCTTAATCCATTAAAAAAAACATCCTCTCCACTCTCCGGTGCTGTTTCCTGAAAATACATACCTACTCTGGTGTTGATTGTCATGTCTTTGTTCTGTTGTCAATTTTCTTAATTGCTCCGTTGGCAGTTTGTCAACATCGTCACATTACTTTTGTCACCAGGTAATGAGCTACAGGGGCTGTAAAGTAACCATGTGGCCCTATTAAAACTCTTAGTTTTATTTTACAGATCATTTAAAGTTCTTGTTTATTTAGGACATAGAACACAGTGGCTGTCGCTATGGTGACACGTTAATTCATCAGTTCCACATTCCCTAATGGCACTCAGACGTTCAGTTCTAATCATAGGGTCTCTGAGAGTCATCGGCTGAGACAGCAAAATGTACTAAATACGAAAGTATGAAAAGCTATAATGAGATTACACTGATTTATGGAGACTAATTGTGCTATGTTGTCATCATTAGGATTAAGGTTGTTATTATTAGGCTCATTCTTCATGATACATTGACTTGTTGATGTCTGTGTAACTCGGTCAGTGTGCTTGTGTGTCAGGATTTGTAGAGGTGAAGATGGGGGCCTTCTGATTTGGCACTGGTTGTAAGGCCTATTTCTAGAGGAATCAATAATAAAGAAGATTTATGGTCATAAGTATTTACTGCAGGCCTGGCGGTGGTACAGGGGTTATGACTGTTGTCTCACAGCAAAATAGGCTCTGGGTTTGTGAGTGTGGCTTTTGCATGTTCGACCATTTTTTCCAAGGAACTTCTGCTTCCTTCCAAAGTCCAAAGACATGAAGTTTGGAGGCTCTAAATCACATGTAGGTGTGATTGTGAGTCTAAATCACCTCACCTCTTGCCCAAATCACAAGCAGGGATTGACGGTATAAATGGTATAGATGATGGATGGATGGATGGATTGTATTTTCAGCATGTGAAGATGTTGAGATGTTATCATTCATTCAGCAAATGTCCTATTAAAGTTATTTACAACCTTTAAAACACAATATCAATCATGCTGTTTTTAAGATGCAGTAGATTTGGAAATAAATTCATGGTCATAACATGCGGCTGTTTAAATGTTGTTTTCTAAAGGGCATCTGAGCTAAACCAGCAGCTTTTCTTGGCTGTATATCTGCCTATTGATGGAGTCTGGAAAACATATACATCCCTTCAAGGAGCTCCAGGAGATGCTGCTGCTCATTGCTGTGGCCCAGTGGGCAGTGCACCCCTGTGTTATGCCTCCCAATGGGAGCACCACCGGAAAGTGTCAGTCACGAGACTTTGGCATCTGCATACCGAAGAAAGCAAAACAAAACGCTTCTGCTTCTCCACTTAACATGACACAGCACATTACCAAGCGGACAAGTCGACTGCGCAGGACCTCCAATGAGGTATCACCCATAATGCAGAGGGTCGTGGTGGTGGTATAGGGTTGAGTCTCATTTCAGCAGATGACAAAATACCCTCACAGGGCCAATACTCACAGGCTCGACTGTCTGTAAACACAACACTGCACGAGAGGACTGTCAGCCTCAGTGTTTCCTTGAGCCACAGAGAGCTTGGTAACACATACCTCTGACTTATCCTGGACATATGACGTTGGCTCTGGTGTCAGAACAGTGTCTTTTGATGCCAATGTCAAAATTAAACTGACATTTCAGAGGAAATGTGCTGAGTAAGTCACAAAGGGGTTGAGATATTTCCTGGCGGGCTTCTTTCTCGAATCAGAGTCAAGTTGTCGTAGAGAAACAGCAGAGCTTCAGGGCACGAGTACGACTCTGTGCAACATCTGATTGATTCACCAGCTCATCTTCATCAGCATTAACAGGAGTTTGATTAAAGACACTCTGACCTTTACTTTGGAACATTACTCATCACTTGCTCTTTCTTTAAAGCTCTCTTCGACTTGGGAATCATCTGCTAAAGAAATCTCCCTTTAAACTTTTGGATCTTGATTTGATCCAGGACGTGCACTGGAGAATAAGAGTCGCTGGTAGAGAAGCCCTGTACTGAAACAGAAAACATTATATGCCCTTGTGGTGATCTGATGTGGGCAGTAAACTATGGAGGTATATTAATATATGCTATAGCTGATGTATACTATAAGCTAATAAGCACAAATCATCATTAAGAATCAGCTTTTAAAATGAGCAGGAAGCCATCTGGTAAATGCAGGAAAGTGTCTGAGCACGTGTTTTTGTTTAGCAGCTCTATCTGTTACCTTTCACCGAAATGACGACAGGGATTACATTGATTCCTGTCCCGCGCCACAGCTACGTCCAATGTCAACCTGCATCAACATCGACTAGAACAAAGGCACATGCAGCCCTCATATTTGTTCACTGACTTTATTCTGGATCCATGTTTATATTGCACACACAGCCAAAGCTCCACACCAGTAAAATGTTGCATGCAGCTGTATGTCGACTGTTCGACAGATTTCGACAAATCACACGGCCAAATACGGCCCCTTACATTTGTTCTTGGGATTTCATCAGAGATGATCTGATTGTCTTATTGTACTTCAGAGCTACAAGCAGAGATCTGCAGTGATACGTCATCAGTAATAAAAAATGGTGTATGTACACTTAACATTGGCCATATAGGAAAAGTTGGCTTTATTCACTGCACCTTATTCATGCTATGGTTTTGTTACCGCACTGCACTGCAGATAAACACATACCACATTCTTTCTCTTTTTTTTTTATTGGGGAAACTTTTTTGTACAGTATGGAAGCACAATTCTTCCAGTCAAAGATAAAAAGATGAATGTAAATACAAATTATAGATTAAAAAGTCAAATATAATAATAATAAGTCTAAATAATTATATTTTGACCTGCTAAATCATTATTTTTTAGATATTTGGTCATTATTTTGAGAAACTTGGTCATTATTTTGAGAAAGGTTCTTGTTATAATGACCTACAGGATCACACTTTCTGAGGACACTGAAAAAAACATCACTCCCCACCAGCATCCTCACTACTTTCTACATAGACAAGTGTGCTGACATATTGCATCTCAACCTGGTGTCGCAGTTGCAACGTGTCGGACAAAAAAACCCTGCAGAGGATAACCTGAGCTGAGAGGGTCATTGCAGTCTCTTCCCTCTGTCCGGGACCATTGAAGATTGTTAGAGACCCCTGACACCTGCTCCATAAACTTTTTCAACTGCTACCATTAGACAAACGGTACCGGAGCATTAAAACAAGAACCACCAGACAAACAGCTTCCTCCCACAGGCTGTTAGGCAGCTAAACTCTCTACACTAAGTTTGCACTTTACCTCACACTATACAGCCACTAGTTGGACACTGAAGCCACTTTATATTCTACATTTTTTTATTCATTTTAGATTTAAATGACATTTTAAATTCATATGCTATTTTAAGAAGGACATTTTATCTTATCTATTAAATGTGTGATCTCCTTCTTTTTCTTTAATCTTATCTAGTGTTCCCAGGGAAACAATATTTCATTCTGCCTGCATTGCTGTTGTTTGTCTGGTAAAATGAAAATAAAGTCTGATTTGATTTAGATTTTAACACATTGGTGGAAATGTGCTTTCACAGTCCAGAGTCATCCAGACTGCTGTCCACCTTGGCCCCGTTTAAAAACATGAGACCAAAAAATGTGGGTTTTCCATTGGGTCCCCAGAGACATACCACATGCATGCTTCAGCTTTACCGTAAACTCTCCAACATGACAACAAGAGTTACAACTCCACCAGTTGAGGGAACCTCCGATTTGTGCAGGGCATGGAAAGACACAAAGGATGGGGTGATGGGGGGGTTTCCCGACAATGTGAAATGGGGTGATGACCAAATACCTCATCCCCCTGTTCTCAGAAATCTAAATGTTTTCTGAGTGGCGAGAAGCCCTCAAAAAAGTGAAGGAAATTCCTCAGATTTTTTTGCTTGTTCTAGTAAATCTGGTCGGGTGTTCAGCGGGATCCTCTACTCTCTAGTCTTTTTATAGAACATGTAGGTATTTACTCCCCCCACACTGCCAATGTTCGTGATCCAAACGCTTGAGAAATCACTTGAAGGTATTCATTAACAGCTTTTAGGAAAAAATGTAGCACACATGTGGCAAAAACATGGGGTGAGGATTCATCACCTCTAAACATGCACGCAAGTGAAATGACTCGAGATGCAAATATTTTTTTTAATAATACCCGTTGACAAATAAATGCTTTGAAGTCGAGATAAGAAAGAAACTTTGGGAAATATCAAATAAAGTCGTCCTGAACTGATCATTTCAGTGTTTTCATTGAGAAATGTGGAAAGGTTTTGTGGGGGAAAATAATTTAAAATTTTTTATAGAAAGGTATCACACAGTGATATTTGGTACATTATGTTCAAGTCTTCCAATGAACATCTGCGTTTTCTGGCTTGTCCAACATTGCAAATGACTGGAAGTGATGCACAGTCCCTCTGTGACCTGCTGAGGCTTTTGTTGGTCTTTGGAATAAATCTGTTTTCACAAAATGTGTGTTGCCCAGATTGCAGCCATGTGCACGAGTCACCTCTCTGTCTTGACGTGTAACAACTAGACCCTAGGGTTCATAAATTCATTATGTGCTTTTACACAGCTCGGTCACAGATCCAAATTCCTGCAAGACAGTTTCACTGGGTCAAAGTAATACAGTGTCATGCTCACAGGTCGTACCTGTGGTTGATGTCAGGAATCTTGGAAAATAGTTATTGTATCCCAGGATTTCAAATGATGAAATCAAAGTTAGGAAATCTAATAAACTGCATAAAAGATGTAGAATTTGATGTGACCCCAACACATCAGAGGCTGTGCATGAAAAAACATAAAGAAGCTCCATCTTATTATTCCTTTTTAACATGAAGCTCTATATTTATATCATGTCTGTATTTTAAACACAGTGTAGTGGTTCACTGACGTTGAACTGTAAGAAAAATAAGCAGCCGTGTTCTGTTTTAGTGGCCTCCTGAGCAACCGAGACAACAGGCCGAGCACGAGCTCCCACCTGCTGCCGAACACGACCCGTGTGTGGATGAGTCAGTGTGTGTGAACCACTCGAATGTTGTACCTGGAATTATAGTAAATCACCCACATATTGGCCTGTGCTTATGTAACAATGCTGTAATGTTGACTGTAACAATGTGAGGTGTATCGCAAAGTTGTTATTTAAACTTTTAAGATCAGTGTGACGCAGCAGGGATTTCTGTCTGTACAGTGTTTTCCAGTCAAACAAGGTAAACTGCTCTGGGATCACAGAACCAAACTGAAATGATATGTTCAAAAGGAGCTGTAATAACTCATATTAATGTATAAGAAGTGCTTATTGATGACAACCCTCAGTACTCAGAAGCCCCCCTGCAGCTGCAGCTACAGGAGAATCACCCAGAGACATGCAGTGATAGATTTTAAAGATGTAGAGACTACAAACAGTAGTCAGTACTTCCTGCCAGTGCTCGCCAAGCTGTTAGAGGCCCTCACAGGCCCAAAAGTAACACATTCAATTGGAGGGGAAAAAAAGCCAAGACAATATGTGTTTGAGTACATTCTTAGGCAGCATTCCCAGACACCAACAGTGGCTTCAGAGAGGCTCGGAGACCGTGCCGGCTTCGCCAAGTTTATCCAAAATGCAGGAACATTTGAAAGATCGTCCAAGTAGGTGATTGATGAAAGTAATAAGGGGTAAATGGCACAGATGAGAGAACATCTTAAAAATCATGAAATCATATCACACAGGTCCGAGTGAAAATGCTCTCTGAGAATAATCCATGTTGTGTGAATCAATGCTACAAAGCAAGAAGAAAATATGTTTCATAGTTTGCCTGTGAGACTTGGCCGACATCTTGCCATTCTCTGGAAAAAAACAACAACACAATGCGCAGTAAATTTAAAAAAGGGCACTTGTCTTTATTAAGCACAAAGAAGATAATAAAATAAACTGCTGCCATTAGTTTGCTCCTTCACCGTGATCCTGACAGACTCTGTTGATTAGTTTCCAGGAGAGGAGCAGTGGAATGGCTGTGGATGGCACACTTCCCAGAACACAGAGGACACAGCAAACTGTTTTGAATCAGTGGCGAATGCTGCATGGTACATTTGCAGACCTTCAAAGTGATGGCAAATAGGAAAAAACATCTAAGTAAATGCCACAAATTTGGAAGGGAGCATGCGATCAATCCTCACATGCAGATGCACGGGCAGGGACTACAGCACATGAGCACAAACAGGTCTACGCTGATAATAGCAAACAAAACAAAGAAAAGCCCTCAAATTTTATAAGGTTTTCAGTCGGGTCGTGCAGTGGGAGACAAACTTGATAATGTGCAGAATGAGCTGGGAATTCCTGCACCACTCATGCAGAAGTGTATAACCTATAGCTCTAGGCGATTCTGTGTAATAAAGATGCTGGAAAATATTAAAACCCCACCTGGTTCTACTCAGCCAAAACATCTGCAAGAATGTAAGGAATCCCAAACATAGGACAGCTTTTGCATGAAAACCCAGGATTTCGCATCACGAAAAAAAGAATTGAATCGGCAGCTAGTGTAAACAAACGTTTATCTGCTGTGACTTGTGCAGAACGCCCCAGAAGCTGGTGGAGATGACAGCACCGCACTCCAGTTTTAATTAGGTCAAAAATTAAAAGATGCTCGGAGGCAGCAGTGTACAGCCAGCTTCTTTTCTGTTATCTCGAAAGTAGGTCAGTCACGTGTCACTAATCATAAAAAGAAACGTGAATGATACGTTTTGGAAAGAGATTCATGTCCCAAACCTGCCTCTGCAGGGGATCGTCTCTGATCGCCTTACCTACATAGTAAAGAATGTTCGTCCTGCACATGAGTGATAGAGATTTGTAAAGCTCGACACGGGATGAAAAGTCATTCCCTTTATACCCAGCAATGAAACTACTCCACAGAACGGTGTGTGGTTGCATGTGCAGATGATGTGAAGTTTGTCTTGTCTGTGCTTTGACAAATGCACCATGCAAACCTCACTAGTTGACAGTGCAGTGCCAATAGTAGCTTTAAAGTTGAATGAATCACTGTTTTGTATTGAGAATGTAAAAAGGTGTCACTGATAGTGATGAAACACAGAGAAGCATCATCATCATTTCAGTCATTAGTGGTACAACGCAATATTAAAATCCACTGTATGCAACAAGCCCAGCAAACATATGTATGTTGTATATTATAGCTGGTGAAGATATTGCAACATTAAGCTGCTAATGAGCTTCATTTCTCAGAGGCTGATGGACACCACAGGGAGCTAACAGGGAGGGATGCAGGAGTTACATTTTCCAGGAGGCTGAAACATGAGTCCAGATGTATGTTGCTCTGTGTCTTTAAGCAGGAAACTATTTGTCTCCATATCAACTGTTCTCTGAAGTGCTTGTGTTGCAAGATGAGAATGTGAATACACTGTTTACAGCTTCCGCAAAATGTAGTTGCTGGTGAACTTTGTTTCTGGGCTCAGGAGGTGGAGCGGGTCGTCCACTAAACAGGACAGTGGTTCCATATCCCGCAGTCTGCATGCCAAAGTGTCCTTGGGCAAGACACAGATGCCTAAATTGGCCCTGTCGGCTCTGCAAACAGTGTGTGAGCGATGTGTGATAGATGGAGCTCTGTATGAATGTGACTTGTACTGTAAAGCATTTTGAGTGATCAGAAAGACAAGAAGGGCCATATTAATGCTGTTCATCTAAAGGTCCAGTGTGTAAGATTTAGATGTGAGGGATCTATCAGCACAAATTGAATATAAAATAATTTTAGTGATGTTTTCACTCGTGTGTTATCAAACTCTCGCCCAAACTGGGCAGACTAAACACCTTTTGAGTTTTATGACCACTGAAGGCTGCCACATGTTCTCTTTCATGTTTGGAAGGGGGGGTGAGGTGAGGGGTTTTCAGCTGCAGATCTCCAACATTCTGTGTTGTTGTGAACTTATCTGAGCGGAGTATCTCCTGTTGTGTCCTTTCATTTGTGAAAGGAAACCTCAGAGAAACTCTGGACCCAATTGTGCCGACATTCTCCGGAGTTCATGTGCAACCTTTTTGCTGTGAGAGCTAAACACTGCACTACTGTGGCACTATTATCTTTTTTTAATGTTCAGTACTTACCCACATCCTTGCTCACATTTGAAGCATAAATAGGTCAAAGATCTCTCAGTTCAGTTTGGTTAAGTCCAGAGCTCCCGTAAAAGGCCAAATAAAAGCACTGGAAGTGCTTCAGGCTTCATCGTGTCAGCAGCGTTCCCCATGGGGTCGTATCCAACTTTATTAAGTTATTTGGACAGAATTAGACCCTGTGCATCATCATGGAGTCATATGATGTCATGGGAAAGATGCAAAGTGGCACACTGCACCGACGTAAACAAGCTTAATGTCTGAGGGGGTGGCTGCCTGCAGGGCCTCACCTGGCTGCCCTCACCGGTTGGTTTAATATCCGTCAGGGTGACACTGTGAGAGCACACTTCCGAAAATCAGTGGAACTTTGAGGAGCGAAGGCCAAGAAAAGCAGGGTCACATAGTGAACTGAACTGAACTGTGTGTGTGTGTGTGTGTGTGTGTGGATGAAGTAGTGCTGTTAACTTCTAATTTGTTTCTGACTGTACCACTGCACAACAGTGAGGTATGTTTTTTACAAGGGCATATTTCCCAGTAGCTGGAGGAAACTGAGGAATTGTGGGAGAGACGGGCTCCAGTGGTGCTCCGTATGAAGGCTTTGCCTGAGATCACTACACGCTGCCATCAAACTCAGTTCCATGAGTGTTGAAATTACAGTAAATTCACATGAACTTGAAACCTCAGCCACAGTTCTCGGGTGACCCTGCACTACAAAAACGAAGCAAAACACAATACACCGTCAATTTCAGTGAATGCTTGTGTTGTGTGCGATGCAGCCGCACGATTTCTAAGAATTCCAGCTGAAAACAGCCAAACTGCATATCGAGCAGGAGACTGTAACACGATGACTTGCAACTGAATGTTTTTATTTCTGCATCAGATTGTTTGACAGTAAATGTTACATCAGCAGCTGTCAGTGGAAATAAAGCTCTCTCCCTGTAGAAATGTGAAGTAAGACACATTATTATTACACCCACATAGATTAAAATATTTCACAATGCTAAATATCATTGTATCTGCTTAAGGGATAGACATGTTGGAGAAATGTCATGATAAATCAACTGCACATGATGGCAGACAACGCCAAGTAACAGTAGCTAGAGAAAGTTAGTATCTCACTTTAGTGAACATAAGACATTTGCAGACATGAACAGAAAATTGGGTTTTCCTTTCACGTATGAAGGCAGCAGGATATTGTGCAGGTCAGACGTGTTCACAACAACAGGAAAACGTTTGGAACATTCAGGCGAGTGGCAGAGTCTAGATGGACTAAACAGGAGGGAAAACATGAAGCGTGAATTCCATACATGTACATGGGTGGTGGCAGGAAATGTGCGGAGCAACTGACTTGGACTTCTGCGTTCTCACATGCAGCCCGTCAGGAAAATGTTTGGAGTTCAGTACGTGTCTGAAAGCAGCTATAGTGAAGCTTTTTGCTTTGTCTTGGGAGTTTATCTGGCAAAACTTAGACAAGGAGAGTACATTTTGGAATTTGTTCTATTCTGTGTCTTAAAATATTGCGACTTAATTGTTCCTAATGTGCAGCTGCATGTCCGTGTTAGAAAATTATGACATGATGTATTTTAAGTTAATTGTTTTCTATTATTTCATTTTATGGTAAAGTCAGCAGGGTTTTGAAATGTGTAATGCTTTACATGGGGATGTGTATACCTTTTAGGACCCTCCTTGAAAACAACAGGATTCATGACAAGGGGTATTAATCCTATTAATAAACTTAATAGTTGCTGGGTGGTCAGAAACTTGACTCCAACTTAATGCTAACGTTAAGCCGTGTTTGCTCAGTGTATAAATAGGCTGCACATTATAGCTATAAAAACTTTATATGCTGATAATCACCCTTTGTTTTATGAGTCCTCTTGAATAAACTCTTGATGATACAGCTGATGCACACTCTCACTCTTTCTTTGGACATTTCTCCTCTCGATTTTTCAAAGCCGTTATGTAATTTTTACTGCCTCCAAAGAATAACGCCTGAGTGTTGTCTTAAGGTGGACTCTTCCCTGAGAATAAAGTTACTTGTTGAAGCATTGACATAACGCTTTCCAAAAGTCATTATCCACTTGTGTGGTCATCGGCAGCTCCAGTGTGTTGCGCCTCGGTTCTTTCACAAACCAAACACTCTCTCCTGCCTCCCTCAGAAGACCTCTAGCATTCCCGTGTACAGCTGAGTGGCGTGTGGTCTGTCAGCTCATTAGTCAAAGGTGTGCATTTAGCGGCAGAAACGTCACAGCCACATCAGCGAGCATTTACCGCCATCACTCACAAGGCCTGACGCGCTCTGTGCTCTGTGTGACCGGCATGCAGGGAGTACCACGGATGACTTGGTAAACAATCAGAGAAGACCAGCGTTAGCTCCAACATAATCAGACTCTGACATCACTTGCCGGAATCAAGCAGACTCACTGCGACCGATTAATCATTTTCTTCCATGCGTGCATCCAAAGATGAGCTTTAGCTAAAATGCCACCACAAGATCACATGGCTCTCTGCTCATTTGCAGTGGCAGTGTTATCGTACCAGATTCCCCGCAACTAAAATCCAATTAATCGTGGCGCATGCGGTGAAACATCTACTGTACGCATCAGACATGACAGATTTATGGTGCATAAAGATAAGTGCAAATGATTGGAAAACGCTTACATGCAGAATACTTTTCACGTTTGTATTTCACCACAGACACGACACGTTCTTTATAGGGTTGTTTCAAAGAGAATCCTTTTTTGCCAAACTACACGAGCTCCAAAGCCACCGGTAATATCCATATTTTCCTCTTTCATCCCTGCGAGGCATAGCGTGGAATACGATCAAGTGATTTACGGTGTTCATGCGCTCCAAGTCATTTCAGTGCTCTGGCATGTAGAGCTGAAGAGAAAACAGCTGAAAGAATTTTTAAAAATGTTGTTTAGTCTGGCAACACACTGCCTTCAGCTCCTTTCATAAATGAGAACTTATGATTCCTGAATTTCCTTGGATGAACACTAACCAGCCTGTTAGATATGAATGGTTCATTACTATTTAAAGAGAAGCTTTGACAAACATTCAATGTTTCTCTGATAAGTCACCAAACATATTGCTGGGTTCAAATTTCTGGGTTTTTCTTTCTCCTGCGTGACTGAGTGTGTTTTCGTATTGTTGTCCTATTGTAACATGAATTAACAATCGTTCTCAAAATGAAGAAATACAGATCAATGACCTCCTTGAAAGTGACCCTCTCTTCTAATTCTTTTATCAGTGACTCATGTTGTTCTGTGTGTGACTAGTAGCTGCGCAGGCCTGCGACTAACTTTTTCCACTCTCTCTCCAGCTGTTGTAATGTTTTTTTGTTTCTTCCTCTAATACATGACCTAAACAAGCTCTCTCCCCCCAGGCGTGTTTTTGACTGATAAAGTGTAGGATGACGCGTTGTTACTGCACGCACACATCTCCTCTCCCTTGGAATAAGAGATTATCGTGCAGTTATTACCGGCAGCTGAAGTGGAACAAGTAGAAAACATGTTGGATGACTAATAACTAAGATTTCAGGAGATGGTCTCAACCTGTCGGTCCAATAACACAGATTCTCTGTGTCATATGTTGCCTAACATCAGTCCTATAAACTGGATCAGCGTGCTGTTACCATGCATTCATTGACGTATTGACTAACATCATTGAAATTAGAGGAAAAAAACAATACTTCAGAGAATAGCTCAACTTTATCTCTCAGGCATCAGTGTCTTCATAATCACACACACACAGGTTTGTGCAGCTATGCTTATTAAGACTTTGCATTGACGTCCATTCATTGAGGACCTCCAACCTTAACCAGGACCTCTGAAATTAAGTTTTGACTTATTAGAACCAGGCTTTAGTGCCCATGAGGTATACTGGTCCTGACAAGGTTGGTGTTTATGCAGTCATGTCTCCTTAACTTCAATTGTTTTTTCAAGAGACTTTCTTTAACCTTGACAATAGTTACTACTTGCCTAACCCTAACTCTTACCCCCCCATCCTAAAATGAACCTTAACCAATCCTTAAAATGTGTCTTTACCATAAAATTCAATGATTTGGTATGGGGCCTTGCTTTTTGTCCCTGTAATGTGACTGCAGAACAGATTTAGGTTCCCACAAAGTGAGTAATACCACACACACAGTAAATCCTCTCGTACAGCTACAGAATAATTGTTGAATATTTGTCCTTCTTTTAAAACCCAATGATTGGCTCTTGTGTAACTGGTTCAGCTTCAACTCAAGGTGATGTAAAGTATCCATGTTCAATTCAGTGCAGTAATAACCTATTATGCTGACTAGGTTTTTTCACCTGTCTTCTCAGATGCAAGTTATGAGTCATCAGTTCTCCAACGTATATGCAGTGGAGCGCTCACTTTTGTTTCTGAAGTTATATTTGTTGCTATAGAGACCTATTTGCTTGGTATATTGACTGTCTGAGTCATTCATGTTGAGTTTATGCCAGTTTAAGCTCTATCAAATGTAATTACTGAGTAAAAACATTTTTATGCAAAATGTCAGTCCTTCCTCACAAGTCTTTACTTTTAGGTCTTAATTGTCCTCGTGCAGAGTAAAGAAGCAGCTCCAGGCGTTATCTCTGAATGCACTGCACTTATTCATTTTCCATGATGACTTTGGGGGTTGCTAGTGTAAATACTTGATAAGTAGTGCTTGGAGGACTCTCACATCTTTGAACATGGGGATCGTGCCAGCAGCTCCTCTGCTGAGAACAAAAACCTCAGATTTACTGTGTTGATTAATGAGCTGCTGGAAGGAAAATCCACCTACCTGCACCTTCAAAGTTCACAAGTTATATTTACGCTAAACGGCTGCTGACAAACAAGGATATTTTAAACTCTTGCTTTAGGCAGAACCGCAGGCGCTCGTTTCAAGTGGTTTTCTTAGCAATAACTGGAAATTGTTACCCGTGCCAAGGAGGTTATGCTTTCACCCCTTTCTGTATGTCTGTTGCTTTGTTTGTTTGTAAGAAGGATTACACAAAAACAACAGATTACCACCAACCCTGGTGGAATGATGTGGTATATGGGTCAGAGAGGAACCCATGGAAGTTTTGATGTGGATCCACATCTGGGGTGGATTTAGGAATTATGTATTGTTTTCTCTAACATCTCGATAAAGGGTATTTTGCAACATTTTACCCTTTTCCAGGGAAATATTCATAGATCTTGATGAAGGAAATAAACAAGTTCATTTAGTGTGTAAAATTTGGTGCAGCTTGAGTGAATGTAAGGGGACTGTCTGAGCTCTCGAGTGCCCTTCCAGATAAAGCATTGAATCTGAAACTGAACTCAGTAGTCAAAACATAAATGTATAAATGCAACCAATTATTACATCAATGATAAACAGCATAACTTGTGAAGCGGTGTACATGAAGAGAAAAAACTGCAAATTAATTATTTTCCATTGAGTCAAGGGAGCCATGCAGAAAGTAGCAGATAAATTCTAAATAACTCCCACACCCACTGACGTGTGTGTGTCTGTGTGTTCCAGTTCTTGAGAACGCACTTAGAGCAAACAGTCACTATCTATGGGCCTGTTTCCGCTGCACTTTTGGCTCAGTTTGGTGGATTTTCATCAGAGCTTGTAACGTCTCTTCACCCCCACCACAGTCTTGTCTTGTCAGCCACACCACCCACACTGTGAGCTCACAGTCACACCCAGGGGGATGTGCCCAGTCCCACCTGACTCTCATATCTGCACTCCAATGAAACCAGAGACTGTTACTCCGACATGAGCCCATTCCACTGATTTAAAGGCATTTTCCACACGCGTGTCAGGTCGAGTATTTGTCCAGTGAAGCGTCATCACCCCTTATCTCTTCCTCTATGCTTATGTGTCACCAGGCTGAGTAATATATGTTGTAAATTCTATATGTCACAAAGACTTCAGAGGCCATAAAAATCCTGAGTTCCTGTGGTAAGTACACGCCGGCTGAGGAACAATCCAGATGTTGTGTCTCGTCGTGATCATTTGTCCATATAGCTGACCTATTTTTAGACACCCCTCTCTTTTTCTTCACAAGCATGTAGGCGCCTCAGTGATCCCCCTGATTTTCCAGAAGACTTTCATCACTGTCAAACACTCACTTCCTTTCTTTAAAATTCTTCTGAATCCACAGCTCTGCATGTGGAGAGTAGAAGAGTTGCTCCAATTTGTTTTTCAATGAAAAAGACCAAAATGCCTCTTTAGTCGAGGGAAGGTTAAGTCTTTGCTCTGTGTCAGTGTGGGAGAGGAGAGAGAGAGAGCGAGAGAAGAGGTCAAAGGTTCAATAGCCATAAACCTTAACCTTCATGTCAGTGGTGATGTCACCAGTTGGATGGGATTAAGGCAAATATCTCATGTGGTATTCGTCCTCAATTCAACAACAAATGGTATGGACAGAAGTCAAAACTAACAGAGTGCATTAACTTAAGGGCTGTTCCATGCTTCTGCTTTACTGAACTTTCTTCTCTCCTATACTCCATTAATCTTGTGACCCCTCTGAGGCATTTTGGGGAACGACTCTTAGGTTTAAAACCTCTAAAATAAACTTCCCATAACTGAAAAGTACAACAGTGTAATGCAGCATAAAAATACATCAACAATCTAATAATTCATTATATCATGTTATATTATATTATTATTATATTGGTTCAATCCAGGAATTTTTCAATCACTTTCTTTAACATGTTTCTTGCATTTTTGAAAATTCCCCAGGGAATAATTCATGGATATTGATGGGGGGAAAAAAAACATATTTATAGGACTGATTTATATGTGCTCCACTATATACTATTTAAAAAAATACTTGAAATACATTTTGCTTTATGTATGATATACTTAATTCACACATGTTTTGTTGGTAATAGTTTAGAATAAATCATTTGAATAAGCGGAGGTTTGCATGCAGGACATAGTGTCAAATCTGTCCAAACAGTGATATCTACAAAAAAGGAGGTGCACAATTTAAAATCATAAATTACATTTATCAGCTTTTCTTGATCCAACAGAAACAGTGTTTAAGTGAGTGGTCAAAGGATAAGATATGAAAGTCATTTTCCACCTGTTTTCCACATCAGTAGTATTTTTTGATTAAAGAGTATGTTCTCTAACACTGATTCAAGTCTAACTTTGACATTTATTACTTTTACAATACTTGTACAGACTTCAAAGTAACTATATATATTCATATATCCTATAACCATAGCCCATAGCCTTTATTACTTAATAAATACTTGTCTACGTTACTACGACTTCTACTAATTGTTTTATTAGTTTTTTTTATTTCTTTCAAAAAACAACAACACAGAGACAAGTATCATCCTCTCACTCTCACTCAGGCAAATAAACTTACATTCGTTACTCAATGAGTCCCCTGGTGGCCAGACGAGTAACAGCAACATAAGGAGTGCACCATGAACCAGACTACTGCATTTAATTAATATAAACTGGATTTAACATTGTTAAGGTGTAGGTGTAGGGTATGAAATTCAATTTAAAGTTTTATATGATTTTTAAATCTGCTCATAACTGGTTTCGTGTTACCCTTCGACTCAACTAATTGGCCTACTTATTTTCTGGGATCATATTTAAAAAGAAAGGAAGAAAAAAAGGAAATATTTTTAGAAAAGAACAGTATTTTATGAATTTGACACTATTGGACGAGTGATCAGACTTATATTTGACCGGAAACGACCACGTCTTGGCTGAGGAGCGTGTATGAAATATTTTTCCGGTGATGGAAACTCAGCTCAGGAATGCATTCATCCCTCCTCACTCTCTCCCTCTCTGTGTGTGTGTGTGTGTTAGTCTCGGATATTCCTGGGACTGGCTGTGAGGTAAGAAAACAAGTCCCTCCCTCTCTGCTGCAGTCCTCCCATTGGTGCAGACTGAGCTAAGGAATGTCCTTAAACTGTTTAAATAGCTCCTGCATTGGTGAGACAAGTCAGAGGAATAAGTGAAAACACCGGAATAAAATGAGCAGGAGCTCAAAGACACTTATTTATTCCCATCTGATGAGCTTCAAGCAGAACTGAAGGAGTTCGGGATACATACATCTGACTAGCAAGGACTTTCCTCTTCTTCTTCAGTTTTTAAATCTTTCCCAGCAAGTTTTTTTTATTAATCTAAAGGTTTGTGGATTATTTTTATCATAATATCATTATTATTTATTGTTGAGCAGACGTAGGCTATAGATGTTTAACTTGATGTTATTCTGGTTGCAGTTTAGTTGAGATTTCAAGATGATGCTGTGTGGCATCTTTTTGCTGTTGATGCTTTGGAGGTGCGAAGGTGCAAGACTGGCAGGTGAGAATGGAAAAATACTTTATAATATATATTATTTTACCTGTTAAAACCTTTCCCTTATAATATAACTAAATTATTCCTATAGGGACTTAAATTGTAACTATTATATTCAGGCTATAGTAATGGATCATCACACGATAAAACATTTCTTAGAACATTTACATTTATAATAAAAACTGTATTTTTATAAATGTTTTAAAGTCATTGTTATAGTTCTGTTAGATTGTTTTTATTTGTTTTCCTGCATCTTCACTTATGAGGATAAATAAATAACTGATCGGTGTCTGTCCTCTTCTCTGGCTGCAGAGAGTCGTGATGATAACAGTGTGTACGACTTATTTGACCTGGCACAAGTCAGCAAGAGAAACCATGGGGTGAGCGTGGTGAAGGGTGCAGACCCCTACAGCCCTGCATACAAGGTCCTGAACCCAGACCTGATCCCCCCTGTCCCAGACAGCTCCTTCAGGGACCTCCTCGACTCCATCCAGGCCGAGAGGGGCTTCCTCCTCCTCCTCAACCTCAAGCAGTTTAAGAGGAGCCGCGGCAGCCTCCTCACCATCGAGAAGAACGACGGGTCCGGACCAATCTTTGAGGTCATCTCCAATGGCAAGGCAAGCACCCTCGACGTGGTCTACTCCACCATGAGCCAGCAACAGGTGGTGTCAATCGAGGACGCAGACTTGGCAACCGGACACTGGAAGAACATCACGTTGTTTGTGCAGGATGACCGCGTTCAGCTCTTTGTCGGCTGTGAGGAGATCAACGTGTCAGAGCTGGACGTGCCCATCCAGAAGGTGCTGACCCAAGAGGTGGCAGACATCGCCAGGCTCAGGATTGGAAAGGGAGCTGTGAAGGAGAGATTCATGGTATGAAAAAAATATTGTCTAATAATGAAAATTTATATATTTGGTGCATTGTATGTTGTGCTCACATAATACCTCAACTTGAACAAATGTTCTTTTCAGGGAGTCCTTCAGAATGTGCGCTTTGTCTTTGGGACAACTCTTGATGCCATACTGAGAAATAAAGGTTGCCAGAGTGGAGGTAAAGAGTTTAGATAAATAACTTGATCTTATACAAACATCTGTAGGTGTAAAAGTATGTAAACAAACTACCACAATTAATTTGCCTTCTCTCTTCTTTCCCCCAACAGCATCTTTATCTGATGTCATGACCTTGGACAACCCAGTCAACGGCTCCAGTCCTGCCATTAGGACTGATTTCACCGGCCACAAATCTAAAGGTGAGATCTCTCTGCAAAGAGACAAGTCTGTGCTTCTGCTCTTACTGATCAGCTGTAAATGTTAAGAGTTGAGGTGATTTATGAGATTCTCCTTTTCTGTTATTCAGATGTGCAGTCTGTCTGTGGCCTCTCCTGTGAGGACATCACCAGCATGTTTAAGGAGCTCAAGAGTCTCGGTGTAGTTGTCAAACAGCTGTCGCACAAGCTCAGCAAAGTGGTAAGCTTGAAGGGGTCATCAGGGTCTGCTCTTCTTCATAATTTGCTCCCCTCTATTTCCCCTCCTCCACTCTCCTCTCCATCTTTTCCCCCCGCTTCAAGTTTACGCATTTCCAGTGCGTGGCCACTTGTCGCTGTAATGGCAGTCCCCGGCCAAGTCCTTAATGAGACCCATGTGAATAGACAAATATGTTTGGCGGCTGATTGCATTTGCACTGCTTCACTAGAGTCAAGCAATGTCTTAATCACAGTGTTGGTTGGTGATTCATTTGTGCTGGAACCTTGGCAAAGTGAAAGTTTTCCATTCTCCATTCTGAGCAACCCCTGTTCTCTCTCTCTCTGCCCCCCCCCCCCCCCCCCCCCCCCCCCCCCCCCCCTCACCAGTCTGAGGACAGCAATCTGCTGATGAATCAAATGAAGATCCACAGAGGAGTTTGCTTCCACAATGGAGTCGTGTACAAGGACAAAGATGAATGGACTGTGGACGGCTGCACTGAGTGCACCTGCCAGGTAAGTGTCACCACACCTGCTGGAATGCAACTGTCGGCTAAGGCCAGACATCTATTATGTTTCCTGTATCCTGACTGTAATGAAGCGATAGTTGTGTTAGCACCTCCCTTTATAATCACACTGCTCCTGTCTGAAATCCATCAACACTTCTTTTGCACTATAAACATAGCAGCATGGTTCCTTGTCCCCACTGTAAGATCTAGTGAAGGGTGTCAGTGTATTGTGTAATTAGTTAGGTGTTAGGGGGAGAGTGTTCTTGAGTTCTATCAACACAGCAGGAGTGTTATGTCTCTGATAAAGATCGCTCCCTTGTGAAATACAGCAATTAGGCTTGGAAAAGTACCAGTAAAGACAGTTTTTTCCACAGCCCGTCAGGCATTCATTTCACTCGTTATTCTTGTACTAATTCCACCGTTCCTTTATCCAGAACTCTGCTACTGTGTGTCGCAAAATCTCCTGCCCTCTGATCCCATGTGCTAATGCCACCGTGCCCGATGGAGAGTGCTGCCCTCGCTGTGGAACACGTAAGCCTAATTTTAAATTTGTCTGATTTTTGATTATATTTGTCACCTGATCTCGTTCGAAGTAATAATCCTTAAACTTTCTATACTACCCCCCACAGAGAACTATGAGGAGGATGGATGGTCTCCCTGGTCTGAATGGACCCATTGTTCAGTGACTTGTGGCCGTGGCATCCAGCAACGTGGACGCTCGTGTGACCGCATCAACAGCAACTGTGAGGGCACCTCTGTCCAGACCCGTGACTGCTATCCTCAGGAATGTGACAAACGCTGTAAGTCACTCAGTATTTCAACCACTACAGTATCAAACAACCAGCGTGATATTCTCAGTTTCAAAGCATAATGAATTAATTGGTGTGTTGCTCACAGTCAAACAGGATGGTGGTTGGAGTCACTGGTCCCCCTGGTCATCATGCTCTGTGACCTGTGGTGAGGGGGTCATCACCCGGATCCGCCTCTGTAACTCTCCCACGCCCCAGTTGGGTGGCAGGGACTGCGAGGGAGAAGGACGTCAGACTGAAATATGCCAGAAGTCGCCTTGCCCTAGTAAGTTTCAGCCCCAAAGTATATGACAGAGTGCGCACATTTGAGGCAAAAAAATTTATATTCCTTTTTTATTTATCTTTCAGTCAATGGAGGTTGGGGACCTTGGTCACCATGGGACACCTGCACTGTTACCTGTGGTGGAGGAGTTCAGACCCGCAAACGTCTCTGCTCTGACCCTGTCCCCAAATATGGTGGAAAAGACTGTGTTGGTGATGCCACCATGTCTCAATTGTGCAACAAACAGGACTGTCCTATTGGTGAGCATTTAAAGATGTAAAAATATCAAAGAAAAAGGTGTAATTCACTACACATCTCCCTTTCAAAGTATATTTATTATCATGCACAGAGTACAATAACAAATGAATGACTTCTTTCTACAGATGGTTGTCTGTCCAGCCCATGCTTCTCAGGCGCAAAGTGCACCAGCTTCCCTGATGGTTCTTTCAGGTGTGGCAAATGTCCACTCGGCTATCGTGGGAATGGCGTCATCTGCAAGGATATTGATGAGTGTAAAGAAGTACCTGATGCTTGCCACACTCATAACGGAATCCATCGCTGTGAGAATACTGCGCCTGGTTACAACTGTTTGCCTTGCCCCACACGTTTCTCTGGCCTTCAGCCCTTTGGAAGAGGAGTGGAACAGGCAACTGCTAAAAAACAGGTTTGATTTATTACTTACTATCTATTTTTTGTAGTTAGTGGGCTCACTGCCTGGATTTGTTCTAATCCTCTGCTATTTTCTTCAGGTTTGCATGCCTCGTAACCCTTGCCAGGATGGTAGCCATAACTGCAATAAAAATGCAAAATGCATCTACTTGGGTGTCTACTCCGAGTCCATGTTCCGCTGCGAGTGCAAGCCAGGATACGCCGGGAATGGCCGGATCTGTGGCGAGGATACTGACCTGGATGGATGGCCCAACACTGACCTGCTGTGTGTGGAGAATGCTACCTACCACTGCAAGAAGGTAGCCAGACCCCATATGGACAGAAATACCAAAGGCCATTATTACCCAGCTGCACTCTATTATTGTGATGATTGCCTTCTTAACCACCCTTTTGTTCCCTCATAGGATAACTGCCCCAACCTTCCCAACTCTGGTCAGGAAGACCATGACAAAGATGGCCTGGGTGATGAATGTGACCATGATGATGACAATGATGGGATCCCCGATGATAGGGTGAGTCATTACAGCAGTTTTATTTAGCCTCAGGCTGTGCTTTCCTCACAGACCAGACATAGCAATCAGCTGCAGCCATCCTTCCTCTGGGCAGTAGGAATGTGTAGTCCCCATGTTTGTGTGCTTTCAACAGAGAGCTAGAATGGAAAGGCAGCAGCATAGGAATTGTTTAATATAATTTCAGCATGAAGCCAGGATTGAGGATGAGGTGGCTTGATGCCCATATTTCTAAGTGTGGATTTGGAAAGTTGGGCAAGAAAAATGTTGTGGTAGAAATTACCGGCTCTCATGCAGTGGAAAATCACATTCCAGTGACAGTTTAAAAAAAAGCCCTTGAAAGCAAAGTTTTGTTCCTATACATATAATTTCTTTGACCTACTTCAACAATTTAATTTATATTTCTTTATGATTTTAGGACAACTGCCCAAGAGTGTACAACCCTGCCCAGTACGACGCAGACAGGGATGATGTTGGCGACAGTTGTGACAACTGTGTTTTTGAGGCCAATGCCGACCAAACCGACACTGACAACAATGGAGAGGGTGATGCCTGTGCTGTGGACATTGATGGCGATGGTAGGAGATTTCCCTAACTTCTGTCCAAGAAATCTTGCCATTTCCGCAGCAGTAAAACAACATGTACCAGTCCTAAAGGCTAAGAAAAGTATGTTTTGATTGAACAGGCATTCTGAATGAGAACGACAACTGCCCTTATGTTTACAATGTGGACCAGAGAGATACTGATAGGGATGGTGTGGGAGACCATTGTGACAACTGCCCTCTGGAGCACAATCCTGATCAGGTAACTACAGATCTCACCTTTCGCATTTAGATTACAGCAACTGATCATTATCATCCAATCTGTCATGAAGCTTTGTTGAAGTTCCATTAACACAGCACACATTTTAATGAAAGAGAAGACTGTTACAGCTTTAAGGAAAAAACAATGCAAAACTCCCCGTTCTTTTCTCTATTGAACAACCTCTGAAATACATATGGATATGTAGTTTTGCTTAGTTGCACGCTTGACATTTGTCTGAAGAGATATTGCTTACATATATGAAAACAAGGGACTGCGTTTACTCTCATATCGAGGCTGGTGGGAAACTATTAGAGGGAGTTATTTGAAGGGAGGACAAGTGTCTTCCAGTGTGTGAGTCAGTATTTCATTCATAATAAGATATCTTATAATAATGAATTATTTTCCCCTGCAGATCGACTCTGACTCAGATCTCATAGGAGACAAGTGCGACAACAACCAGGACATTGACGAGGATGGTCACCAGAACAACTTGGACAACTGCCCCTATATCCCTAATGCCAACCAGGCGGACCATGACAAGGATGGCAAGGGTGACGCCTGCGACCATGACGACGACAATGACGGCATACCCGATGACAAAGACAACTGTCGACTGGCCTTTAACCCCGATCAACTGGATTCTGATGGTGAGTCAGTCTTTCACCGAGTCAAACTTGGTCTGAATCCTTCTAGAAAATGTTTCTCTGAGCTCCTTCTGGTATTAATAATGTTTACATTTTTTTTTTCAGGTGATGGCCGTGGTGATGTTTGCAAAGACGATTTTGATCAAGACAATGTTCTGGACATCTATGACGTGTGTCCGGAAAACTTTGCCATCAGCGAAACAGACTTCCGCAGATTCCAGATGGTTCCTCTGGACCCTAAGGGTACCTCCCAGATTGATCCCAACTGGGTGGTCCGGCATCAGGGCAAAGAGTTGGTCCAGACAGTCAACTGTGATCCTGGCATTGCTGTTGGTATGTTATATACAGACAGACATCTCACTACAAATACACTCACAGACCCAAAAAAGTAGCCAACCATTTCTGAACCATCGCCTCTCTCACTTCAGGTTATGATGAGTTCAGTGCAGTGGATTTCAGCGGAACATTCTTCATCAACACGGACAGAGATGATGATTATGCTGGGTTTGTGTTTGGCTACCAGTCCAGCTCGCGCTTCTACACGGTCATGTGGAAGCAGATCACGCAGACCTACTGGTCCCACACACCCACAAGAGCTCAAGGCTACTCTGGCCTGTCAATCAAAGTGGTCAACTCCACCACTGGCCCTGGTGAGCACCTGAGGAATGCCTTGTGGCACACCGGTGACACCTCAGGACAGGTGAACATAGATTCATTGACTTGAGTTTAAGATGTCAGATATAAGTTAACACAATGTTTGACTGTTTCTCATCAACCTTTAAAATTCTTCTTTTCCAGGTTCGCACTCTGTGGCACGACCCCAAGAACATTGGCTGGAAGGACTTCACTGCCTACAGGTGGCACCTGATCCATAGACCCAAGACTGGACTTATCAGGTGAGCTGAAATCCTCAGAAGCATGCAGTCTTTCACTCATCTGTAAACCTGCCCACTTTACTTTGAAAAGTAGCTCATGTTTACCTTTTCATTTTTAGAGTGGTCATGTATGAAGGCAAGAGAATCATGGCCGATTCTGGAAACATCTTTGACAAGACATACGCTGGTGGGCGACTAGGCTTGTACGTCTTCTCTCAGGAGATGGTTTATTTCTCAGACCTAAAATATGAATGCAGAGGTAAGCACATAAGTGATGTTTTATTCTTTAAAAAAGTACAAGTTACCTTAGACTTTTTTATAACAGGAATTCTGTCATTCATTTCTTTCAGATACATAAATGGACCACAGAGCCTTGCGGATGAATGTATCAGTCTGTCAATATGAATATATAATACGAGACCTGGATCAAAATATATTAGACCTTTTCCTTTGAGAAATGCACAATTGAGGAATGACGAGCAAGTGAGCTGAAGTGAGGTAAACTGACCTCAGGACTTAAAGCCAAATGAAAGTTCGATGACGATTCTGCACCACTGCACCAAACTTAAATGTTGAGCGCAGCTCTGCTGAGAAGACATTGGCCCACTCACTTTGTTGCTCTGATCTATATTGGAAAGGGGCCACATTTTATTGCTTTGCACACCTGAACTGTTGTTGGTTGGAGGTTTTCCTCTGTGGATGAGGGACCAAAGAGTGCTTGATGTTTTTAATTTTCCTTTTTTGGTTTTTGAGCATTAATCTGCATCTGCTGTGGACTCAGAGCTTGTGTCAGTATGAAGAAAGCAGTAGAACTTTCTTAGGCAGGGGTAAATACTCCCCTTGAAGGAACTGTTGAGGGACCATGGACAGTATGGACTGACTGTTGCTATCAAAGAGAATGAATGGTGTTAGTGTGTTTCTGCTTGTGTGCCACAAAACTGAGTCAAAATTAGTTTTGAATTCTATTGATGACCCCTTGCCCACACATTCACACAGACCTGTATATACGCAAGGTCTTGTATTTAGCTGACGCTTAGGACTGGCCCAAAGTATTTGTCTTCTCAGGAAAGAGCACTAAAAGAAAATGAGGATCGCACAAAATTCAGGAGAGCACAGGCCCAAAGCAATCACATCGCACACTGCTTTGGAGAGTAATTATTAGCCACTATTATGTTCATATATCTAATCTTTACTGAAAGCACCAAGGGACATAAACATCAAGGGCCAGTCTACTTCCTGATATGAGTTAACCATTGTAAGTATGGCTGTTTGTATTTACTTATTCATCATAGAGGCTTTAATTCTCGTTCATCTTTGCACCTTGCCATCTTAGAATGTTATTAGCAACCAATTAAATGAAATCACTATCCACTAGTGGCAAGATAAAGCATTACATGTGACTAAAACAGTTAAAATACTAATAGATCACTATCGCCATGTTCTGCTTCTGCACAGTTTGCATGACTGGTGTGCCTGTGCTTGTGTGTACATTTCTGACGAGGGAAAATCAAATGAAACCCTTTATGTACAAATATTACCTCATTAATTCTTTTTGTATTGAGGCCAGCAATACACGAGAATCACATTTCTTAGCAACAGAGTATAAATTGGTTGGCTTCTTTTTTTTTTTCTAAGCAAGACTTTAGTATCATTTATATGCTGTATATAAGATATTTTTGTAGCAAACGAAGCCCAGACAGGAACGTAAAGGATAAAAAGAAATGTTGTCTTTACTATGATGTGCTATATGTATTTCCTGTGCATTTTTTGGATAAATTATTATGTCTGTTTTATGTTGAGGTTATTTCATTTGTGTAGATATATGCTATTTAAATAATTTATCTAGAAGCGTAGCCTCATATGGAAGCGTTTCTGTCTGTATAAACTTATTTGCACACTGACATGAGGATGTCTTTGTTATTTTTTTTTTGTATGTCTTTTTTTAATTATTAGTGAAGCTTTTCTATAAACTTTGTTTTATAGTTTCTACCCTAAGTGCTGTTTATACTCCTACGTGTTATTTTGTAATGTCAAGTGAACAATAAACATTTCAGGAAAAAATAAGTATCTTGGACAATTGGTGACTTTTTGGGGATCGAACAAATGGTTGAAAGGTCAGTTGGAGAGTTAGTCATATCCACTTCGACTGAAGTTTCCTACGTAGAAAAGCAAAGGGAGCCGAGCCACGCTTTGTCAAGTGACTGGAACCCATTAGCCGAGTCTGGTGAAACCTTGGAGAGAGAGGGAGTATTCTCCGGAGTCAACAGCAGGAACACTCAACATGAAGTATAACCCACTTAAACAGCACATCATACAGATCTGATTACACACGACACATGGCATCTCCTTACACCTTCAAAAGACAACACTCTACGTGAGACGAACACATAAGGAGTTTTGCATGCTTCTTTTGCTTCAAGTCGTGGCTGTGTGGTCCCAACTCATGCCAGTGCAGAGTGTGCATTGTGGAATGAGGTATCTACATCAGCAGTTCACTGACTCTAATGTTGTGCACCAGAATATCGTCTGCAAAAAGAATTCAGACTGCTAATTTACATCTTCCCCAGGCCAGAAAAAGCTGTAATCTAAGGCACCAGGGAGGGTCATGACAGAAAACCCAAACAGTCTCAGTATGCCGCCAGTCTCTTTACATTAGAAGTGACCTCATTCTTACCATTCTGAGCTCACTGTGTTTCCATTACTCCAACTGAGCAGAATATCTGTCCTCCTGAAAATATATCACATCAATGACATGGATGGTGTTTGTAAAATGGGCAATAATATGCGAATGGAAGCGTTACAAACATATGGAATTTGTATAAAACTCAAGTCTGACCGGGTGCAGTCAGTCCGAAAAATGATTGCATGCTTTGTCAGACGCGTGCAGAGGCGTCTGTTTAGATTCCTGGACAGATAGCGATAGCAGGCCTCTCATCTGGGTTTGACCTTGTGGGGCTCACCTGGCTGACGTGTTTCAGTCCGGAGGAATGTGAGATAATTCCTGTTGGTTAGACGGGGTCAGAATGTGTGGCTGAGGTGAAGAGTGAGGCGAATGGGCCCGTAGGTGTCCGGAGTGCCAGGAGAGAGGAAAGGCATGATCTCTGGGCTGAGGTCAACCAGGTGCAGACGGCTACTCACGCCATGCAAGCAGGAACAAATAGGAACTGTCTGAGCAGCTTCAGCAAATCTCCAAAACAAACCAAAGGGGATGAATTTAAGAGATGGCAATCGTTTGTCAATGGAGTTCTGTTTTTGGAAATGAAAACAAAGCTTGATCGAGGTCACGAGAACTCCAGTTTCAGAAGATCCTACTAATCTGACCCACGCCGAGGCAGATCACCTATAGAGGCAGGAATGGCAGGAATGTTTGGAAATGAAGTGAATGTGACTATCACTCATGTGGAGCATATATCCTCCCTCCATCCTCATTAACAGCCATGCTGGATGTCTGACCACACGTTACTAACAAGCAGTACTATATTTCATAGGAGCTGGTTTAACTTAAATACATGATAGTGCACAGACTTGACCCCACAGACACTGTTATCAGTTAATTTTTATGTTTGCGAGAGAACATTCTGTGGCGAGCGTACACAGTTGTTAGATTTAATGACAGCAATTTTCTGTTCTCATCTATGATACTTAGTTTTTTACAATGGGTGGCGCAGCGGCTCTTTGTCCTCGGGCTGAGAAATAAAACAAAAGAAAATGAAAAGCCTCGTACGGGTGATGCATTCACACTGTATACACCCCAAACATGTTAAACTTTTTTATATATTGTTAGAATGCCATTTCATCATGATGTCATTACAAGCATATGATGATGAATGTTATAATAAATAAGATTGTGTCCCATACCTTATTCGTTGCAAAAGTTAATACATTGCTATATGATGTCATTTTCTGACTTCATAAGCATGTCATGATGATTTCATTCCTGTCTATCCACATGTTGTTGAGTTACTTTGTCCACACACAAGCATATAGGTGAAAACATCCTGTTCTTGTGGCTATGCCAACATGCATGTTAACAATAGGAAGCAATGCATTTATATGTGATAGTATCTGGCAGTATGTCTCTCCACCTCTCCTGGGTGGTGTGTTTTTTCTTTTTTCCCTCCCTGTATCTCCTGAGTTTGTTTTCAAGGGTGTGGCTAAGTCACCCTCCTCTTACCTGAGTTTTCCCTCCTCCTCATCAAGTACAGCTGAAATCAATCTGGCTCACTACCCCACCTGATTCCTGTTGCATAAAAACCCTGGTGGGTCAGATCATCCATTCACCTACAAGCTAAACTAGCTCTTAACTCTGTGTTTGTATGACCCTTGCTGTTAAAATGATTTTTTAGATTGAGATTGCTGCTCACTTCATCTCTCCTGTGCTCACACTACCACTCCCTCAGTTTGTCTGCTGTGCCCTGGAAGTTTTTTGTATTTTGTGTCACTCAACTGGAACCTGCACTTTTGTTCACATACAGTTTTTTCGTTACCTGTCCACTACTACCTTAAGTCTTTGTTACAATAAAATTGTATCGCTCCGTATCTGTGTTCTGCATCTTGGGCCCTGAAAACTAGTAATTATAAAAATAGGATAAAAAGTTTTCTTTTGCCTAATTTGTCAATTAGAGGTCCAGTGTGTAAGATGGTGAAAGAGATCAATTGAGAGAAATTGAATGTAAAATAATCCTTGTGATGTTTTCACTAGTGTGTTTCAGCTAAATTGTACGGATTTGTTGTTTTCTTCAGTAGCCCAGACTGGACAAACTAAACACCTTTTGAGTTTTTATGACAACTGAAGTTTTCCGCAGGTTCTCTTTCATGTTTGGAAGGGGAGGGTGAGGTTAGGGGTGTCCAGCTGCAACATGAACTCACTGATTTACTAATACTGACACATTGTGAATAATGTTTTTGTTTTTTTAATGGGTATAAGACATGTTATATCTACATATATCTTAAAGCTGTCACATTTGTCTCACGACATCGAGCCAAGATATAGTATTTTAGACAGATTCTCTGAGAACAAGGCATCAGATCATATAGTCTATGCTTCAGATTGAAGTGGTCAGTGTGTCTTCTTAAGAGTCTCATCGTGTTGTGTCAGTCGTCTCCAGCTCCTGTATCCAGCTCTCAGTCAGCTCACATTCATCCAGCAGGCTGAGTAACTCCTCCTCCGTAAGGTCTGGAGACTCGTTCTGCAAAAATACACAGACAATACGTATGATTTCAGAAGTATAAGTCAAGAATGTGTTTATGTGAACACACAGACACCCACCATTTATTTTATAACCACTCCACTCAGACTCAGTTACAGAGAGACCTCTGGTAGGAGTATCAATGTCACATTATTACAGAAGTCACAATGCTATGGTTAGACTTTGCGCTACCTCACTTTGTGTGTTTGCCTCTGTTCTCAATGCTTGTGTGGCAGATTGTCCCCAGTTTGCACTTCTTGCTGTCTGCCTGTGTGCTCCATCAGATCCTTCAGTCTCCAGTGTGGTCCAAACATCATGGCCAAGTTCTAATCTGTTATTCCTCAAGCGATTTAGGCATTGAATTGTATTTGCCACCTGAATCCTTGTGATCTGTCTCCTGATTGCATCTTTGCCTCACCACCTATCCTGGTCTCCTGCTCACATAGATCATGGCCTCATTGGCTGCCCTGCTCAGCCTCCAGACCCCATTATCTCACTTGCTTCCACAATCTAGACATTCCTATCCTGCTCCTCACCTATGACACAACCCTCAAACCAAAGATGGCCTGACCAAAAGAAACTGTTGACTATAAACTCTTTTTAAAACTGCTTTTTGGATTATAATCGTCACTATATATAACTGCTCATATCTTCCTAACATCCTCCCGAAACCTGTTCCCGTTTAAAAAAAGATCCTTTACTGGGCTTAAAACTCTGTTTTCACAAATCCACCTTAATGCATGACCTGCGATAACAGTGGCAGTACATAATAATGAAGTGCACTGCTGAGATTGTCCCCTGTGCCTAGTTGGAAGCTGTCTGGGAAAAAAACACTTCCA
The DNA here is from genome assembly GCF_024713975.1 of Paralichthys olivaceus. NCBI lineage: Eukaryota > Metazoa > Chordata > Actinopteri > Pleuronectiformes > Paralichthyidae > Paralichthys > Paralichthys olivaceus. The sequence goes on along the minus strand of NC_091104.1, from coordinate 16,544,960 downwards.
GTTGGATATAACCACTGCTTTTTTTAACTCCAACTCCTCACAGGCAGCCTTCTGGGACTGCATGTGAGTTCAAGGAGGAGAGCCAGTCTTCTTAAACTAGGTTATGAGGAGAGGGGTGGGTTTCAATGTCAATATGTTTCCATGGTAGTGTTTTCTTATTTAGCAACAGCAAGAAAAGTCTTTGATTTTAAATAATTTGACTAAACTTTTGATTCCTAAGAAGAGACATGACTAATTTAGCGATGCATGAGTGCTCATAGACAGTTACCATCTCTTGGTGTGAGGATCCTGTACTGTGTTTAGACAGCTGCAAATCAACAGTCAATTTGTTCCAATAATATCAACTCATTACCTTTCATGACATGACCAATAACCCAGAAATGTGTGCAGGAAAGCAGGGCTTTAAAACCTCTGGAGTGGAACGGTAATCATTGTCTTCATTCTCTCAGCATGTGAGCTGGTGTTTCTAGCTGTCATCCCAGTCGAACAGAATGTCCCTGGCCTTATAATAGGGAACTCCTGTCATCCAGTCATTCTGACCCTGATCCAGATAAGAGCAGTTAAAAGTCTAAAAGCAGGATTCATTGGTTGTTTTCCCCAAATTGCGGCAACAAAACAATATTAAACACATCATTATCACCTTATGAAAAAATAAGACACAAAGCGTTAGCTAACTGTTTTCTTTTTATACATTCACAAGTCACACAGCAACATAAGGATTCATTTGGAATCATGCTGGTTGACACCTAATTCATCAATGCTAACTCTTGGGGGAAATATTTGGCTACTTAGCAGCTAAATGTTTGCGAAATAATTGCTACTATGAGTGCCAGATGTCTGGTTCTAGGGAGTTGAGTACAGAACTTTTTAAAGAAAAATCTATTTGGCTTTAGCATGCAGTTGTTTTCGGAAGAAAAATCAGTTCATTGTACTAACCCAAACAAGAATTAACGTTGCCATCTAAGCCGTTTTCAGACATGACCTCCGGGTAAAACCTGGAGAAGTGGCTACAGAGTTTACCCAGAGTTTGCCTTTCAAACATGCACAATGCAGGGGGAGGTTTTCTGCACAGACGCGTTCACAACAGCATTAAATCTTCCGCGTTATTCAGGCAAGAGGTGGAGTAGCCGGGCAGTGGCAGGAAGTGACGTATTAACTCCATTGAGAAGATCACCTGATTCTATGGCATTCTGACACCGTCGACAGCTCTTATGACGCGCAAATAATACATTGGAGACAAAGTTGGACGACATGACAGCTACACAAAATAGGAGACAAAGCTTATTGTTCGCTCCCTGGTGGCCCGGCCGCAGAAAAGGTTATAAACCCTGTCCCCTCTATGCTAGCAAATGGGACATGAACTAAAAAATAAGAAACAAGATGTCCATTAAATTTCTGTCAAATGAAACTGATGTTAAATTTTTCCAGTAAGTTTGGCTTTAATTATTTATGGTATTTATGGTTTGAGGGTTCTGAGACTGACTCACAATTGGATGAATATGTGTATCAGTGAGACCTTGATACCGTGGCTTCACATCACAATCACGACTCTGGCTCCATATGATGTATTAAGCTCAAGGTGGCGGCACCCATACCCAGGAGATTTTAGCTTCATGGCAGGAACAGGAAGGAAGTGGAGACAAGTCGTCCATATACAGTCTATGGTGCGGCTAAATTAAATCCAAGAAATTATTCAATTAGACAGTTTTCCTTTTTCCTATATTACAGTGGCCACATGAAAACAATCAATAACTTTAGGATTAACACACAGTGACTTATCACAGACCCTCTGTTCTAAAACAGAGAGGATATTATGGCCGTGCTGTTGTTTTCACCTTTTTCTTACATCCCGCTGAGTCACTTAAGACAACATCACATTCCTGTGTTTCATCCACCCCACTAGCTGGAGCTAATACTCTTCATCGATCATCTGTATTCCTCCTCTGAGCCGACCACCCTCTGAAACCTCTCCAGCCTCTCGCCAGATCCCAGTTGCTGATAAACATCTTGACCAGACAAACCTGTCCATGTTCAAAGTCCTCCACAATGTAATGACACCCTTTCAGTCATGGCGGGTTGGCCTGTGTTACTCTTTTATGATCCCTGCAATTACCTAGACGCTGCATGTCATCTTATACCACAGGCCACAGGCCCCATGGACACATTCCAGCAGTGATACCCCCTGCAACACTCTGTGTTTTTGTACTTTGACATGCAAGTAGCAAGATACAGCCTTTTTCCTGTGCACTTGACCTTCAACCGTTAATGTCAGAGGGGGGCAGATCCTTGGTATGTTTCTATGTGTACATACATAACTATATGCATAATGACAGCTTAGCTTCTAGGCATACACTTAGCGTCCCTTCCAGACAAAAAATATTTTCTTGGAGTGGCATAAATTTTCACAAACGTAAGTGAGCCATTACTGCAACGTGAGACGTATGGTACAAAAAAAAAAACTTGTGGTCAATTACCGGCATGTAACTGTTTGAGAGCTCATGAATGGGGCAATATAAAAAGTGCCCCACCGGCTGAAGTATTAATAGCCAGAGCTGCTTTTAACCAGTACCAGCCGTCTCAGAGATGGCAACTGAAAGTTAAGACTTTCCTACAGACAGGAGAGAAAAAAGAGATGAAGGAGAAAAAGAGTGTATTTTACTGCGATGACAAAATGCTGTGACCTGTGGCAGTTGTGGTTGACCTCAGATACCCTTAATACGAGGGTGCTTTGGATGATTGATATGTTTTTCTGTCTTAATGTCTGTCTAGTCTCTGCAGAGAAAGTCAAACTAAAGCAATAAGGCCACTTCAGCTCATCTCAGTCCATCCACTGACGCTGCAGCGGTAGAGCTACGTTCAGTAAACATCAGAGGAAATTGCCACTGTCCAGAGAAAAAACGAATGCATCATTTGATTGGGATAGTTACGCTGAGTTTTCCTCAGTTGCAGAAGAACATCAATGTAGAGCCTGGTATGAAGTGTGTAAACACTGTAATACTATCAGACAACGAAAGTAATGAACAGAGCGTGAGAAGTTAAAACTTTTGTCACAAGCAGACAAACTTCTATTTTTTAGCTGCTGCTAGTAAAACCACATGTAGATTAAATACATTTGCAAGAGTGGGAGGTTGTGTGAGCTGTTACACTTGAAGCAGAGTCATTCCCAGCTTTATGGAAAGACAACAGTCATCTACAAATATCACCTTGTGCATTTTATACTGAACACTGGCTAAATCACAACAAATAAATTATAGAAGAAGAATGACATTGTGATAGGATGTAACGGTGGTGAATACTGTCACCTCACAACAAGAAGGTTCTTGGTTTGGTTGCATATCTCGCTGTGTCTGCATGGATTTACTCCGGGGACTGCGGCTGATATAGTCCAAAGAAATGTAGATTGGGGTTAGGTTAATTGGAAACTCTAAATTGAACGCAGGTGTGTATATGAGTGTGGATGGTTGTTTATCCCCATATAACAGCCATGTCATACGCTGTATGCCCCGCCTCTTGTCCAATGTCTGCTAGGATTTGGGTCCAGCTCCTCCCGCAACCCTTACAGGATCACAGTATAGATAACAGATGGATGGAAATTGGGAATGATTTAAAGGATATGTTTGCCTTTTCTGTCTCCTGCTCTATCATCATTATTTTTAACAGCATCCAAATGCTGTCAAAGTTCATTTTTTTGCCTCACTGGCTGACTTTTTCCTCTAATGTGTAATTCCATGAATGATAACAACAGCTTCTGCTGTGGGCTGACTGGCTCAATGGGCATATATAGCGACTTGAAAGAACTGCATCCCTCATTAATGTCCCATCACCTAAAGTCAGTGAGGACTGGAGGAGACAAAGTATAGAGTCAAATCCATCCCTACGTCCTATGTATATATCTTGTATCTATTAACAGTATTATTGCACATTGCTCCCGGTGCTCCGACTCTCTCACCTGCTATGAGGACCCAGCAGGCTTGTTGCATTTGTCTAATTCTGGCCTGTAGCCACACACACACAAGAGAAAACCTCTGTCACTGTTCTAGTAACTCATTACAGGGTCATTTATCACAGTCTTTACTCGTCTTCCTTGCACATTTGAATAGCATAAAAATGACAATGAGTTTAATGTGTGACGGGACCCAGCAGGCATCCAGTTCCTCCCCCAACAATCAATGGAAGGGAGGAGAGACCTCCTGACCTTCAGTGAAAAATAAAAGTTCTCAGTTCTTGTGTTGTATCAGTTTCCAGCAGATAGTTGAAACTGACAAAGCAGGAGCTGTTCAGCCCCGCAGCTTTGCCCTGCAATGGACCACCGCCTCTGTAAAGCTCACTGTTGGCTCCTGTAAGCGCATAGTGCAGGGCTGCTCGGGTTTCAAGGTCACCGACTTCAGTCACATACCTCGGCTTTATCAGCCACAGGCCCAGGGGCCAGTGCTCCACTAATATAGGGAGGAATTCTCTTCATTACACCATATTCGCTTTAGATGCTGATGCTAATTTTTGATGTGAGCCAGCAGCCGTGACATCATCGTAAATGTATCCGCCAAGAGGTTCGTGTTTTCGCCCGTGTCCATTTGGTTGTTGGTTTGTTTAGCAGTAGGTTACGCAAAAATCAATCAATCATCAGAAATCATCATTCAAAATTCTAAAATATTTTCTTAATTTATGCTGTCTGATTTCAAACTTAAAATGGTTCCAATTCTGTTGTCTTGACTCGGTATTCTATTTGATGATATACTAGAAAGAGACTATACATCATATTACACCAAGAACTTTCTCTTTTAAAAAAGGAGGAGAAAAAATGCAGTATACAGCTAGTTTTTATTATAACATCATATATTTTCCTTCACAAAAAGGAGGAGGAATTCAAATTTATTTTCAACTTTCAACTTTATTTAATTTACAGATATTGAGATTTTAACGCAGCAGAATTACGCCAGTGCAAAGAGAATGGTATTAAAGGGATAGTTCACTGAAAATGTGATGAGTGAATTTTCATTTTACTGTGAACTATCCCTTTCAATCGAATGAAGTAGAAAATAAAATGCTGAAAGCGAAATAATCCCTGTCTCTTCATGAATCCTCTTTTCTGGTGAAACTGCTGAGCTGCCAGAAGGAATGGTTGCTCAACATTTTGGCCTGAAAAGTTTCTCTGATCGGTCATGGATGTGTGGTCTCTATGCATTACAACGGCTGTAGGTGTGTGTTTCGACTTAATGCACAATCAGTGTCATTTCTATACAGTGTGCAGACATAATTACATGAAGATATAACCACATTTTAACAAAAGTTCTGAAAATCCAATTCTTATTTTATCACGTAAAAAACTAATTTGTGCTAAAATACTCAATATGTGAGTTATGACCAAAACATTTCAGAGGCTGTTTGTCTTCCTGTATCATAGAAAAACACAAGAGCCTAAAGCTACTTGATTAGAGAGAGATATATTAGAGAAAGTATGATTTATGATGTTGGCCATATTAAGCTGATTTATGGAACCATTGTGCATTAAGGTAAATGTTGGGATTGTCCTTCCTTTCGCAGTTGATGTAGGAAAGCAGCCAATTAAAGTTGAAGCAAAACTATTGCACCAGATCAGCTGTTGAGTAACTTGGACTTGACTATGTTGTTAAGAGTCAAAGACCTTTCTTGAAAGAGGAAAGGACCAAGCCTTTACTGCACTGACAATCAGCTTAAAAAGAAATCTAAAGGTGAAAGGGGAGATTCTTTGGCAAAGCAGTGATCTGCACTGGAAGGGGTCTTGCTTGGATGGAGAGGAGGGAGAAGCGGGGATGACGCACAGAATCACTGGTCTCAGATCTGAATCCAGCTCACTACAGCTTTTGTTTGAATAAATCACCAGGTAACTCTCCGGACAAACACTTGAATTCTTAACATCACACACTGGAATCAATCAGGCTGAAGTAGTGAAGGAATCTGTAGCCACTGCCACAACGCATGAGACATTTTCCACCTCTGCAGTGGTGTGCTGCAGCAGCTGGCCAGACTAAACACAGAGCAGCACGGTTCCCACTCGCAGGGAAAACATTTAATATCCAATCTATCTTGGGGGTTTGCAGATATATGGTACAGTAAAACATTTTTATTGCAAACATATTGCTAAAGCAAATTCACAGACTGTCAAACTCTTATATTGGCTTCCTCCTCTGGAATTCAGGATTCAAAGTTTCTGCTCCTGTCATCACCGACTGTAAGTGGGCAAAGATAAAACTGCTTCTTGAAATGTTTTGACAGACAGAGAAACAAACAGTGTCATCTGGGCCAATGCATCTCTGCTTTTACACGTTTAGGTTTGGACGAAATATTCAAAAAAATTACGGTAACCTCCTATAAGGCAGTGTTAGTGGTTTATTGTTCGGGAACTGGAGCCATGCTCGGAAAAGAGAAAAATCTGGCTCTAAATTGAAAGAATAATTGAAAATACTACTGATACTAATACATAAGGGAAATGTTTGGTACTTTGGAGAATATGCTTATTTATATTCTTGTGGAGTTAGTTGAGACCATTGATATCACAAGCTAAGCTATAAGCATTTCTTGTTTCTCACTTCATAGTGTTATTGCCCTCCTCATTTTACTCTCTTAAGAAGTACCTACATCTTTCAAAATGATGAACTAATATTTTAAAGGAGACATGCTCATAGTCAGGTTCATAATTTTAATTTGGTTATTTCTTGAAAATGTTTACATGCTCTAATGTTTAGAAAATGCACTACTTTCCTCAGACTGTCCATTACTGCAGTTCCTCTTTTCAGCCTCTGTCTGAAACACATGGTTTCAGCACCTGTCTCTTTAAAGAACAGAGGTCCTGCATGAGCACCTGGGTCATTCTCTACAGGCAATAAACGGATGGAGAATGTGCTTGCATTGATTAAGTCCCCCCCCACCAAACCCCCGTCGCTACTACCGATTTGATGGATTACTGAGGTCCTCGGATCGGCCCCGCCGGAGTTGGTCAAGGCCCTGGCATAGTGCAGAGAACACGATCAAACTTGATTTCTAGAGGTAGTAAAAGTCAGAACAAGGTTTCTGTAGGTGAACCTGAGGAAGGATCATTACAGGTACAGCCGCTCGACCTCGGTAGACCAGCCGGACCAACCTCCGGACACCTAGGGTCCACCAGGGCTTATGCGTCTCCTGAGGCAGGGGGTGAACGAGTGAGCGAGAGGTGCTCCGTGGGTAAAAGCGTAAAAACAAGTTTTGAGAATGTAAGGAGTAGAAAGTTCAGATATTTGTGTTCAAATGTAGCGAGTAAAAGTAAAAAGTCATTAGCAGAATAAATACTCAAGTAAAGTACAGATACCTGAAAAAAGTATTTGTACTTTGTTACGTTCCACCTCTGATTTTCTCCCTCCGACTTTGACTTTATTGCTCAAAGCAACACAACAAAAAAACAAACTGACCCCCTCTTAGTTATTGTGCCGTTAAATCCACCAGAGAACTATGCACAATCCCTGCGTAGTTGGTACACACTTCAGGTGCCAAAGGACTTTGAGGAGACTTTTGAGTTACAGATGTTATACAAATCAACTTTATGAGCAACTGTAGCTGTGTGAAAGGGTTTAAGAATACCCTCCCAGACAAATTCCACACAAATAAATCTCCTCTAACCAAAAAACAAGCCTGGTAGCACTATGAACATACACAGTGAGGATGCTGTTTACATTGCAGACACACACTGCAGTGACACACAGCTAAATGCAAAGTGTGTTTAGCACCAGTTGTTAAGAGACTGGTAGTTTTGATGTTATGTGATCATAATGAAAGAACGGTTTCCTATAAGCTTGACTTAATTAGCAAAGAAATTCCATTTGTTTCTGCTTAATTAGACCAGGAATAGGTTTGAGGTTTCTTGGCATGGTGCCTTGTTTGATGTAAGGGAGTGGCGCACACAACACACGTTAGTGGAGTTTATTACCTCACTATGCATCTATTATATTAAAATGAGGCATATACGTCACACTGTGGTTCATCAGTATTAGAATAGATGTGTTGGATGACACATTTCAATTTGTCCTCCATCCACAGCAGAACTTAGATGAAACAAACAGGTAGTTTGTTGCGCAAGACCGAAAGAAGCTAACCCATCTAAACAATGACTAAGTCAAACCGATGAATTTATCTTGTGTTTTCCTTCCTGGACCCAAAATTCAAAGGAATAAATGTCAGAGACAGCAGAAATCAGGCCTATTCACCTTTGTTTCGTGGAACATTCTTGTGTTGCGCCTTTAGCTACAGGGTTTTGGGAGAGAGCGACCGTTCTGTGGTTGTAACTCTACAGCGGCTCTTAAAACCAGACACAGCTCAATGGTTTCCAGGAAACGCTGTGGAGCGCGGACATCGGATCTCTGAGAAGAATGCCGGAAAGCGATGAAATCACCACGGAGGACACAAAGCTATCAGTGTAGTACAAGTCCATCCTCGCCCTCAGAACAAGGCGACATACAAATAATGGCAGAGTGCGAACTTTATCGCTCTGTTCAAAAAAAGCCAATGACAACTCATATTAAACTGTATATCAAGTGTGTTAGTGATACAAAGAGAGAGAAGGAAAATGGAGAAAAAGAGGAAAAATTATGGGCCCTCAGAGACATGATTATTGAATGTGATTTCATCGTCCCCCTGTGACAATGACTACGTATGAGCTGTGGGCTTGTAATAATTTTTTCACTCACGTGTCTACGTAGAGAACCTCTGAGGATTGTTGTAACGCAGACGGTGTGTGGAAGTACTCACGTGGATTCAACCATGTGTTTTGTTTGTGTTTGTGTGTGTGTGTGTGTGTGGTCCAGGTATAACTCTGTTTGTCACATTATCGAAACTTGTCTTCCTCACAAGGACAAAAAATTAATCCCCAAAATGTAAATCATTCAGCATTAATGTGAAGTTATGATTAAGATGATTTATAGCAAGTCTCCAGGAAATGAATGCAAGTCCATGTAATGTGCTCTGAAGACATGGAGACACTTCTGTGTGTGCGTGTGTGTGTGAATGAACGTAGCTGTTTTGAACTTACAGTCATCTCTGGGCTCCGGCCCAGGATCTCCAGCTGCTGTTGGATCTCTTGGAGCTGCCTCTCCAGCCCTCTCCTCTCCTTTCTATCCTGCAGGACCTTCTCTCCTGGCTGCGGGTCCCAATTGCACTTCCAGCCAACCTCTGAACCGCGGCCCTGATACACAACAGACAGTTTCTCACAGGAAGCAAACAACACATTTCATGTGTGGGGCTCTACTACAGCTTATAGCGGTCACTGAAACATTTACAAAACAGAACAAAACCATATCATGTAACAGCTCCAAGTTTCCTGAGTTATAGTTTGCTCATCTCAATTAAACATTTCATCATCGAGGTTTGGCCTAAAGACGTAGAAGTGAACATACAATACTCCACAGTTCTATCCTGCTTTTTACAGACCACACAGTAAAATCAGGTACTTATTGAGGACTTGAGCAAGTTAAACACAAGGCTGAGCCAGAGCTGCAGTCTACATGGGTCCATCATAAATCACATATTTATGGCATCCACATGCAGTGGCTTGACACAATAAACCACAAGCTGCATCCAAAGCAAACTCTGAAATTGGGTCAGGAGGAAATAGGAGCGTCATGTCTGGAGAACCATCAACGGGCAGCTGATAAGTGAGAGGATTGTCGTTCTGACCAAATGTTGGATCTTTTACTATGGCTCAGTCACACAGATGGAACGATTCAAAGTGAGGTCATCAGATACAAATGACATATTTTAGCAAGTCACGTTTTTTTAATATTTAAACAGGTCACACAGCTGTCACATGGTTTGCCATCACTGAGATGCAACATCACAATGACGGAATAGCATTGGTGGATGCAGCATGATGATCAGCTATAGGTGCTATAGTATAATTGTGGTAAATCTCAAAGTTAAACTTATATAATCCATTCACACCCCACCCACTGTACATATCTTTAGTAAGGAGTGAAAATTCATGGTAAAATCTTAGCAACAGACAAGTAAAGGACCTGTGGTGCCCTCTAAAAATACCCCGCCACTCTATAAAAACGGCGGCTATTTTCAAAAAAATTGTTGGGACTGAAAGGATGTTGCCAACCACAGGACTGTTTTGGAGTGTCAGTCCAGTGCCATGTGGTTGAAATCTCCATCTCTGTTGGTTAGTCTGGATGCCAGGCAGGCGTATGTATGATCCAATAATGTCGAAATTGATGGATACTTCATGAAATGTCGACAACTCAATGGAGACTCCAATACAGCGGAATGGTTGGTTGCAGGAGACAGAGGGAATCAGCAGAAATTATGAACTTAACTTAAACACCAAGTAGCTGAATCTGCTTTGACACATTTTGATTAAGGAAGCATTAAGTAAGAGGAGTGCTCCTTTAAGTCGAGCCAGCATGTAGAGAAGACGATTGACTGCTTCTGTTAATGAGCAAAACAGACATGGGCGAAGGTCACGTATTGCATGTACACAGTTTTTTTGCCCCTGGATGATACCTGTGTGAAGATAATATTCAAATCTTTGCAAAACAGAACACCCTGAGGCGTATGTGTGGTCTCACCTTGCAGTGGCCTCTGTCTCTCTATAGGGAAATAATGACAGCTTCTATTTGAAGCCTACTTTTAAGTGGTCGCTACTAGAGCCCTTCTGTTAAGACTCACTCATCCAGACTACAAAAGCCAGGACCACGACGGGATCAGACTCCTGTCATGCACCAGAGTGAGAAACACAGCATACCAACCAGGAAAAATAAAAATTAAAGTCTAGCTTTACCACCATCCTCACACCACTAAATGCATGTTTCCAAAAAAGCCTAAATCTTTGGGAGAAACAGTTTATTTAATTTGGAAACAAACGGCTGCCCTACTTTCAAAGAACTATAGGCTCTAAAACTTTGAAGCTGTCTGCAATGTTTAGCAGCGATAAAGTTATCAAGGATAACAGTTTGAAAGAAGTTGGCATGTGTGTCACGTGTTTCTTTACGAGACTAATTCTCTTGGCTATTAGCACACTACGAATTCTGAGGAGTGTAAGGGGAAAGTTCATGATCGCTCACAATTTCTGCATAGACTTTAGTAATCTCTAATGGCAAGATTAAAGCCTTTTGTCTTGGCTTTGTCCTCGCTATCTCTTCATTGGTCCTGGATCAGTGCATTTTGAATTGTTTAACCATTACAATGATAAAGTAGATGAAATAGACATTAGGCTCCCTATCAACCAGCCAGTTTCTTGACCTCAATAGAATCCAGTGATTGTTTTAGTACATTGTGGTATATGTGCTTCTCTTGGAATGTGTGATAACTTTGATTCATTAAGAGGTCAGACAGAGTGACTTCCAAACAGAGCAGAGGAAAGAGGCCAATGTTCTGCTTATCTGAACATCAGCAAAGCGCTCGTAATCGGCTCTTCTCGGGAAGCCACTTGACATACTGCTGAGGGTGTCCAATAATTCCGTCACCTGTATGGGTCACAGGACTGCTGGGAGGCCACGAAGATCTGGACTTTGTTTTCTTAAAGTATGAAAAACACGTCAACCATAATTCACTTTTAAGAGAGAAGCACCGTAGCGTGTATGTCAGTCCTTTGGGATTTGATGATACTTGCCTGTCACGTGCAAATATGAGTAAAAACATTGTAAATACAGAGGATTCAAATGACTGCCAAGTGCACACTGAAATCAACACGAGTGTTATTAAAACAGAGAAGAGATCTCTCATGCATGACATGATGACTCCAGACAAGCTGTCCTTGGTTTACCTTATGTTTCAGATTTTGCTTTCCCACAGTACAAAAAAAGAATGATTTGCCAATTGCCTCAAGCGATACAATCGTTAGTATGTTATTTGTACGACCTATAAATAACTTTAATCAAGCATGATTTGACATTCATAAACTCCATATTGATGTCCTGTGATCAATTTTATGATTTCAAATAGAAGTGAAACATTCCATTCGGAGGATGTCACAGCGTTTGAGTGTGAAACAGCTGCAGCAGTTGATGGATGATCCGTTGTTGTCCAAAGTGACGAAATAGGGAAAAATGGTTGGGATTATTGTATGCCAAACATTTCACTTCAACTTAATTAAAAGCAAATCTTGGATGCTTAACACTCAACACTGACTTTGCTGTAGCTTACGTTCCCGTTAAAAGAACATATAATATATCCCATCCATCACATTAAAGTTGTTAGACAGAGTAAGGAGCCACTGAGATTGGTAGCCTGGAGTTTCTTCCCTCCTCAAATGTGGGTTGCATCTGTGGTTCACTTCGCCGAGTATATAACAGCTGGAACATCTCATGCAGACACATTCTCAGATATATCTCATAAACAGGAAAAAAAACAAGAGTAATATTTACGTCACATCATGTATTGGTGTCTCGTGTGTCCTATTATAAACATGTGTGTACCAGTCCACTTCTAGGTTCAGGTTCCTTCTCACATCAGGTGTTGAGCAAGCTGCTCGAAGTCAGACCAAGAATCACTGACATGGTTTTATGACATTATTTGCACAGTCAAGACAAGAAAAAGTCAGCAAATCCAAAGTGTCTAACATTACGAAAATACTTCAACAAGTTAAACAAAGAGAAAAACGAATGCTCTATGGGTTTTACTCACTTCTGTAATGTGGAGGCCAGCCAACATTACAAACAGCAGTTTGTTCTCGTATGCAGTAGCCACAAAATGGCTCACTGGCCTTGACTCTGGGAGCCTTTGATGCATTCAAAATGAAAGAAATGGGCTATGCAAATAATAAAAACATTATGTTTTTGTTATACAATGAATGACCTGTTTATTAGGTAGTATAATGCATAATTCAAATCTTGTGTATTGTTGTCTGATACTGCATTACTTTGAAAAGGTCACTTTTCAGTAATAGAATATGGTTGAAATTGGGTCTAATTTCATCCTAAAACATATTTGAGCTTTTAATCTGTGGAAGCACACTATGGATCAGCTTTCTGGGTAGGAGGCTATGTAGACTGGTCAGAATGCCCATGATGGCCACTGTCCACCATCAAAAGCACCTGCAATGGTCACATGACCATCTGAACTGGATTGTGCAGTGATGAGTCGTGTATTCTTTTACATAGTGGACAGCCAGGTCTGAGTGTGTCTTTCAGATCCAGGATCAGGACTATGGGGCAGGGTAATGCTTTTGATGATGTTGAGTCTTAGCATTCATCTCGTTAAACTTTGTTTATAGTTGCCTGATACCTCTGGACACCTTCAGAAGCCTTGAGGAGTCAATGTCTCAATGGATCAAAGCTATTGTGGTGGCATAAGAGGCAGTCGTTTGTTTTTTCAATTTTCATACGTTAATAACTGAAGAGAGGTATCAGCCGCATTTCCAATTTCATAGATCACGTAAGTAAAGAATCATCTTCTGCTCCTTGAATTACCATCCACTAGGTTCAAAAATGACAAAACTATGAAGTGAGCGGGAACCATGCAGAACCTTCAGTCTGGATTTGTAGGAAGATATTTAGTGGACAGGCAGGCAGGAAATGTTGTGACTGATTGGTGTATACTCCCCTGTGCTTACAGACAACATGTATTGGCAATTGGCTACACATTGCAAAAGGGACAATGTCTTTTGATCAAAGACAGCCACCCATGCTGACTCACCCAGACATGGCTGACATCGTGTTGTTCAGAGCAGCACACTCTTTTTTCTCTCCCTCTCTTTTTCTGCGAATCTGAACTATAGTAGAAGCTCTGGCTGTGCCACGTGGACCCAGGCTACCTGCCAAGGCCTGTCCACATGCCTTGCCACGAGCACTCCCTGTGAGATCTTGAGAGTAAACTGCTCGGAAGCTATGGCTACGAGTTTCTTTGCACCCCCCCCCCCCCCCCTCCTCTTATTTCTCTGTATCTCAGATTGACATTCTACCCAGCTGTGACCTATTGTCATCTGCCAAGTTATGAGACAAGCGTGCTGCACCGACCTGCATGTTGATACTTGGGTAAGCAAGGTAAATGCAAATAAATGTTTTTAATTCTGCACCACTTGCCTTGCACAACATTGAAGTTTTAACACTATAATCTACATTTACCCCTCCTCGTTTTCAAGTATACACCTCATAGCTATCTGTGACTACTGCTTCATGAGAGATGGTTTGTGGGTCACTATGTTGTGATGTCAGTCCTAGATACGATATTTGTTTGCATCCACTTTGTGCTTTTCCCCTTCAGAAGTTAAGCTTTTACATCTGCATGTTGGATCCCGTGTTGATGACAAGCTGAACGTGATTGCTTAACATTCCTGAAGTATTACAAGATTCACTTGTGGGTCATCTGGATCTGGGTCACCTTATACTTACTTTTTTTCACATGTGAGGGTGGTCTGGAGCGGTCAGTGTTGCACAAATGAAAACATCTTGGTGCATAACACAAATAAAAAAAGCCTGTTGAATGTGATACTTGGTTAAAATATCTACAGCATATTTTAGCACAATCAGAAGAGCATTTGAAGGTCAAAGACTGTTTGATCTGGTTTAAGTTTTCACTGCACTTGTATAGGATCATCTCCACTCAATACTTGGCGTCTTTCCCTAAGCTAGTATATGCTCATTTAACATTTGCCAAATAGTGACACAGACAAAAGAAATTTGAACAAAGAGCTTAAGAAGCAGACCATGTTAAATGTTCATCAAAAGCATCTGGAGGGAAAAATGGTCCAAGCATCTTTTTGCACTTTTTGTCTCCCAGTGACAAAAGCTGTGTATTGTCAAATCTAATATCTGATCCACATTTCAGCTGTTAACGGTCTTGTACAGTTTCATGGCACTTTGTCAATGTCACAGAAAATGAAGGTGGGAACTGTCAGTGTAATGGTTAAAATAATAGTTAGACAGCTAACAGCTACCCAGGCTGTGTCCGAAATCAAAATGTGTTGTTTATACACAGTATGATGAGTTCCGCCCATGTATTAAAATATAAAGAATAAAGGGCTGTGATGATATTCTAAAATGCTTTAATGTTATTTAACGGTCATGGAGACGGGAGATAAGCAAATATTTTAAGGTCGGTTTATTGTTAACAGATGACTTTGTGACTAAATTATCCACTGTGGAGTGTAATAATGAGTGGAACACTTAGATCTTAACCAAGACAAGGAAAACCTCTTGAAACCCTTAACACAACTGCTGCTGTGGATAACACCAGTGGGTGAGGCATTTATAAGAAGACAATAAACCGGGTCTCATGGGAATTATAGGGTGGGGAAGGTTGTGGGTGTGGTGTCTCTTCTCTCCAGCCAAGTTAATCTTGTGAAAAACCCTAAGCATGCCACATGGCAAACCTGACATCTCACTTCTCACCATGCTGTCCAGCCATCAGAAGAATATAGAAACCACTGAGGCTGCAAAAATTACATTAACAGTATTCATATAAGCGTGCACTTTGAAGTAAAATTGGTCAATTTTAATGTATTAGCATATCCATATAATAATATGTATCATTAGAACCCAACTGATATGAATCTTGAGGGGCAGATGCCATTATTAAGACGAAAAAAATTCCAATACCTTCATATATATGTTTTTAAAAAGTAGTGGCAATCATCCCATTTTCAAATCCTTTTGACAAAGAAATGTGATCAAAAATGGTCTGTATTTATTTATGTATTTATACTCTTGATAACCACTCTACAGTACATTTTTCACGCATCCACACACATACAGTACAGCTATTTCCAGCGCCTTTTATACCAAACATCCCTCCCAAACTGCCAATACAGCTGTCAATTTGGGGTTCAATGTCTTGCCCAAGGACACCTCGGCACGCAGAATGGATGGGAGAGCTGAGGATCAAACCACTGACCTTTTGGTTTCTGGACGACCCGCTATATTCCTCCTGAGCCAAAGCTGCCCTACTCTGGCTTGAAAAGGGTCATCTCAGCCAATTTATATCAGCCAGCCAAGATATCTATCGGGTTCAAATGAATATGCTAAACTTAAGCCAGTGGTAAGGAACAAAATATATTCACATCCCCTTATGTTGTGAATTAGCATATTGTCAATATTTCAGTGGGGATATGGAAATCATGTTACTTTCTTTCTGAGTAGAGAGGACAGAATGTATTTTATTCTCCTGCTGTCATCTATACTGAAAAGAGACACATTGTTCCACTAAAAAATACACTTGTCTTCTTTTTTACTTTCTAGTTCAGGTTTTGTTTTAAGGACAGGGCACATACAGTACACATCTAATACACAGTATACCACGTGTATATCTGTATACTACACGTATATCTGCATCACGTGTCTGCACAGTATGAATATGTCATGTATTCTAATAGAGTCAGTGATTAAAATAAAGAGCTAACCTACATTTAAGATGAATATAACATGACCAAAGCGTTTCCACACATGTTTAATTACATGACCGGACTAAATAAGATAAATTTACTAACTGCCTGCTGACCGCGTCGTGTTGGTCAAAAGGGCGTTCTCTGCCCAAAACTCTGCTCTCTGACTTAATGTTTGCTCTTGTTAAAATCATGGTGCTCATCAGCAACCGCACAGTGTGACTAAGTGACCTCATCGTCTTACATCAAAATATAGCCGACCAATACACAATACAAACACAGCTGGAGTTACTATGCAAACACACAAACACTAAGAGCTGACACGCTCTTCGTTAATGGAGGCATCTGATGCAATCAAACGCAGCAGGACAGCTACTAAAAAAAACATAATATCATCCATTAATGTTAACCACACTTTCAAAAAGAAGCCACATTTGAGAGAGTGGCATATGTAATCCTGATCTGTGACACACACACACGCACACACACGCACACACACGCATGTCACCAAACACCAACACTAGCTAATTCTCATGACAGAGTCCCCTCCTCTGGCTTCAAACTGTGGGTGGTGCAGGCATTACCACAAAGTGTTACAGTAGGAGGGGTGCACTGTACATTGATACTATATGTGCCAACAGATGTTTTTAATGACGCCTGTTTCAGCTGAAGACTGAGAGAAGAGGAGAGGAATAAAGAATGCTCAGGGAGTGCTGCTGTCTCATAAGCACAATATTAAAGTCGTCCAAGTGCAGCAGTGTTCAAAGTTGTGTTTTGATCCCATTCAGTTCAGATGCTTAAAGTAGGGTTCGTAGAGACCTGACCTTTTTCTTATCATCAATTGAAAGCCAGCGAGGCATTTTCCCATCGTGATACCGTGCGACCACAAACAACAAATTCCGATATTAATCTGAGTAAGACAATAGTCTGAATAAGACACTGTCACGTAAACATTATTTCCTGATTAACCCACATAAGGTCATTAAGACATGGAGTATTCCAACCTTATTGTTATGATGCAGACATACATCTTAATCACATATAATGTTCATTGGGGTTTTCACAGCATTTTGCTGTGACAGGCGGCAGTGACCAGCTGCTTGGCGGCGCATGTTGGGTTAAACCGTAGACCAGATGAGAGTTAGCACTACTAAGAAGTCACATTTTTGGGGTAAGATAGAACTGTAGTTTTAGAGGGAAAATGATATAATAAAGATTTTGAATGGATTCAAACATCTCAATGGCAATATTTTCAAAAAGATCACAGGAGTCATGATCAGACTCTGTAACTCTGTGACTTTGTGACTGTGTAACATACAAATGGGAAAATGAATGGAATATTCTATTAGCAACTAGTGTAAACATCATAATCTTAATAGTGTGTTAAGGTCAAAATAATGTGTCCATGTAACCAAAGTCATTGATGCTGTGATCACTGGCATCATGACAGGGATTTTTCCCATGCATTATCAGTCATTGCAGTAAAGCATGCACATGTCACTGCATTACCTTACACAGGTGGAGAGAGAAACCTCAAAGACGAACAGCTGACCTCACTGATATTTACTTCTTCACTAAACATACAAGTCTACAGATGAACACTTCTTTTAGAGACATTTTCCCCCACACAGAAAAACCCAGAGCACACTTTCAAGTATTTTTGTACAAAAATGTCATCCTATAAGTTGATGTGATTTGCTTCGTATACAGTAGCTAAACCATTCTCCGTGTATTAATGTCTCCAAATGAAAGGGGAGGCCTCGTTCTTTTTCTGGAGCTGGCACTCCTTTACCTCCAACAACTCTGTAATTAGCTCCTGATGCAGACTGACTCTCCTCTGTGGCAGTGCACGGGCTGGTACCAGCCCTCGCTGACTGCATCCACCCTCGCAGGCTCAATTGATGAACTCTACTACCACTAAGGTGACTGCACAGGAATGCATGATTCTCGGCTCAGAATATCAATCACAACTTATTGAGGATGCTGGATGCCGCCAAGTTCTGAAGTCACAGATTCAAGCCCCAACTGATCCTTTATGAGCGAGTATTCACTGGGGAGAGGTGAATAACTCTCTCTTCTGTGTAAAACGTAACAGATGATCGATCCGACACAGCCAGGAGCAAGAGACAATGGCACACGTGGAAATCCAGCGGGCCATGATTTAATATCTCAAGGAAAAACAGATTCAGTGGTGTTGAAACAGGAACAAGACGAGCTCTTTTATGATATTAGACATTAGAGACTGTGCTGGAATGAGGCAGGCAAACTAGCAGGATCCTGAACTGCTTCCCAAATGGTTTGAGTTAGGAACTAGCGCGAGCTACTACCGAGATGAAACGTTACCGCAAGACAAAAGCATATTTACCTTTACGACCACCTTTAGGATTTATGGTCACTGATGTGGATTGAATGACTGGCTGCAAAAAGAGATTTATTGTGTGCGTCATTAATACATGCCACAACAGTGCAGCAGGATTTAAGTAGGTTAATCAACTGCTTTTCTTTTTCCTAGAGGTGTGATTTTACACAACATTTCCATTTTTGTGGACGAAAAACAACAGAATGGACTGAATTTTAAGTTACAAGTCATTAGCAGCAGTATAGCATAAAAGCAATGGATGTGAATCATCTGCAACCAGTTACTTGCAAGATAAAGTTTTGTGTCATTGTTAAATTCATATTTTACATCATTTGAACGGGCATGCCAGCATTACCGATTCGAGCGCTAATGAAGAGCAGATGACTGATGGGGGATTTCACTTTCTCATAAACTCTTTTTAAACCAGACAAGATGATTAAAGGGTGGGAAGGGAGGGAAAGTTGGTTGCACACGTCCAGCTGTCCAGCAATATCGTAATTCTGTACGACAGGCCACAGTCTGCTCTCCATCGTGTGTACAGAGTCCTGCAACAAGGGAGTGTTGTCTTATTTAAACAATGACAGTGTGTGAACTCACTCAACCTTAGCACCACCTCAGCCATTACAACTAGTTTAAACATTTTAGATTTGGGAATTTAAAGAAGCACAGAGTAATGTCTTCATGTAAACGCTCCCCAGAGGTCACCCATTGATAATGTGCACATCTGGCTGGGCTCAGTCAAGTCTCAGTGGAAATGATTGTAGTGAAAACTGAGCTTTTGAGATGTAGTTTGTCTTCATCAGGCCAAGGAGTCAGTTATATTCACAAGAGATTGATTTCTGATCTTCACACTGAATCTGCCCCATGTGTCCTCCTGCAGTGTTTCATGATGCTAAGGTTGCAACTAATGATTATTTACCGTATCAGTTTCTCTGCCAATAATCAGCATGATTAATTATTCAATCAGTGAAACAGTGAAGGATACATTACAGTTTCCCAGAACCCGAGCTGAGGTCATCAGACTGCTTCTGTTATCCAACCAGGTGGCCAATCCAAAGATATTACGAGTATTATCACAAGAGAAGAAGACAGCAAATGTGTTTGAGGAGTTAAATTGTTTTTTTTCATCATTTTTGTTTAATGATGATTTGTTGATGCCTTACATGATAAATTATCAAAAGAATCACCAAGTGTGTGCTGCAAAACATTGTCCACATGTCTTCAGGCAAATACTGTTATCTGATGTATGAGCTTAATGGAAAGCTAATTACTGATAAGTGATTTCCGCAAATTAGTCGTGGGCCGACATTGAACGAGACACACTCACATCTACAGGTTATTTAGAAGCTGGTGTTCCCAGAGAAAAGCCACACAGACATGACAAGAACATAAAACTCCACAGTGGTTTGAAAGAACCTTCTTGCTGTAAGGTGATAGTGCTCATCATTGCACCACCTCCTGCCATCCACTGACAATTCTAATCATCTAAACAGACACCACAAGGGCACAACATACATGTGTAACGTAGTTACACTAACACTTAGTTTGTTTTGGTTTTTTTTGTTTGGTTCCATGTCTCATCACTAACTCTCCTGTCATTTCAGGGCCTGCCCTTCTTCCTGCCTTGCAATCATGTCATTTCCCTCACGTGGTTTTCCCCGCCCACCTCCTCACCTGCAGTTCATTTGCTCATTAGTTCCTCAGTATAAATACCAGTCATTTTCACTCGCTCCCTGCCAGATTGTCTAGTGTGTTCTTGCCTAGCTATCCCGCGTTATATTCTGTGTTCTTGCCTGCCTGTTCCTGACCTGACTGCTACCCCGCTTGGATTTTGGATTCCCTTCTTGCCTGCCCCTTCGGATTTGTTTGCTGTACCGACTGATATCCTGGTTTTGACCTCTTCCTGTCTTTTCTCTGCCTGTCGGTGAATAAACCACGTTGCCCACACTAAGACTGTCTGTTGGCGTGCTTTTGGGTTCTCCCTTGCCAGCACCAGTGTGCGTGACAACATGACTTCCATACCTCAAGTTCAAATGTTAAGCTTTTTGTTTTAATGTTGTCTCTCCGATGTCTGACTTGGCAAATTTGTGGGAAATATTTAAGCCATTTTTCCTTCTCCAGCTCTGGCATTCATGTACTGCAGTTTTCCCTTCTGCATCACAGTATTGATAGTAGAAAATGGCACCCTGGGTTCACAATACTAGGTTATAAAGTTTTTACGACTACAGAAACATTATTTTCCGCTGACAGGCTACATAAATGATGAACATGCCATCTGGCATTAAAACGCAGTCAGATAAGGTCCTGAGCTCACGTCTAGGATCAGGAACGAGCCCAGAACCAAGGCCTGGAAAATTCTTAGTTATAAATATCTGTGAAGTTTATTTTCCGCTGTCTGATGTGGCAGATATGCACAGATAACTCATACAACGTGCACTCAGGTGAGCATTAGGAGATATGGTTGTGGTACACAACACTACACAAACTAATTTGAAATGTATCAAATATAAACGGCATATGAAACTCTAAGAACAGACAGAATATTAAAAATAATTTACATGTATAGAATTACACCCTCTGGTTGTATGCTTCCTAACCCTAACCAGGGCAGTTTCAGTCTACATACAATCTTTTACAGACTCATGAGATCACTGTGACCTTTGACCACTGAACTCTAAGCAGTTCATCTTTGAGTTCAAGAATTGAAGAAATCCCCTGAAGGCGGACTTGTGATATCATGTTTAAGTGTCATGTTCAAGTTGAAATAGTTAATCCATGAGATAAGTGAACATTTGTGCCAAATTTTAAAAGATTCTCTCAAGATTCTCAAACACTGACAGTAGCATAGAAATGGGGCAAACACGAACTTCATTAATTAAAAGTTACAATAAAATATTATGGAGAAATAAATGCATCAAAAGTTACCACTGCTCATATTGAAATAATCTTTTTACTAATGAAACAACAGTCTAGGAAATATTTTACACTTAGTTTAATAGTGGGAAATAATGCACAAGAGGCTTCATAATATGACCTTCCTATGGAGTTGTGGTTAAGTAAATGGAAAAATGAGGCAACCCTGAGTTCCAAATTGCAGAAGAAAACGCTAGACTATTTTTTCCCCACTTACGAATGAGGGTGTAACTCCCGAGGGTCAGTAACAAAAGATTTTACAAGATGTTGCCATCAATGCCCTGCTGAGCTGACCTTGTATAAGACTTATGACCTTGTCTCAGAGCAGCCATAGATGGTGTCTGATGGCACTCTGAGGAAACACTGGAACCACACATACCTGGGACACGTTGATGTTTGTGTAGGAACTTTGCACCGAGACAAATTCTTCAACAGGGAGGAGAAGGCGCATTTTGGAGTCAATGTCAATCAGCTGCTCCAGGTCAGAGGGCACCGGGGTGTAACCTTGTCCTGTCAGGACTGACACAGCCCACTTGTCCTCCTGGAAGGGAAGCATCACTGAAATTAATCATAGCAAACTGAGTTTGAGCCTGCTTTATTTTGTGGTAACCTAAATATGGGACTGATAAACATTATTGATCTATTGCTTATGCAGTAATCTTATAACAATGAACTTGGAATTCACTTCTGTTTGGCAACCATGGTGTCACACAACAACAACATAGTCAAATGCCAGCACTTTGACGTTTGCCTCTTCCTCACTGAGTTTCATTCATATCCTATGTGAACCACTGGGTGGGTGGTGAGCTCATCAAGGCTCAGTGGTGAGATACGATCTTGTACACAAAGAACGCAGCTGTAACCTTTGAACGCTGTCAGGGGGGAGTAGAAGAAAGCTGGCGTTAGAAAACAGGAAAGATTGGGCTCTATTAACTAGGTGGAGCAGCACACAAAGCCAAAAGGTAACAGATTTCCACAAATACTTATGAGACAGATTTGTTGCTTGGACAGAATACCATAGTCTGTCACTTTAGAAAGTCTTCTCCACTACGCTGACTCTGTCCCATTGATATGATACAAAATTCTTATTCTTATTCTCAAGAGTATCCTGTGTATCATCTTCTGATCTCTACCACCTGACCAGGGTGATTGACAAAGCAGGCAAGGTCTGCAGGGATACTTCCCATCATCCTCTGTCCATGGCGTTCCAGCCTCTCCCTTCTGGTCAGAGGTACGGACACCGTAATATTTGTTTATCTCGTGTGTTTTAAATGTTGTGGAACATAAAAGTTAAAATTTGAATGTATGAACAAAACACAAATACCTCAACAACACTGTTTTTCTCCTGCTTTGTTGCTGAGAGTAAGAAGCAAACTGACTTTAGCTTTACAATACACACAGAGTGGTATCAATCTTTACCACACCTCTGGACAAGAGAGAAAATACACATATTTATTACCTGTGAAACAAATATCACTCCTGTTTTCTTTTCCTTAAACCCTCTTTCATCTTAGTGGACAGTCCCTAGTGAAGAGATGGATAAGGAAGCAAGGGGAGAGAGAGAGATGGTGTATGTCATGCAACACAAGGCCCAGATGGAATCAAAGTCAGGATGTTGCAACATAATTTTGCTAAATCTGGATCCTCTCAATGATCAATCAGTTCATTTTTCAAAAGGAATCATTGTGTGGCTGTTCTAGAATCCCCTGTAATGAGAACCAATGTTCTTCCTTTTATATAATTTCAACCTGAGCCCATAGGTAAGAGATAAATGCCGGTGTTCCACCACTGCAGCCTCAAAACGTTCCACTGACTGCTGCTGATTTACTGCCTCAGGTAACCATAACCACACAAACCTGCGGAGCTTGTTAGGAGGAAAAGTCGGCAACATTAAAAAAAACATGTGTGAGGTAAACAGTGAGTTGTGGTTGATGTGTCCTGAGGGATTCTGCCACGAAATGGGTGAAGTCCTCAGAACTGACGACGCATGATGGCCAAAGTCCCGGTGACATAAATAATGTGCTTGCTCCATTCATAATAGCACGCCTCGCAATAACAGGAAGTCTTTCTCCAGCCAATAAAACAAGAAAAACAGAGCATCTGCGCTCCTGTCCGTTTGGTATCTGCCACCACATTTACTCCAGTATTGTTCTAAAAAGTCAAGGCAAACATCATAAACAGAGCAGCGGCACATAAAAGAACTCGCTGGCGAGCCGTTGCACGGATGTAGAGCTGTCAGGGTCAAGCTAAACGGAACCTTATGTGAAAGGTTAGTATGTTCCCTCTCACTTCCCAACTGGTCTCACAGCTGCCAAAAGTCTAATAAAGCTAATTAAAAGTGAGAATAAAAACATTTGGAGTTAGCATGGCGTGCGCGGGGTAGTAGAGAAGCAGTCTTCTGCTCCAGGTGGCGCAGGGTCTCAGATAGAGATGCATCAAAAGGGAAAAAAGAGGCCTCATTCTCCTCTCATCTGCACACATGAGAGCAACTGCAGCTTATAGTAGAGCTGTACAAAAGATCCCGACTTCTGAATTTCACAGAAACACCAAAAAGAATTTGTCAGAAAAACATTGTAAAGACGAATCCTTAAAATGTGACATTCCTTATGAGCTGCATATTGCTCCTTCACATCTGGTTCATAATCTGAACTGCACTGCGGAGTCGTGATCGTCTGCCCAGAGGCTGTCTCAGCTGCCAAGCAGTCATCAAAACATTGATCTCAGACCAATGTTACTCTACGTGTGCTGCTCTCTGGGCCAATGCGTGGCTGAGTTATTTGAAAATCTTCAATAACATTGATCAAAAGGGCCAAACGTTAGATAATGTCACACATACCGACAAATAAGTCCGAAAGAAAACCATTTTTAAAGACAGAGACTGTGATTAAATGCTGAAAACAATATTTCAATGAAATACTTCTTTCAAATGTAGTGAATATAAGCTCAGAATGTCTGTAGCTGGAGCAGAGGATGGGATCATCATTGTTGCTCACCATAAGACCTCTAGACACGAGGGGAAGTATTAAGGATCTTGAAAAACAGATTCATCCGACAGCATATGTTGTTTGTTAGGGCTCCATGTCAGCCTACCTCGCTGTCTGTGCCTCTGGCACCGTCGTCTTCCTCTTCGTCTATTTGTTGGAGGAGCTCGGCCAGACGCTGTTTCTCAGCCTGGGTCAAAAGGTCCCCATCACCCACTGCTAGCTATTGCATTACACAATTTTAAGGAGAAAAAAACATAATGACAATAATTATTTGAATTATTTGAATATCTATTATAGTGGTGCTCAGAGAAGTGTAAGATGTATTTCTCTTGAACTACACAGACAGATATTTTCCTCCCTGGAAAAACAAACTGATCGAGGGACTCGCTCTAAGCCATGCGATATGCCCCAGCACTGCCTTTAGCCCAGCATGAACTTTGACATACCTCAATGTTTCTCTTGACAAAGTCCCTCTGTTTTTTCTTGCCTCTGGAAGCTCCACAGTGGCTGTCTTCACATTGCTCTTCCCAAGTCTCAGATGAGTCGGTTGAGTTGTCTGGCTTCTTATCACCTGTCAGATAAAGGACACTACACAAGGTAAATATTGAGGGAGTAAGTCCAAGTTTTAGTAATAACCATTAGCTAAACCTGAGGATAAAAAGAAAATCACAGACTTTCTCAGGGGTCATTTTTCAGCCGTGAACTCTTAGTCTGTCATCCAAGCTAAGAGATTAAGGAGTTAGGGGCTTTTCAAATAACCTTGAAACGGGGCGAAATAGGTTTTTTCTAAAAATACGAAAACAAGAGATTACTTATTTAATGCCACAATTGACATAGTGGTTTAGAGGACAGTGCTTCTTTAGAATTAGGATGTCTCTTTGATAAAGAAAAGCAGCCTGAACAGAGAAACACAATGAATTCCTCGCAGGTTTCAGATCAAACCACCAGAGTTTGATGAGGAAACAGTTCAAAGAGTCACATTGGGGGTAAATTGTTACGCATTCATTTCAGAAAACCTGCTTTGTAATATCTGAGTTATAGCACCACCGTCTGAACCAGCCTGCAACCGAAAAATAAACAACAGTTTTAAGTTCTCTGAGCTCATGGCGCCATCAAGTGCAAAATCTAAGCAGTGCAACAGAGAACATATATTTTTAAATGCCTGAACGAAATATGGAAATATGTGTGCTGCATTTTCTCCCATGTTTGACTTTGACTAACTCACTTTGCTCCAAACGTTGTCCGTCACAGTCACTGTCAGGAACCTGGGTTTCAAAGACAGACACATAGTAGTCCTCCTTTTCTTCTTCTTCTTCTTTCCCTTTAACACAAATAAAACAGCTTTCAGATGTTTCACAGGGACTGCATGCACAACACATTTTAACAGTGTTGCTGGTGTGTTGTTTATGCTTACCTCTGCCTGCCTCCAGGGCTAAAAACAACTTTGTGTTCAAAGCTTCATGAGCACATTCAGAGTAACCTTCAGGCTTATTCTGCTGCAGAAAAATACACATGTGTGATGAGACTGAACATTATTTTTCAAGTTATTTTTAAGTCAGAACAGCACTACACAAAGACTGTGTCTACCAGGAGATCTTGCCAGAGTTTGGCTTGAAGTTCTTTTCTTTGACGCTTGACTTCTACTTCTCTGCAGATCTTTGCAGACAGTATTTCATCAAGACGTCTCATTTCCTTGATAGCTCTCTGTAGTTCTGAATCTTCCATCCCTGCATCTGTGACGTCAGAGTGACACTGACCTAAAAGAAACACAAAAGCTCTATTACAATGTGGGGACACTTCACTATTACCTCTGTTTTTGGTTTGTTTGTCTGTTAGTTAGCAGGATTATGCAAAAACCTTTGGAACAATTACCACGAAACTTGGTGGAAAGATGCAGTGTGGGGGCGGATTTCTTCTTCACTTTCTTTACAGGGTGTTTTTTATCAGTTTTGTTGATTTCTTAGAGAATAATTCATGGATCTTGATGAACAAACAAATCCGAATCTAGTGAATTAAATGTGATTTCAGAAGGGGATTGTTGGGCCTTGGGGGAGGTAGAGCACCAGTTTGAAAACTGGATCATCCTTAAACTGATCCACTGCACATCATACATGGTAAATGGTCTGCATTAATAAACACAGTACATCACACCCACCTTGGCCAGGACCACAGGCTGAGGAGCTGGTTGTAGTTTCCTCAGAGCTCCTCTGGATCTGCAGGAAATTGTTTTCAGAAGTGAGTGGAGGTTATTTGATTTTGTTTTGTTCTGTACCATGTGTACTTATATACCTGGACACCAGCAGCAGGACATCTTCTGGACACACGGCTGCTCGTTTCCTCACATGAAGCAGGTCGAGAACTGTCCTCTAAACTCCCTCTGATCGTTTCCATCGTGACAGCAATTATGAAGTAGCTGTTTGATAAATATGATCGTTTGTCAACACAAACTTCCCTCCGTTCTCCGCCTTGAGTAACTAGGAACTCAAACCGGATGTTGTAGCTATATCTGTTGCTATGGTTACCGAGGGAGCTCGAGGCGGCTCAGCTGATGGGCTTGTTATGCGGCTAGCTCGGGTAGCTGGTAACAAGTTAGCCTCTGGGGAGCTAGCTAGCGGTTAGCTGTAGTGGAGCCGCTCTGCTCGATACATCCTGTTGTTTGTTGTTCCCAGGGTGATTTTAAATGTCTTCGGTACAGCTGACACGTTGTTAGTTGGAGCCTGCGGCGTAAGAAAGCGAGGGTGGAGGTCCCGAGGCAGTGTTTTTATGGTGAGTAACGTTAACTGGCAATTTAAATGTCTACCTAGCGTTAGCAAGCAAAGCGGCTAATATTGATTTTCAGGTTGCTACGCCTAACGCTTAACATTATCTGTGTTTTGCTTTGTTCAATATTAACTATATATACATGTGTGTGTGGTTGCACGGTTGCTAGCTAGTTGTCGTCCACATCATGAACCGTGTCTGTAAATGTTTTAGTTTGTGATTCGGCCTTGTTCCCTTTAGCAAACTAAGCTATCGTAGCTAATGATGAAGAAGTGAGAATGGGCGTGTAGCCGCAAAGACAAAACCATTCAGAACCAACGTTTGCTCAGTTTTAAAGGTTTGATGTATAATCACATGTGTGAATGCTTAACTAACGTTGATACTGATCGTTAACGAGAGGAGGTTCTTTTCAGCGCTAGCTCGATAGATGCTCATAGCATCCTTACTGCTATTTTCCTCTCGGCTCCGTCTTTGTACCTCTGTCCCACACTCACGCCCATTTCGCTGGCAGCTGCCCAGGCTCCGCAGAGTACCTGCACCAGGCAGGTGTCCACACACGCTGCAGGCTGTGGGGGACTGTCTTTTCCATCGTGGCATGTTTATTACCCGTGTATTAACCTGCTTTTCTGACCCTACCAGGTTGAGTTGACTCTGCAGTGGAAGATGTGCAATGGAATGATAGAGTCAACATCAGAAGCCTCTCTGGCCCACACCTCAGCCACTAAACAGTCCTTTTT
This sequence comes from Paralichthys olivaceus, assembly GCF_024713975.1. NCBI lineage: Eukaryota > Metazoa > Chordata > Actinopteri > Pleuronectiformes > Paralichthyidae > Paralichthys > Paralichthys olivaceus. The sequence continues at coordinate 16,516,886 of NC_091104.1, read as the reverse complement.
GTTGCTGCTGGGACTGACTGTAGTGTCCACTGCACACGGATCAGGTAAAATATAAGATTTATGGCTTCACTTGCATACAATTCAAAGTTTTGTGGGTTATGTGTGGAATATATTTACCTCTACCTTAATTGCTGAGAAAACACAGCCTGCTTTGTCATGACACAGATAAAGTGGACCAGCGAGTCTTGACTGTGAAAATGTTTTGAATGATTTACAGCTGATATGGCAGAGACCTAATCAACTGTCTGACACTGTTTGCAAATCCAACAAAAGACAGTTTTTCCCACTATATTTATTCTCTGAAATGGTACAACTCAAAAATGTGACATGATTCTGTTGTCTAAATACTAGATGCCACTAAAGATCTATATGAAATACCTGCTGTATATATACACGTAAGAACTTAACTGTTGTTTTTAGCCTGTTCGACGATGACATATGGGTTTGTTTTAAAGGTACAGTGTGTAGAATTTTGTGATATCTAGTGTTGAAATTGCATGTTACAGCTGAACACCCCTCACGTCACCCTCCCCTTCCAAACATGAAAAAGGAACCTGTGGTAGTCTTCAGTTGTCATAAAAACTCTAAAGGTGTTTAGTTGTCCAGGCTGGACTAATGTAAAAAACATGGCAGCCTCCGTAGAGAGGGTCCCCTCCATGTAAATATAGAGTATTTAGATATAAAGGGCCTTTTCTAGGGTAAAGAAAACTACAATTCATAAAATTTAGACGAAACAAACAAGTGAAAACATCATGAGGATTATTCTACATTAAATTTCTGACAATAGTTCCCTTTCACCAAAATCTTACACACTGTACCTTTAACTGGCATGTATGTGTGTGTGTACACTTATGACCTTGCTATGAACATTTGTACATAGATCTTATGGCGTGACGACATTTTGCCTATTTTTGTTAAAGGGTTAGGAGTTTAGGGTTAGAATTAATTTAGGGTTAGGCATTCCGTTGTGATGCTTGAGGAAATGCATAATGCTATTGAATGTGCTCACTAAGATAGAGATACAACAGTGTGTGTTTGTGCGCTGGCAAGGAGCAGCTGAGTGTTTCAGTGTTCTGCATACAGCTCCTCAATTAAACACAATTTGAATCACATGAAATAGTAAATACATTGAAAATCGATATTTGGCAGTCAACATTGGGATTCTGATTGGCCACCAAAACAAATATATGTGTGGGCATTTTGTTAAAAGTGAAAAAAATATTAATTTCATAATGAAATTGTAGCTGGCTAGAAGACATAGATTAAGTTGGCGGTCCCTCATTATGTCCTCCTTGAGTGCATTCACACATATGTGAGCTGTCCATTTGTGATTGGGTCAATCGAGCATGTTATGTTTCTGTCAGATATTAAATAGATTTGTATCAATCTGAACCAGTAGCCCCCAGTAGAAGTCTATGCTTGCAGTAAACGGTACTAAAACAAAGACCGTCTGATCCACTGTATTGGTATCATGGCTGTAATATACACGTGTGACAGGTATTTGTGTATGTTTACTGAGTGCTCTCTAAAGGATTAAACTAATTGTTGTGACCCATTAACTTTTTCTCTTTCCCCGCTCTTACAAAGATTTCCTACTTACACACAATATTGTGCTATATATATATATATATCATGATGTTTGCTTTGACACGGTCATTCTATCCAGATGAAAAACTGCCGAGAAGTTGCTGTACAAATCTCAAACCTGTTGTAGTGGTTACAATAGGTCATTCAGTATCCGTATTACTGGTGGTTTCTGAGTAACATGTCACAAACCAGGCTCAAAATATTTGTTGCTAAAAAATTAGTTTCATAGAATTATGCATTCTTTGCTTTTCTCTTCCCAGGATGCGTGAGGCCGTACATGGTCCAGAACAGCTGGGTAAACCTCACAGAAAGCAACAGGGGCTTGTTCCCTGTGGGCACAGTTCTGCAGTACAGCTGTGACCCTGGTTACCTGCCAGATGGACCCAGCATCCTCACCTGCACCACGCTGGGACACTGGTCCTCAGAACCTCCTCACTGTATACGTAGTGGGGGTAAGAAATTCTTCCCAACTATGTCTTTTCTGACCTGTAATGTAAGAGGGAGGCAGTTTCATTTAACATCTTGCCCTCATTAGCAGAAATCTATACTCTGTCATTTTCATGTTTTATTTTTTAACACAAAAGCACTTTGAATGTTGGTCAGGTTCTTCATACTGTACACTGTATTTTTTTTCCTCATCAGCATGTCTACCCCTCACTAAACCAGAGAATGGGGGATACGCCTGCCACCCAAATCCCTGTCGAATGTTTTCCCATGGCTCTGTGATCGAGTTCTTCTGTGATGAGGGATTCGTTCTCAATGGAGATTATAACTACCTGACTTGTCAGGATGGGCAGTGGGACGGCCCCATGCAGATCAGCTGTGTCAGCCAAGGTGGGTTAGTTCTCGAACTCTGATCTATCCGTAGGTTAATGTATCTGCCTTGAATATCCACCTATCAGGAAAATTATGTCTAATGTGCAGATTTTGTAAAATCTCTCTGTAACACTGTTTGGAAATGTGATACATAAACAAAAGCCCATATTAATTAAAGGTATTACTTGTTATTTTATTATGTTTACTACATAGCTCATAAAAGTAATATTAGCTGTTGTGTGCCCAGTCAATGATTTTCTTGCCAGGAGCTGTCTTCAGCTGTGGAAAGCAACTTTTAATTTGAGTTTTCTATTTCTATCACGTCTTTTATGCTATTGTAGTTTGCATACTTATCAGGATTAAGCACTTTTAAAATCAACTATTTTGAATGTTATCCCTTCTGTAAGGTTGTGTAAGACCCTCCATGGTGCAGCACGGCTCAACTAATCTGACAGACACCAACAAGAGCTTGTTCCCTGTGGGCACCGTACTAGAGTATGACTGTGACCCTGGTTACCTGCCAGCTGGACCCAGCATCCTCACCTGCACCACGCTGGGATACTGGTCCTCTGAACCCCCTCGCTGTATTCACAGTGACGGTAAAGACAAATCTCCTCCACACACCTCATAAGTACACAACATTTTTGATTTAGTGTTAGTGTCAGTTTAATTTTCAATTGTATTTTAATTCACTTCAATGGTTTTAGCCTAGAGTTTGTTCGCATTAATAACATTGATATCTGTTGAACAAAAGCACATTAAGAGACACATTTGATGTCTTTAATAAAGATCCAGCATCTGTGATAACACATTACGAACAATCATGCTTCCTAGATCGTAGCACGCTCTCCATAGACTTATCTATTGCTGGAGACAAAATTAACATTTCATACAAGGATTCAACAATATGAGCTGTTGACACCTTAGTGAAACAGTGGCACTGGAGTTAATATGTATTTGTTTTATTTCTTTCGGTCCATGGTCAGTATGCCAGGCTCCATATCGGCCAGAGAACGGGGGCTACACCTGCCACCCCTCCCCATGTGGAAGACTTTCTCATGGCTCCATGATTCAATACTTCTGCGATGAAGGTTATGTTCTGAAGGCAGATTATAAATTCAGTACATGTCAGTATGGGAAATGGGACAACCTAATGCCAGTCAGCTGCATCATGGAGCAAGGTAAAGGTAGATTCAATCCCTCACAATATTTTCATTTAGTTTCATCATCATTGTTTTTTCTTTTATCTGTTCTATCTTTTAATGTGAAGCACTTTTTTTATGAACTGCCAATTAAACAGTTATATATTTGTTATTAAAGATGAATAGATATTAACTATATTTTTCCAATGTTTCCTTTTTAAGGTTGCATTAGACCCTCCATGGTGCAGCATGGCTCAACCAATCTGACAGAAACTAACAGGAGCTTCTTCACTGTGGCCACCGTACTAGAATATAACTGTGACCCAGGTTACCTGCTAGACGGACCCAGCATCCTCACCTGCAGTGCAGAGGGACACTGGTCCTCTGAACCACCTCGATGTTTACGCAGTGACGGTAAAGACAAAGCCTTTCTAACTTGGCTTGTGGTTTTTAAAGATCGAAGCTAAACGCTGACTTTAAATTGTTCAAATTCAATTATTTATTCTTTATTTTGATATAACTCATGACTATTTGTTTTATAATCATTTCCTGACTTGTTTATTGCACATACTCAGTACTGATATGGGGCCGTATTCACGCAGTGTAATGGAGAATTCCTTATTATTTGGTACAATCATATCTACCAATCAGCACAAAGATTTAGACCAATTGAATGACAAATTAGGTTTTTTTCAATGGCTAGTACCAACTATAAGTTAGCAGAGCAGCTAATATGTTATATTAAAATGCTTTTATATTTTATTCACTACTCATAAAATAGGACTGTTTAATAATGATAACGAATGAGAGACAAAATTAGTGAACATTAATTTAACATTCAGGTATTATGCACTTAAAAAAAATGTAAATAACAAATGTGAATTGCCTCCGTTGACTTAAGTTGATCTGCACTCTACTTATTGTTTTAAATTTTAATACATGTCTGCAAATGTCTTTAGATCTTTTGTCTATTGGTCTTAGGAATACAAGCTTCGATAATCTTAAATTGCCAGATATCAGCCCATTTAATCGGCCAGTTGATTAACCTGTTTGTCACTTGGCCCAAAAGCTTAATGAAATGATTAACACTGTATTTATTACTATTTCTTTTTTTCCTTTGGACAGTATGTCAGCCTCCCTATGAGCCAGAGAACGGGGGTTACACCTGCCACCCCTCCCCATGCCAAAGACTTTCTCATGGCACTGTGATTGAGTATTTCTGTGAGGAAGGTTATATTCTGAAGGGGGACTATAAATACCTGACCTGCCAATATGGAGAGTGGGACAGTAAAATGAAGCTCAGCTGCCTCATGGATCAAGGTAAAGATGAGATGACACATTTGAACTATTGTATAGATAATTATAAAATTCTGTTCAGATTATAAGTTGTTCATGTCTCATAGACCGAGACCCTTTACCACTTGGGATGCCCGCCTTGTCCATAGTGGCATCCACTGCCAGCTCAGTGGCCCTCATCCTGCTCCTCGTGGTGCTGTTTGTACTTTTACAGCCAAAACTGAAGTCCCTCCATCGGTGAGTTTCTTCACTACCAGTATTTTATAACTGACACTGTATGCTTTTACATCCAAGGAACTATTAAAAGTAACAGAGGTTGGCAGATTTAAACTTTATCCTCGCTCTTCACATCTAGACGTGATCCCGGTGTGTCCGGCCAGCCCGTGTCCATCATGGTGGAAGGTGTCCAGGTGACTCTGCCGTCGTATGAAGAGGCCGTTACCAGCAGTGGAGCCTCAGCTTCAGCCCTCAGCTCTGAGTCTCGAGTCCAAATCGTGCTATCTGAGGGTCAGCACGCCACAGCGCCAGAGGCTGGCCCCTCTAGGCCTTCATCCCTCAAACAGCAACATTCAGAGATGGCTGTGGTCCACCCTGTACCACCATCCTCATCTTCCTCATCACCCTCACCCTCGACCTCACCCTCCACTTGGGTTCTGGAGCACGCAGGTGATACAGCTCCGTCATCCCCACAAAGACGGACGCCTGCAGGCAGCGATCAACACAACCTGTCTCTGGACTCTGAAATGGACTACTCTGATGGTAAAACCCTCTACATATACAGTTCTTTTAATTAAAGACCCCACACTGTATCATGTTTGGTGTAAAGTACAGATATGCACATTAAATATCCTCTGACTGTCTTTTAAATTATTATTATTTAAATGGATAATTTGTCTTATGTAGTTTTTGAATGTGATCTGAACCCGGATCTGTAGACAGTGGTGGAAGAAGTACTCAAGTAAAAGTACAAATGAATAGACAAAAATGTGCTCATGTAAAAGTGGCACGTTAACTCTTTTACTTCAGTAAAACTAGGTTCTTGCTTTTAAATATACTAAATGTTTCAATGGTAAAAAATTAGCAGAGTGAAGCCTATTCCCTAATGTAACAGCCTACTACATCATAGAGTCTCAGCCTATTTTAAATCTATTTCAGCTGCTGCTTCACCAGTAAGTGTTGCTGTTGCAGGAATGTGTAAAAGGTCCATATGAAGTCAAGTCAAGTCAAGTCAACTTTAATATCAATAATGCCATATGTGCAGGACATACAGAGAACTAAAATAGCGTTTCCCTATTATTCTCCGTGCAAACAGCATTAAACATGAAATATAAAATACAAAAAATATAAACAGGTGAAAGGGAACTATTGGCAGAAGTAGAATAATTTTCATGATGTTTTCATTAGTTGGTTTCATCTAAATTGTATGAATTGTAGTTTTCTTTACCCCAGAAAAGGCCCTTTATATACTTTAATACTTTATATTTACATTGAGGGGACCCTCTCTACGGAGACCGCCATGCTTTTTACATTAGTCCAGACTTGAGTTTTTATGACAATTAAAGGCTACCACAGTTTATTTTTCATGTTTGGAAGGAGAGGGTGAGGTGAGGGGTGTTCAGCTGCAACATGCAACTTCAGCACTAGATATATATATATATATATGCATTGTAAAAATGCAGTACAGTAGAAAGTAAAGATATTGGCTGATATATTTAGAGCAAATGTGAAAAGTAGCTGAAAATAAATCTACTTTATTAAAGTACAAAAAATGTACTTCAGTACAGTAACTATGTATGTACTTTATTACATGCCACCACTGTCTTTAGAGTTTAGCATTTCGCCCCTACATATGCTGTAACGTGTAATATTGAGGGGGCAAAAATGAAAATGATTAAGATCTTTTTATATTTTTTCCCCAGATATGCCATTGCTGAAGGAGGCCTGAAAACATACATTGGACTTATTTGACAACCAGAGCTGCTACTGGTGAGTGGGATGCCTCTTGAGAGTTTGTCAACACAGCTGTCAACACAGACCAGCCTGGCCGAAGAGGCTCTGAGTGAAGCTGTGGCTCACTCAGAAAACACTTCCTCTGGCCACCCCAAAGGAGAACAGAGAAGGGATTCTCATGTAGATACATGCTTACATTTCTTTATAGGAACTACACTACTCATGTAACGTCCAATGTCTGAAGCTCGGTTTGAAAATGTAGAATAAAAACAGAAAGGAACAGGCACCTCTGAAGTTATGTGTCTATTGGAAAACTAAAAAAGACTAACATATTTTTGAAAGATGGGTGAAGCTGCAAACTTATTTTGGGAGCTTTTAATCTCATCATTGTCCCGTTTACTGTTCCTTTTCTTTAACCACATATTATATCACACCATGTAAGACACATGTTAGAAAAGCTGCATGAAAGCCAGATAATCTAGATTGCTGTCATGTCCACTCACAGCATTGTCTTTTTGTAATTATATTTATCATTATTTAAGGGTTATTAATCATGACTCACACCATTCCTCGGGTCAGTGTACAGTATAAGGCTGCTTGTCCAACCTAAGAGATTAACGCTGAGTTTTTCTTTGGATTGAGGACAAACATTTAAAGTGATTTATGTTTGTTTTTGTGGGGCCTGCATTCAACACATTTCATCCCTACTTCTCTCCTGCATACCCTTTCCCCCAATGGCCTTAGCTTTCCACTTCTATGCACAGTTTATCTATGATATGTACAATAAGGAATTTCAGAAATGAATGTCAGTTAAACGCCTTCACTGCTTTAGTGTGGTTCTGTCAGACACATCACTTGTACACTGGAAAATATTATAATTTATTTATTCAGGCTGCTTGGAAACTCCTGTTTTAAGGAAACTAAAAATGCATATTTTATTTATATGTGTCCAGAATGCTGTTGATCAGCCATGGCTTCTTTTGATGCTTCCACACCTCTTGGAAACTTTGAAAAACTTTGCTGCTTCATTTTGAATTCTAATGCAGGCACGTTCAATGTGACGTTGTAAAAAGTGGCAAGATCCAACACAAAACGCAAGGTCAAACACAAAAAATGATTAAGTGTATAGCTTAGTATAATGTCAGTGTTCACTTTGTTTGACTGTCCTTTGAGTTTACTTTTGGACTGAGAAATGTATTTGTCTTTTTTTTGTGAAGATGGTATTTTAATATATGTGAAAGGTTTTAAATTATGTTTGCTCTGTATTATAACATGATCATTTTGATTAAATATGATTTGAGATGTTCAATTTGTCTATTGTTTTCATTAGAGTGTGCTTTATCTCCGTCAAGGAAGTGTGTGTGAAGTGTTTTTATGGTTTATGAAAAATCGGACTTGTTTAGGGGACTGATATTTATGACTGTGCAACTTGCGCAGACCAAATAAAAATCTCAATCTAATGAATTTAAATTTTGTAAGGGGACTATTGGGCCTTGGTGGAAGTGTGTGCTCTCCGAGTGCCCTCCACTAATATCATTGACTTTTCATTCAACACATTTTAATTCCAGTATGTAATAGCAAATGACACATCAACATTTTATTGTCAAAATACAATCAAAATGCTCTATATACAATACACTGTCATAAAATTAGGTAATTATTATTCCTTCACATTTTAGAATCAAAATATAAATAAAAATATAATTTTTAATCAACTCTCTACGTCAAAAGTAACATAGTATATTAAACAATTAGAGTATTAGTTGCACATGCTTAACCAATCTCTGTCAGTAACACAGGCCTGAGTTGAACAGTTAATTCACTAAAAAACTCTGTCATCTCTGTACGATTCAGCTCCTCTTCTATTCCTTCTCCAGCATAGAGTGCTTTTTGGTGATGCCGTCATGGTTGGTTCACTGCCTCATGCTTAGTGTCAACACTGTTATAGCTTGTATCTGTAAAAGACAGATGATATTAGATGTCTGCATTCAAAAGCACCAATGGTGACAAATGTGCTCATATAACCTCTCCCACCGCTCTCTCCCAGCCTCGCGGTATGAAAACACACACACAGGCCAGCAGCTGTGATATTTACCCTCAGCTGGTGCCTTGAATCTTAGGTAACATCTGAGACAAAGGGTCAGGAGAAAAGCCTCAATACATTGGAAAGCCATATATAGCAGCGGAAAGAAAAAACTGGGTCCGAGGGTCTTCAGTGAAAAAGCCACCTTTAGGATGGCAAAGCACAGCTGGATGTTTTGACACCCCGTCTCCATGGAGATGGTCCTCCTGCATCTGCAAAAAGATGGAGAGATATGTAAATGGTATTTTTTAGTGACACCAATTTGATTCTTAACTACCAACAACGTCAGAACTCTTGAAATAACAAGATTTCCAGATTTCCGAATATCTGAGGCTTTTCAACACTGTTGTGTGACAGACTACTGCACATTTCATTCAAATGCACTCTGTTGGCTCACTTTATTCTGTAGTTACTGGGACACAGGTACTAGTACAGAATAGCTTTTTAAACAAAGATTGGTATATCCAGTGTGTGTTCACTCACTGAGCATTGAGTCCGCAAACGAGAGACAAGACATATCCCAGCACGTAGCCAATCAGTGGCATCAGAGCAGCCGCTGTCAAAGTATCTGCTGTGAGGGCGAGCCACAGTACATCTTTGATGGCAGCGCAAGACAGGATAGGAATTATAATGAAAATAGTCAGGATGATGAGACCAACCTGTTGATACCGAGAGAGCGGAAGCATGTTACGATAATCCACTTGGCTCCTTTACATTTTAGAGGAATCTTTGATGAATAATGTTGGTAACATCACAACTTGTGTCCAAAAGTCTTTTTTTTCTCTGACAACATTTTTGACGTTGAAGAAGAAAGGTCAGTTATGGCTGGATTCCCTCAGTTTCTGGGTCCTGGTCTTCATCAATTTATCTGTTCTTGTGATGGCTGTGTTTATGTGAGACAGAAATACAAGAGTCTTACTTTTTTCACCACTACGGCAGACTTTGGCTTGTAGTGTTTTATGGCGATTCCGATGCCACAAGGCACCAGTGTGAGCAAGAGGGTCGTGATGATAGTAACGTAAGGGATGGCCTTTTCCAGACCGGGGAAGCCTCGGCAGTAAATAAAGAGCAGCAAAGGCATCAGAGCCATGGCCGTGAAGCTGGAGCAAGTGGTCAATACAATGCTGGAAGCAGGGAAAGACACAACATTAATAGACTGACATGTCTGAAATTGATCATGCAAAGCCTTGTTTTTTCTGTTTATAAAGATAAACGTCAATGACAGCAGAATGTGCTGACACAGCTTATAGGTAGTTAATTATTGTAGCCATTTGCATTCCTCTAACAAGACAGGAGTCAATATATCAAATATTTACCTGAGGTTCATGTCCCCCTTAATGGCCAGGGTTAAAATGTTTGATAAGGTTCCCCCTGGACAGCAGCCACATATGAGCAAAGCCACAGCCTTCATGTTATCCATCTGAAGGATTTTGGCCAAACAGAAAGCAGTGAGAGGCATGATGCCAAACTGGGACACTGTTGCAATGATTACACCTTTAGGACTGAGGAAATGGTTCTTAATTCTGGAAATCTCCATCGTACAACCAAGGGATATCATGGTGATTATGAGGATGAGGAGGGAGACAATGTTGAGGGTTTTCTCATAGGGGAACAAGATGCTCATGGCATCCACGCTTCCATTGCCAGTAGCATTTCCTTGACTGTAGATGTTTGCTTTTTCCTGTTCGACTTCTGTCACATTCATTGTGGCCCTCGTCCAAATCCTGTTGCTATTTGCTTACTGTCCTGAGTCTTTCCCCTGTCAAACAAAGCAAACAAAATACACACATGGCAAAATGATTAAAGTTGGAGATGCATTACTATTTAAATTGAATAGAATTAAATGAGAATCGTCACATCCTACATGCAAATCAAGGAACAGCTGTTACAATTGTAACCCAGTAACATTAAAGGGGTAAAATATACATCAAGGATTATTCTTATTTCAACAAGTGGTGAGATGTCAGCTTCTCAGAATTAACAGCGTGAACAAGTTCCGCCTCCAGCTCAACATGATTGACAGTTTTAACTAGTAGTGGGAGATCAGTCACTCAGAATTGATTGTTAGGTCATGTACCGCCCTGAGCTCAACATGATTGATCAGCGTTATGATGAGTGTTAGAGAGAGAGCAGAGACGTGCTCATGTGGGAGCGATCACAACAGACGAGTAGAATTGAAACAAATCATTGGAGGTTTAGTAAGTAGAGCTTTCTGTACAGCTAACTGATAAACAGATAACTGGTATAACAGGTAACTGGAACAAAACAAAACAGAACCGGGAAGGTCCCGGTTCTTTTCATTGATCTCGGTCAGGTCTTATGGACAGAGCGAGAACAACTTTTGGAGATCCTTTCTTATTGATGGCGAGCCTCCCAATGTGATCCTATGGGTTGTAGGGTGGTGCCAGTCATCCAAACTGCTACATACACTCATATAGGGGACATGTCATACAAGGAACTGTCACAGGAAGGGTCACTGATATTAACAAACTAAAGACAGTGGGTTGACAAAACACACACCAAGAGTGATCATAATAAACACATTTTAAAGACACTTATTTTAAAGGGCCCAATTTTTATTTTCATACAAATAATTTTTTCGAATGCTTGTGAATTATCACCTGTTAATTTAAGTTTATTTTGTGATATCTAGTGTTTAAATTGCATGTTACAGCTGAATACCCCTTTCCTCACCTTCCCCTTTCAAACAAGGATGGGAGAAAAAGAACCTGTTGCAGCCTTCAGTTGTCATAAAAACTCAAAAGGTGTTTCATTTGTTCACTCTGGACAATGTAAAAAACATGGCGGCCTCCGTATAAGGACCCCCTCGATGTAAATATAAAGTATTGATATATAAAGGGCCTTTTCTGGTGTAAAGAAAACATACAAATTAAATGAAATGAACTAATGAAAACATCACAAGGATTATTCTATATTAAATTTCTGCCAATGATTCCCTTTCACCTAGATCTTACACACTGAACCTATCCGTTCTTTAATTTATGGTTATTACAGTCTTTGTCCCTTAGCTCCTCACCAAAACTAGTAGATGGTAACCTAACCACAAGTGGGTTACACAATTTTAGCATTTGAACTGTTGGGACCTACTTTCAACCACGATTGGTCACTGTGTTCCCCATTAGTGCACCAGGCCAATCAAAGCCCAGTTTCCCCTCTGTTCGATATCTTCCTTATCACTTCCCCTGATAAACCATCGCCAACCACATTGTTTTGTTGTATTCTACAACTTGTGAATCCAACCCAACTATTCCAGACCCTATTCATCCCTAGCACGGAGCCATTAATCTCTGGCTATCCTGAATCCATCAGCAGGTTGAAATTCAGTGAGTGTAGGAAAGAAATAGACTCACTACTTAACAACAGGTGTGATACAGACAGCATCCATTGGTCCATTGTTGAGATGTTTAATTTTGAATTTCCACAGGCAAACCAACCTTGCCTGTCTGTCTAAAGCCCCAGAAGAGGAGGTCATTTTGAAAAATTTCCAGAAAATAAAAAATTAAAATGTGGGTATTTTCTGTACACATATATGAGGGGCTCATTGAATTCCCTATGAATAATGAGGTTGATGTATTGTTATTAATACACTAGGTGCAACATTAGCCGGAGGAGCCATTCTTCATTGGTTTCAATGGCCTTTGATGGAAGGAGTATCTGTTTGCCTGTATTCAACCTTGTGCATGGCCAGTGGGTACAACCAGGTACAACCAGGTCCCAGTCACTGAGGAGGATCGGCCCAAAACCACATTCTGCACTCCATTTGGGCTGTTCGAATGGAACCGTATGCCATTCGAACTCTGTAACGCCCCAGTACCTTCCAGAGATTAATGCAGAGAATCTTTGGTGATCAAGAGGGTCAGTCATGGCTCCTCTACCTCTATGATATTGTTGTGTTCTCTTCCACTATTCAGCAGCATCTTCAGCGGCTTGCTGTGGTGCTAGGTCGGCTCCAGCAGGAAGGACTAAAGGCGAAGCTCTCTAAATACGCCTTCTTCCAGCCAGAGGTGCGTTACTTGGGCCACGTAATATCTGCTAATCTGAGGCCCACAGAGCGTAACATGTCGAACTATAGTTCAATGAAGTTGGAGTTCCTGGCCCTGAAGTGGGCAATGAGTGAACAATTCAGAGAGTATCTGTTGGGCCACTGTTGTATTGTTTATTAGGACAATAATCCACTCAGTCACTTTCTCCTCTGCAAAGCGTGGTGCTACAGAACAACACTGGGCAGCCCAATTGGCCTTTTATGATTTCAAGCTGAAATATCGATCTGGCAGAAGTAACAGAAATGCAGATGCTTTGTCCCGTCAGCACTCAGCTGGCACATCAGACATCGCAGCCATGCTCCCCAAATCTCTCCAACAGGCACCCTGCAGCAGGCTGATTCAGTCATCCAGGAAGTCCTGAGGTACTGGGAGCTGGGCTGGCCTCCCAGTTATGCAGAGCGGCAACAACTCTCCTCACCTGCATTGATCCTGCTGCAACAATGGGGCCGGCTGGTTAAGAGGGATGACATCCTGTATCGGCAGATCTTTCACCCTGATGGTGCTGAGCCAACCTTCCAGCTGCTCCTGCCTGCTGTGTTGGTCCCCGAGGTGTTAACACAAGTTCATCAGGAGCATGGCCATCAAGGTGTGGAACGGACCCTTGCTCTCCTACGATCCCGGTGTTACTGGCCAGGTATGTCAACAGAGGTTGCAAAATGGTGCCAAGCCTGTGGGCGTGTCAGGTCGCCAAGGACAACCAGCCTGCTGCCCGGAACCCCATGGGACACCTTCTAGCATCAAGACCAAATGAGATTCTGGCCATCTATTACACCCTGCTAGAGCCCGCTCGAAATGGCATGGAAAATGTCTTGGTGATGACAGACATCTTCAGTAAATATACGCTTGCCATCCCCACCCGTGATCAACATGCTTCTACAGTGGCCCACGTTTTGGTGGTGGAGTGGTTTTCGAAGTTTGGGGTTCCCGCAAGGATACACTCGGATCAGGGACGCAACTTCGAGAACGCACTTATCCAGCAACTTTGCAGTCTCTATGGCATTCAAAAGTCTCGTACCACCCCGTATCACCCAGCAGGTAATAGTCATTGTGAAAGATTCAATCAAACTCTCCATAACCTGAGTCCCCTGGCCGGGCTGTGGCCAGCCATCCCTTTCCCCCTGACAGGCTAGTCTCTGAGTCCTCCTGTGATGGAGATTTGTTGCTCCTGGTCCCACTTTAGTTAACGCCTGCACTCCCTCCTCTCTCACCCTAACCATAGCGGCCCCAGCCCTGGAGGAAGCCTGGTGTTTTTAGTATTAAGTAACAAGACTCCACTTTAGGGTAAATTCCCACTGTTCTTAATATTTCTGAAATAAACTTTTGTACATTTGATTGGAAACACGTCTCCTGCCTTCTCAGTATAACAAACTTGTGTTGTCCTTGGTTTAGAATATATTTGAGTTTATTGTTTTCCTCACACATTTATTTGTTCTTTTCTTTTTTTTTCTTCCTCGGGTTAAACTCCAGGGTGGCGTTGTTGGTTTTGGTTACTTCCTGATTTGAGTTAAATTATAATTTAAGTCCCTCGCTTGCCACACTTGGATATTGATTTATGGAAATAACTAGTGACTTTAAAACAAATAGAGGTAAAACAATGATTGTTTTTTGCATGCACCGAACGTTTCAGTGTTTCAAAGTATATGTGGGCCATTTATTGTGGTATTTCTTCAAATAAATATAGTAATAATGCTTGGTTATTGGATAGTTTGTAGTCAGAGATACCCTGAACAGAATATATCAGTCATAGCAATGTGTTTTGAAAGCCCCCAAGTTTCAACCAATTCATTGTGGAAATGTGGGAAAATTGTGGAATTTCTCAAATTTCACAATGATGTTACCCTGGCTTTCATTATCCTCTGGAATCTGAGTATTATCTTTGGATAGGATAAGCTTTGTCTATTACACAAAAAGTACACATTATAAGTACTTTATAGTATTTGTGGTAAAACTCTAACAAATCCTAAGTCCAACAATATCAGTCTCATGAAGAATTTATGGCAAAAATACTTTTTTATCCCTCATCAAAGATAGCAGAAGAGGCTCATTCTTGTTCTGCAGAGGGGATTTTGACACAGGATTACTCAAAACATACATAGTTTAAGTACAAAACATCTCCTCTAAACCTCAGAGCCGCCTCACAACAATTACAATAAATATCAATTGCGCACTCCAAAAAAATGATGAGTGGCTTGTTTGACCACGCAAATGTGGGAGGCTGGCTTGAACGCAGTCTTTCAACCATGGCTTCCCTGCTCCACTGCGCCTCACCCTCAGTCAGTATCATGATTATGAGATAGTAAGTCATAATTATGTGGTACTAACTCATAATTATGAGATACTAAGTCATTATTTTGATAACGTTTCTCATTATAATGACTTTATTTTTCTCATCATAGTGGCTTCCATATGTAACACATACCTACTAATGTGTAAAACAATCTTTTTACCTCAACACAACTGCAAACATAATTATTTGTCTTTTTTCAACAAAAACTCACACTTTATGTTCCAGCCGCTGCTGGACTACTATTGGCTCTCGGGTCAAACATTTACGAACATGAAAACAAACACAAACACAAGCTTTTGAGGCCATTGTTTAAATTCAAATCCAAGTAACAAACAACCCCAAGTCAAATCGCTGTCAAGGATTAGGGACATCTTGATGACGATATGTAAACATCTTCTAGAATAGAATAGAATGCCTTTACTGTCACTATACACATGTACAATGAGATTTAAAAACCACTCCAAAAACAGTGCAACCAGTGTAAAGATATATAAAATATAAACATATGACATATAGTAGGGTAACAGTGCAAAAAGAGGTAGAAAAGGTGGACAAGTTGAAAAATCAAAGAAGGATGTTATGATGACTTGATAAATTTGATTCTTAGTCTCAGGTGACTTTGCAACTGTCAGGACCACAGCATGAAAAAAAAGATCTAATCATCCAGATGCCCATCACACATGATCCTTCATTATTATGCAAATAGTGAAAAGAGGTGCCCAAAATACAATAAACTCTGCTTACAGAATCCATGTTTTTCCTCAGTCCACCTTCAAAGCACTTGAACACACAGAAGACGGAACAACCTCACAACTCGGGGAAATTGGACCTTACAAGCAGCACGTAAGCTTTCAGAGCGGAAGAGGCATCCAGGACGAGAGATGTAACATCGTCAAGTATCTAAAAACAAATACAGTTTTCCTTGATTCAACTAGTCGTTGATTCTTATGTGATAAGGAATAAAGGAGTGTGATAGCATTCTATGAAAATCAATAAATGTCCTTCAGAGAACAAATAAAACAATTAACTAAACACATAAAACAACTGCAAAAAAGGTCTCTCTTTCAATAGGTAACATGAATATACTGGCTGTTTTAATGTAGAAATTATCATAATCTGCAACAACATGGCTGTTGTGTGTTTTGAATTGTTTTTGTATTGCACTGGAATTTTGAAGGATATGGTGTAATCTCATTTTGGGTCTTCTGACAATACAAATAACAAATAATAATAACATGACATAGTACCACCAGTCTGATTCTTCAAAAGAGAGGTATTATAATGATAGTTTAAGTAATAAGTTTCTTACCTTAATCTCAGGTCAGTTTCTGCAGTTTTAGACAGTGCTCCTTACACACTCATCTGCATCTCCCCTCACATTATTGAGCCTAGCTCCTTTTGTCTCTGTGTGGAATGCCTGCCTTCTGTCACATGGTTTCCTGACAACATGTTGGACATCACTGCAACTAACTCCAGAAGTAAACATTTACGAACTGGAACTCTCCACCCAGTTGTTTTCATGTGCATATGTTGCACAGATGACTTCTAGTAAATTCAGCTAAATTCCTGGAAGCCTTTCTCCAAAGTAAGCTGTTCCTTTAGTTCCTCTCTTTCTGGGCACCGTGGGAGAGTTTGGCATCTGTGTACCTCTAGTGGGGCACTGTATTTATTCGGCCACACTTGCATGTGTGGACTTGCAATTAATTTTATGCAGCCAGGCGGAGGAATGGGTTTCCCTGGCAGAGTTAGCCTTTTCAAAAGGGGCACCCTGTTTTTGTGAGAATGGGGCGCTTTGCACACCAAGGACTTTTATTTAGACCTTGCATATGTTACACAAGACACAAATGTTGTGGCCTATCTCCAAGGTATATTAGTGATCAGGTTAATGATTTAAGAGGCCAGATCTTAAAATCTTTATGCAGCTGATATTGAGAAGAAGAAGACTTGGTTAAAATGACTTATGCAATAATCCAAAAAAAACTGATTAAAAGACAGGAGATATTTTGTCTAACTTGTTAGATGTGAATGAACATCTTTTGCAGTTGTGCATCTATACAAATGAACTAGATTATTTAAAAAACAGGTGTTGTTGAGATTGTGAGAGACAAGAAGATGATCCTTTCTACACAAGGCATGTACACTGATCTCTACAAAACACTTAACAATATTTATTTTGTGAAGAAGGTCTTAGCTGTGTATTGGCATTTCTACTACACTCGAACAGTCATATTGCAAAAATCTAGGTGTGGCTATAGGTTTTCTAAAAGTACATCTTTGTATTGCTACAGCAGCTTTATAACTAGCTGTAAAAGCCATGGAGGCAAGTGTGCAGCCATGGATGGTGAGTGGGGGAGGGCAGTGAGTTTCTCCACCATCTGGCCTCATAATCATGTGCTGGACGAAGAAGAGCCCAGTTATTGTCGCTCACTACGCTGCTGACCAGTGGTCCTTACTATCACAGAATCATGTTTGAGGGAAATGTTATGTGTGGAATATGAGTTAGTATTAAGTCACCACTGAGTTTTCCATCACTAAATAGAACGTCTGTTTTGTGACATATTTTTTAGAACCCTTTAAAAAGGAATATTGTGATCCACTAGATACAAAACATTGTCTTTCATCATTTTTCTTGTGAAAACGCCATTCTCTCCTCCTGTATTTTCCCAGAGTGGGCCGAGTACTCCCACAAAGATGTTTTATCTTCACTTTTGCTGAGACTCCCTTTTTTTTTTTTTTTTTAAATGTGTTTATTAATTTTCTTCATAAACAAACATACAAATGACAGGACCAGACTAAACAGCAATACCACATGACATTTACAATAACAACAACAACAACACAACAACAAGCTGGGAATAGTAATGCAAAAACCCCAAACCACTCGGTTCTGGGTACATGTGACAGGTACAGTATACAACTTAGGGTGTGATACAGCGGAAGCTAGACAGGGAGAAATATAAAAAAAATAAAAATAAAAAAAAATAATAAAGAATATATATAAACAAAATGGACTTTTAAACAAATGCTCTCGTCAGTATAGCAGAAATATTTACATTAATATAGTCAAGAAATGGTTTCCATGTTCTTTCAAAGGCATCCGTTTTGAAGTGCAATAGACAGGTGAGAAAGTCCAGAGGTATATATTCCATTATTGTCCTGTGCCATCCCGACACTGAAGGGGCCTTGTCTGTGATCCAGTGTGTAAGAATATTTTTCCGGGCACAAAATGTCAGGATATTACACAGCTTTTTGAGACTCCCTTTTTAATGTATCCAATAGATAATTAAAACCAAACTTAGTGTAAAAATGAACACTTGAACATACATCAGTGTGTTAAGAACTCAAATGACAGGAACCAACTCTGAGAAAAATGTATTTAAGGTGTACTTTTATTTTTCAGTTTGGTCCATGTCCAATCTGCTCACATGGAGGAGCCAGAATTTAGGACTTATACTGCAGCCAGCCACACTTTGGCTTCATTTTTTGGGTAGCAGCCGTGTTGTCCATCTTGATATAAATTCCACGATTGGCTGCTTGTGCGCTCATGTTTTCACAATATGATACATTTGATTATTAAATTTAAGAAAAAAATAAATATATATATATATATATAATTGTGTGAAGTAACAACACTCCCGTTCCCAGATGCCAGGTATAATGAGTTATACACACTTTTCAGTATCTCAGTGTTGGGATGAGTCCAGGATTCTTTTAAACAAGTCTTTATAAAGGTACAGTGTGTAGAATTTTGTGATATCTAGTGTTGAAATTACATGTTGCAGCTGAACACCCCTCACCTCACCCTCTCCTTCCAAACATGAAAAGAACTTGTGGTGGCCTTCAGTTGTCATAAAAACTCGAAAGGTGTTTAGTTTGTCCAGTCTGGTAAAAAACATGGAGAGGACCCCCTCAATGTAAATATGCAGTATTTCAATATTAAGGGCCTTTTCTGGGCTAAAGAAAACTACAGTTCATACAATTAAGATTCATACATATTAATAAAAACATCATGAGGATTATTCTACATTAAATATCTGATAATAGTTCCTTTCCATCTAAATCTTACACACTGGACCTTTAAAGGACCGATTCTTGTGGCTCCGGAATAAATAAACTAAACTAGTGTGGCGGGTTTATGGGAATAGACGTCAGCCTCCACGCACTTCACCAGGCCAGAGCGGTTTCGCGTGTCTTTCCATTACCCACAAGGCGTTGCTGTGTTTGCGCTTGCGCCGTGTGTGTTGTTCCTTCCATGTGCAGGCGAATCACGTGCAGGGGAGAGCGTCGATCGTCAAGTCTCTGCTGTAGCAGAGCTCAGTGCTACATGTTGACATTTGCCTCCAGTTGACGCTGCTCTTTGTTTTGACAGCTGCTTGTTTTTTTTTTCTTTCTTTTCTCGCCCCCCCCCCGCCCCCCCCCTTCCCCGAAGAATGAGCGAAAACGATGACATCGAAGTGGACAGCGATGTATGTGCTTTAGCTTCCTATAGAAGTAGCTAGCCAGGCTTGTTAGCCAACTTTTAACATTCCTGTTAGCAGACATACGCTGGGGTAGCTAACGAGCTAGCTGCGGTTATAGGCTAGCACCACATTTTAAACTGGTGGGGGGGGGGTGTCTCGCGACGAGTTAGCTAGTTAGCTAGCGCGTAGGTTTTAAGGCAAAGATGTGGCGTTAGCGCAGCTCGACGTCGTGTGACAGGAAGACAACAACAAGTCGTTCGGTGCAGTCGTCCATTAAAGGCAGTGTTGAAGGTGAAGCTGCAGGAGCGTGAAAAACACGACAGACGTGAGCAGCCCCGAGGCCAGCTTACCTCAGCGTCACCTCTGTAAACACTGCGGGTTTTTTCGTTTCAAACATGTTTGCTTTACGATTTTCATGGAAACAATTTTTGACATGACGCAACTCTTGTCTCTTCGCGGACGTAGGGTAATCCCGTCACGTCAGCCGAGTTATATATAGGCGACTGGCTTGTAGCTAGCAGGTTCAAATCCATCCATATTCCTGTAATCTTCAATTGTGCAGATGTCATTTTAATCAGTGTGTGTACGGTTCTTTCCCCCACATCGCTAATGCAGCGACCCAAACTTGCACAGTGTTCAGAGTGTCCTCCTGAAACCTGTGCTCTTGTTCCTAATCGTTCCTCCACATTGGCCCTGCAGTGTTGTGCTGAATGCCCTCAGGACATTATTCACTGTTCACAGATATGAATAGCTATCAAGATAAATCTGTCTTTATTGTGTAATTTAAGTTTAAGGACGTGGTTTGTTGGTTGTTTATGTTCAAACTCTTCAAACATAGAATGACAAACACTTTGTAAACAGCCCATTTTTCTCGTGTTACATCTCCTCACCTCTCACACGATGTAAATGCAAACTGTTTTTTGTTATATTGCTGTTGATGAAAGTTATTAGCCGTTTCTTTGTTTTGAAAAATGAAATCAATGGATATTTTATGCGTAATTCCTTATCTGCTAACAATCATTCAATAACTCAAGTACAAGGGCGCTCTGAGAGTGTATACCTCCATATCAAAGCAGTGGTTCCTACTTGTTATCTAGAATGTGGCAGCTGGTCATATTCTGATTTGTCCTGCCACATTTTCGTAATGAACCAAATAAATTCTGAAAGATCTCGCCTGGCCATTGTTTTGCTTCATCAAGCAATACAAGGCTGATCAAATCTCCCAAATTGGTTATTGTGACTGAAAGTTGCAATCATTACACAAATATGTCTGCAGCCTCTAACCACAACCACAAGATTTAAAGAGACGGAATCTTTGGTCATGTTTATTATTCATCAATGCAATTTAATTAATTTCGCCTTCAGGCAGAACAGGTGTTGTCTGATCCTTACTGTGGATTGACTTGACTGTAAAGCAGCAGTAAAGCATCTGACGCAGACTGCAGATGCACACATACTTGTTTTTACTCATGGGAACAGGTGTATCCCAGAGGCATACATTTCTGTTGTTAGTTATTATAAACATAAGATAACATTTTCTGGCATCACATGGTTTGGTTCAGTCAGAGCAGAGAGTGAGTGGGTATTGGAGTTGACATCATGTTTGTGTGAAGGACAATTGGAGGAAAATTTTTACAGCTTTGTGTAAAAATATTTGATATTACAGCTGAAACATTTAGATATTGCAGCTTTAGGCTGCATGAACCTTTCCTCTAATGTGTTAGAAGAATAACATGGAAATCTAGGAACAAACTGTCTTGTGACTTCAGTGGTTTCTGTATTTGTGTTTTGAATAACAATTACAAGTTCACACTGTGTCTTTCCTTATGCAGGCAGACAAGCGAGCACATCATAATGCGCTGGAGCGCAAACGCAGGGACCACATTAAAGACAGCTTTCACAGTTTACGAGATTCTGTGCCTGCATTGCAAGGGGAGAAGGTGAGAGGAAATAAATATTCCATATTACATGACTCTACTAGAAGAATAATGAAATCATTTTGAAACATGTCATCAAGTTAAAGGTCCAGTGTGTAAGATTTAGGTGAAAGGGAACTATTGGCAGAAATTTAATGGAGAATAATCCTCATGATGTTTTTACTAGTTCGTTTCATCTAAATTTTATGAATTGTAGTTTTCTTTACCCCAGAAAAGACCCTTCATATTTAAATACTTTATATTTACATGGAGGGGACCCTCTCTAAGGAGGCCGCCATGTTTTTTACATTAGTCCAGACTTTACAAACTAAACACCTTTTGAGTTTTTATAACAATTAAAGGCTGCAACAGATTCTCTTTCATTATTAGAAGGAGAGGGTTCAGCCGCAACAATAGATATACGATACAAGTGGATCGTGTTGGAATCATGTGTGCTCAGCAGCCTTTCTCACATACTCCGCCTGTATTAAATGTGCCACATCAACATGTTCTACATTAAAATAAAATAAAATAGGTTAACCACTCAAAATGTAATCTTATTATCCATTTTTTCATGTTTTTCCTTTGGGCGAGAAACCCTGAAGGCCACTCCCTAGTTAGCCTAACCTGTTTGTCAGGAAAGCAAACAGATACTTCACAGTCCGTATGAACGCTTTGCCAGTTTTTCCTCTCCTGAAGTTTCTTGTCTAGGAGTTTGTATGCAGTTGTGCATGTGCAAAACACCTTCATAGTTAATGAAAACTGTATGTTGACCTAAAGATTATAAAGCAGAATTCATTCATTTAATACATTAATTGCATTGAATAAACAGACACTACAGCATCCCCCCATCTTTCTCTGAAATTTCTGCTGATAGAGCTCTGTTAAACAGGCCTCCCGAGCACAGATTCTAGACAAAGCTACCGAGTACATCCAGTACATGAGGCGGAAAAACCATACCCACCAGCAAGACATTGATGACTTGAAGAAGCAGAACGTTCTGCTGGAGCAGCAGGGTAAGTGTTCTTGTAGTTGATGTTGTGCGATGCAGTCATGATTATGGTATTTACCCACCACTGTATTTCTGTGTTTGTGGACTGCTTACAGTTCGAGCACTGGAGAAGGCCAAGGGGAACACTCAGCTCCAGACCAGCTACTCCTCCGACAGCAACATGTATACAAACCGCAAAGGGAGCGCGGTGTCCGCCTTTGACGGCGGCTCTGACTCCAGCTCTGAATCGGAGCCAGACGAGCCGCCCAACAGAAAGAAGCTGCGTGCAGAGCCCAGTTAGGTTCTCCGCACTGACCGTCTGTACCCACCAGCCCTAACTCCTCTTACCTGTCAACACTCAGTCCTGCCTTCTTAGGCCAGCCCAGGAGATGAGGCGAAGACTGACTGAGAGAGGTGCTATGATGTATAAAACGCTTCTACCTTCCTTTTTCCTCCTGGCAAGCATCCCGTCACTCCTCTTGTGACCCCCAGAGTGAGGCAGCTGTGCAGTTTTGAAGGAATTGTGATCACTGTTCATAATCTACTGTGGAGAAGACGAGGGACAAGGCTTCAGTAAAACTCCAAAAAGAAAAATGTTCCTTTCGTTTGGTTGTTTTCAACATCCACTGCAACCGTGGAGGAATCGTCAAACTTTAAGCCCTTAACAAAATGTTGATTAGGGATAGTTTACCTTTTTAATATTCGTATTTTTCCAGAAAAAGAATGTGAATTTGCTTTTGAAAAAAATTGTACAAGATGCAAGCCCCCCCTTCGTCTTCAGTGTAGGTGACTGAAGTTTTTGTCTTTGAAAATGTTTGTATAATCAAATGAATCCCTCTATTTATAGTGATGCACCAAAATTAATTTCTTACCCTTATATATATTTATATGTCTGATCTCCTTTAAGTTTGGCTTGAGATTTTCCAGACAACACAACAGGACAAACAAGTTGACCTGGATTTTTTTTCACAGGTTCCAAAGTTTATTTCCCTCTATTTTTATTGTTAAATAAAATGCGCGTTTAAAAAAACGGATACTGAATGTTACACAATGCAGTTAAAGGCAGTGATCCTTATCTTTGTTAAAGGAAGTCCATGTCAGTGTGTAGTATATTACACTGTATACTCTTAAATGGTGTCAGTTCTGCAAGAGAAAAGCCTTCCCTTGAAATATTTGCCTGTGCTGGGAACGTTTATCCTTCTCTCTCTTTTTTTTCCTTTTTGCAGAGGTAAATTAGTGTATATGTATGTAATCAATATTTGTTTGGTCCATTCCATGCAAATTACAGGTATGTTGTACATACTGCCAATGGTTGTCTTGCAAGTTAAGGCAAACCTTTTATGAGACTATAAATAAAACTATTTTATCCTTTTGGGATGTACTGGTGTTTCAGTGTGTTTGAAAACAAATACGATCTTATAATTGCTTTTAACTGGTGACTACATTGATTACATGAGTGTTGAGTTGGAGGGAAGCATCATCTACTATACCAGTTAATGAAATAATTCGATTTGTGTAAGGAAATTTAAGAAATTGCTAGTGGGGTTAGAGCAGTTAAGGGGATCGTTTTCTGAAACATTGAAAGATATTGGCTCCTCAAAAATTCATCTCATCAGTCCCTCTTGGAAGGAGGTTTTGCTTTCAATCACTTCATTGCTGTTTGTCTGTAGCAGGACTATGCAAAATCTCCTTTTGTGAAAGGATGTAGTATGGGTCAGGAAGGACCCCATTATATTTAGATGCAGATTTGAAACAAAGGGGTGGATCCAGAATAGTTTTTGAACATTTTCGCAGGGAATAATTCATCAAGTGTGAAATTTGGTGAAGCTTGTTGGAATCCAGGCCTTGGCCAAGTTCACAATAGCTGCAAAAATTATAATAAATAAATTACTAGCATTTAAGTATGAATATTTTCTTGCATGTTTCACCAATTATACATTAAAATTATTATTGAAATGTTTTTATTGGATTCTTGCATATATATTTACGCATAGTGCATTATAACAGTATCCCACCTACCCTGCCCACAGGAAGATTAAAGATATTAAATAAATATAGATAAATTAATTAATACAATTAACAATAGTAATGAGTCATACCAAGAAAAAACTAAAACGACCAATAAAATAAATTGTTATACATTCACATTATCATTCAAGTTTTTTTCATTTGGTTTTAAAAAAGGAATTCAAATGAAAAAAAAATATTGTTTTTAAATATAAATATATGGAAAAGACAGGGCCTTGGCCCTCGGCAGATCTAACTCTAGGTGGAGTTCTATGTGTTTTACATTTTCTATCCGGACTGTTTGATGAGTTCTGCCTCAGTCTATACAGTGTATACACTAAATATATAGACTCAGCTTACAGTGATGAGTCTTGACTGACACTCCCACTGCAGGAGGCAGCCTCATCAAGGATGCAGGGCCTGTGCTGCCTTCAATAACTGTAGGAAAGTGTAAATGAGCTAGATAAACTTATTATATGACGTAATAATGAAGTTGAAGACTTGGAGAGATTGTTATTTAAAATAGTATATAAGCTACAACAAAAGGAGTGGCATACATGATGTGTTTGTGACATTGTTGGGGCTTAAAGGCTCAGTGTGTAAGATTTAGGTGAAAGGGAACTATTGGCACAAATTGAATATAAAATAATCCTAGTGTGTTTCATTAGAATTGTATGCATTGTTTTTTTCTTTACCCTAGAAAAGGCCCTTTATTTTTAAATACTTTATATTTACATCAGGGGGTCCTCTCTTCGAGGGCTGCCATGTTGTTTATAGTCGCCCAGACTGGACAAACTAAACTTCTTTTTCATGTTTGGAAGGTTGATTGAGGGGTATTCAGCTAGAACATGCAATTTCACCACTAGATGTCAATAAACACACTGTACCTTTAATATAAGGTAGCTAATCCTTGACATCGATGCTTTTATTCGATTTTAACTGTGACTTGTATGATACACAATTATGATGCATCATATTATTATAATTACTTTTTTTTCCTTCCGGACAACACAACTGTATAAACAAGTTGATCTGTTGTTTTAGTGAATTTTTGCACAGGTTCAACTGCTAATTTCCCTCTATTTTAATTTTTATTATTTAAATGTGGGTATAAAAAAATCCCCTATTGGATACGGAAGGTTACACAATGCAGTTTAAGGACAGTGATCTTAAGAATATTTATTTAACCCACAACAAAACCTGAAGCTTTCATGACATTGTTTGGGATTAATACAAGGAAGCTAAACCTAGAAGTTTATTTATTTATTTTTTACATAATTCTGTGACACAAATTAAGGACTGTGACGCACAGCCTGCACAAACACACAATCCATCCTCAGGGGTAAAAAAAACGTTTTTTTTTCACTATTTGTAAAAATGTCCACTGTACTCTGCAAACTCAGCTAATGACCTCTGAGCATAGAGATTTCCGAGGTGTCCCTGAAGGCAGCACAGGTCTGCACACAGTGAATGGGAGTCATCAGTGTGTAGTTTGAGTCTCAGGGAGAAGTCATGTTGTCCTCAGTGTTGTGCGTGTTCTAGTGAGTTGTAGTGTGTGATCATGGCCAAACAGTACGACATGTTGTTCCGGCTGCTCATGCTCGGAGACTCTGGGGTGGGGAAGACGTGCATGTTGCGCAGGTTCACCGACAGTGAGTTTGACCCGTCACACATCTCCACCATCGGTAAGAAAGAAGCTCTCCAACAGGTTCTGTGTCTGAAGTCATCATGTGTGTCAGGTTGAACCGGATTAATATCAATGCTGACATTTTACAGGATGAATGTTGCTGTCAGTTATTATTTTTTACTCGTAATTTGGCCCTTTTGTTTGATGCAGACCTACTTAGCCAGTAGGATTAGTGCAAACAGCCTCAGGTCACAACTGCAACTGAATGAAAAACATGTCAGCACCAGCTCTGAGAAAGCTGCACTTGTTCATGTCCATCCTAGATTAACTACACAACATATAGTTCTACTTGGTTAATTTGCACGTGTGCTTTGTACAGTGAGTAAGTAAGTATTGGACATGTTGAGCATGTTTTTATTTTTGTAACTTTCATTTTAAGTGTTTAACTTTTACTTACTTACTTTACAGTACAGTTTCTATTTACTATGCTCGGTGTACAACAAGAAACCCATGGGTCATTCCGTGTCAAATCATACACACCCAAAACCAACAGTGTCTTAATGAAACCATGTTTGAATTCGCTACATCCAGATTTTTATTGGAATCGGTCCCCCAAACATGCCTGATTTTTTGTAATCAAGATCCATGAATTATACTCTGAGAAATCAAGGAAAATGTTGAAAAAAAATCTCGCAAAGGAAGTGAAAAAAATCTGGATCCACACCAAAATTCCTTCCAGTAGTTTTTGCATAATCCTCAAACCATCAGAAAGACAAAATACAAACAAACGCAGATGAAAACATAACCTCTGCATCCTGATTTTGTTACATGAGTAATCTATTGATCTGAAAATTCATCTTTATACAATCTCAATCAACGGAGATGTGGCCAGTCACAATCGCAGAGCTTCCCCAAGAAGCTCACACAGAAAAGTTTGACACGGAATGATGCCAGAGCAAATTCCTTGTATTTGAAAAACGACATACGAACAAGCTTTATTCGGAAAGACGGATGATCCTAAGAAAAAACACAGGATGTAGAAGGGGAGGAGAAATCATCATGACCTTTGCCCTCTGAGTCACTGGCGGTTCTAGCTTGTATAGCACCTTGGACGAACCCATTGGAATAACAACCATAAATACCAAAATTATAAACATTCATAATAATCACTAATGTCAAAAATGATATACAAAGAACAGAAAAAATTCTAGGATATAAATGTTGATAAAATGAGAAATAAATCACAAATTTAATAAAAAACTGAAATTAAAGTAAATTGCACAAATAAAAACACATAGAACACACTTAAAAAGAAGAGAAACCTAATTATTATTGAAGTTGCCTTCGCCGAGAAGGTTGTGTTTTCACCCGTCTGAACAGACACCACTTGGAAGGATGCTGTACAAGTCAGGGAAGAACACATTCAATGTTTGTGCAACTCCGGATCAGGGGGCAGATCCAGCGAAATTTCATTTCTCTTTCTTTAACATTGTGAGATGATTGAATTTAAGGGGACCTCTGCTGAGTGCCATTCTAGTTTATCCTGTACTTTTATTCACGGACCGTAACTCGCGGACTGGTGAGCTCATTAGTGTTTCATATCACAGCAGCCTGTTTCCTGACTGGGTCACAGCTAATGACTTGGATGACAGGGGTGGAGAAAATAGTCTGCACATGCTTCCTATGCAGGATGTACCACACAGCTCAATGTGCTGTGTTATGACTCTAATATAGAAAGTGCTGTCGTGTGGAGTGGAGTCTACTTCTGGGTAAAAGGTCCATCAGCTTGCAGGGTGGAAAGGCTTTGCATGGGATTAAACCCAGTTGTTCCCACAGAAAGTGCACGGTCCATAAGATCTGCTGGCTTTCAGATCCCAGATATTGTGATTTTCGGTAAACCTCAGTCAGCCCTCCAGTTCTCCCCCAGGGCATTTCTTACAAGCACTGCGCCTGTGCAGGAAGCCACAGACATGCAGGTTGAACACGCGGATCTGTTGACTGTGCAGCTTTGCATTCATTACGTGGCACGTAGCTACAAGGTGTTTTAAAAAAAAGATTTGTGCGACTAAGCTGGGCTTAGAGCTGAGAATACCAACTGAAATACTGCTTTGGTTTAAAAGGGAAAATATTAAGTAATGATATCCAAACTTCTGAGACGCCAGTGATGATGTTATCTATTGACAAATCAATTAGCATAAAGGAGTATGTATGTAGTGTAAGAAAAAACAAAATCTGACTCTGCTCAGGTCAGTGTGTTACAGCAACAAAGTGGATCTTGAAAATACACAGTCGGTAAACGTTATAAAGGGGGATAGAAATAACAGATATATAATGTAATAATAATGTAAAAATTAACATATCTGAAATTGAGAAACATAATAAAAATAAAACTGATAGAACTGTGTGAAAATGGCCTCATAACATAGCTTAGTTAAAGGATGAGAATAAAAAATGTTATTAAGCTGGTTTTAAAAACCATACGCCACATTTTTGAATATCAAATATATTGTATTGAGCATGTAGCATTGCTTTTACTGTATATGAACCAAAAAAGTGACTCACAGTTACACACACTCATTCCTGAGCTCCCTCGTCCTGTAACCTGGCAACAGCAGCAGACCACTGCCGTTCACAGCAGTCCCCCTCCCATGTTTAAATGCAGTGATTTGAAAGTTGACATTAAGTCATTACAAAGAAAGAGTGTCTCTGAGCAATGCTCATTACTGCTCAAAAACACACATCAACCCAGGTCAAATATTACGACAATAATTGTTCACAGTGGTTGATGTTAAGCTCCTGTTTTCTGTTTGCAGGTGTCGATTTTAAGATGAAAACATTAGAAATAGATGGAGTCAAGGTGCGAATACAGATATGGTGAGTTACATGAATTTTTTATTACATATACAAAATGCATATTGTGTGATTCTCTTTTGGTTTATGGTTGTTTTTATTATCTTCATCCAAAAGCGAGGTTGATTTCACATTCAGATTTTGTATTGCTGTCACTCAAAACACTCAAACAGCCCTTGCTTGTGCTCTGATTTACTCTGCTTGTGCTTGAACACTACCTCAAATATTTTGTCGTTTGGACAGATTTTCTGCTCTCAGATTTTATTTGTTTGAGTGTAAGTTCACAGTTGGAGCACAAGCAGGGTTTTGAGTGAAAGTATTACAAAATCTGAACGTGAATTCAATCCATCCTGCTCTCATACTGAAAGACCATGCTTTTAAATGAAGAGAGGAGAGAAACCCTCCATATTGTTACTGTGTGCTTGTCTCATGCGCAGGGACACAGCTGGTCAGGAGCGTTATCAGACCATTACCAAACAATACTACAGACGGGCACAGGTGATCCTCCATCCATGTACAGTAAACAGTCACTGGAGTCAGGTTACCGTCACGGGCCGCTCATTCTTTAATCCTTCCTCTGTGGATTCTTGTGCAGGGTATCATTTTTGTGTACGACATCACCAGCGAGGCGGCCTTTCAGCACATAGCCAAGTGGGCCAGCGATGTGGACGACGTAAGACAGTAAACATTCTCATCTGACTTCACCATGACCCAGTATTGCTGCACAGCTAGTTGGTGAGTGTGATCCCCATCCTCTGGCTTGTCTTATCATTCTTGTTGTTGTCATTTTGCAGTATGCACCCAACAAGATGCAGAGGATCCTGGTAGGAAACAAGTCTGATGAGGAGCTGAGGAGGCAGGTGACAACGGAACAAGGAAGCAAGGTTTGATGGATTGTTTGTTGTCAAGCTTGTTTGTTCAAGCTGACCAGGAAGTGTCTTGATCCCTATGTTTATTTGCTTGTGGGAGAAAATTGATTTAAGTGTTTTCATTTTTAACAATATCCAACTGAATCTTGAAGCTTGCAGAAACCTATGAGATGGAGTTCTTTGAAACCAGTGCTTCCACCAGCAATAACATCCGAGAGGTAGGACATCTCCACATAAGCATCAGACATATGTTCAAATATTGTGGGGAACACCCTGCGACTTTCTCTTGTATTTTGTCCATATATATTAATTATTTTCCCTCTTCCGTCCTCCAGGCCTTCACTCGTCTGACCGAGCTGGTGTTGCAGGCACACAAGAGAGACACGGATAACTTGCTGTCGTCCCTGGATGATTATCTAGAGAAGGCTGCTCTGGAGGACGTGGGGAGTAAAGATACTGACAACAACGCTCAGAGGAGTTGTGCCTGTTAGCAAAAAGAGCCATGGCTGATACCTTCATGCATCTGTCCCCTATTGTGACTTGACTTCAGGCCTCCTTCACATCCTCCTTCAAGTGTGTGTGACTGTTAAATGCTGTTTGCAGCAGCTACCAGCAGAGGGCCCAGTTTTGTGGCACGATCACTGAAGAGTGGTAGCTGTGTCTGTCCAGCAAATCTATCAGTGTACATGCTCTCCTCTTTTTCCTTGTTAAATTGTAACTTTGGACTAAACATCCACTTCATCTCTTCTCCATTGCTTTTGCTTTCTTGTTGCCTGTTATTTGATTTGCCGTCTTCATATCACCAAACTGACTAATAACGTGATTTCATATTAAAGAAATCTGTCCCTTGATGTGAGTCTAGATGCTGTAATAAGGCAGACAGACAGGGTTGAATTATTTACACCTCAGACCACTCAGAGATGGATTCCTTTACACGCTGACTTATTTCACGCTGACAGTAGCAGGGAGCCACTGCTGTGCCATGTTCAGTGACCTTTGTGAATGCACCTATGTTCATGTACCATCCTGAATGTGCATGTTAAGTGTGTTTTATAAATGTGACTGGTGTTGCCTACTGCAAGTTGTGCACGGAAGCGTCATTGCTGCTGCTTAATTTAATGTTTTCAGGGTCTGCTGAGGGGCCACAGCCATTGTAATTTTAATTTGTAATGTTAATGGAAAAAGGGGGGTAAATAAATTGAAATGTCATATTTAAATGTGATTAATGTGGGTTATCTGAGCTTTGCTGAGTCACTAAGTTTGGACTGTGAGTGAAGTTGGCTCTAAAGAGAGCAGCGACAGTAGATTCATTCATTTTTCATCACATGCTCTGAAAGACAGGTGATCATGGCTTAAATGTTTTATGACTGAGAAAACTGATACATGTCTTAAAAAACACATGGAGCCAAATAAATATTATAATACTGTTTTCCCTGCTTAACACTTTAGGGTCAAAAATATGAACACTAACCCTGCTCTGAAAAGGCTAACACACTTCCCTCAGTGAATCAAGAAACTGCTTCATTTATTTTTGTGTTTTTACAATAAGTTTCTACAATCTATCTAAAATTTATGAGGAGTATAGTGTGCCAGGTGTAGATCAGTTTCCTGTAGAGCTATTTGACACCCATGAAAGAGCAGCTTTCTGTCCTAAGTGAGTCAGGTGACTAAGCTGGCCGGACACTGTCAAGCACTGAAACCCCATCCAACCTCCAGTGTGGAAGCAAAGGAGCTGAGATGACGTTCATCGCCAAGACGTTCTACGACCTGAAGGCCACCAAGCTGGAGGGCGAATCGGTGGACTTCAACGTGTTCCGAGGACGGGTGGTGCTCATCGAGAACGTGGCCTCGCTCTGAGGCACCACCACCCAGGACTTCAGCCAACTCAATCAACTTCAGAGCAAGTACCCTCATCGGCTGGTGGTCCTGGGTTTCCCCTGTAACCAGTTTGGATATCAGGTGTGTTGATACCCTCCAATATCTGGTCTTATTGTAGGTCAGAAATCTCATTAAACTGCCTTATGTGCTTGCAATACAAACATTTTGGGATATAAAATACATTTTTCTAAATCTAAAGCTATGTCTGGCTAATTTGCATGAGCTTTTCCTGTTCCCCTTTGTGTGTATTTAGGCAGATTAATTCAACCTGAATCCAAACAGATATTCAAAGCCAATTTAAATCCATTATTTGATCAGGATCTTAAGCGTTGGAACACTCCCCATATCCTGGCTAGACTGAGTTTCACTCCTAAAAATGGGCATCCTCCCATGTTTGCTTTACACTGTGAGAATATTTCCTATCATATGCCAAAAATGAAATAAGGTTGGTTGTGTGTTGAAGTGGGCAAATTGTAGCTAATGCTGATACTTCAGCTCTGCTCCTGCATTTAGATTTGAAGCATCTTCCTGACACTCTCATGGAGGTTGGATTTGATTGCAACTGTTTAATCACCTTTGTTTCTGTTAGCATCAAATGTCAAAGCGAACGTTCTGTCTTAAGCATGTACAGTGTTGCTATGCAGAATATAAACAGCTGGACCAAATTCTGTTGATGTCAATCTGAAAAAAATTGTGTTTCTAGGAGAACTGCTCCAATGGTGAGATCCTGAGCTCCCTGCAGCATGTGCGTCCTGGTGGTGGCTTTCAGGCCAACTTCACTATCTTTGAGAAGTGTGACGTCAACGGAACAAACACGCATCCCGTCTTCGCCTATCTGAAAGACAAGCTCCCCTACCCCGACGACGACCCCAACTCCCTCATGCAGGACCCCAAGTTTCTGGTTTGGAGTCCTGTCTGCAGGACAGACGTGTCTTGGAACTTTGAAAAATTTCTCATCGGGCCTGAAGGAGAGCCCTTTAAGAGATACAGCAAAAGGTTCCCCACCATTGACATCGAGCCCGACATTCAGAGATTGTTAAGATTAACCAAGACCTAAGAATAGCTCCCACCTCATAATGGCTTCTCATTTATCAAAGTCTATGCTGATGTGCTGTCCTCCACACTTTTAAGTCTTATTAAATGAGGGTAATATTCTGAAACTCTCAGAGAATATTACCTGAGGCCTTGTAAGTGCTTAACAGTAGTGGATGGCTACTTTCTGTATATTTTTGAAAACACTTTTGAGCATTTTTGGTTATGGAAAAAAACGTATAATGCAGGTTTAAACAGTAAAGTATGGTGATAAAAACATGAATCACATGAAGAACATTATGTATTTCCTTCTGCATGTTTCTCTTTCTTGTCCTATGTTGGTCTGGCCAGCAGATGGGGCTACAGATTTGATCAAGCAAACAGACAACCTCTGTAATGCATTAACATTCACAACACACACGCTCACACAATGTTTGCACTGGAATAAAACGTTAAACACTCTCACTGGTGCATCTTTCTTTTGAATTAGACTCCATGTTTTCACGATGTGCACCTCTGCTGCAGGTTGTCAAAAATAGCTGTTGTCATGTCTCTAACATCCCTGTATGGACATAGTAATGAGGCTTGAAACACAGTAAGAAGGATGTGCAGTTGTGATGCATGTTGTCAGTGCACATTAAAATGCCCTCTGAGATAACTCTCAGGCCATTCCTCTGCATTATGCATCCTCCAGCCTGCCGATTCATTCTTTATATGCAGAGATCTCCACTAATGCACTGGATCTACATTTCTCAGTGAGATCTGCTGATACCAGTAGCCTGAACAGCTGCAAGCTTTAGTGCCACAGTGACACCTGAAGACGAGCCCTAAGTCATGAATTCATTAAAGCGCCGCCCTCACCACCGTGTAATGAGCTCTTCTCCTGCTTAAGTTTTGTTTGCAAGATCTGCAGACTAGCAGTGGCTCACATCCACATCCGATGATGATCAAAACCACAGGCTGCACATGTCAGGCACTGCCCTAATGCTTTTGGCAAGTTGCTCGGGGGCATTTGTGACAGTTGTGAACTTAATCACCTGACACCGGTTTTCATTCCACTTGTGCTGACTGTAGTAGTTGTAGCCTGACTCACTACCGTTGCTCATTGTGGTGTCATGACAGATGATGGCACTCGGTTAATAAGTTAATCCTCCTGGTCAGTGTTTGCCTGCCAGGTAGTTAATGTAGCCACATACACATGCAGCTTGCAGAAAAATATCACCACAGATCATTTATATATAAGATCAACCACCCCACCCAATTATATAGGGTATAGCTCTCGATAGATTAAAAAACCTGGTGGAATAAGACAAACAATAATGTAATTACTCTTGAACTTGTGTAAATGTTACCTTATCTTGGCTGTAGATGTTCTCTAATTTTTCCGACTAGAATTAAATATCTTGACAAAACATTTACAGTTTTTCCATTGAACAGGTAAACAGGCTGAACTGGAACAACTGTATGTATGAAGTATAATTTTTGTTTTGTCACTACTTCATTGAATTCTGAGCTCTTGGCTTAGGTTAGGGTTAAGACGTGAATAGTGATTAATTTAAGGTTAGGGTTAAGATGTGAACTGTGGTTAGGTTAGGGTTAAGGAGGAGGTTTAGAAAAGGCAGTCCACATTGAATGGAAGTCAACACAAAGTTCTAAAAAGAACAGCTGCAGAAACCTGTGTATGTATTGTGTGTGTGTGTGTGTGTGTGTGTTCAAAGATTACTATTTAAGCAGAACAAAACAAACATCCAATAAAAAACACGAGTTGCTAAAACTGGAGCTTCCATGCTAGCTATCATGCTAGCTTCAGCTTCCAGTGAGACCTCAGGTGAGCACTGTTGCCACGGTAACGTTTGCTTTCCTTCCTCCATTTTTGTTTTTTTTTTACCCCGACCACAGCTTCTCGCGAGACTGCGGGTAAAAGTGGCAGAGGGGAGGCAGCCTGGATGATCTCATCCCTCCAGCAGCTGCATAGCGCAGCGAGGCCGACCCCTAACTTTCTATCAAACTTCCAAGTTCCCTCTCCCGGAGCAGGGACACACACGCACCGGGCTGGCGTCGGTTCCAGCGGGAGCTCGCAAAGTTTCTCCCCCTCAACAACCCCCGCGGAGGTAAGTGAGGAGGAGCCGTGCGCAGTGTGTGTGTGTGTGTTGGGGGGACTCACAGGGACCTGGCTACGAGTTGAAACAGAAAGAGGGAAAAAAAACCCAGAGCCCTCTTGGTTGTTGTTGTGTGACATCCAGGAGGGAAGGTGAGTCCGGAGCGTGGCGGCGGTGCTACGGTCATGTGCGGGGTGTTGCTCGCCGTTCAAGGTGCCTACACACACTCACACACACACACTCACAGACACACACTCTCAGACACACACTCTCACAGACACACACTCTCACACACACACTCAGCATCTGTCGGCGGTGTGAGGACAAAGCACATCTCTGTGATGTGTGGAGCCACTGCTCAGTTTTTATTTCTTCAACTAATGAGGCTAAGACGCGTTTGGACCCGACTATCACTTGGGCTGTGTGTCTGCTGCGTCGTATGTATATGCAGTGTATATGTCAAGGGCATCGCTTCCACAGGCGATTCACAGGTGGCACGGTGTGTCCCCCGCTGCATATGGACGCTCTCCTTGTGTAAATCGGTGTTTCTCCAGCGTGGTGTTTCCCCGCGTTGTTGCCACACGAGCACTGGCTCCACGAACCGGGCGATCTCCATGTGCAACATCTGTGCGATTTGACTTGTTCACAGCCTGTCCACGTTCAACATCTGGCCGATCAGACCAGGGCAAGCTGAACGCATGATGATAGGGGAATTCTGTACATCAGGGTATATGCAGGGTAGTCATGGACCCATTGTGATCAGATAATACCCATTCAGACACCTCCCTTTGCTCATTTATTCATGCCTAATGTGCAGAATATACACAAAACCATCCTTATTGTCCAACACAGGCACGAGAGTGAATACAGAGCATCACAGCGGAGGCACCAGGACAGAATGGGAAATATCTGGTAATGCAGGGACTACAGGGACTACAGGTTTCTTTTGCTAGAACCGATGCCAACCCTGCAAAGTTCAGACACATGTTCTTCTGTCTCCGGTATTTACAAAATACCAGCTGCAACAACTATGCAGGTAGGAAATTAAAAATCTCTGGGCTCCCCCCTCGCTGAATCACAGCTCCCACTCCAGTAGCAAAGCTTGGCATGAGTCAGGTGGAAAGAATAGGAAGCTTTGGAGTTGAGCTTTGGGCAAGGATCAAGGATTTTTAGCATTCTTGGTGGGCTTAGCCGCCCAGCGGCGGGCATGACTGATCACACAGGTCCCACTGCCATTTTTAATAGTGAGTCTAATCTCAGCTTTGTGCCGTCTGCTTGTTTTCACACCGGACGACTTCTTGCTCTTTCTCTGATGGGATTTATTCCAGGGAATTAATCTAATGCAAATGTCAGCAGCTCATTTTTTGTCACGACTGGGGGTTATATACTTGCTCCTTTAAAAAAAAAAAAAAAAAGAAAAAAAAAGTGGCCTACAATCAGGCCAGGGAGTTTGTTTTTCATGCTGTTTACAAAATGCCATTCAAGTTTAAGATAAGACAGACATGTGTGGGCCTGAAAACAGCTCCCTCAGACAGTGTAGTTTGCAGCCGTACATGACAATAAGCTAAAACAAACAATAAACAATATTTCTTTTTGCTTCTAATCAAAATGCAACTACAGGCAAACTCTGTGTCTCTTTTGGGAAAAACCTCTGCCTCTCACATTTCTCACCGTCGTAAATGGTCCTCCCCCTGTTGTGTTCCTGAAGGACAGTGTTTCTATTTTCACTGTTTGCATCATACTTCTCACGTAACAATAACAATTGCTAGCGTGCTTCATTTGTAGTAGTGTCTTTTCCAATGTACCCACACATTCAGATGCTTCCTGTTGCTAAGTTGGGCTTCAGTTTCTTTTGTCTCGTGTGCATTGGCTCGGAGGGAATAGCTCGAGCAAAGATAAAAGACAACAACAAGCGGAGCATTGTACTGTTTTATAATTTGCCCCTCTGGAATGTGTGGGCTGCAATTATGCTAAGTGGCCATCAGGAAATGCTTAAATTAACTGTTTACATTATATAATAAATAATGGGGTTATTGTTGTGATTGATGCTCAAGTTCAAAGTGCATCATTCTTTATTGAATTAATGATTTAAAAGATTGTAAAAGTTGTATCTAAAGAAGAGGTTTTCTTATACCGTTTTCCCTTCCCAATAATGATTCAGATACCTGTATTCCGACTTTGTATATCGGCCGATACCGAGTTCCAGTGCTTTACCAGCACATTAAAAAACAAAAAAACCCAACTTATAATATATTTCAACAGCTGTTTGCTACTAACCCTGTATGGAAGTGATGATTGATTTCATTATTGGACTCAGGTTTAATATAATTAATAATATAGAACTTCTTTTATTATCTAGTTTGACTATCATGACTTAGAAATTACTTCATCTTATAGCTCGAAAAGGAAGTACACATTGCTGTTTTAATTGTGTTACAGTGTGAAATAGTTCCAAATTGTTTAGTGTCTGGCTCTGACTCCTGGTAACGTTACGCTACGTTATCACTTTTCCTTCACTGCTTTAAAAACAGAACTTGCTAGTGGCAGTACAGCACAACTGCTGTTTTGGAGCAATGAAGAAGTTACATAATATCTCAAACTTCTTGAATTCACCTTTGGGGAATGTGCAGCACCACCTGACTGACGAGCTGCTCTGACGTGGCTGCCCCGTCACCTCCCAGTGTCTGTTACTGACAACAGACCAGATGACAAACCTTGAGATACAGACTCTGCATCATCTGGTGCACTGACACGGCCAATGTCAGCTACAAGGCTGATTTCTTCAGGCCTGTTTTTTCAATTACAAAGGCCAAAGTGAGTCATGTACTCCTGAGTTGTGACACGACCTCCAGTAACAGCATGAAATATACCACTTAAAAAAAAAAAGGAAAAAAAAGGAAGCTCCGTCACTTTTTGCATGTGTGATGTGTCTGGCCAGGATTTTTCACCCAATAGTCAGAAGTCAAATGACTTGATGATTATATGGCCTCTGTTTTTTTTTCCCTCAGTGTGAGCATCGTTTTGCTGGTGGCAGAGGGGGTGGATTAGTTTGACTGTAATGAGGTGTGACTGTGAATCTGTGCTTCCTGCTTGCTAAAATGTTGGAATGCTCAGTCTTTGTCTGGATTGGATGGTCTGCGGTGTATCAACAAATGGGGGGGGCAGAGGGCTCAAAGGCTACAATGGTGATGATGTAATCTCTTTTCAGCACACTGTCACTGACCAAATGCAAACAGACAAAGGATAATTCCCTCCTCCTCACCCCACCTGCCACAAAGTTTGGGTCAATTTTGACCATGACTGCGCTGACACCATGAGGACAGGTGCACGAGTGTCGCCGCCTGCTCGGATCTGTGCTGAGTGCTGGGTCTCAGTTTGGTGGTTTGTTTGCTTAAATGTCCCTGGACTTAAGCAAACTCTGTGTCACCCTGCTTCCAATTCTTAACCCGAAACCAAAACCCACAGCTATGCAGAGATCAGACTCTGTGTAATTCCCCTTTTCTGCTCCCACCAAACCTCATGCACACTGAAAATAGTACGACATGGTACAGAGATTGGAAGATGGAGAAAGGGAAAAAATAGTCTGAGAAACAACCACTTTTTAAAATAAGTAAAAGTCAAAAGTAAGAGAAACTTTCCATAATGAAATTTGGAATTCTGATGATGATGATGATGTGTTACTGCAGGCCATCTTTGCTGCCACACAGTGATGACGTGCCCGGTGTTGTCTCGACATGTCTGCCGGTTGCAACACTGTCTCTTGTGTTTGGCTCCGCACACTCTCTCTGGAAAGGATTACAGAGCTCTGCTCGGAGAAGAATCAAAACATCAAGCGGGGTTGCAAGCCTGTGCCCCATGCAGAGGCAGTGTGGGCAGCAGTGGAAAAATCATTCCACATACAAAAACCAACAGAGGTTTTGCTGTTGTCCCTCCTGTGGACAGAAATCTGAGTAGCAGGAATGCGTGAGGGCTTGGTCATGGCTGAGCTCGAAACAGATCTCGGTGCGTAGACAGGTCTGTTCAGCTTGTCCTCATTCCTGTTCATGCTTATAGCTGTTTTTGTTACTTTCAAGAGCCGCTTTTGCTTTGTGACATGTACTAAAGCAGGAATGCTCCGCACCACAATACATTGCATGCGGTTTTCTTCTCAAAAAACTTCAGGAACAATATCCGAGCAACACCTGCTTAAACAGTGAAAGTATTGTTGCTGGAGTTTGTGTTGTGTTTTGTAAAAAAAAAAAAGAAAAAAAAAGAAAAAACCCAACCTTGTATTGCTCTGAAATTCCACATCCTTTGCTTTGGAACCAGGGAATCCATTTCCACCCTGTGAGTTCCTGCTTTGCTCTTAACGCTGAGAGGGAAGAATGAGAGCACTGTGAGCTGAAGTTCTCTGCTAGATTCAAATGACTTTTATAAACAAACAGAGACTTCAGGTGGACTGAGTGAAGTGTGCCTGTTCCCTTTTCATGTAGCATATCCATGTCCATGAGTATTATTACCTCAGCCTCATTAATATAGCTTAGAAACAATATTATTCTCAATGTTAAGGTCATTCAGTGTATTAACAGTACAGTGCCTGATGAATTAGGCCATAGTCTCTTTTTCCCATGTTGCTCCAGGTGCAAAGGGCAGATAGGGCTGGCCATTAACAAACAGGACTGCTTTCCCAGCCTTTCCTCTCTCACTGCCTGTTTCCTGTGTATTTCATTGATGTATTCCTGGATACCCTGCCTACACTTTTTTTGCTACAGATGAAACTGAAGCTGTTATAAATATGCAGTTAGACATTTTCCTGTATAATACATGAGACACAACTTTCTGACCATATTCTAAGTGCCTCTTTTAGTGGTAAATTGCTGTAAATGAGGGGAGTGAGTTGTAATGTCTCTGTGCCATGTCTCTACAGAACTAATGACTAGTTCAGTGTGGTTATCATTGTCATTAGTGCAAAGGAAGAATGCACTGCAAGTTTGTGTTGCCTTGAATATAGATTAAGAGGAAGACAGAATTGGATTTCATACGTTGGGGTTTGGTGTAATACTCTGAAACTTCACCTTTCACCTATTCAATCCCAGGAGAATAAATCAGTTGTTATACTGCCCCACACAAGTTCAGAAAACACTCTGGATGCTTCAGAGTGGCTCTCAGAGCGCTCTAGTCAAAACTTGTACATTTTCCTACTCTGTGAGTTTGGGAATGCAAACGTACTAATTATTGCCAGCCGGGGGGGAAAATTGGGAGTAGAGGGAGGGGGATTGTTAATTGCATTTTGCTTCATTCTGCCTTCAAAACTAAAACAGAGGAATTGCTGAGACAATTGTCTGATTAATTAAGCACTTGCTAATTTGCTTGCATTTCACTGTTGTGTATTTAAACATTGTTTTGGTTTTTAATGGAAAGTAAAGTATTGAAAGTGCACTCTGGGCTGCTGTTCAAAATGAGATGTGGTTTGCATGGAGCTGGCTTGGGGTGCATGATAAACCACAGTTGAAGGGGCGACTGGAGCATGCCAGTGGCAGTGCAGTGCAGACCATCAGTTGCAGCAGCAGCACACTGCAGGTTTGCAGTGTGGTTTTCTGGCACAGATTGTGATTTTGCAGGGCACCACTGTTATGCAACACTAACTGACTTATCACAGTCCTAATGACTCTGTATGAATTGATTAACTCTGTGGCCTGACTGTTTATAATTGGATTGGAAGTGCACTGGGCTATGCCCTGGAAACGTGCCAAAATCAATGACTGGAAATGGTTTCCGTGTTTAAATATGCTACATAGTTGTAGTAGATTTTTTTTCACTCTAATCAAACCTTTCCACGTGCACAACAGTACATTTGGTAACCACTTCCCATTTCCAACAAAGACTGAAGCACACCTGAGCTTTTCCACTAAGTCCTCAGTTGGGGAATTAAACGGCCCTCCAAGCTGCAGGGCACAGTCAGGCCTCTCAAGAGACACGACAAAGAATCCCCCTGAGGTTTTCTGAGAGCATAATAAGCACTTCCGTTGTTGCACCCCCCCGGCTCATACTGAAACTCCTCCCCCCATCCCCAGCACTGCAGCCCATCCTGCTCTCTTGTTAAAATGCTTACCTGACAAGAACCTGTCCTTATTTGTTATGCTCCCTTTCTTGCAAACTTTGTACAGTTAATTACAGAATGGAATTAAGAGTACATCTTGCACACCAGACACACAGATAATGTCTAGTGGCTGCACAGCAGCTATTTGGCCAATGTGAGGTATTAATCAAGATTTCACCTTGACTTTGGTCTTCCAGGACTGTGTACCCGTGTTTTCTTTATCACTGCTGCTCCCTCAAGGATCCTATTGTTTCTGAGCAGCACTCCCATGCTGCTCTGCATCTGTGGGGAAATCCTACATTCAAAATGCATCCCACTGTGGCTTGACCCGATTCAACTGTGTAATCAGATTGGTTTATGTGCTCTA
The DNA here is from genome assembly GCF_024713975.1 of Paralichthys olivaceus. Taxonomy (NCBI): domain Eukaryota; kingdom Metazoa; phylum Chordata; class Actinopteri; order Pleuronectiformes; family Paralichthyidae; genus Paralichthys; species Paralichthys olivaceus. The sequence goes on along the minus strand of NC_091104.1, from coordinate 16,475,486 downwards.
CCCTGATTGCTGCAGAGGTGGATTTCTTACCCCCAAGCAGCAGTTGATTGATTGAAACTCTAAAGGATGTGTGGAGCATCTTGTGATAGATCTGGTTGCATTCTCGGGAGGGCCTTTTACATAGCCTGTGGTCAGTGCTACTGCTGCTGCGGCGCTCATGTTTCTCATGTTTGCTCAGCAGGGTCCTGACCCCTTCCAAAACTAGTCAAACCTTTTCTGTTCCTTAACATCACCTTGTCACAACTTGTCTAGACAAATACAGAACAAAAATGCATGTCAGTCTTTAAGTATCCCATTCTTAAAATGCTGTTAAAGAAATAAAGTTCTTTCCTATTGTGGGTTTCAAGTCCCTTTAGCGCTCTCTATTGTATTTCTTTGTTGTTGACAAATGGTATTGTTCTTTTTTCCTGTCAGACTGTTATCTGATGAGAGAATTCAGTTAATGTGTCTGTGTTTTAGCAACAGACTCTATGTTGTTGTTACTACAAGGAAACAAAGGCTAGTTTTTCTCTTCCAACATTTGATTGGTTCTAGGTTTTTTAATTAATAAAAGCTTTTTATAGTTTGTTGTGGTAAAGGCAGCCTAAGTAGGACTCCTTCTGCCTCTGTGCCCTGTGATATGCTGTGTTTGCTCCCTGTGTAATCAGGCAGAGGATGTGAGAGGACAGGGCAGTGGATGACTTCCAAACATCGCAGGCATCTGTCGTTTTGACACGTCTGCTGTGAGAATCTGTCAGGCTGCTGTGTGCTGACCTTGCTGCTCATACACAGTTGTACATGCAGAGCTAATTGCTCTCACCCTGAAACTGTCCTCATACCTCACACACACACACGCTCATAAATACAATACATATTTTTACGTACCTTTTGCAGTTTGAATTACAATAACAAAGATGGATTTTTAAGCAATTATCGATGTACAAGCATCCTGATGTCCTTCAGACCTGGAGACTCAAGACATTTGGAAAAAACAATACAAATATAAATCATAGTATCACTTGTAAATTATCTTGCTCCTTCAACCTGAATTGACTGAAGTAGTTAGTGAAAATCAAGTTATTTAGTTACTATATACTAATATTATTACTTCCGCCAGGGAAGTTAGGGTTGTTTGTCAGCGGGAATAAGCAAAAGTACTCGATGGGTTTCCACCAAACTTGGAAGAATGGGACATGGGTCAGGAAAGAACCCATTCAATTTGGAGCATGTCCAGTGTTTTTCACCAGTAACTTGATGAAAGAAATCTAGCATATTTAGGCAACTGATATCTATGAGTGTGTGCACTTTGGTGCTTTAAGCTCTCACTACAAAGGCTAAAATATTTGAATACATTTTGTGTTATTATGGCTTTATTTGATAGGAACAGTGAAGACAGACAAGAAATATTGTGGGGGCAGTTACATGCAGTAAAAGGTCTGGTCATCCAGATATTCGTTGCTCAGGGCGTTGACGCACGTGTTATGCACCCAAACCACTTGGCGATTGGGTTAACACACGACTTCTAACATTGATTAGTTTGTTTCCAGGCACTATTTGGGCCATGGGATCGGTATTCCAATAAAGATTTATGTGTCATGCATGCTTGTTGTCTTTAAGCATAATGATTTTCAGTTTTTATTGATTTAAATATTATTGACTGTGGATTTTAGTTCCACTGCTAGTGGCCTAGCCACAGGAGTAAATGACTGTTTTGGCTTGAGCCCAGCTAAGATTTGCACTGGGCAAGTGAACAGTATTCTAACTGATGGGCACACATATGCACACAGCATGACACTGTGGAAGGCAGCATGGTTGCCGCAGCCTCGTGCAGCCTGTGGTGCATGATAGACTCATCAAACGTCTCATCTCCAGCACTGGCCTCCACTCTTTCAAAACACCATGATCTCATTGGCATTTGATTCACGTGTGGTGACCCACTGTTTATCCCCCGTGCTAACATGTGACTTCGATCTAGTGGTATAGTCTAAACGAGTCCTTGCATATGAGATGCATACGACATGTGAGAAGCAGTGAGCGCTCATTCAGATTGGTTTTGCTCGTGAGCGCCTGTGATCTGTGAATGAAGTAATAGCAGGCTTGGAAGTGTTTAGCGGCCCCCCTGGCTGAGCCCCATCTCTGTCTTCTGGCACGTGGTGAGGCTGAATTAAAGACGACGAACACAAACTATTCACTCAGCCCTCCTCCCTGCATCAACACTGTTAATTATGCTCTCTCGCATCCCTTCTATTTAAATCCTCAACTGATGGGAACTGCTTCATCTCAGCAGACGCACTTGAGTACATGCAGAGGCGTGCCAGCCCCATGCTGAGCTGGGAGAATTTGTTTTGTATCAAGTAGGTTCACTGCTTTTCAGATATTAAAAGAGGGGATATTTACCTTTTGTTGCAGAGGAAATGGAGTGTCCATAAAAACACCTCTTTGCCCCAGCCCACACAGTCCTGTTAAACAAGGCACACTGCTGGGTAGTACTCACATTTCACTGGTGGCCTGGTTGCTCAGGTCAAGTTTGTCAAACACAAGTAATGCCTGAAATATTTACTATAAAGTAACAAGTGGAAATATTTAAATATAATAGTGATTAACCCACAGTATCTAAATTCAAATGTCTGACTACCTTCCAGACTCTTTGTGACAGGTAGAAACAATACCTGAGAGTCTCTCCAAAAGTAAAGGGTTAAAATTTTCTCTCTCACTAAATGTCACAGGAAAAAAATCCCATATAAATAATAAGTATTTTTCACCTAAAGGAAATGGTGCAGTCGGATGCTGGAAAAACACTGTTTGGCATTGTTTCCGTGTGGAAATGGTTGTCATTATGTGTTGTGCGTGGAGCAGGATTGATGCAAGAGTCTCATATTAAATTTCTCTAGATGTTTTTTGAAGTGTCCGTTTTAAGTCATGCCATCTGATATCAAAGTATGTTTGCCTTTTCGGTGAACCTTAGCACTCTGACTTTCCTCATGTGTTGAAACCCTGCATGTCCAAGGTTACTGATTAGTCTGCATTCAATAACAAAAAAGCAAAACCTAAAAGGAACCCACAACAGATTACTTTATAACCAAAAATAGACACAATAAAGCTGCTCCAGGGTATATATATTTTTCTGGACTCCAGTTGTCCAGAACTTTTTTCATTATGATTATTTAATGAAGTAACGGTTAATAATAAATAGAATTTTTAGCATCTCATAAGTTCAAATATGATCTTAGCTTAGCATAGTAGCAGTAGCCTGGATGTCAATTATTAAATTGTGGTTGTGCTTATCTAACACTGCAGGTGAGTGTTTTTTGAAGTGGCAGTTGAACTTTGGGCTTTATCTTCGGTTCTTGGCAAAGTTGTGCCACGGTTTCCTGCAATTATCTTTATGGTGCTTCATCTGTCTAGTGCCATTTACACACACAAACCATAACCGTTGATCCTGCTAATAGTCAACCTTTGTTTCTAACTTCTACTGCTGTGACAGTTATCCTTGATCCCTAATGATCTCACAAGAACTGCATCTGTGGGGACTGTGGGGATGGCAAAGTTTATAGTAGAGATGAGATATGGCTTTCATGGATTTACTTCTCTGTCACCTTATAAAAAGAATGAAAAGGATAGACTTTGTGGATACAAATCACAGCCGTTATCTATTGTTGGTTAACAAGATTTTGATCCCTCACTGGCTTCCCACCTGCAAATGCTGGCATCTGATTTTACTGGAGGCACGACTGCAGCAGCTAAGCTGTCTACGCAGTGGTGGTGACTGAAAGTCTGTTATTGAAAATTCAATTCAAATGTGCCTGTTTGGTTATATCAAGAAGAGATGTTGCAGAGACAATCCTGCATTTTGTTGTGGGCAGCCCAGATTGGACTTTAAACGGAGACCACAATTTACATCTCAAATGCGATTTCCAAGAAAAAATATTCTTAGTTTCACACATGTACTGCAGAAAGAACATCTCTACAAGCTGCTGGGGGGACTGAAGGGCTGTCTCTGATGTTTGCACAAATTAAAATCAGTTTGGTTTGTTGTACTCAAAAATAGCTACTGTCCCACGAGTTGCTAGTTTTTATTCTTAGGAGCCAAATCAATGCTTGTGCTGTTTTCTTTTAGTTTCTGTAGAAGTTGGTGTCCTACTTTCATGGATTTTGCTATGTGTGTTAAAGTCTTTGTCTCTGCGTGTACCTGTCCGTGTGCATCAGGACTTCCCTGCCTGTCTAATGGAGTCCTAGCGTTGGAAGTGGATAGGGCAGGGAGAGGGAAAGTGCCGCCCAGAGCAGACTTCCACTTTAAACCTCAGCCCCTGACTGCTGCAGTTCAGAAGCCAGGCAGCCATCTCATTAGAATTTTTTACATTCCTCTTCAGGCAGCAGCACACTGCTTCCTCCCCATTGCTTTTTATAACACACAACTTTTAAAAGCTGACAATCTTAAATCTCAGCCTCAATAAAGACAAGTCATCTATAACCCCATCATCCGATATGAGGTTCTAAACCAACTCAAGCTCGGCCTCTGTAGATTATTGTGTATATGGACCATAAAGCTGTGAAATTACTGTGCAGGATGTTGGTGATGGTTTCACAAACTTAAAATCAATCAAGTGTGTAAAAATGTGTTTTCTTTTTGTTTTGACTGGGCATCTGTTAGATTAAAGTATAAGATGTAGTAATTCATTTTTTGCTCTGGACAAGCAGACCACCTAAGCTGTTGACAGTGTAATTACCTTTTTTTAAAAGGACAAAGGCCTTCCTTGTCAAGTTGCTGGCCCACCCAGAAGATGACATTGGAAAAGGGAATGTCTTTACCTAAGCTATGTAAAGTGATTTAAGTGTCTAATGTAAAAAAAAAAAAAAAAAAAGTGAAAACCCTTGTCGAGTACTTTGTGGATAAGCGGAGAGGAAGGATCGAGGACACCCTGCTAGAGATAATGGCAATGAATATATTCTAGTGCTCCTTCAGAACTGTCTTCTTGTGCAAGGCAGTGAGTGATATTCACTTTGCCAGTGGTTAGCTCTGCCCATTACTCACGGAACTGTGCTGCAGTGATAGCGAGAGGCCCAGAGTTGGGGCAGAGCAGCAGCACATCACAAACAATGGTAATGATGAATGTCGATACACTGCCACCGCTTTTTGAAGGGCTTCAACTACACTTGGTGTTTGGATTGCTCGTGTGGTCAGTTGAGCAATTTGTTGGGTCTGTTCTCACTTTATTGTGGTGTGCCACTTCATCCAGAGCTGATATCATGGATTAAGTTGATTGCAAGACAAGCTTGTTGTTGTAAAGGCAAGGTAGATTCACAGAGGCACTTTAAAAAAGTGTTTTATAAAAGCCTATGACTTGAACAGTCAGTGTTGCACTTCTCTCCCAGAATCTGCCTGAACATGCCCTAACCCCCAAACACAAATGCTCATCACTTCCTCCACTGAGGTTGGTGGAATTCCAGGATCTTGGCTCACAGTTGGATGATGCTACTATCGTTTGTCTGCCAGCAGGCCTGTCTGTTTTTCTGTGAAGGTGTCAGGTTCTCAGGTTTGTTCAATCAGACTGGCAGGTTTGTGCCTGGATCTCAGCCAGATGCACATATCCAGGTGGAGGAAACGGACAGAAAATTGATTTTGAAAAAAGTGGGGGAGAGAGAAAGATAGGAGTGACTCCACAGCATCTGTTGTATTTATGGACAGCCATGTTTGGGCTCAATCTCAGTGGATGTGTAGATACCTCAGTTCCCCCCTCTGTCCTCAACACTCCCTCCTTGACAGGAAATTATATTGTGTAGAAGTCAGTGGATTTACTACAAATGCATTTTTTCGTCTCTGATGCTGTGATTCTCTATCGGACCTGTGCACAACCCTTTAAGCAAGCTTTCTCATTGTGGAAGGGTTTGACATTTAACAGTCTGGCTTCAGTTTTTAGTCATTATATAAACATCATCTTCCAGTTAATATGTGTTGCAGCTATGAGTCAGTGGATTACAGAAAAGCTATTTGTCTCTGAGTGAGTGGTCCATTCTTCTGCTTTCCTGTGGTCATCCTCCTATTTCTGTGTCTTTTGCTTCCCAATTCTGCTTCATATCGATCATTCCATCTCCACTGCATTAAATTCATCAGATTTTTCCGGCAGTCAAATCAGACAAGTACACAGCCTTAGTGAGGTCTCTTTACCAGGCAATTTTCAAAGACTACAACGTGTTGGAGTGGGGCCCCAGTCTTGCCCAAACCAGCACAGAGGGACCTTTGTGCCTGCTGCCCAACAGCCCAGTCAGCCCTTAGAGCAGGGGGAGATTAGGAGACGGGGAGAGCCAATGGGCTAAATGGTAGGGTGCCTGTTTGAAAGCCAACAGTGTCAGCCAAACAGCCCCTTAGTCCCTTTCAAGCTCACAGTAATTACAAGCTTGTAGGGCAATCCTTTGGCTCCTTTGTCTCAGCTCTGGAAACACTTGCCCAGTTTACTGGGAAACTTTATTCCCTTTTCTGTTTGGAGACCCAGGACGAAGAGTCTTTCAACTTCAGCATGCTGTCCATTCTCTTTGGGATACCAGTGAGCTAAGCAACTAGGATTGTTCTTTAAGAAACCCTTTTCTTGAGAATGTCTAGCACCCTAAGCTTTGTCTTACATTGATCACTCAGGTCTTGTTCTTTTGGGTTATCTTTACCTGCTCTGATATTCGTGAGTCAGATTTGGAAGAGTCAGACTCTTGGTTCATGTGTGTGATTCATCAACACTGTTCATCTGTCTCATTTCTGTCTGTCCTCCATCTTTTTATTTTATGTGTGTATGTCTTGTAACAGGTTCCTAGAGAACCTGCTGACTAAGTCACCTGTAACACACATTTGAACACAAGTCCTCAAAGGGATGTGTTACTCAATCCTTGTCTAGACTTGTTCTTACAACCATAAGAACAAATTGGAGCACTACGGAGGTGTGCTATGATGTCACCAGCACTTCATCTGCATCACTGGTTTGCTCATTCTCTACAGGCCTTATGGACAAACTGGGAGGTCAGAGCCCCATTACAGGGTGTTAACCTAATTTAGCCACCAGGCTCAAGCTGTTTTGACATGCCCCACTGATCTGCGAAAGAAATGATCAGTTTAAGTCTGCAAAGGATGGATACAATATGAAGATTAGAGACCCGTTTCCTGGGACATGTACATTGCCTCTATTCATGTGTCCATCCCTGTGGACACCTGGCCGTGGGAAGGAATGAGGCCCAGCACTCTGGGACTGGATGTGCAGTTTATCTTAGTTTCCCTGACAATGTTCACTCTTATTCATGTCAGACAAAGAGGGTGTTAGTAGGGCATGAATTATTTTTTTTGTTGTTGTTTTGATTTAGAAGGTTTTATTTAGCTGCTCCAGAAACCTAATCTGTTGCCATGTCCCAAAGAATAGATGCCCATTCATTTGAAGAGGGTATAGCGGCAACCTGCCTAATGTGACAGATGGAAGATCACAGTGGAGATATTGTCTTTCATCTTATTTAAATTTCTTTTGCCCAAAATTTTCACAAGATGCATGAAGATTACATAAAGTGATGCGGTTGTATCTTGGTGGGCTTGTGGTTGTACACACTCATCAGTTTACCATGAAGCTGTGACTTATTGCGTTTGCATTTAATTTTAGGCTCTTTTGTGAGGAATAATGCTCTGCTTGGCTTATGTCTGACTCCAAGGATATGATGCTCCACATGCAATATTTTAGAATATATTTCTTGTTTCAGAATCCTGATTACTACTACTACTGCTCGTGGCTTTAAGAGATAAGAGCAACATTTTAATTGCAAAGCAAGCAGATGATGGTTTTGGAACACTGTTGGGTTTTTTCAGGAATTGTTTCTGTATGTTTTACCACAGGATGTTCACTGCTTGTTTTTGAACAATGTTGGACTAACAGAAGGGGTTTCTGCTTCATAAGAAGCACAGGTTTAAAGGTTAGTTGTCAGAATACACTCCATGTTTTGAAATACGGCTGACTAGGGATGCTTTGCCTCAGGCACTCTGAAAACTGAATTGTCTCCAAAGCCTTGAGAGTTTGCACTAGAATTCCTTGCCTGACTTATAAATAGACTGATATTATCAAACAAATTGTCTCTGGAACATTTGACCCATCTCTCATTTGACTGCCACTGTGATAATGTTGCTGGCTACACAGCATTTTACGCTCTGTTCCTTTTGTTTGATTGACTAATATCCACTTTGATTGCTATAATTGTTTGAAGCAAAGGTGAATGTCCTATTTATATTAAGCAGTGTATGTGTATTTGTCGGTAAAAAGTCAACCCTGATTGTGGGATGCAGTGTGAAGGTGGCTATGCTGTAGGGCCGTCACAGTGCACTGATTGCTTGTGGCTAATGTGATCACAGGCACAGCCAGGCAGGCCCGGCCGAGAGTGGAGCCTTAATCTCCCCCAGTGTCTCACTGCCAAATTGGCCCAATTTGTCAGGCAGAGGATCATCATCCTCTTCTCAGATGACTTTCAAAGGGCCCCTTTGCTTTTTAATGTGCAGCTTGGCATATTTGATCCTAAAAACTGCAACTCTGCATTACAATTCACTAATGTTGGCTCATAAAGTGGCACATGAGAGACTTCATACAAATTAGAAGCCAATAGTTGGTGACAGAGAGGGGTTAGAGCTGTGCCAGCAGAACGAACTAAAGATTTATCAATAGATCCATATGATTATTCTCTACCTCATATGTAATCTGGGTTATTACACAAGTCTTATAGTGGTCCTTCTTTAATGTCCCCTTTGGATAAATTAACTGATTAAGGCGAAGGCATCACTTTGCTCACACTTTCAGGAAAAAAAATGACACAACTCATTTTTTGAATTTAACTGTGCTTTCATGTGTCCCCTTGATGCTTATGCTGAAATTGGATTGAAAAGTAGGCCTCCTTATCTAAAATTGAACATGTCACTGACTTTTCACTGGCTCGTAAAAAGCCATCAAAGGAGAAAAAAATTCAGTCTTGTCTACTTGCCGGTTCATATATAATGTGTGCGTGTGTGAGAGCGTGTGTGCGCGTGTATGACATGTATATATTTACATATATAATCGTAATCATACTTTCTACAAAGAGGAAATGTTTTCATGTTTATAATAATGCAGGCCCTGATCACAAAGTTTCATGTTGTGGATTTTATTTCAGTTGATTTATTATCAAAGATTTCTCTTAATTTCACTTTTATGAATGTAAGAGTGTTTTGTGAGTCAGAAAATGGATAATGTGTGTACTGACTGATTTCTTTTCTTTTTTCAGGGATGTGCAACAAAAATGCCATGTGACAGTGTCGACATATTTTGGAAAGTACTATGCAAGGTTGAGTACTGAAGAGGTTGGGTTTACCCTGTCACTTTTTCTGCCCCGTCGCTTGTTGATCCTGACAATCAATCTGCCCATGAAGACAGGGAGTAGCATCTCATCCCAGAGGCAGCCATGTCTACCTGCTAAGTGCCTTTAGCCTTTGGCACTGGTGTCATGACCAGCCTGAAGCACCCACCCATGGAGCGCTCTGTTGGGGGTTCCATCCCAGCCACTGATGAGTTTTACACACGCCACCTCCGTATGGTCAATGGAGGGACTGTGACAACACGCACAGACAATGTCCATGCCACTGTGAGCACAGGAGTGCCTAAAATGGGTGTACGGGCTCGGGTGGCTGACTGGCCCCCAAGGAGAGACATTACAGGGGCTCCGTGGCACTTAACTGCAGAGCCGGAGAACTCTGTTCTGCCCTCTGTTGGAAAAGGTCACATAAAGTTAGGCTCTATTATTAGCCCTCAGGACTCATCGATGCTGCGGAACATCCACAATACTTTGAAAAATCGTGCCCAGGCTAACAATTACAGTCCTGAAACTCGTTACCTGGGCCAAGGAGACTACAGGGGTCCTGCACATAGAAACCCAAGGCAGAGACGCATTCGTCAGCGTAGCAACAGTGACATGACTATCAGTGAGATGGAAGGCAGTGGGGACAGTGGAGAAGACTGGGGTCCAGCATTGGGAGCTAAATGGTCCCCTCTTCATCGTGAGTACGGTAGCACCTCCTCAATAGATCAGCATGGAGCAACTGGGGAGAGCTTCTTTGAAATGCTGAAGGGATATCAAGGGGATAAAGTTGACCAGCGTAGCCCTGCTCCAGAGAAACTGGAGGACATGTTGAACGTTGGGTCTAAGCAGACTATCGTGGATCTTCAGGAGGAGGTAGACAGCCAGCCTCCTAAAGCCAAGGACAGAGATAAGCCCCCCAAAAGACGCACTAAATCAGAGACTGGGGGTGAATCTATATTCCGCAAACTAAGAAATGTGCGGGGTGAGTTGGACTCCCCAAGAGCGGGGTCTGATGCAGAGGACAGCCGGGCAGAGGACATGGGCCCCCCTCTTAAGCCCTGGGTTTGTCAGAAAGGTTTTTCCCATTACGATGTTCAGAGCATGTTATTTGACCTCAACGAAATTATTCAGTTGCGGCAGACTGCAGGCAAGAGGAAAAACACCACCACTGGGGCTTCTGCTGCTGCTGTAGCCTCAGCTACCTCCACCCTCTCATCCACCCACAGCCTGCCTTACAGCTCCCCAAGTGGCAGCCAGGAAGAGCTCAGTTCTAGGGACAGTCCTAGTCTTGAGGCAGGAGATGAACAGAGCAACGAAATGCTGCTGAGCTGCCCTTGCTTCCGCAATGAGATAGGCGCTGATGGCAATGGAAGGCGCAGATTGGGAGCAGGTGGGATGGTGTATCATGGGCTTGTGGGTGGTGGAACAAGCAACAGTGGCTCAGGGACCCTGAGTGCGGAAGGAAACTTGTATGAAACATCTGTAAGCACACACTGCACAAATGCTGGAGTCGCAGTGCTTGAGGGACCAAAGGAGGGCCCCAGCACCCTCAGCGAAAAGGGCAAGCAATATATTGTGGAGCATGTGGACCTAGGAGCCTATTACTATCGAAAGTTCTTCTACCTTCGAGGTGAGATACATTCAAGTGTTTCAATACATAGACTCATTGACATATGAACGTGTCAACATTTCCCCAACAACTGTCTCTCTGCCATTTGTTTCTATGCCCTATTTCAGAGCACTGGAACTACTTTGGGATAGATGAGATGCTTGGTCCAATGGCAGTGAGTTTGCGCAGGGAGAAACTGGATGAGGACAAAGAGCATGGCCAGCAGTACAACTACCGCCTCATCTTCAGAACTAGCGAGGTCAGCCATAATGTCCTATCCTCTTAAATTTGGGATTTTTTGGGGTTGAATGTGAGAAAAGTTGTATTTATTTTGTTGGCATTGTTGGTATTTATCCTGTTACGATATAACCATCTAGGTTTTTATAGCTCAATTAATACTTTGCCTTCTCCTTACTGTCAAGACCAGCTCAAGATAAAACCCCACTCAGTCCTTGTTTCTTATTCTGCAAACAGCCCCTGGCCTATCTAGCTGTCTCACAACATCAGCAATGTGTGAAGATACTTTAGGAAATACACCGATCTTCCAGCCTGCAAGGCCTGTCAGTGCCCAGCAATCTCAAACAACTGTGTGGAGAGCTTTACCTCTTTGTTTCAGTAGAAATATACTGTCATATCTAGTTGCAATGTTGGCTGTAAGACCTCTGTGGCTGGCATGAGATTTTTGAGTTTTAAATGTTGGATTAGGGCTAATATAGACATGCACTCCCAAACAGAGGATAAAGCTACCTGCCTGAGGCTGTATGTTGGGAACTGACAAGTGCATGTGATTAAACCCCCACTCTTAAGATGAAGTACCTCAGGACCCCCACTCCTGATCCTACCTTTCAAATGCAGGGAACACAGGTTCATTGTAAACACAGGCCCAAACACAGCCTCAAGCTTGCAGGGGAGAAAGTCTCCATCCGTTCCAGCTGCTTATGATAGCAGAGTGATTGAGTTCACTCCGGGAGCCCTACCCAATGCAGACTCTGTGTATACAGAATGCTTGGAGAAGCCCTCCCACCTCTTCTTCTCTAGGCCTTGTGTCTTAATTGTCTTTTTGTTTTATGTTGGCGTGTTTAAGCATAAAATATTATTTCAAAAACTACTGTAGCCAACTGTATTCTTTGTTAGTGTCTGGGCAGGCAGGCTTTGCTATCAGCATGTTCCATCTCCAAGACAAAGTTCAAAGCACAGCAAAGATTCCTGACATGCATTTTTTGTCTTCTCGCTCTCCTCCTCCCTCTCTCTGTCCATTCAGCTGTCAACTCTGCGAGGTTCTATTCTTGAGGATGCAGTGCCGTCCACCTCCAAGCATGGCACCACCCGAGGGCTGCCCATCAAAGAGGTGCTGGAGTACCTTCTCCCTGAGCTGGACCTGTCCTGCCTGAGACTGGCACTCAACACACCCAAGGTCACAGAGCAGCTGATGAAACTGGATGAACAAGGGGTAGGAAGAATAGCGTAATATTCCAAAATTTTAAACCCATGTGTTAATTTTTAAGAATAAGAGCTGTGGACAATTGCTGGCATCTTAGTCCTGAATAAGTCTGTTAAAGAAGCTTTATGTGTATCGTTGTGTGTCTGAATGTGTTTGCTGCTCCCCAGCTGAGTTTTCAGGTAAAGGTTGGGGTGATGTACTGCAGAGCGGGTCAGAGCACTGAGGAAGAGATGTACAACAATGAGATAGCTGGTCCCGCCCTTGAAGAGTTTCTCCAACTTCTAGGAGAGAAAGTTCGACTTAAAGGCTTCACCAAGTACAGAGCCCAGCTGGACACCAAAAGTAACTCACATACTCTTCTAGATGACACATACACACACATTTTATACTTTTAAATGAGACATATGTTGCTTATATTCAGGTCATTTTAATTCTGGTTATTACTTACATGCTATAATGTTCTGAAAACATAACTTTCCTCATTCTGCCCTATTGTTGCAGCTCCTTTTTTCAGGCTTTGCATGAAATGCTTGGTTTTAGCTCCTGTCTCTTTAATGCCCCACTGGTGATAAAGCCCAGTCTGCTCTGATTGGCCAGCTGGCCCACTCTGTTGTGATTGGTGTAAGCATGTGAAGAAAGTGTCAGCCTCACTATACCTGGCTTTGTTAGGGGGCATGCAAGACAAGTCACTCTGCTGCCATTACACAGTTATGTGGAATTGTGTTGTCACATGACATGTGGGGGAGTAGACCTTTACCACAAACTTTGCCAACATTTTTCTATATTTTCTAATTTTGTATATTATCTATAAAACACGCTAGAAGAAAGATAATCTGAAAAGGCACCATATGTTTTCTCTAAGACCCAGGTTGATGTCGTGTGTCCATTGTGTGTCCATTGTTCTTGGAAAAGTAACACAAAAAACTCAATATACAGATGACACTTGAGTAAAACTGTTGAGCATCAGTTTTCACTGTTATTTCATCCATGCTGACATCGACCCACACACAGTTCACCATTGTCTGGTTGTTGAGGCTGTAATGAAATTGCATCCTGCCCTACAGAGAAAACACTGAGCACACATAATACACATGTGAGAGATGGATGTCACTATTTGTACCATGGGTCTCACACTGAATTTTTCCTGCAGCGGATTCAACAGGAATTCACTCCCTGTACACTTCATACAAGGACTACGAGATCATGTTCCATGTGTCGACTCTGCTGCCGTACACACCCAACAACAAACAACAGGTAAAAGTTGGAGAGCCCAGTCTTTTGTGTTATACCATTAGCTATGTATCAGGAAATGGAAAACTCTTTTGTTTGAAAACAAATGAAACCTTAAAGGAAGGGTGTATTGTATAAAGGAATGCATGACATGACGTGTGGCTCAGGTGTCAAGTTTGATTGTCATCCAACCTTCTTTCTAAAGAAATCTTAATTGTCTTCCAAGTATTTGCCCGTCTGTTAATGGAAGCACATGGTCTCATTCTTCTCTAATTAAGACTTTGCTTTTTTATTGACTAGTTGCTGAGGAAGCGACACATTGGGAACGACATTGTGACCATTGTGTTCCAGGAGCCCGGTGCTCACCCTTTCACCCCCAAGGCCATTCGCTCTCACTTTCAGCATGTCTTCATCATTGTTCGGGTGCACAACCCCTGCTCTGACACCACGTGCTACAGGTGGGTCTTTGCAACACATTAGGAGAGATAACGAAGCAAAATAATAGCTGAACTGAATGTAATGAGCAGTGAGCTTGCAGGTGTAATGTGTAGGGGCCACAATGGAAACTTTTTATTTTCCTACATGTATACAGGCTTTTTTATGTGTGGTTGTCTAGACTGGTCACTCACACCAGCATTATTGATCTGGTTTTAACTTCCTGTCTCATCCATTCATCCAATGCATGAGTTTGGATTGCAGAGGCTGCCAGGTAAGTAGAATATTCCAGACATCCCTCTTCCCTGCCACGCTTTCAAGGACTTCCTGGGGGATCCCGATGCATTCCTAGACCAGATGGGATATGTAGTGCCTGCAGCAAGTTCTAGGTCCACCCCTGGGTCTCTCCCCAGTTGTGTGTGCCCAATAAACCTCCAATAGAAGATCCCGGGAGGGATCCTGACAAGATGCCTGAACCACCTCCACTGCCATTTTGGACTTGAAGTGATCTCAAAGGCTGAACCCATCCATTTGGAGAAAACTCAATTCTGCTTGTAACCGTGATCGTCCTTTCGGTCATTATCCAGAGCTGATGATCATAAGTGAGGGTCAGAACATCGATCGATTGGTAGATTGAAAGCTTTGTTTTGCAACTCAGTTCCCCCTTCCTAACAATGGATTGGTACAACAACCGCAATACTTTAGACATCACACTATTCTGACTGTCCTCACTTGTGAACAAAATACACAAACTCCTTCAATTCCTGACGTGGTTCTCCTGTAAAAGCTCCTCACCACTCTGAGTTTTACCAGCGGCCTTAGTTTCATGCAGGTGGCAAGCATTAAGACAAAAGCATTGACTGGAAGGCATGGGTCAAACATAAAAGCCTGCTGCGTGACCTCCGTCCATGGTTTCTGAACTGTGTATGGTCATGTCAACTGTGTCTCCATGAGAATGTGATCAAATAGAAGCGAATGGCCCTACAGTGCCTGTCAAACCGATGTGAATTCTCCTCATCCCCGTCTCCTCTGCTGGATCATTCTTGGCCTTGTGATGATCAGTCTTCAAGTCTGTGTGGCATTCACACTTCTGCATCGCTACCCCACTGCACACACTTCCTGGGCCCCGCATACACAGATATTATTTACACATTGATGCTCCCTCTCACTCTTCTACTCCTGTTTCTCCTTTTACCTCTTTCTCACGCCTACTTGCACAAAAGTTACACACACACATACACACACTTTCTCCCTTGCACACTAATTCACTCAAATGCTTGCTCCTCCACACACTCGCATAATACAAGCAACCCACCCCCCACCCCCTTTTCCTCCTCCTCCTCGTCCTCTCCCTGCTTGCCACTTTGCCTTTGGGCAGCGTGAGCCGGAGTGGTCTGAAGGAGTTAGCGCCATGCACACAAAGTGCTCTCTTCAGTCGGACAAGCATGTGAGCGGGGAAAATTGTTGAGAGCTCAGTCCGTCAGAGCTCAGAGCGTCCACCTCAGGAGCAGACGGGTGAGTTTCTCAACACACGCCCGCATCACATTTGGGCTTTATTTCTAGCCCTTCTTCCTTTTTTTCTCTGGCAAGTTACTTATATTTTTTATGACCAGCTACTCTATCCCATTGAGAAGGGAACTGTCATTTAGCACTTTTTTGCCTGAGGAAGCATCTTCTGGTTTGCACGCTGGGAACAGAGAAAGAAGAAGCATGCCTGTTCTCCTGATTTGTCGTATTGATGAAATGGAGAGGCGCGAGACACAGAGTCCTTGAAGACAATCGAATGGTTGCCACCCCACCCAGAGTCAACTCACACACTTTCTGCCTTTGGCTTCATCTCATGTTCTGTGGATTGAGGTGCCATATGTCAAGACTTCACTCATGACTGTCGCAAGTGTTTCCCTGGATGCTTTCCCCTGGTGGCTTGGAAACAATCCTGTGTCAGGACAAGAGAAGTGGAACAGCTACAAGGATTGCCACTCTGCTGCCACTCTGCTGTGTAAAATTGTAGCTGCAGAACAGAATCGAGTTAATGTTGACGTAGCAAATACTTTAGTCGCCTTGAATTGATTACAGCAAACATTCTGGATATTTTGCTTCAGTACCCTGAAGAGCGTAGTTAATTTTTGGCGAAACCCTGAGGTAAGTTATCATTGTTTATGTTTACTTTGTATTTTGTGTGAGTTTCATTAAAACATGCTCAGCAGCTGATGCAGTGATTTGTCTGTGGATTTTTTGTCATCATTAAAACACACATCACACTCAGATTCTTACACACACACACACACACACACACACACACACACACACACACACACACACACACACCAGCTTGAAAGCTTGAAGAGGTGTTTGTTTTTATTTTTGGCATAATTTCACATGGCTTTGTTTTTATATCTTGTGCAACACTATGTCGGTAATGCATGTCTTCTTTAATCTCTTAATAAAGTATCAGTTATGATTTGTTGAGTCATCTGGTTATTAATAGTCAGTTGTTGCCTACTGCTGAGACTTGGATGATGCTCATGTCTTATTGAGCCAGGCCAAAGCATTAGTGGAGTAAGTGGCCCGGGGCCAGTGGGGTGCTAATCTGCTGCTTTCAACTTGCTGCCTTAAAGTCACACAGGGCCAACGAGGCAGATTGCATAACTAGATCTTTGTTTGGGAAATGTAGGCTGTCTGTGCTCGCCAGCTCTGGCCGTAGCACTGCTTCTCCATACCATGATGTAGCAGAGAGTGGCAGGGTGTCAGCACTGGGAGCTGGCTTGTCAACTGTGATTGGATGTATAGTATTTATATACGCTGGGTGTAGTCAGGCATGGTTTGCAACATTTCTGCTACAGGCAATGGCTGTGTTATCTGTTTAATGGACTGGAAGGCAACTTGTCAGGACTGTCACATCAGCTTATCCAAGGCCATGTCTCTGCTTTCACATTCTCATTGGCTATCAGCGTATATATGCACCTGACTGTATGTATACATATACACCCTCTATATAACCGTCAAATTAACATGAGGAATCATGCACCCAGAGGAGGAATAGACATGCAGTCAGCAGTTTGAAAAATCCAAATGGAAATTGAATCCCACTTAGTTTTAACACTATTTTTTTTTAATTAGCCCTAACCCTTAACCCTAACCCTTTGAGCCCAGTTTCATATGAAGAACAGGTATGAGACAGCACTTCCTACACCTGTTTACTAATTCATAGTAATGCAACTCGAGGACAGTCATTGTGTGCAAATGGAATAGGAGCAGTAGATGGTAACACGAGGAGAGCCTTGCTCGTTGATCTTTTAACGCCCTCCGTTATGCTCAAAATGAATCGGGTCAAAGGCAACAATACCTCAGGGAAACCATGTAAAGATGTCTCCACTTTGCTTTTTTATGAGCCCACATGTGCTGTTTGTCCTTGCAAAATATCACACCAGATTATTTCTTGGTTATAGGAATATGCACATTTGTTTTTGTCTCTGCATAATTCATTTATTTCATTTTAGATTAAATTAGAGTTCTATTTTATTTTTGTGTTTTTTTACTGTATATTATTTTGTGTTTGTTGTTTTATGAAATTATAGAACAAAAAACTGCTTTAATGACCACTTTTAAAGTACTTTTCTAGTTTTATAAATTCCTGCAGCAGTGACTTCACTATTTTATTCTCTTCTCCCTCTGCAGTGTGGCCGTTACCCGTTCCCAGGACGTTCCCATCTTCGGCCCGCCAATCCCCAAAGGTGTGACTTTCCCCAAATCAACAGTCTTCAGGGATTTCTTGTTGGCCAAAGTCATCAACGCTGAAAACGCTGCCCACAAGTCTGATAAGTTTGGTGCCATGGCAACACGCACACGGCAGGAGTACCTGCGTGACTTGGCGGAGCGCCACGTCACCACCACGCCACTGGAGCCCACTGGGAAGTTCCCCTTCATCTCTCTGGCACACAAACGACGGGAGAAGGTGCGTCCGTACAGTGGGGGGGAACTTCGGAGTCTTGGGGCAGTGACCTGGCAGGTGCATGCTGAAGATCAGGTGGCTGGTGCTGAACGCGAGTGCCTATTGGCCATCTCCAATGACTTCATCATCCTGTTGGATCAGGAGGCCAAAACAGTGGTTTTTAACTGTGCCACAAGGGATGTGATTGGTTGGTCAACGGGGAGCCCCGCCTCCATGAAGATCTACTACGAGCGTGGTGAGAGCGTATCGCTGCGCTCCATCAACAACAACACAGAAGACTTTGGAGAGGTTGTCAAAAGGCTGGAGGTCAGTGGGGCTGCAGCACTGTCTGACAGTACATCTGAGTAACACACACACAGACACCATCTGTTGTAGTGATCAGAGGTCACACTGAGCTAAACACCCTATGTGTGACAAACTGCTTGTAAGGAACACACATTAATCCTTTTATCTTGCACTAATAACTACTTTTTTTATCATCATGCTTACATTTTGACCAGTCACCTTGAAAGATGAGCAATGGCTCACTAGAATGATAGTAGAGTGCATACCTCAACCAAGGCCCAACAGAACAAACCACATTTAAATGACTTAGATCTAGACACAGTGTGTATTTCGAGCAGCACCAAATCGAGCCTTATTTTGTTTTAACCAAGATCCATGAATTCTCTGAGAAATCACAAAAATGTTGAAAATCATCCTATTTCGCAATATTAAAGAAAGTGACAAAAATAATCCTGTATAAAATCTAATGGGTTCTTCCCTGACGCATACCACACCCTTCCACCAAGATTCATGTAAATTGGTTTCGTAGCTTTTGTGTAATCCTCAGGTAATAAAGTAGAATCAACATACATTTCTGAATCAACTAACCAGTATCAATGAGCGCAGATTAGGGCTGGGCAATGGAAACAATATTAATAATTATCACAATATGAATAGCAATATAACAATTGTTGTTTTCTTTACCCTAGAATGGGCCTTTTGTATGATTATCATTGATATTGGCTGACATTTTTATCTTGATATAATTTTGGCCATATTGCTCAGCCCTAGAGCAAAGGTCAGCACTGTTTGGTTTGTCCCTGTAGCCACTGAACAGGTGTGACTGAAGTGCTGAGTAAGTTTCAAGTGATATTAGCGACATCCAGTCCCATGAAGGTATGAGGGTACGCTATGCTCTCTGTCCCCTCCCCCCAACAACAGTAGACTGGAAAAACATTAAGTATTGTTGGTGTTATTATTGCAGCATAAGGGCGACGCCTCAAATTATACAGTCACCAAAAAACCGCAGCCGTTTTATTGACTCTGTGATTACAAGTCACGCTAAGCATAATACATACTCATTTGGTGATATGATACCATTACTGAGGTTTTTAACGTGATGTAGGTAAGTCCATGCTCTTTGGTGGTTATTTAAATCACTCCTCAGACTTCACTCCCCTTCTAATTGATGGTAAACAAAGTTAAGACATCACTGTTGCCTGCGACCAGTACTGACACGTGCTTTTCTTTAAAATGCAGGAATGTGTTTGTGTTTTCTTTTTCATGGCCTTTGTTGTGGGCATCTTGACATGCATCAGAACAGTCCCGGGCTTTGCTAAACAGTATTTACCGCTATTTAATTTCCCTTAGTGAGAGGTAGGGGTAGACAGGATGTCTGAAAGTGGTTAGGTATCAGGGGAGTGTACAGAGTATTTTAATTTAAAGTGATTGTTTATATATGTGTTTTAGCTTGTTTGGGAATGACATGCGTCTTCAATGTAAGACAGTTTAGTAGTTTACCTGCAAAAGATTCTAAATTGGTTGAATTGAACTCTTTCTCTCTTTCTGTTCTGCAGCTGTTGACCAAGGGCACTCAGACCACAGAGATGACCCTGCGCCGCAATGCTCTGGGCCAGCTGGGCTTTCACGTCAACTTCGAGGGCATTGTAGCGGAAGTGGAGCCCTACGGTTACGCCTGGCAGGCTGGGCTGAGGCAGGGTAGCCGCCTGGTTGAGATTTGCAAGGTGTCAGTGGCCTCGCTGTCTCACGAGCAAATGATCGACCTGCTCCGCACCTCAGTCACCGTGAAGGTGGTCATCATTCCTCCACATGAGGACTCCACACCGCGCAGGTACAGTTAACAAGCTGTTTTCAGTGCCCAGACAATGGGGTCTGGACCTTCTCTGGAGTTTTCCTTTCGCATAAAAGCAACACAACTGTAGATTTTCCTTTCAGACACGTTCACAACAACACAGAATTCTCTGGAGCATTCAGGTGAGGGGCGGCACAGCATGTAGCAGGCGACATAACATTTTGCTGCAAAGATGACGTGTTTTTGTTTACAGCGCAGCCCTTATCACCAAAAACTCTCATCTCTCCAAGTTCATCGTCATCCTTTTCTTGCATGACATCTCTTTTTAGTCCTGAGCTATTTGTGTTATTTTGGGCTTTTTTTCAGTTCTGCGTCCGTTGTGAGTTAGAAACGTCATCAACATGCCAAGTCGCTCGCTGTGAACCCAGAGAATCTCCTGTTGTTTTTTCACGAGCTTTTACTTGGGAGCTGGCCGGAGCATGTCAGAAAACAGCTATATAGTTCTATATCTAGTATCTATAGATAAAAGAGGGACTGCAGTTATTGCAGCTGTATGAAGTTTTTTAAGTTTGACAGTGTCGTATTCTGACCATGAACCTTTCATGTGGCAACAGAGGCTGCTCAGAAATCTACCACATGCCACTAGTGGACTACAAGAACCACAAGGAGGGAATGCCCTATGAGTTAAAGTTCCCCTTCCGCCCGACCAACAACAACACTAAGTGGCCACGCACCTCATCAAGCCCTCAAACACGCGCCGCTGGCACAGGGGGAACGCTGATCAAGGCGCCGCCCTCAGACCTCAATGACCGTAACTCTGCTGTTATCCCTCGAAGTGTGTCCAGCGACGGGCGGCCACTCAACCCCAAAAGGTTTGCAAAATAAACACTATGCTGTTATGAAACCTGCAGACTCTGAACTCAAAGCTGTCTGGCGGCAGTATTTGTCTTGAATGAAATCCATGTGTCCTCACAGATACTCACCAGGCAACGACAACTACGCTCTGGCCTGCTCCATCGTGATGGGTCGCACACTGCACAACACAAACTCCCCCTCCAGCCTCTCCTACACAGACACCATGAGCTCCACCCACTGGAGGCAGAAGTCAGTGCCTGATGGGTAAGTTTTTTCTTTCCCTTGCAATTGGTTATACACCTCATATGAGCTATGCTGCACTTCCTGACAACACAAGTGACCTTGTTCACCCTCCCTCTAGGTTTAATAACAACAACTGCCAGTCCCCTGTGTCTTCTGCACGGCAGGCAGCAGGTGATGGGGCCAATGGGATCAAAGTTTGCTCTAGCACTGGTGTTGGATGGTCCCGATCAGGGGAGGTGGACACGAGCAGACAGGGAGACAAAGCCAATGCAGGTAAGAGGAACTATTAGTCATAGGATCGAACAAAACATAGCTTCTATAATTGTGTCACTTATCTTTGTTGTGTCTTTGCTTCCTGCAGACACTGTGGTTTCCAAGGTGGTGATTCCTCGACTGCAGCTGGCAGAGCAGAGCAGCCACATGTCTCCAAACAAAAGCACTAAGGTGAGCTGGAATCAACAAACACATGTAATTTCCTTCCCTTGTAAGAGCTACAGTAAGTGTTTATCAACCCTGCACTAAGGACAGTCATTAAAATGTTTCTTAGCACTGCAGTGGTAATCGTAGGTTCTCAGTCATTGAAGAGAGACAGAAGGGACACTCTGGAAAACTAGTTTGGGGAATATTTACAGTAAAACATCAAGAAACTATGTTTTTTAAGTTTGAAAATGACAGTTTGACTTCTCATCTGTCAATAGTTGGATGCTCCATATTCATCCAGCCAGTCGAGCAGCAACACGCTCTCAAGCAACGCCTCCAGCTCAGCCCACAGCGATGAGAAATGGTACGAAGTCAGCTCACGTTCAGGAGTACGGAGTGATCTAGAGCTGAACGGCTACCTCCAGGGCGCCTCCACTGACAGTGGCATCGACGCCACCTCCTTCACCGCCACCCAGAGCAGCACTTCCTCCTCCACAGGTGCCTTCAGGGCTAAAGACAAAATCCCATGGCAGGAGGACACAGCAGGCAGCCAGGGGGTAACTGACAGTTCACCTCCAACTCCAGACTCTCTTGTTGCCATCGGCGGCAGCGACGTCCCAGTGAAGAGCCCAACAGCGTTTCCTCTAGTTCCTGATGGTGGCTCCTACAGCCTGAACGATGCCACCTCCCACTCCAGGTGTGCTGCTGTTTTGTTACCGTCAGCTCTGCAGGAAGCTGAGGAATTTGTGTCCTCGCATCAATGTTTAATTAAACAGACAGTGATTCATTGTAGTCCAGATATATCCTGCACTGGAGCAGATGGAAAAGTCCAAAGCTCTGTGGTTTGGCACTAACAAAGGGAGAGGAAGATGGGAATAGCTGTGTGGGTGTGTGCACGTTTGTGTTTTGCATTTGTATTCATCTCCATCTCCTGGTATCAGTGATAGAAATAAGTGCTTGAAGTTGCTAGAAAATGCAGACTGAGCTCAGCTCCGTTCTCCCACTTTTCTAAATCCTACTTCCTTTGAGTCAACCAAAGCTTTCTTTCCCTTTCTCCTTGACTCCGCCAGAAATAACTCTGCTCCACCAAACCTGTACGTCGGCAGCTATGTTTTGTGCACACACAGACATAAAAGATGCTGTTTGAAAATTCAAGCTTTTATGTCAAACTTCGAAACGTTATTTGAAGGCGCTGAGAAGGAAGTGCAAGGACATTGTGCCCTATTTTTTATTTATGAATTCATTAGTTGATCGTATCTGCAGAAGTAGCAGATGCAGTGATTGAACATGTGGTAATGGCTTTAAGAGAATCTGACTGTTCTAAATGTGACTTAAAATATTTTTGACAATTTGAACAGAAGAAATTAATTTCCAGTCAAATTAATGAATATTTCCTCAACCATATGAAATTAACTGAGCCCTAAATAAAATAGTATTAAGAGAACCCCTGAAAGACCATTTGCTTGTGTATTTTACCATTACATGAATATCAAAGTCTGTGACGCCTTATTGTAATCTTGTCTCATGTCGCCTCCAGTTCTGGCCACTCGGGGAGCCCGATGGGTCACGGCTGCAGCCCCGTGTCACCACAGGATGAGGCGGCTGAGGCAGGCCCTTCATCTATATCCCAGAGCCCCCAGTCTCCAGGGACCAAGAGTTTCTACCCCCGTCAAGGAGCGACCTCGAAGTACCTGATTGGCTGGAGGAAACCAGGCGGAACCGTCAACTCTGTGGACTTTGGCAACACACGCAAGTAAGATGAATGAAGAATTTACTCACCCTCTGTGAATGGTTAAAACTGTATTTTTTGTGTTATGAGAAGGTTTTGTCCCAATGCTCAGCTCCTGTTGATGCTTTTCCACATTTGGTCAACACTGCCTTCATGTGGTGAAGCTGTGTATTATACTCTCTCTCTATTTTTTTTTTACATCAATATGTTTGGTTAGCAGGAAACAGTGAAGAAAGAAACGTCCTCTTTTTATTCATTTGAGGCAACGTTTTGTTTGTATGCGTCAATGAGCAAACAGTCATTTGTGGTTGAGGATGGCCACCGTGCTCACACTATGCAGCTGTTCAACAAACCACAGTTTTTCCTGTTGAAGCAATTACGTGTCATGTTAAGGGAAATAGTCATTTGCAAATTTTCAGTAACAGTAACGTCTTCTTAAAATCTCGGTCACCCCCTTTAAACTTTAAACTCCAGTATCTCTCTATTGTCATAGCACAGAGTATAATGAGATTATTTTCATTAGTCCAGATTGTGCACTCCCACAAAAATTCCAGATTTTTTTATATATATATATATATATAAAATGCTTGTTATTTGGATACAAGAGGTCTCTGTCTGAGCAGAGTTTTGCTTTCCTCTCCAGACGGCACCAGAGTGATGGTCTTCTGGGCGGCCAACCACAGCTCAGGGCCAATCTCCGGGGCTCCCAGTCGCCTCAGCGGCACACTGCCAAGTCCAGCCTTGAAGAAGACTTGAAGAAGCTCATTACACTTGACAGCCCTCCACCTACTACAACTGATGAGAAGGTACTGAGAAAAGCTGCAGTCTCTTTCTCTTTACTGGTGCTTGTAACATAAGCTTTCTTTCCACTGGTTAAAACAGCCACTGACATCCACTTACATCTGGCTTTTGTTTTGGTTAAATGACTTAATGAGTTTTTATCAACATGACACATGGGTGAATGTTATTATTTCTTTATTTTGGCAGCTTAGACACTGACGCTGCACCTTATCTAGCACGACATTATGACACATGCAGAACTTCCGGGCATTGGCACCAATTAGCAATGAATTTTTGTGTATTTATTGTTTTTTTACATCTTGGGAACAATGTGCAACAGTTTTTTTTGTATCTTGCAAAATGCTACACTGGCAAGACAGCAGTGGTTTTCGATGCATTCATAATATTGAACATGAAAAAAAAAAGAAGCAAACTCTATTGGCAATGATAAAGGAGTCAATCGCCTTTTGTAAGCAGGTTTACTCCTGTTTAATAAAACACATGTATATGTGCTTATTTTGTTTTAAAAGAGGTCATAGTAACATGGTAGAGTGAATCCTGACCAGGACAACTTATCCCCCTGGAGGTACTTCTGCAGTTGCAAGGGACTATGTAGAACACTTAATGAATTAAAAATAAAAAAGATATAATTCTCACTCTGTCTCACCTCAGACCTCTCATTTCTTGTCTGTTTCCGTCCATATCTGCAGCCGTTGTTTCCAGGCCCGCCACCCAGTCGTCGCTCCCTGCAGAGAACTCTGTCAGATGAGAGCATCTACAGCGGGCAGAGGGAGCCATCCTCCGTTGGACAACGTGACACGCCCACTGACCTTCTGTTCAGCTGCTCCACCATGCCACGCTCACCCACCATTCGCCAAGGACCAAGCCGGCGAGTGTCACACAAATCCCTGGGTAAATATTATGCTCATTCTCATTATACCTGATAGCTGATCATAGAGGAGGGAGGGTCATACATATGTTGTTTGTGGGTATAATAAATATTATAAAGTTTGATTTGGTGATTTGTAATCTGATATTTATTCTTGCGAGAGTTATACAAAAAGCTCCCAAAGGCTAAAATATTTCTCACATTCTCAAATACTCATGTAGTTTTAGCATTGGTTGCAAAAATGTTTCTGTTTTTCTGTGTATTTAACTTTTCTGTTTCTCCTCCCAGGAGACCTGTCGGCCACAGAGAGCTCAGAGCTGGAGCAGGAGAAGAAGAGGCAGCAGCTGCAGGATCCCGCCCTCATGCCCCTGCCAGACAATGGGGCAGATGGTCCACTGGACTGGGCCCACCTGGTGGATGCTGCCAAGGCCTTCGAGGGTAGGCTCACATTGTTTTCATTTCCTCCTAGAAATCATTTGGAGTAAAGGTTAATTACTACTATTACCCTTCTGTTTATTCTGACCAGACGAGGGCACTGTTACTCCATATTTGTTCTCTCTCCAGGTCTAATGATGTGTTTGACTGTTTCCTATTCAGAGCAGAGGTTGGTCTACCTAGCAGCCCAGGAAGAGAACTCCATGGCTGAAAGTGCTGCAGCCACCAGCCCCCAGCAAGCTGAACCTCAGGCAGCCCCACTGAGACAACCCTCACCTGGGTAAAACTGTTTTCTCTTATTGCTTTAGTGTCCAGCTGCAGATTTCCCCTCAATAAGCTCATACCACTTTTTCATTCTCCTCCCTGGTGGAACATAAACAAGTGAAATATCATTAAATAGCAGCCTCTTTGATTGAATTGATTACTTTTACACAGTTAAGAAGACCAGGCCATGGACCACTGCTTTGTTTTGAAGTTTCAGTATGTGTCTCGGCTCATGTCTTGTTTGTCCCTTTTGACAGAGAGACTCCAGCCTGTCTGATGGGGAAGGTCGGCCAGCTGGAGTCAATGGTGAAGGCCCTGCAGGACGACCTGAAGAAGGTGTGTTATGCTTCTGTTGTATGTTTGTAAAGTATTTGCTAAACATTAACCGTGCGTCCAACTGAAACAAAGCTGCCTGCCGGTCACAGAATGCAGATCAGACAAAAAGCTAATATTGTGTGTCTGAGTTCCCCGAATTGAATGACACAAGTTTACATGTATATCCTGACCTCAGGGGGGAAAGCTATACCGTATATATGTCAGGTGTGTTTTGACAGTCAAGTATCTTGTTATAGGTAGGGAACATGTGTAAACATAGCTTAGGTTCATTATGTGTTCTCCACAATAGCTCTACAGACCTATTGAAGTAAGAGGAATAGTTTTCAGAGACCAAGATCCTGTTTAAAGTCTGAAAATGTCTATTTTTCTCTGAGCCCAGTGGCCAGTGCAGCACAAACCACTGTCTATCCAAAAATTCTGATCTGAAATTTAAACCGAACAATGCTGATGTTTCTACCATGGCAACATTCCATAAAATCTGCAAATGGTATATGATCAGAAAATGGCACACAAAATGTATTCTCAGGTTTTAAGTAAGAATAATGAAATAATAAATATGCACTTTATTTATGCAACACTTTTCAAAACAAAGTTACAAAGTGCTTTATATGAATAAACAAGATTTCAGGACAAAGATAAATAAATGTAGGTAATTAATAATACAGAAAATAAAATTGAATAAACCACCCAACAGTAAAAAGAATTTGATAAGAAACAAAGAGGAAGTGAAGGAATAAAGCTCCAGGAATAAAAACCAATAAAATATAATGCAGGTAAGACATGTTGACAATGAAACACCAAATTAATAAAACAATATTTTAAAAATATATGTTTTAAGAAGTGATTGTAAGGAAGGATGATACTTTAGATGTATTGTTGCCTCTTCACTGTGTAAAAAGATAAAGTCAGATCTTTCGCATGTGGTTTTCGTCCTTTGTTTGGTACCCTCTGGGTACATCAGTCATCATGAGGTGCTTGTGACATAAATACATCAAAGTTCATAACAAACTTTGTGTCGCCATCAGGAGAAAGATGCTAAGGTGTCACTGCAAGCTCAGATCCAGAGTCTGCGAGAGGACAACCAGCGCCTCCTGGAGGAGTCCTACAGCGCCTCAGCCAAGCTCAAGAAGTTCACAGAGTGGGTCTTCAACACCATCGACATGAACTGACACGTACAGCCGCTGACTGCTTGGTATTAGGAGTTTGACCACTACTCAAGCTGATCTGCATCTTGGTCACTCAGTACTTTGCACACTTAATGTTTCATCAAGGACCAAAACTCATAACATGAGCTGTTTCTCTTGGGCTTTTCCAAACCAGTGCCAACACGGACTTGAACACACATGCCATCCTTCAGCCTTCTGGATCTGTGGTATACTCAGCATGATAGACCAAGAATCATTACAAGAAAAGACACAGGGGATACAGAGAAAGAGCTGTGGTCCGACTGTGTAACAGTTTTGATCAGCATGCGCCCCTTTCCTTAAGATTTCACAAAACTTTATATGACGCTTTGTGTCCGATCTAATGGATTGTTGGTTTCCCTGCATGCCAGAGAGAGCAAGATGTTGAAACTAACCTAAAGGGATTTAAAGTCACTGTCCCTGTTTAGCTGCGCAGCTAATTACAAGTGAACAGATTTCCAATTAAAAAGCTCCAACGCAGTTTGAAATTTGTTCCACTCATGCACGCGTTGCTGAAAATGGCCCCATCTTCCCCTGATAGAGGTTGACACTTTCTAAGAATTACATGACCATGTGTTGTAAATGAATCGCTGTTTAGACATCCTCCAATTTTCACATTTCAGTGGTCACAGCACTGATGATTTTTTTTTAATTTCATTACTAACCAAAAGAAGAGAAGCTATACGAGATGCTTTAACGGTAGCAGTGTGGGTAGGTAGAAGCAGACAGAGAGACTCTTTGCATAGCACATAACGTAAACACTGTAAGGTCAAGTGCCTGTCTGTTTTACCTATATAACAAGATTGTACAAGTGTATCACATGTATGATTTCTCGAGGGTTAAAAGCAAGTTGAACTTGTACAGGACTACTGGTCACAAGCTGATGAAAACGTATATTGTAAAACTGAAAAATATGGGTGCCATCCTTAAATGGAGAAATTTACAGTTCAGTGTCACTTATTCAGAGTTTTGTAAATATATGATGTTTACACTTATTTTCTAACTCCTTCCCTCGATATGAGACTGTATGTAAAGAGTATTTATGATTCAAATGGCCAATTAAAGAAAAACAGTCACATGCAGTCAGTTCTGCATGTTCTTCTAATAGTTTGAGAGAATATATACCATTTAAGCCAAAACAAGAATAAATAAAAAATATGATCCAAAATAAGAGTTATATTTATGTCCTCACAGTTTATTTCCAGCCTTGCCTGCTGCAGTGCAATAGAGCTGACAACATGTAAAATGCTACATGGAATTACCCCCCCTCCTCCATCCATCGCATGCTAAAAGGCCTCAATCTGATCCCTAACTCTCTCTCAGTAGATTAAAATCGGTACGGTTCAGTAAGTAAATAAGATGTTGCTTGAATCCTGAAATTCCAGCTACAGGTTTCTGTAGTGCGTGAATCTGCTTGTAAGCCCAGTCTGGATTTATGACCAGAGAAAGTCCTTATTTAAACCTCATACTGTAACTGTTTCCTTTTGTACTCGGATACTGTGCAACTGTATATAAGGAGAATTTGATATTCATCAGAATTTGCACCAAGATTATTATTTTTGATGTATTTCTGCTTTATTGGCTTGGATTTTGTGGAGCGTGACGGGAGCTACATGAAAATGATAAACAGGGGAAAAGACGAGGGAGCCTGACTCGGAGGAGAAGAGTCTTGGGCCTCTAGCACAGCAGAACCTCCCTGCACCTTTATTCTTAACATGTGTGACAGCATGTAATTCTGTTTCCATTGAGCTGTGATGTGTACAAATGTTTATATCTATTAAAGATATTTTGTTGAATTACACCTTGCCTCTCCGAGTGGCCTCAGTGTGCGGTGCTGTCAATAACAAAGACAAAACGAGAAAAACAGGAAAGTAATATAAGTATTAAAGCTGCTTGGGGCCAGCTGAGGTGGCTGTGAGAGTCATTTGATAAAAGAGTAGATCCAAGTGAGTGCAGTGGGATTTCTTTCTGGATTTCACCATCATTTTGTGCAACGCTATTTCATCAATTCCTTTACAGCAGTGGGGGAATGGGGGACTGTGGACCCCCTGGCACCTATGCCCTGATTTAGAGCATAGGGGCCAGTGTTATGAATGTTGGCACATGCACGTTGTTGTGTGGTATAAACTCATGTCCATATTGGCCATGTAGTGATCTCTTTCTAATGTACCTCCAGTGGAAGAGACAAATCCATCTATATTCTAGTTCTGAGCAAAAATACATTTCTCAAGTTGAAGCTAATGAGGCTGCAGTCTGATGAAAATGAGTGAATTTCTTGATTGGAATGTTTTTAAAAATAACTTTTCTCTCTTCAGTTTTTCTCCGTTGTTTCCCTGATGAACTGCAGCGGAGGATGAAGAGCAAGTAAAAAGGTCTATGGAGGCTGTAGTTTGGCACAGAGGTGCTATGAGCTAACGTCAGTGCTAAGTGCAAATGTGATTTAACATTTAATATGGAGCACACTCACAATCTCAGCTCAGGGTTTTAGCCTGCAACATTTTCTAGTTTGCACTCAACACAAAGTAATGCTATGCTAATGGGTCATTAAAGTACTGGACAAATTTTAAAACCTGCCATGATGGTGAAATGTTGCACCAACACCACCGCCTCGATCCTAAAGGGACCTAAAGACACATCTGTAGTTTTATCACCTCCGCAGAGAGCGTTATGTTTTTGTCTGTTTGTTTGTTTATTGGTTTGTTGGCAGGACGAGGAAGAAACAAATTTTGTTGCGGATCCAGGATAATAATTTTTTTTTGCACTTTCTTTGCCAAACAGGAATTTGTGACTACTAAAAGTGTCACTGCAATATACCGATTTAATTCAACTACTTGTATGTTGATCTGCACATTTTGTTATAGAATATATCTGTTTACACATGTAAATTATAGATATTCTATTGTCAGATCATCCATTGAGAAGCATCTGTGCCATTTGGTTCAGTCCACTGAGCTGGAATTTAACTTGAATTTAATTAGGAATGTGTAGGATCATTGGCAATTTAAAAAAAAAGAAAAAAAAGGTAGCGTAACACAACAATAGAACCGTCTCTTTATATTGATTGTAAAAACTCACTTTTTAACTTAAAAGGTCCTCACAGTGACAGTCCCTCAGTATGTTTGCATGTCGTGACTTTATAGCAACACATTTCACATCTTTGGAAACAAAAAGCTTAATATTTTGAATCTGTACAGCGCAGATTGTGTTTCAATACCAATACAACTGTGGAAGCACATTAGCTTCAGCTGAACCCCTGAACAAACGTGACCTGCCCCATCTCCCATATTGGAGTTGCATCAGGATGGCATAAGGACAGCCAATGGCGAGAGAATGAGGAACGTCAGTGCAACCGATACATCTTTCATCACACACGTTGGGCTTGTGCTCGTTAAGCAGACTTGAAAGATCATGAATTGAAATAATCTCCAGTGCATCTACACATGCTCAGATGCAACATCAGCCTCACTGCATGTGTTTGTTCTATTCATAATGAGGCCTCTTCAATTCCTTTGCATGCATGCAGCAGGATCTCTGTCTGTCTGTCTGTCTGTCTGTCTGTGTGGCCGGTGGTGTGGCTCTTCAACAGGCTGTTCAATAATGTAGCATTAATGCAGATTATAGCTTGGCTGGACCCCTTAAAGCAGATTAGAGAAGTCCTGTCTGTCTGCCTGTCACCTTGTTAATGACGGCCCTCCTTAATGCCAGAGCAGCTCATGGGACAGGAAGATATGCTGATCACAGTTCACGACTGTCACTGTGGGTCGTGTGTGGTTGTAACCGGGGGGGAGAGGGGTAGTGATATCATATTGCTTTATGGTGGATGCATACAGAGGTAGATGTATAGTTGTGATAGCAGAGCTCTGATAATCGGGGGATGGGGGCACGTAATATAAGGCCTGCTCTTTTCCAGCTGAAAGAAGAGAGAAATGTGTGGAGTAAGCACCGTGGGCCGCCGAATGGTTTCACACTCTAATAGGCACGCCACCGCCAACCGTGACCTCGGTTTCCCTTGGTTACCACATTTACCGAGAACAGCAGTTTTGAGTCGCTCAAATTGAAATCTGTCTTTTGCCTGAAGAAGAAAAAAAAAGCCAACATTTTGTTCTTTTATTAGTGAGAATTGGGCTTTCGCAGCTTGATTTAAAAAAAAGAGCTTTCAAGGTCTTTTCTGTGTGTGTGAAGAATATTTGAATCGCCTCAGATATTTTCAAAAGCTGTGTAAATGGGGGGTTTACAGAGCCTGGACCTCCGCAAAGATAACAACACATGCACTGCTTGAAGAAAAGAACGCACAGTGTACTTTGACGACTGGTGAACTGGTTCTGTCAACACAAACATCTGTCTGTGTGTGTGTGTGTGTGAGGCTGTGTGCAGTGTGTGTTCATGCTGCATGCATGCATTCACAAATTGGCCATGCCATGTATTTATGGAGTATCTTCCTCGGGGGCTTTTGGGATCTCATTTACTGCAGAAAAAAAAAGGTTCATTCGTCTGTGTTGCCATTTAAGCTTGAGTGAGTCCAGAGTTTTCCGAGAGAGAGGGAACAAGGAAGGAGGAGAACACACATGCAAGAGTGGAAGAAACATGAGAGCATGGCTGCCGTCCCCGAGCACAGAGATGGATTTAATGGCCACATGAAAAGATATCAGCTCCAGAAACACAAACACAAGTCGTGGGGAAATTGTCTAACTTGTGATCAGAGGCTGCTTAAGAAAACAAGCTGCTTGCACATGGAGCTTTGAATGGGAACTTGAAAAAGTGTTTTCTCTGAGGCAGCTCTGGAATATTTATTTATAGTGTGCATGTGTGTGCTCAGTAACACTAACTTGTTTTTAAATTAGCATTTCAATATCCGTCTAATGAAATGTTTCTTATTTTCAGCATCAGTGGGCGCTGCTGCAGTGTGCATCTCCCTCTGTCCTCCTTTCCTCTCCACTGTGCATTCACTGCTCTCTCTATCTCTCTCTCTCTCTCACACACATACACACACACACACACACACACACACACACACACACACACACACACACACACACACACACACACAAAAACACACACCCTCTGTGCCTGTCTTTCTCCTCCCTCTGTTTTCCTCTTTATATTCTCTCTAGTTCCTTCATCCCACCTCCTTTCACAACTTGATCTACCCCCCTCTATTGCACATCATCCCTCCCTCTCTCTCTCTCTCTCTCTCCCCCTCCCTCTCTCTCCCTCTCTCTCCCTCTCTCCACTCTTTTGCTCTCCCTCAGACTGGAGCACATGCAGACAGAGGGAGAGGGGGGATGAACGAGGAGGTGCGCACATGTGAGGATCTCCTGAACTGCCGGGGCAAGGCAGGACTTGTGAAGAGAGAAAAAGAAGAGGAGGAGGAGGAGGAATAGAGGAATACTGCAGTGACCGGCCAGACTTTCTCACTCTCTCTCTCTTGCTGCTTCACTGCTTTCATCCCCCGTCTTCTTCATCCCCTCCTCACTCTCTCTCTCCCCTCCTGCCAATTATACCATGAACCTGCCTGCTGCTTGTTGCTAAGGGGGAGCCAGCCGGGGGAGCAGAGTGGACCAGGCGTTATTTTGTTTCTAAGGTAATGAAGGCTTCAGTTATGGCAACTGTCAGGTGTCACAGATGTTGCTTTGCACCGGGCTGCTCGCCTGCTGAGAGTGAGTACAGGGCTCTGGGATCCACAGTGTCAGTGTGGTTCTCGGGTGGATCTGGAGCACGGCTTTGCTCTGTGCATGTTTGTGTGTGTGTGTGTGTGTGTGTGTGTGTGTGTGTGTTTGTGTGTGTGTGAACTCTTTGCCAGTTTGTTGCAGTTGAATGGACGCTTGTGGGGTTTGTTTATTTGGGCCATTGCAGGGGATTCTGCCCTGTGAGTGTGTGTGTGTGTATTTGTGCAACCACCTCATGAATTGGCATGTGCAGTGTGCATGTGCAGGGACACAGGGATGTACTGTATATCAGGGCATGTTGCTGCTCTCTGGCCGCCTTTCAGCAGCTGTCAGTGTCCGTATCCTCACCGGTTCACTTTGACATCTTGCATGGGCCTTGTGTGTGTACTTTCATTTGCGTGCTTCAGCAGCTCAATTTGGGAGGAAGCAGTTGCGTGGAATTACAGCTTCCTGTCCATGGCGAGACCTACTGGCCCTCTACTGTTTTCTTTAAGCAGGTGCTATGCAATCCATAGTCTCCTGCCTCTCTCTATATGATCCTTGAAGCATGTGCAAAGATTATCTGTCTAATGTGCTCAGGCTCTAAAAAGGGCCCAGACATATCAGCCGATGGGGAGTGCTGCACTCTGCACTTCTGGTGGCAATAACAAACAGTGAGGCGAGAGCGGATGATTACTTATTCACTCATGTGCATCACCATGCTCTGCGGTGTCATAGATTGAAGTGAAGAAGCCACCTTGCATGTTGTGCAAGCGGGCGTCACGCTTACTTTTAGCTCTATTTTAATGTTCCTCTCTGATCTGCAGTTGCTCAAACTTGTAGCACGGCTGCAGTTCAACTTCTCCTGATGCATTGCCGGCGTTCGGCCCTGGGCAACATGCAGTGCTACCTATTCAGTCAATGTATGAAGATTTCATATTGTTCCTGCTCATGTGTGTCTGTCATGAGAGGCTGTCTGCATCCTCTCTCTCCCCTCAATAGCTCATCACGGCTCTTTTTGCAAAAACACTAAAAGCTGTTGCAGTGAACAGTGAGACCCAGCAAGCCATGTGATTATTATTATTATTTTTCCTGGTCGCTTTATCCTCTCGCACTTTGTCTTTCATGAGTACCAAAAAATTATGAATGTGTTGAACTGTGTAATCCCCCCCCCCACTCCTCTCTCCTCTTCACGAATAATAAGACTAACAAAAGCTTTAACCCATTTACTACACATGCAGGGGGGGAGTGGAGAGACAGTGATGAGGACTGCGTGGAGGTTGTAAATAAATCCTTTAACAGCAGCTCTTGTGTGAGCCTGAGGGGTGGGGGGTGGGTGGGGGGGTTTGTGGGGAGTGCAGGCAGATCTGAGGTAGCCATCGCATGATTGCAGTTAATGGAGTCAAGCACGGTTAAACCATAAGCATCAACTCACTGAGGTTTCATTCATTTTCAACATCTGTCTTTTTTATCTGACGAAACATGACTCATCATCTTCACTGCAGTGGTTCCCCACTTTTTTTTTGTCTGATCAGAATTTGGTTCAGGCCAATGGTGACACTCTTAGAGACAATACACAAAACAATATAGACAATGTAGGAAGAGTGGGGACAGTTGCAAAACATTTTGCATTCCTCTCAGTTACCCGAAGACTATTTGGACAAGACCAACCATACTTCTGTGTATTCAACTTACACCTGTTCTCTAATCATCCATTGGAATATGACTTATAATTCACAATGTTTGTTTGAGTCAGATTTTGCAACATATTTGCTTTTGGCTCAATTCGAACAGTAACAGTTACAACAATAGTATTATCTATTTGTTAATATTTATCATCTAACATTTATGGAGCGGTTACTTTGAGTCATGTGCAGATGATACAGATGCTAAACAAGTGTGAGAAATATAGAATGGTACAGTATGTTTTCTCTATTTACATATTAATCGTGTGAAACTGAAACTTTAAAAATATTTCTGGGTTTTTATTTTTATATAGCTTATTAATAAGTTGTTGCATCTGTCCCCCTATACACTATAATAAAACATTGTGTGCTAGCTAGATGCACTGACCTTGACACACGCCAATTCTACAGTTTATCGTTTATTGTATGATGACGAATTTGCCTCATGGGCAACAAACAATATTTTGGGGGACTTCTTGTGTAGACAGCAGATATCCAGGCCAAGACTGTCTTCAGTTTGTCTTACACGCTTACAGTCCAACGAGTTTCTTTTATCACAAGTTAAAGGTTTTAGCACACAAACCCTATCCTGCTGAAAGGTGATTGGTGATTGGTCACGGAGACCAGATTCTGCACATTACCTGCAGCATGTGTTTATAATGATGAACCAAATTGTCCTCTAGACCCAAAACACCACAAAAAGTATCACTGTCATTATGGTCAACCCCTGATCATGCCAAATAGGTTTAACACTCAATAACCACAAATACTGTTCTACATATATACACATTTTCACTTTGTATTTTATATTAATGATTTAACATCATAGCTTTGTTATTATTCAAAATCCATCAGTGTGTACTTGTGTTCTCTTATTTTTCCCCGTGTGGCAGGAGCCTCCTCTCCGAGACAGCAGCGTACATTTGAGCAGCTGAATGTTACAACGTTAAAGGGCTGGAGGATTCTTTGGCTGCCAGGAGATAAAAGATTAATAAAGCTGACTGATGTTTATCAAATTGTCATTTTGTGTCCTCCCACTATCCTGCGGATGTTGGGTGCTGTGTTCACGTGCTGCATCCGTTTCTTTGACAGGACCGAGTGAAACAATGGCCGAGGGATCCAGAGACCAGGGAGGCGCAGGAAACAATGATCCTGAGGAGGACTCCCCCAATATGATCGTCTACAGAAAGGTAAGGCTCAATCTGTGCGCTGCAGTTTTTAAGATATGTGAAGGGGCTGCAGAAACACTTGCTGAGGAGCAGTGAACTCCAGACAGGCTGATGACAGTTCACTGGTCTACATCAGTGTGTATCTCACACACATGTTGAACTCAAATGTTTCAAACATCTACTTTACCTCTTCCTACACAGGAGCATCACAAGGAACTTTGGGGGTCTGGGACAAAAAGGGACCACCTCAGAAGAAAGACACGATACCAAACAACTGTGTAATACACATAATAATATGAAAGTTAGTGCAAACCCCCACAAATATCCCAGGCACATCACACACACACGCACTAATGTCAACATTCCACTACCAAACTTCTAAAAGAACAATGCTTTTGCCAGGAACCTAGTAAAATGGGGCCTCGTTGTGGGTTTTTTCTTATCATGGTGTCACTGTACACATCATAGACCTACTTTATACCAAAATTAACGAGTACACAACATTTTTTGTGGTGGGTAAATCTGCTTAAGATTGACGTATGACCTTGCCTTTGTGTTTGTTGTGTCATGTTTGACAAAAGCACCATGGACACCAGTGACAATGTTACGGTGGTTACACTTTTATATCATTAACTCTTTTTAAACTCAATGTTAACTGACAGATTTTAGATGGTTTAGAAGTACAATGCTCGTCACAATGTTGCGCTGGTGCAGAGCCAGCATCCAGACTGCCAAAATAAGGAAGAAGAAGAAATTGGTGCATTCCTCCGGGTGTTAGGTTTCCATCACTGCCGATCAGAGCCGGAGCTGCTAAAAACCTGAGTCTACTGCAGAGTCATTTCACCTGGGAGTGAATGCTGATTTTATCTAATACCATTAAAAACAAAAGCCAGATGTGAATGGGTGTTGGTCTTTTTTTTTTGACCAGTTGAAAAGAGGCAATAGAATTTAAGGGGGGTTATCACAAAATTGTATGAGCCACCCTTTCTCAGCTCATGGGCCCCAGGCAATTGTCTGATCTGCCTGCCCTGTTGCAACGCCCCTGTTCCACCCACTATATCCATCACAACTCTGGCAAACTTCTTCCCTCCAATGACTTAATAAGCTCTATATCCCATCAGCAAGGGGTCCTTTCAGTGTCAAGGGTAATTACCTTGTCCCCATGGAACCTCACTTTCAATGGCTGCTATTTGATTGGAGAGGTCGAGCAGCATTGCTGGCTAATTATGTGGATGTTGGGTTAGGGAGGAAGTGGCTTATTCTCCAGGGTTTGGATTGGGAACAGCCAATGAGTGGGTGGTTATTACTCCTCGGCCGACGAATAGCTTGTTATTTCTGCTGCAGCGCTGTGACAGCCCACTCAAAAGACAAAAAAAAGAAAAGAAAAAGCTTCCTTTGATCAGATTTAAACCACGGGATCCACTGCTGCCGCTGAGCCTGCCGTCTTGATTATGGTAAAAAGTGCGGCAGCAGTTGACAGATCCTGTCCCACTGTCCCAAATCTGTTGTTTCATCCCGCTCATGATGATTGCGTGTTCATACAGCTATGTAAACACATTAGTGGGGGGGGGCAATAAGGATGTGAAATAATTGCTGACAGTGGCAGCTTCAGTTTCTAAATCTGCCTTTTTATGAGTGTTGTCACCGTGTACTGTGACATGCTGCAGAATTCCTACCTCCATCTTTGTTAAAGACACCTCCAATCTGCAGCTCACGTGGAGGAACTGTCACGACCTCCTTTGTACTTAGAGACATGAGAAATCTCTTGCGCCGCGTCTGACTCGGATTGTGTGCGATGAACAGAGTGTCACACGTCAGCAGTTGGCAGCACAAAGGGAAGCGGATGTGCATCGACAGCAACAATTCACTGGTCTATTGTACAATATATACTGCCCCTGTTAGGGAGGCTGTGAGACTCACTTAAAATCTCTGCCGGGAATCCAGGAATGATAATCCATAATCAAATTAGAGCTAGAACAGTCACAAGAGAAAGCTCTCTCTGAATCTTAGATTTCATGTCAGATGTCACATAACTGTCCAGAAATATTTGGATGATGCATCCGGGTGCGTTTTATGCTGTGCTTAGTAATACATTCATTATTAATGCAGCATTGTCATTATCCTCCGTGTATTGTAAAACGCTGCCGCACACAGAGAACACACTGTGGCTGGGTGTATTACTAGGATTCTTCATGGATTTCTTCATGGATTTCACAGTGCAATCTTCATTATGTAATGCTACAGATGCTTGGAGGCCATACGTTTACCAGGCTCGTTGTTGCTTGTCAGGCTGCCGCCGCAGGGAATATTCATCATTTCATGTTTTAGTCATACGAAGTGACAACAGACAGATGATTCTGAGAGTGACGGCATATATCTGCACTCGCCGCTTTGAACATTTTGTTCATTCAAAGCTTTTGATGGAGAAAGCTGAGGATACAATGCAGATATGTAGAAGTATTTTTCAGATAGAAAGAAATGATCAGTTGAGCCACTGTATTTCTTTGTGATGTTTGATTACTGGGATTGCTGCACAAATACAAACTCACTATATCTTGGTCTACTTGTCACAATTTCCTTGATTATTAAACTTATTATTCTTCTACTACTCACATATACAGAAGGTGACGTATTATGACAGAGTATTGGGGTCACTTTCACAGAAAAAATCTGATCCAGAAGGAGAGAACTCCAGTGACACAGTTTCTCCTTTCCAGATCTTTTTTCTTTTTCTCAATATATTATGACTAATATTACAAATTAAATAAGATAATAATAATGACTTTCTTCTGATTAACGACTTTATTAATAGAGAAACTAATTCTTTATTGATCCCCATGGAGGAAATTCTGGATAAAGACTGCAAGAGATGCCAGAGATCGAACCCAAGCCTTATACATGCAAAGCTTGTGCTCTACCACTGAGCTACATCCCACATTGTGCCTAAAATATTATGATATTATCATGATTTTATATTTTCTTTAATACTTCCCTAACCTTCCTTCATGAATCTTTAAAGTTATTATGTCTTCTAATCTCAAAATATTCCTCACCCCTATTTGACTCCATGCACTACTTACACTACATCTCTCTTCTCTTTTCTTTTACCATTTCCAACTCTTCTATCTACTTTAAACTACTTTTTCATACAAATTTAAGTCAGCAGTTGAGTTCAACTTCAGCTTGTGCAGACGACAAGAAACTTTAGAAATCACACTTTCACGTTTTATTGATGTAGTTACTTAATTTCACCTCAGTTCCAGTCACAGCCTGAAGATGTCAAAGAGGTCACACGTTAGAGAGGTGCTATGGTTCTTTGAGGGCAGAGCGCCCATGGCCTCTGGACTCAGTGGGTGGGTAGCTTGGCGCAGCGTGGAGGCGCTGCTCGCAGAGAGAGGCAGATGGCCGCAAATATGCTCGGCCGCTTGGGAAAACACTGGCTGCTCCATCCCAAAGGCCTGAGCCCCTGTCAGCTGAATTATTTATATGAGTGGGACGTATCTGAAATGTACGGAAGGTTAGGGTTAAAATACATTTACTTATATAGCCTTATCTGTTTCTAAACTATTAAGTTAGCTGTGTAGGCTGTCAGACAAAGGTGAACATGGTGTGTTTAGCCATTAGACAGGCAGAGTGCTGTGGTGGGAGATTGTCTCATGTCCGTGCAGTGTAGGTGCTGTGGTGCGATATCATTCTGTCTCCTCCCACGAAAAAAGAGGAAGTGAAGCAAAACAATCCAATCACCGCATGCCGTCTTGCCTCGAGAAATAGTTTGCCCCCCCACACACACAGAGGAAGTCATACACAACGATTCATGCTGGCTTGATGCACATTACCTGTTTTATTGTTGTGACTTCTCCGCGCTATGTTTGGCATGTTCACGAGAGAATAATGGCGGGTAGATGAGTCACAAAAAAGAAAACAATGAGGCAGAGAAATGCAATTAAGCTGAGTTTAAAGCTCTGATGGGGTAAAGCTGGCACACCATTAATCTCTCATCCAGTAGTGCAGGTGCTCGTCTTCCCCTTTGTGACGTTGGAGGCTGGGGTTTATCCGAGCTGTGGTGATCGCCTGGATTTTTGACACACACAGTTAATCGTTGCTGAAGGACTAAAACACTCCAGTCCCACCACCGCCACTCAGCGAGAGCTGAAGCAATTGTGCTGCATCCCTTTCTTCTTTTTTACTCAGGCT
This sequence comes from Paralichthys olivaceus, assembly GCF_024713975.1. NCBI lineage: Eukaryota > Metazoa > Chordata > Actinopteri > Pleuronectiformes > Paralichthyidae > Paralichthys > Paralichthys olivaceus. The sequence goes on along the minus strand of NC_091104.1, from coordinate 16,435,596 downwards.
GTAAAAAATTTGATTGGATGATTCTTGGCAGTCAACTCACACCGGGAGGTCTGCGTTACAGCCGTAGCATGTGTGCTACAGTCGCACACTTTGGTCCAGATGGGTTTTCGGAGCCACTGGCGGGTAAATACCAGAAATGAGCCAAGCAAGGAAGTTCAAAGGCTCTGCTCGCTGCCAGTGGCCCTTGGGTGTGTGTGTGTAAGCTTTAGCACGCCATTAGCAAAGAGCACCATTTTATTGACAATTGCAACTGTGTATTTCTTCTGTAAATGGATGTAAACGTGTGGTTATTCAAAAGCGCCATCTGTAGATCAGTATACTTCTCAGCTATGTTAGCAATGTGTTTGCAGTATCATTCTGTCAGTCCCATTGATTGTTTGTAGAGATGGATGAAATGAAGGCTTCCCCAAAGTGAAACCAAAGTGTCTTTTTTGCCCCCCTGGTGGTTGGCTGCAGTATAGGTCATAAATCTTACCTCCTCCCTGTTGTGGATGGAACATGGACCAAAGTAAAATGTCAAAGTAAATGGTAAATGGTCTGTATTTATGTTGCGCCTTTTTATTCTTGAGGACCACTAACTTTACAGTAAAGTTTATTGCCATTCACCCACTCACACACACATTCGTACAGTGTATGGACATCACACGTACAGTACACAAAGTTTTCAAAGTTTCTGTCTTTTCTGTGTTTGACAAGAATAAAAAAAAGCAGTTATGCTACTCTGTTTATATTTAATGTGTGGTCATTTACACATACGTTACCATACATTGTTTGGTGGCAAAGGTGTTTTTATACATCCTGTAATGGTTATTATTATTTTAGTTTAGTTTTTTTATTATATATCAGTGCTGTTTTTCCTACTCTTCCTCTTCTTCTTCCAGATTAATTTCTTTTAACAGCCTTCTTGCTGATAAATGATTGAATCTCATTTCAAGCATCCAATCCTTGGAAAAATATCTGGTCCTCTGGGACCTCATATCTCCTCCCCCCTATTCATCTATTCATATCCAGCACAGTTTTTATCATCACTTGGTATTTTTATCAGTGTATGTGCTCTTAAATGTGAAGTGGGGAGCACTTGAGGAGAAAAGAACAAAGGATGCAGGAGGAAGATGCTCTAATGTCTTAACAGAACATTTCCACTCACACAGACACATGTGATCACAGTGTTGTGGTACTTGGTGGTGAAGCTTTGCTCCTGTAGAAGCAGCTATGGGGTCAATTACAGTGATGTCACACCTGGGTCACCCCTTCAGACTAACACACCCTGAGTGACGGTAGAGGAAGAAATTACCGTCAATGCCAACTTTCACCTCCCACACTCCCTCATGACCGGGTGTCAGCTGGCTGGGTTAAGGATGATGTAGAGTCGGGACACGGAGGGAGTTCTCTCCCATCCTACGGAGCGGATGATATGGAAATAAAGTCGAAAATTACAGCAATCACACTCCCAGTTAAACACTGATTCCCCCTTGAGTGGCAGGAGATGAGGAAATGACTGTAAATGACAAAAATCACATTCGCCTACCACTGACAGCTGGCAGGTTTAGAGCGCCGCAGCGGTCAGAAGAAAACTCGCCTGCCTGTCTTCTCTCTGCCGTCCATGAGTCACACTCTGTTCTCTCTCTTGAGTGCCCGTGGGGCTCTCGGTATATCTCTCCTCTTTTACAGCTAACCCTCCATGCGAGGTGTCTACGGGCCACTATTCTCTGTTCCTCTGTGCACTTAAGATAGCACAGTCGGGACCGAATGGATGTCACCTCTGCAGCTGTATGGACGAGCTCTTCTGGCGCTTTATCATGTATGACCGTTTTTAACACCGTCTCCACTTGCACCATGAGCCTTTATCTGAGGCGCTGGTATGGGATGAACTATCAGGGTCACGCTGAAGCCTGTGCGTCTGTATGCTAAGTGCCAGTGTGGGTTGCTTTCCTAGTTGGGTCAATAAGATAAAACAACAGTAACAGTGCAAAGCTCCATCTATTATATAACCAACTCCTGTCTGTTTAATGTGCTGGCCCGATTCCTCTCTCGTGAAAGAAGGAGCCAACACATGAAAATCCTAGAAGTCCACTGAAACATAATGGGATAATAATTCAGTGTTTTGGCAGGCAGAGCTCTGTGTTGATGGGATTATTCACCTCATCCACTGAGAATCACTGTGACTGCAATAAAAAGCTTTTTCCCCTGTGAGTAAAGTCCTTCCTGTGCCAGTGATTCTCCTGTGTGCGGACAATATGCTCTTAAAGGAGCACATTTAACAATGAAGCCAATGTTTCTTCTCGAGTCGATGCATGCATAGAGTGATGATAAAAGGGAGCGTGGTGTGAAGGGAGGGGAGGGGGCATCGGCTGGCACCAGTGTGTCCTACTTCTAAATACCCTCCAAAGCCCCTGAGCTTCCCACTTATCGCTGACTGAAAAGATTGCTTGGAATTGCACTAGAGATGCAGCGCGCCTTCAATGCCTCCTACTCTACTGCGAATAACCTCAGCATCTCTGCAGGACACTGACGGGTGCTCGCTGTTTTCCTGCAGAGCAGATGATCTGAAAACACAGCAAATATCTGTGAAATTGGGGCAATGGACTCGGACTGGTCTTTGGACTGATGTAAGCGTTAGTGAAAAAAACCGTTGACTAATTAAGCGCTTGTTTGTGATGCTGATGAAGAATCAACTCTCATCACACCATGTACAGTAAATACTAATGGGTTATTGGTAGCTGCCCTGACATTATTATGTTAAAAGCTGCTGGTGCTGGGGGGGGGTCGGCGTGACACTCTGACATGTTTGACAGCAGTGACTCGCTGGGCAAACTGCAGCCCTGTGGTACTGCTGACACACTGAATTAGTGAAAAATGGCATGTGAAAAAGAAAACAGGCTTTTACAGCCCCACATGGATTTGTCACATTTTTCAAAACAAATGCATTCACAGCATCAGTGATAATAATTACATATCTGCAATGCACTTTATGTCAGTTCAGCAGTAATACATGAAGAGCGAGGTGATTTAAAGAGATTGAAACGTGAATCCAAATACAATCATTCTCAAGTAGTGAAGTAATAGTAGAAATATTCCATCCCTCCATCCATCATTATCTATATTGCTCATCCATTAAGGGTCAGGCTGGGGCTGGAGCCAATCGAATATTAAAAAACACCTCAGGAGTCTCAGCAGCCTGGACTCATACTGAAGTGAAGCGTCAGCATTGTATTGAGTCGTCCAAGCTGAGCCTTGCTCGGTCAGGAGTGATGCTGCCAGTGCACACAGAGACAAGTAGGAACCCGACAGGTCACATCTGCTGAGTATTGGGGTTTCACAGCAGATTCTATTTAAAAAGTGGGATTCAGCCCAATGTAATCTGCCAGGTATAGTCAATTAAACTTACATCAGCAGCTGTGCTGAACGCTGCCATGCGGCTTTAAAATGAACAGAACCAAATCATCTGCGGTTGGATGCTGATTTTTTGGCAAACTTGGGGAAACAAGCGGTGAACAAAACACTGACTTATTATCACCATGTCATTTTCACATCCATCGAACGTTAGCATTTGTGCAGTGGGTATAGAGTCACTACAAGTGATCCATTATAGCAAACAACAACAAAAATGTATCAATCCCCAAAAGATAGACACAATCTATGAGAAAAATGTATCTACTTACATGGAGGAGGCAGGATCTTTGACCGAGACTATAGCCAGCCACCTGGTACAAATTTAAACACTTTGGCTTTACTTTTGTGAAGAAGTGATGTCTTCCATCTTTTTACAGTCTATGATAATGTTGGGATTGGAGGTAAGGAATGGATGCCATAAATGTCTTTCAAAATGTAAAATAAATATTTACAGGAGGTTAAGGTTGACTTAGGTTTCCTTTCTTTTCATTTTACAACTGGTGTTGTGTTATTAAGGGTTAAGGGTTTTCAGGGTCTGCAGTAGCATCTAACACTGATGAGCACAGGTCATTAATGGCTCTCTGAATCATTTGTGTGTGCAGCATATGTACGGAGTGAGGTGAAGTCTGCATTTACTCATGAGTAAACTGCAGTTCAAGTGATGAAAATGTAACAGTTGATTGAACATTAAGGTTGTTGGAGCACAGGGTGTGTCTCTCCTGCAAAATAACTCTACATTTATAGAGTATGAATCAGACATATGAGAAATAAATCCATCATAATGTGGAAAGGTTTTCATCTCTAACCTTTTTCCAGATTAATGCATCAGAATAAAAACATCATACACACACACACACACACACACAGACACACATACACACACACACACACACACACACATACAGATATATATATATATATATGTTAATTTTACCAGAGTGATAAATTACGTTCAATATCTCACCCTACCATGCATATTTCACTACTGCTCCTCTTCCTCTTTTACAAACTTCACTTTTGGCTTCAACTTCAAACCTCAGGAATCATGTCCTCACCTCCCCCATCCAATTTTTACCCTGAATACACCGCTGATGAAAGTGGAGTATTTTGTCGCTGCTGGCACTTTGTTCTTTTCGTCTGTGGTATATTTTCTTTTTGTGTTGGCAGACCAGCTGGTGATGACAATGTTTTAATATGCTCAATGAGGCTGATAAAGTACAGTTTTGCTGATGAACAAAAGCTGTGCACCGCTTGCCCGATTACAAGATATGTCATGGTGTAATCTTTGAATGCTTCATTAGACGACCTTGTGTCTCCTCAGAAACTAGAAGAAGTTCCCAAAGAATAATAAATGATAGAAGAATCTAACCTCACTCATTTGAAAGGACTGGTAATTACCTCTGACAAAGACAAAGAGCGTGGCAGAGTAGAATACAGCATCACACAATGAAGACTGTAAATGGAATATGCTTATCAACAGCACTTTGTGAAACATTACAACTGTAAGGTTACAGAGTTGCAGCACTGTCGGCCAACATCCCGGTTTGTGTTGTTTATGGAGACGTCTGATAGGCTGATAGATAGAAATGAGTTTTACCCTAAAATAGGTCTGATAAGCGGGAGGCAGACAGAGAGGGACAGAGCATCATCTGTGCCCTGTTGAACTGCAGGTAACGATGGAGGATGGAGTGTCTGTCGCTGGAGTGGTGTGACGCTCCATAATTGTCTCTGGGTTGAGGCTGAGGCAGGGATGAGTCACCCAAGCCCCAAATGTTAATCACCCTGGCCAGCGTGTCGGACTAGACAGCCCTTGGAAAAAGACACCATCTGGCTCCACTCCAGAACATGGACCTGCAACCTCCTGAATCACCTCCCCAACCTTGGATCACTTCCGACCTCCAGACTCTGTAACTTAGGGGCTTCTTGAGCTGCTTTCAGACAGGCACAGAAGACCCAACATTTTCCTGAAATTATCCACTGGGGCAGTATGTGAGAACACAAAAGTCGGAGTCAGTTCCTCTTGACATTTTCTAGAACTGTTTCGGCCAGTGTCTTAGTAAAATATCCGGGGAAATATTCAAGGTAACCCATATAGAGTTTTTTGTTTTCTGCAGCTAAAGTTGTATGCTCTATCCAGGCGCCACTCCTCACCTGAATGTTCCAGAAATGTTCCTGTTGATGTGAACATGTCTGACCTGATTAAGGCTGACAATGTCCTACTGTGTTCATATGTAAAAGGCAAAACATTTTCCGCAATGCATAACTGAAAGCAGCTTTTGTTGAGCTTATTAAGCTTCAACAATGTTGCTATAACTCCCCAACATTTAGAAATTAATTGGACAAATGTTGCCGTGTGTTTGTCTGATTCAGTCATAAAAGGTCTAAAGAACCCATTCATCAAAAACTATGGTGCTATCCTCGTGCACGCAGTGAGACTTCAAACTGAATTTGTGATGTTAAGGGTGCCGTGCTATCGGACATTTTGTGAGCAGGTTAGATAATCAGTGGAAGATTTCTGCCTCTTCAGCTTGAATATAATAGAATTGTCCTTGTGGGGACCTTGCTGCGTGCCTACCCCCATTTCCACTCCAATTGTTCTGTCAATAACTCATATGGTAGAGGCCAAATCCATAACAAAGCCGTGATTACTTTCATCAGACTGAGTGAGTGAAAAAACCTCAGTAAAGGAAAATGCAGAACCTGGAATAGTCTTTCTGAGCTGGTCATTTTTTAACAAAGCGAGAAACATTAATTTATCCTACCTTCCTCCTCCCTGACATTTACAGTTTAATTCATTTAACACCACTGCTTTTGCTTAAAATGGATGTTGGTCTTCATAAATGGAAAAGATAATAGGAGGGGAGCGCTGGAGCTTTTAAGCTGGTAATAATCATCAGGATCGACTGAGCTGAGGCCACAGAGAGAGAAAGGCAGTGATGATGCTGCAATAGGGTGGTAATATGAGAAGACACTAACATGGTTATTTCCTGTTCCCTGACATGGCACAGCTGGTCCCAGCAAGCAAATTCACATTCATCAAGTTTGTGGTTCTTTTTTTCCACAGTAAAGGATGTGGGTTTTAATATTGCAGTGAGATATGAATGAGGTGCCAAACTCCTGTTGGTTTCAGAAGTTAAGTTACTTTTTTACCTTTAAGTTCAAGTTTTCTTTCCTCTAGATTTTTACATGGGTTTTTTTGTAGGTAAAATGTCTTTCAAGTTAAAAAACCCAAAGGCTTCCGCATCAGAGTGATGCCATATGACATCACAATGGCCAATCAGAGCAGACTGGGCCTCATCACGTGGGGGGCCTTAAAGAGACAGGAGCTAAAACCAAGCGTTTCAGAAAAAGGCTGAAAAGAGGAACTGCAGCAATGGACAGTTTGAAGACAGGGGTGTGTTTCTGAACTTTAGAAGATGTAAACATTTTACAATAATGTTTACTGCTGCTCAAAGATGGCTTCTTACGTTTTATAGGTAATTCTTATCATGCTGATGTTTATTTTTACAATTAACATGACGACGTTTGGTTTTGATTAGTTATTTGATACCATAGAAATGGGTTGAAACGTCATGTTCAACAGCTAACACTCACTCACAATTGGTCAAAAGCATGTATTTGTGGCTCTATCCCCAATCACTAGTCCGCAGACTCTGGCTCCAATTTATGTCATCAGTGCAAGATGGAGACGTTTTAATTCTGGATATGGCCTTAATTTTTGGACATTAGGAGGAAGTGGATATGCATCATCTATTTTCATAGGATAGACATCTTATCATAACCAGTGTAATTTGTTTCACATTTACTGGTCTAGGCTCTTCTTGCTTCTGATTGGTTCAATCATATTTCCATGTTGACGCCATGTGCTTTACTTCAAAAAACAAGCCAGCATGTGTAAATACAACATGAGTTTACAGGAGGCCATGGAATCCTTTAAGCTAACTGTGTCTGTCTATTTGTGTTTATGTCACACATATGTCACACTGACAGTGATGACAGTGACAGTTTTTGGAGACTCACTGTGATAAATGAATCCTCCAATATGTATTAAATGATGCTGTTAGTGAAACCATGAGTTATGACAATCAGCCTCAGAGAAAAAGTTACATTAATTTCACATAATTGAAAAAAACTTGAATATTTTGCACTTCAGATTCAGGATTCTTTAATTGCGAATGCTTTTGAATATCGAAGAAGGTCCATTAGCACATGTTAAATCTCTGTATAAAACAGGTCAGGGCTTTTTTTGTTCTCAGCGGCCAAAGCTTTGAAGAGTTTCATCTCAATAACACAACGTCATCAGATTTCTGAGGACAGTTTGCAAACTTCACACTGCTGTGGTGTGAGAGTTATCCATGGGCTTTCACAATCCAGTATTTTCTCCTTCTGTCTCTTTTGTCCAGATATTGCTTCTTTCTGTGCAATAATTTATTCATTGGTTGTGATCGCAATATCCTGAGCCCAGGTCAGAGAAGGGCTATCCATAGACAATTCTGATGTCTTTAAGCAGGTGTGGCACAGCGAATTGCCATCACTTCCGCTTGCTAAATTACAGCCAGCTGTCACGTACAGATACCATACAGCCCGGGATGAAAACAGAAAAAGACACTCCACTTCATTTTTGAAATATGTTGAGAGGATATTAGATCACAAACCATGGAAGCCTTTTCAATAATTCAACGGGGTGTGATGGTTCGCCTGCAAATCCTGGCTCTTGCTCGACATAATAGATGGTTCATTTTTGGGTCCCCTGAGGTGAAAGAATAAAAGATTTATGGGTGAATCTTGGTCACTGCATAGAAATGCATCAGCTGTCACTGAAGGTGGTCTGTCGACATCAAATATAATCAATCAGCAGTGAGTAAGGATTTAATGCCATAAAACAACCCTACTGTGGTGCTCAAGCTTCTCTATCTATTGATTGTATCATTCAGTCAATCAGCCATTAACGTAACACACCCCTGAAACATATCCTGTTATTAGCTAGCAATTGGAATTGGGTTGATTAAGGCTAAATGTTGGCCCCCTTGGCTGTGTTCTGTCAGCCGCTGAACACAGGTGGACAAGCTCTGGTAATGTATGTTGGATTCTGGCATGTTTTCTGGCTTCCTCCTGCATTCCAAAGACATGCGGACAGGATGATGTTATTTGAAGTCTTTAGGTGTGAATGTGAGTGTAAATGCTAGTTTATCTCTATATGTTGGCCCTAAGCTGCTGACATGTCCAGAATGTCCCCTGCAAATATCAGCTGGGATTGGCTCCAGCTGCTGGATGGATGAATAGAGGGATGGAGGGATGAAGGGATGGAGGGATTGGATTGGATTGAATGGACTTGGGCTGATTTTGACTGAGGACTTGCATATCTGACTTGCATTTAGTCCAAGAGACCATAAGTGGGTAGAGAGATCCTGGGTTGGGTCATAGGATTGAGTTTTTTTAAGTGGTTCATAGCTTGTCTGAATGAGTTATTCCATTATTCAATCAGGTCTATTGCCTGAATCACATAATTATTAAAATTACTAACACACAGTATATCATGAAAAAACAAATACAATTATTACCTCTGCCAAGGGGGTTGTTTTCACAGCTGTTTGTCAACAGGACTAAGCAAAAAACTACCGAATGGATTTTGATTAAAGTTGGGGTAATTGTCCATGTAGAATCCATTTAATTTTGGTGCGGTTACAGTTACATCACTTTCTGTAACATTGTGAGATAGGGCTTATTTTTGTTTTGCTTTGACATTTTCACTTATTTTCCAGAGAATAATTCATGGATCTTATTAAAAACAGTCTTCTTGCCTGTAATTAAATCAGGAGCTTCCCTCTGTCACTTCAGTCAGTTTCATTAAAAAAAATGAATAGAGGGTTTTGATGAAAAGTTGTATGAGGAAGCTGAAGACAGCCTGACAAAGGCCAGCACTACTTACTTCTCCTCTGCTGGTCTCTATCATGGAGAGGAATCATTCCTCCTGTAGCCCCGAGCTCAGCAAAGCACATTACAGGTGTGTGGAGCTGCCTGCTGCCCTGCGGCGCTGCAAGATGAGATTTTCCCTCCACATGTCAGCCCCACCGCCCGAATTACATTACCTGTACCAGTGAGTTGGAAGTAACAAGGCTTTATTGCCAGCATTGGAAATCTGTCACCCAGCGAGAACAGAGTTGTTTTCATAGCACCTCGCCAGACTTGAAATGATGCTCGGAGAAAAATGTCCCGGAGCTCGGCATCACACACGCAGAACTGCCCGGCAAGTGTGCCGCTTGCTGTCTGACAACAGGTTCAGCTTTTGTGAGTTACAATGAGAGGGTCCAGAGGCGCGCACACACACACACACACACACACACACACACACACAAACAAGTGTGACTCAATGACGAGGACTTTATGTTAACTTAGATTATTCTGACCTTAACCATAGTTAAGAGTAACTCTAACCTAAACCCAAGCCTAAACCTAACCTTAACCTAAACTTAACCCTAACTTAACCTTTAAACATGTCACACTTCAAATGTAATGATTTACATAACTGCATGAGATGTAGGTCCCTATATAATGAGTAATGCCTGGACCACACACACTCTCTCTCTTTCTCACATTGTCACACTCCTTTCCCCTAAAAGCCCGCCAGCATTCACACACTTGAGGGGAGAACCAGCACAGGTAATAGGTTTGTAGGAGCTGGGGTAACAGCTGTGTGTGTTTGACAGGAAAAGGGGGGAAGGGATGGAGCCTAATGATGCAGAGTGGAGCTATAAAAATCTCCCCTTATAGTGGCCATGATAGGAAATCCTTGCATCTTGAAAGGTCAGGGTCCTCTCTTACTCACTGATTACATGTGAGCACGGGAGGAACAGAGCTTAGGAGCAGTATAACTCTGAGCTGAGGTGTGAGATGTGCAGAGGACTGAAACACACAGCATCCCAGGAGTCAGGAGCAGATGGTGTTATAGCATCACGGCATGAAATGGAAAAAAGAAAAAGAAACATTACTTTAAATCAAAAGTTGACTAAGCTGATTAAGATGTGATGCATCATTTGACTGCAAAGTGACTCCACACACACACACTTGTCTCTCTATAATTATGTGGACACTCATTTACATAATGCATTCCCTCAAACACGCCTCTGAATTTGTGGCGACCAGCCAAAATTCCCTCACGATGTCAAGATGTCCTCACAATGATGGTATTGGCCCTCATAACTATAGATAGACATGTGAGCGCACACATTCAGAAACACACACACAAACACTCACACACACACACACACACACACACACACACACACGTTAAGCCATTCAACAGTTTACTAATGACAGGCTAAAGAACCATCTGTGTGTGTTGTAATGGATAGAGCTGAGCACAGATGGGAGAGGCTGGATCTGCCCACCACTTGTATTTTATTATTACTAGAGAACACATTTTGTCATTTAAATAACCATCTCAGATGCTGCTTCAGTGTCCTCTGTGGCTGCGTATCAGGCCTAATAAATATCACGTATCAATGCCTCAGATGCAAAGACGTTGATTCGGGAGTGAGTGAAAATGACGTTCTATGAATGGTGTAAACTAGTGCAGTTCTGAACCTCTGTCTTTTTGGAATGTTCTATATTCTTGGCCTGAGCTAATGTTCCCTGTCACTGTATTTGTCAGTCCGATATGGTGAAATTAAAAGTACTAGTACAGCTGATGGGCCAGTTTTGGCTGTTGTACTGTTGTAATTTATCTGAGGATGTAAAAGAAGACACGTTCAACTTAGTCTGCAGACTCATTGCTCACCCCACTGACTGCAAGATGCTACTTGTTTAATTTGTATTAATATTAAATGTATTGCACCTCCAAATTGTACCAATCTCTGCACTGCACTTCCTGTGTGAAGCCGATAAGATGACCAGTTAGATATGCGAGCCACATACAGACAGACTGAGATTTCTGAAGTTAGAAGAGATAGAATACTTTCCTTTCAATATTTTCTATCATGACTTCATGACTTTTCCTCTCTTGTGATTAGAGTTTGTCTCCTGTGTCTCAGACATCAAGAACAGACTTGTGGGCCCATTGAGGGCCGAGGCAAACCTGGACTTGAAGATGCTTCCTCTTTCCTCTCTCTTCCTCTCTTGTTCTATCTCTCTAACCTAATTACCACCAGGCCTCAAGGAATGGGACCGGCAGGAGTGGTGTGTCAGGGGACGATGCCAACATCAGGACAGATGGTCCTGAGGTTTTACAACTTCAAACCAATCTCTTGTAGATATTATAACATGATTAGTTGGTGCAGTGTCCCACATAGGAAGCCAAGATGAGGACACATTGATCACGAAAGTGGAAAAGACTGAACGTAATTCAGGATCTCCTCTCTCTCTCACAGACAGAGGTGGTGATTAAGAGCAGCCTCCATACAAGCTCTTACATTGGCAGCAGCAGGGAGAGATTGTGCCCAGTCTGAGGCCCCCACGGGGGCTTTCAACAGTGAGGGTCCTCAAAATAGACAGTGTTATCCACTGCCTCTCACCTGACACTCACACCATTGTTGATTTCCACTTTCACATTTTAGCAGCTTACCCTCGGCCTTGTATCACAGTGAACACCGTGTGACTTAGAGGTGAGACTTAGATTGCCCTTGTTAGTGAGACTAAGGGACAGTGGTGGCTGGGCAAAGAATTCAAAAGTTTAAAAACCCTGTCTGGAGAGAAGTTTAAATCTGACAATCAGGCACACAGCAGCAAATGTTTTCTGTCCAGGGCACAGACCACTTTTTCACACTATCCAGAATCATGCCAAGTCTTCACAGTAACGATCAGGTGATGGAACCGGGGTAGCGATGTTCCACCAATACTCGTGCTTGATCGATCAGGAGTCAATCTCAGCTGACAATCATGACGTTTCACCCCAACTTCATAGCATCAAATTAGTAACTAAAACTATAGTTAGCAGAGAAATGAAACCTTGATATACATCAGTGTGATAACAATTACCAAAAACACCAGAAACTTTGATAAAAATGTATTTTGACTTTTTGGTTTGGTCCATAGGATATGAGGAAGGAGTCTTGACTTTGCAAGGTGGTAAATTGGACCAGCGTCATTTACAACACGGACGCTTTTGCTTCTTTCTAAAGAGGCACATTATCACAGCCTGCTCCATGTTTGTTGTCGTCAGAAGCTTTTAAATCTGCAGTTGCCCTCTAGCATATTTTTGGTTAACAACCATGCCAACGTAACGGTTGCATGGATGGATTAAAACGGGCGTGTCACCTTTCCTAAGTATAAGCAGTATAAATGAGTCTTCACAGGTGGTGGGGCTTTTGACCTATACTAACGCCAGCCACCAGGGGGCAATCAAGATGCTTTGGCTTCACTTTTGTGGAGCAGTTTTGGCGTCCATCTTAAAATACAGTTTATGGCCAGCTGCAGTCTTTAAAATTCCTGTCGCATCCCATCATCCCTCCTTTTTTTAAAGCCTCCACATGTTAATACCCTTCCTTTTCCCTCTAATCACAGGCCAGTGGCTGTGAGAACACCGAACCATATCAGAGTCTGAACCTTTCCAGAGTCCCACAGGCACTCAAAATGCAGGTGCTGTGAGAGGTGTTTGCAGTGAAGGTAGCCTCCCTGCATGTAAATTGCTGTTGGTGGATGTTTTTTTAAGGTGAATTTTGCAGAGGAGTGAACTGCAGGTAATGCGATTCTCTCCCTCTGGAACAAAATGACCTTTTGTGGTTTGTTGATGCCGCCGTGGTTCATTTTTGACATGTAATGAAACCAGCACAGTTATAGACACACACACAGTGCAGAGTAAAACCAGCCTATAAAAGCAAACCTAATTTCAGACAGTGTCTCTCCCCCTGTATCTGCATAGGCCACTTGGTTTTAGAGTGGACTATCTGTTCAGACAGACTCCTGTTTCCCTGCACTCAGGCCCTTAGCAACACGTGGAGTATCTAACAACAGACATTTACAAGAGGGGAGGTGATCTTTTTCTGTCCTCCTTGAGTCTCATCAACAGAGAGGTGACCTGATGAGTCACTGTGACTCTTGGCTTATACTCTCCGGAGTGTAACCTGTCGTAGCCTCAGTCTTTGCATTTGCAGTTAGCCCACACGATCCTGTGCCAAAGCTTTGATTTTTAAGCAACCAGGAAGCTGTTTAATTACTGTAGATTCCTCTTTTAGTTAATTATTTTCAAAGAAGAGTCAAAATGTCTGACAACAAGATTATCCCTTCCATCCAAAGAGCTTGAGCTGTTATTGTAATTTAGTCAAGCTAGCACGCTGCACAAGCCGGAACGGAACTTGACAAACTTTTAATTGCTCTGCACCTCTTGCCACTGTGTTGCCATGGAGATAGAGATAATCTCAGACGCACACACACACACACACACACACACACACACACGCACACACACGCACACACACATACTTAAAATTCAAAACTTAAAAACCCCTAATTACGACTTAGTATTAACTTCCATTGATTGTGGACAGCTGAACTAAAACTATATCCCAGGGGAGATCCAGGTGTGGGTTTCAGGGGGGGCAGTAATGGCTCCACAATTCTGATTGGCCCCTGAAGTGCCCCTGTCTTGTCAGTAGACATTTTTTAAAATAAATTAAACTACTATTTGCTAACCCTACAAACAAAATGTATTATTTCTAAGCTTTCTAAGTTCACAATGTGCAGTTTTCAAAATAAATTAAATGATGTGTGGCTTTGCTCAAAGCTATAGAACTAGGAGTAAACAAGGAATGACTTAAATGTGAACCTTACTGAATCAGGGGTTGTGCTTGGATGTCAGACATATATTTATCTTATCATGCTTATCCATAATCTTGACCATGACCAATTCATGCCTAACCCCTAACCTTAACCTAAACACAGTTTATCCTTAATGTTAACCAGGAACTTAGAAATTATGTTTTACCTCATAAGGTGTTGGAAAAGGTTCTTAAGACACACATGTTGACGATCCCTTTACAGTTACACTCATCATCTCTCTCTGTCCCAACGACTGGGTGCGCCTGGTACAAAGTAAAGAGCAGCATCACAGCTGGACACCTTTGAATAACAGCATGTTTCCCCCCCGAGGAGCGTCCAGCCCCTCATCGAGCTGTGGCTAATTGGACTCTCTGTACAGTTGTGTACCTCTGAGGCTCTTTGTCAGGACTGGGTCCATATTGCACTGTGACCACTTCAGCTAAAGAGGCTGTTAATTGCTGGTGTTGGATTAAATTACACATGAATCCACAGAGCAACACCCGACATGAGGAAAGAATGTCACGGAACCCTTTAACTTAATTACAGGAGTTGATTGGCAGAACTGGATGAATATGTAGTGATCGTCTATGATGCATTATTTACATGTATACCCACATGAAACCAAGATTGCTTCTTGATGCTCGTAATGTGTTGCCTCATCCTTGAGAAAAACCTGAAGACTCCGTTCAGCGGAACAACACAAAGACGTTATCGAGCACACACTTAACCTTCAGCAGGTCGAGATGATGCCACTCGAGAGAGGGCAGATTTGACTGAATGGGATTTTTTTCCCTCTTCTCCACATTCAAAGAATCAATTTGAGTATATCTCCAATCCAATCCCACTAATGAGGAAAATGGCTTTGCTGGAGTGTAAAAAGGCGGGGGGGTTTTCAGCTACAGGGCCTGATGGGAAAACAGTTTTTCATGGCAGAAAAGAAACAGCTTCTCCTTCAGGGCATTCCTGTGGAGATGGCAATTAGGGGAAGAGATGGATCAACGAATGTGTCTCTTTCAGAGCCGTTAGCTTTCAGTTGATCCCTCACTGAGATGCAATATTAGACGTGGCAGGTGATTCAATGAGAATGGCCGAGAGCTTTTTTTTGCATGTGTTTGTGTCAGTGTGTGATTGAGGAGGAAATATCATTCACACGTCTCCACAGTGGTATAAGTTTCCAACCACTGTGCTCGGCCGCTCGGTGGGGGCTTCTCCAGTCCGCAGTGTTGTTCCTTGCTTGGCCGTCAGTGTCTCTCTCTCTGGTCTGTGAGATCTCACCCCTCCCTTGTCATGAGTTGGCATTTTAAGAGAGGTGGCAGAGGGGAGGAGAGGGAAGGGAGGAAGAGGGGGTCCTCTCTCTCTCTCTCTCTCTCTCTCTCTCTCTCTTGCCAGCAGGCTTTATTCTCACCTCATTCCCCAGGGCTCCACACACCAGCTGGAACTCTCTTAATTATGCACCCAGTATGGCACAGAGGTCAAAGTGACACTGAGAGAAAAGTATTGGGCGATGGGTTGTGTACTTGGGAGAGGTTACTTCACGATGCGTCACCAGCCAGGACAGACTCCATGCAGTGAATATACACAGTATATACAGTTGTGTCTCATTTTGCAGTATCATTTACAACACCACAAGTAGGCGTATTAGAAAAATTGTAGCTTGTGTCCTTCAGTAAATTTGGTTATAAGCGAATGAGGAGAAATTAAACATTATTAGATGCTAAATAATCCTCAGAGGTGTCCTCCTCTCCAAAACTAACTGACCTGGTGATTAAATCTGGTAAAAAATAAACAGAATAAAGCAGTTTAATTATAATTATTGTTTGGCGACCTGCCACTAACATTTGTTCAGCTTATTTTTCTGCAGACTTCAGATCCAGATTTGTTAAAAATCTTGGCTATGGTTTTGGTTCTGGCCAGGCCCTTTACTGTGTCTTCCTCATTCTTAATCTCCATCTCAAGCTTGAACGGTCGTCTCAATAAATGCAAAAATGTGTATTGTAAAAACATAAATTGGGATTAAAAGGTAAATTTAGTCACTTCTACCATGCTGATGCATTTGTGGACACATAACATCGTTGAGAGATGTCTAAATAGAATGGATTTCTGTAGGTGGGAAAATAGCAGGAAACAATAAGTATAATATACGTACACAATTCAATGACATATAAAACATAGATGTAGTTGTTTTTTGACATTGTCCATCATAAAATGCACTTAAAATACATATATCTGTAGACACATTAAACACACTTTCAAAGTAACAAAAAAACATCAAAAGTTTTATGCATCTGGAAGTTTACATGAAATTGCATTTAAGGCAACACTTTGCATTCCAAACAAAATACAGGCAGAAAGAAAGTTGAGCAGCATGTTTTAGGTGATGAATTAATTTAAAGTATATAAAGCAGTTTGTAGCTGTAGGGCAAAGCAACACAGTTCATTTAGGTCTAAGCTGACACAGCAACTGACTTATGGCCACTTTGAAGCCAATGCAAAACAAGTAGGGGACTGTAGGGCATGACAACACAGCAGCTACAGAAAAACAAATCTGTTAATACTCCAAGCAGAAAATATTCTAATACAAACACATCAAGTCTAGGATTTGGAGTTTGAAGTGCAGAGCCCTGGGTCCAATCAGAACAGTCAGCAACAGATCATCAGCTCAGAGGTGGAGGCTTCTCGGTCCCTGAAGGAAGAACTGCTTTATGCTGTTGCCACATTCTGGCACGATGCTGTTTGGCACTAGGTTTTGATAAAGTTTGTGTAAATTCAGAGGAGGCATCCTTGGTCAGTTTGGAGACGGATGTGGCCGAGACTTCAGATGATGAAGCGATGGAGCTGCAACAAAGAGAAGGACAGAGAGAGATTCTGTTTGTCAGCATACAACACAAATCTGATGAGGAAAATCTGCATTTTTTTTCTTTTGAAACTGTATGTTGAAAAGATCCAAACCTCTGAAGTTTGACTTAAGACTATAATTGCACTACCTGTCTTTTCAGCCGGATTTCCTGTCGATCTGAGTTGATTACAGTTCAAATTGGAGCTTAATCTGTGTTAGATCAGCAGTTGCCAATCCTAGTGTGTGAACTCTTCAAAGATGCAATTCACAGACTCTGGCCGGATAGCAGGGTAAATATCTGGATTGCTTGGCCACACCGACAGCCAATCAGAGTGCAGAATGGGCTGAAGGTGGTGCTTGACCATCATCTTTATCGTCTCAGTGGTAAATGTCTCCCCTAATGAAGACTCCGGTCATGAGCAGTGAGAGCACGGGCAGGCAGGGTGATTATTGACAGACAGGTACGCCGAGCAATTGGCCCTTTTTTTGTTTTCAAGACGTCTTTGTTTATTTATGGAAATCAGGACGTGAAGAGGATTTCAACAAATAAAGAAAAAACTTTTTCAGAATCAATTCACCAGGCATAACTTTAAGTTATTTTTCCTGCCATGTTCAGACCACATGTTTTTCAAAGTAGTCAGATAAAATGACTTTGCAAACTTGAAAACTTTTCAAAGTCTGATCACAATTTGCAGGTCTCGGTGAATAAAAAATGATGGTGTCCCCCGTCAACTGGACATCTGTCTCTTCCCTCACAGACCCCAACGTCTTTCAACAATGACAAGTCTGCCCTGCGCCTGCTGATGATTTCTGAATCATTAATGACGCTATTACTGCCCGATCCGTCTTTTAGAAGCAGCGGTCTCATTTCTGAAGATTGGGCCAGTTTTTAATAGCTTCATCTCTGGCCATTTTTGGAGCAAAAAAAAAAGAAAAGAGAACACATGCACAAAGTTTCAATTAGGAGGAGAGGTGGATGTTTCCGTACAGAGCTGCCGACCAACATGTCACATTTAGTCTATGGTTATTTTTGTCACTGATGCTCCCATTTAGATGATGTTATTTCATTCCATTAAGTCCAATTACAAAACCATGTAACAGGAAGTGTGGACATCTTGAGACATTAAGAGCGAACAATCCTGACATTAATGTCGAGTATAAATGTTCAGTGGTACTGGCCTCTCGTTGCTTGTACATCCACATCCCCCCAGGCTGCATCCTCCCTTCCCGTCCTACATGTGTTGTATACAGAGTGGCTGCTGCTGCCCTCTGAGCTATAAAAGATAAGACGGACAGATGACACACAGACAAATACACAGTTGTGCTGTGCCACAAATTTGAACACACGTGTGCTGCAAATGCAAACACACAGTGGCAAGACACACAAGTGTTCTTCTGATAATCATTTATAGAGCTGGGTGCAGCGAGGGGCAAAGTGTTGTTATCACGGCCAGCAGCGACGTTCTCCTCTCAAAACCCCTTCACACCGAGCTGCAAACACCATTAGCTTGTACACTCAGGAGATACAGTTGCTCCAAGTACTTCTTGTCTGCTGTCATCCTATAGGCAGATAATGACTCCTTCTTCTCTCTGTGCCGCTATGTAACCGGTTGAAGGTCCGTTTTTACATGAGAGCAGAAACAAAAGGTCTTAATCCTCTCCATGTTGTTGTGTCTCAGAGGATTTGAGGAGTCCGTCACAGTTGCATTGAAAGCAACTGATTTCAAAGCCTTGTCCCCATTGTTGTGCACGAAGAGGTTTATCTTCAAAGGAGAGATTGTGATGTTTCACTGCTAATCTCTCGTGCACCTGATTGTTCTAGTGTAAAACTGCTCGTGCTCACATGTAGGCGAACTCAGGCCTGAAATACAAAGGCTCTGATCACAACACAGTCTCTCTCTCTCTCTCTCTCTCTCTCTCCCTCTCTGTCCCTCTCTGTCCCTCTCTCTCTCCTGCCCTCCTGTGAGAGGTTTATCAACAGACTTGAAGCAGTAATTCTCCATAGCTGGTGCAAGTTCAATAATTCATGCCAAGACACTCTCTCAAGCTTATGGTGCGAGATTGGTAATTGTCTTGCCACGCACTGCTCTCTGTCTCCTCCCTGCTCTGCATTATGTGTGTTATTAAATCCATATATATCTGGCTGCTTTGTTGTGGATTTATGGGCCGCTTGTGTGAATCATCCACTTAATGCTTTTCCCAGGTAGAATGATTGCATTTGATTGTAATGGTGGCTGGCTGAGTAAATGTGCTGTAGTTCGATGCACACTCTGCTTGTTGTTCTCTTTCTATCCACTTCTCCAAAAGAGTGTGTAGCTTTGTTTGTGACTGTGACTTTAAAGCTACACAATCCAGCAGGAACAAAGGACGACTGAGGATGACTATTACATTAGTTTACAGGTAAAAACCCACAGAGAGAGGTACCGAGAGAACTGCTGAGAAAGACTCACAAACACACATACCTCAAGACATTGTTGTAAGATTGGCTTTTAAAGACTTGACGCCGGATTCGACTGATGTTTGTCGTCAGTAGGGTCAGTGTGATTAACTGTTAAAACTAAAATAGCTTGGATACTAATGCCAATATCGAGCACCATTGATATCAATTGGAGTCTGAGTACTAGCGATAGTAGGATGGAGCCATGGTAATCGAGAACCTGCCGTTACATACATTGATAGATCTTGGGGTTAGGTTTAAGGTTTGGTTAGCTTTAGCTTGATTCCGTCTCAGATGTCAATTATGGCATTTTAGCCTGTTTTTAAAACCAAACTTAGTGGACACATGAGCACTTGAACAAACAGCAGTGTGGTAAGAACTTCTGAGAGTGACAGACACCATTATACTATTATTTGTTTGATCCATGTCCCATCTGCCCACATGGAGGAGGCAAGATTTTCTTTTATCCTATAATGGGGCCAACCACCTCGAGGATATAGAAAGACTCTGGCTTCACCTTATGTCATCTATCATTATACTGAGTCTATATATAGTGCTCCTGAGCTTATTAAATCAAAAGTAACACGATTAGGTGAAGATTATGACTTGTGACATTACTTAACATCCCATTAAATTATAACAATAAATTAATGTAATGATAAAATACCTGACATATTACTTTGTGCCACACAGCTCCATTGTGGTGTAAAAACACTTCACAGGGTGATAACCATTATTTTTCATGTTGACACCACATACACCACCCAGCTGCCATTAATACTCGCTACACACCCATGATGTCTTAATCCTTGGCTGAAAATAGTCTCCAACAATACAGCATTTTTACCCCGAAAAACTACAGTGTGCAGCTATTTTAGGAATATAAATCTTATAAAAGTAATAAAAGTATCGTGATCTGTGTTTAAAGATATACATTTTCTCATTTGGGCTCAGTACCACAGAGAGGGTGTGGTGTTTATGTAAAAGAAGAATAGGAAATCTTTCAAGAAAAAGAAACCATTACATTTTGTGGTAGAACCAGGCAAAGAGGCAGATCCAGACATGTGTCTCTCTCTTTTTCTTTAACATTGATGCTCTTTCTTTTGACATTTTCACTGATTTCCAAGAGAATAATTCATGGATCTAGATGATAAAATGGGAATATTTAGAGAACTGAACGTATGAGCATATGCAGTTTAGTGCAGTTTGATTGAATTCGTGTTGACAGAGATATGCTTCCTATGGAGCGTCATTCTAATTTTGGCTTTGTTGACAGTAAGAAAAACTTGAAAATAAATAAGCCTCTCATCTAAGAGCTATAAAAGTAAAGTAGTAGCCGAATGTAACTTGATGCCCATGTTTTTGGATGACACATGAATAACAGATTAGGATTATGATTTAAAAAAAAACTATAAACACATTAACATAATCTTCCACATCTTAATTCAGGGTTTCAGAGTCTGTCTTCCTTCCACAGTGGAAAGAGTTCACTCACAGATCTGCTGCATTAAATGACAAATGAACAGTGGAGGAAAGAGAGGAGAGGGAGAGAGGGTCCAGAAGTGTGCTGCAACGGCACGAACTGGAGCGCAGCGTGATGCTGTGTGCCTGCGATCGTGACGTGACGTAGACTGTAACTGTGGTGGGAGACTGAGGGAACATGCTTCAGCTGAGAGGAAACAGAAGAAGCTCCTTTAAAATCAGTGTGTTCTGCCAAGCCCTGGAGATGAACCCTCGAAATTCACTTAATCAGCTTTGGTATACTGTAGTAGGATGTGTGTGTGGGCACATGAGTGTGTGTGTGTGTGTGTGTGTGTGTGTGTGTGTGTGTGTGTGTGTGTGTGTGTGTGTGTGTGTGTGTGTGTGTGTGTGTGTGTGTGTGTGTGTGCGAACATCTGAGTGTACTTCTAGACAGATGCTTAGGGAGCCATAAAGAATTTAATAGCCAGACCTTAGCAGCCACTGTAGTGCATATGGTTGTCTGCTGATAATACAGCTAGGTGTGCAGAAGCAGGGTCTTTTTGATGTCCATTGATTTCTAGTGAGTCTCTTCCAGGCATCAGACCACTGGTTGCTCACATCAATATTTGACCTGAGTACATTTTTATGTTCCACTCTTTACAAGTCTATATACGATTTTTCTGTGTGTCCATGTGTGTGTTCAAACACGCGTGTCCATGTCCTTGAGTGACAGGGTGTTTCATGCGGCTGATGTGTGATGTGTTTGGGGCTCTGGCAGCGTCCGAGGTGGGATTTTTTTTATCTCAGCCTCTCAGGAAGAGCAGTGACAGCCTTTCACATTTGGCCGGAGCCTCTGACCAAAGTCCTCGATACAAGAAATCCCCCACAATGCAGCAGAGTTATCATGAACATACACAATGTGATCGTATTTCAGTAAATAAACTACATTTGTTTTCAAACCTTTAAAGCTGCAGAAAACTGTGGAATTTAAAGGATGCATGTGATGCTTTTTCAGTTTTTCTTTCCTCTAGAGTCTTATAAAGATATTTTGAGGATGTACAAACTTAAATTAACCGGTCCTGGAGCTCCTGAAACACTGTGTTGGTATTCTGTGCAACACGCTCCCAAACACATAAAACAACAGAGGAGGAAAACTTTGCCTCCATAAGTGGAAACCGTCGACCAATCGCACCAGAGTGGACCAGCTGGCCAATCAGAGCTGACTGGGCTTTATCGGGAGGGGGGCCTTAAAGAGACAGGAGCTAAAAGTGTTTCAGACAAATTCTGAAAAGAGGAACTGCAGAAGACAGTCTGAGGAAAGTGATGAGACTCTGAACATAAGAACATTTTCAATTGTAACCCAGATTAAAATTAAGAACCTGAATATGAGCAGAATATTTCTCATTTAATTTCCGAAAAGTATAGGGATACATTTACATATTGAAAAAATAAGCATTTCTGGTGTTGTTTTTCTAAAACAACAGTAATGAATTATTTGAATGAAATATATTAAAATGAAACACGTAACACTTGATTGACTGGATTGAACTTTAAAGATGACCTCCCTCTGTCCTCACTATAGATTGAAGACATTGTGACACGAATACAAGATGAGAAAGCAGGAGGTGTAGCCATCCGGACCGTCAAAAGCTTCCTCTCTAAGATCCCCAGTGTGGTATCAGGTTAGTATCTGTGTGTGCATGTGTGTGTATGTGTTTACTGTATATGTCTGTGTGTGATTGTTATCTTTATCCTCCGTAATAATCGTTCATCCCCCTGTTGTGCTGATAATTGTGTGTGCACATGTGAGAGCGTTGTTGTCTTTCCCAGCGAGTGTGCTTTGGCGAGACCGGACGAGTCAGAAACTGTAAAGCTAACATGACCTTTTGGGCTCGTTTAGTTCGATGCTACCACAGTTGGAAGCAGATGATGCCTTTGCAGAGGAGACCTCGGCCACTGGGGGGAAACTGCCTGTGGCGTGACGCTGCCCTTGTCATGCTGCAGAATTGCTACTTTCCTCTGCCTTTTTTTATCTCTCTTTACCCATCTGCATGCACACACTGTACTCCTCTGTGTGTGTGTCTGTGTGCATGTGTGTGCTTGTGCATGAAATGAGTCACCAGTGTTGGATAAGGGAGTTGCTCCTGCTCTCCCAGAGGCTGTTTCTGAGTCACTCCTTTACACGGCTCCTCCAGGCCCAACTGCCTCACTCTCTCTCTGCAGCCTCTGTTAAGCGCCATGAAAGGCCGTGGCCAAACATTGTGCTGTCCAGGAGCAAAGACAGTGTCAGAGAGAGTGGGAACTGCAGACCTGTTAACATTATGTTGACTCCTACTCAGCTCTGACAGCTCTGACCCCTCAGCTTTTGAGCAGAGACCAAGCACAAACACTTCCTGTCCAAAGCTTGTCTTGTGTTTGGGGATCGTATCTTTTGGTTGAGTCTGTTGCAGATGAGCGAGTGTGTTGTCAAATCTAACCAATGTCCTTCTCTGAACAACAGGGGCGGACATCGTTCAGTGGCTGATGAAAAACCTCTCCGTTGAGGATCCAGGTATGGCTGCTGAGAAATCTGTCATTGCATGTGGGCACAGTAGCTTCTCAGATGAAGTGACAGACAATTTTAAGTCTGTGTGCCACCTCTCATGTCAACAGCTGAAGCCATCCACCTCGGGAGTCTGGTGGCTGCACATGGTTACATCTTCCCCATCTCAGACCACGTCCTGACACTTAAGGACGATGGAACCCTTTATCGCTTTCAGGTAAATAAACCTCAGCCCCGTAGAGTCCTTCATAAGTTTCAGTGGAAATATCTGCACTTTCATTTAAACGAGCTCTTATTGCCACTGTGCCTCCTGTTATTTATTATTACTCCCATAATCTGTGTGAAGACATCTTCCAGCTATTACTGATCTTTATTTATACTCTGTATATTTGGCGACATTTGTTAGGCCTTCTAATAATGAAACATAGTATAGACCATATAGTGTTATTATTATTATTATTATTATTATTATAGTATTACAAAACAGCTAAACCATTATAGTATTCTCTTGTTACATTACTATACTGAATTCTATATTGCTATTATGAATACTGTTGTACGTACTCAAGATTGCTGTTTGAATTTGCTTTATCTTGTCAAACTAACTTTTACTTATTGTTTCAACTTAAACTGTAATCCCCATGCAACTTCTATTATGTTCATAATGATTACAGTTTGAAGGGAAATGGACTAATGTTTTTAAATTTAAAATTATTTATTCCTCATCTTGACTAATAATGGCAAGCTACTATTTTACTTTCACTATTTTACTACTATATCAACAATATATAAATATATATCTACTATATATTTTATCGATGTACTCTTTATTTTACAGTTTTATTGGTAAAGTGACAATTGTACTATATATATGTTATATATTAAAATGCTATGTACAGTAATAATATGGGGATATACATTGACACTGTTTTTTCTCTTTTTGCTCTTTTTAATATTTTTCAGTATTTATTAGTGATTCTTCCAGTCCGGGCTAATTTTGACTGTGTTTACATTTGGGTGTGCACACAGAACCTCCACCACCAGCGTGTGCAACACTCACCATCATAGTCTTGTTGTTGTCTTTATGTTGTATGTTTCTATGTTGCATGATTTGTTGCACTATTTCTGCACTTTGTCTGTGAAAAACAACATTTGGCTCAGACGTATACTTTTGGATGAGGAAGTAAACTTGAACTTGAGGTCTTTGAATATAGAATAGAGAGATGATGGCAGTTTATCAGAGGGATATGTTGGTTGCACGATGGTAATGAGAACAATCCCCACTAAGCCTATTACTCATCCCACCAAGGTCGATATTGTACATCTCTGCTGGACGGAGCGTCGCAGCAGGAGGTGGGCCGCACTGAAAGGCCTGTGGACCGGCAGCTCGCCAGAGGGGTGTTTTTTCATTTCTTCTTCACTCCATCTGATCCAGCATGAACTTTGACAGGTTCCTACTGATGGCTATGGGCTCTGTGATGACTCATTGCTGTGACTGATCCATTAGCATCTTAATCCAGCCAGCTACAGTAGGCAGAGCTCCTCTATGGGAAGCGCTGAGCTGGCTGCGCGCTGGCTCTGCACTTTTTCCTGTCGCCAGGCTGCCCCTGCTTCTCCTCCTCCATCTACCTCTGAACGTATTTGTGTTCACCTCGATTGCTTGAGATTAAAAGCCATTGTTGTGCCTGTGCAGGGAGGGCAGCGTGTGTCACACTTGCTCATTCAGCGATGGCTAAAAATATTCCCTCTGATGTTGTAGTGATGCAACAAGCCCGCGTCATCAGAAGCTCTAAAAAACGAGTCCACGGAGCATTTGAAACGTATTTGGCTACTCTCCATTCGCTGTGCTGGGAGACAGAGTGACAGCAGAGTTTTTGTTTGCTCCTCTAAAAATAGACAGAAAACTGGTAGAGGACCTAGATTTAATGACAACTGTCTTCTGCTGTTTGTCACAAATGTCTCAGATTTGAGCAGAACAGATGAACCTCGTCCTCTCTGAGACGCACGGTGCTAAATTGGAGCATATTAACCTTTCTGTTCATTAAACAAGCACATCCGTCACCATCAGCCTTTTTGTTCGTATAGGCTAATTATCATTATGAGTAATAGTTGGTATGATATATGTGGTTGGGTTCCATCAAGTTCTAAATCTGGCCCTGTTATTAAGAATGCATGATAGATGTGAGTGATCCATTATTAATGGTTCTCGGGAATGAACTTTGAATGTGTGATATCAGTTGCAATAGACAATTAAATATGGATAGAGAGAATATAGCTACCATTGCTCCCCAGATAGTTACGTGCAGCACATGGACATCAAGAATCATTATCAAACAAAGAGTCGTCTTTAGACTGTGGAAGACAAGTGCAGAAGGAGTGAGGGTGGAGGGAGAACCATACTGGAGAATATTATTGTTTTACTTGTATGTAAAGACACAGAAGTATTTCTGATTATACAAGCAAATCAACCAAATCTGTTTGTGTCCTCCCCTTCTGCTTTCATCAGTCTCCATACTTCTGGCCGTCAAACTGTTGGGAGCCTGAGAACACAGACTATGGTGAGTCACACTTTTGTCTGTCAGGTTTTTTTTTTTTTTGGTCTGCATTTCCCAACCAGTGAGATCCCGCTAATGCCTTCAGCTGTCAGTCTTCCTCCGGAGCTGAGACACAGCTCACACAGTAGGTCCGCTGTTGACACTCCCTGAGTATTGATCCACGGGGGCCGTTCACTATAATGTATTGTATCTGCTCCCCCCTGAGGAGGGTCCTATGGGATGAGATTAGCCAAACTGAACAGATACGGTCACAGATATGGCCACGTCTGCATGACATTTACATGAGGCTTGTTATTTCAGTAGACGACACGACGCCTGCCTGCTCCGGTGTAACAGTCATTAGTGTTGGTTCACACAGCTGAGACCTCAGTAAATAAAGAGCACCAGCCGTCTGAGACACTTATTTTTGTTTTGTGCAAAGCAGATGATCGATCTCTCCACCGCTATTGTCCCCTTCATGTCTCACCCTCTCTCTTTCTCTCTCTCCTCCCTCCAGCCATTTACCTGTGCAAGCGCACCATGCAGAATAAAGCCAGGCTCGAGCTGGCCGACTACGAGGCTGTAAGTACAGTCACTATGTTTTGGTTTATGCTTATTGCCAGTAAGCTAATCAGTTCTAAGCTGCCATTGTGAACACACCATAATATGATGACCCAATGAATTTCCTGTTTCCTGAGGAACAAAAGAGCTGATACCCAGTCCTCTGGGGCCTTGAAATGCCAAAATCCATTCCTCCGAGCAAAAAGCCTTTATCACATTACAGACTTTTACTCAGACTTGATGAAGGTCGCTCTTCTTTCTCTCAGGAGCACCATTTGGCAGAATGACACACGGTCATTTACTGGCTCCAAAATGTAAACAAAGGTATCTGTGAGCCTGCTTTGCATCAGCAGATCGATACAGTCTCAGGGGAGGTGTTGCTGCAGAGCTGATCGCTTGTTACACAATAGAAATCCACTGCACTGTAATATTCTAAATTACTCTGCAACTATTGTCCAGTACACTTCCTTTCTCCAGTATTCAGGTCACTTTATGCCTCCAGGCCTCATTGCTCTTACTGTTCCAAGCCTGTTAGTTGGTCCTCAGTATTTTTTCCACGGTTCGTAATGAGGTCATGTGTTGTATCTTCGACAGATGCTCGTTTAGGTTTGTTACTGAGTGTAAACACATTTTATTTTGCAGCTTTGATGTGTGAGTTTTTTTATGCAAAGCAAAATTCATCACGCAGTGCTGAGTACACTCTGTGAACTCATGAGTTTGTGATGAAGCTTTGTTGAGAATCATCCCCTGTGGTCTCAGATCAGAGATGATTTAAAAATACAATGCTGGAATCAAACAAATGTTGTATTTCTTACTCACTGATATAACTTTTTGGGGAATATTACTGAGAATTAGGGCTTCACCTCACAGCGAGAAGGTTCTTGTTTCAAATCCTGGTTTGACACCACCAGGGGTCTTTCTGTGTGGAGTTTGCATGCTCTCCCTGTGTTTGGGATGGATGGTATTCTTCAGGGACTCTGCTTCCCCCAACAGTCCAAAGACATGAAGATTGTGTTTGGTTTAATTTTATAGATTTGATATGCTAACGACCTGTTCATGATGTCCCCCGCCTCTCACCCAATGATAGCTGGGATTGGCTCCAGTTCTCTCCATGACCTTTAAAAAAATAAGTGGTACAGATCATGGATGGGTAGTGAAATTTAAATCTGTAGAGTTTAAGTTATGCTAAGAATATCCAATTTTTTTTTTTAATTTTTCATAAATCATAGAGCCCATTTTATAATATTTTAAAAGGAATTGATAAGCAATTTAGGAAATCAGTTTGATTCTCTTGCAGAATTATAAGGGAGGATCATTTATATTGTATGTGCTAAATATGAAGCTTCAGTCCACATGTAGAAGAGCCAAGACAAGTGCCAAGGCTCCAGAAAGTTACTGGTTACCAAACGATTATGACGAAACTTGGTGGAAGGATGTGGTGTGGGTCAGGGTATAACTTATTACATTTTGGTGTGGATCCAGATCACAGAGCTGAGCCAGGAATTGTTTTGCATTTCTTTCAAAATTGCAAGGTATATAGGGGTTTTTCAACATTTGCTTTAATTTCTCAAACAATAATTCAAGGATCAAAAAAACATTGATATTTACGAGTGTGTGCAATTTGGTGTGGATCCCATCAAAAATCTGCATCTAGTGAATTTAAATGTGGTTTCAAAATGCTATTACAGTGATTAATTCAATAGTGTGACACAACACAGCCTCACAGGGAATGGCTAACAAAAAATCATCTAAAGGTCTTGAATTAAAATAACCTGTCTCTCTGCCCTGATTGGTTCCTCCAGGAGAACCTTGCCCGACTGCAGAGGGCCTTTGCCAGGAAGTGGGAATTCATCTTCATGCAAGCTGAGGCTCAAGTAAAGTGAGTCACGTTGTGTACTGTACAAGTGAATCACAACACGCCATGCGTTGACGTCAGAGTCACACTAATGTGACAAAGTTACGGGGGGGGAGGTTTATACATTCAAATATATGAAACAACAACCTTTGACCATCTGCATGACGCTCATGTTTTTTCCCCAAGGAAGAGGAAATAACCCTCAGCCTCACAGGCATTAGACTCGTTCTTTATATGCTCTGTTGTGACTGGAGGGGTATACAAGCATTAAATACAGTATTACATTATGGAATTAGACACACACGTTTCTCCCTAACTCCTGTGTCATGTAATACCTCCATCTGGTGGCTGCCATGTGTAAGCACAGCTCTGTCACAGTGTGATGTAAGAAGGTTCCTCTCCTGTCTATAGAAAACATTCAGAGAAATTACATTGACAAGTGGCTGCTGTTTTATATGCGTGGGGGGGGGGGGGCAATACTCCTTCAGGGGTAGTATACACCACCTAGAAAGGTTTGGTTGGTAAATGTCAGTTGTGTAAGAGATGCCTGACCAGAGGCAACACAAGGCAAGGCGGGTGAAGTGAGCAGACAGGTTAAGACCCACACTCATCAGCTTTTCGCCCCCAAGTCTGGCCTGTCAGTGGTTTTAGTGTGTGTCTGTGTCTGTGTGTCTGTCAGAGAGTGTGTGTGCATAAATTCAGATTTTTTAAGTTTGTGATGTTTGACCTGATATTTCAGAGGTGTGATCATGTGGCCTGTGTCCTCTGTTTTTGCAGGATCGACAGGAAGAAGGACAAGGCCGAGAGGAAGATCCTGGACAGCCAGGAGAGGGCATTCTGGGATGTCCATCGGCCTGTGGTGAGTTTGTTGGGTCACAAAAAAAAGAGAAGAGGAAAAAAAGGTCAGATGCTGCAACAAAAAAAGGAAACAAAAAAGGGTTTGATATGTAGGTTGACAATTTTAGCACTTAAAGCCTGAAAAACAGCAGATTCAGCTCATCACACTGTCCAGCAGGGAGGCCTGTTGTTGTCGCTGGTGGCAGAATCAGATTTGGTGCCAGTCACTTTGCATACAAGCCTTTAAAGAGCGTGGCATGGCTGAATGGAGGAACAGTGTCGTATTGTTTGAGGAGGACAGGCGCAGACAATGCACTGCTGGAGAAACCCTGTTATCTGACCTAGAAACACTCAGCTGTCTCCTGCTGCCTCCCACAGCCCGGCTGCGTCAACACCACGGAGATGGACATCCGCAAGTGTCGAAGAGAGAAGAACCCACACAGGGTGAAAAAGGTGAGCAGAGGAAACCGCGAGCGTGGCTTTCCAACCTCGATATTATTGTCTTTTATCTGTGTGCTCTTCCCACCATCGTCCCACACAGAGCTGCGGCCAGGATTGTAGAACTGCTGAGGTCATATTTGCAAAAAGTTTTGATTTTTTTTACCAAAAACCTGTTTCAGGTTTAGAGTTGCTAGAGCTTCAAGAAATCAAACTGAAGAAGAAATTATATAAAAGGGATGTTAAATCTCTTTGCTATATATTCCTTCTAAATATTTTAATTTAAATTGACAGAACTATATTTAAAACTGAAATGTATTTTCTATAAAATATACTTATTGAATATTGTGATTGGGAGGATGGTCGGATGGATGAATGGATATATGTGGATTAATTGATTACCTTTATTATCCCAGAGAAGCAATTTGCATTCAATACATTTCTGTCCTGTGTGTATCATTATTTGAATAAATTATTATATTATTAGCAGTAGTATTATTAACATATTTTTGATGCTCAACGTAAAATAATAGACTTCAGTGAATTTTACTTCACTGTTTTACCTTACTCTTAGATTCATTCACAAAAGTAATTTACAAATATTTTTATAAAAAATAAAAAAAGAGTTTATTTTATAAGTTCAAATTTTTCAAAACATATAAAAGAATATAATTTTGCGTTAGTGTTTTCTGTATATTTATGAGGTCCACTCCACAAAGTGAGGACCTAGGCTGGATTCAGGCTTTAATGAGGTGTAGGTCAGGGTTAGAGTAGGTGATGGGGTCAGGAACGTAGTTGTGATTGTTACAGTTAGGGTAAGGGACTGGGGAATAGTAGTATGTCAATGAGTGTGTGTGTGTGTGTGTGTGTGTGTGTAAATGGTATAGACTGCATTTATACTTCTCTAGTCTCATTGTTACTACCATTCAAAACACTTTACATAAGTTACAGCTCACATTGACCTCTTCAATATTCATGCAGCTGTTTCTTTACTCAATAAGTTTTCTATCAGTCAAAACTTCCATTTACTCACTCATTGCACAGCCATAAGGGGCATTTTGAGGATCAGTCTTGCTTAAGGATACTTTCACTTGCAGACTTGAGGAGCTGGGATTCAAACCACTGACCTTTTGGTTAGTGGATGACTCGACCTCCCTCCCACACCTCCACACCTGCATGTATGTGAAAACAATGAAATTAGTTCTATTGTAAAATCTAAAAATTGAATCTCCTCTTGAACCCAAAATTCCCTGACTCATTTCTCAATTTTCTGTGATTGGGGGAGTTAGTCAGTAGAGCTAAGTAACCTGTCAAGTAACCAGAAGGTGTGCTGTTCGATCCCAGTCTCCCCCATTCTGTGTAGATACTGAACTCCAAATTGCCCATGCCAGTTTGCTATTGATTAACATAGATGCACTGTAAATATGTGAATAAACTGAACTGTAAAGTGCTTTGAATTATCATCAAGACCAGAAAATTACCAGCATAGAGTTGTAGCAAATGAAAATCATATCAAAACAAAGCATGTCTCTGCCGTCGCTCTCTCCAGTCGGTGTATGGGGTCCCAGATGACGGCCAGAGTCAGCCCAGTCCCGTCCACAGCAGCTCCCAGCCGACCAGGAAGCCCACCAAAGAGGACGTCCAAAAAGAGGTAACTCTGGATGACGCTCTTCTCCTTAGGTCACCACCAGCGACACCGCCTCACACATCCATCATGATGGCAGTCAGGGATGCAGACCGATGAGCTGCTAGATTATTTATCCTTCTCATTAGTCTCTCATCTGCTCTCCATCAGATCACCTTCCTGAACATGCAGCTGGACCGACACTGTATGAAGGTTTCCAAAGTGGCCGACAGTCTGATGAGCTACACGGAGCAGTTCATGGACTACGACCCCTTTGTGTCTGCCACGGAGCCGTCCAACCCCTGGATCAGTGACGACACGTGCTTCTGGGACTTGGAGGCGAGGTAAGGATGTGGTGGTGTTGGGATGAGGGCAGAGAGCTGATAATGCTGGTGGAGAGTAGAGGTGTCAGTGCTGATGAACTGTTGGGATCTGTTTGTTTGCATCTCATCTGAAACGAAAGGAGAGTTTGACTTAGTTCTGACATTTGGAGAGAAAATATCGACCTAATTTGAACTCTTCTTGTCTAATATGTTGTATTGTGAGCAGTCGTGACCCCAGCCAGCAGCGTGTGAAGAGATGGGGCTTCTCTCTGGAGGAGGCCCTGAAGGACCCGGTGGGACGAGACCAGTTCCTGAAGTTCCTGGAGTCAGAGTTCAGCTCAGAGAACCTGCGGTGAGGCAGTCGTCCACATCTCATTTCATCATTTCATATGCATCATTTTCTATGTCCCCTAACAGTTAGGGATGGCCCCCTATGTGGGAAATTGTAGCATGAAGGGAAACTCCACCGATTCTAAACATCAAAGTCAATTTACAGGCTGTGAGTATGAACTACTGAGAAGTTTTCTCAAGTGATTTAACTCTGACGTGAGGTTGAAATCTGAGGATGAGCAGTAAGAGGGCGAATATCTCTGTAGGCAGCTCCTCATGTCTCAGTGTTACATTAGTTGAGCTCACTTTTGATGCAGTAACACAAGAGTGATAGAAATTTAAACAGAGTTCCATTTTGTCACATTTTGCTGAACAAACCCCAAAGCAGAATGGCACTAAGTCAAGTTCATACTTCAGCCAACAGTCCCCTTATGAAACCACATTTAGATTCACTAGATCTACATTTTATTTGGATCTGCACCACATTAAACTCATAAATATCAGTCTCCTAAATGTGCCTGATCTTTTCATCAAGATCCATGAATTATTCTCTTAGAAAACAATGGAAATATTGAAAAGCAAAGATTCCTCCATCCGCACCAAAATTTAATGGTTCCCCTACTGACCCACATCCTTCCACTAACTAATAGATTCAAATAAAACATTTCAAATCAACATATTAATTACCTGTTGATAATGGCATCACCACCAAATATGATACATAATCAAAAATATATCCGCTTTTTTATTTACTTTATCTGTGTTTGTGGGACGTTGATACTGACTGGATGTGACACTTTTGTGAAGGTTCTGGTTAGCAGTGCAGGATCTAAAGCGACGGCCGCTCCAGGACGTCCCCTCCAGGGCGCAGGAGATCTGGCAGGAGTTCCTGGCTGAGGGGGCGCCGAGCTCCATCAACCTGGACTCTCACAGCTATGAGCGCACGAGCCAGAACCTGAAAGACCCCGGACGATACAGCTACGAGGACGCTCAGGTGGACTGTGGCATTTTCTTCACAGCTCTCACAACCGAAATAGATACGATGTCATAACACCTGCAACTGTACAAAGATAAAACCTCTAGTGCCACACAGGAAGTCATATAGAGTGTATACAGACATAAAGGGATAGTTCACCCAAAAATGAAAATTCACTCATTATCTACTCACCTCTATGCTGATGGAGGGGTGTGTGAAGTGATTGAGTCCACAAAGCACTTTTGAAGTGTTCAGGGGTAAACAGCATTGCAGCCAAATCCAATACAATTGAAGCCAATGTTGACTGATTTTTCAAACGTAACAAAACAACAGAAAAAAACAGAAAATGCCTCCATACTGCTCCTGAGGTGCCATCCAAGAGTCTGTAAGCTCCAGCATTCAAATTCGACTCGAAACAGTGTCATTTACACCATGTTTTTAGTCTAAATATATGAACGCAGCTCCAGAGGGGAATATCTGAAGACATTTAGACTAAAAACATGGTGTAATTGACAAGTCAGCACTTCACCCACCCCTCCATTGG
This sequence comes from Paralichthys olivaceus, assembly GCF_024713975.1. NCBI lineage: Eukaryota > Metazoa > Chordata > Actinopteri > Pleuronectiformes > Paralichthyidae > Paralichthys > Paralichthys olivaceus. Next base: position 16,402,153 of record NC_091104.1, on the reverse strand, counting down.
CATAGTGGTGAGTAGGTAATGACTAAATTTTCATTTCTGGATGAACTTTTACAAGATATTTTGCAAGTAAAAAGGTCCTATAGAAGTTCAGATGGGTTTATCCAACACTTCATTCCCACACAAACACACACACACACACACACACACACACACACACACACACACACACACACACACACACACACATTTCCTCTCTCACCCACTTGCCCCACAGAAGCACTGAACCCTTCCACCCCACTCACGTTACACAAGTGAATGAATGCGAGGGCATGGAGGAATAGAAAGGAGGGAGGAGAGAAAGAAGAATGACAGAGTGTGTTTGTGCCAGGGCCTAATGAGGCGAGTAATGGCATGAATAGGTTGTTCACCGTGGATTCCTCTGGTTTCAACGTGGGCCATCGGTGTGTGACGTGCGATGTCTTACTGGCAGCACATTACAGTCTCATCACTTTTTTTCTTTGTCTTGCAGGAGCACATTTTCAAGCTAATGAAAAGTGATAGCTATGCACGCTTTTTGCGATCCAACATCTACCAAGACCTCCTGTTAGCCAGAAAGAAGGTAAGCTGCACTCACTGACTTCGACGTCGCCTCTCCTTTTATAAAAGTCACTCTTGTTGCATACCTCATATTGATTTGATTATATAAATACATTCTAGGTTTATATGTATCATGTGCATGTGTGTGTGTGTGCATGTGGGTGTGTGTGTCTGTGCAGTCGAGAAGTGATTGATAGATTGATTTTATTATTGTCAGCCTAAACAGCCCAAAACAGAAAAAGGAAGAGTCCAAAAAAAAGCAGCATCAATAACAAAACAATTTAAACCATCCTAATGTTTGTTCCAAGATTTAGAAACTAATGTAACTTAGAAGCATTACAATTTTCATCATCAGTAAACTGGGAAGTTTTCACTGGAATTTGAACAGTTCATGTAATCTAGATATTGTTAACTTTTCATAATAAGAGCAACACAGAAGAAAATGTCATTAACTAATGTCAATTCACACGATTCTTACATACCACATTTTTGGGTATGATATAATAATTAACTTTTCACTTCCTGTAATTTAATTCAGATTAGCTCAAACTATATGCTGACATAATATATATAAAGATGGATGTATATATAATATAGTCCAATAATAATATACATTATTATACATATACTTTTGAGTTTTTATGACAACTGAAGTTCACCACTGGTGATTGGAGGGGGAGGGTGAGGTGAGGGTTATTCAGCTGCAACATGCAAATTCACCACTAGATGTCACTAAATTCTACACACTAAAGCTTTAATGTAGGTGAGCAGCTTTCACCAGCTCTTATTGTCGGCCAACCAGCAGTTTGATCCTGAGTGTGAGCTTTCAAAGTATCATGACACAGCCTCAAAGAGTAAAACCACTGTGCAGATGCAAAGAAAAAAATCTAAATGAAAAACATGACACAGACAAACTGTTCTGAAAGAGAAGTCACTCTGTGGACAGAGAGTAACAGAGAGTAACCAACACGTACAACATATAGATATGACTGGTAAATATATGAGTGGTTGACAGATGCAGCCTGATATGTACCAGTGTTGTATTAGGTGGTGACTTTGTTTTATTTTATTGTTTCCGCCTCATGCAGCTTCTCAGTGTCATGTTAAGACATGCACAGCTCAACAAACGCTCATGTAGCTGTTACTGTGTAATATGGAGCTTTTCAGCCAATCACAGCTGCCTCTGTTCATGCTCGCTTTTCTGCCCTTTCCCCCGTTTTGGACACTGCTCCGGCCTTCCACTCACACCACTCCCACCCTTAATATGCACCCCCCCGCATTGTCCTCGGCCCTCATCTCTGCAATGCTTGGCCCCCTTCCCCTTATTTTTTTTCCTCTCTCCTCACAAACGACATCACTCCCGACTCCCTACCGTCGACACCCGTACCTGACCCAAACACTCACCCTGCTTCCCCCCCTCCCAAAACAGCAGCCAGCAGACACTGAACAGGGCCGCCGCACCTCCCTGGAGAAGTTCACCCGCAGTGTGGTAAGTCATTCGGAGCTGGGGCTGTTCATATCACAAACCACACTGGCTGCCTCACTATCAGTGGCTTTTGCAGTTAAAACCATATTACACTCTGTTGTGGCTTTAAAACCAGGATGTGAATGTGTGCATAAGATAAGTCACGTGAATGGTTGCAGCTTAGCATTTTAGATCAATCACCTTGTGGGCAGAGATTCCGTGTGATTTACAAAGTACCTCCTACTCTCAGTGTCTCAGTCTGTTGATGTGTTGTTGTCTGAATTGACCTTCCAGGGCAAGTCTTTGACAGGGAAGCGCCTGACAGGCCTGATGCAGTCATCCTGACACAGCCTGTGCTGGAGGGGAACAGCCAGACCCTGTTGGGGGGAGGACCCCCGCACAGTGGCCGGGGCACGGACAGCGGAGCCGGGCCGGACGGGACTGCTGTGCGGAGGCTCGCAGACGCTGCTCCGAGGACTGTACTGGTAGAGCAGCACCGGGCCTGCTGGGGTGATCGACCCGAACGCAAACCACTGAGGAAAAGGACAATGCTGACAAGGGGAACCTCAGCCATCACTACACATGGCATGCAGCATACAGTATAAGCACATCCAGACCAGCGCTGCCCTCGTTTCATCACATAGTCGGCAAATTTGTTTGTGAGGCTGTTTGTCGACTAAGCTGATTCGTTTATGTTGTGTTCATTTTCTTTTATATTCGTGTTTATTGGATATTAAAAAGCAACAATACTCTTTGATTAAAAAGCAAAATTTAAATGCTATTTGCAATGAATTGACTTTTGATTTAAAACAGCTGGGGGACATACCCTCAAATAAAAAGTCAAAGAGGCAGAGACATCAAAACAGATATAAATCTGTTTAACATTCGTCTCTTTGCTCACAAGACAGCCAGCAATAAATAAAGCATGACACCACTTTTTTTTTTTAAAGATATATATATATATATATATATGTCCAACCTCTTTTTATAATCTTGAAATGTCTATTATATCTGTTTCTTATAAAGCACATTACATGTCAGTTAAAGGTTTGGCAGTTTTCAACAACACAAAGTTGAGTTTTTTCTCCCATAGATTATATTTAATGACATTTACAAAAACTGAGATTTAAAGTTATAACCTTTCATGCTTCATTACATTCCAGAATCTGGCATAAAGGGCTTAATGTAGCATCCACACACACTGTTGCATGTTTCATCCAAACATCTTTGTTGGAGAATCAATGTTCTGTCTCTAAAACACTGAGACTTGTGGCAAAGATGAATTATTTCAGTTGGCAAATTGATGTTTTAAACTCTGGTCTTTAAGGACACTGGGAGTGGGGGTGCTCAAGGGGCTGCAGCAGCCTCTATTGGTGAATGGCTGTAACTGCAGTTAAATTTAATTTCAAAATTTTATTGCAAAACATCACATATTGAACATTATGTGGATCGTAAATGCAGAATGATGTCAACTGAAAACCCTTGATTTTTTAAATGTTCTAAAACAGGTATAAAATGTTGTTGGCCATTCAGATTAATAATCCATTTAATATGACAGCATTATTTATCTCAGCACCCCTAAATCTGAATGACTTCCAGCGTCTTCGGGCTGCACAATAAAATTAATTATTATCAAGTGTCTGTGTGCCAGGGAGAATAACGGAGATACTTTATGAAATGGCCCCACGTGGCTGTCAAACAGTGATTTGAGGTTTGCTGTCGGTCTAGTGTGCACAGTCACATGTGTAATTGGCTCCTCATGCTCCCCACTGTTGTGTTGTTTTTAAAGATTCCAATGCCATGGGTCTATCTGGTGGGGGTGAAACCAGAGAAACAGCATCAGATTATTTCAATAATGTATTCACATCATACTGACGGACGTTATGATATCAAAAATATCTGTTCTCCAATCATGGAGCTGTTACAAAGCCTGCTGCCCAATAAGGGATCATTTAGGTTGTTTTGTTTTTGTACTGCATGATTATCCCATTTTTTTTTATTTCTGAAAATAATGAAAACTGCCCGTTCTTGCTCGGCCAAATGTAAGCCACAACTCTCCATCTACTAGTGTCTTGTGTTGTAGTGACTGTGGGGAAAAGGGTGCATGTTATTGGATCATAATGGAGTGTTAACTTAGGGGAAGATGGTTTGATTCTCCAAAGATGCACACAGATGGAGAAAAGAAACCCTGAACCGAAGCAAAACTCCTCAATGACAGGACATCAAAGCCCTAAAGTGCAACTGGGAACAATTTTTGAGCCGTCATGGCCGCCGCACTCTGAACATTAGGGCCTCTCTGCTCCACTGTGGCTTCAACCTTCTTCTCCAGACAGAAAAGTGCTCCGACTGAAGAGATTTTAATCTCACAGCTCCCCCTGAGGCGAGGAACTGCTACAGTGATGGACTACGCTGCTGAATGAGTGAATCATCTGTCGTTTTCTATTCTTTGTGATGCGACACACTGTACAGGTCATATTAATAATCAGCATTATTATCATGAATCAGTAACCTCTTGATTATACGGTAGAGAAGAGACGCTTATCTCCAGTGGATGTACCAAATGTTACTCAGCACAAACACAATGACACTATGTACAAAGTGCATTGTAGATGTAAATTGGCAAGGTTTCATTATCCAAAAGCACACTTTATTATTATATGGGCACATAACTATGCATGTAACATAATCAGGGCATTTTGTGCTTTTAGTTTCTCAATCAGCCAAATGACCACTGGCACTCAAACACTCAAGCACCTGCTATCTGTTCATGGGTACCAAATAATAAAAGCTCTGGACCTGTCTGTCTGTGTGCTACTGATCTCACTGGTGTTTCCATTTGCTTCAGTGTGAAACAATGGGATATAAATGTGTCTTCTCTCTTTCACTAATGAGCACTCAACAAGTACAGCTAAGGCTGGTGGTAAGTATACAGAAAAATATTAATTGTGGCCTGATGATGGCACTAAAGATAAAGACAAAGGGTTGCCATAGTGATTTGGATTTAACTCCAGGGAAACTTTCTTGGGCCATAGACCTAATAGTTATATAGCAAGGCATCGATAGTTGATGAAATATTTTCATCCAGATAAAAGAGTTGGACCATCTGACAGAATGATACTGCCCCCTGCTGAGCCTGTTGCTCATCTTGAAGCAAACAAAATAGTATTGCACGGATTGATGCTGCGTTACATCTTCTGTGGTCCTGGAGGAACTTCAGGGTTATTGTGGTTATTTTAAACTACAAATTTGTAACAGCAGTTTGAAAGATGTGGATATTTACCAGGTATGGGTGGAGGTTCTGATGAAAAGGTGATATAAAGATACAATATAGTAAATAGAGAATAGAACATTTTGGATGTTTCGACCCATATAAAAATATAGAGATATAAAGATGGATGGAAGCTGCCTAAAAATTAAGCCAAAATGTTTGGCTCGCCCTCTGGTGGCTGACTGCAGTATAGGTCACAACTGCGTCGATGTTGGATGGGACATGGAGCAAATTAAAAAGTCAAAGATGGTGTCATATCTTGAAGTGTTCGATCATGTTCTACTAAGTTTGTTTTTATATGTGTATTTGATGCTAAAGAAACAAGTTCAAACGTCATGATTGACAGCTGAATCTGACTTACGATTGGTTGAGCATGTATCTGCAGAACCTTGCTACTATCCAGGATATGTTGGATGCATTTCTGGTTAGTTTGTTGGAAATGAACACGTTAACCAACTTTATGTACAGTCTGGGTAATTTGACCGCTGTGGCCTCAATTTTGACGATTATTATTATTACTATTAATATTATTTTGAAATTATGTGTCCCTTATGGAAGAGCAATGCGGAAAACCTGGACTAGCCCTCTAAAGTTTTTAAAAAACCCAATGCTGCCCAGTGGATGGAGGGATGAAAAAGTATGTGGGGAGTATTAAAAGAGAAGAAAACTTATTTCTAAGATTCCAAACCTTCCTGCAGTTGCCAACAATAAAAAATCCCTCTCTGCAGACTCTGATTCGACTTCTACAGACTTACTTCTCTGTACCTTCCAATCAATAAAAACTCCCTGTAGTGGAGATTTTTTTGTCATCTCATTCCTATTTTAAGAGTCCTGAGCAACCTCCGCTCACAAAACCTCAAGTGGTGTTTTTTCCTGTCTGCTCAGAGCCTGAGGGTCACTCCAACCTATTGATCCGGTCTGGGATTCTTCTGCTCATCAGCTGCCTTCTCAAGACGACCTCATGACCTTTTGTCAGAAAAACACCACTGAGCACCATTGTTCATTCTCTATTTTTTTCTTTATTTTTCTCAGAACAATAAAAATAGTTTAACAAACGAAGACTTCTTCATTCTCTCCAGTTCGCCTTGTATTTATAGCTGAAGATGAGACAAATGCCCAGTCATGTCCATTTCATCTCCTCTTGGCTCCGTTCCCACCCCGATCCTCCCTCTCCGCCCCTGGCAGGGTTGACAGGGGAGCACCGGGACCTATTGCTGTGTCTTTTGACGAGGTATACAGGCTATTCAATGATTGGTGACACGTTATTTGAAACGGACATCGCTTACGTTTGCATTTCAGAGCTTCTCCTCTTTGTTCAGAACTGCACCACACGAGGCCTGTTTGTACAACATTGAGCAAGTTATGACTGATGAAACATCATGCTTTTCACTTACTGGCGTGACTTTAGAGGATAGAAGACAGTTGTAACTGTAGAAACGCCATGTAACCGACACAAGAGACGAAGACGAGACAGGTCTCAGATCCTCTGTTTGTCCAGAGGAGATAAAACTGCAATGTGGAAAGATGAAGACGAGACAACTGACAGGTCTCAGATCCTCTGGTTGTCCAGAGGAGATAAAACTGCGATGTGGAGGGTCCCTGAGGGAAGTGAAGAACGTTGGTTTGAATGCACAAGAAAGTCAAAAACAAACACATAGGATTAATGGTTAGCTTCAAAAACGGAGCAGCTATCATTACATTGCAGTGATACTGAATAATTACATGGAAGGATGTGGACCTCTTATGCAGCATGTGCAACCTATAGAACTAAAAGGCTTTTTTTACAGTACTTAAAGCACCTTCTAAATGTCAAAGCAAATGGGCCCTCGAAAAAGCATTCAACAGAGACGTCACATAACTGGGTTTATACAGTTTTCACTTCTCAGTAAGTACGTAGATCTGAGGAGTTTATTTATCTGTAGCAACTATATTGTTTTTTAATTGCATCTGAGATGAATCTCACTCTGGGCAAAATCTACTGAGGCTGTAGATTTTAGGCAAAAAGTGGATGGCGAGCGTGACACCGGGTAAATTCAGCACAGAGACAGAGAGGTGAAGCTTGTTATTCTTTTTCCTATAGCACGAGACTGCGGCGTCCCGGATCCCTCCTGGTAGTTGATTATAATGGGATCCTTGTGTGGCGTTACTGTCCCTCCTTGCCAACTGAATACAATCACATGAATCAGGGCTGAATGGCTGAACAATCAACAGCAGAGGAAATGAAAGATGCCTGAGTAGTTGTGGCTATTGTGCACCTGATCAGGACAGAGGTATCAATACAGTCTGAACAAACCCAAGAAGTCATTCTAATCAAACTTGAAAGAGTTCAAAACATAGAAATATTATACAACAGAGAAAAGATGAAAAAAAGAGCTCAATTACTGCGACCCAATAGAGAGGAGAGAGGCAGAAGAGATATAGCAAAACAGACAGAGGGACAGAAGCAGAAAACCTTTGCGTCCATGTCAGAGTATTAATACAGTAGTCCAGAGGTCTGAATGTAATAGTGGTGGATTCGAGCACCATCTCTATGGCTGGGGGTCAGAGGGTCACTGGTCCAATCAGGTTGGAGGGTCATGGCTGTCAGAGCTGGTTTCCAGTGCAGAGCGGCGGGCTGGCACAGTGATGAGGATAATGACGTCTTAGTGTCACATCGGATCACACAGCAGACACACAGTCACGGAGCAGGAGTGGGCAGACTAGGCCGTGGGGGCCCCAAATGTACCCGGTGGGCACTAAACAGTCCAAAGGCCTGGCCTTTAGTGTTCCCATAGTTCAGTGGAGCTCCAACACAGTGCAGAGAGGATAAAATGAAGCTGGATGTAGTCACAGATCAAATGTTGAGAAGGGATCAATACATATCGTCGAGGGAGCAGTTCAATTAAGCCACACGGCCTATAGAACAGGTGGACGTGTGTTTGTCCATTTCAGTCAGTTGTTTTAGGCCCAAACCAGGAGGGAGTTGAAGGCTCATTAGTTTCTGAGCGTTAAATCCTCTTCTTCACTAGTCACCCCCACCGCTGGGCCAATGTGCTGAGTGCTCCTGTACAACACACACAAGATGGGTTATACTCTCACATCATGAATTACATTAAAAAGATAATCGAGAATAAGAATCAAGACTTAAAAAAAACCTCAAAATAACTCCTCTCCAAAGTATCAAGCACAGTTAGCAGGTACACTGTTCCTCATATGCACCAACTTAGTTAGTTTGTTAGCATGCTAACATATGCTAACAAGCACTAAACAAAAAGCACAGCTGAGGCTAATGGGACTTTCATTATTTTTGCAGCTTGATAAAAACTTATTTTATGTATTGATGGGGCAAGAGGAAAAAACAGAGGATCACCAAAGTCTTTAGGATTCATCCTCCGGGTGTACATTTCAGTACCAAATTTCACTAAATTCCATCCAATAGTTGTATCAGTCTGGACATAGGTGGATTTCCATCTCTAGAGCTGCTCACTAAGCTGAAAAGTAAAATAATATTTGGACCAGATCCAGATAAACTGGCAGATCCAGGATCCATCTTGATGATTTTTACAACATTTTCAGAAAACTCTTGCCTTAAACTGTAATGACACTCAATGGAGCGCATACCTCCCGTGCATAGGCCCAACCGCCACCTGAAATTCAATCAAGCTGCAGCAGATATCAGCTCCTAAAATAAGTCTGTTTTTATGTATTTTCAAGATCTATAAAAATTGGGGGAAAAAATTCCTGACTACGCATCAAACTTTAATGACCTCTTCCCTGCCCTGTAAGGTTTCTTTAAACTCTTTTACAAACACAACCTCATTGGCAGAGGTCATTAAGTGGCCAGCAGGTATATGTCTTTTTAGATGCGACTGTGATTTGTCGGATGCATTTGTCAAGTTTAAAAATATGACTATTGAATGACTTTATTTGCAAACCCAAATTTCACAAAATGCATCAGATAATAAATATATGAAGTCTGCTGTCCTCCGTTATTGTCAACATTTTGTGAACAGGTAATTCCTTGTTGATTCACAGAAAAGAAGCTGTAGCTTACCTTTCATTTTATAACTACACGGTATCTGTAAAGACTTAAGTTAATAGACTTCTTAATCCAAACACTTCCAGTGGCCTGTGGCAGTCCTTTCATTGGTTCCTTCATTTTCATACAAGTTTCATCCAAAGTTAGAGCAGAAGAGGAAGCCTTCATAGCATCAGCCACTGCTGATTCAAAAACATCTTGTAGCTCAAGTATGGGTCTGCAGCGACATTCAATCAACCCACAAACGAATATTCACGTCTTCAAAAATTTCACTTGTTCAATTTTCTGATTTCTCCAGTGTTTTTTGTTCATCATATTTATGCTTCTTCTGCTCCAGTGAGGGGGGGAAAAAACTCCAAAAATCATCTTCTGTTTTGCATGAAGGCCGAGTCACTCGTCAACAAACACTGAGTTGTTCATTGCCTTAAAAGTTAATATATATATTTATATATAAAAAAAGGGAGTTCATAAATTATTCAACAATGTTCAGTAGATAAAATACCACTTGCATTTATGTCCTGAAATTATCACTTTGTGCTTTCTGCAAACAAAAAAACATTGAAAAAGAAGCAGCAAATTTTTGCCAGAGGTTAATCCATATATAAAACAAAATATTGTCTCTTGAAATCTAAAAGGTTCGCTCTATCTGTGTCGATTGGTTATTCCGTTGCTATTTGTGGCGGGCTCCTCCAGCTCGTCGTCCTCAAAGCCGTGAAAGGTGGAAGTGTCGCTCTCTGAGGTGGTGCCGAAAAGCTCCTCAGCTCCTGTGAAGGTCCCGTCTTCCTTCTCTTCTCCGCGGGCGGCTAGGACACAAGACGGAGTCAGTGAGCAGGTGATGGACAACAAACAGCAGACAGCACCACAAAAGACTAGAACATCTATTTCTTCCCAATGATCCATTGTGGAGATCTACTTTGGAATCAGTTAGAACACAAACAAAAAGACATTGTATATCAACTCACTTGTGCAATGGCAGGCTGAGTAGGGAGACCCAGATTTACCCATTTTCTTGCCCTGGCATTTATTACAGTAGTTGCTGGGAATGCTCGTCCCACCTGGACCCTTTGGACCTGTGGAGAATTTACAGGTAAACAAGACATGGTCAAAACCTTGTATATGGTGGGACCGTACAGGGTCAGTGTGCGAAACTGATGACTTGTTTTTTGGAACCACAATCATTCAATTAGCCTCTTCATGACAACATCGTGTTATGTTTACATTCTGCCTTGTGTCGGTCAGTTTCAGCCCTTTTATCTGTTTGCACATCGACTCAATCGGACATTACACAGACTTTGTACTGGGGAGCTGAGAGGGTAAAATCCATTTAATGTCCAGTTCAACAGATTTACATTCACACAAACAGCTGTATGTGTCTGGAAGGATGATGTTGAGAAGCTTCTCAGGTTGATTGGATGGATGGTAGAGATGGTAGGAATCCCTGTGTCATCTAAGTACATCAAGTGGGGATTAAAAACATGTACTGACAATATAAGAGTGAACATTTGATTGTGTTTAAGCACTTTGACAGCAGATTGTGGTTGATTTGCGGTATCGCCGTTTTCTTGATTTTCAGGCACTTCAGTATTATGTAGCAACTTTTTGTATCTGACATTTTTTGGTTTGGTTTCAGAAACCAATCACTGATATGATATAGGATAACAGGTTCAACAGGCAGGCTTCTTACGTTTGTGTCTTTCAGTCTGTGGTACAGAGGGTGATCTGGACGCCACCGTATTCCTCTCTCCAGCTCTGTCCTCTGCCAGGTGGGAATGGGTGTAGTGGTAACTTAGTCCTGTACGGTTCCTGTAGCGCTTTGCACAGACTGCAACAAAACAGTAGGCACATGTTCAGTCACACAATAACAGAATAAACGTAAAGTTTCTGACCACTTGTCTATAGGATGAGAGTTTTATCATAAATGGGTAAGATAAAAAGGCACCATGGCATTTGATGGAGGTGAATATTCAGCGTCTGTATTTTAGGATTTTATTGCAACAGTCAGTCAAATAAAACAAAACCCCAGACAACACAGTAACTATGTCTCAGTTTAACAGCACCAGGGCACTATAGTATGGGAAAAGTGAGCTAATATAGAGCCTGAATCAATAATCAAAGGACTGCCAACACAACCGCTCAACAATCTGTCAAAATAAATATCCTTAAAAGACGGGAGACCAAAAGTGTGAACAAATGAATGTACCTGAGGTCGAAGATTTTGAGTTCTGCTTTTGTTTGTATCTGTCTGAAACAGAAAAGACAATATGAGATTGTGTTGTTCAAGATCAGTTTTATCAGCTGATATAAAATCCAAAACCCCTCAACTGGATTTTCCACATGCAACTTGCATGAACAGGAATAGTTCATTAGTGAGACTATAGTAACACTAGTTCTGCCTTTAACCAGTGGTTTCAATTGTAAAAACTGTGTTTGTGTGATTTTTCACAAAGATCACCCTGGCGGTCGTTGAAGAGTAACTTCCAGATTTTTTAATTGTATTGGATTTGGCTGCAACGCTGTTTAGCCCTGAAACTCCAAAAGTATTTTGTCGACTCAAACGTTTCAACCACCCCTCCATCGGCATAGTGGTGAGTAGATAGTGAGTAGATATCCCTTTAAAATAAAAAAGTTTCAGGTAGTGTCAGAGAAATGAGAGTATCCAGACACTGCATCGTATTGAAAAAATCCCCATCTGTGCAGATATATCAGAAAAAAAAAAAAAAGATAGTTTGGCGTTTATCTCTACAAAGGCCTAATCCAATTTCACGCCTTCTCCCTACCCCTACACTACTGGTCACCAGTAGTCGTCGATGTAAACAGACGCGACAAAAGGTTTTGCCGGGGATGTCATTGTAATAACATTGTTGAGATCTTAAATAAACCAATGCTATTTCTTGCAGTTACTAAAGTGACAAACCTATAATATCCTAATAACATCTAGGCTAATGCAGGTGAATCAATGACATCTGCCATACATCCAATGGAAATTGAAAAGCTTGGATGCTTGGCATTATTTTAAGGCTTCAGGCTGCTAGCAGTGGTCTCTAGGCAACCCTGCCAGGACACATCGTTATTAGAGGAGCAGTTAAGTTCAGTAACCTTGCTGCTATATGCTGGTTTGATTAATTGCATCGTGTATCTTCAAAGAGGTGGGGTGCGACATGAAATAATGTCAAAATACAGGATTATCATGAAAATGCTAGCATGCTCACACTAGCATAAAATTAGACCATATTAACATAATACATTGAAACAATATAAGACTAAGATATTAAAATGATTATTATAATTTTTAAATCCTTATTAATGGAGAAAATACTACATTTGTTGGTCTCTCTCTCAGCTTGCCGGTGATTTCCATGGCATTCTGGGAAATTCTAATTGCCCTCAGTTTGAAGTGTGTGTCTGTACAGCCCTAACACTTGGCCCTCTCCTCCTTCCCAACAAGTATTGGGACAACCTTCCCCTACACGCAAACACGCAAAATGGAGGGAAAGGGCTACTGGTTGGGGAGAAGGGGTGAAATGGGATTGGACCTTACTGTCACAGACGTATGGCTTGTCATCATCCAGGTCTGTCCTCCTCCGGCCTGAACCCCGACCCTGAGGAAATAATAATAAAATACTCCATTAACTCCTTAAATTAAATATGAACCTTCCAACAAATAAGCTGCATCAATGTTTTTAACAGATACTGACAAAGTAGGTTTTCCTAAACATCTTGGAGTCCCTGCTAATGTGCAACCGGAGTCCATTTGGTCACTTACTCTTCCTTTGCCCCGATGTCTCCTTTTGGGAGTGTCCACCTCGTAGTCGTCATCATCGTTGAAAGCGTCTTCTGCTGCGTCTGCTTCCAGAACCCTCTGAGACACACAGAGACAGAGCCACAGATGCAGATAAATGTCTGATGTCATCATATTCTTTATTGGTTGAATTTGTTTAGTACCAGTAGGGTGAATTTATAAGTTATCTAAATCATGGTTCTCCAGGCTTTGTTTTCTTCTATGTTCATTTTTCAAAAGGGACATTATATGGAACATACGATGTGCAGATCTTTTTGTGACAGAGATCTGAGATAGCTTGGACTGACAGAAAAACTGAATAAAAATGTCATTCATTTTTAATCTTTTTTTGCATGATTGTGTGGACATAACTTATTAGTTCCATATGTAACAGTGAGTAAATGGAGATCAAAGTTGAAGCAGTTCACTTGTCCAAGCTGCCTCCTAGCGAGACAGCGGTTTGCTAACGAGCCCCGCAGGTCAGCTGGAAAAACTTGGCAAGTCGCCTTGACAACCGGTTGGGGCACAACACTCCATTGCCAGAGCCAGGCCCTTTTATCGTTTGAGTGATACCACTGAACATTTACATTTCAAACATTTGGCTGAGGAGCTTAACCAGAACAACACACACCACACACACCAACCTGGATCTCCAGCAGACTCTCCTCGTCATTCTTAGCGTTCCTCTTGTCTAGACCCTCTCCTCGCAGCAGAGCCTCCAGTGTGGTGCTCTGAGTGGGTAAGGTGTCCTTGGACATGAGGCTGCCGTCTGCACAAAAACAAGTAACACATGATGACTCAACAAAACATGAGTTAAGTATTTATTTTATAACGCAAGGTGTATTTTTATATATATATATATATATATGGCTTAAAATAATTGTTCATTAATCAAGGTAAAACATTATCGTGATATTGATTTGGAGTCATAATGCCCAGACCTAGGTCGAAGTTCACTGAATTTGAACTTTACCTGAAGCCATGCTGCGATTTGCTTCGCCATAGGAGGTGAATGTTTCATTTACCTCCACGATCGTACAGATTGGAAGAGAAATTTCACTCCTAATACATTCAAACAGATGGAGCTTTCTGTTCATACTCAGCGTTCAGTTTGGCAGGTCAATTGGTGCAGGTCTTCTGAAAGCAAGCGAAACAGAGCAGTTCCACCGGAAGTCTTGGGGGGCAGTGTAGCTAATAGTTTAGGCAAGACTGCCATAAGGCATGTGGAGGAAATATAAACAAAATTACGGAACTTTTTGAGGTGAGATCTACTTGTTAAGGAACTATATATATTTATATGATGATACTTTGCCCAAGCACAGAGACAAACAGCTGCTTTTGTCTCATTCTGAGAAGGTTCTGAGAACATTATCACAACTTCCTCCATGTCACGTTTGTTGTCAAAATCTCTGCACTGCCATCTAGTGGATGTAGTGCTTAGCAACCATGTCAATGTGAAGGACACAATAGTATGAGGGCAGTAGCGATTGGATCGTTTGAAACCAACATATCTCTTTTCATCTGAGCCTTGACATATGCTGTTCTTCTTCTGCAGCACAATCAAACACTGTAACTGTGACAAGAACCAGCACTACAATATGAGCTACATGAGCAGCATTCCATAAGCATATTTCTATTATCATCTTCCTCTCACACTAGTCATAATAAAAGCATGTGGCAAATTGCTGGAGCAACTGTTTGTTATATCAGCTGTCACTTGTTTTGCCTGGAAGAGAATGTCATGACAACTATCTTCACAGCACTATATAACTGACAAGGCATATGGTTTCATTCTAAAAGAGAAAGCATCGTCATTGTTGAGTTTTCAGTAACGCTGCACCATGTAGGCTGACTTTGTCCACAGGAATTTCTGAGGTGCAGTGTAGTTGAGTGGCTTATCACTTTAACCTGAGCGCATCATGCAGATATCTCCTTCTACAGGGAGCGGAAGACATAAACAAACAGTGTAGGAGGGAAGCAAGTTGACAAAACAGAACAAATAAAAGCTTCGACAGTCGGTCAGATCCGCACGTCTTATTTACAGAATCTCCTCTCCACAGAGCTTCGTGATCATGCAGCTGCTCTGTGGATGTTTGAAAAGAAGACACACTTCAAAGCCCCTCTGACTGCAGCCTTCTATCTTCCTTCATCTCACCACTGCGCCCACTAGAAAGACTTCTGCAGAATATCGAACAAGAAGTGCAGAAGCTACAGAGCACTGCATAGGTATAAGAGGCAGACACAAGAGGTAGGCGTGACAAGCACATCCAACACGCTTCTCTAAAATGGGCCCCTCCACCATGTGGCGGCAGCCCCTAACCATTGTGTCTGCACACGTTGACTTTCAACTCTCCGCGACGAGACAGACCCCCCCCCACACACACCACCGCTTCCCTCCCTCCCAACCCATGGGAGCTGGGGGGCTAAAAATAGAGCCAGCAGCAGCCTGCAGCAGGGAGCTGATTCTGCATGCAGCCCCAGTCTCTAGCACACCATGAGTTAGACGAGCTTGCCGAGGCAGCGAGACAGAGTCTGGCTGCTGCCCTGTGCTGGGCACCTCTGGCCAGCTGCAGGACATGCTCTGTACAAGAGACGCCAGGTTAAATCAGGGTATGTTTCCCCTCTGATTGGCGCTGACAGACGGCACATACAACCGACTGTTGTTGGAGAAGGGAAGGGACAGCAGGGTGGCGGTGGTGGTGGTGGCGGGGTCTTTGCGAGCGCCAGCTCAGTGGAAAACAATAGACTACAATGGGATGTGTTTGGGAAACAAAGGCTTGGTTCTATCCTCTCTTTTTCTACGCTATCTATCCATCTTGTTTTCTCTTTCCAGGCTCTTTTCCTCTGTCTTACTTTCTCTACTTCCCAAACATTTGTCCTTTCACCACATAATTCAAGAATGAACCGAAACTAATACAAATTCAAACATGTAACATTATATTTCTCTCTGTTGCCATGTTCATTAAGATAGCACAGCATCCCAGTGGGTATACAAGCCTTGGGCACAGTTATTCAAGCTCAGGATCACTGGCCACAAAACACACACAGGCGGCACCGCAATTTATAGAGACGGATGGAGGACCTGCCAGAGGGAAAGAGACAAAACCAATCAGCAAGGGAGGTGGTAAGTAGAAAATAAGATACAGGGAGAATGTACTGTAGACGAGAGCGTAAACGTTTTGAGTGAGCGGTTTCAAGTGGCAGCCCGAGAAAAGCCAAACTACATTCAATAACATTTATTAAATACTGTCTTCAGTGGCCGAACTCTGTCTGGCAGCTCCCAGCAGTGGCAAATCTAATTACATGTTCTACTTCTCACAAAACAAGTTTACCAGCTGGGGTGAACACAGCCACATTTCATCCTCTGAAAAATGACTGGCAGCCTGTTCTGCTCAGTGTGTGGAGACAGAGTGATATGCTTTTAGCGAGATTATTCCAGATCATCACCAGTAATCACATGAGCTGAAGGAGGTGGGTGGGAGACGAGGGAGTGAGAGGGAGAGAGAGATGGCTGAGCAGGAAGAGAAAGTGAGAGGAGCAGGAAGCGATGGACAGGTAGTTTAAGGACAACGTAGGGTCTTACCGAGCTGCAGACCATAGATGCCCAGACGGGGATCCGTGGCATTGTGCAGCCGTCTTTTCTTTCTCCAGCAGCGGGCGGGGTACGTGTACATCTGCCCAGCTGAAACCCCTGCATGATAACAGAAATACAACAACAATTTCATCTCTTGAGACACTGATTAAAATGTTTAATATAGCTTTACTACTTATTTTGCCAAATAGACAATTTGTTTTGTCTGACCAACGATCCAGAACATAATAATATTCAACTTACAATCATATAGGGCTGGGCGATATGGAAAATACCTTGTCACAATAATTTTTTTTCATATCAGTTGATATCGATATACAGTATATCAAGATATTAATCAAATCACTATTTTTGTCATTTCTGCTTCAGATGATAAAAAGGATCCGTGGTATTACCTGTCTTTGTTAGAACATGCTCTCGACACAATTTGCAGTGCACGCTAGTCTGCTACTTATTGGACTTTAAATATCTCCACACTACCAGAATTCCTCGGACCCTTCTTTTCAACAAATGTCTTCGTCTTTTGACCCTTGGTCTGTGTCTATAGTGGTGTCTTCTTCTGTAATGCTGTCGCTCAAGTTTTCGTGAACATTTGTCTCTTCATTTTCTCTTTTATATCGCGCGGTAGCCTAAACAGTAGCATGTGTGCTGCTGCTGCCTGCTGCTGCCTGCTGCTCCTCTTATGCTCTTTGCTGTGTGTGTCCACCTAACCTGATTTGGCATTATTCTCATTATCACTGGCTGTTGGTGTTGTCTGTCAAAACATGGAACGAATGAGTTCTATTGAAGTTGTATCAACCATGTCTCATGTTTCTATTGGGGAAAGTTATTTTGCAAAAATCGTTTTATCGCCCAACCCTTCGTGTAATATAAAAGTAGAAAACACCTACATTAAGGCAAAAATGATCAACTTCAAGGATCAACTGATAATTAAAGCTTGACTTTTTGCTGATAATACCCACTGATGTTAGCCTCTGACAGATATATATCACGCTTGTTTTACAGAATGAACAGCCGAAAATATGTGGACTTATGTTTCAGAAATTATTTTCTTAGTTCAAGTTCTATTCCATTGCATTTGTGTTTTCTATTTATTTATTTAGTTATTGATAATATGGTTAAACTGTTAAATATCAAGCATCAATTACATTTCTTTGTCATAAGCATTGATAATGACATTTTAGGAATCATCGCCAATTTATACATCGTCCAATATATCTCAAATGTTTTAACCCTTCATTGGTACCGGCCCCCCCAAAAATATGCCGGGCTCTACTGATGATCAAATTTCTTAACAGCAAATTTTCTGTCTATCTACTAGTTGTCTCAATTTGACCATCTAAAGTGAATATCTTTTGGGATCAGATAACTGATTAAAATAATAGGTTTAAAAAGGTCACCTTGGATTGTGGTATAATTGCAAGTAGCATTTTATTGACTTAACAACTGAGTGAAAAAGCAATCCAAAGATTAATCAATAATGAAAATAATTATTTGAAACCCTTGTCAATATTCTTACATAACGTAGATGCAGACACTATTTTACAAGCATAATGGACCAAATACAACTCTGTGTATGTGTGTGTTTGCCCACCAGGGCTACGGTGGTGCCGCTCCATCCAGATGTAGCAGTTGTTCTGGGCCACACCGGTTTGTGAGTCGAGGAATGGCAGGCGGACGCTGCGTTCAGCACACAGGCGGGCATTGTAGCTGCGACACTGCTCGATGGCCTCCTTATAGAATTGGTCGCCCAACCTGCCGGGGGGGAGCAACAATAGCAGCAGAGGTCAGTGACCCTGAATGATGTGGTCATCACTGGTCGACACAGCTAGATCAGTGAATCAGTTATACCGCTTTCCGGAAACTCTGGACATTTTTGTGACATGTATGGCACCTCTACTGCGTCTGTTGTGCGTTAGATTCGTCATCAACACTGCTCGCTCACCGTCCTGCCTTACTCTCACATGAGCTCACTCTGACATTTTGATAATGCGCTGGAAGTAAATGTCCAGAGCAACTGACTTGGACATTTCTGTCTTTTCATATAGCCTCTTCAGAAAATGTCTAGCTTTCTAGTGTTCTAGCTTCTGTGTACGTCTGAAAATTGATTTATTTTGCTACAAGATGACTGAAAGCAGATCAAAACAATAGTATAAGGAAATAAATAACAGTTGCTTCTTTGAACAAAGAGTAATACTGTAAGATTGGAAAACCTCCGAAACCAAAATAATGCTGCTAGTATCTGCCATCTAATCAGTCCTGTTCAATGTAAGTATCAAACTGACAAGTCTGCTAAGTCTCTCTGTCCTCTTTCTAGCTTTCCATTAGGTAAAAATATGTAGAAAGAAAAAAGAAACCCAGTTACAACAGTGCAGTCACTCTACTGCTCCCACTCCTGAGGTTAAACATATTATTACCTCTGTGGGCTCTTTGTCTGATCCGATTCTCGATTGGCTGTGAGCTGCGCTGGCGGGTTAGATTATCATGACAACACTGAATCCGCAGCCTGACATGCAACTCGCTCCTCTGACCAGCGAGCAGCAAAGACTCCACACTTGAGTTCCACTTTTCTTGATGCCACTGAGATTTTGTCAGTCCCTTAGGGTGTCAGAGTTAATATTCAGAGTGAAATGGGGGAGGATATTTCACATTCAAGCCCTCGATCGGTGCCACACGCCTGGTATGGTAATTAGCCTACTTAATTAATCTCAGCAGAGTGTCTAGTACAAGGGCAGGTTCTAATTTGACGACATCAAAGATGATGGTAAATGCTTCAACTTCAAAATCTCGGTAAGGTACTTGTACATGTGCTGTTTTATCATAGAGCAGACAGGGCAAATAATACTGTAGCAACTGGTTCTTCAAGCTCAAACATCTCCACATCCGCATTATAAAGTTCCCCCACATGTTCTCAATTACAACATTAGGAAGGCGGCCATTTTGAAGTGAAACTAATGAGCTGCGGGCTGCGAGTCAAGCCTGGAATCTTAAACTAGAGGTGGAGGAGATGGGAGGCTGATTTGTCAGCGTCTTCCAGATCCTGCACTCCTGCTTTCTCTCCCTCGCACTTTTTCTTTAAGTTTGTCTTTACCCCTAACCCTCCATGAGATGACGTCCAACAGATGAACAGCCCTGTTAGGAATGCTGTCCCGCACAAAAGCCCAGACAAAGCCACAGTGTGTGAGGCTTCCTGGGAAAGGGAGGCTTCATTTCAGTGTGGGTGAGAAGAGTAAACAGTCACAGGTACAGAGTGAGCGCAGGGAGGGGTGGAAAGGTGTTTGAGCAAGAGAGAGAAAAATAAAAACAACAAGACAGCAGAGTTCAGAAGACAAGATGGTGAGAAGAGAGGTTGAGCACTTAAGAGCAGATTATGACTAATAAATATGGGTCGTTGCTTTCTCTTCAGCGTGTTACAACCGCACCAAGGTAGCAGCTTTATTGTAGGCAATAATCACACTATAACAGGTCTACCTTGTAAAGATGTCATCCAGCTTTCTCAGGTTTTAAGAGACAGGAATCTTTACAAGAGCAACTAAGAGGGCACTTGGAGAGCGCATACCTCCACAAAGGCTGATTTGCCTTATTATATTGTGATCAGACACAAACCATGTACACAGACTTATTCTGTAATTGGAACACAAAACATTAAACACTGGCAAAATATCCATTATTTGATATTGTTTAAAGGAATATTCGTTACCCTACAGTAACTGTCACCCAGTAAAAATATAAATTTAGATTTGCAAAAGCCAAATCATACATTTCACCTGTTCATAGATATTCGGACCCTACACATGGCTGTTTTTTTAATGAGAATCTGCATTATTTCTTGAAAAATTCTCAAAAATGTAAAAAAAACAATGTTAAATACAGTGGGGGAAAAAATCCTCGATCCAAACCAAAATGTAATGGATGATTCCCAAACCCATATCACATCCTTCCAAGTTTCAAGGTAATCTGGCTCAAGGTAATCTCAACTATACTCAAAAACAGGTGGGACATCTTTGACATCTGCGTCAAGCTAACCCGTTTGCCTCACTGCCATTCCCCGATGTCAACACACTTTCCTGAAGAGAAGCTTTGTAACATATCAGCTTACTAAAAACAGACCCACTGTAAATGCTCCCTGAAGCCCACTACGATGGCACGCTCACCGGCAGGTGCCAAGAAACTTACTCGAGTCCAACAGAGTGTGGTGGGGGGCTTGGAGGTGGGGGATGAGCAGGTAGAGGGTGAAAGAGAAAGTATATGTACTGAAAGTCTTCTGGTGAGTGAAGCCCGTCTGTGTGGCAACATGGCACGCTCTCCGTCACAGAATCTGGCGGCCCGAGCAGCAGGTGTGCTGGCTTAGGTGAGAGATCTCTCCGACACTTGTAATGAGTGATGAGACCCAGACGTGTGACAACACAGGAAGCGAGAGGGAGTCATATCTTCCTTAGGCACAGACATGCACCAACCACTGAAACTTTCTCCATCACAAATGGACTACAGACCAGCTTTCTGGTTCAACTTTGATCTTCTTTACTTGCATTAGCTTTGTTACTATTACTTTGACAAAACTCCCTTTGAGTTACCACCAAAAAACAAACGTTTATATCAGTGGTTCCTTATGTCTTGGGCTATGTGATAAATTAAAATGAAACTATGTCAAGCCAAATAATCTCAATTGCCCCCTGGTGGTTGGCTGCAGTGGTGATTGTCCCCTGACGGGACATGGACGAATTAAAACGTCAAGCAGTTATTCTGGATGGGTTCTGTCATTTTAGATAGCTCTCGTCACACTAATGTTTGTTCAAGAGTTCAGTTTTCTGGTAAGTCTGGTTTTAATAGCTCATTTGATGCTATAAAAACAGGGTTAAAGGGCATGATTGACAGCTGAGTCTGACTCGGGATTGGTCGAGCACATGTTCCCACCGCCCCATCTCCTGAATGCTACTACATAGACTCTGGCTCCAAACGAAAACATAGCGCCATTTGTATCCAGGATATTTTGTCTCCTTCTTCTCTTAATCATTTCAAGACACCAGAAATGTGGTTTATGATAAACCAGGAAAATGAATATCAGTGCACAATATGTAGTTTTCTTTCGACCAAACCTATATGAAATAGACAAAGTATGAAGTAGTGCTAAGTAGCATGGAATCATGCGAATTGACCACCATTGCAGTCAGCTTCTCCCGTTTATGATTCCTTCAGTGTTAATCGTTCAGGAAGTTTATAGCTGGAGACAAATAATCTGCAACGGTGTAACCCTCTGCGAATCAAATGGACCTGATGATTACAACCAGTAAAAAAAAAAAAAAGAATAATACACAGAGGGGCTGTGAGCTGAGCTGGTAGCTTTAGAACCAGACGACTAAAATCCTTCATCTGTCCATCTCATCTTAAAATATAGTTTAAAACTACCAATACATAAAAAGTGTGTTTTAAAAAAGTGGCTTGAAATGATAAAAAGTACATTTCTGACCACAACACTGAGACACAAACAAAGAGGAAACAACACCATTGCACAGTTACAAAGAATGAAATGACATTTGCGTTACAAAATGACATGCAGTACACAACTCAACAAAATATATACAACAATAACTTAGACATTATGTGTAATACCTTTAACCCTGTCAGATGGTGACAAAATACTGCAGACTCAAGGACTCAGAGTAAACTAGAAACCTTCTGATTTCACATGTTTCAGACCTTAACTAAAGGTGTCTCAGAGGTACAGTATGTGGCACACACCCTCTATATCTTCCAGTTGAGTAGAGAAGGTGAGAGTGTGCACGAGGGCGAAAAACAAAAAGCAAGTCTTGTGGCCAGCGGGGGCCTCCGCTATCAACGTGTTCCTGTCAACGGTTCACTGTGTCACATGGTTGCGGCCGTAATGCGAGCACGTGTCAATGCCTGTTTTGCATATCTAATGACAAAATTTGGGTTTACAGTAGAGCAGCTCGCATTGTGTTGCCACGCTAAAACTCCTATATACTTTAGCACAGGCCAGCGTTCAGGAGATTCACGATGATCTAGAAAAACATATGCTCTGTTCAGGAGGGTTTTCACATCTGCAGGTGCACATCTGTTTTACAGGAAGCTACAGCTACCACATAACAAGAGCTGGGGGAGGAGGTCGTATAGAGTGACTGCATCCTTTCAGCCACCTCTGATTGCACCAATCAGAACGTCAGTCTGAGGGCAGGAGTACAACCAGACCATACACCATCACATTCAAGAGCCAATAAAGAGCCTGACTCACTCAAAGTGTAGGTTTCTCAACACCAGTGGCAGGGTAGCAGATAATTGGGGGAAGGACCAGGAAGATGAGTCCAACCTGTAGAAACCTCCAGCTGTGGCTAAAAATTTAATGAGCAGCTCTATAAGCTTCCTTATTAATTAAATATTCCAGACTCCATTTTAATCAGCAGATTCTGGAGATTACCGTCCTCCTATCACAATGCTCAGACGAGAGGGATGGACCTCACACAGACGTGCACGGACTTGCACGCTGCAGCCTCATTTGACGCCACATCTCCACAACAAAGTCAAATCCGGCATTTCATTTCTCAGTGAATCAATTTAATACAAAAAAAAGGTCAAACTGGTCCACAGGAGTGACATCCAATTAGTGTCAAGTATGTATAATTATAATCTGACAAACTTGTGAAATGAAGTCAGAAACCCGAGACAGAGGCTAATGATAGCAGACTGAAACACTTCATTAAGCACAGCTTATAGTGAGGAGACATTTCACATCAGAATGCTAAAACGTCTCTGAGATGAAACAGCAGCTTGACAGCAGACGCCCGACAGAGCTGGTTGGGACGCAAGAGAGGGGGAACGATCCAATGAGGTAATAATGAAATGCTCTTTCCAGTAATAAGGGAAAGTACGTGATACAGGACATAATGATAGTTCACAATTACATCAAACACTTTAACATCAGCTGCGTCACTTTGCTGTGCATGTGCCTGTAGAGGGACGCTGCGGTCATATCCTGTCATTCAATGATGGGTAAACAATTGCGAAGGCAGGGACACTGCATGAGAAGTGCAAGCAGCATCAGTCAACTCATATAAAGAATGTGCAGGTGGATGAAGGAAGGAGAAAGTTGTCTTGTAAAAGGACATACAGCCGCTGTGACTCCTTAGTCATCACTGACTATCACAGAAGTAAAGGAGGACGTAAGGCCAACATAATCATTTAAAGATGAATAGTCTTTGGCTAGTAGTTGGGCAATCGGCTCTCGTCTGCTGACAAATTTGCCAAACAAAACACAAACAGTGATACAGGTATTTCAGGTCCAGACGACATTTTGGCTAATCTCTATTAACAGCTATCTGCATTCAGATGCAGATAAATCAAAAAGGCGCTCCACACAGACTGTTTACCTACTAACAACCTGAGCTTGCTCAATAGGTGATTGGTCAAACTAGAAAAAGAAACCAGGAAGCTTCTGGCCCCAAAATCTACATATTCACATGCAGAATCTTTTAATAGAGATCAGTTGGACAGCTGTCCACTAACCAGGAGGTAGGGGGTTCAATCCCAAGCTCCTCCGATCCGTAGTCCAACGTGAACCGAATGGCCCCTGACAGTTGAACCGATAGCGTATGAATGGGTAAATGCAACTTGTACTGTAAAGCTCTCGCTTAGCAGAAAATAGCAATGTGCAATGAAAAGAAAACGCTCATGCACCAATCAGACATTAAAAAACATCCTTCTGATTTCTCCTGCATCAACTCCTATAGGTGCAGTAATAACATGAGTGGGAGATGCAAGGGTGCCATGGTGTTGTGTGGTCCACTCCTCATGCTACGGTCCACGGAGGTGCCAGGGTACCTCTGTGGAGGAGCAGATGGTTCTCCTGCTTGTGCCTGACACTTCCTCCCTGTCGGAGCATCTCTCTGACAGATGGGCCCACGATCCTGGACCAGGCTAATCTCCAGCACTCCTCCACTTAAAGGCACAGCAGAGAAATCCTCACACACACACACACACAGTCCCACAGAGCCATGGTGAGCCACATTACAGCCCATCACCAGTGCCATCACTACCTGACACGTCCAGCTCAATGTATTGTGCGTTTTAAAAGATAAACGACCTGGTCACCATGTGAAATGAACCCGGGGAGGAGGCGAGCTGTGTGCAACTTACAGTAACACGTCCACCAGAGGAATTGGTGGAACAACAAGGGGAACAAAGGAGAAACGAAAGGGAAATGAGGTGGAGCGTTTCAGTGAAGTTGAGGGACAGAGGTGACCATTGCACGGGCTGCTGGAGCCTATTTCCACCGGCGGACTCACACCGCCGCTGACACTTTTTAGTCGTTTTCGCCAGCAGCAAAGCGTGCGAACACAAAATGCCTCCCCCCTTCGCTCCGCCGCGTCCCGACCACGTCTGCGCTCGGAGGAAGCCAAAGTTGACATGTCGACATTTCACGCCGACTGGAAACCACTTTTGGAATGTCAGCCGATGTTCCGCCACCGAGCTCGGAGGAGGAGGAGGAGGGGGGATCGACTTTTACCGATTCGGTGCGGCGGCGGCTCCGCAGACTATCAGCCACGCTGTCGACAGCTTTTCCCCTCAAAATAAATTTACAACCCGGGGGAGGACGACACTCTCCTGGGTTCGGTGCAAACCCGTGACGGGGAGAGGCTCCTCCGGTGCGGGGGAAATGTCAGGCAGCACATGTTAGAGACTAAAAAGATCCGAAAATCTTCGCGGAATAAAAGAAGTGAGCAGCCGGGGCTACTTTGCTGTGCAAGAAGTGCACTAAATACAACATGGACAGCTCAATGCGACGCGTGCACACGACAGGAAAACGACATGCACGAGCGGCCGTCCGCAACACACGAGTTGGCAACAAAGTAATAATTCACAATTTCCTCAATGTCTAAATTACTTACGCTTTTAGTGGGTTCTGAATGACAGCCGCCATTTTGCTACCATGTAACGCAATATCGGCGTCTTGCAGTTCTGAGGGAAACCTACGGGAATTGGCCAATCAGCGCTCGGGGTGAATTCGCGGACCAATGCGTTTGCAGCACAGGCGGGCGGGGCGTGGCCTGACGGGGGTAAACTGTCAAAATTATTTTAAAGGGTTTTCCCTTCTGTTTGAATTGTGCACAAGTGAATAACAGCAGCTTTAAAGAGACCCTCACTGGAGCTGGGTCACATGTCAGGTGAAGACCCCCCCCCACCTTTGGATGAGTGGCACAGAATTATCAACATAGAAGCTGGTGTAATTATTTATTAAAATAATTATAAATCATTTATCATCATTAATAAGCACCGGGCTAGTAATCTTCCCTCACTTTATCTTGGAGCTGGAATGCTGGGAGAGGAATGGAAGCGAGGCGTGCACACGATCTATTCCTCCCACATGCAGTAAGTGGTGTGACACAGGGCGATATAAAACACACACACACACACAAACACACTAAAGACAGGGAGGCAATGCCATGTTGTGTTATGACAGAAGGTAGCTGATACAACTTTAATCATATGCAAATCTTCCACCAATTCAGCACACATCCACCGTTTCAAGTTAGTTCCCCAAATTTTTAAAATGCACAGTCATTCCCGCTCGATTTGTAGTGTGCAAGTGAGAGTTAGTGTTACTTGTACCCAACCTATTATAAAAAATAAAACTGGACACCACGAAGGATATCTGAAGTGACACGCTGCACATATTTGCACGAGAACAAAGTCCTGTACAAGTGATCTGACATGATGTATTTCCTATTCTACCCCTGTGCAATATTAGCATCTCAGGGGATGTGTGTGTGTGTGATGCAACATTCAGACAAGATAAATCTATTTTGAGACAAGGCAGACACAACATCTTCCCATCAGACATTAGAACCAAAAAGTTCCACCTAAGAAGCAGAAAAGGGAGAAGCAACTTTATCTACAAAGCTTACAGTCGACACAGAACCCCCATCCCCTTTTTTCCCTCTAATTTTTAACAATAAAATACAAGCATGTGTTAAAGGCATCACCTTGTGCTTTGTATGATAGCCACACCGTGTCTCATTACTCAATAACACAAAAGTAGTAATGATGCAAGACATTTAAAGCTCTCAGTCACTTAATATGATTCAGTATTTCTTCTTTGCCACATTAGAGCATCTGTTTTTTCAGTGTAACGGTGACAGAGAAAACAAAAACTATGTGGAGAAAGGGTGGTTCACATGTGGTCACTACAAAGTATGGGTATCCATACAGTAACTTATGTCTAACAAAAAACAGAAAAAGACGATATACAATACTTTTCCATATCAAATGTAAAATAACGGAAAAACTAAGCTTCGATGAGCTGAACAAAAATCTGTTGAGCTTCGTCAGGAGGACAGTCATTGTGTCTACGGAGACCTGGAGGCATGATTGTAAAATAAAATAAAAAGATACATTTAGATATTATTTAGCTCTGCAAAACAATATCCGTACACGCAAGCAAACATTGAAAAATTAAAGGTGTCAAGAAATCTGAACACAAAATACCTACATTTTGTAACATGTATATACTAAAATACGGCTTGGTAAAGGAAATAGTGAGGTTTCTTCAGAGCCTGTCCTCTGAGCAAGTTAAAAGGCCATGGATCTCTCAGACTGTCAATGCATGCCAGAGTGATAAGAGGTTCATTTTTTTTCCCATACATAAATAATTTTCAAGATTTCAAATATACACTCCTCTAACATAGTCCTATGTTTTCATACAACCACAAATTACATGATAAAATATAAACATCATACCAGCACAGACACATTGACCTGAATGACTTTTGGCACACCAGATATCCACACTCCAGACCATAGATGTCAGCCGAGTCTGGGACGGACGACTTGATCATCTGGATATCTGTTTTTTTGGCCATGGTAAGCAACAGCCTATAACAGCTGAAAAAGGCTTAGTGCAAAAACAAAACAAAATAAATGTTTGCAATACAGCATGCAATGGAGCAGTTATACCTGCTTGGATATAAATATCTCCTTGCCATTACACGTACTACATCAGAGAAACAATGCTCGATTATAAGAATTGCTGGAAACTAATCACACCAACGCCATGGGGTTTTTGACTACCTAATATTCTTTAAATGATACATTTTTTTAATATTTTCTGATAGTAGAAAAATAGCTGAACAGCCTTGTTAAACATAATATTAGGGATTTGTGTCAATAAAGAATCAAAGTATTCACTCAGAGTGGAAAGGCAGGTTTCACACTCAAGTCAAGTAACTCACGTGTTCTGGCTGTTCTACAAAAGGCCACAGGAACTCTTAAATCCCATATCTTCTAAATGTCCTATATATCTATACATATATGCCTGGAAACTTCCTTGCCGCAGACACAAGACAGAACCATTGGAGTAACAGAGGTAAAGCAGTGGCAGACTGCGAGCTGGGTGGGTGAGTGGTTCTTTCCGGTGCTCTGAGGAAAGGAAGATCGTTCCCGTTAAAGTTCTCCGGGTTTCTGGTTGCAGCTAGTGCACACACGCACGGGGTGGTCCCAGCCCCGTGAAGGAACTGGCCGACGCTCCGGGGAGCAGTCATCGCACACTCCTTGGCCACAGGCGCGGCAGTGATGCTTGGACAGTTTGGCAGTGAACTCGCGCTGGCAGTTGTGGCAGGACAGGATGTCCTGGTCAGGCACCCAGTACGCAGGACGGGCTGCATCTTTCACCAGGCCTACAGGGAACACGTAACATAACATCCATACATGGTTTGAATATGAGTAAATGGTTTGCCACACATTAAGTCTCATTTAAAAGTACAAATACTCCATTAAGCACTTCTTTACATTCGGTATCTGCAGTACCTCCATGTATTTGAATTCACTTACTGTATTTAAAATTCCTGACGCACATCAGTAACTTCGGCCTTGACCCCAAAACACTTCCAATTACCATTGTTCAAATTTAGCTTCATACATGCCACATAGTCTGTTCTACCGTCTGACGTTGAGTGAAAGCTGTCTAGGCTCCAGTTACGGTGTAGCTCAGAAACAAGATGAAATTTCCTTTAAATCAAGCAGACCTTGCTGTGGGGTATTTTTGGGATGGTGTTGGGTATGGAGATGTTTGCAGCAGGATATCAGGTTATCAAAAACATATTCATCTATGCCCTTTGGCACTAAATATAGATCTACAGTACACTTTACAGTTACACTGTAACTGTATGATATATTTCAATAATGGTACAGAATAGAATTTGTGAAAAACTTCTTTTTAAATATGGCCAAAGATTCCTGGTGTGTATTTGAGTAAATATAATGATGATCATGATTTGATGAACTTGTCATATTAGCTGTTAGATAAAAATAGTTTTCTCATGGAGCCTTATGAGACAGACTGATTTGTGAATAGTCAAATATATAGTAGTCAAATATCACAATTTTTTTTTGGCCTTGAAACATGGAGCTTATAAGAATAATAATAAATGAAAAGCAAATGCACCTTTTGCATTTAACAATTAAACAGAGAAAAAAGATATTATTTTGACTTGTTCTTCTGAGGTTATTCCAAATGCATTATTTACGCATACCGATCATTTGATATATCGATTGAGACCTTGATATGTGACATTTGCATGATTAATAGTGAGTAAAAAGAGACATGTGAGCTTTCTGTTAATGCCAGTTGTCCTATATTCCTTATAAGGAGGCTCGGTTGGCTTGACTCCTGCATTACACCTTTGTGAGGTTGAACAAGAAACAAGACTGCTTTTCATTCTTGCTGTACAATTCACCTCCTCCACCAGAGGGCACCCACACTCACACTTACTCAATTTCATTTATTCCGGTTACCTAACAAACCTCTTTAGGTTTTGTTGAGGGCAACACTCACCAAGTGGGATGTCAATAGCCGTCACCACAACCCCTATGGTGTTGGTAACTGCCTCTCCAACTTTCCTGGCCAGGGTTCCACTCTCCTCCTCATCAAGCTCTGCCTCGAGCCGCTCTGTGTGAAGAAAGTATCTTTGCTGAGGTCACAACTCACCCAACATCAATAGCTTTACAACACACCGATGATGAAAAACAGGGAGACATTTGACATTATTGAGACAGTGCGTACCTTCGTAGGAGGCTCTCTGCTCGAAGCAGACATCACAGACTCTGACAGGGGCGAGACCCCAACCTCTCTCAGGGACGGGCGCGGCTTTGGAAGAGCAGCCATCGCAGAAGCCCTCCCCGCAGGCACGGCAGTGATGCTTGTTGTCATTGTCCTGGAAGACTGCATGACACTTATGGCAAACCTAGTACGAGAGCAAAAACAAGAACAAAAGCTGTTGTTGACCAATAACTGCAGGGAAGAGGAAACAAACTGAGTCTATCTTGTGACGTGCAAAACTCGACTGTGTAATCAGCACAGAACTCCAGACAGTAAACATCCCTCTGGACACTGAAGTGTTGACTTAGCTGTAGGAGGTGGGAGGGGCTGAGTGTCACTCACCAAAATGAGGGAGTTGGGTTTCCAGTAGGCCGGGGCGATCTGATCCGTCAGCCAAGAGGTGACAGCCTTAGCAGGCTTGACACTGAGCTCTGAAACAGACTGGGCCACTAGATTGACTCCATCCAGAAGACGCTGTGCTGCATAGCTATTGTCCTTTAAAAAGCCATCTGACTGCAAAAAGAAGAAAGGACATATTTACACTAGTGAATAAATGGTTATCCATATATGTATAAGTCTAATTCTGTTGGTTGAATAAATAACTAGCTTTGTTACTCTTACCCCTGGCCATACGTGCTGGATCTCAGTTCGCACAACTGTATCCACAGGGTCCTGGTTCCCATACCAGAACTGACGACTCCGATAGATCACACCACAGTTGGGACATTCAATAACATACCTGAACACACGCACACACACACACACACAACTCAGTCTTTGTGAAAATACATACAGGTTAGTGTGAAGATACATTTTAGATTTCAGGCCAGAGTCTAGAACAGCAGCTCTATAATTAGGCTCTGTAAAGTTAAGCCTACACAACTCTCATAACATTTGACCCTGCAGGTCATTCTCCGGCTACTCACCCAGACCAAGCGTATTTGGCGAGGCCCATCCATGGAGAGTCTGAGGAGGCTGAGGTCTTAGGGAATACAAGGACTTCCTTTCCACCTTCATAGCAAGCCTGAGGTGATGTGGCATAGAATGATTTTAATATTAGGCTCTATGTGGGCATTATAAATTGCATAGTCAATGACTGTGGTCCATCTTAGTGATGCAGGGGAGCTTCTGTTCTTACCTTACAGGTGTAAATGCGATTATCATATTGTGCAGAATAACGACAGCGATGCTTCGCCTCATGGTCCATTCCCTCTCCTAAGTGGTTCATGCTGTTTTTGCAGCCAGAACTATGGTAAAAAAAATGATGTGTGAGCGTGAAAATAACCAAGAAAAAACTGATAAAAGTTCTAAAAAGACAAGTACTAACCCACAACTGAGGCACAGGCTGGAGCAGGTGAAGTATTCATCAGGAAAAAAGCAGCTGAGGGCAGTCAGCTCACCTACAATTTCCCCACTGAAGCGCTCACTCAGTGCCTGCAGGAGAGAACCAGAAGGTATTAACATAAAACTTGCAAAATTCAAGTTCCGCTTTTGATTTGCAACCACAAGCCAGGCTGACGCAAGATGGAGGTCGACTTTACACAGTCCTACCTGCAGGGCTTTGAAGATGACCACAGGGGTGCGTGGGGAGCGGGTGGCGTTGTTATCCAGGAGCTGCTCCAGTTTATTCTGCAGGCCACAGAAGTCGGTGGGGGGGTTGAGGGTCTGCGTGCCCCAGTACTGAACAGAACTGAAGGCCTCCGGAAAACGGGAAAGCTTTCTGAAGCGCTCCGACAGCAGCCGGTCTACAGACTCAGATGATTTATCTAAAAACAAAGGTGGAGAGTACATTACAATACATAGCAGATATTCTATCACCACAGGTCTATCAGTGCATCAGATAAAACACATTTGTCAGAATATCGTGCTTCATGATACCCATTTTGATAGTTCCTGAATATCAAGTGTCAAGAATCTTGTAGAGTCGGTCAGACTGGAAAACCGAATAACTCATGAGCGCATAGATGGAGCTTGTTAGTTGTTATTTGTTGTGCCAGGTCTTTAAGGTTGACACCAGTGTCCCTTCAGGTATTAGCACATTTTGTGACAAAGTCTCAGCTGTAGAAACTGGACTAAAATGTGAAAAACTGGAATTGACTTTCACGTGGGTTACAACGGTTTTTAGAATGTGTCATTATTCAGTTTAGTCCAAGGAGTGTTTACACGTTTCAAAAGAAGTTGGAATTCCATCTGCTCCCTCCGGTGCAGAAGAAGACAGAAAGAGAAACACTACAGGCTGATATTTGTTAAGTCTGTAATTAACCACAGTGTTAACCTGTATTTTTGCAAACCTCACTTCATGGGGATGCAATCACAATGCAGTGCTCTTGAAACTTTTAAGTTAAATTCTTTTAAAGTTTTGACTTTTTTAGATGTTTTACCTGAGCCAAGCAACTTAGTGTGAACTGTTTCGTGGAAGATAACCACCGCAGGGCCCAGGGTGGACAGCGGGACATCCAGGCCACAGCGGGCAGTCGTGGCCTTCAGCTCCTTTGTGAAATGCTTCAAGTAGGCATCCGAGGCGTCCCCGAGGAACTTGAAAAGGTCATCGTGGAGACGGTCGGTGTGGGTGCGATAAATGATGAGGTCGGAGATGGCGAGCACCTTGAGCAAGAGACGGGTTCTCTGGCCCTGTTTCGAACTGTTTCCAAGCAGACCCTCTGTATCAATGACCACGACTTTGTGGATGGGGTCAAACGCCGCCCACACGCCCACCGTACATGACTCCTGTGTGGGAGAGGTCTTGAAAACTTCTCTCCCCGCGAAGAACGTGTGGTTCAGGGTGTGAGACTTGCCCTCTCCTGTGTTACCAAAGATGGCCACCACTTTCAGAAGCTGGTCGGGTGCGCAGCTCAGGCTCTTCATGAAGGAAGCTTCATCTTTTATCTTTGGATGAACAAGATAGAATTTAGTGAATAAATACACTTTAATATACACAAAGATTTGAAATATTTGGTGTTGTGATAAAAACAGTTGTACAACTTACCTGCATTTCCTCATTCTCATCAACCAATAGAAAGCTGGAAACCTTCTCCAGGAGTCTGACCCTCTGAGATTTGATCTCGTCGGCTATTTGAACACTGGGCTGAACAGATGTTTGGACAGAAATTACCTCTGCAGGTTTGGGGGGTGGAGGATAAGACGTGAGCTGGTGTTTCTTCTTGTTGCCTCCACTGTGGGTGCGTTTCTGACAATCCTGGCACAGGTTGACTTTGCAATTCTGGCAGCGGACCACAGACCTGTGGCGTTTGCCATTGTCTCCATTACCTCCTTTGCAGTTGTCACAGTACGGGACATGCCCGGGGCCGATCTGAACCCTCTCGTGGCTCTTCAAACGCTCCTGACTGTGGAGCTCAAGCTCACAGCGAACACACTGCAGACTTTTGCACTCATCACACTCGAAGGCGGCCTCCTCAGAGCCACCACAGGCATAACTTTCTTGACATATTAGACTGGTGTTAACTCCTTTCTCTAAAGATGAGCCATGCCCACTCATCGTTTCCTACAAGGTAAACTTGAACACAGAGCAGTGCTTGTTGGAACAGCTTTGACAGAGTACCAGCTATTTCCAATTGCTATTATTGCAAAATGCACCACATATATTTAATACTTGCAACTGAAATTTCCAAAATACAAAAATCGACTTAAAACAGCTGCATGTTAACAGACCTGCTGACAGTAACAACAATATGTGCAATTTATAAAATCACTCTTAGCATCATGAATTTGAAAAACAGCTTTGATAATATAATGTAGTGCAACTATCATGAAGTAGGTTAAAAGGCGTAGGCGTCTCCCAAAGTTTCCAACAGATATCTTATTACAACTAACACTTAGCTTGTTAAAGTTAGCATTTCACTGCCTCGTTGGCTAAAACATCTCCGGGCTTCTCGAATGAAAGTATTAGAGTAAAACAGAAACCTGTGCAGACAGTCTGCACCGACCGAGACGATACACTCTCCCTGAAGAGATGAATGTGCAAATGTTGACGCTAACAACAACAGGCTAGCTAGCTAGTTCGCTAGCAAACTGACCCTCAGTAGCTAGCTAGCAAACTCGGTAAATAAAGTGGCATCCGCACAGGAAGACTTAGCTCACAGTTAGATGGTCCTGACGCACAGTTCAAGTTTTGTCACCCAGAGAGAGGCTGTTGTTACAGAGGCAGCGAGTCCTGACAGAGCGCAGCCGTCCAAACCAGCAGCTAGCCTCCTTGTCTAGTGTCAACTGAGCTGGAACAACACATCAACAAACACAGCACACGACGTCAAAGAGCTGCAAACACCCGAGGACTCTTCAGACCGGGAGCTGAATCCGCGAGGATCCGTTTAAAAGTCTTTATTCTTTTCAAAAGTGTCACTGTGTTTGGATCCGTCCGAGCAGTGTCATTGTTTTGTTCTTCAGCCCCCTCCCTGCCACAGCTCCTCTCGAGCTGCGTTATTTTGTTGCCAGGTCAGATCAGCTGATCAGATTATTTTCAGTCATAGGGTCAGAGGAGGGTAACGTGCTGTTGCATGACGGGAAACGTAGTCCTGCAAATGCTCCTGTTTGTTTTCCTGTGCAGCTGCAGACGTGTATTCTGAATTTTCCTGTTATATCATATTTTACGATCTGTTATTATATTATATATTATATATTATATAAGTCTGGTGATTAGTCACTGTTTGTTACAGAAGGAAAGAGGACATTAAAGAAAGATGAGTTAAGTTATCCTAAGTTAGAGTAATTTAAAAGATATGATTTTAAAGTACATCCGTCTAGCAATTTATATAAACACATAGAAATAACAGAATCTATACAGTGTGACAGGATTGCATTTTTAAATTGAATTGCACAGATAAAAATAAGTAATGAAAGTCAAATCAACTTAAAAAATTAAAATATTATATAATATAATGCGTATTTTATGCTGCACATAGTCAGTCACATATTCAGTGAAGATTACTTTATCCATTATCAATACTTCTTAATTTTCTTTATGTTTTTGTCAGGATTTTGTATTTCTCTATTGCAAAACTGTAAACATGGTGCCACAAAAAATATAAAATCACAATCCCCAAACCGTAATTACTGTAATTAAAAATCTATCTTTTATCATAGTTGTGCCTAAATAAGAAATTCCACGTGGGTGGGTGTTTTGAAAGTAATTGTTGGAAACATGCCTCAACATGAGCTTTCAATCAGAGGCCAGATTTAAGGGGCTTTTGTCTTGCAAACTAGGACTTCAAAGTAGCAGCAGGTGACCATTTGTCCCAAATCTCACTTTGTGTTTTCCCTCCATTTCCTCACTAACAGTATCCTCCACTGCAGGATCTACAGACAGACTGTTTTAGATCTACAGACACTTTTAAAACTCAGATTGAAAGAAAACAGAAACTGGAGAGGAAATAAATGTCACACTGTGGTGCATTTATTACA
The DNA here is from genome assembly GCF_024713975.1 of Paralichthys olivaceus. Classification (NCBI taxonomy): domain Eukaryota; kingdom Metazoa; phylum Chordata; class Actinopteri; order Pleuronectiformes; family Paralichthyidae; genus Paralichthys; species Paralichthys olivaceus. Next base: position 16,366,975 of record NC_091104.1, on the reverse strand, counting down.
AGACTCACATACTCACACAAAAATATGAACAACAACAAAACACAAGAGTCGAGGGGAAAATAACACACTGATTATCACAGTTCTTGCAGGAACTGAAGCATGGGTGTCAATGCAGGGCTTAAGTCCTTTTTTTTAGTGCACAATCTACTTTTTGCAGAGAAATATCATAGTAAAAATGCATAGTTGTCATAATAGAAAAGACACTAAGTACATTCAATTCACTCTTTGATTCAGATGTACCCAAAGATTTTCCTCCAAACACAAAAAAGCTTTAAACGTTTAACCAGGCTGAGCTTTTTAGGTATAGTCCCAGTGTGCTTGTGCTGAATGGCGGCAGATACAGCACAGTCAAACACATGTTTGAGGTTGTGTTGTGTCAGAGCTGAACACTCAATGTAGTCGTGAGCTCTGATCCTTCGTGCCAGCCTTCTGGCTCGGCTGAAGTGCACTGGTTTGGTGCTCCGCTGGTGCAGATGAATAAGGACGTCCACATTGTGGCTGAGGTCGGATTGAGTTCCAACCAGGACTATGGGAGAGGTTGGGTTGCCAGCACGGATCTGCGGGATCCATTTGGAGGTGATGTTTTCGAAGGAGACGGGGTTGACCAGGCTGAAGCAAAGGATGAAGACGTCCACATGGGCGTAGCACAAAGAACGTAGATGTCCAAACTCCTCCTGGCAGATCAAATGATGAGAGAGGAGGATAAGTGGAGTAAAAACCTAAACATCAAATAAATCATGACGTGGAGTGGAACATGTACCTGTCCTGCTGTATCTATCAGTTTGATACGAGTTGGGATGCCGTTCACATGAACCAAACCTGGAGGTCAAGTGGAAATAAATATAAGAGGTATGACAAGTAGTAGCTGAAGGCCTTAATAGAAAATAACCTTTACTTACCAGTAAAAACATCAAAAGCCGTTTGCCTGTACTCGCTGTGGTATCCATTGAAGATGTAGCTGATGATCATGCTGGTCTTCCCCACAGCTCCATCACCGACCAGCATGCAGCTCAGCTCTTCCCTCAGCCTGTTGGGTTTATCACGTCTCTGACAGGCCTGCGCCATGTTTCCCCCGTTTTATTCCTCCATTACCCCAGCAGCTCCATGCAGCAGTGCACTGTTACTGTAAAAGATGTCTTCTACCCCCCAAGGGTCTGTTGGTGCCAATAAAGGCCAGAGGACACCTCGATTTGAAAGAACAAAGGCGTCCAATCAGATGAGGGATCCCCCCCCAACTCTGTGACTGTTTCCCTTTGATGCAGATTTACATTGTCACTCCCACCGAGAGGAGCTGACCACTGGCAGGGGTCAGCTCCTCTGATCTCACAAAGCACTTCGGTATCATGAAGGATACTGTGAATTTCTTCATAAGCCCAACATTCACAGCCTGCATTTACAGTATGTATTCATGTAACTTTACATGAATAAGCCTTCATAAATGAGAGCTGAGTGTGTTTCTTCTTTTAAATATATCCTGCATTACGATTTTATACAAAGCAATACTTCCTCCTGGACCCCCAATAATATTATCTCATGAAGTAGAGCCCAGCTAAACAATCCTTTGGAATTTTCATTGTTTACAATATTGTTATTAATATATATAACAATATACTATTGGTACAACTATGGCCAAAATATCATACCAAGAAAAAATGTCACTTACATTTACATTACATTTACATTTAGGGCATTTAGCAGACGTTTTTGTCCAAAGCAGCTTACAATAAGTACAGTCGTCACAAGATTGTCACTTGATTAACGGCAAAACACTTATCCAAGGTAGATCAAGTATGTGTTGTACCTCCTAACTGTGTTGACACAATGTTAGGGCATTATATCAGTTTGAATTTGAATTTTTCATGAAGCAGCAAGGAGACAAATCTGATGTTGCCTTTGTCATATTCACACATTTAACATAAATACATCCTTTATACCCTATATATTTCACTTTTGTTGTGTTTATATTGATGAAAATTTAATTGTGATAATTATTGATACTGTTTTATTGCCCAACACTATTTAGAACTGCACTGAATCAAATCGATAACATTTCTATGCAGTCCCGCAGTTGGCCAGTAGAGGAGAGTGTTGCTCCAGCATCTAATTTTGCAGGTTTGTTTCCACCTTGTGTTTCATCCAGTCTCTGCTCCAAGTTTCTTCTTGTGCACGTTTGAGGAGTGAAACAGGCAGGAAGTGTTCGAGAGGCCAAAGTTGGTCAGACACAAAGTTAATTTCCAGTTTTCTGGTTCATGCTCCATGAGCATCACATTTCATTAACTTAGTGTCACAGAAATGTTAGATTTTTCCGTACATGGTTTCCACGTGTTGAGCACATAAAGTGCAGCTTTACTCTCCTGGGTAAAAGGGCAAAGGGCACAGCTGAGGGGGGCATTGTTAGGCTGTCACCGGCCGATGTTTACAGGAGAAACTTCATGTGCCATGTTTCATCCTGTCGCTGTCAGGGTGACAGGGTTCATAAATACACAAACACTCATTTATCTGAGCAATTTCATATAATGTACTTGTATATAATGTATATGTTATTGCCGTTTTTTAATTTTTTACATTGCATATTTACTTTTTTATTATGCTCTTCTAATAGTTTTGTTATTCCCCATTGTATGACTGTAAGGGTTATTTATCTTATCTAGTCTCAGCTCATATTTTACTTTACAGATGACACTGCAATGCCACTGTTAATACTCGCACTATAGAATAATAACTATAGAAATAAAGTTATGACAATTATAGCAAAATCAAAAGAAAAGTTTTGACCAAAGTGCCAGCACCTCATGTTGTACTTTAATGTCTCTTTTAATGAGACAGTTTCTGATGCACCTCCAGGATTCGTGTTTAGTGTGAATAAGTGTGCAAGGGATGATGCTGAAGGTGATAATTGTTTGTGATTGAGCCTTCACACCTTCATCACAGTACGTTTGGCTCTAATGAAGAGAGGGCCTTCATTGTGATATGGTCATGTATTTTCCTTTGATCAAACCATGGCCTACTTCTACTATGTTGAGACATCAAGAAGGAGTTTATTATTATTTGTTCAAATTCAATAACTCACAATGTCCCAGCTGTGGTGTAGAAGAATTGTTCGAGCATCTTAAGAAATGGTTTTGGAGAGTGGGAAACATTTGCTGGTGAAAAGTAGCTTTAAACAAAGTGTTGTTCCTTATCTGTCTGAGCCTGCAGGAAACTCTGCGAGCATTGTGTTGTAAGGTCTCTGCTTCCTGTTTGCCATTATTTCTCACTCACTCCTTCTCTTCTCCTCTTTCTCTCCCCTCCTTTTTTCCCACCACCTGCAGTGCGAGTGATAGAATTTATTCCCCATCGTAGGGGGGGACAACATCTGGTCCCCACCGCCCCACCCCACCCACAAACACACGTCGTGTTGCCAGCTCTGCTCCCATGCTGCACCTCTGACAGCTGTGAGTCACAATGCTGTTCCTTAATCCAAGGTAAATGTCAAACACAGGAAACTGTCTCTAAATATCTCAACACGCAGCGATTCTTTTCCTGCAACAGTTTCTTTTATCAGCAAAGATCAAGCAGCAAACTTCTCTTCTGTGATACAAATGCAAATACAGGCATTGTGCAAGTTGTCTGCATGTCCCTCAACTTGTGCAGCAGATGTCAGCACCACGACAACAACTTAAATTGTGGCTTGGTGCCTACAGTAGATCAGGATGTGTATCTCTTACTGTAAACATGTTTTGGGGCTGCATTCTCACGCTCTCCCTCTTTGCATGACTAGACATGCAGAAATGCATCCTGACATAGATTTATAGAGGTAATCTGCTTAGTAAGGGTCTCTCAATGTGTACAGATTAGTAAACCCAATGATGAACACAAAGAAATCCCCCCACTCATGTCAACTGACTCCTGCAAATTTATGCAAAGATGCACATGGTAAACTCAGATATCACAGCCCCCCTGTGTCTCCCTGCAGCATTGCTCTGCTTGTTAAAAAGAAAATATGCAGTAGCGGTGAAGTTTCAGTCTCATGTCTAATCTGACAACAATAGACAAATCTGTCAGATAGGTGTTAAAAGATTATGCTCCTCCCTAAGCCAGAGATCAGCATGGCACGCTGCAGACAGGCCACAAAACAAGTGGCTGACGCAGAGATGAGGCGATAAACAATCCATTTGCATAACATTTCCTTCATAATGTCCATTTAAGTAGATACAGCAGAGGCTCTTAAATGGTGAGGATTAGTTTGGGGCGGCTGCTTCCATCACACTGAGACCCCACATAATGGAAACGCTCTCCCTCTCCTTTAGTTCCTAGATGTTACTTGAGAGTCATGGCAGGGACTCGCTGGGTCACTTGGTGTTCATACGTTGAACTGAACATAATCTTTCTGACACTGTTTGGAACTGGGGGTCAAAGGTTCAGACCTGCTTGCCTGATTTTGACATAAAACATAGACAGAGATGGATTAACTTGAAGGCTTGTGTTCATCGATGCTGTTCTGTTGTTGCCCCTGGGGCACAGACTTGCATTCTTTATTGATGCACCATATGAAAACATTTTGTGCCGCAAAATATTATCCACAATTAAGTGTACAATATGTAACTTCAGCCACTAGTGGTCTCTCAATCAAAAAATTAAAAAAAGGCCTAGTTTGATGATATTGTTAAGCAGAGTGGAATCATGGGAGTTGTTGTCTTCACCATCATTTCTCAACATAATCTACTTGGGTTTATTTATTGGGAGAGCTTCAGCCACAAAGCTTCAGCCACAAAGCTTGCAGCGATGAACAATCGTGATCCATTATGCAAGACCAATACAAACAGCAGCAGGAGAAATAAGCTGCTGGCTAACTGGCTAGCAGTGGCTAGTGGCTAACTGGCTTTTTCCTTTGTCATATGTCGTTTGAAATTTATGTTTCAAGTCTGTTAATTTCTTTAGCAGAGACGGGCAAAATCACGGGTGAAGAAGATATGATGAAAGTAAATATCGACCCTTAATAAAATTTGGGATTTCTGTGAGTTTGAACATTGTTGGAAACATTTTGGATAATGAAAGTACACAACTCAACATAATAAAAAACATAGGTGTTGTTAACAATTCACATTACAGACACATTGCAGTATGGACAGCAATGGCAGTGGATCTGAGGCTGTAGCAGTTAGATAGTTTCATCTGTTTAGCTTTTTCAGTCTGGGACTCGATTCCTATTCACCCTCATGATACTCACATTACCCAGAGAACTAGCTTGTGCTGTGGGATTTTGCCATGAGAGCGTCATACCATGTAGCTCTCCAATTTATTAGTGCCAGGATACAGCCTCTTCCCGGGTCAACTCGAATTCTAGCACCTAATGGTCACTGCACCAAGTGATTCATGGGAATTCAGATCTGTGGCGCCCCCCCTCCTCTGCCCTACCTCTTATCGGACCCCTGTTGTTCACATTCTTGACTTGTGGCCAGCGCTTATTGCAGGAAAGCATAAACTCCGACTGTGAATACATTGTGACTGTGTGAATCAGGATATGCTTCCTTGCCTTTTTTTTGTTGGATCAGTGCATTTGCAGTTAATCTGAATTAATTTCATAACCGGTATAGAATCATTTGGATCTGAAACAGCTTAGGGTAAATCAGCCTGTCCCAGTTTTTAAGTAAAGCCTGAGTGTTTTGGGTCTTTGTTAGCCATCAAGCATCTCTGTCAATTTAGTTACTACTGCTCCATTAAACCCTGGCAGGGGTCCAGGAGCGGCGCACTAATCTCCCTATACCCTCCGAAGAGCATCGCAGGGGGTCAGTCCTCCTCCGGTCTTGTGGGATCCACGGTACCAAAACTGTCGGACAAGAACACTTCAGTTGATCTGCTTGGTGTTGAGCAATAAACCTTTGAATTTAAAAATGGTCTGATTTAACCATAGATTTACTGCACATTTAACAATCCTTAATATGTTTTTTCTCTTTCTGCTTCTTTCTATGATCAAGTAGCACCTTATTGTCAGTGTCATTTTTTGTTGTTATCGGTGATGTGCACCAAACAGAATTTAGCTGTATCAAATTGAAATTGTAATAACAAAATGTGTTGTGGGTTTTTTGCGTTATAGTGATACAAATGATAGCTCTACACAAATATGAAGCCAAAATATCTGGGGCTATGGCTCCTCCCATCTTGCACTGGTGAAGTCTTTTGGAGTCTATGCAATAAAACAAATTTACCAGAAACATTAACAACTGAAGCTTCATCAGTGTGATAAGAACTGCCTAAAATGAAAGAAAACGTCTTTGAGAAAAATGTATTTAAAATTGTGTACTACTGTATATGCTAATATAAAGGGGGCCAGCTTTTTTTTGCAGTAAGCCACCAGGGGACGATTGTAATGTTTAGGCTTTACTTTCTTTTGGAGCAGTTATGTCGTCCATCTTTGTATACAGTGTAAGGTTTTTACAGTAAATATGAAGTGACGGCTAGTGGGGTTAGCATAGCAGAAAGAGAGAAATGGGGAAATAACTAGCATGGCTTTGTATAAAGGTCTAAAAAGAATCCTATTTGCTGGACAAAAGTATAACAGACATGTGGCTCCTCTGGTTTAATCTAAATGTCTTCAGCTTCGTAACTGAACAAGAACGACAGTGTTATCTATCTTCACCTCTAGCTCTCAACAAAATTAAAAATAAATAAATGTTGTACCCATCTTTTATCAATAAATAGATAACCTAACAATGATCACAGTTAAATTAAACAACTGAATTATAAGCAGCTAATTAACAACAGTGGTGATTAAAATATGAAATGTAAAATCTTGCAAAGCAAAATTTCCACAGTGAATGAACTGTTACTGAACTTATTATTTAACATGCTTTGGAGGAGTTAGTGTATATTTCCATATCTAACACAGTGTCACCTGCATGTGTATGTTTGTGATAATCACATCAGTGAATCTGTGTTTAGGTTTTCTGTGAAGCTCAGCAGCAGGGCATAATGAACTCAAACACCTTTTATCAGGACAGTCACGTGTATCTGATGCAGGTTTGTTAGATACTTGAATTTATGTCACAAAAACCTAATGTCCGTTGTTTTTAAGTGGATCAGGTGTGATGGCACAGATAATAGGTTAAATTAAATTTTCATGAAAAATACAGGAAATAACAAGATCTTTAGAAGCTGTTAAAGACATAATACACCACATACAAATAAAGACATCAGAAACTCAACATCTGAATTTTTGATCCGTTGCATTACAGGGAGCTGATAACAATATCAACAGGCATCTCACCCTTTGGCCTTTGAAGCATCTGTGTTTTCTTCTCATTTTAGTCTCAATTGGCTCCACATCAATCCACACAGCAGCGTATGTATTCGCAGAGCACGATTAGAATCTCTTCAAACAGGAAACTCTCTCGCAATTGGCTTATTAACATGAGAACCTGATCTTTTCAAAGGGATAAAACTATCCAAACAAGCACAAAACATCATTCCACAGCATTTGAATCATGCAGAAAATTAAAGATGTTGTGTGGAGTTTGTTTGTTGACCAACATTTTAGAGGAACGCCTACACGGTCATGTTGATGAGATTGTTGATCTATGGATTGTGGAGCGTGATTGAAACAGAGAAGCCCCAGAGAAAGGGAGTGGGTAGAAGAAGAAATATGTTTCTGGTAAATTGCATAAGTGGTGACGAAAAGGCAAAGCAGAAGATAATTGAATGTATTATGTTTAAACAACATAAATCAAACTCATAGTCAGTGCTAAAACGTGGTAATTGTAATAGTTATAATCATGCGTCTGCAAAAATACAAGTTCCTCTTAAAATTGCAGCTTTGTTAGTGTATCGCCGTCACAATGCCTGTGCAGCTGCTTGATTGTGGGACACAATAAAACGTCAGTGATATCGAACCTCTGTGAGTGTGTGGGAAACAGAGCTTGCTTTCCTGTTCTTTGAGAGAAAACACTCCAGAGAAAAATGGCAGGAAACCTCCAGGGCCTTTTGATTCAGGCTAAGAAAGTGAATCAGACAACCTGAGACCCTGGAGCCCCCATAGTGGCACGTAAGAAAAGGACTCACAGATCAGAAGGTCTTGTTGTTGTGATTTTACATTCCCTGCAGGGTGGGATACAGCACAATAAGAAGAGGGTTATCATAAAGCACAATGCCAGTCAGCTGCACCTTCTTTATTGTTCAAGTATGTGCAAACGTCTAAGTTGTGTGTGCAGTTCAAATGCAGCTCGTATCTGCCAACAGGGGGAGCTGGAGCCATATCCATCATCTGCATTAACTCCACTCAGTCCCTGAATCCACAGAGCAGATGACAGAGGCCAAAGGTCCATATTATTACAAAAAATAAAATTATCAGGGAGTGAAATTAATCACCTTAAAGGTCCAGTGTCCAGGATTTAGGGGGATCTATAATCAGAAATGGAGTATAATATTCATAATGATATTTTTAATCAGTGTATATCACTTGAAACAAAGGGCTGTTGTGTTTTTGTTACCTTAGAATGAGCCTTTATATTAAGACCATTGTCTGCATAGCCCTTTACATCGCAAAGCCATGTTTCTACATTGGCCCAGAACAGACAAACCAAACATTGGGTCAAGAGAGGACCCTTTGAGTTTTTATGTTACCTGAAGATCAATGTAGATTCTTCTACACACCCAGAAGGAGAAGAGGAGGTTGGAGGTATTCATTTATTTACAGTAAGCAACCTCAACACTAGATGCCACTAAATCCCCCACACTGAACCTTTAACCTCAATGTTCTAATGGGTTCTACACTGGAACACTGAGTTCTCTCTTGTAACTCAGAAAACATGTTTGTTTTTATCACCTTCACACCTTGTGACCTTTCCTGATTTGTCTTAAAAACACGATTTGAAACAGATGTTTTGTTAATCTGCTGCAGGAAACTACGCTTCATTACTTCTCTTCTGGAGTGAGACACTCCAGACTCAAACTTGATCAAATACGACAGATTTTCAAATTCTTTTAAAGTGATCAGAGAATAACAAAGACACTTAAAAGAAAAAAATGACTTTGGAATTACTATTATTACTGCATATTGGTCAGCATGAACCCAAATAATGAGAAGAAGAACACCCTAAATAACATCCACCTCTTGTTGTTCCAGCTTGGTTTCATGACGTTGCTCCCGGTTGCTCACCAGCGTTCACTGTCATACGTTCAGCAGCTGTCTATGTCTCACGCCAGTTCTGGTGTGGGTCTGAGGGGGGAAATATTGTGCAATGATTTTATTTTTTGCATGTGTTGACAACCACAGAGAAAAGTATCGACATTTACTAAGTGAGCAGAACATATGTTAAAGATATACTTAGTGAGCTGTCCAAGCATTGTGCAGTTAGTGTGCCATACAAACTCAGTGAGTTGTTTTTAACCATAACAAGCACCCACTCCTGTGTGCACAGTGTGATTACTGCACACTGCCATTGATACCCTTAACACCAATCCACACCCACACCCTGCCCCCAGCGTAGCCGTGCAGCTGAGATACTGTGTTTCACTGTTTACCTCGGATTTATACATGTGGCAGAGGAGAAAATCCTAATGGACCAAAATCGATTTCAGTTTTTTGGTGTATAACACAGTAGATAAACAAAATGGAGCTAAGCATGTTTAGTGATGGGGAAAAATGGTTAAGATCCTCAGTTATTTGCCAAATGCCACTGGCACTGCCACCTGCTTCCCCCGATTGCCCTGCGTTCACAAAGGTAACACCACAACACATTTATTTGGCTCAACAACACCCTGTTATCACTCCTTTGATTGTCACCACTGTCAAATCAAATATGTTTTTAATAACACCTTTAGTTCGTCTTGTGTCAACTACTAATTCGAAAACAAAACACAACAGCACCCAGGGTGCACATGTGACAGTAGAAGGATCCTCGAAGGTGTGACGACTCTTCATCAATCAAAGCAGATCGCATGCAACTGGGAATTCCACTGTATGGAAACTTGGCAACTAATAATTTCCATGACCACAACATAGAATCCGGTGTCGTGGTAATTCTGCAATTCCGCTCTGACAACGAGGAAGGAAATACAAATCTCTTACACTATTGTCACACTTGCCCGGAGTGTGGTACACAATGGTTGGTTTGTAGTACGCACACCGAAGGGAACCTGTTCTTTCTCTTTATACATTTGACTCGTTCCTCCCCCTCTGGTTGAGGTTGTTTCTAACCCAAAGGTCAGGATCTTCTGATGACATCAGGGCAACAATGCCTTAGTTTAGGCAATCAGGCCAAGACAGGCACATGCACAGACATTTTTGGGGGCAGGTGCTCAAGCCAAAAAAAAGGGCACCACATTATAGCATCCAATATATTCTATAAAATATAACTATTTACAAAGGAGGTGAAGGAAGCAGGATCGTTCAGCTACTTCACAGGAGCATCCTCCTTGGTGCCATCTCTTGGAAGATTTTCTAAAACTGTCTTTAAATTCTGTCGGTTTGTCTGTCTGTCTGTCTGCTGCTGCTGTCTGTATCTCTCTCCCCCTCTCCCTTCATTAAACATCATCAGTAATGCCAGTAAACAGCAGGACAAGGCTTTAAAATCATGGATTTCATTAGTACAAAACATTTCAAGTTCAAACAGGTGAAAACAGGTTCACCTACAGATGATCTCACAAGAGCCTGACACCCCTCCACCAGGCCAGGGCAGCTGCGGTGGGTTTGAGTGTAAATGAGATTAGGGAAATGAAATTAAGAGAAGTGAAAGTGTCATTCCTCAGGGATGGAACATGTTAATGAAGCAGGAGGCAGCTATCTGGCTGGAGCTGTAATTTTGTCAGGCCTGGTTTCAGCTCCGAACAGATTGGATTAAAAGATCCAGTGGACGTGAGTCATGTTTCTGTTTGAACGAGAAGAAACAGTTTTCACATCAGCCACTGGTGCATGAATTGATTAAAGAATAGAGTTTATCACTGTAGGATGATGGATGAGTCAGCGCTGTGTGGTTTCCCTTCTGCTTCACTGGAACAAGACGAGCACCTCAACCTCACCTCACCTCATCTCAACCAGAAACCAGATTCAGTCTTTTGATCTGACTCTTCTGAAACCTGTTCTTTAGATAAAATATAAAACATCTGGAGCTCTAGTTTCAGTTTCTTCTTTGTTGATCGATAGAGGGTTGAGAGAAGGCATGTGCTCTTCTGCCAAATTATTAGCCATTGTTTGTGCCTCATTAATGGGCAGTGTAAGTGGCCTCCATGACCACACAGCCACCCATGTCCACAGAGAGGGGTGAGGTGACCCTCTGTGGACGGAACTGATCTCTCACTCTGAGGGGCTTTAGGGCTTTAAAGCGGACGGCCTCTATCAGCGGCCCAATCACTTTCTCTTTAACACACTTCCAGGGTGACCTTCAGCCCTGCACTGACCGAGCCAAGGTCAAGGGTCAGGGTTCGGGCCGGGTTTACATTAGCATGTAGGTGTGTGGAGGCTCGGTAATGCATTAGCAGGAATGATGTGTTTTGGAGTGTGTGGCCACAGCTCTGGGTTTTGATTGGCCAATCGCACATCCTGAAGACATGACCTCGGACCCCACTTTGCAGCATAATGTGTGTGTTCCTCATAATCTGTGTCTCTGTTGAGAAGATAATGACTGACATCTTTTCCTGGAGTGCAAGGGGTCTCAGGAGGGGTAATGATATTGATTATGGGTTCAAAGGACACAGGGATCACAGTCTATCCATGTATATGTGTTGTTAGCCAACATAATGAGATTTATATTAGATTTTACATGGTTCTACATAGGGTTTTTTGCTTGTATTACATATTTGCTGAAGATGCACAAAAAAAAGACAACATCAGACACATACAGATGTTGGTGTTTGTCTTTGTGAGAAAGTATCTTCTTTCTTGGTGACCACTGGTCTCATATCCTGTCTGCATCCCCCCAAAGGATCCCCAACAGGGAGGTAAGGGGCATGTATTGATTGACTTGCCTTTATTGTTACTGCTCTAATGAGAGGCGCCAGAGTGAGATGTAAATCATAAGGAGTTCACTGCAAATAGATGAAGAAATAAATGCTAATACCAACCCATTAACAAATGAGAAGAGGCTTTATAGAGTAGCAGATGGGGTTTTCTGACATTGTTTGACAAAGTTTAGCATGGCCATGAATGTGTGTCTTTATATCACATTGACTTATACAGATAACAGGAGTTTTGGTGTTGTTAGTATGTGACAGTGAAGAATGGGGAAAAATTAAAGCTGATTTAATGAACAGAAGATCCATAAAACTACATCAAATGGTAAAAGTGCAGTATTTGTATGGCACTTTTCTAGTCTTGGTGACCACTCAAAGCACTTAATGGTACAGTTTTGCCATTCGTACAGTGCTATGGCCCTGTACACAATTGGTAATCACATGTGGGATCTATGAATTCTCACCTGGCATTGAAGTGGGGCCCCATCTGCGTCTCTTCGTTGGATCTCACTTCCACCGAACTATCTGCAAATAAACAAGTTAATCTTTTCCACTTGCAAAGATGCAATGCATGGAAGGAAGCAGCAAGGAGAAGAAATAAAAAAAACCCACAGACGACGCACTCAGGGCAGAGAAAATCGCTTCTGTTGTTGTTGTACATATGTGTACATATTTCTGTCACAGAGGACGTCAGCTGAGGAGGGGGGTTTCATCGTGACCAGGACCCCATTCGTGTTCACACTGTTAAAAGGACTCGAGGCTCCAAATGTGGTCTGGCGAGATCGGTAAACTATACGATCTGAGAGCATTCACCAGATGTGTTCCTATGTGCAGCACTTTCTCTGTCATACATCAAAATAGCCATCAGGAGCAATTTGGGGTTTAGTGTCTTGCCCAAGGATACTTGGGCACACCAAATGGGGAAAACAGGATGAAATTCTGGTTAGTTCTGAGCCACAGCAGCCACCAACAAAGCATATGTGTGTTAGATATGTGTGATCTGTGTGTCAGTTTGTTGGATGGTTTGTATTTGAGCAGGATAACACAAAAGCTACAGGACAGATTTCAATGAAACTTGAAGGAAGGATGTGGATTGGATCAGGAAAGAAGCCATTTAATTCAGAGGGTGGATCCAGGATTGACATTTGACAAGGCATATTTAGGATATTGTACATTTGGTGCAGCTTGACTGAATTAAAGGGGACCGTTGGGCTGTGAATTCAAGGTGAGCCCTTTAAAATGAAAGGAGAGAACAGATTACAGTTTGTGGACTGGAAGCAGAAAGCACACCAAGTTCTGAGTCATGAAAATATTTGTGTTGCGACTTAACCACGTTACCTTGTTGTGTTGTTAGAGGCCTCACTGCTGTCTGTATGTCTTCTGTCTGTGAGTAAACTCTGGACACTGTTCTGTGTAGTTATATAATGACAGGTTACAGTTCTGTGTGTGTCCCTCCACATTACACGCTCTGCACATGTGAGCTCTTCTTGAACTGTTCCCCCACCTCTCTGTTGCTCCTACAGCTACGTACCTTTGACCCAGTTTTCTGCTGATTTCTAGGAAATTGAGCACAGAGCTGTACAGCAATAAAAAAGTGGGCATGTTTATCCACGGAGGAAACGGCATGTGCGCATGTTCTTGCCATGTGATCGGAGTTCAGACAGGGAAAAGAAATGCTATCTGCACCCCCACCTCCCAGCTAAGCTTCTATGGCGGCAGTCCTCCACGACCTCTGGTTTCCTCTATAGTTGACTATGTGCACACAAAATCAGCAGCAGCAGCAGCAGCACTGTGCATGCAGTGCAGGATTTACTGTTTTTTACACTGGTAAAAACATGTAAATGGCATCAAATTAAACATCCTACATGTTTGTGAATCACTTTAAATGCATATGATTTACAACGAACATGACATAGCTGCTGTCTTTAGGAATTCTTCTATTCACAGCACATTTAAAAGTTGAAATCAATGGGTTTGAGGAATGCCTGGTAGCTCAATAGGAATTTTGAAATGCTTGACCCACCACTGTGTCTGCCAGAAGTTGGCATCGTGAAAGAACAGATTTTACAGCTTTGTTTGCGACATGAACTCAGTAATAGCTTCTCCAGAATAAATATGTTAGAAAAGTGTAAGTGCACAAACAGAAGTCTAAAAGCTCTTCAGCCTGTTCAGCTTGTGCAGCTCAGAGCTGTATGAGGAAAAGTCAGGCAGCTGTACATCCCACACATGTGATGTGGGAGGAGTCTGTGTGTGTGTGTATGCGATCGAGCGTGCAGCCCTCAAACATTGACATACAAGTGACTCCTTCAAGCTCACGTGCGAGCTGAGGAAAACCATTGCCACGTATTACTCATGCAGATTTACTTGCAGTTTTTATTTAAACATTTTTTTAAAGTACACATACATCTTTTGAGGCCCTTTTACAACAAAGGTGTAAATCATAGAATGTAATCTCTTACTTTGTTGATGCTTTCCATAAGCATCACATGCTTATGGAGTCTGTATACAGTATGTAGTGGTGTATGTAACATATGTAACCTACTTTTTTAAATTATCTGCAGAAAGATGTGAGAAGGTCAAAAGTAGAGCGCTGAGTAACATGAGACTACAGAAGAAGTGACAGTAATTTATGACCCAGAAATTGTCAGCCTGTATAAAAATCAAATCAGGTGATCCTTGTTCAAGCATCGAACACCCTTCAACATGTTTTGTGGGACTTAATTTCCCTTTAAGCCAGTATAAAACCCCTCTCTACACTATGGAGTGGGGTTTTTCTATGTAGCTCCCAACAGCATTGGTTTCTGGTCTGGGGGCTTGATCCCCCCACAGTCACTGATAATGTTCTGAACCGCTGCCTCGATGGAGAAGAGGTGCTCATCCTCCACCTCTGGGCAGGACAGCCTCATGAACTCGGCCAGCCGGACCAGGTACTCGATGTTGTGGCCCGTGCTGCCCCTGCAGATAGCGATCTGGGCAGCGATCTCCATATCTGAGGCCGGCCCCAGGTAGATGGGGTTGTTAGAGGTGGCGATGTAGATGAGGGCCAGCAGTGGACCCTGACTTTTCTCCTTGGGGATGAACTCCACCATCTGTGTTATATAGCCCCCCAACACAACCTCTCTCATATTCAGGTACTGGAGGGATTCTTCAATCTGGCAGTCAGTGACTTCATAGGCCACACCCCATGTGCAAGCCTGCAGAGAAAATAAAAGAGAGAGGATTCAATAGAGAGCACAGGATGATGAAATGATAATGATAGAGGAATGTAGAGTAAAATATGAGAGCTCATCTGAGTATTCTGCAAACACCTCAGGCAAATATTTAGTAGACAATCATAGGTGGAAAAAATAACAATTGAAAGAATCATGGATGAATCAATGAGACTCAACCCAACTGATTATTCATTTTTATATTTTTATTTTGTATGTTTCTTCATGCACATTTGCTGTGCTGGGAGAATCCAAATTAGTTGATCTGTCTAATCTATTTAATCTATCTGATCTATCTATATCTAAAATCTTGTGGCACCCCAAAGTAAAAACTGACTTTCATGAATGAATTCTTTGCTATGATAGTAAATAGACATTCTGGAACCGAGGAAGTTTTTAAAACACCAACTTCATCAGCTCCAGTGACTCGGGTTAAAGAAATGTGTTTTTCATAGAAGAATAATTGCATAGAAGGATATAAACTTACTCGATAGTAGGAAAGTATGTAGTAGGCTATAGTGGGGATATATAGGGATAGAATTCAGTTCTACTAACTGCTGTAGTGTGTACACAGTATTAAAATAGACTGAGCACTCAATGCTTACCTCCTCATCCTCCACCAGAGTGACCACTCTGCCCGGCTGCAGACAACAAGGACACACACAGTGAAAATATGCAAGAAAATCACACATCAACAAGCTATTTACCTCACAAATACAAACAAGTAGAAAAATATGAATATTATTAAATGGTAAAAAAAAGTATCTGTCTCACCTTTTCCTTGTCCCCTCTGTAAAAATCATCTCCATGCCAGAATCGTCTCTTGTATCCTTTAATGTGACCGATGTTGCTCCTTTTATAAGCAAACCCAGGTTTCCACACTAAGGATCCATATCCAAATATCCACAGGTTGCTCTTTTCCTTCATAATGTCCTGAGGTTTCATTATTGTGTGTTTAAAAAAAGTTTATGTGGCTCCTTGTGGGGACAGACAGCAGCTCTCTGGTGTTTCCACTATAGTCCTACACATTCCAGCACATCACGTAGGCAGTAAACATCTTTTTCAAAATGCTGGTTCAGTTTCTTAGAGAGAGTTGAGTCGGTTACCGGACACAGATCCGTCCAAAAGCCGCCGGGATGAGGGGAGACGCTTCTTCTCTTCTGTATCTTCTTGTAAAAAACACGTGTATTTGTTGTTCAGAGGACGGCAGCGCCAGGCGCTCTCGACCAATGAAACTGCGCAAAGGGCTGGCTCAGATAACGGATAGACCAATCAGCGTCGGTTTGGTGGTGGCAGGTATTCTTGGCATGTGGAGCTGAGAACAGAACATGTGGAAAGTGGAGGAGAGATTTCACGTTGAACTGGTCAAAGTGTCTTTCTGTTACATTTCTTTCATTATTTCTGTCTTTCTCTCCTTCTTCCTTCAAGTGTATGAAAGTTTAATAAAAGTTTTAAAGAAGAAATTCATTAATTTTCGTGTACTTTATGTGCAATATTATTGTTTTATTTCATGTGCAATACTGACTTCCTACCTTGTTTACTAAGTTTTCTATTCCTATTTTAGTCCAGTTTTTACTTTATGCTTGTATTGTTATTTATCCAGGCACTGGTTTCCTCTTACTCAGCATTACACAGGGTATGTTTATACCTCACTTATTTTAGGTTTTATTCTTTTTATTTTATGTTACTCAACTTTTGGAGCAAAATCAATCATCTTGAAATCAGGTAAAGTTCTATCTTATCTTATTTCATGCAGTTAAAGCAACCCAAGGTAGATCAAAACAAATGAATATAAAGTGTCATAGTCAGCAGATTGCACAGTAGTTACTGCACAGCTCATATCAAACATTCCTTTTTTCTAATGTGGGAGCACCTATTGTATCTATCAGTGTCAAACTGTCAGTGATAGCCCAGCAGGTGTAATCACATTACCTATAAATAGCTGGGACTGTTATATCTGTTCTCCCGTAAGCTCATTAGGTGTCTGTGTTCTGCAGAGACGTGTCCAGTGCACCGGTGTGACCGTGAAGGCCGATCACTCCCTGTGCATGATATTTGATGAGCTAAGATTTTACAGTGGAGTACTTTCACACAAAGGTCACTGCCCCCATGTGGTAGGTGAAGAGATAGCTTGGTTCCTGCTGTGACATTAGTTGTAAGGGGTCAGGCGAATAAAGAACACAGTGTTCAAAGTGACAGGGCCTCGGCTGGTTTGTTATGACTCTCTCATTCATGGTGGCTTGGCAGCAGCTGGGCCTGTGGGGGCCCCTGTTTGCTGTTGCTTACACTTAAGGGCATATACAGATTTTCTCACTGGTTAAAATTCTGAACACCCGTCCTACATCACCTCCCCCTCTCAGTTTACAGCCTTTGCCTGATCACTTATCACCAAAAATCATATCTAATCTCTGGCGTACGTAAGAGCTATGGTTACTCAAAGATGTGATGTCTATACATGTCCAGAGAAGCAGTTTAAAGTAGAAAGATCACACAGACTCTTCATTTTCACATACAGATTGTTTTAAATATATATCTTTTTTTTTTGTTTGTGTATTTCCTTACATTTCCAGGCCAATTACAACACTGTCCACTGAATGATTGTTAGCACATTTGATTTCACATCACACTGACACAGGACATACAGTAGGCACGGAATCATTAGAACTGCTACCGGGCCGAATACAGTATATACAACTGCATCTATACACGCTGTAGAAGCCACTTCCACACCAGCTGACACACATGTAAGGTTTCTAGATGATTCCAACATTGAAATTAGGATCGCTATCTGACCACATGTACACTCAACCACCAACAAACAAACAGTGTACCAGATATGTATTCATTGTTTTCCTCTTTTATATAACAAAACAAAAATAATAACAATAAAATAAAACACCAACAAACACTTTAAAAATAAATTCACCTTTTTGGGGACATCCACTTAAAAACAGATGTACAAATCATACTTCTAATCTCAACATATAAATATACAGTATATACAAAATAATCTTATAAAACATAGAGAGAGATCAGTGCTTCATAATCTTAAATTACTAATGAAATACTAATCTTACAAAATAACATTATTAGTTCAGTAATTTCCTCTGAAGGCGTCCTTGGTACGATAGTCACTTCATGTACTTCTTTGTCTTTTTCTAAGGGTGATCTTGCATAATGTAAAACAAGGCCCTATCATGACTTTCTCTGCATGGCGCTATAGCGTATTGCATCTTTTG
The DNA here is from genome assembly GCF_024713975.1 of Paralichthys olivaceus. Taxonomy (NCBI): domain Eukaryota; kingdom Metazoa; phylum Chordata; class Actinopteri; order Pleuronectiformes; family Paralichthyidae; genus Paralichthys; species Paralichthys olivaceus. The sequence goes on along the minus strand of NC_091104.1, from coordinate 16,348,602 downwards.
ATCTTCCATTTATCTCCACGTTGCTGTGCAAAGGAATCAAGATAAGGCGGGGCACAATGTTTTATTTAAACATGCATATAAGGCTTTCTGATCTAGGCTGCATACAATCTTTATTTTAAAAAAGGATTTGATTTACAAAAAATGAAAACTGATAACCTTATTCTTCAAAAATGAACCGTTTTCAGTAGTTGTTGTCCCTTTTTTTTTTATTTAGCACAATGCTGATTTTTTCCGTTTGTTTGCATAGCGCATTGCAGGCCACAAAAACATGGAAAAGGCTGGCTACCTCCACAGGCTTGTTGGCAGTAAGTTGATTTGTTGATTGCTGATTACTGCAATAAGGTGGAGAGGAGCACTTGAAGATATAGTCCTCTTCTTCTCAATCAACACGCAGGCATGAACGTCTCGGTTTGTTGCCCTCGGACGAACTTGGACGGAGCCGACAAGGGTTTGAGTGGAAAAACATCAATGGCGCACCCACAAGTCAGATTTGCTCATTATTTCCTGCAGAAGTTTTTTTCTTTTTTTTCAGTCTTTACATTCTCACAAAGTTTAGAGGCTTTTAGTACTATTGCATTCGACGAGCACACCGGCTCCATCCAGTTATCAAGTTTTTTCAAGAGCAGCAACTTTCATTTAAATAAATCCCAGTCTCTCCACACGTGTAAACAGTCCAAAGGAAATCCAAATGTTGATGATACATAATGTCTTATGTCTTCTATGTATTATACCTGAGAGAGGAGATGATAGACAAATGAGGTGAAAGGTGAGAATCACTCAAACAGAAACAATGCAGGTCACACACTAAATAAGATGAATCATGACAAAACTTACCTCAGTTGCAATGATGCATTCGTTTTTCTCCTCTGCTATTACAAAGACGGACTGGTACATCGAATCTCTGGAAGAACATATTGTTGATATTCTACACTCTGGTCTTTCACTGTAAAGTAAAGATAGATCATAACAGTTACTTTGATTTTCCTTTGATCAACATTTTCAGATAATTGTGTCTTACAACACATGACAAATATATTCTCCAGAAACCACTGACAACTGAAATGACAATGTAGTGCAGTAAAAAAAGAAATAATTGAACTGCTCCTTGTCCACTCACCTGTACATTCTACTTAGATGCTTTTTGTCTTCTCTCATCTTTTCACAGTTTTCATCTTTGTCCAAAAGGGACATTTCGTCCTTGTACCCCATAGAGGTTTTATAGTCCAGGTGGTAGTGGTTGATGTGTTTGTGATTGGACTTTTCCCTGGGACAGTCCACTTCCAGATCTATCTTTTTATTAGTATTCTTGAGGTCTAGAGAAGAGATGAGGTTTTCTTTCTGAAAGTCCACCTTGGAGAGGTTGTTCATAGTCTCTGAGTCCTGCTCCTTGTTTCTCTGCTTCTTGATGTGACGTATTAGCACCACAACCATGCAGAAAAGCACCAGAACAGCCACCAGGCCTGCTCCTAAGCTGATGGCTGCCAGGCTCAGCTTGTCATTGGGCTCCCAGCCTATGTCTGGGCTGGAGGTGGTGGCTAAAGGCACATCACTGGACTGGCACTGGGGTCCACTGTAATTGGTAGGGCAGATGCAGGCTGGCTGGCCTTTGGCTCCCGTGGTGCAGGTCCCTCCATTCAAGCAGGGCCGAGAGGCACAGCGGTCTGTGGGCTTGTCGCAGTGGCGGCCCGTGTACCCCGGGGGGCAGGTGCAGGTGTAGTCATTAATGCGGTCGATGCAGGTGGAGCCGTTGGCACAGGGGTTTCGAGCGCACTCATTGATGTTGATCTCACAGCGCAGTCCCGTGAAGCCTGAACGACAGCTGCACAGTCGGAGGTTACCTTGGGTCACACAATGTCCACCTATTGAAAACAAAACATTATTGTAGAAGCCTCACTCATATATATTATTTCTAACATAAATATTCAGAGGGAGAAGAATTATTTTTCATGTAGAGAGAAAGATGTATTACCGTTGGTGCATTGCAGTGAGGTACATTTATCCACCTTCATCTCACAGTTGAGTCCAGTGTATCCTGCTGGACACTCACATATGTAGCTATTCCCATGATCCCTCTCTTTGCACTTGCCACTGTGGAAGCAGGGTGTGTCTGCACAGGTCAGCATCTTGTTCTCACAGCGTGTCCCTTCAAACCCCGGCAGGCATTCACACTTATAGCCGGCCTTAGAGTCCTGCAAGGAAAACGATACAAAGTTTATCAAAATGCTCCCTTTCAGATGTTTTATTAATCGCATCCTGTTCCAGACTGCCCCCAACAAACCCCATTATCCTCAGTCTGAATTCTATTTTCAGTACACGCTCTGTGAACTGGGTCATCCACTGACTTGACAATCGATAGCATCCTCCTGGACAAGCAGATATACTGAGGCGAAAACAAAAACAGGAAAGCCTGTGTTGTGGGAAAGGAGAGAGAGAGACTTCCGCACTCACCAGGCAGCGGCCTCCGTTGTGACAGGGCTGGCTGTGACACTCCCTGACCTCTAAATCACAGTTGACCCCGTTGAAGCCTGGCAAGCAGGTGCAGGTGTAGCTGCCGTGGCCCGTGTTCATACATGTGGCCCCGTTGGCACAGGGTTTGTGATGGGTGCAGTAGTTCAGATCTGTAAAGAAAAGGGTGGAAACATAACTTAGGGAACCAGAGGTGCTATACTGAGGCTTTTATATAGAGTTCTAACATTTCATGCCATTTCCTTAGATAGCTTTCTTTCATCTTTGCAGCTCAGAGAGAGTAAAGTAACACACCTTGGTCACAAAAGATGCCTCCCCAGCCTTCTTTGCAGGTGCACTGCCACGGCTCTTTACAGGTACCATGTTTACAGGACGGATGGAGTTTACACACATCACAAAAGAGTCCCTGCCAGCCCTCTCTGCACCTGTTCACACATTAAACAGTTCAACATGACTGCTGGCTCATACACACAGATATTTTATCCATGATTACATAGGTCCATACTTGTTAATACAAAATAAGGAAAGGATATGCAATACCCATTAGAGATGTATAAGTGAGACTTCTTTTACTATAAGCATTATTTTGATTTCGACTATAAATAAAAAGAAAGTTAGAAAAAAAAACATTTTACATTTACATAAATTATAAAAATAAATGTCTCTTTTCTACATTGTTTGTTCAGTAAACTAAAGTTTTTACATCAGCAAACATACACCCAGATAAACCTGTAAACCCCATTAACAATAAACTAATATAAATAAAACTATTATATTTTATATTTGTTTATCTGTTCTTAATATATTCTCTAGACCTAGTCATTTTAAATGTTGATCATTGTGTGTAATGACAGATTGAGGATCTCTCCATGTCAGAATATTTAATAATTTTAATTTAAAAGTACTGAATACTCACTTGCACTCTCCAGGTAATGTGCAGTTTCCATTCCTGTCATTGCAGCCATCAAGACAGATTGCTGGAAAAAAAAACATGGACATTTAAACCTCGAGATTTTTTAATGTTGCATTTACAACAAGCAGTTGATAAGGATTTTATCACCTAGTGATGCTTGTCTTTGCACAATAAGAAAACCCTGCTGTTACCTGACCTTATCAGTGGACTATGATCATTTTCTGCGCCTGCTCTGTGTTTATGTGCCAGTGATTTAGCATGGGTTCATATATACATAGTGTTAAAACGGCAGCTCGGTTGTGGAGCAGATGCTTGTTCTCAGATAAAAAAATAAAAAAAAGCAGGACAGCTGCCCCATTGTTATCGGTGGGCTGTCCGAGCCCCGCGCGCAGCTGCCACCCTGCACCGCCTCAACAATGGAGGGCCGCAATTTAGTGGCGCGTGGCAGCCGATAATGCCGCGATTAACCCCGGCGCGTGCTGCTGCTCCACCACAGCCCCGGATTAAAACTGCGCGCGCCCGAAGCGAAAGTGCGCCAAAAGCTGTGCACTTCCGCGTGTGTTTCACCTGAACGCCTCCTCTACCGGAAATCGAACACCTGAGGTCATGACAATAAAACTAAAGGAAGCTTCACATGTGTTTCTTTCACAATTTATTTACAAAATATGTTGCTTTGATATGAATCAAAGGCACAAAAATGTCATTTATATTGTTCTCATTGTGTTTCAGTTTCATTTCAGGCCTAATTTACTTTATTAAGCAGCAGTGTGGACCCCCTGTCTCTTGACCTTCTTTATCACAAACAAAGAAAAGAAAAAGTGTCCATATGGTGTCTTTACTCTTGCTTACGTTGTTGGCAGTATTCTCCCTTCCATCCCGGCAGACACGCTATTTGCCCGTCGGGGCTGCAGGTGTAGTGGCCAAAATGGTCGTCTCTCGGTGTGCATATTTTGGAACAAGTGTCCCCGTAGTAATGTTCATTGCAGATGAACCGGTATGAGTACCTTAGCTCCGTCTGCGTCCCGCTCTGCACATCCTGGGACCACTCATGCCCTATTCCCAACTGTCTTTGGATGGCATAAGAGCCAATCAAGAAATCAGGGTTGGTGGTGTCTGCGGAAGAAAAACATAGGAAAGGAATTACAGGAGGAAGAGGCCATTATAAATTTAAATCAGTGGTGTAGTTCATTAATCTAACAGCGTGGGAACTCATGAAACGTCCTCTTCTCTTCACTTGTGACCATTATTTCCCCTCTACTGAAGTATCCAAACAAAAAAAGGTGTAAAATCCAGGAAAAGGCTATCAATGGGATTTTTTGGCAGGGCTTCACATTCTGCACACTTTCCCATGCAGGCCAAAAATAAAACAGGGGAAGTGTGATTGTGTTGGACAGATGTGACTGGGAGGAATCGTCCTGTGACTCATAAGTCATCCTAACAAACACGGATCTATGACGCTGAACACGCTAGATGCACTTGCCAGCACTTAAATGCGTTGAGTGAGGGCTACAGATTAAAATGTGTGATAGGCAATGTATAGGACACATGCTACATATCTCCCTCTGGTGTTGGACTGAGAGTTGTGCAACGTGTCCTCACCTCCAGGTGGGTCCGCTGCAGGAGAATACCAGGCTTCAATAACTAGGGAGAAAGCACCCTGCGGGAAAAAAGGTCGAGAAATAAACATCACCCTAACATGTATATATGTTTACATATATAGAGAAGTTGTATTGATGACTTATTAATAAGTTAGCTGATATCTGAATATTTAATATATGAGAATAAAATCTGCCATTTACGCATAACACTGGATCACTTATGGTCTGCTGTACAACACTTGGCTTTGATAAATATGCATTTCTATGACATATACAACATATATGCTGTATTTAATTAATTGTGGTGCGTGTTGTTTTATGTTAATTTAGTAAATTAGGCTATTACATTTGTTTTTTATCGAAAAACATGTTTCCAGTGGAACTTTTAGACCTTGTGAGGACGCCTAGTTATTTATTTCTCATATCGTTCAGTTTATTGCTCAATCTATTTTAGTCATTAATTTTATAATATCTTTATTATTCATATTATACTGCTTTATCTATTTCATTTCTATCTTCTGACTTTTTATTGTGTGTGAAGCCATGCGTCCTTGCCCCGCGGCTGGTGCTCTCTTACCGGCCAGGTGCAGTTGAGCGGAAGACGCAGCCTGGCGTCCGGCCGGATGCTGAAGGACTCGGTGCCCAGGACAGGTGTGGCAGCTTCGCCGAATATGCAGCGTCCGGGAGACACCGGCTTCTGGAAGTTCTTCAAGCAAACCCTGAAATAAGTCCCGCAGCCGCTCATGCTGCAGCTGAGTCCGTTTGCCTGCAAACCTTTATTATTCTGAAAGTGATGGAGATCCAGCTCGAACACACCTGTTCCCAGAACCTACACAAAGATATGGGAATTGTGAGCAAAACTAAAGAAATGCAGCATTTTTTTATCTGGACATAATTGCTATGAAGTTATAAAGATAAAATAATACCTGAGTAAATAATGATAAAACTATTATAAGAACAGAGGTGAACCAAACGGCCATCCTTTAGAGTTTGATGTGCGTATCCTAAAAAATCAGTAAGTCCTCCCACAAAAACAAAACGCTCCTATTCCAAGTGTGACGGCACAAAACGGAGTGATGGCAAAATAAATATAATCCTCCAAAAGCCTGCGGGACAAGAGCCAGCTCCACGATCCGTATCCAGGAAGAAAAAAGTTGAGTTATCCAGTGCTCAGAGGTTAGACAAGTATCAGTAACGTCAATATCCACAAGTGAGTCATTCTGCGGTCTTTACGTTGCCCATCCATCGTGGCGCTCAGACGTGCTCTGAGTTTGCTGATGTGCTGATGCGAGGCTCGTGCTGCTGACGGTGATGCGAGAGCGTGGCGGAGCATCAGCGCATAGAGACTGCAGTGAAGGGTGTCTGACGTCCCTCCCAGTTTATATACCGCGGTGTGGTGTCATTACAAGGACTCTGTCGGTCAGCAAACACCGCCCACCCTCCTCTCCACCTTCCCTTTGCTTGGAGCAGCATCAACGGTCATTATAACATTTTGAGTGTTTTTGCTTCACCTGTTCCAAAAGAAAAACTGAATTTGCAGCGTTACAGCAGGTTGTTAATCCACAAAAACAGAAAACTAAAGTATAGTGCAAAACAATATTCATTTATTGTAATAGTTTCGATAAGGGAATAATTAGGACAGTAGACAAATCAGGCATCACTGTTGGTGCGTCTTTACGCGCCTGAAGGTATCGTGCGCCTTTTACGCTTCGAGATTTACTCTTGTTTCTTGAGTTAATTTTTGACAGAACAAATGGAGAGATGACTTCATGACTATTTTATAACTCTACAGCAATTTATTGTTATATTATAGATTGACACATACAGGCTGTCGGTTCTGGTAAATTCGCTGTTGGCTATCAGACACTAAACATCCAAACAATATGAAAACAATTAGGAAAATAAGAAAATCAGGGATCACGGTTTCGTGGCGCGTTTTTACGCGCCAGGACGCACCGTGTGCCTTCTACCCTTCTGGTTTTACACCTTTCTCTCTTGTTACTTGTGTTTACTTTTAGATAAAGAAAAGATGGGGAGATAAATCCACAGCTGTATGATAATGGACTCACATTGTTGCCAACACATTGTGTCACTCATAAATCAGCTGAGGAGCCCGCGATTTCCAAAAGACAAAAACATATCATCCAAGTCTTTTGGTGTAAAGATCAATTTTTAAGTTATTTTGTATCTAGCTTTTAAGTATTTCCTCTTTATTTAACACTTATTGGATTTTCATCACCAGATAGTTTTGACACAGAAACATACACACACGTAGAGATGTACATTCATTCACATTCATGCACACAGGGAGGAAAAGGGAGCATTATTTCACTTTACATTACTGTTTATTATTCTTGAGTGAAATACCATAACAAGTGCAAGCACCCAGCTGTTCAGGCACTTCATTTAAAAAACACAACTCATAATACCCTCAATTGAAAGCACATTTGTATGAATTAAAGAGCAGATTGTATCCCACACATTACAGTGTTTGTTGAACTAACTTCCACTCGGGCCAGTTGAGAAAACTTTCACCTCCTTTCAAGTGCATATAATTGTTCCAAGAGGGAAAAGAAAAATGAACTCAAAACAGTATATAAAGGCTGCTGTGCAAATAAATTCAAATGCCATATGCTGGGCACAGGCATTGTTACCTTTATCGCCGCTGCAGCAGGCCAACACGTCTGGGAGGATTTACAGTGAGGGAACAGGATTCAGGGGCCGTTCCCTGGCCGCGAAGGTGTCTGGCTGAAGTGCTCTCCTGCAGAGATGACTTCATCTCTAACCCCCCACCTTTGACTTATAGGTTTGAGGTTCCACATTAAGGCAGAGACAATAGACCATTGAGTCTGGAGCAGTGTGAGTAAGAGGCCCAGACATCTCACGGCTCTGCTGTATTCAAGCAGTCGGAGTTCCCACCATTGAAATCGCACCGATATTGTGGAGGATTGGTGCAGCCTCGTACAGTGATTTAACCCTATTATTCCTGCTCTGTTCACAGTGTAGAAATGACTTTAATTCACTTATATAAGGCATTTTACTGGTTAATCTGATCTCATCAATCTGCTTTGTAGAGAGAAGTGTATCAAGCCTCTCCTTGATACACATCAAAACATCCATACACTTTAATATTTGATGGACCGTGGTTAAGGTTTCCAACTGCAGCTCAGGTTGCAATCCCTTGTAAAGCCCTGGACTGTGCTAAACAAGCAGCGATGCTTGGATTGGAACGTGGAGAAGCACCTGCGGGTGATGCCAGAAAGGAGCTTTTATATTCACCTCCTGATTTTATTGCTCCTTTTATGTTTGTGTATATAAATACATAGAAACCACGGCCTGAATTAATTTGAGCTGTATGAGTTATTTGCTCTTGGCCCGTGCAAACAATAATATAACACACTCTTTTCTGCTACATTGCTCTCCAATAAACACGGCCTTGGAAACAGACCCACCACAGTCTCATCTGACGTCTTGTGTAGAACATCATTTTTCTTTGTGACAGTGTTTTGTAAAGCATGACTTCTGATTGTTGAATGGCTTCTTAGCTCGTATCCAAATCCTAACAATAACATTTTTATTGGGAAATGAAGAGGTTCGAAAGTATACATATAAGGCAAGTTGCTGTTCATAAGAGGCTACTTGGTGGAATCGCTTGCTTGTTTTCTAGAGCTTTATCTTAAAAATGCTAAATAAAAATCCATAGTATTGATTTAATCCATAAAAATGCTGGTGCCGTTTTGTCTATGTTTGATGCTGGACTGTGTAAGAGACTGACTCACTGTATATTTACTCAAAATATAGTCCACACGTTGTTGATACTAATTATTTCCAAAACACATGATGATTATTTGTGTCCCTCATCAATGTACCAGACATCAAAGACCATGTTAATTAAAATGTTCCCTGTTAAATGTCAATATGTATTTACTGGCCATTTACATAATGGACAGTTAGTGACTTAAACAGTGACCCAGATGACATGATTCACCTGAAAGAGAATTATCAAAGAGATATGTACTCTCATATATGCGAATGCAGGTGAATGTCGTGGGTCACAGCTTACCAAGGTTGGAGTCCACGTGAAGCCACGATGCAGATTTGCTTTTGTCATCGGAAGAAAATGTTATACTCGCTGATGAAGTGGTGGCAAAGGTAACGTGACATTTGCGAATGTGTGACCGTTCCCTTCAGTCAATTCTTAGCCTGCTGTTGCCCTCACCCTCTGTACATAGTCAAACGCTGGACTTCAGGAATTCAGCGGATGACTACACAATAACGTATCGGTGGTGTCTCCTCCACAGACAACTGCTGCCTCGCTTTGGCATTCTTAACCTTATAGTTCTCTGCAGAAAATGTATGTATGTAGCACAAGCTCACGAATATTTAAATAAATGGCGGGTACAACAAAGTTATGGTTGGTCTTGTTGTTCACAATAACCCCCCACCCCCAGCCCATGACATAAGGGCTTCTTTCTTGTAGAGAGTTAGAGCCACTCCTGAGCCACTATTTTCTGGCCAAAGATACAAAAAGATCTGGTTGGAGACTGAAAGCACTGGCTCCGAACCGGCCCTTGTACTGCCTCGGCAGTCTGTTCAGATGCACTGAGATTGATCAGACCACATGCTCCACTGTCTCTGCCCTCCAGTGTCAGTGGGTTGTGTGGCCTGATTGTGGGCAAGTGCAATAGGAAATTAGCCACAATGAAAACAGATGGCACCTTTTGGCCCCGTTAAATGCGCGGCAGTTTAACACTTCTTTACAGTGCATTTGATCTGTATGCCTCAATCTGTCCGGGCCAATCAATGGGGCTTTTGATGTGCGCTTCCAATAGATCGGAGGCATCTAAGCATGTCGCCCTCCGAGGAGAGATCACCTGCTGCCACAATTAGAAGAGCAAAGGGTTTTTCTTTTTCTCACAGCACTGTGCCGTGTCAACTCAAGACTGACTTCACATACAGAAATACTGTTTTTAGATCATTTGTGATGAGAGCTTTCATATTGTTTTTGTCCGAAGATGTTACCAATACTTGTAATTGGATACAGACAATTTCCAGATGTTTGTTGAATCATTTACTGTTAAAAAGAAGATGTGTCTGTATGTTCACAGTTGGGTTCAGTAAAAAGTTTGAGCAAAACTGTATCAAATAGAAAGTTCAGTTAATATAAATTCATGTGTCACTTTTCTTCCTCAAAGTTAAAACTGACTGGCTCCTGCATGTTTTCAAGCTCTCAAACATATGTCATAAATTATCTAGTGTAAAAAAATTGTTATGGACGTCTGTTTTCACTCAGTTTCAACCTCCCTAACTTCAGCCGACATTAGGTGGGATTTCAGGCTCCTGACATTACAGTTCTCGGTGTAATAAGAGCCTGTGGTCTGTTGTGGAACTTTCCAGCCGCCCTCGTGCTACACTGTTGACAAAACACAGCCATGTCAGCACTCCTCTACCCTTACTGCACAACCAACAACACGCTTTGGTTACTGGCATCACGCTGTGATGGCTGTAAGGTGACATGACAGTGGAGTAAAGACGTCTGATGGATGGTTGCATCATGACGTAGTGCGAAGTGTGTAAATCAGGTCGAGGGTGATCCGAGGCCATGTGTGTAATGGCTGTCTGCGTGCCAGTGTGCCAGGAGACCGCAGTACATGCCTCCCTCCCACCATTCAGGGCCTGTGGTGGACCCAACCAGCAAGAAACGACTGCTCGTTCAATACTCGGTATTGATCCTCACGGAGCAGCTCCACCTTTGACACATGGACTGTCAGCAGGGACCAAAGGCCTCACCACATATGTCACTGTATCCATAGTTTCTCTTTGCCACTGTCCCTCTGCTATTGCCGTTTGTTTTGCACTTGAACAGAGAATAAACGCGTAAAAGGGCACTCCCAGCACAAACGTCAAACATGTTTTTGTATCTGAGCAGTTGTTGAGTAATTACCAGTGCAAGGCTAATTGTTTGTGTGTGTGTGTGTGTGTATGTGTGTGTGGAAGAAGCAACTGTAGCCTTGAGGAAATCCTCCCTCGCCAGAGTCAAAGCATCATTGCTTTACGCAAGACAAAACCTCACAGCAGGAAAAAGGAAAAGAGATAAATGGTGGAGGGGGAAGAGCGTGCTGGTGTGAAGAGCCCTCCAGCCAGCCAATCAGGAGGAACATCCTGAGGTCCTCAGGCCTCACTGGCACAGTAATTCACACACTAATCTACCTGCTGATATGAGGTGTGAACAGGTGCTTGCCCTTTATGTGCTGCACGCTGAGTATCTTGCTGTCTTCAAGTGGTTTAGGCAGCACAGATGGGTCACAGGCAGCTTTAAATAGCTCCTTTTTGTCTTTTATTGAAGTTTCCCGGCTTTGTGAATCATGGGGACTCTTTCAAAGCAATCGCCAATATTAATCTTCAAAGTTGCAAGGGTTTTGGCTTCAGTCCCACCACAGGGGAAATTCAACATATCACTGAACACCATCAGCAACATAAGCATCTAGTAATTTCACCTCGTCATGCCGAAATGTTAGATGCTGTGATTTGGTTTGATAAGATCCTGCTGCTTTAATTATCCAGAGACTTAATCCTCTACTTCCTGACCAGGGGCAGTCTTTACCCCTGCCTGTTTGTTGTTTGGTAGATTGGTTCGTTGCTTGTCGCTAGATTGGTGAGTTGGTTGTTTGGTTGGCTGGTTGGTTGAGAGATTAGTTTTTTGGTGGGTTGGTTGGTTGTTGGTCTGTAGATTAGTTGTTTGGTTGGCTGGTTAATTTGGTTGGTTGGTTGTTTGGTTGAATAATTGGTTGGTTGGTTGTTTGGTTGAATGATTGGCTGGTTGGTTGGTTGGTTGGTTGTTGGTCTGTAGATTAGTTGTTTGGCTGGTTTTTTGATTGATTGATTGGTTGCTTGGTTTGTCAGCATGATTGCACCAAAACTAGATGTGGTGGAAGGACGAGACATAGGCCAAAAAAAGAACACATCAATTTTAGCATGGATTCAGACAAATGGCCAGATGCAGGATTTATTTTTCAAATGAACAATTAAAACAAAAACAAAATTGTCTGAATGCTTTTCTTCTGTAGTTGCTTACTTGTATAAATGGAAAGAACAATTTTATGAGTGTCTATAGTTTTTTCCATAGACATCCTAGAATTTCTTCTTTTATTTACACACAGCTTCCTATCTGAAAATTTTATTTCATGAGAGATTGTTGGGAATTTTTCTTGTGGTGTTATGTGCAGGAGAGAGTGCAAAGGTTATCAGAAATCCACAGCCAGTTCCTGTACCTGTCCGAGGTTTTTCTTTGTCCCACTGAGGAGTCATCAGAAGCTTTCAGCAGCAATCAGAGTGAAATGTGAACACTTTGAATTCCATGTAGTTAGCTGAACTGTCGCCAACCTCATAACTGCTCATTGTGTAAATACACACAAGCCCATCTCCACTGCAGGACAAACAACAGATTCAAACCCTTTTGTGCAGAGTGATTGTTATGAAAGTCAACTTAGGGCCTGGACATGATGTTAATAGGAGTGTACTGCACAGATGGAAGATGTATACGTTTCCACTGCCAGTTTGTGTTCCTGTAGCTAATGAGTCAGTGGGCTTCACGCCATGTTTGACATCATTCCAGCCTGTGTCCAGGAGACAACAGGGGCTGCCTGGGTGCCATTTGATTAATTCTTCCAGCGGTGAGGAGTCTGGGTGCAGCCTGTTAGTCTAGTGAAGGCTCATTGAGGCTGGATCTTCATGTAGCAGGGCTTTCTGTTTAGAGTGATGAATATGTTTTCACAGGGCCTTACTAACGGGCTGCAGCAGGGATGCGTTCGGCCTAATTTCTGAAGTCTGGTCTGTAGCGCAGAGGGAGATCCCTTGCTGCCAGGCCTAATGGCTGTGGCGTGTTGTTCCAGCTTGACCCCACCAGTCCCCAGCTGCCTCACTTCTTTCTCCTTTGACTCTGCTCTCATGGGCAATTTTCATGTCTCTGTCCAATATTTGACATCTCTCAAGAATTCTCCAGACTATAGTCATACTTGTAATATTCCATCATTTTCCATCAATTATAAATGTGCAAAGGTTGAATTTTAAAAAGCCCATTTCTTCCTTATGTGGAAAAAACGCGCACAATGAATGTGTAAGAGGAGCGATTCCTCATCGCCATTCAATGGCGGAGCGACATAACAATGCCTGTTATGCTGCTCTTAGATGCAAACATTTTTGATGTTTTCTCTCAAAGCTGGAACATTTCTTATGAATTTAGATGACTTGTTAAATATACCATGAAAATTAATCTTTCTGTTCAGAGCCTGTGTTCTCACACACTCGACTTTGATTTATTAGTTGGGGTGATGAATGACGCTGATAATATAAGTGCAGACCTTGCACATTTAAGCAGCAGTAATTTGTATATGTTGCAGCCATGTGCTGTGATACCAGCCATATTACCTAAGTTTCTTGTGCCTGAAAGTCACAACATAGGCGTTTTCATGTCATTTCAAAATAATGTTTTCCGATTACGCATAATCCTGATTTGCTGGGAAAAAATGGAGCATAATGTGTCGTATTGGTCTGGTTTCCAAGTCTGTGTCACTTTTTGATCAGTGAAAGCATGAGAGAAGAACGTCCAACAGAAAAGTTAAAGAATGATTTATAAAAAAATCATTCTTTTATGAATTTGATATTATTTTCCACAGTATTTTTGATGCCATACAATACTCACAAATGCTGTATAATGCATTGGGGCTGATAAGGCTCTGAGAGAGCAGCAGCGTGTACCCTCTCACGGTAATTACTAACACGGTGCTATGAGAAGCTTATGTAACCCCTGAGGAGCATTCAGCTGACCTGTCACACAATACAACTCACTGAGTCTTTTCATCTGTGTGGTCAGACATGGCTCAATGCTACATGATGAGCTCTGCTGAGGTACGGTGTCACTCAGGCTGGAAAGTGGAGTGAAAGAAACTCTGCCAGTGGAGGAATTGGGTTTTAATTTCAAATGATTTAATTTGAAAAGCTGATGATAGAATTGTGTGCACTAGTTTGTGTGAAGGACAAAACTGAATTTGTCTCATGAAATCTTCAGTCACAACTCTGCTGTACTTCAGTAAAAGTTTGTTGTTTTGCTTTTGTTGACGTGCAACGAGCTGGAACGCTTCTTTCCCTGGTCGCGGTGGTGACGATCATCAGTCGGTCACTTTGAGTCACCCGCTCTGCGAACAGCCATCACCCTCCGCCCTCCACCTCCCGCCCTCTCACCCTCACCCCATCCTCGGCCTTACCCCGAAGCCTGGGAGCGGAATTCTGGGAACATTTTTCCATGTGAAATGCCGAGGTCCAGTCGAGGGGTGTGACGCCAGTGCATTGTTCCAGCGGCAAAAAAAGGAACCGCTTGTGATGAGGCCAATTCCTGTTGGTCCCAAAAAAACAGGCACTTTCTCACACCGACTTCCTTCCTCATTGGACAGCACAAAACAATCCCAGACCAACCAGCAAAGCGAAAAAGAAAGAGCGAGAAGGCAAAAGAGTAGGAGGAGAGGTAAGGTTGGGTATTCTCACTCAGTGCTGGTTGTGTGTCTGTAGCTGGAATCTCCAGCATTCACCTAACTGTCCCTGACAAAGGTACAAAGGTGCTTTACCTGCACATACAGGCCCCTGCAAAAAATTAATTAAGCACTGTTATCTTAGCAACAAACAGCAAGCTGGTCTCATCTTTACTGCCTGTATGACCGTCACCAGTGAGTCTCAGTCCTCTCAGCATTTTTTACTGTCCCTCAATGTTTGCTTTCGAGCTCAGGCACCACAGGCAGTGATTGTGGGTTCATCTGAAGCCTTTGACATCATGCTGTGAATTATACTTTTAGGAAAGCTCTTTGAGACCGAATGAAGAAAAAAAAGGAGGAGAGGGGAGCAAGGCTCGACTGATTGAGAGAACAGGACTCAGGAAACACCTGCCTGCGTGGAGGGCCGAACATTTATCTGACCCCCGCTCACATCAGGTGGTTTCCTTGTTTACGTTATCTCCCCGCTAAGCTCCCTGTGGCCCAGCCCCTATTGGCTGATATGGGCCACTCCTTTTTCCACCACATCCATTGATCTTAAGAAGGCTTGCCACTTCCCTGTTTCTCCTTTCCCACCAGAATGAGTGTGCAGAGGAGAAAACTCACCCTTCACCACTCTGGAGCTCTGGAGTGGGTCAATGTGCTGAAACCACCATGCGCCACCTGACCCCTCACCTCAGTCCCCACAACACAAACACTGCAGCCTTGACGACTACCTTCCTTTTCCTCCTCGTGCATATACTTGGAAAACAAGGTGGCTCATCAATTAGCCTGACTGATAACCTTGATCCTGTTGTCCTGCATGTCACCTGTATTGCTCAACCCTATAACCCAGCTGGCAAGATTTAAACACTGATCTGCCTTGGGGGGTTGTCAGGGTATTGAAATGTTTTCATGCACTGGTTTCTGGTAGCTTGTTATTCCAGGAATCCTACTGAGACAGCATGTTCCTCTCATGATTAAAAACGCAGCAGCCTTTTTGATAGTGAATGTTTCCTTAATCCCCCAGTTGATATAATTATAGTTACGTTTGCTGCTCAACAACTGGTAATAACTGCAGATGGGCCAGGCACAGGTGCTGTCTGTAATTAGTTTATGCTGTGCAT
Organism: Paralichthys olivaceus; assembly: GCF_024713975.1. NCBI lineage: Eukaryota > Metazoa > Chordata > Actinopteri > Pleuronectiformes > Paralichthyidae > Paralichthys > Paralichthys olivaceus. The sequence goes on along the minus strand of NC_091104.1, from coordinate 16,332,977 downwards.
GAGATCGAGAAATTATTATCCACGGCTAAATATTTATAATCAGCCTTTGCAGATGCACAAAACTGTTTTATCAAATGTTTATTCTCACGAGGAGTCAGAGCTGAGCATTGTGCGTGTTGGGGTGTGCAGGGGAAGGGGCTGTGAAGTGAGCGTTTTTATAAAAACAACCGTACAAACACCAGTGGCTCCCTCCCCGGTTGCAAGCCGCCCCATCATGTCAGTAGAGATCTGTTTGTCCTGGCACTTTAGATTCCCGCGTCACAGACTGATGGTCAGCCGAGTGAATCATAGACATTAGAACAATATTCACAATTTGATGTCAACCAGCTGAGTTATGTAAAACTGTCTTCTACTTATCCCATTCAATGTCTGAATGGAAATTTTGATTATCAGCCATTATGTTGTAATCATCCAATCTACACTCACCACAAGCTATGTCATGGAGAAGTACTACACTACTACACAAGATCATGTCGGCTGTGATCGTATCGATACATAACGTTTACCACAGAGCAGCCTCTTTGCTCACTCATGGGGAATCCACGGAACCGGCATTGATGGACACCCCAGCGATGCTGCAGTCTAGAGCGAGGCACTGTACCATATACAGAACACTATATGAAATACTATAAACATTATTACAAGACACAAAGGACAATATATTGCAACACTATTCTAACAACAGGGTTAACAAAAAGCTTGCGGAAAGATGTTGGTAAGGGATCATTCGCAATGGTTTATGGGATACGCAGTTCCTTCATTTAAAAAATCATGTACACGTTTGTACATTTACCTTTTTTTCAGTATTCCAATATTGTTTTTTATTCTGAATGAAATATTCTGTTTTACATTTAAAAAAAACTATTTGTAATCAACATTTTCTGAACCATCAATGGGAAATTTACTTACAGTAGTCAGCATAAAGTCACCCCCCACCTTTATATCACCCTTTGCAACCCTCTGCATGGCCTTTCAGTGGCCCTGCTTTCCGTACTATCTTGTTATCTCAGCAAGTGTTTCCTGCAAGCACTTCGCTCTTCTCTGGGACATGTGGTAGAGCTTGCACTACGTTGCATCCATGGGGTATTGTTCTCCCACAGTTTGACCATCGTAAATTAGCTGGAAACGATTTGTCAGACATGAGAAGGGGGAGGGGGCAGGAAAGGGAAAAAAACAACAACAAAATCAGGGCCCTGATGTGGCCCCCGGCACTGAACCATACACTGAACAGATAAGTTAATGGTCTCTCTAATTGCTGCAATTCAGACCATTATGACAAATATTATCCAGATCGCTGGACTATCGGCTAACTGGAAGAAATTTTACGCTTTACTCACTGCTTGAGGCTATTTCAGTTCCATGACTTTTCCATATTTATCACTTTTTGTGACAAGTTAATAGAAAATGGGAGGTTGTTGTACAGTGCAGTACATATGAATATAAGCTAAAATAGAACCATTATTTCATGCAAAGGCAGAAACTGGCATTTCCACCAATGATTCAAAGGGAACATACATTTTGTGGCCTAATACAAAGGAAACGGCACAATTAGGAAATTCATTTGTAAGGACCATTTCCATGTTGAGCAAATGAAAAGTGTGTTTATTTTTAAATTGTTGGAAGAACCACCCCTGTTTATTCCGCACGCTGATTCCTACTGAACATCAACATGACCCTCTTTAATGAGGCAATTCCTGAACATCAGAGGATGTCTCACGCACATCCTGGCCCTTAATCAGCCACCGTGCTCTCACCTATATCATCGAGGTTGCGCCGCAATGACCTATTCTAGGAGGAGATGACACATCCTTCTACTCTAAGTCTTTCTGGAAAGAGCACACTGTCTGTCCGTACAGAAAGCCGCAGGCTGGCAGCTCAAAATCGCCTCAGTTTGGCCGCCGCAGAGGATTTTGTGAAACTATGTGTTTCATAGTTCTTCCCTATACCATATCCTTGGGGGATCCATGCTGTCACAACCAATGTTCCCATGGATGAAAATGACCCCCGGGGATGAGGAGATTGACAGTAAGCAGAGAGGGACCAGGAATTAGAAGTCTCAGAAGAGTCAAGATAAAAACATGCTGCAAAGTAAAGCCCATAACATCAGCACGGCCTCAGCTGTGACATGGGAACCCCTCACCCCAAACTATGCCTGTAGTCATTCCCCCCTGGACGGTGAGGGCAGGTCACACATGGAGGCAGCTGGGTCACTCCCTGCTACCTCATGCCAGGCTGAGTTATGCTGGGAACCGACTGAGCACACAACCTTGAGATTAGCCACGCAGAACCTCACACAGATTCTGATATCAAGCCAAATAAGTAACTGTTTTGCGAAATTGCTTTGATAAGGAAATGTTGCACGGCGAGGGAAAAGGGACCCTGGCAGTCATCAGGAGCATGAAAAATGACTGTGATTCAGAATGAAAACAACTTCCCCCTGTGTAAAATAACAGTATTCCTGCAAGTGTAGGGGAAATCAGAAGGAAGTTCCTCCCTTATAGGAGAGAGGATTGTTCTCCAGCTTTGCTTGTTTATGCAAAGCTAAGCATGTTTTCTTTAAATTATGTCACAATGTATCACTGGAGTGTGTCTAGTTTTGTACAGGAACAAATATAGCATATCTCATTTGGAATGAGTGTGCATTTGTTTAGCTCTGCATCTCTTGATTTCCTTATCAGCAAAGAGTAACCCTGGGGACTTGGAAAACACTACAGTTTGAAGCTCATCACCATAACAACTGACATTTCGTTGTTTTGGATCCAGTGTGTTTTGGCTCTTTTACTTAAGCTTTTCATTGTCGTGTAGTGTCCTGTATTTGTCTTTGTTTTAAATGTTAAGTAAAAGAAAAAATGCTACCTAAAAGTTGTGATCTTGGTGATAGGGTATTTCTCCTCAACAGTGTACGGAGATAACCCAGACAGAGCAAGCCGTTACAAACTACTATCCATCTCTCTAAAAAGCTGTTGCCATGGTTCAGTGTGCATGTTGCCAGATAAGATGGTGAGATGACAGCAGAAAAGCAGGTTATGCTTAGTAACACTGGAAGCCCAAAGTACATTTGTTGACTCATCTTCACTCTAAGTGTCTATTAGAGATAAACATATTCACTTGGAAGACGACTAATATTTTGGCGGAAGACTTCTTGGATGCTTCAAATGTGTGAGGTGGACAGATTTTGGACAGATGCTTGAGCACATGTGCAGTCAACTAACAAGGAAGAAAAATTATTTCAAATAACTCTTTTCCTTCCACATTTCACAGGTCAACAGACATTTTTGGAAGTATATGCTTTCTTGCAAATTAGATTGATACATTATGTCTGTATGGTAAACATGATGCTAACGCTTATGTCATTTTAACTCTGCACAAAGTTTGGAAATGAAGGAAACAGCTGGCCTAGCTCTGGAAATGAGGCTACCGAACTAAACAGCTAAAGCCAACTAACTATAAACAATGTGGTAAATAAAAAATATAGAGTAATGAGCTAACAGGCAATGTGGTTTCTATGGCCTTTGTGTTAAAAAGCTATTGTCTCCTGGCTACAGCACAATTACTGCAAACTAAAGATGGCCAACATGACGGCTCCACAAATATAACGCCAAAGTGTCTTGATTGGCCCCTGGTGGCTGGCTGAAGTATATATATATATATATATATATATATATAATAAAAAATTAAATATAACAAACTGTTCCTGAAATCTTTTCTTGCTATACATGGTCTGAGTTAGTGGCCTCAAGTCATCATGGGAGAAACAGATTAGCATTCAGGTCGGTTCCTGTTTTTCCTAAGGGAGAGAGTGGCTCCTTATTCCATGCCGCTGCTGGTAAACCTATCAGGGCACAAAGGAGAATGGGACCCTCTGTAGACAATATGGCTCCTCCTCAGACAATGAGGCTCTCCTCAGGACAGGGGACAATGTGGGAATCCCGCTAAAGGGCCCACCTTGTCTGCTGAGTATGCTGAGTATGCTGAAATGAGGTTCACTCACTGAGTGTTAAATACAAAACTTTTACAAGTGTTAAACATTCGATATGATCGATGTTTATCTCTATTGTTCAGTGTGAAAAAAGAGTAAAGCACATAAGAACAGAAAACGGCACTTTGAACTAAGAAATTCAATTGTGTCATGTTGCTGTGAAATCCTGCTGACATGAACCTTACTGAAACTCAGGACCCCTGCTGTCGTTTAGTCTGCAGCACAAAGACATTTGGAAATTGTGTCATTTCCCTTCCTAATCTACACCCATTTCCCCCCACATATGGGTGTCATCCCCCGGTGTAAGTCAGAGAATTGCATGGGTTTGTCGCTGTCAGACATCACAATGCTCATTGTTCTAATGGCTGCCTGTGGTTGACAGCCTGAGAATTATGCGTGGAAGACTGATAAACGTGTGGTAATCTTAGCAGTAAAATATGTATTTGGGTCTGCTCATAGTTTTTGTGTGTGTATGTTTATATGTGTGTTTATTAGACGAAGCAGGAAAGAGCTTTTATCATGTCATGTCTGTGTGACCGACTACCACTATGCAGTGGTTCTCACAGCCCAGTCTCTTCACAGTTGACACAACTACCTGTGACCAAGCACCCCCCCCTAAGCCCCCCTCCCCCCCCAGTTTAAAGCGAAAGCTGGAAACCATTTTGAGTCTCTTATTCCTCAGAATCCCTCATAATGACAGGAAAGTGCTCTGTCCCCGCTGCCACAGAGAGTAGAGGCACGGGCTTGATGGGAAACTGTTAGCCTTCCCAAAAATGTCTCCTTTTAGGGCTCTGCGAGCTCTGTTCCATACGCACACTCTGCAATCATAAATTTCAAATGATGAAATAGCATCTGGCTCTTATCTTTATTTACACAATATAAAGAATTTTTCTACGTAAGGGAGAATGAAAAATAAGACATCTAGAGACTGGAAGGCCTCTACTTCTCATGGAGGAAATCAACAGTCATTTATTTTTAAAAGACTATTAAGTCATTATCGTAAAATGTAATATTCATTAAATTAGAAATATGATTGCTAAAATGTTATTTTGCTGTGTCTGTGAATCTCTAACTATTCAAATCAGCATCTTTTGTCAACAAATGAGCTGTTTATATGTGCCACTCTACGAGGGCAATCACTGTCCAGTTTAAAAGTGCCAGGGCACTAGCACAGCAATCACTGCAAGCTTGTTCCTGATGAGGAGAGTATGCACTGCTTATCCAAGCATACAACCCACTCTGTAATCAAACAACAGCCAATTATGTCCTGGACACCAAATCCAACTCATTATCAGAGATCATTATGGAGTGATTACAGTGGAATAATGGAAAATGTCACAGATGGAAAAGAAAATAAAGTTTCATTGGATAACCCACAATTCAAACTAGTATGATCCACAATTGCCAGGGAAAACATGATAAAACTAGAATTACCATCCTGGGGTTGTATGCCTCTTCCAACCAGTGCAGTTCCAGTTGTACATTTTTTCTCCAGACTCATATGTGGCCAGTGTGAGCTTCAATTACTGACATTCAAATCTTAATCTTTAAATCCAAGTGACAGCTGGTCAAAATGTAAGGAAATTCCCTAAAACCAGACTTGAGATATCATGTTCAAGAGGCCAAAAAAAAAATCAGTGAGTCCAAGTTAACATTTGTACCAAACGAAATTCCCTAAAGGTGTTCCTATGATATCATGTTCACAAGGCCACAAGGAAAAACGAATGGTCTTGTAAGGTCATAGCAACGATGACCTTGGACCACCAAAATATATAATCAGTTTATTCTTGAGCACAACTGAACATTTGTACTGAATTTGAAGACATTTTCTAAAGGCAGTCTTGGGATGGAATGGATAGACGGACAACCCAAAAACATAATTAAATAATAATAAATAACAAAAAAAACATTTTTGATGACACCTGGCAGATGGGGCTCCAGCTGTGGATGAGTAAGGAACACTGCTTAGAACAGAAGAGGAACACCCACACACCATTTCCTCCATAAATCACCGGGACACCCACCAGACAAATATGGCTGCTGGAGATCTTCACCAGGAAGCATGACGGCTGTTCCGATCTGTGGGTGGTTTACGGCTGGTGTTAGTGGTATTGTGTCAGTCTGACACGTTCTCAGGGTTAAACTGGGACCTGAAAGCAGATAAGAGCTACAGCACACCTGCCTGAATAAATACACTGTGATGCACCCGATCACCTCATGGTTTTACTATCCTGGAATGGACACTCATTATGACGGCAACTGTTTTCCGTTTTACTGAATTTAACAAGAACATCTTGAAACAAATCTAAAACACTGAACAATATTACAATTGTATGACAATATAGTAGAAACCAAATAGTGACGCATCTGGCTCCGATACCTTCAGATGGTTGCAATAATTAGCTTCCCCACTTCATCCTCATTATACAGGCAGCACCAAAACACTTTGCTCTCATTAGGGCAGAGCCATTGTCCGTCAGCAGTTAGCAACCATTTTGCCCTCCCCATTACAACACAAAGAGTGGGGCGGTAAAAACAGTTTACCCACAAATTTCCCTCTGTGTGCCCACTGGTTCTCTCCTCTCATTCAGGCAAAGAAGTAAAGGCCATCTGCTCATTTTTTTAAAAAAGAACACAGACCTCAAAAACACTCACTGATGCATATTCACTGGGCGTGTTGGCACCGGCCGGCAGATTATTTGACCAAATACCCACCAAAACACATCTCAAAGAAGACTATGGACGGAGGCCATTGCTTTCATTGTGAACGCGTGAGACATTGCAAAGATGAATGGAAACCAAACGAAAAGTTGGACCGAGCGTGAGTTGAGGCATTTCAAAGAAAAAGTAAAGAAAATAAAAAAGAAAGTTAAAGAAAGAAAAAGAAAAAAAAAGAACTTTATGGTCATTGTACAAGCACCTAGAAATGATGAAATATTAACAAATATAAAAGAAGGTAATGAGGCAGCGTGCCACAACAGCTGAAATCAATTTCTGTATCAAAGTAAATTAGTCATTGAATGCTACAAGCCCTGAAGGCCTCTGTGAGGTCCCGCCCTCTGTAGGCAGAGGTTTGATTTACAGATTGTGGGAGTTTGCTATTCAATTACAGTTGACATTGACACAGGCTACATCCACACTACTATGCTTTGTCACTGTTGCTATGTTTACTCGCCATCCTATATACTCCAGACCTTCCAAGTGCCCAAAATGGAAAAGTTTTGTTTTATTTTGAAAAATCTGGGTCTGGATCAGCAAAAATTGAGAGGTTTGGAAACGGTGACGTGGAAACCCACATTTGCTTTCTGATTGATTCTTATCAGTCCAGCTAAAAGTTCCACCTCATCGTTGTTCATTGTAACTGTAGAGCAGATCATCTACTTCCTGTTTACACCTGCATGCACACGAACAGTATATGTGAATGGTTACATGATAAAAGTTTTTATGTGTGTTTATATGGACAGGAATTATTACTGAGCTAAAATTCATGTGGACTGAGATCGTTTTAGTTTTGAAATGGCATTTTAAAATTAAAATGTATTAGTCTGGATGTGTTAATAGTTTTTTTTACACCTGACTTCTTCGGGCAGTGTCACACCATGTGGGGCCAAACAAACACGCATTAATCTGCACTTTGTATGAATATTCAGATACAGCTGTCTGTGACACAGAGATAGCAGCTGGTGAGCTTGGGCCCCACAGATATCCCGGTGCCATGCCTGGACCGAAGCTAATGCATCTGGGCCAAGATGTGGCACGGCCAGCACTGGCAGGAACCACGCAGACCCAGGATCTCCCCCAAAATCACTGCCATGACACCCTCCGCTAATCAAGGGTGGTCAAAGGCTCGATAAAAACTGTTAGCAGCCTGTAGCAGATTCGTGATGACGCGTTAGGCATGTCACTGTTATGATGACGGAAATATCTGGATGTACAGCAGCAGAAATGACAGGCTGCCATGTGATCATTTAAAAACTCATGTATGCTGAGTCAGATTCCAAGAGAAAACAGATTTACTGTGTTAGTCTAATAGAGTTTTAATGTTTGACTGAGTGCATATGTTTGTCATATTAGTGCGGTCAACAGCAGGTGTTGAAACAGATGGCATCACATTTAACTTAATTTTAGTGTTTTAGATGACTGCGCTGACAGAATTTCACTCAAGGTAATAATACACATAATCTCTCAACTTAACCACAGTGAAGGGAGGCTACACCTGAACCAATATTTCCTCAACAAAAATAATGATCACAACCAGGTTAGTGCGGCATTTCCCTCGATGACATGAATTCGAATTTGCCCTTTTTTAATAACCCAACTTAATCTCACACTAATCCAGTGATATTGCCATAACAAGTAACGCAAGTACGACGGCGTATGATGGTGAGAGTTTGATGGGCCTGACGCTGGCGCTGCACTGGTTGGCCCTGGCAACACAACGCCACAGTGCCAGGCTGTCAGCGTGCCAGGCTCAGGGCGCAGCTGCCAGGCCAAACCAGCAGGCGCTAATTCAGACAGCCACAGGATCCCCCCCCCCCTGCACCCCTTCTTCTTTCAGGCTCTCCCTGTGGTTACAACTACCCACACACACACACACACACACACACAGGGTTTAATTATGACAAACCTGCCAACAGCTAATCTTCCATCTTTTTCTATCAAAGACATGAGTAGCTGAGGGGGTTGCTAATATTCTAATGACGAATTACCAGAAATACTGGTTTCCTTTGACCGGTCTCCCTTTGACTGGCCTCTCTCCATCGAGCAAAGCCTGAAAATCTTTCAAAAGCCAGCGATGCAGGGAGATCTGGAGAACACTTTTTCCTTTTGATTCCCACTGATCGCAGCTCCATCATGAATGTGGCCAAGCTATCACATCGACAATGATTTTAATCCCCCACGTATTTGACCAAAACAAGTCAAAAGTAGAATTAGCTCAATGGGGGTCTTGCATTATTGATTTGCGTGCTTGCTACTGACACATGTCTGCGTGTGTTGCACAAATCACTAACATTCCATACGTTTTGTCATTATCTTCTGTGACTGAGCGTTCAGCTGCGCCTCTCATGTAAGTTTCTGTGGTTAAATCCTGCTGTGTCTGCAGCCTCTCTACATGAGCTTAGCTGGAGGATCTTTGTTACATGCCACCCAATCTCCTTACTTCCTCCTCCCAGGGAGGATTGTCTAGTTTAATTGTACACTAGTGCAGTGCCCGTTCTAAGCAGTCTGTTGGAATGATCTGTTTGTTTGGCCTGCGGTAACTGAAAGTGTAAAAGTGACCTGCAGTAACTGAGTGAAGACCAGCTGCAGGACTCAGTCACCCCAAGATTGTTGAAGCTCAGTACGCAGAACACCGAAGAATCAGTTGTTGCTGTTGTCCTGAACACACCACTGCTGCAGAGCGTTGGTCACCTGTTAATTCTAACCAAATCACACAAAATTCAATACTGCACTCTCTTGGGCCCTCAACAATACACATGCCAAGTGTTTTCAAGATATGTAAGCCAGATAGAGATTAGGAAGTATTAGATATAAGATATCACATAAAAACGGTCTAATATAGTACAGCTGAAGGCCCAAATTCCAAACACCACTCAAGCCCAGTCTCATCTGCTCCCTCACCTGTCACTCATCCTCTATCTGAGCTCGTCTGTCCCAGCTGAAGGTCACAATATGGCTGATTCCTTTGGAGAGGCCCCAAAGGTCCTGAGGCTCCAAGCTGCCTGAGTAAACACGGCACAGCAGTTCATAAAGATGCATATTGTGTGCCTGCATCTGCGTGTGTTTGAATGGACGCGTGCATATTCAGTGGGTCTTCCTGTACTGGGTTTCCTGACTGCAGGGATACGTACATACCATTAGTAAGACCGGCTGAAATATTGCTGCTGTGTTTTGTTCTACATCTTTTTTTGCTGTACTTGAGAGGACCATCTGCACAGGTCGGCGTTTCTCACGTGAAACATTCCACCTCCCACAGAATATGACCAGGGGACGGAGAAAGAAGGCCGTCTGGTATTGTGAGAGAAAGAAAGGTGGAAATGCTGCTGGTGGCAGTGGTTTGAGAGGAGTTGTGTAGGATTCAATAGTTTCTTTCTCTCAACAGATGGAAGATTGGCTGCTGGGATATAGTTCAGTGTCACAGTGGAACCTGATATCTGATTATACTCCTCCCTCCCCCCAAAACACAAAGGGAGTACATGCGGTTACATGAATAATGAAAATGAGATTATTTTGTTGACATGCTTCTAATTTGTTGTTGTGCCACAGTAGCGAACTGCTGACATGCCCTGTCAGTCTGTCTCTTTGTACCTCTGCACTGCTCAGGTGCAAACAACAGATCGAGTTCTCCCAACAAGCCAATCAAAGACGACACTTCTGACCAATTCTGCCACCTATGGCTGAACGCAGCTCCCGCGTGAAAGAACTGACTGTTAAAAAATGTCTACGTGATCACAAGCACATATTTAAAAAGCTCACAAACAATCTGATTACTGACGGCTCAGTGGTCCGAGCTCAGTGATCAACTTTTCCCCTTCCTTCAGCGTTAGCGGAGAAATGCACCGTGATCTGATCGAGCACTTAGTCAGCAAACTCAGCAATGAATTTTAATGATGTGCTTAGAAGTGCAAACCAACATGACAATGCTAACAAGGGGTCATTTAGAGGGAGTGGGGGGTTTATTTTGTAAAAGTATCCCTCCCTCCTTAATAATTAACAACAGCCTATTAATTATGAACAAATCTGTAGCCTAACACTCATCAAGAGGAGGAAGGGTTGCCTAGGAGCACCGGCCTCTTCTCAACATCTTGTCACTTTGCTGTTGTTGGTAACTGGAGCTTCTGCAGTAACACAGTAATATGGCGAGAAGTAAATAAGATGGCGGGGTAGAGGGGCAGGGAAAATACCTTGGGGCCAGTGGCTTCAGTGATCAACACTGACGCACGCCCATATCACCTAAAACTCTTGAATCTGGTTGTCTTTCCAAGTTATAACAATATTATTAATCTTCTTCATGTGTCGAACATGAAGAAGTTTGAAATTTGTTTTATCCTGAGACATTTGTATTCTTTTTGTTAGGTTTCATTTATTCAGTTGTGCATCTGTCGTCAATGCTGCCACTCACTGACTTCTTCCGGACATGTCCCTGCTGTATTCTCACAACGGCTCACTCTGACATTTTACGAGGGGGGCTGGCAGAAAAAGTTTTTGAAATGTCCCAAGCAATTGACTCAGTCATTTGTGTTCTCACATTCTGCCCCTCTGGAAAATTTCAGGAAAACGAACAGAGGTCAGTGCATGTCTTAAAGCAGCTAATGTGGTTGAATAGTAGTTTAGAAATATAATGTACTTTAATTAAAAAAAAAAAAAAAAAGTTCAGTTTTGTGTAGTTCAAAACTGTTAATAGAAAATGCACGTAAACAAGTGCTAATTCTTGTTGTTGTGCAGCCCATTTCCATTACACCTTGAGCAAACAGCAGGCCTCGTGGTTCCCACTGCTTAGTCAAAACAATAACTGGCTTTATGCAGTTGAGCCTCCATTTTCGGATGCTAAATCAACACAGCTGGACATCCTAAAGTTTGTGTTTATGTCTGTCCGCTACCTTTCCGACTTGGGTCTAAAAATAGGTCGGCAGCATCCTGCTGTGATGCTGAAGGTGCAGTCATCTTTCCTCTCCGAAGGACACAACACTGTCTGAAGTTTGGGAGCAGGGGGGAGAGGGAGCTGGAGGAGGGGGTGGATGGGAGGGAGGGAGGAAGCGGTGACTACCGTGTGACAAGCGCCCTGTTCCTTCCTCCCAGGCCTGAGAAACAGGAAGTGCTGCACATAAGGCATTATTGTGACGGAGAGGAAATGCAAGGTCCTCTAAAATAAGAGCCCAGATCTGGTTGTCAATGACAGGAGCCCGTCCTCCACGGCCCCACAGAGACCTGAAGGCCCCTGACACATCAACCCCCCCCGTCCCTCTCACTGCTTCATTGTTGAGTAAAGAAAATATATAAAGCAAGCTTCCACTTCCATGTGTGACAAACACCTTCGTCAAAATACTTGCAAACTTTGTGCTCTCTCACCGACACCACTAACTTCTGGAGGATTTGAGCTCAGCATCTCAAAGATAACGACAAGTGAATCAGCTTTTAAGATGATGTGTTAAACCCTTTGTTTCATGGTTAAACCCATCCACACACAGATTGAGCAACAAAAGCGTTTCTAAGGGTTAACACAGGCATATGGGTAGGATCCACCCTGCTTGTGTTGAGCAGAAGCTGAGGGGGAGCCGGTTGCTAAGAGAGATGCAAAGCTTTGTGCTGTGCTCCCTCCCAGTTAATTAAAATCCTACTTTATCTGTTTCATGCTTTCAATTAGAAAGCTCTGGAAAGGGCCCAAGCCTCTGCATGTAGATAACCATAGCAATAAGATGTGATTAATAAAAGGGGGGGGTGCAGTTGCGCTGCAGGTTGCAGCAATGTCCTGCTGTTGTTTTAAACGCAGGCACCAACCTCTGATCAGACTGAAATGGCTGAGCAGTGCCTCCCTGCAAAGTCCACGCAAAGCAGCAAATTACATGGATGAGATCGGCTTTTGTAGGAAATGACAGGTGCTGGCCACCTGTGGTCAAGTGCATCTGAACTGTGGCGACGACTGAAACCGCAGAGAGTCTGCATCACTGCTCAGCTGGTGCCAAGTCTAATGTTTTTGTTTTCTTCGTCACCCGTAATCAAAAGAAGTGTCTGCTAGCAAGGTTTTTGCTCAATTAACAGCAGATCCATCAATGGCTGCCTCTGCTTTTCACAATCAATTAACTGCAACACAGAAGCCAAGCTGTACGGGTAATCAATCACGCTGAGCTTAGCACATTATGCTCTAATGGGCATGTGTTGCCGCTTTTGGTTTTAGTTTGTGTTCCACCAGCCAAAGCTATTATTTCTTGACACTGTGATGTACTATCAGAAGACAATCAGTATGAAAAATCATTTTGAGTCCTATCAATAACAAGTTCAAGTTCAATCTATATGCTACTGTTAAGAGTGCAATCAATTACCCTCAATCAATATACAAATGTTTAAGTGAGATGGGTTTACTTAAAGAATAATACAAGTACAATTATAAACAAGGAAGCATTTTTCACAAACGATAGAAATATATTTTAAGTGAATTGGTATGCAATTTTTACAACAACAAAATCTTTTCTTCTTTCTCCAAACTGAAATTATTTTTCATGAACACCTGATATCAAACCAACTTTTGCAGAACACAGGATATTTACTGCCATCTACTGGTCCCTCTAAGAAAACACAAGGTCTAGAACGTCAAACATTTTTAAAGCAGGTGGATTTGTGACACCTACTTTAACCTGTGAAAGATCTGAACTTCTGACACAGTGAAGGTGAGAAAGTCTGGGGAGTCACTGTGGAAATGTTGCCTTTCATGCCAGAAGTATTCTTAGGGAGGTCAGTAGCACTGGTGCCAGGCTGGGACGTCACCCACTGGGAGGGTGTGAGGCTGGGCCATGAAGGCATCGTCTCCATCCTGCCTGGACTTTTGATGTCCCCAGCACTCGCTCCGGGGATCTGGGCTGATGGCATCTGGAAGAAAAGGCCTCTCCCTATGGCAGGTAAGACATATTGGGCTGACTGCTCTTTTCCAGGGAGCCTTCCTCTACCTATTGTGTTCATCAGTATGTCTGTGCAGCCTCTGCCTACACCCACATTCAGACTGATGGAGGGCATTTCTTTCCCAAAATCTGATACTGTGGCTGCGACTGACACTTGTGCTGGCAGGTCAGAAGAGGCATGGACATCAAGAGAGGAAACACTTGGGGGGCGTGTGGGTTGTTGGTAAGAGAGAAGGTCCAGTTGTGCTGTTGATGGTGAATCCACAGTTGCAGGTTCACAGGAGCCTGTCTGTGTCTGACTCACCTCTTCTGGTGCAGGTGGGGTCTGGGATGGAATCTTGGTTTGATGTTTGAAGCGAGCGAGCAGACCCTGCTCTGTGATGGGGTAGTGGTTCGCAGCCCACTCATGACGCTCCTGATGCATTTGCTGCAGCTGCCTGAGTTCTGTGGGCAACTCCACCACACCCTCCTGTGGATGTCAACGGGTAAACAGGAGGTTTACTCACTCACCTTGATGCATGCGTTACTGTGCAATAGAAAATACATGGTTCTGAACGTCAATTCAGACACTATCAAACGTTGAAATTCGATGAATATGTGTACTTATATTAGCATTAGCAAGTGTTTTCTTGAAATGAATGAAGTAGTTGAAATAAATCTGACTCATCTTGGTGACAATAAACAACACCTTATGAATTTTTGTTTTCCTTATGCGGGCTATATGGTATTTTGCGTGGTAAGGTGTAGGGTGGGGGGCAAAAAATCTAAGAAACTGCCCATTTGTGAATTACCCACCATGCTGACATTCTCCAATCCATCAGGTTCATACTGGCTGCTGTGAAGGTATGAATCCACCAGTGTCATGTAGTCCACCATCAGATTATCCAGCAACACCAGTCTGAGAGGCTGCAGGTGGATCACTGACAGAGCCATCACCTTCAGCAAGGGGACAGGACATGGGCGCTTGGACCACATCTCTCTTTCATCCTGTACAAAACACACAGAACTCTTTTGCTGCTCTGCTTGGAGATTGTCTAAATGTGTTTGTGTATGTGTGCGTGCGATACCTTGGTGAGCTGTGACTTCATCCGAAGGGATAACAGCTGGGAGGACGGTACCTTCAGATGGAGACTCACCACCTCCTGCAGAGTACTGACTCTGTCAGGTAGAAACCCGCCTGTCTCTGAGAAGAAGCACATGACATCTGCCACCTTGACACAGGCAGAGAAAAATAAAAATAAAGTGAAGACAAACAATGATCATCGTTATCAGCATGTTGACTTCTGAAAGTGGAGGCTATAGTAATTTGCGTTTACTTGTGTGTCAAAGACGTTGGTCAGCTTAACTCCAAACTGAGCAATCAGACATCCAGCAATGGCTCGGCAGTCGTGCATCACCTGCACCGGAATCCACATCCACTGTAAATGTGATGGTAATAATCAGTAAACTGTGATTGCATTGATGATCTACAATGCTTACCTTTAATATTTGCTTATTTTCCAGGATCATAGAGAGGCCATTCTTAAAGGCCCGGGCTCCAAGAAGCAGAATATCAAACAAGTATACCTTGTTTTTAGTGGCAATCTGCAGAAATAAAAATGAGCCAAAGTTATATTTTCCAAAGAATGACGGAGGAAATCTCCACAGCGGAAATTAAATGTTTCACAGGATGTCTCACCTGCAGCCAACACAGTCTCCCATTCTGAAGCACCTCGAGGCCATCAGCCCCTACACTGATCACATTCTGCTTCTTGATGTGCATCACCTGAAGGAAGGTAACTCAAGACATCACAGGGTTTCAAAAACAACAGGTAGCAGCATACACATGCCCCCATTATTATTTAACATCCGTGTCAATCCTGAAAACTGCATGTCAAAAGCACTTAAACCAGCTTACAGCGGGCCCAAACTTCTCATGAAACTCATCGATGACTACGAAGTTGATGTACTCCTCCTCTTCCTCATCATCGTGGTCTGGAAGAAAAGGAAAGTCCTCTCAAAAAGACATGGAGGATTTCTGTCTGTGTTTGAATGGAGATTTAAGGAAATGGATGATTACATACACAAACTCACCCATGATCATTGACTTCCTGTACGGCTGAAACTCCTCCACATTCAAGTGGTCCTCCGGTCTGCACTCATTGATATTTCTGAGCAACACAATGCACGTTACAGTTTGTGGCCCAGTGTGTTGTCACTCTTTATAAACAGTCTATGGTTGTCTCCAGCAGCGTCACGTTGTGTGTTGTTTACTTACCCATGGTCCCTGTTTGTTTCATTGTGAAACTCCACTGTAGACATGATGACATGTCAGACATTAAACCTTTGGTGTTATAAACAATCAGCCACATGTGTCTGCACCCTCACACGTCATGACTCAACTCACCATTGAGAATCTCATGCCCAAAGAATATTTTGGAGCCCGGGAATCTGCAGCCATTACTGACACTAACAACTGAAACATATAGATATAGGTTAGCATTGGGCTAACGTTAGCAAAAACAGCGAGATGTTATCGGCCTAAAGTCAACAAAATCATTTTAAGATGACTTGATGTTAGCTCATGTTTAGCAAAATAAAAAGGCTAACAAACAAAATTAGTAAATGTGTCTGACCGTCCGCCAGAACCAGCGTTTTGTTGGAGTTTATTCGCTGGACGACGCCGAGGAAGGACGAAGTCTTCAGGGTCAGTTTGACGCGTTTCCCCTTGAGGATGCTCATGAACTGGATGTCGTCCACGACCATGTTGAAACGATGGGAATCTCAGCTCAGGCTTTTAAAAGCACGACGCAGTCGTTCAGCGCTTTCCCCCTCGTTAGCTACAGTGACGACGAGCTTCGCACTTAGCAAGTTAGCTTAGCCACCTGTCAGAGAGAGAATCCACGTGTTGAATGATGCGTTCACACACTCTCCGTTAATTCCAGGGTTTAGTCCCCGTCTGAATCGATCGATTAAAACTCAATAAAATGCAACATCTAATGTTATGATACAGATTTATTTTTTGATGTTATTTATTTTCTGCTACATAGACATCACATACGAATATCGTTACATACAATGCAATTAATATTATAAATGCAATGAATTTGCAATATGTATATTTGTGTTAAGATCATAGACTGTATAGGTTAAGATGCAACATCATTTAAAATGAATTTGAAAATGTCTGACTTTGGTAAACAGTGTGGATAAATGATGTTTTCATTCATTCATTCTGGAGGTCACATTAGGTTAATGCTTTTACAGTTGTGTTACTAGAAGTCAGATAGTAACAGATACATGTGTTATCCTGTGACACTGAGGACATCAAGCTAAAATTCAACAAATCAAAATACTAAAAACTATAAAGTTTTAAAAGTGAATCAAACATATTTTGCAACAATAGGTAATGTTCTCAGATTTCCTCCTTCAACATCTACTTTTAATAATTCTGCTCAGTGCAGTGGTGGTGGAGCAGCAACATTATAACTTAATAAGGCCACTATGTTTCCCATGTGGTCAGGCAATAACAATAATATCCAGCAGGGGGTGATCTGTACTTAAGTTGTTGGTCCCTCGGTCCCATGTCTGAAACTTTCAAAGGAAATATGTATACATTTAAATACGCTTTACAAAGTGTGTCCATTTCCATGTAGGTTTCAGAGCAAACACTATTCAGCTGTTACTACTATAAAACTGGGAATTTTGAATTTGTATCAGATGCAAAGGAAAATGTATATTTTGTACAGTACATGAAAACCTTTTAATTCTCTTCCTATATATTAAAAGCTCACACACAGAGACGGCTGATTCTCTGACACAAAATTAGACCCATAACTGTTCTCTCTGTGTTTTTGTTGCTACCTCATTCAGGTTCCAATTTTGACATTCAGAAAAACGAATTATATCTTTTCAAGGGTTCATCTGAAGAATTAAGATGAAGAAATCCACTCATCCATTATGTATTCCACTGATCCTTTGGGGGTCAGGGTCACATGCACCTACAGACAATTTTACAAACTCCAGAGAGAGAGGCCCTGATCAAGCTTGGATTTCAAGCTTCTCGTTAAGTAGAAACACATCCCCTTTGTCTAAGAGTTCACATTTCAATTTTCTCTTATCAGGATTTTGTTTGTTGTTGAGGCTGTGACTCACTAAAGAGGCAATGGGCACACCTACTATAACACAAACCCCACACAGTAACGTCTGCTACTTCACTTACTCTTTGAAAATTCATTCAAAAGGTGGCCTTTACATAATTCATTTATATAATATTTTTTATTTGAACAGTTAATGTCTGATAGCATTGGCCTCAATATCATGTAAAAAAAAATCTGATTCAAATATGTGTTTAGCCACATGGGGGCAGGCTTAAGGCGTAACTGTCTGGTCTGATAACAGCAGAAAAGAGAACGTGCTTGTTATTTTATCAGGAGTAGCTGTGCAGCTGCTAACACACATGTTCTCATGCTTACACCTGGCCCGGTGGAAACACACAGATACAAACATCTGCCAAAGGGAGGCTCCTAATCAAAGAGAGGATGCTCTGGGCTGCAGGAGGCGCAGAGATGTCTCAGATCTGATCACCGCCTGAATGCACCTCATCAGCTTTGTCCCATGTGTGATTTCTCCTACTGAGAATGTTCTCAGTTAAAGTCTAGTGGAAGTGGTTGAACACAAAATCAATTCGCTAATTTCTTCCTTTCTTTGATTGGATATTTTATATAGTCTTTTTGATGGGGAGGTTCATATGATCCATCTGCAGGTGAGAATTGAGAAGAACTTCTTTCACATTGAGGAGAAAAAATATTACATTATATCAAATAATATAAATATTATATGTATATATGTTGTTGTTGTTGTTTTTTATAACATCCAATTTACTGAACTTCACTCACACCAGAGTAAGCCTGGTCATTCAAACCAAATTTTAATAATCTAATTCATTATGTTTTCATGTCCACTGTGTGTTTAACAAATTAAATTGTTTGCAGGTGTTCCACATTAGACTGTGTCCTTATCACAGAGCTCAGTCCTCGACCTGCACCAGTGTGATAAGAAGCAGCAGACTTCTTAAGGACTTCAGGAAACATCTTCTCTGGACCACATACAATACAATAATCTAATATCCCTCACTGAGTGCAACCCATAATGGATCCTCTGCTATCTCTGGAGGAAGGTCCACCCTTTTCCTGTTCTGTAGACTGAACAAACACAAATGTTTAAGACAACTCCAAGAGGAAACAGATCTCACACATTTTCCAAATAGTCTTTGTAACATGTCCAAGTGACCATGTGTAGATCTAATGAATTATTCAGACAATATGATCTGATGTCGATTAGAAATCCTTAACACAGTTGATAGTGAAATGTATTAAAGCTTTTAATTAGCAACTGCGCCATCTGCAGCCACACTTGGTGATTCATTCTGTTGGTCTCTTAGGGTTAGGTGGTTTTCATACAGAGAAAAAACAAACCCCTCAATCTTATCAATCTGATCGCTGAACTGAACTATAACCGAACAGAGGACATTCCTCATGATCCCCAGACTCCTGAACCAGAGGAGCTGCCACTCTAATAAATAATATACTTATATCCTGGACATGAACTCTGCCATCTTATGCATTTAGAGTTTAGAGCCGGAATCTATGCAATAGTGCTCTGAGGGATGGAGTCAATGCTGTTTCAGCTGTCAACCATAAAGTTTCATACTGTTTACACATTAAATCACCAATTAAAAGCAAACTTACTGTAAAAATGAGCCTAAACATCAATGTGAACTACCTAAATTTAAGAGAAACCACCTTTGAGAAAATGTTAATATGCAATTTTTAGTTTGGTCCATGTCTGTTCACATTGAGGTGATCTCTATGAACAGATTGTGCACATGATGATGGATACTATGAAGGAAAGGGGCCTGATTTTGTTGCCTGGAGTCTCCTGTTTTGAGTGTCTAGTTTGAGCAATCACATTGGAGCAGGCTTTGGTTGCCAGAAGGTAAACAGTCCGTGTGCAGAGCAAAAGAGGCAGAACACATCGACCAAAATGCATTGGCTCTCTGCTTTTCAATCTGTCTGCAGACAGCTGTCAATAGAATAAATAAGAAACTAGTCAGATTGTTAACGCTGTACGGAGAATGGAAGATGGCATCTTGGAGTCTTGCCCCAGGGGCTAATTATTGTGAAATAGAACATTACAATCATGAGATAATGAGTCATGTTATGAGATAGATTAGTCAGAATTTTGAGTGGATAACATCTCTTATTAGAATGTTGACTTACAGGAAGTTTTCTTTACAAGGTCACAGAAACAGGCTTCCATACACTTGGGCCTGATCCTGCAACCATCAGTCAGTTACTGAACAAAGTTGAGCAAGGACGGGTTTCTAAGGAGGAATCAAACCTTCATCGTTCTCCCTCCTATAAGTCAGAGAAGCTGCTGCTTAAACATAAAGAAAGTGACATAGTGTTGCTTTAAACGCTTCTCATGTTACTTCTCTGATCAGAACAGCTCTTTGATTTCAGCATAAACCTAAACACGACTTTAGGACACGAGTCTGCAGCGCACTGTGCGTGAGTGACAGCGGCCGCCCACTCACACTCTGAATCTTAATTGTGTAACGTCCATTGACGACTCGGCACAATGCTGCTGTTGCCGCCGCTGAGAGCGCGGAGGAGGCGCACCGAGCTGAGCACTGCGATCAGATGCTCCCATCGAGGAGGACACAGATGGACAGCCTCGTTCAGCCGCTCGTCGCCCAGTACCTCGCCATGGGATGTCAGTCGAAAGAGAACCACCAAGACGAAAGTGTGTGTCCGGACGAGAAGGGGAAGGACGATGCGTAAGTTGGATGTTTTTTTCCCTCTTTACTGAGGGGGATACAGGTGCGGCGACAATGTGCGCAGCCTACATATTCACCAGTGATAGGATATTTCCAGCATGTCACAGCGGGTTTTCATGACTGTATCTAATTGTAGTGTTAAGAAACAGCTCTGTCTCCAGGTGCCATTCATGTATTTTACGCACAAAAGCGGCACAGGTCCAAAGCCTCCTCAATCTCACTTGGTGCAACTTTCGGACCTGTTGCACTTAAGTGCTTCACGCAAATTCCTTCTTGTTTACTGCTCACTTCATGATTTTGACTGGATGTCCGCGATCAACCGGTATTTCCCCCCCATTTAAAGGAAGGAAATGAGAACAATGAATGGCAACATTCCTTGTGGGTGGTGGAGGAGGTGTTTTTTAATTCACACAATAGCTCTAATAGTTGTTTTTTTTGCTACACTTCATATATGTAAAAATCTGTGGTCTCATCATAGCGTGGTTTGAAGGACACTATATATGTTCATAGGCAAACAAAGTCACACACTTTTCAGCCTACATCAAACCCTCCTCTCTCTCCTCCCTTCTTCTTGCGTTTGCTCTTTCTCAAGTAGAGCGACTCCAAGATGCAGCTCCAGGGCTAGAGTTTCTCCACCTGGACGTCCTCACAGGTTCCACAGACCCAGCCCGGCCCAGGCGGCCCCGTCCAAGTCCATGATGCCCCTGGGTCCCCTCACCAAGGGGGCGAGCTGGGAGGGCATCATCCAGGCCTGCCTGCAGTCCTTTGGTAAGTTCAAGCTGAGCTGCCTTGGCACTTTAGTGTACAGCTGCTGTGGATTACACAGCAGGTGTAGATGTGTTTGTACTGTTGAGTATATTGTTATCATGCAACTTTATGGATGTCTTTTTTTTGAAGAAGAAAGACACATTGTTCTGCAGTGCTCGTCTCTGCGAAGCCTTGATATTAAAAACCACACTTTATGTGTGATCACATACTGTTTGTAGTTTCTATGAAGCTTCTATTTTTCTGGCATTTTGGCACAAATCTCCAACAAGTTTGGGCAGTACCCATCAACAAGAGGGTGGTGTTTTGCATTTGAATGGAATCTCTGAATACGGCCAAGTTTGTTAATGTTTACTTTTGTATTTTGAAGAAGAAATAACTCCCAGTGAAGCTTGTCTGATATTGTGAAAATGTTCTCCTTGGTGAAACGTTTCTGCAACTATTAGACAACCATGTATTTGACAATCGTTGTATTATTAGTCGTATTGAACTGGATGCAGGATTAATAGAGGGTTTTTTATAAGGGAAAAAAAGCACAGCACTTATTGAGTAGGCTGTAGTTTGGATCAATCAAGCGATGATCATTGGCCTCGTCAAGTTGTCTGGAGGGCTCTCAGAGTTATGGTGATTGCATTTCTAAAGAGACAGACCTTCAAATTGCTGTTGCCTGGTTACTGGAGCGGGAGCATTGTAGAGGTGTTACAATGGGCTGCACATAAAATGACATCCCATAACTACATTTATCTGTAGAGAGGCAGAAATGAGAAGTAATAACAGCATGTCGCTCATTTCTGATTCACATAGGAAACAGGAGGATATCAGAGTTAAGGAACGCCATCGTACAATATCAAAAGATAATTTCACTGTCAGGATGCAAAATACTGGATTCATCCGCACATGCTCCAGATACGATCGGTCAGAAAAAGTGTGTCATGACTAGGGTTTTCCTTGAATGGCCTCTCCTGATAAAACAGAGCTCAGCCATGATACTCCTGGCCAACATCACAGGCGAACCCCTGAGGACAGGGGCTCCTGCCACCTTTTCAAATGTGAGCGTACACGTAAGAGCTATTTGAAGGATAACCCAATGGCTGCTTCAAGCCGGCTGAGCTGAAAGGTCAGCTCCCTGAGCAGTGGTCCTCAGATGCTGGCCCAGCCTTTGAAATGCAGAGGTGTGGATCAATATCTATTGACATCATCACTCTCTCTCTCTCTCTCACACTGCACTGCGCTGTGCTTCCCACTCTGATCATTCTCAACCTAACTCATGTATACTTTGTACAAGTTGCATATTTATTTAACATTTTTATTAATTATTCATGAAATTTATAAGACGTAAAAGTGTGGATCCAGGTATTTTTGGTCAGATGTACAGACTGAAATGTTCCAAATGTGTTAATTATAATTGTATTTATACTGAATTTTATTTCTCTACTAATATTATCAATGTAGAAATAATTGTGGATGCTATTTTTGCTGATCAGTCAAAGTTTGATTTCTTATTACTACCTGGAAAGGCAGAGAAAAGATGTTTCAACTACTCATGACGTGGTTCCCTTTTCAAACCATCGCATTAACTATAGTTAAATGGTTTTCCATGACTTATAGTGGTTTTCCTCTTTTTATAGTTTATTTGCTACCTTTAGCTATGTCGTTTTTAAGAAGTTTCATTAATACATTGTATCTTATATGTATTATTCCATTATTACCTCATCCAAGGAGATTATGTTTTCACCGCTGTCAGTTTGTTTGTTAGTTAGGGGGATTACGCAAAAACTACAGGATCATATTACTTGGTTGTAGGAGGGGGTCTCAAGGAAGGAGGGGGAGTCAGAACGAACTTTGATGTGGTTAAGAAGCAGGGGGCGGATCCAGGAAATGTAGAGTGTTATTCAAAATTCATGATTTCTCAGAGAATAAATCATAGATCTTAATGAAAACAGATCGTAAGGAAACTGCTATTTGATTGTTTGCAACTAGGTGCAGACCCAAATAAAAATCTGGATCTAATGAAAAGTATTTATCCATAAATCTTTAATCCATTTATTTTAATCTTTTTTTTACCATTGACCAGTAATATATAAAGCTATATTTAACAGTTTCAACTTTATAGATCCTATAATTTTATCATAACAGTTGAACTACTCCACACTGAGAAAAAATAGCCCTAGTTGGGAATCACTGCTCTAAAGCATGCGTACAAACAAACAGTGTTATCCATGAAGCTACACTGGGTCTTGATTTATCATGGAGAATTTTGCACAGCACACAGAAAGATAATCATCATCCTCCATCTGACTCTAAATCCTCTGAAACAAAGGGACCATCCAGACGGATAGCCTCTGTCAAAACAAGGAAATATTCACAAGCCACACGAAAACGTGCATGTAGCTGATGAGCATCTGAGATAACCTCAGAAGTAGGCTGGGCGCCACATGCTCTCAGCGGTGTTTGTTTCCATACAGTATCGCACAGTTCCAGTGTAGCGGGCAGCTGTAGCTTTCCTAATTTTCCAAAGACTCGGTCCGGAGGGGATTTCCTCCTGCAATTAACCCTGGGAGGGTTAGTGGTTGGAAAGTTGTGAAAAAAGGATGGAGCAATTGTTTATGTGACAGGGAGTCATGACTTCCTGTTTGCCTTCACCGCAGTTCTGACTCTGGCTGCTTCACACTTAAAACACGAGTACTTTGAAGTAAACCAGGCAGGTGTGTTTTTCTTTATATGCACATGTTCTAACTACATCTAAGCTTTACTACTTTACAAGCCATGCGTTATTGAATACTAGTGAACGTTTCATTTCTCTTTTACTCTTCCATTGTCTCGACTGGTGAGGTTACTGGGTTGAACCGCTACGGCTGTGTCTTGCAAACAGAAACACACCCCATGCAGGATATGAGGGCTGGATTAGTCAGCTGCGGCTGGAGTTGTGACTTGCTCACAGATAACAAAGATTAGAAAACATGTTGCCATGGCATCTTAGGTATTTCCAAGGTGATGTGGTTTAAAAGTGGGTCCTCAGACGCCTGATGTCCTTGATGGTGTCAAGATACTGTGAAAGCTTAAAGTGATACTCAGCTTGACAGGCTCCATGAGGTAGATGTAAAAAGCTTTCAATGTATTGTCATGTTACACTGTCAGAATTATGTTTTTAAAGCAACATTCAAATGGTCTTCTTTATATATCAGCCACCATTTTACTGCTTGTCAGTGGCTGTAGGTTTCATAGAAGATAAACAAGTGTTGCTCTGGAAAATGTTATGGAATATTTCTATGCCTCTGTGCTAGAGAGCAGTGACAGTCGGCGTTGTGTTTTTCGGTTTGTTCATCCGTCTTATTCTCATAACCACAATATCTCAGGGGATTTCTGAGACAAACTTTCACTTGGTCACAAATCCTTTTTGTGCTCAACAATCAACGTCACTGGGACCTCTCAAATATGTTTTTGGCTGTGTGACAGTGATATCTAAGGAACGTAGCCTTGAGGCAATTCCTTCAAATGTTTTCACAAATGTTCACTCAGACTGAAACCTGTATTGGGTCTGATTTTGGTGGTCACAGGTCAACATCGCTGCGACATCACATTCCTGTAATCATGACGCAGTAGAAAGTCTCGATGGAATTTATTCAACTTTCACCTACGCTAGGGGATAATTTGATAAGATTTTGGTGGTTAAAGGTCCAAAATCAATACAACGTGACCTCAACGTGGCCTCATTAATGAACTGGAACAGACATTCACTTGGACTCAAACAAATATTGATCATATAATGGTGGTTAAAGGTCAAAGGGCAAGGTCACTCTGACATTACAAAACGAGTGTTTGCAGAGAACCAATTCTTTAATTATTAAACATTTTTCAGAAAAATATCTTCACTGGTTGATGTAGCAATGAGATGTATATTGAAAATGTCAAAGATCAACTATTCAGCAGACATCATAATGTACAACACTTCATTAATCAACAGAGAGGGAGATTGTGACTGTCTTTTCAACAAGTGGTTGGAAATAAAATCTCCCTCTCTTAAAAAGATAGTGAAGGAAACAAGCCACAGAGGTTCACACGATCAGAGGATAAGAGCATAATCTTCATAAACAGGCTCCGTCAGTCATCTGTCAGTGATTCACCTGGTTAATCTTAGTCTGTGTCATTAAATATGATACACTTTTCTTAGATAACACTGGAGATTTACAATTAAATTAAATTCATCTTAATAAAATATTTGATCAAATCAAATTTGTATTTGTATTTCAAAATCTTTAAGAGTCACTGAAACACTATATTCAGGGATATCAATTTGCTGTCCATCATATCCATATAGAAAACAGTCATTAATATTTCAGACTGAGAGTGAGAGGAGCATTTATTTTACACAATCATCTCATGAATTGTTTCACTGTCAAATATTGTAAAAAAATTTCAATGAATCATTTTGAAAAGTTACAATGTTAATATTATTTTTCATAATTGTTTTGAGAGGCTAAAAGTGGTCAACATGACAAATGACTAATTGACTATCAAAGTTGTTGAGAATAGATTTTTAATCAGCTGATCTATTAATCATAGCTAATATTCAGTAACTATTTCCAGTCAAATTTGTATAATGATATTGTTTTCAACCCTATTATTAAAATAAGTTAAATATTTAAATGATTAGAAACAAACCAAAATATATGAACTGTACATTTATTGTAAACATTCAGCGTGTTTCTCCATGATGCTCCCATATTTTGCTGGAATAGCATGTCCACTAAACAAGTCACACACATCCATTTAGCCTCACAGATTGCAGGCAGGCTAAATGGCTAAAGCACTAATGTGATGTGTCATACGCAAGATGTGATTCTGAGTTGATGTATTCAGGGGAAACTACATGTCTCTGACAAGTTTTATTTAGAGGAGATGTCATGCGGTCCTGTAATGCTGTTCCACTCTGCTGCAAAGACTCAAGTGTCTGCATCTCTGTCTTGCAGATTCAAACGGTTGCGTATGCGGGAGCAGCCACTTGCTCAACATCACCCTGACCATGCACCGTCTCCTCATCTCCTCCAGTGATCTGCTGGACAATCTCATTACTCTATATCCTTCAACAGCCCATGGTGACGCTCAAACCGCTGATGATGATTCCAACAGTGCACTGGCCAATTTGGAGCACCAACTGTAACATGGGGTCAGAACACTGGCTCCCTGTGTGCCGCTTTTGTTTCGTTGTCAACAGCAACAGGCAATCAGGCTTGTACTTGGCTCGCAGCGCAGCCAGTAGCTGTCAGCGCAAACTCTGACAGGAAAGTGGCAGTTTTTGTTTACTCCTGGTGGTAGTCGCCATGTAGACCTTTCACTTCTGTTATTTAACCATTTTTATCTGCACTGTAAAATTTCCTTCCCTCTGAGCACTGTTTCCCATGCTTGTAATAACAGCCCAGGAAACAGAGTCTCTGTTCGATTCTATCCCTTTCATAAATTCCACTTCACAAAAGAAAAAAAAAATCATACTTCTATTCAGCAAAAAGCAGTGGCGTCATGAAGCCTCTCAGAAGAGCTCGCGGGCCCGGCGAGCAGCCTTGGGGTTTCAGGTGTTAATTACCTCTGCCTCGTTCACATACGAGTCCTCTTCAGCTATAAAGAGGCCCCTGGCTCGCATGAACCCACGTCACCATGCACAACTCCGAATGGCCCCCTCTGCTATTTTTAACCCTCTCATTCTGAGCCCAGGACCCAAAAGGATACATCAAATAAATGCAGTGTGCGGGTTAGGACCAGGGAAGAGACACGGGGCCATTAACAGCCTTCATCGCCGTCTGGCCTTGGGATTGCGTGGGCAGATCTTCTGCTCCCATGACGCAATTAGCCTTTTTATCTGCATCACTTCAAGCTGATTCCTGCCATTCAAGAGCCGTGCTGTTAGTCTCTTTATAAAAGCTGCTGCGTATAAAAAGAAAATACTTTTGTGTGTACTGTATATAAATTCACAGGATTGTGTTGTTTTCGGTCAACAAATGCAGTACGTAGGGAAGAGCAGCCGCAGCAATGAATCACGATCTAACGGATGACGACATTGATTAAAAACATCTTTTGAGTCCTGCCACAGAACAATGCATATTTATCAACTGTTGTTCTTCTCAATATGAAACACTGATTGTGTATTTTCTCTTTTACATTCTGTTCTTAGTTTTCCTCTGCATGCCAGCATGATTCATTCAGTGATGCTCATCAGGTTTCTGCATCATGCAGTTGCCTCCTCCCACATTTCCAAATGTCACTTGTTTGCCTTTTAGTTGAGTTTCTATAGTTTTCACTCAGTCGTTTGTGGGAAGGAACCATATGTTCATTTTTCACTTCTGAGATCAGCACATTCATTAGTGAGATATTTTCACATGAAACAAAAGTGTGGCTGAACCTGAACCACTTTCAGACAATGAAACAACAACTCGGGATGATCTGTTTATATTATTCCTTTACCAAAGACCTTACATTCAAAACAGCGCTGGACAATGAGCAGCCAACAGAGTGTCAGAGGATATGCTACCTCATCAGGTCAGTCTAATACACAGAAGGACAGACTCTGACAATGTGTGTGTGTTTATTATTCACACTGTATCGTCTCTGACCTCCAGACACTGGATCCAGGAGTTCTGGATGATGTTCCGCTTGCACCACAGCTTGTCAGACAGCCTTGACCAGTTCAGGGAGCTGATCAGAGAGCAGGGACAGGAGCATCTCTGCTCTCTGCTAGAGACCAAATGGATGTAAGTGTTAATATCTGACCAGCTGGCGACTGAGACACAAGGTCTTCATGACTCTCATTTGTTTGTTCAGACGTGGAAAGTCTTGAAATCAGTCACGATCAGGAAAACAGAAAAACCTCTAGGCTGTTGAAGCAGTTTGAAAGTAGATCTGTTTTTGTCACTTTGTTTGACATCACACACAGTACGTTGTATACCATCTTTGATTTTCCTTTTCCAATTGATGCTATACGTCACATTCGACAACACTGGCTGCTGCCAAGTACTGGTTTCATTGTACACTGGGCATTATTTTCTCTTTTTAGAAACTGTGATCTATATAATGTCAGAAAACTATAAAGCATGTGTTGCAATTTCTCTGGCACTATTTTTTAGATGTCTTTTAAATTACTTTTTCAAGAACCCAAAACCCAAAGATATATAGTTTCTATCCTTGAAGGACTTCTATCCTTGAAACAGCAAAAATTCCCGTTTGAGAATATTTTCATGGTATTTTGCTTAAAAATGATTTGAACCGAACTTATCTAGCTTTATTTCAAAATTGTCAACTATTAATTGACTAACTTCAAATTGAAAATCTGTTTTTTGGCAGCATCGTTACATGAAATACAAAATGCAAAGAAACATTGTATATAATTTTCTGCCTCATTTACATACTGCATTCTGATATCTTATTTTATTAACTAAATAAATAAAATTGTTGTAGATTTGTTAATGACTGACTTAGTCATATGGCTTGGTGACAAAACAATTTCAAAAATTATCACAATATAATTAAATAACTAAAGTCTGTAATTTGAATTTCCCGGGCCATAAGAAAGAGTTTAAAACCACACAAAAATGTCTTTCAAGTAATAGTTTATCTTAATATAATTTCTGGCGAATTTTCCGAGCCCTAGAACTGAGCATTGCAGCCTTTGCTGATGGTAGATGTGGTCATGTTATTCTTGCATGGTGTGTTGTAGAAATGAGCGGGACTGGTCGTGGAAGGCCAGCCAGAAGATTAAAGCTAACAGCAGTAAAAAGAGGAAGGTTTCTCTTCTTTTCGATCACCTGGAGCCCATCGAGTTGGCCGAGCACCTCACCTTCTTGGAGTTTAAATCTTTTTGCAGGATATCAGTAAGTATATATGCCCATGACAATTCTAACATGTGAAAAAACACTGCATTTCCTCCTCAGTGGAAATGTCTCGTAGTTTCCGTGCAGCAGTTAACGCTCCTGTCTCTGATCTCTCCGTCAGTTTGTAGACTATCAGAATTACATTCGCAGCTGCTGCATGAAGGACATCCCAGTGATGGAGCGTTCCATTGCACTGTGTAATGGTATCTCCCAGTGGGTTCAGTTGATGGTGCTGAGCCGACCGACCGCTCAGTTGAGAGCTGAGGTTTTCACCAAGTTTATCCACGTTGCACAGGTAGTGGTTAAATCAGCCCCTCACTATTTCTGCACTCACAATTTCTGTTCCTCACTTAGCAGGGAAAAAAAAGAGAACCACATTTGACACTTTTCTCTTTTTGCTTTGATGTACATGCTACAGTTCACACACATTATCAAACTAATGACTGCCTGTCACACTGTAGACACTTTACACTATAGCTGCTACATAACTGGTAGTAGGATAATGTGTATTCACAGAGATGAGGTAATGAATCTCAAGAGCTGTGCTGCAGCCTTTTAGCATATCCAAAGATTTTACCAATAGAAAAGTATTAACTGAATGCAAGCTAATGGAGTTGTCAAGCAGAGTGCACTCGCACGTTGAGTTAGTGGAAGTGGAAAAGAGACACTCGTGACAGTAGCTGCCGATCAGACCTTGTCTGCTAAAACCACTTCAATATGAAGCTGCATGCGACCTGCTGAGAAGGTGATGTGCTGGCGTAAAGGAGCTGTTAGGCAGGCTTTTACCCTGGAGAGGCCTCTTGCAATGTAACACTAATGCACCAGACTGCTGCTGCTGCTGCTGTCAACCTCAAATCCCACTGGTGTGGGAACGAATTTCACACCATAATGCTCTAGCAACAGCACAAATTAGAGAACTGAAAAGAGAGGGAAAGGCACTTTCAAAAAGAGAGTGAGATATCAGAGCGCAGTAAGAAAAGCCAACAATGTAAGTGGCTTATGTAATGGCAGTGTTGTGAATTATATAACCAGGGATACCTGGAACAAGTTTAATTGTGCGTGCTTATGTGTGTGCGCGTGGATGGACTGATATGTGTGTGTTTTTATGTGTGTCCGCCAGAGTCTACATCTTATGCACAACTACAACACACTAATGGCAGTGGTGGGGGGCCTTTGTCACAGCTCCATCTCCAGACTGAAAGACACCACCTCACATGTACCTAGTGAGGTCACTAAGGTAAAGGACAACTAAACACCTACGAGGAGGATTTAAAAGCCGAGGATTCTCATATTATTCCTTTAAAACACATCCTGTTTAATCTGTAGGTGCTGAACGAGATGACAGACCTGCTGTCCTCATGCAGAAACTATGACAACTATAGACAAGCTTACAGCAGGTGTACAGGTTTTAAAATCCCGATCCTGGGCGTCCACCTCAAAGACCTTATCTCCGTCAATGAGGCCATGTCGGACTATGTGGAGGACAACAAGGTCAACGTCCAGAAGCTCCAGGCCCTCTACAGCCACATAAACGAGCTGATCCAGCTCCAGCAGATCCCACCAAGGCTGGACGCCAACAAAGACCTGGTCCATCTGCTGACGGTTGTTCACTTTTTTGTTTGTTTTTTTAAACAAGAAGCTTTGTGTGAATCACTTCATTGCATTGAACACAGGCACAGATGCAAATGAGTGTGTTACAGCATGTGGATCGTCTGCACTCATGTGGGTGTGATGAGAGACTAGTATCCATGAGTGTGTGGGTGGCAAACCGAGTGAGTTGAGATTGCTGTATTGTTGTGTTATCTGTGCGCTTTTAATCGTACTTGAACGACAGAATGCCCATGAAGAGATAATAGTTAGCCTGTGACCCAATTGGCCTTCATCAAAAACATGTTTCAAGGACAAATGTGGAGACACAAAGAGCTCTTTCTCTTTTCTGTTTACAAGCCATGTGCTGACGTGTGTTCACTCTTTCCCCACAGCTGTCTTTGGACCTTTACTACACAGAGGACGAGATCTATGAACTGTCTTATGCCAGGGAACCCAAGAACTGTAAAGCACCTGTGAGTGATGAAGCAGCTGGTTAAAAGCTGTCTCTGACATTTTGGGAAACATGTTTGTTTTCTTTGTTATCAACCTGTCTATACAGTAAAAGTTAAGATACAGCATTTGATAAATATTGGCTTAGCTTAAAGACTTTTGGGAAAACAGCTAGCCTGTCACTTGCCAGCTACCCAGCTATTTAACTACCTACAGGGCAGAAGGATAAAAGCAAAAGATGAAAAAGACTTTATGGAATTATTAGCTTTTTAAACGCTAATTTTATCTGGCCCTTCATTAACTGAGTTGCTTCTGCTACTGAATATCACTCTCTGCATAGATTTAGTCTCATAGAATTGTCCATATAATTTGTATACATATTTGTAACATATGTAATATTGATTTTTAACAACATAATAATTTTCTACCAGCCAGCCACCCCCTCAAGACCTCCTGTGGTTGTGGAGTGGGGATCAGGAGTGGCTCCCAAACCTGACCCCCGAACCATCAGCAAACATGTACAGAGAATGGTGGACGTGAGTGCTTCCGATTTAAAGTGTGGCCTCCGCAAAGCTGCTGAGTAAAACTGTTATATAACAATAATATTTATTTTAACTATTCTTCTGCATGTCGCCACGATGACAGCCAGCTCTTGTGACTATTGTTCACAATCAGGCGAGCACCAAAGTTTTTTTTTCCTCTTGTCTTTCGCAGTCTGTGTTCAAGAACTATGATCACGACGAGAATGGTTTCATTTCTCAAGAGGAGTTTGAGAAAATTGCTGCTAGCTTTCCATTTTCCTTCTGTGTCATGGACAAAGAAAAGTGAGTGTATGGCAGGGGAGACACACACACACACACACACACACACACACACACACACACACACACACACACACACACACACACACACACACACACACACACACACACACACACACACACACACACACACACACACACACACACACACACACACACACACACACACCTCATTTGTGTCTGCAGAGGAGAGGAAGCCAGTGGTATTTATTCTGATGAGCAAAGCAACAGGAAACATAAAATAGCTGCAGAACTAACCATAACCCCCACCACTAAATTCTTTCTCATGCACACCCTGTGCAGCATGTGATCCTGGACACAAAAACCATTACAATTAATGTTCCCATGATTTCACATGACACAGTGACAAAACAATTCTATGTTTAGCACATAGGGCAGATGAGTGGGTGCAGTCATAAATAAATCAGGTCTGACATAACCAAACATTTCAGGTATGACGTTAACATCTGAAAATGTCTATTTAAATTTAAAACTGTTTCCAGTCGTTTCCTCTCTTACATTATCCTCTGTGTGTGTTGGGGTTGTCTAGGGAAGGCCTCATCAGCAGAGAGGAGATCACAGCCTATTTCATGCGGGCCAGCGTCATCTGCTCCAAACTGGGACTTGGGTTTGTCCACAACTTCCAGGAGACCACTTACATGAAGCCCACCTTCTGCGATAACTGCTCAGGATTTGTAAGTCAGCAGACAAAATCATGAATTAAGGTCTTTGAGACACAAACACTGTTGTTGTACTACATCACCGTCAATACAAATACCCATACAATATTGGGTTTAATCTTTTTATTTTCCATTGTTTTGAGTTTTTTTCTCCATATTCTCCCTCACAGTTGTGGGGTGTCATCAAGCAAGGCTACAAATGCAAAGGTAATTGTTGCACTCTACACTCTAGTATGTTGTGCAATTTCAGAGCGTAATCTTTTGGCCAAATGTCAGTATCATGCTTAATTTTCAAGCCCAGGAGTGGAACAATGAAGTGCAGGTAAAGGGAAGCTATCTTAGGAAGGTGCACTGTGGTTTTCTATGTTGCATATAGCACACTGAACTGTGCAACACATCAAAAAAAATCAAGTTTGCAGTCAGAACCACATTTTTCCCTCCTCCCCCAACCTTCAAAACAGGCGAGAACTATTTGTGTGCTTGACAGTGAGCATGCAAAGGTCTGAGAGTTGCATTTGCAGAACCGATAGTTTTCAAACAGAAGTCAGTTTGTCAAAGCTCGACTGTCGCTGGTTCCTGTTCTGACATGTTGTAAATTTTTCCGCTCTGCACAGACTGCGGAATGAACTGCCACAAGCTATGCAAGGACCAGGTAGCGTTTGAGTGCAAGAAGAACACCAAAGCAGCCAACGCCATTGACAGTCCATCACCGAGCTCAACGTCCATCACAGGCACCTCAGAGGGTGGGTAGAGGTAGAGGTTCATTCAGAGCATATAGAGTCCCATTGATACACACATTCTATTATTAATCACATGGAAATAATCACTTAATATGTATGACATGTGCCATCTGCTGGCTGTGAACTGACAAACATACTGTATTGGGATTATTCTAGAAATCATGCAGCCACTGCAGCAAATCACCAAAAGTCATAATTTACGTCATTTCACACAAGCTTGCAGCAGCTGAAACTAAACAACTCTGGAGTGCAGGGTCTACAGTCTGGGGGATTTCCCTCCAGTCGTCATTTACAGTAATACTGAAACACCCACCTGCTGCAAGAAAGTTGCTGTAGTCAGAGCAAAGGTACTTTCTGTTTTACTTAAAGGGGATTGGCACACAGACTATATCATCAAAGACCCCACTATAAATTATAGAGGGTTCGTTATTATTAACAAGAAGAAGGAAAAGAGAGATAAAACAGTAAAATTGATTCAAACAAATGCAAATCAAACATTCTTAAAAGATTTCAAAAAGCGAAGGTTTTTAGGAAAGATTTAAAAGAACCTAGAGAGAAAGTGTGTCTTGGGTTTGGGGGACAGAGACAATAAGCGTGGGTGATCTTTGTCACAAACCCCGGCCTGGGAGTGACCACCAGGGCTCCAACTGCAGATCTGTGATATTTGGCTTGTGTTTCATAATCTACATAAGCACAAAGTATTAATGTCCTAAACGAAAATTGGAACATTTATATTTGTCTCATTTGGAATAATTACTTCCTGTCACTCTTCAGGTTCAGAAGACTGTCCCTTCCCCTATCCACCTGATGACAGCAAAGACTGGAGTCCGGACTCCCCAGTCACCTCCACTCTGAGGCCCCAGAGGGTTCACAGTGGCACCCAAACAGACGGACTCCAGATTTTTGCTGCATGCCCTGAAGCCAGTCGCCCTCAGCCTGTGCTGTTACTACCAGCAGCACCCCCCCTCACCTCGTGTCCCAGCCCGGTGCCCCAGAGGAAACACTGTGCCAAGTGGGAAAACAGAGCTTCTGTCATGCAAAAGCCTAAAGAACAAGAGGAGGAGAGCAAACCTACATATGAATCTCTAGACTCAGTGCGTATCAAAACCCCAGTTTCCATTTTTCTACTACTTAAAGGCACCTCAACTGTATCAAACAAATCTTCTGTGTCTTTCCCAGGACAACCAGAGGCTGCAGGAAGCCAACGAGACACTACGGAGGAAGCTGAAGGAGACAGAGCGGGAGGTGGAGATCTTAAAGACGCTGCTGAAGAGAAACGCTCTCCACCGAGTGGAGGAAGACTCCTCATCCTAGTCGAGTACATACAGTATACTGAGCCTCCTCCAGGGAGACTGCTGCTGCCCCCTTATGGGAGCATGCATTAAATCTGGATTCAATATTTAGCTTGGTGGTCATTAACAGACCAAGTAATTTATCAGAGTAAAGAAACCCAGGCAATCAGGCGGTATACAGTGGGACACAATACAAACAGCCTGTGGAGGAGTTTTAATGCTGAGTCCCTTGTACAGTTTTACAGGAAAATTGCAATTTGCTGAGCCCATAGAGTAGTAACAGTTGGAATTGAGTTTTCTGTGAAAAGTATGTGAACATTGAATGAAGGAGTGCCGTATTTTACAGTGAAAATATAGCTACATGTGTTTGATCAATTCATGATCAATTAATGGCCTTAGACATTTATGTTAAACATAAAAATGAAATCAGGGACCACAGTGAACTGTATGCAGCGATATATCTATCAAAAACAACTTGTGCCATATATGACAGATGCGTTATTATTGTAAGATATGTTCCGATACCTGGATTGCATATCGGCCGATACAGAGTACCAATCTGATGCTTTGGGACCGTCTTTGTCGAATTTATTACGTCATTCGAATGTTATTTCCAAAGATATCTGCTGCTTTTCTTCCTATTTGCCTTGGTGACCTCCTCGTGCTCTTTCTTATGATGGTTCCTTATGAGATTGCTTGAGTTGTAATAAGGACAACCCCCCCACCCCTTGCATACGTACATTTCGGCGTGCAGTGAGAAAAAAATGCCAAACGCTACACTACCAGAAATCACTTTTTTCACCTCAATGGCAGTACAGCGCAACTGCTGTTTTAATGTGGTGGAGAAGAAGTGACTTCCAGGAAAAGAAAAGTGCAGTTTTATCTGCATGAAACTAAACTATACTTAAAAGACGTGATATCGGAGAACATACATGTACATACTTTTGCGTACTCCCTGATGACCGACCTGGTGTTTTCGTCTGTATCGGAGCAATTTACGATGCTGTTAGAACATCTAGTAATAATAAACTAATAAGAGCCCATTGATGATAGCAGCAGAATGAAATATCAGCACAGTCAGAACGGCCTCGACAGAAGTGATGTTGCTCTGCAGAAGTTATCGCTGCGTTCATATTTATTGTCTGAAACACTACACAAAGATCCAAGGAGTGATATAAATAAACATTTTGTACAGTGTGCTGGTACTTTCAGTGGATTGTTTATGCTTGTGTGTTGGCATCATATTGATACTTTCTATTTTTAATCGTGCAGCCATGTCATTCAATTACCGAGTGGTCCACTGTAGCAGTGTTGTGCTCTGAATGGGAGTGGAGATAGATGTGTTTGTACAATGTATAATGTTCTGTATATATGCACAGTGTCGTCTTAGATATAGGTTCACCCCCCGAGTATTGTTCCCTTATTGTTATAATAAACTGTGTGCGTTCTATATGAAACCAATGGCCTGTGCTGCTCTGCTTGACCACCGGAGGTCACTAAAGCCTCATAATGTTCCTCCAGCTTGTTACTAATGATTGTTGACTTCCAGTTTTCAGATGCCCCAGGGCCTGCACTGTAAATGTTGCACTCCAATTAGCTGTGTGTGAGAGTGTTGCTGTCAAATTAGAGAGCAAAGGGGGATCATAGTCAGACACAACTTTAAATGAGTTTACTGTAAAGTTTAAAAAATGTTATTTAAATGAAAAAGGGAGATGCTTCTGTACGTGTCTATAACATGGATGGATGGATTTGTGGAGACGTCAACCTTTGAGGACAGGTGGTGTGTCACACCGTTGACTGGAGACCGTGTCAATCTGCCCTGTCCCCTGGGCTCTGCTGCTCGTAATGAGTCCAGCTCTGCAGTTAATGTCGGTCGATAATGAGAAGGCGACTGTCTGCAGCTGGAGAAGCACAAAACCAAACCATGCACTTAATCCTTCAGATTCCTTACATTTCTTTAATCGCCACACTGCTATTCTTGGCGCTGTCAGATATTTGTACAGATTCATTTGACTCAGATGATATCTTCATTTCTTGCAGCCGTGATGACTTGTTGCCGCTACACTGGCTGGTCAGTGAGCAGAGACCCAGTGGAGAAAAAATAGGGATAGTCTCTGATGCGTAACGGCAGCTCCCCAGCCTTGCCTTGGTGACAGCTAATTTACTTCTATTTAAATGTGACACTGCAGCTGCAGGGGAGTAACAGCCAGAGCCTAGCAGGCTCCATGCTCACTATAATGCTGAATAATTTCCAATATCATGGCCGGCTGAGGGAAATTGACAGAGAACACGCGGAGGGACGATGCCCCAGCAAAGGCCGCTTCTCCCCGCACCTCCATCACAGCTGCAGCACAAGCTTGAGAGGAGAAATGTATTTACCCTGACATATTAGAGCAGTCATCCTAAAGATAAATATAATCAGTCTAAAATCCATTTACAAACCCAACGGAGAATGTAAACATAATTAATTGCAGCGCGTTTAAGCCTGAAGGAGATTTCAAGACGTATGTTGGTTAACTCTTCTGCTGCATAACTTAGCAATCCACACACTGAGAGCAAAATATGACACCTCAGAAGTCAGTCTAATTACAGTGGGCAGACAGATGATTTATCACCCCGACATCAGGGCACATGAGGGAATTGGGCATTGTGAGATACCCATATTTAACTGAATGTGCTAAGTCTAATCAACAAACTCCAAAACTAATTAGGGAAGATGCGGAACATCCCATTATGTTCCCCTGAAAGCTGAGTGTAGGACACGCAGAAGAACACAAAAAGAACACAAAATGTTACACAGTGCAAACGTGGAGAGGAGAGGAGCCACTGCCGGCAGGCAAAAGAGACGCCACACTAATTCCCTCGATTATTAAACCAAGTTCATTAAGTTCTAATGGTGGCCAAAGGACCTCAGTGGAGGAGCAGGGGAAAATAAACTGTTAGTGGGAGGGAAAATGAAGAAAAGAGACACTTTGAGAGAATCTTCTGGAGGTGGTTTGATAATTGTGTGAAGCCACAGTGAAATTTTTAATTAACCTTGATAGCAGAGGAGTGTAACAGGAGAAGGGCCATGCAGGAGAAACATCACCGCTCTGCTGTGTCTTTTAATAATCATGTAGCTTTAGAATAAATCCACGTAGCAGCTCCTCTACCACATCCACACAAATGAAAAAGATGGTAACATTCACTCTAACCAGACTTTCCCTGAAGGTTGCCTTTCACACATGAACAACACAGCAGAAGATTCTCTTGTCGAGATGTTTATTTTTGCAAAAATACAAAATATATTTGGATGTATCCGAAGTGCAAAGCAAGATAAAGGCAAGCAGAAGGCCATATGGAAGTGAAGAAATGTTCTGGTCAAATGTTTTACAGAACCTTGAGGATGAGCAGTTGAAGAAGCCATTTTCCTATGTTCAAGTCTAAATAGGAGTATTTGTTACGTCTGAGGAAACCTGAGTTAACCCGTCAGACTACACAATGGCAAAAATAGCTTGAACCGGGTCGGAGACTGGCCATTGTTCTTTGGTGGTATTCCACAGCAAGAGAGTATGAACATTTAATATCAACAAGCTCTCTTTTTGGCACAGGACTGTCCACGTTGTGTGCCCTGGTTCATGAAGTGACATTTGTCTGTCTCAAAACACTCATTACACAGATTCAATACAAGTTTATGGTTTCACACTCTCACATCATTATTTCAGGTTTCCTCATTTACTTTGCACTAAACAGTAGTAAAAAAAAAAAAATCAATCTATTTGGTTTTTCTACACTGCTACATTGTACCTTCATTGTATATCACATGATGGGATCCCTCTACACTAAGGGCCCGGTTACACAAATGCAAATGGGAAGCGATTAACATGGGTCACCAAAGTTCACCAAAGTTAAATTCCACACGGAGCCGCACGGTGAACTCCACCACAGGAAGCAAATGTTTGATTCACCCTCTAGCTCGCACAGATCAGATGTGAACCGGAGGGGGAAGGTTTGCCACTGAAACATTTGTGTGTTTGACTGGGCCCTAATGCAAATATTTATCCAAACAAACCATTTCCCTCCATATTTGGGCCTCTCGACCATTTCAAGTTCCTAAAACTCAGATGTCCTTCGAAATGCATATATTGAAAAACTCAGGTTTCTGTGGATCCATGTATACAGGTAAAGCGTTCAGGAAATAATGACGCCACACATTACTGTTGCTGAATTTAGTATCTTCACCACATTACCAGAATCTGCCTTGCCCTACATTACCTGTACATAAGCTCCCCGACAATGTTTTCTGGTATTTGTTTTCTAAATGAGGTGCGCACATTTGGTTTACACAGTTTTGTCTTCTTTAGTTGCATTAATACATTTTTGTCTTTAATTTACCTTGTCTGCTGCATCACCCCTTCTTCCTGGTTTGGCCAAAAGATGTCACTGAGGGCGGAGCCTGTTTAAATACAGAGGCCCTGCAAATAGACCAGACCAAGAGCTGCATCAAGACAGGGGGGGAGTGGAATTTCTTTTCATGAGGTTTTAATTGTTGTCTGTGTTGTTCCCCCCCTATTGTTTCAAATAGTCTGATCAGCCAGTATATATTTCTCCTCTTCTCTCATTTGTTGGGCCTTTTTGAGTTAACGTTTTGTTTTGTTTGCAACATTACTTTTGACTTAGTTTACTTATTTTTCATTCCTTCATATGTTTGAAGTTGCCTGGATGAAATAAATCCCATCTTTTTAAAAGTAATCCTCTGCTCCTCTGTCCTTCAATTGCTTGGTCCCTGACAGAATAGAGAGGGAAGAGGTCAAGTCTAGACCTCTTACAGAAGATGGATGAGTTTGTGGGGTAACAACAAAGAAACATCAGTTTGCATATATCTGGCTCTGAATTCCTCACAATAAAGATGTGCACCCGAGAAGGTGGATACCCTACCCTAATCCATTGGGACCTGACGAGTCGGGGCGGGTTGGGTTTGGGCCACAGATGAAACAACAACAAGCATTTTCTATATTTCGGCTGCAGATAAATAAACATAACGACACTCACAGGAATATGAGTTTCAAACACTGTTAATTTAGGTTGCTTTGTGCAGGCTGTGTATCAATATAATTTAATAACATATAATGATTCACATCATGAGAGAGGAAACA
Organism: Paralichthys olivaceus; assembly: GCF_024713975.1. Lineage (NCBI taxonomy): Eukaryota > Metazoa > Chordata > Actinopteri > Pleuronectiformes > Paralichthyidae > Paralichthys > Paralichthys olivaceus. Next base: position 16,293,232 of record NC_091104.1, on the reverse strand, counting down.
GGACACAGCTTGCAGTTACATGCTGTTTTGGTAATGTGAGATTTATGTTAATACAGAATTCACCAGTGCAGCTGCCAGAATGATTTACGATTGATGTACATTTCACTCTTATTGCTCCTCAAGGTGAACTTTGGTGCAGCGTAATGTGACAGTGGAATAAACAGAGAAGCAGTTGTAATTGTTGCATGAAATAAGTGCAGCCTAGCAGATAGTTTGGGTGTCTACGTCTTGTTTCATGTTTTATTCAGTAATCATAGTAGCCAAGAAGTTATTCTGCCAAATTGCAGTATGAGGTTCGATGTAAAGTATGAACCTAAGCCAAGAACAGAAGGCTGTGTGGTAGCAGAACACAGACAGATTGCAGAGGAGGATGTATAGATGAAAAAAAAGGAAGAAAAATAAAAGTGGAGGGACATAAGGAGAGAGAGGAGCGGAAGCTGCACTGTTGGAAGATCCTTTCGACTCTGAGCAGAACCCTCTGAAACAACACATCCCAAGATCAAGGAAAGTGAAGCAAAGCACTGCTGCAGCAAAGGGACAGATATAGAGCGAGAGGAGGAGGCAGTGGTAGGAGGAGAGTGAGTTTTCCCCTCACTGAGAATTCCTAAAGAAGGTGAGTAACAGAGCAAATGAAGCACACTGTCTATATCTGAACCCTCCAAACTCAACATCTCTTTCTGTTTCCGCGGAGCACTGGGACACAGTTGGACTCCCCCGCCTCCCTGGTGGGAACCTCAGTCTGCTGCTCAGAGTGCAGCAACACAAAAATAGAATGTGCACTGCAGATCACTGAAACCAGAAGTTACCTCAATTGATCCTTAATCAAAGAAGAAAAAGGAAGCCCAAAAGAATCAAGGTAAACGAAAACGAATTCCACTGTTTAGTTTGGCTTTACTTTCTTCTTTACTAGATTTATTTTACACAGCACCTCTAAAAACAGGGTTAACAAAGTGCTTTGACAGGTAAAGGAGATGCAGGATGCTCAGGGGCAATCGCACAAATTCACTCACACTGATAAAAACAATAGATAAACAAAAGCAATAAGAAGACAGCATCACGTAAAAGCAGTAAATGCAAATTGGAAAAATAAAAAGAATATGACATTACAGAAAAACAAATAAAAAGAAAGCAGGTCGTTCCAAAGCTGAGGGGCCTTGATTGAAGAAGCATGGTCACCTTTACACTTAAGTCTTATGGAACAGCCATAGGGGCCCCACCTGAGGATCTAAGGTTATGATTGACAGCTGAGAATGACTCATAATTGGTCGAGCACATACACTGACGGGACCTCTATACCACGGCTCAACACCACGATAGCTAATGGCTCTGGTTCCAAAATAGGCAGGATGGCAGTGTTCATATCCAGGCTATTTTGGCGTCATTTCTGGATAGTGCAGGAAGTGGAGACACATCTTCCATCTTTATCTAAAGTCTCTGGTCTGTGCCTGCCTGTCTGTCTGTTAGCGGAACCAATTTTCTTTAAATTTGGTGGAAGGGTGGAGTACGAACCTAGAAAGAACCCATTAACATCTGAACCGGATTCGAACAAGGTGGCTGATCCAGGATAATTGTTTTTTCACTTTCTTTAACATTGCAAAAAAGGTCATTTTTTAAAATACTTTTGTGAATTTCTCAAGAAATAATGTAGAAGAAATCAGGCATAATTAGGGAATTGATATTTGTACGAGTGAGTGCAATTTGGTGCAGCTTGATTGAATTTAAGGGAGCTGTTGGAGTTAAATGTTCTACTGAGTGCCATTCATAGTTGTATACATCATTTTGACTATTTCTACTATAAAGCCAGAAGCTTGGTATTCTCCAACATCCCTATTGAGCCACACCACCAGCATGGCTGAAAAACATACAGCACATGAGGCTGTGTCATTACAACAAACTTGTGTACAAGCCTGTTGCTTCAGAACAGACGACATCAACCTCAAATAAATTACCTTCTCAGATTCTTCTTGTGCTGGCAGGACATTATTGTTTTCCTTGAGGCAAGACCTCTACAGCTGCTGCACCTCATTAGCATGCACCATTCTGTAGACGGGGTGTTTGCACGGCCTATCTCCATAAACAATCACAGCTCACTCCAGTATGTGTGTGTGTGTGTGTGTGTGTGTGTGTGTGTGTGTGTGTGTGTGATCCAGTAGCAGCAGCAGACTCATGGTGGATTTCATGGAAGTCGACCGAAAGTAAAAACAGCGAGGACAAATTTAATAACCGGAGCAATGGTTTTTACATCGTGCACAGTGTGATGGCACATGAAATGAATCATCTGCAATAAGTGCTGCATGTCCACTGACTGCATCCCCATAAAAAGTGGAAATACAAATCAGATGCAACACTATGCTATTAGAGAAAGGATATTCACTGGCAGCATATTTCATGGCTTTTGATTGAACATTTCGACCCAGGAACCTCTCTGCCATTGATATTCACCCCAGCACGCGGTGTGTAAATGCTGCAATCAAACCAAATCATGCTCAAATTTCAGGGACCATGGCCTCCAAAACACTATCACAATGGTAGAGTTGTGATAATTTGCTGAATGGAGCCTCAACTGTGCGCCTGTGTCTAATGATAAGTTGGTCACTGTAGCAAAACCACAGGGAGTCATTTACTCACACCAGCCCCACACCTCTGCATCATGGCTGGATGAAACAGCCACAGGGCTTTAATGAAGGCCGGCAGGCTGCTGCTGCTGGTCGCTGTCGGTCGACCAACCTCTGCTGCTTCCTCCAACGACCCTCGCAATGAGGACACGACAGCAGTGTCTCAACAAAATGCCTGCAGGACATAGTGACATATGTACGTCGCACAGCATGACAGGAACCCATTGATATCACTTACTGCTCTGAGGCGATCACTTAAAGGTCAGAAGCAGAGATGGTTCAATCATTCCTTTGCCTTGTCGACTCCGTATTATCTTTGAAGGTCACATCCCTGGGATAAAGAAGTAGACTGTGATCCAGCACCATTTCTGTTATATAAGAAGAGAAGCTGGTTTTATTCTACTGCATGGTCTTTGTACTACAGGTGAGTCAAACAAAGGGACACTTGTTTTTCAGAAACAAATCTGTGATGTATTTAGTGGATGTTGATTTGACAGTCTACTGGTTAGATACATGAGTGATCATCTTCACCATGTGGAACAAAGGCTAAATGAAGATTGACGCTGCATCTTCACTTCCTCCCGTCATAGAAAAGTAAAGCTGAAACGTCCCTGGAACAAAAGCTGCCATTTTGTGCTTTTGATTTGGAGAAAGTTGCCAGTAGTGATCGTGGTAAAGAGCTGTGATATCAAGGAAACATACTCTGGATGTACACCTTGGGTCCAGAAAGTGAATCCACTGCAGAGGGGTCTGAAACCTGTATTCTCCTGAATGACCAGCAGAGGGCGACTCAACTGGTTATAAAAAAGTCCTTATCTATTGAAGTCTATGAGTAAAACTTTATTTATAATGTCAGTAAACGCTTTCCTAAGGATCTCTATAGTTTAAAGTCTGGACCCATTTAGAGTCAAACAGACCATAAATCATGGTATGCATTGGGGCATGGATACCATGTGATTGACAGCCAATACCGTCCAATGGGTGCAGGTGCAGTGTCCTCGAGCTCTCAGCCAACTGTCCCCCCGGCATTTAATATCCAGGCACAAATATGGTGTCAATCTTCTCAACAAAAAGTAAAATAAGCATAAAAAAAATTTGACTATTGCCTAACGGCCTGACTGATTAGATGAATAACAAAATTAAAAAAAAAATCTAATACACACAGGACATTTGTGTCATGGCTGCTTTGAATCAACAACACAACACCACATGATGACTCCTGGTTCATTTGCAGACCGACCTCCAAACTTTGTTTCGCACCGTAACCATCAAGGATCACCTTTGCTGATCCCTAGAGTCGGCAGTGTGATGGGCTGATGGGTTAATTTGGGTCAACCTGAGAGGAGTCAAACACATCACACGCAACTTCCCACCATCTGTCAGCAGCCGACCCACAGGGAGCAGCCAACTGTTCACATAAATGTGATTTGATGCTTTCGTCACTGCAGGCATCCCCGGAGAGAGATCATTAGCACCACAGCCAGGTTTTTCACAGCAGAACAATGGGAACTGAGAGGTGGACCTCAGGTTTTTTTTCTTAGAACTGGAGCAGGCTTGATCAACAGGCAAATCAGAGACACACCTGCACCGCTCATCAGTCATTCATGTGAAAGTGCTGCGGCGAGGTAACGACTGCACCGAGTCAGGGGGGCGCTCGCAAAGGTCTCATCTCGACTCATCTTTCAGTCGAGGTCCAGAAATAGGGCTGATTCCTGACCTCCCCTGTGCCTCGCTGACTGCCTGAGCAGAGGAAGCTCACAGTTAATGTGAGTCGACAGCTCAGACCAGTGCAGCCACTGTTCTTCATTTATACATGGCGTCGCCAAGGATCCTGTCTCCTGGTATCTCAGAAAACCTCAAACTCTCACATCCCTGTGAGAGTGAATGGAGCAACACTATGCACAAACTGAGCAACGCACTGTGTTACGACTGCACAGTTCTGGGTATTCGGACAAATCAAGATCTGCAGGTGCACAGCTTTAAGTGCACTTGTCTCCAAGTGTATTATTTCTGCAGTACTTTTGTGTTGTTATTGCTTGATGGAATTTTATCAGCACGCTAAACAAATCTATAAATACTAAGTGTTGTTTGGACACTAGGCAGTGTTGCAATTAGATACAAGAGTTTCTTATATTTAAGATTGTGGTGGGAGGTGGACAGAGAAGGAGGAAACAACAGAAATAATGAGCAAAAACAAGGTCACAACTCAGCCTCAGTTCACAGTGAAAAAAACTTCTCCAGCCAACATTGGAAAATATTTAATGTCTGAAGTCTAGAAATTAGCTAATTATGAAACTGATATACTTTCAATTTGTCATCTTGTATTGTTGGTCTGAGATCAGATATTGTTTGGTTAGTGTTACAGATGATGGTTCAAAATGACAGCACCCCCAAAAGTGAAGCCAAAACATCTCATTCCCCCCTGGTGGCTGGCTGTGGTGTATTTCATCAACTAAAATGTCAAAGTACAAGCCAAATCAATGTTCTCAAAGAAATATTCTTTAAGAACATTTAGAACATCTTGTCCATAGTCTAAATGTTTCCGAATTACAAATATTTGCTCATATAACATATATTGATCATATCTACTGTGGTAAGAGAATACATTTCTTCAATTGCAAATTTCTTTGTTACATTTTCAAAAAATCTTATAAGCTCTAAACTGTCTTTCAGAAACAAAAGGAAAAGGAAACAAGATACTTTCAGATAAAATGTTTCTCTTCCAAATATGACTATGCGATTTCCTGTTTCTCACATATTTGCCATTTTTGGCAAGCAAGCATGCAGGTACAGGAACCTTTACATGGAGTATCATTTAGTAGCTTTAATTTTAATATTAACTCTTGGTACTGCACAGCTTTAATGCCTCCAATCTGGATGTACACCATCTGTACCTCATAATGCCTCTTCAGAAAAGGGAATTAGCTGCACTAACCCAGATAACCTGTATGGGTTCACCCTCTGTGCCTTCCTCTATCTCATACTTGGTAACCTTGGTTACTTTAGGCGTCACTTTGTTTAGTTATTTTAAGAAACTAACATGGCTTATATGGCGTAGCCTACCACACACACACACACACACACACAGACACACAAACCTTGTGGGAAGCTGCTCTGTTTGTTATGCTGATGCTGTCAGTTACATAATGTTTGACGGGTGTTAATCTCTTTATAGGTGTAGTGTAAATACAGCATCCGGCCATGATGTAATGTTCACAGTATAAGTAATGAGCCTTAGATTACAGTGTGTAACATATAACAAGTGAAGATTAACTCATACAAGCTCAAATTACCTAACTAAATAATTGTGTGTATTATGTGTCTATATCTAAACATGTATATCTAAAAATATATATGTACTGTATATTTAGCCATATATGGATGCAATGTTGGTCTACCTTCAAACTTCTGTTAAATCTAATGTCATTAAATCTTGCCACTAGTAAGTTAAAAAAATCCACATATCCAGTGAAATATCTGAAAATCTATTGCATGGATGAGCTCTAAATTAAGTGTGATTACTTTGGCTATCACTTTTCTTCCATCATCACTATGTGGTTGACGTGTGTAATTTTAAGTTTTAAATCATCTCTGTAACTATTTGATCGATAGTAATTAGATTTAGCACAGACATTATTGTCCCATGATTAAATACGAGAACAATGAATTCTCAGTACATGACTTACAGTTAAATACTTAAAAAAGTAATGAGACTTCCATGAGTCTCAGCCGTACTTTGTGTTTGATGCGACCGCACCAATCCCAGCTGACATTGGATGAGAGGTGTGGTACACTTTGGACAAGTTGCCAAGGCTGACATAGGGAGACACTCACATTCACGTCTAAGTGAATACATGTCTCTGGACTGACTGATGAAGCGGAAATACTCGGAGAAAACACACAGACACTGGGAGAACGTGCAAACTCCCCACAGACAATCCTGTACGTACCCAGATTCAAACTAAGACATGTCCTGCTGTGAGGTAACAGTGCTAACCACTATACCACTGTGCCACCCATAATAAGCAATGTAATGTAAGATAAATAAAAGCTTCCAAACTACTAGTTACTTCTAAACGTGAAAAAAAGCCTGATGTGACCCAGAACTTGTCATTCTGAGTCTCTCAGCTCTAATGAAGGGGAATATCAGCTATTGATAAAAAAAACAAAAAAAACATTAGTATCTCATATTGTTTTTTTATTGCTTGCTTTTCAAAGAGAAAAATCTACATGGATCTGTCTCAGCAACAGTTCGCAGTGCCACAGTAAAATAGCATGTCCACCTCTGACTCACAGTCAAGTGGGAAATAGGTCATTACGAAATGAATGAGAGATTAAAAAGGACCTGATTAAATCTCCATCCCTGCCATCACTCAACATAATGAGCACTTCAATAAAATATAGATACGCCAATGAAATATGTATATTTCCAGCAGTCCCCAGTGTTAAACTCTCTCAACTTCAGTGTCCAGCACCTCTGGAGTCGCAGGTTTATCATGACGCTCATGAATCTTTAAGTCAATGCACAGAGCTATATGGTGCACTGAGGTTCACTTTATACTTCAGACAAATAAAAGGCAGAGCAGCACATCCTCTGAGGTTTAGTGTGAGCTCTGGTTGCTCCAACTGTGACTGTGATGTTCTCATTACACCCTGCATCCTCTCCTCAAGATGAGAATAAACAGCTGACACAGTGGCAGAGCCTGTGACAACTCCAGCGGTGAACTCGGGGAGGAAGAAAATCCACAAATACCACATTTCCGATGAATTATGCATAGTGAGGCATCTATTATTCAGCCTAACAAGGCAAAGCAATGTCAATTATAGTTGCAGACATGTTGCTGCCAAGAATCAACTAGAATCAGATCATCTCACACAGTAAGCTTAATTGCAGTGCACATATTTTCCTTATAGTGTCACTTTCAGCAACTGCCATAAAAACATTTTGATTGTAATTTCTGTTTCGTGTCATTAAAATAATTCAATGATTACTCTCCCACACTAGATAACATGAGATTATTCCTTAAATGAAATGGGGGAAGATTTCTCCGACATCCTCTCCTGCTGCATCACTTTTCAGAGGATCGCTCTATTGTAGCAGACAGCTGCCGGGGTATAGATGACCAAACTAATATAGCAGAGCAGACCAGTCGTTTAAAAGAGCTTTGGAGCAATGAGCGCTCAATGGATGAGCAGTGATAGAAATTCATCTTTCTCCATCTCAGGTCCTGATGATTGCTCCTCTCCCAGGGGTTACACATGTGAGCATGATTCTCGTAGAAGGCGGGCCCCAGTCAATGCGTATCCCGTGGAGAAGTTGTGTGCCGCCATTGATGCTGAAACGATCGCGTGGCAGAGCATCATGGATTTCTGGCAGGCGGTAATTATGTCAGCATTGGTCTTTCGCCATGGAAACAAGTGTTGCAGCTCCTCCGCGTCCATTAGAGGCATTTGAAAATGAGAGGCAGGAAGGCATAGATAAATAAGCAGTTCTTCCTGACCTTTTGACACCCACAGGAAACATTGGGTTTCTTCTATTGTTCATCACTCATAGCTACGGCCACAGTGACAGTATGCACTGAAAATAGCTTTTAAATAAGGGGACAGAAGGCAGGTTGCCAAGGCTGTGATAATAAACCCACCTGAAATCACCACTCAGAGAGGAACATTACAGCAAAACATTAGGGAACGGGTGGCAATTGATTCAAATCAGCAAAGAGAAGTTTTGCAGCACATTCATAACGTAAGCCTCATCCCATGAAATCATTAATTTTACAAATCTCACTTTGGCGGAATTTTTTTTACAACTTTACACTGAAAAGGATTACGCAATCTACTCCAATCTGTACATCAGCGTTTTAGTTGTATTGTTCAAACTGTACCAAGTGATTTTTGTGCAACTGTAACACACTGATAAAGTATTTCTAGGACAGTCTTATTTCCACAGCTGCTGAATGCACAAAGGCATTATACTTTCATAAATAAACCAGTCTTTATCAGGGCTCATGAGAGCCTGCACTGCAATAGGACTGTGGAGCTAAGCTATACCACAATTAAAGACAGAGCTGCTCTCTCAGCCTCAGCAGAAAAATGTCTCCACTGCACTATCAGTATAGTGGTGTCTTCAAACCTGACAAAAGTGATGTGGCAAATGTATTAGCACACAGCTACTACTTTACATTAACAAATACGGAGCAATATTAGCTTATTTTAGAGGCATGTTTGGCTTCATCTGATTAAGGTAGCGGAAATATTCACTTTGGTTTAGCTATGTTTTGGTCCTAAATGACCCCTAAGGGAAATAGCTGGCTCTTTTGTTACTAAATGTGTTTACTAGTAGAGCATTTAGAAACTTTCTGGGCTGTTTGTTTTTCTACTCATCAGTATTCACTCAGCAGTAGAGTAAAACTCATGTTTTAGACCTTTTTTTCATAAACTGTTAATAAAAATGGAAGACGTGACTTCCTTCTCCATGTTAGTGAATTGAACATGGACTAAGCTAATTAATCAAACTACACATCAAATAAATTCTCCGAAAGATGGTTTCTGTCATTTACGGTAGTTCTTATCACACTGATGTATGTTAAAGCATTCATCTTTCCGGTAAGTTTGGTCTCAATTAGTTTTTTCATGCTATGAAAACATTGTTTGGATGCTCGCATATTTTAACTGCAGAGGGGGTCAAACTAAAAGGTTTGTAGAAACATTATTTGGCGTAAGCACATTTCTCATCCCTTTGGTTTTCAGCACTTGTCTAGCACCAGGCACAGCGTGCACGTATCGATACCAATACATTGATACCAATACGCTATACCCCAATTGAATTTAATTACCCATTGCACTATTGTCTTGTACAGTTTATCTCTATTGCACATAGTGGTCATGTTTATTTTGCTACTTTCTGGTAGACTGATTTTGAGGTGGTGGGGGGGGGTGTGCAGTGACAGGTGCAGACACCAGGTTACTGACATGATGCAAAGAGATGGGGCGGATGAGTCACCCTGACCCTCTGCAAGCTCCCTTGCTTAACCCGCAATGGCTCCGAAGCGATTACCTATTTATAACCATCCCATAGCAAGTTCCACAACCACCGACTGACAGGGCTGTGTTTTGCTCAGAAGCATATTAAAGACTAAGTCCTCTTCTGTTTCTGGTTTAATAAGTTTAATAGGAAGTCATAAAGCACAAAGCTGCAACATATGCCGGCTGGTGCTGTGACACATCAGGAGCAGCTGAACAATATCCCTGTATGTCATGGCTGGCTGACTCATCTCCTGCTTTACCTGCAAACACACTCCACAGGATTAACAGCATGCAGTTCATTAGCACTAATAATCTTTCCAATGGTAATCCTCTGAGGTATTATTCCTTTAAAAATCTTTAATCCCGTTAAAAAGGGACAGGGTGTCAGCATCAAGTCATAGCTGTTTTCTGATATCAGGTATTCTGCAAAGAATGAACACAGCTATCATATGTTTTTTTCTTTTTCTTTACTTTTTTGCAGCCAGGTCTTCTAGAGCTGCGTCACTACATCAGAGCAAATCCATCACATTAATGATCCCGGGGTCACTTCATTATTCACAGAGAGAGAAGCTCAGCTGTCCAAATAAATTATCATTGGTCTTCCATTAATGGAAGTTTTCAAATCTTGCCACAGAGGATGCCATTAATCTGCACCCAGCTTCTCTCTGGAGTGGAACGGTCGACTACTGTAGCATAGCCATGCAGCAATCTGTGAAGATGAGAAACTCCCCACTGTCCTCGTTCACTTTCCCACTGTGGGAGAAAGTGCAATTATGATTGACATTAACTACTGCGGCTCCAGGCTGGATCTCTCCCCAGTTGCACACTTTGCATTTTTCTGGGATGTGTGCTTAATACAAGTGAAGGGTACAAGCTACCAAGTGATACTTCTGTCTGATGACAAACGCCGACCTTTCCCCTTCCTGATGGAGCACTTTCAAATAATATTGCATTTGTGTGTTGGATAATTGCAAAGCCAAAAGCCTCCGGAAGCCACCCCCACATACATACACACACACACACACACATCTATTCCCCCTGAACCGGTGAACACTGTGGGCCGGCTTCCAGACGCATACTGTTAATATTCTGATTGACCGTTTGTGGAAGGACGTTGAAAAGTCACATTCCGTTCAACTTTCTAACACTTTAATGAAATTGCTTCTCATAATGTTGGCGTTCAGCAACTATTAAGTTATTCATTATGACAACCTGATGTGAGGGTCAAACTCATTTTCATTTCCCATGGATGTAACAGGGCCGTAAATTCCTTTCATCTAATGCCTGCAAGGCCTGACTTTACCAACAGACCTTAGCAAATAGCTTAAGTGAAGTGCTGTCATGTGGTTGTCAGAAATGTATTCTGCGGGAGTCGGACTCCAGCACGTTGCAGTAAACAAACTATAAAAACAGCTTCTGTTGTGCTCGTGGGCTTTTAAGCTCAATTTGCTCATTTGAGAGCAAATAGCCACTTCCTGAAGGTGAACAGCTGGATTTGTGTTTTTACCCCCACCACTTACTGACTATCTTATTCATCACTATTTCTCTCTCTGTCCCCAGTAACAGCACTCAATGCTGCCATCGTACCCTGAGCCAGGTGGTGAGAGCAAGGCGATATTTGGCTGTTGAGTTTTTCAGTTTGAGGCTTACAGCATGCAACTCCAGCCAGAACCATATGCCGAGCTTCCTCCTGCTCCATGCACCTGAACCTGCACGGCGCCGCGGGAAATTGAAGTCCCACCGTTCTTTGCAAACTGACCTCTCCGGCCAAATAGATGAGCTCCAAACACAGCACCTGGTGTCTGTGATCAAAACCAGCAGCAGAGAAGTATTCATTTTGTGAAATTAACCACAAATTATGCTGTAAATACATAAATATGAAGCTGCACAGGTGGACCACTAAGTTTTCAAACTGATTAATAGTGTATTTACAGTCTCATGAGCTGTCTCAGTGGTCAGAGGTGCTCTACTGGCATATGGTTTGTGTTTAATCAAAACAGGGAGTAATGCACAGAACGGCCATGTGGGAAAATCCGCTTAAATCCCCCCCTTTCTTTGCAAAAGCCGACTAGGCCAGATCAAATTAAGTGGTTTGATACTTTCTCTGCCAATCGGATTAGGCCGACTAATTCCCGAAGGTGTTTAAATGATTAAAGCTGTTTAATGGGTCTGAGGAAAGTTCATGATGTCAGAGTTGGCGGCGGTATCAAACAGGGCGGCAGGCAGAAGGTCAGAACAGGAGAAAAATGTAAAAGCATTTTCCTTTTCCTCTACGTCAATCAGGAGCACAGGGAAATATTTGTGTTTCTTGAAATTACAACAGCCTGTGGGGGGGGGGGAAATGCTTGACAAATAGTGCATCTGCTACATAGTGACACAGTGCCTAAATATAGAGTAGAAAATGGAGCAGAAGAAAAGGGCACAGTCAGGAGCATAAATATTCACAGTCCATCTACAGAAGTCTGGCAAACCCTCGGTCCAAGGAGAAATCCTCTCAAGCCTCCGGTTTTAGATTCAGATGCTCCTGAGCCACTTTGACACAGATCCTCATTAGAAAATGCAACTCTGAATGCTGCCGTGAAGGATGAAGCAGAAGGAAACAGAGGGGGGAAAAAAGAGGAGTAATGGATAAACGGTTACAGGCCCTCTCCTCGCCACCACCACTGCCCCCACCTCCCCTAATATACTCGTCTCCTGAGGGAGTGGTATCCATCATGGAGACGGCAGGGCTGTTATGCCACGTTGAGTCGTGCATGTGAACACAAGGTGACTCTGGAAGAGACACAGCTCATGTGTGCCCCGGCTTTTAAATGCAGCCCCATGTTTCCCCCATAAAGTGTCCATCAGCACCTTAATGCATCTCCCAGTGAAAGTGACAGAGCCTGGGCTTGCACATTATTAACTCCAGACATTTTTATGAGTGTGTGCCCCCTCTGAATAAGATATGTTCCCAGTGCTCGGTGCCTGTATATCAGTCCTCTAGTTTTTTGGAGATGCAGCTTCTGATAGGAAATGTTTTCAGTGTGTTCTTACATGAGCATCAACATCAGACTGTGTCTCTGTAAATATTGTAGTTATTATTCTCCAGTGGGATCAAAAATAAACTGGGTTTAATGTTTCCCTGTATGGAATTTATTAAGTCGCCCATTTGCAGGAATGGGAAAAACATCTGAATTAATGTTATGTAAACAATGATAAATTGTGGCGTGGAATCATAAGCAGCTTTGCGGAGTGGGATTAAAGGAGAAGAGCTAAATTGGCAGGCTCATGATAAATGCATGGGATAACTCTAAAATATTAATCAAATATAAATGTGCAATGAATTTAATAGTGGCTGATTCCTGGGCTATATTTGGAAGCAAGTCAAAGCCACATTGCAGGTTCAGAGACGTTAATGTAAAATGGCAGCGTTCCTGAAATATACAATAAGAGCTCAAATTATGCAAAGAAATTCATAGGAGAGGGAGAACTTTGTAAAAAAAAAGTTCTGTTAAGTTTCTGTTTTGTGTGCGTGAGGCAGTAAAACACATTAGTTACACAACTCCACCTGATCTCTCTCTTCTCTCCCCCTTTTCCACCCACCTCTCCTCTCACCCCAACTGAATGAGGCAGGTGGCCGCCCACACAGATTATGCATTCAAGTGTTGTCAGAGTAATCTGAAAAATTGATCCCTACTGGGAAAGTTCCCATTAACCCCAACACAAGTTGGAAACTAGGAAAATGTTGCTGACCTCATCACTTATAAAGCACACACAGTAAAAATGTTTTGGCCCAGATTCAGCCCCCATCCCACACATCCAACAGACGGCACACATGCCGTATGAAATGATGGCACTCGGGTAGTCCGCTCCTGTTTGCTAGAGCTGGGCCGCCAGAAAGCCGAAGAAATACTGCAGGTCAACCAAAGGTGCCAAAGGTCGCCTGAATTTGTTTCTCGTTATTTTGGCCACGATTTATCTCATGGGCAAGAATCCAGAGAACACCTCACCTATAGCACTGCATGTTTGCCAAAAAACTAAGAACAAGTACATTTGTTTTGGGATATTTGGGCCACTTTAGGCTGACATCCATTCAAGGCCAGCATCCTCTAACATATTACATTCAGCTCCAAATAGAAGCTTTTAATGTCAACTTGCCAAATGTTGTACAAAAACAACTTTTTCTCTGGTCTGATAAGAGGTGTCAAGTTGATTAAATGCTGTGAACACATAAATAACACGTTTTGTTTATAGCCTCCATGTTTTTTTCCCACATTCCCCAGAGCACTTGAAGCAGTCAGGTGGGAACAATGACTGCACATTGGGCTTCTCTATAACATTGTTGATCTCAGTGGCTTGATAATGATCAAATAGAATTTGGTTTTCTGGTTTAACTCAAAGTGCAGTAACTTCAGGACACTAATCTCCAGAGTGTGCAGAGTGGGAATAATGCTCCATCATGTGATCCGAGACATATTTCAGTGGCTCCCACAGCAGCTGCTCCACAGATGAAGTGTTTATGTAACGCGGAGGTAAAACAGCACCACTGGGGGTGCCAACCTGCAGCGCAGGCGACACCACTCTGAAGATTGTGGAGGAAGACAGCCGTGCAAGGCGAGCAGAGTTTGGAGATGTCAATTCCTCGGTCTGTGATGGAGTTTGCAGCGCGCACCACGCAGCCAATCCCTGTCCGAGCTGTTTGGAGCCAGAGCACAGCGCTGAGATGCTGTGCGTAAAAATCTACCTGTCAGACGCAGCAGCGGTGCCACGGCGGCCAGAGCTCAGCAAAGCAAAGTCCACTCTTCCCCCACACACAGCCGGAATAACTACACCTCTGTGCGGATATCATATGTTGCGCTGTGCTGGACTGTTTCCTGATAAAAAACTGATCATGTGAAGTAGGAAGGTGTGTCCGTCCGTCGACTCTCTGATGCGCAGAGGAACGATGCTGAGCGAACCTGCGGGAGGATTTTCAACCACAGGTAAGAGGATTCTCGCATATGTTTGTTTACGAGTGTGTAAAAATGTTCGTAGGCTGTTATCCTGCAGTAGATATGAGATTTCTATGTGATACAGGCTATAAGACGTGTGTGAGAGAAATATTGGCAATTCTTTTTTGTAATAAAAAAAACATGTGATGTCATCAAAATAATAAAATAGTCCTTTTTCGGTGTTTTTATATACAAGCACACATTAGGATATATGTTTATAAACTGTAATAAAAAGACGAAAACAGGGAGAAGAAGGGAAGAGGAGAAAGGTGGAGAGAGGAAAGAGGGAGCTCACGATCATTAATGATATATTGACTTGACCTTAACCATAATTATTACTTACGCTAAACCTTATCCCAACCTCAACTTAAACTTAAACCTTAATCTAACCTTAAACATGTATTCACCTTAATATTTAATGATTTTCTTCATGGGGACTTGCTTTTTGTCCCCATAAGGAAGATAGGTCCCAATAATGTGACAGTGTGAACTGTCTTAGGTTCCCACAACATAATACCTGGACCACACACACGTAGAGTGAGATAATAAACTGTAATAAACAGACGAAAACAAAGGGACCAGAAGGGAAGAGAGGTGAAGAGAAGGAAGAGGGAGCATAGGATCATTAATAATAGTGGAGGCTCAGTTCACACTCACATGTGCTAAGTGCCCATCTTCTCATGTCAGATGAATTATTTGTGGGGGTGGGATGTGGTTTTTGTTGTCTAATGTAGGGTGTAATGGAATTCCCTGCTACCCGCTGAGTGGCTCAGCCTCAGCAGCATGTGAGAGTGGAGACCGCTGGACACAGTGTTGGAGACTGAGAGCATGAAGACTGTGTGTGTGTGTGTGTGTGTGTGTGTGTTTGTGTGTGTGTGTGTGTGTGTGTGGGCTATGGCTCTGAGAAAATCACTACATTTTCTTGTGCGTGTTTCAACCCCTTGGCCCATTTTTCATGACAGCACATTGGATGAAAAAGCATGAAATGACTTTGACTTGATCAGCTACTTTTCCACTAAAATCCAAAATACTACACAGCTGCTTCAGGGGCTTTAGTCTTATTTCATCGTTAGACCTGGGATGGAAGATTAATTTGATCATTTAGATTAGATTTAGATTTAGATTAGTAAATGGATGTGGTCTCTGTGGGCCAAGAGCGAATGACCGCTGCCGCCGGATAGCAAATCTGCAAAACAAAATTGTTTATTCGCTTTATCAAATCTGGATGTGCTCGGATCACTCAGTCTATTGGTGGACTTGTTACCTCAACGACTGCCTCTTATAGCCTTTTACATAATTTTAAATCCGATCTTCCTCTTCAATTTTCCTACAGTTGCATTTGAAAGAATTGAGGAGTCAAGGAGACCAGTCCACAGACAAGTCAGAATAATCAGTATCCACTGTGAAATACAGCAGCACCTGCTTCCCCATGTTGTTTAATATATGCAGCTGGGAGATTTCCTTCTTTCTCTCTGCATGTTTATATGAGTCTGTGGGTGGGAAATGCAACAGTTGAACATACACAGCAGATGGTGATTTTATGGCCCACACCTCTGAGAGCTTGTAAGAGGAAAATGCTGATTGCAAGATTTCCTGCAGTGAATTCATGTCCGAAAGAAAAGCACATCATTTCTAAAAACAGCTCATGCAGAATCAGTCTATTTTCACAAGTTTTAGCCATGACTGAATAAAACTGTTCTGTCACCCTCATAAGGTTTTATCATTCTGCGCTGTTTTCCAGCTGCCAGACTGCAAAATCTCTCTCCATCGTCTGATCCGCTGGACGTCTGAACCTGCCACCGTCATGGAGAGCCTCAGCGAGCTCCAGAACCCTCTGCTGGACAAAAGACACGCGGTCCACAACGACTACCAGGGCTTCCAGTGCGACTACCCGAGCCAGCCTTACCAGGACAGCCTCATCGGCTACTACTACACCGGGACTAATGGCAAGCATAAGACTCAGCAGTTCCTGGACGCGACGTCCCTGCACCTGGCGGTGGAGGCGTTCTACAGACCAAACTTCATCCTGTGCAAAGACGACGTGAGCCTGCACAGCAAGGACTCCAAGAGCGAGAGCTTTGAGACCACGTTCACGGAGAGCAAGGACGCTGTGCTGGATGAAGTGTCTGCAGAAAATACCCTGGACAGCATTCAGGGAGAGAAAGACATGAAGATCCAGACAGTGTCGTACGAGGTGGAGGATGAGCAGGGTCCTGAGTACGAGGTCAGAGGTCACTTGTATCTTATTGTGAAGATGTAGGCACCTGATTTATTGGTCTCTACAAGCGGCATATGTTTCTGTTGTAGTCTGATTGTATGCTGAATGGGAAATATATATGCTTCCAGCTCATCACTCCTGCTGCAGGTTACAAGGGAATAATTACCATGCACATCGAAGATCAAATTGAAGCAGAGCCTTTTAGCAGTGTTTGAGTAATTTGAATCTTGAGTCACGACATGAAATTAAAGGCATTTCAAAACTCAATTGTAACTGTCAAGGCCATCCTGCTGTGTATACTGCAGTGATGCCTATATTACTTTTAGACTGCCAGTGTGATTCATGCTCATTTCTCACTCTGTCCTCCAAATTGTCAATTTACTGGAGTCTTTCAAATCTAATATCGGGGAATTGTGCGCTTTTGTTTTATAATTACATCCTAAAGAAAAAGACACATCTGATTCGATCCGTCCTGGCTGATGTTCTTCCAGGGCCTTTAACTACTCTTTCAAAAAGAAAAAAAAGAGCAAAGTCTGTTCAGAAGTGGTAAAAATCTAATTTCATCCAGGGATGCTTGTGAGACACCCAGGGCTCTGAGCTGGCACAGGAAGAAGCACAGCACTCTGACTGGGCTGATGATTGCGCCAGCGCTTGTCACTCGTAGGCCTGGTAGATAGATAGAGACATGGCAGCGACCGCCATTAATGCCATAAGTAATGCCGTGCTTTGAGGGTATTAAGCTGATGCATGGCTGCTGGATCAGGTGAGCCTGCGGCTAAAGTTATTCCATGTCAGTTGAAAAGAGCAAATGAATGTGATGAAGAGCGCTCACATGAACGCCGGGTTTCCAGCTGGAATATGAGACTTTTTACTCAGCATCTGCGTTTCTTTACATTCCCTTCCTCTGTGTGTGTGTGTGTGTGTGTGTTTCTCAGTGCTAAGATTGATAATCCTGTCGTAAGTGAAAACACACACGAGCATGCTATAGATGGATGTAGGAGAGGATATTATTACAACATATGTGTAGAGCATGTGTCGTGTGAGGAAGCATAGCGGCAGCATCAAATCATCATTGTATCAGGTCTTTCCCCATTAGACCTTTGCTTGTCTTGTTTCAGATGTGTTTAAATGTCTTATCTTATCATCTCTAGCCTCTATTTTTGCAAGAGATATAGCTGCCCGATTATCTCAAAGGACATTTAGTTCACAAAAAGATCACCTAACTGTTGCAATGTTTCCTGTGGTGCTGTAAATTGTAAAATGCTGCCACTGATGTTGTTGCTTACCACCTGAGGAGTCTGGAGCTAGAGAAAGATAGAAGGCTGGTGATCATTCTCATGCTTTTATTCAAACTTTTCAGCCCCTGACCCCCAAAATAATTGTGCTAGAGACGCGCAACCTCCATAAAACCATTTATTTGCTACTAATGCCTGTGGTGACACTGGGTGCAGTTTCTTTATGAAACTCTAAGTGACCAGCAGTAATCGAACCATGGCGAGTAAAGAGCTGCACCACCGCTTCTGCACAAAGAGCTGTTCACCTGTTTATTCAAACCAAAGACTCAGTCAGCATTGCCACGAACGTGTCCGTTGTCCCGATCAACAACGTCACTTATGTTGATGAATCCCAGCCACCCGACAGAGCACTGATCATTTGTTTATTCAAGATTAATTATATTAAAGATATTCTGTGTCCAAATCGCACCAAACGTGACACAGGACTTTCATAGACACTTAGCGATACACCTGCCAAGCATGAGGCTGTTAAGATGAACACTTCAAGAGCTATGCGAGCTGCCAGCCAGAAATTGTTTAAATTATTACATAGATTATATCTGATTTGTGGAAAGTGTCATTCTCAACCTTCCCTCTGTGCTTATCGACCCCCGAGTGGGATCCACTGCTCTATACTGTAGATCCACCAGCAGTAAAACCAACTCGGTGATGTAACTTTACAATTATAACTCCACAGCTAGTTTGTGTCAGCAGCTGTGTGACACCTGTGTGACTGAGGAAATATAAATTGCAGGTAACAAAGAAGCATGTGGAAGGTGCCCATGGGATCGTCCCTTCCACTTACAGGGTGCAGGGGTCTCTTTGTGCCCTGAAGTAGTCAGGAGAGCTGAGAGCTGTGACGATGTTGTTAAAGGCACTGCGCCCCAGCGAAAACCCCATCAGTTACGGCCTCTGGGAGTCTGTCCCAAGCCAACCGAAGTCGGTGTCCAGGAGCCTGTCAGCGGGATTGAATGCACCGGTCACTCAGGGCTGTTATCAGGTCTTTCTGCAAAGATAAAGGAGATTACTGCTGTTTGTGCTCTCTGGTTTATTCATGTGATGTCAGATTATGTGGTTATGACCAGCTGCTGTTTTGATGGATCACACCATGCTGTCCAGGTGGACTGTGCTCATAAAGCAGATAACAGGAAGCCTCGTAATCTTTTCTTGGCTGAGGTGGGTGAAAAGATGGGGTAGTAGCGCTGACTTCTTCCACTTCTCTCTTACATCTAAATCAGGTTTCTTCACCAAAACATCTCCAGATGATTATACTTGAGCCTGTTGTCTGGTAAATGTTGATGAGAGTAGATGTTAAAAGGGAGAATAGTGCCCAGTTTTCTTTCAAACCAGGTTGTCTGTTCACAATTCCTTTATTGTTTGCCTGCGTCCCTGACTCTTCTTTAATTACCTCTAAAATGGTTGCTCCAGTTCCTGCCTTACATATCGATTTCTATTTGGTGCCTTCCTCTTCCTCTTTGATTGATCCCTGCAGGCTGCAAGACTAACAAATGAAACCTGCTCTTTATGAGAGCTATTCATTTAGACAAGCATCCTCTGTGTCTCTGGGACAGTTGAGAGAAGTAAGGCCACGTCCTTGTAAAGGTCACTTTGGCAGTCACTCTGCTGTCCTCGCTGCAGGCACGATGCTCCGACAAAGTCTTAATGGAATTCGAATGGATGATTTATTAGCTCCTCTGGCTTGGAGTTGGGTTTTTTAGAATTTATTTCAGCAAGCAATCAAACAAATGAAATATTTGGTTCATATCTGAAAATTTAACTGAAAAATGCTTAATCTGAAGCAACAATTTAAATAATATGTCATGTCCAACCACTAGAGGAAGCATATAAAACAAATCCTTTTTAGCTTTGAAGAAAGAAAACCATCAAAATAAAACCAAATGAGGAGTTTGAGTATTGAGGCGCATTACTGGGAGCCTGTTGAACACCCAGTGTCTAGGTGTATGGAGCTGGGAGCATTGAGGAGAAATGATTCGGGTCTCTCATGCTCGGGACGCAATTTAGCACATAAATGACACTGTCTTCTCCGCTGTTTTCCCCTGTCACCTCGCGATGATGGAACAATCCGTTAATCCCGTGTTATCTGTCAGGCCGCTCATGGGTGTTGACAGAGGCACGAAATCCTCTCTGGCTGGCTGAGCACATCCTGTCCTGGGTGTTTGTGGAACAAGGCCAGATACAGTGGCCTTGGGTGGGGGTTGAGGTTGAGGTGTGTTGGGGGGGAGACATGAGTTGTCAAGCAGCACGTCTGTGAAGTATCTCCAAAATACACCTGACTCTCTACATGTGTCTGGCCTGACTACAGAATTATTTAGGTGTCAATCTCGGGAACAGCGATCTCAGCTCAGCTCGTATTGTAGGAAAGTAGAGCCAAACAGATATGGATTTTTGAGGGCCGATGCCAATGCTGATGTATTGGCTGATGTAAATTAAAAAAATATATTGGCAGTGATAGCAAAAACCCTGTTCGCAAAGTAATTATGTTAGACTTGATATTTTACAGTTTATCCATAAACGTAACTATAAATAACTACAAATGAAATTAAGATACAGCCAATAAAAAGAACTTGAATGCAGAAAATAGTGTTATTTTATGTCAAATGGACATCCTCTCTGCATTATTCTGTAAAATAAACGTTTTCATATCTACAAACACCAAGGTACCGATATGACTGTGAAAGGATCATACTGGCCAATTTTTATCGAACCGACTGATAAATTGGTCGCTCTGTGTACTCTCTCACAAAATGTATTTCCACTGTAAAAAAAAAAACATGCACTAAGCAGTATAATCGTTTTCTTTCCTGACATTTCAATATTCTTTATTAACCCGCTGTGTTCCAGAGTGACAGCTCCAGTGACAGTGAGAGCGAGGACAACTTCATCGTGCTGCCCCCCCGGGACTACCTGGGCCTCGCCATCTTCTCCATGCTCTGCTGCTTCTGGCCCTTGGGCATCGTTGCCTTTTACTACTCTCACAAGGTAAAGGCCCAGAGACCTCACGCCTGTCATTAACTCCAATTACACTGTATTCTGTTTAAGGTCAGTGAGCACAAGCACTCAGACAACTGCTACGGCAGCCCATTTTCCACAGCCTGACCCTCCTTGCGGTTGTTTCAGATGAGTGACCGCATACATTTTGTAGGTTCAGCCCACTTGTCAGTCTTCTGTGTTGGCTCTAGGAAACCATTAACATTGAGGGATTTGGTTCACGGCAGTGCCTTGCAATTATGTTATTAATTGTGTTCATAGCTGAGTAAGACCTCATTTGTAATTATAGCAGAATCAGAGGTTTCTTTACCATCAGCATCTTCCTTGTCCAAAAAGATCAAGCTCACGCCCTTCAACTTCAGACAAAGCACAGAATGGTGGCTTTGCAACATCGTCCAAAATAATTGCAGGGATAGTTAGAACGGAAAATAATGTGTCAGATGAATAAATAGATGCCTGGCTCGATTTTTGATAGGAAACCAAAACAACGCATTTATCACTGTCAGAGGTATAATGACCTAATTGCCATGGTAACTAATGGCTATCCCAAGAGCATTTCTTGTTTTCCCTCTTTTAACTGTGGCTCAACACCTACTCATACACTCTGTGCTGATGAGTAACACGCCGGCTCATTTCGCTCTCTGCTTTGTTTTGTCAGACGGGCAAGGCCATCGCAAAGGGAGACTTCTCCAGAGCAGGAATGAGCTCCAGAAGAGCTCTGTTCCTGGTTGCTCTCTCCATTACCATCGGGACAGGGATGTACGTGGGGGTGGTTGTGGCCCTCATAGCCTACCTGTCCAAGCCTGGACACATATAACATTGGACCCATGCAGCTCGCTTGGGGGGGGGAGACAGTCAGCAAGTGAGAGGAGGCAAGGTTGGATAGATTTTTTTTGCCCTCCCTTGAAGTCATCGTGCCTGAGCTGCTGTCGGCTGTCTGCGAATAGAAGCTGTGTGAAGAGAAACGACTGAACCAGAGAGAGAAAAGAAGTGTGGATGGAGTATTACTTAGACTGCATATTGATCTGGACTGGAGTCTTTATTTGTGGGATGCAATAAGATATTCCACCACCATCACTGGAAGAAGAAATGACAGTGCTGAAAAAAGATGACTCCTCTTCTTCAAAGACTGTTCTGGACTTACTATATTAAAAGCCAACTGAGCTAATAACAGTAACAAACTACCTACCTTTTACCACATTAGTCCTTTACAGCATTTTTATTTTACCTTTACAGTAAATATATTGTCTGTCAACACTATTACACATTGTGTACTGTCCACTTTGTAAATGAATTTCTCGGAAAAACAGTGGCTTTTTATGTTTGTTCAAGGGATATACTGTAAATCAATGCGGGCAGTAAACACAGGGAAGTGGACCCTTAACAGAGGAAGAACAAAAGTGATCGTGTCTACACAAAGCGGCCGAGCAGTGGTCAAAAGGGTTTGTTGTGTTTATTGTGTACTGTAAATTTAGTCAATAAATTCATTTGGCATGAATAATGAAACATCCCACACCATGTCTCCTCTTATCCTCTTATCCACTGCGTCTCTGTGAGGGATTTCTTAGAGCAGTGAATCCCGACCAGAGGTATTTCTGCTCCATCAGTTCTGCAGTTGCCAGGGGGCATGTGGAAAGCTCAACTAATTAACTCAAGAAATCTAAATTATACACCAAAACAATATAAACATGCAAACAGAATTACAAGTTGAGTGATGGATTTTTAGAATCGGCTTGTCATCCTGCGTACGAATGCTGCTATCTTGCCCATTTAGAACCAATAGATATCAGGGGAAGGAGCAACGATGGTAAAAGCTGAAAAAAGTAAATAGTTGAAAAAGATAGGAAGTGAAATCCGACTGTAAATAGTAAGCTAATATATTCATTACTTTAAACGATTCCAACTGTATCTTACTTTTACAGTCAAATCGTTTTTAATGAAAGTTAATGGATGAAATCATGGATATAGCAGAAAAGATCTAATCAGCGAAAAGTATTTACAAATACTGCGCCAATATACACTGATCATAATAAACTATGGTGACACCCAGGTTACACAGTAAGAACATATTTGGGACATGATGGCTGAAGTCAAGGAGGGAAAATGGAGCTCAGCTCATGGGGCTGTCAGCTGTCAGCTTTCATTTATCACTGAACAACATATGGATTGTGTTGTTAGAGACGCCTGTCAGAGCATCCTGTCAACCACAGTGTGTCATATTGACCCTTTGCTGTAACTGGCATGGCTCTTCACTGTCTTTTGGCCTCGCTGTCATCACTGCTGCGCCTTAAGGTGACTCTAGCTACCAGAGAGCTGTGAGTGTCAGGAACAAAGCCTGCTCGCTGAAGTCAGGATATCAGAAGAAAGTATCAACAGCACTTCATTCCCTTCCAGGACTTGGAAGGACCATCATGCACGTCCTCTTCTCTTGCCCTCACCTACCCTCCACTCAGAGTGATCCTCCAGAGTCAGAGAATCCTACATCCTGAAGTATTGATCGCTTACCAGGCTCAAGAAGCACAAGAATAAAAGATTCACTACACCTATAGGTGATATAGGCAATGGTATATATGTTTTATAATTTACAGCTTGAGGCTAAATGGAGCAGATGACAAGGTAAGCAAGTCAGCAAAGCCTGACCCTTTCCTGAATTTGTCTGTTTTCTCTTTTGCAGCTTCTCTCCAAATCTCTAATGCATGAAATGTGGCTCGATGGGGGAGATGGGGGCGAAAGTGCCGCTCTCATCAATGGGAGCTGTATGGGGTGCTGGAGTGGGCTCACTCTGAGAGCGAGTTCAGTGCTGCATGTGTTTTCTCTCCTGCAATAGCTAGGAAGCTTCACCCACGCCTGCTCGCACATCACTGGCTCAGACCACCAGAAGCAAGCTGATTTTATTAGTCATCCACCCCCATGTGAATAAAAAAACTTTCCAAGAGGCTGCAGCAGGTTGACTCGGAACTTCTGCAAGTATTTCATTACACCTTTTATTACACCGTGTACCACAGTAAACAACTTCCGTCTTTGGAATTTATCATTACGTTGTCTGTGCTGCGGCTTCTATATATAACTCTCTTATCCAAAAGTTTGTCAAGTTTAACAAAGCTGCCTAAAAGATGGCACATCTAGCAAATGACAAAAATTATAACATGAATGGGTCTTGCACACAGAAACACATTTGTAGAGGGAAAACAATTCTGAATGGGCTGAAATGAAACGGATAAGAAACTGAAAGGGGGTGAGGAGACAAAAAGACATTAGAGCTGAGTGCTACATCAATAAGGAGCATGATACTCTTGACTGTTCATGCGACTGACATTTTCAGATGCCTATCGCCGCCTTGATAAAATACCTGTCACCAATCACTGAGCATGGACAACAGATGCATAAACAATATCTCCACTTGGTGTCATTCCTCTGAAAAAGACCACTTATCTGAAGTGGTTGCAACAATAACAATACAATATCCTTGTTTTACTAGAAAAAAAATGTTCAAATAATTATACTTAAAACTAAATGTGTGGAAATTCTGGTTCATTTATAGAAACAGAAAAACTTCTTGGCTCTGTATTGTGTGACAGATCTTAAAATGCAAATCACAAAGTCTGTTTGATGGATAAACATTTTCATGCGGTTGGAAGCTCATCCAGAGATCTTCAGTGCAAGCAGATAAATTTAATGTATATTTGATTATTCCTGGGACTTTTTCTCAGTCAACAGCAGCACCGATGACGTCTGCAGCAACTGATGGAGCTACATTCATATCTGGCACTCTTTGGGATTTCAGTAGTTTATACAGAAATGAAAGGCAATGATCAAACAACAGCACTGACTCATAAAGACAATAAAGACACAGTGTTTCCTACTTTTGGAAAGTAGTAATCTGTTTTAAAACAAGTTTAGTCCCCACCCTGTTGTAATCACTCCTGGTCATTAAAAAAGAACTCTGCCTATTTTACACATCAGGCTCGTTCACAGGTCTCGGGGAGCATATCAAAAGTTGTACAAAGCTCTTTTCTGGTTCCAGAGGGAGCCGTTCAAAAGCTGATAAATTGCCTCCAGTGATGCTGAGTCAGTGTCATTCGAGTCTGAAGACTATAAATTTAAAAGTGACAAAAATCTGGGAGAAGAGTAAAAAAGAAGTGAGTTCACCATCGCCTTAGACTGGATGTTCCAAGTAGCAGCAAGACATAGTACCTGTATTTAGGCGTATATATATATATTCTACTAAGTGTTGGCCTGTAAGGTCCAATTTGAATTTTGAAGTCAGTAACGTTCTCTCTTATTTCAGATCTCACTTCCTACCCTCATGTGTTTTACGCTGCCATGATTCTAATAGCCCCTCCTCACTTTACACTGTAGTCTCTGTACTTGGTTTCCCTTGTGCCAGTTCATCTAAGTTCCCTATTGTGTTCCCTGTGTTTCAGTCTTTCTTCTAGTCTTCCCAGTTTTAATTACTCAACTATGTTCTTTGACTGAGGCCCATCCCACACTCAAAACTACTGGTCAAAACTATATTTGAAAACAAAGTGGTTTTTAGCAGAGTAAAGTAAAAGTTCCATGTTAACTCTTCTACATGATTAAAAGAAAGTAAGTACTTGCTTTTGACTATACTTCAAGTATTAAATAATCGATCAAGTAACCATCACAATTGTACCAATTGTTGTTTTCATTACACTAAAATGGCCCTTATACCTAAATACCTTTACACCTTTTGAGTTATTATGACAAGTTTCTCTGTCATGTTTGTAAGGGGAGGGTGAGATGAGCGGTATTCCGCTCCAACATGCAAATTCACCACTAGATGTCACTAAATTCTACACACTGACCCTTTAAGATGAGAATCTGTCAGTAGTTTAACTTTAGTAGGATTTAAATGCAGGACTTTCACCTGTTATGGACTGAATTTGTACTTTTGTCTTGTCTGTGTACCTCTTCCACCACCGCTTAGCTCTGGACAAATCTGTATTCACAACAGGTTTTCTATGGCACTTTCCAGTGTGTATCAGGACATGCGGACATCCCTACAGCAACTCTTAGCACAACAGATGTCAGCATCTCTCTCTCTCCTCCTCTCTCTCTCTCTCTCTCACACACACACACACACACACACACACACACACACACACACACACACACACACACACATCAGAGTGAAGCTCATCTTAGAAGAATTTCACACATACATGCTTATCTGCCCTCACACCTTTGTCCCACAGCAACATGCCTCTCTCTCGCCCTTGCTATCTCTGTGCGCTCGGAAAGACACACTCTGGACTGATAAGAAACCTCACATCCTCATCTCCTGGCTTCACTTATCACTCTCGAGCAACAAGGGAGCACTGTCTATCTGCTCATGTTTCTCTTCTCGTGATAAAAACAGACCGGACACTCTCATCTGCTCTGGCTGTTCCTCAAAGCATCCTAGAGGAGCTGGATTCAGAGATGCAATAGGTTTTTAATTGCAACCTGACACTTCACAGGGAGTGGCAGCGATAGGGTTTAATTTTGAGGCAAGAAATATGAAGCAGGAAGTAATAAAGGCTGGTGAGATAATATTAAAGTAAACAGAGCGTAATATATTTTATGGTTGGTCAACATGACTCGAGCTGGCATGTGAAACTGCCCACAGACGGCCTGCTGAAAATACCAAGTAGTGAAGGCTGGGTGGGTCGGTTGCATGGCTGCAGTGGACGGCTGCTGGTGTTGTGCCGACTTCAAGAGATAACCTGTAGCTATCCATTACTAGACGAGGCAGCAGGGACAGAGAGGAGACTTGGCTGAGCCAAGGCAGAGAAGGTTATCCAGGGACACAGAACTCCCATCATGCCCTGATATCCTGACGCAAAATATTCAAAGAGCCATTTTTTTGGAAAAAGAAAAGACATTTATGAATATCTATTATGGAGCAAGATAATATTTCATCACGACTTTTGTGATACTAAATCAACAGGTTGTTAGGTGAGGAAATGAGATCCATTTCAATTTACATTATTCACCGTCCTTGTTCCTTCATCTGTTGTCATTGGACTTTAATCCGTCATGATGAAAGAATGAAGTAGTAAAAGGCCACAGGCGTCTCCTCAGTTCAAGCAACCTAATCAAAAGGCTTGTGAGGATAAATTGACTTCATTATAACACAGATGGAGTGATAACATCTCAGACAAACTCAGAATACTGACGACACATGAGATGATGATGTTGATGATTCTGCTCGGCTGTGTGTGATCAACAACACAACATCTGTGGAAAGATGAACCTTGGAGATGAAATCAGCCCCCGGCCAGGACAGATCATTTAGCCGCAGTATCAATCCTGTCTCCATTAACCTACAGCAGACAGCCTCATCGCTGGGAGCACCACCAGAGTGACGGGAGCTGACAAATATTGATCAAGATATCAGATGATGTCTGCTCGAAACCTTGTGATATTATAACCCTCCTCCTCTCAGCCTGACAGGTGTGAGTCAGTGTTGAGATGCACACACATGTTACAGCACCGGGATTCATATCCACAGTGTTTACTGATGGTCAAATATGTGACTGTGAACCTGGGATGTTATTCACATGTACATCAGGTTCATAATGAGGCGGTTTGATTCAGAAGTCAGTTCAAGGCTGCCACCATGTGGTTAAAACAATGCACTTCTCTTTTTTGTAGTAAGATAGAGTCCTGAATATTATACATTTTTTGGAGAAACAATAAGTAAAATATGATAAGATTATCAGCATTCAAAGAATTAAAGATAAATCAAATTGTTTATTGAAAGAGGATAAAAGAAAGTGAAGAATTAAACTACTACAGGTACCAATGCCTCCATAAGTGTATATGATGGGTGTAGGAACATATATGTATGAATGTAAATAGGCTACTGCTATCTGTTTGTGCAGGTGTGTATACAGTAATATCAAATGTGCATGCACTGCACGCACTGTCTTTATAGGGTGGTGTCTAAAAGGTTGATATACCTTTGGGAAACAGGGAAGACCACCGGACCTGTGTATGTATGCATTTATGTGCAAGGTTGAAATTAGCTGTGATAAATTTCAACTAAGAGAATACATTTTGCAGCTTGAATTTAAGAGTTGAGGCACATACAGTGTGAACAAAAATGACTTTGACAAAACAATTTCAGCATGAGGTCTATTTGCTGAGTTTTTCCAAATCAATCAATTTTCCAGGTCAAGAATTATCTGTCAAGCTCAAACAAAAACCTTGTTTTAAGAATATACGTAGAATTTTCCTCATTTTCTAATTTTAATTAAAGTGCATTTTAAGCTCAGTTATTTGACTTATAATAAATTCTCCTTAAAGCTTTAAAGAGGTGAATTGATTGTATTGAGATTGCAGTAAAACACACATAATAGTAGTACTGAGAGAGAATTTATAAATCAGCCAGTCCTGAATAATAAATTGCAGTGAAACTCTATACAATAGTAAAGATAATGTATACAATAGTAAAGATAATGTATACAATAGTAAAGATAATGTATACAATAGTAAAGATAATGTATACAATAGTAAAGATAATGTATAATGGAGATGTGTTTTGACAGCTATAGAATTTTTTTAAAATCTTTAGTAATGTGGCCAAACATGAACATAACAAACAAGTTTATCACAAATTAAATTATCAGGGCCTCAATTTTGGGGGGATTTGCATTCAATTCTGCATTTTAAGAGAGACACTCACTCAGATTGTGGTGGTTTGATTTCAATAGTTTCTGAGTTAAGCAGTTTAAGTTGAGGCCATAGCTACATATATGAAACAAATAATCATTGAATGATAAATATAACTTATAATGTCCTCTATATTGTATATTTCACTGAACATCATGACGGATTCAGCTTCAGAGTCAACATTGATAACTCTGAAACGTCCTCAGGCTTTAGTTGCACTGAAGACTCCTTGCAGCAGAGGGCAGAGCAGCACCACATACACAACACTGCTCAGTATTATAACTTCATCTTGTGCTTCATCTCCACCGAGCACGCAACTGGAGCCCAGAGCCTTCCCAAAATGATCTACATGCACTTAATCTCACCAATGAAATCACACCCCATCAAAAAGAAATTGAATGTTAATATTGCATTAGCGGAAATCTTTCCATAAACCTCCCTCTGATCTCCCTTTGCGTGGATTGAGATGATCTTATGATGGTCTTCAACAAGCAGACTGTCCATCATAAGGGATACTGTGAATTACCTCCTCATATCCAATGTAAACAGCTTGATCTTCAGCAAATCTGATCCATGGCAGCCTTCTATTCCACTCTCAGAGGATTACATAGCTGCACTTTAGAGGAATAATCCTCACTCTGGATATGTCTTGGCCTCAATAACTGGACTGGAGTGAGGGTCTGTGGAGGCGAAGGCTCGGCCTATTACAAATCATTTTGCTCACTCAGAATCAAATGGTTGTTGGGCTCTATGGGAAATTTCTTGTTCAAGGAGGCTGCGGTAAATTGAATTTCTTGTTTGCTTCCATCTTAAAAGTGTGATCCTTGATTCCCCGGAAGTTAAAGTCTAAACAATGTTCTAACTTGTGTGAGTTATAGGATACCTGGAAATACTGCTCCCAGCAAATCATGCTGAATTTGATCAGGTTGAAGTTTTAATGAAGTCTCCGCAAAGATGAGGGGAAATTCATAACCCAGATACAACTGAAATGAGTCAAAAAATAGAAGAAGAAATGATAATATACAGAACCGCCAAAGCCTAACAGTCCCCTAAATTCAGTCAAGATGGACCAAATTACAAAGACTCATAGATATCAGTTCCATAAATGCCAGATCTTTTCTTCAAGGTTTGGTAAAAATGTCTAAAACGATCTTTGAATGTGAGGGGAAAAAAAACCAATCCTGGATCCACACCAAATCTACAGTAGTGGAGTGACTAACATTTTCCACACATGTAGCTAACGTGGCTAAAAACTGACAATCACTCAAAGACAGCGCCATCTTTTGGTGACTTATGAAGTGGACATTGTAGGTAGCCGAGCTGCAGAACAGTGAGAAGGAGTCGATGAAATTAAGGCCCAGTGTGTGACGGTCACTTTATCAACTGACATTTACCTCAAACCAAATATTGAATCACTGTCTGCTCTGGAGATCGTTCTGTAGACGATCTTAGAATATATATCCACAACAATTTAGTGTATAACAGATGGAGATGGATGGTTTGAAGAGGGCTTTCACAGGTTTGAATGTAAAACTAAATGTCCTTCATGTTGCAGAATGAGCTCTCCTCACAAAGTTACCCTTCACAAATACTTTTTTTACCTCTGACACCAATTAAGTCGTCAAACGTCTTTTAAAATCAGCTCAAAATACTCCAATCAGATTTTGTCTTATGTTCAGTGCATCATTTATTACCCTGACACACTCCAGTCCATTCTCCAGCTAATCAGTACTTATTGTGGGTATTATCTTATCTCATGTCAACAACGTGATTAGCAACCCTTTCTCCATTTGGTGACACTATGGTTCCAATCAGTCCAGAGACATGCAGCAGCAGCAGCAGCATACTGATCACCCCTTTTTCTTGCCCTTTGGAACTGCTGCCTCTTAAACACGAGTGGAACTCACTCATTAAGGAGGATGAAGTGTAAAATCTTACGTGGATTAGGTGCAAACACATAGATGTGCTGTGAAGTGGAGTTCAAGTGGCCTAATACAGAGTTTAAAGAACAGCCTGGGAGGGAAAGGAGATTGCCAACATATAAAGCTGTTAGACTTCAGCTAAGTATTTAGATAAGAGGATGAAACAGACTGTTGGCTGGTAATAGCATCTATTAAAGTGACTCTAAATCAGGCTGAGGTGGGCCTGCTCATAAGGGGAGGGGGTTCTCACTCTTTTCTCCCGTCCCTAAAGCACAGGTCCCCTAGTTTAATCTGAAATTGAACGCTCTCAACTGCGACGGATTATAGGGACCAACCCGAGCATGCAGCCGGGGGACTGTCTCCTAATGAGCCCAGCCAGCGGAGCATCAAGCGACAACAAGGGCAACTTCACGCCGGTGAAGAGTTACAGTAATGCTTTGACAATCAAATCATTTGTCACAGGTATGAAAGAAAAAGTGGAATAAATAGACACTAAAAACACCACATTTAATAAAAGGCTATTTCTATGTTTATGCTTTGTATTTTGAGTTATACACATTTGGAAATGAATACACAAACATTTTAAAGACAACAAGAGAAAAAAAAATTAAATTGTGCCTTAGTGAGAGGGATTAATATATCAATTATGTACAGCGCAATATAGGACAACATTTACTTTCTTTCTCTTAAAAGAGTTCTGTCGGTGGGATGGTTCTTATTTCAAATGTCACCATTTACTAACGGTACAAGCAACATTAAAATGAACGTCAACAATGACACATATAGACCGTTCAGACACTGACTGCTCATTGGTGGTTCTAATTGAAATATAATAAATGTCATAATGGATAAAATTTGACTCATCTGACTCTGTATATACACCAATAATATTAACACATTGCTGCCACTCACTTCAACCCTCTCTACTATGCACCAGAAACAACGACTGTGAGTAAACAGCAAGTTTGGGAATAAATCAGATAAAAGTGCGTTCGCGGCAGATGAGTTTTCTCCTCCAAAGAGTCCAGATGCAGGTCAGTTCAGAGAAGTCGATGAAGGATGACACTCTGCAGGGACACTCTGTTATGTCGGGTTTGTCCGTACACATGCTGACAGCAGCCGGGCCACTGCATTCACTCAGGAGAATAAGTGTCCTCAGTCTCTAAGGACTTTTCTCCTCCTCTGCTGGACTCAGGGGATCAGTGGTGTTCTCCTCGGCCGCCTGTCTCTCCTGTTTGCCCGTCTGCACTCTGTCGTGAGAAACCGTCCCCAGCACTTTGGCACTGTGCTCTTGTGCCTTGGCCCTGAGTGCAGCAATGCTGTTCTCTCTCAGTTCCTCTTTAGAAATGGTGGACTTGCCGTCTGACCTCTTTTCCTCCGCCTCAGCCTCCTCTGCCCTCTGAGAGCTGGGCTGCTGGGGCTCGTCGCACTTTCCTGTTGCCGGGGGAACGCCTGTCTCCATGGACTTTTTGTGCATCCCTGCAAAGAGTTGCGGGTATTCAGATTTAGAATTGCGTCTGTTGATTGGTAAGCCATCTTGGACTGAAAATAGCAAGCAAAAATAGTTCTGGTTTAGAATATAATGTCTGAATGGACAAGGGTAAATCATGGCCAAGGTAGAAGATAAAAATATTTGAATGTGATATAAAGTCTGTGCTGTATTCTCCTGGGAAGTGACTTTGCTTTAAATGGTATTTAGCAAATAAAAGCATCCTCTGTACTAAAATAAAAAAGACCACAGATTCTGCATATAAACTTTCACTCAGTCAACAGCACAATGAAAACTCACGTCACTGGTAAATAGAAATCATATTGACGTGTGAAGAACTTTAAATCAAACACATACAGAAGGTTTTAAATGATTATAATATGGTTTAAATACTCTTCAAACTTTAAAACTGTCCAAATCCAAAAACAGAAAGTCAGCCTCACCGAGCAGCCAGGGAGCGCAGGACTCCATGATGCCATCCTTGGCAGACTTGAGGATGGACTCAGGCAAAGGGATCGAATGCCTCACCATGGCTCCGTACAAGCCATACTCCGCCATGACAGTGCTGCGGCCCCAGCATTTCTCCCTCTTCCTCCACTTGGCTCTGCGGTTCTGAAACCAAACCTGTGACAGGACAACACATCACTTCAGGATTTCGTGCTTGACAGATATGGTTTGTTTGTGGATCGTTACCGATAAAGATAATAGGGTGTAAAAAAATGTCATACTGATATAAGGGCCGATAGAAATCTTAAACTTTTGGCAACGAAGACAGAGAAAGAAATGGAATTAAAGCTTGATGTTTATATATAATTATTATACAGAAAAGGAAAAGGAAAACTGTAGAAAATAATATATTTTACGTAAAAAAATTCACACATTTTCTGCATAGTACACTTCTTTGTAAAAAATGTATTGATTAATTTCTGAAAGATTAAATAATAAAAACAATTTTAAAATTTGTATGGACAAAATTTCAGTATGATGCCATTTCCAACAGACAAAGCATTTTTTCAGTTTTATATTCTGTATAGTAAAAGTTAAATGGTCGACCTTAATCTATAAATGATAAACACAGATCCTGAACAGCTGATTTTAATCGATCTGGCTCTCTCACCCTCACCCCCAACGCAATTATCAAGTAATTATCTGTTTGTCCTGAACAACTTTTAGAAGCAGTACTGCAGCTTCCAGTGAGGAACCATGTGGCTGTAAATATTGAATCATTGGAGTGAAAAAGATCAGTTTGGCTGAAAACACGTTCTAAGCTACAAATTTGATGTGCTTTAAAAAAACTTTTTCTACAATGATCACTCTTTTTTAACCTGCGATGGCCAGAAATGACTCATAAGACTATAGAAGATTTTCTGACTTCAGAGAAGTTTAAATAATCCCTTCATTCCAGGATTCCCTTTAATAAACCATTGAGTTGTACCATGTCAGTCATTACCCAATATTTCTTAAAGTATATAGTGTTTTTGTCACAGTTGATATTGTATATGTGTTGGCGGTGAACCTTCAAACAAGTTCTCTCTTTATTAACAATTAATAAATGATGACTAATCCTTTACTAATCAGTTATGAGCTATCATAATGGTGCATCCATGAATGCTGCTAATCCATAAATAACTGCTTCATATTGCTACTAAATGGTCCAGATGTGCTATGTGGCTACATATAAGTGATTAAGGCCAATTAGTCAACAACATTTCTCACATGAAGCTGAAGCTGTTTATATTAATGGGTTTTACTAGATCATGTATTAACCTGCAGGAGCCATTAATAACAACGCGTGAATTTATTTTGCTGCAGCTGAATGTCAACATTTCAGTGCTTATTCTAAAGCTGCATGACCCGTTCACTGTTGATTCAGTTTAACTTGAGGTAAAAGTTGACTCAGTGCATTGATTCCCCATAATCCCCTGCTCCAGGTGTGAAGGATCTGTGGCTCCTGTCAGGCCTCATCTGCAGCTACCTGCTGCATGGAGCCATTACAGATGCTTTGACACATGCAGACCCTGCGAGCACAGCTGCTGAAGGCCCTGCAGGTTATCAGTCAGCTCAGAGAGGGGCCACATTGATTGTATGGCACAACACAGGACTGTTAAACACTCTACTTAGGCCCCTGTGATGGCTCCAGGAGGAAGAGGAGGGGGCCAGAGAGCAGACAGATATTAAATTGAAAAAGACCAAGCATTTTCCCCTCCTCCTCCTCCTCCTCCTCCTCCTCCCTGGTAATTCTGATGATAACCCTTATTTCACACAATATACTTTTCTCCCTTTTTTAGAGGAGAAATTGCTTCTCTGCTCCTCAAAAGAAACTCGGCGAGGAGGAGCGACCCTGGGGCGCTCCGAGGCTGATTGAAAAATAAGTTAATTTCGGGCCCAATCGATGGCGGCCAGGCGGGCAAATATCACGGGAAATTAAACTACCGGGACTCCCGGGAGCAGCGCTATTGACCCGTGCTAATAAATTCAATGTAGTTATTTCATTTGAACTCCCTCCATGCGTCTGTGCAGCAGCAGCCTCCAGAGCTGCTCTGATTTAACTAATTACACTCAATGAGAAAATTGGGTGTTAATTTTATTGAGGGTACAGCAGCGGCCTCCAAGCCCAATTTATTTATTTATTTTATTATTATTATTTATTCACTGTTGCAGCCCGTTAATGAGAATGAGATTAAAAAGGCAGCCCGGGCAGATGGATGGTGCAGGTCACACCGCAATCTTCCTCCGCCTTGATAGCTTGATTAGGTCGTTAGGCTCCTTCTCCGAGAACAAATTGTTTCACATCCAACTATAGTGCAGGCTGATGAGAGATTATCTGTCCTGGCGAGGATGCACCAGCAGCAGGAGGAGGAGGAGGAGGAGGGGGGAGACAGGGGGAGAGAGAGCGGGGCTCTGTTGATCGATCTGCGGCCGCTCACTCAGCCTGTCCCCCGCCTGCAGACAGAGGCAGCCGGCGGCCTCCCCTCACACATCACCGCAGGTTATTACCACCAGTGACGGACGAGCTGACTGCATCTGGAACTACAGCTGCTTATTTATTAGGTGACCCATTAGAATATCCGCGCAAATTAATTGGGGTTATAATTTAGGGGAAACTGTAAATCCACGTGTTAAATGCTGTTACTGATCACAAGATTATCTGATGCTTATCTGATACATCTCCAATGTGTCATTCTAAATGTATATATACACTCTTTAAGTGCCTTTATTGCTTTTTATTAGCCATATATTTTGGACATATATTTGCATCTAAAAAAGAATAAAAATATAACAACGAGAAAATGTTTGTCATTTAAAGAAATTTGAAATGAGGCTTTTTGCGTATTTTGTTTTTATTATTCAACCTAATTACAGCCCAAAATAAAATTGAAACGGCCAGAGTGTGTTATTTCTTGCATGATGCTTTGGAATATATCTGGGAATGTATTGTGCACCATACAAGACTTTATCTAATTCATAAAAACTAGATTTAATGAAATTGAACCCCCCTAAAAAATTCATACCCTTATATTAATAAAAACTTCCCATGTCAAAAATAACCAGGAATAGAAAAAGCAGAATGTTCCAGGAAAACACCAGAGGAGGAATGTAGGATTATGTTTGAATAATATTTTGAAGTATAATTTGTGTATTCTCATAAAACCCCAGGAAGCCAAAGAGCAGTTACCTGTATCCGGTCCTCAGGTAGCTCTGTCTTCATGGCCAGCATCTCTCGGGCGTAAACATCCGGGTAGTGAGCTTCATTAAAGGCCTTCTCCAGCTCCTCCAGCTGATAGGAGGTGAATATGGTCCTGCAGGAGAACATGGTGTCATTTTAAATAGGACAAGTTCAACATGCAGCCTATTGTGCCAAGAAGGTGCTGCAGACACATTTAAATATAATTTAAACTGAATTGAAAAAAACACAGTAGGAAGAAAAACACAAATGTTAACATCAATGACAATTTAGAGGATGGAATAATCCCCATTTGTCTATAACTGAGGTCTTTAAATGAATCCATTTGAACTGCTGTGCCAAACCATGTCAGACAAAAGCCTGATATTTAAGAACAAATGACAATAATGGAGGAAATCGTGATCAACC
Source organism: Paralichthys olivaceus (assembly GCF_024713975.1). Lineage (NCBI taxonomy): Eukaryota > Metazoa > Chordata > Actinopteri > Pleuronectiformes > Paralichthyidae > Paralichthys > Paralichthys olivaceus. The sequence goes on along the minus strand of NC_091104.1, from coordinate 16,256,942 downwards.
TGTGGCTGAACTTAAAATAATGAATCAATAATTAGACTGATTTATTATCTGCATCCAAATAATAACACGCAGAGCCATTAACAACATTGCAAATCAAATTTTCCTGAGGTCAGATTTTCTATTGAAGTTAAACACATGGTGTATAAATAAGAGTGAATCCATCATTTCTAAAAATAATCACATTATTAGCCTGTGAGCAGAAACATTGACTGACCGGTGACGTCTTTTCTTGCGTTTCTTGCTCTGACTTACAGATGACTTTGAGAGTTTTCGTTCATTTGAAGATAAATCCTCAGAGTCTGGATTTAAAAAAGGAGAAAATAAAAAGAATAAACAAAGATATAAGAGAATTTATCATAAACTGGTGACACTGACAAAACAATCCTGTTTATATCAGGGTTTCCTATTTTAAATATTACATTTAAATGCCACAACAATAATAATAATAGGAATAATAATAGGAGGCTAATCGTGATAATACAGGGTAAAAAAATAGGAAATACATGAAAGTTAGCTTGTAAATATGAAAAACACAAAGATCCATTGCAGTGATTTTAATATTTAGGCTATAATTATCCTCTATTAGCAGTAATATTTGGTATTATTATCTTAGTCTAGTATTATAAATGACATTATAATATATATGGAGTATTACTGGGGCTCACCTGAGCTGGCAGACTGGCTGATGTCCAGCGGGCCTGCGGACCTGCTGTGCGGCTGCAGGTGAACATCCTGTGCGTCCGCCAGCATCGTCTCCAGAAACGCGGGTTGACTGTAAAACGACGGAATCCCACCAGGACCGATTAATCCCATCCCGACCCCCACACCCAGTCCCATGCCGGCGGGGCCCAGCACGGACCTGGCGGCGATCAGGTGCGCCCCGGCCGGCAGCGAGCCCAGCGCGCTCCTCGGGGCCGCGGACGGCTCCTTGTTGAGCCCAAGGATCTCCTGGATGCCGAAGCCGGTGCACCTGGGCGGCGGGTGGTTGGCGGTGCTCTTCGGCGGATGGAGGCTGTTGCTGCCGCCGCCCGCAGCCCGCAGGGAGCTCTTCTCCGAGAGGTTTAAACTTTCCGACAGCACGGAGCCCTGTTTCCCCGTCATGATGATGCTGATGCTGCTGGACTTGGCCTGTTTTCTGGGTAATGTCAGCGTCTCTCAGGCTGGTCCCCAGTGCATGGTCCTCTCACTAACACACACACAGGAGTCCCTCACAAAATGATGCTTTTATCCAACAGGTCCATTCCGACCAGAGGCAGCAGCCTGCAGCCAATCAGCTGCGAGCTTTCAGGATTCCTGTGGATCATGGATGTATTATCCGCCCTCCAGGAGACATATCTGCATTTACACTGGACTGGACGGATACACAGGAGGAGAGGGTTCAGGCTCCACAGTCTGAGAGGCAGCTGCCTCACACAAAAGAACCAGGATATGTTCACAGACTTGATGAAATAATACAACTGCATGATCTATTTAAATTCGTTTAGTTTGCTCAGGCCTGCACATTGATCTGTTTTCACACCTCTTACACTTTGAGATGGTTTAGATGAAATTACCTCAATCTACCAGAATAAATCAGTATGTATTACCTCACACACACACACGCACGCACGCACACGCACACACACACACACACACACACACACTATATCTGTGCCCACGCAGACACACGCTCACACACGGATGGATAATTGATCTCCAGATGCCAGGGGAAACTCATCACACGCAAATCAAAGGTCCACCCCCCCACCCCAAAAAAACACGACAGCTGGACGATATGGACCCACTCTGCTGCACGGTCCTGCGTGGCACTAATCCCACAGCAACAGCAGCAGCAGCAGCAGCAGTATACTAGTGAGCAGATTAAATAGAAGTGATACAGAACATGGGCCAAAAAATGAAACTGATCTTCATCTTTTATAAACAATTATCATTTTACATAATACAAATAATATCAAAAGGCCAACTACTACTGCTAATAGGCTATTAATCAAAGGCCTAATGCAAACTACATTGAAGTTTTTGAAACAATATGGTTAATGGCTAATTATGATGGTATAACAACACAGGCCTAACACTTCAATTTTAATAGTTGAATTTTGGCAACATTTTACTAAACCTTTATTAGACTAATATATTGAATATAAATTGTATTTGCATTTTTAGTTGGCATCTGTTTTTAGATGTAGGCCTAAAATTTAGAGTATATACAGAATTAAATATTATTTGGTGTTGTTGTTTTTGTGACTTCTCAGAAGAGAAGAGAAATATGTTCTTATTTCTGGTCCTGATTATTTTATGGACCCTAGAAGAATAAAGATGCAGACAAAGGCCAGCCATTCTTCCTGGCGTGTCAGTGTCAGTCAGGTATCTCATGAAACTAATTTTACAAAGGCTATTTATGGGGAGAATTCAACTGTGTAAAATGATGTCATTACATATTGTTTCCTTAATTGTCTTAATTGCCAATGGTATAATTTTCATGTTTTTATGATGATGATTTGTTTGGAAATCATACAGTGGAAAATTGGTCCATTTTGTTGATTTGGAGTGCAGTAATTACTTTGCACACTTGCCATGAACACACAAGTGCTAATACAGTGATAACGCAATAAGCCAATAAGGAAATAAGGAAATAAACTGAAATAATAAACACACATGCAGATCATGTCAGATACAGAGCGAAGCAAGAAAAATGCTGGTTTATGCATAAGGACTAAACACAACGTGACTAAAGTAGTTTTAAAAACTACATGAACTGTGACGGAGACTTGATGCAAACTGAAGTGCGGAGCTTCACACGTTCATATTTTACATCAAACAGTGTGAAGGGAGCTGCTGATTAAGATGGAGAAAAATATTGCTGCTGCAATTAGTGGTTGGCCAGTTGAAAGTAATTAGGGCCTATTTAGTGGAAATTCTATTAATGAAGAAATCAATGTTATTAGGATATGCTAATGACACATCGGCCTGCTGGGATCCAGTCATTTATTAACATGGAGGGGTGTGAGTCAGGCTGACCCGTCAATTACAGGCGAGTCACTGCAGCCGCTCTCACTCCATCATCAGTCCTGCTGCAATCCATATCTCTCTCTCTCTTCCTGTTTGTTTGTTAGTTTGTTGACACTTTCTCCTCTTTCTCTGTGTGACTTCTAATAATCCATCTCCTGTGCAAATGGCTGATTTACATGCAGGAGAGAGGCCGCCTAATAAGGTTCTAGATTAAGGGAAGATTTAGCTCAGTCATTCGTGTAGATTGGGTTGCCCATCAAAGACATGCAGGATCTGACGGCTGCAGATTAAAAGGCAAACAGCTGTTGGGAATTTTTTTGTTTATCTGCCTCCCCCTCTTCTCTTCCTTCACTTTTCCTGCTCCTGTCCTGGCATCTTTACAAAGTGTCCTCAAACCTTTGTAAAAGCACATTTTAGCAGCTCAGGTAAACTTATCCCAGCTATAACCTTCAAAAGAGGTCAAACGCAGACAAAGAGCTGAAGGTAAAAATAAAATCCGCCCACTGTAATGAATATCACGTCCCGCTGATGTGGCTGCTAAAGCTTGAAATGCATCTGTGATAATGAATAAGCAGACGACTTGTTTATGAGCGGGAAGGTCACAGCAGAAGTGGAAACACAACTGAATACATTAGGTGGTCTCAGGCAGATACAGACCATTTCTCAACTCATCACATTCAGCCCATATATGAGCTTCTCTTCCTCTAACAGTGTCTTCTGTTTTTTAGGAGGAAGGTGTTGTGAATGTACTCATCTGCTCTCAAACACAAAGACAGAGAGTGATTTTCCTCCTGTTTGTGTGATTCAGTCTCTGCTGAATCAAGCGGGACGCTCGGAGCAGGGAACCTGATGACAGCACACATGCAGAGCCGAGTCAGGGGAAAAAACACTGAAGCACAGCCAGGGCCTCATGCTTTCCCAAAGCACTTGCAGGGCGTGATGTGATGCCATGTAAACGGCCCCCCTCCCTCGCTCCCTCCGCCTGAGGAAAGAGTTTGCAAGCTTTCTCATGGCTCCTCCACAATGGCATGTTTGGAAGCTGCCCGTCGACATTGCTTAATTAGGCGAGGAGTTGATTAATTTGTACTAATTGACAGCTAATTTAAGGACTGGGGGCACATCGGATTGACGTTTATAGGGGAGCAGAGGCTATGTGAGGTCAAGGCAGCACACTGCGGATGGATGGATGGATGAGCTGTGACCCCCCCCACCCCTCCATATGGAGGAGCAGCTCTGCATGGACTGCCCCGAAGAGGCTGCTCAGCTGCAGGGTGGCTGCTGAGGGTGACAGGCAGCCACCAGTGCTTGCAGCATATTGAGGACGCCAGGTCTGTTTTCACATCAACACTCAGCAGACTGAGCAGCGTTCAACAGTCACCAGGCATCAACAAGTGTCTGGTCACATCCTGTGTGAACTGAGACTTAAAGTACTGTATAAGGATTCTGCAAAGTATCCATTCTCTTTGTAACCAGGGACCGAGCAACCAAGAATGTTTATTGTATTGTTAGTCTACTTACGTACACATTTGAGATACTTGTACTTAACTTCCTCTGTCAGGCTTTGTAACGTTTTAATTCACTACATATTAAATGGAAAAATTAACTTGTAACTGTTTAAACCAAACGGTGCATAAACTGAGTGAAATAAGATCAATCTGGATATAACAGTAAAAAGCAACGTAGGATACACCAGCACCTGTAATAATTGAACACTCTAAATAACACAGAAAGGATTAGTTTTCTTATTGACATTTTCAAAGCAGGATTTAACATTTAATTAAGTACTTTTTTTATTTTAAGCAGTAACTGTACCATTTATTTAAATTTCATGTTTGTGTTGCAAAGTTTGAAACTTTGATATTTGCTGTTATAAATGTTTCCACGGCATAAATAAACAGAGGGTGTTATTGTTTCTAATAAGCCATTCAGTCTGCAGTTATGGATGTTAATAAGTAATCAATAGTGTTTATCTTTTTAAATAGCAATCCATATCTCTGCACTAGCTCCACAACTTGTTTCCAGAATATAAAGGAAAGTGAATTTAAGTGTTACGTTTCTAAATAAAGTGGTACTAAACATTGTATAGGGATTGTGTTACCCATGTCAATACTTGCGATAATTGTGTAACAGTAACATTATTAACATCATTGGATAAACGTTACAGCCTATATCATTGTGTGTAGGCCACTTTCTGTGCAGCTGGATTATCCTACACAGTCCTGACTGCAGCTGTTAGCCCATTAAATGTGATTTCTGGCCCCATGGTCCATGCTGTGTCCAAGACCCTCTGTCCCGGTCTCAGCACACACGGGGGCAGTAGGTGTTTCTGAAAGCTGAGGAATTGTGTAAATAACCCATATTTTTTTCAGAGGGGTGAGCCAGGGTCCGTGTGAGAGGCAGGGGGTGCAGCCACCGAGGCAATGGCGGCCTCTGTCCGTGTGAATCGGAAAGACGCTCGGGGGGCTTATTAAGAGGCCTGGGGAGAAGTGTAACTTGTTGGGAGCGAGCGACCAGAGCCTCAGCGACATCTCCAGCCGAGAACAGTCCGAGGCATTGTCCTACCTAATTATGGCGGATGGACTTCTTTTTGTTTCCCATTCGGCACGCCTGTCTGATTCTCTTTTTGCCCGGCTGCTAGCTCCGACGACGCTGAAGTGTGCTAATTAGAAAAGAAATGGTCCTAGTAATTATGTCAACTCTCATTAACTGCGACGACAATGAGCAATATTATTTTTACGCAATGTTTTGTGTAGGTAGTGGGACCCTGCTTCTAATGCTCATTAAACGGAAAACCTGCCCTGGTAGTCGTGGGAGCACTCCCACGTCGGGGGCTCCTTTCACTTCCACAGCCGAGTTAGCATCATAAAAACTGCTGCATCATCAGAAATAGCTGCTCTGGCTGCAAGCTCCTATCACCTTATGAAAGCCAAATTCTTCTCATGTTAAAACTTTATTAATACAACCTCACAAATTGCAAAAAAGATGTAAATCAAGTTTAAAATAGAAATAAGAATAAATAGAGAAAATATAATCAAGGCAGGTCTACAAGCTACAGAGACATTCTGTGAAAAGTAGTAAATCATATGAAGTTTCCATTAAAAGGAAAGGCATCTATCTAGAGGAGGTAAACTGAGGAGTGTGGAAAGATGACGTCAGCGTTTAGCTGCAGTTCACTGTCTGAGAGTCTTTGTCGTAAAGGTCTGAACATGTTCAGATGATATCGCTAAACACAGATCTGATTCAGCTTGAAATCACAAATGTCCCGCCACTTGAAGAACAAAGAAAAAGACGGATTTGTCACTTCTTGGGTCTCTCCAAGATGTTCAGGAACTTGCCTCTGGTCATTTCCCTCGCTGGAAAAACAAGAAGACACAAAATCACATCATCAGCATAAAGAGCTGCCCAGGTTAAGAGACCAGTTATAATCATTACCTACTGGAAACTACCGGACGGATTACTTCGCAACTTGGTGGAAGGATGTCAGGAAAGAACCCATTTAAATTTGGTGTAGATCCGAATCAGGGAGCGGATCCAGGATTCTTTTTGGCACTTTTTTTAAAATTGTGTTTTTCAACATTTTAACCAAATAATTCATTGTTCTAGATGAAAAACAAAGAACAGCTTTTTTTGGTGGACTGATATTTATGAGTATTTGAAGTCCGATGCGGCTTGATTGAAGTTAAGAGGACTGTTGGCCCTTGGCGGAGGTGCCTGCTCTCCTGAGTGCTAATCGAGTTGTTATTATGATCATAAGTCTCCAGATTAGATAAGTTGGTAAAACCAGAACAAAGCCGTCAGCCTCACACGTCTGCCTGCAGCTCTTACCACGTCTGAACCGTTGTTTAGTTATGCAAAGCATGTATTTAATATCTGCAGCATCACGCTGGGAGGTAATTTATACAAACATCTGTTCATTCACGACATGGAAAACAACATAAAATGGAGACATAGCTACCACATAGTCTTGTGATATGCCTGATTGGTATCTCAGTGTAGTGAAGCTCACGTACTCAGACCTACTGCATTAAACGGTGATTTGTGTCTTTGTACGTCATTAGAGAGAAAAGGTGCAAAATGTCTCTATTACCCTCGACATGCAAATATGGAATGTTTATAAAAAAGTGACAGATTATTAATTTAGTAAATATAATATCTTTGTTATAATCTTGATATTTTACTGTACTGTATTTTAAGTACATATTTTTGTTTCTTTAAGGATTAGGAACCATTATTTTTGGTTATACACAGTATACAGAGTTCTATAATTCATATTGTTCTGACTTTAATAACTTATTTATTTATTTTTGCTACCGCAGAGCTGCGAGAAACAATTATATTTCTATTCTATTTTCTTTGAGACCAAATCACAAAACCTGTGAATTAATGAACCCTTATATAAAAAATTGTAACTAGTATCTTTGATTTTGCTAATTTGACCCAACTACTCATTCTGTCACACACATCTGACATTTGTGATGCCAATAAAACAAATTGGTTAAATTATTGACACGTGTAAACAAAGCATAGAGGTAATTCCTTGTCGACAAGATGTCTGGGTGGTTTCCAGTCACCTAGGTGAACTATATACCACCCAAGTCCCTGCAGAAGGCCCTTTGTGAAACTGATCTTCACTGGGAGTGAAATCATTTCTGAGGCTTTTCTGCCAAAGTCAAACTGTTGTGTCACTATGGAGACGGTGAGGACTTTCCTGCAGTATCGTCATAAACCCTGGAGAGCCACCTCCCAGGTACAGTAATCACTCTCTGTTAAAGATAAGAAGAGGATCAGCCTCTCGGCACCACTACAGTCTTTATCAGCACCAAGCTGGAATCACCTCAGCTACTTTATTTTAACTAACCTTGTACACCACACAAATATAACACAGGAGCGCAGCCGAGTGAGGACTGATTTCAAATGGGAATTAAAGTCATCCACCTTAACGATGCATCTAAGAAGAATGTGATCAGGATCTCAACTGCTGAGTGCCTGTGTGCTGGTTTGAAGGGGCCCCGCCTCCCCCTGTCCACGGTAGCTAATGAAAAAAGCCGGGTCAGTTACTAATTTAGATGAGTCGCACAGTGTGGAATGATAATGGTGCATCTGGGCGTGGGGGCCACGTCACCTTGAGGTGTCCGTCATTAGGTTAAAGATGATGCTAATTGGAATGGGACAGATTCATTTTGCACTTTGCTGTCTCTTCAAATCACGCTAAACAAAGTCATCAGGGGAACCCTGCACATGCACGGGTGCTTCAGATTGAAATGAAGCCATCAAAATTAGGCGAGAGAAAGTAATTAAATTGAGATGACCCTAAAACCACAAGTGCCTTGATGCCATTTCATTATTAGGAGAAGTTATGGTATGAACGGTATGGGCTAGCAGTTCATATTTTTGAATCTAAAGGTGTCATCCTTCTGATTCTCTTGTTATCTCTTCCTCCATCTCTTGATGAGCCCAAACTGTAAAACAGATCAAAGAGGGCGGAGCCCTCTCCTCCTGAGACCCCTCAGCCCACCAAGCATTTTATTAATTATGGCTCAGTTCAGCCTCCCGCTACTCAGACAGAGACTCGTAGACATGATATCATCTCATTAAAGACCCAATTAAATATAAATCAGTGATCAATTTATAATGTCTCTCTTTTTTATAAAAATACTAAATATATAGAAAAGTGATGTGACTGGCAAGTTGAGGTGGGATCTGATTTTGGTGATGAGGCCAAACAAAATTTAAGAAATGTGTTACAATATATGCAAGACAAGGTAAAGTGTGCATAGGTAGTGGGACCACGGAAAGAGAAACAATTGCCAAAGTCGCAGATTTAATGGCAACAACAGCTCTATTCTTTTCAAGTGGCTCAGGAAGCCACACCCTGTTTTTCTGTGCATTTTCAGTTTCAGTCATATAAAAATATCAGTGACAAAGCCAAGAATTCAATAAGTAAAAATGTCACAAAAGAAAGTACAACAGAGTGCAATGAAAAGATATTCAGATATTCAGCAGGTATGACCTGGTGTATGTAAATCACTTGACTTAAATGTCACCGAGGCTTCTATTCTACTGGAGAAATGAAGGGATGTTACAGACAGAACCATCAGATATGTGTGGATAGAAGAGGAGACTGACTTCCTCAAATGAACACAGAAAAACAAACAAACTACATATTTCTATCGCATTTTCCACATTGTTTTTGCTTGAGGTTAGACTTGCGCTCTTTTAATTACATCATCTCATTGCAAACCATTTCCTCTGGAATAATTTAATGGTCCTGACTTGGAGAATTATTACCACCAACCACTTGTCTCGATGCACCCAACTGCTTATGTTTTTGAAGGGTACTGGACAGAAACATGAATTCATTTGCATGATTATTTACCAATTATTTGGAAATTTGCTTAAAATTCATAAAATATTTGTAGTTACGTGACAGTGAGTTAGTATGTGAGACACTGATACTGAAATGTATCCTTTATTCATTCACACCTGAGACACGTTAAATGTCTTCAGTGAAAAATACTAGTCATAAAAATTTCAAAATAAAAATCTGAAGAAAAAATGTGATAATAAATGGATGATTTCAGATGTGACTGTAACTGCTGTATTATCAAGTATTATTTATCAATCATTTATTTTGTATTAACAGACAGGCTTAGCTTAGAGAGCCTCTAAATCACCCACTACTACACACACACACACACAGACAGACACACACGCGCTTTGTCATACAACATGGGAGATCAATACTGATTAGTGGGATTTAGAGATTTGTTTAGTTGATTAGAAAGGTCAATTACTAATTTTGCACTAAGTTAATCAGCATCTTGTTACGGCTGCCATCCATACTAAATGACACCTTATGGATTCTGGGGGCCATTTCCTTGCCCTGTTGATTTGTTGCTATCCTATTATCATTTAGCCGCGACTGGTGTGAGATTCCATCATAGTCTAACATGGTCATTCAGTAAACAGCCACATTGTCCTGCATATAGTTTTTTTTACCTAAATCTGATATTCAGCGTTGCTTGTATTCAACTTTTTATCTCAGGGACATTTCATTTTCATGCATAAACAGACACAATATAAAAAGAAACAGAAATTAGTCAAGTTATCATCAGGCTGAGGGATTACCGCCCAGATAGATAGGCCACTATAGAGCAGATAACAGTGGAGCAGCCTGCTAAAGGTCTCTGCCTCTTGTAGCCCACACTCCCACATCATCAGTCCACTGATCCTCTGGATATAGATCTACGTTTGATTACTGCTGCTAAGCTGTAACAATAACAATGGAGATGAACTTATCTGAAGAAAAACTCACTCTAAAGCCTGAGGCAATTCGGATTTTTATAATTAAAGCCAACACTACAGGAAATTCTGTGGTGCAAACCTTAATGTTACAGCAATTTTATTTTCAGCTCCAGGCCAGCAAATGATTTTCATTTGCCAAATCCCTGGTGGCTGAAATGTAAATGCAGAGGAAACGCGGTGGAGTAACATCTTACTTTCCCCTCGTTTACGGTGAGTGAGCTGGGTGTCATTGTCACAACCCGCCCCCAGGCCCCTACCCCACAACTCCCCTGTGTATAAAATGAGAGTAATCATCGCTCTGCCCCCCCCCCCGCCTCCCCTCCCACACACAAGATGGCATGCTCCCAGTGAGCGGCTGGACCCCTGTTAGCTCCAAAGATAGATGACCACCTGGGTTAACAGGAGTCCTGGCCCCCCGGCCGCGACTGCCCCGATTCACTTTCATTAAGAGTTAAGAGGACTTATCTGACCCTCACTGCCCATGTCCGAGTGCCACTCAGCTATAACGGGCTTTAAGCTTTATTTAATGGATTTAACATCCACTTTCACTGCTATCCTCCCCGGGGACGAGGGAGACACGGAGGAGATGAAACGCACACACAAACACATGAGCAAAGAAACACTTGGAGGCACACACATTCAGCATACACATCCCCACCCCCACTCCCCCTCCCACAACCAGACACCCCCGCCCTGCAACACATACACCTGACGCTCATGTTTGTGTTCAAAATTCAATTACCCACTTATTGATACTTCACAGGGATATTTAAGATGCAGACACGAGCTGTGATTTCCCAGGGGAGCCACTGGTTCCTCTTTATGTCCCAACCGAGAGGGCCCACCCCTCCTCGCCTCTTCCTCCCACTTCTCCAATGCATTTTCGCCTGGTTGACACACCACACACACACACACACACACACACATATACACACACCCAAAAACAAACACATCTGCACCTCCCATCCCCTGCCCCAGCCTATGCCTGTTCAAGAGGTGTCCTTATTAATAGGCAATCAGTCAAAAATCATTCATTAAAAAGCCTAAAAGGTTTTACACCCGCACTATGATTAGCTGGGAAAGAAAATCCAATGAATTCCTAATGCCTTTATGGAAATGAGGTGTCATTTCCGATCTGCTCAGGGAGGCGGCAAGCAGGCAGAACTAAGGAGCAGTGTTCAAGTGTGTGTGTGTATGAATGTGTGTGTGTGTGTGTGTGTGTGTGTGTGTGTGTGTGTGTGTGTATTAAGCGCTGCCTCCCTCTTCTTTCACACTTCTCCAACACTGATCCTGGTTAAGATGTGGACAGGCTCTGTCACACACAGCTGCAACCTGCTATAGCGAGGAAAGAGATACTTCACCCTGCTGCAAAACATGTTTGGTATGGCTCACATTTCTTTCAACAGGCAATGACTATAAGTAGCAGCAGTATTACCAAACAACACACCCAATAATTCGGAAAAGAACAATTTGAATGATCTAACCACACCAGGTTACTGAATATTGAGATGATAAACACTGAGCCTCTGAACTGGACCATCCTCTATCCTTGTCTCAGTTTCCTTACAAGGAAACACACAACCCTGACATTCATCGCAGCTACGAGCCCACAGAGACACAGAGGAGTAGTAGAGGGTGAGGAGGAGGAGGAGGAGGAAGGGTAGTAACGGCAGTGGTGGGGAGGCATCCCCTGTTCCTCATTCAGCGGCTGTCAGCTCAGGCACTTCATAACCGCCCGCTCCGCGGTCAGCCCGTCCTGATGGATTGATGGAGGCACATTAGCGCCAGTGGGGCCCAGTGAATGCAATCATATTCAGCAGCGGCATGCTTCTAATAGGCCGGAGATTGATCCTGAGGGTGAGGAGGAGGTGGTGGTGTTGAATGAGGGCCCATTAGGAGCTGTCAGTGCAGGGCAACCTTCAGCCTCACCTTCACAGGGGGGGATTCAACAGGGGGTCAGCCTGGGTCTAAGCTGGGTGGCATCAGGGACAGAGGACAGGTGCTCTGTGGTGCTACGGAGGTGACAACAGGTGGTCGTACACCCAGAATACACTGAGTGACAATGTTTTTACCAATATCTGTTTTTCCGTTATAATGTGTACAGAGAAAATTCGTGCGTGACAATATCTTTGTACCACTAAAGATGGAACGATCTAGCTAAAGCTGCCTTCAGATCAGACATGCACTCAGATTCTTCTCCTGAAGTTATTCGTGGGTGTATACGTGAGAGTGCCAATGTCTGAATAAGTTGCTCTGGACTTTCTCTGAGTTTTTCCTGCCAGCCTTCTGGTAAAATATCCAGGGAATCCACCATGAGTGAGTGAGAATGTTGATGACATTTCTAACATGGGACAGATGCCAAACTGAAAAATAACCCCAAAAAGAATACAAACATTTCAGGATAAAAAGGGGTGCCCTAGAGGACGCTGAAGAAAATGTCAACTTGGAAAGATGAGATTCATGAGCTTTTGGTTGTATGGGCAAGCACTGGTGTCAATGAGATGCAAACAATAATATGTGCTTTCTGCAGACTTTATACATCATGTCCTGCCTCCTGCTGCTCTACCTAGATGCCACTTGTCAACTGAATGCTTTGGAGATTTTTCTGTTGTTGTGAACACGTCTGACCGAGAGAATCTCCTGCTGCATTCTTCATATGTGAAGGACAAACTCTGCGTTATGTCTGGCCAAATAGGGTCAGTTCGTGTCTGAACATTTTTTATGAACCTGTGAATTTCACCAGCCAAAATATTTACAAGATAGCCATGCAGAGTGGCAGCTTTCTCTGTTTAATGCTCCCACCAATGACAATAAAGGAATGGTAATTTAAACACTGGTGCATATCCTCTTGAGGACCTTTATCAATGTCATACTATGAAATGTTTTCATATAATTTTAAAGGAAACATTCTTGGCTTTCTTCAAAGCCCACAGTTAGTTTGGCCAACACAGGTCACTTTAACTTTTTCCTACAACTTAACAAAACTTGTGAGTACAATTGTTGGAATTTTCTATGATTGGTGACTGAAGCTAGCTGGAGATACAGAAACGACGGCACTACAGACACTATAAAATTAACAAGAGTATTTCCTTAAATGAGCATCCTGGTGAGACAAGTGTTAAATGTCAACGTCACCTTGAGCCTACATGTGTGATAGAGCACCACCACCAGCTCCAGCAGCCATGTTACCAGTCGTCTCTGCCCTACACTGAATCCCAGAGGAACACTCAGCTTTCAATTACCTCCAATAACAGCACTTATCAGAGTCTTCAGCTCTCCCCAGAGACCCCAGGCTTGATGCCGGCGATCAGCGGCCCACGACAGGGGCATTCATCATGGGGCGGAGTAACAGCTGGGGCCCAGAGGAAGAGACACGCGTCAGGCCCCTGTGGGACCAGACCGGGCCCGGCCAGCGTCACACAGTAAATTACTGGGGGTGCTGTTAGGGAGGGGAAGTGGGCATAAGGGGGCGTCACATCCTCCCTTCACATCTATGTTAACACATGTGTGCAAACAGGAGCATGCAGCAACATGTGCACAGTACATGAGCTGCAGGAAAGAGCAGGAACCAGCATCAGAGCTGCTTAGGTGGATTCCATCCACAGGGGAATGATGTTCTTTGTAATGTCTGGTTCAGGTCCTCACAGCAGTCGGGTGGGTGAGTTTTCATAGCTTGATTGTGCTGTGCCCATTAACAAGCTCCCTCTTTAATGGTCCACATGTTGAAGGGGGAGGGGCAGTAAATCCTGTCCCCTGCCCTTCCTCTGCCCTGACTCCGCGGTGTCTCGTTTATGGGGAGTGAAGAGTGCACAAACATGATGAAAAAGTAGCTGAGATTTACAAGGCCTCCCATGACAGCCAGGAAAAGGAGAAAATTAAACCAGAGAGCATTAAACAGGCACCCATTACAGGGCTGCTCCGACACCAATAATAACCATCATTGTATCCCATCATCCCGAGGTACACGACATGATTGCAAAGCCTGCGGTCCTACACCTATGACAGCTAACATCTTCATTCCAGCCAGATTACCGCCTCTCTGGATTTAGAGTCATGCAGATTAGACACTTTCCCAACAAAATCACCTTGTGACTCGTCGTCTATGCAAATACAACACATGCCACACAATCTATAGATGCTTCCTGTAGTTTGTTAATATGTATTTAAGCTCCCCTGACTCATGTAGTTTGTCTTTTTAGATATTTGTGCAACTCCTTTTAAAGTCTGGAGGATTTCTTAAGATAATTAAAAAGTTTATACTTATGCATCACTTTATTTGACATCAATAAATTCATAAATACCATCTGTCTTTATGAAGAATGAGCAGTTAGCTTGTTATAAGCCAAAAGGGTTGCTGGCCACACTGCATTATTTCTACTGCTCTTTCTCTACATTAGGTCACTTTTCCCTTATACACATGGATTTAACTGATTTAACCTACATGTAAATTTATTTATACATCCGCTCACAGTGAGGGGGCGGCTACACCACAATTCTTCACTGCTTGTGTGCTTTTTCACTGGACAAATAAATACCCATCTTTCTCTTAGGAAAATATGAGCACTTATCTACATCTCTCTAATCCACACTCCACAAGGATTATGACAATAGAGGTAGTGGGGACTGGATTAAAATGTAGATTTTGCCTCCATCAAATGCTCGAGCACTTGTTGTGTGGGCTCTTGTGGGGCATGACCCCATTTCTTACCTTTTCCTATTTAACAAGATTGACCCAAATCCATTATTTTAAGACCTCAAGGTCATTTTATTTACGCTGTTTGTCAGGCGTGAAGAGCTGACTCTAAATCGCAAAGTTTTATTTTCTACATTTGACCACTGCGTAAAAAACACATAAGCTTGTGTGCAGGGAACCTGTTTGGGTTTTGAATGTGAAAGTGAAAATCCACCCGCTCGATGCAAAAGGATGTGAGCACCATCTAGTGGTGACATGTGACGTTTAAAGACACCTTATATTTGGATCAAGCCAAACGCTTTTATGAACATTGTCTGTGCTGTGAGTGTGAGTGTGTGTGTGTGTGTGTGTGTGTGTGTGTGTGTGTGTGTGTGTGTGTGTGTGTGTGTGTGTGTGTGTGTGTTGTTCATGTACTTACACTCCTCTAAGCCCAGCTGGTAAGCCAGGTTCTGAAGTCCTTTGACCTTCTCCATCAGGTTGGCTGTGGTCAGACTCCCCAGCTCTGCAGAGGCAGAACAGGACCGTTAATAAAATCTTTATTTAACTAGTTTCAACAAAATGTTATCCCGTTTGACAGGATTATATCTGAACGCTGTTTCACTACAATCATCTTGTTTTTATCACCAACTGTTGCAGGTGAACTGAAAATAACCACACATCTGGAAATAAAGTACAGGTACACACCTTTCAACATCTCAATGTCCTCACTCTCTAATTCAGCCATCCACTTGGGAGGTGAGTTAGTGATGGGCTGAAACATAAGACACAACAAAAGTCTCAGCAGACAACTCACCAAAGATTTACACAGCAGGCTTATAGAATATTATAGAGTATGTGTCTGGCCTACTGAATGATCTGGTTTGTAAATCAAAGCGAGTCATGGTGACTATAACTCACGTTTTTACAAGATGCAGCAAATTCAGCCACACCAGGCACTGTGTGAGAGATTACAAGATAATTAAACACAACATTTTAACATAACTCCATAATAAGAAGACATAAGAGTGTAAACTTACACTGTTCTGGCCACAGGTCTGGTGACGCTCTGTCCAACTTCTCAAAACTCAGCAAAGACGACTCAAAGTCATCACCTGAAAACACAATGAGGGCGGTACAGTGGTGGAGCAGTTAACACTGTTCAGCAAGAGGTTTTTGGTTCTGTTTGCATGTTCTCTTCATGTTTGCGTGGGTCTTCTCCGGATTCCTCCCAAAGACATGCAGCTCAGGTCGACTGGAGACTTAAAGTTGACTTTGTGTGTGACTGTCAGTGTAAATGTTTCTCTCTGTATGTTGGTCCTGTGATACACTGATGATCTCTCTAGGGGGAATTCCACCACAAGCCCAGTCACTCCTAGAGTTAAACCAATGTACTCAAACAAAGAACTATATTTGTTTTGCATTGGTAAGTATGTGTAATCATAATTGGGTTTAAAAAGTGTTTAACCTTTAGCTGGCCAAAGGTTATAGGTTATGTTATATAAATGCAAGTTGTTTTTTAAAGTTCATACAATAATCCATGCAAATGTTTTAAAAGTGACACATGCCAACATCATATTTCATATTTATTCTTTTTTCTGTCAGATACAGCTATGTATAGACAACGTTTGAAATGTAAGTTGATTCTACAACAACCCTCACTGATATGAAAATGAATGGTCTTAAGATTGACACTTCAATTCTCACATTGCACCTGTGTTGTATTACTGTACGATATTTCATGTTAACAGTTGATTAACTGACCAATGTCTGATGAATCAGCAGCTTTTTTAGGAATTAAATATTCTATGAAACATTTTCTGTTTCCAGCTTCTGAGATGTGACCATTTGATGCTTTTTCTTGTTGGATGTTATGGTGAAATTAATATCTTTAAGTTTTAGACTGTTGGTCAGAAAAAAGATCTGAAGGAATCAGCTTGGGGATGTTGGAAAGTGCAACTATATATTAATAAACCACCACAATTTTGATGAATAGCAAAAAACAAAAGTTCAATGTCCTTCAATATAATACTTATAGTTTGTCCAAGCACAGTGAGGAGGTATTACGCGTATTTGATCTACATCAGATGTGTTTAAAACCATAAAACTTTACTTCGTCTTTAGATTTAAAAGAAATAATGATATCACATTTGTCCTGATACTTATCAATAAAGACATATATGAAAATGTTCATCTTGGCATAGCCTTTGGCCAAATAGCCCAGACGTAACTGTAAGAATCACTTCGCGGTGGATTCTTGTTTTACACCAGACAATTAAGCGATTGATAGAAATAAACTAGGGGCAGATCACTCAATGATAATCAGTGGTTGATTTCTTCCCGGAAACATACAGACCTGAACACTACCCTCATCACAAGAGCACAACAGTCATGTATTAGATTTCATTATATGTTATCTGCAGCACATGTTGGTGTGAACTGGGTGTGTACAGTTCATTACACTGTTAAACCAGCGTACAACCTGCTGTGAATACAACGTTACGTCCAAGGTGAGACGTGAGAAATAAAGCAACTACAACTACAGTGGTCAGTAAAGTGTGTCGGTGCTGTGACTTCACTGTCACACACACACACACACACACACACACACACACACACACACACACACACACACACACACACACACACACACACACAGGTGATGGAGCCTCGGACGGCAGCTCGGTGTGTTTACTGTTGTGCTTCCTGTGAGCTAACGATTAAAAACACCGGCAGACGGTAAGAACACAGCTAAACACGTGTTTTCCGTCGTCTCCGCGTGTTCGTGTGGAGCAGCGGGGGAGCAGTCCACAGTTCAACGCGTAATAACGTCGAAATCACGGTTTAAACGCGGCGCAGCGGAGAAGAGAATTAGAATTTACCTCCATTTGGAGACGCCATCTTCAGAATACGCACGTGACCGACGACAGCCAATCACAACGGCCGCGCTCGGAGTTGACGTGTTTCATTTGTAATTCCCGAACACGCCACCAGGGGCGTGACGTCAAGTACAGAGAGGTAGGAAATATACGTTCTATTTACGTGATGCAGCCACAGCGCACGTTCTTTACGTAACATACGTACATTGTGTGTGTACCCCCCCATGTGTGTTCTCAGTAAAGCTGCACGGTTTTCAATAATGGTTAGAATATTAAATACTGACACTAATATTAACAATATAATAACAATAATAATGATGGTGATGATATTAACATCAGAAATAATAATTTAATAAGAATAATACAAGTAATAATAATAACGATTATTATATTAACATCAACAATGACAATATCAGTAATATAATAATAATAATAATTGTAATCATGCAACTGTAAAGAAAGTAAAGTTTTATTTAATTTATCAATTATTATTTACATTACCTTATTATCATTTATTTAGATGTATTTAGTATAGCACCTTAGCCAACTTAGACTGAAGTCACAGTGTGCCTGAGATTAATAAAAGAAAACAATCAAAGCAGTGATAATCAATAAATATATACAACAGAAGAACTGTGAAATAAATGCATAGTTTCAAACGCTTCAGTGTTTGACAAAGGACAGTTTGAATAAAAAAATGTTGCAGGGTAAAGCTGTTACTTAAAATGATGGAGTAGGTGAGAGTGACTGGCTCTTGTTTGGTCATTCATTTTGATAGCATGTTGCTTTATTTGGTGAGACAGGTCAAGGGTCATGAAAACAGGCCCAGTGCCAGACCATAGAAGAAACATCATGGACGGTAAAACACTGTAACAAATGACTTTGGATATGAGTAGAGTCCCAACTGGGCCCCAAGATGTTAGGGACATGGACCCAGGTCTGACCAGCCTGTGGTGAGCCTGCACAGCCAATACACTTGAAGATGCTGAGGTACACAACTGATGACATGTCACTTATATCTGCTGCTGGTCGCCAACATCTGCTGCTGGTTGGCAACTTATCAAACTAGTGCGGAAGACTTTTTAACATACAAGGGATATTCACTATTTTGTCCTATGTTCTAAAAAAAAAAAAAAAAAAACATATCAATGTAGACAATTATAGCCTTGGGTACAATCTTGACGATATAAGAATCAATAAACACAGAATATAAGAATACCACAGTTTATTGATAACACTGAAATGTACATAACACAGAGTCAGCAGTAGTCTTGTAGTGTCATATAAACAGAAGCTGGTACTGATACAAAAATAACAGAACTAAAATCAACACAACAGCCAAAAATAGTGTCTGACAGACAATAACGGTGTAATAAAGTTTGTTTTTTGAAACTGAGCAGCATTTATTATTCTGATTTTCTTTCACCAGCTCCTTTCAGGCACTTTAGCTTATTATCGAGACACAGACAGGAGACACACGAGAGTTCTGGATGTAAGCTGCGTTGTGAGTCAAGGCAGCTCGGTGATGATCCTCCACAACACTCTGGTTCTCTTATTGCACTGATTCAAGTCTGTCTTCTCCACCTTTCTTTATACAACAATACTTGGAAATTATGACACGCATAAATACTTGGACAGGTAGTTTAGCAGTGTGTCGAGTCAGTACCTTATTTGAATTAAAGACCAATAAAAAAACTAATGTCTGTGAGAGACATGAATTAGTCCTTCATATCCAGAACATTTTTGTGTCGTCGTTGTGCGGAGCTGCCTAGAACTCCCAGGAGTCCATCCACTTGAGGCCTGCCATGGCGCTGCCTGGCTCGTGTGCCAGAGGACCCGTCATCCCATAGGAGAGTGGATGGAACAGGTAGAAACTACAAGACAGGGAATGTGATCATTGTAATTTAAGACCACAACGATGAGGTCAATGCTTTGTTAAAGGTTCAGTGAGTAGAATTTAGAAACATCTAGTGTAAAAACTCAAAAGGTGTTTAGTTTTTTCAGTTTGGACGACTGTAAAAAAACATGGCGGCCTCCATAGAGATGCTGCTCTCATGTGTGTACAGTAAATATGAATCTACAACAAGGAGAAGAATAAACACTGGAGGAGTCGAAAAGCAGGTAAAAGCTGAAAGAATCCATCTCCAAATCTAAAAAATGTACATGTATATTGTTATTTATGAAGCAAGTGGAAATGAGATGTAATATGTTAAACATACAATATTGAACTTCGGCTGCTACAGGTCCCTCAATCAAAACAACAATGTAAGATCTAGCCTGATGACGTCATTGAGCTGCGCCGGATCATGGGCGTCGTCTTCACAACCATTGCTAATGAAAATCTACCTGATACGTTTATAAATAAATGAGGTCATGTATTAAAGTTTTATTCATCAATCCACCTGAGTGACTAATACAAACCCCAAGAAATGTAGACTGGCTTGTAGGAGTTTTTTTTACATAGAAATTACTGAGTTTTATATGGTACAGGTATTTTCTTCTTTTAGGTTTAAATAGAGCCAGGCTAGCTGTTTCCTTCTGCTTCCTGTTTTTCTGCTAAACTAAGCTAGCCTCCTGCATTTTGGAACTAAGAAGGGAAAATGGGTTTAAAAAGCAGCTGTATCATCACAAGAAACTCATTATATGCAACCAACAACACATAAGGATGATAAAACCTTTATGACATCATAAGAATGGAAGACAATAAAAAGTGGCCTTCACAGTAATTACTCTCGTTGTGACCTCACCTGTAAAGAACAGTAAACAGAAGGACCATCTGCCCAGCTCTCTGCAGCCAATCAGAATAAGGCGGGCGGAGCAGCAGGTCAGTGCTTTCTAACAGGACGTCAAGTGTAACTCCTATGACAAAGAAACAGAATGATGAAACCAGAAACAATAGGAAAGCAGTTTGAAGATCACACAGCATTAAGGATGAAAATAAACGCCATGAGATCAAATGTAGGTGAAGACTACAAATCTGTTACGTTCAACATATATTTGTTCACATTTTAGTTAATCTGCATCATTAAAATGAGCCATTAGAAGTAACTGTCAGCAATTGTACCAAAATGTTAACCCACAACTATCACTGGATGAATTTGACACAAATTAATCATAAAAAACGACTAAGAACAAAAACTAACAACTAAGATAAAAGGGTGAACAGTTTTTCTGAGATTTATATACAGATTCATTCACAAACAAGGGTATAATGATATCCTGAGACAGTCACACTGAAGCTAAAAATAATCGTATCAGGTTATGTGTATTTGACTGAGACTGAGAAAGATTGAAACAATCAGCTCCATATGAAAACCTCTGCTGTGTATGATGGAGAGGAATTGGGGCAAAATGCAGTAGTGGGATTGGATACCTGTTAACATGCTGCTGAAGAGCATGGCAGGGAAGTAGTGGTGGTAGTAGAGGACGCGGCCCATTGTGTAGAAAGGTGCATAGTGAAGAATCCAACCGAGGAGAAGCAGGCCTCCTCCTCTCATGAGAACATGAGAGTGCTCTGAAACACAGAGAGGACAACAGGTCATTTACTTCATGTTAAAATAAACTGATTAATGAATTATCTGCTGCTGCTGCTCTATCAATAATGTTACCCATTCTTTTTTGGTCCAATGTGAAACCTCTTTGGAGAGCTACAGACGCCACTGCCACCATGATGAGATACATGCCCAAACTGGCCAGGTTCATCCACCAGATCACCTGAAAACAGGATTTAATCATGAGGATTTGAATGTTTATTGATCAGACAGGGGGAGACGACATGAGGGAGAGAAGACTCACCGGGTTCCCCAGCAGGTAAACACGATACTCTGTGTCATTCACCCCTGAAAACCTCAGTCCCTTCAAAGAAATAAACCCATCGGTGGTTAAAACAGAGAAGTTCTTAATTTGAATTAAGTTAAAAAATAAACCTCATTCATTTCACCTGGTAGTTGATGGGCCAATGCCAGGGCTTAGAGTTCATCTCATTGTCTTTGGGTTTCAAGCCACTGTTGCCCTGAAAACAAAAAGTATTTATTTTTTGTTTTTTCCAATAGTTTCTTTAAACACAGATCGATTTTTTAAAGGTTTCTTACTCGGATCATAACAATATGAGACTCCAGTAAGATCTCCAGGAAATGGGGCTTCAGCACAGACAGACTGATGTTGGGTACTGCAGTCAAAACATAAAGAGGTAAATATGTTGGTTAGTACGGGTTATTTGAAAAAGTATTTAAAAATACAAAGCAGCACAAGTGACAAGTTTATCGTACATTTGGGATTGATGTGATCTTCAATGTTCCACTGAGAGCTCGGAGTTTCCTTCAAGTAAGGGCTGCAGGTCACCTCCACCTGTTCCCAGCCCCTGAATGGAGACAAAACCTTTAAAATGATTTGACTGTTCCACTCACACAAAAGAATCTTGTGAAGTCGAAGGGGAAGTCAAAGGGGGATTACGATATTTTTCCACCAGGCCCTATGAAAATTAATGCTTCTAACAAAAACTTTTAGAATCAGTCCAGTAGATTGTCTCTGCTGGCAGCCGTGACATGGCGGCAGTGGCTACGATGTAATTTTACGTGGTCATTTGACAGTGCACAACATGTCCACTAAAATTGCTATTTTCACCAATAACAGGCTTTGTTTTTCTGGGTCTTGGTTAAGAGTCTGGCAACATTACACAAGTCTCACTCTTAACCGTCCAGCAGCCTGTTGTCTGCTTGTTGCCTCTGTCAATCTCCCCTTTTACTCTTCATCCATATACTCACTAAGAAAAAAACAAAACAGAATCCCCCTTTAAGTCAGAGCAGAGGTGACAGCTTTTACCACTTGGGAAGAGTCTTGCCAGAGGAGTAAAGAACACAACCGGTGGCTCGGTGCAGAAAGCGGACTTTGCTGCGCAGCACCTTCACCAGGTCGCCCTTTCGACCTCCACACACCTCCACCTGCCACAGGTCATTGGCATCTCCTGTGGCGTTCTACAAACACAGCGCAGATTCAGTTGTGTGTTAGACTCAGACATACAAAAATCACAATCTGATGTTATGATGTTACATTATAGTTTTAGGGCTGGCAATCTTCCTCTAAAATTTAATTTGAAAAAGTGTCTCTCTTTCTCTCTCCCTGTCTTTCTCAGCAGGAGAGTAATCAAGACCACATTGTTAAATGAAGAACGATAGCTGTGGCTGCTGTAAGCACTCTCCCTGTGTGGAGAGCACTCACGCATTGGCCGCAGCAGTTCAGCAATGGAGGCAGAGCCTGAGCCGCCAATATAATACAAACATTTTTATAAAAATACACATTCGAATAGTTTATACAGCATTTGAATAGTATTGATTTGTTTTCAAATTTGAGTTGGAAGTTAGCTCTAAATATTTTAATCTCTAAATGGCAGTGGAAGGTAACTTCAGTTTCTGAGTCAACTGCTGTGTTTCAGATAAATTGGGCTGTACTCACTATTCCATAGCCTGTAACCTGGAAGTGTTTCTTGGTCAGAGGGGCCTCGTGGAGGTGACTGTGAAGGTTACGAGTTGTTCTGAAGGAGTGAAAAAAAAAACCATAATCAAACACAGGAGGAGATTAATCATTTATAATTTTAAATTAGTTGGGATTAAGTGTAACATTTTTTTTGTGTTACACATACTCTTTGTGCTCCAAGCGAATGATGTCACCATGACGAACCAGATCAGGGGTCCCAGATTGAGCTTAATGAGGATAAACAAAAGAGAATAACAATGAGAGGCTCATACATGACTTCATTATGATTTAAATGAATATAATTTGTTTCTCTAAACAGTAAATCAACCTCATCTTCTCACATTCGTTATGATCCTGCCTGTGAACGATCCACAGATTGTTGTAGTCCTTATGAAGATAGGCCGTCACCTGGAAGAATAAAGACGTTTTTAATAATAAATAAATGCATCTTGGGTATTGGCGTGTTTATTTATGTTGGTGAATGTGTCACAGCTGAACCTGTAGCCTGACCTGCTGCTGCTTTGCCCCCACTCCCTCTGGGTACAAGTGCCAGTGAGAGTGCAAATAGCCTCCAGCAATACGGAGGTTTTTCACAGTAATGGTGGAGCCATATGCGAGATCTACAGAAAAACAAAAAAGAAAGAGGAAAACATCATTAAAACATGTCGAACAAGTACGGTTCATGGAAAATGCCCTTTTAAAGTGAAGCCGACACCAGCCTGTCAGTCAGCCTCAATAATCCCTGATATGTGACTTAAGATGCTTTCAGACATGTATTGAAGCCTGGACTATACTGACATTCTCTGGAGGGGCTGTATGTGAGGACGCAAATGTGAAAGTCAGTTGCTCCAGACACTTTCCATAACATTTCCTGCTCGCCCCCTGGAGCGTGCCCGTTTGACAATTCAAAAGGAACATGTCTAAAATAATCCCAGCCAGTGGGCGTCATGATGACGGACGCAAAAGGAAAAAAATGGCTGGCGCTGGTGTTGATGTGCTGTAAACAAAAACACAAACGTTCCACAGTGACATTTTTATATCTTGCCTCCTACGTGCTCCTTCCAGGCGCCACCCCTCACCCGAATGTTCTGGACATTTCCTGTTATTGTGAAAGTGTCTGACCCAGAAAATCTCCTTCTTTCATGTCTGAGAACAGCTTTTCTAAAGCAAACTCTTGAGCCCATCTGGCTTCTATCATCAGTAATAACAGAAATCATACATTTGTCTTTGACCTCATTAGTGTTTCAGTAAACAGTGCTGCAGCATCATGGGGTTTTTATCCACACGTGTTTAGGACTCACACTCAGGCATTGAGGCGTTGTGAAGGTTGTTCCCGATTAGACGAGACTGGAAGGCTGAACTGAAGAAACCATCTCCAGGTCCACTGGTGAGAGAGAACAATCACTAAAATAATGCAGCGGAGGTCATCTGTGAGCTGAGCAGTGATCATACTTTATCTGTTATACAACAATCAGACTCACCTTTTGTTCAGCACAACAAAGTGGACTGCAAATATTGTAACATAGAGGAGGAGAGGAAGCAGGATGAGCCCGAACACACGAGCCAGGAAGTGCTTTGCAATGTTGACCTGGAGACATGAAAAAATAGCACGGATGAGCTTCAGGCATTATTTATCAACACTAACAGAGCATAAAAACATGTTGTTTACCAGTGAGAGGCTGAGGTCCCCCAGAAGTCTCCAGAGGTCACTGACTGTGTTCAGACCGACCAGGAGGATGACGAACAGACCCACAAACTTCACCCCCAAAGCCCCAGCAAGGTTTACACCAGTCAGTACCAGCCACAGCGACCAGGGAGCAGTAAAGGGCCTGAGAGCAACATCCAACAGGAAACCATGTATTTACTGATGACCACTCATTAAACACACCCTATCTGAATATACTGGTGTTACTTTAAGAGCGTAGTTACAACTGGTGTATCATATCATCATAAGTGATTTCTAGCATTATTGCTCCACAAAATCTCCCAAAATAAAGATAGATGTTCATGTTAATGCCCAACAGCAAATTGTATCTGTTTATTTTATTAAAAGTAAAATTAGTTAATGATTAACAAATATAAATGATCCACAAATTATCTAAATAATCACTGTTTACTTTTGACCAGCGACTTGTATGGAGATATAAAACTATGACAAACGCTCTACTGGATTTCTCACCTGTGACTCTGCTTGTTGAACTTGACCATGCTCAGCACTGCGGCCATGATGAAGAACATGAGTATCGGGTCTAACAGGATGTACTGGGAGATGGTGATTGAGCCAGTGTCTGTCAGGATGGTGACATGAAGCACAAATTCATGCTGCAGGACTTTTCAATACGCTGAGTGATTTAAAAACAAGACACTCAAGATATTCATCACAAAAGGTGTTTGATAAAATGAAGTGGACACAATGTGTTATCCATCTACCATTGGCCAAACTGTGTACACACTACAGGCCCTCTCCTTCGGATCAACACTCACCAAATATGAGCAGAGCTGCCGTGATGAGAGCTGCAGTGTAAGACTGAGACAACTCCAGCACTATGAGGTAGGCAAAGATCGGGAGGAAGGAACCCAGCACAGCACAGAACTGTGAGAGAGAGAGGAATGACAGGAAACATCAGCACTTAAATACATGTCTAACTAACAGCTTTGTTAGTAGATTAGAAAAGAACTGCATACCGCTCTCATCCCTGCGTAGTTGTGGTGTTCATATTTATCTCCAGGCTTTATGAAAGGAAAGGTGCCATCATAGCCGCTCATGTAACCAGCGAGTCCAATCAGCATCTAGGAAACAGTAAAAGAGGATAATAACTTGGCCAAGCCAAACTTTTTCCCTGATAGAACAATAACTCATCTGGTCAGCAACAAACTTACTAAAAAACATGTGTCGTCTCTTTCTACTGTTATGATTACGTGGGTATAAACCTGTATGAGAAACTCTGGGTCTTGAGGTGTTTGTGTGGACAAAACCTCCTGGATACATTTTCTCACCGCCCCACATAACTTCTTCACTCGACTGTACTGCCAAAGACAGTGTTAAAGTGTTTATTTTTGTCTTTTCCACACTTTATACAGATACAGCACTTTTGTATTTGAGTGTTTATCTGCCAATTGTACAGCAGAAGATTAAGAGTGTTATTAGTTTGTGTTTGGGACCACCGTATAATATTTACACCTGAGGATTATTCTGCTGTCTTACTTTTCCAAGAGGAGGATGGACGTCAAAGAAGAAGGTCCTGTTGATGTAGTAGCTGCCCATCTTTCCAAAGTGGGTCTCATCCCAGCTACAAAAACACATCAGTGTGAAACATTGCAAAGCTTTCGACCTGGAATCATGTGCATGTGTTCACTGAGGACTTTGTCTCACCACACATGGGGGGGCTCTGTTATTTTGTGCAGACGTGTGGAGAAGGACAGACCCACCACCACCAGCAGCAGCAGCAGCTCCCTGCCTGCATCCCCATCACTGGAGCCTCCTCTGGGGGAGAGCCGGGCAGACGTCCCGTTAGAGGAGTGGGTGTCATGTCCTGAGGAGGGTCCAGCAGGGGGACGGTGTGAGTCCTCTGTCACAGACCCGGAGGAGGCGACCGATCTCCTGTTCCTCAGTGTGGACGTGTCCCCTGTTTGCTTCCTCTGTGAGATACATTCTTCTGTTGCCATGAGGAAACTAAAGGCCAGGTGACGTGTAGCTAATTATGCTAGCAGAACAAGTAGCCCTCATTTAGCTCAGACATTAATATTTAATAATTATATCCACAAATCACCAGACACTGTGTCAGTCACATTGTCTCTGAGCCACCGGGACGTTTCCATCGACAACTCACTCAACATGGCGTCTAAGTTTCCACCCAAACATCAGGTCCACTAGAGAAACAGTTAGCGCCGTGCTAACCCTCCTCCACCGCTTCACCCTGTATTCTTCAAATATTTACGTTAGCAGCGCAGCCGGCGAACGCGTAGGAAGCGAGGGGGCTTCTGGGAGATGTATTCCACACGGATATCGCAAGGTGAACACGGTTTCCCAGAATCCCTCTGGATTGTCCCCCGTTAGTGAAATGGGAGAAAAGAGACGGACCCGAGGACGCTGTGCTGCTCGATTTGGCCACTAGAGGGAGATGTGGTATAATAAATCACGTTTATTGAGTCTGACGCGACCTGTTTTAATTGATTATGTTAATATGTGTTTATTCATTATTATTAATGATGTGATGCATCCACCACATCTTTTGTTCTTGTCAAATTAAGTACGTTTTTTAAATCCTCAGCTAGTTTGAAATGAATACATTTATTTTTAAATATTACATCCTCCATACCAATACAGTTATTCGACAGTGGTTCGTAGATTCAGATTTTACATTCAAACAAATTATCTTCCATAATAATTTTGAAATTAAGTAAAGTTAGTTCAGCTTTGACAAGCTAAAACATAAAATGCATCTTACAGGTTTTTTTTATTGAAACAATACTTAAATAATCCAAGTATTTAAACCCAAACAGGTCAGATTGCATAAAAAAATACTTTCAATTTTGATAGTTTTAGTTGTATTACATTTGGTGATTATGATTTTTACCTTTTAAAAAATATTTAGTACTTTTTCTTTTACTCTTTCTGAATATTTTTACATTTATATGACTACATTTCAACTAAGGGATCTGAATACTTCTTCCATCACAGCTACACACTGTTGTACTAACCTGCTCCAAATAGAATAGAATATACTGCTGTGGGCTAACTGCTGTGTGACTACACATATGGAGACCGTGAAGTGTGTCGGCTGCCATTTTGCAAAGTAAATGCTCAAAGAGACAAGAGGTATTTTGTACGTTTTTATTTTGATGACTGATAGTGATTACAGTCGAGAGGTAAACAAAATGAATGAGCATTATATTTCCAATGAACACAGATTTACAACAAGAAATTGAAGTTATTTGTGTGTTTGAAAGGTTTTAAATATTGAAACGTTTTCCTCAATGTCAGATTTCTGCTCCGGTTCAGGTGATGATATGAACAGTAAAGTACAGTAAAACAAAAATATGTTGTGTTTGTACATCTGAAGATGATAATGCAGGTTAAGGGCATACGTTTTTTCATCCACTAAAGTTAGAATCAGACTTTTACATTACTGCTGAACTTCAGTCCATCAGACAAATAATGCCATAACTTTCTTAAACCTGAATATGAGAGTCAAAAAGGTATTAGAGCGAATAAAGAAACCAAATAAAGTAGGCTGATACTGTCTATGATACATTCATGACCGAAGGATCAAACAGAGACTAAAGGAAATAATGAATCATATTTAGCCAAAAAGTTGTAACACACATTTAAGCTGGTGCTTGCATTTTCCAAAGCGTCGTCTTTGTAATGTACTTGAAGAGACAAAATGTCTGTGATTTGAACAGTGCTGCCACTTCCAAAAATATATATAATTCATTGTCTGCTCCACAGGGCAGGTTATACACACAGTTCCTCTAGTACAGTGTCAGCCACTCTCTCCTCACACATAAAAAGATATGCTTTAAAAAAAACATTTTTACAGACATGAATAAATCTACAAAGCTATAATGCCAGACTTTTTTTCTTACACTTTAATGTTTTACGTCAAACAAAATATTGGTTGTGCTATAATGCATTAAGAGAATATGTAACAAAAATAATACATAGTACTAGATCTGTACAAAATAAACCAAACCTCTCCAACGAAGCCTTTTGTCTTTACGTGCATTCAGAATTGTGGGAACAGTCTGATGTGAGGGCGCTGGATGACAACGAGGAATCCTTGTGGTGCGTGAAACCAATCTTACAGTTTGAAAACAGTGATATTTGTGGATAATTTCATCTAACGTACCTTCTTATAGTTTCCGGTGTTAGGCTTCAACACAGCCTAGAATCAAACTTAAGTCGTGGTGCATTGATTTGAGTATAAAACAGGTTAATACTGTTAAAAAGAAAACAAAAATGGGATCAGCATACTTCATTGCTAATATTATGAAAGTGGTGTCAAACAGAGGAAGGCGGGTTATTGCACCTTTTTCAAAACATTACATAGATCATCATATACATCTATAGTCTCTTCATGTCCACATACAGGCTGAAGCTTTGAATAAGGAGGTTTGGCGTTGCTGACTTCACACTTCTTGGTCCAGAGATTCTTACAACTTCAACTCGTAGTTAATGGTGAAGTTCAGGAAGCCAGCGGCGGGAAAAGTTCTTCGAATTTGTGACGTTTGTAAACCCTGGCGCCCGTTTAGTCCAAGGCCAAGGCGAATTACAATGGCTGAGCGTTAGACATTAGAGGTTTGACAGTGATGCAGAAGCTGTGTCATGAGTTGATTTCCTCTTCTACAATATCACCGGGCCACACTGTCTCTGAATCAATCGGTGAGACAAATAAAACCAAAGGAAGTATGACGTCTGAAATTGTTTCCTTACTTTGCAGAGGCGAGTCATGGAGATGAAATAAATAATACAACAACAAAAGAAGAAGTGACAGAGAAAAGAGTGTGGAAAATAAATCTGTAAATCAAATTGCCAGGGGTTACTGAATAAAAAAACAATCAGTCTACAAAATCCCTTTAAGGCAAATGGATATCTGGTGAATATTAAATCCCATGTAATACATTCACTGCACTGTGTTCCTGGTCCTCTTGAATGTGTATGAGAGGGAAACGTGTGTTTTCTGTGCTGAATGTGTGTGTGTGTGTGTGTGTGTGTGTGTGTGTGTGTGTGTGTGTGTGTGTGTGTGTGTGTGTGTGTGTGTGTGTGACTGTAGGGAGATGATATTGGACATTTCAGTGTCACTGTTGGAGGTTTAGGGCCAGGCCCTTCAGGGGAAAAGGGCAGAGGGGTGTTTAAGGTGATCTTTGAAAAAGCAGTAGAAGCCAGCGCTTCAGCAGTCACTGTCTCAGTTTCCCGTCTCTCTGAGCCCCGACTCTGGGATTGTCGGGATGCATTTGTGTGGTTGGGCAGACGCCACGAAACCCGGCAAACAGGTGCACTTGTACGACCCCTCCGTGTTGGTGCACTGCCCGTTCTGACACAGGGGCACCTTGTCATTGATGTCTTCACACTCGTTTATGTCTGCAGTGAAAAAAGAGACGTGAGGAGTTAATCACTGGCGTCAGATTCACACTGAGTTTGGTGATTTTAGTATTTTCAAGGACATTGAAATGGAACATTAATTCTTTGCATTAGAAACAGTATTTGGTTCATTTAGGAGCGATTCTGCAGCATTTTGTCATCTCGCATGACTTTCGTTAGCAGATGGAGTTTGAGATTCTGGGAAAAATTCCCCTCCTTTGGTTGTATGGCTCCGCCCACCAGTGAAGTTTCAATCAACATACATTTTTTTCCAGATTCATATGAGGTCACTGTGACCTTTGACTTTCAACCACCAAAATCACTTTGATTCAAAGTGACAAGTGTGTTCACAACAATGTGATGGACAGACAGAAAACCCATGAACATTTTGCCTCTGGTCGCTGAGGCATAACAAAATCTTGATTGAGCTACTTTCTTAACTTCAATTTTGAAGGTCTTCTGTACAAACTACACCTGCACCAACTACCGGTAGATATCAGGTGTTAGCTGCCAGCAGATGTGTTCTGGCCTCATACAGGCCGACCTGGAGTGTACACTGAGGCCAAAGGTCAAGATCCTGTGACACAATCAACAACAGCTACTAAATGCACATTTAAATAAGATGACTGAACATCTTGTTTAACATTGTGAATAATAGCAGGCGTTTAAATTTGTCAGAGTTTCAAAGTTGTCAATGTTGTTGCGTAACATCTCATCTTGTATATGTTTAATCAAGCATGCCGTCATGTTGCGTGTCGGCCGGATCGAGTCTGAACTGTACTTCCCAGCCATGGTGAGCACTGAACTGTTCACGATGATGGTAAAATTAACATTGCACTGGATTATGTTTCCCTTTTGGCCTTGAAGAGAATTTTTCCCTCTTTTTCAGCATGGGAGGTCTGATTGTAGTTTCATAGCAGCTGATCTCAAAGGACCCTTCCTCTGTTTATGTCATGTTCTGCTGGCGGTGATATTTGTAAGAGGAGGAATGGCACGAGCTGTGCAGCTCCCACATGTTTCCACCG
The DNA here is from genome assembly GCF_024713975.1 of Paralichthys olivaceus. Taxonomy (NCBI): domain Eukaryota; kingdom Metazoa; phylum Chordata; class Actinopteri; order Pleuronectiformes; family Paralichthyidae; genus Paralichthys; species Paralichthys olivaceus. The sequence continues at coordinate 16,225,499 of NC_091104.1, read as the reverse complement.
CGTCGGCATTCAATCACGTTCCTTGGGAGAATGGCCTTGGAGCTGATAAGGTTGTGTGCACTCAGAATATTGCAAACATAGGATTTCATTAAAACAAGACAGTCTCACTTTCTCACAAAGCAAACAGAGTACACTTAAAAGATATAATATCTCCTGTAATACACAGAGTGGCTGAGATTCAAGGCCTCCTTTCTTTTGGCAGAGTGCGACCTGGGAATTTCAGACCAAAGAGTAACACAATGGTTTTGACGAGTTCACTCCTTTCATTAGTTTCCCATAAAACGTAACTTAATGCAAGGCTGTCAAATTCAAAGCTTCTCCTTGAGCCTGATGATATACTACATGAAGAGTTACCTCACTGAAATGAAACCAAGAGCTTGCCCGAAAAGGCTCAGATCTGAAGGGAGAGTTCACCGCGGTTTGATTTCAAGATTCAGCTCCGCATTTCGAAACAAAATGAAGAGATTGATTCTCTATTGATTTTGGGAAATCCCTGAACATTTGAGTTTATATATGGGTGGTCTGCTGAGAAGAAAGCACCCTACCTATACAGGCCATCTTGTTTAGGTCCAGTTCGTATCCATCGAAGCAGTCGCAGGTGTAGCCTTCTCGCACACGAACGCAGCGACCGTTTTCACAGCCGTTCAGGATTCCACATTCCTCCGCCCGGAGACCCTCGAAGCCATCATAGCGCCCTGGACGCAGGAATGTGAAAGAAAAAAACACATCACATTATTAAACAAGAAGCTTGTACTTTATTCTTTACAATCAACAAAGTTTGATGACACTGAGCAATTTGATAGAATTGTATTAGTAATTTGCAATTTAATTATCGCTTCTTTATCCATCATTGCATGACAATTGTTGGTGGAGCTCATAGCTTGTCTGTATTTAAGTTTGCCAATGCATTAATACACATAACAATAGATATTCTTAAACATTCCAATGGACATACCGGAGATGAGAATCTTAACAGTGCGTCCATGTCTATCATCTAGTTTCCACAAAGTTTTGGTTTGTGTCCATAGTTCTGGTTCATATACGGATAACGATAATGTTTACTACTTTTCTTTACTTTTGCCTTTGAAGAATATGCACCTGGAACTATTTCAGTACAAATACCATTGCCTAAAGATTGCTGGTTAAAGCCCATTGTTGATGTAAATTATATTATTATCAATATATCTATTGATATATACAGATATATTAATATATATATGAATGTAACAAAGAAGTATCCCCAAGTAATTTAACTTTAAAACATAGGAGAGGAGTTTTGCAATACACTGAAGAACACAGCCATAGGAATGAATACTCTTCTGGTTGATTGGAGCTTTGTGTAGAAACGAGGCAAAAGAAGGAAGCATCTACCCACCAGCGTAAGAATCCTCTGGTCGTGGCTGCTGCTCCCGTGGTCGTGGGATGGAGATGCGGACAGGTGGCTGTTGGACGCTGTAATCATTGTCGTTGAAGAGCGGAACGCTTTCAGGGATGTCATAGGGTCCTGCAGGGCTGCCATAATTGTCCCAGTATGGAGGAACAAAAGGTCCCTCTGGCTCCTCAATACCGTATTCATAACCCTGTCGTTCTCGCAGACTGTCTGAACCTCCTCTCCGGGCCAGGTTGCACATGATTGCATAGTCATCTGAGCACAACATCACACAGGAGTTATATGTAGGACATTAATAACAGTAAAGTTAAGAGAAAGACAACAATCAAACAGTCATCACTGTGCCATGTGCATCGTTCTTCTCACCAGAGTCTCTCCTGGGACAGAAGGCACACTGTCCGCTCCAGGCGATGCCGAACAGGCAGCAGCACTCAGTGTATGTAGTTCTTTGTTCCTGGAGGGGTTCTGAACATATGCCGTCCCCCTCCAGTCGCTGCCAGCAGATATCCATGTGCACATCGTGATCAGGCTCAAGAGTTTCTGGGAGAGAAAACGAGGCAGGATCAACAAAAGTGACTGAACACATCCACAGTGTTCAATACAATCGTGCACTGCAATGAAAAATGTAAACTGTATATGCTAATGATTGAACTGAGCCTCACATCCATCCACAAGAAGACTTTACACTCACCTCACATCTCAGCTAATGATAATTTCCAATGCTAATAAACCAACAGATTAATTTTCCAATAAACTGATTGTTTGGTCTATAGAGTATCTGAAAATAGTTAAATAAATATCAAAGCAACAAATCCTCACATTTGAGAAGCTACAACCACACAATGTGTAAATCTGTTTTACTGCAGATTAATTTTTGCGTTAAGATTTGTTTGAGTTAAATAACCAATTAATTGATCCATTGTGTAATCTCTAAAAGCATCTGAAAAGAAAGCACCAAATATAAGAAAAGTGTGTGTGTGTGTGTGTGTGTGTGTCGCACCCTCTGTGATGTTGAGGCCAATGCAGCGGCGCCGGGTGCTGTCCAACACTAAAGGAGGACTGCAGAAACAGTTGAAGGACCCAGCCGTGTTCACACAGGCTCCGTTCTCACAGGTGCTTCCAAATTTACACTCATCATAATCTAAAAACACACATATGAGCAGAGGTACACATTTATCAATCATCAGTGAAAATTCATTGCATTTTAACACATGAGTATTAAATTGTCTAATTAGAACACAAATGAGATTAAAAGATCTGAAGATTGTCACAATACATTTTTAATATGAGTCGTTAAATCTGACTTCTGTACAATATGGTGGATTGGTGTAGCTGCTCACTTATCGATAATGCTGGATAGCTGGAGTAGAGTTAATCCGATTGTTACACAAATGTTTTCCTTACCCACACACTCCAGCCGGATGTTATCGTAGTAGAAGCCAGAGCGACAGTAGCAGTTATATGAAGAAAAGAGGTTTGAACACCTTCCATTCTTACAAATGTCTGATCCAAACATCTCACACTCGTTTGCATCTGAGGGGAGACAGACAGATTCACACCTTGGTGTTACGTAAATGTGAATTGAAAACTAACGCAATTCTGTTTTTCCAAAGCACTGGCTCGCTGCCTAAGATGTCATTCACTCTGCTTGTAAGAAGCTGTCTCACCACAATTGCAGTAATTAGTCAGGTATGCAATTTCCCCATTAAGCCTCTGCCTGCTGTTGAGGCAGCCTAATAAACACACTGAGGGATTATGTCTGTATATCAAGCTTTAAAAGTTGCCGCAGGTTGAAATAAAACAGATGCTGTGCCACTTTAAAGTTGGTGTGAAGAGCTTGAGCCACATGCTTATTACTACTACATTTTGTTTGAAGACATCAAACTAAAATGATCTCTGACTAAATCGGGCTCTAAAGCTCCAGAGTAGTGTGGACACTAGGTGCATTCGTAGTAGAGTTAAAGTGTTTGCAAACAAAAATGTAGCAGAATAGATGGATAGTAATAATAGATTTTCATGTATGAAAGAGAGAGTACCTATGAAAGGGTGCTGTTCTCCCAGAGGTTGTACAGAGGAAACAGGCATAGGCAACAAGCCGCTGCCATGAGGACACAACTGGTTATAATCATCTGGAAAAGAAGACATGGCCTCATTAGTGAAAAGCAAAAAAGAGTTTGAAACAAAAATGTTCATGAAGTCTGAATAAGGATCATCTACCTCTTCCTGGGACAGGACAGGCGTGGATCTCACAGTTGTCCCCCCAGCCCGCCCCCACCGTGCAGCAGCACTCCTGCTTGGTGGTGTTGCGAGACAGAACGTTGTCGCAGAAGTTGGCGCCATTCAAGTTGTAGTAACACTCCTTCCTCTCGTCAGCTGAGGGGGCAGGTGGTGCGGCAGGTTTCAGTTCGATGTCTACTGAAGAAGGACAAGGAAAAGTCATTTTCTTCACTCAGGGAGGTCAGAGGTCAAATGTCCTGGTAGGAAAAGCCAATGTGGAGGTGGGATCCTCCAGTCACATTGGGTTACAGTAGATCCCACATTTCCCCTAGCACATCATCCCACTGTAGAACAGTCAAGTGGCCTCTGCTCCTCATCCATCAGAGTGCGTCCACATGCCTCCAGCAGGTAATGCATTACCCTACCCTGCCCTGCCACTGCTGTGCCTGCTCATTTGTCCAAAGGCATGGGCTCAGGCATTTTACCCAAAGCTGCCGGCTTAACCAAATGGAAACACTGGCATGTGAGTAAACACACCATTCACTCTCACATGATTGATTAACACACGTCGAAAGCAAACAGAGGAATGTGGCAAAAAGGTACACAAAGGCATAGCTGGGGTTTAGTGCCCAGGCAGGAGGAAAAACATCCCGGCTGAGGGCGCGCCGCTTGATAATGTAAATACGCCCAAACTGTGTACACATACGCCTATCAAGCTGGAGAGGTGATGGTATTTCCATGACTCAAAAAGGCCCGTTCTGTCATTCTGAAATTGCAATACACTAAATATGTGTAACCTCTGCATTTAAGATCATTTTAGCACGGAAGAGAGCAATGTGTCTTCAGCTCTAATTGCCAATAGCTACACCTTATTCATGTTTGTCTTGGTGGGGAAATGGGTTTACAGTAACTAAGGCCTCAGGGCATTGGCTTGGCTCTAGCAGAGGAGTTACTAAATCATTTGTCCAAGGGATTAGGCTAATACAAATTTTTGTAGGCAACCCACCCAACCATAACCCCAGCCTATAAAACAAATGGAAACAGCCAGGTCAGAAAGATACTGTAAGAGACGTGGAGTTAAGTCATGTCCACCTCTTCACCCTTTTTGTTTGGATAATGAGAGACGGTTCATTAAATCAGGGACAACTCCGTCTCCGATGGGACGGAGAATTAAGTCCTGTGAGTCACTATGAGCGCCGGTGCTGCTCTATTACCCAGGGAGCGGCACTGGTTGGTGATGGGATCAAATTCCTCATTGTTGTAGGGGCAGATGCACAGGAAGCTGCCATCAACGTTCTCACACAGGGCCTCCCCACACAGCGCCAAGCTCATCTCGCACTCGTTCACGTCTGAGAAAAGATAGGAGAGGAGGGCGCTGGGTCAGTCAACGGGATCAGGCGCATACGCACAGGAGCGTGCTCGACGTGGTCAAGAAAAGGTCACGCAAAGGCGAAGGCACAAAATCCTATATAAACATATACATTTCTTTATAAAGCACTTTTTTCATAATCAATTAGATAGATAGATAGAGAGAGAGAGAGAGAGATAGAGAGAGAGAGAGAGAGAGAGAGAGAGAGAGAGAGAGAGATGGATCTTAAAATGGGTCACATGTAAAAACATAATCTTTCAGAAAAGGCTGGGTAATTTTCAAAAACAGCAACATATCTGAAACAGGAATAAACAGAGCTGATTAGCTCATTAATATTTGGCACTGTTTTCAGTTGCACATTAATACAAATACACATTTACTGCTCTTGTGATTACTTATAGCAGCAGGATGGACGATGTGTGTGATTGACTCAAAGTATTACAGTGCCCATGTTTACCATAGTGAAGCACTGATGTGTTTTTAATAGCTCTATGTGGTTCATATTTATTGGACAGCAGTTAACACACCGATACATCTGCTCATGTCTCCGGGCGGGTTGGTGTAGCCCTGGTCACACTGGCAGTGGAAGGAGCCGTCCGTGTTCTCGCAGAAGCCGTGGTTCCCACAGATGGTAGTGTTGATGCACTCATCAATATCTGCAAGGCCCGAGCACACAGAGAGGTGAGCATTAATATTTACAGTGTCAGTCGACACAATAGACTTCCAAACCGGCTCAGTAAACACGGCACCGCTTATCCAAAATAAACACCACTACCATTCCGAAACCTTACAATAACAACAGAGATGGCTTCCATCATAACATGTGAGACACAGTGAACAGATGAGACGATCCATTAAGAGACTTTTCAAACTGTGGTGTGTGTTAGTTAATTCAGGGAGAGTTTCTCTCTGCACCAGCTCAGGATACGTGAAGGTGCTGTGGGTCTGGAAAACTGCAAGTGAATGTTATTTGTTTGATGACATGAGAAGCGACACTAGAGGAGTTTATAGCAACACAGGCAGCATCAGTGAGGAGATGTAACAAAAGTACTACCTCCTACTGTACTTAATTTTTCTAAATACATTTTGAAGTAAAATGGTAAATGGTCTGTATTTATCTAGCTCTTTTCTTGTCTTGATGACCACTCAAACTATTGCCATTCACACAAACACACACACACACATTCACACAGTGCATCACACACAGCTGGGGTTCTGTGTCTTGCCCGAGGACACTTCAGCACGTGGAATGGATGAGCAAGGGATCTAACCACTGACCTTCTGATTAGTGGATGACCCGTTCTACCTCCTGAGCCGTCAGCTTTCACCCTTTACAGAAAGATGTCTGGGAGTTTAGATTTCATCTGAAGCGTTTTTTGACAACGTTCCACTAAATCTGTTGAAACCCACTGAATGCGTTTGACATCAGCTGTAGATGTCCTTAAAAATCAAGAAGGATTCAGAGCAAACTGAACGATTTGATTTTAAGTCTGACATGGTAGTTAGAAATGAAATGTGGCAGACGGCAGCTTTTAGTGGTTTTATTCTTTGCATGGTAATAAATCATAATGCAAGGTTAATAAAACCAGTGAAGGGACGCTGCTATATGTCAGAGTATGTGGAGACGTACATATTGAGACTGTTAACACATGACTATATAACAGCACTGCTGAGTCTCTACCACTCGCTGTGGAAAGGCAACATTTGTTAGTAATTTCTGACACACAAGATTTTGTATTTCTTGGCGTCTTCAGTGCAGGAGTTTGGCCAAAAACTGATAACACTGGAGGACAGGTCTGATTATAATTGTTTAAAAAAAACAGTCACACTTTGTGGCTCTGTCCTGTGGTCACTTAAAACTTGCCACTGCTCAGTGTTAACACAACTATTTTTTGACAAGTTTGCCGTCACGGTTTTGAGTTCCTTCATTCGTTCAGTCCAGTCGTTAGTACACGTTCTAATTCTGCAGCCGTGTCAGACCCCACCTCTCCCACCTGCCTGTTGTTCCTGGCAGCAGAACCACCTGACCTGCTCGTCCTCGCCACTCACCTGCTCACCTGTTCTCCATCACCTCATAAGCTCCCCGGTGTATATACACTACCGTCACTCTGTTTCCACTCGCTCTCTGCCAGATTGTCTTTGTGCCATGTGTCTTAGATTTCCAGCGCTCTGTTCTTTGCCTGCCTGATCATCCTGATCGTGTTTTGGATCTTGCCTGTGTCTTTTTGATTTTGGCTCATTCCGACCTTTTGTGCTTTGTTTGCCTGCTTGGATTTTCATATTCTTCCTTTTTTTTTTTTTTGAACAAGATACTTTGATTCTACAAGATTCTACTTTTAAATCTACCTCCTGAGTGGTGCTCTTGGGTCGTTTTCTGAGAACTGTGACAAGTTAAACGTTAGTGCAGAGACATAACTAATGTTTTTATTTAGATTTTAAATTCCCCAGAGTTCCACTGTGTATTTTAGTGAGTGTTTACTTGTTCTAAAGAATAAACAGACAAAAGACAAAACAGCTACTCATCTGTTCCAGTGTTGCTGTGGTCAAGCAGCTTTTCCAGATAATTTTAAGAATTTAAAATTTGTTAAAGTTATGTTAGAAACAACATCTTGTTCTTTTTAGTTATGGAATAAAGAAAATAAAGTTAGTCAAAACTATTTTAGCCACTAATGTAGTTATAGTAAGTCAGTGCTTGTATTTTCTGTAAGTCATTGGGTTGTGGATGTGATGACAAATAGATCTATTATTCCATATGCACTGCACTTATGATATTAGAGAACAGACCATTATGTCTGTTTTGAAATAAACATGATTTGATTTCTTTTTGTTGACTTTAGTTTCATAACAAGTCTCCAAGATCATTCTATTCAAAGTTTCCATAACTAGTAACTTTCACTGGAGCAAAGTTTTAGAAAAACAGGAAGGACCTATTTCAACAACTTCAATATTCAAAAAACATTTTGACCCGTTTCATTTGACAGCCTCATTGAGCTCACTTGGACTTAAAGTGCAGTTCAGGCTGCAATGTTCTGTGTTAACCCGTCCAGTCCCGTGAGAAAACTAACAGAATCCGACAGGAATTCAGTTTTTTGTGTCCGAACCTGACCCGAGTCTGATGTTTTTTTACACGCATAAGAAGTTTTTAAAAAATCACATAAATAGCCCAGCCAATGTGACCGAAACCAATTCAAACCCAAATATCATTTTGAAATTATGTTTTAACAGGTCCTGACAGGCTCGGGTTGGATATGTCTGCTCTGTTGAGAAAAAAACTTAAATGGCAGATGTTTAAAAGAAACTGATGTTCTGTCGCTCACATGTTGTCGAAACCAGTTTTATTTTGTCTCTGAGTGCTCATGAGGTATTCATTCAAGAAACGAAGGAAGAGAGCCAGGGAAATTACAAGCCATTTGGTTTGAAGAGATTGCTTAGCCAGGGCCTTGTCTTCCCCTCCAACACAGACAACCGTTTTCTCAGGCCTGCTGGGGGACAGTCCTCTGTCAGTGTTCCTGTCTCTAACATGCCTCATGGGTCAGAGACAGGGACTCCCACAAGCTAATAAAACTGCAGAGACACAATCGTCTTTGTCATTTGTAAAACCTTTCACAGAAAACGCTGACAAGTGCCAGAATTGCTAGAATAGACATGTGGGCTCAGATGGCAGCGAGATAATAGAGGGGGACTGGATGGAGACATACTGAAAACCACCAACCCATCAGATTAGCATTTTATAGCTGTGGAGAATAGTGCAGAAGTGGCACATTTAAAATAAAAAAAAACATTCTAAAGAAGAATATTCGCAAAACTTTATCAAGACTACTCTCAGAGAATAAAGTGACTGGTATTGTATATCAGAGTTTGAGGAACATTTCCTCAAGTGTGAAGCACTTAAGTAGCGTTAGGAATGTTGGAATGGTGGCGGCCGCCAGCTGTGAGGTCTGAGAGGAGGGCGATGAAAGGGCTCTGCTAATATATGAAATAATCAGTGTCTGCAAGCGGTTTTTCATTCATGTGTAACATGGAACAAAATCTGGTGCAAAACCACATGTTGTGATGAGATGCAATCAAAGTATCATCCCAGGGAGGAATGAGAACATCGAGCAAAACTTTTTTCATAATGGCCTTTGTTTTGCTGTGTATGTGACTATGTAGTGTTTGAGTGGCAGCGTTACTTAATCAGCATTATTTGATCTGTCATCCAAGCAGAGAGTCAGCTCGCTTCATCACAGCTTTAATGGTTTGTGGGGGATAAATTAACAATAGAAAATGAGATAACTCCAGCAAGAGCTCATCTCACACCAGCAGGATGTGGGATTGCCTTACCTTGTCTTTCCATGGACTAATGACTTACATTAGGACACATGCAGCACTGTGAATTACCAGGGGGGAAGAGGGAAAGGAGTTCATCTGGATAAGGAGGGGGTTAAGGGGCGATAGGCACCTACTCTAATGGTCTGACCAAGAGAACCTGCTTCCTGGATCCGGTGATGCAGTGATTGAGGGTGGCGGTGGGTTAACTGTGGGTCTCTGTGCCATGTGTTAATCTGGAGCACATGGTGGCAGGGAACAGGAATAGAGGGAATCAGTGACTGCAAGCTCACCCTCCGCAGCCCAAACTTCTCCCGTAATCTCTGGGCAACCCCTCTTTTGATTGGACCCATATGCAGAGGTGGTTTAACACGTGACTGGACAAAGATGAGTTGGGGTATTTGTTTTCAGGGAAGAATGTTTATGAGCTTTATCTGGTGTTCGATCTACAACCTCGCCAACCGCTCGGGTTAACTACAGAGGATGTCAACCTGTCACCTCGAGTGAGTACTTCCAAGAAAAAAAAACTTTATCTTACATCTGGGAAACAGAATGAGCGATCACACACTCACACATGGTGAAGTCTTTAGATTTCTATATGTTTGCAGGGGTGGGAGGTTGGCAAGAGTGTGACCGCAGACAATTTCCTCTCTTGGGAAAGTCTTATTAAAGACAAGGCATAGCTCGAGGGGATTTATGAGCTCGATGGTGAGTCAAAGCTAAAAACAATGACCTGGGAATACACACATCTACACATACACCAGTTCACAGTATGGTATCATGGCAGGGCTGAGCGCAGACCTCAGAGCACAGTTGCAGCTGACGCGCTGCTGCGGGGAAGGAAAGAAAACCCTGTTTTTCCCCTTTGTGTCATGGCCTCTAAATCTAAATGAGTGTTGTGAGCGGAGCCAAAGACAACCGCTGCCCCTTCGAAGGTCAGTGAGTAAAAATAAAACAACGCCCCTCACAGAAACTGCACATTACCGCGTCTGGCCTTTTCTTAAATATTTGATGATTTTTACAAGCAGACAAAAATGCCCCAGAGTAACTGAGCTCCCTCCATAGACTTTTATTGGGGTGACGGCAGCATCTCCCACAACTTCCCATCGTGAGGTGAAACAAGCCACTATTGTGTATAGAGGCTAAGAGGGCTGGGTTTCAAACTGGGGGCTTTGGAGTCAATGCTAAGAAGTGTAAGTGTTTGTTGTGGGGTCTAGTAATAACAAGAACAGCTGGCGTCACGACGTAGCAACCGAGGGAGGGTGGGCAGATTTGGTCATGACTCAGTCGAATGAGAGTTTTGTGGCATAGGGAGCAATGTGAAACCTTTTTTCAGGCAGGTCCCAGCTACAGATTCAATCATGCTCCACAGGGCACGATAATGTGTGAGTTATAGCATCTAACAAGCCTGTGGAAGTCTTTGGCCCCTTATAGAGTTATCAGGGACATATATTAAAATCACACTTCATTATGTATTAGTAGTTATAGAGGAGCAGAGGTGAGCAGCTGGTTTCAATCGGCCCTTATCACACTACAGGCCCCTGCACTCTACAGCTGGTGCCAGACAGACAACATCATAAAGTGCAGTGAGGAGGCAGCTGCACAAAGTCGGGATGAGGGTGATGGTCCGATCAGTCACTGATCAGCGCTGCAGCAGCATGTTCCCGCCTGATCTCCATCTGTTGATGGTCCAATAAAAACTGTGAGGTTACATGAAGCTGCACCAAGCTCCGAGTGCTCGTCTACAACCGCGACAGTCCCTGGTTCTTATTCAGTAACGCAAACAGATGAGTGAGGATGCAAACACTCCCCACAGTCAAACCACATCATGCAGACACACAGTCGCACACACATCATCCACAAACACCCACAGCTTCCAACACATCATTCCAATCTGATGCTCTCAGACTGCTTTCTCTTCTTGGCTTGTCAATCTCCAATGACTGTTTGGATCCTGTCTTAATGTGAGGAAAATATTTGGCCTCGTGTTTTCATCTTCCATAAACCCAACTTGTTGCTTTATGATTCTGTGAAGGCAACAACGACAAGCTACACACTGCTGGAAAATAAAGAGAGATAAACTAACATCCTTGTGCAAGAAACCACATTAATATTACAAGCTCAAGGTGTCTAATCCTGCCAGTAAACACACTGTAGGGCTTCATGTATTTTGGAGCTTGTGGGGATGAGTCTGTTGTTGCTGGCTGGTTGTGGGTCCAGATGTAGCACAAGTACAAACCCAGCCAGTCAACCTGTGTGAGCGGGCTGCTCCATGGGGCGTACAAAGAGGTAAGGGACCATATAAGCTGGCCTGACAATCCTATCCCCCTCTGCAAAGGAGATCAGATCAGGTTCCATCTTGTGTCTCTGCCAGAACCACTCCATTTGCTTCGTTGTCAGGAGAATGAGACTATTATCGGCTGCTGCATTGACAGTGCACTCCTTTTTCTAAAGTGCCCCAATTTCAGGGGCCACTTCTCCCCATCTCCCCCCCGGTCTGTGGTGCAGGAGGATCTCGAGTACCTGATAGCTTTTGATTCACATCGGGCTCTTTGTGTCTGCGTGCCAAACAGATAACATTATCTGTGCACAAACACAGACCCCTGAAGACTAGAGTGGTGAGTTGAGGCTCCTCTGTACTCTCTCTCACTCTATACTCCCTGGTAAATGGATCAAATCAGGGTACATGTATGATACAAGCCCAAAAACGTGTGTGCTAGTCTTTAACTACATGTGGTTTGACCGCTCACCACAGTCTTTGGCGTCTTCTCCCTCGAGGCCAGGCTGGCAGCCCATGAAACACCGGTAGGAGCCAATGGTGTTCTCGCAGCGCCAGGTACTACACACTGTGCTTCCAAACTCCTTGCACTCATCCTTGTCTGTGAAAAGACAGATCGAGAGAAGACGTTGGTTAGTGACTGACAAACAGAGGCACAAACACAACCACATGTGCAATCAGACACTAACACGGACGCATGCACCCCCGCACGCATGCTATCACTCCCTTTTCTGCTTCTCTGCTTTTAAAGTAATGGCCGGGAGTTGGCCAGGGGGCCTGTGGTGTAGCTGTCCTCAGTAAACGCAGCAGGCAACAGGAGTGGCCAAGAACAATATTATCACAGCAACCAAAGAACTTGTGAAGGAGCTAAAGAGAGACGTTCCAGAGGGAGAAACACCTCCTGCTCACAATGGGGTCATTCATGCTTCCCTCGGGGGAGAGGGAGTTCAGGGCTCCAGCCACGTAATCCAGGCACCCCTCAGTTCTGGAACCACGGAGGACCAACCTCCGAGCCAAGCTTGGACACTTTGAATGGAGCTCAGTCCCAACTGGTTATAAATAATCAATCATAGCAAACTGTGCTATACCAGTTATTCTAAAGTGTAAATGTAGTGGGACAATCAATCAACAGCTGTTGCAAAAATGCTGGTTTCAGATGCACAAAATATCAGGACAGTGTCAAAAATAACCATGATAGACACAAGAGGACATGACGAAGCAATTTTATTCCTCCTCACCTTCACAGTCAGCCATGTCGGCGTTGAACTTGAAACCAGTCTCACACAAGCACAAGAATGAGCCGTCGGTGTTGAGACACTGGCCCCGCATGCACACATTGTCTTTACTGCATTCATCCACATCTGAGGAGGGGAAAAGAGAAAGAGAAGGGAAGACAAATTAAGATGGATAATTAGAGAGAGGGTGGGACGACATTTGCTACATATTGATTATTGCTAAATATCCTCCATCCTTGGTAAATCCATAGGGAACACCACTCCTTTTCATAAGCATCACAAGAAGAATTCGTAATCAAGCTCTTGTCTGAGCACAAGATTCATTAGCCATTTTGAAACACTTAATGATATATTGGCAAACAGGAAACAAAAGAAGAAAAAAAACAACCTCTACCTCAACGTTTCAAGCTGAGAACATTTGCCTCCAACTCGTAAAAATTAATAATGAAAGCTGCATGCCTGATTAGCTGTGGATTGGTGGATAATTGCAGCATTACAACATAACTTGTTAGGTGTTCAGTCCTTGGGTAAAAGCTGAGGGAAAGGCAGGAAAGCAAAGGAAAAAAAAAAATCACATTCCAGTTTCCTTTTCCAAACTTTGATAATCAGATGAATCTTTCAGAGACGACAAGGCAAACACTCATTTGTTAAGAAAGGGAGAAAAGGAAATAAAACTTGAGCAATTACAAGCAAACATATAAATATGCTGTGGCTAGACAGCTTTGGAGTTGATTCAAGGACTTGAATTGACAGGCACAGCAAGTCTATGGCACAACCTAGTGATTTGGATTAAGCTTAGGTGTGTTTCAGTCTGCTGTCAGTCCTTTATTGCATATGTTCTGTTCTCTGGTTCTGCTGAAAGACAAGGCCCGGTCAAGGACAAGCACCACTTTGGCCTCACCTGACTAAAACCCATCCTTCATTCCCATAAACCCTCATATCCTCATCCTCCCTTCACCTCCCCCTGCAGGCTCATATCAGAGCGGTCTGGCTTTCATTGTGTCAGCACCGTACACACATTGGCAGACTCCAAGAAAATATACGACAACTGCTGATTTATAGGATAATTAGAGTCCAGTGTTTGTTGTGGCAGGAGGCCAAAGTACCTGATGCAGGCTGGGCAGTTTGCTCAGAGGCTGTGGATGATGTCTAAGGCAATATAAGTCTCAATGTTAGGAGGAACCCAGGTCGTCAGAGTCACCCTCATCCATTACAGGACCATGCCTGTTTCTCACTGCAGCCTGGACCCAGAGAGCTAACCCCACCTGCATCATATCTTACCCTACCTGTACCATATCATGACAGGATACTTCACCACCAGACATTCCCCTGTTTACTTAACTTCACCTCCTGCGCAAAAGAACCACCAGAAGCAACAGAATTTTTGATATCCAAGCCAAAGTTATTTCATGTATTTTGACAGCAAATGCTCTGGTTGGTTGAAAGAGAAAAGTCTTTCTAAGCTGATGATCACGCAACACTTATTTTCCCCCCATCGCTGTGACCAAAGGGTTAATGGGTGCGGCTGGAATAACATCACGCTGATGTCCGTGCTGAGAGCAAGCGAGCAAGCAAGCTGAGACAGTTTATGAAGCCATGGCCCATTACACAGAAAGGCACCCATGCCAGGGGTCCCAAGCCGGTCCTCAGCGCCCAGGGCAGTATGGTGGGGACACTGTCTGTCAGTCTGTCTGCACTGAGGGAAGACACTTGAACAAGCCAGCAAGGATACTGTAAAATGACTTAAGCAATATCTACAAAGAACCATTATTGCATTATTACCGACTTTCTCCTTTGTTGACTCTGCCTCACCCAATTACACAAAACCTATAAAATGATCATTTTCCCATTACTGTTACTGTTACTGCTGCAGTGTGTTACTGTACCTTGGCAGCCGGTCCTTCCATTGATGGTGGTGTAACCATCAGGACAGACGCATGTGTAGGAGCCCTCAGTGTTAACACAGTCTCCTTCTCCGCAGATCCCCACAGTGGTTAAGCACTCGTTGATATCTGTCACACAGGAGCACAAACATACACACACAGCTGTGTCAAGATGCCAGCATGAGGTAAGCCACAAGAAATGGTTAACCACTAATGGTATATACACGTGTCAGATGATCCACGCTGCATATTGTATGTGTGTGTGTATATATGTAGTGTACCTCTGCAGAATGTCCCATCCTCCAGCTCCAGACCAACAGGGCAGGAGCAGCTGAAGGACCCAACAGTGTTGTTGCACTGGCCTCCGAAACACAGGCTGGTGTCCTCACACTCGTTCACATCTGCATTGATACAAACACAGACGTCATCAGGATGACACATGAAAATCACTGGGTCTCACTTCAAATTTTCCCAAGTTAAGTCACTTGGATAACAAGTTTCCAGACCACAACAAACATGGTATTGACTAATTCTTATTGCAGTCCACTGGAACACATGACTGTGAGGTAGACTGCACAGTTGTTGTGTATTTAAAATTATCAACAAGGTCCCAACTAAAACACAGGAATGTGACAGGAATGAACTTGAATATGTTTCGTTACTTAAAACCCATGCTAAACTCTAGAGATAATGTGTTTCACAAGACTTGGCAGTCTTTCTTGTGTTGGATTTGATATTTCCACAGTTCTAGACGGTGTTGAAACATAGAATTCCTGATGAGGGTGCTTGTCATATATGTTAAATTATCCTATATTGTATAATGCACCAGTTTTTCCTGCAGATTTATTTGTGAGAAGACATTGTTGTTTTTAGCAGTTTATTTGATTTTATTATTATTATATCTATAAATGTATTAAAGTGTGGGGGGACACCCTGAAAGAGTTCCATTTTCTTGTTCTGGAAAAAAAATAAAAAATTGGGAGAAAAACCATCAGTGACCGCAGTGAAGCACCCACTGTACTGTACCTTCACATGAGAGGCCGTTGGGTGCCACTGTGAAGCCCTGGTCACAGGCCATGCAGGAGAAGGAGCCCACTATATTGGTGCAAACACCCATGGGGCAAACACCTAGGGTCTGGCACTCATCGATGTCTGCGACACAGTAGAAGAAGAAGAAAAAGGTTACCTATAGGTTATCCTACGAAGCAAAGGGACCTCTAGAGTCCACTTTTTTATAATTTACTTGCTTATCTGGTATAAATTATTAATGGCCATGTGTGACTCAGCCCAACGCACAGCAGGCAAAGCCCTCTTTATTAAAATGCACTGACAGTGTTTTATTAAGAAGGGTGGAAAGATAAGTATGCAGGATGGTCACTGAATCCAAAACAGCATGCTATTACAGGTGGCGTATAATTACTGTATCTACAAACAGTCACTGGCTCGCTGTTACGTGAACATTGGAAATTCCTCGAGATGGTACAGATTGTATTTCTTAGGGAGAAAATAGTGCGGGCCATTGTTAAGTGATTGAGACCGCTGCGTTTTTGCCTTCGGGTGAACAGACTGAGTTCAACAGGGCGAGCTCATGGAAGGCAAGGGGATTGGTTGACTTCATTTCAGATTAAGCCCTTAATATTTTCCATGGCATCAGACACATCCATTAAAATCCTATCAGAGGCTGACTTGGACCCAGGCTTGTTTTGTAAAATGTTCTCCCAGCACAAAGACACATATCAGCGGGGGATCGTCCTCTCAGGCTAGATCCGCACTTCACATTCAACAACACACCGCAGTATATATGACCAACTGAGGCCATGTTTGAATCCATTTAAATAATCATTTCTGTGCTGCTTCCCATGAAGTCATGACAGATCTAAACTCCCTGCATTCGCCAAAGCGGCCGTTTCACTGCATTGATCTCATAAATCATGTCATGACAGATTACTGAGTACTGTAAAGATTTTCTGTAATCATGATCTCGGTCTAATGCAGTCCTCTGTTACTGTTGTCCATCTTGACCCCAGGCACAACTTGAACTATCCGAGGAATAAACTACCCGGAGCAGGTAGGTAAATACAGATGTGGTTTTACCCTCGCAGCTGTGACCGTCCTCAGACAGTTGCAGACCAGGTTCACAGCTCCTGCAGGTGTAAGATCCTGGGGTGTTCAAGCACAGCTGGCCCGGGCACACGTTAGCTATCAAGCACTCATCCACATCTGGACACAAATACACAGACACATCATAGCACAGATTATCATCTCTGGCTTCAAATAAATAAAACCCACCAGATGCAATCAGTTACATCGATAATCATTGGAACTAGGAATTACAAATGTCGACACCTCTATCATTTTAGCTGAGCGATCCACGGGACATTCGCCTGACATCATCTTGTTCTATTTGAGTGCTGGTGTTACATTGTGTTGAGCAAGGATTAAATGAGTGGTGCCAGAGGCGGAGCGGTCCACGTTCCAGCTATGATGTGATGTCTAGAAGGAGTATTTTGGGATTTTGCACACAGATGAAGCGGCTTTCGGTCCAAGCTGTCACACCTGATGCTGTTTACACACCAGCTGGGAAACATGTTCAACAGAGCTGGCACAATCCCCCCCTAACTGCGACATCACTGAGTATTAAATCATGGTCTGGTATTGAATAAAAGAATAGAGGAAGAAACACACACACACCTGTGCTCAACTATACAAACATAAGAAAGCACATTCCTGAACAAACAAAGCCAAAAGTCTCACCATCGCACTGCTGTCCGTCCTCAGACACTCTGAAACCCGGTTGACAGATGATACATGTGAAGGAACCCTGCGTGTTAGTACATGTTCCCATGGGGCATGTATTGGGCAGTGCACACTCGTCAATATCTGGAGTGAAACAAAACACACTGTTAGACATTCTCTGCAGGACTGGGAATTCTCCACAGCCAAGAAAAAAAGATCCAAATTCATGAAGAAAGGCAATAGCAACTTTCACCAACAGAGTTAAATCTATGAGCCTGAATTTCAGCTACATGTGGTTTTATGCAGGGATCCATTTAAATGAGTGGTGCTGAGTGAACCAACCTTCACATAACTCCCCGTCATATGATACCCTGTACCCTGTGGGGCAGTTCTCACAGGTGTAAGAGCCTTCCGAGTTGAGACAGATCCCATTGGCACAGGCAGACAGGGACTGGCACTCATCGATATCTATGGGTAACACACACACACACACACACACACACACACACACACACACACACACACCAGCACAGATATGGTTGGATATCACTGAAAGTTTGTGGAGGGAACTCAGTTGCACAACAAAAGATTGTTATTGTTGAATTGACAAACTACCCAGAGGTGTTGTGCAAACAGTCGTGACAAGAGTGATTTATGCCGAATAAGTTGGCAACTGGATTTACCTTCACATCTCTGCCTGTCTTGAGACACCCTGTAGCCAGCCTTACACCTGGTGCAGGTGTAGGATCCCTGCGTGTTGGCACACACTCCACCGAGACACAAGTCACCCTGGGCACACTCATCCACATCTGAAAACAAAAAGACCAAATTCACCACAAATGTGGAGACAAATCCTCACCATCTACGCACGTTTGTTGAAAACTGCACTTCAGTGTAAATCACTAGACAGCAGATTTCATACCTTCACATCTCAATCCATCAGCTGACGGTACAAATCCGTGCCTGCAGTTCTGGCAAGTGTAAGAACCTGCCGTGTTGATGCACATCCCTGAAGGGCATGTGTTCCCAGTTTCGCACTCATTGACATCTAACAGAGAAACAATTTGCTGACATTAATCCACTGTCAGAGGAGCTCCACGAGCAGAGGAGTTTGCAGTGATGAGTTACACCCAACAGCTCTAGATAATCCTTTACAGACCTTCACAAGCTTTGCTGTCTGAGGTGGCTTGGTAACCATGGTTACAAGTGCATTTGTGGTCGCCGTCCAGATTGACACAGTGGCCGTGGAGACAGACTCCTGGGAGCACACACTCGTCCACATCTGGAGGGATGATGTAGAGGGAAAAAAGAGGGGCCACAGAAAATAAAGACAACTGTAAACTCTTTGTAGCCGTTTTATAAACCTTCAATGGTGCCACAAAGCTTCTGTAGTAGCACTGTGGAGAACCATTCACAGACCCGTTACTTTGACATGGACCATTAATAATGTTCTTCTGACAAACACTTACCCTGGCAAATGTTGTCTGGTGAGACTTTGTAGCCTTGGAAACAGTTGCACCTATAGGAGCCCTCTGTGTTGACACACCTACCGCTGCCACACACTGTTTGGTTCAAGCACTCGTTTACATCTGAGGACAGAGGGTAGCAGCATTGTGGAATAAAAGCATTAAAAACTTACATTATAAAGAGACATATGATGCAAATTTTCTCTCCTCTGGTGTCTTTTTAGGTTTTTGGTGTAGCTATGTAAAAGGTCTGCAAGTTAAAAAGTCCATAGACTGCAGTTAAGGGAGCTCTGGTTTTTCTGAACATAAGAACATGAAAACCTTTTCAAGAATATGGCTCTTTGGCTCCTAAACAACTGCCCCATATCTCTGAATAATCCACAGACATCACTGTTAAGGACAATTTCTTTGGTGGAAGTTCGCACCAGTGGAAACTAGTTATAACAAACAGCAAGTAGTGAGGAATAATTAGTTTAGCTCCATATCAGTGTTGCCACATGGCTTATTGCTAAAAGAGAGAAAACCCTTTTTGTACTTTTGGTGAACCAACCCTTCAACGTAAGATTTAACATAAGATACAAAGTTGACAAAGCCGGTGGGAAAATTGAGCTTTTCCAGCATGAAACAAAGTTAAGATACAGAAAATATAAATAAAGAGCTGTGTACATACTGAAGGCTGTATAAGCATATAACTGCAGTAAAGGGGAAACAATCAGATCATAATTAGAGTTTAAAATGACTACAAACAGCAGCCATTAAATCACATCAGTGCACAGACCCAAACCTCATTCATGAAGGCCTTTTACTACTTGCGGCAGTAGCTGTCTTTTCCACTTCATGAGTCAAACCAGTTGACCCAAGGATTATGTGGAAAACCTCATGCAGAAATAATGTTTTATAGTGGAATTTACCAAGTGTTAACTATGGCAGGTTTTTTTCAGGTTACATGAAGAGCGTGGAGAGAGAGAAACTGATGTCTCAGTATGTGAAACAGACAGAGGGGATGAGTTTTAAAGAGGAAGGGAAAGAAGGGGGGAGGAAGGAAGAGTGAATGAGGTGGAGAGAGGACGTAAGTGAGAGGTGACAGAGATTCTGAACCCGAGTGAAAACACAGCGAGCGAGTCACAGACTGGGTTTTGTTTGCCTGCTCGTGGGCACTGCCAGAAATCTGTCAGTGTGGCCCAATGGTTTGTTTCTGCAATCATCCGGCATCTCTCAAGCATCCACGATAAGCCTTGACAGGGGAATGGGGCTGTTTTCTCTATCGCACTAACAATTAGGCTTATCCATGATTCGGCCAATTAGGAACAAACTACTGAGCTACTGTCAATTGACTGAAGAAAATAGTGCAAACCCAGCACTCATGTTGTTTGCTGCGACTCCTACAGCACCAGATGTATACTGTGTGGCTGTTAGTGCATCTTTACAGAGAAAATATTTACCTCCAGTGATAGACCTCATTTACAGAGTTCCTCTAAGTTACTATATATATGGTAGAGAATTACCCAAACTGAATAATACTAGTGGTCTTACAAACAGAAAAGTAGTTAAAATGGTCTTCTTTGTAGACAAGGGACTCAAGAAACTTTAAACAAGGGCACCGGTTGTCAGATTCACTAAGTAATTGATTTAAAGTACTGGGGAAGTAAATTTCCATATTTTCCATTCCCCATTTGGTCTTTAAGATTTTCACATTTCTGGAATTCTCCCTCCCGGAGCTTAGGTTTCAAAACAAATTAGTGGGGCGCATGGTCTTAAAGAGGGGATGTGGTATGAGTAACACCAGTCGGGATGTTATGTAACAGCGACATTCAGGCAGGGACGCTGCTGGCCTGTTAGCCTAAAAGCAACGCACACTAAATGTAGTTTGTTGTCCATTTGTTTACTCAAATCTAATAATCTGCAGTGGACTGTGACAAGACTATGGGTGAGTGATAGAAGCTATTTGTGGGTCGAGACCTCTTTGCTGCCTTGAATTGACCTATTCATCCATCTCCTCTGAGCGTTCAGTCCTCTCACCTCGTCCGGCTGTGGTAATGAAGCCTTGCTGGCCTCCGCCGGACCCCAGAGTACAGTGGCCAGAGATCTCTAACAATAATAGGCTGTTTGTTCAAGGCTGTGGCCAAGAGAAAATATTTGGACTCTCCCGAATTGAAGTATTATAAACAGTCTTTTTACGGGGGCCAGTGATATCGAAAGATCAGCAATAACACAGTGAATGTGTTTAAACAATATTGAGGATATTCAGAGGCTGCTGGGTGAAGGAGTGGATATATCATACATGGACACTCTGAATGAGGAGAGAGGGTGGAGGGCTGTGCTAAGTCCACAATCACTGAGACTTTGGTCTGTGTCATGTGGGCCCAGTAGTGGACATAATCCTCCAATATAAAATCTTTTAAAGCATTAAATAAAATATGTATTATATAATTTAGGCTACATCAATGCAACTATGTTTTCGTTTGAAAACACTGTTTGGAAAGACAACAGGGTCATGCATGTAATTGATTATCCATGTTGCATTCTACACTGGTAGCTGAGGCTAATGCAAGTTGTTTTCTTCTGGAAGGGAGACATATGATAGGACCCTGATGAACGCTGCCCCAGAGTTTAAAAACTAAAAAGGGGTCAGCAGTATTTCCATGTTTCTCTGTTTTAGCTGCATGAGTATCTGTAGCAGAGTTGATGTATTTTCAAATTAAAAAGTAGTAATATGGATGCAGTCTTAGTGTCCCTAATTTAGTTTGTGCTATTAAGTTAACTGAACTGCATCATAGGCTTGGTTAAAGTTAACCTAATACAGGAACCTTGTACGAATTGGAAAATTCATGCTTCTGCATCGAAGCTATGTCGTAGGTATGTATGTAGCCTACACACAGGGCCAAGCGTTCATAGTTGTGTGCGGGTGTGTGTGAGTCGTGCTGCAATTACGCCGCCAAAGCACTAGTATGTCGGTGTTGAGTGTCTTCCGGTTTCTGGTCGGCTTGTTGACAAATTCTCTTGCGTCTCTGTTTACTTCTACTTTGAACGATGGCAAGTGTTTTCATATTGAAGTTGGAGCTGACAGATGTTGAAGAGCAATTACTTCTTTGCAACGAAGAAAATGAAACCGTCGTCCGTGTTCGATCCTTCAACTCAATTAAAAAATGGCTGGAAATGGGCACTACCATGCAGACCAATCACAGCTCTTGTGGTCTGATCACGTCGACGCATAGTTACATTTTCGGGGGGTACATTTTAGGGCGTAGGGCACTGCGTAGTGTAAACGTCTGTCTGGACCCAGAAGCATGTATTGGGTTAAAGAAGGGAAACCAGCCTATTTCCATTCATTGGTCAGAAAAACCCTCAGGAATTTGCGTAGTGCTGCTGATGCTATGATGGGTTGTGAGGCTGTCTTACCCTGACATCTTCCACTGACAGACCTGAAGCCCAAGTCACAGGCCTGGCACTGGAAGGACCCGGGAGTGTTGACGCAGGCGCCGTCGGGACAGGAGCTGGGATCTCTGCACTCGTCCACATCTGCTCGGGGAGAAGGTGGAACATGAAAATAATCATTCGAATTAGTTTATTACTTAAACAATGTCCACATGCATGGAATAAAGTGTGCGTAAGCTCACAAATGCTAATATATACAAACACACAATTTCTCTGTCACGAACTGAGCATAGCTTTCACATAGTTCTCTTCCTGGCTTCCACTAGAGGAAAATAAATGTGTTTTGTTACTGAGCTACATATTAACTCATGGCAGCTAACAAATGGGTCTGGCTAACGTTGTGCTGTTATATGAACTTGAGTGTGTGTGTAGGTGCTTGTGCATTCATGTCACCTTCGCAGAGGCCTCTCCAAGACTTGGCGTAGCCACTGTTGCATTCACAGGTGTAAGATCCTTCTGTGTTGACGCAGTCACCATTCTGGCACTTGTTGGGCATGCTGCACTCGTTAATGTCTGCCAATTTGAATGAAAACCAAGGAGAGCGGAAAAGAAAGTGACTATTGTGTTCCACGACATTAATTAGGAAAGGATGCTTTTTAAAATGAAGAGCACTGACAGACGAGACCTTGCGTTGCTCGAACAGAGAGTTAGCTAAGAGCAGCCTGTGATGACTTTCATCCACTGGGAACATTTTATCTCTTGCTATCACGTGGGCTGTGTCTCACCTTGACAGAACTTCCTGTTCTGGGTGATAACCTGGCTGTAGCCGCTGTGGCACTGGCAGATGTAGGACCCATAGTTGTTTATGCAGCGGCCCTTCCCTTCACATGGGTCCTCGTCACACTCATTCACATCTGTGATGGGAGACGGAGAAAGAGGGTAAAGACAGAGAATGAGGGTACTGTATATCGAATGTGACACCATAGAGCAGTTTCACTTCACCAGGAAAGACAGTTCACTTGCCGAGTCCTGACTTTGGAGCTTCTCTACAAATGACATTCCTCAGCGATGGGACTGAGCCGAGCCGGGCGGAGCAGAGGCTCCGGCCAAGGCCTTCACTGTGAGGTTAGGATCGCAAAACACTGTGGCAGCTCTTTGGACGGCCTGCACGCTGTTGTCAGGCATCACGGATTGGGTCAACATAAACAAACGGATCCCTTTCACTTTGGCTTGCTCCATTTCTCGAGGCTTCTGTGCCGTGTAATGTTTGGTGTTGAAGAATTACTTGTGCTGATGATAGACAGCGCCACTGGGGCCTCTGGTTTAAGGTGTGTGTGTGTGTGTGTGTGTGTGTGCCCCCTCCTTCCTCCCTCTGAGTGCCCAACCGTCCCCCCTGTCTCACCCCGTCTCCCTCCCTCTCTCTCTCTGTTTCTTACCAATGCAGTTGGTCTGCAGGGCGCTGAGCTTGAATCCCAGCTCACACTGGCAGGTGTAGCCAGTCTGCACAGGAATACATTTCCCATGTCCGCAGATGGTGGGGATGGTGGCACACTTGTCAGTCCCTAAAAGAAAACCCACAGAGATATGCAAAGTCATTACTCAGAAAGCAGACATTTTTTTCTTTTTTTTTTACCACGGGTTACACAACATTACAAACACTGTAAAAAATGAAAAGAGCATTCCAGTAACACATGTTGTTCTGCATGGGAACCCATCTTGCTGTTTTATAGATGGTTCCTGGACAAGAGGACAGGTTTTACAGCACTGCAGTGATCTAACAGGTGGTGTGGAGCACTGAGGAAGGGGTTGAGAATAACAGGTCACGCACAGTAGAGCTTGACATCAGTGTTGTTCTTGTATCTCTATAGTTTAAATGGACTGTGGTAAAACAGAGACACTGAGCTGGGCCCCTGTGTATACGACCGAGGAGGACAAAACTAACAACGGCGTGTCTTTTTCTACAGGATTACTGTAAATTCACCCAATTGCTCTTCACACTCTCTCACCATCACCCAAATACTTTCACTCTGTCTTCTTCCTCCATTACTCATAAACCTGGCCTCTGTCCACTCAGGATAGCTTCCCTGTCCAAAAGGCACACTCTTTCTTGGTCCCTCGCCCTCTCACCCTCTGTGCAGTGCTGCATCTTCAAGCCAACTTGGCTTTTGAGAAAAGGGGTCAAATGAAAGCACAATACAAGCTCTCCCCAGCCTAACTTTGGGTCATCTTGCAAAAATGCCTCATGAGATACATCACTTGTCTGCCAGGAGTTGACAGAAAGCATAAAAAATGAAGAGCTCAGCTTCATGCTGTTGTAGTACATGGCTGACCTACAGCTCTATAGCCACCCGGTGCTTTTAGATTTGTATCCCTTGTAATAAGCTGCTTTGCATCAGTTCTTTTTGTTTGTAAACTAATCTGAGGAATTGCTAATTATTAGCTGACATTATTGTGTATCAGATTTATTGAAAAGTTTTGTATTCCAATAAAAGTTATCAACTGTCCATTTTTCATTGCTTAGCAATTTTCAGTTACATATACATTTATATTGTATTTACTTTTTCAGGATGTTTCAAGGCTTGTTTGGTACCGATTAAGCTTAATAATATTCTTCTTTATTTTAGAGAATAATGAGCTGGAGGAGTTTGGTATCCTGCTGGTAGTAGGAGACAGACAGAATATTTTAGAGCAGGGAGTCAAACACATGAAAAAGTCATTACAGACGTATAGTGTTTTTCTATGATTTTATAGGTTGACTGTGAACTGTTTGCTGGTTCACGGTTGTGAGTTTGGGACTGATTGCTGCTGACGAGGTGTGTATTTTCCTGGACATGAGCTAGCTGCGTTTGCTAGATTTCCACCATAGTCAGTAAGACACTGGTTGCAATTGTTGATGACAGTGGAGCCTGTGGTCGGGAGAATCTTCAGTGGTCGTGGTGCTGAGGATCGTCTGCTGTCAGTCAGTGCTCATTGCTGCCGTTCAGCTGCAGACTAAAATAAGTCTGGCGACTGTGATTTGTATGTACTTGTTGTTGCGGCTGTTCTCAATCTGTGAGAAGGTAATAAGTGATGTTTTAAACATTCCTTGTCAGTGTCCTGAATCACTGAAATCAGTTCATTCCAAAAAATTGCTCACCAAGTCTTTCAATCTTGGACCAGGGCTCTGACTGTGTAGCCTCACTAACTGAGCTGAAACATGGCAGAACAATGTAAAGATTCTTCATGATCCCTGGTTGCTGTTGCTCTTTGACTTACAAGTTTTAATGTTTCCTTGATGAATAATAAGTTCAAACACTGGTTTTTAATGACCTTTAAGTTTTTGATCTACAATTTGGCATAACTCTTGAACTTGCTGGGCCTGATTCTGGCCATTTGAGCAGTTGACTATCACTCGAGGGTCATGAGAACAAATCATTTAATTTTATCAGGGAAGTCTATCAAAACAACAATTAACTTTAAAGTGTGCATTTGTGTTCATGAGGAATTTATCAGCTTAGCGAAAAGTCCTTGTCGTCTCATTTCAGGAAGTGATACCGCTAATGAATGAGATGTTTGAGAAAGACATGAGACTAAGCATTGCTGTCCTGTTCCTTCATGAGCTCAAACAATGAGCATGCCTACGAACCTTAAGAACAAACTAAAATGTGCACTCAGGTTTACACAGAGTGAAGATGAAATTTCCTTGCTCTGTTCTGTTTTATTTTAGTATTTGGTTGTTCTGTATTTTGATAGGTGGATTTTCAGTTCAGTTATTCAAGGTTGATATTGTGTTTGTGCTGTTGTTTCTCATCACACTCTGTACAACTGAAGAGGTTGATTCTTATATTGCTTAGGTAAAAATCATACTGGCTTTTTGAAACCAGGATTCCTTCACTTTTCATTAACTATTGGCATGGTCACACACAGTGAAAGTGCAACAGGAAGCAAATGTTTTAATCGTCTCCTTGCTTGCAGAGATTGGACAAACAGGCAAAGCCCTACGAGTCACAGTTTACGATTTATTATCAAGGAAATGTCTCTGTACTTGAGTTTGATACTCTGTTGAGTGCTGAGCCTGTGGTGAAAAGTGTCACACTAGTGTTTCAAAAAAAGCCACAGTGTTTAACAAGTGTATTCTAACGTGTATTTTACCTCTGGATGGCTGCGTTTCAGTTGAGTCCCTTGAATCTGGACTCAGGTTGATGGAGGAATCTGGAGAAGTGTCTGTGAAGAGGGATCGAGGAAGCAGGTGAGTGCAAGTACAAAAAACCTTGCTAACGCTGCCTCAATCATTCTCCACTAACATTACGACTTGTTTTCCCAGCCACTACTGCCTCAGGTGTCACTCACTAGGCAGCTGGATAAAAATGATACACTCTTTTCTTTGGGCTGAAAACAGTATGATGACTAAAGTAAATCAAGTCGACTCATTGTATGTTGATAATCTTCCAACTTTAATGTTGATGTTTTCACTGGCTTGAGGGTAGAGAACTGAGACTGCCACCACAGTGCAGGAGTGAGCAATTTATAGAAAAACACATCACACGTCTGTGTATGAGTGAAACTACTATTTGCCCTTGAGCTTAGACATGGAAAGTAAAACCACAAGAATTAAACAGCAGCGTTCAGGCATTTGTCAAGTGAAGACGAAGTAGTGTTATATGATCTGTGTGAGTAAAGTTGAGGGAAAAAATACCTGGATATTTCAGGGGTGAGTCAGTCACAACAGCTGGCTGAAAAACAAGCAAATATTACTTGTCAAAAAATTGATATTTGTTATATTTTTCATATTAATACAGTATGTCTGCTTTTTCCATTATATTTACTTCTAATTAGCTGTGTGTATCCACCAAAATGTGGTCTGGATAAGTTACATAATCATAAACAAACTCTCCAGCTGAGATAGCTAGAGCATATCCTTTTTAAGATAAACATGGAAAAGGACAAGGGGCTGAAAGGGAGGCAGAACTTACCGGGATCAGAATTTCCACATCTGCCATTAGACAGAGAGAAGAGGAAAAAGTTTATCAGTGGCAAAAGTTCACATTTACAAGTACCATTACATACACAAAAACTTATGTACTCCACATTCAGCTTTGGAGGTGTTTAACTCTAATAAAACAAAGCTTACAGTACATTTATCTTGAAGGCCAGACAGAGAAAGTTGTTTCATAAAAGCAGTGCAGACTGCTGGCTAAAGAAAAATGCAAAGAGAGAGACGAGGAAACAGATATCGCTGATAATGAAGACAAAAATCTCTAAATATTTACATAATTGTCTGCTCGCATTAATCAAATCTTGTAGCGGTGCCAGTAAAGTATCACACAGGCATTAAATCAGAAAGATAGATTTGCAGATAATCCCAAGGATTTAGATGTATGGCTGATGTGGATTACTCGTGTGCATCACAGTTATGCTCACAGGGATTTTGTGTGGATGGATGGCAAACATGACTACTCCTCCGAATATGTTCGACCTTGGATCAAGCATATATTTGTAGAGCTCAAAACATCCTGTTGATGTTTGGATTCTAACAGAAGAAGCTAATCCATTTACATCCTGTGAGAGAGAAATTCCTATTGTGTAATGACTCAGCTGCCTGGCACTGTTTATGCCATGGGTTGTGGTAAAAATATCAAAGTGGTAAAGTGAATACCATGTTTGGATACAAAACATTCAGCAGCATTATCTATTCATCTTTTTTTTACCATTCAGAGTAAACGTTTATCAACCTTAAAGTCAACTTGGTAGAGGTTTCATGCACCAGGCATTTCAATCTCACCTTCTGGCTGTTTAGGTGTCTCTCTGGCTGGGTGAGAGGGGTGGAGAGGTTGCTGCGGAGTCAGAGGGTGCTGTGGTGCTTGTGGCGTCTCTGGGTACTCAAGGTACTCAGGCACTTGTGGTGTCTGTGGGTAGATGGAAAACTGTGGCCTGCCGGGCACTGGCAGTGATGGCAGGGAAGATGGAGGCTGAGGATAAACTGGACTCTGCTCATCCCATGTTACTCCTGTGCTCTGCAAAACATGTTCTCCCAGATGTCTGACAGAGATCTGAACATCTGACAGTGAGTAGGTGTACCCATGACCAGCTGGGCAGATCTCCTTGAAATGGTCTGCAAGGTAGAAAACACATCATGCAAAGACTGAGCCATGGAAAGCATTGCCTCTGAATCGTGCGCTCCGACCTCTAAAGCTAATATAAAATGTTGCCAGGGTGTGATCGTGGCTCATATTTCTGTCTGATGTTCACAGCAATACCAAAAGCCATCCGTGTAATACTGTTATGTTGAGCATGCTGTGCGTTACTGTGTGAGGGGTCAGGTTTCAGCTCGCGCTGCGCAGCTAGCAAGCTTGTGACAGCTGTCACAGAGGGAGAGAATTCAGAGCGTTTAGGGAATATCTGCAAACAAACAGGCGAAACCACGCTAGAGAGGGAAATATATGATCTAACTGACCTTTGAACCCTTTGCTGTATAGGGGTGTGAGTGAGAGGCTAACAGAGGATTGGCTTGTCACTTAAAAGGAGGTAGACTGTGTCCGAGCCCAACAAACCTCAGCAATGGTGAATCCATTACAAGTCAGACACACTGTGTCCCCTACCTGACCTAAAACCAGCAGATCTACGCCAAAAAGAGCCTGGAGTAGAGACGTGAGTAACGACAGACATGTGGTCACTGAAAATGCTTGTGTAAATGCAGGAAACGTGGATATGATAAGCTACTGAATGATGACTTTAAACTGGAGGGAAGTGAGACTATACGTGATCAGGATCCACATCATAGAAGTGAGCCTGGAATGAAAGTTGGTGGGCTCCTGTTACCAAGTCACAAGAAATGTCCAGAACATGGATCTAACAGCTTGTCAGGCAATACAAAAGCCAGCGTCCCAAATAACCAGAGGCTCTGTGTCTGTGCTCTGTGTTGGTCCTGGCTGAGCATCACCACAGAGGTCTGTGTCTGTGATATCTGATCTATGACGATCCCCATGAATCACCGGCCACTGCAGACACCAGACCAGCCTGTTTCGCTCTGAGACTTTGAAGATTAGATCAGTATGAAAAAAAAAAGATGACAACTACTTCCCATGTTTCACTTGGCCGAGGTATTTATTTCTGCTGTGAAGCTTTGCCGATCTATTAGTGGGGTTTCTCTCTGGAGGTTGGAGTGATAACACAAGACTGACTCCCATTATTATGTAGCCTCCAAAATATGAAAACTGTTAAGTTTTTGGTCCTTTTCCACTCCGAACACATTTGCTTATTTTGAACGGCTTGACATGCCCAGCAGAGAGGAAAAATGGTGATTGAATGGTAAATTTTCTCTGTTGCAGTCCCTTGCATAACATTACATGTGAGATTTTATATCTGCAAATATCCCTTAATAACCCTAACCCAGCTAATGGTTTGTGAGCAGGCACAGTTAAACCCAGATATGGACGGTTGAGTTTTACAGATCCATGACAGGCTAAGTCTCAAGAGGATTTGTCTAAATGCAGGAGCAGTATGGGGAAACTTTTGACTGTACCTGATCCTGGCAAAGGGCAGCGATCACACGCGGCACCCCAGGCCTTGCCCACTCGGCTGCAGCAGCAGATCTGCTTGGTGATGTGTTGAGCGAGTGGCAGGGAGCATGTAACCGCTGACACAGATCGGTAGCACAGTGCCCTCTGGTTGGAAACAGCCTTGTCCGCTGAGGAGAGAGTTGATAGCATCATGTAAAACCAATGCAGCACATACGGAAATAGTCACAGCATTAGATAACATCAGTGTGCGTGAGGTACTTACAGACACAGTGACTCCTGTCAGCGTCTAACATGTAGCCGAGTAAACATATGCACCTGTAGCTTCCCTTGGTGTTGAGACATTCAGCGTTCTTACAGATCCCAGGCAACAGGCACTCGTTGATGTCTGTGAAATATGCAGCACAGTCAGTCATGCAGTATCTAGTACATTCAGATTGTGGAAATATTATGCAGTAATATTTTTTTCCGTTGGCAGTAACTCCTGCTGAAGTTCCTTAACCAAAATTGGTATAAGTATCAATATCAGATTTAATGTTTCTGCGTTTCACGCCGACTATACAGAGCTTTTCGTGCTTGCAGTGCAGCAGAGATGATGTAAGGCTTTAAAAAACATTTTCACCTTGAAAGGTGACAAATTATATTGCTATAGATCATGTAGTCAGAACCACCAGCTGCTGGAAGGTGATGAAATGCTGAGACTTTGAGGGTTACACAGTTGTGTGAAAGCCAGGAGGAGTGATGACATAGGGGAAACATGCACAATACATTTGACCACTGTAAACCAGAGTACACTTAAAAATCAAACCCTCTGACTGCAAGATATTAAATGTTCTCAGGGCTGTGGTAACCTTAAATTGGAAATCTGGGCGGACAAGAAGACAAAAATCACAGAATGTTTTAGATTATCGTCTTTCACCGCATCTTTCCCTTACAGTGTCCAGTAAGGTCACACCATCCTGTGAGTGGATGAAAGTTAGATTTGTTCAGCCTTTCTGACCATGTGCCATGTGCCTGAGTGATATAGTGGTAAGTAGACTTTTCTCCACCAGCTCTTGAGTACCTAAGTCAAATGGAGGCAAGGCGAGTCAGTTGACGTGCCAGCCAGAAGCATAGGGGGACATATTTCAGGTGCTGAGTCATACGATCACACTGGGTCCAGGCAAAGTTTGTTGTTCTACCGTATTAAACAAAGAGTGGATCATAAGGTCTTTTCCCATTGCTTTGACGACTGGAACTCGACAGCCTGCCACCATAGATTTTTCCCATTTCTAATTAATCTGCTCTTGTTTTGTTGTTTTGCTTCCTAGTGGAAAAAGTGATCTTATAAGGGATTTGAGGCTGATACAAGTCTGTGGACTGAAGCAAATTCCAGCGAATGCTTCTGCGTTCCTTTTGTTGTGCAGTTGTTTTTTTTTTTCTTTTTTCATAGAAGGAACCTGAGCCTCCAGTCTCTGTTCTGACAATGTAAACAAGCCTTTGTCTCAGTTAGCAGAAGAGACCTGTTTGGATGTGTAAGGATGAGGCATATACTGTGAGGACAATGAAGCAGACCACAGATGTCATTGCTTCTCTCATCTTCACACTATAAAGACTGGATCAACAATATATTGTGGTTTAGTTTTAAGCAGCATGTTATCTGGTCAGAGTTCAGGTCAGCGTTGGGCTCAGCCGTCATCACATGGGGTCTTTAATCCATGGTTCGGTTGATTCCCAGATTAGTGCTATTGTTACAGTCTGCTGGTGGGTTGATTGGGATTGAAAGTGACTCGCATGACAACCTGTCATGACCAGCACTAATCTCAGCATCTATTTTGAGTTCATGCTTGGATGCTCTCATTGACAAATAGTTCTCTCAAGATTGTGTTTTATTGTTTAATGATACATACCAATGACTGCAACACTTCCAAAAAGTTTCCCACCTCTGGCTTATTGAATGTCAGCCGCAACCTCACTTGACCTTACCCATTTTTTAAAGTCTGGAAAAAGTAGACTCAAATAAACACCTGCATAATTTATGGAGACTCCAAAGGGAAATTGGCCACATCACTCTCTTTATTATGTATTGGCTGTTATAGCCAAAGGGAGCACCTTATGACTACTCTGGAAGTCTCAAACCAGACATAACTTATGGGGCCAAAATTCATCCATTTAGAGACTGCCAATAGTGAAGGCACACTCTCAAAATACAGTCAAAGCAGCCATTACTGGGAACAGCAGTTTTTCATAAGCAAATTCCTACATGTTGACCCAGAAATTATTCAATATGATAAATGCCAAATGTCAGTGTTTGTAGCTTTTATGAGGTTAATAAAAAATGTCAAAAGTATTCCTCCACATGCAACTTAGTGGGCACAGCAGCAAATAGCCAATTTAGCTGACCTAGTTTGTAAGAAGGAACTTTTGAAGATAAGGAATCATCTCTGAAAGTCAAAGTGTAGCGTAAGGCTGTGATGGGGCATCTTATCGTATCGTAGCGAGGACGTCACTGACCACAAGGGTCAGGATACAAAGCCAGAACAGTAAATTATGCATTTTAAAGGCTATGAGACAAGCGCTGCTCTGTTCTTTTCAAGTAAACTGCAAATAGCCCAAAAAAGGAGCTCCCAGTTTGGCGAGCTGGACGGCATCCTGATAATAATGACAAAATCCAAGAGTGAGTTTTTGCCTCCTTGGCAGTCGGTGCACAACCTGAAATTAGAAACAATTTTTTGGGGGGAATGGTGCAGCAGCCCAACAGCACAGAGACTTAAAAGTGCTCCAGTAAATATTGTGGGTAACTGTCAGCTTCGCTTTTTTGGAACTAAAGGAATGAGCAACTGAAAAGGAGGAACATCTTGAAGCAATCATAAAAGAGAGGCTCGAATAATAAATAAGATAAATTTCCACATTTGTTGGCTATTGACACACAATTGGAACATAAGTGTGTCCTTGTCCACATAGCTTTTCTTTATTAAAATATGTTTCCCAGATCAATCATTACCTGAAATAATTAACTGGCCAATAATAACACGGATAAGAAAACATGAACTTGCTGAACCAGTGGATGAGGCCTGTTATTGATGTGTTTAGAGCTATGCATTGGAGCACACACTCCACAGGCTTCAGTAAGCATTGCCCCCTGGATTATGACACCATTAATTGTCAGGGATGGAGCTCAAGTCGACTGTCATTCTGTTTTCAGCATCAGCTGCCTTGTTTACAGATCAAGCACCATGTTTTTATCCTGTGTCTCTGAGCCAAGGTTTATTTGTTCATGTTGACTAATTCTGATGCTGTATATTTACAAGCTTAATGGTCTACAGGGTCTATACAGGGTTGACACCGTGGGCGGTTATCGCTTCTTTAACCAGCAGCCAAATGGCGTCCTCTGTGATGGTGAGAAGTGAAAGACGACAGGTTTGTTTTTGTATCCAGATGGATGGCTGAGCTGAGCTTTTCTTCTGCTGCCACATTTAAGAGGGCTGAGAAACAAACAGCTCGGCAACTAAAGCTCCATCAAAAATACTCAGAGAGCCACATTCACCATAATCGCAGCCTACCGTACCATTCTCTACTTAAAACCCAGTAGACCAATTAAAACAGCAGCCCCAGGCGCTTATTGGCTGCTGAACTCTGACCCTGGACCAAGGCTAAGTGTAGTCTTGACATGGTTCCCATAGGAGCCAGCCATACAGCAAGGGATATGCATTTATATGCATCCTAAGGGGTCTGTGTGTGCTTGGAAACATATGGACTGTTGTTATCACATCCATGCCATTATATTCAATGTATGTGCATTAAACCACCTATTAAAATATGCAGTAGAATAAATCATATCATAAAATATCAAACTAAATAGAAAAACGTCAATACATTTTATAGCTTACCTTGACAGTGTGTCTGATTCATCCTCTTAAAACCTTTGGAACATTCCACTTGTCCATTTGCAATCACTGCATATGCTGCAAAACAGGAAGAGAAAGCATAGCTTTAGATGATCTTACAGTGCCATGCCTCTTTGTCACAAAGCATGGCATTCATCGCAGAGAGAGAAAAGAAGGGGGTGGGGGAGGGCATATAACTTACAGATGTGAGCATCTTGGCAATAAGAGAAATGACGGGACCCACAGCTGGGCCTCAAGGGACTCCAGAGTGAACGCGTGGAAATGGATCCCCATCAACCACGTTTACAAGACAGCACTGTCATCCAGGAGAATGTAACGATAACACTCGACGTCATTTATAATCATATTACCTATAACTCTCCTCAACCCCCAGGGACACATGAAGGAAGTGCTTATATCATAAATATGTTGAGGAAGCCTCCATGACAGCCCTGACCTTTATCACCAACCACAGTGCAAATTCGCCTAAACAAGAGACTAATGCTTTACGATGAATGATGATTGAGGTATAGCTCACATGTAAGTAAAAACTCATATAGTGTGTATTTCAGGTGTGTGTACATGAGAGGTTCTCAGAAGTTCTGCACTAAATAACATGGTGGGTTTATTAATGCCATACTATCAGTGACAGAGGCCTGAAAACATCATGTCATTACTAATTGGACACCCAGTCAAGCCCCTGCATGCTCCACTAAATGCAGAGAGGGGTCAATGTGACGATCATAAGGCAAAGAGGAGGCCTCTGTTTGTGTGTCTGTATCAACATGTTGGACAAAGAAATAGTTTTTACATGAGGAGCTATATGTTTCTTAACATTGACAGGGTGATTATTCGTAGCACAACTTTCTGTCATAAACTGACGTGAAGATATTTTGTGTTGTATCATGTTCAAAGGAGAAGTTTAAACTACTGACTTTTCAAGGGGAAAATGTGTGTTTGGTTGAAGAGGGCTCTGAAAATACCGACATGCTTGTTAGTATGATGGAACTGTTTCTCATAGTCAAATCAAGTTACAGTCATTAACCAGGTTAAAGCCATGATTGCTGTATGTTGCTTCCTAGTCACGATAGCCAAGGTCCTGTGGCTCTCATGGCTAGTGGTGGAATTAGTCCTGTTCACATTAATTTTTACTTGCATCATCATCCAGCATGGAGAGAAATCATAATTTCCAGCATTTTCCACTCTAGAAAACAGGAACAAATGTGATGACAATCTTTGGATTTACACCAAGGCCAGTAAAAATAAGATTTCACAAAACATGCTGCCACAACGACAAGAGGGTTGAACACAGAGGTGACGCATGCGAGAAACTAGCCCTGCCAGTAAAGATAACACATCTCTTTTCCTGGCAGAGTGCTCTGGGAAAGGGGAAAAAGTCACACTGTGTTTGTGACCAAATCTCCTGCTAACCAGAGTGCTGAGTGAGAGACCCCTCTATAGTCTGTCCCATCTGTCATTTTCATGCACCTATATCACTGGACAGAAAGCAAAAGGGAACCCATACATAGAGCACTCAAATGTTTCAGATGCTTTAAATTAAACAATTTAATTGAGAGAATAGTCTCCTGTGCTGTTTTGAGGTTCCAAACCCAGTTGCTAGAAAAATAGATTTCCCCACACCCAATATGTAGAAGTTACCAAAACAACAACCATGTAAACAGACAGCCCAGCAATCAGTCATGAGTTTGTGTCATTTTCCCAGGAGTGCCTGGAATGTGTGCCACATGGAGGTTTTCTGGGAACGAGGTCCTAGAAGCTGAGTTATGTTTTGGTCCTGCTGTGACCCAGTGGACCAAGTAGGTTCAGTGTACCTGAGGGTTGACAGAGCAGAAGTGGGTCAGAATGAAGGGGGCAATGGGGAGAAGGGGGGAACTGTGTCAAAGCGACGCCCCTGTTCCTGTCTGCCCACCTCCTCATCTTTCTCCACACCCCTATAATCCCCCGTCCAAAAGTTTCTGGGTAATGAGATGTTGTGGTCGGGCGGGTGGCACGTCCTCCTGCGGCGATGGGATCAGGGAAAGTCTGGCCTGAGTGACAGCAAGACGCACATGCCAAGGGAAGCCCAGTGGGGGTGGTTCAGGAGTCTCAATAAAGCTTATTAGCAAAGAGGAGAGGACCTCGGCAATCAGTAACAACTTCAACGTGAATCTGAGAGACAGTTTCAAAAGTTTCAAATCTCTGTTTGTCTTTAAAATATTTCGCAATATTCTGTTTGTGTTGCAAAAGTCGTGTGCAGCTCTAAAAGGATAGTTCACAGAAAAATGAAAATTCACTCATTATCTACTCAACACTATGCCGATGGAGACGATAAAGTGTTTTGAGTATACAAAACACTTTAGGAGTCTCAGGGGTAAAACAGTGTTTCAGCCAAAGTGCCCTTCTTCAGACGTAATAAAACATGTGGTGTCATTCAAGTGTCCACAAGCTTGACATTCCTCGAAACGAGGTCACTTACACTGCATTCTAAGCATAAAAGTAGGAGCTTGTGTGCTGTGTGTGCAGTTTACGGTGTGTGCATGCAAACATGATCGCTACTCAAAGGAGGCTATCAGAGGACATTTAGGCTTAAAACATGGTGTAAAATATGCCATGTCAAGTCGAATAGAAATGTCGGGCTTGTGGACACTTGTATGACACCACACAAGCAGTATAGTAATTGGTTTTTAAATGGTTTGTATTAAAATATCGTTTTTCTAGTCTTGATGACCATTCAAAGTGCTTTACAGTAGTTTGCCATTCACCCATTCACACATATTTATACAGTGCATCTATTAGCAGCACTTTTTTTTCTATGAGGGGCAATTTGGGGTTCAGCATCTTGCCCAAGGACACTTCGGCATGCAAATGGGGGAGACTGGGATCGTACTGCCGAACTTTTGGTTGGAGGATGACCGCCCTACCCCTCAGCCACAGCTGTCCACAATGGCAGGCATGTTATGTTTTTTTCTGTAGTTTTTTACATCTGAAGAAGGAGTCCCTAGTTACTTCAACTGTATTGGATTTGGCTGCAACACTGTTTATCCCTGAGACTGCTTAAGTGTTTTGTGGACTCAAACACTACACACACCTCTCCATCGGTATAGTGGTGAGTAGATAATGAGGGAATTAAAATTTTCTGTGAAGAATCTGATCATTTATGAAAGATATCACTGACATTAGAAACATGATGTACAATTGACATGTTGCCCCCTAAAATGCATTTACAGAATATGTTTATTATTTTAATTGCACATATAATCTATTTTGACATTTTGTACTGAATATTTCCTCCAAGTGCCCCTTAGATCCAAAGAATGCTGGCTATCAAGAGTTTTTTTCACTTGATCTTTATTGTTCCCTCGGGGCAGTTTGTTTGCAGTTAAGTTTAAATACCAGCTGCTGAAACTCAGTGTACCAAAGTTGAAAACAGCTCTCCTAAAATACTGGCTGCCTCCTAAACGATGCACTTATAAGATACAGATTGTCTTTGCTGTGTGATTGATTAATTACATTTCTAATTTTGGAGCAAGTCTTGGTAAATCCTTTTAGTTGAGTCTTGTGTTGGAATCTTTGGCTACTCTACTGGAAACTGGGAAGAACATTCACCACAGTGACAACCTGACCATGAAATATTCATAATTATTAAAAAAAAGCCAAGAATGACGAATTTAATGATGCATCCGTTCTCATGCCTGTTTCTACAGTCGTTTGTGTAGAAAACATAAGCGTTGCACGGGCAGTGGCTTGCAAGAGTGCGCTCAAGCTGCGCATCATTAGTGTCACCCTTGGTTACAAAGACTGTAGACCCAGACTGGTCTGTATCCACTGAGGCTACAGACAAAAACATCCAATTGTCGTCTATCCATTTAGCCCTGTTCAACAAAAGACTTGTCACCCTTCACTAATTTATTGTCTGTCTCCATTCAATTGTGTGGTGCATTCCTCTGGCAACTGTTCAGAAATATTTGCTCAAATTCCCTTGATTCAAAATCCTTGAAGCTACTTGATTGGAGATGCTGTCCTAAACCAAATCAGAATAAATCCATTAGGACTACTTTAGGCATGTTAAACCTGTTGTGAGGAGGGCACTACTGTGTGGCAGCTCATGCAAAATGACAAAGAAACTAAAGAGAGAGGGAGGCAGCGGGCTGAGAACGGAGAGAGTGTTTGTAGTCAAATGGGTTCCTCAGCTATACAGAAATCTTTAATCGTTAATTTGGTACAATCGCTCTGCGGACCACCCAGCCCGGGGCTGTTCTTCTAAGATGACTGAGAGGTCTGGTCTATCAATCACGGGGCTCAGAGCCCTTCACCAGCTTCCCCTGGGGCCTGTCTGAGAGGCAACCTCAGTGTTGGACTTCTCTCCTTAACTGGCTGGAAAACCTGAGAACGTGTGGGAGACAGGAGGGAGAAGGGATGGATGGATGGCATCCACAGGACGGGAACAGGAGATTGTCTTTCCATTCCATTGGGGTCCACTCTCTAGAAAAACAACTACATACAAATGCAAAAGCCAAGTCTCCCCTCAGGACCCTTTCCAGAAATTTACTTCCTGACATGCCGCCATGGGACAAACTGGTGCCTCAGAGAGAAAACCAGGAGCAAACAGAGCTCTTTAATCACCATCGAGGGTTTCAGGTCTAAAGAGTTTCTAACATGGCAATGCCATCTCTTCTTGGCTTTTGAGCCAATGCTTGATTAGAGCAAACAGTTTAACTGGAAGTCATTTGCTTCTAAAACAGATCGTCTCTTTGGCACACACCACATTTGCCATTCTGGCACGGCCCATATTGCGTGCCCAGTAAATAATGTGTCTCTGCTCGTGAAGCAAAGACTAATCAGAAAGTACACATGGGACTAATATCAACATTCTCCTCCTGATACAGACATAGACACGAAACCAGTCTAAAGGCTACGGGATACTGACTCAATCATTAACAGTTGTAGCTGTATTTCTGTATCGTATTGCTTAGACATGATCTTCCCACAGCACATACACATTACTGCAAAGCAAAGCTTTGATGAAGAGATTATTTCATTTTTCTGCTAAATTAAATCTTTACTCTCAACATAGTTTTCATTGCTTCCATTCACGAAAGTATGCATTTTACATCTCTGTTTGTAGTTTGACAACTTTGCTTAACGCCCATCTGCGAGATGCTGATGGCAAAGTAACAAGCATCGAACACACATTTAAAACAGATCCACATTCCTCCATAATCTCCAACTCACTGTGGAATATTAACCATCTGGGCTGGTTCCAGAAGAAGGCATGCCACGGTACATTCAAAATAAAAATCTGCTCAACTTAGCTCGTATCCAATTAACGAATGCACAAAAAATTCATATCCATCTGCCTCCAACTGGGATTTTTTTTCTCGTAGTGGTTAGGTTTGCTTCAGCCCTGATTAGCCATACTGCTGCCCAGCTAATAGATTCCATCGTTCTAGTTGTGAAGGGATAAAGCTAAGTCAACATCAATGCATCAAATGCTGTCAAAGACATGTGACGTCTTTGTCTAATCACCATGAGAAGCTGCCGTGGAGCCGTTCCAATGCATCTGTTCTTCGCAGCCTTTTTCTAAGGCAAAGTCGCTGCATCTCTGGTTTTTGTTGGTCATTAACAAGTGTTCATGTTTGATCAGCACTAATAAAAAGCAATAAGTGCAGGCTTTGGCCCCTCGATGGATGTCAGAATAAATGTCTGGGGAATAGATGGGAGATTTGGGAGAGATGAGTTCATGTGGGAAGATTTGCACATCGTGGATCTCCAGGGGCCCCCTCCTGCTTTGCCTCATCTGCCTTTATTGATCTAAATCTCTCCTCATTACTGAGAGAAACAGAGAGGGGGTTGGCGTATCGGAACAAGAGTTGTCTACTCGTTCCGATAGAGTTAGAGCTTCAGAGTTTTGGGCAAAGATAGCACAAGGGCATTGACATCATAACCTCGATGACCCAGGGAGGTAGAGTCAGAGGAAGCCAAGGCTCCTGTGGGTGTGGTGATTCTTTTGGGCTCTGGGGACGTCTGATCTGGCTCACTGGGAAGCATCCCAGCATCGCAGACGGGGAGAGTCACAGAGAGGGAAGCTGCCCAACAGTGACAGATGGGGAGACAAATGGTTTGTGGAATCCCTTTCGCTGTTCAACACACAGTGAAGGAAGATGTCATGCCAACACTACATTATTGGCCAGACTCAAGCCAAAGCCAACGGACTTCAGATGGCTGCGTGAACATCAGATTGCACGAAACATAAAAATTTCTGCTGTGTGCTTGTTATGCTACTTGTGCATATAAATTGACACATACTCACACGCACACACACAAACACACACAGAGTTGTGTCACTGGGAGCATGCCTGCTGCGTGTCTGCTGCAAAGCTGCTACGTAAGGTTTCTGGTATGACTACTCCATTTCCTCCAGGCCTATTTACTCTACTAAATGCCAGGACTCTTCTGTATTAAGCTGTGTATTGTCAGGTCTTGCAATAACAATAAAAACCTTGTTAAAACAAATGAATGGTTTTAGACCGAAGCACTAGAGAGCTTTTACTTTGAAAAAGTTACAGGAAGTAACACAAAAATGTATGTTTATGATTTATTCGAGAGATGGAAATTGAAACTGTGGTGAAAAATTATTTTCACTGTCTATTTTGCTATGAAGCATGTGTGGAATGTGGAGGAAATAGGCGAGACCCCGACTCACTATAGGAGCGTGGCACATATGCATGAGACGCACCTCAGACCCCAAAACATAAGTAATACCTGAACACACACACACATACACACCTATTTCCTATATTGATGGTTAGCCTTGACACGTGAGGACAGTTTTGACCAGCTCTACCAGAATTCTACATCAAAGTAGCATTGAAACAATGCACAGGGCACATTTTTTTCTCC
The DNA here is from genome assembly GCF_024713975.1 of Paralichthys olivaceus. Classification (NCBI taxonomy): domain Eukaryota; kingdom Metazoa; phylum Chordata; class Actinopteri; order Pleuronectiformes; family Paralichthyidae; genus Paralichthys; species Paralichthys olivaceus. The sequence continues at coordinate 16,184,980 of NC_091104.1, read as the reverse complement.
ACTTCTCCTCATCATATGAACCAGAGGGTCTGTGTTGACTGCAGCCTGTTCTGGTTAATCTGGATCTTATTATTACTAGCATGTAACATTTAAAAGCACTGGCTCCTAAAGGCTTCAGCTCCCACTGAAATGGGACTCACTGGTATTCGAGCCTCCATAATGTCAGACCTCCTTTCAAATACAGACACATATGCAGTCACTAAACACACATAATATCCTCTCTTATTGACATAACAGCGAACATGAGGTCCTTGTCCCTGTACAATAAAAATTACATCCTGTTATACATCGTCAACTGTGCTGAAATACATACATATTCACAGACTTTACATAAAAACCTAGCCAGACTGCAACAACAGCCATATATTATGGGTTTGCATCAATAGATTGAGTGATTTACTGACATTAACGTGGAAGCTAAATGTACCCAGAACAAGAAAATATATCTTGATATTTGAAGTAATTCCAGGAAGCAATGACTTACTAAGAATCCTGTCTGCAACAGAACACCATTAAACTATGGTTATATTGGCATCCTCTCTAAATGTAATTAAAAAAAAATTTGTAATGTTTGTTCTCAGTCAACAGTGCAATTTGTAACCGGCTATAAAGTGACCAAAGGTAGCGTTTCACCCCCAAATACAAAGGGGGCTTTCATGACATCATTATCACGCACTCAACAGGAGACACAGGAGACTCCTAAAGCTATATGACTTTTCTCGACACTGCAAGCTGATGGCTGTCCCATTCACTGTGAAATAAAATGAGAAGAACAGCATTGATTTTTCAGAGGCTGTTGTCTCCAGGTTGCACATAATTCCTGTGAAACACATGAGAAACACACATGTAGGCCAGTGAGGGAGAAAAGTAACTGAGAGATCAAGCCAAGAGTCTAAACTGAGAACAATAACACTTTGGAGGTATTCAAAGCATTTCTCTTATAAAAGCTCTGTCCAAGACTTCTGGGTCATAGTATATGACTTCATTTTGACTACATTTTTCCTCTCTTTCATTCTCTATCCTTTCCTCCCTGCCTGCGTGTGACCTAGGACCCAGGCCTACAGTATGCAGCCCCCACCTCCAAAACAACCATAAAAATGAGTGAGCGGGGTATTCGCTCTGTTTCTCCCGCACACTTCAAAGAAGGGAGCAGAGGAAAACATCTGGGAGCCAAAAGAGATCGTGCCGGGGACTTAGGAAGAGCGGGAATCAGGCATGCTGAGGGAAATACAGACTGGGAGAGAAAAGGCTGGATCGGTATCTGTGATAGATGGAGGAGACACAAAGGGATTATGTCTGCTTCTAATTAAGGTCCAGTCAAACATTAAACGATGCACAAGAACTCTGACAGCCAGTGTGACATCTGCGGGCAACAGTTGTAATATGAATAGAGTGCTGGGAAACGACTTAAAGTAAAGTGTCCCGTGCGCCACCATACTGTAGCTCCTCCCCTGTGGACTATGAGAACATAGTCATGTCCTTCAAGAGCAGTCGGGCTGAGCTAGACTCTATCCACAGCAAGGGTGTCACCACCCACCCTGCCAGCCAGCGTATAACCGCCCTGCTGCTGTTTCTCAAACCTACCGCAGCTCTGGTTGGGCTACTCATTTCCTCACTCTTTTAAGGCTAGGTTGGCTCATTCTGCCCACAGGGTGGGTGGCACTCATGCCAGACTATCATCTTCATGCTAAATGTGTTTTCATTCACTCTCTGGTTTTGGTTTTATGAAAGCGCAAACTGCTTCATTTTCACTATCGGGTGCACGGGCAAGTCACGCAGGCTCCTGAAAGTAGATCAGAAATCTAATGATGGCTGCTCTGTGCTAGTCATCATCAGCAGGCGTGTGTATTGCTTCTGCCTGTGATGAATGCTTCAGAAATCCACCAAGTGTAGATCTGTTGTTTGGAAATATAACAAGCATCATTGACTAAACAAAATGTAGTATAGCCCAGCTGCGTCTGGCTGATTTGAACAATATAAAAACACAGAGAGATCAACATACCAAGAGCACAACAGAAAATAATACCAACAGAATTAGACCAGATTAGAAAAAGAGTGGATTTAATTGTGATTGGAACAAAGTAGGAGTAAACAATTGTTCAGATCTGATGGCTTTAGTCAGTTGGGCTTACCTGGTTTGGTTGGACACTTCTGGCACTTGTTGAGACCCCAAGAGGCACCCACACTTCCACAGCAATCATCCTGTTTGGTTAGGCCTGGCAGAGGCTTGCCACACTACAACAACAATGCACATCTGTGTTAAATCTAAGAAAAAAGTATTGAGAAAGAATGTTGCATGTTTGTGCATGGTTGTTTGTGCGCAATTGTGGGTGTGTGTGTACAAAGGAGTTGAATTTTGTAAGTGTGTTTATACCTATTTGCAAGGACAGAGTAAACCAGACACATCTGAGACTGGTTACTCAGAGGAGGACACAAACACTTAGCCTCAGGCGGAACTATAAACTTCCTGGCATGCTTCATTAAGGCTTTTGGCTAATTGTGACGAGAGATTCCTATCAGGCTTTACTTACTGGATTTTTGGCACAAGAGAAATTTTTTGAAATCCAAGATGCAACCAAGAGGACATTCTTATAAAAAAAAAATGAAAAATTATTTTGTATATTTTGCTATCAGGGTTCAAAAAACAATGTGACTGCAAGGTATATTTTCAATTCAGGAAAAATTAACTTGTTCAAGGAGAAATCCTGGCAAAAACAACTCTGCGGATCATTTTTTTGTTGCAACTGCAAACCTAAAAGCTAAAAGTCAATCATAATGCCTTATTAAAGCCAAGCATTCGGATGCTGTAGCAAAACTAGGATTGGTAATCCTGGAAAAGCTAGCAAGAGCAGGATATACTTTGAAAGTATACTTGCAGGTAGACAGGTTTGTTGACCAATCACTTCAAGTTTGTGTTTATATCTGTCCTGCGAAGTCAACTGATGACAGATTGCTTTGTTTGTTAATGGCTATCAGGACGTGAAGAGGATTCAACAAATAAGATAAAAAGTGTTTCAGAAACAAATTAACAACCCCACCTTTAACTGCCTTGGATTAGCCAAGCTCATGCATTGCCACTTAGGTCCTTCCCATTCATGTTTGCTATGACATCCATACATTATCTCGTATAATATATTTGCAGTAGCCTACATGCCATACATGGTTCCATGAAAAGTCTCCCTGGAGAAGGACCACATGGGCTGGTTTTCATTTTGAACCTTTGTCCTCTGAACGCAACCTAACTCATAACATGCCTTTGTTAGCAAACTGGTGGAACATGAGATGACTAGTGTGGTCAAAGCTCATAAATCCTGGATATTACATAAATCACTTCCACAGGCCCACGTCCTTTTTGAGACAGAAACATAATGATACCTGTGGCTAAACAACACTTTCTCCCACTGTGTTTAACGAACATACCAGGTGGTGAAGCCCAGCTAGTGATGACAGGGTGCATAGTGTATTTTAACATGATACCTGTCCGTCGACTGTTTCCTGAAAGCATCTTCCCACATTGCCATTCTGACGGTTGTGCGGTCTGGCATGGTCATGTCCATTTCCGTTCTCGTTCCCATTGATGTGTGTGTGCCTGCTGCTGTGCTCAGTGATGATTTCGTGTCCATTCCCAGGCTGGGAGCGTTGCTGGACAGAGTGAGCACCCTCTGTGGTGGCCGGCCTCTGCCCTGGCTGTACCCGAGCAACTTGGTGGATCTGGACCTCGGCCTCTGGAGGGTGCTGTATGTGGACGTTCACCAGGGATGGGTGGAGAGACACTGGACAAGAAGGGACACACAGTTTACACAATACAGTGGATAGTTTACAGTATCAAATTTTTAATTATGAATGGGATAAAAGCTGTATACATATGTTTACAAGCTATCAGCTGACCTGCTGCACAAACTTATTCAACAAACACTTGATTGCTTCATCACTAAGTTATGAGAGCTACATGGGGAGATTCCCGGCAGTGAAGACACCATAAAATACTACAAAACAACAACAACACAAAGAGTTTGGGATCCTCTGGTTTAAATCAAATCATCTTAAAGACCAAAAACAGATTTTTTGAGGAGCTGAGAAGTTTTTGTAGTGAAGAGAATGAGTTCTTTTGTCCTCCTGACTGAGGGGAAACATCCATCTTCAGGGAGTGCCAGGGTTTTTTCCCAGAATCCTGACCCACTGTCATGAATCATACGCTCACAGACAAATGTCAGGGTGAGTCCAAGAAGAAGAAATAGACCTTATCAAGAGTCCTGAACATGAAACTGCCTGTGCGTGTATATAAAGCAGGCAGAGGAGAAGGCTAACTTATTTGTGGCGACGTGACAATGCAGACATTAGACTCATGTCTTCTAGTTATGATTTTTGAAATGAAGGAGGGAGAGATCTCTGAATGGAATTTAAATAATCTAAGACTTCTGCTTCTGCTTCTACTTAATGTTAGACAGAGTGAGATTCTGAGAGAGATATACAGAGGAAATAAAGAATACCAGAAGAGATGGAAAGTGAGCAAATCTTTTTTTTATATTCCTTCTTATAGCTTCATGATGGTGCCTCGCTCTGTTTCTTATTTTCACTCATGTTTGATGAAAGCAGCATTGTGCGAACAATATAAGGACTTCCACTGCGTCATCCATTACTCGCTCTGCTCAAAATAAAGTCTTACCTCCACTGCTGGCCCACAAAGGCAGAGTGATGCATGGTAAACAGATTTGAAAATCAAGTGTGCAGTTGCTTATTTAAAAGAGTCAAAGTGGAGCAATTGGCAAAAAATAAAAGTCTCATGAATCTAACATTTAAAAGAGGGAGATTTTGTGGCAAAATCACAGTGTAAATATTTTGTGTTGAGTTCAACTGACTAATAGTTGTCTTGACAGCTCTGACAGTTCTGATGATGTGTGTTGCACCATCCACTTAACCCTGTCAGGGTATACTTACTCCACAAAAGACGAATGGTTTGGAGACAGTAGAGAGTGATGCAGCTGAATTCGACATGCAACAAAAGGTCAGTTTGGTGAGCTCGATTAGTCGCAGCATTAAGTGATCACCTTGTTGATTGGACAGAGGCAGCGTGTACATGGAGTGGGATGGAGCTTTGGGTCCCTGGTGGCTGGCATCTTTGTGAGGGTTGGTTCTGGCAGGTGCCGGCACTGGCAGGTGACAGAACTTCCCCGTTGAGTTTGAAGGACACCAGCACTGGTCCCTGCCGATGCATCTGCCTCCATTATGACAGGGGATCTGACAGAAGACTGCATAAAATGGGAGAATGAGAGGAAGGGGTGGTCAAGAGAAAAAGATGAAGAGGTTATTACAAGTGGGAAATTCGTCAGAGAAAACAACACGCTACATTTATTTCGACAGATTTATGCAACCTCATACACGAGGATGCAGTAATAAGAAACAGAAGGAGTAGTCCTAACAGGAAGGGCATGTGTAGAGGCCTCATGTGGGCGAGGTTTGTTTGCAAACAGTAATAGTTTGCAAACAGAAACTGTCATGCTGTTCTCTGCTTTGGCATTGGCAGGCTCCATTAGATGTTTACAGAGTTTCAACTTTGTCCTGAGGGCAGAGCTGGGACACTGCCCCTAATGCGGCACCTCTTTCATTGGCATGTTTTGCCTCACAAGGTAATTACATACTCCTTTGTGGGGTGATGAGTGAGGATACACCCCGTTACTATTTGAAGAAAATACAAGTCTATGCATATCTGTAGGAAACACTTGCTTGGCTGGCTGTAGGAAAAGTAATTTGAATTCCCGAACTATCTAATGCTGTACACAATTTAAAAGCAGGGAAACTTGGTCTTAATCATGTGAGTAAATTGAATTCCAAAACGTTTTCTATCCACACTTTGATTTATAGGTTGCAATTTACCATGGGGAGAAAAAGAGGGAACTGGCCAGATGGTTTTGACAGCGCTGCTTTCACAGACTTCTTCTCTGGCCTTATCTTTTGGCGTAAGGGATGGGTGCCAGCTCAGCACCCTACATACCTGAGCCTGCTCCCATCTACAGATTCATTCTAACCTGAACTCTCCTAACTCAAAACATCAAAGACTATCAAATGGGGAAAAAAAACTCCATCCAACCGTGACGAATAAGAAAAAGAACCATTCTGGGGCACAAAGGATTTAAAAAGTGAAGACCTGAACTTTTTTATTGCACACAACACAGATATGAGGAAGGTTAAAAAAGATAGCTGGAGATAGGAATGGCCCAAATATGTAATGAAAGAGGACACTAGTGATGGAAACTGAGCCGTTGAGCTGCATCCTCTCTGAATCATCGAGAGAGACAGAAACAGGGTGCAAACAGGGAACAGACAGACACTGGACAGTCTCAGTGGCATGGAGGTAATTAGCTCCCTGTCGCACAGCATTAGCAACCGTGTGACTGGAGAGGGAAGAGACAGAGGGACGGAATAAAAATAGAGATTGAACAGATAGTGGATGGAAAACAAAAGAGACAGGGACGGAGAGACAGAAACTAACTGAGAGGGGTCCAGTGTTGTGTCCAGACATAAAGGAGGGCCTCTTCTGATTAGCGGAATTATCAGATGCAGCCCTGGTCTTTCTCAGGCCAGTTCCACCCCCACATTGGGGCAGGAACTATTCTTAGACTGTCGACTCTGTACGCCACGCTCCCTGTCTGACTATCTGTCTCATTAACAACCACTAACAACCAAATAAACACACTCCCTTCTCCCTCAATAAACACACTTCAACTCAATTTAATATCAGGCTTTTAATAAGTGCTGTACCCAGGGAACCTGTTATAAGTGCTCAGCCTGATTTTACAGCACTGTCTACAAGAACATAACAACAGCATGAGATAACTGTTTGTCATCTACTTGACATTCTTCTACGAACACGCACACCCGAGAAATAACAGGATGCTCGCCTAAATGGAAAGCAATCTCTTTTTTAACATGCTCTTTAACACATGCCTTTACATAATGAAGGGAGATTCGTAGATGATAAAAAATGGGACATAAAAACAAACTGCTGCTGGGGGAAAAAGCGGAGGTGCCAGGAATGTAATCGTGTGGGCAGCCTCTGCCAGGATGCTGAAGTGTTTGGAATATCCACACCACGTTCCAAAACCCCATTAATGGACACATAAATCTGCAATATCAACCTGTTTATATATTCATAAGTCAGCTGGGTCCTCCCCAACGAGCCTTGCACACTGAGGTGAAGGATGGGTGCATGTTCGAGGGGCTTGTATGGATGTGTGTGGGATGTGTACCCTTCACCTCTAATCCATGAGAAGTAGTTAGTCTGTGTCTTAGCTGAACCCTTATAGCTGCTGACCCAACTAAGAAACATGCAGGGGGTACGACCCTCCCCTTGGCATTGGCCACCCCCTCCCTTCCCACGGACACTCCTGCGTGAATTTGAAGCAAAGCCCCCTGGATAAATGGCAGGTTTAATGTAATCCCTATAAAATCCTGCTCATGCTGCTACTCTTTCTCTCCCCTCTGCCTCTCCCTCTCCTCTTTCATACGCTCCTTCTCTCCCAGGGAGCACATTAAATGGTTAACAGCGGGGCTAGCCGTGAGGCGTAAACCGCAAAGAGATGGGGCTAAGTGTTGTGAGCGTTGGACCACCACGTGTGTGTGCGCGAGGGGAGATTAGTCCCCTTTTTACACAGCCCGCTTTTAATCTGCCCTACCGCCGTCTCTCCTACTTTCCATGTCTCTCTTTCTTATTGACAGTGAAAGTTTTCAGCATAGCTCTCAGTTTTAATCTCCTCCACTCTGCCTCCTATGAGCTTGGTATTCAGAACAGTGCAGCATGCCACTGGGAACCCATTTTGTAAAAGCACACCCCATAAAAAGGGGATGGAGACACAAGGAAAGTTTGTGAGCATTGGAAAGTAAGCAAGGTAGACAGTGAGAGAAAAGCACAGAGTAGAGGCAGCAGGCGGGAAAGATCAGCGGGCCTGGAGTCGACACTCACAAAGTCTGAAGCCCTGGTTCTTTGCCTGCTGCTGTTGCTGCTGCGAGGTCTCACTGTACACCGTGGTGATGTCTCCCTTCTTACAACTGTTGTAGCAGCGCCCGTCGCCGCACACCCTGCGGCACAGCATAGGCGTGAAGACGATTTTGATGCGGTCCAGGTTGGAGGTGAGGTTGGCCCCTGGAAGACACACACACACCTGCTTGAGAAGGAGCACCAGCAGAGACAGGCTGGAAACGAGCTGCATCCTTTCTCCCTCAGCCTCACTGTGACACAATCCCCATCTGGGCAAAGGGAGGTTTATAAGTGTGTGAGGGTGTGTGCTGACGACTGGCTAGTGGCACGCTGCAGCTGAATGAGTGATGTGGATGTGCCACAGGCCAACAAATGGTAGAGTGAATACTATTAGGTATCGGGCGAGCATCCAAGCCCTTTATCTTTGGGAGAAGGTGTTTTGGATGTGTGTGTATGTGTGGAGGAGACAAAGAAAGTGTGAGTGCAAGTGAACATTGTGTAATGGTGGGAAGCTGTTCAACAGCCGTTGCCCTGGTAGACGGCTTAAAAACAAGGGAAGCATGAGCAGCAGACAGCTGTGTACGCTGGACAGTGGATCAGAGCAAGATGAGGTAGTGAAAGGGAATTAAAAATTAGGAAAGACGAGATCATTTTTTTTGTTGTTGTTCAGGGTCGAGGCGCCAGTGTTTAGTGCCTGTCATGTCAGAGAGGTGACAGTGCACATTTCCAAAGATATCATAGTACCTGCATTAACAAACACACTGCTCATAGTCTTCTCCAGCAACTACACACATTGATTTACATTGATTTCCTGGAAACTTGATCTCACCTTAACTGTAATTACTACTTGCCAAACCCTAACCCTGACACTAACCGTAACCTAACCTTAAAACATGACTACAAATGTGTAATGATTTACACTATGGGGACTTCCTTTATTTCCCCATTAGGAGGACAAGTTCCCACAATGTGAGTGTGTCAAGAAATGTAGGTCCTCACAACCTGAGTAATACCTTATCTCTCTCTCTTACACACACACACATAGGTTTGCACAGCTATTCATAATCAATACTTTGCATTGACTTACATTAATTGTGGACAGCCTAACTAAACCACCTTAGCCATGACCACTTTATACCTGACGAATCACAATTCACATCTTATCCCTAACTCTACCTCAGAAATTATATTTTAACTCATAATCCTGGCAGGGTCAATGTATATGCTGGAAAAGGTCCTAAAAATGCAACAAAAACAGTACATACACACACACACACTGCATGTAGCTTCAATATGAAACATTCATCCGTTCAGTGTGATGAAGACCACAGAGGGGGTGGTATGATTGGACAGAGGGAGAGGGGAATTGCAGCCTGGGATGCAGCCAATTTGTTTGTGGCTCAAGTTGCATTTAGCAATGACACCACAGGATGTGTTAGCTTCTGTAAATTGAGTGGAATTGGCTTATGTTTGTTTTGAGATTGGAAATGTTAAGTATGCATGGAAAGTGAGATTAGATAGTGTTTATTTTTTCTGTCCTTACCTGCTGGTTGCAGCGCGTTGTTGAACTGTCCATTTAGCTGACTGTCCCCGTTGGTCCTTTGAGCGTTAAAGGAGTGTACGTTGTTTTGCCCATGTCTGTGTCCATGCCAGTTCCTGTGCTCAGTGCCATGCCCATTACTGCTGGGTAGAGCGTTGGAGGTGATGGGCCCAGAGGATGATGGATAACGTTTTACAGTGCGGGAGGTCCCTGTCTGCTGAGGGGAGGTGTCAGGGGGTCCCCGTCTCACTTGGGTCCTGTCAATCACATCAACACGGGACCATAAACATATGACCTCAGACAAAGGCTAATGTCCCGCACATACTGTATATACACTCCCATCAGCTACGTATGGTCATCACCGTGAAATCCATTTAAGCATGGTGATTGTGTGCAACAGAAAATAATATCCCTGAGAGACAAACATGCACTCTTAGGTCATAGCTTTGCTTAATTGACTTTATAGATAAGACTCAACAATTTAGAGTTTTAATTAAATTAATAAAAATAATTCTTTAAGCACACAGGGTTTCTCAACCAACATCTGCTGTAAGTCAGAGAGCCATGACCCTCACTAATTAATGAAAGATTATGTTCAACATTAAAGACATTTCGTAAGAGACAATTTTTCATCACTGATTAACAGAAAATCAGGCAACCAAAGCGAGCAAGACTCACAGGTTCCATCTTGTGTGTGTGTGAGTGTGTGCACACATGTGTGCATGTCTGTGTGGCTGGTCTGTTTGCCTCGGAGAAAACTGTGTGATTAAACGCATTAGATATTTCCATCACGACTACAAAACCTCTCCATCACACATTGTGTCTGCTTGACTAGATTATGAACTCCCTGTTCTGTCTGACAGCGGCTGATCAGAGAGCAACATTCTGAGGGTCGCCCTGGGTTGGAGGAAGTATTAAAACTAAGGTCTAAGAACAAAGCACGACCAGAGATGCAAGGGGCACGTTTTTTAACCAGTGAGCGTTTGATTTGGGTCAATTACTGAGCCTGTATTGCATGACCTGGAAGCTGAGCTCATGTGAGCGACCTAGGGGGTGGTGCGTGCCTCTCAGACAGAAAGGCAGACCGGCATATCTTGGCTTCAGTCGTCTAGGAAAACTCCAAGAGTGCTGGGATTCAGCCCCACAGAAAACATCTGGATCCCACTGATCTGCCCTGACAGACAGTCAACAGAGCAAGACAAAGACGAACAATGTCGGGTAGATCAGAAGAACATCCGCAAAGCACACCTGTGGCCCTGTGATGTAATTGAGGTTGTAATCAGAAACCAAATGAGGATATAAACCATGCATTAACATTTTATTGTATGTGGTTTTTAGCCACACACTACGTTTTTATACACTGAATCAGTCTCTGAAGATACACAATGGTAATCAAGCACATAACACATAATACTACCACTCAAAAATGCATACATGTACATGCGCACAAACACACACACACAAACACACACACACCCTATCCCAGCTGTGCTAGATGTAGCACAAGCCTATGCATGTCTCTTCTCCTCACAGAGTACAGGCTAAATTCCTGTAGCCACTGGAAACGGGACACTAAATGAAAGGGGGAAAAGGGAGACAAATGTTTGTTACGTCATCTTTTCATACGACTACAGGCAGCACCTATAGCTGACAGCGGCTGATCCAGGTCCTGAATGTAAAGGGCGAGGCCCAGGAATAGGACGTGTCACAGGGAAATAAGAGGTACTTGTGTCAAGGTGGAAAGGACAGATAGGAGGTGACCCAGCTACCCTGTCCACTCCAAATTATGACCACGTTTTTCCAATGCTGACTGGAACACCTGGCCTGCAAGCTTCCTGTCTCGCTTCCTTGGCTTGGCCAGATGTTGCTATTTCTGTCTCCCTCACTTTCAATGGCAAAGTTACTTTCGCCGAGCATGAGCTCAGCGCTGCCCTCTCAGCCTGCAGTTCAGGGGGGTGGTGAGGGCAAGCGCAACTCGCACTGCACATTTGATGTCATAATTAGGGAACTTCAAGGCCCCTGCGATCCAAGGAGGAACCATTCCCCTTCCTTGTTCTGGGTGACTTGAAAGTAATTTTGAAGACCTCTGCCAAGATTACACAGAACATGGTTTGAAAAGACAGATGGAAAAAGGTTTGGGGGTATTGAATTATAGCAATACAATTTTAACCAACAGGGATGATAAGACAGCTGCTGATTCAGCATATGGTAAAGACTAGACATCCATCGATATCAGACTCTGCCCCATTTGAAAATACACTTGGTTCTGCTTTTGTCACGTTGGCTGGGCTATCTAATTTTTACACTTCTCCATTACTGGGGAAAACATCTCTAAATCACACTAATTGACACTTGTCCTCTCTAATCTGTATACAAACATCCTGCATGTATAATGCTAAGCTAAGCTAATTGCTGCCTGGCTTTAGCTCCATAGCCTTGACATTAGTATCAATCTGCAGATCTTACTCTTGGAAGTAAAGCAAATAATTATATTTATAAAAACCTTGAACAATCAATCTAATTGGCCAAAAAACAACATACAATGTTGAAATAACAGACTAAATTATGTTTTGTTATGTAAACACTTTGATTACATGAGGGAGATTCAGTTGCATTATGAGGCTCGACTGGATTTTGTACATGACATGTCTTATTTCAAGTTCAGAACATGTGCTCAATAATTATATTCAAAGAGAAAAAAATTCTCATGAGCTGATAAATCTCAGTCCAAATACTTGATCAAAGCATCGGTTCATATTTGATAGCAAAGGAGGCCTCCAACTAAGACACGAAGCCATTGGCGTGGTCCACTTTCACTCATTATTATTCTTTTCACATGTACGGCGAGCAATTATAACTAAACCTCAAAAGCTCATCATATTTGTGGAAATTACAAAATCAAACTAATGGCCAAGAATCTACACTGTGGACGAAAAAGTCCAATTCTTTTGCAAAAGTATTACTTGGCTCTGAGTTGCTACATAGCTTTCGTCTCTGAACTAATCTCAGCATTTCAACATGTGAATATTTGCTCTCGTGAAGGGATGACAGGCAGTATGGATGGCAGTTCCAGCCAAGCCTCTTGACCCAGATGAGTTGGAGAGTGTTGGAGCGCAAACAGCACATTGTGGAGCACTGTGAAAACACCCGCCAGGACCAAGAACTGGAGGACGGTCAAAAAAGACTGCAAACCCTCTGATCTCTCAGCTTCCGCTGATGCTGTACATAAACCATGTTGTCAACCAAATGATTTGCACTGCCAAGCAAAACACTAGGTGCACTTTGATGTTTTGATGAAAAGTGTGTGTGACGGGGAGAGATACATTTGGAAATTTGGTTAGGTGCCTTTTTTTAAGTGCCAGGAAACCCCATAACGGCGACTTGGAAAACTCCACATGCCATCATCCCAGTGGTGAGTGTGTTGTGTCTGTAGGTTGCCCACTGCGAAGAAGGAGCCTCTTAGATAGACAGGGAAATTTTGATGATCCAGTTCACCTTAAAATTCAGACCCACTTACTCACACACATACATGCAGTGACCCAGATCCTCTGGAACTGTTTACATCTTAAACCATTTGCATAGCTCACTCAGCATGACTAGACCAGAAAAATGTTTATGTGAAGCACCGCACAGTAATGTATGGGCCACAGCTGACTCATTCACTCACAGTTACAGTGTAAGTCTCTGAGGTGCTTCATTGCTCTCTGTCTCTATAAATTAAAATTTTAAATGAAGCATATTTGTCAGTTAATGTATTTCAGACAGATAACCTAGTTTCTCTGGGCTCGGGATGTCAAAGAGGATTGTGTTATTAAATTGTTTTTCACAGGCCCTCGCAGCACAAGCTCAGCACAAGTCCACCTTGGCAAAGCTCATTTTTCATTTTGACTTGTTTGAGAATACCAAACTCCGAACCCACATCTAATGGCTTGGATTGTCAGCTTATGGCAGCTAATGCAGAAAAGAGACTGATATGAAAAGCTCGTCTGGTGGTTGGATGGAGCCATTTGGCTTTGAACAGGCTTGTCAAAACAAGAGTCTGACAGCAGACAGAAGTGTCCAGCACGAGCATCCCGGTCTGGATCCCACCGCACAACTCGGTAGCTCCCAGCTTTATCACTTTGTCTCGTCACAGATCTCGTGTGTTGGACTGGACATGACCTTCAGAGTGACGAGTGGCAAACCATCAGCAAGCCGAAACAAGAGTCTCTCTATCCTGCTGAGGAAAATCAAGTCATTAATCTTTTTATTTAAACAAAATGTTTAATTCTTCCATTCACCTCTTTCCAAGATGGAGCGTCAGCCAAAAACCCTTATTACATAAGAGCTGAACATAATTAGGGCAATTTGAAAGCTACTTGGTAAATGGGAAATGAAATAATGGCCATCAGACCAAGTGTAAATCAAAGTTTATACACATTCATCTCACTCAGAGAATGTGTGAAAGACTTTTGTTCATTTCATAACTTGACCTCGAATATGTGGATCATCAGTCTAACTGGAGGGAACAGCAGAAATCTAAAACACTCAGCTGAAACAATGAAAACTTTGTGCTGCTCAACCACTGCAAACACTGGAAGACAAGAATTATAACTCTACTTGGGACACGCACTTTTATAGTCAGAAAAGGAGAACTGAACACTTTAGAGAGCACTATGTTTGGGGTACAAACAGTTTTTGGATTCAACAAAGTATATTGGCTATTATTCTCTATTCCAGAGCTTTTATGCATTCCCTTCGGAGCGACAAACCAACAGTTATGAGATTGGATTCATGTGGTTTGTGATGAATCAAGTAAATCATGCAGCCCAAATATATTAGTGAGACACTGTTAAACAGGGAAACACCTTGAAATGGACAAGGATCATTTTCTCTTTTCTGCTCTAGATTTGGGAATGTCAAGAGAGATGGTTTTTAGCAGGAGACAGATTAAGCTCCACATTTCACAGACGAAAGCTCGTAGATGAGGAAGGAGAGTGCAGACTGTTGAAACTAGTCCCAGGAGGTGTTATTCAAGAACATTAGCAAAGACTTACACAGTCACACTTGCTCATGTTTTGCTATTCAAAGCCCAACAGTGTTATGAATCTCTGTGACGTCCAGAGCATTAACTACGATGTAGCTACGAAAAAGGAAAACATTCCAGATCATACAGATACTATCACAGGTTGACTGTGATTCCTGTTCCAAGTATGACTTGTCTGTTCAGAATTTGATTTAGCAAAAAGTCAGCTTTTATATCAGATTTTTGATAAGAAATGATTTACTTTGTTTGTTATTTGAAAAATGTAGGTCAATTTCTTTATAATGGGAGATGATGTGTTTGTTTTCTGAAGTCTGATGTAGCTTTAAGGGCTCACAGGCAAAGATGGGAAAAGCTTGATTCAGATTTTGGTCAGTCTTAATGACCATGGTGTATTTTAGGAGGTGAAAGAAGTCTCTGCGGGCAGGGAAATAATTAATCCTTTCTTACTTGGCCAGTCAGTCCACCAAACCATGTGTACCGCCAGTGGTCAAACCCCACTGCGGTCACACATCTCATTCCTTAGGCTTTATGCAGAACGCCCTCATCCATTCGTTCTTCACCACCAAGCTCCCTGTGTGTTTCTTCCAATAAAATCTGGAGGTTTGATGCTTAGCAGGCACAAATACATACATCCAACCCCATTTTCATTATGTTGTTGTTGTGTTACAGCGTAGCAACAAAGTTATTCGATGGCTTGGTGGTAAAGTTTGTGTTTATTGGGAATGTAAAAATAACCCGACATGAGCCTCTGTCACATTAAAGCCTTTCTTAAATTACAGCTTTTTGTAGATGTTAAATCTCTGGTAATAAATAAAGTCTTGGCTTTTCTCACAGCTTGTTTTGCAAGATAATTGCATGTGAACTTCACAATTTCAATTCAACAATGCTGATAATTGTTTTACAAGGGTAGTTTGATTTGATTGGAAGTATTGTTTTTTCTTGCTGAGATAGATAAGAAGATTGATATTGCTAACATTTCTCTACAGTAGATAAAGCTAGCAGCCAGTTAGCTTAGTGTAAAGACTGCAAGAACAGGGATAAATGGCTAGTTACCATGGCCATATCGAAACGTAAAAAAACCCACATACATACATACTAACTAATTGATACATTAAACCCAATTTCTTAGTCAGTGTGTGAAGTGTGAAAACATGTAATTTTACAGAGATTTGTGCTCCGCACTAGTTCTCTACTGGTGATTTGGAAGGACATGTTCAAACATAACTTGAACAGCCATATGATGTTGTTAAACAATCAAAAAATATTTAATCTGCACATTAGTAAGCTTTAGTGCTTGACAGATCTCTGTCAATTGATAGTGTTACAATGCCAAAGGCTAGTTCAAACAGCCAGTCAGTGCAAGGACAAATGGATATGCCCAGATCTTTTTACCACTAAAGGGTTTACAGCTGGAGCACAAACATCCTTTCATCCTGAGCCAGAAAAACAAGATGTGTAAATGTCAGTACGAGTTCCAAGTTACGTGAACATGATATGAGCAGAGCATAAGTTACATGCACCTAATGTACTTTGAATTGCACTTTATCCAAATCAACCATTACCAATGATAGTGCTGTGTGAGATTGCCAAAAGGTTTTGTATTTTATTAGCTTGGAAGTCCTACAAACAGTGATAACAACTGAAGCATTATTACGACCCATCCAACTTTTGTTTCTGATCATGTTACTGAATCGAAATGATTTAGATGTGTCTCACACATCACTGTAGCTCATTGTCAGTGATGGTGGTCATGAGCAATCATGAAGGTATCAGGAGCCTGCAGATGGTGGACAAACAATCACCTGTCAGAAATGGCTTCATCAGAAAACTTTGCCATTGTTTTGTCCACGTGTAACTCCACAGGCAGCTAAACGTCTTCAACAACCCATAGTTACAAAAATGATGTGGTTTTTAAATAAAAACAGTGAAACTAGACTAGAAACTAGAAAAAAATCATCTAAATTAAATTTTAAATTAAAACCTGAGTTGCATGAATCCAAATAAACCATAATAAGGCCTCCTGGACAACAAAGTTGGGCTAACTAAGTCGAATCAATGCTTTACAGATGTGATTTCAAATGTGAAACCACATCTTCCCTACACAGATACAGTATCAGTCTTTTCAATCTTCTAATCTAACTCTCAGCAAGAAAGCTTGTATATATTTCCCAAAATGTTGAACTATTCCTTTTAAGCATTTTAATTGTATATCACTGGTTATATAAAAATAATATCAGTGTGCCACACTCTATTATAGATGTGCACAAACTATAAGATTGGATGGCAATCAATCACTGCCACTAGAGCACCAATGAATGGGTGAAGTAAAAAATGTGTCTTGGCAAACAACAGATTTCACTCTTGGAAAAATGAAAATGAATTTCCAGAGTAGTCGAAATACAAGAAGAAAAAAACTGTATGATGAAATTTTGACTGACTGCTGCTTGATTTAATTTATTCGCTGTCAGTAGTGCCAGAAGTCTCGTATATGTTCCATACTAAAAAAAAGGAATCACTGGCAAACACCAGGTTGCTAGAACATGTACAGAGCTTAAACGATAAGCTCCTTTCTCCTGAAAAAAGTTCTTCATGCGTGGATGCATAAGGCCAAACATCAGTGAGCAATTAAGGCCCAGTCTCTTTTTGATAAAATCTCTTCTCATTATGACTTGGATAATTGTTGGTCCTGGCAGAATATTTCCCCTTGTGAAAATCTGGGTGTGTCTGAGGGCTTATCGCACCAGCCACAGAGGCTGGATTAAATCATGTTTTCTCTGTCTGGACGGGCCTTCCAGGAATCCCGTTAGTAGCAGCCAGCGCCTGGGTGAAATGAATTACAGAGGGGCTGGATTGATTCAGAAAGCTTTTTCTTCTCCCCCTGGGGATGGGGCTTATATTAGTGCAACAACTGGGCCTATTGCACACTGGAGAGCGCACAGTTTCTTGTGAAATTTATTTAGCAAAGGCTGTTATTTAGATTAGCCAGTGGGCTACACAGACAAATGAAGAGATGAAGTTCCACTTAATTTTATAGCTATTACTCCCCCCACTGTCGGCATGAAAATAGATTTTCTGTGAATTTGACCTCATTGAGGTTTTCAGACATTACATGATCAAAACATATGACTACTGCAGTCTGCTCGATCACAGGCCAAAAAGTGTGGAATAAGCAGTTACCTTTTCATCTCCAGGGGGGGAGTGGTGGGGGCAACCTGTCTGTTTTCACCTCAGCATTTTGTTTCAAGCTAGAAGAAATCCAAACAGGCCAAATTCTGGATGGAGGCGAGACAGTGTGGTTGCCGTGGTTCGGGGGCCAGAATCAAAATGCTTGGAAACATGGGGAGCAAAGAGGCTATTCAATACTCCCCAGTTTATTGTAGTTGCTCTGATCATTTACTTAGTAAAATGCCACAAGACAGGTCAGCAGGAAGAGCCATTACAAAGTGCTGACTGAGACTGTGCCTACACTGCTGAGTGTCATATGTCAGATTGCTTTGACTGTAAACCGAAGAGGGTTTCCAACAACAGGCATGATTGAGGGAATATTTGAACAGACCTGCAACATTGGTTTGCACGGCAATAAAACCTTTAGCAGACGTTCACAGAGAACATAAGGGAAGAAAGATGATGTCTGGACACAAAGAAGAAATGGGAGCTTGAGTATGATCGTTGCCACCTTTGGAGGTCTGCTACACTTCTTGGCCCCTCAGGAGCTCACATTGACTGGTCCTATGCACAGACCTACCGCTAATTTGTGCTTTCAAAACATTCCCCAATATCTGGGAACGAGCCTGATTGATGTTGCCTCCATCTGCCTCAGCTCCGGAGCTGGAGGCTGGACTGCATTCTGGGATAGGCGCCCCTCTTCCTATAACTGCTGTACAGTATCTGTCTCTCCGACAGCTGCATCTGCACAAGCCTGCTGGATGAAATAGATTTGGCTACAGACGCCGGGCCTGCTGGCTCTGCAGCACAGAGTGTGATTCGCATTGGGCTTCCAGAGCGTTGGGATGGAGAGAGAGAGAAAGACATATCTGTCCCACGCTGACTGCTGAGTTCTCTATGGTCTTTTGTTCCCTCTGGCTTAGCAGGAAGCCAAACACTCATGGGACTCGTTTGGCTCTGTGTTTGTAGAAAAAAAAAAAAACACCAACTCTTCCTGGTCTGGCTTATTCAATATTGTTGTATGTTCAGCTTCCACATGTTTAAAAATCTAGAAACACTTTTAAAACATATGCAGAAATAGTGTTGATTAATTCTTACCATTACATCAAAATGTGCAAAATCTTGTTGCCCTTCCCAGCATGTAGAAAGTTCACATGAGGACAGGGTGGCCTCCATAGCTGAGTCTGCACTCTGCCATGCTGATTTTAAACCCATAGTGGCAGAAGTACACAATGCAGCCATCCAGCATCACAAAACCATGTCAGAGGATGTCCATGTTCCGGAAAGCCCTATGCCATTCATATCGCAAGAGAAAATGCTCACCAGAGACCGAGCTCAGGGCAAAGGTCAGGTTTGTAGCACCAGCATGCCAAGACAAACATGCCTGCGATACACCAGCTGAAAGCCAGTTAACCTGACCCCGTTCGAGTTCATTCCCATTCTACCCACGCAGGGATACAATTTACAGCTCTGGACACATGGTCATATGCCTGGTTTGAAACAGAGATAGAGTCCCATTCATGTGGAAACAACACGTACAACCTGCGGGAATAACCCTGCACTTTACCACGCAGCTCGGCTGTAGGCATCCTCTGCTATGACAGTAAAACAGAGACGTGAGGAAGACTGTACATGTCCTCATGGAGCAGCAAAGCACATTGCCAGGTGGTACAGTAGGAAAACTTTCCCAGGCTGAATGTTTAGATATATGTTTTAGGTTTATGAACACTCATATCTGATCAAAGCCAAAGGCATCAAGAGTATTATGAGATGGAAAGCTACTGTGGGATTTGGGCTTCTCTTAATTTATTAGCCTCTCAGCTGAGTTATGAGAAACTTCTTGAGTGAATTTCCACTGCTGCCTTACAATGTTTATGATCATATTTATTTCAAGCCCTGTGCTTCTGTTACACCCAAATTCCTCTCATCATTACATCCAAGAAAACTGGTGATGATTGTAAAATAATATTTCAATACAGGTGCTGAGGTCACCTACAGGATTTTGACAGGGACTTCTGTCAGCGCTGGCAGTGTGGTTTGTCTGGAGTTGGAGTGAAAGCAAGTAGTGATCCATGATTAACATGGAGAACTCCCACTATGACCACAGTTTCCTCTGAGAAACAGCTGTGTGGCTATGTGCTAAGCCTTGAGTCAACAAGCCACAGAACCGCCAGTCCTATTAGTCACTGGGCAAACTGTAGGGCTGATATTAGCAGTTAATGCAGAGGAAGATGTATGTATCACCCACTTTTAAGGGTCTTTTTTCTCCATGTTACTGGGTGTTTTTATTTTTCTTCAATGTCTCAGTGTGTTACTGGGTGTAACCAAATTCATAATCATCCCTAAAGCAGATCACACTTTAAGAAAGTGTACAGAGCAGTTATTTTAGGTAATGCGCCAAAAAACTGATACGTTGAAATGTTTTTGAACATTTAAATACACTCGCTCTTATAGCTAGTCACTGGCGTATCTGCACCATCCTCCACAATTAGCAATGGTAGCAATGATGTCATTTGTTCTGTGCTACCCTCAATAGATACAACACATCGTATCAGATCACAAGGAATTAATCAATCAAAATAACATTGATACATAATTGCCTTACTTGCAGGTGGGTTGTTCTATTAAATAAATAAATGTTAGCATTACATCTAAGAAGTAAACAACATCACTGCTGGGGCTGCAGTGGTTGGTAATTAATTTCATGATAAGTTTAGGTTTATAAGTTGAATTAATTGCCAGTTGATGTCACAATGAATTGTGGCAAAAAGTGAACTAGTTTTACTTTTCGTTCAAAACACCCCTTGCGTCTCAGTAGCAGAACAACTGCTCTCCATAATGCACCAAACGATAGAAGATTCAGGTAAACACAACTTCTGCCACTAATGGTCTCTTAATGAAAACAATAACAAAAGACTTAATGACGTTATGAAGCAGAGTGGGATCATGAGAGTTTTTTTTATCACCATTGCAGATGAAAATCTGATGCAACTCAGGCACAAATCATGTTCAAAGTTTAAATAAAATTATGCAGCAAAAATCAATGAATATTCGTGATCTATTTTTTAAAAAAAGACTGGCTAACTGGCTAGGAGTGTGTTTTTTCTTCATCAAATGTACCTTGAATAAAATTGGAGATTCCTCTGGGTATGAACGTTATTAATAAAATACACAGGTCTATTGGTTTTTAATGAAGAACTGTTGCATTATATGTTTCAATTGATTAGTCATAAAATCAAGTTTGCGCTCTAGTTTAGAGATTATGGCCATTTGAATGTATACTATCACTTTACAGCTCTGTTTCCAGGTAGGTGCTACCAGCTGTCCTGACTCCGATTATGTAACATAGCCTAGAGGAAGATAACATTTGGAGGGAAGACCTGCATACTGCACACACATCCTGCACTGCCCTGCTCTGTTTCCTGCAGAGGACTGATGTAAGAGAATGGCAGGGATGTGAAGTTTAGCCTACATGACATACTCTATGTGTTAAGCACTGGCCCTGACCTTCATATTGGGATATGACGGACTGGCTGTGATGAACAGGGTCCCGTGCTGACAGGGAGAAGTCCTTTACCACTGGTGAGCACAGGGCTCACAGGAAACGCCAGGTTACATTGAAAAGCTGTTCTACTGCCTCAAATGAGGAAACTGTTATTTGTTTGCCAGCTGCATGTGCTGGGATGTTCCTATTTTCAGTTTTACAGTTCAAACTCCAAAGATCAGGCAGCTGAGACCTTTGGGACACAGTTTAAAGGGTCAGAGGAAAAGACCAGAGACAGCAATACAAGAAGAGGGAGTATGGTATGGAGTTATGTTGACGTCTCACAATTTTCACAGAACAGGAGGCTGCCCATATGTTTTGTCCATCCCAAGGCTGTCACTGATAAACGTGCTGAACTCATTCATTGGGATTATTCATGAAACCGTTGATCCTCTAAAATAACATTTCATTGTGGAGGTGTGCCTGAACAGGGTTGACAACATGTCTGCCATCATTCAATTGTGACAGAGAGAAATTCCAGCTCAAATAAGCAAATCTTTTGGATGGAAGGATTTAGTATGCCCAATAGAGAAAGAGTAAACATTGTAAAGGTGTGTTGATACAGACTGTGCTGTGTCAAATTGATGTTAATTCTCCTGGACTAGTGCCAGATGTGCCTTCGCAAAATTAAAACGTTGTTTCGCCACATTCTACACATGTTTGGTAGGTACATTGTGTTCAGGGTTGATTAACTTTGGATTTTTGGGGAATGGCGGGACGGTTCTTTTCTTTTCTCTTGAAAACCAAAGTAAACAAGTGATGGGCTAAAACCACATATCGGATATACACTATTAGAATTAACGTCTAAGGTAAGCTTAATTCAATGTTGTTTGTATTGTATACATCTATCACCCCACTTGTGCTTCCATAGAACTTGTCTCTTTTAGCGGAGCTAAGCCCCTTGATGGCTACTCCATAGTTTGAATACTGATTGTGTTGCTAGGTAGATTACAGGTAATGTCTGCACAAGCTTTTTTGGGGAAAATAGGCCCAAACAACACACATTGTCTAATGGTCAAATATGAACAGAAAGTCTGGGCAGAATTACCTTTATGTTATATCTGAAGACAGGGGTTTATTCTGAGAATTCTACAAATGAACATTGTGAAACTGTGGGAAAGTGCAAGTCTAACTGCTGGACAGGATATCTTCAGAGCATCAAACCCTGGCTAAAGCTGGAGTCAAGATCAACCCCAGGAATCACTCTTAGAGCTTCTGATGTCAGTAAGCTGCATAAAACCCTAAATTCTGAATTTTCTTGGTATGCTTGAGTAAGAGCAATAAGGCTACTACAAAGGAATCATAATTTGATGCATTATATTATCAATAATTCTGTTTATTAAAAACACCTACTGTTAAATGACAGAGAAAAGGCGGCTGCTATTATCAAGTGTTATTAAAAACATTCTCTCACACAGAATCCAAAACCTGTTTTAGTTGCTTAATGTCTAATCAGAAAAGCCTGTGTTTCCCCTCACACATTTAATGTGCTGGTCTGCTTAAAATCGAGATAAGCATCAACTGAGATGCTGACAAACCTCTTAAATTCAACCACAGACACTACACTTTCCCTGTCTGCCGCCTGCTGACATGCACATAGTGGGGCTTCACAATTGGGAACCACAGCTGACTAGACAGAAAGTTTAACGGATTGTACACTTTAAACTAGTCAACCACCCTCTCTTGGTCACCTGAACAATTTCCTTTCTCTGATTGATGTTCTCTTTTATTATCATTCTTTTTCTTCTGTCACTCCTTGTTTGTTTCATTCCTTCTCTATACTATTTCTTGTTCTTGGCGCCACTTGACAGGCTGGGTCAGTAACAGGGTGCTCCTGACATAACGAGCCTAGTCCGCTCCAAGAAAGACATATATAGTAGCTCACACCTTCGCTAGTTGGGAAAAATTAAAGGTGACTGGCTGAGTGCTGCATGTACGACGTGGCCTTTGCTCCCTCAAGTGGATTTATCTGAGCCTGAGTGTCTGTCCTCCCCCACTCCTCTTCTTACTCCTTAATTGAGCCTTGGCACTGGTTTTGTCTCTCTATCTGACTCTCACTCTCTGTGACCTCACATTGCTCGTGCTTTCCTGGCTTTGGAAACAGTGGAACCTCAGGCTGATATATGAAACCAAGACTTGCATCCACCACTTCTCCAGGGGGAAGACTGTTCCACCCGAAAAGATCATTCTGGGCCAAGAGCATGCAAGCATTCGCAGCAGTTCATGAGGACTGAGCTTAAAACGTGCATTACATGAGCATTCAAATTGCTTCCTGGAAGTACCAATGAAAGAGAGTAAAGCATTCAAATGATTCTTAGCTTAATGTTTTAATGAAGATGTTTTACAATTCTGGCAGAAGTTATTATTATGTCCTGATGAGTTCAGGGAAATCTGTCAACTAGTAATTGGATTAGTCTGAGCTGCATGCTTGGAAATTTTGCACTACAGCAGGGGAAAATGGCTCATCTTGAACTTAACAGCACCTCTTACAAACAGTTAGTCACTTTCAATAGAAACATGGCAGTGAGTGTAGTCATAGTAAGGGCATTTGTGACTCAAGAACACTGTCTGCTTCTTACAGTGTTGAACCTGTAACCTTGTCTCTTTCTCTTGTCCCAGATGTGACTCAGGACGCAAAAATGTCCTGTGACTCAAGAACAAAGCAAACATATGCATAGCAACTGTGCAACTCTACAGAGGTCTTGTATTGATTAGAACATTTTGGAAATGGGGATGAATAAATAAAACTATTTAATGACCCATCTGCCAACACATTTAGTAGATTTTCATTTAGCTACCACAAACATGTGGATGGCTCAGCCAGCGTAATTCCGTAACACCAGCAAAAGCACGAAATGACATAAGATCCTCTTAATTATCAAGAGGAGCACCATAAATGTCAGATGTAATAGAACATGTTTAAGTGGTTTGTTGGGGAGAAATATCCCAGATGACAAACTGGCTAAAAAGTGAATGATGACCTCAGTGCCCAAACAAATTATGGCACTATAACTAACAATGAGAAGATTAGAATAGCGCTGGGCCAGAGTCCAAAATTGAGCATAATTTGACAAGATAAGTCTGAGCCTGTGAGCAATAACGGCCCATCAAAATACTCCCGGTAACAATTACTCCTTTTCAACATCCTTGATCAAGAATATGGTTCTAACCACGGTAAAGTGATTAATCAAACCAAAAAGTTATTGGAACTAAAACAGTCAGATGGTCAAGCCAAGAAACTGTTAAACCTGTCTGATTAGCAGTCTTTGGAGAATTTGCTGAATGCACAAAAAGAGGCCTTAGTCTGAGCAACTAATGTATAGCTGGATACATTATCGTCACAGTTATTACATTGAATCAAAGAACCAACTGAAACATTGAAAGCTCTATTTTCATAACAAATAGCATTTGTTAATATTCTAGTCTGGTATATCATGTTATATTTTCCTATATTTTAAAGATTTACCTTAATACATTTTTCAAGCATGGCAGTAATGGCATTAAAAGCTTACTTACTATTTGTTTTACTAAAAGCGTATTCAGGATGTAAATTGTCATCTGGTTTGATTTATTGCAACGATAAACAAAACCTTGAATAGAATTGTAGAATTGTAATGAACTACTGTTTGTTAACTGTTTGTTTAAAAGCCTTTAGATCATTTCAAATATATATATATCATTTCAAATATATCTTTCTGTGAAAAACACTAAATACTGTGCATTTAGTGCAAGTACAAGTTGTATATGCTCTAAAAAAAAGCTGCTTTGAAAGTCAGTGCTTCAATTAAGACTATATTGAAAACCAATTTGCTGATGTATAGGCTAACATCAATTTGTTTGTAGAGAGTTATTAAACAAGAGCTGAAGCTAGTTGAATTAATGACCCTATTTTCTCATGAATTACCTAGCTTTCTATATATATATATATAATTTATTATAAGTATTGCTAACTGTTATTTAACGCTAGCATTAGGTAACTGATAAGCTAGCTAACTTTGGCATCCGCCTTTTAATATCTCTCTGTATTACTGTCATCTGCCAATTAACCCGAGCATCAGCTAATTGACAAGCTAGCTAACTTTGTTTTTATTTTGGCCTCTTTTATCTTGCTCTTTTGAACGATTGTGATCAACGAATTATTAAATTCTCTTCAATAACAAATAAAATGCCAGGGGGAAGTAAATGGCACAGTGTGGAGAAAAGCTCAATTTAGAATTGTGACTGAGCAATGCTAACTTGCTAGTATGTTATCCATTAGCTTACCAAAAACAGCAGTAGTCCCTCGATCATCATATTACTATAATATAACGCTTTCTGGTGTGACCAGGCAATAAGTTGGAGTTGATGTCCAATCTTCATGTTAAAGTATTGAATGTTTTTTAACCTTATTTGGCAAAGCTGTGAGGCTCCTTCCTGCTATAATAAGTCAGGGTGACACAGCTGCTTCACTTACACAGGCTGTCTGGTGGTGGCAGGTCGTGGCGTCTGAACCTTGGTGCTATCAATGACCTGCCTTTCCGAGGGCCTTCTCCGCGGTTGGTCTCTCTGGAAGGGGTTGGAGCCGGGATGAACGCGTCTCAGGGCGCCTCCTTCACGGAAGTACACCTGCTCCGGGGCCACCTCCTCACAGCGGGGGCCCTGGAAGCCTGAGCGACACACACAGGTATGTGGCCGGCTGCAGGAGCCGCGGTTCTGGCAGGGGGGCTGGCAGTCCGCTGAAGAGAGAGCACAGATGGAGATCAGGTTTTCAGCGGGTCATGTTCAAGCATGTGCCCCCCTTGTAAGAAGGAGCAGAGTGGCTTTCCTGCTACTGCTCCTTTATGGCTTTCCCTGATCTCAACACTGGGGCTCACTTTAACTTGATTCAATCACAGGGCCATTAGTTTCACTTCTCAACCTTTTTTGTCCTTTTCATTCAGCGGAGAGCCTGGAGGGGCTGTCATGTTCAATTTCTCTTGAGTCTTTAACTGCGCAGTTTCGTCTAAATTCATATGATCACTTACATTAAACCCTTATCCAATTTCTCACTGAGGTAAAGCCTGCGCCGCCGGAATTCCTGTAAAGGGCGATTTCCTAAAAATACAGTTGGTCACTTATCTAGAATCCATTGCGTGTCTTACTTTAAAATGGGCAGTTTAAAAAGGTAATAAAAGGAAGAGAAAATGCCTGTGGAGCTGTATCTTTTATTTGAAAAACAAACCCAATATGAAGGGGCTTATGGAACATAAAAGATGAATGTGTGCATAATATTTATCAAGTCTGCAAATACACAGCGCTGAGGTCACTTTATGGTCATGGAAAAATTATCTGTATAATATATAATCCCACCCTCCCATCACACTTCTTGGAGTACTGAAAGTCCTGTGGCACACAATGTAAAGTAAACAAGCCCTCGATCTTGTGACACAAATGTATGTAGTAGACGGCACTTGAGGATTTATGACATTGTCCTCAAACAGTAAATCAGGCCACTGGTCTGTGGTGGCAAAAGCAAACAGCGGCGCTCTGTCAACAGGGCTATGGAATGCTATTGACACAGATGCTGCGGACGCTGACAGATCGCAGGCAGGAACGCTGCCACTGCTCTTGGCAGCAAGGAGAGCTGTCGTCAAAAAGGGCCCCACCAGGTGCGAACAGTGGTGTACCTGCTGCACACTTCCTGTGATTGTGATACTGCTCAGACTGCAGGGCCACTTGTTGTTGCTTTAAGTCTTGACAGAAAGAACAGTGGAGCCCAAAAATGCTGTTCCTGATGGATTGAGCTCAAAAATAAAAACGCGCGTCAGACTTTTATTTCCATTCAGCCCTGCATTTCGGTTTATTCAGATCAGGGAGTATCTTAAATGAAAGACCACTGCATTACGCATCGTCAGCCTGTGGTATGATGAGAAAAACTAACAAATTGAAGATTAAATATCAGACAATCACCACTCTACTCTGCTTTATGCTGAAGCAAATTTTATTTAGACCAAGCAGTTCACTCAAGCATTTCGTTGTAACGACTCTGAGGAAAATGTAGACTCTTTTTTTGATGAAGCATACACATTTAGAGAAATGTGGTTGTGGATTTGTATAACTTGGTATGTGATCCAAATTTTCCATCATGGGATGAAATAGGAATTGCCTGAGCTCTGTTTGGCATGGAGTTAAATACATCATCTAACTAAAGTACAGGCTGGCTGGGTGCCATCGCCTTGTCCAAAGTCTGTTTAACCTCAAGTCTGGGGATAAAGCGGTGGCATAAATGGGCCACAGATTCCAGTGACATTTTACTGCAGGGGGAGAACTCTGTAATGTGTGAAACTGCATTCTTCAAATAAACCATCTGAATGGAATTGAGAAACAGTGCGGGGCAGAAAAATAACCCAATAAATGGTGCTTCACGGCTGGCTGACGCTGGGATATGCTTTCAATCGAGTGACGTGCGACCTGTTTTCAGTTGAGAGGCACAGAATTGACACCAGACAAACATGCCTGCACTGACAATAGAGCAGACAGGTCAGTGACTTGGGCCTGACATGTGCCCCACATGAAGCCTCTTGCTTGGCTGCAGTGTACAGTGTATCACCGCCTGTCTGTGTTGTCTCTGGGCCCTGCCTCTGGGCTGTTGAGCACATTGTCACAGTAATTGCTGTCGTACAGATTTGTCTTGCACATCATTAAAACTAATTGCCTCACATTCTGCCCATTTCACAAATATGTGCAGCAATTATTACTTAGCAAGAGTAATAATAAAACGCGAATCCACTGGAAATAAAAGGGGAGAAATGGCAAACATTCCTGGCGTTACCACAGCCTTAATTACAACGAAGAGAGACTGGCCAAGTTCTGGGAGAATGTGTCCGGATCCAGTCATCTGAAAAGACGAGACTGTAAGACTGTTGTTGGCAGCGCTGGACCTTCCACACAAACATGCTGATCCAGGAGAATCAGTAATAAAACACATTATTTAAATGGTTTCAGCATTTTCTTTGGGCTTCACTGAAATATCCTTAACTTCATATTTAAGTGAGCGGGACATCTCAAACTTAAGCTACAAAGGGATACTCATCGAACAAGTTTAAGGGTGTTCTTACTGTCTGAGTGACATCTCATAATATCAAAGTTGTTTGTTATTAAGATAGATTTTTAAAACATTCAAAACTTACTTTTACTAATTAATTTTCCTTGATTGTTTGTTTTTCCTTGAAATGTTTCTTTTAACATTTCTTTCCTTTACTTTTTATTGATGTTGTATTATATAATTTACGTGATTTTATATGCTATTGTATTATTTTGCTTGTTTTCCTTGGTGTTTTGTATTCTTGCTTTTTGTAATGGCTGTTTTTAAAATAGTTTTATGAATAAAGTTATCATTAAAGAAACTCTATGAACAGTTGTAGTAAATACAAACACTCCTCCTGCCAGTGGTTTTTACTTGGAGGTTAAAGAGGCCCTTTTCAAATACTGTCAAAGTGCTTGGTTACTTTTTAGATGATCACAGAAGGAATTCTCTTCATACATTAAAAGCGACCCTGTGGTTTTTATTGAGTTGAGTATTCTTCATAGTTTTCTCAAGTGGATTGCTCTTACCTGTTATAAGCTTAGCTTTGCATGAGCATGTCTAAGGAACCCCCCCTCCATTCCACTGAAATCTCATTTCCAACTCAGCACTCATTTCCAGTCCATTACAATCCACCAGTGATTCACCTTTGCCCTCTCTCACTCACAGTTATACAACCCATCAAATCTTTATAGTCCATTCATTCAGCAAAGGGCAATTTGAAACCAATATCTGAGATAACTCAAACACGTGGAGAACTCTCCTCACTTTACATAAGTCAACAGTCCTACCAGAGGAAACCTGACAGTCCTGAAAATAATATTGATAATGAAAGCATAATCGCAATGATCTGGGGATGGCCAGTATGAGATTAGGAGGCTGTGAGCTGCTCCGGAGATTAGAATTCGGTAGAATATGACAAAAGGCTTAACTGAAGGCCTTTTCAAACCCTGAAAAAATAGACAAAGCGAGGAAGTAGGAATAAAAGGTAAAATGTCATTTGAAGTTGTGGTTTGAGCAACTTACCTGTGATTAGCTATTGCATTGAGGCCACCTCCGAACATACTCTAGAACATTTTCCCAATATAGGTATGATGGGTTTTTGAAGCTTTTGAAGAGGTTAAAAGGAGGAATATTCACTTAAACTTAGGTCATAAATATTATGCAACTTTGCGCAAAACTGCACAATCACAGACAATCGTAAACCTCTGGTGATTGAATATATAGTCTGGCAAATCTCCTGGGCTGAAAGCAGTCGGCTCTGTGCAGAACTCACCACAGACCCTCGCAGATCCCATGAAATAGGTCAAGTGTTTAAGATTGTGGGAGGCAGCGGGAGAGACCAGCTCAAGGTTTCACCTCTCATTCTGACTCACTATCCACTGAAGAAGTAAGAATTGGTCTATTGAGCAGTTAATACAATTGCCTCTCAATGCTAGTCATTTTAAGTGAGTGTTAATCTCTTTAAGACATGTGATTTCCACATGGCTGCCAGAACAATTGCAATCATCAGGTTTGCCAAATGCTAACTTTGCTGCACCTAACCGCTGTCACTGTAACTCTGCATGCTTTCATTAAAGGTTCACAATTTAACGTCTGTATTGTTCTAACAAGAAGCAGAAGACGGGAGTCTGACACTGTTAGACTGATCCTTTGTTTTCTCTTTGTGGTAAATCTTACAACTGTAACATTTCACCAGATGAAGGTGCCTCTGTCATAAATCCACATTTCTCAATCACAGTGTGAGGTTTTTCTGTCCAATACAGTAGTTGGAGCTTTTATCCTCCTAACCCACCTCAGCTCCGTGGAGGGATTTTGTTAACCTACATTTGACCCACGACACTGTGTACATTACTTTTAGCTACGCTATATCATGCCTCCACCGCACCCCACGAACTCCCAGATTCAGCTCCTAATGAGCCACATGCACTTTGTGGAGGATAGCTGGATCTGGGGGAGTGCGCCCACAACTTGTAAAGCTGACTCTGTGAGACGTGGTGCTCACCAAAAACCCACAAACCCCATCCTCCTGAGGGATCACATCCCAACAACTTCCATATGGTCTTTAAGCAGGAGGGTGCCATGATATATTGTTGTCTATGAGCTGCCCTCACAACACTGCAGCCTAATGGAGTGTGTGTGTGACTGCAGAGGGGAGGGGTGCTGGCTTGTTAATGTTTCTCTTTGTGTCAGTAAGGCCTCATCCTGTTTTTTTCTGCTGCAAACATCAGCAGGAGCATGTTAACTTTTGTTGCATCATGAAATAATAGAAAAGCAAACAAAACAATTTTCAGGCATGAACTCTGGACATCTTCATTTGTCTTCCTCGAGTAAGGCACCTCTTTTTCATCAGGGGATGTTTGTATTCTTTTCTTGTGTTAGAAGCATCATCAACGCCCACTCGCTCTCACATTATCCTGCTGTACTTTGTACTTGTACTTGGGCTCACTCTGACATTTTTCAAACATTTTAAAAACTCTGGCAAATGTTCGCAGGAACTGACCTAGACACTTACGTTCTCACCTAAAGCTCATCCAGATCATTTCATGAGAAAGTCCAGAGTTACATGTCTGAAAACAGCTCAAGTGTTCTTGAAGAATGCTTTTCAGATTTACATGGCCAAGATTCTATGTTCCACTTCTTTCTCCATTTTTTCTGCATAAGGAAACACCTCAAGTTGTACAAATAAACGAAAAAAGAAATTCTACAGAAACATGTCTGGGTTGAGATGCTGAGAACTACCTCATTTAACTACACTCTTTCTATGGTAGCAATTAGAAAAACATGTGTCACAGGAGGCCAAAGCAAGATCCATTTGCAGCCTACAAACAGACGCACCAGCTGGTTGTGGAGAAAGCTGCACTCCTGGTTCGGGGAGACAAACTCAGAGCGAGCTGTCCGGCGTCTATGTTAATGATGGGTTTGGGATGACGGGGTGTGTATTGATTACAGGATCTGTCTAATGGCCCATAACTCTCTGCAGGGCTGCCAGGGGAGTGTTATTCCCCTGAACTGTGAACTGTGCAACCTCTACAAATCCACACACACGACATATAAAGCAGAGGAGGGCTCTGGCTGTCTGTGTTGCCGTAATTTCTAACCCCGGCTCAGTGACAACACTAGAAATGACAGTGTCTTAAGAACCTCCTGTTCTTGTAAAACAGAGGACGCCACTCAGGAATCTTGGTTCTATTCAGTATTTTTTTAACCTTTGGAATAATATTTTCTTTCTTTTATTTTGGTTATTTCATCCCCTCAAAGCTGCAGAATAAATGTGTTATTTAACTAGGTTGATATTACTCATGTGATTATCATGAAATTCTTTTTCATCAAATAAACTGCTGTAAATTATCTGTAAACAGTTAATTGACTTATACTGTATTTACAGTGACTCTGCTGATGCTAATGCATTTAGCATCGCTATTCAGCAGGGAAGTCCTTGTGACTCTGTGGTTTGTGGCTCTATCATGTGCTTGGCTTGGACTCATGACTTCTTACTGCATATATACTGTCCTATGCAGTGTACACACCATGACAAACCTTTAACTGAGCAATTCAAACATTGGTTATGCACAATAAATCTCATCTGCCAGAGATGAAAACAGATACTACATGTGGCTTGTTTAGATTAGAGCGCATATTACAGAGCTGGATACCTACCTTTGAGCCAGCTTCTTGAACTAGCATGTGTTTTTGTCTGAAAGCAGAAAACAAATCCTCCTGTAAGATCGGGTCTGCCATGTTTGAATATTCTGCGGTGTGTCGCTAAAAGCAAACTGAGACGGCTTGTATCTATTAGCCAAAGATGGTGAACCTGCATTTTTCTGGGTATTGTTTTGGAGGTCAGAGAACGTTAACACATGTTGGTCCTTGATACTTTACCAGCTGCTTCACACATGTCGAACAAAACAAAAAGAGCATCTAATGTGTTTTACACACAAGATCAGGTTTAGATCTCAAGACTGACTGTGATAAATGACTCAACAAATAATGCAGAAGGGTTGTTTTATAGAGTTTTTGAAATGCTTCAATAATTATTTCACATAAAAGACAGATTTTGCATCCATGGAAATCTAATTTCCTCTTTCGGGCTTAAAATGTGCTTTCTTTAAAATCCAAAGGAGGTCACAATAAAAATGTATCAACAAATGTTGGTGCGAACTCATGTGGAGACATGATGGAATAAGAGAAACATGCTACACTCAGAATTTTGGTTTAATGTTGTGATGGCAGAAGTAAGCAAGAGAGGGAGAGAGATTTTTCTGCTCAAGGAGTTATTTCAGAGTTGGGATGGGGCCCTGAGCGGCACAGCAGGCCAAAGAAAGCTGGAGGGCAATCAAAAAGAAACTCTACTGCCGCGTTTTACTCTGTCCATCACCAACTGCTTAAGAGACTGACAACAACTTTATTCTTCCACGTGAATGATGCACCTTTCATCTGCACTCTCTGAGACAGCAACAGATTTGAATCAAGGGCCATGTGTGTGCTTTTCTTTTTTTTATATAAGCAGGGGATCAGGCTTTCAGTATTGGCTCCACTTGCAGCATGCTGCCATATGTAGCACATGCTTTCACCAAAACACTATGATATATAGTGTGGTGACTGCAGAATCTATAAGCCTGCACTTTAGGGAGTACTATCATCTTGTGTATAAAGTAAAGCCAGTTCCGTGTAGGGAGTCTTCCCCTGTTCTGGAGTATTCTATGTTCTCCCATACATTCACTCTGTGGGCGGTAGACCATGCCATCAATCCAATTACTAAAACAGCCATGTCAACTGGAGAAGCCAGGGCAACATGACATAACTCTGATTCATAGTGACCTCACCAGATGTACGCCAACACCTATAGTGCTCGTTTTCCACCAGGATACTAGGATGCTTTGTCCACTGCTTGGGGCAAGAATGAAATATCTCAAAAACTATTGAATAAATTACTATGAGGTGCAATTTTAATATTTTGAATTTTAGTGGCCTTACCATTGGAGGCTTTCCTTCATGTCACCCTCAGGATGAATAGCATTAACTTAGTTGACCCCTTAATGTTTCTTCTAGTGCCACCATCTGGTCAAACTTTCAATTAGCTGAATACTATGATTTCTGAGTCAAATAACGTATGCCATTCTCCACAGCCTCAGCTGTAGTAGTAGTTGCTAATATGACCATGCTAACAAGCTAATGATGATTTTAACATAATACTTTTTTGAAACATTACCTGTAAGTTAATCATTAGCTAACATTGTCATTGGGCATGTTAGCATACTGATTTTAGCATTTATCACTATACTCAAAGTAAGTATACACTAACAGAGCAGCTAGCATTGCTATAGAATCTTCATCTTGTGGTGGTTGGTATCTTCACTACTCCCACCTTACAGCTCATAGCTCAGGCTAACAGAGAATCTGACCCATAGACGAAGCATCTCCACTTCTTCCCACTAACAAGAAATGAAGCCACAGTTCCCAGATACGAACAACTCCATCTTGTGCATTTTGAGCCAGAGTCTGTTCTCTAGCAATCAGGGTGGAGTCACTGTAGAGAGCATGCTCGGCCAGTCATGAGTCGGTCTGAGCTGTCAATCATGACATTTCACCCTGTTTTTATAGCATCACATAACTAATTAAAATGAAATTTACCTAAAATTTGACGTGTAGCATACTTTGACCTTTTGATTTGGTCCATGTCCCTGCTAACGTGGAGGAGGCGGGACACCAGGGGGCAATTGAGATGCTTTGGCCTCACATTTGGGAACTGGCATGTCGTCCATCTTTATTTACAGTTTATAATCCGACCTGTTAGCTTTTCCAAGATTTAATTATACAGCCAGGTTTGAGTGAAAGCCACATTTAAGTGTACAAAAACAAGAGTCAGGGAGAAGAGATACAATTTAGACCTAATCTCCAGTAACACAGGCTTTAAAAGTTCTTACTATACTGTTTTTTTGTCGTAGAAATCTTGTTAGCCATAATGTCAAAACAGTAATTTTCAGATATATAAGACATTTAATCGGATGTTACTGTGTTTATTATGAAACATGCCAGCAATTCATACTTTTGTCCGAATTCCACAGGTAATCAACTGTTTTGTAAACAGATTTCTGCATCCATTCTCAATACAAAGTGGTGGTGTATGGTGCACATTTTACTGAACCAACATTCTTATTTCTCTTTTCTTGCAATTACTGTTTAGGCAGGTGTACAAATATTTCTACAGCTTATTATTGTAGGTATGTTTTATCAAAAATGGGATGGTGAAGCATTTTTTACATTGTTGTGAGATTCTTCTGGAACTTTGACAGCTACCTGCACCATCTGGAGCATTCTGCATGAACATCTGATCTGCTTTTGTGTCAAACCGTCTACATTTACAATAATGCAGACAGTCAGTCTTGAGTCTTATATCTTAGACAGGACTACTGCTGGGCTGTGACTGGGCGAGGCTACAATATGGCCCCTCTCTGCTCATCATCTAAGAAACAGGAACACATGAGCAGATGTGAATCTCAACACAACAGGGGGAATAAATATAAGAGCAGTGCTTGACCCAGAAACAAGATGCTCCATTCACTTTGACGTCAGCCTCGATAGAGCCAGCCCCACACCTGGCCTCACTTTACCAGCCAACCACAACACACACACCTTTGATTCTTGGCTACCATTAAAAAAATCAGTTATGTAAAACATCAGCCACAGAAAAAAATTAGATTTTTCTTTTTTTACTGAAAATAAAAGTGGTTAACTTGACAAGAAGAGAAATAAACATGACAGCCATGAAAATCAATGAATGCTCTTAATGGATCAAAGCTTTCTATCACACGACACTGGCACATTGAATTTGCTTTCATACACAAACAGGTCTGCTAACCATCCACACTGCAGTAGAAAACAAAGCCGTCAGCACCAAACCTGCCAGGACATGGGCAGTACCGAGTCTACAGAGAGCCTCCAACCACGCAGACCCAGGGAAGCCAAGACGAAGACCTTTTTATACAGTAAACACATACAGACGCACTCCCTGGACGACTTGTGATCCAATTCCTGTCATATATTTGCTCTGAGCTCAACCCAATCGAACAAGAAGGTATTGTTAGGAGGCCATAACTCTAGACACCCAATCCAGCTTCGCGGGTGAAGTCTGCCGCTGACACTTTTAATATCAGACATTACTTCAATCCCTTCGGCCAGAACTTCCCAGACGCGGCTCAGAAACTATGTGTTTTTACTTATGCTCTCAGCCAACAGGTTTGTTCCTTTTCTTTCCCCCACTGTGAACATGTTTTCTTGTGCTGCCATCTCTTAAAAAAGAGAAGGGACTCAGGCTGGGGATGGAATAAAGATAGCCTGAGCCTGTTTTTTCCTCCACGGAGGTCCTCTACGCGGGGGCTTCCAGTCCCAGCTCAAGTCTGGGGTCTTTGTGTTGGCACCTTGCCTGCCTTGGGGCTTCACTCAGCTGATGATAGCATAGCCTCCAGTCAGACCTGGGTGAGGGCCAAGCTGTAAGAGGGTCCAGATGGTTGGAAAGACCCTGGCCTGCTCATTCACTGCCTTGTTTAACATAGGCGTGTTAGACTGGACCTGTTATTTACTGGGCAGATTATAAGTATTTACTCTTTTAATTTAGGTGACTGCAACTCCATGTTAGATGTAATTCACACCCTGGTAACTGTGCTTTTAGCTGGAACCTGAGAAAAAAAAAGTAGACGGAGGCTTTGCATTGGACAGGAGGGAAGGAGATCTAATTAGGTGACTACTGGAGCCAGTCTGCTTGTTGTGTAATGGACTGGCTGAAATGTGGGTGATGGTGTGTGTGTGTGTGTGTGTGTGTGCGTGTGTGCGTGCGTGCGTGTGTGTGTGTGTGTGTGTGCAGAGGAGAATTAGCTAAGAGGAAACAGAGGAAACAGTATACAAGTCAAAATAAGCATGAAGCAGCAACATAGATAGATAGATAGATAGATAGAAGACACAGCTATAGTCCCTATATGTCGTTTGCCATGTGGTTGTACTTGTAAAATTTAAAGAGAACTTTTTCTAAAAAAGCAAAAACTCTAATGGCAGACTGTTATTTCAATCTGCAGCAAACAATGGTGGTTAAAAATGAAAGGGACACATGACATGCAATCAGTAAAATTGCCGTTGACATTTCTATTTTAAGTTTGGCCTCTTTATCGAGACTTTGCCGTGTCTACACACAAGTTAAATCCAGAAATATCTTTAAACTTGAATGCTTCTGCGTCAGTGCTGCTTTTAAGAAAGCGACTAATTATTCGTTCTCAGCCCGTGTCCTCTACTGCACTCTTAATTGTCTGGCTGTGAGGAAATCCAGTAGCGCTGTGGTCCAATAAAAGAAGGAGCAGTCCCACCCATAATTAAGGGCTTGTGTCTCAGAGAGAGCCAAGCACTAAGTGCTTGTAATTTCTACGTAAGGACCTTACATGAAACAAAAAGGAGAAACATGATGAACATGACCATGGGGCAGCATCACCATAGGAAAACTTTCATAGACTAATACCGCTTGACAGGACAGTCATTAATATCCATTTAATATGTTATTTTTCAGCCTGTGCACATGAGACTGTAAAGCTTCTCTGTTTGGAAAGTGTTCTCGCTGAAAAAGCTCTACTGTACCTGATGCTTGTCAGTGTGTTTGTGTGTCTTTTCATGACCTTGGTTACCAAGCAATAAAACTGTTATCTTAAGCTGAATGAGAGCGTATTCATGTATGTTACATGTTTTTTTAAAGTTTACAAATGACATTTAAGTTTTTTTCCTTACGTTTAATGCAGCGATTGGTTCCTGGTGCCACGGCCCAGCCAGAGCAGCACTGCTGACCTCCGCAGACATTTGGCCTGAACAAAAGAAGACATACACAAAAACTGTTATAGGAAACTGAATCATAATTGAAAATGATTAGGCACACCGGGGCGATCTGAAACCTTGGCAGCCTTTGTAGTCAGATCTGTCTCAGGCCTTCCACAGTTTCAGATCTCCACCGGTGTGGCTCTTGTATTGATATGAACATCAGTGAATTTACTCTGTAATTTTACTTTCAGGGCACAAGTCACAAAACTCTGTCTGAGCACAGACCCACAAGTCCTTCGTTCTGTTATGCGAGTGTCCAGAGTGAAAACAAATACAGAGTTATCTGAGCCTTGAAGGGATTAGACACACGGGACATGAAAAGCACCCTGCATCTTCTATAAATCACTGAGCAAATGAGAGATGACAAGTTTTAAACAGTTATAACTGGATTCTTTGCACTCTTTAATCCTCGCTTGCGGCGCAGGCCAATTTTTGCAGCAAGGTAGATGAAAAGGCACCAGACCGCAAGAGCAACTTCGGGGCAGCAGTCAGCGCACTGGCAAGGATCTGTGCCCCGTCATCTTTTCACAAGGCATTACAGTAAGTGGATGTCTGACTCACAGTGATTTGAGAAGATAACACGGATTGACTCATTGACCTCAGGCCGGACTACGCTCATTAGATATACTGCAAGCGTTTCTGAGGCTTCCCAGGGGGAACATGCAGTTGTTTGGGCCCTGGCAGGCTTTGGCTTTGTCGTAAATGAAACACATGAGGCCAGGGCCAACGCCAAAGACGTCAGTCATTGCGTTTGAATTCCATCACTGCACGTCTCTGATGGAGAACTTTACACAACATTATTAGGATCAAGCCCTCAGGTTAGAATAAAGATAACACCTTGTTCACACCTTGTTATATTTTTCTTCTTTAAACCCTATCATAAAGAGGTGGAGTATCATTTCACCGCTGAGCTACCTGGATCAATCAGTCTGACAGGTGCACTGAAAGGAGAGGGCGAGATGCAGTGAGCCGGTGTGAATGTAAAGGAGCGTTAAGTGCACCCAGCGCCGCACTGTGCCGCAGGGTACAGTAAATGAGCACGCCGAGTGGGAATTCCAGGAGGAAATGTGTCATGAGAGCACTTTCTCTAACAAGCAGCAGATGATTCATCTGAAGCTAATGAATCAAAGTGTTAAAATCACCGTGCGGACTACTATAAGGTAATGTTCCCACAGATTTATGTAGTGCTACCTTTATGCCTCAAAGAACCCTATTCATTTCACACTGAAATATGTATTTTTGGCAATGTCAGCCAAGGCACTTGCCCCACGCTGCAATAAAGCATGTTGGATCACATACTACAGGCAGCTATTTTAAATTCTATTATAAATAGACAGCACCTCAATTCAGCCATGCCTCGCTGCAGCTGTCTGAGTGACACATGTTTTTTTTAACATGTGATAGATCAGGGCCTGTTGATGGTACAGCACATTTATTATATAGACAGGATCCATAAAGTGCTGCACATGATCGCTGTCACTCACTCCTCTTAGGCGTTAAGTGGTTAGTGTTAGTTTTCACCATCTTTAATGACAAGAGTATCAATAGCAAGCAGGTGGGTGAAGGAACAGACTTGGGGCTTGAAATGAAATGTATAGGCCATTAGTCAATCTCCTTTACGTTTTCACCACGTTTTACGCTGTACTCGGATGAGTACATGTTATATGTAAGGCCACAGATGGCAAATCATTTGGCTGAATCCTCCTATTGCTTGTAAAGCGTCCCCCATAAATTGGTCATATAAATAATCCACTTCCTAAAGGCAGGGGGCCCTGTTATGACACACAAAGAAATATATTTCATTTCTATTTCACTGTCTGCAACCCAAGGTGAGCCATTCAAATCCACCCCTCCTCAGATTATTATGTAAACACTCTCCCCCCCTCCAGTGTGTATCATGCTTTGTCCCTATGGAACAAACAGGACTGGAGGGGCGAGGGGTTCATTTCACAAAAAGAAAAGAGCTCTTAATATGGAAACAGCGCTCCATCTCACCACAGAGACACAAAAAGTTGGGCAGATTTGCAGCATTGAGAAACAGGTGTTTCTGATCACTAAGCAAATTTGCACAAATGTTCACCAGCTAACGCTACGAAACAAGGCCTGCAGGCAACATGCACGAAACTGGGGCACACATTGAAGTAGTCTGCAGCCTCAGTCTCCTACTACTATTTAAATACACTGTAATGTGTGGTAATGGGAGGAAGTTGTGATAATGCAATGCTGCATGAGTCTCAAAACAGTTCAGACACAGTTCAGCCATTCATACACATTTGCTGCTCATTATAAAGCATCCATTATCAGGCCAGTAATCAGCAGTGCAGAGTTTAACCTCGGCTACTATTCCATGTCCTGCAGTGACCTCGATGACAAAATACATACATGACTGTAACTCATATGAAGTTGGACTGCAGCTCTGGATTTTCTTTTGTGGGTTGTTCAGTTACATCATCATGTTTTTTGCCTTACAGGAATAAAGATGCTGCTGAAGTGAGCCACCACACAACATCACAGTAAACCACGTGGACTGATTTACAGCAAAATAGGTCACACAAATGTAAGAGGGTGCTGCTGCTCAAACTTGACACTGTAAAACACTTGGTAGTCGCTCTTACCCAGCGAGTCTCCTGGTGTGGGCAGAGCCGGGTTTGCTGCTCGGTTTGCGGTTCACTCTGGTCCTCTGCTGCTGGCCGGCTGCTTGTCTGGCGGTGCGCTGCGCAACATCCCGCGGCGCAGGGGATTGCTCCTCCCGGGAGACTCCTGCAGCATGAGCCGGTCCCACTCTGGATGTCTGCCTGCCCTCCACCTGGAAGGATGCGTTCCTGGGCAGGCGGACCAGTGTCCTCAATGCAGGAGAGCTTTCACCGGATGGTTGTCGTGAGGATGCACCGTCCTCTGCGGGTCCTCTTGGCGAGTGACCTTGACTCCTCACCCGGGGCTGCTGCTCCTGCTTCGCCCGGTGCGCCCCTGCAAACTCCTGCCTCCCACCTGTTGCTGTGTCTTTGTGACTGTCGCCAACTCGCATGAGCGCAACAATCAAAACTGTTAAAACTGCAAATCCTGCGCGGTCCATTTTTACGCATGCAAAGTTTTTGAAACTACCGCGTAAAAAGGGGAGATCGAGTTACGCTTGATCACTCAGTAAATGTGAGAAAGGGGAAAAAACTGAAAAAGTCGCTAAAAGGCTACAGGCTACAAGTGTTCAGCAAAGCGACATCCTCTCCCAAGAATGAAAAAAGCCTGGATACCTCCTCATAATGGCCAGGTAGAGACTTGACGCGGGATGTCTTCAGGTTATCAGATCAGCTCCAAGAGTTTCAGCTTTTCTTCTTCTAGCACTTCTTCTAGAATCAACTTTATGCAGACATTATTCCATCTGTTTCAATGTGCGTTAAACAAGATGCGTAAAGCGCAGCGCGTCGGCTCCAGAGGCTGCGCTCCTACTCCAAGTGAGAGAGAGTTTGAATCGTGCTCCCATGAATATCACCACCTCCTTGGATCTGAAGTCACCACCGGGATCTTTTTTTTTTTTTTTTTTGTGCAGGGATTGTGCGCAGCTTTGCGAGGAGAAACTCCCCCTGCATGTATCGACTGTACCTTCCAGTCGCTGCACCGCTCGGTCCATGTGCCCACACGCACTTTCTCTGCCAAGTTACATCAATGCGTTTTTTTCTGGTTCCTTTGAGCAGGACTCTGACTTATGGCCACTGCATCTGCGTCAATCGTTGCAGTCAAGTTAAATCAGGTATAATATGTAATAAATTGAATAAGAATTAAATATATTTTCACTTCTTAATGTGTTTTTCAGTCAGGATCATCATTGTTGGATCATTTAAGTCCATGTTGCCTCTTTCATGGTGGATTCATTGCGTTCCTTATGTTACATAACAGTGTGAAGCATTTTAATTGCTGCAGTTCAACTTACAAATATAATAATATACATAAACCCTGGCAATTTGTAGGCTATGACTCCCATTGATCTTGTAAACTCTATGTTGAAGCTGAAGGTTCAACCTCAAACTCAATTTTTTGGAAAACTGGTCAGGTTATGTAACAAATCCCATTCATCTCCCTCTCTCATCCACGCTGCATCATCACTTTCCCCCTTGGAAACAACACATTACTCTTTATTTTTTCACTCTCATAAGATCTTAAATAATCAAGAGCGAGGTGGATCCCTCCTCTCATTCAACCCACAAAGATGCATACGCCTCCCTCTCTCTCTCTCATGAGTGGTTCATGAGCATACCACTCACTGGACAGCCACCCAAAATACACAGCAGAGGAGAGGAAGACGAGTTGTCTGCCCATTCTTCTTCTCACCATATCTGAGAAAAGTTTCAACAGGAAAATTTAACTACAGTGTCCTTCCTCCAGACTCCTCTTTTCTGTTATCTCAAACATGAGTGGAGAGTCGGCCTCAGCTCCACAGCTGACTACAGCTCAGCTTCCAACCCATGGGAAATCTAATTAGAGAAAGAGGCTGCATTCGTCTTATGACTTCTCCTGCAGTGTCAGCCCACCCCTAGGCATGTTGCATGCCTGGTGTCGGAGGGGCCTCTGACACTGGTCAGGACTAGTTGACCCCACCATCCTTGAGGACGACCAGAGGGCATGCACAGACAAATCCATGAGGTGCTACACTGCCCAGTGAGCTGTGTGAGTTGAGCAGCCGACTGCAGTTAAACAGTACCAAACAGTTTTTCAGTTTGTGCTATAGAGCAGTTGTTTTTAATTGTCTTTTGGCAGATTGCAGCCTTTTCTGATTAATTATTTCAAATCATTTCATTTAAGAGAAGATTCCTGTTGTTTATTCTTGTGCCTGTGTGGTTAAATTGAGGCAGGACAACTGAAACTATACAGAGAAGGTTGATTCATCTGTATGGTCAGTTTGGAGCATGCAGCTTGTGCTGTTTTTAATTGTGTTGCCTTATACTGACATCATATCAATATGGGTTATAACATATCACCACAATAAGTAGACTCCCAAATTATGATCAGCACTTTGAATCAATGTAGAATGCAGTGTAGACAATAGTTAAATCTGTATTGATGCCAAAATTTCATGGATTCTTCCCAGGGACAGGCCGCATCCCTCCACCCAGTTGGTGGAAAACAGTTTTTCCATCATCCTGCTCAACAACAACCAACAAACAAACAAACACGGGAGAAAGCAACCTCAACAATCTCCCACATACCCGACGGCAACTGCAAAAGTCCGCTCTGGGACGTGAATGTCCGCGGTTGGGAGTCACTGAAGCTCCTCAGAGCAGCTATGCGTGTTATGAAAGTGCGCCTTAATGTGGCCCAATTTGATACAATTTGCAGCATCTGGAGGGACTCTAGAATAAATACCAGGAGGATGTCTCTGGCCACGAGCGACGCTTCAACACAAAGGGTCTTTTGAAAACCCTGGCATGACAAGCAAGCCACTCCTATCTTCTTTCAAAAGTAGAGCACAAATATAACTGCATTACACTGCACAGCTTCGCACAAAGCACAGGGTCATAGTAACAATAACAACATCCAAGTCCTGTAATTACATTGACGCATACAGCTTGCATGTGTGTGTGTGTGTTTGATGAAGAAGGCTCAAGGTGGATTTGATTTGTCTCCAGGCTACTTAATGATTTCAATAGCTCCACATTCTAGATCTTTTTTAGTGGGTAACCAGCAAACCAATGTTCTGGAGCTACTGAACAAACACTTAATGCCTGCTAATGAAGTCTATCATGGGAACAGACTGTACATGTTTACCTGGAAGCATGAATGTCCCAAGAGGGAGCCATTTGCATTCATTTGGTGGAGAGTGACAGCGTCGAGACCGCCGAGCGAGTGAGGGGTCAGGGTTCAAGTGTACCCATTAGAAAGCCAAACAGTATCACTGCACTCAGAATGTAGGGCTCTCATTATGAGCAAGTATCAACAGTGTATTCTTAGCCTTGCCTGCAGAATATTAAGTGATCCATGTGAATCGGTCTCTGTGATGACTTTCAATGGGGAGCACCATGAAGCGACGTCAATCTTTTCATCAGCTACCTTTTGCCGTTTGTATCAAAGCCCTCAGCTCTCCTTCCACTCTGCCCGACGGCGGCGGCGGCTAACATAATACCGACATTGTTCAGACTGGGCAGCGAGGACCTGGGGGGGGGGGGACTTACAAATAAAAAGGTTCATTTGGCAGAAAACCACTTCATAAACTCTGAAATTATGTGCTTTATTAATGTCTTTTTTTGTTTGTTTTCATTGAACATGAGAGTTTTTACTTGGGAGGAATATTACAGAAGACCTCCATTGTGCTTTGTGACAGATCGGGCAGTTCTAATAAAACAGGCATTCACGCAACAAGAGGAAACAGTTGAAGATAAAGCAGGATAAATGTAATGTGCTTAGGCCAAGGACTGCTGGGTCTTTCCCAGCTTGTATGAATGAAGTGCTGTCAGGTGGGTAATAGAAGTAGGTCACATGGGCGTTATTTAAGACAAGCATTTCCACTTTGTCTTTCATGATACTTGTAGTTTTTTTACAGGGCTTTGCTTGAAGAAAAAGTTAGAGTTGTATATGTATGTACTTAGCACATACTATATATGTAAACTGTGCATGGTATTGTTATACATCGCTGAATACTATGGGGAAATCTATCACCTCCATCCACAGTTTGCTTTCAAGTAACAAAGCAATCCAGAAACATGATTAAATTGGACAGAACCAGTTCCATTGGCTATGTTTCTGATCCATTTCATCACCAACAATATGTCCGCCCAGCATTACTTCACGTGTGAATGATCGCCTCAGTCATTTATGGGTGTGAGATGTTAAGTTAACGGCTTTGAGCTGCCTGGGAAGTCAGTGCTAAGAGAAATTAGAAAGAAAACTGGAGCAAAGTTAAGATGAACTGCTTCCTTCATACAAATTGCCCTTTTGGCCCCTGTGAAAGGGCTTCACCAGAGGACCAGCAATTTTGGTTTTAGAGAAATAATGATTCATGATATGTTGAGATACAGATGGACCCCTGTGTGGCTGTAGAAGTGCCAAATGCATCACATGAAGTCAAGCCTGGTGTTAGAGGTCATTGTGAAGAAACAAAAAAAAGACTAAATCCATCTTCCAGTGATGTTATCAGCATGGGACTGTGACCTGCAGATAGTTCTGAGCCTGACTTGATGGGCACTAAAGGTTTTATGTGCAAACCTCAGAAGCTTCCTTGTCGTGCTCTTGATTTTCATGAATAGCCACCAGGGGCTCGCAGGACAGATTTGTGGATTTTCTCCCGATGTAATAAACTGGGCAGTGGACAGGAGCAAGGTAACCAAGCTCCATTGTCCCCTCATGTATTGTAAAATCTGAAAATTTGATCGATTGCCTTGAAGAAGGTGAATAAATATGTAAATATATATAAATAAGTATTTATATTAAACTGTGTTACCTTATATCTCTTTGTTAGTTTAAAGTAATCCATCAAGTTGTTGCAACTTAAAAAGTTGAATTAACTTTTTAAATAAACTCTTTCAGTTTATGTAAAGCATGTTAGAATGTTTTAAC
The DNA here is from genome assembly GCF_024713975.1 of Paralichthys olivaceus. Classification (NCBI taxonomy): domain Eukaryota; kingdom Metazoa; phylum Chordata; class Actinopteri; order Pleuronectiformes; family Paralichthyidae; genus Paralichthys; species Paralichthys olivaceus. Next base: position 16,140,290 of record NC_091104.1, on the reverse strand, counting down.
ACCTGAATGTCCAGACCAAGTTGTATGTCTTCGTTACATTGTTTACATGCGACCTGGTTAGTTATGGTTTCACACTGTAATGTAGGGAGCATAAGTACATGTCATGTTGTCATCACCTTTGTGGGCCGCATCTAACTATATGTGACATTGATTAGCATGTGTTTGACCTTGTGTGCTGTCCATTTGGCGATTATATATTTTCTGAATAAAGTGTTTAAAAAATAGTCTCAGCATTCCAATGGAGAAAATAATGAACCAATTCATTTTGTAAATTTCGTTGTCACTGTAACATAAATATGGTATTACTACCAGCAAGGCGTGAAAGGGCCCTTAGTCTGAATTCTAGACGATGCACTGCACAGTTTCACATGTTTGCCTCTGAGCTCTCATTCACTGTAGAAACACAAGTTCAGTTTACTCAAGCGAACGTGGTTTTATAGCTCTTTCAGGTAAACCGAATACTTTACTAACGTTAAGCAGAACCATCTCTGCTATTTAAAATGTTATCCAGGAAGCTGCATTACAACACAACCAAGATATGTGATCACAAATGTTCTGTTTCTGTCTCTTATGTAACCTTAAGTGAAAGTTTCCTGTGTATTTAATATAATTTACAGTTTTAGTTTATTACATAAAGCTTGTTTTATTGATGGCAGCCTTTGTGGGCCTTTGAAATACACACTGGCCAACATTGTTTAACTCTGGTCAGCATGAAAATCTACTGCTAAGTTATGTAAATTCCCTCCTCTAGCCTTGGATTTTGTGGTGTAGCCCTTCTGTCTCTTGAAGTTTGATTTAAAAGTGTCTCTGGTGAACAATACACACAATGATGTCATGCTACTGCATGATAAACGCCACTGGAGCAGATTCAAAGGGTGGAGCCAATTAGGTCAAATAAGAACTTGCCATAACTTTCCAGAAAACATACATTTTCCAAAGATGTGGGGCCCATTCAGTCCTTAGCCAGATGTAGACTAAAACATTCAGATTAACATGCAGTCACAGAATACATCAAAAGTGGCAGCAAAGTCTAAATAAGAGCGGGATGGAGATGGTGCCTTGTGCGACATGCGTTCTTGCACATTCTGAGTATTTAGTCGTCATGTTTTCTTTGGCTTTAGCAGAATTCACTAAAGAAAAAGCAGAGGGAGGAGTTAATGTGTGTGATAGATCATCCTGGCTGTTCACCCGCAGCTTTCCTCCTCCATTCCCCCCCTTTCTCTCCCCTCCCATTCAATTTTCCTGGCCCCCTCAACCTCAATTCAGCTGCCTCTCCAGCCGCTGGCCCCAGGCCCCATGGGCTCCTCTGCTTCTGGTCCTCCTGGCTGTGACCTGGCGACTGGGCCTGCTGGACTGGCTCAGCTGGTATTTGTCCTGAAGGGGTGATAGATGGCTGGATGCCTCACAGTTTTGGTCCCCGTGCAGTTCACGTTGTTTCATGATGTCTCCACCACCAGACCATGGAAAATCAAGGTCAAGCATTTTCCACATTAGCAGCTTTACCAAGAGGATACACAGTAAATGGATATCTGCTGCAATTACCCAACATCCCCCAAACCACCACAGGAGAAAAAAATGCCTCACACACTTATCTCATAAAAAGGACAAACTGATGGCTCAAATCAAAACAGTTTTAACACAGAAAACATGGATGATGCAGAGGAATATTTTAGAAATTAGGCCATGGGTGAAATTCATGTCAACTGTCTGACAATGACTTAGTGAGTTAACCATCTGAATCCAGTGTAACACCAAGGCAGTGCCTGATCTTTAACTAGTTCTAGACCTGCTGAAGAACTGGCTCTCTGACAGAGCAACTGGTTTGACTCAAGCACTGCTGGTCTAGAAGAAACAAACACTTACATCAGAGGCTGGGGGCAGGATTATCGCGACCGGTGGGACCAATAAGACCATGAGACCAATAAGACCAATCAAAAAACTGTGACCAGCGTTTAAAAAAACAGAGCTTGTGTTGTAGTCTGTAAAGAATATTGGATATTTATTTAGATAAAACCAAAAAGAGATGTGGTCTGGTGGCACTAGTGTTGCTTAGAAATCAGAGACGTTCAAAGTGATACATTGATGTGCCTTGATGGCTCCAGCACATTAAAAAGCAAACTGGTTCTTAAAAGGTTCGCAAGCTGAGCACACTCCTGCTTGAATCCTTTTTGGTGTTATATCGTAAAAGAAACTCACAGATTTTCAGACCACTTTGGATCTATTTCTTCTTTAACTTTACTGTTATGTACGTCTTATAAAAGGGGTTTTATATTTAAAGCAGGACCTGTAATAAAGGAAGTTTTATACTCACTCACACCTTTAGTTGCCTCCAGAGGGTGATTCCTTTTTCAACACCTTTTCAAACAGGCATCAACAAAACAGCCTGTAATGAGAAATGAGAAACAAAGCTAAAATGAAAAGATACAACAATGCTCTGTATGTTTGCCTTCAAATCTTTTTGTTTTAACAACACTGTCAGCTGTAACTTATGATAGTTTTTTTAAAGCACTCATGTCCGTCTACACAATTATTTTGTGGTTTCTAGAACAAACATCTGTGGCACAGAAACTGTGACTGTCTGACACTGAAGAACAGTTTTCTCACATTCCACCCCCGAAGCCACCCACTCAACTTCTGACCGCAATAAAAGGAGAGATTTACCAAAAATTGTCAGTTGTTTCGATATTAAGCTGCCGTCCTGTTGAGTAATGCAGGTTAAGGTCTGTTTACCTTTACTGCTGGGAACAGATGATGCATAGAGCCTCAATTTGGTGTCTGACTCACTGATGACACGCGCCTCCCACCCTCCGACACAACACTGTGGTATGGTGTGTAGGCCGGGGCCAAACCGATTGTGCTTTCATGCAGCGTCTCTTTCTTCTCATATGCAGTAAAAAAAACGAAATAAAAACATTTGACGGCAGCAGGATGGGCCTCATGCTTGACTGGTTCCAAGCAGAGAGTCATGTGCTCTCTTCAGCAACAGTTAGGTGAATGAAAAATCTTCTTCCCTGCTCCCAATTAACAGTGAAGGTCGAGCACCAGAAAGTTATGATGCGATTTAACCCCCCGCATGGGGTCAATTTGACCTGAATAGCTTCCCATTAAGCATGATAAATTTGTTATTTTTCAATCCATTAAACCTTTTCCCCCTGCGTCCATCGAGTCAGAACAGACCACTGGCCCCACCGTTACCTACGTCCTGTTTACCACCAGTGAGCTTTGAGAGAAAAAAAAAAGGGGGGAATGACACAACAATTAGCCGAGAGATGACTTCAAAGTGTTTTCGACTGCAGGCTCTCGCTAATTATCAGTCACCAGTGTCGGTGGGAATCCCTCCAGCGTGGGGGTCAATGGGGTAACATCAACAGCAGCATATAACAAAGACTAAACTTCAGTGCGGCCTGTGCGACAGCCATCAATGAAACCTTGTTATGACCATGGGATCCATGAGACAGGACAGAGGGGTATATAATGGGGCTGTGGGGTTCAGGGAGGAAGCCCTGACTGTACTGACCTGTCTGCTCAAGCCCCCCCCGGGCACACACACAGACACACACACACACACACACACACACACACACACATACACACACACACACACACACACACACACACACACACACACACACACACACACACACACACACGCACACACACACACACACACACACACACACACACACACACACACAGGCCTCCGACAGATGTTTGAGAAAACTGCCCCATTCATCATGACACTGCAGAGGAATCTCTTTGAACTGAAGTTAGCAAGTAGGTTCAGAGACAGACAGACAGACAGACAGATAGACAGACAGATAGACAGATAGATAGATAGATAGATAGATAGACAGACAGACAGACAGACAGAGACAGACCGACAGACAGGCGGATAGATAGATAGACAGAAAGACAGACAGATAGACAGAGAGACAGACAGATAGACAGACAGACAGATAGACAGACAGATAGACAGATGGATAGAAAGACAGACAGACAGACAAACAGATAGACAGATAGACAGACAGACAGATAGAGAGATAGATAGACAGATGGACAGATGGACTGTAGAGTAGGACCAAGTCTCTGGTCAGCTCGTAAATCACACCCCCGAGGGAGCTGTTTGGCTAGACATGTTATTGTGCAACACTGCCGACACACACACAAACACAGAAATCTCTACAGTGGAGTGTGAAGTCATGGCCTGGGTTTCAATCAGCTATGTGAAACTTCCTCCCACTCTCCCATGACGCAGCAGTGGGGTTTCAATCATCCTAGGCAGGGATGACAACGACAAAACTATAAACAAAAAAAGACAACAACAAAAACTGTTGAACCAATAAAACTGCTGTCCACATCAGATCACAAAATTGATTTCTGCACAGAGGAACGAACCACAGAAGTGACTGTGTGGAGTTACTTTGGTTTACATTCCAGTTCACTGTAATGTAAAAGTTTTCATATGACTCTGCCGGTACAGCTGAGTTTTATACTCCAGCACGCCATAGGGGAGCAGGAAGAGAGGCCCCGTGTGTCCAGAGCGCCGTCTCCTGAGCGGCACTAAGCACTCAGCAGGCTTCAAGGCCGAGTGTTCATTAGGGAGCCAAGTTTTAATAAGCCCGCAGACAGACATGCTGCTACACAGCCCCAAGTGCCAGAAGAGGTGAGATTACTTATCCCTCTGATCCTCATGACTGTACATGGCATCATGAGCAACGTATACACGTACATGACCCAATGTTCACCTGCTGCACACCATTTACCATCAGGTCAGGGAGGAGACTCAAGTATGTGAACCGTTGCTTTTCACTGGAGGAATTAGAGTTAAAAAGAGCAAAGTCAAGCTTTGACCGATGCTTCCAACAATCTGGTCTTTTTCAACCTTTATTTATCAAGTGAAAGTTGATTGAGCATGTGCTTCTCAGTCACACCAGCTGTGTAGAGTTATGGGTTTTAGGGCAGGGTGCCTTGCCCAAGGGCATGTAGAGAGTGAAAGGTGGGAGCATGTTACTCACTTGCCTTTTAAATATTTCCCAGCAGGCCATGGGGTGTAAATCAGTAATTAGCTGCACCTCTTGTATATGGTACACAAGTAAAAGTCCTGTGGTTAAATTTTACTGAAGACATTTTGTTGGTGATAGTTTTGACAAAATCTCAAAAGTGGAAATATTCATTATGGAACAGAATCACATATTGATCATATTTTATAAACTGATTCTGGTTTTGTGTGTTGTGGAAGTCTATGATAAGAATGTCGGTCATTGAAAATAGCAAAAGAACATTTTAGGGCCTCTAAGGCTCACTGATTTAAATGAAATACATTGTTTATTTAATCTTGACAAAGACCTAACTATTACAGTGGCTGGCTCCTTTAATTGCCATTCTTATGAACACAACATATCAAGAATGCCTTGAGGAAGATTCTTCAAATTTACTACAAAAATTCACCTGGACTCATGGATGAACTCACTAGAATTTGGTGGTCAAAGGTCGAAGGTCATGTTCACAGTGATACATCAGCCTCACCCATAGGGAAATACATGTTGCATTAAATTTAAGTTGGAATCAAGGAGGACCTGGATAGAATTTGATGGTCAAAAGTCATTTTGACCTCACACAACCTTTTTTGCCGTTATCTTATCGTTATCTTAAGAACACCTCGAAATAATCCTTATAAATTTGGCACAAATGTTCACTTAGAGTCATGGATTAAGTGATTAGATTTAGGTGATCAAAGGTCAAGATCACAGTGTCACAGGACAACACAAAACAATGTTTTTGGCCTCTTTAGCTTGAGATATCACACATCTGTCTTTTCTAGGAATCTCCTCAAATTTTGGACTCAAAGATGAACTGACAAAGTGGTCAAAGGATGTTCATATGAGTCTGGAAAGAATGTATGTAAGTTATCTTTTAATTGTACTCACAACCAGAACTTGAGATGAACTTCAAACCACCCATATATCATATATTCATACAAGATGTGCAATTATATCTTTTTATCCTACTACAAAAGCTGCCTTTTAATTTAAACGAATGACACTCTACAATTCAAAGGTAAGAGGAGGGTTTCCACAGTCAAAGCTTTGATTCGTTTTCTAAGATGCGAGTCAACGGTAATATATAATGTAATGAAAACACAAGAGCACATGAAGGCCGTACTTTATCACTCTGTAATTATGGAGTGAATTGAGTATGATAACTGAACCTCTGTTATTCCTACAATGTCAAAGTGCTCTATGTGCAGTGTGAGCGCCCAGCGTCCTTTCTTCATGGATAATCTTGGCACAGTTCAGACCAGTGTTTATCTAAGGAAGAGGTAAATTACTAAATGAATAAAAACAAGATGACCGCTGAGCAGAAAAATACATGATGATGGACGCGACAATTATCAATAGCTGTTAACAAAACAATAAGGTCATGAAATTGTCCTTCAACTGTTTCTACTTAACTGTGCCGGTCCCGAGATAAGATAACCCCCGGAGGAATCAATCACGGGGCTTTGTGTATTAAGGTTTGCATGACAGAGCTTGATTTAGCTCTGTTCTGTGTGGGATGTTTACATAGAGGAAAAAATTTGGCCGAAAATCTTGCACATTTCTGTTATGTACCAGGTTTTGTGTTTGGAGAATGGTCGAACGCTGTGGGGGAATTTCATAACGGGCAAGCGGAGACTGGAATGGAAGGGTGTAGTTGCATTTACAAACAACCCCGATCTCTATTTGTTGTTTGTAGAATGATCCAGGATATTTTCAGCCTCCCCTCTGAGAATAAACAGATTCCGTGGCACACAAACAAAACAACAAAGGCAGACGTGGCCGGTGATCTTACCCCCACAAAAGGCCTGGCTAATATTAGAGGCTGTGATGGTTCAGGTCGCAATGCTACTACTGTTTCCCACCATTTCACTGTTTTCGTCTCACGAGTTTTATAGCATGTGATCAGAGATTTGGTAATCACTGGCTGTGATCGCTTACAGACGCATCAACCATCTGTCCACCATTTAGCTCAAAGAGTGATTCAATGTTTGCAGTGAGTCGTCGGATCTACTCATTAGATCACTGCGTCTTCCATTATGATGAAGGATGGTGTCGTGTTGGGTCATTCTTTTATCAGACGAAATTTACTCTGTGTGTGTCGGCGGCCAAGCCACATCTGGAGGCAACCTGGGGGCTGTTAATCACAAACCTAAACAGAAAATGCCTCAATCTGCTCATCGCAAACACCCAGGAACTCCTTTAGTTGCATAACCGCCTTTATTATGTCATTTCTCGTACTTAGCAAAAGACAGAAAAATGGACGGTCTTCATGTGTATATATTTATGTGGTAATAAATACAGGCTGTCTGTGAATTGACTGAAAAATTAAATGTTGTACTGCATTTCACTGGACGTTTACTCCCATACTTCCAAATGATTCTGGGCGAATTCTTTACTGATGTAATGTTTACTTTGCCACAAAAATCTCGCCGTTGCATTCACTAATGAGTGTAACGCGATCACAGATTTATTTGGCGGATGGAAAAATATCTAACGCAGTCCACAGACAATGTTGGATATCTGATGAAATTTGTGTGTCCTTGTGGAGCCGCTGGCCAGTTATGCAACAAAGAAAATGAGGGGCTTTGAAATGATGACAGCGATCTGGAATGGAGGGATTCAAAAGATGGGGGGATTCCACGAGGTCCGTGAAATGCGTTGGCTGATGGGCAGGAGGGATGCTGGGAAAGAGACAAAAGGCAGGAGGGCAGATGCAACGTCTTGACAGGCCATCTGATTGATTGTGACGCAATGGCAGAAGGTACGGCGAGTATCGAATGTTGTGCTGCGTGCGTTCATGGGGATTTTTTGCATGAACAGTCTCACCGGTGGGCCTCGTTCCCTGTTTGCCAGCGCTGTCCAAACATATCCGATGCAGGTCAGCGTGCCTCTCCTCTGTCTACCAGCCCAGCTCTGATGGAGTCCATGCAGGCGTCTCACGGCAACAAGCCCTCTTCAATTGGGAGTCTGTTGCATTTCCTTCATTTTTACTTTGGTGTGTCTGCTAAGCAAAAATGCATTCTTTGTTTTGTCAGGAACAGGCCAGTTAGATGTTGACATGGAAGTTACTGAAAGTGAGTGAGTCATCAATAACAAACCCCATTTATTCCATAACTCTGTGCCTGTACACTTGTCATGTGTATCGTTTAGGGCCTGAAGAAGTGCAGAGTCGAATTTGATGTGATTTGGACATGTGATACATCCACTATTGATAAACTTTGAATAAACAGGTAACCAGTGCTGTGTAGCAGCTGGGACTCATCAACTGGGACTCAAAAAATAAATTGACGTTGTGGTTCACAACAACTGCAGCTGATTCTCCAGTTCGAGGTTCTGTGTACTGAGTTGAACTTCATTTCGAAAAACAGCCAGTGAACAGCCGGGAGCAGCTTCAGGGTTGGTCTTTACTTGCCGCAGCTCGAGTCCTGCAGGTCACTTTTACAGTTTCAGAAAGAAAACTGCACCCAGCATCACCGCAGGTCAAACAACCAGCCCCTTCAAAACAAACATGTTAAGAACGGGCACTATACACTCAGAAAATGAATTTGAAAAATAGTCAGTCATGTCCTCACAAAATAAGGACAAACAAAAGGGTCATGAAACTCACACAGATATTTAAAACTGCAGCTTTGTCGACATGTGTCTCCCTGATATTAGTGTAGCGAGGTGGTGACCCTTGATGAGTGTTTCTTGTCTCAACCAGTCACCATGAAAGAAAAAATATACAGGCAGAACCTCACATAGCTCACACCCAGAGCAAAGCAAACACTGTCTGCCACGTCCATGGCCTCTCTCATGTCCTTGCTTATCTCTGCTCTTTAATGTCCTCCCCAGAGCGTCCTGGATGGTTTCCTCATCATCCCGTTGAGTGGCTGACACCCCTCGAACAGGAAGGAACTCCTGCCATGACCCGCAATGCAAGCAGGGAAGGCAGAGAGGAACCTGGAGTGAGTTACATCATATCCTCAGTGTTCCTCTAACTGGAGACAATTTAGTGAAAAATGTCATGTTGTGTAGCTCACTCCCCGTGATTACATGCTCTCAATCCAACTCTTACAGAAATGACTGTCGTGTCATGTGAATCTGTCGTCCATTAGGATGGAACTGGAATGATGTCGGGTTCAAAGCATGCAGTCTCTCTTTCAAAGGGCTCATGCAGCAGGCTGCCATTATCTTCACCAAGAGCTGGGCACGTTTTCTGAAGCAGCAGCTGATAGGATGCAGTCAATCTTTCTGTCAGTGAAACAGAGCCTCACCCTGTTCCCTTCTCTTTCGACAGGGTGGTCCCTCCTGGGCTGACCTCCATTTTGGATGATTTGGCAGAGATCGCTGCGGCGGACAGGAACACGCTTTTCCCTCGGTCAGCAGTTTCCAGCAGGTGCGCTCTACCTCTCATCTCTAACTGGCCGGCTCCTGGCAGGTCTCGTTGAGTTTGGAGTGTGGCATTCTGCATGTGCCAGCCTCGAGTCACACACCAAGCAAAACATGTGCACAGGCAGAATCCTTATTTGGCTTCTTTGTATCTTCGTGTTCAGAGCTTCTGTCAAACAGTTTTTGTCTTGGCAGATTTAACAGCACAGAGGTGACAGTGATATGCGGCTCTGGACTGTAAACAGACTCGTGACTGTAATCTGGCCGAGGCCGATTTGTACGCAACAAGAGGTGGCACATGTGCAGGCCAGATGTGGCTACTATTGTTGTGGTTTGCACGGCTGTGGTCAGTGAAACTCATTGAAAACCTCATCCTCCAACTGGAGAAAGTATGAATGAATGAGATCCCCAGTGAGCTGACCAAACCTATGATGACTTCTCTCTCAGAGGATGACTAAAAGCTGCAGGACTGCTTCCACATTGTTGTGGCGTGGCGCAAACCACAGACCAACACGGTGTTTCATTCACAAATACCGAGTCTTATGCACAGAGACACATTTCAGGTTTCTGTCAACTCCCCTTTGAAGCCCAAGATCTTTGCTGTGTGTTCTCATTATTTCATAAATAAGCAAAGTATGAATCAACACGGATGAATGTACACAAACACATCATCCTGGCTCAGTGCATGTTTGTCCAAATATGACCTCCAGGATTTGCTTGGAGACAATGTCTGGCCTAGAGAGGAGTTACAGTGCCTGGATCAAACTGACTTCCAGTGGCTGTGGTTGGAAAGACGACCAATGCCAGACTCATTACAAATAAGTGCCAACCAGATTTTGGCACATTTCACTACCCTCGGGGGGGGGGGCAAACATCCCATCATGTAATGCTTATATTTCTCCTCTGTATAACAGTGTGCCTCAGGATTAATGATGGTGATTTTGATGGTGACTTTGTGACCCTCAGCCAGAGGTATGCAGCTTTTCAGCACTCTGGAAGAATGTGTTGTAAACCACCAACAAACTTTTTCCTCTCCTCAGCTCAGGAAACGTGGTGTGCAGTTATAGGGACAATCATGGTGGCGTTTATTAGCACACAGAGAGAGACATGACAAGTCTTCTACCATCATATATAGAGTATACCAGTAAGCACGGTAGAATGCTGGGATTTAATAATCAGTGATAAATAGCACAAAGTACAGCCGAGACTGAAATCATCAGTCATAAAACAAAGTGTTGGACTAAAATGAAAATCTGAACTAAAGAGATGAGATGAAATATAGAGGATTTATTACATTTCATCCAGAGGGAATGGTGAGCGTCTGCACAACATTTCATGGCAATCCATCCAACAGCTGTAAAGACATTTCTCTAAAAAAAATGCAAAATTGTCTGTATGTGTGTTTTTAGGTTTCTTATTGACATTCCCCTTGCTTTTGATTCTTGTCTACCTGAGGTATTTCTAATTAGACTGGTACTTAGTAGAGCAAATACGAAAGTAAACAATCCCCTTCTATTTAATCATGCTGCACCAAATTACACAGATATCAATCTGAAGTAAACCTGATTTTTTTCATCAAGATCCACAAATGATTTCCTGTAAAATCAGTGAAAATGTTGAAAAAAGAATGTGATCAAAATTCCTAGATCCACCTCCTGATCTGGATCTGCACCTAAATTCAATGGGGTCTAACCCATATCACATCCTCCCACTAGGGTTCATGCTAATCCACCCAGAAGTTTTTTGCATAATCTTGCTTATGAACAAACAAATAAAACAACCAGCAAACAAAGGTACAGGGGTGAAAACACAACCTCGTTGGCCAAGGTAATAAGACTGTGTGAGAGAAACTGTGACCCGGACGTCACCCACAGGCCGGAGAATGCAGCCCACCCAAAAATAACATTCAAATAGTTGTTGACTTATTTCAGTCTGGACCAAAATGCTCCTCAACAAACTTAACATTCCCCTCCCTAGAGTCATGGCTTTAGCATGAAACCTCCCACACTGACTGTTTGCCACACTTATACACCGACTGACTTCAGGATGAACGATTACTGCTACGGTGATGAACACAGACAACAAAGTGTGGAGCAGCACAGGGATGTTTGGACGATCGACATTAGAAGCCCTGTCTCTGCAGAGGAAATATAAGGACCCAAATGTTTCCCGACACACCGAATATAAAACAGCTGCACATCCCAGCAGGACGACTAACCTCATGAATCAACAGGCGCTCTCCTGCATCATACATAACATAGACAGCCATCAGCTGGGGGACACTTAATCTCAACGCTGTGAGAGCAGTTTTTCAAGACCACTTGTGGCTGTAAGCTTCTGCTCGTCTTTGACCTCAGCTGTGCACAAGGACGTTTATATCATCTTCAAAACAAAACATGTGCCTGCGGTCGCGTTTCTGCTGGAGGAATGTATTTTGACGGAGGCCTTTTCATGTACGTGTGGCCACTCACACATATTGCTCAGCGTTGACTCACAGCATCCCAGCTCGGGAGTCAAGAGCCAGGTCTCATCACAGAGGATTGATAGGAGCAATAGAAAAATCTGTGAAATATCAAGAAATTGAGGGAAAAAAATCTCTTTAATCAACAGCAGCATCCCGTCCTTACATTCCTTTGCTGCACTTAGTTGCCAGACCATTGTCATCGCTGTGATCCATATTTCTCACAGGCAAATTCCCCATAATCCTCAACATCAATCGCAGAGCCACACGGACTTTATACTAGAAGGCCAGGCAGATAAAGTCAGAGGAAATCCAGGAGAAGTGGATGTGTGAACACAGCAGAGGATTCTAACATGCAACAGAGACAAAAATGAAAAAAATTTATACAAAAAGAAAAACAAATATTTCCTTGTTGAATAAGTGTTGCAGGCGAAGATGTCAAGAGAGGTCGGGTGATAAGAGCTAACGCTGGTGTCGGGGAGCTGTAAACATGATATCGGCAGCAGGGTTGATACGTCACTTCCTGCCTCTGCCTGCTGCACCTGGCAGCTCCACCTCTCGCCTGAATAATGTGGAGGATTTGATGCTGTTGTGAATGTGTCAAAAAATCTCCCACTGTGTTGTGTGAAAAGCAGACTACAAGTAAACGCTGCAGCGAATTATCCAGATTTTACCCGGATCAAGCCCAGCCTGCTGTGATTGGCCATCTGGCCCACTGTGTTGTGATTGGTCAACCACTTCCTGAATGTCTAGGTGTGAGCCATATTGCAGTGTGACATCACACTGGTTCAGGAGTATCGGCTGGAAGCAGAGTTGTCTTTGGGGTAAAATAGTTCCCTTTACTTTGGACTTTTAACTTTGCCGAACTTTTACAAACCCTCGAGGAAAGAAAGAGTGAAAAAGTGTCATATGTCCTTAAAGACCCGGGTGCAGCCACAGAATATACAGCTGAGGCAGGAATTCCCTCCCAAAAGCCAAACAGACGAAGTTACTTAAGTGGTCAACCATTGTGGAAGAAGGGAAAGAAGTCTTCTATCATACTCACCCTGGAGGAAGACTTTGTACAGTCACACACGGAGACCTGATGTTTGCCAGTGTTGGTCGGGAAACACATAGTCCTTGCACTGTACAGTGAGGAGTTAACTTCCTGTGGAGAACTTCGAACCAGGCCTGCTGCTGCTGCTGCGATGCTCTCCTGTCCCTCAACAACCCTGATTAGGATCGGCCTCTAAATTGGCCCAGTCATCACAGATGATGAATACCTGCAGCCAATCCAGTTGGCAGGTAATCAGTGGCGTCCAATCAGGTAATGAGGACCTGCATGTTGGAATGGGAAGCAGACAAGCCCAAGGCTGTGCAGAAGGAAGCAAGGAGCGCTGTCATGTACTAAAGATACTTGAAGCGTGCCACATTTGTGTTCTCTGTCCTGTGAAGTTCACTGTCTGTGGATGATTATCTTTGATCACAGACACTGACGGACGTCTCCTTAAAGGCAGGGTGTCTGACTCAGAGATGAGGAAATGAGGCACTGCATTTTCGATCATGTCAAATTCTTTGGTTGAGGAGAACCACCCATAAATTGACTCCCCCAGGAACTTGGCAACCCCCAAACCCCCAAAACCAAGCTGCAGTCAGGTCTGGAGATGTTTATGGAAGAGTACATGGAAAATTTGTCAGAGAAACATGTTTTCCCAGAGAATTAGTATCATCAGATGAATTTACAAAAATGCACATAGTGCTGTTGCTGAGAGATCTCCCACAGGTTCTCTGGGGAAGGAGAACCATTCCAACATGGTACATTATTCTTATTGAGTGCCAGAGGATGACTTTCTGATTTGTGGTCCCTCTTTAGCGAGCATTCCTGGGGGAAATTCGAGAGAGACCATTATGCAAATCCACAGGTGCATGCCAAGACCAAATAACTGGACTCCTGACTCCAAGTACTTCAAGATGCAGTTCTGCCTGCTCCTGATAGTGTTCAGACCACAGTGTGAGGAGACACGCCAGGGACGTGTGGGTGTAGTGCTGAGGGCCATGGGGCCTTCAAGCAAAGCAATTAAAAATGATTTTGTACTCGTGAAGTCCCTTATCATCCTAGAGCGTGCTGCTATCGCATCTTTTCCTGATATGGCCGTCAGTAGTAGTACAAGAGGAAAGCGAAGGCATTCCCTTGTTTTCCATCTCACTTTCAGCAGTTACGTATGATCGCATTCCACACGCGGCAGAGCTTTCAAAAGACTGATTTCATTAAGCCTCCAGCTGACGTGACACCAGCAGGTTTGAATGAACCTTGTTTATTTTCACGTCTCGTGAGGTATGTTGTATGTGTGTGGGGAGAATGAGAAACGTCTCTAATGGAGGGGATTCGATCTGCGTTAAAGATTTTAAGTGTGAGGGGTCGACAGAGGAGAGGAAAACCCCCTCATCATCTTTTACTGCCGCTGTCCTCCTCCTGCCCCCAGGGTGCAGGACAACAGGCCAGGCAGGTTCATCCTCCTCTCCTGTCACATGGGGAGACACTGCCCCCCGGTGTCTGAAACATGAAGTCTGCTGGCTGATGACATGTCAGTTCAACAAGTGTTTTATATGTGTTCATGTAGTTTTAAAATAGTCTGATGAACAGCAAAGAAACACAGACATGTCATCAAAATTAGAATAGAAATAACTGAGGTTTACAGAAAAGTCTGTCCCAGGGAGTAAAATGCTGTCAACAACTTATATACAAGTTTTTACCTTCACTGCAACAAACACCACAGTAAAGAACTACACAATAAAATGCACGAGCTGTTAAGATCTTCTTTCACTTTTATGCCAAATGTGTGACCTGTTTTTGGATGAAAACTGATTTGTGTCTATTTGTATTAAGACAATAAAATAACTACAGATGTCAAGCAACACAATGCAACTTTTCTTAAAACAGCAGCTTTAAAATTAGTTTGATGGTTCACTGACTTGGAATAGAGAGAATGTTGCTGTTTTTATTCACACTCCTCACCCTGAATGTCTGTTCTATGTAACTCTATGTGAGCAGGCACACACGTTAAGTGGGAATACCCAACCCAAGCAGAGTTCAGACAAAACGTTTAAAATGATATCCAGGTTCGAGTCAGGTCATGCTGGGTGGGCTGTCTACTTGAATTTTTACACTGTATGTTACTGTCATCGGGAAAACACTTGGCTCTCTGACTTTGACAGGTTCAGATGGATAACTGTGGCTGCAGAGGGCGCTGTTTTCTCAGTTACATTGTGTTGCTTTAATGTTATAGCCTCTTCATTTAAGGCAATGACAACATCCTATTCTCTAATATGTTGGGTTCATCATGGGCTCTTCTCCAGGTACTTCACAATCTTCTGCCAAAAGTGAAGGAATTATTTGCCCTGTAAGGTCACCACCACAAGCCAACTCTGAGTTCAAACATCCAGCTTTGGCAGGGTTTGTAATCATCTCTGATCCACACTGTCCAACACAATCCAAATATGATGCAAGAAAAAGTGAGATAAGATGATAAGAATCCAGTCCATCATTTTTTATTCCCATAAACAAAAGGACCTGCAGAGCAGAGAATCTCAAACATTCATCAGCAGAGGCTTGCCATAAAAAAAAAAAAGAAATAGGAAAAAAATTAACCCCAGCTTCAAAGTCGTAGGCAAATATCTACATTGCTAAAAGTCACACTCGGGCAAACTAACCCTGCAACCATCGGAACTTTAACCAGAGTCGTAGAAGCTCATGAAAATCAAAATATAAAAGAACATAAAGCTACAGGACAGACCTCCTTATCTGTTTACAATGGTCCTGTCATCTAAGGATACGTCAACTAACACATGTTACATTTACTACAGAGAAGTGTGATATCAGACATTGGTGCTGAAAATGAAAGATTTCCACTGCTCTCCTCAGCACATCCGGTCAACATTGCACAACCCAAAACACACAAATCCACAAACCCTCCGACAGACCTCTTAACACTGTTTAAGTCCGACTCATGCTAATGCTCACCAAATCCCACCGCACTGGCTCTGCTGAGTCAATGCAAATAATCCCAACCAGTAGTAACTAACACCTGCAGTCAAAATGTGACATGGCTGTGGTTCGTGAAGTTAAATCTCTTGGTGGCCGAGTCAAACTTTTTCCTGCCAACTGTGAGAATAATGTGAGGAGTGGAGCTGAATGCAGAGTGCTCTGTGGGGAACGTTAACATATTCAAACACTGCTGAGAGCAATTAATCGTCCGCATTTTCTTTTTGCTTCCGAGTCTAAACACAAATTTTCCTACACAATCCGACTGGCAGCGCACACTATCATAAAATGGCTAATGAACATGTAAACTCTGGGACAGCTACACAATTACAAACAGAAATAAAAACAGGGAAGCGATTCTGTTGGCTCAGGATAAAGACAATGCTGACAGCAATAAAAATAGCTTCAGAATAATATAATGAAAAACAATAATCCCCAAAGATTTACAACGCTGCAGTTTACTGAGGATGTTGGTTAATATGGCTGAAGCTTGTAAAGTTGGGGTGTTGGGAGGAGGTGACTATGTACAAACTTCATGCTTTGACATACATGTACGTGTTGTGAACACATATACACCTGTGTCAGAGGATGCATAGGTGGAGTAGGAGTTTCTGAGGTAAACCCATTAAAGGCTGTGAACGAGAAAGTAAAAAGCATATATAACAAAATGTGTTATATATCAGCTCTCCACCAACATCCAACCAACACTTACATCCACAGTGAACCCACAGTGGGGGGGCAGAAATATCTTAACAACTATTATCTATCACTATTGACTATGCTTCTCTCACCTACAGAGCTCCCTGGATACAGTCAGAGGCAAAGGGCATGAATAAGGCAGGTTATAAAAATTAACAAAAACATTTACCGCTCCGCACAGACAGTTTCGACAGATCGGGTCAACACAAATATTTTTTTTTCCAACACACAATAAGTTAAAAACATGTATAAACAATAGTAATTACTTGGCTCCTTTTAAAACCCATTAATCTCTAACGGAAAAAAAAAAAGCTTATAGAAATCATGTTAACGTTCAACCCATCAAAAGGTGCAATGATAAAGAAATCCCCCCTCACCTCGAACAACAAATGAAAAAGTAACAAGATGAAAAAGGTATGTATACACGCTAGTATGTACAAGTATCGACATAAAAGAGTGATATTGGATATTTACATACAAACATCAGTCCCTGATCGATTAAGGCCAAAGTGCTGTAGATGCACGTGTCACCCACATCACATGTAGGCTGCTGTTGCACTTAAGTGTTCCTCAGTTTGCAAATTGCAAAAGAAGCGAATGTACAGTTAATATTCAAGGCCTTTGCTTCCGTATCATTTGCCTTTCAAACATATAAAACTTAGCAAACTTTAAGAAATAAAACTAGCCCAAATCTCACCTTTTACAGCAGTCCGCGCTATCCTTTTTTTCTTTACAAAAAAATGAGATATTTTATTATACATACAGTAGCATTAGAGTTCAAAGAAGTCCTGATTCCAGTTCAGCTTTCTGCGACACCCTCTCATCCTGAGAGAGTATTTATAGGGAGTCTTTGCCAGGAAGCCCGACCGTTCAATGCAGGTGAATGCAGAGGAGTGGTGCACTGGAGCGGGCAGTGCTGGTGTCCTCTCGCACGAGTGGAGCCACAGTGCAGGCGGTGGAGGAGTCAGAGCATGCCGAAGCCTTCACTGCCCTCACTGATGGCCAGCTTCAGCATCTTGTGCAGCTCCTCGTAGGAATCGTAGGTCGGGAGGCACAGCTGGTTAAAACTGGACCCAGAGCACACAGAGGCAGCTCATTTTTAAATTCTCATGAAGCAAATATATAGCATTTATACAGAATGCAGCATGAAATCGAATGTGTACTTGTATAAAGACTAAAACTAAATAAAGAATTCAAACTAAAAGTTTATTGTACCATAATGAATGAAAAGACCTATGTCAAGTACGACAGATATGAGGGAATATCAGAGCCCCAGGATTATTTACTTCTGAACTGAAGATAAGGTTAAGTAGTTGAGTAAATAATAAAAATAATTCTTGTGACACCATGTTATCCCACAAACTACAGACACAGACAGTTGGTCTCCAAAGTCTTTCCCAAAGCAAAGCTGAGTGTGCCAATAAATTCTGACCAGGATGTTTGACTGAAGACTAGTATCAGTTAAACATTGGACATGTTTATAGTTTTATTACAGAGTGCCAATATCTGTAGAACGTCAACACACTGCGACATTATAAAAAAATGCACACAGCCAAAACATTTATTTGAAAAGACGTAGAGTTAAATGAACACTAACATAATAAAGACCTACCAACACATGTTTAAGACCTAGTAAAAAATATTTTTACTTCACAATCAATACTTTTTAAGGCCTAAAATTACATTGTTAAATTTGAAATTAAGACTTCTTAAGACCCTGTGGAACCCATGAAAAACTATTAACCTTTTTTTTTTTAACCCCTAGCTTTTGTCTGTTGTATGTGTGCAGTGTTTCTTACCATGTGTATGGGACTGAGAGTTAAAGAAAAGGCTGAACTGTCAAGAACTGATGTAAGACAGACTAACACTGTTGGTTATGGTTATTTAATGAGATATATAAACACTAAGAGCCACAGAATAACACCAGATATATCATACAGCTACATCTGCGTGTGCTTTCCTACTCACCAGGTGTGTGCAGTGGGCAAAGTGCTGTGTGTGGGGGCGGCGATGATCTGGAAGGAGGGGCACAGAGTGTTGAATCCCCCGGGGGGAAGCTGAGAGGAGCCAGTGGTGAACTGCAGCAGACGAGCCAGCTCCTCCTGAGTGAAGCTGGACACGACAGCCCAGAACCACTTCATCACCTGTCGCAAGAGAAACATCAACAAGCTCAGACATCTTGATCGGTGGCCTGATGTTACGACAGAGGGAACACAGAGAGTTCCCATGACGTACTTTCTCTCTGAAGTGCCATGATCCTCCGACAATCACAGCGTGGGCCTTGAAGTCCTGCACGTTTATATCGCCGGTGCCACACATTAAGAGCTGAAGAGAGCATAAGGGAAAAAATTAACTAGCCACTGGAGTAAAAGATTAACATGATTTCATTATAAACATCAACAAACATACCTCCAACTCATTCTCATCAAATATGGCTAGCAGGTTCTCTGGAACCAGTTCATTCAAACCTGCAATTGATCAAGAAATTACATTAATTGCACTCACAGCAGCAGAGGACTTTAAATTAAGAGGAAATGGTGAATAAAATGTCCGACTGCAGCTGGATGACTTCCAATACCTTTCAGGAAATGTTCCACTTCATCTCTCACCTGGCTGGCCAGTCTGTACTGAGCCAGCAGGTTGAGATAATGCATCTTATTTTCATTGGTAACTGCGATCTGAGCTCCCCCTGATATCAGCTCCACCACCTGCGGGAGGAAATGAGGTAAAATGAACAGATATAAATATGAAACGACATGACATTAAAGCTGATAAAGATACAGAGAAGTCCAAAAGGCATTCCAAGTTCTCTGTCTGAGCCTGATGCAGTTAATTGAAGCTGCACTGAGTTTCTGTTACCCTGACCTGCATGGTTATTGCTTGATTTCCCTGATTACCCATTACATGTGCAATGTAAAAGAAATCAGTGGGCACATCATTACGACATGAACCTTCATCAACCCCACTCCATCCTGTGCTCCAGCTGGCTGTTGTTGTGGCAGACTCGTCTAGATATCTAGACTGCTAGAAATCTAGTTGGAGTCTGTGACTTGTTGGTAATTCTTATACATAGCAACCTGCAACTCCAGAACAAACGCACCTCCAAAGTTCATCAGTAACTGGAAAATCTGGCTAAAAATGCTGTTGTGTTAACTGGGCTTTATTCTCCCCATCCAATGTCGGAGAACCAACAGTGGCTTTCAGGTAACGTAAAAATGAGAGCCAGCATTTGGTTTGTCCATTCTAAGCTACTGTAGAAACAAGGCGGAATGGACTCTGTGGAGGAAGACCTGCTCCCAATGTAGGAATAAAGAGATCAATCTAAACTAAAGACAACACAATAAGTCTTGGTTTTAGGTGATTGCCACTAATGAAAACATAATTATGAAAATGTGATTCAGTGTCTGCCAGTAGATCATCATAATTCCTCCAGACTCGAGTTTTAATCAATGTGAGAGTTTAATAAAGCAGTAACATATGCGTCTAATTAAAAGAAGGAGGTTGAACTCTGTTTCAGCACGGAGAGTTACACAAGCAGTTACTGTGTGGGATTGGATAACTGAGCAACAAAGTTTGAAAAGCTTTAAAAACCTAATGTAAACTCACCACTCCCCCTCTTTAAGAAAAACAAGATGCTTGCCAAACAAGCAATGTGGTTCCTTTTGCTTGGTTTATTGCTCCTATCTTCTGAAATGACATCAGGGATAAAGGGGGAGGGTCCTCTCCAAAAGTGTTGCCTCACCTTCTCCAGCTGTCCTGACTTGCTGTATTTCTCCTCAGCGAACACCAGGTCCATTTCACTCACGTCATTGTTTAGGATGAAGCAGACTTTAGTTTTGTAGAACTCCTGGTCGTCGGTCTCAAAGTACTGTGTGTGGGAAATAAAATGAAAACACAGTGCAATGACGTTTTTAAATAAACATGACATTTCATCTGAATAAAAAGATGATTGGGTCGACTTCAGTTCGCAGCTTTGAAATCTGAGGAAGTTGGATCAACGGCAAAACACGCCGGCATGTTCTCCATAAAATAAATAATGCCAAGAAACAAATCAGGTTTCTTGGCTTTGAGAGGAATTTTCAAGTGATGAGACAGACCAGAGGGTAAACAATAAAAAAACATGATCATCCAACTTCTGAGGACAACGCTTTTTCTGTTGGAGCCTCTTATGTTCCATACCTTGTAGTTCATCCTAAGGCCAATGATTTGGGCCAGAAAGGAGCGTGTAAAGCGAGCTCGCACCAGCTGTTTGTACGCTCCGCCCAGGGCAGACTCATACAGGCACTTCCCAACAACACGGCCAGCAAACTCATACATCTTCAGTCGTAGTTGGGGCGACCTTTCAGCATTTGGGTGCACCTGCAAAATAAATGTTTATTCTCTTAATTTCAATCATGTAGGGTATGTAGTTAAAGAGGAGGTAAAAAAACTGAGTTTCTACACGGTGGAGGTGGTTAAAACTTACAAGACCCTGGTTATTGTCGCTGAATCGGGTGAACAGCTGGTTGGACGTGTCAAAGAGGGTCTTGCAAATCAGCTCAAACCACTCCCTGCGTGGTCCTCCCCAGTCCAGAGCTGAACACACATGTCAAACATGTTAACAATGTGGTCACTTTAATTAATGAATGTGTCAGCAACTTTCATCAGGTTTGGTTTTAAAGCAACACTAGGTAACTATTACTGAGCAACAGCCCCCCGTGCAGCCAAAATACTAAGTATATCAATGTGGGGTTCTGACTGCATAGTACCACTAAACTGAAACACAACTGAACAAATTACCCATGATCCCCCACTTTTTAAACCAGGAGAGCAGCCGTTGTAACAAATACAACAAACTCTGTTTAGAATTCTTGAAATTTTTAAACACTTTTTAATGACCTCCGAGTCTTTTAACTGATACAGCATTACTCTTGGTCTTGCTGGGCCTGATTCTGACTATTGAAGCTGCAACAGTTTTGTACAGGAGATCGTACCCTCTCATCAAAGTTACATAGAGCAAGAACAGACATTGGGGGAGAGGAAAGGGAACAAAAGGTCAAACTAAAGTTTGACGCCGCTGTTTTAAGGTTAAAAAAAAGTTGCTGCAACAGTCAAAATTAAAAAAAAACTCAATACTGGATAAGAACTCACTTAACACAAGCTGGAGTTTACTCCATTATACTCAGAGGTTTTGTTTACCTTCCTCGTCCTGAAACACGACCTCAAAGTTCTTACTCCAGTCCGACACTGAGAAGTTCCTTGTAGCCTTCAGGGACTGAGCAGCAGAGAGAGAGGGACACATGGATGAGAGTTGTGATTATCTGTCTACTTTCATAAAGCACATATCATGAAAGAGCTTCATCATACAGGAGAGCAGCACTCACTGAATCTAGAATAGAGTGTCGGGTGATTTTTAGGCAGGTCTTGGTGCGAGGTCTCTTGGAGTGGATGTGTCTGAGTTCACGTTGAAAGAAGTTCACTTTGTCTTGGAACGTTTCAGAGCCACCTGCAGAGAACACCATCGAATTACTGCGGCTGTATCCACAAACTCAAGTTTTTATTCAATGCACCTGGAGGCGTGACTGAAACAAACCAATGTTCTTGTGCAGGAAGCGAATGAAGGTGGCAGCCATGATGTTCCTGTCTTTGCAGCTGAGCTCCACAGGAGGCTGTATCCCATCATCCACCACTAGAGTTAGATACTTGTGAACGGGATCAGGACCATGATAGGTAAACTGAAAAGAGAGAAGATCACAGTGAGCTTGTCAAACCAAATTAATGAGGCTGATTTACCAGGATTTGCTCACATACGTCCAAGCTTACCTTCGTTCCTGGACATACTCGAAAGGTGAAAAGGCGCCACGGAATTATTTTCAGGTAGAATTCCTTCACGGATAGTTGCTGATCGACATAAAATTCCGAATTAAATTCACTTTAAATCCTCACAGAAACATCTCTCTCGTTTTCTTATATATTCACAACACCAAGGTTAACCAGTAAATGCTGGACACTCACCTTTGGTGATATGTAACAGTAGACCTTTTTTGGTTTCTTGACTTTCTCTGGTTGTCCCTCCACAGGAGAGTCATGCTCGTCCTCCTCTTCTCCCATAGAGGGCCTCCGCTGGGGAGCCAGCAAAGAGGAGGCTGGTAACTGCCACGATGAACTGCTGTAGTTCCCACTGCTGTAAAGGTACGCTTCAAAGTAGATACTTATGCCCGGAGTGGACACATTCTTTTCCACACAGGCCTTCTCATTCTCTGCAATGAGATTACATGAGTATTACGCTTTGAAATAACAGGCTGAATGAGACTAAATCTATATAAATGCATTTCAGTTTTTAGAAAGTACACTTTGTTTCTGGTTTTACAGTCATGTGTATTTCTTCATGTGTAAAAACTGCTCACCACTGAGAACAATAATGTCAAATTCCCCGTTGCTGAGCGGCTGGTCCTTGTAGGAGATGCGGGCCCTGAAACACCCCGTCTTCCTCAAGGTCAGTCTCAGCAGGACCTGGCACTGCTGCTTGTTGAGTGTAACTGATTTACTGTAGTACACCTCCAGACTGTCGTCCTCCACTGTGCCCAGCTGGAAGAACAGGGGGAAGTTTGGGAATTACCGGTAAGAACCAGTTCTGCTGCAAAGCCAGTGAATTAAGGTCCTGGCTTTCATTTGCACAGTTACAATTAATGAAGAATTATTTGAAATAACAGTATAATGGATAACAGAAATGGGTTTGTCCCCTTACAGAGTGCACGTGGACGCTGTAGTTGGCTTCATCTGTGAGAGACGTGGAGTTACTGGTGGGGTTTCCGTACTCATCCCTGGGCTCGATCTGCAGAGTGTGCTGCTGGCCGTTTATCAGGACCAGGGTGGAGAAATGGTAGGCGATCTTTGTTTTGGATGGGACAACTGTACCTAAAGTGAACAAAAGAACAGAAAAGTAGTAAACCACCAATAAAAAATGTGTTTAATCAATAATTATTGAATTTGAAATACAGGTTGGCTCTTATACAGAAGTCATACCTGGTTGGAATATCTTGTAATAAGGGCTATAAGCCACATTGAGGCCGCCCAGCTTGACCGCAACCTCATAGCGTCCAGCCTTGCGCACTGTGAAGGCCACTTTGACTACATTGGACTCTGGCTCTTGCAGAACCTCTTGTGTAACCGGGATGTCTAGAGCCAATTCAATATGTGTGATGTTGACCCTGAGTCCCACAGGTCGATGGGCTGGGAAGGGCTGGCCATTTTTATAGAACAGCTGAGTAGACAAACATAAAAAGATTTAGATCAGTTTTACATTTCAGAAGACAAAGCTAATATTCTTGACACTGCTGCATCCATAAGAAATGTGATTATCATTACACTACTAGAAACGAGGACATCTTTACTTTAGACACTTTAGAAATCGATCATTACCTGAACTCTGAAGCTCATAGTCTGTCCCACTTCTTGCGGCTCCTTCCAGTCCCATGACACCTTGCAGGAACGTGGGTCCAGGTAGTTGCCCCGAACGTAGTCATAGATGCTGCGGTCACCACGTCGCCCTGGGTCCTCATTCTGAAGGAAGCTGACAACTCTCGCTGCAAGCTCACAGAGGAACTTAATCGTGAAGACAAACGCTATGATGGAAACAGTAATTCCACCTGCAATGACAAGAGAATAAGCTGGAAATTAGTGGTCTCCCTGGTAAGTTAAGAAAGTATTGATGGGAACAAAACTTTTAAACAAATCTTCAGGCAATAAAATACGACAAGGCTAATTTGTAAAACCTGTTTGTAGCATGTCACAGATGAAATATGTGCTTGAAGTGAAAGTGAAAATGAGTCGTGTAGCATCAAATCCAGGAGGGAATATATCAGCTCTACTCAAATGTTGACCCTGGACTCACCAATCACGTAAAACATGAGGTCCCTTATCAAGAAGCACAGTGCCACAGTACAGCCAAATATGAGAGCTCCCGCTGGAAAGACAACCAGTGAACATGTGAACAATTAATAAGTAATTAAAATACTAATATAAAATGCAAACAATACACAAATCCTACTGTCATTTATTTGAATTTATTTTATGACATGGTTTTATGAATATACAGCCTTAGCAGCATAAAATGCCAAGACATGGTGTGAACACACCCTTGGCAAGAACAACATTGTAACAAGGGTTACAGCTCTGCATTAGTAATGATATAACATAATAACATTTATTTCAATGTGAGTGAATATTGTCATTTTTTATGAGAGAAAAATACAAGAACATTTGTTGAGCTGTACGACGAGAGATGAATTCTACTACTACTTACCAACAGTACAATATGTTCATGTCTTATAATATGCATTAAATACCTCAGCTGTAGCTGTAGCAACCACACTAACACCATTCTGAGTCTCACCAATTGACCACTTCTCATTCAGACGCCGCAGAGCGAGGTTGTGCACCAGCCGGATCTCGTAGTCCTGGTCTCGACTGCCCCTGGAGGTCTTGAGGATCTTGATGCCTGTGGACAACTTGACGTAGTCTTCGTAGTAGTAGCCCCAGGCAGCTAGAGACAGCTGCAGTTGACCGTCAAACTGAGATAGATCATCCAGATTCATACAACCCAAGGTCTTCAGTCTGCAGAGGAAAACAAAAGTGAAAATATATAACAGTAGATAATTAATGACACACGGTGTGGTAGCACTGCCTGGACAAGCACAGCCTTAAGATAGGGTGTTACTCTACTGAGTAAGACTGCTGACTTGTGAATAAAACAGTTTGTCCCAAACACTAAACAAACACCAGTTGTTGTGAAACTCTGCAATAAAGTAACTTTGCTCTTATCAGCTAAACCCTTAGGTGAGATCCAGTGGCCTTACAGAAACACTTGAGTTTAAAGTGGTTAGCAGAAGATAATGCTCAGTAGATAAATAGTTAAAACCATTAAAACCCAAACATAATCTTATCGGAAAGTCACTGTTGCAACATTTTTTATTTGACCTGTTAATATGGGCTGTGCTCATTCTGCAACTGACTGGTCAAAGTGTGGCTGTGGGTCACTGTGGACAAAAATATGGGAGCAACCAATATAACTAAATAATTACAAAAATAATATGAAACTCTTTGAGTTGAATTAGCAAACACTTCAACTGACTCAAAAACACACAGAAAATAAAAAATAAAAAGTCAGCGCTGTAAAAAGATTACATTCTCTGTTATAACGTACAAGATTTCACTTTCATTTTACACTTCGCTTTTTCTGATGTGATCGATTTTCCAGCTTGTGTTATAAAGATGATATTCCACATGAAAAGATGGTTAGTTACTTCAGTTAGTCTGTGAATAGAAACTCAGCCATGGTTTTAAAAAGTTTAAAATACAGTGAATTAAAATCAGCAATGCATGACAGCATGACCTTCAGAGATGTAACACTGCAGCCCTTTACAAATGATGCACACTTTTACAAAATACTCTGTGTTTTAGAAACACTACTGACCTTGACAATCTGACAAACAACAAAAGACTTTTTCATTTTTCTCAAAGGGAGGCAGGATTAACAAACAGCTATATGATAAAGCAATAACTTATTATCATTGTCTTTATGACAGCATCAAGAGAGCATCCAGCAAACACACACACAGACATACACCTGCATTGCTACAGGGTCTCATAATAGCAGCATCTAAAGAATAGTTTTTACTGCAGTGACCCTCTGAAACACTGTCAGCAAACATGGTGAGGCTGCCCTCAAGTGGACATACATGAACAGAACCTTTGTGAACCAGGACCGTAACCACCTAACCTACTCAAGACATTGAAAAAACGTCAAAATCCATGCCAGGAAAACTACAAATGCTATATATAAATATAACATGCCAAAAAGTAATTGCATCTGAAGAGAAAGGCTGCTTATGGCTGCCAGATTGGTTTAAATGCTGAAATCAAGACTTTTCATTGCTTACGTATGGTGGTAGTGCTCCAGGTTCTGGGAGCAAAGCCACTCCTGGAAGGCAAAGTCTCGGAGCAGCTGGATGTGGGCCTCTGCAATTTCCCTCCAGCGCTGCTGTTCCTTCACCACCTCTTCCAGGCGACTCAGTACACTCAGACTCAGTTCCTCTAGTGTCTGTACATCTGGATGACACATGAACTGCACATTAAAATCCCCAACCACATACCGGCCAGCAAATCAGCAACAGTAATGCCACAGCACAGGCTAAAATATTCATGAAAGTCTATTATAATGACTGTGCTGATTGTCTGTGCATGCCACTTACATCTCATAAGCCTGACTATTTATTATTTCTCAACAAAAAAAGGTCAAAGCAGTAAGAAATTCGATCTTGTTGCATTGAATCTAGCTCAAGTTAAGTTCATAAGAGACTTCCCCAGCAGTTCTGCAGAAACTAGTATATGTGGTGGATAAGCCTTGAGTTAGAGAAACTGTTCTAACCACTACCTGTTTCATTTTCAAAAGTTCCCTTTTCCATGTAACTGACACCAAGTCATCTCCCTTCACCTGGTCGAAAGCATCAACCAAACTTTTGCTCTGTAAAGATAATCTCAAATGAAACCATGACAACCCACTGACCTTCAAATATGTGCCTGTATTGAGAGAGGCTATGTCCTCGGAGCCATTCCTCAATCTGACTTTCTTTTCCTTTCTTCCAGCGCACCTCCCAGAAGAAGATCCACGACACAGAGCAGAAGAGGAAGGTCAGGAAGAAGCGGCGGTCCATCAGACCATCTTTCAACCGTCACGCAGACCCCTCCGTGCTCACAGGAAAAGTGCCATGCACCAGGGAGCTACTCAAGTGTCCTGCGGAAAAAACACAAGACAAAACTGCTAAATGAAGAAGATACAGAATAAAATGCTGTGACCTCTAAGAGATGGAGTCTACTGAGGAACGCTGGTCAAGCAGATGGGAAATGATTGAGCCTCGCAGCTTCAACTGTAAACTGCTCTGCCAAGAAAGCATGAATATTTAAGTGTCGCCCTGGAGAACTGTTGGCTGATGGGAGAATAGCATTACATGTAATCCACATCACTGAAATATGCATGAACAACTTGGTCATAATACTCACCCTGCCTTCTGCTTACCTGACCAAGTCAAAGAAACCAGGTCAGTCAGGGAGCAAGAACATGAATCAATCCCATCCAGCGAGTCCAGATGCTGCTGCTGGATGAGGAGCTTTGTGGACGTCCTCGCTCAGGTGTCAAAACGTTTCCAAACGTCCCCCGCTGCTGTCCCTGTCACGAACAACCACACAGCTGAGTAACACATCCGAAGGGTCACTGAATATTTGCTTGACCGAGGTTTCAAACGGATCCGAAAATGCAATAAAAACAACAATGTAGTCTGTGGACGCCTGGGGCGCTCGGTGAAGCTAGAAGCTAATATCAGCGGCAGCTAGCATCCTTAGCATAAGAAACGGCATACATTTGACTAGAGAACGATGCTAGCAGCTAACCAAGTTAGCCAACAATGTCCGCGCGACATTACAGAGAACTCGTCGCCGAGTCTCGTCGTTTATCAGTGTCCACATTGCAGCGTGCTAACAAGACGACGCCTGCAGTAGCACAGGCACGCAAAGCAAAGCTGTGAATATAAAACTGCATTTAAACATTGCTATTAAACACAGTCTCTACCTTCGTCTGCTGAACATTAGCATTGCAGCCGGAAAAACACAGAAGAAGTGTCGACTTTTGATTGCGTCACCAGTGAGCGCATCGACACACGAGGGGAAGTGAAGCTAGTTGTAACTAAGCTAATGAGGCTTGTTTGTCACATTTAAACCATGGTAAGTCTTCTGTAACGATTTGGCAGCCAATCCATTACTGTCTTTATTGCTGCTGCCCTGTGATGTGTAATATTTATTTATTATTAATAAGTAAATGAAGCTACTTTGGCAGGTAAACTACTGAGCTAAGTTAGCTAGCCTAGCCTAAACCGTAAGCACACATACAGCGTCAGCTACAATAAACGAATAACACTGTTATAACCACTTGTTCTCCTGCGTTAACAATAAACACTACGAACTGTTGATTGTGGTTCATGTTTTAAAAGCTATTCTGTTTTTTTTTGCCGCAGGGGAAACAGAAAACAAAGAAGTTCGCTGCCATGAAGCGGATGATCAATCTGAAAGACAACAGAATGTGAGTTTGGTTTGTTTTAATAACTTGTCTCTGTTATTGAGACCCCAGCTTTAACCACCTCCTCATCACTATGAAGTCTATTAATCCACCGTTAACACATTGTATCCAGAGGAATGAAGCAATTATAAAATGTCAACGTTGAATGTGAATCAAAGCCTCATGAGCCCTTGTTTGTATGTTTGTTTTTAGAAAGGAGAAAGACCGAGCTAAAGCAAAAGAGAAAAAGAAGAAGGATCCCTCAGAGCTGAAGGAGAGAGAAGTGTGAGTTGGTCACACAAACGCTCGAATCAGATGGTGTGTTGTGGATAAATGCTCCTTACCTTGATTTGTTTAAACTCTTTGTGCAGGGCCAAGTACCCATCATGCTTGTTCTTCCAGTACAACACTCAGCTCGGTCCACCGTACCACGTACTAGTCGACACCAATTTCATTAACTTCTCCATCAAGGCCAAACTGGACATTGTTCAGTCGATGATGGATTGTCTCTACGCTAAATGTAAGTACTCCCGTCCAGTGGGAAGTAGTAATGAAGTTGATCTTTCTTTCATTATGATTCAGCGTATTTTAGTTAAATAACAACACTTATTATTTTGCTCTTCAATCTACCCAGGTATCCCATATATCACAGACTGTGTGATGGCTGAGATTGAAAAGCTTGGAATGAAGTATAGAGTTGCACTCAGGTACAAGATGCTTGATTACAAAGAAATTAACCAATGTAATTTATGTCCACTTCTTTTCTCTCATCAATTGATCAAATCAAGTGTGAAAATCTTTTGCGCTTGTTTGTTTTTGCAGGATAGCCAAGGATCCGAGGTTTGAGCGCCTGCCATGTGCACACAAGGGAACTTACGCCGACGACTGCTTGGTCCAAAGGGTAACACAGGTAATAATAGTTTAAAGGAAAGTTGTTGCTTTATGTGTAATTGAATATCAGTGTTTACTGAGTGATTAACAAAGCACAGTAGGGTATATTATTAAATTCCTGATATGTCTACTGTTGGAAGAATTAAAAATAGCAGTATGATACAAGGTGATTAAACAGTATTGGATTATAGTTGATTTCTAGGTCTGGTTGGAGACAACAGATGGTTCAATGTTACACAACAAATGCAGTTAAAAGCTTTGGAGAGGCAATGCATATCCTGCATGCATGTTGTACATATCAGGCTGGAGATGTGGCGCATCCTGTAATAAGTGCAATAGAAGTAGAAACAGCTTTGTTTTCTTATTTTTTATACTGTACAAAATCAGGAGCAGGGGTGTGAATACTTTTTTTCACAGCATTGTGTAACTTGAGGAAAAAATATTTCCACAGCACAAGTGTTACATCCTGGCCACTGTGGACAGAGATCTTAAGAGACGAGTCAGGAAGATCCCTGGAGTTCCAATCATGTACATCTCAAACCACAGGTACACCACATACATATATTTTTTGTGTTGTTTTTTTTTTTTTTTTTTTACAGAAAATGTGAATACTTAATCCAACTTTCTCACTTATTCCTCCCTCTCTTTTTAAATACAGGTATAATATTGAACGGATGCCAGACGATTATGGTGCTCCAAGATTTTAACATCTCTACAGTTGAGGCGGACCTGTAAATGAACTGAAGTTTCCTGTGTAATAATATTTTCTTTTTTTATGTATATGGATACAAATACTATTATTGGTTTTGAACTTTAATTTGATTAGAATGGAATGGGGTGTGTTTGATGTATATGAACATTACTTTGTGCTGTAAACCATATAACACATTTTGTTTGAATAAATGAACTGTTTCCATGCATGTCCTCATCAGTCTTGGTTTTTTCCCAACCCCCAAATGTTTAGTCACATTTCTATGAGCAGAGATGCTAATTTATTGTGGGAAAGAAAACCTCAAGGAACTTTAGGTCAACACTGTTGTGTAGATATTTATAGCTTCTGTCTTCTCCAAAGATTAAGTTCACTAATGCAACATCGCAAATTATTTATTGCTGATGTGTATGTTAAACATTGTGCAGAAGAAATTGTAACACTAGAACTGATTATTAGTTGAAGTGTATGTGACTGAACAGAGCATGTTGCTGTTTTACCTGATAGTACATATATTACCTTTTCATGTAAATTACGCTCAGAATTAGCACCAATCCGAATGAATAAGGACAAACCCTCTAAGTTTAATGCTGATTAAAGCTGGCGTACTTATGGACAAAAACTTTTTTCTATGAATAACCTGATTTTGTTTGACCATCCCTTTATTCATAGATGTAGATATTTAAAGGTCAAGCCCAATGTCAACAAATGACAGACAAAATATTCAAAAGAAATACCCTGAAACTGTTATTTATTCAATTTCTACTACTTTTATGTTCCCCATTTTACAGTATCAACACCAATATACATTTTGAAATTTTGATATATGCTTAAGGGTTTTTATTTTTAGGTAAGTAAAATATATATTCCCATAATGTAAGATTTATCATAAAATCTAACACACACATATTCCTTCCCCTTGAGAGCTGCAAACTTTATTGATACATTTGCAAAACAACTTAAAGCCAATACAAACACAAAAAACAGATACATGTAATATTAATAAAGGTTCACATTAACAAAAGTGATAAAGTATCAACAAAATATATAGATATTCATATACATCAATATATTACATTCGGTGCAAAGACTGAATGTTTTTACCGCTTTTCTATTATCGCAGGGAGACAATGAGGTGCTACTGGATTCTGCTTCCCTGTTTAAAACACTATAAGGAGGTTTAGTTTCTTAGCACTTCATATGTATGGATGTGGAGCCGGAGCAGAGCAGCACCTGAATGCAGCATCAGTCACGCGTGAGCTCATCCTGTGCGCACGGAGCATGCGCAGTACACGCGGCTCTGGGAGTGTCCGCGCTGTGGATCCGAGCCGCTGGAGCCGAGGAGAGGAGCAGCTAATGAACAATGGAGCGGCCGACGAGGAGGGAGACACCGCGGTGAAGAACCGGGACATGAGGTGGACGGACAGGGGGGTGTCGTGTTGCGGGGTTGTGCCGGGGCAGTGATTTGCGGGATGTGCGGTGTGAATGACCTCTAACGGTTCCAGGGAATTAGAGATATCTAAGACTTTGTTGTCTGCAGAGTCGATCCTCTTAGAGACTGATAGCGTCACACTGTCGAGCGTGAAGATGAACATTCACTGTTTCCTCTCTGTAACAAGCTTCATGTCTTCATCTACACGTTCATATCAATGGCTGATCACAGGAGGATCTGTTGTCTTTTAACGTGTTTGACCAAAGTGCTTCACAGTTAATGCAAAGTCAGCCTTTAATCCTAGAAGGACCGGTCCACTTTAAATCATTGTTTCATATTTACCTGCTTCAGCCACAGAGGTGAGCTCTGATCACCTTCCCCTTCACTGCATTGACTGTGTGAGACAGTGGTGCCACTGAGCTGCTGGGTGTCATGAGTTGGCCATCTGTTGTGGGGACCTACTCAAACCTGCAGGCAGATTAACACCCAGTGGAAAAAGGGTCCAGTCCAGGACAGCTTCGTGCCGGGACCTCTGTGGAGGAGGGATGCTGAAGGCCACGGTGGGCTCGGTGGAGGAGAGGGACGAGGAGCAGGAGGACGAGGGCGAAGAAGAGCTGAGGGATGGCGGGGTGCCCTTCTACGTGAACAGGGGAGGGCTCCCGGTGGATGAGGAGACTTGGGAGAGGATGTGGCGCCATGTGGCTCGGATCCACCCCAGTGGCGAAGCTCTGGGGAGGGAGATCCGGGGTGCCACCGACCTGCCCAAGGTAAAGTGTTGGAGCATGTGAAGCTGCTGTTGATTATACATGACAGGAGGAACTCTGCTCTTCACACCAACCATACAGAAGTTAGAAGTTAATTTACACCCATATGCTAAAGGGCAATGTTCCACATGACTCACATACAGAGAGTCATGTGCATCTAAATACACACCCCCCCCCCCATGTATTCCCCCTTGTTATTGTATGCAGGATAACACTAGAACAAGTAAATCAATATCCAACCAAACTTGGTGGAGGAATGGGTTCTCTGTCTGGGAAGAACCCATTACATTTTGGATGTGGATTATTACTTTTGTTTGATGACAAATAATCCATTGAAATCCTCAGACCACTTCTCTTTCACATTTCCACTATCAGAACTAGAGTATCGTGTGGAGGGTTTTTCGCACTCTTCTCAGTGCCTTGTTTCTCAGCCTAATTATGGTCATAACACACAGAGCATGTTTTGTCAAGTCTGCCCTGCACTGTAGATATACACGCTATGTTTAAGACAGAAGAATGGTACCTTTCAGTTGTTTCTCATGAGTGGTGTTACGAGCAGAGAAAGAGCGCAGAGGTCAAACAAGACGACATTCTCCAGCTGCAGTGAATATTGGGATTGTATCATGTCTCTGCAGTTGTTTGGCTCCTCTGTCCCACAGATTCCAGTACCGAGTGTGCCTACATACCAACCTACCACCACTGTCCCACAACGCCTGGAAGCCATACAGAAATACATCAGGGATTTACAGTATCCTTTACAATGAAAACTGTGTATTTGAATGATTTTTACAATGTTATTTTGAGTTGAAAAGCCATTTCTCACTGAAATAGAAGAAGTGTAATACATTTGATCAATTCCCTTGACCGTCTGTTTTAGCACATTGTGATAGATATGGGCCACACATCAGAAAGTAGGCCACTGTGGATACAATATTCTATATTAAGCAAAAGCTTGATTTCCAGTCAGAGCGTTCATCCATAATTAACCAACAACCTATGAATATCACAAAGACTTTTTCTCTTCTCCTCGCTGAACGCAGCAGATTTTCCTCTAATCTCAGGCAGCTTCACAATGCTCTGTAGTAATATGACCTTAACCGTGTTCTACAGGTACAATCACACGGGAACACAGTTTTTTGAAATCAAGAAGAGCCGCCCTCTCACTGCGTAAGACACGCTGACGGTTGATTTTCTCATGGTTTCGCCCTTGATGCTGATGACTGATGCATGTGGCTCAGCTGTATCTCAGGTTTACTCCTGGGCTTTGTGAGCAGGAGCTAACGTCAATCAGCCGAGAACTGGAGCTTTCCCCTGACCTCACTTTATTAGATTTAGTGTCACAGACTTTATTTTCCCTGGCTCATGGAAAAAAAAATGTTTGGCTGCATTAGATCAAGAATAGTTTCTCCACATCATTTGCATGACCATCACCGGTGCACTGGGGTTATTATTATTTCACATGTCGCTTTTGTTCAAACTTTTCTGCACAGGTTGATGGACATCGCTAAGGAGATGACACGCGAGGCTCTGCCAATCAAATGTCTGGAGGCGGTGATTTTGGGGATGTATCCTTACAACAACAGATCATGTTGTGACGTTTCAGATGCTATGTCTTTAAATTGTGTTGTGTGTGTGTAACAGTGTTGCATTATGTAAACTTGTAAACATCTTAATCTCATTATAATGTCCTATTGGATTTTTCACAGCAATTTATGATATTGACATAGGCATTTAACAACTGCTTGTTGGCAACTCACAAACATCGGAATACTGTCTTGTGTTAGTGTTTCCTACAATTTCCTTGACCCACCTTCAGTTACCTTACCAACAACATGCCGGGTGTGGAGCGCTTCCCCCTCAGCTTTAAGTCTCAGTTCTCAGGGAACCACTTCCACCACATTGTGCTGGGAGTTCACAGCGGGGGACGTTTTGGTGCGCTGGGCACGAGCCGCAGGGAGGACCTGATGTTCAAGCCCCTGGAGTTCCGCACACTGATGGACTTAGTGCAGGAATTCGGCGGAGCCTACAAGGGCTGCTGGCACACGCTCCACAAGGTCAAGATCGGCCAGTATGTGTCCCACGATCCCCACAGCGTGGAGCAGATAGAGTGGAAACACTCGATACTCGATGTAGACAAGCTGACCAAGGACGAGCTGCGGAAGGAGCTGGAGAGACACACTCGGGACATGAGGCTGAAGGTACAGCACAGTGGTGAAAAGAGTTAGAACAGTGGAGCGCATACCTCAGCCAAGGCCCTACAGGTCACCTTCAATTCACACTAAATCCATCATATTGGTGTGGGACATAGTTCTGAAACTATTGAGGATACATCTTAATAGTTGATACCTCAACAAATCCACTTTATCTTTACTACATAATGTTAATAACAGGTTTGTAGCCCTATTTGTTACCAGGCAGCTGGAAAAAATCCTATTAACACTAGCATAGATCCAGATTTTTATTTAGATCCGTACCATGTTGCCCAAATTCATAAATATTACCCTCGAAACATGTAACTCCCCTAAACATGTCTGTCTGTGTCCACACATTATTCACTGGGAAATTGTAAAAATGTATATAAACAGTTATCAGAAAATACCGTTTTGCAGAAGAGTTTCCATTGAGAATGTCAGTGCAGAAGCAAATAGCAGATCTGGTCTAATTTCAATTTAAACATCAAGCAGATGTTGAGCTTTTACTTAACATTTCTGTCTGAAGCTCCACTTTGCAGCTGACACAAGTTAATGGAGCTTCCGCAGGACTAAAGACAATGATGAGAAATTTAATTTTCTCTCAGCAGATGGACCGGCCTTCCTAACTGCTGATTAAATTTCCTTTGACATTCTGTTTCTCTGCCCAGTGACACCGAGCTGATCTGCTATTTGAGGAGCGATTTCTCTCTCATCACCTCTCATGCACAACATGAAGGCAGCCATGATGCTGCGGATATTAAAACTAATGCGATGGCTGGCCTCTGCTCTGCTTGTGCGTGGCTGACTTATTCCATCAATAGGTTGATCTTTTACACTGAGTGCTCGGCACAATCACGTTAAAGACACCCGACAGATTTCGCCCATTGACAGTCAGTACTGTGAGGACATCGAGTAATGTTTTAAAGTGATTAAAATGTTGTGTGTGCACTGTTTTCACAGATAGGAAAGCCTGTACCTCCCTCTCCAACCAAAGACAGGAGAAACAGCATGGGTTCACCCCTCAGAGGACCAAGCAGCCCCATACGCAGGATCAGCCGTGTTGAGAGACGGTATGACTAATCATGTGCTCTGGATTTTTTAGCTCCTCACTAAAAATACAGGCACAATAACTACTGATATGAAATCTTTGTAGTCACCAGGACATATTTGGACTTCAGACGTCTCATGATCTCCAACGCAAAAGGAGAAGTAGCTTGTGAATTAGTCACAGCTTCCCTCCAAGGTGAATAAACCTCATTGTCTTTGTCTATATTGTGTTTGTTTGTTGCAGCCCCTCTGGAGAGAAGAAGGTCTTGGAGCAAAAATCGTCTGCAGACATGAACGGATACCAGATTCGAGTCTGAAGAAAGAGGATTCAGTTCGCTATTGAGAGACAACACACTTGTTTCATGGGGCCGTTGATTTACTCCGGGCCTCAGTTCTTTGTACACATGGGCCTATTCACAGGATGCAGTGTTGAGTAGGTCACCAGCAACTTTTCCTCCCAAAACAGACGCCCCATTCTGCTTCCCCATGTCTGTGTCATTAGAGGATTTTCTGGAGCAGCTACTGTGCATCGTAATTGGTGCTGGCTATGCTCCCAAATTATAAAAGAAGGGGTCAAAGGTGCAGTAATTTGTCATTTTTAGATACGTGCTGTTTTGCTGACTGTGCACAATGTGAACTAGGATGCTTCCCTGAAGCTGGCTGAGACTACCACTCTGTAAATGTGCTACCGGACATATCATAGATTTTTGTGGTGTAGTTATGTTCAACAAAAGCTCTTAAAGGCTCGTCTGCAATTCGTATCGTCGTACTGTAAGTGTGCAAATACATGTAATGTAATTTTAAATCCACTTAGGCTCTGCTGGGCAGCAAACGCTTGTGTAGTGAACCACGACCCTCGTGCCTTGTATTGACAACTCAAAGAGAAGAGAAACACTTTTTTATATCCAATCCATTATTGTTATCACCTCATTACACACAAAGCAGTGTAATCTGTGCTCATCCAACTGTGTGACAGTTAACACCACAATGCCAGCATGTTTAGCATGCTAAGTACTTTTACACAGATGTTGACTGAATATGGAGTTGAATTATGATTATATACCCAAGTATATTGGAATATTTGAAAATATGAGACTGTTCGATGAATATAAAATCTTTCAGTTAACGAAGTAGACCATACACAGCAGCCATTTTCCTCTTTCAGGGTAGGAAGCTAAAATGGTGTTTTGAACAGAATAATGTCGTTCTGCTGTGATCCAGGTTTATAAGTCATAAAAACACAGAGAATCTGACAAACTGTTAATTTCACTATGTCCTAACTGATCAGAAACTGAAAAGACTATTAGTTAACACCTGGAAGCCAATGGGACAATGTTTCAAGGTTAAACATATCTGACAGCAAATCAGCTTTAGACATCATTAAATATCAAAGCACATCTTGGACACATTCATTGGAGACTGAGATGAAGATGTGCTGGATGTAATCAAACGAGCGATGTAACGTTAACTGTCATTGTGTCTTTTCAGCAGAACGTACAAATATTCTGGTGAAGTCAGTAACATTATGTCTCATTCTGCTCACAGGAACATATTCTGTGTAATGTTCATACAGTTTATATCAACACAAAAGTTTGTTACAAGCACTTTATCAAAGGATGGAACATTTAACACTTCAAGCTCGATTCCAGTGCATTTTACTTTCAGGCTTTAACAATTGTGTCCCAGAGGTGCATTGATATTTCAGGAATTAAATGTCTTTCCCATTGTATCATTGTAATGGTAAAGGTCCCATGTCCCTCTTTTGTATCTACCATCTACTTTAACGAACTACTGCAAGCAATGAAAACAGTTGTCAGGTTCCCTGTTTAGATGAATTATAAACCTGGATCACAGTTATTGAGCTTCCCACTGAGTGTGATGTCAGAGGAAAATGCCCGATGTGTCAGTTTGGTCTATTATCAAGGTGACTGATGGGAACATTGACTGACTTCATTTGCATTTCATCCAGCTGTGATTTATTGAGAAGTCATTATATACGTACTACAACTGCTTTACATTGTTTAAATTGTAGCGACTTTATCTAATATTTCACTAGCCTTAAGTGGTATCCAAGCAACAGACTTCCATTGAAGCAAAGGTGTGAAGTTTGTTTACGACACTTTTATCTGGATTTTGTAAATTTTTTTAAACTAGGAAATTCTTATTTTATACTTCCTTCGGTGTTCACCAGTAGACCACTTAAAATTTAAGACGCATTGTTCGGAATATGTTGCCACAACATTTTTATTTGTACAGTGGGTGTGGGTCCATTTTCAGTTGAATATTCTATAAAACAACTGTTTTGTATAAAAAGATTTACAGGATCACAATAAAGTGTCACCAGGATTGAGGCAACACAAAGTGGTGGTTATGTATTCAATTACTTTGCTTTTTATATCTACAAATGAAGTGTTATGTATGTCATTCAGGATTTCTGCCAACTCCAAAAAGTTCAATGTGGGAATTTTTAAGACCATAATAAATTCCATTTAAGATCAATTTCAAGTGTGACAGATATAAAGGGGTATCAGAGTCCCAGAATTACTTACACTTGTCCATAATCGTATCCAGTATTTCTTTAAAGCTAAGCACATTGTACTACTGAGTAACTAACTCAGTTAGACTTTTAGGCTTAAAACACGGTGTAAATTACCTCATTTTGAGTCGAATATGAATTTCAGGCCTTGCAGACACTTGGATGACACCACACGAGCAGTATGGATCTGCATAGTGGTGAGATAATGAGTGAATTTAAATCTTTTTGGTGAACTATCCCTTTAAGACCCTGCACAAACCCTGTAATCAGATGTTTGGGTGTCAGGCAGGGAACGGGGCCGGTTTTCTGTCAACCAATATTTGGAAGTGAGCACAGGCTGTCCTCAGCTGAAGATGAGGAGCAGACAGAGATCTCCAAACACTACCCCTGTTACGTTTACACAAAAGAAACCGAATGCCAACAAGTCTATAAAAAGAAAGTGTTGGCGTCAGTGAATTAAAACACTCAGACTCAGAATATTGTTCAAATTGAAAGCCCGTGCCTACAAAGATGGATGTTGTGTCACATTATCATTCCATTCCTCATATTGTCTTAGTGTTTGCTGTACTTACATAAAACACTGGTAGTGTATTGGCAGCTTGTGCTTTACTCTCATGATCAGAGATCCTGTTTGATGGATCCCTCAGGTCCATCCCACGAAACTGCAATCAGCTAATACGATTTGATGGCTGCTGCATTCAATGCAAAGCAGTCAACAAGGAACCGCTTAAAATGCAATGCACAGGCCAGTAATACACCTCTAAGGGGGCTGGGGATGCAAGTAACGCACAGAGAACTATTCTGAGCGAGTATGCAAGTCAGTTCAGCAAAAAAGATGTGTTAATATTTTGGAAGTCTAAGTTGAAGCTCTTGAGAAAGATAAACAAATCTCTATCCTCCCTTCCTGCGGAGGATACAAACACCAGCAGTGTTTATAATATAGAAATAGACGGCATAATGGCCCAAGGGGGAAAAAAACAACCTATTGACCTATTTTGTTCATTTGGATCTGATGCCTCAGGAAAAGTCTGATTATGCTGTGCATTAGAAAAAAAAGTAATGGAGGATTGAACAATATGACAAATATACGGAATTTATACAGAAAATTGACTGGAATGAGTGAGAAGCAAGTGAAAGATGTGATACTGATGAGACACCACTGCACAGACAGATTCTATAGCCTGCACAAAACACAAAGCTCCCATACTGAGCTCTGTCATGCATGGACACTCAACTATCTAAATGAATTATTCATCCATGCATCAACCAGACACAAACACACACACAAACATGTGTACATCTATCTTAGTGAGGACACCGATTGGCATGATGCATTCCCATGTTTTTTTATTTAAAACCTGACATTTTTATTGTTTAGCATACCACCTGTTTTAATTCAATAAGCCGTTACATTTGTTTTTAGTATTTGATGACAGGAATTCATAAATGCGGATATAATATTAGTCAATTGTATTTCACTCTACTTGGAGAGAGACCATTGAGACCAGGAGTATTTTTAATAAGTACTGACGCCCCTGCTGCCTTCCCATGTTCTGTACAACACACACACACACACACACACACACACACACACACACACACACACACACACACACACACACACACACACACACACACACACACACACACACACACACACACACACACACACACACACACACACACACACACAGATCTTTGCCCTGACAAAATGAGTGCTTCAGCGTGATGGAAGGGGTGGAGCCAACATTTAGGTCACAATCCAAGGAGATCAACACTAAGTGAAAGATTTAATACTAGCTGATGAATTATTATCCTGCAGTGAGGAAGAATACATTCTTATTTCAGGCCTGGAGGCGCCTATGTTATGTCTGTAATATGGTAAAGATAGAAAATGGTTAATGGTATGTGTATGTATCGACCACTCGAAGCACTTAACAGTACAAGCCACATACACCCATTCATGCACACATTCACACAGTGCTACTATTCACAGCGCTTTGTCCATCAGACACTGCCTGCACAGCTGTCAACCCCAAAATAACGGCCGTTGCCCCCAGAGGCTAATTCGTCATCATAAAATAGCAGACGAGATCAAGGTTTTCCAACCCTCTGGTTAGTGGACGACCCACTCAGCCTTTTGAGCCTCAGCCACCCATGATCAAAACTCACAGGGTCACTAATTAATGGAAAATATTTATTCCGTTTTTTTTACCTTCTGCAAAAA
Organism: Paralichthys olivaceus; assembly: GCF_024713975.1. NCBI lineage: Eukaryota > Metazoa > Chordata > Actinopteri > Pleuronectiformes > Paralichthyidae > Paralichthys > Paralichthys olivaceus. Next base: position 16,099,813 of record NC_091104.1, on the reverse strand, counting down.
TGAACGAACTTATAATCAGAGAAAACTAATTCTCATTTCAAAATAATGTTTCAAATAAATTAAAATGTTGTCAAAACAGTTATCAGCAAAACAAAGAGGTTCGTGTTTTATCACAAGCAATCACTGTCTTCATTTTTTTGTAAATTAACTACTGCATCAGCACTAATGACTTGTCATATCTCACTCATGTCTCACCATCTGATGAAAACCGACTGAATATCGTCATTATTGTTACAGGAACTCTTTTAACACAAATATCAACTGATCCTGTCTGAACCACACATAATGGTTTACACCAAAAAACAAAAAACAAATGTGTTCAGAGCAAGACCTAAATCCAAAATATGCTTATCCTCTGACCTCTGTCCCGCTGAGTTCACCCACAGTCTTTTCCCATCATGCAGCATTCAGGTCCAGCTGAAATTTAGCCAAAAGGCTGAGATGGTCAGAGGGGAACATGTGATTGGGGAGGCCATTCAATGACCACAAGACGTCCTCTGATAGGAGAGAGAGACAGCTTAGCAACTTCAGGCCTGAGCTCACAGAGACCTCTGCAGCTAAAGGAAAAGACAAAAAACAGACTTCTCAGTTAATTAAAAGAGCAAATTATTCATTTAGAGGTGCAACGTGTTTCGTGACATGACCCCATTACCTCTCTGGTCAGAGGACGAGATGCGTCTTGGGGAGAAGAAGATGTAGTCGACAGTGGCTCCAAACTCAGAGTGCAGGGTTGTGACTTCTGAGGAGCCAGAGCCTGGGAGAATGTGTTTGTAGACCGACTCCAGGTCTAACCGATGTGTGATGGTGTGTCTGAAACTGTAACACAAAATGTATGTCTAATATCCATTGATATAGTAGCCATAAGCAGCCATTGTTGATCCATCAAATGTGACAAAAAACTGCAAGTACACTGACCTTTTATCATACGTCTGATTTCCCCTTGAAGCATCTGTGCGCAATAAGTAGACACATAAAACATTTCTGGTAGGAAATCGGTTTGTGTTGTACTGTGTTGCTTTGTTTGTGTGGTGCAACTCTACCTGGTGTGTTGTCGGTCACGCCTGGGATCAGCTTCAGGTCCACAGGACGGACACATGCCGCTGGACAGTAGCGCAGCTGTAGCATGAAGTCGTGGCTGTAATGACATTTCCCTGCACAAAGCAACAACTGTAAGATTCAAACACTGAAATTCACTCCTTAGGTCAAGATTACAAAACTAATAGTGCATATAAATCGTAATGAGACTTCAAACCTGATTCCTGACTCCTGCACTCTAACATGTCGTTGACAGCGGTGTACTGACAGTTGTCGTTGATTCCCAGACAGCTGGGCCAAAGGGGAGCGAACAATCTGTAACAATGGGTTTTGTAGGACGGGTCCTCTTGACCTGAAATCTGTAAGACATGATGAATGCATACAATGTTAAAGAGGAATTACTGGAAGCATCATTAAAGAAAACTTCAAATAAAAGATCCACAGAAAGTGATGTAGGAGCAGTTTGATATTTTTTCAGATAGTATACAAATGTTGATAACAGCAGAGTCCTGCACATGCAAGTTGTGTAACAACTAAAAATGTATCCATATGAATTTAAGGATACGGGCAGCCGGTGAGAATTAAATAAACGTGGGAAATCAGCAGGTGAGAAGTGAGGTATGCTTTTTCTGAGAAATCAGTAATTAAATTGATTAAGTATTTTTCACAAAGATTGTTGTGAAAGCCAACACCACATTTGAGCGGTTCACTTCCACTCATTACGGACACTGAACTCGCTAGTACGAGAATCACATAAAGACAAATAGCCAGTGGTGAGTATTTTCTCAGTGGCTCTGCTGTTTGAAAGAGTGACAATAAGTATTTGCTTTTGAAAGCTGAAAGCAAGGAAAGTCGTTGCTAAGGAAACATGTCAACAGCTGCAGGAGCACAGGTGCTGCGACAATTTACATTTACTTTTCCAAGAACACTCAGCCACCAAAACAGGAGGACAAGGAGGGTGTAACTCATATGATGATTTAATATGGCAATAGTTTGGGGTAACATGTCGGGTGTGTTCCGGAGCTTTGCAGGTGAAGGTTTGAAAAAATGGACCGGTGCAGGACTGTGGATTATCGTCAGGTGCTCTTTTGAGTTTTTCCAGACTCACCGTCCATGTGGGTAGACCCTGGTAGTAGAGCTCTCCGGTGGTGATGAGCTGGTAAAGAGGCATGTGTGGCACTGAGTTTAAGTCTCCACACAATACAACGTTACACTGTTGACCTTTGGCCTTACAGGACTTCACCACACTGTCGATCTCTGCCAGCATCATGGCCAACTGAGCCAGCTTCACGTCACCTCTCCTCGGGTTGAAGAGCAGGTGGGTGTTGGCCACGCAGAGGAGCGGGCCCTTCGCCTTGGTCTCAGACCCCTGGGTTACCAATGGCTGAAGCAGCAAAACAATGCCCACATTGTGCCGATTAAGCAGCTCCGTGTCCGGCCTGAAGAACTCCAGAGAGGTGACCGATACCTCAGAGAAGCAACTGCTTCGATAGCAAGTAGCACAGCCGTCTGTCTTGGTTCCTGTACGCCGCTTGTACACACAAGTGTAGCCTGGAGCGACAACATGAATACAACATACATATTATCTGTGTTACAATATCTCCTGACAAGATTTCCCTTCTGATTTGTCTCAGATGACCTACCCATCTCACACAGGACTGGATACAGCTGTTCGTGGTAGTGGTTTTCCTGAACTTCTTGCAGACACAGTATCTACACACAAGAGGTCAAACACACAAATCATTACTGGATGTCTAAAAATCAAATAAAATGTAGCTAGACTAGATTTCAGGAAAACATTTGACTCACATCTGGTGCCCATTTCATTATTTCCTCGAGGACTAGGCTGCAGCGGTAGCTCCAGTCCAGCACCTCTAGAGGACAGTGTACGTACAGATCCTGGTTGGCCTCCAGTAGATCCTGAGCAAGGATGTTGTAGGACATGACAGTGAAGTCCATCGAGGTCTTTGTGGATGGGAAGGGGATCAGGGTGGGCTCTGCTGCCGGCACATTCTCATCCATCTCCTGCCATACTCTCCACATTACTGGGTGGAAGACAACAAACAGGTATTTAAAAGACGTAATTCCTAGATCTATTAATTTGTGTTAGTTCTCAGTGATGACTGCCAAACTACATAATATAAGAATTTGTAGACTATTTAATCTCTTCAAGCATTCGGAATACATTAGACAAGTTATTATTTCTAAATACACTGATATGAGAACGGTATTCCACATCAGCCAATACTCAAATTCCAGGTAACGGATTAAGTCTAGGGAAGGGAATGATGGTAACAGAACAAAAACAAATCTCAACAGAGTGGATATATCACGATTGGAAAAAAAAAATTGACAGTCAAAGTAGAGTAGAGGTTTAGCTTCACCTCCTTCCAAGTTGCACGGATAACAGAAAAAAGAAGCCAAAGAATGTCAGAGGTTTCATGTTTTGACATCATCAAAATTATGACTCACCTTCAAAAGGCACTGTTGTCTCCATTGGAGGGTAATAGCTCCCAGCAGGAAATTGCCACAGTGGACACTGAACAACTTCTGCCAAGCCGGGTCCTGTAGGGATGTGCCAGCCAGTTTGTTCATCCTGACGCTCGCTGAATTTAAGGTGGGTTTGAGTGTTAGACAGCAGAGAGGCAAATACCAGATTAGAACTGCATGTCCCATCATGCATTTCTTCAGCAGTGGGAGCTACATAGTATTCATCCCAGCACTCTGTCATTTGATTGACAGTAGATTCTTCCAAGCTTGGAAAACTCTGTGCTGGACAGGTGGTTTCTTGTATGATATCTGCAGATGGGATAACTGACTCCTTCATGGTGTGTATCTGGATTTGTTCCTGCACTGGACAGGGCCTTTCCTCTGTGCCGTCATCTGTTTGCAGGCACTTTAACTTTTCTCCAAGATTTTGTTCTGGGCTGATATCCTCAGCTGGAATAATAGTGGAATCCTCTGTGTTTTGCTTCCTACACAACACCACATGGATCTCGTCTTGCTTGGGAACTTCCATTTTGTCTTGTTGGCTCTCACTTGTCTTTATAGCCTCTGTTTCTTCAAGCAGGACGGCCACCGGCTGTTCTTTGTCTGTGTTGATTCCTGCATCATCTTCTTTTTCTGAGCGCTGCTCTTTCATCCTTTCTTTCGTTTCTCCCTTCGTCGCACTGCTTGGGCTGAGCCACTGGTCCAGCAGGGTTGTCTGAGACTGGTTGAACCTCCTGGTTGTGACAGCACCACCATCCCACACTGATCTGCCATTAAGCACTGCAGGAGGGAGACCCTTCTTTGAGGCCTCTGTGAAACAAGATACATGAAAGAAGAATGATGCATTTATATGAATTTAATAAATTACTGAGCTTTTTCTTTACCAAAACAATGACATGTTGAGTGAGATATCTTCTGTGGTGGGATGTAATGAAGTACAGATTCATTCTTCATGTATTTATACTTTAGTTAAGTAGATTTATTGTCAGATGTTATGTTTACTTCACGAAACCAATATCTGTAATCTGTAATATTATAATGCATTGCTTTACATGTTCACACTGTTTTTTTTAAATGTATTTTTATAAGTAATCAATACTGATCCAATAAGAACATGCCACCTCCTGCAGCAGCTGCATTGGTGAAGAAACATCTAATATGGCTTTGGAAGAGGTCATCTCCGAGACTCAGCCATACTGATGTGGTAGACCGTTAATAATTGAAGTATATTTAAAAGCATGGACTTACTTTTACTCTAATAGAAAAGTACGCCTGATTATTTTACTTTAATTTATACTCTTATTTCAGTAAAATATTTCAGTCCCACTGCTAATAATAAAAACATGTGTTAATCCTGAAAGGCAAATCCCAAACATACACACACAAAAGGCAGAATGAGGAATAACTTCCCCAACCTCTTATTTGACATAGAAGACCATATTGGGACCTTAAAACTCAGACAAATACCTGAAGTATGGGATTAAACTCACAGAAATCCCCTCAATAAAGGTAAGGGTTTAATTTCACAGCACATTTCTAGACACAAGGACAAATTACAATATATTATAAATAAGTAAAATCAGATTCCAGATTTAAATCATATTTATTTAGCTGGTATAAAATCGATCATGTATTTAGTTTGTGAAATGTCTATTTATTCATTCATGATCATCTGCTTCACAACACTCCCATGTGGCGACGCTGTGACGTCACAGAGGGGCGTCCAGTGCTCGCAAACAGGTGCAACATATATTTGCTAAAGTTAGCTCCACTGCAACAACAACACACACACACACACACACACACACACACACACACACACACACACACACACACACGTGAACTTTTCCACGAGGCACAAACAACAGACGTCAGCTCACAGTTCACAAACACACGCACGTGTCACACACCGAGCCTGCGGTGACATACAACTTTAACGCCACAACGAAACTGCGCAGTGAGCGCTGCACTTAACGTTACACTAGCAACTGTTAGCTCCCGTTAGCCGACCAGGAGGAACACACACATTCAACACGTGCATGTTTAAACACTAAAGGTGTGTGTGTGTGTGAGGTGAAGTTACCTGAGCGTGCACCGGCGGTCAGGTACCGAGACAGAGGGTAGAGAGCGTAAAACAGCAGGCTGCCAATCATGATGGTGCTCTGGTGTCCGCGCATGCGCACCGAGGCTGTTAGTGCAGTGACAGGTCTGAGGGGCCAGAGCCAAATGTCCTTGGTGTGGTTTCCTCATGGTGGTGGTCAGAGCTGATGAGTGGAATACACCAATAACTGTAATACAACTGCCATCAACAATCAAGCAATCCACCTGCAGTTCCCTCCTTTCACATTTGATCTGTTGTCTGTGTCAGGTATTGATAAAGATCTATCAATCAACAAACTAGTAGGATGATTAGCCTACAATCAAAATGATGCAGTTACTGTTTAAGGCAGGACACTACAGGAAAAAACATTGTTTTTTCATGCACTAGTCAATTTTGAGATTTTGGTTCCATGTCTTCTTTCACTCTAATGGAAAGAAAACTTCCAAAAATACCGATGGTGTTTGTTTTACCCTCTGTCGGTCTGCATCAGTAGATTTCTCCTGAATTCACCAAGCTGAACAAGCTAATCTGCATAATCAATCAAATACACAATTTCCTATTTTACTGCACATAGCTGCTTTGTCGTCAGTAAATACAATCAGTCAGATGACAGTTGATGTCGTTCTTGGACATATCGTCCAGCTCCATGTGGTTGTGTTTTTTTTAATGCTCAAAACCACATCGATTCCCTTTGGCTGTGGCTCAGGAGGTAGAGGGGATCGTCCACTTACCGGAAGGCCCATGCTTCACTGAGTCATTCATTAATAATGTCACTATGCATGCCACGTTACCAGAGGGGTAGAATTACCTGCTGGACACCACAGGCCTATTTCATTTCACAGCACAAATCCATAAGGAACAAACAGGGATATTAACAGGGAAATACCCCAGCTGAGTTCCTCTTCAGTCAGGGAAATGGTTTCTGACAGTACATGAGCTGTGACGGCTGAATGCAATGTCAACATTGTCTTTCGAGTCCCTCTGCTTAAGAGAGGATGATTGTCCGTCGCCAGATCAGCCCCGAGGAGAGGAGTACGAGTTTGACACAGACTTGGAGTCTGATGGTAAGTAGCTACATTAAAATCCAATTCTTGGATAAATGTTTTGAGACTTTAAATACTGCTCTTATTGGAATGCTTTAAGCCATATACCACATAAAATACTATAAATCATAATGGTTGGATAAAATTGTAAGATTGCACAATAACATGACTTGTTAGTGTTTTTTTTACATGTGCACTACTTCTTTGTAAGAGCCCATTGAGTGACATTCATTTTGTATGGGGTTATTCATTTCCAGAAAACAAGGAGAGCAACAAGGAGACATCTGTAGCTGAAGTGTACCTGCAGGCCTGCAAGCTCGTGGGTGTGGTGCCGGTCTCCTACTTCATACGAAACCTTGACTCTTCAACCATGACCCTCACCCACCATGGACTGGGACCTCTGGGATGCAAGGCACTTGCTATAGCTTTGGTGGTAAGTTTAAAATGTCAAGCCTTTTTATGAAGTTAGACTTAAGAATTTCTGATAAGCAGCTGTTTTTATTTAGAGCGACATGCACATCAACACTCTGGAACTGGCAAACAATCACATTCAAGCTGAAGGAGCCAAGTATATTGTGGAAATGCTGAGGGCCAATTTCACCATCCAGCATCTGGTATGTATGCAGGACAGCAGAGCCACAACTAGAGGGCACAAGTGCTTTTCAGGTTACATTTACTTCAACTGTATCCTCACTAGCCTCTGTTTATTGTTCAGGATTTGTCCAACAACTGTCTGAAGTCTGCAGGAGCCGAGCATGTGGCTAAAATGTTACTGGACAATATTTCATTAAAATCTTTGAAACTTTCAGGTAATGAGCACATTAACAGCATTTAACATGATATTAGGGAGAGGTTACTTGGGAGTGTTACAATGAGTTTCATGTACCCACTCAGCAGAAGATTATAAAATGATCATAATAAAAAAACTAAGTATTATATTCATTGTTATTATTATGCATGTTTTCTATATTTAAACAAATAAAATGTCCCCAACAGGTAATAGATTTACTGATGATGATGCTAAATACTTTGCAGATTCCTTCTTGGTAAGTTATTAAAGCAGCTCTAACAAACCCTGTTGGTTTATTTGCTTTTTTATTTTTTATTTTTTTTTAAACCATGTTGAAAATCTTTTTCCATTTAGATCAATTCCAGAATTAAGGAACTTGACCTGAGCCATAATGAATTTTGTGGAAAAGGAGGTGAACATTTGGGTCAGATGTTAGGTACAGTAAAAATTCACCAATCTTAACGTCTTTATAAATGTGATCCATTGCATTGCATTACTTTCACAGTGAATATGTATGTATATATAAGTTTGTCTTAATGTCCATTTCTACAGCAAACAATGAAGGTCTGGAGGTGCTGGACCTCAGCTGGAATCATCTGAGAATGAAAGGGGCTGTAGCTTTATCTGCAGGACTCAAAGTACGGCTCTATAAGAAATGAATGTCATCACTGACTTCATATGTAACATTTGATCACATGTACTGTACATGATCCATATGTAGGTGAATATGATGTTAAAACACCTTGACTTATCATGGAATGGTTTTGGAAATGAAGGCGCCCTGGCCATGGGAGAGGCCCTAAAATTCAACAGCACCCTGGTTCACCTCAACCTCAGCAACAACCGGCTCACCAACGAGAGCGTCGGCATGCTGTGCAGAGGCCTGGAGTACAATGACACACTCCGAGTCCTGCTGGTGGGTGGACAAAGTCGTATTAAGCCAACACACATGATCAGTATGGCTGCAGATGCATTGTAATATGATGCTTTAATCCTTAAACTCCTGCAGCTGGCGTACAACTCTATAACAGTAGAGGGAGCACTGGCCTTGGTTACTGTGGTGAAGAACACACCTAGAACTGCCCTGGAGGAGATAAACATGAGTGTGAGAGACTGATTTTCGTTTGATCACAAACAAGTCAAATTAGCTGTGAACACAGCTGAGTTTTTATCAATATTAATCAAATATTGCACTATTTCCCCTTTTTCTCTTTTTACCAAGCAGAACGTGCTCGTAAATGAGAACTTTGTGCATCTGTTGGAGGTGACGTGTCAGGAGCATCCTGGTCTGGATGTACAGTATGGAGGGGTGGGGGGCTTCATAGCTAAGAAGCCGCCGAAACGTGTCAATCCAATGAAGATCATCCAGGTCTGTGTAGTCACATAATGAAAATGAGTGGACCTTAAAATCTGAAATGGTTATGTTCTATTGTTTTAAATTGTAATCTCACATTTCTCACGTCTAACAAATGTTCTACTCACAATAATTCAGATGAACTGTCAAATAGCCGCATCTTCATCTCTAATTTGTCTCTATGTGTTTAATAATAATTGTCTGTTTTTCAAAAGGATTATCTGGACCAACGTAAGCTGCGTCTGTGGGATTTCTTCAGGAACATAGACAAAGACGGCACCATGCGAGTCCCTGTCACCGACTTCAGGAAGGCCGTGCAGGTTTTCCCCAATAATTGTTGATTTACTGAGCAGCGATATGAATCAGTGACATTTACATTAAGAGGTGCACCGGTGGATTTCAGTGACAGAATACTATGAGAGTGTCCTCTGAAATCATCCATGATGAGGTCTCATTCAATCCTGTTCACATCTGTGTCCTGATGCTGATCATGGCTGGCATAAAGCACGGAACAAATCATTACAATCCTGTAGTAAGTTCAAGTAATTCACTGATGCACTGCATGAAAAAGTATTAACTCCTTCACTTTTTTGTTGTGACAGCAATCAAGCATTCCTTTGGATCGATACCAGATTGAGGAGCTGATTCAGAGACTTGATCGTGACAGGACAGGGATGGTGGACTACAGGTGAGCACATACAGTGTGCTGCTGTTTCATTTTACCATAAGATGGTGCCTTTAAATTCCAGCACACAGAAAAAAGTGTGTCTTACTTATGAGCTGCAAAATCGTCCTGATCAAAAACATGGTGTATACGGCACAGAGGAGCTGTAGTAAATTGGTTGCAGTGCTGTAAAACGTATCTGATGTTTCTGTGCAGGGGATTGGCAGATACCAGGAAACAGATGATGAGGGATCACCGCCGCCAGCTGAGGAAGGTTGAGTCCCGTCAGAAGAAAGAAAAGCAAAAAAGCGACCGCATCCTCAAGACGTTCCAGAAGGCCGTGGAGGCAGTGACACCCCACGGCTCCATAGTCATATCTCCAGGTGCTGCCAAGGAGGACTCAAGTGGCCCGCAGCAGTTCTCTGCCACCCCCCTCAGCTCCTGGCACCACATTGTCATGTCCAACAGCAGTCGTTACTCTGTCACCAACCTGAGCAACGAGCATGTCCACCTGCCAATGTTAGGAGGCAGTGCGTCTTACCGTCCAACCACTTCTCTGGCGATGCGCTCCTACTCCCAGCCCAACCTGCTGGATGACTCCCCGTGCTCTTCCCCATGCAAGTCTATCTCCGCTCAGGGGATACGCTCTGATCCAGAAATGAGCCACAGCAAACTGAGCCCCACCGCTAACCCCCTGACCAGATCCCGGCCGGCTCTCAACGCCAAGAAGACAGAGGGTAAAGCTAAAACCAAGAAAGTGAAAAAGAAGAAAACAAAGAAGCAGGAGGAGAAGGGCTCAAAGAATCCTAATCAAACTGTCAAGTGACTGTCAATGAAATGTTCTGATTGTTTCTATTTGTCACCACTGGCTTGTGATCGTCACAGTTATTAAATAAAGACAGATTTTCATTATTTATCTTGTCTATAATGGGATAGTTAAAAAATGAAAATTCACTGAATTTTTCTTTTGGGGTGAACTATCCATTTAATTGCAATGGCACTCAGTAGAGCACATAGCAAGGCCCAACAGTCCCCTCAAGAAACCACATTTAAATTCACTACAACTGGATTTTTATTTAGGAGCTGCACCAAATTACACACAATCACAAATATCAGTCTCCTGATGATTTCATCAAGCTCCCTGGAGTTTTTTCTTTCTGTCCAGGTCTGTGTCAAAGGTCGTGTCCCACATCCCATCCTTCTACCATATTTCAATAAAATCGGTAACTTCCTTGGCAGAGGTAGAAATATGACGATATAATAATTATGAAGATAACTTTAAATTTGATATATCTGTTTCCTGCTGAATAAGTTGGGCCATCTGAGGACACATCACATTTTATAACACTTGGGAACTCCGTCAGATGGTAGACGCACCCATCGGTGGTTCTTGGGATTGTGATGCACGCCCAAACTTTAGTAGACCATTTCAAACAAAAACCTGAGTATTTCATTTCTGTTTGCTGAAGATAAACTCAAGTGTCACAAATCTCAACTGTGTCTTATGGCTAATGATGCTGTGAACGAGACAGCTGCTGCGTCCTGCCAGATGTTGACACTGTCTATATTAACCCCGGACATTTAGCTGTCTCCATCATAAGCCCTGCACCAGAATGATCGGCACTCTGTGTATCTTTATGCTGCTGAGCTCCACGGCAGCCTGGGGGGTATGTATGGCATGACTTGGATTGACTGATGCATCTTTATTCTTTATATATATCTACATCTATATTCTTTATAGACTTAAGTTGATTTAATGTTCATGAGACCTATCTTTTCAGTCTGTGGGCCTGTGGAGTCAACGGGGAGTGAGGAATGGAACAGGAGGAGGAAGCAGGGACAGATGTACCTGTGATGCCTTCCTGCCCAGTTCAACCTTCCCCAACAGAGACCTGGTGGTGGTAGAGGAGACAGCTGTGGAGATCTCCCACCAACTGGAACACGAGATGGGCAAGGTATTCTCATACATACTGGAAGCATGTGCAGTAAAACGATGATGCATTAGTGACAGACACAAAAAGTTTCTAAAGTTTTTCTGATCTCAGCTGGAAGACTATGAGACCAAGCTGACTGCATATGCAGAAAGAATAATCCAGCTGACAGTGGAGATTGAGAAGATCGAGAAGAACCCTCATGACTACAATGACGCAGACATGGACGAGGTGAAGGTGGAGATCAAACAAGTTGAAGCTTTGGTTAAAGAGCTGCAGCTTTCCATCGCGAGCTCCACCACTGTCTTTGAGTCTCTGCACGAACAGGTAAGTACGGCGGATGGTGCTGTTGCAACTGCTGTCACCATTGGTTCTGACAAACTGTTGTCATGTTATGTTTCAGATCACAGCCATGGTAGAGACCCTGGACAGGATGGAGAAGACCTATGACAAGAACATGGTTCTGGTGACCCGCCGGGAATACATTAAGGTGCAAATGGAACTGGAGGAGTGCGAGAGACGCCACCAGGAGCTCTTCAACCCCAACATTGGTGAGTTCATTCACACTAACAGAAATGTCTGAATCAAGCCCTCTGAAGACTCATTTGATTCATTTCCGGTTCACTTTGTAGGTTCCTGTGCCCACAGCGGCATCATCAGGGTCAGCAAGCCCATTGTGAGCCAGTTGAACGCCCATCTAAACTCTGGCTACAAATTTGGAGGCTGGGGTAAAGATTCCAAGCCTGTTCCCGACAGAGAGTCTATGTACTGGTACTCTGGCTCCACTAGTAGCTCCATTTTTGAAATCAAGTTTTACACCAGCTATAAGAATCTAATTTTAAGAAACCAGTTCCAGCATCACAACTTACAGAGTGGCTGGAGCGGCACAGCGAACAATTTCATCGTCCGTGATAACACCTTGTATTATCAGATCAACAGTCCGTTCGGTCTGGCCAAACTGAATTTCACCACCTTGGAATATGAGTCCAGGGTGATTGCTAAAGCCAGCAACAGATTCTCCTACACCAACACCCCCAATCAAAACTTTGACTTTGCAGCAGATGAGACTGGCCTGTGGGTGACCTACGCAACGGAGGAGTCCAGCGGACTCATGGTCATCGCTAAAATAAACGAGACCTCTTTTGGGGTTGAGGAGGAATGGCAGACCAGCGTCTACAAACCAGGGGTGAGCAACGCCTTTATGGTGTGTGGCGTTCTGTATGCGGCCAGGAGAGTAGATTTCGAGACTGAAGAAATCTTTTATAAGTACGACACCCGCACCAAACAGGAGAGCCACATTAGCGTCCTGTTTAAGAAGTTCCAGGATAATTTCTCTAACCTGGACTTCAACCCCACCGACCAGAGGCTCTACATGTACAACGACGGCTACTATGTCAGCTATCATCTGTGGTTTAACCACACCACTAAAGCCACTGTTGCGCCTCCATTCCTCCTGACCTCCTGAACATTATCAGTGATTTACTGAAGTACACCAACTAATGAATGAAACAATGATTCTATCTCTCTGTTTCTATTTCTCTTGTTTTTTCATTTAACCCTTCTTCTTAAAATCTAATATGTGAATAAATACCTGAAGCATCATGAAATTGTCAGGTGTGTTTGTGTAAATGCTCATGAATAGAATGTATTACTTGATAATGACTGAAAATGAGAGTATCACTTCTACTATCAAGAAAATAAGATATGATAAAATAAAATTTAATTGATCCCACAGCAGGGAAATTCACTAGTTACAGCAGCAGTAAAATCAGAATGAGGTAGACAAGAGAAAAAATATTAAAAAGGAATAAAAAATACAGAACATGTTCATAATATACACTTTTCACCACAGAAATGTGTTTGTGTATAGAAAATATAGAAAAATATTAGGATGTAGAAAATATTAAATTTGTTAAAAGACAGTAGACACCTGGAGTTCAACTGATATTAGTTGACTGATGAACTTTTCTCTTCACTTGACCCATACATACATTCAACAATGAAGGATTTATTTTAATTAGGTGAACATTTTTAGGCAACTCTGTTCTGCTGCAATAAACATTTAAAAAGTGAGTTGTCTGCATGTCAGGGCTTTTTTTAAATTTTATTTGATTAGCTTAGTGTTAATACACAGGATAATAAATATTGATTGTCATTGTTATGCAGATGATACACAGTTGTATTTCCCCCCTGAAGCCTTGTTCCACCAATATTTCACACATCCTGCCAAGATGAAATGAAAAGGCAGATGACTCAAAATCAGAGGTGGTTATTATTACACACACTACTGGTCCCAGTACCAGTAGTATTAACAATCTTGACTGTCTGTCTTGTCTTTAAAGCGGCCTAAGAGATATTTTTGATTCTGAGATGCCTTTCAATGCTCAAGTGACCAAACTGGTGCAATCCTGTGCAAACATACAGACGTGCAACTTTTCACAGATGTTTCTTTTAGAACAGATTTGGCTTTTACATTGATTAAATGCATAATGTTCGCATTACAAGTTTATGATTAAAGTGTTAATAACTGTCACATCTGCAAACTTTACTCTTCAAAGTTGTGTCTTTGGCTTCATCAATGTGCTTAGGGGTGTGCATGGTGGTTTCATGGAGTTTGTGTCAACATTTAATTCAAATGTTGTTGGTGCACAACATTTGCTCCTTGTGAACCACACTGTTTAAAGACACCACCCAAGTCACATGCTTAAGATTACACAATTGACCATATGGATGAGGAAGCAATACAACAAAAGCAATTTGATTCCTATATTCAAAACAACAGTTAGAAGTGACTCCTGAGTCAATGTCTATACAGTTAGTAAGATCAAATGTCAATAAACTGCTTTTTTAAAAGAGATTCAATTACACTATACTAGAATGGCTCTTAGTAGAACTTATGCCTCAGTCAAAAGCCAACAGTCCTCTTAAATGTAATCAAATTGAATAAAGCTATATTCACACACTCATAGATCAAAGTCCCCGAACAGTGCCTGGATTTTTTCATCAAGATCCATGAATTATTCCTGGAGAAAATAGTGAAAATGTTAAGTTAAAGAAAGAGATTAAATATTCCTGGAATTGCCCCTGATCCAGATCCGCACCAAAGTTTAATGGGTTCTTTTGTGACCCATGCTACATCCTTTTAGCAAGATTCATGGTAATCTGTCCAGCAATTTCTTTGTAATCCTCCTTACAATCTACAAACAAACCAACCAACAACCAACGGACAGGTGTGAAAACATCCTTGCAGTAGGTCATTACAGTCGGCTAACAGGTCATAAACTTAACAAGGTGTTGCCGGAGTTAACTACACATGACATTTTTCTCATCCACACCCTGTGTCCTGATCAAATCTTAGACGTGGGCAAATCTTAGACATTGTGAATGTGTGTGTGTGTGTGTGTCGAGCTCAGACAATAACTATGGGAAGAGAGAAGGTGTCTGTGATGTTCTGATAAGAGCTGTCTTTAAAAACCCTCCGATCAAGTGTTTGAGGAGACATTTGAGATAAACAGAGACACGATGCTGCCAATTCTGCTGCTGCTGATTCCAGTCCTCAGTCCTGCTTTGGCCTGGATTGTAAGTGATCAACTTTTCTTTGATCCAATCGTGCAAATTACATAAAATCAAATTTTAAATAACATTTTCCTTCTTGATAATTTCACAGCCAGTGGAGGACTGGGAGTCTGGCAATGTGACTGCATCTGTGGGTGACTCGGGTCAGTGCGTTTGTCACGTGTATGTGCCAGACACCACCTTCCCCGCCGACCGGGTGCAGCACATGCAACAAGTCAGCAAAGATCTGATCCTAGAAATGGAAATCCAAATGGACAAGGTGCTCGGGGTCTGACTGATGGCATGATGGTATATATGAAAACATGTGCTGTGGTATAAACTTCATCATGTTGACTTATGTTTTTACTCAGATGGTGAGCTATGAAGGAAAACTGGAGATCTATCTGGAAGAACTGATAGGTCTGACAGATAGAGTGGCCATGTTGCAGAGCAGCAGCAACAAGTACATCAAACTGGACTTTGAGTTGCTCAGGAACGAGCTCCGAGAGTTTGACACTCTGGTGTCGCAGCTCAGAGACTCCATCAACTCCTCCTCACCCCTGTTCGACAGCCTGTACACTGAGGTGAGAAAGTCACATCTGAATCTGTGGCAAGAATCTAATGTTGGCACTGGGAATCATCTTGAACTTTTCAAGGTGTTGGATTTCAGTTTAGCCCAATTTTCATAAATTCTATTGATACATTTCTTTATAGATTCATAACATGACGCTCATTGTAAATCAACTGGAGACCTACGACAAGAGCAACCTGGACATGATCCGTATTGAGTTTGCCAAGCTACAGAAGAAGTTGGAGGAGTGCCAGAAGGACCAGGAGTTCTTCAAGCCAGATATTGGTGAGGAAGCTCATCAGAAGATAATCAACAAGATCACTTAGATCACCAGTTGTTCTTAACCTTTTCCTCTTTTTCTCAGGCAACTGCAACCACACAGGAATCATGAACATCAGCAAACCCATGGTGGTGCAAATGAACGCTCATTTGAGTGCAGATTACCAATATGGAGGCTGGGGGAAAGACTCCAAACCTGTCCAAGGCTATGAGTCCATGTTCTTCTATGGTGCATACAGAAATTCCCATGTGTATGACTTCTATTTTTACTCCGACTACAAGAAGCTGATTCTGAGGTCTGCATTCAAACACCATAGCCTATCATACGGGTGGCAAGGTACTGGTAACAATTACATTGTTCACAGGAACACTGTATACTACCAGAACAACTCGCCTTTCAGTATGACCAAGCTGAATCTGACAAGTTCCGAATACGACCACAAACTTATTCCAGCTGCCAGTCAGAAGTACTCATACAGATACGCAGATAACCAGAACCTGGACTTTGCAGCAGATGAAAATGGCTTGTGGGTAATGTATGCCTCAGAGGAGAGCATGGGTAACATCGTCCTCGCCAAGCTAGATGAGGAATCATTCAGCATCGCGGGTGTGTGGAACACTAGTGCGTTCAAGCAGCTGGCTGGCAACGCTTTTATGGCGTGTGGAGTCATGTATGCCACCAGGCCGGTGGATCTGAACACAGAGGAGATCTTCTATTCGTTAGACACAAAGACCAGGGAGGAGAAGCAGCTCAACATTCGCTTCCAGAAGTTTCAGGAGAAATACACCAACCTGGACTACAACCCCACTGAGCAGAAGCTCTACATGTACAACAATGGCTACTATGTGTCCTACAATGTGAGGTTTAACAGTGAATGATTCTTAAGCTTTGTGATCTAACGTATTGTGATTGGTGCGACTGATCTGTGTTCGCTCTCTTTGTCCCTGATGCTCTGTGACACTCTTTTCTTCTGAATAAAATCAAGCTGAAGCATTCAAATGATCTTATGGGTTGTTGTTTTTATATATAGAAATAGTGCCTACAACCTGTTATTACAGTGCAGGTTCCAGTTACTATCACCTTACATTTCCACTACAATCGCATACATTTTGGCAGAACAGGGCTCGGATGTTATGCATCTTTTAAAGCTAGGGTTGAAAATCTCAATGAGACTGCCTGACTGAAAAAAAAAAGTAATGATAACAAATTACAACAGATCTAAAAGACCACACATCATGCCAATTATATAACATAGAGTACAAAAGGTGCAAGTACTTTAGCAAACTGCAATAATCATATTCTCTTTATCTTTCAGTGTCAAGGTCAAAATAAACTAAATTCTCTGCTCTGCAGCTTGTGAGTGAGCTCACAGAGAATGTGTCAAACTAAAAAAAACTGTCTTGGTCAACTGTAATGTCTCCAGACTATAATGGGTGGTGACCCAAAAGACACACAAACAGCAAAATAAAAAAAGGTTGTCAGCACTCTGTGATTAACTTCTATACTTTTAAAAGGTTAATGCACAGGAGCAGAAATAAAATTGTGTTTCAGCCGCAGGCCTCCTTCAGCCCTTCAAAGACAAAGATGTTCCTGCTTTTTCAATACATCAACATTAGCAGTATGATTCAAGAAGAGGCTGCTTTGTTACGTTCATATTCAATTTCCATTTTTTCAATTAACCTACAGTCCCAGCTAATCAAAATATAAACTGGAGAGAGAAATGAAATATTACTAGTTTGGTCAACACAGCTTAGTATTCTTCTTTCGTGTTTCTGAGTTGAATTAAGAGACACACTCAATGTCTTATGTCCAAACTGCTCTGTTGTATTGTGCACAAAGTAACTGTCAGGAGTTTGCCGTCTTTGTGTCATTTCAGACACATTATGCCTCTGAGCTTCATAAAAGTAGACGAGACCTTACTACTGTGGTTGTGTCACATGGGATATAAACTGTATGTTGTAGCTCAAGATAAGGTCAAGCATACAGTCTGAATAACCTTCAGGAAGAAAGTTATCCCTATATATATTTCATTTAAAAATACATTATTGTCTATGCTAAAGTGGTCCTCTTGTCATAGTCACTGACTCTGAAGCACTACATTTTTAATATTAGAATCACAATATTCCCACAAAGTAAATAGATTTTTAAAATATATCCATTGGGCATTTTATATCTTTATTGACACGACAGTTCAAGCATGAATGAAGAGAGAGAGAGAGAGAGAGGAAGATACACAGCAAAGTGTTGCAAGTCAGACGCAAATCTGCTGCCATCACAGATAAGCCCTGCCTCAGTATGAGACACCACGTCAACCAGATGAGCTACATCCCGAACAGTTCTAATTCTCCTGCTGTCATTTTGCCAGTGTCTAAATCACCTTGAGTGTGTATAAGGAAATAACCCAATCTGAACCCATAAAACTGCTAATAAAACTGTTATGACAGTGGAATCAAGGCACATGCTTCAGCCAGGCTGATAAGAAGCGTAAAACCCTCAGCACTGGGTTGGCTCCTAAGGAACTTCAATTATATTCAGGTATATGATATATTTCAGAAAAACAAATCTATCTCCTTGTAGCCGGTGGAGGACTGGGAGTCAGGGAATGTAACCACATCTGGTGGAGCTCTGGAGTGTGTTCCTGCCCGACAGCTCCTTCCCTGCCGACCGAGTGCAACACATGCAGCAACTGACCACAGATCTGAGGTTGGAGGTGGAAAACCAGATGAATAAGGCCAGTACAAGCATCCTCTATGTTTTTATTTTTCCTTGTTTCCTACATTTGGAATAAGTTGTGTGAAACATGCTTACAGTATAGTACAGTCAGGTTAACTCAAAGGGAAAACCCAGTGCCCAGATGCATTAGGGATTAGAAACTGATAATGACCTTAATGAAATTAAGGTGATTAATGATGCACTAATATGCACACTTTCATTAATAATGTCTTATGAGAGAAATAGGTAGTTACAGCATTAATAATTCTGCTAATTATTTTCCTTAAAAATGAAGGCATTTATCATTCAGTTTTATTCTACACACTGTACAATGCAACATTACAATCCAGGGTTTTTAAGGACTATTTGCAGGGGGAAATTTAATACAGAATATAATCTGTCTGTGTTGTGGTTGTGTTGCAATAGGAGAATTTATTAAAATGTGGTTTACAAACTGTGTGTGTTTCAGCTTGTCCACTGTGGAGGCAAACTGGGTATGTTCCTGGCAGAACTGACAGAGCTGACAGTCAGAGTGGCCATGTTGGAGAGCAGTCCAGACAATTACATCAAACTGGACTTTGAGCTGCTCAGGATCGAGATTCGAGAGTTTGAGGCTCTGGTGTCGCAGCTCAGAGACTCCCTCAACTCCTCCTCTCCCCTGTTCAACAGCCTGTACACTGAGGTGAAAAGACAGATAGACTGAACTCACTACTTCTGGGATTTAATCGGTTATGTGGTATCTGTTGGATTGCTCCTCCTCTTAAAAGTGAGCATTCAAACTAGTGTCCAGCTTTTTATTTTTATTTCCAACATTTGAGAATGGACCATACTCACACGGTGGATCTAGTGGTGAAGTTGCATGTTGTAGCTGAACACCCCCTCACCTTACCCTCCCCTTCCAAACATGAAAGAGAACCTGTGGTGAACTTCAGTTGCCATAAAAACTCAAAAGGAGTTTAGTTTGTCCATTTTGGACTACTGTAAAAGACACGGCGGCCTCCATAGAGAGGACCCGCTCCTGATGTAAATATTAAGTATTTAAATATATTCAATTTCTGCCAAAAGATCCCTTTCACCTAAATATTACACACTGAACCTTTAAGTAAGCATTAGCCCTGAAGTTTCCAAAAAGATTGGAATTATAATCCATGTTCAACTCATAATTGTGGATTATTTTAAAACACATTTGGTAATAAATGTGATATTAAAACCAGCATTAATGTATTTGATTTTAAGAATAGTCGTAAGATGTTTTTACTGATCCTTTTAACCAGAATATTTCTGAGATCATGCAGAAAACAGTTAACATCACATTGCTTGCTTGATTACATCCAGTACATTTTACTCACAGTCTTAAATTAATGTGTCTAAGATGTGCATTGTTATTACGTGGCTAGGAAATGTTGAATGCAAATGTTAGTGTTGAGTATATATAATATATACAGTGAAATATGCTGTGTAACCTTGAAACCTGGTCCCATGTTCCTGCAGATTATACATTTCCATTGTCTCTCAGTTACTGATCAGTTAGGGAGCAGTAAAATTAACAGTTAAACCTGGATCATAGCAGTGCAACATTAATGTTTATATCAGCATCTGAGTGTAATGTCAAAAATGAATGGCCGCTGTATGAATATGGTCAACGTGAGTTGAGTCAAACTGTGAGAAATCAGACACCTCCCTTTTTGGGAGGGTTTCGGGTGATGTTGCAACATCTGATGAACATCCTCCCCTCCTTCTTCGTGCTGGAGCTCCCTCCCCCCTCTGGTCCTCCCACGGGGAGGGGATGACTCTCCTTTGTGCTGTGGTTAGAGCCTCGCTCCATCTGGTACTGAGCACCAAGACCCAGCAGATTATAGATTCACGGGCAGGGTGATCCCTCCAGTTACAGTTGACGGCTGGCGACAAAGCAAAAAGCAGTGATGCGTGATTCTTTCACAAAAGGGTAAATTCCTCCGTGGGATCTGCCACCAGTCAACACCGCAGGCCGAACACAGTCCAATTTTAGAAGTAAAAGCCAGGGATGAAAATGGCCTTCATTCAAAAATAGCACTGTCTCTTTAAATCAGGCAGCATCTCTCAGGGTAAGAGGAGGGGTCGTGAGCGCCTTGTGCGAAATGGTACCCTGAAGTGACATCATGCTCAGCCAATGGGCGGCCTCGCCTGGTTCTCTCTCCTCCTCTCCTGTTCCTGGGATGAGTGTGTTGATGCTGATGGAGACATGGGCTTCGGCTGCTGCTACTGATGCTGCTGATGCTGCTGCTGCTGCCGGGGTGGAGGATCCAGGGCATGCTCGCCTCACATCAGGTACAGTGTGTGTGTGTGTGTGTGTGTGTGTGTTTGTGTGTGCGTACGCCTGTTCTTTTGTGCTATTTGCTATTTGTGCATTTATTCAACATGGGGGGGTTGCTCATTTAGTGGTTAGTGAGATGCATGTTCAGAAGATGATAGAGGAGGCTGAAGATGGCTTTTTGTATTTCATAATACTCCTTTGAGGATGTTGCCTCCATGCCTGTGACCAGAATTGGGTGTGTGTGTGTTTTTGTGTGATGTTTGGGGAAAGGAACATTGTATTTTACATCCACTGTCTGACCTGTATTATATTTGTTTTATGTGACAAAGAATTATTGCATGATATTAATGATTCTAAACATGTTTGTCAGCAAAGAATGTATGTGCCTTTTGGAAATAATCCATTTCATGTGATTTGTCCAAGTGTGTGGGAGTATGACCACATGTGGGTATCTACAGTCTATATATACAAACGCATGGTTTAATAGAAGTAACTTGTGATCTTTAGGTTTGAATCATCCTGCGGGGAACACATGAATTTGTCTTTAACCTCAGACGTGCAAAGAAAAAAAAAGAGTGACAGTGTTCTGAGTCATCTCTCTGTCATCGTGGACGTTTGCACCCCTGCTTCTTTCCATTCATCAGAAATAGTGGACACACGCTTGCATTCACTTCCTGTGCTGGTCAGGAGGTTAACTCTTTGTTTCCACTGCCTCAGACGATCATGATCTGCTGCAAGGACCTGAGCCGTGGAGTCGCTGGGGGGGCGCTGAGCCCAGGGACAAGAGACTGTAGACATGTGTGCTGGTGTTGATAAGACCAGGGAGCAAAGGTAAGAACCAAACTGTACAATAAGGAGCTTTAAGCAGCAGCAGTAGGTTTCACTTTCTTTTTCTAATGAAATAGAAACAGTATGATTATAACTCAACTATCTGCAAAGTCTGAATGAAGCCCAACAACTTATTCATTCAGGCCCAGCTGGACCTTGACGGGTCCAAAAACAAGGCAGCCATGGCAAAGAGAGACTACCTGGTGGAGGCGGCCAAACAGATCCACATGGCGTTGGACAGCGAGGTCAATGAGGACTATGAGGCAGCTTTCAGTTACTATAAGAATGGAGTGGACTTACTGCTGAATGGAGTTCAATGTAAGTGGACTTTTTTTTTATGGCAAAGTGTGACAGGGAATGAGGAATTTAAAAGAGGCGTGTTTGCACAAGGCACATGATGGAAACATGGGAGGATAAAAACAGGAAGTGACAAATCAAAGATTAAACACATTCTTCCCCTCAGTGTCAACAGTATCTGTGTGTTACTGCTCCTTATCCTAGACCAAAGGAGTCAGGACAGAGGCTTGTCTTGTCAATCTATTCTGTGCCAAGACCTACTGCATTCTGCTGGTGTCTGATTGAGTTTACATGTCAAACAGTGGACCCGAACAAAGATCGCCGGGAAGCTGTGAAGAGGAAGACAACCCAGTATCTGAAGAGAGCTGAAGAAATCTTCATAACACATCTGCACGATAACCTCGGGAAGGGGAGCTCTCACTTAGGGGTAAGAGAATCATCATGAACTTTAAGTTTTCATTGTTTTTCTGTCTGTCTGATAGTTAGCAGCATTATAGAAAAACTGGAAGGATGTGTCATGGATCAGGGAGGAACCTGTTAACTTTTATTTCGGCTCTGGATCAGGGAGCGGATCCAGGAAGTTCTTCATTTTTCAACATTTTCGTAGATTTCTCAGAAA
Organism: Paralichthys olivaceus; assembly: GCF_024713975.1. NCBI lineage: Eukaryota > Metazoa > Chordata > Actinopteri > Pleuronectiformes > Paralichthyidae > Paralichthys > Paralichthys olivaceus. The sequence goes on along the minus strand of NC_091104.1, from coordinate 16,077,250 downwards.
ATCATTCAAGGAACTTGATTTAAAAAGTCAGACATGTTTAGGGGACTGATATTTATCAGTGTGTGCTGATTTGCTGCAGATCCAAATAAAAATACAGCTCTAGTACATTTAAATTTTGTTTCATAAAGGGAATATTGGGCCTTGGTGGAGGTACTGATTGGCAAGTACTCTATGTGACTCTCATCACCAGGGTTACAGCAGTCTGAGATTCCGTCCAATCAGACACTTGAGTTCGCCCGTGGAGGATCTGGAGATGTGTAAGGTGGTTGGAGTCAGCGATAAGGTAAGACGGACGTCACTGTGGCTTCATGTGACATGTTGTGAAATGTACAGTAGAGATTAATCTGCTTTCCAATAGTAACAAAATGTTTATTTTTATTCTGCAGGTCCTGATTGTCCAGAGTATGGTCAATAAGGAGACATTTGTTGTAAAGGTGAGTTTTCCTCCATGGACACTAAGCAAGAGAAAACAAAGAAGTCCAGACTAAATGAGTGGGAATTGCACAGAATTACTGTATTTAAATCAAACCCAAGTCCATTGGTCTAAATCTATCCTCTCACAGTGGGGGTTTGCCATCTGGACTAAAACCAGTCTTTTTAAATTCTGAGGTAGGCCAGTTGATGGGAGCTTCCTCCATCCTGTCTCCCTGAGTATTACCCAGCATTGATCTGCCTGAGAGCTCTCACGCTATTAGCCGGAGCAGCTGCACCTCAAATTTCAGTCACCAGGGAGACACTGCAACAGAAAGATACTAATCTCTAAAGGAGGCAATCCAAGCCGTCATGAATCTTTTTTTCAACTGTTATTATATAAGTATATAGTAATAGTAATATACATTATTTTTCCTACATTAATGCAGATACTTTTCCCTTTCTAAAAAAAGGCATATTTACATTTTTTATTAAAATATTTTAGACATTTTTGCATTTATTGATAGGACACTGCAGGGGGCTCAGGCCTCAGTATTTCCCTCTCTGAATGGATTAGTCATTACATGTATGTATTCTTGCAGAGTCTGGTCAAGTCAAGCTGGGAGAGCAGGGATCAGCCCACCATCATTCCTCAGGGGGTGCCATACATGGTTAAGTTGCTGCGGTATTACGTCAGTGAGGACGCTGTGTACCTGCATCTGGAGCATGTCAAAGGTGAGTCAGTATTAGGTTACCTGTGAGGTATTTTATATCATAATGCATTTAATCAAGGAGTAGTGTTAGCAACTACAATTGCACTCAGGCTGCAGACTGCACTCAGACCAAAGTCCAATAGTTCCCTTGTCAAGCTACACAAAATTGCAGACACTTATCGATATAAGTTTCATTAATATGTCAGATTTTTTTTTTTTGGTCCTGATTAATGAATTATTCCTTTGAAATCAGTGAAAAAGTCTTGCAAAAATTTAAAATTTCTGGATCTGCCCCCATGATCTGGATCTGCAACGGAATTCAATGGTCTCTTCCTCGGGTCCAACCTCACCCCTTCACAAAAGTTAATGGAAATTAATGAAATTAATTGGTAGTTTTTGCGTAATCCTGCTAAATAACAAAACACAAATATAACCTCATACGCAGAGGTAATACTGAAATGCATAACTACCCTCTATCGTCCTAGGTGGGAGGCTCTTCTCCAAACTGCACAAGCTGAGGAATGAGAAGGCCAAGGAACACCCGGACTGCTTCACCTCTGGCCAGCACAGCATCAAGCTGAAGACCAGCTACACCTCTCCCACAATCAGCACAGACTACCAGCACAACACCAAAGGAGGCATGGGTGGGATTCCGGAGAAATTAACTGATGAAAGCCCAGACACAGACTTCCCCACGTCATGGGATGAGACCCAACAGCGTGTGGAGAGCTGTGGTACTCACTCCTATATCGAGGAGACAGGTTGTCTGCAGAACACGCGCTCCGCAGCATCATTTTACAGCAAGCTTGATCGATTGAGTCTGCAACCCGGCTCTCCAAGGACACAGGTCAACACTTCCATCCATCCACCTGCCCCTAGTTTGTGTTTGCACTCCGGTGAAACTCAGGAAACGCCCGCTCTTCCTCTCTCTTGCTCCCGCGTCAGCCAAGCTCTGGATGTCATGTCAGAGCTCCACAAACAGAAAGCTGCGATGGGACTGATAGAGTGCAGCTCGGAGTTCGAGGTGGCTTGGAAAGCTGCGGACCCAGTGCAAAACTGTGAGAAAGTAAACCCCTATGCAGTGAGCGACGGTGACGTACAGAGAACACTGGGACAAACTGCACCTCAGACAAACAAGACCTCATTTATAAAAGCAGGAAATAGTGAATACAATGGTTTGAGTTCTTCCCCTGCCATTTTGCATCTTCCTCTCCATTGCCAAACCCAGATCCGAGGCAGGGCATCATGGGATACCAGTGGCTCCAGCCAGGGTTCAGTTTTAAGTGTGAGCTCTGCAGACATAGTGACAGACTCGAATCAGGATGGCAGCAGCCCCACCACAGAGGAGAAAAATGGCATGGTGGTCATCAGGAGCACGGACAGAGCAGTGTTTTCTGACTACACGGACACAAACATCACCTCAGAAAACTCCTGGTCTGGCTCTGACTCGCTCTGCCACAGCACATCAGGAAAACAGGGGACGCAGTCAAAGGCCCCTTTGACCCTCTCAGGGGGGACGTACAGAGGGGAAGCATGTCCCAGTGAGCTAAGAGAGGGGGTAGAGGAAGCCTATGAATTGAGTCCCAGAGAGAAGGTTGCACCTGCAAAGGAAGGATCATTTATGGGCTGGTTCTCCTCTGGAGCTCAGAGGAGGCAGGACGCTAAGGATGCCTTCTTTAAATCAGAGGTATCAGAGGAGCAGGGGGAGGACCAGATCATTGAGGTGGACGGCTGGTGCCACCTGCCTCGCTTCCCTGTCAAGTCCTCGCGGCCCACAGGCCAGGCCATGCAGACCTGCTGGGGGCTTCCCGAGGCGGAGGTGCGTGTGTGGGGGGCACAGATCCTGTTGGCCCTGGAGAGTCTGCATCAGCAGGGCCTCCTCTGTCGGGACCTCAACCCTAGAAATGTTTTACTCACCAGCAACGGTGAGTCTGTCAAGTACCTGTATTGCAAGACTGCATGAAGGGGGGGGGAGAAACAACTATATTTTATATTTTGCTTTTTTTCACAGGGAAGGTGTATGTGACGTTTTTCGGCCAGTGGAGTGAGGTTCAGTCAGAGATTAGCTCCACAGCCATGGAACAGATGTACTGTGCTCCAGGTAAAACTATAGCATGGTTGTTCCCTGGTGTAATCTGCCTCCTAGTGGCAAGATATAGTTTGTGCACTTTGTTTATGAGCACAAGTGCTGCACACTGCATGGAAATAAAGAGCCACACGAGAAAAACAAAGACATTTTCAAGAAAGGTGCATGAATACACCCCGACAAGTTTTTTTGTTTGTTGACAGAGATCGGTGGAGTGTCCAGGGTAACGGAGGCTTGTGACTGGTGGAGTCTCGGGGCCTTGTTGTTTGAACTTCTGACAGGAATGGTAAGCAGAGAGCAAGTGTAAAGTATATGTATCAAATTTCAGCCATATCTATAAAACATAAATGTGTCCCTCTGGACTCTGCAAATATGAAAAAATAAAAGACGATCAAAAAAAGATGCGATAATCATAAATTGCAATCAAGTGCCTGGGTTGAAATGATTTAAAATACTCTAACAAATTTAATAATAAAAACATAATAGGCAGAATAAATTATAGACATTAAAATTGCTGTATACGAGAATGCTCAGTCTTATCAAGGATTTTTATCATTGTGTATTATTTCTACGATCATGGCTTCTCTCTTCATTGTGCCTGCAGCCACTGTGGCAGCTCCACCCAGCAGGAATCCACTCTCACACCCAGCTGCTGATCCCCGACCACCTGAGCGCTGCAGCTGCATCTCTGCTCACCGAGGTCAGATCTGAGGCCTCACACACCCACAAGGCTTTCATGTTCAATTAAATGAATTTAAAAAACACACACTGAACAATTCAACAAAATCTCATTGCCTCTCCCCTACAGCTGCTTCAGTTCGATGCCGGCTATCGCTTGGGTTCTGGAGGTGGGGGTGTGAGTGACATTAAGTGCCATCCCTTCTTCAGTGGCGTCTCGTGGAAAGCTCTGAGCTGCTAGCAGGTGCAGCCCCTGCACCTCTGATCCCTCTTTTCTGAGCGCTCTGAGATGAACGCTCCCCTGAGTGCAAGTTCCCTCACAAGGCCATGGATGCAGCACCAGACCCTGGTTCTCTTTGCATCGTTTGCTTCCCAAAGAGAAACCATAATAAAGACTGAACCATTATTAACACACAAATGTCTGTGACAAAACATGACACAAATAAATTTATTACACTAAACTTTGATCTTGAGTCAATGTGAGATTTCATACGTGCATGTTCAGCTTCATTGGCACCATGCATGAAAACTGACATGGCCTATAAATTCAGATTTCAAGATTTCTGGACTGTCCGCCACAAAATATTGTAGAAAAACAAGGATATTGGCAATAAATGACCTTCATTGACGTTGTTTGCTGTTAAAAACTCAAGCCATTATTTAAAAGCAGGCCATGTATAATCCTGAAGAGATGAATAGTTAAGAGATAAACCTCATGAAAAAGATTATAAAATGAATCAGTTAGGGAGAGCTCGTAATTATCTCTAGATAATGAGTTTTTCACAAGGAAAGGCTGTTAGCAACAATTTTTCTGTACATTTCAGTGGATAAACCAACAATTTATGCCCTGGGTATATTATAAATGTAGTTACCGAAACTCATTATGTGAGCACAGAAGAAGTCCAAGACAATATCTAGAGGTGAGTAATGCAGTTTTTATTGTTTAAAACTTTTATTTCTCTTAAATAGTCTTTCTTACACAGCATTAAAAGATCTTTCCTCATGTTCGTGAATCAGATGGCATCAATTCTCAGGAGGATTTTGTCACTTCTAACATTTTCAACTAGTGTTTCTTTGTTTAAAGCCCAAATATGGGCTCATTGTTCTTCTCTCAACCAAAATTATGAAATGACACTATGCAGTTTGAACTATATTTGCCATCCATCTCACAATAAGGTGAAATTTAATTTAGTTGAATGTAGAAAATGACATATAGCGCACGTGTAATAGAATATCCTTTTCTTTTTGATCTAGACACAAGCACCACAGAAACCCGACCCTGACATTTCTCCTCAACAGCACCAACATTTTAATCACTGCCAGTCTTACAAAATGTCCATCGCACAACCCAACTGTTCCTTTTTTCTATATTTAACCAACACAACAACATATCATCTGCAGTTTACGGTAATGTTCATCAGGTGAGAACAGCCACTGTTGTAGGGTGGTTTGTTTGGTTGGGCCTGGAGTTCACAAGGGTTCACATGTCAAGGAGCAGCACCCTGGGGTCCTCCACCACCGACTTGATCTTGCGCAGAAAAGTGACGGCCTCTCTTCCGTCGATCAGACGATGATCGTACGTCAAGGCGACATACATCATTGGACGGATTTCCACCTGCACAAAGGAAACATCACAGAGACGAATGTCTTATAAAACAAAGTTGGTGAAAGAGTCAGTGATGGTTTAACTGAACATTAAGCTTCAAAAAGATGATAATTAAACAAGCTTGATTTGATATGCATCTATTGTACAGCTGAATAATAAGTGAATTATTCAATTGACAAAAATAATCGGCAACTATTTGTAAATGAATGATTGGAGAATATAACTGGCAGATTACAGGATAACGAAAATTAAGTTGCAGCTCTAATCTTTTGTTAATTTCTGTCAATGCCAAGTTTTCATACACAATTTGTGAAAATACAGATAAGACTCCTCTTCATTATGTCCAACTTGCTGCTTAATAACCTCGTCGATTTTGCTGCTACCACAAGCAGGAACATTTTCCTTGACAAAAAAAACCCCAACCTGATTCTAACTTCTAGCTTCAGTGTGTTGTTGATAGCATTCTTTCCATTTGAATGGAAAAATAAACTGGTTCATTTCAATAATTTCATCACCACTGTATTGTCACTATGGTCATTATTAACAGCACCAACTTTCCAAACCAGGAAGTCACAGTTTCTGAAGACCAGTAAGACTTCTGCTTCTTTTCCTTCTTCTATTGTTTAAAATAGTCTCAACTTCCTGCAGTTGGTCTGAACGTCTCAACAAATCCCTTAACCTTTCACATTACAAACTAACTGGTTCAGTTTGATCAAGACTGCGACCAACTCTTTGGGTTGAGCTACATTTTGTTCCATTGGTTAAAGGACGTTTTGTCAAAATCAGATCAAATGTTTTAACTGAATCGTGTTTGATCTACTTCATTTTGAATCAGTTATTACCTGAACCTTGTATGTGACTATTCTACTTCGAAGATCATTGTCTCCTTTTTTGTACACCATTGCATATTTATATGTTTAGCATTGAGGACACAAACCTTGCCATCGACTGCCACAGGCCTGTCAAAAATGCCATGCATGCCTAAAATAGCAGACTGTGGTGGGTTGATAATGGGCGTCCCGAACATGGACCCAAATACGCCACCGTTACTGATGGTGAAGGTTCCTCCGTCCATGTCCTCAACAGCCAGCTCATTCTTACGAGCCTACAAACACAATCACAATCAGCTCGAGTCACATGTTAAGGAAATTGTACCACCGAGAAAAATTAACTGAATATTTAAGAATCGGAAATATTACCTTGTCTCCCAACAAATTGATGGTTTTCTCAATGTCTGCAAAATTCATTCCCCCCACGTTACGGATTACAGGGACCACCAGACCCTGAGAGAGAAGTCACATGATTCAGTTTTCTTTCCTTTGCATTAGAGATGAGTGGGCTATCAAGCACTTACAAAATATGCGTTACAATATAATCCACTTGTCTTACCTTTGGCGTGGACACAGCCACACTGATGTCGACGTAGTCCCTGTACACAATCTCTTTGGTTGTGTCATCAATTACTGCAAACATGATAAGAGCAGAAATATTGTAAATTGGAAAATACAAATTAAAAGAGATAATTTTCAATTTACCACAAAGATTAATTTCCTTTTCTCAAATACATTGTCTGTTGCATGGCAGGGGAAAAGGAACATGAAACTGACAGTCAATTTTAGATTTTCAAAATCCAGAGACAGACCACTCCTGCTTCATTGTGGTCTCTCTAAATAGGTCAGGCTGGTCTAAGAGCAGTACATAAGTTAGTGTTCAGTTTTGAGGTTTGGCAGTGAAATATACTGAAACTTCTACTTCACCACACACTTGTTAGACTTGACAGCTGACATGTGAAGACGACAGTCAACCAGATACCACAAAAAAGCCATACCAGCATTGACAGCAGGCTGATCAGCCAGAGCGTAGGCAGCGGCCTTCACAAATGCCGACATGAAGCCCAACTTGATGTTGTGCTTTTTCAGGAAGGCATCTTTGTAAGACTTCCTCATCTCTGAGATGTTGCTGCAAGAGAACAGAAAAATATTCAGATCAATTTGAAACTTGGTAGAACAGCAGCAGGCGAGGTTGAAGTTTATAAGATAGTGGATTTAATGCCAAGAAATTCCAAGAAATGAAGAGAAAACAAATGGTGGGTCTAAATCATATATTATGTGGTTATCTCTGCCAAGAATGTTGTTTTCAGCCCTGTCTGTTTGTTGGTTGGTGAATTGTTTGTTTGTTTGTAAGCTAGATTATTGGATCTTGATTAAATCAGGCAGGTTTTAGGGACTAATATTTATGTATGAGCAATTGTTTGCAGATCTAAATAAAAATCAAGACCTAGTGTATTTAAATGTGGTTTGATAAGGGGACTGTTGGAGGTATGTACTCTACAGAGTGCCATTCTAGTTTTTCATTTAACAATTGCTAATTTATTTTATATTTAAGTTGAGTTGTCTGTCATAGCTGCACAACCCATGGCTCTCACTAAATAAGGAAACAAACATTTTAAGACAAAAATAATTAGATACCAATACTGTAAAATTGTAACCACATCATGGAAGATAGATGTCACAAATCTGACAAAATCATGTACGTTTGCTTTTTGTTAGATCATGGTGAATTAAAGCTACTGAAATTGGCCAGCTAATCGTTTCACCATTGCTCATTTTTCTCTTGTATCTCTCTTTTTAATTGTTTGTTTTCCTGTCTCTAACCCTGTTGAAGCTCTAGGATTTCTCCACTAATGTAATTAGCCACTCCCAAGACACAGACTCTCCGAGAAAGGAGAGAAGAAGCGATAAAAATCTTCACTTTCTAGGGCCTGTAAATCTTATTGGGCTGTCATAAAAGCCCATATCGGTTGAGGCAGCTCTTCCACTCAGAGCGCAGGTCTCTGTGGGCCCCCGCAGATGCTCCGGCCTCCTGCTCTGACTAGCTCCTTCGGCTCCAGATGAGCCCTTGCCTGGGAAGTCTTCCTCCAGACCGTCAATGTCAATTCAATTAGGATACATAGAAAACCCTGAATAGCTGAAAGCAGACACCACACATTTGCGGGGAAAGAAATCCTCAAAGTGTCCTCTTCAGCACAGGGGGCAAGTGCAGACCATAACATTTCCTTGTAAATTAATAAAACCTGTTTTAACAATTCTTATCTTCGTTTTAGATGGCATTATGACCAAATATTTACATTCCAGTGTTTAAAAGGATATCAGGTTTCAAAAAGCTTTTCCTATTGGGCAGATTCCAATCTATAACAATTTGTGGAAGTGTTGTTTGAGCTTATGACACAGATATACCAACACTATATGTGCCGTATATATATATATATATATACACACATGCTGGTACTACACTATCAAACACGTTTAAGGGTAATAGAGCAGATTTGATGTGCAACAACTCTGGAGCTCAATAATGTAGGTTGACCAATTTAGAGTTTCCTACCGCATGTCGACCTCATTAAACGTTGTCAACATAGCACAGGTGTTTTGGGCTTCCTTCAGTCTCTGGGCAATTCTTAGTCTCATGCGATTCATCTTAACCTAAATCATAAAGAAAATTGAATTAATAGAAATGCCAGTCTCAGTAAACAGTTACTCCTTCTCTACTGGAATATTTAATAAATGAAAAAGCAATCAGATAGTGATTTTTGCACTTTACCCTGCTCTCTGTCCTGGCTCCTTTAACTCCGCCCTCTGCTGCAGCCACTGGAGCAACAGGAGCAGCTGTGGGCTTGATGGCTGAAACTTCGAAAAAGAAATGAAGAAGGCGTCAGTATCTCTAGACATTCGTTTAGTAAAACTGGTAAAGGCCAGTGTTTACAGAAAAGCCAAACAATGATTAACCATGTAAGCTTGGGGTCAAGAGCACAGATGTCAAGCAAAACACTTCTCACATGACACAGACAGTCTGTCTGATGAAAACTAACCTGGTTTGATGTCCATAGCATGTGCTGGCACAGGTGGCACAGGGGGCATAGTGGTGGGAATGGGGCCCACAGCCGACGGAGGAGGGGGAGGTGCAGCAGCAGAAGGTGGTGGAGGGGCTGCAGCGGCCGGGGCCTCTGCTTTTGGAGCTTCTGCAGCCTTAGGAGGACCGGCTAAAGACCCAGCGGTGAATGGTTACAGCATTAAAATGTGAATAAATAAATAAATGACTCATTAATCACACTGTTTATGGTTCCAGGATTATACAGACCTCCTTTTCTAAGCTTGAACAGAGGAGTTCCTCCTTCGACTTTGCCTCCATCAGGAATCAAAAGCTCCTCTATCACTCCAGCAGCAGGAGAGGGAACCTGCACCGAGGTCTGATGACAGGCCGAACAATCACAAGTTAAAATAAGAAAAATAAGAATTTTACAGGTCATGTCTAAATTTCTCATGTTTGTGACTAATGAATATATGATTTTAATTGTAAAGAAATCTAAAGCCATATTTCCATTGTTTTATGTTCTATATGCAATATCAGGGGAAAAGGCAACAAGCCCTGATTATCTCATTCTTGTCTCCTTTTCACTTTCAAGAATCACCTGCATTAAAAAACATCAAATCTGTACACAGGGTTCCCAAAGCTTCTTAAGCATTAATACCAAGGACAAAAACTAATCAATGGTTCTGGAGGAAACTACATGTCTGTTTTCAAAAACATTTAATGACTTGATTAAGATTCACAAACTTGATGGAAACCCTTTGTATTAGGTTTAAAAGAATTTACCTTATCCGTCTCGATTTCGCACACCACCTCATCCTCAGAGACTGTGTCTCCAACAGCTACAGGGGACAAAAAAGTTGTTTTAGCATCTAATTACAACCTTCTGTTGAGTCAGTGTTGTATAAGATAAGACTAATGTATGTTTTATAATAATTGGAGTTACCTTTTTCCCACCTTACATCCCCTTCTGTGACAGATTCTGCAAATGCAGGGGTCTTGACTGTGACAACTTCATCCCCTGGAGAGCAAAGACAAGTCAAAGGAAATGTAGTCCTTCACACATCAGTGTCTGTGCTTCATATCTGCACAGGTGTAAAAAAGAGGCATGCAGGGTAAAACATACTGTAGGCTACAGATGTCCTGAAGTACTGGATTTGGAAGATGCTGGATCGGGGATCCGATTTTCTGAAAAGAAAAGAAAAATATATTTTTTAAATTAGGCATGAAATGGAAATACAAGAAAAGTAATTATTCAATTAAGATAAAAATTGGTGGCTTTTCATTTGGATTGTATGTAGGGCTGGGCAATTAATTGAACATTTGTGGAAACCGACATCTTTAACCTCTAACCGACCTAATTTTGCATAAGTCAGTTAATACTTTCTCCAATACGCGCACTTACTGTGCCGTATTACCCTGCTGCATGTCCTCCCTCCCTTGTTTATCTCTGTTCACTTTACACGTTAAAGGGACAGTTCATCCAAAAATTTAAATAAAGGGGTTGGTGAAGTTACACCACAGCAGCAGTATACAGGCATTTTGTTCTTTTCTGTTGTTTTTGTCTGTTTGAAGTAGTAGTCACCATTTACTTCAATTGTATCGGATTTGGCTGCAACGTTATTTACCCCTGAAACTCCAAAAGCGTTGTATGGACTCATAATTGAGGAACAAGTTTATAAATAATCATGATATTGATTTGAAGTCATATCGCCCAACCCTACTTGTCTGTGTGGAAAAACAAACCATTTCTGATCATTCATTTAATTTGGAGACAACCGCTGGCTGACAAACAGATACTGATAATTAGAGGCCAACTGTTATGGATTTTTGTGGGCAGATACCAATATCAGGGCGTAAAACATATTCTATACCGAAATATATACAATAATAAATAATACAATTTGCGACAAGAGGTTTTTATCAAACCCTTAAGACAAATTAAAAACTTTCAGCCAACTGATTTATTGGTTGGGAACTGATAATTGGAAAACACATTTATGACGGTGTGTGGGTAGCAGAGATATGACACCGTCTTTTGAGAACTACTTGTTCATCATATGCGTGGTGTGAATATGTGCTTGTATTTTGACAATAAATATCCTTGTCTCAAGAAAAAAGCTAGATGATGAGATGTACTTACACAGTGTTGTTGAAAGTGACAGTGTGGCTTGCTGATAGAGCTGTTGGGGGAAGGACAAGAGAAGCTTATAAATAACGTCTTGCAGCAGGACTTTACAAAAGCAAAGATTTGGATAAAAGACTTCATGCTTGAACATTCGGTGCACATACCTGAAGCAGCTCGACGAGCTAACGCATTATTCCCCTGTGAAGATACAGTCAAGTATTAACCTTTGAAATGTCACTTTCTAAAGTCTCTGTTATGTCTGCAAAAATGTATTTAAAAGTTGATAATGAAGACATAGATAATGAAGACATAGATAATAGATCATAATTAATAATAATAGATAATAACAAGGCTCATAGAGACAGCAGTTGACAGTCGAGATTATTCATTAGTGGCAAGGACGTCATCAAAAAAAGTCGGTCAAATGTCAGTTCTGAGCTACAGACGATGACCTTTGAAATTGACAGCTTGTGTGGGTTCACATGGCAACTACACCAGCAAATGCACATTCATATCTGTCTCTGTATGCATGTGTATGTTGGGAATGTGTGGGTCTGTGCAGCTTATCTAAAACTTGCATTACAGCTTGTTGACAATTTAACACTTTAACAATGATCTCTACAGACTTATGACTTTACAGAATTAGATTTGAAGCGACTACAGAAAGTCTGACCAAACAAACATAACACTCAAGTTACATCAATGAGCGAAACTGAGAGTTATTTTCTACCATAAACCACAATATGACCTCAGCATGACAGCTAAGGGAAGCTAGTTTAGCTTCCCATACATTTAGCCTGGCATGGCTAGCATGTTCTTGCTAGCTGGCTAAATGTCACTAGATAAGTTTGGGTCATGTAAGACAAACATATACCGGGGTCTCTCTGCTTTGGTTAAACCTTTAATATTAGTGTCACAATAAGAGACACGTTAAACACAAAGTCCCAGCTTCAACCGTGAACACAGGCCACAGCGGGGACTTGTGTGAGAAAGTGTCAGACTGTCCTTGGCTCACAATGTTACGGCCTGTCCGCGGCCTACAGCGGCGAGCTGGCTAATGCTAACGCTAACGCTAGCTCTGACAGCCGCAGAGACACAGGAGTTTTATCCGACAGCCTTTCACCCGCGTCTGTCTGCTCGGGGCCTACCTGGCGGAGGGCAGAGAGGGAGCGGCCGAAATTCCTGGTGAGACACCGGGAATGGGACAACATGGTGGCTGTGTGACAGCAGCCTGTCCGCGGAGAGGAAGCTGCGGAACCCACCGACAAGAGAGACACGAGGAAGTGGAGTGGGACAAACCAAGTGCTCCGAGCGGAGGGGGGAGGAGAGAGGGAGACTTCAGTGCGATCAGCCCTTGCTCCACTCTGCTCCTGCTCCTGCTCCTGCACACTGCAGTCTGCTGGGTGCTCTGCAAATACAATATAAATACACATGCAGCCAAATATGCAGAAAACCTACGATGTTACATTCCATATAAAAACATTGGAGAGAGGAGAAGAGAACCGAAGAACAACAAGATAATATTTACATGTAATAATATAAAAACATAGAATAGAATATGGATAATTTCAGATAAGATCATTCCTATAAGTCACAAAACAAAAACATACAATAGAATACATTAAAGTACAATGGAATACATTTGAGTATAATACAATAGAATATAATACATTTTTAGTAGAATAGAATACAAAAGAATGGAAAAGAATAGAGATATATTTAGATTGGATAGCGCCTGCATGTTACTATTAAACATACATTGGAATAGAACAGAAATGAATGGAATGGAATAGAATAGATATTGACTGCTTAGTCAAATTAAAAGACTAGAAATAGTAGAACAACCCATTAGCCTCGGTGATGCTGGAGGAGAATAGAGAATAAGACATTTTAAGTTTGTCTTATATTATATAGTTGTTCTTTTACCCCCAGATCAACATTTATATGAGTAAAGAATCACTTGTGATATGAATTCACTCCTCAAAATTCCAATAATTATTTCAGTGGTCTTCAAATCCAATGCGTGGTGGAAGCATAATGACTGAGTTACCGTAGACAGATACTTTCTCTTTTGAATACTTTCTCTGTCAGATACTTTGCTTCTGGTGAGTCGATATGACCACAGTGTTGGAACATGGCCACGCCCCGGCTCACTTTGACTCATCATGTCTCTGATGCGCTCCGACCGTCCCCCCCTCAGTGCGCACAGGCCATCCTCCGCTCCGCACCACGACCCAGCGCAACAGGTAAGATCCCAGCACCGCCACTGTGTGTGTGTGTGTGTGTGTGTGTGTGTGTGTGTGTGTGTGTGTGTGTGTGTGTGTGTGTGTGTGTGTGTGTGTGTGTGTGTGCATGTGCGTGTGCATGTGCGTGTGTGTGTGAGGAGTGGTCAGACTGCAGCCCTGTGGGAGTGTGACAAAGTGTGTGTCTGCAGACCAGCTCATCACTTCACTTTAGTGAGTCCTCATGTATCCTGGGTGATTTGAACCTTTTACGCGTGCTTCCACTGACAGCTTGGTGAGTTTTTGAACGACTTCTTTTGATGACTGCTTCGTGAATGTTTCATGTATCACTCAAAAATATATTTGGTTTCCTCAATAGAATTACTTAGAGTTTCTTTGTAGTAGAAAAGTACTCTGTGCCTTTTCAAATATTAGACATACATTTTATATGTGAATTTTATGTTCTGTTGAGAGTAAGGGAACCAAAATAACTCCTTTGTCCACTAATACAGGAGCTTTAATTGATTTTAAACTTTTCTTGGTCTTTCTGATAGAATGCTTATTTATTTTAGAAACCTAAGTGGGTTAAGTAAATTACTATCTTCAAATGTAGAAATATTAGATAAGCTGTGTTCCTCAAAAGTCCATCTGTTTGCATTTATAATGTACATACATAATTTTTGAATGAATTAAATTGATTAATTATGTGTTTTTGGACAAAAATAATTTATTATACAAACATATCGAGAAGGAATTAGTTACCACACTAAGTCTATTGAGCTTTTACTCTTGATTTTTTCCTGAAGATGAGAACCATGAACACACAGAGCCGTTTCTCATGCAGGACGATGGTTTAGCTGAAATTTACCAGGTTCTTTAACACAGTTGTTCTTTTTGTTCATATAATTAACCCTCATTTAAAACCCAAGATGACTCTAAACTAAATAATGCTCTCTTATTAAAATCAATGATGAATGTTTATTTAATTTATTAACAGAACTGTGGAGCCTGCAAATTTCTGTGAATTACGCTCATATCTAACAGTAACAGTAAAACCAATGGTTGTGGTCAATAATTAAAAATTTAAGTTAAAATCTAATTTGATAGTTTATGAATAAAATGACATAATAACACATGGGATGTTGTATTTATTAGATGTATGTCATAATTAATATACTTGATATTTTCTCTCCACCCAAAGCATAAAGAGACACGACAGGCTTTTCACACAGCTGTTTACTATAGTTTTATTGTTCAACAGGCATAGGCAGAAAAAACCTTTAAGATGTCTTTTTTTAAACTTTGAAATAAAAGCACAATATGGAATAATGACACTTAAATGATAAACAACAATTTAACAAAATGTTTTTGATCTAATTTTGTTGTTCTTTATTATTAATTAACATTAAATGTGGTAAACATGTCTGTGTTTTCAGATTCATCCTTTTCCCTGAGCTCACACTCATCCCCGTGCGTAGCTGACGCCCCAGTGAGCATGAACCTCAGTCTCACCGACCAGAACATGCACAGCTCCAGTGAAGGCTGCATGGAGGACGACAAGCCTGACGTCATGTTACCTTGCTTCCGCAGAAACATGTATGACGAGCCTTTGGCCTCATACTCAAACGGCTCCATCATCTCTCAGCTCCTTCGCAAGACAATCCACAGCAAGAGGGCACTGGATGAGAGCCATTTCTACCTTTCGGGCTCCACCGCTGCTGACTCTGGCCAGGAAGACCAGAGCAGCGTCTCCTCTAAGGACAGCACGGTGGAAGCCACCTCCCCCAGTGGTCACATCTCCACAGGAACCAGCCTGGACGGTGAGCATCCCATGACCGACCACCTGCAGGCCAAGAGAGCCAGAGTAGAGAACATCATCAGGGTCATGGCTGGCTCTCCAAACAGCAAGCAGCAGGGTGACAGCGAGAGGTTGGATGCAGAGGTCAGAGACACCAGGGAGGCCAGGGAAGTCTACAGGGAGAACAAACGCAAACAGAGGTTGCCTCAGCATCAGGAGCACAGTGTTGGAGGACCGGCAAGCAGACGACCTGGGAGCAGCAACAGTGAAAACTGTAACACCAAGGACGAGGAGTGTCACAAGCTGAAGGAGCAGCTCCACAGCATGCAGAGGCTCCTGCGTCAACTCCAGGAGAAGTTCCTGCAAGTTTACAACCAGGAAGATCCCGAACATGATGACAGGGAAGACGCAGAAGTTGCAGTTGAGCATGCAACCCTGGCAGAAAGCACAGAGTCACGCTACACAAACGCTGAAGATGACTTTGAGAGGAAGAGCAGCAGGATGACAGCAGGGTGTAAGGACCGAATGAAAATGACTGGTTATCTGGCACAACAGAGAGAAAGTCAGAACCTACAGGACGCCCTGAAGCAGGAGCTATCCCGGGCTGTAAACGAGTGTGTGGACAGGGTGTTCAAGAAGGCGCCCTCCACAGGGCTGGACCTCTCCCCTCAGCCGTGCATGTGCTCCTCTCCAGAGATGCAGATGGGTGTGGGCGCAGACAGGAAAAGCCAGCAGGCCAGCTCCACCCAGGAACAGCCCCAGTCTGAGGAGGCAGTGGTCAAACCCCGTTCCTTGGAGTACTACGAAAGCTCTGCAGCTCAAAGCCCACAGGACCAGACAGAGGCTCTGTCACTGGTGGTCCGCAAGCCGACAGTGACCCCCCTGAGCTCGGTAACCCAAACAGTGAAGAGGCCCTACCCTCTGCACCAGACACCATTTCAGTTTAATTACAGCACCCCGCTGCACGACAGCCAGATCCTGGAGCACCTTCTCAAGTACGGGCCCCATTCCAACTTTGGGGCTCTGCCCTGCATGCCCCCGTCAATGGACAGAACCTCCCCAGACTCAGTGGACCTGCCCTGGGACACCCTCACCATGAGGTCCAAGGTGACGTCCAGCCACCTCGGCCACCACCCTCGCGCCTCCGCCCTGGGGGCAGTGACGGTCGACAATCTGTGTCTCCCTCACGTGAAGATCGAGTGCAGTGAACTGCAGAGCATGGCTGAACGAAACCCCTACATGTCTCTCAACATATCCTTTCACTTGAATGAATGAAATCATTTGATTTCCAAATAAGAAAAAAAAGAAAATGCTTGTTTATTATTGTTGTTAAAAACCTACGAAAATTAGAATGGCACTCAGAAGAGCACAAACCTCTAGGACCTGCATCAAATTGTACACACTTATAGATATCAGCTCCTTTAATTTGCCAGACTTTCATAAAGATCCATGAAATACTTTCTTGGTAAATCAGTCAAATGTTAAACAAAAGCTCTGTCTTACGATGTTAAAGAAAGTAATACAAAAATCCCTTGCCCCCTGGGCCTAATCCACACCAAAATGTAATGGTTTCTTTTCTGCCCCAAACCTCATCCTTCCACTTATCACTCGTAATCTTGCATACAAACCAATAAATAACAAACCAACCAACAAACAAACAGGAGTGAAAACATATCCTCCTTGGTGGAGGTTATAATCAGATTCTCACATATGTACACTGAAAGAGCACAAATCCTCAAATTGTAACATAAAATTATAAAACAGCTAAAAATAAATTCATACATTTAATTTTATTTTATATCCCTCTTTGTTTTAACAAAATCAACAAATTGTCTTAAAACCTGAATTCAAACATCACAATATAAAAAGTGATATATTTTATAATATCTATAACATCTATGCTGTAATTACCTTGTATTTTATCCCTGTATTTCAGCTCTGCTATTTGAACAATGGCTGGTTGAGGTTCATTGCAACATGGCCAGTTCCAGTAACAAACTTCAAGGAGAATTTTATCTTTGATCTTGGTAACCCCACAGAAAATTATAGCATCTTCTTTAATCTGAGCAGAGTAATGACTTTAAGTCTAGAAAAAGACAAATAAAAAGGAATACAAGGCTTTGATAAGAATTGCCAGGAACAAAAGCCAATTTTTCAAAGGCAGAGAAAGCATTGGTTTCTGTTTCAGGAAGCGTCGTTTTTTTCTGACTTGAAAAGGTGCAGGATCTATTTCTCCATCATCAGAGTGATAGGGGTGCATCTAAAAGGTCACATCTGAGTGCCGGTGGAAAACACAAGTGCTTCCCCACCACAACACTTGAGCGCTTGTCTTGAGCATTTGTTGTTGGATACCTTTGTCAGAATGTACATGATTAAAATAGAGTGCAAGATGACTGTGTTTTTACCTCGCAGGACCATAAAGAAAATCACTCACATGGCAAAGTTATTCTATTCAGGGAAGAAATTGGACCATTGCTTAGAAAGTTAAATAAGTTTAAAAAAAATGCGGATGCCTACAATCAATATGATCTGAATCATTTCTACATTCAACTGTTCAAAGTAATTGAAATAAATAATTTATTTATTTATCATAAAATCTAAAACAGATTCCAGTTTTATGTATCCTCTCGTCGCAAGGCATTAGAGAGGAATAAAACGTGGCACCTATCAGGATTTGCTTTATCTTCACTGTGCAAAGAGCTCTGCCTCTCTTTGAACAATACCACATAAATCTTTCATTCCAACTTCTTTATTTCAAAGGTAGCGTTCCTTAATAAATGTATGGTGTGGTGACCCGATAAGGAAATATTATGACCTAAGGCGTTGTGATGAACTACAGAGGAAATGCTCCTGAGCGTCTTCATTGCCGCGGGGGACAACTTGAGAAAGAATCGCATGTATTAATATTTACAATAAAGAAAATATATGGTGTTGATCAAATGGTAAATGTGATTGTTTTTATGCCAATTTAAATTATTTTAAATATACCACATCACCGATTAGAATATATTATATATAACCTTTAACTGCATTTTTGCTGTGTTTTTCTGTGGGAAAAAATACACAGCATCATATATTGTCTTGAAAATCAACTTAATTATATCAGGAAATCAGCTCCCTTTTTCAAAACATTTCAAACAAGCTGTCTTAACCGGCAGGCATGAAGTGCTCTGCTCTCTAATTAAAAATCCCTAATCTAATTCGTAATTCTGTTTTGCCAATAAGCACATGTTAGGGTCATTATTGACTCCCTGGTTAATGCCGAGCTGTTCTTTAGCGAAATTCAATTTAGCTGAAGATTGAGGCAACACAATACTCTGCTCTGCTATCACTTTGCACAGAACTGTATGCTGTGTGTTATATTTAATTGTCTGGGGTTTTTTTTTGGCCTTAACGTAAATGTGAACATCCAGGAGGGTCTCACCCCGAGCCATCTGAAGAAGGCAAAGCTCATGTTCTTCTACACCCGCTACCCCAGCTCCAATGTGCTGAAAACTTTCTTCCCTGATGTCAAGGTAATTAAATTTTTTAATATTTAACAAAAATTAAAAAAAAAAAACCTTTTTATTTAACATGCAAAACAAAGCAGCCGCTGTGTTTGTCCTGCGTTTCACTCCCCGGTATCTACTTGTCAGTGTGTGTTTGGGACAGAAAAATCAGCAGTGTGTCGGAGGAGAGAAACAAAAACGCAGAGGGTTTAAATAACAAAGCCACTGAGCTGCTAGTATGTCCTGGGGGCAGAGGGAGATACAGGGGCATTCTCTCTTTAAAAAAAGCCACTCCAGTCAGCAAATGGAGTGACAAAGGACTCTGTAGGAAAGGCATTGCTATTGAGTGTCAACAGAGAGTTGGTATTAGAGACTTGTGCGGCTGCAACCAGGCGGCGGTGAGCTGTCCCTAAACACAACATCCTGTGTGTTTTGGCCTTGGTCTCGTGCCATGCCTCCTCTTCTTTTTGTCTTCTCTCTTGTCTCCTTATCTGCATCCTGTTGTCGGCTCTTCTCATTCATGCTATTCAGTCCTCTTTTTTTTTTTTTTCTTTCCTATTTGTAGCATGAGCTCCCACTCACCTCTCCTGCCTCCCCCACCAATATTCTCTAAATACCTTTCCACTTTCTCTTTACTTCTCCTCTCCTCTCCTGGATCTCAAAGCCAGTTCAGGGGCCCCCCTGCCCCTCAATCTGCTCTGACCCCCGGGGTCAGGGGGGAGGATGCTGCAGCCCTGCGAACGTCTCCACCTTGCTTACAATCCTGTGGTGGGAAGTGGCACTGGACAAAAGAGCACCTAATCCCAGTGTCTGATTCCATCCTATCAGCCCGAGTCAATGAGAGGGAAGCTTCCTTCTGTCCTTATGCCGCCGCTCTCTCACCCACCACACCAGAGAGAAGAAGCTTCTTTGATGCTTGCCCAGCCCTTAGGCATTTTTTTCCTTCTTTCTGGATGATGAGATAGAATAACAAGACTAATGTCAAGACTGAGTTTAGAAACACAGAGCCCCGACAGATGTTTTTTCATCCTGCACATTGGTGGGAAAAGATCAGAGCAATTAATGTTGCGTGGAGTGACAGACCATTAGGTGGCATTTTGCCTTGCAGGTACAGGTTTACAGTCAATTATGGAAAAGGTTTCTCAAGCCAAAGCACCAGAATGTCATTTAATTTTAAATGAATAACGCGGAGAATAATGTTTTGTTATGATTAAAAAATTATTACATTGTATATTTCGAACATGGTCTGAGTTCTTCCGTTTTAGGGGCTTCTTCACTGGGAGGTCAAAGGTCGAGCCACGCTGAAGGAGACGGTTGTGTCAGTGGTGTAACATCTAGTATTGTTTTCTCTACATCTCTAGTTCAACCGCTGCATCACCTCTCAGCTGATCAAGTGGTTCAGCAACTTCCGGGAGTTCTACTACATCCAGATGGAGAAGTTCGCCCGCCAGGCCATCGTCGACGGCATCAGCGAGGTCAAAGACATCACAGTTAGCAGGGACTCGGAGCTGTTCCGGGCACTGAACATGCACTACAACAAAGCCAATGACTTCCATGTAAGTGTCTCATTCGTCATCTGTCTCTCATAGTCCACTTTGTATTGTTTGATCACTACAAAGTACAATGAACATTAGTTTTTGTTGAAGAGGTTTATGCTCTTAACAGATAAACAAGGTTTGCTTAAAGTAGAAGATTATATTTTCAGTTCTGTACTACTTAAGGTCGGAACCTACATCTTAAAGGAAATATTCAACATTTTGTAAAACACGATTGAGATGAGAAGAGTGTCCATACATTATAGTCTGCAAGCAATTAGCTTAGCTTAGCACAAGTTTGGAAACAATCGCAACAGAACACATACTGCGAAGAACTCTAAATGAAATTATATATCTTGTGCAAATATAAACTGGAAAGTAAATTTTCAGTTTTATGCACCAGACTATCGTTTGGCTCTGACTAATTGCTGGACAACCAGCAGTGTCTAAGAAATAGTCCAACACCTCACCCCCCACCTATTGTCTGGCTAGATGTTTCCCCCTCGTTCCAGTCTTTATGCTAAGCTAAGCTGATTGGCTGCTGATTGTAGCCTAATATTTATTCTCCACCAGAAAGCCAACAAGCACATTTCCCAAATTGCCAAACGATTCTTTTTAAAGCATTAGTGTTGACGCATTCAGCACATCAGTTACTAAGCTGTTAAAGTACGTCAGAGTTCTTGTCAGCATGTGCTGCGGTCACGTATGTCCGTGTGCTGACCTGTGTGTCAGTGCTGCACCTGTGGCTGGCCGGCCTTTACAGCCTTTATCTAAACTCCAGAGTGATGCTTTATCAAACTGTGGGAAGAGGAAGCCGCAAAATCCCACTAAAACAACTCAGGATTAGAGGACCAGCACGCCTGAGCGAGGCTGAGATTGCTACTGATGCGGAATGCTGAGAAAGACGCTGCGGATTCCGAGGGAGAAGGCCGTTCGGTGGGAAAGGGACGAGACCGTTTTCTTTACCTTGGGACCAAGACATTCCTTTCCCAGGGATGCTTTTGTGTCAGGAGATGAGGGGAAAGAAAAATAACTTATGCCAACAACTGTAGTGCGAACCGGCCAGTGGATGGGAAACCAGGGCTGCGGGGCGTATTTTCTCCCAGCATCCCTTGCATCTATTCACTCTCTGGTGTGTTATTATGATTTCTGCTGTCTGATATGGACAGCTCCCAGATTCTTACCCTGACTTCAACCAAACCTAACCCCAACCCAGATTCTAACCCTAACCGACAAAAAAATAAAAAAATTCCCCAATTAATTAAAAACATTATAGGAAAATCCTATTCAGACTTTACATTTAAATTGTAAACATTACTCTTTTTCCAACCTTAATTCAAATTGATGTAATCATAAAATAGGATTTACCTGGACACAGCTCAGCCCCAGCAGGCCTTTCCTCTGCAGAGGGTGGATAGCGACAATTGCAACACACAATGATCCAGGGGTCCTATGTGCCCTGATGTGTCCTATAATATTAGAAAAATAATAGGGAGCTTTACAAGGATCTAGAAATTGAACAAACACAGAAACAATCACTTGACACTAAGGCTGGACCCACAAACTCATAAACATATCACTAAGGAAACTACAGAAAACAATGAAAGGTATTTGTAAATGGAGAAGCTAAGCAAAAATAAATATTTTACAAAAACAAGCTCAGCTAATGGCTAATGTGAGAGTGGAGAGCTTGGAGTCTGTCAGCCAGCGCGTTGACTTTGGCTCCCCATTTCAATGGCCCAGTCATCGAGATCATTTAATTTAACACTTCCCAACCCATAACCCCCATCTTAACCCTATTCAACCACAATTATATTTATGTTTTAACCTAAACCTTACCAGTCAGCTGAGTCTTATACTTGTCCATAATCTTTATAATCTTCAACTTCTTTCCATTTTCTCAATGGATCCACGATCATGCTTTGTTGACTATTCTCTCACGGTGAACCCCAGGGAAGAAAGAGCTCACCAGCAGTTACTCCGACTTGAAGAAAACAGGACTAGCTAATCAAAGAGGCCTATAATTGAAAGTTAATGACTGCAGCATTGCATTTATTGTATGTGTGCAGAGAACAAAGAGATCAGCTCCCTTTCATCACTTTGAGTGTTTGAAGAATTGCGCTACAGGTCTTCATTTCATATATCATTGTCTTTGAGAAAGCTGAAGATAGATGGCTTCACTGTGTGTGTAACAATAATAATTTTTTCTCTGATAGAATAATGTTCTAGCTTGATTGACTTCCACTGAAAAAAATCTGTTTTCCAGGTTCCAGACAGATTCCTGGAGGTTTCTGAAATCACCCTGCATGAGTTTTACAACGCCATCTCCGCCGCCAAAGATTCCGACCCCTCGTGGAAGAAGGCCATATACAAGGTGATCTGCAAACTGGACAGCGATGTCCCTGAAGAGTTCAAGACATCTTCCTATTTATAGGCATAAAGTGCAGAAATGTACAGGTGAAGGAACTCGGCGAGTTTTGAAGTTAGTCCCTTGACAGTATTATTTTGTTGTAGTGCATTTTAGTGAGGTGAAATGTAGATGTTAAAGAAATGATTAGTTTGTTAATCTGTAAAAAAAAAAAGAAAGAAAAGAAAAAAAATCCATAGTCTGAAATGTTGTTGTTTTACTTTTATCAATACTCAGGTATTGATTAAAAATAATGCTGTTGTGGTTTACACTATTGTTTAGTATTTCTTCTTATAATCTGCCTCAACACATTTAGAGAGTTATTGATTTTGTGGGTGTGTAAAATTGTTTACAACATTGTAATCATTTGTAGTGTGGCCTTATTTAATTGAGTTGGAAGAGGGTTTTTTTTTGGCAGTTATCGACAGTATTAGATTTGTTTTCATTTTTTCTTAGCTGTTTGTGTGTTGTGTACATGTACAAGCCCTGCTGTTGTATGTTGCATAATGTTCTTTGAATTTGTTGTAAACTATGAGCTTGACGGAATGTGCATGTGAGATTAATGCAAGTGACTGTCATGAGTTTTGCTATCAAGTATAAAAGTCGTGTAAAGAACAATCATTTTCAGATATTTCAGTCATAAACATTGTACTGGATGATTATTGAAATTAAAGATGCACTAAATTATAATATAAAATACATGTATTTGGTGTGTTATGGTTTTTCTTGGCAAAAACATGAGGATTTTTTAAAAATGTTTATGAGAAACAATATACTGCAGGTAGCATGCTTTATCTCTGGTTGTAAATGTTTAACACTCCTGTGGAAATGCTGCGTCCCAGTGCTGAGCCCCTAAGGTGCCTCTAATCCACGTCCAGCAGCCAGCTGTTAAACTATGCTGTCCTCTTTGTTCACCGAAGCCAATTCAAGTCAACTTTCTAAGGCCTGCATTCATTGTGTGGCTGTTGCGGATGCGGACAACTGCCATGTCTTAAAAACAGCCACAATGCATTCCCTCCTAATGACTAATGCCCGAGGTGACCTCATATCACAGTTGTGCCACCGAAGCAAAATTCCACAAACGCACTGGCTCTTTCTTCCAGGCACCCGCTCAGAGCAGGCCGATCGCTTTCACACACACACGCACAGATGAACAAGCAAGTTTGGTGATGTCAGAAAAATCACAGATGAGATGATCACTGATGCCTTAAACCAGACAATAAAAGCAGTGGATTAAAGGTGATGAATCATATCAAGCTGTCAATTGTGTATTTCACTGTGAATAAATATAATGGTAAAACAGTAAATCATCGGCGTATAATCATATTTTCAATACTAATTATTTTATGTTTACAGATCATTTTACTCTTGAAATTAAAAAAAAAAAGTCTTGCAATGTGCCTTTAAAATAAAGGCTAATACTATAAATGTACTGTGGACAACAGCATGTAGCACTTTAATAAACGTTCTGTTTCCTGTCACTGTGCGAGATGACATTGTCAGTGCCCAAAACCAAACATTTAATTGGAAAACCTGTTAGGCACCCAAGCACCAATTACATCAGAAATGATAACATTAAGGAAATTAAAACATTAGTTGGATTGGTTGATGACAAAGACTGGAGACAATAAACCTCACTAATCTTTTAATAGACATTTCTTTCCAATTAGATCAGTCTCCTTCAGTAAATTGATTTACATTCTCGACTCAATTAAAAATGCCTCTGGTTGAGCCAAAGTGCTTCGTTCAAATTAATTTGTTGTGACATTTTCTGAACAAGACTTGGTCACCTCTGATATAATGAAAGAAAACAAAGAAAATACCTCCAGTTGTTTCACCGCCTCTGGCTGACAAGGCTTCAACTTCAAAAGTGCAACGTGAAATTATGTGAGAGTCTCCGATAAAACAAAGCATGTTTTGTAAAGAATATGAAATGAAAAGTAAAAAGGCAACAGGACGTGATAACATTTCAAATAAAAAAGACACAGGTTGATAAGATTCTCTGCCACTTAAAAATGTACTTTTATACAATTACTAATGTTTGCAAGGCTGTTGTTTTATCAGTTTCACAGAGAAAGAGATAAATAGAGAATTTGCACCAAACAGAGTGAATAGTTTCTAAAGATGGATGAAGCTGATCACAGAAGAAGAGTAACAGCATCATCTAGTGAATCTCTGATGAAATACACTCAGCTCAGTTTCCCTCAGAGACATCAGATTAATGTGACAGCACCAATGTGACATTATTTGGTGTATATAGAGTGGGTGGGTTTTTGTTTTTACATTTCAGCCAATAACTAGCTTTTATTTAGATTTAAATCTACACTATAAACCAATGTTTGAAGCCATTCAATGTGTGGCTTTAGAATCTGTTGTGAACAAAACTCTCCACACAGGGGTGCACTTGTCACTGTACTGAACTGTTGTTGGGGGATACTTCAAAACTGCTGAACAGCAAAGACTCCAGGGAAGTGGACACTGTGAAATCTCATCATCGTCGTGTTTTATACATTTGAGAGGAAGGAGAGAACAGCCGATGGTGCACAGTGTCACTATGTGTGTGTGGTATATTGTTAATGAAAAAATTGAGGGTCTGTCTCCTTAGCAGGGTCCTGGAGAGACAAAGGCAGGATCAGAAACCCCTGAGCTGGAGAATAGAGGGAGCTGTGGGACTGGGGGGCACTGGGACGGTCTCTGTTTAATCTCATGCTCGTAGATACAGACGCTTCTCCAGGCTTATTCTGTGAGGGCGCTGGGAGCAAGAGGGAGTGCAACTTGAGAATGGAGGCCACTGACTTTAGGCTGCCCTTCAGACAACCACTTCTTAGTGTAGTTTGGTGTGATCACCAGTAAATCTTTATTAATTTTAATTGGAGCCCCCATTTAAAAGAGCAATTAAAGCGGATTAATCGAGCCCATCCCGTATAATGTCTTCTGTTAATTAGTTTGTCAGCACTGTTTTAATATCGCTTAATGACTTCATATTTCAGGGATGACATTAAAGGGATGCTGAAGGAAAAGAAATGGCCTTATCACAATGCGCTGCTTTAATGGGAGATGTCCCCAGCCAGCGGGCAAGGTCAGGCCCGGGGCCGCTGGGGAGGAAGGGGCTTCAGGGTGGCACCGAGGCAGCCACCTCCAGGGATATGGTGCCTCACACACAGACACACACATACACCACCACACAGTCAGCTTCACACAGTCTCTCTCATTCACTCTTATACTCTCATTGAGGAAGGGGGATAAATGGAGAACTGTGGTTGTTTGTGAGATTTAGCTGAAAATGAAAACACAAAGATTTGATGGTGAAAGTGGGTGAGTGAGGTAGTTGAGTAATTATAATTACTATTATTATTATTGTAATTATTATTAGAAGAAGAAGGAGAAGAATTAGAAGAAGAAGAAGATTTATTTGTATAGCACTTTTCTTTACAACAAAGTTGCAAATTGCTTCATACAGGATAAACAGTAGTACAATTAAATTAAATTAAAAAACACCGACAGATAAAAAACCTTCAAGTGAGTTTTAAGAAGTGACTTAAAAACTGTAACAGATCTAGCATCACAAGTCACCAGTCAGGCCCTGGGAACTTCCAGAAGACCATTTTCTGCTGATCTATGATGACGTGCAGGCTCAGGGAGTCAGTTAATCCTTGATATGTATTGGGTTAAGCTTTAAAAGTCTTCAATAAAATCAATGTGAAATCAAACGGAATGCCAATGCAGCGAGTCTGAGTAGATCACAGAAATCTAGCCGGGGAAAGAAAGCAGACGTGGACAACATTGCTTTAGAACTGGAATGTTAAGAAGGATTCAATATTTGAAATTGATATGATTTAGAAAAACAGGTTTGGACAAACTACTTTGCTTGGTCCTCAAAACATAGGCCAGAATCCAATAGAACTCTAAGGCATAAGTGCTCAAAGAAATAGAACTATGAGTAAACAACGAATGCAATCAAATGTGCACCTTACTGAATCAGGAATTGTGCATGGATGTTAGACATATAATTGGCCCCTTTGTGTAAATTGTGGCCCCCTTATGGCCCCTGATTTAGAAAAATCCTAGATCCACCACTGCTTTAATTTACCCTTTTATAAGTTCAATATTTAAATATGCACATTAAAAACCTGCTGACTTCATTTCATGATGCATGCATTGGCCGATATCATTTCACTTGTTTCATATGCTGCATATATGTTTCATCATTATTATCAAGAAAAATCCTGAGATATTTAATAGAAGCACTTATAAACTAAAGATGCACCTCTGCTCAGAGATGTACTTCACTGTATCGGTTACACGGTGTATTTACATGAGCCTGTGATGCTCCCCTCACAGTGACACTGAGCCAAAGGTGGCCAGGCAGCAAGAAGTTGATAAAAACCAACAGCACATCCTCCTTATTGCAGCCGTGGCTGGCGTGCATCCCTGCTAATTTGAGTGTGCCCTCGCACCTCCACTCTCCTCAGCAGATTCATAAATCTCATTCCCATTATCCCGCTAATTAGCCGGGATTACAGGAGCATGTAATGCCCCCGCTTCCCAATAGATTGATTGGAGGACGGTCTCTTTGTTTTGAAATCACTTCCTGATTGATGTACAGAGCCCTAGTTTGCAATTGTAATGGCCCAGATGTTAACAATCAAATGCGTTTCCGCTCCAGGAAGTAACAGTCTGTCATGGAAGAGGAGCCAGCCGAGCGTGTAACGACACATCACAGGAGTGTGGGGAAGGAGGGACTGCAGAGGAGGGGAAGGAGGGATGGAGAGGGGGGGGTTAGGTACTGAAGCCCTGGCTTGGATTGCTGCTGAGAGAGGGCAACATGTCCAGGCCTACAGTCTATGGTCCAGGCCCATCCCTCCATGTCAACTCTGTGTTTTTGGAAGCTTGTGCAGAAGAGAAATGGTTTCGTTGGCTTTTCTGATCTTGTTATTGTTCTCATTTGTTTGAATTGGATCCTAATTCATTGTCTTCACGTACACAATTGCAATTAAAGACATCGATATTAAAAGACCTGGATAAACTGGTTATAGGCTACAAGAAATACAAAGCCCTTCATCAGCACATTAGTGTTGACAATGTCATCATCAGTGCCAGTTTGCAGTGCCCCGAACTCTGAAAGCAAACCTCTTTGCCAACAGTAGAGGGCACTATTGTCTAACCAAACCGACCACTCGGCTTTCCTCATCATTCCCTCTTTTTTCTTACCCTTCACCAATAAATCACTTTCCCGGATAGTTAATGGATATAGAAGCAGATCATGAGTGAGCTATCTATGGGGCGATAATTTAAGTGAAGATCCCCGCAATGATTGCAGTGAAAGGTTATTTATTTCAACAATAATGCAGGACACAAAGGGGGAAATCTGGGCAAGATTACCAGCTAGGGTACGCTAGAGTGCTCATCTCCAATGGAGCAGCGTGTAAATTGGGTTCACTTTCCCCAATGAAAATACAGACTGCAGTTTATTTCAACTTTATGCACATGGAAGGCTGAGTTTTCCTCTCAAGGGTGGCTGGGGACTTAGAGATGGCTGTGCATGTGAGGGGAGGGTGGGTTTAGACCTTGACAAATGCCCCTTTTGTCCCTGAGTCTCTGGAAGGCTGAACTATTGAGGTATGGTCCCCCATCTACCAGATTCCTACTCTCTTCTAATTAAAAAGCATGATGACAATAAGGAAATGGTCGAAAGCACGTTGGCCTGAATAATGGACAAAAAAAGCACAGGTTTCTAGATAGAGGGTAAAAATTGGTGTGTGTCTGCCCTTGTGTGCTTCACTATGTGTGTGTGTGTGTTTGAGTGCATGTGTGTTGTGCACACAGGGATGCTGGGTGCTATCGATTGACCGTGTCGGTGGAGAACCACAGGGCACTGAAGCCAGAGCCACAGACACTCAACTCATGCAGAAAAATGCATGATTAGGCCCAACTGACATGTCTAAAAAGTCCTGGAGAGGAAGGAGAGGAAATGGCTCCATATGCTGCCCCATGTGGTCACAGCGTCCTCAAAGTGGACGGCATCCGCTCGCTGTCTGGTTCTGCATCACTCCCAGTAGCCTCTAATCATCAGGGTCGACAAACAATGGCACCAGTAAACACACGCCAAAGCAGAGTAAAGGAACTTAAAAGTGGCAGCATGCGACGCTCAGCACACTTGGGTATACAATGTATACTTTTACATGTCTGTCATGCTCCAGGCTTTCAACAACGCTGTCAGCCAAGATATGCATCGGACATGGATCCAGTGCTGTGTGAGATATAACCATTGGGTAAAGAATGGGAGCCCTTGAGCTGCATGATAAGCACTGTCACAGAGACATATGTATCTATGCTATGCTCTGCTTAACGCTCCAGCAGGCTTTGGTTGACTTTACCTGGGGTGGCAGGTGGATTCCTCTGCTCGGTGCCAAAGCTCAGGAGTGAGAGGATCAAAGCAGGAGTGGAGCAGAGAACGAGTCGCTGAGAGAGGGGAAGTGAAGGGGTGTCTTCAAGACTCCAGGGTTTGGACTCTTCAGGGGGGATCTCTATCCCCAGATGGGCCTCCTGATCATCAGACTGCTTCCTCAGGGTGATGGAAGCTAAGCAGCCGTGTCAGTGCTGCCTTCTCTCCAGATGGGTGGATCACAGGTCGAATCGTCCCAGACAACTGACTGGGGACATTTGGGTGGCTGGTCCCAGGGGGACAGCATGGGACAAGAGAGAACCTGCCTGAGACTGGCAGCTGCAGCACTCCCTCTTGGCCTAACATACCCGAGGGTGTACCTGCTGCTCAGCTTGTGCCCCAGTGGCATGTGACAAATGGTGACATGCTTCTGCTCCCCTGCTTTGTTAGATTGGTGGCCCTGATTGAAAGGAAAGCAGCAGGCATCTCTCAGATCCATATGTCTGCAGAGAGACAGAGAGAAGGAACGAGAGACAGGCAAACTCATCTGCAGCTTTACTGAACACTCAGACAAATGAAAATAAAGTGATATCATTCCAGCACATAAACGTATGCAATTTTCGGCAATAATGGGGCAGCAGAGTTGAGCATATGCACCGCCGTCTTTTTATTTACATATGGATGAGTCCATTTTTGTTTTTATGCACACCACTCTCTTCATTAAAATGTGCAGCTCAAGTCATTCAAAGACGGATCATATTTCATGGAGGAATAAGGAGCGTTCCAAAGGATTTTGAAGAAATAAAACAAGAAAGAAGACAACTGAGCCGAGCCCTCCACTGAAGTTCCTGCAGCCTTTATTAAACGTGTGGCATGATTGATAACCTGTCAGTCATCGGAATAATCACGACCAATCCCGTCTCTCGCAGCCAGCTCTGCTTCCCACCCTCATCCTTTATGCCCCTATCACCCCCAACACATCCACTTGCCATTGAAAACCTGTAATTGAATGAGTTTTTGTCATTATTGTGATTAATCATATTAATTTGAACTAATTAAGAGATGGTTGAAAGTTATGACAATTAGATTAATGAAATTAGTTTTAACTTTTTTCCCCCCAACCTAATAAAGAAGGAAAAATCAGACCAGGACTGTTACGAAACAGTCGGCAATCTGGATTTTGGGACTAATTGAATGTCTGATTTTATTAATGATGAAATTTATAAAAGTCCTTGAGGGGCAAATTAACGCAGATTCAGCTGCTAAGAGTGGAAAATTAATTAAAATTCCTGGAGATATTCCTGTCATTAAAGGCACAGGCCCTGTTAACAGTGGTCCTACTGTGACAGGCTGGTGTGTACACAGGGGCCGTCCACACTGACTGCAGGGAGATATGTGGGGGTTTTTTCAAAAAGCTTTACAAAGCCCTCTTCAACTGGGATCATTAGAAATTTAGAAGAAGGGTTTTCTTACCTCCTGTCTTTACACTTGATTTAAATCTAAAAGCTTGGGCCTGGTCAGGCTCCTTGCTGTATGTGAGTCACTACAATTTCATACATATTATAATGTTTTCAGATCAGTGATGGCTGTTACCAGTGGTGTAGGAAGTACTCCAACACTTTACTCAACTTGAAGTGCAAATAAATGGATCAAAACGTATTAAGTACCACATTCTTCTACTTCATCAACTGAGCTTACTACTTATTCTGTTTAACACAAGACAGACAGTCATATTATTAAAGGAGGCTGTAGATGATGCTACTGAAAACACTTATATGGTCATATCTATTAATGGCAGAGTCTCGGCTTCATGTGTTTCTTCTTCACCAGTGATACTGTTGCTGCAGGAGGCGGGGTCTAATATTACCTGATCACTCTGATTGGATCAATGGACAGGTTCCTCCGTCATTATTGATTACTTGTAAAACAATGTGAATGAAAAAATGCAGTGGAGTAGAGAGCACAGATATTTACTGGAGTATTAATCAAAAGTACCTGAAAATAAATCTACTTAGGCACATTAGTATTTAAGTAAATATGTTGATACTTGTCTCCGTTGTTTTCAAGATTCAGGGTCAAATAAGGGTTAAACTGTTCTTGTTTAATTGTATGTTTAAGATGAGACAAGATAAGACAATCCTTTATTATTCCCACAATGGGGAAATTTGCAATATTATAGCAGCAAGAGTGAAAAATAGGCATCAGTAAGTAATAATAAAAACATGCAATGCTTAAAGAAAAATATAAATGGAATAAAAAATGATGAATACAGTGCAAAAACAGAAATAGATATGTACAGTGTGAGAATATGTACAGTGAATGGATTGCACATGAACCAGACAGAATGGATATAGCACAGTTTGACAGTTAAACCAGAGTTAAAGCTTCAGTCCATAATGGGCACATGTAGTTCTACTGGGAGCAGAGCTGGTTGTACAGTCTTACTGCTGCAGGAAGGAACGACCTGCGATACCTCTCCCTCAGACTCTTGAATAGCCATGCATGTGCACTACCTTAAACTGATCATCCAAGGATGATTCTTAAAAAGACTGGTGATCCTTTAACTTTTCCTCTGGCACCATCATCAGGTGAAACTTTAAATGTTTCTCATAAATTGTCGATTCACTTATGACAAGAAATCATTCCAATAATCTAGGGAACAAGACGGTGCGTGTTAGTATTGCCCCTGTGAGCATGCTGACATCATTTAGTCTGAAGTCTGTCTTGTTTTTTAAATTTAAATTGTGAAAACTTTATTCCTACTCTTTGCTTCCAAATCAAATTCAGTACCTGACGCAAACTGTTGTTATGAGTTGTGTTAGGGACTAGCAAGTTAACAACGACTAGTCAAGTAATATTAAAACACTAGCTATATAGGACACGTTGAGTAATTCCTGTTTTTAAGTTACAACAAACCCTTTATCTTTAAAATGTTCGTCAGGAAGAGATGATACTTAACTTTCTTCGATGATACTTAACTTTCTTGAATTTAGAAAAAGTTCATTTCCATATGAGTCAAAGTGCAGTGTTTTGGGTCCAGTCCAAACAATCCCCTTTCTGTTGCCAGTGATTGACACCCAGGTCAAACCCTGCCACTCCGGGTGCAGTGGGGGTCTGACACTTGTGTTGCATGGGCTCGCTGTGCTCCTCCAGCTCTGCATATTCACCAGCCTGTCTCCCTCTCTGCAGGCCAATTCATAATTAACAGCTGTTGGCTTGTCAAGAGTGGCCCTGGCTGTGGCACACACATATATTTATATTCACTGTGAAGACCCCCCTTGCCATGGATGGATTTCAGAGGCCATGAACCCATCCTCTTTCCCTGAATGATGGACACTCACCTGAAAGCTCAAATACATACTCAGTCAACCTGCTCTCACCAGCCCAACACCCCTCCCTCCCTTCCCTCCTCTCTCTCTCTATCCCTCTCTCTCTCTATCTCGGATTCCAGCTCATTCAGTTTCTCTCCCTCTCTCCTCTCCCCTGCTCAGCACCTTCTGCCACCATGTCAGGAACTTTTGCATTAAGTCCAGTCCGTCTGGCCTGCGAGGAGGCAGTGTATGAAAATGAAGTGCGGCCGCGGCTGTGCTATGTGTGTTTGTCATGCCTGTTTAGCTGAAGTTGAAATGTAAATATAGACCGCGGGAGATCTCGGCTGCGATCGGCTGCTTGAAATTCTAATAAACAAGTAGCTGTCCACCTGTAATAAATGATACCCATAAAAGGGGGTGATTCCTTGAGCAGATAAAGATGAAAAGTAATTGTTTGTGCTCACACAAAATTAATCAGATCAAAACAGGGGCAATCATTTTAAAGAGACACCAGACCCATAAAAAAGGTAAGGCTGTGATAAAGTATTGGCTATCAGGCATGCAGTCTGGAGGTTAGCATTACAATAATATGGAGGTTCCAGTATTCATGTGGCTGGAGATAGGATTATTGCATATATTCAAAGAGGGGAAATGTTTATAGTGCATACATATACAAGCGGAGGTTCACAAAGACATCCACGGTACAAGGTCATAAGCAATAGAGTTTCTATACAGGAGGAATTTTATAATTTAATTCAAACTGAAGTGAAAAATCTATAACAATTAACAATAATCATAATCAAATCCTTCTTAATATTGATTATACATGATAATCAATACTTACAATTAATATGTTAGTGATTTGGCATGATCAATAGAATACAGAGGCTATATTTAGAAATCATTATTGAGTCAATTAGAAAATTAATAGTTTGTAAAATAATAATTACAAGGACATCTTTGTTCTTCACTTCCCCTGATGACATTTGTGTATCAACGTTTTCACATTTGAAGTCTAATTTGAATGGCGGACGTGTCTTGTTTGTTTTGCCATGGCTAGCTTTCACTTGTATTGAAACGAACACACCCGCGGTGCCAGCCAGGGGTGTTCCCCTTCACCCAGATGCTATAGAGATCAACACACACAGCTCGTGCCATCCGGTCTGAGGGCCCAGATATGACAGACCACCTGGAAAGAGCAGCGGCAACGCAAACATGGTTATTTTCACAGCTTTGATATGCTAAACACACAAAAAGCCCCCACTCCGGCAAAAAGGGCCAATGTCTGCTGCCCGATGCTTAGCGGTACACATGGTGAGGACATAGAGGAGCTCTGTTCAGCTCTTATGCACTGGCTGTGGTCCTATGTAATGTGTTTACCAGAGCAGTGGAGAGAGACCCCGGATGCACACAAACAACGGTGCAGCTCAGTGCCCACCAGCCGCCTTGGAGACCATCCATACTCTATTTCTAGCACGAGGATTGTTCATTGTCTACAATAACATCTGTTTGCACACTTTCGTGCTTTCTGCTATTCTTCTTTTTTTGTCTTTTGGAATGATAAGACAGATTAACCTCAAAATGAACCACAGTTTACAAGAACAGTCTCCACCAGTCAACTGACAATAGCCTGTTTTTTTCTGCTTGAGTGCAAAGCTGCCAAACTAAAAGTACAATGAACTCAGAAGGTGTCAAATAGAAGAGATCAACAAGTCTTCCATTTAGCAGCTGTCCAAATTGAGTGGGTGATGAGGCTGAGGCTTCTCTGGAGGGTGTAGTATGCTTTGGCAAGTGTCTCGTCTAGTTACAGGCGAAAGATTGCATTTGAAAGTGAGGGAGCGCGGCAGCAGCCGAAGGCGGCACTTGTGCAAAACTCGCGACGCCGACCAAATTCCCTGCTCTCTTTATTCTTGTCTGGCAGGTTGTAATGGAGTTAATTGTACAATAAAAGCTATTCTCTAAATCATTTCCTCTCTGTCCATACAAGATTGATCACGGAACCAATCCTTTCTACTGCTGTAATTTTCATATTTAATGAGCGTGACACCAAAACTATTACACTAATTAGTCAAATCTCACATATCGGTAATGATGCTCGCAGTAATTAATATTGTATTTAATTAAAAAATGACCCATTTCAGTGGCTCGCACGCAGGCGTTGCCGCTTGCTTCGCCTGCGGTTAGGAGGGGATGTTGGGGAAGGGGTGTGTGCCGTGGGAGGATGGGGGTTGGGCCATTGGACAGCACGGTGGAGATGGATAGAGAGCTAGAGGAGACGGGGAAGACGTGGGTGTGGGGGGGGGGGGGGGGGGTGGACAGGTGTAGGTGCTGTGAGTGGCTCTCTCACAGCGGCTGCAGATTTCCAGTTTTCCTGCAGCATATGTCTGTGGGGTTAGCATGTGCTCGAAACACCCCCTCTCTTCCTCCACTGGAGGCAGCCGGCCTGCGTGATTTATGTGGGGCCCCTGTTCCACAGTGCATACACTGGAAAATCTCCAGTTTACACAAGAATTGCCTGAAAAATGAGATCTGTGACTACATTCTTTTCATTAGCGGCTTACGCTAGCGTGGAGCCTGGGAGCCTCCAAGCTCCTAATGAGGCGCACGCAGCCCCGTAGCCTCCCAGCTGCTCTCGGGCTCTCATTACCTACAACACTCATGTCACAAACACTCTTATTTAATTTCCGCAACAATTAAAAAGGAAAACAGTTGCTAAACTTGTGCTACTCGAGGCGGCTGCAGTGTTCAGCGTTCAGCGGCTGAAACTAAATGTTTGTGCAGCGAGAGCACACTCGACGACACACATTTTGATGTTCTGCTATAAAGAGAAGCCATAAACAACAGCTATATTTTGATAGTGTATTCTATGCAATATACAACCAAAGAGCTCCCAGATAGGAAATGACATTAGGATGGATATACAACAATGAAATTTTATTACCAGGGGGATCCAGTTCACAAATGCACACTTAGAAAACAAAAACCATACCTGTCTAACTGTGCTCTGACAGATATTCTCTGCATGTGGTCTGTTCGCCCTGCATTCCCACAAACAACATTCAATCTCGCTTATAGCATAAGAACATGCAAAGACCAGCCACTTTCCCCCCCGAGCCCACCCTCCTCCTCCTCCTCCCCTCCACCTCTCCAGCCATCAGTAACAAACAATGATGCTCTCGTCCCAGGCAGCAGTTCAGTTCTCTTATCTAAATAAGATTTAGCCTTCATTTAAAAGGGGCCTCCATCAGTTTGGAGAGATGGCAGAGGAATAGTCGGCAGGATAGAAGACCTAGGGCACCTCATTTTATCTTTATTTATGTCTCTCTGCCTCGCTCTCTTTCCCAGCAGCAGGACTGGGTGTGCACATGCCACCACCGAGACGCACTCAACAATGTAATTGGGGTGATGAAAAATTATCATGATTGGGGGCATTGCCTCTCTCTCTCTCTCTTTCTCTCTCTCTCTCCCCCCACGTCACCCCCCACCCCTCGTCGCCCTGTGCTCCTCCAGCCCACACCCGCTCCTCTCCGACACCCTCTCCCTGCAGCCCCCCCCCACGACCAGTAATAACATCTCCGGGCCCATCTGTCACCATCTAATGTGACAAAGTTTTTATCGCATGTATTAAGGCGGCCAGATTAAAAAGTAAATACGGCAATCTCACCAGGCCCTCACGCTGGCAGGTTATGGCACATTTCACGGTGGCCTGAGCACCTCATCAGTGTTCCGCCGCCTGTGCCCCTGGCAGGGAAACAAACAGGCCCCCAGGGAGCGGAGCCTAAGGGGGGGTGGAGGTAGCAGGGACCATGGTGGGGTTGTGGTTGGCTGCAGGGGGGGAGAAAGAAGGGGATGGGAGGTGCTCGGCAAGCAAGGGGGATTGGGGTTAAGGAGATGTTAACGGATACCATTAATGTTATATGTCTTCTTCCCCAAGAGGTAGACGGCAGCCTATATTACCCCTTTGTTCCCCCTACGTTTTCTGCTCCCGCTCTCTGTGGGTTAAGAGTGTGGAAAAAAATGGAAGGCTGCACTGTGGAGAGAGAGGAGAAGAGGTGGAGGGTTATTGCAACCGAGAGGATATGGCACCATGGTCTTCTGATCAAGGGTTTCTCATAATAACTAAAGCATTGAATTGAATGTTGATTCTCCCAAACTTCATGCCCGAACCAGGTGATTCATCCGTGATATGAGCATACCCTCAGTCATCCTCCTCCTCCTCGCATCGCTCTGCATCCATGGTCAGTGGCTCGCTTCTAACGCAGGGTGTTTTCCATCTGGTCCATCCATCCCAGCTCTGCACTCAGGAGGCAACACACTGTGGCTCCCAGCACCACGGCTGGCAGATGGGGAACTGAATGCAGTGTGCCTGTCAGATTAGCTCCTGTAATGGCTCATTTGGGCTCCTATGAGGAGATATTAGCACATGTGTTCCATACGTCTGTGCTGAGCTCCATTACACTGCCAGGAGAATTCTTCATAAACACAAAACGCACACTTCAGGAGTCATCTTAACATGAGAGACCGAGTGGAACAGGGTAAGCGAGAGTTTTCTGGAAATGTAACATCTGAGTACACGACGACTGAACAACATCGATTCTGGAGGACTCTAGACAGCAATTTAAAGCATGAAAAGTGCTGTTTATTTGTGTCCCGCACACGCTCTTAGGTGTGCCATTAATGAAGTGGCCGAGGCCGCTTTAAATAAAGCCTTAATGAATCTTAGCAGCAGCAGGCTTGGCAGAGCAGCCGACAGAACAGGGTGCGCAGATTGTCAGCCGAGCACCTGGGATAGCTGGGCTGCGTGCTGGGCTGCATGGCTGACAGGCTGGCTGCTGACAGCTTTGTGACAGGTCAGTGTCTGTGCCGGAGCACTATCTGTAGCCTCCTCCAGAGGGAGAGCCGGTGAACATGTGTAGCTGTCTCTCTGCCTGTCATTAGGGGGTGCTTAGTGAGAGGGCCCCAACGCGCCACTCCAGTTCACAATTAACTTTGCAGGGTGCCGGGTGTGACAGACAGTGGATAGTGCAGGATGCTGTCGGGCCAACAGCGAGGACAGGGCGGCCGCTGTGCTGCTCCCGTCCTCAACAGATGCTAGTTCAGATCCCTGGGACCTCGGTGTCACTGACCAGTCTCATTGCCACCACGCTCCACAGACCTGAGATGGCACTTGGACAAAGACCAGGAAATTCATTGGCAGCAAATACTCCATACACATGTCTCACTCTGCATAATGTAGTGGAATGGACCACTGACAGGCTAGTTTGCTGCGTTGAGCTACGGTTACATCCATACTACTTAATTTTCATTTGAAAACCCACTCCTATTTATACGCCTGACATCTACATTACTCTGGAGTTTTAGAGCCACTAAAACTGAAATTTGGAAGTGCAGCTCAATTTTAAATCTTCTGGGCTGCGCAGAAAATTTGTTGTTTGGAAACCATGACATAGACAATCATAACCGCTTGCTGATAGGTTCTTCCCGGGCACAATGTAGTTTTCGCTGATTCGTCAGACTCCTATCACATGACCTCATTCTGAAAGGAAAAAAACGGCTTTAGCTCGGGTACTGTAGAACGCAACATGAGTAATCAACTACAAGCGTTCCTGACCATAATGTCTTTGCTAACAGCTGTTTAGCAGTTAAATTAAACCATTACACAACTGCTTAAATGTGTAGAAGATGAGCTATTTGAGCAATCTGCAACAATTCCTATGTCCAGTAAGGTAATAGTATGGATGTATGGATATCTGCAGTGTAGTTAAGGCTTAATAGACTGCATTCATGCTACAGGTCAACAAAGTAAAATGCCACAAGGCCGTCTCATGACACATCTTATTTTTAATCTGTCCACACTTAATGTCTGCACAAAATGCAGCTACATGTGTTGTTGCAGCCTTAGATGGAGACACTTTTCTGCACGGAGGCCTTCTCCATCATGTCTCAGCAGGCCAGTGCATTCATGTTTGTGTATGAGCGAGAGGGTGTTTGTGATCGAGCGTGATGTGATGACAGGCTGTGATGTCCACCGAACAGGCCACACCACAGACAGAGGACACCCACGGTGCTGAAAAGGCCAGGGAAACAAACACTTTGGAGTCAATTCACCAGAAAGGAGCCCAGCAACAAAGGTCAAGTGGACACATTACTGGACTCAGTGAGGAAGACACAGGCTTTATAGGGCGGAAGAAATCAATTTATAATCTCCTAACCGAAGGTTTTTCCGTGTGCGAGCGTGTGTGTGGGCCAATATCTGCTGTATCTCTTTCTTTGTAGATATGTGTGTCACGATGCTGTAATATTGAATGACCTATCGTGTATCTTGTCTTAACGCATACAAACACACATTTCAGTCACAACACTCACCTTATCCGGCTCCTGAGGGTTGCACTGAGAATCTAAGTAGCACGGTTGAGTCACTTAACTTACAGACACTGACTATGATAGCACACGAGTGGAAAGACACAATCTCAGAGGCTTTTAAAGGTTGGAGAGAGATATTTTACTCACAGTAATACAACACACTCAGGTGCACAGTGCAGGAGGGGGGGGGGGGGGTATATCTAATAAAGTCTTAACAGATTCAGTTGGGTTTTTTTCCAGCACCTCAGTATTTCTGCCAAGTGGCCATCTATCATTGATTCCTGTAGCCATTGTGATCAGATATGTGAATGACCTCTCATTAAGTCAAATGCAGCAGATTAATCAGGGCCAATGGGTCCTGTTCAGGAGCAGCAGGATGGGAGACGGGGGGGGGGGTGACATAATGACTAGGGTATGAAATGAGATTGAGAGGAGGAGGAGGAGAAGGAACGTAAAGACAGAAGGGAGAAATGGATCATCCTCATGAGGCAGAGAATAGGTGAGAGGAGAGATGTGAATTTGGATGTATATGCAAACTGGGCAACGGATGTTGCTCCATTCATTGTGTTTTAAATGATGGTGCAGAAATACAGTGTGTTATAGGGAAATTATAACCTCTCAGTGATTTTTCATTTCAGCAAAGTGTGCTTTGTTTACAGCCG
Organism: Paralichthys olivaceus; assembly: GCF_024713975.1. Taxonomy (NCBI): domain Eukaryota; kingdom Metazoa; phylum Chordata; class Actinopteri; order Pleuronectiformes; family Paralichthyidae; genus Paralichthys; species Paralichthys olivaceus. The sequence continues at coordinate 16,037,590 of NC_091104.1, read as the reverse complement.
CAAAAATAGCACAAACTAGAATGGCACTAAGTAGAGTTTTCCTTAAATACAATCAAGCTGCAACAAATTTACAAAACAACAAACAAACAACAAAATTACTGATATTGGTCCCCTGAATGGGCCTTTTTTTCATCTAGATCCAAGAATGACTCCCAGTGAGATCAGTAAATTTTTTTAAAAAAAGAGCCAGATCCACATCAAAATGTAATGCGTTCTTTATGACCAATATTGCATCCTTCTACCAAGTTTCATGGTGTTTGTATTGTAGTTTTTCCATAAGCCAACAAACAAACAAATGCAGACGAAAACACAACCTCCTTGGTCGATGTAATGATGAAGATGCACCACATATAAATATTTAAAAAAAAGCATTGTCAGATTTTTATTTTAATGTGTAAAGGCAAGATTAGGAATGAAGAGTTCATGCCGGAAAAAAATATGTGTATTAATAGTAAAAATACATAAAACAATATGCAAATGTGTTTTACATTTAGTTATACATCTGGAACAACCTCAGCATTATTTTTACTTTGTTATCCCATATTCCACATTTTATTAGTCTCTCTATTTATTTCAGATTTAAATTGATATTTTGGTCAGACTCATTCTTCATGAATTGGAAATACTATTGCATTTCTTGCAGTTTGTATAGAAAACCCATTCTATAATGTCAAGTGTGTGTGTGCATATGTGTGTATGTGTGAGTTTTGATACAGCCATACATTTAGCTGATAAAAGTGTTTTTGCAATTACGGCAGTCGCTCTGCTCTTTACTACACTATATATATATGTCCCTTCAGCTACAAATAAATACTCTTTTGGTGAAAGGTTTCAAATCCATCAGTCAGTTTTTCCTCCAAAACACAGATTATTTTATCCTCAGTCGCACTTTCAGTGAGAAAGATGCCTTGTGATGACTCATAACATTTTTAATATGATAATACATAATATAAATTCAAAACCCATAATCTGCCTTAGTCTGACTTCAGCAATTATTTAAAGGAAATGGGCGTCAGGGTTCTCATGTGCAGATCATACTTTGGCAGTCTACAGTACAATATCTATTACGTTACAATTCAATTTATTAATTTAGTTGTACTGGTACAAAAATAATCTAAAATGCAAACATTTCAAACTCAAGACACGTCTACTAAAAGTCTTATAATGTGCTCCATGTACCTGCCTGCTGACTTAGCATTGACTAAGACTGATATTTCCTTTAGTGCTGTGTGTCTGGTCACCTGAGATTTCCTTCGTCCAGAGCTGTGTGGATATTGACGGGTGGACAAGGTCAAGAGCCCCTCCACCTTCTCGTGCATGGCAATTAACATTGAAGCGGCGGGAGGGAGGGGCCTGATCTCACTCGCCATTCAAAATGCCAATCAACTCTGATTGTCTCTCTCTCCACTAGTGAGGGTACTGCAGGTGGACGGGTGTGTGTGCGGGGGGGGGGGACAGGGGTTTTCTGGGTTGAAGGGTACCTCGCAGTGGTGGCTGGTGAGGAAGGCGTCGTTTAGCACTACTCCCACTACTTAGCGTCTTTGTTCGGCAAAATGGTATTCCTGATTTAATTAACACTTCAATTAGATGTGATTGCATAAACACTCTGCTAATAACGGCAGAAACCCGCTTGTAAGCGGTGCAACATTTGAAGGAGTTTTTCTCATTATGGCAATGAGAGCAATCTTGTTACACAAATGATAATTAGGCATCATTAGCACATACAAACTGGGTTAATTAGGGAGCAGGAGCACAAACACTTGAGATGGACTGATCAAAGTTCCAGTCTGACATTGTTACGAGGAAATCCAGCTAAAGGTACGGCTGCAAGAATTATCACTCATATCAGCTCGAGCCGGGCCCAAAACAAAATATGAATACTCACAGACCCATCCATTATGGGATGGCTTTTATCACACTCTCAGGCTCCCCCTTATCGTCCCAAGTTTTTTCCTCTTTATTCATGGAATATTCCTATGGTAATCTGTAGCTGCTTGGAGCATTCCCCCACCGCTACAGCAAGATGGTAGACTCACACCTGAACTTTGATACTCTTTAGAATAATTGCATATCAGCATACAGCATCACCATGGTGCACACCAAACAAGCTCTTATGCATGGCAAAATCCCCACTGTTTGCATAGGCCCATTTATTATGAGTGATAGCGCTGCCTTCACTGACATTTCGTAAACTGGATGCGCCTAATCTTGTTTGGGCTTGATACTTATTAAAATACCAGAATAGTCAGCCGATGTCCAAAGCTGCGCTGGCCGCGTCCTGATAGGCGTTGTGTTTTTTGGTAACAAATATAAATACATTTGTCTTGTGGCGGGCTGGCTGGGTGCGTCTGTGTCAGACTCACTGTCCGAGGTGAGAGGAGCTCTGTGGCTGCCTGCCTCAGTCACATGATTTATGATCCTAAAGCTGCGAGAAGGAAGACATGGCTGAATATGAAAAAAGTTTGCCTCGGCCGGCTCAGAGAGCGGGCCTGCTTTCCAGCGCCGTAACCTTCCACAGCTGGCTCAAACAGCAGGCGGCAAGAAATGCTGTCAATATCACAAGACAATCAGATGTGATCGCAGCGAAGGCGGGTTGAGCGGAGGGGGCTCGTGATGGTGGTGTGGAGGTAAGCAGATGAAGACAGGTGGGGGTAGTGTTGCCGAAATAATTGAATTCTACAATAGCTGGCAGATATCTGAATGTGACTTTGTGCAGCTCCAATCCTTTATCCCTTCCCAGTTTGAGTATTGACAGCTAAAAACAACAGCCATTATCTGTTAATTACATTAACATTTTATCAGCGGCAGGTTGCTGGGGTGCATGTCCCGCAGCTATAAGATAGCTGTCAGTCAGCAGCATGACCGTAGTGGGGAGTGGAGAGGGGGCTGGGGGAGCAGGCCCTGGAGAAAGGAGAAAGGGCCTTCTCTCCGAGCTGCCCTACTGCCCTCACACCCCTGCCCCCTTCAGGCCTAACAGGGAGGGGGCTGACAGGGGCTCGGCACCAACCCCTCAGTTGTCCTGTACACAGAAGACAGGCCAAGATAATCGCTGACACCTGCCAAGCCATCCAACCCCAGGGCCAGAGACTCACTGATTCAAACAAATTGTCAGGACAATGGACTTGAGGCAAATGTAGATGTGTGTTCATCACCACACTGCTGCATGTTCTCTGTGAGAACTAAAGGTGGAGCTTTTGGTTCTGTTGCAACTGCAATCGCACTGGACTATTTCCGTGTTCTCTATCTGTGTATATCGATGGGCGCTGGCTCTGTTGGCCCTGAAGCTCTTTCCTCATTACGGCTCTCATATGTTTTATTTATGCCGTCTGTAGAGTGTCCAGCTCTGGTCGGGCACTGGCATGGCTGGCAGTGCCAAAGAGAGGACAATAAGAGCGTGTGCCAGCTTGCTCCGCACGACTTGGCAAAGGAGTAGGTGTGATGGCCACAGTCAGGGAGCGGCTCTGCCTGCAGGTATGATCCACAGAGCTCAATCGCATTACCCCACAGCTAGTGCAGGGCAGTCGCCATGGGGACTTGGCCCTGCCCCTCCCTGCTACTGGCTGTTTTTATTGATTGGAAGCTGACTTATAACTTAATATTTCACCTGCTTATTTCCCCCACTGAGGCTGCTTCCTGTCAGAGGGGCGACGGGGGGATCAATGGGAACCTTGTCTGAGAAAGGGAAGGTCCCGGCAGGGGTCGGCCGCTGATTGACAGTAGCCCTGCATCCAGCTGGCAGCAGGACAGCTCACGGTCAATGAGGAAAGCCATGTCACTCTGGCCATATTGGGTCTCCTCACAACTGACGACGTTACCATGTTTTTACAATGGACCGTGCTGCTGTGACCAGTCATGGAAGGGTTAAGAACCAGTAGTGGAGCTGAGTGCACACAAACACATACACCATAAACTAAACCATACACAAAAAATGCTAAGAACCACTGCTGACAAAGAGAGAGTAAGAAAGAAAGAGATATCAAGTGTAGTAATCAAAATGAAAAATGGGTCTCCTGCTACTTTAAACAAGAGCTAATTTATCACCAGAAAGTACGGATAAGTAGCCGAGTTGTTGCCGTTCAGTAAGTACCCGTTCTGCACCAAATTATTCCACCCCTGCCTGCGTGCAACCATAAATCATACACTTCCACACATCTTTTCCTATTAGTGGCCGTGCTAGGCATGGGCGCGTGCTCAGCTACCAAAAACAGACTAATAGGCTACAACTTTTAATTTTAAGAATGCGACTCCCCCCAATGCTCCCCACCTCCAATCCTTCATTTCCTAGTCCCTCCCTACCATCCATCCCCCTCCCGCCACTCCTCACAGCACGATATTCACATTATCACATACGGGAGAGTTACACAATCATGTTTATCACCCTGGTGCCAGCCATTCAGGAGTCTTATTGTAAAAGCTGTCCTCCCCTTAGTGCTCGTTTTGTGTGGTGTGACTGGGGGCTTAACGTTACAGACAGGAGCGCAACCCACCACAACAGATAGAGCTGATCTTTTGCTGTGGACACTGGGGGAACACCTGCTGTAGCACTGTGCACTTCCTGGATGTAGACTAGACCCATCGATAGAGAAGACTACTAATGATGTACTAAAAGTGCACAGTTTGAATGAGGTGGATGCATTTGAAACCATCCTTTATCAGATGTGTCTGATTGACTAATGAACAGTTAGGCATTTACTTTTTAAGAATATTAAAATTGCTTGATGATGTATTGATATCTGATGTTTTGAATTACATTTTGGGGAAATAGAGGTACATCCATTCACTTTCTATCCGTTAAACAGGAAGCTACCCTGAGAAGCCTGTTTGCTAAGCTCAGCATAAAAACTGGAAAACATCCATGCAGCTCTGTTCAATGGTCTAAAAGCACAAATTGAAAATGTAAATCTTGTATCTTATATATGTTCAAGGCAGAGATGGATGACATGACGGCTCCCCAAAAGTGAAGCCAAAGCGTTTCGATCCCCACCTGGTGGTTGGCGGCAATATCGATTATAAATCCTGCTTCCTCCGTGTTAGTTCATGGGACATGAACCAAATATAAAAGTCAAAGTACATGTCAAGTAAATTTGTTTAAAGAGTGTTTCTGTCAATTTGATTATTTCTTATCACACTGATGCATGCTCACGTGTTTTGGGTTTCAATTAGTTATTTGATGCTATAAAAACAGAGAGTATGACTCATTATTCGTAGATTAGTTCGTTCATTAGTTCTTAGAGGTGCTATAGAAGGTGAGTATTGTTTTTTGTCAGGATATTTCATTTTTTCCTTCCTGCATCTGTTGTGTTTTAGATGTGTGTGGCTCTCATTATGTTATATTTCTTTTTATGTTATTGTGTTGTATGGTACAACACAGGTCAATTCTGTTTGTTTTAAATGTGTTATATAAATGAAATCCCTGGCTTGTTTCCAGCCTTTAAACAAAGCTAAGCTAACTGCTAACAGCTGCTGGCACCATCTATATATGGATGGATAAGGACAAATATGAAAGTGGAATTGATCCTCTATGGCTCTGCAATAGTGCTGAACTGCTCCTTTAAACACCTCTAAGAAAATAACAAAATAACCTTTCTCTCTGAATACATACATTCCATGAAATGATCTACACCCCCACTTCAAACCCTTCATTGGAATAACAACAGCAAAACAATGGCCGATGCAATGTATTCATCACACGGACTCCTGCGTTAGACTGGGAAGTCCCAGGGAAGACAGCCACGCCAGCCCCAGTCAAACGCTAAGGGGACGTTACAAGTGATGGATGGAGTCTTTGACTTCCAGTAGAAGTGGCATGATGGCCTGGCATCTCTCTGAAGTGCTCCGCTCGCATTGTGACCAAATCCTGTTATGTCCCCGTTTCATTGTGCTGACAGCATGAGGAATGCTTGGTTTTGTTCTCGCCACTGTTGCTATCCATCATCTGTGGAGAAAGAGAAAGAGCGCGCTGTGGCACTTTGCTTTCCACCCCCCCTCCACACACACACACACACACCTCACACCTTTCCGTGCACACTCCTCTCTCTTATACTCTGTTGAGACATCCTTTCTTTTTTTTGTGCACACGTGTGTTGTTAAATTATCCCTCCTGTTTTTCACATACTCCGCACTCCATTCCAGCGCAGCTCTCATTATGGGGCTTGTGAAAGGACAGGAGAAGAGGTATGTGCCGCAGCTCTATTCAGAAACACTTAGCTCGTAAAGACAGCCTCCCCTCTCCCCCAATCAATCTGCTACTTAAAGGCGGATGTAATTTGAGCTCGGTCAATGTGCTTGGTGTTGAAAGCATCCTGCCTGGTTTTCCTAACCTGAGAGAAAAAAGAAAAACACTGATGTCCAAGCATCTAATTAAAGCTTGAGTCTCACTTGATCACATTCTTCGAGCGGTCAATGGGTGGTGGGGGGTGTAATAGTTAAATTATTGCCCCCCCCAAAGCGGTTAAAGCTAATATTTAATTAGAAAATAAACAGAAAACGAAGGCCTTGGTATCCAATCATGATCAATGAAGCAGAGCATGGACCTATATTGTAATAAGGGGGGAAACTCCCAGCTTATATTGCCACATAAAAGAATCATAATTAGTCAAACGTAATTAGCAGAACATTACAGAATCACCGGGCTGCACAGCAATGCCTTTCATGCTTGTGTGAAGAGAAAGCAAGGAGACGGCTAATCAATGGGCCTATCATTCTTCTGATGTGGATAGTGTTTGTATATATGGCAAACCTACCACTTCTTTGACTGTAACACAATACGCTGCTCATGATTTACAAGGGCAACGTTATATTCCATTCATTTCTTAACAGCACAATCACATTTAAAAGTTGGCACCATCTGAGTTACCGCTGTCAATAAGGATAAAAAATTAGAACCTGTATTTATTGAGGAACATCCCACCTCAGGCAAAGTACACAGACATGCTGTAATTCTGTAGCCTAATAAGCATCCAGGATCCGGCTCCGCATGTGAGCGTGTGTCACAGAGTGTGTGACGCAAGCTCAAGTGTTGAGATCTTATCTCATAAAGAGGCTTATAAATGTACAACTATCTCATGTCACATAAAGGAGCCGCACTGATTTATTCCTATTGATCAACTGCCGGGGGCCGCGACAGCCCTGTAACGGAAATCAACACTCGCTCGCAGCCAAGGCAGTCTGGCTGCACCGAGACATATGCACACAAGTAGTCTGCCGGACTATACGGATTAAAATGGAAATTATGCATGATTTGTCACGGTTCACTTGAAAGTAACTCCATGAGAAGAAATACAACTCGCGCTGCAGAGAGACTGGCAGACAGGTGGACACACAGAAACACATGAATATTGCAGGAGGAAGCTGCACGAGCTGATATATCGCCAACTTTGGCAAGCTTTTTAAAAAACAAGAGCGTGGAGTAAACTGACACCCAAGTTTATGAAATGTTTATGTGACATCACAGCTGACCATTGCTGGACAATGACCCTCAACCTGTCTCTGTATGGTGCCCCAGAGGTGTCATAAAACCTGGGCAGGGAGCTTTGCTGGGGATGACAGAGTGCCAGGCGCTCTCCCACCAGGACCTAATTTCCCCCAGTGAAAATGGATAGCACGTCCATAGCGTAGCTTAGTTTAAAATGCAAAATGTGGACATTATCTGGCATGGAGATTCAGCAGCATCCATCACACTATGCTAATGCAGCCCAGTGGTTAAGATATTCTAATGTAAGCCACCCTGGAGATGTAGAGGAATTAACACAAACAGAGCAGGGCGGCGGGAACACAGAGGGGTCAGGAGATAGGACAGGGGAGCTACTCCTGAGACAGGCGCTGCAGCCACACACACACACACAAACACACAAACACACAGAGATGCAAAACGCAAGCTAAAAGTAAGCACATGCAGTCATAATCATACACACCTGCAGTCACTTCATGTCCACTTGCAGACATTTACCAACATGATCGACAATTGAGTTCAAGCTACGTGTCGAACTTTGCTGTCACATTACAAGGTGATGTCATCTTTGATAGACATCAACAATGAAACTGAAGTAGAAATATTAAAATATGACATGATGATCTGCGGTAGAGCAGCACGGTGATACAGTGATTAGCATTAGAAGGTTTAATGTTTGACTCCCTGGCCTGTGTCAGAGTGGATTTCTCTAGTTTCTCTAGCTTCTTCCAAAGACGTTAGGGGTTAGGTTAACTGGAGAGTCTGAGTTGTTTGTACGTGTGAATGGTTGTTTGACTATGTTGGCTCTGACCTGTCGCGCCCAATGTCAGCTGGGATTGTCTCCAGCTCCACAAAAAACCACCACACACACTTATTGTCTGATGGCATCACCTCCTCATTCCAAAATCTTACTCTTTCTCCATGAAGACACATTGTCCCTCCATGGCTGGAGTAATGTTTCCATTAACAGCTGCAGGAGCAGTAGCTTGTTGTCCCTCTTCTAATCTGCAGGCTGTTTGGTGGAGCTGTGTAGAGTCCCAGCAGAGTCCCTCTCCTCAGCTTAGTCCCAGTCCCCTGCTCTGCCTGCCAGAGCTGTACGGGAAAGCATTATTATCATTATATTAATGTGACATTAATTGCTTTTACTTTTTCACTCCATTAAGTGTGCTCTATCTCTTTGGGAGCCCGGCCAGATGGTTTATCACTTCCCGTGCTGTTGGTAGCACCATTAATGGGCTAAGACACTGGGCTATAAAATAATTGCGCCGCAGTGTTGGAAATGTTCATCGTACTAATTGAAAAGTAATTGCAGAGGTATAGTGCAACTGTCACACCATAAAAGCCTGTCATAGGAGAGGAAGAGGGCTTTATAGCAAAAGGCTATTGTTTGCAGTCGTACAGTAGAGCAAGTGGTCAAAGCAAAGGGGCTTAATGCTAAATGTTAGCAGGGGCAATGATCCATTGAAAACACGACTCTTTTATTCTCTACTACCTCACGTATTAATGTGATAAATATATCACAGCAATTCTACTTTTATACTGTAGTGATTTACATGATCTCAGTGTTTTGTTGTGTCTGTAAACCATGTCTACATATTTTGAAAATTAACACTACAAGCTGGAGTAAATAGGTCAATTACAGGAGTGGAACGACAATCCAGTTCTTGCTGAAGTGGGAGTTTACTATTTAGACTTGGTAAAAGTGCAAGTAAGTGGAGTGATGAGACTTTGGAGAACGAAACATACATTCCCACTTTGCTTTGCCCTGTGCTTTCTCATGTGTAATCTAACATTTACCAGCGAGTGTGCGTGTGTGTGTGTGTGTGTTCGGATGTACAGTATGTGCACCCTGTCACCTCTGATATTTGGTGCATCCCTGAATTTCTTTCCACATATCTTTGCCAAGATATAAATCTGATTTTTAATTTCAATAACCACAGACCCATCCGTAATGAGACAAGATTTACTTCTAATGAACTTTGGACATTACAATCCAGAACAAAGAGCATTAAATCGTTAAAGTGTTAATGTAACATTATAAAATGCCATTAAGCTGGCAATTAATCAGCTTGCAAAATAAATGGGAGGATTTTACTGCTCAAAAACCAATAGATTTCAATTTTTTTTTCGCAAAAATGAACGATGAGAAAATATTCCCAGCAGATTCTGAGCATTTAAGGGATTCTATGGAGGTGTTTAGACTACAGCAAATATTTCACAGCATCAAATACATATCTGAAATAAGCATTTTTCAAGATGTTTATTTCCTGCAGCTGAGCACCATGGGTTGTCTGTGCAGGGTGAGGGTCCACAGTCTGCATCTGTCTCTTTACTGTCCCGTTATTGATGGAGGCTTGTTGTTTGAGGTGACGCGGTGGGTTAACGGAAGGGCCGATGGGTGTTTGTTTAAGCCGTCATTACTGAAACAAAGCAGCCCCTCGCTGCTTATCAGCCCCTCATCGACTCCCCTTCTAGTCCCTGTCGCCCGGCCAATCCAACGTATCGACACCCCATTGACTGGGACTTGAGGAAGAACAGGATGGTGAACTTGTCCAGCACAGATCAGGGTCAGGCCAGAGGACAGGGGGAGAGGGGATGTTATAGTGCGAGACAACCACATTCTCCAGCGTGGATCCAATAGTGCAGCGTGTGCTCCGAATCAATGACATGGGGTGAAAATGAGGCCTGAAATTGGAATGATTGATTCAGGCAGTTATGATGCCGCGTTCATTGACGCCTTTTGATTTTGCCACTCTCCTCCTTCTTACCTCCAGAGCGGCCACACAGAGTACAGCGTGTAAACTTCGTACGTAGGCCGCTTTTAGGAAGGAATAAATTGTCTGTAGGTCACGCAAACCGGCATGAACTGTGAGCCACCTCCACCCTTCACCCAATTTCCCCTCCCTCCGTCGTTCTCTCCTCCTTCCCAAGGTCAATATCCTCAACAATTAGTCAGAAGAGGAGGAGGATTTGAAGCATGGTCGCACCCTCTCCAAATGCCCCCTCAAGGGCTTCGGGGGGCAGCAACGGTATGTCAGGCTAAAGTGAAAAGTGTACCCATTCCCTCTTTATGTCTCCATTTGCCACCCTCATTAGGGCCGTTCATGAGCACTTAGAGGCCCCTTGCACATCCACACATCACCCAGGTCAGATCTGCCCTCTCCTCCACGCACCCAATCAAATAACTATCATGAAAAGTCTGTGTGTGTGTGTGTGTGTGTGTGTGTGTGTGTGTGTGTTTGTGTGTGAGTGACAGAGCGACAGACAGAAAGCTAGAGCGGCAGTCACCATGTATCTATATGGTACGATCATACTAATGTAATATTGATTGGTCCCAGTCACCATGGCACCAGGACAATTGCCCAGTCCTGCTGGCCACTGGTCAGTCTCCCAGTCGCTCTCCTCCCCCACATGGCGGGCTGGATGATCCATATTGCAGCAGATTAAAAGACATGGCCCTCTGCGTCTTTAGGACAGCAGCGTCACAGGACAAAATCTAAACATATTCATGAACTTCATCCTCAAAGTGGAGGATCCAAACACTCGTAAATCTCCGGTGCCTCCTCTTCGACCCTCTTTTTTTCCCCCTCTGCCGATGCTCGCTGGCCTGTCAAGCCTCAGAGGAAGCGAAAACAAGAGCAGGGCCGTCGTCAGCCAGGAAGGGGAGTGGGAAAATATAGCGAGGTGAAGTAAGTACAAATGTTGAGCACGGAGAAACCAGTCCCCTGTGAGTCCACACACAGTGTTGAGACAGAATCATTACATTCAGCTCGGGATTTCCTGTTTGTGCTCGCAGTAGGCCACATTTCTCAGTCCTGAATATGTGGTACAAAACACAGCGGTGCGTTGACGTCATTTTGAATTCCAAAAACCTGAGGTTTCAGTTGTTTTGGCTGGACAGCTGTTCCTCCCCATCAACTGGACCACACAGGCTCTCTCAGAAATGTGGGGATTTGCAGTAGCAAAAAAGCAGCCGAAAAGAAACAGAGTTGATGACCATGAAGTCGGAAGCAGGCTGATTTTCTTGACGCCTCAGCTGCCTGAAAACAAAGAGCACAGGACTCCCTTTTTGATTCAAGTGAGTGATTTGCATAGAAAAGTTCATAAGCATGGGACATAAGGATATGGTCATAAAAGAGGGCAATAAAAAATTTAACTATGACTGAATATTAAAAGTGGCAGTAAATTGAAGGCAGGCTGCAGAATGACCCTTGCAGAGTGACTTCCTCGGTTGGGACTGCTAATCTCGGAGTGTGAGAGGGGCACTCACTGTACACAGAGAATAAAACATCTCCTGCCGACCCCTGACAGATATGGTTGTCTCTCACACTTTCATCCTGCTGGATAGTTAAGATTTAAGATAATGACACAACGACTTTCACGTTGATGCCGACATTGAATCTTTTTAAGAGGCCTCCTGCTGCCGAGCCGGGACGGCCTGTCAGCCACTGGCAGTGAAAGAGTTGAATGTCTTGCGCATACTCGTTTCCCGATGTCAGGAAGAAATTGTTCGTAACATCGGCCTCTCACACTTGTCTCAACTCATTTATTTCAGCCAAGGTCTGCGGATATAAATAAAAGGAAATGTTACTGGAGCATTTAAACTCAGCGGCAGCCTTGAGACCAGTAATGTAACCACATATCATCAAAAGTGCTGAATCTCCCTTTGTCACCACACATGACATGCAATTCCTCCAAACATATTCACGTTTGTTGCCATTCATACAAATAAATAATCACAGAAAGCCCGGACAGCGCCTTTAAAGATGACCTCTACCGCAACACAGAGTGTCCGTCAGATTTATCCTGCAGCCGCTAAAAATAGAGCCCTGAGATTATTTACCACCCTCGAGCATTTTCTTTTTTTAAACACTCTGGAGCTTCTTCTTTTCTGCTGGATTTGAGGGATTTCTTCATGAATGCAGTTCAACAGGTGGTCCATAGATGGAGCTCTTCTCATTAGAATATACATGACATTACATTACAGAGCTGTCCTCGGATAACTGCGTGCTGTCCTTCATTCCTCCAGCAGCAGCCGAGGAGCTGAGCTGCAGGATGGGCTCCACCTTTACCTGCCCTCTGTGTGAGCAGAAAGAAAAAAGGCTGCTGAGATAACAAACACGCTGCAGCCTCATTAACGGAGAAATGTTAAAACGTCCAAGTTTTCCTCACACACAAAATGCAGTCACTGTTCTGATAGTTGTGTTCCTCTGCTTTACTTAACACACTGGACCCCCTGTGAGTGAGTGTCAATCCACACACCACCAGGTCCCCGGAGCAGTATGACTTAATTGAGCTATCCTGGGAAATCTAATTACAATAATGCACAGAGGATTGTGTAATATTCCCTCTGCTCCAACACCTATCCCTCACACACACACATGCACTTTAATGCACACGCTCACACACACACTGATGCAATGGGAGGGAGGGTGAGAGACGACATGGATGTGCTCGGAGGTTGTGGGTAGGCACAAACCGAAACAACCGTAAAACATTTCACGGGAGATGTTTTAATCACGATTCATGGGCAAGTAAACCTTTCAACCGCAGTCAGTCAGATCTGCTGGGCACTGAGGACAAAACAATGACAATGTAATATGATGAAGCACTGAGGCACTTACACAGGGATGAAATATAATGTCTTTGTTTTATATCAAATCATTGGTGTTTTTTTTTATATATGCCGTCTCAAAGTTCAGGAAGAGGATGATGTGAGAGGGGAAAACAGTTTAGTTGAAGGTGGGCAGGTGACACCACCGGAACGATATTACAACAAAAGCACCCTTAATTTGCTCATTTGATTTGCATGGTGCAGCTGGGCAATGATCATAGCAATATCACTGTAGAGAGTTATTAAGCAAATCACTGCAATTCATGTGAGGCCATATGCAGTGTATGTCAGTGCTGCTGGGGCCAACACACACACACACACAAACAAACGTTTCTCATGATAGTGTTAATTCCACTGAAAAGTGTCACTGAAATGTTTTGTTCACTGCAGACAAGACAAAAGGAAGAGTCCTGCAGCTGTTCACTGAGAGAATTGATGCCTGTCTGACATCGACAGAGGAAAGAAATGAACAAACCAGTGAATAACTGATTTTGAAATAGTTTATCTGAGGGTTCTCGTGCATGTGATAGTAAAAGAAACACACACATGCAAGAGCTGGAAAACAGACATGATTTGTGCATCGTTTGTTTTTATAAAGTCAATATGCATGTATCTGTGTGTGTACGAGGTCTGTTTGTGATTGAGTGCAAGGTCAAAGGGACACAGGGGAGAGACGGGAGGGAGCGGCGGTGCACTAAGAAGGGGGTTGCTACGGTGCCCAAGGCCATACCCACACAGACGGACACCATATTGAAATTAGCAAATGGACTGCATAGTGTCGCTTGCTGCCCCATTTGTGGCCCCCTCTCCACTGGGTGATATACAGATGCACCCAGCGAAGGGGGACGTCACCATCCCATAGGGGCAGCAGGGTGGAGTATATAGGTGGGGAGGGGGGCGGCTAACCTCCCCTCCTCTCCTAAAATGAAATGGGTTTACTCTTATTTATTTACAGCATGTTTTGCACTCATCCCATAACACTGTAAATTACCTGCATGCCGCATGGTCAAGGCTCCTCTCCCAGGCAAGGAGAGCAGGGAAGAATAGGACATAAAACATGTGATCTATATGATATTTAATTCAGGAATCACATATGATCTGTCAATTTCCATATATCAAGCTTTATGAGTCATATTTTAAATACAAAATCACGTTTATGAATATAAATGTGTGAATTATGAGCGGCCATATGTGTTATATGATGTACAAAATGTCTATAGGCCTCAGACGGAGCGTCTTGCCAATATTTATGAGATTTCTATAGTATATCTCATAAGAGGATAAGGGATGGGTGACTTCCTTCCTGGGGTCTTAGGTGGTTGATCACGGATCTGTGTCTCTCCGCCTCTCACATGGCGAACAGTTTCATCATCTCCGTCTGAAATGACATGAAAAAGGAAACAGGGATTGGCAAACATCATGTAGCTCATTTTATAAACTGAAATTTTTCATTTAATAAAACATGTGGAGTTTGGCGGGTTTCGATACCAGAAAGCTCAACACTTAAACTTAATTAGCAGACTGCAATAAAGACAGCAGACCCTCTCTGTGTGTGATTGTGTGTGTGTGTGTGTGTGTGTGTGTGTGTGTGCGCAGACAGAATTCCATCATGGGGAACTCTCCGGGGACCAGACCTGGTCTCTAGCTGGAAAAAAAAGGACAGGGGCTTTCTCCATTATGGCAAACAAGTGCATTTGCTTTAAGGCCAGTGGAGATTTCTAACCTTTGCTTGACATGCCGAAAAGGTCAGGCCCATCTGTGGCTTCCCTCCGGAGTTGAGCCTGACCATTCCCTCCCTGCTCCTGTGCACCCCAGGAAATCCTGGGATCCACAGTATCAACAAGCACATGATAGCGACAGTCGGGAAGTGACATATGACAAAATTTGTTCTTCTGCTTAAATCTTTGGTAACAATTTTGACGGCTTGGTTTGCAAAATTTAACAAATGCGCAATTAATCGGGTTTGTACACCCAACATTTATTTAGCAGAAGAAAATAAGATAAATTAATAAAAGCCTCAAATAATTTACAGATTTAAAAATACAGGTCATTTCTTTTATAAAAAGTGAAATCCTTTTTTATATGGCCAGAAAACATATAGAAAAGAATCACACCTACGCATTCAGATGATAAAGTGTCTAGAGGCCCAAACCACAGTAGTTCACAGTAATTGTGCTAAACGCCTGTGAAGTAAGCATACAAACCATTCAGTTCGAGTTTTTCTCCATTTGATGGACGTATCCATGCTTATCAATTTTCCTTATCTCCCTTCATTATTTCCAAACCAGTGGTTAAATTGGAAAAGCCCATAAGAACATGTGAATACATGGCAGAGGCAATAAAACAGTAGGGAGGAGATACAACACCCCCCAACCACACACACACACACATTCTCACACACACACACACACACACACACATCCCACAACAGTGTTTTCTTGGGTGGAGGGAGATACATTTGGCAGATAGTTGGAAATATTTCTGCTCCCCCACAGCTTCATATCAGTGAGCACCACAGATAAAGATACAGTTGGGGAAATAAATCTCAAATGAAGGAACAAAACCCTTCACATGCAGTTATCACATGCAACGTGTGTGTGTACAGTTTATTACCCACCCGCTACCTCACAGTGCTTGTGTTCCTGCAATGTGTAGTGTTACAGAACACAACATGGATTTTAAGCTAAAAGCAGTATTTTCTCTGCGGTGTTGGAGGGTCACTTCCGCACATGGCGTCCTGTGTGGTACAGGCTACTTGTTCTCAAAGGATTTTCCAAGTCTGCTTATTTCTTGTGTTTATCAGCTGAAATAGTGAAGCTTGTTTATGCAGCAAAGTTTGGTCCAAAAACATACAAGGTATAATTCTTAATACAATATTTTAGGCCGACAACTATGTCTGATTAATATCAGATCAAATTGGGTATTTAAGTGTAAGTAAAGACTCTCGCCTTTCACTGTATGATTGCATAATGGTCTGCCTGAAAAAAAACCCTAACCAGAATAATTTGACTAACTGGGACAAAGGTCCGCTGATGGCCATTAGGTTTTTTAGGACAGCAGCTCAGCCATGCATTAAGTGATGAAGAGAGCGCGCGTGTAACCTGATAAATGCACTTAAAACAGTGAAGATGGACAATGAGGGAGCGAAATCTCAGATGGCCCTGCAGTTGCTGTGCCTGCGAGGCACTTTGACAGCCTATTGATCAGCCACAGAGAGTCTTGGGCAGGGTCAGAGGTGTGGGGATGCTTGGCTCGGATGCTGCCAGTGCGACAGGTACAGGATAGCATGCGGAAACCGGGACCTATCATGAAATATACCCACTCTAGAGGCAATTACATCGTCTTTTTGTCGAGGTTCAGATGTATTGTGGGGGAATTTACTTCTGCGATACACAACAGCCATACAGCAATCAGTCTGTTGTTTGTGAATTGATGTGACGCAGCGTTTCTGTCTGGGACACAGACATGGCGTGGTTGTGAAAATGCCCAGCTCTTGTTATTGAATAGTAATAGGCTTGTCGGCCGGTGCCTTCAATTTTACAAATGGAGCAATAAATACACTTAACAGAATCAGTGGAACAATAAGAATGGCTATAAAGGATGGTTGTACCTCAAAAACAAGGAGGTGAGCAGGGGAGGGTAACGGGCAAGAGGGAGAGGGGGTCAAAAGAAAATTTGACAAAGAAATGAAAAGTGTGTGTGTGTGTGTGTGGGATACAGAGAGAGTGAGAGAGTGAGATGGTGGCCCACTCTTCATTTCTGTGCCACAAGCTCTCCTGGGCATTTGCGTGCTCCGTTTTCAACCTAAGTGTAATTTGAGCCCTGGGTTGATACAAAGTGTATGCAGCAGCTCTGTTCAAACCCAATCACTCACCCTGACGTGTAATCCTTTCCCTCACCATCATGAACGTTGCTCTGGGAATAATGAAACACACTTAAGCAATACACAGCAGTCGTACAGCTGCAAGTGGGGCCGCATCTTGATGAGATGCCTCATAACTCTAATGAAAGGTGTTTTGACCTGTCAATGGAGGTAAATGATTGCCCTGCTACTGTATCTGTGGGAAACTTATTGATGGCAATATCTGGTCCAACCCGGTGATTTGCATGAGAAACGAGAAGCACATTGCTTTTAAAAATACAGCACCTGGCAAGCATGCTCCACATTTTATTTGCGAGGGCCTCCACGTCTACTCATTCTTCTTCCTCTCATCCTCAAGTCCTCCCTCCTCTTTAGCTTTGTGATGCCATTGTTTCCACGCAGAGGATTATTACAATTAATTGGTTGCGAGACATTATTTCAAAACGGGAAATTGGCTCTTATAATTATATAGAGAGGGGAATACTTTAACTCCCAAGAATATCAGCTTCCTGAAATAATGGAGCCACAGCCCCCTCACTTCCCCCCAACCTCTATCAGCGTTAGCGTGTCTGCGTGCCTGTTTCCTGTGACGGATCCATTTTCAGCGGCTTCTGGCCCTGCGGTGGCAGCGGCGGCTGGCGGCTGGATGGTTTGGGGTGGCCTGCAAGCATCTCAGCCCTGCCTTCATCTGTGGTCTGCTGGGAGCTCTGACCTGCTCTTTGTTCTGTCCCATCGCTGAACTCACAGTCACTGTATGTGAGACTGGTCACAGTGGGAAAAGACACTGAGCAGTGGGAAGGGTTTGGGTAGGGGTCGCTCTACAGGGTGAATGAATAGTTGACACACGATGGTAAACGCAGTAAAGAAACAAGTGTAGTAGATTAGATTATTGTAGTAGATTGTAGTAGTTACATTTTGCAGAGGCCTGTTAGCTTTTACAGTTATTAGGCTTTGTTTTTAGCCATGTTAGCGACGGTGCTCTGTGGATGGCATCGGTTTGTCAGTGTCATTCTGTTTTTCTTATCACTGATGTTTTATCATGTGCAGATTTTTCCAATAAGTTTGGTTTTGATTTGTTACTTGCAGCTATAATTCACAGCTGAAACTGGTCGAGCTTGTGTTTTAGCGGGAGATGGCAGCGTTCGTTTCCGAGATATTTTGGCTTCATTTCTGTATAGCATAAGGAGGTGGAAGTTTATGATGCTAAGAAGAACAGGGTAAACATTACACCTGCTACATGTCAGTAAGTAAGCATTGTCACTGTGTTAGCTTAGCATGCTAGCATAGACTTAGTTTTTCTGATTTGCTGAAATGCATTTCCTGGCACTTACTCTACTTTTCTCAAAACAGTAAACATAAACCCATCTGACCTCTGAAAAACCAAACAATTAAATCAAAACGATCTTATCTTTACGCAAAACCAAACACTGCGGTCGGATAACACACCAAGCCAGCCAAGGCATAATCACTACTCAGTAATCAATACTTACTACATAAATAAATGTAAATGCAAAACACTGTGCCCAGAGCATAGTGTTTTGCTCTTGACTGAAAAATCTTTACGTATTCTTGCACTTATGAAAAACATAAGCAAACACAAAACCTGCAGCAATTTTTTAAAATAAAAATGCACTAAATAATTTTACATTAAGTAGTGTCAATCATTCATTCTGCCTCAGCATCATGTGTCTGGGCCAGGTCAGGCCACAGGACTCCATCTACATCACAGGCAATCCGCTCCCAAGCTAAGAAACTGGAGAATCCTTTGACTAGAATCCTTTGACTAGATTCCTACATCACCACATGCTGCATCCATTGACAGGAGGTTTTTACTGGGTATCAGGGTTTCATACACCTTCCACCAACATGCTGAGAAAAATGTTTCTATAGGGTTTAGGAAGGGAGTATGATGGAAGGCAAACATTGAGAAAATGTTGGTAATTGATAAACCATCCACGTTTTCTTTGAACATAGTGACATAGTAAACAGGAAGCTCTGTCTACTTACGACCTCTCTGCTCATTTCTGAGCAAAGCATCCGGCGGGCCATCCAGAAATATAGAAACGTTCAGAATGGTATGGTCCTTAAATAACCTCATTGGATATGTGGTTGCCCATTTCTGAGTGGAAGGAAATGGTTAGTTGTGTCTAACACTTGTGGTGTGTTTTTTTTTTTTAATGAGAATGTGTTTAAAGTTTTGCAAAATTGCAAAATGGGTGATTCAGATTTGTGTGTCTAACCAGATGAACAGTGTTTAAAGTTTTGCCAGCTATGTGATCGATTCAATAAAATTGTTATGTCAATTGGCAGTTTTGTTTGGAAAATGGTGTTCAGTGCTTTGGCAATTCACAAACACAGCAAGTCTTAAAAATCCGTTTAAGATTATTGGTTTGTATTGGCTGTATAAAAAGGTTTTCATCACGTTTTACTACACATTTTAGTCATAACACAGAGGAGTCAGAGTTCAGGGAGTATTTAATTTGTTGATCCTTTACCTTTTTGAAAATCAAAACATAAAAGTTACACAGATATTGGTGATTCAACGATCAGAGATATCAATGTACACCATTGCCAAATGATATATTTCACACCATAAATACTCAGAGCACAGAAGCAGGAAATCAGTCACCTGCCCCTGTCTGCAATTTATCATCAAGGGACCAATTCTGACACACTGTTGCTCATAAAAACAAATACCCGCTTCGTAACCAAAATGGGGGTCACACCCGCCAATGGCCAAGTCACGTGGTCGACGTGAAGCATGCTTTACCTTTACAAACAGGTCTATGAAGGACAAACAGGAAGATCAGAAACTACGATTACAAACATTTTGGCAGGAGCACTGAGGGAGAGAGAGAGAGTTTGTCTGATAAAAACATGGATGGCTCAGGTACTGTATGTCACAGACATGTGAAGTTGATAAAGAGCAGAAAGTGTTGAATCAGAGAAATATTGACAATATGATAATGAGGTAGTAGTCAGCAGGGTGCTGCATACTTTATTTTCAATGGTATTTCGGCAACCTACTGTATTGACGCTGATACATTTACACACTTGGACACAGATTGTAATGTAAGACATGTTATCTTTTAGTTAACACAGTGCCACATTGCTTGGTAAAAAGAAACAGGAAGATGAGACAACTCCCGTTATCATGATTCTTATGGATCATCATTTGGGACACTATAAAATACTAGTTGTAAAGATTTTCTGCAAAAGTTTTAATTGAAATAAGCACAAAAGTGTTTTTGTCAGCTAAGCAAATCAAATATAGTTCCTCTTCTGATATACGGGATACATGTTTAAAATTAGAGGGCTTTAGAATGCTGTATGTTAGTTAGTAGCGTTACAATTCTCCCAAATCTAAGTAAAAGCATGCTTTTCAGCATGGTTTCAGTCAGAATTGGTCCCTGTTGTATTGCACAACAGTAAAATAACTCAAGTTATATGGTCACCGTCTACAGTGGAGCTTGTTAACTCGACAGCGGCTGGTTCAAGTAAAGATGATTGGGTGCTGGAGTGGGTAGACATCCTCCATTGCTTGGCCAGTCAGGCTGCTGTAAAAAAAAGCATGCCGGCGCTGGATCAGTGCTAGCCACTGATATCTGGAGCATGGCAGCAATCCTACCCTACTGCAATGTTAGGGATTCTTTTGATCACAGTATCATATTGTTGCAACAGTGTCACAATTTATCACATCACATAAATTCCTTCAGTAGTATAAGTATTCACCTCCGACACATCCTCCCTCACATGGAGATGAGCGGCAGCTCTGCTGGACTTGACTAACGTATCACTCACACCCGGCATCATGGATACGTAGCTAAACACAGGGAGAAGGGAGCGCAACATCTTGTTCTCCCACCAGAGATCACACCTTGTACTGACACGCTGTTGGGTTGCTGTTACCCTACGAAGCATGCATGCTGACACTTTGTTTCTTGCATAGCTATTCACATGTGCATTCTAGGGCATCCCGATCTCTCCTCACAGATTCCTGCCCGCCTCCAGACCGGAGAGAAAGGTGTTACTCTGCTCCGGCCACTGTGTCAACATGAGGTCAAGAAGAAGTGTTCCACGTGTCTACTGTACTCCTGGAGGGAGGCTGTGCAGACAACCACCTCCTGCCAGGTTAAAAATAAACCCAGTGTGAAGTGCCACCACTCCGGCCCTGCACCTGCCATTTACCTCCGTTTGGTTGAAGCTCTATAAATGCAGGCACAGCTATTAAAAGATGGGAGGTGTCTAAAATGGTGAGAGCAGATGCTGGGCACCTTGCACCCTGTGTGCAGGATGACTCTGCCACAGGCTTAAAAGAGCCCAAAATAGAGTGGCTGACATATGGACCTCTGATTGTTTGAACATGGAATCTCCTGGACTCCTGCCACTCGGCATAGATCCTTTGATACTGCCACACCAAACCCGCTGATCATCTTTCACCTAACCCGAATCAGGTCATCTGTTCGCATGCCAAGATGCAATGACCAAATTTGGGGTTCAATGGGTTGCATAAACAGCACTGACACAAACCACTACAGGAGGGGAGAGGGGAGGAGAAACACTGGTGTGCAACAGCGGTACAGTGGTGTGTCCCACTGGTGGGACTGAGATATACAGACATGGTCTTTTAGCAACAGCAGCGTTGAAAAGCACATGTGAGATAGGAGGTCAAGCCCAGCCTCCCCACACAGCCCCCTTTATTGCTGAGTTACTACAGAATAATTCGACTGAATATTGTACCTGCCTATGCTAGTTCTGCTAAACATGGGACCAGCAAGTCTTCCGGTCTGAGAAGGATCCACAACGACCACACGGCTCACTGCTCTGGAGAGGTATATCCAAGGACATTTAAACTGACAAGAGTTCACATTTAAGTAACAATTTTAGTTCATCTTTTTTTTTTATCCGGGAGGAGAACAAGAGAAAATGGCCACCAAGTTCACCAGACTTTTATCTGTACACTCAGTCTTCCATTAATAAATATATACATGGTCCTGGTCGAGTCCAGGCGAAAACACAACTGGGAGACAACTGAGTCTGTTTATGGTTGTTGACAACTTTGCTGCCTTAAGAACAAATTTAAACAACTTTTTGTTTTCTGAAAACAAACAAAAAAACTTGTCTTGTCTCTATCAAGAACTGGCAACTACTTATTCTGAAGACGCTGAGGGGCAGAGGGGTCCTTCTTCATATACAGCATGACCACTAACAATTAACAAAAAACAAAAAAAAATTATTACTGTACATAGTATTTCTTATATATTTTAAATTAATCTGCATCCTTTTTATATTTATACTAATAACCACGTTTTGCATTTCTTCTTTTTTATTTAGTGCCCCAGGGTTCCAGGAGGGGGAGCGAGAGAGGACAGTCTCTGTCCCGCCTCAGTCAGTGGGGGTCTCCCTCTCCTGAGGACCCTCAGCCTCGGTTCAAGTCACTCTGTATCGCCAACGCAGCCCTCCTCTGTTGCCATGGCCAATCAGCCACCCTCCGATCAGACCTTGGCCTCCAGCATCTCCAGGAAGAGTTTGTGCATGGGAACCTTGCCCTGCACTTTGATGCTGTAAAAGTGCTGCACAGCCTTGGTGGCCGTCTGCCTCAGCAGGGGCAGGGTCATGAGCAGCTTGCCTGCCCGCCGCGGGTCCTCCTGGTGCTGGCTGCTCTCGTAGTCCTGCAGGGCCTCGTGGAGGGCGTCCTGGAGCTTCTGGACTGCCTCCATGTCCTCTATGTGCATGGAGTCTGGACAAGAGCAAAGAAAAAAAGGATCATGAGGATTGATGGGTTTTCAAATTTGAAAAAAGGGGGAAAAAGTAACTTGTGAGGAATGTAGTTTGCACTTTGAGACACTGGTAATATAACAGGAGTGATGGGAAATGGATTTTTCTAAAACAAAATTAAATCTCATGATTGATCTTTACTGCTCCGTCAGTAGCAGCAAGGTATGTAAGACATTATAAACATAACTCACAGCCTGACAAGATAAAGAATAGATCATAAAAACAGAACATCTGCTTTACTTTATTTATTTATATATTTGTTCTTTGGTGGACTGGGCAGGATATTCATATGGCCCTTGACCAGCGAGACTGAAAATCAATGTTATCCTCCAGCAACAATGGCATGAATAGCACCCAATCTCTGCTGAGTAAGTACACATTAAACACCTCTCCGTTCCAAAGGACACAATGCTTCAGAACAAAAAACAAAGAGGAGAAAATAAGAGGGGGCTCCATTAGAGAATTGGACGCTGTAAACAAGTCTGAGAGGAATTCAACACTTCCTTTCAATTAATTTCTTTGCTTCTCCCTCAAGGGAATTTCTGACCATCACAGACAAGGAGACAAGAAATGTAAATTTTTTCAACAACAAATCCAGGAAATGTAAATATAGGGATGAAAAGAAGCAAATTTCAATTTTCCTGCTGCACGACTCAAAGAAGAAATCAATACATTTTGGTGTGGATCCAGATCAGGGGACTGATTACGATTTTATTTTCACCTACTTTAACATTGCCTTTTTCATAATCTTTTCATAAACAATCTTTATGAAAAACAATCAGGCATAAAGACTGCTAATATGTATAAACAGGTGAAATTGTATGTCTACATAGTATATGTGTCTGATCTCACTTGAGTGACCATCGTTTGTACACTATTTTTAATGATGCATTATGGGAAACAATGACTGGACTATATAGGGTGTAAAAAAACTTCACAAATGGAAAACTCACTATATAGTGTACTGTATAGTTTTAGTGAGTGATTTCAGACTTAGCCTATGACTCTCTCTCAGCTTCAGTCTACACAGATCTATTCCTCCTCTCCTATTTTGCAGCAGTCTTTAGTTTCAGACTGGCTTCTATAGAGTTCCATTGTTTTGTTCTGTACATCATGTAACAGCCCTCCACTCTCATTCTCGCTTTGCTCTGCCTCTGTTTTCTCCGCTGCTTTGCTCCCACTCTCTCTCTCTCTCTCTCTCTCTCTCTCTCGGTCCAGGGGTGTTGTGCTTTCTCACACTGGTTAACCGGTGTCTGGCACTCCAGAGGCAGCATGTCATTGGCTGCCTGACTCGTCTCACCTTGGCGGTGCATATTTTACCACGCGGGACAATAAAAGGCAAAACAGATTTCAGACTTCGCCCCAAATTCATTGACTGGAACAACTGTATTCCCAAGACCTTGAGACATTTCTCACCCTGACGGTTTTCAAATCCACAGTGGTAAAATGAAGTAGGTCGTTTTGTAAAGTGAACGCGGGAGGGAGGGAGGGGAGAGGGGGAGGATGGAAAGAACAAAAGGCAAAAAAAGAGAGGAAAAAAAACTCGGGTGAGGATGTGGTGTGACATAATTATCTCTTGTTCTTTTCACAGAGGCTGAATTCACAACTGAACAAGCTGCATTTTTTTTTTTTTTTTTACAAATCAAACCAATATTTTATCCTGTTTATCACATTTGCAAACACACACACAGTTTAGCAATAAACCTGATTTGAACTGTGCTGTAATGAAATGTTTTGCTGTGACGGGGATGGGAGAAAGAGGAGAAAATAAAAAGGGAGATAAAGACATCTCAACAGATGGGAGGGAAAGGAGGGCAGGAGACAGCGAGCGCTCCGCTTGTAGTCCTTGGAGGAGGGGTAGACTTAAAAAAAACAACTCTGAAGAAACAATTTCCTCGCAATCCATCAGTGAGCCCACGTCGATCCGATTGATAAACTGCTAATTACAAAATCAATCGCTATGAATTTTCACAGCTGTCAGACAGAGGGGCTCCCGGGAGAGTGATCTCCCAGAGACCTTGTTCTAACGTTCCGGACACCCTCCTCCTCCTCCTCCCTCGACCCCCATCTCTCCCCTCTCCCACAGCCCCACCTCCCCGACCAGAGCTCTGTTGTCTGAAAGCAAAGCCCCACCATCAGCATTTTCATTTTTCAGCCCTGGACAAAACAAGGGAGAGAGCGGCCCGGTGACCCAGGCGTGCATTGATCAGAGCGGGACAGGTTGTGCCTCCTCAAAAGCAACCTGTCAATAGTGGCGTGGCGTCTCCGCATCGGAACAAACGAGGCCTATCACTCCCTGATACTCATTCCATTCGACTTAACACATTTTATTGACAGCCCCTGTGCTCCTAATGAAATGCTAAATTTATCTCCCGTGGCTGCTGTGCCCTCCAGCTACTGTTATGGAGATAGAGAAGGAGAGGGGGAGAGGGAGCACCGGAGAAATACCACAACACGGAAGGTGTTCAATTAAAAAAAGCTCACTCCTCCATCCCTCTTTCTCCTGCACTGCCCTTATCTCCTCTCCATCTCTCCATCTCGAGCTCCAAACTAAAGGTTACACCGAGAAACTCCTGAAAAACGAAGAAATGTCATTTCTGAAAACTGTGTTAGACAGAACCCTGCTGCGTCTGGATATTACACTGTGCAGCGTGCAATACTCAGAGGGCCACTCAGGACACACAGTGAAATATTCTGGGTGAATAATAAACCTGAAGAACATCTCAGTAAAACTGCTTCCTGACTTTTAACAATAACAACTTTATAATGTCTATGCAATGTATAATAGTAAATTGTTATAACAGTACGAACTGCTTAATTCTTAAAAAAATATTTATAAGAACTTTATGTTATATTAAATTATTGTATGATTATATGTTATACTAAGCTAATACAATATGTAATTTATTATTATGTTGAAAAATACAGCGGAATTAAAGTTTAATATTGTTTAAATAAATTAGGTTATGGGGCTTATGCTAAATCACACTAAAGATATACTATCACAATTTTTAAGTTATCAAGCAACACTTAAATAATGAAATAAAACAGTGTTTTGATTTCACTTTATAAATTATTATACAAATCCATACCTACACAAAAACAATTTACGTTTTTTTCCGTTGCTAATATAAAATTCGGTCTTTTTCAAAATGCACATGAAATGTACTCATGCATCAGTGAGCGGAACACATCCCACCTGAGTTGGCGAGAGCGATGGCCTTGAGAGTGACAAACTCCTCCTTCTCCACCTTGAGCTTCTTGTATTTGCGGACCAGCTGCAGGATGGACACGTAGAGGTCGAGCAGGCCCGTCAGCCGCGAGTGCTCCTCGTCCATGATGTAGTCCTCGGCGTACACCAGCTCGTCCTCGTACGGCAGCGAGCGGAACACGATGCTGAGGATGAGGATCTCCATCCAGGCGCTCTGCAGTAGACTCATCTGGTCTCCCAGCGACAGAGCAGAGAAGCCTGGAGGGACAGAGGAGAAAAGTGTGAGAGGACGGGAAAATAAATGTGGTATGCTTGCACCAAGAAGAGAAAAAAGTGAAATACTGCAACTTCTGTGGTTGAGTCAGAAGTCTTCCTTTGTTGTAAAGTGTTAAAAAGTGAAACAAACATCACTTTAAGTTGATCTGTCATCCCTGAAAAAATAAAGTCCTGAGCCGCGGCAGCCTGGAGTACACGATGAGCCCCATGTTAGCGAGAGGTGTTTAATTTTAAATGCACAGTGGAAGGTCCTCTTTGAAGCCTGTGTCAGAGCACTTGAGTGGGCTTTACTGTAAGTGAGGACAGTAAATCGGTGCAAAGGTCCAGGATACACAAAGCCATGTGGTTACCCCCTTGTATCCTGTCACACTTCTATTGGTGTGAGGGGGATTAGCACCGAGACACATTCTCATTGGAGGGGTTGAGGACATGACATGCACTGTGTAGCGGGAGGAGGTGACGAGGGGGAAACACACACACATACACACATACATGGACGCGCTCGGATACACAAACGTGTCAACCAGGAAAACAAACAAGACGCACATGTTGATTGTGACACGTATATGTATGCACATAAATCCATACACATAAAAGTACACACAAGCACGAGCTCGCTCACACACACGGGGTGCTGGGTTCATGTGGTTCAAGCCCAGCCCGAAGACCTGCTTAAACCCCGGGTCTCATTCTCCAACAACAACAGCTGGATGAGCTGAAATTGGCTCGGTGGCATCGAACCGCTGTCATTTCCCCTTCAACACCTCTACATGTGCTCAGAATAGAACATCAAATAAAACAAACCGCTAGATCCCCCAAAGATGAGAGCTGAGAAACTCAAACAAATTACAGACGGTAAAGGCAGAGAGTGAGGGGCAGATAGCTATGTCTCATACCATTTTTTGCTTCGTGCTATCTTTCAGCTGTCAATACACTGCACGTACCCACACACACACACACTCAGCTTCCACTTTCCCCCCCCTTCATCTCCCACCTCCCCCCTCGCGCTGCACTGTGTGCCTGCAGGCGGCCCATTCTCTGACAGCGTATTAGCCTCTTCAGTTACGCCCCTGATTAATATGATTGCTTTCACAAGTTTTGGTGTTGCCACGCTCCCTGCCATTGCATGATTAAGAGGCGATAGATTACAGTATTGACCAGGGCTGCTCACCACACAAACAAACACACACACACTCTTACACACACATGCCCCGCGATTTCGCTTAAATATAAATGATCTCACTGAGGGGGCAGCCACCAGCCTGATGTTTATCTCCTCCTGCCAGGACACCATGAACACACACACACACACGCACGCACACAGTCGTGCAGGGTGAGGAGAATAACAGACATCATGAGGAAAGCGTGAGAGAAAGTTAAAAAAGAAGCGGAGAGAGAGGGAGAGAGAGAGGGGGGGAGAGAGAGAAAAGAAGAGCCAGCGAGAGTGGTACCTGAGTGTTCAATTACCCTTATCGTGGTGATGACCACTGCAGGGGAAGAGCTGGAGGATACATTAATTAACAGATTGTGATCAGAAAGTGAGGGCCTTCACGTTTTGAAGGGGAATCAATAGTCAGTAGAATAGAGTGCGAACAGAAAAGGTGCTGGTGCCCGACTGGACCGGTCAGAGGTCTGAAGAGCCCAAATTAGACCCAGCACAGCAAACTGCCGAAAGCACTCACAACACTTAACTATTATCAGCGGAGGCAATAAGCCATATTTTGCGGAGGCCCGCGCCATTACACGTATCCGGGTGGCGCCTCAAAATTTTGTTGTGTTATTTCCTTGTCTGCATACGTGGCCATTAAGTCGGACAGAATGTGGACTGGCCGGAGGGAAATTGTCATGCAAGCGCGGATGCGGTCTTGATTGCCGCATCAGGTTGGCATCGCAATCACAGGCGAGGCTTTGTCGAGCCTTTTAATGCCAAGGAGGAGTGAAGCGGAACTAAAGCGCTGCTCCCAATGTGACAGCCCGTGTGAAGGCCTTGTTCAGGGCTCGTTGTGGAGGCTTTAGAGTTGTTCTGATACGGCAGACACCTCTCAGCCATATGCACACATGCAGCCCAGCAGCCTACAATTACCTTTGACGCTAAAAGTCCTTGAATTTAATCCAGTGTTGTGAGATGGAGAGGTAGTGTTTTTCCCCCTGCTCCATCCCCTCTCTTCAGGGCCTAAATTATCGCTCCAAATGGGATCTCGTGTCGTTGCCTTGCCTTTTTCCACTCAATTTAATCGAGTAATGAAGTGACTTCCCGACTCCGCAGGTCACACGGCGCTCCGGCCGCCACACTCTGAAGGTGGCCCGGTTAAGTGCCGTCGGAGTGGGTGATTTCCTCTAATGAAATATCAATATTTACATCTTCATTTCCAGCCCACTGCCTTGGCGGGGTTTGACCAAACATGACACAATATTGACCAAATCAGACAGGCCTGTCTGCGCACTTGAAGGGCCTTTTCCACTCCACTGCTGAGTGCACCGGCAGATATCTGTCTAAAAGTCTTTGTGGCAGGGATACAGAGATAATAACCGTGCAGAGTTTTTCTTTGGTCACTTTGATGTAAGCATCCCACTTACATTTAAAACATCATGCATTTATTTCTTAAAAGGATTTTCAAATTCCAAGATGTTTCCTCCTGCATGCAAATTACAGAAATCCAGTTCAATCAAGACAGAGGGAGAAAAAGATATATAGATGACAGAGAAACCAGAGCCCAGCTGACCACCAACTGCATCAACACCATCATTCATAGCTCAGAGGATGAAAACAAGACCGACCGAAGACCAACAACAGAAGCCAAAACTATCATCTCTTCCTTTATCTCCCCAAAAGCCCTCGGCTGTTGGCAGGGGGGGGGAGCCCGAACCCACAGACGGCTGCTCCAAACCCCTCGTAGAGATTAATCAGCACGCCGTTTCATCTGCCAGATCATGGGACGGTCCAAAATGAAATGCTGGAGATTTCTGTTGAGCTGGAGTTCATATTCTATTAATTTATTATTGTTTCCCTCTCCCCGAGGGCCATTAGCACGGGTAATAAAAAGAGATGTAATTACGAGGCACGGTGGCCCCCTCCAGCTGCAGCCCCCTCGTAACTCAGCCTCAATCAGACAACGGAGCAGACAGAGGGAGGGAGGGAGGGAGGGAGAGAGAGGGGAGGGGAAAAAAGATGGCAAGAGGGAGAGAGAGAGAGAAATGGGGGATAAAAGAGAAGAGAAGATATGGGCCAGAGAGGAGCGAGATAAGAGAAAGAGAGAGAAAAGGGGGGCTGCAGAATGAGGGGAAAAAGAAGAGAGGGAGATAGAAAGAGGAAAGAGAGTAATTCTGCCTGGACGGGTGCTGATCTATCATGGCCAGCTATCAGAAGGACAAGCAGGCCCTGAAGACTTCTGCCCAGAGGCAATCTCACCTCAGCCAAGTCAAGTGCTCTCCGGGCTCCAGTTGGAGTAAAACTGCCCCTAACAGGACCCCAGAGGTTCTGCACGTCTTTTTTTTCCTTTCCTAACCTCGAACTGAACCGAATGATCACGAGATTATCCGGTATCAAAGCTTTTAATTTTAGACGGTGCTTTAAAAAAAGAGAGAAAGTGTGCACCTTTTATTGTATAGATTCCTGTGATCTGACAGAGCGACATGTTACAGTGTAAGATCTATAACCAGCACGGCAATGAATGGCAATTTAGAGCAGCTTCATAATGGCGAGTGTGCGCACAGGCTTGTCTGTGTGCTTCTGTGTGTGTGTGTGAGCATGTGTGTGTTACTGTTTGGTTCTGTGTGTGAGGCTTGCAGCTGCCGACCATGATTCTTTTTGAATTTACATGACAGCATGAGGAGGACCCAATCAATAGCTGCTGGGTAATAAATTGCTGTGCTTGACATAAATAATTTGACCTGGAGTCGTCCAGCCACATGTACAACACAAACAGCTCCAGCTTCCTCTGGATGCTGATTTTAATGACACATCGGCAGTTTTTACAGTGAAAGACATCATGTCAATACAAACTAAATGATTCAGAAAAAAAAGGGCTGAAGACAGAAAATGAATCTTGTATTTTTTTCCAGCTCCAGCAATCACTCTCAGAGAGAGACAGCTATCTGCCGTCTTTGGACGTGATAACCAGCCCATTATCCCTTTGTAAGTAGCTGGGGAATGGGTGATTTGACCAGTAGCCTGTGAACGTTATTAGGTTGAGTAACGTCAAATACAGTAATCCCCTTGTTTTAATCTGTACCCTGTGACCTCCTGACCCGAGTGGGGAAGTCTTTAGCCCTCCCCAGGGTCCCACCGCCCAACACTGACTGTTACATATCTCTTGTTTAGCCGCAAAGGCCAGCGCGAATCAGGCTTTAATCATTGCTGTAATTACACATAATTTATCTCCGCTGCCATCAAGCAACATTGCTTAATGAGGGATGGTGCACTGCTGACGATCACTTAAAGGCACATCAGCATTAAAGATTTCCTAAAATCAAATATTGTGGAAAATTAAACACGTGAGGATGCAGTTTAAGAATTTCTACATATTTTTCTATGGATTCACAATATGAACAGTGCGTATATATAATCTCGATGCTGTATGTACCTGCTCATGTGTCACAGTAACTAGACAAAGCCCTCCCCCCACCCTGCCTGGCAAATGTCCCCTTCCTGGCCGTGCACACTCCTGACTGCCTGTCTGTCGCCGATACGCCCCCATCTCAATCTCCCCGCAACCTCTCCGCTGTCTTCCCGCTCTCCTGCCTGGGTCCGGGGCCTCAGCATCCACCTGATTGTTCAATCTATCTTTATCTCCTGTGTTGAAGCCTACGTCAGAGGGTAAATTGAATATACTAAGAGCTGTCTGTTGGTGTCTATATTTAATATAGTGCACTGATGAGGTGCTGATTTATTGCTGGGCAGTATTCACACTCTATTACAAGGAGATTACGCAGCTTGAGTGGGATCAGGCTGGCAACACAGTAAGTAGATTTCACAATTTAATGGCAAAGAGAAAACAGGAGCCCGGAGGGGGCTGGAGGAGGGTGGGCTGATGGGCTGGTGGTTGGGTGATTACGGTGGAGGGTTGAGCTGACACAAACACGACAACGTACACGAGGTGCGATCTCCTTTTAACATCGCTGCCTCCGATGCTAACAGCTAACGCGGCAGGCGGCTGTCTGTCAGCCTCAGAGCTGATGAGCTGGAATCCAATAACGCACAGATGATGAATATTCCCAAAACACCAGTAATGAATAGAACAATGCAACCAATCCTGTTTCATTAGATTAATCTGGTCGGCATCTAATACTAAAAAATGCAGCAACACAAGAGAAGGATGTAGGAAATTAATTTCTACACACTATAAACAAAAATGAGTGTCTGACACAGTATAAATTACAATGTTGTTTAAATATTTTACATTCTAGTGGTGACATGCCAGAGCAAAAATATGTTTTATTGTGTAGGAGCAGCAGCAGCAGCAGCAGAGTGTCAATGTTTGCTTGGCCCCTCACCCTTCAGAGAATTCCCAGATGAAAACACTCGGGCCTGGGAAGCTGCGGTGGAAGCTGGCAAACACCAAACGACAAGCGCCTCTTGAATAAGCAGCATGCACGGCAGTTTTTACATATGAACACATGACATTCCCACTGCGGGTGGGAAGGGATGCAGGGTGGCAAAGGGCTTCAGGGGTCACGCTGACGTTCTGTCACTCCTGAGGAAGGCGACAGTGTCAAGGTGGTAAACAGGGTCGGGTGTACTGAAGCTGTCAGAACACTCAGTTCCTCCCTAAACCTCTCGGACAGAGTGAAATGCAGCTTTATGGGATGGAAGGGGGCCAGAGGGGTGGACAGTGCACTGCTATGTGTGTCAAAGGTTGTTAGCACCTTAGGACCAACAAGCCATCTGTCAGCATCCCCCTACCACTGTTCCTAATGACCCTGCTCCCCCAGGCAACAGCCGTGTTAGACTGCTTCATGCTATTTGGAGCAGTCACACTCGTGTCCAAAAGCTCCGCAGCGATTATCAATTAATCAAACGCAGACTCAGAACGAGGGTGAGGCTGCAGCCTGGCGATGGCATACCTGTGAAAAGGCTCTTGATAAGTGACACCAGCCAATGTCTACCTCATTAAACTAACACGTGCACCTGATCTGATTGATTAACTGTTTTCATTTCATTTAAACTAATTTTTAAAAATCCTGTACAACTGATAAAGCACTTCACTTGCGCAAACCGACCTTTCCTGGTATGCTAAAGAGGGCCGGGATGACAAAGATGACATTGGACCCTGTGCGGCAAAGACACCATCTACGCTAATGACAGAGCTTTGATGTCCTCCTATTGCCCTCCAATTAAAACTCAATAGGGCCACTCTACTCCATATTATGCCACTTTGAAACACATTTTCAAATGTTAGCTTAGAATAGGGGAAATTTAAAAATCAATTGGGAGAAGGTAAGTGCCAATTTTCGTGACATTTAAATTGTTACGTTTGGACTTTAGTTATTGGCCCATCTGTCAATGGCCTAATCAATGTGGTCTACTTCATAATGAACTGTTAATCTTTTTAATTCCTTTGCCTAAGGCTGCAAAAATCTATCAGAATGCAATCAGCAGTTTTATACCTCCATTCCTTTCTTGTCCCGGAGCGGACGCAGGGAGAAATATGGTAGGAACGTAGCATGGTAGGCTGCCCTGGGGTACCGTTGGTGCATGGAGTGTTAGTGCACGGAGTCTCGCTCAACCAGTGAACCGTCTCTGATCAGGTTCAGCCATGTACAACTCAATTATGCAGCCATTTCATGGCCAGAGGACACCCACTGTCCTAATACAGACACCACCAGAGGGACTAGCACAAACCAAGCACTCTCTCGCTGGAGTGCAAGTGTTTATTCTGTCACTGTCTTTTTGATCTAAGAGGTATATGTGTGATTGTTGTATAAAAGTTAAAAATGTGACCAAACAGAAAACAACAGCACAAGTGTCTGAGTGTCTATATCTGTACAGACCAGAATAATCTACTTAAACTGCATCGTCTTGCAGGTGCAGAGCAACTGTTGGGTACAAGGTACTCGCTCACCATTGGTGCAGACTTACTGCCCTGCATTTTGGGTTATGTGATCATTACAGACAGATTCGGAATGACAAGTTCTCTGCCGCAGTCTGAGGGGCAAATCCCATTAACATTATGGATCAGTCCATTGCACAATACGTGTTAGTATAATCTGATTAACAGCGCTTCAGCGCGATGACACATAAAATCCGAGTTAGAATGTACACATATTAAAATGATGATGCACTCCAGGATACAAACTTTCAACTCAGTGCATGTTAAACAGTGTGTCAAGAGTTTTCTTAATGGAAAGAATTATATATTTTTTAAAATTTCAAATGTTTACCATTTTCACATTCTCCGATTTTTTCCACAATAAGATGAAAAAGATAAGATATTCTTTCTTGTGTATGTGTTCCTGAGTGATGCCACCATGCCTGCATACCGTCTATCTTCAGCAGCCGGCATGGGAATGTCGCAGTGTTTGTGTTCACGCGTGCGTCGCCACTCTAATTTTTGGGTCACAATGATGAGAGTGTGTTATCGGGTCAGTAGTGATCCAGTCCTGAGTAAGCTCCTTGGTTAAACTCTCAGTGTGCTGACCATGCAGGGCCTGCGAGGAGTGATCCAAACAGTTTAGACGCGTAAGGGGCCACGGCTGAAGCCAGGGCCTGCGAGCATATCCATCTCTAATCTCCTTACTATCAGATCTGTACCCGATTAATAGCCCTCCTTCTGAGAAGTGTCTCTAATACCTTTTCAGAACAAAATGCACCTGTCTGAGGTCAGCTGGAGTCCACTTCACTTTACTGGAAACAAATGAACATGTGAATCTGTGGATTTATCTACTAAATTAACTGTTATGATGCTCCAGTATGCACACGCCACAGAGCGGATATCAGTGCTGCAGCGATGCCACACATCCCATACACGCTGACAGCTGTCTGCCCGTCCCAAGTTATGCTGATGAGAAGATGAGGTTATGGAGGTGCCGCTGAGGGACACATTCATTTAGTTTGTTTCCCCCCTCCACGCCTGCAGCACTGTAATGTTATAGAGTTATGGGGGTCAGGCACGAGATCAAGGAGAATCTGCCTCGATGGCAGAAAAAAAAATAAAGGAGCGGCTAAACAACGTGTTCTCCGTCAAAATCAGAGGAAAACTCTCAAAGGAAGCAAAATCTGTGCCGACGTGAGGCAGCGCATCCTTACTTCAACGGCCTTTCATAACCTAACACCTCGTTTATCAGAATGTCTATGGGGCAAGGAAGAAACACGATTATGCCCATCAATAATTCAATGTGTGTGTGTGCGCTCGTGTGTGTCCATGTGTGTGTGTGTATGTGATATGATGTCTTGTTTGACTGGGCAGGTCCCCAACTTTGCTCTAAATCTCCCTGGTGATTACAGTATACATTGGCACCGGGTGTGTTCCCCCCTCTCCGTTCAATGCAGCGATTTTAGATGCACTCTATTGATTCATACCTTTCGCAGCTACGTCCATTTTGCACCACCCCTACACACCCAGAGGCTGTATGAGATGCTGTCGTTCATTATCTGTGTGTGTGTGTGTGTGTGTGTGTGTGTGTGCAGTTTTTTTGGGTGTGTGAGAAGATAGAAGCACCTGAAAAGAAGAAGAGAATGGAGGAAAAGTAATTGCGGTATACCTGGGATGTGTTTTGCCCAGCCGATGATGACCACCAGCTCACGGTCAGCCAGGTCGCACAGCGTGGTCAGAGCCTTGATGTCGCTCTCGGGCATGGTGGGGTCAGGCATGGCATAGATCTTCTCCGGCTCCGCCACCAACAGGTGAGACACTATCTTTGTGACTGAGGATAGAGGAGGAAGGAGCAGGGATGTCAAAGCAAAGCAGGGGTGAGAGGTCGAATCGCAGCAGAGCTTGGTGCAGCACAAAGATGCATCACACTGATAAGAAAGAATTGTTCACAGTTGAAATATCCTGTGCATTGTTGTTGGCCTCACTTTGATTATTTCTTTCTATTTCTCATTATGCAAACTAATAAATGGGACAGAGTGAACGCTCCTCTCCCTACAGAATGCATGCCAGGAGAAGGTACATGTTTGAAAACACTAGTATTCATTGTAGTTTCATATCTGTCCACTGTCCACACATGGGAGAGACAGGGCAACAGGACGGGCAACGGAGGAGGGAGACAATGGGCGACAGAGCAGTACTCACG
The DNA here is from genome assembly GCF_024713975.1 of Paralichthys olivaceus. Taxonomy (NCBI): domain Eukaryota; kingdom Metazoa; phylum Chordata; class Actinopteri; order Pleuronectiformes; family Paralichthyidae; genus Paralichthys; species Paralichthys olivaceus. Next base: position 16,002,165 of record NC_091104.1, on the reverse strand, counting down.
AGGCTTTTTGGTGGGAGGGGGGAGCGTCAGGCCCAAGTACGGGTTGTTTTCTGTGTCCAACCTCCGCTTGTACTTCTGTCTGCCTCCTCGCACACGGTCCAGACGAACCCCTGCGACAGGAGAGAAGACAAAAGGACACTAAATGAGGAGTTGTGCATTCTTTTTTAGATGATAGGGACATCAAATACATGGACATTTTAAGTTGTGAATTATTCGATATATTTACAGCAGTAAAAACACAAATATATGCAAAATAAATCCTCCATTTGTACAAACACCCCAACATACTATTATATGATGTATAAAAGCTGTGGTGGGAGTGACCGCACTGGTCTCTAGCTTGTATGTAAGCGTTTAAAAAGGACTGCATATGTGCATCAGTGTGTGTGTGTGTGTGTGCGCGAATGTGTCAGAGGCGTGGCTGTCTTCCCATATGTGGTCCATGCCTGGCTGGTCTTCTGTGACACAGCTGAGCCCAGAGCAGGTCTAAACATATGAATATTTAACACAGGGTCAATGATCTCACAGACTGGCCTTCTAATTATTTAGGTTTTTGGTCGACGCAGACTGCATGCTAATTAGCTGTCAGCTACATGCTTCCTTGCGTGTGTGTGTGTGTGTGAGAGAGAGAGGGAGAGATCTCAGGTGTGTTCTTGTCAGGATCCAGAAAAAAGAAACTTTACCAGCGTACAAGCAAAGACACAGACCCCACACACACTGTACAAAACACCCACTGTCATACAGCAGATAGATAACTAGGTATTGCTTTCCCATAAAAGACCCTTATTTCACCCCTCTTTCACTGGAGGAGCACCGGGGCCTTATCACCCCCGGCCACACCTAGAGGCCCAGGTTCCACACTGATACTGTAAATGTCAAACCGGCCTCATCATAACATAAGTTATTTATTATCTCATTATTTGATAAGGATGTTTCCATTTGGATGTCTTTTCTATTCTATTAATTTTCAACATAGTTAAAATATTTCATCTACACTCTTCTATTTATTTGATACCACCGGGCAGGTATTTGGTTATTTAATGTAATTGTATGCAAACATTTATATCCTGCACCGTTGAGTGTCACTGCGACCGAGCAGCCTAAATATCCCTGATATCTTAATCCTGTCAAGAGGGAGAATCCCTTCAATTTACCTTGTATGCATAATGCAACCCCCCACCCACCACACACACACCCAAAACAAATTTAATACTAAAGGGTGGAGGAGAAAAGGTTCAATGAAACGCTTGCCGTGGTGGTGGAGTTAATTTGTCAGCCCCCTGCGCGTCCTCTGAGCGAACAACACCCAGCAGCCAGAGCACTTCCTTGATGATTTCATCACTTTATAACAGGGAGGACGGTGTCAAACCTGGGCATTGTATAGCCACCGCAAATGAGCCTAATACAATTTGTCCGTCAGCGAGTGCTCTTGGAGAGGATGAGTTTGGATGTGTCCCATGCATGGCAATTGGAGGTCGCCCAGTGCGGAAAAGGGAAATCAGATGATGTCTGTTAGAAACGCTGGCCTTTATTCAACAAACAGCGGAATTATGCAAAATATCTTTTATCTTACATGGCTCCTTTTTCCAAAACTAAGAGCATGGTGAGGAGGGGGGGTGTCCAGCAAACTGTATTATTATCATGCAACTGTAGAAGAGAGATTTTGTCTACTTATATAAATTATTTGATTCCCTGGAAACACAAATCTGATTAGGATTGTCTTTCAATTTCCTGACACTGACAACCCACTAACCTAATTACCCCTGATTCCCAACAGAGCCCCAACCTTCCCAGCAGGCACTGGGGGGAATCATCTGATGGCAACAACCTGTACTTTACACACACCCACGCACAATCCCACACGATGACAATTTCGACTTTATGTGTATCATATCAGGAAATGCTTTTTCCCCCTGTGAAGGTATCTTGAGAATAGTGTTCAACTCCCTGCATTCCCTGCTCAGGTTTAAGTGCTTAAGAACTTTTCAGTTCAGCGCACATGTTGCCGTTACGTCTGCTGGCATGGAAAAATTCCTCTCGCTGTCAAACCTGATGTCACCACTTTCTAAACTTTCTTCCGACACTCTCCCGATGAGCTCAGCCGCTGCCAGGTGGCTGCGCTTCTGCTCCCCGCGACCCTCTCGGCTGCCTGAGTCATGTGGCCGTGTCAGCCGGTGTAAAGCCAGCGATCAAGGTAGATGGGTGCCTCTTTTAATTAGAGCAGTCCTGGCCATAATTAACAGATGCTGACAGGAATTAAAGCTTGGCACTAACCTGTCTCATTTTACTGTCCAACCGGGCCAGACACAGGCAGAGAGGGGAAGAGAGAGTGATTAAGAGCAGCTAGAGGGATTCATTCACTCGTGCTGTCAGGCACTAAGTCCAGGACTTTATAGGAGCCTTTGTGAGGTTCATATGTCCCTTTGGTGACACCCGAAGCTTTAAGTGTGTTGTGCTTCCTCCAGAGTAAACAGTAGGTGTGTTAGAAATGTGTGAAGAGGGTTGAGTACCATTTCATCTAAAGTTATCACTGTTTTATGGCCTACTACACAGTGTAGCAAGGGTAGCGGTGGGTGAGCTCGGGTATCATCTCTTCAAAGCAGTGTGCTGGGGGAGAGGGCTTTTGGCCAAGGCGGCTGGCATTTGTGCACGGATTAGCCAAGGCCTCGGGGTGGGGGCTGGGGCCAGCTGACCCGGGGCTCTTCTTTCTCTCCAAAAACAATAATAATCCCCTTCCAAGCACACTCCTACAGAAGAGCCTGTCTTCACTCACTTTGTGCGGTCGGCCGTGCTAGGGGCCCTTATTTTGAGTCGCTCACCTGTTCTGGGTGTCTCTCCCTGTGGGAAAGTGTCAGGATGTCTGGGATGGTTGGCAATGCCAAGGGGGGCTTAGGTGGACCCTTTTTTAGCTGGGAAAATCAGAAGGCCACATGGCAAGGCATGGTGAACCTTGCCTTTCAAGGAAGCCGCCCTGTTAAACTGCCATCAGCACTATTTCAAAGAGCCCCCGTTGCCAGCTTTGCATGCTTGTAAGTGTGTTGCAGCATTTTTAATCACGAGTGGTGATGAGCGAGGGTAGCGGAAAAACTGTCAGGCCTCTGCGCCGCCTCCCCATCTGCTGACCCTCAGGGGCTGCTATAGTGACACCCCCGTCACATACTCCATTTACAGGTTAGCTGCAACATCCCTTTTGATCTGACATCCCTGCTCATACTGCTAATTGTTTTCGATTTAAGTAATAAAAAGAATTCAACAAGACTTTATCAGCAGAAGCTTCTTTATAACTATATTACTATTGTCATGATTACATCCCGGCGGCTGCTATAACAGACGGTCTGTGACACAAGTGCACATTTACATGTCTAGTATTTCAGGAACCATACATGTGAGCGTGGTGTGGTTTGCATGCATGTTCTGTATGTTGTGTATGTGACTGTAATGGGGCTATTGTGGGATGTGGTTGTTCTTTGCATGCCATGTCTGCTGGACAATGAGACGTGTATTGTATATCAGCGCTTACACACTTTGCTTCTTTGTTCAGTCTGTCTCCATGTTCTCGTAACGCAGTACTGTTACACTGTGAGGACACAATACATTGTCTGTAGTCAAGGCTACAGACGTGTACAGAACGACGAGGTCAAATTCTAATATGTGACTGAACCTTGTAAGGTGTGTAAGTGAGAAGATGTGAAACCACATCGGTCTTTGCATACTCATGACGTCATCTCGTCAATTTGCATTCTGCCTTGTGTCAGCTGGTTTCAGCTCTTTATCTGATCGCTTCTGTCCGACTCTGTGGTCACATATACAGTATTTTACCATTTGGTTGGTTTTAAAGCAAGATTACATAAAACCAATTGGACAGATTTAAATGAAACTTGGTGGAAGGATGGGGTATGGGTAAGGGAAGATCCTCTTGAATTTTGGTGTATATTTGGACCAGGGGTCAGATCCAGGAATCGTTTCTCTTTCTTTAACATTGCCCAATATTTTAACTGTTTCCCCATTTCCCCAGAGACGAATTTATCTTTAATGTATCTGGATTTAAAAAAAAGAATCAGGCACATTTAGGGAACTGATATCTAAGAGTGTGTGTAATTCGGTGCAGATTAATTGAATTTAAGGTGGCTGTTGAGCCGTGACGGACGTGTATGCGCTCTACTGAGTGACATATAGTTTTGTAATGATGTCTTTTAAAATCATCACAGAAAACTGTCTCACTCCAAAATATGGTTAATTGGTCAGTAGAAGCTTTTTTCAGGGACAGTGCATATTAATATCAACACTGTAACTATGCCAAGAGGCTAATTTTCATTGTGGTCAGTGGCCAGTTGGCAGCCTAAAATCTAATAAGAAGTTCATCCCACTGAGAAACTTCCAACTATCAGTGGAACTTCAGTAAATCATGAGGCGGTCGGCTGTTCAACTTCAACATGGACTCGACTCTTATCAGCCAGTCTGAGGTGTAAAACTGGACCATGGTCAGTCCAGCCAAAAATATCTATCTAACTTTACAAAAAACTATATTCTGGGTGGGTTTGTATGTGGAGGCTTCTGTGTGTGACTGAGCGAGGGGGAGAGAGGAAGTCGGTGCAGGGAGCAACTGCCACTGAATGATGTCAATGTAATCTCTCAATAGTATCTTGTCTTCTCTCTCTCGCTCTAAGCTCTGATCAGTTTCCATTGATCTGAGGAAAAACCTGTTGCCCCCCGACATTTGATTCTCCTATTGATCACTTCCTCCTTTATACAGTCAAGGGAAAGTACAGCGACTCGACACAGGGTTTAGGCAGCTCTCCTGTAATTAGACTGCTGATCTTCTGGGAGCATTTTCCTTCCACCTGCTTATATGAACTAATTGTTTGAAGTATAAATCCAAATAAAAACAGAAATATCTTGATTTCCTCTGGAAGTCTTTAATATTGTTGAGATATAATGATGGGTTGAAACTTCTGTTTCATTGGGGGGCAGCACTGTACTTTGTTGGAGCTGAGGAGTTATAATTAGGTGACTTTCCATTCAGATACAATGTGACCTTTCTGCAGTAATGAAAGTAAGTTGCAACCTCAGTCACATGAGCGGTGACCATCTCCACACCCAGGGCCCGAGCATGGCGTTGAGCCGATGGCTTCATGGAGCTTACAGTGGCCACAGACCATGTGTCTCTCTCTTTCCATTTTACCCTGGTGACACTGCCTCGTGGCTGAGCTGACGCAAAACTGCACCTCGCATCCCTCTGTTCGATCGTGACGAGCGGGTTTAATCATTTGTGAGAGAAATCAGGATCTCTGGCTACACCTGCACAAGGCTTCAATCAGTCTGTGACAATAGTTGCAGAGGTTGGCAATGACAGTCGCTATGTAAAAAAGGGAGGGTCATTCTTATTCTGGCGATGTGCTGAACACACAGAAGTGTGCATTAGAACCTCGGGCTTAGCCGAAGTCTGCATATTTGAGTTTTACACTCTTTTAACTCTGACCTGACACTGGTCATTCATTTATAGCCAAAGCTCCATATTTTTGTAGTCTCTTATTCTCCAAGATGATATATTGGCATAAATTTTTCATCAGATAGTAATGCGATTACTCTGGCTTTCTGGCACTGAGGCTTTATCTGGCTGCATGCAGTCCAGGGGATTCTGTTACTGTGTGGAGATCCATACGGGCTGTGACTCCGGCTTCAAGTGGCAAAAGGATATATATGCAACTATAAATCCTGCTCTCCGAAGAATAATGAGAAGAATAATGCTGGAATATATATATACTCTAAAGAGTTTGACAGGGAATTGAAAAGGTGTATGGTTTTTGCAGAATTTCATCCATCGTTACATCTTCTGTCTGCTCGTATTTATATAACTAAAAGAGAAGAGCATACTTTGCACAGCAGAAGCACCACCTGACCCACACTCATCAGCACTTGAGGAAAGGAAGAAAAAAATAAAATAAAAACATCTTTCCTTACAGAATACCTAAGCTGCTCCCAGAGGAGGCTTGAATAAATACAACACTGTCACTTCACCCCCCCGAGCCACATATCTTTCATTATTCATTTGTCTGGCCCTTTTAGGAGCCACCAACAAGTGAGGAAGAGACACAGAGAGTGAAAGAGAGAGGCAGGTGAGAGCACATTCACTAATACAACGGGATAAGAGGGAACGGATAGGTGCCTCCCCCAGAAGAGCAGCCAAGCCTCGGGGTCTCAAGGAGCTCCGTCTAAGTCTGCAATATAGGAAGGGAGGGTGGAGGGGGGAAAGAGCCCCAGCCAGACAAATCCATCGGAAGCATGTTTAATTGTCGCTGAATTCCCTGCTGGTGTGACTTAAAAAGAAAAAAAAAAAAAGCATCCACAGGAAGAGAGCTGAGATGTTCGGAAAACATTTAGTGGATCAATATGCCGGGGAGAGCTGAGACTGTGTGTGCTCAGGGACCTGGCCCAAGCCTTTCCTGGCGGAATACTGTTACATTTCTATTACTCAGACGGCGGGATCAACCTATTCAGCATATTTCTGTCCCCAGCTCAACTGCAAATTATTTACTGCTGTGTAGGTAGGAGGGGGAGGACGGAGGGGCCGAGAACCAGCGTCTATGTGCATCTCTCACTCCGAAATGAAAACATTGTGAGTGTGTGATGTCCCAGTATTCCACTATTCCCCTTATCGCATGAATGGAGGTTTTGTTTTTGCATAAATGTGTTTTTATACCAAAAATAATATATATAATACATACAGTGCTGTTATGTGTATCTTGTGGATGCAGGAATAATAAAAAATGTTCTTACTCTTCTTACCTTCTTTGAGCATCCCCACTTTGAGGCATTTCATGAAGCGACAGGCCTGACATGATTTGCGTCTTCGTTTCGTGATCTCGCACTCGTTTGTGGCGGGACAGCTGTATTCTATGTTACCTGAGAACAAGAGAAGGAAGAAGAAAACTAGGTTAGCACCTGCAAAATCGATGAAGGCCTAGAGTATTCAAATTCAAAGTAAAATGTTGTGAAAATGTTCAAATATGGGTGTGTAAAGGCATTTCTCCAGGCACTAAAGGGAACCCAGTGTAACAAACACCAGTGTGTACTCTCTGTGACATCTCATGCTCTACAAGCATGCACGGCCACTTGTTAATCATCCAGATTCCTAAAGAATACATTTCTGTGGTGTGAAGGTGGTTCGGGCGTCCTCCAGCGAGTACAGAACCTTCCTGGAGGCTACAGCAGGAGGAGGAGCTGGAGTACGAGGTAAAGTTTGGTGGTGGAGGGGGTGGTTGCAGGCAAAGCTCCTATAGTCCTCCAGGACCCATAAGTAGACACCATCCTGGTCCAGCACTAAATTGGCCTCATTAATTCTGTGCGTGTCCCCTCCGGGCCCCGGGGCGCAGGATGTGTCCCCCTGCGCTCAGAGGGGCCTGCCGCGGACTCAATAGCGAGCTGGAGAGCCACACGCAGGCTGCCCCCGACCACTTTACATAATACTGCAGCAGACCCAAACCTGTTGTTACCACTGTTGCCCATTGTTGACTATTTACATAGTGTACAGGCAAGAGGCCTAATGCATTATTCAAGTGCAGCGTCTGATTCCAGGACGGAGCAATGAAAGAGTTTCATTGCTGCACAATAAAAGAGTCGGTTCTGCTCTACTCTAGCATTAGCTATAGAAAGGACAGGATGTGTGAGGCACCTCCTCCGCTTCTGTGCGACTCCCTGCATTTTACTGTATTCGGAGGGTTTTCAATAAAGGGTTTCAGTGTAATGGTTCCTTCAGCCTCCTCCTTCTGAAAGGGCTTTCAGCTTTAAAGCGTTTGACATTGATATTTTTCTAAACTTTTCTTTTAACCCCAGATTTATGCCTTTGTCAGTATAGCACAGAAACAGATTATTGAGCGATGTAAAAATGTAATTTAATCATCATAATTCCAAAAATACAGCTTTTCTCCTTCCACTAAAATACATGCAGGTAACAATATTTTTTTTCCGAAATGCAACATCTCCGTTTGTATATTTTTATTTCTCCATCTGACAGACACAAATCCACACACACCAACATCCTGCAGCTGTTCCACCTCTCTGACCCTCACTCCATCTTCCTGTGCGGAGAAACACAAGGCTGCGTAATATTCCTCCGGCGTCCCTCCACTAGCCCTCCAACACCCTTTGACAACTTATGCAATTATGTTAACATTATTGGACAGATCAAGCGGAGGCTCCCAAGATGTTATAAATAATTAGAAATTCCTCCTTATATCTGGGTTAGAAATCATTATGCTAATTCTCCTCATCTCGTCGGGATTGGGGTAAATAAAGGTGTGAGGGAGTCGGCTGATGAGCCCTGATTGTCTTTCCTCTGTCTGCTCTCTCTGTTGTCGTAGCAGAACCAGACCATAATAATCCTAACCTATTTCCCATATGCTGGCGGGAGGGATAATCAGCGGCAGCCCCAGCGATGGAATCAATTCATGGAGGCCTTTTTGGTTAGTGTTCACATTATTCACGAACCAATCAGCAAGATGTAATGGACTAAATAAATATTTTAAAAACATGGAGTTTGATTGTGGATCTAAAAAAAATGTTGTTTGAACTTAAATCACTTCGGTATATAATTTCAAAAGCCCAGAAAATAGCCACTGCACGTGCGTGGCATGGTTTTGACCGCAGTTGACCCTGTGCGTCCCTGAGGAAGCTTGTTTATGGGTGGTGTTGGGGGGAGGGGAGATCACTACTCCGCCGCCTCCCCTTCTTTTCACAGGGGTGCACAAACCACACCTGGTGGCTTACTAAGAGAGGAGTCAGCCCATTGTCATTGCACACGCCAGATACACATAACAAACACACACCGCTGAGCTACTGTGTCCACCTGTTCAACACTACATACACATATATATATATATTAGAGAGTGTTAGTGTTCATATAGACACAGTGAGTCCCAATCTTGATCTATAGACAGATTCAAATGCAATAAAATAAGATAAATAAAAGGAGAGATCTGATTCAAGAAATCTGTATCCTCACTCACAAAAATAAAACATTAGAATTTGCTATGATCTGATTGACACCACATAAGAGCTAAATTTACTTTGGTTTAATATCTGATGCTGTTAAATGTTTGTTTGCATCAGTGATGTTTGGAGTAACAAGCCTATAATTTCATTTATGGTCAGTCGTCAATATGTCAAACTTTTCATGTCATTTATGCTACATGCTAAATACGTCTGCAATTTATATGGGTAATTACAGATGAGCCCTTTAATGTACTTGTTAAATGAAAATGTAATTAAAGTTATTTAAAGTTACGTATTTAATGATTTTTTTCAACTTAACTGAGAGAACTGAACTAAACTGAACTGTGTGCTTGTGACTCTGAACAACTAATGTACGTCTCAATACAGAGGGACATGTGAGTAGTGATTTAAAAAGGGATTTCAGGTTACAATAGACTGAGACGTTTCATTTTCCTGTTCAGAAATGATGTCTGGACTCGTAGCTCAGAGAGTAATAGCATTGTGTGTGTTTCACTTTCAGAAATGAAGCATACTGGCGTGAACCCCTTTAACCCGAGGGCCATTCTCGGGTTGATCCGTCTTTAGAGAGGTTATGGTATGGTTACCAATAACATTACGGAGTGAAGGCAGAAGAAAAAGATTTCCCTCCTTCTTCTCTTGATAAGTATCTGTCTCAATCTATTTTATGGCTTTTCAGGACCCATGCCAGGGCACAGAGGGGGGAAGTCAGGTCTTGTAAGTAAATTACAGTAAAATGGCAGGTATTTCTCATCAAAATCTAAACTGACTTTTACAGGCTTACTGTCAAGGTCTATTACTTCATATAAAAAGAGGGCCACCGAGTTCAGTTGGTTTTTCGGGCAATTTTACACTCGGGTTCAAAATGAGAAGAAAACACGGTTCAATAAGAGATTTATGTTTTTGATTGGTGGGCCATGTGACGAGCAGTGATGGGGGGGGGGGGTGATTAGGGAGCACTGCAGAAAAAGGGTGGGGGTGCTTCTGGGACAGATGGAGATCCAGGTAGACATTAATTTGGACCCGGCCTTGACTAATGTAACCGTGTCCACGAAAGAGTTCAGGGGGCTTTTCAATGGATGAGCAGGTGACACAAGATGGATTCTATGGAAAATGTGGAGGCATTATCTGAGGACGTGTGGCCAGAGAGGGAATTGAAGCAGGTGCAAAGACAACCACGATTACGCTGGACTCTTTTACAGAGGGTTATTTAAACGCAGGTAAACCTTCTAAAAAAGACAAATGACTTCTCTCCCATTGCCGGTAGAGGAGTATGCCTTTCTGTATTTTTCCCCCAGTGAGTCATGTTCAACCGTAAACTCTCTCGCCTCGCTGTCTTGCCAGATTAGCGCATTTACCGGGGTGTCACGTTTCCATCACTGCCTATCGGAGCCATTTAAATATCTACTGCTGAGTCATCTGACCCTGGACTGCAGGCAAAAGCTACATGTTGGCAGGTGTCAGTAGGTTTTTTGCCCAGTGGAAAAGGGGCTTCAGTTAATTAATGCCTAAATTGTAAAATATATTTTAGATACAAAAAACTAAACAAAATGTCTATCTTTAAAAGAAAAATGCAAAATTCCCAATTTAGAATTTGCTGCAACAACAAGAAAGCCCCAGTTACTCAAGGTGATAACAAACGTGTCATGTCCATGGTTAACATTAACTGGGCTTAGTTTGCCCTAAGTGCTATAGAACAATGTGATAAAGGGCTGGAAAAGACAGCTCCTTTGTTTTCTCCTCATTAGAGAGGGTCGTCTCACACTCCACCCTTGACTGCCTCGTTATTCCTTTAATTAATCAGTTCTCATCAACGGCACCCTCTCATTCTTTTCAAGGGCTCTACATCCCCGCTATTTACCTCCTCCATTTTCCTCCAGCGATCCTGCGTCCGTTTCTTTTTATCATTTCGGAAGGCTTCCACTCCCCCCCACCAAAAAAAGTCCCTGCGTCCTCCTGCCTCCTCTGCCTGGGACCCCTGTCTGATTATTATGCCATTAAGCCTCTCCTCCTCTCCTCTGAAAGAGCAGCAGGGTCCCTCTCCAATCTAAAGAAGTCCTGGGTTTTTTCTTTCCCTCCTTTCCCTGAAATTACCCGGCGACGCGTGCCTGAGTTTCTAATTGGCATGCCTGTCCCTGGAGACGGCCCCCTCCCTTCTTCCTAATGAAAAGCCTCGGCCTTAATTACACTTTCCAAACGCTGATTGTTATTGACAAAACTCCTGTGGCTCGGACAAACGACGGCAGATTAGCTCCATTACAGGCAGCCCTCCAAGAAGAGAAAGAGAGGGATTTCAAATCGACAATGCAAAGTGAGGGGGGAGAAAAGAGGAGCATTCTTTTTTTTTTCTCCATGTACCTTCCTCTTAATTGTTTGGGCCATTGCTCCACTTAAGACGCCTCTTTCTTCCCCCGATGCCTCTTTTCTGTTCCATTATGTTGCCGTCAGTGTACTTTTAGTCAGCGGACAAAAGCCCAGTTATGTTACTTGAGAGAAAATGTTCATCTTTTGTCAATAGACAGGATTGCTGATGGCAGCATGGGTAAATAGGAGGATTTGGCCTAATGCTTTTGTTTGCCTGCAAAAGGTACATAGACTGTCTAAAGCTGATATGGCTGCAACGTCCAAAATCAACACCTCACATCAAGACGGACACTCTACTCTCCATAAAATGATGTGGTGATTAAAATTTACTGAAAGCAGTGGATACTCATTCAGTTTCAATATCAAGTTCCTAATTTTCATCCACTCTTAATCATCTCATTTCACCGTAACCCAACCCTCTGGCTCATCTTACCTATTTTATCTAGTTTTTCCTCTGCATGTGTTCCACCAGCAGAGCTTGGACCTGAGCAGCTGTGACTGTTGTGCGGATCTTTTTTTTTTTTTTTTCCAGGCTCAGCGATATCTCCGTCTTCCTGATTAATCTGGAGCGGAGCGCACAGTTTCACAGAGGGGGGCCTTTCATTGCCTCTCTAATGAGAAGCTGTGATACATCATGACTCGCAGATAGCCAATCGCACCCTAGTCCCCAGGCGTGTGCACACACACACAACAGGATTAATAAAGCACATTCTCTGAGCCCCCCCCAAACAGTCCCTGCACTCCACAAAATCTGACCTCTGAGTGATGATGTCATGTCCATCAGACACCACCAACCATGACAGATGATGTCATCATAATCTCACTAGTCGTCTGTCCCATGTCAAATAATTCCTTGTTTTCGTTCTTTTTTTAAGTCAAGGTGAACAGATCTTTTTAAAATCCAGTTATTTTGATAAAAAGTAAGGTTGCATGTTTTTAATGTCCCTTTCATATTAGATATTATCCATTGTAGGGAAATAAATATACAAGACTTTTTTTATGGATGTTCCTGGTCTCAGGAGGCGCAGAAAACATCTTCCACACTCCAATGATTTTTTTACATAGTGAATCGTTTGGACTGATGTCCTGTTGTTGGGGGGCTAAAGGTGGCTTGTATGGAGGCTGTTTTTGTGTCTGGTGATGTGGCGACATGGGATTGAAATAACTGGTATTGAGTGTTTGCTGGGAGGCGGTGAGAGGAGGGGAAAATACCTTGTATTGTCCTTTTAAAAAAGGCTTTGCAGGCCTCACAGGAGGCCACCCCATAGTGATACCCCGAGGCTATATCTCCACAGACCAGGCACAGCCTCTTGGGGAGGGAGTTCAACATGTATTCGCACTTTATGGACGAGTCCTCCATGATGGTGCTGGAGCAGTCGTCATAGCGCTTGCGGCAGGTGCCAGCCCCGAGTCCGCTTGGGGTGAACATAGGTGGAGAGTCCAGGCCGTTGGAGTGGCTATTCATAGTGCTGACATAGCCGCCACTGGCATCTGAGTTGCCGCTGGGGCTGTGGTGGCTGACCGTGTCGATGACCGAGGAGGGACTGGACGGCTCCGTCTTGATGTAAGACCCACAGCTGGAGGGTAGGTGCCGGTCATCAGCGGCCATTCTATTCAACAGCCTGGGTGAGGTAAGGGGTGAGACACAGAGAGGAGAGGGAGGAGGAGGATGATTAGCAGAGGTCTTCAAATCGTACAAATGAATCTCATCAGTCAGGTAAATGAAAAACAAAAACATTTCTATGTGGCAGCCAACAACAGTTACAACACAAAGACTCCTTTCATTTAACTAGACAATATAAAAAATGTTCTAGTTAATGAATTAAGGGCTTTAAAATAAGATGTATTTACACATATATACTTTATATTCAACTACACACCTCAACCTCTCTTCTAGAGTAGATCTCAAAAACTTGTTGCTTTAATGCTTCAATCTTATTCAAATACAGTCAAATAAAGTGTGTTTCTGAATATAAATTTACAACTTCAAAAAGATGGCAGATGAGACATTAGACAGGTTTTTTTTGGTTTTTAATTCATTAATCATCAGATTTAAATGTATTTCATATCTACTTTTGTCCTGTATCTCTATTTTAAGTCCAATTTTCTGTTCCTAACCTTCCTCATAAACAAGTGAACCGGGGGGAGGGTCCTACTGTAAGTGCCTCATTAGCCACACACCATGGCAGCTGCAAACATGCTTCAGTGTACAAATACACACAACCACACACACAGTCGCACACAGACAGAGAGAAAGCAAAGCGAGAGAAAATGTAAGTGCGGGAGGGATAGAGGGAAGAAGAGAGAGCACTTGAATATAACACACAGACACACACACACAGAGGTGCAGACACAAAGAGCGCATCACAATGGGGGCATCTCCATAGTTTAGAGAGCTAGGTGGACCTTGGCTTGTCTCCTTGAGTCAGCAGTCAACCAAAAGGAATCAGGATGGCAAGATATTGACTTTTTCACTGTCTGCCTAATAACTGTATTTTGGAGTACATGCAATCCGATGCTGAACCGTGTGCAGACTAAAGTGCAGCCGTTTGGCTGTGGCCACAAAATGCACTCTGAAGCCTTCTGCATTAATCTATTTCATTCTTGCTCTGTAACCTTTAACTTCAAATTGCGACGAGGGGCAGAAAACTTAGCCTGGACACGTTCAGCTCATTTTTCTGTCTGTAAATAGAGTGAAGCGAAGAGGTGGACTGGGGAGATGGATAGCTCGATGTATTGGGGATGCCGTGTGGACACGGTGACCTCCTTGGGTCAAGGCGAGGTCACACACTTACATACGCACACACCCCTTTGCATTGGGTACCAGGGAAGGGGTGAAAGGTCACCTGCACTTGCCTGCATTAACAAAATTGAGCCTTGCATGGCTTATGCAAATGCAGGCACGGGGGCTCCCAGTGAGTGGCAGCTAGACAGCCCAAGTTATGCCTTAGCACATTAGTTCAATTAGCATATTGCCAACTAATGGTAATGTTTACATATTTGACATGTCAGTTTACCGTCAGCTCTGAGAGAGGGGGGATGTCCCCTCACTGGATCTGTCAGGACAGGCAATAGCTGCCTGTCTCAGACTGCTTCAGAGGAAACCGGGAACGAGAGGCCTCCGCTGTGTCCCCTATTGGTCCGCCGCGCTACCTCTTGCTCTCTGAGGCTGATTTAATTGTGAGGGTGGGTGACGGAGGGGTTCAGGCCCAGAGGTCAGTGGGTCAACCTTATTTTCTCACCCTGGCTTCTAGGCCCGTGGAGATGGGGGTCAGCGTGTCAAATTAAATCTCATTCCCGCGTTTCCTTCCCTGCTGTCATGTATATTCATCGGAGCTCCAGGTGCCTACCACTTCTGGAAATTCACAAAAAGGTTAACTGCTAAAATAAATAATAAAAAATGCCCCCTGTTAAAACCGGTGACCTTGTGGAATAAGCCCTTTGCCTGAGTACTCCTGGAATTCTTCTTACGATATAAAGCCTCCGCTATATAAAACCGATACACAACTACCACTCCGCGGGACAAAAACACCGTCCGACACACTTATCCTTTAGTTCCTCTCAATTCAAACAAAGCATAAAATATGTTAATATTAGCGATGACATTGTGGGACTTTAGTCAGATTTGCTGTTTTAAAAAATTACCCACTTGTACTCTTAAATGTCCTTGCAGACAGAAAATTGAAAAAGTGAATCAATTTCATGCCTCTCTAAAATAGAACTTCCCGCTCTTGATAATGAATGCAGATTGCATCCCCATAAATTAATGCACGGCTCTGTGTTCATCTGCTTTATGTTCTCGGTTTCAGATGGATATGTGCACCTGCGCGATAGGGCACCTGCACTTGGCTTATTAAAGGCTATATATTAAAACGCAGGAGCACAAGATGGCTCCATTTAGCTTTTATTTCACAAATTCAGAGTAAGCTTAACCCCGGTTCAAAGGCCATCCTCAGGGTGACACTTAGCATAATTGCATAACGTGTCTTAACTGTTTCTCCTCCAGCTCAATGTGGTCATTTATAATACATGTGCTGGCTAGAATCCCCTTAACTCATTCTGCTATGACACATCATACCACTGCTATGCTTATGTTTTTAACAAGGCTGCATATATTGATTAATGATACTGAGGGAATACTAACCACTTGAACCTGCCGTATTAATCAAAAATATTTCTATAAATATTCGTAATCTCTAATGGGACAGGTCCAATTTAAATCTATAAATACCATTGTATAAGAAAATGAATTACGAACATTAAATAGTTTGACAGCAGCAATGGTCCCGATAAATAATTCACTATGTGGGGCAGGTGCTAATTAGCTTGTGTGCTACACAGACAGGAAAGGGTCTGCTGAACTAACTGAGACTTGACGCTGTAAAATCTATAGTTCTCTCTGTCGTACTTCCTTCCTCAAGGTAAGAGCTTTTCAAATTCTGCTGCCTGGCCGACCAAAGGAGCAGCGCTCGTCTAAGATACAGTATCCCTCCCCTTGCTCCATCCTTTACTCCCCCTCTCTGTTCCTCCTCCTTTTGTTCCCTTTGTACCGATCAAAATTCATGCTGAGTAGTGGGTTATGGGCCCACAAAGGCACACCGCACAGTTTGGTTTTAATCTGATTCCGACCAGCCCTCCTAACAGCATTTCAGATCCCTAATATCATTCCACCGTTGCTGCTGTGACCAGGATTAGCTGGACTAATGATCTGGCAGCTCATCTCACACTTGCTGTTCCTCGACTTTGAGGGGAGAACCGAGGAGGAGAGCGCTTTCCCTCGCATCTCGAGACTTCCTCCCGCTGCCAGCAAGACTCTGAACGTCAGGTTACTCTGTCGTATAAGAATGCAGAACATTCAGGATGTAATTGAGCCAATTTGTGAGTTTTCCTACTGAGAGCTTTCTGCTTCAGGGGAGCCTTAACTGTTCTCTACAGTGTGCTCCCTTTTTTATGTGTATTTCACAAACCTGCTCGCTGCAGAGCTCAAACACTGAGTCGATTCTTGATGTCCTTTTACCTCTCAAGGCCACCAGATGCCAAAAAACATCATTTTCTAACATTTGCTAACCTCATCCCCGAGTGTCACATCCCTGCTACCTGATCAGACTGGGTAAGTGGAAGGGAAAAAGGGGCGCTGGGAGTGGGGGTTGACATCTGCAGGCAGGGTGATGGTGATATCAGATGCCCCAGTAGGGGCAGATCTGTCTGGAGGGCCCCAGGCGATGTGGCCTGATAAGCCACTGGCCCCGGAATCAGCGCTGGTAGGACGAACTCAATTAGCTCCTGACAGACCTCCTCTCAGCCCGGCTCAACCTCGTCGCCACAGCCACAAACTACTGGCAGCTGCCATGCTGACCTCTCCTCCAGGGGCCACTGCCACCTCTTACCGCTCCGACACGCAGCCAGGGACTCATATTTGGGAGAGCGGAGGAGACGCATGCTGAAAATGTGCACAGCCCAAACTAAGTAATACACAGACGCTTGTACACCACCAAGGGTGCTCGGTGTGCGTGCTCTCACAGGGGATAATGTAAATGAAAAAGCACTGGGGGCTCAGGGAGGGGAGCTGGGCTGGCCCTTGGGAGAAAGTAGGGGAATGGAGATTCCAAAACACACTTGAAATATGGACGATGCCTTGTGTCCAACTGTTTCCAGGTTAATGACCATCAGGGGAATCTGGGGCCAAAAGACTCTTGGGGCAAACTGTGTCTGTATGAACGCTGCATGGACTATCATAAGTTTGTGCTGCAGACAGAATATGAAAATCTATGTGTGTCTGTATAGGGGGGGTTGGTTGACGGCTGTGGTTTGGTTGGAGGCAAGCCCGGCACTCCATAGGGACCCATTCTAATCTATGAGGGAGAGGCCCCTAATTTTGGAGTTTCTCATTCATTAGTCTACTCTGGCAGCGAGAAGATGGAGCGGAGGGGGTGGACCTGAAGGCAGGGGAGGCGCCTCTTTATTAACGGATATGCCAGACACTCTGGAGAAGCTGACAGAGATTTATGATGTGCAGATCTATGGAAGCAAACAAAAGGGAAGTTGAGGAGACAGAAAAACAGGAAAAGAGAAAGTAAGCGATACATGCAGGGCGGAGAGAGGGGAGACAGACAGAGCGTGTTTATCGTACCGATGGAGAGCGAGAGCCCCGGATCAATAGTCCATAGGCTAGGGGCACGTGCAGGGTTACCACTGGGGGGGGGGGACCGCGCTGCTCTGCGGCTCGGGCAATTAAGTTTTTCAGTCTCCAGAAGAGGATTATATTTAGCTGCACCACAGCGATGTCACTGAAGTCTTTATAAAGCCATGAGCTCACTCCACTACAACAACATGAGCCTGTGCTCCAGCGGCACCACAAGATAGCGCTGGCCAAGAAGCAGATCACATCTATTGATCTCACCCCTCCCGCTCCTTCCTGTGCTGGAGATGCTGCTGGGAGGAAAGCGAGGGCCTCTTGTGATACAGGCTGTTTGTCTGACGTAAACTGTCTGGGCCGCACAGGGCAGATCCAGTTCTTATAAGGGGCTGAGTTCAGGATGTTGGGAGAGACAAATGGCTCATGATAGAGCTACCGTCAGTGGGGGATGTGAGAAGCTGCAGTGAACTCTGGATAATCTTCGGACATTCTCCGGAGGGGCTGTACGTGAGAACGCAAATGTGAGTGAGAGTTTCTCCTGCCAGCCCCCAGTATAAAATGCCAGGATGGGCACTTCTTAGAAAACGGCAGGAGATCCTCCAGAGGATTCACCGCAAGCGACTAGGAGTGTTGATAACACATGACAGAGGGTTTTTTGTTTAAAAAAAAAAAAACACTCCGGAGATTTCTGTGGTGAACGCGTCTGTTCAGAGAATCTCCTGCTGTGTTATTCAGATGTGAAGGGAAAAGTCCAGAATAAGTCCAGACCAAATTGTGTGGAAATTATTGATGTTGAAAATGTCTAAAGAGTTCCCGCTTGTCTTAACTACCGACTGCAGAGCGCAAAGAGTTTAAATCTTCTACACAGACCCAGCGGGGAAGCTCCCTGCAGAACTGGACAGCTCATCACACTGTATATGTAAAAAAGAGGTTCAGTGATAAGTCCAGCCTGTCGAGCAGCACATTTGGGATCAAATTTCTAATTCGGCTTTTCATTAGAAAAGATTAGTTTCCATTACATCCATTATGAGGCAAGACCATGGTATAATTTAACAACACGAATTTACAATGGCTCAAGATAAGTAGAAAAAGTAATTATAGTCCAGTGCTGGGAAAAAAAACTGTTTCTGATTATAGACATTTGAGTGTCTTAAAATTCTCCTGCAGAGCTTGTGACATTAAGACGACTGGTGTGTGTAATGACATCAGACACAACCTGGTGTTGTGTGATACATTAGTGATACACTGGCGGCGATATCACAATACATTCTCTTGAAACCCGAGGCACAGGTGGTGGATGTTTTTATTTGAAAATGTTCTTGAATTTCTTGATGTGTTGGAACATTTTTTATGTATCATCCTCTGCACTAAAACCAGTGGAATGGGAACGAATGTGTGGAAACATAAGGACCTCTAGGATTTCAAAAGACAATCATGAACGCACAGGACTTGATGACGCAATGTAACCTAGCTTCACCACTTTTCTTATTTTACATTTAGCATTTTGTCTGTCGTCCCTGTGTCTGTTCTTTCTCTGTCCAAAACTGACAGAAATAAAGTTTAAACATTTTTTTTTATTTCTGACGATTTAATTTTTTACTTAAAATATTACTTGCGATATTTGAATGATATAAAAAGTCAGTATGGATTGTTTATTCTTTTCTGGCTATTAAACTGTGTGAAATTGAACACAGCCAAAAAGGCAGTTAATTTCTCCAGTGTATTCAAAACTTTTCTATAATTATCTTTACTTTACAGATTAACACTGCAGGAATTATTCACAAAAGTTTTGTGTTTTGAGGTTTTTCAGGTGAAGTTTTGTTTAGCTGAGCAAAAACAATTAGTGGCTGTTCTCTCTAAATTTGTAGGATCTGTCAAAGATCCAAGAGGCCAGTCAGAGAAAGGATATTCCTGACTTTGTTTTTCAGTGTGTGTGTGTGTGTGTGTGTGTGTGTGTCACAACAAAGAGAGACATATTATTATAAAGGGTTAAGGCTATTTAACACAGTCCAGTGTAAATCACAGGTTTAGACACAGTGACTGTGCGTACAGGGGGACGGAGACATAGAGCCATGCATGAAATTACTTCATTAATCTTCTTCTGATAGGCTGGTCTTGTTTGGGGGGGGGGGGGGGGGGCTCTACCTGCTTAAAACAAAGAGCTCCATAAATTATCCTCTTCATCATGAGGAAGAGCCAAATATAAACAGACAAACACACATATACACACACACACACACACATATATATATATATGTATAAAAGTCTAAATTAACAGGCCAAAATTAGCAGGTTTATCAGGTGTCCGGGATAATTCAAACACAATCACGTGTGTAAATATTGGCGCAGGATCACACTCAGTGTTTAATCACGGCACAGCGCTGAGTTTCAAACAACATGCATGATACAGCGTGATCATCAAGTTAAAATCAGACTTCATTTCTAACATTTAAAATGTTGTTTTAGACACATTACTCAAACGGCACCAAAATGAATTGACGTTGCTGAAAACGCTATTGCTCCGACACCGTCTAACACAGTCACAGCAGTAGCCTCCAGCTTTTTACAGGCTCATCTCTTCCAGCATTTGCCATAAATAGTGCTGGTAATAAAAAGGCGAGTGGGCCAAACTGATTTATACGCTGGTATCCACCACCACACCATTCAGGAATAATTAAACTTTGGGGGTATTTCCTGAATTAATGCTTCTTCTTTCAGGGCGGAGGGGGTGTTGGTGGGGAGGGTGGGGGTGGGGGGGGGGCATCTAAACATACATGTTCACACAACGTCTGGTGTCAGCGGACGCACTGGGAGGAAGCGAGGGAGGGAGGGAGCGAGGGAGGGAGTCTCCAAGTGGCAGGTTCAACAAGCAGCCACTCGATGTGACCATTCCATCTCACTTAGTGCTGTAGGGGTTGACTCATAAGGAGGCGTTTTAATGTGACCAACAAACACGCACATAAGCAATAAGTAGTATAGTGTAAAGGCAGGGAAGCAGAGGGGCATGCTCTGACACACACACACACACACACACACACACACACACACACACACACACACACACACACACACTTTTAACTAAAGTCATCAGAGGAAGCTACTGTATTAATAAAGTAAAACATCCACAACAAAAAAAAATGAGACAAGCGCAGTTAGTGTCTAATGAACATTTTCTCTATCTAATCGTTTTCTGTAATGGAGAGTCAGAGCCAAGCTATTTCTTCTATTTATTTCTTTACATTTATTTTATTTAACTGTCGAAGTCGAACTGCTGAAGGATTAGGAGCGAAGAGAGTGAGGACAGAGGTCAGGTAACCAGGCAAGCTCAGGCACATGAAAATGAATTAAACAGATTCAACAGCCGATATTTTAATAAAGGAAAAGAAACAAAACAATGTGTGTGTAAAGCAAGAATCAGTGTTGAAATGTAAATTCCACGTGAGTTAGCAAAGGAATTCAAAAGGAATTCATATTTGGTGTAAGCATTCACCATTACTTTATGATTCCTGGAAAAAAATTATTCTTAAGCACAAGATTTAGTGTTTGTGTCATGTAAAATGTAATTTTTGGTTATTTCTTTAATATGAGCGATGCATATTTGACATGGATCAAGAGAAACACATACGTCAATATAGATGCCTATTCAGCAAAGAGAAAGTAGGCCTGTGATGGCTGGCTTTGTGCACACGCCTGTTAATGGCTGTTATTGGTCACATCTACTTCCCTTGGGCAAATTAGGGAAGAGCAATAGTAGTACTAGCTCTCTGCCTTTCGCTTGTTCTCTCTCTCTATCTCTCTCACACACAAACACATCCCCAACACTGAGTCTTCACACACATCGTTTTTTTAAACTACAGATTGTGTTTAGACAAACAAGCCTTAAACATTAGATCGCAGCTTTCCACATGGACCGATGATTTATTTCATTTTAAACAAAGCTTGGTGTGAAAGCTGTAATGAGTGCAGGGCTGAGCGGTGCCACCCAGACGAGACTTGGTGAAGCTGTCAGTGGGAATCAGAGCTGCCCCGGTGACGGAGGGTTTCAATATTGATTTCATAAATAAACAAAGCTAACCATCGATCCTAATGTTATTTTGCATTTCAATTACTGCTCCGAAACATAACCTTCAAACAACTGGCCGCTCAATACCAATAGCCTTCACTGATAAACACCCATATGGTTACCCACCTACATCACATTTTCTTACCGAGTGTGAACTAATGGACCTGCAATTTACTCCAAAGAGTTTTTACGAGTCAGAAAAGACGTCACAAAAATAATAATGGTTATGAAACATGATCGATTCAGCAAACACATCCAACTTTACTTTTAGAGTTCTCAGTTTGATGACTTCTTGAAACTCATTTACTTCCCTACTACAGTTTACAGCTTTTTGTCAAGTGCATTATCATGATAGCAGCTCTTTTCTTGACTCAGTAAATTTTCTCAACTTCTATGCTCTATGCTGTGTGTGTGTGTGTGTGTGTACGCATGTGTGCGTGTGTGTGTGTGGAAATGAAGAGGAGCCCTTCAATGTGGAGCAACAGGAAGAAGTGCTGACGCACCGTGTCAGTGATAGCACTCTGCTGCCACAAGGGCATGAGAGCCCACGTAGGCTAGCATTATCCTTCTTGACTAATGGACCCGGTTATTTTTAAACAGATTCTCACACTGCGGTGGAGGTGTCCAAGGTTACCATGGACAAGGAATCTGGAGGGACGTGTGTGCGGCGACGGTCGGTGGTTTTTCTGTGCAGGTGGATGCCGTGAAATGGGTGCGGTAGCTGAGGCCAAACATCAGATGGCGTCTTAAGACAAAATGTTTCAACAGTAAGATCTTCCAAAATGTTCTGCAGTGATATTTGTGTCATGTTGGTTGTTATGACTAGAACAAATACTTGCAATGGGACTATTTCAACACAGATTTTATACATAGAATTCCAGATGAATGAATGCCAATAAAATATAATGATATAATTTATATTGCATGCTTCTCTTTTTTCCCCAATTATTTACCTGGGTGATAAATCACCCGGGGGTGGGGTCTGATGTGGCAGCTCAGCCTCAGCGCTAACAACAAGCATGAACCCTGAAAGCTCTGCAGCTACAGAATAGTGAACATCCAGAGAGTGTCAATATACTCTGCATCCCCCATTTGGCCTGGAGAGGGACAACATGCTCCCCCCTTCCCCCCGCTCAGCCTGAGCTGAGTGACATATTTACAGTGAAAGTAATGATACTAGATACCAGAAATGAGAGGGCTCCAGCGTGGCCAGTGGACTCAGGAATCTCTCTAATGAATTGGACAACAAAGCCCTGTTGGTATAAGGAAGAGGGATTTAGAATTGGATGACAGATATAATAGAATTTCAAAACATTTGGTTTTCTTCAGCAAAGAGCCACACATCCCAACACCTCCTGAAAGCTCATGGGAGATGTGTGTGGGAGTGGGACAGGTGGTTTGGCCGGTCACTGCAGCCACAGAGGCCACTGGCTCCTGGCTCGTAGCGGGGGTGGCCGTTCTCGGCCAGGAGCCTCTTCTGGTAATGTATTCTGAAACCAAATTACCGTAAGCTGATCCCATCTGGATAGTGTCTGTGCGCGGCTGCTTTGGTTACCCACCACTGCCTCTAGCCTGCGATAGCATCTCCATGAAGACAGCAAAAATCTGATTAACCCAATAACAATGAAACACTTGGTCAAAGAGCAAAGAGCTTTTAACTTAAGATACACTAATGCAATTCCCTCGCCTTGTTTTCTGAAACCTAATAAGAATCAAGCGGACGGACTGCTGGATAGGGTGTTTTCAGGCCTCTAATGCAGCAAGCTGGGAATGAAGTCAAATAAATTGAAATCTAATTCATCATTGTGCGATAACTTCTTCCTGTTCTGCTGAAAAAATACATTAAAGCTCCTATTTCACGAAGGGAAACCTGGACGGGGTGGTGAGTTTACAGCAGTGGCTCAGCCCAGGGCTTTAAGGGTGTTGATGGAACATTTAAGAGAAGAAACAAGTCACATCTCAATTCGCTGCTGCTCAAAACGCGCGCTTGAGTGTGTGTGTGTGTGTGTGTGTTTTTAAGCGAGCACGGAGGAATCAGTCCTCAGCAGTGGCTCACTTCTGAGTGGCACAAACAGCTACTGCAACACAAGATGAACAATAAGCTTGTCAAACTCGTACAGTGAACGACTCGTCTGGCTGCATGAGCCGAGGAGTAAATAAAAGGTGGGTTGCAATGGGGAACATATAAATGGTAATGTACGAAATTTGAGCAAATAGTGTCTCTTAGTAATCACTTCCATGCACACGCATTTCTAAATACTGTCACTTTGCAAAGAGACCAGACGAGTGTGTCTCTCTATTCTGTTTCAGTGTGATTCCCAGACTGTAGCGATGCCCTCAGGACAGTCTATAGAGTTTACACAGTGACGATTCCACAACAGCGCTGTGCTAATTACACGGAGCACGTACAGTCTTCATAATCCTCTCACCCAAGCATCACGGACACGTCCGGCCCTGAATGGCTGCAAACACTGCTGTACAATCAGCAGAGGAGAGCCACTGCTGAGGCAAAGTGAACAGCTCACTCGGAGGAGGAATTCCACAAATTACTGGTTGTTACTGAGTCAACAGGAAACACTAGTTCACCGTGATCATTTCTACATAAGCAGTTATGAAAGATTATTAGTTTAGGAGGTGGGAGAAATATTCCCCTAGATCCACATTTTACCAGAAATAAATACACAATACATGTAATTATAAGTTACACATCAAACAGCTGCACATAGCTCTGAGCTCTTTCACTGTTATTTTAAATGTTACTTAGATGTTGGGGAGGGGGGGGACACCATCACTTATTAATCACTAACTGAAATAATATTGCAATTGAAATATTATAACAGTATTATTTGGGTAACAAATTACCAAAGTATTGGTGTAGCATTAATGAATTAATATTACTGAAGAAATGAATATGTAGAAATGTATGAATTTAACATTTCAATTTCATAACTTAACAAAGTTAACGCGATAATATTATCTCATAATGTTTAACTTTATAAAAATAATATAGAAAATGCATCACTCTAATTACAGGGAGACAACATCAACTCAAACTAAGACATGTTTAAAAATGATTTTACAACACAACACAGAGAATGTTTTAATGTTTAAATGCCTCTGTCCTCATTTTATTTAATATGATTTTCTACATTTGATGGAAACTGCATTTGCAGGGAAAATAACAGAAAAGATTAACAGCTTCAGTGATTATTTTGCATTAATCCTGGGCTGGTGCAACAAACTGCTGATCACTAATTGATAAATATAAAGTTTGTCTTCAAATTTAAAGATATGTTGAACAGAAAAATATAAGCACACTTGAACTTATCCACCTGACTTGTCGCAGTAATCTCCACTTTGTTTCTGCTGTTTGTATAATTTTATATCAAGTAAAAACTGAGAGAAAAGTAAATTTTATAAATACATATTAGACAAAGACGCTAAGGAGAGTCTCAGATGTAAGTGTAAAATATTAAAATGTTTAGATGAGGATTTTTTTTGAATTTGCAGTGATTAAAGCTCAACATAAAGAAGTTCTAAGAACAAATGGTGCAGAAAAACAATTCACACATACAGAATTCACAACTTTACACTGAATTATTTTCACTGGCTGTATTTCTTTAAAATTGCTGAATGAAATTGAATAATCGTGAGAACATGAAAAAACTACTTGAGAGAAAACAATTAGCCATATATGTAAAAAAGTATTAAGTGTGTAATATGGAACATTTCTAGACAATTTCTAACCAAACCCTTTAGTGGATAAAAATTTTTATCTAAATACATCTGACTGGTTTTCACAAATCGCCTTTTCTGCATTCATAACACTTTATCATGAATAAATTAATAAAATATCAAAAGACCAAAAATATCCATGTATTGCAACACAAGCCTAGAGTTAGAGTCTTGGTTTTTCAAACATTAATATGTGTTTGAAAATACACACATTACAGGCATTGAAGTAAATACATATAAATATATAATACAAATAAAACAGTTGCCAATAAGAATAAAAAAATTAGCTGTAATATTATTTATTTTTAAACAAATGTAAGGTATCAATGGATTTATAAAGTTGTAGTGCCCAGACTGTCTAAGCAGCCTTGCGCGCCGCTGTCTGCATGGGACAGACCTTCTGAGGCTACAGGCTCCTTTTATTTGTCTTTGCCTGGCTGCACATATCACAGTGTGTAATTCATCCTCTCCAATTCCACGGATTCCCATTAATCTCATCTCCTTAAAATATTATTTCCCCTCTCCCCGGGCGGCCACCTCTATAGGAACAAAGCCATCAGCAAACAAGCTCCTAACACAACCGGACAGATACCCCAAAAATTCTTTAGGAAAAAAGAAAATTACACACTAAATCAATCTGCCATGCTGTGAATAAGATTTGTAAAGACTGGCATGCATGATGGATTCACAAAATAAACCTACACACTCACAGTTATACCTGCCCTGTTGCTCTTTACTGTAAAAGACTACATGATTCAAAAGCCCTTAAAACAATGATCAGGGGAAAGTTTACGAAAGTGAGAGGAAGACAGAAAGAGAAAAGTACACACTGCTAAGACAGGAAAAAGTTCAGCGACTAGACTGGAAGGGTTTAAGGAACAAATAACAAGAACAAGAGGAGCAGGTGAGGATTAAAAAAAGACTAACAGAAGAAAGAGAAAGACAGGGAAGAAGAAGAAACAAAAGTACATTGCAGCAGAGCGGTTAAAATGAGAAGTGAAAGAAGGAAAAGAAAGAAAGGAGGTGCACCTACTGGTTATGATAGCTGAGAGGGTCTGGAAGACAAAGTTCTGAAATGTCCATCAGTCCAGTTTTAGCATTCCAGGAATGAGAGGAAGAGGAAAGAGAAAACAATTGAGACCCGCTTCTTCCCCCAAATGACAGCAGAGCACCCTCAGAGACAAGAACGCTGCCCAACAGCCCCTCCGGCACCGCACCCCCCCAGCCTGCACAGGTATGCTGGACTCTGATGGATTGAGTGGGCGCGTGTGTGCTCAAGCATGTGTGTGTGTGTGTGTGTGTGTTTATCTATATATGTGTGGGTGAGAGAGGAAAAAGTGTGTGTCTGAGTGTATGTAAGTGAATGCGTGTGTATGACGGAGGGAGAGAGGGAGAGAGTGAAGAGGGGGGAGGGACAGATAGACAGAGAGGTAAAGGGGGGTGAGAGGGAGAGAGAGAGAGGGAGAGAGAGAGAGGGAGAGAGAGAGAGTGAGAGAGAGAGAGGAGAGAGAGGAGCGCAGGCAGGCAAGCAGGCAGGCAGCGGGATGAGCGCTAAGATGGAGAGAGCATGAGAGTGCGAGCGAGAAGAATGACTCTTTCCATGGTCGGGATGGGGCTCTTTAAGACTCAAGGGCTTGATGAATATGGAACAGCTGCTGTTGGCTGGCTCCGAGGGGCAGGACTTAAAGCGACAGAGGGGCCGGCGGAGCACCAGGGAGGAGGGATCCAAACATGCAACGCTCAAAAAAACACGCACACACGCACACGCACACACACACACACACACACACACACACACACACACACACACACACAGACAAAACAACCTATCACA
This sequence comes from Paralichthys olivaceus, assembly GCF_024713975.1. Classification (NCBI taxonomy): domain Eukaryota; kingdom Metazoa; phylum Chordata; class Actinopteri; order Pleuronectiformes; family Paralichthyidae; genus Paralichthys; species Paralichthys olivaceus. Next base: position 15,975,024 of record NC_091104.1, on the reverse strand, counting down.
TGAACAACATGCAGAGATGCAGCTGGGAGAAGAGTAAGCACACAAAGTTTCCCATCTCAATTAAATAAAAATGAAATGTACAATTGTGGATGTGAAAACATTTAAATTCTAAGTTAAATACAGATTATTATTGGGAATCTGTCAATGCAAGCTTTTGTAAAATAATAAGAAAAAGTGAAATAATTATTTTCTCTTTATCTACTTGCAGAAGATTTTAATTGTGTTCAAATCACTTTCATTATTTTCTTGTTGATTTTAGAGAGAAATGCACTCAGCCACATCTTTCAATGTACACTTGTGTTAATATGCAGTTTTTATTAAAGCCTGTGGAAATCCAAAGCAATTTAACTTCACACAACAACAGCAGAGAACTTCACCAAGCAGCTGACATCCCACAACTTGACAATAAAGATTTTAAAAAGCAGGGGAAAAAACCTCATGCATTTAAAGATATCAAAATGTTGCCTCTGCTGTTATAAAACACGTCATAAAGTAAAATCCGACACCAGCCTCGGCCACACCACAGAATCTCCTGCAAGCACTTCACTTTCAAAAAAGAAAAAAAAGAAAAAAGAAAACCAATAGCTTTCAGAACACCGAGGACAGTAAATGTATTTATTGAGCTGTGTCACTAGCTCCATTTGCGCGTGCTACATGTGAGGGACCATTGTGAACCTTTCACCACCTGTGAGAGATGATCTCAAGCCATAACTCATATTCTGGAAGCCCATCATACCTCTAAAGCAGCGGAAAATCCAGCTCTGTCTTCCTCTAACCCCAGCTTTAGAAGCGCCTGTGTTTCACTGTTGATCAAGCCCAGTAAGAATGTCGAGAATGCAGATACCATTTCACAGTCAGTGAGGGTCTCCGTGTTACTGTATCCCCACATTATAAGAGCGGAGCTTACCATGGCATCTTATTGGAGAAACCAGCGGTCCGACAATGGCCGACACTTGGCTGAGTCGAGCGGCGGGGGAACAGCGGCTTGCCCACTTCTCAGAAACTCACGAGGTGCCTGACAACCGTCCTCATCAGCCACTTGGCTAAAAAACATGAGTGAGTGAGGAGGAGTTGAGGTCTACCAGCAGAGTAATGCAAAAAAAAAAAAGAAAAAAGAAAACCGGTGTGTTATATATGTCGCTGTGCGCCTCTCCAGTTTTCTCTGCTGAACAGGAACTGTATAACCCCCGGAGAGGAATCCGGTTCCATTCATGGGCTCACGTTTCTATAATCAATGCAAAAACATCACGCAATCCCTATTGATCATCACAGGCCTATTGATGTGCAGCAATAGTGCCTCCACAGTGGCACAGATCACACAGCATCTGGTCTCTTTTCTGAGGCAAAAACAAACGACTAAATAAATGAGAATCTGACTCAAACACCTGTCAGGTTAATTCCTTAAAGAGGAGTTAAATCAACTATCAAACCAGGCTCTCAGACTTCAAAACAACACTGCGCAGAAAGTGGAACAAATGGAACAAAAAAAATATATATATATATATATATATATATATATATATATATATATATATATATACGCTGTACTCTATGTTGTTCATGATTACAAATATGAGTAAACTTCAGAATAATTATAAATTCAAATTCATAGCTATTCAGTCAAGTTGTAAGAACTCTACTTTTCCATGTGTGGGGTAAAATCTTTTAAAATATTTCAAGAAGATTTCAATTAAATAATCCCTCATGTAGTGCGAAATGTGTCGTCTCACATCCAAGTAATAGTAACAGCTGATCCAACATGTTCAACATACTTAAACCACACAGAGGTGATACTCTCTCATGACACCTGCAGTATCTCTCCTGTACACGTCCCACCATGTTGATAACTGCTCCCATTTGATAAATCACATTTCTGCATATTTTTTTCCTTCCGCCTCCCCCATGCAGGATTTCCTCTGACACACACCATGTAGACTTATGAAAGCCCCCGCTGCTGCTGCTGCTGCTGCTGCTGCTATCGTTGCTCCTTATCAGTTCAGTTATGAAAAAAAAAAAGCCACGGCGTGTGACAGTTGATTTGACAGGAAGTGATCTGATACAAATAAAGAATAGGGCTGCGCTGGGCCAACACTCGATCATTCATGGCGTGACAAAGTTAGTGCAACAAGACGATCAGAAGAAAAGTCTGTGTTGATGCAGTTGTACTGTCACATTTTGAAGATGTTGTGTTAATGATTTGACATTTCTGGTTTTGTGGCATCAAATGCATCTGCATTTTATTCACTCTGCATGTGCATGTGTGTGTTTAAATGTCCTGTATATGTACAGGTGGTGCAAATAGAAAACTTTAAATAGTGAATTGACTTTTCAAATATAGTTACTTTAAAAGTCTTACCTGCAGAGATTTGAAAATTGTTTATATGTGAGACTGAGAAACTACATTGATCAGACTTAAAGACACACAACAACCAGGTTTTACATGAGGTTGAAGTTAACTACTACTGAGGGAGCCGAGGAACAGGAAACCTCAGATTGCTGATGTCTCAATGAAGATACTAGTGTTTTGTTTCATTTTAATCATAAATGTAACTGAGGTCTGGTGGTATGAACATGTTTGGCCTGAGAGAACGAGCAGGATCCTCCCAAAGCACGTTTAAATGTACACTTTTAATATTTAGCTCAACCTGAGAGTTTCTCTGAAAAATAAACAGACACGGGCCTTAGAACTCCGTGGGCTACATTTAACCTTTTCATGCAAACAGTAATGGTCAGATCGATCACGTAATTCAGTCACTATTCCCACAGGAAGACGTACACAGTTGCACGTCCGCGTGCACAATCGCACATGCCTCGGTTGAAGCTGAACCGCGTGCACATGTACGCAATTTTAAAGTACAGCCACAGGTGCGTAAAAGCTGCGTTTTAAAAACAGCGACAACATGTTAAATTTGTGTGGAGTGTGTGAGGAGATGATGATGGATGTGTGGTGTACTTACTCGGACAAGTCATGTCACATCCCCGGCTGAGCACAGCGGTGTGAGGCGGGGGGGTCTCCAGGTTGTGGCTGCTGCTGCTGCTGCTGGTGGTGGAGGAGGTGGTGGTGCTGTTGGTGTCAGTGGTGTTTCTGGTGCGTCTGAGCGCGCCGCTCCACTGTCACACACCCGCAGCCACACTGTCAACTCCTCCTCCGGCGCGCGCCCTGTGCGTAAAGCAAACACCTCCACCGGCTGCAGGACCCGGGTGAGCGGGGTCAAGAGTGATTCAAAGAGGGGAGTAAATATAAGCCTGATACAAAACAAAAGTTTGGTTTATAATGACTTTAACTCCCAATGAATAATAAAATAACATCGAATTTTGTGCGTAAATTTAGTTTTTTTGATATTCGACTTTTATTATTTTATGTCAGGCTAATAAAGGAACGCCAAAGAGGAAACTCTGGATATCATTTCTAGCAGCATGTCCTTTATTTCCTACAGAAGTCTAATGAGCTCTATTGGAGGCTCAAAGTGTGGTTTATTTTTGCCTCTGTGTGCATCCATCAGCTGGGAACATGCTCCTGTAGAGGTGAGTGTTGGAGACAAACTAAAGGGCTGAACTCGTGCAGCAGTCCTTTGGTTTCCAATGTTGATGAATAAATAACAGGACAATAGGCAGTGTTGCGTCTGCTGCACAGATCACTGTATCACATAACACAGGAGTTCACCAACTTCACCAACTCCACTGGATCTGTTTTTCATTTCATGTGGAAATAATCTTGTGGCTGCAGTTTGAAATATGCTTTTCATCATGTTAGAGTAAATCAATGCCTGTTATACATACTAATCATTCTTGTTGACCCCTCCTCGTGCATGACCCCTGGGGATATCCTGGCCCTATTTGCTGATCCACTGTCAGAGTCATGGCAAAAAAAATCACATATCCACATCGACATGTGAAATTTAAATCCCATTTTCCCTGCAGTGCACCAGGCCCTCACATTTCTACTGCTTAGTTCATGTTGACATTGTGAGAAAAAAATATAGTTGTTGATATATATATATATATATATATATATGTATATTTAATTCTGCTCTGTCTCTAGGAGTTTTTCTTCCACACATTCAATGTTCCATCTCTGCCTCAGCTGAGAGGCAGAGCTGACAGCAGTAACCAGCTCTATCATCTCCACTAGAGGGAGGGCTCTCTCACAACAAGGCCACCAAGGAGCTGCAGCACAGGCACCTTTTATTTATTTATTTTTTGTCTGGGGTGATAGTGTAATTCATAAATTGAATGAATGACAGTCAGGACAGTGCCAGCAGCAGTCGGCCGCACAATGGAGACTCGGCTGCATTTACTTGTGAGCACAAAAAAAACCCCTATCCATTACAAACGTGTAATTATTGTCCTTAATAGATTAATTCATGCTGAAAGATAGAAATGGGTTCCAGGCTATTGATGTAATCATTTCACTGAGGAAATTAAGTGACATTAAAAGAATGATATTGTCACCGTGAAAGTATCATTGATTCTTTTCGAATGCAATTAACTGTATTTGAGAACGGGACCTGCACTTTGAGCTGCGCGAGGAGCACCGAGGATCACTTCATTTGTGAGAGATATAAAGACCAAATTATCCCATCAGAGGGAAAATCTATAAATGTAATGGCACAGTGCTTCTGCACGAAGGAATGACAACAGCGGTGCTGTTCAGTTCCCTCTGTTAGGTGTATTAACTACCAGCGAGTGGCTCCCAGAAGCCCACAGGAAGATTACCCAGACTGTGACGTGAAGGAGAATATCGCCCGGTTTAAGAATTCACCTGTGAATTTTTATTGGCTAACATAAACAATCCTCTCGTAAACTTGGGAGCCATGAGATGGAAGGCTCTAATGTGTAATGTCACTGAGATATAGCCTGGAACTATGATTGCTAATAAGCAGGATTTATGGAGACGTACAACTTTGTTTCAGATTCTGCAGTTAAGGTTTTTGTTTTATGCAGTTCTGATTTAGGAAAAGTGTAAAATATTGTTGTCGTTTTTTTTGTTTTTGATGTTGTATCATTGTAAACCAAATATCTGGCAATTGGTCAGACTAAACAAGCAATTTGAAAATGCTGGTTTGGAAAGACATTTTTCACTTTCGATAAGTCAGCTAGTATAGCCGGCAGAAAAACTGAAATTGTTGGTCAATTCGCAACTCTAGTTCAAACAGATCTGAAACCATAAAGGGCACTTGGTAGACCCTTAACACAACCTGTGTACTGGTCCGTCCAGGAGTTTTTATGTAATCTGCTCAATAACAGACAAACATAATGTCCTTGGTGGAGGTAATTCACTGTCAGTGCATGTGTGAGCCACAAAAACACCTTCATACATTTGAATATTGAAATCCACTGATGATCCCTATCAGATGTCTTATGGTTTTCTGAATGTCACCATCATATAAATTATGATAATGGCCGACATCACTGTGGCTTATAAGAGCACATTTCTCTTGCCCTGCTACTTTGATGGTGAAATGACCTGTGCACCGGACTGAACCATCAGGCTCAAGCACTTTTCAATCAGAAATAATGAAAACTCTTGTTTAACCTAAGAATAAATTACATACAGGTATCCAGGTTAGTCTGTGTTGTTTTCATGACTTTCCACAGTTTGTGCAGCGAGTTTTGATGGATTCCCCACAAAAGCATGTTTGTGCAGCGGCTGCTGGTCTCTAACCCAATTACAGTGCTGGTAATCCAGTGAAAAGAAATTTAGTGAAGAGGCAGAGAGAGCGGGAGAGTAAAAAACATGAAACATATCAAAAACAACTACTGATATATGACGTCCCAGCATCAGAGGAATCAGGCATCAATCTCCAGGCCTGCTCACAAATGCTGCATAATTCAAACCCAAACATTTTTCTTTGCACGATTCAAACCAGATCAGAGGGTCTGAGGCCTCTCTCCCTCCACCTGCTGTCAACCACCCTCCATCCCACTCTCACCGAAATTTCATTTAGGAGACATCTTCTCCCTTTCCCCCTCTCCGTCTCTCTCATGCTCTCTACTTTGCTGTCTCTCCTCTCTCTTTGAATTCAGTGCACCGTGGCCCTTAGATTTACTTGCTTAACAAATATGGACAGGGGGCCTAAGTGGTTTTTGAAATCTTCGAATGGACTTTGGAGTGCCTGTGCTATGCTGGGTGACAACAGTCCCTCTGTCTCTCTCTCTCTCGCTCTCTACATCTATGTGTGTGTGGAACTGTGTGTGCTTGTCTAGTTGTCTGTCTGTTTATGTTTGTGTGTGTGTGTGTGTGTGTGTGTGCGCACGTCTATGGCTTCCACACACTCTCACAGACTCCCTGGCTGGGAGATGGCAGCGCTGGGTGGAGCGGCAGTCTGGAAATGAGATAAGGATGTCTGATTCATAGGATCTGACAGGAAATCTATACTCTGTAATGTTTATAATCCAGCCATTACTACACAGCCAAATGAAAGAACAATAATCCAATCATTTACTCCATATTTACCTGAGGCAGATTCTCGGCTTTAAAGGCAAAGTGCATTGCACGGTGACGGAGGCTGCAAAGCGGTGGAGTGTGTAGCGGGGGAGTTTTCTTAACTGGGAGAGAGGAGGATGTTGGAGCACGGTGAGAAAATGGACCGTCCTCTGGGGAGAGGTGTCAACAAGAGATGGGATGTTTCACCTGTGTGGGGTCAAGGGTCACTCATTACTCATCATTAAAACCCTGCTTATTTATGGGTAACTAACAAGGAAAGGAGTAAGAGTTTATGAAAGAGGAGGTGTAAGGTTACAGAGACAAGCACAAACATTTCTGTTGAATAAATATCAGGTCTGATTGACTGTATTAACAAAAAGCTTCTACTCAGGGGCAGATCAAGGGGTGGGGCCAGGGGGGCATTGGCTCCAGTTGAAATCCAATTGGCCCCTGAAGTGCTCCCGTCCTGTCAACTAGTCACGTACAAACAATACTAATAATAAATATGAAAATTTGTTTAAAGCTTTTTTGAAGGAACTTGAATGTCCACCTCACTGAATCAGGAATTGTGTATGGATATTCGACTTATAATTGGACCCTCTGTGTAAATTGTGGCCACTGATTCAGAAAAAAAAGAACTGCCACTGCTTCTACTATTACAGAGCTTACACAGTTTAAAGGGGGGGTCCTATCTGGCCTCCTCGCTCTGATCCTGTGTCAACAGAGAAGTCCAAAGAGCTAACGTCTCTCCAGAAGCATGGAGGAATTCTCTGACGGGGGTTTACTTATCATAGAGTCTTTCATGGACAGTATGAGCTGCTCTTCATTGTGTACGAGGGGGGAGGTTTATCTTATTTGGAAAAGTGAAGGGGGCCTGCCCTTATCTGTCAATAAACAGTAATTAGATTTTGCGGCCGATAGCGTCGATTGGTTTCTAATCTAGCTGTCGCCCTAGACGTGTGTAATTAAAATCCTGATTGATAAAGGGGCAGAAGCCCGCCCACGCTACCACTTTTACCAGACCCAACCCCCGACCCCTTCAAAACACAAACAGGAGAGAGATATGAAAGAAGGCCTAGGGAGAAAACTGCACTTCTTATTGATCAGCTCTATCTGCTTTCCTATCAATGCCCTTTTACCCACAATGGAGGGGCTGGTATAAAGGTTTTCCCACGTTAAACTTCATAGCTAATCTTCACCCGGCAGATTTTATCCTCACTAATAAAATAAGAACAAAACATTTTACCTTAAATGATTTTAAAAAAGAACTGTGGTCATACGACTTGTGCTCACACCAATTCCTGCATGTGAATGTGTGAAATTCCCAGGCTAAAATAAGAAATTAAAACATGCTTACCACTAATGAGGAAATGCTTACTGTGATTGTAATGCAATCAAGGAAAAAACACCCCTGAGGCGACGCAGAGATGAAAAAGGAACAATGCATTTAATCTATTTCACTAATGGACCTGTGAACACAAAAATAAGGTCCACACACACACACACACACACACACACAAGCATGTGCAGGTGAATGTCAAATGTACATCACTGCACATTAGACAAATAAGGTGGTGCATCAAGTCACAGGCATCCCACAGGTAGTGGCCAGCCTGAAAGATGTTCAAAACCATTGCCTCCAGACTTCACTGTCATCAGCGTCCACACAGACTCGTGAGCCAGGGAGAAAACGCTGTCTAAGTTCTGGAGAAAAAGGGACAGTGATAAAACACGGACAGAGAAGAGCTGGACAGAAAAAACACATCAAAAACACAACCAGCTAAGTGAGCTTGCACCACAGCTCACAACAGTTCCACAACGGCATGAGAAGAAGAAAAACCTGTCTCTTAGAGTCAAATCTTAGCCTGGTCGTCCACAGGACTCTTTAATCCGTGTAAACTGGCGGAGTGAAGCAGACCGCAGGCCAGTGACCTTTCCTGTCTGACACTGGTCACCTGCTGTCACGTGTCACGGCTGACCCACAGCAGTGAATGATGGTTGCATGCGCTGCTCCCCCCCTAACACACATGCACGCACACACTCAGACTACTGTACAAAGTGTAGAGTGGATAAACCACTTCTCACTCAACAGCACACCAATGTTCCTTCCACATCAGCAACATAATAAATCACAAATTAGACGTGTGTGTGTGCGTGCATGTGTGTGTGTGTGTATTTTGAGGGGGTGGGCATTTTGAAAAGCACTGGTCCAGTGCTTAATTTGATTCTTAATGGAAGGCAAAATTTCCTGAGGAAAACTTTCATTGGGCACAAAATGACTTTCCTCAGTTTTCACTTTCTCACACTGAGGGAGATTGAGATTGATAAATGGTGGCAGAGCAGTGCCAGCCCATGCATGGTGTACCTCATTTACCCGCTTTCTGTAATTTCCTCACTAAAGAGTGAATAATAAGTGATTACCTAAACAAATGAAAAATAGACCAAGGAAGAAAATTTGGTAATGAGGCTTTTTAAGTTGTTAACCATGAAGCAAAGTGCATTACTTCTCTTCTAACCATAAACAGCCTTGATAGAATATACATTCACGCTTTGAAGAGCTCTGCAGTATTGTGCTTATTGGGCATTAATTCTTTAACAAGGATGTTATGTTGTGAAAATACATACATAATCCAAATGTCATGTCTGTATTATCAGTGGGGTGAGCTTGTTTGTCTTTCTAAGCTCTATAAGACATCTCTGTCTGCATCTGTATGAGTTAATGTCCTGCTGCATTCTCATATATATATATATATATATATTTATATATATATGTCTGATTTGGAAAAACTGTTCTGGGCTCATATACAACCCCTCCAGACTTCAGAACGTCTCTGCAGGCAGTTTTCCAGAATGACAACCATCACTGCAGAACTCCACCGATCTGGGTTTCATGGCATAGTGGTCAGACACAAGTTTCTCTGGACTAGGGAAACCAAGGTCTCAGTTCTGAGCAGCTTGTCTGATAGCCTTGATGAAAACCTGGTCCACAGACCCTCAGACTGAGACTGAGTGGAAGGTTCAGTGCTCAACAGGACAGTGACCATAAGCTCACAGCCAAGACACTGCAGCAGTAACTCAGTGTCCTCAAGTGACCCAGCCAGAACACTAACTTGAACTCAATTGGACAGCTCTGGAGGGACCTGAAAATGTCTGTCCAGGGACAGAGTCCAACCAACCTGAGAGAGTGTGAGACGATCTGCAGAGAATGACAGAAAATCTACAAAACCAGGTTTGCAAGGCTTGTCATGTCACACAAGGCTTCAGTTGAAACATTTTTAATATTGTGTTTTAGTTTTTCCATTATGGGATATCGAGAATAGAGTGAATAATAAAATGATTTTATTATACAGCAACCAAAAATGCACTGTTCTTACACAGACATACTTTTATGATCCATTATGATTTTATCAAGGAGTAAAATATGTTTAAGGTTTTCTCATAGTATCTATTTGCATAACTTATGTCTTGAAATTGAATTTTTACCCTTAACAAACTTAGAAAGAACGCTCCTGGATATGGAGAACCTTGTCGTCTTGTGTGAATAAATGTGATTGGAAATCAGACTCTCCTTTAGATTCCTCTTAATAATGTCTCCTCTCCTGATAATAAGGCCAGCTCTACCCCTGTGGTGCCACAACTGTGGAGTGACCTTGTTACCAGGGTGCCATGTGTCACAGTGGGGGGGGGCCCCAGAGGGAGAGGTTGGGGTGAACAGATCATCTCCCTGCTTGCTTGGCACCCGCGCCCTGCCCTTCCTGCTCCCACCACGGGCCCAGCAGCAGAGAGGCCAGAGCAGGGAGAGGAGCTGCTCCAGGCTCTAGAGAACATGACTCCAATTAAGCTGTGGAAGCTCGACTCACGCTCCGCTGCCTCAGCCCGGTTGTCCTACACAGGAAGACACACAGTCAACCCAGTGAAATGAACTCTGTCAACATGGTGGAGATAGTCCCTGACAGACTTAGATTACGCTTTACAAACAATTTGAAGCAGATAAGGATGCACTGTGATCCATCAAGAGACCTCTAAATGAAACTGGGTATACAATTCTGGTCAATGCAGGTTTAATAAATGTTAATTATATTTTTAAAATTAAGCTCCAACCACGGAGAAAGCAACAGCGATGATAGCTTGTTTCCTGTTTTGAGAGCCCCGGATAAAAAAAAAAGCACACAGTAATAGATGAGAGCGATTGAGAGGCCTCGTTTTCCCCTGTGATTAAAAATGTATGTTGCCACACGCAGCCTTTGGTGTGGAACTCTCCTGGAATAGGAGCTGGTTAATATTCAGGCCCATGTCTGGCTAATGTCTTAAAGTGATAAATAGGAGGGGGTTGCTGCCGTTTGATTGTTCTTCACAGGCAGTCTGGGAGCAGCAGCACAGGGGGATTTAAGGTGGAGGAATCCTCTCAAAGCTCCTCATTCATTCACTCTCAGACGCCCCATCATTAATTGGGCCTGTCGACATGACTCCTCTGTACCCAGGGCCACTGGCAGCTACTGTGGTGGATGAGCTTTTTAAGACAGTTCAAAAGAGTCCTTGCCTCATGAAAGGCATTCAAATTACATGAAATTGCATTCATGTCAATGCTTGCAGGCATATTCATACAGTACACCGGCATAATGTCTTGTTTCGTGCCCTGCATATCTGTGTGACTATAAAATCGTACTCTTGGGAGCCAGTCACTCTATAAAGAGTATGCTTTGCAAACCATTAATACATAATGTTTCAGTTTTGAAATGACTGTATACGTACAAGCTGGAAATACAACTCACCTCCCTGTAGTGTAAATAAAACTGGTGGTGTATTATGCCCAGGAACTGACATGGAAGATCATATTTTCTACCAAATTTAATTTCTTTCTAAACAGCTTGAAAAAATACAAATCCAAAGGGAATCAATAGTTTTATCAGAGCAACATAGGATAATTGTTTTGGCATTTCTGGGCCAACATAGAAATACTGCATGTCAACCAAAGGGGCCAAAAGTGGCCAGAATTGTTCAGTGCTATTTTGGCTATATTCAATATTTACCACATGGAACATTTTAAGTTCACATCCCGATTCGAGAGCCCCACATGTTTGCCAAAAAAGGCCCAAATTTGTTTTGGGATATTTGGGCCACATTTGCAATTTTACAAGTGGGCCACTTTAGGCTCATATCCATTTTGTTCAGGCCACAAGAAGGCCAGAAGTACTTCATCATTGCCTGGAGTGGCCCACATCTGTATGCCATCCATTCGTCCATTATCCATACCAGTTATCATTTGAGGGTTGCGGGAGGGGACTGGAGCCAATCCGATCTGACATGGGCAAGAGGCGTGGTACACCCGTCACCAGTGTATCACAGGGCCAGAGACAAACAGTCATTCAGACTCACATTCACACCTGCAGACAATTTAGAGTCTCCAATCAACCTAAATCCAATCTGAATGTCTTCGGACTGTGTAAGCCAAGCTGGTATTTCAACCAGTGCAAACCACTGCACCAAAGTGCCCCCCCGAAAATATACTACACATGTACCTTTGTCTGGACCCATGGTAAAAAGCAGAATTCTGATAAAGCCTGAGTCTATGAATGACTCACACACTGACTTTACAACTGAAGAGCATGAAGAAATAAAACTAAATGTGTGGCTGAACTACAATATGTGCAGCAGTGATCCCTTTGGCACAGTTTCCACTTTGACTGCACTGCTATATGTGAGTAGAGCTATGCAGGACAAGGTGAGTCCAGCCTTCAAAACTTTGTAATTTCTACTTATGTTGGAAGGGGACAGAAGAAGGTGGCCATATTTGGTTCATGATGTCAACCATGTGATTCTTTAGTATTTATAACCATTAGGGGCTGTATATATGTCATGGTGTACAGTATGTACAGGGTGGCCATTGGCCTACTTCACTTCCATCCTTGACCAACTGTTTCTTCTTGCCTGGACTGATAACCCCTATACTTCACGAGGAAGAGTTGTATTCCTACTTTAAAGGAATACTGCCTGCTTACAATAAAATATTTGAAATTAAAGGCAACTAGTGAGTTTGAGTTTGATGTTTAGTGTGGGACCTACTGAACCCAGCAGATTAGTTACTGATGAAGGGACCTGACCCTGTGGCCATATCAACTCTCAGGACCTGACCGAGTACAGAAAAGTCATCAAGTGTTGAGCAGCTCGTGCAGCACTGGGCAGGGACTCAATGCTCCAAGCTTGTTTCCAATGAGGCCTCACACAGATCTCACTGCTACTATTGCTTTGTATCTTTTAATCTTTCCAGCTCTTGTGTAGTCATTCTATCCATTTTTTCCCACATTTAAACTATTTGCAGTCTCACTCTCTCTCACTTTTTCCATATTTCACTATCTTTTGCTATCATATACTCATTTAGTCTCCCCTCCATTACTCCCTCCCCTCCTCCCTGTTGTGGAAGTGGTTTCTGTTATGGCGGTGGGAAGGCTACCCGCAGCGGGAGAGATCCTAATTAACAGCCTATTCATTTGTGTGGAGCGGAGGGCTCCTGCTTTCTGAGCACTTGTTTTATGGTGGCGCTAGGGAGCCCTGTCCAGGGATTTGGAGGGGGATAATTGCCTTTGCCGCAGGCTGCAGTAATCTGGTCGGCTAATTCATTATTTTAATAAGTTAGCTTCTCCTCGGGGGTGTGCTAGCTGCGCTGCGCCTCAAACCTTGGTGGTGCACCTCGTTATTGTGGCGCTCTTTTATACCGCCGCCCGCACGGGGTTAATAACTGTTATTAGCCTCTCTCCTCAGCCTGCAATTTCTCGTTTAACTGGGGCGATTCAAACGAAACCTTTGCGAGCATCTAATAATCAACCTCTCTGGAACCAGGGGTAATCCCTAAGAAGGGGTCCATATAGTAGAGAGGGGTAATGGATGCAATCGCCTGAGTGCCTGTGCCTCCGCTGCTTTCATTAAGGCTCCTGATGTTGTTTTTGTTGTTGAAGCTGCTGTTGTTTTTGCTCAGTTCCTGCAGAATCATTTGAGGGAAGAAATATTTGCCTTGAGCGAGGGAAATGGATCAGAATTATACATGAAAATAAGATGATCATTAGGTTTGCGTAACTAATGGCTTCATTTAGGCCATAATCTTCCATCTCCCTAATAGGCTAGTCAGTAGAATGTGTGCATGTGTCTGCAGAGATGCACACAGGTTTAATGACTCCAGTGCAGTCAGACATTTTGTGCATTGGCTGATTAAAATCCATGTCATTTCAACAGCAAGGCAAATAAAAAAACAGGGCTTCATGGGTAGAAGTATTTGAAAAATCCGCTATTGGAGATGGTGATGGCTGCATGTTTGAAAGAACCTGCTGTTAAAATCTAATTATGAGTGCAGCACAAAGTGGATTTTAAATGCATCTATTGGATACATTATTTCACTTTGTGACGAAAAGAGATATACTAATTCACTTTTCAGAGAAAATACAATGCAGACAAGGGAATCCTATTATGTAGCCCAAGATATGGCTGCTTTGCATCTGCCACTGACAAAGTCTATCACTGGGGCTGAAGAAGACAAAGCATTCCGACTGAAGAAAACAAATCAGCTGGTGGAGGCCATTTGCATTTCAAACCTGCATGCCATTGTTTTTAGCAATTGAATGTATCTTCATTTCAACATGTTTACCAGAGGCAATCACAAATGCATGTATGTTTTCCCCACTAACTGTATCTTAATAACAATCTGTCCTGAGTGTTTTGCATCCTCTGTGCACTGCAGGAAAGTGAAGGCCTCGGCCCTCGTGCTCTGTGTGACTTATGTTCCATCCTGTAGGCTGGCTTGTTTAGCTGTCATCATGCTGTGACCTGCCAGCCACTGTGAAATGAGCTCCTGGATATTAAAGAGGCTATCTCTTCATCTATACTTAACCATAGTGGAGAGACACATCACATGGCGCTGGGCCCTGCGAAGGAGAGGGGCAATAACTTCCAGGATGGAAAATGTTGAAATGAGTGAGGCCCCATTATGAGGCCAGTCATATGACTGAAAGTACAACATGCCCGCTAATGTGCTTTCTCATCAAGCTAACAACAAGCTATTAAATCACCTGAGGTATTGCACAATGTTTATCCAAGAGTGTGACAGTATGCAAATGGCTCTGCGTGATCATTTAGCAGTTTTATCTGCATCTAAAAGTTAAACCTGCGCTCAGCCACAGCCCCCTCTGCACACAGGAGTGGCGGTCGTGCTCCATAAAGTACGCACATGATAGTAAATGACCTGGTTCACTATTAACTATTATCCACTTAATGTCCTTCCTGGCTTGCTTCATGTGGAGCTTTGGCTGAGCGCTGGCCTCTGGGGCTGCCTGGGGCTCGTTCAGGGCCATGGCTTTTCAAAGCCCACTCTGCCATCTGCTAGACCGGCGGGCCCGTCCCTCTTCTCGGGCTGACGTGGCTGCAGCTGGGACAGCAGAGGCCTGGTGACCGTCCCACACCCAGGTGTTGCCACAGCTTCATGCATATGGATACAGAGATTGCTATAGATCTCTGATAACATATGTAGTAGCTGACACACGACTTATAAATGCACTGCTCTGTGGACACTATTGCTAAATGCTGTTTCTGCACAGGGAGGAGTTTCCTTATTGATTTTTGTTCCTCTTATGGATATATCTCATTTGACACTCTTCTGTGTGAGGCAGTATTGATCTGTGATATCAGCTGATATTATTTTGAAGAACTGCTGGAGTGGCAAAGCTCAGCCAAGCGGGCCTGCCCACCTTTAAGGCGCTCAATTTAGCATAACTGGCTGTTAATGAGTGGTCCCTCCTCTCATCACACAATCCCGAGTCCCCCCCTCCCGCATTCATCAATTCTCATTAGGGAAAATCATCATGTGGAATACCAACTTTTGGCCAATATTCATCACTGTCAGCCCTCATCCACAGCAGCACAATGACAGACCCAGGATCTGGGAGTGCCTAAGTAGCACTGACTTAGCTCTTTTATTCCCTAATCTCACCCTCTGTGCTCGTGGAGCCCAAGCAACTCTCTGCAGTGCACACTCCCTGACAGCAATTACTTTATGCAAAAAGAGTGGAGGAGTTCAGTGAACGGCGTGAGTGAGAATAAGCCTCCTCTGAACTGGGGCTGTCGGCAGGCTGCAGCATTCCAATAGGAACGGTCCACTTCCCCTGGGCAGTAAAGGGCAGCGAGGAGGGAGGGGAGATGGCAGAGGACAGCTTTGTAGCACCGAGAATGAGATCTTGTTGTGACATTGTCCATCGAGTCATCATACATTAAGTATACTATAAATAACTGGTACGCTCTGAATGGTTATCCCTCAAAAATCAAATATATTTGTGTTATCTACCTACTCATTCCACAAACGTCTGTCTGTATTTGGAATGCATATCTCACCAACTGTTTTTTTATTGGCTTCACACTTGGCATGTCTACTGTGAAGTGCAGTGTTGAATTTGGTGAAATTTGGACACGCGATACATTCAAATGTGAATAAACGGGCGACCAGTGCTCTGTAGCAGTCAGTGAGGGCGGGGCAGTGTGCGGACGAAGTTTAACTTCTTCTACGTCCTCAGTTAAATTACTGGAACAGTCGGCAACTGGGTCAAACCGCAGGTCAAAATCACCTTTTGATAATCTGATTATTTTTATTTTACCATATCAGAGTCATTGATGCCACATACACAGTAATAGGGTATTGGTAAACTGAATACATTCGACAATTTCTGCATTGAGCTGAACATTTTTAAGTTTGAATGGAGTTTCTGTGTTAAAGCATGTAGAAGTAGTAATTAATCAATAAAGTGTGAGAAAGTATGATAAAGAATTTCGAATTCTGAGAAGCAAAGCAACAAATCAACCAATAAGTTTATTTAAAAAATATTGAACTATTCAGTTAAATCATGGCTGCATGTTTCCTCCGACCTCTCGCTCCATCGACCCTTCACTAGTTTATCTACGTCACATTCAGTTTGCCTTCGCCAGCAGTGTGTGTCCCCCACCTGTAAAAATAGCTTGTGTGTGTCATTCTCATAACGCTACAGCAGGATCAATACATTCATTCCCATTTTAGCTGCGCTGCCCCTTTGCCCACCCACAGTCGAGAATAGGACAGCTTGCAAAACCCAGTCGCCATGTCAGCTAATCACAGCCCTATGGCTTCAGTCATTCGTGCCCCAGTGCTGGCCCGTGCCGGCTGCCTGCCCAGCACCACTGGAGCTTTTACCCAGAGGTCAGTGGGCTGGCCAGATTGTCTCAGGCCGAACTCCCCTCCTGCCAGGTGGATCAGAGGGAGGCCAGCAGTTTGCCTCTCTGCTGAGAAAATGAGATCACTCCACCACAATAGGGGGGCTGCCTTTGGAAGACCTTCATTCCGGGCTACAAGATAATAGTGGAAAACCATTTGCATCAACCAAGGGGACATTATAATAAATCACACACTGTGATAAATTATCTTAATGGTTGGCACTAACAGGTGTTAACTGACTCTCAGCTATTGCCATTTAGCAGCAGCTACAGAGGTAAAGAAGGCTTCTGTGTTTTTTTAAATTTTTTATGAAAATGTAAATTAATTGCAACTCTCAACTACACCAGATATATACAGTCTGTAGATAGATAGATAGATAGATAGATAGATGGATAATAAACGAACTCACACTGCATACTGTACATGTGCACACACAAACAAACACACACACAAACACACACAGTAGTGGATGCAGATTGCATTAGGGAACCATGGAGGGCAACATATGATGGCCTGAGGCGGTGACTCTGTGGTTTCGGCATCAGTCACTTCCCTCAGGGCTGCCACTGAAAACATAAACAAACAACAGTACTCCTCTGCAGGGGAGAATTCACAAACCATATTCACTATGTAATGGTCAAAATAACAGGTATTAAAGTTGTTTTAACACGGACATGTTTTAAACATTCATTTATTTTCGGACAGAGTTCTATAGCAGAACTGCAATTACTGTGCAAACGTGAGAGCGGTATTGATCTTCTCCCTTTTCATTTTTGCCAAGAAAGCTTTACCAAACAGTTAGTATATGAAAGTTACTTTGGAATGTTGTGACATCCAGTTGCTGTTCCCAGTAAACCCAGTACCCCACACAAAGAAACACTGTGTGTGTACATTTACACATCTTTTATCTGCACTTGGCTAAATTACAGTTATTCACTATCTCATGTGTCTCTGAAGTCTGGACAGGTTCCTGAACTTTATCAGAGGCATGTGAGAACACAAATGTCCAAGTCAGATGCTATGGACATTTTCCAGAACTATTCCTGCTAGCCCCTGGTAAAATGTGGGAGTGAGCCCCAAAAATGCCTGGTAAATTCATAGAGAACAAGGGGATGTGTTGATGACGTTTCTAACATGCAACAGACGAGAAGGATACAAACATCTCAGGATGAAAAAGACAAAGTTGTCATCTTGGAAACACAATGAGATTTGGGAGCTTTTGACGATATGGGCCAGCGCTGGTTTTTATGTGCTGTAAAGAAAACACTGTCATCCTGCACGTACTACCCAAGTGCCACCCCTCATCTGAATGTCATGGACATTTTCCTTTTGCTGTGAACCAGCTGACTGCCGTGTTCTTCATACGTAAAAGACGGACTCATTTTCCAGACATTCTCTGGAGTTCTGAAAGCAGCTCAGTGCACCACTGTAGAAGCACAGAGGAGACACACATACACACCTGACCTCAGTCCTTCATCTCTCAGTGATATAGAGCACCTGGACTTTTTCTGGGCGTGATAGATGGACGGCAGAATATCCCTGAGGGAGCGGTGATTAAACAGGAAGTGTAGGGAGAGTCAGTGAGCGGACCAGGAGCTGGCTGACCCCTCCTCCTCAGCCCTGCTTACTGATCTGCTGCCACAGAGAGTAGAAGAGAGGAGGAAAAAGAATGAAAGGGAGCCATAGATTATCAATAAAGTCAATATGGCATTGTGTTACACGTGCCCTCTGACCTAAGCAGGGTTACTAGCTCTGATATCCTCACTGTGATATCTGCACGCCAGGATTGGGAGGAGACGTTTGCAAAAGTATCTGTATTCAACAATTTAATTGTTACGTGCTTTTCCATTCAGTAACGCTCTGATTGTAGCGATTGAGAATTATTAACTTACTTACCACTCAACCATATCACATGAGGATCATCTGACACTGATATTTCGGTGCAAAGACTTCTATCAAATATTTTCTCCATGTTTTTTTCACACAGTCAGATGTATTAATTGAAATTGTTTTTAAACGTTTGATTTTTCTTCCAGTCCTTGTGATGTCTCTTTTATACGAAATTCTCACATTAGCATGCAAATTATTCAAAAATGATCCTGCAGTCACTTTATCAAAGCATTATCTCTGTATACCTAATTACAATTCCGGTCACAGCCAATGAAAAGCTTGTCTCAACATATACATATCACCGCTGCTTCTATACAGTATAATGCCACGCAGCTGAGATCTGCCTCAGACCTGCTACTTTAATTCATCTCCAGCATTCCATGTTTAATTTTTAGCCCCGGCCGCCCACGGGGACTTTAACCCTTTCTGCTGTCTCATTTTAATCGGATGCTTTTTTGTTAAATGTTTAACTTAAATTGGGAGCCTCATAAATATTCCAAATCACTCGTCCTGTGTTTGATGAGGAAATGAGCCTCGGACCCGCCGTGATTCCCCAGGCAGGCGGGCAGGCAGGCGGGGAGGGGGAGAGAGGAAAAAAAAAAATACCCCTACAACTTAACTCTTGGAACCAGACCTGTGCGGCGCTCTGACAGCCTACATTAGCAAGCAGCAAATTGTTTTAACAATGTGAGGGCCGCCTTTGTGTCGAGATAATGATGATATCTCTTTTCTGTGGCGCTACATGCTACTGAGGTAATCCTGAAGATCTCCACTGTCATCGCTGCCAGAGAGCACCTTTTATTGGGCTCAACAGCTTGTGCTGAATATGAATCTCACTGCTCTCACACAGACCTGCATGTAACGTGATGATCCCGGGTGATGCTGTTCTCAGACACGTTTTAATGTACAGGATGTTATAAGTAATTCACTGAGAGGAACACCGGTGCAAAGGTCAAGTAACTCTGACCTTTGAATTAGTCTCGGAGTTTCTGTCTGTCCATCTGTACGTCTATCTGTACATCTGTCCATACATCTGTCTGGACGTCTGTCTGTACATCTTACTGTACATCTGTCTGTACATCTGTCTGTACATCTGTCTGTACATCTGTCTGTACATCGGTCTGTACATCGGTCTGTACATATGTCTGTATGTCTTCTGTACATCTGTCTATATGTCCGTCTTAACGTCTGTCTGTACATACGTCTGTACGTCCGTCTGTACCTCTGTCTGTATGTTTATTTGTACGTCCGTCTGTACATCTGTCTGTTCATCTGTCTGTACATACATCTGTACGTCCGTCTGTACATACATCTGTACGTCCGTCTGTACATCTGTCTGTACTTCTGTCTGTACGTCCGTCTGTCTGTCTGTCTCTCCTGTGGCCCCGTGGTCATTAATCTTCCACACAGGTGCTGAGGACTT
Source organism: Paralichthys olivaceus (assembly GCF_024713975.1). Classification (NCBI taxonomy): domain Eukaryota; kingdom Metazoa; phylum Chordata; class Actinopteri; order Pleuronectiformes; family Paralichthyidae; genus Paralichthys; species Paralichthys olivaceus. The sequence goes on along the minus strand of NC_091104.1, from coordinate 15,955,062 downwards.
CTGACCCTCTGCTCCACTTCCTCCATTAGCACCATGACAGCTCCACGATACAAGGTTCATACACTCCACTGTACTTCCATCCCTCTTCTCCCACACCCACTTCAGCTGGTGTGGGAGCTCAAATCCACTGTGTCCCCCTTCATTCCTCAAAACTTCAATTACACCCGTCCTCGTGCAGCTTTATCATCCAGTCACAGCATTACAGTGAGAGTTAAGGATATATAACATTTTCTCCACACTGGGGGTCTAAATATTAGAGTTTAACAGAAATGCAAATGCAAGCAATAGAAACATAGCAGGAGAAAAAAGAGTGAAAAACTAATGATAAGATCAGACAACTTTATTAATGGAGACATATCGTCTACTTACACTATTTTTTGCTAAATTGGTCCACATGCACATTACTTACATTCTTCTCTGTATAACATACACCAATTATATTGTTGCATGTGTGCATCTTATTGTGAAATTCACCGAGGGTTCATTCTGGTAATATGGGACACTTGAGCTTCAGGCTGTTTTAACAAAATATAATCAACAGGACGCATGGGAAGCATGGACATCATGTGACTGAAATCATATGACTTCATTGAGGTGACACATCACAGAAAGGGTCAAATCAGAAGCTCCTCTTTATCATGAATCTACATCTATTTATAATATATACACATGTCTATTGTTATACTATAGTATTATATATTATACTTTTATATAGTCTCTTGTCTACCTCAGTTTTACTATCTGTTGCTGTAACAAGTGGATTTCCCACATGGGATCAATAAAATTATCTTATCTTATTTTATCTTATCTTATCTTTCTAAATTCTATATTCTAGAGCTGATAGATTGAACTGAATGTATAGGGCACTGTATCAGCTCTAGAATCAGGTTTCAGAAATGATTGTAACCAAATCTGTCTAAAGATGACCCCACAATAGGAGCAAGAGCTGGACTTAATGAAAAATGTAAGTTCATCTCATAAAGAAGTATTCATGCTGCACACTTTATTTCAATATTTTACAATGCATCATCCCTGCTAAGTGCAGTTGTCAAATACGTGCCTGTGGTTCGTTAAAAAGAACAATGTGGTAAAGTATAAAATATAAAAATGGAAGTCCTCTCAAACAATCAGTCACTTGCAGACCAGAGAAAACTAGAGTTACACTCCACACAGTCACATTCACAGTATCAGCTACTGTAACAGCGTAATGATAATGTGAAAAGACCATGACACGTTTCCTCAGCTCGAGAACAATAACCCAGCTCTCCAATTTTCATTAGCATCTCTCTGGATACAGCCCAGTCAGAGTTGTGAATCCACGCCATGTTCTGAGGTCGCGACCCCTCCGCTGAAGCAGCCTCCTGCACAGAGTTTCAGTTTCACTGCAGAGGAATCCCCCCTGCACAACAGCTGGACTCGCTAACACACTAAAACCAATACGCAGACATTCGCACATTCTCACATCACACACACACACACAGACAAAACCCTACAGTGACACACGCAGGCGGTTGTTGAACATATGCGGCATCTCTCTGTGCATCCTCTCACCAGGCCGCCATACGCCCAGGCCCAAGGCAAAGAAAAACACAAATGTCAGTCAGGATGGAGAAAGGTTACAGGGAAGCCAGGAGCTCGATACTGTTAATTTGCTCCCTGGGGTTGAAATGAGTCAACCAGCAGTGATCAGGCTCCACAAATGTATGAGATATATCCAAAATACCAACTCTTGCGGCAGTCGCCACACACTAATGATAAAGAAGTTTGACAGAGAGAAACTTCATGACTCGATCAGACTGTAAATGGAGGACTGAATTACTGCCACCATTTTTCTTTCTGACAATTCAATGCATTCCTGTGTCTGGTTCAAGATAAAAAAAAGCATTAAAATTATAAATATAAATCATTTTTGTGTTTTTCAAACTTTGCTTATTATGATCGCTTGTGGAAAAGTCCCCCGACTCCAACATAAGCAAATTCGATTAAATTTTTATTTATAATGATGAAGAAAAACAAACTATGTTAAATATATTTTTATGGTAATAACATTATCAAGAACACAAACTATATATTTCCATTGACTGTAGATTGAATAACAGATTATTTATATTTTACATAACAAAGCACTATGGGCTCTCTTTGCTGCCACGCTTGAAAAAGAATGATAACATGACAACTTATTGTTACAACATAAAACTCACAATGAGATTTATCACAGTATGAGTTTTATGTTAAAACTAAACTATTGCATTATAACATGATACATTTCACTTTACAAAGTGAAACTGACACTGATCTTTTCTGTTGTGGCAGCAATAAGCTTCCATATAAGGCCAGTATCACAACATAGTGTTTTGGTTATGACCATTCTTCTCTTTGCTGTCAAACGTATATATCCATCTGATCAGGTTTCTGAATCAATGTTGCTCACACACACACACACACACACACACACACACACACACACACGCACACACACACACACACACACATCCCTGCACAGCTTCTACTCTGTTATTATCATTATTATTATTACAGTGCAGTATCGTGGAATACTACACAAACTGACATGGAAAAAGACAAAACTTTCCCTTATATGCAAATATAGCTGTAGTACAACATATCAATAAAACACTGGACTAACATAAAGACAAATGATGTTTTTGCACGTTGTCGTTATTCCACATTCTGTTAAATGCACAAGTGAAATATTCAGACAGTTTAAACACTCGTCTCTGTGTCCTTTTGAGGTGGGGGTTGTGGTTGATGTGGTGTGAACGTGGTGCGTGAGTCGTGTGTATCGTCCTGGTGGTCCCATCCAGACGGTGTGTCTGACTTTCAACACGTCTCTCCTCCCCATCTCACTGAGGTCACCTCGTTGGTATCGCAAGCGCAGCAGTCACATTGTGCCTCAATGCAGACAGATTGCTTATAATGACCGTTAGAGACCTTTCATTTTTCCCTGTCAGCGATTTGCAGGATAATTTTGGCACCCTTTAAGGATTCTGCTCCCCTAATAAGAGGATAAAAATAAACAGGCGAGTTGTTGAAGCACTATATTGGGATGGCATAATCCCATTTACAAGTCTGAACGCACTCTGGCCAATAAAATCAAACCCCAGCAACATTGTTATGTGTGGCAATTTTCACCATTTCTAAAACAAGAAATGACTGAGTGCTAGGCTTTTAGACCGCCAGGATTTACTAAATGGATGAAACGTCACTTTCCAAATTCCATTACTAAAGACCTACAGTGAAAAATGCTCAGTCAATTCATGTACCATAACAAATATTAGGTACGTTTATTTTTGGTGCAGCTATTGACCACTCTGCCACCAGATTACATTATAAGTCTATTTTAATTTACAATATAGCTGTTTAAAAACAAGTTTCAGATTGTACAGAAGTGGAGCGTATCGATTCCTGCAGCAGGACGTGCTGGAGCTTCACCGTCGGCCCTGTCCATCTGTGGTGTCACAGCTGATCTGACAACACACACTGTTTGTTCTCGTCTTCTGATTCCCATTAAAAGTGGAGGGAAAGTGTGGTTTGGCTATGAAAAGTAGATACAACGAGACATTAAGCAGGAGCGGACAGATTAGGTAAATTAATCAAGCGATGAAAAGTTTGAAAAGAGAATGGTACAAAAAGGTGATGAATGAAAACAGAATACAAAGTATTGTCGGGTGAGATAGAAAGAGTCGGGTGAATTAATCAACAGAGGCTGAAGGACAGAGGTTGAAGGAGTAAACTAATGTCGGCTCTGCCTTGAGTGAGATGGACATTTAAAAACATAGCCAGAGATCAATACACACAAGGCTATCTCTGCAGATAACATCTATCCATTACTGTCCTCAAACTTCCACACATTTCATTTGCTCTCTAATTAAAACAACGGTTTGTTCAACCAAACATATCTACATTGTTGTGACAACTCTTCCTGCGGAGTGTGAATTATACAGTATCATCTGCAGAAAATGATACGTTCACAATGTGTGATGATGAAGTGGTGAGTTAAAATGAGAGTTCATTCACCGGCACAGAGATTGGCAAGAAAAATAAAATGGAAATGTGTGACATCAATTCCGAGCCTCTATTTATCCCATTTTCTATACTCTCTTTATGTATCTAATATTTCTAATTTACCACCGTCCAGGAAAAGTGACACAAGAAGCCATAAATTCTCTTCTAATTCCAAATAATTCCGATTACATGGACGAGTAGTTTTCAATCAGAAAGATAATCTGGATGATAGATGGTGGGATAATTGGCTGTCTCTGCCACGTAAATATTGTGTCGTTCTATTAATCTTGCCGAATGAAGTGTCAAGCTGTCACTCATTCGTCAAACTGAATTAGGAAATATAACGAATAAATAAATGCATGCGGGTGGCAGTGGATGTGTGTGTTTGTGTGCGTCTGTGTGCGTCTGTGTGTGTGAGAGAGAGAGAAAGAGAGAGAAGAGATAAGATGAGATGAGAGCAGGCGGCTGCGGTGGCCCTCAGTCAAAGCAGGAGACGGTAATGGGAGAGTTAGAGAGATGAGTGCAGTGGTCGTCTGTGCTGAAGTATTTCTGAGTGTGTCTGAAAGTAAGAGAAAGACGGAGAGAAAAGGGAGTGAAACGAAAAAGAAAATTATGTTGATCAACCGGACAGAACCGTCATCTTTACGTAAAATCATCTGCAGTACACATCTTAAAACTTCACTCCGTAACAATGCCCATGTTCTTAATCTCGCTAAAGGCATTTTTATCAGGACGGATTCATTCTGAATTACATTGTCTTTTCTGTCACAGCATCTGTATCCATCACATTTTAACCAAACACCAGATGAGTGTTTTCTTACCTCAGTTTGTTTAAATACATAAAAAGGATATTCACCAGGCATTCTGACAATATACAGTATAATAAATATTTTCCTGATATTTAAATGCGAAAAGGAAGCCAATGTGGAATTTTGTCTACGTTATAATTAATTCGCAAGAGGCCATATTTTGCCTGTCGTTCCAGAGGTGATAAATATCTTTGTCTTTAACCTGTAGGACATGAAGATAAAAAAAATCAAGCAGTGACATCCTCTTAATTTAATTTATAAAGATCATAATTAACGACCTGCAGGCTGTAGGAGACCCCATTTCAGGTTGGACACAGAGGGGGCCTCAGTCGTAAGAATAAAAATGAAGTTTTCATTGAATTCTGAATTAAATCTCAAATATCAGTAATTTCGCAGGAAAGGTCAACTCTAATGGAGTTCCTCCCTGCTTTTTAATATCTCATATTTCTCTTGAAGGAGTCTATCCGGCGTGACGCAGCGCGCTAATTGTGGCCTGTTAATTAATGAAAGCGTCAGGTGTTTGCAAAGGCAAACAAAGAGCCGGGCTCTCCTAAATCACCGGTGCCCTTCGACATGGTTATTATCCGGAGGCAGGTGAACCCCAGCCTTGACGCATGACAGATTAGATCTTCTCAGAGGATGGGCTGTCCATTTATCTGCCTGATAAACTCAGAGCATCTCTCCATTTTCAATCATCAGAAAGGAAATGAGATTAACAATCTAATGATGCCAGCAACCCTCCCGCCTCTACTCAAACACACACACACACACACACACACAACAATACAAACCAAATGACCAGTTGTTGTAGCTTTAATTACGAGCTCCACAATCTGCAACGATAGGTCGACATGATCAAAATTTACAATTTATCAGAAAACAAGGAGCATGTTTGTTTTTAACTGATGCAGGAATCTCATCCTCTCAGTTTCCATTCTTCTTGTGTCTCTGATAAATCACACGGTGCAGCGTGGGATCACACTGTTCCACTAAGGTCCGGGCCTGTTATTTCACAGGCTCCCATACCTCAGACCTAAATTTACAGTGCAGGGCTTATGTTCCCCGCTGCACTCCCCCCCCCCTTGTGAGTCAACCCCTCCCCTGCTGTCCCTGACACGCATAGCAAGCATCCTGGCCCTCGTAAAGCTGACATCTTCACTAAACTATGCTAACAAGGCCGTAGTGATTTGTATATGCACAGCCTGGTGGCACGAGGCACTGGGGTGGGGGGGGCGCCAGAGAAGGAGGTGGGGAGGAGGATCGCTTGTGGAATTCACCCGTGTGGCGAGGGCAGCTAATCAAAGCACCGCCACACATGCTAAGGTTCTTGCGTACACTGACGTGCGCCAAACACACGACGATGCCGCATACCTAAGGGTTCACGTTGTGTGAGGTGACAGGACATAGGCAACCAGTGAGCAGACCCCCGGAACATTTCAGCTCTGTGAATCCTCCCTGCACGGGGATTTATAGATTCAGGACTGAATGGCTTGTGCAGGTGCAGAACACTGACAACTGCTCTGCTCTGTCGAGGCAATATATTACTGAGCCACAAACATCAGCCAGGGTGTCAACAGGAACAACTCTCATTATTTAAGGCTGTGTCTTTTAAAGGTGATGAGCTTGAATGGCGAGGAGGTGGAATCAAGTCGGGGGGTTTGAATGTAATGAGAATATATAACATGTGTTTTTGTATCTAAGTATATACCTGTAGTATATACACCTACAGTATAGTTGTTGGCTGGGGAACAACGATCTGTCCACTGCTCACTTGCTGGTGATTGAAGAGCCCGCGTGCACTTTTAATGCCCGACAGGTGAGGCTTATTTGAGGCCATCGACGAGAGCAGCTGCCCAGTCACGACCCGGCCGCTGCTAATTTGAGAGACTTACAGTTAAAATTATATTACGCTTCATTAAAGCACACTTCTTTTTTATCTGTGTAGGAATGACATTCAGGAGGTGCTTGGTTAATAAGATCATTCTGCTGAAAGATCCTCAACTTTGAAGCAGGCGTGAAGCACGTTAGTGGAAAAGCCTCAGTCGAGCAAAGACCTCTGGAAGGCTTGAGGTGATTTTGGACGAACTTTTCACCTCGTTTTTTTTCCTATTGTACAATCAGAATACATTATTGAAATGTATTCATATTCAAGAACCTATAATATAGGTAAATTCAAATACAATTTTCTTACTTTTCTCTGAAGCGACTCCACAGCAGTTGTGGTTGGAGGATTCTCGATGACCGGCTATCTGCTTTTTAATTTATCTGCAATCACTGAAAGTTGTTAAAATGTCACCTGGACCTAAAACACCTACAAAAAGTATCACTGTTTGGGATTTTTGTAGAGAAACGTTTGACTTGTGTGACAAAAGAAGCTACTCACACTTTAGTGTAAGGCGAACAGAAGACATCTTGTGGGCTGTAGATTGGGGGTTAAATGCTCTTTCAGTTCCTCTGTCACAATCTACATACAACTATATATACCACTATATAAGTACGTTTTGATGCATGTAATACATAATAGAGAGGTACTGTAACTAAGAGCATTTACTCAAGTAAGGTACTTGTACTTGAGTACATTCATTTCATGCTACATTATACTTTATTTTTGTCTTTAATGATAGTGACATTAGAGATATACAGGGGACAGATTCAAACCCAGGCTGCTGCAGCAAGGACTTAGCCTTGATATATACGGTATGCACTTACCCAGGTGAGCTAGCAGTGATCCTCCAATGATACAATCTACTTTGCTTATAGAGAATTATTGTACTTTTTTACACTACACTACATCTATCTGACAGCTACTTTGCACATTAATATATGAGTTAAAAGCTCCACCTTGACCAGCTTGGAAAACTTCAAGCTTTCATTTGTGTAATTCTTGTGTGTGTAAAACTGTAATCCATGTTCATTTCTTGTCGACTCTTGTAAGAGCAAACCAGCGTCATGTGAGACAACCGGTGCAAACATAAATTAATTTCAGGCACAGTAATGTTGAATGTTAAGTCTTTCATATTTGTTTTAAATAAAAAGTGATTGAAAACTACTTTTCAAAGCATCATCAGTTGTTTTAGATAAAGAACAATTTAAGAAGATAATCTGCAACTATGTCCTGTGCACCACAGACTCTCTCTCTCTGACTGTGAACCTCTCTTTCACTGATTGTCCCTCCGCCCGGGGTCAGCAGGTAACGAGTCACGAGAAGTAAACGAGAGCGAGCGAGCGCATGATCTCCTGTCAGCGTGGCCCTGAGTGGGGCTGTGCGGAGCTTCTGTCAGAGGGTGTCACATTTCCACGGTCCACACTGTGGCCCTCTGTGCTGCTCGTGGCTGCAGCTCAATGGGCCCTTTGATGGGCCACCCGGGGCCTTTCATCGTGCACCTCGCCACGGAACAACAGGACCTGGGGTTAGGAGGAGGGGGGGTTCATGCCACACAACACCTGGCAGGTATGCACACCCACGTGCCCCGAGCCAAAACAAAAGCCACTCTGTCGAGTATTTATTGGAAATTAATTTCCTCTCCCGCCATCATTTTTTTTTTACATTCATAAAAGGACAGGATGAACCCAGGCAACGCTCAGTCACGGGACATAGGACTAAATACTTCACCAAGGAAATTAAAAGGCTCTAAAATTTCAGATTTATATCATTTGAAGTTTTAGTTATTACAGGTTAGAAAAGGCTGTTTGTACACACGTAATGATATATAATGGAATATGTCAATAAAATCATCAGCATTGAAATTATGTTAGAGCAGGAAAATATAAAACCATATAATATTAAAAGCATAGTGTAAATTGTGAAGTTACACCTTCTTGTCTTTCTTGGCCCTCTCCAGTTCCCATACCCCTGCCCCCTGCTTCCCTCTGCCTGTGCTGCCCCTCCACTCCCCTGCCCCATATACTGTCGGCCCATTCCCCAGGATCATCCTCTTCCTCCCTTATCTGCAGTTCAAAGCCCGTTGACTGAATTATCTCTGGACGGTAAAGGGAGAAAGGAAACAACTGTCGGCAGCTCTCGGTCAGCCGGACAGAAACTGTCCCCCGACAGCTGGTTGGTTAACTGGTCTTCACTGCCTAATCCCGAGGTGGTGCGATGGGAGCAGAGAGAGAGAGAGAGAGAAAGTGCACTGTGAGGACAGTGTCTGCATATGGCGCTCTACGCAGACAAACGGGTTCAGTGTTTCCTCCCCGGAGAGAGCAGTGTCATGAGATAGCGGAAGCCGAGGTCTCAGGTTTGAGTGGCCACAGAGAGCGTTTGACTGAGGTGTTGAGAGGAAAGGTGTGGTTGCCGGGCCGTAGGAGGACAGAGGGTAGATTTGACTGCTGTGCCGAGGGGAAGAGAACAAGCGCCACCGGACAGGATGTGTGGAGCCTATTGAAGCCAGAACACCTGTGCTCACTGATCAAAGTCAATACTGTGGCTGTACAGTGTATATCCACCATATTGTTTCTGTACTCACAGCTACTGATGAGACTCTGAGCTCTAGGCAAAATCTTTACATTGTCTCTGTCATGAGTTCTCTGTTAAACGTATTGTTTTTTAATCCTATCTTTCGATACTAATTCACTTTTTAAAACTTTTCAAATATCTATATGACTCTATAGCGACTGAAAGAAAACTGATGAGGGGATGTGATATCAACGTGTCGCTCAGACTTCTGTCCACCAGTTGAGTATGAGTGGTTATAATAGTTAAGTATAATTGGTTTTAATACTAACTATAGGTAAATGTTAAACCAGTGGGACCAGAGATGGTTGGATTGTGTTGTCTTTTGCTTTTAGGAAAATGTAAAAGGTCATTTTAATTCAGCCATGTGTATATTGTTTTTAGTCCGACATTGTTAAACCTTTTTTCTTTCACAGTTGCTTCAGGCTCTAACCATTACCAACTGTTGGCCTCTATGTAAAGAACCTGCACATTTGCACTGACGACGTCAACATGACCAATCAGCATAAACGTTTTACCACCGTATGGCTCAACCCTTAACTACAGTATGGCCTGTTAGATACAGGTGATTTCAATAAGCCCAATTCGGCCACATCCACCAAGATCTCCCCCCCTGCCCCCCTCGTCTGTCTTGGCTCTCTGGCACACAAGGTCATCCCCTGGCCAGTCACGACACTCCAATTAAGGCGACTGATGGACACAGCTAATTGGTAGGATTTATAACCTCCTTTTATTATGCTTTATGAGGAAGGCAAGTGGAGGGCATTACCATTTATAGGCCCCAGGCTCCATGCTGGATCATTGTCATCCACTACTGTCCAGCCCGACTTCTGAATATCACAGCATCCCGAAGTAGGAGACGGGACGTCAACATGTCCCCTAGCCCTTTCAGTTGTCGGCTTTCGACACAATTTTGAGAGGGGAGAGAGTGTAGTGTCCAAACTCAAAAATGATAAGCAGAGGAAAAAGTAGAAACTCAGTTGAAGAGATGTTGAAACAGAGAACAAAAAGAAGGACAGAGTTAAAGATGGGGTGATGCGGGAGCCTCCACGGGGCAGGAAGGCAGGAGAGCGCAGCCAGGGCTCCTGTAATGAGTGTGTGGTTATTGATTGTATTGTCAGGGTGGCTGACCAGGGTCCCGTGTGCTGTGGGCCCCAGTCCATCTGTGGACAATGCAGTCAGTTACACCTCACTGCTCCATCTAATAAAGAACAGGCAGATTGATGTCACCAGTATGGTTGAACTCTACCTAACACTCACCAGCACCTCACACACACACACACACAGGAGGGCACATGTGCACAGTGGGACAATTGTGAAGCAGTGAAATTATTTTATTTTATTTTCTGGCAGAGTAAATATTATTGTAGCTATGGTTTACAGTTAATTATGCTTAAACATGTAATATAGAGTTGCAACTCCTGGAGATTGTCAGTATCCGTGTTTTGATTATTTGAAAATCCATTAAGTCCAGTCAATGTCATAAAATTCTGTGATATAAAATGGTGACAGAATGAAATAATCACAAATGTAAATCTGGTCCGTATTATCTTTTTTGGACAGGAGCTTGAGCAGGTATTTCATGAGGTAAGTAGCTTTAATTCACTCATCAATTCCTTGATTCATTAATCAATGAACTAATGGTTTCAGCACAAATTTAGTCACAAAGGGAAAAAATACTGCAAAAAAATAATAATAACAAACTTGTGCAATCTTACATTCTTCTTTTCCAGCAGAGCTATAAACAAATCATTTAAAATCTGTTCAGGTAAGTTTTGCATCAAACAAGTTTAACACTTTTAACACATTATGATTTAAAATTTACTGTTTCTAGGATTTAAAACAACAAACATCCAGATAGATGTTCATCCAAAAATATATTATTCACATTCAGAGAGATCTGTGTACATGTCGCTCCATCAGTCAATGTAAAAACACCACTTTTACAAATCAGCCAACCCAGTCTGCCAGGGATCATTTGACAACATGTGACAGTGGTTGGCACTCAGCTAACTGACTGCCAGCGTTTCAGGTCAGGACCTTTGTATAAATGACAGAACAACTGAAGTCATAATGACGACTGTGTTCTGCTGCTTAAAGTTGCCTCCATTTTCAGAGGAAGTTGGCGCCTTCACACAAACATTGGCCTGCACCCGAGCCCTGTAGCCCTCCGTGGCAGCAGCACGAGCGATTACTCCTGCGCAGCCAGCCAAAACACAAAAATCAATAAACAATCTCAACGTTTCTGAGGGCCTCGCGTCTGACTTAATAAATGTCTCAATCCTCTGTTATGACTTCATTTTGCTTTAACGTCTTCTTCATGTGCATCTTTTGCCAATCAATTAGAGAATGGAGTGCCCCTTCTGTCACGACACCTGCCCTCCATCCACTGCTGCAGCGCACGCACAACCACACACACACACACACACATGCACAAGGTGAATGGTCATTTTAATCCTAGAAATTAGATATTTAGATATGTTTTAAAAGTGCTTGCTTCAATGGTTCAGTAAGGCCATTTAGGTTATTCAACATCTTACGTTCTTGTGTTTAATAATTGTATCTTGTCTCCAGGTAAGAATGATTTTTATCCAGTCTTGCATGGATCTGTGTGGTGCCTAGTTCCAGCCAGGTAACGACATATACATGAATATGTGCATGAATGACCATTTCTAGGCCGTCAGTGGTGATGACGACCACAACATCTTTCTCTCCAGGCTGCTCCTGCTGTCACAGGCCCTAATCCTGGAGCTGGGGAAGGATGACAGGTGCCACAGCTCTGACTGGAAGCTCTGGGAGAAATTCACGTGCACCCCTCTCTTGTCTCCCATCGATTCTGCCACTTCCCATTATTGTCAATCAGAGCGGCATCATCTCCACTGGCGGAGCTGTGCAGCAGGCAACTGCCGGGGCAGCGGGGTGCAGAGAGCAGCATGCTCTGTATGCCTGCCAGCCACTGCACCAGCAAGGGGGCCACTGGGGGGCCCTACTCAAGAGGCCGCCTGGGCAGGCTGCCACAGCTAAAACTGAGACCTTTTTGCTTTTCCAATACATAATGCACATGGCAGAGAAGCGAGACCTCTGGAGCAGCTCTGTGTCGACAAAAGGAGCAGCTGGGGCCCCTCGCCGCACACCCAGTTTCACAGGGCTGTCGGCAGGAAAGCGATGCTGTTCTCTCAGACATGACCGACTTGTTAGAAAAATGACATAATAACAATGACAGGAATAATGGCACAGCAGAGAAGCACAGTTCGGCAGGTTAAGGTTTGGGGGGTGGCTGCTCCATAAGAGAGCTTCCAGTGCGGCCACGTGCCACAGTGGCTTCTGAATCCATGTGGGCCGCCGGCGTGGTGCTGTCCAGGCGCCCCGGTCAGGTAAAGGCAACCATGCGGCGGCTATAAGCCCTGGAGATTGATGGGAGTGGTGCCCTCCCTCCCTGCGCTGTAAAAGATTATCCGCTCACCCGCTGGAAACAAAGCTGTGATGGAAATTCGTCTCGCATCATCAGCAACAAAATATCTACACGGTGAAGCGGGAGTCTCTCATTTTTCATGGGCTATATATTAAATAAAAAAAGGCATTAAAGAAAAAGGGAAGGGGGTGGTCTGAGTGATAGCACTAGTTAGTATTTTTTTTTAAATGGGCCACTTGAATCAGGGAGATTATAAGGTTTTTATTGGCTGTCAGGAAACACAACTTTCTGCGTACTTCACCCGCTGAAGCTCGTAATGCTCTGATTAGAATGCCAGCAGAAATGAAAAGGGATGATGCCGGTGTAAAGACACCGGGGAAGCAGCAGGACAAGCACAGATGCCCCGGAATCTGCTCTCGCTCAAACACACAAGAGGACCAACACATGCACCAATAAAGAACAGGGTGACTGAACAGGCTGCACACACAGTGGGCTGCTATGGACAGGATTTATACACAGAGTTTCACCGTCACATCTGGTGTTGCAGACCGAGCCGTTCCTATTCCGAGCCGTGGATACATGAGACACACGGTGTTATCTCCGGCTAAGTGAATATTGCATTCAGCTGATATGTGATATTTGAATTTCCCATTAGAGGCGGAATAGGTGTCGGGGTGAAAAACCTCAGTGATGCTTGTTCATTCCAGAGGAGGCAGTGGATGGAAACCTTGTCATTGTTGTGATAAGGATGAAGTGATGAAGGGGGGGGGCTCCAAAAGTGGCTGCTGTTACTCACAGGGTCACCTACACAGACGCCTCTGAAGACTAACCATCATTTACCAGAAACTCAACCAACTCAACCTGATCGCTGTGATCTTCTCCAGCGGCTCGGAAGTGATTTTAAAAGGCAGAAGTGACACCACACGAGTAAAGCAGCAGATTGAAATCAGTCATATCGACTTGAGAGACTCCAGTCTGTTCACGTCAGTCAGTCGGTTCGAACCCCAGCTTTCAATTTCTCATGGTGGCGTAAGAGAGGGTAACATCGAACTCCCAAACATAACAGAGCTCGGTCCTTTCTGACGAGAGGAAACCATTGATTTTTCCTCCTTTTCGCCATCAGTCTGGTGAAGGAGAGGTGGCTGTGGGTGCTCAGACAGCTGATGATGTGATTTGTAACTGTGGACCACCAGTGAGCGGAGAGAATTGCTCCGACTCTCAACACGTAGCAAAGTGACTAACGCCGTCTTCAGCATTCAGCCACAAGATTAACAGCGGGGGATCTGCTGATAATCTCCGGTGGCTGAGGGAGTATTTTCTCTGTCAGCCACACTAACGTTTGAATTGAAGGGGATCTCTGTCAAATCGTGGGGGGATTGTGTCAGTCCATCTCAAAAAGCATTGTCGGTGCTTCAAGCGACAAACAACTATCTTCATTATCGATTAGTTGCTTAAATATTATTTTAAATTACCAATGATTCTTTCATCTATTTAATAGTGAAAATCCTTCCGAAGCCCAAATTGACAACCAAACACCAAGGATAATGGGAAAAGCAGCAAAACCATTTAAATAGCTGGAGGATGATTAGGCTTTTCAAAATATCATCGGCATGTTAGCATTTGCAGACAGCCTTGTGTCTTGATCAACTTACGATTGAAAGGTTACCTGCTCAAATGTGCACATATCAGTTGCAGCAACTAATTGATCTGCTTAAATAGAGGAGAAATGGTTTATGACCTATACTGCAGCCAGCCAACAGGGGGCGATTGAGAAACTTTGGCTTCACTTTTGGGAAGCTGTCATGTCGTCCATGTTTTGGTTGGTCTATGTTTGAGTCAGAAAACTTTGTCAGACATCATTTTCCCCTTTTTTCTTCCAGTTTCCTGTCTATCCAAAATGTAACACTAATGAAAATGTCAAATAAATTTCATTGAAATATTATAAATCAAACTTGCTGGACTTGCTTGTGTTTCTTGAAGACGTGTCACCTCTCATCTAAGAGGCTTCCTCAGTTCTTCAGAACTTGAAGCAAGTCCAGGTGCCTACATACACTAGTACAATTTCTAAAGATGCTATGACCTGGATGACTGAAAATCTTCACATACACTTTTCTCAACATCATGATCACCAAAATTAATTTATTGCATACACATTCAGAAAAGAACAGGTATTGCAGTTTTTCTCTACATGGAGGAATGCTTGACATCACCTGCTGTATGACACAAAGTCAAGGCATTAAACAATCCCTCAAAGTCACGACACAACTTATCATTTTAAAACACACAAATGACTTAAGTGCAATTTCTTAAAACAGCTTCTTATCCACAATAGTCCATAATCATACAGAATTTATATAAGAGCAGAGTATCCACCTCGTACTGACAAATATTTTGACACAACACATAAAACAGAGCTACACTGCACGTTTGTCTGAATTTTACCATTGTAACATCTCACCTAGTGACACCGTGCGTTCTACAGGAGTAATCCTCTTTAGATCATTTGCAAAGCAATTAGGCATGCCACCAATGCTATTAAATATAAAGATAACAGCCTATGAGATAAGATGCTATTTGTACCACGTATCAAATGTGGATAGCTGCCTAAGAGCCCTGATATCAGGGAGATATATTTAAATCCTTGTAAATGAAATTAAAAAAATATGATAGTAAAAAAAATTGAGATATATCTACTGTACTATCTATCATGAAACTGAATTTATGAATTTAATGACTTCAGACCTAAATCCTCAATTAATGGACCTATAATTACACCACATCATAAATACAACACATTTTACACAGTGCAATCACTTTAAATGCATGGCTTCACGGATAATATAAACTCTAACATTCCATTGAACGAGGCAAATATATAAATACTTTTAGCTGCCATGAAAACATGAGATAATGTCAGATATATTGATCACTGCCTCAGCGACAGTCGCAGGAAAACCCCAAGACCGCACAAGGTTGGATTTCATAGTGAGGGAGCGCCCAGATCAAAGCGTGTCGCGTTTTGAAACCCAGAGTGAGTTGAACTCCGGTGACTCGCAACATGCGTTTGTCAGCAGGAACCAGAGAGCCTCTTTTGCATGTGTTTGTGTCATCACTACACACGACATAGCAAGAACAAACGCCACTGACAAGAAAGGAGCCAAAAAGAAAAAAAAGAGAGCAAACTCCCCGGTGACCTATGACCCGGGGCTCGGAGGGGCCACCCTGCATGCATACAGAGGAGGTTCAAACAGAGTTTATGACTGCATTATCTCTCCTCCTCCTCATCACCTCTCCACCCATCAGTGGACACTGGGAGCCACCGTGCTGGAGCAGACAGACCAGGCATCACTCATTCACTCGCCTCCTAGGTGCCTTTGTCAGGTGATTGCTTGGCGGAAAAAGGAAAACAGATCAATACATCTCCCATGGGCCTGACAGGTAATCTTTACCTGGGATGAAATATGAGTGGTACCAGCCTGCTGGATTCCTTAACTGTAACAGGGCAATTGACTGGCGGCACGGAAGCCATTTCCCCCACTTCCTGGCCATCGGAAATTCATTTTGGGGCACGCGGTCTGGCTGAGATGTCATCATGGTGACTGCTAATTACAAGAGAAGTGAGGTGATTCCCCTTTTCCTACTAATGGAAATGTATCTGAAGTGATGCGCCTTCCTCCCCTGTCAATGCCCTGGCACCAAAACACAGACTGACGGATAAGGGGACTGCGAGGAGCTCCTCTTAAAACACCACACAGTCAATACCTGTCAACGTGTTCAGGGACATACGTCTCAAAAAAGCCATCATTATATTCATCAAAATCTCCTTCCTTTCTAATTGGGACCCTTAACTCGTGCTATTCCTATTAATCAAGTGTTTATTCCTGGTGCTGGAGGGGCCCGGGCTGCTGCTGCTGGACTCTGGGGGGGTGCAGGGGGGTGAGTGCTCGCTGCTTCCACACTTTGACTGATTCCCGTGGCAGGATGTCTTCTTGTGTGAGGCATCCATTTAGACGAGTGTGCACACACAGCATTTATAAATGTCATCCCTGGCCAACATGATCACATAAAGCCTTCTCAGACGGATTATTGCAGACATATAACTCACGTTAATTGGCAAATCTCATTCCGCGAAATGCGATTCTTCACTTCAATATGGCTTTAAAATGTCTGAAAAGACATCTGATAATTATGCAGCTCATTTCACTAAAAAATATATCTTGTAATCATTATAGAAAGTGCATATACCTGTTCCTCCTCGCATAAAGAAGATTTTAAATATGCTTCATTTTTAAAAAACAACCAAGTTCACTCTGCTGTCTCTCGTCAGTTGACATTTTAGTCCCTTCTCAGGACACAACAGCAGAGATGACTTCGTTGTATGCAGGAGTTTTTAAGTCAAGCAGACTGCATCACTTGACTCCTACATAAAAATGCAGTTTTCTGAAAATGCCGCTTGTTTACCAGCTTGGCGAGAACTGCTGTGTTTGATCGCACTGTTTGCTGCCATTGATCTTTTAATGCATCTAATGCCAAGGGAGCCAGGGAAATGTATACCCCAAGGGGAGGTGAAAATAGTGCGTACAACTCTCCTCTTCTGTCTCCAAGAGCCCCTCCAACCTCTCTCTGCTGGCTCTCATCCACTCTGCACACAGCTCCGAAAAAGCAGCGTATCCGCCGCCGCTGAAAAACAGCCTGTTCAAACAGACTTTGCAACTGGCCTTGAACTTAAATACGTTTGGGGGGGGATTTGAATATGGAAGGTGAGCTAGAGAGAGAACAGAGGCGGCCCTCCAAGGACCGCGACTACACTCCCTCTGTGTTGTGCTAATGAGCACCTTTGTACAAACTGTAGCTTTTCAAATCCATGCTAATAGGAGGCCTGTACTTTGTGTGGCTCTCTACCGGCGGTCGCCTCTCTGAACCCGGTAGCAGCGTGTGGTAGCTAAACATTCTGATGCTCTCCTGTCTCAGAGCTCGCTACGTGCTGCTGCACAGCCATTGTTGGCTTCCAAAAAGTACAGAAGACCCCCGCCCCCATCCCCCCAGCTTCACCTGACAATGCTCCCCGAGTTCCTGCTGAGAAACGCTGCACTACTAGAGTGGACAAAATAGTCGGATTGTGAGGCGGCACATGTTCTGAAGGCTCTGTTTGGAAACAGGAGCGGCTGACGGGTCTTGAGTCGAGTGGGGGGCCCCTTGAAGCTGCCGTCTTTCTTGAGGAGATGACTTAACAAGGCTTGATTGCATTAACATTTGTCACATGGGAAAGACTGGATCTCGGAGTAACATGCTGATTTGAAGACTAACGATGTGCTTTGTATTTTTTTTCTTTGTCATTAAGTTTGTGTAGTGAGAGGAGATGAAGCCTTTTCATTCTCAGGCACAACAGAATTCCTTTTGTCAAGTTCTTCTATGCACGTGTCCAGTGTTCAGGTGTCTCCACGGTCCCCCTGGAGGAGAGTCTGTGAACCGGCTGCACTCGTCTCTGGGGTTGAGGTGTTACTGGCTCCCTGTGCCTCTTCTCTCTGGTGATCCTTATGAAATGAGATGCTAGCTGCAGAGAAAAAGACAACACATATCATATTCTGGACATGTAGCACAACAGAAAAAAGCAAAAGATACATAAATCATATTTTCCTGTCAATGCAATGCCCCTCAAATAAAAATTAGATTTGGTCCATGAGTCATGGATCTCTGTGTTTTAGGTGTATTGAAATAAAACCTTAAGCAATCCTCTTCTAATGGGTTAAATATTAATGAGGTTTTGGTCAAGTGAGCCAAATCCAATTTGGCCCCATATAACTTGTGGACATGGTTATTAAAAGGCCAATCTGTGCTGCTCCTATGGCTTAACTCCCCCACTCTCTTCTCTCTGGTTATGCTGTAAGAAGCTGTATGTTTTTAACTCCATTCATCACATGTTCACGTCTCACTGAACGCCTTCCTTCTTTAAAGATCCTGTTTTCTCTTGATCTCACTCACCTTTAAAGCTTTTCCTCACCACAAGTGAAGATATCTTAGGGAGAAACGAGGCCAATTTCCGCAGACGAAAGAGAAACTCTAAAACAATTGTGCTCCCTAACATGCTTTCCTGCTTTTCTTTCTTCAGGTTGATAAATAAATCTTTTCTGATCCCCCCTGCTGCCACCCCAAAAAAAAAAAAAAGTTAGTGGCGGTCACAGAAGACATTTTGAAGGCAGTCCCAGAGCAGAGGACAAGGGAACTAGAAGTGACATTGTGGCTCTGGGCTGTCTCAAAGGATTAGGCATTACAGCATTCACTGGCATGTGCTTTTGCTCGTTCCCATTATATCTGCTTGTGCCTCTTTCCAGATGACTTCTTCCCCAAACTGATCCGGCGGGCAAGATAATTGATTAATATTTCTTGAGGGAACGATGACTAACCGTTGCTGAGGTTCAACCCAAACACTCAGGTTAAACACAGTCAAAGGGCTTGATCAAAACTCTGAGGTTTTTCATATTCGACAGAAACAAAGAAATGGCTGGACACATTTAGTCTGGGAGTGTGTCGATATACACAGTGCAGAGCTTTTGTCAGAGGCGAAGGTCAGAGGCAGGAGAGTTTTTATAATGTGGCTAAGATGATATAGAGAATAAAGAAGATTAATATTTTAGATCCTTAAACATAAGTGAAGGTCCTACAAATTTGGGGAATAAAGAATAAAGAAAGTCACATTATTATTGTTCATATAATTGTACATACAAATATAAATCAAACTATGCACAAATACTACATTACAAGTTGAAATTCCGCATTCAAAAACTTGGTAAAATACAACAAAAATCTATTCATATTTGCCTCATGCTGCCTGAAATTTTAAGTACTTTTTCTGCTGTAACGTGGCCCCAATGACTGATATCGTATGAAATTGTTTACGACTACAGCTATTACTATACGTGAATACCTTTAGAAAGTTAGGCAGCTTAGTCCAGTGGTTGTGAGATGATTAATATATGACATATAATTAAAAAAATGTGTCACATGCCTAAAAGGGTGGAAACCACTGCTTTTATCATTAACAATATATTGCATTATACTAGATTAACACTTGACAAGTTGCTGGTAACTATATTATATCTGAATATATAGAAAGAGTACAGGAGTAAATGTACTAGTGTCCTCTACTGACTCTATGCAGGTAAATAATATCATTCATATACAGCTCATTCAATTGTTATTATCCTTGTATATTAATGTGTATGAGAAAATAAAAATGATGAATGCAAATAATAAACTGCTGATGAAATAACATCTATTAAAATACAGCTAGATTAAAAAGAAAGACTATGGCAGAATTACAGTACACGCATTTGTTGTGGGTGATAATGGGAGGTTGAATGGAACCATCTTACCATCTTAATAAGCTCTCATGTGATGCTCTCTAAAAACAATCATTACAGGCCTTCCTGGAGCAGCCCCCTTCCCCCTGTTTATTAATCAGCTAATTACACATTGACAGTAATGGGCCTGCTGATTCCCACACTTAAATGAACAGGGCTGAATAGCTCTTTAATGATTAGCCTTTGTGTTTCTCGCTACTGCTCTCTCTTGCTCTCTCCTTTTCACTCTCACACACACACACACACACACACACACGGGACATTCAAAATCAGACCTCCCGGTGAGAGGGTTTGCACACAAGTGAGTGAAGCAGCACCTGACAGACTAGGCTGCTCAAAACAAATCTGTCTCCACACAGCAGAGACCAAACAGAAAACAATTAGAGTGAGTTACAAAAGCAGCAGGTTTGTGGTTACACCACATCGACTTCAGAGAAGCCTCCAGCAACAGCGAAAAACCCATGAAAGTTTGGTGGACCAGTGCAGGCAGGTGCAGGTGGAGACGGAGGAGATGTGGGGGGGTTTTGAAGGACGCGGGCAGGGTGCGGAGTGGAGCCGGAGAGGGCGAAATAGTGCGGTGGGCTGCATTTCTGTCAGCAGAAGTGATGGCTGAGTGGTAGCGTTATTTGTCTTGTGCTGCCACACGGACCTCGCACCAACCTGGGCATTAATGAGAGGGGGGCCGGACCGCCGGGCAGGAACACGGCAGGCCTCCGACGCAGGTGATCTGTCACGCAGCCATCTTGCTCGGGCAAGGAGACACATGAAGACAAAGGGGAGAGGAGAGGCGGCGGGGCTGAGTGAGGGGCGGGCTGGCCTCCACATGGGCACCCTCGTGTGGCACTTAACCAGCACATAGAGATAACGCACGCCTGGCAAGATTAATCAAACCACATTTAACCCGACTTATTTACCTTAAACTCTTTTTGAAATGTAAAACACTGAAGAAGTTCAAGTTTGGGTTTATTACCTTCATCCCTTTGTAGAGATAAAGATGAAGGGCATCAGCAGAGAGACAGTGAGGGGGGGGGTAAAATCGCAATATTTAATTAGTCTGTGTGTGAGACCAGCCAAGGCTATTAAAATCCATCAGGATCTTTACACGTACTGATTCATCTCTGCCTTCGAAATAATTCTAAAAATTGTAGAGCGCTTAGAATATATTAAATTTCACGTGTGACAAAATCTAAAACTAGTGCAGTGCCAGTTCTAAACATTTCTATTTGGAACGAGCTGTTTAAATGCTGCTTCATTGTTTTACATAAAATGAAACTAAATTCTCACCATTACTGAATGATTTACTTAGCTGATGTTATTTTTTAGTACATTGTTGTTCAGCTCAGTGAAATGCACCGCAGCAACAAATCAAACATGCGCTAAAGAGGAAGTGATTCTATGCATGTTGTTGTCATAATGAAGATCAGCACCTGTGGATGTCTGTCAGTCTGATATGGTGAAATAGAAATATCTAAATCATCCAAATGAATCTTGTGGGACAGATGTGACTGCTGACAGAGCACTTTGAACCTGCGGGCTGCCAGTTGTTAGCCACTACTGTAATTTCACTCAGATTGCCTTAAGCCTCGCCCCAACTGACTGATTTGCCTGTTTAATCAATTTCTATTAATATTGAAGGTATCTCCAGTCCACTGCACTTCATCAACAACACACATGGCAAGTTTGAAGACGACAAACAGTTCACGAGATCCTAATAAGTTTGATTAGTGTGTAAATTCAATTTTTGACCAAAATAAAAATCAGTACTCTTACAAAAAGACGCAAACTATGGTAAAAGCCAAGCTAAATAATATTAATATGTATTATTTCTACCATAAAAAAGAAAGTTGGGATGCTTTGTTCTATATCAAGTAAAGATTTGTTGGATTGAGTTGGATTTCTGGATTGATGGTGCTGAGAAAAGTAGAAGATGGCCAATTTAAGGCTGAGAAATGGAGTGGTCATCTAATCCAAACAGAAACCTGACTTGATAAGTTGCGGTGTGGGTTTTTTTCACAGCCAGCTCCGGCACTGCTGTGGAAGTGCTAAAAGGGTAAAGGAAGAAGACAAAGCAACAGCTGGGTACCGGTGGAGTAATTCCCCCGGGAGCCCTGGAGGACACCTCGATACACAGACCATTTTCACTCCTGATTACAGAGTTTCAAATCAACCACTAACACATACAACAATCCACTTCCTGTGGCCAACTCAAACAAAGACTCGGCTGTCGTGTTCGCTAAGAGCAACACCCGCCGCGGCGCCGGTCTCTCTGCTAAATGCAGTAAACAATCTCACAATGCAAACAAGATGTTTACCTGAGAACAACTCCACTCGACAAAGTGTTGAATCTGATTCTGTCTCATTTATGTCACACGTGGCAACATTTATGTCAGAATGGCGACGAACCAAAATTTGTACACAGAGAGTGTGAAAGCTTGTCAGGGTGAATGTGCATCTCCTGGCGGTGGTGAGATTACTGAGGAGAGACACGGTGCAGCAGGCTGCCAAGGTAAAGATTTATATAGAGCAGTTGCAGCTGCAGAAACTGACATTGGACGACATGGAATGCATGATAAATCACGGTGGACAGGGGGCACTAGACTCAAGAAGCAGGAAAACACTCTGTTGTGTTGCTGAGGGGGGATGTGCCAATCGGGGACTAGATCTTCAACTGTATTCAGAAAAACATTAAATTACACATTAATTACTATATTTTTTATTTGCAGTTTGCAAATAAACCCCCCCCCCACTAATAATTGATTTAATTTTTTGGAAAACAATTCGTTTTGGGATTGAAAAACAGGCATTTCCACCTCTTCCTTCCTTTACAACAGACAGTGGATCTGCTAACTGTCGACAAACTGAGGGATGCCCCTTGTTCCGCATGTTGAATATGAAGGGTCCTTAAGGGTCAGGGGTGAATCCTTTTTTACTTTTATGGGAAGTGGTTCAGCGCTGGGGAGGTGAAGGACAGAACTGCGGGCTGTTCCATCACTCAGTGCAATAAATGGATGCAATCTGTATCCAAGTAAAGCATTGGCTGTTTTTAAATTCCACCTCTTTTATCCAAATGAATGATGGACCCTGGTACGGCACACTGTGCGGCAATATTAATATACATCAGAGGCCTGCACCCCTCACTAAATCAGGGAACCACCGGCATTTGTTATTTAAATGACAAACAGCAGCAGCCGGAGTGAAAGCACAGAGAAAGGGAACACAGAAGAAGAGGTGGACAAACCAATTCAGATTTCAATCCAGCAAAGACACGAGGCCCCGAGCCATCAGTCTAATGAAATAAGGCAGCTCCACTGGTCCAAACAAACACGTCGGCTGCTGCTGGATGCCACCTCCGACAGGGTGAGCTCCACAACACACTTCTCTGTCTGACTGCTTTCTTTCTCTAAAGCACCACATATTTTACATTTGGTAAATTTGGTGGAATAAGACAACATTTACTGACAAGTCTAAGAACTTAAAGCTGTGCTAACCCTGCGAACATGCTCAATAACAATACTGACATGCTGATGTTAAGCAGGTGTAATGTTTACAACATGTCCTTAGTTTAGTGTGTTGGCATGCTAACATTTTCTAAAGTACTCAACACACAGGAACAGCTGCGGATGAAAGGAAGTAAAATGTTGGAAAAGTTGTTGTTTGACCTCATGGTCAAAAAGTCAGGGGATCACCAAAGTCCTTAGAATTCATCAACTGGACTAGAGTGTAGATACCTGACCTGAGCCCATCGGGATGTGGGCTTGGGCAAAAATGTTGAAGTGATATTCACATTTGAGTTGGTTTTGGATACAATAAAACTGTGTGTCTGTTTGATTTGGGTCGGGCTATGTTAGTTTTCTCTCGGGTTCAGGCAGAATATTGCAGCCCGAGTCACACTCTTGTCCGAACACCACAAGTGAATGCAGATTATCGATGTAAACATTGTAGAGATATTTCAGCTGGAACCAAAGTTGTGTACTAACACCTTCACAGCCTTTGCACCAGCAGTGGCTAAAAATGCAAAGCTTTACAAGTGATTCCACTTCAGAAATGAAACCTGCAGCTCTTTCTTTTGAGATGCGTCACATCTCAAATCTGCAGGTTTCATCAGTATGTGCGGAGGGTGTCACCTGATGTTGCGATGGGCGAAGCTCTTGTTTCCCTCCTCCTCCTCATGAAGTCTCCTGAGCGTGACAATCCTGAGGTGAGGTTAGTCTGCCTGCGGAGGGAGGAGGGGACACACACACACACACACACAGAGCAAATGTTACACACAGATATGATGAAGTATAGCTCCCTCCCGCCACAACGCAAACATACATGTAAAAATGTGTAATTTCACAAAGGTCAATAAATGCAAGCACAGCACATTTGTAAACGCTGTTAGCCTCAGTACTGTGGCTTCTTTTTTGGCCACATCTTAATTTTTCTTCATTAATCCCTGTTTTCAACAAGGAGCAGAGGTGCCGGGGGTGCACGTGGCTGAGTCACTGCAGAGTTCACATAAACAAATTACACCTGCTCGGTGCCTCCTGTGTCATATTTCAAGAGCCCTGAGATAGGAAAAGCCCCCCCACCAGCTTACTGCAAGATGTAAAGATGTAAAGTTAAGGTCAAGGTCCGATACCTTGGTGGTTGGGGGTGTGGGGTGTACGTTTGTGCATGGGAGGGGTGATTTGATTTGTGTGTGTGTGTGTGTGTGTGTGTGCGTGTTTTTATTTAAGATAAAAATCCAGCATATTCTTGTTAAAATCAACTGTCCAGCATCTCAGAGAGGATTAAAGGACAATGTCACACTGTTTGAAAATGCAAATAAACAAAACCTAAAATCATCACAGAGCACAGAACAGCAGAGAAGCCCACAGCAGACAGCTCCTTGTTAACCAGCACGGCTCATCTCAGGCTGCAGGCTACATAAAGCTCACCAACCCTAACCGGCACATGCTACAATAAGACCCTGTCAGGGCAGCCTTTTAACAGGCAGCATGTTCCATGACCTCAACACCCATAAATCACATGACGGGTGTGCAGGAGCGGGGTGTCGAGAGCTGTCGAGTGCAGGCCACGCTTTGAGCGAAGTCTCTATGTTGTATAATCAATAGATATAAAAATAAATGGCCTGACCGTTATTCTCTCGCTGCTACCCCTCTCTAATAAAAACCCAGTAATGCATATTTCATTTACTTTTATACTTATTGATTAGCTGTACTCCAGTTAGTAAATCACGTGCCTATCGATCCCTCAATCGTACCTCTGTCGGATAGCACATAACCAGCCATTTGCGCCCCTGATAAAAAGCTCAGGCATTGAACTCCCCACAGTAAATCTTTGCAAACTAACTTTTTAATTCCAAAATCGATCCGCGTTTAAACGTCGCATTATTTCACAAGGCACGCCTGCGGTATTAAAAGTAATACACTGATGCATTTGGTCTTAATGTGTGGAGGTCCATCCCTCCGTCTCTCCCCTCATTACACGGCGACCGAGGGCCCCTGGCAGCCTGGAGGGAGGCGAGGGCCCTCCCCGTGCCGCCGAAAGCTCATGGGGGGCCAACCTGGAACCCACCGAGACGCTCAGCACAATGTTAATCAAACATAAGAATACCATCAGCTGGATCATTAACCAAGACAAAACACCACCATTCATCTCAGAGCAGAACCTGAAGGATTTTAATAAGTATGTTACATGGCTCGGTATAAAACTGAAAGAAGCGGTAAAAAAAATGCACAACACCGTTTTTATTATTTAACATCTGTTACTTCATCAGTTTTCACAGCTTGACAGATGTCAGCCTGTTGTTCTCTCCCTAAATTTACAGAAAGTGTGATGAGAAAACAAAGATTGACTTCGAGGCAATGAGCAATGAAAAAACAAGTTATGTGTAATGAAGATGGTGCGAAACAACAACTAAATTCTAACAAAGACACAAGGACACAAGGAAAAAAGTCCCCCAGATAGATTTTTTCAGGTCATATGAGACACTTAAATGCAGCGCTGTCCCTATAGGGTACAAAGTAAAACGGCACTGACACAGGGTCAATTGTAATTTTGGCGCCCACATCCAAAAGCAAATATATCAATTAGAAATAATAAATCAAAAGAGGAGTGAGGAGCTGCAGTTACAAAATGGCCATCTATTTTCATTAGGGTACATGGTGCTTCAGGTGTGAGGAGGATCTCAAGATTAATAGAGGTATTCAAATGAATCAGAAAGGATTAGGGTCTCCAGGGAACATAATCGATAGCTCCAAATCAATAATCAATAGGCCACTCACACCAATATACTAACTGCTGACACCGAGATCTCACAATTAAAATGAAAACTGGGAAGGGAGTGGCGTAAGACTATGATTTATCTCCAAGCACAAGTGTCATTTAGAAATAAATAAGTCAATAGATAAAAGCTGCTGCCGCCTGGTTCAGGTGGGAGGCAGTTATGCATTTTAACGTGGCCGCCGTACCCAGAGCATTACGGCCAAATCCCACAAAGCATTGCGCCCCCGCACGCGCCAATACCAGGATAAACAGCATGCAACCTCATACAGCCTTTATCACTTAACATCAAATCTCTGATTGTCGCCGTCAAGCCGCGCCAAACGGGAGATGACAGCTTTTATTAATACAGTATCATTTCAACCTGGCCGCGGTGCAAGATTAATGTTTACACTCGGCCCACCAGAGAAAACACTTTGCTCTCAAGGGTGTTTGGAAACAAAGAAAAGTCAGATGTATGGGGAGCTCAGCGCGAGAAATCGATCACACGGGCGAGATGTTGAAATGAAATGAAAATGTAGTGAAGTGAAATCAAGAGTGGACATTAAAAAGTTTGTTAGGAGCAGGCGTGAGCATCTGTAGCGTTCCTCATTGTCATGCATAGTGACATTTCTAATTGTCTGGTGTTGTGTTTGTGTACGGGCGTAATTTGGAGGAAGTTAAAAGGACGTAAATGTGCGTGGAGCTGGGTCGTAAGGACGGAGCAGCCGTCTCACTGGAGAGTGGATTTGAGTAGCTTTGGGAGATAGATTCGGCTCGTGCCTTCCAACGGGACACATCAGAAGCCCCTCTCGTCAATCCCCCCTCTCTCCCTCATTCATTTGGGAGTATGATTTATACTTTTTGAAGTGAAGGGTCTTGAATCCCACTATAAAGGAATTAAGAGGTCTCCCCTGAGTCCGCCATTCAAATGAGAGCATGGCAGGGATATGAGGGCTTTTTAATAGAGAGAAATTAGTATTCACAATGCCTCAAACTGGAATCTGAAGGAACCTTTCAGGTGGAGAAGAAAGGGCCAGTTTAGAAAAAGAAAGCCCTAAGAAGTCGGGGGCTTTTCATAGCAGTCGTGTTTTTGCCCCTCATCAAGGAGTGCTGGAGCGCTCTGTGAAATAACCCCAGAGAGAGTGAGGAGAAAGAGTGTGTGTGTATGTGTGAAACTAAATTAAGAATGCACCATAAATAGGCAGAGTGGAAACAATACAATGAGGAGACCCACAGTCTCGAGGCCAAGGGGGCTGCTCAGCTCCTCTATAGTCCCCCCATAGTCCCCCATCCAGATCCAACGGTTGCAGGGATGACTGGGAGCGATGTGATGCTTTGACAAACATCTTTTGGATAAATCCCCGTTTTTAAAAAATGTTTTTGTGCAGTCCCAGAAATGCAGGGATTTGAATCTGCATTACAACAACGACATCAACACACAGTATTTCTCTATTTGGGAAAAGTGACCTTGAAAACTATTGACTAGAAATCATACTGCATCCAACTGTAGCTGTCTGCTGTCACTTCAGCTCAGACTTAGGGCCAGGATTAACAATAACACTAACAATAGGCTCCTGTACAGACCAATGGGCTTCTGTGCTGATGACACATTACTTCTGTTTGCTCACAACATGGTAAAATACAGTGGATTTGTATATGTGCTCAATCGCTTTCAAATAAATGCATTAGTTTATTTAATTTATCTTATTGTGGTTTTTTTACAGTTTGTTAACGGGAGGTATAACAGGGAATTAGACCTCTTTAGGGTCTGTGACATCAGTGTGTTGAATAAAACACTCTACATTCATTTGTTTGTGGATGGCTTTTTGGCAAGTAAAGAAAAAAATATATAATGCACAGTATAAAATGCACATATAATATATAAAATATATTGCACATTTCTTCATTTGGTGTAATAACAAAGCTTTATTGTCACTTCTGTGTTTTGTCACTTTTGAATCCCAAGAGTTACCGGCTTGCATGAGGGTTTAATGAGGTCAACAAAAGATTTGCTTATGTTTACATGCATGTGTAAATATATATATATATATATAAGTATGTGTGTATGTGTGTGTGTGTGTGTGTGTGTGTGTGTGTGTGTGTGTGTGTGTATGTATTTATTTACATAGAATTGGAGGAAGTAAATCCAATGTCAACACATACGGTTAGGATGAATGTGGACATTTATAATTTGTGTGCCTCTGTGTGTATAATACTCCACTGCAAAGAACCTGCATCAAGTATGCATGTATTAAATATTAAACAGTTCTCTAGTGTATTTGCAACAGAAATATTTTAGCTGTAAAACATGCACTGAATTCACTAATTTACAAAATCACAACTAACAATAAATGTGTGTGTATGTGTGTGTGTGTGTTCCCCTCTGATATACCTTTAATAGAGGATTGTTGTCTCTGAGGCCTAATTTTAACATAGATTATTTTCCTAAACAGTGACCTAAGCTGTGTTTGATTTAAGTGACTGAGCCACAGACTTTATCGATATATTGAGCTTTGATTGTACGACCGGTGTGTCCAATAGGCCCTTGAGAGGCTGCTTTATTTAACGTGGCATCAACTACCTGTTTGTGCAGATTGAGGAGGAACATCTGAGGTGGGAGCTCTCTGACATCATGTCAATAGGACACACGGGTAATGGGCACAAAGGATTCAACTGGAAATTGAAAGTATCAATAACATTTAGATTTTGAAATCAGAGGAAATTGGTCAGAAAGAAAATAAGGCTTGGAAAAAGATAATGTAACATACCTGGCTTCGTTCTCGTTTTCCAACAGGTGGCAGCCAAAAGCTAAAAGGAAACACGATGATAAGTTTAATGATTGGACACAAAACAATAATGGAAACTGATAAAAATTTGTAAAAGAGTTCATCTTACTCTCTCTGATAGGGACCTTGGGAGAAATGTCTCAGTCTCTCTACAAACACTGGCATCCTGTTGCCCTGTTCAACACATATGGAACAGACACAGTTAGAGACTAAATTAAATGTGTTTTCATTAAGTCTAGTAAAGATGCATGTTTGCTTTAACCTTGCTGGGAATCCTCCGCTTGTCCTTCCTGATGCAGCAGGCAGCAGAGCCAGGCAGCTGTTTAAGACGTGATGGATACCCTGCAAAAATACATGTATATTCCCATTAAGCAAAATGATCAGAAAATAACAGTAATTAAAAAACAAAAAGAATCAGGAACAAAGAGAAAGCAATGCAAATTATTTAATAACCAACCAGGTCAGAGAGCATTAAAGAAATATCTAATGTACAGTAAACTTTAGAGCAACGTACATGTAAACATTCAACAGTTCTAGCAAACTAGCAGCCAATGCAGTGAACTAGTACAAGTGGTTTCTTCTCTTATTGTAAAGGATTAAAAAAAAGTATGCTCTGCTCAGTCTTTCCAGGACTGATGCTTTGTGTCTAAAAGACAAAATGATCCACTGTTACCTCTCCGAGAAGGCCGTGCAGGTTGCAGGAAGGTCGCTGGTGGGAGGTTATCCTCGAGGGAAAGCTGGTTATCTGAGTCCCAGCTGGGCAACAAGCTGGAAACGCCTGTCCCAGCTCCGCACTCCCCCTCGAAGATCCAGTCACTCTGCTCGTCATCGCCTACACACAAGGAGAGGGAAAAAGATGCTGCATGAGCCCGGATATCACCGCGGCAACCATCATATTTTTACCAAACGTACACCAGAATTTCCAGATTGAAAAATTGTGCTGTAGTACTACTCCTAACCCACTCGAAGCACCACTTAAGCCTGCAGTGCCACCAAACACACATCCATTCATCTCAGTAGTGCCACTGCAGCCTCCGTTAAAATGCTGGAGTCCAAATCCCCACCACAGTAAAACGGCTGAGGCAAAAATGATGAAGTGGGAGCTCTTTTAACCACAGCCAGCTCTTCTCAGACCTGTCAGTCAGCAAAGCGCACACAGGAACCATGCCTCTCACAGTCAAGGTGTAGTGACAACTGTTAAATCAGAGGCCGCCTGGCCCCGCCACGGCTAATGAGATTAGCAAAGGCTTCAGCGCTCATTAACACGACATGACAACGTCTTATTAGAGTCGTCTGGGTGCCCAGTACCCAGCCCATTGTAACGAAAACCTCCCTCTCTAGCCCCAGCATTCCCTCAGAGTCGAGGAGGGTGTTGTCCATATCTGAAAATGTCTCATCTTTCTTTCGTCGATAAAGAAAAGAAAGAAAGTCAGTGAGATCCAAGCACTCAACATGCAATTAGCTGTTTGCCTACTGGTTTTAATTACAGTGATGAAGTAGCTTCACTGTGCGTTAAAAGTGATTTTTTTAATACCTTGTCTTCCTTCATCATTGGTGAAGAGGCCGGGGTCACTGCTGCATGTACTGCTGGTTTCCCTGCAAAGAAAAAAAAAGAGACAAACATCACATGTGAATGAGCGGAGTCGACCTCTTCCTTTCATATCTATGACATTTGACGACGGAGGACTCTGTTTTGATTTGTCCTCTCAAACCTGATGGGTTCTTTAGGTCGGACAATGTTACAGCATCTGAAAAGGGAACAATGTAAATCGGAAATTTACATGCCCCTCTGATGTCAATATTTAACGTGTAGCATTCAATAATGGAAATAATGAAGAAGTCCGGAGCTAGAGGTCGACATAAATGAAAATGACACAAAAAGACAGAGCGTGCTGTGTTCTCCCTCGTTGCGATAGCAAACACAAAGGCATGAGGAGAGACTCTGATCGAAGCCACTGAGTGACATGCACAATCTAATTGAATATCCTCCGCTGTCAGCTCCAATCTAATCTGGCCTGCGTTGTGGAGGATGACAGGAGAGCGAAACACATTCCCCTGCCCACCCCTCCCTCTGGGTGTGCCCCACACGCAGAGCGACCCACAGACGTGCCGCTTCCGCACAACAACTGGCCAACATCTGCTGTGTGGGCTGCCACCTCTTATTGCCTAGCCTGCTCCATCGCCGCTCCACTCAACGCCCCCAGGCAACCCCACAGTTACACTCCCCTCCACACCCTCGGTGCCCCCTCCGCTCACCCAGACCACCCTGGGTTTCTCTGCCTTTCTCACACCTCAGCCACCTTGGACTGGATCCTCCAGACACTCCAAGGTCACGGAGGGGGGGTCAGGGAGGGATGGGAGTGATGCGGCTGGAGGGACGAGAGCTCAAAAAAGGATTTCTGCTGAACATGTACCAAGTTATCACACTGCCGTCCCTGCTTACTTTAACACGCTGAGGAATGTGGAGCATATTTTTTAATTATTCTTCAGTATAAGTTTCCCAAATAACAAAGTATTTCATCTTTTGACTTATCAGCTCCACATAATCAGAAATATCAGGACTTTGAAAGGATTTAGCAAGAATCAGAACCGAACAGACAGGGAAAATATTCTCGTTTTTTATTGAAGAATATTTTTTTTTCCCAATGTGGCTCCACTAATTTATTTCTTTTGGGTTAACATTTGATATATATATATTTTTAGAAAATGCATATTTACCAACATTTCTGTACATGTGGCATTGTTAAAATAACAGATAGCAGATAACGGTTAAATAATATATTTGTGACCCAAACTACGAATCTGCCCTGTGCAGAAACAGCTGGGTTTGCAGTTGACAGTGGCTGTGGTCATAAAGTCATAAAGTATTGACAGATGTATAACACATTGATGATTTTGGTTGATGGTTTGATTTGTAGACAATCACACAACTATACAATTAGACCACTGCTACATAAAGCTAAGTGCCATTCTACTTTTTCGTGCAAGAGATGGAGCAATTAGCCTCCTGTTAATTATTGCTGACCTTGCTTAAAGGAGAAAGCTGCAGGGTCAGATATGCGCTGATACGGTGCTTTGCCATATTGCGTCGGCCTGTCAGTTATGGCGGGATCAGAAAAAACATCCGTCCAGCCTGTGCGTCTTCCTGGCCAGATGGTCCTGCATCATCTCCCCTCACATCCACGAGAAGCAGATGTGAGAGGGAGCGGGCCTCTCCGGGGAATCTGGAAGATGTCTGGCCTCGCCCAGAGACACCGGACTGTCCCTACACCCCCCCCCCCCCCACCCCCCCACCCCCGTCGAACCCCCTCAGCCCTCTCCCCAGACTGACTCCCCAGGCCGCTCCTCTGCCGTACCAAACCTCTGGACACGTTGGCTGGCATCTGGAGCACGCAGCAGCGCTCCAGCATCAGCAGAGGACCTAACCGTGATCTACTATAAGCAGCAAACTTCCCTCTGATGATTAACTACCAGCAGCATGGCGTCTTTCACAAGTACAAAAAATGGGTCTTCCTTTTATTGGAGGGACTCTGTGCAAAGTTTGAAAAAGAATCACAGGTATAAACAATTAATTAGAGACACCCATTAAGTATTTATCTGTATTAAAGGCGTAATGTGATGTCGCTTGGAGCAGCACAGGGCCGATGCGAAACCGTTTCCATTAAGTACTGCCTAATTAATGCCATGAATAATTGAGACCCCCATTTTTCATGGGGACCAAAAGAAACACGTCTTCTTTCTTCAGCATTGACCTTTGATAAGAAAAGTTGACAAACATTTTGGGCGAACTTTGTCTCTGTCTCACATGGAGAAAAAAAAAAGAGCCAACACATCACTGCAATGTATGATGGGAGCTCAAATACAGGAAGCCTCTGCACAAAATATCAGTTCCCTTAGCGAAAATTCACATATTCTATTTTGGATTAGGCACCATAAAACAAATAAGTCTTAAATAGTCATTATACTGTGTTTATGTGGTGAAACAAAAGCAAGGGTAAAGACAAAAACTGCATTCCAGTGTTTTAAAGCTGAACTGAACTCCGCACATGACCCGATTGTCTCTACACAAGCCAAGGAGGTGAAGCAAAACACAGTATCCAGATGAGCACTAATCATTAGGATATAATCCTCAGCTCCTGAGAGAGGCAGACCAGTTTGCACAGAGATTACAGGCTAGCTGCTATTTATTGAGCCTGGGCTCATTCTGCAGAGGAATAAAGAAGAGGCACAGACGAAGGGGGGCAAAGCTCCGATAACAATGGATCTGTGGGCTCTTCAAACAAGCTGCCCCAACCCAAATCCATGCTCTCTTCCATGGGTGTCTGATTATAAGGTTATCCCACTCTCCCTGAGCTGCAGTAATTGGATTAGTCTCAGAGATTTATGAAAATTAACTTCAGCAAATGCCGCTTCCCCAAAAAGAAAAGAAAAAACTACTTGTACAGTTTTCAAAATATAAATGACGGCCTGATGAAGCAGCGTGTAAGAGAAGCGAACGCAGTAGCTTTGTTTTTCCTGGTGGAAGCACCGGAGTCAACATCTCAGAGATAGACGTCACACACAGCCGGAGACGGGAGGCTGAGCCCGGACAGCGTCTACCCACAGGTGAGGCCTGCTTGCCTGGCCAGCCTGGGCGTCAGGTGGCCTCACTGCCAGCAGGCTGGGCCAAGTCTAATCAAGGATGTGGAGCCCAACTGGAGCTGCCAACATCTGCTCCGATTGCACTTGGGTGGCTGAAGGCGAAGCTCAGTATGCACATAGGGGGAGTGACCTTGAGGAGAGGCATGTTTTCAGGGAGCAGACACTCCATATGAAAAAGGTTAATGGAATGAATGGGGACCAGAGAAATCTGAGTGCTTCAAAGGACATTTCAACAATGGCATGTGTGTCTGACATGAAATGGGCCGTACACGCTCTGTGTATAAATACTGCTGTTGTACAACTGTCAGCCCCTCATCACTGCTGCCATTTGTTCATATCCTTTGCCTCCGCCAGGGCTTAACCATTAGATTGTTGAGGCCTCAGTGTGGTGTGGCAGTCTACTGAGCAGCAATCAAGAGCGTTGGCGTTGTGTAAGTGAGAAATGATTGACAGCGTGCCACGGTGTTCCCATTTATTTCTTCTCCGGAGCTGTTTTCTGTCAGAACGGCTATTGATTTTTCCATAAAGTAAGAAAACAAGTACCGTTTAGGGGCTAGGCAGGTCAGCACAAATGAAACCAGAAGATGTAAAGCCTTCTGTCTGTCCCATTACTGGTTACCTCAAACGTCTTCTTCTCACTTTTTTTATACGATCAACAGATAATCAGATCAGCGAGGAGATTTACTGTGCAGGAGCATGACAGGACTTCGTGAGTGGGAACTACAATGCTTAAAAAAACCATAGTATGAGGAGCTCCACACCATAAATGATTATGTATCTACTCACACTCATGTGATGCATTTAATGGCTACAACACTATTTGCACATTGTGAAAAATAAAAACTCAGCGATTCCTTAATATAATCATCGTCAAAATAGGAAAACCTGAACAATGAAAAAAGAAATCCTGGTTCTCTCCTCCTCCGTTTTTCCATGGTTTTTCCCCATCAAAGGAATTTCTTTGGTGCATTTTACCTTGACAGAATCAATGATCTAAGTCCCAATTTATTTATTTTTTCTTATACACCATTTTGTCCAAATTCTGAGGACGAAGGCATTTAGCTGCATTTTATATATTCTAAAGTTTGATTTGTTTGACATGGAGAAATGTTTAACTTTATATAATGATGGATAGTTAATAATATCTCTTCTGATTGGCTGGCCACGTGTCCTGTATGAAAACTAACTAATTAACTACAACTGTCAGATTAATGTAGTGGAGGAAGACAAAATCATATTCTCTTCCACAGAGTCCTCCACGTCCCTTTATAGTACAGAATGCACAAACTAAATTTTGTAATGCTATACCGCTGCTATATTCTGCCAACAGTCCCACAATGCAATATGTTATATAGATTAAAAAAAATGATTTGACATAATGATGCATAAGGAGTTTTCTTATGTTTCTAAAATCTCTGTGCTCACTGAGCCTCTGTTATAAAGGAAGTAGTGAGAATTCTGAAGTGACAGTAGTTCATTGTTAGAATTATTATTACGTACTGTGTTTCCACACCACACTGTAATAACCACTGCACTGTGATAATATAATGTGCTCTCGGCCGCCAGTTACAGCCACATTTAGTTTTGCTAAATAAAATGGACACAGGAGGTTGCACTCTGGGACACTGGGACAGGCTCAGCTTTAATTACCCAGCCCAGGACAGGAATTCATTTCAAAGCAAATCAATACCACACCAAGTCACTTATTTATTTGTGACAATATTTCTCGAAAGGAAATAATGAGCTGGCAGATGCCCGGAGGCATAACTATCAAAGATCCCTCCCTGGTGATCATTCCAGCTATAGGAGATGAGGATGAAGAGACTCTATCATTCATTTTTAATGTCAACTCAATACTTTAAAGTGGAGTGGCATGATTGTGATACATTTTTTTGGTTAAGTTGAGGACACACTGAATATTGACAACTGGCTCAATGAAGAGAGGCAGCATAGATCATCTTAAATGTCGCCTTGTTTAATTGCTTCTGTCTGATAGTAGTTATGCCCATGACTTTTATGTTATGGGTTTAACTGCCTTGGTAACTTTCCATTCAAAGGGTAAAAAAGGGCTTTCGGGGGTTTGAGCTCCTTTTTTCACTATGGTTTTAATCTTGACTCATTAAACACTGACACGGTTAACATTTGGCTTGTTGCAAAACTGTAAGTTAAATGAAAGGTACTGAAAACTGCAAATGCTGAATTTTCATAAATAGTGGATCTCACTTTTTTTCCAAATGGAAGCCAGATGGGGACCAGTCTCCACATCATTGTAATGAATTCAATGGTAAGGTTTAACTCTAAAGAAAAGTCAAAACAAGAACAATCTATTACCCCTCAGACATGTTTTCATCTGCGCCATCTCCGTGTTCCTTGACTATCTTCCTCTTCCAGCATTCTTTCCCCATCAGCATGGCTCCTTCAGCATGTCTGTCCGCTCCCATCCAACCACCAGACCTCTTCTTCGATCCTGACAGCTGCTGCATCCTCGACGACCTGCACCTCCGTTTCCCTTCCACACCAGAAACGTTTAACTTCTGCTGCAGCCTGACCGTGACGCCTGAGGTCATACGCTTGACCTTCCTGCGCCTCCTGAGTGGCCGTCCAGTAGTGTTCTCAGTGAAGGAGTCGGACTCCGGCCAGGAAGGCTGCCTCGTCCTGGCCGGGCCTCTCATGATGGAGTGCCACTGGTTGGTTGAAGTCAGGTCATCAGAGTCGCTGCAGTTGGCCACAGAGGCAGCAATGGCTGAGGAAGAGTTCTGCCTGTACTGTTTCGCCTCATCCAAGCTAGACTCGGAGGCCTCAATCCAGCAACGTCTGTGATGCGTCGGATAGAGCGAGGACTCGCGGCAGCGCTTGCGGACTCTGCGACGGCGGATCTGCCGGCGCTGCTGCAGCGGACTGAAGACCATTTCCTCCCACAGCTCCCCGAGTTTACTCTGCTCCGAGGACTGCTCCAGTGCAGACACCAGGTCCTGCACCAGCTCATCCATCATAGTGCTGAAGAGGAGACAGAGGAAACTTTAGTGGTGACAAAGAGTTGAAACTGTGGATGATGGTACATTAAAATGAACTGCAATAGATATAAGCAGGGTAGATAAGTCCTCTGGTCTGCTTGTTATAAAACAGTGGTACAACTGATAGTTTATAGATTTGGAGGAATTTCGCCACTGCACTGATGAATCACTTTGATCATTCAGGCTGTTAATTACCTGGATTTGCCAAAAGATGATATTTCCATGGAGTTGTTTTATCTATACAACTCATTTGAGATTCCACCACTAATATAGTATATAGTGACATCATAATATAAAACTACATTGTATTGATATCCCTATTGTCAAGAGCTATTGTACCCATGAGCCATTTGAGTTTTCTTGTTCTGAAATTGCTGAGTGAAAAATAAAAACATGCAAAGCCATAACATCCCTTTAAATATCTATTACCTCTGCTACAAAGGGGTTGATGTTGGCATCTGCTTTTGGTTATTTATTGGTTTGAATGTTTGTGAGCAAATTATGTAAAAACTACAGGACAGATTACCACGAAACTTGGTAGAAGTTGGAGAGCGAAGAAGCCAATAAAATTTGGTTCAGATCCAGGACAATGTTTTTCACTTTCTTTAACAATTTGTGATGAGGCATTTTTCAACATTTCCCAGAGTAATGATATTTGTGATGTCATATGTGATATATATGAGTTTGTGCAATTTGGTGTAGATTCAAATAAAAACCTGTGAAAAACCTTGTGAATTTAAATGTGGTCTCAAAAGGGGACTATTGGGCCCTGGTGGAGGTATGTGCTCTGCTGAGTGCCCTTCTGGTTTAGTTAGATTTTTATTTAAAAGGAACAGTGTGCAGCTCAAATATAAATGTCAACATGTCACGCACTGTACCAGTTAAAAGCCACAAGCTCATATGCATCTGTTTTCCCTCGTTAGAACAAAGAAACAGCACAATAACAAGCAGTGCAGAGTAGAAACAAAATATAAAATTATACAAGAAGAAACACACGAGCTATGCAAAGCAACACTACACACAATAGCACATATGCTTGTCAAATAAAAGCAAGTCATCCATTACATTTGATGGAATAATAAACTCGGTGAGTGCAGAGCTGAGCAGCTTCTAACAGACTCTTTGAGTTGGTTTTGAAAGTGCTGATGGAGCTGCACATCGTCCAACAGGCTGTTCCACTGATTTGTGACTGTTACAGAGAAAGCTGATTGTCCCAAATACAGAGCTGTGAAATGGTATGGTATCTCACAGAATTTCCTAAAAACTGTTGGTGGGGTTGTAACAGAAGAGG
Organism: Paralichthys olivaceus; assembly: GCF_024713975.1. Lineage (NCBI taxonomy): Eukaryota > Metazoa > Chordata > Actinopteri > Pleuronectiformes > Paralichthyidae > Paralichthys > Paralichthys olivaceus. The sequence continues at coordinate 15,917,023 of NC_091104.1, read as the reverse complement.
CAGGATTGTAAAAACTGACAATACAATGTCAAGTCAAGTCAGATTTATTCATGTAGCTCGTAAAACCACCGGAGTTTAGTCAAAGTGCTTTACAAACATGGGGAAAGTCAAAAACAGTTCAAGTATTGATGAAAAGAAAGACAAAAAGATCTGTCATCGCTCTAGATGCACTTTCACGAATGGCTTTTAAAATTGATTCTGTTTAGGGTTTTTCAAATAATTTATGATTCTTATAATATTTTAATTGTCCTTTACTTTTAAAATATGTTGCACTACTATGTTGCCTTTAGATTTTGTATTATATCATGTGCAGTGGTTGATGTAAAATGACATTGTATTATTTTGCTTGTTTCTTATTACTTCTCTCTGTGAAGCAGTCTGTGATGGCTGGTTTGAAAGGTGCTATATACATAAAGTTATTATTATTAGTGTAAAAACAGTGCAGCGGAAAGATGCAATAAAAGAAACACAATATAAAAGTAAACAAGATTTTTTTTAAACAGATACATTGAAGGAATAATTAGATATAATCAGGCTGAATTAAATGCAAGATTAAAAGGTTTGATTTTAAATTAGATTCAAATGATTGATAGCAGGGAAAGGCCTAATGTTGTCTTGACGTTAGTGAAAACATTCCCTGTCACATGTAAAACCAATGAAAATACGCTGTGAATGTCAGATGAGATCATCTCCAGCTGTGAGTGCAGCATTAGTAACATTTGGCCATGACATAGGAAACACCACAGCTACATTAGCTCTACGTTCTTTTCAGATTTAGTATATAGCCAAGCTGGTGTTCCATTAAGCAGCATCATAAAACACTGGGCTGTGTGTTGACACTGTGTAAAATGTGTCCACATCAGCAGCAGCTAAACCCCCCATAGCATCTTCATTAGCAGCTAAGCTAACAGCAGGGAGGCTACAGCGCATCAGATGCTAAACAATAGCAGAAGCTGGTGTGTGTCCATGCTCAGTGCAGACTGTTACATAACAACTCACACGTGAGCTCAGCACAAGGACACATCTCAACACACACACCTCTGCTGTCTACAGCCAGCGACACGCTGTGTTATATGCGTATAGAAGATGCGCAGCAGCGATCGTACCGTTGAACAGTAGCAGTAAAAAACCACAGAGTCCTGAACTCACCAGTCGAAGCTTGTCTTGTTTTGTTTTCAGCTGCACAGCTGGGACACCGCACTTCCGCTCTGTGGCTCAGCCAATCAGGAGCCTCCGTCTCGCTGTGACGCGTCTGCAGAAACATCCCGCCTCAGCAGCAGCGTCAGTGCTACAGACACAGACTGTCAGTGTCAGTGCTACAGACACAGACTGTGAGGGTCACAGACCATCAGTCATCCAGTCTGTCAGTGTCAGTGCTACAGACACAGACTGTCAGTGTTAGATACTATGAGGGTCACAGACCATCAGTCATCCAGTCTGTCAGTGTCAGTGCTACAGACACAGACTGTCAGTGTTAGATACTATGAGGGTCACAGACTGTCAGTCATCCAGTCTGTCAGTGTCAGTATCAGTGCTACAGACACAGACTGTCAGTGTCAGTGTTAGATACTATGAGGGTCACAGACTGTCAGTCATCCAGTCTGTCAGTCTCAGTATCAGTGCTACAGACACAGACTGTCAGTGTCAGTGTTAGAGACTGTGAGGGTCACAGACTGTCAGTAATTCAGTCTGTCAGTGTCAGTCATCCAGTCTGTCAGTGTCAGTATCAGTGCTACAGACACAGACTGTCAGTGTCAGTGTTAGAGACTGTGAGGGTCACAGACTGTCAGTCATCCAGTCTGTCAGTGTCAGTGCTACAGACACAGACTGTCAGTACCAGTGTTAGTGTTAGAGACTGTGAGGGTCACAGACTGTCAGTCGTCGAGTCTGTCAGTATCAGTCATCCAGTCTATCAGTGTCAGTATCAGTGCTACAGACACAGACTGTCAGTGTCAGTGCTACAGACACAGACTGTCAGTGTTAGATACTATGAGGGTCACAGACTGTCAGTCATCCAGTCTGTCAGTGTCAGTATCAGTGCTACAGACACAGACTGTCAGTGTTAGAGACTGTGAGGGTCACAGACTGTCAGTAATTCAGTCTGTCAGTGTCAGTCATCCAGTCTGTCAGTGTCAGTATCAGTGCTACAGACACAGACTGTCAGTGTCAGTGTTAGAGACTGTGAGGGTCACAGACTGTCAGTCATCCAGTCTGTCAGTGTCAGTGCTACAGACAAATGATTTGAAACCATAGGGCTGCCACTGTGTTGTTGACATGATGAATGTTCCCACAATCCAGTTTTCTGAACCAGTAACAAACCGTAACACTAACTTACTGTGCAACATGATACACCTCACCAGATCATGCTTTACAATACAATGCAGAAATAAAACATATCCACAATGCTGCACAAAGACTTCAGGCCATTGTTTAAAATCTACATGTGTGTTAACATTTTCATTTCTTTAAACTAAATCCAAAACCATGTTAAGTTTCTAATTACTGTAGTTGTAGATGATAAGATTACAGTAATGCTATTACATCCACACCTTTTACAACAATAGTCAGCTAATAAGTGTTTCATGATGTGTGACAACTCTCAGCCAGTGTGTTTCTGAATGAAGCAAAAAAAAAAGTCATTTACCACTTTCATCTCTCAGTTGAAGGCGGCCTCAAATAATAAAAAAAAAAAAGAAGAAGAGTCTGTGAATACGAGTACAAAAGCCATTTAATCGCTCTCATCTTCCTCTTAATAACTGCAAATTTCCCCTTGGGCCCATGGGAGAGGCCCTCTCTGTGCTGCTGCCACCTTATCTGCCGCCTCCATATTTCAGCATGCTGAGCGCCTCCCTCAGTACCCAGCCCCCGGCCTCCTCTTGCCGGGGCCTGTGGGGAAGCTGGGCTCCTGGGCCCGCCATTGTTCTGGCCTGGGGAGGAGAGTCCGGAGAGAGCCCTGAAAGCCGGAGAGTGGGAATATTAAAAAAAAACTTGAGCCACTGCTTCATTAAGCGGCCGCTTTTCACAAGCAAACATATCAGAAACAGCCCCCTTTCAGAGGCAGTAATTAGCAATTTGGAAACCTTGCCCCCTTAGGATATACAGTTTCAATTTAGTCAGCAGCTTCAGATTCTTAGGCACTTAATATTCATTGTTTCTGCCATCTTCCCAATTTCTCGAACGTACATTGTCTAGTCTTTCACTGGCGATAAAGTGTTTTATCTGTCGTGTAATTCTTCTTTTCAATGAGCCCTCTGCAAGAGAAGTTAATTTTTATAAATAGTTTTCTGAGGGATTTGTGAAGAATGTGTGGGATATGATAGCGGAGTGCTCTTCAGGAAGCGTCAGGCTGAATACCATGCAGAGTTTGAGCCTCATTGATTGAGTCTGGCTGTAAATAGTGTGCGGGAAAAGTTCCTGAAACTTCCTGGGAAGTTGAGTTGCAGAGTAAAACCTGGACGTCTGATGGATATTTAGGTTCAAATGATAATAATAGTTTAACCATGGCAAAGAAACCTTAAGAGTTTTGAAGATTTGTTTTTACAAGTACTGAATTATATGCACTTTTATCATAAATTATTTCTTTGTCTTTGTTTGCATGGATTTAATGGCAAATGTTTTCAAACTGCTTATGAAGCCAAACCACACATCACACCTCAGGGGTGGCAGACTGACACTTATCTTTGCCTCCAAGGAGCCTTTGTTTCCAAATGCTACCACTTCCATTCATTTCCAATCAGCATTGTCTAATAGAAATAATTGATTTTGCCTCTTCTACACAAATGAAAAACGCTTGTGATTAAACATTTTGTCTCCAAATCTAAATTCCTAAAGATCCCCATCAACACTCGACAAAAATATGCATTTCATTAAAGCAAAGGGGGGATAAAAAGAGAAAGAAAGAAGTAGCTATGATGTGAAAAGAGGAGGCAGGGAATGAAATAATGAATGGAGTCCAAGTGAGCTATCTTTCCCGGGCAGAGCGCCACTAGGGATGCAAACTCTCAGCCACAAGAAATGAGCTACCTATCTGTGAAAAGAGTGACTGCTCCATCCTATTTGATTTGGCTCTCCTATCATCTCTTAAGAAGATGTCAGCCTTGCTTCTTCTATTGCTCTGAGCCTTTATCAACCCAGAGACGATTTCCCTGCAAAAAAAAAAAGAGGGGTGAGACGCATTTCAGTGCCTTTCAGGGAGCAACACTAAAGAATAAGTGTTATGCGATAAAAAGGGGGTTGTTAAATAGATCTGTCTATTTGTATGGTAATAATGATCGCTTAAAGACTCACGGCTCCGTGACTTGTAGAACAAGGAAACAAATCTGTATTCACGTATTGTGTTAACACGACTCTCTAAACGACCTTGTGAAACTTTCATACAGTAAAAAATGAGTTGGATTCTCAAGTTTTTTTTTTCTGTTTGTATCATTCTTTTCCCCGTCCTCTGCTCGGGGACGAGTCCCTGTGAGCAAACCTGTCCGATCTCAAACAACTGCGCACTGAGGCTCTTTACTTTATAAACGGGATAAACTGCCGATTTAAAAGTCAGCATTTAAAGCAGTTCATAGTACGAGTGGAAGAAATGATTAACGTGACGCGGTTACATATGTGTTTATGTTTGAATTTTTGACCTTTGCAACATACAGTATTTTATATAATGGAAATTGAATAAGTTTTTTGAAGTAAAAATAATTGTGTGCATCACAGGGTTACAGCATATTTCTCAGATTTTTTTCCTAAAATTCCTTCATTCAAAAAAATTTACTTTACAAAAGTATCAGTAGCAAAATTTGTTTAAGGTAGCAAAACTTAAAGTAAAAAAATACTGCAGTGGATGTCCAAAGTTTTATTTGTTTTATTAACAGATTGTTATTAGTTTATTAGCCAGAGCATCTTGATCACCACCTGGTGGCTGACTGCAGTAGAACACCCCACACACCCCTCCTCCACCATGTTAGCAGATTGGTCATGGACCAAATTAAAAAGTCAAAGTAAACGTCAAATACAAATTTCTCAAAGATGATGTCAGTGATTTTCGAAATCACACTGATGAATGTTCAAGTGCTCATTTTTCCATTAAGTTTGGTTTATTTAGGAATCAAAAGGGACTGAATGAAAAGTGATTTTCCTGTTGAGACATCAAAATGTCTTCAGCCTAAAACAACAGATAATTAACATAACTAATATTTTTATCCTTTCTACCAACTCATGCAGCGAAACATATTAAACTACTTACAAATGGACAAAGGAACATCCAAAACTTATGATTGGAGTTCTTAAAAAGAATCTTAATCTTCTCATCATAACTCATTTGAGTCGTCCCCATAACTAAGAAGAATTCTCTACATTTTAAAAAGTAATATCTGAATGCAAGTAACCTTTGTGGGGTTTCACCCTCATGAAAACCCTTATGTTTTTGAATTTCTGTCAATGTTCAAGGCTAATAAAATGTGAATAAGACCATATTAAAGTTTGAAAAATGTACCCAAGACACATGAGCAGCATTCACAATGTACAAAAAAACATCTTTAAATGTCTCATCACTAAATTACGGCCATGTGCATTTTATATTCATCCCTCAGAACTGCGACTCTTCACCGCTGCTGAACAGAGCAGGAGGAGGAGGAGGAGGAGGTGAAGAACGCAGACTACACGTAGCTCTCCAGGCCCCACATGAAAAGCACTAGAGGTAGATTGATTAGCCTGCTAAGTTTGGCTGATTAATCAGGCCCTGTTAGGTGGAAGCGAGCACCATTTATGGCTGATTATCTTCCCAGAAGGTAAAATCTGAAGGTACAATCCAGAGTGGAACTTTTCAGCCCTTGTTTAAACCTAAGAATTTCTATTTCTTTTTTTTCAATAATCAAAATCAAGTTTCACGTGTTGAGCTTGATAAAACACAAGAGAATTTTGATTCTCGTCTGCATGTATTTAAACCAACATGAACATTGTACCAGATAAGTTCAAGATTTAGGCTAAAGAGGAAACACGGCCACAAAGACTGTGACATCTTGATTGAGTGGATTGATTTATATTTTGAAGAAAGGTGATATTATCATGCTTTAACTTTAACTTAGTTTACCAATGCCCTGATGTTATTATAACTTTCAACTCAAATTTTTTAAATCAGGATCGGTTGTGTGTGAAAACCAACACTTGACAGTCTGTTTGTTAGAAGAATTATGTAAAACTTTGGGAGAGAATAACATTAAGGTAGCAGATCCAGGATTTTTTTTTTGTAACATTGAGAAATGTGGTGTTTCTTGATATTGTTGTGAATTTCTCATGAAATAATGCAGAAATCTTGATGAAAGAAATCAGGCATGTGTAGAGCGCCAGTATCTACAAACAGGATAAATTTGGTGCAGATCCAGATACACAGAGCTGAAATGACAATTGTCAACAAATGACTCTAATTATTTTGTTTTTATAGTAAAACAGCAGCAAAAGTCTCTGTTTTATATATAGTTAATTAAATATCTTTTATGTTGAAACTGTCAGCATTCAAATAAATTTATAAACAAACTCCTCAGAATAGGTTCTCCGGTGTCCACGCTCCAAGTCAAGCAAGAACAACATCCATCTCGTGCTTCAGGAGAAACTGAAGAAGCAAAACTAACTCATTCACCACATTGCTCTGCTCCAGTAACGGTGAAAGAAAGACTTTATGCAAAGTGTCTGTGACCTTTTACATTCAAGTGAGCTTGATATTCTAGTAATGCTGACACTTCCAAATTGGAAAGTGAACACCTATCACCCAGAGGACAGTTGCAATCACCCTTTTCATCTCCTACAGTTCATTCTCAATGGAGCTCGACCACAGTGTGACACAGGACTTAAAGTCACAGTTTGAGTCACAAGGTTGAGTAACAAAACTAGAACTCTGTAGATTTTAAACATAGCAACAATTTCTAGCAGGTTCCTCTGAACCATAATCAAAGACGTGTCTGGTGGTAACAGCGTCCTCGTCTCTGTGGTCAGCTCTTTAGTGTCGGCCCTTCGTTCTATTGTCCACTCCTGCAGCCCCAGCAGCCTCGGCGTGGCCTTCCCCTGCCTGGTCACCCGTTTCCATTTGTTTGCCGGGATAACTATAAAAATCTGTCAGGAGACAAGGTGGGTTTTTCCTTTTTTTTCGCTCAGCTCAGCCCAGCTGGCAGATTGAGAGCCTCCTGTAATGTACAAGTCTGTTTTTATTATTCTTGCTTGGGGAACACTATTTCATCAAGTGCATGATTCCACAGAAGAGAGGAGATAGCCCCGGCACGGCTATATTTCTTCCAATCAAACATTCCAAGGGGAAAAAATGAGTGGGTGCCATCAAATCCCAGAATAATGCTGCCAGATTTTATGTAAAAAAAAGGACTGATGGACAAATACAGGAAGGCAAGACAAGTTTAATGACGTGTGTTCAGGAGCTGAGATTGGAAAACTGACAGAGAAAAGCAGCCTCTTTGCTGGAATATAAATTGTTGTGCGCTGTAAAAAGGCTTTTATCTGGAGTGAATATGGGACGTAATACACAGGTCAGGGTTAAGTCATTTTCTCCGGCAAGTTAAGCGAATAATGAAGGCGAGCCCGCGCGGAGAGGAGCACTGCTACTGCCAGTTTGTCTTCATTTATTATGCCAAATCTCATGATTTTGGCGTTGGCGCGGTGAGGGCTCTGGCGCGCACCGGTGGACGACATATCGCTTAATTTACACAAGGTAATGAAAGCAGGGAATGGGAGGACAAAACAATTTACCTGCTGACATGGGAAGAAGTGATTTGCGAACATGGGGGGTGAGCGAAAGAGCAGGCAGAGGGCCAGGGCCAAGGGGTGGAAGAGGAGCAGAGAGAGGGGATGGAGGATGGAGGGGGGTAAGAAAGAAAAAATAGGCAGGGGGGGTGTGAAGAAAGGGAGGTGGAGGGAAAAACAAAAGGATGAAAGGGACAGCGAGGGAGGGAACTGTTCTTAGTGTGATGATGATGGCTTCAATGAGGCAACAGTAAACTCTCTCTCTCCTCCAGACACACACACACACACACACACACACACACACACACACACACACACATGCGCGTCACTCACAAAAAGACGTGCAATCAGTGGGAGAAATTGACCTCAAATCTGGAGGGTCTGTTCTGACAAGGCCCTCGTTTTTACCCCCTCCCCTCCAGTTGTAATCACTTATCAGGGAGCCACTTGTGCGGCAGCGATGGGCGGCTTCAACATCACTCTGCAGCCGCAACAGGTATTTTCTCTCCAAGACCAAATCTCTGTCTGATTGTTGTCTCACACTGAGTCGGCTGACCAGTTCAGTCAGCCCATGTTTGACTAATGTTGGTGTTGATCTTTCTGAATCAACCTAAAAAGCAGAATTGTGACTGGTGTGATTTTTTAAATTTAATTTTGAGGTGTACTGCCTTTAGGTGAGCTAAATCAGGATTACCTCACAAATGACCCAGATCTAAATTTGGCCTGACAACAGCCAATCACTCCACAGTATTGATGGCTGCGTACTAAAAGTGCACGATGGGCCATTCAGCTGATGGCCTTTCGCACAATCAGAAAACGAGAGTCTGGCTGAGACTCCCCAACAATACGGCCCGAGCAGCCGCACTGTAATTTTCCAATCACCAGCCCTTCAGGCCGGGCCACTCCTTAGGGCAGTAAGATCAGATGAGCTCCGGCATTTTCTTTTGTTAGAGGCCAAACTCTATTTGTCTGCTCGCAGGAACAAAAACAATCTGGGAGCCCAGAGACAGAGAGAGAGAGAGAGAGAGAGAGAGAGAGAGAGAGAGAGAGAGAGAGAGAGAGAGAGAGAGAGAGGCTCTTTGGTCTCTCTGGAGTAGGGCCAAAGACAGAGCAGGAGGAGGGAGGATGGGGAGGACGGAGGTGATGGGGTGAGGGATAAGGCAGTGACACAGATAACCCAGCGCCCCCCCCTCCCACCCACCATTGGTCGGCTCTGGTGATGATGAACGGGGGGACGCGGCTCAGCACCAGGTCCCCGCTGTGGAGACTCACCGCAGGGTGAGACAGAGAGAGGAAGTGTCGCTCTCTGCAGGCCTGCTGGGCCAACCTGGACTCTGCTGGGTCCTGCTGCTCCGAGTCTTCACAACAAATCAAACACCATAACACCCAGCCCCCTCCCCAAAACATGGCCACACACGTAGCTCGGCCTCCTCTACTGTCTGGAAGAATGTGTTAGGGAACACAAGAGGACTTTTAAGCGTGCTGCGTCTGAATATCCGCTGCTACCTGCTTTCCAAGTGTCATGTGACATTGAGGGACGACCAGGAGGCTGATGGGAGCTCAGGTCTCCTTGAAAGAGAAACTAGTTCCTGGGCTGTGGTAGTGTGTGTGTGGGGGGGCTCCCCTCACCCTCCCCCTGACCACAGCTCTCTCCACAGGCTTGTTTCCCCTCGCAATGAGAGGTGACAGTGAACAGTGGAACTCGTCAGTGTGAATAACACGCAGTCACGCTTGGTGAGACCCTCTGGTGGAGCGCGACACACACACACACACACACACACACACACACACACACACACACACACGGAGGCTCAAGGGCCCAGCACCAGGCACGCTGTCAACCTCAGCGCTCTGCCTTCCTTTACAGCTTAACCGGGGACAAATTGAGCAATTTGATTGGTTAAATTTGACATGTTTGCTCGTCTGACCCGTGTTAGTTGTACAGTGCACAGCTTCATGGGGTGAATAGAGTGAGTTACAGTACATATACCAGTTCTTAATGAATGCAATCAGCACAACGCGCTGTCTCGGATCGCAACAAAAGGTCAGAGTGACATTTTTCAAGTTTACAAACTCAGCTGAGCTCACATTACTGTACCATCAGGTCTGCGGTGGTCACATGTCCCCCACTGACGTGCCGTTCTCTTGAGTCTGGGGCTGTGTCCTTCAATGGCACCTTATAGGAGCAGTCCATAACACAAGCAGTGGTCAGGCTTAATTTACCCACTTTCTCTGTCCACTGCCCCATCAGCATATAGTATCACATAACTGCTAATGGGCTAATGGAGGAAGGAGGGGGGGAGCAGGAGCGAGGGGACGGCGGCGATAGTTAGGGAAATGGAGCTCAGGTTCATCCAAACATTTAATAACTTATCCAATCTGGAGCGCTCACCTCTTACTGAGCTAATTATATCATTTAACTGGCCCGGACAAGAGGGCCAGCGCGGACCCCACTGTCTTACAGTGTCATCACATAATTATGACTTATGCCAGCGTGGTCTCGCAAGCTGGATGAAGTCAGCCTGCCATAAATTTTAATGATCACTTAGACAATACGCACGTTCCCGGGGCTTCTGCGAAATTAGCGGGGAAATATGGACGGCGTCACAAAGAAAAGCTGAAGTGTGGAAACAGAGAGAGAGGAGACGGGGAAGCAGAGGAAGGAGATGAGAGTGTGTGCGAGCGTGTCTGTGAGTGACATATTTGAGAAAGGTGAGTTTAGACTGGGCAGACACGGCCGCTTGATTGCGTGGGATCAGGTTCTGTGGTCACTGGCCGGCTAGGAGGCCAACGTCAAGCCTGTCTGAGGGCTAAACACCCGGGTATAGTCTGTTTCAATGGAAAAACAGCAACTGACACTCAACGCTCGCGGGCCAGCAGCTGACCTCATTCCTCGAATAAAATGTGGACGAAGGGGAAGAAAGCCTGGCGGGGCCGAATATGGAAAGTTGATGCGTTATTCTTCCAGTGCGGCAGCAGTTTCTAATAACTTTCAAAAGTTGGAAAAAAAGAGAGGAAGGGCCATAATGGTGGGAAAATAGATGGGGCATAATGAAAATGGTTGAGTGTCTTTTTTTTTTTAATAGCTGTAAAATGGCTAATTAGCCATCTAAGATTAATCATAGTGGGAGCATGCATTGGGAGGTTTGAATCTCCTGGCGTTTAATAGTTTTCTGCTAAAATAATTTTACATTTCTGCTGTAATTAAGAAATATCCCGTGACCTCTTGTGACCTTTGAGTTTGGTGTGTGGAAATATAAACTCATTTTATGTTGTGTCCACAGTTATGAAATTATACAAAAACGTAGCTTCCAATTACACATATTATTGTAAACCTACACCACAGGATGAAGAGTATTGATTTCAAGATGCAGGTGGCCGACCCAGATATTCTGCTCTTATGAAAAAAGGGAGAAGGGAGAGCAGCCTGAAGAGAAGCTGATCTGCCTTGCACTTAATATTAATGTCTGTTTTGTGGCTATCATGTTCCGGGAGGACCCAGCTCCTGCGGTGGAGCGATTGAATGACAGAGATTACCTGTTTGGAAAGCCCCACGAGACAGCTGATTGATAATGCATGACACAAAAATGTTTTTGTTTACCCACAGATATGGCTTTGAGTCTGGCTTGAGTTTCCCGATTTTTCCTCAGAAACCTGATTCACTGGACTGACGTGGATCTGACGGAGTGTCGCGGCTCAGGAGGCCTCGGCCGTGGCGTCTGTGGCTCCATGGGTACCTTCTAGACCGGGGGGGTCATCCACATCATATTCATCCCATTCGGCCTGTGTTGTCCAAGAGGGGATGTAACATGAAAACACAATCTCACACCACAATTTCATTCCTTCAGCAGCATTAGATTAGATTGAAACTTCGCAGCACACTTTCCTGGGGCTGTCAAATGAGCTGTCAGTCACGCATCACAGCCGGCCCCTGCTCATCTGCTCTAATACATCACACAGCCGTTTATATGGATCAGTATGAGCGGGACTCTCTACACAAACACCAGCAGCTCCTCCGCTGGGACGCAGGGTGATTGATAACATTTCCCCAGCTCTTCACACTCATGCCCATTTGTATAGTTGGTTGGAGAAGGGCCCCCGGTGTCCACTGACATCTACAGTGCCCGTCAGTGCCTCGCAGAGAACATGACATCAGCCTTTGGAAATAGATACGTGCCAGGAATGGGCAGCTTTCCATTCATAATGTACAGTGTGACAGCCGCTGACAGATGGCGTGCTGATCTTTGTATTTCCTGAACAATAACAGCAAATAGGTGACTTCAGCTATTAAATCAGCTGTTTAATCCTCCTATTATCACGGCTGATAGATGTTTATTGGACATAAATATTTCCGTACAGTTGTAACGCAGCAGAAATCCACAGCTGCTGAGTGCTGAGATCACTGATGGGAATCCTGGGCCTGTTTTGTGTACAGTCCTATTGGCCGAGCTAATGGCCACTTGGCACATAGACAGCTATCCATCCCAATCTCAGCTTCACTAATCCAATTGAGGCAACCTGCTTGGCATGAGAGAGACTCATCTGTCTCTACTGTTCATTAATGGGGTTCCTCCTGCAGCTCGGAGCCTTTGGATTGGACCAAAAGCAAACGCTTGTACATAACCGCTGCTGTGTGCTTTCCCCGCGCAGGCATGTGAATCAGCTCAATATCGTGACGACCACGCTGCGCCCTCTGTTTTTTCAAGCCTGTCTCACCCTGTCCTGAGTAAAGAGCCTTCATATGATTGTTTTTTTTTTCTACAGGGTTTTATGTTGAGCGGTTGAATGATAATAATGTTTCTAATCTTGTTACATTGCACACTGAATTGTCTCCCATGTTAATGATGAACCAGCCCCCTCCCCGCTCCACAGAGATGCTTACTTTCAATTTGTGTACTGTCATCTCCCTGCTACGCAGCTAAAATTGATGCACCCTATTCCGTTTAATTAAATCAAAAAGCAGTCGGGGGTCCGGGCAGGTGGGACCTGCTCCAATATCCAGCTGTCACAAAGACCAGGCTGACTCCAGGATGAATCAGGGTTGCTGTTCATCTCCTGTTTGTAACTGTGTGGAGTTATAGTGCATGTGTGAAACTGAAACCAGACTTACACAACGAGCACAACACTGACCTCACGGAAGTTCATTAAACTGAGTTTTTTTCAACAACAAGTTTTGTTGAGAAAAAACATTTTCTTTTGGTTCCGCTAACTTTCTTATAATATTGATTTCACTCAAAAAGCCAGTAGACATTTTTACCTGGTAAATAAATAATCCCAGGAATCTTTCTCAGGTAACTTTGTCCTCGGGCAGAGCCAAAGTCTAAGAAAAGAGAGCGTAAAAATTCCCACACATTAGACGGCGGATAATTGGATTTCCTGAGTCCTGTACGGTGGGCGGTGTGGTTCCTGCAGCTGTGACATTATCAAGGTAACATAACCTGAAGGCTGCAGTGTAGCTGCGCAGGCCCCGCAAGGCCTGTCCTCCAGTTCCACATCACTGCCTGCTTGGCTATTCATCCTGTGGATCCTGCAAATGAAATTATGGGAGGAAGAGCAAAGGACATTCTTTGGGAATTAATCCCATTTGTGCCTAAACCCACTTCAGATTTTTATAGTGAGGCCCTCTTTAGATGTAAGGCGCATTTACAATTAGACAAGGCCGTGGGAGGATTGAAAGAAATATTGTGCGTGTTGGTTTATTTGGAGCGAAATCTGGGATATGAAGACAGGAAACAGGAGAGCTCAGAGAAAACGGACCCAAATACAGAAACAGATAAAACTGTAAGTTATTCTTGAAAATCAGACGTCAGTGAGACTCATCTGCACCAAATGTCAGGCGCTTAAATGTCATGTGACCGGGGTATTTAAATGCTCCATTAATTTTATTATTATGGCATAGATGACCACAAGCAGATGTATAAATATATTAATTGTGATGAATGAAAACTTCTATGCATCTATTGAGAATCCAAAATATTGACTTTGATGTGAATATATGAATACAGCAGCATCATTTATTTACAGGGATTTTTTTTTTTTGATTCGTTGTCATTAAATGTCTTAAATCACAGGAAATGTTATATTATCAATTAAAAGATATTGGACACGTTACAGAAACCTACAGTGGTCCCTGCAATTGAAGCAGCCCTGCACACACACCAGAACACCAGTCTGTTTTCTGTAACGAGGGGAAAAACATAAAATTATAAATTGTCCTTTATAAATCAGTACATTTGAATATCTTTTTAGAATGGGCAAAGTACAGTTCATGCTAAAAATTTGAATCTTAAACCCCAACGCTGATCTAACATCACTATGAACTCGACTGAGAACCACTGGGACTCTAAATAAACTACATCTGTAGAAACTGTATGGGGATTTTTGGTAGAGACCATATTTTATAGTGAATATATTCAGCACCAATAAGAATAATAAGTTTGGGATAAAATAAATAAAATAAAATTGTGCCTACTGTTCTACACTGTGCTATATGAAGGTTTGTTACATAGTTTTTTGTTTTGTGTTACATGACTTTTTCTCAGCGTAAGTTGAACAGGTCACTACTATTAAATATTTTCATGTTGATGCTAATATTTATTACAGTTGATAATAAAACAGCACTAGTCCACAACCGGGTGCAGATACTGTCCTTAAACTGTGTCCATGAAGTTGACACACTCCTGGTCAGCATGTGAAAACAGTGTATGCTTAATAAAATTGGGGGGGGGGGGAACAGTGATTGTCCTTAAAACGAATGTTTTACATTTTCACACACAGATGCTCTCATTACATTGAAGTGTTGTTGTAATATTGTTCTGTGCAGCTCTGTTTAAAACACACAACCAGAGGAGGCTGCTGACATTAATTAGCCCCGTCAGTTCTCTGTGGCGATGCACTGCGGACAAACACTGCCCCCTAGTGGAAACACGTCCACACAGCTGCTCACTGAAATATAATCCCAATGTAGACACAGGACAACAAGCCTCTTGTACTTCAGAATAAAAAGAGACGTCTTAAGGTGCGTATTAAATTAGAAACACTTGTTCATTTAACAAAATTATGATTTTTAATTTAATTTATCTAGAAACAGTCTATATAGGTAATTTCATTCTTCATCAGTTTTACATTTGAAAAAGCCATGCTAATGTTTATTTATATATCAAAAAGATCCTTAAAATATTTATTATTTTCATTATTCTATAGAAAATAAGGTTGTGTCATAAACCTGGAGATACACTACACAACTGAAGACACACAAACAAACACACACACACACACACACACACACACACACACACACAAACACACACACACACACACACACACACACACACACACACACACACACACACACACACACACACACATTAGTGCAAGTACTGGACTGATTACAGCTCCTTCACTTTCCACATCAAGACCAGCAAACACCACAGACATGGAGGAGAGGCCCCAAACACACAAACACACACACACACACACACACACACACACACACACAACACACTCACACACAGTATATATAATAATCTGTCCTGCTCATGCACACGCACACACACTGTACTTATAAACACAAACAAACACACACATATATATTTATACTGTACACACATGCACACACACAGTGACAGCCTCCTCCTCCTCAGGCGGCCTCGGAGCTCAGGCAGGTCCCTGCCATTATCCCGTCCTCTACCCTAAACACGCAGTTTTAATTTCAAAGCTCTGATTAGCTGATGATTGCATGACAGCCGCCGACCAGGTTCCCTTTTCGCCCGGCTCCCAGACTGCAACTCAATCATGCCCAATTAGTGGGTCCCCAAACACTCTCTCTTATTAGAGGACTCATAATCGACTCATTGTGTCCTGATTTGGCAAATAAATCACTCTGGAGGCTGCTGACTCCCCCCTTCCCTCTGCTCTTTCTCCCCCCCCCACTCCACTCCTTTCACTCTGTCTTTCTGCTGCCCACTCCCCTTCTTTTCCTTGTCCAGGGGTTCAGTGACAACGTTTTCAGGCGTGCTTTTCATTGGAGCTGACAGTTTGAGCAACGCTGGACTCCCCTTTTTTTCCATTCCCCCCCAAAGAATGAAGAATAATTTAGCAGCTAAGGCAAGGCAGGCAGCACGCGGGTGTCCTTGTCCTACAAGGTTAAGAATTCATTCCATCTGAGCAAGAAAGGAGTGAATTAAAATAAATGATGGCCAGATATTTATTGCGAGTTTGTAGACGAAGCCAAGTCACTCCAGTGGACCAGCGGGGCCCGGGCCGCCAGTGGCTCAGTGTAGCCGAGCGACCTCCCTGCCGCTCACTGCCTAACTGGGGAATAACACTCAATGTCACATTACTCCCATCTTGTATTTGATATATTTATTTATATCCACATATATATGTATATCTATAAATGCATGTGTTGGGGACATCAGGGAAAATGAGATAGTGGGACGTATATGAAATTATCTGGTTTGGGGGATGCTAAAAATAATTGTAATTTGATTGAAAAAGGGGAAATCTTGAGAAAAACTGAGCTTCGGAGACGTGGACAAGGAGATCCTGAATGAGACGGGACAGGAGATATGACATAAATGTCCTTCAGTCTGGAGACACACAACCCATGGCTGCTCTAAATGTATGAGTTTATGTAAAGGTAAGGCTCGCTGAGTGATGCTGAAAAAATCATGCGTTTTGTATTGTTAAGGAAAAATATGTCAGTGTATAAAATATAGTAAGGGCCTGGTGCACTTTTCCCTCCCAGAATTCATAGCTACATCCATACATGCACTTCCTCAGAACAGGGATCCTACATGAGAGCTTTACAGACTCAGTGGGTGGACCAGCTTGAGCCCGGGGGCTTGTGGAGCAATGGGAGGCCTGTGATGTTGCACGCATGCAGCAAACGGGTGGACTGTGATGTGGTGGACTGATGGAGTCAGACCCCAGACAGTAGCTTTAGCAACGTCCCACTGTGACGGCGAGCTTCGTCCCCAGGCTCAAACAGCGTCTCCTGCAGCAACAAATCCTGTTAAATAACCTCAGGATGCTGCTTTCCTTTATCCAAACCACGCCAAGCTTTTTCACCTACGTCTCCTCCTCCATTCTACCAAGATGTGTGTGTGTGTGTGTGTGTGTGTGTGTGTGTGTGTATGTGTGTGTGTGTGTGTGTGTGTGTGTGTGTGTGTGTGTGTGTGTGTGTGTGTGTGTGTGTGTGTGTGTGTGTGTGTGTGTGGAGTGGTCATTAGTCTCTGTTTACAGTGGAGAGAGCCTGGCCAGCTGGCATGTGACGTGTGATGTGTCTCGCTGTGGTCTACCACTGAGAGACCCCTGAGTCGTGGAGGACCAGCAGCCCCGGGCCACAGAGACCACGGCGAGCCCTCGGCAGATGGAGCCTCTCGCGTTCCTCGTCTCTCTTCCACGAGCAAAGGAGAGGTGGAGCGAGCACTGGAGGTGGGACTGGCCCCGGCCCCCATCACAGATGCCAGGAGAAGGCTGAGACTCTGGCGAGGCCCTGCTGAGAGGCTGCCGGGCCGGAACAGGTGCAATCTCAGCCCCTCGATCCCCTCTGTCAGCACCTCAGTGGTGGAGCCCTCGCTCTCTTCCTGTCCTCGCTCCTTCTCATTCACACACTCGAGAGGTGTTGTGGGGCTGCATCCAGCCCCTCCCTCCACCCAGCAGCAAATCCAGGCACCAAAAAAATTATGGCCGCACAGTTCTCTAGCCGTCTCGTGACTTTCATGTCGTAAGGAATGAAAATAAAAGTACCAAGTTCAAAGCACAGCGGCAGAAGTGTGTGTTTGTGACCCTCAGAGGGCAAACAGTGGAGTTGTGTTGACTCAGGCGTTTTCCTCTGCTGGCCATGATAAGCTCCTCGGCTGACCTCGCCACTGCCAGAGGGCCAACACAACCACTCTCCCATCAGCCCTTTCTTTATCGCCAGCAGCTACAAGACAAAGAGGTTCTGCAGTATACCTGGCTGCAGCCGGCATCCTGCCTGATGGAAAGAGTTTATGACAGAAGGGGGTGGGTGGTGAGGCCCAACACGCCACCTTGACCTGTCCCTGCTCCTAGGACCTTGGTGAACCTTTTCCCATCGCAGCCAACCCCCCACGGCGACCTGGACACACCAACCGCCACTGAGTTATTATCATAATTTCCCGGAGAGGCATTGCAGGGCCTCCACAACCAGGGAGGCTTCCGTGTTTTACAGAATGTTTTGTGTTTTATTGCCTTTAAGTCACTCATAGGCCAGCGGAGAGGGCCCACAATGATAAGAAAACCAGTCATGTGAAAAATGAAGGACCCCGCGCACAGGACTGAGAGGTGAAGAAGGGAAATAATAAAATACCTGACAAATGTGGAGCTCGACTGTATTTCATGCTCAAACCCGCCTCGCCTTCCAGCCCTCGGCCGCACTAAAAACATACGAGGAGAAAGAGGAGAAATAATAATAATAATAATAACAATAATGAATTCAGTAACAAAAACAACAGAAGCCCCCCCCCCCCACATCTCGTGGATTATACTTGAAAAAAACACTCCTGGCCCTCTGACTCCCCCTCCCAGGTCCTTTGACAACATGACGGCCGTGAGATGCCCAGGGGCATTCCAAGCTGCCACCGTCCGCGCCATTTCATGTCCAAGCCCACCTGGGGTGAACAAAAAAAGGATTTGGAGCAATAGAATATTAACTAAAGAAGGGGGGGGGGGGATAGCACTGACAAAACTGATAACACTTTTCAACGCGTCAAACTTTAGAGTCTTTAAAAAAACATCACTTTCATTGTCTCTTTAGTGGAGTGATTCCTGCTCCTTTCCCACAATCCCCTGTGGGCGTTTAAAGGTGCACTATATAAAAAATAAAACATCTGTTTAATCTCCCTGTTTCAAAGTCAAATCCCCTTTTGATCAAAAAATGATATTGATCTCCTTCAGTTGAGTGGTGAGGATTTCTCCTTTAAACTTAAATTATCATGGAGTCTTTGTGGTAAATCAATACAGCGGCTGCCGTTTGAGGCTCGTTTCAAAGGGGGCGCAAGAGCCATTTGAATATGGTTGCATTTGCACACATTATTTCTACTATCAGAATTCAAATTGACCTTGCATGTATTTATGTTATAAATGAATGTGTAAAACGTGGCATAAAAAGGGGGGGGGGGCCTTTGTGTTCTTGCCTGTTTAAACACATAATCATCTTCTTGTGGTTGGTTCATGGCACCTGACTGACGCAGCGCTGGCGACAGGGAACCATTGACGGGCTCGCGGCCCCTGGTGGAATGAAGTGGTCCTAATATTCCTTGAGCTTTAGCATGTCTGTCCTCACCCCTCACTCTGTGTCAGAGGGGCCCCGACATCGGGCACAAGTTATCTTCACATCTCCCCATTTTCTTTAATTACACCTCAGCATATTGCTTCTGGGCCATATGGAAGGCAGATATTGAGACCAGATAAGATGTATAAACTTCTGTCAACACCACGGCATATTAGCCAGAGCTGGAAGCACATTATCTCTATTCTATCCCTCCAATTAGAGCCCAATATCAAAATACATAAAGACAAGGCTGGCGACGAGGAGCAGGAAAACATTACATTAACAGGGGCCGTCGTCTGTTTTTTATTAAACTTGTATAACTTCCTTGCATTTGTTTTCTTTGCCACAAAATGAAAAGTCATTTCCACCAAGGGACCCAATAAAAACACAGATATATTACCCATTTAAACCCAGTGGCCTGGGAACTCCATGAGCTCAGCTGGTCCATACTGGCCTCAAAGCTTTTACACAGGGTCCTCAGTAAAAAAAATAAACCGTAGATTCACACATGAAAACTTATTTTCCTACATAAAGTAATACATTTGGAGTCACACGTTTCCCAACAAATCAAAGAATTATAAACACTGTGTCATTACGGGGTCGTTTTGAATGAAATGTTGGATTATAGAAGAACGTGTTGGAGCAATGTGGATTTTTACAGCAGTAATGGCTCCATTATTTTAATAGAAAAATGTCAAGGAAAAACAAATGATGCCCTAAACCCACGTGAGGCATGTATCGTCTGATCTGATATGAACAGCGTCAGACTCTGCTAACCTCCCAGTGACACCATGTTCATCTGTAATCTACCGTCATAACCACAAAGCTCTCCCAGAACACAACCGCCTTCCTCACTGGAAATAATGTATATAATGCAGCTGTTGAAGTGATTGAATTCAGTGCACTCAGACAGGGAGAGGTCACTCTGAGCCTCGCTGCAGCATCAGGATACACTCTATACACGGAGAGACATGGAGGGAATAAAGGGGGAGAAGAGAGAAGCGGGAAGAGGGAGTGGAGAGAGGTCACTTTGAGAAGCTGGATGCATGCACATGCCAAACAGCGTCTCTGGATCTCGCTCTCTTTCGTTAATCCCCTCTCTGATCCACCGATGCTCGGGCCAATCATTTGAGGCCGGCCGCAACCCGTGATCACTGGGCCCTAATCTGAGTCCCGGCCCGTCCGCAGTCCACCTCAAACAGCACCGGCCGGGTGCCAGCAGAGGAGTGGCAGGCTTAGCCTTCTCCAGAGAGACAGCTAGAGGTTGTCTCTACATGGATGGACACTTCGCAGCTCGGCAGGGGCGGGAGGAAGGGGCAACATAGCAGCTGCTCGGGGCATATGGGCAGAATTCATTAAGTCTAGCTAAATAAGCCAAATGTGGAGGCGGTAAAAAAAAAAAAGGGTGCATTTGTATATATGATAGAGAAACAGAAACTGAGATCACACACTGAATTTGAGCCCTGAGATCAAATATTCTGAGCACAAATACCCCGCGTGACGGCTTATTCCTGAGGTAGCGCACTTGATGAAGTTGATTCAAGGCGCACCGAATGAAAAAAATCTGGATCTATTTGTGATGGGAAGTGATTGAGCTGTTAGATGCATAGAACTCGTGTCCTTGAGGACTTTGCTGTGCATCCCCAAATGCCATGAGACTGCTGCCTGCCTCAGAAATAAACCTAATCACAATCTGTAAATGTTACAGCTGTTTCCCTAATAGACCTGGCCGGACTTTGGAGGCCTGCTCTTAAATTCACACACATGAACCAAAGACGAAACTGAATGCTGATACATGAGGGCAGCATGCGTTACAGGCATGGTAAACAATATATTTCATAAATTAGGTCAGATTTTGTTCCAGTGTGTGAGATGCAATGTTTGTACTTCACAGTTTTTACATTGTTTCTGTTCTTTCACTTTAAAGAACACATACCTGACACCAGCAGTTGTCTTCTACCAGACTCAAAGCCATTCTTCTTTATCCAAAAGGTATAATGTATGCTAATCCCCCAGGTGTCAATAGGAAACTCTGTTCAATGCATTTGAGATAATAGTGAAGAAGGGGTTGTCTCCTATCGAAGAGCTGGAAGATAAAGTCAATGGCACAGTCAATAACAATAAGGTTGTGGGCTTTAATGAGGAATGTTAATTTGAACACAATCAACTGGATTTCAGCTTAGCTGATTATCAACCTTGGACTTGTATGAGGTTGTTGATAATGGAGACAGTACAGGGAGGGCATTTTTATCTATGACAGCTAGATTCAGAGGCTTTAAACACAAGCAGTTTGCCTTTTAGCTGTTTAAGTTAAAAAGTAACAAACAAAACAAAGAAGAAATTCAAAAACCTAAATAAAGACAGGATCAACACGGCACTGTTCACTACACAGTGAACTTTATTTAGGAAAATACAAGAAATGCTGTGTATACACTTTACAGAATATATATCCTGGATAACAAACAGTAATTACAGTTAATATAACCAAAGTCACTGGCCCTTCTGTGTAATGGACATTCACCCAGTTCCCACTGGAGCCATTCAAAGTCCAAACCTCCTCTCCTCATGTTACAGGCAACGCAGCCTGCTCCTCATTCTCTCCTTGATCCCATTCCATCAGCAGCTCTGAGGACACCTCTGTAAACAGATGATCCCAGTCCCAGCTCACATCATCCTGCAGCGTAACACAGAGACAAGAGAGGGAGGAGAAGAAGAAGAATTAAGAGGCAGGAGGAGACATAACAAGAAAGAGAGCATGGGGAACGCAGGGAGCAAAGAGAGGAGAATCGGGGAAGGAGAGCAGAGGGTGTTAATGTACACATCATAAATCTTGATTACCTGGGAGACAGAGTGGCAACCTCCCCTGGTGCTCTAGAAACAGCTGGACAGGCCTTTGCTGGGAGCTCACAAGCTATATTTACTAAAAACTCACTCACCTCTTTCACCTCCTGCTCTGGTGCTAAAACCTTGGTGAGGAGCTTCAAGTCGATCTCTCCGTCCTGAAGAAAGAGTGCAGTAAAAATTTACTTATCTTGCACAATCAGGGGTGAAATATTAAATGAACCACCTTGACGAAAAGAGACATGAACATATCAGGAATATATTTAAAAAGATATTCTTGACTTACTAGGGTCTGAAAGGCAGAGTAATACTTCAGATCGTTGTCCAGATCTCTGTAGGTCATTACACGGTTCACCTGAACGCTAACAAGATGACAGAAAATCAGAATAGGCCTCTGAT
This sequence comes from Paralichthys olivaceus, assembly GCF_024713975.1. Taxonomy (NCBI): domain Eukaryota; kingdom Metazoa; phylum Chordata; class Actinopteri; order Pleuronectiformes; family Paralichthyidae; genus Paralichthys; species Paralichthys olivaceus. The sequence goes on along the minus strand of NC_091104.1, from coordinate 15,894,750 downwards.
ACACAGATAGACTTGTATTATAATCAATACAGCACATCACAGAAGAGTAGCAGCCACCTCAACTGCAGTGCCTCAGCAAACCAAGACTGAGAAGTGGAGGTGGAGAAGTTTGGAGTTTGTGCACATTGAGGCTCTAAGACCACAGAGAGCAGGAGATGGTTGCCAAGTGGTAAACGCTTCAAATTGAAACCCAGCTGCTTATCTGTGGGTTGGAATTAAGTGTGGGGGGGGCTCTCAAAGTGGCCGGGGCCTAGCAGTGCATGCCAGTCCTACTTACTGCACATTACACGCTACATTGCCCCCACAATGAGTTCAATGTGGATATTATCTCGCACAGAGAGCAAGCCCCAGCCTAATAACCTCCACCGCTGTCATAGCCTTGCTACATATTCGACACATGTCGGCGTGTCTCTCACTGCCCTGTAAATCAAAGGGCCCAGTTAGTAAGGACCCAGGTAACGGAGTTGCATAAATCACACCCAACTGTTATTTCTCCATTTCAGCCGATAAAGCGAGACTCTGCAATGACACGAGTGGAGGACAGGTAACCATCGAAGTCACCAGAGCGAGCGACTGATCTGCCCTGTGCACCGACAGAGGTCAAATGTCTCACACACACACGACACGGGGGACATGTGTATGTGTGTGACTCCTGAGGGATAAAGGACCACCGAGTTTAAGTTGTACACTACCTTGGTGGAGCTGCGACTTGCATGGTGAGGTCTTCTTCCTGTACTTCTTCAAGATCTGGAATCACTGGAATATCTAAAAAAATAACACAAAAACAGAGACCACAACTATTTAAAGATGATCCGATTACATTTTAATTTATGTCAAAATTTGCGAAAATCCTAGAATCATTTATTAAGAAATACAGTAAATCTCCATATATGGCTTCTAGAAAGACATCTTTTTTGCATGAGTATGTTTATGTGAGACCATATCTGCATGGCACTCTCTCCCCTCCCTCTCTGGCTACATCCTCACAAGAGCTGCCCTGTCACAATAGCCATGCGGCCATGAATATTCAGGAGGTGAGGCGGCAGCTCCTCCTGCTGTGAGAGGGCCGCTGGCCAGGGGCTCCCCAGAAAGCACCCCCTGCTACCTTAGCATTTGGGCCCTGTCAGCGCCGCCCACCTCCAGGACCTGCAGTGGCCGGTGGGCCGACCTCCATGTCCACTCTGCCACTCCGACTGGGGCGGCATCCAGCAATGTGCAAGAGTATTTGCTTGTGGGCCCATCTGTGTGGGGTCGGAAGTCACAGTGCGGCCTGGCAGGGGCTGTTGTGCCAGGAGCCGCCAGCCCGCTGCTCAAACAGTGGGAACCCACTTTAATTGGCAAAACGCAACAGGACAGAGGATGGCTCCACTCCCAAGAAGGACAGGGCAAACTTTCACAGCATTTTTCAGATGTACATTTGCTGTAGCAGGGAAATAAGAGAGGCATGATGAGGAGTGTAGATGAACTGGTTGGAAAAAGAAAAATGATTAATGATAAATAAAGAGACTGATAGAAGTGTGTTCAAAAACTTTGTAGATACATATATTATCAGAAAGATTTTGTATCGCGAAAGAGAAATGAAGGGCTCAACAGTCAGTGGGGAAAAAAGGTTTTCCCAAAAATCTTTCATTTATCATGTCTCAACATAAGAAAAGGAGACAGCAGGGGAGACACCTACCCTAGCACATGGGCATGGCTGAGGTTGAAAGGGTCAGCTGCTTCAGGGTCGAGGATTCTACTACACTACGTAGGGACACTTTTTTCAAGAAAGCTTTTCAGCTGCTCCATTTCCTGAGAAGACTGGGGACGTTTGGCAATCACCAGCATCCTCATTTACTTCTACAGGTGCAACATCGGGAGCTCGCTGATGGGCCTCATGCACACAGCATCAGGACCACACCAAAACACACACTGTCCTCCATAACATCTGACAGATGACACAGGAGCACGGCCGCATGTATCACCAGACTTCGGGACAGTTTTTAAACCACCGGTCCATCAGGCTTCTCACAACTCATGAATCTAAATATTCCACATGGCATATTTGCTTACCTGCTTGTCAGCACTGCCTCCTGTTTACTGCACTGTTTACTGCACTGCTTACATAAAAAAAGGCAGTCGACCATGACGGCTGTTATTGAACCAGGACTTAAATCCAATAAATCCTCATGTTTTGTGTGTATGTAGTTTTATGTTTCATTTATACCTCAACCCATCTTTATTCATTTCTCTTTTATCTTATATTCTATTTTATATACGGATCATCATTCTATTGCTGAGCTGACTTGTTTTCTCGTTCAACAAATTTAATTGCACTGTTGCACCGTTATTTACGTACAACTAATAAAACTGAAACTGAATTCATATAAAACATTTTTGTGTAGTACAGTTAGAAAAAAACTTAGAGAAACTGGGTGTGATGAGTGTTTCCTGTACAATGTTTTCTCTGGGAGGCAGCAGACTGCACATCCTTATTAGCTCTACAGCTGAGTGTTGACAGTGACACAGACAGAGAGAAGGGGGGAGAGGAAGCAAACAAAGAGAGAGGAACAGACAGATAGTGAGAGGAAAAAGGGAGCTGGACTGCATGGAGAGGGTTGTCAGTAATCTCTAACCACAGTACTGCACCCCGAGGGGAAAGTCAATAGAGGAGCTAAATAGAGGTGAAGAGATGGAAGTCTGCATCTGATGTGGGGGAAATATCTCAGCATCTGTGTCACCATTCCTTCAAAATAATTCCTGAAAATAGCGAGTTGAAGAAATATATCGATCATTGATGGGACGGTGAATTTCTATAGTCTGTGACAGTTAGTGTCGAGAAATTAATTAGATTCTAAACATGTTTGTCAAACAGACGAAGACTTGGTCAAAACCGAACCCAGAAACTTTCCACAGATAACGAAACCTCACCCTGTGTTGATAACTTATTTCTTTCTCTTTTTTAATTAAACCAAATTAAAAATGCCACACTCGTTTAGCCGCTGACAAGATTCATCTGTGTTTCTGATATCCAAATAAATGCAGGCGCGGGTATTTCATATTCATGAGGCCCCGGTGACACTTTGTCCTCTCATTTACAAAGCACAGCGTTCAGCAGAATCTGTCCCCCCTGGACCCCCAATCAAATTTAATGGTCTTAGTGCAATGACATCAAAAAGCCTTGCTGTCCAACTCTTTGCAAACAGCTTCCTGGGTTGTCTATCTGTCCACACACACCCTTTTCCCATTTTAGCGACTAATGCGCTATGAACACACTTGCATGAGTGTTGAGTGTGAAGCGCAGAGGCATATGCTGTCTATATGCAAAGTCTATTATTAAGTGAAAAAAGGAACAAGGTTTTTAAATGAGCTTCAAATTCAACCTATTACTGGAGGTCAAGCAGGGCATCAAAGCAGCTGCAAACAAGCCGCTGTTTTCTTCTGATGCAAAGGGCAACTCGATCAGGACGAGACGTCTCTCCTCAGCACGGCTCACATCACCTACTCTGACTTCCTTCCCTCAGCTGGACATGTATCAATGTGGATTTTGTCTGGCAGCGAGCGGGCCACACGTACCCTTATTACACGGTTGCGTCTGGCCTCCTCGCTGAAGCATGTAAATATCAAAAGGGGATAATTTGCTGTGAATGTAGACATACTCCCAGCAGGCACATGCCAGTCAGCGACTTTGGAGAACAGGACATCACTCTGCATTACTATGCAGCGATCCAGGCAAATGATTACCTCGGAACAGAATCCATTTGAAATGGCTTATGGGACAATATCCAACACATCAGTGACTGACAGTGAGACACTGAGACATGAAACACACGAGTGTTTGCGATACTGGGGCTATTTTAAGTGACCAGCAGGAGGCTGTGGGGGCAGCTGATGGGGAGATGGGAGCAGGGGACTGAGCTCGCCTTCTCTCTCTCTTTCTCCCTCTGTGCTTGTAGCCAGTGGACATAAGGGATAAGGGTAGGGGACATAATCAAGATGGCAGGGGCTATCTCACTAACCGTCAGCACTGTAATTTCCAATGCCCCTGCCTCCGGCTCTGTATTAAGAGGTTTCCCTCCACAGAGTAATAATCTTTCCGGCGGCATTAACTGCAAGAGAACCAAACCTCTGGACACATACATGTAACAGAAGCAGAGTATTAAAAAACAAAACCACAGCGCCCTTCACACTAGACTTTCTGTCTGCAATTCATTGTTATTTATCGTTTTCAGGTTTGTAACACTTTTGAAATAATGTCCCGCTTTCAACAACGCACCAGCAAGAAAGAATTAAAAAATCTAATAAAACATGATTCTGTAGCAAGGTAGCGTGAAATGTTTACTCGAGCTGAATGATCATTAAATGTTATAGTTTACAATCTCTCATCTCTAAAAAGGAAAAAGAAGGAAAGTTCAATGAAACACTAAAAAGCTATTTGACTTAATTAAAATGAATTATTTGTTGAAAATCTTCTCACATAACTTTGTATGTTTGTTAGTTTATGTGTTGTTTGTTTACAGATTTCCAAAAAGCTTGGTGAAAGGATGGGACATGGGCCAACGACGAATCCAATAGATTTTGGTGCTGATCAGGATAAATCTAATTTAATCTAAAATAACATTCATCATCAAATATTTACAAATCAATAATATACGAGATACTGATGTGAGTGAGATTGTTAGATGAACATTTCACGCTGCTAACCCGTCTGTCCTCTGGCTATTTTACCCATTTCTCAGCTGCTTTGCACTGAAAGGTAGAACAGAACAAAACAGGCAGAGCTTTGCTGGAATTTCCTCCCTCAGTCCTGTAAGAGTTTGTGGTGCACAGAGTTGGGCCCTCAGGTGACTCAATCAAGGCAACAACCCAAGATCTGTATCCAACTGCACCTGCCTGACTCTGTGTGTGTGTGCATGTGTGTGGTTAACTCTGTCACTCTGGGTGACGAGGGAACACTTGAATCTTCATCAACTATTAACCTGTCTTCATTTAATGCACATAAGAACTTGTCTTTTTCATCAAAGAGGCCATGATCATACAGTGTAACCCACTCTGTGGTCTGAGGCAGAGTTCAAACCCACAAATCCATGTTGGATCCAAAGAGAAATGGAGTTTGAGCATGATCTGACTGCCTGCTTATCTGCTCCACTTCCAGAGGATGAATGTGCCGGGGAGGCAGTGGAGGGCTCCTCTCTACCCGTGAGGAGACACAGAGCGGAGGATTGCAAGGGTGCTCTTACCTCCTTCATCATCTGATCCCTGGGGAGTTTGTGGTTGCAGGCGGCGGCTGTAGAAACAGGAAGTGTGAATTATTTAATGCTTTCAAAAATGGAGCCTGATGGTGAGGTCATCACAGGGAGTGAGTGAGTTGGATCCTGGGCTACTTTACTTTTATGAAGACCGTGTTTTTTTCTTTCTCTCGTGGTAGACAGGATGCTTGCTCTGTATGCTTTGTTCTGACTGGAGTAGTGGTCTCTGACAAAAAGCACTGACAGTGCAATGAGACTGGACAAGACGACCTCTAGGATTTTTTTTTTCTAACTAAGACAAGACTTTTCTGAGAGACACAATAAAAGGGATTTTTCTTCAGGGCAAAATCTTTAGTTTCACACAAAAGCCTCTTCCTGACTGCAGCCGTAGAGGCTACTGTGTTTAGTAAAGCACACAGGAGTACGTCCTCTATACCTGCCTCTCCTCTCGGTGATGTGTATTCTAGTCACAGAATGATGCGAGGGAGGGGGATGAAAAAAAAATGGAATAACAGGAAAACTTGGCTCCTAACAGCAATAAAAGTGATGACAACCCAGTCACGCTGTTTTTTTAATCATGTTAAGTGATTGTTCTTGGAAGGCTGGGAATAGATGCAACAAAGGACAAAGTACGCCGCTGTTTCCACTTCACTACAAACATGCAAAATTACCCATTTTTATCCATACACACAAAAATGTAACTGCCGTTGAATTTAATCAGTATCCGCTCTGAGAACACTAAAATATGTATCTTAAGGTGGCTGAGTCAACTTACTCTTCCAGATCCTCAGCTGCAGGTCTTCTTGAAGATCTGTGAATCAGTAGAAACAGCAATTGTTAGACAAATTCAAGACATGACGTTTCCCTTCCGTCAGAATAATGGTTAAGAATAAAACTTCTTCTAATTATAGTAATCCTGCGATATTAGACACAGTGGGGTCGACCACAGTTGTCGACTCTCCTCTGTTTCCTCCACCGTCTCCTGCTGGATCAGGCAGCTATTTTCAGACTTCTCTCCATTTACACAGCTCAGCTTGAACAGAGGATGCCAGACACCAAAACACTATGTTTGGACTCTTCTCTACCTCAACACATTATTTTTAGCACACAGTCTGTATTAAGAAATGCAGCAGTCAAGCATTACATCTGAAAAGAAACATATAACCGCATGATTACGTTGCAGCTAATCGCTTCACCGTCATCATCATCAATCATCATATAAGAAACTGATCAAAGCAGAGTAAGTTTTGTCAGTAGACTAAAAATTGTTTTTTTTTAAAGATACTGCATTTCTTTAGTTGATCTCCTGGTTAAGTAGTGCCCCCTACTGGTTATATAGGTAATACATTCAATACTTTCACACAATCTAAAATCAGAGTACAGACATCTAGTATTTATTTAAATTCAACAAATACTTGATTTATATAACATATATATTCATCTAAGTCACAGGTATTTTCCAGTGTTTATTAGATTAACAGCTCAGCTTTATTGTTGGGATCCAAATTTTATGGATACTTGTGACTATGTTCAGGAACTTCTAACACAATGAATGTAGTGGACACATAAAGGAGTTGATCTGTCTTTTTTTTTAAGTTTTCCCTTTAAGGTTTTTATGCTGTAGATTGTGAATTATTTGTTATAGTTGGCTTCATAAAAAGAAATTGTCTTGACCATCAGAGCCAAGCTGGACAACAAAAACATTTTACTGCTTGTGCATAAATACATTCAGTGGGACATATTTCTTAAATAAGAATTTTACTTTCACTAATCTTATAACATAAATTTAACATTTAAATTACAAGATATTTTCTAAGTAGAAAAATTTTAACAACCTTAAATTGTCTTTTGAAGCAGGACACAAAACAAAAGGAGAAAATGATCAAACGCACAATTATCAAACCAATTCTCAGCCAAGAATCTTTTCCCCTGAATTATCTTCCTTATCAATGTCTCCTGGGCCCAGACCAACAGCCTTCGAGGTGTGAGGGTGCAGCAAGGCAAAGAGGAGCTGAGGGAGCCTACCTGCCTGCCCTTGGACTGTGTCCTGTCTGGAGGGCGGGGGTGGCGACACTTAAGACACATTACAGGCCCCTTGATTAAGACTCATGTAAGGCAAAGCGATAGACATGGTAAAACTGTCTTGAAAAAGTTGTTAGGGATAAAATATATTGTGACAACCTGGTTTCAAAGGTTCATCAATAAACTGACAGATCATTTAGTGTCAATTAGTAGTGATAGATCGACAAATCCCGGGATTTCTGCGCTGGGATTAGTGGGAGGAGGATGGCGGTGATTGAGCATGAGGGGTGACATTGAAGGGAAAAGTCCTTGCCGGTTCCAGGGGGGACCATTACTTACTTTGTTTTAGAAAGGATCAATGCACGTGCAAACCCCTTTTACACCTCCTGTATTTCAATCGCTTTGAGACCAGGGTATCAAGCCGGGTTACGTAAATGCAGATAAGCGACACGCTGACCTTCTGTGAGAAAGGAAAGATCTATCGAGTTTGCTATTTTGCAGTTTTCCCTGCGTGCACTACACAAATAAACACAAGTGGCGGGGCCTGTTCACTTCGATGCATCTCCTGTGCTCTCAGCTCCACCGAGACTGAAGACAAGACAAAAACAGTGGCAGGTGGAAGAGAAAACAAAGGAGGTAGTTCTGCAGAGTAATAAGTCTCACCTTCAGTTAGTCTTGTGCGGTATTTAGATTTGTTCGCTGCACACAAAAGCTTTTAGAGAGCAGCTTCCATCTGTTCCAAATATTTCACGAATTCCCCATGTTGTGCTCCCCATGTAAAGAGCAGACCGCAGTGGTAAGGGGTGATTAAGTGGCTTGAACTCCGGTGATGAAGTGGCTAGCTGACTAACAGTGCCCTCCTGTGGCTGATGCATTAACCATGTCAATTACCGCCTTGCTAGCAGATGAAGACGAATGGAGAGTTGCCTGCTCAGACAGGCTCCCTCTAACCTTGTTGATTCACTGCCCGAGTGCCAAATACGCACTGATAAATAAGCTCATTCAACAGCATGAGAGTTCATTAATAACACATAACCCGGGACCACAGCTTGAGGTCCGTGCCTTCAGTTCAGCCACAGGAGATGCGGGGTGGGGGAAACGTGGAGATACGTGGAGATACGTACTTGGCTGATCCAGACCCGGAGCTTTCTTCCGCCCAGCCACCCTGCCGCCGAGCTGGTTTAGGAGGGGGGACCTGGAGGAAGAGAGACCTTTAATAGAAAACAGCTTCGATTGATGTTCACTCACTCAAATACACACCATGTTTGTGAGCTTTTCTAATGTTAGTATACTTGTGTATGTGGAGAATGTTGCTTTAATTTGTGTTACACTTGTTTTAAACAAAATTAACTTGATACAGTGATCTGTTATTATCTGTGTTTTCTGTTTCCTCTCTGTAAGTTGCTTTTTTTATTACTCTATTTCTTGGTAAATGCATGCTAAGGTCTTATTCCGAATGAAAACATTTGAAAAGATAGGCCTATATGAAGATACTAGATGTATAAACAAGAGACATGAGTGAATGACTATTGTTGTGACCTTTTAAAAATGGACATTTGCCAGTAGGGGGCTCTCTTGTCTACCACAGAAAACCAGGACCCAAAGAGGAAAAGCAGACCCCAAAGCTTAATAGCATGAATGCAAAAGGCAACAAGAGTATGTTTAATCATCCTAATAAATATTTAGCTTAAACCAAAGTTCTACTTAAATCTTGAACTCCAATATTTAAGCAACAAGCTTGAAAAAGTTCTTGTACAATAAACAATATGCCTGGTATGTGCAGCACAGTCATCTCTATGAACTCCATTGTTTTTTTATTATAGTTTTCAATACACCAAAACATATGGAGCAGAGCGTGGGAACTGCCGGGGGGCCTGTAAGTCTGACCCTTAAATAGATTCAGAGTAAAAAAAAAAGACCCTCTCCCTCTCATTCTTTGATTCTGAAAATAGTAAACTCAGTAAGCATCTCAATCCTGAGACCGGGAGTCTGAGACCAGCACATGAATGAATGAATTCCTCTGGGTGCACAGGGGTGGACACAAGACAAATAAATTAGAAGAAAGAAAGAAGGAAGGAAAAAATAATGCACATTTCTTATTCTTAAATTGAGTCTGCAGAGAACAAAGGGCTTGTGACTTTTTTTTATTTTTTTCCATTTATGATGAAAGAAGAAGTCATCTTTCAGGGCTGCTTCCGTCACCAAAGCCATTACTAAATCTGAATGTCATCATTAAGCAGGGCAGAGGGAGCCCACACTCCTCCGCTCTTTATTACCATTAATCAAAAGAGCTGAGGCCGAACAAGCTCAATTCAATTCGTGCAATTAATAACTGTCTCTTTATTAAAACCAAGAACTGATTACAATAATGACAACTGAGGCTTTTTTGAGCAACTTTGTTGAAATTCCTTCTAGCGATGTAAAATCCCTGGCGTTTAATATTTATATGTATATTTATGACGACAACCGATTTTCACGAGACAAGATAATAAGGTTAAGTGACTTTGAGTGTAATAAATTCATCTGACGTTATTTCACTCAACAAATATGAGAGGGACGATAAGTGTGGTGAGAAAACAAAACAAATGTGTGCCTCCAATTCTGCATGACCAAATATGAACCTCACAGCTGTAGTAAAATAGCTATGGCTGTTAAGGCAATTAGTTTGACCCTTGTGGTTTCTAATTTAGGATTTTCTAATGGTCTCCGGGGCAAGGAACTGATGGTGGCCAAACCCTACGAGCCCATAAAAGCAATTGAATCTTTGTTTAAAAGGATGTCTGGAATGTGACCAATCAGTTGGGTATTTTAGACAGAAAGGCCAGGGTTGATAAACGAAGACTGTAAATAAACCCACCCAGTCACACGACACTCTGGAAAAATGTATTGCATGTGCACAACAGGTCAGAGAGGGCGCGAGAATACTGGTTCATACATTAGGGAAGTTGGCCTAATTTGGGAAGATTAGCCTAAAGCGAGAGCATTGCTGACATTTTTTTGCTTTGGGAATGTTGGCTGGTTTACAGTTTGCCAATCCAGGAGATGTGACTGATTCCATAAATACCAGCTATAGTGAAGTGAGATTATTTGTACTTCAACTGTCACTTCTGCTGCAACTTTTCTCATATGTGTTACACTATATTTAGCCTAAATGTAGCATAAAGAGCTTCACGTGAGGATTTGTGAACATTGATGGTAAAGAGTCATCAGCGTGATTAAAATGTATAAGATTTGAATTACAGTATTGTGTGACTCTTGAGTTTTAAAGGTGTTTCAGAGCTTGAATGAAAAAAAGCTTGAAAACACTTCATGCAAGTACTGTACATAAGATCCAATACACACACAGGACTATGAATGAAAAGCTTCTGTGTAAACTTTAAAACTTCCTGAAACAGGAAAACAACAAATCAAATATCTCTGCGTGAATAAGCACTCCATTAAAACTTTATACCATGTGTGTTTAGTTGTGCATGCAGTAAATTTAGAGGTAAAGAATCTCAGTAGGTCTAGATATCAAATCATTAAACCGAGGCAAAGAGTTATGTTAACTCATGTTAATGAATATAGGACTACAGTAAATGATATAAAGTTAATGTCTGGAGTAGCAGCAACAAAAAGCCATGCAAGGTCGCGTTTTTTTCTTGCTACATACCTCGTCTTCATCCTTTGATTAATATATGAGACAAAAACCAAAATGCATATTGATGCTTATTGTGAGGTGAAATCATAACATGCAACTGTAGGTTATAACAAAGTCACGTACATCTCCCATTGAAGCAGCGGTGGAGGACTTCCTCATGTAGCGAGAATCCTCAAACGAAGACTGATCTGCTGTGAGGCGAGCTCTTCGTCCAGACTTTGCCACCTGGGAAAATTTCAACATGGAAAAGACATTGTGATTTTGCTTAGTGTCACAAGCTCCTACCAAGTAAACGCAGTGAAGCACATCAAATCTGACAGTTATTTCAGTGTAGGTGGAACCTGTGCTTCTATTGATGGTAATGTGGGATCAATAGGATCACACATTTAATCGTGATCAAGCAAAGACTGTGAGGAGATAAGTTGATCTTAAGACAACAGTGTCACTGGTTTGAGAAACAGCTGACAAAGTAGGGAGGAATGGAAGACAAGCACAAACCCTTATAAGGGCCAGTGGAGAGCCTAATGTAGCTCTATGCCTAAATAATGTCAATGGAATTGTATTATATTGGTGCAGAAAAGGCTGAGTGTCCTGTCCTGAAATTGTGATATCATAAATAGTGTTGCTTCGCGTTGGTTAGGTTTCATTCAAATGTGTTTAACGTGATGATCAACAAATAAAGAAGAGTATCTGAAGCATCTGCAGGATTCCCAGCACAGGGTGACAGCGATGGTGCAGAGATAAGACAGCGAGCCTGATGTGGAGGAAGGTTGTGTTTAGCTGCGCCAGATTATGGAGGTTTCGTGACGGCTTTACGACAGAGATGATCCAGACATTCAGAAAACCACAGGTAACTCTGCATCACCAAAACAAGCACTGAGCTGGGCATGTCGGGAAGTTTCGGCTAGTGGGCTAAATAATATTAGCTTAGTTTATAGCTGGATACTCACAGACAAACATTGTCGTTACCTTTGCTCAATAAGTGAAGAATAACAATGTCTCTTCGGTGCTAACATGCTGCTAAGACCTCACTCCCCGGGCGGCTAATACTGAGGCTCACGTTAGCTTGATAGCTAAGTGGCTAGCACTAGCCTCGCCGCACCGCTGTGGTCTCACCTCCTCATACAGCCCACATTGCTCCTGCTAACCGTGTCCCCGTGTCCGTACTGCACCCCCACTCACATTTTTCACTGCCCCACCGTCTCCAAACTGAAAGTTATCCTCCATGTCTCTCCCCTTAGCTTCGCCTGGCTGTGACCAGCGTCTTCCTGGATATCACCAAGCGTCACGCAGCAACGCTCTCCATGGTAACGCCAATCAGGAAGAGAGAGCGAGTCCCATCCAATAATCACTGTGCAACACAAACAGCTCCGGAGACACGAGGTATTGGCGGATTACTGATGATCGCTGTGTTCCAGTTGATTAGAGATAACGATGGAAGATGCAAGAAAAAGAAATGTGGGGTTTTCTGGTGCATCAGAGTTGTGGGGGCCAACCTGTGGGCCAGGACCCTGCAGGGGTCAAAAGAGCTTCAACTAGGGAACATCTTAAATCTATTTCCTCTGGATGATCGAATCATCAATATCTAACACTATTAAAATGTATAAATAAAATAACATATCTATAAAAATAAGATGGGTGTCATCCTTTTTGGAGATGCAGCTTTTAGTCACTATAACTATAACTGCCTGGTTGTTTTAGGAATCAATTTCAGTTTTCAAAACCAGGTTGAAACATTTAATATACACAGGTTTCTTTAACTAAGCAACTTTACAAGGACTTCTTTGTATTTTATTATATTTTGTTTATCATTTGACACAGTACTCTCTATTTTCTCTTTTTAACCTGTTTTGTTTGGGTTGAAATCTGTTTTCAACTGTGCTTTCTGGGTTTAAATAGTTGAAATCTTGTCTGGATGAAACATGCTTTATAAATAAAGCTACATTTCCTTGCCTTTTGGTTGCTCTAACTACAAACTATAGGCCCTGCAGCCCAAAAGGTTGGGAATCACTGCATTAGAGGACATTATAAACCAAACACGGTTTGAGACATGCGGGCTGAGGACAGACATTTGAACTGAAGAAGGACTTCCAGCACAATAACAGTTTAATAATTAAGCCTGTGCCTTGCAGGACAGAAGGGTGTGTGTTGTGTGTAATAGCAGAAAGTTGATGTCATCCAAACAGTCACAGACAAAGTTTGACTTTTATCAAACAAACAACACAGTTCCCACAACTCCCAACATATTTTTTTTGTTTTGCTTTGTAATCTAAAAAGTTGTTTTTCTCCATAACAGAGCTCCTCCATCCACCCACATTATCTCACCCACATAGGTCAATGTCCACAGTCTGAGACAGTGATCGCCCCCACCACCAAATCTGCCCCGGATGTCCGCTAGATGTCCCTGTTGGGCCTGATTTATGTCCCTGTGGAGGCGGTGAGCGGTAGCAGCATGTGGACGATCACAGCAACTGAGTTGAGTTGCTGTGAACGTAAAGGACTCTCTCTGTGAACTTTGTGATCTTATGAAAACTTTATTTTGCATGTTGTCAAAATACTTGTGCACTCATGTACCAAGTGAATAGAACTGGACATCTAAGGGTGCACAGAAAAACAGCGGATTGAATTGTTAACCCTTATTCATAAAAACACATAAAAAATCTTATTTATTATTCGTCTCATTCATCAAAAAAACAAAAGGTGCATTGCAACCAACGCGGTGTTATTCTTTCTTCTTTACGAGAAACACGCTCCCTCTTGCGAAATCGCACATTGCCCAACATTACGCACGCACTTCCAAGATTTGATCCAAGAAACAGCTTTAAAAGAAAACCAAATTCAAGTCATATTAAACGCATTTCGGTGGGTCAGGTCTCAGTGTCCGAGCTGTGACTCGCTGCCCCACCCTCAGTGAAAACGTCACAGCTCTTTGACTATAAAGTGTGAGTGAGAGTGGAAAGAGTCCGTGTGTTTGAGGCTGGACTGCAGAGGAGCGAGCTGCGGAAGAGGCGCACTGACTCCAACAGAACAAGTGGATGGAAAGAGCACGGTGCAATGGAGAAAGTGAAGCACGGTGCAGAGAGCGGTGCCCTGTGAGCTGAAGAAGAGGAAGAAGAGAAAAGATGCTTGCATGAGACAAGGGGGAATGAGCAGTAGGATAAGGAGTTTTGAGGAAGAGTTGAGATTATTGTCCAGAATGGCACGGATTTGCTCCGCTCCAAATGTCGCCAAGATGACATAGCACTTGAGAAAAATGGGATTCCTGCAGGAACAGAACTCACTCACGACCTGAATGAGAAGAGACGAGGGATTCGACTCACATCGGAATTTAGTTTTGTGTTGTTTTTTTTCTTCTTCTTGTACTTGACAAGCCTCGGGTGTGAGTGAAATATGAATCTGGGCGAAGCGTTTCTGTTTTTCCTCCTCTCCAACTGCGTGACAATGACTCTGTCGCTGTCCACTTGCACCACCGTGGACATTGACCACATCAAGAAGAAGAGAGTGGAGGCGGTGCGCGGACAGATCCTCAGTAAACTCCGGCTGACCAGTCCGCCACAAACCACAGGTCCGAGCCAGGTACCGTTTCAGGTCCTGGCCCTTTATAACAGCACCAAGGAGCTCATTGAGGAGCTGGGCAGAGACAGGCACCAGAGTTGTGGACAGGATAATACGGAGACTGAGTACTATGCCAAAGAGATTTACAAGTTCAACATGATCATTGGGCCACCAGAAAACAGTAAGTTAACTGTCTTTACTCGTGTTTATCATGGTGTCTTTTCTGTCACATCCAATACTCATCCAATAAACCACAACCTGTATGTTCCAGATATGAGTGATCACTGGGTGGAGTGTGTGTGACTGACAATATTTTGAATTGTGCCATGCGCCACGCAGCCACCATTTTTAGAATCTATTGAAGCCAAATAAACTCAAAATCATCAGCTGGCCACGACAATAAATCATGTATAAAAGTGAGGTTTCAGTATAAAAACAAGGATCCACTCGCATCTGTGCCGTCATTACGCACGGACGCCTGCGAGTGTGGAATTGCGCGCAAAGGAAGAGCACAAAGTAAACAGTCTAATTGGAATGAGCACCATTCCTCATACATACCTCACACCAAAGCCATGGGAACTCCAGCTAAAGTCGGACACATTCCTAAGCGAGGAAAATTCTCAGGCAGTTAAGTCCAGTATTTATTGCCAACTCCAATACCTCATTTCCATTTTCTGGCCGTCAGCTTCCTAATATTTTTCATCCACTGTATATACGACTCTCTCACCTCAGTTTCCCTGCTTTCTAGTAGCTGAGTAGCTGCAGCGGCTCAGTGTTATGATCTAATTCCCTTGTTCATCCATATTGGTATTTCCTGTATAAACTATGGTCCATTGATTGTTCCAGAAATCAGAAACAGAAGCCGAGTGCGCAGCAGGCTTCTCCAGGGAAAGTCAGTTTGTAAGTGGAGGAGTTGGATGTGTGCCTTGCTCACGGTCAGAGGTGGGTCAGCGGTTGGTGTTACCCTTTTTTTGAAATCAACAGGTGTTTATGCTGCACTGTGACACTGAGCAGAGCCTCCAGCATGAGTCCTGAATCAAATCCATTTCACAGGTCCCACAAAAGTGCTTCTGACATTCAAAATACACAGCTCGGGGTTTATCCACTGGTCAGAGGCAGCTGGAGCTCCCAAAACAAACAGAGGTCTAAGGAGTGGGATCAGTGATGGCCAGGTGCCCAGGACACATCACGCTGCTCTCGTACAGTAGGCCGCACTGTAGGTGATAATACTAGACATGATCTAGACTTAGAGCTGGCCCCAGAGTCTGCACAGCAAAGTGTGAAATTAGTGAAATTAACAGAAAGTGCCAACAATAATTAACACTTTTCTCTCCCTTTCCATGATGTGATGTGAATGAGAGCAGGGCATGTTGCAGTGTAGGAACATAAAGTCTGTCACCTTGATGGTTCTGCAGTGTTGTTCACTCTCATTCCTCCTGGATATAATGACTTTTACATTCACTGTTTTTTGGAAGGTGGGAGTGTTTTGGATTATAGTTGAGTTTTGGCTTTTTTTTTTCACGCGCAGTTAAATTGTCAAACAGAAACTTTTCTCTCATACTTGAACGCGCCACTTGCTCCAGACTGCTCTGGTAGAGCCTGCTGCTAATACAAATCAAGGCATTATCCGCTTATGAGATGAAGCAAGAGTGAGTCATGGCAGCAATCTAGATCTTCCCTTCCTGCATCAGACGACCACTGTGGCTAATTTTCTTCACCAGTATAATCCAAATACTGCTCAAAACTCAAGAAGAATATTTCAGCTGAAGGATGAATGCTGGCACAGTGACGGTGAACAACAGTGACGGGTTGAAATTAGAACGATCATGCAGTTTCAGTGTAATTTCAAGCCAATCACTGACTCAGTGTTGGATCAGTAAAAAATGAGGACAGGCACTGAGGACAGCAGGATATCTGATATATGGGATAGTAGGAAGATGATGTCATCAGAACTAACAGAGACAGAGGTCTTTGGCCTGCTCCCAAAGAAACAGCCCCCCTCCTCTTCCTCCTCCTCCCCACCTTCCTCCTACTCCCATGCCTTTTACCATTTTTGCTTCCTCATCCTTAATCAAATGGGGGGGATTTTGTTTTTCATTCAAAGCAGAGCTCCATCACATTATCTAATCTGTTGCAGTGGCCTGCCACAGTCAATGTTCACAGTCTGAGGAGCTGAAGATGAGAAATTGGACCCAATACAAAAGCAGCATTTGAGTTCAGCTCAATGAAACGTTTGATGTCAATTTCCTGGGTAACTGGGTGAGTGAAAACCAAATTTTTCCATGAGAGCATTCAAGTTCAAGTCCCAGATGCTCCAATTTAAGTAGATAATCGAGAACTCAAATAAACAGATTTCCAAGAGAAATTCCTGTTTGTCCTTCATGAGACCTAGACACCTCAGCAGCTGGCTAGCACCTGCTGCCTTATGCTTCCTATTTCCTTTTTACCTCCACAAGCTCTGGAGAGACTGACATCACAGACCATCCTCTGGGCAAAAGGGCAGAGAGAGGTGATTCCTTTTTTAAAAAAGATTGTGTTAGACACCAGAGGATGAGTCAGGGCATCAGGTGTGGTGGAGGGTAGCGTCTGGGCGAGGCAGTTTAAGCTTGACTGCAGAGATATTCAAACATCTGTCCCCAGGCTTTGTGCACATAATTACTCAGAATTCCTGATTTTAAGCCCATCCTTGTTCAAATTAACAGAGTGATACTAAACCGAGTAGTTTATTTCTAATCCATGCCTTTATGTGTGACTATAAATAGACCTTTGCAGGGTTGTTAATGATTAAGTCCTACAATAAAACTTAATTCTCTAATTGCTGTAGTATCTGTTTGTAGAGTAGTAAATCTGTTTAATCTAATATTTATCAGTGAAAGTTTAACTTAACCCTGTTGGAGCTTAACAAACATCGATATGTGCTTCTTTATGTAGGTTAAAGGTCAAACTAATGTCAGCATCCTGAAACTCAATCTTAAAAATGGCAGCGGACTGAAAATTAGCGAATGCATTAAATCCTAATTATAAAAGCAATCCCCTCCACTCACCAACATGGAACAAATTACCTTTCAGACCCTTGGCAAAAATAAGCCATAATGTGAAATCCACCTAAACCATTGCAGTGGGAAAAATGAGGTCATCCAAAAAGGAAACCAAAGACTTGATTAGAATTTCAAATCTCCCCTCGAAGTGGGGCTTTCCACCTTCTGAGGAGGGGGACAGCAAGTGAGGGGGAGGAGAGAGGAAAAGGCCACTGAGGTTTCCTCCTCATAGATTGTGTGGAAACACTGGACAGATATCTGGTTGGGGATGAATCCTGAAAAGGTCACCTATAAATAGGGAAAGTTGAAAGACAGAAACTTTGTGGAAACATCAGATAATGACTGGGAGGACACTGAAATAGGATTATGGGTCAAATGAATTACAGATACACGGAGATGTACAAGTTCCTTTTGCATGACACAGAATAAAAGAGTTTCCATTCGTCCCAGAACAGTTCGAGGTGCAAATCAGCTAAAGGTGCAATCCCTCTTTCAGCCACCAGCAAATCTGAGGCTCGGTGATAAAGCATAAGCTCAGGGTAGTAAATTAACCGTGGCTTGGCTGTAAATGACTGTTTCCACTTGGCTCATAAAAAGTTTGCTATGTGCTTGTTTTGCTCAACACTGCATGTGCTTGGCCTGTTAAAATAATAAACTGTGCAATAGTATTATGGTAGAAAAAGGGGAAAGGCTACGGTGCAACAGGAAGCTTTTTAGATAGAATCACAATATGGCCATTTGTTCAGTCGATTCTAGTAAAGGTCAACGTGCAATCACTTATACACGCCCACTCTGTATGTACGCAACAAGTTATTGCTTGTCAAGCCTGCACGCTGTGAAACTACTATCAAGATGGAATTGCCCTCCTCGCTGGTTTCTCAGGTAATGTTCTGCTCCAGCACATGAGCCCACATGTTCCGGACTAAACCTCTCGTCTTGGCTCCCTTCCGAGCCCTCAGAGCACCTGTTGGGTGTCAGAGCTGGTGGGAGGAGGAGGAGGAGCACGCTGCTGTCCCTCTGCAGCCTGCTCCACCACATGGGACATTTGGTTTTCATTTCATGACTTCAACTTGTTGCTAACTCCGATCGCACAAAGCATAAGCAGATGGTTTGTGGTAATGGCTCCCTGGAATGGACTAGAAATAGTTATTAAAAAAGAGTATTAAAAAAATAATTTTTATCTTTAAACTTTCTACAGTGATAATGGGGGAATCCTCTGCATAAAACCTATCAATAATCAGGGGGTAAACATGTCCACCCTTGTGAGGACGTCAGTGGAAAATGGGCTTTGATAACAAGTACACAATGAGGTAACAGATGGATAAGAGCTCGGAGGGATTTTGACAAAAGAAACAAACAATGTGGTTGTTTTTTGAGGGAGATATTTAGTAACATCATGAGAGCCACTGTTGAGTCACCATTTCCACTTTGCCTGCAGATGACCTCTCCTACTGCACCAAGGGAACCACCTCCAAGGTATTCCGCTTCAATGTCTCGACCATGGAGAAGAACTCCACCAACTTGTTTCGGGCTGAATTTCGAGCCCTGCGGATCCCCAACCCCGTCGCCAAGAAAAACGAGCAGAGGATTGAGCTCTACCAGGTGCGTGAACTGACCGTTCATTTCCACTGTTAGTAAAGCGTAGGGGGGTAATACGCTTGATTTCTCTCAGAAGGCCTGTGTAGGTCAGCGAGAAAGATGAAAACATTTATATTAGGGTGTCCAACTCCCTCTCCTTTTTTCATGTGCTGATCATTATTCCATGTGCTTACATTCAAATGGATTCTACATTAGGACAAATTTAAGACCTTGCACAGCCGTTTTTAAGTAACCCTAGATTACATTTCGGCAGTTTCTCCTTTCCTAACTGTCAATCTCAAGGCAGTTGTCCGTCTTTGTTAGATCAAGTAATGCATTGAGCTTTCAACACGGGTTTATAGATCTGCACCTGCATGCGTGTGTTTATCAGCGTTTTTGTGAAGCGTGTTAAAGCTCGCATGTGTTAGATGTCTGTGTGTGGGGTAGCGAGGATTTTTTTTCTCCAGATTCCTCATTAATCTCCCATGAGAGACTAGGAGTAATGATCAGGTTCCAACATTTCCTGCCAGGGAGACAAGCGTCTCCGGACTGCATACCGCCTCAGAGGCAAAGCTCTGGCCAGCGCTGAATACAGACTGTCAGACCCGCAGATTGTTTCCAGGGGCCTGAGAGGAGATAGAGGCAGAGTCACCCACTGGGGGAGTAAACGGAGCCTCTCGCTCACCCCCACACATGAGGTGGGGGTGGGCTGGAGCTGATTGGCAGAGGGCTGACGCTGGCAGGCCTCTGGCCCCTTTTTCCCACAGGAAGGCAGATTAGATGCCGACAATGTTCAGGAACCTGGTTATCCATAGCACTGCAGTGGGTCTAAGAGCTCCACTCGCCACCCAAACACACATATTTCTCAGTGCAGATAAACACCTTTGTTCAGGAGTGCTGGTGGACTGTCTGAAACACACTGTTCAAGGCAGATTTTAATTTCCTCTACCATCAGTTTTGTACATCTGGGATCTCAATATAAGTTAGGACACGAATGCCTGCAGAGATACCAGGGGGCCTGCTCCTTGAACTGTGTGACACTGACACCAGGAGCCCAGCTAAACCCAAGATTGAACTGCTGATGTGAAGGACAGCCAGGTTCTCATTGGCAGAAGGGTAATACACAGGCATTAACTTGCAAAATGGGGATATCAACACAGGGAGTCACTTTTTCCATGAAGAGTAGACATTTGGCCCAAGGCATCCCGGAGAGTCTGGCTCAAACAGACAGCTCTGGTTCTGTGTCAGTGTGTTTGTGCATGCACGAGAGTTTATTGCAGCTGGGTCACATTTTCAACTTTTCCTCGCAGATCCTCCAGAAAGATGACCCCAAAGCCAAACAGCGTTACATCGGGGGCAAGAACGTCCTGACCAAGGGGACGGCTGAATGGGTGTCGTTTGATGTTACCGAGACAGTGAGGGAGTGGCTAATGTACCGACGTGAGTGAGGACACCTCAGATTTTCCTTGTATCACATATCCTGCCAAAGGGGACAAGTTCATTTAAAATGAAGGATTTTTCCTCGGGGAAAAATGTCAGCTCCCACATCCTTCTTCTTCTTCTCTGGTTTCCCTTCAGAGACCAATCTTGGCCTGGAGATCAGTGTCCATTGTCCCTGCCATACTTTCAGGCCTAACGGTGACATTATCGAGAATGCCAACGAGGTGCTGGAGGTCAAGTTCAAAGGTGAGACTGCGTTTCTCTGTGATGGGACCAAGTGAGATGGTTTGAGTCTTATTTAAAAAAGTATCAAATAAGTGTAAAAAACAACATTGCCAAGGATTAAAACTCATTTATATAGCTCAAGAAGAGGTGTGTCAAGATTCTCAGTCGGTTTGACATCCCTGATTGGTTACTTAGGGTTAGATCTATTAGAAAGTTGATATGACTCTGTATGCACAGTAAATACATAGCTAACCTGAGCAGCTGTCAAGTTCGGCTTACCACAAAGACAGGAAACAAAGACTAGCAACGCTCTGTCGAAAGACCAAAAGCTCACAAATTAACAAAATAAAAGTTTGATTTAAAAAACCGAAATGTAAAAACGACAAGGCCACTATTTCTTGGCAGATTGTGTTTCCACTGGACAGAGCCAGGCTATCGTTTCCCTTCTGTTTTGAGTCTCAACGTTAAGCTAAACCAACTGGTTGCTAGCTTTAGTCTTGTATAAGCACACATGAGAGTGGTATCGATAGTCTCGTGTAACTCTTACACAGAAAGCAAATAAGCGTATTTCCTACAATTTCAAATGTTCCCTTTTCCAAGCTTTATTGTGTCTGTGGTTGCGTGGTCTGTGTTTGGTCAGAATTAGGCCTCTGCTTTTGATCTCTCATAGTGAAAAGATGTTCTGCCAGTTTGTGTTTACGATCAAGAGCCAGATAACAATTCAGTTTGTTTGAAACGTTTGATTTGTGTAATGTCCCAGATATGCATCTATTGTTTGTTGAAATATTGGGTTTATTTTGATTAGTGCTGGTTTCAGGGTAATTTGTATCAGTAGGTTAAATAACATACACATTGATATAGTACTTTTCTAGTCTTAATGAACTCTCAGAGCACTTAACACTACAGGTCACATTCATCCATTCATCTCTCACACACACTTCATGGTGGGTAATGTGGGTTTCAGTATCTTGCCCTGGAACAGTTTTAATGGATTGGTCCACCAACCTTAAAACGAGTGATCGGATCACAGGCCACATTAAGGATGCTTTTAGGTGGGTTCAGACCTGTAATTAGAGCTGACCACTTGTGATTGGATCACTCAGGCTGGATGTTAATACCAGGTCTGAACGGGGGGGGCTCAGATTAGTGGACGACCCACTGTCCCTCCTGAGCAGTAGCTGCTCACAGCCAGTCGATAGAACAGGCTCTGTTTGGGTTAAGGTTTTAGTTTCAATGTCTGTTTTAGATGTTTCCCAAAAAAAAAGTGTATAATGTTTGCATATATATAATTACGTTTTGGGTAGTGGAATTTGGCACGTAATGGTTGGTCATTATTTATTGTCCTACAAATCTGCCTATACAGGAAGCTGTATCTGGTGATGCAGTCTTGGCAGAGTTGACTTTAGACTGTGGATTGGATGAAAGTCCAGATATTTTAGATTAAAATGTGTCTCTTTGGGATATTTTTCTTAATTTGAAGGCCCAATGCACCTTCTATTTTATTCATTGAATAAATTCACCTGAGGCCTATTTCTGAGTACCAGTTAGTCATTGTGCAGTGTCTGTTCTACAATAATGTTTTCTGGGATGACTAAGAATATGATTATAATAGAATAAAACTCACACTACTCACATTATTACACCGATCTATAAAAAGCTTTAGTCCAGTCATCAGGCATGTTCCTCCAGCAGCGAGCTTTGACGTCTTTTTGTTCAAATAATGGGATTTCTTTGTGAGAGGAAGAGAGAGACAGAGCATGGGAATACAATTGATCTGGTATCTCACTTAGCGCTGGAGCCCCGGGCCCTCGGTCCTGGGAACACTCCCGACTGGCTTGGCCACAAGGAATGTGCTGCCACGGTGCTCAGACGTTTGGCCCTGACTTAAAGAGGGGCGTACATATTCACCAGCAGCATCTCTCCTGAGATATGCACTGCTTAAGCTATCAGGGGCAGATTGGATGAGCAGACGCAGGCCCAGGGGGGAGAATGGAGGAAAGGAGGGAGTTCGAGGGACCAGTGTTAAATAAAGAGAAGGAAGAGAAGTGAGCCAGAAATGAACAAAGCCTGGCCTGGAGATTACAGTACCCTTATGTAAAACTGTCCACACTGATTAGAGTGAGGTTTTGGTTCTTGCCCAGGCATCTTTACAACTCATAACAAAGCTTCAGTATCTTTGTGCCATTTCTTTTCTCTGCTTCCCCCGGACTAACTGGACTTACTGACGTGCCTCTGCAGGTATTGAGGCCGAATATGACGACCTGAGCCGTACAAAAAAACAAAAGGAGCCGCTCCACCCTCACCTCATCCTCATGATGCTCCCGCCCCACAGGCTGGACGCCCAGTCCTCATCCCGCAGGCGCAAGCGGGCACTTGACACCAATTACTGCTTCAAGTAAGGCACATTTCCTCATCCTGGAAAATGTTAAGCACTGTTGGACTATTTTCATCGTCTTCAACTTTCCAAAATATTTTCTCTGGCTGCACCTGCTCTGTCAGTTTTGGAGATTTGACCGCTGCGTTAGCTGAGATATTGCAAGTAAATATGGCAGCTATTTTACCTTGAAGGGGGTGACATTTCATTGTCGAGTAGCAGCTGAGGTGTTATGCAATGGAAATAGCAGCTGCCACTTATCACAAACACATGGAAGATGAGGGCACGGGCACAGAATGCATAGAATAAGCTTGTTAATCACAGAGACGAGCATTACACAGGTATAAGCTGATACAAGTTGGGATCTGTCCCAGTACTATAAACCTCCTCTTAACACGCCGTCTCCTCGGCTCTGGATTTCCGCCGTCAGGCTGACAGACAGCACCTAAGACACCTGGGCCGACTCCAAGAGGGAAAATAAGGGCACACCTAAGAGTGGAATTTCTGAACTTCTCTCTCATCTCTGGCTTAGAGGCCATAAGGAGGAAAATGTATACAACTCTGAAAATTGTGAATTAATGTGAAATAAAAATCCTAATCCTCACTGTCCTCTCTTGTCTGCAGCAATTATGAGGAGAACTGCTGCGTGAGACAACTATATATTAATTTCCGGCAGGATTTGGGCTGGAGGTGGATCCATCAGCCTGAAGGGTACTATGCCAACTTCTGCTCTGGTCCCTGTCCTTACCTACGCAGTGCGGACACCACCCACAGCTCGGTGAGACAAAGTGTCACAACAGATAAGTTAACCCATGCACCTGTCTGCCACATGCGTTTGCTGATCCCTGTCTCCTTGTTTTAGCTGCTGAGCCTCTACAACACCTTGAACCCCGAAGCGTCCGCCTCGCCCTGCTGTGTTCCTCAGGACTTGGAGCCCCTCACCATCCTCTACTACGTGGGTCGCTCCCCTAAAGTCGAGCAGCTCTCCAACATGGTTGTCAAGTCCTGCAAGTGCAGCTAAACGTCAGAGCTTCAGGGCCTGTCGAGAGCCACGGGATGTGACGGCTCCCAGCACTACTCAGGAGCAGGTATGAGGGGTTAGAGGGGGGCAGCACGTGCTCCATGAGCGCCTCTTCCCTCTGCTTCAGCTTTTACCCTGAGCTCTCTCACGAAAAAACAAAGACGCAGTCCGCCACTCTGCTCACAATCATTGGCAGCATTTACCTAAAAGACTTCGTCAAACACCACTTCACTAACAGCGCTCTCAAACCCATCAGACCTCTTATTGACCTTCAACAATCGCCTTTCGACATCAGCGTTTGTCATGTTTTTTTTCTTTTTTCGTATTCCAGCATTTTGAACAGCCTTTACCTCAGTGTTACGTGACATTGACAACCGACAACAGAGGAACAGTAATTGGTTCTGCATTCTCAAGGACATCAAATAATAGCAGTAAAAAAAAAAAAGACAAAAAAATGAGTGAGAATGCAGACTGAACTCAGCAGGACAGGAGCAAGTCAAAGAGTGAAAATAGAAACACACGACTGTTTGTTGAGAGCAAACAGATCCTTGGGCTCTGACTTACAGGACAACTTCGAATGTCCAAGCTGGAAACTGACGCCGTTGCACACCACAGCTCCAGACACTGTTCATTTAGGATTAAATGCTGTTCAATGAAAATGATCTTTTGGGAAAATGAAAAAAAAAAAAAAAAACATGCTGGAAACCAACCTTTATTTCAAAGTAGTTTTTCCATGGTTATGTTTACCTCTGTAATGCAACAGGATGGAGATTCCAGGGATTGTTTTGTTTTAAAGTGAAGCCTTTTTGTTGTATGAGACAATGTACGTCACTAAGTGAACACTTAACTAGATCACGAACTGTAAATGATTTTCTTATTACTCTTGGAAACACTTTTTTTTATTAAAAATGAACAGTTGGATAGAATCGTTCTATTTTTGTTTATTGTTGAGTTTTTATGTATTATTCGGAGAACTTCATTTTAAAGGGTAGTAGAGTAAATTTAGACACAGCCCTTCCAGTGATTGACAACTTCCAGTGTACAGTAAATTTGGTGAACAAATACATTTACTGACATGATCAGAATGTTTCAATGTTTTATGTTTTCATGTCAATAACTATGTTTACATGGACACTAATATTCTGATATTAACCTGATTAAGACAAAAGTCTGAAGAAGACACAGTCATGTAAAAAGCATTTTCTGATTACCTTAACCTCAGTATTCTGACCTTATTCACATTATGTTGGAGTTTTCACAGCATTTTGTACATGTACAGCTGCTACCAACTGATGGACGACACATGCTCTGGGTGTAAAGAAGATGGAGGAATAAAGAGTTGTAGCTTTAGCAAAATTAGAAAAAAAACACATTTAAAACTGGCGGAATAACATTGGATGCTATGATATAGTGGACATAATAACGTAGATTGTAATTGGGCATGTAAACAGCAATATGAATGTTCTATTAGTAACCTATGCAAACACCATATTTGAAATATCATTGAAATAAGGTCAATAATAAGATTATTGGTGTCCAGGTAAACATACATTATGTTTCTTGCTACAAACTGCTTAAATGTCTCCAACAAAATATCACATTTCCATGCACATGTGGACAATTGTAAACAATCAGGAACAAAACAGATTCAAATATCAGACTGTAAAACAATCTTGTATCACCACAGATTACACACGTTGGATTCTAATGTTGGATTCTTGTAATACAGTGGTAATAAATCCACAACATGAAGTTTCACATCAATCACGACAAAAAAAAATCCAATACCATCAATTCTAATAAAACCAGTTCTGCTGCATTGAAAACTACAATCTGTGCAAAACCTCTCTGATAATAGTAATCAGTTGATATGACAAATACATGCATGAAATTCAAGTATTTCTGAGGTCATCATAAACATGAATCTATTGATATATAACAGAGTTGTATTATTCTTTTTACATGTCCTGAGTGAACTCCCCAAAAAACACTAAATATCTGCTGGTGCAGCATTAACCTTCATTACAAGCAAGGCTATGCATAACCAAGATTCCTCTCTATGTTATGCTTTCAGCTACAGAAGTGGCCAAGACGACCTTTTGATGGACAATGTACAATAAATACGAACTGATGCAATAACAATAATTTACTTATTATCCAAACATAATCAATTTGGTCCATCCAAGGAAAACTACATCAACAGTTTACAGGGACAATCACAAGCTCACAGTATTATCATGCTGGTAAACACGGAGCAAGGCAGGGAGCAATTGTGTCTTAGCTCTAACGATCGGAATTTCCCTTTCAAGCCCACGAGCAAAGGATGCTCTACTTTAACACATCCCTCGACAATGGCCACAGAATCTGATTTGGCAACTCCTCCAACAAGGGCCTAAGACCAGAAGCCACGCATGAAAGCAGCTTCTCTGTGTGCTCACCAGTAATGGCAGCAAGATGAGAAGCTGCTCAGGCGATCCCTTTGCTACAAAAAAAACATTTATAACCAAAACCCCCATCTCATCTGTCTGAATTACATTTTAGGGGGAAAACTGTCTTCTTGAATGGTTCGCGGTGCACTGAATGAGCAAAAAACGAAATGTTGAATCCTGTTGTTAAAATACCAAAAGGGCTCAAAGAACCATCTGCTGACGTCTATCTGTCAATGAAATCGTTCTGTGGCATCAGTAGCGTGGAGGGAATGAGGGCGGGCAACTGTTAGGATATCGACTGAGTGCAGCCAATGGGTGTGATAGGAGGGGGAGGGGGGGTGCGGGCACGGAAAAGGCCATCTGATGTTATGCTGCGCAATAAAATCCCAACCTGCGTCAAAGCTGGGAATTCCTGGCCTGGCAGACTGTCTGCTCGCATTTCTGTGGCTGTATCACCGAGAAATTAATAGGACCCTGTTCGATGTCTGGCATGCTTTCATCTGTTGCTGTTGTCCTCTCCCAGAATACACCTCTGGCGAGGATGTAGTTACATGCAGAAGCACCTGTCAGGCCGGCAGTGCGGCAGGACATGCCTCTGGTCGCCTTCGTGTCATCTGTGACTTGGCTCCTCGCCTTGGAGCAGCTTGCGGTACGCAGACAGACCTGGAGAGCAACACATGAGAGAAAAGTTAGTGCCAGAGGTAGAAAGGCAGTTGAACGTTTTCCTCGTGTGTACACAGGGGTGTTTATGTCAAACCTTAAAGAGTTTTTCTGCAGATGAGCCAACTAAAACCCTCCTGGTAAAGCTTCTGTTGATATTTTCAGTTATTCACGGTCAAGGCGGTTACCAGCATATCTGAGAACAGCCAGCTCAGTGCTTCGACTTTAGTATGACGGACCCCCGCACTCTCAGCCCGCTCGCCCCTCATCCTATCGACTGGCACGCGTCCAGGCATCCAGTAGAAAAGGCATTCCAAGTACAGTCAGCGCTGCCGTGTTTGTGCTCCCAAACAGTATTCCCTTTCATTCCCTCTCTGCACACTCTGTTTATTTTGGTGCTCTTTTACACTGCGGAGCCCGACTGAGCTGGAAAAGGAAAACATCTCCCCTACTTCCAATCTGATGACATGGCTGCTGGAAGCGGCTTCCTCTAACTCAGCAAAAGACAGATAAAGGGACAATGCTGCCTCTATCGTACCTCACTCCAAATGTCATGTGGAACAAAAACTTTTCATTCAGTGGCAAATTAACCCAAAAAGTCTTATAAATACTTTTTTCAAGGACGTAATTCACACAGAAAAAGTGTGTGAAAGTAGCTCAAATCAAATGGAGCCATCTTTCCTTGTCTTCCCAACACGCTATCATGCAGTTTTACTTTGATAGAGCCCGACGCTAACCGCCCTAACATGATCAGACTCCCATTAAGTGCAACATTCATTTCCTTCTCGAACTATTGCAATAAATCTCCTCACAGTCCCCAACTGTGAAGCACCAAGGACATCGAGAAAACTTCAAGGCGAGGACCGTAAAACATGTGGTGGAAATAATCCGGAGTTTTTAAACTCTGATATGGTCGTCGTCAAAATCCTTGCCTCATCTCGTGTCCGAACATGAACACATCAGTAGAAGAAGTCAAAGAAAAGGGGCGACGGGGTGAGCGAGCAGGAAAAGGTTTCAGAGGATGAAGGGAGAGTTGAGTTAAGAGAGTGCACAGGAGAGAGATAAAGGGGATGTTTGATTTATGACGGTTGACAGCTGATCATAGAGAATGCTCTCCATTTGGACTCGCTCTATACTCCCTGTCAGAGTCAATCAGGGCAGCTCAGTCATCTCGATACAAAGGTACACTGGGC
Organism: Paralichthys olivaceus; assembly: GCF_024713975.1. Lineage (NCBI taxonomy): Eukaryota > Metazoa > Chordata > Actinopteri > Pleuronectiformes > Paralichthyidae > Paralichthys > Paralichthys olivaceus. Next base: position 15,866,347 of record NC_091104.1, on the reverse strand, counting down.
AGCCAGAAAGACCTGACGCACTCCTAAGCCCCCACAAAGGCTGTGCCCCTTCTAATAACACCCCCACCCTCCCGAAGCACCACACAGAGTCTCTGTGTTACTTTCTCGATGCATGGGTAAACTGGCCTTGCTGACTGGTTTTTGGTGCTTGTGAGTCTTTTCTCGGATCAGACTTTATTTTTCTTTTTTTTTTTGAAGGCAAAAGAGTGAGGCATCTCCCCCACCCTTTGCTCCCTGAACGACGGAAAAAATGCATTCATGAAATTCAGAAGCTGCTCCCAACGGATCCTATTACAGTAATTGATGAGTTTGTAAGATGTTTGTTAACTTAAGCCAGCCTTCATAGTTCGGGGGGGAAAGAGGGAGAATGAAAAAGAAATGTTCTGGTCGCAGACACGCGCATACTTTTTTTAGGGGGGGAACTACTGTATTTTTCCAACTCCCTGATCTCTGGGACTGTGACACTCGCATGGTGTGATGAATGGTATGATCTGCTAATGCTAAGGTACAGTATAGGTCTCTGGAAAATGCCCCCTGATCAGACAAACAGATGTGTCCGTAAGCACAAACTGCTTAATATCACTGTTACTGCAATGAGCTCGACACTTTGCTCAGGATGGAAAGAGCTGTGGAAACAGGGCAGAGTGACAGGGGCACACGTGAGCGCGTGAAACCCACAAGTGCGCAGAGAGGCTGCAGAGCTCCGTTTTCTTTCCCTTGCTGTGATTTCTGGGGTCTACAACTGGACAGACGGTTTTGGCGGAAGGTCAGTAATTACGACTGCATAGGAATGGCCGACAGATGGGAATGCCTAAACTGTTCCCATCACTGGATCTCATTACAAAAGAGATTTTATCACTGTTACGCATCTTTATCCTACAGCAGTGATCTGACCTTGAGTCTTGGAGACATGACTTGGAGAAAAACAACACTGTAAAGTTTGTTTATATCCACTCAGTTCTGGTAACTTTAACTCTACTAACTCCAAACAGGGTACAACACAAGTCATTGGAACTGTGATCAACACAATTAGTGCAGTGCCCGTTCTAAACGTGCTTGTTTGGAATGAGCTGTTTGCTGGGCCTGCTGGTTGCAGCTTTCTTTCTGACACTATAAAAATGATTGTGCCACAGCAAAGATCGACGTCTGGACTGTCACAGACTCCTGAAGCTGCACCACTGCTGCTCCTCAAAGAACTGTTCACCTGCTTATTCAAAGTTAGGTGACGCTCGACTCAGCACGCAGAACCTCGAACTGGAGAATCAGCTGTTGTTGCTGTTTTCTTGAATGGGCCAGTTGTCGTGAACCCACTGTTGTCGTGATCATCACTTACATTGATGAGTTCCACCGCTGGTACAGCACACTGATCGCATGTTAATTTAAATGCATTATTATTAAGCACCAAATGAGACACTGCACTTCCTTGAGCCCTTAACAATACAAACACGAAGAGTGAAACCGATAAGACGACCAATTTTTTGGGATATGCCAGCCACAGGCAGAAATTTCTGGAATTAGTAGATGGATTATTATTTGGATAAAAAGTTATCTTTTACTGTGTGCTATATTTACACATCCTGCACTGAGCATGCGGGAGCTGTGTAAAGATATCCAGTGGTGTTTATCAGTCCTCCATGGGGAATGTCCACTATGCTTGGTTGAAATCACTGACACTGGCATTGAAAGGGCATAATTCCTCCTGCCCGCACAGTACAACCACCAAATGGACCAACTTACAGTACGATAATGTACTGAGCACGTGCGACACTGCAGCAACAGACCCACCTGTTTTACTGCGGATGGCTTCGTAGACCATGTGCTGGCCGCTGGTCGCGGTTCCGCTGGCTGAACTCTCCGAGGACGTCTGCCTGTGAATCAGACACAAGAAGAGTGTGAAGTGAAGACCGAGTTTTCCACGACAGAGTAATATGGTGACAAATCGGATTTGAAAGACACTGCTTATCTCCACAGGCCTGGACCCAGCTTCTGGGAAATCTCACTGGTTTGCTCCAAATGTATTGTTCTGCATGGAGCTAAATATCCAAACAAATATATAAAGATGATTGTCTTTGACAACTAGTGATTTGTGCGCATGATGAGTCATTGTGTCTGTGTGTGGGTGTGCAGTCAGAGGAGACTGGTGGGGGTTAAGTGTTTACTGAGTGCCTCCCATGAGCTATTGTGACAAGAAGGAGGCAAATTCCTGCTCCTTGTCCTTGGTGATGTGATTTTCACATTGGCAGGATTATTGTGGTGATGATGTGGAACTGCAATCACAAGCACACACAGTCTCTCTCATGGGGTGAATAGTGAATACAGTTGTGTCATGTATACCCTTTATATTAAAGTCAAAGCGCTCCATACAGAAGGTTTGAGATCATAGAAAACAGATTAGACAGCCTCTTGGACATAATCAGAGCAAATAGTGTTTTCACATGAAAAAATCATTAAATGGACCATTGAGGCGTGGAGCAGGAGCAGACACGTCTGTAACCTTATACATTAAATCAGTTAAGCATTTTTAGGGCGAACAATAAATAAAGCTTAGCTGGCATTAACCTCTCGCCCCATAACAGCAGCTTGCCAAAGGAGCATTAACACGGTAATGAGGGTACACACTACCTCCTTGTAAGGGGCTGCACAGTTGTTCTTTCATACCATTACACAACCACAAATAGAAGTGGCCCACTTTAAGCATGGCATACCTCGACAGGAAGTAACCCCTTTCATATTGAGAGAGAGAGAGAGAGAGAGCAAGTGAGCGAGAAACTTGACCTCGGGGTTCTTCACATCACTTTCTTTGTCAACAGTCTCTCGCTCCGTCACTTCAAGAGCCAGAAATATTGGAGGTGAATCAGAACTCACAGTGTGTGCACATGATATTTAAGCCCAAAGTTGAACATTTCACACTGCTCACACAGAGCTGAAGTTCTTATATCAACAGAGCTGATGTGCAGCTTTACTTTCTGTGTGTTCAGGTAGCTGGTATGTCCTAATGTTGCTGGGACCGACCGAAAGGGGATAAAGTTTAACCATAAACACACTTTTGGAAGCATCTGTGTGTATACAGTATCCTGTGAAAATAACTACTGTTGTGGCTGATTAATAGGGAGTGAAAGCAGCAGCGTGGCTGACATTAATGGCGCTGCCGTAATTGTCACCCTATTAGTAATGCCACACGACAGCCTGGGTTTCCGTAGTTACAGCTGCAACCAGCCAAACCTCGCAAACAAAATACCAAACAGGCTCATTTATTTGTGTTACAAATTGCTCCTTTCAAAGCCTCCACTGAAGTCATACCACTTTGAGTCCTCGCAGCTCCTCGCGCTGGCAGCTGTGGCATGTTGATAGACCAGAGAGCCCTGCCCCGCGGTGCGCGATACCAATGTGAAGCACATTCACTCCGAGCACGTGTGCCGCGTGTTAGCTGAGCCTTAATACCGAAGGCAGTGTCACTCAGAAACCTTGCCAAGGTCTAGTCATCTTAAAATAAAACAACATGCGGACTAGTCACTCAGGCCAATCACTGGATCGAGTCAGCACTTTCAAGCTATAGTTAACTGGAGAGCACCGTAGGAGGATTTTGTCGAGCAGGCTCACAGAGGAAATGATTTGGCCGCGTCAAAAATGTATTTCCTTTGCTGAGCAAGAACAAAAACATCTAAAGTCATTCAGATAAATAGATTCAACTATCAACTATCGAATATCATCAGGGGTTTATTACACATGTGGGGAACAGGAAAGATCAGAGCTGGTAAATTAGTATCAAACAACAGATTAACAACTCAACAGCTGGCGAGAGGAAGGTGTTTGGAGTGCTGCATAACCTTGAACTGTTTGAATACCCAAGCACAGTGATTCTATTATAAGTTGAAGGAGCAGAGGCATACACGCAGATACATTTCAGATGTGCCTCAATAACAGAGGTATTGAGTTGCCCCTGAAATAAGCGCTGGAAATAAAGGGAAGCAACTTATTATCCCACCATTTTCTGCAAACAATCATCTCCTTTTCCCCTGTCATTCTTTCTTTCCCCCTCTCTTTATTCTTTTGTTTCATTGTTTCCATCAGTGCATTTTTGGTCCTGAAGCTTCCGTTTTTCCCACACTCTCCCCCTGTCACACTGGTCGACCGCAAGAATGCAGGACAGAGGAGAGTGTGAGGGGGCTTTGGAATTCCACATGCTGAGGGTAAACACAGCGACTGCCGGGCAGACGCACACACACCGGAGCAAACACGGCACCTACCCGGCTGCCCTAACCTATTCTACAACCCCTTCACTGGACCACTGCCTTCTTAACTCCTCAACTGCCACGGCCCAGTCGAGTAAGACGAGTGAATTTAACACATCAGCAGAGCGAGTTCTGTGCGCAGTGCTACCTACTACTCTCAACCACATTGAACCTCAACTGCCAGCAAGCACATAGCCTTGACACAAATGAATCAAATCACACAGAGAAAAGTGTCAGTGGGAAAATAGTTTCACTCTATTGGCTAAACTAAAAACACCATATATTGCTTTCATTCTCTGTTCTAATCCAGTTGTGGGCTTTCTTCTTACACAGAGTGAGTGTGAAAAGCACTTCATCATTGATGCAAGGCTTCTTTAAACAAGCATTCAGCCCTGATCACAAAGGTTTGCTGTTGTTGTGTAATTTGGCCAGATGTTGCCGAAATAAAGTCATAAAATAAGTGAGGGGAAAAGCTGGCAGTTCTGCTCAGTCTCACTCTTTTCCTTTTATTTCCCCCTCTGTGCTCTTCAGCTTATCTCCAAACCAAACAGGACTTAAACCGTGCTCGGAGCTCGGGCCCTTCCATTGAACCGAGCTCTGTTTACGGTTCATGCAGAAACCGGTCCAGTGATGAGGTTGTTTACTGAACGGGCAGATACAGCCTGCAGCCAAAAGACTGGGAGCACTCCACCGCACACATGTTTGAACTCTCTTAAGCATTAGCCATGTCCTGCTGAACTCAATGTCTCCCTCCACAAGCACTGGCCAGTCAACACTACCCCACTGCAAACACTTAATGGAGACTTTGTTAATCTTTTCTCTTTAAGCTGCATGCACTCGGTTGTGAAGCTGGTCTTACTTGATGAGGCGTTTTGTTGTCGTTTTCCTGATCTGTCCCTCTCGAGCACTGCTGGGCGGCTTTGGGGCGAGAACGGGACTAACATAAGTCTGGATGTGGCCGTGGACATGGCTGTGATTGGGCCAAACATGAAAGCTGGATGGGGGACAGCTGGATGAACTTGCGGGAGTCTGGGAGAGTGGAGCGCCCGTCTGTTCTGGAAATGGAGCCTAAGAGACAAAAAAGGCAACTGTTGTTTAAGGTCAATAGCATTAAGACAATGAAACTACTTTTCTTATTTTTATAAACTCAGGTTTCCAGTGAGAACCTTGGGTGCAGTTTAACTTTTATGGAGAGTCAACAACATGGCTGTCAGTATCATTAGAGTATCTACAAACAATGATTACACACTGGTCGACCATTAATTATAATCCTGAAAAGCCAGTAACACTCATTACAGAAACAAGTCTACAACAGCAAAGGGGCAATAATCACCTTTAAAGCTTAGTCCATAAAAGTAATAAGCTTGGTGCTAGCAACTGTTAAAGGAAACTCTTTTTAATATGTTTTTTATTAAAGGGACTATATTAGTTTGTGGAGATGTCATGTGTGGTGTTCCACAAGGATCAAGTCTTTCACCACTGTTTATGGCTAGAAAAAAAAGTGAAAAAAAAAAAAAGTTAAGCATCAAACTGTGATTGATGCTTAACTTTTCTGTGTTGGTATATTTACTTAAAACAAGTTTGTCAAGAAAATAAGAATTAAATATATTTCTATTTGGCATTATGTGAGACTGAACTTACTGTAATCTATTTGCTTCAAAGAGTAAAAACACTCATAGGGAAGTCTTGCTTAAAGGTTAGTTGTCACATGTAAGAAACGGTTCATTAAGATACAAAAGATAAGGTTGTCTTTGAATCCAGATGTTCCAATTGGGTAAAGATTTAGTGTATCCTGCCTCTCTCCCAGAAATGGATTCAGAGTAGTTACAAACAACATTCGATTTTTCAGTTGTACATATTTTAATGGCTTTATTCTATTCATTATTCTAATTGTGGTAAATGTAGTAACTATGCCAACTGAATATTATTTAAGTCTGTACAACTGTCTTCGGTGTCATGACCTCTGTCCAGCACCACTTCAGAAATACATTATTCACACAATTAAACCTGCTTCATTCATATCATTCTGTATATTTTGTGCCTTGTATATAAAGTTACCTGATTCCATAAATGGAATAAGGAAGTGTGATTATATTTAGTTTGGGTTTGTCATGGGAAAAAAATGTTACCTCTTGACATTAAGGTGAAATATCAAAGTTCTGGATGTGAATTAGTGAAGGTATTACTCAAATGCCATCCACTATCAAAACAAGCCCAACATTTTTCTGACATTGGCTGCTCTGAAAAGCAAATTCTTCACATTATTTATTTGCTTATACAAGGTCTCTTCAAAGGCTTGGGAAAGGGGAAATACAGTTTTCTGTCGACATTATATTTTAGAGCCACATTTCAACTCTGTCCTTGCTGGGGAATGCTTCACATACATTCCATCCACATCTCATGTCAATGTTATTTTCTCTGCAGCTTTATACGGCTATCTAACAAGCTAATGGTTTTCCAGCCTCAGAGTGCAGCCATTCAAAGGGGGCCGGCGGTGTGACAGGGAATATCTGATGTAATTTCTGTGTTGATAAATGAGAAGCTGAGTTTCCAGGTTGCGAGGCCTATGGCCGCAATTCAGTTTTAGCGGGGCCAGGAAGGGCACCTTTCTTTGACTGCCAGGTGGCCCAGGGCCAAGCCTGTGGAGGAGCCGTGCAGTCTGCACCCAGTAACTGGAACGTGGACCGGTGCTCCAGAACAGCCCTGTGTCTTTTTCTCTCACACAGAAGCACACATATAGACAATTATGTGTACTAGCACTCACACTCTACAAAGTACTTTGAGTTGTGTCTTCAGCTAATTCAAAAGCAAAAAAGAAATTTTCCCACGAGGGCAGAGAAGCCAACAAGGTGAGTTCTCAGATATGAAGTGAATTTGTATCGAAAAGACCAAAGCACATCTCTCATGCTACTCAAAGCAAAATGAAGTGACTAAGACAAAGATTTAGCTCATCAAAAATAATCATTAAGAAATACATTGGCAAAGTTTAACTGTACTCTACACATGCAGTCAGAGATGTACCTGGCTCCATGTGCCTGAAGGATGATGGGGAAACTTCCACAACAAGAATTACTGGTCAACTGTGTTTAAACCATGAGGCAAAAAAATTAGAAGGTGAATGGAACAGAGAAAGGCAAGGGATCACTTTCATAAAGTGCCTTGCGTAAGACCACTGGACCAAGCCAAGAGAAATATCACCTTAATTGCATTAATTAAGGGCCGACCAAGATGGTGAAAATCAATGACGTTAGAGCAACTGCATTACTCAGGACCCATCGGAAAAAAACGGGTGCATCCAATCATTCCAGCCTGTGAACTGTCCCATGGCACTCTTCTGTCTCCAATTCTCTCAGTCCATAGATTGCCTCCACAAAATCTCTGGAAAAGAATAAATACACTCTTCCTGTTCGGATCCCCTTTCAAAGTAACTGCACAGAAAGACGGAGGGCCGTTTTTTTTTTTTTCTGGACATTAAAATTACGCTGTGCGAAATGACCAAGAACCCTCTACCTTTCTAATCTCCCTCTAAAAACAGCCAAATCACATCAGTCATGGCCACTCAGGCACGACTAAAAGGTTCTTTGCCGCTACATTACGACCGCTGAGAAAATCATATCCCCAAACTTTATTTGTATTTTAATGGGAACACAAATGGAGCTCAAATCTGATATAAACACTAATGGTAAGACTCCAAACTCCTGATGGACTCTGGGGTCTATCTAGTGCCCTAATATGCAGTATTCCTTCACCTTTCAATACAACCCTAACCGAGTCACTCAGCCAAACAGTGTAATCTATGGGTGAGGAGTCATGTTTGGCTCTCCAGGAATGAGCTTCTGTTGAGAACGATGTTCCCACCGAACACCATTTTGTAACGTGGTTTGGGGAGAGATTCTCTGAATAGTTTTCTAAGTGCTAACATGAAAGCTTTCCCTCTCATGTGGGTGTCTCTGGCACTGTTTTGGACAGCATTGTGCTTAGGTAAGGGGATATTTTGTACAGACACAAATATGAAGCTTTTCCTGAGTTATAACTCAGAATTTCTTGTCAACGTCGTTCAGTTTAATTCAGAGCTGATTTTTGGAATAAAACAAGACGAAACTAGGGTGAACAACTCATTTTCACTTTTTACTGAATCCCAATCTAACAAAATAACAGAAGTCTGAATTCTTGGGAACAAGAAATCTCAGTAAAATGACACTGTATTAATGAAGACACAAGAAGTTTCTTTACAAAGACATCAAAGTGCCTCATTCTACGTTACAGGAATTTGAGCATGCTGGGACACAGATAATATTTCAGCAACAATAAATTCAAAGCAAAGTGTTGACAGGACCTTTAAGATTAGACATTATCATATCATAAAACAATTGACAAAGTAAACTAAAATCTCTCTTTTGTACCTGATGTCTGCACTGGCTCTGGTCCAGGAACTGTCGAGACTGGAGTTTCTGCTGCTGTAGCTGCTGGATGGCAAACTGAAGCTGGTAGCTTCCCTGGGTGGGTTGGTAGCGCTGCTGGGGTTTCACCCCTGTCACCAGGCTGTAGGCACTCTGCATCTGCCCTTCCCGAAGACCCTCATCTTCCATCAGGGGCCTGTGGCTTAGAGAAATATAGAGATGTCAGTGAAAAAGTAGACAGAATTTAAATCAACACACAGCCAGTTTTTCTTTGACTGGATTATGTAATTTGGGTGTCAGTTTAGTGTTTTAGTATTTTCACTTTAAAAGACATTCAATAACTGAGAGCTTCACCTCCCACAACTCACTGTTAAGAAAAAATATTTTGGAAATATGCTCAATCATTGTCTTCAGAGTTAGATAAGAAGGTCGACACCACTTTCATATCATATCTGTTTAATGTGAAGCTACAGCCAGCTGCCTTGTAGCGTATAGCTTAGCATAAAGACTAGAGACTGTGGACAGAAACAGCTGTTCGGCTGTTTTCTATCTTTATGATAAGCTAAGCTAACTGGCTGTAGCTTAATATTAAGATGTTTTCATGTAGAAAGTGTATTTCTATTGACCCACTAGAAAATTAAAGTCCCCCTCCTGTGAACATCAAGTTTTAAACATGTTAACATGTCTTGTTCCCCTTGTGCCTTCTATGATAAAAGGCATTTTGAGTGACATCAGCAGTCGACACCATGGCTTGAATATGTAATTTTGAGGAGCATAGACAAAAAGAAAAAATGTGTGATAACATCAATTGCAGTGAATCTTAATAATGTATGATGTAGAGGTGTTCACAAGCTGCTAAAATGATTTCCTACAACAGTCTTTCCAGCTGTTTTTTTTCTAATCCCTGTGTTCTCATATGAAGCTACAGCTGACTCAAAGCTGTATTCTTCTAAACAGATGAGAACTACCTGCAATTGTGCTGGTGCACACTTTAGCGGCTTCATAAAGAACCATATACCAGCAGTGCATTTGCCAACATCTTTTAGTTGTCAGTTATTTCACCATTTAACCACGTGTTGAGTAGAAACACCACCAGCAAAAATTTAAAAAGACAAGACAGCTCACAGCAACCCAGTTGCAGGCGGCTGGGCCCACAGAAGCCCCAAGTCAAAGTGTGCAAATCAGAGTCACAGTAGAGGGCACGCCTGTGGCAAACTCAGGCTGAACTAAAAACCTTTCCTCTTTGCCTCAGTGCACCTCAAGCTTCACGTTCCATTCACATCACAAAGCCACAAACTGGAAGGCAAACCTTTTGACGAGCTCCACGAGTTTGTAACTGGATTATCTGTCATTAGGACTAAGCCTGTTTCAGCCTTTTTTTTCCTTTTGGCCCCTGCTAAAGCAATGAGGTGACCACCTTCTCCTCAGACACGCTTAAATTGAGTCTATGTGGCCTCTGGTGTGCTGCTGTGTATGTACCACCCCAGCCAAAAATAATGTCATAAAGAGCACTATTGGGAGATGCGTGTTAAAATATATATCATTTTGAAAAAATGAAAGGAGACTGAGAGATACAAGTACAGTTGGAGAAACGGGAGCCCTCTGGGTCTTAATAAATAAATAAAGGTTCTCGGAAATTCCACCCATTATATGGAATAACATTTGTCTATTGGTCTATAGGCTCAAAGAAAACAATGAGTCTTAAAATAGCTACAATATTTTAGAACCAAACTATGACAAGTTCTAAAATTAGAATTCAATTAGTCTCGAGCAACAATGCACAGTGTGGGATAATAATCTTGTGTCGCTCAAGTGAAAAAGTATTTGTGTCCAGTGTAGCCAAAGAAAGACACAGGGGATCTTACACTCATGTGAACATACTATCCACCCATGCGTTTCTCAGTTCATATAATGGCACATATATTACAAAAACAACTGGTGTGACCGCAGGCCAATTCAACTCTTTCAGCTTCTGGAAACAAAGACTTGTCTGTGAACCTTGCAAGGCCAAAGATTCTACCACGCCAGGAGACAAAACAAGAACTTGTTCTTTGTTTACAGCAGTCATTTCCTTTAACTTGGCTGCCGTTTGCACGCTGGACCACTGGGACCTTCAGTAGTTCCATTTTATTAGTATGTGGTCTGAAACTCACTCTTTTTCAGGTGAGGAGCAAAAGCTTTCCTTGAGTACAATGTCACTGTAACACCCTAAGGAGAGATCTTTCCAAAGAAGGATTGTCAACACAACATCACGCAATAAATACTGGAGATCACCATGATTTAAAATCAGGAGAAAGCAGAGGTCAGTCCAAAACGGTAACCAATGAAATAGGGGGAAAAAAAGGAGAGAGAGGAACAGTTTTACATCTGAGTTTCTCATCACTAGAACAGCACATGTGCCGAGCTCAAACTATCTGGGACTTCCCTCCCTGCCGGACCTCTGCTCGTGGGAGTCAGCTCACTCCCCGGTGAGCTCGCCATCCTTTAATACGCGGATATAAATTACTGTAGAACAACACAGCGGTGCAAGTTGAGCACATGTGCCGCATCAATCTAACCCAGTGTGAATGTGGGAAAATGGACGGTATGAGTTGAGATGACATCATGCTACAGTATCTCAAATCCCTGCCAGGTCAGTGTAAACATCAGCCACCTCAGGAGTGTGAGGGTATTTCCAGCCATTAATCAGTGTTTGTTTACTGTGTTTTACTGCAACAGTATCACAATGAGTTGAAATGTCCTAAAAATACTGAAGTGGCTACTATCTGGAGATGTGTTAGAACGAACAGGGGGGATGATGATGATGATGATGATGATCCTGAAACGAAAAGTAAAACCCAGAATATCTTGATATTTTGAACACGTACTGATGTAAAATGTCCAGTTCTGTGTTTTACACATGGAAAAAATTAAGAAGCAAATGTACCTGACAGATTTAATTTCAAACAACAGCAGAGATGATTGAGCTATATAGTTTAAAAGTGACTAATAAAACTAGAATGGCATTCAGTAGAGCGAAATACCTCCACCAAGGCCCAACAGTCACCAAGCCGCAGAAAATTCCACATACTCATAGATGACAAACAAATATGCCTTTTTTGAAATAGTTAAAAAAATTCCCCTTGAAAGATATTGATCGAAATGTTCCTAGGTTTGTGGGGCCCACTATCTAGCATGGGTACCATGGAGACTGGAGTCCTCCTGCAGCACCCACAGGTTAATTTCTTACCTGGCCTTTTGGTGCATGTCTTTCCATGGTCTCTCTAACCCTTCCAAGCAAATTCCTGGGTTCGTCTGTACCAGAATTGAATTAGTTCTTTAATTGTCCCATTCTCCAACCAAGTTTTGTGGCAATCCATTTTGTCGTATTTTAGTTATCCTGCTGACAAACCAAGCAACCATCAAACCAACTAACGGACTGATGTGAAAACATAACCTCTTGGCAGAGTTTGTTATGAGGAATTTTAAATGTTTCGAGTATTTAAAATCCATCTCCCAAGTTTGACTGTTTGTTCAGCAAATCGGCTGTCAAAAAATCCTTTGAGTATTATACATCGCAACCAAGTCAAACAGCAATCTGACAAAATATTGAACAGAACTAAAAATACTCTGCATAAGCAGAGTTGTGGTATTTCTCAGTTCACTGTGCTGGAGCGAACATAACACTGAAGGAATAATAGTTTTGTGGTCGTTTGTTCGTAGAGGAAGAAGGAAACAGGGAGGCCATGGGTGCTGCAGCTCATAACAGATGAATGATTGGATGATAAAATGACCATTATTACAATGATAAGGACAATTGGCTGTCTGAAAAAGTCACCTAACCAAACACAACAAACTGGCTGTTCTGAAGTTCTCGCCCTGACTGTAGCCTGAAGGTCTGGTTCTCTTTGTTCCCATTAATTCACAAGTACTCAGTCAAAATCATCATATATGTACCAGGAGGTCCAACAGCGGAAATGAACCCAACTGTGGGTGTGCAAAGATGTGCAGCATGGTTCAAAGCTCCCCGGTTGTCAGCACAGTGGAGTGAGGGAGCCGCTCAGAGTGCTGATGCAGCATACCTGGTAGATCCTGGCAGCCGCACTTCAAAGAGCCGTACTATTCTTTGAAACCCATCATACTTCACCCCTGTGGTTGCTTTAAACAGCCAGCGAGCTTAACGGTTTCAGTATGTTTGGCACAAATTGTCAGCCTTAGTGTGTGGATGCATGTGTGTGTGTGTATGTGTGTTATAAGAAACAGCACTGAGGTGAAATCAAGGTAATTTATCCTAATTTCTTGTTAAAGAAACTTTACTGCAGTAAGAGGTTCCTGCCAAACCAAGGGCTGAAGTATTGGGGTGCAAGAGCTTTTTATTTTACATGCCAGTGACAAATAGGAAGATAAAGGAAACTAAGCTTTTTTGATGGAGAGATTTGAAATAATCTAATGTAAGCTACATTCCTCCTCCTTTGAATATGAAACGTGAAGCTATACTATAATTTATTATCTGGTGAAAGAAGTGTAAAAGCAGAAACATTTAAAGGGAGTCACAAACCTTAGAGAAAATATATGATCCAGCAATGCATCAGAACTCCAGGAGTTGATCTTCAGTATCATATAGAGAAGCTACATGATACCCTCCATAAAATTATATATTCTGTTAAAACTCTCTTTCTTGGCTTGTGGAAATAAAAACATTTTAAAAAAGAGAAAAGGCCAGACATTCCTGGCATTCTCTCACAGCTCGATACACAAGAAAGGGCTGGATTGGAAAAACAGAGTCCAAGATCAGGGCCAAGCTGTCTGAGAGACTGTCACTCACATGTCAACAGAAGAATAAGAAAGGAGTGGTGGGGCGGTGACCATTGACAATTATCTTTCAATGAATTACACACCCTGAAATCGCCACTGGGTTCATTATCAAGGTCTGGTGCCACAGACCACAAGCATGTGATCATAGTCTGTGCTTCTGTTTCCTTCCTTCTCCTCTCTGAAGCAGTGTGAGAGGGGTGAGGAAGGAGGAATTTCAATGGTTGCAGAGGCAAGAGCCAGGAGCAGACAGACTATGTGGGTGTTGACACTGCACCCCCCGCCCCCACCAACACCACCACCACCACCACCACCCCTCCAACGCAATGTTTTAAGCTGCCAGCATGCTTCACACACTCCCGGCATTCAGCTGCCAATTCTGCTGCTGCTTAGCTCCACACAGCACAATAAAAGAAAAAAAAAAAACAGGGAACAAAATGCCCATTTCCACACACAACTCACTTTCCCAAAGACAGGCTGGCACTCCTGAAAGCTTTTTCCAAAGGCTAACAATCTTCAATCTGAAAATTTGTTAGAGACCATTAAAAAAGTCTGAGGTTCTATTGAGTGTGACCATAGGCCGTGATAATCTGCTTCTCTACAGTAAACACTTACAGTTGATCAGTCACTCAAAAGAAGATTGCTACTAATCTTGGGGTAATAATTGACTCAAACCTCTGTTTCTGTTTTCACTCCTGTTCTTTTTTTTTTCTCTCAAGGCAATTTACCAAGTTATATATTTTTTTATGAATTCCTGATTTGCAAAAAGTTGGGCAGACTTTTATCTCATCTTGCCTTAATTACTGTAAAGCACTTTAATTGAATCAGCCAGAGCTCCTAATAGCCCCTTCAATTTAACCAAAAGCTGCTGCCCGGGCCAATCACTGGCATCAACAGTCATGAACACATAACCTCTGCATTCGCCTCCCCACTCTTTAGGTGACAGTTCCTATTGTTTTCAAATTCTATTTTTCATTTTTAGACATACGAGACGTAACTTCAGCAACTAGGTGTCTCTTAATCAAAACATATACAAAAGACCTAGTTTGAGGATGTCATGAAGCAAGTTTCCTTTACCAAAAATCTAAATTTATATTCATTCTAAGTAATAATAACAAAAGGGTGACTGAGTTCCCCCCACATTATGGAATTTGCCCCCCTAACTTCTCTAGCCTCTTTTCAATCCCTTCACATATAAACTTTTCACATTCTTCAACTTTATATTTTGTTCATTTATATGGATGTTTGACCTTCACATATACAAGTATGTACATATTTTGCAATATTTTTGAGATGTGTTCTGCAAGAGTATGAGAGTAAATCCTGACCTTACATAAATGGTGCACAGAAATTCTGATTGGAATTTGGAGAGAAGTGAAGAAACCTCTTCTGTGAGTAAAAGATCTGAAACTTAGAATATTTCCATATTCAAAGATTCTGGATTTTATGGTGAGGGAGATGGGGTGGCTGTGATTTTTTCTTTTTTCTAAGTAGGTCAAATACAACTTTTGGTGGAAAAGCAATTTCAGACCCAAATTAACATTCAAAGACTGTTTTAATGTCTAAAAACATGTCTTGAGTGGATTTTAAATTTTCAAAAGAAACCTTGATACATTTGCCTTTTAAGGAAAAAAAACAAGATGCCATGCCACATTTCTTTGGACTCACCCAGTGCTGCTGGGTTTATCTGTTCCAGAGTGAACAGCTCTCACTGGGCCTTGTGCTGCAGCAGCAGTGTGCCGTACTTTAGGGTTCAGAGTGAAGCACTCTCTGCCTAGCATCCTGTTGGCCAGGTTTAGATTGGTCAGCTGTGGGCAGAGGAGAAGACTTTAAGAGATTATTCCACTTAGACAAATTAAATGACATTTTCATTACACTTATTGTAACAGGAAGTTGGTGTTCTATTGTTAAATCAATGTTAAGTCAAGTCTGTGCACTCATATCTTGCTACCAGCTGGCTCACACAGTGTTGAGAACTATGTTAAACTTATAATGAAGTGCTCGTGTTTTAAAATGTACACACCGCACATGGCACAGCTAGTCTCCGCTCAGCACTAAATCCAGCCATTATGACTTGTCAGGCCAAAAGTGTTTACAACCACATCAGCACTACTGAAGCAACTGCACCTCGGTGCTGCCCCGCACCCTGGGAACCATGCTTGGCACTGAAATCGAATGTTAGAATTAATCATACCGCTCTGGGGTTTTATTTACTTTATTTCCTGCTGCGTAGCATTAAATGTTCAATGGGAAAATTGTAAAGCTGCCAAGCCTCCTACAGCGTGAAAAATGTGTCAGCATGATGTTACTCAGCTATGGCCTTAAGTAACTTATCAAAGTAGACTGGTCATGTTCTTAGAAACTATTTAAATATATGAAGGAAATAAAAGCATATACGGATGAATATGGATGTATACAGTATAATGTATACAGTATATATTGTATATGGATAATACACATAGATATATAGTATATAGTATAGATAATGCAGGAGTTGTTGAGGAAATGCCACAAATCATTTAACATATCTGAACAAGAATATAGATAGAAAGATAGGTAGACAGGTAGACAGATAGGTAGATAGATAGATAGATAGATAGATAGACAGACAGACAGACAGACAGACAGACAGACAGACAGATAGATAGATAGATAGATAGATAGATAGATAAACTGTTATATGCTGTATTTTGTGCATCATCTTAAGGCATGTACACTGTCTTGATTCATTGAGACAAGTTTGTCTTATATTTCATTGTTGGGCACAAAAATACACAGGTACACATGTACAATCTTTATCGTATATACAGTATGTGGCCTGTAGCATGTGTGAGTAATTACCAAAACCTTAGAGGTCAACTTGTGTAACAGGGTGTTGTTCCTGTTTACAAAGTTCTCCATTTAGTTCAGCAAGTGATTTAATGACTTCAAATCTGAGCCCTGAAAAAGCGTAACGTCCTCTGAGTCTTTAAGTGCAGAACACTGGACTGTTTCACCCTGAAAAATAAACTGCTGCCATTTCCAGGATTAACTATTCAGAGGAAACACAGCAAACTTCTTTCAGACCGACAGAATAATGTACAGTCAAAAGGAAGCTATAAAAACTGCAGTCTGTGTGGTCTGGTACCATCACAAAAAACTTTGACAGAAAAAAGCCAGTGAGGAAGAGGAGAAAGAGGAGGAGGAGGAGGAGGAGGGGGAGGGGGAGGAGGAGCAGGGAAGAGAGGTTTCGGGGCTCCCCAGGCCAAAGGACAAACCTTTGGGGAATATAGAAAAAGGTGGTGATGGAGCAAGTGAAGCTGCCGCTCCCCTGCTCAGTGCCAATTTGCCACATTCCTCTATTTATAAGCATCAATTACCACAAAAAGTGGCTGCTTGTTAAGTATCAACAGAAATCACTCCCCCATGGTGCATCTGATAATGAGACCTCACACAGAGCTGGGGCTTGATGCGGCTCACCACTGTTAAACCCAGCCAGCTTCAAACCCCAGCTCCAGACTCACCCCCGCACCAGCCCGAGCCCACAGGCTGCAGGCGAGCTGAGGGCTGATGGCGGAGGAAGGTGCGCAGTAAGAGGCAGCAGACCCCCCGGCTCTGACAGGTCTGCTGAATGAACGAGCAGCGAGATGCTGCGCATCAGCATGAGGTCAGAGCCAGGTTTACACATCAACACAGAGAAATATCAGAGACCTCACAGTGAGAGACTACTGAAGAGCGGCCAGATTCCTCTTCCTTTCATGAAACGTTACAGCTCAGATTACAGTTGCTTCATAACTCAGCACAGTTTCTTTATTCGAACACGGTGAAACGTTCTGCTCCAGGTGGGTGTAGCTGTTGGCTCTGTGGGTTAAAGAGGTTAAAAACCTAATTAACTCACGTGTTGTGTGAGCAGGTTGATGTGACTGGAGCTGGCATAGTTGCGAGCAACCTGCTTATCCGCCAGCTTTTGCAGGGCTGAAATGAAGGCCTGCTGGTTAGACTGGGCCTGGGCAGAGAGGGAGTTTAACTCCTTAAAGGCCCCCACTGAGTTTGACTTAAGTTTACTGGAGCTGCTCCTCCTGTTGACTGAAGAGAAAAATCAGAAGACAGATGTGAGAACATATAAGGCCGAGTTCAGACCTGGTATTTCCTAGACCTAGTGTTTCAGCATCAAGGTCGTCTGTTCACACCTGCATTAAAATACGTCCTGAATGTGTCTCCTGTGACCACTAGGATTTTATTTCCTCACTCTATATGCAAATACACATGTAGGTCATTTTGGTTTTGTCTTTTTTGTCAAGCACACCAACAGGAAGCCGGTGTAGGCCGTGGAAGATGCGAGTGCATGAATCCTCGCGTAGACATAATACTAACAAACCCACAACAAGGGCGGGACATTTTCATTTGGTTGGGATGTTTTGATTTTGATGAATTGATTGCACACAAAAAAACAAGCGCAGAAGAAAAGGGTCTGAGAGCAGACATTTCACGTGCACATAGAAGCAGCACAAGTGTGAAGAAAAGATCTGAAGCTGGGGCGCTGGTAATATAAGCACACGCGAGGCATATTAGAGTGCAAGCGCAGAGTTTTGAGTGAGAGCATTACATAATCTGAATGGAAATCAATAAATCCAACCCTCAAACTGAAAGACCACGCTCTCGAATCAAGATAGGAAAAAAGACTCACGTGTTGTGAGACAATGAGTGTCCCAGACAACCTTTGAATGTGGTTTGAGTGATTAAATGTCAGGACGCATTCAGGACACATTTGGGTGCATTCAGACCTGTACTTAGCACTGACCACTTGTGATCGGATCACGATGGGATTACCAACAGGACTGATGGTAATCCCAGGTATGAACGGGTTTAAGACTGAATCAGACAACAATCAGTGCAGCACAGACCAAGAAACAAAAGGTTTACGTTGGCCTGCAGATGTGGGTCTTGAGAGCTTCTGGCTGTAGATGTGCGTGGCACTCTGGATGGATGAGGCTGCCCCAGAACCGGACGTGAATGTGGTGAAGGACTGAATCCTCCTGAGCTCCTGGGATGGTTGCGCGGTAGAGACTGTGTTAGAGCCCGCGGAAACAGCTGTCCACGTCACTCTCGGGGGTTGCGTGACCATAGGGGCAGAGGTGTACGCAGGAGGGTCGGAAAGAGTCTCAGAATGACAGAACTGAGACTTTGCCAAGCTCTGTGCGTAGGACGGGGGCTGTAGAGCGGGTGGTGGTGGCGGTGGTGGACAGTGAAGAGGGAGGGATGTTGGTGCAGGGGAGCAGTGCTGCACATGAATATGTGTGCAGTCTAAAGTCACAGGAAAGCCAGAGTAGTGCTGAGACGCATGGACATCTGGCTGGGCTTTACTGGCTCCAACCGCTGCCTGTTGTTCTTCAGACAGCACACGTACAGAAGGTTGACGCTCAGCGGCCTTGATGTCTGGGTCACTGCTGACTTTCCCCGTGGAGAGCGAGGACTCTGAAGTGCTGGAATCCTCTTTGGCCACAGACGGAGCTGCTCAAAAGACGAAAGAAGCCAGAGCCCCTTTATCATCAGTTAGCCATTCCTCGCCTCTGACACACATTTGTTTTCCCCCAACGAGAGCTAATCATTTGATGCTGGCCTTTTCCTCACCCCACATGACTCAGTCCTTTTCCCTTAACTTTTTTCTCTAGTTTACAAATCTAAACAATTCCTGTTTACTGTGCTTGAATGATAAAATATTAAACATAAAGCAGACCTACAGAAACAAGTATATGGGGGGAGAAAAAAAACACATGGAAGGAACTCACTTTTGGAATTCTCACAGTTGCCAGAATCTCCCGAGGCATTTATTTCACGAACGTCTTTCTTAACACTCCTGACTTTTGTTCCTAGGAAGACGTTGGCTGATTTATTTTTCTGTGTGTAGAATGTCAGTACTTCCTCCAGATCGTTTTCACTGTTAATGAAAACAGGAGATAAATGTGTATAGCAGACTGAGATCACTCTTCACTCAGTAGCATATATAAGTGGAACAGTAAAGAGCCAAACTTTGAACAATGGTGTGAGGGCTTGCCAATTCACTAACCTTGCAGCAGTGATGTACTCCTGAAAAACACTGGGGTTAACACAGTGCTCCTCTTTGCTCTTCTCCTGTTTTTTCACCATGTGCTCAGTTTCCTGAGAAGATAAGAACAGAAATAAAACAGCACATTTACTCAGATGTCTGTAGAGAAACTGCACAATGTCTATTGCGTTAATTTTAATTTATTCTTCGCTAAAAAAATTGGCATCTGGGAACATGTACCTTGTTGTAACAGTGGATAAACTCTCCTAACTGGTGGGACAGGATGCGTCTGCGGTCTTGGAGTGGTAACTGGCGACTGGGCAATACCACCTTAATGTCTTGTTGAAGGTTACTGGCTGCTCTTCTCAGGAAGCGAATCACCAGCTCCTGTGCAGACAGAAAACATATACGTGATTACCACTGCTATATCATGCTGATCTTAGTCCAACTCCCTGTGAGTATGTGTGTGTGTGTGTGTGTGTGTGTGCAGATCAAGTATTACTCATGTTTTGGGGAATCTCTTTACAAAATCACATTATGTTGACTTTTGTTAGATGTGGGGAAAAAAATCAAGTCCCAATAATGAAAATAATTGAATTTTAAGACAAAGACATGTTTTATTGTTAGGATAAAATTAGGTTTTGGTCAAAGTTTAGGTTAAAGTTAGATTAAGAGTAAGGCAAATAGTAACTATGGAGACACGTCATGGAGGCACATCAGTGTGCGTGTGTGTGTGTGTGTGTTTGTGTGTGTGTGTGTGTGCGCTCTCCTTTTCAGCATGAAATGCTTTTCAGAACACTGGGCCCTTTGAAGTTAAAGGCCTAGACATCAGGCCTGAGATCATATTCATTTTCCCCGAAGGTTTGAGGTCACTGATGATGATGTACACCATTACAATGCAGACTTTTCCAATCAGGCCATTTTCATTTTTTAAGAGACTACATTTTCCTTCTACGTGGCCACAAATATGCATCATACACATTTCAGCTATAGTAAG
This sequence comes from Paralichthys olivaceus, assembly GCF_024713975.1. Classification (NCBI taxonomy): domain Eukaryota; kingdom Metazoa; phylum Chordata; class Actinopteri; order Pleuronectiformes; family Paralichthyidae; genus Paralichthys; species Paralichthys olivaceus. The sequence goes on along the minus strand of NC_091104.1, from coordinate 15,845,902 downwards.
GGAACAAATGAGTAACAGAATATCAAATGAGATGAAGTCTGGCACAGACATATGGGAAAAATGCTCCAGGATAAATCACCCAGTTTATTGGTAAGAGGAGATTAAAAATGATTATCACTGTACCATTTGGTCGCTGTCCTTGTCTGGCCAAGCTGGGACGGAGTTGGTTCGGCTCTCTGCTAACAGTCTTAGCTGGACTCGTTGCAGGTATGAGGAGAAGGCCACCCTGGCCTGCACCTTACTGGAGAGGAGATGCAAAAGCAGAAAGAGCGGAAAATCATGATGAACTCCAAAGTTAAACAAAAGATGAATGATAAAGATTATCTACTAGGTCTTTACTTAAAGTCAGGGTCATATTTTAGTTTACTCCTCTGGGTTTTAGATGCTTTGATCTTACACTTAGACAGTAAGGACTATTTTGTTACGCATGCAGTGATACATCTGTTACAACAAGAAGATGATGCGTTCCTCTTCATTCCTTTTTGCTGACATATCATCCAGATAAACAGAGAAAACAAAAACAGGTACAGCGTGTATCACTTTCAGCCAGAAGTTGTTGAAACACAATGTATCCTGTCCTGCACTGATATCAGAATGATAGATTGTCTCTACGTCCCAGGTGAACGAAAAAAAAAAAAAGCTATAAAAAAATGTTTTGAAAAAAGCTGTCAAACACAAACAATGATATGCTGTACTATAATTTCCTTGCTTCATACACAGTCTTGGCAAGCACTGCGGAATTTCTACAAACTCAGACATGTTATTGTAATTCCTCCTCGAATTACAATTTCAGGCACACTTTTAAAATCGACAAGAGACCGCAGACTGTTGCATGCAATACAGCAGTACATACAGCACAAACAAGCAGCAGTGTGTTGTGCTTTTAGGGATATATGAAAAGAAACATTTTTCATTTCCAGGTAATATAAAAATACTTATTTTTAATCCTCCTTCATGTATGGTGAAGCATTAACTTTGTAACTGGCACTAAATCAACATGTTTTATTGCCCATTTATTTTACTAGCAGGTTAGATGTTATTAAAAATCCAAGATGTGGATATCGTGCAGACTGTTCTTTCAGACCACACTGGTGGCATAGGTACACAATGATGAGGAAAGCCTGAACGTCTTCTTATCTCCTTTGCTGGGTACATAGAGAGGGAAGGATGGGAGAGCGAATGAGATGAAAATACTGAAAGGGAGGCCGATGACGGCAGCAGCCAACGTGAGCAGCAGCCCAGAACATGGACTGACCTGAGGTCCCACCCTTGCTGGAGGATGTTGAGCAGGTTGACTCTGGGCCTGGCATTGTCTGTGGCTGCCTCCGAGCTGGGCAGAGCCTCACTGTGGCAGCACTCCAGTGGTGCGGCCACTTGTTTTCTTTGCTCTGCTACCAAAGCCTTGTGTGAGACTGGCCCGAGAACTTGTTTCACCTCCTCTCTTTGCTCCCGAGCGCAGTCCTCTCCCCCCCAACTGCTGCTCTCAGCCGAGGAGGCCTTGGATTCCTTCCCTGAGGCACGCACCGTTGAAAGGAAAGACAAATGTCAGTTGCATCACTGGCATTTTGGATTAAATACATGTATACACTCAAAATAGGCCTTTTATTGTTGCTGCAATGAAATGAACTCATTCAGAGTCATATTTGGCCAACCTCACCATGACACAGGGGAGTTATTTATTGGAACCAAAAGTGTATTAGTGTGTGATGTTATCCCACTTAGCTACGCTCTTCTCAGTTACACAAAAAAAGCAGTTTGCTAAAATGAGGCGGAACACATTGGGCCTACCCGATTTTTTCTTCCCCACAGCAGAGCGATGAGTCAGGTGGCGCTGTCTCCTCTTACGGGCCTCCAGAGACAGCAACTTCCTCTCATACTGGACTACGTGACAGCGATGGACAGCGTCCACCTGCAGCTGCACATTCCCATTCACATTCCTGAGAGACAGAACAAGACACATCAGCCCAATTGTAATAACAACAAAAATAATGATTTATACACATATTAGCAACAATTACAAGGTAATTTGCAGCACATTTTTTAACTGAAGCCAGTTCTGAGAAAGATTAGTGGGTTTAGTAGTTTGTCCAGATCTTGACGTGACCGGCAGTGACGGTCCAAAAGAAGGAGAACGAAAAGCAAATAATAACAGCAGCTGAAGTCTTGCAGCAACAACCATCTCCTTAATCTGGCTTCCTAACGAAAATGGAAAAATCATAGATGGCTTAGTTGGGGGCCAAATCTCCAGACAATATTGCATTGCAATCAAAGCTGTGGTTAAAACTTGAAAGCACGTACTGATCAAATAACATAAATGTATGTTGCATTAAAATAACAAAAAATGTGGTTCAATAAAAATTACTATAATTGTTTTCCCCTTCTGCCCCTGAATCAACAACGCCACATACACACTGGGCGCATGCTGGAAAAGTTGACTTTGCTTTTCAGCTGTTCCCCTCACCTATTCAATCCAAGGACCAAACAAACGCCACGTTAAAACCCGACCCCTTTCCACAAACCGATGGAGAGATTTATTCCCCCAATCTCAACCACAGTGGAAATGCTTACCTTCCATGGAAAAGTCTGTTCGCCAGCATATAGTTCATTGAAGTCTTGGACTCCAGATATCCACTGAGAGAAGAAGATAATAAGCAAATTACAATAATCATAAAGGCAGTGGCCCCAATAAGCCTTGACCACTCTACTTTGTGGCAAATGTGTTAAAATGAGGCTTCTGTTATACAGCTACTCGGAACGCGGCCGCTATTAAATACACCAATAATTTCCCAACAACCGCTCAATAATATGCTTCTTAAAATGCCACAAAATCCCTGCTGCTAATGCAGCCATGGAGCTAATCAGGCAACAAATCCTCATATAGGAATATGAAATGTAAGCACAAAAGCAGATTTCCTCTCTAAACTTCAACAATTAGTCACTGTAGGATGTAAGCTTCTCCTGGAACAGAGCACAGAGTTCAACTAACAGGTTGTGAAAACAAATGATCAGTAACTGTAGCTACACCTCAGTCTGGTACTTCAATTAGACACAGTCAAGAGGAGTCACATGGTCTGGTATTTCTAAACTGATCACATCAATTTAACCTGAATGTCTACTTTTATTTAAGGACACTTTTACACTGCTCACCTGTAGAGCTCCCATGTTTCTGCAGTGGGAAAGATCCTGATGAAACCTCCTCGTCTCTCGTACTCCTCCTTTATCCTCCTCAGCACTTTCATCTATATTTGTGAAAAAACAAAGGAAAGCTAAATATGTTTTCTAAAATTAAAACAGCTTAAATAAAGACATTCTGCACACTGTGTTTTCTGAGTTGTGAACTAAATTATATCACTGTTCTTTGATGCATTAATGCTGGTTTTAATATATTAATTACAGAAATAAAAAATCTACTGTCATGACATGTGCCTTTGCCAGGGGTTCATATGGTTTTTGGACCACTGCGCTCCTCAAGCACATTTTAGTACCGGTTGTCTCGGCACCAGTTGCCTGTGCCCGTGACTCTGAATGGCCAGTGTCTTGTTGGTCAGGAAATTCTGGAGTTCATACGTTCATACGTAATTTTTGTTGCAAAGGTGTGTGTGCTGCTACTGGAGTCAATGAGTGTGTGTGTGTGTGTGTGTGTGTGTGTTTGTGTGTTAATGTTTTCAGGTTTAAATACATGTTCAAATAGTAGAAATCAGACACATAACCATTATGAAGAGCTTACCTCCTCAGCAGTCAGGCTCAAAGTGCTTTCTCCTTGACCTTGTTTAGTGGCTTGCTTGTCTTTTGACCCCTCTGTTTCAGAGGTACTAGCTGACGCAGGCTTCTGTCGCTACAGGGTACAAGAGTGGAGGCAAAACATGTAAAGGAATGTAATTACGCTCAAAGGTTTTCAACAGTCGTCATACATTTTTGGAAAAGATGTGATTTCTGACTGACAAACATGACCTTTTTCATTAAAAAAATATCTCATTTATAAATGTAAACTACACCTAGAGAAACAAAAGAACCCTCTCTTCTTTCCCTACTGTCAGATAAATGGAACATTTTGTTATACACTGGCATTCCTGGCTGTTTCCCTGCTGCATGCACGACCAGGCTGTGATTGACAACTTTGGCATGTGGACTGGAACTTGGGCCAGACAGCAAGGCGCAACCCCACAGGATCACATACAGAATTTGTCATCTAAATAGCAGGAGGATTACATTTAATTTGTCTGACGCGGCTGGGGGGATACAAAGGCAGCCAAAAAGTGACAAGGCCTAATCCCACTAAAAGAGTCTCAACTGTTGCCCCTAATCAAAGTAAGAGGAGAGGACAGGTTCACCGAAGGCCCCTGGAGTTCTTCAACAGCCCCTGTGAAGGCCCTGCCTTGGAGTCGGCCTTGTTTTAGGTACGTCTGAGTAACTGAGACTCCGCACAGCAAAGTTTCTGATTTTTGGAGTCAAGGGGTGCATTGCAGCATCTCAAGCACTTGCTTACAAAAGCCACTTTGCTAATGTAATGAGGATTCTATTAAAAAGCAGCATTAGCGATCAATATAAACCGTTTGTCTGCCACAATGAAAAACAGTAAAGCCACATAATCAAATCAGAGAAAAGCAGGAAGCAATTTCTTACCGGTAATGTAACAGCCATCAAGGAATTGCAAAGGAACAAGGCAAAAGAAGATTAATATGTTGGAGTCAGAAGAAAGACTTACCGCTCTGCTGTGTGCAGTGGCTGTCAGAGCAGACAAAGGTTTCTGAGAGGCAATGGGTGAAGACAGTGAGCTGTGGGTGAGCTTCAGCATTATAATTTAACCTTTTCCAAAACCGTATACAGATGACATGCATGCTACATCAGCACGCAACAATGAAACACTGTTACTGTGTGTCTACACAGGTCGTTTACACAATGTAAGGTGGAGCAGAAATCTGTCTGATTTAGTAATCTCCCTCCAGCAAGACCCTGCGCCAAATCTGGGTGCAGTAGTCAAGCAGAGGGAGCCAAGTGCATTAGCTGTTGTGGCATCATTAGGCAACGAGGCCTGGAGAGAGCATTAGTCACTTGATTAGAAATGATAAAACAATAAGCCACAGAGAGTAGCACTTACAAACTGATGTCACTCAAACGCTGTAATTACATTAGCAGTTGTTTTGCATTACAGTGAATTTTCCATGAGGGTAAGAGACGAGCTCAGCGACAGTGGCAGGAATGTAGTGTGAGCAACAGAGAGATGAAGACAAGGATGGGAATATTTCACAAGGACGGGTGAATGAGTGCAACACTCCTGCTTGGCTCTTTTCTATGTATGTGTGTGTGTGTTAAGCGTGTAATACCTGCGCTCTGGGGGCTGCTGGGTGTTTGGGGTCCAGGGAGACCCGGTCAGAGCGTGGTTGTTTCATCAGAGGGTCCTGACACACAAAGCCTACAGGGGCGCAGACAACTCATAACAATGTGTATCGATAACATCAGGTCTTAAATATGTTCATTTCCAAGAACTTCATACTGTTTGTTGCATCACATCTTCAGTGTTTGTGCAAGACACAGCAAGGCAAAAAGAGGGGATTCAACAATATCTTAACAAATACCCTGCATATGTAACACATATATTTGATATGTTTTTCGGCAGAAAGGTTAGAGGTGTTTTAATACAATGATTGATTGTTGAGTGTTGCACAATACAACATGTGATAGGAGAGGCCCTGACAATAACACTTTTAAATGCATGTGTGTGTGTGCGCGTGTGTGTGTGTGTGTGTGCGTGTGTGTGTGTGTGTGAGAGAAAGAGAGCTTTGTATATTTTGATGATGATGATAACAGCACTAAAACCTGCTGATGCTGATTGACTGCACTGGTATAATTTTGTTGCAATCATATTGTCACTTTTTCTACATTGTGTTTCCCTGTGTATAAAATGTGCTCCAGAAACAATATTTGACTGATGTGGAACAGGCCTTGTTCCTTGATTGAAGGCACAGCTCAACATTTTGCAAATACACTTTGTCACTTTCTTGCTGGGAGTTAGAGAAGAAGAGTGGCACCACACTGTATTACTTACTGTTAAATGTAACCCAGCAGCTGTGAGTTACCTTAGCATAATAAGCAATTTATTTTTCAAAGTGTCCTGCACCAAAATGTGCCCAGCCCACATTGGCTTACGAGACGCAACAAATATAGCTAGAATGGTACTCAGAAGAGTGTATATATATCCTCCAGTCCGCTTATGAAAGCACATTTATATTTTGTACATTCAGTTTTTTCATCTGCTCCAAATTGTAGAGACTCATACATATCAGTCCCCTAAACATGTCTGATTTCTTTCAAGACCCATGAATTTTTCTCTGGAAATCAACAAAAACTTAATATCTCACGATGTTGGAGAAAGTGGAAAAAAATTCAAAAATCGACCCCCTGATCCAGATCTGCACCGAATTTGATGGGTTCTTCTCTGACCCGTACCACATCATTCCACCAAATTGTGTGGTAATCAGTCCAATAGTTTTTGCGTAATCATGCTAGCTAATAAAGAAACAAACAAACGGACTGTGGTGAAACACACGTCAGATTGTCACTAACAATATAAAGCAAAATCCTTAAACATTTATGAAACTTAAAACAACAAACTGTCCCTTTCCATACATAAAATACCGGAAAAAAATAAAATGTCAGCAAGGGAAGTTAGCTGTTTCCCTGTTTCCAGTCTTTATGCCAAGCAAAGACAACTGACTCGAAGCAAACATATTTCTCAAAATGACTATTTCATCTTTGTAGTCAGGGAAAAAAGTTACGTTTTGTTTTACATTCATCAACTACTCAACTGGATTAATAAAGTTGCAAACATTTACATTTAAGTGCATCACAGTGGCAGCTTAGAGAAGTGAGGGAAATGTTTGCAACTAATGGATGTTCCCACCCTGTCAATATGATGTGAATCTATGATCCTCTGTTTGTCAATTCCCACAGAGTTGACTACTGGCAAAAGTGAAATGTTCCAGAAATACACTATGTTTATGTTGTATCTTGCCGCAGTCATACTTGAGCTGAATTAAGTCTATTGACAGCTTGGAGCTGCAGGCTATTTGTTCTACCTCATCCGAGCCGTCAGGTAAGAATCAGGCCCCTGCCTCGCTCTTGCCTAAACACAGCAATTATCACAAACATGGGCGACACGGAGCTGACAGCTATACACAGGCGGAAAATGAATGCTAATGGAATGCTGTCATTATTTACAGGTCTGGGATGCAGCCCAAGTGTTATCAGCCAACAGCGTCTGACTTCGTTTGTTTGGAACACAACAGACGTGCTATGTTTTACACGCCATTGCTCATTTTCACCAGGCCCTCGCTAACGTCTCACTTCAAAGATAACTGGCAATTTATGAATCTGCTCTTTCATTAAATGAGCCTGAGGGGAGGGCGTCAAACTACGGCCTGGACTGTGCACGAGACATATGAGGGCATGCACGTACACACACACACACACACACGTAATAGCCATTTCTTTAATATCATTAGGCTGAGACCACAGATAGACCTCATGATTGAGTGCTGGTATAGATGGATTCCAGCAAATCAGTGGGCTCCATGATTCATGTGATTGGTAATCAGGATAAAGTAGAAGATTAAATTGAATGTGTAATATCTGTTTTTATAGTATTTATTAAATTTTAAGTGCATACTATTATGTGCAATATTCTTTTGTTTTCCTTTTGTCAGTTACTGCTTGCACTGTTCAGCTCCTAATTTCACAATTCATAGTTTGTTTCTTGTTAAAGACAATAAAGGCTTTTTGTTTTACAACATGAATACGTCATGCTCTCAGATCATATGCATATGCTTGTGTATGTTGTGGTGATCAGTTTATGAGATCCTTCTTGGTCTAAACTTACATTTCATAAAACACTGTAAATGCTTTTGTGCATGAGACTTGAGTGATTAAAAAGGGAGGAGGCATAACAGAGACGCATCTCTACGAATAAACAGTGTTCATCTCTGCCCCGGGGGTTGGCTTTTTTTTTTTTTTTTGTCCAAGCTAAAGATTGCTTTATTTATTTGACATGTAGGATCCGGTCTCAAAAGAGCTTAATGACTAAAAAACAACTTAAGCCTCTGTTGAAAATTGTGTCCCCGTATTATTTATAAAATTTAAAAAGAGTTTTATTCTCTCAACACCGCAGCTCCTATCATGAAGCCATACACCAATTTTCGGCACTTTGCCCTAACCCCGACAAGTGGAATGTGGGAAAAGATTAGGCGTTAAACAATAGACGACTGTCTCAATCAATGGAAACCTGTTGGAAACAGCCAACTAGTATCCACGCCTTCAAATAGAGACTGGCAAAAGAATTACAGCACAATTACACAACTTATCATTTTAAATTAGGTTCTTCAAAATGTTTATCTTAACAAAAATCATCGAGTGAGCCAATAAAACATTTGCTTCAAGATGTCAACCAAATCCAATGTGTGGCTTCATGTGGAGCTCAACTGTGGTGAACTTTGACTCGTGATATTTTTCTGCATTTGCACGTATGAAACCCTGCCCAAGATTTGGAATACATGGATAATAAATAGATGCTTCACTAATCCCAAGGGAAAATTTAGGAAGCTTGCTGGCCTGATGTTTACTTTGTTTCACCAGCATATAATTAACGTCTTAAACAATGAATTTATACAAATTAAATGTCTATCAAAGTGTCTTATCACTTTGGAAACTAGATCAAGTTGTATTTAGTTGTATTTATCTTTTAAGCACGTACTCACCCACAAGCGAAAACATGTCTGCAATCATGCTGGCCTTTATCTTCAGATCCAAGGGCGCATCGCTGTAAATAGATGGATTTCGGAAAAATGACACAAAGAAGCAAAAATTACAACTCGGTGCACAGGGAAGAACAAAATGAGTTGTAAGAGGATACAGATTTGTTGTGTGACCTTGACTAAACTGCTTAACTGACAAAAAATAAGCAACAATGAAACAACATTTTGGCTAAATCTGTTTTGAGTGCCATTTCCTTCAATGTGGCAACATTTTTCATTAACCACTTGCATATTAAGAAGAAAATGCAATAAAAAAGAAATGTTTTGTTTGTGTTGGTAGAGTGAAAAGAAACATGTTCAGCACGAAATACTCCGAAAACAACGAACTAAGTAATCAAATGTGAGACAGTGTCACTCACCAGGCCAGGGAGGGAGAGAGGTTCACCTCTAACAACCAGGGTTTGAGGTTGGAGTCAATGAGCACATCAAAACCATACAGCTCTGCAGAGGAAAACACAAAATGAATCAAAAGGCTTTCACCACAGACTGGGAAGTCAGCAGAGACAGAGAGAGAGAGAGGGGCAGAATTAGAAACCTCTCTGATCAGCTCACTGAAAATAAAGGATGAAGGGTATCACAGTCATGAGCCTTTCCAGAGTTTTATCATAGCCCCATTATGTGGCACTTGGCAACAAGGCCTTCTGTCTTTCTGCTACTCATTACACGCATGTTAAAGACCCAATCACTCACTAGAGAAACATTCACAAAAAGTCTGCTACTGAGGGATTGGCGCAATTGCATTAACTAACTACATACACATCTGTCATGAATTTTGCTTACGCAAGTTATATATATATATATATATATATATATATATATATATAGTCAATAATTTTCTCATGGCCAGAAAGGTTAAGCAGTTGACATGCTGTCACTATAGATTACCAAGAAGGACGGCACTCTAATGGCTACCAGGGAAAGCTGAGCCTCCATCATAAAGGTCATATCTTGTACAACTTTGTGAGATAAACATGAACTCTGGGACAATGACAATGTAAATGTGAGGGTGTGGGAAAAAAAATATATGTATATATTCCACTCCAGCGACAGGTGTGCGACACTAAGTGACACAATAGAAAGTCCTTAACAAAGTGTTTGTGAAGTTCCCTTCCTCACGTTCTCTCTTGTTTCATTGACTGATACATGACTCGCCATGTCTGAGTCTGCGTGTGAGCGCAGTGACAACCCTCATCCTGCTTCTGAGGAGTGTCACCCTAAAAGCCAGCGACCCGCCGGCCCCAGCAGCAGCAGCAGCCTGTAGGGAAACCACATTATTTTACAGGGATAGGGCAAAGCCCATATAGGAGCCAGAGGAAAAATCCTTCTAATGGCACTTCAAAAGAAACAGACTGTGTTGAGAATAGACCGGTGGGGGTGGGGGGGTGGCGGCTTGGGAGTTTCAAAGCTGCCATAACCAGCTCTGTTTGTTCTAGCATCTCAGGTCAATGCCAGTGTTAAGCACACAAAAGCCAGCATGACGGCAAGCAATGGCTTGATAATTGCACTCGGTTGAATGAAACAGACTGACTTAAAAGTTATTAGGCTGCTCATTACGTAGCATACGGTTAAAAATACATCAAGGCCGTTTAGAAAGTTAAGGACAGACAAAGTGTTAAGCAAACATGTACATAAAACACTGAAGGCAGAAGTCAGGTAAAAGTACTTCATCAGACATTGTTCAGCAGTTTTCCTTATTTTGGTCTAAATACAAAGGAAATACAGGAACTCTGTCTTCAGAAGGTTTTGTTTATTTTTCTTTTAAAAATGAAATGTATTCATACTTGTTTTAGGAATGCTTTTGCACATGTCACAACAAGTAACAGTGTAATAACATTTGAAAAAAATGTTTTAGAGGTGGTAGAGTTGGTAATTTGTTTCTGACACACGTTTTATCTTATTTCTTGAAATGTTCCAAAAGCCATCGATAAATAAAATTGTCCCGTTTCTGTGTCCCTCGCAGGACTGTAATAAACACAAGCAGTCACAGCATGGCATCTGTCACAAACCGACCTGCCTGCCTGTGTGCACCCTGCACGTGCTCTCACTGTGCAGGATCGGAGTGACATACACCACTGAAGCAGAGGCAATAGTCAGAAGTTAGCGAGCAAATCAAGGAAAAGTCGGCTTCTAGCAGATGTCAGGCAGTGCACGTTGATGTGTTTTGGGGATGTAGTTTTGACAAGAGGGCTGATGGGAAGGGGGTAAGATGTGAAGAAGTGTTGCCTACTCTTGTTGGCTTATCCAGGATCGCCAACCCTAGCTTTTACTGCAGGGATTACACCTTCAGGGGGCCAAAGATTGTAATGCCAATGTTCACAAACATTATTTACCTTCCACTACACTGCACACACTGGTTCTTTTATTTAAGCTTGTAAAGTTCCCTTAAACCACTTCTTCACTTGTGTTTTCATTATCTGTTTTTTTAAAAACTCCACAGAGAAAATCCTGTTCGCTGTAATTTCCACTGGGCTACTGTATATCAGATGGTTTAAGTGTTAACTTGGTGGTGCCATGAGGCCCAAATTGTTGTAACTGCAAGCTGTACTTTCATGAGGGAAATGAACAAAGTTTGTCATAAATCCCTGAGCCAAGAGCTGCCATCTTTAACCTCTTTAACTTATAAGGATGGGCTGGACCCCCACTGCTCCACAGCGCTCAGAGCGCTAAGATTTCATCCACACACACACACACAGACACACAGGAGAGATGGAGTGAGTGTGTGTGCCATAAAACATCATGCATTAGTCTTAGGGAACATGGCATTTGAATAAATGGGTCTGAGCCTGCAGTGCTCCATCAGTGGCACCACAACAACAGGGGAAAATGGGGGAGGGAGGTGTTACACCACCTCGCCAGCCCCCGACATGCAGACTCCATGTGCCGCACATTTTCCCCCAATTAGGAGCAGACGCCGCTTCTGCCCTCATAAGCCCGCCGAGCCACTCGCTGCTAGACACGTTTGTTCTGTGGCTCGACCGCTGCCGAGGGGGGAGAGCTGTTAAGTGTGCCCGCAGAGAGCCCACAACAAGCATCACAGACAAGGAGAGGGGAGGCAGCGAACATGCACATCACACCCATTAAAAGAGGGAGGGAGGGAGAGAGAGACACTGTGACAGAGAAAAAGGGATGATGAAGAACTTTTTTTAATCATTGGATGGGCGCTGCTGGAAACTTCACCACAAGAGACAAACGCCCAAAGACAATAATCTCCCCACCCTGGCCATGCAGCCTGTTGGCCCTGCAACAACAGCGACATAAAGTATAGCCTTCATGTGTGTTTACTTCACAGACGAGGACAATTGAATTTCTCTTGCATCATTCTGAGAGGAATTACTGCTGATGAGCCGTCTCGCAGCATCATGAAAACACTGAGGATATCAAGTTAAATGAATACAGTTTACACTATATAGCCTTAATATGATGGTGGGACCCCCTTTATTCATCGCTCCTCAAAAAGACCTAGCTAAGCAGCAGCCACACTGTCATCATCGGGACGCACACACGCTGCTGCGCTGCAGAGAAGTGTGTGGGAGTTTCAGATAAATGTAAAACAGGGAGAGTGGTTCACAGACGGGGGATCCAACCACACTCAGCACTTAATGAGGGACATTCAGTGGAACACAGGACCAGTAAGTGGAATGTTTTGTGTGTAATAAAATAGGCCTTTGGCTTGGCTAATCAGATCTTAGTCAAAACATCTCGTAATCAGCATCCCTCAGCAAAAAAGACTGTCCATTAATCACACAGCGGCGGTAAGGAGCTGCATGGGTGGCATTTTCTCTCCACAGACACACACACTCATAGTTCTTACTGATGCAAAATGAAAAATCTGATGTTTTTATTTCTTCCCACATGAGACATTACAGAGCTATAAAAAGATTTTTTTGTTACTGCGCGCCTATTTAGATACACGGTGCAATTTGAGCAATAGGAAGAAATCCCATTTGAAAACAATAAACATTGTATTAAAGTCATTAATAGACATTAAAATGGCAGGGAACAATTTGCAGTAAATTAAGATTATAATGTGTTTTATGGTCTCGCGTGGCTCCCGTCCAGACAAACTAGAGACTGCATAAAACCCTATGAACAATGGCTGCTTTTATGAAGCCCCATTCACTGACCCAACACACAATTCGCTGCCCTGCATTCTGACGCATTACCTGTTTACTAATACAGGCAGCTGTTCTGGTCCAGGATGAAAGCTGAGTGTACTGAAAGCTGCGCTGAGCGAAAGTGAGGATAAGTACAAGGGGGAGGAATCTTGACAAGGGCTGAGCGAACATGACTCCTTGGTGGTTTGGGTGGGTTTTATTTAACAGACAAGTAAAAGCCCACAGACGCACTCGACCAAACTCCTTGAAGCTTAGACAGACCTGTGTGTTTGTAAAACCCTCGCTGCACACTGGTTCCTGCATGTCTCTGTATTCATATAATCCATACATACTCACACGCACAGCCAGTTTGCATGCAACATGATCGCACTGGGATCGCCGCAGAAAGGAGAGGATGAGGGTGGTCCTGTGGAACCGTCAGTGTCTATCTTTGGAAACCTAATCCTGTAGACAGACTCCGAATGCTGTAATTAAGTCGCTCTGGGCGATTCTGAAGACAACAAAATGACATTAAATTCAATAGCAAACTGATACGGCTGAAGTGAGATAATGGGCATGTTCGCAGCAGACCACAGTGTATTATGTATCTTAGTCAAAGGTGTGGGACCTAATTGCTTTTGTACTCCACAATTACATTGGTGCGGTGTCTATGTCTATACACGTCTGTATAGGCTTACATGTGCAAAGGTCGACAGGTTCTACACAGATCACTCAACACAGATGTAAACACCTTTGAAGCCACAAGTTATTAATTTGTTGTTAACTGAGCCTCATTATCCTATACGCTGTAAAAGGTAATACCTATGATTACTTAGTGCGCATTAGTGCTCTTTACCTATTTCTCACTATTCAGTAGATTTTACTCAGTGAATATGAATGATGTACTTGGTTTGCGTGAGAGACAAAAATCTAACTGGACTTGTGTTCTTGGAGTGATTGAGAGCTCAGTGGTGCATATGTGTGAGAGAACTGCATTGAATGCACACAGCTACAGCTGAAACTTTGAGGTCTGGTTGCATGGATGTTAAAAACTTTATGGGTGACAGCACAAACATGCAAGAGGGAGAGATCAAGTGAGCATGAGGCAAATAGCAATGCACTCAGCTCTACAGGAACTGAAAGAGAAATATTACTAGAGATTGCTTACGTTATTTTGAGAAGTGGATTTTTTGGGGGCATTATAAAACTGTGGAAGGACAAATATGGCTTGTAGCATGTTGGGGGTTAATGGGCGTCATCTCACTGCATGCTCTGAGACAATTATCTAGACATAAGTTTAGTTGTGTTCTAAGACATTATAGATGTTACTTGTAGTAGAATTCCAGTTCTTTTCATTCTGGTAGTTACAGTTGCAATTAAAAATGATTCATTTTCCATTAAGCTATCTGCACAGTTAATCTTCCACACACCTATTCTGGGCGTCTATTATCTGTAGTGCTTAGCCTTTTGAGGAACTGTGCCAATCCCTAATTTCATTGACAAGAACTAGAGAACGTAAGGTCAACTTGTCAAAATTTTGCAGTGCAAAGTGAATAGGAATAATTTCAGTCACACTGACAAACCGTGGCTGCCTACAGATCTGCACATGACAAGCCAAAATCCTTTTTTCAACTAAATAGATGATGGATGAGTGTGTAAATTCTTATTTTATCACTAAATTGCAGTTGGGCGTACTTGTGATTGGGATATGGGGATGTGTATAAACATGTTATCTGATACACAGGCATACCGAGTGTAAGAATGAATGAGAATATGAGCAAACTTGTTTTTCATTTCCTATTTTTCACTCTCTTTCTCAAAGATATGTGTCAGCTGGTTGTTTACTTATATCCCTCAGGTGTTGTGTTCACAGCCAGGTTGAGACTTGGTAAACCACATGTTCCTCTACATACCTGCATGGTCAACATTCATACCCTGGGTAAATGTGGTTTGTCAACGTAGCAGTGTTGCTCATATGCAGATAGCATCTTTTAGCAGGCGACAATCTCGTGGTGTGAGTCTGTGCCGCTACATGCCCATTACAGTCCAAACAACCACCAATCGGGGGGTTGGGGGGGTATTATGTCTACAGCAGCCTGTCACAACTGTAAAAGCCCTTTATTTTTACTCACATTTGGGAGGTGAAAAAGAGTGTGAGCGGGGGGTTAATAAACAAATAGACAGCGAGAGAAAAGGGCAAAAAAGAAAAGTGAAAAAGAGACAGTGGTGCCGAGGGAGGCTCGGCCAACGCGCTCGCTTTCAACCCCCAAATCTCAGAGAGACTGCCAGACGCAGAGAAAGAGCGCAGACAATTAGTGCCAACACTAACATGGATAATGGCTCCAAAATGGAGTTCACACAAGCCCGCTGCTCAGCGGGAGGAGCCAAGAAAAGAGTCAGCCTAAATCAGGGAGACCTGAGTAGAAACAGTGGAGAGGAAGCGAATTCCTGCTTCAGGCAGCAGGCCCTCGGTGCCCGGGCAGCACAGTCAGAGGGCAGCAACGTACAGGAAGACTCCACGCTGAGAAATGACTGTCTACAGCTTCAGCATGGCTCAGTGGAGTAATAGTTTGGAGGAACTGCTGAACAATGAATCTGAAACCGAAAGGAAATGCAAGGGGTGTGGTGGTGTGTATGACTTAGTGTGTGTATGTGTGTGTCTGTGTGTGTGTGTGTGTCTGTGTGTGTGTGTGTGTGTGTGTCTGTGTGTGTGTGTGTGTGTGTGTGTGTGTGTATCTACACTGTGAGAAAAAAAAGATAGAATTTGTCCGGAGATTGGATTTCATTGAAAAGGAAATTCTTGTGAAGCTGCAGATCTCAAGAGTTTAATTTCGTTGTCTCGAACAGCTTGTTTTCCATAACCGACTTGACTGAGGTTCATGCTCGTTTTTATTGGATTATATTGTTTTTTTAAGATTTTAAGAAGAATAAGGAAAAATGATTACCAAAGCAGTTGAACTTGTGGGGAACAAACATCTTGCAGGCGTTGGCTATGTGTAGCTCAGCACTCAGAAGGGCTTTGATGATGAGGTCCTCCACCTGTCTCATCAGCACTGAAACAGACAATAAGGAGGAACATAAGACATATGCAGGGGTTAAAAGTACAGTTTTTGTATACACTGCAAAAATGGTATGGTTTCAATTCTTTGATATAGACAGACTTTGATTGATTAAGTCAAACAAGGGTTGAGGAGTACAACTACAAACTGAGTAAATCATATATATGTCCATCATATTGCTCTGATATTAAAACCACAAGTAGGAGATGAAGGTTTGACTCACATGTGGTGTCCTTCCCCTCCTGCCTCAAATACCTCAACACTGCACTCATACTCCACTTGTTCCCATAATCCTCAACTTCAGGGTCATCGCAACTGAAAAGGACGAAAAGCACTTTGTCATAATGAACAGATGAATCACTCTGGCTTCCACATTCATGTTCAGTGTGCGTTGATCATTGACGAGGCCTACCTGACATAATCGCTGCTCTTTTTGTTCACGCTGTAGTTAGTGAGATGCATGAATGTGTTTTTAATGTTCTTTGAAGTCCGGTCATACTTTACTGTGGCAAACCTGCACAAAGACAAAGAAAAATAACTGTAACCAGTTTCACTACATAGCCACATGCCATAGTGACTATATTCACCAGGCTGACACTTGACTGAATAAGGGCACTTTGGCAGAGATTACTTTCTGGCAGTGTTTAAGAGGAGTGGATGCCACATGTGCAGTAATGAGAATTCCTTGGCACGCAGCGTGTACCTGAATACCAACACAACCCTGCAGGAATGTCAGGAGATAAAAGTGATATTCAGGATTTGGCCGTGATTTATTGTTGCCAGTTGATAATCAAGCCAGGGCAGTGGCCCTCCGACTCCAGCACATACCTCCGCCTCAGAGCGAAGTGAGGAGCCAGTCGTTCGATAAATCACATGCCCTCGTGCTGACTTACCTGTGTCTGATCAAAGTCTGTACTTGGGATTAATACGTTTGCTTCACATAACTACATCTAAACAATACATGTTATACTTTTACACAAAGCAATCATGAGATGTGATGACACAATCTGTGAGAGTTGATGAGCACATCATACAGCTGGAACAATAGAGTGCTTTGTTTCAAAAGTCTCAACCACAAATACTCTGCATGGTGCAGCTAGTCAGGAAAGTTAAGGCTGCCCTCTTCTGGACACTGAAGGAGTGACAATGTTTGTGTCTCATTAGGTTCATGAAGGATCTCTGAGCAATCAGCCAGGGTCTGTTAAAAGCATGTGCAGTCACAAGCTCAGTGACTCATAATAAATAACAGTTGAGTTCCTTAACTGATCGCACTGCACTTAAAATACAAGGAAAAATATGTTTGTGTGTTTTTCCCAACACTCAATTTTCTTTATTAAAACTTAAAATGTTGCTTGACCCAACACCTCACCTCCAAAATGAAATTACACTTGTGAAGCAAAATCAGGTAATTCTCCGATGAGACAGGCAAAACATATTTCGCAACATAAATGTCACTCCTAATACTGGAACATAACTCTGCCAAGGCCAACCTACTACTTATGAAACCACATTTAAATTCACTAGATCCTGATTTGTATTTGAATCTGCACCAAGTTGAACACACTAATAAGTATCAGCCCCCTAAAAAAGCCATGTCATGAAGATAAATTAATTGTCTTCTGAAAAATCAAGGGGAATGATGTAAAACCTCCAGATCTGTCCCCAAATTGAATTTATTTGCTGATCCATATTGCATCCTTCCACCAAGTTTTGTGGAAATCTGTCCAGTATTTTTTATTAAATTCGGCCAGACAGATAAACAAATGCAGATGAAAACTTAACTTCCTTGGGGTAACAGAGATCTACAATCAGGATCTTCAAGTCTTGAGAATCAAACTACAATGTGTGGTTTTGGAAAAAAAGAGTCCATTTTATTTTTACCATTTGTTGCGCAGATAAAAAATCATTGACTATATGTGCACATAAATTTCACTATATATGTAGAAATCCATTTAATGGACATATAAAGTTTACTGCACTCTTAGCCTGCCACATCATCCTCACAGCTCCCCCACACCTCATGATGCACTCTGCTGCAGTTCAACTGGGAATGACTGCATGACTCATCCCTGGAAGAACTTTATACATGACTTTATATAAAACAGGTAAATGGACAAAATGTGCTGCAAATACAAAGCTGAAATAACAACTCGATCACTGAATGTATTCAGTAACAGCAGTGTGACAATAGTTTATAAGGAGCTTTCATTTCTTTTGATGAATCTACTTTTGTCATGACTTTTCAAAATGTCTTGTAACTGTCTGTTAAATGCTGATGGAGGAGTCCATGTGCACTCACCTCGCTAGGCCTTCCTCATACACATAGATGATGAGTGGATCGTATGATGTCACCAGCACGTATAACCGAACGTCAAACTTGAACTCTGAAAAGAAAAGAAAAACAGATTCTTTTGATTCAAATCTGCCAAAATGTGCAATATGTAACTTTGGCCACTAGGGGTCTCTCAATCAGTAATAACAATAACAAAGACCTATTTTGATGATAAAGCAGTGTGGGATCATGGGAGTTCTTGTCCTCACCAGCACTGCCAATTAAAATCTACATGAATATACTGGAGAGTATCATGTTGTATTGAATTTATTCACGTTACGTAGCAAACGGCTAATGATTAATCATGATCTATTCCGACAGCTGACGGGCTAACTGGCAAGTGGTGTGTTTTTTTATTTATTGTTGGCCCTGGAAGTTAAAGCAGAGACGATCAAAGTCACGAGTAAAGCGGATATGATGGACTTAAAAGGCGACGAACATGAAACATTCCATTACCTCTGGGTTTGAACATTGATGGAAACATTGTTTTTTAGACATTTTAATGAAGAACTGGTACATACTATGTCTTTAAATATTAGGGATAGTGTGTTTCAACTCACCATCTATTGTTAGCGTGTTGTTAATATAACGAGACACCAAGATGTTTTCATCCATGGAGATTTGATTTGGCTGTAGATGACAGAGCAGAACACATTAAAATATAATGAGGCAAACAAAGAAGAAAAGTATTTTACAATAATGATGTAACAGGGTTAAAGCTACAAGTGCTATAAGTTTATAAATACACAGCTGATGTTGCATAGTGAATTCCAAACAGCTGATATAAGTGCTGTTAACCAGGAACATCTAAGCATAATGAGATGGAGAGAAGTTGGAGAGTGTGATGACACTGGCCATAGCAGGTCAACCTTAAATAACATCAGCCTGTAAAAACACAATCTGGTGGTGGGAGATGGGTCATTTATGAGGTTGAAATGTGTTGCAGGTGGCGGAGTTGAGAGGAGATGGGAGAGGGGGAGAGGGGGGAGATGGGGTGAGTAACCTCAAAGCTGGCTACAGTTCAGAGGAAAAACCCAAACTTAAAAAAAGAAAGGACGTATTTCTTTTTTCTCTCCAAATATCACTCTGACATTCTTTCCACTGTTTCATAAAAAAAAGGCCTGAGAAGAAGAGGAGTCGTGCACGTGTTTTCCAACAGTGAGAACCTTGTTGGACGACTGTGATTTACTCCACCAAGCTTATTAATGGCTGGAAAAAGTGGTTGATAGCTTCTTTTTTTTTTTTTCAAAGACAGCTGTATCTGTAGATCCCCCCTCTGCCCCCTCCCCCACCTCACATCTGGCCAACCTGCTGTTTCAGTTCACACAGTCATTTTTAAAGTCAGTATGTTTACATTAAAGTCCCACTATTCACCATTAGTGTGGATCTGTGCTTACGTGGGAACTTAAAGGAACTTAGAGCAGAAGTGTTGTTATTGAATTCACATAAAGATTTGCTGTTCCCTGTGATTCCAATCTACAGTATGCTAACCTAAGATAACGGTTCACACCAAACTCTAATGGGTTTAATTTGGTTGACAACCTTAATCTGAAATAAGGACGACATTTCAGAGATCTTTGACATAAAGTTAAATACAGTTTCACAAGGTCAGTTTACTTGTTTGCTTTTTGAAGAGCTTTCAGCCATATTGTTTGGCTTGCATCAAGACACGCGGGCTGAAGGATAAAGGATGAAGCGAATAAGATGTGGCGGTAAATTCTGAAATAGGTTGTTATTTTTTATCATTTAGGACCATTTTCAAGCAAAGATTCTCTAAATCCAGCTTCAGAATATCTGTGGGTTTTCAGACTGATGATCACGATTTAGCTTCAGTGGAACTTTCATCTCCTCAGAAAAAAAAACCCCCACAGCACACCACCTGCGATGAGATCACAAACAGACTGAGAACCATTGTATTAAAGAGTGATAACTTAAATCACTCACATTGCTGACCAGGTAGATGCCTCGCCCTCTTGAAGATGCTACTGGTTTAATAATCCATGGGCCCTTATCCTTGGCAAAACAATCTGAGATTTAGGCAGAGAGATTCAAAGTGATTTAGAGTCTAAATGTAAACATATCATAAACAAAGCTGTGCTTCAAGCAGCAGGGTGAGTTGGGAGGTGTCTTACTGCAGAACTCCTGGTACTCTGAGGGAAGCACAAAGGTCTGAGGAACGATGTGGAAGTTTTTGAAGCCGTGAGTCTGCTGCATTCGCTGGATGTTTTTATAGAGACGGTCTTTTCGCGTCAATTCGTATGACCTGGAAAAAGGCAGAGGTTCCAGTTTAAAAATGCTCCAGTGCTTCAGTCACTGACAGGAAAAAAACTACATGAATACTCAGTTGCAGAACGCCCTCTGCCTGACAGCATGATTCATTTCATGTTTGAGGGAGGCACAGGTCCAAACTAAATGCACTTTGCAGTGGAGGCCAACAAACACATTGCCTGAACTGGAGGGCTTAAAATGGCTCAGTGGTGTTATTTATAACACAGAAAACAGTGGCAATACACTCCCTCACTCACTCCCTCACTCAGAGTGTTATACCTGGGAAAGTGGTTGACCCTCTGGAAGTCTTGAAGGCTGCGGAGTATGTAAGGCTTGAGGTGAGACCCTGTCCACATGAGGTTAAAGTCATTGCAGTTTGGGTGAACCTGAAAAAGATGGAAAAGATCATTAAGATATACATTTCTATATTTATCATGTGAGTGTAAAACCTCGAGGTTCAAATCCCACTTTGTTGGGGGCTGTTTTCTCCAGGTACTCCGGTTTCCTCTAACAGTCCAAAGACATGCAGTTTGGGGTTAGGTTAATTGGAGACTCAGAATTGTCCATATAGGTGTGAATGTGTCTGAGAATGGTTGTTTGTCGCTTTATGTTCGCCGTGTGATACGCTGGCAACCTGTCCAGGCCAGGGTGTACCCCACCTCTCTCCAGCTCCCCACACGACCCTCAAAGAACAAGCTGTAAAATGGTAAATACAATATAATAGTCTGTATTTATATGGTGCTATTCTAGTCTTGATGGCCATTCAAAGTACTTTACAGTGCAGATTTTGCCATTCACACAGACATACTCATACAGTACATCTATGAGCAGCAATTGAATGGGGGAAACCGGGATTAATTCACAAATCTTTTGGATAGTGGACGACTCGCTCTACCTCCTGAGCGAGCCATGGATGGATGGATGGACAAACGGAGCTCTGTCAGTTTCCAGTCACCAACAGCAGTTTTATATTCTCATGTCCATCACATACAGCTCAGGAAGCTCAAATCTAAGAAGCAGATCACACTCTACCACTAACCTGGAAAAAACACAGCCCTATTATTTAGACTTTTTTTCTCGAACAGACATCCAACGCCATCATGTAACGTTATCTCTTTTGTATTGTTTTGTTTTATTTCAACAATTCGTTACAGGGGACAGGACTCACATGACCATTCATTCAGCGTCGTGGGGGGAGGCAGATGTTTGCAATAAAGGCTTGTTAAAGTTTGGCTCTGCTGAGGCTGCGGTAAACACTCGTCAGCGTTTGATGATGAGTTAGTGGGAGTCAAGATGTATCAAAATGAAATAAAAAGGGAATTAATAGTTACTGCTTGGAGAGAGCAGTAATTGGGACTATGTTCCCTCGTGAAAACAGGATTAATGCTCCTGAGGTCGATTTGTTTTTCCAGGGTTACATTCCCGGGCTTTGACAACAGAATTATCAGACAAAAGAAAGTTAAAAAAAAAAGCAGCCCAACTATCCCTTATCAGAGCAGAGTATGTTTTGATAAGATTTAGGTTAATATTTTTAATTTGCATGATTCAGTGAAGAACATTACCTCACGGAATCCATGATTGGTGAGTAGTCCACGCACCAGGCGGCTCTCGGTGCGCACGATCTTGAAGGCCAAGTTGTACCGCTCTAAGGAGATAAATCACATTTGAAACAATAAAATATACTTAGAATCAAACAAATTGAAATCTACAATGTTTAGTTCGATTCTACTAATTTTTGTTTACCTCCAACAGAGCAGATGGTCCCATCTTTTGAAACAACAGCTTCAGGGAAAAACAACAGTACTGGGATGGTTTTGCTAAGGCCACTCCATGCGATGCAAGGCAGGTCACTATTGGACAAACAATAAAATTAAAAGCAGAACAATAACTTATAATAGTAACAATAATAATAACTATCTAAACAATCAAAGTTTAAATTATCTGTATAAATACACAGCACACACATTCTCTTTAACAATCCCATGAAGGTGCTCCCCAGGTTTCATTTCCCTGCCCATAATCTTGGCCGTTCATTCCCTGATGATGGTGATCTTCTCTATAGGGGCAGCTTACCTAATGCTGCAGGAATGTATCCTGACACGGTGTTTATTTCAGCCGGGCAGATAAAGACAGAACCACACACAAGTTTCGGGAGGTGCCGGGCAATAACAAACCTGTGCACTGACAAACACCCTTGTAAAACTTCGGACTATCTGATGGTACCAGACACAGCCTGCTTACAGCGAGAAATAAGATAAGGTAGCACGATGATGGAGCAGACCTCAATCAGGCACAGTGGGTCTCGATAAGGAGGGAGGCATGTAAATAATCGCTGCTCCCCGCTTATATATCCAGGCGTGTCGGACAATACGGCAGATATCTGTTCCACTGCGGTGGCTTGACTGCACGCCCTTATTTTGATAGTATTTCACAACATTGTTTATTTTGAACATAAACCACCGTCAAGACGATTGAGATGCTACACGAACAAGATGCGATGATCTCGATCCACAGCTAATATTGCTACAACCACTGTTTCAGCAAAGTCTGGTCTTCTGAGTTACAAACAATAAGTGAAATATGCAGGTGAAGTCATACTTTTTAAACAATAATGATCTTAACCCTACCAAAGTGATGGTTGCTAAGCCTTTATTATTACTATACTACTAGTAATTTACTATAATAATACATTATTAAATGTCCTTTTTGTTGTACTATTTAGCATTTATCGTTTTTGTTGGTGTTTTGTTCATTTTATGTAATGTGTCAGTATTTTATTTCATTAAGTTAATTTCTTTTTATCTTTGTAAAGCACTTTTTAACTTTATATTGAAATAGAATAGAATAGAATATTTACCGCTGCCAAGGTGGTAATGTTGAGGAACCCATTACATTTTGTAGCAGATCTGGATCAGGGGCAGATGCTGGAATCTTTGCTTCCCTTTCTTTAACAGTTTGTATAATTTGATTGTTTACATTGTATTGTGCACATTGACAGATGTGAGTCATTCTGTTTCATGTTTTTCAAACACAATAAAAAGCTGAGTTTAAAGAAACATTAAATGTTTTCTGAATAGTGTGTAGTCTTGTGCCATGTTTCCTCCTGCATGCACCATCTTGAGTTTGTCTTTATGTCTGTTATGTTCCTCTTGCCTGTAATATAATACTTTGTTGTCCTTCAGTGCATTATTTAGCGTTACCTGTTGTCATAGCAGAAGTTAGTGTGTGTTCATATTGGGAAAGCGTTTAAAATCTCCAATAAAACTACCCCCATACAAAAATCTGAGTTATTATTGTAATGTAAGATTTTTTTTGATCATCACACGTCTTAATAATAATTACAGTGTTCAGTAAATGCAGCACTGGTCACTAAGAGGTTAAACACTAATACCAAGCAATCCAGACTAATGCAGGACATGGAAATTAGCCTAAAAGCAGGCGCAGTGTCTCTAAGGTATGACTAAGTATAGCTTAAGAGGGACTTAGCTGGCCCAGGCAAGATGACAAAGAACTGTCGACAACCCTGAGCTAAGACAAGATGGTCTTCTCTCTCATTCAGTTTAAAGTTGATCAATTATGCAGACAGAAAAGTTACCTGAGGCTTTTCATTTTGTCTTAATGTATCTTGGCATAAATGATTGAACAAGGCTCAGGACGTAATCCTGCAAGGATTAGATTACACATTCCATAAACTACAGCAGGTTACAATGAAAGAAACCAAAATGAAAATGTTTTTGCTCCTCCATGTCGTCTCAGTATCTGAGATAAATCTCAGGAAGTGGTGCATCAGAAGGATCAGTGGGATAAGAACCTAACTGATACTAAATGAAACCTGCTTAATTCAGACAGTGGAGCTCCATAGCTATTAACTGCCTATATTATGAAAGCAGGGTGCAGTAGAGCGCATACATCCACCAAGGTTCAAAAGTCCCCTTAAATTCAATCAAGCTGCACACACATAGATACCAGTTCCCTTAATGTGCTTGGGGTTTTTTTCATCAAGACCCATGAATTATTCTATTATTCCGATGGGTTGTCCCTTGACCCACAATTCCACATCCTTCCACCAAGTTTTGTGGAAATCTCTTCAGTTGTTTGTGTGTAATCTTGCTTATAAGCAAACAAACCAACCAACAATCAAACAGAGATGGTTAAAAACATAACCTCCTTAGTAATAGAGGTAATACAACAATTTTCCTGAAAATGTTTTAAAGGATGGTACATCCTGATGATACCATCAGTGTTGTCAGGTTTCAAACCTCTGAATGAACCACATCTCCATATTTTCAAGCCATTCTAACGGGAAAAATATCATTATTGTAGAAATGTACATATTTTATAATATAATAATCAAATAATTGATGTTTCAGGAAATGGCAATTGCTGAATTGTGCTGAAGTGACTCGGCCCAGCGATATGGCCAAAAATCATCATAATAAATATTATTTTATCAAAATGTAAAGACTGATTTTTGCTCATGAGTTATAAGGTTGTAGTTTTAAATGCTTTAAATGGATAGAGGAAGATCAATTATGTGATATATAATATATAATCCAGGATTTATTAAACTTTGGCTATACTGTTACATTGCCTTGATTGCTGTTATGGATTTAATGCCCAGTCTTGGTGCTGTGAAATCAAAACATGACAGAATGACCACAGAGTAGGTGCTTTTCTCATTTATCTTCAAGGTGACGGATGCTGTGGCGTGTGCGACCCGCTGAGCTTTACCAGCACAAGCCACACAGTCCCCTTAATGTGATTCTGCAAAACTTGTTCTTACTCTCGCTCGTCTTCCGAGGAGGATTCAGAGTCCTCTTTATCCCGGACCACAGCAGGCATCTTCACGGGAGGAGAAGCGCACGAGCTGCCCGGTGGAATCTGGCAGGGATCAGGTGTCCAGGTTTACGCATGGCCCCTGAGACCTCCAGCTGCAAATCAAACACACCGGTCAGAGAAACGTGTCAGCTCATATAAACACCAGCCTCGTGAAAGACAGATAACAACCATGTTATTACGGTTCGCTGGAGAAACCTGCCACACTGGTGCAGTCCCCCAGCAGCTGTACAGTTAGCACACAGTTAGCTGAGAACATCTGCTTTGTGTCTCTACAGTGAACTTATCTGTTTGTACCTCACAACAGACACGAGACGTTAAGACCCAAACCCACGCAGACAGTCCCACAAACGTTAGCTAAATAAAGACTACGGTTTCTGACATGCTCCATTAAACATGGGCAGCTATCGAGTTAACTTCCGCTGAGTCCAAGGACTATGAAATACACGTTTTAGTGACGCCATGTGAATAAACACCAATGTGAACTTGCCTTTTATTTCGGAGGAGCGTGCTAACAGCTAGCTAGCTAAGTCTCACCAGGGCCACCTGATCATCGCGGTTAATCTTCCTGGTAACTACAACAACTGAGTAGCAACAGAGCGACGCGCATGCGCACTGGCTGAACGACGTTTGTGTGTCCGCTTGACCCAAAGTTTGCGCTGCACCCTCCCACTGTGGGAACACGTGTGAACGTCACGGGGCAAAACAGAGACGATGTCCACATTCTAATGTGACAGGTAGTGTCAAATATGGCGGCCGATAATCAAAGACGTGTAGGTTAAATCAATTGGAATTAACGCGTGAACCTTCATGTTCATATTACGGTGCTGAAAACAGTTTACAGACAGAATAGCTTTAACTTCAATCAACTTGGTTCTAAAATGAAATGTTTGACTGGTTGTGAATTGTTACTCGAGGTTTATAAATGCTGCTGGGACATTTTGTACAGATTCAACGAGATCATTTTGTCAAAATCGCGTTTCACCACTTCTGCCGCGCCAGATCTAACGAAAACACCTTCCAGTGCAGATTGTGCTCTTGCTCCAATATCTACTTCTTTGTTTAGATGCAGCCTAGCCTTCGGTCTACAGGTGACAGGGTTGCTCGATTCCTATTGGTTAGTAAGGAAAATAGGCGTTGTCATAACTCTTGAATGGGCCAATCACATCAGTGGTGCGACTCGATGGAGCCATTCTTCGAGCTCTCTTATTGGTCAACCTCAGAGTCCAGGTCCAAATGACATCCTGCTTGACATCGTGTACTTCTGTGTTGTTCCCAGATGTGCAGCCACACGGTGCTTTGATAGACACCATCAGGTAAATACATCAACCATCCATGCTGTTTGATTTATCATAATGCGTTATCAACCAGTATATAGCAACATTAGCTGCTATATTATGCTACATATTAGTTGTTGATGTATCGTTAGCGAAGAGAGGCTGTGATGTGTTGACGTGTGGTTTGAAGTTGTTTATCCGGCTCGCATCACTGACAGGTGCTTCTCTCACACAGACACATAGACAGAGAGACAGAGACAATCACACAGAGAGACACACAGACACATAGACAGAGAGACAGAGACAATCACACAGAGAGACACACAGACACATAGACAGAGAGACAGACAATTAGACAGAGAGACAGAGACAATCACACAGAGAGACACATAGACAGAGAGACAGAGACAATCACAGAGAGAGACACACAGACACATAGACAGAGAGACAGACACTTAGACAGGCAGAGAGACAGACACACACACACAGGCAGAGAGACAGAGACACACAGGTAGAGGGACAGAAATACAGACATATCCAGGCAGTCAGACAGACAAGCAGTCAGGCAGAGAGTCAGACAAAGACAGAGAGACAGGATGAGTCGCCTCCTGAACGTCCTGCGGAGCTGGCTGGTGATGGTGTCCATCATCGCGATGGGAAACACGGTGCAGAGTTTCAGGGATCACAGCTTCCTGTCAGAGAAACTCTACACGGGCGCGCCAGAGTTTGGTGAGTGAAGCTGACTCAACCTAATGGACACTGCAACTTGCAGAGCACTTTTGATTTGAGTACGTTAAATATGAATAAATATAAATAGAAGACTCTTCCCATCCTGGTCACAAGATGTCCACTTGCAGTACAGGAGCATCAAAAGTCAAACAAATAGACTCAAGAGCAGTTTTTCACATCACAGATCTGATCCTCTATTCACTCTGGCATTCAAATGTTTATAACCAATATAGTGTTTGTTATAAGCTGATATCAGACTTTAATATTGGCCCAGCTAATTTATAGATCAGGCTCTTCATACATTTTGTAAATATATGAAGGTTAAATGAGGCAGATTCGGTCTCTTCTGTTTCTCTGTCAGAGTAATAACAGATGACTGTATGATGATGTCTGTCTTTATTTGTCTAAACTCCAACCTTACCTTTTTTCGTTCATTTCCCTAGTGAATGGTCTCCAAGCTCGAACATTCGGTATTTGGACATTGCTGTCATCCATTATTCGCTGTGCCTGTGCCATTGATATTCAGAACAAGACGTAAGATGGCTCCTCACGTTCTCCATCATCTTTCTGTTGGTCGTCGACAAATAATATATTGTTACTGTGTGCTATGTTGTCCCCCGCAGGCTGTATCACATCACCTTATGGACATTTGTGTTGGCGCTAGGACACTTTCTGTCTGAAGCCTTCATCTACAAAACTGCCCCGCTGACTATCGGGGTCATGGCGCCGCTCATTGTGGCAAGTGAGTAAGACTCTTTAAACCAGTGGTCACCAACCTTTTCAGGCCCAAGATCACTTTTTAATTCCTGAAGCCAAGATTTACCATCCTGATATTGTCCAAAAAACCCACTCAGGAGGGTCATATGTATTATTGTTGCAAATAATAAGGCTCAATTTACAAGGACAGTCAGTTATGCAACTTCATCTATTCATTGCACAATATTCACATTAATATCAATTCATATTTACAACATCTGTTCCATGCACAGTGTTTTTGTAATAGCTTTGCCTTGAATATGGCCATAAATATGACTATTTCCTCATATAAAAGTAGTCCTGTGTACTCAAATAAGTACGGGTACTATACAGTTTGAAGACGTTCATCTTCTGCTCCCTCAAATATTTCACAATAAAAAAAACCTTATTTTTACAAATTGAACAGATTATTTTTTGAAACTTATAATAACAGCCTCAAAGGCCCAGGAAGTTCACGAGTAAAGCAGTCATTAAAAACCAATGTTTATTTCCAATATTCAGCAAAGACACTTTCAAAATATCAAGAATTCTAGACAGCAGCTCCTCCTCCTTCAGGAAGCCGAGGATCATGAGGAACTTCCACTTATATTTAGTTTAAAAAAATGTTTTTCCTTTATGTGAAAACCACTTCATTTCTCAGGCATGAAGCCCAGGGTAAAAGTCACACAATGATGCTTTAAATATCAAAATACTGAACATTTTGACAACATTAATGTCATATTAAAGAACCCTAATAGCATCTCTATTTGTTTTTTTGTCTTCAGGTTTCTCTGTTGTAGGAATGCTGATTGGATTCCAGTGTTTTCCAGAGACTCAAGAAGAAGTGGGAGCACGACACAAGAAACGCAACTAACGTCCCAGCACCAAACAGTTGTGGAGTGGACTCGTCCTGTTCGTGCTGCTTCTGCTCTTGACGAACATGAGACGTGGATGTGCTTTCATTTTGAACTGTGACACTTTCTAAAGACTGTACACGTACTCGGCCTCGGTGTAATTAGTGTTTTTTAATTGGACATTTTAGAGTTGAATGTGCAATTAAAAAATGTGTCACCTCTAATGCACAATCATGTTACACTACAGTGATGGATGTGTGCTGGTTTCTTCAAGGGAAAAATATCATAGATAGGTTTTATGATGTTCATTTTGTGTCTTAGTAGTGATCACAGTGACAAACGCAGAAGTTTGAAACTGAAACTTGTGTTGAGTTGAGCGATCAGAGAAATGATTCAGAGCAGATTTCTCTCAGAATGATTTTTATTTCAGTCTATTGCGTCCCATTCAGTTTTTAAATTCACGATTTACCAAAGAACTGAATAGACACACTATGAAACTATGCTCTTCATTACAAAATATCACAAACACTTAAATCAGCAATTGTTGGGTTTCTGTGAAAGTTTGTACACCCTTTAAATTTCTGCTCTGTTATTGTCATATAAAACCTTAGGATAAGGTTAAATGATTTTTAAAGTTCTATTAGAGTAATAAGCAAATGTGATGTATTTCTAAACTTTAAAAGAAAATACAGTTGTGTTAAATATGCAGACATCTTGTTGTCAGGGGTGTGATTGTGTTTTTACATTATTTTGATAAATGTGTAATATGTTATATTTGGGTTCCTCAGCCAGGTGTTTTACATATTGTTTTCAGCGCTGACTTTGTCTTAATGAGACGGATTAAAGTGCCAAAAAACACTCACACACTTTGGTTTGTAAGAATTTAAGAAAAATAAATGATCGTTTATCCAGTGAGGTGGGGAACAAAACTCCCATAGATTCCTCTCATATGTTTGTACTTTTAAAAACATGGCAAAAACTCTCCAGGTGTAGAAACATTTTCACAGCACAATGAAATAAATGAATTATATATATATATATATATATACATATATAACATTATAATAAAATAATGCCACTGAAATAACACAATTGGCCACAACACATGTTACTGACAACCTGTACAAACACCGGTTACCTAGTTTGAACGACATGACTCTTTAACAAATTTTCAAGCAAATACTATCAAACATAAAAATATTTTTTTGTGCAAATTGACAAAAGGGCAACTGATAAATTTGCCTTTTCCTCCTATCTGTCTTGTGCTGTGTGGACATTCTTAAAACAAGGTGCAACTATGTAACTTTGGTGAGCCGGTACGATCTTGCTAGTTGACACAATAGTCGATTATCACAGCTTTGATTGCCAGAATGTGGCCCAACAAGTTGTTGAACTGTAGATCAGTTAAAAAGAAATAGAGATCATTAAAAAAACGGTTTATCTTTGATATTTGCAGAGGAAACTTAAAAATATTAAGAATTCTAAACAGTTAAGTCTATTTGTTCTAGCAGCAGCTCTTCTGGTTTCTGGAAGCTGAGGATCATGGGTAACATCCACCGTTTCAGTTCAGTGAGTGGAACTACGCAGTCAGACCTCACAACAGATTTATAAGCTTTGATTTGTCTCTACATGAAAAACAATCGCTCCTACATGGACCCAAACAGAGGTAATCACGCCCTTTGGCTGCAGAGGGCGCTGTTTCTCAGCAAAAGTTACACAGCGTGGCTTTAATGTGCCAGATGTTCAACGTCTTATAGAGATCGTCTACAGCAAAACAACACTGACCGTCAAAAGTGTACTCAGATGCACGGCATCAACCATATCTATAATCAGCAGGATTCAAAGGTACATACAGTACTTCCATGTGATCCTGAATAACAGGCAGAGAGGATGCGATGGCTAACCTCACCGCCGCGACAGGATACCACATCACAGTGCTTAGTCTGCATTTAAGATTCATTTTCTAAACAAACAGAACAGTTCACGAAAACATACAGTATTGGTCCCATATGAAGAAACACACTGTTCAAATATTGCTCATTATATGCATAAAACATTAACATTTATCAGAGGACAGTAAAAGGATAGGAAACATTAAAAAGTATAAATAAGATGAGGAGTGTGACAGCGTTTATCATGTCTGCAGCACGCTGAATGAAATGAAACATGGTTTCATGTAGGGATTTAAAAATACCTCTAAGGTTCCAAGTGTGTTCCCTGGGTGCAGGATTGACTTGTGCTTGATTTCATTTGTGCTAAGTTGCTCTGGGTTAATTAGTGTGAGTCTATGGTCGAAGTGCAGCATCCATACATACATACAGAATGTTGTACAGCAGGTGTGCTCCGTCTTACTCAGTTCATAAACGCCTCACAGACTCCATCACCACCACGGTGCTCACTCGTCACAGCAGCTTTTCATCTCCACCAAGAGGGATATGTTTTCAGTGTTGTTTGTTGTCAGCAGGATGACTCGAAAACTACCGGGTCGATTTCTGTGAAATTTTGTAGAGGGGAGGCACATGACCCAGGGAAGAAGTCACTACATTTCAGATAAGGATGATTTTTTTCACTTTTTGTAACATGGCAAGTTAGGATGTCAGCCTGAGAAGAGGTACACCCTTCTAGTGTACTCTGTGGCAATGCTTGCATGTTGATATGAGTTGAGTTATTATTTGATTGTTTTTTTTATCTGTACACGGTGTCATGCGACGTCTGTCCTCTTCATAACTTCATCTGCTTCAGGACTTCAGGTGGAGAAACGTCTTCTTCCACATCAGCTGTCATTTTCTGTGAAGGACGAGGAAAGAAACAACCACAGACGAGAAAAGAGATAGTTCCGTATTTCATCAAAACAAACAAATTGTCAGCACATCAGAACGACACAAGAACATCAGCATTAATCATTCTTTACATTTAGTGTTAAACAATTAACTTCTCATCTCTCACATCAATATGATCCTTCGTGTACTAGAACCTACCAGTTAGTACTGTGAGTTAATCACATAGATCATTTAAAAAGTTGATTAAATAAATACTTCTTACATATAAGTCTTTATTAAATAAGTCTTAACCTTTGGAAAGAATTAATGAAACAACACAGTGTGGTCTGGCACACTTTGTTTTGTGAAGTGCTGAAAGTTTCAGAGGCATTTTTACATTGAAGATACGGTTTATAAATTATCAAAATTCCATTATATGTGTGTGTGTGTGTGTTTGTACCTTTGCAGGTGTGTGTTTTTGTTTTTGTGAGGCTGTGTTTTCATGTAGTTGCCAGGGGCCGCTATACGCTGTGGCCCCATAGTCCAGCGCCGATACCTCGGACCCTGTAGGCTGGAACAATAGCTTGGGGGTCACACCTCTGAGGGGACTTGAGGGGGTTTCTCTTCCTATACCTCCACACACCACCACCATGAGTCTGCCTCCACCAAACTAACAGCCACCTAATACTGCTGCTACCTGCCTGCTAACCTAAGAGCCACTGAGTGAGGGACATATGGAGTGCTGTGTATTATATAATATATAATACATGTTGGTAATATCCAGTTATTACAATAGTCATGTCACTGTTGGTTCTTTTTTTTTCTAACAATTTAACAGAACTGGCTCATTAATAAAACAAAGAAAGTATATTATTAATTAGTTTTTAGCTGCGTTTGTATTGTTACTTGTTAAAAAGTGTTACAATTTGGCTTGATCCAGACAAAGGTGTGGATCGAGGATTTTTTTTGTAAAATCAACAATTTGCAAGATTTTTTTTTTGACATTTTCACAGATTTCCCAGTGATTCATTCATGGAACTTGGTGCAGCTTGATTAAATTCAAGGGGACTGTTGGGCCTTGGCGGAGGTGTGCACTCGACTGAGTGTCATTCTAGTCAGAACTGAAATATTACAAACAGAAAGAAAAAAGTAAAAAGAGCAAGAAATCCCCATGCTTGTCAAATAGCCAACAAGTGTGAAGACACGCAATGTGAAGTTTTGTGCAATTAATGTGTCCTTCATTCATTCGAAAATTCAAAGGCCACATTTTTTGTTTCAGTGAATTTGATCTTGTTTTAGATGGTTCTCAAAATGACCTGCTTCATATTTCTTCCTGTGGTGAGTTATTAATATATTTTCACACTGATTGGTAAAAAGGATTATTATTGGTTACAGGTTTGTTTGAGAGCTGTCAACAGCACCAATGTGAAAAAAGTAAAAAAAGAGCAATTTTCCAAGCATCAACCTGAAACCAGGTGGTTATAGCAGAAGTTTGAAAACATGCTGTAGGTTTGAGTTGAAGAGCCATCACACACAAGCAGAGCTGTGTTTTCTGTGATGAGCATTTCAGAGAGTTCAGAGACAGAAACGGTTCCAGCAGAGCAGCCCCAGTGTTGTCTGGTGTCTATGCCTGCAGCCGTGCACTGCAGTGTGAGGAATGTAGGAGGCAGTCAGCAGAGTGACTTCAGCCCAGAGCCAGCGTGGTACCCAACACATCCCCCTCACCACAGGGATGTGAAGATCCCGTCTCTGACTTCACGTAGCACACACAGATGTACTCACGCTCACTGTCTGCATCTCGGCCTGCAGGTTGGCCTTCTGCCGTCGGAGGTCAGCCTTGATGAGTCCTGTGATGCACATAGACGAGAGGGAAACGTTACGGCGTTGGGGGACTTTCTGTTAAACTGAAGAGCTGGATCATGTTGGCAAGAACAATGAGGAAAATTTTGTTCATCTATTAAATCAACAAAAGCCATGCACTTTAAAGCACTTTCGCATCAGTAAAACCTTTCACACCCAGAAGCTGAGTTTATTTCCTTAAATACAGTCTATGATCAGAAATGAATTGTGTTTCAATGTATTTTAGGAACAGGCCACAGAAAACTTTTCCAAGCAGGCACCTTGAAGATACTCGTCATGTATTACCTCAAAGTTACGTCCAGAAACCCAAGAGACAAGTTAAGGTGTCCATTTCCATATAAAATTGTCACAGGGGTTTCTAGCCACGACCTGATGTCACCTATGCAACTCTCAGTTAGGTGCATCAGAGAGTTTTAAGTTAACCTTAATGCAATCATGTGATTTCTATAAAAACTATTTTCTGCTGTATGATACTCAAAACTAACCAATGATTTTTACTGTGGCCAAGGAGACTATACCACTGCTTACATTTGTTTTTTGTTAGAAAGCAAGATTATGCAAAAACTACTCAACCGATTTTCATTAATTTTATGGAGGGCTCCGGTATGACCCAAGTAAGAACCCATTAAATTCTGGTGCCCATCCAGATCAGGGGGTTGATCCAGTAATTTATGTCACTTACTTTAACATTGTGAGACGGGGTGTTTTCCAGTGTTTTCATTCATTTCTCAGAGAATCATTTATAGATCTTGATGACAAAATCTTGATATTTATGAGTGTGTACAATTTGGAGCAGACCCAAATAAAAATCCAGGGAATTTGAATGTGGTTTCACAAGGGGACTGATGGGTCTTCGTGGATATATGTGCGCTACTGTGTGCCATTATAATTTGTCTTAAACACTATGTGATTATTCATCCATCCACTAGAGGGAGACTTTATCCCACGAAAGCTATGACTTCCTGCACGAATAACTCAGGGCTGAAATACAAGTTGTGTTCAAAGTTGACTTTAACATTACATGCATGAATGTTTTTAATAACATGAGTTCAGTGTTCCCTGTTGTTTGGAGAGTTGATCTGTGTTGCCAGGACTGTTAAGAGGATAAATCTTCAGAGGAAACAGAGAAGCAGTTGATCTCACCTGTCATCACTGATCCTATTAGTAGGAAAATACATAGAAAGATGTTTCCTGCAAAAGTGCCCCATTTATCGAGAATCTTCCCTTGGGAGATGGTGAAAATGATTCCAAAGATCTGAAATTAGTTTTAAAAAGAAATAAGTACAGTACAGACACAAACCAAAGTTAGACTGTGTTACTTTATACAGATGTTGAAAAATTAGGAACCTGAGCAGAACAGTTGAGGAGCCCTGACGAGGTTCCCTCTGATTCAGGGTAGGTGAGCTCTACGGCAAACTCGAAGCCCAGAGGCAGATAACCCGTCATGAAAAAGCTGCGAACACACAACAGCGGTCAAGTTAACAGCAAAAACAAAAGTGTGTGATCTGCAGTTATTTATTCTCTAACATCACTGAGTGTTCAACCACACCATGGAATAGAAAAGAGCCCAGTGAGTGTGAAAGTAGTGCAAGTACATATTGCTCTATAATAAATCCTGTCTGGGTTTCAACCAGACAAAGGAATCACTATGGAAACCAGTTATGGGCATAATCAGCTTACCATAAATAGCAATAATTTTAAGGACATGGCACGTGGTCTGAGGAGTTTGTTGAGAGAAACGCAGAGAACGTGAACGACACGCAGACATTATGAGCACAAAAGCTTTGGAGGTGCTCAGACCTGAAGATCTCACGTGATACATGTGATCCATTATCACCTCAGGCTTGAAAAGACATTAAAAGACTGAGTCAACTCAAAGTTAACTTTGCCTAAAAAGCTTTTTAGCTACAAACAAAACTGAACAGCTCTGAGGGATCATTAACAGTCAAAGCTTTAAATAACAACTTCCAGATATAAGACTACAGCTGTGTCTCAATTCAGGGGCTGCTTCCTTCAGAGTCTGCATTTGAAGATTGATTGCGTCACAGCAACTAGAGTGTCTCATTTTGAAGTGTCCTTCAAATGTGGCCAACAACTGCATCCTTTCATCCCCGAGTGACAAGGCTCGAACTGGCGGATCCTTCCTGACCCAACCTCAGTAACTAAGGACTTTTCAAAAAGGTAATGGTGCCGACAAGCGATGAGACGCCCAACACTTGAGTATTACCCTCAACTCAACTCCACAACTAATTGTACACATGGGCAGGATGAGCTGGTGATGCTGGTTGGCCTTCGTGGTCTACGAGGCCTAGGTGGTCTTCATGGGCCGTAGACCGTAAGGTGCAGCCCCAAATTGAAACACAGCTCATATTCACACAGCGGCCATTTTCCGGTGTGAAGCTCAAATACTGTTATGAACAGAATAATGTTGTACTGCAGTGATCCAGGTTCATAAGTCACATAAACACAGAGACAAACTGTTTTCATTTCACAGGTCCCTAACTGATCAGCAACTGAAAAGAAAAATGAACAATAATAATACAGAGATATTTGATTTAAATACAGCAGCTTTGATTTGTATTATTTTGGAGTTGTTATTGATACCAGAAATTCTGAATAGCTACACGCCACAAAGTTTTTCTTTAAATAACCCAAATCATGCCAGTTAATTTTTACCCTCATCTTGAAGGTTGTCAGGTGTTGATTTCAAACCCCGGCTGTGATGTTTAAGACCTTGGTGGCCTCCGTTCTTTAATGGTTACCTACCCTAAAACTCCGGCCGTGATAAACACCACCCACAGGTGACCCAGGTTGAGGGTGAAGGCGTAGACCAGCATGCCGATCAGCGAGAGGAGATACACAAGCAGGGTGGTCTGTCTGAAAAGAGAGGGGATGGATGTGGATCAATTTATTTGAGCAACAACTTTTACACACAGCCAACATGGTTTGTGTGGTATACAGCAAAATACTATTTTGACCATAAAGTCTCAAAATCATCTAAGGGTTAATTTTAATCTGATTTGTCTTTAACATATTTAAGAATCTGAATATTGTGACAGGGCTCTCGATTCCTACATTCCTGTCCAGGCTGATTAGACACTGAAATCCTGCAGAACAATTTAACGACAGGTTTTTTGTTTTTACTGTATAGATTTAAATAAAAGCCATTTGGCTACTTCAGGGAAATATCTCCTGACATTCCTCAGTCTATATGTAAAATAATGATAAATCAATACTTTTATTCTTAAAGGTTTGTAAGCAAAATCATTTAGTGTTGAAATCCATGAAGAGAAGAAAAACTCATCTGTGCAAACAGCAGGGTTAAACTGAAG
This sequence comes from Paralichthys olivaceus, assembly GCF_024713975.1. Lineage (NCBI taxonomy): Eukaryota > Metazoa > Chordata > Actinopteri > Pleuronectiformes > Paralichthyidae > Paralichthys > Paralichthys olivaceus. Next base: position 15,808,960 of record NC_091104.1, on the reverse strand, counting down.
AGTGTCACATGACTCTTCCCTCCTCTCTTTCCTTTTACATGCATCACTTCCTCTGCATGCATTAAATGCACGTAGTGTGTCAAGCCTAAGTGACAATAATAATAATTGAATAATAATAAAAAACTATGCTCAGTATTTGCTGCTAATAAAATTTTATTAGTGGTATTTTAATTTTTTTTTGAGAGCAGATAAACGTCCTCACTATTCATCTCACTTCATGCAGCTGACGTATTGCTCATTGAGGATGGTGCCTGACTATCAACACTCCTGAGTCACTAAAGACCCCGGGGCCATCTGCCATCAACAGGCTTACTCCTGTGAAGTCTTTTGTGCAACCACGCGTAAATAATTGCTGCAAAACATTGTTAATATAACATGGTCCTTTCACTGTCTATCCCAACATGGGACAATTGGAGCAAGAGGATCAACAAAATGAATCTGGGCCTAATTTCTGCTTTGACAGCGAAAGCATCCTGATGGCATGTCGGGAATCTGAGAGGATTTTTTGTAATAATAATCATTTGTATGACACCAAAACAAGAGAAGAGAAACTACAATGAAAGTTTGGCTGAGTCTTGGTCCCTTCTTAGTGACTGGAGAAATAACGTCAACTCATTTTTGTGATGCTTTTGCTTTTCAAAATGCACAGATGAATAGTAATAAAACCATGTTTGTCTTACTTGTAGGTTTTAGTCTTGTCCAGCCAAATGCCACAAATGAGGGACCCCACCATGCCGGCAATGACAATGGTCAGACCGATCCTCCCAGCATTCACCTCTTCACCCTGAGATTAAAACAACGGTAGAAACATCTCCGTTTTTTCAGGCCATATAAGACACCTTACATTCTGCAGTTATCTTGTCCTGGGAGCTTTCAGTCAAAACAAACAGTGTGAGAGAATCCTGTAATCTGTGTCAGGGTCATGTGCTCGGCAGGTTTATTGCTAGTGTCAAAGTGATTCACACAAACGTGTGGAAATGTGGAAAGAGAAGCAGGATCAAAGCTCATCTGGTTGGAAATAAGGACATAAGTCAGCAGGTTTTCTTACAGGATAGTGTTCGATGATCATCCGGTTCAACAAGGTGGAGACAGCATAGAAGCAGCCGACGTTCAGGCCTGCAGACAACAAATGGAAAAAGTCTCTACTCTGACAGATCTGTAGGGAAGGAGAAGGTCCAGATGGGACCCTTCTAAAAATACCACAGACACCCTCACACGTCCAGTCTGAAGCAGCCACTGTGTCATTACTTCAGCTAGCAGCATTTAAGTTTATACTGCAGCACATGGCAATCAGCACTTCTTGGTGCAAACATCCCTATAAACACAAAATTATGTTAAAATCCCAATAATCTGACTTGATGAGGAATATTCTTCTAACTGTGAGTCAATAACATTATCATCATTACACAGTAACCTTTGAGCACAATTTGACATCTCAGAGTGACCTTTAGATCACGGCTACACATGGGCAGTGCAGTAGAGAAGTCAGTAATGATGACACATCCTCATATCTGCAAACCGAATATGTCTGTGACAGCTTCTACTCTTTGTTACCTTTCACCTCAATAATGCAACAACATCCGAGTCTGGTCAGGCACTTCGTGATACACGCCCTTTGTTTAAGTATAAACTAAAGGGATTTATGCTCTGTAACATACAAACAGGAATATGAATGGAATATACTCAGTAACCGATGTAAACATCATAATCTAAATAACGTATTATTCAGAATGAAGTCAATAGTCTGAATATTCCTGTACATGTATACAGTCACCAATATAATGAAGAGACAATTATATAAAGACTAATCTGACGTGGACTTTCTCCCTTTATGTGACCTTTATATGACCCTACAGAGTACTGACTAGTACTGTCATAATATCATTGTAACTTCAATCGTCATCTGGAGCTCTAGAGAGCACAGAATGTGAATTCAAATCATCATTAGTCAAATGAAGCAGGGGGAGACTTACCGTAGGTGACCACCAGCAGCATGAAGGGCTTGTTGCACAGCAGCCTCAAGATGGAAGCTGTGTACGAGTACTCGTCTGGGTCCACGTTCCGGGCCTGAGCCTGGGCCTGTGTGGGAGGAATCTCTGGTCTCTCCTGAAACACTGGGAAACACAGATTTCAGGAGGTTATGTGAATATTTAGGATGTGGGACATTATAATCTGAGGGAGAGAAGCCAGGTGAAATAGTGTGTGTGTTTGTGTGTGTGTGCTTTTACATTACAGGAGGCCTAATTTTATCAGCTTTAATTTCATAATAACTTTATAACCTTATAAACCAATTAGGAGTAATGTGGTCTCTGAATAGAATTTTACCACATCTTCCACGTCTTATCTTATCTGATATAATTAATGTTGTCATCACAGCCTTGATAAACAGTATCTGGCGGTGATCCCGAGTTTATGGCTCAGGAGGAAAAGCAGATACTTTGGTCCATGTCCCATCCACTAACATGGATGAGGTGAGATTGTTACTGCAGACAGTCGCCAGGTGGCGATCGAGATGCTTTGGCTTCACTTTTGGGAGCTATCCTGTCATCCATCTTTATATATTTATATATCTATGGTCAGTGCTGGGTTTATTGTGGGTTTATTGGCAAAGATTATTTAAGGAATCCATTTTTTCTCACTGTGGATCCATTTGTGGGTTATTTAAATCCACAAAGTGAAAAGTTCAGATTAAAAAAGCATCTGACCCCCATTAAAATGATTCCACTGATCACAGAGAGAAACCTAAACTCACCAACATGTGTCCTCACACAGGGTCAAAGCTGCGACTGAAGATCAAGTATCTTTTTTTTGTGAGCCACTGAGCATCTTCCAGAAATAAACTGTGAAGTTTCTCCATGTTCCTCTGACTGTCAGCGACTTTTAGTCCTTCACAGAGGTGAAAAGGAGGATTTCACAGAGCTGAGGGGGCGAGAGGATGATTTCATTAAACACTCCTGACTCCCTGGGTGTCCGAACACATCTCTTCAGAAGTTGGACAATTACAGCAATTACTGCAGCTGCTCATCTAGAGGACTGTAACGCTGCAGAGCTCATGGGAGAAAGCACGGCTCAGGGAGATTCAGCCTTCCAGCAGAGCTGCCCACAGAGCCCAGCGATGAGATAAGAGGCTCGACCATGAAAGGATGAAGGAAACTGTGTCAAACAATGAAATTTAATGTTGAGGAACTTATTCTAGAAATAAATCGGTGCTATAACCAAGCATTACTGTGAGGGACAAAGGGAGGTGAGGTAGCAGCTTTGTCATGGTCTCGACCACTGGAAACCACAAACTGTCAAGATAACTCTATCTGCGTCATGTATTTTCACAACCATGACTGTGGGAGCTGTCTGACATTGGAGGGGACTGGCAGTGGGCTATTACTGCATGAGTGAGTGAGTGAAGAACCCTGACAGCTCTTATATACCCACTCTGTGAGCCCGGGGACAAGAGCAGCAGCATCATCATCTTCCCTCGAAGACTTACCGATCACCACCAGGACAAAGATGAGGGTGGCAACTCCGGCACTGATGTAGAACATGATTCTGATGTAGTGCGCCAGCTCATCCATGTCGTCCACATTAGGCACGAGGATAGGCGGGATCAGGAACCCGATGGCGATACCCATCTGCAGGCGAGAAGCGCTAAATTTAAAATAATGACCCTGTACCTTCAGCTGACAATTAGACATACGCACACATACACAGATACGTACAATTAATTAAAAACAGTAGTAAAAGTAGGTTGAAATAAAAAAGAGAAAGGTAAAGGAGTGTTTGACTCTGTTAGAAAAGTTAGTGTCCACTTCTAAAATGATCTGATGCAGCAAACATTCACATCTAACTGACATTTGAATCCTCGACATCTGTCTGATGGTATACCAGCTATTGTAAACACATAAGAAGTACATGCATACTGTATATTGCTTAGTTTTACATATGTCAGAGAGTTTACAAAATGCACCCCTTCATGTTCTTGCTGAGATTTGAAGAGAAGAATGACACCCCTCTCATAAGGTTAAAGCAGAGGAGACTGAATACAGAGAGCTATCCTCGGCTAACTGGTTCCATCCAAAGGTAACAAAATATTTTCATCAGCGTTAGTTAGCAGGATTATGACAAAACTGCTAAACAGATTACCATGGAACTTGGGGGAAGGATGTGGTATGGGTCAGGGAAGCACCCATTCAAATTTGCTGTGAATCCTGATAAGGCAGGTGGTTCCAGAATGGTTTTTTTTACGTTTTTTTGACATTTTCAGTGATTTCCCGGGATCATGGATCTTGATGAAAAAAATCAGGTACATTTTTGGAGACAGATATCTATGAGTGTGAGCAATTTTGTGTTTTTTGGCAGGTATGCACTCTACTTACTAGTTGAAATATTTTATTACTTTCTTTGTTTTTACAGAGGGTTAAAGTTTTGGTAGGTAGACTATGTTATCTTCTGACATGGGCAAAGACGACTAATCAACATGAAGCTACAATGTATGTCCAACTTTTCAGCTCCTGACAACCCCCCAACATACCCCATCCCACTCTCAGGGTCCGACAGAAATTTTACTGTGACTTTATGAGAAATTAGGTGGAAGGGGAGGAGGTTTGCTAAACTTTCCAAATGTGAATACAACACAAGTAGTGTCTATTTCCTCAGCTTTCTACAGCCCCAAGAACATCCCAGGGGGCACACCAGCTGAGGTCCCTTGGCTCTAGGGGAGAGGTGAGAGAAGGAAAATTGCAAAAAGAGGAGGAACAATCCAGTGATAAGTGTCTGAAGTGAGCAATAATAACAGACACTGTGCATCAGACCTCTTCAATCCAACGAGAAGGTTAGAATCCCCATGGATCTGCACCCGTTACCCTCTCGTCTACAACCTTACCTTAGACACTGTTAACACTTTATTGAGTTTAAGTTAGCAAAGATCAGCTACTTAAGCAGTCCTTAAACTACCTCTTGGTCATTTTGCTCGAGAAAGCTTTAAATGATTTTTACCAAAGAATAACGGGAGAGTCATGTTTGTTTAATCACTGTAACACATCTGCTGTGTTCACAGCAAAGAAAACACACTGTGCAACTATTTATGCATCTTAGATAAGAAGATGGAGCCCTGATAACCCGTTAAAAATAGAAAAAAGCATATTCACACATCTAAATCAAGGATGACCTCTCTTATGAAGTTATTTTAGCGCCAAAACTGTTAAACTCTTTGATCTTCAAAGCTTTGCAGGCCTTCATGGAAATCCCGCCTACTTTTTGTTACCACTAACCATATTTAAAACACCCAAAGGGAGAATATGTGAACTACTTCATCCTGAAAACGTGGAAGTATCAGGTCGAGGAGATCCGAGCCAAAAGGAATAAAGTCATGGTGAGCGAGAAAAACATCAACAACAATGTGTCCTTTTGTGTTCAGCAGCGGGGAGCGGGACTAAAACACACAATCAGAACATGCATGACAATGACCGGCATGCAGTGTTTGGCCTGGCGCAGGTGAGAGAGGACACACTTCAAATGCAGAGAGAAAAACTGTTTGGCTTCAGAGTTAAAAGAACATCAGAGGGGTTGGATGTCCTTCAGCAATCTCTGTTTATGCATCGTGTTGCAGATGGTGGTGGGATCACAGGGGAGCCATATATAGCCAGTTAAATAGGAATTGTTGTGCTTTCTCAGCATCCACTGACTGTTTTTATTGGCTTGTTAGAAGGAAACATTTAGAGGTGAACTGGATTATGAAGCCAAATTTTACATTTTCATTTTTTTAGTGATGTTGAAAAAGTGTGGGAGCTTGTTCAGAAGTGGACAATTCAAACAGTACAAGTCACCCGCAAACCCCCTGGTTAGGAGAACACACACACACACACACACACACACACACACACACACACACACACACACACACACACACACACACACACACACAAAGTACATATAAATGGACAAAAATGTGCTCAAATAAAAGTTAAAGTACCACATGAACCTTTCTACTTGAGTTTAAGTAAGTAAGCTCTTGCTTTTAAATAAACTATCTGAGTGCAGCCTATTCAACATATCTATCCTAATGCAACAGTCGGTAAGTACATTACTATGGTTGAGGTTCAGTTTAGATTTTATTCACCAGAGAGTGCAGCTGTTTTTGTTATTAGTTACTTATAAAAAATTTAAATGTGAACATGTAATGCAGTACATTGTATAAATGTAGTGGAGTATAAAGTATGGGTATTTGCGGATGTATGTAGTGAAGTAAAAGTACCTGAAAATAAATATACTTTAAAAGTACAGATACCTGAGAAATGCATAGGTTTGTATAGAGATTTGCATAGGACTTTTTGTTGACTTCCACTCAATGTGGACATTCAAGCCAAAACTTTATCCCTAACCACAATTCACATCTGACCACTAACCAGGACCTTATGTTTTACCTCATCAGGACTGAACACACACACCCAAGGTGCCTTAAGCTATGAGCTTAAACCAATACACAGCTGACAAACAAAATAACTTGCGATGCACCCCATACAGTCTATGGATGCACCACATGCTTACTGTCTGTGGGGAACCCTGAAACTAACAGTGTAAGTACTTAGTTCTGCAAATGAGTGAGCATCTTGTCTCTAAGACTCCTCTCGCTGTTGTTGGAAGCCCTAAGTTTTCTCCCCCTGGCAGAGAGAGTGATTTATAACCTGCTGATAGGAACTGAGTCACGCATCAAGGCACACGTGACCTGTACCTGACTCTATTTAACACAATGCCATTCAGATCAAATACAAGGAGGGTTGCAGAACACTAAATACATACAACATAAGATGCTCTGAGTCCAGCAGGTACATGCAGAGACACACCTGGTTTCCAAGAACGCCAATGGAACAGGCAGTGGACACTTCCTGCTGTCCAAACCACAGGGACGCCAGTCTGGATGGGATGCCCAGGATGCAAACTGTGGCCACTGAACACACAAACTGGCCAAAGAAAGTCATGGCGAACATGTTGGGGTCCGCCGTGCTCGTCTTGATCCAAGCCCCGATGCAGTTGAAGGCCGACCCCACCACCACCACGTCCCTGATGCCCCGGTTGTTGAGCAGCCACATGACAGGCAGGATGAGGGGGATGTAGGTGAGGAAGTAGATCATGGAGAGCCAGTCGATGACGAGGGAGTCAATGTCATAGAAGCGCATGAAGATGTTGCTGATGATGCCATACTGCAGCCACATGAAGGCATTGCTCATGGAGTAGGCACAGAAGACCATCAGCATGACCCAGCGCCGCTTGTACAGCTTGGTCTCCATGAGCGGGAAGACCTGAGCAGTGTCCAGGAGGGCCGTCTCCAGGGTGTCGAAGCTGTCACCCAGAGGCAGGTGGTGGTTGAACTCTCCCAGTGACAGTTTTCTGCTTCTCGACAGGGACCAGTCATGTTCCCTGGCCTCGTCCATCCACTCGTGAGGGAGATCTTCCCTAACGCTCATGTTGCTCCCACTGAAATGCTTCACTCTTCTGTGGCACTTAATAGCTGGAAGGAAGAGCAAATATTTCTCCGAGTGTGTGTGTGGGTGTGTTTGTTCACCTGACCCACCCAAGCTGGTATTTCATGAAACAGGTTTGTCTGCTGTGCTTAAAGGTCCAGTGTGTATGATTTAGGTGAAAGGGAACTATTGGCAGAAATTTAATGTAGAATAATCCTCATGATGTTTTCACTAGTTCCTTTCATCTAAATTGTATGAATTGTAGTTTTCTTTACCCCAGAAAATACCCTTTATATTTAAATACTTTATATTTACATTGAGGGAACCCTCTCTACGGAGGCTGCCATGTTTTTTTACATTAGTCCAGACTGGACAAACTAAACACCTTTTGAGTTTTTATGACAATTAAAGGCTGCCACAGTTTCTTTTTCATGTTTGGAAGGAGAGGGTGAGGTGAGGTGTGTTCAGCTGCAACATGCAATTTCAACACTAGATATCACAAAATTCTACACACTGTACCTTTAAAGTTGATATATATATTGCTCAGGTGGATCTGGGTTGCAGTTTAAAAATAATGAGCGGTGTTGGGAATCAATGATCCCTGCCATCACTTACTCACATACCTGACGGACTGAACACGCGACGGCCTGCTCTCATTAATCATGTGATATTTTGTTCTCTATTGGCACATGACACACACACGCTTGCCTGTGTAAACAGGAGCTAAAGTCCGCTGCTCAGCACAGACAACAAGTTTACGAGACAATTGACAAACTGTTAGTGCAGAGAGGTGGAAGGCAGTTGTTTGTGGTTCGAAAAATAAATCTCAAACGACGTCTGTGAACAGTATAAATCTGCTGCATTACAAAGTTATGATGCCATCCCATCAATTTATAGGAATAAAGATTGAAATATTAACAGTGGACCAACAATCTGTATCACTTATGAAACTGGACAACCTCATGCATATACTGTATGTTTTGGAAGTGAAAACACACTTGAGGTATTGTGGGAGATGTTTTTATAAATATACATCTGAAATATTACAAAAAGGAATTAGTTTGGATATCTATTTTGGGAGATGTCAAAATCTACAAAGAGATTAATTATGATGAAAAGAAACTATTAATAATGAATGCAGCAAAAACATGTATACTACAATATATTCCTGTTAGCAAATTGTGATCCAGTGACCAGGATGGTCTGTTGATATTACTGATGTTGCATATGTATGTGCTTATTGTGGGGAAGGGACAGGCAATGAATTGTGTAAATGTTTTAATGACTAAGCAGAATAAAGAAGAAAATAAGAAAACTCTCAAGGCTAAGGAAAGTGATAAAAAAAATATTCCTGAATTTTCCTCGATCCGTACCAAAATTGAATTGGTAATGTGTCCATGTAGTTTCAATAATAAATAAAAATTAATACAAATCCTGATCTAGTGAATTTAATTGTGGTTTCAGGAGGACACTGTTGGGCCTTGGCGGAGGTGTGTGCTCTAATGAGCGTCATTGTACTTCTTATATTTCAAGTGTGAAACTACTGTTTCAAATGCTTGTGGTTGGCAGAAATACATCCCAAATGATTTCTGTGAGGTGCAGTATTTGCAGCAACTACAAGAAAGTATATGAATAAATCTACTGCATTATACATTTATCGCCCACACCCATAGTGCTACAGATTTAAAAATGTAACAGTATTTTATCAATGTGTATTACTTATGTAATTATGATTTATAATAAAGCCATTAAACTAGCTGAATGCTTTCATGCTGTGGCTATTAGGAGGAAGGGGGGGGGGTGTTGCACACTGCACACTGCAGTCTGAAGACTGAAGATTTAAGTGTTTATGCTTCTGGTTCATAAATTGGATTTACTTCTGCAAAATCACTTATATAACATCTTCCGTCTAAAGCTTTACCACAAAGGCAGCCCTGACGATGGTTCAATTAATACGCTGGTTGCATAAACACTAAATAGAGCATTTAAGCAATTTAAAGCATTCACATCCACATTATATAGTCAGTGTGAGAGTCGTAGATTTGAATACACTGTGCTCCATCTTTAGGAGAACAGAAATAAGTAATTTATGCAGCATTTTACTTGCAGGACACTTCATATGTTTCCTGGTTAGGTTCTGCCTGGCCTGCACTACTGTGATCATTAACCACACCACACACAAATATTAAATAATAATATAATAAATTGTCTTTCTGTTTCCTGCCATGGGTAAATATACAACTACATATATATGCTGATAATATATACAAATTTTGACATATAAGATGTACAGGCAGGAATATTAGTTGACTCATCTGAGGGAACAATCACTGCCTTGCATTCCGTACTGTGTAGTAACAAAAGAAGCATTGACATAGTTGGAAAGTCACTGTGATGATCAAATGAGATCAGTTCTCCTGGAGTTTAAGCTACATTACGTTACATAATATCTTCATTTTTCCACACAAATTTGATGTATAATATTCGATGGACGTTTAAGAGAGAAAGCTGTGAGCTCTGTCTCTAAAGATAACATACACAGGAGGACTGAGTGACTGATGTGACAAAAGGATAAAGTCAGGACATGTTTGAATGATTGACAGCCTATTGACGTGCTGAAGAGGTTAAATATGTGGTGTTGATGCTGAGATGGTGATAACATCTGGGTTATAAAATACACTTTTTACATTCAACTATAGTGGAAACTGGGGCATGTTGTCCATTTTTCCTCTGAAATGTTTTTTCTTCATTAGTACTGTGTTATACTTAGGACAATCCTCAGTAAACGTGTTGATCAAGGCATCAATACTGAACAAAATGATCATTTCGATTTCAGGCCATTTTAGTTTAGAGTCACTGCAACTTAACCTATTTTTATATTGATCCAAACTTAACAGAACTCAGCCGCCAGACTTTTAACTCAGGGCCTGAGAGCAGATCGTGGAAATCAGGTCAACTGACTCTATCATCTCAATCATCTCAATCATCAAAAAGGCCCAGCAGAGGTGGTACTTCCTGCGCCAGCTCAGGAAGCTCAACCTGCCTAAGGAACTCCTGACACAATTCTAGTCTTCCTTCATTCAGTCTGTTCTCCGCTCTTCAATCACTGTTTGGTTTGGATCGGCCACAAAACAGGAAAAGACGTCTGCAGAGAAAATTATTGGTGTCAGCCTGCCCTCCAACCAGGACCTGTACCTGTCCAGAGTCAGGAAACAGGCAGGTAACATCTCTGCAGACCCATCACACCCTGGACACAAACTGTTTAAACTTCTCCCCTCTGCAAGGCACTACAGAACACTGTAGGCCAAAACATCCAGACTTAAGAACAGTTTTTTCCCTCAGGCTGTCTCTGTGTTGAACAGCTAAAATCGGACTCAAATATCAGTAACATCTCCTGTAGAATATCTGTACATACCAATATACTGTGCACACTGTATATGTATATTTATCATTTCATCCATGCACTATGCACCATTGCACCAAACTATTTAGCGTACTTAGCTTTTGTTTTTGTTTTTCTTGTATTTGTTCTTTTTTATGTTTGTTTGTTTTCTTAACTGTTTGTAAGAGAGCTAAGTAAAACCGGAGTCAAATTCCTCGTGTGTTCACATACCTGGCAATAAAAGTGATTCTGATCATATTCTAAGACCCTCCTTAAGAGAAACTTTTATCTGACAGCCTTTCCTAAGTTTACTGGAGTTTTAAATGCCTTTGAATCGTCTTAAATCTGACTTAAAAAGTCCTTTTAAGTCTGACAATTTTATGACTTGTCTGTTAATTTGCTGCCTTGTGAAGCACTTTATACCTTGAGTTTTGAAAAGTGCTCGATAAATACAGACTATATTAGAAAGAAAGTTATTAGAGACACCAGCATGACTTGTGGGAAGTTTATGAACATGACGTTTGTTATTTGTATCAGCTAAATCTATATATGAAGATGCCTATTTGTCATTTGTATAGGCTAAATCTTTATTTCCATATTTATTCTTTGTATAGGCTATATCTTTATAGATACATAGTTGTTATTCATATATGCTATATATATTTATCTTAAGATTCATATTTGTATAGGCTTTATCTAAAGATATATGTTTTTAGTTTGTCCAGGCTGTATGTTTGTATACAGTCTATGAAGTGTGGTGTTGCTGTCTGCCCCTCGTCTCTCGGGAAGGAGTGAAGGGAGAAAGGGAGAGCCGTCACCACCGACGTTATGTTTAAACTACAAACCCCAGATACACCCAATGTCCTGTAATCTCACGTGTGCGTAAAGAAATGACTCTGACAAAGCGTGTGTCTCTGCTGTAGTTCAGTAAAGCACAAGTACAGAAGTTGTCAGGCACAGATCGCCTCGTTGGCAGCTACTTCCGTTAAAAACAGCGCAAATAAAAGCGTGAATTAAAGCAGACAAACGCAAACTCACGTCGCTGCTCTCGCGGTCTGGACTCACAGCGAGGACATGTAAACAAGTGCGCTACAAATAAACAACAGGAAACACGTGTCACACAATCTAACCGAGTGAGAAGAGCCGTGTGTTTACCTGCAGCTCGCCCCCAGTCACCTCACAGCCTCAGTCTGGGAGTTAAACTGGATCACTGCCGTCCACCAGCAGAAGATGGCGAGAGCCTACACTCGGTCCACACGTCATTTCCCCTCATGCACTTTCCACCAGCGAAACAAACACGGACAACTTGTCCTCTGTAGGTTCTTTGCAGCACTACTTAATAAACATTCAGTCAAGTGTCACTGGAGAAAACAAGTCGATACAGTTTTTGTAACATGAATAAACTGCATGTTAAATACTGTACTGTACTTTTTTACTTCACTTAATGTCAGAGGTCAATATTTTCACTTCTACACCAATTACCCCGGTAACTTAAGATACTGGTTTTGATTTGATTTAATTCTATACTAGTCTATGTTATTTTATTTCATTTCGATTTTTTATTTTATTCACTTTATTTTACTCTTTTTCTGTATTTTTTTAATCATACATCATGGTTAAATACTGTACTTTTCTTTCTTCTACTTCATTTAATTTCAGAAGTAAGTATTGTAACTATAATTAACCTGATAACTCAAGTTACTGGTTTATTTTACTTTATTTTAAACTAGTCTATGTTATTTTGTTTTACTCTTTTCTTGTATTTTGCAAACTGGTCTTAGTTTCAGAGGTAAATATTATAACTTTTACTCCACTAAAATTACCTTGATAATTCAATTTACTGGTTTATTTTATCTTAATTTATACTAGTCTATGATATAAAATGTATTATTTTCTTGTATTTCACACTGTGTCTATTTTTAATCATACAGCACTTCGGTTAACTGCACTTGTTTCTAAGTGTGCAATATGACTAAACTTGGCTTGATTTTTCCAAATGTAAGTTTTCATACATGCCAAAATAGATGGAAAAAATCACAGTTCAGTCTATTGATGTGATTCTACATGCATTTATAATACAATACAACAAAAAATAATACAAATTTGTTTAGGATATTCATTTTCTTCTTTTATACCCTATTGATCATTTGCCTCTTGGATTGACCCTTGGGTTTCAACCCAGGGCCTGACCCCTGGGTTGGGAATCACTGACTGATAGAAATAGCTCCACCTTGACCAGCTCCAACTGAAAAATCATGGGTAATCATTCTTTAGTATGAAAATCCAATTAGGTAATATAGCTAATATATCAGTCACTGGGGCCAACATCACACAACTACATTTGGCTGTTCGTCTGTATGTCTGTGGAGTTTCTCAGTTATTGTGGGTCATTGAAGCAGCCACCCCTGAGTCATGTGTCCTTAGATGTAAAACTGTTGTCAAACGTTCTGCTGATGGAAGACAAGTCTGTATTGTATGTGTCCTAAACTTCCTCTGGTCAGAGATGGTTTCTCATGTTTATCATAGATGGCTTCCTTCACTCCTCTTTCAAACCAACTGTCTTCATGGCCAACATATGGACATGTATTCAAATTATTGTCCCTTGTCCTTTAGATGTGGGTCGACTGCTGAGTCCGGACCTGAGGAGCTGGGTCGCCTGTGCTGTGCCATGCACTCCTCACAACATTCAACTGCATATACTACATAGCTCGGCTGATGTCTGGGTAATTTGTCTTCGGGATGGACCAGTTTCTGCCTCAGTGTGTTGGCTTAAAATCAGATGTGGAGTTTTTTGAAAATCCTGATAAGCTTTTTCAAGGCAAAGCACTTGTGAATATACAGATAAGCTCTACCACATCTGCACACACACACACACACACACACACAGACACACACACACAGACACACACACACACACACACACACCCACACAGGTTTGCATATCTATCCTTATTATTATTAAGACTTTGCATTGACTTCCATCATTGTGCACAGCTTAACCAAAACCTTAACCCTAATGTTGACCATGAGCTCAGAAATGACGCTCTGCCTCATTAGGACCAGGCTTTAGTCCATGATTTCTATTGGTCCTGACAAGGTCACTGATTACGCTGAAAAATGTGCTGAAGAGGTATCACAGACACACACGTTATCTCTCGCTATACAGACAATGAAACGTACATATCTGTTCATGCAACATGTGAACATGTGAGCTCTTGTATCCTGTGTGTTCAGTCTCACTTCAGATGACTGCAAACACATTCAGTGATGAAAGGTGGCACAGCCAAAGACACACGGATACACCTATTTGGAGTCAACATAAATGCAGCATGTGTATTGACATTTAGACTGCAGATTATCAGAGGTAAATAAGGATTGTGGATATCTCTTGGGCTATAACTCAAGTCCTGGGTATCCCACCTCTCACACATTGAGTCAAGGATCATTATTAGACTGTTTTCCATCACTATTGTTTTTACACTGGTCTGAATTTAAATATTTGGCCTGAGGTCTGAGGACTTCCAAGGATCCTTTCCAGAAATCCCTTCATACAGACAAGCAGGCAACTGCAGGGCTCCAGGACCTGCAGGACCCCTAAAAGGCCCCAGTTCCACTGCTTGTCATCAGAGTGGAGAGATGAGAGTTGGTCAGCTGGGGCCCTTTGGCAACCAGCCCACTTGTCCCATGAGAGGTTAATCCAGCCATGAAAAAGTGTCTGGCTTCTAACGTGATTAAAAGTGACCACTAAAACATTTCAGTGGGATTTTCTTTTTTGGGATAAAAGGATATCAAATCAGAGTATTGAGATTTACTGCAGCGACACTTTATCCACTCACCTGATTCCCAAAAACTCCAATGGAGCAGGCGGTGGAAACCTCGTCCGCGCCGAACCACACCGACGCCAGGCGGGAGGGCATCCCGAGGATGAAGACCTGAGCCAGGGAACTGGCAAACTGCCCGAGCATGGTCACGCCGAACAGGTCGGGACTGGCACTGGCCACCTTGATCCACGTCCCGGCGCAGTTGAGCGCGCTGGCCAACAGTGCCGTGACGCGCAGCCCTTTCTTATCCAACAGCCAGGTGACCGGGAAGATGAAGGGGATGTAGGTGAGCATGAAGACCATGGACAGCCAGTCTACAGCGAAGGCTTCCACACTGTAGAACTTCATGATGATGTTGCTGATGATGCCGTACTGGATCCATTGGTACGCGTTGCTCAGGGAGTACGAGCTGAACAGGAACACGATCAACCAGCGCCTCTTGTACAGACGCGTTGTGGCCGCGGAGCAGCTGTCGCCGTTTGGGATGTTGCCGCTCTCAACGTGGTCCTCTCCTTGTCCTGGTCCCCTGCCGCTCAAGGGGAGACCATCATGCACCTTCGAGTCCCGTGCGCTCCCGTCCTGTGGTTCTGGTCCACTGCCTCCCAAAGGTGGACCATCATGCGCCTCTTTTTCCCGTGCGCTCCCGTCCTGAGAGGTGCCAGTATTATCACCCATGGTCTGCTTCGGTTATAAGCGCACTGGGAGGATAAAGAATTCCTCCAGCACCACAGCACTTTTCTTAAAATCTCCAAAAACGCAGAAAAATGGCGCAGAAATGAACGCAGATCACCTGTCACTGTCGTTCCAAGTTGAAAGAACAAACAATTCAAGCTTTCAGGATCCTTCGTTCCTCCGCTCAGCATCAGTGAGATAACTCCTGCTGCTCCACAAGTTCATTCACTACTTGCGCAGTCTGATCGATCCCCTGGGTTTATACAGCCACTTTTACTCCACCCATCAGCTGCTCCGATAAGAAACGACGGTCACCTATCACTGGAACTATGTGTAAATGTGTGTATATGTTTAAATAAACAAAAAGCCGGTCAGTGGAGTTTAGAGATAAGACAGAAGACAGACTATAGAATAAAAACAAAGGAAACACAAACAAACTCAGTGACTTATATAGTTTGTCCTGTTTTAACTTCATCTCTTATTGCAGATTATCAGCATACCACAGCAATAATCAATAATATAGTTTTCATTTATTAGGTTATTTCTATTATTTATCTTGGGTTTGCCTGACATTCATCCTGTTAATCCTGTTAAAGTTAAATTCCTCCTGCTGAGCACGAGTGCCTTATTTCTTTGTGCACATATCGAAGCACTAATACCCTATAGGCTTCTTATGTTTTATTCATTACAGGCAACGTGTGGGTGAAATGGCAAATTTGAAAAAAACATTACAACTTAGTTTCCCATTTGATTTGAAACAAAAGCAAAATCATGTGGCAAGATTTTGATGGTTTGATGGCTTACTTCAGAATCACACAGGAAGTGAGAGAACACATATAGATCTGATTATTTCACTTCATGAGATAGACATTCCAATTAGGCATCTTCTAAAATGTTGTGATCCCGGAGAGGTACATATGTTACAATGTAAACTGGAAAACATGCTTTTGACAATAAAATGTAAATAGTTTAAAAGCTCCTGCATGAAGAATATTTGAATAGCAAAAGGGATGTATTTTATTTTGAATCAAATGTGTTTTTTCTTACTTATACTTTTGATAACATTGGCATCACTGCTGAGCTGCCCTGTACTATTGTTTAACACTTTGCATTGTACATTTGACCTTTTGTTAACTGATAAACAATAACACTTGAAACTTGGGGAAAAACACCTTGGAAGCATTAAAATGTGTTTTACCTAATTGTGCGGCTGCTGACCACTAGATGGAAGACTTTACCAGAGTTTTTGGTCACGAACATTTAACACATAAGTGTTATGTTTTTGCTGTTGTTGTAGGACTCCAAAAAAATTCAGTAAAAAAGAAACTAAAGATTTATTTGATGAAATACAAAATGAGATTTTGTGATAGCTTATATGCATATATATATATATATCCTATACAAAAGTATAAAAAAACATAATGGGTAGTAACAATATGATATCTATAACAGAATGTAAAAGTACAATGTAAACAGTCCATATATATAAATATATATATATATATGTGCATACGTGACGCCTGCGCCAAAACATATGAATAAAAGGAGGGGGGGGGTCAATCATCACCAAATTGTCTTCAAATGTATGAAAGAAAAAAAAAGGATGAAAACACTAAGTAATCAGTCTGTAGCTATAACAAGTTGATTTAGTTAAAATACTATATATCTTCGCATCTACCCATTTCCTCTTGCTTTGCCCTTGTCTCGTTCAATTTTAGTTCAAATTTCCCGGATTGTATTCTTAAAACGCCAAAACAGGAAAAATAATCATCAGCATACAGACAGAGAAGTATTGAAACCCCTCAGTGATTTATGACATCTCTTTGTGGCCTGATCCCACAGACAGTAAAAGCATGGTTGAAACTAAAAGTGATTGAAATGCTGCTGAAACTTGGCTACATGCAAACAAATCTTTGTAGCACAGTTTGAGCCAAAGTTATACATGATTAAAATGTTAATCATTTCTTTATGAACTTTAACATGTGACTTTTATTTTAAAGCCAACTCTTTTTTTCTCTGTATCACAAAATGTTAGCTGCTGTAACATAAACTGCTTACAGACATGCACTGAACAACATAGATCCTCTGGACATTCCCAGGAGAGGCTGTTTTTTTCGGAAAGTCAGAAGGAGCCGGTGTGAGATCCCAGCAAGAGATCCTCCGCAGGATTCACAGCGAGTGAGTGTGGGTTGTTGTGAGGACGATTCTACACACGCAAAAATGAAAAAGTAAAAGAAAACAAATATCTGCGAATGAAAAAGTGGTGCAATAAGAGTGGAAGATGAAGATGTCTAGAAAGCTGTTTGTGGAGCAAACACCAGTCTACAATATACTGTAAACAAAAACATATGATCTCCACAGCAGAATTAATATGTTACTTCCTGCCTCTGCACCCCCCACCCCCCCCCCCCCCACCCAAACACCCTAAAGATTCGTTGCTCTTGTAAATGTGTCTGAGCGGAGAAACTCTTGCTGTGTTGCTCATGTGTGTAAAGCAAACACCGGAGAAAGTCCAGACCAAACTCTCCGGACATCCTCCGGATGTCATGATTGAAGATAGCTGTAATGAATCAATTCCGTTTTGGCTAACGGCTAAAGTTCAGGGGATATAAAGTAGAAAATCTGCCATAAAACAACAAGCTGAATGTAAGATAACGTGTTGTGTGTTTTCGTTTAGTGGCTCTGATGACCAAATTGAAAAGTTTGATTTATCTGCCATAACAACATCCAATCATACTGGATCCTCATATTGTGCCGCGACGCTCCGTGTCTTTAAGGTACGAGGGCTCCACTGATTCTCCTCCGTGACGGAGGCCCAGAGAGCTAAGTGCTGCTTGTTGGCTGCTTCTTCTCAGCTGCCGTCTGCACGAACCCGTCGCACCTTCACTTGTCCTCCAGCTGCTGCAGCAGGGGGTTTGCCTCGCTCTCTGGGGTTTTGACGCTATCTGTCCTGACAATACAAGTGGGGCGGTGGCGGTTGAGCATGAGGATGAGTTGCTGGCGCTCCATCTTCAGCTCCTCAATCTGCGCTTTGAGGTCGGAATTTAACATCTCCAGTCGCTCCGATTCCTGTCAGAGGACGGAGCAGTAAGGAAGAAACACTGGATTTATGAAGGAATGATTGCAGTACAACAGATTATCATTATCTGGGCAGTGTCTTTCACCTTTTGTAGATAATCTGTCCTCTCTTTCTTTTTGTTTCGACATCGAGCTGCAGCCACTTTGTTCTTCTCTCGCCTTCGTTTCCTCCTCTCGTCTTCATCGTCTCTCTAAAGAGCAGAGCGGGTGGGGGGGGGGGGGGTTGACAGCATGTTAAAGTATGAAGGACCTGCAGCTCCAAGTGTAGGAGTAAAAAAGTTATATAAAGTGAACGTTGAACTAAAAACAGACATACAATTTATGTCTGACTGTATCTCTCTACTGTGACATTAATGACTGCTTCAGTGGTTGAACATGAGTCTACATGATAAATTATGGGAAACTATTGAGTTACTATTCTATTTAAATAAGGAAGAAGGTTTGTAGTCCAAATCCCTTTCTGTTCGGAGTTTGCATGTTCGTGTCTGTGTGGATTTTTTCACCACAGTCCAAAGACATGCTTTGGATTCAGATCAGGTTGACTGGAGACTCTAAATTGACCATAGGTGTGAATGTGAGGGTGAATGGTTGTTTGTCTGTGCATGAAGGCCATATGATAGGCTGGCGAGCTGTCCAGGGTGCACCCTGCCCCTGCATCACGTCTTACAGGAAAAGATGTAAAGGTAATGGAGAATGAGCTTGAACTACATATATATTCAGATATTTCTGTCAGTGTGACTATCCACATGTTACACAGTGTAAACACATTTCATTCTGGCACAGAAAGACAAATCTTAAGACAAGACTTAAACCCTTCTAACATAAAGACACAAAGCTCTGATGTAAGTATATGTCGTCCTCATGCATGATGCTACAACAGCAGCCAACTTTGTCAGTCAGTGTATACCTCGTCCTTTTACCCTTTCTCTAAAACAACTCAAACAAATAAAAGCCTTTTAGATTCCATTTTAAAGACCCCTCCCACCCAGCTAAATCCCCTTTTCACTTCTCCCCCTCTCATAAGACACTGAAAAGTGTAAAAACAAGAACAAGCAGGTTCCAGAAAAGTACTAACTGTCTGCTGTTTTTAATAAAGGGCAGTGAAGCAGATGTTTTTGTATCACGCAATGAATCTAGTTGATCTGCTGTTGTTTAAATAGGTTTTATTTATTCAAATTGGTTTGGGGATTTTTTTATTTCATAATTTTTAATGGCTTGGGTTGTATTTGTGTGTTTTATATGTTTATACATGTTTTAAACTCAATGATATATTTTGAGTGTGTGCATTTTTTCCTGCTGTTTAAATGATCTCGCCGAGACAAATTCCATCTAACTTTGTCAACATGGCTATAAAGTATTGACTCTTGAACCCAAAAGATCCCTGGACAGTGAGGGTGGAGAGACAGAAACAAGCCCCACAATGTCCACTAGGAGGTCTTGTTGACTAAGATATGACACAATACTCTAACAGCAAATGAGCGTTTATGATATACAGTATAAGATAGATTTTGTTTTTGTCAGCATTCCCATCCAATACAAATAACACATAAATATGCCAGTAGTAACTGACCTATAATGGGCAGGTTTGAGTTAAAAACTCTAAATATATTTTTACATGTGCAGATGTTTAAGAGTTGTTGGTTTCCATCTGCTCAATGTGTCCTGTTTACCTCCGTTTTGATGACTAGGGGCCTTTTCCCCAGACTGTCCAGGAAGTGCAGCGGTGAGAGCATCGTCCCAAACTCCTGGAGGTCACCAAATTTGAGCTTGTCAGTCAGCGTGGTGGCTGAGATCCCGGCCAGCGGGCCCAGGCTGGGCAGGGAGCCTGCTGTCACAGAGGGATCTGGGATTTGTCCTGGCATCGCGTCAGACTCGGTCGTGACCACAGCTACGAGGCAGAGGCAGAAAATGGGAGACAGACTCAGAACGTAGCCAGATCAATGAAAAATCATGAAAAACTGTCTGCTCTGCTTGTTATAAAACACACCGGGAGCATAGTTTATGTTACGAAGGTTGGAAACAGCCATTTTCCATAAAAAATAGACGTCCAAGTGTTTTATTTGACCTGCCGTTTGATAAAGGGCCTCGAGAAGGTTTTTTCCCCAGGTGGAGGACTTTCCTTTACTGTGATGAATGGCCGCTCTGTTAAAGTTGCCGGATGCTGAGGCTGCTCTCATTATGCTATTTCATTATTTTTTCTGGAATTGATATACAAACATTTACAAGAGTCCTGGCAAGAATTTACCTTACTTAATGTCCAAAAGCCAAAAGAAAGATGAACAGAGTAGAAACCAGACAGACACAAATTCCTCTTAATTCCAGGGGGAGCTAAAGCTGAACTTTGCCAAGAAATATCCATTAGCTTTGATTTTCTCCTTATGAGACATCATGTCGGTGGAATACGGCTGCCAACAGAATAACAAGAGAATAATGTGTTGAAGATTGAAATTTAACATGTTTTCTTTTGTTTATCCCGATGAAAGCCTTAAAGATGGCACTGTTTTCTTGTGTTTTGCACTAAAAAGATTTCTGTTCAGTTTGATACTGATGAATATCTTGATTTGGAACATATCTCTGCAGACAATGAGGGACGTGTGAGCAAAGCCAGTCAAAGACACAGGAAATTACTGCAACAGCTCAGCAGATTTCCAGCCCACATGACAAAGCCAAAAATGACTATTTAAGGTCAATTATCCCTTTAGCCCACATTATAGGAATAAACGGGCAGAGACATTAGAAAACTAATAACTGAAATAAACTGAGCTGCTGACCCCTGTGAGGTTAAGGGGAAGAGTTTATGTGTCAAATATGCAGCGCTGCAGACTGTGAACTTTACAGGAGACGTGAGAATAACTTTCCATTTTTACACTTCCCCCCCAAAACTGCAGGTCAAAAAGGAAAGAGCGGAAATGTGCCGACCCGGCCAGTGTCACATGAGAGCCAGAGGCAACGTTTTGGATTTTAAAACTGGTGCAACTGGTGTGAAATTTATAGTAGGGGTAATTTGGAATTAGCTACAGACTTTTATATTGTGGTTTGACATTCGAATGATGCCAGAGCTAAATCGAAAACCACCTTAAACGCCTGAATCTCAAATAAAAATATATTTCATTTAAAGAAAAGGATTCCCACACACACACACAATTAGACCAAAGTTAAAAACAAAACCACCTAATGCCACAAATCTCTAATATCTTGAATAAAAAGGATTCCCCTGCACACAATGAT
This sequence comes from Paralichthys olivaceus, assembly GCF_024713975.1. NCBI lineage: Eukaryota > Metazoa > Chordata > Actinopteri > Pleuronectiformes > Paralichthyidae > Paralichthys > Paralichthys olivaceus. The sequence goes on along the minus strand of NC_091104.1, from coordinate 15,787,325 downwards.
GAGAACCATTTAGGTTTATTAGGGTTCAAGGTGTAAGTGTGATTGAAACAGCTATTCAACATTATCTTGGAACGGTTCTAACTTATTATTATTATTATAGCCTGAGGATACAAGGAATCAGTTCACTTACACTGAACTGTATCATCATTGTGTTCTGCACTGTTTCATAGGAAAGAACTGTTTATTTCATGTTGTGTGAGAACTTGATGAATACATGTACATGCAGCTGGAGCCTCTGGTCAACTTGAAAGCGGAAGTTTTTCTTCAGTGCGGCAACAATTTATCTTACGTAACTTTGTGATTCCATCACAGAGCCGCAGTGTGAAAAACGTTACAACGCGTCTGTCAATAAAACCCCGTGTTTTTAAGATCCACTCTGCGGCACAATGCAAACACCACACTGCACTAAAACACAGGGACATTTTGTTCTGTATTGTGCAAGACGTGGGTCCATGTCAGAGCAGCATGCAAACAAAAGAGGAGCGATCTTTTCTGCGGCATGTTCGCTCAGATGTCACCTTTACTTTCAACGCCGCGAAACGCGTAAAAGTGGCGGAATGCGCAAAAACGCAGCGTAAAAGCGCAAACGTCCCCGCAGAGCTGCCCCGTGTCTGCACGGCTACTACATGCTCGCCATGACCGATGCGAGGCGCGCCAATAAACTCACCATTAAAAAAAGAAAGCATCAAGAAGTTTGTCTGTACCGACCTGACTTGGATCCCAGGTGCAACAAATGTCCTTTCTTCTGCTCAGCCGAGGGTCGAGAGTAGATTTTAAAAAGTGGGAACCGTTGCATCAGCCCGATTGTTTCAAACGTGATCCCAATCTGGGAGGATTTGGGAATGCGGAAATCAGGCGATGCCAGCCAAACGTAAGCAGCAGCAGCAGCAGCAGGGATGTAAAAGTAACATAGTGGGGGCAGAAGTGGGGAAGACTTACCGCTCCTCCCATCAAGATACACTGAGGCTGCACTACTGCTGCAATGTGGCTCAGATGGAGGCCTCCACAGGCTGCACTGCAACATGCACCACCACCGCTCATCTACTGTGAGTAATCATCACGCACAAACACAAACGATCAGTCATTTTAAAAATCCAAAGTCACGTTCGACTTAACTCTGCCGTCCACGTTAGATACATGCTGTGAGACCATGTGACAAAATATGATACGGTGGCCCTGAGGAGCAAATCACACAACTCAATTGTAAGTAAGAAAACACAAGAGTAAATAAGAAAACACAACTGTGAATAAGAAAATACTACTGTGAATAAAAAAAGCACAACTGTAAATAACAAAACACAACAGTAAAAAAGAAAATACTACTATAAATGAGAAAATACAACTCTAATAACAAAACACAACAGTAAATAAAACACAAAGGCAAATCACAAAACATAACCATTTACAAAAACACCATTAACTGCTTACAGAAAAGGCAGGTAGCTGCTATTGACAAGGCTCTTAGCTGATCACATGTGTTTCATGATTTGTTGTTGTTTTTTCTTATTTGCTGTCATTTTCTTATTTGCGGTTGTGTTTTGTAATTCAACCTTATGATTTGCTCAGGGCCTGCACATTCTGATTTAATATACTGGAACACTTTAAGTTTAACATACAATTTTAATATTTTCATATTGGATTCCTCAGAGACAAACACCAGCACCACTCTGACTGTAGATTTATTGATAAGTATTCAGCAGCATAGATAAGCAATCAATGCTCATTCGACTCATTTTTTCCAATTTAACAAATAAAACAAAAATCTGAAAGGTAAAAAAATAAACCATAAGTTACATCTTGATAAGATATACAGTTTATATATAGCACTGGATGTTTTCATGGAAAACTTTCAACATTGTAACAATGAGCTCAAACCACAGTTGATGACATTGAGGTATGCAGGTACTCAACATGGATGTATGTGTAAATACAACATTTACAGCAATCAATACACTATTGACACCAAAACACAAAACCATACTGTAACATTTAATTCCACGTTACGTCTTAGATCTAGGAACAGATCAGATATATATGAGCTTTGAAAATTATTTGGAATTTCTCTGCATGCGTTTTTTAAAACGGAAACTTTTCAGTCCCTCCTGTTCAAATAAAAGCCATGCTTTTAGCTACATCAGTGTATCGGCTATGTGTCCGGAGAAAGTTTATACGTTTTCTTTGTCACACACGAGACATTTCATGAATGTATCCCTTCAAGTGTTACATCATACTGTGGCATACATTGTTCATTGTTCAGATAGCAACCCGCAAACAGAAAACCTCTGTACATTATAAGGCCAGGAGAGTTGGAGAGTTGAGGATATCAACAGACTCAGCTTTGCCCCCTCCACCTTTATTGCTGTCCAGCCCCTCTGGCACAGAGTCCAGCTCAGGACACGCAAACGTGAACACAGACAGGTAGCTGCTGCAGGTGGGGGTGGACGTCACCACGGGAGTGCTGAGAGGCTCCAGATCGCTCGACACAGACTTGTACAGGGTCTCCCAGTCTGAGACCCCGAGGGAGCTGCTGAGATCTATGTCTGGCACGGACCGAGCCGTCTCCATGGGCGTTTTCTCCTCCAGACTGGGCAGCATAGCGTCCAGCAGCCCCTCCTTAATGTCCAGGGAGGGCTCAAGATCACAGATGTTGATTTCAGCACTGGCACACAGCAAGATATTGGAGTTCCCAGAGATGGCTGTGCATGGATCGCTGGGGATGTCCATGTCCTGAAGCGAAGGAGCCTCCTGGGTGCCATCCTCTGGAAGTCTGTCCTCGTCTGGACTGGGCAGTAGCTCTAAGGATGCTGCGGGCTCCTGGAAAATAGCCTCCAGCTCTTCGGACATTTGGCATGCGGGTTTATGTGTTGCAAGGATGAATTCAAGGCGCTCCTTCTCTTTCAGCAGGTTGGCTATTTCCGTCTCCAGGGCTGCTTTTTCCTCCTCCAGCTTGTCTGTCTCCTTCAGATAGAGCGACATCCAGAATCATCCACATGGTAAAAAACACACACAACAGTGGGTGCAAATGATAGCTGAGTAAATGCATCACTGTTTACTTACAACTTGCAGTGTGTCTGTGAGTTCCCTCCGTCTGTTGCGACACTTTGCTGCAGCCATTTTATTCCTCTCCCTCCTTATCCTCTTTTTCTCCTCCTCCTCGGGAGAGAGCTGGGATGTGAAATAAATAATTCAGTTATTGCCATGAAGAATCCAGCCATTCCACCTCCTAATCCACAACATCCGTTTTCACCCTCTGAAAAATGGCAAAAGCATGTTTCGCTGCAATGCGTCTAAAAATAGACCATTGTTGCAGACTTGCTGTGACCTGAATATAAATTGACTGCTGAAGGAAGGCACACAGCCAGCTCAAGGCACCACAGCAGCATGCACAATAGCACTGTTGCACACAAGGAATTCAGATTGTAATGTAAATTCACACTGTTGACAGGTCTGTGGCAGGTGTAGACATCGTCCGGGCTGACCTACCTGCTCGGCTTTCCCCTTCCTGGCAGCATTTTTCCCCTTGCTCCTGCCTGCTTTGGGTGCTGTGTGGTGGGAGCTCTGCGGCTCCTTGGCTTGTTTGCTACCCAGAGACGGGGAGACAGATGTGATGATCGTAGGCTGGACCATCCACTGGAAATCTGGGGTAGAGGAAATTGCAGTGACTGTCGGCACAAACTGAGCGTCCTGAAAGCTCACATCTCGGCCAACCTCCTGGAACAAATGGAATGAATCAACAAAGAGGATTACAATATGTTGTTTTCTTATTATTATTATTATATTTCCATGCTATCTGTTTTAAAAATAATATTTTTCACAATGACAGTCATTAATTAAACCCACCAATCATATGTTAAGAGTGTAAAACGGAGGGGAGCCTGCATGTGTTATGTTTTCTTGAAGTATACCTGACCAGAAATAGCTTCCTCCAGATCAATAGGCTATTTGACTTTATCATTGTGTCTGACGTCAGCACTGACGCAGGGATGCTGTGGAGTCTCCTGAATGGATTTTTATTTTTCTCAATGAACCGCTGCATCAACACGCTCGCATCTTTTCGGTCCCAGGACGTCAGAATCATAACAAGTCGAGCCACAGTGCAATTCTGTCACATTTGCACCTGCGCTCGTGTATAGTTCGAATACACATTAATATATGGATTGAGGGTGGGGGGGTGACGTTAAAAAAAATAGATGCCAGTTTATTAAAATCTTATCAATCAGTTCCCCCCCCACCCCCACAGATTAAAAAGCATGAGGGTCTGCAGTCAGTCTGGGGGTCCCATTAAAGAAACACACAGGTCGTTAGATGCGTGTGTAAACGGGGCTGGGCTAAGTGCTGAATATATGTGATCAACGAATCCATTCATACCTTTGCACTGCTCTCTGAGGAGGAGGCTGGAGAGCTCGCCTCCTCTGGCGGCGTCTTCTGGCACAGCGTCCCGGCAGGAGGAGACTCTGTCCGGCGTGTGGTGGGCGACACCGCGTCCATGTCAGGCGTCAAGTTGATATGAAGCATCACGAGGGAGGGAGGAGGAGAGGGAGAAAAAAAAGAGATGTCAAAGCCCCCAATCAAAGGCAAATATGACTGTGGCCTTCCGCGGGGCAGAGCGCGCGCGGCTCTGTTCTCCAGGTATCTACCTGGCAACTGGACGACTAGAATGAAAGCCCCTCCTTTTATGCTCTGCTAGAATTTTATGAATGAACCAAGACTGTACCATTCACGACGGAGGAGGGGGGGCAGATCTGACAGGTCTAGCCTATATATTCTGGAATAACAAAAGCTTTACATTGAAATGAATTCCCCTGATTTCATTTAGTATCATTTCTTATATGTGATCACGAATTCATTGTCACACGAAAACCAAACGCCCCCTCCCCAAATATCAGCTTCTTGTGGGGGGAGAAACGTGAGCCTATTTATAAATGAACGTATGAAACCATTTCCTGCGTGAAGAAAGCTGTGATGTTCTGGCGCATTCATGAAATCAAGGGTAAACCTGGGACTTGGCAAAAAAAAGAAAAAAATCACTGTTTACAAGCTGATTTCATTGCAACACATTTTAAAACGACCGTTTGAAAAATGCAGAAGCATTTGTCGACAATATCTCACACATGAAATCGTCCTGAATGAGCAGCCTCCACGATGGATGCCCTGACAGACAACAGACAGACATCAGCACTGTCTTTTCCTCTGATAAGGATCGAGGGCTGCTGGCAGACATAATGAAATGCTGCTGAATTGTTTACTTGGGGGGAGGAGGAGGAGGAGGAGGTGGTGGTGGTGGTGAGGAGCAGGGGTTGGACATGTGGGGGCGGAAAAATTCGCGTGACACGACCCGGAACTGTGAGGGCGGGGTGTGGGGGGTTAGCGTCACCATCCTTCACTCCCATCACAACATAAAGCACCACAGAGGAAAGATGTTGTTTTCCTCCTGATCCCTGAAGTTTTCCATCATATTCAACAGTGAGAAAACTAGAAATCCACTCAGAGAGTCTCTGCACCTGCCCTGTGTGTTTTCCATAGTTTCCAACATTATCACTCACATGTTAAGTGTGTTATTATCGCTGAAGAACACATCTTAATATTTAATAATGCAATCTGTGACTGAATTGAAGATCACCTGACTTTGGGATGTGGCCATTGAAGAACAAGTTGGAGGGTTTGAACAGTTTTCTCCTATGATCCATCCGAGTTGACTGAGCTGTGTATTAAAGGTTTTGACATATTTAACCCAATTAGACATTTTCTTTTATCTGTTTCTTGAACAGGTTCTTATACACAGTTGCTGCTCTTCTGTGTCATCACATGGAAGTTTTTTTTATTCGAGATGATTCTTTAACACAAATAATAAAATATGAAAACGATTTTCAGTCACAAAAAAGGCTGTGATGAAAGGTTTAGGAATATTCACTACAATGTACCTTTTTCTACTTTCTTGATGATGCATCACACACCATCAGTGTTTATTTTAGTATTTCCTCTTGTTTTCTTACATATCATGACAATGTCGTATTTATATCCATTTAAATACTAAACTTTCCCTAATTTACAGTTGCTTTACAAAACAAAAGGATTCAACAGCAGGGCATTCAGGGGAATCTGACTCTTTTAGCCATTTAATAAGTTCATATTTAGAATTTTTTTTTACATTTAATTTCACTGACAATAAATAAAATATTTAATATAAAATACACACATACACAATACAATAAACACCCTTTTATCTATTGCCATATAGTTCCCATGCTTTATGCATTCTTCTCAGCTTCTGGAGATTTGGTTTCTTTAATTCCTGCAGAGACAAGAATATTTAGTCACCACCTGATATAAGGGCTGTAAAAGGTCTTAAATCATAAATTTAGTCCAAAGTGTGCTACTCCATCATAGTACCTTCTGGTCTTTGTCCAAATGGAGGATGTCAACAAGTGGAATCATGGAGGGGCGGCCATGGGCGCACTGGAAGGGCAGCTTGCAGGTAGATAAGGATGATACCAAGCAGTTGCATTCAATGCTGCTCAGGCTGTGGTTGAATTTGATGGCACCTGTTTAATGCACACACGTAAATAAATCACCAGTGTTAAGATTTGAAGCTGAGCACTGGAGAAAAAAAGACACTCTGTGGTGGAGAGTATAACTGTACCATGACATGCTATGGAGGCAAGCACTTTCAACACAGTGAGAGGCAACGTTCCTCTCACTCTACCAGCTGAGCGGAGCAACTGAAACAGTAAAAGAAGCGATACGTTTGACCATTTATCGAACAGTGAGACTGTTTCTGCATCACAAACGTTTAGGAGGCAGAAAGACACTTTCATGCTTACCTCAATCTGCTCTCGAAGATACTCCTGGAATGAGAGAAAAGATGAACATAAGGGAACAAAATTGTAAAACCATCACTTGGCTTGGCTAAGTGTGCGATAGCGTAAATGATGTGGATACTGAGGTTCCACACATCTTACCTCAATTATAGGCTTAATTACAGATGGTCTCCCTCGCTTAAGCTCATTACTCTCCCTTTCCACAAAGCACAGTGGTACCTTCCCCACAAACACTTGTGTATCTGCTGCCTCTGAGAATGTCACTTCCAAGCCCAGATTCTGGAAATGTGGCTGACAGGACCTGTAGGAGAAACAATGCGTGAAATGTTGTTTTAATCAATGTTATGGTAAGACATGCACAGATTGGGAAAAACTCTTAACTGTTTCACTTGTCAGCTGAAGTCAGTAAAGAACAGAAAGAGGCTGTGTGCTCTAAAGAAGGCTGCATTGTGTGGTTTGACAGAATTCAAAGTAATGTTCCCATGTGCGAGGCAGCGGCATCAGAATCATTGCCATCCCGTCCAAATCAGCCAGAGATCTTGGAAGTGGATCCAGAAACCGGCGATCCAGAAGTACTTTACAGGCTGTTCTCAGACAGAGGCATGCTGAAATAATATTCTGACAAAACAGAGTCCAAGAAAAATAGAGGTAATAACAGGAACTTTTCTTCCTCAGTTTAATAGATTAAACAGAGGCTTTTTCCACTGTATCTTGCAGGAAATCTGGTTTACACTATTAGTACAGGCACAGGAGTAATGACACTACTGACTGATGACATGGGCTGAAGTGCTACGCTACAGCCCTGAGTTAGGACAGGGGTGAAATGAGGCTGCGTCACAGCACCCAGCCTTTTTTGTCATCTTTACTGCTGCCATCCTTCACCTCATTGCCAAAATCTGCTGCCGGGAGTCTCGGCTGTTCTACAGAGCAGACAGCAGGCTGTTAAATCCCCAACCAGTTCGGAGAGTCAGTAAATCCATCAAGCAGTGACAACATCATTACACAAAAGTAAGAAAAACACCTGTGGATCCTTAACAGCTTCAACAAGACAAAAAGTTCCTGAATAGTGAGGACGCGTGTTTTTGGCAACATTCTCTCCTGAAAATCAAATACTGACTTAACTTCCCCCGAGGGATGACTTACTATTGGTTGTAGGAATGTTTATCATTAACTGTTTACCGACAATAAGAATATTGACTGATTAATACCATCAGTTGTCACAGTTGACAAACTGAGCAGCAGACTGTAACTATCTCTGAATAATAAGTGGAAAACTGCTGAGGACACGTACAAGGTTGACTCTCGTGCACATTGTGTAAAGCTAAAGCAGAAAGTTATGCCTCACCTGCCGAAGATGCTAAAAACTTGGAACTCTGGCTGTTTTGACGATCCATCAGGCCAAAAAGCAGAATGGATTTCTACTGACTGAGGGAGATGGCAGAGCAGCGCTGCAGGTGTGTGATGAATGAATCCTCATGTTCTACTATTTATGCTGCTCTTTGCACTTGTAAAAATTGATCACTTGTTAAAAAAAATTCCATTGGTATTATAACTTTTTAATCTTGATGGTTAATGGTTAATCATCAGCTAATGAGCATTGGGTCTAAACAAAATCTACATCCCCAGTTGTTTGACCTGTCTATAGATACTTTTAACTTTATCCTCTCAAAATCAATTGTATCAGCCTTTAAGTTATTCTGCTGGTTTTACAGGCACAAGTGGCTTTGCGTTGAAAATGTAGAGTTGATAAACTCACCTAAGCAGCCTTAGCTCCCCTTCCGTCACATGTATCTCAAGAGGTGGCAAAATGTTTGACGAACGCAGACGTCTCTCCCCTGGTGCGTTTGGGTCATCCTCATAGGAATCTGGAACAGCACATATGGTTGTGTACTAGCATCACATTGACATACTTTTGAATCCAACATTTAATTCTCAATTGTTGTTTTATTTTTTTTACCTGCAACAAGATTTTCAAGTCGTATTCTCTCATGTGCAGCATGTTGATCCACCAGCACCAGAAGATTTTCTGTAGTTTCAATGTAAAGATGCACAAATATAAAACATCGGTAAAGCAACAAATGACAAAACAGTGAAGTTTGGGTCTGTACCTTTAGTTTCAGGTCGTGCTGCCGGTTCTTCATTTTGTGTATTGATAAGACACGCAAGGAACTTCTTATCCACTTGATGAATAACCTGTAGGGTAATAAAATAGCAGTTACTACAATATATCAGTGAAGACCAACAAAAAACATTTTGTCTGAATTATTTAAAACAAGAGAAATGTGCCTTCATTGATTGAATCATGGCCTTGGAAAAGCGGTATGGAAACAGGATGTTGTGAATCTTCACAGAGAGTCCATCCGCTTGTCCACTTGATATGTCCACGCCCACCTGTAGACAAAGTTAATTATGAATCACTAAAAACAAGCAAAAGTTCACAGATGCATTAAAAGTCATCATTGTTTACCATGGGAGGTTGGACGAACACGGGATTACTCCACTTTGAGTACAATGAGGAAAGTGAATTCTCACCACCGTCACCTGTGAGTTCAGACGAGAGCACATGCAAACACAAACAAGCTGGTATCCATCATTTTGTACATGAAGTGTGTGTTAGGGCCCTTACAGTCTACAGTCTGATCTGTCTGTGAGGTACCTCTGCCATCAAGCCCTGAACTAATCACTCTCTCAGTCCTGGATTTAGACAGGAAGGGCAAAACGAGATCCACCTGAAATGGGTAACACCTGTACTCCATCCCTACGTGAACATGGAAATAAACATGGCTGAGGTTGATCCATCCCACATAAATCAGCTTTTTAAGTTGAAGCAATCACAGTGAAGAGTATTTTTCTTATTGATGACTACTCATATTTTTCCACCAGGGCCCAATGTATATAAATGTGAGTTTGTAAATGAATTGTACTAACAAAACCTTTGGAATCGTTCCAGTAGATTGTCCCGGGTAGCTGCGACACACCAGCAGGCGCTACACTGTAATCGACTGGGGCAACTGCTACAATCAAAACAGTCAACGAGAAGTTGTATTCAACAATAAAAAGATTCAAATTGGTATACTTAGTCTTTGCCAAGTGTCTGGAAACATCTAAGTCAGATGCTTCATCCACATTGTTCACATCAGAAAATGATTGAGCCATAACAGTTTCTCTCAGTGAAATCCAAACTCTTTTTTTCCAACTCTCTCTCTCTCTCATTTGTTTCCACCTCCGTCTTCCTAGAACAACCCAAGTGCAATGTTGCCAGACTCTTAGCAAAGACCCAGGAAAACTATTTCAGCATTTTATTGGTAAAAAAATCACTTTTATTACACATTACTTGTAGCAGTTGTGCCATAAGATTACATTGTAGCCACTGCTGCCGCCTCGTGGCTGTCGGCGTAGGTAATCTACTGTAAGTAGCATTTATTTACACAACCACATTTATAAAAAGAGGTCCCAGGTTGAAGAATTCCCCTTTAACTCTATAAATTATGTCAACTAACGTACCTGTCTCAGAGATGACGCTAACGGCCATATTGGTGACATCAGATGTACAACGCACTTGAGTTTCTTCTTCTGGGTCCTCGTATTTGCTAAGACCAGTCACTCTGTTGACGTAAACTGTCTTTCCCACTGATGCATCGTAGTGATGGAGCCAGTCACCTGATGTTGTATCCTCTTCCTTCTCAACCTGCTGAGCGATTGTCTTACAACCCGAGGCTGGTTCAGGGTCCAGTGAAGGGTCACAGGGATTCTCGTTGTTATTGCTGTCTTGGATGTCATTACCACCTGTGACTACCTGTGAGTTAGTCCCAGAGATGTCCACTGACACTTTAGAGTCCACTGGCTCGTGTTGTTTCAAATGGCAGAGTTTAGCCGCCAAAGATTTTTTGCCTTTATTCTGAGCTGAGTGTGGTTTTAGCTGAGTGAAACCTGAGAGGGTTGGGGGACTTTGGAGACTGCTCTGTGTCTCATTTTCTCTTGTCTCTGTATCACCACCATCTACCTGATTTTTCTGAAAAACCAACAAATTCTGCTGGTTCAAAATTGGGCGGTTTGTCTGAGGGAGCTGAGAATTGTTTTCAATACGAGTCTCCAGAGAGGATAATTTTGATTCTTTAGATTTACCAAATATTCTTCTAAACTTATCAAGAGATCCAGACTCATTCCATAAAGACAACCTTTGACAAGATCCAATTCTGGGGATCTTTGAGGGAACGACGGGAGCAAAGTCGTTGCATCGTCTTCGAGAACATCTGTCAGGGCCTGTAACCAGTGAAATTTTGCACTTGGATGTAAATGATGTCTCCGCTGCTCTCTGTGCTGGATTCTGCTGCTGAAATACTGACTTGTTGATTTGGGATGGGTGCTGATCCTGCAGATTTGGATGAATGAATGGATCAGACACGCTGATCTTTCTGTTACTAATTAAAGGTCTGTGTCCTCCTGCACCCTGACAGGACAGTAGTAACTGCTCAGTGCTGTTTAGATCAGGCTGAATATGTTGAGTGATGCTTAATCCTAGATCTTTTCTTCTTCTTTTTGTAAATTGTGTTTTTTCACTCTCTGGGGAAGCTGAAACACATAAAATCTGAGCGTTACTGGATGGTTTCTCCTCTTCCTCAGTGATGTCTTTATCAGATGCAAGTTCCGGTTGAGTCAAATCACACTGCGGCTCATCTCTACAGTCTTTGTGTACACATTCTTCATGTTGTGTCTTTTCCAAATCATTTGCAGGTCTCTTATCAGCCTTGTATTCGCTGCACTCAAGCAGACCAGACTCCCGGCAAACACCGTCCTCCGAAACACAGAAATCTTTGCGTGGACGATACACAGATTCAGAGGCCAGCTTCATTCCAATACTGTGATCTAGTGTGGAAGCACTGTGACCCTCTCTGGATGTATTGTCCATACTAATCTGTGCAGGAGATATAGCGTCCAAATCAACCTGAAAAAGCACAGCTATCAAGTTCTCTCTGCTCAGAAAACCCTTCACTGCCTCTTCTATGCAGAACAAAATGCCATCCCAATCTTTCACCTCGATCAACGTCTTAGCAGGCTCAAGACAGATGTCGTACTCCGAGTAAGGGCACTTGATGTTGATGATGTATACTCCATTCAGCTCTTGGCTCCGTTTATGCTTTGGACTCCTGATGGCAGACTGCCCATCGGGACTGTCGTTTCTCTGATTAGTGCTGCTCAGTCTGCGCAGGAGAAAGTTCAACAACTTGTGTATGCGTGTTTTCAACAGCAGTCTGCCATTCACGTACAGGAACTGTAAGCTGTTGTTGTAGTGGCCCTCTTTGCCGATGTAGCCAGTCACTTCAAACTGCCCGTGCGTGTGGCTGATTTCTCCCAGTTTCTGTGCTCGCTCAGTGCCGTGTATCTGAGCAAACCTGTGGTGAGTGTTCCTGGCTTTGCTGAGCTGCACCACCATGGCTCCGGTGCAGTCATTCCTCAGGGTGACGGACACAGAGGGATGCATCAGAGAAATGGCCTCCACTCTGTGTCTGATCCTCTCTCCCTCCAGGACAGCGTCCACCCTCTTCCTCCGGACCGGCATGCTGTGGAAGAAGTTACTGATGACGACGGTGGTGCCCGCAGAGGGTCGAGCAGCCTCTGCCTCAAACACACGGAGGCCTTTGCCGCTCTTGAAAACCTTCACGTGTGTTTTCACTGACGACCTGGTGCGGGACGTGATCTCAACAAGTGTGGATAAAGCAAAAATACTCGCCAGGGCTTCTCCTCTGAAACCGTAGCACCGGAGATCATCCAGGTCTTCCAGGGAGCTGCATTTGCTCGTGTGGTATCTGTTTCCCACACGCTCCATGTCCTCGGCGCTCATGCCGTCCCCGTTGTCGATGACCTGCACTTTGAGGGACTCCATGTCCACCCGGACCCCCACACAGGTGGCCCCTGCATCGATGCTGTTCAGGACGAGCTCCTCCACGCACTGCTGGAGGGAGGGGATGGAGACACCGGAGCGGAGCGTCTCCTGAACCTCTCCGGGCAAACACTTAATCATAGCGTCCGTAACGTCCAGTCATCTCGCTGTGTTTATCCACCGACCTAAACCGACACGATACAAGGAGACGACTCGTTAACTGTCAGTTAGCCCCTAACGTCCAGTAACTTCCGCCATTAGCTTAACGTTAGCTGCCTCCTTTAGCGCCAACGCTTTTAAAACCGTGACATATTTATAAAAACTTACATAAAACTAAAAACGCTAAGCTAAAGCTACAACCTGAGTGACAACAACCTCTACTGTTGTTTACAGTCAACGTGGAACACTAAGAGAGTAGCGCAGCTAACGTCCAAGGCTAACCGCGCCATCTGCTGTTCAGGAGGACGCACTGCATCTTCTTTTTCCGGCGGTCAATGGAAAACAACCATTCATTTTATTTTGTATACTGCCCCCTGCTGTACGAAAACTGTTATCTCATGTGTTTATCAACCGAGTTTATATTTTCTCTGTATTTGTTCAGTTAAGTAAAAATCTCACCTATTTCCTGGAGCCGAGCAGGTTTCCGCTTCTTCTTTCTTGTTTTTCCCTCCAGACTCCATTTCATTTCCATTTTCTCTGTAAGAACGACTCTTTCTTTCCTACAAATAGAAAGTCAGTAAATCTATCTTCAGATGTGACCACTGGCTCCACTGTTTTTGCTTCATAACATCATTGAGCAACACGATTTTATCAACAGTTTGATTTGGTCACAGCAGGAAAAGTCCTGGTGGAACAGGTGTTAGCAATAACACTAAAGAGGAGCCAGCCTGACAAGACAGTGACAGAGTCAGTAGAACACAGGAACATGAAGCTAAAGCAAATTAAATGAACACATCATAATTACTACTATTAGCTGGTGCTGCTGTCATCAATAACACTATGTCTGTAAGTATCACTCATTGTTTTCATTATAACAATCAGTCTGACAGAGCTTGAATATGACAGTTACACAACTGGTCCTGGTCTCTCTCTCTTCTCTTTCTTTCACCCACCTCTCCTCTCTCCACCATTTTCTCCTCTCGCCCCGACCGGTCAAGGAAGATGTCCGAGTTTTTCTCTCTCCGCTCGTTTCACCTGTGAGTTTCATGTTAAAATGTTTGTGACCATCTCACCCGTCTTACTGCCAAGACGCTGTACTAATCCTGACATTTATTTTGGGACTCTACGTGAGTATTTCCCAAATGGATCAAATCAACACAAATTGAAGATTCAGTGATTCTACATCTTTGTCAGCATTTCTCCAAAGTCATTAACAGAGATCAGTCCTTGCCAAAGGAGGGCAGCAGCTTCCTAGTGAGCGTACAACTCATGTTCCTCTAAATGCTCTTTTCTCTGTTTTCTGTTCTGCCACAAATATCCCCTTATCGCTCTTACCACAATAAACATTCAAACAATGTGAAATCTGCTGAAATGGTTTTTCCATTTATTATATTGTACATGTTAAGAACACTTAACATACACTTATTTTCAACAAATTATATGAGTTACATTCCAGCCAGTAAAAAGACTAAATAAATAAACACATCTGCTTTAAAGTTAACACCACAGTCACAATCTATGGGTTGTCTTATTTTACTATGTTAAAAGATGAGTGATCTAGGCTGTCAACTGTCTTCTCGTTCTTGAACTCCGCCTTGCTGATGTGGGACTTGGGGCTCCCGGTGGATTTCAACCACTCTTGCATTTCGTTCACCTTGCTGCGGGGCCCTTGTAACTGCCCCTGAACTGTTCCTGAGTCTGTGTTTTGGACCCATCCAACCAGGCCAAGCTTCTTCCCCTCTGCCTGGAAAATGAAACAGAGTGATGATGGGTAACGAAGCTGGACTTGGATACGTGTGATTTGGAAGGAGTAAAAATACAGTTCAGAAAGTCTTGTGGCTATTTGACAGACTAATAATACTGCCTAATAAATGGTGACACCAAACTATTAATACCAAACACTGTATTGAGTATTGCTGCTGCGTTCAATAATTACGTCATCAAATTATACAAAATAAGCATTTGTTATTTATCATTAAAAAAATCTGGTGTTTTAAAAGGCTTGTGGATTTTAAAATAATTAAAAGAGCAGGTAAACGATGATCACTTCATAAATCAGGACGCCCCTCAACGTAGGCTATTGTGCATAAGCTTTAAAAAATATACAATTTTACGACAGGCATCGATATAAGTTAGTTTGGCTTTGTATTTCTTGATAAGTACTATTATTATTCATTAATTAATTAATTATGATATTCGATCCTTGGAACAACCCAAAGAAAACACATATTAGTAAAACAGAATCTAAACATTACACATTGAACATAAGTAGCAAAAATAAATCTTAACTCAAAGTCAGTCTTCATCAGTGAGGATGCAAAGTGCTGATGAAGGACTAAGCTAGCTCGTCAAACTTACTTGAGTGTATTTCCGGAAAAAAACACCCTGAACTCTGCCAAAAACTTCATAATCCACCGAGACGAGGTGTTCAGTGGACATGCTGGACCTGGAGGAGGAACAAGACAGTGGAGGTGAGTGCATCATGCAGGTGCTCCATCGCAGCTACAAGCTAAGCTAACACCGTTCATGTGCATTCAAACGACGAGCAGCTCTTGCTAAAGAGCAGCTTTAGCTTCGTGCTCAGTTCGCAGCAGAATCACCTGGAAGTCGCTGGGAGGCTGTGACGTCAACAAGCGGGTCTGACAGTTTTAAAACATCCGGGACTCTGCTCCAGGAAGTGACGTCTCACGGACCTATCAGAGAACCCCTTGGTTTCCAGGCAACAAGTGTAAACGTTGGAGGACAGAGCGCCGCAGCAGACAGCTCTGGAATTTATACATTCATTTATAAATTCATTTATAATCAGTGGGACACTTGAGAGGATCTTATCTTTATGGATTTTACAGAATTACAAATGTTGCTCTGGTGAGTAGAGTTTAATATTCTTCCTCCTGAACTCTTTTCATCTCGTGAGCAAATCCTCTGTGTGTTGTTCTATTGAGGTTTCTGATTATTTGCTTCTTTAAATCAATGCTGTTTGTGGAATGAAACGATGACAGACTTGACACATGTTTCAGATCAAGATCATCAAGGCAATAATAATAATAACTGAAGTCTCCATTACACTGAGGGTTACGCTGTTAGTGGGACAGTTCATTCTTTCTGTTTAAAATAGCAGATGACAAAACTACCTTCACTCACTGTGAACTTACTTTCATGTTCTGGGGCTGTGGACTGCATCACATGTTCTTCTCTCCTTCACCAACACCTCGTTGATTATTTCTATTCAAGCCCCGTAAAGGAGTTTTTAACTGGTTATGAAACGGTCTTATTTTGACATCGCTGCCTCTTTATGACCTTCAACAACAAATGAGACAATCGGGAAGAATATCGACTTTGTGTGGAATGTCCCCAGGATAGTGGTAGGGGTTTACATTTTGATTTAATAAAAGCATTGTTTGAAGATTGGAGTGATTTGGTATCATGTGTTTTTGTGGAGGAATGGGGGTCTGTCTAGTTCAATGTAGAGGCCCCCATGGTCCCTTTTACCTGGGGCCCCCAAAGTTCCTGAAAACTCTCCTGGATATCACCAAGATCTTTCTTTAAGTTGTCCTCTAAACCTTTTCTCTGACTTTACTTTGTTTGTCATTTTATTCCTTTAGAAATAAAAAAAGGCAGCTGGTTGTGTATGAAGCAACAGGTCATCCTCAAAGACGTGAGCTTCAACAGCAGATGAAGTCATGAGTACGCGCACAAGAGGAAGGCTCACAGGACAAAGGCAAGGCAACACTCAAACACAACAGGATGTTGTACCTGGAAGGGGAGCGGATGGAGTAGACTGCCCTTTTCCAAATAAGCCCCTTTGCCACAGAAGACCCTTCAACCCCAGGACACAAGACTTGCTTGATCTGAAGGATTTTGAAAAAATTACTATTACAAAACCACCAAGAGGCTCAGTGTTGCCCCAGGATCATCATTTAAATGACATCGGAGAGACCACAGGATCCCAGCATAGAAGAAAAGACTCACACAGACTATCCAGTGGAGAAGATCAGGTCGCCCGAGCAATCCAAGCAAAAAAAGTAATGATACAGGAAACGCTGTTGAGGGTTGAGGAAAAACTAAGACAAAAGATCAATGGTGTTGAGGCTACTACTAGTAATGATGAGTTAAAGAGAGAGGAGAGGAGAGGCAGGGGACAACCAGAGCGGGCAAAAGCTCAGACAAACACCAGGCTGCTGATCCAGGAAAGACGACAACAGGATTTTAAGCAACTTGGGAGGAGGCAAGATCAGCAGCCTAAAGACAAGATGAAGGGTCCACAAGAAGAAGAGGGGGGCAGATGGAAAAGAAGGGAGACAAAAGTTGCAGAGCGTCCCCATAACATCTCAGTCATCAAGCAAAAAGTGAGTGGAGAGCAGAACAAATTGAGATGGAAGAATGTGAAAGAGCATACCGGACGAAAAGGGGATGAAAAAGATCATTTCACTGGAAGAGAGGCCAGTTTGAGGCCACAGGACAGAATAGAGGAAGGAAAAGACAGAGAGCAAAAGAAAACGTCTACAGGTTGGACAGAGGAAAAGAAATACAGGCAAAAAACATATGAGGACATGCAAAGTTATATTGAACAAGACATGCCTCAAATAAATCAAACTGCCGATACACTGGTAGAAGAAAACCACCGAGGTGAGGAACGTAGAATATCGAGGAAATCCTCTCTCCCACCAGTTTCAAGTCCTCCCACCAGAAGACCACTGAGGGAGGAGCTGGAAGTCGAGAGCTCAGACTCCAGCTCGAAGCTTCTCCCTTGTGGAAACTGCAACAGAACGTTTGCGAGTGAAAGGTTGGAGAAGCATTTGCAAATCTGTAAAAAGAGGAAACCATCTCGTCAAGTCTTCAGCTCCTACGCTCACAGACTCAAAGGATCTGCCAATGGGGAGTATATGAAATCCCACAGCAGAAGCAAGACTCCAGAGGTAGGACATTAAACATTGTTACATTAAAACAACGTTCACCCTGATGATGTGCAGTGATGTCACCGTGGGTTTTCTTTGGTTTGGAGATGACAGTTTTGTTTGTGTGTGGTTTGAAAGACAATCTGTTTTTAATGTCTTTTGTTCAGGTTATAAAGAAAAAGAGCCAAAGACAAAACAACAAGTCAAAAACAAAGAATGTGTAGCAGCAGAGTGGACTCCCGGCTGGAAACTCAACGCAAAAACGGTTCAAGTGAGTCGACCCAAAGGGAGACGACGCTGTGGCCCTGGACCAGCTGAATACAGAAAGGCACCATCTTGTTTTTGTCAATACAGTATCTGAATTCAGGGATTAAATTATGTTTGTAAATCCAATGGGAAATTGTCAAAGCATCATCTGAACTCTTCAGAAATGTAGTTTTAAAGATAAGTGCAGTCTAAAGAAAACGTTCTGCATTTAATTCTTCAATGAAAAGTTTAGAATTTAATAACTAATAAAACATCATAGTTTATTTGTTGTATTTTGAGTAAAATCTGTGATGCTCAGAGTCAGGGGCGTTACATTTACAATTTGATGGTGCAGAACTATCAAAGTAGTCATTAAAGATAGTTGGGAAGGTTGTGTTCATTTTATAGTCTTAAAATTAGTAAAGGTTTTGCAAGTGTATTTTGCAGTTTATTTCATATTCTTTAATACCTGATGATATTCAGTCTAAATGCTGACATTACAGGTGCAAGCATACTTCAATCAGAAGAGACTTCTGGGTCCTCCTCCCAGGGTCTGCTCACTGGTTGGATTGGATTATTGTAAACACCCTACAATCAGCGTGCAAGAAGTGGTGGGAAGAGGGAGATGGAAATGTGAATGAATGGGAGGAAGACAAAGTTCGCCTGAACTGACGCCAAGATTAGTTTCCTCAGAGTTTCCTCACTCTCAGGCCTTTAATTTGATCTCTAAATCTGTTCATATAAACTATCAGAGATAGCGACAGTGTATTGTAGATAACACTGTTGGAAAATATTGACCATATACACGAAAAAGACAGCTGATAAGTTTTATTTATGGCTTTAACACAAGGCAACAATAGGACTGTGAGCAGAGGAGTGTTTGTTTATACAAGTGTTACATCTCCACAATATAAACCACATATTACATGCTGTCACACTGTATAATAAAGGCACAACATCGTCATACTGCTGCTCTAACTTTGGTTTCAATGGCTTGTAAGGCACACTCTGTATTTCACATAGCATTTTACTGCCAGTGTTATAAGGTTGACATCAGCTTGTAAGCTTTATTATGATGAAAAGGGTTTTTACATATAATTGCACACAATGAACAAAATCAGCAGATCTCAAATAAAAGCAAAAACATTTGCTTCCACATTTGCTTTTTTTTTTTTTCTTCACCTGACACATTTCAGGAAGTACCAAAGACGGATTAAATGGTTAAAAAAGTACAATAAAAAACAACAAAGAGCTGCAAGGTGATAAAAGCTTTAAAGACCATGTTGTCCACATTCCAAGTGTTCTTTCATGATGAAGATAAACCTACATGTGCTGCACCGCTGAGAATCCAAGAGTCAAAAACGGCAATAAAAGGAGTAACATACTTGTAAAAAAATTAATCAGTAGTTTCGTGTTTCACCCAAATGCTCTATGCTCTATTTATACTATAATAAAACATGCAAAATTCAAAAATGATATATTTGCATGAGATAAAAGCGATAGCTAACATGTCGGATAAACATGACAGTTTTAGAGGCTTTGTGTTGTTTTTTTATGACAGAGCATTGGAGCCATCTTGAAGAAAATAAAGTTCTGAGATTACGAGGAATAAAGTCTTAATTGTGAAGAAAAGATTCCAAATACTACGAGAATAATTTGAAAAGCGCTCGCTGGAGTTCCACTCCTTCTGGATCCAACATCTTGACAGCTGCCAATCGCAACGGTTTGTTGTGAGACTAAGAAACGGCAGCATCGCAGTCGACCAATACCAAACATTTCCTCCTCCACAAAAAAGCAATTTCTTCTTTTTATTAAGAATAGACCGAGTTTCTTGCACAATATTTCAAAGTCTTGATATATACTTGAAATAATGTGGCGCTGATGAGCCAAAAAACATCTTTATTTGTGGGCCTTAAACTAAAGTATAACTTAACAAGATGCTCCACATTCCTCAATTTAACACAGGACACAGGCCCAACTTCTGATCTCCCGCTCTTAAATGACACAAATTTTGAGTTTTCACTCATTAAATAACAAATTTATTCTTGTAAAAATTACAACTATTAATATTAATATTGTGATTTTGTTCTCATAATCTCAGATCCCCAGATGAAGTTAAAAGTGATATTTAAGAAAGCTGTATTTTCACATTGGAAGACTGTGCCAACATGAGTGTGGACAACATACTGGCTGCCAAGCTGAACAGCTGAAAGTAGAGAAAATATCAAACTTGGATGTGTGAGCAAATTGTTTACTATTTGCGTGAGCTGGTTTTGCCTGTTGGGTGATAAATATGTATATCTGAGGCAGTAAAGGACTGAAGCCTTGGTGCTGACGTCACTAACAATCAACACTAACACCACCGATACATTTACCTTCACATTGAAGAGAAACATCATCAGTGTATCTCTCGAGGGTGTCAAGGTCCAACGCCTCATGTTGAGTCCAGCCAACATTTCAGCCTGTGGAGAAACTTAGCGAGATCACTGCACCCATGTGAACACAAGTGTGCAAGTATTATACATGTACGTGCAAGCAAACATGTATACCGTGATGTAACCGTTGTGAGTGGGCACGAGGATGCGTCGTGAACTGCACCTCTGACCGAGCCTTCACTTTCCAACTAACCAGCTGTTTACTTAGTATGTGCTGTGAGTTGTGACACTTCTCCCATAATCTAGAAACCTGCGAGTTGAGGTTCACACGCTGGCCCCTGCAGATCTGCTCCCGTGGTTTGTGAATCCGCCTCCTCTTCCTCCTACATCCCCAGGCACACGATCGGGGCGAGGGTTTCCATTATTGTCCCTTCCCGCTTCCCGTAGAACTGAAGAATTGATTGCCGCCCAGAGCCTCTCGTTCTCCTTCTGCTGGTCATTGACCTAGAGATGAGAAGAATACACTGTGCTGATACTTATGCACATGGATTGAAGTTGTTCTGAAGAGGGAGGGAAGCTTCACCTGCTTCTCCAGCATCTGGATCCTCATCTCTTGACAAGCGACTGTCTCTCGCAGCTGCAAAATAAAGCGTTTGGTTTAACATCATGGAGTTGGTTTGTTCCTATTAGTTTAGGATTAGCACTGTGTAGGTCTGATACCTGTGTGACTTCTCTACCAGCACTGCAGCATACGCTCGATTCTCCTCTTCTGCAGACACGAGTCTCCTCCATTCCATTCATGTTATCACAGGTCATTCGTTTAGTCTGTGCAGACAAACGCAGAGGGAGACGTCAAGAGCGGACAGGAACAGGCAGAGATATTTTGAAGTTTTACTTTGAAACACTTAGCTATGTTGTCATTACCGAGAGGTCTTTCATACTGCTGACAGCTGCTGCTGCAGCCTTCAGCTCTTTAAGCTCCTCATAAGGTAGAGTGACGCTTTCTGAGATAGAAGAGAGCTGGTCAGGAGTGGACAGGTCAGAGCCTTTCGGTATCGGGATGACCTCTGCATCCTCAAGCTCCTGTTGGACGAGAACCTTGCTGAATTAAAGAACTGTGAGTCTCCACTTTGATGTTTCCATCCTATGATTCAAACTAAATGTTTATTTTACTTGGTGCTTTCATGAAAACAAACCTTTCTGAGCCAGAGTGGGCAGGAGCTGTCCCCAGTCTGACTTGTCATTGACATTATCGGGGTCTCAAAGAGGCACCCCTCTGTATTTGCCTCCCGTGTTCCTCCAAGACCCCTGTCGCGACACTCTGTCTCTCCAGGCTCTATGTCCAGATCAACTGTGGATGTAGACGCCTCCTGACCCAGTCCTTTATACATACATACATACACACACACACACACACACAATAATAATGCACAGGCAATGCAACTTGTTCTCCTGGCAAAGACAATAAATTAATAAACAGATGTTGGAAGAAAAGCATTTACAAGTACCAACTGATAGTCCACTGCTGTTGGAACGAATAGTCTTGGAGTTGAGCACTTTCTCTGCAAAGAGGAAAATGAGTTTATTAGACAGCTGGCTACTTGCTGCGGTAAACTGTGCGGGTCTTGATTACTAACCCATAATGATAATGGTGTGCCATCCACGACATGAGAGGTCCGGTACATGATGGAGGGAACCAAAGATGGGCCTTGGCATGGCAGGACAGACCTCTGAACCAAATCCCTTATCAGCGGGCATCCCAAGTCGCCCGTTTCCAGCGTTTCCCCATGCAAAGATTTGATTGTCTGAAAAAAATTATAAGCAAACAGTATCAAAGGTCTGCGCCTGTTCCAAACAAATAAGCCATCACATTTTATATGTTTATGCATATTCTATATATATATATATATATATATATATATATTTATATATATATATGTATGGAACCCGAAAGTCTGAGACCACTTTCACACAGATGTCATTACCATAAATGCAGTGCAGCAGTGCATGGGTTCTTACCCTCAGTGGCTGTAATGGTGAATCCATCTCCACAGGACACTTTATTCACTGTCTTCCCTCCAAAGGGCCCAAGAAGGACTTGGACCCCCTGGTGCTTCTTAAAGTCCTTCACACCCAGCTGTCCATACTTGTTGCAGCCAAAGGTCATCAGACGACCACGTTCTGTGAATCCAGAAATCATATGAAATAATGTTTCTGTGAAACTGTGGCAATTTTGGTGATTTGTAGAAATAAGGGCCTTTTCCCACAGTACCATCAATCGCAGCTGTATGGGTCTTCCCTGGAGCAATGACCTGGATCGTGAATCGCGACAGCTGCTTTACCAAGGTCAGCGTGGTGATGTACGGGGTGCCCTGGTAACCCTGGTGTGGGATAAGGAAGAGGAAGATATCTGAAGAATTAACACATCTGCATCAAGTTTTTAAATGAAGACAGTCCTTAGCACAATAGGCAATTTGTAGGGGATGAGTTTGATAAGAGCCTATTAAATGTCTGATGGCACTTATCAAACATGCCTTTTCTCTCACGCACCTGCTGCTTTTGATAGGCGTTTATCAAATGTCTGTTAGTGCTGCTAGGCAAATCGTTGGATCTGCAGTTTATTTAGTTGAAACCAAATAAAATCAAAAAGAACAGCACTTGCTGGGCTCTTCCTCCTCATCCCCCTCTGGTAAAAACGAACAAATCGCCTACTGCCTTTAAGTATTACCCAGTACCTCCCCGGGGTGGTTTTTGAGACCGGAGATTCCCTGGTTCAGACCCAGCTTGTTGTAGTCATTGTTTCCACATGCCAGGACTTTGCCAGTTTCGGTCAAATAGAAGGTTCCATTGCTGCCACATGACACTGAAGAGATGATGGCACCTTTAGGGATCTTGACCTGGGAAAACCAGAAAACACATTTAGAAATAAATAGCTACAAGTCAGAATATTTGATCAGATTTTGGAACTAGCTCCAGTAAGGCTAAAAATCTTAACTTACTTGCATTGGAGAAGCGAAATCATCCTCGCATTCCAGACCCAGTCGCCCTGCAGCAGGAAAATAGTAATTTTGACAAGGATCACTTGGCATGACCTTAAAGGGCCACTGTCTCCACCTGCTGGCTACAGTTATAACAGCAAAAAAAAACCTGGCAGAGGCTTAAAACAACAGTGCATGCAGAAATCCTGCGTACCATACTCTCCACAGCCCCAGGAGTAGACCTCCCCGCTCTGAGTCAGCACCACCACATGGTTGTCCCCACACGAAACCTGACGGACAGGCCGCTCCTCAAAAAACTCCAAAAGCACTGGCTCCAAACTCTCAACTCCCATCTCGCCCTCCACTCCAATGCAGCCATAATAGTCTGACCCAAACATGTACAATTGGTCCTCATCTGTAAAAACAGCAGTGAAAGGTCCATTAAAGAAAATGTGTTGGTTTTTTTTTACCCCCTCAAGTTTTCGCTGGAAGCTTTCTCCACTCACCGGTGACACAGGCAGTGAAGTCAGCCCCACACGCCACCTGTCGGATGGCCTTCCCCTGGAGCTTCTCCACCCTCTTAGGCTGCCGATATGAGGCCTGGTCTCCGTGCCCCAGCTGGCCCACCATCTTGCCTCCGCCTTGCACATTCTAAACAGAGTTGAGAAAGTTTTTATTGTTGTGAAGCACAAGAACAACCCGATCCATTGAATCTGTCCCAGGGTGATACTCACAGCCCAGGTGTACAAGTCCTTTTCCACTGTGACAACTGCAAAGTGGCTCTCTCCTGCACACACATGCTGGGCACTACTGCCTCCTTTAAATGTGTCCATTTTCTGGGGGGTGAACTTCCCTCCACCCCAGAAGTACACCTCCCTTGAACGTGTGGTCACCACGGCAACAGGGGTTTCGGTCACTGTACTCAGCCTACAGTGCGACCAGGAAAACAGATCAGATATGTGATACAAACTCAGAGACTTCACACTAAACAATATTAAACAAGTGTTAACAACTTACTTGGGTTTCTTCATTGCTGAATTCAACAGGGCTACTCGCTCTTCCAGCTCCCTGACAGAGAGTGAGGTTGTCATGAGTGTCGTGACTGTATATTCATTGCATCCAACAGAATATATACGATTTTGTTATTAAGACAATAAAAATAACTTTTTCATTTTTCTTTCATCCAACTTACTTTCGGCAGCAAGAGATGAACGGCTGGTCCAGAATCTGCTCAGATGTAGGCCTCTCTGCAGGATCCTTCGAGATGAAAAGAACACAGGAACGTTATTCTGATATTCTTCACAGAAGCCAGGTTGTTGATTAGCATGCACTATTATGTCTATTAGAGAGAACACCCTCTGATTACTCCCCTGACTTACTTGATCGAGGCACTCGTACACCAGCTTGATCAATGCAGACGAATAAACATCTGAGTTCACATCCATTGTCCAGTTGCCCTGGACTATTTTCACACAGAGGTTCAGAGGGTTCTGTATGGACACAAACAGATTTAGTTCATTCCGAGGAAACAAATCAAATTTCTCGGATTAATGCCAGAAAATCTATCTATTTCTAGCAAACTTACCGTTGCATCAAATGTTCTTGTAAGAGTCAAGACTTCAAAAAGAACGCAACCCATGGCCCAGATGTCTGATTTGAAGTTGTACTTTGCTCCCTGGCACAATTCAGGAGACATGTAATATGGAGTTCCCACACACTGGATTTACAGAGGGAGAAAAAGTGCAAAGAGGATGATTAGTATCTTGAGCTGATGTAGGAGCTATGCCATAAAACTGTCCAATGATGAGTACTTGCAAAGTAAATTCAGTCTGTGAACATTCACAGCCTGATACAGTCTGTGATCAACTCTACCAGGTAATGACAGAGTATTAACTGTACACTCACTCTTAGATATGTAAGATTTTAATGTCACTGTGATGAATTTAAGAACCTCACCTCAGCTTCCAAGTGGTGAAAAGTTATTTGCATGCTTTTCTCTGGATTTAATGTTCATGACAATCTCACAAAATAATATGGTAACACCTAAAATAAAAAGAGCATGCACACTAAACCACTTAATCTCCACCAATTTATTGATTGGCTGATAGAATCCGCGGATGAGCCTTTCAAATAAATATTGGTACTGGCATTTATGATTTCACAGAATAAACAATGCAAAGACGATGCGATTTATCTTGATATTTTACACAAAAAAGTTAATTTAAGTTCATAATATTTATGGTTGAACTGTAAAATAATGGAGTGCAGAGGGTATTGAAAACCACTGCGTAAGATTCATGTAATATTTACTACATCACAGCCTCCTGGATTAAGATGTTGGTGGGAAAAATCACAACTTACAGTCTCTGCCATTGAAAACTCAGAGTCGAGCTTCTTTGCGAGGCCATAGTCGCCGAGCTTGATGAGGTCAGTCTTTGTCAGGAAAATGTTCAGAGTTTTGATGTCCCTGTAAGAAAAATAAAACGGTTCCATTACCAAGATATAATCCTTGTTAGAAAGAAAAATAGAAAGTCATGTGAATATCTAACCTGTGTAATACACCAGCTTTGTGAATGTGGGCCACCGCTGAGGCAATTTGGTACAGGTACCATATGACCACCTAAGGAAACCCATTCAAAAAAATGGAAAAGGATATAACCATCTGCTTTGTGTGAAATAAACAGCCTGCAATGTTGCACTCGTACCTCTTCAGAGAAAAGTTTCCCCTTCTGCTGGTTGATTTTATCATACAGATTTCCTCCTGTGATGACAAGGACATTAAGCATTCAGTCACAGCTGAGCAGCATTCAAACCAATCTCAGTCAAATCTGCAGGGTAGACACTGACACTGTGTTTTTACCTCCCCCCAAGAGGTTGTGTTTCCTGTCCACTGGTTTGTTTTGTGACTCGGGGGAAGAAAGAACCAACTAAAATATGGCATAGACCTTGACTAAGGGGGCGGACCCAGGATTCTTACTTATCATTATGAGATAAGGCTTTTTTGTTTAATTCTCGTACATTTTCACCATAAGATCCTGATGAAAAAGGAACATTTAGGGGACTAATATCAATGAGTGTGTGCAGATACAAATAACAATCCGGATCTAGTTGATTGAAATGCGGTTTCATTAGTGTTAGGCCTTGTCGGATGTACACGCTCCACTAAGTTCCTGTCCAATCTTACCATTGCAGTACTCCAACTCAATGAGCAGAGTGTTTTTATCGATGAAGTGATTGAAATAGGCGATGATGTTGTTGTGCTCCAGGATGGAGAGGATGCTGATTTCGTTCATGACATCTCTGCTCTCCTTCTCTGAGAGCGAGTTCAGTTCCACCTCCTTCCATACCACCAGAGAGTTGTCCTAGGGAAGCCAGAGGGGACATTTTTCTAATGAGTTCACAATAGGTTTGCTGGAGGTAGAGGGTCAAACAAACAGACTGCAAACCCCTGTGCAGGCAGGATAAAGCAGAGAAGGCGGGGGAGAGTCATTTATCTTCCTCACACTCAAGAATTTCTCACAGGGGTATGGAAACAGCAGAGCAGGGAGCAAATCAGGTTGCCAGACACAGGGTGTACAGTCAATCACAATGACACACTCAGAAAAAAAAACATTTAGCACAATTGGATAGACTTTCTTGTAGATGATTAATTGATTGATTCTTGTTATTTTTTATCCCATTATTTAGAAAAAGGAAAGAATGAAACCAGACTGACAGCATCAATAACACGACTAAAAAAATAAAACATCCTCAGGTTTTCCCAAGACTTAGAGACAAAGGTGGTCAATATATAAGCATTAAAATTTAACGACCATTCTATCCATCACCACCAGGGCAAATATGTATGTTTTCAAGGTGAGAAGAGGTTCTCATTATTTCTAAAAGGGAGACCCAATGTTTGTCCATGAAAATCTTTCCTTGACATGTTGTTGTTGTCGGTACATTGAAGATACATGTCTTCGTCGGGCTAGACGATTCTATCAATGGATATACCAATTTGTTAAGAATTTTCAAAGCTTTGTTTGAAGTACAAAATGTTCTTGTACATGGAACAATTTTCAAAATATATTTAAAGATTGGTGGCTTTGCTTTTCCACCTATGCAGGGGCAGGTTCAGGGGTGGGGCCAGAGGGCACTGGCCCCTGAAGTACCCCTCTCCTTTTTAAAAAGAACAAAAACTTGGCACACAAAATTGGAATTTGTTAAGAATCTTCATTTTGTATGATTTTTTGAAGTACACAATATGCTTGAACAAGAACCAGTTTCTAAAATATATTCAACAATGTGTTGTTTTGCTCAAAGCTATACAGCAGTAAACAAGGAATGACTTAAATGTGCACCTTACTGAATCCTGAATTGTAATGGATGTTGGGCATGTTAATGGCCCCTTAAGCAGTTTTTCAGACATGAACGGGACTTTGTATTTTCTCCAGACTTTATCTACCTTGCCTCCTAGTATAATGTCTGTAAGGATCCAGGCAATCTGTGAATCCAGCAGGGGATCCCCGCTGGATTCACCGCAAGTGAGTGGGAGGGTTGATCACACTTCTCACACGCGACAGACGCAAATATCTCATGACATGACCTCCGGATATAATTCAGAGAATTGGCTACAGAGTTTACCCAAAGTCTGCCTGTCACATTCACAACTCAGTGGAAGGTTTTCTGCACAGACGCGTTCACAACAGCATCAAATCCTCTGCATTATTATCGATGGTGCTTTAACGAGGGACATACAAAAAACTAAAAGAAAACAATTAGCTCCTGGTGAAAAAGAGTTGTCAACGGTGTCGGCATGCTGTAAACATGAGCATAAGATCTCCACAGTGGAGTTAAAAAGTCACTTCCTGCCTCTGCCTGCTGCACCCCTCTGCTCCACCTCCTACCTGAATAATGTGGAGGATTTCATGCTGTTGTGAACGTGTCTGTGCAGAGAACCTGCTGCTGTGTTGTGCATGTGTGAAAGACAAACTCTGGGTAAACTCTGAAGCCAATTCTCTGGATTTTACCCGGAGGTCGCCCGAAAGTAGTGGCCCCTTTCTGGCCCCTGGTTAAGAAAAATCCTAGATCCGCCACTGGCCCTACGGCGTCACGCTTAACAACAAAGTTTTCATGGAGGACAGTGAGTCCCCCCCCCCCCCCAGCAGCCTGAGCTGGGGGCTTAAACCCAAACGTACCTCGGTCCTCCGGTACAGAGTGGCCTCTCCGAACGCCCCTCTCCCGAGGATCCGGATGGGGATGTAGTGCAGCTTCTCCTCCTCGCCATTAAACGTGCAGGACGCGG
Source organism: Paralichthys olivaceus (assembly GCF_024713975.1). NCBI lineage: Eukaryota > Metazoa > Chordata > Actinopteri > Pleuronectiformes > Paralichthyidae > Paralichthys > Paralichthys olivaceus. The sequence goes on along the minus strand of NC_091104.1, from coordinate 15,758,689 downwards.
ATCGCTCGCTGACCACGGACCCGCTGCCCAGGTCCGAATTCAGCGAGTCCAAGTGTCTCTCGTAGTCCTCCAGTGACATTTCTGTTGGGGGACTCGTGATGGAAATAAACCCTGAGGACAGGCCTTAGCGACAGCTCCGTGAGAAAGAAGCGCTGCACAACCGCACACACCCGCCGGACATGTTACCTGCGTCACCGGGAGAAGAGGAGCCGTCTCAACACGACCTCAGACACACGCGTCACAGCCACGTCCAAGTGATCAGAGAGGAAAACACGAGAAACGTGTCCAACTTCTGAACTTACTCTGGCGTCAAGAGTCACACCGCAGACATTACAACGTAAGACAGCTTTTAGGGTTTTCACAATAAAGAGATAATGGCGATTGGCGTGCTGGGGTGCATTTTACGCTGAAATCCACTGGAGCGGATTTCCTGTGACGTGTAGCTCTCCTGTCAGCTTGACTAATAGAAAGTAGCGCATCGCCTTCACTGACAAACAAGCCGCCATCCTGTCGCTCAAACCCGGAAACTTTCAATTGCACCGCTGGATTCAAGTGACTGGAATAAAATAAATCAGCATCACACTCACTGCTGGTATCTAGAAGTCTCAGTTCACATATTTAAATCTCAAGTCATTTTTTTATTTGCTATTTCACTTGACACTTCAGTCATATTTTATAATAGTTTATGAGTTGTGGATAAAATGAGATAGTATAAAATAAGATAAGGTAATCCTTCATTTGACTAATTTAGGGAAATTTACTATGTAAAAGCAGCAAAAAGGAAATAGTGAAATACACACCCAGTAAAAGTTAAGATAATGAATACGTTTTTCAGTAGCAATTTTAAAAGTCAAATAATTAATTCCCATAACATTACAGGACACTTCTTTTTATAATAGATTGTGTGTTGTGGGTAAAATAAGATAAGATAAGATAAACCTTTTATTTGTTTAATTTAGGGAAATTTACTATATAAAAGCAGCAAAAAGGAAATAGTGAAATACACACTCAGTAAAGATTAAGGTAATAAATGAGTTTAGAAAACTGTATAAATACTGGGAACTATAAAATACAAAAATGTACAATGTTAACAAAATATTCAAACAAAACAGTATTGCACATTAATGATATTGAAATTTCACATAAAACAATGAACATTCCAACCTGAAATATGATAGGAATATTTTCAAATTTAGACATGATTTTTTTTACATTATATCGGAGTACTTATTACATTTTAAATACAACAAATAAAGAATCTCTCTACTTAGTTTTGCCCCCCCCCCCCCCCACACACAGTTTTGATGTAATATTGACAGAGTAGCTGCCTCACACAGATAAAAGGTAGCTTGCTTGGGTGGTTCCTGAGTAAAAGACCATGGCGTATCCAGAGATGGATTCAAATGAAGACGACAGCACAGGAAGAAAATCATCTCACCGTAACAAGAGAAGTAAAGGTCGGCATGTGTTTTTTTAAAAACCTCCCTCCTAAAGCTTTTACTAAACCTACTGTTTACTTTGAGGGGACCTGAACCTGTGTGTTTGTTCAGGATCTGTGTCCACGGTCAGAGTCGGATCCAGAAGTGTTCCACTTTATCCTCTGGTGATCGTGTGCTTAGGAGTACTGAACACGATTCTACTGTTAACGGCTGTTGTTATTGGGATTTGCTGTGAGTATGATTTTTCCAAGGAAGGTGTTGATTCATGCTTCATTCATTTAGAATCAGTTTAGCTTATCAAGTTTTTATCCCTCACTACATTTATCCTTTCTCAACAACATAACATGAATTGGTAATATATGTGACTAGAATTATCAGCCTGCAGTTGTATCCGCCCAGCTGGGGCAGTTTCTGTCAACATGAGACTCATGGACTAACTAGTTCGAGGTGAAGATCAAAAAAGGGATTCAAGTGGTCACCCTGACCTTTGACCTTCCACCACCAAAATCAGTTACAGTTAGTCGCTCAAAGTGAACATTTGTAACAAATTGGGAGAAAAATTTCCGCAAGGTTTTCCATGTTTTTTTTTTGTAAGGTCACAGACAAACTTGAGCTTTGACCACCAAATCTAACCAGTTTTTCATTCTTGAGTCCAAATGAATGTTGCCAAATTTCAAGAAATTCCCTCCAGCCGTTCTTGAGAGACCGTGTTCACAAGAATGGGATGACAACAACCTAAAAAAACCCCAAGATTTTGATTTTTTTGATCACAGGTGGCAAAGTCGATGAGGGGTCAGCTCCAGAACAAATAACAGCATCCACACTCATCTTAGAGGTGAAGCAACTTCAGATAATTCAGAGTGGAGCTGTCCAGGCTCAAAAGGAGTCCGAGGAAGGACTAGAAAGAGAACGCATGACCAACGAGAAACTTCAACAACAGATAGAACAAAGCAAGACCCTCAGTGACGCCATCCAGAGGCAGCTTGAGGCACTAGAAGTGGAGAAAGCAACACTAGTATCCTCATCGTCTGATATCAGTGAGAGACATTTTGAGTAAATTTTGGAGTCAAGCCCTCTCTTCATCTTGTGCCTTCAGCAAGTTTTCTTCTTTCAACAGGTCTAAACTGCGGACGATGCCCCTCTAGATGGTTTTATTTAAATGAATCATGCTACTTCCATTCTCAATCAGAATACAATGCCTTAAAGAACTGGGCAGACAGCAGAGAGGACTGTATCCGCCGTGGGGGCGATCTTGTTGTGATTGAAGACTGGGCAGAGCAGGTGGGTCCAGTATGCTGTAAACCAGACAGGCTGTGATTTTCAGTTTTATGGATATTTTATATAAAATAAAAAATTCAGGCACATTTAGAGGACTGATATCTGGAAGTGGCTTTATTCAATTTAAGAGGATGTTGAGCTATGGCATTGGTACGTGGTGGGTGCCATTCTAGCTTGCACTCTATTACACAGGTTATTGTGTTTTTTATGTTGTACTCACTGTAGATTTAAGATAAGAATTCAGACTTCACCTCTGTTGACACAGGTAACTCTCTATGAGCACCTACCAAAACGTACAATCCAACAAGAGTGGTTGCTGTCGGGTCCGGGAATTTGGATTGGCTTTACTCGTGAAGCAGGGGACACTTGGATGTGGGTGAATAATGCGACGCTGCTGGATGAGGGGTAAGCACTTTAAGTGTTTGTCACTTTCAAAACATCGTAACCATGAACGATCACAAACCTCTCAGTCTAAGATTCTGAAGGAAGCACATCAAATATATGTGATAAAAGGAATTTTCAGTTGTTACGTGCTTATGACTGATACTTACAACTGTTCCAACTCAAGTTATTTCATTATCAACATTAGCAGCAGCAAAAAATATGCCTATGGTAAAAGATATAACTTGAGGCTCGCTTTAGGTTCTGGATACATGGGGAGCCAAACAACCAAGGACCACATGGTGAGAGGTGTGGAGCCATAATGAACATTATCAACTATAAAAATTCGTGGTTTGACGGATATTGCCTAAGCAACAAGGAATGGTTATGTGAAATGAGACCCAGCTAGCTGTGGAGTGCATGAGGGAGGCTCGGACAAATCATCACGTGTGGAGAAAAGTTCACCTTCACAGCCGAATGCTTTGTTTGTTTGTTTGTTTATTAGCTCATCAGTATACATTGATCATAAACAACAAAGATTAGAACTTGTAATGTGGCATCACAGTTGTGAGAAAATGTAGACACAAAGTCAATGATGGATTCAGCATTCAACTCCTTTGATCTGATCTTAAATTATTACTGGTTGTTTTAGAAATCACATTTAATTACAATAAATTCTGTGATGATTGAGATGTGGGTAGTTTCTTTTTTAAAATTTTATATACATTTGTATAGACAACATAAATAAGCATATTAATTATATTATATTGGTTTCTCAGTACCACTCAGCATTAAACAAGGACATATGAACATTACTAAGGGTTTTCTCTGTGTATTGAGAGGTCAGTCATTGAAAAAAAAGGTATAGATACAGACACAGATAATTAATTTTGTTTGCACTAGAGCTAAGATTAAACCAATGACCTTTTGCACATACATTACAACAATAACTCATAAGATCAGAGTGGAGTGGAGGAAGTTCTCAAACATTTTAATTGAGTGAAAATAATGCATACATACATAAAATACAGAATACATAAAATTAAAAGCACCAAACTCACATTCCTACTTTAATTCAAATATAAGTAAAGCATTGAAAGTACAGTATTTGCAAGTGTAGCAATTGTTATAACTGAGCCTGGTTCACGTTGCCAGATCCTGGTACAGCATCCAAGAGCAGAGTGGTCAAAGTGATAAAAGATCTTTAAAGCAGCACCAATCGTATCTTGATCAACACTGAAAACACTTAGTCTTCAAAGAAGACACAAAGCACTGATGTGATATAAAGGTTGGTTACCAGGGTGCATGGTTGAGATGTGACTGGGCCAACAACTGTTGTTGCTCCGAATTCTTATCACAGAATCAGGAAGCTGTGGCTGAGAGAAAGTCACTCTTATGACATCTGAGCTACCGCCAAAAAAATGCATGTGAAACATTTTGTAAACATGGTGAAATATCCAACATCAGCAGAAACACACATTCCTCATTTTGTAGCAGGGTTGCCAGCTTCATGCAGCTCTCTTACAGGAGGTTCTGGCACAGTTGTGTAAAATGATTTGAGAAAAAGCAGCCTGTGTGATAACTGGCCTGAGAGAAGATTTACTTTCCACGAAAAAAAAAAAATCTATGGAACCAAAATTTCACATGACTCGAATCTAAAACCTTGATATCAACCCAATGACAAAGAGTATGACAGGATTGAAAATGAACTGTTCACTTCTCGCAGATATCTGTGATCTCAACAGTAAGTACGATATCTCCAGCAGTGCACTGAACAGATAAGTGATGAAATATAATACAGGAACGTTGAAATATCGTCATTCCTAAAAACACTGGGGCAAACCCATATTCACTCAAAATTCATATACTTTCATTATTTATTGTCAACTTAAGTTTAAGTATCAGTACATTTAGAGAAAATAATCCTGAATTTAAATGAATGTGTTGCATTATTGTCCAATTATCCAAGTCCATATAACGCAAGCCATCTGCAAGCCAACAGCTCTCACATTCAAAGCCACTGCACTTCTTGTGGATATAAAAGCAGCAGTGAATGGATAAACGGGCAGTTCCTGCAACACTGCAGTCATGGTGAGTCTGCAGAGAAGAGCAAACAACGGGGCAGACCAAGGTTTCAGCATAGGCTATGGCTTATTTGGACGAGGTAACATTTTTTATCAAGTTTTTGTACTTTTGATTTTGATTTAATTTATTCTTATCAGGCCTTAATGATGTAGATTTCACCGTGTCTGAATTGGTTTAATTTACAGTTCAAGATTATAATGAGGACCTTTTTGGAGGAAAGTCTTCTTGCTATAGAATTGTTCAGATGTTTTTTTTCAATTTATAGATACAATCACAATTCCAAAAGTTTCAAATACATTTTTATAATATTTGCATGTTTTGATAACAGTGGGAGATAAATAGGGAAATACTAGTTAAGAATCTTAAGTAATTACATTCCATTTCATTTTCCTGACTCACAGCTGGATCCACTTGTCCCAACATTCGACTGGTGATACTGTGTCTGGGACTTCTGAATGCTGTTCTGCTGATAGTTGCTGTTGTGATTGGGATAAACTGTGAGTATGACAGTTATCAAAACATTTTTTTTTCCATTTTTTGATGGAATTTCACTCTAAATACTGTGGAATTGTTATAGATTCAGAGATTTTAAAATCAGAATCAGAAATACTTTATTGGGTTTAATTACACTCGCTCCCACCAAGAATAGAACATTGTAAAGACCAGGACAAGAGCAATCAATAGAAATACAAAATCTAGCTAAAAGTATACATTAAACTGTGCATATACATGTACAATACAATCAAAGAAAAGTACTACTTTCATGATTCATTCATGATGGAACATTTTTTATATTCGCTCATAATTTTGTCAATTTGTCTCCCAGTGAAAAGCTCAGTTTCCACCAACAGTCATTTAGCAAAAAGACACTTGTCTGTGTTTCAACCTCTTCAGGTGCCAAAGTTAAAGGGAGCTCCTCTGAGGTGATCCACTCAGCTGCAACACAGCTCATCAGCGAGCTGAAGGATCTCAGGAGCAACCACAGCGACATGCTGGAGGCCACAGAGGAGGCCAAGGAGGAGTTAAGGAGTGCCATCAAAAACTACACACGTGTAAAGGCGACAACTGAGCAGCTTGCGGCCATCAATAAGGGTTATCAGAGACAGATAGAGACCCTACGATTGGAGAAGAAAAGTCTGCAGTCTAATATATCACTTTTAGGTGAGTTTGTTATAGCCCATAAAAAACACTCTGCAGGCTGTAAAAAACAGGAAATCATCTGACGTGAAATCTTTTTGCTCCCGCAAGAGGGAACCTGTGGTAGATGTCTCCCAAACTGGGCTCTTCACAACTCCTCCTGCTATTATTTTTCTTGCCTCAAATCCCCTTCTGTCAAAAAGACCTGGCATGAGAGCAGAGAGGACTGTATTAGTCGAGGAGCCGACCTGGTTGTGATTGACAACCAGAAGGAGCAGGTGAGCTGTAAACAAACAAGGAAGAGACAGGATGTAAAGAATATTAAAATGTTGACCATCAGACCCTTCAAAAACCGTTAAAATCTTTTTTCTACACACAGGAATTTGTGACTGAAGGCATCAAAAGTTTTTTCAGCCCCAGGGGCGGCTGGACGAGGGGATCGTGGATCGGCATCACTGACATAGAGAAAGAGGGGACATGGGTCTGGCTTAATAATGTCACTGAGGTGGAAAAACGGTGAGCGCTATTCACAGTACTCAACAGTATTGATGAAACAAACTAGACATCTTGTGTTTTTCAATGATTTCTCTAAGGTACTGGATGGATGGAGAACCAAACAACCACGGAGTTCAGGGAGAGAATTGTGTTTGTATTATTTACAGTTCCAAGAATCCCTGGAAAACCTGGTTTGATGCAAAATGCGATGAACATGAGGTACACTGGATATGTGAAATGCCATCAAAGTAGTCTCTCTACACATTAAGATGTGTGCTATGTCTCTGGGCATTTTGTTTTCATCTCTATACTCTTATACTGTTTAGATCTTTATATTTTCCTTGCGTTAACATTGCATGTTTACTTATAACTTGACTGATTCCAATCATGTTCTGCTCAAGATTATATTCTACCAGAAAAAAAAACTATGTCAGAAGAGCAAAATATTGGGAAACAACATACTAACAATAGCAGGGCAACATATATATATATATATTGACAACATTAAAGAAGGGCTGCATGTGTGATATGATCCATGATACATTTCACCATGTTTCTGTAAATTCAATAAATATATTATCTCCATGCTGCCAGTCTGAGTCTGAGGTTTATTTTAAGTGCCTGACTGTGCATTTGTGGCTCTTACATGTCATGATTCGTGCATAGGTGCTAAAAGATGTAAGTGTTAGATTAGCTTTGGACTTCTGGAATCCTGTGCATGGGACTGATGCTGATCACTGCTGTTGACATAGAGTTAACTGTGCATGTGACAGTTGACAAAAAATATTTCAATTCCCTTTTCTGAGTAGTTTCACTTTAAATAACAAAGCAGAACTTACCCAACACATAGAACAGAAAGGTTCCTGGTTCAAAACCTGGTTAGTCTGGCTCTGTCTGTGTGGAGCTTGCAAGCATGCCTATGTGGGTTATCTTGAGGCACTCCATCTTCCTCCCACTGTCCAAAGACATGCAGGTTGGAGTTGGGTTAAGTGGAGACGCTAAATTGACAGTAGGTATGTTGGCCTTGTGATACGCTGGCGACCTGTCCAGGGTGTACCCCGCCTCTTGCCCATAGCCAGTTGAGACTGGCTCCAGCTCCCCCTGCGATCCTCAAAGGAGCGATCAATAAAATGTAAGATGTGCGTATCACATTCTCTCTTTGTTTGTGTTGCCTTCATGAACTATAAAGAGCAAACTGCTGCATGTAGATCCTCACTGAGAAGAAGGAAGTGCATGATAAATATGAAATTGCATTCAAATAAGAAGCGCTGCATAAAAGTAACAATATTCAGCATGACAGCAGGGAACAATTTTAGGAATTCAACACATTAACTTGAACAGGGACATGAGGAAAGGGTTTATGAGTTCCATACTATAGCCTTTAATCTGATGTAATCTTAGTGACATACATACTCACTGCCTGGATGTTTTGGGATTACTGGAGAAATGTACAAATATGAAAACTGTATTAAACCGGAGCCTCGTGCTGTGTTAATAAAATGTTACGTTATTCTATAAGGTAATTTGATTCAATAAAAATCAATTTAGCAACAAGTATGTCAGCAAGATGTAAGATGAATTAATGAAGTTCTTATAACTGGATTTCGAAACTGAGACCTGAGGCCTTAAAACCATGAAAGAAACCATAACCCACCTTAGAACCTTCATCATGTACATTATATATTCACATTCCCCCAAAGAATGACAGTTAATCAAATTACTACAAACTGAGGAGAGGTTTGTTGAAGAGATTCAGTATTATTCAGTACAACGTCTACTTTGGTTTTTCCCATAGATTATTTCACAATAAAAAATTATATCCTTCATCAAGTTTCACTTCTCTCATTGCATAACATCGAGTTCAAAACAATTTAATATTGATGAACTCAGCATTGGCAGCATCCTGACAAAATCTCCCTCCCAAAGGACAGTTCTCGTTTACGCTGTCAGGATGGAGGTGATAGAAAACTCGGGCCGTGAATTCGATTGCGAATTCGAGGCACCGATTTATCAAGAGGACATGCATGATGAGGACGAATGTCCCCCTCAACCCAATTCAAATGAAAATAGGCAACAAGGTAGAGTAAGTTATTATTGACATAAAGATTTTTCTGATTCTATATGAATATAAATATATACAACATGTTGAAATTAAAAATGTGGTGAATGGTTTGAATAGTTCTAACAGTTTATTACTATAATTAGTCTAAATGATAACGTAAGTATGGAATCTCAAAATGAATGTTTTTAGAATCACTTTGATGATAGTGTATTGTTAGTATAGAGTTTTTGGATTTATGAATTGCATTCATTATCTCTGTCTAGTGTTTATGTTCAACATGACACCTGGAAGACATGACAGACTGGCTGCACTGAGCCTGGTGATACTCGCTGCTGTTCTACTGATAGTTGATATCAGCCTTGGAGAGCACTGTGAGTCAGTGTTTGTGAATCTTTTGTATATTGTGTATTTGTCAGATCTGAGAAGCAAAAAAGAGAAAAGGTTTTCTATTAAAACTAATAATATTATAATAAATAATAATCTTACTCCTGTTAAATAACTCATCAATTAATCAAATAATCTTAGCAAGCCAACTTTTTGAACAGTTCTGCTTGAAAAAATACTTTGATTGGCCCATTTAAATAATTGGCAAGTTTCCTGGTGATCAACTAATTAATTGATGAACAAATTGTTTTCTACTCTACCTTTGATGAAACAGAAATATAGACTTTTCTAATGATTGATATATTATATAGTGTATGAATAAATATACATTAGTCAACTTGATAACTTTCACAAGGGGTTGTTTGTGTGTGTGTGTGTGTGTGTGTGTGTGTGATATAACTTGTTCAAAATAACTAAACAATGTTACACATGGACCGATTTTTATCAATATCAGTGTGAAGATTATTTGGTATATCACCAGATGATACATTTTTGGAGGACATCTACAATAGAGAACTGTATGCTTGCACAGTTAAAGCTGTATCTACCAATTTTATTCTGAACCCTGCCCACCTACTTAATTCAGCAAAATGTTTATGGATGTATTTAACAGCCACTAATGTGGGTATAGGGAGAGAATGGGAGAGTGAAGCAAAGATTCCATTCAGTTTCAACTATTCAAAATAAACTGTGGATTACGCAATTTGGTCAGCAGCTATAATATGGGGCTCAACAGCACAAATTCTCTATCTGCACACACAGCTCTCTGTCTTATATGGGAAGGGGTCTGGCAGAGACGGGATCGCAGAATTGACAAATTGTTAAAGGTGCTAGTTTTTAGGGGACAACGCCCTCCCCCTAAAGCCTTTATATAGGTTATTAAAACTAAACACCTAGGGACAGGGTGATCTGCTCATGTGCCCATGCTTGAACTTTTAGCCCATGACATTTATAGGATTTAAAATTTTAATAATCAAATTCTAATAATCTCCTGTGGTGTTTTAGCTGAGTTTTTGCCAAAGTCCATCATGGAGAAAAATGAGAGAGAGCAATGGAAAAAAGAGAATGAAACACTTTTAACACATCTTGTCTTCAACACTTCCAGACAGCAACCTTAAAGATACCCACCTCACAGCTGATGATGCAGAACGCATTGAAATCGAGTTGAAGGGACTTCACGATACTTACAAGACTGCGATCAAGACCATGAAGGACACCAGGCACGAGCTGGACAAAGAGATGACTCGTCAGACACCATCCAACTGGGAGCTTGAACACCAGCAAAAAAGAAAGAGTGACAATGAGGAACAGATTGATCAAATGACAGTGGCCATCGCATCAATGAAATTCCAGTTACCAATTCTTCGTGAGCTGCTTCTTTTTTCGTTGCTAATATTGTATATCTTCAATAATATCTTTTTTTGTTTGTTTTTTGCGTTTATATGTTAGAGTTATTCACTGTTATTTTCTCTGGAAACTGCAGGTGAGAGCTGCAGACTCTGTCCGACCGGATGGGTTTTGATGAACTCAGTATGTTATTACTTTGCCTTCTCCAACGTTGATGGAACCAAAACCTGGAAAAGAGCCAGAAATTTCTGCCAGGATGATGGTGGCGATCTTGTGATCATGGACAGCAAAGACAAAGTGGTTCGTTATTATTTCTTTGCAAATATAAAAATGACAATAAGAAAGAAATATATGTTTCTTGTAAATTCTGTTTATGTTTCTCATTTGTTAGAATTTAACTGTAAATGCCCTGCGGAATTATTACACGGACTCTACATCCCCCAGTTCCTTCTGGATTGGACTGAATTATATCCACGAGGAAGAGACTTGGAAATGGTTGAATGGAACATCACTGGCTGAAGGGTAAATGTTAAATATGTTAAATAAATAGTAAAACATTGTGGGATATTTAAAATATAACGTCCCACAGCTGGGTTTATTTCTGGAAGCCACCAGCCAATTCCTACTACTTGATATTGTTCTCCTGCATGATTGGTTGGCAGAAGAAAGGCTTGTATTTTAACTGCTAGACCTTAAACACACACAACATAATGAATCTGAACTGTCTGTTGCCACAAAATAGCCCTAAAAGAAATATTATCAAGTTGTTTTACTACAGATGATTGGCCACCAAGAAGACTGGGAAAAACTAAAAGCATCAGAGTGGAGATGCCCACCCTACATACATGTTGTATATATCCCAATCAGGCAGTGCTAACTTTTTTATATTGTTATAATGCCATTTTCTAATGACATCATCAAGATGCTGCAAACGTTCATGCACAAATGACAGAATGTTCTGTGCTTGTGGACACAAAGCAAATACAATGGGCTTTATTTTCACATTTTAAGTGTATCATTTAAAGCGTGTGGCCCCCGCTTATGAAGGTGCATGTTACTATGTTAATAATGCATCCATAAAATAACGGTGAAATAATCACCGCTGACGTCAGTTGGTCTAAAGCACATTCACTTACCACTGTCTCACATAACAATTTGCCAACCTTGACCTGAGCTCATTCTAAGAGGTGGGGTCAGGACCGCTGGGTGGAAAATGAGATGAAACTAGCAAAGAGAAACTGTGCAAGGCTCGGCACCACTTTGCACCAGGTGTCAGATTCGGCCCTGTGCCTCTGTGGACTAACCTATGGTTTTCTGCAGATACTGGGATGATGGCGAGCCAACTGTTTCCGGCACGGATGCCTGTGCAAATGTGTATCCCAAACAAAACTTCTTCAAGAGTTGGAGCAGCACTTTATGTAACGAAAAAAAGAAATGGATTTGTGAAAAAGCACCAATCATTATCAGTTAAAAGTGTGTTTATGTTGGACTGGCATGCAAGGTTAAATTTTTGCATAAAAGGTTAACTCCACTTTTACTGACATCTTCTGTCTCTGTAACAGTCTTTATCAAATCACTGCTTTGGTCATGCACAATGATTGAAGTACTCAGGGCCCCGGAACCAATGGGGGTCATGTCCTTAAGATTTATCAGCATTATCCTTTTTAAGGTGTTGAGCACCTTTATTTTAAAATAAAAGTTATTTTGAGACTGTCACGTGGTTATGAAATTGTTTCAATGTTTTGTAAATCATGTGATGTCATAACGTATCATGGCCTTAATTGTGCAAAGACTGTATCTGACTCTTCTTTTCCTGGTAACATGTCAGAATAATGATTACAATTTCAAAGTGATATGTGCTGTGTGGTGGTAGCATGTCCTTGGGCACATGTGGAGCACAATTTGCATGTACGGGTAGCGGCCTGTGGCAAGACTGATATTTTACTGTCATCTAACTCTTATCCAGATACACAAATGCATTCTGACCAGGGTTCAAACACACACACACACACACACACTCAAACACACACACACACACACACAGATAGACGGCTTATCACTGGAACAAGCAGGAGACAAACAGATCAATCGTGACCACTTTCATCAGTTAACCGGAGAACTCACAGTCGTGGTCAGAACCAGAGGAGGAAATGTCACAGGACGAAAATATTTCTCAACATGTCGGCACAGACGAATATTGGCGCTTTCACCGTCAAGGATCTGGACAAGGTACATCTCACTTTAAGATCAAATCTTCTGACCCAGTCTATGTTTGAATTCTTTTAAACCACAGTGTTGTTTACTCTCTGAAACTGAGCCTGCAGTATAACGTCAGCTCATTCGGTGACTTAGATTTTAAATGTAATATTTGTTGTATTGTTATATTGTCCTGTAACCTCTCAGAAGATTAAACGTCACTGCGATAATGCACAGTGAGGGTTACTTCTGAAGACAGGTATTTTTCAACATTTTAATTCAGAGCAACATTTTCCAAGGTGCGTTTACAAAGGGAGGTGGATCTGTGTTTCCACCGCACCGACTGGTTGTGCTGAGTCTGGGTCTGCTGAACGCTCTTCTGATTATTGCTGCTGTTGTCATCGGGATTTATTGTAAGTATGAGATTCCACAAGGGAATCCATAATTTGCATCGTACAAAATCAAAATATGAATGTGTAGGACTGTATAAATTATATCTGCAGTTTCTTTTCTTGAGTATCTTAGTTTAATATAGTGCAGAGGTATTTATTTAATTATGTATTTCTATATCTCTACATTTATTCATTTATTTATTCATATATATTTGTAATGTATCTCACATTTATTTTTTCATTATCTTTTTTTGTCTATACTTCTGTCATTTATTTTTGCACTTAAGTGGTGAGTTGTTGTTGGACCTCTGTGCTAACCATGGTGTTGACCATAACAAAGGTCTTTAAGGTTCAGTGTGTAATATTGAATATAAAAGAATCCTAGCGATGTTTACACTAGTATGTTTAACATGCAAGTTGCTCAAAAGTGTACTTTGTACCAGATCACATTTGGCCTCAGATTTATGATGGACTATGAGGTCACATCATCAGACATACCTTGAATTCACACCAGTTTTCCCCACAGTTCTTTTGTTATCACACATTTTTCCTGCCTCAGGTGCCAAAGCCAAAGATCTCCAGGTTCCCTACTCTGCTGTTACGCCCTTTATTGTTGAGCTGAACTATCTCAAGAGCAACCACAGTGAAATGATCAGAGGCAGATTGGAGTTCCAGGCAACTTTACTAAGAGAACGCGCCATACAACCGCATCTGGTGCTGGCAGTGAAGCAGAAGAAGACGGTCATCGATGTCCTGCAGAGACAGATTGAGACTCTAGAGACAGAGAAGACACATCTAAAGAACAACAGAACTACTTTAGGTAAGGCAGGCAGTCAACTGTCCTGGAAAAAAGAAAATGTCAAGAGCGCAAGAGCACACTATCCAGTTAATGCATTTTATATCACTAATAGGATTTTTAGATAAGATCTACAAATTACCAATAACAAGACATTTTCCACTTCTTTCAATCTTTTGTTGCAACAGAGGAAAGCTGTGACAGGTGCCCACCAAGATGGATTCTTCTTAAATCATCCTGCTATTATTTTTCTCAACCCGAGTCCACAAGCAAGAAGAACTGGCCTGATAGCAGAGCATACTGTATGAGCCGAGGGAGCGATCTGGTTGTGATCAATAACTTGGAGGAGCAGGTGGGGCGAATACAGAAAAGAAAATTAAATTACTTACATCGCTCTTACTGATTCATGGGCGGTAAGACAGTGGGAATTTGTGCCGTCACAAATCTCTAAGAACCAATGAGAATGATGAGAGGTCAATAAGTCATCCCGCCCAAATCAACGACCTCAACAGGAGAACCCTTGTATGTAAAGATGGACAACGTGTCAGCTCCCAAAAGCGAAGCCAAAACATCTTGTTGGGCCCGAGTGGCTGGCTCTACTATCGGTCATAAACCCAATCTCCTCCATGTTAGTGGTTAGGACATGGGCCCAACAAGAAAGCCAATGTCCCCACCGATTAATTTTTTTCCTTGTAATTATCGCTAATTTTACTGTAAGTTTGGTTTAGAGTTAAATTAGATAGAACGGTATGAAATGTATGATTGGCAGCTGAGATTGACTCACAAATAGCTGAGTGTGTATATTGGTGGGACCTTGCTACCGTGGCTCCACACCATGATCAAGTGTGCAGGCACCTAATGCTGTCATCCCTGCAACATGGCCGCTTTTGTATCCTGGATATTTTGGCTTCATTCCTGGATAGTAGGAGGAAGTGGAGACACGTCGTCCATCTTCAGAAACACTCAATGGTCAAAACGGAGGGTCCTGAGGTCTAAGAAAACACCAGGCGTGCAGAGGCTTAAAAGTTTCAGAAAAATTGGTTTTATATTATAAGTAATTCTCTGAGATTAAAGTTGCACAAACAATGTTCTTAACAATATTATTATTATATCAATATGGAAATTTGTAGTGGGTTTTAGCTGATTGTTACACTGGCCCTTAAATGTACAGGCTTAGTTCACAGTCATGTAATCAGAGAGGTACAAGAGAGTGAATATTAGATTTACATTTGTAGTCAGAAACACAACACAACTCAACACAAATATTAATATTGCTCAATAATTGATCCCAATTTCTGGTCGCCTCACAGGCTGAGGACATAAATCTGAGGACCTCTGGTGGACACCTAGGGGCAAAGCAGGTCTGAGGAGATGGACAGAGAGAGATCAGATGAGCAGACTGAGACAGATCTATACTAGAATGGCACTCAGTTGAGCTCATACCTCCGCCAAGGCCCAAAATTTCACAGACACAATAATCCTCCAAAAGTCCTCACCAAAATTGAACGGGTTCTCTCGAGACACATACTGCGTCCTGCCTTCAAGTATTTGTCCATCCAGTAGTTTTTGTGTAATCTTGCTTACAAACAGACAAGGCTGAAACATAACCTCTTTGTGTTCCTTCAGATTCTTGTGAATGAAAACCTCCCACAGCTGAGCACGAGAAACAATATATGGTGGCTGAACAGCTTCTGGATGGGCCTCACTGATGTAGTGGCACACGGGACCTGGGTGTGGGTCAACAATGCGACTGAGGTGGAGACGATGTAAGTACGTCACAGACTGAAGTTTGAATTTCAAACATTGTGACGAACAAATAAAAGGGAACAATGACTTTTGATTTGTCCCAGGTACTGGAAAGATGGACAGCCCAACAACAGAGGAGATCAGAGTGGGAACTGTGCTGCTACTTATCATGGTAGTGACACCAGGAGGACATGGTTTAATGGAAACTGTCACGACCTAGATCTTCACTGGATTTGTGAGATGGAGCCAAAGTAAACGACATGTCCCTCAAGAGGAAATCACGATTCTAGAATAAATTGTTTGTATGTTTGTAAAACCATTACAATAAACAATCTGCAGCTTGATACAGGAGTAT
The DNA here is from genome assembly GCF_024713975.1 of Paralichthys olivaceus. Taxonomy (NCBI): domain Eukaryota; kingdom Metazoa; phylum Chordata; class Actinopteri; order Pleuronectiformes; family Paralichthyidae; genus Paralichthys; species Paralichthys olivaceus. The sequence continues at coordinate 15,742,596 of NC_091104.1, read as the reverse complement.
CCATGTTGTGTGCACTACTGGTGTACAGTATACAGCACACACGCACATATTTCTCTGTAGTTGTGGTGACACTCATTGACATTATGTATTCCCTCGGCCCTTATCCAAACTTTAACTATCACAACTAAATGCCTGACCTTAGGGTCTTACAGGGGGACCCTTACAGTAACCCTAAGCTAAACCTATTTCTGACCCCAACCAAATACCAAGTCTTAACTTTCAATAAGCACTGTGACGTTTTGAGGAAATGCCAAAATGTCCCTACAATGGTGATTTTGACTAAAGCCCGGGCCAATGTCGATATTAGGGAGTAAAAATCTTCTGATACCAATATACATTAATTAAAGTCGTTATAAAACCCTTATTATGACATCCATCTATCCATTATCTATAGCGCGTATTCTTTATCTTGTATATATATATATATATAAAACATTAAATTTAAAAAAATGCAAATAAAGCATAATATATAGAATTTGAATTTAGAAAATAGACACATTTTTTTACATGAAATGTAAAAATGAATGTTCAACTTTTCTGCATTGTTCACTCAGTAATAAAAAGAAGTAACCAAACAGTGATACCAATGTTGAAATGTTCACAACAGATGATTTTTATTGGTCCAACGATAAATCGGTTGTGCTCGTGTTAGGGAGTGTTTTGATATCTTTAGGATTGTGCATGAGAAACATTAAAGAATTGGAATGCATTAGATAAGGATGGTTAATGTTCTGCTGGGAGTTACCATCCTGTCTCTGGCACTGGGATGAGAGGAATCTTGAGACAGAAGCTTTTTCATTTGTCTGTTGGCGTGATCATTGGACCAAGAGTCTTCTCTGTTGACAGATCAATGTTGTAATGAACTCAAATATTCAAGTGTGAACAACTGACGCTCAGTATTTTATTCACCACTGTGAGCACCAATTTCAAATCCAGCTGTCTTTCACCAACCGTCTGTGCAGAGGGTTTTTCTTCCATCATCTAGTTTGAAGAGCCATAGAAAGACTTGCACACACTGGCTCACAGTAGCATTTCATTAACTTGTTGCTTTCCTGGAAGTCCATACCCAGAACCGAGAAATAGAACTGTGAAGAATAAAGCAGCGGATGAGTTATTTCTGGTGACCAATGGTGAGTGAAATGATTCCTTTTTGACTCAGTTAAACTAAAGGATTAAGATTAATGTTTAAAAAACTTCATCCAGATCAAATCAGCTTCTCCAATTATTTGCACTATCTGTAAATATTTTACAAATGAACTTCAGTTTCTGTTTGTAATGTTGCGTGCGTGCGTGCACACACACACACACAGAGGGCAATGTCCGAACAAATAATCCCAGTCAGACTGTTTTTATCACTTCACTTCTCTTCTCTTCGTCAAAATGGCAGACAAAGAAAATTCAAGCTCTTTTGTTGCCACATTTGACAAACTGATCTCTGACGATGACTCCGGCACAGAAGAGAACACTTTCTACTCGAGCCAAGAGAAACAGCAAGGTAGAGTAAATGAAAAGTTAAATAACGTCTTGGTGCATCAACAAGAACCTGTGATATTAGTGCGATAGTCGTAAAATAGGGCTGGAAACCCATTTCTATGTCATTCTTTGTGTGTCCTTGTTCTGTCTGTAAGCGATAAAGTCCTCCACCTTAGTCATCTGTCTGCATATGTCTGATATCGATCCACCACTCCTCTGTGTAGTGTCCATGTCCATGCCGAGGCCAGAATCCATTTGGAATCATTACAGGCTGCTCACAGTGATCCTGGCAGTGCTCGCTGTCATTCTACTGGCCATTGACATCGGCCTGGGAGTCTATTGTAAGTCACCTCTCACTGGCTTTGTTTCAATCTGCACCAACAGGAAACAGCACCGACACACCAAAATACTCCATGTTCACCTGCGATAGTCACTGTCTGACTATTGCAGGTGAACATGGAATATTTCGCAGCCACACATTTTCCCACGTTAGAGCTGAATGTTGATTTTGTTCAGTGTCTGCTCACAGTTGTTGGCCTAAATAAATCCTGGTTACTTTTGACTTGTTTGAAGGTTGAAATTAAAATACAGACATCAAGCATGAAGAGATGAGGATGAACCTCGATGATTAAATCTATATAGAAAAACATACCTGTTATTGTATAAATGTTTTTTAATTTTCTTTTTTCTACTCCTGCGATCATCTTTGTCATTTATACTGCACAGCAGGTCAGCATAAGTGGTAAGAAGATGTTTATAATTCTTTTCAAATAAAACTTCAGTAACGTTATGTCCTCACCACCTCCAGACAACCAACTCACTGGTGGGCAGCAAACAATAACAGACATCAACAGGGAGGTGGCCAAACTGCAGGCTAGTTACAACGCTGCCATCCAAAGCAGGATGGAAGTCAAGAAGCAGCTGGACAGAGAACTCAGTGAGCGGCAGCAAATCAAGTGGGAGTTAGAACATCAGAGCAGAAGATCCAAAGACTACGAAAAGCAGATTGTCAGAATTCAAGATGAAATCTCAGGGTTGAAATCCCACATACCACTACTCAGTGAGAGCTTTTCTGTTTTTATTTATCAGTTTATCAAATTCCGAATCATTTGCAATTTACATAACACACCATGTTGTCATTTCCAGACAAGGGTTGCAGACACTGTATCCCGGGGTGGACGTTCATGAACCATAAATGTTACTACATTGCTTTCTCTGAAACCCATAAACGTAGATCGTGGAATGACGCCAGACAGTTCTGCAAAAAGTGGGGAAGCGACTTGGCAGTGATAGACACTGTGGAAAAAACCGTAAGACTCGACATTTACATGACACGTTGATATCTCTGGGCGAAACCTGGATTTCCATGTTTGTAACAATAATTTTTACTACACTGTATATTTTCTTTTTTGGGCAGTAAAACAGCACTGTGTTGCATGGGTCAAAAGCCAAATAAATTAATGTGTGTGTATCTCTGGTGTTGTCAGGTGTCTATAACTAACTTGGTAAATAGTTATCACGATCCCTCGAGATCCATTGCTATGAGTGGCTTCTGGATTGGACTGAGAGATGTGGAGGAGGAGAACACTTGGAAATGGCTGGATGGAAGAGGAATTCTTGAGTCGTAAGTTGTTGAAAATTGTCATTGTCAGTGTTAGAAATGGTTGTGAGAGCACATTTATGTATTTATACAATGCAAAATGAATAAATGATCAATAATGTGTTTGAATACAAAGTCAGCAGATATTACGGCTCAATGACCGACAATTTGTTTTTCAGGTACTGGAACGACGGCGAGCCCAATAATGTGAACAATGAGGATTGTGCAGCTACGTATCCCAGGGAAAACCCCTTTAAGGCCTGGAACGACGCTCCATGCAGTTACAACCTCAAATGGATTTGTGAAATGGAACCACTGGCCACAAGTTAATGCAATTTTTTTTTCAAGGTTTAATTCAAGTGTAATTGTTTGAAAGAACAACTAACTGCACCTTCAAGATTTTCTAACATCTTCCAAATTATTCCTTTTATTGTCACATCAATATTTTGCTGAGAATACAAAAAATAGCAAGACGGTTATGAAATATACACCTGAGTTAAGAAATGAACTATAAAATTTTACTGTTATAAATACAATTTTGACTTTATCTATGTACACGTGTGTTATTACTATACAGATCTGTGCACAGGTTCGTGGATGAAATGAACAAACATGATAAAATGACCCACTATCTCCAACAGTGACTACAATCAGTTTAACTATACCATAGGTAAAACGTACAAACTGTATGTACCATTTAATAAAGAAACAATAACAAAAACTAATGCTCATTTGTTGATTTCCATGTCTGACTATCCTGCCAAACCTTTTAGTATCTTAATGACTTTGTGTGTGTGAAGCACAGTGTCTCTGGTCTCACACCTCTCTCATTAAGCCTGCTGGCCACATGACGCTCACACCACCGCAAAGTGCTGCCGAAGTTGCTTGAGAAGCTGCTGAGTGTCAACGTGCTCAGGAAAAGCATCCTCAGACCTTTGAGCTGCGGTGTAGCTGCTCTGAAGGTCTCCAATCTGCACACAGACAAAAATATCACTTCATCATAACGTTTACTGTCTCTCCAACCACTGCACAGTGTAGACAGAGGAATAGACATAAATACCTTTTCAGAAAGAATGGAGAGATTGAAGTGAGGCTCGTACATGTGAGGGGCCAGCGATGCAGCTGTCTGTAGGAAGGCTTTAGACTGGATTGAAGATAGGACAATTATTTCAATCGTCAACAGCACAATATTTAATGACAATTGAATTCAAAGGAGTTATGGACTAGTTTTTCAACTTTTAATTTATTTAATTTCTTTTAAATTTCTCCTAGCAGTTTGTGTCTGCAGAGCTCGCATCCACCACCTCTATACCAGATGACACGTTTTACATCACTTGGCGGCACTGATCTGGCTTGAATTAGGGCCAGCACAAAATGTTGCTATCGCACTAGCTCATTGACAGTTTAGGTTCAGCTAAAAGAAGAAGAAAAGCTGTTTGCTGTTGTTAACAAATTAAAAAATGAACCACAGGTATTTTTAAATAGTCTGACACCCAAACATCCCTCCACACTAATAGTATTATTGCACTGGCACAAAGCTACATGCTACACTCAGCCTAAAGAGCTAACACACAGTCTGTGCTGCAATAGAAAAACCACAGTGTCATATAATACTGTTTATCTCATAATATCTTGTCTCATACCATGATGTTAATACCATGCACATTTATCATCCAGCTCTTTGGAATATTTAAAAAAATAATCAGTAGTGTATTTGAGAAATATCTTCTGGTAAAACAGACTACATTAATGCTGGTTTAAAATGAATAATAACAACAGTTTAATGACCCTATCATAATGGCCTGTGTAACACCACATTAGTGTTAAAATGTCTAAAGCAACATGATCTCATACCTCATATTTCAACAGAGGAATAAAAACTGTTTATGACTGCAAGCTATGACTTCACCTGCTCAATACGACCTTTGCGTAGCTCCAGCACAGCCAAGTTGTTGTAGGCCTCAGCGTGGTCATTGTTAAAAGCCAGAGCCAGTTTAAAACACTGATAGGCCAGTGTCAAGTCTCCTATGCCCTGTAAGAAAAGAGCACACACACTTTTTATTAGCTTCTACCTGAATGTTGGGAGCTTGTTTTGATAACAAGAAAGTCGTGTTTTCTGTTGGTTGGTCTGTTTGTCAGCAGGATTACATGGAAATTACAGAATGGCTGGGACACAGGCTACAAACGAACTTGTTAAATTTTGTTGTGCATCTGGACAAAGAGGCGAATCCAGGAATTTTGCACCATACTGAGTGCCATTCTAGTTTTAGTTCTAGTTTTTTTTGGGTATTGCTAACTCACCACAGCTACATGTCCTATGTTGTACCAAACATCAGCCTGCTCCTCATCATTGTCCACCAGGGCCAGAGCTCTCTCAAAGGACGACAGAGTCATATCGTACTGCTGTGCGTAGAAGCAGCACAGGCCCAGGTTGTTGTACAGCTGGCAGTTATACACCCCCATCTGGAGCAGCCGTCTAATAAAGAGGGAAGCATAGTGAATCACAGATGGGATACAGCTCCTCATTACCTATACTGTAACAATGCATGACACACATTATACATAAAAGTTACACTGACCTGTAGAACCGCAGGGCGATCTCTGGCTGGTCAGTGTAGAAGTGATTGCTGCCTATACAGGCTATAGCCTCCACGTGAGTGTTGTCCTGCTTCAGCACGTCTTTGTAGTACTCTGTGGCTGAGGAAATGTTGTTCATCTCCTGTGAGAATATCACACTTTATTTATTCCTTTCTTTCTTTGGGCAGTTGTGTCTTGACGTAGGAGCTAGGGGGGTGTATTGCAATGACCGTGGTGACATTCTGTACCTCATGAATCCGAGCGATTCCTGTTAAAAGGGTGACCTCACCAGGGAAGTGGTCGAGGCCTTGCTTGAAAAGGTTTAGTGCTGTTATTGGTTGATCAAGGCGCTGGTAAACCTGAGAGAAAACACACACAAGGTTTTCCTTTTCATTCATCAATAAGTAAGAAGGGATATTTTTCTAATGCAGCAACTTGTGAAGCATGGCTCCAATATCTCCATTACTACCTTTGCCAGATAGAGATATGTGTCCACCACCTCTTGGTGGTTGAGAGCTGAACGAAACTGTTTTTCTGCTTCTCGATATAGACCAAGCCTGCAGAGGTCAAAAACATCACACATGACCAAGATTAAGAAGAGGACTTTTACAAATGTCAGAAATGCTGAGCTTAAACTTAAACTTGCCTGTAGTAACATTTTCCCAGCTGAACTTTCCACCACCAGTCTTTGAACTGCGCATGTTCAGTAGCTTGCGCAGCCAGATCGAGAGCCTGGTGAAGAAATATTACATCTTTGTTTGGTGCATGACAATGACCACGAATTCTCTTTGTGCCGTGAATTTAAGCACCACTTACATTTTTCACATCGTTTTCATGATGGAAGATGTACTCAAACAGGGTCTGAGGAGGGAAATGATGGTGACTTCATATGTGAGAAAATGTAATGCTCTTGATAAAAAAAAAATATATTTTTGCAGTTTACACTCTCAGTCTTACCCTGGACAAGTTGGGCTTTTGGGAATACTTGGCCAGATTTAGTCTTGACAAGTTAATAAATGGTCCCTCTGGATTGGTCAGCATTGAAGCCTGTCGGGCAACATATCAAGCTAAATGATACAGGTGTTTTTCATAGCCAGTACAATGTATAACACAATGAAAAAAAGTTTTCATAATCTGTATGAAAACACCAGTGTGAAGACAATGGGAATATATTAATCATAATACAACCACAAGCAAAATTCCCGCCAGGGTTACTCACCGTTCCTAGACGGATGAATCTACCAGAAGCACTCGTGACAGGCCGAGCAGTGCTTGCAGTGCGGGGAGTTTTGATGGCCTGCTCCATTGTCCCAGGACGCCCTGACTGTGTGCTGGGTCTCACAAACCCTGTGATGGGACGTCCTGCTTGTGTCATAGGCCTTGAATCCAAAAAAAGGAAAAAAAGAATCTGATTAAGCATCTTTTACCTTGTTGTACATTTCAAAGCAACATTTCAAGCAGTCAGTACCTGACAGCTGGTGTGGGCCCCCCGCCTTGACTTGTTCCCGGGAGCCTCAGTGATGTCCCAGGGCCTAGAAGAAGGGACGGGTATTATCAAGCTTGCATATTTAACCATTGAATATTAATTTGCTCAATAAGAGAAACAGCCGAAGAGTCTAAACCTACGTGCAACTTGAGCTATTGAGCTCTCATCCAGCATCATCTCAGCAATGCCCTCCTGGTCGACCTCAACTTCATCTATGTATACCATCTCTGTCAGAGCACGAGTTTTCAAGCCCCATGCAGCCTGCAACACACACACACACAAAGTTAAATCGTGTATAGATTAGGGTTAGGGTGTCACATCTTCCAGGTAACCATGTCACAGTCAGGACCCATGTTGAACTATCTACAGGACAGGGGGTGTAAACAGATGACAGAGAGGAACAGTCAGCAGTGAAGTTACCTCTGAGATAAACAAGGATGAGTCCTTTAGACAGCATGCAGCAATGAGGACGGATGTGAATAAAAGTGAGAGAAGAGAATAAAAAGAAAATAAGACATGAGGCCGAAGAAATCAAAGGTAAAGTGCAGAGTGTGTTGCAGCTGTAAATATAGATATACATCATGACGTAAAGTCAACAATATCTCAGGTAAATCGTGGTTAACCGCAGGGATTAATGAGATTATGGTCCAGTTGCTACAGGTTGCTAGTGTTAGCAAGTTAGCAGGCTTTTCCTTGACAGATAATCGCTAGCATGCTAGGCTAACCGGGCTAGCTGCAGCACGGTACCTGGTCGTATGGGTTGTCTTGTAATATTTTGCTACAGATGTCCGAACACTGTTGGAGTTTCCGCCTCCTGGAATAGCTCCAGGCCAGAAACAGCGGGTCCATCGTCACCTCCATGGCGGAAAGAGAGAGAAACAGGTTCGGAGATGAAGGGTTAGCAGAGAGAGCAGTAAAGACGGTGAAGCTTCCTCTGTCGCTCGGCAACAGCGGAGGGGGCGGGGCTTCACCCACGTAGTTTCCTGTAAGTAAATGAGGAAAAGATAAAATAAATGGTTTAACAAAGCAACTGTCACAGAACAAAGTGTCACAGAACATACAAATTACAGCATGCATACATATAAATGCATATAAAAATAGAGTATAAAAGATAGTATAATGTGATATCTTATGACATTCTTTAAATAAATGAATAGAAAGAACACACCAGACATATAATAATTGACATATATGGAATTTTATCAATAATAATATGTGTTGGTCAGATCTTTACCTTCAAGCAGTGAATATCAAAAAGGGGAAAGGGATGTGATTTAAAAAGCTTAGACAATTAAAAGTAATACAGTAATATCTTCAATTTTACATTAAAAAAGAAAAGAAGAAAAAATGAGTAAGTAACTATTTGTTTAATTTTTTTAAATTTATATAATAGAATGCTGGTTTGGATTGGATAATAACTGTGAAATTAGTTTGGTGTAAAACTCTTCTTCGTGTTGTTATCTTCCAAGAACAAATAGACACATACTGCCTATCCTGTGAAGTGTTAGTTGTAAGTGAATATCATTGGTGTTTATATAGATTATGTGATTAATGAAATAAATTATAAAGAATAATAATGAAAACTAAATATAGACTTAATTGTATTTAACAGAAATAATAGACTAATACTGGAGCCCATATGCAAGCTAAACTCTATTGAAGATATTTTGAATGAATTGAATTAAGTATTTACAAATGAGACAAAAAAGTCTCACTACTTTTCTCTCCTTCCCTGTCGTCCTCTCTTCCATAATTTTCCTACCCTGCACCTACAGTGCATTCACTCATGGATGTGATTATTTTATTCTAATTACTTTAGGTTTGCTTACAGTCTGAAATGTGGGTATATTTATTACAAAAACATAAATATAATTCATAACCAAATATGTCAAATTGCATTTGGTGCAAAGATGGTAGGCTTTTACTTCTTGTTAATTATAGGAGGTTAAAAAACTAAATCATCCAACGTTATTGTGGCTTTTTAAGGTCAGCTTGTAAGTTCCATTATATTGAATATTTAATTCATATTGATTACCTTTTATTTTTATTCATTCATTTATTGCCTTTCTTGTTTAGATAAGTGCTCTACAGATACAGTGATTTTTATTACAAATAAATATGGGCTGTTTGATTGGTTTGTAGATCGAAGTTGTCTTCTCTCTCATCATTATTGTGGTATCTGATAAATAAATAAGAAAACAGCACTTTTGTGAATCTGCTCTTCAGCTCTTTATATACAGTCTATGGTCGTGACCTGACGAGCTCGTCCTCCCCTCTCCTCGCCCTGCTCGGCTGAAGGATCTGATTGGACGCCAGGCTGTTCCGTCACGGCGGTGGGCGGGGCTCGGGGACTCAGAGTGCAGCTCCATCTTTGCAGGATTTGACAGCAGCTCTGACCTGGAGCCGAGGAGCGCGAAGAAGAAGAGGCGAGTAGACCTTTCTTTTCCTGCCCCACAATGAAGCCAGCATCTTAGAAACCTGTGTCTGCAGCGGAGACAGGAGGAGGGCTTCATTTCACCACACAGAGACACCGCTGGTTCACACGACCCCCAGAAAATGCCTCATTTCAGCGCTCTCTCCGGACCGGTGGAGACCCGGAGGGACTGATGGGACACGCGGGCTGTGACTAAATCCCCTCTGGTGAATGATAGTGTTTCAGATAGCCTACGTGACAGCGACACACACACACACACACACACACACACACACACACACACACACACGCACACGGAAGCGCGGACATGGCTGACAGGACTGCTCCCAACTGCCACCTGAGACTGGAGTGGGTGTACGGATACCGGGGACACCAGTGCCGCAACAACCTGTATTACACCGCCGCCAAGGAGATAGTCTATTTCGTCGCCGGTGTGGGAGTTGTGTACAACACCCGCGAACACAAGCAGAAATTTTACCTGGGACACAACGATGACATAATCAGGTAGAAAAACCATACACACACACACACACACACATACAAGCATGCAAACACACAAACACACAAACGCCACTGTTAGTTTCAGCACCTCGGACAGCACCTCAACACACACTAATCCTGTAGTGTTGTCACTGCTGGTGTCACCTTGTGTAATGTGATATGACATGTATGACACAAACACACACACATATATTCATACATACACACACACTCACTGGTCACACATACACCTACATGTACACTGCTGACACAGGTCTGGTATTTTTTCTGCATGCACACATACATGTATGTATGTTTATATGTTTGTGTATATATCTATGTGTAGACATGTACATGTGTTTCCAGTGACTGGTTCAAGGACACTCCATCAGGGCAGATTTGAGTCAGCTCTCCCGGTTCCAGCTCCATCGCTGTCTCACAAGAACATTGCTCTGCTGCCACACCTCATGTCATCTCCTATAGTTTATATAGACTTCCTGATCAAACCTGTATTAATCATTGAATCTATAAAATAGGGAAAATGTTACTCTGATTATCCAGAAATAAAGACGATTCTTTCAAATTAATTTTTGTCCGCCTCAAAGCCTCGAACCTTTTGGTAAAACACAGAAAAGTAACCATAGTGTTGCAACACACGTATGATGGTCCTGCCTTTCTAACTGCTTCCCAGCATGCAACACAGCAGTGACCTGTGTCCAATGCTCCAGCGCCTGTGTTGACATGTTATGTGTACGTTGGCTTGGAGATGGCTAGCATTATATTCTGTGTCGGTAGTCAGCTGGGCTCCTGCTCCATTATTAATCGGACAACAGAGACACTAACCCTCCGCTGCCCTCTGGGTGTTTAGCTGGAGGAGTCACCGACTGAACCCCAGTTGGTTCTATTAGATGCAAAAAAGCAACATGCATTTGCAAAATTAACATGCAAAGGTAATAAATTGGTAAAGCAGTTAGCCCTTTGGCAATAACATTTTCTTTGAAGCTCTGCAGATATCTTGCACTTTCCAGATAATAGCCATTGCCATAGTCGTAATTTTGAACCACTTTGGCACCACCAGGAGCAATCCCCAGCAGAATCAGTGCTGAATAAATGTGGGACTGTTCTCCCGTTGCAATAACTCATGTGGAACAGATGCAGCCCCCTCAGATAGCAGTGGAATTTAAATTCTCCTCTTTCGCTGTCTCTTTCGGCCACTGCTGTATCTTGTCTGTGAGCTACAGTGCATACACCAAATTGGTGTTTTTCTTTATGAGTTAATTGCTGGCCTCGTTTCTCGCTCTTGGTTTTCTCTCGCCCTGCAGCTTCCTCTAACTGGTCTCCCAGTCGGACGTGGAGGAGCTAATAGGCAGGTTGTCACATGAATGAATGGCCGATCCGTGCATGTAAGACAGCAGAATAGTCTGGCCTTTACTAGCCTTTTTTGGTTGGAGTGCACAGGGAAAATGGATTGAGGAGAATAAAGATAACCTTTAATGAAAACACAGTTTAATATGAGGCATGTTAGACTATTGTAAAACCAAGGTTTTTTTAATTCGTTCCTCACATGACAGTGATGCAAGTTAATCCAGTCTGAAATTCAAAGAACTAGAGGCCATGGCTAAAAATTCCGCAGGAGTGTGTCTATACTACAAAGTGTATCTGTCATGTACACACACACACACACACACACACACACACACTGAAAATAACATACAGGCTGGAAACCTTTTAGTCTCAGCTGGGTCATGTATTATTTGTCATGATCAGGAGTGAGGGTTAATGAGAGGGTGCATGTACACAGGTATAAGAGGCCATCTCAGGTTACGATATCTGATGGACCACAGCCAGAGTTATGGATTATAGATGCTGCCAGTCTGAGGCTGTTCTTGTTTCAGTGAGCGATGAAACATGCACTGGTAACGTTCCTGTTCATATTGTTGTATATTTTTCATTCAGCCCCATCCTTTTTTTTCCAAGTTGAAATCAGTGTGAGGTTTCGTACGATAAATGTGTCAGGTTCGCAGGCGAGCGTCTGGCAAATGTGCTCGGTGAACTGTACGAGCTAATGGTGTGAACTAGCTCTGCATGTTAATCTGCAAGCTAAAGTCAAAAGTACAAAACTGACAACCATGTTCTGCACAGTCTGTGTGGTCTCCTTGACTTTCTGCATAATATTTGAATAGAAGCCGAGCAAGTGAAACAAACAACTCTGGTGTGGTAGGTGAGTGTGTGAGAATGTTTTCAGGCAATTACTGCTGATAATCATCTTGAGAGGTGAGAGATGCGACTTTCATGTCCCTGAGTCCATCTGTCTTTGTTTTAATGGAGAGTCACAGTCTGAGATGATCTATTTACAAGAACGCAGGTGTGTCCAAATTCAGGGAATGTATCCTTCACAGGATGTGGACGTGCCCATTAGCACAAGTCCTACAAGGGATTTGCCCCTGAATTGAGACACATCTACTGGATCCTTTGCTTCTTTGGAATAAAGGGACACATTTCTCGGCCACACATTTGAAGATGAGAAAGAGTTTAGTCATGCCACCGTGATGCAATCACACTTCAAATGCAGCCCTTGAGGGATGCAGCTTTTGAATAGGGACACAGCTACTGTCTTAAGTTTACTTCCATTCTAACGTTGGTGTCAGTAGATTATTATTTGCTCCTGTACTCAATCATTTACGGTTGCAAAGTGATTTAGAGATATCTCTTGTAGAAAAGGCCCATCTCATCAATAACCTTTATGGCGAGACAGTGGTGTCTGCTTCATTTTGCGTCTTACCTTTACACTTACTGTACCTTTGGTCCTCTGTGTAGAGCGTCAGTGAGATGTTGAGGTCTTAGGTCTCCTTCGTCACTCTGAGTAGCTGCCAGTCTGCTTTGAGAAAGGCAGCTTGGTTCCCAAAGAGCAGATATGTCTTCCCCAATTAGGATCCTTCTGAGTTCAGTACAGTTACTTAGTGCGATGGCATGATTCAGCATAGTTGTCTCGAGGATTTATGAAATAAACTCAGACAGATATCAGTTATCTGGTGGGGGTGTTATGAATGTTTTATGCAGATGAAGGGGAGCCAGGTACTCTTATCCTTGTTTTATCCTGAGTGAGATGATGCCACAAAAGTTTTATTATCCTGCATTTGAAAGTGGATGATGACAAAATGACATACAAGCAAATATTTTACACCTCAACATTAATAATGTATACATTGGTATATTCAGTATTCTGGGAATTGATATTTGTGCTTCCAGAAGATATGTACTCTATTGATTAAAAGCTTCAATTACTATTTGTTGAATGTTAAAATCAGTGATAAAACCAAAAATCTTAAATATGTCATAGTTTGTTCATTTTAAGAATTAGGTGCTTTTATGTCACATATTGTAGATATTTGAGTTTTACACTGAAGGATCAGTATTACGAACCCACTTTGGGAAATGTAATTTTCATTTTCTATTTGACATTTTATAGACCAAATTAGTTATTAATTCATCTTGAGAACAAGTGAGCAGATTGATCAATAATGACAGTAACCATTAGTTGCAGCCTTGCAAATAAGTTTAGAAGAATTAATCCACCATTTTATCTGGTCTGGTCTCAGGGAAATATTACATTTTAAGGAAAATAATAATGGAGATTATTAATAAATTTGCACATTTTACCCCAAAAGATGAATTGGATGAATGAAATGGAAAAAACACAGTTGAAGTAACAATACTTGGTCTTGTTGATGTTTTTTTTTCAAAAGAGAAAAAAGCAGCACTCCCTTAAATTTTAGAAGCTTGAACCAACAAAATATGGAATATGTCCTTAATAAATGGCTCATTAGATAAACAAACAAATGACTTACTTGTTTCTGCATCTATATTTAGAGAAGGTTCCTTAAGATGACATGCACTTGGTTTTCTTTTGGAATATTTCTTGAACCCAGTTCATGTTCTGTGAAAATCATCGCAGGGTCTTTGCCTGCTACACCCCCTCTTCCCTTCCTCCTCTTTTCTGTCCCATTGACTTTGTCATCAAGCAGCACCACACACTCTACCACTGCTGTCGCTCATTTTATTATATTTTCAGTTTTAGGAGTCCTGGGATATATCCCATACTGTATAGACCTTCAGAAATGTGCTAATCCTGTGCTTCCTTTTAATCCACCATTGGCAAAATCAAAGGAAACTGCTGCTAGAGAACATGAATCAAAATTGTCCCAAATGTCTGGAGGCACCCTCGTCATCTTTGCCCATGTGTAACTGTTTCCATTAATGAGACAAAAATAGATTGTTGTACTCATGATGAAGAGGGAAAAGATTCATACTGGAGTGGGTAAAGACGCATCTCGTGCCCTTCTAATTGCCTCAGTCGACCTTCATCTCCTCCCTTGCTGTATCCAAACGTTGTCGCCATCATAAATCTGCTCTCCAGGCTGTTTAATTTGCCTCATATCTACATGAAAACAGACTTTTTTAATTGCTGCATTATTTAGCCAGTTTTGTACCACACAGCTTGGCAGATGTGAGACGGTCGCATCAGAGAGCTGCAGCCTATATCAAACAGGAGAACCGTGGCAATGCACTGCAGGCTAAGTCATTAGTGATGGCATTTAGCAAGCATTTCAGCTGACAGACACGAGTGCATACTCAGATATATATTTATTAAAGCAGGAAGGATACAAGACATAACTAACAAGAGTCATCGGTGCCTCCTGCACACCAACTCCATATCTAATTCTTTGTGTTTTGCGTCAGTCCAGTGTCAAACCAGACATATCCGCTGTGCTGTACCTGTTTGTGCCAGAGCAGTTTTCTCAGTCTGCATCTCAAAGTGTTCCAGTCATTTTTCTCTTCCTCTGTGTGCTATTTTTAGCTGCTTTGCTCTGATTATATAATTCATATAAAGTAAGTTGAGAAATTGTGCCAGGTTGGAGAGAGGTTCAGACAAAAAGAGGGAGAGGTAGGTTATGAGGAGGGCAGAACAAAAAGGGGAAAGGTTGGGGAAGGACAAAGATCAGGCCTGTTGCATCTAACCCAGAGATGTTCCACCAGCAGAGCTTTGTTGGCTACAGTGTTTTGAATGCAGATGGGGTGTCAAGCATCAGAGAGATTCACGCTGAAAACCTGCAAAAGGCCGAGTTTGTCGTGAGCCACATTGACTCAGCAGGTTGATGCTGCCTGGGCCTGCGAAGCCTCCCTGGCCGTCTGTCTCAAAGTGGGATTAGAAATTCTGGAGAGCAGTTGGTGGTCTGATTATAATGGAGGGAGCTCTGTCACTTTGTGAAATGTGTAGGACAGGACGCTACAAGAGGAAGAATCGCCAAATGAATCACTCAGGCCTGCCTGGAACGTGACTGGCGGCCATTGAAAGGATGGACGGCGTAGGGGGAGGGAGCGACAGCTCTGTTCTGTACAGCAGGCTGTTGCTCAGCTGTAGAGTGGCGATGCTTGTAGGTAGGGGGAGGTACGCGTGTGGAGGGCAGGGGGAGGTGGGGGAGATTATGTAAGCGTTACTAACATATGCCTGATGATGCGAGGAACGGCCAGATGAACTAGAAAAGGTGAAAGAGGCAGAAAAAAGTTCAAAGACCTCTGGGAAAATCCAGCTGAATAAACTGAGAAATATGTTAAATTCACACATTCTGCGATACTTCAATAGAGTGTGTTTGTGTGTGTGTGTAATCCAGGTATTACTCATGTTGTGGGGAGCCATCTGTCAACACATTATGGGGACTTGTCTTGCGTATGGGGACAAAAAGGAAGTCCCCCATTATGTAAATCATACAAATTAAGGTGAAGACATGTTCTAAGGTTATGTTATGTTTAGGTAAAGGTTAGAGTTTGGGTTAGGCAACTAGTAACTGTGGTTAAGGTTAGAATAAGTCTCCAGGAAACCAATGTACGTCCATATAATGTCCTCTGAAGTCATTGAGACACGACTGTGTGAGTGTGTGTGTGTCTGTGTGTGTATCTGAGCATGACTGAGTTAATTGAACCATGTCACCTCGTCATGCTGCCCCTCTGCTTCCATATCCAGACCCATCACCGACTTAATGTGTTCATCTCGTCCCAGTGGCTCCCTCCAGGGAGGGTGAATCCCTCATCTGCTCTTGGCACATGCAAACACACGCTCACAAGTTTGCAAGATGGTGACGCTAACCAGATGTTTTCTCTCCCATTCACTCTCTCTGTACAGTTTAGCTCTGCATCCGGAGCGCGTGTTGGTGGCCACGGGACAGGTGGGCAAGGAGCCGTACATCTGCGTTTGGGACTCGTACACTGTGCAGACCGTGTCCATCCTCAAGGACGTGCACACACATGGCATCGCCTGCCTGGCCTTCGACCTCGAGGGACAGGTACTTCTGAGACCCAATAGTACATGTTTTTAAAGACAAAAATTGGTACTGCATAAGATGCAGCTTTTCAGTGTCTGAATGAATGACATCACACAGTCTAGCAGCACCTGGTAATGTTAATGTGAGAGAAGCTTAAGCACACAGAATCCTGAATCTACTTGTGAAAATAAGCCACAGAATGGCATTTGAAACTGAAAATGATTGAAATCTCATTGTGTGAGGGTGCCGCACTTAATAACATAGAGTTACGTTTTATAACTGGTTATGTATGCTTACTGTGGTGTTGGTGTTGTTGGTGTTGAAGGTGTTATTATTCTCATTGTCTGACGACTGCTGTGTGCCACATGATGAATTTCTGCAAGGACAAATAAATCCATCCATCCAATGGGACCATGCAGAATAAACACATTAGTCGTTCTTCACCGAGGCATTCAAGCAACCTTCTCTTTTTAGCCTTTTTATTTCCTCATTCTAGCACGTTCTCTGCAGACCTGCCACCAGTTAATTTTTACACACTGCTGCCCCCACCCAATAAAAATCGATACAGTGCGGAACCATCCCCAGGTTTTTTGTCTTCGCACGTCTCTCTCATCCTCCCATGGGAGCTTTCAGAGCAGAGTTACATCTCCTGTATTTTGCAGTAAGAGACGGCCAGATGACCCTGTGCTATTTTCCTGCTCGGGTAGAGAGCTTGGGATTTAGATGGAATGTGACAGTGTTTTAAGCCAGAGGAGGCTCCATCGCTTCTCAGTTAAGCGGCTCTATTTACTCGTCATCTCTCTCCCCTTCCTTGATAAGAGGAAGCCAGAGCTGGACTGAGGACAATCCAGAGGAATACCCTGCTGCCATTACACCATCCACCTATTATAGCAATATAAAACAAATACACTGATGCTTGAGACATTCCCTCTAGGTGTTTCAGCCTGAACCAGTTATGCCACATAATCCGGTGTTTGAGGTCATGTTAAAGATAACACGTTTATTGTATTGATTAAAATTTGTCTCGGTATAATTTCTCTATATTTCCAGATGAAAGTCTCATTAACCCTCAGCAAGTCTAAAGAATCTACAGCCATGCTGGTGGCTCTGTGAGGCTGTAGTAGTGCCTGGAGCTACATGCTAACGTCCTCATGTTAACACACAGTGACAATTCCAACACGCTGATGTTTAGCTGGTGTCATATTTACCCTGTGACCCATTTTAGTTCAGTTTCTGTTGCACTTAACCCAAAGTGCAGCGGAGGTTAATGGAAATGTCATTAGTTCTGTAGACGTTTGACATGGATGTATTTTGCAAATTCTTAATAGCTCTCTGAATAAGTCAGTGGCATTTGGTCATAATGTGAAGTATTGGGCAAAGTTTCAACCTGTTAACGATACAGGATCATAATAATTGTAATTTATCCCAACCCTGTCTTCTAGAATTGACATCCAAGTACAACTAATTTGCAACAACAGTCATGCCTAATAGGAAAAGTAATTGAACTTGATTGGTGCAGTGCCTCAGTTCTAAACAATCTGTTTTGAATGGGCTGTTTGCTCGTCCTGTGGTAATGCTGGCTGCTGCGCTCTTTCTGAAACTGTAAAAGTCCTGTTCACCTGTTTAGTCAAAGTTCAGTGAAGCTTCACTCAATACGCAGAACCCCATTGAGAATCAGTTACTGCTGCTACAGAGCACTGGTCTCCTGTTTAAAAAGGCCCCTAACAATACTTGTCAAGTGTGAAGCCGATAAGATGAACAGTTCTCGAGATATTTGAGCCACATGCAGACAGATCATGTTTTACTTCCACCAAGGTGGTTATGTTTTAACCCCTATCCTGTTTTTGTGCTTATCAGCAGGATAACAAGCTTTTGAACTTTGTAGAAAAAATACGTGCAGAGAAATATCTTTGTCTGATGATGATGGCCGAATAGAAGAACAACTCGATGAGCTTCAGTTCTCCTTACTTGAATAGATGAGTTTATTATAACATGGATCTGGACAAAGGGGCAGATTCACAATTTTATTTTCACTTTCTTTACGATTATACTATACTATATATATTATACTATAAAGCCTTTATTGACATTTCCCCCAATTTCCAAGGAAATAATTAATTGATGTTGATCGAAAAAACTAAATTACGAGTAACACTTTAAAATTACGAGTAACACTTTAGTTGAATATGAAGAGAATTTCTAGAAGACATCCTGAGGCAGACACAAATATCTGCATGGAATTTCATAGCAAGTTTTCAAAATGTGACTGCACTTCTCAACCTCATCATCACCCATATCATTTCTCTGGATTTCATCACAGTGGGCCTATTTAGTTTTGATTAAAACACAGACTTCTCAAATACAAGTTCTAACAGGATAAGTGCCTTAGCAGAGTCTATCCACGGCAAAATATAGATTGAGCGGTGGGGATCAAAAAGTACATCCTCTCACATGCAAAGCAAGCTGCAGAGTGGAGAAGGATTTCCATAAGAGCTGCTCTCTCCTCTTCTCTTCTGCTCCACTGCTGCTGCTGCTGCCTACTCACTCAGTCAGCTATAGGAGGCTCCTCCAGCAAAAGCACACAAATGTGTGCTCAGTGGAAGTGCCAGGGGCTGGACAACTGTTCTGTTCTGCTCTGTATCCGTTATTAGCCCTTTCATCGCTGGCGTGCCACGCTGCAGTGGAGGTAGCGAAGTTTGTTTTTGCTGTGATTAGTGCAACAGAGCAGAGTCGGTTCAATCTGTGATGTCGAGTCGTTTTCCTTTGCTCTCTTCGCAGTGCTTGGTGTCCGTGGGCCTGGACTCAAAAAACACAATCTGTGTGTGGGACTGGAGGAGAGGGAAGGTCCTGGCAGCCGCTCCCGGTCATACAGACAGGGTAAACACTTTCTTCCTCCCCCCCTGTCTCCATCACAAGCTCTCTATCGACCGCCTCAATTAGCTATAAACGTTGGATGGAGTGCCTGCCCAAAGGGGACATAAACAAGTTAGGCCTGATTGATTGTGAGCTTTTCAGAGCCCTTCTGAGAGGGTGCACGGCTAATGAAAAGGAATCTTAAAAAGATGAAATACAGCCGGCTGTTGTGTTCTAACTCAGCCCACACATTTAAAAATCACATCTGCCGCAAAACTCACACGCACTAGACCTCGAGTTTTGTTGTTTGTGTAACTATAAGCCAGTGTTTAATGCATTGTGTGTTTTTCCTCCCCTGCAGATATTCGACATTTCATGGGATTTGTACCAGCCGAGCAAGCTTGTGAGCTGCGGTGTCAAACACATCAAGGTACGGCCATCGCTTCCTGGTCATTTTACATCCTTTAGACTTCAGCTGTCTCTCCAGTTTGTCAAGTTCTCATTAGCATAAATATCTGAAAACATGATTATGATTTTGAGGAGGTTTGAAGCATCTCTTGGCTCCCCTGCCATCTCTGCTTTATCACCATGACCATATCAGCCTTGAAATAGCCTCAAAATAGATATATGCAAATTCCCTCTATTCTAGAATCCATGCTTATTAGGCACTTAACATAAGAAGAAGAGGCAGTGACTCAGTCTCTTCTCTCACATTTTTAATAATCTGCACTGCAGAGGGGGTGGAAATGTATTCTTTTTATTGGGGACCATGACTCTGCTATACTCCTTTCAGCTCTCCCTCATTCAGCTTTCAAAAACCCTCCACTGTACAAAGTGCAGCTGCGCTCACTTCCCTTCAGGGGCCTATCTCTATCACTTCTTTTTCACAGAAGAGTGGTGTTCATAAATCTTCAATGAGTTCATGCAGGGTGTCTTTCGCCAAACCCTCCCTTGGGACATGTAGTAGTGTTCCTTGAGTTGCGCGGCCATTAAGATATAACAAGGAGTGCATAGCCAAGGAGGAAGCTTATTTCCAAAACACTGGGAAGTGAGTGAATCATGCTCGGATAGGAAATGTGCCCACGGGCCCCCGGGAGGCTAAACATAGCGGCACATTCAAATGGGTTTGATGCAGTCGGCGTGGCTTAGCCTACTGTACGTATTGCCCACTGGTGTAACCTCTCACTGATGACTCCCTTATCTCAATCCAGCTTGACCTGCCTCCTCTTGTAGTAATTCCCCCCTGAACTCTTCCCCCACCGTCGTGGCACAGAAACCCCCTCCGGCCGCAGAACACGCCCCCTGGTTCCTGCTGAATCCTCCAGTCTCTCTCCTCCTCATCATCCTCCTCCTCCCCTTTTTCCCCTCCGTTCTGGTTTTCTGATGCCAAGGCAATCCAGCAATTGTCCCACATAATTCCCCAGCCTTCACCCTGCAGACCATGTGACATCTGCTCCCCAGCCCAGTGCTCGCTCAGCGATTATAGCACAATCCAGGAGATTTAGCCCCAGTAATCCAACCACTACCAGGCTGAGGAAAACACACCCTCTGTGATGAGGACCGGGGGCGCTGGCAATGTTTTACTCCTCACACGCCTCCTCGTAATTATATCGACATTTCTGTTTTAATATGTTTGAAACCACTTAGAGAGCAGCACACACACAGACATACAACACACATACCATTCATTCACCCACTCTGTGACCAGTGGCTGAATGAATTCAGTTGTTTAAAGGATTGTACCACCAATGGTTATTTACCATTTTGGCTTGTGAGCCCTTAAAATAAAAATAAAAATCAGCTTGCAGCACTAATGACAGCTAGTTGTTCAGTTTACCTTACAGCAAGGTGCCAAAGAAGCGACCTCTCTTATCATAGCATTTAATGCTCTGACACCGTCCAGGGTCACAGTCTGACAGGAGGGGTATTATGAGTAAGATAAAGGGGTGAGGGGTCGTCCTTTAGCTGCAGTCAGTGTGCTACAACCATCTCTGCCATAATTACATTTAAAGGGCTTTTCCTGGAGCTGTGATTGAGGTAACTGAGCTAATGGCATACCACTAATCCTGGGTGAAGAGCAGCAGCTTCCACTGTGTCATCATTGTTAATTAAGCTCTTAAGAAAAGATATTCAGAGAAGAAAGAGTCTTGATGTCAACTTAAAGCAGTATCATTTTCCAGCATATTTCCACTTCTCTCGCTCCCTCTTTGGTTTCCTCCCCTGTGCCAGGCCTTGTTATAAACCCCTCAAGCATCCCGTCTCCTGTCAGTATCTAAGGGATTATAGTGGGTGCCCGTGTCTCACCACCTTATCAGTTGCGGGCAGGGAAATGCTGTGCAGTCACGCCGCATCCATCGCTGCTTTTTCTGCTGGGCAACAAAAACCTCCGACCAACCCCATTCTTACATACCCGGCACTTAACACACTTGAATCTGCATATACACCTTCTCAGATTACTCACACACCTATGATCTTCTCTACTTAACCTTCAACCACCACATGGAGGCTCAAGCACTTGCAAATAGTCGCTCAAGATCCCAGTGAGGAGCCCAGGGACAGGAGAGTCCTGGTGTGTTGAGGTGCAGCCGTCAGATGTTTGATGGCAGGGCTGTATCTGAGGCTGCGATGTTTGTCTCTGATAATCGATCCCCCCTGTTAGCGCACAGCAGCTCTATCAGTCAGGAGGATAGGTGTTAGTGAGCGGTGACAGGCTCTCGCTGACAAGGAGCTAATTTGTCCATTCTGTGCGGATCTGTAAGGCCTCTGCAGATCAGTTGTTGTGTGATTACAGAAAACACTACCTGCATGTTCTGTCTTTCCTGAGCTTCATCAGCTGTTAAATTATTTTTGCAGTGAAGCAAATGTCAGCTAATGTAGAGGTACAGTAAATCCTCCTGTAGGTAGAGCAGACAAAAGGCCATCCACCTGTCATTTTCCTGTCGCTCGCTGCTGATGAGTCTCTGTTTCTCAGCATTTGAGACGCACTCTGTGAGCTTTCTCCCCGTGATCTCATCTCCATGCAGACGGAGCGTCCCTCTTTCGCCCTCTCCTCCTCCGCCTGATGGATTTAGCGCTCAGACGATGCCGTGCCCATGCATTCCAATGACCCTGTTCATAAATAATGAACCTGCGTGTATGCATGCGTGTACGTCTCTCTCAGTGCATGTTGATCAGGTGGTTAGCACTTACCCCCCAGCAAGAGCTCCCACTATCATGTGCACAGTATCACAAGTGGGGCAGGGCACTTTGAATTTGACTTTGCTTTCCTCCAAAGACTGTGTGTGTGTGTGTGTGTTTGTGTGTGTATACACCATTTTGTTACCTTTTGGGATCTTTTCCAGTAAATACACTGACCTTGTCAGGACCCTAGATCTCATGGGGACCAAACCTGGTTCTGATGTCCTGCTGAGGCAAAGCATTATCTTTGAGGTCCTGGTTAAGGTTAGGTATAAGTTAAGCTGTCCACAATGAAGGAGGTCAATGCAAAGTCCTTATAAGGAGACACTGCCAGCCTGTGTGGGTCTGTGTGTACGTGTGCAGATAGCCTATCTTCGTGAGGACCATTGTCTTATAGAGTGAGGACATTTTTGCTGTTCTTCACTTTCTGACCCACTTTCAATGGTATGTGTGAGGGTTATGCTAATGAGTGTCCTCACTAAGATAGAAGTACAAGGTTGTGTGTGTGTGTGTGTGTACGTGTGCATGATGATGATGATGATTTTCACTCTGCCGTATCCAAATGCTACATAATTATCCATTTGCTCTTTTAGGACAGGATTACACGGGGGATTATTAGCTGCCATACTCTTTCACTCTTTCTGTTTGTGTTCACAGTTTTGGAGCTTATGCGGTAATGCTCTCACACCGAAACGTGGCGTTTTCGGCAAAACGGGGGATCTCCAGACCATCCTCTGCCTTGCTTGCGCCAAGGACGAGGTCACGTATTCAGGTGCCTTGAATGGTGACATCTACGTTTGGAAAGGGGTCAACCTGATGAGGACGGTGCAGGGAGCTCACGGGGTGAGTTTGAAACCAGAAAAAAAAAAAATCTGAGTGTTTGGTGCTTTGTGGCTTAGGCTGCTGCACCATTTGTACAAGAATTACAATAAAAGCATTTCGTAAACTTAACCGGGGTCGCAGCCACGCACGCTGGCTTCGTTTGAATCTGCTCAGTGGAAAAGGATCAGCCTTTTGCTCAACAGGATTAAATGATATCTATGGGATCAACAGCTGGGTGAGGGGATGGGTGGATGGGGGAGGGGATAATAACTACAGTGCATGTTCATTGCTGCTTTTTGTTCCACCAAATACCTCACTGGGGCTTTAAGGTGCCTCTCTGTGTATGCACAGTAACTTTAAGGCCATTGAGGCCACCAGAAAAGCTTTGTATTGAGTGATAAAGAAAATATAACCTCCTGATACCTAGTGCTGCGTTATCTTGGGGCCAAAGCAGCAGGTCTGACAGCCCTGTTAAACAAATGCCTGGCTGAGCAGCAGCACTCTGTACTCTGTAGCTGGGGCTGGTTCTGCTGTTGCTCATTTATTGCACAGATCCTCACTGACAGCTTGTCATTTCCTCCAGTCAGGGATTTTCAGCATGAATGCCTGTGAGGAGGGCTTCGCCACTGGGGGCCGAGACGGCTGCGTCCGGCTGTGGGATCTCAACTTCAAACCAATTACCGTCATTGATCTCAGGGAAACAGATCAAGGATATAAAGGTGAGGTCAAACTGGCCTATTTTTTAACCTTAACCTTGAGTGAAGAGAGGTCACAGACCAAACTGCGGCCTCCTGAGGTGCTGGAAGAATTGTAGAAAGAACACCCTGTTGGATGAAAATGCCATTTCTGTCCTCCTTGCTAACACTTTCTTTCTTGTTCTCTATTTTCTCCATCTCTCATATTTGTAATCTGGGACCTTACAGTAGCTAGAGGTGAAAATAGCCGAGGTGGGTAAAGTCACTGAGGGGGCGGAGTTAAAAATCATGTCAGTCTGTTTGTAAAAGTCCTCACATTGTTCTGCTTCCTCTTGTTAGTAAGTCTGAGCTCTGTTGCAGTTTTACGCCGTATACAGATGTTGTACTCACATCTGTATACAGCAGATACTTTCTCCATCCTATTCTGTATTACCCAGAGGCAGTAGCAGATCGCCTTGACAACATGTCCTGTCAGCATATTTCCTGTTAAAAACTCCGTCCAAGGTAGCCTGCAGATCGCTGTCATCAGCTCCTGTCTTTATTATCCCTGTCATGTCTGGCAAGTGTCTGTCTGCTTTCATGTTTCCATGTTTTTTGATTTATTCTGCTTGATTTTTTATGTTTTCTATTTGTGTGTGTTCCATAGGGCTGTCTGTGCGGAGTGTGTGCTGGCGGGGCGATCACATCCTGGTGGGAACACAGGACAGCGAGATCTTTGAGGTTGTGGTCCACGACCGCAACAAGCCCTTCCTCATCATGCAGGGGCACTGTGAGGGCGAGCTGTGGGCGCTTGCCGTGCACCCCACCAAGCCTCTGGCCATGACAGGAAGTGACGACCGCTCAGTCAGGTGAAGCTTCAGTTTCAAAGGATGCATGTTACATTTATTTTCAGTAATACTGACAGAGTGAGTGTCTAAATAATTGACACTACAGTTATTAACTTTGTGTTTGGACAATAATCTTTGTAGTTCACAATGGCCTCCGAAGGATGCAGCCCCTGAATTAAAAACAGCAGTTAATAATTTAATAAAACTGACATTTTTTATCAACTGAACAAGAAAGTGTTCATAGATAGTCAATGCACAATCTTAATAATAATGTGCAATCACAAACCAAATACCAGAAACCAGCACTTCCTCTTCATTTTGTACTTACAGACTATTTTCTGGTTGCATCTCTGCTCTGGTTGTTTGACCTTCTTTAATCTCATCACTGCTTCGCCTCTTCATTTGTCCTCCCCCTCCTCTGCGTCTAAAGGATATGGAGCCTTATAGATCATGCTTTAATAGCCCGCTGTAACATGGAGGAGCCCATCCGCTGTGCCGCTGTTAGCACCGATGGCATTCACCTCGCGCTGGGAATGAAGGATGGCTCGTTCACTGTTCTAAGAGTCAGGTGGGTCCGCAATTCAAAGAGCCAATGGGAAATTTGCCAAATAAAACGAAAGGCTCCATTATATTGTGTAAATTGTAGTTCCCTGTTCAGGCTATGTTTATCTGCCTTTCTTCAGAGATATGACAGAAGTGGTTCACATCAAGGACAGGAAGGAGGCCATTCATGAGCTCAAGTATTCTCCTGATGGAGCCCATTTGGCTGTCGGCTCCAATGATAACTCCGTGGACATCTATGGTGTGGTGCAGAGGTACAAGAAAGTGGGCGAGTGCATTGGCTCCAACAGCTTCATTACACACATGGACTGGTCCACAGACAGCAAATACCTGCAGACCAACAACGGCAGCGGCAGGAGGCTTTTTTACAGGATGCCAAGTAAGTACAAGGCCGTAAATGTTACCAGCTGAATGAATCTTACTCCTGGACTGATATTAAAGAAGTGTTTAGTAAAATATGTTGTTACAGAGCTGCTTTGTGAAATTAAATATGTCTTTCCTCTGTTGAGGTGGGAAGGAGGTGACCAACAGGGAAGAGCTGAAGCTGGTACAGTGGGCGTCGTGGACGTGCGTGTTAGGCCCCGAGGTTAATGGAATATGGCCTAAGTACTCAGATATCAATGACATCAACTCTGTGGATGCCAACTACAACAATCAAGTCTTAGTAACAGCTGACGACTATGGATTAGTCAAACTTTTACGATATCCATGTATAAAAAAAGGTAAAGAAGACCTCAGCATTTAACAAAAATCTCACATTATTACCTTTTGTTGTACTGATATATTTCCTTTTCATTTTAGGTGCGAAATTTAAGAAGTATTTAGGTCATTCAGCCCACATAACCAACGCTAGGTGGTCACATGACTACCAGTGGGTGATAACTATTGGTGGTGCTGATCACTCCGTGTTCCAGTGGAAGTTTGTTCCGGAGAGAAAGTCTAAAGAAGCTCTGCATATAGCTCCGCAAGGTGAGATTATACCGTCCCTCATTCACTATTTATATTTTATTTTAATTATTTACTGATATATGGGATTTATTTTCCACTTAAAACTGTAGCATTTGCATTTTACCTTGTTATCAATCCATTAATGGGATATTGCAGTGTTATATTTGAATGGAGATATGTGTGGACACCGGTGGCACCCAAACCAAAACCCATACAACCAAAAGCCATAACTGAATTTTAGAAATTGTATATATATAATATCCTGTTGTAACACGTCAACGTGAGAGTTAAGGAAACTGATTGACTTAACTTTTTTTAAAACAAGTTCATGCTTTTTATTATCTGAAGTACATAGATTTATACCATGAGGCAAGTATTTTTACCTTCACAATAATCCTATATGGTATTTAAGTTATGTTACGATACATATCTACATGTATTTGGTGGTTAAAGAAGAGATTGAGAGATGACATTGATTGTTAAAAAACTGTGACACTATCAAAAGAAATGTTTACTGAGTAGAATACATACATTTTTCAAACTTTAAGTAAGTAATGAATGATTTACCTACTTAGTCTGGTGGCCTCATCTGAACTGTGCCGGCAGCTGCTAGTTTCCAATGATGCTCAGCTGCTGATGTCTATGAGAGGCAGACTGTTAACTGTGTGCTCAGGCCGCATCTTCTCAAGCTGCTTCCACTTGCACTTGGACAATGGAGTAGCATTCACTAAAACTTGGACATCAGAGATTCACTGAATCAACCAGCTACCTTTCAATTAAACTGTGTACCAGTGAGATTTCAGAGTAAAATTCCATAATCCATTAGAAGAAATAATGTGTCACAGCATTTCTTAGTTACCTATAAAGGTTTGTATGACTATGGCTCAGTGTTGCGTAACGTGTGGAACCATACTGCTCCCACTGGCCTCATGAACTTAATGTGCTAAACCACCAGAGAGCAATGTAGTAGATTGTTCCCTTCCCGTACTTTAAAATCTTTTTTCTTATTAACTATAATTTCTGTAAAGCTCTACAAAGGAGCAGCCATCACATTAATTAAGACAAATCTAATAAAGTGAACGAAGCTTGGAAAGTATAATTGCGATGTCATTCCCAAGTCATATTTTTTCCAGAGGCAGAGCAGCTGTGCTTTGTGAAATTAAAGTACATACTAACTGCCTTTCCTTTTAATTTCCCTAATGGATCTTCTGAGTAGCCGCCCTCAGCTGCCAGCTCTGCTTTTTGCCTTGTCTTGGCGTGGCTTTACTCTGCTGCATCAGCATTTTTATACATTTGTCTTGCGCGATGTCACAGTAAAGCAGGACTGCCTGATAAATAGGAGTTGTCACAGTATTATTACATGATCGACCCTCACTTCGGCTGAAATAGAATGTGGTGTATTTTCTTGTGTGTGTGCAGTGGGACATTTGTCTGATTTAAGAAGCATTGGTGTGTTTCACTGGTGACCTGTGATGCAACCTTGGTTCTGCTTGCAGAGACCTTGGCGGACTCGAACAGTGAGGAGTCGGACTCTGACCAGTCGGACGTACCTGAGATGGACTCTGAAATCGAACAGGAGACTCAGCTGACATATCGACGACAGGTTTGTGGCAAGAAGATTCCACCTTTCCTTTGTGAAACGTGTCACAACTCAAATCACAGTTTTTAATAATGCAGAAAAACACTTTTCTTTATGCGTCCAGGTTTATAAAGAAGATCTACCTCAGCTCAAAGAGCAGTGCAAAGAGAAGCATCGAGCAACAGCCATGAAAAAGAGGGAGCGAGCCCCGGGGAGCAGGGTGAAGCTGCACTTCATTCATGGGTAGGTAGTAACAGTAATCTGTAGAGATGTTGAAGGTTGGTGGTTTGATCCCCAGCTCTGCCCTCAGACTAGATTCTGAACCGTAATTACCCCTGACGGCTATGAATGTGTGGGTTGTGCTAGAAAAAATGCTGCGTTGTATGAATGCATGGGTGATTCATCTTGTACTGCAAAGCGCTTTAAGTGGTTGAGCTCTAAATATAAATTCAGTAGAAAGAATTTCCAATTACAGCCAATATTTCCCAAAATCTCACTTTAAGCGTATTATCTTCTTTCCCTTTACTCTCCCTTAAATTTGAGTATGTTTTCTTTCTTTTCAGCTACAGAGGCTACGATTGCAGGAGCAACCTGTTCTACACGCAGACCGGGGAGATCGTCTACCATGTAGCTGCCGTTGGGGTTGTGTACAACAGACAGCAGAATACCCAACGTTTCTACATGGGTCACGATGATGACATCCTCTGTCTGGCCATACACCCCCTCAAGGACTTTGTAGCAACAGGCCAGGTAGCTGCCAGCGCATCTGATATACAATATATAAGCTTTTTTGTGTGTGCGTGTGGGATTCTTGGCTCCTTGCAGTTGGGTTAGCCTTGCTTGTTTGAGTCACTACATAAGAATTTCAGCGTTTAAATAAGTAGATTTTTAAACTGTTTATCTATTCAGGTTGGCAGAGATTCCTCCATCCACATATGGGACACAGAGATGTTGAAACCCATGTCCGTGTTGAAGGGTTTCCACCAGCTCGGAGTGTGCGCTCTGGATTTTTCCGGTAACACCCAGTTCTGCTTTCTCAGATTGCTTTTAGTTCGCCTATCAAGACAGATTCAATATAACATCCGCAAAAGCTTCTAGACCAATGTTTTCACGGAAGATAGAAGAAAAAACGTCTTTCACATATCAAAGAAATGGACAAATTCACAAGACTACCAATTTGTAAGCAGCACTGAGAAAAGCCTATGTCTGCAGTCTTTTAGTCACAGCACTCTGACAGCATCAAGGCAGGGCTGTTCATCTCAGGTTCCTTAATTGGCCCAAGGCGGGTGCAGCACGTTGATCTGTGTGTCAGTGTCAGTGAATCACCTGCCGCAGATCAAACCCACTACTCCTCTTTCATGTTGCTGACAGTCGAACTTCCCTGAAACCACTGAATGGTTTTCCGCTTTCTCTCTACAGCGGACGGGAAGCGGCTTGCCTCAGTGGGCCTGGACGACAACCACACCATCGTGCTGTGGGACTGGAGGAAGGGGGAGAAGCTCTCTGCCATGCGGTTAGTATGGTCGTATTTAAGGTGTTGTATTTAATCTGCTGCTGCAGATCGATTGGTCACTTTTAGTTGAAATATGGACATTTACAGATGAAGGTTAAATTGAAACCACTTTGCTGAGGGACGGCTGACAGCCTGATTGATGGGAGGACGAAAAAAAAGAGAAGAGGAATTATCTTTTAGATTACATGCTCCCCTGCAACACTTAACCTTGCCAGAGCCTGAATGGTTAGAGTAGTAGACTTTGCCCAGAGGCCTCGACTGTAGATCCATAATTAATCATCGTTTACTTTCAATTTACATCTTCTATTGGATTATCCTGGTGAGTTAGAGCCTGCTTAATTTCATTTTCATAAAGAAGGAATGTGTTTTTAAAGATGTGTCATGTTTCTAAATTACAGACAATAATAGCAAATGGGTTAGAAAAACAAAGTGATTAAAGGATTGATAAAAGTAATAGGAAGTCGTGAAAGCAATCACTCACACACATCCTACACATTTGTCCTGATGACTGAAATAAAGTGGACCATAAAGACTGAGAATAAAAACCTTGTATCGTTTAAAAGTGAATTAAAGAGAAAGGAAGATTTACTCCAGTTGCATTTGTGTCACAATTCTAAGCTGAAGTGCTGAAACTGAAGTTCGCACATGCCTGAGACAGCGATGCAACTGATAGCTGCTCACATTGGACTGTAATGCAAGCAGATTTTCCTTACCTGACCTGAATTATCAACGGCTGCAAAGCATGAGAGGTTTCCTTTGTTCCGACATAATGCAATGTTCGATTTACATAATCAGAAAATATTATATAATCTGGAAACCAAAACACCAAAGCAGGATCCAAAACTCCATTTTACTGAAAACTATTGCATCCCAAAATATCCTTTGCTTTGTTTGCTTGTCCTACTTGATGTTCATATTTAGCATCTACTACAATGAAATCCCGCTAGTTCCGGGCAGTACATTTGCGGGTGGCTCTCCCGTGTGTTGGTGGATGCCAGCCGCTCGCTGCAGCTCAGGGACAGCTGCACTGATCTTTCCTTCGCAGACCCTGGTGGGCAGCACAATGAAGCGGGCAGACGGAAACGGGACCTGACAAGAGCCTGGCTAGTACACTGCCAATGTCTCAGCTTCGGCTGAGGCAAGGAGAGGAGTGGGTGTGAGGAGGAGAGGCGGAAAAGAAGGTGTAGGGTCAGGATATGGAGAGGTGGCAGATATAATAATGAAGGGAAAGAAAGAAAGAGAGAGGGAGGGGAGGGGTGCGATATTTCTGGAGCTTCACTGAGACTAATGCAGCAGTGCAAAGGGCAACAATTAGGGATGTTAAGTGTCAGAAACGGTTCATTGCATCAGGCCCGACCAGCCACTGATCCTAATGTTCATAAAGTGTAAAGAAGAAGACAGAACAAGAAGATAGTTACACTTTGCTGGATTCTTCCTCTGGTTTTTCTGTTAGGGAGCTGAAAACTGAGGGAGGCCACCTTGTTATCACCCTTAGTTTCTTCTTTAGGTTCCTGCTTATTGTTCAGATGGCAACTCATAGAACTGATTATTGTACGTGAAGAATTATGCAGCAAGATGGAGGCTCACTTTTACAGCATCAGGTCTACAGCCTACATTCCCTCTAGAAGCATGCTCTGGTTCAACTTCCACAAATTCTTTGTTCGTAAACTTTTCTACAGAATCATGTGTACTTTGGTTTTTGCATCATTGCTTATATCCACAGTATAATCTTCCTCTCTAAATAACAACATCTAGTTTATGTGACACTCAATTTGTTAAACATAATGTGGAAGTTAAATATAATATAATGTAATATAGATATATATATAAAAACATAGTTTCATTAAAAAATGGACAAATGTAATATTTCCATGCATTTTGTGATGTGCAACTTGTTATTCAGGGGAAGCAAGGACAAGATCTTCGTCGTCAAGATAAACCCCTACCTGCCTGACAAGCTCATCACATCTGGTGTGAAACATATGAAGTTTTGGCATAAAGCTGGTGAGACCCCTGTTGTGTTGGCGATGAGTGCCTCTAACAAGCAAGAACCTGGCATAGCTGTGACACTTCCCACTGTCTGCTTCTCCCTCAGGTGGCGGCCTAATTGGGCGCAAGGGTAACATGGGGAAGACTGAGACTATGATGTGTGCTGTGTACGGCTGGTCGGAGGAGATGGTGTTTTCAGGAACATGCACCGGGGACATTTGCATCTGGAGGGACATGTTCCTGATGAAGACTGTCAAAGCTCATGATGGCCCTGTCTTCAGCATGCATGCTCTGGAAAAGGTATCACAAACCCCACCCTCTAGAGAGGAGGAGTTCTTCAGAAAGAAAGAAAGAAAATGAGTAGCCAGAGAACCAAGTATCAGATTTTTGCTTTTAATCACTTTTACCTGTAAATATTTCAACACCATTTGATGCATCATTTGAATAAAACTTCAAAACTTTCCCTCATCTGTTAACATGATTTACATCTGAGTTGCGTGAGATAGATTTTCATTGGCAACTGTCTCAAGAATATTGTACAATGTACAATGTTTATCATTTTGAACTTAAATGTAAATGCCTAGTTCTTTAGGAATTAAAATCAGAAACAAATGTTTTATCTATCCTTTCTTTTCTCTCATGATTCTGTTGTATCAGAGTCAATTACACCTGAAGTATAATTTTCGAACTTCTCCCTCTCACAGTTGATTGTATATAAAATGAAATATACTCCTGTCGGTGACATTTCCAATCAGCAGAGATCATTGCGGCTTTAAATGTGTCAATATTATGTCCCTGCAGGGATTCGTGACTGGGGGAAAGGATGGTATCGTGGCTCTGTGGGATGACACGTTTGAGAGATGTCTCAAGACCTACGCCATCAAGAGAGCTGTCCTCGCTCCAGGCTCTAAAGGTAAAAAGGTCACGCTGTTCTCAGTGGCCCTCTTCCGTCCTTGAAGCAGCTTCCATAGATCTAACATGACCATGCAACGCAAATCCATTTAAACATTCAATACTTTTAGCCGAAATGAAAATTGCCTCCTGTGTACTGGTTCAAGTTAAGGTCTCTGACTTTCAACAGGGCTGCTGTTGGAAGACAATCCCTCCATACGTGCCATATCTCTAGGCCACGGCCACATCCTGGTGGGGACAAAGAATGGCGAGATCTTGGAGTTGGACAAGAGTGGTCCCATTACTCTGCTGGTCCAGGTAAGATAAAGATAAAAGCAGCTCTGGGAGACACAGCAAGACCACTTAAGTAAATTCACAGGCAGTAATTAGACAAAGTAAAAGTTATTGATCGCCCTTTTTAAATGCTTACAAATATACAAGCACGTTCTGATGGAGAGGAATCCATTGAGACGAGAACCAAAGGATGTCTCACAATTATCTGTTTTATAAGTAACAGGCTCCCCATGCTGGTATCTTCAGGAAAACCATTAATGGAGTTTGTCATGCGAGAATTTTCTTTATTCTGTGATCATCATTGTAAGAGATTGTTGCCCTGTAACTGAAATTGTATTAAGGGGTTAACACAAAAAATAAGGAATAGAATTATAGCTAATTAGTAAAAATAGTAAATACAATTCAATAATAATTAAATAAATATACAATGAGAAAACTCTGGTTTATATTATAACTGTGTTAAAAGTATCCATTAATACGAACAAACTTTCCAAGGTTTTTTTAATATTATTATTATCATTGTCTTAAAGGTGCTCTGACTTGTAGTATTATTTAACTAGAATATTATTCACTTACGTTTTCATGGTTTTATCCCTTTGTCACCTAAGAATGAGTTGTCTGGCTCCAAATTGATTATTCCCGTGTTTAATGTGTCTGCAGGGCCACATGGAGGGTGAAGTGTGGGGCCTGGCCACTCATCCCCATCTCCCGCTCTGTGCCACCGTTAGCGATGACAAAACCCTGCGCATATGGGACCTCTCACCCAGTCACTGCATGCTGGCTGTACGCAAGCTCAGGAAAGGTGAGTCACATCTGCAACACGAGCATATGAGCATATTTTTTATGAGCGTATCTGTTCAGCCTGACAGGAAGTGCAGTGGTACCAGGGCGTTGACAAACACCTTGTCCTCCACAGGCGGCCGCTGCTGCTGCTTCTCCCCTGACGGCAAAGCCTTGGCGGTGGGTCTCAACGATGGCAGTTTCCTTATTGTGAATGCCGACACCCTGGAGGATCTGGTGTCCTTCCACCACCGCAAAGACATCATTTCTGATATTAGATTCTCTCCAGGTCTGTGCTTCAAAACTCAAACATTCAGTTCCTTTCCCAAGAACCAAAGAGGCCTCTGTGCCACTGTGCCCTTCAAAGCTTCTGAGTTTATGTGGGATGCTGTTCAGCAGGTAAACATGCCCACCCCCCACCGCTGTAAGTCAGGGAGATATTGCTGCAGGCGTGACCCAAATTAATGGCTTTCCGTGGTAAGGCCAGACGGCAAGACAGCAAGAGAGGAATGAGAAACAGTGGGGACAAACAAAGTGAGAGCTAGAAACTAAACTCCTAAACAAAATGAAAGGGATCCTGTTTCTCAACCCAACACCCTTCAATCCCTCTCAGTCGTCATCTTAGACTTAAATCAATGCGACTTAAATTAATGATCGGCGAATGGAACCGTGGTATCGAGGTCCCAACAATTTACATTTAAACAAACACTCAAATACAGGTGCTAACCAATCAAATTATCTGAACGTGGAGGCAGAGGAACCTGGCTAACATGCTGTGTTTTGGCTGTGGCTTCTATTTCACATCAGTTCGTTCAGAACCACCTTAAATGAAAGAATTCTGAAACTAGTTGGAATTTACTTTGATCTTTAAGTTTTATCCCTCTCCAGTGAGTGATTGAGACACTTTGGCTTCACTTTTGGGAGCTGTCATGTCGTCCATCTTTATATACAGTCTATGCGTTGCACCAACAAAGCCACCAGCCAACTGACAGACAGACTTGGTTTTAAAGGCTCGGTTCTGTTGATCCTTGGTTAAGATTGCTGGTGTGAAAATGTCTAACGCGTCTCTCTCTTGTTGACTCAGGTGTTGGGAAATACCTCGCGGTAGCATCAGGAGACACGTTTGTGGATATCTACAATGTAATGAGCAGCAAAAGGGTTGGAGTCTGCAAAGGATGCCTCAACTACATTACCCATCTGGACTGGGACAAGAGAGGTAGACATGCTTCCTTAAATGCTATTGTCTCAGGAAATCTTTTGTGAATCAAATGCCTTTTGAGCCTTGCTTTCAAAATGCCTCTCATAAAAACAGCACAACCCTCTGGGCTCCTTCACTCCACAGGAAAACTCCTTCAAGTCAACACAGGTGCTAAGGAGCAGTTTTTCTTTGAAGCTCCTCGTGGCAAGAAGCAGACCATTCCGTCCACAGAGGTAAGCAAGGAGAAAAGGCACAGGAGCAGCCGTTGTTATGGTGCCGCTGGCCCACATTTTCCCCCTGGGAGCAGAAGAGGCTCGGGGAAGGGCAGTGAAGCATTAACACGGCCCACTTTTCACAAGTGTCATTCTAATTTTGGCGGTGGATGTGAGATGGTTTGCGAATCCATTTAATACAGTGAGACGTTCAGACACTTTGCGAGGCACAAAGCGGAGCAGGGCATTAAGAAAATAAGGGCCAGAGATGATAGATGCTGCTGAGTCGAGGCTCTGTGGCACCTCAAATGTCCGCTATTACCTCTGCTCATCGGTCTCACCTCATCGTGATGCATACACTTTTCCTCACTTCCCATTTCTTACCCTCTTCTCTTGTGCACTCGATCACAGGATCGTCACTAACAGGCTGAGGCAGCAGTCTGTTCTTAGCCCTGTTTTACTTTTCTAATACTGTAGAATTTTAATGTGGCCATCTCAGCAGAAAACATTCTCAATTTAAATTATGTCTTCTGTCTACGGCCGACTTTTCCTTTGCATGCGGGAAGTCGTTAGCCAATAACAACAGGGTGAGCCAGCACACTCTGCTTTATTGGGAGGGGGTGGGTCTTAAAGAGACAGGAGCTAAAACCAAGTGTTTCAGACAAAGGCTGAAATAAGGAGCTGCAGCAATAGACAGTTTGAGGAAAGTACATTTTCTAGTAAAACATAAATTAAAACTATGAACCTGAATATGAGCATAATATGTCTCAAGTGACATTTTGTGTCAGTAAGTATTCTTCACATTCACTCTTCACTTCTTTCTTGCATTATATCAGACTTAAACTTTGATACACCTCTGATGTCTGTACGCTAGATATAAAGCTGAGGTAGCAGCTGCTTAGCTTAGCATACATAGCAGACTTTCCCCTTTGTCTACAGAGAGTAACACATTACTCCAGTAGTTGTCTCTCTCCATTGGCTGTTTTTAGCCATTATTATTATGTGATCTTTTTGGTCTGATGGCATTTCTGAAGTTGTCGTGTTCTATTTTGTTGCCCTTGTGTTTGATTAATAACTTTTTTGTAAATTGCACAAACTGACCAGATACTGACTTTGTCCAGGTGGAGAAGATTGACTGGAGCACATGGACGTGTGTCCTGGGAACATCAGTTGAGGGAATCTGGCCTGTGATCAGTGAGGTCACAGAGGTGACCTCCGCCTGCCTTAGTAACGACAGGAAGGTGCTGGCAACAGGAGATGATTTGGGATATGTCAAGCTCTTTAGATACCCTGTCAAGGTGAGACATGGACGGTCCACGTTTCTTAGTACAACCAGATTGAACGTCTCACGACTCAATGCTTTAAGGTTTATGTAAATGTTATGTTAATTGGTGTGTTGCATAATTGTTGTCCTTTTGCCACAGGGGAAGTACGCAAAGTTCAAGCGCTATGTGGCCCACAGCGCTCACGTTACCAACGTGCGGTGGACTCATGACGACAGTCTCTTGGTGACAGTGGGCGGGGGGGACACATGCCTCATGATCTGGGCCCATGAGCCCGAGGGCCACCGGGAATTCAAACAGTGCGATAGCGAGGAGTCGGACATCGAGAGTGAAGATGACGGAGGTGAGAGGCGATGAGAGCTTTTTTTTTTTTACTTGAGTTTCTGTTGCTTGAGAAAAATGTACACAGTTCCCGTCTCTCGTCAGGTTATGACAGCGACGTGACGAGAGAGAACGAGATCAACTACACCATCAAGGCCTTATCCACCAACATGCGACCCATGACTGGTGTGAAACCCCACTTGCAGCTGAAGGAGCCCTCTGTGGATGAAAGGTATTTCAAATGAGGCTGAGAAATGAAGAGTATTTATTTAAACATGCTGAGACTGTTGAGCTTCAGCCAGTCAAAGTACGAATAATAAGGCCTCCGCATCAAAATAAATCCATTCCTGCCTTTTTCAGTCAAAAACACTACCAGTCAAAGGTTTGAGAAACACCAATGTTTTTATTTCAACTTCCCATATTAATTTTATTTATTCTGTTTAATCAATTTTAAATTAAAAGACGCTTTATCTAATATTGAGTAACAGGTACTTATGGAGGTGCTGTTAAACTTTTGACTGGGAGTGTATCTATTCTCTCCTCTCTCTCCCTCTCTCTGTTCTTTTGAAATAACACAACATTCTTTGCTTTTCTTCTTTCCTGTCCATCTCTCACTATCCTGCTTCCTTCTTTACTTCCACATGAAGACAAGGGGTGGTCAGGTAAGCTCTGGTGTTAATTATGTTGATTTTGCACTGAAGATATAGAGCGTCGGGTGGTTGTAGTTAAAATGTGTGCATTGGCGAGCATAAACGTTGTGGTCACTGTATGACTTTTAAACATAGTGGATATCAAGGCTTCAAACATCAGGGTACTTCAGAGTGTGAAACGCGAGGTTTCAATGTGTGGTGGTTTGTTCGCTCTAGGTGAGTACACACATCGGCAGCACTTTACTGTTTTCCACATTCATCAGCCACAACAACCTGCTTCCTGGTTACACTCTTGTTATTGTTATCTTGTGTCCGTACAAACCAATCTGAAGCTAGAGCGACTTAGAAGCATGAGACAGATTCAGCAAATCATTGAACTGCTTTAAAGATGCTGATGTAAATAATGATTATAAATGTAAATAATAACTTGCACTTAGGTTACTATAAACATTGTAAATGCATTTTAATTGACTCAAACATTTAAATTAATTCACGTCTAGAACATATTTAGAAAAATATCAGTTGGAAAACAAAGTGTCCTTTGTTAAGTCGTATTAATTAACTTACTCCAGGGAAATAGTTTGATTAAAGTGGGTCAAGTTTTTTCTTCACACATCAAACCAGAAGGAAAATTGGAAATGCCTGAGATATTCTCGTCAAAAGCATTTTAAGGAGGTGTAGTTCATCTGACTTAAACACTATTTACACACATATCAGTTCTTTCCATTGTTGCAATGATTTTGTGCCTCAGGTTTATTGATTTATCAGATTGGTTTCCAGTTTAGATTTTTTGACAGTGATGCAGACATCCACGCATCTTCTGGGCAGCAGTTGTCATAGAAATGGACTTTGGTTGTCATGGCTACGTGCTGGTGCTGACTCCTGTATTTTGTGTCCTCAGCGGCTGTGCTGTTGTGTTGCGTGTGTCCAGCAGGCAGCAGTGAACGCTGTGGGAAACCTCTTTTTTTTTCTAATTCCTGTTTTTTCTTTGTTATTGCTGCCATGAAGAGGGTCAAGGTAAGACACTGAATGAGTTGTCCATTTCTTTTTCCATTTGTGGATATTTGTGGATTGAACTGAACTATGAATGTTTCCCATTTGTAAGATTATTAATTGATTTTCATATCCTTGTGTTTTAATACTGTATTGATTTACAGTCTGAATATGCCTGGAAATGGAGAAAGCGGCAGAAATTGACAATGTCATTGTGATATTTCATATCTACTGTCGCTTTTACATTGATTTTTGCTACAGTCCGACCTATTTATAACTTGCCTTTAAATGAGGCAATAGGAGTCTTTCAAAGATAATGGGTGTCTGCGTATATGTGCTTATATAAACACTGTTATTGTAGAGAATAAACAATACATAAAAGATGAGCAATTATGTTCAGGAGTTAAGTTTGTGGTTAAACTATAAAATGTCAAGCCACAATTAAGTTTCTTTGTCAAAAGGGTTTGTTAACAACATATATTAATATGTATATAAATCAGCCAATATATCAGTATTGGAAATGTTATACTCCCTAATATCAATATCACTATAAACCCCAAAAATCCATATCAGTTGATCTCTAACTTTTACCTTTGCCTCCTCCCTCCATAGACATATTCCCACTCTGTTGCCTGGTTCAAACATATTTCATTGCTTCACTGGTACAGACACTGTGTGATGCAAGAAGCTTTGACGTCTGATTTTTTTGTTGAACTTATTCCACCTTGATAATCGTGTTATTTCAGAAAAAAAAGGGGATTTTCATGGATTAAGAGATAAAACCAGCGTCTTCGTGTGTTTGTTTGCAAATACTCATGAAATGTTCTGTAGGACAGTCTCAGTGGTAAACATTGTCAAATCATTATTATCCTCATTATAATTATCAGCCTGATAAGCAGCTCCTCGGCCGCCCTCTTATCCCAGCTGTCTGTTTCAGGCCTCCTGTCAGCAGAGCGCTGCCACAGCCGGAGAAGCTGCAGACCAACAACGTCGGCAAAAAAAAGAGGACGATTGAGGTAAAAAGGACGTCACATCCTCACCCTGAAAACAACAAGCTAATAGATATGATACAGCTGATGAGTTTTATGTAGACAGAACAGAAGGTGGTCTCTAATGTGGTTATTTCAGCTGAAGACGCTGTGTGCTCGTTCTCTGTGCAGACGGCCTCTCGGGGGACTCTGATGCCTCTGTAATCCAATAATGACGTTCTCTCCATCAGCTCGCTCGGAAACATCTTCGTTGTCATGGCGTTGACCTTTGTGACTTTCTGGTGCTCTTTTATCCGACTCTCCCGCAGGACCTGGTGTTGGACCTGGTTTTCGGTTACCGTGGCAATGACTGCCGCAACAACGTGCACTACCTGAACGAAGGGGCGGACATCATTTACCACACAGCCTCAATTGGCATCGTGCTCAACTTGACGACCTGTAAGTAAGACAGAGGACTGCACCAGAAACCGTGCTAATGTGTTACCATCAGTGCTTCCTTCAGGCAAATATAACGTATACTGACTTCCTCTTTTTGTGTGTGTGTGTGTGTGTGTGTGTGTGTGTGTGTGTGTGTGTGTGTGTGTGTGTGTGTGTGTGTGTGTGTGTGTGTGTGTGTGTGTGTGTGTGTGTGTTCTTTTCTTCCAGCCTGCCAAAGTTTCTACGTAGAACACAGTGACGACATTCTGTGCCTGACAATCAATCAACATCCCAAATTCCCCAACGTGGTGGCAACTGGCCAAGTAGGTATGTCTGTGAAAAGTTGACCTCCTGTGTCAACAGCCGCCTCATTTCTCTTCCCTGTATCCTGTGTTGTCGACGTGCAGGGGGAATATAGTCCTTGACTGTGTCCATTACCCCGCTACTGCGTATCTGTAATATAAAGCAACTAATGAGCTAAATGATCCTTTTTGCACATATGGATAGTTGTGTGGTAGTTATCGTATTCTGCAATTTCTATATAAATCGTGAAGTTGAGACTACAAATTTTATTGGAAGTTGCTGGAGAAACAGCGTAGCTGAAAATTAAAGTTTCAAAAATTAACTAATAATATGTCTGCCTTGTCGATTAATCTGATTTTCCTTTATTTCAGGTGATACTGGTGACATGTCAGGTAAGGACAGAACTACATTAGACCTCATTCAAAAGTAAGAGGCGTGGTGTTTTTAACTCAAAGTAAATCTCATCTGTATTCTTTACATCTAGGGCCATCTAGTGGTCATCTGATTTGAAATATGTGTTCCCAATTGCAAACTTGCTTTATTCTTAATTTCCGGATTTTAATTATAAAAAATACAATTGAAATATATTGAAATATGTCTAAACTCTAACATTTACCATTTTAGTTTAATGTGATAGTTATTTTTGCAACAGATCCAAGGATAAATCATAATTTTAACTTCGCTGAGGTGATGATTAGTCTTCACTTTGGTTATTTCCGACAGCCACATCTCCAGCTATTCATGTGTGGGACGCCATGACTAAACAAACACTATCGGTGCTACGTTGTTTCCACTCGGGCGGCGTGTGTTCCGTCAGCTTCAGTGCCACAGGAAAGCTCCTGCTGTCTGTGGGCCTGGACCCTGAACACACCGTCACCATCTGGAAGTGGCAGGAAGGTAGAAAAACTAAAATCTTCTTTCAACTTTGCGGGATGATGGAATGAGGGAAAAGGTCACACTTTCATTGCACTCTGCTTTGTTTCCCAGGTGCCAAAGTGGCCAGCCGGATAGGCCACACCCAGAGGATCTTCGTGGCTGAGTTCAGGCCGGACTCGGACACGCACTTTGTGTCTGTGGGGATCAAACACGTGCGTTTCTGGACGTTAGCTGGTCGAGCTCTGCTCAGCAAGAAAGGAGTGCTGAGCACCATAGAGGACGCCCGGATGCAGACCATGCTGTCTGTAGCATTTGGAGCTGTAAGTCATTTCCACCATTATAATCTAATGTCTAATTGATCTCACTAAAGAAAACGTTTTGTTAAGTCTTTATATCGTTGCTTGTTCTTACTGCACATGACATTTTACCTCATGATTTGAATCTACAGACATTTTACAACTCATCTTATCTCAAACTTTCTGCTTTACTGTGCTGTGAATTGTGTTTTGTTGCACTGCTCGCTCTGCTCTCTATAGGCCACTAGATTAGTGCAGATTTGTTTTCTTTTCAGAATAACTTGACATTTACAGGTACCATAAGTGGGGATGTGTGTGTGTGGAAGGAACACATTCTAGTAAGAATAGTGGCCAAAGCTCACACGGGCCCCGTGTTCACCATGTACACCACACTGAGAGACGGCCTCATCGTCACCGGAGGCAAAGAAAGACCGTGAGTGCTCTTTGTTTGGATGAATTCACTTGAGCTCACATCAGTAAACAACACTATGCACATACAGGCTTAGTAGTGGACGGTAGCAGTGGAGTTCACTTTTATTATGTATGATCGACATTTGGTCATCTTTGTATCCAAATGACTGGAGTAACTCTTAAGTTTAAATATATATGAGAAAGAAAGATGTACTGTACATCATGTGATTCACTGTGTATTTGTTTTCAAGTCACTCACATCCTGTGTGCAGTAAATGTAGCACATGAATCACATGTAGCTGCAGTTTTCCTCAGTTAGTGGATGAAACAGATGTTTTTTTCCACAGGTCAAAAGAAGGAGGAGCTCTAAAGCTCTGGGACCAGGAGTTGAAACGCTGCAGAGCCTTTCGATTAGAAACCGGACAGGTCATAGACTGTGTTCGCTCTGTATGCAGAGGAAAGGTACTTAACAGATAATGTGGCCCTCAGTATCTGTATGCTGTATCAACATCTGGATTTTGACGTGCCTCCCTATGTGCTGCATCAGGGTAAAATCCTGGTGGGCACCAGAAACGCAGAGATCATTGAAGTAGGGGAGAAGAACGCAGCGTGCAACATCTTGGTGAACGGACACATGGACGGGCCGATCTGGGGTTTGGGCACGCATCCTTCCCGAGATGTGTTTCTGTCTGCTGCAGAGGACGGCACTGTTCGCCTGTGGGACATCCCTGAGAAGGTCAGCCGTGTTACCAGTCAACCTCTCACATACATATTTCATTTCACTCGGCTGTGTGGTGGAAATGTGAAGATTTTTTTGTGATTTTCTCGTGTTTCCTTGTGGGTAAACAGAAGATGCTGAATAAGGTGAACCTGGGCCACCCGGCACACACCATCAGCTACAGTCCTGAGGGGGACATGGTGGCCATCGGCATGAAGAACGGAGAGTTCATCATCCTCCTGGTTGCCTCCCTCAAAATCTGGGGCAAGAAAAGGGATCGGCGCTCCCCTATCCAGGATATCAGGTATTCATAGTTGAGTCTCTATTTAAGCAGCAGCTTGGATGTACGTTTTTATGTAATAATTGATTGGCTTATTCTGATTTGCCTCCTTGCCTGTTTTTTACCCTTGATTGGCTGCTCAACAAATATTCCACTAGTAATCAGCAATCCCCACCAACGAGTTAATGTACCAAATGGATGGGAATTAAAGCCAATAGATAAATAAACAGACAAAAAGCTGAGTTTTCTGTTCAGCACAAAAACATCAGAACTTCAGGAATCCAGATTCTGAAAGTGAAACTGTCAAACCCTCGTCTGTACAGTAAAATGTAACTGAGAGAACACAGGTCAGTTGTAGCTCTGCACGTGTCTCTTGCAGGTTCAGTCCAAACTCTCGTTACTTGGCCGTCGGCTCCAATGAGAGCGCCGTCGACTTCTACGACCTGACGCTCGGCCCGCAGCTGAACCGCATCAACTGCTGCAGGGACATCCCCAGCTTCGTCATGCAGATGGACTTCTCTGCAGACAGCACTTCCGTCCAGGTATGGAAATATCAGAGGTCCCCGTCAGCTTTGCAGTGAGACGTCATCGGCTGTTTCACCGCTGACCTCCAATGTGTTGTTGACTCAGATATCCACAGGTACCTATAAACGACTGGTGTACGAGGTGCCGTCTGGGAAACCGGTCACAGAGCAGTCCCTCATTGACAGGATTACCTGGGCCTCCTGGACGAGGTGAGGGTCGCTGTTATGAAACTGATACACACCATCAGTGCATGTGTAAAAATGTCTGAGCCTTAAATATCGTCACTCTCTCTGTCTCTGTCTCCAGTGTCCTGGGTGATGAGGTTGTTGGGATCTGGTCCCGTAACACTGACAAAGCAGACGTCACCTGTGCCTGTGTTTCCCACTCGGGCCTAAACGTCGTCACAGGCGACGACTTTGGGATGGTGAAGCTGTTTGACTTTCCATGTCCAGAGAAGTTTGTAAGTGTGATCGCTGTGTCTGTGCTGTAAAATAATATAAAGTAATTGGAAAAATGCCTTTTTAAATATGTGGATGTGATATATTTTTTTTTTTTTTAGGCCAAACACAAACGCTTTCTGGGTCACTCTGCTCACTTGACAAACGTGCGCTTCACAAATGGAGATCGTTTTGTCGTCAGCGCCGGCGGAGATGACAGAAGGTACAGAGGCGTCTAAGATTTCTTTAAATCAAGGCCTAGAATTTACACAAAGGGGCCAATTATATTCCTGTTAAATTCCTGATTCAGCATGGTGCACATTTAAGTCATTCATTCAGTTGCCAATCAGATTTCAGCTATGGCCAGAACCCTCTGGTCCTGCCCAGGGACTAAGGATTTAAATAAAAACTTTAAATGAGATAGAAATCAAATATTGAAAGACGCATCTTCCTCTTTGTTATGTCCCCTCTAGCCTCTTTGTGTGGAGGTGTGTCCACGCCCCTCACTGAGGACCACGCCTGGACCCTCCTGCCTCAGAAAGCTTCTCTCAGCACGGCTCTCCAGAGGAAAAGAATCAGCGAAAAGAAGCCACTTGAAGAAAAAGGAGGACAGACAGTGGCAGCTTGTAAATGAGGACAAGCAGTGATTCAAATCACTGCCTCAAAACTTGGTGCATGCATACGTGCGAGGCTCATTTTCATCACAGCATCAGTCCCGACTGTGAACACAGGCGGATACTGCTCTGACAGTATCGCATCATCACTGAGAAAAAAAAAAGGCATCCCTCTAACACAGTATGTGCATATCATTTTTTTTCAGAATGAGAGAATCTGTGTCCCACAGGCCTGTGAACATTTGTTACTGACAATGCCATTTTTTAAAAAACATGTAGCAAACTGAATTAGCCTTAATCTGAGTGTTCAATTTACGAGGGTTTGGATTCTTTTTGTATTTTGCTTTTTGAATCATGTAGTCGTGGGTTTGTTTGTTCTATTTTTACTGGTGATTCCAAATCCTGTGGCCTTCCACCTGAATGTAACATCCAC
This sequence comes from Paralichthys olivaceus, assembly GCF_024713975.1. Lineage (NCBI taxonomy): Eukaryota > Metazoa > Chordata > Actinopteri > Pleuronectiformes > Paralichthyidae > Paralichthys > Paralichthys olivaceus. Next base: position 15,698,341 of record NC_091104.1, on the reverse strand, counting down.
TGTTACGTTCTGGATGTCAGCATGCCAAAGCATACTATGCACTGTACACCTGACCTGGTCACTGTGTTACCCTGACGGTTCATTTATGGTTCATGTGGCTGTGTTGTTGACTGGTTGACCTCAGACCTCCCTCCACAGTGTTTCCCCCTCATTCATGCCCGTTTGTGGGTCCTGGGTGTGCATGGCTTCCTGGAAGACAATCTGTCCAAACCAAAATCCTCAGAAAACTAAAAGAACAGTTGTAAAAAAAAAAAAAATTATTATGTTTTAATGCACAGTTGTGATTCTTTCAGTCACTTTTCAGTGTGCTGCTGCTGTATGATGTATTATCGTTGCGTTTTCATGAATATGAATGGTGTGACAGTCAGTCAGTGTTTTGTGTGTAAGCAGATATATTGCTCAAATGGAATGTTTTATCAGAGAAAATATGAAAAGAGCAAAACATTTGCTCCCTGTATTAAGACTAACTATGAAAAAAAACGTTGCTGCATATTTTGATTTACATTACTCCAGTGTAAATATCATTTGTAGATATTCTTTTTGTATATTTTTGGTGAGATGTTTCTTAAAATCCACTTTAATAAAAAAGGCAACCATGAACTTGAGCTTTGTCTGAAAAACATTTACTGAGTAAAAACATCAGCAATATATAACAGAACTGGAACTGCACTCAGTAGAGTGCATCCCTCCTAATAAAACCATATTTGTAAAACATATGTCCGATTTTTATGTGGATCCACACCAGATTGCACAAACTCATAGATATCAGTCCCCATAATGTGCCTGAATTGTTTCACCAAGATCCATGAATAACTCTGAGAAAACAGTGACAATGTCAAAAATGCCCTATCTCACAATGTTAAAGAAAGTGAAAAAGAATCCGCTCCTTTGTCTCCATCTGTGCCAAGCCTTTCTCATGTCCCAGTTTTCCACCTTGTGAAAACCACCTTGTTAGCAGAGGTAATGATTCATAATGCTGAGGAACCAATGTATTTAAACCAGCAGTGCTCAAACTAACCCTCAATCAATCATCAAGAAAGTTTCTTGCTGCTCTTTCATCACACTGATGTTATCAGGACGGTGTCAGTGCATCATGCGAGATCTATTTAAAACTACAAAGGCACTCAGGAGAGCACACACGTCCACCAGGGCCCGACAGTCCCCTTCAATTCAATCAAGCTGCACCACATTCCACACACTCAGAAATATATATTTTTTATCTAGACACATTAATTATTCTCTGGAATATCTTGAAAATGTAAAAAAAAATATGCACTCTAATTTTAAATAAAGTGATAAAAATATCCTGGATTTCCCCCTATGTATGGATCCCCACCAAATGCAATGGGTTCTGTCTTGGTGTTTGTGTAATGCTTCTGACAAACAGACAAACATGGGTGAAAACATAACCCCCCCACCATGATTAGTTTATAAAAACACCAATTTTCACACACGAAGAAAAGATGAACTATTTCATATTCACTCAGTTTTATTTAAGTTGAAAGAAATATAATTTAGCATATATATGTCCTATATACATCATTTACAAAACAAGGTAAGTCTATGCACTGAATAAATCCCTTCAATTTCAACAAAGTTGAATGTTGTGAACACTGTTGCCTGTCACCACCTGCAACGATTTGTCTTTCATTCACATCGGCAAAATTCACATTGAAAAAGAAAGCAACACATTATCTACCAGTTTGATTGTTGACACAAAATGTAATTATTAGCTGATGTGGGAGTTCAAAATATCACAGATAGTTCAAAATGAAATAATATTCAGAGTTAGCAGTTGATTTATACGCATATGTTGAAGATGTGTCTCTGATAAAATGGTAAATGTGTGTGTTCATTCATATTAATGCAGGTAACAGGAAAGCAGGGTCATAGTTTGACTGAGAAGGAGCTGCCACAGGAGCAGCCATGATCGGCTTGAGGATTCTTGAGAACCTGGAAGGCGGAGCGGATCAGCTCCTGGCTGAAGTCCACAGTGGCCCCTTTCACAAACTCCAGGCTGTCCTGGTCCACGATGATGCCCACGCCTCCCTGCTCAAACACTCTGGGTACAGAGAGGGACACGCGTGATTGGCTTTAGTGGGGATACAGTGTGGCTCTCAGGAAACAGTGACAGGAATCAGTGTCAGTTCACCTGTCGTCTTCATTCTTGTTTCCATCAACAGAGAACTTGTACTGGAACCCGGAGCAGCCTCCTCCCTCCACATGTATTCTCAGGTACTCGCCCTTCCCCATGATCTCCCCCAACCTCTGGTTTGAAAGAAGGGAGACAAGGCAAAAAGCACAAGAGCGTCAACACAACTTCAAAAGTCATTTTAGATTTCTACTGTACATTTGTTTTTTGACAATCACAGTCACTGGTGACTGTAAGTCACAGTGATGCTCATGATCCTGTACTGTCCGTCAACACATCACATACCAGATGACACCAGTCAGTTGGCTTTGATGAGACAAAACGACATTTTAAAACATGAGAACTAAGAAGTTCATGACTAGTCCTAACTTCGACAAAACCTAAATTGAGTTGCCACTCGTCGACAAACATTTACATCTGTTTGGAAATTTCTAACACAATACTGATCACTTGTACTCATAATATTGACAAAGTCTGTGTCCTCAGACCTTCATCATACACAATATGAGACTGTCAAAACATCATTGAGGCAGTGAGTGCAGTAACTGACAGTGTGGGAGTATTTCATTTCTTCACAGACACATATCTCAGATGTAGAGGAACCATGACACTTCATCATGAGGTCATAGGGCGTAGAGTTGTTTTATTTTAACACTGAAACGAACACTTGTCCAAACACAGACCCAAAGACCATGATGCTGAGTCATGATTATCTGCTGACCTTCACACATGACTCAGTGAGGAGCACTTTATCCTCAGGTGGATTTGACACCGATGGTTGCTGCTGGGCTGAGGCGCTGCTGAGGCGCCGGAGCCCCGCTGTGGTGTTGGTGGACAGCCGCTGGAGCTGCTGGTTCACACCGAGGCTGTTCAGCAGAGTCGAGGACCTGGACACCGTGAACACAGCGCGGGGATCAGATCGTGTACGAGCAGACGTGACTTGTAGTGTGTGTGAGTTAGCAGTAGCGTTAGCGGTTAGCTCGCAAGCTAGCTGGCTAAATTCAACACACAACTATTTCTCCGCTGAACATATTGTTTACATGGTAATATTTGGATCAGAGACATCTACAGTGACGTGTTCAATATTCAATAACTGAGAGTTACCTAGCGAAGCTCCACATTCTTGTCTTTGACGCAGCTATCATGGCTCCTCTAACGAATGACATCTTCCATAACAAATGCTCTTCAGCTCCACCTCCTTTACGTGACGAGGACACCTATCGCACTGTCATTGGCTTAAATGCTTGTCTGTTAACATAGATACGCCCATGTATCACAATGCGGCCAGTTGATTCGTCAATGTGCCTGCCCGTCACAAGGTATTGAGCTTTGATTGGATTTGACTGGATGATGTGTATGGGTAGTATTCCCCTTCGTTTTGCCTGTCAGGCACAGCTCCCCCCCACCCTCGACTGCACGCAGCCCTCAACAAGACCCACCAATCAAACAAGAGAGTAAAAGTTTATAGATAACTGGTTTAGTTTGAAATCGGAGGATTTAATCGCCAATAACAGCCCAGGAGAGGAGCTCCATACAGTGGCCGAGATGAACGCACTGCAAATTAAGAAAAAACATGCAAATAGAAAAAAACAGGAGTTCAAATTAAGAAAACAACTTCATCAATTTGACAACACTTGCACTGCGAAAAGTCAAAACACATGTAAATACAGACACATGCTGCAAAAAAGTCACAAGTGTAAGTACAGTAAAGTGAAGTTATTGAAGTCTGCTCCTCGTCAGTGGCGATGGAACTTCACAAAGCACTGAACTACAGCCAGGCTCATCATTTCTTTGAGTCCCATAGAAACATTTCAGGTGTCGTTTTTGCATTTTGCAGCGCATTTCTATATTTGCACATGTTGTGACTTTTTTGCAGCATGTTTGTGTATTTGCACATGTGTTTTGACATTTTGCAGCGCGTTGCTCTATTCTCACGTGTTGAGACATTTTGTAGTGCATGTATCGTTTAACTTGCTTAATTCGCAGTTATGTTTTCCATTTGCGCGTGTTTTCTTAACTTGCAGCGCGTTGAGCTCTCTCGGCCACCGTAGCTCCATGCCTGACAGGCCACATTTCGGGCAAAGCAAACACCGGGCTCTTATAAATAGGCGTTACCACGGCCTCGTGATGCAGCGAAATAAAGACGGGAGCACTTCCTGTGTGGACGGTGACTGAAGCTCCCTGAAGGTACAGCTGCTCTCTCAGATTCTTAGTTCTACTTTATTCAGTTATGCTGTTGACGCTTTATGTTGATTTGTCTTTTAACCTGACTGACTGTGTGTGTGTGTGTGTTCCTCGCTGTTAACGCTGTGATCTGTGACACTCAGGGACACAAACAAGTGATCACATGGTTGAGCTCTGACTTCTCTCACGGAATGTTCTGTGTTTTCCGTCTCTTCGTGTTTATTTCGCTCATCGCAGGTTCACTCAAACACAGAAGAGACTCGAACATGGACTTCCGGGCTGAGCTCGTGGTGGTCCTCTGCCTGATGGGACTCACCTGTGCGGTGCCGGTCAAGTTCTTAAACTGCGGTGAGCTCACCTGGACGTCACCCACTTCACTCCGCTCACCTCGTAAAGAGTCCCTGTTCACGTGGTTCAATCAGAACTGATTAGAAAACCCACTGATGAATGCTCAAGTATCAGGACAAAAGAAAAGAAAGTGTCCCTGGACACTGAGCAGGTCTTAACATGCGAGCTGTTTGTTCAAGCAGCTCTCCAAAAACACACACATTCCATTTAAACCATTGGAGAAGCCTGGTTTATTGAGTTTTCTCTGTTGCCTTAATTAACAAAGCAGTTTGAAGTTTAATTATTCACTTCTTAATTGTTTAAACACTGAATTGCACCTTCATTTGCACACATGCACTCGCACATGAACTACTCCCTTGCATGCTTTCCAGATTTTCCTCCATAGCAACAATCATAAGTTAACTGAGCTTGTGTAAATGTGGTTGTGCTCCTGCAATAAAAAAAAACCCCCAGTAAATTCTCCTTAAAATGATTTGAATCAGAGAAACAAGAATCCTTACAATGGAGCAGCATGGATTATGTAGTTTTATTTTAAATCGACAGTCAATTTTGACTTATTTACCCACTTCCTGTTTAATCGACCAATTGTTTCCACCCATCCAACTTTTTTTAAGTCTGGATCTTTGTTTATGCTCTTGCTCTGTGTGCAAGTCAACTGGAGTCAAGTTTCTTGTATGCTAAAAATACTTGACCGGTACACAGTAAACCCAATTACACTTACTGAGAAAGTGAAATCAGAATTTCAGAAATATTTGCTAATTGAAAAGAACTTAAAATTAATACACATGTATATTCAGACTATTGGATCAGTAACCCACATTTCTGTTGATCTTCTTTGATTAGAGTCTGTGGCAAATTCAGTGGATTGGATATGATTTGTAAAAAGCACACACTGGTCTACATAAGGTGTCACAGCTAACTGTACACGTCAGAACAAAAACGCAAGTGGAAGACGTGTGACATATTTTCTGTGGTTAAAAAGTGTCAGTTAAGAAATTCTAATATTTTTTGGAATCTACTTAATTAGCTTTTTTTTTGTAAAGAAATTGTGCCAATGTGTTTGTCTTCTCTAAAGAAAATGGAGAATATTTACACATGAGGGCAGCAGTAAATAATTTACCTTTTTTGAAAGTCTGCCTCTGTATTTCCTCAGGTTCCCCCTCTGGCAAAGTGTCTATGGTGGACATTAGCCCTTGTCCCAGTCAGCCATGCCAGCTCCACAAAGGAGAGGCCTACAGTGTCAATGTGACATTCAGCAGCGGTGAGAGGACAGTTTGCTTTTTTTAACTTTTATTTATCTTTTCCCCTCCATCTTTTGATTTTATTCTGTCCCATTTTATCTTGTAGTTGTGGAGAGCAAAACGAGCAAAGCAGTGGTTCATGGTATTATTGCTGGAGTTCCCATCCCTTTCTCCATCCCCTTGGACGATGGCTGCAAGTCTGGAATCCAGTGTCCCATCCAGAAGCAGCAGAACTATAACTATCTCAACTCTCTACCTGTGAAGGCAGTGTATCCTGCTGTAAGTACAACATGTGGCATTAGTAACAATCGTGTTAAAGGTTTTTGTTTTTTGTACCGATATCTCTCTCACTTCCTCTTGACTTATTTTTAAATGGAAAAACTTTGTCTCCTTTTGTTCACCACTAACTTCTCCTTTTCTGCATTATACAGATAAAGCTCGTGGTGGAGTGGGAACTGAGAGATGACGACAATGAAGACTTGTTCTGCATCAGGTTCCCAGTTCAGATTGTGAGCTAAACCTCAGACTGATGTATGTTTTGTTTTTTAAAAAAGGGATTCAGTGTTGAGTAAAAACCTAAAGAACTTAAATGATTCTAGATGAGGTCACATTTTATTCAATCATCAAATTGATTTTAAGATGCATTTCTCCCTCTGGTTTGCAAGAGTTTGCCGCGCACGCATCTTAAAATCCTGCTGAAAGAAAAAAACGGTCGATAATTGCTCTGATGGGCCGAACAGTTGATTTTAAGAGGCGTGAATGTAAAGGAAGAATACGACTGATATTTGTGTCAATGACCCGGCTTATCTACATTCCACTACAACGCATGTCCTGTCTGCCTGGCTGCTGTGTAGTCGGACAAGATGAACACTGTAGTTTTTCTTTACTAAAACGTTTGTAAAATTTCTTACTGACCTTGTGCTAATGTTTGAAAAGTAAATTCTAATAAAGAAATCTAATGTGTACCTAAGTTGCACTGTTGGAATAAATGTTAATCTTTAAAGAGTTACTAATCCCATAAACCGACTCGTCTCAATCTTGACATCGATGTGCAATTCTACACACTTTGATTTTGTGACCGGCTAATCTGGTTGCAGCTAATGTTCCCAACCGCCCCCTCGTATAAAAACAAATGTGGCACTTCACCAACAACTTGGGGGCAATGTACATTTACTGTGCGTTTCTGTGTGGTCATAATCAGAAAAACTCCTGACTGAGCAAAAAATTTGGTATATGAGTTATAAAGTTGCCAACGTAATCACTTATAAACCTATTAACATGATTTTACAATCAGCTGTAAACTGAAGCTTTCAATGTAAGTTTGTTAAATGTTACTTTTGTCACATGCAATCTGTGGCCGTCTCTCACAAACCATCTTTTTTTTCTCCACATGACTAAACTGATGAACACACTGAAATCGGAACAAAGACTTCATAGCTCGGGAAATGTTACTGTCTAGGGAGCACGTGAAAGCACAAAGTAAAAATAGAAAAAGTGCTGAAAGGACCAGTTAAACAGTTTGTAGTGTTCACCAGTCTATGAGGCAGCTGATGCACTTAATTTTCTTGATATTCAGTGTCCCCCAGAAGCTGCTGATGCTGTCACTGAGTACCAGTGAGGAAGTAGCTGTTTCCTTGTTGGTGTCTCGACTCAGCTTTGCAGGACTAGCTGCTACAGATCTCTGGATAAAGATCAGTCTTGAAACACGATTAAGACTTTTAACAGGACGGAAGAAAACTTGACATACCTCTGAGATTTTATTGATCTGAGCAAATGCCAGCAGCAAGGAATAACTGTGAAGTGTACATTTCAAAAGACCTAGGCAGGATCACAATCAGGTCACAATAAACCAACATTGGAAATCTGTGCAGAATATTAACTGATTTGTTGAAAATAAATGTTTTTGGACAAAACTACAAAAAATAAACCTCCACAAAGACCTTAATTACTTTTTACAGCAGTTTGGAATACAAGCTTGAGATGTAATGCAATTTGTCATTTGGAGGAAGAAATAATTAAATTGATAACTAATAAGTTAGCACATAATCAGAATGTATCTCCTTCCACACAGTAAGTACAACATAATGGGTTCCTTTTGTACTCTTCTAACCAAAAGTCAATCATTAAGGCAATATGAGTTACACAGAGAATATAGCTTTGGCTCTTTTACTGAGAAACCTGCTGAATGAGAAGAAGTTGAGTATATTGGAGCAGAGATCATCAGGTCACAGCTTTAGTGCAAGCAGAGGACGGGGAGGAGGACACGGAATTTCTACCATTAAAAACCTGCTGCTTCTTTCTCAGATTGCTTCGACAAGTACAAAAAGTTGCAGGATCCTTGAACAATGTGCACAGTTACAAACCTGTAGTACGTGGAAGCTGGAAGATCTTTCCACAGTTTAAGTCAACACCACAATGTTGCAACCGCACCAGTAGCCAATCCCTCGCGTACTCTGAACTATCAAATATGGTGCCGTTCAATGATATGAAACTCAGAACAAAGCAAAGTTGATAGGGCAGGGTTCCCCTTATTGTGGTGGTAGCTAGGCGGGTGGATGTCACATAATCGGCTATAATAGTTGACCAGACTTGGTTATTATTGGCTCCTGTCCAAATACACCCACATCGTCAGCCCCTGTTTCACTTGAACAACTTATGTAGCATCCAAGTCCCTTTGTCTTTGCTTCTTTATCGTCCATTTTGCTTTAGCGTCTCCAGCCGCTGCAGCAAAGCGTTTCCGAAGGCCTCTCTGTATCCCGGACTGAGCGTGTCCAGAAGTGAGTAAACCGTCTCATGATACTGGTTGCTCAAATCCTCGTCCACCTGATTAAAAGCGTAACCCACCACCTGTTAGGATAGAAATTAGTTCTTAACTGTAAAACTCTGTATGGAGCACTTAAAGAGGAAGAAAACACGGTGTCTCACTGAGTCTTACCCTCAGTCCTGCCTCTGTGAGCTCCAGACAATACCGGTTTCCCTCTCTCGTTTGGACGTTGATGTAGGCTACATCCAACGCACTGGTGAGACTGTGTGACACGTGCATTTCCGTGACGGCAAAGAGTACGTCGTTCACCACTGCTTCTGCCTCCAGTCTCATGTCCTTGACGTCGCCAAGCCGTACACAGTCGTCATCAAATGAAGAGACAAGGGACTCCTCGGGCTGACAGTCTATCTCCATCCCCTGTAACAGAAACGGGGGAGAAATTTGGTAGTTGCTGTCCACATATTTGTGTAACAGTCAGCAGCATTATGGTATTTCAGGGGCTGACTCAACTGCAGTCTTTTCATTCAACAGTTCACCACACGCACCGGAAACAAGAGAAACCCACACATGCATCTGACCTCTGTGCAGTGATTTTATAACATCCTTTATGAGTTCATAATTATGAGGAAATGTGTTATATATAGTTATTACTGCATCATGTGCATGTGACTTTTAATTATTGAAGTTTTTCAAGGTGCTTTTAATAATTTCACAGTGTAAAGTCGTCTAATCTGAAAATATGCATCGGATTTCTTTATGATCATTACGTTTTTATGTGTGAAATCTTCATTTGTTACACAACTAGAAATTAGAGCTGCTGAACAGATGTAGTGGGATAAAAAAATACAGTATTTTGCTTGAAATGTCGACAGACTTAACAGGGCATAAAATACTCAAGTACCTCCACTTTGTATGGAAAAGCAGTACTCAAGTATATTTAGTTCCTCAACATCACTGCCAGTACTACACGAGTACTTCAGTCCACCCCCTTTGTAATAACACCAACGTGAGTCACAAGTAAACTTATACAAAACATCACAGCGACATCTGGAGGGCTCAGAGCAGCCCTGAGGTTCAGCTAGCTAACACAAGATAAGTGAGGCTACTGTCTTCACAGATCTCACAGTAAGTTATGGATCAATGCACGAGTTGTCATATAGCAGCTGATTCATATGGTCACATGGACGTGTCTCCTTTAGCTAGCTAGCTAGCAAACATTAGCTTTATGTTGCTATGAACTCACTGCTCTGTGTCACGCAAGCGATCCACCGCCCTGTAGGCTCCTAAACATGCTTCAGCCACCTTATACTATACTAATAATAGCTATCATCACATTTGATGTTGGAGTGTCAGATACATCCTTTCTAACCTAGTCGCGCTCTTTTTGCTCACCTCCTCGCTGCCTGTGTTTCTTCCGGCTTGTGGAAGCTTCCAGCGCCAGCCCACTCTCTGGGCTGCGTGGACAAGGTGCAGACAAACGTGTCGCCCGAGTGTCCGAGCTCTGATTCCCAAACCGCCAGAGTAAATCCAGAACTCTGATCGCCCCGCTCGTGTCTTCACCACATCTCTTTTCTTCGGTGTGTAAACAAATATCTAAACAGAGATCTGGACCCGGTGATCGTCCTGTGCAGCAGGCGGCGGCGGCGCCATGTTGTGACGTCACTGTCTCGTCCCACCCCGCAGTGTGGGCTCGAGTCTGTGCGGAGTCATGAAAGTGTTTGTAAACAACTCAGCCACAAGGTAACTTCAGATCCGCGCTAGCATCCTCGACTCTGCTCAACGCGTGCGTGTCCACACAAAGACCTGCCGTGTATACGTGATGTGTGTTTTCTTATTCGCGTGCATCTGTGCTGCGATGGTTAATGACTTGGGAATTGTTGGCTTCTAGGTTAGCTGGCTAACTAGCAACCTCACAACACTAGCCTGTCGTTAGCCGGCAACGCTAATCTGCCCTCAATCAGTCAGCCGACAGCAGGGATTCGTGGGCGAGCTAACGCGTTAGCATTACGCTCGCAAGCCATGTAGTTAGCTTAATGACGTGCCTTTGTTTAGCCAGCAGTCAGCTCCGCTCCTGATAACGATGACAGCTTTAAGTAAATACAGCTACAGGCTGCTATTGACTGTCAGTGCTATCACATGCTAGCAGCTATTTCGCAAGCGTTTGGCTAGTTTACCCTGGCTTATCTGGTAAACATGTGCTGACAATAACACTGGGCTCTATACGTGCACTATACGTGGTCAGCAATTCTATAACGTTATTTACTGAGATTATAACGCGACTCAGTTGTTTACAGTTGCTACTTTTTGTATTCGCCTGTAAACATAACGTGTTAAATCCTCATGTTGTGACAAGTGTCAAATTACAGCGTGCACCATGTGTGTGTTTCTGTAGGAGCAGCAAACTGGGGTCGAACCAATTCCCGCACACATCACTGAGTGTCAACACATCCTCCAAAGTGTCCCTGCTCCTGGGATATGAGGGATGTTTGAACTCAACATTTCTCGATGTCTTTAAGTCGACAGGATGACAAAACAGTGACACCAGCGATTAATCCACAGCCGTTGGAGAAGCAGGAGCCTTTCGGTTTGCGGAGCCTCTAAATCCCTATTCATTGCCTGAGTACTGTGCACCTGTTGAGTTAAAGATGCCTTGGCCCTTCTCAGAGTCCATCAAGAAGCGAGCGTGCAGGTACCTCCTGCACCGGTATCTTGGCAACTTTCTGCAGGAGAAGCTGAGCTTGGATCAACTTAGTTTGGACCTCTATCAAGGCACTGGAACACTTGCCCAAGTGCCATTGGATAAATGGGTATGTGTAGTGTGAAAATACATCAGACAAATTCATTTGATGTTAACAGAATCTGCTTGGATGGAGAGAAGCTTCAGCGTTGTTATGTCTTGTTCTTCAGTCTCTCAATGAGCTGCTAGAGACGGCAGACGCCCCTGTTGAAGTGATGGCCGGGTTCATCCAGACAATTTCCCTAACGGTTCCATGGGCTGCCCTGCTACAGGAAAACTGTGCGCTAGAGGTCAAGGGTTTGGAGATGGTGCTCAGACCCAGGCCGAGAGTGGGTAAGGTCACAACAACACTATCTGTGGATAAAAGGGTTGAGAAAACATCTTGTTATTTTCTTGCATAAGAAATAAGGGGCTGTTAATTTCACTGAAAAGATGATTATCTTTATCACCACAGCATCTGGCACTGAGCCCATGTACTGGTCCAGTTTCATGACGAGCAGCATGCAGCTCGCCAAGGAATGTCTTAGCCAGAAACTCACTGATGATATGGGAGAGAGCTTCCAGCCTTTTGAGGGATTGGAGAAGTTTGCAGAAACGATAGAGACAGGTAATATGCTCATAACATTAGGCAATAGGCAACATTTTAATTATGTACTTGTTTCACATGAATTGTAATTACATTTTCTCGTTTGCAGTCCTGAGAAGGGTCAAAGTGACATTTTTGGACACTGTCCTCAGAGTCGAACACATTCCGGAGAATTCTAAAACTGGAATTGCTCTTGAGATACGAATTAACAAGTAAGTTTGCACTGATCTTGGGAAAGATGCAACTGAGGGGAAACATAAAAGAAAATGAATTACACTTTTATAATTAAAGGGGCTGCAGCTAAATATATGGAAGACATTGCTAATATGCATGTATCAAGTTAATTGTGTTCTGTTGTTGCTTTCAGGATTGTTTACTGTGATGAAACGGGCGAGGAGAGTTCGAGTGTGAATGTGCATCAGCCAACCACATTTGCGCATAAGAACCTGCAGATGGAAGGCATCACCATATTTTGGGATGAATTTTCAGACGCTTCTCGAGCTGGATGTAAATCATCACCAACTCCAACGGTTGGTTACAACAAGTCTTTGAAATTGGATAATGGCTAAAAGAGTGGTATGCAGTCTTATTTTAAAAATGTACCTTTCATTTTGTAGGAAACTGAGCCAAAGCTCTCCCCCAGCTGGAATCCCAGAATAATATGTGAGCCTCACCCCCAGTTCACGGAGCCTGTATCCTCTACAACACCATTTGAACCTGTGCAGGTTGGGAGCCTTGACGGCAGAATCGAGTTGTCCCTCACCCTGAAAAACAACCTAGCAATGCCTGGAGCAAAGGTAAAATAACAATTTCTTGATCACAACATTGTCTAAAAAAATTTCCTGATTATATATCAGTATTATGCGCGTTGGTTAAAGACAGTAACGAGGCTGGTTTCCTTTTCAGCTGGATGTTGTCGGACATATAGATACATTAATTTTCCTATTGTCCCCACGGCAAGTTCATCTCCTCCTGGACTTGTTTGGAGCGTTCTCTGGTGGAAGTGAGCACCCATTTGATTATTTGGATCAAACTGGGTAAAAGTGTTTCCAACTGAGTTAAAGAAATGGAGCAAACCTTGTATTTCTTGCTCTTTGTGTGAAGGTGCACAGGAATGGGCTAAGGACAGAAAGAGTCGACCAATACAGCAGGAAGATGAGTATCGGCTCCATATGGAGCTGAACCGCTGTCTGAAGAAGGACAATGTTGTGCCAGGAGCAGACCCCGACCTCATTGAAAGTCAGACAACCAGAACTGTGTCAAGTCGAGGTTAGACTAAAGCACCATCTTCTAACCCTTTCATTTCTTAAAAGCCAGATCATGGGTGCATCTGTCTAATGAAACTTGTCCTTTCTTTTATTTTCTGGTTGCTGATATAGATGATGTGTTCTTCTCCATGGCCGACATGGACATGTCTCACAGTTTGTCATCCCTCCCTCCTCTGGGAGAACCACCCACTGTTGACTTGGATTTGTCACTTAACAGCAACTACTCTGCCTCCCCAGGAGAGTCTCCCTCTGGAAACGCAACAGTGAGTCTTAAAGTCATAGAGGCATTGAAATATAATGTAGAGGAGAGCTTGAACTATCAGCTGTCCGGTTACTCTGGTAAATAAAATTAAGAGATATTGATTTTAATCATATGTGTTGTAGCTTGTGTGGTGAAAATTTTCCAGATAAGTGAGTTGCTGTTCTCTTATTATCTGGCATCATATCTGCTTTTGTAGGCTCTGTGGGATGATTACATGGATGTACCAAGACAAAGAGAGAAGCAGGCTAATGAAACACTTCACCAGTCACGGGATTCACAACTCGCTCAAAAGTTGCTAAGACTGGCCTGTAAGTATAGAAATATTACAACATATTTTATACAAGTAACCATTAAATACTAGTTAAGTCAACTTATCTCCCTGACTAGTTTCTAAAGTGTTCCTTAAATTCTTTGCCCTCCATTGCACGTGGTTTTTAATTAAACTAGAGTTTTTATAAATATCAAGTATCTGCATGTGCTTTATCTGTCACTGATTTATATCAGCCCATCCATCTAAACCTCATGGTGATGAGTCCAGGCCAGAGCTGGTGCTGAGGCTGACACTGAGCAGCCTGGCTGTCTCTGTCCTCCACATCGACCCGCTGCCACCACCAGATGCTGCCCCTCGGGCACTCGGCCCCATGGCTGCACACTTCTTCAGCATGGTGGGCCAGCTCTCTCCTGCTTCTTTCCTCCAGTCCCGGACAGCATTGAATCAGGCTTGTCCTCATGACCACCTCAGGTGCACTTTTATTTTTCACCAATTCCTCTTATGCAAGGCCAGGTTCATGATTTGAGGGTTTGGAAATCTGTCTGACCTGGGCTTAAATCTGCAGGTTTGTGGGCCAGGATCTGAAGATAAACTATGAGCACAGTCAGGGATCCAACTTACGGACTTTCAGCACTGACGTCTCTCTCAACCAGATGGAACTCCTGGAGTGTCTGTTCCCATCTGAGGCTGTCATTGGAGGCTCCCAAAGAGGCATTCAGTACACTGAGGTAAGAGTTTCAAGCCTGAACTCAACACGGTTTGCTCTGCACTGAGCTTTACTTGGTTAAACACTTGCACATACTTTCATTTGCAGCTGGCATGATGTTAGTGTTTCTCACTGTTTTCTCTGTCACAACTCAGCTCCTGACATTTGACACCACAGCCAGTGCTGATGCATCGCTAACCACCTGCCTTCACCTGCTTTACAAACAGGCTGAGCGCAGGGGCCCTCAGGTAACATTATTTGTTAGTCCAATATGACACAACAACAACAACCTACATGCAGAAAAAGCATTTGTGTGTTGTCCTGCATACAGTCAGTCAGCTCTTTTCTCCTCTGAGCAGGGCGGCCAGGTTCGCTTCAGCACCATTCCCCGGAAAGCTGAGATCCAGGTCGAGCTGGGACCTGTGCGATCCGAGCTGGACATCAGCATCGTCGACCGTCTCAACTCACTGCTACAACCTCAGAAGCTGGCCACTACAGAGATGATGGCTTCCCATATGTATACATCTTATAATAAACATGTCAGCTTGGTAAGGTCCTGCCAGGAACTAACAATTAAAGATGAAAGGTTCCATATTTATAGCCTCTACAAGACTATATGATCTACATCTTTGTGTTTCAATACTAATTCCACAGCACAAGGCTTTTACAGAAGTTTTCCTCGATGACAGCCACACCCCAACCAACTGTCAGGTATCACTGACTGTAAATGCCCCAGTGCTCGGCCTTGCAGTCCGATTTCCCATCCCCGACCTGCGCTCAGATCAGGAGAGGGGCCCCTGGTTCAAGAAGTCCCTGCAGAAGGAAGTACTTTACCTGGAGTTTGAAGACCTGGAAGTTAAAACAGAGTTCATGGGTGGCAGCTGTCCTGACCAAACAAAGATGGAGCTCACTTTTAGAGAACTTGTAGGTAAGTTGACCAACTGAGGAATACGTTTCCAAACTGCGCTTTAAAGATTTTTTCTAAGCAACTGCTCTCTAAATTTCTGTGTTTTTTCTTTATTTCAAAAGGGAAGTTCCAGGAGGAGCCAGATCAACCAGCCGCCCGATTCCTCAGGGTGTCCCACACCATGGACGGAAACATGACATCATCCGAAAGCGTTAAGTTTGACTGGCCGAGGTGCGTCACCCTCCAAACCATTCTCAAACGGATCTGTCCATTTAGGGCAATCTTCATTAGTGTTTACTTTCTCTGAGCAGGGTTGTGCTGAAGATGAACCCTACGGCGGTCCACTCAATCCTTGAGCGTGTGACAACTGAGGATGACGAGGGGGCTGAGGATCATTCTCTTGAGGAGGAAGAGGAGGAAGGGGCTGCTCATTCACTGAAGGATGTGTGTGACTTTGGGAAACCAGAGCCATCACCATTTTCTTCACGTAGGGTCATGTATGAGAATGAGGAGGTGGGTCAGGCCTAAAAGGCCACATTCATCACAGACTGCTCTGTATGCGTCATCACATTTCTTTATGCTTAAATGCAAATGAATGCAGTGGAGCATAAAACACCTGCTTAATGTATTGGCCTAGAAATGATTCCTGATTTATATGCAAAACCAACCCGATTTGGATAGAGGGCAAAACATAAAATTACATGTTATCAGTGCACAGATACATTTGATATTAAGAAAAGTCTTTTTGATTCCCAGCAGAAACATATTTCTGCACATTTAAAAACATTAATTTTAAAATTTGCCAAATTGTAGAATTGTTTGTTCAGTATTTTTTTTTTGATCCATTGATCCATTTTGCTTTCTGGATTAAGGTTAGCCTCTAGTTGATGTATTTAAATATTTGTGACCAATGCATCATTATGCAAAGAAGAAACACGAGCACTGCTCTGCATACCTGACCTGTTGACAGAGCAGGTTGTGATCAGCTCAGGTTTAAAAGTTGTATTTTATATTTTAAATTCCAGATGGTCATTCCGGGTGATGTTGGTGAGATGACAGAGTTTCAGGAAAAAACCACGAACAACTCTCGCTTCATCCTTGAGTTGTGTCTCCCTAATGTGCAGTTGGTGCTGCCCAGCAAGACGTTTTATGAAAAACTACACAACAGGTAGGGAATTTATAAAAGGACATTAAATAACAGGATGGCAATTAAAGCAAAGCTGAACAAATTTAAATATAAGGTTTGTCATGTGTAATGTGAGATAAACTGGAGGCTCGTAAAGGATCTGACATTTAAACCTACATTTAAACACCTATAATTTTATATTTGCTGAAAATTAATAATCAGTTAAAAAGTTTAGAAGCCAAAGTTTCATCCAGGGATTTGAGTTCCTCTGTAAGACACTTCTAATGAGACAATCTTCCTTCATGTCTAAAATGAATGTTTATGATATTGTAGGATAAATAATGACCTGCTTCTCTGGGAGCCCACTGCTCCATCTCCAGTGGAGACTGTTGAGAGCATGCCATATGGAGTTGGCCTCTCTGTCGCCAGTCAATTGATCAACACTTACTCCAAGGACAGCTTCAGCCAGTTCCGCTCTACTGGACCTGAGGGTGAGTCAGCAAGAACATTTCACATGATTTTACAGACGTTTTATACTGCAGTAAAAGTTGATAGAGATTCTCTGTGTTGTGCTTTTAGAGGACACCAGCGGCTCAGAGGAAGAGAACATGCACTATTACTCTCCTGCCTCTGACGTGGGCCTCAGGTTTCGTAAGAAGAAAAAGCCCAAAGCTCAGAGCAAGACGTCGCAGAGTTTGTTTTCTGTCATCCTCAGTGTCAATCATGGCTTGGTGTCTCTACAAACTAATGCTAAGGTAAGATCACATTCATTTTGAATATCTCACTGTTACCACAGAGTCAATGTTAACAGCTTGTTCAACAGTCCGTGAGTTATTATCTTGTTTTTCCAGAGAGAAAATAAAACTGTTCTGAAAAACAAACATGGCGAGTTCTGGCTGGAGGTGAAGAACGCTGTGCTGTTCAGTGTCACGCAGTATGAGGGATATAAAGACCAACACTATATTTGCTTCCACACCAGTAGCATTTGCATGTATCACCAAGGTAAACTATGCTCGCCTTCTCTTATGTAATGGTGAAGATATTGATAATGTTTTTTTAAAATACACAAAAAACTACTATAGTCTGGCTTCATCTCTGCTGTTTCGTCATTCCCAGGACTCATGGATGGCGGAGCCGTTGTCTCAGACATCAAGTTGCCGTGCAGGACACATCCCCATTGGTTAGAGCCAACTATCTACCAATCAGAGACCTCTCCTGAGAGGTCCTCAACACCCTCAGAGAGTATTGGTCTGGAGGCCCGCAGCATGGTGTCTGTCGCTGTCAAAATCTCTTCACAGAGTGCAGAACGCAATGTCAAGGTAGAGCACTCAAATCACTCACTGTGTTTTTGTTATGAGGACACCATTCTTACCCTTTTCAACCTTTTTACTTAATCACTTTTGAATATGAAGTAATCCCAGCATAAGAGGACTACATTCGACTTATTGTTTGAGACTGGGAGATATAAAATGGCCCAGTATTTCAGAAGAGGCGAAGACGAAGCAAAGATTGGAAATTATTGATAAAAATAAAGTAGAAATTTGTGTAACATAATTTTTCATCTATTTGGTCTTTTTAAACAGCATGTGAGAGATCCAATGACTAAAGACTGTCCTGATATTTACTGCGTTCGCTCAACCTCAGACTGTCATAGCGACATTTTCCCTGTAGATGGCGCTATAGTCAGAATTATTGATTTTTCTGGCTCCACTCTGGAGCCTAAACCTGAACTGCCATAGTAACATTTTGTGCTGGGAACCACCAGAAAAAGTTATGCATTGATTATTGATTAATTCACAAAACAGCACATTCAGTCCATCCGTATCACAATTTAGGCAGAACCGGTGTTAAACGTCCATCAGCCAGCTCTCTTTGAATGTGTTGCTGCTGTGTGTGTGTGTTCATGCAGGAGTTTCTGGTTGCTGTCGGAGTGAGAGGAGCAACACTTCAGCACAGAGTTGTCCCTCTCAGTCTGGGCTGGTACGACCAGGTAAGAAAAAACTCTTACTCACCTCTTTTATTCTTTCACATTCACATGAAATATTCAGAAAATAATAAAATGGAAAATCAGACACTTGTGATCTTATTGCCACTTTGTTTCCAACAGATTGTTGACTTCTTGAATATTTCTGATGAGCCTGTGTTGGGTTACGCTCCTCCAACGTCTGTCACCACCCTACATCTACATCTATGGAGCTGCTCTTTAGATTACAGGTAAAGAACCGCCTCAAAACTGTAATTTATTTCACAGTCATAACTTATCACTGCATTCATTCTCATGTGGGATTTGTCCTTCTCTTTACAGACCCCTTTACCTGCCGCTCAGGTCCCTGCTGATTGTCGAGACTTTCAGCATCTCCAGCAGCCTCTCTTTAGACCACTCCTCTTCAACACTCAGGTATTAGTCTCCTGTATTTGTCACTGGTACAAAGTTGAGAGACGTAAACGAAGCTGAGTTACAGAGAGATTTGCTAAACGCAACCTGTTATTTGCAGGATCATTCTGGACGAAGCTGCTCTGTTCCTCTCAGACAAGAGCAATGCAGTCTCTGTTAATCTAGCACGTGGTAAGTTGTCTTCAGTAATGATTTGAAATAAACTACATGAAGTGTTTAAAATGCAGCTTTGTTCAATGTTTCCTGTTGGATTTTGTCACAGACTACGTCCAAGTGGTCGACATGGGAACACTGGAGCTGAGGATTACAGCTGTCAAACCTGGAGCGGATGGAAAATTGGTAAGAGTTGTCTGTCTCTAAATGGCCATGTACATTTTAAATGTCTTCTCTCATGAACCAGAATCGGTCATTTCTACATTTTCATCGTCTGTTGGGTGACAGGTGGAGCCGAGATTTGAGCTGCGCTGCTCCAGTGACGTCATTCACATCAGAACCTGTTCAGATTCCTGCGCCGCCCTCATGAACCTCATCCAGTACGTCGCCAGCTATGGAGACTTGCTGCCGCCTGCAGAACCAGAGGCAAAGCATAGCAGCAGTACTCAAAGATCCAAGGTCAGCTCAGCAGTGACACCAATTATGACAATTTCAAATCCCTACCAGTCGCTTGCTAAGTCTGAGCATATGTTCGAATAGGCGGAGTTTCCCAGCCGGCCCACATCTCAGACCCCTCTGCTTGCTGAGACCGAGCAGCAGATGTTGCAGGATCTGATGAGTGAGGCGATGGAGGAGACAGATGGGCAGCATACACCTGGGATACAGCAGAACGGTGAGGACTTCGCTCAGTAAGCGTTAGAATTGTAAATCACTGTGTCTATGAGATTTTATAACGTTTCACACATCTGCAGGTGCACACGAGGAGAGAAATCATGACCACGACCCGCCTCACTCAGACTTGTTCCTGTTCCCAGATGAGAGTGGGAATTTTAATCAGAATCCCAGCCCCACTTACCCCATGCTTCACTCTCCTCTCATCACTCCTGTCCCGAACCTGACCCAAGAGACGGATGACTTTTGTATCCTGGAAACACCTGGTTCCAGAGGAGAGGTTTGGATATACTATCTCACATGGTTATGACACAGTTTTCGTGAGGTTTATGTTGTCTGACTGTGAGAAATGTGTTTCAGGATCGTGATCAGGAGCCAGTGGTAAAGCGGCTTACTTCAAACCCAGTGGAAATTAAACAGGATCACTTCAGTCAGCCTCTGTATGGGAACGATTCCAGTCGCGGAGCTGTGAACTTTCCCATCCCAGAGGTGCGTTACCTCATCAAGGAGATCTCTGTTATCTGGCACCTTTATGGTGGGAAAGACTTTGGGAGTCTGACTTTCTCAGCGTCTCCTGCTAGAAGCCGCGGGTAAGCTATTTAATAGTGCAGAAAATGTTTGAATGTGATCAAAGGGAAATTGACTTTTTCATTTTGTATCCTTCTCTCTGCCTTGCAGGTCTACACCTCATTGCTCCCCCTCTCAAACTCCAGTCAGACAGGCCAGTGCTTCAGGACGGGCAGGAGGTGGAAAAGGGAGGAACCATGATGTCCTGATGGAGATCCAGCTCAGCAAGGTAAAGTTATTGTGATAAACTTTATGGATCATATAAATGCCTTGTGTCATTTCTTTGTCGTTTACCACCCTTTCTTTTACCTCAGGTGAGATTTCAACATGAGGTGTACCCACAGGCCCAGGTGGCTTCTGGGTCGGCAGCGGATCAGCCAGTCTCTCGGCAGGTGTTTGTCGTGCAGGACTTGGAGATTCGAGACCGACTTGCAACTTCACAGATGAATAAGTTCCTCTACTTGTACTCAAGCAAAGAAATGCCCCGCAAGGCCCATTCTAACATGGTGAGTAACATGTTCACATTAACCCAGTCAGGTGTTGACCCGATGTAATGTCTTGTGTGCATTTCCTCTTAGTTGACAGTTAAAGCACTGCACATGTGTCCGGAGTCGGGGCAGGCTCCTCAGGAGTGCTGTCTGCGTGTTTCCCTGATGCCTCTTCGTCTCAATATTGATCAGGTACAAGACTCAGATACGGATCATTTTTCCTGCACACAGCATCTTCAGTAGCATCTTTATGTGACACTCCTGTTTTTTGTTTGAAGGACGCACTGTTCTTCTTGAAGGACTTCTTTACAAGTCTTGCTACTGAAGTTGAGTTTTTCTCACCACCTGCTCAAGAAGGTAAAAGGGCTCATCCACACACACGCATACCTGTTGTAAACCTTACTTTCAACTAAAAGCTGCTTGTGATGTCTTTTTTCGCAGCGTTCTGTGTTTCCACAAAGAAAGCCGCTGCCCCTGAGATCTCCTGCAGCTTCTCCAAGCTCGCTGGCAGCAGCCAGGACCCGGCACCGATCATTTCAGTGCCTGCACAGAGACGTTTGAGCCACAATGGGTTTTCTACATCTGGGAGGGAAGAGGCCAGTGACAGTGACACTCTTTCTTTCAAAGACCAGCCAATCTTCTTTCGGTCAGTGTTTGAAGGAAACAAATGATGAAATTATTTGTGAATAGTGACTAAATTGCTTTTTTATATTTGGTAAAATCTTCTTTTCCTAAAAGGGAGTTCCGATTTACGTCTGAGGTTCCAATTCGCTTGGATTACCATGGGAAACATGTTTCAATGGAACAGGTACAATGTCTCAGAGCACTTTGCATTAACTCCACATTAGGTTATTAGTGGTTTATGAATAACTTGATAACTTCTGTGTTTCAGGGAACATTTGCTGGAATCATTATCGGGTTGACACAACTGAACTGTTCAGAGCTGAAACTGAGACAGTTGTGCTACAGACAAGGGTATGTGTATCACAGTAATATATCAGATGAGACTGGTTGTTAATTCCAGATGTCTATAATATGTGATATATCAATATATATATTCCTCTGTCTTTCAGACTGTTAGGTGTGGATAAGCTGTTTTCCTATGCAATAAACGAGTGGC
Source organism: Paralichthys olivaceus (assembly GCF_024713975.1). NCBI lineage: Eukaryota > Metazoa > Chordata > Actinopteri > Pleuronectiformes > Paralichthyidae > Paralichthys > Paralichthys olivaceus. The sequence continues at coordinate 15,676,394 of NC_091104.1, read as the reverse complement.
TGAATGACATAAAGAAGAATCAGCTTCCAGGTCTGCTGGGTGGTGTCGGACCAATTCACTCACTGGTACAGTTGGGTGAGTACAGAACGTGATTTTAATCTGGTTATAAGCCTTTTTATGTTTTCAGACTTATTTTATATATGAATTTACATGGCTAGGTATAAAGCAAAAAGTGACACCAGTATTAAGCAGCTTTCAGACTGGCACTGAACTCTGCCCGCTTTCTTGAAAGCCAGTTGCTTGAGACATTTTCCGGAACTCTTCCTTCCAGCCCCGTCGAAAATATCCTGAATATGCCAGAGTGAGCCCATGTGACAATGCACCAGGAAAATGTCCCACACTTAACATAAAATTCAATTTCCTTTTTTGCCATACTCAGTACTAGTTCAGTTCCTCTTTAAAGCTGCTGTGAATATCTTGTATAGTTTATGAGTTTACTATCAAGGTGTGTCTCTCAGGTGTTTCCCTGTTCTTGAAATGAATGTTTTGTTCAGTTCAAGGATTCAGGGACTTGGTCTGGCTCCCGATCGAGCAGTACAGGAAAGACGGCCGGATAGTCCGCGGGTTTCAGCGCGGCACAGCCTCCTTTGGAACCTCCACTGCTATGGCTGCTCTGGAGCTCACCAACAGGATGGTGCGGACTATTCAGGTAAACAAGCCTCTCCGCTGTCAGAAAAAAGTCTGTATTCACAGTGTTTCCCACAGATTCTGTCATGGTAACTATCAGTGTTGTGACTATGACAGATGGCTCTTTTGTCGATGTGTTTGAGAGAGGATAGGCTGAGTGAATCAATATGCACAGCTCCACAATGAACAGTGTTTCCACTAATCTGAATTACTTGCCTTGAAGAGTATTTAATATTTTAAAATATTACATTTTAGATCTTAAATATTCTTAATTATGTTCATTTAAAGTTTCTCCCATCACTCTTTTAAATAAGTTTTTCTTTTCTTTTAGAGAAATGATTTTGCAGCGTGGATCAGTTATAATGTCTCTATTGTAGTTCTTTCTCAACCATACAGACATTAACACGCTGTAATAAAACTACAAGACCAACGTGGAACTGATAACTTAACAGAATGGTCAGAATTTATCTCATACAGTGGGAAAGACTATGGACACTGATTGTCTGTATTTTGAGAGATGTGGGATTTTGAGGGTAATTTTCAGCTTCTTCACCTTATCTTTAAATATGGGGTAGTAGTTTTGCATTTTACTTTGAAATCTGTAGAAACACTGGACAGTGCAAAACACTACATTTAGAGATATTTTATGTTGTTACAAGATGTGTAAAAATACTTTCGATTGATTGTGAAAGTGTGGGAGATTTTTAATAGTAATTAAAGGAAAACACTGGTTCATAAGAATTGTCTCCATTGAGGAACAAAGAAATGCATAGTTTGTCTAATTTTCAGGCAGCAGCAGAGACGGCCTACGACATGGTTTCTCCAGTGCCTGATGAGAGAGACTCAAAGAGGATAAAACGGTTCTCTCATTACGGACTGGCCCATCAGCCTGTGGACCTGAGAGAAGGTGTAGCCAAAGCCTACACGGTGGTAAAAGAGGTAAATGAACCTGGAATGAATATTCCCACTAAAGTGACACTAACGAAAAGAAACTCTGTTGTTCATGTGTACATGTGACAGCTCCCCAAAAAGGAAAAAAAAAAAAAGTGTCTTTGGCGCTACCTGGTGGTTGCCTGCAGTGTAAGCCATAAATCCTGCCTCCTCCATGTTAGTGGATGGCATATGGCCCAAACTTAAAAGTCTAAATATATGTTAAATTAATTTTTCTCAAAGATGGTTTCTGTCATTTTAGGTAGTTCTTATCACACTGATGTTCAAGTTTCACATTTTTCTGGTGCATTTGGTTTTAATTTAATTATTCAATGCTATAAAAACAGGGTGAAATGTCATGATTGACAGCTGAGACCGATTCACTATTGGTTGAGTGAGTGTATCAGCAAGACCGCGTTGTCCATCTTTATTTACACTTTCTTTTTTTTCAATATGTATTACTTCTCTGGTGTTTCCATCTACAGGGGATCACAGACACTGCACTGACCATCTACGACACGGCCACCCGGGAGCACGAGCAGCGCGGGATGACGGGGGCGGTGGGTGGAGTTCTCCGACAGCTGCCGCCAGCTGTAGTCAAGCCTCTCATTATGGCCACCGAGGCCACCTCCAACGTTTTGGGTGGGATGAGGAACCAGATTCACCCTGACGCTCGCCAGGAGGAATCGCAGAAGTGGAGGCAGGGCGAGGAGTGATTCTCGTTGCCGTATCGCACCTGAAAACCATGACTGTGCACAAGCGAGAGCTGATAAACGTGTTGGAGACCTTGCTCAGATAGGTTTTTTTTTTTTTTTTTTTTTGGAACATCGCAGAGGCTCATCACAGCACTGGTGTAAATAAACACACTGTTCATCTCGTGGCATTTTGAGCTTGTGTCAGCTTACCAGTTCCCTCACAGTGCCTTCATGGTTGTCAGCATCGTTTAAATGTGTGTTCAGTCAAAGGGATGTATGAAGAATGATTCATTTGTGAGCCACATCATCTCTATGTGGATTTTGATCTGTTGTAGATTAGACAAGGGCATTTTAGATATGAAATCACGATACGCTGTTGTCTCATGAAGCGCAAACATTGGCTGCATTCTCCAACAGCTTTGTTTACAAGTTCTGTGTGTGGTTACGTTCGCTCACTCGGTGACGACAAACACTAATATTGTAGGTGTAATGACTCTTAATTTATATAACACATACTGTATGTGGGCCTTGTTATTTACTGTAAATAGTCCTGATGTGTAACATTTCATGCAAATACAAGAGGACAAATATCAAGACTGAATGTGTTCTGTATGCAGCACTTTTAAGTGACTTGAAGGTTCACTAGCCCAAATGAATGGTATACGGGAGGATTTACCAAATTCGTTATGAAGTTTCACAATTTTATTTTGAGCTGTGATCAACATGTAATTTTCACAAAATCCTGAAAGCTGCTTTCAACATTTAGTAACAGTTTCAAATATTTTTTTCTGTTTGCTGCTCACATATTCAAATTGTAGATACAACCTTGTAAAAGGAGTGAGGTTGAGTTAAGATCTTCAAGCAAAGTCCTAATATCCTGCTCAAAATCTTTTCTTCCAGTGTAATTTTGAATATGAGTATTTGACGTGAAAAAGTTGTGTTGCAGATATTTGATTTGCTAATTTTTGTGTTTATGTGGAAATAATATTTCCTGTACATATGTGTACAGTTGATTCTTGAATTTGTATTAAAAGCATGAAAGGGAATTAAAAAACAGTTCAAGTCGCCACACTGCAGTGTGGTTATTGCGCCTTGTTTTTAGGCCTCTGTGACCAGAGGCATTATGTTTTCGACTGTACACACGTTCCATTCTTGTGAGTATCATACATCAAGAACACCTTGAGGGAATTTCTTCATATTTGCTATAAACTTTATGTTGGACTCACAAGAAGTCTGGAGAAAATGTATGTAGACAGAAACTGCACTGATTGGTGGAGGCATACCGCAAGGTGGTAATTCTAGTATTTCTCCCCACCAAAGTGATTATGTTCTTGTCTGTGATTGTTAGTTTTCAGGCAGGATTATACTACCAAACATATTTCTATGATATTTTGTGGAGAGGTTGGGCCTCATCCAAGGAAGAACCTAGAAGAACTCAAGATTTGTTGTGGATCTGTGTTCGGGGTGGTTTCAGGAATGTTTTTCAATTACTTCAAAAAATCAAGAATAATTCTTCAAGAATAAATCAAGAATAAATCTTAATGAAAGAAATCCTACATGTTTAGGAGGACTGATATTTATGAGTGTGTGCAATTTGGTGCAGATCCAATTAAAAATCAGGACCTAGTGAATTTAAATGTGGTTTCATAAGGTGGCTGTTCATGGAGGTATGTGCTCTGAGTGGCATTAATGTAATGGGACTAAACACCATTCTAGAGATTTCCTGCAACAAAAATTAAGATCTGTGTGAATGGATTTTCTGTTTGTTTTCAATGATTTTAATTTCTTCTCTCTGTTCCGCAACATAGCTCTTGCTTTTATTCTGAAAAGGTAACCGTGTTTTGGTGAGCTTTATTTTGAAATATATAGCCAGTGAAGTCGGAAGTTGTTACTGTTGGCATGGCGACAGCTCGAAGCCATGTCTTACTACAATGTGAAGTTTTCTCTTTCATCAGATGTCACACGTGTGCAGACCACAGGCTGTTTTATAGAAGGACGATGGTGGACGTCACTGCTGGTCTGAACAGTTTGACCTTTGACCCTGGATCCACCGAGGAAGAGAAGACGGTCACACACCTGCGTGCACGTGCGGCTGGACTGACATTTAGCGGGTGCGCGCACGCTCTGTACCTGTGTAAACTCGTCCATTCACTGAGGTGATTCACCTGGAACACACATGAATAACTTTAAAACAACTACAAGCATGTAAAGTTCATATAAAGTTCATATAACGTTCATATAAAGTTCATTTAAAGGAGCTGTTGTAAATCAATGACACTGTTCCATGTGTCCTCAGAGGTCACGGTGCACAGCAGGCCTCTGCCGTGACACCAGCAGCAGGAGATGGTGACCTCTGTGTGGGGATAGTGGGAGCAGGTCACCTGGGTAAACAGCTGCTCCTCTCCCTCCTGGAGATGAAGGACATCAAACCATCGCACATCAAGGTCTCCACCAGAAGCCCTGAATCTGCAGGTACATTAATGTGTAGTCTAAGCAACACTGTGAAGAAGTCTACGTTCATCCACGTGGTCTGATGCAGAGAAACTCCCACTAAATGAACCAGAGTGTGAAGACTTTGGCCAAGTTGTCTGATAAATTAATAAATACTAATAAATGTGTTGTGTTTTCTTCTCTGCAAGTGAAAATGTCTTTACTCACAAAATACTAATAATCCAATGTTTTAGAGAGTAATGGATACAGTGCATGGTTGGACAAATATGAGCACAGATACCGTAGACAGATAAATAGATAGATAAATAGGAAGGATGGACACTCTATTGACTTTGTGTGTTAAAAAACTACAAAAACTATAAAAAATAGCAGCTTGTAATAGAATATATTGAATAAAAATGCAAGGACAATAGAATAAATAACTTGATTATTAATAATATGCATAAAAATATATATGTTAAACTAAAAAGTAAGTCAGAGAAGAAACTGTTTTTGCAGACAGTTGGGTAACTAAGAGTTTAAACTGAAAGAGTAAAGCTTATATTGTTATACTTAATATACTGTTTATTATTATACTGTTCTTATATACCTCTGTGTGTGTGTCTGTCACAGGGCCCTACATTTCTAGCGGTGCCCCTGCCTGCATGTATTCTGTTTTTGTTGCTTTTGTGTTTCAGTTGAATTTGTCCCGACCGGTGTCGAGTGTTTCTTCGACAGTCGTGAACTGGCAGCGTGGGCAGACGTCCTGTTCCTCTGCTGTCTGCCCTCTCACCTCCCCAGAGTCTGTGGCCATCTCCGCTCTCATCTGTCAAAACACTGCCTGGTGTACAGCTTCATCTCTGCTGTGCCCGTCACCAGGTAGCGCCACATTTTTACACATACAACTCATTTTAGACAATATATGTGAACGCATCCCTTCTGTGAATTTCTTCTTCAGATTGGCTGAGCTTCTTGGACACGACTTCATTCTTAAACCACAATATGACTTTGTGGGCGGTGATGCTGCAGACGTGTGGCTCTCCTGCTCCTCTCTGTCCACAGCTTTGAAAGATCCTTCACTGATAGAGGCATCGTGTCCTCTCACCACGAGCGGTAACATCATGCTGACTTAGTGCAAACTTTGAACTTGTCAGGTTACATGAGATGTTTGAAATTTGATGCAGTGAGGCCTCTCACTCCCACCTGTTGAACTGGCTTGTGACTCCTTATAGGTGGGATTTCTCTGGGCGTGAACTGGGTGTGTGCAGTGTTGTGCAGCCTGCTGAATCTCTGCACCTCTGCTGGTCTGAGATCCAGTGATGCTCTCTCCAGGATAAACAGACTCTTTGAGGGGACATGGACGGACACTGTGCAATTAACCACAAGTAGTTTCATGGGTTCCTCTTATGCATCCTCCCTTCACGAAGATGAGTGAGTACAATGCTGTATTGTTAAAGATTGCTGCTCGTGTTTAACTTAACAAATATACAGTTCACAATGACAGTGCACACACACACTGAAGCTTTTAATGACTGCTTTTATTTTTTCCCTCCTTTAAGGCCTTTTCCTTGGATTTCTCTCACTGAAGCTCAGACCAAGAAGACACCACTGCTGAGGTTTCTGTTAAGTAATAAACAAATGCAGCAGTGCATCTCTGCATCATACAAATCACTGCTGCTGACACCAGGGACATTAGAAACTCACACTCTAAAGTAAACCTTATATTCTCACAGCAGTCAGTGTCATACATGTCACACATAGTTTGAAAAGCTGTAATGTAATATGCAAGACTACATTTGAATAAAAGGGACTCTTTAATATATTTTGAGATGTGTATGCTATTTTTTAATTCTGTTTAATATTTTGTTGTATGTATATAAAAGAAAAACTTTTTGTGCCACCATGGTGATGATAGTTTTCAGGATGTCCCGTCTGCCCCGCTCTTGTGGAGAAGGCCTTGAGGGAATTTCTCCAAAATTGGAACAAACATTCCCTTGGACTCATAAAACATGTTTTTAGCTTCTTGACATTTTTCAAATTGTGACCAGCTGTCGACTCAAACATCAACTGATTCGTTTCAGGGGTCAAGGGTCAATCGTCACAAGGATCTCATATGAATAGATGTGGACTGATTGGTTGGAGGGGGGGGGGGCATATACTCGCTGGGTATTCATTCTAGTTTACAATGCGAATAAAACAACAACTCATAGTATTGCAGCAGTATATAGTCGGTATATTCTGGATGTGTCGCAAATACAGCATAATTGAAAATGGTGATGAGAACTTGTCATTCTGATGTTACTGCAGGAAAAACACAAAAGACAGAATAGATTTTAAAAAATATATAACAATGAAATAAAACAAACTATCACTCTCCTTATGACTCAGTTTCAGCAAATTGTTGAAAAAACTATTTAAATATTAATTCCTACATAAAATGAACATAAGAATGTAAATTAAGAAAAGAATTATTACTTAATAATTGTTGTATGTAGTAAACAACTACTTGAGTGTAATAAACACAACTGTACAATTACGAAGTCTGTAATTATCACTCTGATCATATGCGCTCAGTAAAAATGTCCACATCCTCTGATCGGTTTCTACTTCGCCTCAGATTTGTCTCTTTTCGTCAACTCTGGAGAAAACACGGAAGTCTTCACAGATTCGTGTGCGTTCCCCGTCAGCAGCAGAGGCAGAGGCAGCACCGTGGAGGTCTGGGGCAGGACCGCAGTGACATGAAGGCGTCTCCTCTCGTGGCCTGATCTGGCTGCAAGTGACGCGGTGTCGAGGTATCAGATTGTCAGGGCTTAAATCTTTGGTTTCGACCGCAGCGCGATGAGTTTGTGCTCCAGCGAGGCAGCTAGCTAACGGGGGCTAAGCGGCCGGCCAGCTAGAAAGCTAACAGTTAGCCAGGATGGAGTGAGTTATGGAGGCCGGGGGTCACCACACACACACACACAACACTGCTCTCTGTGGCTGTAGCTCTTCTTTCACAGCCTCTGCTTTGGTTATCGTGGTTCATAAGTGTCCGGTTACAGTTTGTTTAGCTCGTCCAGCCCGTGTTAGCAGCATGCTAGCTCCAGTGTTGTCATCGCTCTTCCTCCCTGAGGTTGGTCGGAAGAGGCGGGGTTTCATCTCTTTTTTTCCTCTGGCCACGCAGACTGAGGTGTTCGTCTTGTCTTTACAGCCATGGAGAGATTGGAGGCGACTTCAGAGCTCCATTCCCGGCTGTCATCCCTCTCCTTCTCGTCTTTCCCCGGGATAACATCCAATCAGAGCGACAACAGACCGCCGGACAGGTAACCTGTTGCTGCTGCAGACTATGTCATCATGCTGCTACAAAGGGCTGACACGGTCCGCTAGGGATGCTCATTGCATCCCATTGTCATCCTCTTTATAGATACTTGATTTTCTTTTCTGCTGCTTTTCTATCTTCAGTCTCCAGAACACAGATCTGTCAAAGAGCTTTCCCCAAACAGACGACCAGGCTAACATGGATGATATCGAGGAGGATTCAGGGCAGCCTTCAGAGGTAATTCATGTTTAAGTGTGTTTGATAATATGTCAGTCAGTGGCGATAAACAGTGAAGTATGATCTCATCAGTTTGATGTAATAATGGGTCTTGTATGTGTGCATTTCAAGGGTAATGAAGAGGCCGCTGTTGAGCCGGCCCCAGGGGAAGGAGGCGAGGAGAACAACAGCGCTGGGAGCTGTCAACTCTCCACTGAGATGAAAAGTGAGGACCTGCTGAGTGTGTCATCATGATGCCTCCTTTGTTTTATCTACAACTCTGATTCAGAGGTTTCCTAAATCGGTTACAGTGTCAAACAAGCTCTAGAGAGATACATCCAGAATGTTTTAAAGGCGTATCTAACCCAGATGAATAATGATCAGAGGTGCTGTTATGTGTTGTGAACATATTGCTTTTGGTTCCTCCCGATGGCAGCCCAGATGCCGCCCCTGAAGCCACCGACAACATGGACATCTGCTACACTGAAGGAGCTGAAGGCGAAGCTTCGATCGGAGAGGGACAGCGTGGTGACGGTGTACCGGGGCGACATCATGACGGTTCACGTCCCCACTGTCCCCGAGGCCAAAAAAGTGAGCTGGGAGTTCGCCACAGACGGTTATGACATTGGCTTTGGCATCTACTTTGACTGGACCCCCGTCACAAACCGGTCCATCACAGTGCACATCAGTGAGTCAAGTGACGATGAAGATGAAGAAGAGGAGATGGAGGGTCAGTACAGTTAGCTTTTTCAAAGCATTTCCTAGATGTCATCATCTTCTTTGTCTATGATGTGTTGACTTTGTGCTTTGTGATTTCTGCTGCAGGGCCTGTCAGTAACGGAGATGTGGAGAAGGGCTCCAAAACCCAAACCAACTCAAACTTGGCTGAAATCTTACCGGTTTATCGCCAGGACAGTCACTTGTCCGTCTTCGGGGGGAGCCACGATTTTCCAGGTGAAGGAACGTACCTGCTGAAGTTCGACAACTCCTACTCACTGTGGCGAAATAAAACGCTTTACTACAGGGTTTATTACAGTGCTTGAGATGCCACTCTATTGTTAAAGAATGTTGCTCTTATCAACATTTATTTTTGATTCCGTACTTGGAAAATGAAAATGAAGTTATAATATAAAAGGTTAAATATAGGCATATCTATTTTTTATCACTATCAGCTTATGTTGCTACATGTTGAATTTACAATATATTGTCAGATAATTTTGAATGCAGCATTTGCGTCTTGCTGATAGATATTTGAAGAAGTCTTGCATACGTGCCATGTTCTCATGTTTGCACTGTGCTACTTGGTCAAGTGCCCGTTAGAAAACATATATTGTCTTCAGCTGTAACATTTCTATGGTAGCAGTGATCAGGGAATGCCTGCACAGAATATATCTCATCAGGCTCGGTTCTTAATCAGCAGCGCTTTAAAAAGAGGTTTTCTGTTGCATATGTGTCTTTGTGCACTTTCTACAGTTATGAATGTTCTTTTGCTTTGTTGTCGTTATTTGTATTTATCCTCCAGCCTTGTACTTATACATTTCTTTCATATCTGTGTTCAATTTAATCACGTGATAATTCGGAATACAACATCAAAATACAAACTGCAGAGACATGTCCTCTGTCTGTGTTGGTCAAAAGATATAAGTTCAATGTCCTGATGCAACAGTTTCTCACTGTGCTTTTTATGACACAAATAAAAGCCATCCCTTATCACATAAAGCTCTTATTATGTAATATAGATTCAATATTTACATTTGCCTCGTCCCTCTCTCTCTCTTTGCTGTTTCGGAGGTAGGGAGCAGTTGTAATATTTAATCTAGATGTATTTTGTGCACCGGTCTATGTGAGATAAATAAGTGAAATCCAGCGCGTTTGTTTTTGAGTATCCTGGCGTCGCTTTGGATCCGATTGTGTTGGAAAAGCTTTGTTTCATCCTTGTTTTTAAAATTCAGCATTTTACCATGTTCACTTGTGTGCATGTTTCCAAAGATGTCACAGGTTTGGCTGCTAATGCCGTAAACATTTTCAAGCAACAGGTTTAATGCCTCCCTTGTTTGCTGTACTGTACCGTTCACTGTAAGTTATGATATTTGTTCCTGAAATTTATATACCACAATAAAGAAGAGATTGTCTAGTTTTCTTGGTGATTCATTTCAGGGTCTATTGTTTTAAGAAGTTTATTGTGCAGAAACAACATGAAACATTTAGACTTCTGGTGCATGTGTGTGTTCTCTCATTTCAGTCTTGTTACAGGTCCAGGATTAGAAAGTGCTTCAGGATGGTCCCCTGTGTTTCTATTAAATAGTGGCATTAGGGGATTGATGTTATTGTTACAGAGGTGTTGATGAAGCCAGGTTTTATTTTAAGATCTCCCTGAAGGCCAGTCACAATCCAGAGTTTCTTCTATTGTCACTCATCATTTTACTGGATTTCTGTAAAGCAGTAGTATAAGCATAGACTCAAATAGTTCTTGTACAATGCCATTGGAAATATGTTTTGGATTTAAATCTAAGTTTGACGTTCATTAAGTTAGACATTAATAATGACTAATGATTTGATCATTTTTAAAGGTTTGAACTGGAGATACGCAATAACATCTTAAATGTGCTGTCGAAAAATTTCATCTTATGTAAATACACAGATATGAATATTTATCATGATATATACAGACATTTCAGTATATTATCTACATCTTGTGAGAGGTAAATTGAAGACATTCCAACTAGTTTGGGTGTATTATACAAACTACATTATATAATTAGGTTTGTGGTATATTTAATATATATTATATTATTGTATATTACCTACTGTTGATGAGACATAAAAACAAAAAAACACCTCAGTTACCACGATGATGCCTCAAGATGAAAAAAAAGCAAAATACAAATTTGAATTAAGTAATCAAGTAAAAGTATAAAACATAATACATAGAACTTTATAATAACATGCTGTTTTTATGAGGGGCCAGGCAACATAAAAATATCATTCACCACTATGAAGCCTCAAGTCGACAAAAAATATATCTCAATAAATCATTCATATTAAATAATTTAAATGTGTAAAAATATATTTGCTATATTGTTCATTATCATAATCTATAACCCGCCAACCAGGATATCAGATTTGAAGAATAACATTATATTATATCCTGGATAAAAGTTTCTCATAGAAATCCGTTGTTTACATTCAGCAAACAAACAAACAGATAAAAACATCTGATGGAAACACACATCTGTTGTTTATAAATGTTGTGTTCTGTTATAAACAAATGATAAAAACTAAACTCGCTCAATTGAACCCGCGTTAAACCCAATTAACTGCACCTCGTCACAGGTGTGTGTTTCTACTGCGGCCTCCAGGCTCAGCCAATCAGAGGCGTTTACGGAAGTGACAGGTCGCGCCAAATTTGCGACCGCGTTGTTTGCGGCAGCAGCAGCGATTTTACAATCCGAGTCCGAGCAAACAACAACAACAACAACAACATGGGGAAGATGAACTTCTACGTGCTGTGGTCCCTGCGTGACGCTCCCCGCCAGTTCATCAGGTGTGTGTCACATCTCCATGCAGCCCTTTCTCCAAACACGACCATTCATCTCCAAACACGTTGTTCCTTCACTCTTGGCAGCAAATCCACCCGGAGGTGTTTCCAGGTCCACGTCCCGCTGCCTCTGCCCAAACAGCTCGTCATCTTCGGGCTCGGCGAGTGGAGAGGAGGGGACGCTACCACCATCTCAGTGGAGGTGGTGGTCAGTGCAGAGGTGCAGGCCCAGACGATCGGGACTCTGACATCTCAGGCAAGGTGTGAGGAACACTGGGTCGAGTTCAGACAAAACGAGAAACAGAAATCCACCCAGGTCTAAATGTAGGAACTCATCTTTGGATATAGGTGTCTTACCTGGGAAGGAGAGTGGAGCTCAGACATCACCTCAGTGGCAGCAGAGAGGGGCAGGAGGGGAGTTTATGGAAAGATTGTGCTCACAGTGTGTGGAGAGGTATGAGGTTTTACTTCAGCAGGAGAACAACCATAGGTTACACATAAGTTACTCATTTCTGTCTGCAATTCAGTGGTTCATGTACAATCTGTCACACTGAATAATCATGTGCAGTCTGTTACACTGTATATACTCTGCTCACAGTGTATATATTCTGTTTACATTGTATGTATAATATCTATTCTATATATCCTTACATTTATATTGCATGTTTACTTATTTTTTCTACTTTTTTTGACTGTCCTTTTTGCTGCTGCAACACATCACAGACCATCTTATCTGTATTCCAAAACTGGCCCTGCATCTCATATAACCGAGCTTTATTCTTTTTAACATTGCTTATAATTGAGTTTAAAAGACAGCGTCTCACGGGTTCTTTCTTGGCTCAGACTGTTTTCACTACTGTGACGACTTGTGACTGGTCACAGGATAAATCGAGCGTCCTCAGCAGCACTCCTCTGGCTCAAAGGAAATGTCTGTTCCCGGAGCAGTACAATGCAACTGATCTCTGCAGCACTCTGCACCACACTGCTGAAAATGAAACGGTAAGAGAAGGAGAAGTTCAGCAGTTCTCCTGTGCTTTCAGTGCAACAATTAGTCATTGTCCTGGCTTGCAGATTACACTCAACTCCTCACAGTTGTGTGACAGCGTTTCATTTGCTGAGATCCAAGTGAACAAAATTGACACCAGTGTCTCCACAGTGGGCAACAAACCCACAGCTTGGCCCACGGTAAGAATCACGCTCAGAACGATATGTTAATGTCTGCATGTGACGTGTGTAATTTAGCCTGTGCCCACGTAAAAAGGAAAAGACACCGAGGCGGACGGTGATCAGTAAAAGAGGCCACATGACCTGGAGCTCTGAGGACATGGACAGTCTCACTGAGGACATAGACCAGGCTTCAACCCCGAAGAAAAAAAGGCTGTACAGGATGAACAGCCAGGAAGGAATGACAGCGCAGATAAAGAGTGACAACAGAAAAGGTCAGGAACCAAAAAAACCGATTGCCTCTGAAATCACAAAATGGGTTTCGACAAAGATCTTGATTCAGTTTCAGTGTGTCCATCGAAGCGCTGGAGCCACACAATGTGTCTGAGCGACCCCGACACTGCCGTCCTCATCGGTGGAGAGACGGCAGATCAAAACTACTGCAAGGATTCCCTGTGGAAGCTCGAGTTAGGTCAGTGGAGTTCATTGAAATATTTGTTCAGGCATTTACGAGTTATAGTTTCTTGTTTATGGCATCAGATTGTAAGTACATAGGATAAACTAGGATGGCACGCATACCTCCACCAAGGCCCAACAGTCCACTAAAATTAAATTTAATTGTATGTAATTGCAGTCTCTTACAGAAATCAGTCCTTTAAACATGACTGATTTTTTTCTCGATCAAGTTCCACAAATTCTATGAGAAATCAGTGTAAATGTCAAAACATACACTATCACACAACCTATTTAACAGGAACTTCCTGGATCTGATCCACATCTGCACCAAAATGTTACAGGTTCTTCCCTGATTCATACAACACCCTTTCAGCAATTGTAATCTTTACTGTAGATTTTGCCTAGTTTTGCTAACAAACCAAAAAAACGGGGAAACATCCTTGGTGGAGATAATAAACCCCTAAAATACTTTTTTTTTTTTTTTTTTTACACCAAATTCATTGTTACTCATCTCAGACAGTGACTTCTGGTTTCCCATGAACTCATCTGCCTCTGGACCTGTTCCACTTTGTGCCCGAGGACACTCTGCAACCTACGACCCAGACTCCAAGTCGGTCTTTGTGTACGGTGGTCTGAGGGAGGGTCAGTGCTACAGCGAGCTGTTCATCCTCAACACTCTGACCTGGAAGTGGAAGCTTGTCACTGTGGGTTTGTTACTAACATGTTGTAGTTCTAAAATTCTTTGCAGCTACTCAAGCAGAGATGTTTTTCTTCCTCTGTGGATTTTCTCGCTGCAGGCAAAGGGGAACATTCCCACTCTGGCGTATCACTCTGCACTGTTTTATAAGAAAGAGCTGTTTGTGTTTGGTGGAGTCCAGCCAGGACATTCGTCCGGGGATAAATCCTGCAGTAATGCTCTGTACATCTTCAACCCAGAGTTTGAGCTGTGGTACCAGCCCATCGTGGAGGGCGACAAACCTCTGCCTCGGTTTGGGTCAGTGCTCTTTCTCAAACACAGCTGCAGTACATTTACTGTGACACTTCTTCTTTATTTTCTTTCAAGATTAAAATGATGTTTGTACCGAACAGGCACTCGGCCACACTTCTGTCACAGAGGTTGATGATATTTGGTGGCAGGAAGACTGCAACCTACCTCAATGATCTCCACGTTTTAGATCTGGGTAAGGTACAGATTTGTTGGCTGTGATGATGTTGTGTCCTGGATTGCAGTGACATTTATCTTTTTTCCTCCTCGCTGACGGAAGGATTTATGGAGTACACAGCTGTGAAGTGTGGGAACATGCCACCATTGCCTCGAGGGTGAGAACAGAACCAATCAACCTTGAGATCTGTCATCAATGGACCCATCTGGTTTCAGTGTTTTTACACCTTGGACGGCCAGAACAGCCTTTGAAATTATGGCTTTTAAAACTAAATATCAAAGTCAACATCCAGTATTGTTTTTTTTTTATCAGGGAAGTGAAATGATGGAATTAAGTATTGAAAAAAATTTATGTAAAATAATAATAGTACAGATGAAACCCTCCTGCATGTATATTGACAGGTTCCATGCGGCGGTCCCAGTTTCAGACAACAGGATTTTAATCAGTGGCGGCTGCAGTGCAATTGGAGCGCTCCAAGACGTACATATCTTCAGCACTGGTGAGAACTGATCCTTTTCTGATTATTTCTGCTAAATTACGCGATTTAACTCAAGTTTAAGGTTGGTGTTTGGCTTTAAGACAGACGTTACATTTTCTAAGGTCAAACACTGTAATGTTTTCATTGTCTCCTCCTGCCTCGATTGGTCCTCAGATACCAACATGTGGAGTTCAGTGGCGTCTCCCGTTCTTTGCTCCAAACCCCGTGCCGGACACAGCATGCTGAGTTTGGGCTGCCCTGTCCTGACAGACACAGAGAAGCACGAGCAGAGTGAAAACGTCAGCGTGTACTGCACAGTACTGGTGTTTGGTGGGTCCGACTGCTCCGGTACCTTCTACAATGACACAGTTAAGTGCGCAGTGGAGGTTCCTGGTGCAAAGTGATGGATTCATCAGAGAAATGCAAGGACAATAGTTTTTTTTTAATTCTTTGAAAAGATGGAGGATAATGCTTTGATCTCCAAGTGTGTTTGTCTGAACAGTTCTTTCAACTTGACTTCTTTACATGTTATTTAATTGTAATTTGACTGCTTAGACCTTACTGTAGCCTCTGTTTTATTCTTTTATTCTATTCTTTATTTATAACCTTCAGTAAAGAGCTATTCTACCACCGTGCAGCTTTAGCCCTGCAGGTGGTTACCGCTTTGCATAACAAATCTTTTTTCACATAATTTACCTATTCCCAACATATGCTGACAGCAAAATGCTGGACTGTTTTATACTATTTAATATCAAAATATTAATAAATATTTTAACTGAACTGTGTCTTCACTTTTTAATATAGTTTTTACAGTAACAACAATAAAAAGGATTATTTTCAAAGGGTTTTTATTAAAGAAAGTATGAAGTTACATGTCTATAGCGGTTATGTGCGAAGATCAGAAGGTGTGTCTGGTTGGCAAGAGGGGTGGCTCACTTTGAAAGCCTCGATCTCAAGTAAGGTTTGATTTAACCTTTTGATGGTTGGAAACTGCTCAACGTCCACTTTGAACCTGGTGAGAAGAACGACAGATGGGTCATTTGTATGAGGTTTTTAAAGTTCAGAATACACAGGGTGGATTTCATGTATACAGAAGGTTAAAAAAGACAGGCTAACTCAAGTACAACATTCATGTTCTTGTTCAGGGTGACCTTACCTCTCTGCATTGTAGACTTGTGGGACCAAACAGATGTCAGCCATGGAAATCTGTAAGATATGAAATAGAGTCAGATGATAAGTATCTGCTGTGTCCCACTGATAGGTTTGTTAGGAATATGATGAGCAGGCTCCTACCTCATCACCAACACAGTATTTTCCTGCTGTTTGCTTCAGGATAGGCTCCAGAGCTGGATGAGAACAAAATAAGCATTAGAGTAACATTTTAAAGAATGACAGGAGATGGATCTTTGGAATAATTCTGTTACTAAGACTTAACTTCCACCAACCTTGGAAACCACGACTGATGAATTGCTGAGCCCACGGCACCTTCTCTGCCCCCATTTTCTGGATCACATACAAATTCTGCAACATCCATGGTACGTTTATAGCCTTAAGTTGAACTACATTGTGACATTCAACAATTGTATTATTTCCTCCACCAAGGAGGTTGTGTTTTCATCTGATGTCAGTCAGAATTACACAAAAAGTACTGGACAGACTAACAAACTTGGTGGAGCGATGCAGAATAGATCAGGGAAGAACCTGTTTTCCAGATCAGTGGGCAGATTCTGAATTTATTTTTTCACTTTAACATTGTGAGATGGGGGGGATGTATTTAAGGGACTAATAGTCCTGTGTTGGTGCAAATACGGATCCAGATCTAGTGAATTTAAATGTGGTTTCATAAAGGAACTGTGGTAGAGAGGTATGCTCTGCCATTCTAGTTTCAAGTGTGAACCCACAAGTCTTGATATTAGTACTGATACCATTTCAACTGTCTGCTTCAGTTGTAACCCACCTGCAGTGGCTGTATTCCAGAGGCAATGACATCACTGATCATCCGGACCTGGGCCCGTTTCTTCGGGTCTGCAGGAAGGAGGCGGGGTCCTGGCCTGGTCTCGTCGATGTACTGGATCACTGCCAGCTGTGTGAGCACACGATATCCTCATTGTCCTCAGTGTTACAGTTTCATGTGTAAAATTAAGTGTTGGGATGAGTTGGGTGAAGATTTGAGGGACTCACTGACTGAGAAAGGGTGATGCCATCGATTTCCACTGCAGGCACTTGTTGCATGGGGTTTAGGGTTTTGTACTCTTCAGTGAGCTTGAGCACAGAGAGAGCCTTTTTGAGACTAATGCAATTTTAAGTTTAAACATTTCAGTCATTTGTAGCTGATAACACATTTGTAATTACCTCCACCAAGACAGTTATGTTTCACCACTTTGTGGGTTTGTTTGTTTTTAAGCAAGATTACAATAAAAACAACAGAACAGATTTACAACTAATTTGGTGGACGGATGTGTGAGAGAATCCATTAAATGTTCGTTCTGATCCGGATCAGGGGATAAATCCAGGAAGTTGTATTCACTTTAACATTTTGAGAGAAGGCATTTTTCAACATTGTCACTGTTTTTGCAGGGAAAAATTAATGAAAAAAAAATCAGGCACATGTAGGAAACTGAAACATGGGGCCGTTGGTGGAGGGATGTGCTTTACTGCGTGCCATGCTAGTTTAACTATGCACACCAGATGTTAGAAAACATTACTTGGAGACGTCTCATGCAACAGATGATGTAATGAATCCAGTGAATCTGTGTATTGTACCTGCTGACCCCCATCTTTGATCAGATTGACTGGAACCTGGTCGTACTCTATTCCTTTAAGAGCAAAAGCTGTTGCACAAAAAAGTTAATCATCATCTTGATTACTGATTTAAAATAGAGCTGGAAGATATATCATTTGATATCAATAATTATCACGATAAATGTCACATTATCATTATGATTTCTTTTAAGATTTTCTTTGTGAGCAGAGAATGGCAAACACTTGATAAACAGCAAAACATTTTGCTGATCTGATACACCGCCTCGCTGTGTTTGCACAATGCTTTTAATTCTACATGTATATATTGAATCTTGATATTATCTTAATGTTCAGCCCTAATTGCAACAATCTGTGCAGATGCTGTCTTGAGAACTCACCAATGCGAACCCTCCAGGAGCAGGAGCTTCTGAAGTATCCATGGAGAACAGGCTGCACAGAAAGCCACATAAAAACAGTCAGTCCATGAGAAAACACGTGTCACACTTCCTCTTGACATAGTTGACTTTCCCTGTGTCTGCAGTAGTTCACCTTGGTTGGAGTTGCCATGGCTGCTTGGCTGTAGCTTTTAACACAGTGGAGACTAATGCAACAGTTCTTCTACATCCTCCTCATCCTGCAGCAGCCAATAGGAAGCGATCCTAAACTCCCTCCTACCTAATCTTTGGTCCATGACTAAGCAACTTTTGGGCTTTCATATGGTTCACATTAGACATCTGACACACACACACACATTTGGCAAACAGCTAACAGAGTTAATACAGTACCTTGGCGAGGGACACGAGGGGCAGGTGCATTGTTGTGGCTGTTGTCACTTTAATTCAAGGGATTAATTATAAAGAGTCACATTTCACAGTAAAGTCCCACTTCCTGTCATTTAAAAAAAAAAAGAATGCTAACATTCTGTAGCTAAGCTAACAACACTTAAGATGTTCTGCAGAGATTTTGGTCACAGTTCAGCCTCTGGTTGCATAACTTCCTGGTCATGAAGCAAAATAATGATTTCGTCCAATGGTTGCTCGGCTTTACGCAGCGTGGGCGGGATGATACGGAGGTCCGGCTTAGGGATTGGACAGAAGGCGTCCACTGTGGTCCAATCAGGCTGCGTTAAGTCATGGGAGGGTGCGAGCGCGGAGCGAATCGCCGGCCTCAGCTCCCCCTGTCAGAGCCCGCCCCCCTCAGGAGGTGCGACCCTGTCAGGGGAGAAAAGTGAGAGTTGTCCTCCGCCGTCCTGCCTGAAGAGCTGGTGAAGATCTAGTCCGTCTGGGCCACTTCACATCTGCAACATGGCGTCGACAGCGTTAAGATCAGTGCTCAGGACTAAGGTAAAATTATACAAGCTTCTCAAACCTTAAAACTTCCCATGTGCATTATATAAGGGGGACTAATTAGTGGGATTAATTCCACATATATGGGACAAATTCAGTTTTCTCCTCTTTACACCTGATGCACATTTTAATGCATTAATAAATGTCTCCTCTCTACCCACTTGACTTTGTCCCTTTCATTACTCTGTGGTTGCTCATTAATCTTCCAGGCCTCCAGGCTGCAGCAGAGATAAGCTGCTTGTGTGCAAACCTACAATTACAGCTTATATTTATTGCATGTATTGATGATCTGTGTTTTTTCCCCCTCCAGGTCCCACTTAAAGTTGGCCGCATGTGCTACTCCTCCTCTTCAGTGGTGAGTGGGAAACAGGACACACTGAGTTGTCAGCGTGCTGTCACAGTTTACAACCAATGTGTCGGATGATTAAATGCAGTTGTTGTGTCCTCGCAGCCGAACATCAAGCTGTTCATCGATGGGAAGTTTGTGGAATCCAAGACTTCAGAATGGCTGGATATTCATAATCCTGTAAGTGTGTCACCTGGTTCGGATCTGTAAACACCACTCATTCTCTTCACAAACATGCATATACGCTCCAAAGTTGATTTTAGCATGATGTGCACTGTGTAAGTTAGCTCTGACATAACACCTGAAGCAAATTCTACAGAAGTTGCTGAACATGTTGCATAATGTTTAACGACACTGTGTCTATAAACCAGTTTGTGTTGCTGAACAGCCCAAAGCAATTTATAGCAACATTGTGGTTGTGACCTGCAGGTTCAAAATGTTCTGTCAAGTGTTAAACAAACGGGTGTGTTCACTGGGGTCAAAGAACAAGATACTTGTCAAGTCATGTGTGAATTAAATGACAAATAAATATTTCTGTCATTGCCGATCAGTGAGGTGGCGTTATTTAAACCCCAGCAATAATTCATAAACTAGCATTTATAAATGTGTTGTTAAGGAGTCAACATGGAAATCCATTATTTGTCTCTGATGACCTTCGACCTGCACATTTATGAAACTGCACATAACTCCGTTAAACATCTGCCAGGATTCAACTGGCCTCAGTAACTTCAGCTGGACTCAAAATATCCCTGATAATACAAACTAATTAATGTTTTTTTAAGTTTTAAAGTTGTAAATTGACGCTTTTTAAATCACTCCTCTGCAGGCTACCAACGAGGTGATCGCCCGCGTACCCAAAGCCACTCAGGAGGAGATGGTGGCTGCCGTGGACTCGTGCTCCAGAGCATTCCACTCGTGGTCTGAGACCTCCATCTTGGCTCGGCAGCAGGTCTTTCTCCGCTATCAGCAGCTTATCAAGGACAACATTGTAAGTCAAAGGGGTCAGAGAGTGCAAGGTGCACTGATGGAAACTACAGTTTCATTTTCAGCATTTACTGTTTAAAATACAAATCTTTAGCTTATATTTAACCTGGTGTTGAATATAAAGTACAGAAATGTTCTTGTGATTCCAGAAAGAACTTGCCAAGGCCATCACGGTGGAGCAGGGAAAGACTCTTGCAGATGCAGAGGGGGATGTGTTCAGAGGATTGCGTAAGTTTAAGTTGCTCACACGCACGTGCACAGAGATACATTTACAGAGGGCAACAATTAGGTAAACATTTCCTTGTTATGTAGGCTTTTCGTTTGTGGTTGGAAGAGGGGGTTAATAAGTTATACCAGCTCTGAACAAAGGGTGGTTTACTTCACGAGTCCTTTGAACCATAGCACCATATCGTTACAGTGCAATACCTGCATTGTGGAATCTTATTTAGACATTTGCATTTTATTCTGAAAATCAATTTTTCCCTTTTATTAAAAGATCTTTAAACAGAGCTCATTTGTGAGCAGTTTTAAATATTAACTTTTTTATTCGTTCTTTAGATTTTGATATTACTGCCGTATGACACAAACAAAATGAACCGAATTAACTTGTGTGTTGCACACTGTGTTTTGTTTTTTCCTTTGCAGAGGTTGTGGAGCACGCCTGCAGCATCACCTCCCTGATGCTCGGGGAAACCCTGCCCTCCATCACAAAGGACATGGACACCTACACCTACCGCCTGCCCCTCGGGGTGTGTGCAGGCATCGCCCCCTTCAACTTCCCCGCCATGATCCCTCTGTGGATGTTCCCCATGGGCTTGGTGTGTGGCAACACGTACCTGCTCAAGCCCTCGGAGCGAGTGCCAACCTGCGCCATGCTGCTCGTCAAGATGCTGCAAGATGCTGGCGCTCCAGACGGGACGCTCAACGTGATCCACGGCCAACACGCCGGTGAGAGCTGGACTCTGTTACCTTTGGTCGTCTGAACTTGCTGTTCTGTGTCTGAACTTGCTGTTCTGTGTCTGAACGTTATCTTCAGCGCAGAGACAAGTTACTGTATGTGATGGAACTGTGATAATTGCAGGTGCAGGTTAAGAAGGACACATTCAACATGTCTGATAACATAACATCTGAAATCTCTATGTTGGAAATTAACAACAGTTTTTTTGTGTAGTGTGCAATCAAATAGGGAGATGACTGAATGCTACCACTCATCAATACAGCTCATGGTTTTATTTAATTTAATTTTTGAAGATATTTTTCAAAAATATTTTTGTGAAAGAGCAAGTTCATTTTTGCATCGATGAATCTTTGCTTATCAGCTTTTTTAATTCACAACAACCAGGAATCTCTTATTCATTCCATGAGTTCGGTGAATGATTTCCTATGTAGCACAGTACCACACAGTATTTGTTATGGATGAATGTAGCTGTTATAATTGATGCATATTTAAATGAACACTTGTCTTTTACTGTCTTTCTGGCACAGCTGTGAATCTGATCTGTGACCATCCTGCCATCAGGGCGATCAGCTTTGTCGGCTCAAATCAAGCTGGGGAGTATATTTACGAGAGGGGCTCTAAAAATGGAAAGAGGGTCCAGTCCAACATGGTGAGTATCAGCTGCAGATGTCCAGCAGGTGGCGACCTTGGCCAACAGATTGTTGCTGTATCTTGGAACCTGTGGCTGTTGAAGAGAGAAGGTGCAAATGAGAAACTGCAGCATCTGTGTGCAGCACTGCAGAAATCCAATCTGTGAAATATAAACGTTCTGCCTTTTTGTTTTTACTTGTATCCATCCATCCTTTCCACCACAAGTTTACTATGTAACATTAGTCGGTCGTTTGTTTGTAATTCCCTGATATTATCTTCTCCTGCTTGACTAACCAGTTGCTCTAATGTGGAGATCAAGCTGCCGAGGGCTAACCACTTCTCATGTGCTGCAGGGCGCCAAGAACCATGGTGTGGTGATGCCTGATGCCAATAAGGAGAACACTCTGAACCAGCTTGTGGGCGCAGCGTTCGGGGCAGCGGGACAACGCTGCATGGCTCTGTCCACAGCCATCCTGGTGGGCGAAGCACGGGGCTGGCTGCCGGAGCTGGTGGAGCGTGCCAGGGCTCTGCGCGTGAATGCAGGTACCGCGCCCCGTCACCCCACCTCTATACATCCCGTCTCTTTCTACTGAGCCCTTTTTCTCCCTGAGGGCCTTTGGTTTAGTCATACCGGGGCCACCCAAGCCGCCCTAACCACACCTCTCGCCTTTTGCCTTGTTGTAACTTCACATTGGACTTAGCTGGGAGCGGAGGCTTGTTGAGTCAGCCATGCTGCAAATTTGTGGTCAGATCTGCGGCCCAGACCTAAATAGTGATTCACAGCATCAAATCCTGACGTGAAGCAAAATAGAGAATGATTCTCCCCGTTTGCAATGATATGGACTCTAATTTGTGCAGTACACAGGAAACCCCTAAGTATCCATCTCTGAGGGAGTGCCTCAGGGTGCCCCTCGTCCTGGCTTTTGTGTGTTTGTGGCAAAAGAAGCATCCGAATGTCTGCGCTCTTAATGTGCTCACATCGTGCGATCGCCATGACGTGTAACCTTATAGCCGGTTGTTTCGGGGGCCCTGCTGTAGGAGACCAGCCCGGTGCAGATGTGGGGCCTCTGATCTCTCCCCAGGCCAAGGACAGAGTCTGCAGTTTGGTCCAGAGTGGCGTGGATGAGGGCGCGAAGCTCCTCCTGGACGGCCGCAGCGTCAAAGTTAAGGGTTACGAGAACGGCAATTTTGTGGGTCCCACCATCATCGGCAATGTCACAGTATGTAGGTTTACTCTTTTCATGTGCCCCCCCATAACTCTTTTTACATCAGTGTACCATTTTAAATATATAAATCAATCATGTTCACCTTTGTGCTCTTACAGCCGGAGATGAAGTGCTACACTGAGGAGATCTTCGGGCCTGTCTTGGTCGTTCTCGAGGCAGAAACTCTGGATGACGCCATCGGTTTAGTCAACGGGAACCCCTATGGTAACGGCACGGCCATCTTCACCACAAACGGCGCCACGGCACGTAAATACACTCACGAGGTGGACGTGGGCCAGGTGAGTGGCTGCAGCCTCCAAATGTGTTCCTCTGTTTTGGAGACATTCACGTCCCTCTGTCATGTCGATGCAGCATCTCCAGCCGAGAGTACATTTCTGTTTAAACATCATTACAAAAAAACCCACCTCCAGGTTAAGTATAGCCATGTTTGCCCCTTACCTAAAATACACATGTCCGGCAACCCCCTTCCCTCCACTTCCCCAACAGACATGACTACAAATAGCTACAGCAAATATCTGTCTGTTCACTGAAAACAGGGGGACATAGAAACAATTTTCCACGTAGCACTGGAGCAGGGGAAATCTTAAATTAAACTCAAAAGGGATTCCGGGGTCCTGTTTAACATTTAGGCATAAATACGTCCAACCTTTCTCCCTGTTTGTTTGCCTGTGGAGCCTAGTTATGCCGTGTGTTTGCTGTTCACATGTCGGGGAATGCTGTGCAGGCCATGTGCTGTACTCCTCTCCAAACCTCGATGCAACAAACATCTACTTTTTCTTTTTTTCTCCCCCCTGCACCTTTGCCAAAAGGCCTCAGTGCGTCCAAACTTACTCCTGCTGTTTCAAACACTCTTAACCAACGAAGCCATGCCTCCACTGCCTTCATAACAAAATGTTTTATTTAGTTTTTCTTCCCTATCATAAGAGCATGCTGTGCTTTCAAAACGGCAAATATAAGCCACAGGTTGAGCCATGTTTATTGTGCTCGTGTAAGCTTGTTTTTTAAACAGCATAGATGTACCACATCTCTCATCAGCCACATTTTACTCATGCTAGCAATTTGGGCTCCTGGGGAATTGCTTTACAAACTTGCTCTTATGGAAATGAGAGGGACAATACTTGTTTTTTGCAGGTCGGAGTCAATGTTCCCATCCCTGTTCCTCTGCCAATGTTCTCCTTTACTGGCTCAAGAGGATCCTTCAGAGGGGACATGAATTTCTATGGAAAACAGGTACGTTTTTGATACAGCAACACGAACAACAACACCAAAGGGATGCTCGGTAAATTTAAATGTTTTTTTCCCTCTCCCTGCAGGGCATCCACTTCTACACACAGATCAAAACTGTAACTTCGCAATGGAAAGCTGAAGATGCCACATTGAAAAGTCCTGCGGTTACCATGCCAACTATGGGACGCTAAATACTCCATCCAAGTGCCGGAACAGTTTAATAAACCTTCGTCCACACACAGATCAGATTTATTATTATTCAATGTGAATAGTTCATAAACACGAAATGCTCCCCCTATTGATAGAATTTATATTAGATGTGTATATATAGATATTCTGTATATGTAAAACACACTGGCCAAGATTTTAACAATGCAAAACGATCAGTATAGATGTTTGAATGGAACCATGTCATTTCCTAAAATACAACAATGCCATGGTTGTCATGGATACACTGTATTTTATTTCAATAACCCACACTCTTAAGAGTAAACCTTCTTAGGTTTCGACTTGTGATATTTTCTTTTTTAAACATGTTATAACAGAATTCAAAGAGGCAACTCACACCATATATACACGCATGGAAAGATATTTATAATGAACACAAACAAAAACACATGATGACACTCTTGTGGGAAGCGCACAGAGCAAGAGGCAAACAATCCAGAGTGTGATGTGCAATGTAGAGGCCACACGGAGGTCATGTGGTGTGTATATTCGGCAGGCTGTTAGGGTTCGAGGGTAGAGCGGACTCAGGCGCCTGGGTGATGAAGGTTGCCGGGGAGAGCTCCTCTCTAATTCTGGAAGACAGTCATCATTAAGCGACGCTAAAACGCGGCCGTCTTGATAAATCACATGTAGGCACCAATGTTCTCACAGCCAATGCTTTTTCAGCTAAACATGGAACGTGGGACCAAGAAATCTGTGCAGGCTTCGTAATTGCAAGGATGAGGTACGACTTTTATCACTGCACACATTCCTTTAGTGTCTTACCCGGCAGCATCGCTGTCCACGAGGCTCTTCTTCTCAGCGGAGGCAGACAAAGCCAGATGTTGGCTGACTTTCCTATCAGAAAAATGCAGAGCTGCAGTTAAATACACATTCTCATAGAGAAAAGCCATGTTTTAGCACTCTGGTGTGTGTTCACTGAGGCCTGCAGCATGTTTTGGAAAGGGGGTTAGTCAGGGTCAGCACAAGGCACATGGACTTGGATGCTGCTGACTGACGCTCTTGCGCTGCCAAATGTTCTGTGTTATTCTGCTGGACTAGGTGCCAGACCACTGTTAACATGAATATATATCTCCTCTTGCCTGCTGTGATCCCATACATCCAGATCCCCTGCACACTCCTCTGAAAATCATGTTACCAGCTGCTCTCTGCCCACAAGTGTTCAAAGAACAAAATAAACTGCTGGTGCACGTGAAGAGGGGCCAGTAGGCTCAAAGCAAATCGACGTGACCAGATGTTTGTTTCCAAGCACACGACTCTGCGGCTGGGCCTATTTTTACTATTGTGCCCAGACTCTTTCTTCATTCTTTTTAAGCAGCTGGATGGAAAAGAAAATTGGTCGAAAAACCTAACTGATGTTTTATGGTATCCTCTCTCTGCAGAGAAAATGGCTGTTTAACACATTAAATAGAGGGAGGAGTCACCACGAGTTCAGCCTGAACTGCTGCACTTTGTTCTTCAGAATTAATTGATGCAGGAGCAGAAGGATTATAAATTGATTTGAACGTTATTACCTAGGATGAATACACAGTGAGTGATGAACGAGCAGCCATCAAGCCTTTCTAAATCAAACCAACAATTACTAAGGAGTTTTATTACCTTTCCCTCTGCCCATTCATTTTAGCAAAGAGGAGCCTGAGCACTTGTTCCCTCTGCTCCCAAGTGAGGTCTGAGATTTCAACTTTGCTGCCTGGTTGATGTGTCCTAAAAATAACAGGAAGATGAAATCAAAATTAATATTCCCCCATATGTGTTTACATTTATAAACTGTATGAAGAGTGCTGAAGGGAGATGACCTCTGAATGTGCTGCAGGTGTCTTGCTTATAATAAACATGAGGAATTAAAAATATCACAAAGACATACACAGAAGCACAAGTCGTGGAAATGATGGTAAGGGGGACCCACCACGTCGCGGCTGCCTCCATGTCTGAATAGACAGAGTTGGTACTGTGAGGGCTTTTACGGAAGGTGCGGATGGGTGGGAACTTTAGCTTTCCTGCTGTGGCTTCTCTCAGCCTCCAGCGATAAGCCTGGACAGCCTCCTTTTTGTACTGCAGCCTGCTGGCGGTGATCTCCTGCTTCACCTGAGCCAGTGACTCGTGGAAGAACTGCTCCAGCTCCGTACGCTGCTCCACAATAGTGCTCGCCAGCCGCTTGATGTGCCCCAGTTCTCTCTCTCGCACGCAGAGCACCTTCTGGAGCTTCTCCAGCTCGACCTGGTTTCTGACCAGCATCTTCTCCTCCTTTTCCTCTCGCTGGAGTTCCCTGCCCTTTGGGCCCAGAGCTTTCTCTAGGGACATGACCTTGGCCCTTAGTTTAGATAGCTCATCTTTCTGGGCTGCCATCTGAGCTGCATTCTTCTTTACCATCAACTCGCAGGTTTTCTTGGTGAGAAGAGACAAGAGCATGTTAGTGAGACTGATGACACCTTGGGAAGTCCTTTCATTTTCATGCCAGTAAAGACGTAGAACAGATAATGATTTGCTGTACTAGCCTGTGCTGCTGAGTGAGCGGCCAAAGCTTCAACAAGGTGGATTTACTGCCTTGATTTACTGTCATCATTAGAGGTGAGATTAATGTGCCCAATATTTATTTGTCTTAAAAGAATCAGTGCCAGAAACCTGCAAAGGAGAAGCCACTGAATTTGAACCCGTACGCCAGTGGAAACTGGCCACAACCACTGACCACCGAGAGGCTGGGTAGTAGTCGGGAGGTTGAGGGGGGAGGATAGGAGTGGGACCACAAGCAAAATACACAAGGTCGGCACAAGTAAACAACACAAGGGAAAAAACCACCTGAAATATATTCTGGACAGATCTGACAAGTGTTCCATAACTGAAATGATTGAAAATGACTCCGACATGACTGGTCCCTGTCCAAGGACTGTAGGCCCCTAATAGTAGCTTCGCTGTTAGCTGTCTGATGCCTGAAATACAAACCTTGTCCAGGGCCAGCGAGGCATTTTGCTTTCCCAGTGAGTCTGTGAGTTTCTGCAGGTCCTGCGCCTCCTTTATGTGATATTTCAGAGCTTCGTTGAGTCGCACATTCTCCTTGAACACAGAGCGTGATGCATCGTCCAACTGCCTGAACAGTTTACAGCAAAAACAAATTAGAGTTGGTCCACAAGTGATGACACATCATTATGGATCTTAACATTTTACGTGACACAGCTTGCGTTTGTGTCAACATGCAGAGAATTTCCCAAGTCAAATAAAACAAATGTATTACAAACCAGAAGGGCACTCACACCTCCCTGTACCTCCGCCATTATTTGGATCTTGAACAATTGCACACACTGATTAGTATCAGTCCCCTAAACTTGACTGTTCTTTTTCATCAAGATGAATTATTCTCAGAGAAATCAACCAAAATGTCTCACAATGTCAAAGAAAGTGGAAAGAAAAAAATAATAATCCTGGATTGATCCCTGATTTGGATCTGCACATAAATTGAATGGATTTTTCTTTGGCCTTCACTTCATCCTTTAACAAGGTTTTGTATAAATCTCTTGAATGGTTTCTGCGTAATCCTGCTAACACCTTGGGAAAGGTAAATATTTCCAGACTGGTAATTAGTAAATATGGATGGACACTAATACCTTGAGTGGTACTAAATTATTAAAGACCACTGAATCAATAAGCTTGGATTGGAGGGCCTGCTCTCTCACTCACCTGCACACAGTGATACAGGTCGACTAGACAGGGACGCTGCTTTTAGTTACACATTACAATGGCTCTGATCAGATTTCAAATGGTCCTGGTGAATTACAAACTGCCCCACGAATGTTTACTTCTCCTTCATTATTACAGAACCGGATTAAGCAGAATCAGTAAATCGTCATAGTAACGATACCCATCCCAGGTAATGTGAAGACCTTGAGCTCCCAGCATGTTGCACACAGTTTAAAGGTGCTCTATGCATGTTTTCTTCCTTCTAGCTTCTAGATGGTTGCAGGTGGTGGTCACTTGTTAAGTTATCGTTGTATTTACAACACAAAAGGTTATAA
Source organism: Paralichthys olivaceus (assembly GCF_024713975.1). NCBI lineage: Eukaryota > Metazoa > Chordata > Actinopteri > Pleuronectiformes > Paralichthyidae > Paralichthys > Paralichthys olivaceus. The sequence goes on along the minus strand of NC_091104.1, from coordinate 15,647,705 downwards.
TACACCTTCTGAGCCAAACTCAGGGCAGATGCGACACTTGTGACTTAGGAAGTGATGAGATGGGCCATCATGGCTGTGGCTATAGTTGGTAAGAATGCTAACTTCAGTAATAAGAATAATAAGAATAATAATAGTAGTAACTTCAATTTTTTATAGCACATCTCAAGGGACCCAAGAAAACTTTATATATTTGAGGCAGAGGGTCAGATTTAAGGTGACAGAGACTGAGACAAGGACAGATTGTATCATATGCATTTTTAAACAGGTGAGTTGTGAATAGTTTTTGATATGTCCCAGGGGATGTTGCATTGCAACCCTCTATCGGCAGAGGATTCCAGAGGGCGGGGGGCCACCACACTTAAAGATCTGTCTCCAAAAATCTGCAGTCTGGTGTTGAGGATGGTGACCAGACTCCAAAGTATAGGCAGCAGGAGTAAAACAATAGCTAACACTGGATGTTGTTTTCTACCGCTGTTGACAGCTCTTGGCCAGTAAAGAAATTATCCTGAACTCGTAAAGGTTTCTGCTGGAGCTGTTCATGCTAACGTTGGCCATGCAGCAATGGTAAAAACCTACAAATAGCACCTTTAGAGTTAAATCAATGACTGACACTAAGACCAAAGCGACAGGACCACACCAGTAACAATGTTGATGTTATATGAGTTGTAAAAAAAAATAACTAAACACTGCAGAGGCGAAATATACATCCCATGGCCTCAAAAGTAATAAACTCTGCTCCTCCACAAACGCTGAGCACTCTCCTCCCTCCAGGACGCTGAGGGGCGGCCTCGGATGTGATCGTTGGCTTTGGTGATGTACACTATCGTGAACATGACGAGCTGGTGCGGTCGGGAAAATAACATTAGCTCTAGTTATATATATATTTTTAAATAAATAAACAATCATGGGAGTAAATTATTTCTTCCGAGCACATGAAAGTGCAGTTGAAAGAATAAAATTAGATTGTGACGGGAACAGTAGGAAAACACTCACACAATGGCTTCACTGTGGGCCCGGTCCGCCGCTACGGCTATCGCTTCCTCGGCTTCTCTCTCCAGACGAGCCTTCGGGGAAATTCAGAAAAATTGCTGCACTGTTTCACCTGAACATTATTTCATCATCATTTCACCACAGCAGCTATTATGGACCCACTCTCTGGTTTCTTAACCACTTAACCTAGGGCCTGCTACAGTATCTTCTTTTAAAAGCAAACTAAAACCACAAGCCTTTGATTAGTGTGTCACTGAAGAGCAGCAATCTATTATATTTACTGCTGAATCAATATTATTCTCACTTTAATTTTTTAAAACTATATATTTAGTTTTTATGACTCTCCATCTTAATTTTATGTCCCTTGTCTTACTTTTTGTCATTCTGTTTCACTTATTTTTATTTTATTCTCAACTTTAAACTTATTTATATTTCTATATATGTAATTTCCTCTTATCTAATATATTTTCATCTCATATCTTAAGCCATGTCATGTATTTATTGTGTATCTTTGCTTTTGATCTTGAAGCAGATTGAGTCTATGCTAGTCATATGAAATGTGCTATAATAATAAACTTCATCATCATATGTTATTATCTTCAAGTGGGATAATTTTAGATCTCTCTTCTCCTCTTGAACGTACCTTTTCTTTGAAGAATCTGCATTCCATTTTGTTTAGGTCTTCCCGGTGCCCTTTGTCAGCACTATCCATGCTCGCTCTGATCTACAAGATAAAAAAGGTCATGGATACAGGTAGCATTTTAACACAAGTACCTGACACCCTCTCTCATTTTGTCTTGGTCAGGATTTTCCTCACATCACACAGCTCCTGCTCCATCTGGGCCTTCTTTGTCTGAAACTCCTTAATCTTCCTCATTCCATCCTGGATCATGTTAAAGTCACTGGACCTCTTTCTGAACAGATCCTTCATCTCGCTGAGTTGAAGTATGTAATCTTCAGCCTGTTGAAACCAACCTTATAATTAGATACACAAAATGAAAAACATTCAAACACATTAAATGCAGACTGTAGCTATAATAATGTACTGCATATACAGTAGTGCGCATACACACGATTGTCCAGTTCTTATAATAGAAATATAAGAGAAGAAAAAAGTTGTCGGAAAATGATTTATTTGTCATAAAACTTAAGCAGTGGACATGAAAACCAATGTAACATATATGTTACTCTTAAGTATGTGTATCTGCTGTAAAGAAATAAACTTTACCCAGTTTTATATAGCCAGACAATACAGGGCAACTAGAAAGGCTAAAGTTTAACAATAATAAACAACAGTTGTGGAACAATTTAAAGACAAAGAAAGTGAAATGAAAAAAACGCTCAATCTGCATCCACACCAAACTTTAATGCCGTCTTGACTAATATAAACAGATTAAACAGGCTTCAGTTGCCCACAAGGAAACTGTCCATGTGGACTTAATCAGCTTTTAAATTTATCTGCATTCAAATGCTACACCAGAAGCCCCAAAATATTGGCGATTGCCCCCAGAGGCTAATTCATTATCAGACATTAGCCGGTTGGCTCCATGTTTGCTTCCTCCGAGACCCACGGCCCGTCCCGCAACCACATTTGGCGGAAATTGGTTCCGAAACAAACCAACAAACAGCTGCTGCTTCATTGCTCATAAATTCAGTTTGTATCAGTTACAGGGAAGAAGACATTGGGTCAAAAGTTCACACTGGCCATAATCCTTTTTTAAAACAGCTTAAGTACAGATCAGTGAGGCTAAATGCCTCAAGATGCTACTGTGGAGAAGCCAGTCTGAGCTGAAATGTGACAAAGTAACCAAAATCAGGAGAGAGTCAGCAAAACACTCACCCACAGACACGAACATGACTACTAAATGAGAGGTTATCAACCATCTGATTATAACCGTAGGCCTAATCGTTATTCTTCAGATAAGTTCATCGACATTGATGCAACAGGCTGCAGTATTTACACAAACTGGTTTACATCATTCTCTGTGACCTGTCAAATCGTGACCTTAAAAAACGTCCACCATTTGAAAGCAACAACGTCCTCCTTGTCCTCTTGCTACACGGTAACTGCATTTGGAAAAGTCTTGATAGAATAATAATTAGTTGGGTGACTAAATATCCTCAGAGCTTCATCATGTCTCTCCTTAGACAGACGCCTCCACGTTCCCTGAGTGCCTCTGATGGAGTGATTTCCATTAGCTAAAGACCACTTTCAAGATGATTTTATCACCTCACAATGAGAGAACGGCCGCCAACAGCTCGTCATGTCTTGAACTCACGTCTCTGAAGTTGACCACAGGACAGTTTGTGTTTTCCCCCTCAAGAGGACACATGTGACAGTTCCATACATGTCTAAAATAGGGATGTTTCAAGTTGGTCCAGCCCAGGCCTCTTATTTCTTCATCAGACACTCGTTGGGACTCTTATTTTACCAGCATGAAGTAAGAGCTGCAGGATTGAAAACAGCTGCGAGCAAAGAAAATGGTTTTTTTGTATCTTTTTTGTCGCGTAAAGCCACTTGAATTGTGTCGTGTCAGTGTGATAGCTTGATATGGTGGTCAGCGAGGATAGAAAGAGTCAAAATAAGTGTCTCTGGTGTAATGTCAAGTGGTGTATCAGAGTCAGGGTGTGTGCGTCATGTGAGGTAGTTATGGTTAACACATCAAGACCAGCAGGGTGACTGCCTTTCAACCAAGCGCTTTTCAATTATGCTGTTTTTTTGTGGGCTCTGACATGGATCAAAATAACGTTTGACCGTGTAGCAGGGCATGTGAGGGCTTGTTTTTTCTGTGTTATGGTCACTTTGTTTGGTTGTTGTTTTCTTACATAATAAGATATGAACATAATTACACACAGGACAGCTGTTAAAACACAGCGCAGCACATTTTTCACGTGCTGCAGGTTTTAAATCACGGCAATAATATGATCTATTAATAATCGCTATGAATGCGCTGGATGGGGCATGTTTTTTGGGACCAAAATGAAACTTGGGGTGAATTTCTTCTCTTGTGGCTGTGTTTTAAAATGAACTCACCAGTTTGTTTTGCTCCTCACGTGCATGGGCCTCTTGACTTTTGAGGCTTTTCTGCAGCAAACTGATCTGCAGAGACAAAAGAGAATAAAAACACATTTTGAACGTCTGAGCCCATCACTCACTGTCACAGTTACACCTTTACTAATTAACTAATTAATTGTGCATTTATGTGGTGTCGGAATAATCAGAAAAATGGGTTTCTGATTAGGAAAATTCATTTGAACGCCATCTCAAGTTGGAGCAATAACTCTAAAAGTCTGCAAAAGGTTTGGTGCAATAGTTGCTGGCGTCATCACTTATGAGTCAATTGAAACTTTTAAAATCAGCTCATTTTCAAAATTCATATAACAAAGGTTTTTTTAAGTCCTCCCCAATTTTTTATAATGTAAATTCAACAAATGTATGATCAAATTTTTTATTTTCTTTTCTTTTCTACAAACCTGGATTAAGGTTTATATTTATATATATATAAATATATATTTATATATATATATATTTATGATATAATATATTCATACTATTTAGACTAGGGTTCTTTATGAAATAAATTAGTTTTACATGTTATTTTCATAATGTGAGCACAGAGCAAAGTGATTTTGGCTTTTTTAAGTGTCCCAGATTACAAAGTGACTTGTCCAAGATTATGCTATTCAGGCAGAATTCTCTTTTTCAAAAGAAATGAAGCTGTGTCATCTCTCCTCTGAGTATCTCCATCCTTCTTCTGGTGTGGTTAGCAAACATCTTAAGGATCACAGAAAGGTACAATAACTTGATCTATTGTTTAAAACAGATATTGGAATAAGTCATAGAAGTCGAAATTGCTTGTTTATATGTAACTGTCCTACCGTCTCCTCTTTAGCAGCATCCTGTCTCTGCAGACAGCCACTGATATCGATGCTGTCCTTCTCCACGCGGTACAGCTGGCTGGTGAGCTCCTGGTTGGTGCGTGCCAGTTTGCCACAGGCTTCTTGATACTGCCTGAGCGACTGGTCTGTGACCTTTAACCTCAGCTCCCACAGGTTGGCATTGGTTTTAGCTTTCTCTATCTCAGACTCCCTGTCAGCCTTCACCTCCTGTTTGCCATCTTTCTTCCCCTTGCTGGGACAAAAGTAAATCAGTTTAGTTTCTGTTTTAACATCAGTGCACCATTATAAATATATTTACTCACCCTGCTTTTGCCTTTTTTACTCTGGAAACTTTCTTCTTCGGCATTTCTTCTGCTTTTACCGGCTAAATTATCAGGTAAGTTTGGCCAACGAAGAACAGTGAGCTCCTGTATCCTGCTCCCAGTGTTTGTGTGGTGCTGTTGCTATGGAGACGACGGAGCCGATGACAAGGTCACATTTCACTGCCACAGGAACTTTGGTAACCTGTTGTATAATTCATACAACTTTATCTGTGTACAAGTGTGTTTGTTATGTGTCCGTCTATTTTTATTATTATTGCCATTATTATTAATTCAATATAATCAAAATAATGTAACAATAATAATAAGCTTGATTTTCTATAGAATTTTCTGAACAAAGCCGCTTCACAATAGGATCAAATAATCAAACAACAATAAAAATGAAAAGAAACCTTATGGTTCAGTGGTTGAATTTAATTTATGGCAGATTATTGATATTTATGTTTAATTATTTTATCACTGCTGATAAACTGGATGTATACGACTAGAGTGGAGGCAGGGTTGTTACAACTGGGTAGGCAAAGCAGGAAATTGCCTCGAGCCCTGATCTCAGAGGGGGCCCCTGAGAATCGTTGATCACGTTAGTCCATAGCAAGGACTAATTTGACGAAGGGCCCCCAAGGTTCCTATTGCCTGGGCCCCTCAAAGTCCCTTGAAAGGCTCCTGAAGACAAGAGACCCAGGACACACGTGAAGATGGCCTCAAATTTCCTGAGCATATCTAAGAAAAACTGCAATTCTTTCTTAAAAATATGATTATTATGTCAAAACTTTCTGACAAGTGTGTCAGTATGAAATTATAACACAAGTTTTTCATCCAATCCATTCAAATCCATATTCAAACCATTGTCCATTATATTTGGGAGCAATTTCAAATTCAACAGTGCATCTTTCAATCTGTCAAAAGCTTGTTAAAAGATCTAAGTCCCCATAGAGATAGAAATTACAATTTGTTATAAAATATATATATGTATATATATATATATATATATTTTTTTTTTAATCATTTGTCAGCTTAAGTCTCAGAGAACCATTATTTTTCTGAGTCACTGTACTGAGCATGTAATTCTGTCAATGTATTTACCCTGCAGGCAGCTGAGGGTGGTCTGTACCACAGAGTTATTACGAGATTAGACAGCATTTTAAATAGTAACACATAAACATGACTTCACATGTGCAGCCACACCAACACCCCCCTGCCAATTCTATATGTTATAGTTATGCAACCTAACAACCAGCGTATCAGGCTCGGGTCTGTGTGAGTAAAGAATTTTTGGTGATCTCATTTAAAATGTTTACATGGGCCTATGATATTTAAATGCATCAACCCCAGGCCATTTCTGGATTTGAAAGGGTGTGGGTGAAATAAAAGTTGCCCAGAGACACAGGAGGGCATACGCGCAATTGGCAACCTCGAGCTTGTTAGAGGTTTGGGTTTTGTCAAACACAGGGGCCGAGATTGAGAGAGGACAGGGTGCATTCTGTATATAAAATATAACAAGGCGCGAGATGTGGTCCGACCAAAAATCCACAAAACACCAAATTTTTTAAGTCAATTACAAGGATTTGAAACACGGACAAGCAGAAAATCCTTATATTCGAAAAACTAGAGAACCAAAAATGTTTACAACCATAATTTAGAAAACATGCCCCGGAAACCTGCCACCAGCATAATGCAAGTGTTTTAATAGACACCCTTTTTGTTAGGATTCAAGTTTCAAGAAATGTTCTATTGTGCAAGCACATGAAATCGTGCCTGTTATAAAGATTTACAAAGCAAATATAAAGAATTAAGCAACTATTTAGTAAGAAACAGATAAGTGAACACAAGTCAATGTATCGAGGGTGCATACAGTAGCAATTATTACTATTAGCATTTATTCGTCACCTTGTGCTTTTTTAAAGGCTTGGTTTCAGTTTTGCGTTTTAATCAATCCTCCACTCATAACATACAGATCTGTTCTGCTCGACAACCCCTGGACTGACACAGATTGGCTGTATTTGTCTCTTGTCTTGTAATTACAGCCTTCTCATGCTGGGCTCTATCAAACAGGATCTGTTTGCACATGATCTCCTCCCACATGATGACATGAGATATGTTTGGCCCCTGTCAGCAGCATTGTCCATGTTGTCCTGAAAAGAACTGCGTGTTAGTCGCTGCCATCCCCGCATTTGTTTTTCGCTGTAGTTATGGGAAAACCACTAAGATCAACGTAGATGCAGTTGGCTTACATTTTCGAAGAAGCTCGTCCAACAGGAACAATGTAAAGTAAGCACAGGTCGTAATTTAAGCACAAAGCTGCTGAATTCTTCCCGTCATCTTGTTCAGCTGACTGCAGGGGAGCAGAGTCCACTCAGCGTTGATTATTTCATTATTCCGCAAACACAAAAGTCGCTATTGGAAAAGTGTTGGGTGTAGCTACTGTAAACTGAAGCGTATAGGGGCGCTCTCTACACTGGCATCATGAACAGAGTTTGAAGACTAAATTTAAAGGTAATTACTATGACAGTGAGAAGAGAAAACTGAAATAACCCCGAGCTTTTCAAAGCTGTCATTATCATTGGAATTGTAATGACAAGGTTTAGGTCTCTTCAATGGCCTTTTTGGGGCAGGACACCCACAAACATGGCATTCCTGAGGGCAACATTGCAGCATATTAATGATATATTGCACAGTGGAGATTACAAAGCTGGGGTCCCTGCTCATGCTTTACGGTTTCAGTTAACTTGAAACAAAATACCAAACCATGTATTGCGACTACTTCTTGTTTCAAACATTGTGTTTGTAATGTGCTGCATCATGTTTTAGAGGGACAGTTTAAATATGATATTTCGTGAGTAGCAGCACATATTTTAATGTCACCCTAACACGATTTGGTAACATGTAGTTTTATAGAATGAGTTTTAAAAAATGTAAATTTTTTGTAAACTCCATTTGCATCAGCTTGTACTTGGAGATCCAATCACAATATATTTAAATGGAATAATTAAGTAGGTGTAAGTTTAAAGCTAAAACATGACTCATGCAACAAATGCCCTAAGGTGCTGCTGTCCAAACACTCAACATTATCCATCTTAATTATTGCGTTCAGCACAGGGAGTGTCTGAATATTAACTTCAAGAAAACAATTTCAAAATTGACCACACTGTGAACAGGACTATTTCTAATAGGCTATTTTATTCATGTTTCATTAGTCATGTTATCACTGTTAACATGCAACCCATAGATGTCTACGACCTGTAGCCAGTGAGAGGTCCTGCACATGTACGCTTTGATAGGGTCCAACGACCATTCTGGTGAGCCACAGGATTGAAAAAAATGGCCACAGTATTTAGAAAAAAGGAAGGAGGAAAGAAAGTCCAATATTTTTAGTCCAAATTACAGTGTTGGAACAGTACTTTGCACTGTCGAGTGTCCTGGGAGTGGATTGGCATGATGGGTGAATGCTGGTGCCAAGCCCCACCCTCCCCACATTGTCCTCTCTGTGGACTTCCTGCACTCTGTCGTGCCCATCTGTAGGACCTCTGCCCTCCCCTTACCCTCTCTGGCCGGGCTGACTGACTGACATCTCGGTTTCTGCCTCAGGTCGCTCGCTGTGCGAGGTCAAGCAGTCTGGTGTAAGCACATGTTAGAGTCAGGGCTGGGGCAGGGTCAGTTCCTCACTGATCCTTCAGACTACCAGGGCCTGCTGCTCCACATCTCCGTCATCTTGCTGTTGATACAAATATCACAGCCCAGTACAAATCTCAGCTCATGCAGGGTCTCTGAGGATTCATGCATCTGCATCCTGCATCAGTCACAGCCAATAACTCTGAAGTAAGCATGATCTGATATGCAACAGCATGAGCTTATGATGCTGTGCCACCCACCCACCAGAGAAACAGCCACTCATGCTTTTCATGCATTCTCTCGTGAAACGTGCCTCGCTTGCCCAACTATTTTTCCCTTGGAAAGCCTGTGGTTAACACAGGGATGAGTGGGAGTGAGATGATTGCTAACATTCTTCTCTTTTATGCCAGCTGGAGTGCAGGTCACATTTGCATTTTTTTAAAAGTTGGTGAAACTGCTGCAGTGCATTTAATGTGGTGATTATTGCAGGATCATGCAGGGGAGGTTGGCGGGGAACTCTTTTTTTATATATAGATATATACATGCATGATTCATTCAAGCTACTGAACATGATTCAGTAGAGGTGGTGTAGGATGAAGCAATCCAGCAATAAAGAATGAGTCACGTTGTCAGATTTTATTTTGAAATGTCCTCTGATGCAAAGTCCCAAAATATCTGAATAGCATCATTTACATGGGAAAAGTTTATAGTGAAGAACATATTTGGGTTTCTGTTTTAAAACTGCAGTAGCAATTTAATTTAAGCAGGAGCCGGATTGGTGTCCTTGTCAGAAAGTTGGAGTCAAGTCACTACAAGTCTTAAATTCTCCCATAAACTGTATTTTAGGGGCATTTCTTTTGAATTTCTTCACCGTCAACCATTCATTTCTACTCCTTCATAAACATCTCTCTCCTCTCCTGCAGTGATTTCTTTGCTCCAGAGTAAAACAGTGAAGATGAGGAGGGTAAAAACCCAAAATAATCCTCCTCCTCCTCCTCCTCCTTCTCCTATTCCTCCTCCTCCTCCTCCTCTGGTGCTGGTGGGCAGGTAGTGCTGCTCCGGCCCAGCTCCCAGGAGGGGGCTCGGCTGATGGAGCTGGGATGGACCCACACAGGATTGGTGGATGGCTGCTCCCGGTGTGGCCCCACGCCAGGCCCTTATGTCTTTATATAGTGTAAACAGATGACCGGACAGTCCTGAGTGTGCATCGCATCTACTCTGCCTCTCTCCATCTCCTCTGCTCCCTCTCTCTGTGCAGGGCCTGTCACCCCAGCATCCACCCAGGCTTCTCCTCCTCTTTCTCCTCTGCTTCTTCTTCTCCTCTCTCCGGCTGAGGAAAAAAAAAAAACGTGATGTCCACGCCGAGCTTGCTCCTCGCTGTATCCACGTGGCTCCTGGCCGGGATCCTCGCAGCGGAGGCGACCTACTACCGGCACCACCGCTACGTCCCGCACTTCTACCGCTACCGGGAGCACTCCGCCAACACTGAGAACCTCCTGCCCGAGGTGGCCAACCCGGCGCCCGCAGCCCCGCAGCCCGGCGTGCCCACGTACCCGCACATCCCCGAGGTCTTCCACCCGGCGCCCGAGGTCATCCCGCCTTTACCGGAGGCTTTCCACCCGGTGCCCGAGGTCGTGCACCCCGCGCCCGAGCCCTACCACCGACCCGAGGTGTACCAGCCGATGCTCGAAGCCTCCTCCCCCGTGAACCAAAGCCGGGTGTTCTACGGGATCATGTTCGACGCCGGGAGCACAGGCACCAGGATCCACATCTACAAGTTCATCCAGAAAGACCCCGGTGAGTGCACCCTCTCTCTCTCTGTCCCTGTCTGAGTGAGTGTCTCTCCCTCTCTCCGCTCATGCACATGCTGCTGCCTCCCACTCTGCCCAGGTCATTCACTGTGTGGTGTGAGGACATTGGCAAAGTGCACAGGGTACTACAGCTTCTAAACAGACCTTTAATTTGCCCGTGTCTGACTCTGTGTAGGAAGCAAACCTCTAAAACTTGATGTAGGTGCTGCAGTCTAAATATCAGGAAGAAAAACTGCAATTACACGAGTTACACATCCCTGATTATTATACTGTGACCTCTGGTTTATGATCATCTCCTGATTTCTCTTTTTTTAGTGGAGCTGCCAGTTCTGGACAATGAACTGTACAATGCTGTGAAGCCTGGACTGTCTGCCTATAAGGACAAACCTGAGGAGGTATGTACCTGTGTTTGCACCATCACTTATTAGTAATTATCATATTAGGGAGTTGTTCGCTGTCTGTAAACCACTAAACCCCTGAGGTTTTCTATCTTGGGGTTGGGCTCCTGTAAAGTAAACATGGTGTAATTAGAAAATGACTCCCCTCACGATACTGTCACTACTGCCCACTCCTGTACTGACTTAATCACTAAATGTTAAATGTCTTAGTTTTGTTATGAAATATTTTGTTTGATAGTGAGATTTTTGTCTAGCCGCCTGTACCTGATTGCCATCTTTTCCTCAGGGTGGCAACACCGTCCGTCAGCTGCTGAAGATCGCCAAGAAGACGGTCCCGGAGGAGGAGTGGAGGAAGACCCCGGTGGTGCTGAAGGCCACGGCGGGTCTGCGCATGCTGCCTGAAGACAAGGCCAAGGCTCTTCTGAAGGAGGTGAGGCACATTTTTTTTATTTTTCCCTCCTCTGCCCTCAGACAGTTTGGCACAGACACCACCCGTCCCGCCAAGGAGCGAGGATGAGAAACCACTAAGTGCTTACAAGTGACACTGCAAAAAAAGGCAGCAAGTCTTTGCCCATTTGGTGGCTATCATGTTGCAAAAAAACATCTGTTATAGGGTTGTGTGGAGTAACCATATTTGTCATTTAAAGTATTAAATCCAGGCTACTGTTCCAGCCGAGCTTGTGGCTGAGCTATCTGTCAATCTGAACGACAATTTGTCTTCCACAGTCTGGATAGAATGCATCCTAACAATAGTGCTGTATTTTGCTATGTGGTTAAGTGTAGTTGTTTTGTAGTAGATCATCGTAAAAAGAGACAACTTGTCTTCCGCAGGTACAAGAGGTGTTCGACGAGTCTCCTTTCTTTGTGCCAAGCAACAGTGTTTCCATCATGAACGGAACAAATGAAGGTACGTTTTCTTTGAATGACCTCGTACCAGTTTGCATTCTACATTTTTCTTTAAGTATGACTTTGGTGATATTGTCTGATCAGGTGCTTTAAGAAGAAGTATCAAACAGTTCTCTCCTCTCGTAATTCTTTTTACAAGAGGTCCGTTACCACCTCACTGAGACAAATAAATATGCCGGCGTGAGTTGTCCCACGCCCAATAATTTAGTGTGATCCTCCACATCACTCATTAAGACACCCCCACTGTGTTATGTTTCATCACACACTATGTGCTGTTCATTATCCTCATTTTACGAGTGCAATAACTTGACATCTGAGGCAATTATAATTATCTGGGTTGGTCCATGAGCCCACACGCTGATGGACAGACGCTGTAACTTTTAACATCAGCCTAATGAAGGAGAATATGACTAAAACTCATCCCATTATTTTTGTGCAAGCTGTGATCACTTCTCAGGTTTTTACTAATGCACAAATTCCCACCCATGTGCCGTTTCAGGAATCCTTGCCTGGGTCACAGTGAACTTCCTCACAGGTAAGACATTGCTTGTGTTTCGTTATGGCAGTGTTAGTGGTTTGGAGGCTCATACCTGAGGCTGCAGTGTACACAGAGGTCCGGCAGTGAAAGACTCTTGTCTCCTGTCTGAGGTTTATGAGCTTGAATCATTCGCCCCACACAGGTCACAAACACACATTTTTTTTTCCTTACAGCTGTGTATTTTACACGACAAACCAATAAGGTGTTTTACCTCTTGGTTGGCACAGACGATATGTGAGCATGCATCATCCTGACACTGGTGGTTGTCAAAGGAACAAATACTAAGATTGGAGATAAAGACACAACACCACACTGTGTGTCCTGTTTGTTGTGCTGATGAGGAAGTTTCCTTCTTCCAGAGTGATGAGTTTAACTTTGTGCTAATTTCCTACAGGTCACTTGTACTCCAACACAAGGAGGACGGTGGGGATCCTGGATTTGGGTGGAGGATCTACACAAATCACATTCCTTCCCAAGTCAAGGGTGAATAACATATTTGATGCATCTCTTTAAAAAACGTTCAAACCAAAAAAACACAACTAAGCATATTTTGTTTGTCTAACAGAAAACGATCCAGTCCGCACCAAACAGTTACATTGCCAGATTCAACCTGTTCAACAACACATATCAGGTCTACACACACAGGTAAACAACCCACAGAAGATGCTATATTCTCGATAGGTTTGCTCATAAAAATTAATAATTTATTAGCATTCTGTCCCAAACTTACAATGATTGTGTGTCACCATCACAGTTACCTTGGAAATGGACTGTATGCAGCTCGACTGGCAACTCTTGGAGCGCTAGGAGCTGATGGTAGAGTTTCTAGTACCTTTTATTGCCTCTCTGTTTGCACCATTTTAAAATAGTCAGTAGAAGATGACGAACAGTTTCTTTTTTGTTTTCCCAGGTCTAGACTGGAAAATCTTCACCAGTTCCTGCCTCCCGAAAAAGTTCAGAGAAGATGTGACTTTTGGAGGAAGTACCTACAAAGTTAGCGGGATTCCAGACGGTAAGATAAAAGCCCTCTGAGGTTTTGATTGCCTTCCCAGAGCCTCGGTTCCAGCAATCCATGCATTCCTCTCTCAACTGTGGAACACAATAGAGTACAGTACAATACATTCTCACACGAGAACATTTTCCCGCTGGAGCTTCTGTAACCTTGGCGCCAAACGCATGTTTTGTCATCCTCTCTCTCTCTCTCTGTCTCCATCTTCTTCCCTCTTGAACAATTATATTGCAGGCAACCTTGTATTTAAACAAGAGAAAACTGTCAGTTAAGTTCACAAATAAGGCAGTCACTCCCATACCACAGTCAAGTAGCCAAAAGATGCTGGGCTTGTCCCTGAGTTGTTATTTTTTTTGTGTAACGAGTGGCTTGATCTGGACCGCTCACAATTATGTGGTAAAAATAGTCAGCTCAACAGAGCCGTGCTAACTGTCGCTCTTGTCAGCACATGGTTTTGCCGGCACATCAGTGCCAACCATACTCGTGGGGCTGTGGGAAACTCGTCCTTCTGGGGCTTCCCTGGTATATTATCTGGCGAACCCCCGGCTACAACCCGTGGCTGACCTCAAGCTCCGGCCTCTCCCAGTTGCATTCCATCCATTGCTGCTTCAGTGCACCTTAAACTGACTGTCTCCTCCACGATTCATTGAGATCATTATTCTAAAGTAAAACCACATCTTCTATCTTGTCTTTCAGGCTACGCAGGATATAAACTGTGCTACTATGAAGTAATGAAAGTCATCAAGGGAATAGTGCATCAGCCATATGAGGTGAAGGGCAGCAGCGTCTTCTACGCTTTCTCCTACTACTTCGACAGGGCTGTGGAGTCTGGCCTCATTGGTGAGTGGGCACAGACCAAGGCGTCACCTTCCAGCGCCACCGTCTGTCATACTAATTATCATGCTTTGCACAAAATCAGCACTCAAATTGCATGTTTGTTTTTCTTTCTGCACAGATGGCAGTCGAGGTGGTGCGATTGAAGTGAGGGATTTTAAGAAGAGAGCCAAGGAAGGTAAGAGTTGCATGTTATGTTCTCGATTCTTGTGTATGAAACCGACAATCTTAAAAGTTAAATATATCAGTCAGTCATCCAACCACCCAAACAGTCTATGCTCTAAACAGCTTGTTTGTGCCCAAAACATTTGGTACAATGGCGCCAAAATGGCACAGCTTATCCTGCCAAAAAAGAATTTATTACAACAATAAAATGTAACCGATTATTTGCTAAAATGTGTTATGGAGTTGGATAAAAAGACAAATGTATTTTATTACAGGGTAAATATATGTTAACATGACTATAAAATGTTTTAACATGTCTAAAAGATACCTGGCATGCTGATCAGGCTCAGGTTTTGACTTTAATGTCCATGTAGGAGCAGATTTATAGCGAGCAGAGTACAGAGTGTGTTGATGTGTTATATAAGGCTGTTTGGGTTGTGAGAACACTGTCACATGGTCACGAGGAGCGAGTCTGGCTGAGGCTGGCAGGCGAGCTGAAGATGTCTGTCTGGCCCAGGCAGGAGGGCACCTGACAGCCACACACCACCTGCGGCCTGACACATATGCTGTGTACCAACCTGTTTAAGACCACCGCCCACCGGCAGCCTTGTCCTGACCCACTCTCCTCACACCTCCCTGTTTATTCAGCCAAAACAAAAACAGAAATGTCTTTTTAATCATGTAGCACAGAGGGTAGAAATAAATGTGACTGTTATTATATGATGCAACAAATGCTCCTTTTTTTGTCAGATGTCTGTGAAACCTGTGTTATTGTCACGTCTGAAACCTGTGGCTTCTTGTGTTTGCAGTGTGCAACAAAATGACCAAATACCGTGTGATCAGCCCCTTCCTCTGCATGGATATGACATATATCACTTGTCTGCTAAAGGAGGGATTTGGCTTCAAGGACAACACTGTGCTGCAGGTGAGGAAAACAATGCTGGGTCAATGTGGGCGTCGAAGAAATACAATCAGTGACAAACTGCACAACAAACAATATTGTGTTAGGGTTTCACAAGACTTCAACATGTTGCTCTGTGATTTTGATGGAGATCTTCTTCTCTCTCTTTTAATTAGCTCGCCAAGAAGGTGAACAACGTGGAGACGAGCTGGGCCCTGGGGGCAACATTCGACTACTTCAGAAACCTCAACATCCACTAAGGACAGCTCGCTGTCGCTGCAGCCGGCACTGAGGGGACAGTCCTTCACTGTGGGGACGTCCCTTCCTCTGAACCATCCTTGATCAGCCCGTCCCCCACACAGACACACCGAAGTCCAACCACGCCTCCTCACCCACCTCATTTCCTCAAACCTCAGCACTCCTGCGAACGTCCCTAAAACTGTTGAGAGAAATCACTATATTTTTATAAGGCCAGCTATTTCTACTGTATGTTGAGCTCACAACTGGTGGGCAGACTTTATTTTTGTAAAACGTTTACATGTTTGATTCCCTATGGGTGTCTGATCTGAAATGTCTTTCTCACCTATCTGTAAAGTGCGCACAGGGTAGTTTAGAAGCAACACAACCGGTCTTGGTGTCTTGGTGCTGACTGTGGTCTTGGAGTGAACTGTACAGAACAGTGTAAAAACCTTTAAAAGACTAGTTGCTGCAAGTGCAACCAAAGTTCTGCCTGTAAATCAATCTTTTTTTATTGTAGCAAGCTTGGCGTGGACATAGCAGTAAATCTGATAGGCCCTTAGCCTTTGACAAGTTGAGCATCATTGGATTTTGAGCGTCTTCTCTTCATATTTGCACGTAAAACTTTATTTGCAGACATTGCAGCGAAGACGTGATCAGATGCTTTGGTGTCGACTGAAGAGTTGTTTGTGTTCGTCCTGACTCAGGGGGGCAGAGTGCTGCAGGGGAGATGCCTCTCACAGACTGTGTTGGTACAGCTTTTTACTAAGTATGAGGTTAATGCCTCTATTTCAGCCATTATCGTTTGTTTTGTCTAGCGGGGAGAAAGGCCTCATCAAGCAGGGCTAAATTGCAGGGGCCCCAAGTCTGAACTGTATTTTACATGAGCGAAGAAGAACCTTTCATCAACGACGTAATTTACAGCCTTTAAGTACAACAAAAAATGTAAACAGAAATTATGTAAAAAAAAAAAAAAAAAAAGTTTGAAACCCTTCATCAGTAATACTGTATATATTTCTGTGTGAACTGTATAAATATTTAATTAACTGAAAGTGTATTTTAATTATCCTCATCAATTAACTCTTGGACCTTCTGTGTAACTGCTATATAAGCCAATGCCTTCGCTTTCTCTTCAGTATTAGACGTGTTCCATAACTACTGTTGTATATACATAATGTAAACTTTAATATTCATGAAATACTTTGACAAGAACTGCTTTTACATTGCTAAAAAAATTTTATGCTTCACAGTTGCTCAGAATCGATGTTCATCAGTATGAATAAACTGATGACTGACGATATGTAAATTGTTGTTTTTACAAAGTTCAGTAGAATACGTTTATACTATTCATATATGTTTTAATAAAACATAAAACATCTGATTTGTGTTGGTAATCCTGTTATTTTATCATCTTTAAACTGAACAAATTATACATGATAGTACAGTCCAGTTTCCTCCATCCAAGAATGAAAAAAGGTGCTATACTTCTTGGGGAGTTCAGAACTTGGGTCTCATTGTATTCGCAATATACTGAGGAATTATAATATAATTCATAAACTTTGCAATGCTGCAAAGTTGTGCACTATATTTGTTGTGAGGTAGATTTATTATGAATGAAATTATGGAAAAAACAAACAGAAATTACAAGAGTGAAATATATCTTTATTATGTTTGTTATTTTACAGTCACAATTTTTACAGCTCACACTCTTCAGGGATCCATTAACGTCTTCTGTGCGGTGAATGCATCACTTGCTCGCAAAGGCCATGATCTGCTCCTGCAGAGGCAAAAGAGACACCAACTTAAAAACTCTGTGACCTTTGAATCTCACTAAAACTCCTGCGGCATTGCCGACCTCGACACAAGACCTGTAAACCAGTGAAGTCACCATCGTTTAATATGGAAAAGATGTCACGTTTCACTTTGTGCCTCCATGGTGAAATGCCTTTACAGCCAGTTACAGTTGTGTTGGTCTGAATCACTTAGTAGGGAATAAAGCCATTTCACATGAGCGGTTGGTAATAAAAGGGGTGTGAAAACACAAGCCAACACGGCTGTCCGCTGCCCCAGGGCCAGCCCTGCACCCCACCCACACACTTTTGGTAACACTAAATTTGGGGCTAAACTTAGATGCCATAGTAGTAGGTTCAAAAACCCTGGAAATTATAGACACCGCTAAAGTAAAGCTCCGTGTAATCAGTAAAGAGGGTAAAGGGTGGGGTCAGAGTGGAGGTGGAGCTTAGGTTTGACAGGTGGTGGATATTATCTGGTTGACGGTCAGGTTCACTGGGATGTATCGGAGGACATGTAGAGGCTAAAGAAGGGGAGCTTACCTTTAGAGATGGGAGCATGTTGGTGGCCTGCAGACCGAAGGTGCGTAGGAGAACCACAGGGGCAGAGTTAGTGGAGTAAAGGTGTTTCATGAGGTCGATGGCAGCCATCATGGGCAGGTTGTGTCGCTGCCGTTCGGTTTCATATTCTAACAAGTGCTGGATCGCTCCTGCGCAAAAAAACAAAAAAAACTTGGGATTAAAAACTTGTCATATGGTTTCTACATTAAGTCCGGGTGCTATTTTGACTCCAGAACATTTAATACAAGGAAAAACAAACACAATATCTCATAACAGGATTTTCATTTTTATGAAAATGAAAACTTATACACAGTTCCTGGCAGAGGGAGCAGAAATACATCAAATAAATGTTGCCGGAAAAGCAGATGCTTTTTATAATTCAGGTCAACAGCATGTACTTCGGCTGGGCAATGGAAAAGAGCTTAGGGGAAAACCACTGCGCTATAGTTGCAGGGCTTGTGTTTAGAGTTCTCACTGACCCAGGTCCTTCCCGTTAAAGGCAGCCTGGCTCAAGAGCCGCGTGAGGCAAGCCACATCCCCAAAGCCCAGGTTGGCTCCCTGACCCGCCAGGGGATGGACACGATGGGCTGCATCCCTGCAAAGACAAACATATCCTCCACTATCTAAACACATACAGTGTGTGGCGTGCAATTTTGTGCACGCTGCAAAAATCCGAGTCATTCCCTCACATGTGAAGCCAGAGATTAAACAAAGTGTAAAAACAAGATTTTTAGTACTTTTTCAAAAATCTCTCATCTCGTAAAATCTTTTAATGAGAAGCCCATTACTTCCTGCACTATCTTACCCAATCAGAGCCACTCGGTGCCTTATGTACTCTGATGCGTGACCCATGCCGAGGGGGAACATGACTCGGGTCTTCGGGCCGATCCCTGCCACACTTGGAGGGAGCTGCCGAGGTGAACCTGCAGACGGCATGATGGCGGACAGGGCGCCTCGGAACAGAGAGCCAGCTGTCTCAATCAGCTCCGACTGGTTCTCATTACTCCACTGTCCGTGCACACGCAGGCAGGCAAGAAGAGAGGTTTTCACAGAGAATAAGAAGTGGTCAGGACAGAGAGAAAACAGACATTATCCCTTTAAGTGGACAAAGAAATTAGCTGACATAGGGGCAAAGCTCGACTGCAGCGAAAGTGCTTTTTGTTCCCCTCCCTAACTAACTGGTTTGGCAGGGCTTCGGGAGCTGGGCTAATTAAAAGAAGATGCCGGCCAGGCTATGCAGTTGAATTAGCTCTGTTTGAAAAACATTCCATGCAGTAATGGTCGACACTGGGTGACCACAGGTTTAATTAGCAAACCAGGCCTGAAACCAAACGTGACTCAACCGTGGTGACCCCGTCCATCAGCAGGACCAGTAAAAATAGCCAGCTTGGGAAAAAGGAGTTTCTCCAAACATAAAAAAATGGATAGGTAGGTCACTCCCGCAGTGAAATATTAGTATTGTGTAAACTCTGGACAAAAACAATGACAATATTGTTTGTGTGAGTCACTGAAAAACAGAGTTAGAACCCCTGAATCATACTGCCCATAAAACACAGAAACGTAGCGTGAGTCGTGTGACTTATGTGGAATCCGAGTGTAAATACAACATCAGCAGTTCAATGATCGGAGCAAAACTTACAAAAGCCGAGTTTATGGCGTCGACGAAGCTCTCCTCATCCAGCGCCAGCAGCTCCTCAGCGAGGCGATGGCTGGTTGACCACACCAGAGAGCTCTCTGTGTCCGACAGCTGCACAGAGCACGGACAGGGGAGCTTCATTAAATGCTTATGTGACAGACAGATTTCCTGCTACAACTATCTACTGATGATACATTACCGGTAACATTGCAATGGGTCCTGTTGGGAGGAACCTCTGCCATGCCACATTGTTCTCTGTAGGCTGTCAAACACAAACATGAAATATTACGCTCTCATTGTGTGGCATTGTCCAGCTATATTTTACTTAACATATGTCGCACATAAAAACAAGATAATATCAAGGTTGCTGCAGAGTAGGTGTATTGTTCTCTGCATGCTGACAGACGTGACATGAAATAACTATCATAATAAAAATATGTTAAATACTTCAACATTTCTGTGCACAAATTATACACATTATAAAAAGTATTGAGAAATACAGTGTATAACTGTGCTGAATGGGAATTCTTGAAAACAAATCAATCTGGCGGTCATGTGTAGGGACTGGGGCGGAGGTAGGTGTGTATGTTTTTATGGACACGCCATGTGTACGTGCATGTAGTGTATATATGGATGTGTTTATGTGAATGGATATGTGTTTATTTCAGTATCATATTGTATAATTATACATTTGTGAGCTCATAAGTGGCTCGTTGTACAGCTGCAAAAGTGTATAGTCTAATTGTATAATCATTATAATCATTCTCATGTTTTATGTTTGTTATTCCTTCTGTCCTTCTGGGAACAGACATTGGAAATTAACAGTTGCTACAAATGCCACACTGCGTTGCATTATTGCTATGCTATAATGTCTGTGTATTGCATCTGTCCTTATCAAATAAATAAACGTTAATATTAACTAGAGGAGCTCTTGAAGAGCATATGTGAAAGGGACAAAATATCCCAGGATCCGCCCTGTTATCCTGATTCCCTCCAAAAGTTAATGGATTCTTCCTGAGGTAATGCTTCACCGCTCCACAGAATTTAATCAACCTCGTAGTAGTTTTTGAGTAAACCTGCTAGCTAACAAATGAACAAACAAACGTCGATGAACATAACCTCCTTGGCAGAGGTAATAAATAAATGACTCACTTCTGATAGGTGCAGCACAGCAACAACAGCTGACTGGTCATAGTTCCACTTGACTGTCGGTATCCCTAATTCCCTCCTCACCATTGAGTTTGGTCCATCTGCACCGATCTGAAAAACAGATGAGTAACAGGAAGACAGTAAACAGCAAACAAAGGAAGGAAAGAAGGAAAGAAGAAAAGGTCAAATTCATGTGATGGAGTCAAACTGACCAGCAGCTTGGTCTGTAGAGTCTCTCCATTGGCCAACTTCACCTGGACCCATGGGATGGATTCTGCCGCCTGCTGTGGCATGGGCCACTTGTACTTCACCACCTTGGACCTGTACTTTACTTGCACATTATCTGACAAACAACAGGGACATAAATCCTGTCACTACAAAGAGGGCAGAAAATAAAGTGATCCTTAAAATAAAATGGCAGCTGCTGTGACTCTCACAACACAACAAAAGGACTAATTTTGGTCTCCTGTATGTATCATCACACCAAAGCAGTGCTTTGCAACGTTTTTTTATTTTTATTTTTTTAAATGAATCAATGGTTTGCCTGCAGCAGTGGAAGATCTATAAACCACTTCATAAAAAACCACTGGTTTTCCTTGCTGGCTCATGGTGGCTACCGAAATTCACATCTGACAATCTTCTTAATGGCCTTGGGCAGCCACTTTGCACTAACTAATAGTGTTTATCTACAAGCACACCACGCCACACTTTGCACACGCTGCCAGCTTGTTGGATTTTGCACTAAAACGGCCGATATTCCTTAAATATCAGCAGCTATCATCTCGAAACATAAGAGGATCCCGAACTACGTTGGCTTGTGCCAACTTGGAGCGGGACCCACCCGCAGAGACGGCTACTGGTGCTCAAATATGGCTTTTCATTGATTGGAGAGCTGGGTTACATTGAAAACAGCTGGTGGGGAGCATAATTGAGTAGACTTTTCATGTACGGCATTACAGCAGTACATCTAAAATGAGAGAAGAGAAGCGGACAAATGGGAGGCACATGAGGGAGAAACGTGCCATGACCACACATCCGTTACTTGGTGCAAAATGTTGAAAACTGTTTAAAAATATGCCACTTTAACTGTCTCGCACATAGCAAAGCTAAAGTTTTATTTGAACCTCACAAAAGTTGGTCTAATGTCGGCAGTGTTGCAGCGTGATACACTGCCGGAGCTTTAGTGTCTTCAGAGGTGGCAACGCTCTGGAGCACATGGCAGTTTTAAATAGGTCATTGGACCACTTCACGTGTCCACACAGGGTGCCGGGGCTCTGCAGCGCCCAAAATGTGAGGTTTTAAGTTAAACTGCAGGAAAAACACGAATGGCTCCAAGAGTTTAACTTTAAAAGTAGTCACCAGGACCGAGGACAAATAAACAAAACCTGCGGAACAGGATGGAATAAATGTGGTGACATTAGCTGCCAGACTCAGCCTCTATTAGGGCATTAGGCAGATGGAACAGGAATCAAGAGGCCTGTATGGGGCTCCATGTTTTAAACATCACTGCTTACCGGAAAGACTGTCCAGCTGTTTAGTGAGCGCGGCCACAACGATGTCGTTCTCCACGATGTACGCCATCTCGTCCTGCAGGTTCTCCTTATCGAATGTGATCAGGGCATCCGAGCAGGCATCCCAAACCTAAATGAGAGACCCATTATGTCTGTGGTCTTCAAGGCTATCCTTAAATGCATCTCCTTTCCTTATATATAGCCGGGCAGTGAAGTGCTCCTTCGTTGAGCTGAACACATCAAAGTTGTTAGCTGATGGTAGAGGTTGGCATGGCCTTCGCCCATCAACCCCAGAGGGATCAGGGTCACCAGCACCCCTCTAGTTGGGACGGATGATTTCAGCTTAACACCGCACTTTAAGTTGGAGGACCTAATGCAATTTTGTGATGTGGATTTTCGTAAAACTTTATCTTGGGAACACAAATAACAAATGACATGTTTGTGAACATTACAGAGTAGGTCAATATTTATCCACAACCAGACGCAGCAGAATGAGATATGGTTTTGGGCTGCTCTAATTCCAAACCTGAAAGCAGGGTAAGTTAAACATGGGGGGGTTGAAAAGTGTTTGTACAAGGTTAATCCTCTCCAAGGTTGTAACTATGGTGACAGAACCCATCATTCTGCAGTAATATGCTGCTGCACTACTTTTTTCCAACTCGCCATAAAGTAGGGGGATATACCCTCCAGAAAACCACTAATGGCAGTGGGTTTGCAACTTGTGATAAGTGGTTGGGAAGAAACATCTACTGAGACCAGCCCAAAAATTGCCTTGGTTTTGTTTAGTGCAGGGTGAAATGTTGCAGCTCTGGGGCAGAATGAGTTACTGCTTTCTGTGCGAGATTTTAACAATACTCGTCCTTGCAGATTTATGGAGAAAAATAAAAAATGAGGCCTAGATGGCAAAATACTTGATTTACCCTCTGTTTTGAATCTAAACCCTCACTGCTTACATGACATTTAAGGTGGAAGAGTATTTTATTACATGGAAAGAATGTTATTTAGAGCGGACCTGCAGTACTAACTTTGGCGCAGTGGCTGAGATGTATACTACTGAGATTCAAGGGCAAACAAGCCAAAATGGTGGTAGCAGAGGGAAAGGTATAATGGGAGAGGTACACTACCATAATCACTATAAGGCCCTGCATGATGACATCTTAGGCCCAGAGAGAAACCATGCGGTCGGGTGTTTGGTACACACCAACCACATCTTACAAGAGGGCCTGAGCCTGCACCCACAGCCGTAAAGCCGGTTCACTTCGCAGCAAACAACCACTCTCCTAATCTTTCATCTTCTTCCCGTTGTTTACATGAATCTTCATAATTAGAAGACGTGGGAAGCGAGTACCAATTTCAGAAAGTCGAAACGATTTATTCTTCATAGAAAAGATGGCTTTAATAAATAAAGCTTTGCATACTGTCCTACAGTCCTCTGAATGAGCCATGCCTTCTTTTTTTTTTTAAACAGGCTTTGTGTACTTTGGCACCCAGTGCACCACAGAGCCTAGAGATACCAAAAAAGACATGAAGCACACAAAGGGATGAAGCAAATGCATGTTACATGAAACCACTGTTTGCCATTTTTATGTGAACAATTACATACCATATACATTATAATATGATACAGTATTGTGTTGCTTGATAATTAAGATGAATGACTGGGTAGAGGCTGAATGTAACAGATTTTTCTCTCCACAAATTACATGGTACTAAGATTGATGGATGACAGAAATACATACAGTGTGCCTGTAAATTAGAAAGTCTGGAGGACGTATGCAGAGAAGTTGTGTAACAGAAGGTTTCTGGGAGATGTTCAGTGTCGTAGTGGGTTGTAGTTAATTTTGTTTTCCTAGAAATGACACTTCTCTGAACTTTTGACATGGCAGTAAAATGGTAGTTACTGTACTGCACTGGACTGTACAGATAAGAAAAAAACAACAACTGAAGATCAATATACCTGCATTCTTTTATACGGCTTGCATCTCATCTGGGAAATGTGCTCCCACACTCCAATACCTGTGTGTACACACATTTCAAAACATTCACTTTACAAATGTTATGTCAGGCCAGAGTCTTAAAAATAACCCCAATCATATTCTGAAAGTAAAAACATTGACATGAAAACTAGAATGGAACTCTGACTTTAAATTCAATCAGGCTGCACCAAAATTTCACACACACAGTTCCCTCTATATGATTAAGATTTTTTTCATTAAGATCAAAGAATTATTCCCTTGGAAATCTGTATAAATGTCTCACAATGTTTAAGAATGTGATGAAAATATCCTGGACCCGTTCTTTTGTCCAGAACCTCACCAAAATTGAATGGGTTCTATCTTGGCCCACGTCCCACCCTTCCACCCAGGGTTAGGGTTAGACCAAGAACAAACAAACCACTAGACCGACAAACATACAGGGGTTAAAAACATAACCTCCTTGGCAGGAAAAAAGGATATACTGTGGGTCGATCAGGGTCGAGTGTGATCTGCACTGGAACTAAAACTTTAAAACTTTAAAAAACATGTTTTCCTTTGTTCAGATGAATACGTTTAAATCCACCCATTTAATAAAACATTGTATTTAAAAGACAACAAAAACTTGTGTTAAACTTCATCGATCTCTCACTATCTGTTTGTTTTTGTTCCACAGTATGTGCTAGAATCTTAGCCTGCATTATATAATGTGGTGGTAGGGCTGTAAATTATTTTAAAAGCAATACAAAACGAATTTAAAGCTCCATGTAAAGTTAGTGTGAATATGTGGCCAAGTCTTTTTTTTATGAATGAGGTTAGTGGGGCTCTATAAACATGGGACAAGTTTACTGTATATCTTGAGTTGGTGCTTGGGCACCAATGGGAGGCAATGATATAAGAACCAAGCAGAGAGTTTAATGTAAACTCTTTCACCCTGTATGACTTTGTTACTATCAAATACTCTGACTTTTCAATGTCAACATCAGATTAAGTCTCTGAGCAGATAAAATGGTAAAAGGGCTTCACAAGTAATTTAAGGGAGCAGTATTTATTTGAGATGTCACTTTCGAGATTTTCATTGTTACCTCTGCCAAGGAGGTTATGTTGTCTTTATTGGTTGCTTTGATTGGCAGCAGGATTATACAAAAACTATTAAATGGTTTTCCACAAAATTAAGTGGAAGGATGAGACTTGGTCCGAGAAAGAGCTCATTGAATTTTGACGTGAAGCGTCTGATCCAGGAATTTTTTTTATCATTTTCTTTAGCATTATTCGTTTTCCATTTTGTCTAGTTCAAAGATTTCCCAGGGGATAATTTATGGATCTTGCTGAAGAAAAAATCTGGCATATTCATCTAGCAGATTTAAATGTGGTTTAATGTGAGGGTAGGATTTTTTTCAGCTAATCTAGTTAAAAATCTCATCCTCGTGCACTGGAATGTGTGACCTATTGAGGAAATGTTGTAATAATTGTGGCCCATGTTCATATCACTGAGCTGTTCAGATGACCATGTGATGTGCATGGTATTTTAAGACATCAGTCAGGATAAATATGGATGTGAATATTTAAATGTTGTCTCAAATTATTCTGTACTATAGCAAAACACTTGTCTAGACTGAGTCATTCTCAACTATGTTATATAGATTCTAGACCTGAGATTGTACAGTATAGGTTAGGACAAAAAAGTGGTCCACTGACAAGTCAGTTAATATTCCACAATCTGTAATTCTCGACTCTCCCTTCCCATGGCTTCATAAGTCTATCAATTTGTTTTCTTTAATTCCTTAACTAGTAAAAATTGTGCCAGGAGAAATTCCACATGACCTATCACAGGAAGAACAACTGAGGTCAGATATGATCCCTGCTAAGCCTGGGTGACTGGACAGTGGCTTACCTTGTGGGAGCCATTTATTATCCCTAGCCTTTCACAGGGAGGAAGCTATTCACCACAGAAATAACCTTTTGATTTATTTTCTGTCTTTGCAATCAACACAAACACAACAGATCTTGCAATGATGTTGTAAGAGTGTGTAGTGTTACCGCTGAGGAGGGTGGTAGAACCAGGACTGATGGAGCTGACTCTGGTACTGTAGCCGTCCGGGACCTTGTCCATCACTTTCTTGTTGCCTGCTTCAAGCAGCAAAATCTTCTTACCCTCCAAGTTGGGATCCATACCTGTCGATAGTTAAATATTGTATCAGAAGTGACAGGAGAGTTGTCACAGGTTGATCCCTCCTGCTGCTGTCGGACCGTACAACCACTGGTCAACTGATTTAACTGTGCAATAATCATTTTCTATCTGTGCAATTTCATATATGTGCAGTACTGTTTTACCATTTATATCACACTTTACATATTGAATGTTTTACTTCTTATTATTATTACACTATTCCCTTTTTGCTGCTGTAACACTGTACATTTCCCCATAGTGGGACTAATAAAGGACTATCTTTCTCCAAAGAGCACACACATATGTAATAATGAGTCTCAGTAGTGTTACCAGAACATGGGTTATTATGATATGGCTATAAATGTTTAATTCAGGCGTTTTACAACATGATTGAGTATAGAACTGAAATAGATTTCAGAGTGACACGATTCCATGTGAGTGCCAGCTATTTCTGATGAGGACAGGTCAATAATAGCTGTCACACGCTGACATGTGGTCATTGACACCACTCACCCAGGGAACATGCCATTGCAGATCCAACCATCCCTCCCCCGGATATGATAACATCATACACCTCATTCTCGCCAGGATCGTCCCCGTGTTGTGCACACACTAATCCTCTTCTGGTGATGTTTATAGCAGAGACGTGCTTCTCTGCGATAAGACACCGACCGAGTCCGTGAAAGGCCAGCGCCGCCTTTGAGAGCTTGTGCATCATCCGGTCTTCACGCTGTCTTCATATGAGACAATCCGAGAATTAAACAGTTATAAATAAAGTCCAGCTGCAGAGCCTGGGAGCTTTCACGTGACAACCACACAGACGTTTCCCCTTGGATGTCCTAACACGAGCAGCCGTGAGGTCCAGCCATGTTGTGTTGACAAGCGGTCCAGAGGAGAGCGCTTCCGGGTTTCCGGCCAATCACAGAGCACGCTTTGACGCGGCCGGCGCTCTTCCGCCCGTGTCCACAGACGGTGCTAATGCTACCGCTACCGACGGCTCAGCCCCACGGACTGTCAGTGATACCCAGGTGTGTTGAAGTAGGACTGTGTTAACTTTACACCAGACGGATTCACTCCACCGTGTGAGAGTCAGGCTGACCGCAGAGACATGTGACCTCAGAGAACTCCTCGTTCACCGGGTCGGCGGCGCCTTCGTCGCCTTCAAGTTGACGGTTGTTGTTTGCATCGGCTTTGTAAATTGTTTTTGAAGTGGCAGAAAGCTGAAATGGACTTTGTGTATAAGTATACGAGCTGCGCTAACGTTAGCTAACGTTAAATACATGTTATTAAAACGACATCGACCGCTGTTGTGGGCGCGGAGGTCCGGTTGCCATAGTAACCCCTCGACACAGACTGGATGAGGAGTTTGAAGAGAGCAACTTTATCCAACTGTTTCAATCTGGAGACAAAAGAATATATGTATAAATAAGTGTTTTCATTATTGATTTATCACCACATTGATTATTTTAGATCGGGTGTTTAATCACCAAGTGTTTAGAGACTCTACTTAAAGGTACAGTGTGTAGAATTTAGTGATATTTAGTGTTGAAGTGTCATGTTGCAGCTGAACACTTGTTGCACACTGATCACCCTCTCCTTCCAAACATAAAAAATAAACTGTGGTCGCCTTTAATTCTCATAAAAACTCAAAAGGTGTTCAGTTTGTCCAGTCTGGACTAATGTAAAAAACATGGCAGCCTCCGTAGAGAGGGACCCTCGATGTAAATATAAAGTATTTAAATATAAAGGGTCTTTTCTGGGGTAAAGAAAACTACAATTCATAAAATTTAGATGAAACGATCTAGTGAAAACATCATGAGGATTATTCTACATTAAATTTCTGCCAATAGTTCCCTTTCACCTAAATCTAAATCTTGAATCGATGTAAAAAACTCAAGTATAGTTAAAGTACTGTAATACATTTACTCAGCTGAAAATAGTCCTTAATTCTACCTAAATAAAGCGCAGAGGTGTTATAAGTGTCATAATGGAACTTGAACTTGGAGTATCAAAGAAAGTAATGGGTGTGCAGTGAAATTGCCTGAATTATTATTGCTTATAACATAATTAGACTAATACAGATGGTGTTGGAATAGGCATATTAAACAACACAAAATTCAAATACTACCTCAAAAATATCTAGTATAGTATGTGTATAATGCAACTTTCCACTTGTCTGTGTATGTGTGTGGTTGGTGGTTGAATGTATCGACTGACCAATTATGTCATTTGGTTATTTTGAGAGGGTTTCAGATAATATTAAATTTGTTCATTTATAGTGTATAATTTATGTAATTGTATTTTTGGAAATTGTAAATGACAATGGAAATATCACAATGACATAAAACAAATAGCATAATTTCAGAAGATGGAAACAAAAGCAGTTTGGTGCTCCTGCTTGATGAATGAAAAATTAACAGGTTTTTCTTCTTCAGCTTACAGGAATAAACACAATTCCACAGCTTTTAAATAAAAACTTAACTCTCACTGTGTTTTTTAGACAAACATGTCTAAGCTGGAGGCCTCGGTCGTGGATGGACTGAGGTCGGAGTTGATTCTCCAGAAACAGCTGAAGTCCCTGACTGAAGCCCTAAGAAAGCAGCTGCAGGAGACAGAGAACAGACATGTGGAGGAGCTGGAGAGGAGGATTCATGAGAACGCTCTACTGTCAACAGTTGTTCACCAAGATACCTCTGATAAAAAAGAATTGAACATTCAGACCAAGTGGGTTTGCATTCTTTTGTCTTAAACATTTTACTTTAATTATGATTCATTATGATATGTATTCCTCAATACCTTCTCCTGCTTTCTAGACATGTTGGAATGAGGAGATCCATCTCTACATATGCCCTGACCTCAGACAAAGATACCTCACGCCATGTTAGACAGAAAGAGAGGCGTAACACAACTTCTTCAGCCTGGGTACACTGTTCAGTCACAGCTACTAAGACAAAACAGTGTGAACGGTCAGCTTTATCTAAAACAACACAGATGAGGGAAGAGGAGGAGGCCGAGGCTGAATTACAGAAGAAGTTCTGTGCTCACCCAGTCCCCAGCCATGTCGTGCGGCCTCTCTATCAGGAGATGATGGAGCTGAGAGAGAAAGAGAGGAAGCAGGGTCTCGAGCAGAGAAAGAACTTCTTGCTCTCCACTCAAAAACCTTTCACTTTCCAGGAGAGAGAGAAAGAGAAAAAGGAGAAGCTGATAGCTTTGTTAAACCAAATCTCAAAGGAGCAGGAAAACAAGGCAGCTACTGTCAGGAAACCTCCTCGCATAGTGGTAAAGGAGCCACTACATTCTAAGCTGAAAGGTAGGATGATGTATGACTTGTTTCCCTTCAATTTCAAGGTGTACAAGGTGCAACATCCTCTGCCCTTAACCTTAAATTACAGTGAGGGTGAGACGGAAATTGCAGAAACCTAACGGAGAGTCCCAAGAGAGAGATCCCTTTCCCAGGACGGACAGAAGTGGAAACAATGTTACACGAACAGAGCTCATCAACAAAATAACAATACTTAAGGATGAAGAGAAAAGACAGTGTCTAACATAATGGGGCCTGGAGGATAGAGCAGTGATGACAATTTTAATAACAGAGTTATAGGGCGAGCAACAATAATATATGGTGGTTGGCACATTGTCTATCTTAACAATCTAGTTCTAAGTATAATGCATGATCAGATGCCACCACAATAATCCACCATGTGGTTGTATCCGTGATCCTGGTTCTGCAATGACAAAGCACAAGGACTCCATATGATGCTAGATATTCATATAATATAAAGGATAGTGCTGGATAGAAGAGTGTAAGGTACTACATTGCCAGCTCAAACCAATACAGGCCACTGTCTCTAAACCTTTCTGGCTTGAGAAATAATATAGATCTGTAAGTTAGTGAAGTTCAGTCCTCATCCTCACCAATGGGTTCTTCTCAGTCCCAGGCCGAATTCTTCCCCCAACTTTAGTAGTTCTCTGCATAACCCTGCTAAAAAATAAACCAAAAAACAAATAAACCAGCAAATCACCAGACAGGTGAAAACACAACCTCCTTGTTGTGAGTTGTAGCCCTGTGAGAAAAGAGTAGATCTCTGTTCAATAACTGGAGCATTGGTTTGTTGTTCAGATTTTAAACAAGTCTTGAAGAAATATCCTGACCATATTGTTTAAACAGTTACAAAGCTGATAATCATATTGACTGACTGTACAACGTGCCCCTTGTAGACTCTACATAATAACATGACTGAAACTTTTACCTTATCTGACTGTAACTCTGTGCAGACAAGGAGGAGGATGGCAGGACAGGCTGCACTCAGGCAACAGTGCGACAGGAGAACTCGTCTGCACCCTGCATGCCAAAGCTCCGCACCGCCAAGCGCACCAGGAAAGAAAAGCTGGGCTTCCTGGATGAGAAGCCGAGCTTTCAGCCAAAGATCATCCAGCAGGTCCCCGATTTCAGCAGGTTGCACAAGGCCTTGCAGACAGAGGCGCTGAGGAAAAGTCAGAGTAAAGATGTGACAAAGTGTCAGCCCTTCAACCTCAGAACATCAGCTCTGCCTGAAAGACAAAGAAAGATAAGCCCAGAAAAATCTCAGGTAAAAACTTTCTTTCACTTCTGACATGTTGTTTTGTTTGTTAAAATTGCTTTATTGGTCATTTTCTCAGTTGTTATTCATCCGTTTGATCCGGTGCAGTTTAATTGCTTCTTAGATTAGATGGTGGTAAAGTGTTAGTAACATATTAAATCACTAAATGTAAAGGATGATTCCTTTCATGAGGTGGCAGTTTCTCTGCAGGAGTTACATAAGACATTCAATGCACCAGGCCCAGATGGTTTCATGTCATGGTTTTACATCCCTTTTTTTTTTTTTTTTAAAGTTTCTCACATTGACTCTGCTTGATGGATGGTTCAAGACACATCCACCCACCACTTTATCAAGTCAGCATCCGTCTCTTTTTTTGTAAGGATGGGAAGCCACTCAACGTCCTTAAAGTCCCCAATGTTCTTCATGACAAGCAATCACTTTTCTTAATTTAGCAAAAACTAACCTAAGACGAGCAGATGTTGCGGACTGGTTAGTGGTCTTTTACATATTCCTGCGGTCCCTCAACACTCAAAACTATTTATTTCATGAAGTGCAGCAAAGGAATTTGACCAGGTCATGTTTTACTTTCTTCTCTATGTCCTTGGGAGCAAAGTGTTTGATGATGAAAGATTTATAGCATAATTTGTGCTCTTCTGTGCTGTATGTGTAATTTTAGGGGTCATTCAGGCCACTTCCTTCAGATGTGGAAGTGTAAAGCAATTTAAAATATGTACGGTAGGCCATGTTCACAGAGGGAATATTCCCCTCCTTTGAACCATTGTGTTTTAAACTTATGAAGTTTAACTGAGGCTCCATTTCTGCAGTACTGATATACTGTACAACCATATTTGTCCGTGTGTGTGTGTGTGTGAACCGATTAATACTAATTTGAGTTAATTTTTTTAATAAATGGTGTTTCTTGTAATTTTTGATACACAATTATCACAAGTGTATGGTTGCAAAATTATCTTTAATTTTAATCTATTTTAGATTCATCAATTTATCAATAGGTAATGTTTAATTTTCAGCGTTTTTATTCAGCTAATACAAAATAGTAACTAGTCTGCTGCCTGGAGTCGTCCTATGTTTTATCATGTGAGAGAAAACATAGCATGCACAATACATCCTATAGGTTTATAACTTGTCATTTTTAAATGTTATCTATATTCAATACTTTATGTTATATTCGGTCAAACATTATATTTGTTTTCCAGCCAGTAAAGATGTTTTTTCCTTCTCATTGACAGAAACCAAAAATAAGTCATCTCAGTAGAAGTAAGTCACTTGGGGCCTTGACGTCATTGTCCACAGATACACTGCCCACATACATTACAGATGCTGTGAGGAAGCGCAGCATGGCCATCAGGTGAACTGCCTTGTTTTGAATTTTTACTCTTAAAAAACTTCTACATCCTACATATTTGGATCTAATGAACATCAGAATATTGTTTTACCTTCACAGACAATCCCTGGAGCTGAGGGAAAGTAAGAATCAGGAGCATGCAGAGTGGTTGAGGAAATACCAAACAAGGTCCGAGGCCATGAAGAAGACAGTCACCCTCCATGCAAAGCTGTTGGACCCACACAGCAGCTTGAAAGAAGTGTATGATGAAAAACTAAAGCAACATTTGTAAGTTCTGGTCAAGTGAGGCCATTCATTCTTGCAGTGTTACAAGCTTTGCAGGTCACATCACAACGACCGCACACGCCTGCCACAGCAGCTCAAACTATAATCTTTTCTTTTACGTGAAGGATGGTGAACCAACAAAGGATGAGAGAGTACATGAAAGAGTTACAGCACATGAAGGCCCGAGTTAGTGAACGCCCTTTTCTCTTCGAGCAGGTGAAGCAGGTGAGTGACACAAAGCTTCAATGTTACATCATACTGTAAATAACATGCGTTTACAATGGTTTAACACTGAGTTTTTACTGGCAGAGAAATGCAAAGGCTCTGGCGGAGCAGACATACAGGGACAAGCTGAGGAAAGCTGGATTTATGGAGCAATTTGTCAAAGATAAAGGTGCCGCGATAGAAGAAACATCCTTCTCATCCAGATCTGAGGACGACGCCAACGAAAATGACCAAAACCATGAAAATGACATTCATCACAGGTATGGGGATAGAGCATTTTTTGCAAGTTTTGTTGAGTATGTAATCCCACTGTGTCCGGTAAAATTATGAATAGCACTGCTGCCGGAGAGCCAAGGACTTCATGTGGTTTGGTCACATTATATTACATAATTTTCTGAGCTTGCCCTGCAGTCTTTAGTGAAGAAAAGACAAATACTCTAGCCAAGTAAAAGTTGGATGTAATTACAATATAGCCATTTTCTAACCCAACATGTCTGATTTAGGGAAGAAAACGTAGACGACGGGGAGAAAATTGATGATGTGGAAGAGGAGAGCGTGAAGTCCAAAGGGGAAGAAATGCCATGATCAAAGAGGTTGGGACGGCACCGTTTTTTGTGGGCTCTCCACCAGAAAACAACACTGTGCTCAGGAATGATTCATGTCATGGCAATCCGCACCAAACGTTTGATAGTTTAAGACGTGCAAGTACAAATTATAAAATTATCGGAACTTTCACAAACATGAACGTCACAGCTGGGAAATGTTATATAACTCATAATAACTGCAAACTTTTTATGTGTGGGGAAGTAATTGAGTAATTATTATTTAATATGCTTTGAGTTTAACACAAACACAATCTGAACACATGCAGATACAAAATGACAAATGAGGACACCACCAGTGGGTTTGTGACATTCATTTGTCCATATTGTATCTGCCACTTCTCTTAAACATACTTTTCATATATAAGTTAGAAAAATCCAATAAATGTATATGTTTTAAGTGGATGGGACACAAAGCATCTAACCTGCATATTTTCTCAGATGAGGTTAAACTTCCCGGTAATCTCTCCAGCCACACTGGCACCTAAATAAACAACCCTCATCGTGCATCTGCATTCACACAGAGCAGTTCAGCGGTTTGCTCCCAGGCCCATAGACCCACATCAAATATACGCTTGTTGTTGCACGTTCACTGTCTTGCCTGTGCCTGGACAGCAAACTACCAGAGATTTCGAGAGATCGTTTTAACTTACAAACCACATGAGAATGTCTGGAAATGTATATAATCATAATCAAAAAGCCATCATGTAAAGCCCCACATACCAAATGGTTACTTTAGTAGGCTAGTGTGTCAAGCATTGAAGCTATGGGAGTCAATGTTTAGGTCAAAATGTCGTGAGAAATCTCTCAGGGATTTGACTTTAGCTACCACTATTGAAATCTTTTAAATTTTTTTGTAAATGTACCATACAGAAAAATATCTAATACAGTGAATGGCAGAGAAAATAGAGTATGACCTTTAGGACATTCAAATCAGTATATGTTTTTTTGCATGATTACTAACTGAGAAAAAATTTAAAGCCAACATATTGTCATATAATTCTTGTAGATGCAATAAATAATCACCAAGTCCCTCTTTGAGATCTGAAACATCACATGACAAAGCTTCAAGGGCTCCATCCTGTCAGGTTGTCATGGGAACTGTGTATCCCTCCCCACTCTGCGTTATAGTCCCTCAGGGGAATGCTGTGCACCTCTGATTCCCCCGGTGTACAACCTGTTAGATAATATCCAACCTGCATCCATGAAAAGCGCGAGGCAGCAGACGCCTGTAGCGTCTCTTTAAACAAACTGTCGAGCGTCAGATGAGTGTGGAGGCTGACAGCGAGGGAACAAACACATCTCATTTAGATTAATGAGAGGCTGTGCACTTGGCCGCCGAATGTTATGATCACGCTGTTTGAGGAGTGGCTTTTCTTACCGGATGAACAATATAATTTCACTAAGGTGGCGCGTTCAGGTCTCTTATTATTCCAGCCACCGTGCAATATTAAAATTCCCACACATTTAATTCTGTAAATACATGGTTTGCAAATGTAGGCAGGCGAGGACACACCCTGGCATAGATGATACAGGCCTCAAATGGACTTCACCTACCTTGAAACATGTGCAAATTACACTGTGTGAAATGCTTATGTTGTATTTTCTGGTTATTTTGCTGGTCATTTTAATTCCTGGGTTTGTTTGAATTCACTTGATCATAAAGTAAAAGGGCAAAGGCCAAGTATTTGCTGAAGTGCTGTTTATGTTGTGAGTGCAGATTTGTGTGTGTGTGTTTGTTGAGTCTGTGTGTGCGTTTTAGTCCTTGGTTCACCTGCAGGAGGAGCTGTGGCTCGCTGCAGCCTCTCTGGAGCAGAAGAGAGAGATCCCTCTTTTTCTCCTTCAGTGGCATGAATAATATCCCCAGTGCTGGAGAGAGAGCACATCAAGAGGCAAACGGCAAGGGGAGAGAGAGATAGCAGCCAGTGTGACAGATTAGAGCGTGGCAGAACTTGTCTCCCTGACTGACTGCACAGTGGGAGAGCAAGTGCACCAGAGTGTCAGGCTATAGGCTGCTGCCTGCACACACAAACACACTCACACAGACACACACAAATTCACAGACCCCTCAGCCCAGCTGCACCAGAAGAAGTTCAGAGAGAAGACTGACCTCAAGAAGGTACAGTATGAGTGTGCGTCTCAACCCTGGGAATCATATCTCCTGTCCCCCTCTGTATATTTGACACATCACGAGGAAATCAGCTTTGTCCACTTTGTTTTCCAGGTGGGTCGGTGGAAGTTTTGGATTCACTCGACTGTTATGGCTTTCCTCAAACTGAGGCTTCTTGTCCTGTAGAGGATCTTGTGCATCTCCAGTCCCGAAGAAGAAGTCCTCTCGTGCTGCCAGCCTGAGGGAGGATGGAGAAGCTGTCAGGAAAGGACAAGGAGCTGATACGAGGCAGCTGGGAGAGCCTGGGAAAAAACAAAGTTCCTCATGGTGTCATCATGTTTTCCAGGTATTGTCCTCCTCAATCAGTGGGATTTAGATGGAATAAGACAGTAAAGTGACATGAAAAGAGAAGAAAACATTAAAGGTTGTTATTCTCTGCAGTTAACCCATCATTAATATGTATTCTAATAACATTGTATACCCAAGTGATACAGTCTTGCTATTTTTTCTGTTTCTTGATACCCTGTGATGTTAGAACATGTAAAACAGGTGTATAAAGAGGATCACGCTTAATCCTTCGCTGCACACTTTCACCATGCAGACACCGGAGGCTTGACTTGTTGCTTGGCGACAGACTGCAATAATCCACAATTTACTTTGAGATAGCTGCCGATAAATCACGCTGGCAGGAGAGATGCATGATTTGTAGATTGATTCTGCGTCCGTGTGAATGTTTGGCAACCCCGTGCTGTCTGTATACACCTATAGAAAAGTGTGGTATTTGTCTGTGGTAGACTGTTTGAGCTGGACCCCGGGCTCCTCAGTCTTTTCCACTACAACACAAACTGTGGCTCCACACAAGACTGCCTCTCCAGCCCCGAGTTCCTGGAACATGTCACCAAGGTGAGCTCTGTTCACCGCAGCGACCGCTACAAGTATACACACATTCAAAATCTTGGCTTAAGCAGGTTTTAAACACTTGTGCATGTCTGTGTCTGCCAGGTGATGCTTGTGATCGATGCAGCCGTCAGCCACCTGGACGACCTTCACTCCTTAGAGGACTTTCTGCTCAACCTCGGCAGGAAGCACCAGGCAGTGGGAGTCAGCACACAGTCATTTGCTGTAGGACCAACATCATAACACAACTCCCAAGAATCAATTACACAAGTGAATGATCTGTAAGAAATATATGTTTTTGTGTGTGTTTGTTTCGACTTGTGCAGGTGGTGGGTGAGTCCCTTCTCTACATGCTGCAGTGCAGTCTGGGCCAGGGCTACACGGCGACGCTGCGTCAAGCCTGGCTCAACATGTACAGCATCGTGGTAGCAGCCATGAGCCAAGGGTGGGCCAAGAATGGCGAGGACAAGGCCGACTGAGGCGCACACCGAGCAGTTGCTCTCAAATCACTCAACATGGTTGCCATGGAATAAGGTTGTGTAACTTGCAGCATTGTGGCTTTGGCTGCTGTACATTTGCTCTGTGAGTGGGGTCGCGTAGTTTAGCAAATGTATGGTGTGGTTACTCTTTACCAATCGGATCGACCTGTAGCAGAGTTTATTTTCTTTGCCGTCTAGCTGCCAGGTGATGCTGTGAGGATCTGACCCAGTCTTCTCTGGTTCTCCTGAGGTTGGACCTGTAACCTTAGCTCCTCTCACTGAGAAAAAGGATAAAACAGTTTCGTCTCTTTGTTTATAATGGCTTTGATATATATACTCAAATGATACCAGTGACTGTAGTGGTCTTTGTGCTGTATCATAAAAAGAGTTGCACAATTGTGAATCAGTAGATGTTTTATTTAGGCATCACACACTACTCAGACTGTGATGATTACTGTGGCCAGCATGGCAGCTCTCTTTCCAACTGGAACACAGTGATACTTACAAATACATGTTCAAACCGTTGGGACAAAGCAATGTGATCTCACAGAAGAAAATCCTATCACCACACAATCATTACTGTGTTTCTAATGAATATTGCACACCATGACACCTCTTTTTATGTGTGTGACTTTGTTGTCTAACATTTAACCTATGGATTATATAAGCAAATGGAAATTTAAAAATCTTTAGTAGATATTGACAAGAACTGTTACACTCTGATAGCTTTCTTCAGTGATCTACGACTGTTAAGGCGTCTGTGTGCACCTTTCTCGACATGGTGTGTTTTATGCTCTCTCCTGTAGAGGTTCTGAGTACTTCAATAGGCTTCAGCTGACTGTTAAACTCTAACCAATAGACTGTTATGTGACCTTTAGAGTGTAGACGTAAAGGGCACAAAGGAGGAAGTATAATATCTTTTCCCTTGGCTTTCGGTTTTCAGTCGTTGTTAGTGTAAAGTAGTTTTGTTGTACTGTAGTCGATTATTTCAATGATGATTATTTATCCTGTGTTGTCGTGGCTACAAACATATTACTGCCTCTGATCTAGAGGTGAAGATGAGCAGAGTGACACGTGTTTCTCCGATACAGGAAGTGAAATCAGGAGTGAATATTGGTTCTGGCCTATGAAACGAAGATAAACTTGTTTTAATTCTTAATTATTTTCTAAAGCCTGACAGATATGGATTTTTTCTGGCCGATGCTGATACCAATATTAGGGAGTAATAACGTTCCGATACCGATATTTCAGCCAATAAATATTTACTAAAAAAGAATTTGGCAAATTATGACAAAGAAATGTTGCGGTTAAGTATTTTAAAGTTAACCATATACTATTATAAATCTAATGTTGGTTAAGGAAATAAGGAAATAAACATGAATTACTGATACGTTTGTAATATCGGCTTATATCGGTCTATCGATATATCGGTCAGGATTTTATTTATTACCCGCAGAACAAATAATACAGAGCCACTGTGTGCTGACTCTGTCCAATATGTGTGTACTCTTATTACTGCTGCCATAACACTGTCTACATCATCCTCAGCTGTTATTTACATTCATGGTCATATCGCCAAGTAACTTAGCAACAGTGCGCCAAGTATTAGATAATAACACCATACAACTGTAAATCCAAGCTGCTGATATGTGGTTATTATCGCTTTAGTCTGAGTTTACATTTATAAAGTTTATTTTTATATTCTGAAATGTATGTGTAGTCAAAGAGCATTGATTTTTTTTGTTTTTGTTTTTTCTAAATGTGATGTACAATATATCCTCCAGAAATATATCCCTGTGTTGATTTACCTGTTCATGAACCCAGTACAAGAAAACATAGAGGTGCATTTGCTATAACCAATATAATAGAAATGTTATCAACATCTAAATGAGTTTTCTGTTGAAGTATTTTATCCCTGCAGAGTCTGTTCAGTCTGTAGTCCCATAGATGTACTGTTTGTTATTTGATTGTGTAGGTGGTGTATTTTTATAGTGATTCTTTTCTTAGCATCAGTACACAGCCCTGTGCAGGTTGTTATTATCCATGTCTGTTTTTTGAAGTAACCTGATGTTAGGTCTTTTCTGGCAGCCAGCCGTTAGAACGTTACATCCAGATCAGTACATATTGGGTGTGTTACTGTCTACCTCACTGATATCAGCTGCTACTGAACAGCGATGACTTCACTTAGTTATCCTTCAGCCAAAAAAATATTATTAGAGTTAATACAAACTTAATACAAACTTAATTGTAACCTGGATTCCATGCAACACTTTAAAGAAAAAACATGTTGTGTCCTCACTTGAGACTAAATAAATAAAGTGATCTGTGGATATTTTATTGCTAATTGAGGTCAGTGTGTTTTCCTCACGCTCTCAGCTTGTTATTGTCACAGACGGACGATGGTTACGACATCGTGGTCAGCATTTGAAATCAATCACACGACGCCTGATTTCCTTCCCACTGACAGCCCCATCCCTTAGCATTACGTAAGATCCAAGTGCGGAGTGGCTCATCGCCCTTGGCTACAGAGATGAGGGCGACTTGAGGCACATCAGCCCGCTTACTCATGCAACTGCACAATGTCACATCGCGACTGTTTACAGAATTTCAAAAAACTTTCAAACAATTCACAAATTTGCCCTTGGGATCTTATAGCGTGGAGTGTTTGATTTTTATTTTCGTCCAAAAACAAGTAAAAGCTCACAGATATTTACGCGTGTTTCTACTTGAATATTAGAAGGGCCACAGTAGTGACGGACATGGAGAGGGGCGGGGGTGAATACGATGACTTATCTCAATGCACAGGGCTCATTTCT
This sequence comes from Paralichthys olivaceus, assembly GCF_024713975.1. Taxonomy (NCBI): domain Eukaryota; kingdom Metazoa; phylum Chordata; class Actinopteri; order Pleuronectiformes; family Paralichthyidae; genus Paralichthys; species Paralichthys olivaceus. The sequence continues at coordinate 15,607,961 of NC_091104.1, read as the reverse complement.
CCCGTATAGACAATTTGGTTGTATCATTGTAAAAGTCACATCTGTGAGCTGGCTGTCCGTTCTGCTGTTGGAGCAGAAGCTGACATGGCCTTAATCTGTCTCTCTGCACTGCCAGCACTATGCTCACCCTCTCTGTCCCACTAACAGTCTGCTGTATTTATGTTGGATCCACGCTCCTCGTCTCGCTTCAGCCCACAGATGGTCACTGGACTCTGCCTCGACCTTCTCTCAGGTCATCAGTGGTTAGACTGCTGCCGCAGAATCCACTGTGCTCCCACATAAACCACAGCATGTGTTAATTTCCCCCTGTGGTAATTAATTAGTCGGCCCCTGCACCTCTTAGCGCATGAGGATTGTCGTCTGGAGAGGGAGTCTGCGAGAAAAGACAAACAGACATTATTTTTAGAAAGTCTGCAATGTGTTTTAAAATGAAGGGGTTTTCAACGTTGTCATAGCAACTGTTAAGTGATGGTCCAGAGTCGTGAGTGTTGGTGCATTTGGGGGGTGAGGGGTGGGGGTATAGCTCTATCACTCACTCATCCTAAATCATGCAGCGGAGAGGAGCGAGCTGAGTGGAAGGTGACTGTGCATGCAGCCTCAGGTTAATCAGGTTTTTGCTCCGATAGCTCTCGAGGAGCTGCAGCCCCGCAGCACGAGCCTGCCAAGCAACAAGCTCCACAGTGGGACTGAGCCGTCTGTCAGCAGCTGCTGCAAGCGCGGACGAGCAGTTGAAGATGAAGCTGGTGTTAGTCATACATTTTCCTACTGTAAATAGACCAATGTTTTTGTCTCTCAATAATTTCCAAACTCATAATCACATTTGTTGAAGATGTATCACAGATATATGTTATTAGAAAAAGCCAGTGTAATTTCCTAAAACAGTAGGACACTGTTGTTTTTAGCAAATGTTAATACCTTTTTTTTTTTTTAGTATTTGTTGATGCAGATTAATACACATTTGTTATTAATATTAGTATTTCAGTATTTTTCAAAATTCTTATACTTTGAAGTTTTTAGTTATAAATTGAATTAATTCAGAGTTGTGTTCTGAGCACTGCCAAGTTGCTGTTCTACATTGAATAAACACCAACAGTGTGTCTGATTGTATCCTGTGTTGACACAGACGGAGGGTTGAAGCTGCTGCTCCTCTAACATGTTACTTTTATACCTGGGCTTTGTAGACAATGTTTCATTTAATTTAAGACTATGGCAGCAGGATGGTGTCTGGGATTGGCTGAAATAAACTATGGCGCCATTGTTCGTGGTGGAATCGTATCGTTCAGAGCGACAGTGTAACTAATTTATGTATTTTTAACATAGTAAAAAAAGATGGCCGACACTCCTGTCACTAAGCAGAATTGAAGCCAAAATATCCCGGATACAAACTGTTGCCATCTTGTGCTGATGACGTCATTTGGAGCCAGAGTCTGCGAAATAGTGATTTGAGGGAACATGCCACAGTGACAATCGTGAGTCCGCCTCAGCTGTCAATCACGACGTTTCACATTGTTTTTATATCATCCAATAACATCTAAAATTACAGAAAACATCTTTCTAGAAAACATTTAACATACACTTTTTCTTTTCAGTTTGACCCACGTCCCATTCAGTAACACGGAGGAGGTGGGGTTTATGACCTATACTGCAGCCAGCCAAAAAATGGCTTTGATTTTAAGGGAGCCTTTGTAGGTCTAGGGTTCAGAGGAACATCTAATTGAAATATAAGTTTATCAGGCTTACTTCTAGAATCAATTTAATGTTGGATTTCTCAGAATCTGACATTGTCAAAACAATATTTCCAGTCTGGTCCTTTAATAGAGTGTAAGAGGATCAATTCAAGCAAAGAAACATGCATCACTGCTTGAGTTAGCACACGCTGCCCAATTAAATCCATTGAAATGGATTTGCTATGGTTATTTTCTTTTTCAGCCTGCAGTCCAAATATATGACAAACATTATACAGCAGTTGTATGCAGCACTGATGGCAGTACTGTATGTCCTGTACGTCCATGGTGTACTGCATTAGCTAACCTTTCCTGACACGTATATACTGCCACTTATACCTGAGACATTTTTTCAGTTTAATAAGGTGATCTCTGTATGAAACATGTTTCCTCGAATTGACGAAACAATCTCAGCAAAAGGTTCAGGCTGAAAGTGAGAAAGATTGTGTGATGTGATTGAAAGGTCTCGAACATTTAATAAATGGAGCAGCTGCTTCCAAGGTTAAAAAACTATTTTCAGTCTTAATTTTTAAGCCAAAATGGATGAGTTTAGATAAATGAACATTTTATTATCTGATGTCATCAAATCCCATCAACACATGCTAAAATTCCTCTTTTAAGGAAGGGCAGTAAAAGCTCCAGTGCTGCTACTGAGTGGACGTATTATTTCCAAGGTTAAGAATCAACTTCAAATCTTCATCCCTTGCTTATGACCTTTGTTCCAACCTGAATTTCTTGCTCCTGCTTACAGCTTCTATATTATGCAAATACTAAAGTCCCAGCAACTTATTAAGCCACATTTGCATGTTGAAACTAACCCATATGAGAGCGACAATATGTTTGCTGCAGGAGGCAGAGGGGTTTTCTATTCTCTGCATCTGGGCAGGAGAAAGTTGAGCAGCGGGCCGTGCACCCAGAGGAATTCACCTTTCACTGAGAAGCGTGCTCTCAGCAGTTGCCACGGGTGACAGGGGAAACGTCAGGGACTTTTCTTTCTTCTTGTGTAACTCTTAGTAATGAAGGAGCACTGTATATATTGACAGGCATGCTATGGGTTTCTTTTTCACCCTCTTAAGAACCTTTTCTCTGCAGGAAAATCACATCCATGCAGTCAGTGTGAGATGTCTTGAGGATATACTTTGTGAAGCAGTATTTAAGCACTGTGGTGTTACCACTTTCCAATGTGGTTTGGATAAAAGCAGATGCTTGTGCAATAATTTGCAGTATCCACCCTCTGATGTGCTTTCATAGGCTAAGGAGGTCTGTAGTACATACAGAGGTTTAATTGAATTGAGGCTATATAGTTGGAAAGTGATCACTCTGTTAAATGGAGGTATTCACTCTGTGATTTTGTTTGGATAGGTGGTCTGATCTGAGAAGTTACTGGAATTTCATATTTTGGGAAATGCTTCTATGAGAGGGCTGATATCCCTTGCGGCTGTATATGAAGCTACTGCCAGCCATTAACCAAAACACAGAGTAATACCGCTAGACTTGCCGCATGTCTACCATTTACTTTATCCAAACAGATTACTGTGTACAAAACCCTAAGAGTAAAAGGGATTGGGTTGGATCAACTTTGGAAACCACACCTATAATGGCACTCAGTAGAGTGCATACCTCAATGCCCAACAGCCCCCTTATGAGGCTACATTTAAAATCACTCATCTAAATTTTTTACACTCATAAATATCAGTCCCCTAAACATGTCTGATTTTAAGACCCATGAATTATTCTCTGAGAAATCAATGAAAATGTGGGAAAACACATCTGACAATGTTTCAGAAGGTGACAAAAAATTCCTGGATGTTCCCATTGATGTGAATCCACACCAAAATGCAATGCCTTTTTCCTTGATTCATGCCTCACCCCTTCAGAAATTTTTATGGAAATTGGTTGTGTAGTTTTTGCATATTGCTGTTAACTGGCTGCAAATCAGTGATAAAATGCAACAATGGAGCAAAGCACAAAGTTAGAGAGCTCTTATGTTATTATGAGTAGTCTAAAATTATCTTTTGTTTCCTCATGAAACTGACACTGTAGACTATGGCAGCCCGCCACACTCTAGATAAGTACATTTTCCTAATAGTGGGGCATGACCCAAGGAAGAAACCTTTACATTGTGTTGCAGTGCCAGACAAACGGGTAGAACCAGGACTTTTGTTTCACTTTCTTTAACATGTTGATATCTAGTATAATAGCCTTGGTGGAGGTACAGTTTGTGTCCCTCTAGGTGGTAAATGTGCACATTTCCTGAAGACACATTATAGTAAACCTACTATTTACCCCCATGAAAGTCTGAATCCCTGGCTTCTAAAAACCCATCATCACAGACCAAAGTAGAGGAGAGTAACAAGCAGTTCATGGCACAAGATGAGTGGGTTGAGATGAACTCATTTTAATATCAGATCACAGAACTTCACTTTTGACAGATGAAGACTTGTCAGCCTGACAGAGTTTACTCTCAAAAGCAGAGCGCCGCTCAGCCTCAAACCTCCTGGAGCTCTAACAACCCACATTTACAGCAGGCTCAGATTTGAAATCACATACTTATGAGACACACATTTCATAACCAAGAGACATGAACACATCTGGAAAGCTAATGTCCGAGCAGACCTTGGATGGCCGAGTCTGCAGAGCATGAGTAGACATGACAGGATACAATAAAACTAGTTAAGCATGAAAACGAACAAACCTCCTGCATGGGACATTAGAGCTAAGAATACCCTAATACGTTTTATTTTGTGTTTTTCTTTCAAAGGCGAGTGTGTTTAATGATCTGTAAAACCAGCTTCTGGAGGAAAATGCAGGAGATGCTCTTTGATGTTTTATTTTCAAACAGATTTTACTTCATAATACTCTGCACTGACCACATTATACCCTCGATGCTGCCAGCTTTCATCTGATTTTTGCAGAAAGAAAAACTAGAATCCGATTCATTATAAAATGCAGCAAACACATTTCACTTCATGAAATAATATGTCATCAATCTTATGAAAGTAGAAAACGTCACATCACAGGTATTTGATTTTTTATGATTAACGTTAAAGTCATTAAGTGTAAATGAAGTAGATCGCCTTCACCGGCAGCTGTGACATGGTGAATAGCTACAATGTCATCTTAAGGGGCAACAGCTGAAGATATGCCCACTAAATTTTTCATCAATAAATGTTGCCAAATTCTTAGCAAAGACGCAGACTAACAATTGGAGCCTTTTATTGATGAAAGAAGTAAATTTAGTGGACATTTGGTGGACTGTCGCAGTTGCCCCATAAGCTTACATTGTAGCCTCAGACCCACATTTACAAACACAGGGCCCAGGTTGCAAAATACCAGAATTCCCCTTTAAATCCACTACCTGACAATTCAGCTGTTCTGATGTGAACTGATCAAGAACACATTGAAATAAATAAGACAAGGGAATAACAATTGATAAACAGCTTTGAATTTTTTTTTATCCTCGACAAAGAGCTTGCTCATACATCATTAAATGATCCATATGGCAAAAATAAAACAGCAGCTGATTGAAAACACCAAGGCACCAACAAGGACACAAAATAAAAAAACATCTTCAAAAAAGAGAGACAACACTGCTGTGATGTGGAGACACAGTAAGTTAGCTATATAAAGTTTATAAGGACCTTGGACACAGCAGTCGACAGAAGTCTCTGTCCAAGATCTTCTGACTTGTTCCAGAGCTTTCAACAATGTCACATGGTCTTCATCAGTGGATAAAATTTGCTGAGTTGCCATAGAACTGTAGAACTTTCCACTCTAAGCATAATTTATTACACCTTCCTACATGTTTTAGTGTAAAACTCGAAATTCATGATCCTATGAAGGTTCCACAAAAAGCAAGTAAATGGATCTAGAGCAGAGACTGGTTTGCTAACATGCTTCCATGTTTCCAAAATGAATACCAACAAAGTCCCAAAAAAGCAGTGAATAGTGGAAAGTCTGAACAACCACACAGTTACATGACTAATTAGGAAACCAATCTACTGATGAAGACCATGCGATATAATCTAAATCTTTGGAAAAAAGATCAACAGCATCTCATGTGTGAAGAATGTTTATGTCAAAGCGGAATGAGTTCACTGCTGACAAATAAAAAATGGAAATACCCATTGACTGTTGGTGAGAATGAGAATCACAACTCTGGGAGGTTGCGTTTTTATGTCTTGGTCGTTTCCTCCGCTCTTTAGTTTTCAGTCCATGCAGCATATTTCAGGCCATGCTGGATTGTCACACGAAAGGGAGTTTTTCTTCAAGGCACAGCAAGAGACAACAAAACAAAATGTACATTCAGCTCTATGAGAAAACCTTTCACCCCACCTTGATGAAACAAAAACAACCCCAAGATACAAAACCCGAAAACACACAGGCTGACGGCAAATCATGTGAAATGTGACTGTAAGGTTACTGTCAATGCATACCTATAATTTATCCAACACAGCTTACATGCAGTGGAGTGACACACAGAATAGAGATAACTGACATCATGGTGATGTAGTGTTGAGTTGTACTATTTGTAGTTGGGACATTTTAGGATAAATGAACTTGAGCCATTTTTGTAACAGGATACTTAAAATACTTTCAGTACCTTTAATTTCACATTTATCATTTCATGTACATTGTAAAATTCAACTCCATAGCCTATTTTCAATCCATAGTGTGCTTCTAAATTCTGAATCTTATTTTTCTTTCTTGCTGAGAGTTAGATGAGATGACTCTCGTATCTACTTTATCTGTTGAATATGAAGCTATCATCAGCAGGTTAGTGAGAGATACCAGATGGGAAATATTTTGGAGGAAATTACAATAATCAAGTCATAGCCAAGAAAGCAATTATTACACAACAATTGTTAAAAATTAAAAACAATATAAAACAATAAACACAAACAAAGTTTAGACAAACAGCTATTTGACTCTTCCTACAAACAAATTACATAAAAACTCCAAATATGATTGGCTGGAAAGATGTCATGTGAGAGGAGACGTGTATAAAATAAAAACACATCATCAATACAAGTGTTAACACAGATCAGGGTCAATATTTTACTATACAGATTATTACAACTCCAAATAATTTCACAAAATTATGAAATTACAGTACCATATGGGAATTTTGGAATTATTGATCAAACATCATACAGAGGGCAAAATTACCGTGCAAATAAGATAATTATGAAAAATCTGGCAATGCTGAAATTCTCACTTAGTTTAATTTAGTTAAGCAATAGGCAGTAGCTTGGAGTGTCAGCTGGTGACAACAAGAATATACTATGTTACTGAGCCCAGTGGCGGAAACGTCTCGCCCTGTTTCCAGCCTTTAAGCTAAGCTAAGCTAACTGGCTGCTGGAAATAGCTTTGTATTCATTATACAGACATAAGTGTGGTGGGGTGCTGAAGGGGCTGCAGCATCCCTGCTGGCAAGGGACTGTAACTGCAATATAAATGTTTACTAAACAACTCAACATTTAGTCGTAGACCTAACATTTTAACCTCTGCCAACGAGGTTATGTTTTTTCCTGCATTTGTTTGACTGTAAGTTCGCTAAATTACATGAAAACTACTAGAAACTTTTGCATGAAATCTGCGACTCTATTAATGTTGCTAAATATGGTGTATTTCAACATTTTTGTTGATTCTTTGAAAAATAACTCACAAATCTTACTGAAAAATGAATTTCTAATGAGAATCTGAATCTCATGAATTTAAATGTGATTCCGCCTGTGGACACTGGTATTGATCTTCTCATCTTACACTCAGCAAGAAACCAAATTAGCTCATTAATATCTTTTCATTTAAATCAAATAAATTAAGGTACACTTTTATCATATACACATCAAAACAGCATTATTAGGGAATGCTCTGATTAAGATGAAGCGACTCCAGTGGTTTCTCCGCTCGCAAGCCGAAGCACAATATCAATGACACCAAAAATACAGTAGCAAAAATAGCAACCTTAAGTTGATAATCGTTACAACAAAGCTTCAGGTGCAGTCAAGCTGCTTGTGCCTCCGCGGAGAGAGAGTGTATATTTATTACAGTGCATCTCTGACTTACATTCAGCCCTCCGTCTGTCTGCTCTCTCACTGCAGATGGCTTCACAACTCGCTGCCCTCACCCTCAGCCTCCCCGAGCTCTGCTGCCGAGGAACCAGATATCACCCGGACCACTCTGTCAGTCTGCGGGGGTGGGCCTGCTCACACCACCCACTCTGCCGGGAACTTTCACCCCCGCTCGTGAAGTGGCACCTCATGAACATCTCTGATCTCTGATAAAGGCAGTTCCACCTCAGTCGCTTTCGTTACGTTTAACTTGCACATGAAGCCACAGAAGCACATTAAAGTTGTTCTATCAGGATTGATGTGTGGTTCATGTCTGTAAGAAATATTCAGTAGAAGTTTTGGCCGACTGCTGTTTCTACATTTATGATGATGTTAATTTGAATCCTGCTCCTGTATTCTTAAGCTCCTTTCCTCTGCAGGTTCTTCATCATTTTTAACAAACCCACTTTAAACTCAGGGTGTGAGGCAGCTAAGTCTGAGGTCAGTGGCAAAAACGTAGCATTGCGACATTTAGCAATCTGTGTACCCCAGGTGAAGCACACATGGAAATCAGCTGGAGGGGTTGAGTGTTACTGGTAGCCCACAGGGCTGTCCATGAGCGGGCTGGAGCAGTAAGGGTCTGGGGGGTCTTGGAGCTCAGTCTCATGGGTCTGGGTATGGTCTTCCTCACTCTCCTCTTCCTCCGCTGGATTGTGGCTTGAACCCTGTGAGCTGGCCAACGCGCCGTAGCTGTGGTGGGCCGGGGAGGGCATTGGAGTCAAAGCCAGCTCTGGCTCCAGTAGCACAGACGCCACAAAGAGCTGAGGGAGTAGGATCAACACACAGTTTATCATTGTGTCACACAGTGAATCAGGAAATTCAAGGGGAGCCTAAACTTGATGCAAATATCCAACAATTTCAACATGTATCATGATTAATGTGTTGTACACAATCAGTGCAATATGTATAATAGTAACAGTAAGTTAGTCCTGGCTAATAGTGGTACTGTACATTGGAGGCTGTGGTGGATGTCGCACTGCTCCTGTCTGCATCAGTGAACGTCCCCTCTGTTGGCTGATCAGACATCTGAAACACAGAGAGCAACTGAGCTTCAGAGTTTCTTCAGACAAACCTGACCCACTGAGTAAAGCTGCTGACCTGGTAGCTCATTGACTTGTCCGGTCGCTTCCTAAGGCACAAGCGGAAGAGAGAAAAGACGATGCAGGAGAGCAGGGACGCAAAGGTGAAGAGGGTGATGGGATGCACTGCACCTTTAAAGATAAAAAGTAAAGTGCAACGAATTTAAAACCTTGCAGCCGTGTTACACAACATTTACAAGGGACAGAAATGTGTGTGATAAAGTACCTAATTTGAGCACAGAGAAGAAGAGCAGCCAGAACATGCAGAGGAGAGGAGCCAAGACGACCTGGCTGATGGCGTCTCTGTGGATCCGCTGGCTGAGTTTGGTGGGAACGTATGCATAGTAGATGTTGTATCGGTCGACCATGTGCTTCAGGATCACATAGAGCAAACCTGCAGGGACACAAAAACACACTTAGGGCCTGATCTTCTAAGATCCCAAATAAAGAGTGCTAAATTGCGTGTGCATTATAACAGATTGTACGTTTGGTTCGGGGGGCGTTTTGCGGGTGATCTGTTAAAAATAATTGCGCAAAGGATAACAGGTGCAAACATGGTAGAGGCAGTATTATTTAAATGTTTGTGTGCGTTACTGGTTTCCACCATGGAGCATAAGCAAAGCGAAATTTAATGCCATGGAATACGAGGTGTTGGTGGAAGAGAAAAACTGAAACATTTTGTGGAGCTACAGCGAAGAAATACAAATATAACTCAAAGAAACGCGATATGGAAGGGTATCTGCGAGATACCGTTACCTCCATGCCAATGTGTTTTCTACATGTTATGAGTTTCTGACAGAAATAAATAAATTAAAAATGCAGAGGCCATCTTATATTGCAGACTATATTAATGAGGCTCAGCGCAAGTTCAATCCGAAAGATTTTCTCATATTCAATCATTCACAGCTCTCTCTCTTTCTCTCTTTGCTTATTAATCAACTGATGTTTTTAATGAACAATCAGATTCTGCCACAATCTCATCCAGCCAATCGTGTGACTGCTGTCAAACTTTTAAAACCTTACTCCTCTCTCTCGCAGTCAGCGGCTGTAACCCTCCTCCACCCCAATCTCCTCCAATTTTCATCCAAAGCCTAAAGTCATTCATCATCATATCAAGATCCTCAATTCCTATTCTACATTCTGCAAAAAGACAAACAACATTATCCCTGAAAATGTTATCAGATCTGACATTGATTGAAGGATTTGAATGAATTGTCATTATAAATAGTAAATATCTGTACAGCAGGAAAAACACTTCTGAATATCACAAGCACTGATATGTAGTAGTCACTTTGATTCTTTTTTCAAATGAATATTTAGCATTTTGGCCCTTTGAGACTATTTGCCTCATGCCTCTGCTGTAAATAACAGGTGAAATCCACAGAGCAGCAGGGTATGAAGTACAGGAGCCTGTTTGGGCTGCAGAAGTAAATAGAGGCTTGGTGAGCTCTGGGCAGAGACAGGAGCAGAGTGGGCGTCTGGCTCGCAACTCACTGTGTCTGGGCGTCTGGGACTACAGCAGCAAATTCACACAGTCTGCATCGGACTGACAGGCGGCGGAGAAGAGCGAGGTTACAGTATGAGGGGAGACAGCGAATACACACAGGAAAGACAGGGAAAACAGGGAGAGAAGAAAGGGGTAGAGGGGGATAAAAACGGCACGTCGCTCACCAAAGGGTGTTATGATGGGACATGTGATGCTGTAGGTCATGCTGACAGCAAAGATGCACATGGTCCAAGCGTACTCCAGGCCAAACTGGAACTCATAGGCCTGACTCTGCAAAACAAAAATGCAGAAAAACCACAGTGAGGTTCTTAAGTTTCAAATCAAGTCTCTTGAAAATGCTGACATGAGCGCAAAAAGGCTCCGCTGACCCGTTTGACGTGGATCCGCTCGGCCTGGGACTTAGCGAAACAGAGGCGGAGGGCGTACACCGTCAGTGCGGGGATACGGAGGAGCTCCATAGAGGTGCCAATCAGGCTGGACGTGATCACGTAATTTACAAAGAACGCACCATTGTCAGGAAGGAACACACACCTGCATAAAGGAAACAGTGTTGAGTGTTTGCCTGTGTCTCTTTACAGATGTCTCTTTACATATCCTCGGTACGTTTTATCTACAGATTAGACTCACTGGAATTTGACTTCTTTCTCGTCCAGGAAGTTGACGTCAAAGAGCCATGTGAAGAACAGGTCCAGACTGCAGAGAGAAAAACTTTAATAAAAATCAAAATAACTACATAAAAATAACTGGAGCCCTCAGTTAACTATACAACTTCACACAGGCCCAGCAGTCCCCTTATGAAACCACATTTAAATCCACTACATTTTCATCTGAATCTGCAGCAAATTACACACACTCGTAAATATCCTTCGCATAATATAAGGGTTCGTCCCTGACCAGAAATGGGAGGAAAAAAAAGTACAAAATGAACTAGAATTTTCAGATATACATACTTTACTCGAGTATTTCTTATTTTTCTGACAATTCCTTTACTTTTACTCTCTACATTTAAAAAGAATATCTGTTCTTTCTATCTGTACTTTCTACTCCCTACATGTCGGTTTTTTTAATTCATTTTGCAACACCGAGCACCCCCTTTCCAGCATCAAGATACATTTTAATCTAAATGGACAATAACACTCCGAGGAAGACTCCGCAGAGAGGAAGAGAGGCGCATGTGTCCATGACAAGGTGTAACAACATGGAAGAAAGTGAAGAATCAATCAACTATCACTACTAACATCAGTGCAATAAAACATTCCCCATCCCTCACCTTATTTTAACGCCTGTTTTTAGTTCATTGCTTTTCATTTTATTTGAGGTAAGAGTGGTTTATATTTAATAGTCCTCAAACTATATCAATGTCTCAGTTTGCTTTGCACAGATACAGAAATGGGCTTTTTTCACTTTTATACATTCAGTGTACTTCAGAGATAAGAAGCGTATGGTTGTACCTGGATAGGCCGAGTGAGGGCAGTATGATGACCATGAAGACCAGCAGTAAAAAGCACTTGTGCATCGTTACTTGGTTCTCACCAGATCTGAAACATTAAATGACAGACGATGGATCATAACAACATCATTATGTGATGCATGTTTTACTTATAAAATACATCTCCACCATTACTAATGCATAATGTGAAATAATGTGATGGCAAGTCGGGTTCATGAGCACGAACTATACGTTTCACTCCAGTAAACAGACGATTTGCATTCGCTCTTTTGCACATCACGCCTGCACAACACGTTTATGGGGGGGTGGTTATGTAAAGACAGGGAGCTCATAGGTGCTGCATGAGGTTGTCTCCTCATGCACAGCTGTCCCGCTCCTCCTCCTCCTCCTACTAGTCGCCATGTGCTGCTCCTCTGCGCACGGCGACTACTGTGCATATCATTATCCTCACATGGAGATCTCTATGACAACCTGCCCAGAATAACATTGCAAGGAGAGTGACAGCGAGAAGGAGGGAGAGAGTAAAGAGGTTGAAAGAGAAAAAAATAATAATTGTGATGAGAAAAAAAGAAAGAAATTCTGAGAGTTGAGAGGAAGACAGGCAGCTACACATGAAGAGTCCATTTGAAGGGAGGCATTTCCATTTCAGAGGAGAGAGGCAAGAGGCGGTCGATGGCTGGTGAGTACCTGGTCCAGTGGGACTCAAAGAAGGCCGAGTAGTAGACGATGAAGGGCAGGAGCACCGAGAACGCCCACAGCAGGAGGGTCGGTAAGAACTGGGTAATGACAGGGCTCTGTATTGGAAAGCGAAATGGTTCATTAACGACACCGAAGAGGTTAAAAAAAAAAAAAAACGAAGCACAGAGGTAACAAGTCGGTCTCGAACTCTGACCCGCAGGCTCTCCACGGGCTTGGTGACGTTGAACTTGTCCATGGTGTTGACGATGATGGCGGGAGTGGTGAGAAAGAAGAGCAGCAGGAAGAGGAGGATGTTGAGGAGGACACAGCGGAGCCACCAGCGAGATCCACACACCGACAGGTTCTCCCTGGTGGTGGGAGAGAAATAATGAGTCTCCGTTCACAACAATCATCGAGCAGCACAGACAGCACATTACAACACTTCTCTCCCCTGACACGCCAGTGCTGTGTGTACTGACAAAAGCCAGGAATAGCCGGCTCAGTCATTTCTTCTCTTGGCCAGTGTGTTTCCACTGGACTGGAGAGCAGGTTTGCAGCAGTGCACTTTGACGCTCAGTTTTAATGATGAAACACAAGTCCCTGCTCAACCCCAGCAGCCTGCTGCTGCTCCAGCAGAGCACAAACACAATCTTGCATACAAACATGCTGCAGCCTATCAGGCGTGAAGCATAAAAACAATGAGCGCTACCATTTCCCTGGTTAATCTCCCATACATATGCATCACTCGATTGTTACATAATACTACTGCGCCGGTTGCATTCGCTTTCCAAGATAGGCAACAGGAATAGTGGCCTTGCATCCAATCACCAAGGGGAAATGAGCCTTAAAATGTCTCCACTGGTTTCGAAATCCAAGCACATGCCAGCTTCATTTAAACATTGTGGGTGTGAATGTGAGTAGTTTACACGTCCCTGTGACCAAGCACACAGAAGTGTTTGAACATAATAGTAGGACAGATAAGGTATCAAGACTTTGGGGATGATGAAGGGAAAATTCAAGAAGAACATTGGGACTGATGAAGTTGGGAAAACTGTGGTTGTGGGCTACTGACCAGATGATGTCACTGGGAGCCGGTGCATAGCTGACCCCCCACTTGTGAGACTGCACCACCGTGGTGATGCTGGACTGCTGGGGTCTGCGGCGGCAGTGCACACGACTGTAGTCCTTCACAATCCTGCAGAACAGAAAGGAAATCTGCATCAGGCATTGAAGAAACCTCATGCCTTCTTCTTCCTCTTTACGCCTCTCCATGGATTTTATGGTTTTCTCCCCCACTGTGACGGGGTTTGTGTGGCGTAGGGCACTGACACACATAAACCTCAGTGTCACGCTGCTGTTTACTCACACAGCCGTCATCCTCTCATCACGAAAAGTCACGAAGGCAATGCCGAGCCTCTTCAAGGAGATGCGATTCTTCTCGGCGTTGAACTCGTCCGTCCGCTTCTCTTCCAATTCACTGTAGTACTGCTCTGCGTCCACCTGCAGAGAAAACAAAGTTGGAGCACACATCTCTCACTGCATCTGTTTCTCACAGAAACCTATTACAGATATTACAGTGGTACAGTGTGGACTGCAGTGCCATCCAGTGGTAACATCCTCTCTGTGCAGCACAACAACGCTGCAACTCTACAAATAAAACCATATGCAAATCACAACATTACTGATAAAATGTACCTTTTCAAAGCCGCAGATGTCACAGCAGAATATCTGAGCACACGGATGAGTCTTTATCATGATCTTTCCCTGTTTTTGGGCCTTCGTGGCGAAATAAAGTCTTCCCTTCATCGCTTTACGCCTGCACAAAGCAACAGATAAGAGCTTCACACCGGTCATAAGCTAAACTGTGTTGTTCCGATCCAAAGCAGCGACCATACCTCTCAAGGTCCAGCCTCATCAGCTTGTGGATGTCGAAGCAGAAGCGGATGTCGGTGACGGTGCAGCTGGGGTAGGCCTCACTAGTGAAGGGATCAGGAAGAGTGTACTGAAGTGCTGAGTGCAATTGACAGGACAGGACTTCCTCATGACAGTAAAGAAATGTAAAGACAGGATTTAACGGAACAAAATAGAGATATAGAAAAAGTTAACATGTTGTACTGTAAATGTTTGGTGATGAGTCCTGGGTCAGAGATCTCTCTGGGTATAGAGGTGATCATCAGGGTTCTGGCTACCTGCAACACAGAAGGTAAACACCATCAATTGTTAGAATAAACTGCAACCCACATGCTGTTTGTGGATTTCTTAAAAAATAGTGCATCTTAATCTTAATGAAAAAATAAGGAAACTTAAGAGGAGTGACATCAATGAGAGTGTACAATTTGGTGCAGCTTGACTGTATTTAAGAGGACTGTTGGGCCTTGCTGGAGGTATATGCTTTACTTATATATACAGTACTTTCTTTTATATTTCTACCAACGAGACAATTCAGATTTTTACAATGAATTCTTGGACCCCCTTAAAAACAAGATGATTGAAGATTTCAAGGAGGTCAACCCTGAAATATAAAACCGTCTAAAATGGAAAAACTGATTTGATGAGATGTTTTAACAAGACGATTTGATGGAGACTGACCTTCTCATCTTCTCTGTACTCCAGCCTTATCGAGTGATGAACCATGCACAGCGAAGTGATGATGAAGTAAACCAGCGCGAAGATGCTGTGGAGCCACAGGAAGCTGTCCCTGTCGGCCACAAACACACCACTGTGCTTTCAATCCATAAAGATGAACCAGTGTTTTTATTTTCACGGTTCTGTGGTGTTTCATGAGATTTAGGTCATGTGTGCAGTGTTAGACTTACTTTGCACTAACATTAGCCAGTGTTGTTCTTCCAAAGTTTTCAGGACTGTCTCCTGTAGGAATAATGAAACACGACAGACAGCGAGACGTTTTAATTCTCAAATGACTTTAAGGAAACTCCCCCACCTCTGTCTGGAGGGTGAGGCAACAATGAAGCAATGTCACTATTCAGAGAAAACATTTGACTTTTTATTTTGAAATCTCCGTCAGCTTGAGGAAATTTCCCCCAAAAAATATATTTGAAAAAGTCAAACATCGCACTGATGCCCAACTCTGATGTTCTAATTCAGACACCCTTTGTTTGCTGTTGCCATGGCAGCCAGTCAACATGTGACGGTTTATTTAATGACCCGGGTGACACACTCATAAGATTGCAGCCGACAGGACGGCCCAGCTCCTCGTAGACCCGGCAATGGCTCCTGTCTTTGTCTCGTTATGGAACATCTTACTCAACACTTCCTACAAAACGAGCACACAACCGCCAGAAGGCATTTCTGCTGCGATACAGCAGCTGGTGTTGTTGTGCAGCGTCCCGGCCCTGACACCTACATGGGCATGTCGAGAGGAAATGAAGCACTTTCTATTCCTACAGTCTGTCTCGGGGAAGCACTTGATGAGTTGCCACTGGTATGCGAGTTGGATGAAGTGTGTTTGTGTTAAGTTTTACTCCATCATATTGTTTTATAAGTCAAGTCTAAATTCTCCTCCAAGTTGATTTGTCTTTTGATCTCTTTGTACTTTTGCAAGGCACTTTGTAAGTCGACTGGTACCACAGATTATTTCAAGCTAAATTCTCTAAATTCAACCAGTAAATCCTGTGTGTGTGTGTGTGTGTGTGTGTGTGTGTGTGTGTGTGTGTGTGTGTGTGTGTGTGTGTGTGTGTGTGTGTGTGTGTGTGTGTGTGTGTGTGTGTGTGTGTGTGTGTGTGTGTTTGATCATCTGTGTGGCCTGGCCTCGCTCCCTGTGAGGTGCCCCATGTGAGGTTAGGGATATCCTCTGGCCTCTCTAACAGCAGGCTAGCCGAACCATCATATGAGGACAGAAATACCCAGGAGGTTCCCCGAAAAGTTGACCGGCAGGATTACGGCCAAAGACAGCAAGCACACTACGGTCATGAGCAGGATGATGTGGCGCTGGAAGGACAGGTACGTGACGGCATCGATGCCACATTTGCTGCGGATCTCCTCGTCCCTGCAGGAAGAGAGAGAAGGGACTCTGACAAATAGAAAGATGCTGCAAAGGGGTGAGTGATGACATTTCCACTTGTGCAGATGTAAAAGTAATCAGACGGGTTTGATCTTAGCCAAGCACAAGCATGAAGTCCCTTTCATTGTCGGGGGAACCGGGCCAAAGGCTTGTACCTCATCATGACTAAAACTGTGCCACAACAATTTGATGCCAGAAGCTGCGGTCACCAGGCGGGAGCTTCAGAAAACACAGTGTCATAAAATAGAACAAAAAAAAGAAGAGAAAATGGGAGGACAGAAAAAAAAAAAACATGAAAAAAAGAAGAAAATAGGTGTACGCTGGTCTCATGGCAGCCCACACATTGAGAAGTCGCAGGGTGGGTTTGCTTTTTCCCATGGGATCCCAGGGTGAGCCACTGGCATGAAAGCTAAAAACAGCAGCACGCAAACTCCACAATAATACTATGGAAACCATGGACACCATGGAAATTCCTTCTTTTTTTTTTTTTTTTTTTACAGGCTAAAATCTATGTGTGCAGTCAGACTCAAGTGCAAATTTCCACCAGGAAACCATGGCACCAGCGGTCACATGAGCCCAGACGCGTTTGTTTTTGCAGCTAAATGAGATATAACACGAGACTTTACATTTAAGGAGTGACATCATGCTTGAAGACAGAGGGCCAATAAAAGGATGGAAGCTTAGATGAGAGGAGGGCGAAATAATTACAAGAGCAACCTCTTTGTTTACTTACTTCATATGGTAAAGAGATGAGAGCCACGAGCAGAAGCCCTGGAAGGAGACGGGAATCATAAAACATCCAATGGATTGGTTATTCAGGATAATAAATGACATGTGTATGCGAGGCCGGGCACATCTGGCTGCTAGCATGCATCCACTATTTGCATAGTAATGAGGTCTGCAGAGCGACAGGGGGACGGAGGTTTAATAGGTCTGGAGCAGTAACCACTTTAGTGCAGCCTCAGCTTTGTGTAGGCCGATGACTCCAGTCTGATTCTTTGTCTTATAAACATGCAGCGGTGACCTCAGACTATCACACAGGTGTCATGGTGTCACACACGGTTCAGCTGAAACTTTCCTCCTATAACAGATGACGTCTCGGACAAACTTTACTATAAAAATGCAGCAAGGCAGGATTTGTAGACATCACTTTATAACAGACAAATGAACAGTGACACTTTGTTATAATGACTGTAAATACATGAGGGCATGATGAGGAAGCCTGGCAGACTGTCTAGCATTAGTGGGCATGGTGATTATAGCGTTCTCATACGTGAGACATGATTTTACGTTTCCCATTGTGCACTCTCCGACATATTTTGCTTTGTGAAGATAATTGGACTCTTTTCCTCAAATACTATGTTTCTTTACCGTAATTATACTATATCGGGTACCGTGTGTTTTTAAACAGGAGTGGCGCTGTAGAGCGAGATGAGGAGATTTGAATGCATGCCAAAAGCGTGGGAGTGACATAACATAGCATCACCGTCCGAGAGGGGAAAACACTTTAAACATTTCTAGTAATCTCTAAATGAACTTCTGAGACTCAATGACAATCATTTGTTGTTCTTATTTTTTTCATCAGCATCGTTTCACGATCACCCAGTGTGCTGAGCTGCGCTGGGCAGCAGTAAAAGGGAGAGACAGTGGAATTGTTTCCATCCTGTGGTACGGAGACGTTTGGCTAATCTCGTTCTGAACCGCAGCCGCGGGTGGGCAGAGCAACCGAGTCGGTCGCTGGGACGGCGGGTGGAAGGAAGCCAGAACACTGACTTGTGAAATGTCTAAAAATGATGACTCTTCCCCCAGGGATAAATCTAAAGATGGAGAGGATCTATGTAAAGGGGGCATTCTCTTGTAGTACAACTTATTAAGTTGTAAGCAGAGCTAGTACTAAACAGTAAAGTAAAACTTTTCAAACATTAATTCATTCATAAAAAAGAGATGTTTTGCTCATATGCAGGTTCATCATTTTAATTTGGGTTATTACTTGAAAACGTGTGATCATGTTAGCAAACAGTTCCCTATAAATTGACACACCAGGCAAACAGAACGCTGAGTCAATATTCACTCTGCTTTTAACTCAGATCTAGTTTCCACCAATTGAAAAAAAAAAATATTTGTAGAGCAAAAATAGAAGAGATACATAAAACAAACAGCAATCATGTGAGCTCCAGGACAATAAGACCAAAACAATGAGCTAAAAGATGCTTAAAAACAAAAACAATGACACCGTAATGCTGAGGGCAACTGCAGAGATGTGTGGACATTCTGTGTGGGTTTGATTTTATGTGTAAGAAATGCATTCAACATCTTTGTTAGACCTTGAGGACATATGAAGTGGGTTTAGTTGGAACAAGCTGAATGTAAACTTAATGGCCTGTTAAAGGGGAACTCATTAGGGAAGCTTTCATTGATCTGACAGTGCTGTTCTCAGTTTCCTTGGTGAAGTGATTTGAAAACTCAGAACTCACCATGTCCTTGGTCTCAGAGTCAGAGGGGCTGGACTCGGAGGGAGACTTCTCCTTCTCACTTGGTTCTCCATAAAACAGGGACGTCAGACTGAAGTGGAGTAAGAAACAGAGGGATCATCACACTGACTGCAGCCTGACATGAAGTTATCAGTATCATCAATTCTGTGCTTCAAGGGAGATCACGGCCATATGCCGTCACTGCCGCAGACAGTCCTGTTCCAGCAGCCGTCTGAAAACGAACCCTATGTGCTTGAAGACATTAAACACAGTGTGGACAGATCTAATAGAGCCAGTGTGATGATTGAATCTGTGGATATTTCTCTGTGGGCCGCACCGCTGACAGTTCAACAGCGTGTCAAATTAAGCAGCATAATTGTGTTAGCATGAGAGAGGAGTGCTTGGCAAAACACACAGATGCTGCCTGCCCTCAGGTGGTGCGGAGCGGCCACGGGTCAGGCAGAACTAATCGAGCCTCCCTCACTCCAATGGAGAGGAGGCTCAGGTCAAGCAGGAGAAAACCTCTGCAGAATAATGCAGACTGCTGAGTGAACCTGGAATCTCACAACCCTCAAGGTATTCAAATTAGCAATTGATCGATATATGAAAAAGACAGAGGCCAATCAATTGCTAAGTCTGAAATTCTAGGTGATAAAATAAAGAGGGATATACCTTTATTTGTTTCTGTCTTTATAGTCAAATTTTTTAAATGTTGTGGTGGCTTAAAAAACTTACAATAAACTTATTTGTATTACTCCTCATCTGAAATAGTCCCACATTAAGCAATCATTTATTCATTGTTTTATGATATTATTTAGCCCAAAAAAATCTATTCGTAGTGGAGTCATTTTGAGGATTTATCTTTCCAATAAGAGCCACTGGACTGTTTTTTATTTAATTCGTTGAAACAATAAATAGAGAAAACAGCCAGTAGAACCAGTCTGTGAGCCTTGTGAATTATTCATCAGGTAATAAATGCCCAAAATTGCCTGGTTCCAGCTTCTCATGTGGGACACGCTGTTGTTCAGACAAAACAGCAACAAAAAGGTGTCAATTTGTCTGACAACAAAACTGTGGCATTAATTGTATAATTTGGACAGTTTAAAACAAAAATAAAACTTGATTATAGCCGAGTTCTCTCCATCACAGTGGCTGTGTGTATTAGAAGTTTTAAAAGATGCATTTATATTTTTAGGTTATTATTATATGTGCACACAAGATAAAACAATATCACCACTTGGCACTGGCTGTATTAAAGCAGGAGCTGTTAGGAGTGATTCCATTTCTAAACAGTACCATTTATTCTCAGCAGAGGGAGCTGGAGGCTGCAGCATCACCAGCTCCACTGAGACGTCTTACTCCATCTTAATGTGGACGTGGCTCACAGGCAAGCAAGGGTAACCGGTTCTGTAAGTGTTAAAAAAACGGGTGAGGGTTGTACCTGTCGTTCTCCATCAGCAGAGCAAGGCGGCCGTAGTCCCACGCAGCCTTCCTCAGACAGGAGAAGATGAGCAGCAAGAACTGTAGAAACAAAACAGGGACATGAACACAGGGGCTCCTGGGAATCTGATTCTCACACACGCATACACACATACACTCATATACACACACACATATACACACACACATATACACACACACATACACACATATACACACACACACACACACACACACACACACACACACACACACACACACACACACACACACACACACACACTGTCCTCAGCTGCTTCAGCTCTAACATCATCCACGTCCGTTCCATATCGTTTGATTTGAAAGCTGAGGCCCGTCTCCACACAAATAATAGACAGGTTGAAATCGCTGCAGCAATAATGAGCCATATTCTTCCTTTAGAGTAGTACATGGTTGTCTTGGAAACTACCAGAGAGAGGTCAGCATGCACTCACAAACACAGGCTGCGCACTAATGATCAATGAGTGAAGTCAGTGGTGAGAATATATCCAGCTAGCCTGGATTCTGTCATAATTCACAATGAATTACAATAACATGTATTATATTAGTGGACCCATACTTAGCAGCCCTGGTTAAATATGGAACATGATGGATGAATGTCGACAAATGCAAACGGAGTAAAAGTGCAGATGAATGTTTGATTTTAATGACAACATTAAATCATTCATGTATTTGAGTTCAGGAGGCAGTGGGCGGGGATGACAACCACGTTAATAAGGAGGAGGCTCGCATAAATGTTAAACGATTCATTCTTCAGCGATCTAAAGTCATACATAAACAAGCAGGGAGACCTTGACTGAGGCCTGTGGATGAATAAGGAGCATGCGTTCTTATTAGCAGTCAGGGCCCAAACTCCTTCTTTAAATAAGAATCTCCCCAGTTTCTCGCCATGTCCGTCTCCTCCCTGCCATTTTATGTGATTGCATCCTGATGCGTGGGCACGCTCTCCTCAAGTCCCACACATGATTAGTTCTGTACGATGATGGGACTGATGCTGAGACGTGATCCTGTCACCTGAAGGGGGGGTTTGAATCGTGCTATGACTCTTGCTCGTCATTAGGAGACAATGATCGACCCTCTGCGTTGTCTTGACAACTAGGCAATGATGAAATGAGCCAATTAAAACGCTGAGGTGGCAGATTGAGAGTGACATCAGTGCTGAGATCAAGTCTGACGGGGGCCTGGCGGCGGAACTGAGGTGGATGACAAGTGATAGCGGAAGCCTATTATTATCTGGAGACAAGGAGGAGAGATACACAACCATGTTTGTAAACAGTGCACACACTGCGTAACACAATGTGACGGGGACGTCAAGGCAAATTAATATTATCCATGAGATGCACAGGACAATGTGTTTGAATGTTTTGTTTATAATGCACATTGTTAAATGATCTAAAAACACAGATGAGGAGAAGATGATGCATTAAAAGCTGATTCAGAGTAAAGGTTATGTTTTCTTTTAAAAAACACCACAAACTAAAGCTGTTAAGATCAATTTTGTGACATTTACAGCAGTTTATGCAGTAATGCAACTCCATATATTGGTGGATTTTAATGGAACAAAATCCACGCAGCAAATTTCCTGAACTTTAGTCCTTAATATGGGTCAAACTGCACTTTTTGGATCAAGGCTTTCTCTTACAAACGAACAGATACCAATGAAAACATAACTTACTTGTCAAAGAGTTACACGTTTACAGATTTTGCCTTTGATAATCATCATAATTAAATAGATGGGGAGGAATCAAACGCATGTGTGTGTTGACATGTTTCCAATATGTCAGGATTCATGTCACACGTTACTGTCACTCGTGATGTTGCTGTTGTATTTCATTATCATCAAGAGCAGGGTGAGCTGTGACATCACAATACCCTACATTTGCATAATGCACGCCTAGCTGCTAGTCTAGGCAAACATTTCCTACACGCGTTTGAAGCAGTTGACCAATTATAAAGTGGGCCAGCTGGCCAATCAGTGCAGACTACGCTTCATCAGAAGGAGGGCCTAAAAGAGACAGGAGTGAAAACCAAGTGTTTCAGACAGAGGCTGAAAAGAGGAACTGCAGCAATGAACAGTCTGAGGAAAGTGATTGTGATGTGTTTTCATTAGAGCATGAAAACATTCTCAAGGTATAACTCTAAAATTATGAACCAGCATATGAACATAATGTCTTTTTGAAACTTTCCACTCATATCCTAACTGACAGTGGCTTTAATGGAGTTATTGTGGAAACCCTACATTATTGTGTGTGTGTGTGTGTTTGCGTGCGTGCGTGTTTATCTGTACCATCCAGAGCACCACGTTGATGGCAAGAACTGTGGGCACGCCTCCGAATGGCAGGCCCTGGAGGACGCTGCTGCGGGAGTGGGCGTGATAGCATCTCTCTGCCGTGCTGTTTTCTTCCCCAAATGATTCCAGGAAGCCCAGAACACTGAGCTCCACGGCACTCCCCTCCACAGGGGGCGCTCTCGTCACAAACAGCTCCGGTTGCGCCATCACTGGACCATCACTGAGGAGAAACAGGGGCAAAAGAGAGAGTGATTGACTGTTGACACTCTCAGGTCCCTGATGTTGCTTTGATATTCACAAACTGATTTGTAGTGCCTGCATTTTTTAGGAGAAATACTACAATACCCACAATCCTCTGGTGTAATAGCAACGTTTCAGATTGGTGGAGCTCGCTGTAACCATGGAAATGGATTATTGCAACCGCAAAAATCCTGTTGGCTATGTTTGGATAGTTCAGCATAACACTTCACAGAGCATCTATGATTTCCCATGATTTTTTTTAGAGAAAAGGATCATTCCCATGGTTCATGGGATGTGTAGTTTCTTCACTCTTATGTACACAGTCTTGTACCTTTACCTTTTTTCCATTTTCCAACATTATTTTAAGTTTTATTGTTTCGATTCATCTCGTAGATGGTCGGCCAGATTCCAGACTTAAAACTAAAATAAAGGATTTCACGAAACATCAGTGGAGAAAATGAATGAGAAAATTACTTGGGAGCAGATCCAAAAGTGGGATTTCACTGTGACAATGCTTAAATCCCATCTGGCATAAGCCTAATCAAGACTTTTGAATGGAGCAAAGGAGTCAAAGTGAGGTGACGACATAACCAATGAAAATGAGACGTAATGGACCGAGTTTCTTTTTCACATTATTGTGACTCATTCACATCAATTATCTGTCTCTCACTGTGAGTGCAATTATAGAAGCATTTATGGGAATCAGTTAAATGACCACCACAGTCCATTAGCAGCCATTGATCTGTGTGTTCGTTTCTTTATCTGAGAAATGGAAGTGGAGACGTCACATGGATGGAACAAACTGATTGGATGATGGATTCACTTAAGACTCTTTAAAAGGCCTAAGGTAGATGATAACAAATCCATTTAACCATGTAGACGAGACAATAGCTCTGTTGTGAGAATGCAGAGACTCCATCTACAACACAAGAGTAAGAGCTTGAACTGTTTGAACAGCTTGTTGAGTATTGGCGGTTATGACCATGTTCTGTGTGCTTCCCTCATGCAGAGGATATTATCATTCACACCACCATGACCACAGAACGCAGGCCTGAACCATCTGTCCTCCAGCAGCACACGCTCGCCCAGCGGTCGATCAATACACTTCCGACTCCCAGCTGCGCGGCTTGTGTACACTGCTCGCTGAATAAACAGTCCGACAAAATAGAGCGGCAGCGGTGGACCGCTGACAAAGCTTTGCATCAATACTAGGACATCTCCTGAGTGAAACACGTCAATAGCGAGATTCCACAGCGTTTTGAGTCGCGCTGTAGCTGTGACAGAAGGGCGTGCTCTGTAGTAAACACGGCGTTGGGACTGCAGCAGCAAATGGCAGCCAAAAACTGCATCACAGCCCTCTGCTGTCCAACTCTCACCGGAGCTGTGGGGAACAGCAGAGTGAAAAGAGTGAGAAAATGAAGAGGAAGCCAAAGGCCTCCAAACTGGCACACATACTGAACCAAACCCCGGTGTGATTTATCACCACACCAGTAATATCGTCTCCAGAGAAGCTTCATCACAGTTTTGTAAAGCGTTTACCAAATGGTGCTTGTTGTGCAACAGAAGCCAGCGCAGGATGTCTCAGTGTAGGAGGTGAGCTGATCAATGGCAGAGCTGCTGGACTGCTGTACATCACACTGTCAGAGAGCAGCGCTGAGGAACAGACATAGAAAAATACAAAGCAGCAATCTTTTAGCTGCTCTTTCTTTTAGCAGCTCTAACTGCATCACTCTCTGTTCATGTTTTGAAGCTGTAAAGCTCAAAGTCAATACACAGATACATAAAATCTGTGCCTCCCTATGGAGACGACAGGCGAGGCTTGGATGATATGCATCCAGGTCTCCCCCTGAGGCAGGATCACAAAGTACGCACACACGTTTCTTTCACTTTCCCTCACTGCGCAGCTACTCTTATTAGAACTTTACATTGACCTCAATTTATTATACACAACCTTGACCATGACCAATTCATGCGTAACCCTAATCTTAACCTAACAACAATCTCTTTAGGACCAGGCTTTGGTTCCGATGAGGTGAACTGCTCCTGACAAGGTCAATGTATACTGGAAGAGAGGTAACAAAAATGAGTGCGCACACACACACACACACACACAGGATGATGAATTGACCCATCAATATGGCCAAAAGGATTATTTTACTGCTAAAAATAGATTATTCACTGCACAGGCTTACAGGACAATACATACAGAGGAAACAGTTTTTTGAAGAACTAATTAAAACAGAGACTTCTACTTTCATTCAATTTTTGATTAGAGTCCGATCTGTTTCTTTACAGATAATGCATCACTTGTATATATGGTAAATATGGTGAAACTGTTTGTAATATGTGCCTGTTTTTTTTCATAATTTACACAGTCACCGGTCCAAAGACTTGATGTTTATAGCTGCAGTAAAAGTGGAAGCCTATTTTAATATGAGCTGTGTGAAATGCTTAACAGGAGCTAAATCAAACAGATGTTACGCCCAGTTAGGAAAGAAAAATCCATCTATAGCTCTAAACTGGAATCACAATGACAAACTCTGACATGCAGAAGCTTAAACAGACCTTTATCTGCTCATTGAGCTGGTTTTTCTTCTCGCATCAGATGAGTCACTCACTTTGAACACTGCCGGCTGCCAATGCCAACAGTGTAACTCTTCCCTCTCCACCTCCGGAGCAGTACAGAGTGCCGGAGGAGCCGGGCTACAGACTGTGGTGTGGTTTCACACAACATTTGGACAAACGTCACCACATGACTCAGCAGTTTGACCATGAGACTCCACGGATTTTCTCTCTCTGTTTCATCCCTTGTGTGGAAACACTCGCTCACAAGCTTCCTGTGGTATCCATTTCTTCTGTGGCACATTCAACTGAAAACCTTTCTAATCCTCTGCCTCATTTCTCTCCTCCTCATCCCTGAACCAGGCACTTCCAAGCCAACGCAGCAGATTACAAACTGATGTTTGGCTGGGGAGACAGTGTTATGCCTCCCGCTGGCAGCTCGGGTGAAATCTCTCCTCTGTGCTTAGTGAGGAGTATTAGGATCAGAAGTGCTGAAGTCAGTGCAGGAGCCTGGAGACAGTGATGAGAGGAGTTTGAGTAAGGGAAGCTGCAAAGAGGTAAAGCTGCTGTAGCACAGGTCAGCTATTCGGCTGATTGCACCAAAATCAACAACAGCTGAGGTATCTGTGTTTGTGTGTGTGAGAGACTATCATCCCTGAGGTGATTCAGACAATTCGATTGTAAATCTGAAGATCGATAACTTGCAATAAACCTTGATTCAATCCAGAAATCAATCATCGCGCTCTCATGATATTTTGATTTAATTAGTTCCTGTTGCCGCTGCGTCACAGACTGCTTCAAAGCATCATTATATCGGTGGCGTCACCAACTACACATTTTGGCTTCGATTAGAAAGTGTGCAGCCATGGTTACGATACTAAGAGGCCATTCATGACGGTACTAATTAAAACCAAATTTACCAAAAGAATGAACACAAACATCAGATAAGAACTACCTTAAACGACCATCTTTGAGAAAAATGTCATTAACGTGCAACAACTTAGTTTAGGTCCACGTCCCAACTGCTAACATGGAGAAGGTGGGATTTGTGAACTTTACTGCAGCCAGCCACCAGGTGGAAATCGAGACGCTTTGGCTTCACTTTTGGTGAGCAGCCATGTCATCCATCTATGGTCCGGACCAGCATGGCGGAGTGACACAGCGATATTATCCATAGCTATAAACACCAGGGTGAGGGATGACGTCTGCATCCATTACTCACTTTCACCATCCTTTCAGTCTCTTACCCACATCTCTCAACAAGTGCTTTGTCGACAGGAGAAACTGAATCTCTGTCATCATAAAAAAACATCTTTACAATTAAACATGTATCAAAGGGGTGGGGCCGCAGCAGCAAAGTCTAATCAACACCATAAAGCATGTGAAGGACGACTCCGGCAGAGCCTCCCCTCCCATCGTCAAACTTTCAGCCGGATCAAGATAAATTACTTTACCTGCTGCAAGCAACGAGGGAGAGATGGTCCTGTTTTCCTATAGAGAAGCCAACCATAAATAAAAAGTGAACTTGGATCGACCTCCAAACCTCTGCACCTAATCAACACTCAGACTCTGAGAAAAAACTTGCAGCTACCATGAATAAAAGAATAAATGGTTTCAGAGCTGTTGTCTTCCTGACTGAACCGGCTGCAGCCATGTCAGACAAGCAGGTCTCCCCTGCCACTGTGGTGTTTGTGTTGGCAAACAGTCCTCGCTGTATGTGGCAGTGATACCGACATGGAGGAAAGATTTGACATTTCCCTCGTCTCTGGCTCCATCTCAAAGGCCCAGAGCTGGTAGAATATGTATGAGTGTGTTTTCTCTGTGAAATTCTGGTGTTTAAAGATGATTCCCTGAAAACAATCCTTCTCAAACTGACTGCACAGTCAGGAAAATAAATCTTGGTTAAAATGATGTCAGCTTCAAAAGCACACTTATTGTTGAAACAAGGTGAAATTAAAGACTGCATAGAAAGGTGGACGATGGGTTTCCACTTTCCTCAAAAATAAAGGACTGCCGCCATCTTCTGCTTTTGATTTAATTTGGTGTCAGACTCTGCAGAGTAGAAATCGGAGGGTGGAGTCACGGTACCAAGATCCCACAGATACATCCGTGTAAACCCTGTGTGAGTCTCTGCTGCCAATCCTGACATTTAGTCCCATTTTTATAGTGTTTAATAAGAAATTAAAACCAAACTTAAACCACTTACACATACATCAAGGAAAATGGTTTCTTTTAGACCTTGTTTTGTGTTATGGCACTGTCACACTGTAATAGGAAAGGGCTTTTTCCCCCAGTCAACACAAAGTTGGAAGCACGCTATTGTCCAAAATGTCTATGTATGCTTCCAAAAACGATTCAAGCCTGAATTGTCTAAAGGGGTGTCTAAATACTTGCAGCCATATCTGTTGGTCAGCAAAGCACAATGAATCGTGAGATAGGTAGGACTAGGTTGATCAACCCATTGGAGCCTTTGTTTCTCGAGGACACGTTTGTCAGCCGCATCTGAAGAAGAAATCCAAGTAGTCGTGACTTTGTGACGCAATCAGTCTTCAAATTCATCCCCTGAACAAAGACACAGCTCATAAGTCTCTCCTGATTTTAAATGGGGATGCCATGTGTGAATGCAACTTATTCTCAGCTCTGCAGGAGCTACAGGCCTCTGCTGTGCTGGTTGTGGTTGGAGGTTGGTGTTGGGGGGAGGGAGAGTGGGAAGACCCAGCCTGAGGGAGGGAGAGAAAGGGGGCGGAGGTTTTTAGTACAATCTGCTCACCACCTGCTCCGTGGAGAAAGAGGGAGGGGGCTTCACTCTTTACACAGCTCTCTCTCTGTCTCTCTCCATCACACGCTTCAATCACAGACCACTGATGTGCGTCCGCTCAGAGGGAACAGTGATGGCAGCATCCCCTCATTTAGCCTCTTTTCTGGAAAGATGAATGAGCCATAACATGACTGGAGCGACGACCTGCTTGCACGTGCTGTGCTCAACAAAACATAACAGCAGCTCGGTGTGTGGCTGCACATGCTCAGTAGGCTCCCAGAGGAGCGCTGTGTGGCTGCTGCTGCTGCTGCTGCTGTGTGGACTGAGCCCAATCCTCACAAGGACCCATCTGGCTTCAGAAAGAGCTCGAGTCTAGCATCACACGTGCAGGACCCAGAGCCTGACTGATCGAAGGCTTCTCTGCACCCCCTCAATACTACTAAATCTGAATCTCACCTGCACATCAAACGTGGACACACAACAACAGATTACTAAGCTAATCATCATTTTACTAAAGGTGGTTTGTATGTTTTAACTGGAGCCCTCCAGATTTATCGGTTAACTCATAAATAGTTACATTTCTAAATATTTAGTTGTATTTTCTTTTAATTTAGAGTTATTCATATCTTTGTGGTTTAGCAGCAAAATATCAAGCCTTGATTACATTTCTTTGTCATAAGGGTTCGATCACAGCACCTAAACTTTTATTCAAATATACATAGTGGCTGGTATATTGGTATCGACATTCTTAATAGCTCGATATTGGTTTTGGCACCGCCCCCCCAAACATTTACATCAGTCGAGCTCTCCTGGAGGTCAACTGATAAATTTATTTTTCAGTATAAATAGATCCCACTCAACATATTTGGTCAGCTTCTTAATAATAATGTTTTATAGTTAAAATAAAGGCATTAATCTTATGATCAGTCATGTTTTCAAACTGTCCTCTACCTCCATTTGATGTGTTTGTTACGCTCCTTAATGCCACACTGCTGTCAGAGTTTGTTTTCTCCCTTCCTTTAAATTCAAAAGCTTTTTTTTTTACTTCAGATGGATTTATCTGATGTGATATTTACATTGTAGTTGTGTGGTGATGCAGTTGCATGCAGGGATACTTGGTATTGTGAAGAAGAAAAACGCCAGAGTGAGAGTCAGTTGCTGAGCAGCAGTGTTTGTAAGAAAATGTCCTGAGTCTATCTCAGTCTTTGCTCAACTGTGAAATTTCAATCAAATACAGCGTCTCAGTCCAAACCCTCTGTTCAGAAGTATGTTGTTTTCATACTGTGGTAATAATAATGGTGGACAACTCAGATAATCAAATATAACAACATATACATGCTTTCGAGTTAGGGTTAATATAAAAAGTGATATGCTTTGGATAATGGTCTGCAACTGTGAAGAAGGGCTGCACCTGATTATTAATATTATTTCTACTATCTTACTCTACCTCTATCATTACTTTAATGAAAGTAAGTAAATTACTAATCATGTTTGATCTATAAAATATTACAAAGTAGTGAAAATTTTAATTTCTAACCAGAGCCCATGATACTACAAAAAGGTTCTGCTGTTCCACCAGTCCACAGCCCACACTGTATATACACAAGGCACTGTCATTAGAAATGCTGTGTGACTAAGGTCGTCTGGCACCTCTGTATGTTTGTGAACATCTGGTGCTGCTGCCTGGTGTTACACTAAGCTTTATGGCAGCCTGCGCTCTGCTGGTAAGAATCTATGTACAATACATCATTGGCAATGCTGCATGCGTCGCTTTAACATCGATGGATCCCTGTGGAATAGCAGGCAAGATAACAGCAGGAATCTGAAATAGCAGGGAGCCTCCTCACCTCCAGACACAGAGAACAAAGACGAGCCCACGGTACATATCTGCTGTGGTTAGATGGGAGGTGGATGGCAGGACTCTGTGGTAGCATCGGCCATCTTCTTTGTAGTGGTCAGCAGTATTTCAACTGCTGACAGGAGGAGGCTGGATAGACTGATTAGGAGGGCCAGCTCGGTCCTGGGATATACCACTTGAATTGTGATAGTGGTGGAAGCTGATCATGGATCGTAATGGTGGATCCTGATCGTGGATGGTGGTGATGGATTGTGATCGTGGTGGCACCTGATCATGGACAATGATTATGACAAGCCTACTCACATATTCTACCATTACTGACAATAACTCCATTTCAATTGTCATTGCTGCTCCCTTCATCTTTAACAGACAATTTCTTATGTATAAATTCTTTAAACATTGAAAACAGTTTCTTCTAATCAATGTTGTAAATTCAATCATTTTATTGATGGGTTCTGCTACAAGCGGCATCTACTGCACTTCTGTCATCCTGGGAGAGGGATCCCTCACATGTGGCTTTCTATGTTCTTTCCCCCGTTAAATGGGGGTTTTTTTTCTCTTGTTGAGGGTGAAGAACAGAGGATGTCACACCGTGTTAATCCCTATGAGACAAGATATAATTTGTGAATATGGGCTTTCCAAATAAAATACGACTGATTGATTATTTAACTTGTTTGCCTTAATTTTAGATTTGGTAGTATACCATTTGTTGTCTTTGAAATGCTATTGATTTATTTTGCATGTTGTCTCTGATGTTTTGTATTCTTGTTTTTACTTGTTTTGAGAAGCACTATACAAATTAAGTTATTGTAATAATAAGTATTACTATATTATATATCCACCTGTGGCATTAGGGTTGCACAATATAATGATACCAGAGACATTTTAAATCAAATTCTTCGATGTCTTTGAGCGTGATAGACAGTGGTGAGCTATGTTGGTGGCAATAATAGATTATTTTGAAAGATTTTTAAATCAATGTCAATCAAGAACCACATTGATTACTTAGGCTTTTATTTCACTGGATCAGACATAAAGCATTATGTTCTGGTTTCTAGAAATGGCTTCTTATGTCACTTCTCAGAAAACAGAATATGATACAGACTAGCAGTGCTAAATATCATGACAGAGGATTTTGGCCCGTTCACCAAACCCTCTATACTGTAAATATTGTCACTGTTGGGCAGAAACCGTTTATATGTCCAAAACCACTACTTTTCAGGAAATATGAAAACTATCCTGTGTTTTAAAAAGCTGAACATGACTAGATTGCCAAATAGGATATTAACTGTTAATGATGAAAAAACTAAAATGAATATAAGAATAGTAGAAAGGCCATGAGCTCTTGAAGGTACACAGTGGACACAATAAACCTACATAATGAAAAAAAAGATTGAGATTTAATGTAATTAGATCATGAAATCAAGTCAAGTCCAAAGCTCCTACTGGTTTCATTTTTTAAATTCCTGGAGCTTAAATCTCAGAGCAGTGGATGTGACTCTGCAGCACAATATTCTCTCACATTTCTCTCCATGTGAAGCAGAGCAGATCATCTGATGCTTTGCACCACTAGAAGAGCAGATAACTCACAACACTACAAAGGATCTTTGTCCACCCACTTCACTGTACTTCTCTGG
Source organism: Paralichthys olivaceus (assembly GCF_024713975.1). NCBI lineage: Eukaryota > Metazoa > Chordata > Actinopteri > Pleuronectiformes > Paralichthyidae > Paralichthys > Paralichthys olivaceus. The sequence goes on along the minus strand of NC_091104.1, from coordinate 15,576,094 downwards.
TCCTTCTACTCATTACTACACAATTGTCAAGGTCTCATGGTAGAAACAAATCTAATAAACCAACAAAGAAGCAAAGAGACAGGATTGAAAACATAACTTCCTTAGCAGAGGTGATAAATAATGGACAGAGGCTTATTCTTTCTTGTGATTTTCTCTCAAATATAAATCCCTGTCGTCCTCTTACTCAGCAGCTGTACAAGCAGCACATCCCACATGCTGCAATCTCTCCTTTCAATCTCAGCTTAGTCTCCTGAAATATTAATGCACGTGTGATACTTGAGGATGACCCGTGTTCATTTGCTCCCTTTTCTTGGGAGAGAAAATAGACCAGTGAAAATCTGTTGGATTTCACCTTTGTCCATCACTGACACATGAAAGAGTTGTTGCTATAATCCACAGATGGAGGAATCCGATTAAAATGGAGTAAAATCACAGATACCTGACTCAATTAAATATCTGCAGACGATTGTGTAAAGTGAATTTAGACATGACACTCCTCGGCGTCCATTAAAATCCTTAGATGTCTCTGTGTATGGAAGCCAAACAGAATGGAGCCCCTTATAATTATCGAACAACACTAATTGCCACCATCCCTGCCATTTATCCTCAGATGTGATGAGCTGTGTGTGCATGGACACATTAGCCTGATGACTCTCTGCATCCTCATTTAAATACCTAAATAGAATTTTCAATAAGCTACAAAGACTTAGACATTTATTCTTCAGTGTGCCGCCACACAAGAGCAACTTGAATGTCAAAAACCACATTAAAAATCTGTCAGCTGAAAGGCCTATTCTTCTCATCATACTCTGGAGATCTATTTTGTTGATTTAGTTTTGTCTCTTTCATCATGTTTATCTTATTTTTGGGCCTCTCTCACCCAGGATAACAGCAGATAGAGGGAAAGCAGATGATAATCCAAATTCAATGTGCAATAATTCAGTCCCTTATTATTGCAATAGCTGGGCGGCTGTGGAGGCTCAGGAGTTAGAGAGGGTGAGCCACTAACAGTCAGTGGTTTGTTCCCCAGTTCCTCCAGTCTGCATTCATAGACAACAACTGCCTTCACCCTGCAAGATTTCCCTCACACATAGTCAGTGCGGTGGTTAGCACTGTTGCCTCACAGCAAGAAGGTCCTAGGTTTGAATCCTGGTTCAACCGGGGTCTTTTCTCTAAGTACTCCAGCTTCTTCCAACAGTCCAAAGACATGTAGGTGTGAATGTGAGAGTAAATGGTTAATTGTCTCTGTGATGGTCTGACTGCGTATTCAGAGTTTACCCCGCCTTTCACCCAACGTCAGCTGAGATTGGCTCTGGCTCCCCCTGCAACCCTCTAGGATACGTTGGATGGATATTGGATGGATACCCAGACAGGCAGTGATGTGGCACTTCTGGCCTTCCTGTGGCCCTGACAAAATGGATGGTAAACATGCTGTGCTCTAGATTAAGTGTAATTCAGATAGGAACCTGAAGTGGCCCATGTGGTAAATGGTGAATATGGCCCAAATAGCACAAAACAAATTAGGACCACCTTTGGTTGACATCCGGTATCACAATGGCTAACTTCTGGCAAACAGGAGCAGGCGCCATCATTCCACGTATGTGTATGCAACAGCGTTGCAGTGTGATAGTCACCACACAACAATGGTTTGGAAAGATGTGCCAAGGTTCAGATATATTTGTCCAATAGCTCAACATGAAGAGTAATGTTTGAGGCCACTGTGACAAAATGCACTTTTTTACAAGAACAGCTCAGATGAACATGTTAACCTTCTGTGCAGCTCTACAGCCTGGTATCTTGACGTATCCTGTATTGATATCTGCTTACGACATCATCCGTCTCCAGAAATCACTTCATCCCAGCACCCTGCAAGATCTCCCTCACACACAGTCAGGTGCAAGTGCTATGACCTCAGTTTACCTCAGGAATATCTTAAATATCATTAAAACCCGTCTTTGTCTGTGATACAAACCTTCAGTTTAAATCAGCATGAATTCAACAGGTCAACACTTTGCTCAGTTGACCACTGAAGGCTTCGTGCCCATACAAGTCCAACAGAGTCAAGGCGGCGTGGTCCCACAGCCTCTAATGTCCCTTATTTGACATGAGGTCCTCATATTCCAGTTTCATGTGTTTATTAAAGACTCAAAGGAAGCATGAGGAACAATGGGTGTAGTAGCGAGGAGAGGAGCTGTGTGTGTTTTGGGTGTTAAGGTCTGATATGATGCCAAACACATCCTCGTGCTCACCAGCGCTGCGCCACGACGCAGGGAAGCTTCTCAAAGAATCTGACTCAGCCTTCACATAAGAAATCTTTAGAAATGGAGGAACATTACAGGTACATTTTGACGACTCGTGTTCGCTGCAGCGCCCACAACTGTCTGCGCACCCTGCCTCCTTCCTCCCTTCCTTCCCTTCTTCCTCCAGCTCTGTAACTTGATTAAAACGATTGCGCCACGGTCAGCAACAATAACAAACCGCTCCGGTCCACGTTTAAATCAATGCAATGATTCATATGGATTTATAAGAATGTAAAGAATCACTCACCTCAGGAAGCGTCAGTGATCGCTGGCGTCTGGCGATGATGGCGATACCGCTCAGTGTGTGTGTGTGTGTGTGTGTGTGTGTGTGTGTGTGTGTGTGTGTGTGTGTGTGTGTGTGTGAGTGTGTGTTTTTTGTCCAACACTAAGAAACAAGAGAAACTCCCACCTGCCCAGGGACCGTCTGACAATGACACACCTGCCGAGGGAGCGTCAAATAATTTCAGTGCAATATTTTCATTTATCGTCTCTGATTCTAAAGCATGCAAATTAATGACATCAATTTAATTTGATTTGCATAGCGACAAATCACAACAGGCATCATCTCACTCTACATAGCAAGGTTTGAGACCTTACAATGATATAGAGAAACTCTCTGTTCCCAGAACGAGCAAACACGTGGTGACTGTGGAGGAAAAAAAACAACAACTTTAATGGGAAGAAACCTCCAACACGTGCTTCGACCGGTTGGGGTGAGAGGAGAAAAATGGGGAGGGAGAAGAGAGACCCCTGTCAGACTGGTTGTTATAATCAAAATAATAAAAGTGATACATATAGACGCATTAATGATAACAGCACCAGCTAATGGTAGCAGTAGTAGTAGTAGTAGTAGTAGTAGTAGTAGAAATAGTAGTAGTAGTAGTAGTAGTAATAGCAGCTATTCAGTTGTGCGTCATGCGTTTGGTGGATAAAATGATCTGTAATGTTAATTTAAAAAGCTTTGAGAGGTGGAGGCGATGGTAATGGTCTCTGCATGAAGTACAGTTCCTCCGCAGTTGTTCATATTGTTCAATGAAAAATTATTGCCTGATTTTTTTTCTTTCATGTACAGATGCAAATGTTAATGTTGATGGCTGTGATCTTATTGTTCAGTGTTGTCTTAACTAATGTGAGACACTGAATGATTTGAACTTACTATTTTGTGGTATTTCCTTTTTTGGTTATTGTTCTCTGGACTTTTTGTTGTTGCTGAATATCATTTCGATTTGTCTGAAAGGGATTCATTTCTTTTCTCACTACTTGATATTGCAATTCCTTTTGCCTGCAGACAGCCCCACTCCCATCAATATTCATTTGCATATGCTAAATGACTAAATTAAATTAAGCAATACCCCCCTAAAGTGAAATATTTCAATATAGGCCACAATTCTAGCAACTGCTGATGACCGTGCATGGACCAAGGAAGCATGATGTTTGTGGATATGGTTTCACCTGCAGAGTAATATAACAACAAAACCTAATAAATCCATATGACTGAAATGACAGGACTGAGGCAGGATAGGTAGAATCAGTGAGGATAGATTGCCACCTACAGGAAAACTGTCTCTCCTACAAATATCTACAAATACAAATTAAGCAAAGCTGCTTTTCTGTCTCCTTAACTACACTGACTCAAGTACATGAGGTACTTGCACTTTCTCTGGATGCTTGCAGTTAATACCACTTTAAACTTTTATTCCACAATTCAAATGGCTGCTTGCTTGCTTCTTTTAACCCAAGTGATGTGAGTGAGTATTTTTTTTATATTGCTACTCAAACATAAAGCAAAGAATCTGAATACCCCTTCAAGCAATATCTGCAATGAAATTTTAAAATGTTTAAAACGCAGCAGTGGATCTAAGCTATTTCTAAATCTTGGGTCATAAAGAGCCATCATTTACACAGAGGGGCGATTATATCTTCAACATCCATACTTACATACTCCTGATTCTGTAGACACTTAATTCAATCCTTGCAGCTCAGGGGCCCATCATATTTCAGCTGGGGCCAATGCCCTCCCTAGAAAAAGGATAACAACTCTCTAATTGCAATGAAAGGACAAAATGAAAGCATAATTTAATGGAAAAAAGAAAGTCAAAGTAGTTAAGTATATATAATATAATATAATATAATCATATATTAATCTAACCTACTTAGTCTAACTAAATTGGTTTTGTGCTGTCACTATTATCATTTCACAGTATGAGGTGTCATCTGCTTTAAAAGGGGACATGTCCATGTATCTAGATAGATAAATAGATGGATAGATCGATAGATAGATAGATACTTTATTGATCTGAGGGGAATGTAGGCATCCAGCAGCAAACACAAAACACAAGAGCATAAGAATAATTCAAAAGAAAATTTAAAATGTAGGTAAACTTAAAAACGAAATGCAGAAAGAAAGAAAAGAGAAAAGACGCATCCAGACCAACAGGCGGCGGTAGACAAAGGAGCAGACGGCAGTTTAAATGATAAAGAGACGTCAGTGTGTCTAAACATCACCTTTCTGTCGGTGCTGCTGTGTGTGAATGAACGTGCCGAGGTCCGCGGTGCTGAACGGACAGCTCCTCTTCCGCTCCTCCGCGCCCTGACGTCCGCAGGTAGGTCGCCCGGTCTCTCCACGCTTCCGTTCGATCACTGCTTCCATCTGCGTGGCCATGGAAATGACATGATTGACGCCATCACTGGCACCGGCTTAATTTATCTCCTGAAGAGAACAGGAGACGGAGAGGAAACGGTCCTCTCTGTCCTCTAGCGAATTAATGGATCCGTTTCCCAGTGTTTTCATTGTAAGGCGCAGAGACTCGGTTTCAGGGTGACTGTAGGTGTTTTTGTGGTGTTAGTGCTGCAGGTCAGGAGATCACATGTGAAGAAGCTGAGATATTCTTGGTATTCTCTGTGGCCCCTGAGAATCCCTAGAGCCACATTTGCTCAGAAATGAGTTTTCCTCCTCCGACTCACATTGTCCGTATTACAATAAGAGATGACACTATAATTATAATCTGCCTTATAGTGTGTAACCCTCGGTCAGATGCTCTACCAGATTCTAAGAGGTTTTCCAATCATATCTTTTTATTTCCATAGTGTGAAAATGAAAATAAATACTTTTGAATTGGAATAAAATAAAATAAATGTCTTTTGGTGATAGAGTAAAGGATGATTAAATCAAAATGCATAGATGTCATATTGAAACAGTGTCTGAAGCAAAAGGTTTGAGTGTTTATAGATGAAAAACCTACTTGGAAAGTGAGCAAACATATTGCAGCACTGCACAAAGCAAAGGTCACTTTAGAAGGATGCATCACCTCATATTTTATATTGTTTACTTAGTCTTCCACATTTTCTATTGCACCTGCACGTACGACTTTACAGCAGGCCTGTATTTCTGTGTATAGAGTGAAACTGTGGAATTGATGGAGTTTAAAGTACCTACCTCTAACAGTAGTTAAGGTTACTGGTACATGGTATCATTATGCTTACTGTATCCTCTTCACTGTCACACAGATATGTTCACCAGGATGTTAAAACTGAGACTCCTCAACGCTGTAGCACCTGCGTATTTCTTCACAGCTACAGCAGTCACCTTCATTTTGCACTTCTGCTTCTTCATCCCAACGATATTCCCAAACCCCGAAACATCACCCTGGGGCTCGACAACTCTCCACACAGTTGTTTTCCTCTTCCTGATGTTCAACGCGCTGGGGAACTACATTATGACTATCAAATATCCCGCTGAAAGTGCCAACGAGACCGGGGTTCCTGTGTGCTCGCCGCACTGCTCTGACAAGGTGGACGCCCACTACCTCCTGAACGGCCGCCACTTCTGCAAACTGTGCAAGAAAGTCATTCTCAAGAGGGATCACCACTGCTTTTTCACCGGGAACTGCATCGGCAACAAAAACATGCGCTACTTCATCATGTTCTGCATCTACACGTCGTGCACGTGTTTGTACTCTCTGGTTCTCGGTGTGGCCTTCCTGACAGTGGAGTACTCCATCTCCTTTGAGAACCCGCTGACATTCCTGACTCTTCTCCTCCTCTCCACGGGCTACTTCTTCATGGGTGAGTATCTTTAAATATCCAGTAAAAGGTGATCATTTCAGATACATGACTCGGTGATGAATCTTTCTCCTCTATTCCTCCTTGCAGGAACCATCTCAGGCTTGCAGCTGTTCGTGGTGCTGATGCTGTATGTGTGGCTGGGCATCGGCCTGGTGTGTGCAGGGTTCTGCTGCCAGCAGGTCCTGCTGGTGGCCCGGGGTCAGACCTGGTGTCAGATGCAGAGAGGGCAGCTCGTGGAGAACCGCAGCCCCTGGAGAACCAACCTAAAGGATGTTTTCGGTACCCGCTGGATCCTCGGCCTCATCCTGCCTGTGCAGACAGTGGAGATGTGCTCCGACGAAACAGACGCACATAAACAGGACTGATGGAAAACCACATATCATATCAACAGCTCACGATAGGTCACACAAGCAGCGCAAGTTGTAGAATAAATGCTTTCTGGGGAGCCATGTGGTTAAGGTCATTTTAAATTCTACATGGATGCTTTATGACTTTTTAAGTAGTCATTGAAATAGTGAGCTTTTAGTAAACATTCCTTTAAGGACAGGAGCCATATAAGCAACATGAAACTGCATAGGTGTATACTATGGATATAGCTTTTTACAAGGCAATATTAAGAAATATAATTTGTTTTTGACATAGATCAGTTTTACATGCACTACTACACGCTTACGTAAGAATTTAAAAATGCATGAATACACTGCTTTGTAAATTTGTATTATGCCACTGATCTGCTCTGAGATTATCAAAGCGTGTTGCTCTTCCACATTTCCTTGTAGGATGCTACAAAGTGACATTCAGGAAACACATTGTTTTTACAACAATAATTCACTTGACCTTAAGGGCTAGCAGACAGAGAAAACGACAGTGGACAAAATAAACTGCGAGGCCACTGTTTCGACAGTTAACTGTTGTATGTTGTTGAGCCTCATGTTTTCTACTCAAAAGAATGTGACTCGGTTTGATGAGGGTACAGTGATGTGATCCTTTTTAAGAATGGCTGGGGGAAATGTGAAGATGATTACCATATTATTATGCAGGGTATTATTCACAATGTGCCATACAATCATGTCTTACATGCTTACCGATGACCCCAAAGATGAGTTATTCACTGAACTGCTAATGATAGAGCCCTCGATAGAACAATAAGTAAAGACTTTTCTCTGTTATACTGCAGCTACAGCTACGGGCATATTCAACATTGTGTCAAGAGATGTTTTGGATTTCAATACTTTCTAGAGCTATTTTGTCTATCCCTGTTAACCAATAAAAGTATTCAAAACGCAACACGCTGCTTTTCTCTTTTTCAAAACTACACATCTAGGAAAGTGCAATAAATGAGTTGAGAGGAATGAGGCAATGGTCTTCAACATAGTTTTATGACATTTCATTATTATTATTAAAGTGACTTTTGCTGAAGAAAAGCACATTTCACAATAACACGACAAACTATGAAAAATAATTTCAAAATAAATTGTAACCCTCAGTTTGCCCTTTGAAAAACCAAGACAAATTCTACGATGTATGCTGAGTAAGTATTGCAACAGTCGGGTTTTGTTGCTAAAAAGAATAATGCAACAGTTGACCTATACTTAACATTCAGAACTGAACCATTTATGACTTTATAATTATCTTACCACTGCAACTCTGACTGTATTGTGCTCCTAGAGCTATGGTTTGTTTTACACTTTCAAAGTGTCACATTCAGTCAGAAGAAACACAGAAATCTAAGCTGCTTACGCATTGATATGATGGACAAACATAAGAATATATAATAGGCACAGGCCTCCAGTTAAACATATATATTCACATTATTTCATCATGACAGAATGCTCATTTTAAGAAACAAGTCCTAACATTTGTCTAAAGATTTTATCATTAATCTTGAAACTAAAGTGCATGAGTTTGTTACTAAATGAAACTAATACAACATTATATCACACTTAAAACTACAGGGGGGATAAGCATGGCAGCAACATATGCAAAATCAAGACAAGTATAAAGCTACAGCACTTCACTTGCAACAATTTTAGTTCTCGCAAATTTGTACATTCCCGCACATCTTAAGGTCCAGTGTGTAGGATTTATTGACATCTAGTGGTGGAATACCTCTCACCTCACCCTCCCCTTCCAAGCATGAAAGAGAACCTGTGGTGGCCTTCGGTTGTCGTTAAAACTCAAAAGATGTTTAGTTTTTTCTGGGCTACTGCAAAAAAAATAAAACATGACAGCCTCTGTAGAGAGGACCTGCTCCCCATGTCAATATAAAAAGCTCATTCTAGGGAAAATAAAAGCATGATTTCTACAATCTAGATGATTACACACTAGCGAAAACATCGCCAGGATTATTTTATATTCAACAAGGTGCATTAAAGGGCCGTCAGACGTGCTAACGTCCGATAGCTTAGCCACTTCTGGTGGACTTTAAAGTTTAAAATGGTGTAAATTATGAGGTTCACAGTCAAATGTGAATGTCTGGGCTTGCGGACACTTGGGTGACACCATGCGAGCCGTATGGAGGCATGTTATGTTTTTTCTGTCGTTATATTACATCTGAAGCTTTGGTTACCAGTTACTGCACATGTATTGGATTCTGCTCTAACACTGTTTACCCCTGAGACTCCTAAAGTGTTAAGTAGACTCAAACACTTCACCCAGCCCTCCCTTTTATAAATAAAGGGTGCCAATCCCTGATGTCACAGAGTAGCTGTTGGGACTTTGAGGAAGGAACTTGAGTTGGTGGAGTGGTACCAGCTAGATTCTAGACAGGGCTCACCTCGACCCACAGCAGTGGCTCTGGAACCAAACTGAAATCCTTTTACAGAGTTGCCCAGGGTGAGTGTATTGGAGTTCTCCCTGGTGAAAGCTACTGCAAGTCACAAAGAGGAAGGCTCTGACTGTTTGTGCTTATGCAATCGAAAGAAGCTCCAAGTGTCCAGGCTTCTTTGAGTCTGTCGATGAGTTCTTAGGAAAGGCACCACTTGGAGACCCTATAGTTTGTCTCAAGGGAACTTTAAAAATCATGTAGGCAACAAAAGAGGAACCTGGAGGGAGATGACTGGGAAACACAGCCTGAACGAGTTTTGATGTGCCAATAAAGTGCCCAGAACCATTGTGTTGATGTGGGCACTGAGCCAGACGGTAAAGCTTTGATTTACCATTCAATCTATTTTGTGATCCTCACCTATGATGGTTTGATTTAGAGAAGGTAACCAAAAAATGACAATGCAGATACAAGCGGCTGAGATGTTTTTCCTCCGTAGAGTGGCTGCCTTCGGGGAAGATGGGGTAAGGGACTCTGACATCCAGAGTGAGCTTGGAGAGGAGCCACTGCTAGTTCAGGAATACTATTACTATTTACTACAGGTGAATCCAACTGGTCTCCTACCACCACTTGGGGGGCAGATCCACAATAGGTGGAGAGTTTAAATATTTACTTCCAAGTAAAAAGTTGCTGGGGAGAGAGAGGTCACTGCTACAGAACCCTTGGTATTCATCAAAAAGTGGATGGATGCAAAAAAAGTATTAAAGGGGACCTATAATGCATTTCCCTTATCTTATGTCATATACATAATGCTGCAATGTCAGATGTCCATATTACACATGGCCTAAAATGTCCAATAATGAGGTTAACATATGTAAAAGTAATTCCTGTGAGACAGAAGCTGAGGTGTCAGACCGATTGCTTGCTTCCAGCTGTTTGTTCTACCTGTTCCAAGACCAGCACAGCTCCCTTTCCAAAAAAAGTCTACTTGAGTAGAATTAGAGATTTAATGTACTCCAGCATACAAACAAACGATTTGAGCTACTTAGTTTTAGTTTGCTTTGAGAACCTCCACATCAGTAAATGTATGAGGTGTTGTTCACAGGTGCTAGGTGTGCTACTCCTTGATGGGCTAATATGGCATGTTTCAATCAGCAGCTCACTGAGGTGCTGCAGAACTGGCAATCAGAGATAAATAAGGGCTTTTGATAAAAAACAAAGTTTGAAATGAGCACAATAGGTCCCCTTTAAAAATAAATTATATAAAGATACCAAATTTATATTTACAAATTTACATTAAAAAAGTAGTGGTTTATCCAACCCCATGATCTACTTCCTAACGAAGGAGGCATATCCTTTTTCAGTTTCATTTACTAAACCACGTTAAAGGTAAATAGATTTTTAAAAATCGACATGATTCGGGATGCATTTATCCATATCAGGTTTTCTATTCGATCTTAAAAAAAATGATGCTCATGTTTTCTCTGCAGATCAGAGATCACAGAGCATGTATTAGGAATTAACCCCATGTGCCCTCACATGTTGCTGTAAGGCATGCGCTTATGCAGACAGCAGTTCGGCATATAGAAGGCATAGCCCTATTGCTTTTTGAAACAGCAGAGGCAAGAAAAAAATTATTAAAGGCAAAGGTTTGAAATGTAAGCATGCTACCTCACCCCCACTTATTAAGAGTGAATGTGCTACAGTTTCATATTTAGAGATTAGACCATCTGAAAATGTTTGTCTCCATTATCTGCGAATATAGGAGAATTTGTAGACAACCTGCTGATAAAAGCATTAAAGCATATAATTTAGATCACTTTTTTTGGTTAATTGAAATGCTGGATGCTGTGTTGATTATTTCACCTAAAGAAAATGTTTCTTGAAATCTTTTTCACATTCAGAAAATTGTATTCTGTCCCCCAGATTGAGAGAATACATTATGCCAGGAGTCTCTGACCTTTAGCTCGCCACTGTTCCTTATCCGTGTCCTGCAGAGAGAGCTGGAGTTTTGTCCAGAGCTGTGGGTCTCTGCTGCTCAGAGCCTCCAGCAGCAGAGCCGTCTGCTCTTGAAGTTGTTGCAGCTGGCCTTGGGTGCGCTTATTCTCCTTCATGAGCTGCTTTGTGCGCATGGTGATCCCCAGCAAGCCAGACTTGTTGAGAATATTGTAGGTATTGCTGAAGCGTTTCAGTTTATCATTGTCCATTGAAAGGTCGTCCTGGTATTTGTCAGCATGGATCCCGTCGTTGTCCATCTCTGTCCTGAAGTCCTCTGTACAGGGGGGCAGAGTGCTGGTTTCTGCCAGCGGGTAGAGAGCGTTGTCAATAAGTTGCTCCTGACTCTCAGCTGCCTGTGTCGGAGTGTTTGCTGCTTCAGAGTTGGAGATGGGTTTGACAGGAGTCTGCAGTGGCAGCTGTAGGCTTGGGGAGCTGTGAGCCCTGTGGCTGTGGTGGTGCCTCCTCTGTCGCTGGTCATATTCTGATGTCGAACGTCCCCTCATCCTGGAGGATCCCACCCTTTTCGTGGGCACGTCTTTGGGGTGAGGGGCGATTCTAGGGTATGACTTGACAACAGGCATGTGGCCTTTTGATTGTCTGATATTTTCAGAGCAAGTCTTTGCAGAGCTGCTGCTGCCATTAGAAACCATGGGTTGGAGAAGAACCACCTGTGATTGAGGCATCACTTCCAAGGGTGAAGAAAAGCCCCACTGTTTTTCTGCTGGAGCCATCATGGATGGCTAGAGAAGAAAAATACTTTTATTTTATACTGTAACACTTTAACAGAGTACTCATTCAACACAAGAACCATAATTACAAGACACCTCAAATGAATTGCATTGTATTTATTAGTTAAAAGTAACTTATCCTTGAATTGACTCTGCTGTCACAACAAGTCATTTACCTTTATATAGAGAGAAAAAGCTCAAACAAGTCCCTTAAGTTACCAGAACAAACAATGACAAAGTAATGAAAAGAGAATTCGGGTTTACAAGCTAATTTAATGTGTGAAACACCTAAGTGTGTTTCAACCACAAACAATTAAGTGGAAATGCCAGAAATTAAATTTAAAATAAATGTTGAAAAATTACAAATAAAGTTTTAGGCTGAGGTAGAAAAGTGAATAATCAACAAAAAACGAATGCAACAAAGATAAGTAGTAACAAACTACTAATCTAATTATCATAACTTACACGAAGCATGGGACTTAAATATGTATTGATGCTCTGTTATGTTCAATTTATGCATAAATCAAACATAAATGCCACATTTTCTACATTGTTGTACTGTTTGAGGTTTGATTGGTGCACGTTTAACTGCATCATTTTAATTTAACCCTTTTCTATCGCAATGAATTTCAACTGGAAAATTAATGCCACTAGCTGTTAATCTTGACAAACCAACTCCTAATATTGTTGCTTCATTTGGCTGGAAAGTGAACTATTGACAGTCAGGGTGAACATTCAAACAAGCCCAATGTTAATAAGTCTGGAAAAACAGTCAAAATAAGCAAAAACTAATGACTGAATTTTACCTGATTTAGGACTAAGTTGTTCATGATGATCATTGGAGACATTCCAGCGTATGAGCCTCCCATCAGAGCCAACTGTGGACCCATTGGGTCCTGGCCGAACATGGACCCCGTCCTTCCTGCATCCTCAGTGTCGGTCAGCTCGACTGCACTGAGGTACTCAGAGCTAGCATCTGAGGAGGAGAAGACAAGCATATGGGTCTTAAGATGTTTAAAAGCAACAGATTTACCTTTCTCTTGTGTGCAGTAACTGAGACAGATCATTGATACAAGCTGTGGCAGCTATGAATGAGCACCCCTGAAGCATCTTGAAAAAAGATATCATTAACCTGATGAGGAGGATTAAACCAAATCCAGGGCAGCCTTCATAGCAGAAATAAAGGGCATCTGAAAAAAGGGCCCATTGGAGGATAGCCTACATAAAACAACGTGACCTAGATCCTCAGATTTGATTAGAGTTGACCTTGTTTATGTCTCAACTGACATTTCTTCTAATAAGGGAAAAGCTAACTATATACACTTACAGCAATTCATTACATGAAGCATTGACAATGTAATTGAAACAAACCTGAGAAGCCTGAATCTCTCTCCAGGTCAGGCTTTGACGTTCCAAGGTGTGTTGCCCTGGTGAACACTGGTGTCCCGTGTCTGCCAGGTCTACTAAAACGGCTCATGTTTGCCTTTTCTGGAAAAATGGAGGGTTAAAAATTGAGTTCGATTTTTTCTTCCCTTGAGTTAAAGATATAAAAATGGATAATAATATGTGTTTGACTGCATTCAGCACAGTCAAAGTAAAGAGACAGTCTATTATTTACACTGTTATTGTTTCTGTCTTCCTCTGTCACTGTGGAGTCTCCATTTATCAATCAATCAAATCTGTACTTACATAAATGATGTACAAGTAATTTGGTACTGACGGGTCAGTAGAACAGAGATGCTCCCTGATCAGTCTTCTTTACAAGTGAGAATACAATTAGAAACTCTAATTTTCTATAATGCAAGGCAATACACTGCCATATACTAATACACTATCCCTGATATGAATCCATATTTGTGGACAACAAGTATAGATTAGTAGATAGATAGTAGTAGACAGTAGCAGCTGCAATAAGACAGAATACTACAAGATTGTAGTATTCTGTGTTATTGCTACTTCACATTAAGTTAAGCCTGTGTGTTGTGCTGATATTCATATATTGAATAAACTGATGTTTACTTAGTCCAGTTCAATCACATGGACCAGAACGAGGTAAAAACAACAACATAATAGTTGATCACAATCCAAATTTCATTACGATCATCATGGTTGTGAGGTTGATGTTTGAAGGCCTGCCCCTCCCTCCTGTCAGCTCGTCTGATTAAAATCTCATGAGATACTTTTCACCGTTCCCTGACACACCCTGTGTTTAATGTAACGTGGTAAAATACCTGAAGGGAAACAAACATCGTTAGCTCGGCAGTCTGAACCCAGCGCTGTTGTTAACATCGTACCGCAGCTAGCGCCGGTTGTTGATGTCACAGGCAACTTTGACAACACTGACGTTAGCGAACTGTTTACAAAGCGCTTCCAATGACTTGCTAACTTGTTACCAAAAACTAAACTGAGGCAAATAACGAAATTTGAACCAAAGACATGCAACATGAACTACATCGACGTTAGCTGTTGTTTATTTCCACGAGTCTGTTCCCATGTTAACGATTAGCTCAGTTAGCTGCGCTAGCTTTAGCTTGGCAACTAGCTCCTCGCAGTGCTATCAATAACATATTCGGCTAATAGCATTATTTTTACAATCCTTACCGATGCGCAGTTTAGTGTAAAACATGAATCAGTTCGCACTGACTCCAGTAGAATAGTTTCCTGTCGTATGTTGTTGTTTAGCTAACGATAGCTAAGCCTTGTTGATGAGCCGTGCCCACACGAAATCCCCCAGTGAGGTCTCGCAGGCAACTGCAGTGTCCTCCGTCACGGTTTCGCTTTGGCATAATTGTCGCATGAGTAATCATGTTATTCATTCTTCACTTAAATGGTTTCATACACAGTCTAATAATCCGCTCATTGCATCATATTTTCCTCGGCGGTTTCCATAAATCAGTGAATGCCGGTCTCTCTGTTGGACCTTTAAGACAAAACTGAGGCCTGAATAACTCTGTGACTAGAAACAAGTTGCCAGGGAAACGAGTCACAGCCCTGCTGTGCTTTATTCCAGGAGCGGTGAGTGCGCCCCCTGCAGGTGTAGGAGACGACTCAACTTGTGGATATGTAGCTCTTTAAATAACACTTTTTAAATTCTCCTCGGTACAAATAATATGTCTCTTCTATAAAACACATATCTATATAATGAAAGGATCCTGTTTGTGATATTTTCTTTAACGATAACTCGATTAACTCAGAGATAGTTCGACTCATAAGTACTGTTTGGTCTGTTTTTAATCAAATAAATCACAGCAGACAACCTGGCAACCTTGACAATTTAATTACAAAATAAATATTCAAATGAAATAAAATGCTAAAACAGTAGAAATGTTACTTTGTACATTTTCATAGATTTTCTTTGTGAAGTACATGAAAAAAGGACATTGTTTTACAGAACTACTTAAATTGATCCCTTCCTTACTGCAGGGTTTCAAAAAAAACAAAACAAACAACACATATGGAGGAGGACACCTGTGCTGTGGGCTCATGTGGGTCTCGCGTCACTAGGGCCCACCCAGCAGACATGTTTATTTTTTAAATATATATAATCTTCAAAAACATTGTGATGTCATAAAAAACATAAGGTATCGAAATGAAATTCTGGGGTCTTATGAAGTGAACTGATTTCTCACATGGCCGAATCTCGTTCATTTCGAAGGCAGTTTGATTTACTACCCTGCTCACAATTAAGCAATAAAGAGAGGATTCAAAGAACAATTAGGATATTTGATAACTTGATATATTTTTCTCATACATAATCTTCTGCGGACATCGTCAGCTGATAAACCTTTCTGATAAATATCGCCCTTATTCTGGTGTGAATTGGCAGTTAAATACAAACAACTCATGTGTCGTCTCGTGACATGTAGAGGATTCATACAGAATCAATAATTATGGGATTGTGACTTAAATAACTGATAGATGATTGCTAATCATATGATGAAGTGATTGATTGTGACTGTCCTGTGTCTGATTATATTCATATATTTCACCTAAAAAAATAATTTCATATAGATCAGTTTTGATTTGATCAGTTTCCACAGACACTAGAGGGCGACATTTCATTATTACCTGTACAAAGCAGCTACACACTCAGTCCAACATCTGCAGTTTTGACAAGTCAAGGTGTCTTGGATAAAGTTTGAAGAAGGAATGACATACACTTTACATGTTGCTGGTCTAAATGAAATCGCCTGTATCAATAAATATAGATTTTAAAACTTAACCACCTTTAAATACAGAGGAATTCGACAAATTATAATAACTGATACGGTAAAAACTAGTGTGAAAGAAAAGGCATCAGTCGGTTTGATTCTACATTGCACTGGCTCCCAGGGATATCTGTTTGTGTCAGCAGTGTTTCCACCAACCAGAACATTCTTCCTTTTGAACCTTGTCATTACAAAACGCTCTGCCCGTCGTCAGAAGGGCACGTCAGCAAGAGGACCCAGCTCTCTGAGTCTCTGGCTGGACACAGTGTTGATAGATGAGCGGAGGAGACTCCTGATGCCGTCACTGGGCTGGAAATAAATAATGAGCCACACTGCAACAGGGGGTTGGGTCACCACTGCAGTTACCTGCGAGGGATCTGGCACCTAAAGGACACAAGAAGGGACAAAGGCTTTTTAATGCTGTTCATTGATGGTTAGAGGGAATTTGTATGATGTCTCTCAGGATCCTACAATCACCTGTCACATTCTTTTGATTTTTGTCGCTCCTTTCTCTTCCTTCCTTTTCCTTTTTGTCTTTTTCTACAACATGAACAAAAAGACCAGTGAGCCTCCTTTTAACTGAAATGGAAGAGTATTGAATAATCTGATAAATTGATGCTGTAAAAGTGTGTTCAGGTTCTTACCTCTCAACAATCACAACGGGTTTCCTGACTCTGAGGGACAAATGTTTCAGTAATTAGAGAGAATATCAAGGTGCAATATTAGTTAACAGCCATTGTAAGTATTTACCAACCCAGTCTCATAGAAAAGACATTTACTGTCTGTATTGTTATTGTTTTATTGTTGTTCTTTTATTTGTTCTGTTTTATTGCTGAGTATGATCTGGCTTTTCTATGATTTGCTAACTTATATTACATTTTGTGAGAAATAAAGTTTATTATTACTACTATTCCTATAATTATATACTCCAAATTATTTTCCCCATTCATGTGAAATGACACATAACAGATTGATTATGTTCACAAAAATGTGGCACTTGTCATGTATTTTCTTCACGAGAAAATATTTTCTCATGAAGTGTTAAATGCTTGTAGCACACACAGGCCACATGGAGGAGGGTGTGGTGGGTGGTGAACCCAGCGACTGAGGTCCTGGCAACAAAAGCAGTTTTTGTGAAAAATAAATGGTTGTGGTTTTAAATTCTAATTAAACAAACACATTCCATCTCATGCTTAAGGCCACTACTGAATTTGTCAGCGTTCTAAACCCGACAGCGTTTTTTTGCCGATGCTCAACCTGAATTATTATCATCTGTTGCTATAGGCACATATTGTAAGGATCTATTATCTGTCAAGTTTTGACATGGACATATTGCAAATTGGCAGATGCACTTCTGAGAAACTTTTCCTTATCATGTTGATGTAACTCAGTGCTTTTCTGGTGTAAGTTAACAGTATAGGGGTTTGGTATTTGTATGCTTATAAATATTTCATGTCACTAACTTGTTTTCTTACCTACATTCACATGTCTGATGCTCCACGAACATCATCTGAACATATTCCTGACCCGGTTCTGATGGCCTGATTTTCAACAGCTGAGGGATAGAAGCGGTTACAGCATGTTCAGTGATGGATCACACTATTTAATAAGAGCAGTTATATCCAACCAGGCTATTTTCTTACCTCCATGGTGACGTTTGTGGTGCGGGTTGGATGACACTCCAGCTTCTCATCCCCGCAACAACCTGCACACCTCACCAGCGGCACGCAGGAGGGACTGTAGATGTGCTCCACCTCCATCGGATACTCCTGCACCACCTCCACCAGCTTCTCAATGGTCCGGCAGAAGCTGCGACTCCACACCTCTTGAAACATTATCACTATGGATGAGAACAGGAGGCTGAGTGTGGCCCACTTTGGACTTACAACCCAATCAGCTTGTGTAGGACGATATATGTGTTGAGTGGAATATGGGAAGATAAGTGCTCAGTTTGTATAAGAGTAATATTGCCACCTATCTGTCTTTAGCAAGGTATTGTGTGTGTGTGTGTGTGTGTGTACAAAATAACTCAAAAACACATGGATGGATTTTGACCAAAGCTTGGAAGAGTATTTCCAGATGATTAAGTTTTTGATTGGTCAAAGGTTAATGTCAAGGTCAACCAAAATATGGTCTGAAAAACATACATTCCAATATAACTCTATATAGATAACCATATTGATCAGATATAAAGTGATGTCCAAAAATTAAGTTGTGCGTAATCAAACGTCTGACGTATATATGCAACCTAAGAACCTAAATGTTGGGATGACATCAGTGTGAAATGGCATTATTACAATATAAAAGAGTTGCCAGGTTGTATATACAGTGTGAGCCGAAGGTATTCAACGCCCCTCTCATGGTTTACATTTTAATTTGTGTTTCAAGGTGTTTATGAAACTTGATTAAAGAAGAAAAAAACTTGGACTGCCCCTAAAAAAATCTAGGCTGTTGATGATACTGTATTTTACAAACAGTATCAGTCATTACCTGAATAATCCAACGCTGACATGCCCATAATATGCAGGGAAACCTTACATCAGTGTATCCTGTTTTCATTCTGAAGTGAAAATGTTTGTATAATGCACAGTACGCTTTCCTGTGGGAGTATATGTGTGAAAGTGTCCCAGTTGCACAGTCTGTGTGGGAGGAACAGAGACGACTACGGCCAAACAAACAGAGAAGGAAGAGAAAACAAACATTGGAAAACATGGCCATGAACAGAGCCCCGCTGGAGCTGGAGCTGAGCTACCCCGCAGGCACCTCTGGGACTGCACTGACCCCCGGGGTCACCGAATGGAGCCTGACACCACAACATCTGTTTATAAAAGCAGACAGGCTGGGAGGAGACGGTTGGGGGAAGCATCTACGGTAGGGAGACGAGGCCGTGAACCGTAATGTTGTACAGCGCCAAGGGCCATTTCTCTGGCCAGCCACTGCTCCTTGAGCTGACTGTATGTCTGCTGCGTCTCCTCTTAATCCTCTCTGGCTGCCAGTTCTACAAATCCTTAACACTAAATTTACTTCTCTTTTAGCAGCATTAAAGAATGTGTGTGATTTAAGGAGGTGGGAGGATATTACGGAAGAAAGTGAGCGATTGAGTAATCCCTGCTCGTCCCGACATGCCTTGCTAGTTCATTATCAAATGCAAGGTTCACAAGCTTAGTTAATTGTATTTCTATATCAGTGCGTGACGAACTGGCAACCATCAGACTCCAGTTTCTACAACAAACCCAGTTAAAACGAAACAGTGGGAGCGACTATAGCTCAAAGTAACTTTTATCAACACTTGCTCTTATTGGATGATATTTCAGAAATAGAAATTCCTACCTTCAGTTGTACGGTTTATGCTCACCAAAGGTAGACTCTGCAAAACACACAAACAAGTGAGAATAAAGTTATTGATTATTCATTTGTGTTATAGAGGTCAGCATCTAAATTGAATGGAGACTAAAACAGACATAATAGCGACAAGTTATTGTCATTATATAATCGTCATCAATAGCAATTTACCAAATATATCAATATAATGCTCGTACATTGTGTAATCACTGATCTTCCACAAGTTTTTAAAATGATTTTAAGAATGTATCATTCTCTTCTCACACAGAAAAGTTTAAAACCACAACCTTCACTCGGGAGCAAAACATTAAACTTAAAGAATAATAACAATGTGATATTTATCGTGATAATTATCGATTTCGACAGGTACATTTTTTTATTGTGATACAATTTGTGGCCTTATCGTCCAGTTCTAATGGAAAACATACAAATAAATGCAAGAGATGCTCACAATTTAAACTCTTTTCCCCTAACTCACACTTTTTAAACCTCAGCCTCAATTTAAAATACACATACCACCTCTAGTGGTGATTGCTGGAACTACAGTAAAAATAAAGAGGACGACGAGAACTTTTTGTTTCACCCTGTGGTGGAAAAGTCTTTCTGATGAGAAGCAGTTTCCGTCTGTCATATACATCACATTTTGTCTGTGTGCCCAAGTGTTTAGGTTCAAAACCTGTTTCCTGTGGTGTAAGATTCAGCTCTCTCTCTGTATTTATTTTCCCATTGATGGTTTCCTCTTCTGTCTTGGTTTTTTCCCATCCGCCCACAATAAACAAGAGTGCATTTCTCATTCGCCTGGGAAAACACAAAACCTCTCGCTGACTCCCGCCTCAGGAAGGGAAAAATCTGCATTCTAATAAAATGCCCTCCGGCAGATGCTGCAGGACGGGACGAGAGACCACCTGCTTCCTCATTGTCTTCCTCATCACTGGTGTTGCATGTCAGTGTTTCTGACATTCATACTTCAACACTGTCTATGTGAAACGCTGGGGCCCCAAACATGTTAGATAATCGACAGCAGACTGAGAAGGACTTCCAGATGATGGAAGTTGGAACTGTTGCTTCTTTCATTGCTGCACTGCATCCATTTCCTGTTATGAACCAAATTTAGGGTGAGGATAGCATCTGTCAGCACTGTACTACACTCAGCAGCCATCCCCCCACCCCTCCCACCCCCTTCAAACAATGTGATTAAAGAGGAACGTCCTGCTTTGATGAGGATGATGCACTCACACTCACACAAAACATTTCAGAGGTTCCTGTAAAACTGTCAGTGAGATATGTGTCATGCAGGTCTGGCTCTTTGGGAGTGATCTGTCTTCACTGCAGCGTGAGCACAGTGCCGCGTGAAAGACTTCATGTCAGTAGATACACAACAGCTTCCAGTCAGCCACTTAGGCTCAGTCCTCCCTGAGTTTTGGGGAACTGATGAGGCGCCTCCCTTCTTCTCCACAAAGCGGCTGCTCCTCCGGCCAAAACGTGCAGCTGTTCCACTGACAGTTGTTCTATAGGGTGGCGTTCACTGAACTGTGTTGGTTTTTACAACAGCACCGCAGGACATGAGCTCCGCTTGCAGAATATTCTTTATGCGCAGCATGGGAAAGCCACAGTTTGGTTTTGGGTTATTGTCAAAAGTCACCTCCACTCTCTGGGGGCATTGATAATTATTTTTTTCATCCTCTGCAGCAATGCCAGGCTGATAAAATAAATCCTTTTCCAGTGTTAATGGGCATATGATCTTCCTCCCTCCCTCCCTCTCTCACTCTCTCTCTCTCTCTCTCTCTCTCTTCTTGTCTGTGGGTGTTTCATGAGACTGCTCCACATCACAAGGGCTTTTTGGCTCTGGGTCTGTGTTGCTGTCGAGAATGTGGTGAGGTGGGGGGTGAGGTTTCTGACCATGGTCATGGGTTAAGCCGTGACATGGTGAAGAAGCATCCTTGGCACCTCCCGTGGTCGAGAACAGAGGAGTAAGCTGGCCCTCAAGAAGCTGCCAGATTATAAGAGGCTGCATGAAGGTCCTCACGTAGTCATTCTTTCCTCCCTGTGCACTTACAGTATTCACTGTGTGATTAATGTTCACTGCTAGGTAATTAATCCCCTTGCGGAAAGGGAGAACTACTTTGATGCAATATGTGTATAAACTTGTCTAATAATCAGTTTCACTTCATTCTCTGGTGAGTTTTTACAGGAAGTTGGGTCTTACTATGTGTCATTATTATTTATTGTTTTCATAATGTGGGTATTTAGACAAAACAGAATAACTGTGAAAAAAGCCTTATGCAACCAAACTTGACTTCACCTGACCTGACTATAAATTCAGTCTTGGGAAATGAAATACTTCTATACTTCGTCTGCTGCACAAAATCTGGGGTTTGGAAACAACATCATTTCAAAAGTTACACTCCAATGCTCCAATGCTATCTAAAAACATCAAGGGGCAACAACAAAAGAAAAACAGCCCGTGCAACGATTACACAAAAGCAAAAATATCTTCACTGTGCTGAGATTTTAGTTTTTGATTTCCTGCACAATCAAACATGAAATATCTGGCTGAGGATGGTAGATTAAACTTCACAGGCCGGGTTAGGAAACACTCCAAAATAAGACCAGAATCCAGCTCTGGAGGGAAACAAAACTGTATTTGGTGACACCAACTGCGAAAAGAAAAAATCTTCTTTTACCCTGAAAAACAGCCTCAGCTCTTCGTGGCATGGATTTGACAAGATGCTGGAAACATTCCTTTGGGGATTCTGCTCCACATTGACATGACTGCATCCCAGCGTTTCTGCAAATCTGTCAGCTGCACATTCATGTTGTGAGTCTCTTCTTGCACCAAATCCCAAAGGTTCTGTGTTGGATTCAGTTATGCTGACTGTGGAGGTTACTGACGGTCACTGAACTCATCACCGTGTTCATGAAACCAGTTTAAACCGAGATGTGTTATTGTGCTGAAAGTGAATAGTAGAAAATGGTGAACTGTGGCCATAAAGGGATGCGTACGGCAATAATGCACAGATAGGACGTTGTATTCATATGCTGATTGATTGGTATAAAGGATGCTTCATGACATTACATTACCAGCCCCATGATTCTGCACACAAGGCATGCTGGGTCCATGGATTTACCACTCCAGGGTACTTTTTCCACTCTTCACCTGTCCTGTCCTGGTGAACCTGTGTCCACTGCAGCTGCAGATTTCTGATCTTGGCTGATGAGAGTGGAACCTGATGATATAGTACATCTGCCTGAAGGTTTGATTCTGAGATGCTTCTCTGCTCACCACACTTGCACAGAGTTGTTGAAGTGTTTCCATCCACAAGGCTGCCGCTCACTCAGTGTTTTGGTTTTTTGAGTAAAAATTCCACGGAGATCAGCAGTTTCAGAAATTCTCAAACGAACCAAAGTGGCAATCATGTAACACTGTGAACACTTTGTATCCACTCTTGATACGAATTTGATGAGAACACTGACTGAAGCTTATAAAGTGTAAATGAGTTAGTGTAGATGTAAAAGAGTAAAGAAGGGATAGATGAGTGAAATTCTTCTGTATAGTTAACATGTTTGAGGCTCATAACTGCTTCACTGATCAATGTCAAAGTTGGTATTGTGCTAAATCAGAGGCTTGCAACAAACTCACTTTCATTTTCAAAAACTGTTTTGTTATGATTTCTGGATATATTTTTAATACTGTAGAAAATGTCTATGTTATAATCCACAGACCAAAGATGGCACCTTAACAATGTTCACTGCTCTAAAAACAGATTTAAAATGTCAAAAAAGCTTTACTGTAACTGGCACTTGATCGTTTTCATCTAACTTAATCATTTAGAAAGATTACTCGTCTTTTCAGCACAGTTGAATCAGAAGATTCCTGTGTAAAAGTCTCACTGGATAATTAACATGTTGGATATGAAGTGAGCGTCATGGTCCCTCAGGCATCTTTGGTCACTGTCCCATAGTTGAACAAGTTGTTTTCTTCTCAGGACAGCTGGTTCTCAGAGACCTGTGTATCTGTGCTGCCACTGATGGGCGAGGGGAAGTTTGTTGGAGCAGGAGAGATCAGACTAAAAGCACAGCAAGGAACGCTGGCATCGAGGATCCTCAACGCTTGACTGGAAAGAAGCTTTTAGAACTATAGTCCTCTATGTTTCTGAATGTTTGTGTGCTGCCGGCTGAGAGTTTGCTCCATTCTCTGGGTCAGATCAGAGGACCTGTTGTGTCCCTGGGCTCCTGCTGTCAGGCCACAGAGGCCCCAGGCCTTATTACTCTCCACTCCCACACAGCTGAACTGCGTCATCTTTAACCTCCTTGCTTAACTCCATCTGTCAGAGGAGGGGCAGTGTGCGCAGGGAGCAAAAATAAAACATGATGGGGACCCAGCGTAATGGTCATAAAAGGTTTTTCAACTTTGAGAGTCAAGCAGGGGCAGTGTATTTGTGTGTGTGGTGGGGTGGTTGGGGGGGGGGGGGGTCAATTTAACAGCAGGTACTATGGTCAGTTGCCAAAAAGATCTGGATACCAGCCAGTCTGCATATCCCACAGTGTAAAGCACTGCAAATCAAATGCAGAGAGGTTTCTTTGTGAGTTCAGCCTAAATAGATAGGACTCCTTCTCCTGGACGACTGGACTGGAAAATGATGTGAAACTAGATTCATTCATCATGTTTCTCTTCTCTTTAGGACTGTAATACAATAACAGCAAAGGCAAAGCATGTCTTGTCTCCAAGTGAGATGAAATATGAAGAACAGAAACCTCTGATTTCAAAATATGCTCCATTATTGAATAATACATTTCATTCATAGGTTGGTGATGTGACTTCATATAACAAACTGGAAGGGCACTCAAGAGAATGTACACCTCCAGGGTCCAACAGTAACATCAAGTTTTTTTTCCCATCACAATCCATGAATCATTCCCTGAGAAAAAAAGGAAAATTTGAAAAACGCCATATCTCACAATATTAAAGAAAGTGAAAGAATCCAGATCTGCCCACTGAGTAGGATCACCAAGATATAATGGTTAATCCCCCGACTAATACCTCATCCTTCCGCCAAGTTTTGTTGTAATCCGTTCAGTTGTTTTGTGTAATTTTGCTCACAAACAAACCAACCAAGAAAGAAACGGACAGGGGTAAAAAAATAATACCTCCTTGGCGGAGGTAATGATGACTAGCATGCTGGGTCACGCCTCATTTCGTCAACAGGGCCAGAATGTTTAATTTACACAGTTCAAATCAGATATAAGTGGGTCACATGTGTTTGAGTTTTCATTGATGTCATATATTTCCACACATCAGTTTACAGGGCACTTTGGCTAAAAACCATTGTACAAAAACTTTGCCATGTTTGATGTGGTTCAGTAGCTTCTTGCAGCTGGAGATCAAAGATGCGGGTAGTGTTGCATTTGATTCTCAAATCCATAAACATGAAGTTATCAATAGAATCAATACACGCATCGTATTTCTAGTGCGACTGCGACATCCACGGCTGTAGTGTATTTAGTCAACTTAACACATCAATCCTCTGCAATATGAAGCAAAACACTTCCTGCAAACTCACAAGTAAGAGGAAACTAACAAAATTTAGTAAATATGTCAGTGTTCAGGAGCAAAAGTGGAGCAGCTGAGTTTTGGAAAAACCCCTCGACAAATAACGATCCCAGCTCCTGGGCAAAATGCCATTATTTACAAAGATTCCCAAAACAGTTCAAAATTAACCAGTGAGGGTAACAGTGTGGGTAAACAGTGCCTGGAGGTAGCTTGTGGCTCTCGACTGAGTTTTAAGATCGAGGCCGCGTGTAGGCCAGATGCTGCCCTGGTTTTGATCTGACTAAAGCTTGACTCAGAACTCAAGACCACACAGGACAGAGCGCACTAAAGCAGAGAGGCTGAATACAAACACAGAGGCAGCTCGAGAAGTGAGAAACGGAGCCACCCCTCCTGCCTCTCTGATCCTCTCATCCATTCTTCATGGAAAGCCAGGTTCCGCATCATCAACACCATGACCGCGACATTAATTCTCAGGCCTCTCACGGGGGTCTGCAGGTCACTGTATCTATTCTCCGCAGCTACAAAAGAAAGCCAGTTCTGTTTTGTATACACGAGGCGGGTGCAACACGCATTGACAGCCATGCCATTACAGGTCTGACAGTATCCAGCTGGGTCTCTCGGGTGGTCAGGTCAGAGCTTGTGATCACAAGAGCGCGGCCAAAACAGCAACAAATTGCAACAGAGCATGTGGTTGAGGTGACACAACAATTTCTCAAGTAATCTGGGTCAATGGAGCCTTTGAAATCAAGAGTGGTGATTATGTAGTGCGCTGTCGTGGCAGGTTAAGCAGAATGACTGGGCCCTGGATGAGAAATAATTAGTCACCTTAACTGTTGTAAAACCAGATATAGTTTTTTTTTTTTTTTTACCATAATCTTAATATGACGATGAATGACAGTAAAGCTCCCATAAGTGAAGCCAATCAGCCTGAATTCCATCTTGTGGTCTGGCTGACATATAGGCCAATCCTGCCTCCTCCATGTTAGTGGGTGGGACAAGGGACATGAAGTGTTTATGTTTCTGGTAAGTTTTTAATTACTTATTTGATGTGGTGAAATATGATTGACAGCTGAGACCTCACTGGGGCTCCATCCCCCGATCACTACTGTGCCGACACTGGTTCCACATTTCCTGACAGCGGGAGGAAGTGGAGAATCTTTATAGTCCATGGGTGTGTTTTCATTGGCGTTTGTTTATTTAGCAGAATTACATAAAAACTAGTGAACCATTTTATATGAAAAAAATATTGTGGCGGGAAGGAGCATGAGCCAAGTAAGAACCCAATACATTTGAGGGATCTGGATAAACAAGCTGATCAATTTTTTTTTCACTTGTATGTATCCTTGGCAGAGGTATGTGCTCTCCAAGTTCAAATGCTATAATAACAGGGTGTATTGTCATAACTGACAGCTGAGACTGAGTCGTTATTGGTCGAGTGCTCCCATCGACAGGACCCTTTGCAGACTCTGGCCCCAAATGTGAAAGATGGCAGCGTTGGTGTCTGGGATATGTTGGATAACGATATATAGTGGAGATGCGTCATCCAACTTTACTCAAGCAGTTTTCAGACATGACCTGCTGTGGATCTCTGGAGAACTGGGTCCAGACTTTCTCTGCAGTTTGCCTTTCTTACATGCACAACACAGAGGGAGATTCTCTGCTCAGACGCGTTCGAGGGGTGGGGCAGCATCTTCCTAGGTGTTTTCTACACGCATGGCACCACCTTTTCACCCGCAGATATTTGTTTTCTTTTTTTCGGGGGAGCTCCGGAGGATCTCTGGAATTAAGTGCATGTCTGAAAGCAGCTGAACAGTCGTACATATTTTGTGAAGATTTCTGGACAGATTACAGGGTGACTCCCACCATCACCACCCTCAATCCCGGTCTTTCTGCCAACATATGCTGAGCGTCTCCTGACCGTCGCTTATTCAATACACAGAAATAAAAATGGTATCGATCTTCTCATCTGCCTCTCAGCAAGAAAGTAAATTAAAAACGCATTTCCTTTAATGTAAATGAAAACCTATTCCTCTAATAAATATAAATATATCCTTTGGTTTAACTATTTTGTCTTTGCCATTGGGTTTGGTTACCAACTATCAGGTTTTCTTGGAGTAGTAAAAAAAACAAGTAAAAGAGATCAAGTGACAAGGGCATCTCCCTTGTCACTTGATCTCTTTTACTTGTTTTTTTTAAAGGTCCAAATAAATGTTGATTTAGATAAACACCATTTCCTCAGTATAAGTCCATTAATGCATGCACAAATGTCCCCCCAAAGACACACATACAAACACACACAACCACTGTATAAACCATAAAACCCCATCCACAAACATACACGCACACACACGACACAGGTCTTGAGATAAGGCTGACCGGTGGTAATTGTGGTCTCTATTACAGTAAACGCTGTTCTCCCTGTGTAAACCACACTAAATTACATCCAGATGTGAGATTAAAGCTTGCTGAGCAGACGGCTGCCCCGAGCGACACCCCTCCTCCTCCTTCGCGGGAGGAAGGAGAAATCCATATTTCCTGATTGCGATTGAGACTGTCCCCTGGGCCGGGACATTACAACTAGAGAGAAATACCACAGCGATGCAAATAAAAGCCCTATCAGTCGGTCACTCTGCTTCACAGGCACACATCGGAGAGAAAGAACATCAAGTGTAGAAGAGAGGCCGAGACGCAAAGGGAGGGAGGAACTTGACTTTTAAATGTTTGATTGCTGGAAGCTGAGCTGACACCTGATGTTTTCTGTTGACGTTAAATATAAGCTCTCTGCCTATGAAGCTCCACTGTAACGGAAATGTGGTGTACACATGGCAAGATGTGAAAAAAACCCTGCTCCATGAACACAAAAACATGTGTGAGATACAGATGGTCAGACTTAAGTCTTGTTTTGCTACTGGAGATGATGTAAAGGAAACACCTGTGTAACGTCATGTCCTCACAAACACGAGAGCCGTCGCTGAGGCTCACCATCTTCCTCTTTTTCTTCTTCATCCTCTGTCCGACAAAATCTTTTCAAACAAAAAGTTTTTCCCATATCTGGTTTCATCTGAGGAAAATGTTGTATTTTACAGGAGACACCGAAAAAAGAATTTCATAATCTCATACCAAAGAGGCTTACAATTCTTATCCTCCACTGATTTCCTTAATATTGCAGGATTCTTTCCTTTCTGAGCTGAATTCTGGGCTGTGCAGCTGACCCCAACTCCAGCTCCTGCATTGTATCTTCTTGGAAACACTGACTAATGACAGGTGGTTGTGTTGATGCAAGATTTCACTTGCATTTTCATACACGCAGTCACAACCATGGCAGTGGAGGTGAGGTACTGTGTGTACAGCATTCCAGCGGTTTTGTTACGAGGTGGGGAGCGTTATGAAATGGGCAGGAGGCAACAGGTACTCTAGTGATTTCCAAAGCCCTTTGAAACTGGAGCACAAAGAAACTGAGGGATGATACTCACAGCTGTGGACACATCCACTATACTGTATTTAGTATGTGGTTAATATGCACAGGAGGTACCATAAATACAATGAAAAGGACAAAGAGAGTCGAGCAATGTGACAAAATAACCGGTGGATGCCAGTTATAGCATGTTGGCCCTGGTGATGAGGTGACCAGGAGGTCGCCATTGTTCCAAGAGGAAACCCAGGTGCTTCCACCTCCAGTCAATAGTTATGTTGTGTGTTCATGTGACCAGGAGGAGTTCTGGAGAATGAATAATAACAGTACATATTAACAGAGCACACCTATAACTGTTATGGAGGTTTACATGGATTCTATCAGCTGCAATATTGATCAGCTAAGCTAAGCTCTCACGTGATTTTACTATTTACACAAAATGACAAGAATCAGATTGATTTCAGTCACAGTTCCTGACCTTTCATTACGAGGTTCACTCAGCAATATTGATTCAGCAATGATGAATTGATGCATAACACTACACAAACATATGCAGATACTTAATGACTGTGGTACTTGATGATGCATAATTTGTACACTCAGCTATGAGCTTCATGTCTGAAACACCAGTGACTCCTTGTTTGTTGCTGTGTACTCTGCACTGTTGCCATGTGCTAACACATTATTAGGTCCTTCCAAAGTAGATTAAGTTTAAATAGCACTTGTGTCTAATGTTTAGTGTTGAGACCTCCAAAAGAGGTTGCAGGATAAATCTAAGGTTAAGCCGCAAGATAACCTTGATTTTTCATGACATTGGTCGACCACTTTCTGAACCCATCAGCTATTGTCTGATGACATATATGAACAAAAGAGTTAAGAAGCCCTTTATTAGTTCCACAGTGGGGAGATTTGCAATTAACATCTAGGGGTGACAATCAATACTTTGGAGCTTTCAGTGCAGACAGCTGATATCCGAGCCAAGGTGTGCATGTTTCACAGTCCAACAAGTCCACACAAGTCAAATGTTTCTCCAAACAAAACACAGCAATACTGTTTTAAGTCTATAGCCAGACAACATTTTGGCTAATAACTGTTCACAGCTGACTTGATGAATTCTGATCAATTAAAAAGATGATAGCCAATAGCCATTTTGGTCAATTCCACCTCTTTTTTTCTCCATGTGGACTGTTTGCCCGCCCAACCAAAGCGTGCCTAAACGTGTTTGGTCAAGAAACAGAAATCAGAAGACTTCTGGAGCCAAAGGTTTGTCTCTGGCCTCTACAAATTAAAAAATGATCACTCTTTAGCTCACCTGGCCTTTAAAGGTTCAGTGTGTAGAATTTAGTGTTGAAGTGTTCTAGAGGTGAAGTGTCATGTTGAAGCTGAATACTCCTTATCTCACCCTCCCCTTCTAAACATGAAAGAACCTGTGGTGAACTTCAGTTGTCATGAAAACTCAAAAGGTTTTAGTTTGTCCAGTTTCTACGACAGTAAAAAACATGGTGGCCTCCACAGAGAGGATCCCCCCCCCCCATGTAAATATGAAGTTTTTAAATATAAAGAGCCCATTTTATGGTAAAGAAAACAACAATTCATACAATTTAGATGAAACACACCAGTGAAAACATCACTAGGATTATTTTATATTGAATTTCTGCCAAAAGTCATAAGAAGTCACAAACCCAAAAAGCTGGGTACGACTACAGACTACTGGTATACATACTAAATTATGACGAAAAAAAAATACTGGGACTACAATTAACAGAGAATTTCCATTACTAAAAACCTGTTTTACTACAGTTTCCCACCAAACACACACAGACACTGAGGTCTGCTGTAAAATTATTAAGCAGCTGATGTCAACCCCACCCTCTACTCAGCACACCACGTTTCATAGCACGAGTCTCCTGGCAATGAGGAAATCTCATTATCAATAAGGGGTACATATTGACTGGTGGAGAATCCAAAAGACAGACATATACATAAATAGCATTTCCAGCCGCATGGCCTATGTTTGCTCCTTCAACTTCAGTAGACTAACCACGTCTGGCAGTTTACTGTGGGAGCTGGCAGGACAGAGAGACAGACCAGAAGGGTCTAATTTTGTCACTGGGAGCAGAAAAGAGCTTACTGGTATGAGTGTCACTTGTTTGCTTAAAATATGAAATATTTAGTTCCTCAAATATGTTTAAGGTAAACCTCAAGATGCTTGTTTGCAGGGAAATGAAACAATCATTCCTTTGCAGGTGATATTTTAAAAAAAAAGAACCTCAAACAATCGTCTGTGTGATGGACTCTACGTTGAATTCTGGAATTTAACCATTTACATGTTCCTGTCATTCTTGCAGCGGGGGGGGGGCATTTAGCCTACTACATGTTGAGGGCCCTGGGTTTTGTCACTCCTGTTTTGACTAAGCAGGCCATGAGCTGATTATGAGGATTAGTGGAGATGTGGTGATCCCATGCCTCTCCCACACACCCTCAACTCAGCAACAGCTGCAAAGTCTCCGCTCAGACAATGTGGTGTACGTGGAGCTTTTTCCAACCTCGGGAGCCCGACTGAGTCTGTGTGTAACTCTAACAGACTCAGTGATACTGTTCCAGCTACTGCACGCAGCGTCACATTCAGATCAGCAGGCAGCCGCCGTGTATGCAGGGTGAATGGACGCAGGAATGGCCTGGTTGCACGTACAACATGAGAAGCATCAGAGACAGCTGCCAACCCTCAGGCACCTTGGGGGGAAATCAGAGACTGAATAGGTTCAAGAGCCTGAGCGTTGGCACAAGTCCTGTCGCACAATGCGTATCTCTCTTACAAGTGTTTCTACGGCGTGACACATGAGTCCTCTTCAGTCCAGTTTCGGCTCTGTTCTGCTCTGGCACATTGTCATAAAAAGAGACTAAAAGGCAACGCCAGGCAACGGAGAACAGAACAGCTTTGTGCTAATCCACCATCGCCTGACAGTGATATGTCTGAAATTAAGTTTCAATAGATTTTTTGACACACACACAAAAGTTTGCACAGCTATGGGCAGAATAGCACTAATCATTAGATGCAGGGTAGTGCCAATAGCAAACCAATGGAGATATATCATCGATTAAATGGTTGAAGGAAATCACAAAATTGTCTTTGAAAGGTGTATGAAAGGGCCCTTATGCTACAGTATCTTGATATCCTGAAGAGTTGCACCCTCAGTATGATTCATATGTGTTCCATATGACATGTACAATATAATGTATTGCATAGTTTTTATGTATTATTCTGTACATGTGATGTATACCATGAATTTCATGGTTATTTGATCCTTGTTTCTTGTTAAACGACAAAAAGTTTGCACAGCTATCCTTGTTAGGACTTTACATTTACTTTCATTCTTTGTAGACAGTACCGAGACCTTATCCTAAACCTTAACCATGACCTTACCCTGACAGTAACCAAGCCACAAAACACACAACCAGAAATTAGTTTTTTGTTTTACTTCATTAGGACAGAGCTTTGGAGCTTTGGGCAATGTCAGTGGTTATACTGGGAAAGCTTCCACAGAGGCAACAAAAGTAAGTACACACACACACACACACACACACACACATTCATCTTCATAATGATATGTAACCATGCTTGTGCCCATTTCACATGCAGATTTATGCACACACACACACAAAACAGAAATGAAAGAGTGCTGATGCAGAACAAAAGTAAAAAAGAAGTTTTACCTGCCAACAACGTTTTACTCTGTCAGACTACGCAGGTCTCTCACCTCTTTCAGTTTCTAATAGTGTATCTATACAGTAGCTCCCTTACTGGATGCACTTTCTCACCATCTCAGAAATCAGAGCATTTCCCTGATGGATTTCTAAACATAAAAAGAAAGGGAAAGAGAGAGAGAGTGTGAGAGAAAGAGAGCGCATCGCACAGGAGTGAGCTGGTGTTTCAGGAGCGATGCAGCTGTAATTATAAGCTTAGAGAGTCTCGCCAAGCACAACAGTGAGTCACTTGGCATCATGTGTTCCACAGAGAGAGTGATGCACTTTGTCACGTTCCGTCTTATGAATGAAACCAGCGGCGAGGCGTCAGAGCACCATGGACTCTTATCACTCTAATGGACACAACCAGCATCTGCTGACCCAGGTTTCTGTGTATAGCCTGCATTATGGACTTCAACATATAGGATGTAAAGTTTTTAACGTAATATAGTGTCGTTTCTTTAATGTTACATTGCTGTTTCAATGCTTGACACAATGGGAGCTTCAACATCACAGTCTTGACTTTGCTCTGAAACCACATCAAACCGACTCTTTCCCTCACCGATCACGAATGAGAGGCTCTGAGAGAAAGCTGTAAGTTTCCTACCTGTGCAGGTGAGAGCAGCAGATAAAGCGCCGCCGCAGTCTCCAGGACCAGACCGAGTTTCATGTCGGGATGTGTTCGAGTGCAGAGAGATGGAGGTGGGGAGGAGGAGGTGACAGCTCCCGGTGCACGCACTCCAAAGCAAACAATCCACCAACAGAACACAGAAGTCCCACTATAAAGGTGGTGATGCTGTGTGAGAAGCTTCCAGTCTTCCGCTCCCGGGGTTTGGTTAGAGCTGAGGCTGACTGAGCGCAGTCACGTAGCTCCTCTGCTACGTGTAACCTGATGATGAAGTGGATGGTGCTAACTAATGAATAAGGCCCCCAGAGGCAAATAGGAGGTGCTGGGACAATACAAATATAATACTGTTTTTAAAAAAATAAATAAAATGTGCACGTTTCAAAATCAAAAAGTTGCGTGGAAAAAGGCTGCAAGAAAAAAGTTCAAATTCTGCTCAATCCAAAATCTTCAAGTGATGTTCCAGTACAAACACACACACACACACACACACACACACACACACATATATAGATATATTCACAAACACAGAGAGGCTCATGCATGTAGTTGCACCGACAGTTTCAGTTTTCATTCCAGCTCTGGGCTCCAGTCGGCAGAAACACACACACTTTGCCTCTAATTGCTCCACACTACCTTTTCACAAGCTGGCCATTTAAATCTCCTCCCCCTCTCTGCCCTGCTTCTTCCGTCTCCACTGAACTCACTCATGACATGAGAGCTTTTCTTTTTTTTTAAGCTGCTGCATGTAATGGTCATTTCTTGTGATGCTGTTAATGGCTTTTTTTCCCACACTGCCTCAACTCTGGTTTCTAGACTATACACACCACAGGTGATTTACAGAAACCTTCTTCTGAGGACTCACATGTGAGTAAGGTAAACAATAAGGGATCTTTTTTGGGTGATAAACTCGTGGCTGGCAGAATGCACAGAGATTTTCCTCTGAGGCGTCAGCGTTTAGAGAAATTTGCAGAGACAGAGAGGAAGATTCCATTACTGTTGACACACAGAGTTAATCTCCAGTGTGGGACTTCTGTGTATGCTGAAAACCCTGGAACCAAAAGGATTCCTTGTGGGCTTCCACACATTCCTTTGACAGTGCTGAATGGCTCCACCGCCTTCTGCCATTGTACAGACCAAACACTCGTGAGTGTTGCGTTTCTACACACTTAGCAGCAGAAGTATCATACCATCTCCTTCATTACAATACAGCCACCCTGGCCAGAGCATCAGAGGGAGCAGACAGACAGGGATGATGAGACATTTCCTCTAATTATACAAGGCAGCATCACAGTGGTTTCTTTCCTAAATTGTGTCTCTACACTACTGTGATGGATGCTCTTTGAAATTGAGAGGAGACAGAATGGAAATTTGAACCCACAATTATTTTGTTTTATTCCTGCCCTCTCTTTCTTACTAAGCCATCATTGTTTGGATGTGAAACTTTTACCACGCAATAATATCAGCATTCTTTTTCTCCAACTTTCTCATTATCCATTATCGCTGCATTATTGCAAATGTGGATGAACCAAAGGTGACCCTAAAAAAACTGTCTTCTCCTTTCCAAGTCTTTATGTAAGACTATAATGATGTAGTGCAAGTCATTTTTTATGTTTTGTTTAAAAGATCTTGAATGGTGGAGCAAACGATTGCTGCTTCTCCTCCCTGCTGCTGCAGCCACACAGACGTGTTTGTTTGATCGGAGGACAGAACCAGATTCTTTACACACGTCTCGTCGACTGCTCTTTGATTTTTAAACGTGCGGCGGCTGATAGGACTTAATAAGATCACTCCAAATTGTTTGCACTGTAAATACAAGCTGACAGGAGAAATAAACCCAGCTTGAGTGATATCGTACGCCAGGGGAGATGGATCTCCCTGCTGTCAGTTTGTGAAACAACCTTGAGGCTCTAATTGTTTTTACTGAAACCATAAAGCTTGACAGCACTATCCATGCGTCTGGAGAAAAAAAAAGGTTATTCTGCCAAAGATTATATATTCACCTTGTTAGAAATTTACTCTGAGGACACACTAGCTATTTAAATGATGCCTCCAATGAACACAAGACTTAAAACAAAGTTTGTTATAACAAGGGATGAAACATTTTTTAATGAATATTTAGAATGTTTGATATCTTTTGCCGATTGAGGGTGAAATATAACACCAAAATGTCAGCTAAACCTCCTCACTAATTGGGTTTTGTGATGAGGCGTCCTGATTGAGAGAAGGTCAGCTGGTCGCACGAATGGGTCCGTTGCATTCTGCAGCGTCTCTTGATTTGCAGACCGAACGGGTGGATCTCAGGAACCGGAGTGCCAAAGTAAGCACATTTCCCTTTTGCTGTTGACCCCTCATTTTCCCAGATTGCTGAGTAAAAGGTAAACAGATGAACAGCATTAATGATGTCCATTCATCATTGTTGGGGCCACAGTGGGGCCTTCAAAGGGAAGGTGGACAGCCCGGAGAGCCCTTCACTTTGAAGGATCTCATTAACAATGGTTAGAGCCCTTCAGGGAGACCAAAGTCTCTGCTAAAGACACAAGTTACTCTTTAGTGTCACTGTAATTCACACACATTAATTCATTGTCTTATGTATCATCTTGTGGTGTGGTCCAGATCTGTGCACATATTCTAAACCCCAAACACCTAAAACACAAATGTAAAATAGGAAACACTGGGTATTGTAATATGATTGTACTCCTGCTGAACCACCTGGGCAGTCGACCCAAACAGGATATGACAATATTTAACACCCAGACCCTCTTTTCCTGCCATTAATTAGCTGTGAATCCTTTCCTCCCACAATAACTGTATTATTGTCAGGAAAACCATACCCTGTTGGAAAAAAAATAGGAAGTGCTTCAGCCATGAGTAAAAGCTGCTCACTGTTACCTAAGGTGTTTAGCATTATATTACAACACATTCTTTCATTTAAAACATGTCAAATCCTGTTTACATGTGCATGCCGATCGACATATTTTTATCTCCCACATATTTTCCCAAGGTTGTCAGGTGTCATCCTGTTTTCATGCTCATTGTTTTGTTTTGTAGGAAGCCCGTCAACATGCTAACACACAATTGGAAGTTATTTTAGCCTGGAGATATCGTGAATTAGTCACTGCAGAAATCTCCAGATTGTATTTAACTTTAGGCAGCTGTGTCTCGGACATCACAATATCAGATGGTGGTGGTAACTACAGGCTAAGTTCTTATTGTCAGAAGAATTTTATACTGTATGTTATATATGACTCAATATACTAAATGTATGTTTAATTTGAATAAGCAGTTATAGCATTCAAATAGTGTTTAAGCGTCTAATGGAAAAACATGCAGTCCTTCCAGTCCTAGATTTAAACAATCACGTATAAGGAGATACTTGTAGAGTTCGGAAGCATTTAGCCAAGCCTTCATTGAAAACTAGACACAAAATTAATCATTTTAAAATACTCCTACAAACACAACTAAAGTTCAGAAAGTATTGTTTTTGTATTTAGTAAGGCTAAACTTAAATGTATGCAATTAAAAATGAAACTGACAATGTATGGTTAGTTCATATGCTTTTTTTGGACAAAAAAGAGTCGGGTGGATGGTTGAGGGTGTTCATAAGAAAGTTGTTATAGCATGTAACTTTCTCCAAAACTACAAACGGCAGTTTTTACATATCGGTTTGTGATCAGACAAACACAACATGTTAATCTGTGGGTTTTAAAGATGTTGGTAGGAGGATTATTTAAAATGTAAGGGTCAGGCTAGCTGTATCCAGTCTTAAAGCTAGGCTCAGCAAATTGCCAGTTGGTTGAGTTTAATGTACAGATGATAGACTAGCCTGTGTAAAGATGGAAAGCATGACTGCTCCCCAAAAGTGGAGCCAAATCATCTCAATTGCCACCTGGTGGCTGGATGCAGAAAATCATGCCTCCTCCATGTTAATGAACAAGAGGTGGACCCAACTAGAACATTAAAGTAAACATTAAGTTTTTATCACACTGATGTATGTTCAAGTGTTAATTCTTCTGGGATGGTTTTAATTATTTGATGCTATGAAAACAGGGTGAAGCATTTTGATTGACAGCTGAGACTGACTTGTGATTGGTTGAATGTGTGTATGGACAGGACCTGGCACCGCTGATTAAAATGATGAAAGTGCAGCAATACTGAGCTTACAATGTTCCATTGAATTCCATTTCAGCCAGCAACCACTGAGTGGTGCACAGCAGCATGAGCGGCGCTCCGAAAGGAAGCTGATTGTTTGTCTAAAATAAAAAGTCATCACCTCCACAAGCTGTGTGGACAGGGTCCTGCAGTCGGTCAGAAAGAAAAGGAAAAACAGCATTGAGAGTGAGTTACTGCAGCTTGTGTCGGCGGCAGTTAAAAAAGCTGTTAGGTTTATAAATGAAGAATGAGCACTGCAAAGTGTGCGGAAGTGGTCCAGCAGTCAGAGAGCAGGTTGTAACTCAGGCCTGTGGTGATACTCTAAACTCCATTAAGAGGTCCCACATGTGAAGCACAGTCACGAGTTCATGTGTTGACACTGTTGGTGGTGGTTCAGCCGGGGCCATAAAACAGATAAATTAGATGTTTTTAAAATCCCCCTCATGTTAACAATCTCTATGAATAATAATAACCCCAACATTGTGGTTAGTGTAAATATAATGTAAGAGCTAGCAGGTGTACTCAGATTACTCTGTAAACATGCTCCCTTGTAAGCGAACAGAATTTTTTCAGCCCTCTGACATGTTATCAATTGAGATGAAGGAGGCTGAGGTTAATGGAGTATACCCTTTAAGAGTTTATGCTGCACGGAGATCGATTGGCAGTGAGATTAGATGTATTCTTAGAAGTTGGAGACACTTAAGTAAACATGAATTCAATCAGGCAGCAAGATTTACTGGAATACCACTGCGCATGAATGCTGCTGTTTATTTTTCAGTCCACAGAGTGTTTTTTAATTTTTTTATCTCACATTAGTTTATCCTGCCTCAGGGTCTTTGTGTCAGATTTTGAAAAGATTTCCTCAGTAAAACCAAACATTAGTCCTCATTCACAAACCTGGTAAATTGACAGTAGCTGTGAAGAACGTGCAATTATTTCAAAGATGACATTCAAATCTAAGTTTTTATAAGCTTGAAAAAATTTGTGGACATGAACATGCTGTAATGCTGCTTGCAAAAACAAGATAATCATAATCAGCCTCTGCACCCTTATCGCTGTCTTAAAATAATAGATGGACATTTGGGAAATATGCCTATTTGCTTTCTTCCCAAGAGTTAGACAAGAAGATTAATATCACTCGGATGTGGTAAAAATGTAGGAAGCACAAGAGCTGGTTCTGTTCAAAGGTAACAAAATCCCCTTATTGACAGCTCTAAAATTCAATAATTCATGTTTTTTTTACAAGTTCAAAAATGAACAGATTTCTGTACCTATTAGTCTACTTAAAGATGACTTCTCTAATAACTGAACTTAAAATGATAAGAGGGATGACAAATCATGACTCTCACAGGCTGGATCTTTAAAATATACACAACTATGTTAATACTAGAAACTTGGAAAGACTCACCTTTCTCAAATACTTATTATGAACCCACAGAGACTCATATTTGAAGATTTTAAGGTTTAATGGTGAAATTACCCATTTACCATCAGAGGAGGCACCCTAAGAAGAGAAATGACTAAAGTAGGCCATGGCCTGAGCAAGCGTTAGGTGAAGTTCATCTGTGTGCAAACTGCAGCCAAGCAAAACTATGCCCTGAGATTTATTTTTGTGTAGAGAAATACATTTACTGAAGTCGCTATAGCTTGTAGTACAAGGAACAAGGAAATGGGAGCAGGGCAGGGAGAGGATCGGTGGAGGTCAAAGAGCTGGGGGAAAGTTAATAACTTGAAATAATAAATAACATGGCTGACTGATGGGAATTTGGCCGCAATGCCATTTATTATCATCAGTAGATTCTCAAAGAGAAAGACTGGGCTAAATGCTCAGTGGCTACTGTGCACTTGCTGGAACAGGAGATTTCCTTTGCCAAAGACAATGTTTGTTGTTTCATTGCTGCGATTAGGTGTCTGGTTCTGGTCTCGAAGTGTTGTTGCCAGGGAAATGGTGGAGACAACCAATCCCAGATGGTACTCTGCCCAGAGGGGACAGATAAATGAGGACCACCAGGGTGGATAAAAAACCCAGACAGTGACACCCTGTCTGCAGGATGAACATTATATGAACTAAGACGAGGCAATAGAGGGAAGTTCAACCAGAGCATCTTGTGTGATATTCTCACTTGGCTTCGATTGAACGAGCTTCAGATTGTCTGTGACAAATCTGTATGGCATCTTTCAAAGGAAACACTTTCAATGACACCGTGGCTGAAGTTTGACTTTCCATTACCCCGAAAAAGAAAATAAGCAAATAAATAGACAAGATCCAGGATGGTGAGGCTGGGGTTGTGAGAAAGGAGGAGCATGTCTGCCCCAAAGTTCGAAACACGTCTTTTCCTGCTCTGTAGTTTCTGAATTCATCTCAGTCGCACAGGAATAAGTGCTCCAGTTGATCCATACACATCCCTCAAACATGTGGAAATGATTGAATAAGTCAAAACATGAAATACAACTGATCCAAGGTTTGAATCTGAACGTTTGAAATAAAACGTGAACTCCCCTCACTTATAAAAGCTGATCTCTGATGATGATGATGATGATGTTGTTGATCTGTGAAACCTTCACAGCTCTTTGACCTCTAATTTTTCTCATTACATTTGTAGAGATGTCAGTAAATCCACCGGGCTGAGCTGAAGGATCAGAGCCAAGGCTCTTTTCTTTCGAAACCAACTGTGAGGTCTTTCCAATATTCATCCCTGATGAAGACCAGGACATCCATCCTGTTTGAAAGACTCCGGAATCCCAGAAATATCAAGCATGATTACAGGCAT
The DNA here is from genome assembly GCF_024713975.1 of Paralichthys olivaceus. Taxonomy (NCBI): domain Eukaryota; kingdom Metazoa; phylum Chordata; class Actinopteri; order Pleuronectiformes; family Paralichthyidae; genus Paralichthys; species Paralichthys olivaceus. The sequence continues at coordinate 15,536,434 of NC_091104.1, read as the reverse complement.
GATTGGTTTCAGACTACACAAAACCGCGTTACCTTTGGCGAATGCTCATTTTGTCCTCAGCGATCGGCTTGGGAAATAATCGAAAACAGGTGGTTGACAATCCCAGCGTTAAGATCAACAAAGATCAGAACTAGGGTCTCGTCTGGGTGCTGGGGAGCAGATTTGGAAAAGTGTGGGTGTTTAGAAGGTGTTGTGATAAACTTTGATGAGTTGTAAGAGTTGGTGTTGAATGAACGCAGACCACAAACTCTCCCACTCCCCACAACTCGAGCCGTGAACGAGTGAAAATGTGCAGTGCCAATCAGGGGAAAATAAACAGAGCACCACCCCCAAGCGTCATATTGAGTGGAGGAATGACTGCAGGCGAGTGAGGCCCATCGCTAGACATGGTCAAGACTTTTGCCTCCATTAGTTTTGTTTTTATTGAATTATATGAATATACCCACAAAGTAAAATTGGGGGGGGGGTGTCACTACAATTAAAACGGAGGTCCACTCCACTCAAATGGGTTTCTCTGGATTAAAGCCAACAAGGCCTGAGGGAGCCTGCTTACAAATGGTGAGCCTCGGAGGAGCCAGCGCGCTCTGTCTGGGGGACTCCGTCCTAATCTCCAGGATCAGGGGAATTTTCCCATCGAGATGAGAAGCAGATGTCTCTCTTTTTCTGTCTCACTCTCTCGCTGTCGCACCAACTCTGTATCCGTCCCTCGTTGAGGCAAACCTGGCCATCCGTCCCCCCGGGGACAGGGGGAGGAACATGAGCACCATGGGAAGGGTGGCTGTCCCTGAGCCCAATCACATGACGAGGAACCCAAGAGCTTCCAACTTTCTCATGGAAAAAAATAAACAAGGCACTTTTATAAAAATGTCTGTTCAGGCAATTAAGATGGACAAACGCTGGTTACCTGACTTTTCTAGGTGGACCCCACTTTGCTGTTTTGTTCTTGTTTATGACCCCTGACTACTGGCAGGAAGAGGAATCATGGCGATGAGACCGTTTCTCATTGAACCTCTGGAGATGATGCTTTCGCCATAAATCCTCTGTGCCTCCGCCTCATGCACCTGCAGCTCCCCCGAGCCCTGCTCAGACTTCCCCAGAGCCCAACCCCTTGGCTCCCGTGGCTCAGTTCTGACGTGCATACCCCGGCTCATAGCATAAACAGACAGACGAACTTTGGGCCAGTCACCGGCTGTTTGGTTATGGTCTGTAAACAGATCAGCATGAGGAGGAACAGGAGCTCTCACTGGAGATGAGACTGAATGACTATGCTGAGGCGGGAGCGCAAAGGGACGAGATATAAGGCTCACATGGGTGCCTGGTAAATGTCCATGTTGCCGTGCCATCCTCTCAGATAAGGTTTTTGGTATGAGGTTGTTTAGGCAGTGAGGATTGCAGGGTGGCCTAGTGGTTGGAATGATCATCCCCCAACCAATTAAAGCACCAAGGTTAAAGCCCCCAATTAAGTAAAAACATTCCCTGCTTGAGTGTCCTTGAGCAAGATGCTTTATCCCCATGAGCCTCTGCGATGCTGTCTGATGACCGACTTTTGGAGAGCAAACAAAGGAGAAACATTCCTTGGAGATGAACACATATGTTGTTCAGACTGATCCCTGATAATAAACAGAATTATCTAATTTGATGAACTCAATGATTTTGAAGCTGTATGAAGTCTTATATTCAGAAAAAACTATTTTAATAGTTTTACCTCAGTCAAGTGATGAAATGTTGAGGTCAATTAAAAATGAAGCCAATCAAATGTAGGAAAAAGCTCTATGACTGTAAACCTTTCTAAGATGCTCTATGTTGTAATGAGCAGAGCACAATGCACATCTGAGGCTGAAGCCTGTGTCATGGTTGAGGTTACTGAGGAAGATTACTGAGTCTGGCAGTGTTAATAAGGCTGTGTTTACATTCTGCAGCTCACTGTTTAAGCAGACCTGACTGACCTGGGATTAAAAGGAGGGCGAGCGGTGGCTTAATGGCAGACACCCACCCAAACACACACCCACACACACACACACACACACACACACACACACACACACACACACACACACACACACACATACACACACACACACACACACGACACACTGGTGCCGACATGGGTTTGCAAGCTGTGTCCAGGAATTACCGTGTGCTTCATATCAGCAGGATAGTTGGTGGTATGCATGTTCCCATCGGCCAAATAACTGCTCCTCCGCAATTCCGTTTTATCATAAGGTAAACTCTGCATCAATCTACAAAGCACGGGCCAGATAAACTGCACAGTACTAATACACAATTAATTCAACCAATGGAGACAGAGGACATTTTTTTCTCACCATGGATTTACATACACAACCAGCGGTATCGTGACTGTGGACTCATAGTAAGATTGACGATGTGTCTCCTTCTCCTCCCACCATCTACAAATGAAGCCAAAATAACCCAGATATGAACGCTTCCATATTGCACATTTGGAGTCTGCTGTGGGAACAATCCCAGTCAGTCTCACCCCATTTAATAGCCTCAAATCATTGAATAATTAAAACCAAAGTTATCCTGAAAATGAGCACTTGGAAACCAGTGTGATGAGATCTAGCTAAACTGATTGAAACTACTTTTCAGAAAATGTATTTGATGTGTATCTTGACTTTTAATTTGGCTCTTGTCCCATCCACTAACATAGAGGAGACAGTTGGGTTTAGTAGATTTTAACACCAACAATCTAATGCTCGGATGTGGTATGGGTCAGGGAAGAACCTATTCAGTTTTGGTGTAGCTCCAGATCAGGGAGCGGATGTAGAAATTCTTCAACATTGTGAGATTTTCAACAATTTCACAGTTTTCTCAGGGAATAATGCATCTTGATAAAAAAACAAACACACAAGTATATTAGAGAACTGACAACTATGAGTGTGTGAAATGTGGTGCAACTGAATTTACTTTGATGTCTAGTTTGAGATTGTAGCTGGAAGATGTCAGGGATAGTTTGGATTCTTGTGAACATAGAATACACCTTAAAGAAACAGTGAGAGTCAGATTTGAGCTTTTTTGATAAAACAGGATCTCTGTCACTTATGTCACACATTTAAAATCTGATGTCAAAAGAGTTCAGAAATCATCAGCTGCCTTTGTGCCCATGATCAGAGGAGAATCACAGCCTTTTGTTTACACCTGTATTCTCCCAACATTCAAAACCAAGCACTCAGTATTGAAGCCATCTATCATTTTGACATATTTTGGAACTGAACAATTGCCACTCCACTCTAATGTTCCACTGTTAAACCTCACAGTCTCCGTTCGCACTCCACTACACCTGGGATGTAAAGAAACACCAGCCCACAGGCACCTGCGCAGCCAGCACGCTGCAGATGGAGAGATTAATTGCACAGCGCACGGTGTGATGCCGGTGATTTATGGGAAACTGTGACGGTGTGGTCATAACATGCAGAAATGTATGCGGGAAGGCCTGCAGACTAAATGGGCCATTATTTGGAATTCAACGCTCGGACTCAAACCAAAGGGGGCTCCCCCCCCGTCTCGTAGCCAAGGGAAACGAGGGGTTGGAGCGGTCCCACATCTGCCGCCTTTGATGGTGCAGTTACAAGTGTTTCCCCCCATCCCCCCTCATCTTCTTATTCTTCCTGCCTCTTCCTGAACAGACATATTCCCACACTGCGACCAGAGAGAGTCTGGGTTCCTCTCTCTGTCGTGACTCTGTCCACTCTCACCGCAGAGCAGGGGCGAGGTTAGAGGGGTAAGGGGCTCGCCATCCCGAGGGAACCCCCCCCACCCGCCGACTCTCACTCCCACTCCCCCACCTCTGGTCCGGCTCTCTACAGCCCTCCAAATTGCAGATAAAGCCAGACAAATGGGTTCTGGCAAGTGGGTTTTACACACTCACGTGATACCAGCAATTACACTGCAGCCCCCCGCCCTCCCCTCTCTGTCCTCTGCTCCCAGTTTCCCCCGAGAGGGCTCTTATCAATGTAAAGAAGTCATTGAAGGAAATGCCAACTTAACTTGAGGAGTCTGCACAGTGCTGTTCATCCTCTGTCCACAGTGACGAGGGATTTGCAGCAGTGAGGAGGGGGAGGGTGGGGGGCTGCATGTCTCGTAACTATTAGAGAGGGTGCCTTGTGGCGCTGTGGATGGTGTGTATTCTGGTGAGCCCAGGATCAGATTACAGGCCTTGGAGAAGAGAGCAGTGCAGAACGTGGAGAATGGAAGCAGCAGGATCAGGCTGAGCACGCAAGCATGGGAAATGTGCTCATGAATCTACAGACCCTTTTTACTCTAGGCAGGAAACACAAATCTGCAGATGTTGAACAGCTGGGAGACATAAGGAACTACGGCATGGGAAATAAGTGAAATGAAATATAGTGTGCAGTTCCCATTGTGTCTTACTTCTAATAGCTTGTGAGGTAGAATGCTACTGTGAGAATTGTCCAAACTGAAATGAACAAATTGGATTTCTGAATAGAGTGGTCCAGTGGAATTGATCTTCAGCCTTTCAGATATATTGTGTTTTTTTTCTTATGTGTGTGTCCTAAACTTCAAAAAGTCACAAATGACAGTGGAGCGCAACGTACTTATCTCTGGGAATGAGATGGAAGCTGAGGAAAAGTGGAACAGGGGAAGAGACAAGAGCAATTTGTAATTTTCAAAGATGCAGGGAGATACAAGCTAAAATACTACTCATTGTCCTGTCCAAAGCAGATGGTATCTTAGATGATATGAAAGATGTGAGCCAAGAGAGAATCTCCTGAGAAAAGGAAGTGAAAAACCTCAAATTAACAAGAAATGATCGTTCCCATGATCAGAATCACAGAGGACTAGATATAATGCAATTTGGTGCTTGACTTGGTGGGTTTTCTGGTAACAATGTGTTTGTGTATTTACCTCATAAGAATTTAGATATCTTTAACGAGAAGCAGAATGCTGTAATCTGTTTGATATCAGAATCAGAAACATCTGTTATATTGTGAAATCCACTGTCCCAAAGATTTTAGCTTGAGGTTCAGCGCACATCAGAAAACACAATACTTGAAAAGATCTTTAAAAATAAGATTTAAAAAGAGAAGAATACTATTGTGCTTGTGTTTTTATTGCGGAAAAAAAGTTTAGAAATGCTTTAAATTACTTAATTCAAGAATATCATTTATCAAGCATCTGTCTGAAGTAGATTAACTATGTGACATGAATGAATTTAGTGGCTTCGAAGCCTGTGACAATGTGAGGTCATGAAAGCTTCACTCATTGTTATCAGATCAACTATTATTAACAGAATAGGGAATGAGATATCAGGGACTGATACAACTCAATGACTCAACAAGTAGAAAAATGAATGGGATGCAATTAAAGGATGTCTTTGTGGAAATATAAAAGAAAAGATGTCAGCTGTGATTGGCTGCAGCTCCGCACACAACCTTCAAAGGACAAGCGGTTTAGATAATGAATTGATGGATGAATATTATTTTTTTGCTGATGGTGATGTAGTTAACACTGTCACCTCTAAGCAAGAAGATTCTGGGCTCAAACCTGACGGCGGACTGGTACCTTTTTTTGTGGAGTTTTCATGTTCTCCATGTGTCTTATGTGAACCCCTGATACTCTGGTGACCTGTCCAATGCATTTCTCCAGAGTCCGCTGGGATTGAATCCAGCCCCCCCTGCAATGAAGGATGAGATAAGTATTGATAAAAGTGAATTATTATACTGAATATGAATAAAATACATAGGGGAGAAGTTGTCAGTAATGCAGAGTTTGGGAAAAGTAAAATAGAGTTGAGACGTAAGATATATAATAACATCCACATGCTTACACTGGAGAGTAAGCTGGATGATGTGATTGCAATGTGAACATGTATTTAAGATCCAAATGTGTCACACATTAATCACCTAATAAGATTTGAGAAATTGTCATGGATAACTGAAGCCCCTATTTATTTCACCATTATATAAACTTGCTCTTTTGCACAATATAAACATAACATATATTATGTTCAATTGTCCCAGTCAGAAACAATATCTATCATTTTGAACTGATCAGTCTGGTACTTTTTTTTTCTCTAACCCGCTGACTGAATATGCAAACTGGGGCTTTGACCTCACTTCTGCTCCAGGAGACCTGGAAATCGTTACAACATCTGAAATTGCTCCTAAACTCAGTTCCCAGAAAAGTTGTTGGGAAATGCAGACTTGTTGTGCAGTTGCAGCACCACGACTGCTTCACGCTGTAAATTATGTTTTTCATGAGGTGCCAGTGCGATAAGTTTCAGCTTGCACCAGGAAGTCTGGTCAAATCACAGAGAGCACTATGCTGCTGGCAGAGGAGTGAGATGCAACCATTATTTTGGCGGCTGAGGCTAAGTCATGTGGCCACTTGATATTGAATATAATGCCATTGGGTTCATAACCCACTTAATTTGGGTGAATTTAACTGTCAGTGAATAGTTGCAAGTATTTGAGAAAAAAAGAAACTGAGAATCTTCAATCTGTGATACAAGATGCCCTGGGAAGATGTTCATTTAAGGAATATTAGGTCGAGCTGAGCAACAAGATTTTAGACCAAATCCAGTCTTTAGACCATTTTTTATATGTTCCCCATGCTCTGCGTGTCTTTATAGCAGTTAGACCAGCTCTTTTTTCAGTTTATGAAATGAAAAATAAAAGCTTTAAATCTAAATCCCCCAAGGGAGGTATAAATAGTCAGGCTCTCTCCAGACATGATCTTCTTTGACTTACAGTGTGTGTCTGCTATTCTCCATTAAGTTGTTTAAGAAGAATGTTGACCTTCCTCACTTGGACTTCACTGGATCATTTTCCTCATGAAATATCACTGCTGCACGATAAAAGTGACACCACAACCATCTCACAAAAAGAGGTGGTTGGATTTTTAAATTTTAAATTTGTTCCCTGAGGTTAGACTGTAAGGCAGCAACCTGTCATGGCTGCCCCTTCGTGTGCATGTTGTTCCTTTTCATATCTCTAAGCCAGTCAGTTGAGCTTTATTCACAAAAGTAATTAAAGTTCAAATAAGTTTGTAGGCTTAAACATGTTCTATTTCACAATATGAGCATACCATATTTTATCATACTATAGGACAGTATTAGTAAGGATACACCAGATTCATTTTTGGGCAACCCAATGTTAAAAACTTAATATATAGCATGATACATAAAGTGTAGTATATGAGTAGGTGTTTCTACAACTGTTCAGTTTTTTGTTAAAAATGTTACATTCTTACAAAAGGGGTTTTATTTAAAACTGTTATGGTTTTTAACCTAATTTATCTCGGATTCTGAACAAAATATTTCCATAATAAATCAGTTGTTTTTTATTGGGACTTCTCCCATGTTATTCTGCAGTCCAATAGGACAATAAAGGATAAAAGATATAAATACAGGATAAAGCAGGTATTCAGAAGACCTGTGATGCAGTAGTGGGCTCTCGTCAGTATGAGCACTAGTTTTAATTGGAGGCAGTAAATGACTCTTGTGTCCCTCTAGAGGCTGAAATCCAAACATACATACAAAACATATAGCTGCAAATGACTGATTGTGAACTTGGAAAAAATTGCCAAAGCATCAACCGATAAAACACTTTATTGTCTATTAATATCGCATAATGTCACTTACATAAGTGAACAGTGAATTTAATAATTCATAGATTCATTATTATTAGAAGATAAACGGGCACAGAGTTATTCTTTGGTTCCTCTGTAATGTGCAGCTCAGAGTTGATATTGTCGAAAGTAAAATTTTAGAAAAACACACCAGACCAGAAAGCGTGCCATCTCTCTCTCTCTCTCTCTCTCTCTCTCTCTCTCTCTCTCTCTCTCTCTCTCTCTCTCTCTCTCTCTCTCTCTCTCCCTCCCCCTCTCTCTCGCTCTCTCTCTCCTTTCCTTCTGTTGTTTACAGCATCTCTGTAGTGAAATGCTTTTAAGAACCGCTCTGCATCTGTGATTAGCATGCTCACCAGATGGTGGCACTCTGGTAACAGCTGTAAAATGATGGTAAATAATACAATATGTTCTAATAGGAGGGCAGGATGAATATAGCACCAACAGTGTACTAACAAGGATGTGTATAAGTTCCCTCAAGAAAACACACATAGGTCTAATCTACGTGGGAATGATGGAACAAGACAGGAAGTCTTGAAGAAAAATAATAATTGAAAAACAAAACATGACTTTAAAAGTAATACTCCTATACCTACATTCCGATAATGTCTGATTTTATTGGATCAAATGAACTGTTAGTGAACTAGTTGAATTTGAATTTGTATGAAGAAACACATGAAGTAGTAGGAAGAGTTTGAAATATAAATAAAAGGAATAAAGAATGTAAACTGTAATATAAACAGTGTATGGAGTCAAATAAGGATCACAAGCATTTTGAGTTTGTGCATTCATTCATTAATGAAACAAACAATCCCAAATTCAAGTTTCCAAATAAAGATTTTTAGCCGTAGAAATATTTTGTGCAAGAGAGAAATCACTTAGTTTACCAAAGATATAGTTTGCACATGTAAAATTCTTTGAAACTGTATTATGTGCCATCAACATTTGTGCAGGAATGATTGCAACAGTGAGGTTTTGCAAAGTTAAACTGATTTAACTGTTTTATCAATATCATGAATGTAAACGTCTATATTAGATTCCATCTAAATGTGTGCCTCCTTTACAAACCTGCTACTACTAAGAAACATTACTAAGGTCATATGATAACATTCAAAGGCAGAGGAAAGGTACAGTATTAGTATTAATATGTGTCCAGTTCCATGGCTGTGAGGGAGTTTTCCTTCTGTACAGCATTTCTTTCTTTTATTCAATCAGTGTCACCACAGATCACACTAACATGTCAATTACTATAAATAGCAGTTCACCGTATGTAGCTATCTCTGGAAGCCACTGATAAGGAAGGCAGCCATAACAAACATCCATCAGATCACTATTCACTACCTGCTTATGCTCATTGTGGCGCTTGAGTAATTTCACTCAAACAAACCAAATAGTAAGTTGGGAAAAAATGACTGTTATCGGGTGAGCTGTGATTTCACAAGTATCAGGTCAAATAATGTTCCTCCTTTTAAATTTAACATTCAGTGAAGTGAGTAGTACAGTTTCAAATAAAAAAAACGGTGGAATATGGAATAATAATAAAGACCATATGTCAGAATTTATTAATACATACATAAAACATATGATGCTGGTGTGGTCCTTCTTGTACAATGATGAAATAAAGCAATTATTCATTGAAGTGAATGTGATGACACGTGGTAAAAAGCTGCTCCGAGTCTACATACATTTTTAATGTTGAATAGTTTGTGTTGAACATGAACTAAAAAGACCACAGCTTGGACATTTGACTGTTTTAATGTTTTTAGAATCACTCTGTTTTCATCTTGAGACGATTTCCTGTGTTTGAATTGTAAGTGTGATGTATATATTTTGTATGGTTTATATATAGTGTAATAAATGTAAATGTATCCATATGTACTCTGTTAAAAAGAGTCACCACAGTTCCTGATATTTCTTTCATCTATCACAGTACAAGTCTTTCGTGTGCCACAATAACAGCAGGATGTCAGGGTGACGTTTCCCTAACATTGCCTTAGACCACTGAAATCGAATCAGTTCATCATTCGGTCGTGGTGACAACTGGTCAAATTCAGTCAAGGGAAACTTAAGATATTGTGTTCAAGGATCAAAAATAGTTTTGTGAGGTTATCGTAGCTTTGACATTTGACCTTTGACCACCAAAAATCTTCTCCACCAAAATCACCAAAATCTTCTCAGTTTATCTTTGCCTTCAAGTTAAAATTCATACCAAATTTGAGTTATTCCTGAAAACGTGTTTGTAAGGTCAGATTGACCTTGACGTTTGATCTTTGTCTAATCAGTTCAACTGTGAGTCCCAAATTCTGAAGATGGTGTTGAGCTATCATGTGCACAAGAATGGAACAGACAGACGGACAACACAAAAACATAATGTCTCTGGTCACTAGCGCAGAGGTATAACAAATGATCTATCAATAATCTTATCACTATCAACATCTCCGGTTAGCTGCTGGCTACAGAGTAAGTGCTAGTGATTGTTTCCAGCGTTATCAGCAAGCTTTGATTTCCTGTGAACTCCTCTCTTCTGAGACAGTGACAGAGAGAGAGAGTGCGGCCCTGTGCCAATAATAAACACCATAATGAACAAAGTGGTTTCATTAAACTGGACCTTAGAGGGAGAAATTGATGTTATACACACAGGGTCAGATGGGAAGGAAATTTTAAAGCTGAGCTGAGACACAATAACCCTCAAACAAACAATAGCCATTCAGAGATGTGCAGCTGAGTCTCACTGCAGTCATAAAAGTAACTGCTCTTCAGACGTTTAGAAATTAATCTCACAGGTAGAGGAGCAGTCGGATATTTTATGAAAGACACTAGTAAGATGAGAAGATTGACAGCACTCTTGTTTTCATGTGCTAAATACAAAGTCAAGCTACTAGTTTAGCACAAAGCTTAGCATACAAATAGATTTTTAAAAATTGCTCAATCTGCTATATCCATTCCAATGAGTGCTGTCTATGAAGGAGCCACCTTTGGCATCTGTAGCAAGAGTCTATGCAGTAGTGATTGAGGGATGGAGCCACGGTATTGAGTTCCTGTGGAAACATGCTCTTGTCCAATCTGGGGTCAGTCTCAGCAATCACGACTTTCACCCAATTTCTATGGCATCAAATAACCAGAATCAAAACCAAACTCACAAGAAAAATCAATATTTGAACAAACATCAGTGTAACAAGAATTACCTTAGTGATCCAGATGGGATCTATGGCCTTTACTGTCATGTCCAACTTTATATATGTTCTATGGTATGAACATAGAATATATATATATATAACAGCTTCATTTCTTTCACTCTGTGTTTGCCACTGAAACAATGTTTTATTGTGTTTGCTGACTACCACTTCTTGACAACATTTTATTCCCTTTCTCAGTGTCTCTGTCTGTGTGAGTAAGTGTAAAGAACCAGAGTTTAATGAATGAAAGTGGATATAGCGAAACCTGGGCAAGATGCTCTGCCGCAAATCACTACCACCTCTCCCTGGGCACCAGAGCACAGAGAGACAATCGCTAAACCTATGGCAGCCTCACCCACTGTTCTACAGAGGACTCTGTGGACAATTTCCAACTCCCTTAATAGATCCTCCAGTCAATACCCGTCTCAACCTTGAATTCCCAGTGTCAGCGTGCCTCTTGTATCAGTGTTCAACGAGTTTGACTCTGAGAATTGACCCTTTGGGCTGACATCCCCTTCAGTAATAGATTGTACTTAAATGTCTGTCAGGGGAGTAGCTTTAGTACCGAGAGTTCAAAGGGACAATTAATCTGCCTGAGGAGCAGAAGAGAGAGAAACCATTTCTACCTTGTAAGGTAATGGTCTGAGTCAATGTATTGCTGCGTATAGAAGATACAACACTAACAGTCACTGGTACAATTCCTTTAAAGCCATTCGTGGCTGCCAGGTTTATCCCAACAACAATTTTGATAATCAATTTTTCTTCGAGTGCCACCATGACGCTGATATTTCCCTTTGTCCAATATTTTGGTTTATAGACAGTACATAAAGATGAAGATATGTCAGCTCTCCAAAACTGAAGCCAAAGCATCTCGATCACCACCTGGTGGCAAATTACAATAAGTCATAAATGTTGTTGATGTGACATGGACCAATTACAAAGTCCAACTACAAATCAAATATATTTTTCTCAGTTTTCTCAATTTTTCCCAAAGGTAGTTCTTACACTGATGTATGGTCAAGTCTTAATTATTCCAGTAAGTTTGGTTTTAATTAGTTATTTGATGTTATAAAAAAAGGTGAATGATTGACAGCCGAGACTCACTTAAGATTGGTCAAGTTCGGCGAAAACGGACTGGTCTACAGAGGACTTCTGTGATCGGCATGCTTGTCCTGCCCATATTGCAACAGAGCTGCAGCTGGACACAACAAGAAAGCTTGAAAACCTCACGTGTACCTTTAGCTGTTTGGTTGAATTGAAGTGTGATAGCAGGACAACAAACCATTGGATGTCTCACCAGCGTAATTACCTACTTGAAAAATGGTTTGTCCCCTGAAGTCCAATGAATCTTGGAATAGGCTGGGCTGGTAAGGATCCACCCACTGGAGCCTTCATTTTCTCAGGGATGAAAGGTTGCATTTGTAGGCCACATTTAAAGGAGCGATCAAAATGGGACAGTCAAGTAGTGTTGCTTTGACACAACTAGTCTTCAAATGCAGCCTCTGAAGGACGCAGCCCCTGAAATGAGATCTCTGTCTCTTTTGGCAGAGCTTGACATCAAATCACCACTTCCTTTTTACATGAACAGTGAGATACAGCCGGTCACAAGGGGTATAGACCTTAACGTGCAAGAAAAAAAAGCTAATAATCAGTCAGTCAGTTGATCAGACGGTCAGTTAGGGACACACCTCATAGTGTGGGCCCCACTGTTGCAGTCCAGCCAAAAGAAAGAAAAGAATGATGAGCCATTTGTTTGAACAGCTCTCAGAGAAGAACAGCACCATTAGATACAGCCCTCTTCAAAGAGTAATATAATTCCCATCACTGAGGCTTTATTAGAAAGTGATGCCAGATTTTTTTTATTGGATCTTAAAACAGGCCAGAATATGCATGTTTGCTATTATGTACAGTCACATTTCCTTCCACATCCTCAGGGTGGAATGGAAATGAAATATCTGTACATTTAGTTGGCTGAGCAAAATATTTTATAGGAAACATCCTGAAATGATCTAAATTCAGAGCAGGTGAGAGTGCGACTGAGCCTAAACTCACATCGATGTGAACATTACTCACTATCTCATCTGGTCGATCAGACTAAATGGTCCGTCCCTGCTGGTGTTGTCTAGCCCTTGGTCCTTGGCCCCCACACACCAGCAGCCTAATCCATCATCCTGACTGCAGTGAGGAGGGAAGGAGCATGCAGAAAAGCAATGCTGGGGGATTTAACTTTGTTGTCTCCAGAGGCCAAAAATCTCCAGACTTTTCCTTCCCAGATTCTCCAGGTGAGATGAAGTCTAACTTCCCAGAGAGGAACCCATCCTTTGTCCACTTTTTCAAAATGAGACCAGGAACTCTTTGCATCATGGTGATATGATTAAACACATGACAGATATAAGTATAGGTATCAAAGAGAAACATGGGAATGTCTCGGTTGATTCTGTTGAGAATGATGCAAATGTGTATTTAGTTTTTCAGCTTTTTAAAAGTCCTTTTAAATAAATGACGTAATCAAAGAATAAAATAAACATCTTGTCAAATTGTTCTTAACAGTGTGCTCTAATGGACAGAACCCTTTCAGCTAATCCTGACAGAACACTTAGCAGTTTTGGCATTTTAGTTGGATTAATTTCCCTCCTGTTTCTTTTTCTTCAACTCATGAGTGTCTAATAAATTTTGTCTAATTAGCTTCATCTAATTCCGTGAGTAATTGGAAAAATTACCAAGATGAAAATAAATTATGATCAATTCAATTAAATTGATTACAACATTGAATTCAATAAATTCAATTGAACATATTCAAGTGAATAAACTTGGGTTGATTGAGTAAATTCAGTAAAATAAATTGTATTCAATAATCTAACATATATATATATATATGCTCAGCTATACATCACAGATGTATGAATGTATGAATACAAATGTATTACATTACAACAAATAATACAAAACCTTTCATATATAGTATCTCTTATTGCAACCTCCTACTAATGACATGGCGAGCCTTACTCTGACATGCACTCATTAAGATTGCTGTATTGATTGTTCTTTCACAACATAATCTAAGGCCAAAGGCCAAGTGTCTCTTCAAGTACATGCCACATGTTTAAGATGATATCCATTTTACTGACTGAGTTTCTGTGACGTACGTCCAGCGTCAGGCAACATTATATTATTCGCTACATGCTTTCCAATATCTCACAAGGAGCTGCTGACCTTCAGAAACGTGGATACCTAGACAGCTGCTAATGAAATTTTCATGTGCAGAAACACCTCAGGTTGGACGTAGCATGTATGTGATATTGAGGCTAACTGCCAGCTGTGACAGTACATGTGGCAGTGGTGGCACTGCTGTGTACAACAGTGTGTAGTTTGTGGTATACGCACAGTATTTAACCGTCGTCCTATAAAAGCATGTTCTCACAGGCATAAAACATAGAAGGCAGTGAATTGGCATGACGCAGAAGCTATGCTCTTTGGATTGTCTATTTTTAAAAAGGCAGTCTGGTCATTGTATATTTTATTTATGTGTGGACTGGCATCCTTTAAAAGAGAGCAAGCAGACGCAGTCACCAATTGCCTCCTCGAGCAAATTAACTTTTGTTGCTGAAGCAAGAGGAGGAGGAGGACGAAGAAATCCTATAGGCTGTTGAGGGCTCTGTGAGGCTTCATAAGCAGCAGACTGTGTTTTTCTTTGCACGGAGACAACAAAGAAAGGTCACATTGGGCTTCAAAGGACATTAAGATATTTTGTCTTGTGCACAGCCACAATAGAGTAGAAAGTAAAACACTCACTGTTGTTCTGCAAGACAAAGGCATCTACTCTTAAAGAAGAAATATCACAGTTCTTCTCTGGCATGATCGCAAATTTCGTTGCCTGAAACATGTGATTATTCATACTGTACATCGGCTCGAACAGGATTATTTTATTCTTCATTGTGTTCACTCTCCTTTGTTGCTCTAATTAAAGCCATACATTACCTCAGAGACCTGGTGATCACAGTTATTAAATATTTACAGAGCTTTCAAACATGACCTTTGCGGGCCAACACGCCAGCGTGCAGACGCAGTTGAGCTCGCTATATTCAAATGACAAACCCCTTCTTCTGGCAAACGTCCCTCTTTCTCTTGCCCCGCTGCATGAAACAGGTTATCTTTAGTGCACATTGAATATTTATACATCAGGTGGCTGGGGAGTCGGTCACTGATCTCTAAGGTGACTTTATGAGGCTCTGCTGGGGGTGCAGGAGCGCTGGGGTTGGCCTGGAATGGAGTCGCATGGGACATATTGTCTCCTCGGTGTGTCCTTTTATTCTACTTGGGCAAAGGATTATGTTTTATGGTCGGATGCCTGCTCCACAAGAGCCGGAGAGAGAAGTCAATGAGATATTACACTGAGGCCGTTATGGTGAAAATCATTGAATTACTCTCCAAAGATGCTGTCTCTGCACACACCGACATTACAAGCTGCACTGAAACTGTCACGACACATGTAGAACAAAATAAAAGTAAAAAGGGATGTTCAGAGATCAGATGAACATGATGACAGGAATTTTAAGCTGAGGACCTTTGAATTGTTCCCCTGAAAAGTAAGAGTATTCGAGGATTAGACAATTGACATGCACAGAGGAGTTTTGTCTGGGGATACTCTGAATGCTAATTATGTTGTCTGAGATTGAAGTCAGCCTCGTTCCCTCCTCGTTGCTTGGGGGACAATAAGAGATGATATTAAAGCAGATATGAGGATCTTCCTTTCGCGATAGCTTTTAAGATTTTCCTCCAAGGATTGAACGATTTCTATGGAGATTATTTGGCAGTGACACATTAATGCCACACAGTGCATCATATGTGCATTTAAAAATCACACAAAAATCCAGGACTTACAATGATGCAGCTTATGCATATATTGCTTCTTATTATGGGTTGCGGCTGCAGAGACTTTTAATGAGCGCACTGCTGAGAGAACTATTTTTCTCTTTGAGTTGAATTCTATTTTAAAAGAAATACATTAGCATCTGATAGGAGACAATAACTTCTTCTGATGTGGCTGTTTACATTTTGTATTGCACAAATGCTACAGACTTGCGAAGCACCGCAACAAAAGCAGAGGATTGAGGAAAACTTTTTTTGGACTGCAGTGGCACAGACTTGTAAGAGAGTGTCCAATAATAAATTAGCAATTCTCAGAAGGCGTGGAGAAACTTTCTGGGCATTGGCATTTCATTGTTGTAGCCACAAAGCTGTCCCTGAACTGAATGTGTGAGATAAGTGCTTTGGAGCACAAACAAACTGAAACAAAAGAACATGAGGTGGAGATTGGTTTAGTAAGTAAGAGAGGGGGAGGAAGCACTTCTGGCATCCAAGGGCATCATAAACCCCAGCATGTGTCTGCACAACAATGCCAACAGGGGCGCAAATTCTCCGCACTCAGAGGGAATCGATTTAACACACAGAGTGGAGGACTTGGAAAGAGGCGTATCAGGGAGACACTGAAATACTGCATCTTGTGTTATTGGATTTGGAGCCCAGTTTTCTGAATTTCTTCTTTTTTTTTTTCTTAGTGCAGTATCTGCAAGCTGGGGGATCCAGTCAAGTGGAGCTTCCCCGAGCCAGCGCAAGAACCTGTGGCCAGCTGAGGAAAAGAGATTGTTCTGGGTTTTACCTTAGAATAACATTCCTGTCATAATAAGTGCCTGAAAATAATAAGAAAGAAAGTTTTATTTGGAGTGGTATACGGTAGTGTGCAGAGACTTCTTAATCTTCAAGTTATTATACTAAAACGGAAACAGTGAATGTGCTGAAAACAGAAATTACATTTGTGGCCCACATGTAGAGAGGACAGTGAACCAGTGCCTGACAGAAACCTGGGGAACATCTAACCCTCTCAAACGCACATATATTTATATATATGACATATATATATATATATATATATATATATATATATATATATACATATATATACATGGAAACATCACTGAGGGGTCAAGACAGGGGCGGATCCAGGGGGGCCCTGGTCTCAGCTCTAATCTGATTGGTGCCCTGAAGTGCCCCTAAAAGAAGCTATTGACTTACTAACAATAAATATAACAATTTTCAAAATTCAATGAGGTGTGGCTTTGCTAAAAGCTATAGAGCTAACAGTAAAGACTTAATGACTTAAATGTGCATCTTTCTGAATCAGGAATTGTACATCAATGTTGGACATGTAACTGGCTCCTCTGTGGCCCCTTTATGGCCCCTGATTTAAAAAAATCATAGGTCCGCCACTGGGTCCAGTATCAGCTCACAGATATCAAAGAGTAAAGCTGTGTCTGGAAGCTGAAAATAGAGACGTCTACTAAGCAACATAATAAATGTCCCCTGCATGTTTGAAGGTTTGTCAGGGATTACCAGCAGATGTCATCAGTTGTTTACCTATGGTGTCTAGGCCTTTTACTCACAAGACACCCTCTGCTAATGCAGGCCCTCAGCAGGCTGATCAAACCTGGGTATGAGTCCCTAACATCTCGGGGCCCAGTTGGGGTCTTTCCTTCTAATCCAGAGCCAAAAAGAACCAACAAATATGAATTAATGAATGAATAATCATGATTCCCTCCAATTATTATCACGGTAATGTCAAAGGTCATTTTAAGGCCAAAGCATCAGCTGTGAATATTTATAGGAAAATAACATAGTGGTACAACTGCTGCCAGAGATGATGATCTCTTGGCTGTCTAAATAAAACAAATGAGTAAAATTGCCATCAGGTAAATTATTACACCCGAAATTCTCATTAAGACAATTGTATTAATCCAAGGTGGGCAATTGGTTACACCGTCCAATTCATTCATGTAAAGGAATTAATTAGTAGCTACAATCAGACATCAACAAGCCAGTGACCAGCGCACAAATCAACATCAACAATCAGCACATTTAAAAAAAAACACCCAGTCGCTATTAACACAATGGTGAGTAGATAATGAGTGAATTTACATTTTTCAGTGAACTACCCCTTTAAAGGCTCAATGTGTAGAATTTAGTGGCACCTAGTGGTGAAGTTGCACGTTGCAGCTGAATACCCCTTAACTCCCCTTTTCCGTAAAAACATGAAAGAGAACCTATGGTAGACTTCAGTTGTCGTAAAAACTCAAAAGGTGTTTAGTTTGTCCAGTTTGGACGACTGTAAAAAATATGGCTGCCTCCGAAGAGAAGACCCTCTCCCGATGCAAATATAAAGTATTTAAATATAAAGGAAACAACAATTTGTACAATTTAGATGAAACACGCTAGTGAAAACATCACTGAGATTATTTTAGTTTAGTTTTTTTGCCAATAGATCCCTTTCACCTAGATCTTAGCATTTATTAGCCTGGTAGCAGAGAAAGACCTGATTGGATGACACACTATAGAGCCGGCCTGAGGTCGTGACATATTAAACATGTTGTAGCGATGCTACACATGATGAACCACACCATGTTTCTACGCACTTGTTTTCATGCAGGTACATGTGATTCATTTCTGCTGCTCCACCACAGGTAGACAGCATGTGACAGTAGTGACACGCCCCCTAGTGTTCCATGTCTGCCAGGGATCCAGGACTTTGATAACCTTGCTGTTTGTCCGGGAGCATCACTGAGGGAATGTGAACGTGCCTCTGGATGTCCTCCTCTCTCAGCTTTACTAATTGTTGATGCAGCCCGGATCACATGGTGACCGGGGCTCATCCTTCCTCCGGCTCCCCGCTGATCTCTGCCCGCTCGGACCCACGATGATAAGCACCGAGAGCACCGGAGGAGAGGACGGCGGAGAGCAGCCCTGCATCCGGCTGGATCCCCTGACGAGCACGCACCTACCGGGCAAGGCGACGCCGACGGGTGGCAGCCGCACGGGCTTGATGGACGGCAGCCCCAAAGTGACTGCGAACGGGGTGCACGACATAGAGGACCGCATCCTGAGGATCACCGGCTACTACGGCTACAACCCGGGCTACTCCAGTCACAGAAGTGAGTGTGAAAGAATGAAAAGAAAGTAGTGATGGGATCATGTGTGGATGTTCCAGTGTCAAGGTGTGAGATTAGAGAGAATGCAGTATAATGAGATGTTGAAACGTGTGTGTGTGTGTGTGTGTGTGTGTGTGTGTGTGTGTGTGTGTGTGTGTGTGTGTGTGTGTGTCTGTGTGCTATCAGTGGATTTAGTGATGATAAAGAAAACAATTTGTGTTTATGCAGTGTGTGTGTGTGTGTGTGTGTGTGTGTGTGTGTGTGTGTGTGTGTGAACAATGTACGGATCTTCCTCCCTTCCAAATGAGTTTAATTAGGCTATTGCAAAATCCATCGCTCTTACAAACTCAGCTAACCGGCCTGTAATTACAGCTATTATGGAGCAGCATGATGTCAATCACTGCCACTAGCAGCTGGAGGCTGAGAGATGCTGCACAGGTCCATCCATCTGTGTGACACACACACACACACACACACACACACACACACACACACACAGTCGTATCTGCACGATTTTAGAAAACATAACCATGACTTGCATTGATTTCATGGAGACTTTCTCTGACCTTAATCATAGTTAGTATAACCCAACCTTAAAAAATCCTTCTACTTAAAATTCATATTGGGTCTTGATTTTTGTCCCTATAAGGAAGACAAGTCCCCATAATGTGACTGATTTAATAGATCAATGTCTCCATGACATGAGTAATACCACACACACACACCACACACACACACACACACACACACACACACACACACACACACACACACACATATATGACCATGACCAACACATGCCTAACCCTAATCTTAACCACAATTCACATATTACCATTAACCTTGGCAGGATCTCAAATGATTTATTAGTTTTGCCTCATTAGGATCAGGCTTTGGTCCAAATGTGGCCTACTGGTCCTGACATGGTCAGTGTTAATACTGGAAAAGGTCGTAAAGAGGTAACAAATTAGTGCACACACACACACACACACACACACACACACACACACACACACACACACACACACACACAAGCAGGGAGAGAGTGTATTAAAAACAAATGTAAAACTATCATACAATGCATTTACACAGCCAAGTGTTGTACACAAATTAAGCAGGCATTTCAAACTGAATTTCAGAGTTAATGATATAGTGGCCCAATCCAAAACAGCCATGTTGGTGAATCTGTGCAAACCATCACTTGTGTGGCAGCCTCATCTTGAATTCCAAATGTTTTAATTAAAACAATCAATTTCCCTGCAGACAAATACAGCAGCTCTGATGTATGTGAATACTGCCAGCTCCCTGACGTGCATGAGATACAGCCACGCCTCAATACTGTTAAACTTCTCTGTAATGTTCATTATGTCAACGTGGTCTTGATTGGTGGACCAATACTCTGAATTTTGCTGACACGAAGACAATGGCTGGAGGAGAGAGCTGATGATGCACTTTTTTACGGGGGATGATCTTTAAAATCTTGCCCTATAGTCCTGTCTCAGTGTGGCCGCTGCCAGAAGAATTATGAGAACTGAGAATAAAAAGAGCAACTATTGCAATGCTCTCTGTTCTTTTTCAACAAATGCTTCATGGTAATAAAGCAAGGTGTGGAGAGCAGGAATTTATAATTTCTCTAGCATCAAGGAGAGCGTAGCTAGGGACTTTTACTTTTCTGTTTTATATTCAGCCTGTACATTACATATCTTCACCATTCTTCATTAAACGTGGGGATGAACCAACACTTTTCTTGAATAAATCCCCCTGAAATATAAAGGGTCATCTATATGTGACCCTCCTGTTTTTCACATGTTGATACACTTCAGCACAAATAAATTGATCTTGTCACGAAAGCTCCCCAACTTCTCCCTCTGGCAATTACATAAATGCGTAACTATAAATTCATGACTTGAGGATGAGAGCAGTTCTCTCTATGTTGTGACTTGTTTGAATTGCCCTCCGGGGACAAATAGCGTTGTTTTGAATTTAAATTTGACACTCCTCCACAAATCTACGACCTTGGCACCCTGTGACATAATGCATCAAAAATCTCAAAGGAAATCCAATCACAAATCACCAATTGAGGCGTTTGTGTTTTTTGAACTGAGAGCACCTCAGTGGATTTTAAGATGGAGGCTGAGGAGCAGGAAATGAGTCTGTCTCTCATTATCGGCCTAATTTTCGGGGTGACAGTTGCAGCAGATTAACCATGAATGCAATCAGACACTGTCATTTGGGAAACACTTTGATTAACAAGGGGCACCCAGAACTTAAAAATGGAAAACTGATTTGGCAGCTTTTAACAGTTCAAGGACCTTTGATACAAAGGTAATTATAAATAACCTAGACAAGGTTTTTGTACTGAGAGTGGAAATTAGGTTAATTAAGTTCTATAATCAGCCTTGTTTTTACTAATTCTGTGTAGGCAGTTGAAAATACAACAAGAAAGTGAGACGGAGGTCATTTCTGTCCATTAGTGAAGTTCTTGTTTTACTGATGCTTTTATGTTTTCATTCACTTTTGCATATAATGTGACTCAAAGAACATATTGGAACAGAATAATGGTGATAAAATAATACAATGTATAAAAATAAAGGGTTAAAGCCAGGTTAAGATTTCAATAAAAGGAAATGGTTGAATAAATTAAAAGCTTTTTAAGCACATTCTTTGTATGGGGAGTTTGTTCCAAATCTTTGGGGCATCATTAGAGAAAGCAAGTATGTAAATATCAACATATTGCCTGTGAAGACAGATAAGATAATATTGTTCTCAATAGAGCTGTAAATCTGTTTATTAAAATCTATTATTCAAATATTTTGAAGTTATAATTTTGATAATCAGTTTACCTTTTTTAAATGTTTATAATTCAACTTATTTAAGCTTCTCAAATGTGAAGATTTGCTGCTTTTCTTTCTTTAATATATCACGGTAAAGTGAAGATTCTCGAGTTGTGAATTGAGAGAACAAGACTCAATCACGTATCTAAGCTGTGGCAGGTAATAGAATTGATTATTGTAGAAAATATAGACTGAATAATAAAGAAAATGAAAATAACCATCAGCATACAGCCTAAGTTCTCTGTATCCTGGGCTCAATCTGTTCCCTGCCTGCTGTGTCTAGGAGAGGAAAATGAAAGATGCAGTGTCGTCTGTGATGTGATTTTCAGTATAAGGAGCAGGTGTGGATTGTAATAGCACCTATACTAAGCCTATAGAGCCATCGGCGAGCAGAGAGGTTATTTGATTTGAGAGACATTTCCCATTTCCCTGATAAAATGTGCCATCTGTAGCCCTGTGTTGCTCCATCTACCCGCATGCTGATTTCTCTGCCTGCCACAGTTAACAATGGATATTCCAGCATGCTATTACCAGTGATGTCAACCTGAGAGAGTCCGACTAAATTGATCATCTACAAGCCCATCGTCCTCTCCAATGTGTTCTTTTTCTTATTCTTAGAAAGAAGAATGTGAAAAGTCACAGTTTCACACGATTGTAAACTTTGAGCTGAGAATCACATGTCCCGCAGGGTGGCGAGTATTCTTTCCCATAAAGTGTGAAAAAGACAAAGGAGCACGTAAATAGAACACTGGGCTCATCCTGCCAAGCCTATGGGGTAATGATATATTTAGTAAGATCCTGTTGCCAGTTTGTTATTATAGCCACTCGCCATCTGCAGTGAATGAGAAGTTGCCTCCGAGGGGGACTGTGGACTACATTTGGTGATAGGGTCTGAGATGTAATCCATACTGTACAGTTATGATATGATGGAATATGTGCAAACAATAAGCTAAAAAAAAAGGATATGCAAGATCCAATATGTCCTCTTACAGGATGAAGGAATAGAATTGGACACGGTTGAAGATAAGAAAAGATACGTTAAGATAAGACAAAAAAGATAAAATTAGATCAATTCACTTGTTGCATTAGTCAGTAGAGGTACCAGGTGAAATTATGATATAGGCCTAGAATAAAATAAAAAAACTAAATAGAAATTGTGAAAATATGTTCATAAAATACACCTTTCACTACAGATTGAATGTATTATAGACAAGAATTTATGTTTCACTTTCTTTTAACATGGTTAGGGGGCTGAAATCTGTGTAAGGGGACTGTTGGGCCTTGGCGGATGTACAAGATCTGCCGAGTGCCATTCTAGTTTTTGAAGCAAAAAGGTGCATCAGAAACCTACAAAGCCAAGGTGGCAAATACCAATAGATAATATGTGACATTTCTGTATTGGGAGAAATATGTCTCAACTTTATCTCGTCTCAAATCATTGTTGTGACTTCTCTGTCTGGCTCCAACAACATCAGAGTGCATCCTCGCAGAGTTATATGTTCCTTCCACAAAAATGTTCTCTTTGGCTTCATTACTCAACCTTGGGCCCTACAGATGCAACGAAAGAGAACTCTCTAACACAAATATGTGGATAATTATTCTTCCTCTCTTGCCATCCTGGGTGAAGAGGTCTAAAATTAAGATAGTGAAATAGATTAAAACTAAATAACCAAATAGATTCAAATCATAAAAAATCACAGCCACAAAACCAGCATATTAAAGAAGCATCTGCCACTCCTGCTGGAGCAGATAATAATTGTGTGTGCGTAATAAATTCTTCCTCAGCATCTCCTGGGAAGCCATTACAATAATTTGCTGTGTATTATTTTGAATAGATAATAGCTGTCTGTGAGGCTGGCACGCTCCCTGCTGAGGTAACTAGGTGCAGCGCAGGAGAAGTGACAGGTACTTGTCTGAGCACTTACACTCAGCACTGTACCTGTGTGCAGTGCTGACATTACAGCGAGACAGCAGCACAGACAGGCACTCAGGAAAATGATGTGGGAAAGGCAACATTTTACCATAATGCTGAGTTTTTATGCACTTTAGTTGAAAGAAAGATATATACATGCTGTTGCTTGTAATGATTGGCAATTCACTTTGCACTTTTGAAACCTTCCATAGCTATTGTTAACAGCAGGTGAATGTTGACTTTCCTCCTCAAACATGGCCTCAGACATTCTGTATATGCACGCACTTATTTTGGATTGTCCCGTTCCCATGCCTGCTCTCTCTATGTGCTATTTATAACCAGCCCAGCATCGAATGGGATACGAGCTTTGCCTCACAATCTCTTGGGAGAACGAGCAGAAACACCCGGCAAGTAATGGGTGCAAATGTTTTCTCCCCAGGAGCTGCAGAAGTGCTGACCTGTGCTCATGCACACAGCGCTGAATGGGGCATGTGTTGTGGTGCTGCACGTTAGGTGACTAAATGTTGTGTTTTTTTGGCTGGCTCCAGCAGTTTGCTTCATGGTTGAGATGATTTTCGTGTGAGGAACTTTCTGCTTCCCAAAAGTGTCATTACATAATATGAGAGCACAATATGTGGGACTGGTCTTTCCATCAGGCTGAGCGCGCCAACACCGGTCTTGTCAGCAGTATCACACTGCCCTCTAGTGGTCTAATAATCCTACAACAACAACAAAGTGACCTTCACACTGGACATTAAACGTCAGTCCTTTCCTTATTACCACCATGTGTTAATCATCAAGACTCATGACTCACACATTTTATTCAACATGTCATTGTGTCTGCATTGGTTCACACACAGAGGCTGTAAAAAAGTAGCAGGTTGTGTGTCTCCTGTTACATCATGCACTGCATATTGCAAGACAGTGCAGGCAAAGTGAAGCAAGCGCTTAATCTTGTTTGAATGCCATTCCCTGATTCAAAGCAATGCTTAATATCTGCTATATTTCCAGGGGGAACTTTCATTCTCAGCTAAACCAGTTAAAAATTATATCGGCCAGCGCTTGGAGATGTGTGTCCCTGAGATTTCTGCTGTCACAGCTGATCCATAGGGGTTGACAGGAATTCAATTTGTGTTGCTAAAAGCATTAACTTAAAACTGTCCTTGGACGAACTCAGCAACAATTGGCTGGATTGCTGATTGGTATCTGAGTAATGTGATTGATTGTAAAGTAATGGAAAAAAACCTCTTCAGTTCAGTGTCATCTCAGAGAGATGTGTCATTGCATGTTCATATGTCGCAGAATTAAAATCTCATTTTGTCATTTGGATGACATTTTTTAAAAGTTGTATTTAATCAAACTGCCATAAACTGACTCAGGTAGCTCCAGGTAATAAAATAGGTTATATTTGAACATAGACTGTATATTAGGATGGATGACGTGACTGCTCCCGAAAATTAAATTGATCGCCTCTTGGTGGCTGGCTGCAGTATGGGCCATAAATCCTGCCTCGTCCATGTTAGTGGATGAGACACGGACCAAATTAAAAAGTCAAAGCAACACATTTTTTCAAAGATAATTTCTGTCATTGTATGACTTACTGATGTACTGTATGTCCAAGTGTTCATTTTTCTGGTAAGCTTGGTTTTAATTAGTTCTTTGATGTTATAAAAACACGGTGAAGTGACAGCTGAGACTGACTCTTGATTGATCTTTATATACAGTCTATGGGGCAAACAATGAAGACACCATCATTTTTGGTCTACGCAACTGGCCACATAATTCTATAAATCCACATGGAGAAAGACTGCATGTACTTCAGCTTCCTTCCACAGTCCGAAGACATGCAGATTAAGGTTAGGTTGATTGGAGACTCTAAACTGACTGTAGGTGTGAACGTGAAAATGAATGGCTGCTTGTCTCTGTGATATCATGACCTGTCCTGGGTGTACCCGGCCTCTTGCCTAATGTCAGTTGAGATTGGATTGAAGAACAGGTTGAATTGGTAAAGCCTTATCAAGGACCATCCTAATGTCTCGTGCTCCTGTACTGCAATTCATCACATCTACCACAAGGTGTCCTCATCTTCTACCGTTCCGACTACTTTGAGTTGATGATTCACATCTTGGAACATCTAACAGAGAATTTTTCACTCAGAGGTTTTCTTGTCTACATTTCTACTGAAAACCGCCTCCTTCTCCTGTGTCATCTTTGGTGCCGGTCCCTGTCGAGATGTGGTGAGTTACTGAGAGGATCTGAGGACAAAGGGCCTCGCACCACTAACTGATGAGTGTCTGTTCATCTAAATGACAAAAGAGCCTGAATGAGTTGGGTGCATCAGTGTGCACAGGACACTCACTGTTGCTATGGAGGTAAGAGCGAGGACGCTGTATTATTTTTGGTTTTCATCTGTGGATGCAGCACCACTGTGTTACATACAATCATTTTCCAGCTTATAGGGTACATTCAGATAAATTACGTTAATATGGCTATTTTGGAGTTGTAGCTTGTTGTGCTCTTTAATTATGTTGTAGGCTGCAGTGCTGGATGTTATGTTATGTAGTGTGTGGATGTATTTGGGATATGATGCTGTAGGGCTTTGGAGATGCAGGCTTTCTAAGATGCAGAAAATGTTTCATTTAAAACTGTACAGCTAAGGCCTAACAGTGGCTTTATGGAACCACATTTAAATTGACTAGGTTCTGATTTTGTATTATTTGGATCTGGACCAAACTGCACTCAATCATAAATATCACTCCCCCTAAACATGTCAGATTTTCAATCAATGAAAATGTTTAAAAAATGCCTTATCTAGCAATGATGAAGAAAATAAATAAAGTCCTAGATCCACACCCTGATTGGGATCTACACCAGAATTAAAATAGTTTTTTTCTGACCCATACCACATCCTACAACCAAGTTTCATGGTGACCTCTCCTCTAGTTTTTGCCTCATCCTGCTATAGAGACAAACAAACAGGCACAAACAAAAATAAGTGAAGAATACTCTTTTCCTCTTTTCAGCTGAAATAAAGACAAGCAAACATACCAGTGAATCTGTGAGTGGACATTGATCTTGTACTCTGTTAAGCAAAAGTAAAAAACAATAAAAAAGACAGAATAAAGAGAGAAACACTGAGACCTCTGTCTAATATTTGACATTGAACTGCAGCCTCCTGTAGCATCCCTTCTCCAGGTAGTTCTCTTAAACTAATGGTGATTAGCATCCTGGGCTCTGCTGACTACATGGTTTCTCTGTCCCCTCCCTGTCTAGCTGTTGGCTCCTCTCATCAGCAGAGCTATTTTTAAGTTTAACCCTCCTTGTCTCAGGGGATCCATATACCCCCAGCTCATCCCCTGCTTACACCTGACCAAACATAACTATCAGCCACGCTCCACGCAGAAACGTTTTAAACAAGGCTCCACGTCACGATAAGCATTTTCCATTTGTGTTCCAAAAATACCCTGGCACTTCCCTGAAAAATAACGACAATCTTACCTTTCCACTATTGAATTCTGCATTCAAACAAAGAAATGACCATGCTCTCACCTAAATGTGGCCCTGCATTATTTCCACTGTAACAGTAACTGTGCTGTTCTGTGCTCTCGCTCTCAGCCTGAAGAATGCACAGGAAAATATTCTGATCTGCTCTCCTCTCTGTAGAGGAGCCAGATCTTTGGCTGATGAGCCCTTGAGAGTAGAGGCAGCCGAGAGTGGAGGTACCCACGGTGATACTGAAATAATGACAGAGATCCTGGACCAAACATGACTGCATAATAGCACTCGTTTCATTTTCTTCAACAGCCAGTTTAACGACTAAACCTCCTTCAGGACACTGCACTCATTGCATTGCATGGTGGGTGCTCTCTTTTTCTCAGGTCATAGCGCTGCTGTTCCTGGCTCGGCAAATATCGATTTTACCCGAGGGTGAACACTGCATAGCATAGGTTATATTAAGATTATATTACAGGCTGCCAGGCCTCCTGTGTCTGACCACATACACTAGACACTGATAGGCCCACATAATAATCAGGTCCATTATATCTTCAGATAGAAAAACCACAGCTGGAGATAGAATGGTCTGAGGGCTTTCCTTGAGATGGAAACTCCTGACCGCAGACCCCAGGCTGACTCACATGACCCAGACTGACTCTCCTCACCTCAGGTCCTTATCAGCTGCTGATGGGAGGATTTCCCTTGACTGTGCAATAGTGATAAAAGAAGTATAAATGTTATGAAGGTAGCAGCATTATAATGTTAATATTTAATGTAAAAATGTACAACTAACAGTCAATATCCTCCACAGCAGATTTTACGTACATGAGTCAGAAGTGCTTACAGAAAATACAGTGATAAAGCATTCATTTGTGTTTGAGCAGAGTCAGCACGAGCTGATCGGCATCATCTGTGTCATTCATGATCCACAGCCACTGACTCATTCACAGCTAACTAGTTACGTTCAGTCTAAATACTAATGTATGTGCAGCTCAGTCACTATAATCTTACCCCTGATAGGATCATGTCAAAGCAGCTCAGCTCCCTCAACCATCATGACATCCTTACATGCTGTTATTTATTATTATTTATTTAATTTACATGCCTTGTATATGTACCTCTGCCAAGGTGGTTGTGTTTTCATTGCGGGTTGTTTGATTGTTAGCAGGATTATCCAAAAACTACAGAACCAATTTCCATGAAATTTTGAAGGGGTGGGGCACATTTTGGAGTTGATGCGGAATGGAATGAACCTCACCCCATATAAAACCTTCATCCAAAGTTTCACATTATAACCCAAAATTCTTGAGTCATACTATACTTTCTGACTCTGTTCGGTAGAACATGAGATCTTATGGGCAACTATACGTTTTAATGGAGTTTGCAGCAAATTCTTGATGTAAAGTTGTAAAAGTTGCTTTTAAGCTTAAAACTCTGGTTCAGTATCTTAAAATGGGTTCCCTTTCAAGATTTGGACTGCTATCCCCTACATGCACACTGTGGAATATGGTATCATCATGTGGTGGTGTTGGCATGTTGTAGTGGTGCGAGGCTTCATATCCCTCTTGAAATGACCACAGTGTACGACAGAATGAATATCTATGGGATTGCCATGAATTTGTGTGCAGTGTGGACAGGATAGTTACACTCTTTTTTTAGAGCTCATCTGCAGCGGTGAAGGCAACAGGAAAGAGCTCTGCTAATAACCAGACTCTTAAGGAGAAGTGAAGAGCCGAGAGGAGAGAGAGAGACGATGGACGACGGAGGACAAGAGTGTGTAGAGAGAGTTGAGGAGGAAAGAGTGAGGAGGAGAGCCTGGTCAGGTAGAAAGGGGAGGAGAGGCGGATGGAGCAAAGGAGGGGGCAGCAGCTAACGCAGCATAATTAGGCCGGGCTGCTTGGTTACCTTCCAAACAAAGCTGCTGATTTGTGGAGCAAACGAAGAGGAGGGGAGCAGCGTAGTGAGACAGACAGAAAAGAGGAGGAGGAGGAGGAGGACGATAGAGAGAGAGATGAGGGGAGTGATTGCGCCATGCCACACACACTTGAAGCTTAGTCTCCCTTGGAGACAGTGGCAGCGTTGGATCACGGCATGACAGTGAAACAGTAGAGTCTCCACTTCACTGAGCTGTGTCCCCATCCAGACAGACAGAGAGACACTGAGAGACGCAGAGAGAGAGAGAGAGAGACGCAGAGAGAGTGAGAGAGAGAGAGAGAAAGAGGAGCAGGAGGCCTGACAGTGAAACCACTAGGCTGGAGAGGAACGGAGAGTCAGGACTGGAAGAAGACAGAAGAGTTTTCAGAGATCTGGGAGGAAGTTGGGGGGGGGGGCAATCAAGAGTGCAGAGACGGAGTGGAGGAATCAGGAAGATGCACGTTGCTAACAGGAGGAGCTGCTGAGCACACACACCACACACACACACACACATATACACCCACACACACACACACATATACACCCACACACACACACACACACACACTGCCCAGGGAAGGACAGTGTGTTGTGCCCCCAGTGGAGGATGAAGAAGCACTCAGCCCGAGTGGCTCCTCTCAGCTCGTACAGCACTCAGGTCCTGACCTGCCCCATCTCTGAAGGTAAACTGACAGAACCAGAGCGGCCTGAGACAGCGTGTGTGTGTGTGTGTGTGTGTGTTGGCATGAACTGAGTCATTGGCAGCACTAGATCAGATAGGCTGCTTCCAACTATTGAGTCATTTTACTTTTACAGCCAGCTTACAAGTGACGTCATGGTTTCCCATCAGGCACGTGCAGAATTGTATTAAGTAGAAATACTAGTGTGATGCAGTTGTTTACTTCTTAAATCTGAAGCGTGTTTCATTCACGTGTCCTAACAGAAATTAAATCACAGAAAAATAAACAGAGAGCAGTTAGTTGTTCTCTTGACTCCCAGACTTCTTGACAGTTTCCTCTGGATGGTGTAAAAACACATTTGTATCACTGCAGTTTCCAGTTGGCAGAGTAGAGAAGCTAAAAGTGTTGACAGGAGGTGTAGTAGTGTTTGTGTTGTTTCTGGCTGGCCTGTGTAACCTGGCACTAAAAAAACAAAGAAAAGGCCCAACTCGTGCAGCCGCTCCCACATCTGTTAACCTGCTCCTTCATGTAGCATTTCAACTCTTCAGTCATTGGACTTCACCTAAACACTCCTCCACACACACACACCTCTTACTTTAAGAGATAAGGGAACAGTATCGCTGATCACTTTTGCATCAGCATCATCATAATGACATTGTTTGACCTGATTTTGGATAAAGACTGTTTGAGCTTGTAGCACAAGCCCACCAATGTCACTGCAGATGTGATGGCGAGCTCCAAATTGAATGCAGCAGGGCTCCATCCATCAGTGTCACCGGCGTGCAGCGTCAGTGGCGACGATAAAACGGAGGATAGATTGAAGAGGTTCGAGCGGTGTACATGCGTCACACGGAGAGGATAAGCGTTTTTAATGGACGCCAGTAGTGATTGATATACTTTGCGGTTTCTGTGATGAAATGTACTTTTATCAAACTGATGATCTAACTGGAAACTAAATCTATGAAAATACAAATGTTTACAATTCTTAAAACTAATTTATTTGTATATGGTAGTATTATAGGTTTAAAATGTAGGTTTTTTTACACCAGTATTGGTTATGGATTGTGTGTTTGAGCTTGTGTCAATTCCAATTATAGGCACATGCTTTAAGTGGATATTCTGGTTATATTTAGCTGCGTTTATGGAGAGTCTATACTTTTAGATTTAATTAGTACTTTTACATGAACACATAAATCTTTGGGATTTAAATTTGAACGAACCCAAAATGTATCATTCTAGGTTTTAAGGAAACATCCCGGCTCTCTCCTTTGCATGGTTTTAGCAGCACTGTTACTCAGCAGTAACACGGTGTGCGATGAGAATATAATTTTGGCCACAGGAGCTGCTTTCATGAGGCAGGGGAATAGTGGAGTTATAATATTACTGCATCTTGGCACTAGATCAGACTGTAGTGGCTCTTACTTCGGCAACAGAAGAGCCTGCATCCAACACTAAAAAGCTTTATGTTCTGTCAGCGCCATGAACACAAACCAGACTGCATGATGGACGAGGAAGAAGCCACACAAAAACAGTATAAAAAGAGCAGCTTCCCCTTTGCAGCAATATAAGATCTCAGTTTCCCAGTTTGCAACCACCAGGCTCATTAGGTTGATTGAGAATCTTTGCTTTGACAGAATGTAATTAGACCAAATCCCTCGATGATCCTGTAGAAACAAATTTGTATCGCTGTTGAACATTTTGGCTTCACAGCGTTCTGTAGACCTGCTGCCTGCTGTGGTGAATCATTTAATCTGAGAGCTTTTTGAGCTGATAGATCGACTGGAATAAACTGAAGAGCTAAAGAGTCTGAATGATCCATGAGAATCATCATTATTCTGACACTTTCTGGATGCTAAAGGTTTTTGTGTGTTTTTTATGGTCTCTGGCCACAAAAAAAGCGATGAGGATTCTCCAGTATTAATGCAGTGGTGGAAAGTAAACAATTATATTCACATCTACTTGAATACAGTTGAAGCTTGTACTTGAGTATTTTATCTATTATTCTTTCACTCCAGTACCACTGTATTTCTATAACGTTTGACAGGATCATTTTAAGCATGCCCCCGGGAAGAATTCATGTAATTCTGGCATGGATCCAGATCAAGAGGTGGATCCAAGACTTTTTCCATTTTTCAACATTTTTGTTGATTATCCAGATAATTATTCATCAATCTAGATTTTCACGAATGTCTACAATTTGGGTGCAGAGGTATCGGTTCTACTGTGTTTACAGATTTTATACTCTTCAAACTACCCATGTGGTTTCATTTAAATAAGACTACGGGTATCCAGACTGCTAAAATTATGGGAAGCCCAAAATATGATTACAAACATCTCTGTAAGCCAGGAACCAGTAAACTAGTACAAACTGAAGTACTTCAAACTTGAGCTGCAACTCTTATACTACCTACACATTGATGCATGAGTATTAACATATTAATAAAAGTATATCAGCCACAACTTCTGCAGAACATTTGTCATAATACGTCTGTACTGCTCAGCTAAGGTTTTAAATGCAGATTATATGAAATTACAAAAGTATTTTTACATTGTGACTTCAGCACATTCAAGTAAGTTAATAGTAATTAAGTAATTAATCTGACTACTTCTTCCAACACTGCAGTGTGTGACTCTCTAACCTGTGACTTCATGTTTCTTATCCTTTCTTTGGTTTGATATTGTTACCACAACTGTGTTACTTGATCAAAGGTTTTGTGCTCTAGATGCTGTTTGTTTTTTTGGTGAAAGAAATAAGTATTTACTTGTGCACACAATCCACTTTTATTAGAGACGTCGTTGGTGTCACTTGGGCTCTCATTGCCTAACGTTATACTGCTCCTATAGAGGGGAAATTCAAGTTCCAGTGCCTGCAGGGCTCTAGTGTCTGAAGCAATGATGGAAATGGCAGAGCTTCACGTGCTGAGTTAGCAAAAGAGAGCACAGGCAGCAACACCCAGCACATGTCATCTGTTATGCCTGCCGTGGTGTAAATTGATCACGCTGTTGAAAGGTAAAGAACGGATCTGAGCTTTCGCTCTCTCCGGAAATGCTCACACACTCACACACTCACACACACACACTCACTCACACACTCACACACCCCCACACACCCACCACTTGACATATTCTACAGTACAGTTAAGATCCAGCAGACATTCACCTCCGCAGTCCATTACGGCACTGGGCCAAATCTGCCATGCGTCACTGGCATAAGATTAAAACCCACAATTTATTTCTGCAGCAGGAATGTACCGACAGTCAATAGAGAGGCTGCCAAGGTTGACATGACTTTCTTGTAGAGTGTCATGTGGTTAGTTCTGCTCTCATCAGGTTTCTGTGCACACCTGACCACGACGGTGCTGCATCATGACGTGTCAAAGATATTTATGACATGTGCGGTCACGATGCTAACTCCACACATTTTTAACAAAGCCTTGTCACACGTGTTTATGATGTTACAGCAAGAAATGCAAACTGTGGTAAAGATCCCAAAGGACGATTAATGAGCGAATGCTTATGTGCTGGACCCCAGCCGAGGCCTGTACAGGCAACATTGTAGTATACGTATATATACACTAATAACAAAAAAATACTGAATACTAAGATTGGAGAAAATATGTTTTCAATGAAACTACAATGACAAACATACCTCTGCCAAGATCTCTCAGTCTCCT
This sequence comes from Paralichthys olivaceus, assembly GCF_024713975.1. NCBI lineage: Eukaryota > Metazoa > Chordata > Actinopteri > Pleuronectiformes > Paralichthyidae > Paralichthys > Paralichthys olivaceus. The sequence goes on along the minus strand of NC_091104.1, from coordinate 15,503,162 downwards.
TATTCTCCTTATATGAATGGATTCTTCCTTCAGTCATGCGCCTCCCCTGCGGAAAATTTCATGGGAATCAGTTAAGTGGGTTTTGCATAATCCTACTCACTAATGAACAAATAAAAAAAAATCGAATGGCACTCAGTAGAGCGTATACCTTCACCAAGACCCAACAGTTCCCTTAAATTCAAACAAGCTGCACCAAAGCTCACACACTTTTAATCGAGATCAATGAGTATTTGTCTGAGAAATCAAGTGTCAAAATACTTAGATATGGAATGTTAAAACTGTTGATAAAAATATTCCTGGACCCACACCAAAATTGAACAGGTTCCTCTTTGATCCTGCCACATCCTTTTCCCCAAGTTTCATCAAAATTTTATAAGCAGAATCTTGCTCATAACAAACCAACCCTTTCATAAACATAACCTTGACAGAGATAATACGAATCCAAGCAAAGTAAATTTGTCCAGCAAATGGTTTAATATGGTTCTCATAGAAAATTGAACAGACACTAGAACCCAAGCTACAGATGGTACAATCCACTTTCTTCCTCTCGTCTCTTATCAGGAGAGGATGGCTCCGAGTCTCACGCAGAGACACCGGGCAGTGAGACCAGCGGAGAGAGCCGCTCCAACCAGACCTGCACCAACACGGCCCTGAAGGTGCTGGGTGGTCTGCTGGTGGTGCTGTGTGTGTCGTCCTCCTGGGTGGGCACCACTCAGGTGGTGAAGCTAACCTTCCAGTCGTTCTCCTGTCCCTTCTTCATCTCCTGGTTCAGCAGCAACTGGAACATCCTGTTCTTCCCCATCTACTACTCTGGACACGTGGTCACCACAGGAGACAAGCAGACGCCCATTCAGAAATTCAGGTAATTTACCGGCAAGATCAGTAAGTCATTCAAAAAAAAAAAGAAATATGTGTAGTAAATGACTGCTTAACACTGTTAAAAGGAACTGAGTTTTCTCTACATTATTAATGTGGTGGAATCAAAATGAAAGAGGTCTGTCAGGTTGTCAGGTATTTGTGTTTCTGTGAAGCTAAATAGTGGAAAGTAGAGAAAGTCACAATTATAACCAGGTTATACTTAAGACGCCAAGAAGAGGGTGCTTTTCCATCACTGGCAGCCATCTAAGTGTGGGATTGATTTTAAGATTCCTCTAATAACTTTTAAAGCTAAGTACAGTCTGGCCCCCAGTTATATTACAGAGCTTTCTATTCACCAAAATGTAATCTAAGATCTTCCAATGACTAGTTGTCCTACTAGTTCTTAAACCAAGGCTGGTAACTGAGGGTGACCTGACTTTTGGCATCAGGACCCCGAGGCTCTGGAATAACTTGCCTGAGAATTAAACTTGTCAGCACTTTACCTATTTTTAAACCAATGCTTAAAATATATATGTTATAGAAAAGTCTTTTAATGCCTGACTTTTAACTGGTTTTAATATAAGATAGACGATAGAAACATGAACTTCTGCTCCTCTCCTGTGTTGTTTCTCTCTTTCAGGGAGTGCAGTAAGCTCTTTGGGGAGGACGGGATGACTCTCAAGCTTTTTGTAAAAAGAACAGCACCCTTTTCAATCCTGTGGACTCTGACCAACTACCTGTACCTGCTGGCCTTGAAGAAACTGACTGCCACTGACGTCTCAGCGCTCTACTGCTGCCACAAGGCCTTCGTCTTCCTCCTGTCCTGGATCGTCCTCAAGGATCGCTTCATGGGCGTCCGGGTCCGTATGAAAACACCAACACAGTGCAAAATGATTCTGATGCTGATACTGATGTCACCCAATCTCTACCTGCAGATCGTGGCAGCCATAATGGCCATCACGGGTATTGTCATGATGGCCTATGCTGACGGTTTCCACGGTGATTCCTTTGTGGGCGTGGCATTGGCTGTGGGCTCAGCCTCAACATCAGCTCTATACAAGGTCAGGCTGCAGGTCGAAGAGTGTTGGAATATCTTTTAATACTCGTATAGTCACCTAACATGTTTTCTCCTCATCAACCAGGTGCTGTTCAAGATGTTTCTGGGCAGTGCCAACCTGGGAGAGGTGGCTCACTTCCTCTCCACCATGGGCTTCTTCAACCTCATCTTCATCTCCTGTGTGCCCCTCATCCTCTACTTCACCAAGGTGGAGCACTGGGGCTCGCTGTCCTCACTGCCCTGGGGATACATGTGTGGACTGGCAGGACTTTGGCTGGGTGAGAGTGAATGAATTATTCCCTGAGATTATAAGAAACATGTTCAACAATGCCCTGAAGAAGTAGATTCAAAGATTCCTGGATTCTTCCTTTGCCTGTGCCCCATCCCTCCACTAAGTTTGGTTGAAATTGGATATAAGTGTTTTTTATGTGTGTAATCATGCCTACAAACATATATTATTCTCAAATAATTATCTTTCAATCCACCGATTAATTATTCAATAAATTGTTTTACTTCTAATTCACTTGTTTGTCAGTGTTTTCAACTTCTTTCATGTCTTTTACAGTGTTCAACATCTTGGTACACGTCGGTGTGGTGCTGACCTACCCCATTCTCATCTCCATAGGGACACTGCTCAGTGTGCCGGGCAATGCAGGTATGGCTTCTTTAATATTAATAAGTATTACTGCCAATTCAACTATTATTATTTCTTGATTATTGTGGTGGAAAATAAAAATGGTTGTAAAATGAGAGTGAGTGGTTGCGTATGCTGTGGTTGGGTATTGAGAGGTCAGCACTTAGGGCCACTCTAGCAAACAGATGACACAGCAAGTCTGGCTCTCTCATCCTGGAAACCCAATCATCAATGTGCCTCAACAGACCCTGCAACTCTTATCTCGCTGTGGGAGGATCAGGTTGCCAAGGCGACACTAAATGCCTGCAGTCAAGTTTTTTTTTTTTCCTTTAACCATGATGGATTGTATGAAGGTCAGTGGGTTATGCCAACTTGTCCCAAGGCTCCAGACCACAAAGACAGAGGATGAAGTGGATCGCTTGTTCTCATTGTAAGCCGCATTTGCTGCACTCATCCCCTACAGCCGCAGCGTCCTGTGGTTTATCTTTTACTTGATGTAATTAATCTCAATTTGTTTTTGTCTCTCTCGCATCTTCTCACCCTCCCTGCTCTCCGGCTCCCTCCTCTTGTCTTCGTTCACCTGCTGCAGCCGTAGATGTTCTGAAACACGAGGTGATCTTCAGCGTGGTGCGCCTGGCAGCCACCTGCATCATCTGCCTGGGCTTCTTGCTCCTGTTGCTGCCAGAGGAGTGGGATTCGGTCACGATGCGTTTCCTGGCCACCATCGCAGACAAGAAGTCGGAAGAACATGGCGAGGAGCTCACAGACTCCAGCATCCACACTCGCAGTCGGGCAAATGGCACTGTCTCCATTCCCTTGGCGTGAGGGCGGTCGTGACCACATGAGCTCTTCTAGGAGCCTCTGTTAACCAGTCATGAAGCTTTGTCTGTTCATGCCCCTCCATCGCCCACCAAGGAGGTTTGGCTGGATGTTCAGTCCACATGGAGCCACCATGAGGAAGACAGGAAGTATCGTCTTGAACTTTAAACTTCTCTCCGGAGGTGCATCTCTGTCTCCATCATTTCATCGCAGGAGGACAAAAGAGAACATTTTTGGAAAGGGTGGAAAGTGTTATTCACTTTCTTCAAATACTTGCCACGCTCAGTCCTTTTCCTTGCACGCACCAAAACCAAGAGGTGATTAGCCTCCCCTGACCTGCTCTGCAGACTGTATTCTGTGAATATAAATATTGGCAGGGCCACTTTGGCTCAATCTTATACGTATATTTATGATATTTATTTAGAGCTGTGTCAATAAGAGTATACATTTTAAGTGCTATAGAATAGTATTATATAAAAAAATGGAAATTATACTATGCTTAATGTACAGGATCTTTTGGTTTTCATAATAAAAGATTTAAAACCTTCATTCACTGCATCATATTACTAGTTTTCATCTTTTCTTGTATGTAACTTAATATGTATTATTAAAATAATCATATTTTATTATGTATTTTGTTTTTTCAATTAATTTATTTGTTGCCCAAGAATATGCAAACATTGTCGATCCGGCTGATTACATAAAATGTCTGTTTAACATAAGTCCTAGTTTACATTCACTTCGACATAAAAACATGCCGAATAAACTTAAGCCAAGACACATATTTTGATAATAGGTTTAAGCTATGTTTTTTTTTTTTTTTTTCAAAACTATGAATGTAGCATTGTACAACCCCAAGTGTCACCAGCATACTTCAAGGCCAAGAAACGTGTGTGAGTCATAGAGTATTAGGAATATTAAGTGCAATGCATTGATAGCAGCAATGACTTTGCAGAATTCTCCTCAGTACACATACAACAGTATGATGCTATGCTTATGCTGTTGTGCATAGCGGTTCACGACACATATACACACACTGCAAATTTCTTCTATAATTCATGGTCGTGCACAAATACACACAGTCTGTGGTAATAAAGCATGCCTATCTGGCTGGCAATGGAAAAAGCTCATGGGGCCAGTTTTGCCTGTTGGGCATAACACTGTGATAGGCACTGACTTTCACATAACATGGTGACAACACACACACACACACACACACACACACACACACACACACAATGCCGTTATGGTTGCAGAAGTACAGTCAGTGAGGTGAGACGTTTAATGAAGCATTTGCTGAGTTGACAGCTTCAGTGGCATTTTAAAATACCAAAATAAATGAGCTAGAAGAAACAAAGGAATGTGTAATGTTCAAATTCTAATTCCATCAGTAACTGTGTGGACGCTGATAAGAGACATTGAACACAAATGGGTCGTAGAAGATGCTGCTTCAGCCACAATAACAGATTTTAGTACACATTCTTAGAATATGAGCAGAAAATGTAAACGCCTACAAACCTCTGCTACTAGGTCTGGTCATATTACAGTTTAAATGCCAATCAGCACCATTTGGGCCAAAAGCACTTTTAAACGGAACATGAGACAACTAATAGTGCTCCAAACAAGCTGAATAATTAAGAATATTAACATCATGGCTAAGAGTTGACAGCTACATGAGCAGCTCTGTCAGACTTATAGGCACTGCAGTGCCTTTGAGCTGCTGCTAACATCAGCATGTTCCAGCAATATGCTTAAAAATACATAGTATTTGGTTCTTTAACAATTCATCCTCATAGTGGCACTAAAGAAAAAGTCATGATAAGCAATTAGTCATTAAGAGTCATCCTTTGGGGACCACAAATGTCTGCAAAAATTCACAACATTCCATTCATCATTTGTTAAGATATTTCCTGATTCTAGCATGGCTTATTACCAACATTAAGTAAAACATAAAGAATATTAATCTCTACATCACATATACCAAACATAGACAGCGTAGAGGAACTGGTGTCATATTTCTAAGCTAGCTAGTGATGATATAACATCAGTGTAGGGGCAGTTAAAACTTCAGTCCAACATGCACCCTAATGACTGTGTCTGTCAATTTCCTGTTGTTTTCATGGCACTAGTAGAGTCACAGTTTTCACTCAGTTAATAACTTCCTGAAGAACCTGCTTCGCTCTTCAACCCTCTGAGTTTAGGAAAATACCAGGTCCCTTCAAGCATTAACTTGTGAGTTACACAGAAACCTGTAGGGACAGTTGCCATAGAAACCTTGCTCATTATAATGAGAAAGTCAAGTATGCAGGCAGCATCGAGTACGCATCAAGTCTTTTAACCATAACCAAAAGTGTTTATTGCATTTGTACTTGGGAACCAGCCGGAGATGCTTCAGGACAAAGTTTGCCAGTGGGGGAGATCGTTCCAGAGGCTGCTGGAACAAGTGGGACGCGATGATCAATTGAATTTGTGTGTGAAGTTATTCTGTAACTGAAAGATATTTTGAGGAGAGGCCAAAGAGTCTTAACCTCACCAGTGGACCTATAGTGACAGAAGCTCCAGGTGAGTGATGAGAAGGCAATGAAAAGGTGAAATTATTTATCAATTAACACAAAACTTGAAGGACGGATCTCACTTGCACTGCACAAGTACTTTAGCGTGAGCCAGAGAGAAGAACAATGGGCTCTACAGGCTCCAGACCCAGGTTGCATAAAGTGGCTCCATGTGATATTCCACAAGAAGAACAGGGGCCGCTCAAACCCCAATGGACCCTCCCTTGTCTTCCGGTCACCCTGGAGCAGCCATCGGGATCTTTGGGACGGAGTAAGACAAATTTACCTCCACTGAAGCAGGAAATAACTCTTTCCTCACTTTCAGGTTAGTGGATTTTAATGTTATTTTGAAAATCACTTTGTGTTGAGATATGAGCTTACACTATATGCATGTCTGTGCTGTAAGACCCATGCTTTGCAGGAAGCCTCACACAAAGGCAAAGCAGCAATTCCAGCATCTGCCTCAAAGAACCTAGTATTGTATATAATATAGTATCATATAGTTAACTATAACTGGTTATTCCTGATTCATATCAGAAGTTTCTCATCTGTTCAACCCTGTCCTGGGACCCTGGCATAAATAGTTTTGCATTTTTTCTTCTGACTGGTTGTGATTTTCACCCAGACATCCCATCATTATCTCTCCTCAGGCACAGCAACCACTGGCTCCTCAAATTGGCCATACAAGCACTGCCAGTCAAATTGCTATGGTAATAGAAAAAGAGAGGAGAACTATCCCTGCTGAATGCCCCAACGTCCCTAACCTCATGCTATTTTTAAACCCAATAAGGAATTGTGATGTTTGTTGTAGGGCAGGGACTACAGAGATGGGGGTGTCCGCCGGTTTTCTATAACCGGCCAGACAGGACGCGCCGGCACCAGCAGAATGATTCAGGTAAAGCATCATGACAAAGTATGGAAGCGCTGAAGTGCATCTATAGCATTAATAATTTAGATCATACATTTTTATACTGAAGGAGAATTAAAGTGTGCAGCAGTGCTTAAGACAGAGAGAGAGAAGGGGGGGGGGGAGAAAGAGAGAGAGAGGGGGCAAGAGAGATACAAATACAGCAGAGAGTGTGGACCCTTGCTGTCCCAGTGGATCTGATTAAAGTGGTGGTGGAGTGGAAAGTAGGGTGGTCTGCAGCCATGACCGCTCCTCAATGGGATCTATTTTCAGGGTACAGGGAATAGAAAAGCCCCCTCTATTAGATATACAAAGAATCAGACACAAAGAAAAGTATGGGCTCGATGGTCACATGATTATTTGGGGTTTTCTCTGAATCCACTTCTGTCTGTAGGACAGAATAAAAATAAGAAGTGCATATTTCTGCCAACAGTCCACTTAAATTTCATTTAAGTGGATTTCTTGAGGCCCAGACGGCTTTAACTTAACAGGCTCATCGACATTGGCGAGCTCACCTCCGACAAGCCAGAGAGCAGAGAAGACTGTTTACACAGTTAATGGTAGGAATGCAAATTATTATTTTAGCTTCTTTCTTTTTTTTATTCCAACTGAATGCGACCTGTTGGTTGATTCTAACACTGCTCATTTCATTTTGGGCGTGTAGCCGGAGGTCCAAATACAGAAGGGACCCAGAAGCTGAAACTTGCAAGAAGGCCAACAGAGAGGAACATCTTCTGGGACAAGACAACAGAAGAAAGTTTGGACCCTAGTCGCTTTCTGGAGGCAAAATCTCTGCCTCTGCTCCACCAGCCCAACACACCTGTGCGGAGCAGGAGATCGGAGCCATAGTGATCGAGCACAAGGTCCCAAAAACAGACACAAGGAAAGAACTGTTCAACAAACTGAACATAGAGGACTGTTGTTGGACGATAACTTATCATGGACAGCTTAAAGGGAAACAGAGAGAATAGACGACAGGGGTAAAATAGAGAAGGATAGTTGTATCAGGCGTTTTCTTTTTAGTAATCTGGATCAGAACTAAAGCTAAAGCTAAAACACAAGAAAAGGTAACATTATATAATTACTTATAGAGCATCATGGCCAATGAAGCAAAAAAAAACTTTGATTTCTTTCAACCAATCAGGGGCTCATGCTATTTTTCCTCTTTATATGCTTTAACAACATTTTATATTTCATCATGTCACTGCATTGCATGATTTCAAATCCAATCAACTTTCCTGATGAACAAACTTTGGTTGAGATCAAATTCCCTGCATGACTGAGTTTATGGCGCCCTCTACAGGTTAAAGTGATGCACTAACGTGGAGAAACTCAGTCAATACTGATAACAAACATCTAAAAATAAAATTCAGAGAGATTCTGAAGGCAGACACCTTCTCATTGGACGTTTGATGTAGATATTAGCACAAAAGAATCCTTCAGCATCCACAGATAATGTGTCCCATTATTTGAAAAGATCTGTGGCTCTTGAAGAATAAATTAGACCCGTGAAGAGGAAACTGCTAATTGCATGATCATTCCTCAAGTGGTCTCTCTGAGGATGGTTCTCAGTGAGCGTATGAGAGGCTGAGAGGAACTGGACTACCACCAAACACCTGAGGCCACAGCAACCGACAAAAGCCTGGGTCGTCCTCAAGCACGACATGTTGGAGGAGCCCTGCTGTGATCAAATCGCACAGCAGAGGGCTGGACCGGAATTCATTAGCAAAGATTGTGTGGCAGCAGATGAGTGGAGCTATTTCGATAAGAATAAGAGTATAATGTGAATTGAAGAGAACAAGTGTAACATGAACTGTATAGAGCTCTGCCACTGGGTGTCATGATTGGGCTGAGGGACACAGTGAAGTGAACATCCACAGCTCAGTGGACAACAGCTGCGGTTTTTATTAATTGTGTAGTTTTTCATTTGGAAAATCTTTTGGTATCATCAGATACATTTTGATCACTCACTTCAATCCATCCTCATTATGTATTAACATGATTTATGATGATCGACAGTGTTGCATTACATTCAGAAATTTTTTTTTTAATCCCTTTAATGTTAACAATGTGGAAATACACATTAGGTTTCACGCCCAAAGTGTGAGCAGAAGGCACCGGACCACAGCAACGCATTAAAACGAGTCCATCTACTTAGCAAGCCATTCAATCAACAAAGCAAAGTCTGCCAGCGAGAGGCCAGTGACTGCAGACTACAGGAGCCAGACTGACCACATATTGAGGAGATTTAGAGTGGCCCAACTCCTCAAAAAAAAAAAAAAAACATCTCCTCTTCCAGTTCGCTAGCCACATACACTGGGCCTTAAAGCCAAATCATCGTGGAGGGGAGAGCCGAGAGGTCTTGGTGTCTGCCACTCCGCACTGCCACATAAAAAGAAGGTGAAGGATGCCGTGTGAGCAATTGGTTCCAATTGACAGAGGATTGGTCATGGTCAGCCTTCAGAGTGGAAATCCACGTGAGAATGTAGCATTTGGACCAGCAAGGGGCACAAGAGGCCAACAGCACACAATGAGGCCACTCAGAGGAGTCTGGCTGCTGAGAAGCAGTGGGCCTCAGATTTAACCCTTAGTCAGCTGGTTATTCATTATTATTACTCATCATAGTGCAGGTAAAGTAATTGTTAACTGTGCAAAAGCATGTCTTCAAATACATTTTTGATATTTAAGTAAAAATAAAGAAAGACATACCCTGACAATTGTGTTGTAACAAAAAAGATCACAAGTCAAATACCTGAAGTTCTACATTAATCGAGTTAAAACACCTCTGCAACCTCAAAGGCCACCCCACCATCACTGTCCTTGTGACTTTTTCACCAATTAGGCAGCTCCTGCTCATGAATGGGACCGTCTGCTTTTAAAGTCTCAGAGGGCCAGAGGGTCAGCGCTCAATCACAGTCTGGTTGGAGAGGTTGTGTGTTTGAACAAACCACTAGTTGACAGGGCGGGGACGGGGTCAAAAGAGGCGGGGGTGAGTGATTGGTAGGGGTAAGGGCTCCTGCCAGCTCTAAAAGAGGAGCCCTTTGTAGCCAAAACACTGGCCAGAGCAGCCTGGCCTTTCACAGGCCAGCCGCCTGTCTCCTTCAGGCCCACAACAGCTGATGACAAGGTCCCAGCTGCTAATTATCCGGCTGATGGAGAGCCACTGAAGTGGGACTGTCAGAGCGAGGGGTGGCCCTTGTGTCTGAAATGGGAAAAATTTTAGGGAGGGTGAAAGTTGGGGGATGAAAGATATTTAACCACAAGAAAGGGTATGTTCAAAAAAATGTCAAAGTTTGCATACTGTGATTTGTAAAATTATTTACATGTGAATATTAGACAACGTGTTACATCTATAAACCATTTGACAGGTGCTCATTTATGAATACTCCAGCCACAACAAGTTTCTAATAACTTAATCTAATGGAGTCACATGTCCTTCACATAGAATACAGTGTAATCCGGTGAGCTGTGCACCTTGAAAAGAAAAGTTCCTCTTTTACAGATCCACCCTACAGCATCATCTGCCCAGACGACACCGGAGCAGCACCTGCTGAGTTCCATATAAAGTACTCTTTGGATTGTAGTTCTCGGGCTGTAAACAGACAGACGGACAATTTTTACTTTCAGAAAATAAAAAAATGCAAGAATGTTTTGATACAATAACATTAAAATTGCTCACATGTTACAATCCGTGGTTTGGCAGAGGAATAAACCTGCACTGAATGCTGATCCACACAGGATCCAGACAGTGTAATGTCAGGCACCTTGAAATACAACTGTGAAAATAACAGTGGATTTGTTAATGACTGCAGAACATTGTAAACATTAAGACTAAAGACATGTTTCTACTGCAGCAGGTTTCTCTCATCACTTTCATCACACATATGAACCTACTTTGATGTAGGCAGTCAGTTCTGTGCAAAGAGGGTCAGCAGGCCCTGGTGTGGGCCCAGAGAAGGTGATCCTGCCCTCCATCGTGACCTCACGAGATTTAGGAAACTTCTGTCCTATATGTCAGAGACAGGTATCTACTCATTAGTTTCTTTTTTAAATATACATAATAATAAAAGTGTTTTTATTTACAGTGATGAGCAGGAGAAAATGCCTACCCAGGGTCCAGACCAGCAGGTTCTTCTCCTTTGAAACTTCCAGTTGTCCAGAGCTCACCTTCACATCCACCAAACCCATCTGATCCCTGCACAAGACACACACAACCCACATATAAATGTTATTATTCATATAACCAACCACGCTAAATGGAGATTGCAGTACTTTAGAATTTTGAAATTGAACATTACTTAGATTTTATGGGTTCAACACATTTAGCTGCGTTTTTAAACAGATGTTGACACAGGGGCAAGTAGTGACAGCATATTTTACACCTGAACTGGTCAATTTTTAAAAAGAAACTTTCAGTTTGTAAGAAAACCCCACAGGGACTAGTGTATTAAATGTGAGAGGCTGACAGTTGAATGATCTGCTGATATAATAAATCCTTGAAAAGGGTTATATCCAGGGGTGTAATGTTTCTGCAAAACAAGACTGAAACTAAAGTACAAATGTCCACAATCTCATTTACGATACAGGATGACGGAAACATAATACCTGACGGTGTCAACCTGCTGACACAGCTGCATGTGCAGTCTGTTGAGCTGTCACTATTATACTAATGCAACAAAAACTGTACTTTTATTTCACAGTTGTATATTCCATATAACACACTGTCATATTTATTGTCATCCAAATGCATATATCACAAGACTAGGAAAAAGTTAAAGTTAATCTAGTTTAAATGATGGTTACACCAGAACTTTTGTCTTGTTAATGGTCACATCTGAGATTATTAATTTCTATTTGAGTAATTTTAGGTTTTCTTACAAAAAACTGAAAATTGAAATCAAGCCATTTAAAAAATCCACTCATCCTTTTTTAGATCATATGAAAATTTAAAATGCCTTTCATGTCAGATATTACATTTTCTCTTTTAAAAATAAAGAACTCCCTGTAGTTTGACATTTGCTGTTATTTATAATTGGCTTTTAAGATCTAAAATATTTTGTCCTGTTTTGCAGTTCACCTGTTAAAGAATGGCAGATGTGCTTCACAGTACTCAAAGCTGTTCTTGACACTTTCATGAAGTTTCAGGGACACTGACACACGCAGCTGGTTTTCTTCTTCCTTTAGTTGATAAGATCCAAGGATAGGGGGAACAGGAACCTGATAAATAAAGTTGGATGAGTCACATATGACAGCAGCACAAACATGTGGAATGGGAAGCATGTGAGAAGGAGCTGTATGTCCCCTACCTGAGATGTATAACTGCATAGTCTGAAGGGCTCGAGGGGAGGAGAGAAGGGGAACTTATACGGCCCAGAGAATGCTGAGCCATCAGAGTTATCGACGCTGCTGGCCGTCAGGATACTAGAATCCAGTGAGGTGACGCAGGGATGGACTAGGATGTCCTGGAGTGGAGAACCATTTGGTGGCAGTGTGAGGGTCACCGTCACATTTGGAAGCACACCCTCCACTTCACACTTTGAAAGATGGAGAAAACAAAAAGCAAGAGGAAAAGTTAGTTAATAGTCAAAAATGTATAATTAGATTTTTTCCCTTTCAACTGTGCACTTACTTTGCATGTCACTGTGCCATAAACATCCCAGAGGTCCTGTCTGCTCTGTTTGCCATACTGCATGGAGCGTACCGTTTCTTTCAATGCTACATTCACAACTGCCCGACCCCGGTAGAGACCTGTCTTCCAGGCTGGCTGCTTCTGGTTCCCAGCAGGTGTGGGCGCTGTGGGCGTAGCAGGTGTCGCCAGTGCTGGCACATCCAGGGGTGTCCCAAGTGGACAAACCTGCAGGAGCACAGAAGGCAGCAATGCCAGGCGAGAGGCCGGCCCCTCGCTATCAAGCTTATTCCCCGAGCCCAGGAGATAAGTCTGCAGGCCTGCCAGGAGCGTGAGACCCTGTGAGACAGAGAGCAGGTTGGCCAGGGGTGGCCGTGGCTCAGGAGGGGCATCCACTAAACACAGGCAAGCCAGGATAAGGGGCCCTTGTGAGATGGCCAACACTGGCCACAGTATTCCCTTTCCAGGACCATCCACATGCAGCTCCAGTGCCGGTGACCGCTGGCGATGAAGGCAGTCGTCTCTGAGAGCCACATAAGACTTGTCTGGCTCGGAGAGGCCCAGCTCAGTGAGGAGTAGCTGCAGCACAGTGCTGTCCTCTGGGACTGCTACATAGGAGGAACCTGCCAGGCATTTAGCACGGTGCTCCACAGTGGGGAACCTCCTGTGGGGGTGAGACACAAGAATGATGCAACATGCTGATGACCTGTAGGAAGTATAGCAAATAACAATAACAATAAAGTGCTTTGTTAACATAACACGTGGCTGTACAAGGAGGAAACACCACCAGATAACATGCGAATAAAATATTATCAACAAATATTTGTAAAATATTTTTATAATTACACACATTTATATGATTATTCATATTAATGATGATGATGATAATGATAATACATGTTAGTAAGTTAGTTTCAGACTATATTAAATGAATTGAAGATTAGACGAGACATTAAAACGCACAGCTATAAGCTATGTGACAGATCGTAGCGGGACAACATTAAGTTACAAACCTTGAGAATGGTATCGACACATTTTCTCCCTTCTCGCGAGAAATAATCCACAAAGCTCGTACACTCATTTCTCCGGCTGCACTAAATCCTCACGTGGGAAAAATCAAACCTGACTTTCATCATGTTCGATCACATTCTGTCACAGATCAAACTCGCTGCGGTCTCATGATACATCCACGGTGGACCGACTTCCTGTTGTTGTGTCACGTGACTTCCACCGCCAATCAGCCGACACCGGCGCGTGCGCACTGGGCCGCAGCCATCCCCACCCTGCTCTCATACAGGAAGCTGGGCTGCTAATCATCAGGCTGTCAACAAAGGGCGAAACTGCACCAAATCGCCAAATCCATGCGGAAGTCGGCGGCTTTACCGACTCCGAGCTCCTTCTCCTGACCTGCATCTCAACACGAAGCCAGCCGAAGCGTCAACATGGCGACGACCGCTCAGCTGTTCGAGGTAAAATGACCGGAGCTGTGTTTAGCTGTCAGGTTAGCAAGGCTGCTAACTATCGTAAACGGCAGCCTAACGGTGCCCGTCAGTATTCACTGGGTTATTAAGGTCTAATATGGACTCAAGCAGCTGAGAGGAAGTGTGCTTCATGTTGTGAAAACTGTTTGGGACGAATCCTGTTTATTTCACGAATCGAAGAAATTGCATCGTTATTAGCTGTTATCAGCCGTTCTATCAGTTACCCAGTGTGTGTGCTTTTATTATCACTACATGAGATTCAGTGTTTGAATGATCGTATGTGGAGGTGACCCTCAGCACTAACATGACACCCCCCCCCAGGAGCCCTTTGACGCGGATGAGTACATTGAGAGGTTGGCATGGAGGACTCCTGGAGGAGGCTCCAAAGGAGGAGCTGAGGCTTTTGACCCTAAAAGGTACAGAAGCAGCTTTTCATTCTTAGTCATATTCCCAGCACACACATGGTCTGTATTCTAGTTTTGATGACCACTCAAAGCGCCTTACAGTGCAGGTTGTTGCCATTCACACACATTCATGCAGTGCATCTACAGACAGCACTTTTTCTATACAATTCAGGTTTCAGTATCTTACCTAAGGACACTTCGGCAGATACAGATGGAGATAACCTTCTGGTTTGAGGAGTAGCTCTACCCCCTAACCCATCAGATTATTCTGAATATGAGGCAGTAGTTTAGTGGGATCTCATACGGCAGGTTATGCTGCCTATTACATTTATTTTTGACACTTTATTTTCAGATTAACACTCCACTGCTGCCCTGGCAAGAGCATTTTTTGCATAATCACAATAAACTGCAGACAGTTAACAATGAGTTATTAAATTGTATAAAATGCACTTTTTACTTGTATGTAAAATGAACTTGAATATTTCTATGAAAACGACAAACAAAAGTTCTCAGAAAGATGTTTTATTAATAGTCAAGTCAAGAAGTATTAGTAAACCTGAAAATGTATTTGTGTACATAGTACTTTATTTATCCTCCAATCCTTTGTATTTTTAGAGCCATTTATCCTGCTTGTCAGGAAGTTTCTGACTCTTTGAAGAGTAAAGATGCCCCTTTTTGAGTTTATTTTCAGAAAAATCACTTGATAAATTGTACAATGAAAATATTTTACTATAGATTATGGTTCTTGATGGATACCTTTCAGTGTTAACTTGCCAATTACTCTGAGAAACTGAAGTTTGTCCTTTTACACTTCTCATCTTGGTGTCCTCTATGCTAATTCGATGTCTTTGATGGTTAGGTTGGAGAAATATCAGTGTCAAAGATTTTTTTCCATGGCATTTTCACTGCTTGTTGTTGTGTTTATACTTGGGGACCTACTTACGTCTCGTAAGCAAAAATGCCATAACACTTTAACTGTACTGTAGATCCGTCCTGCCTTATCTTCCTCCTTCA
The DNA here is from genome assembly GCF_024713975.1 of Paralichthys olivaceus. Taxonomy (NCBI): domain Eukaryota; kingdom Metazoa; phylum Chordata; class Actinopteri; order Pleuronectiformes; family Paralichthyidae; genus Paralichthys; species Paralichthys olivaceus. Next base: position 15,487,810 of record NC_091104.1, on the reverse strand, counting down.
CAAAATTGTTGCTTCCACCTCGTTGGAAGCTCTTAGCGAGGAGTCAGAGACAACATATCTGTGGAGGCCACCATACTGTGAGTCACCAGCCAGGGAATGAGTGTCTATTGGGAAGGGATGGGAGATGTCTTTAAGCTGTAGCCAGTGCTGAGGGAATTAGTCAAGAGATTATACACTCATCATTTTGGGATGTTTCTTACTCTGTGAAATGTGGTGCTGACTTAGAACATTTGCTCTGCGGTCCTGGTGACACTTAAAATGCAGCTGACGAAGCTGCTAGTTCTCAGAGCTTCTTAAGTCTGGGGACCCAGGAATTAAGCATCCGGTACTATTAACTGTAAGTGTGAGGTCAGTGGGACAGATTTAACCTTGTGTTCTGCAATTACTTCCTCATGAATAAAAGCAATGTTTGTGTGTTTTTACTTGTGTGTTATGAAGTTCTGGATCCACATACCTTCTCTCCTCTGTTATAGGCTCTTAGAGGAGTTTGAGAACCACATAGAGGAGCTAAAGCAGCTGGATGAGAGGATCCAGCGGCGGGTGGAGAAGCTAGAGCATCAGTGTCATCGTGAAGCCAAGGAGTTTGCCCACAAAGTGCAAGATTTGCAGAGAAGCAACCAGGTTTGTTGTATCGTCAAATATGAGCCATAACATCGACAGCCACCTGAATGTATTTGAGCTTGCTAATGTTGTTTTTATTTATAACATATAACACAGAATTCTTCATCTATTTTTAACGTCTTCACTGTTCTGTGTCAATTCAGGTGGCCTTCCAGCATTTCCAAGAGCTTGACGAGCACATCAGCTATGTGGCCACCAAGGTTTGTCACCTTGGCGACCAGCTGGAGGGCGTGAACACACCCCGGCAGAGGGCTGTGGAGGCTCAGCGTCTGATGACCTACTTCAACGAGTTCCTGGATGGAGACCTACGCAGTGACGTCTTCAATAACCCAGACAAGGTGCGTATGCTGCACGCCTTCATTCCATTCACTTTGGCGGAGGTGTGTGAGTGTGACCATTGACAAGGTCCCCTGCTGTGATATTGCTGGAGGTAAGAATGAACAGGATTAGGAGGTAAAGCATCCATATTAATTTGTCAAGTTTATCCCTTTAGTTGGATCCCTCGGCTAATTTGGATTAATAAACTGTCATTCGCTGCCTGACAATAGCTGGGTGATCGACTCACATGGATGTCAACATGCTCATGTCAACCCTAATTGCATTTCCAGTAAGTTGTCTCGGAGCAAGAATTTAGATGGTCCTCAGCTTTGTGCCGCATTACAGAGGCAAAGAGCCTGTGGCGTGATCGTACATTTAAAGGTGGCTATAACATGGATGCTGTGAGATGAGACGCACATAGTTTCAGCCTCCACAGAGGCTGTGTAGATGTTAGAAAAGTGACCCCCTGAAAGTTGGATTTTGCAGTTTTGTAAGTGACAACGAGAGGCTGGGACGCTTCAGATTAATTCCTGTTGGTAGGAACATCATTAGTGGATGCAGAGCAGCGAGTCTTGGGGTCAATCCCAGAGACGAGAGCTGGAGATGGAGCTCGTTTTCTGGAGAGGCATGCAGAAATATCTGGCCAGATTCCTTTTCCTGAGCATACCTCCAGACAAGGGGGAAAGAGGAAAGCTGCAAGTGAATAGCTGAAGGGGGGTGGCTTTGCTAATCCTTCTGAAAGGGAGGGCTGGGCCGCCAGCGTGGAGACAAGTGCTGCTAAACCCTGACTGCAGGGAGACGGCTACATTACTTACATGGGATTTAGCTAATCTTAGCTGGGGGACAGATACTTAGAAAACCTTCGCCGAGCAGAAAGGCTGGATCCTCCTCACGGGAGCAGAGTAATGATGTTAGCTGAGGCAGGCATCTGCAGGAACAGAGGAGTTGCGGACGGCGGGCCTTTCGTAGGTCTGGGGCTTTTTCAGCCAGCGTGTATGTCAGGAGGGGCGGGGGAGGGGGGTTCTCGACAGGGCCCCCTTTTTTTAGACAGATATCCCTGGCCGGACAGATTATTGAAGGCGATTTAGACTCCTGTGGGATTACAGCCCATTCAGAAAAGGCATGCCAATAAAGAGTTGGATGTGCTGCTAAGTCAGGACTGCTGCTGCTGTTGTTGCTGCCGATGCCCAGGTGAGCACAGCCTGTCTGTTATCAGCTCCCTGTTCAACACAGGGAGGTGGAGGAGGGCTGCTCTAAGATGATGATCCCCAAGTGGAGACACCGCCGGCGGCCTGCCCGCTTTCTGTCTGGATGTCCACCTCTCATGGTTCTGTCGTGCTCTCTCTCTTTTTCCCTTACCTTACATCTCTCTCTCTCACACACACTCACTTGCCGCTTCTCTCTCTCTCTCTCTCTTCTTCAGATTAAGGAGGCTGCTGATATCATTCAGAAGCTGCATCTCATTGCCCAGGAGCTGCCATTCGACAGGTGAGTCAGGCATCCTGAAGGCAGCTTTAGACAAGAGCACTGTCAGACAAGAGGAAGGTGGTGCATTAGTGATGTCGACTATTCCTGGTTGTTTAAGGCCATTGCAGATTATATCAAGTATTTAAGCATTTTTTCGAAATCAATGCGTTTCTAGAAATAAAGCGCACATTACCTTTTGACCTTGATTGTGGGATTTATAGTTGTCTCTTGAATGATTTGTTGTGTTTTTCTCTGACAGGTTTGCAGATGTCAAGGCAAAAATTGCCAGTAAGTTTGCGACAAATCTCATCATACACTACCATCTTCAATATAATGATTAAAAATACAAAGTTAGCTGGAAATGTTTGTATGATTTTTGTATTTCTTTGTGTTTACTTTTCTATCCAGGTAAGTACCATGACCTGGAGCGACAGTTAATCCAGGAGTTCACTGCTGCCCAGCGCAGGGGTGAAATCGGACGTATGAGGGAAGTTGCGGCAGTTCTATTACATTTCAAGGTGATCATTTTTGTCTGCATTTGATATAATTAATTTATGTGTTGAGTGTGATGATTGAAATGGTCACTTGTTGTACTGTAGTAACTCCTGTGTCTTTTTTCTTAAGGGCTATGCACATTGTGTAGACGTCTATATCAAACAGTGTCAAGAAGTGAGTAAAAAAGTTCCTCTTATGTGTTACATTGCATGTTTTGGGGGCCAGTAATATCCACAGTCTCTTGATTAACCCTTTTCTGTCTCTAGGGGGCATACCTGAGGAATGATGTGTTTGAGGACACTGCAGTCCTATGCCAGAGGGTCAACAAGCAGGTGGGCGAGGTCTTCAGCAGCCCAGAGACTGTCATGGCCAAACTCATCCAAAACATCTTTGAGAACAAATTACAGGTATTTCTACCACCGCTCGTGTGTTAAGTGTGTAGTAGCTGTGTCTCATTTGTCTGTTTATATCTGACGGCTTTGTGTCTGCAGGCCCACGTCAAGGATAAACTGGATGAGACCCGGCGCTCTGATGTGGAACAGTACCTTAAGAACCTCTATGACCTTTACACCAGGTAAATAACTTGACAATTTTTTTTCTATTCACTTTCTGTCAACACATTTACCTTAATACTGATATTTGTACTTTTCTTTTTACGCTTTCTTCAGAACCACAACATTAGCCACCAAGCTAACCGAGTTCAACCTGGGCTCAGACAAGCACACGTTCCTGTCCAAGCTGATAAAGAGCATCTTCTCCTCCTACCTGGAAAGTTACATTGACATGGAGAGAGAATACCTTCGCACTCGAGGTGCCATGATTCTGCAGCGATACTATGACTCCAAGAACCATCAGAAACGCCCCATAGGCACTGGCAGGTCAGAAATTTCTTCAATGCCAGATTAAGTTAGGATTCTTTGAAAATATCTTTGGCACAATAATAAAATGCAATGCACAAAGTAATCTTAATCCATATTCTTCTACAGTATTCAAGAGCTGAAGGAGCGTATCAGACAGCGCACAAACCTTCCACTGGGCCCCAGCATCGACACTCATGGGGAGACCTTTCTGTCCCCAGAGCTGGTTGTCAACCTGCTGCAAGAGACACGCCATGCCTTTGAGAGATGCAACAGGGTAAGCTGCTCTGCTTTGTTTAGCTGGTAGAGAAAGCAGTCTTGAAATATATTTTTTATGTATGTTTTGGGGTCCCACAGCTTTCAGATCCCTCTGACCTGCCCAAGAACGCCTTCTCAATATTCCTGCTGCTGGTGGAACATCTGTGTGTGGATCACATTGACTACGCCCTGGAGATTGGCCTCTCAGGTACATCCTGCTAAACTCATTATAACCATAATGCCTATATGTTGCTTTGCTGTGTGTGTGGACTGGGTTAGTGTTAAATATACTCATGTTTACGTCTTCTATTCACAACTTGACCAAAGAATGCACAGGTTGTGTCCTCTCAGGCAAAATGAAGCTACAAACTCTTAGCTGGACTTTTTGATCTTTACAGTGTAGCGTATGAGTTCTAACCTTCAAGCCTGTTTCCCTTCACGCCGCATCTAAATAAGTGAAGCCACCACAGTTGTTTTTCCTTTGACACCTGAAGGGAAAAAAACACCTGATGTCTCATCACTTACTGCAGTTACCTACCTGAGCCTACTACGTCTGTAGCCTTTCACTTTGTCAGGGACCAGATGAAGCGTGTTGCTATGGACACCATTCAATGCTATAGCTAACACATTTTGTTGCAGTTAATAAGTGTAACAGATAAATATCCAAGTTACCACTCTGTGAAGGAGACTGTGTCTGGCACTTCTTTACATCCTGCATGTGGCTGTATAATAAGGAGACAGCTTATCACCTCCAGGCAGCTACAGTGGAACTAAACATGAATTTGGTATCTTACAGTGTTCGATCCATGAGGTACATTCTGCTTTAAGGAAGTGAATTACTGATGCCCCCATGGTTTGATTACTTTTTCCTCACTGACTGAGTGTTAATGTGAATGAGAATCTCTGTTTCATCTGTTGTGCTAATGTAACGTCGCCCCATAGAGAACAGGCAACAGCAGATTTCTGCGTTTTGTGAATCCTATTGATTTATTCCTTCACCTACATTTTGGTTTATTTTTTTTACCTCTCTTTGATCCACAGCCATTCCCTCATCAGACGCCAAGAATGCCAACCTGTACTTTCTGGATGTGGTTCAACAAGCAAACTCTATCTTCCACTTGTTTGACAAGCAGTTTAATGACCAGCTTATGCCTCTAATAAGGTCAGTTAGTGGTTATATATATTTCAGAATATTTATTTTGCTATATACCTGTCTCTCATCGACACATCATTTTTAGATGAAAGGGTGCACTCTGATTTTACCCTTTGAAATATCTCTGCAGCTCATCTCAAAAGTTGGCCGAGTGCCTGCACAAAAAGAAAGAGGTGATAGAACAGATGGAAGTGAAACTGGACACGGGAATTGACAGGTGAGGTTAAAATAAGCGGGAAACTACTGTCAAGTGAAATGTTTTATCTTTGATATGTAGAAAACTAAACCAACAAATGGCAAGGCAAGCCGTTTTCTTATGTATTTTTCTGCCACACACAGAACACTGAACTGCATGGTGGGGCAAATGAAGCACATTTTGGCAACCGAGCAGAAAAAGACTGACTTTAGGCCTGAAGATGAAAACAACGTCATGATCCAGTACACTACAGTAAGAGATTAAAGGCCCCGGCCTCATTTTTCTATCCTGTTCTTTGACTAAAAACTGAAAGTTTTTGAAACTGTCTTGGATTTTGTTAGTTTGTCAGCATCTCCTCCATGTTTCCCTTTGTGTATTCCTGCCCGACAGGCCTGCTCCAAGGTATGCGCCTACGTCGGTCGGCAGGTGGAGCACGTGCGGAAATCCATGGATGGGAAAAATGTGGACGTGGTGTTGACGGAGCTGGGCGTGCGTTTCCACAGGCTCATCCACGAGCACCTACAGCAATACAGCTACAGCTCGATGGGAGGCATGCTAGCCATCTGCGACGTGGCTGAATACCGAAGATGCGCCAAAGACTTCAGGGTGAGTGGGGGTGGGGTCACGGATACACTGGTCAGAGGGTAAGACACAAGAACCTTATGCAAATTATTTCCCAGGAAACCCTGGAATACACAAATATGTGAAAGGTTTTATTTGATTGATAACTTCAAGTCAGAAACTAATTCTTCTGATTGACTTATCAGCACTGGAAGTCTTAATGTGTAAAGGATGTCAACAGCTTGTGTTTCAAGCCCTGAGGATGCTGAGATAAATATATAATTAGATATGATAAGGTTCATTAGACGATAACACAGTTTCTGCAATTTGACTTTTCAAATTCGTATGTCTCCTTAAACTGTGATTTATATGATCATCTGAAAATGTTGTTTCTGTGTCCTCCAGGTTCCTCTGGTGCTGCAGCTCTTCGACACACTCCACGCACTCTGTAACCTCCTGGTGGTCGCCCCTGACAACCTGAAGCAGGTCTGCTCGGGTGAGCAGCTCACCAATCTGGAGCGGAACCTCCTGCATGCCTTCGTCCAGCTCAGAGTGGACTACCGTTCAGCCAGACTGGGCCGCCACTTCAGTTAGTGACTGATACAACACTCTGCTGCCCTCCGTCCAGTAACCAATGCTTTGATGAGATGACGCACCTTGAAGAAACCCATCCCTGTTTCAGAGAATGCATCGGTCTGGCCCCGGCATACAGACTTGACTGGGATCGCTTTGTACATCATGGAGGCAAAGGCCACTGCTCCTTGAATGTGGGAAATGTGCATTTTACCGATTTATTTCTCCAAGAAATTTAAATATCTATTGACTTAAGATTTAATTTGTTTTTAAATACTAATCCATCACCAATCTAAGATTTCTGAATATTACAAGTAAATGGACAACATTGAATTCTGTGCTTATGTAAAAGAAGAAAAGAAAATTGAGAAACTTTTTTTTTTGATTGTGCCAAATATATAAATTCTGTGGCTGCACTTGTGCACAAGAAAAGACCTTAAAGCTGCTGTAAAGGGAGACAGTCAACAATCACTCTGTAAAGTCAAACATCAGGCCTGCAGTAGCACTGTCTATCGGGAACAGCTTCTCTTCGTAATGAATTGTAGACAGCAGATGCAGCCCGGCCGAGCATGAGATAGAGCTCCGTCTGGCTGAGAGAAACACATGACCACCTCTCTAACCTCCGAGCTCCGACCACAAAGCTAAAGGTCAACGGGCCATCACAGAGAGCTGTGATCTGAACTATACGCAGGCCTGAGAGCCTCTCTGGAGATTTGGGTGGTCCCCTCTTAGGCTCAGATGACTGGTGTGATGGGTCACTGAGTATGTGTCACTGTAATTGCACAGATCAACACTTGCTCATCCAGCGGTGCACACAGACTGGATCTGCAGTGTTTCTGGGTCAGAAGACATTGAAATGTTGACCTCTGCCGATGAAGGAAACAAACTAGAGGGGACGTCTTCACACAGGGCTTATGGGAGGTTCACACTCACTGTCTTTTGCACTAAGAAAGACGCCAGATCGCGTCCTCGATGCCTGAAACTTGTCTCAAACGCAAAGCTGCTCCCACTGTGCTGCTGTTAACCTTAATTAGTGACTCATTAAATAAGATGTTGCATTTTATTCTCGTCCCTGCTCGTGATATCCTTCATAAATGCAGAGCTGTGAATCAAAAGTCACTTCAGTTCTCTCGTGAATGTCACTTTCAAAGTGAGATGAAACGGTCCTCCTTTCTATAGAAGTCATCAAGTATTCATGGGAATTCTTGCCACCAGAGTAAAGTTCTTTCTTAGACTTCAGGAAGTGAGCGGAGCCAGAGGGGATTAGATATCTACGAGTTGATGAATTGTGTGCAGTAGTCATGGACTGGGGGAGAGCCGGGGAGATAGAGACGCCTGAGAGCTCAGTTCCAGCTCCGGCTGGTTAGTGTTGTGTAGAAGGTACACACAGTGCTGTGCAAGTTCAAACAACATAATTAATTAGGTTAATATTAATATTATCAATGCCACATAAATTCAATTCTCTCAGCCCTAATCACAACTGGATAGCTTGTAAAAATTATTTTGTTAGGCCCTGATGCAAACAGTGGGTCTTTTCCAAACATTTGAAAACTATTTGTTTTTGCGGCGATTAATGTACGTGGCACGGGGAAAGGTTGGGGGAGCGGAGCCGGGCCGGGGACGATAACTGGCGTGGAGACGAAGGCAGAGGCGCAGCCCGGCCCCAGGGACTCCCGGCACAGGCGCATGCAAGAGGGGGAGGGATGTGTTTTTTGGGGTGGGTGTTTGAGCAGGTGGAGGGGATTAGTAATACTGTCAACACTGGAGAGCTGGATAAGACTGTCCTCTCTTACGCGTCAGTTTGAGCAGCTCTTGCATACACATTCAGACACATAAAGACGCCAGTACATACAAACACAGGGGGCGTCAGGACGGGAGAGGGGAAACTTCTCTGTGGCTGAGTCGTCCACGGAAGAGTTGTTCGTGTTCCACCTTTGATTCTGCTTCTTGTTGAGGCTTTTTTCTCCTACAGGAGTTTAATTCATCCACATCCTTCCAAAAAAACAGCACCACATAAGCACCCGCAGTATACTGTATTTCTCCCAGTCGTTCAGATATGAGGAAATCCTTCTAATATCACAGTGTTTGGCCTTGAATTGGTAACCTCACCCAGTATCAGTTTGCATTATGATCCTTCTGGCTCTGTGCAGTAACAGGAAAATGTTGTAAAATTAAACTTTGCACAATTATAAAAGTCAGACCGATCAATAAATTAGTTCAGATTTTCCAAGTTACAATGAGGCCACAACCCAAATTTTGTGTGGATACAGTGTCGGCTATCTGAGGACAAATCACCTGCACGTTAGATTTAAATAAGACCCTCTTTCGTGCAGATTCAGGCCAGATCCCGAGTCTTTAATAACACTTCAGCATCCACACTGAGCTTAAGATTCAACATTTTAAATTCTGCAACCAAACCCTCTCCTCCCCTGACCACATGTGTTTACCCTTTCATCGTTCATCCCCCTCTCTTCCTCCTCCTCTGCCAAATCATCAACCACACTTTCCTGTCTGTCCACTCTCTCTCCTCCACCCAGTCAGTCCTTCCCAGCATCCACAAATCCTCGCTTTCGGTGCGTCTCTGCCGCTACATACCCCAAATAGGCCGGCCCTCCCTCTGCCTCCTGGAGCACTGACAATAAAGCATTACAGCAGTCAATCCATGTCAACAACAGCTTTGCTTAATTCCTGCTAAACACGTTTAAACTAAATCTTCACCTAATGATGCATAATGATTTGCTCTTCAGTGTGCCGGTGGCTCATATTAATTTCGGGGGTTTATTTTACGCGCCATCAGGAAGAGGACCCAGGTGATGTCCCTGTGGCGTACTGGGATCCCCCTGTCTGAAATCCATCAGGTCATTTTTACTGCACCCGCCGCACTTTAGATGAAGGTAAGTGTTGTTGGATCATAACTATTTTCAAAGATAAAGTTCTGCAACATCATGCAACAGAGGCGATCAGCGTTATACGTTAAATTAGGAAACTCCACAGGATACGTCATGAAAATAACACAGTTTAAACCATATTTCTACAGAATTCACTGTGCTCATTTATAAATCTATTCTTTAGGATTTCTCTGTGAGAGGCTTTTATGGTGTGGGCGGACAGCCAGGCTCTCTGATGTGATGCAGATGTTGCCCCGGCCTTGACCTCCTGCCCATATGTTGCCGGGGCCAAAATGGCACAGGTGCCCGCGCCACCTTCAGTCTTGGGCAGGCGGGAGCAGCACTGTGCAGGATGTGAACTGTGCCAACTCCTCCTTTGCTCACTTTTCCTTATTATTATTATCACCAAACTCTCCCTTGATTCCTTCCTCCACACACCACTGTCCTTTTGATGATCCTAAACTAATATGCTTGTGTATTTTTCCACTTTGCCCCACGCCGTCACCTATAAAAAAAAAAGAACACTATTAATTCTGTGCCACCGTGGAGTGTTTTCCAGTGCTGTTTCCTGGCCCGGTGCCTGTACCTTGCTCTCTCTTGGCTGGGTTTGTCTGGTTGACTGCTCCACAGGAACAGACTGGCACTCTAGCTGAGGGCTCCAGGGTCTGCACACACAATCCACTAAACATGTCTCTGTGTGAGAAGCTGCACTTAATATGAAGTAGAAGACTCCTGAATTCAACATATTAAGCACATTTTATATTAATTATTATACTTTTCAATGTGCCAATATTATGTTTAATCCTTAATTTGTTTATTATTAATCTGTATTAATAGTAGAATCTGACTGATGTGGATTTTGGGGGGCCGATGCAGATACTAATATTAATGTTACTATAAATTTCCAATACAGATATATATTGGCCGATACATTTTTTTTTTTTAAATGTGCAATTATTCCTGAGATCTTGTAGTCAACCCTTAAGAAATGTAATTCAGGCTCGATATTTTACAGTTAAATTATAAACTTATTATAAATAGCTATAGATACAAATAAAAATTGAATGAAACCGAGTAAGTATACTTGAACTAAGAAAATAAACATTTTCCCCAATGATTATACTCTAAAATAAAGGTTTTCATATCAGTACATATGCAAACATTAACAATGATGCCAATATGTCTGTGTCCAACCAGTAAATCGATCAGGCTTTAATTATTAGTATTTGTAGTATTATTAATGTAATAAATAGTACAAAATGTGTTTTTCCCCTCTTACTAGTACAATATACAATATGTGGATGTATGCTAAAATACATACACCTCACTGTGTACCACTGACTGACTAATAGGCAAATGTAGTACAAGCACAGTCCACATACAAATGCATAGAGACAACATATCTAAAGAACAAATTGATTGTGATGGTTGAGGGACTTCAGTGCTGAACACATTCACTCACAGGGCAAACAAACATCTGTTACATGTGTAAGGCCCATGGCCCTCCTAACCCACTGATGTTGAACCAAGCCTGCACATTTGCCAGAGAAACAAATGAGGTCTCTCTCTCCTCCACTGAAGATGAAACACTGCATCACCAAAGCATGTGCGTTTGTCTAATCAAGCTTTCGCCCGTGGCTACGCGGAGTGTAAATGAATAGGCTTGTGTGTGCCAGCCGCTATTTCTGTTCAGACTGGCTGCCGGTGTTTGATGATGATGATGAAATGGTGGCGGTGAACATCAGACAGAAGGGGGCACTAGTGCTCCAGTGTTTCTCTCCTCCCCCATGGAGCCCCTCTTCCTTAGAGCTCCTCACAATGGGGATCTGCCTGAGGGGGGAAATGTTGCTTTTTTAGGTCTGTGAGCCCATATCCCTTAATCCCCAGCCATGATTGACAATCATGATTTAGGGTATATGGTGTCCCATTCTAATCCACGAGCAATGATTTCATTTGCATACCTTCCGTACGTGGCCTCATTTTGGAGGAAACGGCTCCTTTGTAAGTGATACAGAAAGAGAGGGAGAGGGAGAGAGGCAGTGCAAGATAGAGAATAAGGAGGAGAAAGAGAATGGATGGGAGAATGTTTGTGTTTTTTTTTCTTCTGCTTTTTTCCCAGAAGGAAGATGATAGCAGTCTCCATGCCTAACCAAACCTCTCTGTATATATGCCTTTCCTCTGCAGCACTTTCCCCAAACACACAGTCACACAGTCACACAGTCACACACACACACACACACACACACACACACACACACACACACACACACACACACACACACACACACACACACACACACACACACACACACACACACACACACTCACACTCATGCAACTCTCCAGCTCAGTCACAAGTATATTCAGAAATGTGAAGATGTATGGAGAGGCGAGAGCGCAGAGGAACACACACACACACAGATGCTCCCTCACACGATGCAAAACTAAATTGCTATTTGCTCATTTTATAACCAAGTCAGGCTTAATTATAATCATGGGAGTTTGGGAGTTACCGTATAATCTCTAGAAGGTATTAAGAATTACCCAGAGCACACCACAGTGCAAAAGAAACAAATACAAATACATACAATTATTTCCCAGTCGTAACACCCAGGGGAGTCTGAATCAAATAATGCTCAGTGTTTGGTTATGCCCACAGAGACCATTCATCCTGGCTTTTATCTACTGAGGAAGTGGAGCACAAGTGAGACACTGGATAAAAGGTCAAAAGGATCACCTCTGAGGGCAACGCAAAGGTACAATTATCGAGATGTATACGCCAAGATCCATCTTCAGATGAGATATGAATATTCATTTTTATTTTGAGTATATCATAGTAATTTGCACTGGTTGTAATTAATTATATGTTGCATGTCTTTAAGACTTTTGGATAATATATAAGTACAGAAAGTATTTAAAATAATGATATGATAATTCAAATTAATGAAAACAATGTACATTAAAACTCTACACATTTTACTTTGATTACAGTATATCAGTACTGAAACATTTATTTGAAATTATAAAATTACTTACATAATATCTTATATATTTCTAGTACATTATTTGTTTAGAAATGAAAATGTTTTCTTGGATTGTATTTTCTAGATGTGGTCTGTGAGGTAATACTACGAGTATTAATAATAAATCATAATGTAATTTTAGGAAGCAGCAAGTGACACTTAGTAGACATCAAAAGGTTTACAGAATTATTACATATTTAAGGCTGTATTTGCAGTGTATAATAAAGTGCACAAAACATGTAAAATATTTCAACTTTATTAAATATTTACAGCCATACAAAAACATATACACTATGTTAAAGTATTATATATATATATATATATATATATATATATATATAGATGTACTGTATAGTATATATAGATAGTGTTAATGAAAAGATAATCTATCCACAGCACAATATATGAAACTGTCAGACAATGTTAATAAGTTGATTTTTAAAAAATGAAATAGAAATAAAAGCAGGAAACTGTATATTAATGGTTTGAAGCATATGTTAAATGCACATATTTATATTCCCACATTAATCCAAATTAAATAACATTGCTGCCAATTTTAAATAAATATCGAATATAATCTTCAATATTCAGATTTTTACTCCCTGAGGAAACGCTAACAAGGTTTTCTCCTTCCAACAGAGGAAACAGGTAGAGAGTGAGGGATCCTCTTCCCCCTGAATGAGCACCACCACCTTCACATATTGCACCATCCATTCATTCATTCATTCATTCATCCATCCATCCATCCATCCATTCATTCCTCCCTCCTTCATTCCTCTCTGACTCACCGAGCCTGGCCAGGTCTGTGTGACAGAGGACTCCCCTTTGGAACAATAACAGTCTGATAATCTCCTCTTATCTCCAGTGTGTTTAGTGCCTGGTTAACAGGCTGTCTACGTGATGGGTGTCTCTCCATGCCTCCGCCATAGGGGAGAGATGGTGTCACCATGAACTTGAAAAATAAAGCTATAGGCTATAGAGTGAGGCCGACTGGTGGAAAAAGTAGAGCAAAATATATTGCAATTAATCTGAGAAAATTTAAAACAAAACAATGTGCTAGATCCATTTGGGGATGAATCGATAAATTAAATCAATGTGGCACCATTTCTTTTGGAATAAACCCAGCATTCCATGAGGGCAGGTGGAAGGACAGGGTTGTGTGTACCTGTCCTGAGTTTCCTCCCCCTCTGGTCTCACCCAAGATGTCAGTATGAGAGATGGCGTGAGATTAGGCCACCCCGAGGGTGTGAGCGCCCACCTTCCCACCTCCACGGGCCATCCCACCCTCTCCACAATTAGCACTGTTTACCAGCCCTGGCCTAATTGATTCCCTCTCTTTATCTTTTTACCTCCTTAATTTTGTTATTAAGTGTGCGGGAGAGGCGCGAAAGCTCCTCTTTTCCCCATTTTGAGAAATTATACTCTTGTACTTGATCCAGCTAACAGGATTTTCTTAAATTACTTTATAAAAGACCATCTTTTAACTTTCTTCTTTCTCTCTCTATCCATTCATTAGCAGGTCTGCCTCGAGGCCCGCTCACATCAATTTCCTGGGTTAAAGTTACAAACTTAGGCAGCTCAGCTCGACGCTCACGGTGGTTTTGCGGACGAGTGGGGGTGGCTGTGGGTGGAATGGGGACAAATTATTAATTTATGAAGTATTAGAAAAATAAAGAGATTGAATTAAGAGTATTGGTCCTCTGTTATCCAGCATGGCGAGCCTCAGGGACATACTGGGGTGGAGGACATTATGCAAATGTTCCCCTAGTCTCTCTCTCTAGCCTGCTATCATCCATGCTCTCTCCATCCCTCTCTCTCTCTCTCTCTTTAGCAGTCAAACTCTGCCCTCCTATAATCTCCCCCTCTCTGTTCCTGTCTCTTTAATCTTCATCCGTCAGCACAGACAGAGACACTGTGGAGAGTGTCTCCTGTCAAAATAGCTTCACTCCAACTCACTATACTCTCTCCTCTGAAGTGACACTTCCCCCAAAAACTAAAAAAGCAAAATTAAAAGTCAGGAGAATGAATCCTTGACATCCACAGATCCTAATAAAAAAACATCAAGTTTTTATAGATACTAGAAACCAGATAGAAACCTCAACATTAAGCAGTGAGGTGCATGTGTATAATCACTGGCAATAATACAGCAGAGTCTATTATGCATTAAAATGTATTTCATTTCATTTTCATCTACATTGTCAATGTGAAACATTTAAACAAGTCCTGTATCTCTACATTCACTTTTAGGGGACCACACTTCACCTCCATGGGCGAGATATGTGGCATTTGGATCATTCCAGTTTTTGTATGTTAGCCTCTATGTTATTTAGTTAATGTTCAATCTGCTGACTTATTTGTGTTGTTTAATTAGTGTAAGGGCTCCAATTGACCAGAGGATTTGGATTTCTTCTTGTTTTGTCAGAATAAACAGACCCAACCCTTTTCATCAAATAATTCACAACGCAGACATCACTAGACGCTGCCAGTTACACATGCGTGAGTTTTGTGTGGTCCTGATCAATACAGTTGATCCAGAGGAGCTGTAAAGTCTTGGGAGGAAACACTTGAGGCAGCAGGATCTTTAATTTACAAACAGTTTTAAAAAGTAGATATCATGTGATAATATTATTGGTGTGGTAATGCAGTGACACTGTCGCATCACAGCAAGAGGGTTTCCGGTTGATGTGCTGATGTCTGGAGTTTGCATATGAGTGTTTGTTTATGTGGGTTTTCTCAGGTACCCTGGAGGGCTTGGGGTTAATTGAAGACTCTGAATTGCCCCCCCCCCCCCCAGGAGCTTTTTAAATTCACCATCTTTGGGAGTTTCTGTGTGAGGCGGAAATTTGCTGGGTTCAGGGACGGCACTGAGAATGAAGGAGGTGTTTGTTTGCATGTTTTGACAAAGCAACAGAGCTGAACTCCAATATTCATATGTTCTCATCATTTGTTATCAGTGGTTGTATCGTGAATTAAAACCTTCAACATTCAAACACTGAATAGATTGTATATACTTACATTCTTACATGCCTGTGCACGCACGCACGCGTGCACACACACACACACACACAAGGATTTTATTTCAGGATTTTATTTTTTTAACCTAAATTTAAAAGGCCAAATATGAGAGGGGTCTGTAAATGATCTTCTACAAGTTCTTGCCATCCATGTTGATAACTAACAGATAAAATAAATAACCAGGGTCGGTGTCGCCAAAAGAATGTGGATCATCAAGATGAGTAAATAACAGCTAAACGCTCTCATTTTCCACAAACACCAAGATTCACAGATATAATCCAATCTCCATATCTGCCTATTGATTTTAGGATTGTCCTTAAAGTAGAGACGTTGACGATTAAGCCGATAAAATCACAAGAAACTGAATATGTTCTTATTCTAGTAAAGACTTGGTTCAATGCACTCATCCATGATCCATAAATATCCTAATGTGTGCAAAAAAAATTGGTCAATATTGATGTTTATACAAGGAGGCTGATGAGGCCCAAGTCTAGTTAATTGAGCCTTAATGGAGGCGAATGATGAAGAAGATGAAGGGGCAGGTTGGATGATAAGAGGAGGATGACCGAGGGGACGGAGAGGAGGAGGAGGTGCAGGGCAGCGAGGTATGGTGTCAGTGACAAGGCCAGTAATCTTACAGCAGGAGGGGGAGAGGTTCCCAGCAGCACCGGTGGTGTACCGCTCGAGCGCGGTACTGTAGGGCAGAACAGGCAGGTTTGATGTTAGCAAATATTAGCTTTGTGCAGGACGTGGGTGTATTCTCTTCGACACGCTCATTGCATATTCAGAGACAGATGTTTCCGAGGAGGACGAGGAGGAGGGTGGCTGAATGAAAGGCCTGAGATGGCAGAGTTGCTCTCGGAGGAGCAAGTAATTGGCCCCTCGACAGTAGCGGCGACAGAGAGAGGCACTTACACACACACACACACACACATACACACACACCCCTTTCCCCCTTGCTCGTCTCCTCTGCCTCTCTCTCCCAGATCTGATAAAGGTAAACGTGTAGCAAATTTGTCATTTGATGAGGGAGGATTTCCACAAACAGAGCTGACATGATGAGCCTGTGATCTGCCTGTATGAGAGTCAGCAGGGGCCCAGGCAGGCAGAGATCTCAATCCTCCCTCTGCCTCTGCCCCCCTCTCCTGCTCTGTGCCTCTCTCCTCCTCGCATACTGTCACACACTCACACACACTTGGCAGTGTTCACATTGAGCCGCAGTCTCAGTAATTGCTGCCTGCCATCCATATCTTTCTCCTTCTATGTCCCTCGCTCCGCTGCCGTCTATCTCACCTCCTCAGAGACATCCTTCTCTCCTTCTTCCCCGTTTCCTCTTTTTACTCCATCAATAAAGGGCCCGGCCCTCGCCTCAGCATCACACTCAATTTCTGACTCTTTCACTTATCTCCGGGCTCCATGCCTGCAGACTGCTCAATTATCCACACTCACCTAGCTCCCACTTCTTCCTCTCCTTCTCCTCACCCATGCAATGAAATAAAAGTCTAATATTTGCAATGCCGTATTGACAAGTTAAAGGGGTTAATGGTGAAGAGCTCACTCGTAGACATGAGCCAAGTGATACAGTTGCAACTCATTCAGGTGATAACAGCCCCACTGGTATAATACAGGGATTTCGTGAGGGGGCTGGTATCAGATGGATTCAGAAGGAATAAGTTAAATGAAGTTTAGTGGCGAGGGCCCATCTGACCTCCATTACCACAATCACTCTCACTACAGTAACCCTTCCATAGAGATTACGAACACCTTCTTTCAAACGTGATCACAAGACTCTTCTCTGGACATAAAAACACATCTGCCCCCGTCCCACCACAGCTAATTGCTCTGCACTTCTGCAATTCTCCTCTTGGACGTGTACCCCCGCCCTCCATCCCTCTCTTCTTTTTCTGAGTCTTTTCCTCTTCATCTGATCTGAGAAGGAGTCACTGGGTTTGAGCCTTTCCACTCAGAGGTAATGGTCCTGCCTCTGCTTAGTCCCATGACTCTAATCCTGGGACTCGGGACCCGAACTACTGCTCTCGTCCATGCTGCCTGCTCAATGCCCCTCTGTCTCTCTCTGAACTGCCTCGGCTGACGTTAACCCTTTACCACGATTCAGTAACTGAAGAATGCTAATTAACGGTTAAGCTACAATAAGAATGGCTGCGCTCAAACTAATTATCTTGCAAGTTCATTTAAAGGACCAGTGAGTTCTTGGATTGCAACCTAGCATTTGTAAAACTTATTTGGGAGAGAACACAAATGTAAACAGTTAAGTTATTACCCAAACATCCATCAGTTTACAGACCAACTTTGTTTAAGAAACCTCCAGTAATTGAGTCGAGTAAAGTAAAGAATGTCTGCAGAATTCTGCCCACAGAACCCTGAATCTGCACCACAGCTTCTGCACAAAGAGCTGTTCCACTGTTTATTCAAAGTTCTGTGAAGCTCAAGTACGCAGAACCCCAAACTGTTTTCAATGTCATTGCTCACAACACACGGGTTGTCACGTGTTTAAATCACTCCACATTCTACTCTGCACCTCCTTGTGTCCTTAACAATACACATGACTAGCGTGAAGCCAACTAGATGAGCGGTTCTTGAGATATGCGAGCAACATAAAGACAGATGGAGATTCCTGGAATTAGAAGATAGATGGGTGAATAATTTTTAGATTCATTATTAGATTCTCCTGATACTGATGACCAAACCTCAAACTCGGGTTATCAAGTTCACCTGTTCCCCCCTTCTTCCCAAATTACACATTGGAATACATAGCTGTGTAGAACTTTCATTTTACACAAGGTAACGTGATGCTATAAAAACTACAATTGTGACCTGAAGGATCTGAATATAGGTGATAGTAGAAAGTGAATTTTACTGATGAATTTGTCACATCTCATCCAGTATTAGTATTGCTATCATTCAGGCCAAAATGTACTCATGTAGAAAACAAGCCCACAGGTCGTCTGGGTGAGCAGCATATTATGACCCATAGTTTCTATAGTAATTATGACAGAAATAAAGAAAGTTGGAAAAATAGTAACAAAATATTCTTTTGGAGGAAAGATGTGTCTACAAAACTATTGCATACATCTTTTATCCATGACCACCGGCATGACCAAACCTTATTAACAAGGTATTTGCTTTTGTAACCATGACAACAAAGGTCTTCTAACCTCAAAGAAGTTCTTATGTTAACCCAAACCACAATATTTTCCCAAAGCTAATCAAGTTGTTTTTGTCCCTAAGCCTAACCAAACTGTGGTTACTCCTCAAACTTAACCTCATATCCACTGGCCGTCGCCATGGTGACAAGGATGTGCCCATCACTATACTTCTGTGGGTCGTATCTGAGGGTAGGGACATGCAACCTTTACGGTAGCATGATGTTGGCATGTTCCCAGATATCAGCAGTTAACACAGAGAATACAATATTATCATAAGTGATGGAAATAATGGCCTGAACTATCAAATATGACCCAAGTTGTAATAAAGTGGAATCCTCCTTCCACGCTCTAACCAGGCCCGAGGCTCGCTCTCTTCCATTCTTCCTGTTTATTAAGGCAGAGCACCCTGAAACATCATTAGAAAAGAAGCTGTGCTGCCTGGGAGAGGTCTTCTGTGGTGGGAGAGAGTGGGGGAGAGAGGAGTGCGTGTGTGTGGGGGGGAGCTGAACTTTGTTAATGGAGTGTTTCTCCGTGCAAGTCACTCAGCTTTGAAAGCCAAGCCCCCCGGGTGAAGGCTCTGAAGCGCAGGAATCAGACATGCACAATCAGTTCCACTCCTTAAATCTCCTTCAGAATCATATCTATTTGAGCAGCCTTTCCTTAATTTATTTCTCTATCAGTTAGTGGGTTGTGATCTGGCGAAGTGCTCCGGGAATACGAGGCACGGCTCAATGGTGAAACGGAGAAGGTTGCTCTCTTTCTCTCTCTGTCTGTTTTCTGCTCCCTCGCCGCTTCCACACATACACTCGTACTCCCTATCTCTCCCCCTGTGCCCTCGCCATCCATTTAGGCAGCGCCTCTGACTAATTTGCCCATCACACTTGCTGTCTGGTCCTTTACGGTTGGAGATGTTTTGACGTGTCTCTCTCGGCTCGCTCTCTCCACTGGCACTGTCTCCACTATGATTAAGAATATTCTGATAATAAGCAAAATGCCAAGAGTCACCGAACGGCTGAGGAATCTGGAGTGCCACAGTGTTAGAGAGCCTGTTCCTCTGCATCAGTGGAAAGAATGTTTAGAGCGAGCGGTGCATGCACAGCGTTTTCACTCAAAGGGAATGTAATCCAGACTGCAGAAAGAGAGAGGCTTCTAGAGGGCAGATTCTTTATGCTGAGGATCAAAGAGACGCACACTCACAATGTTGATTTATACCTCAGATTTAATATTTAGATCAATTACAAACGCAGTCATATCTTATTAATTACAGGCATTTGTTCGTGGCAGTTTGCTGGATTTGTGAGTACCTGCATGGATCTAGGTGCCACATGCACGCTCCCACGTGGCCTTTCTACAGGCCTTCCAGCGGCTCGCTCCGGAGGTCGCCCTGTTTGACTCTTCCCACAATCCCCTTGGAAAAAAAGGGCATCACACTGACAGAAAGAATGTGCCAGGCCACCGCGGCAGCCCCCCTCACAACTTGCAACCCCCACAACCCCAAACCTCCACCCACTGGACTCACCAAGTGATTAGTTGGGGATTAAAATATTTGCTGGGCAAATATCTGCTTTGGCTGTCTGACCCAACATCACAGTTCAAAGACACAGGCTTAACCAACTTCTCTCTTTACTTGACAAACCATCAAGACATCACCGGACCACACCCAGTACACAGGACATGAATCGTTTATACTCGCCACAGTTCACTGGAGACGATGATGAGCATTCTCGTCTAACTGTAAAGCTTTGTGTTTAAACTGTGAGTGTAACATATGGAGCAAAGAAGTGTTGATGGATCATGTGCCTCATTTACACTGAGGTAATTACCAGAGGGGCCCGATGAACAGAAACATATGGATTACAACAAACAAGCTCTCAGTGGAAAACACCAAGCTCATGCAAGGTGGAGGAAGCCTTCAGATTAGTTTTCTTTAGAAAAAGTATCAAAACCTAAATGTAAAACTCACTTGCATTAAAAATGTAATGAGCTGAATTAACTTTAAGTGTAAAACTATATTAAGCAGAAAAATGCCCACATGAGTGTTGTATTATAAGATTATTATTATGGGTGCTTAATAATGTAAGTAGTGTTTTCATTTTGAAGCTGGTCTGAATGGAGTTATGTGAATGTTCTGTCAGGTAAAAAAATATATATTATAAATCAATCTTATGTTTTGTCACTACAGCTGTTAGTTACATGAGATGGGGTAACTAGTACAATATTAAGTTGTGGAGGATTACAGCAGCATGGAGTGGAAATATTCAAGGCAAGTAAAAGTAAGACTTTAAGGTACCTGAGTGAATGTACTTGGTCCAGAAGTAGTACTTGGTTTTATAAGTAGTATTGATGTGTATTCATGTGCCATAAAATATTTGATTTCTCAAAATCAATTCCCACTTCCATAGATTATTTTATCTCATCTCTGAATGTGCCTTTACACTACATGATAGATGTCTGTGTGTATGACAAACAACAAGTATTTTCTTTTTTAAGATGTTTTTTGGGAAAAAGGGGAGAGAGAGCCGGTTAAGGGCCGCGGTCAGAACTGAGTCCATGGCCACTGCAGAGAAAACATGTGTTTTCAACAATATAATAACTATATTATAGTTAGGCATTTAACATCTGTTCATAATGAAGAAGACTGTTGTATTTATGTAAGAAAAAAAACAATATAAAAGGATTAAGTTCAACCTTTTTGTCTTCATGTGTTTAAGCTGAAAAAAGTTGATTGCATTTCAGGTAACCAAACCTCAAACTGAACCAGTGGAGAAACTCTGAGCTGAGGCAGAAACTTTTTTTTTCGAAATTTCCACAGAAAGTGCTGAATGCACGGGAGACGAGGAGAAGTTGCCAAGTACATTATTACCCCTCAGGGCCAAACAACACGCACCCCTGAGGACTTACATCACTCAGCAAATTAAGAGCGGGCTCCGCGGCTGGGGCCGTCCACCTCAGCAGCCTCCACCTCCCCACTGAACAATACAACCTGCACCACCACCCCGCAGCATTCATCTCAGCTCTATGCCCGGTCTTGTTATTCCTTTATTATGAGTCCTAGCCACTAACTCAGGGGGCTAATATTGTTTTGCTTCCGACGGTCATTTGGCACTGAGTGTTCTTAATTTCTTGCGCCCCCTCTCTCCATCCTACCTTTCTTTTGTGTCACCCGAGGGTAGGGGCAGACAAGGCATGTCGGCAAAATGCAAAGGTTTAATTACTTTTTGTTGAATTAATTAAGGAGGAAAAACTTGTTCTTGTGGAACAAAAGTGAGGCTGGCTGGAGGCAGCGTTCAAGAACGGGCGTGGGGCACAGGGAGAGCGTCATAGTAGCCTGGTAGCCTCTGAGGATTTAATTTAGAGTGGGTCTCCTGGAGGGCCACATCTTCTGGAGCCATGGGCCTCAAATGGAGTACTTGCAGGCTCTTATTGGTACCAAGCTTACAGCTATCCATCACTGTCACGCCACCCCCGAAAACCAGGTCGCACATGTGGAGAAACTGCATCAACACTTGTGGCTCAAGGAATCTAGAAGTCACTGTCTGCAGGGTGGAAGCTTTGAACCTGAAAACTCAACTCAAACCTCTTCCCGTGAAAATAAACAATCCCCTAAGTGAGAAAAATGTTACTCTAATTTGTGATGTTACTTTGATGCGTCGCCAGGAGCTGCTCCATTGACAGAGGGGAGAGTGAATTTGTTGATGTTGTTTTAGTTTTCACACCCTAAGGGCTCCAGAGTTTGAACAAGATACATAAACTCAAACTCCCAATAATATCTTTGTGAGGGCTGGTTAAACAGGGAAGACCTTCTGTCTTCTTTACACCTAAAAACAAATCGTGAAAATATGTATTTTCTGTATTTTTGTCGCAGTCCAGCCTTAAGAAGTCATCAGTCAACTCAATCTGTGAGATCTTTGTGTTCACATTTTGTCTATTTCTGTCAAATGATGTCTAACAATTAAAACTGTTCACACTGTTTTAATTTAGGCCAAAGGTCTGTGGTTTTAAAGGGTTTTAAGTCACATTAAGTTTTAGATCTTTTATTTTATAAATATATAAAAGATCCATAATTACCTATAAGCAGATGCAGTATTTATTTCATCCCTTTTTTTAAACATTACATCAATTGTATGAAATTTGGTGCAGCTTGATGAATTTATGATGACTGTTGGGCCTTGGCGGCAGGGGTGGAACCAGGGGAGCCCTGGCCCCAGTTTAAATCTGATTGGCCCCTGAAGTGCCCCTATCCAGTCAGTAGTCTTTGACACAATAGTCACTTACTAAAAATAAATATGTCAATTTGCTTTTTCGAAAAACACAATGTACATGAACAAGGAACACTTTCAGAATACAATGATGTGCTGCTTTTTCTCAAAGGATCAGGAATTGTACAAGGTTGTTGGACATATAATTGGTGCCTCTGGGAAAATTGTGGCCCCTTAATGGGCCCTGATCCTAGACCTGCCAATGCTTGGCGGAGGTATACGCTCTACTAAGGGCCACTGTAATTAGTTTGAGTAGGAAACTGCTTTTTCAGCTGAGAATATGAAAACACTGGTGACACTGCCACTCATTTATAACCTTTTGTACATGCACCTGTCAGATTTTCCTTTTTTTGTCTAATGACAATTGTACTTGACATTTGTAAACATTTAAAACACTGAATTAACAGCATACACAGTAGGGATGTACTGGATACACACATTTTATATTTAATCTGATCTAATCTGTTTATTGCATAGTTTGAGGCCTTGTCCAAATCCAAATCAGCCTCCGTTTGTCCTTTTTATCTGGATCCATCAGCGACTGTGTGCTCCAGTGTGCCTCTACACTCTGATTTCATTTTGGAAACACTTATCTCTGTTTGTGAGACTTATGTTCTATTCCTGTCCCTGTTTTGAACCCTTATCTTCCAAACACACCATAATGTAGATGTCCAATAAAGACGTGGACCCAGAGTCTTTCAAGCACAGGAGAAGATAGTTGGCAAGAGAGATAACTACACTGGGTTGCAATGTGTTTGTTTGCGTTTTTTGTGCTTGTGGCAAAGGGGGAGGGGAAGACTGTTTGAATACTACATCCAAAGTGTGCATGACAGAAATATCACCAAATTAGATGTCTCTAATCCCTCTGGAATATGAATTAGCCTGGAATGAATCAGTCCTCAAATGAGTAGGTGTTTTGAGGAAAGAGAGGCACTGATATAACAAACTGAAGCCAGTAAACAACAATCCACAATGAAAATACAAAAAGCGGAGCGAGTGGAGCTGCCAGAGGAAGATGCCAGTGAGATCTGAGACATTACATTCAGTATCACAACAATGAGGAATAGTGCCATTATCAACTGAGGATTTTTTCGTCTCGTGTTTCGTACCTTTTGGCTTCATGTGCACAAAATCTTAGAAAAAAAATATGGAGCAGGTTTTGCCTTTGTTTTATTTGTCAGTGCATCTAATACGTGAAGTTGTAGTTCTCAAAATAACATTTATAGACAAATGCTTTTTGTCTTTTTAAACCGAGATGGAATATTGCTGGGACAAATTATCTTGTGCCGTTTGTCGACAAGTATTATTGATGCTCTTATGGTAGTAGTACTGTTAATAGTGGTAGTAGTCATAGTGCCATTATTGTTACAAAATTATTAAATGATTAAATACTAAATGGGTTAAGATATTCTCCAAAAATATTAAAAAATAATCTAATTCATAAAATAAAATGTATAGACAAACGCTGAGTGTGTGTTTTGTCTTTAAATCGAGATGCAACCTTGCAGGGCCGTGGACCCTCATACGGTTTAAACTCATTTGATGTCGACGGGGGAGAAAATGATTTTGGATTTTTTGTGATTTAGAGGAAGTGGGTTAAATGGTAGATATGCTCGTGTCGTCACTGCCAGTGATTCGGTGATCAAAGCTGCTACTTCTGCAGCCTTTGGGTTTTTCAATGTGTGCGAGCTGGAGAGCTGGTGCTGAACTAATGCCTACCATCGCCTGGGTGTAGAGTTTCTCTCCTACCGGGTGGCCATGCAGTTTAGCTCTGTGTCGCTCTGTGTGTCTGCCCACCCACAGTATATGGAGGTGTTGGGACAAATCTGCATCTCTCTGGCCCACAGCTCCCTCTCTCCCTCCTCTCTTCTGCTTTCTTTCTCTCACTCACTCGCACATAAACACACAAAGATCCACTCCACCTCTACGATGGCTGGTAAGTGGTGGCGATCGCAGCCAGAGTTAGCGCCACATCTACACGATATCTTTTTAAGGAGCATCAAACTGTTTAGGAGGAGTAACCATATGATGACATGCAGTTATTTACCTTTAAAATCAGTGAGGCATTTAAACATAGAGGCATCCTCAGTGAAATTCACTGGGACCACCCTGCCAAGCCTCTGCAGCCATGCTAATGAATTGCCAATTAAAACAATGTAGTGTAGCTTGCACTTTTTTAGAGGCACCATCTTCCCCCTTTAATCACACTATCAAGTTGTAAGATCAATAAAGCTTAGTGCTTAAGCTCTGTTTTATTTTAGGGAGGAAAATGGAGGCAGTGTACTCTGTAAATGTTCTTAGTGGCACATGTGAATTTCTTTGCACTCAAATTAAGCAGGATTAACGGGTGCAGGGAGGGGGACAGAGGGGGGAACACCGGTTTCTTCAGACCACAGCTCATGTGACAATGGTTGAGTGTGGTCAGCCAGACTATGTGTCCAGCGGTGGGCAGACGAGGGAGCTGTGACTTAGACCCCAAGACATAAAGAGTATTTGTAAAGTTCTGATTCAGCTTCAACACTGCATCCTGTCTCCAAGTCTCTGAAACCTGCCCTGATAATCACTCTTCACTTTTATTGATTCACCCTCATGTTGTTTTCATGTGTGCACAAATTTTGTTTTAAGGAGTCACTGTTTTGATTGGTTTTCCTCAACTAAGGAAGTTAAGAAGTTACACTTTCATCCACCCGGGGTTTTCATTGACATGGAAACTGCAGTCACAACGGCCAGGAGTGCTTCACTAAATTTCTTTGGCCAACCCCTCAGAGCAGGTTTCGGATATGTCTCAACCTTTACATTGAATCTTCCTGGTCAGCTGTTAACATGCTGCAGCTAAAGTAACAATGGCTTTGGCCATGGTTTGGAATAAGTGCATATAGTGAGCAGGAATTTTACATGGTTATGTTAATGATTAACTCAAAAAAGGCAGGAATGCTAACAAGTTGTGTCTTCAGGAGCAGAGTTTTCAGTGGCACAGTAGGAATTCCTGTGCTACAGACTTGGGTTTTTGTTACTTGACTTTTTACATGCACAAAAACATACATGCCACGCTAGAAAGAAAGCACTAAACCTGAAGAACAACCACAGTTGTGTTAATCTTATGTGCAATCTCTTTTTCTCCTGTATTGTTTTGTCATTAAAGTAGTTAGGCAGCTAGCTTTGTAGAAAGACAGTAGTATTTTTAATTTCAGCTACTAAGCACTGATCGGTCATCTATTTCTCAAAAGCATTTGTTTGGAACCAGCATCACTGTACACAACAAATCTGAACCAGGCTGTCTCCTGGGCTATGGAGGCCTTTCTTCAAATAAGTTTCCCCAAACCCTATTTTGGTGTTTGGGGGATGGTGACCTGCATTTCTCACTGCGTTTATTGTTTTTGTAAAATATAAGTAATTATGAGATTATAAGTGTATCAATGCCAGAAGTCAGTCAGAACCTACCATATAAAAACAATTTAAAATTCCAGTCTATGTTCATTGTAAGATGTTTCATGTGAAACAGAGCTCAGATATCATTCTCGTGGACCGTTAAATACATTTAGATCATCGTTCTGAATAACACATGCCATGCAGGTACCTATAGGAATATCATAGATAATTAATGGGTATTAGCTGTGTATAAAAGCTACCTGTGTTTTACAGAAGCTGAGATAATCCTGAGAGTATATTTAAAAAATGGGTATGAGTCATCCTGAAGAATGCTCCATCTGAGGGAAAAGCTTTATATACCGGTCAGCGATGTTCAGTGTGACCAAACAGTTGCTCTGCGTTGCTTTCAAGATGGTGCAGTAAAGAATCATTTACTGAGTAACTTGGGGCAGTTGTGCCTCAACCAAAACAGATTAAACTCTTCAGCCAAGCCTCGTTATTACCACCCTGCTCCCTCTTTCTTTTTCTTTCTCACACACACACACATGCACACATGCACACACATGCACACATCCCCTGCTCGTGTTGACCGAGAGCAAATGAAAGCAGGCAGACCCAGAGAATGGATGAGGCTGCGGCCATAGTGCGAGGAGGGGAGGAGGCCCCAGTGTGCTGAAATAGCTTAGGCTCCAAAAGAAATGAGATCCAGGCACTTATTTGTCAGGGTGTCTGCCTGCTCTTTCCCCGTCTCTGCACTGTGTGAATATGCATGAGGATTTGAGAGGTATAAATAGCGGAGGTGTCCATATTGCCACTGCGTTTTCCATCAGCACAGAGAAAGGCTTTAATGGGCTTATTATGAACCGCATTACATCACCAACAGCCAATTACAAATTCCTTAAGGGAGAGGGAAAGGCAGAGCTTACTCCTGGGCGAAGTTTGTGCAACTGACGAGACTAGTGGACCATGGTTTGGTTAAAGTACAAGCATTTGTCTTGCAGGTACCATGTTATAGCTGTAAAATGTTGCTCTATTGTTTGGTGTGAAAGCTTGTTACATGTTGATGATAACATTAAAGCCAAGTCTTTGATTTGTTCTCCATTTCTAATGTTTCAACCTAATTACTCTTCAACAGAAGAGTTGAATTTCATTTGTGACATTCACAGAAACATCTCTTTTCAGAAACAATGTATGTTTTATGTTTTTTAACTGAGCCACTGATTCTGGAAAGAGATGCTGTTCCTCATTCATCAGTCAAGTTTTTTTTAATGCTACAGACGATACATACTACATTCCACTGACCTTCATTATATAGAGATGGCATCACAGACTGAACTATCTGCCTTAGATACCGGATGAGTTAAAGCTAGGGTTGGTGAGTCGGGTAAACCTAGCAAGAGCAGGCTACATTTTGAAAACAAGCAAGCGATACATCCCACCCCCTCCCATCTGCATCTTGTCAAAGTCAGGCCCCCAAAACACACAAGCACGTACTGAGCAACAACTGCTAAATGTCGACTTTTCTGTAACTTGCTCGCTCACCTTTGGCTGTCGTCTTTAATTCAGTGATGTATGTGTCCGCGACTAAAGACTCTGTTCATGCGCAGTGAGAGCTCAGACATGTCTGCCCCCCTGCAGAGTGCACGGGGGCAGGTCGGTTAGTGACAGATAGTTACGCCAGCCAATCATTTCATTCAGCCCTGCGAGGACCACAGATTTCTTTTCAGACATTTCTATTTAATGATCAGGACATAAAGAGGATTTCAACAAATACGATAAAAAGTGTTTCAGAAACAAGTTACCAACCCTTCCTTTAACACAAAAAACATGTGTTATGTTTCAATTTAAGTCAACAGACCATTCAACATATAGTAATTGCCACATAAACGCATTAATTCAAGAAGTAATTCAGGAGCATTCTACTTCTACTACAACTCAAAGTATAACACATTTGTATGGTGTCTTATGAGGCTCTGGGCAGTTGGAGAAAGTCAGCTTGGCATGAAAAGTCAGATGTTAATCAGTGCGTCTGTGTGACAGACAGTAGAGTTTGAAAGTCGTGTGCATTTACAGCCCATTTACTGGGAGGGTGTAATGAAGGACAGTTGAATTATGGGAAGAGTAGAATAATGACCCATCCTAGAAACTGGAAAGCAGCATATCTCAGCTCATCTTCTGCTTTGATTCTCACCGTTCTTTTTATTCAGCCGTCTCTGGCAATTCAAGTCCCTTATGTTAATGAACGTGCACATTAAATCAATTGACTTCATTTAAAATAAATTTGAATTACATATTGCGTGACAGTGAAATGCTCAGTCTAGTAAGTGAACCACCTCGGAGTGTTGTCTGAGTGATCGGATCTCAGGATCACTTGGGACGGATGTTAATAGCAGGTCTGAACAGGGTTAAAGATGCACCTGTTTTTTGAATATGCTTCTAAATGCAATCTGAATAAAATCTTTGCTTATGCTGTTTAAATTTGTTTAGCAGCATGCACGCTGGCTCCTTTCCACCCATAGTTCCTGTCGGGGATTCACTCAGTCAGACTTCTGTTCCACTTTCTCCTCACAGTTCCGTCTTTGACCCAGTTTGATTCACTCCAGTCTCCTCCGTGTCCCATTAGAACAACTTCTGAACATGGCGACACCGGGATGAAACAGAACCGGAAGGAATAATGGATATATAAGTGGAATTATTCTGTGGAGATATCACATGGAGGGGAATGATGAGATGAGCAAGAGGTTGCGTCATCGGAGGTAGCGGCATCTACGTGGTAAACGGTGCATTCAAGGAGAGCATAGAAGGTCAGAAGCAGAAAGCTCCCTGTATGGCTGAAGAGAGTGAGTATAGCCGTGGGAGATTAACATGTGAGATACAGCCGGAGCCAGTGTAGGAGAGAAAGAGAGAGTGAGATAAGTTGAGGAGGGTGGGCGAGGAGGAGATGAGGCAGTGATCTCATGATAAGCCTGATAGAAAGAGGGCTCAGAGTTCGCTCGGGGAGCAGGTCGAGGGAGCTGGATGGATGCAGCAGGCAGCACATCGAGGACCCCTGCCATCAGTGGGACCCCAGCACCAGCACAGGGCCGGGCAGGTGCCAGTGCAGATGCAGATGAGCGAGCGCCGGAGAGAAGAGAAACAATTGGGCAGGGGGCAGCGGGCTTGGCATGAGGGGAGGCAGATAGAAGGAGAGAGGGAGCTGGGGAGAGGGTACCATCCCCGCCGCTCTTTATCGCAGCCATTGATCGTGGCGTGTGTGCATTGATCCAAGTCGACCATCTGCTAGAGTTAGATAAGCGTGCGAGGGCCTGGGCATTGTGCTGTCACTCATGGAGTGTGCACGAAGAGAGAGAGAGAATGAGCGAGATAGAGGGAGAGCAAGATAGAGAAAAAGGGAGTGGTGATGTTGAGGAAGGAGGGGTGCCGTGGCTGCAGGGAATTATGGGGGCAGGATTAGCCTCCTCACTTGCAGGAAACAGAATTTTAAACGGCTGTCTCCTGGCTCCCTCACACAGACACACACATGCACGAACACACGCACACATACCCTACACCCACCATGCCTTCTCCTCCCTGCCCCCACCCTGACTCCTCACACACACTCTATTACAGTGAACTTCATCAGACCAGCTCCAGTGTGTGTGTGTGTGTGTGTGTGCCCCCAGAGGCCACATGGGGGATCATCTCGATGACTTTGGTGGCCTTGAGCTTTGGTCCTCATCTTCTTCCTCACTCCTCTTGCTTTGGTGGCTCCAACCATCATAATGAAGTGTACCCCGCTTCACTGAGATCAGCATCATCATGGTGACTCTTATCAGATGCCAATCCAATACACCTGTTAAGTTTCTTTTTTGGAGATTTCTGATGCGATGTGATTGCTGAAGACAAATTACATCAAATTTTGAAAAAAAACTGCTGCAAACTACATTTACTTCTTTTACACCAAAATTAGCAGGTATACGCAGGTTTTTAAAATGAGCGTAAACATACAAAAAGGAGATGAGTGCTGCATTTTGCATGATACAAAGAATAAAGATTGCTGCTGCATGTTGTGCAGCGTCTAGACCACAAAATGAAGAAGGATTTTTTTATCACAACAGTTTGTCTTCCATGGAAATATCCAAGTAGGTGAATCTCATTTAAGGACTCTGAAGTGAGGTTTATATTCGCTTGATCATTTCTTAAAAGTCACTTTTGATCCACGAGCAAAAAGAGCCTTCAGAGCTACAATCCCCACTTTTTCAAGTTGTTCACATTTGGCTGCTTTTTTGTTTTACTGGCTAATCCAACAGGATTTAGAAAGAAACAATATGGTGTATCACAGTCAGTATTTGTATACAACCGTAAGCCCATGTGCATTCGGCTGAGTGGCACCTGTCCCCTTCCCCCTGGCCGGTCGTCTCTCTGGAAAATGGAAAACATGGAGGATTGGGGAAATATTTCGGTTACCAGGGCGACCTATAAAAGAGCAACTGCAGCAGCATCGCGGGCCGACCTGAGGGGGAGAGTGGCAGCAGAGGGAACGTGTGTTCTCGCGGCGAAAGACTCCACCGTGCCCCCACCCTCACCCCAGAGATCGCCCTATCTTCTGTGCAACTGTCTTTAAGTCTATTCTGCTCTGTTGTTGCAACTTTTTCTTTGCTCCATTTTCCTCTTTAGAATTAGCACATTGGGGTCCAACGCACAAGACCACTGCTTTGTGCGAGGGTGGGGGTGTTTTTGATGTGAAGGCGAAAGTGGTATAGAGGGATTAGTGTGGCCGGTTGGATCATCTTACAGCCGCCGACCCCCCCCCCCTCCAGACTCATGGACAATGGGGATTAAAACTTCTCTTATTCTTCGGCCCCAAACGGCAAGATGACAAAGACAGTATTCCTCTGGGTCTTTTAACACCGGGCTGCACAGCTGAAGTTGTGGACAAGGTGGGGGTTGGGGGGGGCCCGGGCAGGGGTCTTATAGAGAAAATTAATCCTATGGAATTTTCTCCTCATTGCAAATGGAGATTTGTAGCTTTTGCCTTGCTATCTCGGCCAGTCCCGCATAACGCATCAGTGTCACTCAATAGAGGATAACAGCATCCGGTGGAGGTGAATGTTTATATCTGAGGCACCCAGGGGCCAGACACAGACGATACACATCTACATCCACGGAGCAGCGCGGCTTCAAAGGCGAGGTGTCAATGGCTCGTTTGGAAAAGATATGATAGATTAATTATATTTCACTTACACCGGTGTCCCACAGCACAGCTCCTTTACAAATCGCCAGGCAGCAGCCACCATGTCTGAAGAGGACACTGAACAGGCCACGACTTCCTCCTCATCACTTCCTCATCAGTTATTCTCTGCACAGGGGAACGAGGGCACGTCTCATCTGCAATTGACCATTAAATGTGATGCGCATTGTGAATCCTCAGGTCATCGAATCATCTGAATGTCAATCACCTGACTATTATAAACCTGCCTGCCGCTCTTTGACGCCACCACCAGTCAACAAAAGGCCACTTCTATAGGGTTCAATTATGGCTGGCTCTAAAAAAAAAAAAAAAAATCACCCTGCCATCATCACATTGTATTGTTGTTGTGTTGTTGTCGCTGGTTGGCTTTATCCCACCAGAGGAAACTCACAATGTCACTCCGTTCTCTTTCACTGATGAATGGGAAGAAATTTAATGTTGTCTTTGGGGGTTGACAGCGAGCAATTTTCCAACAACAAATGACAAACTACCCCCTCCTCTTCCTCCCGGGTGTGTGTAGAAAAAAAATTGTTTCTCTAATAAAAAAAAAAAATACATCTTTTGATTGTGAGGGTGGGGATATTTTAAATATATGCATATTATCTTTCTCTCTTTCACCCTAGCCTTTCTCTCACCCCCTCCCCCCTCTCTCTCTGACACCCTCTTCTCCTCTTTCTCTCTCTCTCTCTCTCTTGCTCTCTCGCTCCCCCTCGCTCTCTTTGCAGTAAATAAAAGATTAAAATGACTGTTCTAAAAACACCGACTGGTCACCAGAAGATAATTGTTTCAGCTTTGTTTACTGTGCGTGAATGTTTTTCTCCCTTTTTAGTCCTTTTTTCTTTTTCATTGTGTCCATAATTAAAATTCCTTTATTTTCAAAGTAGTTCTAAAAGAGGGAGCTAAATTGCCTTTTCTGTGTTTACGTTGTCATTGGCCCGCTGACGGGAAGGGTAGAGGAGGGGGAGGATGGGAGACAGCAGCAATGTCCTTGGGCTGGATGGAAGATCAACTTTTAGTGTATATGGTAAATAGCAAATACTATTTACTACAAACATGTGTGTTGTGTTTGCATGGCAGGGAAGTAGTCAGTGTGCATTTTGAAGTACTCTAGTGCAGTGCCCGTTCTTAACCTGACTGTTTAGAATGGGCTGTTTTCTTGGCCTGTGTTAATGCTCTGACAGCTACTTCAGTATTATTCTCTGTCATTAGTGAGTCCTCCTCAAACAGTTCTACAGCATACTGTCACTTTTTTTATTCTTTGTATGCTGGATATTGTCTTTTGTGCAGAGTGAAGTTAGACGACTTTCAGTTCATCCTACCTGGTTTATCTGCAGTGAAGATTTTATAGTCAATATTTTTCTTATTATTCACTTGGGTGGTTTATATATTTAAATGATATAACTCACTGCTGTTATTTTTCCATACATTGCATGTTTGCTATTTTAGTTTGTTAAGCAACCGACACAATCAGCTCAATATCAAACATTGCAGCCACAAAGCAAACTAATAACAAACAGGAAGTGATTCTATGAACGTTGACATGACACAGATCAGAACCCACCACACCAATGAAAATCAGTTCGATATGATGAAATAATAATGATCAAATTATCAAAATTAGCAGTTTGACCACAATGTTGACTGCTGCTGGAGTTTATCCGAGGATGTCAAAGAAGACATGTTCAACTCGGTCCACAGATTAAAGACACGCTGCTCTAGAGCGCTGCTTACCTTTTCATTCAAATTTGATCAGTATTGAACGTATCGTGTGTCCATATTGCACCAAAATCAACACTGCACTTCACTGGACCATCAACAATACACGTGCCAACTGTGAAGCCAATAAAAGGAACAGTTTGCGAGACATGAGTTCCACATACACACAGACAGATGGTAGATACATGTACACTCAGACTGCTGCAGTCAGATTTTGCAAAAAAAGATTTAAAATCCAACTTCAAGCTTCTAAATTAAATTCCCACCTGCCCTCAGCGAGGAGGTGCACGCTGGATGGGCTAATCTAATATCTTCAAATTGGTCATTATACAAAATTGAGGTGTTGATGGAACCCAACAACAACAGTATGTAATGTGAATAGAAATTACAAGAGCCACTCTAACACCTTATAATGAACAGTGTGTCTCCTCATAAAAACACACTGTGCAAACACTGACCTGAGACATGCTGTTCTGGCACAGGCAGCAGAAATACATTTCCGGAGCCTGACTTTTGTGCACATTGATGAAGCCACGGTGCAGCTTTGCCTTTGCATACCACAACCAGGCTGGAAGTCTACACCTCCTCCTTCGCCACTGCCACCGCCTCCTCCTCCTTACACAATCAGAACTGAGAACACGTTGGACGATCAGGGAACTCATTAGAAAAAGGTGACAATGAGGTTTCACAACTCTCAGAATCCAGAACGCGGCCTCGGAGACTGACGTGCGCTGCCTTCAAATGACGACAAGACTCCTGTGGGAAGAGATTGGAGGGCCTTTTGCCCCCGATTCAAGTCTGCAAGGGCCAAGGCCAACACCACATTATAACCTCACATATAGAACTCACCCAGAGGCCAGAGACCACGAATGTTCACGCATTCATACACTCCACATAAACACAGAAACAATACACACTGACTGTGACATACAATCACAGTCCCTGCACCCCGGCTCGCAGTGCTATCCCTCTTCTGCTTAGCCAGGCACCCATAATTGAATCTCAGGTTGGGATTAATTCTAGGAGCTGCACTTGACTCGGTCAAAAACAACTATTACTGGGAGGCAATGTATTTTTTTTACAGGGCACTTCACATTGATTAGGCAATGTGCAGCGATGAGAGATGCATTGGATTCTAGATGACTGTCATTTGCATTAAATGAGGGGTTTGCTGCATCCAGGGGAGAAGGGCTGCCTGATACCAAGCGGAACAGGCTGAATAGCATGTTCCATAATGCACTGAGAGAAACACACACGCACCTGCATGCACAAATGCAAACACCAGTACACACATAGGCTTTGATGTACATACATATGTCAACCCACACATACATGCAAACACAGCTGGTTATGTTGTATGAGGGAAGGAATTAAACCTTAGAAAATGATTACATTTTAAGGTAACTTTTGTGTTTTGTAACAACCACACTGAGGTGGGTTTGCTCAAGGTTGACGATATAAGAACAGTAGAAAGCATCGACATGATCACAGTATCTTAAATGTAACTCCTCTGTTGTCATTCCAGGGATGAGCTCATTGAAACGTAGTGTGATCTCAGGGGAGCTGGTGGACCAAAGAAAACTACCGTCTGCTTCATTTCGGGGTGAAAAGAAGAAGAGAGGCGAGATGATGGAGGGAAAGGAGAGAAGGCAGAGCTGGGTGGTGGTGGTGGTGGGCGGGGAGGCAGGAGGTGGGGGACTGAAAAAGGCCCTCTTTCAGTTTTGAATGAGAGCAAGAGAACGTTTCTCTTGCCTCCTCCCGTTGTGCTGTCAAACTCGATCAGCACCGAGGAACAGTGACGCTGCTCGCTTCCCAGACTCCCCCTCTGCACAATGGAGTCTGCGAGGACCCACCATGCATTTCACATTCAATTTAGCCCTCCCCGGGACATGGCTGTCAGGGTCAGCATCGGCGGTAGTACACAACACTGGGGGTGGAGGCCGATGTTTTGGACTGTGGCAGGTTTTTGAGGGGGAGGAGGGGTGTAATGACAATGCTGATGTTTTTGGGCCCGTAGTCCAGAGAAGGGGTGCTGGTGCTGGTCAGGTTGGAGGGAGGCTGGCAGGCACAGAGGATCCTCAGAGAATGGACAGGAGATTTGGGGTGAAAATGGGGGTGATGGAGGGTGGCCTCTTCCCAGTAATAAAAAAAACTCCAAAAGAAAGGTCTGGCCAGGGCCTTTATTCGATGGAGCTTATGCTGCTTTCCATGGGGTCCTCAATGGGAGCTGGGAGACTGTTACTCTGCCGAAGCCCATTAGCCAGCATTAGGAGCGTCCACGCACCCGCACAAGGAGATTTGAGACAAACCCTAAACAGACCACAATAACCACGAGGTACAAGGCTTGAGCCTTAAGACCTCGGCTTGGCCTAAAAGGGCCTTGAATAGACGCGCCCCAAATCATGTTGTTGAACAAATCAGGTATTAAGGAGAGAGGAGTTTGTCTGAATTTACTTTCCCTAAAGACTTTAGTTAAGCTAGTTACTGCGGAGCTTTAGTTAGGCGTCAGTTGCTTGTGTGCGATTGTGCAAGTGTGAGGGGCCATCATTCTTCAGACATCTTACACTATGACACCCTGAAACCCCCCGGCAACATAAACCCTTCCATCTCTACCCCCTGTCACCCTCACATGTATAAACACAGCCGCACAGAAGCCTAAATTCACCCACTCCAAACAATGGGCTGCTATTGGCAATTAAATGGCATTTGGCGACTCAGGGTGCAAGTTAATGGTATTACTGTTGCAATTCTTCTCCTGAATGGCAAAAAGGATTTCCCTCTCCACCAATAAAGCACTACTCACTGTCTTACCAGCATTACATAGCTTACCTTGGGCTTATGATTCACGGCCTTCCGATTACCATTTGAATATTTCCCCTTTTCTGAAGCGCTGGCAGATGTAGTTTTAGGTGCCACTGGGCCCCCCGGCTATTCATCGCAGAGGAGGCCAGGCTGTCGTCACTCATTCCAGGCTTGTCGGTCAAGCTGGCCCGGTGCTGTCCCACAGCCCATCACTGGACAACCACCCAGGTAGATAGGCTGCACTCTTTGCTCACACATTTGTTTCTCACACCCTATAGAAGATTTACGCATGGAGACAGTCATGCATAAACATGCAACATTAGCTTTTTACGATAAATACCATAAATTCTTTCAGGTATTATAGATGCTTTGCAATTTGAGAAGCCCTTCATTGAAATTTGTTATTGCATCACAGAAATCATTTTAAACTACCTTTACAAAATTTAAATTAGCAAGATGACTGAGACAGAAAAAGAGGAACCATTTTTATTCTTCACCAGTGGCTAAATAATTTGCCTCCAATAGGTTTCCCATCTCTCTCTTTCTCTACATCTCTTGTTTGTCCAGAGATCCGGTTTGGCAGGCGCCTTTTCTATGGACAAGATGCTTTGAGAGGAATATGAAAAGGCAGATTTAAAGGTGACGGCTGGTCAGAGGGGGGAGAGAGAAAGAGAGCTTGGTTATCACAGCTCTGCGACTACATTTAGAAAGCTCCCTCCCCTTTTCACCCTCAGCTGAAATGAACAAGGGAGGAAATGCTGAAATTTAACAAAGTCACAGCGAGAAATGTCTGCCTCCGACAAAGATGAATGAAATGATGAAAGGGATGAAGAGCTCGCAGAGAAATATCAAATGTATTTCTCGACTGCTCTATTCATTCACACATTTATTATGGTCCGAGGCACATTTCTTACGATATGGAGTGAGCCTCAAACTTTATTACAGAGCTCCTGCCAAACCTCACATGTGTGCGCGTGTATTAAAATATAATCTTCCTGCTCCGAAATGGAACAAAAGACTGCGCATTTTGTTGTAGCAGCCAATAAATAATGATTCCCACTGAAGGAGTAGGGATGATGGTAGGCCAAGGACAATACATAGGAAAGGCTTGCAGATCAGTTGAGGGTTTGTTTATAGATTTGGTTCCCACAAGCACTAGTGGGACTCCCTTAACTTGACAGACCAAACAGATCGGGCAGAGAACAGAGCGGGCCCTGTCAATAGTGAGGATTATGGGAACGGCTGTTTGGCCTCCAACCATTTTGCCTGCCAGAAGACACAAGAGGGCTCCAGTCTGATTCAGTTCCACTCTTATTGTCAAGTGACTCTGGCGCTAACGCTAGCAACCAGACTGACAGTGGTTTGGCCATTGACCTACTGTAAACTGAAATGCAACAATTGACATTCAGAGTTTTGAAATATGAATATTTGAATTTGATCAGGTACTATGTGCTCAAATTCTGATAATCAATAGGCAGTGTTGGAGGAAGTAGTAGAACATTTTATCAAAGTAAAAGTACAAATAAGGAGACAAAAATGAACTCAAGTAAAAGTACCACAAATATTTCTACTTAAGTAAAAGTAACCTATGAGAGAAGTGGTTTTCACAAGCAGCATAATAACTTTTTGGAGTCTGGTGCAGAGCCTTCTTTAGATTTTCGTTCGATCATTCTCTGCTTCTTAAATGTTCTTTTCAGTTTCTGTGATTTCTGTGTGTGCGCCATAGACTGTATGGTGTGCACACAGCACTGCAGTCTCATCCCCTTTTATGGGCACTGGTGGGGTGTTTACCTATCCTAATTTGGAAAAACTTACATGCTTTCAACCTACGAAGACATGGCATTCAGAAATGTAAGAACATAAATGCATCATGAATCTGAAAGAGTTTTATTAGCATACTTCTTGAGAACAAATTTAAGAATATTCTCAAGAAGTACTTGATGAATGAGACCCATTGTTTATTACTTTTAGGAAAACTTATGTTGCAATGATGCAATTCATTGTAAAAATGTAGTGGAGTAGAAAGTGTAGATATTTGCTGATATATGAAGTACAAGAAACAAATGTACTTAAGTACAGTGACAAAGTAATTATTCTTTAAATCCAACCACTGTCAATAGATCACTTCATCATACATCATGGCACTGACTTTACATAAACTGTCATCATTAACTTCCATAAATTCGAATAAAATATGTGCACCTTGCAGAAAGATGGTGTCTCACTGGCATTGTTCTGCTCCTCTGGGACCTGACTGGTATTGCAGTGCAGTTTAAGCCATTTCAGCCACGGCTATGATCTTAATTAGCTACACCTAAAGCCCATCTCTTCCCCAGACAAGTCTAATTAAGCCCAGCGCCTTTCCCCCAGCCAGAGCCCCTCTGCTGGCTAAAAAGAAACCCGCAATCTCTTGTCCAAGGATTACGACCTGGGATACATCACAAGTAATCATCTTTCCCCGCAGCCCCCAAAACCCTTGGTCGCTGCCCCCCTCCCATCCTTGTTTCATGAAAAGCACAATACTATTTCACCACTAATTTGCTGTGTGTGTATTAAACAGCCTCTTCACCCGAGTCAAAGAGGAGAATCCCTCTTACAGGAGTCTTAATAAGTCCGGGGCAGAGAGGCTAACCGTGTAGCAAAGAGCAGTCATTCCTTTGTACGTGGCAGCAGTCCCTCAAGCTAAACGGCTTGTTATTAGTAGATGGGGGTGTAGCTCGCCTGCTTTAGCTCGAGCAGTGTCTCTTGTCTCGCCCTGTAAGAACTTTGTGTGAATGCTCTGAAAGGCGCGCTTTCTTAATTGGATAGTTTCCTTAACCCTGGCGAGGATCTTTGATCCTTATTGTAAACTTTCATTGTTGTCCGTCTGTCTTACGGCAGCTACTGCGATTGCTCGGTCTCATCTTAGCATCCTAAACTCCTTAGTGTTGGTATCAGCTCAAGCTCTTAGCGCTGGATAAGCCCTTGCTAATGTCATAATGGTGATGATTTGGCTGAGCCCTCCGGCGTTATGTCAATTCAGCCGAGGAAAGTAAGAGCCACAATTAACAGAAATTAGCTAAATGCTGCTGAGTGGTTCTGCGTATGTGAGGTCAGGGTGCTGACCCTGACAACCCAACACTGTGCTGCCAATCACTTTTATTTTCACTGATGCAGATGTGATCATGTGGATGTGAGCATCAGGCAGAACCAGTGAGTTAATTATCCAAGTAGCTGTCAACAGTAATCATAGGCGATTTTATGCTTTTTTGCCTCATCATCAGTTCACCATGAACATACTGTATGTAGCCCAAGTATAAACACTTAGAGAAATAATCTATATATTCATGAATGGTGAACACTGAGGCCACATAAGAGGGTCCATTAGGAATTCTATATGATATTAAATAAAACAGCATTTAATACTTCAAGGCAAACCATTTAAAGGTTTCAGTATTTATAGCTGTGGTAACTAAGGGAACCCAGTGGAAGGTGTTATTGGCTCCACTCACAGCTGTGCACTCCCACTTTGAAGTTCCTTGACAGACTTGTGGGTCAGACCTCCTGAGGAGAGAGAAAGACTCAATTCATCAGAGTGCAATAGAAGTGAAAGTAGAATACTCCTCATGTCCAATCACTGGGGGGGGGGCTGAGGAAGAGCAAGTGTGTGAGGCTGGAAGTGAGAGTGCTGCAGGAAAGTTGGAGCAGAGCGGAGGAGAGGAGAGTGTGGGGATCTCCTGCGACGAGGCCGGCCCTGGGTGGTTCTTGCTGAAAGCCTATTTGTAGATGAAAGTGCAGCAGCCCTAGGGTCCACTCACATAGAAACACGAGGCCAGTGATTAAGGGGGCGCGAGGGCAGGACGGCCCTTTAATTTAGGGCTGCGGAGAGAAGGGGGGGGCAGCACTGGTGTATCTGTAGCCAGACAATGGCGATTACCTTCCTCTTTATCTGGCGGAGAGGGGGCTTTGAGAGAGCAATCTGAGGAGCGGAGGAAATGGCACGACACAGGATTAGTGGCACAACAGGACGGTAAATTAAATGTTGGAGATGAAAGAATGAGGCTCTGACATGCATCAATAGAGAGCATTCGCTGCATTCTAATAACAGCAGCCAAAGAGAAATACCTGTAGAGATTAGTGTGTGTGTGAGGGAGGAAGGATACCCAATCATATAAATGACTTTGGACGCCTTTTGTCATGTGACAACCCTCAGCTAGGATGCAAACATAAAAGGTGTGTTTGTGATCGCGAATATAAACCCACTATGAAGAGTGTGTGTGTGTGTGTGTGTGTGTGTGTGTGTGTGTGTGCGCGTGAGAGAGAGAGAAACTGTGGCAGCAGGTCACAGGTGAGCCATCTCTTCCTGAAGGGTGTTGGGATGCAATGGAGCCTTTAGACTTTTTAGACATATTTATTCCAAACTGACCCAACACAACTTCTGACACACTGGGGGTTATCATAATCCTTATCATGCCCAGGTGACATATGAATGTGGACCACTTCAGGCCATGATGCAGCACCTCTAGACTTCTTGTGGCCCAGACAAAATGAATGTGAGCCTAAAGCTACCCACATGAGAATAGCAAACGTGGCCCAAATATCCTATATTTGGAGAGCATGCAGTGCAGTGCCGATGTATGGGCCGGATGACAGTGTGGCCCAAATCTCGGCCAAAGCTGTTTTGCTATGCAGGGAAGATCTACTTCTCTGACCAAAATGTTTTTCCTCAAAAATTCAATGCCCATTACATATATTCATGTGTCACAGTTTCTGTTTCTGGGCCCCGTAATTATTTTTTTTTTTTACAATCATATCAAACTGGAATCTCCCTAATCTCCATATGTCCACAGTAGTTTCCTGCATTTCCACTGACTTGCAACAGACGTCTCAGGAATTTGTTACGAAATGATTCCATTGCGTAAGATTATGTGAACCCCAGACCTAACTTAATGTGGGAGGATTGTTACAATCAGCTGCTCAAATAACACATTTTAACGTTATACATCACAATTTAAATGAAGTGATGTAATCCATCATTTTTATAATTCTGAGTAAGTATTCATACAGACCTCCAATGCAAATATCAACCTCCCTCTCTCTTCCAAAATCTAAAAGACTTGTTGGACATATAACACTCATTTCTGGCTGCTTCATTTGAATATCAGTGTGCATGTGGGTATGTCATTTATGAATCTGGCATGTATCAATAAAAATGTTGCTGTGAAGCCACGGTACCTCCAGAGGAAGGTCGCTGTCGACTCCCACATGACAACAAACACAGCTAAAGACTCCTACACAACAACACAACACTGTTCCTACACTCAGCCCCCAACATTACACAGTAAACCCACATTTAACTCCTGAGTGGGACTGCTCAATTTAGTCAAGTCAGGTTTAGTCACAATGCACATTTTGAAAACAACCTGTGTAGACCAAAAGTGCTGCACAATAAAAAACAAGAGGAAGAAGAATAGAATTAAATAAAATACATTTGTGTTTGTTAAGCTGTTATGTCCTTTCTTCTTTAAGCTCTACCCAGATGCCACCTCTGACTTAAATGTTTTGGAAATGTTCCTGTTGTTGTGAATGTTTCTGATTCACATATCTCCTGTTGTGTTCTTCATGTGTGAAAGCCAAACCCTGGAAAATGCTCTGACCCAATTTCTAAGACATTTTCAGGAGGCTTTACACAGTCAATATAAAATTATGAGACATGACACCAGAATTAAAAGTTTTTGCAAAAGTTTTTTCCTTTGCATCAGATACAGTTTAGACATTTACAAACAAAAAGTAAAATATTCAAACATATCCAAGTCATCATTAGTGGAAATCAACGAGCACAAACATTCTCATTAGCGTGTCGCGCTGTGACTGACAGGTATTAAAGATTTTTCGAAAAAGTGAGTGAGTGAGTGAGTGAGTTATGAAGAGTAAAAGTAGAAACGCAGTGTCTGATGTTTGAGCGACAGCTGACAGGGAGAGAGAGAGCAGGTCCTGAATGCACAGGCAGAAATGATTCAATCAAAGAGTAGCTTTATCTAGGTTATTACTACACTGAAGCAGGATGATGAAGAGGAGGTTCGCCTTAATCTTGGCCACAATGGAAGGGAACAAAGGCGTACTTACAAGCACTATCAGCCACAAATATCAAATCAGCTCGGGCTGCACCTAATCCTGCCAGACAGCGCTGTTGATTCAATGAACCTGCGGTCAGAGACATACACGGCAAAATGTGAGGTACACACACACACCGACTCACACACATGAACATGGTCGCTCACACAGATGGCAGCAGTTTACTTTCAATTAGGTGAGAGCTACAGTGCGTCTCACGGTTTGTGTCCAGCCTCCATTCAAACTGATATAATTTAAAATCAAATTGACCAAAACATCATCACATTAAGAAAACTCTATATCCTAAATTTGTATTTTCTCAAAACCTTAAACTACCACTGTACAGCACCTCAAGCTATTCCCTGATAAAAGGCTGCTACAAGATCCATGGCAGCCTACGTGACCTTTGAACTTCTAAACAGCGTTTTCCTCGGGGGCCTGTCCACAGGAACATCAGTGGTGGTGGGAACGTCCTTGTTCAGGATGGCACTTGGCAGAGGGAAAAGGACACTGGCAACTTCATTATCCCACAATAACAGACTAATTATTGTGTTTGTTAGCAACAAATCAGAGCACAACAGACTGCATGTCCCTGTCCTGTTTTGAGCATCTTAATTACTTACACACACACACAAACACACACACACCCATCCCTTTCTCTGCTGCCACTGCTGCTGTTGTTATTTTGCATATAAAAGGAAACAGCTAATTGTCTGGACTATAAATATTCGGCATGCAATTAGCGTCCTGGCCTGCCTCTGCGTTGTGTTATCACCTCGCTGTTTGGTGCGCAGTGCAGACCGCACACTCAATTCTCCATATCTAATGGGAGTTTGATAGCAGGACAGAACCTTTGTTTCGAACAACAAATGACAGCGAGCGCTTCCCTGTTGTCTCGCCCCTCCACTTGGCTTTTGAGGAAGGAACACATCCACATCATCTCTTGAGAAGGAGAGCAGTAAAAGGTTAATGCCTCACAGATTATACCTGTGGAAGGTGTGCTAAAGGAAGACTTAAATGAACATGACCGTATCAGACAGCTCTTGGTAACAACAAAGCTGGCTCTTCTATTACAAGTGAACGGCTGGGAATTAAAAAAAACACTGGCCTCAGGGACAAGGAAAAAGAGCAAAAGCATGAGAGAGACATGAGGAGGGGGCAAGGGGGTCAAAACACCAGGGTACACTGACACTCTTCCACCTCACCTAAAATCAAAGAGAGTGGGGTAGGGGAGAGAAGAAAGACAGCTGGGGTGGATGGGTAAGAGGGCCTTCACGGATGACTGCAGCCCAGTTTGAGCTGCTAAAGTGCGGACATTGGACCTCTTTCATCTCACTTCAGGGTCACTGTCCACAGAGGGAAGGGTCCTGTCATCCTGCTCTCACTTCCCGACGGCGAGCTTCCCAGCCCCTCGAGATTACCACCTATAGCTGATCCACAGCACCCCATGAAAGACACAGTAAACACAGCAGGAGTAGCATCAGGGCTGCGAGCGGGAGAGTTAAGGTATCACGTGGTCCGAAGCAAGTCAGAAAGAGGCCTTTACTTTACGAAGATGGATGAGGCTAAACAGGTCAGGCCGACAATGATCACTGGAAGGAGCACATGGAGTTAAATGCATTTGTGGAGAAGCTACAGTTCTTGCACATGCCCGTTTTCGCACACAACAATGGTAATGAGTTAAAATACAAATGAAAGCTCTTGAGACCACTGCCCTCCACAGTGGGGGAAACTAGCAGGTGAAGATTTGATGAGGAGGAAAGAGGTGGGGAGTTAGTCAGACTGACCCCCAGTCTGTGTGGAGAGGCTGACTGGAGCCTGGACACTCGTTATCCTGAGGGCTCCTAATTGGGACGACCAAGGCCTGGCAGTCTGAGAGAGAGAGAGAGGGGAGTCAGTCTCAAGATCTGGGTTTGGAGAGGGGGAGCAACAAGGGGTGTGGGAGTTAATGGCGAAGGGGGCTTTCCAAGTCACATGAAAGTTTGTGGGGATGAATGTACCATAATTAGATTAATAAGTAGCTTAATTTATCGCAGCAGAGGATATCAGCGGCTCC
Organism: Paralichthys olivaceus; assembly: GCF_024713975.1. Taxonomy (NCBI): domain Eukaryota; kingdom Metazoa; phylum Chordata; class Actinopteri; order Pleuronectiformes; family Paralichthyidae; genus Paralichthys; species Paralichthys olivaceus. The sequence continues at coordinate 15,443,693 of NC_091104.1, read as the reverse complement.
ACATTAGAGGCAGGCCAGAAGATTAGCCTCGATCGGCGTTTCCAAAACACGATTAGCCCCCCAGCACAAAGACCAGGCTCTTTCACAGGTTCCTACCACAAGGGCTGGGATTAGAGAAACATGTTGAATAATCAGCAGTGCCCCTACATGCTCCTCAAGTCTGCACCGCAGCTGGGGGTGCGGCGCAACCCTTTGCCCCCTCCCTGTCCTGCACACAACACTTATCAATTAGATTATTATAAGGCCAATTAAAGTCAAGAGCAGCGACACTAACACCAGGTTTGCCTGCACCACCCAGGCTCAGACACAAACCTGCACGTTCACCTGTACCTGCCAATACATGAATCATCCTTTAATCATCTCAAGAGAGTGAGTGAATATTCAACCACTGGCATTTGCCAACAAACTCAAGCCCATTCAATTTGCATCTTGGTGTGTCTGTATGGTCACTAAGTCATTTGGAATATCCCAGGAGCCCCTGGTGACACACAGCTTCATGGCTAATTGATTGTTCCCCCAATCTCCCCTAGAATGCCAATAAAGACCTCAGCATATGTTCACTCCAGTCCCAGCCACCATCCGCATGCTTCATGAATGCAGCGTTCTTACTAAGCTTTAGATCCCTTGATCCTCTACATCCTCCACATCCGGCCTCTTGTTTGACAAAAAAAAGTGGATGAAAAAAGAAATCTGATGGGCCCAGAGCCAAGATCTTTGCAGAGTAGCCCGTCTTTAGTAGAGGGGTTGCAGCTGGTGGTGATATTTTGGCAAAGCCAGTAGGTGCCTATTACCTCAGAAGAGAGAGCATCAGCACTTTAAGACCTCTGAGCACCACACACACCATCTATGCCACTCCTGCTGCCTTTATACTCCTATACTGCTGCAGAATCTCTGGATTGCAATTACAATAAAGATATCTATCAACAAGAGACTGCTGCAGATCTCTGAGTGTGAACATCCAGTCATGAATTCAGACCTTCTTCACCTGAGCGTGCTAATAAATCACCACCCTATCAACGAGAGAAGTCCTGTTTACCCTTGAAAAACCAGCAACTTTTCCATTTCCCACTGCTGTGCCACCGCTGCAGACCAATTATCCTGTGTGACTATGCAGCGCCATGCATTGGTGACAATGTGCGCAGAGTCAACACGTCCTACAGACTGAGCTCGCTGGCAGGGGCCGGCTACGGCGAAGCCGTGGTCCACCCTGCTGCACAGGTCAGTAAAGCGGGGCTCACCTCTGTTAGCCGAGCCGGAGGGAGTCTGTGGATGAGTGTGCGTGTAAGACTGTGTGCTTAGGTTGTTGGGTGTAGAGATCTGAACAGATCACATTAACTCCAACACTATTCTCCCCCCACCCACATATACACTGTTTAGAAGCTACTACCACTACTACCCATGGATTTCAGATATGGAGTTTTCACCATTATGAGAGTTGATAAGGTAAAGGTAAAATACTCTTACAAAGGATTTTTACTTTTCAAAATATATCCACCATAGACGACACATCTCCCCTTCCTCCTAAAATCCAGAAATGAAGACATCCCAGATAATTAAGCTGACGTCTTGAGCATTTGGAGCCAGAGTCTGTGGAGTGGCGGAGGATGGAGCCATTGTGTCGAGGTCCCGTCGATGTACATGTTATATATAAATAATACATTTACTGGGAAAAAAAGAGCACTTGAAGAAAAATAACAGAAACCATATTTATTGACTTTCTAGTCCATGTTCCATCCACTAACATGGAGGAGTCAAGTATTATTATCTACACTGAAGCCAGCCAGGGAGGGCGATTAAATGCTTTGGCTTCCCTTTTTTTTTGGGGCGGGGGGGGCGTCATGTCGTCCATCTTAATATACAGTCTGAGATTGACCTAATATATATTTGGTGTCAGCAGTTTCTTATCCATCATCATTCCTTAACTAAACCTTTAAAGCTCTTTATTATATGAAATAGTGCTTAAAGTAGAAATCAAGCTTCGTTTAATTTTTTAATTGCTATCTTGACCTTTGAAATCCCTCGGTGGCATCAGATTGTTAGATTCAAAGGGTGGCTGGAGTTAAGAAGAGGACTTACCCAGTTAGAAAGTCACCTGAGAGGAAGAGACAAAAAGTTGGACATGAGAGGTAAAAAAAAAAAAAAAAAAAAGAAAGAAAAATCTGAAATCAGTTTAGATAAACAGTATGTGCTGTGAGAGACAGTGAGAGACGTGGACGAAACATACTTTACTTTAATTGTGACTGAAAAGTAAAGGAAAACTCTAGGATGAGAATAAAGACGTTTCTAGAGGTTAGCGTTGATAATGTACCGAGCTATGATTGCCTTTATGGAGCCGCTGTGTTGCCGGCTACACCAGTGGTCAGCCAGCTCTCTCCGAAACCTCACCCCAGCATCACGGCCCAGCACCCTCTGCTCTGTGCTCGTTAGATAGCAGCTGCTACGCTCGTTCCCGGTGAAGCAATGTCTGTTGCTGAACAAACGAGGGGAGAAAACAAACAAACCCTGGGCTTGATCATGCCACGTGCAGCGTGTGGCGTGTTGCGCGCCTCTGCTCCGCTCCGCTAGCTACCCCGGCAGCTAGCCTTCGCTGTGCACCAAATTAGAAACCCTCGCCATCAGGCAGACAGCTGGCAGCCTTCCCCGGGGAATGCCAATTAAGTTTGTAAAACATTTAGACAACAAAACTGTACAAGAGAAAAAACATCCCACGGAGGCGGTCGTCCCCGCAACTCCCAGCAGTCCTCACCATGACCCCCACTGCCGCCGTGCATCCGCCCCCTCCATCTGCAGCTACACCACCTTAGAGCGCACGCAGGCCACAGAGGACAGCAAATATGCTCAGAGAAATACATGAATACCAAATCAAAGCCATTGATTTTGTCATGCTAATGTGTTGTTATAGCAAATTAAGAGATGATGTTTTATTAATAAGTTGGTGCCTTCTCCGTCAGATAACGATTGGCAGCGGAGTCTGCTCCCGAACAGTCACACGTTCATTGACAGATGCTACGACGCCGTAGATTTGACACAGTCGCCCGCTTTGACAGTTGTACACTCAGTGGAGGAGAATGAGCGGCCATTGTTGGCGTCTTGTGCCACACACAGTGTTGTAACAAACTCAACCAGTAAGTGCAGCTTCAAACTTCAGCACCGATCAAGTGTCCAAAATGGTAACCTGAGATTTTGGCCTAGGGAGGAAAAGAAAAAGCTGGGTAGGGATTAGAATAATACCTAAGTAGCTTTCTGAAAATTGAACCCTTGAGTAGGAAAGAAATATGTTGGCCTTAGGCAGAGAGTGTGACCCACGCTCTCTGCTGCTGAATGCTCGGGCTAAGACTTGTTTGTTCATCCAGGCGGCCCACTCCACAGCTGTATCCGTGTGACACACCAGGAAGTGACAGACAGAGTGACAGCGTGAGTAACTAATTGAGACGGGAGCCTTAAGTAAATGGAAGTGGGAGAATGCCCTCGTCTCCCTGCGCACACACACACACACAAACACGGAGCACTATCCCTGCTTAGGGCATCTCTATTAATGTTAATTAGTCGAGCAATGATTAATGCAGAAGCTAAATGAAGTTATTTCATGTAATCAGTGTTTCCTTTGAAAGATCATTCATTATGTCAATACAACTCTGTTTGAATTCCTTTAAGACAACATTGTTACAGCGAGAGCGGAGAGGTGACGGATCTGAGAGACCGAAAATGAAGAAGAGACGCAGCGATGAAGAACGCAGCCTGCAAATTATCGAGCTCTCCACACAGACTCAATTCAGTCTTTCATGGCAGAGGTTTTCTTTCATCTCTTTCATTTCAAGAAAGCAGGAGTTTCAACTAAAACACCCTTCTTCACTTTACTCTCTGACAAACACTGGTTCATTAATGTTCACATGTAAAGTACTTGTCGCTCCATCACACGTGTTCTGCTACATTAATAAGTAGCCAAAAATGACTGGCACAAAATATCTACAGCTGTGTATTAAAATTTGCACTTATGTCAATTTAATTTTTACCTAATTATTATTATCAACAAATTGTAAATCACCACTTCCACATATGAAATGTATGTTAAAGTGACTGTGACTGAAAATGTTTAATCTCAATCAGAATCATATTCAGGTTTTTGATGTTCAAGGAAATTGCTTAAGTGTTTGGTGCAAAACATTCTTCGAGAAAGGGGGGGGGGGGGGGGGGCTGGAAATTAAATTAAAGATTACCCCCCTAAAAATATTTGATTCACAAAAACCGGATCATTATCCGAATACACACTTAATTTCACCTGTTCATAGATAATAGCCAACTACACATGAGTTTTTTTTATAAAGATCGCAATATGATTTCTTGAGAAATGTATAAAAATGTTGCAAAACTGACAGGTGGAAAAACTGCCTGCATCGAATCCCCTCAAAAAGTTAATGGTTCTTCCATTAAACATCCACCAAGTGTCAAGAAAAACAATTTATCCTGTTGACAGACAAACAAATGAAAACATAACCTCTTTGGGTTTTCTCTCTGCTCCCTGTGGTCAATTTACAACATCATCCTCTTTACTTGATATTTAGCATTTAAACCACCGTCTCTATAGTACTGAAGAAAGGGCACATAGGTGGAGCAAATCTTTGGCCACTGGAGGCAGTGCAGCACAAACACTCTACATTTAACTTTCCAGCGCTCCGACTCTGTCTCGTAAATCAAGAGCAGCAATCAGTAGATTAAACTGTTGCCATTGTCAGTGTCTGTGCGCCCGACTTCCTCCTCCTCCTCTCTCTCATCATCGTCGCTATCAGATGACCTCTCTTTCCACGGATGGCTCCAGAGCAGACACTGACAGCTTCATAATTCCCCCGACAAACAGCTCAGTAAATGATCACTTTGGCCCTGCGTTAACCACCAGACTGGATGTGAGGCACTCGGAGCCAGGAATGAAGCCACAATTTAATTTCAGCCGACTGTGTGCTCCATCTAGATATACTTTTATTAAGAAATGAAAGCTGCTCATTTTAGATAGAAGCAGTGTAAATGCACAGACGGCTAATGGAGTTCCATTTTAGAGAGGGCCTTCTGCTTTTTGGGGCTTTTAGAATCTAATCTAGTCTATTGTCAGGAGGGTCAGGGTGTATAATCATCCTTAACCTTGCATCAGTGCCATAACCCCCTTCTCTTTCCTCGCCCTCCAACAATTTAGACATGATTTTAACATAATAACGGGACTTTCAGCATCCTAGTCACTGCACCTTCTACCAGAAAAACCACAACTAATGGGATCTAATCTATACAATACGAGACATTAATATATATGCAAATCAGCCAGAGCTACATCTCTCTCGCGGGGAGATATAGGCCGAGTTGGCATACACTTGTATCAATTCTGTCACGTGTCACTTAGTTGTTAATTACTGTTAACGCTCCTAAAATGCAAATATATGGTTCTGCAAACGCTGCTGCACATGTTTCCTTAAGTAATAATGTTCATAGGAGGAAAAAAAGGCCCCTTCCCTGCCCCCCCCCGACTGAAGGTCCAGCAGTGTGGAGGGAATTTGAGGCACTGGGGGTTGAGGGTTGCAGGTCGGCTGTTCAAAGCCACTCTGTGCATTGTTGGGCAGTCGGGGATTAGGTCTCTCCAGGCTGCAGAATTTGCTTTCTAATTAAAAGGGATAAGATGTAGAAAAATAGCGAGGGGGCATTACTACTGTAGAAAAGAAGGGGGTTGGAAAGGAGAAATGCTGAAAAGAGGGGATAGAAGTTTGTAGTGTCACCAACTGGTGTTTGATCACAAGACTGAGCAAGAGTTACCAACCTCTTGTTCTGACGCTCGCTGCCCATTTTTCCCCTCCGCTCTGCAGCTCCAGCTCCAGCCTCATTAACACAACCACTTTCAACCTCAAACAAAGACTATAAAGTCACATTTTTTCCCTTTCCACCAACTATTATTGTATGAAGGTGGTAAACATGCATTTTTATTCTGTTCCAATCTTTACTCTGTAAATTATCCAGTTATTACTATAATGAATACAGAGTTGACACAAAGGACACTAGCACTAACTTTATTGCATGTAACTGGGGAATCATTTATTTCATTTTGCCATATGCAGAACACATAAAACAAATTTGAGCAACATGCACTTAACTTGAATACTAAAATTTGATGCAGCAAAAAGGAACATTTGAGCATTTTGGGAAATACACTTATTTGCTTTGTGGTGTAGAATCAGATAAAGAAGATTAATACAAATCTCATGTTTGTACGGTAAATATTAAGCTACAGTCATCAGACACTTGAATTATTTGAGTCCAAAGACTGGAAACAATGAGAAAATAACAACTACGCTCCATCCAAAGGTAAAATCTGTCCACCAGCATCTCGAAAACTCTCTTATTTAACACATTGTTTCTAGTTTCCCTAAATTGATGTGATTCAGTGTTTTGCAGCAGTTTACAATCCCAGCCAAGAAATAGTCTGACACAAAGCTCCCACTGAAAATGGATAAGGAGTTTTCAGTTGTACACTTTTGACCTCTATGGAAGAGTATTGAGGGCATAAAGGCATAAGATAACAAGGAGTAGATTTTTCTTTCCTTTTGGATTTTGAGAAAAATCGAAATATTGTGAATACAGTTGTAATGTAGAGAAGAAAGTCAAAGTAAATCAGAAGAAGAAAGTTTTTGCAATTTAAGAAAAAACCTGAAATGTCAAGTGTCTGATAGCTTGGCTGCGGGCTGCGATGTGAATCATCTATCCAAACTTGTGCAAATTCATCTTCTGAACAGATGAGTTTTCGGGACAGACTGTTCAAAGACCGAATACTGATCACCACACTGTGTTTATGTGCAAAAAAAAGGCAAAAATTTCACCAGTTCATCTACACAAGATGTGCTAACGTCAACAGTTTGACTTTGATCTCAAAATTTTGCTTTTATTCTTGACATTTCAGCTTTTTCCTCAACATTTCGACTTTATTTATTTTCTCATTATGCCTGGCCCTAGTACTCTTCCATAGAGTGTCCACATTTCAAGTCTGTGTGCTACGCCAATGGACTGCAGTGTGTTGCTGTTACTTTCTGATAATTCTCTTTACCTCTATGCAAGTAAAGTTTAAGACACAGGACTTTATACTGTGGTATTGTTACTTTTGCTGAAGTAAAAAACCTGAATACTTCTTTTACCACTGATACAAATAAGACAAGATCACCAGTGAGGATTATTGGGTTAAAGTGAAGCATCAGACAATATTAAAACACTTCATTTGAGCCACTTGACTGTATAATAGTGAACCCGGGGGGGCCGGTCTGTGACCCAGCATGTGTTTTTATTTAACCCTTTGCTCCAGTGTCCATCTCTCCTTCAGCCAGCAAGCCGCTGTTTTGTTACCTCGTCCTCCAACAGGGGGTCCAGCTCTCCGCAGGCACCTTACAAACGAACCCTGAGTTTTAAGCACACACAGAAGCCTGATTCTTTTCCCCTGAGCCCTGGGAGGCTAACGACATACCGGTGGAGAACAAGACCTCTGCCTCGCTCCCCTCCTCTTTCGGCCAACCCCCTTTACTGGCACACAGGGATTTTTTGGTTGTTCTGCTCCAGCACAAACCACTCTAACACCTCCAAGCCCTGGAAACTCCAGCTCAAACAGAGCTCATTTCTTGGTATCTGTATCTGTATCTGTTCTTGGTGTCTGGTGGCTGGAACACCCCCCACACCTCCACCCACACACACACACACTCACCCACCACCAATACCTCCTCTATTTTTTACCAAGCTCCATGAAGCTCTCACCTTTTACTCCCAGGCAATCCGATCCTATTTGGAGTGTGTGACGAGGGCCATTCTCCATCACCTCACTGATCAAGAGCCCCCCTGTAAAGCAGGCCCAGGGATGAGCAGGTACAGATTTGGGGAGAAGAGGGAGTGGGGCATGTAGTGAAAGAATCTGCAGTGAGCCAAGGAGAAGATTAAACGGTGGCTAACCATCAGTACTCCTCTCACCCGCCTCCCTCTTCCCTCTGCACTCCCTACTACTTCACTGGTGTCCTCAGGGGGGAGTACCAGGGGGAGGAGGGGAGGAGAGGCAGAGGGAGGCCGCTGGCACAGTGGTGGCTGAGCCATCTTGTCATCATAGCAGGACAAGCACATTCAACCGTGTCCTCTGTACCCTCCCATCTTATTCCAGACGCTGGTATTGCCCTCTGCTGAAGTCCATCAAACCCCCCCCCCCCCCCCCCCCCCCCTTGTTGGAAGAGTGCTCTCCGCTGGTGTCTGTTCTTTTTTAAAGGGCAGAGATGAGTCCTGGGCTCCGCAGTCTTTCCAAGCATCCAAATTAATTTGCGTCTGGGCAGCAACATAAAGCAGCACGGGGCTATTTGATGGGAGTGTAGGGCAATGACATGCACTGGCAGTCATGCCTTGATCTCTTGCTTTCTTCCCTTGTCACTTTGCACCTCACCTTAATGCCAGATTCACGCCAGCCTCATCCACATGGGTGGCACATGAGCCAAGACTTGTGCTTCTGAGAGGAGTAATAACTGCCGTGCTCTGGGAAAACACTTCAAATCTCTGCTTTTGTGCGTGTATCAAAAATCCTTCTTAACGTAAGCTTAAATTACCAAACCCCTAAAACCGCCAGCGGCCCAAAGAGAAACAAATAGCCCACCAATCATAAACTGCATTGTCCTCACAGCGGATAAAATGAGCATGCACTCCATTGAGCAATTTCAAGAAAATCCCTCGCCTAATTTTCTGATCAATACCTCAAGAACAGATCGATTTCACAATAATAAACACACTAAGGACATCTACAAAACAGCATTCCTTTAGTTTGATAGATGTCAAAGTGAACCTAATGCAATTTGACATGCATTTGAAGTCGTGATCCAAAAAGGAGACCACAGTTAATGCCTAATTAGCGTCCCTAAATAATAAAGCAACTTAGACTAATAATTATTGCATGTAGCCATTCTACCAATTGCACTGACAATTAACCTTTCTCAACTGGTGATTCGCAATTTGAGTAAATCCTGTTATCAGCAAATATAACACATGGTGCACACACACACAAACACACACACACACACACACGTTTCAAACACCACTCAAGGAAATCTATGCAGTGTTTACGGTAGGGAAGCAGAACAACAAAACAAACAGCAGATATCCACTTTCAGTAAACACCACCCAACCACTTATACTGTATCTTCCCAGTGGCTTAGAGTGGGTGGGGAATCAACTTTAGGTGGCTGCTGTGAATGTCATTGAACTACTTGTGTTTACGCAGGCTTAATATTGCTGGAACAAGGTCTCTTTAAACATACAGCGAACGCTTCTGAATGTATCGGGTCAATTTTACCCGAAGGTCTTGTTTTTATAAGAGACTGGTGTTGCCGTCAAGAAACTGACAAGTTGAAATTAACAGCCTGTGGAGAGGTGGAAGAATTTAAGAAGCAGCAATGGAGAACCTCACAAAAGAAAGTGCTGCCGTCTCCGTCTCTGCTACTGACCACTGCTCAAATAACAAACGCTGACTAAGTCCCTGATGTGAGATCACTGGAGCCAAAAATACAATTACCCAGGGACAAAATAAAGGTGAAAAGCGTTCTCCCAAAATGTCTCTCCTTCATCCCAATTTGGCAGCACTTGGCTTGTTGCCCACTCACATTGTGTGGACGGCCCTGCCACTGTTGCCATGGGGATGTGTAGACCGGTGCAGGCCCTGAAGGCAGAACGGTCGGGCGGTGAGGTGGGGGTTATCATCAGCAGCAGACTCTGCTGGGCCCCCATCCAGAGGCCTGGGTGCAGGAGGAGCTGCAAGGCTGCGGAAGTCACCCGCCCACCACCCCAACTCCCCTCCACACCCCACCTGCCTCTCCCCCCTGGTGGATGCTGCTGCTGTTTCCATCCCAGCAGAGGCTCTGCGGTGGGACTCTGTAATGCAGGGCTCCAGCCTGTCCACTGGGGGTCGGCTGCCTGACTCCCGTAAGCCCGGGCCAGACGGGGTGGGCTGAGGTTAGAAGGGGCCCGGCCAGGCGAGCTGGACTGTGGCCCAGTGCGGTGACTGCCTGTCTGCCCAGGCGCTGCGCCACGCTGCCACTCCTCCCTGGGCTCGTGCCCCTGCACTTGGATTTCAAAGGGATGTGACAGGGGGACTGGCTCTCCCTCTCCATTGCAGGATCCCTGCCCCACCAGCAGCTTCTCCAAAGCCCCCACCTCAAGCTTTCAGCCCCCACTCCTTCCCAGCCCCCAAATGCCCCTCCAACAGCTTTTCTGTTTCAACCATGAACCCAGGCTCCCTCTCACACTGTGCCATTCCCACCACTGCTGCCTCACATTTGGGAGGAGAAGGGGGAGGTTGTGCTGCTACACTGCACCCATCTGCCCCATGTCTTTCCATGCTGTGGACCATGATGCTGCAGCATGGCTCTCTGGGCGCCGTAAAGACTTTGGCAACTACATTGGGCCTTCAGTCCCCCCCACCCACCCACCCCTCTTTGTATGCTCCCTGTCCGCCTGATGCACACACTGATGCCCACCATCTGATTTAAAATGTACTTACACAAAAACAAGTGCATGTGATCATGCTCCTGCATTGGAGAGACAGATGGTTATTACAGATGGATGATCTGGACTCAAACTGAAAAAATTTACTAAACTAAATTGTTATTAACACTCCAACTCAAAAATTGTTTAGGCTACCTCTGTTACGCCCACTGAACCCCCACGCCATCTGAGAGAGATCGGAGTCAGATGTGGTGCCGCCGTGTCTGTGTGGCAACCAGCTCGTTCAGCAACTGGCCCATCATCAGTGAGCATCCTACAGAACCAAAATTGACACTGACAGGCTGCATTTCAATTGGCTGAGATCTCCCTTTTCTCTCTCTCCCACTCTCTCGCTCTCTGTCTAGGTTTCTCTCTTCATCGCTCGCCGCATGGCATTTCTCTGGCAGGTCCTCCAGTGAAATTCCTCCCCTCCTGGTCTCGGCATTCCCGCAGCCAGCCTCCCTGCCTGGGCAGAGCGGAGTGGCTGGGGCTGGGTAGGGAAGGCGCTCCCCCTGAGCCGGTCCCAAGCTATACGGGTACAACTCCAGGCCACAGCACATTCCTCCAGCTGCTGACCAGTCCCCCCAGCAACCAGGAGAGAGGTGAAGAGAGGAGGGACAGAGGCTTAGTGCTGGTGTATTATACACTATCTGCTGGAGTTCTGCATGAGTGTAACACTGGTGAAAATGTGCATGAAATACCCCGAAAGGAAACTCATCACTGTGCTGTGCTGTGAAAAGCTCTCAGATCATCTCGAGTGATCCATTTCTTTGAATTGTTCTACAAAGGTTCAGTTCAATGGAAAAACCTCCACAGTGATTATTTGATGCTCAACAAGGAACCAACAGAAACCTGATGCTTCTCATCACATCATCAGTACAGTCCTGTCCTCCTCAGAGATGTGGCGGCGTGCACATCACACTCGTCAGTCCAAGGCTGCTCCTGGACAGCTCAAGCAGCAGTAGGACAGGAGCCGGACGGTCCCCTCCTCCTCCGCTCCCTCCTACTTGTCTCCCCCCCAAAGCTGAGCCAGGCACTGTGTTTACTCTCCTAATTACAGGGGAGGGGCCGGCTGACAGGCGAGCCATCACAGATTCCCCACAGGCCTGGGGCTGGGAACGCTACAAACACCCGCCGCTGTCTCCCAAATGTGACGGCGATGTCCAACTGTCACTGGGGAGCCTTCACTGGCAAAACCCAAGGGCCCAAAGAGAGATATTAAAGACATGAGAGGGATTGGCAGAGTTGGCACTAACAGGGGGTACGCTTGAGAAGTCGGGAGTGGGGAGCTGGTGGCACCGCCAAAGTGTCATTCAAAGCAAAGTGGGGTTTGGACAGGGCACAAACACTGGATTTACACACACACACACACACACACACACACACACACACACACACACACACACACACACACACACACACACACACACACACACACACCACATCATTGCTTTCACTCACTCACGCTAAGGCGGTAGAGTTACATGAACCAGACAAGAAATCTATCGACTGGAGCAACAAATGTGATGGACAATGTTGGAAAAGAAAATTTCATTCAAACTGTCTAAATTGAAAATGCTGTGCAGTGACTCAGAAGACACACACAACTCATTTTGATGACTAAGAGGGACATGATATTTAAAGGAACTCTTTTGCTCCAAAATAGGTTTTGTCTCATTGTTATACTTTACTAAAATGTTTTACCGTCACTGAGGATTTTGACACATGAAGGCTGTTTTCAAATTCTAGTTTTGGAAATATTTCTGTCACCTCACTTAAAATCTGAGTTTAAGACTTTATGAAGTGGACAGAAGTGATGAAAACCAGAAGACAAGAAAACGTCTAGTGAGACACCATATTTATTATGGATAGTAAGGAAGGTCCTGTGTCTTAAAAGTTACAGAGCTAGGAGATAAAATTTAAAAAAAAAGTGTGTGGGGGCATTGACTGGTTTGCAACTTACACAAATGTGATGCGAGAACTGTGCAGAACCTCTTAGGAAGGACTTTTCAGTGAAGATGGAAAAATATTTTGCGAATAGAACTTTTGGAATCAAAAATATCTACGTGCTTTTTGGATTTTTTTTTTAAACGAAAGAGAAGAGGTGTTTTTTAGGAATATTAATAAAGCAATGAACTAAATTGTGGAAAAAACACATCACTTAAGTACTAAATACTTTCACAAAAATAAAATGATACAACCAAACAATTTTATACTTAAACGTAAGGATTTGAAAAGGCCTGATTAACAAATCAAAACAGCTAATTCACAAACTTAGATAAACTGAACCAGTGTGTGTGCATATGTGTGTGTGAGAATTTACACTAACGCTTCTCTCAGGGAGGTATAATCCACTAGAGGTTGTAATGGTCCAGTGCTGTTGGGAGGGGGGGGTCTGAGTGAATCCTTGTGGAAGCACGGCGGCTGACCCTATCACATATTCAGGTCAAATAAACAACACTGTGTTGAGAGAAAGGTTAAAACGGCAGAGTCATCCCTCCACCAGCCTCTCCCATCCAACGGCAACACACACCTCCCCCCCCCCCGGAGAGGCAAGACAAGAAAACCATTTGATAAATCATGAATAGTCACAGTTGCGCGAGTGCTGTGACCAGTTCTAAAAATTTATTATGGGGATTACACACAAAATCACACAATGTAACATTTTCAAATGTGTTATGAATGCCTCCCAAAATCCAATTCAAATCCTAGGTTACCAAATAAGCCTGAACAAATCCCCCCACATTGAGTTCCTTCCTCCTTTGAAGACTGGAGAGGTCCAGTCTGCAGGGCAGGTTTTACCACACCGTGCACACACCTCAGCTCACAGAGGAGAAGGCTACTGATGGTGAGGTGAGGCGAGGGAAGGAGAGCAGAGGGAAGCTTTCAAAACTGATGTCTTTATTTGCAAAACTGATCTTTAATCACTTCAGAGACAGAAGCAATGACACTTCAATACAAAATGAATTTACAATGGAAGAACCGAGTGTGTGTCTGTGTGTGTGTGTGTGTGTGTGTGTGTGTGTGTGTAGAAGAAGCAAAAAGCATCCGTATTGTGTGGAGATGAGCTCCTCACACACTTGAGTCAGTCAGTTTTAACCTTGAGGCGGCAGAGTGTTCTCCCGCCTTCCGTTCGTCCTTGACTGTTTCCTGCCCGTCTCCACTTTGCCTCCTCATTGATGATCTGAGGGCGAGTGTGTTTAATTGCATCCGTTTGTTTGTTGGCAAACTCCTGCACAAACACAACACAAACAAGTATAGCACTAATTAAAAGGCATGTCATATTAATGGCAAGAGCACACTTGGCAAACACACGCAGAGTTACGCAGGCACCACATTTGAATTCATGGGAAGATCTGTTTTAATTTTATGATCAGCACACCTTTTCATAATAAAAGCACAACCTGGGAGCTTGATTACAGACTCATTATTATTTTATATAATGATTTCAAGCAAAGAAAAATTTGCTAAACTAAATTTATGGAGATAAAATCTGATGCAGAGTGAAATCTTTGTCAGTAAAGTCTTCTCAGAACAGACACTCAATGAGGTATCACCCTTTTAATCCCAAGGGACAGCTCTGAATGTGTTTTGATGACCTCTGGGGTCACTTGCATGTTACATTACACAGAGGTTTAGCTCCTTTGTGACAAGGGAACAGTGTGCAGGGGGAAGCCCTCAGTTTAGACGTCTTGCTCACTATAAGCAGAGCACCTATTTTTTTCCAGCAGCAGCACCAGCAATGTATCCATCAAACCTGCCAGGCTAATTAAAATACAGCTTGTGATTATCCTACTTCAGCTCATCTCTCTCTCTCTCCCTCACACACACACACACACACACACATACACAACTAAACACATTCACATACACAACCAAGCACACACACACTCGGTTCTTCTCTACAATAATTACTGTGTTAATTATTGTGGCTTTATCCCCAGTCATTTTATCAACTCTACTTTTAGTTGTGCCCATATTCCTAAATTTAATAATAAGGAATTATATTTTTATTTTATTTTTTAACTAAATAGTTTTTACATTTTCATATTTTGAAAATCCTGTTAAAAAGAAGCTTAAAAGTCAAATAAACTTATTTTCCAGCTCAGAGTTGAAATAGATAATAACTCCTTCTAACTAATCTTTTTAACATAAGAACAACAAGACAATACATAAATAGAGTTAAAAATAAGATTGAATATAAAATTATTTGAGGTGACTTTTGCTTGTTTACTGTAAAAAGTAAATAGGTATATTTAAATCCCAAATGCAGGAGGAAAAAGCTTTCCTTAACATTACAGATTATCTACATTTCTATATAAATTGGCTTTATTCCTTTTTTTTTTTTCTATCTTTCTTTTTTTAAAGCTCAGAATGAAATCCACCAACACATTCCCCAGATTCAGCCATGCGGATATCAAACATGGAGGAAGAAGAGGAGAGAAAAACTGCCTGCTCAGTTATGTATATAAATAAACATGGAAATATGCAGCTTTAAATTCAGATCACTCAACAAACAGGATTTGTTTTTTGGGGGGTAGGGTTGCAAAAGAGGTAACATTTAAATTCCCAGGCTGTTGTTTTTATTTGTTTATTTAGAAATAAAATATATATTCAATTTATATTCTTTTCTTTTTATGTGTGGATAAGAGGCAGAGCAGAAAACGAGGAGAGGGCAGCCTGACTATTTAATTATCCAGTCCTGACATAGCATTTATTCCTTTTCAGGGAAATCAAACAAGGGTTAAAGATCCAGGCCTGGGCACTTTGATTTTGAAAAGCATGTGTAGGCTCCGCATTAAGTGGAAGAAATCACAGGTTGGAGCAGGCCTGCAGAAATCCTCAGCCTCAGGTTGAGTGGAGCAGAGGCGGAGATAAATAAAAAAAAAAAAAAAAAGAAAAAGAGAGAAGCCGTCGTCGTCAATTAGCCGGGAGTCAGAGGGAGCGCAGCCAGAGGCGTTTAACTGCTTCTGCCTTTAAACGTCCTTTTAAAGATACCCAGGCCCCGCGGAGGGCCCCGCTCCACTCTTTCATAAATTATTTAGCTATTTAAACGCTCAGATCCCGCAGATAACCGCATCACACGTCACCATTCTCCACGGAAAGTCTCGCGTTATGGGCGCATTACCCCGCATCTGCTAGACATGAGGAAATATTCACTTTTCTCTCTGTTGGAAATTATGTTTTACGCAGCAAGCTGGTTGTTTTTGTGACGTGTCCAGATGTGAGAAAAGTCCTTGTTGTGTCAGAGGATGCTGCTCTCAAGGTGTGCGTGTAAAATAATAGGCTGCAGAAGCTGTATTTAATTTATACTTTACATTCTGCATTAAATGGGATGATTTTTTGCCTGGAATCTGGTGCGAAAGGACTAAACTGTAAGCAATATGAATTAAAATCCATAACACACTCACAGATGCTCTATGTGTCATAGATGACACTTGGATCAATGCATTTGAATATTCTAATAATATTGGGTGTAAACAGAAATAAACATGATTACAATAAATAAAAAAATAAACAAACATGGATACCTGGGTGTGTTGCAGCTCCTCTCCTCCAAACTTCTGCTCCATCAGATCCCAGGTTGGAAAAGAAATCCAGACTTTATGGTCCACACTTCATCTGATCGAAATCTGTCAAAAAGACCGTTTGTAAAGAGTTTGTAAAGAGTTGATGTGTGTATGTAAATCACTAGTGTGTGTGTGTGTGTGTGTGTGTGTGTGTGTGTGTGTGGGTGGGTGTGTGGGTGTGTATCGGAGTGGAAGCCAGTGTTTCCCAGCAGCTGTCACGGAGCACCTTTGACTCTGGCCTTCCACACGAGCCACAGAGAGAGAGAGAGAAAGGGAAGGAGCGAACGAGAGAGGGAGAGAGCGAGAAAGAGAGAGGGAGAGGGCGAGAAAGAGAGAGAGGGGCAAATGACGAGTCACATAAAGCCCACGATCTGCCTGTGTTTATAAATCTAAATCAATATTCAAATCTGTCTGAAGTGAGCGGGTGTGTCCCTGCAAAGCGCTGCTGTGTGTGTGTGTGTGTGTGTGTGTGTGTGTGTGTGTGTGTGTGTGTGTGTGTGTGTGTGTGTGTGTGTGTGTGTGTGTGTGTGTGTGTGTGTGTAGGTGTTCCACAAAGCCTCTTAAGATGATACATTTACCAAACCGTGACAAAAACCCTCGGCACATTATTTTGAGATGGGCACGCAGGTTCAAAATTCAAGTGACGTAGAGGAAGAAGGCTGATGTGTAGTCAGTGTAATGCAGCATGTAGCTCTTCCACAAAAATATACAATACAATCGCAATTATGTATAATTATTATTGTTATTATATTCTATAGGTTAGTATAATGTAACAACACAAGACCCAACAAAAGTGCACTTTCATCCCATCCAATATAAAACAGGCCTACCTTCATATAGAAGTCTGCTATCCTCTTTCCTCTTGCAGTAGAAATAAGTGAAAGTCACCAGCTACACATCACATCAGGCCCATGTCTGTGCTCTTCCTTCTTTCATTCTTGTATTTATCCTCCTCCCTGGACGATGGAGGAGCTCCGGTGCCGGTGAGTCCTCGGCTGCTCGGTGTCCCCCGGTGGGAACTCCCCTGTACATATTGTGGGTGATTATTTTGTGTGTGGTGCATGCAGGCCCGCATCAGGGCTGATGGGAGCAGACTGGCTGCCTCTGTGAATGGGAGGACAGTTTTAAGGAAATAAGTCGCTCTAAATCCCCCTTTTTACGCGACGCGCTGGAATGTGAGAGGACGGAGCAGCAGAGTCCTGCTTAGTCCAACCGGGGTTCTCCTTGTGCATGTCTTTTTATTTACTTTAAATTTCCCCTCTTTACAGCAGTAAAAGTTTCACGTTATTCCTGTTTGAGCGAAATGAAATAGCCAAAATATCCCATATTTTTAGATCATTTAATGTTCATTTGATGTTCCCCATTATTCAATGTTAGTTATAGTCTATTTAGTCTTATTTTTAATGACAGAAAATATATTTTGGTGTAGTTACACACTCCCATCAGAGGTAGTTTTTAAGCATATGCCACATAGATATTGTTCCCTATACAAACTCTTTATTTGCGCATCTTTCCCTCCTCATCCAGCCAGTCTTTATGTAACACCTCACAGCTGAATGCTTCCGTTGAATGAAATCGATGTTTGATCAAAAATGTAAAATAAAAAAAGATGAGTTAACTGACTGTAAACTCCACTTCTCGTCATCCACTTTTTATACTTATTACCCTCTCTGCGGTGGGATGGGGATGTTGTCAGTCGCCCTGTCAGCTGCCATTGGCTGAGGACTGTGCGTCGAGAGAAAAAAAGTAGCTGGAGACATTTGTTTCCCAGAGAGAGAGAGAGGGAGGGAGAGGGAGGGAGAGGGAGGGAGAGGGAGAGAGAGAGAGAGAGAGAGAGGGGGGAGGGAAAAAATCCTCCCCACCAGTGTGAGGGACGGAGACAGAGAGACAGACCTCAGCTCAGTCCTGCGGCTCCTATTGGCTGACACTTTGTACAAAATCCAAGTCAAGCCACTTCACGCACAACACACCAACAAATCCTAAAGGCGTACATGAAGCCTGCTCCATCCCTCCGCCACCGCACCGCTTCACAACCTGATGCAGGCGCACAACTTTCCTCCGCACTGTGGTTCTGCCTGTGAAGACGCCTGCTCCTCCTGCTCCTTCTGCTTCTGCTCCTGCTGCTCCTCCTGCTCCTCGGTGCTTTTGTGCGTTTTTATTCGCCAGGACGTCGTTGATCTGCGCTGACTTTGATTATTTCTCCTGGAGGAAACCAAGAAGACAAAGAACTTTACACTCGTCGATACCAGGGTAAGTGTTTTGTGTCTATCGTTATTACTATTATCATTATTACTAAATACACAAAATAATTATGCATTCGTTTTGCAGTAAAATAAAACAAATATATATATGGCCTATAAAAGATCACAGGTAGAATATAGACACTTTTTAAAATAAAATAAATATGTATATATACATATCTGATTCTATTAAATACAAAGCTGTTTAAAATAGTAAGTAAAACATTTCATTATGTTACTGTTGCAGAAATAAAATCCACAATGAACCTCACACAGACACACAGCACAGAGGAGGCTCCAGGGTTTTCAGAGGCAGCAAAGAGCGAATGATTATTCCTTAAAATAAAATATGTTTTATTTTTATTTAAATAGACACAATGTGACTCGTAACTAATTAAAGCCCTCTAAGATCCACATGAGTCTGACAGAGGTAAAAGGTGCAAATGGACGTAACGCATCCAAGTTATACTATAGTTTCTGCTGGTGGAAGAAAACATCACTCCAAGCTTCTCTGGTATTCATTATTGGAGTTTTCATAATTGCTGGAGCTCATATATTTGATCATTTAAACTCTATCACGGGCTGAAACAGAGGACTCAGAGTCCATGTGAAGTTTCAGGCTAAAATGGAGCCGATTCTTTTTCTTTTTTTTTTCTTCATCTGCCACACACTTCTCCTCGCTGTGAAAACCAAATGCAACACAAAGGGATACTTGTGGAGGCGTTAACCTGAAAGCTGCACTGCAGGAATAAAGAAAGAGCATTTACAGGCCTCAATACTCTCGAGAAAAAAAGACTGTTTCAGGGCCTCTCTCCTCTCTGCTGGCTCTCCTGTGTCTCCAGTGATTAATAATTCACAGGGTAATAAACCAACATGTCATATTCAATATATGTTTACTCGTGTTTTCCAGAGCCTGGTGACAGATTGTGCGTAATTGGGGAGTTTAGCTCGGTTAAATTAAACATGATTTAAGAATTTCATTTAGAATTTTTTTTTCTGACAGAGTAAAAATTGTCTAGAATACATATCAGACTAATGAATATAACATGGCTGCAATTCACTCAGACAATCGTGCAGGAATTATTAAAGAGACAATTACGATGAGCACTTTGTCGATACCAAACAACAGCTCCGGTTAGATGCCACTCGGATTATCTCGTTAATTCATCAACAGAGGAGGATAAAAAAACATTTATCACAATCAATTCTGGGACAGGGTAATTATTATTGAGCGGGGGTGTGTGGCTGTTAGACGGATACGTGTGTTTAAAGTGTGACAGATTGGGATGAGGGGGTTAAAACCGTTGGATATTGAAAAAAAAGTGCAACTAATCAAGACGCACAGTGGGGACATAACGGGTGAGTGTCAGTGAGGCTGAAGAGACAGAGATCACAGGTTTCCTCATCAACATTACAACGTTGATTTGGACTGGAATAAAAAAAGAATCACATGTTCCATGAGGAAGCATGTGTTCTTTTTATGGAATTAACTGCATCAAATATTTTCTGGTTTAAACCTTTAAAAAATAGTGATTAATTTTTTCAATCACTGTATGGCCTTGATAATTCATGTCAGTCTTATTTTAAAAAGTAGATATTATTATAGTTTCTTCGTTAAAATAGGTTTATCATCTTAAATAAGAAATTAAGTCTGGAGATAATTATTTTGGTCTTTTTATAAAACTTGGTTTGTGGCTACAATTCAGTTCCTTCTTTTATAATTTTATTGGTTCATTGTTTAGGTAAAAATGACCAAATTTTAAGTTCGAAAGATAAAATAAATATAAGAGTTGCACCAAAAGAAAAATAGAAACACGGTGAAAAAGATGTGAAAATGTTCTCTTTGGAAATAGAGGCTCGATGAGAGCATTTCTTTTTTCAGTTATTTTAAGAGCCTTTGCTTCAGAATATACATCTATTCTAGTTTCCATTATTCCGTTTAATTGTGCACAGGAAGCAGTGCCTTTAATTTAACTTTACACTTTACAATGACTTGTTGCAGTTACAGGGTTTTTACTTTAGAGGAGGGGGCGGTGTTAGCGACGAGGACAGCTGGAGATGTGGTTGGTGCAGTTTTTGCTGGAGCGCCGTGCGCTCTGGAGAGGGCTCATTTAGCCACAGCGCCATTTTAACAGACCTAAATATTAAGTGTCTTTATTTCAGCAGGTAACGTTCTGATCCATGTCTTTTTCTTCCTCTTGATTTTGGAACAGGTGTCCGGTATAACACGGACCACTGCACGGCGAACAGAGGACACCAAGTACACCTCGAGAGCTCCATCAGTTTTCAAAATTTTCTCCAACTTCAGCCCTCAGACAAACATTAGCATGATGTCGTATCTAAAGCAACCACCTTACACAGTCAATGGCCTCAGCTTAACAACTTCTGGCATGGACCTCTTACATCCATCAGTGGGCTATCCAGGTGGGTTCACACTTTCTAAAGAATATATGACAGGATTTTAATGGCTTGAGGCTAAAAGTATATTAAAGTGTGTGTTACAGTGTGTAACCAGCAGATATTTCAAAAACTTTGAACTTAGTGATGACTTCTGAATTTTAGGAGATAGAGTAAAAACAAGTAATGGATGTCAGTATGTTTTTGGTCAATCAGTCAAACACATGAAATTACACTGATTATTTTACCAAACTGGAATGCGCATGGCTTGGAGTGAAGACCAAATCATCCTGTGTGATTTTATATTTTTAGATTTGCCTCCCAAGTGATTTACAGGCAAATTGCTTTGATTTTTCTTCCAACTGCATCACATTTTAGGTCCATTAGACTCTTAACTATGTCAAGTGCTACAATTTGCCAAGGGCGTTTATGTCTCAAAGGACTTGTGCGTAATTACGCACAGATCAAAAATAAATACTGGGAGCTACATCTCTGCCTTTGATTATTTAATTAATCTTTTTTGCTCTCTTTAGTTTTTTATGGATACATGAGTAACCTTTTATTTGATTATATATTTTTTATTTTTTCCTGCAGCAACGCCGCGGAAGCAGAGGCGAGAAAGGACTACTTTTACGCGGGCGCAGCTCGACGTTTTGGAGGCGTTGTTCGCAAAAACTCGATATCCGGACATATTCATGCGTGAAGAGGTAGCGCTGAAAATCAATCTACCTGAGTCCAGAGTACAGGTGAGACAACCACATGATCTGACGTGTTTAAAAACTCAAAAATATCCTCACAAATCTATTTAGAAATTATGTAAAACTCCAGGGCTGGGCCATTATTTTTTTTTCAGAACCTTTACAGCCAAAACTGAACTTTATTTAATTTTGAATTAGTCGGATTGAACAAAGTATTGAGTAGATTTTAAAATATGGAATTTAAACATAAAGCCATATCTCATAGAGAAATAAATACAAAGAAAAACTCAAGTGAAACTTTTCTAAAGTCTATTTTATAACTGCGCTGCAGGAAACATTGATCTTAAGCCGTGACTGGAGCTTACAGCATTTTGTCTTCCTTAAATCAAGTGGAAAACTTCTGCCAGTGGGCTGAGATAATTCAACTTAGCGATAGATTTTTGTGTAGAGAAATCGGCCAATTAAATGAGACGGATCAGTCCACTGGTACCAGAATATGCTAAAATTTAATTTGAGAAAAGGTCTGGAAACAACTTGATGTTGATTGGTAACAAATGGAATTAGTCAGCCTGTTTTTTCACACGGTTTGTTTGGAAATAATAAAAGAAACACTGATTTTAAAGGGGTATTACTGGACCAAATAATAAGCTGTTGTATAGAGGGAGTGGGGAAAAGCTGGGTTTATTTGTTTATGATCAAATATTTTTTTAATCATATAGAAATGCGTGTTTTTCTAATCAGGTTTGGTTTAAGAACCGACGGGCAAAGTGTCGCCAGCAGCAGCAGCAGCAGCAGAACGGAGGCCAGAACAAGGTGCGACCTGCCAAGAAGAAAAGTTCCCCGACCAGAGAAGTGAGCTCAGAGAGCGGGGCCAGCGGACAGTTCACGCCCCCCACCAGCACCACCACAGTCCCCGCCATTTCCACCAGCACCGCCCCGGTGTCCATCTGGAGCCCGGCGTCCATCTCTCCGCTCTCAGACCCCCTGTCTACCTCCTCCTCCTGCATGCAGAGGTCCTACC
Source organism: Paralichthys olivaceus (assembly GCF_024713975.1). Classification (NCBI taxonomy): domain Eukaryota; kingdom Metazoa; phylum Chordata; class Actinopteri; order Pleuronectiformes; family Paralichthyidae; genus Paralichthys; species Paralichthys olivaceus. Next base: position 15,421,243 of record NC_091104.1, on the reverse strand, counting down.
CCATGACCTACACCCAGGCCTCGGGCTACAGCCAGGGCTACGCCGGCTCGACGTCCTACTTCGGCGGCATGGACTGCGGCTCTTACCTCACCCCCATGCACCACCAGTTGTCGGGCGCGGGCTCGACGCTCAGCCCGATGAGCACGAACGCGGTCACAAGCCATCTGAACCAGTCCCCGGCGTCCCTCTCCACCCAGGGCTACGGGACGTCCGGCCTCGGCTTCAACTCCACAGCAGACTGCTTGGATTATAAGGACCAGGCGGCGTCGTGGAAGCTGAACTTCAATGCCGATTGCTTGGATTATAAGGATCAAACTTCCTCGTGGAAATTCCAGGTCCTGTGAACAGAGCAATCAGCTGTTGAAAAAAAGTGCACAAACAGTGACGATCACATCAGACACACACTGCTGCCATCCCTCCATAAAACGCACCAGACTGGTTGAAGTGTGAGCCGGGCGAGGCTGGGCTCTCAGGGGCCTCTAGGTTATTTTTTTGTTGGCATGATGGTCTTTGGTCCTCCTAGAGGAGAGGTTTAATTTATTTTAGCACTGGCAAAGAGATCCCCCTCCTCGTTCATTCACAGGTTGTAGCCCCTCATCCATGTCTGTCAGTGTGTGCCTCTGTGCGTAAAAACACCTGTTGAGGAGAGCGCACAGAGAGAAAAGAACAACACAGCCACGGAACTAATGTTTATCCAAGAACTCGACTCCAGTTCACTGTTATCTGGTGAAGAGCTCGGGATGGACAGACCCTCCTTTCAGCTTCTTACACTTTGCCGCCCTGCAGGCAGAGGGACACGGGGATGGTGTGTGGACATGGATGCACTACTTTATTTAAGAAAAAAAGTGTTTATAAGGAATCAATATGTAGTTTCTAAGAGACAATCAGTGTGTGTCTTATATAAATGGTACATATGTGTTTTTTTTATCTGTGCTAGCCTTCGAAACTGTGATCTGTTGTATTGTATGCAATTTGTGAGCCCCCCCCCCCCCCCCCCCCCCTCGCACCAGACTCTCTGCTGTGATTTTAATAGATTTCTAACTTTTTTTTTCCTCCTCCTCTGAACAACAAAAGATGCTAATGGTTAAATCACCGGCATCACAAAAGAGAGACGAGACTTTCCAGGCGCACGGTGGTCGTAATAATCCAGGGTTAGCCATACTGGAAAAGACTCTCGGCTGCTGAGAGCTGCGCATTTGCTCCCCTCCATTGATCTGAACGCACGGTGATTGTGGATCCTTTATTGGCTCCAAAGATGGTGTGACCTCACCGCTGAAAAGACATGAATAAAGGTCCTGTGAGCTTATACTCTTTCATCGAGGAGCGATCTGTGCGTGCGTGTGTGTGTGCGTAAAACTGTGTGTGGGTTTTTCTTTTTACCTGATTTGCTTAGGCTCCGGGAATATTTCTATTTATTGACATATTTTACTTCTTATAAATACATTTTTGGGAAGTAATCATTTGGGGACATTTTCAAAAAAAATGCACCATAACTTTGTAAAATGACTCAATATTTTAGATTTTAAAAATGAAGAAAAAGCTAATGTTAATATCTAATTTTTACGGTTTAGAGGTTCAGGTGGTTGGTTAAGAAATCGGCTACTTTTGCAGATTTAACATATTTTCCAGTGCAGTTTTGGATGTGCGTAATTTGGACCAACACCATTTTAGTGAATATAATAGGTTATAAATGTTTCCTCATGCATCAGCAGTTTTTCCAACACATCTACTTTTTTAACATGGATTCAAATCTGCTCAAATCTACTGACTTCTTACTATCAACTTCCATATTTATCCATAGGAATTATGAACTAAAACAGATTTCAAATATTAGCCTTTTAAAGAAAAAATAGACGAATCTAAGATTCCTTCAAATCATAGTTTCTGCTCAGTTGGTAGAATTAATAATGTGTTTTCTTTCCTCCCCCTCACTGGTTTCCGGTGTAGTTATATCATCAGAGTGTCTAAACAAAGACGGTGCGTGTGCGCCTCATGGAGAAAACTGTGTTGTTTAATCCCGCGGCCTCCAAGAAACGTTAATCCCAATATTTCATACCGGCGGGGGTTTGTGTGGGGCGCAGGAGCATTCAGAGGCCACCGCGTGGTCTCCACAAGCCTCACATGATCAGTTAAATGTGCACCTTCAATATGAAGCTTCATCTCAGAAAAATACAAAACATGTATATTAGCGGCAATACTTAAAAAAAAAAAGAAAAATATAGAGGCTGTTAAAGCATTAATACTGTTAGTCCGATATTCAAGGGAAGGACTAAAAAACTTCAAGAATATTAGAGTTAAAATAAAATGTAAAAATTCTGGTGATGATTATCTTTGCTGGTCATTTTTTATCATAGGCAATGAAGCTCATTATCTCTGGGTTCAAATTAAAAAATAGCTTCTAAAAAGGGGACTAACTCCACTTATACAGCTGCATAATGCAATTGTATGTGCTGTATTTCTGAACCTGAACTCTACAATGTTCATGTAAAATTATTATATGGGTTTTAAAGTCTGTATATAACGTTAAAACACATTGAATGATTCGTTTTTCGCATATATTATCTTTTCTAAAAGTGCTTATCATAATGGTTCTCCGTTTTAACTCCACACTCAACTGCACAGTAGATGTTATGGCTCCTAAAAATAAAACTGAGGAGTTTGTAGGTTATAGGCTGCTTTTAAAAATAAGTCTTTTTTATGTTGGTTTTTATTTGTGTTGCTCCAACTCTCTGGTCCAACTATACCCGTCAAACGTGAGGACATGAGCGGCTCTGGGATGCGTAATGAGTCGACATGGCTCTGCAGTGGACTAATTGTTAGAAGTCCAACATTCAATTAGCATCCTTGACATTGCCAATAATCTCTCTTTCATTGGAGGCTCTCGCTAAAGGAGCGCACTAATTAAAAGCGTTGCTTGAAATAATCGAAGCGTTAAAGAGAAGAGCGACTTTGATTCCACTCCTGCAGCCTGGACACAAAAAATAGGTGTGTGTGAGTGTGTGTGAGTTTGAGTGTGTGTGTGTGTGTGTGTGAATATGTGTGTTATTGAAGGACTTAATTATACAATAGCCCATATCCATGACTTATTCAAGGGTGAAGTAGGAATAGCTGTTTATATCCAGGTTCTGACTTGTGCATAAATTGAGTTAATGTATAATTTTATAATAATCGAGCATCGATAATAATATCGCGCAGCGCAACGCCAAGTTCAGCAGCGTTCACATGCAGCGTTGTGGGAATTAACAATGACACAATTGAACTTGGAGACAATGGGGGCGCGCACAAGCCTGAATATTCATGAGGTGCGTCTCCTTCCTCTCTCAGCGTCAACAATTCCTCCACCCATCCATCCATCCAGACAGACAGACTGATGCTGGAGGAGGAGGAAAAAGTGTCTGAGAACGCAGGGTCACTTTGAGATGTCACAACATCTTCTTTCTAACTGAGGAGCAGCGATGAATGCGTGCAAGGAAGGAGACACAATCACGAGTGAGGTTTGAAGAAGAAGAAGAGATAAAAGAGTGGGACGGGCGTCATCTTGAATCCAACAAAAGGCCTTTATCATCTTTATCTAAATAAATCCGGATGATTAAACGACATTTCCATCGATTACAAGACCTCCATGAAAAATGTTCTCTATTATAGTCATGCAGAGTCAATGAAAACGGGCTGCAACAACTATTTGTGTGGCCCCTCACCGTTAAACAACACTTGTCACTTTGAATTTCTGTTTTAAACAATGCGCCAACATGTCCCTAATCACTGCTCACTGATACCTCCAATATCAAGGGAAACACAATGGCCTCGTCCCACGTGTTATTGTAACCTCGCGTCTTCAAAGTGCACAAGTCACGAGGAGGATTAGACATGCGGCCTCCACAATAACACTTCATACATACACTGAGTTTTTAATCAAGTACCGGGCCAGAGCTGCAGAGCCGAGGAGCATATGGGACCAACAGACGCGGAGGCCTTAATCCCTCCTGGTTGTTGTCTGACAGCGGGGCCGCCCGGCGCCCCTGTCCCCCGGTCTGGTCGCTGTCCGCCCGGTCACAGGCACCACGAGTTCATCCGCCAACATGCTCGCAAAAGGCCGCAACGCCTGCACGCGAGAGATGGAGATTCTGACAGGAAAATGATACGTGAGCAGGTTTAGAGACATCTCATCGATAGAATTACACACACAAAAAAAATCAACAGACTATTATTGGGGGTGGTGATTATAAGAATAAGGCTGGAATGGTTCCCCTGCAAAATCCAGCAGGTGTTTTCACCCTAAACCAAGCAACTCAAATCATATTATAATCTACTTCTCCTTTTCACATCACTGAAACTTTAAATTAACATATATGTCTGAGTATTTGTGATGAAAAGGCAAAGAAAAATATTGACAGATTTGCAAAAAAAAATAAGTGAAGTCTCTCAATTCTTTCATTTGGATGAAAATTAGCTGCCTTTAGTTGGTCTGCATGCAGGCTGCTTTATATATACAGCATATGCATGTGTGTTCAGTGCGAAATATTGTATTGAAAATAAAAATAAAAGCAATAACATCATGATGATGTGGGAAAATGTGCAAAAAAAATAAATATAAATAAATAATATGTTTTAAGCTAATCCAGCAGTATCCCCTTGAAAGTGCTTATCCAGGCTTAGTCAACATTTTCTGAAATTATTTAAGTTTGTGGCATCATCAATGAATTTGATAATCTTGTCAAAGATTAAATTAAAAGGGTTTTGTGTAGCCCACATAATAACAGATTTAGATGTTTTAAAAAATGAAATCTAAAGAGATTTGAAGTATAAGCGCGGTAAAAAGCATGTTATTTTAATTTCTCAGATTGCTCACACAAATCCATGGATTTACCGAGATCCAGAACTGATAATGATACCAGCAGCTCCACTGTAGCTGGAGGTCTGATGCAGCAAAGGGGCCACACATTCGTCCTGCAGCGGCAAGAACGGAGGAACCAACTAAATAAAATAAATCAACTCAAAATATTTCAGCTTCCCTCTGTAACGTGCAGTGAGTCATTGCTTCTGGCCCATGACTTTTTCCACACACACATGGAGGGACATTTTCACACTGTGGCAACTGTAGAGAATTTATTTTTCCAGCAGGGTCCTTTGTCTACATAAGTGCTCTTTTAAAAAACTGTCTCTCCAAACATGCCTAAACATTTGGCTTATGATGTTCGTATAAGCCCCACAGGACACAGAGGGCTTATCAGTTCATTAGCCACTTGATGGCCTATTTCAAGTTATAGTAGATGGGAGGAGGGCAGTGGATGAGGATACAACCATCCATTACTGAGGCATATTTTTGTTAAGCTATTCAGAGGGGCAGGGGAAAAAAAGCCTGGAACCCGTAAGAAGCTTACCAGATCTCAGCATATGTTCAAAAACACATTATTACTATGCTTATGGGCCGAGTTAATACCTAGTTAGTTAAAGCTCACCTAGTTAGGACTAAAGAGGCTGTCCACTGAAAGGGACGTTTGTGCTCAAGTTTTTATGTTTCATGCCGACGGCTGTGACAAGAGCCAGGAATCAGCTTTTTTTAGAAAACGTAATAACAAAACAACACATATAGTTAATAAACATAAGTTTGAAGATCATTAATACAGAACAAAGTGTTCTGCGACGTAGGAAAAACATTTAGCAGAGTAAGTACTTTAAGCTTGCAGGTCTTTCAGCCTCCTTGGATTAAATATCCCCTGGCCATTAATAATAAAAATATTTTTATGAGACAAATGGAAATATTTTAACAGTGGATTATGTATTGTCTAATGGTGATGTTACACACACACACACACACACACACACACACACACACACTATCAATCACTATCAATTAATGCAATGAAAATATGTATTGCTTTTGGTTTTCAAGGTCAAGAATGAACCTTGAAGCTCAAAACATTTTTGTGTTGTATAGATCAGAGTGTGTGGTCTGAGCTGAAGAACCAGTAGTCCTAACCTACATTTGAAATCCAGCTGAGTCGGAGCAAAGTGAGGATTTTAAGGCCTCGCACGAGAGCCGGAAAAAATACAGCACATAATAAACCTCAGTGTTGGTATTTAACAGCCTTTACACAGGAAGCTTTTGATATTCTCCACTGGCTTAATACTTACTTTCAACTGAAATTGGGGGGAAATAGCAGGAACAAGTGACATTTGACATCACATGTTAAGCCCTGATCAAACTCCATAGTTAATGGCCTGAAAAACACCTTTTGATCACAAATAGCTTACAAATTTAATGACTTCATGGTGAACGCAGCCAATTTCTCTCCGTTTTTCCCAAAGTCTTCTCACCACAGGCTGCACGGTGTATCAAAAAACAGCGGCAGTGTATCTGAAAGGAGGAAAAAGTAGTGCAGCAACATAATGTACTAATTTCACATCCGTGAATTCAGCAATGTCAAAGAATTAATTGGTGAAAGACAAGCTTTTTCAGGGAGGAAATCACCATCACCAGTGACACACAACACCAACAGTTGTTCATACGATATTCGTGCATCTGGTTCCACTGAACCGCGGCCGTGTTTACCTGTGAACGATCCAATTCTCTCCTCCTCAGCCGGCCGCTGAGCTCAGGAGACCTAAGAACAATTAAAACAGGTGCATGTGAGGAGGCCTCACTCATCATTTACACCTTCCTGACAAACATTATCTCTTAATCTCCTGCAAAAACCGGCCTATAGGAAACAAAACAGAAATGAATTATCTGCGTTTAACAGATTAGAGCGCGCACACACACACACACACACACACACACACACACACACACACACACACACACACACACACACACACACACACACACACACACACACAAGATGGACAGCAGTTAGTCAGGCTGTGGTGCAGTGGGGGAGGAAAAAGCAAATGAGAGGCAGAATCTCCTCTTTTCTTTTTGCTTATTTCAATATTTCATTGAGTGTTATACATCAATGAACTGTTTCCAGGGTGTCATCGCACAAAAGCTAAGCCCTTTGAATTCATGGCCCACGAGTGTGTGCCTTTACCCAACGTGCCCTGAATACATGAAACAGGCGGCGCCTCCGACACAAAAGTTGAAAACATAACATCAAAACTTCCAGAAACTGCACTCCAGCACTTTTCTACCAGCAGCACAGAAACTTTTCTTATTGGTTGATTACTGTATATTTCACAGTATGTATTTGTACATATACTTTTCAACTATTCTTGTGTCACATACGTGGTATTGATGTTTGGTGTTTGTGTCTCCTAATTAGATTTTAAGGTTTCAACAGTTTTACATCGATAATTCATGTGTTTATTTAAAATATATTCTAAGGTGTCCTTGAGTGTCGAGAAAGGTGCCTTAATAAATACATTTGATTCAATTCTGTAAGCATCACTGAGCTGATTTCCATAAAGATGGTGCAAAAATCTCTGGACAGTAGATGAATCACAGGCGGTGTCCCACATATAGAAATTATATTAAGTACTAATTTTCCCTCTAAACTGTTCTAATTGTTAAAGTCAAAATTTTCAAAATCTCATCAAGTTTCATGTAAGAAGTTAATAAACAACAAAATACTATCTGTATCATTTTACAGTGTGAGATACAGAATGTGTGCCAATAGTTTTGTCAAGTAAAACTGTAGAGTTTAATAATATTCAAAAAAATACAAATAAACAGTTGTTAGAGGAGGCAAACATGTTGACTTGTCATAACCAGGTGTAAATTTAAAAATGGCTGTGTTCCATCTGGATAATCCAATTGATCAACATGGACACTGTATGCCATGTCTTTACTTCCACAACTTGAGGATTCGGACTATTAATAACTACAACTAACCTTTGTCACTGCACCTTTCAAAATTTCTAAATATATATATAAAGCAGCTCCATGTTGCTCTAACTAATTAATCTATTTCCATGAACATGTGATAAATATGCTTTACTGTTGTTTTTATCCTGTTAAAACGTTGCATCTCCGCTCAGATGGAATTTCTCTCGTTTAACAGCAGTTACAAAATATTTCAAATTAAACTTCCACACATTTACCAACCAGAACTGAAATGCTGTGGTTAAATTGTGGTGATATCTGTATTTAATCAACTTCTCCTTGCAAACTAGTTTTTCTCTCAGTGCCTCTGCTTCATTAACATTTTCTAAAATGTTAAACTGATATCTGGTGTTTCACATTCACACATTTGGAGTTTTTGACCAAAACCCTTGGTCAGTGCCTGAAAACACAACTTGGTCCAAGGCCTAATAGAGTTCCTCACATTTTAACCCACAGACGAGTTTCTGGTTTGAAAACAGAGCAGCCGGAGTGAACACACAAACACAGCGACAGTTGTCTGTTAATGCTCCAGGGCCTGAGAACCACAATGGCCTTGAGGCCGAGGCAAAAGACCCGCTGCTCCTGCCGATGGCCAAACATTTAATATGGCTTAAGGGTTTAAGAATCTCGTCTTAAGTGAAATCTTCCAGTGATAGTCAAATCTCTCTGCTTCTCCTTATACAGCTAATTTGACAGTTTCAAAATCCCTCTATCCTCCATCATCTGATCAATTCTACTTCTCTTAATCCCCCTGTTCCTCCCTCCACCTGTTAGTCTGTGTCTGCATGTGAGTCTCCCTCTCTCCTGAGAGCATATGGACCAGTGGCTGACCCAGGGAGTCGTTGAGTGTGGGGACAGATGCAGCCCCCCTCCCCAACCCTCGCACCCACTCCTACAGCCTAACCCCCATCCCCACCCCCCTCCATACACCCACTGCTACCAGCCCTTCCCTCTCGTATCCACCTGTTTGGGTCACAGACCAGGGGGATGAGTGGCTGTGCGCGTGCCACACCAGCGGCTTGGCCACTGCTTTGTTATCCCACCCAAGACAAAAGGGGTATTTAGGGAGGCCGGCTGCCTGCCCAAGGGGGGACACAATGCCATGAGGCTGGCAGGCCTGTGGGCTCGGGGCCGCCGATCACGTGCCCGCTTTATGTGAATGAGCGTCAGGGGGCATCTGTTGTGAGTGTGTGTCTAACCTGAGATATAATGCCAGACGAAGGGGCATGAAACAAAGAAAATGACGAGTGTGTGCGCTGTGTGAGAGAGAGGCGGGGGGTGTGGGTGGTACTTAAAAACAATTGCATCTATTATAATTAAGTGCGCTCTAAACTTGAATGCATCATTGACTAGTAACAGGTCAACTTCTGCTGCTAATGAAAATTCATACTGGACTACTTACACACATTTAATGAATAATTAATGTTTTGAACTGATTTTAGATACAAGAATGCTGCTTCATGATGATCAGTATTCAGCCATATTATAGTGAACATCAGTAAACTCAATGGAAACCACAGAGAACTACACTCAGAAGGCCACAGAAGAAGGTGAACACTGTTCAACTCAGTTCTTAATCTGCAGATGGGGACACAGTATACCTTTGTCAGCAAACAGGTCAAAAACTTTTGACATCATCTCATGTCGGTCAGCTCACGTATATCGCTTCACAGATCAATAAAATGGATCCATTCAAACCAGCAATGATTAGCTGCTCCCATCAGACCATCCCTCCTTGTGACTGTGCTGCTGTGTGATTTATGAACTCCAGTGGAGAGAAAACACATTGACACAGCAGGGGCATCAGGGTCAGGTCAGCTAGGGTCACCAAGGTCAGGTCAAGTGGAGCCTATTCGGGCTGTGTGGATCTTGACCTCCGGGTCGTCAAAGGAAAATTAAGCAACATAACACACGATTCAAACTGTGACGGGGGGGAAGCTGCGGCTGGTGGTCCCTGACAACAGTGATGTAACTTCAGCTTAAAATGAGTGAGATGTTTCCAGAAAGAAAGAAGATCTGACAACTTCTTCCACAGAATCAAGAGAATCGCTCTGCTGATCATGACATAATTAATGTGACAAATGTGAACAAAACATTCTCCTCTCCTAAAAATATATTTATAACATTCATCATTATTTTAATGCTGCAAAACAACTGTATGTAAAAGGCTCTTTCTAACAGTAGCTTGCGCTTCATAACCTCCTATCAACACCAATGATCCCGAGGAGTTTAAGTTCTTTCTTATTTTTTGTAATAAGAGGCTGTTAAATCTTGGTGCAGATCTGGATCAGTGGACGGATCTTCTTCTCTTTTACATTGTGAGTTAGACATCTATGAGTGTGTGAAATTTGGTGCAGCTTGATTGAATTTAAGGGGACTGTTGGGTCTTAACTGTTTGATCATAAATAGAGTTATACTTGAAAAAAATCTTCCTTCTGCTACAATTATACTGAATAATTTTGCAAATTTCAGTGCAATGCAATTTCAGTGAATTTGGATCTCTCCATTTATGTTAGAAACTCTTTTCTGTGAAATATTTAAGATATTATTATTTTGTTGATGTGCTCTGTTACACATGATTTCTATGACACTTCTGTCCGTCCCGGGAGAGAGATGTGTCACCCTGAGCTTTCTGGGTTTTTCCCGTCAAAATTCTTTTGGCACAGAATTGTGAATACTGGCTATACAAATACATTTTGATTGACTGATTGTTAGATGCCTGGTGTCATCTTTCATCTAAATCTATTTATTTTCAGACCATTTTAAAAATGACCTAGATATGTATAATAATATATAATATGAGAAAATGTAATGAATCTTGCTGAACAGTTGAACATATATGTTTATGTTTTATAATAATGTCGTGTTCCTGTAATTTTGTCCACTCCTTGTTTGTCTGATCTAGAAAAAAGTCATTAATGCATGTGTATGGTTTGTTTAGTCTAGACAACGTTACATCATTCTGGCAGGCCTGTTTGTATGTTATTGTGTCTATTGTGGCTTACTGCAGCGTGTCATGCTCTCTCGACAGGCACGGTTACACATGGCTTGTGGCGCCCTGACCTACAACTCCCCCTCTTGTTTGTCAGCAGTTGTTTGGCCTACTTTCATAAAGACAAACACGGCCATTTGTTTTGTTTTGCATTTCCATGAAAATGGAATAAACAAATGGCAGCGAGGGGGGACAGTTGGAACAGGGTTTTTTTTTTTTCATATGACGCAGGGCACGGCCAACTGGAACAACCTCAGAGCACTTACTAAATAGTAATTCTAGATTCTTATTTTTTTAGACAAATAATTGCAAAAAAAATATCAGTAAACTATAAAGAGGTCAAAGTAAACCAGTATATTTGTGACCTTCTGGACTCCAACTGAAGTGTGAGTCACCAGGCCAGCAGACCCTCAGACTGATCCACCCCTCCCACCCCTCTTCTCTAACTCCACGGACAGTGAGGATGCTACAGTTCATTATAATGAGTCCGCTCCATGGCTCTTTAAGAGTCCTTAATTAGTGGCACACCGACACTGGCAGACCCCGGACGGGGAGGGGCATGCTGGGCGGAAAGGGGAGGCCTGTTGGGGGAGGGGTGTCAAGTCCACATGCCCACTTTTATAGAAATGTGTCTTAAAAAGAAAATCTAAAAGGTCATGAAACCTATTCTGATGTTATCAGTCCACCAGTGTGAGTCCGAGGAAAATCAATTGTTTTGACATGAGGAACTTGATTAAACAGAATTGATTAGGTCTTTGAAAGGGTGTGACATGGACAGCACTGTGGGGCTAGGCAGTGGACTGTAGCAAACACGTGTGATTGAAAAGCTTTAAATGGGTGTCAAACAAGCAGGGGACATAATGTTTGACTTAAATTATCAGTGGTCCCGCAGGAGGCTCCTGGAAGCGCTCCCCAGAGTCAGGCGTGTGCGCGGAATACAATAAGGGGATTCGCCGGTGACCAACGGGTCAGTGCTCGGGAGAGGGATGGGCGTGAGTTGCTCCTGTGGGACTTGGCCACATTCCTACAAGCGCGTCTTTTAATTTGCTGGATGTGAACCCCCCACCCGCCTCACCCAACCCCAGCAGGCGACACAAACACGACAGACACCACTTCTAACATTCAGCCACAGTTGCTCTGACTGTGTTTGTAGAGAGAAGGGCAGGTGGGGGGGTTGGTGGCTGTTGTAGGGTCCCAGATGGGTTAATGGGGGAGTTTAGCATCAGGATTACAATGCAACAGTGTGGCTGCGGATTGAGTCGTGATTATAACTCCAAGCTCACACCATAGCTACCCCCTTTCTAATGCTGCCACCACTGGGCGAACAATACTGGACGTGGTTGTTTATCTACAAATAAACACAACATTTCTGGCGAAAGTGATCACAAAATACAACTAGAATAATATCAATATAACACAAAAACAGTGTTTTTCCTCAATACTAAATACTCTTGGCATTTTTGAAGACACAAAATCTCCAGTTCAGCTCTCATTAAGTTTTAGAGTCTATTTAAAGGTCCAGTGTGTAAGATTTAGGCAAAAGGGATCTATTAGCAGATACTGAATATAAATGAATCCTAGCAATGTTCTCACTGATGTGTTTCATCTAATTTGTATTAATTGCTGTTACCCTAGAATTGACCCTTTATATTTAAATTCTTTATATTTACACCAGGAGGGGGGTCATGTTTTTACAGTCGCCCAGACTGGACAAACTACTACAGGTTTTTTTTATGTTTGGAAGGGGAGGGTAAGGTGACATTCTACACACTGAACCTTTTTAAAAGATATGGCCTCTCACAGCCAAAGCTTGTCACTGTGATTTTATAAAATGAACATATATAACTATAATAATGATACTTACTTACTTACTTCTCTGTGTTTAGGCCAAAATGAGTTTTTATGGTTTTCATCTTTTCTGTGCTCCATCACCTCTCTCAGCCAGGAACACACTCCACCATAGTGCTAGACTAATCTGTTTGTCAAACACGTGTCTTGCCTCTACACCCTAGATACCCTCTGATCCCTCCGTCCCCTGCCTTCCCTCCCTCTCCGTCCCTCCCCAGCTGCTGGCCATCACAGGACCAGCTCCGGCACCCTGCACCAGGCAGCTCAGTGAGATTGAAATGTTAAGGGCAGGGACAACAGCTCCACTAATTAAATTCCCCAGGTTAATCCCTGTCGATCCCCTCATCGCACTCTTCAACCAGGCCCTGCAAGGAGACGGGGGGGGCAGATACTGGGGGGAATGACAAACAAACATTCAATTCAACAATGTGAATGAAAAAAATCAAATCAAAACAAAACTGGAGGATGGGTGTGAAAATGAAAAGTAAGAAGTGCTGCACAGGGGTAGGGGGAGTTTTAAAACAATCAAATATGTGGACAACCAGCACAACACACATCACCAAACCAGCACGTGCACGTTACTGCAAGTAGATCATCGTCAGCCTACATCTTCCTTCAAGATGAGGTCAAATCAAAATGAATAGCTCCTGCAGCGGTTGACGCTGATTTAAGATTTAAAGCCCAACAACAACTACCACGTTCGACAGGCTGTTATGTGCCCTCACATTCCCGGGACTGCGTGATGACAAAGTGTTCATCAACACCAGCCTCAGACCCGTCATCATCTCAGCGTGTACAGTGACCTTACGTCTGACCCCCCTGCCACTGTACTACAGAGGCCAGCTGACATGCTGACCGACGACTAGCAAGCTATGTGACCTTGGCCGCGTCACACAGAGGCGATACATGCCACCTCCCCACCGCATCCCACGTGCAGGGTGCAGAAATTACTTTAAAGAAAAATCACTATTTTAAAAGGTTTGTAATCTGACAGAGACAATAAATTGGCCATAAAATCATCAGATGAAGCATAAGGGGAGGTTCAAGGAATTTTAACTTTTGCAATCTTGATAAGCAACTTTTTCCATCTTTGTGCACGTCAAAAGATTGTGTGTTGAAACACCAACATGAACTGTCATTATGCTGAAAATGACAAAGACAAATCTATATGCTTGTTTCACATATACAATTTCTAATATAAAGAGAAGATGCACAAAGCATGAAACATTCTGTTATTATCAAAAGGGATCTGAGCTGGTGGAGGGATGTGGTGGCTGCAGAAAAGAGCAGGTGCTTTCATACAGAGTGGGCGTGGTGTCGAGGAAGGCGTGGGAGTATTACACATTGTGGGCGTGCTGCGTCACACACACCACGCGCCTGCGTTGTGGCTTCGCTCAGAGGTGTAATGCCTGATTAGGGGATTACAGGAAAGTGCTTCTTTGCAGTTCTCTGAGAAACAATTATTAACATGTTGGTGTCTCTAATCCTGGATAAACACAGCTTTTCAAGAACAACAGCGAGTCTTTCTTCCCGTCTTTAAAAAAAAAAAAATCTGTGTTTAAACCCCGTAGTCACTTGAACTCCAAAGCCTAACTAATACCAGCAGAGGAGACAGGCCAGTCGTGTGGAACACTGTCATTACAGAGGTTGTGCACTTGGTGGAAGACATCGCTGGCCAGCAGGCCTTCACATCAGAGGGGAAATCCAAATTTAGCTCAGGGAGAGGAAATCATTGTGTTGTGCAGTGCTTGTTGAAAGGGCATTAGACTGAAACATGTTCACAGCCTGTAATCTTTTATTTGTTTGTACACTTGTCTCATGTAATCTGCTTTCTAGTAATACAGAGACTATTTCCTAAGTCATGCTGGGGAGCCCATGAATAATGGATCCAGGTGGGACAGTATCACAGAGACTAATGCCAGGTTGACACTGCGTTCGACTGAGTTTAATATTTCAATTTGTTAAGGTGCGGGACTTTAAGTCTTGTTAGTTTGCATGATTATTCCCGAAACCATGAGGTCTTCATGTGAGCTTGTGTGTCTGTTAGTTAGCAGGAATACGCAAAAACTATGAGACGAATTATCATGAAACATGGAAGGATGTGGTATGTGTCAGGGAAGAACACATGAAATGTTGGTGTAGATCTAGATCAGGGAATGGATCCATTTTTTCCCCCCACTTTTTTGAACAAGGGACATTTCTCAACATTCATGAAACATAATGATAAAATCAGGAACGTTTAAGAGACAAATGAAAATCTGGTTCGAATGAATTTAAATGTGGTTTCATAAGGGCTCTGTGGTATTCTAGTTACAGATAAGAGGTAGCTTAGTCTCTGGGGACGATTTACGGGTCTGTTAAACTTTTTTCCACTTTATTTAAAGATTTATAATCGTAGTAAAGCTAAACTAAAACAGTACCAGGCCACAACAAGTCAACATAAGACCTATTGACAGGAAAGTCCCAGATTAAAGATACCAGTTAAACAAAGAACAAAACTACAACTCTAGTGACTCATAAACTACAATTTGTGAACATTTAGTGCCAGTTGTGTGGCTCAGAGTCACGCAGGAAGCAATCAACACACTGCTGATGCCTGAGCTTCCAATCTACAGTTCTCACACACACACACACACACACACACACACACACACACACACACACACACACACACACACACACACACTTTATCATTTCAGTGTTGCCTGTGGCTCTGCACATCAAAACAACCTGCGAGTTTCATTTCCGACCCCCTTGAACCTGCTGACTGGCCATTTTGTTCACTAGCTGACACTTTGAGGAGTACCTCATCTCACGACGTCTCTCCTGCCGCCACCGCTGCTCTGTTGGCCCTGAGAAGAGATGGTTGATGACAAAGTCACTCACATGACATGTAATTATGAATATAGTTGTGTAAACCTCAAATAGAATATAGTGAGATGTGCTTTATTGACTTCTGTGTAAGTAGAGTCGTACCATTGAGCATCACCCTGGTTCCACTCCACTTAAGGGGGGCAGGGCGAGTGGAGTCCTAAAGGTGCTGGTGCGCGATGTTGAGGATGTGTTGTGCCCATCTGGCTGGGCAGGGTTTAGCCCTAATCCCAGAGGCCCTCGGCAGGGGAGCCCCAGACTGTTGATCACTGCCCCCCTGCTGGCACCCCACACACTCCTGACCTCCTCAGCTCACAAACACACAGACCCCTGGCACAAGAAAACACAACATCTGCACATAAACTGCACGGCCCACTGATGATTTAGTGTGAGACCTTCATATTCCACAAATATTTTCTCATCTTTCTAGGTGTGTGTCAATAGTGGGTGAGGAGATTTTATGTGCAGCGGAGCCGTAACAGGCTTAGGTAGCTGCAGTGCACAAACACAAACAGACACTGTGAAAGACAAGGAGGAAGTATGATCCCGAACATCAGGGAAACACAGAAACATACCAACACCCATGCAGAGGGCGCACAGGCTTGTTTTTGTGAGGCAATATGGAATAACACATTTATCAGACACACAAGTAGAGTAAATACACACACACATAATTACAAAAACATAGACAGATAGGCAAACACACAAAGACACCCAGAAGCAGTCACCCAGCCATACACACCACACACCTAACCACCGATAATCCCCTAGACACAGGAACACACACACACACTCACAGAGCATCATTATGTTTATCACTGTGAACCAGCCCACCGACACCCATCACTCTAATTCCATTTGTCTGTTTAGATTCGTTTTGCTTTAATCCTCCCTTGTTTGTGCACATCTGCAAGCACTGCAATAGTACAGACGCAGCGAGATGAGAGGGAGAGAGAGACAGACGGAAAGAGACAGAGAGCGGAAAGACAGAAAGAGAGAGAGAGAGTGTGGGAGAGCTCACAGGGAGCACTCCCCCTACTGACACCCTGGTCCCTGTAGCTCCAGCAGAAGGGGGCAGACAGGCGTATCTCCTTGCCCAGGGAGAAGCTCCCTGTCCCAGCCACAGAGCCGCCGCCAGGCCCGCAGGCCTCTGTAATCACTGCAAACAGTCAAACACCCAGTCATACAGGCTCTTACACCAACACAACATTACAGGCTTTTTACACAGTATTACACCACATCTTATTATCCCATTCAAGTCCCTCTATTAGCTCAATTGGATGGTGGGATTTTCATTTGTAAATTGGGGGATTTTAGATTAGCTCGTCTGTCAGTGATGAAATGCCCCCTGAGACTGTGAATTATGTGACCAATCACATATGAATCAATGCGTACACACGCCGCGCCGCATGAATGGATGGTGTCAGGAGGAAGAAATGAAACTACTTCAAATCTAGATTATGTACAGTAAATATACTGCATCACAGATTTGATCAGCCTCCGCTCCATTACTGCATGGTCATAGGTTACATCCGTCACAGTCTCCTCACAGGATGCTGAATGCAGAGTGTGAATCATCCTTAATGAGTCGACAAAACGTGAATGACACCATTTTCTTTGTAGCTGACAATGAGCAGCGCAGGCTTTAACGTGGCATCATATTCAGGTCTAATAGAGAATTATTAAAGAGATACACATTAGCTGCTATACACACCTAGCAGCAACATTATGCAGAACTGAAGCTGGTTGGTTGGAAGGAGGCGAATGAATTACCCCCTCTTCCTCCCCAGGCCCTCCATTCAGACACGGAGTGAGAGAAAGAGAGAGAGAGGGAGGGAGGAGTGAGAGGAAAAAAGATACCCCGAGCTAGTCAAGAGACCCGGCAAATTATGAAAATGCCTCTCTGTGTCCTAAATGGAGGCCGAGCTCTTTAATGTGGCACAAAATTAGAACCTGGGGGAGGAAGTGTGGCCCGCTTGATTGGCGAAACCCCTCCTGGCCCACTACCCTCCCATCCTCACCCCGCCTCCCTGCGTCTCTCTCAAAGCACACAGAGATATTATCCTGTGCCTGGTAGCGCTCTCTTGTATTGGGGGAAACTCGAGGACCCCAGAGAGAGCCCAGGGGCGTCCATAAAGGTGCCTAATTTGTCAGTTTACTCCTCAATTATTTAAATAGATCTAAGAAGGGAGTGGAGAATGGGGCTTTTTCTGCCTCTCCGCAGTCAAAGCAGAGAGAGACCTTTCTCCACGGTAGCCATTTTCAATTACGCTCTGCACTGCTGTCTTTGATATACATAAGTGCCATAGTGGAGAGGGGCTGTATCAAATAAACAAATGTGTGTACACAAGATAACAACCAAAACTCGGGGATAATATTCAGTTTGCTCTGAAGAACTCAAAAGTTATTTCACATACGCAAATTTACAGATTAGAGCAAACTTTACTGTGCACATACTTAGCACACAGACACAGATTGAAGTATGTACGTTAACTAATATGTTGTAAACAGATATACACATGAATTTACACATTTATCGTTGAGGATTAGGGTGAGGTGATAAAAGAGTGAGGACCTATTATTACTCATTCCTCTGCTTTTCCACTCACACATCAGGATACAACCCCCACTCCCCACTTTCCAATCAGCACCTCTAACCCCGAAGGTGAACCAGCCTGGCAATGCCAGCTCTCAACCAGAGACCACTAGGGGTACATGAGGCCTGGGGCCAGAGATTACTGAGCGCTTGAAGATTGATCCTGGAAATGGAGATGTCTCATTCCCCAACCCTCTGACCTCTAATCCCTCACATATCTGCCTCCATTGTTTGATTTGTTTTCGAAGGGTGAGGTCGTGCAGGCTAAGGAGGATGAGGATGCTGTGAATGATGAGGGTGCCCACACAGGGTCCGAAGGTGACCTTATCTCTCACAGGCATTTGGCGGGAGCTGGTAAAGAGCCCTCTCAAGGTCTGAATGCTGCGCTGCAGACCCCAGTTGAGATGAATGCTTGTCTGTGCAACAACAATCACTTTCAATAAGCTCTATATCAGCAGCGAGGCCATCGCTGGGTCCTGTGGCAGCACAATAGTCTGGCTGTGCCTACACAAGGATGTGTGACAATGGTCGCTTAAATACAGGAAAGACTCTTACAATCAGCTAAAGCACATTTTGACACAATAGATGAGACGCCTCCCAAATACAAACATGAACTCAACGAAGGCTGCTACAAACACCTGTACAAATAAAGTCAGTCTGCAAACACACTGTACCTGCACTGGAGACACACAAGCAGTGGCCACCACACACTGAGAAACGCACAGCAAGAGTGACAGCAAACAAGAACCTGAGACGAGTCAGTCTTGTTGTCATGTCAACACAGACTGTGCTAATGGACCTAATTCTACCCAATACACGTTGATAGGAAAATGTTTATTTTAGCCAAAATGTTTTCAAATGTTAATTACAGGTAGTAATTAATTACAAGTAGGATTTTTAATTAGGAGTAAACCGGACGACAACACGAGTTGCAGTTTCAAATAAACCTGCAACTTTGTGCACTGACAACAATCCCGAGCTAAAAATACGTGTGGAGAGCAACTGGCAGCCTCCACAAAGATGGGTGGCACCTCGTAAACATCCTTGAAACAGGTTTCTCATGCTTAGGAGAGGGATCTGCAGGCAAAGTTTTTCAGAGTGCAAGATTCTGCAAAATCTGTGGCCAGCTCAGTATATCATGCCTCTCACACCCTCTATTCTCTTCCCAAACACTAACCAACACAGCCCGGCCCTCCGCCTCCCTCCACTCCAAGCTTCCATCCAGCCAGAGAGAGGAGAGGAGATAGGCCCAGTTGCTAAAGCTGTCTTTTCAGCCCCTGCTCCCGCTCGGTCTATCTGAGATACACAGCAAGCGGAGGTGTCGCTTTTCCGCTGGCATTTCGGACAGTATCTACTTATAGACGGGAGAAAAAGAGAAAAGAAAAACAGAAGGGGTATTATCAGGGAGGGATGAGAGCAGCAAAGGCATTTTGTCTTTTTATTCCCCTCCTAAGCCCTGGGCTTTGCTCCCAATCCGATTGGTCGATACGGCCAGGGATGTAAATGAAATGCAAAGAGGAATAAGGCTGGCTTCCCATCTCCAGTGTGTGCCCCCCTAAGTCCCCCCACCCCTCTTTTTTTTCTCCGTCTCACTCTGTCTTGCTCTCTGGGCTGTTTATGGTGTTGTGTTTCTGTTTCCCCCCCCATTCACAGACTTGTGCTCTCTCCCCGTTTCCGTCTCACCCTCCACACTCTGCCTCATCCCTCCTCCTCACCCCCCCTCGCTCCTCTCTCGCTGCATCCCTCCCCGCTCCCTGGCTGGGCACACAACTCTTATCTCCTCAGACGCCCCACATTCCAGCGTTGCCGTGGCTCCCTGCCTGCATCCCTGGTCACGGCGATTCCATGGGTTCCCACAATCCTCGGCAGCTTGCTGATTTAGGGTGGGCAACTGACTCTCAGGCACAGGGGAGAGCAGAGAAACAGAGGGGTTAGGGAAAGACAGGGTGAGAGGGGATGAGGAGGCAGCGAGAGGGTGGGAGAAAAGGGATGACAAAGGGGAGGACAGGAAGAAAGTAAAGTGCAAAATAACACAAGGGCATGAGACAAGAGAAAGACTGGAGAGTAAACATGAAAACACACATGAAGTAAAAACAGGATTTAATACTCTGATTTTAATTTTAATTTAACAAATATGATCAATATTTGTTCCCCAAAAGGCAGTCTACCATGGAACGGGGTCCATAATATATAAAAATAAAAACAAGTCTTTATTGTAAAATCTTAATCTTTAGAAAGCAGAGTGACAGTTTTCCCTTTTTTATGACAAAACCAAACCATCTGTGCTGCAGCAGGTTGAATCTCATCATCCAGCCAGCTGACAGCTGCTAACCAGGCCTGCAAACAGAAAGGCCAGATTACATTCTGAGAAAACTACACATGCACTTGCTGTCCTTTGCTTTCTAGTGGTATCTCAGACAGCAGGCTCCTTCAGCAGTGTTTTATACAGCTTACAGCAACGCACCGGGCTGACCTCTGCTTGACACATTTCACGCCATAAGGCTTATTAGCATCAGCACCAGTATTCACCTGAACGTAAGGTTTGTGATCATGACTGCACGTCAAAGACAAGCGATTCTGGTCCGTTCGCTGAGTTTGCGTGATCATTGTCTTACAAGTAAACACAGAGCAAAGAGTCCATTTTTCTGAGAGCTGACAGTCGTGCGTTTCTACATGTGTCCCTGGAGTGTGCCTGATTTGGTTCTCCTATGCATGATGATCAAAGCACTTTGCTTTTCAGTGTCCCAATCTGTTTATCGACTACGTTTATATTCAGTTCTGGCAGGAAAAGGGCTCGGGTGGAGATTTAAGCATGTTCACACACGCATACATGTAGACATGAAAACACAGATCAACACACATGCAAACATGAGCGCACACACAAACACACACACACCTCTAAAAGGGTCCCTGGCATTGTGACATTTCACATTTCATTTAAATCCATGGGGGATTATAGCCCTCTGGTTAGGAAGGAAGAGAGAGAGAAAAAAAACACTCATAGAATCCATTAGTTATAAAACATTTCAAGGACCATCTAAGATAAACTGATGGATTGAATTGAAGGGTGGGCAAGCAGGCGGGTGGGTCGTGTTGTTAGTGTGTAGTGAGGACTCTGTGGCATAGCACAAGTCTGTCCGAGATTAAACAACGGCTCTAATCCCCCATTTCTGCCCCCAAATTGGGTTTCCCTCAATCTTGGCCTCGCCATCCTAATGTGGAAAAAGAGAAGTAGAGCAGCAGCTGAGGCTAAATAATCACCAGAAGAGAGGAGAGGAAAAAAAAAAAGAACGAGATGTAACGATAAAGCAATCGAATGGTGAGTTTAGGGGGAGCACGCACAGCTTGATTGGGGTCAGTCGAGGCTTCCTGAAGTCAAGCTTTGTCCCGAGTCAACTGTTAAACAGTCATCAAATGAACCATGGTTCATTCCTTTTCACTCCATCCTTCTGTTCTACAACAAACTAGAAAACAGGAGATCAGTACTTGTTAGTCCAGTATGTCCAAGTCCACGCCTCTCCATCAGTCTATCCATCTTATAACCATCACAAGAGGCACATTGGTCCAGACTTCATCCCCATTCCCTCACACTTTGCCTGGGCTCACAGCACACCCTCAGTGTGACAGCTCCACGTAGGTCTCCCTGGATCTCATCATTGGGTTTGCCTCCGGCTCTGGCCGAGTCCGTCTCTCTCTCTGAGCAGGTGAGTAATGGCCGAGCGTATGGCGGGAGCCTGGGGATCTGTGGGTTCCTTCTCCAAGTAGAGCCTGAAGTGCTGGGTACTGCAGGTCAGCAGGCTGTCTGGAGTGTAGCCGCGGTGACCCGAGCGGAGCAACCTCTCACAGGCCAGTGCCAAGTTCTTGTCCCAGTTTGGAGGGTAGTGTGAGTGGGCCTCCACAATCTCCTTATACAGCTGTCCAGAAAACACACACGCAGACATACGCATAAATACAGGAGTTACCGAAAGTAAAGCCAACGAATATGTCACTCTTTACCTCACATGGCACTGAAACCTGCACCTTTATGATAAATATCGGTATTGTTGCATGTTTGTTGAGGTCACACTCACAGTGTAAGACAGCTCAAAGAGGCGAGCTCTCCCCTCTCCCTGCATTCTTTCTGCCAGGTCAAACAGAAAGAAAGCCGTCTTCATCCTGAAACAAAGCACGCAGGCTCAGGGCTAAGTGCTGGATGGATGAGCCATGCAGATCCACACTTTCAGACGCACCACTCCAATGGAGTGATTTATGTAGATGCTGCCACCAAATAGAATGTACATGTAGATGTAGATGCTCTACCACACAAGACTGGTTTATGGAGATGTTCTGGTGGGCTGGTATGCATCGTGACACAGCATTCTCTCTGCACGTTGAAGTACACAACCTCTCCAAAGAGCAAACCTTTATATGCTTTAGAAAAGTTTAACGTACCTGGCTTGCCACATCTCCTCATTAGCGACACGCTCCCAGGATGCTGGATGGAAACTGTTCACACATGAAGAAAAAAACATTTTATCTAAAAAGCTTCAGGCGTTCGCTAGTGCACAGTTCCACTAACTATAAATGATTATTTATGTGAATATATTGTTCCACTCAACTGTGCAGGTTCTGATTCACTAAACATCAATGTTTGCTGAGCAACAATACCAGCTAGCACATTAGACATGGAGTAAAACCACATCTTCCCTCTTTTCACTTTGTTGACTGTAAACACTTGACCTCTTCTTCAAAAGAATATTTTAGCAAGGTTCCCGAGCTAATATTTGGCTCGTGGGCATCGGTGGACACGCTTGTCGTGAGGGTGCGGGAAATAATGTCACAGTATTCAGCTGCGGATATCTGAGTGAATGAAGGGCTGCTGGCAACGGCAACAGAATATGGAGCTTTGACTAATTCCACTTTTGACACAGTTATTGACAAAACGCAATAAGAAAGTCATTATTTTTCATCTTCCGTCTCATTTCAAATGGCCGAGGGCCTAATGTCTTGCACTGGTTGAATTCACAAAGAGCTGGATCACAGCATGGAGAACAGAGGAGGACAACGACGCTGAGGGAAGCTTTGTGGAGTCTGAGGAAGGATAACTGAAGACCACAGAGAGATGAGGGGGTAAGTAGATCTTTTCTGCTGTCGGTGATAAAACACATGGCGATGACTAATTTGAAGGGGTCTATTGTGCTCTCTCAATGAATCTATTTTTTTGTAAAGATCATGGCTTGTTTTAAACGTGCCAAAGGATTTGTTTATTTTCTTAGCCAACAGTAGGCCTCCAAAATTTACATCCTGCTAATCTCACCCCTTTAAACCTCAACAACTCACCAGTGCAATAGTCTTTGCAAACTCATGCTGTGGAGCCAGAGAAACACACTGAACTTTATCTCAAATTGTATTGAAGGTCTCAGGATTAAAGGATATAAAATATGTAAAATACGTCAGAGTGAACTTTGGGAAAATAAGTATAAAAATGATGCTCAACACATCAATACGTTTTTCATTTGATAGATTAAACATAACATAACTTGAGTTGCTGTATAACTGTCAGACAATGTGGATTAAGATTGTTTTTTTTAACCATGACGCTATGACAAAGGAGAAAAAGAGGAAACCATTAACAGGATTAAAAACAAACCTGTTCAGACTCATTCATTGTTTTTGTCTGTGTTTGCACCTGTTGTGTGGCTCGCTCCAGTTGTAGATGTTGCTCGTGTGTTGAACCCACTCTTCAGGGTCAAACTGCCTCTGAATT
Source organism: Paralichthys olivaceus (assembly GCF_024713975.1). Lineage (NCBI taxonomy): Eukaryota > Metazoa > Chordata > Actinopteri > Pleuronectiformes > Paralichthyidae > Paralichthys > Paralichthys olivaceus. The sequence goes on along the minus strand of NC_091104.1, from coordinate 15,397,368 downwards.
GGCACCAAATATTCACACACACCCATGGGCCAGCGAGTGAAGCTACTTTCCCAGCTCGGGTCTCCATCGGGCAGCCCAATGCAGGCGAAAACATCCCTCCTGCAGAAAAAAAAAAGATACAGAAACAAATAATCAGATGGAGGAATGTTCACATCCTCAGTTACCTCCAGGTGACTGTTGATGATGGGACACAGAAACAACATGTAAACAAACATTTCCTTCCGTCCTTAACCCTTGTAACGTCCCTCAAGCCTTGTGCTGTTAAAGAAAGCCTCAAGCCCTGAGGGTTAATCCCACAGGTCAGTGTTGCCCCAGTGAGAGACAGACATGTTGGCCTGGCAAACACTGCCCCCTGGTGGGCTTGGTATTAACATGTCTCCTGCCAGTGCCGAAGACTCACTGTCTCCTAGAGGAGTGAATGTGAGAGCAGGGAGCAGCAGTTAGTCCACCAGAGACTGTTTAAGCAAATCAAGTAGATTAGTCGACTTCTGTAGTTCATCAAACTCCTTTTATGGCCTCAATAGTTCTACAGGCTTATCTTCTCCCTGCACTCACCGCCGTGTCGACCGTCCCACTGATCTCTGCCTCGTTAGATCACCCACTTGTTCATCTGGACCATTGTTGCCCTCCCGATTCAGTCTCTCTCTCAATTTAACATCCTTCTTTTTATCTGTTCAGACCATCCCTTTACTCCCTCTCTGCTCCCTCCAGTGACTCACTGCGTGTTGTGGGACAGAAACTGCTCCAGATTGAAGGTGTCTTTCTCCTCAGGGTGCACCGGGTCCCACCAGCGGCCGGGGAAGTGGATCCCTGGGTGGTGCTGCCCTAGCTTGGCCACATACCAAGCGTATGTCATCATCTATAAAAGAAGAAAAGGGTACCACCCAACTCTGTTCAAATCACTGTGATTAGACTAACATAAAGAAAAGGATTGACTGACTTGTTCAGTGGCTTTTACTCTCACCTAATGTGTCCTGTTATGTGTCCACTCTTCTGTGTCTTTCTAACAATAATCTTGTTTGGATCTTTGGGGTACGGATTTGCCTCCACAATTAACTGACTCTGAACCTCTATACATGAGGCTATCAAAGAGGTTTGACTTGCCTTAATTAACTCTAAAGATGGAGGGTCCTGTTTCACCCCTTATTTTTATTTTTGAAAGGCCCTCATGCCAGCAGGATTGCAATGTTGACATAAAGATATAAACTTATGTACCAAATTGTCTACAAGACATTTCTGTCCTTGAAACATCAGGCTGTAATTTATTAATCTATGTGATATTCAGTCCATTATCACAACAGGTACAATAACATTTTGCCCAAAAATAGAATTCGTTGTTTTCTTTTTCAACCACATTCTTAATTATCTTTTTGTAAAATTAAGAAATCTACAATTTCTAAATCTTAATATTTCTTACAAGTTATTGATACTATTTGATCTTGACTTCTGAAATTAATGTGCTCGTAATGAGACACTATTTCAATCTGTGTGAAATATAAAAACTTTGATTTATAATACACAGACAAGACAAAGCTCTGACCTCCTGGTCAACCAGTCGGACATCAGGCCGTACACCCTGGCAGTAGTATAAGTAGCGCAGGGAGTTTCCAGGCAGATCTCCTCTCGTCAGGATGATCGAGTCTTTTGGTACAGAGCCCAAAAGCTCCCTGCCGAACCTCTCCACCACACTGTTCATGCTCTGATCACACTCCCTAAAATCAACAGCAAACACATAGTATAATACCATCAAAACATAAGTTGTGTTTACTTGCGTTTAAAAGGGTGTTGAGTGCAGCCTCACCCCCGCTTAGAAATGTGTGTGATGTGTACAGTCGTGTGTATGTGTATGTGAGTGTAGGTAGGCTTTTAAGGTGCTCTGAGGGTAAGTTGTCAGTGCCCCCGCCCCTTCCCTTCTGCAGCGGGCTCTGGCTGCCTATCTAATCACAGGGAGACAGGTGTGATGGCTCTGACAGCACAGGCCATGCTCTCCCCCTTGATCAAAGCCGCTCAGTGATGGCTGTCTGGCACTCCCCGGCAGTACGCTGGTGTAATCTGCCTCCTCGGACAGCTAACATCTCAGACTGAGCTCTGTGAGAGGAATCTATGTGCTAACCGTGCCGCTCTTTAGCCCTTACCATGGGGTGAGCAAGGAAAAACCTGACATGAGGAGTTCAGGCCTTCAGTACGAAGCACAAAGAAACAAATCGGGTTGACTCAGGGAAAACTTATGCAGGAGAATTTTAGAAGGTACTGGAATGAGAGGGGGGATTTTTTTCTATTTCACTTTAACTTTACTACACAAAAGTACTTAAAAAGTTGCTTAAGACACATTTGGCTCCAGTGTTCTAGCAACAGCAAAACTGTAGTAGAACAATACAACTAAATAGTTGCTGAATAAATGCTTAACTGATAGGATCGGGTATTTATTAAACATTAAGCTCTTGTGATCACAAACATCAATTGTCCACAAAGTGTATATAGTGTAGTAGTTTATAAAGCTAACTCACCTCTCAACAGTAGCAATGGAACTGTAAATATCTGGGCTGTTGTTTTTTCGCTCTACACTTCAAACCATTGGATTTGAAATATAAAATGAAAATGGGAAATTTTAAAAGATGATTCTTAGCTTTATTTTGAATAAGTAATTTCCCTCCCACATCAACACCAACACAAATCTTAAAATGCAACTTAAATTTAATCCTCACTGTTTCATTTGATTCCATTTGTTTAGATGAACAACAAAAAGCACACTTTATCGTTCTAATATGTATGGACAGCATTGTAAGTTTTGATTACATCTCTGTGGTGTTTCCTCCTGAACGCTAGAGGCGCTATGAGACAGTAGACAGTGCAGGAGTAGAGTAGAGAAGAAGAAGTGAAGGGAATTGCCTGAAGCAAGATGCTACCTGTGTATGCTACCTGACCTGACGTCCTCCCGGTTTATTGTTTTGTATAAATAAAGTAAGTGAAGTAAAGTACGTCGACGCTTCTCATTACAATATCACATATTGGCGACGAGGATGGCGGCCCTGCACCTGAGCCAGCCGCCGCCTTTTCTACAAAACGTCGGGGAACCACCGGTCCCGTTCAAGGCATGGATCCGGACTTTCGAGAACTATCGGCTCGCCATGTCAGAGTCGGAACTGCCGGAGGCACGTAAGAGAGCGCTGCTTATTCATTGTTTGGGCGCAGAAGGGCAAAGACTATTTTACACGTTGACGGTCGCTGACGACAAGTACGCCACCGCGCTGGAGGCTCTTACGGACTTTTTCACACCGAAAGTGAACGTCGTCGCGGAACGCTACCGGTTCAGACAACGGAGTCAACGCCCAGGTGAGACGACGGACCAGTTCGTTGCTGCGTTGAAGGAACTAGTGACAACATGTCAGTTCGGGAATATGGAGGAGGAGATGATAAGGGACCAAGTTGTTGAAAAGACTAATTCAGCACGCATCAGGGAGCGTTTACTGCTGGAGATACCCCTCACACTCTCCAAAGTGTTGGTCATAGCGCGCCAGATTGAGACTGCTGTGTCGGAGGCGAAAGCTATCTGCAAGGGAGCGACAGACAGCGCTGTGCACGCTGTTCACCAAGCACCACAACAACACAGGAAGTTCAAGAAAGACAAAAATAAAACCTACTCACCTTCACAGACTGCACAAAGGAAAACATGTTACAGGTGTGGTTCAACTCAACATACTGCTAACTTCCAAGGCTGTCCTGCAAAAGAGGCGCACTGCAACGCCTGCAAGAAAAAAGGACACTTTGCAAAGGTCTGTAGAGGGAGCAAAAATGTAAGTGCGGTGGAAGCTGTCCCAGAAGTGACTATTTTGAATGTGAACACTTGTGGCTCTGGTAGTATAATGTGTACAGTGAAAGTCAGTAGTCATGGGTCAGTAACTCAGGATATTGAGCTAATGCTAGACACAGGTTCAGCAGTGTCCATCCTGCCAGAACAAATGGTCACTGAGTTTTTCCCTGAGACTTCCCTTATGGAACCAAAACTCAAGCTGAGGGATTATGGTGGGAATTCTATAGCTGTGAATGGTTGCTTACAAGCTAATGTAGCATTTGGGGACCTCAGTACTACTACAGTGTTTTACATTGTAAAGAACGGTTCAGCAGTCCTAGGTAGGGACTTATTCTACTCACTACAGATGCAGCTGAAAGACGGTAAAGTCACTGCCAGAACTGGTAATCAGTCAAAAGCTTCAGTAGCAAGTATTGCAGGGGACAAATTAGGCTGTGCTAGAGGATTTGTCCATAGAGTTAACGTACGCCCAGATGTCAAGCCAGTACAACAGAAACTGCGTAGATTACCCTTTTCAGTCAGAGATGCAGTGTCTAAGGAGTTAAAGAAACTCGTAGAACAAGATGTTATAGAGCCAGTTGAGTCATCTGAATGGATCTCACCCATAGTCGTCACTACAAGAAAAGACAGACCAGAACCAAGACTCTGTGTAGATCTAAGAGAGCCTAACAAGTCAGTTGTAATCGACGGCTTTCCACTGCCGCACATGGAGGAAATGTTCACAGAGTTGAGAGGAGCAACGCTGTTTTCCACATTAGACCTCCAGAGCGCCTATCACCAGATGCCGCTACATGAGGACAGCCGCAGCTTGACTACCTTCATTACACACGATGGCTTGTTTCGCTTCAAGCGGGTGCCATTCGGACTGGCATCGGCGCCCAGCTGTTTCCAGCGGATGATGTCGACGATCCTGAAAGGTTTGCCAGGGGTCCAATGTTACCTCGATGACATCATTGTTTCAGGTGCGACAGCTGAGGAACATGATAAAAGACTGACAGCTGTGCTTCGGCGTATACATGATGCAGGGCTGAAGCTGAATCACTCAAAATGCAACTTCAAACAAACAGAACTGTCTTTCTTGGGGCACACGGTGTCAGGTAAAGGACTGCAGCCTGATGCCTCACATGTGACTGCTGTTTCTCAAGCACCTCCACCTACGGACCTGCCCAAATTGAGGTCATTTCTAGGGCTCACGTCATGGTATTCCAAATTCATACCAGACTATGCTGCTGTTGTTGAGCCCCTGAGAGCACTTTTGCGTGGAGCAGAGACATTCACATGGACTCCTGAGGCTCAAAAGAGCTTTGAGACTGTTAAAAGACTTATAGTGAACAGCCCTGCTCTCTCTCTGTTCAATCCGGAGCTGCCCACTGTTGTCACGACGGACGCGTCTGACTATGGACTAGGAGCAGTCCTCACCCAGATACATCAAGATGGTTCTGAAAAAACTGTTGCTTTTGCATCGCGCACGCTCACCCAGGCGGAGAGAAAGTACTCCACGGTTGAAAAGGAGGCCCTGGGGTGTGTGTGGGCAACAGAAAGGTGGAGAACATACTTGTGGGGGAGACATTTCACATTACGCACTGACCACAGCCCGCTCACCACACTTCTAGCTTCAAAAGGTCAAGGACGAGCAGGTATGCGGATAGCCAGGTGGTCATCTAGGATGTTATCATTTAACTATGACATTCAGTACAAACCAGGTCGAGAGAATGTAACAGCGGACTGCTTGTCTCGTCTTCCACTGCCAAGCTCAGAACCTAGCTTGGTAGACGACACTGAGGTGGCACTTACCTCTACACTGACTGCCATCACTGAAACTGACTTTAAAGCTGCATGTGCTTCATGTCCTGTACAGACTCAACTACGTGAACTACTCACTTCAAGATGGCCAAAGTCAGCAAAAAGCTTGTTGCCAAGCTTACAACCATTCTTCAAACTTCGGCACGAGCTCTCCCTTCAAGATGACTTGGTGGTGCGTGGCACACACAGACTCTTAGTACCGGACAGTCTCCAACCAAAACTGATCTCCCTGGCACACGACACACACCAGGGAATTGTGAGAACAAAGCAGAGGCTCAGAGAAGCTTATTGGTGGCCAAGCATGGATGCCCAGGTCGAGGCAGCCATAAAAGCATGCATTACATGCCAATCACATGACAAGTCTGCAGTCACCCACACTACTCCACTACAGCCTGTGCCATACCCAGAAGGAGCATGGGAAAAAGTAGCTATTGATGTGGTAGGGCCCTTTGATAAGGCACCTATAGACTGTCGGTTTGCAATTACACTTATTGACTATCATAGCAAGTGGCCCGAGCTAACCTTTGTTCCACATGTCACTTCAAGTACTGTTATTCAGTTTTTGTCTGCAGTGTTCAGCAGAGAAGGAGACCCCAAGGAGCTGGTTTCAGACAACGGCTCTCAATTTGTGTCACGGGAGTTTGAAACGTTTCTCTGTGACAGAGGCATTGTGCACAGGAAGTCTTCAGTCTACTATCCGAGGGCGAACGGAGAGATTGAACGTTTTAATCGCAGCTTGAAGGATAGTTTGCAGACGGCCTCACTGGAAGGAAAGCCATGGAAAGAGTTCACAAGGGAATTCCTACATGTCTATCGTGCAACTCCCCACTCTACAACTCAGCGCTCACCAGCTGAACTGTTGCATGGTCGACCCATGCGCACTAAACTTCATGTGGCCGGACGTCCACTTCCAGCAAACAAAACACTGTCTTCAAAACAGGTTGCTCTCAGAGTGAGAGAAACACAGAAGAAAAGCAAGGCTTACACAGACCGCAAGCGAGGGGCTACAGCTGTGTTCTTCAGATGTGGGTCATATGTCCGGGTGAAGAAACCTGGCATTCTTCCTAAAACCCAGTGCAAGTTTTCCAAACCACTCAGAGTGATGGAGAAAAGAGGACAGTATACCTACTTGCTGTCGGATGGAAGATGCTGGAACGCATCTTACCTTGCACCGGTTTCTCTTCCAGCACAGGAGGGTGACAGTGAGCTGTTGCCTCTGGACTTTGTGAATACACAATCAGATACACCACAACCAGAGACATCCACACCACAGGCCAGGCCAGTCAGGCTTAGAAGAGTGCCTGAGTGGACTAAGGACTTTGTTTGTTGAATGAAGTCTGGAAATATCTGAATGCACTTGATAATGTTCTGTTTTCAATGAGTAAGAATGTAACTGTTACTAATGAATCCATTGTTCTTTATGCAGGAGTTGAAATGTGGACACACTGTTAATTTTGTGTGTAACTGAGTGTAAAATAAGTCAGAATATAAGGAAAGAAAAGTTTGTTATAAAAATAATCTTATAGATGTGTTATACATGTCATGTTACAAGTCAGAGTAGCAAAGAAAAACAGTTTCATCTGAAATGTGAAAGCTATTGTTCATATAGACAATGTTTGCTTATTAAGGGGGATATGTGGTGTTTCCTCCTGAACGCTAGAGGCGCTATGAGACAGTAGACAGTGCAGGAGTAGAGTAGAGAAGAAGAAGTGAAGGGAATTGCCTGAAGCAAGATGCTACCTGTGTATGCTACCTGACCTGACGTCCTCCCGGTTTATTGTTTTGTATAAATAAAGTAAGTGAAGTAAAGTACGTCGACGCTTCTCATTACAATATCACAATCTCACAGTTTGTTACAACAACTAGCTGCAGCGCTCACCTGTGATTGTTGTGCAGCATTTGTCCCAGCAGAGCCACGGTGAGGACCCAGCCTGTGGTCTTCCACACCCGCCCAAGGCCCAGCCTCCTCTCCAGCTTGGTGAGAGTCTGCCTCAAGCCGAGGCCTGCCAGCACACACACTGCGGCATCACTCTGCAGCCAGAAACGCTCAACCTGCAGGAAGTGAGCACACACACGTGTACAGACAAACACACAAACACTCACACCAGTATTTCCTGAAGTTTGATTCTCACGGTGCATTCACATGGTGTTGGAGTAATCTGAAAAATGAGTTCCTGGCAGGAAAAATTCACATCAACCTAAAGTTGGATCAACTTGGTAAATCTGGCAAAATTTTGATGCACGAGTTGCCAAGTTGTTGACATCATCATAATCATCAGAATTAATTAACATAATTTTACAATCAGCTCTAAATAGTTTAGCTTATAATGTGAACTCCTCAAATGTTACACTTCTGTAAAGCTTGTCACACCTAAGCCTTTTTCTTTAATCTTCATTATTATTATATTGGACAGATGTTTCATGGTGTTGTTTAAATTCTCTAAACACATAAATAAAACACATTTTGTTTACAGTGTCCATGTTTTTTCCACATTTCTACTTTAAATACAAGAACACGTTGGAACATGACTTCACGATTCTGGAAATTACACCTTACAAGGAGCACTTGAATGCACAGTTATTCCAGTCTAGGATCGACTGAGGTATGACTCAGCACGACGGTGTTTCAGGATAAGTACCTTCCATCTGTGCCCTATACAGATAATACACATATATAGAAATATCAACTGTAATGTTAAGAATGTTAACTTTTAGCCCAGTGCAGATGAAATCAATAGCAAACAGTTTAGTTGAATGAGTCTCACCACTCACCACTCCGAGCAGCAGGGGTCTCCTGATGTCCAGGTTTGCTCTCCAAGCAAAAAACAGTGAGTAGACCACCAACATGGCAGCAAACAGCCAGGACACTGAGCGACACGTCCTAGGACAGGAAAACACAAAACCACAAATTATTTAGTGTACAAATACTATTCTTGCTTTTATTATCACTTTGTGAATATCCTTGAATATACTCTTTACATTTCAATATACACAATCTAAAGTATTACTTTGTGTATATCCTGTAAAAAATACACCTGTTTTGAATATAGGCTTGAAAATGTTGTGAGCCAAGCAGCAAATGTTTACACCAGACAACTAAAAATGCAGACTGAGTCAAAATGAGGTGGTGCCAACTGCTGAGTCACAAGGTCATTACAGTAAAGTAATGTACTTAAACACAAAATAAACATGTAGTTACTCTTGTGGCAATAACTAACCAGCCTCTGAACCTGAAGAACATTGTCAAAGCAGAATGCCAAGAGACTGATTGGATTTTTGTTCTAACTAGCTGGTCACTGACATACAATATGAAAGTTTCTATTTTTTAATTCAAATTACATTACGTACATGTTAAAAAATAAAATATTTGCGTAATAAAATGTCCCAGAGCAGTTCCACTCAACAATCCAGTGGTAAACTTCCATGTGCATGTTTTACTTTTGGTGTCCTATAAAATGACCTCTCTCTTTTTCATCTCTGTGAATGCAGCCAAGATTATCAAAGTGCGCCCCAGGAGAGGGGGATCAGGGAGGTGGTCCGTGCCCTACAGGGTACCAGTCTTTATCAGCTCCACCCAATAGACCCCAGTAAGTACTGTAATAAATAACAGGATCACTCTGCCACATGCAAATACATACAAGCAGCAATTTACTTATACACACGAACATGTTTTTAAAAATCCAAAACACACATCACCCCCTTCTTGATGTGAATGTGGAGCGTCACGACAGCTTGACAGTTAGGTGCCTCAGTGTTGTTTTGTATTCTTTTTCTCTAAGATCAGCATTTTGTCAGTGGTTTTGTTCCCTCCTTTTACTCCAGGGGATTATATTTTTTGGTTGAAGTGGCTGCTGAGATGTGTGACAGAGTTTGGTGTTTTGCATGCCGGGCGTCTCGCTCATCCTACCTGTCCTGCATGGAGAGGAGAAGGCCTGTTCCTGCCAGCACCAAAACGGGAATGGAGAGGTCTGCAAGGCAGTGGTCCATCTGGGCCCTACACACACATACCCACAAACACACACATGATGGACGCCGAAGACAAGCTCAATTACCCTCCCTGCTACTGGAGTCAAGGACACAAATTATTCAATGCCCTCCATCCCCTATCAAAACAAACTCCTTGGACTGTATGTTCCTCCTTTCAATCGGATTGACAGATACGAATGACTGTGTCATCCACCCCCCGCTGCCCCATCCTCTTGTCACAGCGCCTGTCAGTCACAGAGCACTTGCTCAGAGCAGGGGGATAGTTTCCTGCCTCTTCCTTAATACCCATCTCTATTTGACAGCTTATTGAGTCTCTGTATCTCCCGATGTACACTATGTGTGAGTGTGCTCATGGGCGTGTGTTTGTGAGTGTGTGTGTCAGCTTCTTCAGCGGGTTTACGTCGCCAGTGCGATATGCCTGTCATGTTCCCCTCTCTTCCCCATCTTGAAGGTGTGCATGTCCATCAAGCAGCAGGGGTGACGAGAAGGGGGTGGGCGTCTGGCGGAGGGGGGGCCAGTGGTGGGGGGTCTTAAGAAGCGCACGCACCCCTATCCCGTCAACTGGAGGAAGACACCAGGAGTGGGATGAGTGCAGTAGTGGTGGTGGAAGTGGGGAGCAGGGGAGGGAATCGGATGGAGGAGGTTTTGGGGGAGGGAGGGAGTGGGGGGGGTTGCTGGAGTGGAAAAATACAATTTCTCCAGCTCTATTGCAGTGTCTGTCATCACAGCTTGTCACGCTTAAAGACCAGAGCTGAGTGATCATTTCAAACTGCTGGAGAAACAGAACACAGCGATTTGGCCCTCTAAGCAGGTTCAGTTCTGCTTTGATGGGAGAGAGAGTTGAATGGGAAGAACAAAAGCTGCTGGGGAGAGAGAGAGAAGGAGAGAGGGAAAAAGAGGGAGAGATGGAGAGAGAAAAAGATGGGCAGCAGAAATGACTGGGCTCTCTAAAGAGACTGATGTGATTGTGGTTAAATCTGCGTGAAACACCAGAACCGGTGCAGAGTGTGGTTGGGAAGTCCACTTCTAGAACCATGTGCGCCCTCTATGGGCCAAGATCAAATACACCCAGTTTCCTCTAATGTCTCTTTCTAACTCTATCTTAGAATCTATAGAATCTTTTTAAGTAAAAACAAATCACCAAAGACAAGAAGACACACGGAACTGTTGAACAGAAGGAACAAGCAATAATAAATCAATAATAAAACTGTCTACGCTGCACATGCAGAAAACATAGATGTCATGACCATAGACTGTGTATATAATTGGACGACACGTTTCCATTTCCTATCCAAAAATTAAGCTAAATCTTGATCTTGAGCTGTATCTCAGATATGAAGGCTGCCATCTTATGCCCAGGGTCTGTGCAGTAGCGATTAGGAGAAGGAGCAGTGGCAGCAAGGTCACATAAAAACACATGCTCCACCAATCATGAGTCAGTGTCACCTGTCAATCATGATATTTCACTCCATTTGAAATCAAATAACTGATTAAAACAGGAAACAAATAACTGTTCGATAAGAACAACCTAAAATAACAGAAACTATCTTTGTGAAAAATGTATTTGACATGTTTTTTTGACATTTTAGTTTGGTCCATGTCCCATCCACTAACATGCTGTAACCATTCACTTTTGGGGAGCACTCCTGTCGTCCATCTTTATACACAGTCTATGGTAATGCCAATCAATAAGGGAATGTGCAATATGAACCTAGTAAACACAAGAAAATCTGTTGTTTTTAATGATTCAAACGTGTAAACAAGGAAAATATAAACTTACTGTAGCATAGTGGTGATGTTCACAGAGCTCTCAGTCTTTGCCTAAAAAAAGGAAAAAACGTCAAATGTAAAATAAAAAGGAGCACATACAGTGCAAGGTGGATAAGGCAGGTGGGTAAGCAGCATGTACCAGGCTGAAGGTGCCGTATTCAGCCCTCAGTAAGTGGGTCAGCAGGCCTGACAGACTAGTCTGATCGCCCCAGCTCCAGCGGGCTGTGTTGAGGTAGGAGGAGACGGGCAGGTAGATGTACGGCAGAAAGCCAGCGAGGAAACACACTCCCAGAGATACAACGACACGTAATGACAGCTCCTGTGAACATCACATGAGACGCATGTTGTTTAAGTTGTTGATATGAACAGATGTAAAACATTTAGATTTATTGTTGTTACATAAACAATCTTGGTATTTAATATAAAATATGGGATATACCTACACTGTAGATGTAAAGATAGCAAGACAGGAGACACTAATGGAAATCAACTCCACAGCCACAAACAAACCATATAATCACTGAGAGGCATAAAAACACATGTGATTCAATATGAAAGTGTAGCAGGTCAGAGGTCATCAGCTCAGTATAATGTCCTTCATGTGGCCCAGGACACATTTGTGTTCACAGAATGTGGCCACATGCGTCCCTGAATCTGAATGATCGGATTTTCAGACTGATGTTAATATCACATCTCAACTGGTTCTGAAAAACTAAATCTAACATTACATTTATGTCAGTTCATTGGGGACCTTCTCTAACAACTTTAAAAAAAAATTGTGATTCTTTGAGTCCACAAAGATAAACAAAGAAACTTCTGGACTTTTTTCCGATTACTGTATCGATATTAAGGATCCACTTGTTCCCAGGCTCTTACTTCTTGGATAAAACATTTTCCACATATTTTTTACCTCTGTATAGAGTTCAAACAAATGTATGATCTATAAATGTTCATTTAATACAATTGAGAAATTACTTTTCTTGTGAATGGGCTGTATTTAAATCGTGCTCTTCTAGTCTTATCAACCACTCAAATTGTTCAGAGTAATAGTCACATTCATACAATGCTTCTATACACAGCACTTTTTCTTCTATCACACTATTTACACACTGTCAAGGACATTTTGGGTGAGAACTGGAGGAGCCAGGATAAGAAGTACCGACAGTCTACCGGACAACCCACTCCTGCTGATCCACAGCCACTCATTAAAATTTGTCTTGGGATTTAAAATGTGTGTGTGGTTCTATTCATGAAGCCGCAGGACTCACCTGATGAGAGTAGAGTCTGAGAAAGACCCAGGGAATGATGACCAGTATATACAGCACCAGGGTGTGTTGGTTACAGAGCCCCAAGCCACAGCATAGTGCCCCCCAATGTGCAATCTGATGAGGGCAAGCAGGTCAGTACAGCACAGCGAGTTCAATAGAAAGACAGTTCTCCAGTCTAGAGTTGTTTTGTGTTTATGTTACCTTCGACCTGTTCTTGGTGTCTTGAGCACAGTGGAAGCTGGCGATGGAGAAGAAGAGCAGACCAACAAAAAGGTTGTTGAGGGTGAAGACCTCTGCCACCATGGACCACTGCCAGCTCAGCCTGGACACTGCAAACAGGCCTCCAGTCAGCACTGCTCCAGGGCCAGGACCAGCCAACCTGACAGTGACAGAGAGGAGACCTACAATATTATACATGACTTCAGAAAGACAGATATCCAGGAAATAAATGGCTCCGCAGCTATTTTATCTTTTACCTTCATAAATGTTTTACAATAGGGTTGCTGCAACCATCAGAAAGTTATCTAAACTAAAATATCAAAATCTACCAAGCCTGGGCATCTATTTGTTTGAAAGGCTTTCTGTATTTAATATTCAAGTTTTATAAAATTCTACAGTCTAAAAGTCACCACTTCCTTAGACCAATTTGGGGAGCCATTATAATCTCTCTATGACCCAAGTTTGCTTCTCGGACAAGCCCTTGAAAAACATTCTCAGTGATTTGGGGCAATTCACATATGATGAGAGAGAACTCCCTCCCCTGCAGCCAGTTGATCTGGAGCAGACTGGCACCGAAACCACCGTGGTCGAGATAGCACTTTATCCTCAGCTTCTTAAATATAATGTGTGCACAAAAGTTTTTCCCCTTTCTCCTCTCCTGTACTGTCTCCATCTCCTTTGCGGTAATTGAAGCAAACTTGGGATAATCTGTCATACGCTAAGACCCACCACTTACTAAAATCAGAGACAGAGTGGGAGAGAGAGAGAGAGGGGCGACAAATGATGGCGAGAAGGGGAAGAAAAGCAAAACAGTGCAGAGTGTGTGTTAAAGGGGTGAGGCAGTGTGCGGGATGAAGGATGAAATATAGAAAAAAGGAAGAAAAAAGTTCAAGAAGAGAGAGGGTAAAAAAGAGAAAAGAGAAAAAAAAAGTCAGCCCAGTCCCCGGCATGCTGGCTCTGAAATATGAGCAGCCTCGACAATTAGGGAAGTCAGGCAGTATGGCCCTTTCCGCCATTGTGTGGAGTGGCTTAGAGTCCTCATCAGCCTATCAGCTAACTGACAGGCAGAGAGCTGCTCTATTCAGCACCGCAGATACAAGCTGCAGGCCAAACGGCTGCCAGGTCCCTTATGACCCCACAATCCCTTGCCGGTGACAGCTTCAAGCTCCATAGCAAATTAGGCGCTCTCACATTACAATCGCAGAAGACAGATTCCATTAACGGTATCTGAAATTGAGTAGAGAGCAGGCCCGTTATCAGACCTGACTCATAAGCACCGCCATTAATCACAAGGCATGATACCATTTATACATTTCCAGCTCTCTGCCTGCCGCTGTGATAGTCAGCCACAAAAGGCCTGATGAGACTTAGGCTAGGGGAACAATGGAGCTTTCTGAGGAAAGCGCGGTAAATCAGGAAAAAAAGGAGAGGGAGAGCGAGAGAAGGGTAGGGGAAAAAAACTCTTGCTTGCTGACTACTTCCCCTTTTTTCTTGGGTTTTCTCTCTGCACTCGCCACTATTTTTCCTCTGTGTTCACTATAAGGCAAGCTTGGCAGATGAGTGTGTGTGCACGCACTTAAGGGGGGGGGGGGGTGAACTGTGTTGATGGGGAGTCTAGGAGTGGGTCTTAATAAGAGATAGCAGCGCCTTTCTCACTGCACCGCTCCAGGAATTAGTTGTAACTTGAAGGAAGGATGAAGACGGGTGTGGAGTGGGGAGGGGGGCAGATGGGGACTTTTGTTGAGGTGCAGGGACCCTCCGCACCCATAATTTTACCTCCCTGCATGACAATTAACCCGTGGCTCATGCACCTAGCAGGGGGCCTGGTTTTTGGGGTAGCACGGGGTTCAGAGCAGTCGTGGGGGTCCACAGTTGGGTTATTACACCAAGTCTGTTCCTCCTGCCTCTGAAAGCCCCCATCTGATAGCCAGGCAGCACTCATCACATATTCAGACACACACACTCCTGCTCCTCGACTTCTTTATTCTCCCTGAGTGCCTGACAAATCTCTCTGTTAGAGCTTGTCAGTCCGTAAGAGCCCAGTGGTGTGTGTACAGCGCAGCCTGTAAATGACCTGTCTGTCTGCGTCGGACCACCTGAGTCCCCGTCAGCCTCTCAGCCATCTCTGCACAGCTCATTCTCCAGGCTGGGCTGCTCCCAGGGCGTACAGATAAAGCTGGATACATTCTGACACCAGTGAAGCCGTGTTCCCCGTTATCACAACTCAATGCGGTGCAGGATGCCGCTGTGCTGAAATGTTGTGGCTCAATGACAATGGCCTGGTTGAGACATGGCAGGAGAATAACACAGCTGACAGCGAGACTATTCTACCCTGAACTGATCCACGCTGCCAAAACGTCTGTGTCATCACTTGGGTAATTAACTAAATGACAAATATAATGCATTAAATGTGGAATAAGGCACAAGCTTGGAAGTAATGTAAGTGGTTACAAAAGAAAATCACTAATAATTCGGCTGAAAGTTACACATACAGAATGAAAATGATGAAATAGTAGAAATGAGGAAGGCAGGTTTAAAGGGAAAGATCAAAAGGTAAACAAAAATAATGAATGACAAAGATACAACAGGCTCTGGTGAACAATGTCCCCTTCAAGGACACAACACAACAAAAGCTGTGTATAATCGCTCAAGTGTCAAAAAGGGACCTGCCTCATATACCCCCTCAGTTCTACAGTACGGGCCTGAGACGTGCCAGCACCAGGCGTCTGTGCTAAATAACAGCACACAAAAAAAAGCCTACACCAGCACTCTGAACTGAATGAGGCTCCACAATGGAGCTGGCCAAGGGAACCACTGTCACACACCACCCCGGGGAGCAGACAATACCACAGCTGTGCCATCGCGGATCAGCGCCGCACTGTTCTCGAACCGAGCGGCGGTTTGGGGGAAGCATTGCTGGAAAAGAATCACACATTCCTGAAGAGGGTAGAGAGCCCGAGAGAGGAGGTGGCCTGCTCGGGCGGAGGCTTAGGTTTCCAGCTGGCCTCCACCAACACCCCAGGGCCCTCCTTTGGCCAGGATGACAGGCAGGGTACTTAGTAGCTATTATATGACAGGGGTAAGAGGAGACTGAAATCAAACATGCCAGTGAAATACTATAAAGTGTTCTAAAGCTAGTCAGTGCACAGATAAGGGCTGAGCAACATTTCGGTATGATTGTCTTTCAGTGTCATAACAATATCATCATATCAGGGTTTACTTTGACAGAGTTCTGTTGTTTTGAAGAGGCATATGATGAATTCTACACACCAAGCTCAGTTTGTTTGTGAAACTATTAAGAGTGTGAGAAGGGAAAACTTTCCAAATTTGGAAAACTGACTCGTGTCTCCATCATCTGGAGTTTGGGTTTGCAGACGACACATTTTAGCAGAAAACCAGAGTTGTATTGTGGTAAAAGTTGGATTCAATGTACTTGAGGCTAAAACCAGGATACCATGACCTAGAGGCTTTGATTGTGTCTAATATTTTTTAATTAATACCTTCATAGTCCCCTACCTTTATCAAAATTATATTTTAAATTACTGGAATGTCCCTTAATTATTTTAAGCTAATTGTAATTAAAGATCAACAAAATTATATTATTGTGGCTTTTATTTTACATGTGTAACAAGCAAAACAGTAGGGTTATCCCTAACACACTAGACTTTCTATAATATTAATTTCTGTTATATTACCCAGCCACAATACGGATATGACACTGATATCGTTGGTAAATCACATTCTGAACATTCACAGCTGTTCTGAAATACACAGTGAATGTCTGCGTGTTTTGTCACTAATCATTTTCATTCCTAAAAATAATTTCTTGATTCATAAAATTACCTTCCAAAATAAGGAATATCATCAAGTAAGATAAAAATGTCTTATTTTGCAGTGTTTCCCAGCCTTAATCCTTTTTTCTAAATGACTTTAAAAACAGAGTGTTTGAATACTGGTTGCCAGAGCCTGATTTCCAGCCAATCACCACACCAGGCACTCCTCCTCCTTCCTGCCTCATCCGGTGTGTGTCGAAGAGGCTGCCTGCCTGCACAGAGGGTAAATAAGAGACCCGATTCTGCCGCTTCGACACCCCTCCTCCAGGAGAGCGCTCCAGTGCTCAGTGCGTGTAAAATTAATCACCACAATTTTGCTCAAACAATGCAGCCACTGACATGACAATTTCTCCCAGAATGCCATCTTAATCTCCACCCAACACACAAAAATTACAGGAAGAGGGGAAAAAAAACAATTTACAAAAATCCTGTGTTTATGCAATTCACTGAATGCCATTTTTATTGCTCCTTTTTCCAACAAATTCATTAGGCACACACCACTGATACATAAATGTTGCTGTATAGATTCCATTAACTAATTCTGGGTGAATTGTAATTGCCGAGTCTGATCCGTCTCCGTGCCTGGTGCCTTATTAAGACTGCCTGTGGTGGGTGAGGAATGTAATATTGACGTCCGAGGCAGACACAATCTCGGGCCCAGGGGCGAAAGGAATATTAAACTGGTAGTGTATTCTGCTGTCTATCTAGCTCTCCTCCCTCCCTCTCTATCCCTATCCCGTAGCCAGTAATGAGGAAATAACATCTTCATTAAACATCTGTTTAACTGTATTAGAGGATGAGTCCTGGGGGAACCATTGGTCATGCTGAGGATGGGGGGGGAGTGAAGGAGGTCTGTTGGACTACAATGTGAACAATGAGATATGGCAAAAATGTAACAAAAGGTCCAGAGATTGGGCCTTTTTAAACAGACAAACCTAAAATTGTCCTCTGTATTTACAGAAGAAAACTGGAATGGGTATTTTCTCTGTTCCCACTTGGGGAAAAGATTTTGATCCAACCATAGCAGATGTGAGAGGGAGGGGCCATCTTGCTGCCTACTGGGAGAGGTGAGAATATTGTCCAACAAAAACAACTCTTTTCAGCTGTTTCCAAGACACAACTTGCAATCAAGATGTCTAACACTATGCAAATGGTTGCAGAAATATAGCACCTCCTTACGCATCGCTCCTGACATGACCCCAAATAGATACAGGCAACTCAACCCCTGTGGAAAAAACAACCCACCTGAGTGAGGATGGAAAGCGCCATCAGGACCATATGGTGGAGGTCCTTATAAGGAGATGGGGACGCAGCACAAGGCAGGGGGATGGCACCACGCCCACCCTCCGGTCCGCTGAGGTATCAGCTGTGCCACATGGGCCAGCGAAGAGTCTCTCGCAGGTGTGCATTTTCTTCCGAAGGCCGCCAGGAGACAGAAAGGGCCCGACACATTTGATGTGCTCAACAAACTGTTATGTAATCATGTGATCAAATGGAAAAAAGTGCTGATGACTGAGCGTCGCAAGGTTGTTTTTCTGCTCTGATGACTGTCAGCCCGCTAACATGTCTGCTCCTGGTTTCTCAGGATAAGCCCAGGAATGGAGAGAGATTCTTCTCAGGTAGCAGAGATTCAGAGCAGCTTTAACAGATAAACTGTGAAAGGAGAGAGAGCGCAGAATACCAAGCTGTCTGGATTATCCCTCTATGAAGGGTGCATTCCTCTAGAGACTCTTGGCTGAGGCCTTCAGCATTCCACAGGCCAAATGTGTCTTTCTGTGAACTAGCGAGTGCAATCGATAGAAATTATCATTACGTCCACCATCCTCAAAGGCTTGTCAGGCCATGGTGTGAAAACATAACAAGACATGCAATTTGGCCATCAAACCATATGATCAAGCCAAGAGAACTGTAATTGACAAATCAAAGGGAGGCTAAGTGCTACATTTTAACTTGCGCAAGAGAGAGAAGTGGCTTCCAAGCCTATCAACTTACATTCCCCCACATTAAACACGGCAATCTGGCCGACTAATTTAAATTGATACATCAAAGGGTTGCCATGTTGGATGTACTCCAGATGAATTTCAAGGTCTACAATTTACTATTTGAGAGAAACTGCCTTCAAGTACCCGAATTAACTTCACTACATTTTGCCATCTGAAAATAATCACACAAAGCAATGATTTGTTTGGGGGTGGTGGGTGGGTGGGGGGGTTCTACTCCTCAGCTGATACAAACCCAAAAATAAAAACTGGGGAAAAGTTTATGAGGGTCTCACAGGGACAAAAAGCACAAAAGACATTTCAGGATTTAAGTTTGTTGGGGAAAGACAGAGTGAACTGGTGTCACTGCAAGGGCAGAGCAGGTATGGACGGGTGTGGACTGGTCAGGTTTGGCATTTCATCTGAGGGAAAGGCCTGGCCAGGGAGTCCCTGCAGGGCTGTGGCACGACATCTATGCCAGTCTTCTCTGTATGGTCAAAGCACCCAATGCCCTCTGTGCCAGAACAGAGAGGGAGGTCTTGACCATCCGGAACCCCTACCCCCACCTCTGATAATTTTCCCTCTCCAGTAACCCCTCACCAGGCAGAGTCTGCCAGCTGATCCACAGCCACAAGCTCATCCTAAACTAGGTCCTGAACAGATAACAACTAAAACCTTTTATGCTTATTTTTCAAATTGAAAGCGTAGATTATATGTTCATACTTAAGAGCTTATATGACTGGTGTGACTGTGGTCTGGCTCATGTCCTCACTACCCATCCACCCTTGTGGTGGATGGGTGGGTGGGTCGGGTCGGAGGTCCTCATAATGACTTTTTACTTGAACTTAATCCAAAATTGGATCTAAATCCTCAGAGATTACAAAAAGGGCTACAGTTAACATGTGCACTGGGAGCCAAATATCATCCAGACTGCATGGATATTTTCTGGCCTCAAAATATCCGTCTGTAAATGTCTGGCCAAGAGCTGTGTCCAATCCCCCAATTCACTGCTAACTCATCAAATGCATTAAGACCAGGGGGGCAGTAGGGTTACATCGACAAAATCCCTCAAGAGGCACAGTTGTTTGTTTTCTTTCTGTACTCTCATATTCTTTTCATCTCACCTGTCCCGTTTCTGGGCGGAGAAGTTGAATCTCGCCTTTTTGATGCACCTCTGAGGAGCAGTGAGGCAGGACAGGGTCCAAGGCTGATGCAGTCTGGGCTTAAGGCCAGTCCCCTGAGGAGCACTTCCTCAGCAGCGCCTGCCCTACTCCAGCAGGGCTGACCCTGTACCCTGACCTACTCTGGACCACCTGCCACCCAGCACACACTGGCCAAGCACACAGGAAGTAGGCCCATGCAGGACTGAGCACCTGGGAACACTCCGGGGGAAACTCCGTTTTCACCTGCTTTCCCTTCACTATCACTGGGTCCTCCGAGGTTATCGTGGTGTACAGGTCCAGAAATTACATCATATTCAACAATTCCTATTCTGGGAGACTAAATTAGAAGTATATGACATGCTTGGAAATGTCCAAGTATGCATAAACATTGACAAAAAGGAAAAATGTTGACACTAAGCTGCCACTAACAATGCAATGTGGAAAATCACTACGATCAGCAAAAGGATGATGTAAGGTACTCTGGCCAACCATTTGAGATAAACACACACACAAAGAGGCAAAGGGTAAAATACTCCTTACATGATGGGGTCAGCAGCAGGCGAAACTGCAGGGTGGTAGATCGCAATGCAGAGAGCGTAAACTGTGCTCATGACTGAGTGAGGGGAGAGGTGGTAAAAGAGAGAGGGGATAGGGAGGAGCAGAGCTAGTGATCCTGTTCCTCTAAGACCCAGGAGGCAAGAAGGGGGAGATTAGAAATCGTGCCGTGTCAGGATTGGGAGCGTGCTGGGCAGTGGGGGAGCAGGAGAACAGGGATGTCGGCGTGGGTGCTGGAGGGTACGGTAATTGTGATATACATACACACACACGCACGCTCACAACGGGTGGCTGATGGGTAAACAGGCAGGGCAGGGTGGTGGGAGAGAGGAGTGCGGCTGGACCCTGCTCCTGAATACTGAACAGCGGATCAGGAGCAGTACTGGCAGTAAGTCAGGACCCAAAAATACCACTCTCTGTCCCAGACAGCATCAAGATGCAAAAAGTCACATGGGAAAAAACCTCTCAAAAACCTTTGTTACTTCACTCAGATATTTGACTTTTACTGAGCAGGCTGATGTGTGTGTTACTGTGCAGGTTTAGATTTGTGAAATTTGAGTCAAAAAATAACTATTATTCAAGAATTTTATTTCGGGGATTAGTTAACTCCCTATATATTCACTTAAATCAGATTCCATTAATGGCAGAGGCGGGAAATAACTAAGTAAAATAACGTATCGTTTCCTTTGTTTTAATGCATTTGAGTATAATTATTCTTTTTTTATTTGTGAATTACCAAGTGCTGCCTTTCCAACATCAAGACAAATATTAATCTCAATCGATGGGACATTAACAGAAAAAGGCGATTCCTTGTTTTACACCAATGCATTTCACATACCACATATGTAATATGGCATAAAAGACTCATCAAGACAAAACTGAATAGACTCAACTTTCAGAGAAGAAGTGTATGTCCATGACAAGGATTAATAACATGGAAGAAAGTGAAGAATGAGCCAATATCGCTAATAATGTCAAAAATGTTAACAATGAAGCAGAGCAACAAAACATTCCCTATCCCACACATTTCCTCCTAGACAATTTTTAATGCTTTAACCTGATTTAATCATATTGTTTTCTCTCTTTCTTTTTTTTTTAAAGTGGTAAATAATTTTAAATTGTCTTCAAACTATTTTAAAAGAGAAATTGCCTTCAAGGGGGAGGTTTTAACTTTGAGTATATTTCAGAGCCTTAAATTTTATACTCTTACTTGATGTTCTAAACACAAGTATCTGTATGTCTACTCGAGTAAAGAATCTGTGTACTTTTGCCACCTCTGATTAATGGCAGGAGAGGTAACAAAAATACATCTATTATGTTGTGGAAAAAGAAGGTATAATCATATATATTTACGTGCCTACCTGCAGACAGTAATGCTGAGGGCACCACAAGCTGCCGCCCCAAGCAGACTACTCATCAGGTTGACGCTGTGGGCTGGAGAGAGGGATGGCAGGAAAAACATAGCCAGGCGAGCTAGCAGGGTGAAGAGAGGGTATCCTGGAGGATGAGCCACCTGAACACACAATGACAAAGTCAGCAACTCAAATCCAGACACACAATGAAAGGTTCAATCACATAAAACAGGGAATGTTTCACTGAAAATGAAGAGCAGGCTGAGATACTGAATGTGCACGTGTTGTTTTTGTACATAATACCAAGCTAGAAGAAATATATAAGGTGTGGGTAAGACTTAAGAAGAAGTAAAATGTAATTTTGCAGTCCTTCATAAATCTAGCTGCTCTTCTGCCCCCTATAGATGCCCATAGTGGCGTGCAGTAGAGTCACAGTAAGAGAGGAGTGACACACATCCCACTCGGCCTGACCGCAAACTGTGACTGCTTTGATACTAGAGCCCTCCCCTCTCCCCCTTCTCACTTCTTTCCTCTGGCCTCTTCCCAAGGACAGTGCAGCTCCCGAGAGCCCTCGATAGAGCACGTGGTGCTCGCCAGCCCCAGCCCCCAAACCACCTTCGAGCCGCAGTCATCCTCGCCTGGGGGATCTCGGCAATCACAGCAATTAGCTGCTAAGTCTCCTCCACCCAGATAAGGGCTCAGTCATTAAACACAGACTCATTCGCCGGCACTGATAACACGAGCCATGCGGGCAGGGAAAAGGGATGGCTCTCCAAAATGAACACAGAGCTGAAAGGTGAGAGGGTGACTACCTCAGCGATCACCTCAAACTCTGCAAGGCTCCTATGCTCTTTGGTTAGATTGAGAAAAAACAAGCAACTTCCCCGCAATCTGAGAGAGGGGTTGTGGATGGAACTTGAAGGTCAGAAAGAGTCGAGAAGCAAAATAGGAGAGCAGAGAATGAGAGAAAGGAAAGGACAGCAGCTCAGCAGACAGTTTGGTGAATTGAGTGGTGCTGTCAGACAGGTAGGCAACTTGTGCATGTTTGAGGAGGGACTGTGTGGCCGACAGGAGTGGACAGATATGCAGCTGCAGGACAACTGAGGGACAAAGGCCACAGGGAGCATGAGGAAGTAAAGCCGTGGAGCTCTGGGGATCAGAAGGGGGGGCCTGCAGCCTCGGGCCCGGGGACGGCCTGCAAGGCCCTGGGGAGGCCCGAAAGGCAGACAGACAGGCCACACGGACTGCAGCACTAACAGCAGGATTACTGGCATAGTGACACCGACACAGCCTCCCTAAAAGGATCACAGCGGCGTAATAAACTTTATTAAATAATAAAACTTATTATAACTGTTAACCCGATTTAGTTCATTCTTCGCGGCTTACACACACACACAAAAAAAGAGGGGTGGATATAATAAGCCTTATACCGTACATAAGGCAAAGCCTACAAAAGCCATCGCCTTACCATTGACTTTAATTGGATTTGAAAAACGGGTTGCAAATTATAGCATTCTCTATTTGCAACTTAGTAAAATAAGTGTATAGAAAAGAAGGGGAAAAACCTGTGGACTGAAAGTAAATTAATCTGCTTTCTGCCCATGCTTAATTAAACTTCCTTAATGCTTATAAAAGTTAATGAGTGAATTGATTAAACAATACAGCTAATACTTACCCCCAGCTCACAAGCAGTGGTGATCAGCTCTCCTGTGGAAGAGAATAGGGGAGGAAATTAATGTAAACCCAATAATTATTATTAAGAGACAAGCCTGTTCCCAAAGTTTTCCCAAATCAAATACTTGCACTGGGGTTTTGCATTAATTTGCCAGGATCAAAACCTGCAAATCTTCCCAGTGTGACATTTCCTAAGCGGCACGCTCATTCTCTTCATCTCTCCCTTCTCCCCTGATGCCTCCCTCCCCTCCTCTAGCACATACACACAGATATAAACACACACACACGCACACACACGCACACACAAACCATTAGACTCCCTCTCCAATGCTCTGTCACACAAAGACACACATATGCTGATCTGAGAATAATGCTTGCAGTCCCATCCTCCCTGTGCATCGGGGTCCTTTCCCTTCCTCTTTCTTCTGCTGCTCTACGTGCCTCTCTCCTGCTCCCACACTCCCAATGTCTCAGTGTCTCGTTTAGTCCGTTGGGCACAAACAGAACAGCGATGCCGGTGACAGTCACAGAATGAGGTAAGCTGTAAAAATAAGAGCCGGTTGCACAATTTTTTGACAAGCTCTGTGTGAGGCGCAGCACGAAGTGAAAAGAAAACCCCTAAAAGCTATTTTAGGAAGCTTTAATGTACCCAGAGCGTTTCAAATTATGCTGATTTCTCACCCAATGTTTTCATCTCCCACTCATGAAAATTGAAATTTGGTTCAGATTAAATGACATTGATAAATGTTAAGGTTTGAGATGGCTCCCTCTACTGGTACGAGATGGGCAGTCATCTCCTCCATTCACAGCAGCCAAAAAACTGTGGCCTTGTTTCCTGCAGCGGTGACAGAAAAAACAGTCTTTCACTTCACCAGCATACAATCTATATAGGATGCGTGGAAAATGTATATACTACATATAACCTGAGGAGAAATAACTATAGGTAAAAGTTATGTTTTAACTGAATTTTAAAAAAAGATGATTAAAATGAAGTGATTTCTAACATTACAAGTTACACTGGCTCACAGCTCATTTATTTTTAAGTGCTTTCAAAATAAAAAAAATGACATCTCACATGAACATGGGCCATGATGCAACTGTTATAGAACAGCGGCTGAGTTTCAGATGGCATTGGCTGCTTCATGTGTTTTGCTACCTTGCCGATACAGTGAATTACGATGCCTAAATTTCTGCCACATGAGGTGCCCTAACTCTTATCACTCTAATGGACCATGAAGTCAGAACTCCTCCACCTGCACAGCTTAAATGTTTTCACAGCTCCATTTCACCTGACATGAGCCGCCAGCTACCTGCCATCATTTTATATCACACTTCCCCTCATCAGTTTCTCAATTTCACTCATTTTCCCCTCAGTAGTAGCAGACGCTTGCACCATTCAACATGGAAACTCAAACTAATACTGAGCCAAAGCATCCATCTCAGTGCCACAGAGATGGGGTTCTGCAGCCCCTACGCTAAAAAGGCAAAATATTGACTCGACGGGGTAGCAGCACGGATGCCAAGAGTCTTTGTGATAGCGGAGCATGGGCACCCACACCAGTCTTCCCATAATCCCCATCATTTCCACACTCCACATTCCTAGACAACAGCGTACCCGCGGGGCTGCGCTCAAGCCTCTCCAGGGCACATCACACCTAAAGAGATTAGGACACAGAGACGGAGACCTGGAGAATTCGGAAGGGTGTTCAGCTGGCACTATCAGAGCGGGCATCCTGCACCGTCCCTAAAGACTGTGGAGAAGGGGCTGGCCATTTTTTTTTTTTTTTCAAAGGCCCCGTTCTCTAGACAGCAGCACAAGCAGCAGGGCTACTCAGCGCTCCAATTGCCTGCTCTCTCCTCGTCTCTGCTTGCCCATATCTGGCCGAGCTTTTTATATGCTTTCACTCTGCAAATTGTGCATTCCCCTCTCCGCAGCAGCTTGTACGCCAGAGCAGTGCAGACCTAACAAGCAGAGCCTTCATGGCCTCAAGTCCACATTTGCAAGTTTGTAACCTTGCTATCACTTCTAAACAGTTTGTAATTGTGCAATGCGTTACTTCATAAACTGCATTACAAGAATGTTGGAGAACACATTGGCCGACCACATAGGAAGGTGCTGAGGGAAATATATTTTGTGTCCACTGTTAAGCCGTCTTACAGAAGAGTGCAAATTGAATTTATGCATACACACAACATTTGAATGTAAACAAACAAGCTAAATTATTTTGCAAGTCAAGGGCTGTCAACAATGCTTTGCCATTACAAATGGTGTCTGCATCACCCAGTGCAGTCAGTAAAAGAAAGAGCACTCTGCTATTTGTCTCCTTGTGAATACAGAAAAGGGAGCATTCCTGCAGATCTGTAAAAAAAAGGGAAAAGTTTAGACAAAGTAAACTTTTAAAAACTTCATGAACAACAAATGATTTGTCATAATTATCATTGCATAGAAATTAGGTTAGACTTATGTTGATCCATCCATTGGTTAAAATCTGTTAAAAAATTGGTCTTAAACAGTCACATGATTTAACAGTAGGCCTATTGACACATTTAACCACATTTATATTCCTCCTCTCTAATGCTGTCGTGTTCATGATCATGCATCTCAATTACTGGTGAAGACAACATCCATCAGTGTTAATCATGTAATAAGGTTGTTTGCCTTATTTTTCTTAGTCATAAACATGTTTAAACATTTACATGAATGTTTTATTCAGTTGTGGCAGTAAAAACTATATCTCACACACACATCCCTTGTATAAACTTTAAAATTATGGGGGGGGGAAACACCATAGTCCACCTCTGTAACAATTATGAATCACACAATCACAGCATCTTACAAACAGTGAGATCAATTTCAAACACGCATTGAAGTTTCATAGTCTATCTATTTAAGGGGCTAAATTATAATTTTAAAGATCCAGAACAATAAACAATCATTTCCAGGATATTTTGGCATTTTAATCAACATCAAGGTTGTTTCGTGGGAACATTTCCAGTGACACACAGGGACACTTCAATTCTTTCTATGTCAAACACATAGAAATGAAATGAAGTGCAGCCAACATTTAAAGACAGTTTGTCTGTCACACCAACAATGGGAAAACATATGAGTGAAATACACATAAGACAATAAAGATTAAAAAACACACACACAAACGATGCAACAATAATTGTGACGATTTGACACATTGTAGCTGTTTGTTTATTAAATTAATTGCATGTAGTACAAAGAGTTCTATCAGTTTCTTTACTAACAGTTATTTTTATCAGACCTTATCTGAAATGAATTTGTCTTAAATCTGTGGTCAGTGATCTGCAGCACCACGGACAGCACCGCTGACGCTGCAGCAGCACGTGATTGGCTGCCAGGCAACACAACAAAGCCACATGACCACTGTAGCATTTAGCTAGAAGGCTAGCACCAACCTGAGTCTCCCCCGGGGACCGTCCTCTGGACACAGGGCACATACAGCGCGGTGACACAAGCGACCGTGGCCCCGGTCAACATCCAGCTCCTCCGGGTCTCCGCGGACATTTTAATTTAAGACTAAACACAGATAGGTTTGAAAACAACTGCTAGCTAATGGCGACTAGCTAACGAGCTAACGCTACTAGCGCCCATTCATTGAAGGCTGGAAACGATAAACGAGACCCCGAAGCGACTGTTTACATGAACACAGACGTCAGGCTGCAGCTTACATCAAGTGAACGTGACTCAAAATAAAGACTTTAGTTCATTTGTTGTAGTTTTAGCAGTTAGCTAACCTAACGCGGTTGCTTCCGGGGTTAGCAGCAGCGCCCGAAGAGCTAAACTCGCGATACTAGGAAACGCGCCATTCCTCAAACTTTCACCAGCGTAGTGGTTAACTTATGTG
Organism: Paralichthys olivaceus; assembly: GCF_024713975.1. Taxonomy (NCBI): domain Eukaryota; kingdom Metazoa; phylum Chordata; class Actinopteri; order Pleuronectiformes; family Paralichthyidae; genus Paralichthys; species Paralichthys olivaceus. Next base: position 15,370,079 of record NC_091104.1, on the reverse strand, counting down.
TGTGGCTTATAAAGCAATTTACGCAAGTTGCTGCGGGAGAGGACGAGTGATCCCCCTCGTGTGAGGAGCACGTCCATGGAGGACCTGCCCACGCGATGACAACTCACAGACCTCCTCGTTCAGAGTAAAGGGGGGGAGGGGGGGGGGGGGGGGGGTCTGCTCCTCTTTATAAACTCTCTGCACCTCATTGTTTCTCCTGCGACCACTTCTGCGTGAAATCTTCTGATAATGAATAAAGAGTCCATCCTGTTCTCTTCATACATGTTTGACTGATTTGTCTTTATTTATATCCACCTAATTTTTATTGCTTCTGATATTTATCTTTAAATCTGGTTTTATATTTGGCTTCAATACTACTTGTGTCTTTCAATCACTGTATACTTAAAACATTGTATTGTCAATCTCTTCATTAGCACATAGTTCTTTACAGTGATGGTTTTGTAATAGTTCTGGTGGCTGTCATCTCACTGCAGTGAACTTATCTTTTATTAACCTTACACTCTTGTGTTTGACTCTTTTGTGCTACTGGACGCCTGCATTTCACTCAGGATCAATAAAGTATCTGTCTCACCTTTATCTTTCAGCTTTGTTTTTGAAGCATGTGTGATTGAGTTTGTCTCTGAAAACGGATCGGACTCTGATGAATGTGGTCAAGTGCTGTGTCCAAAGTCAAATAATAAGTTTGGATCTGTGTGTTAATGGAATTTTTAAACATTTATATCTCTTATTTTAGCTCTTATAAGACAATCTGCTGAGGAAGATCATGGGATTTGATTGAAAGCTCTGGAGCAACTGAATGATTGAGGGTTTCTACAGTAAAGACTGAACCCACAGTTTTAATTCTGAATTATATGTGCATATCTTATTTCACCATTCACTCACAGGCTACATGAACCATGGAAGTAATTAGTATTAGTTTAAGAATCAGTGCATTGCAAAAGGTTCAGTTCTGAGTGTTGACATTGTAGGTAAGCCCGAACTGAAACATAGTCAAAGTTTATTTATAAAACCAAATGAAATAAAAACGTAGTTGACCCAAGTGCTCTACAGGCTTAAAATGAAAAATAAAAGGATATGAAAATATATATAAACACAGAGCATGATTAGAAATGACAAAAAACAGATAAACATCATAAATACTTTAAGATTAAAATATTTCATGAGAAGATGAAATCAAGGTCTCTACTCAAAAGAAAGGAAAGGGAGAGAGGTATTTTGTAACAGTAGTTTAACGTTATAGGCTCTGAGCGGTTCTGATATGAACATAAACTGTTCTAGATATTAGGAGCAGCCCCTGCTAGGTCTCAGGATATCTCAGGGCTCGGGATGGAGTATGACTGCAACCTCAGGAACAGAGATCCCTAAATTATAAAATTTGAAGGCCTAAAAAAGAAACCATAATCCTCACGGCCCTCTGGTGTTTGTGACCAAACTTTCCTGAAACCAAACCAAAAACTGTTTTATTGTAATCTGCCTCTATAAAGACACAATTTACATTTAGAGTTTGTATTAGAAAGATCATTAGAGCTTATGCTATACCTGCTGCTCACACTCCATTAATTGCAGCAGCGGGCACCAGATTAGAAGTGAAGCAAGATACATGCACTCATAAATGTCTCACAAGTGTCCATATTTCACAGGTTGAAGGGTGACTGTAATAAAGAAATTGCCCTATTGAACTGATAATAATCCCAGCCCACCATAAATGAGTCTGATCCCTCAGTAAATTGAGCCCTTGGTGAGGTGGAGTGGTGTCAGCACCTAGCCAACTCTCAGATGGCTCTCTAATCCTCGCTTCCCTCTCACCACCACCCTCGCCGTCTAATCAGTCTTGAACACACACATATAACTCCCATCTGACACACACACCCGAGCGCTCACGCTTCCTCACACTCGGGCTCAGCCGTCTCCTCAGTGTGATGTCACTGCTAATCCACGCTCGGTTATCCGCTGGGCTGCAGTGCTGGCAGAGGGATGTGGGGAGGAGATGCAGTGAATTTGGGAAGATGGCAGGAGGTGGGGGGGGGGGGGGTAATCAGGCACTTCATGAAGTCTTCTCTCTTTAAAACAACTGCTTCCACCCAGCACCACCTCCTCCTCCTCCCAAACGCCACACAGACAACCAGAGGTCTTGCACCCAGGCCAGGCCGCACTGCAGCACAAAGGCTGAATGGAGAAAGTGAATATTCTCCCTCTGATAGCAGAGATAAACACAAGGCTGCGAGCATATTCATCGAGGCCTGTGGCTCCGACTCGAGGCGGACGGATCATTAGAGAGTCTGCTGGATTAAGCACATCCTCCCAGCCTCCCCTTCCTCTACCCCGTGCGTCCAGAAAACGCAAGGCCCCTCTTTATTGACAGCTTGTCCAAAAAGAGGAATTACCCACATGGCTGAGGCCCTCGTTCCATATGGCACCAGGCTATTAACAAACATTAGTTGACTGTAACAGCAGTGGTATTAAATTCATTATCTTTTCAGATTATATGTGAGGTGTCTGTGTGTGTGTGTGTGTGTGTGTGTGTGTGTGTGTGTGTGTGTGTGTGTGTGTGTGTGTGTGTGTGTGTGTGTGTGTGTGTGTGTGTGTGTGTGTGTGTGTGTGGTGCTAGAGAGCATGTACACACACTCAATATGTGCCAGTGAGTGTGATTAGAGAGTTCTAATGTTCCGGCGCTGGGGATTTGTAGCATGAGATAAGAAAGGGCATTAATGGTGAATTGTGACGGTCCAACAGAGCAAAACTGTTGTTTGAAACGTGTGTGTGTGTGTGTGTGTGTGTGTGTGTGTGTGTGTGTGTGTGTGTGTGTGTGTGTTACTTTGACAATCTACATATTGTCTCACACCATTTGCTGATTCTTTTTAGGCTCACAAATACGAACAGGAGATCCATGCATGAGCAAGTGGCTCACGAGACCACTGAGTGAAATATTTGAGTTTGTATTTTCCTCACTTACCACATATCTGTTTTAATCTTACCTTAAGCATCCTTGAAATGAGGTGTAATCCACTTAAGCCTTTTTTGAATCTGCTTCACAGCCACAATTCCAGCCGCGCATCGTCCCATAAACATTCTCACTACTGAGCAGCTGCTCTCTGACAGTGTCCAGACAAAACTGTAGCATTTCAATTGGTGCATTTGTGAATCAATGACTGCAAATGAACAACAGTGATGTTTGAATAGCAGTGGATTAATAAAGGTGATGACATTAAGTGATATGCACATTATGACACAGTACACAGTGAAAATGTTCATTCAGATTTATACATTTTGTTTTATTGGAACTAAGGATGAATATTTATATCAGTGTAATGTATCATTAACTTGTTCATAGTCACTCTGGGGATCTACTTATTTCTATCCTGCAAAAACGTCCCCCCCTCCTCTTACTCTGAAAAACATGGAGCAACATCCTGGACATTCAGTTTACCCAACATGACCTCATCCTATTCTCTCCCGTCATATCTAATTTAATTTTAACATTTGGATTTACTTAATTAATTTCATTGTTTACCTTGTATGTATTGTTAGGTGTCTCTGCCTCTTGATCTATTTAGAACCATTGACTATAAAACTCCTGTGGTGTTCATGTCTCAGCCAGTGTTTGCCAGTATGGATCCATGATGTTTATCTGATACTAACCTGCACGGCCATTTACTTCTGTTAGATCACATTCATCAATTAAAGTGCAAGTCATGTTTGTGATCAAATGTAATATAGAAAACAATTATTATAGAAATATGGGTACAGATATATTTATCTTGAACAAATACACGACAGAATGTTTTTCATCACTATGCATTTATTATGTGTCAAACTTTTGCAACTGGCCGCATCTGAGATTGATGAAAATACTTAAATCGGGACTTTTACTTTCTCTCTCTATCTCTCTCTCTTTCTCCCACTTACACACAAACACACACGTCTCCACAGAAAATGAGCCAACGCCAATTATTCTGAGGTTAAAAAATAATTTACTGTATTAGTTTTTGTTTTAGTAAACATTGAAAATAGGTCCCAGAGGCCAGAACACCACAAAGAGTTCATTATTCCTGTGTTTGTATGTGAGGTGTCCTTGGGTGTTGAGAAAGGCACCATCAAATAAATGTATTATAATCGTTATTAAAAACTGTGGAGCGAAAGCAGAGAGACACACAGGCTGTATTAATATTCCTCAAAAGCCTTTAGAGCTCAACAAAACAAGCCACTTTTCTTCCATTTTCTACAAAGTGTCCATGTAGTGAGGCCTTGAACCGGTGAGTAAGTCTTCAGAGAGATTAATTCTCTGCTGTGATCCTGTTCTCATTACAGGAAGCAGGGGACTCAAACGCACGTAATAACAAGGCGGACTGCTGTTCCTTTGTACCATGTGGCTATCTAAATGTTCCTAAATAAGATAGATGACAAGGATAAAGCAAATCATAATCGGCACTTTGCACAATGGAACAAAATAGTCTGCAGAGAACAAGGGGACGGACACAGAGAGCTCCTGTTTCCATCGCCCGGAGCAGCACACCTAGTCGAGAGCAATTAAAATGAGAGGATTCAATTTTGTCAAACACCAGGAACCTAAGATAAATCTTGTATCTCATCTGCCAGTGGAGGACACTCCCTTTCTCCAGCGCCATCATGTTTTTTATAGTATGTTTTTCGGGGGGGGGGGCGATAGCTGGCTAATGACAGAGTTGGTGAAACAACAACTCTCCTTCCCCCCAGAAATGACGCTATAATCCCAATCATTTCAGTGCGAGACCCAGGGGTGAGGGAGAGGGGAGAGCCGGGTGAGACTGCGAAGAAAAGACATTTTTAGACTGAGATGGAGGAGGGGGGGGGGGGGCAAGCCAGCACGTCGCTGCATGGTTTCCATGTGGGAGCAATCCACTTACTTCAACTGATAAAGATTTAATTAACACAAGACTGCAATTACTCCATAATTAAAGTAATTTGGCCCCTTGTTTGGATGAGTAGGCAAGACGCCACATGTGCCTGCGTAAGAGCAGACGGGAGAAAGAGGCCATGAAGGGTTCAAAGACGTACAGACTCCGTCACACTCTTGTTGTTTGAATTCAGAGGTTGATTTGCCTCCTCATATGTTCTCATGAAATATTTGCATCAGCGTCTCTTTAGCCCGTGTTTACTTGCCTTTTTATTTGACAACTCATTTGTTATTCATTGGGAAAGTAATAAGCTGAGTAGGCCCGAGCACAAAGTATCATCAAGAGCCACATGAAATAGTAAATAGGCCTGATATAATCATAATCCTCTCCAAACTGCACAGCACACAGCTTTGAAATGTGTAATGTTACTGCTGCAAACCTTCCCCCGAAGCAACAGCAGAAAAAAAGAAGAAAAGACAAGATCGGCTCCGACACCGGTCCCGCGTGAGGCGTTTGACCTCTGGCCCGGACAAAGAAGAAGTAAAGCAGGATATCTGTGCAGCAAATGATGGAAACAACCTCCACGACCGACCACACAAGACAGAAACAGTGAGGAGTTAACAGCGCCGTGCCACCGTGCACATGGCAGCCCAATTTGCCGGGAGATTAAAAAATAAATGTTTTGCTCCTGCGTGGTTTGCATGTGCTGTTGCTTTAATTGCCACGAGTGGAAGAAGAGCACTATCTGCCAGTTACAGATGATGATCTGCGTATAATTTGCCTCAGTTGCATGCTGGGTAATTGAGGTGAATATTACAGCCCTCACCTTGCCAGGCTGAGGTGTCCTGCTGACAGCCTGGCACTCGGCCCACAGACACCTGTGGCATCTCACGTGGTAGGTCTCAGGGAGGAAACTAAAGGGATGAACCCTTCAAATGCAGATTAGGGAACTTTTATGATGTGAAGCTGGGTGACAGTTTATCTGCTGCACATGATATTCCAAAGTAATATAATGTGTTGTCAGGGGAAAACTTTGAGAAGGAAACCTCTGTTTTACATTTCACAGTCAATCTCAACAGTTTCAAATGATCTCACGAGTCACAGCAGACAGCTTTCCAACCGTTATTTAGTTTAATGCATAAACATCAGCAGTGACAGAGGACGCACAGGACAGATACACATTTCTGAAGCTACTGTTTTTCATATGATTCTCAAACATAAGAGCAAAGGCTCATGACACTGTTTCATGTCCTTGTTAGTTTGCTTATGCTCCTGATATTTTTAAGGTTTATGTACATTTGTAATGTGGCCACCGTGTGTATGGTCTGTTTGGTCCAGTCCGCTCACAGCTCATGTGAAGAGTAATGGTCATGGAATCAGTTGTCATAAAACTTATCACCATGTTATACAAGTTTAAATTTAAATGACAGTCCTCCATGTGAACTGCCATAACTTTACTCTTCCCTTAAGGTCGATGTCACTTAAAGCTGCCGTGTTTGTGAAAGACACTGCATCAGTTTGGGATGTGTCAGTGTGCACTTCTTATTCAGTGCCATTGAGGTGCAGTCTGGGATTTTGCGTCAGGGTATTCAGTTCAGTTCAGTTTTGATTATACCTCTGCCCCCCCGGCCCAGTTGTTTGTTTGATTGTATAAGCAAGATTACACAGATATAACAGAATGGATTTCACAACAATCAAAAAATGGTGGAAGGGTCAGAGACGAACCCATTACATCTTGGTGCAGATCCGGCTCAGGAATATTTGTAATCATTTTTTTTTCAACATTGTGAGATAGGGCGAGATATTGTTTTTCCGTGGGAGTAATTAAGAATGTTACACAGAAATCAGGCACATTTAGGAAACTGATGTTTGTGAGTGTGTGACTTTTGCTGCAGCTTGATTGAATTTAAGGGGCTTGTTGGGCCTAAGTGAAGGCTGCTTCCTTCTGTCTCCTCCGATTCCCCAACCTTGTAGAAGTGCAGCACTAAATTACAGCAGAAGTTAAAAGTTTACTTAGTGTGTTCACCAACACACCATCTCTCCACACTTCACTTCTTCCCTAAACAAATATCATAGCTGTGCCTCTGGTGTGTGCTGTTTTCCTAATGTCCACATTAAACCAACAAAATAAGGTTTTGAGGGATGGACAGTGGTTGTGTTTCCTCCACACCGCTTTGATCGTGCATAAATGAAAAACACAGAGGCTGCGAGGAGCCTGAGAACATCATGTGCCGCTTCCTTTCTGTTTGCCTTCAAAAGGGATTCATAGAGAGGAAAGAGCAATTTATCCAAATATAAATGCAGCTGAAATGAAGTTCTTTGAAAATTGTTGTTTGTGACTCCTAGAAGTTAATTAGGATCACAAAGGTGATAATAGAGTATGTGTCATATCAATCTAGACAAGCATCAGTACAGCACTTGGTTCTCACTTTCTCATTCAGGAAGCTGGCTGAAGAAATAAATAAAAAAAATATTGTACCATTGCACTTTATTTGCATAACCCTGCCCTGCTTAAGGCAGGGGAGCCACTGAGCGATCTCAAAATTAGCATGCTGTCACCTTCAGTGTCTTTTCTGTCATTCAGGAAAACAGGCGAGTGTGCCGACACATGAACCCATCTCACATCTACTGCAGAAATGTTAATTAGGAAGCACGGCGTCCCACAGCTCCATTTCTCGCCACACGCCTAACTGACATGTTATGTATTTAAATCCCTTTCATGTGCCCTTATTATAGAGGAGATGAAGTCACAGGCAAAGTGATGGAAAATGTCATCATCGCCATCGTGTAAAAATGTTTTTTTTTTGCATGCACAGAAAAATAAAACACTAAAAATTGCTCACAAATGTGCAGGGGGGGGTTTTCAGGCATGTTTTATGTGAATTTAAAACTGAAATAAATCTAAAGGCAGTATAATTAATTTGGAAGAAAAAGCAAAGGCAAAGACATTTGAAATGCTCAAGATTCCTCAGTAAACTAAATATATAGCCCACATACATCCCCTAGGAGACTAATTGCACATATAGTAGATTTCCAGGCCTGTGTACAGAGGTATGTCAGTTTAGTTAATTCAGTTGATCTTCATTCAGATGCATTTACACTTGTGTCTTTTTCATAATAATAAAAACCGCATCAAACTTCAATTTCTCAGCTCTTTGCTTTTGGCTATTGGATGCCGCAGGCTCTGTGGTTGGTGCCAACATCTCTATTGTTGAGGAAATAGTGCCCTCCTATGGCTACAGAGAGGAATTACAGCCTGACCAGCACACCAGGGAATTTTTTCTCATGCAATCACTTCCTGTGGTAAACATTAAGATGGGGTGGATAAGATTTTAATATGAAATGAACGAATAAAAAAAAAACACTTCAAGAAAACTCTTATCTTAAAACCGTACTGTTTGATGGTGCTAATCAACATTCAGAGCCTTTTTGTTGACCAAGATAGCAGAGAATGATGAAACACGTATGTAACTGTGATTAAACGTACGCTGTGTTGTGTGAACGCAGCAGAGACTTCTGCAGTTCAAAGCCAGTGGGTGAATAAAAAAGGAGCGAATTCTCAATAATTGCTTGTACCTTTTTTTTTTTTTTTTAAAAGCAGTGGCTCACTTTTAAAATTCCCTGCGTCCCAGCACGTCATCGGGCCTAAAATCAGAGACGAACAACTCACTCGGACATATTTTTAAAAAATATTTTATTCTTTGCAAAAGAGGCATTGGGAGCATCAGTGCGTTTGTATGGCTTGTGTACAGAGTTCCTGTAGGAGACAAAAATCATAGAACAAGCCCTTGGGTGAACTGAGGGCCCCACCCATGTTTACCAAGAAGGAATGTTTGAGGCAGCTACTCTGCAGCTGTTACAGAATGCGGTCTTAAGCAGCGGGCACGGTGTCGGAGCTGAAAGTGTTAGAAAGGAATGCTACTGTACAGCATGTGGCTTAGTGCTCGACCCGGTGCGGCAGTTACATAAAATCTGGAGAAGTCGAGTGATTTGGAAACACTCTGTGGTTTGAGTGAGGCGTAATGCTGCAGATACTTTTTAAGAATGCTAAGTATGTTTCTCTTAGGAAGGAACCAGAAAGGAAAATGCTCGACCACTGCTGTGGAGATACTATCTTTTTTTTTTGGAGAAGTCTCAGAGCCCTTAATCATGGTGGACTCTGCCCCTCAGCAAAAATCTTTTATCCATCATTTCACAACTTTGGGAGAATTTTCCAACGCTCAAATACAAACGTGACTCTAAAATCTCATACATGTAATGCTCAATATTGTATTTATTAAACTAGCGTCATAATTAATGCTTGCGACAACGCTTAACACATGGGCACAGTCTGCTAAGCGAACACCGTAGAACGCGCAGATTCGTCCCAGATTCTTTAGCTTCAATTGATCTGCTTCTTTGTTTTGGGCAAGACTCATCCTCACACGACGGAACCTCACCAAGTTTGGCATTGTGTGCGATAATATCATTATTCCCCATGGAGCTTGGTGCATGCAAGTGAACAGCCTCGACTGTAATCCAGAGCCTGTCAACACTCTGCACAGCAGCAGTTTGGGTTTACATCTTGCATCTGAGGAGAGAAAAACAGCTCCTCCTTATATTTGGTATAATCTCTGAGTGCTGCTGAGACCGTGCCCAGGTTTGCGAGCGTAGAAATCATTGGATCAGGCCCAGCATGGGATAAAGCTAACAACAGTGCAGACTGAATACAGTACGTGTGTGTGTGTGGAGGGTAGGGGTGTAGCAAGCTAGCTGGCTTGCAAGCAGGTGTGGTTATGTCATGTGCTTGTACAGTCGAATAGGCATTATTTGTACCTTTAACAGCACAGACAATGAGAATGCAGGTTGTATAAGTGAAGCACCACCAGTGAGGAGAGTCAATGTGTATGTGTACATTCATTGTCAGACCCTGCGGAGCTTGGTTTTAATTCCTGTGTTCTCTCTTTTGGGAGGTGGGCGATATCACAGCGAGGGGGGATAGGGGGGGGGTTGGGTGTAGATGATGCAGGCCGATGCAAACAAAAAGGCCTGAGGGCACCCACAGAGTCCAACCCGCGCACACACTCACACATGCACGCACTCACTCGAAAACATTCTTGCACACACTATTTATGCAGGAGAAAAATATATTAACATTTGCATTAGGAAACAGTACAAGGGCCTCAGTGTAGCAAAATACCTCTTCTGTCAGATAAAAATGTGGAGGATAGTGTGGGTTGTCATTTCTTTTTGTCTTCTGTATGAAAAATGACTTCTTCCTTTGCCTTCAATAAAATATCTTTCTCATTTATGAAAAATACCCCCCCCCTCTCAAAGTTTGTTGAGTAAATGGAAGCCACCTCTGCAGTTACATGGTTTGGATCCCGGGTTAAGGCTGAGAGGTCAGTGGGGAGCACTTTACTATTCATCCATTAGAATTAGACCCCAAACTTCTCCTGGTTTTTCTCCCAGCCAACAGTCCAGCTGTCTGGCTTTGTAAAAACTTTGTCTCAGACTCTTCAGGAACTAGCCAATAAATCCTTCTCCAACTACCCCTGCTCGCTTTTATCTGGTTGAGTCTGATTCATGGGTAAAAACGACTCATTCCTTCTACAACCTTAATCCTGCTGCCCTCTGATGGAAAACCAGCAGGCATTGTAGTTTGAACAGCCCAGTGCTGGAGCCTTATTTAAAGCGGTTGGTTGGCAGGACAGCTGAAAACAGTATTTCAGTCTGGCAGAGCCAGGGATCTGTGGTCCAATGTGCTCCACATCTCTGTATCCCACAGTGGCCATCCAAACAGCCACAAGAGGCCCTGAACAATGTGTAATGGCTCTCTGTTGTGCAGAATCCACAGTATATGACCAGAGGTTTAGAAGACTTACTCCTACCCACAGCTGGTTTACATGAACAAAAGAAAGCACAAAATAATCTGAACAGTTTCACAGCATGTTGGCATTCCCATCTAATCTCTTCTGCCAGAGCAGGACCCTTTCGCTCAGTCCACCGGGCCCTGGAAGATTAGCTTGGAGCAGCCCTGAGTGAGGCTGAGCTGTGTGGCACAGAAGGGGCAGGCGGCGTGGAAAGCATGGGTGCCGTGAGGCAGAGGGATCTCCGCCCAGTACTTGACGGACTTCTCTGAACACACGTGTCCACAGGGTACGAAGGCATGCGTGGGGGCACCTGTGTCCACGTAGAAGGCCGGCTCGCAGCCCAGCCACAGTGGTACATACGGCCCCACCACCCGGCACATGGGGCACTCCCGCTGGGTGTTGGGCTCGTGCTCTGAGCGGTGGCCCCAGTTGTGGTAACCGTGCACGTGGCCACATGCCAAATACACCCAAGGCTGCTTGTCCTCCAGGGAGGAGAGGGCACGGCTGCGCTGCATGCTGGGGAAGGCGAGTGTGTTGAGGCCTACAGGACACTGGGGCCGTGCTGCGTTGATCTCCTGCCTGAGAGCCTCCAGGTGTTTTTGGGTGGGAGTGTGGAAGAGGCCTTCAGCTGTACGCCACAGCAAAGTAGCTCCACATAGATCCACCAGGGAGCCGTCCTGCAGTATATTACTCTCATTCTCCACCTGCAGAGGGTAATATAACAGACACACATGTTATTAACTAAACAGTATGTATGTTTAATACTCTGTGATGCTTCAAATATGTCACAGTGACATTTAAATCTGTGTACACAGCATGCTTGAAGACACTGACCAGTTTGCCGGGGGTCTGTGCTGAGCGGGTCTCTCTCAGTGTGTAAACGTCTCCACAAACAGAGATCTCTCTCCATACGCCGGGTTTGGACTCTTCAGTGAATCCACCCCTGGGGTGCATTACTAGCACACCATTGGTTGTTAGGCCGTCCATGTGACCGTCAGGGTTTTTCCATTTAGCAGCTTTCTCCTGTGGGGGAGACAGACAGCATAGATGATGTAGACTAATGCATACTGTGTGGAATTCCACTTCTTTGCATACCAAAGACATATAGAAGACAGCAGCGTAGATCAAGATTCTGGACATATACCATCATACTCTAACTAGTAATTACCCCAAGGAAGATGTTTTTGGAGGAGTCAAACCCGGCTGCATAGATGCGGGCAGTGAAGGGAGGGATGCGCTCACAGACGACTCGGCAGGCGAAACGGGAGATGGTGCTCTGTGTGATGGGAGTCTCCTCTCCCTCCTGGCCTCCTGCTACTGTGTCAGTCACCACAAAGTCTATGGGGCTCTCTGTGGAACGCCCAATCTAAAAACACAATAATGAATCAATATCATATCATATTGTTATGCAGTTTCTTGTGATCTCTTCAATACCCTGGCAGGAACATGGACACTGGCAGTGGTTTCTTTTCAATTCCCTGCAGACGATTGAACTCTGAACTCTTCTGCTTCATGGCCGCTCAGCCTTTTTGCCACTTTGTGGCAGTTTGACATTTGAATGAAAGCACAAGATCACGTTGCTGTGTGCGTGTGTAATAAAAAATGCTGAGACACGATACACTGGGACACAAAGTTCTGTACACCAGCATGTTGTTACATCACTACATCTCAGATGGGAAAACATGTTTCTAGTTTTCCCTCCATAAAATAATATTCAGGCTAATTTTATGCAGCCCACAGAGATCAACGCTGAAAAAATGTCGAAACAATCCACAAGCTGAACAAACAGAGGTAAAAATAAACATTTCCCCCTTTTGCTTCCTTATTTTTTCAAATTTTCAAATATCCTAGGGTCCTGTTTTTTGAATGGCTACCTTTCTCTGCAGTGTCTTCATATCCAGTTATTCAGTGTTTAAAAGACACAGAGACAAGACACAGGCCTGAATGTGAAGCATGTGTCTTCAGTGCTAACCTCCCCTGTGGTCATCATCTCCTTGCGGTACATTCAGATTAATGCTACAGATCAGATGAGCATGCACACACTCTAAACACACACTATCCCTTTGTAGATGATGAGGTTCAAGAGGGCAATAGATCATAGTATGTGCAATAAAACAATTGTAGAGGATCCAAAACAATCCGTACATACAAACATGCCATTGAACTGGCTGTTTAACTGTATTTTGCTTGATATTTTTCAGATTTGTGCCTTTATTTAAGAAGAATAATGAAAACACAAATGCAATGCAGGGAAACAAAGAAGGGGTAACCAGGGTCTCACTGCTCAGGGCACATGTGTCCATGTGGTGTCATGCCCCCTACTCATTTAGCTACAGGTCACCCCTCACTGAACTGGTTTTTACCTGAAACATGTCTGTGTCTTTATCATGGCAGTACTCCACCACTACTGTCTGGTTCCTGGACAGTGTGTAGGAGATGCTGTGTTGGCCTTTACAGTTCACAGCCTGAAATAAAAGTAAATGAACAACTCATTACATACACATATTAAACACAACCAATACATGTTATCTTGATGATAAGTATAAGCACACCACCTGTTTATTTTTAATCTCTGTCATAGCGGTCATTGTTTGATGTCTTGGTCCGTGGCTTTAACACCGGATGTGAAGTGTGAACTTGTTTAATGATTAATTCTGTGTTTTTTTACATAAGCTTAAAAAAAGATCTCTTGTGACTGTGGCGGGAATTTCCAGAAGAGGGACAAAGAAGAGCGTGTGAATTCACACTCCTATGACAGTGACCATCAACTGCCCAGGACTGCACCTCAGTTAACACTCATCTGGAAGTTAAAGCCACTCGGCCCGGCTTCCATCTACACTCTACCAAATGCCTCTATCATCCCACTCTAATCTTCAAATTCCATTTTCAAACCCCCCCCCAATCTCTGTCTCTTTGTCACGTGCAGGAGGGAAACAGAGAGAGAGAGAGAGAGAAAGTGGGTCATCAGCGCTGCCACTCTCTGCTGGTACATCACAGACAGACGGGGACAAATGTCGTCATCACATGCAGCCTCATCTCAACCGCACCGTTACAAACAAATGTTGCTGCACCTGTTTCAACGGCTAAAAGAAGTTCATACGCGCTCCAAACGGAAAGATATATTTTTATAACCACCACGCCTCCAAAATATCACACGCCTCCTCCCTGAGATGAAGGAGTAAAAATAAAAACACAACCATGTGCCCAGCCAGCCCCTCAAAACAAAGCCAACACAAACGCATCGCATGCACATATGGTATTAATTGAGACTGAGTGGGGAGATAAGATACCAGGGGCAGAGGTTGAAAAGGGAAGCTGGCAGTGGCATCATGGGAGCTCCTTGTTATCTGTCATGAACACCAGAGTGCGCAGGGACACGTGAGCCTTCCCTCTCTGCTTCTCAGCCACAGAGTGTTTATATGTATGAGGCTGCTGCACAGTAAAGGAGCAGGAGTAGGTAAAGGAGACAGCTATTGGATATAATATAAAAAGAAGGCTCTGTTCAAATGAAGCACACCACGCTGCTGGTCTCTTAAGGAATGGCTATTTTTGACCCTGTGCACAGCTGAGAGTAGAGGGCCAGCCTATTGCAAAAACTTCCTCCTCAGTTCACCCTCCTAATCCCAGCTCTGGCAGCAGTGTGACCAAGAGGAACAGTGGTAAAAAGGGGAAGGAAGGTAACAGCAGTTCCCATCTCTGAAACAATCTGTAACAAACAAAATAGCACAGTTTGCTCTTGAACTTTGCGGCAATAAACTTTTTTAAAGTAGCAGGGACATTCCACTTGAACGCAAAAGAAAGAACAAACAGTTAATGATTAAAACTCCTCAGTCACAGGTAAAAACCTCTAAGCAGAATTCAGGAGTCAAGTTCCTCAAAGTGAGAGTAACCCGAACCTGAGGGCCCTCAGCCAGCGAGCAAACTCTCAACAAATGTTTGAAATATTGGCCCCACAGAGGTGCAGGGGTAAGCAGGTCCTCCAGCTTGTTTAGCAGTTTAGCTTGGGAACCAAAGGCAGGAATGCAGGAGAGGCAGACATGTTATACTGGATGGGGCAGTTTCTGGCAGGCACTTTGGTACAAAGAAAAAAACCCTCTGAGGCCCAGCTAGGAACTGCCGTTATTGTACTGGAAATGTCAACATTAAGGTCTGCCAAAAATAATGTAAAGGGGCTTACTGCATGCTACTGAAATAATTAAAAAGAAAACACGCCACTGCCCTGAAAGAGTCTTGTGTTTTTCAAGATGTTAAATCAGCTGAGCTCAGTAAAAATATGAAACTACCAAAGTGCATTACTCATCACTCTGTTGAGAGGATATTATTTTGTCTAAAATATACATTAAAAAATATAAATGGGTTACTTCTCTCTGAAAGTCTCATTTAATCCCTGATTCATCTCATGATCTGTTCTGTACCTTACTGGCCTGGGGTGTGTTGAGGATGTG
Organism: Paralichthys olivaceus; assembly: GCF_024713975.1. Taxonomy (NCBI): domain Eukaryota; kingdom Metazoa; phylum Chordata; class Actinopteri; order Pleuronectiformes; family Paralichthyidae; genus Paralichthys; species Paralichthys olivaceus. Next base: position 15,354,908 of record NC_091104.1, on the reverse strand, counting down.
CACAGTGCTCGGCTTAACACCGTTGGCTTTGGTCCTCCTGTATAGCGCAAATCTGCTTTTCCGTCGACCCCGATCTCCATTGGGCAGAGAGCCATTGTACCTGTCACAGAGGGGGGTAGGGTGAAGGGAAAGCACAACAAATTCATGGTTATTTTTTTCCCCCCAAAGAAAATGCAAACAGTTTTTGTAGCTCAGAATAAAAGATGTGTCTAATGAGATTTACAGGCAAAGTTCATGTGATCATATAACCAGTAAACACAGAGAATTAGAAACATTTGTGCATTTTGAAAAGGAGCTTTGCCGCACATTACATCACTGGCAATCTAATGCACCCTATTAGCAATTTAAGCGTTACCTTGGATAATGTCTCTTGTTACATAATGCGCTCGGGTGCTTGTAATTTCAGCGAGCTAGCTCTGTGTAAACTGCAGCTGTTACTTTTTGCTCCATCACCCGGCCAGGCAGAGCCGGTTTTAAGATGCACATCAGGTTTGCTATCACTTTGCGTGTCTGGGTGGAGAACTGGCTCAACACATTCTCTCAAAGCTGATTTTTTACACACATACAGAAAGCTCTAAGATCTCAATTTCAAAGCCTCAGCTCAAGCAGAGAAGCATGAAAGAGCCAACTCTATTTTCACTTCTCAATACTAGATTCTGGTTTTGCAACGAGGCATCTACCCTCAGCTGCTCCTTGTGAATGAAGGAGCCCCTTCCGGTAGCACTGGTCCTCTCACCATCCACCGGCTGGTTCCTACAGCTGGGACACCCCATGCTCTACTTCCATCCAACACACAGACCTTCTGTCACACACTCACACGTAACCACAGTGTGCTGAACAGACACTATACACAACGGAAATAACTGTTTTGAAAGCCTTGAGTTTGCTAGGCAGCGCATTTCATAAGGGAACAAACTCTACCACCCTAAACATAATCTGGGATTTCAACACTTAAATTGCTACACAAATGCAACGGTAGTGAACAGAGGCTCCTTCTGCTCCTCCCCCACCTCCCCCCAAAGCTAGTCCACCTGTCCCATGTCTACACACGGCTGGTCAGGCATGGAAACACATGGTCCCAGTCAGAACAGTACAAAGCTGGCCTGTAGGACAAGTCACCCACAGAGAGCTGGAGAGGCAGATGATTCTGTGGACAGAACTCCAAATAAAACATGGACAGCACAAGACAAATAACAATATAATAGTGGAAAGAAAAATGTTTTATTGTTTAAATCATCATCTATATCCCTCTTTGTAGGTTCTCCTTTAATTTTGATGACAATGATTATAACTAAATCAGTTCCATCGAACCCATCCTGGAAACCCTGCTCTTAAATAGATTCTAACTGCAGACAGAATAAAACATGGCTCCCTGAGAAATGGCTCACATGCTCTCTATTATTCATTAGATTCAGGAACAATCCTCTGTCATCCAGGAAATTCTACTGTCACATTAGGTAGGACAGACTCTTTAAAACTGCGCTCCAAACAATTGCAATCGCTTTACCTTTTGACCTGTGCCAGACAGACAGCGGATTTACCTTCCAATACTTTAGGAGTAGGGATTAGAAGACTGTCGAATCACCTTCACTCCAGGGTTCCACTAAGGAGCCAGCAGCACCTCCTACCTCTTATACTAACATGAAAGGCCAGTGTTTCTGCAGAATGAGGAGGAGATATGAAGAGTTGCTGGAACAACCATTAGCATAACACGGAGGCGGGGTGGCCTAAGAGGGTCACAAAAGATGGCCTTGGGGTGGAGACAAAGACTATGAGTTTGTGTTTTAGATGAGGTCAATCCAAACTTATCAAAATCATCTTCAGTACATGGGAGGCAGCCAGATGGCAGCATGAGTAAGCAGAGCATCAGTCAACTGACTCAGAGTCAAGCTGCCACAGCCTCGAGTATCTGTCTGACTGGTCTGACCTTGCACATGACACACGGACACCACACAAGCTCCATCTACACTCTGACCTTGAGTTGAGGAAAGCAATAGGATAAAGCTTCTCCCTGGGCAAATGAAAGAGGCATCACATCTCGCAAAATCAGCACCAGTTTGTACCAAAGATTTCTCCAAGTTGATTTGTCCACTTGCCTTACAGAGCGTTTTCTTAAGGGAGAAAGTTCAATCAATAGACCCAGTCTCTTGGCCACAATGGACAGAGAAAGCTGAGGAGAGGCTGGATCCTGATCAATCCATCCTTTCATTTCCAGGATACCCACACAGCACCACCCCCACCTCCTCTCACTGACCAGCACCAAACCAATCCGCCCGGGCAGAGACGGGGGGCAGCCATGCAAGTAATAAGAGCCACCTCGGTCATGGCAACAAACCACCGAGGGAACTGCTGCTCAAACAAGCTTTGTTCCAAGCTGTTAGCTATCTTGTCTACCATCAGTTTTATCAATGGGATGTGATGACATGGCAGTGATTATACACCCATCACATCTGATTCAAATATGTGCCTGTATGTCAAGAGGGAAAACAAAAGCCTCCGCTTTGAACACACCACATGTTCAGCCCGTGGTAATAAGCAGTCAGCACTTTTGTCCCTTGTAATAAGCAGTATGGCTGTGAGTGTATGGATGGAGGGCGAAGGACAAAACCACAACCTCTACCATGCTCTATATATAATCTTCATAGGCATCTCACGACAAATGCTTTCATCAAACACTATATAAATGTGATCATACCAGCACAGACACCTAAAATAATGAAATGAAAGGTGTGATAACTTTCAAAGCAGTTTCTATTCTGGGAAAACTCCAATCACTGATGACACAGCAGGTGTTTTCCATTATCTGTTGCAGCTGCTGCCCTTGACAGTTTATCAATACAAACATGATTGTTTACAATGATAACTGGCTGCAGTTTTTTCCAGAACACATCTAGAAAACCACAGTGCAGTCAGTTTGACGTGGTTCTGACATAAACAAAGAAAACGCCTCGCCAGTGTTTACTCTGTGGCAGGCTGAGACCTGTAGAGTCTATAGCTGCCCTGGTTTGTTATTTCACTTCCAAAAAATAATAATGGCAATTGTTTGACACTTTGTGATTCCAGTGAGAAGTAAATGTGTTTTTTTCTAGAAAAGCTTTATATAAACTTATATAAACTAATTGAGCCAAAGCACAGTACAGTCTCGACACAATGCAAGTACTGTGTATCAATATCATGGTCAGATTACTTGCATCTATCCAATGACAGTAAAAGTAAACAAAACTTGACCAGGCTTCTGACGATAACTTTGAGTACTCAACAATACATTGAAACTAATAATTGGTTTACAGCTGATTAAACAATCATTACAGTCAGTGTGGGCAATTCTTTGTCTTTTTTCCTATAGTGGAAAAATGCCCTGCTTTCAGCTTCTCTGCTGTTGGGGGTTTTCTGCTTCTGTGCTTTACTGTAAAGAAAGTATCTTTGGGGTTTTGACTGTTGCACTAAACAAGCAGTTTGACAAAAAGTACAAACAGTTTTTCAGACATGTAGAGATTAAAAATAACTACATAGTCCATAAGTGCTTGTTGTACTCACTACCTTAGAGAAAAGGCACTTTGTCTAAAAAAAGGTTTATGAAAGAAAACTGCACTCCCAGAGAGTTATATCTGATAAAGGCAAGTGAAGGGCAATATGACAAAATATAATAGAAACAATATAAATTAGTCTCTACCTAATTACCTAAGACCATAGATGCACTGTATGAAGGTGTGTGTGGACCATTTACCATACCATCTATACTGTGGTATTTATATTATTATATATAAGGCCCTTGTGGGCGAAATAGTAAACTGATCAAGATCTGATCTTGAATGCAAATGTGATCAAGTACCCTGGTTTTAAAAGTGGAAGAGATATATGATTATTCATCACTTTCCAACATACAAACATATAATATATATACCATTGAGGCAGATTTGATCTATATCACCCACTCATGGGCTGGTAATGTAAAAACCTGGTAACAGTGAAGGTCCCCTGTCTGACCATGTGACCAGCAGCCTGAGAGAATGTAAAGAAAACAACTTCTGTATCGAGTTGAGCAAAACATGTGATCTCAAACTATTGAATGCAGCAATAATCAATGAGTCAAATGTGGCCTTTCAGAAAACAAAACGAACAATGAGGTGCAGATGTAAAACTGTGTGGTGTGAGATACAGATAGTGAAGAATAGGGAAGAACCGTAGGGGCTGGGGGGAAGGTCGCATTACCACTTCCGAATTCCTTCAACCCCACGAATCCAACTTTAGGTAGGAAGTAGCGAGGGAGCCCGGATCAGAGCTGCTGACTGTGATTTCATTTCACCTGACTCGTTAAAAAGTTGCTCTGGGCGCGTCTATTCACTGGAAACGTTCACGGGTTAGCGACCTGTAACTGACTAATTCCCGGTGGTGAGGCGGTGAAACGTCGCCTGGCCTGAAAGGGAAACGTACACAGTCGTGATTGTGCACGTGTCCGGTTCGAGGAGTTAACGTGAGCGAATGCATTTCTCTGGCGGGACTTGAAGTGTTACTTTACGAAGGTTTAAGTTTGTAAAAGAAATCGTTGGCGGATTTGTATTCGCACTTATTTAGTACGTACGAGTGGCGTAGCTAAGTTAGCTACGCGAGAAACTCCCTCAAGTTAAAACACTCGCTTTCTCCTCCGCCTGTAAAAGTGTCTTAACAGGAAATAAATAAATATAACGAACGACGAGGACGTAACTCACCCCAGCACCACCAGCTCCCCGTACTTCACCGGGTCTTTGGACGGGGCGCAGTGCTCCTCTTGGCTCGACGAAAACATGAGGCTCCTCCGCGGTACGTCCTCTCGACACGGTGGTAACAGCAGCGGCTCAGGAGTCACCAGGAGTTCCCTTCGAGTAAAACACGACACGGGCTCATTTCAGGTCGTTCGTCCAGCGGCTCGCGTCTGTGGGGTCTGTCCGTATTCTGAGAGCAAACTGCGGGGAAAGTTCGTCACCGTGACATCGCAAAACGTAACTTAGTTGGCGGCTGGATCGGAACTGAAGCGCGTACGAAAACAGCGAGGAGCAGGGCCGGGGCGTACCATTCTCTTCTTCTCCACTTTGTGCAGGGGGGAGCGGACACCGCACCAACTCTCACCTCAAACTTTTATTCCGACAAAAATAGGTTGCGTAAAATCTTTCAAGTGTAGTCGCCACAACAATCACATTATATTGCATTGAATCAACTCCTAACTAAACGAAATTGTCGACCTTGGAGTACAACTGTGTCCTCTCGCCACCTCACATGGTCACATGGTTCGCCCCTTGTGTTATGTAAACAAAGGGTACAATCTGGGAATTCTTAAAGGGATCATGAGTTTCCTGAAATGTTTGCAACGCTCCCAGTTTCCTAAAACATTGAAGAAAAGGGTTTTGTACACATCCTCCCCAGATTATACTTGTCAAAGGGCAAACTTCCATCTCTGAGAATAGTTTTAAGAATCCCATCATATGTATTAGATGTGACCGCTCTGTATAAAGCCACACAGGCCCCAGTGAGCAATAGTGGGAAACACATGGTGAAAATGATGATCCCCTGGTACATATATAGATCATTTTGCAGAGTGATTGTATGGGTGGAATCTGATTTGCTTTATTTTCTTGGTGACTCCCCTGGTCCCTTTCAGGGGCTTTATTTGATTATGACTCTTCAGCAGTTGGCTAATGCGTGTGATTGATTACGCAACCTCTGCATGCTTGAAGTTTTATTTCCACATTTGCATTGCTCATTTTTACGATGTCACGCTGTTGTCCCGCTATTTGTTCTCCTCTTTTCTTTTGGGTAAAGTTGGTTGCATGCCCACAGGAGTATGCTTGGATTTCTTTCCTGCAAAATCTCATTGTTCAAGTGAATGTGCGTTCATGTGAGAAGATGCAATAAAATCCAATAGAAACATCAAAACCCAGTAATTACTTAATTGCCCACTGAAATCTTTTCTTCTGTGAAGGACCCATAGATTTGGTACTGCGACCAAATGTCCACATGTGAGGATGTCATGAACCTCTAAACCTCCAGGATCCCACATTTGTCCCAGTTGTTGTCACGCCTTTCTGATGAATGTGCCACTTCTCCACTCTGGTCTGGCAATCTCATCAACACTTTACGGCCCCTGTCTTGTTTTCACAGGAATCTGCATGGCTGGAGGTGCCCTCGCTGCTACTGGCCCCCTCTGCATCGGCAATTATGGCCCCCTGTTTGAACTGGTGTTCAGTTTCAAAGTGCAATAAGACCTGACATAAAAACAAAAGGCAGTAGGGTGTCACCGGGGGCCTGAGGATGTACTCACCTCCCTACTTTTTACACTGCAACTTAAACTGCACTGCAGCAAGACACAACTGGTGTATTTTAAAATTTGTAACCAATACAACTAGGATTAATCCATGGCATTTGTTGGTTCTGTTCATAGCTGCACATACTTGTCCATTAATAGTACAAAGGAGTGAACTCCATCGTCTTCAGCAGTTGTGCACATGGATCAAGCAGCATTAGGCCTTTAACTATGGCCTGGGGGCCGGCCTTAAAGCTGTGGGTATAATGAATGTTTACTGCTCTTTTGTGTCACTGTCTCTTTCCGCTTTGCTTTCATCCACTGGGTATTGTCTGTGTGAAAGAGCACTACAGTCCTTTCTGTGTCTGTTTGACTCGCCCCCCTGTATGAACACACACACACACACACACACTGTATAGTTGGGGGGTGGGGATCAAAGACTCTCTAGCACATACCACACTGATGGAGAGCAGATGCAGGGAGAGGGCTGCTTTGCTGAAGTTGCGCTGGCCCAGTTTCAAGTTAAGAAAAGTCAGTTTTATTTATAAAGTGCCAAATCACAACAGAGGTTATCTCAGGGCACTTTGCACTAATAGAAGGTCTAGACTGGACTCTTTATAATTTTATTCCCAAAGACACAACAATTCCAAACATGAGCGAGCACATGGCACATGGCGACAGTAGGGAAGGAAAAAAATCTGAGCAGAACCAGGCCCAGGGTGGGCAGCTATCTGCCTCGACTGGTTGGTTTAAAGATGGATAGAGAATGAGGTAAGGGGATATGGCCCCATGCAATGTCTATATAGAGATGTTAAATCACAGTGATGGTTATGGTATTGCTCATGGCGATAGTGTAAGTGCGAGTCTGTGTTTGAGAGTGTTATCCGGCGAGAAGCATGCAGAGAACACGCTTCCTGCAACAAGTTAAATAGCACAGCAGTAGTTTGAGCAATGGTGACGGAAGAAAGACAAAGCCCCTATTAATTTCCCCACCACTCATTGGCAAGCGTGAACACATCAGACTTTCTATGGAGGTCATGAGACTGTCTCCAAGTGTACAAACTCATGCAGAGGTTTTGAGATCATCATGCGGTGGATTCGTTGCCAACAGCATGTTAATTATACTCCGAGGGATCACATTTAAACACATGATCGTATATTAGGGCTCAGACACTTTACAGGGCGGACTGTGCACTTACAGGATGGCACAAACGGCCTCCTGTGACCCAGTTGGTGACAAATATGTCGAAGATGCAGTGCCACCTGTTTCGTCGCGAGGTTTCAATGAAGGCAAAAGCTGGAGCTCCAATCAGCTGACTGTAGCATGACAGTGTGGGAGAATTTGAGGAATGTGCTGATCCCATGTTGCTCGCGCCCCTGACCTGACCCCCCCATCCTCCTCCTCCTCCTCCCACTCCCCTTCAGCCAGCACAACAGCCCTGTTGTTTTAAAGGCCTTTTAACATGCAAAAGATGAGAGCAGGAGTTTTCTGTCCAGAGACACAAAGTCAAGTCAGTTCAAGTAGCACAGAACCTGTATTTCTCCTTAGTAAAGATAAAAACATTAAAAATAAACACAGCACAAACAAAATTACATTACATATCATTTAGCTGATGCTTTTATCCACAGCAACTTGCAATATGTGCATTCAACCATGAGGGTACAATCCCAGAACAGCAAGAATCATGTCAGTACATTAGCCTCAAAAAAGCCAAACTGGTAACCAGTGAAGGGAGTGGAGTAGTGAGAGTGAACTTAGGCTGAAGACCAGTCGAGCTGCTGCATTCTGGATGAGCTGCAGTGGTTGGATGGCATTAGCAGGCAGACCAACCAGGAGGGAGTTGCAGTAGTCTCAGCATGAGATGACAAGAGCCTGGACCAGAACCTGTGCCGCCGTCTGAGTGAGAAGGGGACGTATTCTCCTGATGTTGAGCAGCATGTATCTACATGAACGGGTTGGTAAAGCACTGTTGGCAGTTAGGGAGAGCTGGCTGTGTCACACCCAGGTTCCTTGCAGTCTGGGTGGGGTTTCCCACAGAGTTGTCGATGGAAGGAAAGGTAACTGGGTCTTGTCAATGTTGATTTTTTAAGTGGTGTGTGGACATCCACTGAGAAATGTCAGTCAGAACGGCAGAGATTCATTAATATCCATACATCTTTGGTTTAAATATACATTTTTATATTGTTCCTTCAATTGTTTTCCAAAATGACAACCAGGGCAGAAGTTCTCCTTGATAGACTTTAGATTATTTCAGTCACTAGTTTCCCCCTCCTTTTCCATTATATATTATTGATGGGAAATAATTTGTAAACCCTCATGCAGGAGTTGAGAAGATGAGCAGTCCAGAATGATTATACAGCATGTTACCATCACGAGAAACCGGTCACACCCCATATACTCTGTAATTGAGGCTTGCACAGAGCGTAAGCTTCTCTGCTGTCATACACAACTGCACAAAGAACACGTACAAGGAAGTCAGATGAATGTTTTCCCCTGGGCAGAATATACCTGCCAGCAAAATCTACATGAACAGATGCTTTGTCATTTCCCTGTCCACTGTCAAGTATGAATCACAGTCTGAAATTTCTACTGAGGCTTTGTGCTGCCCCACAGTGGAAGGGACACAGAAGTGCAGTGGAGGAAAAATGATCGAGACAGGATCCTGGACAGATTTATCAAGCATCCCTTTTTATTAACATCACCAGTTACAAAAAGAACAAAAACTTCAGTGTTAATGAACTTAGCAATAATATAGCGAGTGTTGATTACAGATGATATGGGACACTTATTCCTAGAGTAGCTGCAGTAGGATTAAAAAACCTCTATACTGCTGACCTGGACCTTCCACAGCCAGGGTCCCAGACTTCTGTCTCTCCGAAGCTGCATTACAGATCTGACTACAGTTTGTCCATGCATCTCCATGGTTACAGTCACCTAGTGACCCATCTGATATGCTGAGACCCCAACTGATCTCCCTCTCCCACCCAATACTGAGCCAAGGTATGCACAGAGCTATGAATTAATGAATGCACGAAGATGCACAGGTTGTGACAGTTTTTCTCATCAGGAGGCAAACAACAACATAGTGTGTTTCAGCAGGTCCTAATGGTACATTTAAACAAGACATATCTTTAAGTTAAGGAAAAAAAGGACTGAAAACCCAAGTTGGAAATTTGTATCACTGCCCTCCAAACAACAAAAACTACTGCAGGATTTAAAAAAATGTCATTGAAAAATACAGGTTTTAAAGAGGAATGGTTGCCACGCTGTTTAAATTATGCTGGATGTGGTATTAAGTTTAGAATAAAAATTAACCGGTTATGGTGCTGAAGAAGAGGAATGTGGTGGGAGTGGAGTAGTGTGTGTTTTGGTACAGTGTTTGGAATTAACAGTATCGTCTGCCTGCTGCCTTATGGCCAACAGTGAGTCTGGGAGTGGTTTGCCAGCGCCACAGTCAGTTGGCGACTGCATACAGTGCCAGTGAGGTGAAGGAGGTTGGGAGAGGGGAAGTGGCTGGATGTGACAGTATGGTTTAATGGTGATAAGTGATGAGACCAAAGGTCATAGGTGGTCTCTGTGGTGCAGTCAGGGTGGCTGCATGGGCGTCGGTCCTCCTCTCACTATACCTTGGGCAGATCTTTTTCGGCCTCCTGGAACAAATCACACATGTACAATGTTGAGACTAAACATTTAATTGCTATGTGTGTTATGAACGAAGATACAAGACTTTAATACTATAATGTTGGTTTATTGTGCGATGGGAGACAGCGTAATGATAGGCTTTACCCCTTCCTGTCCCTTGGTGAGTTGCCGGCTGACGCCTTGTAGCAACTGCTGTAGCTCTCGGACTGTCTGGTTCAGACCTGCAGTCATTTTCTCCTTTCTGTCAATCTCCTCCTGTCAGAAACAGCACAGAAGGTTTAGAGCTCAGTACAACCACCTACTTGCAAATAACACAAACCACCAACTGCTACACAACCCAAACGGCCTGGGTCTCTCACCCTCTGTGATGACAGACTGCTATTCTCTATCAGGTCATCAGCGTGGTCAGTCACATTTGAGAGCTCCCCCTGAATCAGATCAAGAGACTGCTGGGCCTGTGCAAAGAACCAGAACGTTCCATTTGTTAACAATGTGAACTGAAGTTTTAAACACAGTAGAAGTGTAATAAAATATAAATAAACCTTCTTACCTTATACAAATCACCAGCCACCTTTTGCCTCTCGTTCTCTTCCACCTCCAGTTTGGACAGAGTCTCAGTGAGCTGGGTTTTCAACTGGAATCAAAACAGATACTTAATTCATTTTTGCATGTAAACATATTCAAAACCTTTAGCCAACACAGTCTACATTAAAGTGCTCAAATATTTACACCGATTCAACCATGTCCTACTTCAGCCACAATCAAACAAAAAATAGCACAGTGTGAAAGAGAAGCCAGGTACTGGTGAGAAAATGAATCATATTCCAGAAAGTCCAATTTAGCGTAACACATTCCTGTTTTGAGACATATCAGACTTCGCAGTGCACAGGTGATACTTTGAAACAAGATGTAGCAAGTGTGGAAAGTTGTTGCCACTGCTGTCATTTCAGCCTCCGCCAAGGGGGTCATGTTTGTTTGGATGCCGTCAGGAAAGAACCGATACAATTTATTTAACATTGCAAGATACGGTGCTTATCTGCATCTTCATTGGTTTCTCAGAGAATAATTCATGCACCTTGAAAGAATCATGAGAAAAAAAATGTGGCATGTTCACTGAGATTTATCAGTGTGTGAAATTTGGTGCCGATAAAAATAAACAATGTGGATCTAGTGAATGTAAATGTAGTTTTATAAGTCATCACTGACTTTACAAAGTAACCTACAAAGAGTATTGACTTGTGTGTACCCGACTGTCAACATTGTTGCTTGACAACAGATATTTTCTTTTTTGTTTTGAACCCCCATTGAAATGAATGAGGGAGTTGCATTTTGTGGTTTTGAGTGCAGCCAACATATGGTACAAACTGTAAGATTGCAAGACAAAGAGACAAAACAGCAACACATGGTTTGTAAGACAGCTGGAGGGGATAACAGTGGCAAATGGAGCATTCTTTGGCCTCTGCGCAAGGAGCAAAAGTCAACAAGTAAGCCAGTGTGTTAAAGCTCATTTATGCTGCCTTAATGTACGAAAAGAGATGAGCCGTTTCAAACGATGTAACATAGTTAAACGGCCTCTTTTACCATGTCATGGTTATTAAGCAACATATCCACTAGAGAAAGAGGACAAAGCGGTCATGTTCTCTGTGAGGCCATTAAATCCATTGCAACATGTGCTAGAGCAAAATAACACAGATGCCTGGGCTGTCTTACGCAATCAAAGCCATTGTTGAAGTTACTTCCTCTTCTACAATCATAGTCTCACATGAACTATTGCCCCCCCCATGATTTCCATTGAATCCATAACCTTTCAGATGACGTGAACAAATATGGGCGAAAACAATGCAAAGTATTGAAAGAAGGCTCCGCCACTTTCCAAATACGCTGAGCATAAATGAGCCTTTAGATGGCAGTGAGTAGAGTGCCAGTGCAGGGAAGAGAAGAGTTAGTCCTGTAAGCATCACTAAGTGTGAAGGCGAGTCATCATTCACAATCTCTGATTTTTGCAACTTCACTCGACTCCACGTTGACAGAGGTTATGGATGATGACCCACTGTTGAACGAGAGGGAGAACACCCCCCATCCTGTGGCAGTCAGTGTAGAGCCACTACGGAGTAAAATAAGGATAGGTCTAAAGACTAAGAGCTCTAGCTCTAAGAGGGTGAGCAACTCTTACCAAATTCAGCTCCTCATTCTGTCTGATAGCCTCTGTATATGAGCCATCAAGTCTGGTCTGCAATTCAGTCAACAGATCTTTGAGCTGAAATTAAGTTTGAGATGACGTGTTCAATGAATGTCTGAGAGTGTCAGTAAAGGACAGCACAACTAGCACAGTCTATGTATTAATATGATGCATCTACAAAAAGTGGATCCTCTTTATATTCAGCCATGTGGCAATAAATATAAGCACAGGATCTTGTTGTGCACGACTGTAAATAACCAAAGGCTGTCTATTAAGTTAGCCTGGTAAGCAGTTTAAGTAAATTACTGCTAGAGCTCACTATGTGTTCCTTAAATATAATAATGCTTAATGTGTGTGTGAATTTTATACACCCAAAAAGAAACAGTGTACAGGATGTCACAAAACATGTAATTGACGCAGCTCATCCTTTTGCCACAGGTGGATGAAAGCTTTGACATGAAGGAGGATCACAAGCAACAAAGAGGTGAACAAGTCCAGTTTCTGCTCACCTCTCTGACCTCTGTCACATAGGTGGCGCTCTCACGCTCCGCCCTCTCCAGCTCGGACTCCAAATGCTGCTTTTCTCTTCTCAGCTACAGAACCAGGCGCGGTTCAGAAACACAGACAACAGAGACAAACAAGTTAAAATGGCAGAATGCTTCAGTTTGAAATTTTTTTTTTTTTTAAATGCGTGTTTCAAGGGTACGCACATTTTCCATCTCTGCTCCATCTGTTAGTCTATCAATCTCCTGCTCCAGAGCTGTGACTTTCTGGCTCATCTATAGAATTGGAAATAAGAAGAATGATGCAATTACAAAGAGCAAACACACTGCAATGATATCACATCAGAGATGTGGTATTTTTGACCTGGGAGTCAGGAACTGCTAAAGGGAGGTTTAACTGCTAAACCTGAATTACATACCTCTCCGGCTTCGCTCTGTGCCACATCCAGCTTCACCCTCCAGCGAGACTCCTCCTGCTCCACGCTGCTCTGGAGACGCTGCAGGATGCCTTCCTATGGACACAGCAGGAAGCACAGCTCAGCTTAATCACAGATAAAGTGCAACTGCACAACTCTGAACAAAACACAAAAACCCCAGCTCACCGTCTCTGCCAAAACCTTCTTGTACGTCTCACAGTCTTTCTGTAGGATCCTTTGGGTTTCTTCAGCTTCTTTCAGCTTCTCAACCATGCCCTGGTTAGAGAGAAGGCTTTGTTGATATTTACTGCCTAAAAAAAGAAATCATGTTCAACTTTATATTTCTTCTGTTTACCTCAAAGTCCCCTGATGCAGGGGTTGACTGTGCAGCTGAGTGTTCAGCTACTGCCATCTCAAATTTGTGGAGCCACTCCTGATGGTTCTAGAAGAAGAGGACATAGAAAATGTAGAGAAACATCAACACACAGGAGGAAAAGGGCAACGGTATGAAGAACCATATTCAAACACAATCTGGGTCGAGATGAATATCCAATACAATCCATACCTGTCCAGTGGGCAGAGGCACATGGGGCAGAAGTCTGTGTAGAACATCTCGACACTCGGCCTGAGATGTTGCCAGCGTTGTATCGTTCTCCTACACAATGATGGGAAGGGGCAAAAACAAATATATGGAGAGTTTGAATGCTGACTGTTCAAATAATTTAGTCAATTTGACGACCAGTGGTCATGTGAGCAAATATGACCACAACCTTTCTTTCTTCCTTATTCTAATCTAAATAATATTTAAACTTTAAACTAGTCATCATACATTCATCCATCAGGCTGCTCCAATAAATGTCACAGGAATGATTTATGTAGCCTTTTAAAGTATAACTGTAGAGCACTGGGATAAACACTGTCTCACTCCCACATGCAATTGGCCACAGCAAACATCAGCATCTTTAAATAGGCCACACCTACAACAAATGTCTGCAACCTCAGATTCAGAGCATATCACGGTACTACAATCCTCCTCAAACCACAAGTGCATCATTCTGCTTTTCATCAAACTGCACAAAGTACCATGAAACTCTTCAAGAAATAAAAAAAGGTAGCTATCAGTCCTGCCACAATGGGCCGCCATCATGCACTGTCACTCTGAGGCCTGGAGGGAGAAGGTATGCCAGACGCTAGCCAGCTGGCACTGCAAACACTATTCACATTAACACACTGTGTCACAAGGCAGCTCTGAGACAAGTGTGGAGTTGAATTCAGCCATGCAGCATGCACTGACAGTACACAACAGCTGCCAAGGAACACCCAGGCTCAGCGAAGAGAAGGTGGTTTCTACTGTACACCGATGGCAGAGGAGCAGCTGCTGTGTCGATGGTTCAGCATGTACCCTTCGCTAGTGTGGTGGGGGACTGCAAAAATATACACGTCACTGCTATATATATATATATATATATATATATATATATATATATATATATATATATATAGAGAGAGAGAGAGAAGAGCTATCTGGTAGCTCACTGTCTGTACAAAGAGACTGCAAGTACATGAAATGTTCTGTAGATGTTGTTGCACTTGAATGATAATACATCGTAAAAAAATGATCAATTGCATTGAAATCTAAGTGAATTCAACAGATTTTCATTGTCTGATTAACTGGTGATGGTGACACAATGGATGTCACAAAGCAGAATGAGGGAAATCATGCGAGAAATCAGTCACATGACAGAAAGAGAGGAAGTTGCAAAATGATTCTCAATCTAACGGCATCTAATGAAATCGTTTAAAAGTCACTGCACATTCATTTCCAAGCCATCAGCCTGACTTTAGGCAAAATCTTTTACATTTCGAAACTTAAACCAAAAATGCTTTGGTATGCTTAAAAAGTAATTAAGTTTATACAGTCTGTGATTCTACAGGAGTGTCACATCAGCTCACCACACAGCCAATTGAAACTGGAGGCCAAAACACAAAGGAGAGTGATGTAAATGAGTGTGCAGCTTTGTTATGGATGATGGTGGAAAAAAAATCTCGCGGAGTCAATTATGGCAAAAAAAAAAGCATTTGGGGGGGGTGCATCAGATTGGAACTAGAGTGAAGTAGACTGCGGTGGGGGTGTCGAACCTTGACAGCTTTGCTGAGTTTTCCTTGAAGCATGGACTCGGTGGCAGACAGAGCTTCCATTGCACTCCAGTTTTTCTCCCGGAGCTCCTGTTTTGGTCAGTTCCAGAGAGATACTACTTTCAGTTCAGCCTCGGGAGAATGCATTCATTGACCCTTAAATACAGACTGATAGAATAACACAACAAACCGAATGCATGTCTCTCAAAAATCACTACACTCAGCTTTCCTCCCATGTTCCAACCGCTAAAAATTAGTATGAGCATATCACATCGAGAGTCCAAGTCTCACACCTCTTGCACATAAGTATAGTAACGTGTTCTGTAAGCATTTTCTATTTAAATTAATGCAATGCTGTCCACATAAATATGCTTTTCAAGTCAAGTATGCCAAATAAAATAAAAGGGAAGCAAATTTCTAATGCTCTGAATCTCCCACAAGCACAGACAAGCTTGCTGAAACAGTCATGGCCAAAGGCATGCATAACAAGAGTAGGCTGGAAGCCCTGTTATGCAATGCTCTGCTTTAAAACAATCCAAATCAAAATAGACATCTGTAATGATGTGTAAAATCATGTTGCAAACACAACTGAAGGGAAATAAATATTTCTATTCTGCTTACAAATATCAGTTTGAAAGAAGAACAAAAAGTAAAACCACTGAGACTAAGTGGCGGTGGACAAGAGGGAGTACGGTTGTATACAGTAAATAAGTCAGGTGCATGTGACAGGAGTGTTTCAGGGTACCACACAAGATAGGGTGGATGTCTCACAGGTCTACACCACAGCAGTCACTGGTTTTATATAGCTCAGGTGGTCACAGTACAAAACCTACGTTGTTCTTCTTCCTATGAAGCTCCAGCGAGTCCCTCAGCTCCGCCACCTCACCCCGCAGATCTGACACCTGCCGCTCCTTCTCTGACAACCTGACAGGCAACATAACAACTTGTTATGAACATGATTGTGCAATTAGGTGTATTACGTGTATAAGAAATATATGTAATGATATGACGTGGCACGTTACTCACGCTGCGAGAAACTCTGGGTTTGGCCCTGCTGTGTGCAACTGCTGTTTGGGGAAGAAGCAAAAAAAACAAAACAATTGACAATCTATGTCTAAATCAGAATTTGATTTCATTCATTCATCAAAAAAAGAGAGTTCTATCTGCAAATTCCAACTAACCTTATGCATTTTATTTTATGCTTACTTGGTGAAAGTATTTTAAATCTTGATTAAAACCAGGAAATGTGTCACACTCAACAGATTTTGAAAGCCTCCCTCACCTGCTCCATCTTCTCACTTATCTCTTTAGTCCGTGCCTCCAGCTCAGCCTGCAGTATCTGGATCTGCTGGTCCTTCGCCGTGAGGCTGTGGGTCAGATTTGCTCATCATTAGTACAATTTGTCAAGGCTACGCTGGAGGACTGTAAGCTGATCTGTTGGGTTAACTCACTGAGCCTGGAGTTCTTGGAGGTGAGCGCCGGAGCTGGTCAGCTCATCTTGCATCTCCTTCTGTCTCAGCTGCTCCATCTCTGCCTGCAGGGCGGCCAACTGCTGCTCCACAGACTGAGAGACCAAAAAAACTGCTTCAAACAAGAGTTCAAAGGAGAGTACTTATCTCCTGGATGCTTAAACTTAATATTTCACCAATAAAAGAAAAGCCCAAACCTCAACTGCCTTGTCTCTGGTAGAAATGCCGTCTTGTGCTGCCTGTAAACTCTCCTCCATTGATTTTAGCTTCACATCTTTCTCTTGGATCCTAAAAAAGCACATTGAGACATGACACAGAACTATTTAAAAACACTTAGAATCTGCAGTGCTATCTTTACATTTAATCATGTACAGCCACTGGTGGCCGCTGAAATCTGATGTGAACAATAGTGAGTTTAGGGAGTGTCCTGAGGTGCCATGAGGAATTAGTTTTGATATGTTCACATGGCAGCAAGCACTGGAAAACATGCAATAATGACTTTAATCAGCTCCTTTTCATCTTAGCTGGTTGGCTAAGCTCCTGCTACAGAATGATTGACTTAGATATTTTAATATCCATCTACATGATGTGTGTAGGTGGGTGAACATAAAACTTAAGACACAAGACTGTACTAATACATTATCATGATCCAGTGTTTCCCATTAATTATCTACACTGTTTTGATTTGTTCTACTTTGTCCTGCCATAGTTTCAAAATGAACCAAAAAATGTTTACACTTCTCATCCTCCCCTGTCTCTCCCTCTTGCACACTTGTGTGCTATCGTCCATAGTTTTTACCGTCAACACAGACAACCGAACCTCATACTTTCAGCTGTAGCTGTGTGTGGCATGCAATGCAGTTCTCTCACAAGCCAGAATTTCTCTAGTCTGTGTACCTGTGACTCAAGCTCTGTCGAGCGTGAGAGGGAACTGCATGCATGTGTAGTGGCACCTGTGCTACCACCAAAGACTGGATCAATTCTAAGGGGAAACGCTGCATGATGCATTTATACAAGTCACGTGTACAAGCATACAAATCAACTTCACTGATCTTACATGCTCTGGAGCTCCTCCACTATCGACTCTGATGCTGCCTGTGATTTGGGGGTAAACAAAAATACAGAGTAAGATGCAAGACTCATGAAATCCATTTTAATGCAGATTTTAGATCAACTCACCTGTTCTGCCGAATGTCCCTTAAGACTCTCGATTTCTTTTTTTAGTCCCTCATTCTCTTCTCTTACAGCCTACATCAGAAAAATAATGGTTTTAAAAACTTTAACCAATCACAGATTGTGATTACAAGGCAGGCAACAAAATGCAGTGTCACTTAAAAGAGGCTGACGCTGAGTAAAATGTAGATCTGTTTGTTTGGCAGCATGTGTTTCTTTCTAAACCCAGAGGAAACAGATACCTTGAGCTCTTCCTCCTTGTTGGCCACTTCAATCAGCCCCTTCTCCAGCAGGCCCTCTATAGTTTTCATGTTCTCCTCTTTTTCCCGGACACTGGGTAGGAAGCAATGTTTTATAAAAGGTCATCGTTATTTTTAATGAACACGGATTAACAAGCTTAACCAGTTGGGAGTGTTAAAAATATGTCCCAGTTCTCACACGCACCTCTTCTGGAACTGGTCCAATGCCAGCTGTGACGCAGTCTGCACGAGGAGAATCAAAGGCAGATAGAAGGAGAGGGTGTGTCAAAAAGAAGAACACACAAGAATAAGGCCGTTTTGAATAAAATAAAATATCAAGGGACTAACCTGATCAGAAATCTGTGCCTGCAGATTCTGAACCTCTGCCTTCATTGACATGTTCTCATTGTGTATGGCCTGAGGAAGGTAGATGACAGGCAGTTTAAATCTATATAAGTTGACCAAAGGTTCTGACACTGTGTAGGATAGTTTGAACATGGATAGGGCCCTCCTAATTCTGTTTTACATTTGTAAAACCATTTAATAAATGATATGGATTTGGCAGCAGTGAATGTACAACAGCAACTCCTCCCTCTGGCAGGGCAGTGCGCATCATCTTCAATCCATATTCCTGCTCAGCACATTGTAAAACAAATTCCTGCAGACTAATGAACCCATGCAATGTTGGCACAAGAAGCTCCAGATGAAACGCTCTTGTGACTATACCTGCATGTTAGTTTCTCTACTGGCCCCGCTGCTCCTCTCAGCATTTAGAGAATCCTCCAGACTCTTCCTCTGCAACTCCTTTTCAGCCAATCTGGACCGAGCAGGGGAAGAGTTGGGGGAATACATTAAAAAAATTCCACAATTTAAATGTAATCACTTTATCTGAAAATATCAGACTTTTCTTCTTACAGCTTCTGTAGCTCCTCAATGTGGGAGAAATGAGTCGCCTAAATGAGAAGAAAAAGAGATCTGATTAGCCTACACAGTTAGGTGGGTGGATTAGTCTCACTAAACATAGGTAAATGAGGTTGACCCACATACCTGTGAAGACATCTGCGCTTGCAGACTTTCATTCTGGACCTGCAGTGTCTCGTTCT
The DNA here is from genome assembly GCF_024713975.1 of Paralichthys olivaceus. Taxonomy (NCBI): domain Eukaryota; kingdom Metazoa; phylum Chordata; class Actinopteri; order Pleuronectiformes; family Paralichthyidae; genus Paralichthys; species Paralichthys olivaceus. The sequence goes on along the minus strand of NC_091104.1, from coordinate 15,335,770 downwards.
GGACCTGGAAACCTTTGTTTTCATTCATAAGCTCCTATTAAAACACAAAGTGTTGTCAATGTTCGCAAGTACTGGATGTGAGTGTTGCTCTGCTTCATAGAGAATTTTTCTGATGATTTTGAGTATGCAATGTTTTGTTGACTCACCTGAACACGTGCCTGTAGTGCGTCGTCAGGCATACTGTGTTGGGACATCTCCATAAGCTCCCTCACTCTCTGCTCAAGCCGCTCCTTTGAGACCATAGCATCTGTCAGGCTGCTGTGTAGAGTCTGGATCTCCTTGTTCTTGTTGTTCATCTCTGTCTCGGCTGCCAGCATCTGGCTGTGGAGCTCTGCAAACATGCACACATGGACATTGAGATGCTGAAGGAAATCTGACTCTAACAAGTTTTGTTAGAATTCTCAACGATGGGATATTATGTTTTGATACCTTGTTTAGAGGCCTGAAGCTTCTCTCGCTCAGCGTTGACATTGTGGAGGAAGTTCTGCAGTTCTTCCCAGCGCCGCTTAGCATCCTGCAGTTGGGCCTTAGGGTGGAGCGATAAATGGAAAAGAATCACTTGGACCACTGAGACTCTTCAGATATATTACCCAAACACATGAGTTTCTATTAGATATCAGCACACGTGGCTAAAGGGGAACTTAAACCATGAAACTGGTTGTGTTTGACCCACAGTGGTCTCACTGGACTACTAAGTTCATTATTTCCATCTTCTCTCTCACTGACAAAACCAACACTGTCAGGTTAATGGTGAAGCTTGATTTGCATAAATGCAGAGATAAGTTCAACAATACCAGGAATCTCTAGTAAGTTTTTTTTTTTAAGAATTCAAACAGAGCTCCCATTGTCTTCCTAAGTTAGAGGTAACTCTGCATTTCAAATCATCTTGTGGACTTTTTCTTAAATTCACTCTTAGCATTCCCCAACCCGACTCTCTGTGGGATCCCATATTCTTTGCTGAGACTCGTCAGTGTCGAGCCAGCAACTTAGATTTCCATCTTTGATCGTGGTCAATGAAAAGACAGGAAAGCCTGATGTGGGTGTCTAGCAGGAAAGGGCTGTTTATACACTGCACAAAGCCTCAAACATTCCTGCTTTCAAAGCCAACACAATCCTCCCAGCCCAGGTTCTGTTTCCCACAAACCTCCCCAGGATTTCCACTACACCCTCCTCCCTTTTCCCTAGTAACGCTGCCACACCCGCCGACCAGATTTAAAAGCAGTGCGATATGCTCAGGTTTTGTGTAGCTCAGTTCGTTTATGTCTCAGCTGGGGAAACTGAGGCAGGGGCTAAATAAACACATTGTACATCTGGATTAGCGTACCTCCAGCTGGGACACGTTCTGCTTGTAGCTGACCTCCAGTGACTTCCTCTGGTGCTCCTCCTGCTGCAGCTTGCTGTTGTTGTCTGCCAGCTCTTTCATCAGACCGGTGTACTCAGAACGCAGCTTGTTCAGCTCTGCTGAATTCCTATTAAGCAACACACATACACAAGAATGTGTTTTGACAATGATTAATGCGGCTCTATAGAGAGAAGCAGATAATGAATTATAAAATATAATAGTCTGCATTATAAAGAGTCTTTCCAGGGCACAATCTGAATGTTACAATAGGAATACAAAGACAATGAGCTGAAATTTTAATATCAATTGAATCACACAGTATGACCAGTAGATTCGTATCTATTATAATGTGGCACTGACTTGCTCTCCATCTGGTTGGTGGCGGAGCTGACCGCGTCCCTCAGAATGCCATTCTCCTGCTGCAGGCGGGTGATCTGGCTTTCCAGCTGCTCCCTCACCTGCTGGAACTATGCAGACAATAAGGTTCAGTCTCCATAAAGTCTTGAGAAGAACGTGATTCACATTTTTAACCAGAACTGAATCAATCTCAAAACATAAACAAGAAACTAAAGCCCTCACCTTTATCTGCATGGTCTGGAGCTCCTGGTAGCTGCCCTGCGTTTTGGCTTGCATTCCACCAAGTTCTTTCTCCATGGCTGCACGTTGCTCTCTCATCATGGCCTCCACCCTTCCTGTCTTTTGCTTCTCCACCTGAAGCTCCTGCAGCACAAGGTAATAAAGCATGTAAGGCACATTGCTGTAAGCTAAGGAATTATTGTTGAGGTATGAAGAATGAGCTGGAAATTGAGGATTCATCATATTGTGCATTTCATTGAGAGAACATGGTGATGTAGACCTGGCTGAGCTGTTTCACTTTGTCCTTAGCAATGGAGGCCTCCTCCTGGAGAGTTGTTAGGAGTCGTTCTCTTTCCTGGGCAGCTGGGTCAGGCCTGGCTGCAGACTGGTAGTGATAAACAGAAAAATAAAATGTGGGCATATTATATTCAGCTACAATTACCAGGTCTCCTGCCAATTGGAAATAGAGCCATTTTACAGGAACAACTGATTCAAATGAATCACTTATGAACGTCTCACTTTGTGCCAGGCATCCAAAGCATCAGGACTCTTCTCCCTGAGGAGGGCCATCACACTGACGGCCTCAGCCTCTGACAGAGCCAGGCTGGACAGACCAGACAGCAGCTCCTTCAGTTTCACTTCTGTGTTCTCTGTTAAAACACAAAAGACAGAGGAGAGAGTTACTCAGTCAGACCTGTATATGGCTGAACAGAAAACAAAAAAAGAAACAAAGTGTATCAGAGTTGTTCTTTCAATCTTACCTTTGTCAGTCTCATTCTTCTGTTTCTTGCCAGACCCTTTGGACTGTACATCGTCATTTTGAGCAGCCTGGTGGTTGGCAGAAGCTGCTGAATCAGCCAGAACGTGGGCTTCATCTACTGAATTTGAGAATAACTGGTTTATTACAACTGATTACTATTTGAGAACATGCACATATCTTTAAGAAACAGAGACATAAGTAAACATGAGGAATATCCTTATCACCATTACCAGGCTCGGTTTTTTGCTTCTTAGCAGAGTTCTTCTTCTTGCCAGCAGTAACAGTTGGTGTTGAACCATCCAGAACTTTGGTTTCAGCCACAATGGGGGCCTCCTTCTTGACTGGTGCGGGAGCCTGCTCTGCTTTAACCTCTGGCTGCTGCTCATCCACTGGAAAAGGGAAGGTTACTGTCAGTTTCAGACAGTGTACCGTGAGAGTGACGAAAATAAAATGTTCTTAACCTGTATACAGCTACTCATGTTTTTCTTGCTAAACTCACTGTAACTTGATTATGTATTTATTGAATAAAGCAACTAGTTAGAATTTTTTCCCCAAAAGAAACACAGCACCACAGACTTTAAACTGCACTCTTGTTTTCTTACCAGGCTCAGTTTTTTGCTTCTTCCTCCTCTCCTTCTTCCCAGAGATCTGAGGAGGTGTCTGAGCCTGAACAGGAGCAACTTGGACCTGGACCTGAACCTCAAGTTGGGGAGAGGGTGGGCTGGACTGTTTACTCGCAGCCAGAGGTGTCTCTGCCTTGCGGGTGACCAGCTTGGATCCGTTCACTTCTGGCTCCTCAGAGGAGGGAGCTGTAGCTGCATCACCAGCAGCAGCAGCAGCGGCGGCGGCGGCGGCGGCCGCTGCAGCAGCCCTGGCAGCCTTTTTCTCCTTCTTCTTTCTCTCCCTCAGACCGGCAGGAGCCTCAGTTGACACCGGAGCAGCAACATAAGGAGTAGGTGTTGGTGGAGAAGGATCTGGTGTAGCCACGGGTGCAGGTTCCTCCTCTCCCTCTAGAGTGGAACTGTTGGCACCATCAGCAATATCAAAGTCCCGCATGTCCTCTTCTGACTCTCCTCCACCGCCTCCACTGCCTCCCCCGCTGGTACTTTCCTTCTTCTTGCTCTTCTTCTTTTCATTCTTCTTACGAGTGTCTGGCTTGGATGGTGGCACCTTGAGGTCACGTTTCTGCCTGGCCAGTACCTCATCGTAGGAGGTTTCCTTCATGAAGAGCCAGAAGAAGAGGAACATGAGGGCGATGACCAGAGAAGGGGCCAGGATGAGCAGGTACTGAGAGTCATAGATATCCACCGCCATTCTAGATAAAAGAAGACAGACAGGGAAATGAGAACCCACTTAGCACACAGTCAACACCAACAGTTATAAAGCAGATCTGCCTGATTCCATTACATACATCTGCCAATATTTTACATATAGCGTGTGTTTGACATTATGGCAACAGATTTCAGCAAGCAAAGGCTTCTCAAATGCAGCAACCACAAGAACATAAGAGCCAACGTTTTGATGTACTGTACATGAATCTGTGATTTCAGCTTGCTGCTCGCATTCTATCCAAACGAAATCCTGCTGAACCTGTCTAGGCTCCTGAGAGAATATTATTTGCAGGTAGACTGCTGTTACTAGCCCTGGCTATTCAGCAACGTATGAGATGGGGTGGAGGTGTCTGTACATCACTCGTGTTCACAGGGTGTAAGTGAGAGGTCTCGCACTGACACGCCTTCTTCTTTTAGTGATATGATCGATTTAAAAAACACTTCCTCCTGCTACAGAGCGTAATCCCCTTTTTACCTTTATATAGGTTCACAGAATCTTGAAACATGGCATGTAAGACAGTTGAAAAATCATAACAAAATCCAGCCACTTCACTCATATTGGCTTAAAGGGTATTAAATAGGTCAAACATATCAGAGGCAACTAGGCTAAAAAGAACACAGCTCACAGCCTCATTTAGTCACTTCTCCTCCTGAGCCCCCACAAGGACAACATGGTGGTGTTCCAAACTCATATCAGGATGAATTTGCGAGAGGCAAAAATACACCCACATGCAAGTGTCACCCGCTGAGGTCTGATGCAGCTGCAGTTTGGGCCCCTGCCTGCTTCAAGCCAAGGGAGAAGAGGTTCCTCTTCCAGCGTAAGCAAAGTTTACAGAGTCAAGAGGTCCTGAGATTTCATCAGTGTAGCATCTGCCAAAGATATTCTTAGAAACGATGTGTTGTCTCCTCCAGGCATAAACAGTCGAAGTAAGAATGAACTAGGATTGTATCAGTGCAGATAAAGATAAAATAATATAACACACAATGTGTCTAATAGCTCACACAAAGTCACTATAAAACCAACCAACTGTAAGAATTAGCAGTTTCTGATGATTTGCCATTTTCTAGTAAAAAAACATCCTACAAAATGGCTTAACATGAACTGGACTTATTTGTAGATACTGATCAGAAATCCCTCTGATACTGCAGAAAATGCCTTGTTAGGCATTGGTGAGTTTGCAAATGTATATACTCATCCAATACCAAATCATTAAAAGTAGCATCATGCAGATAAATCTACAATTTTCCTTTGCTTAAAATCACAACTTGTTCTCTTCAATACAGCACTCGCACTGTATGGTCACTGGCAAGCACTGGTTTTAGGGCTGGGAAGAAGAAGTGATTTCTGATTGTGCAGTGTTGCTCAGAACCAGTGAAAATGTCAGCAATTTGCAATATTTCACACTGGGGAGTCCCAAAAGTGAAATGTGACTGTACGGTACTCTATTTAATTGAGCTTTAACAGCTATTTAAAGAATGTGTTGTTTGTGTATTCTTAGATTTGTCTGTGTTCATCATTCATTATTTTCTGTGTGCATTTGTTTTTCAAAGGGTTTAACCTGGTCATCATGACTTCCCTAAACTTCCCCGCCCCAAAAAATATGATTTCTATGGCAGCTGTTGGATTATGCTCATTTTGAATTGAACCCTTTTTTAATCAACATGGTCACACCCTAGATGCCAAGTTTGGATTACAAGCACTGACGCAGTTCTTGTAGTTTTTTCACAATCAAAAACAATGCACCGGGTAACTTGTGTCTTTCGCACATACAAACACTTATTACAAACAAAAACCACTGGTTTGAAAAAGGAGGCAAATTAAGCTCTAGGTAACACAGCAGCATTGTGTTGTCAACAACACAGAATGGCAGCAACTGTGAGTGACCTGATGACGTGCGGCACAATCCTGTCCTATACCCAAGAAACGTGCCAGTGGCGTGGGATTCACTGTCGTCGAGCAGACCTCATTAGTAATTTGGATTACGGAGATTACCCATGATAATACATTTAAGAATAACTTTCTACTGCAGGGTTTCCTGAGGACTGAAAGGCTAAGGCTATAGTTTGATGTTGACTCTTTTCATTCCCACCTTCAAAACCTCTTTATCAATACATCTTCCTTTAAATATCAAAAACTTACTTGGCAGGTTATAATGTTAGTGTTCCAGTTCTAGCTTTTCCTCTAAGCATAAACTACAAGGTCTGAATTACATAACATTTATGAAACCTTTCTCTCAATGGTTTTTGTTATATAACATTTTCAGAAGAGCCTTGACTCGCACATCAATTTTAACTGGTTCATTATGATTTTTTTTTTACAGTCAATGCTTGGTGTTTGTTTGTATTTCTCAACATTATGATAATAATTATGTTAATTGTGAGCACAGATCTAGCTTTGGGTTTCAGGAGGATGTGAATAAATTAAGACTTTATTTTTTTATTATCTGCTTGTCTGCTGTATAGTGTCTTCTAATCTGTGACCTCATTAGAAGTTGTGTCAGTCCTATGATACAGCCTCATGTTAGTAGATAAACCAGACACTAATGCTACTGGACAGCATGTAATAACCAAAAAAAGCCTTTTAGTTTCCTGTATGGTCTAATACCTGCACATGATCCAGCCAGACCACTTTGCAAACATAAGGAAACAGGACCAATGACAAAGAGCAGCTATAGAACGGTATGTACTGAATTGGTTAAGGGTTACTTTTCTTGGCTTCCAAACCAGGAAATAATTTTCTTATGTAACAGTTACTATATGTTTAGGAAACTTCCATCTCAGACCAAATGGAGCTGTGAAATAACTCCTAAAGCAACATTGCCTCTTGGCATATAAAGTATGGGTGGAGTAAGTAGTAAGTAACTGTAAAAAATGTGAAGCCTGCTTGCTTTCTTTCAGAGCTCAGAGTGGAAGGTGTGTGAGTTTCCTTGTGCAGCCCGAGCCTTGTCCCAGCATCAGAATGAGCCCAGAAGACAAAGCACTCTCGGGCTGTTGGCTCCCCGGAATCTGCCACTTGGCTGGCCCGGCCTCCTGATTTGGCAGGCGTGGACACAGAGGGAACTCCTGATGATTACCAGGACCCAAAAAGCAGCACAGACAGTACTTGGGGAAACTAGGTCACGACATAAACTTTCATGTCAATAGGATAATGATGTTTATGACTAAGTAAATAACTTAAGAAAGTGTAAGGGTCACCAAAACTAGTTTGTTACAGACAAGCACCTGGGCGATTGATTATTTCCTGGCACAAAAATAAAGACAAATAAGAACTACAATGGTAATTACTCTATCACCTTGTATTGATTCTTGTGCCAAATCAATTATGAAACAACTTTTACTGTATATTGTTGGCAGCTTTAATCCAAATAGTTTCAGGGATTACAGGCAACTACAAGTAATCTAGTTTGTAGTGATAAGCAAGACGACTGGGAAATGAAATAGTTGAACTATAAAGTTTATAATCTGACACATCGCCTTTATCAGTATCCAGGTAATAAAGTGAACAGACAAGCTACATTAGGACATCATCTGGTTTTAGAGGAAAACATTAACTACAAGGTGTAACTCTGAAATGCTCTGATCTTTCTAATGAGGCATTAACAAGGACATTTGGAGCTGAGATACTGATTTAAGTAAGACGCCATAGATTAGATAGAGTTTATCTAAAACAAACATCAAGGAAATGGACAATTCCAACAAGTCAGAGCTGACAGCATGCCAAGAGAGAGAGGGAGGGAGATCCTCCTCTATGTACTAACTTAATGTTCCTATCACTCAGGTTGAGAACTAAATGTCCCTGCATGCTAGGTCGTGTCAGATCCTCGGCCTCGTACAGACTTACAGAGACTACTGACACGTAATGGCAGCTGTTCTTCCTCTGAGAAAAGACTGCCTGTAGATACAGCCTGTAATCACTGGGAAAGAAGATCTAATCTTCATAGCTCGGTTAGCTTCCCAGCTAGCTCCCAAGTCACACGTTATGATGAAACGAAGCATGAAAAAGCGAAAGATGAGACCCACATGTCGACGGGGGGGGGCTCACTTCACCAACATGGCCCGGCACTGAATGCTCAACGTTGGGGTCTCAACGTGGCCGTGTGTGAAAGTGGTTCAAACGATAGTTGGATCCGCACAGGAGAAGGTTTGTGGACACTCAAGTTCAGACGAGCTACATGTCGGCGCTATGAATGAGCTAGCTAACAGCAATGCTAGCCAAATAACGTGAGCCGGCCAGTTCAATTATTAGCACAGAGAAAGTCTCCAGCCATTGAAAAAGTGATATAAACGATATAAATGTTAACAGGGACGCCCAGGTTTGTGTCCACCCCCCTCCGGGTTCGAGAGCCGCGTGGAGGCGTGGACAGCTGCCCCACACGGGCCTCTTCTCGCCGGTGACCCAGCCTCCCCGTCTCCTAAAATCTCTGACCCGCTCCGCGGCTCTCTTCTTCCGCGTGAGTCCTGAGGGCCGTTCCCAGGCCTGGATACAAAGCCTCGCTCAGACCGGGACGAGCCGCCGCTATTTCTATTTGAGAAGGAAACAAACAAAATGTCGGAGGAAGCAGCTGCTTGTCACATACCTGTAGCTTCAGTGTGACGCTCCCGCAGCCAGAGGTGAAATGGCGTTGCCGTGCGTAGACTGACTCCGGCGGCCCGCTGACTTCCCGGGGCAGCAGCACCTCCTGCCTGGTTCTCGGTCCGTCACCGGATCTGCTGCTTCTGGTTCGCAGGGGCGGGTCATTGTCAGACGGCGAGGGGACGCTTGTTTTGTAACGCGAGGTACACCGGGCGGAGACATGCGACGCGAAAAGCGACAGCCCCGCCTTTACGGGACATCGTCGGTGTAAAGATTTTAAATAGACAAAAGCAACCAGGGGAGCGGTCACCGCACTTCCCCAAAGTCTGTAGACACGTGACTACACAGCTTTAATATTTCTTCACAGAAAGACACACAGTTGAGAAAGAAAACCCGATCTGGTTTTCTGAATCAACAAGATAGAACAAGATGAGTAAGTAGTTACGTAATCAAATGTTTTTTAAATCTAAAATGTAATTTATATCAATTTATCAATATCAATTATAGCAGAATGGTTTAATGCTCTTTTTTTTTTTTTCTTTTGCGACACCAGGGCAGTATTTGTTCTGCAATAACAACCACATTATTCTATGATTTCTATATACAATAATAATATATTTAAACGTATGGCCATATCCCACATGGGCAAACAAAATCGCCACATTTTTTAGAATATAGAATATACACTCTTCAGATTGTACTTTGTTTTTGCCTCCACGCCAACGAATATGTGACTGTTCAGGTTATCCATTCCTCCCATGTGAACACGATGTCTCAAAAACACCAGAAGGGGATTTCTTCAAATTTGGAACAAACGTTCAATTGGACTCAAGGATGAACTGATTAGGTGTGAGATCAAAGGTCAGGGTCACTGTGGCCTCACAGAACATGTTTTTTTTGCCCCTTGCACATATCTCAAATCTGCCTTTAAGGAATTTACATAAACTTTGATCAGTTGTCACTTGGACTCCTTATAACTGATCACATTTCATTGGTCAAAGGTCAAAAGTCCTGGTGACCTCATGTTATTGTTAATCTATCAGGAACTGCATGGGTTGGCAGAGGGATACAATCGTAGGGCTGTGATTTTAGTTGAGTTGTACAACAAAAGCCTGAAATTGTGCTCCCTTACAACAGGTCCTAAGTTTAATCATGACTCAGAGAAATGATTTACACCACGTTTTAATACACATTGAGCTATTGACTTGGTGTCCTCATTCCAGTCTTTAGCTTGTCAGAAGACTTGTTTAAACTGCTGTTTTCTAAAAAGCAAGTTCAGTCTATTTCCTGCCTCCCCTCTTTCTTTTCCTCTGGGACTTTAGTGGACCCACTTGCCCACTTGTGCCTCCCGTTCAGGGACATTTACAGGATCCTCTGGTCTTCATATCGTCGTCAGAGCTCTGATCCTGAAGTCCATTAGATCCTTACACGATTTCAAACTGGAAGACAAATGAAACTGCTGAGCCAAACACCTTAATCTCCATATATCTCATACATTTTGTTCCTATATCTATAAGTACAGATTTATACAGACCATCTAAGCACACACTTACTAGAAGCTGTTTTTGAAGTGACCCCTAAGGTGGCTCATCGTGATGAAAGGATGCTGGAGAATTTGTCCTGGGGTAATTCTGTCAAACTGATTTATCTTCAGCATCTGTGTCAGTAGATCGATAAAGCACTCCAGGTCCCAGAATTCAGCGTGGACGTCTTCTCCCCAGAATGGATTATGAGTCGCCTTTAACAAGAAGAGAAAAAAAACATTGTTTGTTACATGTCCTTGTGTTTGGATTATGAAATCAATTTCTATTTTTTTCAAAAGTCATGTTGTGCTGTTATAAATTCATCCAGGCTGTTGATCACAAATGAGAATTGAAACTATTCCCTGAAATGAAGAATTGTTTAATTGAGATATTGGATGACAAAAGGGGAAAGAAACACAGACTGTAGGAAAGTCACTATAATTAGTGAGCTACAAGCACAGCAAAGTGGTGGTAAACTAATTTCTTACCATAAATCTGCTTTCCATCCAGTATTTTGGCCAGAACCAGTATGGAGTGACGTCTCTTTCATGCTCTGGCTTTGTATGCATAATGTGCCTCATCTGTAGAGAAAACACAATGTTGTGAGAGTGAGTTAACTTCAAGTTAACAAACTCATCAGTGTTGATCAGGTACATCAGGTGCACTTATATTACTGAGACATATGGATGAAGTGTCTGTAGTTTGTCTCATTAATAAAATAGTAGAAATGAGTGAACTTCGAATGGAAACTCTCTCTATTCTAGTCAAGTGTGTAACAATTTATAAATACAAATGATATCACAGAGAAAATGGGCCTGTTTGTTGTGTTTTCAGTGCAGTACGTGTGATACTGACCAAATCAGTCTCATTCCAGGCAGGGAACAGCGGTCTGCCCATAGACAGCTCAGCAACAATGCAGCCTAGAGACCATATGTCGATGGCCTCGTTGAAAGGAGCTCTCTGCAGAATCTCAGGAGATCTTAGAAGAAGAAACAGAAATATATTACTACAGGTCTTGATTCATTTATTACAGCAAACACAGCTGTCCCATGTATACAGATGTGCTGTTGGTTACTTACCTGTAACGCAAGGTCTGGAAGATCTGTCCTATATATTCCTCAGGATTGTTGCAGGCTAAGCCAAAGTCAATGATTTTAACTTTCAGTGGCTGCCTGACAGGATCCACCAACATAATGTTTTCTGGCTTCAAATCTGAATGGATGATCCCTGCCCTTTTCAGAAAGTCCAAGGATGTAGCCAGCTGAAATCATGAATAACATGATAACAATCATGAACTACAGAGTTCCTTTCATCAGCAAAAACTATGAAAACATGTATTCATTGATGGCAGCAAAAACAGAAACAACTGAGTATTAGTCAGATATTCCAAAGTCGTACACTCAACTATAGGAACAGATTAATAGAATTGTTGGTGATAGACCTAGCACTAGTGATTGTGCATACGATGATTGGAAGAACTGAAGGAGTCCATGTATCCACCACAAGTCACCACCTCTAGTCTTTAAGGACATTATTTAACCTAACTTTATTATTATCATTATTTCAATAAAAAACTGTAACAGACGCAATTTAGTTCACCCTTCACCAAATCAGTCAGTATAAGAACTGTTGAAAAAACAAACCTGCTGCAGAATAGGGCGAATCTGCTTCAGCTGAAGGTGCTGACCTGGGCTGGAGTGCATGAATTCCTGCAGATCTATTTCCAGGTACTCAAACACAAGACAGTAATGTCCCTTGTAGGTGAATGAGTCATTCAATCTGACGATGTTGAACCAGTCTGAGTTTAGCTCCTTCATGGTTTTAAGGGTGGCCTCCTCTTTCCTCATAAACTGACTTTTTTCTATCCTTCTCGGTATTTTTAAAGCCACCATTTCATTGTTGGTCACATCCCTGCATTTGATGACCACTCCATAGGTACCACAGCCCAGGAATTTCTGCACCTCGTAATGTGTAGTGGAGGAGGACATCAGGTCTCCCATGTGGATATCTATCTTGTTTCGATACATGGTGACAGAACAATTCTCCTGTTAAATTTCTCACACCTGTCAGGAGAATAGGAAAGAAGGGATTTGGACTCAAAGCCACGTATGCTCTGACACGGCCAGTTCCCATGTATGTAGCAGAAAGGTTCAAAGAAACTTCAACAAGCTATTTCTCGAACTCCTAACCATCCCACTCCTTTAATGTTGAATTAGATCAAAGTCACATTTGTGTTGGTTATTGTCTATAATGTTTTTATATAAACATTTGCCAACCATCATGATTTAAAGAGTAGGGGGCGTTAATTCACCTTGACGTTGGTTGCCACCTCCCAATAAAACAAACAAAGAAGAAAAAGTAGCTCATGACGTGTCACCATGGGCTGTATGTAAAACCAGAAACACAAAACACAGGACTCCACATAAACTCAGTCTGTGTTAAGGGTCTAACTTAAAACCTGTTGAAATATTAACTGTAGAAGTTATAGTTATTGATTGCTTGGATAACGAAGGATTCATCAAATAATGAGAATATTATCAAAAATAATAATCTGAAAATTAATTGTTACATTAAGGAACGACTTGAAAAAATATATGAAATTGATTAATTGATTTAAAAAACAATTGCTTGACTAACTCATTTTGCCAAATGAAAAACACAAATAGACCCAGGACAATAACTGGTAATGTAAATTTCTCCATGGATGAAGAAACATGTTGATCCCTGCAATTATTGTTTCTTTACATTTCCTTGTGTCACTACAGGAAACCTGAACATTAACTTCTCTTTTTTTTTAAGAAGCAGATATTCTCTGGTCCCCCTCTTTCCATAAACACCAGTGACAGTGTACAATTTATTCTGTTTGTCATTCTCATCAATTAACAATCTGACTCTCACTTTGGGAAAAAAAAATCAACCTTGGTATGTAAAAATAAAAGCCATAATATTGCTCAGAGAATTTTTATATGTGTCTGATGCTTGATGTGTTGTTAATTCTCATGTTGCCAGTAGTACAACATAACTCAGTGTGGATGTGAATTGATTTAAACCGCTTATTTAATTATTTGCGTCAGTTTTTACTTTTTTGTCATGTAACCGTCTGGGGGGGTTTATTTTAAAAATCCAACTTTGTCTGTTGGTACCTGGCAAAGCTCCAGTTATTGGGGTTGGAAAATCCAGCCTCATTCCTGGCTTCCCTGCTGTGAATATATGAGGGCTTTTATTTTGTTAAATGTAAATGACAGAGTGAACAGTATATATTCGGTCCGTCTGTTTGTCTTTGTTGTGATGCGAACTGCTCAATGCTAACTGCATGCAATGCTGCAGTTGTTGAAATAATATACTATACAAAAAGACAGATATACACAAAATAGCAAATTTATGCAAATAAAAATAGATACTTTTCGAAATGATATTACTACATTTGTTAGAATTGTAATAATGACAACAAAACATGACAACTGGCTTTCGAATAAATCTATTTTAATGTCAAATCCAGCCAATATAAATCAATGCCCAGTGATGATCATCAGATGCTGTGTCACTGTCCCTCCCCCCTGTAAAGCTGAGTCAGTCACTCCTCCTCCGTGTCCATGGACTCTGGCTGCCCTGCGGCCTGCAGCTCTGCCTCATACTGCTTCCTCAGGCCTTTCAGATACATGCGCAGGCTGTCTGGGTCCAGTCTGGAGTTCCTGGCAGCCTGCAGGAGGCGGGTGGCCAGGTGGTACACAGCTCTCTGCCTCTGTGTTTCTGGATCACTATGATGTTTGGCCTGAAAGATTAATGACACACGCCTAGGGTCCAGCACTTCTCTGATATTAACCAGGATTATTTATGGAACAAATAAAACAAGAGGTCTATCTGTCAAAGACTAGTTTCTCTTAAATTAAAGTGGTAAAAGAGGTAAAGTGTGATGTATGGAAACATACCAAGAGCTGCTGGCTGACATTCGAGGCAATTATCTTTGCCTCTTGGATTAAATCTGAAGGGAGGGCAGTCATTTCTGCTGCTCTCAGACCTAGAAAGGCAAAGACAAGCTCTTTTACTTTTTAATTACCAATTTCAACAGATTTGCACTTTGATTTCAACAACTCTGTACCATAGTGTCTTTCCTCGGAGCATCCCCGACTCAGCAGGTACGTGTACACGACACTCTCATCGCTACTGTCAACACTGCGCGTGTGCTGAACCTCCATGTGCTGGTTCTCCACGTTTGGGTAAAGAGACTCCAGTTGACACAGCTCAAGAAAGTGTGTGGCAAAAAGGGTGAACGCCTGCAAATAGCACACGCCTTGAAGAATAAAACACAGGGCAACGTGCACTAGTCCTGTATTTCTGCTTTACTGTTGACCTAAGAGGTGTTCCACATCAGATAATAACACGTTCAATGATTGATTTAAACAGCAGGCGTCTAATTTGTTTTTTTTTTGTCCTGGAGAGAGGAGTGGCTACATGACAACAATGGCAGAAACTTTACCTTGAGACTGAGGAGGAACTCACACACTGAGTGACAGATCCCAATGCCCTCCTCTGCACTGGTACCACGTCCCAACTCATCTATGATGATCAGGGACCTGTCACTTACATTGTGGATGATGTAAGAGATCTTTGGGGAGGAATAGTACATTCAATGATAATTCAAGATTTCTTATATATATATATATATATATATATATATATATATAGAGAGAGAGAGAGATGTAATGAAAGAAAGACACATACTTCCTTCATTTCCAACATGAAGGTGGAAGAGTTAGTTTCAAAATCATCGTCGACACCAATTCTGGTAAAAATCTGATCAGCAACACGAAAAGAGGCGTAGTCAGCCGGCACAAAAGAGCCTGGAATAATGATGCAAGGAGATTTACTCAAAAAGCTAAGTAAACATTTGTTTTCTTTGTGACGCTGAAAGGTTTGCTGCTGACCTATCTGAGCCATGATCTGACACAGCGCCACTTGCTTGAGGTAGGTGGACTTGCCGCTCATGTTAGGTCCAGTGATGATGACAAAGTTGCTGCCCTCGGAGATGTAGCTATTGTTCGATACAGGCTGCTGTCCAGCCATTCGCTCCAGTATGGGGTGACGACCCTGCTTTATGGCCAGAGTGTCTGTGAACTCTGGACGCACTGGCAGACACAACAGAAAAAAACAAAACACGAAAATCAATCAAAATATACCTTGATTTATTAGTTGGTTTTTTTTTGTGATTAAAAAAGCTTACCTATATAGATATATACTGTGACACTAATTACTTTGCTGGTTACAATACATATCAAATTACAGTATCTGCTTTCAAATATATAATTCAATTCTTAACTAAGAGGTGTATCACAGTATAATAACAACAGAGAGATGAGTGTGCAGTGTTTAAATCCTGCTCCCTCATCTGCTAGGAAGAGTTGTCAGCGCACTATTGCACAATTATGTAACAAGGGTGATCTGAGTACAAGCTGGCAGCGATGGAAGGGGGCAGGCAGTCAGCACGTGTCTATGGAGAGATGCTTTCAGACAGCTGAGGGCCAGCGCCCCACCCACGTGGCTGATCGGGCTGGTGCTGTCCACAACCAGCACACAAAAAAAAGGAGCCAGAGGAGCGGCCAGCTCTGCAGAGACCTTTCTGGCTGTCATGTGTGATGTTGGCTGGGTACGGCTTGATGTGCACACAGTACTCCCCCAGTCAACAGATCACACCTTAATGTTAATTTCACGGTTTGACTGACTTGGTGATGGCCAGAAGCAAATCTTGGTTTTTACCATAGTCTGAGATGGTGCATGCGTTAGCCAGTGACAGCAGCATGTCCAGCATGGAGACAGCATCAGAGAGCTTGTACAGGCAGTGGATGTGCTCGTGGATGGTGCTCAGCAGTTGACATATCACCCTGTATGCAGGGAGGTGAGGGAAGGAGAAAAAAAAACAACACAGAGATTATGGCAAACATAGAGCACCCTCTGGTGGACAAAAAGAAGTTTAAGAACTGATCAAGACCGGCTTCTCAAGATGAAAACTTAATAGAAAGAGATTTTACCAATATTTAATGAATGAGCTGACTAATTGATTTTTTTGGTCTTTGTCAACCAAGAAATTACTTTGGTGGATTATATTTATAATCTGTCATTTCTGTGAAATGGTCGTCACATCTCTGGCAACAGAAAAACACTCAAATATACTTTGAATATTATTAGGCTCCACATTTGAATACCTTTGCATAATCACATCCATCTATGGCGAGAAAATAATACCGCACAAATAATTTAACAGACTAACCCAACTAATCAATTATTCAAAGTAATACTGCGATTACGCAGCTAAGAAATTGTGTTATTGCACACACAGTGTAATGTGTAAGGTACATCACTGTGCATGTTTGTGAGTCACAGGATCATGATCTCCTCACACATAAGAGATGTGAAAGATCTCCCTCAGGGCCTCATCGCAGCGGTCGTTCATCTTCATCAGGTCTGCAGTTGTGAAGCAGTAGTTGTTCTTCTGTTTGGTTACCTGAGGCGACAAGTGTAGAAACACTCTTCACTCTATGATTCAAAGACTATGATCACTTTCTGGGAAATTTAGCTTCATTCATTCAAAGCCGCTGATCAGTTTTCTTTGTTATTGTGTTGGTCTGTGATCTTTGTGTGTCTCTACTGGACCTCACCTTGATAAACTCTGGAGGCAGATTCCCTCCAGGTAGGACCACACCTTCAAGCTTCATCTGGATGAAAAATCCTCGAGCTGTGCTGAAGCTGGTTCGCATTGGAAAGCCGTATTTCTCCCCCATTTGGTTCACAAGCCCTGTGGAACACTATGATATTTAATATTTTTCCATCACTGAAAAGACAAACATATCTGCTTGAGCACCAAAACTATTACCGGCAATGTCGTCCACTATCTCAGTGTAAGCTCTGCGGGCAATGTCGAGGAACTCGTTGACATTGGGGCGCACGGCGTAACACTTCTGAGTGCGCATGTTGAGACTCCCCTTCAGGTAGGTTGTGTCGTCATTAATCACTGTCTTGATCTGTTCTAGGATCAAGTCAAACCTGAGGTGGACACAAACAGAAATACACAGTGAAGACTTTCACTGTGAGGACAGTTCCAAATTAGTTATTTTACTTCACAGGCAGAAGGTTCAGTACCTGGTGTCTTCCAGTGAGGTGCTGTATGCTTTAAGTAGAGCTGTGGTGCAGTTCTTCAACACCATCTGAGAGGAGTTAGCATTCTTGTATTGTAAACAGCTTCTTTTCTTATTTCATAAATGACAGTAGGTATGATTTTGAACTGATGTCATGTACACCAACAGATACAGACCCTTAACCTTGGCACCAGATCCAATGTGTGTTTCAGCTGAATGACATGTGTGATCTTTGCTTCAGCAACTTGAACCTGCAGAAACCCAGATTAGATACTGTGAAGTGTGCAAAAAGAAAAAGACAGAACAATATTCCAAGTGTGCGCAATTTGTTCCTTTTTGTTAGTTCAGCATTTTAAAGTACATGCAAATGAATTCACTCATTCACCTCAGGACATTCCACTGCAATGAAACCACCCTCTGCAGTCATGACTAATTCAAATGCTGCACCTACCGTTTCCTGCTTTGGGATTTGGACGAGAACCGAGAGCAGCTGGTCAATATCAAGGAAATGACCAATGGCTGGAGGGTGTAAAAGAACAGATATTCAAATTCCTGGTCATGCATTCACGTAACAATATTTAATGTGTGACTGAAAAGTGTTTGTGCTTCTTCTCGACCATTTTTCAGGCCAAAGAAGAGATCCTCGTCCTGTAGCAGCTCGTGTACAGCGTCCAGTCGTATGTTAATGGTGTCCACATCGACCAGAGGCTCCAGAATGTTGGAGCGTAATCTTCGAGCACCACCAGGGGTTTTTGTGTGGTTAAGTACTCCTAAAAGAGAATGTTCACTCCTGTACACAGAGAAGCAGCGACAGAGGTGGACTGAATTTATCAATCATTACACAGACACTACTTATAAGTACAATTCTCTCACGGTCCTGCCATTGCTTTTCATCTTACCTGTGGTCTCTGTTATTGACCACCAACTCCAAGTTAGTGGCAGATGCTGAGTCTATCATGGTTGTCTGCTCACTCCCTTTAAAGCTCACTTTAAGAGACTTGGCAGCATAGACAGAGTTCTGGATGAACTCTAAGTATTTCAGCAAAGCAGCTGCAGCTGCCAGACAATAATATCTGGGAAAAAATCAAAACGATAAAAAAAAGTATAATGCCACAGTATAACTATTTATATGCATTACTGTAAACAGCGGCGTACTTAGCCTGGACTTCCATGAGAACGGTGCCAAATTCTGGAGCGCACAGCTGCTGAATGTACTCCAGTCCTTTTCTCTCATTAAAATACTTCCTCTGGATCGCAGTGAAAGCTACACACTGACAGAAAATGAATGAGACATATTACTTCACACCAAAGACACACTATGTCAACAGATGGCATACACGTTAACCAGGTAACAGTCATTTGATGTAAGAATAAATGGGTATAATGGGTATTTGTGTGAAAGAATGGTGTTTTACTGATAACAGCTATTCTGGTTTGGTACCGGGAAGTTCTCAGTGATGAGTTTGAACAGCTTGGTCCCTTTCCCCTTCTCACTCGCTGTGTCTGGCATCAGTATCTCCAGAGGCACCAAGATGTGAATCTTGGTTATGACCTTTGAAAAACAGAAATACATGACTGCGATGTGAATTTCCTGTGCGTCAGAGTCCGTTCTGAGCGCTGTGGGATTATGTAGTGTAGTGGTTTATTATATAATATAATGAATGGGTTACCTTGGCATACGTCCCAGTGTCTGCAAACTGACAAAGTACGAGCTCTGGACATTTCAAGTTGAGACTGGCCATGCCGATCTCCCCCCTGGCTAAACCACGCCCTTCAACAACTGCTACAATCACAGAGGCAGCAGAGGCTGCAGTCGCAGAGGAGCAACTTGTTGCTGTGTAAAAAAGGAGAGAAAACTGAATGAGAAACTCTGCCTCAGCTAATTATTCACCTTACTTCACACATATTAAAAATAAAGTACCAGTGTGATCAGTAAGGGGTGTCTGTGCAGGATGTGTGCCTGCAGCCCCAGGGGTCCTTCTCAGTCTGGGGGTTCCTACATGGCTGCGGAAGGAGGAGCTGTCCGAAGTGGTTGCAAAGACTGATGGATTTATCCCCCCTGATGTGAAGCCATGATGAAACTGACCTGTGTTGACAGGAAATACAAGGAGAGGGCATTTGTCATTAATTATAACTGCAGTGCCCTGACCAGAGACAAGTCCAACAGTCGAACAAATGTGTCCCTGCTATCGTTCTATGATCCATTGAAAGAAAAGACTCTGATAATTTGATATCTGAAATGAAATGACTGTTTGTCTCTATATGTCAGCCCTGGGATGCTCTGACAACATGTCCAGGGTGAACCCCCCCACTCTCACCCAAGGTCAGCTGGGATTAGCTCCAGCCCCCATGTGACCCTGAAAGGACAAGTGGTTGAATGGATAGATACCTTAAGTTTTATTGTTTATTAGAGAACTCATACACAATTACAGCATAAACTAGGGCTGGGCAGCAAAATAATCTATACATTTCACCAATAGCAATAAAAAGCATATATGGATATATTGTTTATACATCGTGTAAACACAGTGAGGAGGTAGAACACATATTGGTCTACATCTGGTTGGTGAACTGTTCTGCTGTATATTAAATGTGTTTCTCATTCTCTGAAAATAATGGAGGGTTTAAAACCACAACCTTTATTCAGGAGCAAACATTAGTTTTTTTTAAACTTAACAGATATAATAATTTGACATGAGTAATTAGAAACATCGACTGATATGAAATGTTCTGATCTTAATGTAATTGTTGGCCTCATTGCATTTGGGATTTGGCTCCATCCCTGCAGGAGACAGTTTCATGCTAATGTTAGCTACCTGCTAACTCCTCCATCACTTTACCTGGGCCGGTCGGAGGTAGTGTGGGTCTGTGGTTGGGACTCGAACTTCCTCTATCTAAGCTCTGACGGGATGAACCGGGTGAACCGGAGGAGGTGGAGCGGGGACCGTGTGAGGTGGTTTCGTTCAGTCCGCCTCTGTCCGCCGCGAACGCCGTGCAGGTTGGTCCGCTATCTGAGGCGTCGCCGCCGGTTGTCACCTCCTCTGTGCTGCTGCGAATCATTTTACAAACGGGTCAATGGAGGAAACTCGTCCCGCTCATTGGTTTATCTGTTAAAGTCACTAAATACCAAGACCAACAAAGAAGAAGTTCTTCTGTTAGCTTAGCATCAACTAGTCTAACTAGTCTAACCTTCCCGCCGCCAGCAGGTGTCGCTGCGCACGTTTATCATCATTAGCTCGTTAGCAAAGTTAGACTCACTGGGTCACATGACATGGAAGCTACTTCAGAAAATAAATGATTATTTTTCCATTCAAATATTAATATAAAACAGAAGAAACTCTCAAATCAAACACAAAAACATGTGGTCTTTTTCTCAAAAGTAGTCAAACTATTTAGCATTGATTTGGGGTCACTGGGTCACATGACAACTGCTGACTCTTGATAATACATATTAATATAAAACAAAAAAAGCACTAACATCCAATATAGATAAAACACACAACAAAACACTAGGACTGTACCTTCATCCCATCTGCCACAGGTTTGTCAATAGCATGCACCAAGTTATTGTGTTTCTTTATGTGTTATTGTGTCTAACCCTCTGTGTTGATAGTGTTGAATTTATGATTTGCTGTCGTGTTTGTGATCTTTTTCTGTGTTTCCTTATTTGTTGTCGTGTTTTGTGATGTGTCGTTCTTTTCCATTTAGTTTTCTTGTTGTGATTATGCGAATTGTGTCACATTTCCAGAATCTTCTGTTGTGCTTCCTTTATAAGTAGAATTTTGTTGTGATTTGCACTTCTGGGCCACTGTACTAAACAGTTGATATTTCTTTTAAAGTAGATCGTATTCTGAAGAAAGATGATTAATATATATTAAATATGATCTTATCTTTTGGGTCCATGTCACGTCTACCCAGGTGTTTTGAGGCCATGCTTTTATTCTGAAAAAGAAACCACACCGGAACTCCACTCTCTTAAGTTCCTGTTTAGACCAACATGGCGGCGGACGCGAATGAAAATGAGTATTTCGTGCGAGAAATCGAGAAGAACGACGGCTGTGCCCTGAAAGTGAAGCAGTGCTACCTGGGGGATGTCGGCTGTGTGGTTTGGGACGCAGCCATTGTTCTCGCCAAATATTTAGAGACGAAACAGTTTCACGATCCGTCCAGAGGAGTGGACGTGTGGGCCGGCAGGAGGCTGCTGGAGCTGGGAGCTGGGACCGGAGTGGTGGGTCTGATGGCAGCAACACTGGGGTGAGAGGAGGACCGGTCAGTGTGTAAAGCTACATATTCATCTGCTTGTATTGATTTGCAGATATTCTTTTAACCGATCACAATCGATAACAGACAGATCATGATTCCCACAGAGCTCAGGTGACTGTGACAGACCTGGAGGACTTGCAGAACCTCCTGAGAATGAACATCCAGGAAAACCAGGCGCTCATCAGCAGCGGATCCATAACCGCCAAGGTACTGAAATGGTTTGTACTTAAGTTTCCTATTTTATATTCTGTTACCTGTGCATTCATACGGGTACATCCAAGCTGCACGTTCAACTTATTGTGAGACATAAAATGGCAAATGTATGATTTCCCTCCTCCTTATAGGGGTGAAGATGTGTCTGACTTTTTGCCTCCTCCACATTATGTCCTCATGGCAGATTGCATCTATTACGAGCAGGTATTCTATTATTATTCTATTTTCTGACTCTGCAAAATTTCACCATCATTATCACCATTCGAAAGAAAGAACAAACTGTAAGTGTTATGCTGTTTGGTTTTTCCTCTGTGTGACTCATCACTTGTTTCTCCATAGTCGATTGTTCCACTGGTGGAGACCTTGAGGCTTCTCTCCGGACCAGAGACCTGCATCATTTGCTGCTATGAGCAGCGCACCGAGGGCGTCAACCCAAAAGTGGAAAGGCAGTTTTTTGAGGTGAGCTGCAAACTGTGTATTTTCAATTTGTCCCTTTGATGAAGTTGTCACATAGTGAGTCCCTGTTTTCTTTTGCGTCACCTTCTAGTCGCTGAAACAACACTTCAGCTTTGAGGAGATCCCTTCAGACAAACAAGACCCAGAGTTCAGCAGTCCAGACATCCACATCCTGCACATCCGGAAAAAAGTCTGAATATTGTCTGGTGACGTTTGTGTGTGGGTGGACTTTTCTGTGTGTCTTCATTTCTACATTATTTTTTTAATCATTAAATATTTTTAATATATCAGTAAATGCTGTCCTGGTTTGTGATTGGAGTAAAAGTGTAGTTGCAAGACTGTGAAGGCACAGTAGATGGCAGCCATGTGGCCCATGTGCAAACAGACGTGTCAGACAGGCTGATTGTCTTTAATAAAAATGAGTTGTTTAAGCTGGAGAAGGATGGATGGGTCTCTACTCCTTGATTCAGAGTCAACACCTCAATTAACTGCACTGGACTCAAACAATCATGACTGAGCTTGAGCACTTCCATTTTTCTGTTGTGCACAATTTCATATGCACTCTTTAGTGGGTGATAATAATATGCACATCATGTTTATTAAAAGTGGAACATATTTCCACATGTTCCTGAGACCCTCCCACAGAAAGGAGTAAGTACTGACTGATAAGTTGCAGTCAGATTTGTGAATGAGGTTTGTAAATTCCGACATTACCCATTTGCAGCACTAGGGGGAGACAGTTGCTTAAAAAACGAAACAAAAAAAAAGGTTAAGCCTGTGCAATAAAACTACAATTAGATAACTAATATTCAGACCACACTGATAGTTTACAACTGAATATTAACTTAAGTTTTGTAGACAATATTATTACAACAATTAACCCTTTGAAAGAGATGGGCCAATAAATCATGATTGAAATTCTCAATCCATATGTCTCCGTCGATTACTCACTTATGAAAACAATTGAACCCAGAATTGTTTCTGTCAGCCACGGCCCTCCATGTCAGGGGGAATTCCAACCCAAGCTCCAGATTAGCTGGAAGATTATGGCTCTTTTTCAGGCATAAACCATGAAGTACGCCCCACACTCCCACAGGCATGCAGGGGCCCCTCACAGCCTTTCATGCTGCTCTCTGTATACACAGTAGAGCTGCAGTGTAATGAGCAGGGTGGCCTACAACGCTCCAACCAAATAAAAATGTTGATGCTGTTGTTGGCTGGGGTGGGGTTAACACTGAAGCTCCCTTTGAATACTCTGATCACTTTATAGTAGAATGATGGGAAACAAGTTTAATTATCTATTAAACATAATAATGATCTTGCATTTCTCTGTAAGGATCCAGGAGTAGAAAGATAACTTGCACAAAATGATCTTGTCAGAGACATTTGTGACAAAATGCTGCCTCAGACCCATGAAAAATATTTTTTCAATGCGTCTAATCACGAGCAGAAGATTCTTACCTCCGCCAAAGAGGTTATGTTTTCATCCCTGTCAGTTTGTTTGTCGTTTATTTTGTTTGTCAGCAGAATGATCTAAAAACCACCGAACAGATTTCCATGTATGGGTCAAGGAAGAACATTCTTGGATCACACAGATCCAAGAATTTTTATAACATTCTTTGACTTTGTGTTTTTCAGTTTATGAATCTGAGGGGACTGTTAGGTCTGGGCAGTGGTATGAGCTCTCCTGAAGGCCATTCTAGTTTATTATGCATATGAGTTATTCAACATTCCATCCTTCACATAAAACATCAGAGCCGTCATCCAATGCCATTCAGAAAAAGCACATTCATGCACAAATACAACACTTCCTGGCCCAACCAATAGATTCATTACTTACCAATATCCCAACAGTGATTGTGAAATGTTAATGAAGAAACACTGAGGTGTGGTTGGGGTGAAATACAGTTCTGATGCATGCATCCCTGCAGGCTTCCGTCTGTGATAATGCCTAAGAGCCTTTTTAAAAACAGACTTTACAAATACCTGCAGAGGATCATTTCATATAATCACTCCCTCCTCTGCCCTCCAACTCCTGCGTGGAGCAGCTGGATGGCCACACTGGTATCGGCCTTCTCTTAAGGTCTCCTCTGGCTTTGACCAGGATAAGACAAGCTAATTAATTTGTCTCACAGCCGGTATCAAGTCTGTGTCCCCCAGTAGGTGGGGGCAGGACCCAGAGGGGTTATTGTGAAGATTAGAGGGTTAAAGATGAGCTCTATAATATTCTATGTTAACATTTTATCCCTCTGTCATCCCAAAGCGCTCCCAGTCAGATCCTTTAGAATCTATTTCTCTGCCTCTCTGGTGTTTTCTCTGCCTTAAACGTCAAAGATAATTAAACTTGTGTAGCTATAGTCTTGAGGTTGGATAATTAGGCTACCACTACAGGGGAATGCAGGGAATAAATGAGGACAGCCTGTAGTGAAGCAGCAGCTTCTCTGTAATGTTATCATACACTTCATAGTTGATTCTGAACATACACATTCATTACTTAACATGTGGTAAATGTTCTGTAAACATGCAGACAGAGTTTCATTTTCCTTTTTTCCCCCCAGAATCTGTTTTTATAGAACAATAACAAATACAGAGAACAACAATATTTGGTAGTTGGTTTGTTCGGTTGTCTGCCATGTCAAAATGTAATGATTATTAAGTATTAGATTAATGGTTCATAGATATTTTTGTCCAGCTCACCTATTTATTTGAGGAAGGGGTTTGACATCTTATCAAATTTCCTTTATAAGCCCTTCATCATTAATCTAATCCTTTCTAATTTGATGAAAATATGTATTTCCCTTATAAATAGAAAATATGAGAAAGGTAATGGGGGTGTTTCTGCCAACAGATGGTGCTGTTAGAGGATATAACTCTTACCTGTGTGGAAGGAGTGAGACAGTGGAATAACTGAATGAACATGTAGGGTGCTCTACTGCAACACTGCCGGTTCATTGCAGGATAATTAAATTGTGTGTGATTCGTTTTTTATGATCACGCATGAGCTTCATGTGCAATTCACTACTCCAGTCAGCACATTACACACATAAACATCTGCATGGCCCCCCTTTGCATCCCCCCCGCAGGTTCCTTTAAAACCAGATAACATGAGGCAGCAGTGCACCCCCCCCCCCTTTAAACCAGATGGGACGGAGGAGGGCCTGACTCCAGCAGCCTGCCCTGCATGGTGTGTGCTCGACTCTGATGCATCATGGCCAAGTGACACAGAGGATCCTTTGTGTCGCCATCATCACGCTGCCTGGAGCCGAGAGACACTGTTCCAGAAAGGAGCGACTCATTTGCTCACTAACTATTAGGGAGTGGCTCAAGAATAGACATCAAACTGGGCTGATTAAATATAGAACGCGGGCTGCATGAATGTGTGACTCCTCTGATCCTGCACAGAGAGAGATGGCCCTTCTCTCTGTCACATGACAAACTGAACTTTAAGAGACAACAGGCCAGAGGTGCATTCCAAAACTAGAGCATGTGATTAGTGTTGTTTCTCATCTCTCTATCTCCAGTAATGAGACACGGCCATGCTAATAACTGGTGGCCGTCTTCTTCAGTGGATTTGAGAGCAAGAGCTGGTACAGTGCCAGTGAAGCAAAGCCTGATGGGATAACCAGCTTCATAGAAACACAATGCTGGCTCCACCCTTGCCCCCCCCTCCTCTGCCATTCACACAAACCCCCCCTGCAGGGAGACAGGAGGAGGCCGGGGGTGCTGTTAAGACAGCTGTGCTGCAGTTGAGAGGGGACACAAACCCAGTACTGTGATAATATTGCGCACACGTGCTCCGTTCTGCCATTTCCCCTAAATGAGATAATAACATCACAATGAGATGTGTGTAATTGATTATATCCACGGCTTTTAAACACAGAGAGAAAATCAAACAAACTACCTTCAGTTTTGCTGAAACAGAATTTGAGTAATGACATTTATTAATAAACA
The DNA here is from genome assembly GCF_024713975.1 of Paralichthys olivaceus. NCBI lineage: Eukaryota > Metazoa > Chordata > Actinopteri > Pleuronectiformes > Paralichthyidae > Paralichthys > Paralichthys olivaceus. Next base: position 15,309,652 of record NC_091104.1, on the reverse strand, counting down.
AAACACAAACACTGACTACTTCTATCAGTCACTGTCAGCAGTGAAAGCTTGACTCACAAACACACACAAACAACCTTCTATGTTTGTGAGGACGCTCATTGGTATAATGTATTCCATTACCCTATAAGCTTAACTATCACAACTAAATGCCTAACCCCAATATTATAATAACAGACTTTATCTGTAGAGCACCTTTCATAAAAGAAATGCAGCTCAAATTGCTTTACATATAATATAGATAAAAATAAAAACATGTTAAAATGTAATTCAAATAAGAAGAGAGCAGATTTTAAGAAACATGAAAACATGTTACAATGACATTTGAAATGAAAGGAAATAAAAATAATTATATAAAAAAAATATGCATAAAAACAGAAAAGAAAGAATGTGATAAAAAAAGTATAAGAGCACAGGAGTGTAGGGGGTTGGGGTCATTATCCAGGACCTCACACATGACAGACCAGGCTTTGGTCCCCATGAGGTCTGCTGGTCTTCACAAGGTCAGTGTTTATGCTGGAAAAGATCCTGAAGAGGCAGCAAATACAAGCACACACACGTTTGTAAGCACTTTGCATTGACTTGCATTCATTGTGGGCAGCCTAACCAAACCGTATCCCTAACCTTAACCATTAATGCCTGATGCCTAACCTAACCACAAATCACATGAGATCTACGAGTCCGGAAAAGGTCCTAAAGTACACACACAAATGTAATTAATGAGGGATTATCTCCATCATGGCATCTGTAAAAATGTGTGTATCAATACACTGCTAGAAATACCACACTCCCTGTGACTGCCATGTTCCAGTGCAACGATGTATTTATTATCAGGACGTGTGGTGGCCCAGCACCGAGGGGAGGGGAGCAGCATGTGTGTGTAGCATTTCTTTCCCTGAGTCATTACTTCTCAGTAGTCTGAATCTGGACTGTGTGGGTGTGTGTGTGTGTGTGTGTGTGTGTGTGTGTGTGAGAGAGCAGCAGCACTTCCTATGGATCTGAGATTTCCTCCCAAACTGTCTCTGTCTAATCCAGACACACTGTCACTCGAAACACTGACTCTTCTGTAATTACAGTGATCTTGTCGGATACAAAGATGAAGCCGGTTGTGGAGCGTGACAGTGCGGTGGCAAGCTGCTGCTGGAGGAGGAGGAGGAGGAGGAGGAGGAGGAGGGGGAGGCCTTCCTTCCGAGGTTACTTTGCATGGATCTTCATCATTCTGTCAGACTGTGTGTGTGAGTGAATCCATGTGGCTGGCAGAAAATGCAGCTGGCTGACAGACTCCTGTCTTAAATGACTGTGCACTCCACCATCAGAATCAAGTTCAGTTTTCTGTGAGGAAGTTGTGTAAAAGCCAAAACGACAGATGCCACAAGGGTGAGGTCAGTGATCTGTGTCCTGTATGAATAAGCCTCGGGCAAATACAGTGAACAAACAAGTGATCTCAGAAACATGCAGTATACTGCATGTCATTTTGCTTTAGCGATGAGATGCACTTAGATTTCTATTCCTCGCAGCCAAAAGGCTCAGGAGGACTTGAGCTGCAGCATCAGCTATAACGCCAGCCCCTCCTTTTCCTTTACTGAAATATTACTTACATCTGAAGGTACAATGGTTGTCACTCTGCCACGATCCTCTTTACACAGTGTGTTACAGCTGGAAAAACACAGCATCTGAGTCCAGGGACAAAATATTTCACACTCTCACACAGCTGCAAATCTCAAGTGGATCCATGTGGACACAGTTTAGTTTTTCACATCATGTAAAATAAATATTAGATGTTTGAAAAAATGTAATGGGACTTGGACTGGAAGGTGGTGAAACAACAAGTGGAGATTATCAGCTGCTGAAACTTGTACAAGCACCTTATATATCCATTAAAAGACAAATTGGTTGTGCCATCTGGACTTTTTAACACCTCATAATAATCTATGGGTCGCCTGAAAGTGTAATTCCACTACAGCGAGTGACCTTCAGTCGCAGATACGAATGGAATGTATTTTGGACCAATGCCCAGAGTGCACCTTGGACTTCACAGCCTCACTTTTTTTATTCAGCTTGTCCATGCTGCAGTGAAGCCTTGTTTTATTAAAACTTTAAAACTCTTAAACACCTCACAAAACAAAACAAGTCACACCTTCTGTACAGACAGAAAAGCGTGCATCCGTGTAAAGGCCACCAGTTGGGTGTACCGTGTATTTCAGCAGGAAACCTGAGACTACTTGCAACCACATCCGGACCTGTTTTATTCGGAGCTCTGCGTGAGTTCATTGTTAACAGTTCAGTGGAGGAGGCTACTGGAGGTGCAGAGGAGTGAACCTCTCTGAGAACAGACAGAGGTTTCGTTACTAAAGAGGCTGCTCTGCTGTCCTTGAGGGTGAGCAGCCCCTGAACTGTGGTTTGCAGAGGAGGTGTTTCCTCCTGCCATTCGCCAGATAAATAAACCACTTTAATAACGGTGTTGGCCTCTGTGCACCAGCGTACATGTGTCTGCACACAACACAAATCCCACAGTAATTATCTAGCTGGGTGTTGCCGCTGCACGGGCTATAGGCCCACATTAGGCCCAGCGATGACTGTACTCACAGCCCCACAGTCAGAAGTGAGTGTGATCTTATACCTGCTCTACTAAATACTTACTGTGAAACTGGAGTGAAGAGGAAGTGAAGATGCGAGAGGAAGACAAACCCCACCCCTGAAAACCACAGACATAACCCCCCGGCTGGGCCACTCACCAAAGTTAACCCTGAGCTCTTTTCAATGTTTGTTGGGTTGACTCACGATCAACATTGCAGAACTTGGCTCATAGAGAGTGGCGTCTCTTTCGATTTCTTTCCTCTCTTCCTTTTTTAAAAGGAACTGAATGGAAAACCTGCAGCCCACTCAGTCACCTATGTGATACCAAAAACACCAGGCCACACTGGCAGAGATCCCATCAGGCCGTTGTCATGGGGACGGCCCCAACAAATAAGTGCAGTGGTTGCTTAAGACAAATCTGTCATACACATTATTGTGCAAACCACTGGAAGTGTTTTAGCAGTTGGCCTTCGTATTATGGCATCAATGAATTAAGAGAATTAAAGGAGAGTTTCTCATACAAGATATATTCTGAGGACTAACTCATGTACAGTACATCCCATGGAATAATTTGACATAACCTGTTTCTTTTTGTATTTTCACAGTACTTAGGCTACATCCATAATGCTACATTTTAAAAACGATAAAAAAGCTAAAACGATTTCAATCCACGCATTTAAACTCTATAGGAGTTTTAATCCATGTCAATACTCATGCCGGTGTAAAAAGGGGGGGAGACAACAATTGTTGTAGATTGCTCGAATAATATGATAATAATAATATGTTTTCTACACATGTATACAGTTGAATCATTGTAAAATAGAAAATGTAACTGCACGACAGCCGTTTGAAAAGACAACAGTGTCAGCAACGCATGTTATTGATGATCCATGTTGCAGAACAACACAAGAGAAAAGTCTTAGAAATGTATTAGACATGTTTTGAAAATATTTTCCGCCTTAAAGTACCTGTTGCTTTGCTACACTTTACAAGGGAGAAATATGAGAATCACTACACAGAGTACATTTTTCTGAGCTTCCTTCTATGACCTGAAAACCTGTCCTAACCTCTCCATTCAGGAAGTGTGAGGTATTCCAGCCGAGCAGCACAGGGAGTTGACAGAAGGGCCAGGAGGTCTCGTCTTTACAGAGCAGAGGTCATAAAAACTTGCTTATGGTTTCTGTCCTTGCCCCCAATAAAGCCTTGACAATCATATGGCTGTAATGAAATGGTGGGAACCATTACAGCCCAATTAAGCTGCTATTAGCGTCTAACAGAAAGCCCTCGTTGAATGTGACGATTTCAGCTCAGACACCTTCTCCACACAGTGAAACTACACGCCACAAACAGTGGCGTGTAGTTTCACTGTGTGTCTTTTTTTATAGGCTGCACGATGGTGCATAGGTTGTGAAACATCTTCTGTATAGCTGTGGAGACATATCTGTCAATGTCACCTGACCTGTCTGACGGAAACCTCTGCGGTGCTAAAGCAAACATCCTGAGGCCTCTGCAGCAACTTGCTAAGCACCAGCTTTTCCACACAGCAAAATGCTACCACGATTAAAGATCCACAACGGTCCGTGGGCACAGACACATGCAAGTGTCTGTGAATGGTGCAATATATCTGTTTGTTGTATGCATGAGAGACACAGCAAGCGCATCCCAGCTTTGTAGATCAAAACTTGTCAGAGGCAGTTTTTCTGTAAATGTGTAAAACAGAAAAAAACTTTGGAAATCAGTGGGATAATACAAACTAATCTTTTGTAGCCCAAAACACAGTAAGTCAGGCTACGTGTCACCATCAATCCCGTCTTTGTCAGAAGTGAAAACACAGTCGTTAATCAGCTTTAACGGAAACTAAAACATTCTTTCTCTATGACTCAGTGGTGCAGCCTCTCTGATAGATTCACTTTTAGTGAACTGACAAACTTCCATCAACTTCTAATGCAGTAAAATACTAAATTATATGAAAACTTTCAAACTTATATGTTATATGTATTCATTTCCAATGAAGATGTAACATAGTTGTTTAAAATCAAACCAGCAAGAAATGTAGTATTTCGGTAAAGTAGAACAGGGGGACACACAAAAACCAAAAGATGTCACTTTTTTTTTTTTTTTTTAGATATTATTATTTATTATTATTATTAAAATGGTTGAGTGACTCCAGTAAAAAAGTGGTCCCACCAACAGTTTGAATGAAATGCACCATAATGAAATCTATTATTTATCTGCATTTTATAGAACATGACTTCTTCATCTGTTTGCAATTTCTGACATTTAGCAATTGTCCAACAACTTTTTTTACTGCCAGTACAAACTCAGGAAGTTAACGGCCAACAGCTCAGCTCAACCCTGGCTCACAACCAACATACAACATTGAAAAAGAATTCACAATTCAGCTGTACATCATCTCTCTCGCTGCCCCTCTGAGGCTCATGCAGGCTATCATGTGGCTCTGTTGTTCCAGCAGCTGGACTTCCTGTTTTCTACATTTTCCTATTTGTGGGCGAGGCAACTGAGAGTGGACATAAACCCTTTTTATTTTTTTTAAATATCACTAAAACCAAGAATTTTGACACTGCAGACTTTGAGCTATGAGCATTCTGAAGTCTGATCGTTCAGTTTTTAAATTACTCATACATTAAGCTACTTTTCTCTTTTTTATATTTTAAATTATTATATTGTACTTTTTGCCAAACTTTCTAATATTTTAATGACTCACAGATCGTACTATGCACACTACCTCTAATCTTAAAAAACAGAGACGTAAAAGATTTAAAATCACTTTTTTAATAAGACATTACAATGACATTGTTCTGTACATGGTTCCCCTCAGTCAAAATAGGAGTAAGAGCTGCAACACATGGTTTCAGTCAACATCTCACCGGTCCTCCCTCTGACTGCACGACAGATGGACTCTGATGTAGGGTTACTGTACTTTCGTACTCATGCTACAGATATAGGCTATCATATAATGTCCCAATACTGAGACTAATCAACTGTGGTTTCCAGATTGAGAGCGCTCAGAGCTGAATGACATTCCTTTGGAGAGATTGAGTCGACTCATCGACTACATGTTACCCAAATAAAAAATGCATCCCAACAAGCATGTTTAAGAGTTACTGGAGGCCTATTTGTTGAATATTCAGCACAAATAGGTATCAAGACATGACACAAAAGGTCAATCAGTTAACTATGGCCCACATAAGGGGAGTGGGAGGGGTAAAGAAACATGTCCAAGTCATTTTTTCTCTCTGGTGTCAAGACTGATTACAATGAAATCTAAGCAATGGTGAATTTTTTTTTCATTTTTTTCCCTTGCTGCTGTCAATACCATTGAGAGGAAATATTTTTCATCACAGTACTGTATTAAAGTCTTTCCAAGGAGGCTACATGACATGAAAGATTGCACCTTAGAAGAAAAAGAACAAAGATCCAAGTTCAATGCAACAGAGACCCAAGAACTTTGAAACAAGCCGCAGTTCAATAAAGATAAAAACCTCCGCTTCGTTAGAAAAAATTATATAAAACAGGAAAAAGAAGAGGCAAAGGCGGTGAACACTGTGGCTTTTAACATTTGGACTGATCAATTCCAATATTCATCAAGCAAGCCCCCATATAATAATGAATGTGATTTAAGCTTGCTACAGAGCAAAAGCAAACTGTAAGCCAGAAATCCCAGTTTAAGATAAATTAGTCGTGGGGTAAAGGTATTAAAAAATAAATGGGGAAATCATCAACTTTTTCTTAACCATACTCACTTTGAGAAGTTATTTGTTACTTGCAACTTTATTACAGTTTTGACCTAAAACAGTCAGCACTCAATCATTAAGATTTGTAGTTTGAGGTTAGCCATGTCAGGCCTTCATATAGTCCATCACCTGTGGTCGCACAGGAGGGCTGAACATACCAATTCCTATCTCTGATGCGGGTAAGCCCGAGCTTCTCTTGGATTTCGTGTGGCTTCATGGCGTCCGGGAGGTCTTGCTTGTTAGCGAATATCAAGATGATGGCGTCCCTCATCTCCCGGTCGTTGATGATGCGGTGGAGCTCCTGCCTGGCCTCGTCGATGCGATCCCTGTCGGCACAATCCACCACGAAAATCAACCCCTGGGTGCCCGTGTAGTAGTGTCGCCACAGGGGGCGAATCTTGTCCTGGCCTCCCACGTCCCACACGTTGAACTTGACGTTTTTGTAGGTGACGGTCTCCACGTTGAAGCCGACAGTGGGGATCGTGGTGACAGACTGCCCGAGTTTCAGTTTGTAAAGGATCGTTGTCTTCCCGGCAGCATCGAGTCCAAGCATTAATATTCTCATCTCCTTGTTGCCAAATATCTTTGACAGCATCTTCCCCATGTTGGACTCTTGTGCATAAATACTTAGTTCCTAACGAGAAAAATGTCAGATACAGTGCTGATGATGATGATGATTCACTTAAACTCTAGAGCTTCAGTTAGATAGAGGGCTTACGTGTGACCACATAATTATAGAGAGCATCTAGGGGGGGTAAAGTCAAAACTGCACACTCATGTTTAAACAATACTTGGGGACTTTTCTTTGAGAGTCTGTGCGTCAGGATCCAGTGAAGTGCTGGGACATTTATGTTCAGAGTACCACAGTGTTGTCAGGCCCTGCACACAACATGGCTCGGTTAACACTCAGAACTCGGCAGCAGCTGTTGCCTGACTTTCATTGTGTTTGGACCAAAATCTACACAAAGCTGCGTGACAGACACACACTCAGGCCGTGGCGAGTCAAAGCTGCAGATGTCAGACTCGGTGTGTGAGTGTGAACGAGGCCCGGAGAGAAGCCTCGGTACTTGTGACTTCCTTCTGGCGCTTGTGTCCTCCTCGCCGGCTGCGCCCTTGTTCTCTTCACCGCAAGAAAAAGCAGCTTTATGCGGTTACTCCACCGAGCCGGGGGTACGTACACCGGAGCTGGAAGGGGGCCCGCTTCGAAATGAAAACCAATCCTCGGTGACTCAGCAACACCCGCGTCCACTAGTGAAACTCCACTTCTGGTCCCCCTGTGAAGAGATTTAGAGAGGGAGGGTCAGACATGCCAAATTACCCAGCTACCGCTCATGGCTGCTAAAGACGGCTAACACGAGCTAGCTTGGTTGCCTAGCAAGCTAGCGTGTGCTACGTAGCTAGCGGCGTTTCGCTGATCCTATCCGACGATAAAAAATCAAGCGGCGCTGGAACAACGTTGGGCTCGCGTCCGCCCGGGTTGAAGGGTGAATATAAAGCCGAGTGATTTACCTCCTGTCTCCCCCTCCTGCCTCGATAGCCCCACCAGCGCTCTTCTCTCTCCGGGAAGTGGAGCTGGTCGCGGCGCTGCTACACCGGAAAGGTGTGGAGCTGCATTAACCGCCACTTCCTCCGCGTCTGCTTCATTCAGCTGCTGCCGCCGCGCGCTGCTCCCACCGCCCGGGGCTCACGCGACCCCCACAGGGTAAACAACGGCAGAACACAAACTGTCATTAAATCCACGGAACCTCCTCATTACTGCGCATATATATTTATATATATATCATTTTACTTAATGTTGTACACAACAGCAATTAGTGTTAGATTAGAACACGATGCTTTATTCTACACAGACTGTGTGTTTTGCTGTATGTCTCTTTGGAATGGCAACATTCATATGAAAACCTACTTTATTATTATTTGTGTTGTTATTATTTTAGGATTATATTCCAGTTGTCTCCTATTCTCATCTGACGCGTTTAAAGGTGCTGTGTGATAAATACAAAGGGTAACATCGCCCCCCTGTGGTGATTACATGCTTATTAAAAGTGTGATCCCTGGCGCTCCTCCTGACATACAGGGCTCTGATTGGGCCACAGGACCAACTATAGCTGACTCTCTACTTGACTTCGTCCCCTCAACACTCTGCAACAAGTCTGTCAGAGGTTCCCAACCACAGCCAGGAGAAAATCTGAGATGCAGCTTTTGTAAATCAAGCTTCAAAGTTGTGGATCAGACTGGAGCTGGATATCAGAGAAGCTGGTTCAGTGAATGTCTTTAAAAGAAAACTTAAAACATCTGTTTTTGCTTTATCCTTTTACTAGATCTTGCACCTGCCCGCACTTATACATCTTTACACATTTTTCAAATTCAATTGGATTTATTTTATTTCATAAGTCATTTAAATATGTTCTTATGTTGATAATATGTACTATACAAATAAAGTATATTATTATTATTATTATTATTATTATTATTATTATTATTATATAAGCATATATATTTTATATGTGTTCCTCAAAAAGTCATATGTCATTAACATCGGCCCTACCTTTAGAAAATGTTAAATCTTTTAAGTTTCACTAATCTACAAAACTGGTGCAAAATGGCTGACAAATACCAGAAAGAATTGACTTTTCAGCAGGAATAATAAATGGATAAGAGCAACTTATGAGTAAAGGGGATTTATATACATCCAGAAGGATGAAGACCACATCTTTAGATCTCTTGTATGTCCTTTATTTTTCATTTGATTTGATTTTGAATGATATTTTGTATTCAGGTATCATCACACATTGTGCAAGGAGTATAATCAATATAGACAGTGTGAACAAAGTCTCGATCCTGACACACAGACTCTCAAAGAAAAGTCCCCAAGTATTGTTTAAACACGAGTTTGCAGTTTTGACTTTACCCCCCCCCCCCAGATGCTCTTTATAATTATGTGGTCACATGTTTTACATGTTGCACAGAACAAGTACCTCACTCAGACACACAAACACGCAGCTTGAAAAAAGTGGGGATAAAACCTTGAATTACTGGAAAACGACTCTACCTGAGCTGTTTCTCAAAGCATATTTTTTATCATGCTGCAATGCAGCAGGGCAGCGTCAACACATTGTTTCGTCTTCAGGGACCAATGAGTCAGACCTGGGTGTTGGTGCACAAAGAAGACACATTGACAAACCTTTGGCTGTCAGCAGTCTACAGCTGAGTGCAAATTACTAAAACTAGGCAAGGCCAGACAATTTATTTATAAAGCATCGTGTCATTCATTCAAGGTTAGTTAAAAGTTAGGTGTTGCACATATTACTGGTGTACAATGTTTCCTCCCCTCTTACACAGAACTCCCACATCCTCTTTTTGTGTCATTCCAACATATCACAATTGTGAAGTTTGATGGAGTTGTTTAAAGAAAATATTTCATAAACTATACTGCTCTAATGTTATTTTGTATATCGCACTTTTATTTATCCTACAGCTCCACTTCTGGACCAAAGGAAAAAAATGAGGATTAAGGACATGGTAAATACATTTTGATGTGTTCCAGGATGTCGACTGAAAGTAACTTGAATGTTAGTTAGATTAGACTTGTAAACATAAAGGAAGATATGCAGGTTTTCAAAGTGGAGTCTGGCATTTCAACTGAAAGGGAAAAGAGTAAGAAATATTAGAGTACATCCATCAGAGGCCATATTATCTTTATTAGCAGGTGGAAACCTCCATACTGTACTATCTTTCGAATTACAAGTAGATGAAAATCATTGCTAACTTACTGAATCAAAATACACTAGTTTGCTCTCACAGTATGTCCTATTTAGCTAAGTTTGTCGTAGACTATTCCAGTTCTCCCCTCTCTTCTCCTGGGACGGTTGTACAATCCACTGCAGTGTTTGGTTCAGCCATACAGCATCCTGACTGGGTAGTCAGAAGAAAACCCTCTAAAACTCAGGGAGGTGAATAATTCCAGGGGGATGGTCGGCAGTACAATGACCAGACGTCCCGGTTTGTTTGGGGCTGCTCTGGTTTCCTGATATAGATTTCTATAAAACACTAAAATGTTTTCAACTTTAACCACTTAATTTCCCCAGTTTCAGTCAGAATCAAAATAACTATTACATTTAGCATTACATATGTTTTCAGTGCTTACATGAAGGTTTAGCAGGTTCTGGTGTTCTTTTAGTTACATTACCCAATAAAAAAAATGTAAACAAAACACCATGTGTATGTATTCAACAATGATTGGTCTGTGTTGGTAAATCCATGATGTATCTTTGTCAAGGCTATTGCTAGCCTATGAGCTTGCAGCTCTTTCTGACAGGACCTGTCAGTGTGATACTATTTGGCTGGCAAGCCTGTCAATCACTCATTTTCATGCCTGTTGCTATAAAATGGCCTTGAGGCTCGACAGACCAATACACGCATGCTAGCGGTTAGCTGTCCTGCTGAGGAGAAAGTTTTCCAAAGAGCTCCAGGATGCTCACTCATTCCTTCACAAAGTACCCGTCAACGACATGCGCATTGACACAATGGACCCGGTTTGGGAGTTTTAATCTGTGGTCGCCCTATATGTGACTGTTGGTCTATATGGTCACATCGAGGGAAGCGTCCATAACAACAACCATAACAACAAAAGAAATCTGAAAAAAGTCTTATGAAAATAAAAATTTGTTTTCACTGAGAGAAACAGAAGCCTACGTGTCCCCAGCTTCCTGAATCACAATTTCGAGAAATAAAAGTACATTGAAGAGCATCATTTTTCGTAATATTGCCTAAGACCTGGAGGAGAACATCCAGACTCATAACACAACATAACACAAGACAAAAATAGCATTGGCTTTTTTCCCAGCAGTCGTTCGAGGAGAAGTATTGGGAAACTGTCAATCTGCTTAGGTTAATCAAGCAGGGCAACTCAAAAACAGTCACTCCACCATTGGCTTGCCTGTATGCTTTGGGTCACCGCCTTCCTGAAAGGTGAGCCATATCGTACTCTCAGGTCATGGGACCCAAATTACTTAAAATCTAATTACTTAGAAACTGCAAGATGACAGCACCCATATGCAGGATATTTTGGCATCATTCTTGTAAAGTGGTAGGAAGTGGAGACACATCATCCATCTTTTTATAGATATAGTCTATGGTGCAAAAAAATGCTGAAAGGCAGATGAAATACTTTCATGACATAAAAAACCACCATATCAATGAGGTGTCCCCACTGGTGCAGTGAAACAGGCACTTGTTTGTGGGTGTGACGTCAGCGTGATGTCACCCACACACGCTCAATTGAATGAACTCCAGGATTCACAAGGTTATAGGCTTTGGTCCCGCCCTCCGTCTACTGCTCTACATAATGACCATGGCAGCCGCTGCTCTGCACTCACAGCCGGAGAAAGTGCACCGTGGGTCGGGCTGCTGACAGCTCTTGAGAACCGGAGACTTTGATCGAGCACCTGTGAAGGAAGGGAGCGAAACATGGCGGACTCCAGCCTCAACAACATGACATCCCTGGCCCGGGCTTTATCGCAGCCTACACTGGACCTGAGGGAGTTCAGTGACATTTCTCCCACTCGCGGCGCTCAGCTGCAGCCATGCCGGAGGAGAAGGTTGTCGAGTAAGAGCTCGCTGGAGACCATTGGGCCAACGACTCCAGCCACCACCGAGGCGAGGGTCCTGGTCATCAACACCGGGGGAACCATCGGGATGACGATACACGATAACGGTAACTGAGCCTCACTGAGCTCGCGTCATCGCGTGTTAGCTGTGACATAAGGAGGGAGCGTGCGTGTCAACAACACGTGAGCGCATCCAGAATTAGTCCCACAATGCAAACAGTTTAGCCACACAAGCCGAAGGGTGCAGCAGTTAGCATGCTAAGAGACACCAGGTTGGAGCGCACACATGAGCTAACTGTCTCCATGACTCCACCTCCCCCGGCTCCTCAGAGACCACACGTTAAAGGACTTTTATTTCAGCGGGAGGGGTGAGGTCAAATACTCCGGATAACTCTTAGATTATTATTTCTTACCGAATAATAATGGCTTGATGCACCTTAGAAGTAATAGAAATATATAGATGTACTTTATCGGTTCCAGAATAGGGCACTTAACACAGTCAACAAGTGTATATATATATATATATAGAAGATCCTTAATATATAAAGAATACGAATATGAAAAATACACAATATTTACATGTTCATACCTGTGTACATACATGCATACAGTATATTTCATAATAGTCAATATTTTTCTTTCTGTGTGACGGTATGATTATTGTGGGGGCTTACACCCACCACCACCTCAACAACCTTAAAGTACCCCCTCGCAGACAATGGTAAGGACAAACAGTTCCCGTTACAATGCAGTTCAGAGAAACGCTATCCTCTCAATGGATAACTAGATGTTTACACGAGGTATTGGGCAACATCTGGAGCATGTGGTTAGGTACGGTAACATTCAGATGTCCTTCCAGCTGCAGGTACAAGCAGGAACAGGTCTTTTTCAAGGCTGTTCATCAGTAGTTGATGCCAACACTACTATGAAGGGTGAAGTGTTTGAGTCCACAAAACACTTTTGCAGTTTCAGCAGTATTGCAGCCAAATCCAATACAATTGAAGTAAATGATGACCACTTCAAATGTGCACACTTCACCCACCACTCCATCAACATTGAGGTATCTACATATAGATAAGACTTTATTGATAGCCCTTTTCTTACTAACAATAGAACTGCTTTTCAGAATAAATGCAGTAAAAACAAACAAACAAAAAGGAGCAGCTGGAGATTAATTATATTCTTCTTAGGGAGACCACAAAGTAGAGAATAACAATAGTCAGTCCTGCAGGTGATACAAAAGATGTATTAGTGTTTCAGAGAGAGAAACAGTCACACACTGGCAATGTTCTTTGGATGCTGAACTGCATTCTTAGTGACATTTCTGATACATGTTTAAAACTGAGATCTGAGTCAAAAATGTCTCTTCTTGATTTGACTTTGAGGTCTTTGTCCTGATTGAGGATTATAAAATTCTCTGCTATCCATAACTTGATGTCTAAAATACAGTTGAAAGACGCTTCAAGTTACAGCAACGTAAAGCGTGTGTGCTATGGAAAGTGATGACGTCCCTCCTGGTGATGTGTCCAAGAGGCAGACTGTCAAGGATAAAAGTCCTAGTAGTGAACCCTGAGGTACACCACAAAGTATTTTTAACTTTTGGATGAGCATTCAACAGTCTGATGAAAATTCCCTGTCTATACGGTAAGACAAGTGAGACCAATGAGCCTGAGGTCTGTCTAAAAGAATTCAGTGGTCTACTCTGTCAAAGGCTGCACTTCAGTCAAGTAGTGTTTTTAAATTGTATTATTATTTTTTTAGCCAGTAATGATTGTATAGTCTGCCACTTTAACACTTAAATATCTTGAAATTGACTCAGCTTTGTCATGGTTGGAGTTAACTTTGGACCTTTGACATATACTCATTCTAACAAAAGCTTCCTATCTTTCTGCCAGGATTTCTGATGGCAGCTCTCCTGATGTCTTGAGGGCTTTTGCTCACGTGGCTGTCAGCCGCCACGTGTTGGCTCTCATTTAGGGTGTACTGCAAAATTTCTCCTGGGTTTTCATTCACAGTGCACATATTCACATATCTCCTCCACAGCAGCAGCAGTGGTGTATTCACAATTATTCACTTTTTATAATTTATATTAGAATTATCCTTTAACCAATAGCTGAAATACTATTAACTCAGTGTAGATAAGAAGAATGAATGGATTTTTTCAACAACTGTAAAAATGCAGTTTCTTACATGTGCCACAAGGGTTCAGTATTAGACTGATGTTTGGTCAGTTCGCTGTGCTCTTCTCCCTAGTGATCAATGATTATCATGATCCCCTTTTTCTGTTTCTTTATCCCACAGTGCTCGCACCAACAGCCAATGCACTAGTAAAGAGCCTGCGCAAGCTGCCCATCCTCCATGATGCGGTGTATGCCGATGAGACTGACATGTATAACTACTATTCCTATGAGAACACCCTGGTCCTGCCGTAAGTGCACCCACATACCCTCCTTGCTTAATCAATATTTTGAAGAACTAATATAACGTATGTTCTGCTCTTGTCTGGTACGGTATAGTCTCAAGTATCACATCTTGATTGTACATGTAAAAAATACATTGTATATTACATGATATTTAAAACCAGTTGAATGTTATTGATGGTCCTTCAAGTGAGCATCATGTAAGGTCACACCACAGAAACAGCAGGTATTGGTGGTTGTATAAAGGACCATGAAAATCAATTCAACAGGAAAATGATCACTTAATGTAAAATCTTCAACGGCTATTCAATAGTTGATTCTTAGTTTATTTCATCACTGTTTTTATTATATGCTTAAAGAAAAAAAAACAACAAATGATCAAGAAGGCAAAGGATTACCTGTCTTCATAATGAAACGAGAAATGCAATTCATGTATTGTAATGTTATTGTCCTTGACAACTAATGTTTTTGTGAGTAGCTTGTATTGAAATACTTAAGTTACTGTATGTGTAGACCATTGGTATGAAAATTGAATCATAGACATGCAAGGCGGGTTGTTGCTATATGCTAAATCAATTTAGAATTGATAAACTCTGCATCTTCATGAATATTACATGTACCCAAGAGTATATTTGTTATTGTCACTAATCAGTGAAAGATCCATTTCCTATCTGAAGAAACAGAGATTGAATAGAAATGACTCACTGTCCTTATAAGAATAATAACACTGAGTTTAATGACTATAAACTGCTTTTATTGCTTTAACAGGAAGCTGACATCTCATTCTGGACAGTCATTTCATGGGTGCTGTAGCATTGGTAGCATTGTGTGTGCCTGCGCTGTGCCTGAGAGTGGTGTGAGCCTGTGCTGTCCTTAAGCGCAAATGTTAGGGTGTGCTCGCCTGACAGGAAATGCATGCCAACATGGCCTTTGGCATAAGGAGAAAATAGCAGGAAGGATACAGGAGCACAGAGCGGCATGCGCAGCCTGAAGTATTTCTGTGTGTCTAACTCTGCACTTGTGAATGTCATCTCCGTCACCAACAAGCCATCTGCTTTAAAGTTTAGCATGGGGGTGGGTTCAGTCAGCTGGGATAGCCTGATGTTTTGTTTTAGGTTTATTTAGTAAAGCGCTGCCGTTTGCCTGCTGGTTAATCTGCTCTACTGCATGTTAGATTTTTTTTTTTTTTAACATTGCGTTGTCTTTTTGTCTGCTCCATGTGCTGTGGAGCGGTGAGCGGAAAGCCCCCTTGTGAGTGGGCTCCCAGCTGATCAACAGTCTCTGTAGGGTCTTCATTAGTGATAGTAGGCACCGCGTCTGCCAGAAATGTACGTTCCCTCGCAAATTTCCATACCCCCCTTCACGTAGGCTGCTGCAATGCAAGGCGTTTGAGCAGCAGGGAGGAGTGTAGTGTGTGGTGAAGATAAGATATATACACAGTTGTTTTCCATAAACCTGAAGTTGAGGCCGTGTGAGCAGTTTTTGAGGCTCATAATAATATTTCAGAGGACTGTGCAACTGCTCTCAACCTCACAAATTGTCCACACCTCCAGCAGCTTTCTTGTGCTCATCCATTAGTGTATACTGTCTATGGGGGTACTGTTGATAGTATGCAGTTGCCAAGCTTATGTTACTGAGGAGGGAATTAGTTTATTGATTTATTGAAAAGCTTTATTCATGCGATGTTTCGAGGGTACGCCACAAGGCCGCCTGCCCCCTACCTCCACCCATCTTCTTCTCGAGTCCCTCAACACACACACACACACACACACACACACACACACACACACACACACACACAAATCATTATTCTTAGGCTATTAGGCATCTTAGCATGGATATATGCAAATGCGTCGCTTTGCTCCACCTCAGGCTGCCCCACCACATGGATATATGATTTGTAATATGAATAGTGTTTTCTGGGGGAACTTTGGTCTGAATATTATCAATGTGATGCGTTCTTGGGTCGTGTCTGGACTTGAGGCTAAATAGAAGAGTGTCTGGTTGGGTGGACTGGGGCTTGCCTCCCAGTCCTTCCCCCTGCTGTTCCATTCATCTTATATCTCAGTGTTATGAGGCTGCCCTATGGTAATGTGGCGGGGGGGTGTTCCACCCTGTTTCTCTAAAAAGGGAGATTAAAAAAGAAAATCTTTCCATGGTTGTTTAGCCAGTCAAGCTGCCTTATACGCAGTGTCGCAGGTGGGGCGGCCCGAGTTAAACTCCACTTAGAGCCGATTTAATACAAGGTTCCCTACCTTGTAATTGGAATGAAAAAGAAAGACACAAGGTTTGACCTAATCTGAGATGACTTACCAAATAACCCTCAAGGTATATGAAATGGGTTGTCTAATATATAATTCACAAATATCCAATAGCTCCAAAAAACATTAGTACTTTAATCATTGGCACTGAAAACTCAACACACTGCAAGTTTAGAAAATACATGCAAATACAGAAAAGAGACTGACTGAAGTCGGGTGTTGGAAAATTAGCTCTTATTTCAGTAACCCCAGACAGAAACTTGAGAGAGGAGACGACACGGTTCCTATTTCTGCGTCACATGAATTTTGCTGCTCGCCACCTTTTTGGGGACAATCAGCAAATCCTGTCATACACCACATGACCAAATGGCATTTTTCAGACAAATCAGGAGAACAGTGACTTTGTGTGAGACCTGTCTCTGTTTTAGAAACACGGACAACTCTGTTCTCTCTGTTGCTTTTTGCTTTGGTTTCACAGCAACGCTGCTGACCTCAATTTCCAAATTGGATAAACAGAAATTTAAAGAGACTTATACATGAAACTGTGTATTAAAAGTTAAAACTAAAATAAAACATTTCTCTTTGCCAAATAACACTATTAGTAATGTTATTGAACTCTTTTTGGAGTGGGAAAAGAGAACTGATTTGATCTTACACTGGATTTATCAGATGTTAAACTAGCAGCTAAAAATGTAATAAACACTGTATCCAGTGTTGGTTACATTGTGACTATTTGCACCACTTACGTTCTCATGATTTATGTTTATTCAATTTGGTTTGTCTATGTGAGTGTTTTCTGAAGCTGCACTGCAAAGAGCTGTTATGCCCCTCCCTTCTACACTCCTTAAAATGCCTCTGTGTGTGTGTGAAACAGGTTTTGGCTTCCTGCTGCTGAGACACAAAGCTAAATACACTTAGTTACACTTCATAAAGTCAGCTTAGTTTTCAGTGTATCCCCATCCTTCTTTAAACATTCTTAAAAGCTTAACCAGCACGTGATGCACCTTTTATGAAATAATCCCAATGAATGAACACAAATAATCAGTAATCACAATAAAGACAATACTAATCATTTGTTTAACCATGTGTCTTCTGTGTGGTTTAGAGTGAACAGCAACACTTAATGACTAAAACCACGGAATGTGGACTGTTTGTTCTTTCTGTGTTATTTTCTGTAGATGACAAGTTTTGTACACAGTCACTGAATCTCATAGACTTAAAACTGAATCTATCTTCCAGGTTATCTAAAGATAAAAAGAGGATCATCTACACTGTCTTAGAGTACTGCCCTTTGCTGGACTCCTCAAATATGACCACAGATGACTGGGGGAGAATTGGAAAGGACATTGAGGTATCTGCTGCTGGATTCCAAATAATACCGTGTATACTTTTGAAAGTGCTCAGATGATGCTAAGATAATATCAATTGTTCGCATGATATAACATAAAATGGAGTAAAATTAACTAATGGTGGCGCTTTTTTAAATAGATGTTTTTTTGTGTCTCGTCTGTCTCCAGAAAAACTACGAAATGTACGATGGCTTTGTGATCCTTCATGGCACAGACACTATGGCTTACACAGCCTCTGCCCTGTCCTTCATGTGTGAACATCTGGGCAAACCAATCGTTCTCACTGGCTCACAGGTGAGAGCTGCTGGACAATAACACAAAAAACACCTTTTACCGTAGCATTTTAAGGCTGTACTGTCTTCTTAAGATAAGGCATGTTCTGTCTTTAGGTGCCTATCTATGAGATGAGGAACGATGGCAGGGGCAACCTGCTGGGGGCGCTGCTGATCGCTGGACAGTTTGTCATTCCTGAGGTGAGGAAATAGAGATGATTCACTTGTAGTAACTAATTTTAAAAGCTTTCCATTAATTCTGCCTTTTTTATCATGTATGGTGTTGATGAATGAATTATGAAAAAACTATAAATGAAATAATGAAAGAACTAATCCTTTGATATTATAAACCTATATATATATATATAATTTGTTTACATGTTAAGAAGATACATGGTCTACAAAAACTTTTCTGATGAGAATTGTATCTTACAACAGTGTTTCGCAATACTGAACAACAAACAGAACAGGAAGAACAGTGTTATCTACTGTGTGTTTATCTGTGTAACACCAAAGTGCAGTAAAACTTGTGTCTCTTGTATTTTATTGGATTTTACTGCATTAAAGAAGAAAACTAAGAACAAACTGACATATTTGAATCGATGTACTTTGAGTGCTGATGAAACCATGTTCACAGGTTTCCATGTTGTGTCTAAAGGTATTTTTGTCTTTATAGACTCATTAAATATCTTTTTTCTCCCTGTTCAGGTGTGTCTGTATTTCTATAACAAACTCTACCGAGGGAATCGCGTGACCAAGGTGGACACTGGGAGTTTCAACGCATTCTCCTCTCCTAACCTTGCTCCACTGGCCATTGTTGAAGTGGATATTAAAAGTAAGCCAGGGATCAGAGTGGGCCTGTCTTTAGGAATCAGATAAACTTTATCTTATTCGTCTTCTCCATCTTTCCTACAGTCAACTGGGATACGGTTTGGAGGCCAAGCACCAAAGTAAAGTTTCAAGTCAGCACTGAGCTGAACCGTAACGTTGGCCTGCTCAGGCTCTTCCCAGGAATCACTTCTGCCACTGTAAGTCAGGACTTGTTTTCTCTTTAACATTGTGAGGTGTTTTTCAACATTGTCACTGATTTCTCAGAAAATAGTTAATGGATCTTGAAAAAACTCACATTCTTGGGATGGATATTCATGAGTTTGTGCTATGTAGTGCAGGTCCAAAGAAAAATGTAGAGAATTCAAATGTGGTCTCAAAAAGAGAACTGTTATATGTGTGATATGTGCTCTACTTAGTGCCATTCTAGTTCTGTCTGTCACATATAATGTTTAGAGCTGCTTGGTCCTTGCATCACCCAACAGAACAGTGTGGATGTTCATCAGCTGAGGCTCAGTGGAAGCTGGGTGATGCACCAGGACAATGTCACTAAACACTGAAGTAACAATAACTACAAAACTGGAAGGGCACTCGTAGAGCACATACCTCCGCTTAGGTTAATGCCTTATCACACCATTATTAAAGAATGTTTAAAAAAAGAAAGTTTACAAAAAAATCCTGAGTCCTTTTTAAGACAGAATGGGTTCTTCGTCAGAAAATTCCTCACCTCTCCACAAAACGTAATGGAAATCAGTTCAGCTGTGTTATCGTGCTAAATAACAAGTAGACAAACAAAAGCAAATGAAAACATTTTCCTTGGTTGAGGTAATGACATGATTCCAAAGAATATGGCTGAGCTGAAAACGTTCTGTGGGAAGAATGAGAATTCCTCCTGAACCTCTTGCATATCTGACAGCAGCTACTAGAAGCTCCTGTTTTGATATAAAAGGAGGTTTTGACCAGTAATGAAATCCACAGGTTTACCATCTCCTTTTTTCCACCAGCACTGTTGATGTGTAAATGGTTCCGTTAAAAAATACAAGATTAGAGCTGTTCGCATGTTTGCTTAAGCACATTGTGTTTGTCTTTTACATGTGACTCGGATAAAGATCGGATCACATTTCATGAACAAGTAATGCAGAAAATCAGTTTGTTCCAATGGGTTCACATGCTTTTTATTGCCTTGATATTTGCATGAAGTTTCAAATCATCTACTGCGAGTAATGTGTCCATTTTTTTATGTGTAAATACAGTTTCAAGTCAGCACAAGATTAAATTGAGTCGAATGATGAAAGGGATACATTAAAGACTTTAACAGCGTCATGCATATATTTTTATCCATGCGTGTTGTAATGAAATAATTTCCCTCCTGAGTATTAAAACGTAATTAAGTAAATGTTCTTCAAAGGCAACTGACTGCTCCAAACTGCAATAAAATATAGTTAAGTTTAATTTAATTGTGCTATTACCCATCTTCTGTTACTTTGCCAGTCATGTAAACTGCCATCAAAGCTCAGCCCAGAGAAAGATGAGAAGGAGTTATGGGCCGTGACCAATCACCCTGTAAAGAGGGAGGATTGGCACAGATACTGTAACATTTAGCTGCACCTCCCCCTGCAGCGGCTGCTGGGAGGGCGACTTTACTGTCTCAATCTGCTGCCGCTGCCCAGCTCGGCTATCAAGACTTCCTTACAGCTTTTAACTGCCTTCGTAAGGCACTGTTTTGATAAGGCACCAGACTCTCCTGTTCCCCGTCCGCCACTGCTCTGTGAGCGCTTCATTGGTAATCTGCGTCAAACATTTCTTGTCAAACTGCTTATCACATCAAAAAATACAGACTGTACCCGGCACTGATAATGTCACCTTCTCCTCACGTTTTATGGTAACTGCCGTGGTCTTGCCAAGTGACTTTATGCTTGCTAACACCTTCAGATTAATTGCTCTCCTTACTGCAATTTCAGTCATCTGCCATTCTAGTCATAAGCCATGGCTAATGATGTGGTATAGGGCCTCTCTCTGCCAGCCAACCAGTGATGGAGATATTGGTTGCGTAGATGGTGCCAGATGGGCTTTTTAGTGGAGTGGATGGTCGCATGCGTTGGATTGAAAGGGTCTGCAGGAAAAATAACATGGAATACTAATTCCTCAATTTGATTCTACACAGTTGAGCGGCCAGTTGAGCTAGTCATAAATTGTGGGTGTTTATAATATGAAACTGTGGTGGTGTCCGTTTCCAGGTGAGAGCTTTCCTGCAACCGCCCATGAAGGGCGTGGTCCTGGAGACCTATGGCAGCGGAAACGCTCCCGATAACCGTCCTGACCTGATAATGGACCTGAAGAAGGCCATTGCCTCTGGTGTCATCATCATTAACTGCACTCAGTGTCTGAGGGGCACCGTGTCCGCATCATACGCCACTGGAATGGTAGTTCATGTTCACCTTTTGGTCAAAAAACACAACCTTTGTGTTTTTTGTGATTCATTTTCCAAATAAAAATAAGAGAATCTGATCTGTTAAGCGACTCAAAACCATTTAGAAAGAAAGAATTTAACAGATTACACATTCTCATGATTTCTCAGGTGTTGATGGAAGCAGGGCTGATAGCTGGTGGTGATATGACTCCAGAGGCTGCCCTGTCAAAGTTGTCCTATGTGTTGGCCAAGACGGACATTGATCTAGAAGCCAAGAAAAAGGTCTGTGTCCTCATACGTAACCAAATACAGGTTTTGGAGAATCAGAAAAAATGAAGTAAAAGTGTGCTTATGTTTGTGACTCTGTCTCAGCTGATGGGTCAGAACCTGCGAGGTGAAATGAGCGTCGACTTAGTGGGAGCCAAGCTGTGTCTCAGCGACAGCCGCTTTATCCAGGCCGTCGCCAAGTCTCTGAGCGTCAGCTGCAAGGAGGTGAGGACGCCACTGCCCAACAGCTAATGAGTCCTAACGGAGCAGTTCTTTTCATTATAGCTTAACTTGCATTGAAGACATTTCCTTTGAAATTTCGTTATTAGATTCATGCATATGTTGAAAAAAAAAAAAAAGGATTTAAAAACTTGTTCAACACTTTAATGATGATATTTTGTTATGTCTCCAGGAGCTGGAAGCCATTCGTGACGCTCTGACTCCTCCACTGGCTTGTGCTGCCGCTAAGATTGGAGACATAGAAGCTTTAGAAGCCCTTAAAGAAATGGTACAACATTACAGTCCATTTCATACGCATGTCCAGTTTAACTACACTGGTATTAACAAACCTCTCATACAAACACCTTAAAATAAGTTTGATTTATTTCAATGGAAAGTGTTTTACAGAAAAATATCCTCAGCCTAAACCTACTCTCATCAAAAACTGGTTAATCTGCCTTCTGAGCTCAACACAGTGTTTGCTGTGACAGTCTGAACACAGCTTAGTGCTAATTGTTTATACCAGTGGAGCAGCTTATCTTGAAGCATGCTTGGCTTTTCAGTCTCAACCTCATGTCAACATTTACACTGATGCATTTCCAGCGCCACTCTCTCCGTATTTGAAGGACGGAGCAAACACACAGGTGCACAGGGAAACAAAACATGAGGCCCGACTGGTAAGGCAGGCCCTGAGTCATCCGAGCAGTCACATGTACATGTATGTCCTGTATGTGGCTTGACTGGTATGCAGTCGCTGCTTAGACAGTTTGTGGTGACTGATTTAATGATACTTCCTTTGATATCCTGAAATCTGTTGTCGAAATGTGCCACTTTCAAACCTACAATTTGTGATGAATTTAACCCAAAGGCTTCTCATTCGGTAGATTGTTGGTTTCATAGTTTCATTTTAAGTTTAAATTCTAGTGCTGCTTTTAAACAGCTCTGCACGGCAGGGTTTTGTTCAAACTGCAGATAGGGTACACCAGTCTGTATTTACAGCAGGACAGTATGTGGGATGGTTTCATTCTAATACTTATAAAGGAACATGTAATAATAATAAAGGAACATGAAACCCAGTGCAGTAGTTTGGGTCAAATGGTTTAAGAATGATAATGGAAGCAAAAGCTTATTAGTTCTTATTTATAGGATAAAATCATTGTTTGTTGATCATAAACAAAATGTGAACCATCACCAGACCTGCTCTTTAACAACCAGATGAAATAAAGTGGTGTTTTTTTCTTTTTCTTTCTCACAGGGCACCAACTTGTGTCTCGGAGACTATGACGGACGTACACCCCTACACATCGCAGCCTGTGAGGGCCACCTAAATGTGGTGGAGTACCTTCTGAGTCATGGAGCTACAGTCTACGCTAAAGATCGCTACGGGGATACACCCCTATGCAATGCTGTACGCTTCAGGTAAACCTGCCCTGTGTTTGAAACAGTAAGAGCTGATGATGGTTTTTATCTGTCTCTTAAGGTAATTATGTCAAGTAAGCTGCAAACACAACATTTAAAATCCCCCTTTTTTTGCCATTAGCAACCATTGTTATTCCTCATAGTCATCGGAGTTTTCCTGCAAACATGTTGTTAATGGCCCCTATAGAGGAGACTTCATTAAAAGAGCTGGAAAGTGGGAAATGTGCAGGAAGGGGAGCAGCAGCTGTCAGAGAGAGAGAGAGAGCGAGAGAGAAACAAGGGGATGCAACTCGTAATGGAGTTTAGAGGCCAGGCAACAAACTAATTAGGCTAATTGTCACCTCACAATATAGACTGTGTTTATTTTTACCAAAGCTCATTTTAAATTTGTGTCATTCATTGACTATGCGTTAAGAGCCATGTTTAATGTTTCTGCTATGACACTACGTGGAGCCACAGGGTGAAAACGTTGTATGTGTTGTGCCAAATGGCTGTTGTCCTATTTTAACGGTTGGCTTAACTGCAAGTGTGGACTTGTTTCGCTTGCGATGGCAGAGGGATGCACTTAACACTAACACCTGTCGGTAGACTTCCTGCAGTGAACCCTTTACTATGGCCTTCATAAAAGTATTGAACGAAATAAGACAAAGTAACCCAACTGGAGTTTTGAGTTGCTACCAGAATGTCAAAATGTCTGACGCACTTGTCACCGACATTTTAGCGACTGTAGCCTGATGTCCATATATGGGGTGGCAGAGAGAGAGAGAGAAAAGGTTTTAAGGAACGAATGTGGGGAGTGTCCCCCAAACCAGTCCTACCAGCCTACTCCCAGTTTCACGGATGAGAGATACTGGCTTCTGAACACACTAAACGTTTTATAGTTTCTCTCACAATCACTCTACACACCTCACAACAGCCAAGCATTAAATTGTCATCTTGTATAAATGACCTAGGTCAGCTCTTAATGATAAACGCAGCAGCTCAGGGACCAACATCTTGAGGCCTTTTTGTTGTATTGTTTATTCCTGCAAATGTCACTGCAGGTGTCTTCTGTGTGGGCGGTTCGTTGTGGGCGATAAGGAACTTGTTCCTACTCGCCAAACTGCCACTACTGCCATGTTGACTCTGTCAATCAAAGCTGAAAATCTAAAAGTATAGTTTAGAATGTGATGAAGTTCAAAAGCTTGAAAACAACATGATACTGAAGTGACGCTTCTGAACAGTTCCTTAAACAGGTTTATCAGCTGGTATCAACTGAGTGACTTGGTGCTAGTTTTTATGTTTTAAATATACAGTAATATTACATTGCATGTCCTCTAATAATTCATTTAGACACAAGGAAGTTGTGAAGCTTCTGAGAAAGACCGGAGCTCACTTCTCCAGAGACAAGCTGGAGGAAGCAGGAGCAGAACTGTGCAGGTGAGACACACGGGAAGCATATCGCCAAACAATCGCACACATACACGGTTGTTCGGCTGTGCACACAGTGACCTATCCTACATAGCTGACAACCAGTCGCCCCACTCTTACACAAACAGCAGGAATGCTCCCAGGCAGCATAGTTTCGGATCTGCTCTGCATCTCTACTTTCGGCAAGTACACAATGCTGGCTGGCCCCGGTTATTTATCTGGATGAAACACTCAACAAGCATAGTCAAATCTGTTCCAATGAACCATATCAGAAACACGCCTTTTGTAAGGTAGAAATTTGGCTCCTGTCAATTTTGAGAAAGAAGTGAAACGTCAGTGACCCATGAAGACCAACGTTACTGATTTCTTTCCCTAATGTGCTGCCCAGTCTCTCAAACAAGTTTCTTTATACAACCTGTCCTTCACCCAGTATCAGTTTAATTGTGTTAATAATGCTTATGTCAGGAAACTGAACCCTTTGCTGTAATAACTCTGTCCTTTCCTGTGTCAGTCTGGCAGCCAACAGTGACCTGGATGGCCTGGAGATCTGGAGCCTTGCCGGAGCAGACCTGACTAGACCAGGCTACGACGGACAGACGGCATTTCAAGTGGTAGGTTCAGGGCGGACACAATCCTCGTTAATAAAATAACTTAAACAATTTTTTGATTAAAACCACTTACTCTTTCTTCACCAGGCCCAGGCTGTCGGCAGAACTGAAGCATTGGCGTTTTTAGATCAGCTCTTGAACAAAAAACACCAGGTGATCACTGTTTCCTATTCTAGCTCCTTCATATCTTCTTCTTTCATGACAAACAAGCAACTTCCACAAACAACTTCCTCTTAACTTGACTGTAACTCTCATTTGATACGATTCTCTCTCTATAATTTCCTCTTAATTACATGTTTGTCTTGTTTAATTTCAGACAGTATTTGGTGAATTTAATTCATATGATGAATATGAGGATGATGAGGAGGTAAATGTGACAGTGTGAATTTGTGCATTTCCTTATTTATATATTTCCCATAGTGACCCCCACAAGCATGGCTCCCATTCTTCTTTGTACACATCACTTCGAGCCTTTAGTCCCTCCATTTTTGGTGTATAGGTGTTGAGTGTACCGCTGCATGCTTTGCATGATAACCCCCTAGTCCCCCACATTGTATTTCACCTAAAACATAAAAAATACACAATAAAATGTATAAAAAGATTTGTTCACATTCTTCACGTCTTCACACAATATTGACGTGACACTGAATGAGCTCCTCACTCTATGTAGAGGTGATTGTAAAGCTGCAGAAATTTCAGGCAGCCATTTCCAAAAGTGTTTTTAGGCTGAAGTGACTGTCGCAGCTTCATCTTTTACAAAATCAACGTCAGCACAGATCAAGGTTTTCCTTCATCTCTTATGCTAAAATGAACGGAGGGAGAATAATTTCAGCAACCTAGTAGCTCTTCCAAGGTAGATATTGGAATGTCAGTATTATATGAGGACATATGTGAATAAATAATAATATATTAAATATATACATAAACAAATAATATAAATCCGTTTTGCAGGAGCTTTTAAACAGAATGGAAGGAAGCAGTAAAAAAAATTTAAAAAAAATAATCTATAAGTGAAGATTAAAATGAAAATTCCTGGATCCACACTATAATTTGATATGTTCTTCTCTGACCCATACCACAACCTTGTTTTTGTGTAGTCCTTGGTGAAGGTAAAAACGCATTTACTGCTTTTCCCACTCCTCAACCATAAGGACCTGCTGCTTTCTGCTTTTTCAAAGCTCAATAAACTGAATTTCTTTGTCACAGATTTTTACTGGTCTTTAAATATTTTCTTAAAAATCTGGTCACAATTAATGGCTGCACACAAATGCCGGAGAATGCTGTACGTTGCGGCTGGCTTCACTTTAGGCTTACCTGTGTGTGTTTGTGTGCTTCTGTCATAGGCTACTTCTGGGGACACAATTTAGATTTAAAAACTGATGATTTTGCAGTAGTTGATTAAGCGTAGTCTCCAGGGAAAGTTCTGTAATGTAATGTCCCCAAAAGTGACCTGTGACGTTTGTGTGTTTGTGCTGAAACACCTCTCCACTCACCAATGTTTCATATTAATTTGGTTTCCCTGTCCCTGGCAGGACGGCGGAGTGATTGAGTTCACTGCCAGGCCGTCAGCACTGTGAGGGGACGCTGCCTCAACCGACAGGAAGCCGTCCTGCGTTTGCTACCACTTCCTTCCCCGAGCCGTCCTGCACACGCTGTCCACCCTCCTGCTGAATGTCACAGTTGCACTCACTTTTGAATGTCTATTTTTGAATTGATCTTTTTGCCATTGAAAGCCAATCACTGCTCACACGAAAGCCAGTTAACCATTGTCCAGGAAGAGCAACCATAAGTGTGTGTACGTACATACTGTACGTAGGAAATGTATTATCATTCTGAATGTTTTAACTTTTTTATTTGTTTACGTCCATGAACAACAGACTCAGTTATTGTTACGACCTGTCAGGGAATTCAGAGCTTCACCTGAGCTGTTCTATCATGGAGACCGCTGAAACTTCCCATGAACAGCGAAGGATGACGATGAAATTAATTTTTTGGCAAACAAAGTTAAAAAGGGCACATTACTTAATTGAGTATTGTCGTACTGTTCTACAGCAATGTATAAATGACATTTAAGAAGCACAGGGTACCTTCACAGATCTTATTTTTATGCTTATTTTTATAGTAAGATGATGGAAATATCTTTATAGAAAATATGTTTTCTGGAATATGAACCAACTGTATCACTTGACTCGGGTCTAAAGTGTTTTCTCGAGTATCGAAGCTGAGATTCTCACTTCCGTCTGCTCAAACAGGAATAACAAAAACCTGCTGTCACCTTCCAGACTCATCCAGCCTGTTTCTCGTGCCGATCGTTTAGCTGGAAGAGTCACATCTCTCTTTTGAAATGTAAAAGAAGAAATTTAATCGACACCAACGTCAAACCACGACAGTTTCTGTTTTCTATCTTGTATTTTCTCCTCTATTTGTGTGTGTGACCACAAACATGACTTGTTTTTTTGTACAAGTAAGTGTTGTTTAACAGTGCTGCTCTCTGATTTGACATAATTTAATCTAAACCAATCAATGTTATTTTGTTTTCACGCTTTGATGTAAGAAAATTACATGTGACTTTAAGTTGCAAATACTTATGAATTACTTGAAAGGTGCTGTTATTGTCCCAATTTTGTGCGTTTAAAAAATGCATGTGTAAAGCAGTTGTGTGTTTCTCCAATGGAAAATAAATCTCTTGTGTGAAATCACCGTCTCCTGTTGTATGAAACTCACATCCTGGCTAAAGATTTCTGAGCAGTTTCTGACTTTGTGATTTTCTATATGAATAAGTGCACGTCCGCCCAATGGTGGAAGGCCGCTTCTGTAGGTCTTTTGTGTTCTCCACAGAAATGGGTTCAGAATAATAATTGGATTGCTTCATTGGGCCTTCAGCAGAAACACATCAGACACAAACTGGAGCTGGTTTTACACTCATCAGTTTTAGCTCCTACAAATCTGACACTGAGATTAATGAAGAGTTTAAACCAGAAATCAGAGATGACATAAAATTCCTCGCGTCCATGTGACTTTTTCAGCCTGGTATTTGAAGTCTCTTGTCTTGAGGGCGGCTGTCCCTTCGTGCTCTTGTGGAGCTGGTGGAACCCAGCTCGTCCGGTTAGACCAGCATGGGTCTCATTCCTGACTGAATGAGAGGCTTGTATGAACCTAGCCCCAAAACACTATATAAAGAGCTGGAACTCTGCAGTCACTCAGTCTGGGCTGAGATGGCACCAAGGAAGACTCTCCTTCTCCAGTTGAGCACTCAGGACAAAGAGCCGAAGTTTGTTTTCCTGTGGACTTATTCTCTTGCAAGTAAGTTGCGTTGTGTCGGCGAAACCTGTTGTGTTGATTTGTTTATTGTGTTGTAACCACCAGATGATCTCAGAGTCTAATTCCAGCTTCTGTTTTTTCAGCAGTAGTGTGGAAGACGGACTTTTTACCCAGAGGATGTTGTGTAGTCTCGCTGATTAAGTGGTTCTCAACAGTTCAACAGTTCTTAGAGAAAATTGTGAAATGTTTAGGACCACTTGACCAGCCAGACCAATGCTGCTGTCGGAAAACATCTGAGAAGGCCGGATTCTGATCATTTCATGTCAAACTGTGAGTTGTGTTCTCTCTGTCTTCCTCTCTCATTGTGCCCCCTTGTGTTGCACTGCTACATCCCAGCCACTGTGTTGGGGTTGTAAAAAATCATCAGGCTTCAGTAATTTCATTCTGCTGGCATGCACACAAAATTTTTAACAGCCCTGCTGATGCACTAACGCTGCTGTTTTTTCTCTCTGTTTTACTGTTGTTACTGTTCAGAGGTACTGATTAAAACAAGTCAATAAAAAACCATTTGTCTCTGTTGAGTTTGTGTGGGCTGGTGGATTTTAAGTCTGTGGGGACGGTTGCTGTCCAAAGTACTGAAACTTAAATCTCTGGAAAATCATTGCGCCTGCTGCCATTTTACATCCTGTGCTTCAAACCAGAGGAGAGCACTGACTGTTCTTTAGTCAATGAGGATAAATAGTGAAACTTGGGGAAAATATCTGTGCTTTTAACTTGATTTATGACAAATATTGTCTCTTGTTCTCTACTGAGCCACTTCAAAGTCTAAATGTGGACTCAGTTAAACTTTAAAGACCTGCATTAAAACTTTACATTCAGTTTGGTGGGAAAACTTGACCCAAAGCCTCTACAAGTAAATCCAAATGCCCTATTTTTCCAAGGAGCACAGGCTACTTAATACTGCGTAAATCATTCATGGAAGCACCGTGCACCGATTACTCCCCCCTCTCTCCTTCTTTTAGACAGCCCCCTTCTCCTTTTCTCCTTTTGATCTCCCTCCGTGCACAGAGAACTATCAATATTTGCTAAACGTTTCTCACAAAGCCTGGTCCGTGCACGAGGAGAAGCTGCAGAGGTCTCACACGCACGAGGATAAGACACAGGAGAGGCATTAATGAGATGCCCTGAGCGATTTCCCTGTACGTGCACAAGGGCAGCAGATGTAGCAGCACTTGCTCGTCCCAGGGGGATCCACGTCCTCCGAATTTCATCAGCGGCTGGAGGGGTGGGGGGGGAGACCCAACCCAACCCAACCCAGGCCTTCTCCAGTGGGAAGTGCTGGGTGACGGACGTGGTAAATCATCTTTACTATGGATTGTAATTATTGGTCTACACTGACAAGACAACCCCCTCTGCCTCCACCCTATCTTAAAAAAGTGTGTGTGTGTCTGTCCTTGTGTGTATGAGTGAGACAGGGAGGGGGTGGTGGTGACGTGCGTGGTGTGTGAGGTGTTTGTGGGATCAAAAGTAATTTATTCATGCCTAGAATATTTATTATTTACCCCCCTCTGCTCAGGCGTCACAGCATCATTGTCTTATTTTTAAATGATCGTCTCTGACCCGCTGAAGAATAAAAAAACGTGTCTTTCTGGCTCAAGGACGTGCAACTTTAAAGTTTGCAAAACACCCGTCTGATTGGATGAATTACACAATCTCTTGAGTCTAACTTCTAATAGAATGTTTTGGCTTCAGCGGATTAAACCAAACCAACAGTGTGAAATGAATAAAGTGAGAATCCACCCTGAGTATAATCCGCCTGCAGCTTCTCTCTTTGTTCAGCTGAAGGGCCACTCCATCGATTTCACTCCTCATTAGCAGCAGCCACAGGTCAGACTGTGACAACACTTTTCTATGGCTTTGGTGACAGATTCTTTAAAAAAACGTGAAGGACATTACAATGATGATGTGGTGTCATCGAGGGATATTCCTCTTTGGGTTTGGAAACTGAACATTTGCAGAAATGCACTAACAAACAGGCTTGTGTTTTTAAAAGCCCGAGGACAAAAAGTTATTTTCTGTTGGGAGTCCTCCAAGTGTAAATCACAGGAATATCCCTTTAATCCAAGAGCACTTAACTCTGGTTACCTACATCAAGGAGGTTCAGTTTCGGTGTGGATCCAGATTATACACTGTCACTAAATTCCCTGGGAAATATCAATGAATCCATATTAAAAAATGATGGGAATTTAAGGACCTGAAATCAATGAGTGCATGAAATTTGATGCAGGTAGATTGACTACAAGGAGACTGTTAGGCCCTGGCAGAGGTACATGCTCTAGAGAGTGCTGGTTCATACTGTAGTTCATACAAAGTATAATATAGTATAGTTTAGTTTAGTATAGTGTAGTATAATACAGTGCGGTACAGTACAGTGTGATTTGGTGCAGTATAGTATAGTATAGCATAGTATGGTAAGTGCATTGTGGCATGGTATAGTATAGTTCATACATACTGTTTGTCGTTTGCGCTGTCACTTTTTAAAATCATTTGAATCAGAACAGAAACATTTGTCTCAGTAAAATCTCATCACCACTGAGTCAATGAGTCCACAGTGTGACGACGTGCAGTCCCACATGGATGACATCACCTCATCAGTCTGCTGCTCAGCTTCAGGAGAAACTGGTTCAACTCCATGAATTAAAACTGAGGAGACAAAATGCTCTGTGGACTCAGAGCCAGACCAACTTTTAACACTGATAACATCATCAAATGGTTTTCTTTAGTTCTGCCATTATCAAACTGATGGTTCTCCTGAATCTTGCACAATATACCTGCTGGTCTCGACCAGTCAATATGGCATAATTAGCCTCAGCCTGCTGGAAATGGTGACGGCTCCTCAATGACCAGACTGATGAGATCTCACTGACTGAATCCCCCACAACAGTTGAATTATTGAGCGGCACAAACATCTTCAATCATCACGTTTCTCCGGTGTCACACATGGGATTTTGTTCAATGTTGGATGATTGTTTCAAAAGTCAAATTTAGTTTGACTAGATTTTCCTGGAACCTGCTGCAATAAAGTAGATTAAAATCAATCCGAATGAAGTCAGTTTAATTTGATTGGAGAGGCCTCATCCCTGTTGCAGAAATAAGACATCAAGTGTCTCTCAGCTGTCTGATATTCCCTTGTGCAAAATACAGTGCAATAAATACACCCAGGAATTTTACATAGGAGGCAGGGATACCATAAAGTAAGCCATGATGAGGTCATTACCGTGCACACACGCACACAGTGTGAATATTACAGGGACGCTGTCGTTATATATATTGCCTGGGTTGTCATTGTGTTTTGTTGCGTTATCTTCTTGCCAGCAAATCGGGTGGGAGAGCAGGTCATCACAGGCTGACAGGGGGGCTGAGGAGAGAGAGAGAGAGAGAGAGGGAGGGAGAGGGGATGAGTGACTGAGAGGGAGAGGGGGGAGAAGAGAGAGAGGCTAGAGGGGAGAAAGCAGCAGATGCACAAGGTGCGCCTCCTGCAGCAGACATCAGAGCATGACCTGCACCATGCATAGTGGCTTTCATGAAACAAGTGTGTGAGTGGATGTAAAGCTGTCTGCGCGCACGGATGGATTGTATCGCTGCATTGTCTCCGCGCTCCGCTCCGCTGGAAACCTGAGGGGTTGTTTTACGCACACGTGCGAGCGCGCACCGTGATCTCACTGGATGTCCGGATTAAAAAGCCTTGCGGATCTTTTCGTCGGAGGGCGCGACAGATATGAGATAGATGGATGTACAGCTCAGATAGGTTTCCTGTGGAGTGGAATATATTTTTCTCTTAGGCTACACGCGCACCCCACATGGCTTTGCCAAACTCGCCTGGCTCCCTCGGAGCTGGGAAGCCCAACCCCGGCGTCATCGACCTGGGGACCATCTTCGTTGACTCCGACATCATATTTGGATTTACGAGTCACCTGCTGAAGAGAAAAACAAAGGTAAGAACACGGAGATCGTTGAAACACGTCTTTTCCAAAGGATGAGCTCATGCGTAAATGTAAAATCAGTGGGAAACAGTGACAAGTCCGACAAATGACGCGCGTTTGACGGCTCCTGTCCGGTGCTCAGGACCTGGAGGCGCACCGTGCAGCATCCTCCATCTCTTCTTCTCATCTAAAACTTCATCCCTTCATTTCACTCATCTTTTATCTGACGCATTCAACACTTCTGCAACAATTTGAAGCGGATTGAAGAGTCTAAACTTTTTTTTATGTTTGCTGGGATTTGGCCAAAATGCATCATAAAGGCAAATGGGCCAGAAATCGGGTTATTAAGACAGAAACTGAAATTAATTAAGCAGTATAAATGTATATATAAGCGAAAACACGTTTTGAACTATTTGATTATTATTTAATTGTGATCTTTTTCGTTCATTTGTTGATCGTTGCATATCTTAAATACATCTTTTTTTTTGGATCAAGATTGTTTTGAGCCCACCTTAAAAACTGCTTTTAAATGAGAATTTATCATCTTTTTGGATCTTGTGGACTTTTTAATTCACTCCTTTAACATCCTTGTCCATAATTTAGTTAAACCTGAAGTGGGTTTCCCTAAACTAGGTCGATTCAGGGCAGGGGAGAGAGACAAACCCGTCTCTGATGCCAAGAGCAGGAGCGCATGTGGCCACTGTCGCTTACATCATCCGCATGAAATATTCAAAGTTTACCAAATTAAATATTTAACCTGAGTACCTCCATG
The DNA here is from genome assembly GCF_024713975.1 of Paralichthys olivaceus. Classification (NCBI taxonomy): domain Eukaryota; kingdom Metazoa; phylum Chordata; class Actinopteri; order Pleuronectiformes; family Paralichthyidae; genus Paralichthys; species Paralichthys olivaceus. Next base: position 15,276,235 of record NC_091104.1, on the reverse strand, counting down.
CACCCTTCCACTTAGGGAGGTGCTATTCCGTGGTTTCGCCAGAGGATGGTGCTAGAGTCCCACTAACAACCACAAGGGGCAGTGCTGCAACAGTTGCTGATGTGCCCTGAAACTGAAACTGTTGAATTCTCTACAAGGTAAACTGATATGTCCAATTCTGATAATAAAATTAATAGAATTTAAATGATCTCAATCTAATCATCTTCATCACATTGATGCAAAACAATGTTCGGGAAATGTCAGGGAGTATGATGAGTTTATGTTCAGACCCACAGAACATTAATTCCTAGTGGGAATCCAAAAATTAGACCTTTCAGGCTGAATTTTGGGGAATGTGCAAAACAATTACGCACAAGCCACAGCTGATGTTTCCATTTGATGAAGTGTAAACATCACAGCTCCATTGAAGAGCTTGGTAAAGCTGATGCAGAAATTGGTTTGGCTATTGTCAGATAGTGTGAAACTAGATTTTCCTGGAGGAAATGTGTAGAAAAGTATATTTAATGTGAAATACACTCTATCATAATGCACTACATTACTTATTCAGACTGATCCATGGCAAAACAACAACTCTGAACCCTCATGTAGTCCCACCACCGTGCGCAGGAAAGTTTCCCTCAGCTGCAGCCCTCCCATTCCTCCAGTAACACCTCCTCCTCTCCCCGCACCGCTGACTTCTCTCCTGTGCCAAAAAAAACTCCTCCGCTGCGCGCAAACTTATCACACACTCTCCAGTCGCCTTCGACCAGCAGCTCCTGCTCCCAGCACAGTCTGACAGATGACCGGTAACCTTCAGTCAGGTCCTCGGTCCATCCAGCCTATGGCTCCGCGTCGCGTTTTTCACCGGCGAAACCTTTGAGTTCCCCCCCGAAGGTACGACCTTGATCTGGAGGAGAAATGAGCTCGTTTGGGGGCAACGCAGCTCCTGATGGAGGCGACACCAGCAACCGCATGTTCTCTGTAAGTGTCTTACACGTGATTGAGTGTAAAAAAAAAAGAAGGGTGATTTGCTTCTCATGCTGGTTTCCAAACTTTAAAAAACCACAATCTGTGCGGTGCGCTCTTGGACAGGTGCTCAGACAGGTTGTCAAGACGCAAACAAACAATTTCTACCCAGGAAGCAACACGCGGCCCTGTTCTTTCAACCCGAGTAGTAGTTGTTAATGACCAAACTTTCTTTTCACCCGTTCATGCTGTAAGGTGGAGGGATGTCCGAGTGGAGAGTCCCCAGTCACCCCCAGGAAAAGGCTTCACTCTGCGGAGGACGCGCGGTGCAGCAGCCGGCCTCCCCCCGAGGGCGCCGGGTCGGTTTCCATCAGCGAGTCGGAGGAGAAGGGAGGCTTCTGCCCGCAGTGTGAGAAGAAAGTGTCTGAGCTGAGGCGGCAAGCGCTGGCACTGGCTGACCAGAACTCACTGAAGGTTGGTGAAATATTTTTTTCTTCCTTTCAGGCCAATCCCTATCTGAAAACCCAACTTTTATTTGCATTTCCTGAGACCTTACAGTTTGAAATACTGAGATCACACGAGGAGCCTCGTGGTTCTACAGTATTTATTGATGAAATAGTCAAGAAAGTCAACAGGTGGGAAAGTTAAAGTCACTGTTGACTCTTCTGATGGAGCATTTCTGTAGAGCTGCTTGTGTCTTCAGGCTTCTCTCACCCACCTGCACCTGCTCTTAACGTTGACCTTTCCATCCATGAACATCCACCTGATTGTTTCCAACCCAGAAACCTCTCGCCATCCACTTGCAAAAGTTGTTTATTGCCATACTCAACTTCAAATGCTGGCCTTGGATGTGAAAATGGAAGCTTTTGGGACTTTGAAAGTGGCCCATTGTTTGGCCAAACAATGCTTATCTCTTTATTTTTGCTGTTGGGTGTGGGGGTGGGGTGGGGTGTGTGGGCGTCGGTGGTCGAGGGAGGAGGGAGGAGGGGGGGCTTGAAAATGAGGCTAGCGGCTTACGTTGGGAGACTGTGGAGGAAGTCCAGTCCCAGTCGACCTTCGCTGTGCATTGAAAGTGTTCCTGTGCGGCTGCTCCAACAATTCCCACCGCTGTTAAATATAGGCCCTCAGACCTGCTGTTGTTGTGGCGAGGTCTGGGTCTGCCCTGGGGTCGGTCCTCCTTTGTTGTCCCATTTTAGAGAGTCTCCACTTCAGATTGGATTACAGCTCTCCAAGGTTCCCCCCAAACCCTACGGCACCTGACTTTGGTACAAGAACAGGTACATATCAGGGACAAGGGGGCATTTCTGAAGCACCTGGGTCTCTGCGTTTGAGACTTCTGTATGTGTGGTCTAATCTTTGTTCCGAGCATATCAGATCTATATTCAGGTATCAGGTAAGTCCACCCCGGGAACACATTAAGCCTCCCCTTAGCTGCTATTATCTGCCATGAGAACCGACCTCCCCTTTTTAGTGTGGGACCCTCCAGCAGTACTTTGTGGCCTTCACCAGGTGCTCAGTGTTGGAGAAAGAGAGGAGAGCGGCCCCCTTTCCCTCCCCTACCTCACACTTGTTGATGGCTAAATTGAGCCTTAATTCTGGGGTGGCTGTTATTGTCCCAGGGTTATGGTATGGTCTCCTCCAGCTGGGGGATAATAAACCCATTGTCTTTGTGTGAGTTTCGGCTGCTCACCTGTTAGGCTTCATAGGATGAATGCAGTTGTGGGCGATCGTTTCCAAATTGCTTCCTCTGCAGAGTGAACAAGGTCAAGCGGGGACTCAGGTGGCCCGCTGGATGTGTCTGGGATCATGCTATACCTGCAAGGGTCCGGCCAGTGTTGTGTCTGCGTTTGTCATGGGAAAAAAAGCGGAGACTGTTTACCCGAGGTCGTACTTCCCCTCCCTCCCCATCCGCCAGACTTCTTTTTTTTTAATGAAGAGGAAGTCGGCTTGGTCCCCAGACATCCCTCTCCCCCCTCACACTGCCCGTCAACTTATTGTTTGAATACAGTAGTAGTAGCGAGTAGATAAAAATTCAAGGAAGACTGTTTGGGTTGAGAGAATGTGCTTTCATACATGAAGTCTAGTGGAGGGAAAGTTCACTGTTCTCACACACACACACACACACACACACACACACACACACACACACACACACGTCTGCCAGACAGCTTTTGTGTTTTCCTGTTTGTGTCTAAAGGAACCTGCTTACCAAATGTCCTGCAGTAAAGGTGAAGGCACTTTCCCTTCACATTGTGCTTCATCACAACTCTGTTCTCGGGCCAAAATCACTGGGTCAGCATAAAAAAAAATACAATTTGAGATTCTTCTATATACATCCACATCCAATTATAGCAATTTAATATTTTTCATGCTTTCTCCTCTTTCATGTCTCGGTCTCCTGCCTCATTTCAAGAGCAACATGAACACATATGACTGCATTACCCTTTATACACATCCTTTGCGATGGTATTCTAATTATAAATACTTTTACTTTTACTATTCCAGTTGACGAGGTGTTGTGCAAGGCTCAACCACAAACTACATTTCCTGAAATGATGTCCTTGAGCTACTGTCTGCAAAATTTTTTTTAAAGCGCCTTTGATGCATTTGATTTGATTATTTAGACAGCAGATGATTAAAAAATGCGCAGACAACTTCCATCACCAAGGGAATTCACCTATTTAATTTGCATAATTAAAAATTACAGTAAGGGAGTGACTTCAATAGTGAATAGCGGACAGTCTGGATTCAATAATTGTAGACTACGGTTATTGTGGCTGGACACTGTGGTGAGGTTTGATATAAAGAAAGTCAACTTCAAAGTAACCAAGTGGCTCCTCAGCGGCTCTGTCAACACAGACTGATGGAGACATGCAGCCAGTTACCTTCACTCTCATCCTTTTTTTTAAGTCTGTAAATGGAATTTCATATTTTCTTCACGTGTGCTGATGAGATTGAATGTGGGGTTTTTTTCTGCCTGTGTCATAAATCATAAATCCATCTCATGAAAAAGTTAGGAGAGTGTCAGTAACAATAAGTAGGTTTGTATAGAGTTGGTAGCTTGGAGTTATTGCGACCTGAAAGGACTATAATTCCTCACCCGTGGCTGAGCTGGAACAGCTTAGACCCCTTAGTCACAGTTTAGACAGAATCCCTGTCATTTGATACCATTTTTTTTTAAGAGGCTGCTCTCGATTGTGGTCGCCGAACCATGAGAGAGTTGACATTCATGCTGAATGGCAGCCAAAAAAGACTGGGTTATTTTAATGAAATATGCATGGAGGTGCATCAAGGCTCAGGTTTCCTTGACAAAAAAGCAGGAGCACACTAAACTACTAGTTTACTTTCTTGTTGAGGATTAGATTGACACTTTCATGTCTGCACAGTAAATATGTAGCTGGAGCCAGCAGCTTAAAGGGATAGTTCACATGGGTTAGGGTTAAATGAAATAAACTCATTATCTACTCACCACTATGCCGATGGAGGGGTGGGTGAAGCGTTTGAGCCACATCCAATGCAACTGAAGTAAATGGTGACCAGAAACTGAAAAAACATAAAATGCCTCCATACTGCTCCTGTGTCATCCAGATCTAGATCAACAAATCTTTTCCAATTTCAGGATCTTAGAGTTGCATGTGGTTTGTTGATGCTAAAGTCGCCAGTGCTAACACCTTCTCATAAATACTGAGGCCTATGAATATAAATGCAGTGTTGGTCCTTGTGAGCTCTATAGCACACTGACTGATTAACAGAGAATGTCCTGCAGGGCTGTGCCGGCTGGAAGATATGGATTAAAGTTGAGCTAGTTTGAGGTTCATGTCAGTCTCACCTTGCTCATGACCTTTAACCTCAGGAAATGGGGAAACTGAATTTAGCTCCATCACAGGAATCAGGTCAGTGACATTCTAGCATAACAAAGTTTAATCCTGGTTTATAGAGGTTGAAAAAACCCGCAGCTAATTATGAATACAGTGCACTACTGATATATGCACAGTGTGTCCAAGCCTATTATGGATGGTGTGTATGAGTGTGACTGTGAATGTGGCTGCAGGAATTAGTTTGTACCACCAGGCCTTTTGCCAGTTTTTTCATGTTGGATTCATAAATAATGGGAACAGTAATTCTCTCAAATGGCTCATTTGGATTCATGTTTGATTTGTTTCTGCTTTGTTCCTCGTTTGACCCTTGATCCACTCAAAGTGCAGAGTTGTTAGTGAATCCATGTAAGAGCTTCAAATCAGATTTTGTTTTTCCAAAGCCCCGGAGAAAGGAAATTAATCATTCCTGCTTCATGCAACTCATGTTTTCAGGGCGAGTGTGTTTGACTTTGTTTTGTGTGAAATAAACACGTTGCATGAATGCCATGTACTAACTGCATGTAACTTGCTTTCCGCCTATTTTCCAAATTCATTCTTAAACTCACAAAAGAAATGGCACATATTGTTTGGTTGTCATGACCAAGTGCCCAGCAGGAACATGGCTTTGTTGACTGTGCAGTCAGTGTAAGAGAAGTAATGCAGGAGAGATGGGGGAAGAAGTGGATGCTGGTGAATGGCTTCAGATCTACCAACCTGGCCACTGTTTCTCAGGCCATTTGGAGGCTGTGCTACGTCTCCTTTGTTGACTGACCTTTGACCTCTCTGTCAGTTCTCTCTGTCTTGATGGTGGGTTAGGGTTTCAGCGGGGCCGACCTGGGCTGGAACAGGTGTACGCTGCCAGGTTCGCTGCAGGAGGGCGGAAGACAGGTCAGAGTAACTGACAGATGGATGAAGGGAAGGACAGAAAAGAGACTGTGTAAAAGAACCCTCCGGTTGTGAAACTTGAGCTGACGTAGAGTTAAAACAGAGCATGACCATATTATTCTATTCACCTCTAAGCACCTGAGCCCCAGAGGCTTTGTGGGATGTGTGTGTGTTGCGTGCCTGTGTGGTGCCTGCTCAGCAGTGCATGCACTCAAGAGACAGAGAGGCAGTGAGCAGATGAGAGACGAGACAGGAGAATGCAGGGGACTCTGGGCTGAGCCGTCCCCTCGTTTCATCCCTGCATGCAGTGTGACTTTTGCTTTATGGCATGTGGCTGTATTAAACCACAGAGCAATAATCTGGTGTCAAGTGGTGCAGAGACCACAGACATCAGTCATAGTGCTACCGTGCTGCACTGTATCTGTGAGGCTCAGCAGGATGCAGCTGTTCGCTGCCACTTCACCTCAAGTCTCCGCAGCTTCAACCAGTCGCTCTTTCAGCAGCTGTCAGACACGTCTTCAAGCAACAATTAGTTTATGTATATTTATTTTACAATTAATATTAAGGCTGGGAATTTAAGGTAAATATTGGGTTTCCACCATGTTTCACACCAAGTCTTAAATTATCATGTGCTGAAAGCTGGCACTGAATTACTTGTATATATTATATTTTCATCTCGTCCCTGATTTGAATCCAAATTTTTGCCAGTTTTAGTACATGTACAGTTGCTTGTGTTGAGCTAACTTTAGTTTTGGCATCTTTTATTGAAAGAAAATAGGTTTATAGTAAAACACTTTCATACTTTTTAAAGTAGCAAACGTAAAAAACTCATGAATGATCGGCAATGGCTCAGGAAATTTTCATTTTCCCCCACTTACTGTACGCTACAGTCGGCACAGAACAAAAAGCTTTGATGGAAGATGACTTGGAATAAAAGATTTTCCCTTGTTTTTCTGTATTTTCCAGCCTTTATATCCTCCTGGCAGCCACACAGTGCAGCCATATTACTTTAAATGCGGACGGTGGAACAACCCTGTCAGTAGTAAAGTGAACGTAAATACTTTTTTCAATTCACTTTCCTGCCTCCAGATTTTCTCAGCTTCTCCTGCATTTCAAGGTACTTTAGGCCAGAAGCCTTTTCTTCTAACCTTTAGTCTGGGATGGAGGCCATATCTCCACAATGTCTGCTGCAGTTTCATTTTACATCTTTAATGTGGTGAGCCGAAAGTCAATTGACCCCAATTGTTGCTGCACAGGCCGCTACTTATCGCAATTGCGAGGGTGAATTGCTACGAGGCAGAGTGCAGGAAATGGGCGTTCAGATGCGAGCGCTGATGGAAACTGAGCCGCTGCGAGGCTGATGCTCAACGCCTTTCATCGGGACCAAAGTAAAGGAATCTGTTGGAGGAGGTTAAGGAATTCTCCACCTGCAATAACTACAATTCCTCGCGTCTGCACGGCACTCTCGGCAGCTCAGAGGAGCAGATCCACAACCGGCGAGAATAAACAGGAGCTGACTTAAGTTTCCAAGCAGATGCATGCGCACATACGCACACACTGTACATACACAGGCACGTGGGGAACACAGGTGGAATCATGCTTGAGCTCAGACACACACACAAACCTGAATGTGTCCTATTCTGGCCATCTGCTGCAGCTGCGTGCCACTGAAATGTGCGTCTACAGAGAGCCATCCAGATGTTCCCTCACTTACCTGTCAAGGTGAGCACAGCTTTTTAGAGCTGCTTAGACCGGGGGGTTTACTCTGCCACGTTGAGTTACTGTAAAAGGCTCCAGTGTCTCATTCATTCAAAGAAATCAAATATACAAGCCAGCAGATTATCCTTAATAACAGTTATTCAGAAACGCTGTTTAGTCAAAGTATGCGACTGAGGAGAACAACTGCACCATTATCTGAGCTGATGAGAAAGCAGTTTCGAGTTACCAGAGGGCATGAGCGTTCACACCTTGAAGACTGTCTTTGCTTTTCTTTAATTTCTGTAGATTCTGGCCTGAAGCAGCCAAATCTCACCACAAAATAATGATTATTAAAAGGTTTTAACATTTTAGAAATCTTTTTTGTACTTAACTTGCACATTTCCAGTTTATTGAACTTTATCCTCCTACGCTACACCTCTGAAGCAAATGTCCATACTTTTTATTCCACTACATTTGTCCTTCATTCTTAGTTTGTTGTTGCTTTTCACATTACAATTGTTCTTGCCCTTCCTTTTCAAGGAACCCATTTATGTCCAAATGTGTTGTTACTGAATTTGAATGTTCCAAATAAACCCAAAGTGTAAATGTTCCTTTGTTGGTTTAGACAATTATCCTGCTCCTTAAGTTAAACAAACAATTTATACATAATCCTCTTGGATTAGCTGCCAAGTACTTTGTCCCTAAAATGAAAACAGGGTTTAACTGAGGTTTTGAACAGAGGACTTTACTTGTTGTTGTGTTTTTCATCGTGTGGTATTAGTTTAGATTTACTAAAGTAAATTATCTTCAACCACCATTGTCCAAATGTTCCCACTAAATTAAATATGATCTGCTCAAAAACAATGATTAGGTTTCCCAAAATGTTTTAACTATTTCTCTGGCTAATTTGCTAGAAGTGGGTTAGCATGCAGCCTAGGTTATTTGGAGACTCTAAATTCCCTGCATGTGGATATACATCATGCAGGAGGCAGGACTTGTAAATTCCACTGTGGAAATCACATGTTGCGTATCAACACCGTTGTCGGCCCTAATCACCAAAAGTTGGCGATCTGTATAGATAATGGATGGAAGAATGATTTGCCAGCTCGCATTTGCACAAATTTAGTTTGAGTGTTCACTGTGAGCTATTGTGAAATGGCATTGCCTGTCTCATCAATCAAATTTGAGGATCTGGTTTTGCTTAGAGAGTCATTTTGACAGAAGTCTTTGATTATAGCAACGGACACTGCCGAGGTTTTGACAGCACCTATATTCTTTAGCTTGTTCCTTGTTGCTTTTGTATCTGATGAACGATTGCCATGCATGTCTGAATGGGTTTGCTGCTGTTTGGTGAAGGATCATGTGCTACAATGAGCCAGACTGAAATGAAACAATGAACTTGCAGTCTGGGCTGACAGGACGATGTGTTACGGCACAGCACAGGTCTGCGGAGCATGAGAACGGAGCAACAAAGGCACAAATGTCAATGCGCAAAGAACACAAATGCAACAAGAAGTGTAACCAGTGAGAATTAATCAGTTTGACTTGTTAATTTAGGGTGAGCTGCCTGCGTGTGTGCGACTCTTTGTCTTGTGCTTTCTCTGGGCTCCTGGTGCTCGGCTCCATATGTCATGGTGAAGTGAGACGTGCACGATCGAGGCAGACTGCAGTCCATTATCGAGTCTGATTCAGAGTATTGGAAAAACATAGTTGTAGAGATAAATTTCCAAGACACGGACACCGCGGAGCGCCGAGTTGGAGGGGCTCCATAAAACGCGCTCAATTGACAGCAGGCCTTGTGGCAGCAGACAAATCGCCCTGGCTTATTGCGATGTGCTGAAAGAGAATGCCAACGCTGTGTATCCTTGCCAAGATGGATATGCAGACGGCAAACTCTGCACTGTTTGGGCGGGGCTCCCTCGCTCACAGCAAACAAATCAGAGTGCCGAGCCTGCGTCGGACTTGACGTTGCTTTGTTTCCTTCTTTGGCAGATGTCAATGGAGCTTCTACCTCTCACCTGCCAGTTCAGAATGCTGCCAGTGTTTGGCCTCTGTGGCAATATTTACCCTCAGAGCGCCGTGCGCTGAGCGGGGCCTAGATGTGAGAGAAGCGGGTTTATAAAATCGCTCATAAATGTTTAAATGGACTGAGCAATAGCTTCTCTGAGCCTTTGTCAAAGTGCCAGCAGCGAGGCACTTAAAGAGTTTGTCTTGGCAGCGATTTTTTTTTTCTTACTTACACAAAATAAAATAAACTATAAGATGATGAATTATATACAGTGTTGTCACAGTTTGAAGGCCTTGTGTGGTAAAGTTAAATGATGAGGTGTATATTATTTAAAAATTGACGAAATGATCAAATTAAGCGTCAAAGTGTCAAAACCAAATTTCTGATCAACAGGTTTCTTTGGCTACTTGGTGGTTGTGTAATCACTCACATCACCTCATGAAGTTGTTATTGTGAATGCAAACAGTTCCAAGAATATATGTATTCATCTGTCTCACCACTCTTCTTACAGGTCTGTTATTTCCAGACATAGGCATAGTTTTCTTCTTTGTTCCTGTTTTCTGTGCTTTGCTGCGGGGCAGGTAGCATACAGTGGGTTTGAGAGCTTTTAGATCGAACAATAACAGTAAAGTTTAAGGTAGTAAAACCAAAAGAATGAGCTGAGACATGCTTAAAATGCTGGTAGGACTGAAGGGAACTGCTTAATGAGATCAGATTTCTCTATATATGTAGCAACTGATGAACATTACACACTGCTAGCTATCTCATCCATTGGTATAAGAATAGTGATGAGGGAAGCTTTTATAACAAAATGTGTTTTTGAGCACGATTACACATACGCAAATGTAGCGGTGGCAAACCTTTGCCTCTATTATAACTTTTGATTTGCACTATTCACCATCATTTCGGTATGTTTGACCGTGCCCAGACCCTGGTAACTTTCCAGGCTCACAGTTCACTGATATCTGCGGAATCCATCCTCAAAGGCAGGGAGAAACATAAGGAAAAGCAAGCAAGTGGGCATGTCGATGAGGTTTTTAACACGCGGCAGATGCAAAACTGGAAGAAGAAGGTCGATGAGGGCCGCCGTGTTGATGTGCAGTAAACAAAAAACATGTGCGCCGCCTCCTGATCTACCGACACACACTCCCACATCTGAGCGTTCTCCTGTTATTGCTAATACGTCTGACCAGGACAAACTCCAGAAATGTCTGAAACCAATTTTATAAACATTGTCAACATGAGTGCATGTCGGAAAACTGCTTTACTAACTCTAACTGCTAACCTCTCTGCAAATACAAAGCCACTGATTGTAAGGTATTATTTATTTAAAACTGGAACAATCATCCGTTCATTCCCAGCGGAGTCTCTCAGTTGCCAACAGTTGTAAACCGTAGTTGTGGTGCGCAGCTGCTGTGTGAGTGCACCGCTGCTTTCATGTCATATTTCTATATGTGTCTGGCTGACAGAATGCATGCGTCCCTGTGTGAGTCTATTTGTGTTTGTGTAATAGTAGATGGATTGTGATGGCTTGTGTTGTGATTGGTAGATGGGTTGTGTTAACTTGTCTTGCCGGGGCTGTGCGCTGGTGCTATTTTTTATTGTGGGGATCTCATTCAGATACGTATATAGTGCTCCATAAATCCTGGCGCTGCAAGAAAATGCCAGTCAAAGTTCACGCTGCTCATGTTCATTTCATGCTCGAGTGTCCAGCTCCACGAGCGAGGATGAGTGTGTGTATTGATGATGTGCGAACGTGCGTGTAAGTACTAGAGGAAAAGAAAGAGATGAAGCACATTCAGAGTCCCTCCATCCTTTCCACTTTGCCGTAGAAGTCATCCATCTTTCTGAACTTAACTGCTACCAATTTATGATTGCATTATTATAGTCAGTGTTTTATCTTCATTCCAGCACACAGGCCTAGTGGTGGTCTGGTTAATGGAGAAGGTGATGGAGAAGGTGACTGGCCAGTGCCATTACTATGGTTCTTGCTGGGCTTAGCTTTAGGGTGAATATGATGAAAATACAAGCCCTCCCTAGCTCTGATTTTAGCCGTGCTGGATGAGTCTCTGCTCATCATGTGCTCATATGATTGTGTAACTGATCGTAAACTACAAAAATACACTCAGGTAGCAGCATAATTATGGGCCTGAAATATTACATCACCAAACTAGAATGGCATTCAGTAGAGTGCATACATGTACGTCCGCCAACGCCCATCCGCTCACTCATGAACTCATATTCAAATCTACTAGATCCAGATTTTGATTTGATTCCACGCCAAATTGCACACACTCATCAATATCCAGTAATTGCTCTCTGAGAAATCAAAAAATGTTGAAAAACGCCATATCTAAAAAAGTTTTTTGCTAAAAAGGTTGCTTGCATGCACCACCCCTCCACAAACTTTCAAGGATATCATTTTTCGTGTAATCCTGCAAACAAACAAAAAACACAGACAATAACATAACCTTCTCGGTGAAACATCAGATCTGCATCAGCTTGTCTATCTCCTGAAAGAGAAGTATCACAAGGAAAGTGGAACATGTTTGTGTTTTGCCATTCTTGATTTTACTTAGCGATTTGCCTGCTGACATTTTCAAGGAAATAGCACAGACTTGCAAAAACAGCAGCGAAGTTGCTTTTATTACCTCGGACAAAAATGTGCATCTGAATTTCTCAATAAGCGGAACAACTGGAAAGGTCAACCTCAGCTGTATGGATTTTCATAATGGATTTCCACCAGAAAAAAATTCAATCGAGACACAGCAGCAGTGTTTGTTGTCCATGACTTGAATTAGTTTTCCTGCAAACTGGTGCACTTGTGATACTGTTTCTTTTTTGAAAAAAAAAAAAAGAAGCTTGAGTTGCCTCCAAAGTGTTTTCATAGTGATCGGAGATATTTTCATCCCTTCTAGGCAACAGTCACGTTAGATAAGCTTCTAAACTCAGACTCCCTTTAGATTTTATGACTCATCCCATTATTTGTGCAGATAAGATAAGATTCTTTTGTGCCTTGAACACACAGCAGCAAAGTAAAAAAACACATATTGATATACAGTTTAAAAAGACATTACAAAATCCACTGCAATACAATAAAATCTAAAAATATTGCAAAATTATGTTACCATTAATTTAACAGTAGTTTCATTACATAATAAATTTAGTTTTTCTAAGAGAAATGTCGTGGAGTTTATAATGTCTCTGTGTTGTAGTGTGTTCTTAGTGATACAGATATTTATAAAACTATAAACAAGGCCAACGTAGAACTGATAACTGATCAAACACCCCGGGCAGAATTTCTCTCTCCATTCTCCATAAAGCTTCTTTATTTTATCTTTAATTATGAACAAGGGTAAGTAATTCTGGGACTCTGATGTTCATACTTGACATTGGTCTTAAACTGAATTCATGTTGGTTCTTAAATTTAAGTAACTTTTGCAGAAACCCCGATACAATGATGAACTGGCACTAATGTCCACATTAGCACTGTTACAGTAAACTCGTGCTCTGTGGAGGTCACTGGCGTTCTGACAGAGGCAAAATTAGCATAATTACATTTACATTCAGATCAGCAGAAACGTCCTGTCGTGAGAAATGATGCCATCTTGAGCTCGTCATCACTCCCAGTGGACGGAGTAAACCTTCCCCCGTCTCTCTCCCATGAACCGACTCCCATTAATAGATCCGTCCTTTATGCTTCCCCACTTGTTACTGCCGCTCTATTTTATGATGTCACCCTCTCTCCTGAAGAGCTCTGGGCTGTTTTATCTCCTTCATGTGTGTCGGGCACTTAAACTTAAACCTCTCTGTTTACGAGTCCCAAACTGCCTCTCCATCCTCTGCGTTTGCTTCTCAGTATCAGCTCAGCATCGCCTGTAAAAGCTGAGCCGTCCTCGTTGTTCTGGGGTGGGTGGGTGGGTGGCGGGGACTCGCTGTCGGGCCTCACAGTGCAGACCCCCAGCTAAGTGCCTGACTCCGATACTGTGTGTGAGAACAAGCCTGTGAGAGAGTTTTTGTGATATGTATATGCCTCTTTAGTGCATTTTTGCGTAGACACGTAGACACTCACAACTGCCTGCTGATTGGGTCTTTTCAGTCATGACATACCCTTCGCTGATTTGTCAGGCCCCTATCACATGACCCTCTTCTGGATGAAAACAACAGCCATTAGCCTTGACCACCAGTGTGGACGTCAACATGGATAATCAATTACAAGCATTACTGACCATGTTATCTTTGCTACAGAGAAACCCAACTCTCTGCGGAGAGAAAAACCTCCCTCATTAACTGGGAGAAATGATACAACTACTTACATGTGTAGGAGTCAAACTATCATTCTAGCAATCTACAACTATTCCTGTGTCCAGCGGTGCATGCATGCCTTCCTGTTTACAGACGTGTCTGTATGGATGGGGCTGAAAACTGATCCAGAGCCAAAACTCTCTAGTGGAGATTGTTTTAGTTTGAATACTTTTCAAAGACAACTTGGTTGTATGGATGTAGCTAAACTAACTATTGTACTAGTTAAACTTTTCAGTTTTCTGAGAGTCCTGCGGGCTAATTGATGCTGCCTGCCATAATTGAATGTGGTTTGATTGCTGTGACATTTCCCTTTCATTTGGATTTCAGCTATTTCGTTTTTTCAGTTGTCAACATTAATGTGGTATGTTTGCTCTTTGTTTGCCACAGGCTGTTTGGCAGCAGCTCACCTGGTGCTCCTCTCCGATCGTAGCTTTGTTTACTGCTCTAAATTTATGCATCAAACAAAAACATTGCTGGAATGCTTTGAACGTGTCTGTGCAACACGGAAACGCTTCCCTCCCTCCCTCAGATGCCCGGTGAGAAGGAGGGAAGCTCTTGGGGAGCACACCTGTGTCTTTTGGCCTTGGTGAATTCCTGCACTGCTTTAATGCTGGGAGCAGGAGTGAATGCCACTGTTGTGTTCAGTCCTCTGCCGTGTCCAGCTCACCCACCCTCGCTTTATGTCCTTCAACTGCAGCAACTCATACGAGCAAAAAACATATAAAAAAAACAGGGTCATTCTCTGATGTATTGCAAGTTCGGACAGCTGGCGAGCCATAAAACTATTGTTTACTCGAGCTTTAATGTGTGGTTTTATTTACTCATACCTTGGCTACACTACTGTGGATATTTTTTTGAACAGATATTTTTCCCTCCATTTATAAAAATCTTTGTCCAAGCGACCTTCATTTAAAAAAATATCTCCATCCAGATGACAACACAAAAAGGACTACAAATGTTAACGAACATTGACTTCGGAAGGTGGAAAAATCTCAATTTCAGTGGGTTAAAATGCTGTTTGCGTGTGGAGGAGACGCCCAAAGACAGCGGAAGCCATGTGACCTTTTTGCCTTGAGTTCCGCTGCTCAGAAATAATTCACAGGATGTTAATTCCATCTTTTTTTGTAAAATTGACTGATTGATTTCGTATAAATGAACAATCTGTGATTTTCTCTTTTTTTCTTTTTCATGTGATGCTCCTGACTTCTCCGTGCCTGACCCGAAACACAGGTAAACACATCTCTGCACAAATGCATTCGGTTTCTGTAAAGCTGTCCTTCCTTTTTTTGTTAGCGTTTCTCCGCAAACATGTTTTCAGCCACTGTCATTACCACATTCTAGCTAGACGCCGCCCCCCTCCTCGCCATTCTGTCCATCCACTGACCTCTAGGCCTCCCATCAACCCACACTGGGTGCTTTCATCTCTTTTGTAAGCAAGAGGCTGTTTCGGCTGCGGTCTCCAATGGAGGGGTGAAACCGGGGCACACTTGAACTCCCACGGTAGCAGCCGCTGCAGACCACATTTGAACTGAATTTGAACTATACACCTGATTTCTGTGTTTCTATCCCTTTCATACAGTTTTCTCCGCCTCTTAACCACACCCACGAAAACGCTTACACTCAACGCACATTCATTTGTCGTTTTCCCGAGCTTAGTTGCCGCACTAGAAAAGTGGTTCAGAACAGTGTTTCCTGCTCGAGTTGTTGAGTTATAAAGGGTGCTGTAAAAAGCCCTACAGTAACCATTGAATTCCTTGGTGGCGCTGTGGGGATGGAGCGCTCGAGGCTCCTGCAGCCGCTAAACAATACTTAATTAGCTCATAAACAAAGGCCAGTGGGGGATCAGAGAGGGCAATCCAAGTGTCCTGTTCCTTTGAGCTTCTCCCACCATCAACAAAGCTCCTCTAATGGCCCCCGTCACTCCACTTGTTGTGTCTCACCGCGGTGTGCATCCTGACAACATAAAAGGCCCACATTCCAAAAAGAGACTCAAACAAGGGATGCGACCCATCCGCACCTCCCTTGGCCTTCAAAGCAACCCCCCGTCAAAACAGATATTGACATTGCTCCTCCGCTAACCCCTGCCATCTATGTTTGGGTCCCCATGGTGACCACGGCAGCTTTCATCTCGTCCCATTTAGCCTTGTGTCCGTGACTTTCGTGGTCAGTTTTATTGCGCTCCATTGTGTGACGCTGTGCTGGCATGCTGCTGGGAGCCTGCAGGGATATGCCTGACACAGGGGAGACTGTGCCAGGATCTGGAAAGGTTATTCAAGTTTGGCAATGTAGACAGGTGTGTATGCAGAGTGTGTCAGGTTGTGTGCGTGCCTGTGCGACACAGAGGCCTAATGTCTGTGTTTGTACTAGATTTAGTTGCACAGTTAGCATGTTTTTTTTTGTATGTTTGGACACGAGTCCCTCCAAAGAAAACAGACATCCACTGGCGCACGAGGACGGCCCCGGCAGCAGGTCGGAGGCATTCTCTGCTTGTTTGCACGGCCGTGTTATCATCTCCTGTTTCCTGTCAAAACAGGAAAAGACGGGCGAAAATGGAGGCTAGGAAAGTGCAGCCTTGATGTGTGTTGGCTGGATGTCCAGCTCTGCCTGACAGTGACCCTCCTGGCCAGGAAAAACAGACCCGTTTAGGGCGTAACCCGCAGCGAGCTACCTCATGGTGTTATTTTTATCACTTTTAAAAAGCACAGCGAGGGATGCTTTTCCCAGCTGTTGACACAGGTCTGGGTAATTTTTGTCTCCAAAACACAGTGCAGCAGATGAAAGAGGGAGACGTCCCATCTGGCCTTGTCCCATTGGCTGGCAGCCTCACATGAGTGTAGCTTCTGTTTAGGAAGGGAAATCCTTTTTGACATTTTATTAATCATGAAAGCGAGACACTCCTTTTCTTTGGATGATCCCCAGACCTCCATCACAATACCTTTTCCGTAATGCTGGAGTTGTCATGTGGTTTCAACCATCCATCAAAAAGATTTGTTCATTCTTTGCAACAGGATGCCGAACACACACACTCACACACACACGGCAGACATTGTAAATGCTCTTTTATTGGGGCACAACTTCTTGCGAGTACATTCCAGACAGTGGAGTCAGCTCTCGGTGTGGTGCAGGCGGTGGATTTCTGCTGATGGCACGGCAGGTAAAAGCCCCAGCGTCTGTAGCACTACGGCTAAATGAGAAGGCACGGACAAGGTGCACTGCACAAACAGCTGATTACTGAGTCAGCTAATTATTGACTGGTGAAAAATGATAAGCATCTCCTGCCTCGCTCATGCTCAGGGAGTCACTCTGTAAAACTGAGAGTTGCTCTTGTGGAATTCCAGGCGTTTGGTGGCAGAACTAAGTTTGGCTCTTTATGGGGTCTCTAAAAAAGAAAGAGCTGCTTGACACAAGAAAGCTATTGTTGGACAGACGGATTTCACCAAGCCTTGTTTTCTGTCTTTCATTTCCCAGCTATGTGTGTGACACATTGAGGCCTGAGGAACCACAACTTTAACTTATAACACACAAGGAGCAATAAGCCAAGTTTGACCTCACAGAGACTTATTTTCTCTATGAGTAACTGAAGACGAGACCAGACAGGTAAATGTCTGCAATATCTCTGTCAGCACGTAATGTTGGACAGGCAGCAGAGGTCTCCTCCTTTCTCCGTGACCCAGATTAAGATGCGGCTTGTGGGGTCGATGTCATCTGAAGGGAGGTCGGAGTTCATTTGTCTTTCCTGACAGACCTTCAGGTGGTGTTCCAGCGCTCTGGCAGAAGGCCACACCGCCGCTGACCTCCATGAGTTGCGCAATTAGTTCCCCTTTGACCCTGCAGTCCCACAATAAAACCATGAGCACGGACCGGGCATGCTTCTGCATCCCCAGACCCTCGTACATATCACTTGGTATGTGTGTGGGTGTGTGTGTCTGTTTGCAGCTTGAAAAGGCACTGACTGTAGCTTGTGATTCAATCTGACATGTTGTAATAGCTCTGACGTCCTTTGTCTTGTTTCAAATTAACAAAACAAAGAGACTGGAGACGTGCATAGAAATTTACATCCCTGGCTTGATGATATATGTGGCTACTCTCCATTCTCCACTCATAAATATATAAAAGATCCATTAGTTTGCATCAGTCTGCTGTAGACCACACATCTCTTTACTCCTTGAGTGACTATTGCTTTTTAACTGCTCTTAACTGTGTGTGTTTCTCTGAAGTGCAGTTAAGGCGCATCACTCAGGGATTATGCAGACAGACAGGTTCAGATAAATGCTTTTGTATCCTTGAGCCAAAAGTACAAATCACTGCAGGCTCCAGCTCTCGATTTTCACTTTGCTTCACATGTTCTGCCTTTTCTTTGGCTCTGAGCATAAAAATTCAGCAGTGAAACCTGCAGCTTTTCCGCTTTTGACTGCACAGGCTCTGCTGTGCTGTGACATTTCATACGAGCAGACAGAAAGCCCCCGAAGAATGGGAAGATGAGAATTCAGAACTCAACAGCTCCAAGGTTATCTCTTCACAAAGTAAAGTGACAGCAGCAGTGTCCTTGTCCATCCATTTTCATGTCCCTGGCATAAGAATGAAGTCAGTTTTGTAAGTTGTTTCCTGTTTCATAATTGGTTGTCCAAAGAAAAGGCTAGATTGGCAGTTTTTCTACACTTTTAGCTCCTGTCACCTTACACACAGATTTGTCAGACCCTTTTGAGGCTATTTCAAACAGTTAGTAACATACAAAGCTTTCGCAAATCCATCTGTATTCCCCTGTGTCTGATGGAATGTGTCTGAGCATTACTTTTTTCAGTATATGGCTGTAAGGAAACATCAGTCTGTCCGTCTCTTACTCAATATGTCTGTTGGTCCATCATTTGGGTTCATTTGTGCACTGACATTGTTCCAGAGATGTTCCTGTTGTTATAAAAGCTAAACTCCGCAAAATGTCTGGACCCAATTTTAAGTTTGATGTCAGAAAACAGCTAAGGTGTGTCCACACTGTCGTAGCTGGTAATAAAGCAGAATTAATGCTAATAAATGCAAATGTTTTCCTTGAACTATCACTATGAAAATTATTTAGAAAAACAGTCTGGCTTCCAGCCAAACCAATCCTCAGCAGCTCATTTGAATATTAAGTGAAATGGTTGGAGCAGCTTTGTGTTGTGGGCCACAAGGCCATCTGCAGGATGCTATTGTTCCTGAAAGACAAAGTGGTAAAATGTGCATGTGAAAACATTTTGATAAGCCAAGCAGTTTCTAGGATAGTGAATGAAAATCCTTTAGACTCAGTAAGTGGATTAGCGTGCGCTATTTTCCACCAAGACAGTTCAGCCTACTTCCTTATCTCACTAAGATTCAATAGAATGTGTCTAGACATCTCAATTAGCGAGAAAAAAAAACAAATCAAAAAATATACTGGATACTGGTTAGCGCTTATCTCTGTGTGTTTTCACTCTCAATTCTCTCAGCAGATTTCAATGTCTAGTTCTCATAAACAGAAAACTGTTTTCCATTAATATAACCCCCCCCCATGGGCTGATGTTGAAATGTCTATTATTAGTGAGAATTGTCTCCTCTGAGAAGTCAATGGCATGGTAATGACATCTTTCATGATAAATTTATACCCCCCCCTCCTCTCTGCTGTACCTACACTAGGCTGTTGCAAGGGACTGATTCCGCCACTCACGACTCGTCTGCTCCATTGTTCTGCCTGACACGCAGCAGCTTTGTCAGACACAAAGCGTGTCACTCTCTCAGAGATAATGCCGCTGCAGACTGGGAGCGGATGGGACAGCCCGGCTTAGTTTGGTTTGTGGTTTCAGCCTATGAACACACCAGGGAAGTTAAAACCAGGAGGGGACTTTAACGGGGTTCCATACTCCCTACGGCCTCTCAGCAGTCAGCCTGTTGCTCACATATGCACACTGGGACATGAGCCGATATGTGAAAACCGAAAACCTGTCGAAAGAGAAAGTGCTGCGCTCAACAATAAACACTTACTGTGCCTCGTTATGTGCCTTCTCCTCACACACCAAATCTATATAGTCACACATGTAGAGAGAGAGAGACTCCAACAGTGACAGTAAACATTCATGCATATGGCTTCTCGACAGTACAATTACTGTCTTGTCCATTCCAGGGGGAAAGTGGAAGAAGTAATTGTTGGAGGATACTCAATATTTCACCTTGTCACCACTTTCTTACCTCTTTATTTTCATGACCGGGACTACATGTATCTTTTCATCTCTGCACAAGGTGTCTGGGATGAATTATTGCAATAAGCATATAAAATGAGGCAAATATGCACCTTGTGAATTCATACATTAAAGCATATGTGCTCTCTAACGCTGCCACGCTGGCATGAAGAAAATATTTACATGTTGATCTAAAAATGATGAATTCTAATCATGTTGATGTGTAGACGGAGATTATTTTCCCACTATGGGCTGTGGAGGATGTTGATGAAGATACCATATGCAATTACTTCTGTTTGAGCATGAGCAACTCCCTTTGCATTTTCTCTGATAATTAACCATTCGTGTGCGCACTTGCACACCACACACTTTACGTTCTGTGTGGCTGAGGGAGTCCTGCGATGGAGATTAGTCATCGTAAGCTTTTGCAGCAGTTTGTTTTCTCTCTTAATAAACTGCAGGGAACAGGGAGTTTTCACCCCCCCCCAAAAAAAAACTCTCTGTAGAGCAAACTACAGTGAATGCAGCTCTTTGAGAGTGACAGTTCAGACAGAGGAGAAGCAGGTGGCTGAAATCACTGTGTATAGACTGCTTGAATACAAGTGAAGAAGGGGTTTGAGCTGCTGGAACTAACTATTGTATCAGGATCTGCTGCTCTGCATTGAGTGTTTCAGAGTGGGCTCTCGGACAAAAATAGATCTCTCAACCAGCTCCTGTGGATAGACAGGAATACTGAACACTCTTTCAGCCTCACACTGCTCTAATGAGGGCTGCAAATGCATGGAGCAGAGTTAACATTTTAATTCTGACCCCACATGCTCAGTTTTAGCTTTTAAATGAAAGTGGTTATATTATTTAAGAGTACTTTCGTGTTTTTCCAAAATTGCAGATGAAGGAATGTTTTTTATTATCTCTGAGAATGAGCCAGACAGATTTTTACCTTCCTCTCCCCTCTTCAACCTCTCCTCCCTCACTCCTCCTTCTGTCTTTGTTTTCACCTGCAGTTCACAGCAAATACCTGACTCCTGCCTTCACATCTCGCCTGTTGAATCTTTCATTATGCATTTGGGTTTGTTTCCACAGCCCAGCCTGGTAGGGAGAAAAGGAGAAAATGCCTTGAGAGCATCCCAAAGCCAAAAAATCTAATTCTAATTAGAGGTGCACAATTGCTGGCGCAAGCGTACATAAACGCAATCCGCAGCGTCCCTGGTGAGGACAACGTAGCATGCAGCTCTACTGCTGCCTGAGCTGCTCCACAGCAGCCGTAGTCAGGGAAGTGGAAAATATTTGAAGAGTGGGGGAAAAAGTAGTTCCATCCGTCTAGGTTATCTCTTGATGCGTTGAGCATTACTTTTTCACTAATGAGAAAACTTTGGAAGGATGGTTCACATTGCTCTCTTCACACAGTGCATTGTTTTAAACTCAGTATGAGATGAAGTATCGATCGCTCACCACTAAATGCCTAATGAAGACGTCTATTCGGCAGCTAAGAGTTAAAATCTCCTCAGGCTCACACTGCTGAGTCCAGCCTGGACCTCCCAACACTCGGCAAAAGCTGATGAGAGCTTGACGGATCTGGGGCTCAGGCAGTGACGGCTGCCTTTCGTCCACAGAGGAGAGAGAGGGACACAGAGAGAAAGAGAGACAGAGAGATACAGAGAGGGAGAGGGATGTTGGAAAGGGGGGGGGAGGGTCAGTGAAGTCTGTCCAAACAGTTTGAACAGGGCTTGTTTTCTTTATGTGTGCGAGTGAACAGGAAAAGGTAATTAACTGGCCAAGTGGTGAAAGGCTGGAGTGATGGATGGGTGTGGTGTAAAGAGACAGCCGCCACACACACACACACAGAAAAACACACACACACACACACAAACATATTTCTCCCTTTCATGTAGCCTGGTCTTGTGAACACTTATAAAAACATGCATCTCATTCTGCCGCAGTAAGAGCAGCTAGAAGCACCCACACACACACACACACACACACACACACAAGTGGGTCGACCATATGGAGCAGTGACACGATGTGAGGTCATCAGTGATATCACGCTGGTTTCGCAGAGTCATGAATGATTGCGCCTGACTCTTATCTTTTTTTAACTTGAGGGTCAGTGAGATCGATGGCCTTTTTTATTTTTGATTGACATCAGTTTTTATGGAGCTGCAGTGTAGTGCACGGTCACAATGAGCAGTGTCATAGTCCTTGTAAGCCCCAAAAAAACACATATGTCCCAGCAGATCTTATCATGAAAAAGGTGACAACTGCATTTTGAAGCAAATCCCGACTGCAGACTTTGCTCCACCCTGTAATTGTTCATCGGAGGATGTGTCAGGGTGATGTTCTGGACAGGTGGTGCTATCATGTGTTGAAAGTGTCACTAAGAGGTAAAGCCTATTTGCATTTTCTGTCAGCATTTCACTGACAGTGCGAGGGAGGAGAGGGCTAAATCACACGGGGGCAGACAGACTGACATCTGTTTCTGTGAGCTCCTAGTGACCAGATGCTCGGCGCAGGGAGACATGACTGAGCATTTGAGGGAATAACTGATGCAAAAAAATCTGATGGACTTTCTTTAAACAAGGTAATCGTCTGTTTGATCTAAAGGGAGGGAAGTTTGCTCACAGAGATGTGCTGTTGACTTTGTGAGTAAGCAGTTTGTCTTGGAGATTGTTGCAGAATTCAGTAATGCTGTCTTATCTCTGTGGGGAAAATTTTGTCACGAACTCTGTTTTGCAAAGTCAGCGTTAGAAAGTGTCAGTATGTCTTAATTTTGTTCTTTTGTTATTGCAGATATTGAAATATCGGCCAATATATATATATCAAAAAAATCTGGCAGTGATTCCAAGATGTTATTATCAAGCCCTTATGACAAAGAGTTGTAATTCAGGCTTGATATTTTACAGTTTAACCATAAACTTTAGCATAAATTGCTAATTAAAACTTACTATGTAGAACTTTGATTAAGAAAATGATTGAGTTTTTTATGTAAGCATAAATGCACATCTTTTCTGCATTGTGTAATCTGTAGAATAAAAAAGAAATTATATCAGGAAACATGCTGATACTGATGTGTCTGTGAAAGGCTTATTATCGGTCAACCAATAAATTCAGTCTATAGCAGCCTGGGAAAAGCAAGAGCAGAATGGATTTTGTAAACACAGCTTAGGCTCGGATGTTTGGTGTTTAAATGTAGCCGCACGTAGACAAAATGCAAATGTCAAATTATACTCGAGAAGCTGCAGAAATGTTTCATTATTATTTGATGGACTCTAATTAAGAAAAGTTTGAAATTAGAAAATGAAGCAGCCATAGTTTTTCACACAGCGTTGCAGGACGAGTGAATTCATTACTGTAGTGCTGTGTGCTTTTTGTCTCAGGAAGTATTACCAGCCAAGTAATGACAGTGTACTTGTGTTCCTGCAGATACTGTTGCTTTGTTTGCTGAACGTCTTATTGCGGGTTTGTTTAATCTTGTCAAGTCAGCAGACTGACGAGGGCAGACATCTGTTTGATGTGATTTGGTGAGCCGTCCCGTTTCGTGTTCAACCAGATTTTGTTCCCACAGAGTTAAGTAGCATGCTAGTGTGACATCCTGAGTCATTGTCTTCTCTGCCTCCGAGCAGGCAGTGGTTAAATTTAATGGTCTGTATCCGAGATCTGCTGCGGCACTAAAAGCACATACCTGATATCTAATCAGAGTCACAGGCCCTCCAGCTCTCCCCTGCTTCAGGGGATCTGAGTCCACGTGGCGGGTGTGCAGGGCAAGTTCAAGAGGTGGTGGGAGTAGTTGGGGGCAGAAGGCGATTACACTACTGGATGTGTTGCTTTTTATCCTGGGAATGTAATGGGTCTTAATGCCCTTCGCTCACCCGGGGAAAGGCCAGCAGCTGTGCTCGTTTTTCTCCGGCTTGGCTGTCAGAGCGAGCAGGGGCTACCTGTGGGAAAGCAGGCCTGCTGGAAGCTCTCGTCCTCTCCCCGGGATCTGGAACTGTGCTCCTGCGGTTTATTGGAGGGGGGGGGGGGGGGGCAATCCCTTTGAGACCTACGTAGACGGTGTGTGGTTAGGGTCAACACTGTCTCAGGCCAAGTAAACAGAGATGGCTCCTTACAGGGAAGCAGAGGAAGGGAAAGCTGGTTAATAGGAGTTGAAAGGGCATCGGATTTGGCAGCTGCTGTGTGGTCTCGATTTTACAAGAAATGCAGTCATAGGAAGTACTCAAGAATGGTGACGTGTAAACAGGACTGGTGCTGGTGTGAATAAAGTTTAGTGCGGACAGATATAAATGAGCATGGTTTGCACTGACTCATTTTGAGGAATGTTTCCGTGCTGATAGAATAATGAAGGAGAAACGTGAAAGGGGAAGGAAGGAAAGGAAAACCGACTGAGCTGTTTAATCGTAAAGTCAACTTTCACGAGTTCCACTGGCTTGTGTTCCCGTTTAATGAACAGTCAGATTGAACACAGAGGATCGAGGAATCGTCTGCGTCTTATTGCTGCGGTGTCAGTTCTGGACTGGTTCTGCACAATGACAGATGTTAGAAATAAGATGGTATTCATATCCAGCAGAATGCCACAGTGCTGGCAGCTGTAAAACAGTTCACATCTGAGCTGAGGAGCTGAGGAGCTGCAGGCTACAACTTTTCACTTGATTTTCTTTTTTTCTTTTTCATCACCAATGCACATTGATACGCTGTTGCTTCATTTCTCTTTCTGACACCGCTGCAGTGGAGCTTTTATGTCTGGGAAATATCTGTTGGGCTCAACTGGAATAGAAAATATGGTTTCCCAGAGTATTTTACTTTCAATGGAGCGTGCCTAAAAGTCTCTCGGCTATAGCGAGGGGCCTCATGCATTTCAAATCACTGTGACCTCAGCCTGATTTATATCTAGGCCAGTGCTCCACTACTGAGGTGCATCAGAAGCCGAACACGGAAATAGTCGGATTTGGCAGCTTCACTTTGTCTGGGTAGAGAGAAGGTAGCGGACGAGATGAGGCAAATGAGGTGTGATTTTTTTGGGAAAATTCGAATGTTTGAGTTTGCCTGGTTGTGTTTTCACGGGAGAGAAATCATGCGCACCCTCCTCCCTGTCCCCACATCCATAAGTGGTTACGGCTGAGCTTGTTTCCATCAGCCTCTGGGCACGGCCTGTCTGCGATGACACTCTCCATCAAGCCAAAGAGACAGTCAGTTAGCTGGGTGGCTCTCTCTCCTGCCGCGGCTGCCCTGGTTTTCATCACAGTTAGTGTGAGGGACACAGACAAACTTGGGTCTCTAAGGGCTGCGAAGGGCTCATTCCACAGGCACATGCAGGGCTCGCTCTCCTCAGTGTGCTCGCAGTGCACACCTCCTTTCCATAATAAGGGCACAGCATCTGACTGCATTTGTCCCCAGAGTTTAATAAAGATCACTGCTGACAGGCAGTAAACCAACACAACCACCCACAACCCTCCAGGCAAGGGCCACAACCTCGGCCTACACCTCCTCCCACCCCTCTCTCTCTCTCTCCTTCTTGCTGTCCTCTCATCCTCACTTGTGCACTTTGAGTCTCTCTCACTCCGCGCGGATATAGACTTCGGATTCAAAACCAAAACCATCTCGCACTTGTGCAGGAACAATGGCTGAGGAGTCCGAGCCCTGAAGTAGCCCCACTCTTCGCCGCTGCCGGAAATGTTTTGAATATTTAAATTGTTTCGATACAGCGCATCACACACTTCTCTTTGCAGCAGCACTACTCTTCACACCCACTTGCACCTGTCAGTAATAGATCATATGGATAATAAAAGAAACAATATGGCTTCCAGGCTGGCTGCACTCATGTGTCATATGTTTCATGTTTTCAACTTTAATGCTCATGCACAAGCTCTCAAGCTGTTAGATTGAACGCAGGAGCACGAACACGAGAGTAAACTGTGAAAGCAACTAACCACTTTTCACCTGCTTTCCCTGAGCGATATGTGAATTACATACTATATTTATCCCTTCTCCCACCCTATAGATGGACCCTGTGGCCTTCAATTTCACCACATCCACATGCCTAACATCGTCATCATCGTCCCCCATCATCTCCATAAGCCTTGTGGCCGTGACCCTTTATTCACTCCACCGGGCATAAAGCTCACCGACAGCTTTACAGGAGCAGCCCGCTCTCTAACCTCCAGAATGCTAACTGAATAGCAGATGGTCTCAGCTTTGTGTGTCTTTTTATTAGCTCCCCTAAATCAACACCTAACAATGCACGGAGAGGAGGGAGGGGATTGATTTCTTCCATCTACCGGTGCCCCGAGGTGGGTGAGAGCTGGTCTGAGAGGGTAAAGGGTGTCGGGGTGATGGAAGGGCGGAGTTGACTGGTTGTGACGTCGCTTTAATTTCCTGTCTGGGAAGCACGCACATGAAACCAAACCAGACCAGTGCACAGACCATATCAGGCTGCTGTGTTTTCTTCTTTTCAGTAGCTCTGTTTCCCATTTCACACCAATTTGTCATAGGCTGTTTCATGTTATTTCAGCGGAACTCTCCTGTCATGTGCATAAATATGCTGCCTGAGCGCAACTATGGCATCCGTTCACGTGGTCAGGATCAAGCAGCATTAGATATCATTCCTAAAAGCTCAATCATATGTCTATTTTAAGCTTCTTACATTTAAATCCATCCCTCATTTATATATATGAACATTCTCTTTGCTGCTCTTGATCTCCCATCAGCCAGTCATCCACACATCAGCGTCCTCATTCCCAGTCAGATTTATGAGAATTTCTGCATCCTAAGTGTTTTCCTTAGTTGTGCCTGCATCCTTTCCGTGCCTGACCATGTGTAAAGTAAGTAGCCGATATAGTAAATTATTTACCACAACCACTCAGTTAACATCAGGCCAGTTCAATCACAGTCCAACGCATCCTCCTTTAAGTAAGGTGATGATATGGAGATTATGGGTACATTCAGTGCAATCCAGCGAACATTACTTTCTGTCCATTTCTGAGAATACAGGAAAATGGACAGACAGCAACTGTGCATTATTTCCCAGCGAGGTTGCAGTAAGGTTATGCGATCATATTATTCATACTCTCTGTGTGTGTACGCACAGAAGTCTGAGTATTGAGCTGCTCTCATACGGAGGAGATTTAGAGTCCCTCGACCTGCGTCTCTATGGTCTCTGGGTTGTAGCTGTATTAAGTGGCGCTGCATTAGTGCAGTGGATTGTTGTTTCCCCGCCGCTTCACTCCTCCTGATCACCTCGGAGGTTCCACAGAGCAAAGGCCTCATAAACATTTATGTATCGGCTGTGGGCTCCCGTCTCAGGCCATGACTCCACTGGGCAGAGGCCTAGTGCCCCTTAATGCCTCTTAAGAGACTGCCTTGTTGGTGTGTGTGTTTGTGTGTGTGTGTTTGTTTGTGTCACTAAAATCAGAAAGTTACTTAGATTTGATTTGGCAAACTTCTGATAGCTGTGTGTGTCCCCGCTGCTTCCTGGAGGAGGTAGTTATTTTCACATTTGGTGGCTCATCATATGTTTTCATGCTGGGACACTTATCATATGTAAATTGTATAGCTGTGGGCACTAGAGTCCGCTCAGCTGTTGTTGTCTATTGTCATTCCTCCCAAGCAGAGATGGACACCCTAGGGGGGCGTTCTTAGAGACAAATCAAAAGGACAAAACTCTACTGGACACCGTCTTAAAAAGCAGTAACTAGCTGGAATTTTCATGGTCTTTTTTTTGTTTGTAAAGCTTCACTAAATAAATAAAATACACATTTTGTTTATTTTAGAGAAGAATGCCTCTGTGGGGTCTCTGGCTAATCCCTCCGAGCTAAGATTTCTCCTCACATTCGTCTTGTTTTGGTCCCAGCAGACTCTATGAAATGAGCATATGCCTGATTAACCTGATCAACAGTCTAAAGTTGCATGCAGGCGAAGCCTTTGAGTCTAAACAAACAGCCATCCTGAAAAAAGGAAGTGGTTAAGGCAGGGAGTGAGGGTCCCAGAGGGCAGCCAGAGACCACACTGGTAGCAGATCACTGACGCACATGGAAAATGTGAACAACACACAGGAAATCCTTTCAAAAGAGCAAACGAGCAATTTGCTTGAAATCAATGTGTTTCATGCGTTAAGTGTGTGTGTGGGCATATCGTGTGTGGAGTTACAGCCTCTCTTTTGTGTTCGTTTTGTCTGCAGGACCCTGGATATGCAACATTTCTGTTGGAGCAGCTTCAAACACCTGGGAGCCATGACGCTGGTGTCAGCTGCTGCCAGGTGTGCTCCACGCCTCTGCACCAACTGAGGCAGGAGGCCTTGCAGACGCTGAATGCTCCCGTCCTCACCTTAAGCCCAGACATGGCAGCCCTGCCCACCACATCGTTTTTACCGCAGCCTTCCAGATTCACCATGTCGTCCTCAAGTGTCCGTGCAAAACAGCTGTCCAAAGGCCAAACCATCACACACAGTGTCCTGCCCCTGGGGGAGAGGCGCAGGGTGCCGGGCTGGTCTCAAAGCCCCTCGGTTTCTTCAGGGCCCAGCGTCCAGGTGACGGTGGCAGGAGGGCAGATCACCGGATCCCTGAACTCTGTCACCATCCAGGCTCAGCAGTACCTCGAGGGCATGTGGAGCATCTCCAGGGTCAACAACTTCCTCCCTCAGCCTAAACTGGTACAACTTTAGTTTTCTTGTTTTTATTACATACCTTTGGAAGCAATTGGAAGGTATTCTACAGTAGACTGAGCTTCACTTCACTTCATTGTAAAGAATATGCAGTAATGTAAACCCTGGCTACTTGACTTCCTTTTAACCTGAGTTGACATTAATTAAGTTGAAATAATGGCACAACACCTTTTTTTCTGCACACAATGCTGCAGTGCTTGTCAGGTCAAGTCTTGTCAATACATTTGTTACATTTCAGACCTTCAGAGACGATGGCGCCCTGCAGAGAATCTGCGAGTCAGAGCTCTGCAGGAGTGCTGACCTCTCATTCCTCAGTAGTCAAGGAGCCTGAGTGATTTGGGGTCAGAGGTCATTGCAACACTAATCTGCTGACCTCCTCCTCAAGGGCATTTCAAATGACCACCCCACAGCGCCACAATAACTCTTCTCTCATGTTGGATAAGCATTAGTCTGTTTGATGTCTAGAGAGTTTCAAAGGTCCTGGGGTTTGCCCTCAGTGTCATGGGAGCTAATTATTAGCCTTGCTGTACCTTCTTTATGACTTTTAACAGTTTAGTTGCACATGTTTGCAGGTTTTGTCGTAATGTAAGTTGAACAAAGTGTTGACTATGATTTCTCACATTGCTCCTGACATACTGATGTTTCTCTTCTGGATTAAGACCTGACTAACCTGTGACAGAGTACACCAGGCAAACACCTATGTGCTAACGTAATCCAACCCCTGCACTTTCATATTTCCCATCAGATTCATAAGTTGTAAATTCAGCCACTTCACTTCTAGCTGTGTTGATAACCACAGTCTCTTATGGGTCTTGGCAGTGCTAGTCCTTCCTTTCTGCTTGGAAATTGAAGACAGATTTTCACTCCTCCCTTTAATGTCAACAGTTGCCTGTAGAGATGGTTTATGTGAGGCCATCAAAAGCTTTTAACTGCATGTACGCAATCTAGGGCAAATCAAACAGCCTGGCACAGAAGGGAGCGGCTGACTCGTGTTCTCTATCCACGTGTCTAAAGGCAATTAGTGGCCCTTGGAGCTGCGATGAGTTGCTCAATGCCACATAGCTGAGGCTCGGGCCCTCCTCAGGCTGTGAGAGATGTCCCTTCAGGACACAAAATTACACATTCAGCAGAAAAGGGTTTTATTTTCTCAAGCTTGTTTCTTTCATTAAAGCCAGATCTTTCAGAATGACAAAAACCCACAGCAGCCCGTGAGGATTGGGAGTTAACACTGAGCCGAAAGGCACTCGTTTTAATTCATGATTCCCTCTTGGTTTCTTTGTAGGGAGAGCATGCAGTGTTGTTCAGACAAAGAAGCTTTGGACTTCGTGTGTGCAGAATAAAAAGCAGCCTGGGGCACTCCCACATACAGCCCATTATAGGGCACCTTGAATCTTCCATTTGGGAAAAGGCTCTGGTTAACATCTGGAATGATGTTTGTGGTCACTGGAATCAAAACTGACTCCCTCTTTGTAAACTGGCTGACACTGTTTCATGCTGCTGCCTTGAATTCTGCACCTCTTTGAGAAAGTTGGTTGCACCTCGAGAACCTGATGCAAAACCTCAGCTTTGACAAACATTTACAATTCTTTTATTCCTGGTGTAATTGTCCTTTTGAAAAAGAACCTTTCAATAAAAATAAAATGTATCCAGGAAAACCATAGACTATATATAAAGATCAACGACACGTTTCCACTTCCTCCCACTGCCCAGAAATAAAAGTATCTCGGATACGAACACTGGCAGAGTCTGCACAGTAGCGATTGGGGGATGGAGCTGAGATAGCACTGTACCATCGATAAATGTGTTTGACCAATTGTGAGTCAGTCTCCGCTGTCAATGGATTTTATAACACCGAATTAGTGATTGAAACCAAACTTAACACAGAGGCTGGGTTTATGACGCGTACTGCAGCCAGCCAGCAGGTGGCGATTGAGATGCTTTGGCTTCACTTTTGGGGAGCAGCCATTTCATCCACCTTTATATACAGACTATGAGAAAAACACATTAGAAGCAGTAAAATGCTCAAAGCAAGCAACTGATTGACCCAAATTTGCGATTCTCTCTTTGCTCCATGAAATCCACAATGACTTGTGTCTACAAAGACCAAGTACTCTTAACCTATGAGGGTTTCCGTTGGCATGTTAGCTGCGGGCTGCCATGGTCTGCTCCTTTGCTATTAATGTGAAGCCCAGCAGATGATCTTGGCTGCTGCTACTCTGGTGCAGCTGGGCGTGCATGGCGACGTGCCACTGAAAGTGACAAGAGAACGTTGCAGGAAAGGAAAGAGATCGACAACACTCCCTCCTTCCAAACGGAATCAATTAGAAAAGCTATGTCTGGATATGTGCTTAAGGACAATGGACGTTTTCTGTCAAGAGCGATGAACACAAAGGCGTATTTTCAGTTTTCTCTCCTGGTAGGACTCCAGTACTGTTAGCAGTCCATCACTGGTTTCTGTTTGGTATAGAGGCCAGCCAAGCCTGACAGGCAGATTAACACAGGGCCTATTTCTCCTCTGCAGTAATCGTCTGCTGACCGCTGGGGTCAGAGGTCACCGGGGAGTCCTGGTGGTGTTAAGGAGCGGGGGGTGGTGGTCCACTGATAGGATGCCGGTCTGTTCTCTTCACCTCAGACTACCTTCAATCTCTTTTCTCTCTTTCCACTCTCTTACACACTCTTTCTATTACCTCCACATCTCTCCCCCCACTCGTTTCTCTGCCTTTTCTTAACAGTGGCAAAGGGATCAGGGAGGGCTGGGGGTTAAAGGATGGAAGGCCAGCTCATTACCGACTCTCAGTGTAAACGGCCGAGCACACATGGCTCCACTGACAGTGCCTAATTACCTGACTGGGGGATAGATCGTACTTTCAGCCAGAATTAGGGTCCAAGGCTGCAGAGAGCAGCTTGGCCGAGGGGCTTAAGTCCCCTGTCTCAATACCGAAGGGAATACGCTTTGATAGGCGCTGTTATGGGCTCAAGAGTGTGCGTGTGCTTGCCAGTATGTGTGTTTGATTCTGAGGCCACAGCGCAGCCCCACCTGTGACCAGCTGTCCCTCTATGTTCCTGAAAATCAGCTGCCACTTGATTTAAAAAGCGACACTACACCCGCCTGATCAGTGACAGATTTGATGAGCTATACATGTCAACTTCCTGTTCGGCTGCTTGTCAAGCGCTGCGCTCTTTCATGCCAGAGTCTAATGGGTCTACTTTCCTGGTATGCATCAAGTTCCTAACCTGGCACTTGCACCCGCATGGCGTGAGGCTTTCTGCTCCGGCGGCTGCATGAGGATCTGTACTTGGCTCATTTCAGCCCACTTTTTTCCATGGTGTTCCTCCCAAGTCATAACTTCACACACGGCAGCTTAACATCTGACTTAGCCTCCATGATGAAATCTCAAGAGAGCCAAAAAACCAGAGCTCCGAAGCAAGAATGTCGATTTTAACTCAGATAACAAGCTCAGAGGGAAGAAATGGGAATTCATGTCATGCGCTCGCTCTGCAGGTCCTCTTCTTGACAAATGTTCAGCGAAGCTTTTCTGGGAAAAGATGCATGAAAAGCACCCAAGCTTTAATATAGCAACACATTGTAGTGCATGTAAAGCTAACATTGCAGAGCAATAGCCAAGCCTCTCATGTGAATGTCAGAATGTAAGTATGTCCTCACATCCTGATGTATAGCGTTCACATGTCAGGCTCGGCATATAAATAGCACAGCTGTCGGCCTGTGCTGACAAATGGCAGATAGTGGAAGGCCGCACACTTTATAAAAAAGATTGTAAAGGATGTTATTTTAGTTGCCAAACATGAATCTGGGACAAACACCCAGGTGGCAAATATGCAGACGGCCTAAGCGGCATTTATAATACACACAATAGTGAAATGGCACTAAGGCGGGAATGGCGTGTGTGTACTCAATTCAAGGTTGTTGCTGATTGCACAATGCTAAAGTACAAGTGTTGTAAATGTTTTTAATTTATTTAATTTCTGATGCTGAAAACCCAGAGCACTCCTTCCTGTCAGCTGCTATTGATCCCCATCCTGCAGGATAAACTAGCGGCTCCGCTGGGGATTAACCTTTTGTCAGTGTGGCGACTCAAACTGAAGTGTAGTCTCAGAGTTTGCTTGTGGCTCATGTAATCAGCTCTGTGTGCTCCTTGTGCTGGACCGTGAGCAATCAGTAACCCAGAGCCGGCTCCAGTGCTCAGGCTGAGCTGAGATGCTCCTTTGTCCAGCAAACAGAAACAGAGGCCGGAGGGGTTAGTGTATGAATGGCCCCTATTTTTGTCTGGACTATATATTTGTTGCTCTGCATTAAGACGGCTCCATACCGATACTTAACTTAGACTACATCCTCACTACAAGGTTTTAGTTTAATGCTATGTTTATGCCTGGGATCCACACTACTCTAAAATTTCGGGCCCCTTAAACTGAAAAGCTTTGAAAACTCCTGGGCTGCGTTGTAGCATGAGCAGGCAAAGATGGAGACATTTGTACACAATGATGCACTCACCCACATTCACCTCCTGACTGGGCATGACTCGATTCCAGCGGTGAAGGCAAACCTTTCTAAACAATTACTGTCAGCAACAGTTCCACCTTATCGTCCTTTCAAGAAAAGGAATCCATCATTTTGGTTTTCATCATTGTTTCTCGTTGGTAGTATTTTCTGTAACTAAGCAACCAGCTGCAGAGTCGACAATCTGTTCCTGTTTACACCAGTGTGTGTGAATGGTCATGTGATATGTGTTTTCAGGTGTGTTTGCAGGGATGGAGATTAAGGTGCTAAAACGCTGTTTTTAGTGCAACTGTTATCAACTATCAGATATCATAGAACACATAATGCCACTTCTTATTTGATGCAGTAGATGCAAAGAGCAAATTATCTTATTTATCTAGTTTTTTCTTCTATATTCAAATGTTAAACTGCTTTTAAAGCCTTTAGAAATCTGGTTAATACTTTTTTTGTCTTTCTCTAGCTTAAGTCTCTCTTCAATGATGAAACTGATTTAGCTGTTAATGACCTGCTGCAGCACATATGTAAAAAATACGTAATATAGGTGATATACCCAGTGTAGCTTTGGCATCACTTACCAAAGCCCTGGGGCTGGAGTGAAGCATTTCACCTTATTTTACTCCTCTTCAATTACCAAGCTTCCAGAGCAGGGTGTGCCCCTGCAACCACAACTCCGATACCTAATAAACATGGAAACTATCATATAAACACCTCTCACGTTGATTGTATATTGTTTCTCCCTTTTGAAAACTGCAAGTAGATAGTTTCGACTTGACATGTGAGACGACATGCCCCTCATTCCTGTTGAGTAAACTGCCAAATTAGTCATGGAGGTATATGTATAATGGGGAGCAGAGTGAAATAAAAAACGCTGCTTATTTAATTACTAATTAAATGTGGGTTATCACTTAATTACAGTAGGCCATAACCAGATCAAGCCGGAGAGTGTTGCCAGAATCAATGAATGGTGCGGCGGTCCTCGCTGTTCTGTGGGGAGCTCTCTGCTGTGGATACTGCTGACTCCCGCTAACAGGAGCTGGCCGCAGCAGCTGCCCGTCCATCTGTGGCTGAGGGAAAGTAAATGGGGTGGAAGGAAGGTGGGCAGGAGTGACAAAATCTGTAAGTGTTGGCCGTGGTCTTATCTCTGTATCTGTGTGTCAACAGGCCGCTGGTTTGACGGGGGATCCAGTCATGGTTGTCACAGCGTCAGAGGCCCCAGTCACCACCATGACCACCACCACCAGCAGCAGCAGTAGCAGCAGCAGTAGCAGCACCCTGACGCCCTGCCGACTGGGGAGCTCCAGCCAACCGGGACTCCCCGCGCCCGTCTACGTTACCGCTGCCTCCCCCTCACCCTCCTCATCTGCAGCAGCCTCCTTCTTCATTAGGTAAGCAACCCCCCCGTCTCCGTCCTGTCAAATCACACCACGGCTGAGTCTGTCAAAGCGTAGAGAGATAAGATTGAGCTGTTGGTGGTAAATGAAGTGTTTAGTGTTTATGCGAGCTTGTGTGTATAACACACCTGCATGCATTCAAGCTTCAGTGTGCGTGCCTGTGTGTGTGAAGGTGTGTGTGTGTAGGTGTACAATACAGATAAGTGTGTACAGACATGCCTTCAGATGTCTGCAGAAGGTCATGGTTCACGGTGTAAACATCCATGTGGGGCACCTATTCCATGGAGATGTTGTTCTTGCCATGGTTGAATTATAGCACACCTTGGGATACACACCATCATGGGACTAAATGAACCTTTGGTTACAGGCACCAGTGCCCATGAATGGTTAATAGAATTATATAATTCAATAGGAGGGAGTGTCTGAAAAGGGGCTTAGGTTAAAGCTGTGTATTGTCCTGAGGTATTTCATGTTTAGTTATTTTACCTCTCTGTTTTGCTTCTTCAACTTCAAACTCCTGATTTGTCCAGCTGCACGCTCAATCCTCCTGCAGCTGCAGAGAGGCTCTTCCCTTTCTGTTGGTGGAACCATTTTGTCTCCGGTGTTTTTCAGGCTTTTTTTTTTTACCAACACTGCTTGGCTCTGGTTTTGTTGTTGCCCCGGAGAATACTTCACCCTCTCCAGGCGGGTGGACGGCTGGTGAAATGTGCTGCATTGTCATTGATAGATTCCCTGGCAGACTGGTCAGTGCATACATTCCCTGCCTCTTCTCTCTCTGAGGAGTGCTGTGCCATAATGAATGTTGGCGAAAGAGAAGCTGACTGAGAATGATGCATGGGGCCATTGAAGCTCCGCACCACGGGAGGTGAAGGGACTTGTGGAGTGTGACAGGAAGCCCAAGGGGGATCAGTGTGGAGCTTAGGTTTTTTTTTTTTTTCTCCAAGCGCTCCCCCAAATTGAGTTTGTCTTGCCAGCTTCCACAAGGTCAGAGAATATGAGTGCATGGGGCCAACTCCTTCCATTCCTCTAAATATGCAACTTCCTGTGCATCTCGCTTCCCGTCACAAGAGCAGTGGGTCTGAATAACACCAAGGTGTGGCTCTCTGCTCTAACGCTGATTTTCCAGTTTCCAGCCCCAAAACGACGAAGTTTAGAAACACTGCTGGTCCTGTTTTAGTTTGTAGAGTCCTGAGCTGCATTGTAACATGGATGGGCAAAAACAGAGACATTTAGAAACAATGACAAAGTCACCTGCATCAGCTTCCTGACTGGCCATGACTCAACTTCCACCGGTGAAGGCAAAGCGGTGTAAACACTGTCATTAACAGTTCTACCTTATCGTTGGTTAAAGAAAATAATATCCCTCATCTTTAATTTTCACCTAGGTTTTTTTCTTTTGTACTAATTTATGTAATACCTCTAAATTAGCGAGTTTACACAGGTTGTTTGAATGAGGGTAAACTATGCTACAATAAGGTAATTGACATTGCACTAAATATGCAACTTCCTGTGGATCTCGCTTCCCGTCCCAAGAGCGGTGGGTCTGAATAACACCAAGGTGTGGCCCTCTGCTAGACGGGGTTAATTCCTGACACTGATTTATTGGTTCTTGTGTTTTCTTTGGACCTGAGCTCAAAAAGAGTAGCTCATAAAGAGCCATGTCTAGCCACAGTGCGGGCCAATCCAGGGAAAAAGAGGGAGGTGGACTTGTTTTTTCCTAGCAGCAGGTCGTGGTGGGGCAGAGGGAGGTGTACGTGGAAGTGCAGTTAAGTGTCCCACCTTTTAATTTCATCCCGGAGATAATTTGCTGCCAAGAATGTAGTGTTTTACTTGGCCCAGAGAAACACAGCGATGACGGGGCCAGCTTCGCACAACATTGCAATAAAGGTGGTGGAGATGCACTGTGCTTGATTTGTAACACACCCACTTCCTGACCCTGTGCAGCTGTCGTCTGCAACATGAACATCATCATCATCACAGTCCTCATATTGTTGTGTTTGTTTCATTATTCTGAGTATCACTGCTGATTGAAATTTAACTTCTAAAGTAAAAAACACCCGACGACGAATCAATCAACAGATTCTCGTGTTTTCTTTCTGCTCTGGTAGTGCCCCTGTTGAAAAAGTAAAGTGTTGAAATTAGCATCCTTCATGTTTTCGACTTGAT
This sequence comes from Paralichthys olivaceus, assembly GCF_024713975.1. Classification (NCBI taxonomy): domain Eukaryota; kingdom Metazoa; phylum Chordata; class Actinopteri; order Pleuronectiformes; family Paralichthyidae; genus Paralichthys; species Paralichthys olivaceus. Next base: position 15,239,626 of record NC_091104.1, on the reverse strand, counting down.
TGAAAACTCTTATCTGATTAGTATTCCTTTTTGTTCTCGAAAGATACAATTAGCGGTGTGCATGTGTAAATCCTGAGAGCCCAGGATGTAAGCGCAGAATAACCAAACAGCACTTTCTACCCCACTAGGGTGGAGAAGGCTCCACAGACACTTGTCTGACATTCACTAACACTGTTCCACTCAGAGATGAAATTTTAATTAGAACACAATTAGCCAGAGTCGAGCTGCTCTAGCTAGTTTGCTGCTGAGAAAAAGAGAAGAGGGTGATGAACAAAAGCCACTCATTGTTAAATTTCTCATTGGAAAAATAAGTCAAGCATTCAACTGCTTAGAAAGGCATTTAATTTGTTTCATTAAAGATGTGTAGTGAGTTGAAAAATCATTTTAGCAGAAATGTTGATGAGTTAACCACAGAGCTCAGCAGGTCAGACACACATTTAAACAAGTCCTGTGCACAGATCAATAACGTGGCTCTGATATGATTAATTATTTGGGACTTCTCAATCAAGCATTACGTTTTTTTTTTCCTTTAAGTAAACTGAGAGGATCAGATCCGTCATTTATTTCATGTGTTTATTTCAATATACTGTAAATGTGATATGTTTTGGCTGTTAAAGAACCAGTGTGTTGGCTGTAGTGACTTCTAGAGGTGAAGTGTGATCAACTGAAAACCCTTTTCCCTCATCCCTCTCCAATACCTTTTTTACACCAACATTGGTGCATATACTTGGGTTTTATTTAACACAGAAGTGAATGTTGATTGCATTAATTCCCATTGCAGACAAAAGCCAGATGTTAGGTGGTGTGAGCAGGTTTTGGGATCAGTAGAAAAGGGGCTTTAGTGTGAAGGAAAAACTACAATGTGGCCTTCAGGTAATGTCAGAAAACACATAAGCTCCTCATTAAAGCTAGTGTTTGTCCATTCTGGCATATGTAGGAAAATGGAGGGGCAGCATGGCGGACTCCACTACCATTGAGTTTTTCAGGTGATTATACACTAATGAAAACATAATTATCTATATGTATATGTCATTTCTGATTTTTAGACCCTTTTAAATCCTACACACCGGACCTTTAAATGCATCCTTGAAACTTCTTTAACCCGAGGAGATTGTTGAATTCATTTCCGTGGACTCATTTTAATTGGGGACAATTATTGAATTGAAGGTGATAGTTATTAATTCAAGGGAACAAATTACTAAGTGGTTTTGCATGATTATCAGAACTGTTAACCCCAATTGCTGCGAGGCTGTGTGTCTACATGTGAAACTCTTAAGTGCTGCTAGTCTCTCTGTTGTTGCCCGGAGCACATCACCACAAAATGCAGCGACCATGAATCTTATCATGTGATGTTTCTGTTTTCAGAAAAAAGGAAAAAAAGATCACGTGAAGTTGAATTTATGATTTATGTTTTTATTTTCCTTTTTCATCTGCTGCTTCCTGTGTCTGCTGATTGTTGAAAGTTGCCTGAAACAGAGATGACCTCCCCTGAGGGGGGGGTTCAATAATGACCCATTGATAATTAGAGTGACTATACAGTCGCAAGGAGACAGCAAGAGTCAAGGGTCAAACTCTGACTGGATAGTGTGTGTGCGCATATCGTTAAGTGTGGACACCAGTGCATTACTGGGGGTGGGGCTAATGAATTTAGAGCCATGTGTTCAGCTGACTAGCATGTTAAGCACTGATTGCCTTGTGACAGCGCATATGATTAGTGTATTGACACAGCGTTGTGCAATGAAAGCAGGCGCAGCTCGCAGCAGGGGCTCGGCGCTGTGGCTGACTGCCGCCCTGCAGATCCCTCTACCCATCACTCTGTTCCATTAACACCTGCTGATTGCGACGGTGTGTTTACTGCTCGCTGCTTCTGTGGTGTTTCTCAGACGAGTCGACTGCTCAGCTTGGGGTCTACTCATGCTCACTTCTGTGTTAGACATGTTCCACTGGCCTATTGTTGGTCCCTTGTTTGTGTTTGTTTAGAGGCAGGGGGGCTGCAGTCCATTTTTCACTTTGCAACCTCACACTAATCATACACCAGAGGGGGATGATTTACTCACTCTAAAGATGTGGGCAGGTAATGAAGAGAGTGCTACAAAATACTTTGGCGACTCAACAAGTTAGTGGAAGGATTCTGGGACATTAAAGACTTAAGAGGTGGCACAGGCTGGCGGCCGGGCTGTTTGCAGCGGCAGGGCGGACAGCTGTTTGCTGGAATGCGGCCCTGAAGGAGTTTCAGGAGGAAGTGCTTTTACGGGTCGCTCATCGTCCGCCCCGCAGCTGCTGCCCAGGTGAGTGTTTGCGCAGTAATGACTGTGATTGTGCAGAAGGAATCCTCCCGTAATTGCGGCAGCAGCTACAGGCCCGTTCAGTCGAGACTCTCCGGCCTTTGTGTCAGCAACACTCGCTCTGCCCTTTATCCCCCGGGCTGCGCTGAGTAACCATAGAAACAAGTCATTAGCTTGTGGAAATAAAATGTGACTGATTTTGGAGAGGGAAGCGGGATGTTGAAATAACCCTCTCTCATCCACTGGACTATAATTTAGTCAGAGGGAGGGAAAAGCATCTTTTTAGTGCTGAGTCCAGCGTGTTGCAAAGTGGAAGCGCTGCAGGATCCCAAGCTTGTTCATTCTGAACAACATGTTTACTTTACTGTCTGAAGCCCATTGTTACCTTGGTTTTCACCTCTGTCAGTTGGTTCATATGTTTTTTATGTAAGAAAGATTACACAAAATAAAATCAGAGGATTTCCTCAGTGGAACACGACACATTTCCGGATCAGAGGGAGGATCCAGGATTCTAGATTAAAAAAAAAATAAGAAACTGACATTTTGATGGCTGTGGCTTAGGAGGTAGAGAGGGTCATTCACAAACCAGAGAGTCAGTGGTTCAATCCCCTGCACGGTTCAGTCTGTACTCCAAAGTGTCCTTGGGAAAAATACTGAACCCAAAATTGCCTGTTGACTGTTCTGACAGTGTATGAATAGTAGTGTGTGAATGTATTGTAAAGCACTTTGAGTGGTCAATAAGACTATATGGATTCATACAGTCCATTTACTATTTACCATATGTATGAGTATGTGAAATGTGGTGTAGCCTGATTGAATTTAAGGGGACTGTTGGTGGAGGTATGAGCTCTACTCTGTACCATTCAAGTTAAATCATGTGTCAGAGTAACCTGTTTGATCGTAAAGGAAAACTTGAAACTTCTATGATAGGGGTGGTCTGTGGCCTGAGCCTTGAGGCCGACATATCAGAACAGACCTGCGTTTGGTTGGCTGTGCCGTGATTGACAGGAGGCATCTTTGTCACTGACAAACGGGGCGGGCAGATTATGTGGAGCAGAGTGGTCTCACTGAGCACTCTGGATGTGGCTCACATGGCAGGAGGATAAAGACACAGAACGGGACGGTGGCTAAGTGGGACGAATAATATGCTTGTAGATGTTGTCATTCCGAGGGAGCGCTCGGGCTGATGCTTCATTCTGACAGCATCGAGCCGAGCAGGAGGTCTGCGCCTGTGGAGAAGAATATCGCATTCGCTACCATGGGAGTCAAGTAAGTTGCTATGCTGCACACAAACAACTCTGACCTCACTTGGATGTGTGATCCTCTGCTTGTGTGTGTGTGTTTGTGTAGCAAAATGCACATCTGTGTGTTGGTTTTTGATTCTGCCCAGTGAGCTGTGATGTCTGTAGGTTTTTCCCTTCCCTTTTCTTGTTTCTGTGACACACTCTCTTTTCCGCTCTGTGGGACGCGCAGTTCTCTTCAGCCCGGGTTCGGACTGTCTGCTCCCTGGAGGTGAGAGGGTAATGGTTTTGCTGGAGATGGATTCCTCCACCGAGTGAGAGTCTGAGCAGAATGTATAGCAGTGCAGGAAACAAAGTGCAGAAACACTGGCTCCATTTTGAGGGAAGCCACCACAGGGGAGCTGAAATGTTAATACTACCTCCACCTCCAAAGCTTGACAAACGAAATTGATTCATATCAATCTGTTGAATCTGAGCAACAAATGCCCAGGGGCAGTGAATGGCTCATCAGAAGTATTGAGTGGGTGGTAGTCAAGATGGTTGAGCTGCTCTGTGGTATTTATCTTTGTTTACTGTTGGATAAAACAACAGCTGCTATTTCCCTGCCATAATCAGGCTGATGGGACTAATGGCTGCCTCTGTGCAGTGGCAGACTCGGCAGCAGCTCCAGCAGAGGCCTTGACAGCGTTGGCTGCAGCCGGTAGATAAACCCAGGTGTTAGAATCTATCCAAGGCTCTGTCAGGCTCCGTCAAGGCTGAGATGTTGATGGAGATCCAGTCTGGCCTCGCAGCCTCCGGCATCTACAGCAGAGAGATGCATGCATGCTGCTACCATCCTGTATCCTCTCATCCAGCCTCTTACAGGTCACCTCTCTCTGACTCATAAGCTCCACGATTCTCAGGTAACAGACATCATTGTTTTCTGGTACAGATTTAATCTTTACTGCATCGCCAAACTGGCTCAGACAGGCAGTGTTCAGGCAGCCTGAGTGACTCATATACATAACATGGCAGCAAAGGAGTATATATATTCAGAACACTGGAGCCTGATCAAAATGGATTTTTGAGGGCTGATGCTGATACTGATATTATAGAGTAAAAACAGATATATCAGCCAATATTAATGCATAATATATACACACAAAATAGTTTCCCTAAGTTGTCATCATCAAACCTTTATGACAAAGAGATTTGATTGTGGCTTGATATTTTTCTAGTGCAACCCTTAACTTTATTATAAATAGCTATAAATGAAAAGATAACACAAATACAACCTGAATTACAGGAAGGGTTGGTCATTTGTGTTAGAAAGAATTTTCTAAATATTATTTGTTGAAATTGACTTAAATTTGTCTTTGTTTTTTGGCCTTGCTTTGACAAAGAGGGTTGGTGGCATACTTTTCAAACTGGACTCTGCTCTTCCTAATTTTTCCAGGATTACCAACAACAAGTTGTATGTAAAATATAAGCATAAGTGAAAACGTCTTTTTTGCATTGTTAATTATGTTAAATTCCATTTGCATATCAGAAAACAAATATGTTTATGAAATGTTACAGAAAATCAAATTGGTTGAGGTTCAACTGAACACTGCATTGAAAATTCTTATTTGGATTCTGTGTGTTACTTTTCACATAATCTTTGTTCAGGGTGTCCATTTTTTTCCCTACAGCATATGATCACATGCATAGCCCTGCGGCACAAGGGTGATGATTAACATTGTGACACACAGTGTAGAGGGTTTGTTGCATGCCTGCATAAGGTATAACCCATTCCCCCTTTTCTCCTGTTCCCCCAAACGAATCCCTGAGTCAGGAAGTCTGTCTGGTCCTCTCAGATAGTCTGCAGGGGGGCAGTGGAGGGGTGACTGACAAACAAAGAGCTGAAGCGCTGACTCAAGCCTGTGCACTCACCCCAGGTCCACGTGCACTAAGCCCTGAGGGGAGAGGGGGGAAAGAGCCATTGCATTTCTGACATATTCCTTTCACACATGGGGAAATGAGAGGATGTGGAGGAGCGACCTCTGTCCTGTCGGCTTGTCCCCGAACATAGAGCTGCCTTTTTCTTTCAGCCTGTCGGTAGGGATGATCAAAAAAGCCAGTCTGTGTGAGAATATTTGCGTGTGGGCAGGAGAGGTCAATCCTTTTCTAGCTCTGTTTGCCTGCCCACGTTGAGAATTCCTCATTCCACTGTATAACGACTCAGAGCCCCCACAGGGCCCCATGATCAGTACATTAGTGTTTAGTTATCATGCAGGACTCTGCAAATCCTCTAACCTCTAGCCTGTTGAATGGATATTATACATCATGCCTGTGGGGGCCAAGGGATGCCATCTAAACCTCTTTAGTGCCCCTCAGTGAAAGTCATGCAAATGGACTCTATTATCTTTGTCATTACAACCGCAGTGTCTTCTGCACAGTGGTCGAGATTGCAGCGGAGTGGCAGTAGCTGGTGGCGGGGAATATATGCGTTGAAGAATTTTATAAGCTATTGTGCGCAGATGTAGAATAGAGCCTGTGGCTTCTGCTCCCATGAGCTGCCTTTATGTCAAACAATCTGGAGAAACAAAGGTGGCTCCTGGTGGAGCTTCTCAGGCACCGCTGCTCCTCAGCCACGGCCTTTTCTATTCAACATAACTAATAGCTGCCTAATCACTGCCGTTAGGTTGATTTCCCCAAACACTCATGCTTTATTTCTTTAGGAACGCACAATGCTACAGAACCCCCATGGTTCTGTTAGTTAACGGGAAGGGCCGAGCTTTATGTGGATACAGTTTAGATTACCACTGAGGATAAGGCTATTGTCAGGGCAGGCGCTGTAGTGTTTACCTCATCACCCTCAGCTTCAGTAGTTGAACAAAATCACCTTGAAAACACACTTTCTTTTCATAATCTATCTATCAATTTTGCTTATATGGGAAACACACTTATATGGGAAACACACTATGGCTACATCCATACTCCTGCGTTGTTTGAATATGATCTCTGTCCACATTAGTGATTTGGTTCCATATCAGTTTTAATCCCTGCCATCACTAATACGCCTGAAAACACATCACATTGCCACTCACGTACACTGGGCATGCACGTGTCGGTTTGGACAGAATGGGAGCAACACTTGTAATTGATTATCCATGTTGCGTGTGTCTGCGTCATTGTTTCCGAAACTGCCAGTTCAGACTAAAACGTAGTCTTTAAACTAAAACACGGCCAGCAGCCTTTCCAGTTTTAGCAGCTCTTGGCCACAACACTGTGGATGCCAGGCGTATCCGTAGCAGAGTTTATTTGTTTTTAATTTATTTGTGTCAAGAATAACCTTTTGCTTGACCATGCAATAAATACAGTATTTGTGTTTCTACATATTCCACATGATATTTGCACCACAATGTTCTTCTTAACAGAGAGTTAGGAGAGATTAAGAGTTTCATTATGCCCTTGACTTCCTTCAGTCCAATTACATCCGAAACAAGCCAGCAGCTTGTGCAGGACACGTGAAAAAAAACCTGCTGTATCAAACTAAAAGCAGCAAGGAGGATTTATCTCCCCTGTGTTTCTGCTTTCTGCGTGCAACGTCGTCTTGAATGGAGCGGATTATACCCTGTAATCGGTTCACGACCCAGCACGTGAAAGCCAGCTGCGGCGTGCTAAAAATCCCATTATCCCCATACGCTCTATGTGGCCTAGCGAGCGTTGCAGTGTATATTTCTGTGGTTGACTTTACGAGAGTGTGATACAGGATAAACTGCTTAGCTTGAATAATGCGGTTGTAGTCACTAGCGTCTTAGCAGCGGTTCTCAGGGACACATTTCCCCCGTGTGTTCACGTCGGTATTCTTCCTATATACATCCGTGATGTGTTTATTGATTCGCCCGATCCAAATGATCACTTCATCCACCGCTCCTACATCTGCTATCATGGCCACCTCGCCGACAGCACAGCTCATTCCACCTGACTCGGACCCCCTCTAGTTTTTTGCTGGGTTGCCTATTGACTTGAATATAGATGAAAGATTAAGAAACACGTGTTGGATCTCCCCTCCCCCTGTGTTCTGTCTCTTCGGACGGCCCACTGATTAATCACGCCCAAATGTTCTCAGCAGCCTGCGGGCCTGTGTGTTGTGATAGCCTCTGTGTGGAGAAGTGCAAATAAATAATCGCTAGGTGTCTTACCCTGGCAGCAAATGATTAATGAAGCAGAGAAGTGGAGCAGAAGTATGCTGGCTTTTCCCCCCTCTGTCTGTCTCTCCCACACTTATCACCCTCTGAAGTTATTCTCCGTTCTCATAGGGCGTTATGTTTTAATCTAAGAGGACATTGTACCTGATCACAGAGGCTTCCTGTGTTGAAATTGTCCGTTATTTGTCTCTTGCATGTCTAATCACCCACTGTGAGCCCAAACGATTTCCGAGACAGGAAACGTCACTCAGTCAGTCGGCAACAACGCTGTCTCGGCAGGCCCCCTGAACAGAATTTCCTGAGGTTTTTCAAGGGAACGTGTGGGTGGGATGGCGGGTGAATCGGAGTTCAGCATGTGTATCTGAGAGTGTGAAGTTATTCCAGATTCTCCGCAGCCTCGAAGAGGAGCGCAGCCGAAATACCTGGAGCCGTGTCTGAGGAGCAGAGTGAAAAAAACCCTGGAAGAGATGAAAGCAGCTGTTAATCTTTGTCAGCAGTGCCAGAGGTGGGGAGTCTGCAGAGTAGGAGGAAAACATGTCTTCATTATCATCTGTCACCCATCAGCTGAAAAAAGTGAATTTTCTTCCAGGACTTTTTTTTTTTTTTTTTTGCTGCCTGGACCAATCTTGACGTAATAGCGTTTTCCCCCTGTCTCACTTTGAACGCTGCAGATTTCAGGGATTCTCCTGTAAACGAGTGAGAGTCAATTGCTAAAAATTTCCTTTGAGGACCTTTTGATTGTCATTGCAGGTATTTTCAGCTCTTTTCCTCCAGGGGCCTTAAATTGGCCCCTTTATCTCATTTACTGATAAATGGGTCCTGTGGAGCTAAAGCCCTGAGCTTTGTTCACCACCACATGACCCAGTGTCCCTGCTAGTTAAGGGCATATTAGCATGATGTGATCATGAATGCCAGGAAGAACAATAAAGTGAACTGTAAATAGAGTTATAGCCCTTAACTTTTACCCTAAATGTCCTTCCTTTTATTGTCTTAAGCCCTCCTTAAGCCCCTAACTTGGCAAGAGAGCTTTGTGGTCTTTCACAGAAGGTATGGGGGTGTGACTGGGATGTAGGGGGAGTCTGGAACCGCAAAGCTTTATGGGTAGGTCTTTAAAAATGAAAACACCGGAAGGCAGTTTTACCACAAGAAGGGTTTGTGACCCACTGTGGATCATTTCCCTGCCAGAAATAATCCCTCCTCCATCATTAAGGGGTTAACTGTGGCATAGACACACAGCACCTACTCTGCAGAGTCCTCTGGGAAGTGAGGGGTCTGTTGGCACGAGTCTGTTTTTCTCTATGCGACGTCCAGAAGCACAGAAGATAAACCTGCTGAACGTAGATCCCTTGATAGGCAGAATAAAATGAACAAAGAAGTTAATTTTACCTCTGTGTTGATACAAGCCAGTGCTTGAATCCACTGTTGCTTTCCCTGATGTACTGTCGCAACAAACCAGGTTTCTTTGAATATTGATGAGTTTTTTTTCTTTTTTTGCGCCAACTGTTCCATTTATTCTTGGCCGACTGGGGATTCCCATCTTTGGGAATGAAGCAACTTCAAGCTGGCTGTGGCAGAGCAGCCCCAACAACCATTTTTTCCCCGTTTCTTTCTCAGGCAGAAAATGATTTACCTCCTTGTGGACATCGCTTCACTGGCACAGAGCCAGAGTCGCTGATCGAAGACAGGACTCTCATCCTGCCGCTCCCTCTCTCCTCGCTTCTGTCTTTCTTTGTCACCTGCATCTTCTACTTTAACTCTGCTCTGCCCTTTTCATGTTCCCGACTTCCACCTTGTCGGTTCAAGGTTACATTTCACCATATTTGTTTCTCATTCAAAGTATTTTCCGCAAGTAAGCAACTAACTGTAGAGTAGATTATCTGCTTCCTGTTTGCACCAGCAATGGTCACATGATATGTGTTTTCATGTGTTAGTATTGACAGGGATCATTGAAGCGGCAGACAAGCTCTTTGAATCCATGTTCATGACATGACTATGACGAGTTAGTTTCATATCAGTTTTTGTCTGGAATCTTCTCTTTTCCATGATTTCCCGTTGTATTTAGAGATGTTACATGAATGCATTTGGCCTCACCAGAGATTGGTGCAGAGGAGATGTGTGTGCAGCCTTGGGTTGTCAGCAGTCAGTGCACAAATGATGCCCCATTTGGTATTCTGTGTCCAAGGCCAGACACCAAAGGAACAAAAGGCTTGTCGAAAACCTTATGGGAACAAAGAGCTTTTCTAAAAGGCCTTGGTTGAATGTGTTTGGAACGTGCCAAGTGAGATATTGCTCAGCTAACTGGACATCACATTCATTGCTGTCTGGTTTAGCTTGGGATCCATTTATCTATTTCTGAGGATTTATAGAATGTGTGCAAATCCTAGCCTGGAGGTGTTTGGCCACTTCCTGTAAACTGCTGCTGTGTAAACTGACACGAGAGAGGGGAGGTCTTCCTTCAGACTGTCATTAAAACAGCCGAGCAAGCAGGCTGGCTCCCATGCAGGTGAAGGCTTCAGAGCCTTCGATTGATAAGATTCAGCTGACAGACAGATAAGCCTGTTAGTTCTCTCCTCCATTTTAATGTATCCCCTGCTGCCGAAGGATTTTTTTAAAATAACTGGAAAGATCAGAGTTTTTGTTGATGAGATAACCAGACTGCACAGTGGGGAACGTCTGTTTCTCCAATTCCTGGTGGCGGCTTTTTTTAGTAGCTTCTGTGAAGTAAAATAGAAAAACAATATTTTTTATATTAAAATGATACGTCCACACAAGCGTATTGGTTCCATACTTACAGGCCTGAAAATGCAAATCAAATGACCATTCATGTACACTGGGCATGCACATGCCAGTGTAAAAAGGAATTGCTGGAATAATAGCTCATCTCCTGCACATGCAAGCAGTTGTATTATTGTAAAATGCAGAATCCAACCGAAAAACAGCTGTTAGGAAAGACAACAGTTAGCAAAGACAACAGTTATGCCTTTTAATTGAGTGTATTCAGGAAGGGGGGTCATGTGATAGGTGCCTGATGAATCAGCGATGTGTCTAAAACTCCGAAGACGTGTGGACGCCAGGCGTATCCGTAGCAGTGTTGATGCGTTTTCAATCGAAAACCTTTATTGAACCGCGTTCCCACTCTCAGATGGTTTTGCGGCCTCTGTTGTTTTGAGTGATTTAGAATAAAGGAGAGGAAGTGAGAAAAACTAAATGAATGTTTATACCAGTGGTCCCTTGATTGCAGGGAGACTTTGGAAAGGAGACAGACTCATTACCAGACTAATCCTCAGTGCCACACAGGAGGCCGGGATCCTCTTTTTCATGCTTTTGACAGACTGTTCCTCCGTTATTGTCCCCATGTGCCTAATGCTGTGCATCAGGTCACCTGAATCTGCTTATTTCTTTGGTTATTTTAAGAGCCCACCCTACGTGACCCCTTCAGCTTTTAGTGTTGGGGTAATGCATATATTTATATAAGGAAGGCCATACATCTGAGGGATGCTGACACCCACAGCAAACAGTCCCACTGAGATATAGCTGCTGTGGTCGACTCTGAGAAGAAGGGTTTTATGGCGTGCGGGCATTTGTCTCATACTTAATGATCAGCATCCTGACCTCGCTAGTAAATCTTGTCTGGGGTGGGCCTTCTTGCTGCCAGGGCTGGTTGGCAGAGTATGACATCATCCCCTCTTCTCTGTGTGTGCATGATATGAATGTGTGTGTGTGTGTGTGTGTGTGTTCAGGGGCTGATGTCATGGTCACTTAATCACCAGTGAGCCTTGGCGACGGCTCGGTCCGTGACCTGGGCACACAGCCATCGAGGCCAGCGTGGAAAATGAAGATTTGTGTTAATCCAACCCCAAATTTGACGTCCATCTGCTCTGTGGAGTCTGACCATCACCCTGCTTCTCTTACTTTAACCGATCTAAGTCTCTATTTCTTCTCGAAGTTAAGCTCAGTTGGAATATTAATGTTATTCCCCCCCGCACCTTAGGGCTGTTTGATAGTGTCAAGGGCAGCCCGTCAATAAGACAGTGTGTACTGATTTTAACTCTGGGGAGGTTTCCTATTGATTAGCTTTTGACTCAAAAACATTGCACCTCACCTGATAGGCCAACACACATCCTGCCCAATCAATCATCACCATCTGCTGCATTGGCATTTTGGGCTTGACGGTCTCTCTAGCGCTCAACAACAACAGCACGGCTCCATGCACACACCGTATATCCTCAAAAAACATCTCACATGCCTTCACTACTGAGCTCAGGATACATTTTGAATGCCTCCAGCAGCGAGCGAGCAAGCCCGGCTCATTGTTGCTGTAGTCATTATCACTGCATGGTGTCGAGGCTGGCTGGAGCCCAGTATTCCCACCTCCATTCATGAAGAGCGACGCTGGCCTGCTAATCAGCAGCAGCGCGAGGGAAGACTTGCTGTGGAGCAGTGTGATATCAGAGCCGGTGATCTGATTCCTGCATGAATGGACAGGGCATCCTTATCTTGTCTGCAGAGAGGAAGAAAAAAGGAGAAACACAGAAAGGAAATGTCAAGGATAGTAAATGTGGCCAACATGGTAATTAGCCACAGGAAGAAGCTACCTAAAGAGGTGTAGCCGGGGGACAAATTTACACAAACAAGCTAATTGGTGCACCAGCTAATGATTCTCTGGGGCCGGAGGAATTTCTTTTGTTAATTTGACAAAGCTTGAATAGACGGCCGGAGCGGTTATTGACAGGAGGCCGAAGTGGAGCTCTGAAACCAGCAGCCACACACAGCTTCTCCAGGCTCCCTGTCCTCCAGTCATTGACCTCCTCTCCTCCTCCACTCCCTCACTGTCTCAACCTCTGAATGTGAGGACAAATCCTGGATGTCCTCTCTTGAAACAAAGGCGCCAGGAAAACGTTTTATTTTAATCGTCCTTGATTTTACATCTGTCTTGCTGCGGCTCATTTATATATATTACAGTCATTATCTGTCTCTGAGGTCTGTTCATAAGGAGACAGTGATGGAGCTGAAAGGCTATCAGGACGGTTCCAACTGTGGCTGTCCTCTGTTATTACTTCATTTTGATGTATAACACTTGCAGTGGACATAAGACCAATGAGCAGTCACGTTGTTAGGGTGACCAATGTCCACATTAGTATTGTCTCCTTCTCATTGACTATTGCCAGCCATGATTCAAAGGGATTCTGTGGTCAGGCTTCTTGCTCCTGAAAATCGCCACCTCAGGCAAATTAATTTAGACTTGCTGCAGAAAAGCAGAGGTGAGCTCGCTGTGGCAAGGAGGGAGATAAAGGTTATGCGACATATCAGGCTGCTTCTTACTCTCCTTCAAATAGATCAGCAGAAATGGCTTTTTATTTTAGTGCAGGGTGGTTGTTGTTTTTTTTACTCTAAATTTAATCCAGCAGAGTTCATGTACGGGGCACTATGTCAGAGGGAGAGAGGCAGAGAGAGAGAGAGAGCTGTGTGCCTGTGCTGAATGCACTTTCATCTGGCAAGTCTCACACCCACTCTGTCTGCAGACGTGTTGTAGGAGGCACTCTGCAGCCAACGCCGAAGCCTTTCAAACAAGACTGGCTGGTCGGGGGCTGAGAGGGCTTACTGGTAAATTGGCAGCCCAGGGAATACAGGGTACTCTCACCCCGGTGCTCGCCCACTCACATGCTTTCATTCCCCTTTTTTACCCTTGACCATTGACTGACTGCACTATGTCTCGCTGGCCGGCATAAATCTGCCTTTCTAACATGTCATCTGTTCATTGTCTGCCCTCTCTTTCCTCTCGCTCACACTCTTTTTTCTTTTTTTTTAATCTCTCACAGCTTCCCAATTGAGTCCGAGCATCGCTCATTCAGGCAATCCATCTTTCTGCTCTTAAGTATATCCTTCCTTATCAGTGTGTCACTCCTTATGATTAACAACACTCTCATTCATCTGGCTAATTACATTCTTTAACAAAGGCAAAAAAACACAAATGTGCACAAGTGTATACACACACACACACACACACTCATACATGCATGCACTGTATGCATACTAACCAAATCTGTTTGAAGTGTGGGACCCTAAAAGAAGAGAGGGCTCCTGTTTGCATTAAGTATTCATGTGACGTGTGGTGGGGTGCACATGTGTGTGTGCTGGGGTTTGAGACAGAGTATGTGTGTGTGTGTGTGTGTGTGTGTGTGTGTGTGTGGGTTGAGAGAGAAAGAGAATACTTGCAAATTGCGCCGCGAGCAGCCAGCAATCGAGTACTGACACCTCGTCTGGCAGTCAGAGGGAAAAGGGGCTGGGCTGTGAAAAGAAAGAGAGAGAGAGAGAGAGAGAGGGAGAGGAGGGAGTGTGTGTGTGTGTGTGTGTGAGCGTGTGTGTGTTTGCGTGTGTGAAGGAGTCAGATAGAGAGCGAGGCAGGGAGAGGGAGAGAGAGAGAGGGAGAAACACGGCAGGACAGCTGCCAGCATTTCACCGATAGCAGGAGAGGGACCGAGAGGCGGAACCGGAGTAGGAATTCTCCTCATTCTCAGCCACCCAAGGAAATTTTCCAGGCTAGCCAGGCGTGTTGATTCTCTCCCCCCACCCACCTCCTGCCTGTGAGCAGCACAGACTCTGGGAAGGACCTGGGCATCAGGACCTGCAGCCACTCGAGAGCAGACACACCACAGTGGATTAACCGAATGAGAGGAAAACTGTGCAGCCTGTGGGATGAATGGATTGTGAAAGAAGCGGTGAAAAGCTTGGAGAGGAAACTGCTGCTGGGTTTTTGCGTCTCTGAACTGACGCTGAACTTTTGCTGGTGAGGAGGGATGGAAAGAGTTGGAGGTGCTTTTAACAGAGGAGATTCTCTTTCTCATCCTCACCTCTTCACATCCGCCTCCTCCTGAGAAGCTCTCCGGACTATACCTGCACACCTCCCTCTCACTGTGGTCCTACTGCTTTTCTCCTGCAGGATACCCATCCTGTCTGCCCACCTCCACCCTGCCCCACCTGGTGCTTCTTCCATTCTGGTTACTATGACGCCCACGCCCCCTCCTTCTCATCATCCCTCCACCCCTCCAGCTTCTCACAAACGTCTGTGAAATCAAGTGGAACCTCGATGATTGCGATCGGAGCAAAAAGGACCCCTGTGCCCCAACTAGTGAGCCGCCCCGCCTTGTGCTGTGCTTTCGCCGACTGTGCCAGCGTATCAAATGTGCAAGTAATGGAGAACAGTGACAACACAGACATTGACCGCAAAGTTGAACTCTATCAGTCGTCTCTTTTTTGACTATGACCATAAACTAGATAATGGATTGGAAAGAGCTGTAAGTACAACAGTGCAGCATTTTCTTACTGGTGCATGTTCACACCAGACACTGCATGAGAATATTTTGCACAAACTCAACACTGATACCAGACCAGACCCTCGGCTTCGTGCACACACCCTCCTCTGTGCATTTAGACTAAGTTGTGCAAGTAAACAGCTTCATTAGCATGGAGATGGGGAGTGAACAGGTGGACAAGCTGTTGTCGAAGAAATCTGAGCCTCTCCTCACGCAGCCTATTTCCCATTGACTGATCGCGTAGTCGGGAAACGCAGGGAGAGAGAGAGAGAAGGAGGGAGGGAACAGGGAGGGAGAGAAGGTGACAAGCAATTAATTTCCCTGTGTACATGTGGTTGTGTTGAGAAAAAAGCAAACCATCCCCTTTTTTTCTCACCTTCCACTGAAGAACACATGTGCACCATTGTGCAGCATGAATTAAATCTCAAGGTTACAAGCACGGCATTCGCTAGTGAGCACTCCTCACTGGTCAAGACAATTATAAATCGGTACAGTGCCGCCTTTTTTCCTCCATATGTTGTGTGTTATGGTGACTCCCGGTACCTAGTGCCTGATTAATGTCTTTGCCGGAAAAAGAAGAGAGAGAATGGGGTGAGAAAAGAGGGAGTGAGATGGCGATGGAGCGACAGGGCACATCTATCTTGAACGAACGTGCTGTGGATATCTCTAATAAATGTGCATACACACACACACACACATACAGCCACGTGTACTCTGGTGTAGTTTCCCCCTTTTTCCTTCTCTCCATCTCACATTCATCTATTCCATCTCATTTTTCTTCCTCCCCGTCACACGATCCGTCTCGCATGCTATCACACATGGGCAGCTCCCCAGGGAGAGGCTTCTCCTGTAGCCCCCTTGGTTGCAATAATTATTCCATCAGCCGGTAGTGTGTTCCCTGATTGTACTCTTGGGCTGTCGCTGCAGGGGGCGTACAGTTGGGAGAGGGGACCGCTGAGCAGAGGAGGGGCTGTGGTTGTCATTCTAAGATGCAGGGAGAGACAAGGGGAGGGGAGGAGGGGGCGGCTGGGTTGTGTTTTTGGCTGGAGCCCACCCAGTGCTGTTCAGAGGAGCCCGGTGCAGGACTAATGAGCTCAGGCTGACCTCTTAGGAAAATACTGCTCACCAGGACACACATGGGTCTGCACTTTTTATTTGCTCCCTCCCTCTTTCTCATGTGCCCCGCTTCTTCCACTTCTCCTAAAATCCCTTCGCTCTGCAGATTTTTCATCTTTTAATTTCTCCCTGCAATTTTCATTCACTCCCTGTGCCACTATTTTACTTCATGCTGGCAATCACATCTTTGCCTTGAATGCATTTCTCTGAATCCCCACTGCTTGAATAGAAAAAAAAAACCGTTTGAGTGCATTGGATGTCCTTGGCATATTACTTTCTTTCCCTGACCTTGAATTTCCAGCTGAGGTACAGTGTTAGCTGATCCAGGGCGATGCCATACCTGGAAGTACTCTGCGTCTGGCTTGATTCCCTGCAGGCCAGGCAGGAATATTGGTGCTGCCCTTTTAGCTGCAGGAATCTAGACAGAATGGATTGTGTATGTGCCAGACTCTTTCGGCCCTGTGGCCAATCTATGTCTCCTCAGTGCTGTCTCTGGGAGACACTCGGCCGGGATGACAGTGGATTTTAATTAGAGGACTCTCAAAGAGCTGGATCCAGTTACAACAGAGGGATAAGAGCCATTTGTCCATTAAGATTCCACTAAGGTAGAGGAGGGAGCTGGGTTCACCTGCCTGCCTCTCTGTCCACCTCATTTAATTGTAAAGGATCAAAACTCCAGACGTACAGTTCCGTGCTCCAGCTTTGATTTAAATGATGGGGGAACATACTCTGTCATAATTGCTTAGTTGTACTTGCAGAAATGGACATGACTATATCCCAGGAGGCCGTGCTTCAGAGGCCCTTGCCTGTCATGTCAGTGACAGTTTTTTGTGTTTGAGCAAGATAAATTCATGCACTTGCTCTGCCCTTCCTGCTATAACAGCCGTCACATGGTCCCTGACAGTTAAATGGCCTTTATTTTTTTTTATCTTATGGATTTGTGGTTTCTGTATAAAATATCCAGGTGGGGGAGAAGTGCACTGGTTCCAGGTGAAGTTGGTGGGCTGAATCATTACCTTCTCTGTCGGGGAGCCTGAGTTGGGAGTTTGAAAAAAAGGAATATTGAAAGTGAAGAAAAGGTGGGAGTGGTGGCGTAGTGGAGCTCTCCTGCTGACTTTGTTTGCTTTGGCAGACTAACAGGAGCTTGGTGACCTTTATATTACAGCCTGTGATTTCTGCACACCCTTACAAATGTCAAGGTATACAATTAAGCTTTTGGTTGTGTACCTCACCAGAAAACAACACCTGAGCTAAAAGCAATTTGTTTATACATGAACATGGCGCAGTTGTGTTCTAAGATTGGCTTCAATCTCCATTTTTCTATTTGTCTTCCAGGGCAGCTCAGAAGCTGAATCTGTCCTCCAAGCGCAAGAAGCACCAGCCCTCGCTGCTCCACCCACAGGAGCCCTCCATCTACCCCACCAACTTCAGTGGAATCCTGCAGGTCTCGCCGCCCCCCGCCCCGCCATGCCTGCTCCGAGCCGTGTCCAAAGTAAAAGAGAACCCAGGGATGGGAAAGGTGAGAGCCGGCATGTACTCTAAGACTCAAGGCTGAACTCATGATTTGAATGCCTGTAAAGTACACATAAAGCATGGTTAATACATGTGACACACACATACAGAAACAGACAGACCCTTATTGAAGGGGAGAATGCAGAGTGGCGGCACACTGGCCTAGAGGCAGCGTGTCGTCTGGTACAGTCCGCACAGATACAGTCAGATAAGCCTGCTGGAATGTCATGAATTCACTGAGTTTGTGCGACCAGCTTCCTCCGCCTGTACACAGAAAGACAGTGAAAACTATAATTCACAAATCTGCGGTCCCCTCAAAAGCAGGATTTCTAATTCCATTTAAGGTATACAGTGTGTGACGATGAAAGTCGGGCTGGCAGCAATAAGACGGTCATTAAACAAAGCTGTATAAACACATAGCTCTTCCTTTGTGGTTTATTGGGTATTGTTTGTCAGAGCCGGCGTCCTGTATTTATAAAGCAGAAGAAGTCCCCCGAACAAGATTAGATCCCACCTGGATAGGAAGTGCACGCTTCTGTTGCCAGGTATCCAGACGGTCGAGATCCTGCCACAAACTGTAAATCTCCAATTGACACACGGATGTCATATTAAAAAAGGCTGTGTTATTAACAAGCGTCCCCACACCTGAGGTTTACTGTGCATCACAACGGCCGGATTTAAAAGGGGAAACAAGATTTATGATGTTGTTCCAAACCTATCAGACCTGAGTTTCAGGTTTTCTCATTGAAAAGCAAAAACATCTGAGTTCGCTCTCTATTTCTTTGTCTCTTACTTGTGGAATCACATTTTCAGCATAGCTGCTTGGTTTTTGGCTTTTCCTGTGTCTGTTTTGTATTAATTCACATTATCCAATTGTGCATGACTTGAGTGAACGTCTTGTTTCCATCAACTCAAATGTGGGTCACTTCCACCCCTCCACTTTCGACCTGGACCTGTCTCCTCAGGCATTGACAGTTGAGTGGATGGAGGAATGCCAAGCCACACTAATGGATTTAGTGGGGGATCAGGGGACAGGGAAACAGCGGCCATTAGCACGGAGTCTGAAGTGTGAAAATACTGTAGCCAATCCTCCCTGGCCTCCGGTGTCTGATCTCTGCCAACATAAATAAAACCGAGACATGAGTTCGCCTGGTAGCCTCTGTCTGCTCGACGGCAACTCCGCAAATGTGGGAGCGCAGTTTAAATATCACAGCAAACGTAATTTACTCAACATATGCACACGTCAGTCAGGATAACAGCCCCCTGCGGAGTTTTAAGAGAGTTTGCACTTGGCCTCAGGAATCCAAGATGAATTCATCGACTGAAAGAAAAGAATTTCCAGCAGCATTGCTTCGGAGCGTGCGGGAGTCTGGATCTGTAGCAATATTTATATACTAGTCGGGGGAAGAATGGACCTTTTGTGTGGGCGTGAAGACAGTACAGTCCCCCAGCTGAGCAAAACAGTCATCTGTCAGAAAGGAGAAGGGAGTTAGCTGTATTTTAAGGGTTTTATTTCAATGCCTGCGAGGCATCACATGTACTTTTTCAAGAGGTTTTGAAATGTTTCGGGATTGAGTTCCCTATCATATACACTGCAGGATATAGAAACTGTTCCGTTGAAATAATGGCTGGCGTAACACTAAACACTCAGGGGGTTGACAGGGACTCCAAAGGCCGCTATACATATCCCAAGAGCTGTTTATGTCTCCTGTCAGTCTCAGATATATTTCTACTGTGCCTCTGCAGAAAAAAAGCAATGAGGTATATCTGACCATGAGATTGTAAAGCAATATAGAGTCATCAGGATTTCTAAAGAAGGTCATTGTTAATGGGGGTGTCATATTGGCACACGGCACCCACACAAACCACACACAGGGGAGCACGGTGGATTCAGGTAGTGGTGAACTTTGCTGTTGTTTGTACGGGGGTGGGGTGGGGGTGTCATACACAACTGAATGACTTCACCTCTGCAACCATGGCAATAATGTGAGACACAAACAGGCTTGTCAGGGCGCTGCCCAATCAACACCTTTAGACATAAGCCGTCATCCTAGTTAGCGTACCAATGCGGGCCTAAAGAACTGCACCACGACCTGTGGAATGTGTAAAGACTGTAAGCCCACTCCATGAATGTCAACCCCCAGAATGCAACAGGGCGAGTTTCGAGTTTCTTAATGCGGCGTGGCCAGTTTCCAGGCAATAGAGGGGGGACGGATAGGAGAAGGAGGAAGAGTGAGTGGGTGGGCGGGATGAGAGTAAGGGAGGGGGCCATATGCTCCTGCTCTCCCATGCTGGCTAGTCGCACCTGGTCCAGAAAAACAACCCACTAGAGGGATAATCCTCGCAGCACGGCACCTCACACACATTAATGTCCACCATTTTCTGCTATGACTTTTGTCTCGCACCTTGCTGCCTCACTGACACCATTAGACAATGTGTCGACCCACTGAGTTCGCCAAGTCAATGCAAGACCCAGTGTTTCCATGGCAACCTCCCATGTCCATCAACTCTGACATAGTGGACGTGACGTTAATGCACAATGCTGAGCCAGGCTCACAGTTAGGATCCTAACCTATGTTCAGAATACCCATGGTGCATTATCCTTGAGTAATAGATGTTAAGTATGATGTGGGTTTTTTTTTCCTCGAATCTGCTCGATCAGAAAAAATGCATTCCCATTATCCACATCTCACTTTTTAATCCACCCTTTTTTACTTTCTGTTTCTCTTCAGGTGAAAGTGATGATGCGTATCTGTCCGTCTCTGGAGGCGGCAGACTCCTCAGAGTCTCAGTCTTTTTTGAAAGTGGACAGTAGGAAGAAGCAGCTGACCCTCTACGATCCCGCGTCCAGCCCGCCACACTCCAGTTCAGGACACAGGCGATCTGCCACCGTGGCCGTCCCAAAGATATTCGCCTTCGATGCTGTTTTCACCCAGGATGCCTCACAAGTAAGGACCAGTATGAGTATGTGTGTGTGTGTGTATGTGTGGAGGTTTTATAAGGTGTTGTTTAGGAGTTCAGCATCTCAAGGGCAAAGGGACATCATTCTGCTGTGGCAGGGTGTGGCCAGGGGCTTAGAGGAGAAATGCTTGTCTTGGGTCAGAGGGCGTCTGTACCAGTGTGGCTCTAGCAGCTGGGCTTTTTAAGGCCCCTGGGGAATGATTTGAATCCACTCCAGTTATATCTAACCTCTCCTTTCATAGAACAGCTATATCTAACCGCAGGCCCCTGCAGCTCACAGCAGACATACCCACTAAGAACTAAGACAAAGGTCATATACATGTTTACTCTATTGGAACTGTAGGTGCACACTTGCCATGCTCTCCCCATAGCTTTAAACAAACAGCACTTTTTATAATGCAGTTTATCAGCCCTGCAAAATTTTAGAAAAACCTGAGGTCAAATATTTCACTCATTTCCCCGTGGTGCAGTAAGCTCTAAATAGCCGAGGGCAGAGGAGATTGTCATCACTATGTGGGACAGTGTTTCTGTGGTGATGAGAGCCTCAGATCTTCTATCTTACCACCTACTTGGAGCAAGTATTTTGCACAGTAATCTGCTGGTAGCGAAAGCCTAAGTGTTGCCGCCAAGGCGCTGAGGCCAAGCTGCTAGATTGCACCGCTGGGACGGCACTGCTGGTGGCTAACGGTAACAGCAAGCTGCTTTGCTGTTAGAGGCCTTGTTTGCTGCGTGATGTATGGGGAAAGGGCCTCTCCTTCCAGAAGCCCTGCCCCAGAGGACCCATGCTGAAACAGATTGCAAAAATGAGCTCCACATTGCAGCACACACACACAATCCAGTGTGATGAAAAATACTGAAACCATTAAGGTGATTTGGTGAAGCCAGTAAATAGCTGCTTGGTTAATATGTTACCAGTTTGGATTCATTGTTCTCATGTAGGCCTGTTGTACTGTATTCCTCGGATGAGGCTGAATGGATAATTGACTGTGAGGGCGCATGTCTCTGTGTGTTTTTCACAGGCTGAGGTGTGCTCAGGGACCGTCGCCGAGGTCATCCAGTCGGTGGTGAACGGCGCAGACGGCTGCATCTTCTGCTTTGGCCAAGTCAAGCTCGGTAAGCTCCTCCACTGGCAAGAGATTAGACAAGAGGCTTTGTTAGTAGCCGTGGAAACCTCTCATTGCTCTTTGTTAGCCACACTTGATGTCCACAATTGGCTTAGCGGTGCACTGGGGTGAGTCAAGGAATGGGGGATTGGAGGAAAAGGAATGGGATGTGAGTCGGGGGGGGGGGGGGGGTGTTGAGGGATAAAGTGCTGCATCCAGGCTTCAGGGCTCAGTTTGTAATTAAAATCTTAGTAATTGGCCTGACCAGTGTTCTTAGGCCAAGGGGCTTGCTCCCCTCATGCAAGGAGGAGCTATATTTCTGCACACCATTGCTGCTGCCGCTATAAGCCCTTTTATAAGCATTTGATTTCAATTTGGGGATGCACTGGATATTACCTCCGAACCCCCACCTCAACCATTATTAATTATTTTTTCCCATCAGCAGTTGTTCAACACAATAAGCCTCAGAAAATAACCAATTTCAGCACCTACTCTTTTGTCATCATTCCTAACAGCTTGATCAAAAAAGTAATTTTAATTTAAACATACTGGAGTGAGCCAGCGTTAACTGTGCTTCCTAACACTTCCATTTCCATCCCCCTCTCTCTCTCGTGCACACGTCCACAGGAAAGACATACACCATGATCGGCAAAGACAGCTCCACTCAGAACCTCGGCATCGTGCCCTGTGCCATTTCCTGGCTCTTCAAGCTCATCAACGAGCGCAAGGAGAAGACGGGCACGCGCTTCTCCATCCGAGTGTCCGCTGTGGAAATCTTCGGGAAAGATGAGGAGCTGAAGGACCTGCTGTCAGAGGTGTCAAGCGGCAGCCTGCAGGAGGGCCAGTCCCTGGGTATCCACCTGAGAGAGGATCCCATCTGTGGCACTCAGGTTGGAAGCGTTCTTTCTCTCCTCTTTTTCCTTGTCTGCTTTCATTCTCCCTGCAGGTTATAAAGTATTAGCCCGTCTCGGTATTGATCTTTTTCTGTGTATGATCTACCTCTTCCTCTCTCAAAGATGTTTGACTTTATCCTGTGTGTGTGCATGTGTGTTTTTATCTCCCTGGACTCTCTCTCTATCCTACTTGCCTGTGAAATCCTTGCTTTATATTTCCACCAAACACATCTGTGGTATTGATGGCTTTTTCCTTACCTTTGTATTGACTCTACTGTCAGCATCCATCAACATCTATTACCTGTGTGTTAGCACGAGTCCTCTGCAGCACAATAGAAGTATTATTGGGGGATGGTGGCAGGTTGTAGGTTTGAAGGCACTCACAGGTGTTGCTGTCAGATGTTGTTTTTGGGGATCTATATGGACTCGTACTTCAAAGACGGTGCACTTCTGTGAGGCTCCTTCATGCTCTTCCTCTCAGCAGCCACGTGTCGGCTCCCTTCATGATGCCTCCCGCTGTCTCTCTCTCTCTTCTACCTCCCCCTTTCTCCTCCTCTCTTTCTGTATCTCCCCCACCACCATCATCACATCCATGGCAAGGGAAGTGCCCCTGCCTCCTGCTGTACCATTACCTCTCCTAATCCTCCTCCCTCCATGTGCATATCTGCTGTTTTAATTGCCCCCGAGACCCAATCTAATGGGCAAGAAATGTGTGTTGAGGTCCAATTAACGGGCTCCCCTCTCGTACTCCTTCCTCTCTACCCTTTTCACATCTCGCCGTTTTCTCAAGCCCCGTGTTGTCTCCTTTGCTCACCCTAACCCTGTTTTCTGTCTCTACCTTCCCCCCATCCAGCTCCAGAATCAGAGCGAGCTCCGCGCCCCAACAGCTGAGAAGGCCGCCTTCTACCTGGATGCAGCCATCGCCGCGCGCAGCACCAGTACACCAAGTGCAGATGAGGAGGACCGACGCAACTCTCACATGCTTTTCACTCTGCACATTTACCAGTACCGCATGGAGAAGAGCGGCAAGGGAGGAAGTTAGTGCTTGCATTATTACATCTACAACTGCATTACTATGAACGACCATGTTGCCATCACACATTCATAGTACAGAACTAGAAGGGCGCTCAGTAGAGTGAATACCAACAGGAGCTTTATGGAACAACATTTAAATTCACCAGAATTTTATTTGGATCTGCACCTAATTGTACTCATAAATGAGTCCCATAAACATATGATCCATAAATTATTCTCTGAAAATTCAAGGAAACTGTTGAAAAAGACAAATCTTCATAATGTGAAAGAAAGTAAAAAAGAATCCCTGGATCCGCCCCACTGATCTGGATTCACCAAAATTTGATTGGTTCTTCACAGACCCATACCACACTCTTCCACCAAGTTCCTTGGTAATCTGTCCAGTAGTTTTTGCGTAATCGTGCTAACTAACTAACAAACAATGAGGCAGAGCTGAAAACATAATTATAGCATATGTGCAACCACATCAGTAATGATCAATATATTTCCTCTCTCCAAGTGACCTGCCGTTCACTCTGAATAATCACAAGATTGTTGTGCTGTGAACAAGAAGGCAAATGATTGCCCTTTAAGTATGAATGAAATGTCAGACACATCCATTACTTGCGATTTTTATAATATAAAGTTTTCTATTTTGGTCAGGATCAAATGAATATTTGAAATCTCACTGACAAGAGTTTAAACATTTTGCTGCTGCTGTAGAAATTACATCAGTCTCCCACATAACAATGTGTAACCCAGTGATTTTCAGTATGACAGCCAGTTCTCCCAAGATGCATTTTAATTCACAAGAAGGGAACCGCATATGTGTTTCTGATTATCATGTGGGTTCTTTCTTTTCTTATGTGTCTAACCAATGGAGCCTCCTTGTCACCACAATTTGGACATCTGGTGGGAGTTTACAAGTCTGGCTGCTATTTGAATGATTTCACAGTGGGAATCCTGTGCATCTACAAATCAGACAGCTCTGACAGGCACCAGTGCAGTGGCCACTCCTGTCATTGGCACAGTGTGTGAGGAGCTGAGTTGGGATGTGGGATAGTCTGCAATCTGCTCATCTGGTTCTTCTTCTCTTGTTGACTCAGTGTCGGGTGGACGGAGCAGGCTGCACCTCATCGACCTGGGAAGTTGTGAAAAGGTCCTGAGTAAGAGCAGAGAGGGAGGAGGAGGCCAGTGTCTCTCTCTAAACGCTCTGGGAAATGTCATCATGGCTTTAACAAATGGAGCAAAGCATGTCCCCTACAGGTAAGAAAACCAACATCAAACTTTAACTGGGTTTCAGCGTCTGTGAGCTGTAAGTAATTGTCGCTGGATGTGTCGTCAGTCTTGCAGGTTTGCTGTGTGACCACTTATTCCATTTGTTTAGCCTCATATTACAACTTTTACTGGTGTTGCACAAGCTTTTGTTGGAGTTCCTCAGGCATGAGAAGATTAATTACTCATTCATTTGGAAGTATTTTTCAGCTCAGATAATTCAAAATGGCTCCTTCTGGAATCATGACAACTACCTTTTATTGTGATCGTGGTGTTTGCTGATAACGATGTAAACGCTTTCCCCCCCAGGGACAGCAAACTGACAATGTTGTTAAGGGAGTCCCTTGGCAACATCAACTGCAGAACGACCATGATCGCCCACATCTCCGACTCCCCTGCCAACTACGCCGACTCACTCACCACCATCCAGCTGGCATCACGGATCCACCGCATGAGGAAGAAAAAATCCAAGGTACACTGATGATCCGCTTAGCACTGATAAATCTGGTTTAACATATGCAGTAATAAATATATATGATAATCAAGTCACAGCAAAATGGTACATTTGTTAAACAACAATCAGTTAGATGTTTGAATTCAAATAACTCTAAATAATGAATCCTGTAACAACTGTTCCCCATTTAATGTTATGCTAATGATGATATGCTAATGATAATGCACAGTAATTGATATTCAACATTATTTTAACTGTTGAAGTTATAGCAATTACATTCCTAATGTGCATGTGCAACTTTTATGAGATTGATCATATTTCATGCTGGGACTTAAGCCCTTAAATTTTTCTTGGTCATGTAATTTTGGAGCGATCAAGCAAATGAATGTGTGAATGCTTCTGCAAATGAAAGATTATTAGTGCAGTAACTCAGAGCTAGTTCATCTTGGCTCCTCAACACATTATCATGTAATCAATACTACCGCCTTAGGAAGTGTGTAATGCATTCCCTTGGATTAGGGAAATATATGCTGCAGATAATTAGGTGGAATGACAGCATGTATTTATTTGGTATTGGTCGCTGGCATGATTACAATGCAGTCCACATATAGCAGTTCATATCATTGACATTAATTTCTGTCTGACTATTGACGTGCACTTTTAACCTTAAGATAAATATCGACTGGTAATTTCATAGCCCTGCAATTTAGCTCACTATGAATTTGTTAAGTGAATTCAAGATAAATCACAAGGGTTAAAACTGGTTTGTAAAATGACAAGATTGTTACATTAACATTTTGAGAGGATAGAATTACATTACTGTCATCGGTTAATGAGATTGTGTTTAAATCCAAAGAGACTAATGTCTTCAACTCTGCTTTGCAGTATGCATCCAGTTCATCTGGAGGGGAGAGCTCTTGTGAGGAAGGGAGGATCCGCCGGCCGCCTCACCTCAGGCCCTTCCACCCTCGGACAGTAGCCCTGGACCCAGAGCTGCCCTCTCTGCTGAGTGACCCGGACTACTCCTCCAGTAGTGAACAGTCCTGTGATACTGTCATTTACGTGGGGCCGGGGGGAACTGCAATCTCAGACCGAGAGCTCAGTGACAATGAAGGCCCCCCTGCCTTTGTTCCAATCATCCCCTCACTGAATAAGAGGAGGTCTGCAAAAGATGGCCCTCTGGACAGAGACCAGTTCTTCAAATGCAACACATTTGCTGAGCTGCAGGAGAGGCTAGAGTGTATAGACGGCAGTGAAGAACCCACTGCATTTGTTGGAGAGGGCAAGCGAAGCCAGCCCAGCCCCAAGACTGACAAATCTAAGGAGAGCCAAGGCGCTGTTTCACCAAAGACTGTAGCAAATATTTCTTACAACCCAGAGGACCTCTCACCCAAACAATCTCCTAAACATGTCGCCACACAACCATCCTGCAGTCCCACTAGTAAATCTAAACTTGAAACTATCAAGAGGCAATTCATACCTGCAGAAAGGGTAGTGCCAGAGAGTGTCCAAAATGTATGCAGGACCAGCGCTGATGGTGAGAAGGCCTTGGTTTCTGAAAGCCAGATCAGCACAAACAAACTATCAACGGCTGCAGAGCCAAACTCCGAGCCTGTGGTACGGGAGAAGGTCTTCTTCAACAAGAAAGCCCTGCCAAGGCCTGCTCCACCTCCGTCAGAGCAGAGAGAAAATGCAGATAATGAAGAAAGATCCAGCACCAGATTGCCGCCTGTGGGAATGAGCCACCAAGCCGTGAAAAGGAGGGATCCTTGCACTTCTCCTTTGCTCAGAGCTCCAGTGGAGGTGTGTCAGGTGCGCTCTACCTTGAGGGAGAGGTGTCTGGATCGGGACATCCTCAGAGCCACTGTCACCTTGCAGCAGCCTGTAGAACTAAATGGAGAGGATGAGCTTGTGTTCACTGTGGTAGAGGAGCTGTCTATAGGTAGTATTGTAGATCAGGGGCGGCCAACAAGCATTATCAGCTTCAACAGTGACTGCTCCCTTCAAGCCCTGGCTTCAGGCTCTCGACCTGTCAGCATCATTAGCAGCATCAACGATGAATTTGATGCCTACACATCAGCGATGGGAGGATCAGAGGTGAACATCGCTGTGGCCACACCCCTCCAGGAAGGAGCCATGGATAGCAGGGGTTCATCTATTAGCTCTTGGTTGAGTGAGGTTAGTGTTTGCACCCTAGAGAGCGAAGGAGCTCATTCTACGGATGTCTTCCTTCCTCAAGCCAAACACATGGGACCAGAGGCCACCTTTTACTTTGATTCCCTGGATATGTTCCATTGTGTATCCTCTCCTAGAGATGCCAAGAACTCCTTAAATGACAGTGGGTTTAGTTTTTCTGAATTAGACAGTGATAGTGCTGCCTCAAGCAAACTATCTTTGAGTAAGTGCCCCCCATCTCCTGAATCAGCCAAAGGCACCCTCAGATTCACATCTAAAATAACAAAAACTCACTCACTCAGTTCGTCGCAACTTCCACAGGCCCACTCCATAGTCCACTCTAGTCTACCCAGGAAGATTAAACCTACCTCATCCATCTCTCATAGTAGTAGCAGTAGCAGCAGCAGTAGAGAGCCACAGAGGTTAGAGGCTAAGCAGGAGGATCCATGGCAACGTAACGACAACCACTCCGAACCTCAGTTTTCTGACTCCAGCAGCACCAGCAGATTTCCCAGAAACCTTCCTAGTGGTATACCTTCAAGCAAAACATCCAACAACAGCAACAGTGTACCTCGCCCACCAAAGGTGCAGGGGTCTACCTCATCCCAGAGGGTAGTTGACGGCTGTGAGAAGTCAGCCAGCAAAAACCCACCCAGCAAAATGCCTCAACTAAGACGAGGTGCCACCACCTTGGGGACAGTGCCCGTCATCCATTCCTCCACAGACTACAAGGGAACTCATGACATCGTTGCATCTGCCATAAGCCTTAAATTCTCCTCTCTGGGGAAAAACAACAAGGCCAATTCACAGAGAGCGAGTAATCTCCCAAAACCAGGTTGCATCTCGCCTCCTCCCCCTCCAGTGAGAAAGTCCAGTCTTGATCATAAAACTAAGAGCCTGCTACCCCAAAGTGCCTTAAAGTCACCATATGGGGATGCAGGAAGGGCCTCTGGAGCAAGGTCAGCTGTATCAGAGGACGAGCTTGACGTACGGCACAGAGCAGACTCCACCAGTTTCAAAACCTCCAGCCTCAACACAGCCAAAGTCACCTCCAGTCTGAAGGTCAGAGGGCCAAGGGGAGAGGCTGGGCACCATTATGGCAGTCAAATGTCACTGGAGAGGTGTGAAAGCCTGTCTTTATCTGGTTCAAGAACTGCACTTAGTAGGGAGAATAGTGGGGCAAGTTTAGGGAGCAACAAATCCAACAAGTCCATTCCAAGATTTGGTGTTCCTAATTCATCCAGCGCTCCTATAGCTACATGCCCCTCATCCCCAAGTGGAGGGAATACGACCAAATCTGGTCAGGTAAAAGCGTCTGTAAATCCCAGAACATTAGGGGCAGTCAGTGGCAGCAAGGCACGCTCGCTGTCGGCCAACCACTCAAAGGGCCTGAGCTCCTCCAACAAGTCTTTGTCCGCTCCCGTGACCAGAAATACCAACGCCAACCTCCCTCCATCAGGACGGACATCAGCTCCTCGGACCACTGCTGCTGTTAGCAGTAAGCCTGGCAGAGGAACTATCATGGGCACAAAGCAGGCCATGAGGGCCGCTAACAGCCGTGTGAGCGAACTGGCAACAGGCAACATATTAGGGAAGCACATGAAAGCTTCAGGAGATTCAGACAGTGGGAATGACAGTGGGGTGAACGTGAGTGAAGACAAATCTACCATCGCCATGCTGCCCTCCCCATACAGCAAGATTACAGCTCCCAGACGACCTCAGCGCTACAGCAGCGGCCACGGCAGTGACAACAGCAGCGTGCTGAGCGGGGAGCTGCCTCCAGCCATGGGCCGCACGGCCCTGTTCTACCACAGTGGCGGCAGCAGCGGATACGAGAGCATGATCCGAGACAGCGAAGCCACTGGCAGCGCTTCCTCTGCCCACGACTCCATGAGCGAGAGTGGCATGTCATCATCAGGCAGAACAAGGGGCTCAAAGTATCCCAAGAAGAGAGCAAATGGTGAGAAAGTCATTTGGGTTTTAGGGGTTTTACACATAGCAATGCAGGTATATACCAAATATATCATTCTGGTAATAGTAACATATGTAGTAGCTATTCGACAGCCCTTCCAGTGAAACTACATATATTGAAATAGCGTTCAGAAATTCAGAATTCACTCCTCAAGGAAATTATCCATTCAGCGGTTCTAACTTTATGAATCCATTCTTATTACAGTCATGAATTGGTGTTTCATTAGATGTTCTCTCCCCTGAATCAGCAGCATACATTATTCATACATTTATGGGGAAATGACAATGAAGGTTTCAACCAAGATGACTTTGAACAGTGTGATGATCAACTAAGACAAATTGAACATGAGCGCCAGTGACCTAGTTCAGGTTTTTGTAGCCTTACATATGTATAACCATTTGAATTCATTCACCTGACTTTTGGATGTATTTGAGCTATGGATGTACAGAATAGTAGCTTGTGAAACCTTCATAAATATGCAATCACCACAACTCTGCTGGCTCGTGTAAAGCTTGCATCACTTTACATCTCAGAGTGAGACTCATACATATTTACTCAGAGAGCCGAGCAAATACTGCTGTTGTATGACACCAGTGTAGCTGGTACCTGTCTGAATTTATTTGTTGCTTTGTAGGTTTCCAGAGGAGGCGGCTGATCCCGGCCCCCCTGCCAGACACCTCCACCCTGGGGAAGAAGGTGGGCACAGCGGGCCAGTGGGTGGACTTGCCTCCTATGTCTGGACCGCTGAAGGAGCCCTTTGAAATCAAGGTGTATGAGATCGATGATGTGGAACGGCTTCAGAGGCGGCGTCAGGAGGAAACTGCAGAGGTGAGCAGAGGGTCACTGCTGACTTGCTCTACATGGTGGCTCCTCTCACTGAACTTGTTTTAGATAATGTAACGTCTGGGTCGAGGTCTTGTCAATCCCACTTGCTAAGCCCGAAGCAATATTTTGCATGTGTGACATTGATGCCGTAGATGCTCAAGATGTGCCACACAGACTAAGGTTGTGGGAATGTCTTAGCTCACTTCTTCCCAGTTTCTTTTTTAAGAACAAGACAAGAATAATAAGTCTGCGATGTCTGACCTTCTGTCAGCTAAGCGGCAAATCCCACAGCTAAAATGTCTGTATCCAGATTCCTGGAGCTTGGTATTTTGGCAGCGTTCCTCAGGAATGTCAAGAGTTCAGGAGGCAATTACTGACGAGGGTTAATTGGTTTGCATATGAGTGATGACTCGACTTACTGCTGACGATAGCGGTGTGTGTAGTGCAGGGAGAAGCTATGAGAAAGTAGATGCATGAAAAGATTGGTCAGGGAATGTGTGATGAATGCAGCGGCGCCCAACGCTCTTCCAAATCAGCTCACCACAAGCACTCATGGTTGCCTGATCGCTTTTTATAGCTGGCTCCTCTTCTGTGGATCATTAACTGCTCCCACAAGTTCAGCGCAGCCAGACGGGGATTTGTTAAGAGAAGATATTAAATCAGATAGATGGTAGCTTGATTTACTTTCAATTAGGAAAAAAATGATCTTTAAATTTTCTCTCCCGGCCTGAATACAAGTAATGAATTGCTTCTCTGTGACTTTCCCTCACTCTTTAAAAATTACTATTGTAATCTTATGAGAGTGCCTCAATGGCTTGTGTCTGGATATTTACATACTACATGTATGTATGTATATGTAAGAGATTATGTTATATAAAAATATGTCTTGTTCAACATCACCTAACTTGATTTGATCTTTTTTCCTCTTGTCTTCAGCAACCATTCCAGGATGTTGACAAGGTGAGCTCATTTTTCATAATGACTGAAGTTTAATTATAAAAGGTTGCATGACTATATTCATAATTATATCACAAACCTGACATTTTAGGTTGTGTTACCCATTTTGTCATCATTTAAGAGTTATTATTCTTATCTTTAGTTGCCATACAGCCACAACGTGGTCACTGTATTTAATCACCTCTCCTTGTCGATCAGGGCCTGCTGTATTTCAACAGTAAGCTGAAAATACTGGAGAGAAGGCAACAGCAAGTGAAGGACCTGAGAGTAAAGCATGAGGTGTTGTTGGAGGAACTGGAAGACACAAAGACCCGTTTGATGATGGATCCCTGCAAGTGGATAGGAGAGTGTAAGTAACTCCAGAGAAGTTGTAAATGCAAGATCCTGTCAAACTTTGTAAGAATTATTTGGAGACAAATCATCTAACCAAATGTTATTTCACTTTCACAACAGTTGAGGTGGACCAGAGTTTGGATAAAGAGTCTCCAGAGTATCTGGAGGCCCTGGCACAGGCAACGGAGGAGCTGGAGTTCTGCGTCAACCTATGCAAGTCCCGCGTCATGATGGTGACCTGCTTCGACATCAGCATGTCGTCGACGTCGTTGTCTGGCACGCAGGAGGGACTGCGTGAAGTTGAAGTTTGAGGAAGAAAGAAAGTTGAGGTGGAGAAAAGAGGAAGTGATAAGAAGGATGATGAAGAAATGTAGCAGCCAGTTTCTAGTTACCACTGAAATGAAGAACAACCAGAGGCAGAGATGAGAGTGGATCATTGCATTGATCAACAGAGGAAATCTGAACCACCTAACTACAGTGCCTCGTTGTCCAGGACATGGTTTTAAAGACAGAGGAATGAAACGTGAGCACAAATGTTGTTGCCCAAATGGCAAGGCAGTGGCCATCACTTACTCAAGAGTCACCAACACCTGGAAGTGCCTTTTTTATCACTTTGTTTTGAGTCATTATTTTTCATATGGTGCAGGTATCTTAAGTATACCCGAGCAAACCCTGAACATATTGCTTTTATGAAAAAATATTTTATATTGCATTGTATAGTGTATTTATATGATTATGTGGTGTGTACAAATATCCTTTTACGGGAAAAAAAAATAAAGACACAAAAAAGAAAAAAGCAATAAGCTAATGTTATTGCGCTCCCAGACTTTGCCTTTTCTCTTGTTTCAAACCTCAGTCTGCATTTTATCCATCTTCATTCAACCTCTTGCGCCTTATGTTAACTCTCTGGTTCTGTAGTTTTCTAGATTCTCAAACTGGACTGTGTTATCTCATCAAGGACTGCATTCACTGTTGTCACTCGTCTCCTGCCAGCCGGCCTGTAAGAGGCTTGCAGCGCTGAGTGAATTTTGTTTTTTCTCCAGTTGCCTTGATCAAAATGGGTCTCAGTGGACGTTCTAAGGTAGAGCGGCAGTTTTGTTGGGGGACAGGAGGCTTCTTCAAGCTGCAAAATGATGAGACATGAAGCCAAAACATATCAATCAAAGGGCCACTATGATGGTTAGTGAATGATTATTCTTGATTCAGCCATTCTCTCTGGTGCCTCAGTATGTGGCAATGCAAACCTGAGAGATTTAACCTTCCCCACACTAGCCTATGAGGATAGCATAATGAATGGTTCCATTGATAGTGGTGCTCATCAATGAGCCTGATTCCTCTCCAAATGGAGAGAAACACTTTCAGACACTGTATGATAAAGGGGCACAGATGAGATAGCACAGGTCTACCGGCCTCATACCCAGTACTTTTTTTAAGTGCTGCCAATCCTTGGCTCTATGCATTCCAATACATTTACTGCAAGAACCTCAGTACAGACTTAAAGGGCAACAACATAGTTCTGGCCTCTTACGTCCCCTACCCTTTTTTTAAAGAGCTCAATTAATGAAGTTGAGCCAGTGTCCAAAACGATAACTTCAGAATTGTTGAATTTCCTGTGAAATGATGCAGTGATTAAGAGCCAATGATCATAACATTGTTTAGCAAAATCAATCATGACATCAGCTCTTCAAAGCTGCCAGAATGTGTTTGTTGTAAATCAAAATGGCTGACATGGAGAGAACAAAGATGATAGGTGAAAATGATTGTCAAGAAAAACAAACTGGCTTTGTTGTACTTCGGTGTGTTTGATTTCTATATCTATGACAAAATGACTTTGTGTTGTTTCTTTTACAAAGATGTACTCTCTCAGGCCCTCTCTGAAGATGCTGCATGAGATTTTTTAATCATTTCTAAGAATGATTTCTACTCCATTTTTATCATTCTAATTTTTTACAATAACTTCAGTTTTCAATGATGTGTGGGGGTTTAGGCTCATGAATTAAAGAACTATTACCAAACCAAGACCTTTTTTCCAATAAATTATTATATGTAAGGTCATATTTCATATCAAAACCCATATTTTCGAATCTCTTTGTTTTTGTATAGGACTTTCAGACCCAATGTATAAATGTATGATAAGGCAGCTTGTGTTTTACTTTTACAGTACCTGTGAATAAAATGGTTCCACATACTGATGATTCAGAGTTGAAGAGTTTATGTTCTTATTCTCAGTCCTGTTTCCACATCATAACAAAGAAGAAAGAGGTATGCGGAGTGAAAGCCTCTAACAGCAGACAACAAAGGGGAAACTTTTGTTTCTTGAAACACACTTTTTTGTCAACTAAGCACTCAACTCTACCACTTCCACCTCAAGCCTCTGTCTCCTTCTGTATGTACAATATGACAATATGAGATATACAGTAGGATATAAAATCATGCATCAGACACTGATTTAACTTACCTTTAAACACCTTCTTTATAAAATTTTTAAATATATACCAGGCACATACACCACTATTGCATTTGAATGGCAGGAACCTCAGAGATGAATATCATAAAAACAAAACCATATGCTCAAGTACATTTTTATGATTTGGTCGAAATGATGAAATAAGTAGCATTTTACATGGCAGGGGAAAGGTAGGATGATTCAAAGGGACGGGACCGACAAGGTTGGATTATAAGGTACATGTTTTGAGCACAATGTTATTAACCTATAATCATTAATGGATTGTTCTAGTGAAACTCAAGCTTTCTGTGTTTTTCAATTGTGAAGAGAGCGCCCCCTTCCCCCCTCTTATGCACATGAAATGGTTCGGTCCAGCTCCCAAACCACGTGTTAACGCCACCTAAGGGGGTGATCAGTGCAGGTGCGACACGTGTCTAAGCTTCCTGAAGAAAACTTCTGAAGACAACGAGGACAGAGACAAAAGCCAACAGAGAGGATGCGTGTGTGTCTCCCATAACTTCACTAAGAAAGGTGAGTGTTGTCCGTGAATCGTAGAAAATAGTCCACAGTGAAATAAGCTAATGGAGCCATTTTAAGTGGACACCTGAGGATGTGAACTAGAACACACTTGACTTTAGGGCTCATTCAGAAGCGCCACCCTACAAATCAATAGCCATGCATTGCTATGGCAACAACACAATGGCAGAATTCAGAGCATATTCCTGTGTAAGTATATTCTCATACCTGAAACCAAACGAACTATAATATGAACACCAAACCACATGTCCACAAACACAGCATCCAAAGCACAGCTGGTCGTGTATAGTGGTGGTGGATCATGAACAGTGGTGGGTTATGATGTGGTGTGGTGGATCGTGGACTATGATTACAACAAGACTGCTTGATATACAATATGCCTTCTTACATATTCTACTAATTATGGCAATAACTCCTCCATTTTAATTGTCATTGCTGCTCCCTTCATCTCTATCAGACCATTTCTTTTGTATAAATACTTTAAACATTGACACACCTTTCCAAAAGACTTTAATTCTCTCTTTCAGTCTCTCATACATATAATTTTGAGAAGAAAGTTAAATTTTTTGCACCATCTCTGTCAATATGTTGCAGTTAACTCACCTTTTTGCTGTAATGCGATGATTAAAGGTCAGATCTGGGACATGCTTGTCCTTTGTGAAAGTGCACTTGCCTTTGCTCACCCGAGTCAACAATAGTAAATCGGAAATTAGGTAAAATGTTGAGTCTGATGTGTAGAGGAAATGATGGAAAAAGAGATGTGGGTCTAGAGTAATTACTGTCTCTACCAGGAGGGCCCTCTGCTCAGTGTGATACATGAAATCCTGTTGCGTATAGTACTGTATGCGTTTGGGTGTGTTCTAGCAAACCTGCTGTGCAGCAGCATCTCTCCTCCTCCCTGTTAATTCTGTTTTGATCAAAAGCATAAGAGGTTAATTTGGCTGACTGGCGAGACCAGCTGGTCACTGTGTTTCAAATCAAATTCGCTGGGTGATTTTTGCTCCACGGCTCAGTGGTTTTTGGCATTCTGACACCTTGTGAAGGCCGGTCTAGACCGAGTCCACTGTATGGCAGAGTCACATCAAATATTCTGCTCTACATTGTATTATATAAATGGTAAATGGACTTCATTTATATAGCACTCACTCAACTTTATAGTGAGTGCTCTATTGCACTTTACACTACTTTACAAGTCACGTTCGCCCACACAGTCATACAGCATTTAGCTGCCTTTTTCCTCTCACACATCATTTACACTCTAGCTGACATGAATATGAAAATGTCCGGACTCAGTTTTCTGGACATTTTCTGACTTTGTATTACACAAATAAAGAATGCAGCAGGAGCTTGTTCAGGTGGACACACTAGGAAGATTCAAGCGAGGGGTGACACCTGGGTAGACACTGTAGGACGTGTTTAAATTCCACTGCAGAAAAACTGTCTTTCTCTACAGCATATTACACTAGAGCCAAAAGCTCTCGAATTGCATTACGAGCTTTTTATGTCTTCTGTTCATCAGATATCTGTATTTTTCCTGTTACAAGTCTGATGTATGTTTGAAATATCAACGCGTGTGCTGTTGAGTTTTACAGGCGATTTCCTTCTGTATTCTCACATGAGCTAACTCGGACATTGTCCAGCAGTAAAAGTTCTGGTAAATGTGCAGAGCAACTCACCTTGACATTTGTGTTCTCACATAAAGCCCTTCCTGAAAATTTAAGGAAAATATTGTTCAAAAGCAGCTTCTGACAGAAAAGCTGGGAATTTCTGGGTTTAATGTCTTGATCAAAGACACTTCAACATGTGGACTGGAGATTTTGAGGATCACACCACTGACCTTCACATTAGTGGACAACCTGCTCTATCTCCTGAGCCACAGTGTTATTAGGAAGCTGCTGTGCAGAGTGGAAACAGTTGGCCAGAGCCGCTGCAGACGTCTGATGGCTTCTGAGCCAGTCAGCCCCATGTATCCCAGCCCACTTTGCCTCAGGGCTCTCATCATTAGCAAGGATTTGGGTGTTGTATGAGAATAGCAATGAGTTCACTGAAGAGTCAGGAGTTTCCTCTCCCTTCTCTTTCCCTCACTTCAACCCAGCACTGACCCTTCACTGCAGCTCTCTTTACTCTTGGGAAGAGGCTTTATCCCAAAGCAATCCCGATCCAGTCCTCAGTCTGTTTGCTATCTTTCCTTTTGTTAGTGTCTTTTCTTTGTTTCCGTTATCGTTTCAAGTATTAGTTCTGTTCATAGTGTGTTCTCCTGTCAAACTGACTCTGAGCCTCTGTAAGTTCTCTTTTTCATATACATCATTGTTAGACATTTGAAAAGCCTCTTAAAATTGGACTTATAAAGTTCCAAATTACAATCACATTAATTTCTTTATTCAATGGTTTGTCACTTTAGATGACCTCTTGTCCTCCAATTAGACTGAATGTCGAATATGTTTAAATGGACATTGGCTGTATGAACCCTCTCAACCCCCTCCACTGCAGTCTGCATCTGCCTGGGGCATTGTTAGTGGTGGCAGTTGCTGGGTTTTGGATTTACAGCACTATGGGCCCACAGCTTGGCCTGTCTTAACCAAGCTTGCTCTTTGAAGAAGGCCTATAAACCTGACCAAATGCTGCCTCTTATTCTTAGTAATTAAAACAAGCTGGCGTGAAGGAAAGTCCTTAAATTATTGGAGACTAAGCAAGATGTAAGCCTCACACGCAGTCTCTGGTTGTGCTTCAAGGGGGTCATAACTATTGACATCTCCATCCCCAAAACAGATGGCATGTGTGGGGAGTGTGCACCAAAGACCGAAACCTCTTACGAGCTGTAGTCCTGGAGGCTTTTCTACTCGTATGTACTGTAAATTATTGAAGCATGGGTGGCCATACAAGTCCAACAATATGCCACTAAGCTGAGATAATGCTACAGGCTGTAAATCAAACCAAATAAATCCATAATGAGAATTAATTAGCCTTTTAGAGACAACTTGAAATGACCTATCGCTGAAATTGTATCTTATTTACTGTGTGTAATTAAGCAAAGCATCAGGGGCAAGAGAAGCTCAGGATCAATCAAGCATTGCCATTATAGGTGGTAATGATGTAGATGATATAGGGCTAATATTTTACCATATTGGTACAAATTGGAATGTAAATCATCCCTTGTATTAGTTTTACTGATCGTCCTGAGGCCTCATTCAGCCTCCATGGTTTGGACAGTGATGAGGAGCAGGATGTGGGTCAAGAGATCAAACAGACTGTTGTGTGTTGACCTACTCGCTGGCAAGGTAATGAATATCCAGGAGATGAAGATGCGCACACACGCACACCGTCTCTGATGCTGCCTGACAGTGAGCTGGCAGTGTTGTCCTCTTAATTATGCAGTCTGAAAATGGTCTTGCGATGCAGGAAGAGGTCACTGCAGAGGTGGCTGTTTCATATTCTCCCGTTTATGTAATTTTCTCCATCATTGCACATACTTAACCGGAATCGACTTCAGTATATGATTCAGAATGCTGCTTATTCATGCACAGTCTTTGGTTTATCATGTTTGGCGAGTACATGATGCACTGACCTTGTCAAGTACTTTCTGGATTGCATGCACTGACCTTGTTTTATCTGTGGTCTTGTAGTCCCTTGAACCCGATTGCTTGTAGATAACCACTGATTTACATAAAAGCTTTGTTTAGGTGTACTGTTTTAAAATGCTTTCAGAATACTGATGTGAACAGTTAATGTGCAATGAATATTCATGGTTTTGAACAAGGTTCTACACAATTGAGCAGAAAAACGACAAAGTGTAAAGTCCTTGATTAGAACAATTGTTTGATAGGTTCCTCCATACCATGGTTGGATTAATGACTTGGATTTCTTTTCTGCACTTTTTTTTTTTTTTTCGTAAAAGGTTTCTGCTCTTTTAAAGATTTGCAAATTGCACTTGAGATCATCAGCCATAAAAAAATCATTATTCCTGTAGTAGAAGCTCAATAATTTAATTCCACAAAAAGTGCTCGCTCAGATATTGCTGTTAATTGCATGATGAAACTGAATAGCCAGCCATTCCATCAGGTTGTGCTCTGATAACAGATGGGCACGTGTGACGAAAAAGGCCATTTTTAATTAGTTTGTCCGAAGACGTTTTCTTCCTGTCAGCCCCTTGCACGTTTTAAGTTTCCGAGGCTGCCAGTCAGGCTTGTAGCTGGCTCCCAGCAGCAACCATCTGGTGGACAGCGGAACCTGGGCTACAGGATGGCTCCCCACTCCACTGAGCCGACATGTAGCCCAGGGACAAAGGCAAAAGTCTTATGTTGACGGGTCTGTACTCTGTCTGCTCTGTGTAGGGATCAGGGGTCAAACTAACTACTTCCTAAGCTATGTAATGTTGTTGAGAAAGGTCGGACAGAACATGATGGTTGTAAGTGTGGTGAAGGCTAAATGGAAATGATATGTGTTTAGCATGTCTTTCATGTTGCAATCTGGTTTACATTAGATACATGTAGAAGATTTATGATTAAAGGTTTTTTATCAGCCCTTAATTGATGTTCCCTCTTCACATACCCTCTCGCTGGTTCTACAGTGACCCCTTGATAGTAAAAGCATATACTTTGTGTAATTTGACAGAATATAGTTTGAGAAAGGAGATTAAGTTTTGAAAGGCTGTTCATCAGTAGATTAGAAGCACATTTCACAAGGTGATTGTTGAGCATCTTTCTTTCAGGATGATTTCATGTTCACAATGATTTGCATGTTATTTGTTTTCCATTCTGTCTGTTTTAGGTAGGTACAATAGCATGTTTAAATTTAAAGAGCATTGCCATTGCCATCTTTCCAGATGAACTGTAACTCATGAAATGCAAAGGCTAACGTGGTTTCTGGTATCTCTGTTATGGTGACTGATAAGATGAATTGAATTTCGTTTCCTTTCTCAGAGGAATAGTGTTTGGTTTTTTTTTCCAGGAAAACTGCGTTGTAGTTGAAGATGGCATTTGATTTTGCAGAGCTTTGATTGCTTTCTCTAAAACCTTTATACATTGAATCAAGCGTTCTGCCTCTGAGAGGGAGTTTTCCAAACAATCTTCAAGTGTGAGCAATCCTTCAAAACAAGTATCGTAACAAAAATACACTTTTGATTTGTTTGCTCATGCTGGAATGGGCAAAACCAAATTTTAATGTTGTGTGCAGGCCTTAAAAACAGCAGAGGGTTGGTATAACAAATTGGCAGATAAGTAGTGCAGCTATAACTGTAACTGTAGCTGTGTGATGTGAAATGGTTTAATGAGATGGAAATTGCAACTTCAGAGACTTGATCCAGCCTCTACAAGCCTAAAAAGCATACTGAATGTACTGCAAAGCATACTCAGATAAGTGAAAGGAACAATTTTCTTCTTAAGTGTGAGACCTTGCTGTGTACTGAGCATATATCACAATTGCAGACCATATTTTGATATGTTCTTCTCTATTTGATTCATCCATATTGACGACAGTGGCCAGAGGCATTGTGGTATTTTGTGGTCAGGCAGTACGTCTGTGCCATTCTTCTTAAGAATGTCTTTTCTTCATAATTGGTACAAATGCATACTTGGACGCAAAAATGAGCTAATTCGAATTTGAAGGTCCAAGGTCAAATTCGCTGTGACCTCACAAAACTCTTTTCTCGAATTTTGCACGAATGTTCACTTACACTCTGAGATGAAGTGATTTGATTTGGGTGCTCAAATATCAGGTAATGTTTTTGGCCTCATGAAAATGATATCTCAAATCTGCCTTTTAGGGAAATTCTTCAAATTTTGCCCAATTGTCACTTGGACTGATTAGATATCATCAGTCAAAGGTCATGGTGACCTGTATGAGTCTGGAATTATTTTTATGTGGACTGAAACTGCACCGACAGAGATTCTAATGCCACTTGCTCTGGTTTACCTCATCGTGAAACCAGATTGTGTTTTTTCTGTTTGCATGTTCATGAAAAATTATAATCAGACCATCACATTCCAACCTGGGGTTTAATCCACCAATCAGACGAAGCCTTGTACTATGCATCATGCTTTCATCTGCCCCTCACTCACACCTTTTGATAATGTGTGCTGTTTTCATTTTCACATGCAGATGATGAGGAGGATGATTACAATAGTGAGGGACTTTTTTTCTTCTCCGCATGTCTCTGTTGCAGCAGCGAGGGGTCTCTTCATTGTCAGCACTGAGTTATATAGTGCATTGTCTCGTCAGACAATTTGAGACACACCATAGTGGTGACAGCCCCAACACCGTCTTTGTATCCCCTCCCCCTTCTCCCAGAGTAGAGCTTGATTTGTGCAGGTTGCTGACAGGATGCTGTCAGTGGTGATGTCTAAAGTGGAATATGTGCAAGTGAAGAGGTTAATTACACAACATTTAAGACCCTTCTTTCCCTCACCATACATGCTGTAGCCAATCACGTCCTCGACACTCGCTAATCAAACGTGGGCTGGCAGCTCTGAGCTGTGGCAACAGTTGCCGTGATGGCGGCTTGTCTGGCAGGGAGCGCACGTCCTGCTGTTTGCCTATTTGAGTTGGTTGGCAGGCTGGTGCAATCCCCCCGCTTTTGCTGCTTTTCATTCATAGCCAAAAGAAGGAGGAGAATAACTGTCTTCTCTGAATTACTGAAGGACTGAGTCGTTCTTTCTTGTCTGGTTTGTGCTTCATTAAATCTGGCAATCATGTAAAAATAGAAACGATTTGTCAGTGTTCAAATAAACAATACAGTAGAATACATAAGAAAATGTTATTTAAATGTATAACAGTGTATTATAGAAGGAGCCACATAATGTTTTATACCAAGGTGGACCAAGCTGTGTTCACAAACCAACGTTCAAAACATACATTTCAAAATTGTGAAGACAAATTCCAATCGTGCATCATGATTCTATGTTTAAGAGCATGGGGGATGCCCAATTTTGATGTAAAGCCCTTTACATTTTAGAAAATGTAAAGTTCTGAATCAAAGTTCTTGTATTCCTTTTGTTTATATTTAAACTATTCTGTTCTGATTTTTGTCTGCTTTCTGCTCTGTTGTTGCAGTGCTACATTAGACAAAGTAGAAACAGATGGAGCACACTGAGTTTTGGTGACAAACTTTGAAGTTGAGATGAGGTGCCGAGACGTGACATTCTCGACCGCCCTACCCCTCATGTGCTGACACTTCAACACGGTTGTCCAAAGCTCAAAACGTACGGGCGCCACCGGCCGCTCCATGTCACTAATGTTGTCACTCTGCTGCCTGAACTCACAGCTCATGCTTTCATCTAGTCCACTTAAAAGGACGACCTCTCTGACCTGTCCGGTCACACACATCTCACTGTAGTACCTCTCACCACTGTAGTAATGAGCACGGCTGCTGACACCCTGTGTGGACACGTGGATGAGAGTGACGGAGATTGAGAGAAAACTAGAAAGCCTGCGGTTGTAGCAAACTCCATTTCCCAGTGGCTCCCTCTGAAGTAGTGTACAGACATCTAGTTGTATAGTGATGAATAACCTATTGCATATATGCAAAGATGTATATGAAAACATTCATGGTTGGCTTTTATTCTACAGGAGGACCACGCTAATTATGCTCTTTTTATTTCTCTGAGGGGCTGCATAAGGAAGATGCTATGGTTATGCAGATTCCCAAAGGTATTAAAATCAGAGGCTTGTAATCACTTGGTCTTTATGATTGATATTATTATCTTATAGTGAAAATCTTTTGCTGTTGCACAAGACAGTAACTTGACTTTGTTGCTAGTTACACAAATGAAAAAGGGTAGAAAGCCCTCAGAGGATAGAACAAAACATAATGTCCTTGACAAAGCTCAGCCTCGTTCTTTTTTAGATGAAGCAAAGAGACATTGTTCAGAAAAGCAGCAGTGAGATTATTTCTGGTGCCAATTTCCCAGAGGTAATGTTCATTGTGTTTTTAGTATGTTGTTCCATAGCAACCGAGATGAAATTGTTTTATTGATTTGCTCAGGAGGAAATTAGGCCTCACCCTGTCCGTGCATTTCATTCTGCCCTGCCTCCTCTGTCTCTGAACAACTTTCCACAGATATTTCTTCCTCCTCTTTAATTACCACTGGTTACCTGAATGGCATGGCACACGGAGAGCTGCCCTCGTAATTAGCTGTCAGCTGTTTTAAGGCACAGCTCATTGATTAGGTCATGATCGCTAATAGGACGTGAAATCTCGCTGCCTTCTCTATTGATATAGACAACGATGAATGGAGGTTTTAAATCTCTGCCAGACCTCAGAGTTAAGTACTTGAATAGGCAAAATGCGTGTTTTACGATCACGTTGGAGTTATGAACATTTTTAGTGCATCTTTTTTTCATCACCTTGTCTGAATTGTAACCACTGACTGAGTAGGCTAATGTATAAAATCTGTGATTCCAGCAATGTAATAAGTTTCTAAAAAAATTGAATAAATCCGGTGAATGATCAGCATGCTGATTTTAGGTCTGGAATTCTCCACTACTTTTTATTTGGCCAATCTGTTGCCATCAGATGCAGTTGGGTGACGTCCTCCCAGTTGGCCCAGTTGGCTGACAGGAAGCTTTCAGGCTTGATATGGTGTCTAACTGTCCAAAAGCAGTTAGTGTAACTGCAGTCTGGCTTTGCATATTGGAGGGCTGTGCTGTGACTGGATTAAGATGTTTTTAAAGTTTTACCTCCACATCTCCATCTAACAGCATATTGAATGTGCCTTAGTCTGTTTTTGTAATCTCATATATTTACTGCTCATCATTTTGCTCATCAGTGCAAACAGGATCATCTTGTTAAAAGGACAGCCCTAAAATGCAAAACTAAATGTGGATGAATGTGCAAATTAAAGTCCACCTAAAAATGATTTCAATTTGCAATATATGACTTGAACGACTCGGGGTTTCTCAATCAAAACAACGACAAAAGA
Organism: Paralichthys olivaceus; assembly: GCF_024713975.1. NCBI lineage: Eukaryota > Metazoa > Chordata > Actinopteri > Pleuronectiformes > Paralichthyidae > Paralichthys > Paralichthys olivaceus. Next base: position 15,196,127 of record NC_091104.1, on the reverse strand, counting down.
CCACATTTGACATTGTGAACCGGTGTGTACTATCATTGCAGATGAAAATCTACCTCGCGCAATTCAGAAAATGGCAATGAATCATACATTACAATGGCCGATACAAACAATGGAGGGAAAAAAACTGCCAATTGGCTATTAGTGTATTTTCTGTTTTTTCATTCGTTGCCCCAGAAATAATAGCAGAGACAGAAAAAGCCACCAGTAAAGCGAATACGATGAGATTAAAAGGCGAACAAATTGAAACATCCTGTTACCTTGAAAACAACTGGGGATTTCTCAGGTTTTGAACATTTTGGAAAATATAAGATTTTTTTTATATATAAAAAGTGAAAGTAACCAGCCTCATATTGCCAACTGTGTATATAATATATATAATATCCAGATCTCGGCACAAAGTTTCTTTGTTCATTTGTAATCATTGATCTTCCCTCTGCGAATGTGACTTGTCTGAACAGGTGGGCCCGTGCCTAAAGGCATGTGAACTCGAGGCCTCGGCAGTTCCACCATCCAGACTTTGTGTGCAAGGGACTTTTGGCGGACGTGTTGCAGCCCCTCCTCCTCCTCCTTCCATCTCCACAGCTCCCCAAACACAGTTGTTCATGAATATGGATAGCAGGCAAGGCTCCCTGGCATCATTAAGGTGCCACAAGCCCATATAAATCACATCACCATAAAACCTCCAAATGCTCTGATAAAGAAGGTAACATGATAACAACTGGCAGAAGTCAAGAAGACAAACAATTCTTGAGATGAGGAGCACACTGTGGATTGTTGATGAGCTGTGTGCTCTGCACTTTGATTGCGTCCAGTGTTACTCTGCAGTTGTGTTAACACCCTCAGACGTCTCATGTGACAGGGCTGGATGCAGTTACACGCAGACACAGTTTGTCTTGGCTGCGATGTTGACAGGCACTCATGCACAGCTGCAACAGACTAGAAGACTCAGGGGGAGAAAAGCTGTGAAAAATGAGTGCTTGTATTGCTCTTAGTTCCTACTTTTGTCCAACTTTGTACTTTGTAGCGTTTGCACCAATGTGAGTATGATGGTCTGTGTCCGCAGGAATTGTATATAGTATATAATTTAAAAAGGAGATAGTGGTGGTTCCAGGTAACATGGCTAGTTTTTAAATTTGATTTCCAAATACACAAGTTTTTTGAACAGTCAGAATAATTGTGTTTTTTTAACTTTTAGATTTAGATTAAAATGCATCTCCTTCTTTCTTACTCTTTGTGGACAGAAATGAATTTTAATTGCACAGTCAGCAGCTGGACTCTGCACTGAGGGCATTTTGACAATCTGTTGGCAGCCTGCCTCATCCTCTCTCATCTTTCCTGTCGCAGCCGTCCACAGCCATGAAAGGCACACGAATGCTCGGTGCCAATTGTTCCTTGTAAAAAGACTTTCTAACCATCTGCACTGCTCTTGAATGGAAACCTTTTATGACTTTGCTTTGTGATACAAGTGAACACACCATGTGTATCCTCAGGCCCCATTCACGCCAACTATAGCACCGTGTCAGAAAAACACAGGCTCCTCGTCTTTCATGACCACTGCAGTGGCGAAGCAGGTTTGCTTCCATAAAAAAGTTTGCTCCTGGCTCAGCTTTATTCCCACAGCTTTGCAGCCTCACTGGACAGAATACCTCGTAGCATGTACTGTAACTCTGTAGCGCTGTGCTGATTGCAGCATTGTGTACAGTTTGTTAAGGCCTTGGAGGGTAATTTGTGATTTATGGTTTGGGGCTATATGGAAAAAAAATGACTTGACATCTGTTCCTCACAAAAGCTGAGTTGTAAAATGTTGCCGTAGATGAGTATAAACCACTGCAAAGTATCCTGGCATCGGATTTGACTTTGAGCAGCCTTTCTTGGTTTATACTTTATCTGCTCACCTGTACCTGCAGCAGGACAACCAACAGACAAATAAAAAAGCAGTGCCAGCATTGACAGTATCGCTCTCAACCACAATCTGTATATAAAGGCTGATGAAATGGCAGCTCCTCAAAAGTGACACTGTAGCAACTCACCTGGTTTCTGTTATTTTAGGTTGTTCTTGTCACACAGAGTTTGGCTTCAGTTAGTTATTTAATAACAACGGGATGAAACATCATGATTGACGGCATGAGACTCACTCACGTTAGGCGAGACTGAGTATTGACGGGACCTCGCAAAAGCAGCTCCAGACAGAATCCAAACGGAAGACGGGATTATTAAGTAAACAGTATGTAGGACTACAGTATGGTTCAGTTATGTTTGCCAAGGTTATTATTACTGCAAAATTTGGAGTGTGCCATATTAATTCACACAAATATGTAGCACTGCTCCTCTGTGTGTTTATTTTTTTATTTTTTTTTACTGGACGTGACTTTAGAGGGGCTGCACCTCAAAAGACATTTAGTGGCATTCCCGCTATATTTTTCTTTTTCTTGTTGCTCTCCTATAAACAAACAGGCTACCATATCAAAAATGTGTATTTTTGCTGTGTTTGACGAGTGTGTCCTCACACCCACTCCACCTACTCCAAATCCACACATGAATATGGAGTAGCAGGGCCTTGATGAGGCAGGCAGGCATCCCCTCTTCTTAGAGGAACTTCAGAAGAAGTTCCTCGCGGGGGGTCTGGAGTGGAATCTGGAGGGCACCACAACGCCAGCCTTCTCTTCAAACCTGGCACTTTTGTCTTTGGAGAGAAGCCATGCAAAATTCATTCAGCCTGCAAAATTCATCCTGTGCAGGCATGGGGCTGGTTACGGATGAAGCAAGGAGAGGAATGCTTCCTATCCTTTCTCTTAATCTGCAACAGAGGTGCACACTAGATAATTCAGATACATAGTAAATTCACTAATTCCTAATTAATCAGAGTTAATATGTAAGGTTGTATATGAGCGTTGAACATGGGGCTGCTACACTTTTTTCTGCCATGAAGAATTTATGCAATTGAAATTTGTTGCATATCATTTCCTCAGTCACCCTGATTTTACTTTGAAAAATTTAAAAGCACAATTACATTAATTTGAAATTAATTTTTAATTTTTTTTTCATATTGAAACGAAAGGCTCAACAGTGACAGATATAAGCTACAATTATCCCCAAACATCAGAGGTCTATAATAAATAAAGAATAGACTGAGCAGAATGCCAGTTTTACTATAAAATATTTTATTGTAACTCATGTAAAACAAGTAATGATGCCGTAATGTAAAGTTCATTGTACCAAACCTTGTTAAATATTGTAATATGGTGTAATACAAGTCCACCCTTTAAAATTTCTGTTTGCTGCACCTCTGTAATGAAGCAGCAATAAAAGCTCATTAACGCTATATGCTCTATTGTAAAGCAGCTATAAAACCACGATGATGAATGTTTTATTTTGATGCAGCAGTTCTATTGTCACTTTAGCTTCACGTCTGATCAGGCTCTGATTTCCTCGGGGACTTCTCTCACCAGCAAATCAGCCACTTAGAGCCACAGAAATCCGCTCAAATCTGCTGAAAACGATAGCCTGTAACTCACTTACGATAACTTTAGAGCAATGCTCACCCACTTCACGCAGAATTAGATTAACAGTAGCTGAATGCTGATATTAACCAAGTGATGTGATTACAACTACAGGTTGGGTGCTAAAGCAATTATCTGGCTGAGTGAATATCCCCAAATCAGATTAGGATGGTGAACTTCAACCCCTCCACATTGAATAAGACGTGATTGGCCAATAAAGAGCGTGACTACACCTCCCTTTGCCTTTGACTTGTCTTTCACGGATTATTATTCACACATCTTTCATTGACATCCACTCAAACGTACGTTTTCATCACTTTGCCTCACAGGCTCATTAAGTTCTCATTCAACTTGTGTCTCCTCTTGACCTGTTCGCATATGGATCCGGTCCATGTTTTCCACCATAACTTTTGGCACACATTTTATTGGGTATATAATTGGATCCTAAACTGAGACAGACATAACTAGAATGTCACTCAGTAAAGTGCATGCTTCTGCCAAGGCCAAACAGTAAGGGGCATATATATCTCTATGTAAGCAATGACAGATTTGTCATATCTCAGTACATTTATGTACATACGGATTGAGATACAGTTACACAAGTCTCCATACACACAGAAATAATTTTGCTATAATATTGGCCTCAGAAAACATTCCCCTTAAATTTCGCACCCAATCCATCATTCGTTCAGACATAGTTCTAAAACTATTGAAGATATTTATAAACTGTTGACACCCTACTGAATCCACTTTCCGTATGCTACACATTGGAAATAGTTACAGGTTTTCCCCCATCCCCATGAAACCACATTGAAATCTGATAGATCCAGATTTTATATGGATTTTCACCAAATTGCACACACTCACAGATACTGTATCAGTCCTTTAAATATGTCTGATTTTCAATTCTTTTCATCAAGACCCGTGCCTTATTTCCTGGGAAGTCACTGAAAATGTTGAAAAAAAAAAAAAACAACTCACAATCTCCCAATAAAAATCTCTTGATCCACCCCTTTTTTTGGATCTGCACCAATATTGAATGCCTTCTTTCTTGGACAATGTTCCATCCTTCCACCAAGTTTCATGGGAATCCATTCTGTAGTTTTTGTGTATTCCTGCTGACAAACAAGCAACCAACCAAAAAACAAAAAAACTATCATAGGGGTTAAGGCATAACCTCCTTGTTGGAGGTAATAAATTGATTACAATAATTTATTTTCATTCGATATATTATTTATTTTGTTCGCTTTGACTTGAACAAGGTCAACAAAGTCTTGTTATGGTGCTAGAGGTTGTTGACCCTTTGGACACAGGTCATCATTATAGCCTCAGGTCAGGATTATGAAAAAGCTAATGCCAAGATATTCAGCAAGATGTGTGTAGAGCAGGGTTGAGCACGGATTGACTCCTTAATGTAATTACACTCACTCGAGGGAGAGGAGGAGACAGAAGTGGGCTGGGGATTTGAGAGTGGGATGTGACAGCATCACAATTGAGAGCAGAGGAGTGTCAGCAGACCTGTCTCTCAGGGGTGAGTGTCGGCCTCATGGCCTCGGGGCCAGGCACAAGAGATTAAAACATCCTGGCTGTAGGGCCTGGAACCAGCACACCCAAACACAGGAGCAGGAATTAGAATAAGGCAGGAAGATGATGCATATCAGTCATCATTACTCGTGTGCTTCACTTCCATATTGTAAATGATCCATGCCTGTTTTACAAGCATGACATTTTTTAGGGTCCTGTTGAAGAAAAGAGAATCTGAGATTTCAAGAGTAAAGTAATATATTGAGAATAAAATTGTAATAGTGTGAGAATAACATCATAATAAAATTGTAACTTAATGAGAAAAATTGGATAGTATGAAAACATTATATATATGGAATTAGCAGCAAGGGGAACTCATGCTCGCCTCAGTTCAGCTCCCTCTGCCTTCTGAATTCTGAATCTTGATCACTGATTTCATTGTTTCTTCAGAAACTACAAAATCACTTTGAATGTCATGGAGGTTGCAGGCGACCACTACCAAACCGTTCCTCTTCCACAACTTCCTCCAAGTGTTTGTGGTTCATTATTCAGAATCGACTGTTTCCTGTGTGATCTTTTTAAAGCCCTCTTGATAATGTGCTGATGAGCCAAAGGATGAAGTGTTTTGTTTTTTGTGAAACCAATGCTTAAATATGACTTAATAAAATGCTCCATATTCCTCGTTTTAACACAGGTGATGGCTGATCTTCTGATCGTCCACCTCAAACTTGACACGTGGCAAAAAACGATTTATTCTTTACTTTTTATTCTATTCGTAAGCAAGACTTCAGGCAAACCTTGTTATTTCCGAGCGGTGTGATTTCCAGCGTAGACAATGTAGCTTTTACTTCTTGACATGCTATCACAGACTGGGTTGCCCACTTTGGAGTTGGCACTCACTCACACAGAGAAAGAAGAGGAGGGGGGAAATAAAGGCCCTTTGATGAAAGCACTGAACCCAGCCCCCCACTCTCACTCTTCCCCTCCCTCCTTATTCCTCCCTGCCCTGTGGAGTTAATCTGGCAAAGAGGAGGTAGCATCAGCCAATTTACACAAGCAGCAGCAGCTTCTTTTTTTTTTTTCATGCAGTGCCTTCTTTTGCTCGCCTTGCCTGTGTCTCCACCCCCTTCCACCTCTCTGTTCTTTGTGTATCCTTGTTTGCCCATGTGCACGGTGTATGTGTGTGTGTGTTACTCTACACGCACTGGGCGGTGGAATAATATCAAGTACAGTAAGGTGGAAGACGGTCCAAACCCCCCCGAGGCTGTCAACACCTCACACAAGCTGTGCGGCGGAGGTGTTGTGGCGCAGGTATCGACACCTACCTCCCCACCGTCCTCATGTGCCCTCACTTATTGTGCAGTCTGTCGCCTCGGATTCTTTGTTAGTTTCCATTCTATCTTATCATAAACAGGCTTTTGTAAGTCTCTTTTAAACAAAGGAAAGAAAACAGATTAAGTGTTCCTGATTTGGCTCCTCCCCCCTCGCATACCCCCACATAGTCACACACTTGTGTCAGCTGAACGTCCCTTTTGGGCCCCTGTGTTTATCAGACTCAGCTGTGCCCCAGGAAAAGAAGAAAAATTTGGACAAAACATGTTTTAATTAGCAACAGGGCTCAGACGGCAACAAAATAAATTGCGTGATCGGTGCAGATGAACGTGGGCGTTAATCATCTGTGTTTACTCTGTCCATCACTGCGTCTGAATAACTACCTAAGCACAAACTGTGGTTTTTGTTTTGTAATGGTATTTGTCATCCGCTGGAGAGTTGTTTGTTCCTGCTTCCTGCTCTAATGTGTTCAATAAATCCTCCGGACCCAGTGATTCTCTTGCAGTTCGGAGGCGAATCCAAACATCGCTGCCCATCAATTTCTTTGCTGCACCAGGCTTGCCCGGATCAATTAAATCAAAGGCATCTCAGCCGGACGTTAATTATTTAATGAATGGCATCTGGATGTGGTGTGGCTGTGCCTGCATCCAAGCTGTGATGGGAATGGGAACTGAAGATGTGGGATGTTAGTTTCCACCAGTGCCTCCATGTCACTCATAATTGTAAACTAATCTTTCTTCTTAATATTGTATGTACAGGGATTTGTCTGTTGCAAAATCCACAGCAGCCGTGGCTTTTGTTTTGGATAAATTAGACCTCTGACATTGGTTGCCAGGGAAACCAAGAAATTATGTTAATTTTTAATTTTAATTTTCCTTCTGGCATCCGAGGAATGTTTGTCATTGTGCAGATTGTTTTTCTTTTATTCTTTCATTTTATTGGAAAAATTTTTATTTTCATTTCTCAGTAACCAGTGACCGCCAAAAAGAATGACCGTCAGGAACAAATATATTCAGTTGGATGTTTATATGGCACCAGTTATAAGAAAATACATTTATTCAAATGAGTCTCTCTCTCGCTCTTCTCTTTTGAATTTTTAGCATCTTGAGGGAGACCAGTCTCTCCCTGATTTACACAATGAAGCATCAGCACTTTGTAAGCCCTGGGTCAATATGAGTCTGCCAGCACCTCGTGCAGCCTGTCACAGCCAATAGACTGGCTGACATGACATGTCCTGGACCAGTGATTGAATTACTGGCCATTTGTCTGCCTTGATTGTCTTCCTGTCATATCAGTGTTAATCTTGCTGGGGCCGTCGTGTCTTTGTGAGATTTGACAAAGTAATAAAAGACCATTTTGCAGTAATATGAAGATCGTCTTTGTTATTGGACACCATGAGTATCTTTAAGACGCATCCAGACTTCTAATAAGGGACTTGAATGTCTCTGTCTGACCCTTTCTTCCTTCATCTTTTCATCCTGTCTGCAAAATGTAATTCACACTGACAGTTCAAACCTCAGGATAACATGGCCCTATTCATAAATGTTCTATAAAAAATAAAAATCCCCTTTTAGAGACATATTCTTGTCTTTAAATGAAAGAATAGAATGAATGAATCCCAATGAGTTGCACAGGCTCTGATGGTGACAATTATTTTCCTCCACCCTCGCATCACTGCCACACAACCACATCTTTATAAAAGAGTTTTTGCAGCATTGTGGACTCATCAAAATGCTCAGACACAGCATGTAGCAGTGCAATTCTGTAAATCTGTACCATTTCATGCATAGAGTATTTATGTATATGTATGTGACCATGTTTTTTTGACTGCTGCAACACATTTTCACTGAATCAATGAATGGCAATGTGGAGGATGTAGTAATTACTATGGAGGAGTGGCGTGGACAGAATTACAATTAGTATGAGTAAATAAATAGTCACTGAGGATATTAAGTGGAGGAAATGCTTCCAGAATAACTGGTAGTTAAGTGTTGTACTGCTGTTTTTAAATGTGTTCATTGTTCGTTCAACTCATGTAAAATAGTAGCCTTGAACTCTCACAGCCTGTAGTCGTAGAAATTAACATTTTTTTTAAATTTCATAACAAACTAGAATGGCACTCAGAGGAGCACATACCTCCACCAAGGCTCATCAGTCCCTTAATGAAACCAAATTTTAATTTAAAATCCAGATTTTTATCAAACTCCAAACAGTGTCTATACTTTACCTGTCAGTTCCCTAAACATGTCTAATTGTTTTTCATCCAGGTCCATGAACTATTCTGAGAGATTTCCCGCTTGTGGGACTAATAAAGGATTATCTTGTTTTATCAATGAAAATGATGAAAAATCTCACAATGTTAAAGAACTTAGAAAAAAAATTGGGATCCACACCAAATTTGATCGGTTCTTCCCTGACTTATATATGAACCATCCCCCAACTTTTGTGGTAATCTGTCCTGTAGTTTGTTTTTAATCCTGCTAACAGACAGAGAGACAAACAGACGATGAGTGAGAAGAAAATATTTGTCATTCCAAAAAATCATCTAATTGTTGTTTGACATCTCTCTCATGCTTCTCTCTAGACCTTTAGCAAGAACATGTCAGATTGGTTGACTTTTCTGATCACATGGAAGACACGCCTACCCCAAATCACAGTGGAGTGTGTCCTGGACAAACCAGACAAGCAGCTCTGAGTCCAGGTGAGCAACATCATCCCTTATCTTTTAGTAAGTGACTTAGCAGAGTCCAGACACACACACACACACACACACACACACACACAGCTGTAATAACTGCTGTATTTAAGTCCAAGTTTAATCTAATAAACATGATGAAAACAATGATTGATAAAATCTTAAAACAGGAAGATTAAAAAATGAATCTAATGATCGGTAGCATTAAGTATTAAAAGCTGAAAAGGTTGTTGGTAAGGCCAAACAGAACGACGGAAGGGTTGAATAGCAGATAACGGTGGGTCTGGTTGGGCCGAACAGAGGTGCAGAGCCGACATCTTGTTTCTTGGCACAATTTCTGAACTAGTTCTTTACTTATTTCTTCCTGTATTGAGCGTTGTGATACTTTCACAGTATTTTCTGGCACCTAGACCTGCTTTATAATCAGAAAATACATGGAAATCTCACTATCTAAAATATGGGACCTTTTAATAATTCAGACATAGTAGAATATGTATGCTTTCTCTCATTGACTACTTGAGATGCACAGACTGAGACTATTCAAATATTGATTTTCTCCCTCTCTGCGATTGTGTTTTAATGCGCGGCACCGGCGATTTAGAATTTTCTGTGACATATGAAACAAAGGAGTGTGAGGAGGTAGTTAAGCGACATCAATGAGTCTGCTTCTTGTCTCATCCTCTTCCTGTGCTTTTGAAACTTTAGCTCAGGATTTGCATTTGATTCCACATAACATGATGGTATTTTCGTGGCATTCTGTTATAAAAGACATAAATTCCACCTTGCAGGATTAAGCAGCTCACTAATCTAACCAGAGTAACTGCCTTGCATGTGTAAATTTTCGTTTTACAGCCTGTCAGGCCCCCAGCAAGGCGCTTGGAAGCACAAGTTCAGAGGAACTCCTCCACAGCTGTAATTCATCCGATGCAGTTTTCAAAACCTCATCGTTCACCTTGCTCCTCTGATCCGGACCCGGCCTGGCACATATTATTTAACAGGGAGATGAATGGCCGATTGGGCATTTCTAGTGTGTCATGGCATAAGTCATGATAAATAACAGGAGTGGACTGACAGGACACAGGACAGTAAAGAGTAGAGATATCAACATCAACACAGGCTCAACCAACCGCAATGTAATCTTGCAAGTCATTAAATCACTGGCAGAGAAATATGAGTCCAAGGTTATTGAGCGCAGCTTGAGTGATGGAGACTTGGAGTGGACCACGAGGCTCAAGTTGCTGAGGAAATTAGATTTAACACTGTCATCTCAGACCTTCCCAAGCAGAGAAGAAAAAAAATCTAGTGGAACTGAATTCTATCTGTTGATGCAACGCTTGAGATGTTTAGTGGATTATATTGGTTGAAATTATGGACTATAACTTTATTAGGTATGAATCAACACAGTTGAGCTGTTAATTGTCTTTTTCCTTACGAGGCTGTTGTATTAGTTCTGATGGACAGTACCTATCTACTACATAATGCAGGAGGAGAAAGGCAACAAAGGGTGAGGTGAGAGGGGTTGATGATGTGTGGTGGAGAGGGGGTAGGCGGGGTACACCATCCAATATGTGATGGACCAGATGCTGTACCCTCAAGCGAGGTATTTTACCCCAAACGGTACCTGTAAAAACTCCATCTGTTGAAATAGGCCCTGGAATATGTCAGCACTAGCTGAAGGCTCTCTTGCGGTGCAGTAGCTGGCTGTGTGGCTCTGAGGATCATGTGTTGTCAGCTGTACCCTATGGGCTGAGAGAGAGAGAGGGATGCTGCTATAACAGTCTGACAGCAGGGCTGTGGCAGCCGCAGACTGCACCAATCTCCCCAGCGCCCAAGAGGAGGAAGACGGAGACCCTATCATAACACAGACCTCATGTAGTTGAATGTCAATGTGGTGGAGAGACAGCAAACAGCCCCTTCTTCTGAATGTCACTGAAGGTGCCATATGCATACAGCTGCAACATTTGCTCCCTCGGATGACAATAAAATGGTCAGAAAGCAACTGGACAGATGTGCCACCAGCTGATCCGTCCTCTAAGGCGAGAAAAAAGTCAGCCTGTTCACAGTGCATGGGAGTTTTACTCTCAGGGAAAAAATGTGCATGTGTCTGCACATGTGTATGCATTCAAATTTGCGTACAAGTTTTGAATTGTTATTTTTGGGCGTCTCTTCAAATCAGCTTCTCAGTGTGGTGATGAGGTCACAGTAATTCAGGGAACACGAGCCCTGCAGCTCGCTCAAAGAACGCATCAGGCAACGTCTCATATTGTATGATGATGTGAACACTTGTAAATAGAGGCAAATCCCTGCTTGGAATTACAACCATGTCATGTACATAGTGTTTGTGCTTATGCAGAGTTTGACCTTACGGCGAGCCTCAAACTAAGTGATTCAGTCAAAGCGCTGCTGAATGATCATCACTCCACACGCTGTAAAGCTCCCTCTGCACTGGGAGGCAAAACAGTGCCTGCAATTTTTACGTCCAGTGTCAGGGGCGGGGTAAATGTGGTTTGCTCCCCATGGTTGTGGTCATAAACTGGTAATCTGTGGATGTGCTGCGGTCTGGTGTCACCCCACTGTGATCCAGGGCTTAGACTGTGGTTATACGCAGGCATCTGTCCTCTATCTGCACTTGGAGGACATTTATACCCCCACTAGCAAAAACTCTAATATGTTTTATTTTCAAATGAGGTCAAGCAGTAGAATGAAACCAAAGATAAGCAGTGTCTATATTTTACCTAACATTCGTCAGGGTAAAGGTTTTGTTGAAAGTTTCATTTCCCTCAATTCAAAGACTACTCATTAAAACTAGTTTTCACACCTGCAGCAGTGGTGAATGGGTGTGTGCATGGAAATAATCAATCCCCATAGCAGTAATCAATAGGGGGAGAAGTATGCAGTAATTTAGTTAATTAAAAGCTGGGGGGCATCAGACAAGACTGGGCGTTAGATCTCCATTTTAGAGGTGGCATAATTATGTGTAATACTTTGTAAAATGGCTGATAGGGATTTCCTGCCCAGGCAAGAGAATGCTGAATATTCATCAGGCATTGTTAAATGGTGTTTGTAGACATATTACCACTTTGGGAGGTTTACCCTTGCTCTTCAGTTACTCGTCTAAAGAAGCATTAGTGCAAAACAATTCCACAGGCCACAGTGTTAAATGAAGTACTGTGTCTGCATGTTAACTGAACAGAAGCACGTCTCGTGGTCAAGACACAAGAGAAGCTCCACCTATGTGCCAACCATCCTGACAGAAGAAAGAAACCCCAATTAGAAGTAATCTGTGGAAGCTAAGTGGACTCTGAGTGGAAGCCCAAATCAAATAAGAACATGAGGGATGTATTCTCTCCAATTCAGAGTCATTTTGATGGGCAACCTGAGCACGGTGGAGCATATGGCAGACAATTCAGATGTGTTTTGATAGTGTTCATAAGCAGAGACCATTGCCATGCTTCATTTCAACCCAAGTGCACTTTGCTAAAGATAAACACAGCATAGAAAGATGACAGGGTGTAAATTGGTGCGTAATTGCATTCTGCAGGGAAAAATCTGCACACAAATCTTCTCCCATATGTGATACACCTACAGGAACGTGCTGGTTATTTGCACAATTTGCATTGTGCAATTTTATGCCGATGTCTGTTCGTCTTTATTACTTCTTGTTTGTTTGACAGACGTTTTGTGTGTGGAAATGGTGCGCTGAGGATACGCTCACAATGTGATTGTGTCTCCAGCCACAGTAAAGCTGGTCTAATATCATCTCATCCAACTCGATCACATGGTGTCATTCTACATTTCTCTCAAATGCTCATGGCATTGAATTCACTTTAAGGGCACGGTCACACCGACTTTGTTTTACCTTGAGAATTTTCTGAACCAGAATAAGTGTGAAAGGTGCCTCTGGACATCAGAGTTAATGAATTCAGCTGGGTCATTTTCACCCCTGTCTACAAACCAATCAACTCAAGTATAGGTAGATGCTAAGTGAGATGTGATCTCTCCGTTTCAACTGCATTTTCATGTGTATAATATTTTAAAAAACTGATTGGCCCAGGGAATGCTACAATTTTTTTCTGTTACTTAGAGAATCCTCTCTGTTTTAACTTGGGCACAGATGTATTAGTCCTGGTTATGACATGATGTGATCCTGAGTAGATGCTGGAACTGAATTGTACCTTTCTACAATATTAAGGCCTTGATCTACTGTATCTAATGAGTCCGGAAATATCTGTCTGTCTGTGGCTCGTATAACTCTTCATTGTATCACCAATGCCGTAAGGAAGTGCCAGATCTGGACACAAAACATGTTGGTTATTGATAAACTTTAGAATGGCCAACTGATCCTCAGGTTCGGGGTTCTTTGTACTGAGTCAAACTCTGCCGAACTTGGAATAAGCAGGAGAACAGCTCTTTGTGCAGCAATGGTGAAGCAGCTTCACGGTTCTGTGGACTGAGTCCTGCAGCCGATCTTTATTTGCTGAGGCTCGATTACTGCAGGTCACTTTTACAGTTTCAGAAAGAAAATCCTGCAAGCCAAGCAAGCAGCCCATTCCAAACATGTTTAGAAAGGGTACCGCTCGAGTAACAGTAATTCATCATAAGGACAATGTATTATTATAACTACATATATAGCTTGTTGTAGACACTGACACCTACCAGCATGCAGATATCCACTAAACGTATTTCTGTGACTTATTCAGGGTGTTCTGTCTCGACAGGAGGAGCACAGAGCTGCAGGGCATGTCGGTGCGATCCACATGTGGCTGTCACTCTCTGTTTGAAATGTCTATAAAACATGATGGATATTGTAGCTCCTCTGCCTTCTAATGGGCTGACAAACTCTCTACATAAATCTGTGTTGAGGCAGCTGAGGTCAATTGTACTATCATATTATGATTTAGATTTTAATCTCATCATGCTTCTTGATTCATTCTTTCGGACAAATCCCTTGTTTGTTTGTGTAAGTTCTGCAGAGTTGTTTTCTTTGGCACTAAGGGAGGGACAGCTGGACCTCCGGCATATCTCCATGTCCTCGCTCCACCCTGCAGTGAAGCACTTGTATCATGTCCACTCTTATCACGTCTCTGTACCGGCAGGCCTTGTGCATCCTCCCCAGCTTGATGCTGGGCTCCTGAAATGGAGAGGTGGGTGTGTTGCACACATGGTACAGTCCTCGGACAATGTTTTAATTAAAAGACCTGCTTCAGAGGAGGGAGGCTCCCAAGGTGAGAGGTGGACCATAGGGTGAGAGACATCTGCCCTGCCTAGCACAAAGACAGATGGACACCTTCAGGGGCCCCTTTAATGCTAATTAATATGAAGATGAGAATGTTTTATTAGTGACCTGAAGTATGAGAATGTGTGGTGTCAGTTTATGTCAGTTTCTATCTGACCTTAAAGGATATGTATCACATTTTGTATTTTTGGTGGTTGTATGATCAACAGTGCATGTGTTCATTGTTATGGTGCATGTCTGGTGTCACCTTGTTCAATGATGTTCGTATTATTGCTGGATAAAATGGAAGTCAATAGCAATGGAATTAGTTTGTTTGTTAATTTTGGTAGAATCTATTTATTGTGCACTTACCCAATAATAGAGAATATAAAATATGACCAGATTGGATTAAAAGGGACTGTTTTTCCTTCGCTCTACAGAGTGCTAGTGTTAGTGTTTGTCTTTGTATCTGGATAAATGGGTCTGCCCAGGTTTTTTTATTTTTCACTTTCTTTAAATTTGATGACACAGGGTGTTTCCCTTGACGGAAGTATGCTCTCTATGAGTTTTGTATACGTGTGATAGTTATTAGTTTCTTACCTAAGGGGAGACTAATCTACATCTGAGAACTGGAGTGTCTGTGGTTAAAATACTGATGCTTGTGTCGTTTTGCTGACGCGGTCGGTTCTTTCTCTCTCAATTAAAATCAATTATATAATTGAATCTCTAATTTTAGACAGTCAACATGATGGATCTATCCACATTTAGCATCATTTCCTTCTTATTTTCATCTCAATCAAATACTAATCTTGCATTTGTGCTCGTGCAAGGAAAAAGACAGTATTAGTTCTAATAGTGTTTTTCCTGTTTATGATGTAAAACATATATGGTGAGATTATCTCATTGTTAATTCATGAGATCCTCAGATGAATAATAGATGTCCTTTGAGAGAGCTGCCCTTGTGCCTACCCTTGTTATTAAGAGAATTCCAGATCATATCGGGCCAGCAGGCTTCCTTTGGTGTCCTGCAGAAGTCTTTTTCAAAACCGGCCATTGATCCATCATGTTGCCATGGTATTGCACATATCGTACATCATCACATATGATATTCTGCATTTTCTGCTCCTGTCTGTAGTAAAATTGGACGTTGACATTTTCCTATGTTGCTGTCCTGACATTTGAGAATCAGCTCTGGATCATAAACCGGGGACTGGAATCAGTGTTGTTGCTCTGCAGCAGCAGTGTGATAGATGGTGAACTTGATAAACATTTCACTAGTTCAACATTTAAATTACTAAGAAAATAATTACTCTCCTTTGTGGAATGTGTGATTATCGTACTCGGTGTTGGAATGATACTCTTCATTACTACTGTGTTTTAAAATGGCAATAATTAAACATCTGCCACATTTCAATTATTTCCACTTGTGGGTAAGAACGGCCTCGAGCTAATGGGAGGCTGTGCCCTGTGCGTCTTGGGTATGAGATCCTGAATAATCGAGATAATTATCTCCCTTAGCAACAAGGTTTTTTTTTTTCCAAAAGGAATTACCATAAAATATTGCTAATTTTAATGGGAGACCTAATGCAACTATCGCAAGAGGGGCTGAGGATGGAGAAGTGGCTGAAGGCTTGAATCATTCAACCCATATAAAGAAAGAGAAGGGGGGAGGAGGCAGTGATGTGTATATCAAAAGGTGGAGTCACATCTATTGTCACTGATTCATCTGAAAGGTAATGTGTGATTGAGTGATTACTCATCCCATAAGTAAGTAACTGTATTATATACATGCTATATTCCCATCACATCATCATTTTGATTAGTAGATTAGTATAAATTAATATGTCCACTTTTAAATTTTTTTTTTTCCCTGCCCTTCCACACTCATCACACACATTCTCTCACACACACACACACACACAGAGGGCCACAAAGGTCAAGCAATTAATCTAACCATAAACCACGATAAATTACAAAGACCAATTTTACAGAATAATCCATAACAATATCAGTGCTGGGTGTCCAGGCTGTAAATACAGAGGCCGGCTGCTGTGATGCGTAGCTGCTGAGATCTAGTGGAAAATAAACTCTTACTGGTTCAGAGTGAAATTCAGGGTCAAGTTGTTCTTATTCCCTCTCCTTCTGTTTCTTGCCCTCAGTTGGTTTCTGGTGATTTGTTGGGTTTATGTTTTGTGACATGTAATGCTAACTGAGTCCCTTTGTTTTTTTTCCCCTTTATGAAGCTTCAGCTTGAAGCTCGAAAGGCAATGAAACTGCTCGGCTGTATACACTAGATGTTCTCACCCTGAGGAGGATTTGCAGCAGTTTCTGTCAGGATACTTATTTTACATGCGGTCTTCTTTCAACCTGCTTTTCATTTCTTTTTTACAATATAAAGCACTCTCTTTTTTTCTTAAGATCAAACCAAAAAAAACGAGAGAGTCATCAGAGGAGTGCTTTAACCCTGTCACTCACTGCTGACAGACCTGATCTTCAGTGGAAGTGAGTTCTGTGTAGGAGATGAGCTCCCAGAGGCAGCCGCTTCAGAGCTGAGCGCACGGTATCAGCTCACCCCTTAATGAAGCTGCTGTAATCGCACTCGTACAGGATGGTCGTCTCTCATTAGCTCTTTGGGTGGAGGAATGCTCTGCATCGCTTTGATGTTGTGAAAGATTCTCACCACTGCGTCTAGAATAAAGAGAGTCTTCCCCTCAGATAACGGAAGGAAGGAAGGAGGGCTTCCCTCTGTTGTGCTGCGGATGTCAGGAAAGCGTTTGAGCTGGGGAAACCTTTGTTTTGCTTCCATAACAAATGATAAGAAAAAAAGCAGACCATTATTGTGATTTGTTCTAGGGAAATTTTCCAATTCATTGATGCTCCAACCCTCACCTAGAAAACACGAGATCGCAAATACAAACGGTCGGAATGAGAATTTTCTGTCGGGTAGCGGAGCTCAGCCGCAGAGAGGGGATGAGGAGTTCAGACACCAGGAGGGACCTCTGAATAGAACTGCTGCTCCTTCACATCGAAAGGAGACGGTTGAGGTGTTTCCTTTAGTCAGGAAGCCTTTTGGGCGCCTTCAGTTGGAGGATGCCCAACCTCGAGGAGACCTGGGGTTAGATCCAGAACTTCCTGGAGGGGCTTCATATCCAAGCTGTCCTGGGAACACCTCAGGAATCCCCAGGAAGAGCTGGAAGGTGGGACTGGAGAGAGGAACTCCTTGAAGGCCCTATTGACCTGCTACTTCCAAGATCCAAGTCAGGATCAGCAGGAAAAAAATGAATGATGGAAATATAATTTGAGGAAATAAAATGTGTTGTCCCTCTGATGCACTAGTGACATGAGCAGCTTGTTTTCCTGAGACTTTTGCTTCAATGATGCTAAATAAGTGGCCATAAATAGATGGATGGATGAGGAGATAGTTGCTCACAGATGTTTAAAGCACGTGTGTTGCTGTTCCCAGATGATTTTGAACCTGTTTGAAGCACCTGGCATTTGATAAGTCTCCCTTCCAAAGTTTTAAGACTGGATCTCATTTTTTTTCATACACACTGGCTGAAGCTGGCAAGGCTGCTGTCTGTAGATAACACTGGGGCTTGCCACACAGCAATTGGAGAAAGGCGAAGAGATGAGAGAGAGCAAAAAGGGGGAATGATTGTGAGGGAGTGCGGGTGAAAGTGAGGGGCTAACGCTTATTTTTCTTGACTCATTTTAGATTGTCTAGGGGGCTTCGGTCACACATGGGAGCTTCCTACGTTGGCACTGATTAGAAGGCGCCACCATTCTCCAGCCCTCAGCAGAACAGCTGCAGGGAATAAAACCAAACATGGGCTTTCCTAATTGTCTGCATACCTGTAGGGCACTGTCAGTTTGTCAGTTAGTTTATCACACTGTTTACTCAATGTGTAGGAAGGGAAACAATTAAAATGGGATCAAAGATGAGTTGAAATTGAGTATAAAAGATTGTCATGTAGCCTTGTGTTTTTAAAAAGGAAGTATAAAGCTGACCCTTTGATTTAAAATCTTGTAATATGACCTTTAAGATTTTAATGAGGCCAGTTTAAGTTTAAAGAACAACATTTTGTGTGAAACTGCACCATAAGAATATATATATATATATATATTGCCTTAGTTTGACTATATGCCTTTGTGGTCCATTGCAGGTCTTTATTAACTTCTAGGGGCCCTGTTAATAGTTAATTCTTCATAAATAGTTAAAATGTTTTTCATCTGCATGTATTTAAATATTAGTCATTTTTGATCTACATTTTTTATGGCTAAAGGTAACACTAAACATAAAGTACAGCTGATGATCAGTAGGTTTTATCATATGGTACCATGAGCATCTGTATCAAATTCCATGGCAAATAGATAGTGCTTTAATCTTTGAGCTCGTTTGCTACTTTGGATTAAATTGTGTGTTTAGTACCTCTGCTGAGAAGGTTATGTTTTTGCTGTGTCTGTAGTTTTTTTTGTTTATGCAAAAGCTACTGCACTGATTTCCATGAAACTTGGTGGAGGAATGGAGGAAAGAACCCAAAGAGTAAGTGGCGGATGCAGGAAGTTTCTAGCACTTTCTTCAACATTGCGTTACCTGACATTTTCACTGATTGGTCAGAGAATAATTAATGTATCTTAGTGAATTAAA
The DNA here is from genome assembly GCF_024713975.1 of Paralichthys olivaceus. Lineage (NCBI taxonomy): Eukaryota > Metazoa > Chordata > Actinopteri > Pleuronectiformes > Paralichthyidae > Paralichthys > Paralichthys olivaceus. The sequence goes on along the minus strand of NC_091104.1, from coordinate 15,177,213 downwards.
AAAATCAGGCATATTTGGGGGACTGATCTCGATGAGTTACACAATTTGGTGTCACATGATTGAAATTAAGAGGACTGGTGCACCTTGGTGGAGTTAAGCACTCCACTGTAATTAGTTATTTCTATAATAATTGATGGAACTGAGCATCTATGAGCATCTTTATACACGTCTTTGTCCACATTTGTAACTGCAACCTTCATTAGAGTAACTGCATTGCAGAGTTTTGCATCTTCTAGTTTGGTGTAAGCGAAGGTAACCCCTGCTCTTGGCTACGACGGTCACAGATCAATGCTTTCTGGATAGATCATCTGCCAGTGAACAAACACACCAGTGCACACATTAGAGCGGCATAATTATACTAGGAGAGTTGAGCTCTCAGCTGAGGGAAATCAAGGTTTTAATTTAATTAAAGTTAAGACTGCATACGAAGCATTGTGCTGTGTAGGTCTTTAGGTTTTACAAGCTGGTAGCCCAGGCCTGGTAGCTCTCTGGAGGAAAATTAAACGCTGACTGCTCTACTGTTAACATGGAAATCTATGGGCTGTGCCACAGAGTGGAGTTAGTGTCACCGTTCCTGAGCGTTATTATGTTCAGTGACAAACCAACTGTCTTTATATCATCAGCTGAACATAATGATCAGGATTTGGAGTGAGATCATGACAGAACTGTATCCCCTGCATTAATCCGCCTCCAGAATTTCAACCACATGGGCTTCAGACTGACTCAAAATAACTCTATTGACAGATGGTAGACCTGCCGTGAACAGAAACAATCATTATATCTCTGTGGAAAAAGAGTCTCATTTAAATCTTTTTGCTCTCCCCCTCCTGCTGTGTTGCACTCAGGCAGAAATGTATTGAGTGTGCACACACACACCCAAACACACACACACAAGGCAAAACTTCCTATCATCTTAGCGTTTTGGATTAATGTCTGTTAAATTACCTTTTTAGACAGAATTTACAGCTATAGATTGTGTATATCAAAACGGATTAACTTTTTTTCCCTCAGTATCTTTGCTTGAAGCTCATCATTTTGAGAAACTTGTGAAAGTGTTCTGTAACTTAGGCGCATTATGCAGCATGCAGCACTAGTTATAAGAATGAGATCCTGAGCTAGTGCTGGAACAGAGCTCAGTGCTACTTGACCAGACCTTTAGATGCAGCGTGGCGCTCTGGATTTTACAGCTCTCCATAGACAAGCAGGCTATCGACAGAGAGCAGGAAGACTCCTACTAAATTCTGATTACAGCCACTTTGTGACACCTGGGGGAGCGGGAATAATTTCTTTAAACCCGTCATAAATATTCACAGCAACTTAATTGTGCATGCTGAAGTGATATAAAGACCCACCAGCGTCACACTTCTGGGATACTGATGCTACAGAGCGGACGGCTTTGGCACCTCATTGGACTTGTGAGGAACTCACAGGAACAGTCCGTCTCTTCACGTCAAACATTTCCAGCTTGCGTCTGCTCACTCAGCCCTGCCTTCTGCCTGCCGGTGCTGTCCATGCAGTTTCAGCTCTACTGAGACTCCGCCACGCACTTTCCGCCATTGTTCCTCCTTCACGGTACCTCCCCCAGTCTTTTATTGACTATTCCACTAATTGCAGGCCTGCATAAACAAAGTGTGCAGGAGACTTGGCAGTGTAAAATGCTCACATAATTAGTTTTGCAGGGGGGAGGACTGTGTCTGTGGACATTGATCTGATGGTTTGCTGTATTGAATGGGTGAGGGAGGGACTCCAGTGACGGTGACATGTAGCCTGTCACATGGATCACAGCCTCCTGCCAATACTGCTCCCCCTCTTCAGCGCTCTGCTGCGGAGCATGTCTTAGAGTGACACAGGTGCCAATTGATTCAGGGTCATACAAGGGAGGCATTGTCGTAATTTCACACATTATTCCTTTGCCTTTTTATTGTTATTCCATTCCGTTGTCAGCTTTTGCCAAGCTTGCATCATGTCTTAATTAGTGAAAACAGCCCCAGCTCGTCAGTAACGACTGCAGAAATACATGTATCAACTCATTCATTTGTGTCTTCATGTGAAATTTCCTTTGAAAAGGACGGTTTTGTATTTGCACTGTGGTACTGCAGCTTTTGCGGCACAAACCAGCAGAACCTGTTAACACGGGAGAGGGTGAGCTGGTGGAAGGCTGTGTGCTGGTCGTTGCAGGAATTAAGATTGTGATGATGGGAGTGTTGGGGTGCAGGTGCAGCGAAAGCAGGGGAGGTGACCTTGGCCATGGTGGCGACCCCCAAGAGGAGCAAGCCATCTGTCTTGGGCCATGCGGAGGTGACCCAGCATCATTGTTTAGTCTGAGGGGGTACACTGGGGCCAGTGGAAGGGCCAGACCTCCTGGGTGGGGAGCAGAATGGGGTGTCTGAGCTTTATGATGATAAAGAGAATGAAGATGTCGACCAACTGTGTACAATAAATTATGCCCTAAAGTTTTTTTAAATGTTCCAACAAGCTGTTATCTGCTCTATTATTTAGAGAGAATTCAGTATAAAATAAAGGAACTGCTGCTTCACGCTGAGTGTCCACCTCTGTGGCCTCTCTATTTTTTACACCAATGAAAAAACCTCTGCCATAATTATGCTGTCATTTTGATGTGGATCCCTACAACCCCTCACCAATTTGTGAGGCATTTTATTGAAAGCAGTAAGAGAAGAAGCAATTTGAACATCATTTTCTCCCTGATTCAAACTGGGCTTCTATTCTCCATCTTACAGGAATCTTTTCTATTCAGCAGCGGTTCTGTTAAGGCCGAGCACACTGGTGGAAAAACACTTGTACTCCTTCTCTATGGTGAGAGCAGCCTCCAAAATGAAAGAAAAGCACTGTTGAAACATTTACAAATGTAAAATTCTCAAACTGCAGAATAAGTCCAGCCACCTTCTGTGAGGTTGCGGTGCATTCGCTGCCTAGAGTTCAAATGATGTCAGAATACTGACATGCTCACAGTGACAATGATGCCGCTGAGAGAAGGTGCATTAACCATGTTCACCATCTTAAAGCGTTTTTGACATAAGTGTTGGAAAATGTCCAGAAAACAACGTCTTGAGTCAGACTGAAAAATGTCTGGAACCTTCAGGCTAGAGGTTTTACCTGGGTAGAGCAGAAGCTGCAGATATCTTTTTTTGGAATACAGAACATCGACATTGTTTTTTCATTTTTGTGTCTCACATTTGAGAAACGTCATCGCTACGCCCACTTCTTGCTGTGAATTGTCCTGCTGTATTCTCACATGGGTAGTACCATCAGGAGGACAAATTCATGTGGATTCATCCTCTGTAGACTATGAATCTTTATATAAAATTGCAACTTATCTAATGATAGTTTAGATATTTCAGTCCGAACCAAAGTGGTGATTGTCGTCCATAAATCCATTCTTTCTGCGTAGTTTAAACTTTATAAATAATGTTTACTTGGGCTTTAGTAACTGAAAACTCTTCAGGGTTAGAGTCATTATATTTTTGGTGATTTTTTACTGACCTTTTTTCCCGTGTCCTCTTTGGTCTCAGGGGAAGAGCCAAGGACCAAATGGGGTATTGGTACCAGACAAAGACATTTGATGAAGCAGTCAGTCTGACAGGGACATGGCAGACGTGCAATCAAGGTGTTAAATGACAGGAGGGCTGTAATGTCTGTCCTTTCAGTTTAATCACAACCCCATTGCTCAAGTTCTTTCTCAGCTGTTTCAATCAACCTCTGTGTTTCCTTTCAAGACTTGACCCTCTCAGCTCGCCCCCGTCCTATTCTTCACTCTGACAAGTTTCACTTCTCACCTCGAGCTCATTAGTCACCTTCGGTAAGTAATAACATGACTGCAGCAGGATTTATATGTTCACAGGATTATGGTCACATAAATGAGGAACTGTGGTCATACAAAGCCAGTCTGTAAAATAATAGGGCATTTTAAGCCTGATTAGGTAAAAGTAAAGTAGAAATGTGTTAATGACACCCAACAGTGAAGACTGAGCTTTCACCCCCTGGACTCCAGCTGGATTGAGAATTTTAAGACAAGGTTCCAAATGGCAATGAAAAGCATCAGAGGGTCGACACATACCCTGTGCACACTGTATAAACCCAAATCTGTAAATGCTAACTAAATGACTGGTTAATCTAAATAAGCTATACACTACTCCTCTGATAATAATTGCAAAATGTACTATACTATATATGATATATATGCATAGTCTCTATGAATCATAATGTTGTTTTGAATCTACTGTATATTAGCTTATCTAGAGATACCTTCCCCGGTAATTAACCCATCAAGTTTGGTGAAAATCCATCTATACGTTGTTGGATCATTTTGTCCACACAGAGACGGGGATGAAAACAATATCCTGCCCTTATCTACGCTGGCAATGTGTGGGGTTAAAAGTTCTGTTCCTACAGTTTTAACATAGGCCTGTAAAATCCAGACAAGTCTACATGATATGGGAACTGGTTTTTTGCTGGTGAGGTAGATTGTTGGGGTTGAATGGGTTGATTTGGTTTACATGTCCAAACTCATCCTCCATTACTGGTTGGGGCACTGTGTGCTTCAGGATAGATGAGAAGACGAGTGTTATTTGCTGTGTCTTTTGTACAGTATAGATTTTTCTGTAGCCGTGTACAGTGTTTACATTGGGATTGAGCCCCATAGGTGTGTGGAGCCGCTTTCTTCGAGCTGACATGTCTCTCAAATAGTTAATTTCATGGTTGGCACAGTGCACCATCCCCCACTGTATTGAGTGAGAGTTAAGCTTGTATAAATGCATTGGTTTCTCAAACAGCACACACCTCTGACATTCTGCTGCCGCTCTGAGTCCAGTGTGTGTGAAATGGTGTGTGGTGAATCCGGCTTCTTTTAGCATGGCTAGCAACCCCTTTAGATTTCATATGCTCCATTACTCTTCAATCTGGACCATGTTAAAAGGCAAAATGTATGTGCAGGGCTGCCACTATATCAGAGAAAATTATACTTTAACTGTTATTTTGGATGCAACATTTATATGGTGTGCCAGAAAAATATGTAAACTATATTCCAAATAAAAATTAAAGTGAATTTAAAGGTATAAGAGACACTTGCTTTAGTTGTGTGGTCTTGATTGAATAGTTTTATGTCCAGATTGAAATTTATGGCTGTATGAATTCACCATATAGCAACCCCAGACAAGACTTACATGAAACCTCCTCATCGTGAACCACACTGTTGCTATCAAATTAAGTGTAAAGTGTCTCCTCTGTGACCCTTATGACCAGTTCACAGATGGAGATCCAGCAAGAAACACACTCTGTCCTTTGACCGTAATCTTGACTCTTGACCAGGATCATTGAACTTGTCTGGATCGTGACCTTGTGGAAGATGGAATGTGGAAGACATAAGGTTCACGCTGGCTTTTAGCTTAAGTGATTCTTGTATGCACTTCTACCTGACACTGATATATGAAAAGCTCCATTTTCTTTTGAGGGAAACACGCACGTTAATTATGTAATTCTGATAAATGTAATTAAAAACTGGCAAAGCAAACCGTACATACTGAAGTGGGCCTCCCTCCCTTCCCGTTGTGAGCTCAGATAAAAATAACATTTGAATTGTGGCGATGCCAAACGCTTACAAACAGCGAGAGAACACAATATGAAACAGATGTCACCACAGATGGAGGATAAACGGATGCAAACATTTCTATTACACCGCAGAACTGTCACTTGTAGCAGTAAAGGATCATTACGTTTGTGTTGGAGTCAAAAACCTGAAGAACAGAAAATCATCACGGCCTTCGATATGTTTCATGTGACACAATAAGATAGAAATGATGTATGATGAATTATTCTTGTTGAATACTTTAGCCAGGGATTTAATATCTTTTTTTTTTTTACTTTACTTTTTTTTTCTTTCTCCCTTTTAAGTTTAAAAGGGAGAAAGAACTCCCTTTTAAACTTCCTTCTCAAGAAATGTCTATTGGCATCTTTCTGCGTGAAATACAGCCACACTTCAACCATTAACCTTTACTTGTCTTGTTGTCGGGTTGAGGTTGCTTCTAACTAACTGTAGGCTAACATAACGTGCTGCAAGAGCCAAGTAGAGAGTATGTTGGCACCAGAGTTGAGTGTAATATTAATAAGCCACGTGCAGCATCGAAATCTTTGTTCCGAAACGATCAATCAGGCACCAGTTCTTACACAAAAGGCTCTTACCGGGTTTCAGTACTGCACCCTACCTGCAGGTGTGGTCCACAACAGCATCCATTAGTTATTCAATAGTTATCATCTAAACATAGACATTATTTAATGATACTTGCATAAATGAGTATGTCCTGGGTTTATACAGACTAATTTGCATTATTTTATTGAAACCTTGAACTTACTAATGCTGTCCGTGCCTGTTTTAAAAGGCCATTTCCAAAGATTATCACATCATTAATTAAAGGTCAATCTGAAATCTATTTGTCTCTATGAAAAGATTTTTAAATGAGTTTATTAAATTTTTTACCTTTGATGGGTGCCACATTAACCCCTCCAAAAAAGGTGTCAGGTGTAGTACTTTTTGGTGTGTCTATATTTTTTTGACCAGTGTGCCTAGGAAGTTTCTGGTGACACACTGTCTGGAGCTGTCACCTACTGAGAAATCCTAAGGGAGCGCAGGTAGTGATTTACACAGTGGCAGGACACCTGCAGTCTTCACCATGGTGTGTTATGACATGTAATCGCTTTACTCCCCTCTGCGTATCTCAGCAGTTTTTTGTTTTGCACTGCACCTCAGTCCTCGCCTTATACCTCTGCATGTCAAAATGTTTTTGTGAAGCTTGTTGGAGGCCTTTTGTTTTGTGCTTTAAATGGATTTGCTTGAACTGGTCTGTATGTCATTTGTATGGTGGGTGCATAGACTGTATATAAAGATGGACAACACGTCTCCACCTGCTCCAGCTGTCGAGAAATGAAGCTAAAATATTCAGAATTTGAATGCAACCATTTTTGAGCATTTGGAGCCAGAGCTTGCATAGTTGCAATTGGGGTAATGGAATATGAATCAGTGAAAAGTAAAAATCCACATGCATGTACTTTGACTTTTTGATTTCTCCCTTGTTCCAATAACATGGCGAAAGCACGATTCGTGACTTATCTTACAGCCAGCATTCAGGGGGCGATCAAGACATGTTGGCTTCACTTTTGGGGAGCTGTCATGTCACCCATCTTTAAGTACAGTCTACTGATGTGTGTTATATGTTTGACAGTATATTGGAACTCAAGGGGCTCCAGATGTGCATCTTTACAGTGAAATCCAGAGGCCGCACATATTCAGTTAACTGGAGGGGGTTTAACAGCTGGTTATATGGGCAGTGTTTTATCGACCATCCCCCTATAATAGATGTAACCTGCAAACATGGTGGATTTAAATATGTGAGGTGGTGGTGCTGAAGTTTCCTGATAATTGCATGGCAGCTGTCATGTCCATGTGTCCATCTTTCATACGATTTGGTTTTTATTGCCTGACCTATAATACCTGCAATGAATGTTATTTTTTTAAACCAAGATGATATTAACTGTATTTTTTTTATATATATAATTTTTGTCAAATATCTGTCAAACAATATCAATTGATTGGATTTCCATAATTTTAATGGTCACAGACATAATAAATAATTTTAAAAAACCTAGTAGCTATCGCTCTTACCTAAACAATGTTACAAAGTTCTTTACAAAATAAAAGAATCAAACAATAGAGAACAAGACAAAACAAATTTAAGAAAGGGAAGAAACTGAAAATATTTATCTTCAGAGTAGATATTTTAATGTAAAGCCAGAGGCACTTGGACTGTTTTGTGTCTATGTAGCTGCACGTATGATATGCAACACTGTGGTGCACTTTGGACTGACACAGGCATATTTAATGTTTTTGATAAAGGAGTCATGATGACGCATGAGGAAATCGAACCACCATCTTGTGGTTGTACTCATCTGTCAACCGGTCAAGATGCACTCTACATTCATGTCTGTCCAGACTCATATATATATATATTGAAGACTTTAAAGGCATTTCATTGGTATCAGGTGTTTTTTATCTTGGTTAACGTTTGAATTTCTGTCTTATGGCCAAAAATGTGTGAAGGGAGGCCACAGTGACCGTTGATCTTTGATCACCAAAATCTAATCAGTCCATCCTTGAGTCCAAGGTGTTCCTGAGATATCATTTTAACGGGAATTGGATGGCTGGAAGGACAACTTGAAAGCATAATGGCTCCTCCCACGTCTGTCGCAGGCATGGAGGCATAAAAACCCCTCATTCTCTTGGTGCTTGTCAGAGAGTCTGTAGTTTAACACTTTACGGTGGAATGTGATTCTGACTGTCATCTCTTCTTTACAGGTCACTCATCATCGACATCCGACTCTAAACACAGCCAGCACTTAATCTGAAGCCTCCTGCCCTGATCTGCTCACTGACTCTGCCATCCATTGAGCCCAGGATGGACAGATACCAGGAAAAGGTAAAACATGTTGCTGAGAGGCTTGGAGATGACACGTACCACAGTTTCCCTATTTTTTTTTTTTAAACAAGGGGCAAGCACTCAGTGGTTACAAACACCCACGCAGAAGTATTTGAGCGTGCAGACAAATGTTTTTCATGTAGGTGTTTGTAACCGTAACACACATACATAGAGAAAGAGAGAAAGACGGAACACAAGCATGTTCTCTATTTTCCGTGCCCTGGGCGTTAGACATACACCAGGAGCAACAGAAATCTCGCCAAGTGGGATAAGATCATAAAACTGCAAGGCACATCTCCTCTCATTTTCAACTAAATGGTTAAAACGGTGTCAGCATGTTACTGCGAGCCCCTCAGGATCCAAACACTGGCTGGTCTATAAACTAAAGCAGTTACTCCATGACAAAACACTGAATCTTTTCCCATCAATAAAGATTATATTCGAAACTGTGTAGTAATCGCAAACATATGGGGAAAAAAATGAAAATAAAGCAGGGCTGGGAAACACTAGGTCTTTTTTTTTGTTATCAGCAGATACCTCAGTGTTGACATGGTAGTAAATGCAGTTACATTTATCACTATATTGTGAGGGTATTTTAGAGATGTTGTTTATTCTTCGAATGAGACAATGCACGCCATATAGCTATGGCCAAACATCAAACATAACACCAACCAAATGCATGCTGCTTACTGCACTTGATGGCTTTGGTTGATTCTCAAGTATCAACCAAATCATCACGATAAATGAAAGATTAAACATTGAATTTTATTGTTAGTCTTTTCATCCCTAGCTTTGAGTAGTCAATAAGACTGGATTTACCATTTAAATACAAGCTGTATCCTTGTTATTGGGGATGTAGTGAGCAGTGTTTTCCAGTGTGATGACTTTGACTAATCCTTCCACAACCTCTTTTATTACACTTGTTCCTTTTGTAAATACTGTGATACAGCAGGTTGCAGAAATGCTGATAGGAGCTAATTGTCACATTGCCAGGGGATTGTGCTGTGTTTTCATTTTATTTCCTCCCTTTGCTCATCCAGCCTCTTCTCTGTGCTTTATTGGCAGAAATTAAACTGTCATTCTTCTAAGTTGTAAGGCTTTGTGTTAACCTGCGAGGACCCGCTGAGGTCAGGTGTCACTTCACGGTCTGGGCACAGATGAGAAAGGAGGAGAAAGGAGTGATGATGATAAACTGAATTAAAGGCCATCAGAGGTTGGGAGACTGGATCGGCTGCAGAGGTGTCAGTTAGTAATCTCTGCAGCGGTCACAGTTTGCTGAAAGAAATATTTCATGCAATTGTCAGTGGAATCGGTTGTCATTCAAATGTGAGAAATTTTCAAATAAAAAAGTGAGAATCTTGAACATAAGTCACTGTGAAATAGTCTGCGTGCGAAGCCATTACTGAAATGCATTAGACCTCTGCACCCCCCAAAAATACATCATTTATTGTCAAAGCAGAGGTGATTCTCTTCACCTTATTTCCTGCTGTATCCTACATTACAAAGCACCAGTGTGGTATCAAAAATCCCTGTAATACCTTTTCTGTAGCAGATGTGTTAAAAAAGGTTATATCGTTCCCTCGAGGCAGCAAACTTGATGCATTCACTCCTCTCTGCTTCTTTTCACTCATTCTGGTTTTGACAGCGCTGTGGGGTGAATGTAGCTGAAGGCAAGTTTGAACCTCATGCACCAGCTCTCCATGAGGCCACACAATTACGTGGTGCTCGATAGCAGAGCCTGACTTTGACGCGGTCTCGGTCACCATATTGCGCGGGGTGGGAATAGAAGCCACCTCTTGAAAAGAACTCCCCGAGGGCCCAATGCAGAAGCAACGTTAGCGATCAACTGCTGGTGTAATGCAGTGTAAGCTGTCACGTTAGCATGAAATGCTGATAAGACAGTTTTGCTCACACATAATTTCACATGGACTCATCTATTTTCTATTTAGCATCATTATCAGCCAGAGCAGTGAACAGTTTTACTGGACGTGAGCTGACTTCTTAATTCGAGAACATTTTCTTCATCGTGTTTGTGTGGATTTTGGAAGGGTAACGGCGGCGGAATCGTTATTCAGTCCTGCGCCATCTGTGCTTTGAGGAAAAGGGCTTGAATGGTGCTCGCATGATTGAGTGGCACCTGCTTGTCAGAGGGTTTCTGCAATTTCTGCACTCAGACGGCAGCACTCCACCTGCATGCCAATCAGGCAGTCAGCATAATCCCCTCCACCTACATGCACTCATACAGAAAAGCCTGCTCTCCCTCCCCTACTCTCTTTCCTCCAGAGTTTTCTTTCACAGCAGATCCCTGGTAGACGGACACACATGCCCATCAGAGCAGCCATTCATGCATTGATGACACTTGAAAACAGGCTCTAATTAAATTTTCTCTGCAGATATCAGTGTGTTTTTGTCAGCTGGGTTGTCTTACCTAAACATGGAGGTAAACCGACACTGACGCCTTCTAATGTCTGCTTACTGGAGCATGGATGCCAGCATCCCCCCCCCCCCCCCCCCCCCCAATGTGTTGAGTGTGAGGATTTTGTTTTTCTGTTATTTACAGTGGCTGACATCTGTAAGAACACTTTCAATGAAAGGAATCGGAGGGAAAAAGAGAGTTTCTGTGCTATTGATTTACATACAATGCAAGATGTGAAAAAGACCTTTGCCCAAACCTATGATCATCTGCAGTGCTATGTGGTGTGTGTGTAGGTGTACTTGCTGGAGGAGCGAGTGTGTGTAACTGTGTGATCATGCATCTGAGTGTTTCCGTGTGTGTGTGTGTGTGTTAGTGTGGAATAACAGAAGCTTCAAAAAGGGGTTATGAACGACTGTATCAGCAATAGGAGCTCTGCCACGCACATACAAAGCACAAGCCCATTCTCCTGAGCATCTCCTGTGATCTCTGTCTTCCCTGTCATGTCAAGACAGTAACGGGTGTCTCACCTAAGGCGAAAACACTGCATCACTGTCTCCCTCTTTATTTTGGCATTTATCTATTGTTGCAGCTCTCTGAGATGAATCAGGAACATTGTTGTGAATTCGGTCTCGCTGCCGTGGTCCTCCACCGTGCCAGCCTTGTAGGTGTCCTATCTTTTGGCACTGTGCTGTCATCAAGGGATTAGCCACATGGTGCTGCTTGGCTCAGGCCACTTTCCCAGCAATGCACCCATGCTGGGCAGGCTGGATGAACAGAAGGTCAGGACATGCCATAACACTTGGAAATACTTGGCTGGCACCAGCATCAAGGCAGCGCCAGGCACCGGAGTCTGTGTCAGTTGCCAATATCTGATTTAGGTGACTCACCTGGGTGTTTTTACTGATTTTTGTTAGATTTTCTTCATCGAGGTTTCTCATAATGAGCCTGCACAGTGTAAATCTTCACTGCAAATTGTATTGGATCAGTAATATCATCTTTTTCAGAGGTGAGATTTCACAATGACTGCTAATGTGGAATGTGACATTAACTTGTAAAAGAGACAGAGGATTAATTTGTCAAGAAAATTGTGGCAAAAATGCGTGTCCTCCTTCCTCTGTTTACACGGTTCACTCTCAGTCACTGTGTCATGTTGCTGCTTGTCCTTTTACATATTGAAACCCTCGTCCCTCCACCACATCCCTGCTCTCTGCAGCAGGTAGTCTGACTCAAAAACAAAAGAGCCTCAGTGTCTTGATTAAACTCTCTGAGCTCAATTTACATCTCAGTCTGTCTTTAAAGGGAAGCTGACATTATCAGTCAGACTTCTACTGGCTCATGCACATGTGCTCCAAGTGCAATTTAAGTGAACAGTTTTTCTGAGTATTTAATGAGAAAGTAATACTCTCATGAACAATGCAGCATTATGTGCTCTGTATCTTGTTAAATACCCCTTTATAAATGACTAGTTGTTCTGTATATCCCTTCATAAAAAGAAAGAAAAGCACTGAATAAGCGCTCATTAATTCAGCCTTTTGTTTTACAGATTTTTCCCAATTAAAGAAACATTATGACCCAACTATTCAATTAATCAGCTGCATTTAATAACCTTGTTTAGATAAGTGATGTAGAAATAAAGATCTATTATTGTTATAGTGTTGAGATTTAGAAAAATGAAGAAAATTTGCTGTATTCTATCTTTCCTGAAGCTTGACAGATGTTGAGTAATCTTATATTGACAAATAGGTTATTAATAACTACTTTATTATTAAAAGATAAAGCCCCAATAGTCAGACACAAGAAAGATAGCATGTCTCGAATGGATAAAGTTGATGATGCAGCAAAGCTCAGTAGATGGTGGCACATAAAAAATCGATTCAGCATCAACAGGAAACAGCTGATGTAGTGAACAGAAATGAGCTAAACACAGTATATCTCTCATATACAGTGTTACTACTGTGGTATGAAACAAAAAGAAATGAGGCAAATTGTGGGGATTCTATTGAGAGATAAATGACTATCCTGTCTTTGCACTGACGCTTGAAAGCAACAATTGATTAAACTTTGATTTGATCAATAATTAAATTGCATTTAACTTTTGATAATCCATGATTTTTTATAATTATTTATATAATTGAAATGTAAAATGTAGGTGAGGCTTGATATTTTACCCCTTAACCATGAACACAGACACCAATATGACTGTGAAAGGATTGTATCAACTGTTTTTATTGAAATCGGTCGGGCTCTAATCTACAGGATGATCCTATTGTCTAAAAGGCTCATTTTTTAACTTTTAAATGAAAATATTCCACTTAAATGTACCCAGCGCTTTTGCAATAACAGGAAATGTTTCGACTCATGAAGATTTCAGTGTAAGTTTTCCTGAAGACATTTGAGAAAGAGCACAGTTGATATTCTGTTGTCACACCCTTTTAAATAAATAAATAAAACTGCATACTTCCTGCTAACTATACATTGCGTTCAAAGGTTCACCATATTTGTGTCTTAATTGCCTCCAGTGAGAAACAGGATGCTTGTGGGGCATTAGACTAATAGTAGACTGAGCATGGTGAAGGCAAAACACCACCTGGCAAATGTCACAGCCAAGTCAAGTGACAGAGGGGAGGGTCTTGTTTACACTGAATCAGCTGTAATTGCGTGTGATTGAGGTATTACAGACTAATTGTGTCTGTAGTCATGGATCCATTCTGTGCAAACTCAAGCAGTACTCCAGAGGAGCACTTAAGCAAAGCACAATATTTTTTCATTATTTTCTCAATTGCTTGTTTGTTCCTGGAATTACAACCTGACTGTCATGAAGAGGAAGTACATTTAAATCGTATTCAGAAATCAAACTAATTACACCGGGAGTGGAGTTGACCAGGCAGGCAGGGTTTTTTTTTCCCTCCCCCATTTCTTGTGTGAGGCCAGTCAATAAACAATCTGCATAACTTTAGCGCATCAATATTTAATGTGCCAGCTAAAGGTCTCCTCTCCTACAGGTCGCAGCCAGTCTGGGTTTGATGTTTACTACTTTGAAATTTGCCACATACGCAAACAGTCCCAAGGGGGTTTCACTGCTGTGTGTGTGTTTGTGTGCATGCATGAATAAAGAGGTGCGTTTATGTGTTTAATATTGTTATTGTACTTTTGCAAGTCTTTGTGTGTCTGTGGGTGTTTCTACACATCAGAGAGATGGGCCTCAAAGGCCTCCCAAGCCAGCAGAAACGATCTGCTCCCCCAAATTGCTTACAGCCGGTCTATCAGTGGGGAGGGGGGGAAATATGTGGGTGAATTTTTAATGACAAAAACAAATGAGCCAACACAGGCACACAATTAGGGGGAAGTCATGGCTATGTGTCGTCTTTAGATGAGCAACATGATGGCCTCTTTACCCCTGGAGGAGGTAAAGCCCTGCCCCAGGAGAAGGCTCATTAGGGCAGAGGAGGGGCAGAGAGGAGGGGCTGCTGACAGTCAAAAACAGGGGGCGTGGAGCAAGGGGGCCACCACCACTCAGAGAGAAGAGGGGCTCGACTGAAGTCCTTTCACAACAAGGGTCATTTTGATTCTTCGGAGGACATTAGCTCATGGTGCGACTTGCTGCTGTTAAATCGTTGTGTCACACAAAGGACAGCTGCCATAAGGGCTGCGTTAACTTTACCGCCAAAATATCACCACATCAGTTCAGCTACTTTGTTGTGCAGGGAAATGTGTTCACAGTTTAATTTCACATCCAACAGAAATTCACTTTTACTGATAGCGACTAAATCAGTCCGATTTTCTGACCACAACCGTGTCATATAAATGAAACTCCAGAGATTTCCCTCACAAAAAAGAAAACAAAAACAGAATTAAGATTCTCCCTAAATAGTGATATTATTGAAATGTTGTGATATCTTTGTCGATCTGACAATGATGAACCAACCTCAGCAGTTAATGAGTTATAATGCAGAAGTGTGGTTCACTGACTGGGTCTTAACTCTCTGATCTAATCATTAGATGATTCATCTCATTAATCATCATCTGTCTGTCACAACATGCATGTGTGAACCTCACAATGCAAACTCAGCAGGATTCAACAGATAACGGAGAAACATGAGCAGCGACTGCACATACAGATGCTTTATCTGATTGTGCTGCTGTTACTGTACGGATCAGCCGAATGTGATCTCCATCACAAAAGCCTTTGTTCAGTGGGCGCAGCAGCTTTTGGTCCCACTCTGGGACTGCACATGAAGGCACTCCTGGGTCTTTTAAAGCTGGAAGAGTGCCACCAGATGGTTAAGAGCAGAAGTGAAGATGTCATTTTCCACCCTGCCTCTTCTTAAATGATTCATTACAATCTGCTTCATCTCGTTATGCTGGTCAAAGAAAAAACCACTGGTCCTTCGATGCATCCACATTATTTTGATAGAAAACTGCAGTTGCACCCTGAAAAATTCATTTAAATTTAAACAAAGATTCTTTTTATAAAAATGATTTTAGCAAAACCCATCACACCTTAGTCCTTGAAATCATTTATTTGTACAGGAGCATAGTCAAATATTTCCTGTTGTAAAACAAGTCCCAGATTTTCCTAATGCCGCAGTAACGAGTAGTCAAACTTTCCTCTTTGAAATCAACTGCCATGCTTTGTTTCTCTGTTGATCAAAGCAACTAAACCCAGACTGATTTGTTTTCTGTCTCTTGTTGAATACTACTGCGCTGCCGCATTCAACAGAATTTGCATACTGGGTATTAGCTTTGAAACAGGCCGGGCTCCGCGCAGACGAGAGCATACAGCTTTATTTAAGCAGCTAATTGGGAATCAAGTAAGCATCGCTAATCTGTTTAACAGAAAATTGTATTTTCTCAGCTAATTAATATTCTCAGTTTGGCAAAGTTAGAATCCAAACAACAGCAGACACTGGTGAATTTGATGCAAAGTGAGACTGATGGAAGTTTAGCACCGACATAATCACACCACCCAGTAACAATAACAACTGCTATGCCATAACAAATAAAGTCAATGGCTATTGTCTTATTTTTTAAGCTTAAGTCATTTGAAACTTGTGTTTGAAAAGTAATTTCCAGACAAAGGTACTCTTAATATGCACTGTGGTGATTTGTGTGAAGGTAAATTTATTCCATTTGAATCCAGCACCTCCTGCAGCCTCTGACACCTTTATAGTCATTAGGACCATATTGGAGAACCATGAAAGAAAAGTGATACTAACTGACGCATCACAAAAGGCTCCTTCTGACGGACGCTGTATCTTCTGTCATTCAATGCTGCATTTTCTCTGCATTTACTGAACTCGGATCTGTGAAGCTAATTGAAGGCTGTTCTTTATTTCCCTCCTGGCTTTTCACAGGTTAATGTTGAATGCATTTAACAGAATGGATGTGAAAGATGTTCTCCCAGGAATGAGTCACAGTCAGTATCTGCTGTCATGTACCCACTCATGTCTTTCATAAGCCATTTTTAGACATGAACTCAGGCAAATGTTCTGAAAATTGAGTCTCGAGTTTGCCTTTCACATGAAAAGAACAGAGCAGGAGATTGTCTGCGACTGATGTCTCCGTCATTTTAACTGCTCCATAGTCCATTTTGCTTGTTCTTTCAAGGACACATATTCCACCGCGAGTCCGCTTCCCACTCGGTTCCTGACCTTGGACAAACTGGCCCCCAACTCTATCAATCACCAGCTCAACCAAGAACAGGAGAAAATGATGCCGCTAACAACATTATCACAGCAGTTGTTCACATCTCATTGATTTGACAAAGGCCATCAGTCAGCAGCGTCAGTCACATAGTTAAGCGCTCTGTTATGGGAGGGATGGGTAAGCACAAAAGATCAGATACTACAGTGGTCTCAGTGGACTTAAAACTTACTCATTATTTTATCCCTTGTAAATTATGTGCAAAATGATTTGGAAACATATCTAAGTTCGGAAACACTGTATCAATACAACAATGGAAAAATGTCACGTAGTTGTTTTTAAACTGATATGAACCTGAAAGTCTGAAATAAAGATTAACTATGAATAAAACAATCTGAAATCAAAAACAATTTAAGTCCTGAACAATGACAACAGTGTTGAATCAACAGTCAGAACCGAAAAGAAAAACTGTTCATGATCCTCAGTAGAATTTATTACATGCTTATGTAACGTTTGCAGTATTTTGTCCAACCCCTGCTGTGGACAGTAACGTAAAGAACCTGATTCTTGTAATTGATTGTGTATTGATAAATGTGCATGAAGTTAGATCAGCAGATCATCCCCTCATCATGATAGCTCATTTGTTCTTGTCAAATACAAAACCAAGAGATAATGCAAGACTTAATAACAAGATAATGGTCAAAATGAATGTAGAGATTGAGTTTTGTAAAGCTCCAGAGACAATGAAACATTTCCCACAATGCAGCTGGATTCCTTCCCTTCCCGCACAGTACATGTATTATGGGTCTGTTCCAAGGAAGTGTGACAGAAGCAGGTTTTGAGGGTAAAATATTTGAGAAATGTAATATTAATGTGAAGAAACAAAGAAAAGAAATCATCATATGTGTGAATTTGCTGCTTATATTCTCCCACAATGCAGTGCTCAAAGAAAATGCAGGATGTTGTGGATATAGTGCAAAAGCTCCACTAACGTATCAGAAAACATCAATCTGTCCAATAGCTATGCAGCTTCTCCATTTGATGGTCGCAGGGGGTCTGAAACAAGTCTCAGCTGACAGCAGGTGAAAAACAACAACAGCTCTAGCTTAATGGAAAAAAAAAATGTTTAGCATTCTATTTGATAAATGAAATGTTATTACTTTGGCGTCTGACAGCACAAGTATTCTTTTCTGTTAGTTTAAAAAAGATGTTGATTGCTGAAACGAATATATTATAAAAGATATTGAATTGCGATATATTTATGTAATATACTGTAGTAAAGCCTACTCTAATATATAGAGTTTGTATAGAATTGAGATTGGAACATGCGTGGCACATTTTACAAAGGATGATCCAACCGGCCTGTTGAGAAAATGAAAATGTTTTTAATGTTTTGATTAAATGTTTAATGATTACTGATCAGCAACGCCCCCCCGTGCCCCTTCTTTGACATTAAGGCCACAGAGCACTCCAGCAGAATACCGATGTCACACTATTCATCATCTTCTATTGAGAGGCGAAGAGGGAATGGATTCACCTACGAGAGGTCTCCAGCGGTCGCTCCCCAGACAGCCCTCCCACCCCCTCGGTCCCCTCTGCGGCCTCCCGAGGGAGGTTTCAATTAAACAGTCTGAATGTTTTGGACATTTTAATCCCCCGCCTCCACCACGTTTATCTCTGCACCCACACTCTGGAGCCCAGACAGTGGAAGAGTGCATCCATGGATAAAACTGTCTCTCTTCAATTTGTGTGCTCCTCCTCAGTATGGAGATTAGAGGCGCAGTGTATGGCAGTGTGCCTATTCAGATGTCATGTGTTGCATGTGATGGTTTGACACCACTGTTACTGTACGGGCTGGTGATGGAGTCTGAACCATATGTGTCCTGGTTTAAAAGAAAAAAAGCATGACTCTCCCAATGTTATTGAGGATTTCTTTAAACCCTCCACATAGCTTAGACAAATGCTGGAAAACCCCCACCACCACACGCACACGTCAAAGTAAAAACAAACAATAACTGGGTTTTTGACATAATGTAGCACAATATCTGAACACAATTTGAGAATCTATTACAGAAAATGCAAATTAATTTTTTCTATTTCCATCCAATACTGTAATACGACTATTAGGAGTTTGGTGAGAAACAGCGGGTGTTGTTGATTTTCAGTTTGGGTGCCAATAAACCAATACAGAATAAGAGAGCATGACGAGATGACTAATTCAAAGAGCACTTTTTTAAAAGCCTCATTTTCCGCATTATGAAAATTTGGTATTTGTGTGTTAATTTGAGGAACTTTGCCTCATACAAACAAATCTGTTTTTGTCTCCTGCTATTTTTTCATCACTCCATTTGATAACATGCAAGTACATAATGGTTTATACTGAGTTTGGTTATACTTGCACCTTGTATTTAACTTTTTTCTTAAAGCTTAAATTTCAAATGAGCATAAAAACCTTTGGTTACATTGGTGCCACTTGCATAGTCAACTTCTTATCTTAATATCAGGTGTAGTATTTAAATCAGATTTGCTTGTTTTTATCCACTGTAGTGTTTAAATCTTGGGCTAGTTGGGCAGTTAGTTTGGACGGTGCGTATAATGCACATGAATTATCCATATTTGTAATTATATAGGATTGATTATTTAATTTTAGGTTGCCTTGTAAGAACTGGCTATAGAGACAACAGTTGAGAATGTGCCTTTACAGCTAACTCTAGCTCATTTAAAGTATTTTGTCTTTGTAACGAGCACTGTCACTATCAAATAAATAAACTAAATGCATTAAAAAAATATATCTTTAATGGGACATTTAATATGCAGCTCCAATTTACACACACTGTCTCTTTCAGAAATGCAACGGTTGCACTTGCAAATGATATAGAAAAAAATCAAAGAAAGCAGATAAGTAATACAACATCATTGAAAAGTAATTTTAAAAGATCAGGATAAAAGAAACAAAGTAAAAGCCCCCCCAAAAATTAAGTAAAAGCTATTTGATGATAGTACATGTTGAGAGATATTACTTATTCACGCACAAAAAAATTGCACAACCCTCCCCCTTTTGACCTCCTCATTAAAATGTAAAGACCATTAGCATAAAGCTGCAGTAGAGGAAAGCGGTGGTGACATAGAGTCAGGATACAACTGAAAGGAACTTGTCAGTGTAAAGACTTCATATAGTAGTTCTTTAATTTACTGCACTGAAAAAAGTCTTTGTCCATTCTACTTTGGTGCATCTGTTAGGGAGGCAATAACAAGATGTCTATACTGTCTGCTCCGAGTCATTAAATATTCATGTGAAGATTGATATGTTTGTGTGAGACAGAAAATTGATGCGCCGACCTTTATGAATCAAATCGAACAGTCTGGCCACAATGCTGATTTTAAAACATGTGCAACACTTTTCTTCATTTAAAAAAACAAACAACAAAGGAACTCCATGGTTTCAGGGGCGTGTGCATTTT
The DNA here is from genome assembly GCF_024713975.1 of Paralichthys olivaceus. Taxonomy (NCBI): domain Eukaryota; kingdom Metazoa; phylum Chordata; class Actinopteri; order Pleuronectiformes; family Paralichthyidae; genus Paralichthys; species Paralichthys olivaceus. The sequence continues at coordinate 15,157,210 of NC_091104.1, read as the reverse complement.
TCTCTGCGTTACCAGTCGGGAAACGATCTTCGGAAGGCGATTTTGCGGAGAAACAGCTTGTTAATGGTGAATTGATTGTGGCTTAATGGGAGTATTGATTGAGGTGATTGAGAATGTAACTTTTTCGTCCAGTGTTGTGAAGTCAAAGAATCAGGTCGGTCTCTGCAGGTCATGTGTTAAATGTTCATCATTAACACTCTGCTTTCAGCTCCACACTGCCAACCGGAGCACGGGGAGATTAAGGCAGAAGAAAATCAACTTCAACAATTTTGTCTCTAGTCATCGTGGCGGGTTTGTGTGATGCTCATTAAAAACTATCTGCAATCGAGCTCTGTCCTGCCGTCTGATCGTTTCTGATAGAAGTGTTTTCTAGTCTTTCCCGGTCCAATCAGAGAGGCGCGTCCATTTCCTCTGCACTTGTTAGTATGCATGTCTGTGTAAGTCAATACTTAATATATCTGCTGTGCTCATTTGTGCTTTCCAATTCAGCCTAATGGGCTCTTCATTAAGAAGAGCGACCTGGCTGAGTTTACTCAAATGTGAACAGATGCAAAATAAATCGATTCCATTAACTCTTGCAGACACTACAGACACTCTACCTTTGATCACTCAAAATAAAAATATAGTACTGATACCATCATCGGACATGCCTCCAATACTGCAGGCATTGGCAATGGCGCAAATCTACTGATCCAAATCACTTCTTCTTATTCGCTCCAAAACTGCAACTGGCAACAAGTGATTTCCAGCAATTTTATTTTATAGCACTTTTCAAAACACAGTTAAACTATGCTTTACAGAATAAAGTCAAACATAGCACTCAGTCAATATAAAAACAGCAAAACTGGAAAAAATAGAACATACAGTCAAGTTAAAAACGGAAAAACGTGTAAAATCAACATGGAAGATAAGACCTTAATGAAAAAATGTCAGCAAGTTAGTTGACAATATTTCTCACTGGAATGTCACACGAGTAAGAGTGTAACAACAAGACCAAGGTTTCAAGAGGTGGCACTAGGGTTGCCAATTATAACCCAAGCAAAAGGAGAGAAATGATAGTAACCTTCACTTCCACGTAAGGTTGGTCAACACAGATGTAAAAATACTTTATATAATTTTTTTAAATGCACTCGTATTGGATTGGATACTCTGGGTCGCTTAACATGGATAGTCCAGGTATCAGAATCATTTTACGAAAAGCGAAAAACCATTTTGTGTCGAACATTTGTGCTGAACATTTCAGTTTCCAATATTTCCAATGGTCTCACTCTGCGTCTAAATGCATGGAATGAGTGTCAAAAGGAAAAAAAACATCTAAAGACAATCAACATGTCTTTGGTGAGGGATGAGCGTGCCCGGCAGCCGGAGAGATTCATCACTCATCAGACTCTGTTAGGGAAATTTAGGAGCTTAATTTTGTCGATCCAGGCAGTTGATCCAGGCAGTGATTCAACATTGTTATACCAGAGACTGATGTCTCCTCTGTAACTGATGTGCAAACGGGCGGTCATTCTTCAAGGAGAGGGATGGTCCCTCCTGCAGGAATTAATGATGTCATGCTGCTGCTTGATCTTTCTTTTTTCTTCTACAATTTCAATGTAAAACTGGTTCAGATGGTTTATAGAGAAACTAGAACTCAAACTTACTCAAACATAAACAAATTTATCAACAAATTGATTTACAGGCTTTATTGTTGATTGTCATTTATTGAGCAGAAATTCCAAATATTTTCCAGTTTCGGTGGCTTAATTTAGCAACATTAACATCGAATTTATTAGACTTATTTATCAAGTAAAAAGGATTTCTAACTCAAATCAAATCAATCTTGATTTTAATTACTTTTTGTATTACTGAGACCAGACGATACAATGGTGGCATCAAAAATGCTTCAACAATTATAACCTGGTTCAGACAATTGTGTGAATAAAGACACTGCCAGGTAAACAGCATTTTCTGATTACCTTAACATCAATAACATCAATCTCACAATAAGCATTTACCAAATGAAGATATGTGGAGTATTCTGACCTTAGTCGCATCTTCTTGACATGTATACGTCCTAATCGCAATATAACGTCCTGTTGTAGTTTTCACAGCATGTTTTGAAATTGACCTACAGCAGTTACCCACTGCTCGACATCTCATGCCCTGGATTCCAGTGTGAGGACGTGAATGTTAATGGGAATCATAATTCTGTAACATGTAAAGGGAATATGAATGGAATATTACAATCAAAATAATGCCTACTCTGAATAATGTCAGGGGTCTGGATATTGCTGTCCATGTAAACATTTGACTCAAACTAATATACAGTAGTTAAGATTGTCTTGACTAAGTTAAGAGTTAAATACTTTAAATGATCTTATACTTGAAGATAAACAGGACTAATTTGTCTCAATAACAACTAACAAGGCAAATTTCACACTAGATTAATGGATTATGATAAATTGTATGTTACAAAAAACCTCTTTCCTGTCTGTAACCTCTGTTGAGATAGTTTTTACTCACAAGCCACATTTGAATCTGTGACAAACCCTTTGAGTCTGCCTCGGAAAGCTCTGGCTGCGTGAAACTACTTCTGGCTGAACAATGATCTGCTCGGACAATGCGACTCCAGTCTCCAGACGAAAAGAAGAAAGACCTGCCTCGCAAATCCACTCTGACATTGCCAAGAGCTTAAGATATGAACATGGTTGATTTTCATATAGCTCCTCTACTTGTACCTAGATCTCCATTTTAATAGGCTAATTACTGTGCAGCTGGTTCGGCGGCCTGCCTGCGCTTCTGCCTGCTTTGGTTCTGAATGGGCTGCAGCGGCTGCCAGTGGAGACAGCTGGCTGTTTAGTGCGCTTTCCAGAGATGTCAGAGGAATCCTTTTCTAATCCTCCGCTCCCCTGCTGGGAGCCTGTTGTTGGAGCTGCATCACACAGAACATATGACACCACTGATAAGAGGGTCTCCATACGACTCAGTCAAATTAAAAAAGGATCACTTCGGGTTATTAGCCGACTGTTAGTCAGGATAATATCGCTATCAATACCACACTTATTCAGAGATGATTTTGTAGCGCAGTGTCTTGTCACCAGGGTTTTCCCTCATGAACCGAGTGGCGCAGGACAGACTGGGATTTGATGGTTTATATTCCTCATCCCAGTCCGGTTGAAGTGTGTCATTCAGAGGTGTGAATTGAGTCAGATCTCAGGGGGATTGCAGTTGGATTTCCAGCCAACCAGAAGAAAGAGGAGGCTTTCCACATGAATCGCCATGAAGTGGCTTCAGATGGCACAGAAATAGTCTTGTTTCCACTGATATGACGCTCCTGCACGGTAGTCCAGTAATGGCCTTTATATTAGATAATCATGTGCAGTATCTGAGCGCAATTGCCCATCGGTGACCTTTTGTTTAGCTTTATTTAAATTTGCTGGGTTATATTAGCGTCGGGATCAGATAAAGCCATACAGTGAAAACGTCTAGGAGCCCCGTGCTAATTGCTCTGCGGTTAGATAAGCATCTCGGAAAAGCAGACGTGTGAATTATGAGCGCACTCAGATTTTATTACAGGCACATTGTAACTTTGAACACATGGCGGTCCAACCTGGGAAATAACTGTTTTATATTTTGGGCTAAACAGACCCCTGCCTCCTGCTTAAAGAACCACACACACAGATAAAGAAAACCTACACACACAGTGCATACCAAGTGGGGGGTAGGATATGATTTTCACCTGGCGAGCAGCAGCATCAATCTCTCTGGGAAAAGAAGAATGAGAGCCATTGAGATGAGAGCGATTATTTTAATTCTCTAGTGGGCTCGTGGAAAAGGACATAACATGTTTGATATTCCCAATAATAATCAGAAAAAATGCTATAAGCTTTCTTTTATTCTGAAATGCCTGTGGGGGACAGAAGAAGCAGCTCAGTCTGTAACTCATGTAACACACATGACACAAGAAGTCCTCTCTACCTCTTGGTTAAGAATGAGCTGTTCACAATAAGAGAGCATAAATGTCAGCTGTAGAATAATGTCACATAAGACCCCATGCATTCATTTTACCTCTGAAAATGTTTGAAATAAAATGAAGCATTTTATTACATATCGGTTGTTTTTTTAATATATCTCAAACGACAGTGTCAAAACAGCAGAAAAGCTGTGTGTTGCATTTGCATCACAGAGATTCTAAGTTACCAGGAGGATAGAAATGGCCCTGTGTGTTCAGAGGGGGGTTCAGCACAGTCTGATTGATTTGGCTGTAATAGTGACAACAAGCCTCCCCTGTGTTTCACTCCGCATAATTCTTTGATTAATGCCGTGCATCCCAAAATCGCTCCACTGCAACATGAAATCGAATTAAATCACCTGGATACAATCTGTAATTGATTGGAAATGTCAAAGTCGAGGGGCAATACCATTAATAACGCAAAGGATTTTTTTCCTTAAAAAGAAAGTGGATTAAGTGATTTCTTTTTATATTGAGTTTTATTTGGCCCATAATGCATTTCATCATGCTGCTAGGTGGGATCAGGAAGTGTCACATGTGAAGTATCTGTACTGAATATCACCTCGTCTCTTCTCGTCTGTATTTCACGTTGACAGATGCCTGTGTCACCGCTCCCTACAGGCCAAATTCAGACGTATGTTTCATTGTTGTTGCTTGTTGTGTACCAAGTCAGAGGCCGCAGATCACTAAAGCATTAAATGAAAGCACTGTACTCCTCTATCCACTTCACAGTGTATGACTTTGTTTCAAATCAATACTGTAAATTATTGAAGGCGTGGGACGGGGATATGCCAAATGATATTCATTGAAGGGAATCGTGTTCCCCTGAGCTGTCAATAAAGCTGCACGTGTTCTCCGACTCCACCTCTTGGTGAACCTGCTGCAGGTCGGAAATTCCTACTTTGTCAGATGGTATGTTTCATGAATAACAATTACAGACTTTCATAATTCCTCTGGTGTAAGAGCGTATGCTGTCGCAGTGATTGATCGTCTTGAATCTGCCCAACTCGTCCCACCTCACTATGATAAGCTGACAATACACTGTAACACATAAAACATCAGCAGCCTAAAGGTTTATCTATTTGTCAGTATAGCACGGTGGTATTTTTTACAGTTGTTTAATAACAGTAGGTTCAGTGGAGAGTGGGGGGGAGGGAGACCACCTACAGAGCAGAATGATGCAAATCCACATTCAATGGACTGTAAAGACTTTGTGATTAAGACATATTCTAAAAGAAATAGAAAGTTTTATTTTTGCAAGGGTTGATAGGAGGGTTATACAAACAAGTCAAAGTTTAAAAACAAGTGTTAAAAACCAATATATGAAAATTGTTTTGCATTTTTGAAAGTATGCCTATTTCCGTTTCCAGTCTTTATGCTAAGCTAACCAACTGTTATTGTGAAGAAGTGAGAGTGCATCAATATTATCTAACAATAAGGTCAACCTATTCCTTTAATTTCTTTTTTTGATAAATAGTGTCAGAAGTAAAAATGTGTAAACCCTTATAAGTACCCACACTTTGCATGAACTCAGAAAAACACCCAGCACAAAGACAAACACATTTTTTTAGAGATATTTGTGGGCTTTTCCATTCAGGGTCAAATTTGAATGTTTCGTTTTATATTTTAAATTCATTGTTCTTTTCCTGCCAAACATCTATGAAGTTTAACCAGCGTATACAGACCCAAAGTGCTCTGACACACTCATTTGTTTTGTGTAGCAGTTTACATACAGTCTCAATGGTAAGTATTATATTTTAAACATGTCTACTTGGTAAAAACAAATTCTAATTTGGAAGTAGCTGTTTGTATTTAAAAAACAGATGTGTCATGTGAGTTAGTTGACTACATTAACCCACTCCTCCCTGTCATCCAGTCATATCACATTATTTTTCATGCTGCCACACAATCAGAGATAATTTGTGCAAATGTGGAATCATTTGCATCCGTCATGTCAGAGGCAGTGGATATCACCACCTTCTGAGCAGGTTTAGGTTTGACGAGTATCTGCTGAAACTGCGCTGACCCAACACTTTCAGGAAAAAATGCAAGGTAAACAGGAGCAATACATTCTGGGCTGTGAGGGTACAACCGGTTCCCTCACTGATGTGACAGCCATTATTATTCTAGCTGTCAGTATTACACACACAAGTGAGCAGATGATGCCTTATGAGTAGTAGTATCCTAATAGAGCCATCAATATCCACATCCATGGCCTCGTTCAGTCCATCGCACCTTGTTCCACTGCTGGTGTGTGTTGGCGGGGGGGAGGTTTATGAATAAATCGACAGAGTGTGCCATCCTTGAGCATTTCCTGCAGGAAATGGGTGACAATGCATCAGAACTTACGTGGCTCCCCACCCCACAAAGGAAGATATTAATCATCTTGCACTATTGTGGCCATCAAGACACGCAATATTTACTCTGACGTATTTGTCTTGATACCATACAATTAACATGTATATAATAAATATATGATACTTGAAATCTTGTGCACTCACAGATCAGCTTATTTGAATAATTTTATTGTGCTCATCTACTTTCCTTGTTCCAATTTGAAATTACATTTTTACTATTGAAAGAGACGTAAATAATAGTTTGAAAATTTAATTCTTAGTGTGGCTCTTTCTCCGTACAGCATTGCTTTAAGTATTGCATGGGACACAGATATGTGAGCGAATGACAAGATCAATAAGAAGCCATCATCCCTTTTCATTTTCTTTTCTGTTCCTTGTAGTTGAATTTCATTATGTAATCATCATCTCCTGCAGCGAGCTCAGCCATCAAAAGGCTCTTGCCACATGGCATTATACACATTATTTACTCTCAAGCTTTTTTTTTCACACTCATGCCTCCATCTCGCTCCCTTTCTTCTCTCTTTGTCCACTAACATGTGCAAGAGGAGCTTATTTCTTGGCTTTTCTCTTCTTCCATCTTGAGTAAATCCTGGCTGACAGTTTTATGGCCCTAAGACGTCTGGGCATAGAGTCTATAGAGAGAGAGGGCTGATGTCTATACCCAGCTGACCGACAGATGAGCAATGAAAAAGGGGCTGAAAAGAATGGGAGACGTCTGAACTGTGTGAGGGGTGCCATTCTCCTCCACACGCCTGCAGCCAAGTTCAACTCAGGACACGGTGAAGAAAAAAAAAAAAGGGAGCAGAGAAAAAAGAAAGACAAATATTATAAACCTCCTGCCAAACTGTGGCATGAATGCTTTTTATCATCCTTTATAAAGGGCTGTTCTTAGAGAAATGGTCACATTGGTTTAAGGATAAGTTGGATACACATACACACTCTTGCCAAGAGTTACATGAGACGGTTCATACTTCTAAAGTTTAATCAATGAAAAGGTAGCTTTGCTTAACATAAAGAAACGCAGGTGGAATCAAAATGACTAGCATGGCTCAGGTGGGGTAAGGTAAAGCCTGCTGACTTTATTTAAAGATGGATGACGAGTCTCCCCTTCCTCCCACTATCCAAAAATGAATCCAAAATATCCCAGTGCAAATTCCTCCATCGTGTGCATTTGGAGGCAGATTCTGCAAAGTAGAGACAGGAAAGAGGAGCCGCACTGTCCAGTCGACATGTGCACTCAACCAATCAGAGCAGGTCTCAGCCGTCATTCATGTCCAGTTTTTATTGCATCAAATAACTAAATAAAACCAAACTTACCAGAAATATGAGCTCTTGAACATAAACTGATTATTTTAGTTCATGTCCCATCCACTAACATGTGGGAGGCGCTTTTTATGATCTATACTGTATTCAGCCAGCAGGTGGTGATGGATACGTTTTGGCTTCACTTTTGGGGAACTGTCATGTCGTCCATCTTTATATACAATCTATGATGTAGTCCAAGAAATAGTATGGAGAGAGGCCTGTGTCTCAAACGTTACCTGGGAGGAAACATTAATAATATTATGTTACTAGTATGTGGACGTTCTCATCTTCTGATTGTCTTTGCTTCTCTCCAACATCTAGTTTATCAAGTTTAGATGTGCATGCTTTTCTATTTCCCAATAAATAGTCTTGCAAATACTCTTCTGTAAAATCTTTTAGATTTTTGAATTAATTACATCATGAGATATAAAGTGTCCGACAGCTTGTAGATGATAATACTGAAAGATGAGGTGGATTTTCTTACCACTGTTAAGAGTCAGGCTAGCTCCCCCCACCTTTTTGGGTCTTTATGCTAAGCTAACCTAATTGCTGTTGAATTTACCCTACAAACATGAGAACTGTATAAATCTTCTCATCGAACTCTTAACGAGACATCAAATAATCTCCCAAAATGTCAAACTATCTCTGTAAAGCGTGAGGAAGCTGAACAAAGATGTGACATTTCCCTCCAGTGGTAATTTGGACTCCACATTGGACTCTATTAATTCCATGAAATGCAGCCATAAACTATGAATTATGAATATTATCCAAACGTGATTTTTACCGCGCTGACACATCAGGGTTTTCAAAAGGGATTTGCATAGTTTAAGATTCTCATTCAGCGACTGTCTCTGGCTCAACATACACTGGCCGACAGCTTTGGGCTAAAACATGCGTTTAGTCACATGCACACAAGATAAAGACCAAATCATGACGAAGGCTGTGGTTTGATAAAGAGGCCAAGTCTGTCGTGTTATCCATATTTCTTCCATACATGTCCCAACAACCGGTTGTTTAAGTAAATGTACATGTGATCTTGTATATGTAAGTCTATAACACTAAAGAGCAACAAAACCAATGTGCAATGCAGTGTGTGGCTTTTTTTCTGCCTTGGAGGAAATTCATCTACAGCAAATCTGTAACTAATTTAAAAGCATGTCCTGTTCAATGAGCTCGACGGGAGGCCCACAGTGTTTACATAAAGAATTCCTTTTGAAGTTTATTAGCTTTTTAACTGGCTTCATTTCTTTGATGCCTATGGGAGAGAGTCCAGCGAGGCTTATTGTGAGGGAAAACTACCATAGCTGCTTTCCCCATAGCCATTGTGTGCGTATGTTTTTTATTTTCATTTAACAGCAGAAGATATGTAACACATTTCCTTCAGCAGCATTTGGAAAAAAATCAAGGCAAGTCAACTGCATTGTTTTGTTCACATGTTATATTTCCCACACTACTCTGATTTGACAATAATGTAGTATTTATGTTGGAAGAGATCCAGTGAGAGATCCAGGATTGTTCTGTTAACACAATGAGCAGCGTCTGCGCTCCACTGACTCCCTTCATGTCTGTGTAGTTCTTAACAGTTCGTCTGCAGCTGTGTCAGAAACAGCATGGAACTCAGCTGAAGTGTGCAGATTAAAAAAATTGTCAGTGAGCCTTGAATCTTTTTGACTATATTAGAGATTCAACATCAATATTTCATTTTTATTAAAAAACTGAAGAGCTACATGACGAATTGAAGTCAACGTTATCTTTTTGTCTCAATCTTAGTGTGAAGACAGTGAACACGTGGATTAGACTAAATGTGGATGACACACAGTCATGCTTGCAGATAATTTACTAACCTAATCAATTTAAAGTTTTAGGTCATATTCAAGGGGAAAACTGTACAGAAGGACTCCAGGGCTTTTAGTTCTACAGAGCATATATGGATCTTTGTTTTAGATTCGCATCAACAGTTGGCTCGTGTCCAAATGTGAAGCAACGTGACTCCGCCGCAGTGTTCTTTGGTCTTAATGTCAGACAGGACATTCTCAGACCCCCCCTGCTGATTTCACATGGTAAAATCATTAGATTCAATTTGGTTTTGTAAATGATGCACTGCTACCGTGGCTCCCATTCAAGTCGGCCTGCGTTTTAATTACCGTTAATTACATTTTGCATAAAGCTTTTTAGCAAACGGCTCCTGAAGCGCCTGTTATAATTATACATGTAAATGAATGGTAAGCTGATAAAGGATTGTGAGTGTGTGAGTGCTGGAGAAAAAAGAAAAGAAAGGGTCTGCTTCAAAAAAAAAAACATCTGATAAGTGGAAGTCAAATGAGGAAAAAAAAAGAGCTAAAGGAATGAATGTGGTGGCTCAGGAATGTGTCGCAGCAGTGAAATAATATGTTTGCTTACATGTTTACAAAGAGAAGAGGTTGTGTTTGGTCACATCTCCTGAAATCGAATATGTGACTGTCAGTGAAAATCGTTGGAAGACAAGTGTGAATGTCAAACAGTCAGAGATGGGGAGCTGTGTATTTTATCGCTGATATTAGTTACAAGAGTTATTTATATTTTTAAGGTTTTCTTTTTATGTCCAATATGAAATGCTGCCAACAGCTTGTGTTAGATATGTGAAATATGTCAAGCATATGCTGAAAAAAATACCTCATAATTCCCCACAAACAATTAAAAATCTACATTAAGGAGCTCGTCAGTCTCATCCAAACTTTCCACAATCAACCAAACCCCACATTTCCATCCCGTCCTCAACATTGTGTCTAGACTCTCTTGCTTCTTCTATTCATCACCACCCTCTTTGGCAAACGCCAGCATTCGGCTTTATATTGTGAAGTGGAAACTAACCTGAGATGTCTCCATCACCGGCCAATCAGCAGCGCTAATAGGAGATAGCCCTTCACGCGTGTTTTCATCGGCCATGTGTCTATGCCAAACACTGTAGTTAAAAGGTGACACTAAATAAATTGGGCTCCAGTGAGATAACCGCGGCTGAAAACTCAAATCACATTTGATGGCGGTCATTAGCTCGGCTCGTCGGCCAAATACATCATGCTGTCACAATTTTGGCCCACGGAACCTATTAAACGCCATTAGTGAGGAGCATTTGAAGGCAGCAAATTAGACTTGTCCTGCTAATTCTGCGTTGGTGTTTTAAAATGTTTGCTTTGACATGGATTGTGAACGATGGACGCTGTATATCTTAAGCTTTTGGCATAGATTAATTTTAGTTAATCATAGCTTGTGTGCATTAAAAAAAAGCAGCTCTTACTGTCTCTAACATCATAGTTATTTTGAAGCAGAGACATCGATTAGTGCTTTTCTTTAAATACAGTGCTAACAGGTTACCCCCCTGTGCATCCCTAAAGAGATGACATTTAAAATGTGACTGAATTTCTGACTCTTAACAAGAGTGTATGACATTCACAACAATCTGGGAGATTCCAGGAGGTCGTCCCCTTGTTGTCGCTCAGCAGGGATGTGCTTGAACCTCTCGACATGGCTGATGAACAGGACAGCTCTGACAGAGGGGAGCCGTCGTCACCCTGTGACCCTCTTTGGCCCCTTTGTCTGTCCCATGTCACAGTTTGTGATGCCATGGTGACAGCAACAGTCAGGGGAAGAGCCTGTGACCTTTGCTTAACTAATGGATCCTTCATCATCCCCCTGTGCTACTAGCATGAACTCAGTGTTTATTGCTCTTTATTTTAAATTAAATTCACAGCAGTGCCCATCCATCATGGTCGCCCATGACCTTTACTTGAGGTGATGCCTCAGCCCTGAAGAAAGGCAGCGTGCAGCTCAACACACTAGAAAATACAGTTTAATTTAACTATACTGCAAATAAGTTGGAAGAGTCAACTTTGTAGAAAGTGAATTTGTTTCTGGCCATGGTTAAGCGTACAATGTGTAGCTTTGGTCACTTGGGGTCAATCAAAACAATCACAGAAGACTTAATTATATAATGTAATGAGACCTGAAGGAGCGTGGGATCATGGGCATTATGACAATAACTTACTATAGTACTCTACTGCAGAAGACCATTGATTGACATGCAAAGTCTTAGCAGGTCACTGGTTAATTTTAATCAGAACTAAGTATGCATTACAAGCAATGCTTTTATTTCTTTTCATAGAAGTTATGTATAAGATCAGTTGTGTCAAACCTTGCTGGTTAATATGTTCTACATTTCAAATTTCTTTTTAATTTGATGTAACGTTGCAGGTAAGATTTGATTACTGTACACAAGCAGTAGTGATTTCACCCAGACAGGCTGTAGATGCGGTGGATGTTTAGGAACCCCAGTGAAGAGGTCCTTTTAAAACACACATGTCAACCTCAGCTGTGGTTTTGACCTGAGTGATGCTCTAAATAACTGAGAGTGCTGATCACTGCTGTACTTTGACTTCCCTGCTGAATAAGACTGTGTCACTGACTCTGTCTATATCTTTCCTCTGGATCTACTGTGATAAAACATCCGCTATGAGCAAAGTCCCCCAGTGGATGATGGGACGTGCCCTCTAGGCTTTCTGAGGATAAGTGAGTGCATGCATCTTCTCACTCTTCTGTCACTTAGACCTCTTTCTTACTATCCATCTACTGTCCATCCTTTTCCATCATCCATTTTCTCTATCTGGTAATAGTTTGTCATGTTTTATTTAGTAATGTAAGATCAAGTCAAGGAATCAAACAAATCACTCAGGGGTGTCTGACAGTGATGCAATTGGTTGTAACTGTGAGCGGTGCATTTTATTTGCACAAAATATTCAACAAGCGTTACATGATGGTTTTGACTTTGCTTTTCATCTTTCCCTTTTGCATTACTTTGGTTAATAACACATTTCCCTTTTTGCAAATTGTCAAAATTGGGATCTCATTTTTTTTTTCTACCTGAGGCATTTATTTTTATTTTTAGCCTCTACGCGTGTAGATTGTAAAAACTCAGCCATCTCTGAAGCACACTGCTCTAATGGCACCTTTTTTGTAAAATGGATCTCAAAGAAAAACAGCAAATTACATTATACATTTTGAGTGGTTTAATGTTGGAGTGGTGCTTGCAATTATACCAGTGTGATGCAGAGATTTCATCTCTACAGCCCACTTTACACTGCTTTTGGGGGTGGTGAGATGTCCTTATCTCCGCAAATGGAATATGTACAATGCAAAACAAAATAATGGCCGAACACTGTGCATTTAACTCAGTCACCAGCTTGGTTATGGAAAATCCAGTGGTTTCTAATAAAATCCCCTCAGGCAGCGCTGCTGTTCTTTCTGACCATCTTTGAAAAAGTAATGTAACACAAATGGGAACTGCCTGCTTTGCTTTTTGATGAATTAGCAGCAGTATTAGAGATTTTGCTTTAGTGCTAGAGGAAGGATCTTTTATTTATAATGACAGCTGTCATGTGGAACAGTGTGTAGTTGTGGATATTCATTGGACCATGACTTGAGAAGAAAGAAGCTGCGATGCTTTTATCAGATTTTGGACCCTTCTGTCGGTCACATTTTATACAACCAGCAGAATGATGAGCAAACAAATCAATGACCCATCGTCTGCAAACAACTGAAATGATCACACTTACCTTTCTGGTCAATAAGGTTGTTGTTGTTCTGATGATTTTTTCATCTTAATCGAGATATGAATTAGTCCATAAACACATTGTAAAACAATGTTTTTTCCCCTGTCTTTATTCAAATTGTGGTCTTTCAGTTTGAGAGCAGGACTTATTGATTTGGTTCAGATTTGTAATGCTTTTTACTCAAAACCCCTGCTTGCACTCAAATAGCCTCCATTTGTGCTCAGATTTGCCCTGTTTGTGCTCAAACTGTCCACTTGCATTCCAGCTCTTCTTGTGCTCGCACTGTTTCTGTGTATGTGTGAAACATCTGATCTCAGATTTGTCCTCTGCTCTTTTTTTTTTTCTTCTTCTTCTTCTTTCTTCTGAATAAGTGTATTAAAATTCCTAAACCAAGAGACTGCCAGGCGTTATCTTGACAAATGCAGTTGTCCCATCCCAAGCACAAGCAGGGGCTATTTGAGAGTGAGCGCAGGGTTAAGTGAAAGCATTTCAGAATCTGAATGTTAAACCAATAAGTCCTGCTCTCAAACTGCAAGACCAGCTTTTGAATAAAGTGAAGAAAAAATCATAGAAAGGCCGCCTGAAGTGTGATTAATTAAAGAAAATATTTGTATTTGCAATCACACATTGTTTTCAGTACAATCATAAGACTTATGTGCAGCATCTGAACTAAATTAACTGGAAACAAGTGAGTGTTGTCTTCTGCTGTATGTGGGTTTTTACACAAACACAGTGCACTTGTTAGGCAGCTTGATAGTAGTATCTTTAGATTTGTCTTATTTTTGTAAACTTGAAGCTGCAGACAGAGACAGCAGTCTGCAGGCGATGAATCCACATCAGCAGCAGAAGGAAGAGGATGGAAAAGATGACTGATAATGACTCATGTCTCTGCTCAATGATTTCATGTCAGGAATATTATTTAATTTTATTTGTTTCCAGAGAAAGATTATTGAGTTTTTATACTGTGGTGACTCTGCTCCTGCTGCAAACCAAAAAACTAATTTTTATTTATTATAAAAAAAATGGAAGGATAATAAGAGACTAAGTCCTTTGTAAAACTCTGCATTCACAAGCTCAGCATGGGAACATTTGTTGTTATCATGACGCACAGGCCGGGCATTCACACCATTTGGCCAAACAGATGAGGCCCGGCTTCCCTCAGATTGATTGGAGTCACTGTGGTGGTTACAAGTCATGTCTTCATCGTAATTTGAAACAATGTTATTGCACGTCACAGGTTCTCCTAATTTTGTGCAGGCTTAAATGTGAGTTTGGTTATGTACATGTTTATGGCTTGATGTTCTGCACTGAGTTCCTGATTGGTGAAGCCTTTGGGTAACTGATATGCATTATTTGTTGAGATTTTAACATTGCTTGATACATTGTACTATTATGAAGTGTTGTTGTTTTTATTAGCATCTTTGAATCGATAACCAATTTTTATCCAGGATCAAACTAGTACTTGGATACTCGACCTGGGTTCTGACAGAAATGTTGAAATGATGCTTAGGTTTGGGCGGAGTTGATTTGCAATGCAGCACTTTTCTTGCGTTTACCTAATTCACTCAACTTGTTGGGGCGGGGTCAGGATTCTATTGGGGTTCTCACTGTTTTTCTAAAACAACACAATTTTATCTCCATTCATCTTTTATTTCATTTTATGAAGTGAGATTGGTTCAGGCTGAAGTTTGAATTTGAACAAGGCTAAATGAAATCCCACATTTAATATTGAAATATTCAGGTAAACTAACGGGACTTCCCACCACCACATATCACAAAGTATATCATAATCTAAATTGTTTCTCTGGGGAATATAAATAAAACACAATATTTGGTTATTTTTTTAATTAGGGGAGGGAGAAACCTGCCTTGCAATATCAATTTCACATATGTCAACAATACGTTGTTTTCCATACACTCAGTAACACATATTTTAACTGTTTTATAGAATTCAATACAACACAACAACCTCAAATATGTCCATAATATCAATTCCTCACTGACACTGTGTCAACAATAACTGAACATTATGAATGTTGGTATTGGATTACATTAAAATAAAGAGTGCAGTTTATATACTGATAACTGAAAGTGTAGTTTTAGTTCATTGCAGACGTTTGCAATAACACTAAAATATGAGGTACTGTGCATGAAACTGACTGAGAGTTGACTCTTGTTATTCTCTTATTACTTCTGTGGTTCCTTGAGTTTTCCATTCATTCAGTTATTTGCATGAAGTAGTGTTCTACAAAATATACGAGAGGTCCTTGTGAGTGTTTTCAAATAGACCCGCTAAAGGCTAAATATTCAATAGATGTTTTTCATAGCCTAATTTGCCTTTTACTACTAATTTGCTATTCATTTTAAGAGCATGTTCGAAATTGCTTTATATTTACAGGCCCATAGGTCAGTGGCTCCAAGGTCAGATTTATTGTTAAAAATTGAAACTAATGAATATGCGAAACCGAGTAAAAGGCTTCTGCACTATATGTCCTTTTATGAGCTGCAGCAACCACATATTTAACAAGGGGGAATACAATATGCTTTCATTCATAATTTAAGATGGACAGATATACGCTTCAGTCACTTTCTGGAATAAAAAAACCGACAATTTTTTTTCGTTCTTTTGTGTTCTACATACATATATAATCACTGCTCTGATCTTATTTACATTTCAGTGTGAGTAGGAATCCTCTTTAGAGAGAGTGACCTGCATGTTTGATACCGTTGTCTTCTCTATTTAAACCTGGCTGAGGGAAGCTGCTGATGAACGGCAACTTAAAATTCAGTGGATATAAATATGATTCTCCAAGTGTCGGCTGTCATTGTTGATGCACTGGTAAAAAGACATCAGAGCAGGTCTGATAAGCCACACACTGGCACAAAGATCCCCCAAGCCTGGAGATAGGGCTGTCAGACGCTCCTTTGGCCTAATCTCCCCGACCGTGGAGCTGGCATGTCTGTGCGGATGAAATGGAGCGATAGCTGTCCGCTCTTATCTGACAGAACTCGGTCCGCTGGGAGAGATTTGGCTGCTCTGGGAAATGGAGGTGACACGGTGGAGCTGACCATAACTCTTCGTATGGTATATTCCAGTGACTCCCATGGCTCAACAGCACAGGAACACACACACACACAGACGTAAACACACACAGGCATAAACACTATACATACTACTGGGCGGTAAAGCCTGCTGGTCATGTATGTTCTTTGTCCTCTGTGTTGTATCTTGCTCCTCCATCAGCACTTTGTGCTGTCTTACTATAATGGACCCGCCTGGGATTTAAACGTCAGGTCAGCACCCTGCTCCCAGACTCATCAGGATACAGGATATTAAGACAGATAAATGAAAAAGAGCTGAAGGATAGAGAGACATGTAGGCTTGAGATTGTCTTAGGAACGAAGTCCAGGCGTACAAATGCAATATTCCAGTTTGACACATGGATATATATGTTGTGCTTTGACTGATTGGGAGCTCAGCTGTGAGGTACAGATTGAGTGATCTTATCTGGTACGTATTGTTCTGCTGTGTAATATAGGTGCAAGAATGTAATAGAAATTTCAACAGTGTAATAGACTTAGTGGTCCATCACAGAAGAATGACATTGTTGTAGTGTAGGAGGGAAATCATTTCACCACGGTCATTTTAAAAGATCAGTTCATTTTTATCAGTTAACAGTCAATTAATCAGTAAATTATAAAGTACACATATCCTTGGAGACTGTTCTGTGTTTTAAGCATAGTGTCGATAAAGATGGAAATCATGACGGCTCTCCAAGTATGAAGCCAAAGTATCTCAATTGTCCCCCAAGTGGCAAGTTGACTCCTCCATGTTAGCAAACGAGAAGTACAGGTCACATACATTTTCTCAAAGATGGTTTCTGTCATTTTAGGTAGTTCCGATCACACTGTTTGTCAACGAACTAATTTTTCTAGTAAGTTTGGTTTTATTTAGTCATTTGATGCTGTAAAATGTTCATGAAACGTTATGATTGACAGCAGACACTGACTCGCGATTGGTCGAGCACATGTATCTGCGGGACCTCGATGCAGCGGCTCTGTCCCCCGATCACTACTGAGACAGCCTCTGGCTTCAAACGCACAAGATGGCAGTGTTTGTATCCAGGACATTTTGGCTTAATTTCTGGACAGTGGCGAGAAGTACAACATGTAATCCTCAAGAAAAAGACATAAATATCCAAGAGAAACACTGGACTCTAATAACAAGTTATTTTAGTTTTAATTGATTTTTCCTTAATTCTCTCCATTGATTTCTTGCTAACCTGGTACCCTGCATCGAGAACAAAAGAGAGCTGCGTGTGTTGAACTGTTTCATCTGCCAAAAGTAATGAATCCAGAAAGGTCAAATGGGAATTACAATAACTGTACAGCAGCCAAGCTAATGAAAGAATCAAACCACATGTACACTGTCTCCTTTTCTGTCTTCCAGCATTTTGTGTGGGCTGTCAAAACCTCACAATAACTCTTCAATGTTGTTTTCCCCTTGATGCAGTGTATATAATTTCAGTTTTTCTAATAGTGATATGGATTGAGATGTTGAAGAGTACTGGAAAAGAAACATGCGCTGCTAGAAGCTGTTGTGTTTAAATGACAGTAGTCTTGCAGTCAAGTCTGTCCTATTGTTCTTGGCTCCATGTTGGTTCCCCAAAAAATGTTTTTATTCAAGACTTATTATTATTATTCCTGCTACCTGTTCCCTGCAGCTCAGAGATCCTCCTGACAAAGAACTTAGTGGTGGGTTAGCAGGGGGGACGACGGTGCTGAATAATTTGTACGCTGAGCGTGTTTTCAGGAGAAACATGAGAAACTCACACATATCTGATCTGGCGGGGGGCCAAAAGCTTGAGCAGCCTCAGGACAGAAGACAGAGAGAGAGTGGGGGGGGGGAACAGAGACACTAAAAGGTCTGTGTGATTTCTCCCTGGATCATCCTCTCCTATATAATGACAGCTGTATATTCCTCTCTTGTTACCCTGGATGACCTGTTGCTATTGTGTTACAGCGAAGGGGATAACGGATGATGATACTGGGCCATGTACAGTGCTTAACCTCAGGTCTGACATCTCTACTGTGCAAACAAATTACTCATAGCCTGCATATCATTTAGCACCATTTAATATCCTTGAGCATAATCTCATGACATCCTCCTCTCCTTCTCTGTGCAGCCACCTGAACCTGTGGAGTTAGGAGGGAGTAAAATGTTTATTCTGCAGCCCACCGCTGAAATATTTCCCCCTGCAGAGTCTTTAAAGGCAGAATAACATTCTGTTGCTGCAGGCTTTTGCACTTAGCTGTAGTACGACTGTAAATAAACCGAAGATTTACTCTGGAAGAGGAAAAGTGACTAATTTACAGTCAGTATAAAAGTGGATAATTTACCTTAGGAGAGTCTTATTTTATTAGGTGTTAAAACATATAAATGTGTTTATGCACCGTTGACTGGCACCTGGAGAATATTTCTATACAGCTGCACAGAGCAATACATAATGTGTGTAATAGAAACGTAATATATGTTGATTCTTACATTTTTACTTGTTTTGTTGTATTTTGAACAGTGCTGTGAAAACATAAACCTACAATGCATGTGTTAAGCATACAGATATTTTTACTGAAATAGTATTGATGAAAGAAGTATAATAGGAAAGAACAAGTTTTGAAAAAGCATTGAGATTAAACCGGGTCAAATAATCAGAATAATCACCTAATTTTTGTCTCTTATTTTTAGGCTGAAGGAAATGACGATATATACACACATATGTTCTAATATAGATACTGTATATTTAGGTGAAAATCACGGAGCGTTGAAATCAAACTAATGTTCTGTGTTTCACAAACATTTCAACATCACAACTTTAAGGGCCATTACACACTTATTTGCTTCTTTGAGTGAAATCTCCTGACTCACTCAATAGCTTTGCTTCATAAGGAAAACTTTAAAGTAGATAACATGAGATGTCCAAAATACCTCATATTAAATTTATATTGCACTCACTGTATTTACTGTACTGTGTCCTGCTCTGGCTTCTGTGTGGAGTTTGCATGTTCTCCACGTGTCTGTGCTGGTTTTCCATGTACTCCAGCTTCTTCCCACTGTCTTGAAACATATAAAATGAGGTTAGGTTGCTTGAAGACCCTAAATTGACTGTAGGGAAATGGTTGTTTGTCTCTGTTTGTCAAACCTGTGATGTGCTGGCGACCTGTCCAGGTTGTGACCCGAGTTTCGCCCAATGTCAGCTGGGATTAGCTCCAGCTCCCTCTCCGTGACCCTCAAAGGACGAGCAGTATAGATAATGGATCCACTTTGTTGTGCCCTCCAAAAATGTCAAGCACCTGCTGTGCACACTGAGCCTGATGGTGATGACACAAAATCATGGTGTTTCATGGTGCTGTGGGTCCATAATGGAAATTTCCTCTAACTATGGATTGTAGCTAAGGAATCAGACTCAACTCAATAAGCTTATTGGGATGTGCAGAGGTTTTCTGTTACCTTGTGCTTGGAATCATTTATTTAAACAGCAGAAAGGAAACAATGATCTTATATCATCATATCACAATTGAATTCCGAAGTCGATATTCATCTGCTGTATCTCCCGGACTGCGGATGCACTGAAATTACTGACATATTTATTTTGGATTCCCAGAAATCCAGCAGGGGAAAGTGATCTCACAGAAAGTATGACAGCATGAGGCCCTAAAAGGAAAGTTGTACATGGCAGTTGTTCATATCTCTGGAGTTTCACAAGTCTGCATGAAGAACAGACCATCAGCTGTTGCTTACCATTACACTCCCTGCTAACACTAGTGTTAACCAGGCTGCTGGGAGAACAAACTGCCACCATAGCAGTGACAGTGGTAATTGGGCAGGGATTTCTTCTTCCCAGCCTGGGGCATAAGGGTTGCTATTTATGCTAATAACCTGGGCAATTAGTCCAGGGGAAGCACAACTAAAAAGAGCTCATCTTCATTAGCTGCTCAGGCACCCCACCAGCCGACACAGAGTCACAAACACACTGACCTGCACTGCAGCCATGGATCTGATTGGCAGTCAGTCAGGAGATCCTCCAGACTGATCCAAGGGGCTTACTCTCATGATTGTCTCTTCCTGCTTGTCCTGGGGGTGTAATTAGGAGATGGGTCAGAAAAGGGTCCGGCGGTGCCTGTAGAACCAGTGAGGCACAAATGACCCATCATCTGCTGTGACAATAATGACAAGTGTGCTGGTGGAGCAGTGATGACAGGTAGCCAGCAGTCATCATGCTTTTATCTTCAGGGTCACTGCCCAAATTTCTAGATAAACATTTCAACTGAGAGGCCTTTTATTTCATTTCTCTGTCGTTCTAAAAAGTCTTTACCCTGAGCTGCATCTTATTTTCATTGGCATTAATTGTTGCACGATGAGATGTTTCCATTCTGTAACGTGTTTGTTAATTCTCTGTGTGTGGTTTGAACAGACCCCCCAATGGGGATTGAAGGCTTGACAATGCATGTGTGACCCCACCCCCAGCTGCTGCTTGCACAGAGCGTAATTGGAAAGTGTTTATGTGCAGTTGACATTTAGATATTTGAACAGGGTTTTCCATAATCCTACAGGGGAAGTGGCGAGGCTCCTTTATTTGCTTGTGACATTTATGCTCAGTGTGCTATAGCACTCGGAGCCATGTGGTTACATTTTTTATGGCTATATTAATGTGTACTGTTACTGCTCTGTATGGACTGTGCTGATTATAATTGCAGGCTGTCCATGCTGTGGCTTTTATGTGGCTTTTTTGTTCTTGTTGCAGTTCTTTGTTGATGTGGATATTTTTTATTATTTTTTTAATTTTGTAGCTGTACAAAATATTTGCAGGCGGATATGTGAGGGCTAATACATAATTCATAATTTAGTCGTCTTTAATAAAAACATGAAAGATATTTAGTTCTGCAGTCTGTCTGACTCTCAGATTTCCAATAGTGTCTTGAGATTCAGGGGTGAGAGGAGGACATAGACGGATCATGAATATTAGGTTCAGACAGAGGACACTCGACTTACAACCAGAGGCTGCTCCACTGCCGCCAGGAAGCTCTTCATTTAGATACAGGCCACATCTTGTGCTGTTCAAATAAACCTCTGCTCTTGATCCCACCACCGACTGTACATGAGGCGCACAAGGACTGATGCTGTATATTCTGAGGTCAACTTTTGTATAATTTGTAAAGTCCCTCCAAGGAGTTTTTAGATTGTTATGAAAGTTGTTATTTTAATATTGCTGCCTCTGTATGACCTACAACAGCAATTAGAAAGTCAGGGAGAAAATTGGCTGTTTTTATAAACTATCTCAGTGTCTGTCACCAGGACGTATTACCCACTAAGTCAGAGCAACGATTCACAGCAGTCAGGCTGGAGAAGCCTATATGTTTAGGCGGAGGCAGAGGAAACAGAAGAGGGCTAGACTAAAGGCTGACCCGTATAGACCAGCGCTCCAGAGTGTGTTCCTCTTACAAACCAAATGCATGAAATCAGAATGAGATTCACGATACATTACCTCATCGCTATGCATCCTGCAAACAGCTGTGTTATGGTGTGGTTTGATATTCCAGCCAACTCTAAGCCCCTATACATAGAGTGATTGGTACTGTGTCAGACAGGAGCTTCCATTTGCCCACAATAAGAGGAGGGGGAAGTATGGATTTCTCATACCTGTATAAATGTATTTGAGGATGAATATGTTTATGAGTATTTTGATCTTTGACCCCCCCCTTATCGCACTTTGGTATGTGCAAATTATTATAGTTACATTTCCTAAGTGAGGAAGTTCTTCCAATCCGTAGTTCAAATGTATTATCTCTTTATCATATTATGGTAAAAACAGTGTAAGATCTATAGTGTATGGTCCATAGCATGTGGCACAAGTGCACTTAGGGCGTGTCCAAATTTACTTTCTTTAGTTTAATAGCAGAAAAAATGTCGGCTGTGCCAAGCACGTGGTTCAAAGGGTTATACTTAGTGTCTGAATTAATCATGGGTGTGTTTTGGGGATAACATGCAATAAATCACAGTGCCAACTCCAATTCACTTTAAAAGGCCAGGTGTGTTTGCACCTTGCCAGATTGCTTTTAAAAGGCGGTAAGAGAGAATGCTTCTCTGCAGTGGATACAGTTTCTCTTTGCACACAAGCAGGTTATCTGTGTGTGTGTTGACAGGCAGAGTGTATGCATGTTGTGAACCCGCTTTTGTGGCTGCATATTATTATGTTGATAATGTGTCCTTAAAATATCTGTGGAACAATGGGCCGCTGACTTCAGAACAGGTTTTTCTCGGTCCAAAGCACAATCTGTTCTCACTGTCTTGATATAACAATGCACCTGACCACACCTCCTTTTAAGACCAACACACCCATGACCGCTCAAATGGGTGCAAGTGTACTTGCCATTTAAAAAGCTTGGGTGTTGGATGGAAAAATGACAACTGCGTCATTCTTGATGATGCTTTACTTCTGGCATAAAGCAAGTTGATTTATAATAATATATTGAAATAAATTGTAGTAGTAGAACATGTAGGTATTCCTCCATCTGTTTCTAATGTACATCTTTGTTTCAAAAGAGTTAAGGATCTATACGGCCAGGTTTCAATATCTCAGTCTGCTTCTCCTGCTCAGTTTATGTTATTAAAGTTCTTTATGTTCTTTCCAAGACATTTTATCATCCTTTTGTCTGGGCTTTCAAACACTAAAAATGTTCTATTCAAGGACACATAAGATAACTCACAGTCTGCCTGATGTTTTTCTTGGTGAAGCGTCAGACAGAAGCAGCCTAATATGAAATATATTTCCTGTCTCAGTAGAACAGCAGTGTCATTGATACCATTTCGTGATAGCAGAACTCTTTCCAGAGAAATGATCTAGATATTCAAGTGAATGTTATAATGACCTGACAGTGTATCAGTCATCATGTCGTCAATTGACCGGTCTGAAGGGGAAAGAAAAAACGAGGAAAGTGTTGCATGCAGTTATGGAAAAGGTATCTGCCAAGTTGTAAATCTTAGTGCAAGTAAATAAAAAGCAAGCTTCTCTGTTTCATTACTTCAGAGTGCATGCCCTTTAATAAATCTGTCAGAAAATTGTTGCACATGTACTCAGTGCTCCTTCATATGTTTTTTTTTTTCCATCTTTTGAGATGATAATCATATTATTTTGGAACAGAAGTGCACGGTGCTTCAACATGAATTCAACCCCCTCCACTCTTAATTAATGATGTTTTCTTCAGTTGCTTTATTCAGTTTCTTCTTTGATTTCTGGGTCACCTCTGCCTCTTTTTGCTTGTTGTTCAAATAAGCTTCCTAAAAGCAACAACTAATTTGTGAATCCATTATGGTTCTGCTGCTTGAACATGTGCACTGTAACCCTTCATTTGCCAATAGAGCTTTTCCTCATCTTGAAGTACAATTACTTTTATTTTCCTCTGGGTTTTCTCCGACCTACCTACGTATATGGACTCAGTATGTGCGGCCTCATCTCATCTCCCAACCCATCACAGCATAGCAGCCAAGTCTCAGCACATAACAAAGAGTGATGATTACATAGTGATCCTTAGCCACTACCCAAGAGGTGGAAAACATGAGCCATTCTAAACAGCCACTGCCATTCCCTGCATTCCCTCGCTGCCTGGGCTGTTCTTCCCAGAAACACTGACCACTAATGATAGTGAAGCAACACCTGAGCATCCTGGATGACGGCGTGCACCAGGCTCTCAAGGGAAGGAGACTTTCATAATATGATTCAGACGAATGTGTTGGCAGCTCGACTTCCCTGAATCTCAAACCACAGCATCCTCCCCAGGCAGATGTCACATTGCACATGGGCCTTTGGCAAAATGACGACATGAGCATACCTGAAAGAGGCTTTTAATATCCCACAGGGCTTAAGCAGATCAATACACTGTATCAACAGAGTTCAAATTGATGTGCATGGACATACAGTAAATATATCATTTTAGCAAAGTGTATTGACAGTCCTGTAAATTTGTGATGGCCAGTACTGTTGTTGTATGATGACTCATGGGCAATTGGTCAGAAATCACATCGATTAGACGCTGGGTTCAATTAGAGAGCTAGCCGCTACATAACAAATAGTTTGTCATGGAGAGAAGCAAATAGTTTTATTGTATGGAAACGTCCATACTTTAGCTGTAAATTATTCTCAATTATTGACAGATTATTCTCCTTGTTTTCTCACAGCTGATTTCCCCCGAGAGTTTGAGAGGCTGCACTGGGAAAAATGATGCCATGCAGCCATTTTCTATTTAAATTCCACTCTATTCTATCTGGTTGTGATATTTACAATCAAATTACAAACAATACGTGACTTAATGGAAATCCACGTTTATTTAACACTTCCATATTAAATGAGATTAAGAACAGATCTAATTATTTTTTGTTGTTCAATAATTGAAACCAAAACTAGATCACTGATAATACATTATTTAGAACATTGCTGGAAAGTAAGATGTAATTTGCTTTGAATTCCTCTGCAAATAAAGTTGTGACGATATAAACAACAGCTCCATTCATATCAAATATTTTTTAACTAGTGTTGAACTGTATGTTTGTCTGTATGTACAATATCACATTGTTGCATGCTTGAATGACCTGAAGTCAGAGAATCTCGATCTCCCCCTGGTGGCTGGCTACAGTATAGCAAATAAACTTTACTTTTTTAAATTCAACCTCCATGTTAGTGGATGGGACAAAGACCAAGTACATGTCAAATAAAATTTTCTCAAATATGGTTTCTGTCACTCTAGGCAGTTCTTATCACACAATGTTCAAGTGCTCATGTTTCGTATAAAGTTGGTTTTAAGTAGTTAAATCTGAGACTGACACACGATTTGGTCGAACACGTGTATCTGCAAAACCTTGATGCTGCAACTCCATCCCCCAATTTCTACTGTGCAGCCTCCTGATGACATCATCAACACAAGATGGTAGCTTTCGTATGCGGGATATTTTATATTTCTGGACAGTGGGAGGAAGTGGAAACATGTGGTCCATCTTTATATACAGTCTATGGATGAACTCGGAATCAAAAAGAAAAAATATACTGTTACCAAATTAAATTGTTCTCTCCAGGCAGAAACCAGAAAACCTCTTCGGAAACGAGTAAAACAAATATTTTTGAACTAACGGACCCGTACATTAAAGCATCATCTCAATTTCATATTAAATATAAAAATAGGTAACCTATGAAAAGAAAGTCTTTATGTAGTAAAACTACAATGCTTTATACACAAATCACTCGTCTTAACTCTGTGAAGATAAACGATCAACTCTTACAGTTTGTCTGTGCTGTCAGATTGCAGATTTGAAGAGGTCCAAGTGGAAACTTCTGAATAATGTCAGGACTGAGAAATGGAAAGGAATGGCTGTCGTCAAAGAGGAGCATGAACCCCGTAGAAAATTAGTAGCATCTGAAACTAAATTGCCTCCAGCTGGACAACCGTATTAGTTAGGCGACAGTAGTGGAGACAATGAGAACTCCTGTTTTAGTCATTTTTGAGACAGCAGTCATTTAGATTCTTGAGTGGACAACACTACCTCTGTGACGTCTTGCCACTCAGAGATCCCTAATGGGCAGTTTGAGAATTGGAGTATATGATTAAATGCACATCAGTCCACAGAAATAGGTTCAGTACATTGCACAGTTGCACAATCTAAGTATATAGTTGCTGTGAATCATCACTGTACATCCTGCTCCTGTACTATGAGGAAACTCATTCAAATCTGTCTAGAAATCAGCCAACATCTCTGTATTATATCAGATTTTTCCTGCCATTATTTCCTTTTAGAGCAATTTATAATTGCCCTAAAATGTGGAGCTCTCTGTCTACATTATAAATCGTTCTCATTTTGGATATTCAATTGGCATTCATTTCACGATGGCAGCAAATGTCAGCAGTTTGTTCTGCTTGTTTGGATCCTAATTTTGTCAGGTGATACACACTACAGAGAATTGAATTAAACACTGATTATGCAAGACAGGAGTTCCAGTAAATGGCTTGCAGCAAGAGTAAACATTGCCATATTGCTGCTCAGTGAGATTCTCTGCGTCGCATCCTGTGTTTATCATCTCCTCTGTGCTGCAGCAGTTTGGCGTCGCTGAGACGCCCGCCTCTGTCACTTGCCGGGATCAGCCGAGCCCAGATTAATCTAGGAGACATGGTATGCATCTCTCCATGCCTCTTTGCTCTGCTCAAAACTTGATAAGAAATTCACTATCCTTCCAATCACAATTTAGTGCCACAGAGGAATACTACAGTAATGAGTTTCTTCCAAGGACATTTGATTCCCGTTTTCCAGGTGGAAGATGGATATGGCGAGGATGCGGTCCCTTAAGGCCCTCAGGCTATATTCACCACACAGTCTGATTTAAAAGGAGACTCCTGCAGAGTGCTAGGCAGACAGAGGGGCTAATGGGAAGAACCCGTTGAGACGAAAGGCTGAGATAAAGGGAGAGGAGCAGGAAAAAGGAGAAGATGGTAAAAAAGAGTGAAGAGCAGGGAAAGTGCTTCCAACTCCCTCGTGTGACGCACAGAATGAGCATCGATCAGCAGAAGTGTGCGTTAGTGTCCACTACTTCTGAGCAGAGAGTCTCACCAGTGACGAGTGTGAACATTAACTGGCCAAAATGCACCATGTGGGACTGCTCTCATAACAGGTGGCAAGAAGTCTGCTGCTTGAGGGTGCCACGGCTTCAGACACCAAGTAGCTGCTACACTTACCCCAGTGTTCTGCTCTCCAGTCTAAATATTTGCCTGATTATTGGTAAAATCAGGAGAGAATTTACCAGCGTCGATCAGGTTAGGTGAGGTGCCGCTGTTAGCAGAAGCCATCCATCACTGATGCCTGCTTCAGCTGTCATTAGCAGGGGGTTGTGTCTGTTCTTGTCAGAGAGATGCTGGGAACAGGTCTTCCGAGGCCCATGGGTAAATCTGTCCATGCCCCTGATTCACTGGGCCATAAACACAGCGGGGACTTTGATTACAGGGCCTCGCTTTGAGTTATCTGGGTTTGGGTTGGGTACATGTTGGGAGGGAAGCACCGTCTTGCTGTGAAAGGATCCTCTCATGGAGGACAGGTACAAACATCTCACATTGTGGAGGGAGAGGCGCTGCAAGATAGAACAGGACCTGAGGATACAAGCTGCACAGGCAATGACAACTTAACAAGATGGCACATTTGTAATTATCATCCATGACTATCATTATCTATTGCATGAGCTTTTCATACAAACCATCACACTTTTTCTGTAACCCAGCAGGTATTTTTATATGGCATAGTTGTTACAAAGGGTAATGTCTTCCTCAAGGGTATGGAGGGAAAACTGTAATGTCGGGCCTCCTGCAAGTGAACCTGCCGACCTGTCATCGTACCAGAAGCAGATCCATATTTTACATGGAATTTCATTTCAAAAGTGACTCTTTGCACGGTTGAGCAGTGAAGTTTGTGTCAATATTGTTTACAGTAATCAAATTTAAAAGTGACGAATGGACGTTTATGGCAGAGTTAAAAAGTTTCAAAAAGCTCATTTTGAGCTATAGTATTTCTGTAATTCAATTCTATTACTTTTTCCTATTTTCCATCAAGTTATGTGCCTGTGTCAGACACTGGGTTTAGAATAAGTTATCTAATTTGCAAATACATCATGATACAGTCTCTTGCATTATTGATACTGTGGCACCACTATTACAACACTCCCTGTTACAGAGGTGCCTGAGTATCACTCCTACTCTAAACTGTTCCTTTGTGTTGCTGTGTGCAAGTGTGACTGATTACACTTGCTGACATGTTGCTGTTTGTCTTTTTGTTACAAAGGCTCGATTTCTAATCTATTCACTTTCTCTCATTCATCCAATCTTTTTATGAAACTAAAAACATTTAACATGTAATCATATCTGTATTTCTCCAGTATATGAGTTGTATTGTCTTTCTGAAATGTTCCTTTGTGTTTCTAAGGTCTTGGGCTTAAGGTCCCAAAGTTTGCAAGAGAAAAAGAAGCCCTGTAGCCCATGTCGTTATGCATCATTGTCTCTGGGAAGGTGAATAAACAGTGTTCATTCATTGTCTGTAATTACTGTTCAGTCTTTATCACATATCACAATAGTGTTGTGTTGTGTAGTAATTGTGGGTTACCCTGTGATTACCAGCACAGCAGAATGAGCACAGCTGAATATGAGAAGATACAGAGATACAGACGGTCAGAAACTGCATCATGTGAGGCCACCACACAGAAAGGAATATAAATTGGAAATCAATTTAGGGTTTATGACCATTGAGCCAGGAAATATGCGGTCTCCAGGGGTCACCATGTTCTCCAGCTTTATCGCTCATGTGAAGGGATTCAAAAATATATGCATGAACTTGTAATCATCTATATGCACAATGATTTGGCCAAGAAATTGAAAAGAAAAAATCATTAATTCCCCCAAGGAGCTAATGTGTTTGCTCCTGCACTTCTGTTTGTTTGTTGGCTGGATGGCTAGGTTGTCATCTGGGTTAAGCAATAAATACTAATATTGCAGTATTATACTTAGTAAATACGGTATATTGGGTGCTTTGATATTTGTTACCAATTTCCCAGGGAATACTGCGTGGATGGATCTTACTACTGAGTATCATACTTGTGGATTTTTTACATTACTGTCCATAGATGAAAACTACAGTTGTGCCTAATGATGTGAAAAAATATAAATCCCTGCTTCTCCTGCACAGCAACAGCCTTTTCCCCAAACGGTCATTTTGACACCAATCAGCAGTTTGTTGTGTGCCAGACAACACTTTGTTGTTGGAGTATCTTCTTTCTATTCTAGAGCTTTGCCACCTCTCTATGCTTGACTTGTTTGTATTGGATACATGTAGCAGCGCTTTGCTGAATGGCAGCTGTGGAGCCCTGTAATTGTCCTTGACAGACTGAGAGCGAGCAGCTTCAAGTGGTGGAGATCAGCATTGTGCCGGCCACGTCAATCAAGTGAGTCGACCCCACTGGGCTGAGATAGATCAGCCAGTGACACAGTTGGAATAAAGTGACTGTTCTGTAATGGCCTGTCGCCAAAGCATTTTCTAGGTGACAGTACACATTTCTAAGACTGGCAAGGACTCCACTGTCGATGGGTGGTTTGATTATTTGTGGCAATAAAACAAGAAAGAGTACTCTGAATAGAAAGGGTTCTACATTTTACATCTTCCAGTTTTGATTGTAGCATTTTGGATGTTTAGTGGTTATGCACATTGATTTGTTCTAATAATACTACTACTACGACCAACTGCTGCTTCTACTACTACAATAATAATGATAACTTCTTATCTTCTTTAGTTTGGTCCATGTCCCGTCCATTAAGATTGGGGGGGGGGGGTGTGTAATCCATACTGCACAAGCCACCAGGTTGCGATCAAGAGTCCATCTTTATGTACAGTCTAAGGGTGAACATTGTACGCTACACGTGCTCAGTATCCTCATGTTGTCCTTTTCATTGTGAGCATGTTAGCAGGCGGACATTTGCATTTAGTTCAAACCACTGCTGGGGCTAAGCTCAGCTTTACAGAGCTGCTAGCAGATTGTAACCATATTTATGTATATTAGAATAAAAACTCATAAAATACATAGAGTGAGTGTACTGAATGATTGAATCATAAAAAAAGAATTCTATAACTCCATTTATTCTGTCCTTTGTTTTACTGCCATAACCTCTTTTTCCCGCTTTATCATTTCCCTCTTGCCTGCATGGAGCCGACATAATGTTGTTTTTACAGCACCATAGATATAGCAGCACGGGTGTGGGGTATGTCGGCTTTATCTTCTTTACGTGCCCATTTCTCTCTTTAGGATAACATTACTGGGGCAGAGGCGCTGGGAGCCATCAGTATGTCGGTGTAGGTGACCTCCTCTTTTCCTGGCCTGATTGTTTGTTGACAGGTCCTGTTTGAGGGAGGAGTGAGCAGCGATAAGAGTCAGTGAGAGTGCACAGGCACCGCAGATAGTGCCTCTGGAAAATCAGAAGGGGGGGGCGGAGAAACATCCAATGAGATACACTTTGTTTTTAATAATGTTTATAGAGGGAAACAGGGAGATGTTTTCATTCAACTAAAAAAAACACCAACAGACACTCAACCCTAAAGACTGATGTTCACTCTGCTATTACTGTCTTATCTTGAGCCAGCGAGGGTGGGATATTGGGAAGTCACACACTGATATGTGTGTTGGTAGACTCAAATGCAGCTTGTGTGCACAGGTTAGAGGATTCGGTTACAGTTATACATCAGCCACCGTGGAGAGGGACGACGCACGCATCACTGAGTGGCACAGCGTCCGTCGGCAGTGAGAGATCACGACATAATTTCCAGGCAGGAAGGAACACGCTCTGTGGAATACAGTCCATGGGTGGAACATGCGTGAGGCAGAGGGCCACTGAACAGGCGTAAACATTAACACAAACAGCGCCAGTCAAAATGACTGATTACTTCCAAGGGTGCTGCTGTGAAAAGTCAATTCAGCGTTCAAACCCCCTCTGTTCCCCCTGCCTTTACATGCCAGCCCACCAGCCTAAACGTACCTCTCCCTGGGGTGTTCAAAATGCGTAATCATTAAAATACTACCAGTGGTTGGCCTTCATTGTCGTGTGGTTTTAAACGCTCTGTGCCCAAGCTGCTGACATTAGTCTCCACACGGCCACACCTACAAGTGTGAATGCATTTTGCTCCTGAATCCATTGTGGTGTTTTACTGTGATGCTAAAGTGATTTTACTGGACCACAACTCTGTGTTTAAATAAAGCCAGAAAATGTGGTGTGAATAGAGACTCAGAGCTACAATATAGCATCAGCCCAGCCTATAAATAATGTAAAAGATGCAGGATATAAGCACTTAGATGGATTCCAGCACCAATAAAGTTAAACAACGAAGCGTCTCTGGCCTCAGTGCTTGAGCGGTAGTGTCTCTGTAAGTGCTCACATACAGGTTGAGTCTCTCTCCCAGTGGACTTGGTCTGGGTTTCTGTTGGCTCTCTCTGTATTTATAGCCTGTTTTTCTACCAGAAAAACCAGCCGTCCTCAAACTGCCCTTCACATCTGCAGAAACACTAGCCTGTCCCACAGTGCCACCACACAGCCAGAGCCCAACATATCACATTCTCCTTGGTGAACTCCCTGACACTTTGCAGAAATCTTACAGGAATACTGCACAGCACACTTTTGGATAATGAGTGATGACGAGTGAGGAATTTAAAACTAAAAGCCATACTGTAGGTACTGTACCTTGACAGTCTTTTATCGTCACCTTGAATGGGCGAATATAATTCTTCTTATCGACAAGAAATTAGAAAGTTTAGTTTAAGTATAGTATAGTAGAAAACTATTCCTATAAAAGAAAGCCACAGCCTACCCACTTATTTTTTTATTTTAGGGTTCTAAGGAAGCACATTATGTAATTTTCCAATAAGCAACAAATGAAATTGTATAAAAAGCTCTATTCGCCATAACCTGCAACTCATTTGCATTTAATCCTGAGGGGTCTATGTCTTTTTAAATTTGCCTTTTACAGGCACATGGACTGAGAGAAATTAGAACTGAATACTAAAAAAGATGAGCGTTGCAGCAGCAGGGTTTTTTGGGTACATGAGTTGAGATCAGGACATCTGGTTAAACCATGTTGTTGCAGTTAGAATTTCTATTTAACTGATAATAACCAAGCTGTGTTTGCTACCCTGATCATTCTGATGGATTAACACATGTATGTCATTTTAGCTGGGTTTAAATTTAATTTCCACTGTGTTCTTCACCGTCCCATATTGCAGCAGTGTAAAATAACTCTTTAGCTCCATGTCCATATGGCGTCTCTCTGCGGTTGTTTGCCTAAAGCCCTTTCCCAGTGACCGTGTCAAACGGCCTTCCGCGGATCATGGGCCTTCGACAGCAGAATAGATTGCATGCATTTATATTTCACAGAAAAAAAAAATCAGCAGTCCATCGCCTGAGGCTTTGGTTGCCTATCAACGTCCTTCATGACATTTGAAGAGGGAATGTGTCACACTTTCATCTGTCAGCATGGACAAGAAGAATGTTGTTTCGGGTTTCAAATGGAAGCGTACAGTAAATAAAGTCTGCAGGCCAGTGCTGCTGTTTTACCCACCCTATCCATCCATCTACTGCTTCTGTATAATGGATGACTGGAAAACTGCTGCAATGCCTTAAATATCAGCCTCGCATGTGAATTATGGATTTAAATCACAAATTTTGCTTTACACTCATTCAAAGGACCAGTTCAGAGGAAAAAGTGGCTTTTATGTGTGAGATATCCTTCTGCATTTCCTCCCCCATGCATCCTCTCTCTTACAGCCTGACAGTGTAATCATGGACCCGGAGAGCATTTTATGGGGGCTTCTTTAATAACCACCAGCACCGCTTGACCTCTGCGAGTTCCCCCCAAAGACACCACCCCCTCCAGCCATCCCCCTGCTCAGCCTTGAACATCCCTCCGCATCACTCCTCCCTTCTTTCTCCCCAAACATCCTCCGAGCCTCCACCCTCCTCTACTGACATGCTCAGATGCTCCAGTAATGTCTTGTAGGTCTAAAGGTCACGCCTGACCTGTCATGGTGGATTGGGCCTCAGTTATACCAGCGTTCTTTGGGGACCACAGTAAGGTGTGACGGTCTCGCTGCCAGTCATTTCTCACTGCTAAAAGATAGAGTAACCACATGACACGCGCAAAGCTCAGACTTGTTGTTACTGTTTTGCATCTGACACTTGTAACTGATAGTTTGCTACTGGATGTCATCCATCTAATTAAACTTCTGAAAAAACGTGCAATAAATTACGAAGCCAGACATTTCCCCCACAGACAGATATTACTAGTTTGATTGATTTGTCTTAGAAATCTGAAGGGACTTTACCAGAACAAAGATCCAGTCGGTGATGGAAACCTGCTGCATGGGGGATGTTTGGAAAAAAAAAGATCAATTACATTTTGGAGACATGCTGTGGTGGTGCTGCCTTTGGAAAAAGAAGAATATAAAGCTCAAAAACCAGGAAGCTCCCCTGTAGCCTGTTTATCATCCCTCTGGTTGACCATTCTAACAAACACACATGCTTATAGATGCATAAACACAAGAGAGACAGTTAATGAGGATTTTATTCTGTTAAGGTACTAAAGCACTGGCAGTACTTGCCATTATTTATGATAATATTATTACCTCCATCAGGGACGGGATGTTTTTACTTGTTTGTTTGTTGGTTGGTTTGTTTTTAAGCAAGATGGATATCTTCATCATGGATCTTAAAACGAATGAAACATATTTAAGGGACTGATATTTATGTGTGTGAGCAATTTAGTACAGACCCCCCAAAAATCTCCATCTAGTTGGTTGGTTGGTTTGTCTGCAGGATTATGCCTAAAATCCCGAAGGGAATTCCAAGGATGGGACATTGATTATGAATTTATTTATAAAATGTTGCCATTTCCTTAACATCACAGGCATTTTTGACATTTTCCCAGAGAACAATTCATGGATCTGTGCCCATGTGGAGAGCTGTATGAGACCAAGCTACTTCTAGTCAATACCAAGTATACACAGTCATGTTCCTGACAGTGTGGTTGGGGCCCTGAGAAACTCAGCAGGCAAAGTGATGCTAGAGGTACACAGGATGCATGCTTGAATGTGTGTTGTCTTTGGGTGTATGTCTCCATTTGTGTTTCTTTGTGTGTGTGTGTGTGCGTGCCACGGGTTCCATGTGATGGATAAGGATGTTTCTATTTCCTCTGGACCCTCCTGACAGATCATCCATCCTTAAACAATTTGGCAGTGCCCTCAGAGCCTGAGAAGGCTGGAAGAAAAGATGGGCCACACAACTGACAGTAGCTTTAATGAAAGACTCATCGGAGGCTCCAGGCAACTAGGAGGCAAGTGGTTTCTCCATACAGGATGGATGGAAGAATAACACGCTGTCAGGTACGGGTGGCCATTGAAGGAGGAGGACATTATAAGATTCTGTAGGCAAAAAATATAGGCTTGGTAGAGCTCCGGTCAAGTGAGGTCGCTGCAGAGATGAAGCTGCAGTTTAAAGATTACTGGGAATGGGGCATTTTTCATAGCTGGGAAGGGAAACAGGATTTGATGGCCAGGCTATTTGAGAGATCACATGCAGTTTATCGGTAAACTGTCAGGGCAAATTTGTTGCAGAAAATAGTTGTAATTGCAGCTCTATCTTATGACGAAAAACTGTCTGTCTGTATCTGGCTCATATATTTCAAGAACCGATCATCTTATCGGCTTCACATGTGGTGTGTGCTTTGTTAAGGGCCTAAGGAAGTGCATTGTCTAATTTGGTGCAACTTGGACATGAGATATGTTCAATATTAATAAGTTTTGAAATAAACCGGCTCTAGCACTGGTGCCTGGGAGTGATCAACGTAAGTGTCATTGTCAATCATGAAAACAACATCAGGGCATTCCCAACAACAACTGATTCTCCAGTTCTGGGTTCTGTCTAGAGATGAGCTTCACTGAACTTGAATGAACAGTTGAATAGCTCTGTGTGCAGCTGCAGGGTGCAGCAGCAGGGTGCAGCTACAGTCATACAGTCGGTCTTTACTTGCTGTGGCTCAAAGACTGCAGGTTACTTTAACTGAGAGAGAAAGCTGCAACCAGCATCACCACTTCAACAGCCCATTGCAAACAGGTTGTTTACTCCAGGCACTGCACTAGTTTTAGTTGAATGAGATAAGATGAACTGGAACTCAGTCTCATGTGGCTCTTACCTAGTTCCAGTGAGTTATAGTGAGCTACATGTTGGAATAACACATTGTGTTTGGACCGAACTGGGTAATTTGTATACATACCAAGTGGAAGCAGTGAGAAAAAGCTTTGGGCGTGCTGTCAGATGTGGAGATTTATAGGGCACAGCTGCAGAGTTGTCTTTGGTCTCTGGGTCAGCCCTGTAACTGCAACCTAACCTCTTAGCACTGGCCGGCTCTCTGTGATGGATGGACGTGTTTAAGTCGGGTTAAAAGTCCACTTCCAGTCCCTCGCTGGTGTAATCTTGAACCCTGCATTGCTGCATTTAATATAGCGATTTCTAGGCCTGACGAACAAAGTGAGGAGACCTGCTCCGCTGTGTCGAGGCTGGTTGGATGAAACCCTGGCTCCTGTCCCACTCCTCAGATTACCCACCTGCTCTGACCACAGCCAGGGTCACAGTCACATTAGCTGTCCCTCTCCACAAATAAGGCTCGCAAATGCATGTGAATGATGCACCTGAATCACTACAACACACTTTCAAATTTGTTTGGACTCTGCGCTGTCGTCTTTTTGCTTTAAATAACTGCTTTAGCATTTCCAAGAGCTGCCTGTGCGCTTCCTGGTGGGAGCAGGCGAGAGACAAAGCCAGGTAATAAAGTGAGCATTAGAAGGCTAATTAGGCTACAGACCTGCTTTGGCAGAACAAATCATTTCATCACATCTGTCACAACAGGGCATCGCATCTCTTCCGAGTAGTAATATTTCATAGCCAGTTTCCTGCGTCTTGGCTTTATTCAGCAACTTTTGTCAATAAATCTCTGCTCATATCCATATTTATTGAGCTGAGAGTTGGAGACCAGGAGTGCTGGGCCCAGATAATGGAGACAGTGTCTCAGCCTGAATGCAAATCCATGTGTGAGGTTTAGCTCATCCAACTGATACTCATTCTTCTCATTCGTCTGTGTATAAACAGGCCTTGTAAACCTGACTTAATGTCAGCCAATCAGATAGGCAATAAATTACGCAGTCCTGTGTGTGTTTTGTTCACGCTCGATACAGTGAAGAACAATGTCCCGGCCTATTTAAAGCACTCTGCATGTAGTGATATATTCCGCATATATTTTGTCCGTGTGTGCTTTTGCTTGAGTCAGTTAAAGGTAAGATGTCTTTGAAACTCATCATGTGTTGAAATCCTCATCATGTCCTTATAGCCATCAATAAATAAAGTAAAAATATCTTCTAAAGAGAAATTAATAAAAAAATAGACAATAACCAGAATTTAGTTAGCGAGACAACATTTTTTGGAATTTGCAGTCTAAATTCCTTGTTTTTCTACAGACACTGACTTCCTCTGCAAAACAAGAAGGATCTCAGTTGATGCGTTTGTGTCTTTTAGGGGGTGTAGCTTTGACGAGAGGGCCGATGGGAGTGGGTGTATATCGATTGCATATTTTCAAAGTGTAGCCTGCTCTTGCTAGCTTTTCCAGGATTACCACCCCTAGCTGGAGTTGCCTTCTTGATGAATACATGTGTTTTTACACCTGAGAACTGCTGTGTCCTCCCTGGATTGTTAGCAGTCGGAGATTTCCTCAGTCCTGCCCTGATTGAATCTGACAGAATCCAATCCTACAGTATCTTTGAGTTGAGATAACGGTCTGGTTTTGCAGTCAGCGTACGTCCTCGTGCAAGGATGGCCCTGCTCTCACTATATAAGAAAATAGGATTATGTGTCTTAGCCTTTCAGAGTCTTTTTCTCCACACTGCTCTCTCCCTCTCTGCTTCTCTGTGTCTAAGGAAGGTCACCTGAAGGAGGTAATCCCTATTCCACTCTGTTTTCTCTCTCTTTTATCTGAGGGGGCTTTGTGGCCAGCGCTGGAGCCCATCCACTGATCAGCAAAGCCCAGGCCCACACAAATGGAGAAGCAGAGGGGAACAGCTTGATGCATGAGATGCCTTTTATCCCCCTGGTGTGAATAGCAAAATAAGTGTCCCACTATAAAGCACCTGGAGAGATTTAAAATATGTATGAGTTCTGCTTTTCTAATACATTGTACCAACCTACTTATAGGATATGACCTGCAGTCCCCTCCCCAGTTGAAAGCAAGTGCATGTGAGTGGCGATTGACGGAATCTGTGTGTTCTTTTCTATATCACTTGAGAATAAACCGACAGGATCTGAAGATGTGTTTACATTCAGTGGTTTTCTGGTAGATTTATGCCTCTGTGCATCGTTTGTTTACATGCGCTGCGACACAGTGTTTGTGGATAGGCTCTGTCTGAGGATACAGCTGCAGAGCTCCACGGGGAAAGACCGCCTGCCAGGATGTATAGCTGCTGGTTGTAGCTGTTTGACCGTGAGAGGCGACTGCATGATGCTTCACAGCTTCCTGCACTTGTTCTACTATAACCAACATCGAAACCCTCCAGCGTGCACGAATGTCGCTAAGTCCAAGGCAATGATAAAACCGCCAATAGCTAGACATTGGCTGTTTTTTTGTCAATCTCATGTCAGAGCCATTTGGTGATGATGATATGTGCCTCCACTCAGCCCAATGACTGATGGGGTAGTAAAAAATGAATCACATCCGCAGGGGAGGAAGGGTTAGCCCTCAGAGTTATGCTAGCGAGGAACATTACCTTCCTCTGTATATAATGAGACATATTTAAAACAGCAATCATCCCCTCCTTTGAACTCTAGGTCACAGTGCGGAATCAATCCCGCAGGTGATTGAAAAGAAAGACCATATGTGTGTTAGACTGAGCATATTAACCAAGGTCACACACACTGCACACACGGTCTGCATGTGCAATGGATGTTCCACTCTGAATTGCTGAGCACGATTAAATCTCTGGTCTTAGAATCACATTCACACTCTAAATCATCGGTCAGGTCATTAAGTGAACTGAGGGTCTTCTCTGAGCTCTGTCTTTCAATTGAATTAGAGTATTATTCTGGATAATTTGGTTTGGAGATTAGCACTTCATGCAGGCCACGGTGTCCATAATTGCAGCAGGATGAACAATGAAGAAAGACATTGGAAAGACATTTATAAATCTCTGCAAAACTAAAGGATTGTTGTATTTTGGAATATTTACAGAATCCTTACGTCCTTTTACTTCCTTTGCTCCAATAATTCAGCCACGTTGGTTCCTGCCTGTTCTTGACCTAATATGTCGCTTGTGGTTTAATGCACGGTTGTACAGAGATGTTTCCGTTGTAGTGGGAATTAATAAATACTGTATAGGGTTGCTCCCATATCAGTGTTTTCCATTAGAGGATGAGATTTTCATCCATAAATGATTCAGCTGGTTCTAATTGTCAGTTGAATTTTTTCTATATGGAAAGCAACACCTCACGAACACAACTCAGTCAATGACTATCACTGGATATTTTCTAAACTACATCACTGAACCTCGAGATATGTGTGTTGATAATGTTACCTCATCAGTATTTCCTGTGTAGGTGGTGTTTTTTCCAAAGAATAAGCATGTGATTAATAGGCCACTGATCCATGATATTCAGTAGACTCACAGGAAATAAAATTATCTTTATTATGAAAAAGAGACATAAAAAATAGTATCTGGTGCGTCTTCATATTGATGTAGATTTTCAGCCTAAATATTACAGACCAAATACTGAAAACAAGTGAATCAACTGAATGTTACTGATGAATTTGACCGCATGACGATGACCTCCCTCACATTTAATAAATGTTATCTTATAGAATGTTATTGGATCTATGCTATATATACAATCACCTTCACACTATCTCAGTCGTAAATGGCTACAATTTGATGCTAATTAAAATTAAGAAAGATATTAAGCCCCTGCAATATCCGATAACAAGACAGTCATGATGCAAGCATATTTATGGTCCTGTAGAGGTGTAACCACATGGGTAGCTAATCAAGCAAGAAGGAGATAAGACACTCTTTCCTGTAAAGGTCAGCGTCTGATGCTGCTGTTGCTGCAGACAGAATTTAGGCATTGTGGAGTAGAGGTTAGGAAACATGGCGTCTGTCCCACTGGTTTTACCACAACTAATTTAATCATCAAAATTCAAACACACCAAATATAAGCCACCAGCCGCTGATGCTGAGCTGATGCTGTGAATAATATTCCTGCCGAGTGTAAGCTGATGATTGCAACACTGTGTGTGTGTGTGTGTGTGTGTGTATGTATACACACACACACACACACACACACACATATATATATATATATATATATATATATATATATATATATATATATATCCACAGTGGTGGACATAAATCCTAGCAGAGCAGGCATCATGAAAGGAGAAAGCTATACTACTGTGATAATGAACTGACAAGACCTGCTCTGCTACTGCACTGCCATAAACTCCAGTGGCAATTTATGAGGGCAGAGTGACCAGAGCACCTCCCCCTTCCACAGATAACTACCACAACCTTGCGGATCATGGTTGTAGAATCAGCTAACATGAGAAGAACCCATTGAAAACACATTGTGTGACATCCAGGAGCACATAAGGTCTGTGGACTGACGACTGAACATATTTGAGCTAGTTGGCATCATCATCTTTTGACTGTGCTGTTCAGGCTTCCTCGCTGAGCCGGCTCTGACATGTCAAACGTCTCCCAGAGCCACTGCCACAGAGACAGCATGTAAAATATATGATATAAAATGATATAATATTCAACTTACAGCCGCATGCGGGACAGTGATTTCAATTATTCAGAGGAATGTAATTACTAACCTCACCATCCAGTCTAGTGCTACAGTGCAGTTTTGCCACAAGCAAAGATCATCCAGGGTCTGTTTTTTATTGATATTCTCATTTCTGCCCCGTCAGGGATTTCAGCAATTCTACACCACAGATCTCCTGAATGCAATTAGGGCAGTGCTGCCCAGGAGGAGCAGGTCACAGGGAGGACCTGGATAACAAGGCCATACTGAATTAGTAATATGGTAAATAATGCAGGGGTTGGTTGGAAATACCAATATTTCAATATTCAAGCCCTGAAGTCACAGAAACTCAGGTTAAGGTGTAGGATCTATGGTGACATGTTGTGAACGTTATTGATCGAAGACCGCCATAGGTAACTAAGGGACCTAGATTTATGAATTTACAGGGACTGCATCTACCTCAATTTAAAATCATTTGATAATGAAATGAAATATTTTACATCAATAAGGGTTTGCTTTATAATTTTGGGAAACAAAACGTTTTGGGCGTCTTCTCTTTCCTACAGCAAGTTCGATGAGAAGATACGGCTGTCATAAAAACGGGATAAAAAAAACGTCATGATTGACAACTGAGATGGACTCACAACTGGACCAGCACATATATTGCTATCACTGCTCCAGCCATACATCACTACTGCACAGACTCCAAATGTGCAAGATGGCTGCCATCCAGGATAATTTGGCTGAATTTCTTGATAGTGGCAGGAAATGGAGTCACATTGTCCATCTTTATATACAGTCTGTGTGTAGTATTTAGAGTGTAATGTACTTCAAGGCATAATGCACAGTGGGAAACCGAAAAACAAAGCACAGACTGACACCAAGTTAAACAGTGAACCTTTTGGTCCTCTGTGTGTGACGAGCTCTCGTGGAGAACACATCAGTGTGTGAGGGTAATTACAGTAGATGGCTTAAATCTCTAAATTGCTTTTTCCTCTTTCGGCTCCCTGTTGTTATTGTTATTTAAAAGTGGCGATTTGATTTGATGCAAAGGAAGGAGGCGAGGCAATGAGCGGTCATTATTGTCAGCGGTCGTAGTCTGCAGAGCACTGGGCACATTTTTCTGTTGAGTACAGGACAAAGTCATTGTGTCTTTTTTTTTAATGTCACTGCACAGGAGCATTTCCCCCTGTACTCCCACCATTAATACAAATAAAACTGCACTGTGCAGCACTGCATGGAAATGTAATCTTACTTTTATACCATCAGCGAATGCCTCGGTTGCTCCAAGTCGTCATCGGTATACATGTTATCAAGGTAATTTGGGTGATAGACCTTGAGAGCCCCAATACCGCAGCATGGAAAGGCTTGTGTTTTAAAGGCAATAAAATCACTCCAATATGCAGCTTATGTCTGCACTCACCTTACAGATGCCTTTGCCACTCTTTCCACTTTGCTTGCAGTGGCAGTGGAGATGAAATAGTGGCCCCCAAAAAGCCATTTGGTACCTAATTGAGCAATCCTATTACTTTTCTCTCCCTTTAGACTGTGACTTTTATTGCTTCAAAGTGACAGCTGGAAGCAGGTGTAAATGATTGTGTTACAGCGGGTGTGACTGTATGTGTATTTAAGTAACTTTGTTGTGAAAGCGTGTGTGTGTGTGTGTGTGTGTGTGTGTGTGTGTACCTGTAATATTAAACTTTGATTAGTCTACACTCACTAGAGAAGTATATTAACTCCTCATTTGGTGACCAATTCACTGTTTATCATCAGGGACATAACTTGTAGACACAAACAGACAACTATCTTGAGTTTACTCTTTTTTTTTTCTTCTTTTTTCCCCATTTCAAGAAAAAAGATTCCTGATATTCAGCTGAGATCTCACATCAAAGTATTGGGGTTATTCAGAGGTTTCATCTGGCGGGCTGTGTTTGCACAACTGGCAATTGTAAATACTATTTATTTCTCTGTTTCGTCCTGTCAGGTAAGATATTTATTTATTAGTCCCACTATGGGGAATTGAAGAGTTGAATCAGTGAATGCTTTACAGTGGTGGTATGGAGATTAGAAATGTATCCACATTTCTGCCATAATGGTGATGAGGAGTTTAAGCAGACAGTTTGCATATGGGGAAATGTTTGAGAATAGCAACTTCTGTCTATAATTCAAAGTTAACGAATTTATGCAGGGTAGAATTTTCAGATTAAATTCTTCCCATAGCAAACACAACGTTTGCCTGGATACGTTTAGTTCACATTCATTTAGCAGACATAGCTGATTTAATACTCAGAATGATTGAAAATACATGTGCACCTGCATAAAACTACTTCAGTTTGAATTGCAAAATCCTTGTGTAGTGGTGACGACAGGAAACCTTCCCTTGCAGTCATAGAGCTGCAGGCCACAACGAGTAGTCAAATCTACATTCATACACAAAAAGAACAGACAACTAGTTCTTGTCACCAAAGTGTAGTTAAAACTGACACGGCTTAAAACCCTAATTTTCATATCCACTGACTGCTGGATGTTCATTTAACCGCAGTGAAAACGAACAACAGTATGAACCGCAATGTTGATTTTTGGACAGTCCTACCAAAGACAGTCAATGACAATGATTTTGAATGTTAGCTGCCAGAAAAATCTAATGGGTTCATTAGCGATTTACTGTTGCACTTTAATTCATTGGAAGGACTTCCCAGATACGTTTTTTATTTTTAAAAAAAGGTTAAATTGTATTTAACAGAAGTCAAAGTATCTTTCTGTTAACGTGTCTTTTTATTGAAGTTGTTATTCTTGAACCACAAACTGAGATAACACTGGCATCGCTTGAGTGACTTTCTTGGGCCCAGAAGATGATACAACATTTTCCACTGAACTGATTGGTGTCATTTTTATTGTTTTATCTTTTTTAAAGTTGATCACGATGTGAAACCTCAGCAGTCTGAGAATTATTTGTTAACACAACATGAAACAAGCTTTTAAATTCTGGTGTGTTATTATTCTAAAAGGCACACTTTGTACAAACCGTAAGTTCTCTGCATGCACCTGCTGTCTGTTGTATCTTTGAACTTGTAGCATGTACACATCTGGCTTCATTCACACTTTAGTAAATCTCAGAGTCCTTAAACTATAAGAAGTAGAGGGAAAACCCAGGTTGACTGCAGAAATACAACAAAATGCTAAAATATGGAGAAATTTGCAGCTCTGATTGCTGAAATGGTTTTAATAAATTGTCCAGAGCGTATTAGCGCTGACTCTGCCTCAAACGAACGACACTATTTGCATAAAGCATCAAACACCTGCTCATTTAGTTGTTGTCAACTTTCCTCTTTGCAGAAATGACAGAGTTTGAAAGTCATTCCTGCAGAGAGGCTCGGACATTGAGCACTTCTTTTGTTATCTTTTGAAATACTCCTCACTACCTGTGGAAACACGTTTAAGCTTTATGTATATGGCACTTAATAAATTCCTAATACTGTTCCAGTTGAAGCAAGAGGGTGTAACTTGTAATTTCCTCTGAAGATGTAAATGACAAGTGATTAGTTCAATATTTCTTCTTAGGATTTCCATAATTAGAGTCCCTGACCAGAATCTTATTTCAATCTTTGCTGGTCTAAGATATTCACAGACATTCTCTTGGAGATGATTAAATAATCTTCAATCAGCGTTTAACCAGTGGGGCTGTAATCTGGGAATTGGAAATGGAATCTCTTGGGGAGATGTCTTTCCTTTGTTGGATGATGTACACACTGGCTTTGTGCACTTGTGTAGATGTATTCCTGCATGGCTACATGTATGCGTTTCTCTTTTGATCAATTGTTAGCTTCTCTATTTTGTGGACATGCTGGTAGATTTGATGAAACATGGGCATCCACTCCAGTTTACATATTAGCCTTTCAAATGGAAAAACTACTTCAAACCATGTTCATTCAAAAAGAAACATCCAGGTTTCCTACAAAACTATTAAAACTGCATGTTGTAC
This sequence comes from Paralichthys olivaceus, assembly GCF_024713975.1. NCBI lineage: Eukaryota > Metazoa > Chordata > Actinopteri > Pleuronectiformes > Paralichthyidae > Paralichthys > Paralichthys olivaceus. The sequence goes on along the minus strand of NC_091104.1, from coordinate 15,113,533 downwards.
ATAAAGAGATGTAGAAGAAATCGCAAATGAAAAATGATACCATGCATTATAGAAATAATCGGCAGAAGAATGTGACATTATTATCTGTTGCAAGGATTCATGCACTGCAGCAGGGTACTCTAGAGCTGAGCTCTTTTAAACCAACAGATTGTGTCTCTGTAATGCTCCTGCAAGCTGGAGACCACAAGACTAATGTTGCATTCTCATGCGTGCTCTGGTTTTATCTCCATAGGGGACTATCAGGGCTTTAGATGTGTGGGTGCCGTAGTGCAGCTGCCTATGCCTGCGCCTTCTTTGTCCTGCATTCAATATAAGCAGATAAATCCTTGAGAAGGGAAAAATCTTCCCTGGCTTTTTTTTTTTCTCCTTTTTGGAATAGCTGGTCACGTCAAGCTCACAGAACACCTCACTGCATAATTCATCAGGCTTGATTAGTTTTAAATTTCCCAGGTTTATTTATTCTATTCAAATGTGCCGTGAAGTTCCAGTAATTGTGGATTGTTCTGAATAGGAATGCAGGTCTTCACTCATTTGACTGTGTGAATGCAGAACAATGCAGAGCTGCACTCTGGACGACTGCTTTCAGCTTCAATTTGTTTGAACAATATAAATGATTTTGACTCAGCTCATTTCCTTCGCCTGTGGCTGCTAATGTCTTGATCCATCTAAAGATGGCCTAGAACCCCTAATTACTCACCGTGCTATTGATGTATTAGCTCTCATTCAGTGATAGAGAAAAGACTGGATTCTCAATTGAACCATCACCTCTCCTCGATGTGAAACATTAATGCTGTTGCTGCAGCAAAAATATCCCTCAGTCTTTTCTGAGCTAAGTCACTTCATTAAAGTCCAATCTGCCTCAGGGGTGATGTCTGTGATTTAGCGATGACAGTGAATCTGTAGAAAAGCTGTGGTGAATAGCTGAGTTTGTTCCTCCGTGCACCTCATAGATTCAGCTGTCGAGGGCCAGTCTGGTTCCAGAGGACCCAGCAGATCGAGGTGTAACTGGCCATAGAAGTCCTCGTAATGGGCATATACTCACTGGGACTGCTGCTTGGCCTGCTGAGCATTGTGTACTACACTGTCACACAAACTGTGCCCCAATTCAGGAGCTGCGTTCCTACGAGGATACTCTCTATGCGGTGCATGAAGGAGGCAGGGCCATGTGCACTGCAATGGCCAAACCCAAATGTGACAGTTTGGTCTCTGCAGGATTTTTGTAATCGGCGTCACCAGCTTGTCTTACTGCCTGCTAGCCGGTGCTTCAGTTGGACAAGAATGGAAAGTTTTAATGCACCTTGGTTTTTTAACATGTTTACCATTAGATGTTTAGTTAATTTGAAGCCTGATACCTAAGCATCAGACGTCTTGTCGTTCACCAGCGTCAATACCACATTGAGAAATGGGTCATCAGCAAAGCGCAATGACACCTGAGATAGGTTGGCCCAAGAGGGATCAACTAGTTGGAGCCTTTGTTTCTCAGGGATAGGATGACGTATTTGTCAGCTGCATTAGACTTCGAAATGGGACAGTCAAGTCACAACACTTTCACACAATCACTCTTTTCATACAGCCTCTGAAGGATGCAGCCCTTGAAGAGAGACACAGCAATAAACTATATGATGGACGACGTGACCGCTCCACAAAAGTGATCTCAAATCATTTCGCTCAACCCTTAGTAGGTGAAGTAAGTCCAGCCTCCTTCATGTTAGCTGATGGACATGAGCCAAACTATAAAATCAACGTACACGTCAAAATATTATATTATCAAAGATGGTTTCTGTAATTCAGGTTTATTATTCTTATCACAGATGTATGTTCAAGTGTTTAAGTTTGGATTTAATGTTTGTTTGAAAATGGGGTGAAGCATCATTATTGACAGCTAAGTCTGACCCACGGTCAAGTGTGTGTATTGACGGGACCTTGATGCTGCGGCTTCATCCCTTGATCACTACTGCCCAGACTCCAAATAACGTCTTCGCTGCAGTATGGCTTCATTTCAGTGCCTGATGTTGTAAATACTAACTGCTAAGTTTACTTCTGCCGTCAAAGCGTCCCTCATCACTACTCAGTAATATACTGTAAACTTTTATGACACGTTTACTCATGCATGAAAAAATTAATAAACACATAAAAGATATTGCACACATGCACAAAATCACACTCAGCCCATCATCATGGATGAAAGCTCAAATGGAACAGACCATTAGAGGGAGAAAGGGGGAATATACTCAGAGGTCAAACCATCTCTAGTTATCATGTGGATGGGCACCCAATCAGTTTGGTCCAGTGACTCTGGGAGCAGTTTTGGGCCGTCAATTACCTCAATCACTTGCTCTCGGGCTGTAATTTGCAGTGGAACAGGGGGACAGTGTTTATTCATGCGGTCATGCATTGATGGCCTTTCACCTGTGTGCATCTCCACTGAATATTTATCCCCGCACATCCACCAGCACCAGTCATCTCCACATCGAGGCACAATCCTTCCTGCTACACTGAATCCTCAGATCTCACCCTCATCATTTTTAGCTCTACTCTTACAATATCACTTACAAACTGGTCTCCCTATCAGTGAAACTATATGATCCTCCAACTGGCATGATGAGATCTGAAGATATTTTCAAGCAGTACAAATACAAAGACTCGCAAATTACTGCTTTAATTCATTTTTAAACTTGACCTCTAGGGAATTATAAATAATCCCTCTTGGAAAAGATGAGTGTTTTCTTTTAGCAAATGAGGAGGAGCAGTAAGATATACAGTACAGAAAGAAAGGGCTGCTTTTAACAGATAAGCACTGTTCTCCCACCCCATCTGTCTGCATGTGGCCTCATGCTGGGGGTGATAATGGCTGGACATGGCCCTCTCCCTGGCAGTCAGCTGCTCTCTGTCCTGAGCCAGAGAACTGAAGGGGACCGGGGGACAAAAGGCAAAGGAGTGCCGCTGTGTGGAAAGCGGTCAATGGGCTGGTGTTGACAGCTGAGACGGTCTCTGTGTGGTAACCAAACCCTGAGGGTCGCCATTTAGGATTTACCTTGAGTAACCTGATCTGGTGCATTAAGAGGCGATGAAAATGAAACAGTTTTGATTTCAGTCGTTAGCATGTGACTGTCAGCAGCTGGAAATGTGGAGTCTGATTTTGTCTAACTCGCCTATTTCTGCAATCAAGGACCTGCTGCTTTTTGAAAATTGCACAAAAAAAAATTGTGTGTAGAGTGGTAACCCTGCTCCTGTTATCACTTTAAACTACATACTGTAAGAGCAGTGCAAGAATGGAAATCTTAACATTTGTAGCAACAGTTACTAACTTGTGAGTCATTTTAGAGTGAAGCCAATTTAATCCATTCCCATGGCAGGCAATGCTGGTGTTAATATTTTTTTTGACCAGTAGAAAAGGTGAAAAATGATCTAAACTATGAGGTAAGCATGCAGTGCTAAGCTATTTCCCCCTGTGTGTGTGTGTCTACCGCACCTCACATCTGTTGTTGGTAATTGGAAGGAGACGTTCTCCAGCAAACTGTTTATTTTCCCCAGTTTTATTTTTCCTGTGAGCATGTGATGTGCAATTCCTGGGAGAGGCCAAACTGGTTAGGGATCACTGCCGGGGGACCAGCTTTGCTCAGGTTGCCAGAAAACAGCCTTTTCATCTCCTGCACAGCGAAGCAGCGCGGGTTAGCATGGAGAGCAGATCAAAAGCTGGGCAACAGCGAAGGTGACAATGACAGAGACTTGCTCATATCAACACTGACACACAAACCTCCGCTAAGTTCGACTGAGAGAGAGCGGGTACGGAGAATATCGTTCACACGCAGAAACAAAACGCGTAGCAGATTATAAATGATTGTCTGTGTAGTTTTGGAAAGAGCGATAGATAGAGAAATTAAGAAGAGGGGGATATGTGGAGAGCACGAGGGGAAATTGAGAGAGGGCCAAATTTAAGAAGGGATGAGGGAGCTCCCACCAGATGTGAGAGCATTAATTACTCCTAATCAAAGGCCGCGCCAGCATGGTGACAGTGGCAGGCACGCAGGAGACACTCAAGGTCATTAGTGGCGCGCACACACTCACAGAGCAGTGAATGCCAACACATGCACTTTGTGTCTGCAGCTCTGTCCCATGGGCCTGTCACAAAGCTTTGTGCAGATATTGTTGCACACCATGAAATTAACTCCAAATTCAGAGCAAACAGGTCCTAAAGAATTCGTCATCCTGTCTCTATGTCACAGCTGAAAATATTCCTCAATGACCACGGATTCTGATTGCCATTGATATTGTTTCCACAAGCTAGGAAATGTGAAAATGAAATGGTAATTTGTTAAGACGTGAAATAAGTAGAGTATTTAACTGTGCAAGAGTTCTTGTCTCAATCTTTAAACGGTGATATGGGTCTACAGTGCCAGTGTTTTTCTGCGGTGCTAAGAGGATTACTGCTTGTTTGGTACAGTTGGTGTCTGGTTAATAGCGATAAGGCAGACAGAGAGTGTGTCGCAGGTGTTCATGACACTGCCAGACAAGGTGAGACGACTTTCTGGGGCAGAGCAGCCAGGAATGAGACAAGTGACTGTAAATGTTGTGTCAGAAAAACAAAATTACTTTCTCTGTAGCATATCCTTTTTTGTTGTTGTTTTATCTTTGTCCTGAGGATTGCTATTTAAAATAAGACAAATTAAATTTGCTGGTGAAATAAGTTTTAAAACACATTCACAGCAACATTATAATTCAGTAGAAGTCATGTTGCTGTCCACCTGATGAATGTAAGTCTGCACAAACAATAAGCCATCGAATTTTACTGTCAGGTCCAAAACAATACCACAGGTACTTCCAAGACGTAACAATGAACAAATCACAAGGTCACCTTTGCATGCACTTATTCCACTACTGGCTGATTAAAAAAAAAAAACGACCATAGCCAAAGATAAATATTTATATAAATATACTTCAATCTGAAATGCTACTTATTTTACATCAGAGCAGTAACACATCATTAACTCATTTCTGACAGACATATTAACACTACCTGATGCATATACCATTTTACTCTCTCCAAATAGAAACCTAATGTAAACCAGTTTTAACAAGACCTCTTTGAATGAACAAAAATAATAAAAAAATTAAAATTTGTATCTTCAATACTAAAAAGTCCCGGACAATTTGGAGATTTCACTGCAGACAATGATGACTTACATGATTGTTAACTTGTCAATTCACATTTAAACCAGTTAAATCCTATATGATGTGATTAAAAAATTGTAGCATGAGCTCATAGTTAGCTTTATATCTGATATAAAATGACCTGATATTTAAAACAGTTGAAATAAAAAGTGACGTGCTAATTCTGCTTGATTGGTGTCTCACAATTACCTGCTCAGTGGAGCAGAAGCACAAATAGATGGAGAGTGGCGGTGACTGTCATCATTACAGCTGCTCCTTTTCGCCCGCTCCCTTGGGGGCTGCCGTATCATTGGGCTCACTGCAGCGCTAATAGCCCTGTCTCAGAGCTAGAAGGCACCTTTCCTAGGTAATGCTCCCCGCTGCAATTTAGCTTGCCATTCAAGTGTGGCGTGTCCCGAGCGTTGCAGGAAATTACAGCAGAGTGCTGATGTGGGGAAATTCCCCCCCTAAAGAATGTATCTTTTGCAGACAGTCAGAATTATGAATGATGCATGCAGAACAAGTCAATCAGGCTACCATATGCCTTGAAATATGTGTGTGTGTGTTTTTGCATGCATTACGCACACATGCACTGACTGTGCCCCCCTGATTTTTCTGCTGAGCACACAACAAATGTCAACTAATCAAAATTCCTGCTGTATCTTGCCCGACCTTTCTCTGTGTCTGTCGTTGAAAACACTGTGCTTTACCTGTGTGTGAATTTTAGCCAGCATATAGACCTGGTGGGTGTATAGAGCTGGTGAGTGTATAGAGCTGGTGAGTGTATAGAGCTGGTGAGTGTATAGAGCTGAGCTGATGAGTGTATAGAGCTGGTGAGTGTATAGAGCTGGTGAGTGTATAGAGCTGAGCTGATGAGTGTATAGAGCTGGTGAGTGTATAGAGCTGGGCTGGTGAGTGTATAGAGCTGGGCTGGTGAGTGTATAGAGCTGGTGAGTGTATAGAGCTGGGCTGGTGAGTGTATAGAGCTGGTGAGTGCATAGAGCTGGTGAGTGTATAGAGCTGGTGAGTGTATAGAGCTGGTGAGTGTATAGAGCTGGTGAGTGTATAGAGCTGGGCTGGTGAGTGTATAGAGCTGGTGAGTGTATAGAGCTGGTGAGTGTATAGAACTGGTGAGTGTACAGTCTATTCTCACCTCTCATTGACCCTGCAGACAGAGCGGGCAGCGTTGTAGGATCCCTTCTACACCTCAGTTAGGCTTGGCTGAGTGAAGAGGGGGAGCTCTCTTTGACTGCTCAGCCTGTGGATTACTCCTCAATATGGGATTACGCTCCAATGAATGAGTGCAGACACAATACCGGCAGCTCAGCTCTGAACTATACAACAGAGATTTAGCTATCGAGCTGCAATGAAATATCTGCTGATCTAGTATCAGTTGATGGAGACCTGTGCTGCTCGCTGTCATTCACACTCTGTTTTGCCTTTATCGTGGCCTCACAAGATATCTACTTAATGAGAATGCCTCCAACATCTATAATCCTGACTGACAGGGTTTTTTTCTTAGTCTCAATACCTGCTGAAACTATCTCTGGGCGTCTAAAGTATCTGTCACAATCCCATTGAAAAGGAATACTGACCTTTAAAGTGGAAGATCTGGTTTCAAGATCCTCTGAAGTGTTTTTTGACCAGACGAGAAAATCACTTGCACAAGGATGCTGTGCTGTTTTGTGTTTTATCCACTCTACACTGTGAGACCTGATAATTAAAGTAGGAAGAAGTAATCACTAAACCATCAACATCATTACTATAACTCTGTTAGGTTATCTATTAGCTGTACTTTCATATACATTAAAGGGTTAAAGTCTGATAGCACTAAACAACTTTATCATTCTGTATCTATAGTTATTTAATAGGATTGAAGTGAATAACTGTGTGAGCAAAAGACGGCCTGCAGCTGCTTGGAGAATCCCAGAGCTGCTGATTGTTGGGTCAAGGTTTGAGAAGTGTAATTATTTAGTTATTTCGAAATTTGCATCACTTGGCCTTTCTCTCACAATGATGAGCACTAATAATTTAACTGAGACCTTGATAAAGGTTATCTGAGAACTCAAGTCTCATGCGATGCCCAAACTTTTGCATGGTGATCTTTCCCTTCCATTTTTACACAAAACAAGTAATTTAAAGCCACTTTGTGCAGAATATTTTGGCATATTTACTTTTAATTGTTGTAAGAGAAAGCAAGTAGAGAAAGCTCCTCCAGTCAACATTTGTGTTTCTTTAAGTCTGTCAGTCTCAGTTTCCCCAGGTCAGATTCATTGATGAAATGTGTAGCGGATCACACTGCTGTCGGCCACAGTGTTTGATTCTACCACAGGGAATGCTAAAGAAAAAACAATCACCACATAACAGCATAGCAGCTGCCAGTTTGAACACACACTTGCAATGCGCTAAGTAGATTGGTCCATCAGTCAAAATGTCCACAGTGGCACCTGCCATCTACCACATCTTTTTATTTGTGTATTTCCTTTAATACAGCGGAAAGAAAATAGGATTCAATAGTAACAATTATTATAAGTGCTGCAAAGCCTATTAGTATTGAGGTTATAGGTTCCGAACACACACATAAACATGGTTATAGTCCGACACCGACATGGTCATGAGCAGGGTGACTTCATTGCATTATAAATAGTTGTATGTTTGTCCTTCATCCTCTGGCTGCGTGTTTGGATTATGAATTATAAGGCCCCATGCCAGCCACATATATTCAGTATATTTAGACTGGGATTCCCCTTCTCTTGGATGTAGGGCTGCCAAAGCATTCAGCACCCAGCGCTGAGTTACACTGCTGTGAGCTTGACTTGTGTTCACTGAGTCGTCTTGAAGAAGGAGGACGTTACAGTGAGACATTTTTGATTAGATTTGTCTCGAACAAACATCCATGTGTTTTTCTCAAGGGGCTAATATGTGAAGTCTATATATTAACAATTCCCTTTTTGCAAGATGGGCAGTGCATTGAGTATTTATAATTAATTAGTTCTTGAAGTTGAATTTAGGTATTTAAGATTTGTTTGTGATGCAAACTGTGACATTTGTTTTGAATCCCTGAAAAGGAATGAGACATTAATGTCTTCCTGAGATCAGGGATGTCACACACACTTAACTGATTGATATAGGATAGTGTGAGACAACATACACAACTGTACTCTGCATGGTGTACTGTACACAGTATGAAAACTATGAAAGCAGCCTTCAGTTGTCTAAAACCTAGTACAGTTTAATCCCTCTCACAGTATTTCATGATTTGCATGTCACCGTTGACAAAATGCTAACAAATCTGACTTTCCTTTTGTTAAACTGTGTCATATTTCATCCAACATATTGACACATATTTATGAAAACTACAATATACCTGTAGGTGCTGTACAGTACATTGAAGATTTTTCACTTTGACCTGCCTGTAGTCTACGTAAACATTTTCTCTGAGGTATCAATAAAAATAACTTAATACCTAGTTTATTGATGTCGTGAAGAAGAGTGGGATCATGGGAGTTGTTGTCTTTACCACCACTGCCGCTGAAAGTCTACTTGATGCAACTCAAGCGCAAATTATGTTCACGGATGAGGTGGCAAACGGCAACAAATATTCATAAAAAAACATTTTTAAAAGCTAACTGGCGAGTAGTGTTTTTTTCCTCTGTCATATGTTGTTTGGCCCGGATTAGCAGGGGCGGACAAAGTTAGGGGCAAGAGGATATGATGCAATTAAGAGGTGACAAAAATCCTGTTACCTTGAATAAATAGTTGGAAACATTTTTGATAATTTAAGTACTGAAGTTAACAAAATATATAACATTGGTCATTTTGAGACATTTTAATGAAGAATTGCGATATAGATATATTGTCTTTATTTCTACACGTACAATACAATGTTCTTGTAAATATGTGATGTTGATGTAATGCTTGTTGTTGTTGTTGAACTTGGCTGATTTTTGTGTTAAGCTACAGGTTAAACATGCCTCTCGCTCTCTCTTTGTTCTGAATGACATTAAATTGATATTGATTCTCACATCTAACTCTGAGCAAGACAACAAAGGAGTGTATTACACAAAATGTCAAAGATGTTCTATAAAGAAGAAGGCTTGCTTTTCAGTCAGATGCAGTGACCCGGTCTTCTGTCAGGTTGATGTCGATCGTTTAACTTGGCTCCTTGAACTTAGCCTTTGGAGTTACAATCACCAAACTGCCTTCAAAAAGCGTCCCTCCTCCTTTTCCTCCTTCCATTGAGTTTTCTCTCTCTCCTGCTCACTCTCGCTGTCTTCATCTCCACATCCAAATTTAGTCCTCTGCACAGTTTATGACCCACCCTCCCTCATGCTCCTCCATCCCTCAAACCACTTCAGCAGATTTCAAAACCATTTTGCATCCGGAGTTTATCACTCAGGATATGCCCTTTAAGGAGAGAGGAGAGAAAAGACCCTCCATTAATTGTGCGTATAAAGAGTAATGAAGAGGTGCAGAGTTATCCTTCGAAGGTGGCTCGGGCCCTCCCTTTTTTGTCATATAAAGGATCCATCTCAAAAGCAAAAGAAGAGTGCCTTTGTGGTGCAAACGATACGGCCATAAGAAAACTAGCCAGTTGGCTCTTTTTGACATCTAATGTATCTTAATCCAGGACACCTAAGACCTAAAACCATGAAATGTCTAGTAAAACACTGTAATATCACAAAGAGCATATTTAATGTTTTTGTCAGGACAGAATGCAAAGCCTGTTTTTTTAAAAGCATAATTCTTTTCAACATTTATTGCATTCTACCTCTTCCTCTTGCTCCACATTAATTCCACCAGCACCATCACATATGAAATGTGTCTAGTTCTCCATCATCACGTAATTGATGCGTAATTTAGATGAAGTCAAGCGAAGCTAATTGCCTGTCATTCTGTTTGCTGAACACTCCTCTGGTCTGAGGGAGAGAAAGCTAATGAAAATGTCGCGTGATGAGGTAAAATATCACCTGACCAGTGCATACACATATATATATATACACACACTGTAGCAGGAGCATGATATTAAATATTTCACACCTAGCCCCTCGTTATCTGCCCTCCACACACTAAGTTTGAGCATATGCAACAATGTCATTATCGCATTATATGACACTCATTAGTGGGCATATCTCTGCCAAGGCCCATCAGTCCCCTTATTATTTAATGAAGCTGAACCAAATACATTTTTTTTTGTTTTGGAATTCTATGTATTGTTTCCTGGTAAAATTGTGAAAACCTCACAAAGTAAACAGAGTGATAAGATATTCCATGCAAAATGTAATGGGTTCTTTCTGGCCCCAGGTCCCACATTTCGTGGAAATCCTTTCTGTGGGTTCTACGTAATCCTGCTGAAAAACAAACAAATAAATGGGTGGAGGTTACGCCCGTTTATTTGTTTGGATGATGAAGCTACAGATAAAACCAAACCCAGTAAGACTGAGGATTTAGCAGCAACATCATCCTAAAAGGAAAAATGTTTCTTTCAAGAGCAGTTTCAATGTGAAGCTAAGAAATTATTCTTCAGGCCTTTATCTAAATTCAAATCTGCTTATTAAGTTATGTGTCTAGAAATATTATCCAGACAGTTATTGCTATAGATAAATGTTTTTATCTGTTTTGCATCATATGTCCCTGTCTGGTGTTGTTATCATATATGTGTGCAGGTGTCTCCAGACAGACGTATACATATTGGGTTATCCCGTTGAAATTGAATTGCATTGGAACTGAAATGAATATAGCAGCCTATATAGCATTTTAAAATAACAGTCCAAAGCACAGATTCCCCATTTGCTTCTGTCTGTTCGTTTAATTTCCCGAGCACTGGATTCAGAAATGGTATTCATATCTCTGGAATTGAATCTCAGGTATCTCGGAAAACTTCCTCTGACATCTGGCTCTCTCTTTCTCTCCCTTTCTCTATCCATATTTTTCGTTGATCATGTAGGTGGACGGCATACCAAATCAATTTGTACACTGTTGCTGCAAACACAAGACAAAGATTGTTGTTGTGGCATTCCTTCCCTCTGACTGAGTGAATCTGCCCCTGACCTCCATTACGCCATTACAGCCCGAATGTGCAATAATGACGCATGTATGCTGCACACAGGCATCTGCAGCTGAGCCGAACTTCAGCACCAGCAGAGGAAGCAGACGTTAACCTCATAATCCAGTTGTAGTTATTAATGAGTGGAGGATGACTTCATCTGTCACTCCCCATTTTGTGTGTGTCAGCCTCCATCCATAAAACAATCTGTCAGGTGGACTGTGCTTTTTAATGGCTGCTCATTATTCATTCCCTCAGATTAACACGTAATTCCCTCCGCTGACACACTACCCCATTTGCTTTAGATTATTACAAAAAATGCTACAAGTCAGGGTGAACTCATGCTGTGAATTAGGCAGAGGGACGCTTTACCCACAAGACAGCTGTCTCCACCCAGTGGCCACTTGGGGGACTGAAAGGAAGCATAGTGTAGCGATGCACAGGAGATAGCTGGACAGTGAAGATGATGTGTTTCCATATTCTTGCCTGATATTACTCATCCCTTACCCTTCAATACCAGATGTTAGTTTCTCCTCCTCTATCCTTCCCTGTGTTATCCCCCTCTTGATGTCCTCTCCCTTAAGCCCACTCGGGTGTGCCTAATGAACAGCATTCATCAAAGTCCCATCCCTTTGATCAGAGCAGATCCACTGTGCCATGTCTTGCTCTCTACTCCCCACTGCACCGTGACTATGAGCCGTCTCTGAACCGCACTCATAAGTCTTCGAGTTCGAGCGAAACAAGGCTTCGTCTGTACACAAGTCATTAGAAGAACGGCCTCTGCTCGTAATGACGCTGCTTTAGTGCGGAGCTTGTTACTGGGTGATGGACTGCATCTCTGGGTCGTTGGCTGTGTCAGAAGTGAGGCAACATGCATCAGGGTCTTAACACAGTCGCCCGTTACTTTCCAAGGTTTCCGCAGGGTCTTAAAATGTCTAAAAATAAGTCCAAAAATGTAATTATCTGAATTTTAGGCCTAAAAAGTTCATAATATGTAAAATGTTACAGTCTAGGTCTTAGATAAATGTTTCGCAGGTCTTGATACTTTTAGTGCACATAAAGGGTGCTTTCACACCTACCTTGTTTGGTCCGAACCTTCAGTCTTTTCAGCTCATTCTGAACCTAAAAGAAAAAGGACATTCATTTTACTGGTAGTGATACCTTAATGATAATACAATGGCAAATCAAATGTAAACAATCTAACAAAGACATCAACCTTGGTCCAGGTAGGAAATATCCTAGATGAAATTTCCAAGAGAAATCTTTTTGTAGCATCCATGGTTTGTATTTTCTCACTGTGTTGTAGTTCTTTCTCAATGATACAGATATCAGAAAGCTGTAATAAAACTACATCATGGGACTGATAGAATTTACACTGAGCTCTTTAATTATGGGGAAGTGTAAGTAATTCTAGGAGTCTGATATTCATTCATATCTGTCGTAATTGACCTAGTTCTTAGATTTCATTCATTATGGTCTTAAGAAGTCTTGAATTTAAGACCTGGCTTTCTGCACTGTAGTCTTCTTGCCATGGATGGACACTTAATGAGGCCTGCAGCATCAAAGAACCACTCACATCCTCTCCAAATGGCTGTGGAGCCTTCATGCTCACAGAGGAAACTGAACGAGGGGTGTGACATATCGTCAAGTGATCCAGGGACTCGGGACAGGTGCAGGGTCCTTTAACTAGTTTAACAGTTACCCCTCATTGCACACTAACCCCAACTACCACCACCACAAACACCGTATCTGACTCCAGCCAACCACCTGCACCCACCATTAGCTTTCATCAAGCAGAGGAGAGGAAGTGATGGGGGTCTGTGTGGCAGGGAGAGGAGTCACTTGTCTGGCCGAACACACTAATGAGGCTGGAAATACATTACAACAAATTAAGAGTTGATGATGCAAGCCCAACAAGTAGGAACCACTTGAGATTAGAGATGCACTGGTATACCAAATTTAACGCTGTAAAAAAAAAAAAAATTCTGATGATATATTCCGTCAGCAATTTTAATTTCTGGCAGATTTATTGTGATTAAGCACAAGTGAATGCCTTATGACTTTAATGAATCTGAGACAGAGCAACCCCCACAAGGACCAGGCTCCTTGTCTTTCTGGCTCCAGCTGCACCAGTCGTAAATTGCTACACTGAAATTAGCCACTCGATCTGATCTAGTAAAGTGCAACAGGTGACACTTATTACAAAGTTCTCACACTCCATGAAGTTTTATTGGTGTCTTGCATCATAAACTATAAAAGAAAGACCCCAAAAGGCGAATACACTGAAATTCATCTTGTGACTTTTACCTTATGAAAAGATTAATTGCAAGTGATCTACACCCAAAGTGAATCGAAACATGTATGAAAGCATAAAAACTAGAGACACAAACCACTGATCTGCATTTAAAGTAATTTACAGTCAAATGTCTCAAGGTTTAACCAAACCTACTCTTGTTTTGGTTAGCTTAGCCAAAGCTAATAAAATCCATGGTTCCCATAGCTTGACTGTTACGGTTATGCTCATTCAAGTTTGATTTTACTTCACCTGTTCTCCAACCCCCCTGGTCAATTAGAAAATTAAGGAACATGGACATACTTCATAATTTCTAAGTCAGAATGCAAAAGGTAGCAACACAGGATGTGACATCAACATTAGCAGATTATGTTTTAAAACTTTGCCATCTATAAAGTAGCCCATTTTAAACTTCTTATTCTGCATCTGCATTCTTTACTCAAGAGAGTGGTCTTTCAGTTCGAAGTTTCCACCCAGATCCCTGCTTGTGCTTGTTCTGCTTGTGCTCAAACTGTGCGTTTTGTAATAGATTTCTTGCACTCCAGCCTCAACTGTTCTCTGCATGCTCATGCTGCTTCTGTGCAGACACGAAATATCTGCTCTTGGATTTCTTCAAAACCAGTCGATGTAAATGTTCGCTTCAAACTAACTTCTTAAGATGCAGTCTTCAGCGATAGTAAATTATACTAGTCCTCATTAAGGTATTGATATTGTAAACACAGTATTACATATTATATGAATTTAGTATATCCTATCCTATGGTTTGTTAGCAGAACTACCTTGTGGGTTACACGTGTATTGGATAGTAGCTCTTTCACAGTCTAACAAAGCTGTAATATACAGTTCACAGTCCAGTCTACGATGTTTGAGTAAATCCAGGGAGCTCTTGATGTGAAGAACTAGAACCATATTTTACTTCTAAAAGCAATGTTTCGGGAAAGTTAATAATCTTGAGAGTACCATCTACCATCATATTTTGACACAATCATTGTTGTAAGACAGTTTTATATATATTTATATCCCCACTTGAGATGAAGAGGAGGAATGTTGTGTTGGAAATTAGTGTAGATTACGGTTCCAGAGATGGTTAATAGCGTTTTCTGTGTTCTAGATAAGGAATAGAATAAAATGTGCATCCTATACATATACATGCATGTCTCTCTGTGTGTGTGTGTGCATGTGTTTTTGAAGGACAGGGGCATCTCGATGTGTTTAATGACTCCATGTTCTTGTAAACCAGTATCCAAAGGGTAAAAGCATAAATCCCGCTATTTTTTATTAGATTCCATTCGAACCACATTGAAGCTGACAGTATATCCAAAAGGAACCTCCGGCTAGCCCCGTTAACCGTCCTGCCTTGTACTGCGATAGGCCAAGCCATTAAAATCATAAATAGAAAGGTTCTAATGAAATATCAATTAGGCCGTAAGAGAAGGCCAACGCTACATTTATGAGGACAGAGCTCATTAAGGGGACTACTGACAAAGCCGTGAGATCATTTTGTAATTCTCCACTGATAATCCAATTAGTCCACAATGGATGTCTCCTGCTTGAGGAATCAGTGTTATTGGAGTAAAGTTTCACTGCACAGGGGATGTATAAATCTCACAAGCTCTTAAAGATCAATTGTGGTGTGTAATCAAGATTATTTCTTAATAATTATAGATTTTAGTGAGTAATATCGCCCGGACCTGTCGTGTGTATTATTCTTGTTGCCTTGCGTTTGTCTGTGACACATTTCAGGTTCTTGTTGCAGTCCTGTTGCTCATATTTGTCCATCTTTATTCTTCCATAGGAGATGATTTTTTGATAGTGTTGACTCTTGGAATAATCATCTCTCCATTTCTTTTTTTATATTTCAGCACTTGGCCTGGCAGACAATAAGAAAACATCTATTTTTAATCAGCCTTGTTTTTTTCCCCCCTCGCTCACTGACCTTCAGTCCGTGAAAATTCAACTCAATAATTCAGTATGCTGTGCATTTCCTCCTTGTTGCCAAACACACACACACACACACACACACACACACACACACACACACACACACACACACACACACAGGGGGGTTCACGGCTGTATGATATATGGATTGTGATTGTTGCTTGTGGGGAATGTGTTTTTCCCTCTGACAGCTGACTTGTATATATTCCCCTGCATTTTGTTTTAGATTACATTTACTTTTCCTTTCTATGATTTTCTCCTCTTTATCTCCTCAGGCTGTCGTGCTGCCCAACTGTGGCTTTAAGCACATAATTCCAATTTCCCCTTTCCCTCATTTTCGAGAGCACGCATGGATCAGAGAGTTGATCTAATTGACATGAATATGGAAACATGTTTTGCATCGACTGTATGTTTTGTCTTCATAGCAATTTTTTACACTTTGAATTTAGGCCATTAGATCACAGACTTTGCCTCATAATTCACTGCTTCATCATATTCACTTGAATTTGATGCACTGCACAGTAGAAATGTTTTCATCAATTATACATGCACTGGGGCCGATCCATCTTTGTATTGCTCAGTCTGTTTTCAGGGCCACGTCTGTTTGCTGTTTAATTTCACACCTGACCGTCCAAGACCTGAACACAAGTGCAGAAATCTACCTCCACTTTCTGCTAATCTATCGCAGGCAGCACTTTAACCCACCTTCATTTCATTCCGGACATACAGTGAGATCTCACACTGTCAATCTAATCTGATTCATCCATGACCTGCTGTAACAGTGGCCATTACTGTGCTCAGACTACAGTGTGTCTGAGTTTCAGTCAGAGGAAATGATGTGAGGGTTGAGGGAACATTTCCTCTCTTCTGGTAACGATGTTTACACACAGTATTCTCTGCACTCTGCAATAATCAAGTCTGATACTACAGTAATATTTATAAAAAAATTATTAAAAAATTGTAGAAGGACATTAACATCAATACATGACACCCACGGACAAAAGATCTCATTCGCCACTTTGCCATTGTTTTCTATAACCTTGATTTAAATCTTTGTGCAGTCATGTCTGTGTCGAAGGAAACCATTGTGACAAAGTGTATTGCTGTTGCTATTAGACAAAGTACACAGGACCAGCTGCTGAATGGAAACGAAGGTTGACTTTCACAGAAAAACTTAAAAGCTGCTAAGTTCCCTGACTGCTATTCACTGCATGCAACTTTATAAAATGTTGCTAATTTGTTTCAGACTTCAAGGTAAACTGATATCTCTGTAGAAAAAGAAAAAACATGAAAATGATTTTGGATGCGGTGGGATGCTACAAAATACATTTACTTTGTTACTTTGTGTTTAGGTACATTTATCATGTATTTTTACTTTACTTCAGTAGAGGTACGTTTCACCTTTACTCTACCGAAGCAAATACTATCAAAAAATATCTGTACTTTCTACTCACCTACATTTTTACAGTTCATTACATCACATTATCAGATCAGTTTTTTTGATTCACTGATCCAGTAAGAGCGGGCAGATAGCATTAGACTCCGCCTCCTGCAGCAGCATCACTACTGAAACACCTGAGTCTCAGCCATAATGCAGCAAATCCTATTCGGGAATAGGATACACACAGCATGTCTTTTACTTATACTAAAAGTATGTATAAAATCAAGTACTTACTTTTACCCATGTAGAAAAGTCAATGTGCTTAATTGTTTACTTCAGTACATTTTTGTATTTGTACTTTTATTTCGTAAAATATTTGACTACTTCCTCTGGATCTTAGCAATGAAAAGCTGCAATATATTATCTGCCCATCGCTGGAGCCAAGTGTTTTTAGTTGGTATCAGGACACTAACTTTATTGCATGATTGATGGTGTAGGATGAGCTTGATGTCAGTGTGGATGAGAACCCGGCCTCATTTAATCAGGAGACTGGGACCTGGTGGTAAAAGTAACTTATGGCTACCATTCAAATACGCCACATCAGCAAACACTTCTGCCAATGACTGGCACTTTAACAGCCACACCATCAGAAGTTTACTCTGATATAAACCTGTCAGTTTCAGCCATGTGTCTTCGAAATTGGATTTAAATTTCACATTTAGTCAGCTATTCCTACGCGGGCATATTTTTAAGATAATACCCCAAAACTTAAAAAAACCCTGAGGGCTCTTGAATCCTCCGAGTTCATAAGACTTGAACACCCACCTCCCATGGTGTAAGGGGCTTTTTAAAGGCCTATGAATATAAATTGCGGCTTAGGTGAAATTTACAATCCAGGTCATGATTGTGAAGTTACGGGTTAATGCTGGTGAAGACCATGTCAATATATCGCCTCCTCATGTGCTGTATACTACTTTAAAGATGTTCACTGCTAAATATGAAAATTAGCTGCTTCTTATTCAAAAAGTTGCTTCTTAACCATGGCTTAATTTCTAACATAGAGCAGCCAGTATGAATTGCATCCATCTCATATTTGGGTGATTTACTGAACTGATTTTCTTGTCTTCATTGTATATTTCCAGCTCATCCCCTGACATTTAGAGAGCCAGCGAGGCTCATGTAGACCCATATATCTGTGGATTTATCTGCAACTTCCCCACAGACCTCTCATAAAGTATCCTCTCCAGGGACAAACAGAGAAACACAGGTAGACATTTGGGGAACTAAGAGGAAATGTGCTTGTTGATTCTCCCTAAAGAAGAACTGGATATGTACTCAACCTGCTGTGACTGTGACACCTCTTGATGGTGTGTTAAGGGTCTGCCCCCCCCCTATTTTCACCCTCATCTGGAGTCAGTCAATACCAATTTAGGTTTTATCAATAATCCTCTCTCGGCTTATGATTGCTTCTCATTAGGACTGCCACTAACAAAAGCTTGAGGTTCAATTTGAGTTCTGCAGGTTTCAGTCAGCCCAGTATTACACAGTATTTATACTCTGCAAAGCCAAAATACTTTAACAGAAAATTTAAAGAACAGAATCTGGATTTTTGACATTGTCTGTGATATTTTAATGTTATTTGATCAATTTTACTTGTTCAATTATGTGAGATTACTTGTTATTTCCCATAGTTGAAATATCAATTTTGACAGATATTCTGCTGCTTCATTTTTACATAAATATTGGTTAAAACAGAAAGCTATGCTGCCTGAGCTTAATGGTAGGCAGTAACTGCAATCTTAGTGTTTGGCTCCTGTGGAAAGTATCGCAGATTTATTATATAGTAAGTAAATGAATAGTAAATTAAGGAATTATAGTGATTTCAATGTAATTATCAAAAGGGTTGAGCTGTTTCTCCGCTATTTGCAAAGTTGGTTTGAGCCCCATGTCCAAGTGTCCTTAGGCAAGAAAAAAAAACTGAATTGCCCCCCATGTGCCATTGGTGTATAAAATGGAGATAAATTAATTGTACATGTCTAAGTGTAGATTTAGGAGAATGTATGCGTGATAGTACTTTTGACACTAGTTGTGTGTTTGAGGACTCTATGAACTTGGATTTAATGTGGCGTAAATCACTTTAAGTAACCATTAAAATGGAATATATATATGCAGTCCCTTATTCCATTTAGCTACAGTCTATTTTAAAGATTTATGTATTTATTTAATTTTTTAAATAAAAAAGACATTATCTGAACTCAGCCTGAAAACTTGAGCCATTTCTACTATTTTCAATTAGAATCTTAGGTCATCACATAAGATGATGTTTATAAAAGATGAATATTTGTATGAATTGATTTACTTCTGCGGTGACACACAAATTTACCAAAGCTGGGTTTTATACAACGAGTAAGAGATGAAGGCAAGAGAAATAATTGCAAGAGGGGTGATGACATTGCTGATCTTCCTTCAGGAGGTTAGCCAGTCTGACAATGTGAAACTCCTCCGTCATCATTATTTTAAGGTTCCCTGCAGTACGCATCTACAGTTAGAGAGCTGCCAAATGAAATGGCGGAGACAATGTTATCTGAAATTGCACTTAGGTTCGCTGCATGAGAGTTCCCTCTATCATCAGGTCGAGATGGGAATGACCCTGAGAGATAAATGGAGCAGTGTAATTATGTGTCTTTATCACGTCCAGGCAGCCCTGGTGCTGGGAAAAGTCATCTGGGCTGTGTCCTTGTCATCTCTGGCACGCCGGCCAGGAAGCGTGATGCCAGTCTGGGCCCCATGGCACTGCGACAGGAAAGGTGCCTTTTAAGGGTAGTTATTCTTTTTATAGAGTGTCCAAATCACTGATGCATACGAGATGGCACAGTTTAATGTTACTAGAGGTTATACCGGCTTCTGTCACTGAATCACATCAGAGCATATTTTTACGGGACGTTGCGCTGCATATTATTTTCCACAAAAAGAGAAGGCTTTTATATTTTATATTTTATTCCTTCTCATTGTGAAGTACGCCTTTTAAAAGTGTCATGGAAGCAGGAGTTGACATCTCACTGTTACACCTGCACCTGTTCTTCGTGATATATCCTCTCTCTGTGCAAAGATTCAAATGATTTAACCCATTGCAAGTTGATCCTTGTACACACATGCAGACACAGGAACACAGAGCTATCACGATGCCTTCAACATCAACTGTCAGTAAAAACACTTATTCCCATTGGCCTGAATATTCCTGAGAACCAGACTCTGGTGAATGAGGGAGGAGGGAGGTGTTTGTTCCGCAACAGATATATTAACATGGACAGAAATGTTTTAACCCAATTAAAATAATAATCTGAATTAGACACTTACATGAACACATTATTTCTGATTATCTAATAAGGTCATACTCAGAATAAGCAATAATTGAATTAAGACAAGTTAATCAGACCGTAGGCACTTTATGTAGACATTTACAGTATACGTCTTGGTCACATTTTAATGTCCTATTGGAGTTTTCACAGCATTTTGTGACGTACAGCAGTAACCAACTGCTTGACGATGCATGCCCTGGGTTCACGTTTAAACAAGTAGTAGAAAGTAATGATAATAGTCATAATCACGCTATGCTCTCTAACATGTAAATAGAATGAAATGTTGCATTAGCAACTCAAGTGAGCATGATTATTGAAATTATGTCTTAATGACTATGTTATGTTTTCATCTGCATTTGATAGCTAGCAGAATTACCTGAAAACTACTGGATGGATTACCCTGACCCGTGGTGGAAGGCTGCACCGTGGGACAGCAAAGAACCCATTAGATTTTGGTGCGGCTCTGGTTCCAGGAATTAATTTTACCTTTATTCCTGAGAGCTTAATTCATAGATCTTGATGAAAAACTAATCAGGCATGATTAGGGGACTGATATTTATTAGTGTGTGCAATTTATGAGGATTCAAGTTAAAATCAGGATGAAGTAAATTGAAATGTGGTTTCATAAGGTACTGAAAGAGAACCTACATTAAAGCTGGTATTGTTTAGTATTTCCAGTGCTCTAGTAGATTTTATTTGTAATAACTGATTCACACTATACTCTTTGCTGGATTGTAGTGCACCACATTAGTTTTTCGTCACCTCTAATCTGTTGTGCGACAGGTATTTTTTGTCTCATTCCTCCTCATTATGTGGCCTTATCTGGACCAGAGTGCAGATGACAGGCTATTCTTCCTGCTGCTAGAGCAAGTTAGACAATGAAGTATGGGTTGAGCTCCAAAAAAAAATCCACTTGCTCTGTGAGGATAATGTGTAAAGATGAAAACCATATGAAGTGCAGGGAGGAAACAAAGCCCTATTTAGACCACGCTCATTTTCAATCACAAGCCTCAAACCACATGGGTTTATCTTCTGCAAAGTAGCACTTCTCAAATTACCGATAGATTTGGGGAAAAAACATAACCATTCTCTTTAAGAGATTAGCTGTGTAATAACCCCGCTTTATCCCTGAGTATCAGCTGAGTGCAAAGACACCATTGAGATCAACATAAGCATGATTAGTCTATGAGCAGCTCGTCTTTTTCATAACTCGTTTGAGGGTCTCATTCCACTCCAGCTTGTCTTTGAGATAATGTCCTATTTAATTAGAAATTGGAGATACCACATTGTTTTTTAATGAGAAGAGCACTTTACCAAAGCACACGAGGCATCAGAGAATCATACACAAGAAGGATAATGGCTGCACACGAGGGCTTCAGGGATTCAGATGAGATGCATTTTCACTCAACTGCTCTTTATTTCCGATTCTCTGTTCTCAAAATGCTTCCCTCATATATACCTTAACATGAAAAGACGTCTCAGTATCTTCTTGTGTCTTAAGAGTTTACACGTTTGCACAACAGATGATGCCGTATCACACACTTGCATAATCTTCTTTGTTCCTGTCATTTCTGTCCAGGGCACATCAGCAGGGTGGGAATGAAATGCAAATGTATTTGTTTGCTCTGGGAGTACATGGGAAGAGAGCGTTGAGCCATGAAAGCTGGTGCTGCAGGTTTTCAGCAGGCCTCTAATTCCTCTGCCAGCTTGGTGACACGCTCAGGGGCTTTGACCTTTTACCGTGTCACTGTCATCGAGTGAAGGGATGCAGAAATGCCTCTCGTGGTCCAGAGGCCAATGAAAATGTGAAAAAAACAGTTTTCATTTCTTATGTGCCCTGCTGCTGCTGAAAGCACTGACACAGTCCCTTAAGGAGGTGAAGTTGTATTGGAATTTAAATGTTGGTAAATGCACTGCCGATGCATCTCTGTTAACAAGGTCAGTTAATGACTTGTCAGCTGGCAAAGGTTAATGCGTGATGTATCAGTGGAGCAAAGGGTAATTTATAATAGATATACCTACTTAGGGGAATGCATGCACATTTAGATTTTATATTAATTTAAAGCTGCAAGCAGCATTAAAGGGTCCTCACACCTTTGTGCGTGTCAGGAGGCGCTGCAGGTTCTGTGTCATTATGCAGAAACCTTAATGATCTTTGGATTCTGCATGAACGAGCAGACTGTGAATTGATCATGTGTGTGGTGAACATGGATTCTACTTTCTAAAATAGTAATGCTTTGTAAATGGAGACCATGATGCTGTGTAGAGTGACAGCTGAAAGGACATGAAGAGATACAAACAATATCAGAAACCACAAGTGTTAAACACATTAATTGTACACACACAGGAACACTGCCCTCTGCAGGAAGTCAGTAGTACATGAACCGATATTACAAATTTCACACAAAATTGGACTCCCTGTTGGAGTGAGGTCAATTTTAATTCTTGCCCTGATATATCTGCCGACCAAATTTCTAAATCTGTATGAAACACATCACAAGAGCAAAGTTTGTCGAGGGCATATTTGAAGGATTTTGAAATGTCTCAGTTTGTCAAGCATGCAAATGGTGAATTGGCTGTATGTAGTGCTTTCTTAGTCCTATTGACCAATCAGATGCATAATTTATGCCAAATGGTTGGGTTAAAACTACTGACCTTCTGGTTAGTGGACGATCCGCTCTACCCGCTGAGCCACAGCCACCCCACAAAATCAGCTTTCTGTTTCTTTGCAAAAAAATCTGTGTGAATGGCATTTCTTTAAAAATCAGAAGCTTCATTCCAGTGCATCATCAAGGTTTTTGGACTATTCTGACCAGGTTTGAGGCTGTTTAACAAATCTCATTATATTATTGGATATAAGGGGTTGGGCAAAATGGCATTTTTATCCATTTGAAATTAAATCTGCACCCCAATAAAGTGTGAATAAAGTGAAGGGCTCTGAGTACTTTTAAATCCTCTGCATAGGGTAGCCAGTTGGCCCAGCTTACCTGACTGTTCAAACATTTCTTACCTTTAAACTATAGTGAATTCACTCTGGAAATATTAACTTTATGTTGATTAAAAATTTATTTCAGTGGAGATTAAATCTCCAAATTAAAAGAATTAGATGACACATGACCTCTGTGCCCTCAGTTGTACTTTTATCAGGTGTCAAATACGAGGTGGATATTTTAAGTAAACACTGTGGAGATGAGAATGAGAAAGCAAACTATATTCTAACAGCGTAGGAGTGATTTGTATTCTGAGGTGTGAGATACTGGAGCTGTCGACGTATTGATAAGGATTCTGTCAGCATGTCAGAATCCTTGCCGCTAATAGGAACTGTGCTATCATCGCAGTGGCGCCCCACAGGCTCTAAAACGTCGATGACAGCATTGTGACTTGAATAAGAAATGTCCTTGTGAGTAGGTTGGCTTGAGCCATCAAACTGTGATCACTCGTAGTCGCAGGCAGAGGATAGATAAACCAGGGCAGCAACCCCCGAGGTGCTGACAGATACCCTGCTTCACTCCGCACCACATTCCTGTGATTTGTCACCTCACTGACACCATTGTGCCACCACTTCATGAGGGAGTAAAATATGATTGACATGTGTCCCAGACAATAATACAGGGGAACTACTGAAAACAGATTAAAAAGCTAAGGATCCCACACAACCATCTTACTGCTTATGCATTCACATTGTTATTCACTGTTCTTAAATAATTTTTTGTGTTTCTATTTAAAGCAACACAATGTAGCTTTTTAAACTGTAAAATAATTCCATTAAATTTAGTTTGGTCGCTAACTTATTATAGGGAGAATAGCATCTCTGCCATAGCTATGGACAGATGTGGACCTGGTTAATTATCTGTAACGTAGCTCCAGATGAATAACCCTTTGAGTGGATTGGTTGAGGTCGAAGACGTGCATCCAGAATCCTGCCTGCCTGCAGAGGATGCTAAAAAACTTGTTTTGAAAAAGTTAAGTATTGTCATATAACTTATATGGGACAAATGTATAAATGCACATTCGTGCAGAGTGATTTATTATTGTGTGTATACAACATCTGTCATTGCTTTAGTGATATATATATTGTTTCCCGCAGACAGAGCCAGGTTTGTTGTTTCCCCCTATTTTCAGTATTTTGGCTCACCTGGCTGGCTGTAGTTTCATATTCTGCTTATGTTTGATCTCTTATTTGAACTTAAATGTTCACTTAAGTAGCCGGAGCACTGGCCATTGTCTCATGTAGTTGGGCCTCCCCTCAGTAAAGTCCTCCCCCACCGGCTGACACTACATGGCTCTGTTAAGATTAGATTTGAATTTATGAAGATTGCCTCACCTGGCGTGCTGCTGTAATCTATGCCGCTGTAGTAATTCACGTTTAGGCCCTCATTTCCAATGCGATCAAGAAGAACCATATTTCACCATGACAATGTAATCACAGGTCCACATTAAAAAGTCATTATTGTTTAAAATCGGGAGGCTGACTGAGAAAACACTGACTATGCCATAGCTGTCTTTCCCATTCACACGGATGTTTACCCAAGAACAGAGGGCAGCGTGATTTAAACACACACTTACAGCCTTATTGATCACATGGGGGTTTGAACACACACGCACACACACACACATACTCCGAGTAATATCATTGTCCAGAGGATCTGCTTGTGCTTTTTGTGCTGATTAGCTGGTAATCTAAGTAACAAGCTTTGAGTCCTGCAGATTAGCAGAGGGATAAATGCACAACATGTTTGTTCCGATAGCTCAGAGAAGCTATAATCCGTCTTCGCTCTAATGCCCAGTGGTCTTAGATGTGAAGTTTTTCACGTGTTTTCCTCTATTTAACGATGATAAAACCCCACTTTAGCTAATGCTAGAGGTCCTTCTGTGTGGTTTATTAAGTAATGCATTCAATTAGGTGTTTTATATCCAAAAATGAGCAGCCCATCAACACAGGCCTTTAGAGGAAATTATTAAAGCCTTTTTACAGCAGGTTGAGACTAACGCTTGTTAATGGTCCTCAGTAACGCTCACAAGATTCTTCCTGTAACTCAGGAATCTCATCTCATAACATTTTATTTGAAGTGTTGAGCTTTTCATCTTGATTTCATTGCATGACAAAAGGAAGAGGGAGTCAATTCTTCACTATAAGCCTGGATAAGTCCTCAGGCGCAGTGTTTTACAGTTGACTGCTCCGTGCACAAGGCGAGCTTTGATCCTGACCCCGCAGGTCCTTGTCCCTGACTCTCTTTCAGCAACTAGGTAGAAATTAAAGAACAAAGAAGCGGTAAGCTCATCTCACACGATCTCGATATTGTCTTTCATGTTTTGTGCCTTGGAGGGGCGGTGTCTTATAGAAATTCAGTTTCTTCTCTTTAAAGTATCAGAGCGATATAGATCAAACCAGTTCTTTCTTTTTGCACATAAAATGAATTGTCGTACCTCACACTGACCTTATCAGGATGCATTCATTGCCAAAGCATTATTGACCTCCCCTCTCCACCCAGACTTAAATCAGCATGATTTCAGTCAGGATCAATAATGTTTTTTTTATGTCTCACACTTTTCACAGATTTTTCTTTCTCCACAAATCAATGTGGTGCATGATATGCATGATGCTATTCATGTGATCCCATCAAGGTGTCAAGTGAATTGATATCATCTTCTCTTTTGTAAAGGTTTCCTCCTGTGCATAATATTTAACACAGGCAGCAGAGCTTAAGATCACACAAGGAAAATTAAAAGAGAGACTTGGAAGTTGGTAAAGAAGTAGAAGAAGTAAAGTAGAGCCTGCCACGCACCCACTCCGAATTTCAGCATGTTTCGAGCAAGTAGCACAGAGTAATTCACCCTACGGTGAATATGGGTTAGGGTTGCAATTAGGGTTAGGGTCTTGGTTAGGGTTAGGGATGACAACCCATTGGAGATCAAGATATTCTTGAATAACTTTTGTTCTGAAGGTCATAGACACTTGGAAGTTGGTTCCCTCTGCACTATTGTGGGTATGCCCGATCCATTGGTGCCACCCCTGAGCTTCTACGACCTTTGGAAGGGGCCAAACCACCAAATTGGAGAAAAAAATTACAAGATATTTCTGAATAACTTTTGTTCTGAAGATCGGAGAGACTTGGGCATTTCATGATTAATAAAGGGGAGCCTGCCACACACCCACACCGAATTTCAGCATGTTTCGAGCAAGCACCGCAGAGTAATTCACCCTACGGTGAATATGGGTTAGGGTTACAATTAGGGTTAGGGTTGTGATTAGGGTTAGGGTTTTGCCATGAGCCTTTTTATAGAAATTCTATATTCTATATGTATTTTTTCTTTAAAGTATCAGAGCGATATAAATCAAACCAGTTCTTTCTTTTTGCAAATAAAACGCATTGTCGTACCTCACACTGACCTTATCAGGATGCATTCATTGCCGAAGCATTATTGACCTCCCCTTTTCCACCCAGACTTAAATCAGCATGATTTCAGTCAGGATCAATAATGTTTTTTTCATGTCTCACACTTTTCACAGATTTTTCTTTTTCCACAAATCAATGTGGTGCATGATATACATGAAGCTATTCATGTGATCCCATCAAGGTGTCAATTGGAGTGATATCATCTTCTCTTTTGTAAAGGTGTCCTCCTGTGCAGAATATTTAACACAGGCAGCAGAGCTTAAGATCGCAAGAGGAAAATTAAAAGTGAAATTGCTGTATGAAGTCATCTGTCGTGGAGCCTTTGCTATTCCTTGATCCATTTAAATCGATTTAAACATAAAACCGTATCTTCAGAATCACACATGTATTATTTCAGCAGTGTGGTTTCTATGAAATGCGTATCCAGCCCCAGATCAGTGGGGATCTCGGAGCCTTTGTTAGTGCTGAAGCTTTGTTTTCCTCCAGATTTATGATCGTTGCGGGGAGTTGGCAGGAGCTTGTGTGATTACTGCTTACACACTGATTTATACCTCACTTTTAATTATCTGAGGGGGACTGCAGCTTTGCCGGTGCCAATACATCCCTTCTTTTGGGACCAGTGTGGTGGGGGGAGAGGAGTCCTCTCTGGTTTCCACTCCACCCACTCTCTCTCTGTCGGTGGTACAGGACTCAAACAGGGATCCACTGCGCTTCTGGCAGCATCCCAGTCCCCCCTAGAGGACTGCAGACGAATGTCTCTGACATTCATACCCAGTGTGGGATCTGTGCTGAGGCTTTATGGAAATATGAAGCTGCTGTCCACTGGACATGTAACTCTTGACTAACTCCCCAACGACCTATAAATGATATGGTTCTGAGAGACACACAAATCATCTGTCTGTGCCCATCTCTCTAGTTACCTTCTACTTGTTCTTTTTTATTGTTTCCTCTGCTGTGAAATTACAATAGGCAGGTCTCATTTCAGCAACAAGCTCGATTTCCCCAAACTCATTCACTATTCATATTAAGTGTGTAGGGTTTGAAAATGATTTGCTTAACAGTAGTATAATTTTAACAAGTGTTTATTATATTGGAGAGACAATAGGGTCTTAATTCTTTGGTAACAAGATGTACACTACTAAATAATATTAGAAAAAAATCACATGGAAAATAATGAGCAAAAGTAAGCATTGTACTCACTGGTCTAAGCAAATATAATCCTCCTTATCTCGATGATATGAATATTTAATACAGTAGACATACCCTGGGTTAAGATGCACATGTTATTTCTGCTATCTCCTTTAAACCAATGTTAATCCATAACTTTTTAAAGCCATACTATTGCTGCAAATTCTCAAATTCTCATTCATAATATATTGGCTTAAAGGCAGAGGAATTAGAATACTACCAAGTGCTGAAAAGCAAACATACCAGATATCTACCAGTTTTAATCTAACAAAAGAATATGAATCATCTTATTAACTCTTTTGGCTTGTATCCACACTGAATTTTAAACAGTAAAAACACCACAGCCTGAGAACGGATACATTTTTAATTACGTTTGAAGTAACACATCTGATAATCATAATTGAAGGGCTTCACTGCTGCTTACAGAGGGATATGTCTTGGATTTAAAGAGGGTTAATTTCAAGCAGGACTGTTTTGTCTTTCCTAATTATTTTTAATGTCTGTCATTAAGCCGTCCCCAGGGAGAGGGACTCGGCCCTCAGTTTGTTTGAGCCTCGTATCAGCAGCCTGCGGTCCCCCCCCCCATTAATCCTGCTGTTGTCCGACAGAGCTGCTCTGTGTCTGCCCCTCCAATCAACAGCACAAGAGCGTCACCGAGCTGGAGATGAAGCAACACAGCAAACACTTTAATTGGCGCTCATCATTCCTCTATACCCTATTATCCATCATCTAAATCTCTGTGGATATGCAAGAGCACTTGATACACTTCTGTCATAATACCACAAGGTGACCTTTAATAAATGAATACGTGTAAAAAGAAATCACAGACCACTTATTTGAGGAATCTGTGTGAGGAGATTTTATTTCCATCGACCATAATGGAAGTATCACAATCCCTCATGCAGATGTTGTCATTAGTTTTAAGTAAAAAGAATTTGGGGATTATCCATGTCGGAGCCCGGGGGGATATGCAGACGACAGCGGACAGGGTGAGTCGTGGATCCTGTATCGTCACACACATCATTCTCATTTCCACATGGATGGTCTTTACATACCATTTCTTTTTTCCCCTTCTCATTGCCCCCTGTGTCCTCGCTTCAATCCACTTCAATCCTATACAAAGTTTCCTAGCTGAAAATCAATGATAGGCAATGATGGGCACGCCACCTGATTAGATCAGCGTGCACGGTTCTGTTGTGTGCAGCAGGTGTGGCATCTGAGGGCCTCTCCTGCAGCTCCTCCACATGAGGGTCCATAATGACATTAGTTGAGCCTGCAGGACCTCACAGGAGACGTAGTGATCAGATTAGCTAGAAGGACACAGTAACTTTTAGAGTGCTGTGACTGTGAGAACTACCAAGACCACCAGTACAGAGGATGTAAAAATAAAAATCCTCTGAGCATTCTAACTCCATCCCTGCAGTGCCTCGATGTCCACACCCACTTGGAGAGGATAGGTGTGTGTGTGTGTGTGGAGAGCGGGTACGGAGGAGATCAGCAGTGTCACATTGATGGATTGGTCTGCTCATTGCTAGCTCCAGCGATTAGGTCAGCAGCCCAAGAGACACAAAGACGTCTGCTGAAAAATGCTGATGCTGCAGTTACTTACCGATCAGAAGTTGCTGCATCACTGCCAAGCAAAACCTGCACACACTCACCGATCTGCAGGCTCTGACTTTACAGAGATGGGCAATGGTCTATAGAGAGAACCAGGGAGGTTTATATGGTCAAGTCAGGGGAAGGTTTGAATCTGTGTTGAAAGCACATCACATATAAACACACGTAGCTCTTTTCTTTTTTCTCTCTGTGAGGTCATTTTCAGACATAAACCTGTAGAAATTTGGATTTGTCTGAAGTTTACCTTACATATGATGAACGCAGCAGGAGATTGTCAGGATCAGATGCATGGACCAGGGAAACTGAGTGAAGGTGGCGTCTGAGAGGAGCATGCTTGTTCTGGACTATTTCACATGCGCATTGAGGATCAAACCTGGGGTCTCTGGTGGGGGACTGGCTACAGACTGAATTCTTGTCAAGCTGACAATCACTCTTCTTGCACTATTCTTAGATCAGGTGTTTTGCGCATATTATTATACCCATGTGGACCACGGAAACTGCTCCGGCTTTAGAAAACCACTACAACAGTCTTTTCTGCCTCAGTGTTGAGAGGCAGCAGTGGGTGAATGAGCAAACAACACTGATATATCATCTGTGCAAGTTTGAGAGAGAATATTACTACACAAGTTGCTGTTGCTACACACAGCTGAAGCACATACAGCGCTTTGGGAAAATTTCTGGAGTTCGGTACAAGTCTAAAAGCAGCTTATCTGAGAAAATGAAGTGTGACAGTGAAAACACATGAACACATTCGCCTGCTCAGCCCTCACGGTGTCACCCTCTTTCACAACAGGGCTATTCCCCTCTCCTCAGTAGCCCACTTTCATTTTTCCAGCAGTGAATTCTCTGGCTGTTAAACTGAAGGATTGCTTGTTGCTTGTCAAGCTTTTATCTTTTGCCCTGATTCATTTTCATTTCCAGCAGGAAAAGGAGGACGGAGCAGCATCCACTGCCATTATTTTGTCTGAGACAAGCTAATCTCACTGCGCAATCCAAAGACATATCGTCTCGTGTGCGTCATCCCATTGTTTCTCAAAGACATGGCAACATTACTGTACTAAGAGAGATGATTGCACTACAATTTTATGGACTGTTACAGTGAGGCAATGGATCAGGTGACCACATAGTAATGACATCCATCCAGCCTGCACCACTGGAGTCTAACAATACATAAATGTGATTACAGAGGAAAACTGTTTATTTCTGTCTTATTACCTCACCAGAAATTACACCATGTTTTCTTCTGTAATAACATCATTTTCTATAAAAATTCCATTTCGTAAGTTAAGTGGCTCATCTCCATTGTAATGGACGGTCTTTTTCTATTTTTGCTGTTTCCAGCATGTTCTTAATGAAATAACCGCTATGATTTCTGGACATGTCCATTTGCCTTATTAGACTCTTTGTCATCAGTGTATGAGGAGGAGTTCATCACAGTTCACTGCTCCCTCTGGTGCATACAAAGGCTGAAACCTTCACTATAAAAATTTGTCTTTTTCTTCTACCACTGCATGAAAATTATCATGAATTGAACAATACATCAGGTTTTATTATTCTGGACAATCATGTGCAAAGGTTTTGTGTTCCTGCGTATTTAACAGTCAAACCAACCACTCCCTTATTGATGTTTCCATGCGTGGTGACTACACAGATGCAGACATTAACTCTCCTGGATGGAAGACAAAAGGATGTGGATGCAGTAGCGCCGCAGAATCCTAAAGATAAGAACATGGGTGGTTCTTCTGCTCTCCAGTCATGTGCCACCGTGTTGGCTTTTGTCTGAACACACACACACACTCCTCTGGATGGATGCCTTTTATAGCTCATGTCACAGAGATATACACTTCTATTTCGCCTGATTGCTGTTGCCTGCTGGGCAGTTATCATGCTATTGTCACTGTTACATCGGTGGAACTAATGGGCCCAATAGAGTGTTTGCCAAGCCCCAATACATGTGAATACAATGCTGTTATGTATAGGTTTATGTAGCTTTGGTGTAGAGCTGCATGTGTTAAATAATTTATTACTTCTAAGGGTGTAAAGAAAATAATAACAAGCTTTCCCAAAAATATGCTGACATGCCACGTAGCATATCAACAGATTTAGTCAGTCAGTGCTGTGCCAATTAACGAATGTTTCTTTGCATTTAGGGAAAACACAGAGTGCCATCCTCCATGTTTAAAAGAAGACTTGTCTGCCCTCTTCAGGCCTAGACAATGATTTGAAAATTAAGAAAACGTCAGTCTAATGTAGTTGATTAGATTCAGCACTGTCTTCTCCAAATGTGAGAAAATCCAATTAACCCAACAGGTGCAGCAGGTGCAGCATTGGGTGCATTGCATTAAGTGTACCCCCCCTCTCTTATTTTGTCCTCCTTCAGAGACCCTGGAGGAGAATATCTAACTGAACTCACTATTTAACTTATTTGCAATTAGATTTGTTTTATTTGCCCCATTTCTTCCCACCAGCATCTGTAGTTGCTGCTGCTGGAGCCAATTACTCCCTCAGTAAAATAAAATGTGCGTGCGTGTGTGCGTGCATGAGAGACAATTCCCATCCAGGCACTGGGGTTCTCTGGGGAACACCTGGGAAATTACACCTTGCTCTCACATCATTCCATCTTCCCGGACCCTGTTGAGCTGCCCACTTCCTCGCCCCGCTCCCCCACCCAGCTGACACACTTACTTCGACTCTATATGACACCGAAATGTTACAGCAGCCCCAGTTTTTTAAAAAGCCATTTCATCTTTCACTCTTGTCTTGGATGTGCAGTAATGGACTCCTCTCCCTCTGCAAGCTTCCATCAGGAAGACACATCCAGAGCGACACTCACTTGCCCTCTGCGACCTCAGACAGCGGATGCAATTATGACAGCCCTAATGCCCTATACTGAACTGCATTGGCAAACTGCTTTTAGCCAGACTGACTGGCACACTGTGCTGCAAATGCACTGCAAGGTTTAACCTTCTACAGTACTTTCAGGTTGTTGTTTTTTAATTATGACATCATTTTAAATCAAGCAATAATGGTTGTCAAATCAGAAATACAGCTTCAACCGAATACCTGGATGATTTTCCTACAAACAATACTGAAAATGTAATGATTCGTTGACAGGCATCCACACAGACTTTGAGGAGGTTAAAAACATAATTCACTAAGATTATACAAAGTCTACAGACTAGACCCAAGAAAGAATGGACAGTAAGCTGTGTGATCGGCAGATTATCCTGAGAGTCTGGGCAACTAGAGGCACCTGTAAGGCCTCTGCTTCTTTTTCTTCTTCTATTGTTTAATGATCTCTCAACTTCCTGCAATTTGACCAAACATCTGTTCACACACTGCAAAGGAACCAAACCATGGTTCTGTTCGATCCTGACTGAGACAACCTCTTTGGTCTGGACTGTGGTCCGAGGCACCTTTCACACCTGCTTTTTTGGTTCAGAGTAAACTGAAGAGTCCAAAGATTTGGACCAAGTTGTGAAAACGTCCCTACTCAAACCTAGAAGACCAGCTGTTAGAAAGCATTATCACCACTACCACATGACATCAGACACCACGCAAAAAAGAAACAATTCCTGACTTTGCCTTAGAGACATTGGTTTGGACTTAATTCATTTAGTATGGCCCTTTATAGGAAAAAGGTTCCCCACCTCTGGCCTAGTACAGCAGCCCCACAAAGCACGGCACCGTTGCCCTAATGTTGTTTTTAACTATAATGGATATTTGAATGTTTATAAATTAACCCAGATGTGATGGGGCTAAAGGATATTTCCTGGACAGTTTAGCTTCAAATGAGGAGATAGTTTTTTCTAATGCTTTGGACAGTGTATGGTAATTCCGTTGTTATGAAATAGCAGGAAAAGGAGGTTATGCGTCACATTGTTGGAGCATAATTCATCATCTCAAACAAAAATAACAGTGGCGTTTATATTTACATTGTTAATATGAGCTCATGTGTTTCTGTACAGGAAACAACACCACACAGAGAAAGTCTACGGTGGTCCTTTGTGTGTTTTGTGTGTGGGTACAGGCCTGTAAGCCTCCCTTCATGATGTGCCAGTGAAGCATTAAAATGACACCAGAAAGCAGCATGTGGCCGGGATACATCCTCCAGTAATAAAACCAATATTGCAAGATAATTATCATGGATTTTTACAATACGCTCACTGCATTTCTCCTGCAGGGGGAAACCGTCATGTTTGCAGATGAATTTTGCCTTTTATTAGCTCACAGTAAAACACTGCCTTACTGTTTTAGAAGAAATGCAATGGCCTAGCTTTATAGTCAGGGGAACCTGCGATAAAAAATAAATGCATCGGCAATTGCATACTAATGTAATGTGCAACCGAATGCACACTGTGCAGTATAAGCAGCTGTGTTGTTTGATGTGAGATGCGTTTTATATTTGAGGTATAACTAATGTGAATATGGGCTCACAGTTAATATGCTAAAGCACAGAATTTAAAAAAGCGTTTGAGTTGTGAAAGATAAACTTCTTGATCCCAAATTAACAGCTGAAATGTGCAGGTGTATAGTGAAATTAAATCATGTAAATTTGCTACTCATTTAAAATTAAATACAATTTTTGGTCCAATTTTATTTTTATTTCATAAAGGTTTATACCCTGAAGATATCAGCCCCCATACGCACAAAGAAGCCATCTAAAATATGTCAGAGATTTTCCTACAGTGTGTTTTTATTCCTGAATTTCTGCACACCAATAAAATATATACCTGTTATTCTTGTTTGCTTGTGACTGGACAGGGGCAGGAATGATGTAAGCGAAGAGGGAATTGACATGTAAAGGTTCCTGAGCTGCATTAAAACCAAATTACTGCCATGCATCATGGCCAACTAAACAAAAACACTTGTTATCATGAGGAATGATTCCACAATATACACACGTTAAGCCAACCACAGGGCAGTTGTAGCTACTTATCTCAACATTTATAGCAGATACAAATCCACTACCAGCTGTTTAGAGCCAGCCACATGTTTCGCCTCAGTTGAATTTACTGCAGGAAAGGTAATTCTGCAGTTTTAGTACATTTTAGCACAGTATAACTAGTATAGCAGCAGTATACTCCCCTACAGTCACAGAGGTTTCTCTCTCTGCCCCCGTGCAGCCTGTCATAATGAGCCATGGCGGAGCAGGTGGGATTGTCCCACCATGAAGATGTATGCATTAGGAAGCAGTAAATCTTCCGACGCCATTCCATTTGTTTACGCCTCCTGTTTCCCGCCAAACAAACTACTAGATTTCCCATGAGACCTCCCGGCCCCCACGCAGCGCCCTCAGTGGACATGCTTTACGGGTGTCACAGCCAGATGGATACAGTTAAAGCACCATTCACCAAGAGGTGTGGTTGAGCAGACAGGGTCGAGCGCGACTTCGATTCAGCTTAGTTATGTGCACAAAAACAGGGGTCGTTCTATAAATCAGGATGTCGATCACGCCCGTCACTCTTCTGAATATGTGTCCTGATTCATTCCGCAGGCAAACAATTATGCTCAAATTTTAATTTACCTACAACACTGGGGCAGGTGCAGAAGTAGTGAGAGCCACTGTGGAAACCAGAACCACAATACAGACACATTTACATTGTGTAGAGTACAATAGTTTTTATCCAATAACGCATGTGTAGATCAGGTAAATTTTCCACTTTTAGCTTTATACTGTGTAATTACTACTATTTATTAGACTATTTACTATTTAATTCAAATTCAGTGTTTTCTTTGATGTTGCGCTCCTTGTGTACAGTACACACATTCTGATCTGTCGGTCTCATATTCAAAATTATGGCCTTCCCAGCTGGATTCTGTTAATTAGATGCAGTGTAATTGTCAGCACAAGCTCCTCATTTCAATATTTTAAACTGATTGGAGATGGTTCCACTGGGGCTGAATGTAGTCGAAACCTTGTGCAAACGTGCGCGAGTGTGCACTTAATATTTGAGTTTTATGTCTCCGTGCCAAAATGTTTTATTAACACGGTGCCTCACAGACGAGTTGACATATTTCACTAGTGAAGGACATGACCCTGGTTGTTTATTTCCCATGATGAAATTGTCCAGAGGTTGATGACTCCGTAAATAAACAGTTCAGTAGCACTTGGCTTCTGGTGACCAAAGTAATTATTAGTGTGTGATCGTCACAGAGCAGATGTGGCTGTGCAGGTCAGGGGCTTTTCTGTTGTTGTAGATTCAGGGCAAAGAACACTGCGTACTTCCATTAACAATAAACATTAACAAAACGTGTCTGTATGTCGTTGGCTATAATTTCCACTGGGGATGAGGAGGAACATTTACCTTTCACTTTTAATAATCCCTAAAACTATATCAATCTATAACAAGCTCCTCTGCATGTTTCTTAGAATAGAATTTGTAAAGTGTAATTATAATGTGAAATATAATTGTTTAAATGCTACAGATGGAAAGCAATCAAATCTAAGGCAGCAAGAAGAGGAAAACAACCATTAACATTTTTTATTGGTTTTTCTTATTGTTATCATTATTGTTCTAGACATTCTTACAAGCATCGCAAAAAGACAGAGTTCCTGAGACAAAAATACTGTTTTGATGACAAATGTTGAATATAGACATACAGTCTTTTGTCAGTCTAAGGTTTCTATGAGTTAAATTATATACAAATTTCAGGATTAGACATTAAGGAAACTTATCATATCATAATAATGATAACAAAAATGATGCTTTCATTGCTTTCAATCTAAATTGATGAATAGCATTTGAATTCATGTAAAATAACGTCAGGTTTAATTTTGTCTCCTCATCTCCTGAAATCAAATCTCCGCCCTTGTTCCTGCTCCTGTGGTAAAATACGCTGCTGCTGAGGCGTCCCTTGGTTCTTCTGCACACAATTAATCAGTTTAATATACGACCCTGACTCAACAAGCTACAACGGACTCAACAGAGATGTCTTCTCTCTTGCATCAAAAATTTACCTCTCTCTACGAGAGGAGCACATCATCAGGGCCTCACAAATCCAGTTACACTTGCTAAGCAGAGCTGCTCATGCACAGTTTAATGTAATTTACTGACAATTAATGGAGCTTGTGTTGCTGGAGCGCTCTGTTCGGACGAGAACAGCTGAAAACCGGCATGTAACAGAAACAGGATGTCTGGTATAGACAGCTTTCATTAGTGATTTTCTCCTTGTTCCTCCATAGATTTAGAAAATCAATTTTTACAATGACATCAACACGGCATTATCATTATCTGCAAATGTTGTCATAAGTACAAATCAAATGTGGGGTTCAAGAGTTCAGCATATACAGTTAATTATTCCCAGAGTGTAGATTTTGTAAATTCACCTTCATCTCATAGTACCTCAGTCACAATGCAATGTCTTAATTAAACACTGTATGTTCTGTTAGTCACCATGAGATGCAGTTTTCTACTTCAGCCACTCTACCATGCTGTGTCAGCACAATTTACTGCCTATAGATCCACTTCATGGACGATCTATAAAGTCTGGCGTGCTCATGCTCACACAGCTGTTAGAAACTGTTGCACAGGGAGAAATTAAAGGGCCAAGCAAACAGGGATCTATAAACATATTATGTCCTGTTGTTAATGGAAATGTCATCAGCAGAAGTCTCACAGCTCTATTGAGCGATGAGCCAATTTCCCCGACTGTCTCTCCAAACCACTCGCATGTAAAACGGCAGGAAAGTACGCAACAGTGGCGCCAGTTTGCCACCAAAAACAAAACGACCAAATTTTCCAACCAATTAAATTTAAAAGCCTCTAATCCCATTTTTGAATGGACCAAAGTAAAATGGGATTTGAGAGTGGAAATGGAGAGAGTGTCTCTTGGAGGACGAATGGCAACCCATAAACATTTACTGTGTGGGCCGGTTCCCGCTGATCACTGCCCCCTCTCTGCCCTTATAATCCACCGCTCCACATTAAGTCAGTGTTTGTCTCTGAAGCCTGCATCCGTGGCCGACTGACCGTGACACTGACCACAGTTCGTTCCTGAGGCTGCTGCACCGCTCAGTCACCGAAAACTCTGTGAGTCACTGAATGTGGGAACAAGGAACCTTTGATTTTGTTGTGATTCAAAGTCATGCAGGAGGAAGATTGACATTACGTTATAAACCATGAGTTGAGTTGTTATCAGAGTGACTGACTCTCAGATCAACTGTATCGTCACCATTTTACCTGCATGTTAGTGAAGAGACCTTGTCTCATCCAAAGCTCTCATGATGGCAAAAGAGGATTTATATAATAGTTTACAGCATCTTTACATTTATATAAAGATGGACAACATGGCCCCTGGTGGCTGCAGCATAGGTCATTGGTCAACCCTGCCTCCCCTATGTTAGTGTTAATCAAATTTTTTTTTCCAAAAGATGTTTAAGGTATTTCTTATTACAGTGGTGTATGTTCATTTGCTAATTTGTCCGGTAAGTTTGGTGATTTGATGCCGTAAAAACGTAGTGAAATGTCGCGATTTACTGACTCATGATCAGCACACAACAGCACAGACTCCACACGACATCATCGGCCAAAGATGGCAGGGTTGGTGTCTGTGATATTTTAAAATCATTTCTGGCCTGTATTCACAAATTACAATTTGCCTGAAAGATCTTAACAATCTGTACAAGGTGCGACATCCATTGTCTTTATTTTTCAATAGGTTAAAGAAAAACTACCAAAAAAACTGAGCTAGTGTCTAACATAAAAGGAGGGGTGTATCAATGTTCAAAGTATTCATGCAGTCTGTAGTTTACAGCCATGGCTACCATGCAGCTCTGGGGCTGTACTCACATCTAAACACATTTCAACTTCTCGATAAAATTACAGTTACATTGTTAGTCTGACATGTATGAGTGCACTTACTTTTCAGCCTTAATTCCCATTGCAACTGACTTGTAATAAAATACAAGCAATAAATCAAATAATTTGTGATTTGGTAGATATCGTTCAATATTCTCACACTGCAATTATTATATAGCTTGAGTGGATGTTATGAACAAATACATACTCCTCAGTTCACATTTTAACGTGGTATCCTGCCCTCTTGTTACTGTATTGGTTCTTTGTGGCTCAGTTCAGACTCCTAGTGGAGAAAACTGGAAACACTTCATGTCTCTGTTTCCTCTTGCTTCAGATTCAAATTGAGTCAGTGGAGTGCTGTGAAGCTGCACCACTGTTTGCGTTCAGCTTTGTGGGTTTTTTTTTGTTTGTATTACAGCCTCCTCAGACCTTATAATTATTTTGTCAT
Source organism: Paralichthys olivaceus (assembly GCF_024713975.1). Lineage (NCBI taxonomy): Eukaryota > Metazoa > Chordata > Actinopteri > Pleuronectiformes > Paralichthyidae > Paralichthys > Paralichthys olivaceus. The sequence continues at coordinate 15,074,910 of NC_091104.1, read as the reverse complement.
CCGAAAGGGGGGAGATACCATCCGAACCCAGCCGCCTTGATGGAGCGGCCCTCACCTGCACGAGTACGCTTGAGATGACGAGCAGCGACAGCGAGGCTCCTTTATTGACAGGTGGCCTGCGGTCTATTTTGAATTGCTCTCAGACATTAACCCAGTGACCTATATTTCACGAGAATGACACTTGAATGAACTGACACCAGTTGGCATGGCAACCTCATATGAGTTAGTGCTGTGTGGACAAAACCTTTGTATCCAGAAATGTAACTGAGCATCACTTAAAAATTCCACAGGTATCAAATCCTGTTTGGTAAACACAGTTTCTGCTGGAGCTATAGCTTGAATGCATAATTGCTCATATGTTTGTATTCTACCATATGTATTTATTAGTTTTATTACCTACTTAACCTGGGATTCTTTTCATATAATTTAATGTGATTTTTCTCATTGGTTTTCTCATTATCTCCCGTCCCCCTGGAGAAATGGTGATCACAATATGCCCAGGTTTAGTAAAGAAGCAGAAAAGGCTTTTCAGAAGACGTGTTTAGCAGGGAGTATCAGAGAGTGTGTGGGAGAAGGTGACAATCTCAAATAGCCAGCAGTTACATCTGAGTGGCTGTCACAGATGACTTACAGTTTGTAATAATCCGATGAATTCAACGGTCAGATGTAAATTCTGTCCTCTGACACATAATGTCTTCTATTAACTAACTGCCCACGCACAGAAACACGAAGCCTGACTCTGTTTTTACCCACAGACGGCCCTGTGCTCTCAGAATGAGTGAAGAAGGCCATGAGACACGTGGACCTTCATAGATTTATAGCATCAATTACTTCTCTCAGGTGAGTTTTACCCGATTTACTCAGATTTATAAACCCTTTAAATTTAGGCTAATTCTTAACAGGTTGTTGAAAACCAGTCATGAATAAAGACTTAGTACTTCTGCCTCATATCAGCATTAATCAATAGAGTTGGAATACATTTATTGTTCTTTTGCTGTCACTTAGAATTGATGCTTCTATTTTTATGAAAGTCATTCAAACCATATTCATCAGAGAATAATTAATAAATCAGACATTTTCAGGGAACTCATATCTATGAGCGTGTGTTGATTGGTGTGGGTCCAAATAAAAATCAAGTGAATTTAAATGTTGTATCTCAAGGGAAGTGGGCCTTGGTGGAAATATGCACTGTGAGTTGAAGAGTCTGAGAGTGTTTAACTTCCATGGATTGTCCATTAGGGGGTGCCAGAGTGGAGTAAAAGATAGTGAGCTCAGCAGAGAGGCTGTATGTAAGACATTCCCTATAATCAACAATTCTTCATGTATAGATTTGAACTTGAATTGTCTGTTTTCTTTAAGGACTTTTAAAACAGGTCTGGCTCAAGGTTTGTTGTGTGTACTGTATGTGACAATGAAACAGGATTGGTGTAATAACGCCTGCACACCTTTAATTGTACAAAAAGGTGGCTGATAAGTGAGTTTTGGGGGGGGGCTTTGTCGTTCAATATTGAAGGACGGCATTTACTTCCGACTGGAAGATGGGACCAGAAAGAAATCATAAAAGAGAGTGAGGTGATGTATAGATGTGTCAGGGTCTGAGCTGGGAGACTTGCATTGCTGTGTTTACCTGGACAGTGTTCAGTAAAAGTCAGTGGGTCAGATAATTGAGTAAAAAGAGACAGATGGTGGCAGCATTTACTGCTGATTACATGGAGGTCATAAAGTGCCTCTCAGTAGCTGGGGGTGTGAGGTCCAAGCGTATAAACCTGCCAGAGCCTGAGTCTTCCAGGGATGCAGCTGCACCTGCTGGAGAGTGGACGGGTTTTTAACTGTGGGCCAAGACGACAGGCTCCAACTTCCAGAATACACACACACACAATGTAGATGATTTAACAAAGAGTTACGGTTTCATGTCTGTAACAATGCATGTTGTGTTTTCCACAAACTTCTACATCAATATATGTTGCTGCAGCCCTGCAGGCCAGGATCACTCTGGTGCTTTATACCAACACAGAATACTTGATTTTCTCCTCACATCATTGAAGCTAGCTTACTCCAGCGAGGGACATATAGCCACTGTCACTCACACGGGGTAAAATATTCTATACCTCTAGGCTGCAGCAAAACTGCATTGAGTGGCTGTATGTGCACAATGCAGGAAATATAAATAGTATATGCTGATTTAGGGCCATGCGCAGTGTCGTGAAATGACAAGAGGACACGGGAGAGGCAATGTTCCTCTGCAGAACTGCTGGACAGTGCAAAATGCATTATTCTAACAAATGGCCCACTGAATCATCTGAGATCCATAACCTTTGTCGTATAAGTCAAGGAGTGGAACGTGCAAATATCCACAGACTTTCTCTAAAGTGGAGATGTGGAGATTTTCAGAATAAAAGAAAAGACCATGTTTGATTTTAATCAGAAAAAGAAGATCATAGCAACATCACGAGTTTTGTAGTTACTTTATTTGCAAGATGCAATTATTTCATGTGGGTGTATTATTCAGCTCAATATGTGGAACACTGTAAATATGGATTACACAAAGCATTCACACTAATTGAATATATTGAGGTTTACTGCGCTGCAATAAGCAGCTGGTGTTAGATTTATATCTGTGGGAGAAGCTGTTTCGTTCTGCTTAGCATTCTGTTGCAGGAGCTGCTCACCATTCATTTACATTAGTCTGCTCTATTGGCTTCCCTGGGTACAGCTGTAGTGGACAGTGTTTACTGATCACTCTGATGTATTTGTCTACCGACTCCATGAGACAGGTGATCAATATTCCAACTACAGGTAGATTTCCATTCTTCCACTGTAGAATGGTGGACATCAGTCAGTATCTTTGTCAAAGTGACTGTCGGCACATTTACAAAAAAGGTGCGAGCAGATGATCTACGTCCGTGTGGTTCCAGCAAGTCAAATAAGTCAATCCTCCAGCCTGTAAATTTATATCAGGATGTTAGAAAACCAGACAGACGTTGGTAAAATGCAAATCTTCACCACGACCGAACACTTGTCCAGCCTCCGATATACACGGGTTCAGCCACATGCGTTTTTCACAGCAACCATTTTGACTTGTCATAGCAAGAAAAGCACAGGTTACTACTGCTTTTCAGAACATTTATGATGAATCTGTTCCCCAGAAAATCATCACAGTGAGGTTACACAATAGGACAGGGCCCTGAAACTGAAGCAGATACATTGATTTTTTTACAGACCTTCTGTGTCATTTGCAATTTCTACAGACTTGTCCTGTATTTTTTAGACTCCCTTTGTATTTATTGTAGCAATAAAGGACTGAATCACCAGATCTCAAAGTGACCCTTGGTCCATGGCGTAGCGATAAACATATTACTAACAATTACAAAGTAAAGAAAATTGAATATTGACAGCTACAAGTATGAGGTTTTCTTCTGACATACAGTTTTGTTCTGTTTTGGCCTCTATGCACTAGTGTATTATTTTGTTATTATAAAGTTAAACATATCACCTAAGAATTATTAAGTATTCTGTTTGACTCCTCACACTGATAGACTCCAAAATACTATAAAGGACTTACATTGATGTTAACAGAATATAAAGCTTTTTCTACTGGAAAATGTGCATTTGCGATAATGGAAAAACAATAATACAATAACAATAATAATAATAATGACAATAGGAGGTTCATTAATGGACTTCCCAGAAAAAAAACTCCAACTCCATGGTGAATTACTTTTATTTTGTATTTACACATTTGTTGTTCTCAGTTCTATACTTAAAAATGTAAACTGGTTGAGCATAATAATTCCTTCAAAATATAAAAAGGTTGCTTCAGCACAAACTTGTGTATTCAGTTTAATCTGCTTTTAAAAAACAGAAAAAGTTAGTTCACATAAAACCTTCACATCTCACCTGGTAGAGCTGGTGCCCCGTAATGAGGCTACAAGCCTCTCCAGCGGCCTGAGCTCGATTCCATCTTGTGTCCCTTTGCTGAATGTCACCCCCTGTTCTCTCTCTGTCCCTCATTCACACTCTGTCCTGTCAAATAAAGCAGCCAAGAGCTAGCAAAAGCTTTTTTCATGTTACTTACTCCCCAACATAAACAAACATGGCAAGCACAGTGATTATATGATATTACATATTGTCAAACTGTCATCATATCAGATATCATATTATGCCGCATTATATGGTTAACACTTTTTTTTGGCGGTTAACAGTCGCAGTCCTGCTCGAGTGGGCTTCCCTTTGTTGTGCGGTTGTTGTCAGATGTTGTTAACATGAAGACGACAACTTGGAGCACATCTCCCCACAGCTGATGTGTGTCTGATCAGCCTGACTGGCCTGTAATAAGGAAACTGAGCCCACTCTTTTTCATTTCCAGACGATGGGCCTGCAGTGTCCCTTCAACTCAATCGCATCAGAAGCTCTGTTCCTGCGTTCCGACGCCACAGCGCATGCAGTGAATACAATCACTTGTGGGTGACCCCACTCCTGTGGATGGAGACAGTAATGTGGCCTGCGTCAACATAATCAAGTCCCACGGCTGCTCTGGATGCTGTTAGTCCTGAACGAGCACCGTTTACAGCTCCCTGAGTCTGACCTGCCAGAGCAAGTTTAATACTGTGATCCCCCCCCCCCCCCCATTCACTGGCGTTCACAGCCATTAAAATCCCATTTTGCTTAGCTGGGTGCAACGGACAGTAATGGAGACTGACTCTGCCCGTTTGCTTTGTGTTACCCCCCCCATTCATTTCCCCCCAGTCACCACCCTCGTGTCCAAATGGAGTGAGGGTGGGGAGGGGTGCTGCTCTCAAAGTCGGGAGGCATTCATGATCCTTTAGATCATCAGAGCTGGGGCCACATCTCTTCTTCTCTGCTCCCTCACCCTCTCCCCAGGCACAGATTGGCCTCACATTAACGTTGATTAGCAGAGTGTGAAGGGAAGCGAGCAAACATTCAGAGAGGGCACTCCTCGTGGATAAATATTTGTTGTCCTTGTTTGGATAGTCTATCGTAATGACCATGTGTATACATCAGCTCTCCCATTTGCTTTTAAGACAATTTACAAAAGCCTGGTTCCTCTGTGGTGATGTAAAACATGCTCACGCAGCATTCGCCGCGGTTTGGATGCTCTCATGCACTCCTCATTTATAAATCATGTGGCAGCAGGACTTGAAATGATTCTCTCACAGACTGTGGATGCACTGTACATGATGCACAGCTTGGTGAATGCACAGCAGCAGGGACATTTTGGCTTAACACTGGATGAAATTTGAGTTTCACTGAAAATTATATTTATGTATAAAATACAGAACATGTGCACACTGTTTGCTTTTCATCATCAAAACAAACATCCTTGCAGTTTCCCTGTTGTAGGATTGGAGAGAGACACAATGTGCTACACACACTCTGGCGGAGCTACTGTGTGAGAGCAGAGCAGGGATTGGTGCAGAGCTCTGCCAATCAAACAGCAAATGCTCTCAGACTTCCTCTGTCCTCCTTTCCTGGTGCAGCCTGGGAGGAGGGAGGGGAATGGATCTTTTCAGTGTGAGTCTCCGGAGCTCCCTCAGCCGGCTCCTCACCACCTGTCCTTGACTTACTGTGCTCAGACGTGACTGAGAGAAAGCTGCTCACTGATCCTCCAGCAGCCTTTGTTTTGTCTGTGTCGATGCATTTTTTCTCTCCACCTCTCACTTGGTGTGTGGCTGTGTCTTTCTACCTGTGGTGCCTTCAGTGGAGTGGCGTGAAGAGCAGCGTTCGTCCTCAGCTGCTGGAGCTCTGATGGGAGGCAGTGCTGGCTCTGGCTGGGACTGGGGATGCTGAACAGGGGGAGGGAGGGCCTGTTCGAGCTGGGACAGCAGCTCCAGCAGCAGGGGGAGTACCAGGCCGCCCTCCACTGCTTCCTCAGCTGCCTGCTGGGACTGACCCATGTGCAGACCTTCACCTCTCTGCCCAACTGCCTTCACCAGGTGAGCCACATGAGGACTGGGAGCACACACACACACACACACACACACACACACACACACACACACACACACAACCCTGTACATCCTCACTACATCCGTCTACAAAATGTGCTGTCTCGTGTTTGCACAGCTTATCTGCATCACTTTTCCTTTCGAGCATCATAAACAGGATGCAGTCAACCTTTAGCTCAAACACCAATGTCAAATCTAACAGCACAGTCCGTCATGTGTCCCAGTGTTGACACATACGATAATATCTGCCTCAGAAGGACTGTGCATGCTGCTAAATGAGGTGTTTCATACTGTCTGTTCTACTGTGTGTGTGTTTGTGTGTGTGTGTGTGTGTGTGTGTGTGTGTGTGGGCTATGTTTTGCTATTTCTGAGGTCTCGGACATTAGTGTTTTGGTATCACAGGTTACACACTGAGATACTTTACAAGGCCCATCCAGCAAAGACAAATCTACAGTTTTCGTTATGTTTAGTGAAGGAACGTCTGTGATGTCAAAACACGGCCTTTACTCCAGAACTGTGGAATGCCTGGTATGATGTCGACTACAATGATGGGGCTGTGAGGAGAGCTGAATTACTTGTTATGACAGCCCATGACATCATCCATACACACACACACACACACACACACAGGAATCTTGTTGTAAATTAATGATTTAATGCTCATCCATGCCCTGTTTTTCTGTGCTTCACAGATTGCAGAGCTCTTCATCACTGAAAAGAATTGTATCCTTTCTCCGCTCGCTGTCACACAGCTGACTTTTACTTCCACTGTCCCATAAGCGTTAGCAAGCGGCTAACTATAAAACTAGCATTCTATTCCTGAGAGGTGAATGTGTAAAGGATTGTGATTGGAGGCGGCTGTTGCAAATTCCAGCACAATGGAGCATGTAGAGCCTTTATGGGAAGCTGTGTAAGGCGAGAGGGATGAGTGGATGTCTTTGGGCAAGTTCATAATAACAGGTTTGTCCCAGAATGCCGCACGTTGTGTGTGTCGCTCAGGTTGTGTCTGTCTCTTAAGAGGATTTGTAGGCTCTTATCTCCACACAACAGAGTGGGAGAGCACTAATTAACCTGTATCTGCACTGACTAGCCCATGCATCGCCAATTCACTGCCTCTATAAACTAAAGCATAGAGGTAATAGAGAGGTGTTAGGTTTCAGGATAGATTACCTCCACGGCTCCTCTCCCCCGTCACTGAGACACTCCAACACTTAACTTGCCAGCTCATGTTATCTACCTCGGCGAGGCTCTTCCCCCCCCTCACTGTCCGTTTTCCAAAATAGGTCAATTTGCTGAGCTGAGCTCCACCAATAGCCTTCAGAGTCCCAGAATGAAACGGTAGCTGCTTAAGAGGGTCGTCTACCATGACGGGGGGTTAAATCTTTTGACATACAGTCCAATATTACATCACATCATCAATAGTAATGGTGTCATGTTGGGTCATCTGTGGCGTTTTTATGTATGATACAGTTACCATGTTATGTTCTGTACTTGTAGTGTATTAGATTACAGCCATGAGAACGTAACCACATCTTACACTGTTTCATGTTTGAGGAGCAAAGAAGAAATATTTACACTAGGATGGCACTTAGTAGAGCGTATACCTCTGCCAAGGCTAACGGTCTCTCTCGAATTTCTGGGTCGGCCTGTTTCATGTAATTTTCATGGAAATAAATTCAGAAGTTGTTGTGTAATCCTGTATTGCATCAGATACAAATGCCATGTAGCCAGAATTTTTATTTAAACTGTTAAAAACAATACCAACACAGGCGAAATACCCCTTCTATTAAATTACTTAACTTAAATTTGGATCATTATCCAGGTCTGCACAAAATTTCATCTGTCAGATTTTTTTCCAGATAGATCTCTGCATTATTTCTTGAGAAATGCAGAACAATTTGGGAAAACCAAATGTTCTCACAATGTTAAAGAAAGAGAAAATAGATTGCACCAAAATGAAACTTGACCCATACCTCATCATTACACCAAGTTTCATGGTAATCTGCTCAGTAGTTTTTGCGTAGTCCTGCAAACAAACAAACAAAAACATAACCTCCTTGCCAAAGGTGATAATGACGTTATATTATTTATTGAAGTATATAAAAGACATAAAACATATGTAATCAGAAAACAAACAAGAGAAGATAGTGTATAAACAAATAACATCATTATTTAGTATTAAAATTAGTTTTCTGTTAATGATTGTTGTGTTGTTTAAAAAGATTTGGACCTTTCCCATGAAATGTTTCCGGCAGTTCCTTCAGTTTTGTAAAGCAGCGATGTTGTGATCTCTGAGATGGTCCCTCAGAGAGGAGGGTGAAGGGTTGTCATGCTCAAACTGGAAGCAGGATGTGGGAACTTAAGCTAATTCACAAGAATGTTTACAACAACTCTCTGCAGTGTCTCCTCACATGTCGTCTCTCAGTCTGACCAAAGCCACAATTAGTAAACAAAACTGAATCATCCTATTCATAGAATCCTGATTCCATCATGTTCCATTGGCTTTAATCCAGACAAATATGTGCAGTTGATAGTGACCGTGACCGCTCAAGGTTTGATGTGCTGTTATCAGAGCGGGTAGCTTGTGCACAAGTGACCTCTGTCCAAAGCCAAAAGCTCTTTTGAGTGTTTACTGATACATGTTTCATGGAAAGTCTACTGACCTGGAAAAACTGACTTCAGTCTCAAATAAATGAGAATTCTCGATAATAACCTGCACATTTACTATGTTTAGGTCAATATTCATCTTGGAAACTAGTAGATAGTCATAAGACCATATATAGTTGTCTCACATTTAAAGGATCTATTGGCAGAAATTGAATATAAAATACTCCTAGTGATGTTTTTACTGGTGTTTCATCTAAACTGTACAAATTGTTGTTTTCTTTATGCTAGAAGGAGCCCTTTTATATCTGCATTGGAAGCGGATCCTCTCAACGGAGGCCTTCATGTTTTTGACTGTAGTCCAAACTGGACATACTTAACACCTGAATGACAACTGAAGGCTTCACAGGTTTGCAAGGGGAGGGTGAGGTGAGGGGTATTAAGCTGCAACTGTACCACAAACATTCCTGGATCAACCCTCTGATTAGGCTCAGAACAAAAAGTTTATGAGTTCTTTCTTCTTGGCCTGTGTCCCATCTTTCCACCAACTTTAATGGAAATCCATCCAGTTGTTTTTGTGTCATCTTCAAACACAAAAATAGCCTCCTTGGCGGAGGTGATGAAATACTACAGGAAAACCCAGTTCCTCTAGAGAAGACTGAGACAGTGAACTCGGTGAGGTTATACAGCAGATCAGATGTGCATTTTGAAGGTGCCTGTGTAAGTTCCTGTCGAGGTTTGAAGTGCAGTCCGATTACAATTCAATGCTGTGTGTGTGTGTGTATTTGTGTGTATGTGAGGTCAGCCTGGTCCCTGGAGAGGATTGCGTGAGGTTCCTGTTGTGGCATTGTTGTGGTCCTGCCAGGCTAAGAATAGCCGGCAGAAGGAGGGCTCTGACCTTTGATGAAGACTGTTCCTAATCCTCGCTCCCATGTGCTCACACTCATACTCATCTTATTTCAGGCCGGCAGGTGACTCCCTGGAACTGCGACACCGGGAATAATGCATTTCTAATCATCCTTTAATTTCTCTCAGGATTCATTCAAAACATCAAAACCACATTTGTGCTATTGTGCGCAATAATGATGTAAATCCCAGGGAGTTTCATGTTATTAAAAAAGCTGGGTTTTCATGATGGGCTGCTCTGACATCTCTTAATGCACTGTACACTGAATTATTCACATGTACATCTACTTTCAACATCCATCCTTTAGCATCCACCATCTTTTCTGGTGTCTACTCACCATTAACATTATTACTTCCGCCAAGGAGCTAATGGTTTCCCCCTGTGTCCATTGGTTTGTTGGTTTGTATATTTGTTTGTTTGCAAGCAAGATTACACAAAACCAATTTAAGAGATGTTCATGAAACTTGGTGGAAGGCTATAGTATGTGTCGATAAAGAACTCAATCAATTTTGGTGCGGATCAGGACCATGTATGTATTTGCTTCTTATATTGTTCTATCTTTAATATTTCTGTATGAAAGCTGTCTTTTTGGACCACATTGTGTTTACAGTTTTAATGCTAACAGTGTCTTAGTTTACTCAGTGGATGTGTAGTTTGCCTTAGTTTCGGTTTGTTCAGTAGTGTGGAGAGCTGACATTATTCTCCTGGTGACACAATGAAGGAAACCAGCTGTTTCGGTTTTCATCTCCAAGATTAACTGTTCTCCTGTGGAGAGTGGAAAACTACTGCCCATCTTTACAACCTCAGTTTAATACTGTAAATATATTGAAGTATAATTGGCAAGTATGGTCATCGAAAGTGAAGTAGCTCGAATGGAACAAATGTTGCTTTACAGATGAGAGCTCTGGTGTTAAGTAGGACATTTACTTAGGCAGGGCTGTGTTTATTTTAAGCATTCCTCGTCCCATTGGTCTTTAAATTCACCTGACAAGCATCAATGGTGTCATTTTACCGCGGCACGGACACAACATGATAGAAATGCTTTTGACTAAGTGAACAGGCTCTATTTTTAGGTGGTTTTAAATAGAGTCTTTGAATGGAAACAAAAAAAAAACTGGTATTCACATAAATCAGAACGAGGCTGGACAAAGCATGGAAAAAAAGACAGAGATACGAAATATAATCAGTTACAACTGTATTTTGAGTTTCAGCAAACATAAAGTTACAAAAAACAGCAGATAACAGCACAAAAACAATGGAGTTAGCCGCCTGTGAAATCTGTGTTTCCTAAATCAAACCTCAACAATCTGCTTTGGGTTACCGCGCTCTCCGCTTGCCCCCAAAAGGGTCATCCTCAGAGGGATGGAAATAAAAAATAAAAAGGCTGCGTTCGAGTTGGGCAACAAGGCTGTTTTTAACATCAACAACTGACTAATCCCATTGACAACTGAGACCCATCCTTCACCCATATAAACAGATGGGAAGGCCCTCCAGTTCATCCAGGCTGAAAAAATGTTCTATGAGGTGGCACTGATCGAGCTCACAGCTCTTCAGGGCAGCACAGGCAAGTACTTCTGACATTATGTTACTGATGAATATACTTTTGTAAATATTAACGGGTATGTATATTGTTCAGCTTCTAATAAATCATCTTCTTTGAGGGTGCATGTTTATCTTCCTTTCATTTTCTAGGAAGCTTCCTAGACAACCGTGATTATACAAATAGAACTTAATCTCTTAGGAAACTTTGAAGAAATTAATGGGAAATCATGAGGACATTATTAATATTCAAATTGATTATTAATATTTTCTTATGATATTCCTCTGAAAGGTATGTAAATCTGTTGAATCTCATTTCATTTTAGATTTTGAGACTGTTAGTGAAGCTGTTCACACTCTGTTTGTATTTGGCAGCTTTCCAGAGTCACTTGTAACCTGCTACAGACTAACCAGCAAATAATACACTCACTGTTTTTCTGTAACTCCTCCCAAATCTGTTACTATTAACTTATTAAGCGGATATGAAATGAAGTCTCATTTCATCCCGTTCCATCTTTGTTTACGATAAACCTGGTGGAGCTTTAAATGAGCATTCACCGCAAGGCCGCTCATTCATCACCTGCTACTGCCGCCGCTCCAGACGTCTACCTCTTCCTCTGTGTCTGCTGCTGAGGCAGCAGTGCAGCGTAGCGTGGGCACAGCGGAGGTCGGAGACGGGCGTAGTGGAAGACAAATGGCCGCACTTTACACTATCTCATTAGGAGCCATGTGTCGCCATAGAATACTGAGGCCCCTGATTCAGCACTCACTCAGATTGAATGCTGGACCCCTCCAGGGGCAGAGCTGGCGCTGGAGCTGCACTTTACAAGCTTCCTTTCTCTCCCCCAGTGTATTCTCAAATACATCCTCCTCCTGTTGGTCCCCACTGACAGCTGTTGTGATTGTCATTCTGTGGTTCTTAGAATGCAAACAAAAGTCTTTACCATTTCCCATGATTTATTTGCCTTCTCTCTTTGCACGAATTGCAATCCCAACCCATTTCCTCCTCCATCATTGTGTGCTTGGTGTGTCCAGTACAGACTGTATGTTTGTGGTGTGTCACCATGTGCATACGTGTGTGTGTCTCAGTGTTCCAGTGGGCGTGGCGAGTGTGTTGTTTGACTCACTTATCTGCTCTCTCCTGCCCTTATCTCTGCTCTCTCAGTTCCCGTCCTCAGTCGGCTCCACTCTGCTGCTCAGGCTTAAAGTCTGCAGCAGTGCACCGACAGGCTGTGCCACATACTCTGGCTTTTTTTTTTTTTCAAACACCGTGCAGTAGCAGAGAGGAAATAATAGTGAGGAGAGAGGGATAGATAGCAAGACTTGAGTGGTTACTGACTGTGATTCCATGCCCTGTGTGTGTATAACAGGGCCTCAGGAGGAGGCTACGCTGGGCTCTGCAGGATGGACGTCCCCAGAGGAGCTGTCGGAGCAGGCCTCCCAGGCTCAGCACCTCGAGCGGCTGGCTCAGCTCTGCATCATGAGCAAACAGTAGGTAAAACTGTGTCCTGCTGTAATGTTTGTTATATCTTCTGTAGGCTCATTATGAGTAGGTTTAAGGTTACTTTTGCCAATTTATATAGGGTTAAAATACAGTATGTATTATTTCACATCATATATGTGAGTGGTTGCTTTTGGCCTTTTATCATTTCATAGAGCTTAAGTAAATATGGTGCAGATTCAGGTGTAACTAAGCAAACAGTATATTGGTTGTTATCAGTTTTATTACGTAAGCAGCTCAGTGTGATATGACAGATAATGTTAAATAAAGTAAACATATCAGACAGAAATTAATTTTAAATAAATATTTTACAGATTCTTACTTGGTTAAAATTGTAAGACAGTTAAACTATGTATATATTTGCTTTTATTAACATTTCATGAGTGCAAGTCAATTTCAGTACAAGTCAACATTGCACTTCCTCTGTCACAGATGGGACATTTTGGTTACAGGCTAAAAACAATGTGAGCGTTTACACCTGCATGTCCACACATTCGTCTTTCTGGAGTGGAAATTTTCTGAGCGAGATAAATTCAAGCTCCAAGTATTTTTAGCCAGAGTTGAATTTCCCTGTAGATGTAGAGAAAAGAGACACCGCACTCAACGTGAGTGTTACAGGAGGAACACCTTAACAGGATCTGGTGTCTCCTGTTGCAGGGGTACTTTGTTAGGCCATAGCTTGCACCAATTTTCTGTGCCCCTGTTGTCAACTGTTGAGAATAGGTCATTTAACCTGACTGCCAGGGTGACAGAGGGCAGGAGGTTTGCTCTAGAGAGGCCTTCATTAATGCACAGAGTAAGCAGTAATTAAACTTAGATGAGATGGTTTGAAATAGGATTCTGCTCTTTGATTTCTTGTTGTAGATTAGAGAAATTTACCCAGTGATGAAAGAAAACACAAACTAGAAGAATGGTCTTAAATCCCTCCCTCCACCATAATCTCCAGCCCTGGTTTTTATTTCCTTCCAACAGGAAGTAGTAATACTTCCTGAAACTTTCTGGATAGTTTTTCAGTCGCAGGAAGTTGTTTGAGCCAGCGAAGAGCTTTTCTGTCTTTGCTGATCAGATATCCCCTGAGAAAGACCTAAAGCAGAGCAAACTGACACCTGGCCATTACTAATTGAAAGGGAAGTGTGGGTTTGGAACAGCGAAGCTGACATCTGTCACACTAAACAGAGCTTGCTCTACATCTACAGGCACACGTGAGGGTGTGAGGGTGATGAATGTCCTTGGCTGGCTTTCCGGTGCAGATATGAGGAGAACAGCTGGCAAACTCTCAATGAGACACATCATGTTAACCTAGTTTAGCGCTAAGCAGAGGAGTGGTGGAAGGGCACGAGTTGGTAAACCAACCTGTAAGCCCCATGCCTTCTGTAATTCACCCTGGACAGAAGACAGGGGCAGCCAGCGCTGGCAGAAATAAAAGGTTTAAGTTCCTCCGTAAGGCGCCGGCTGCCTGGAGCCCTGCGCTCTGTCCAATCACAGCACACACATGTTTAGATTCGTCATGCTGCTGCATTCAAAACAATGAAACAGATACACTCACCTTGTAATGCAGCACCGAGCCACTGCACTCGATTAAGATCAGGCGTTGTTATCGTCTTTGGAAAATAGTTAATGTATTTATGTTTTCAGATGGAAGAAGAATGTGCAGATATAATCCATCTGATAATCCAGAGTCATCTGAAGACTGCACATGATTGTTTTAAAGACTGCACATGATTTTACTCCACCTCCACAGAAAAAGAAGTGGTAGTGCAGTTGTTTAATGGTGCTATCTCCTATTGTTTTTCCTTTCAGACCTCACCTCGCTCTGGAATACAGCGGTAAGGTGCGTACGCTTCTTCATTCTCTTTGCTTCCGATTCCGATTTTAGAACAAATACAATAATTTATGTTGCTCAAATGTAAACTCGAAATCCGTCTGAATCTTTCAGGCTACAAAGATCCACCAGAGGGCCTTTGGTAATGACCACCCAATCACAGCCAGGAGCCTGGAGCTTATGGCCACCGTCTATGCTGAGATTGGCAAGACTGAATATTCAGGTAAACACTCAGTGGGGACAGAGGTTGGAACAGCAAACACCACTATCATTCTGGAGCAATGTTGCGACATGAGGGGGACGACCGCAGGCAGACTAATAGACAGTGAAAAACAAACATGGCTGCATGAGTCAGAAAACAATAGCTGAGGACGCCTTTCTCAGCCATTTAACACTGTTAAACGCTCAGTCTGACACATGTGAGGCATGACAATACCTGAACAGTGCTGTTAATGTCAAGACCATTAACGTACTAGATACTTCCATTAGCCTCTAAACCTCAACCCATTACATTGTTAAATTAATCAAAACTTGCTTTTATTGGGGACACGAGTGGTTTTATGCAGAGCAACAAAAAGAAGTGTGACAGTTTGAGGGCACGGTGCTGTTGTACAGTACGTGTGTTTGCTGGGCTTGCATTAAGAGAGAGCAACACTGACTCTGAACTTTCTGCATTTTTGTGAACACTGCTGTAAAATACAAAAAACCCAGCAGTATGAAGAAACCAGCCTTGTTGTTGAGTCAGCTTTCAGAGTCAGTGGAGCTGAACACAACCAGCTGCATGAAGACAACTGCATTCAGCACACACAGACACAGATTTACTGTTATTCCTTGTTTTTCCACCTCGGAGGGTGAACATGTGTGGGGGTCAGAGAGCGGTTATAGTTGTTGCTGCACATCAGTCCACACGTGCACACTTCTCGTGACCTTTTGCTTTGTATTGTACACAGAGAAATCCTCTTTGACCCACAGCGCAATGCTTTAAGTGAGAAGTGCTTACAGCTGTTTTACCCAGATTCCTCTCACTGAGTCAGTCAGCCTCCATCTGCTGCCAAACTATTTGTGTTTGAATTACACTTAATCAGATGTACTTAGACTCTACGTTATGTAGCAGTGTGTGGGAATATTTTGAGATATTCTGAAACGTAGTACTTATTTTAGCAGCTGAACATCATGGTTCACTTTTTTAGACACGGAAGTCCATTAAAATGTATTGCTTACATTTAAAAATTTTAACACCATCATTAAAACACCAAGAGGCAGCATATAATAACTGGCACTGTCAGATCCAAACAAATGGGGGGCAGCATATTACTAGAAAGTACAGGTGAAACAAGGAATTGCAGTCTTTGGTCTCTTCTCCCCACGTTCATTGCCAGTGGGCCTCTGCATCTGTGGGCCATCATCTCTGTGCGTGTCATTGAGGGTGTCCATGACAGTGCACCATGTTCATGTTTGGGGACTTGGCTCACTGGCCAATCACAACTGTTGACAGGTTGACAAACTTGCATGGATTAGGTAACAATGTTTTCCTCATAGGTTTGCATTGTTATCTGATTATGAAGCTGGTTGTTATCTTCAGTTAATGTTAGACTGACGCTGACGACGATTTCAAGCCCACGCAGAGACAGGGAAGATGTGTTTAGAGTAAAGGTGGATGGCTGCAACACATGTTCATAGTTTACTCACAGCTACTTCTCCTCTCATGCTGGACGTAGACCTGAACGCTTCAGTGACTCACTACTGCCTCTTGATTTACAAACTGGTTTTACAAGACAGGTGCGGGCTCGCTGGTTAGAATGCAAACATCAGTAAATACTGTTTCTTCACACTATGTTCAAAATCCAGTTCTTTTTTGAATGTTTGAAATAATTACATATTGCTGCCCTGATGTGGAAAGAACATTTGTAAATTGAAAGTTTTTAAACATAATACATAGAATAACATTCACAGAATCTGTCTCATAAGGAATTATAGCAATAAATAACCAGCAACAAGGAGCAGCTCTGTGTGGAAGAAAAAGACTATGATAAAATGTTAAAAAGATTTGTCCTTCCTCAATCAAAAATTTCAGACTTCTCTCCCGTCAACAAAAAGACATCACCCTCTGTCCTTTTTCGCCCTCGTCCCCCTAATCATCTGGGGTGCTCCTACTGTTAAAGTCTTGTCTTTTATAAAGATTTTTTTTTTTTTTAAATAAAAATACTTACCCCACATTTTTGCTATGTGACTCTTTCTTTTAATCAACCTTAGACCACTATAGTTGTGAATGATTCAAAACAGTAGCAGATTCACTTATCAACTGATTAAATCATTGATCATTCAGACATAATACATTTACATTCAGTTTGAGAGGAGAAACATTCAGACAAAAGAAATGAACCAGCAACAAGGCTGAGTCTTTTTCCTTTTTTTAAATGCGGGATGGTGCATCGACTGTATTTTCAGATGTGTGATGAAATCAATTCAATATGTAAATCTGGTAAATATCTCCAGCTTTTAGTGCAAAGAGATTGAGGATAAAAGAGTTTCTCCGACTTTCCTCGTATCAGTGTTTGTAACTTAAACCTAGTTCTACCTGGAGCCGACAGAGTCAACACTGGTGTCTTCTCTCTGTCACATTTGCATGTTTCACTTTGAATATTTAACTTCGCCTCGTGTAAACTCCATTGTGAGACAGCGCTAGATAACCACTCATGTACCGTGTGGTCATGGTTCTCTTTCTAGACTCCCTGGGTCAGTGTGTGTCTGCACTGTCCAAACGCTTTGCTGCTGCAGAGTCCATCAGAGACACTGTCAACTGTCTTCCTCACTCCCACCGGGAGAAACACTCAGAGGTCCGACACAGAAAGGACAGCCGCCACCAACAGGAGGACACACCGAAACCTAAGGTAAAGCGTCTGCAGGCTTCTCTCTCTGTGTCTCAGCTGTGTGTTGCTGCCCTTAACTGTTTCTCTGGAGCTTGTGATGAGTATTTCTTTTCCTGACTTTTATCTAATGCAGGTAGCCAATGGCAAAGTCCCCACCTCCATTCTAAAGAGGCCAAGTCCCAACTATGGGTCAGATGCGGAGCTGAACCACAGGCGGAAAGGCGAGCGGAGGGTTCGATTCCGAGAGCCAGAGACCACGGTACATGGTGAGAACATTAAGTTGCAGCTGCTCAGAGTCTGTCAGACATGTTTGTACAACCAGAGAAGTTGCACTGCCCTCAGGTGCTGCAGCACCTCCCCCACACTGGATATCATCCACATTGTGCATACCTTGGTTTGCACTGTCCCTCCCACAGTCCACAGACAGGTTATGTTCACTGGAAATCAAAATGTGTCTCTGTATGTTGTGATACTAGCAACGTGTCCAGGGTGTGCCCCACCTCTCACCCATCACAGCTGGGATTGGCTCCAGCTCTCCCTGTGATCCTCTAAGGATAAGCAGTAAAGGTGATGGATGGATTTTCTGCAGCCTGTCTGCAGCTCTACATTTACAGGGACATGTAAAAGAGAATGCACTGACATTGCAACACTATGAAGCCATTCATTTCACAAAATTAGTACCATCCCATTTTAAGTAGTGCCCTCAACCCACATGTAACAGTGTTGTATACCTACTCAGCAGAAAGGAGGGAGAACTGAAAGGCATCAAAACATCCCTGCGTAGCATCGTAAACTGTTTCCCTCTGGGGGATTCTGCACTATTTAAAAATAATGTAAAGCCAAGAGACGTCCAAACATGAGCAAGTGATTCACTCTTCCTGATTAATTATGCATGCAAATGAGGCCCCATGAAGTCTGCTGCAGAGAGATAGCGCAGTGTATGAGGGCCCAGCAGCTGGTTTGTAGCTGCTGTACATCACAGAGGTCGCCTCTTGTTGACTGACTGGCCTGTTTTCTGTCGGCTCCGCAGACATCCCTCGCTGTGACTGGTTAGGTGGTAAGTCTATCTGGAAGTGTGCAGAGCCACTGGGTGCATTTGCATGAGGGAGCTGAAACAACACTGCACTTTTTAATGCTGGATTTAATTAAGCAGCAAGGAAATTAATTTAGTTTAGTGGTGAGGTTTAAATTGTGTTGTTCACTGTTTTCACTGCCATGCCAACTGGAGTTTATTATAACCCACTTTATAATGTGTGGGACACAGAAAGCACAGCTTTGTCTTCTCTACACTCTAGATGTGCCGTCACATTAAATCACAAACCAGTCTCTTCCAAGGTCTTGACAGTAAAGATCTGAGCATGTGATCATTCCAGTCCTCATGTACCAATCGAAACTGTTAAAATCTGTTTCTCCGTACGCAGCCTATGAGACGACGCCGTCCCGCCCCCACCTCGCCCTCTTCACTTGCCTCTTCCTGCTGATGTCATTCCTGGGTGTGGCCATGTACTGCACAGACCGCCGGCGCCCACAGCGAGTGTGCGAGGAGCTGGAGGCCGCTCTGGCTGTCTACCTGCTGCATATGAAGCAGCTGCTGTGGGGCTGCTGGATATGGCTGACCATGCAGTGACTGAGACTGACCACAGGTGGAGACATGGAGCCTTGTTTCATTTTTTTCATTCCCCTCTTCTTTTCCTTTTTATCTTTAAAGACAAACACCTCAGCCGTTTGGAAAGGCTCCGTGCACCATCTGCCGTGTCCAACCACCCTCATGGTGAAAAAGGGAAAAACATATGATCCCAGAAATATGTAGCTTCCATGTCTTTATGTATATACGTATTAAATCCTTATTTAAATTGTAAGGACGTTTTGCACATCTGCAATGTTGATGCTCGCATATAACGCTCACTAAATCACCCCACACGTGATTCTTCAGTTCATGTCATATTGTATGTGAGTGAATGTCCCCATGGAATGCAAATATTTATTTTGTTACCGTACATGATTTGTGTATATCAGATATGACACAGAAGTGAATGTGTATATATGGCTCAGTATACTAAGGTCTATCACAGTATTCAGCCTTGTATTTGCACATAAATGAATGTTAAAGATGTTTGAAAACAGCTTTGATTGGCACGGCGCACATGAGGAGAAGGACAGAGGCGCAGACGTGCTAACAATGATCCGTGAGCAAGAAAACACAGGGCTGCATCACTTCACAGGTTGAATGACTAACAGATGACAAACTCCTCTTTCTTTACAGGCATTATATCGTCTGTGTGGGTGAATGTCGGCTGGTTCCTCCTTCCACTGAGGAAGCACAATATTATCTTATCATCCAAGAGAATATACTCTAACAGAATGAATGCTAATGCTTGTGATCATGCTTCTCTTTATAACCGCTTGAATCCCACAGGATATCCTTTTCCCGAAATGTTATTTATTCTTCTATACTGTATATCTGCATCTACGCAAATATCCAACGTTCAATTATTATTTAGGATTTTTTAAAACTTTTTTTTACCTGTTGCATTTCTATTTAAAAGGAAAACAACAAAATTCAGGTTTCGATCATGATGTCAAATCCTCATCAAGCTTCGGACAAGTGTAAAAAAAATCAAGGATTCACTCCTTGTATCTAAATCCATTAGTTTTTCAGGCCAAATGGAAACATAACAGAATCTTGATGCAATCAAGTATTTAAAACAGACAGATCACCACACAAATGGATTATAGGGGACACACCTCTCATTATGAGCAATAACACACATCAAATAGTTTCCAGTATAACATTCTTCTTTATATATATATATATGTATGTGTATATATATATATACATATATATACATATATATATATATATATATATATATAAAACCTATATAACAGGTTTCAGGGAACTCAGAGGGAAAGTGATTTGTAAGATCTCACATTAGAGCATCAGAGCAGCATGAGGTGAACGACGCCTGTGGAGAAAAAAGAAATACTCTCAACTCTGTACTGTCAAAACTAAACTGTCATTAGCAATAAAAACAATACCCAGTGAACTCATGTCCTGTATGTGCACATTGAGCTTAGAGGCTGCATTTCACCACTGTCCAAACATTTACGGTTACACTTTGAAAGAAGTGCCTTTTTCTGGAGGGTTTTCTCAGTTCCCACTGTTTTTATGATTTCAATTGTTTTGAATAAACTGTCATTGCCTATCAAAGTCAAGCAGCTGACTTGCTTTCTTCACTGTATCCTCTGAGGAAGACGCAGCCTCTCTCACGTACATGCACTGAAACCCAGAGCGTACACACACATCCCCCGAGGAGCTGAGGTGAGTGTGTAACACGTGTGATGCATGATATGGAACGGGGAGAGAGATGCATGCAGGTACATTTGTGCATCTATTCACAGGAAAGCAGAATATTGGTATGTAGCCTATAAAGTATAAGGGAGAAGCCTGAGTTACAATGTGGCACAAGATCGGATCTTTTTTTAATCTCACATAAATAGCTTGAAGCGTTTTTTGGAACCTGCTGGCTGATACATGACAGTCCTGAACTACAGTTTGTCGGTTTTTTATAAAAACACCCTTATGTAACTGTTGTGAATACACTGCAAAAAGCACACACCATTTGACTTTGCTGCAGCATGCAAAGACCTCTCACTTCATCCTAGCAGAGAAAAAAATGTCTAGATAGGAACACATTTATTTGGCGTATAAAACAAAAGGACAATTCTTTACATCTAAAAACCACCCTATGAAATGATCATGCGTTACGTCCATGCAGAAGTTGTCGAGACAACGTGATCCATCGGCCGATCCGTCCAAAGCCATTAATACTCTGCTGCTAAATAGAAAGTCATGAGTTGAGAAAAAGTGGGTGTACATTTCCACTGGATGGTTTTAATACTATCAAAGGCTATAGTTGTGTGTGCACACAGTGGTAGAATATAGCAGGACACTTTGAGGATTAGCAATCACTGGTAGATTTCTGAGGGGGAATCTATCATCTCTGTAGAACAAAGCTAAAACCTGCTGTTTCATTCAATCCATGGTCAATGGGAGCACAAGCCAATAGATTTTGATTGTCTACACAGGCAAACATCGGTGTTTCTTGTGGCAGGTGGAGGATGATGATATACGGTTTGGTGTGAATAACTGTGTCTGCACATCATCTGGCTTTTTTTTTTTTCTAGATGAGGCCGGTCTTGAGGTCGGAGCTGTGGCGCGCAGAGCGACCGAGCAGCAAGTCCTTCTCGTGGATCAGGCTGTCGAGCAGGTCCTCTTGTCTGTAGTTGTGGTAGACCTTGAGGAACGCCATCACTGCGATGCCCAGCCAGGTGAGCCAGGCAGCCCACAGGCCAAACTAAAAGAGAGAGAAGTCAAAAATACAGTATGAGAGATTCTGGCTTTTTTGCTACTCTGTCTGGATGATGCTGTGTATAAAAAAGTTAACTACCTGAGCTATAGCAAACTGGTCATAAAAAGCAGAGTTGTTCAGGCCAAGTTCTAGATCAGTGTCCTGCAGGTCCTCGCAGCTAAAAGACAAGAGATGCACAATAAGAACCACAGCACAGTGGAAATCACAGGATAAAGACATGTCCAAACTATATATTTGGCACCAGCATATCAATAATAGTATCTCACGAGTCAGGACGACGATATATTGCCGTATCTATATTTTGTCCCACCCTTGGTGATGAAATTAAATGTTGAGGTTGGTGTGCTGCTCTCTCACCTGCTGGGCATGGTCCCCCCCTCAGTGATGGAGTCGCACCACAGGTTGAAGCCCACGCTGACGATGGTGCTGGACAGGAAGACTGTGAACACCACCAGGGAGCTGATCAGCAGGTTGAGGAAGGCGTTGAAGATGGAGCTGCGTGCAAAGAAGGAAAGAAACTGTCTAATCTCTGCTGCAGCACTGAAACCATCATTTTTTGTAACATGTAAACCTGAAACACGGTCCAGACTATCACACAGCAGGACTCAGTGCTGATGTCACCAACACCACATGATGTGATTTAGATTTTTTCATGGCAGCACGTGAGTGATTCCTCCATCTTTAAGCATGAGGACTATGACTGGTCATTTTTTGAGCAGGGTTTTCTCTCTGGGTCCTTCCTGCTCACAGCCTATAATGCAGCACATGCATTGTGTAATAATAAGAATAGTGCGCACTCAAGGGCGTGAGAGACGCACAGAAAAGGCACATTAGCATTGGACCTGAGTGCTGCAGCCTGTCATACATGGAGCCTCATGATGGAGCGGACATGTGAGAGGTGTGACTCACTCGTCGTGTCCTTTGCACAGGAAGAAGAGCAGCCTCCACGCCTGCACCGCGGACAGGATGAGGGACGCGATCCCGACGAAAGTGATGAAGCTGCAGGAGGACTCGGGACCCCACTCCTCCACGATGAAGCGCTGCTTCGACACCGTGATGTTCTCGTTCTGCCACATCCCCCGCGTGAACAGCAGGCACCTCCCGCCGAAGTCCTCCGTGTTCTCCGACAGAGGCACCACGGCGATGAAGCCGAACACGAAGGCTAAGAAATAGAGGATGCACTGGGCGAAGATGAGATTATCGAGGGCCATCTTGCCCCCTCTGTCTGTTCTCTGTGGATGAGCTCTCTCTCTCTCTGCGTCCTGGAGGATGTGCGCCTGCGCAGTGGAGGCGGAGATGCGCGGAGGAGACTAATGAGCAGGATGAGGCCTTCAGGGCTCCATCTTCTCCACAGATCTGATAGACAAGTTTACTCATGCAGCACATTCCAACAGCAAGGCAGTTCAAAGTGCTGTACATGAATTATAAAAGAAGGCACCGTGACAAAGAGTAAAAAGAGTGACATATATAGAGAATAAAAAATACACACATGAGAGAAATAAAAGAGTGAAAGTAGCAGTGCAGTGTGAGGAATGGTGATTTTCTTTGATTCACAGGGGATGTAAGACCTGTAGTTCCACATGTACAGGATAAAACCTGAATGCTGCTTTTCCATGTTCAGTTTATTCATCATATCATTATTATCATTGAATTATTATTAATTCAATTTATTTGTCTATCGCCAAATCACAACATACTCAAAGCCTTTTACATAATATGGTCCAGACCTTATTATAGAGAAACCCAACATTTTCTACACTGAGCAGGCTGATGCCTTAAGGGCTCCCCATCTTGTCCACAGCCACAGGCCACAGGATAGAATAGAATAGAAACTACTTTATTGTCGACCTTTGTCAAGGCAGAAATTTCTCTTTGCTTACATTTAAAACACAGCATCTCACATCCAAACAGACATATTTAAAATAAACCTTTCGGAAAAAATACACTTTCATGAAGCACAACAACCAAATATAATTGATTGATAAAATGTTGGCATCACAAGGAGTGACTTTTTTTTTTACTGATTAAGATATTTTATTGCAACAGGGACAAATGATTTCCTGTCGATGTTTTCTTTGCACTGGGGACCCTGCACCTTTGCCCTGAGGCCAGAAGCTGAAAATAGTGATATGTGAAGAAAAACCCATTCACATACGTATGTTCACCATTCACTAAAGCTGAAGTGTTTCTACTGCTAATTATGACATTTAACCCCTGAAGTTATCCACACACTGTGACACAGGAACATTTTACTGTACAACTGATCCAGCCCTTCAGTGAGCTCTGTTATGTGGGAGGAGATGAGACCCATCTAATTTCTTTTGTATTCAACATACACCCGCCTGGTGATTACACTCATCATTGAAAGAAGATGACATATGACATGTCAGTCACAATATCTATTTCAATGGAAGAGGTTAGATGTTGCGACTGACCCCAACCTTGGGGACAGTTGTAGGGTTGTAACACACCACACACAACACATTTCACCGTATAACTCTCAGTAAGATGAAAATATGTTTGGTTTTATACAGTATAAAACAGAGTATTATAGTATTACTTAATTTGGCAATATTTAACATGTACCAGTTAGAGAGTTTTGTATGTTTATACGTAAAAAATAGACCAACTCTGAGTCATGTGCAGATGTTACAGATGCTGTAATATCTCTATATTCTCTCATGTGAAACAGGAAGAATGGAAAATGATTATTTTCTAAACTTTTATGAAACATATTTATTGTATAAAACTGCACATTTGAAAAGTGGTTTAAATGTACATCTTTTAGTGGTTCATTTTCAAATAGCTGCCTAGCTGAGAGAAAGAAAGAGAGAGAGGGAGGAAGCATTACTGCATCATATCTTTGGAAACTAAGATGGCCATAGAATTTAAAATAAGGGTTTGCACTTAAACTTTTATCCTGACATAGGTGTCACTGAATAGTTATTTAACCTTATTTAAAAACTTTGCTAAATCACATTTCTTATGCTAGAAAAAAAGGACCAACACTTCAGAAATGTTCAATCAGTGGCTTCATTGCTACCATGCCCTTGTTCACACACACACACACACACACACACACACCATGAACACACATAAGGCGGCATGCTCACAAAGAGAGTAATGGTTTGTTAATAGATGGTGACAGAGCTTAAAGAAGGGCAGGTAGCTGTCACAGTCATTTGATACGCTTCACTGAGCCCATCTGGTGAGCTGGACAAGGTGTCTCACCTCTCCCCTCACCACCTCCCCTCTTTGCTGCTCACAGTGCCCTCCAGTGGGCATCGTGCCTCCTGCTGCTCCAGCTACCACCATCAGATTACTGCATGGTCCAACCCCACCTCATATCCCATCTTATGCATGCTCATTGCCTTGATGTACGACCTATACGAATGCAGGTTGCAGCAGAATATGGGGATGTAAAGATGCTCTTATGATCGCCTAAAAAAAAACCAAGTAGAAAATGCAGTCGTTATCTTAAAAGCCTCACCCTGGGCCATTTTACCCCAGTAGATATTAATAATCCAGTTTACTGGACACACCCCTGCAACATAAAGACAAGTATTTATATGAATGCTTTCCAGACACTGACCGGTTATTTGTATCCATCAAGCAAGCTGCAGTATTTTGCATCCTCTCCCTGGCGCATGATTTATGTGTCATTTTTTTTACAGCACAGCATTTCCATGATGTTATCAGCTCTCAGATTAGCTTGAGTTACTGTGTGTGCGTGTGTGCATGTGCGTGTGTGTGCGTGTGTGTGTGTGCGTGTGTGTGCGTGCGTGCGTGCGTGCGTGCGTGCGTGGTCTTGACCTGAGACTTGATTTAATTCCAACCTTCACTTTGCTTTTTAGCATCCTCAGGTATTGTTACTTATGTTTCATGGCCCTTGAGCATTTTTTGCTGTGGCAGATCTTTATTCTTGGCTGTGTGATAAATTGTCCAGATTACAATTTCCTGTGATAAATCACTTTGCAGTTAGTATTATGATACATTAGTGCAGTACTGTGGTGCTTGTGAACCCGCATTTTCTCCTGAAATCACAGAGCAGCAAAAAGATTATAATATAAAACAGCCAGACCTGAGACATCATCTGGTATCAGAGGTGATGCCACACCTGCAAGGTCACAGGCAAAGGCCCAACAACTCCATAAGGCATTCCCTCTGCACAAACAGCAGATTAAATGCACATCCACACACAGCCAGAGCTCCAAACCCCACTTTTAAATAATACAGCATGTGTGGGCTCGTGAACTGGCCACCCAGGGGAGACCCCGAGCAGAAGTGTGTCAAGCTGAAATATGTGTTGAGTTATTCACCCCCAGAACAAGTGGAGGGAGGGGAAGGGAGGAGGAGGAGGAGGAGGAGGAGGGAGGCAGGGCGGAGGATGCTAACCCAAATGCAGTCCCTGAGCTCTGAGCAAATACGGCGAGCGATGGGTGGCAGAAAGCACCGGGAGGTCATCTAATTTTCATGAGATGCAATAGCAGCAAAGCAAACATCCTCTTTTTTCAAGAGCAGGGAAGCGGCGAAGAATTTAAAGTGCAGAATAAACTCAGTGCGTTTCAGATGTTTTGCATTTATACTCCAAATGACCCAACGTGTTTCTAGCTTTGACCAAACCATCATAAAAATCACAGAATGTAACACAGAATAATCTTTTTTTTTGTGTTTTAGTATTTTTGAGGTGTTTTAATTAGGAAAACATTCAATAATTCAGGCGTCATTAATAATTCCTGAGAGATTTATCAAAGATTGAGCGCTTCTGACACATATGGTTTTACAGTGGATAGGAAAAGGGTGTGGCAGGACAATATCTCTGGGTGCTGTCAGAAACAATCTGAGCAGCTGATTGATGAAGAAGAAGAGATGGACCACATCAAAAAATCTCTAATGGCTGTAACATAATCACTCTTCATCATTCATCACTATTTCTTTAGGTCGATTAATCAAAGACATAAGTTAAAATATATTTCTTGTTCAATTCATATCTTCATTCACTGGCCTTTTACTGACACGTCATGCCCTCTTCACTCGTTTTCCTTTCCTCAATCTTGTTCTCCCACTCCTCATGGCACCTTGTGACGCCTGCAGCCTGCTCCAACCAGCAGGTTCCTCTTTGTCCGCCTGTGACACAAAACAACAGCAAAACAGGCACAATTACAGCCTCATATTCTGAGCAGTGATGTGCAGGGACCTGATGAAATATCCTGTACCCATTAATCTTTCCCCAGGGGGCGCAGGAGACCGGGAGCACTGGGCCAGCCACTGATTAAATGCTCCTAATAGAGGCCATTCATCTCCTCTTGAATAGTGAACATCCCAACATGCGAACATCGCCTGACACTTTATACCGTCTCTGTGCAAATATTGGTATTTTCATAAAGGCAGCAAAGTCGATAATATTTCATTTTGTGATATCTTTTTAAGTGGGCATGATCTCTTTGTGTTCCTCCGCCAGTTGATCGATGGCTTTATTTCCAGCTCGGTGTTAATATCTCATCTATAACTGCGCCACAATAATCATCATAAACAGTCGCGCATGAGGGCGTCAGGGACGAGATCAAAATTCATAGTTTGCACTAATAACTAGGTTTAATATCCTGATTTTATTAGCATTCTGGAACTAAAGAGATGATAGTTTTATCAGCCATTAAGGGTTTGTCTTAAACTCATTTTCACGCGTTACTTGTTAATATCTCTCCATCTGCCAATTAAGCAAATTCTACGCGGTATCATTTCTGGCCTGGATGAACAATTAGATAACACTAACAGCCCTCTGTACAAAACAACTCACTGGAAGCATTTACACACACACACACACACACACACACACATGCACACACAGACTCTCTCTCTTTCTGCAAAGATAATGAGTGCAAACATTCACTGTACAACCACACTAGATTGGTCATGATAGACACACACACACTGTTTGTACAGTATAAGATGCTCAGGCCCATGTATAATCATCATACATTAACATGGCTTGATTATGTTTCACCTGCCAACGTCCATATGGTCTCCAATTGTGAGCGACATAATTAGGTGACTGCTTCCCAATTAAACAATTATCCAATGAAACCTCAGTAAAACAATTACCTGCTCATCTCCTGGCAGTGACTGCAACGCTTAGCATTGTAATGTTCAGGTCAGCAAGTAAATTATGCAACATAAACAGATGAGTACTTTGTGTTTTGGCAAATGAATAAACACATATTTGACTGTTCACTTCCAAATGCAACACTAGTGATTCTTAATCCCCCTGAAACCCTGCTCTCATGTTTGTGGAATGACATCATCGTAGGTGGAGATGTTGACAGCCGTGATGTTTATGCTGGAGGACGGGGGAACAAGGGATGAAGGGCAGTAAAGAGGGCACCTGCTGGGCTGTGATGAGGCAAAGATCCTCAGGGACCAGGAATGAGATCATCCCAAATTAGATGCTGACAAGTGTCTTAACTGGAACAACAGTGACCCCTACTGCCCAGTGATGAACACACCACACGTGTTGGATGGAAATACCTGTTTGCCTCCTCTTTTGTCTCCTCTTGGCTCTGCAGTGAAGTCCATGAAGCTGAGCAGACTGTAGGAATATGGCTGATTTAACGCCCGAGAATTATCTGTGTATAGACAGAAACAAACTCGCAAGTGTCAGTACTTTTTTCTGGTGCAGTTTGAAAATAAAGGGAATCTGGAATCTGACACTATACTCTTTTAATTTTATGCAACATTGCCCCGGTGTTATATGTCTTTAACCCTTTGCCCGGCTACAAGGTTGGGGCATCAGTGTGGGGCAATTGGCCATAGATCCCAAAGGCCCAGTGGTGATCAGCACCACCCGGCAGATGGAGGCAGCAGGTCTGCTGCTGCAGTGGAGGACAGCGCACCACACATATAGTGTGGGAGAGGGATGGAGGGAGCGCAGGGCTGTTTAACGGATGAGTGACTGCAGCAGCAAGGTTAAGGGAACCAATCTCTGAGACTTCACTTCCTCACAACCCCCCCCTGCTAGCAGCCGAGACCCCCCGCCTCTGCTACATGTGCATGCCTCCTGGACCCTGCAGTGGACAGCAGCACCTCTGACATACTATTATGTCAAAAACCACACACACACACACATATATAAAC
Organism: Paralichthys olivaceus; assembly: GCF_024713975.1. Lineage (NCBI taxonomy): Eukaryota > Metazoa > Chordata > Actinopteri > Pleuronectiformes > Paralichthyidae > Paralichthys > Paralichthys olivaceus. The sequence continues at coordinate 15,046,197 of NC_091104.1, read as the reverse complement.
ACACTGTGAGATTATTCATCCTTGGACTATTGCTAGTAATTACATTTGTTTTTTTCAGTTAATATATTGCTAATGATTATTACACCTGCGGAGGAGGACATGTTTTCACCCCTGTCTGTTTGTTGGTTGTTGTTTTGTGCTTGATTGAATTTAAGGCGACTGCTGGGCCTTGGCAGAGCTATAAAATATCAAAAAGGCAACTAAAAGTGCATTTTTTTATCATTTCTGCTGATCACGATTTCTAAAATACAATTTTTGCATATTGTAACATCCAGATTCTTCACCTGATGGGAAAGCAGCTGCTGGCTCTGCAGCAAATATGAGGCCACTGGAGGCTCTGCCAGTCTCAGCGTCCTGTCCCCACCAGCTGGGCACTTTGCAGTGGTCACGCCCAGCTGAGGTGCTCTGGATGCAGGTTTCATCTGTCTTTAATCGGGCTGTGTGGGAGCTGTCGTCTGAGGTTTCAGAGGGAGCAGCGCTGCACACAGGAGTGTGGAGGGGGCTGTCCTGTACCCCCATCTTTACTCCATCTCCAGAGGCCCCCGTGGCTGTAGGCTCCTCTAACAGAGGGCCGTGATGGAGGTCAGTCAGCAGGGAGCAGGAGGGATCCTGAGTGAAGCATCCCAGTGCCTCCTCTTGCTGGTGATGCTCAAATGCTTTCTGAGATAGAGCCACATGTTAAATATAAGAAGAACATAGACTTTTACCAATTAATTGTATGTAACAGTAAAGAAAAATATTTCCCACCTGATGAAGATCCTCTTCCTCAAAACCGTCAGATGTGGCTGCTTCACAAAAACTAAAAATCTGAGAAGCGATGCAGTCTGATTGGTCTTGTGGCATCACAATGCTCCACAGGTCAGTGACGCCTGAAAGATCATGTAAAGTTTACAGTTTGTAAAGACTTCAGTAGATTGATCGAGACTAACATTTATATTCCAGCTAAATGAAGCCACATAGGCAGCTGTGGCTCAGGAGGTAGAGCTAACCACTAACCAGACGTTTGGTGGTTCGAGTGGTCAATAAGATGGAAGAATATAAATATACAGTTCATCATCTACATACCAAAGTCAGGTGAGAGGAAACTATGACTCTCCAGCTGGGCCTCACAGAGGGAAGGATGTGATTGGCTGATTCCATTACTGCACAGCTGAGGGGAGACATCCATCCTGAAACTGACAGAAACAAATATTTCTTAGTTAACTTGGCATTAACTGCAAATTAAGTTGCATGAGTTAAGGTGGCCTCTGACCTCTTATCTGGAGGAAGAGGTTCGTCCATGGTCAGTCCTGAAACTGTATCAACACCGGTGAAGTCCTCACTTGAGAAAACATTCGTCTCAACCTGTTCTCCCTCTAGGAAAGAGTTAAAGTTTGTCTTTAAGCTTTAGATTCTTATGGTGAAATGTGTGCAAATATAATTCACTATAAAGTTCACCTTCTGCTGAGAGTACCCGCTCCGCTGAAACGCCTTTGTTCCAGTTGCTGTGGGAAACGAGGTCTGTGGCACCATCTGGTGTCAGCAGCAGCTCAGGGCTATCTGGCAAGACATCAACAGACGACGGGGGTCTGCTCTCCTCTTCATCATCTCCCACGCTCTGGTTCTCGTTGTCGGTGAGGAAAGAAGAGATCCTCTGCAGGGTCAAGGTGCTCTCGTACACGTGAGGACGAGCCCGTCTCAGCAGAGGCAGGGAGGAGGCCGTGGTGAAGGAGGAGACAGACTCAGAGGTGAGATCCTCGCAGGAAGACGAGTGCATGTGTGTCTCATGTTGCTGCTGGGACAAGGAAAAGGCCATTATGTCAAAAGAACATGTTGTAAGTATCAGTTATATTTCAGCAGGGACAATGGAAATACATTATGGATCAGCTCCTCTTCACATTCCTCTGTATGTGCTGTTTGCTCTTCTGTCTTGTCCGTAGGGGATGAGCCGGGCGTGAGATGACTCAGAGCCTGAGTTGACAGAGACATCTCTCTGCTGTTTGATTTTCTCTCAGAGTGCTCTGGCCACACCACCTCACTGGAATAAAGAACATGAAGAAATGATCTGCTGAAGTTCTCTGGGGTCCTGAACATGAATCTGCCTCTTTTATCCACATCTACAACCCCAGCACCTTATCTTTGGATGTGGATTTCTCACTTCCATCGCAGCATATCTGACCAGTTGGACAAGTTCCCCTGGAGACACTGTGTTCTGAGCCTGATACAGTTTGGCAGACAGCGGACAGGGTGGCCTTTCTGCTGAAAAGTCAGGCTGCATTACGATGCATTTTTATTCAGTCATGATACTATTTAATATTCTCTGCCTCACCTGGCTTCATCCCTGTAGTCTTAATCCCACTGTCTACTTCTCCCTGATAAAGATTTCCAACAAAATAAAAATTAATTTCCAAGGCTGCATATCTTTGGTATATAATATAATATTCACCCACATTGCATCCTGCAGGAATGTACTTTAAAGCCTCTGTACACAGACCAAATCTGTTGCACGTCTGCAGGAAGTACATGACCGCATCATCGCTCTCTGTGTGGCCTCTCCTCAGCAGAGCCCAGGCGTCTGAGACACAACTGGAGACCACAGACATCGTTAGCATCACACATTATCTATATCAAACACATGACTGGGAAGTCATAAATGCACCTGTTCTGCAGTAGTACATCTGTGAACAGTTTGGCATCTTCAGCGCTCTCTACCGCAGGTCTGGCCCAGTGGAGGTACCTCAATGCCAAAGAAGGCTGCTTCCTTGTCAGGAGACAGTGGATGATGCAGCGATGTTGCCACGGCAGCCAGGGCACAGCGGCCCTGGGGCTCAGCAACAGCTCCATGGAGGCCTGGGTAGGGTGTAACATAAAGTTAAGGTACTTATATAATTGTTTGTTATTTCAGAATGCTGTAACAGCCATGAATATGGTAAATTCTGAGTGGTCTGTTTTTATATAGCACTTTTCTACTCACTTTACAGTACAGTTTTGTTATCCACCCATTCACACATCGCATCTATGTGCAGCACTACCTCTATCATACTTCACTCATGCACTGCCGGCACAGTGGTCTGGGGAAATTTGGGGTTCAGTATCTTGCCACTTTGCCACACAGAATGGGGGAGATGGGAATCGAACCGCCGGCCCCATATTAGGGGCAGCTGTGGCTCAGACGGTCTAGCGGGTTGTCCACAAAAGATAGAAGAAGTGAAGCATACGGCAGCACTGTATGAATGTATGGGTGAATGTGGCTTGTGGAGCACTGTGTGGTTGATAATACTAGAGAAGCACCATATGAATACATTCCATTTACCATATATATGGAAATGTTAATAATGTGGGATGCAAGAAAACTCCTTGAAATCCTCTCATCATCGCAAAAAGTCATATTTCGTGCTTTTCATTAAAGCATCTCCTCCACTGAGAGACAGATCTACTGTAGCTGAACCACTAATGAGTGGCACAGTGGAGTGTTACGACATTAATCATACGTATTATACTCAAGTGGACCATTAGTTTCAGCTGCAGACCATTACTGCTGTTAGAACAAGGACACTAAAGTGATGGTTAACTGAACTTTGAAACTGACACCTTCATCTTGTACTGACTCATTTTAACGACTTCATCGAAATCAGAATCAATCATTCAGCTGATGAACTGAATCTTTTTTGCTTCTTGGGTTCTTACCTTGACATGCCCATGATCGAGCATCCAGAGGGCCCGGATTTGTTGGGAAAAGCTGGCAGGGATTGTGAACGCGAGGCAGAAAGATCGGAGGAGGTCGTCTCTGCACTGCAGGAAATTCGTTATGTCCAGGATAAAGTACATGAGCTGCAGCGTGCATGTTAAGGACTATACAAACTAAATTTTATGTATATGTTGGACCGAACAGAACAACATAAAGTGAAAAAGGCGAGCTCTACAGAAAAGCTTTGTTGATGCTGAGTTGGAATGGATACGATTGCCTGGACTGACATGTTGTCTATACGAGGCACCAGCACCAGCTTCAGCAGGGCCTGCAGATCTGGAGGAGGATAGCACTGATCACTACAATCCTCGGAGGTCCAAATGCATCCATGCTTTTTGCTCAGCTCAGTCACCAGACCCCGTATGAAAGAGCTCCATCTTTCCTTTCCTCCATCCTCCTCCCGTCTAGTCAAATGCAAAGATACAGAAAAGCAGAAGGGAAATAAAGAGGAAAAAACAACGAGGTATGGCTCAAAACATCAAGTTTAATCCCCTTATTTACCCAAGTGTCTCAACATAAGATTTCTGATGGCTGTGCTCCATTTCTTTCCACATCTGAGAGATACGCTTCACCTCATGGGCCTCTGGTATTATGAGAAACAGAATGAAAACGTGTAAAAATGTGATAACATTTTATCGTGCTGACAAAACTGTGTGATGATATTTGTACCAGGATACTTGGGAAGAAGCCCCATGATGCCGAACCACTGAACCAGCCGTCCCAGCCAGATGTGCTGCTTCAGGGCCCTGTGCTCTCGACTCCAGCAGCCTCGTCTGACGTCCAAGGAGCTCGGCGTGTCCCTGCAGACCACACACGGGACCCCCACACCTGCACGAAGGTCATCAAAGGTTAGAACTGCAATTCCAAACCAATCATGCTGCTGCAGTTCTGAAGCGTGTATACCGTGCCAGAGGTGGGCTGAGGTGAGCTGTCGCCTGGCCCACTCGGCCAGGGTGAGCAGGTTCCTCAGTCTCTGGAGCAGCATGTGCACTCGGGTGAAAGAGCTGCGACCAAGAAACATCCAGAGACTCTGACAACGACTGAAGCCTGCGATAATGAATGAGTCAAGACAGATGCAACGATCACACATGAAATTATATTAGCCACTGATAAGGAGACGTGTACTCACAAAAGGTTAACAACTCCTTTTTAGCAAACTCTGACGTCCTCTGCACCCAGCAGCTGAAGGTCGGTAGGATTTCCTCCATGTCAGCGTCACCTTATTGGAAATAAAATGTCAAACAAGAAAGAAACAGAAACATTGTTTCATTGTAGATCCTGGTAATGTACCTTCGAGTTTCCGCAGCCAGCGTATGATGGCTCTGACGTTGTTGCTCGCCAACGCCTCAGACCACCGGCCTTCTGTTTCCAACATGATGTCTGATATTATATCATCGGGCAGAGGCTCGCGTGGAGAGGTGGTCACGGTGCCATGACTGCAAAATAGTGCTGACACCTGTTGTTGACGGTAGCAAAAGAAAAACGAAGGTTTTCCAAGCACAGTTCATGTAACGTACTTACAGTCTCTGCATGAGGGCTTAATAACTTGTGCATTTAAGCCTGAGAAACCTGAAAATGTTTCCATAAACAGATTAATGGATTGTTTGCACAGGTTGAAATGTATTTTCTGCAGAGTCTCTATTGAGAAAACAGTCAAGATTGTCAGTACTTACTTCACTCTGTGCAGTGGTGTGTGTCTGTGCTCTGTCTGCCCTGTGGATTTGCTGACTGGCGCGGCGGCTGCGGTAACGTTCTCTTCTTACACAAGCTACTTTGGTACACGTTAATCCACTAATCTCACTCTCAGTTAACATTTCATTGGCTGATTTGCAGCGTGGTCGCGAGTGTTGTATTTAACAGCAAGTGTGTGTGAGTAGTAGGCATGTGGGACCAGCAGGGGTTGAGACCATGGCTGAAGATAAAAAGTGACAGGAGGAGGAACATGACCCTGTGCAGCAATTAGTCAATTGATCAAATTAACAGGCGACTACATTGATGTTCGAATAATCATTTTAGTAATTTTCTGAGCAGAAATACCAAACCTTTCTTCTGGCTTGTCAGATGTGAGGATCTGATGCTTGTCTTTGTCATACATGATAGCAAGGGTGGATCCAAAGGGTGGGGCCAGGGGGGAACCAGCCCCATCTGTAATCTGACCGGCCCCTGAATTGTCATTAGTCTTTAAATAGAGAAACTAGTCACTTACTGACAAACAAACAAAATCTTTATTTTCTAGCATTTTTGAGGAACACAATGTGCTGCAATTTTTAAAAATATTTTCAACGATGTGCGGCTTTACTCAAAGCTATAGAGCTAATGTTAAACATGGAATGACTTAAATGTGCACCTCATTGAATCAGGAATTGTGAAATGATGAACATATAATTGTTCTGTGTAAATTGTGGCCCCTTTTTGTCCCCTGATTTAGAAAATCTGCCACTGCATGATAGTTAACCAGATTTTTCATATGAAACAAAAGATCTTAAGATATATATTTGATATAATGGTAGCAATCAAGTAAAAGAGGCAGATTTATCGACATATTATCTGGAGTATGACGTATAGATAACAAGTAATTTTAAGGTGTATCAAGCTATTTTTAATTGGTAAGAAAGAATAATATCAACCTTTGTCTTGGTCATGAGAAGCTGTTTAATCTGATGAAGCTGTTAATTCTGTTAATAAATATCTCTCTCCAGATGGATGTGTAGGTGTTTTTATTACTTTTACTTTTGACTGGAATGAAAACAAACAAACACAGTGGCCGTCAGCCAGTTACCTCGAGTGTCGAGACGGTCAGATTTGCGTAGGTGGCAGAAGGTGGGTCCAAATCCTTCGTGGGGCCCAGGGCTGATTAATGATTAAAGGGGATTAGAAGAAGGGTCAGGACCTGGCCACTCGTCTCTCACTCTGATGCTGCTGTGGCTGCCTCCATACTAACTCTGTCACTATACGACCACTCCACTCTCTCAGGACTAAATCTGAGGATGTCAGCAGGAAAAGAAAACGAGAGGAGAATGGTGTTACATTTTCAAGGTGAATGCTGACCAGGCTGAGGTAGGTAACGTGGATCTCTTTTGATTTATATCATTCATTGTGTCAGCTATTTCTTATATTTTATTACAGGGTACTTTTTCCTGACAGGAGTGAAAGAATCAGTGGATTAAAGTGGAGGTTACTGTTTTTAAATAGCGTATCTCTGATCTTTTCTCTGTTTGTCCACGTCTCCTATGCAGATGTAGATTTCCTCTTTGCATACAACTGATTATATGTCTTTGTATTGTTTCTTCAATAGTGTTTTTTTCCATTTCCATAAACTGTTGTTAATGTGATTTTTTTTGTCACACTGTCCAAACTGTAGTGTAACAGATCTGTCCGCACCTACAATAGAACCATAATGCAGCGTGCACATGATATCAATCATGACAGCCAAGCTAAGCTGCTTATAAGAGGACCTTCAGAGAACTGTCCAACCAACCCCCCTCCCACTGGTCTCCGGCACCCCCTGGAGGATAACCTGTTCCTCTCCCCTGATCTACCTGTGTCCCCCCCTTAATCCCCCTCCCTGGATTTAAAAGGAAAAACTGAGAGAGGATAAGACACGATGGCAGTCTTGAGGGTGAAGTTCACCAAGACCAAGCGGGATAAGTTGGCCCAGGTGCTGTGGATCCTCAACTGGATCTCAGTGGTGACAGGGGCCATCCTGTTCAGTCTGGGGCTTTTCCTCAAGGTGGAGATCAACAAGCGAGCGGAGCTGATGGCCGAGAGAGACATCCAGTATGTGCCCAACATGCTCATAGCTGTGGGCCTCATCGCCTGTGCCATCAACTTCCTGGGTGGGAAGATCTGCTACGACTGTGTGGACACCACCAAGTTCCTGCGCTGGAAGCTGATCATGCTGCCCTACATCATCTGCACCTTCTTCTTCACCTTCTGTGTGCTGGTGGGGGCTCTGATGTGTTACAGCATGCGTGGGGAGCTGGAGGAATCTCTGAACCTGGGACTGACTGAGGCCATGAAGTTCTACAAGGACACAGACACGCCGGGACGATGTTTCCTGAAGCGCACTGTGGACATCCTGCAGATAGAGTTCCACTGCTGTGGAAACAACGGCTACAAAGACTGGTTTCAAATCCAGTGGATCAGCGCCCGATACCTGGATATGTCTCAGAAAGAGGTGGTGGAGTAAGTAAAAAAAAAAAAGCTGTAACAATATCCCCTTAATATGTGAATACACATTTTTATAACATATATTTCATCCTCATGAAATAAAGTGGCACTCATTAGAGCAGAGAGAAGATCTCCACCAAGGCCCACCAGTCCCATTAAATTCAATAAAGCTGCCCCAAATTGTACACACTGATAATGTCAAACACTTAATGTTACAGTCACTCCAATAAAAACGTTCCTGGATTCACCCCCTGACACCTAAATTAAATGGGTTCTTCCCTGACCCATACCACATCCTTTTCATAACTCTGGGTGAATCCTTTCAGAGGCGTCAGGTTCTGTTAGCGCCTCTCAGGCAGTTGTTCCAGCTTTTGGAAGTCTCCCAGCGGACTGTCCTCTTTTGGCACCACTCAACTCTTGGTCAGACGGGCAGGCTGGCGGGTTGATTACAGAATAAACACACTAATTACTGTAATTAACTTTCACCAGATAAGTTTAGACGAGACTGACATGGGCCAGACACCAAGAAAAGCTTCAAATAGGCTAATTAAAATGTTAGAGAAACTGTTAGGAAAAATGAAGCCATTATGTATGTGACAGGATTGTTTGAAAATACTATATTCTTTTTATGTTCATATTTTTATGATTATTCTAACAACCACTCCTTCACTAATACTGTAAATCCATCAACCTTTGACCTTTAACCTTACTGTCGTTTCCCTGCCTTCCAGCCGACTGAGGAGCAACGTGGAGGGGAGGTACCTGATGAATGGAGTCCCCTTCAGCTGCTGCAACGTCAACTCCCCGCGGCCCTGCATCCAGCAGCAGATCACCAACAACTCTGCCCACTTCAACTACGAGCACCAGACGGAGGAGCTGAACCTGTGGATGAAAGGGTGTCGGCAGGCGCTGCTGGAGCACTACAACTACATCATGCAGTCCATCGGCCTCGCGGTCCTCATCACCTGGCTGTTTGAGGTGAGGCAACACAGGCTGCTACCACAAGCTGGTGAAATTAAAGGAGAACTCCACTCAAATGTACACATTCAGATGTTTTCTATGTGCTGGGGAATATTCTTACACGCTATTTTAATAATAATATTAATATTATATTATAATATATTATATTATAATATTAATATTCACCACATGTGAAAAAAAGTCACATACAGATGATGAAGAGGAACGTGTGGAATAAAACATGCAAATGTGGTTCTGCTGCATCCTGCATTTGTGTTGGTGCAACTGCTGTTTATCTTATCTTGTCTTATCGTATCTTCTTGTTTATCAAAAGTTCATGATATTTGTCACCTCAGCCTCTGCATTTACAGTTGTTGCAGTAATAATCCTGTTGTATAAGCTCATTATCCTCCATACAGCACCTGAGGTGGAGTTGCAATTGCATCAGTTGCACACATTAGCTGATATATATACAAAATTACTGCACCTTATAAAGAGGAAAGGATGGGTTTGTTTGTTTGTTTGTTTGTTGGTCGGTCGGTCCATTGATCAGCCGGTCAGTCGGTTGCTCAGTTAATTTATTGGTTGATTGGTTGTTTGTTTGGTCAATCCGCCGGTCGGTCCGTTGATCGGTCGGTCAGTTGGTCGTTCAATTGGTTTGTTGGTTGATTGGTTGATTGGTTGGTTAATTGTCGCTTGGTTGGTTGTTCAGCAGGATTGCGCATAAATGACTGAATGTATTTCCACAAAACTTGATTGAGGGATGGGGCACATGCCAGGAAATGTTTAGAGGACTAATATCTATCAGTGTGTGAAAATTTGGTTTGACTTGATTCAATTTAAGGGGGCCGCTGGGCCTTGGCAGGTTTATGCTCTCTACTGAGTGCCACGGTTGTTCATGTTTCAGTTCAATCCTCTCTGTATTAAAGGTGTATGTGTATTCTTTTAGCTGTCAGTGTTGACAGGAGTCCGTTACCTTCAGACCTCCCTGGAAAACATGCTGAGGCAGGGAGATCCAAACTCTGAGTCAGACGGCTGGCTGCTGGAGAACAGCTTCATGGAGACAGCCCGCACCAACCTGAACATCATCAAGAGCCTGGGCAAGTGCAACCAGATCGACACGGCCAACAATGGAGACCCAAACATCAACGTCCCCTCCACCTCCAAAGCACATTACGGGCCGGACAACGTGCCACCGAAGCAGATACCTGAAGCCAGTTGACCTCTCTCCCACAGAAAGGACTCAGTGAAGAGCGTCACTGCTGGCCTGAATACCCAGACTCCTTAAAAAGAGTCAGATCAAGAATTGGAGCTGAGAAATACCTCGACAAAGGTGTTTGTTTATGTGGAAATGGAAACACAATCTTACATCATATAATATATGATATGATAAAATATGAGTTTCTTGAATGAAATATAAGACAATGCCTTTCATGACTGTTTCCAACCATAAATTCATCGTAAATCTTTCTCCTGTTCTGATTCAGACACCATCACATCGATCACAACAAATATACATTCATCCAACACATCTGTACACAAATGTACTGTAGTGATTTCTTGTTGCCTGCGTGTTACGATTGCCTGTTAATTTGCAACACTGGAGTCAAAATGGACTTGACCTCAAGCACGATTGTTCAAAGAAATCAGTGAAGCACCAACATCACATTATCACACAGATTTTTTTTCTAACCTGATTTCATAAAAATATGTCAGAAAATAGAGTCAAGTGTTTATAATGATTTTATATCAGGAAGTTGTAGCGAAGAAGTTACATTTTCAGGAATAGGGTGTTTCAGCTGCAAATGAAAAATGCTTTTTAGGACCTGGAAGAGCATGAAGATGAATTTCTCTTTAGTTCTGGGTGTTTACAACAATAGTGTCATCTTCATCATCTTTTCAGTTTATTTTCATCAGCAAATGTTATTTAGATCCATAGTACACAATGCAATAAATACAGTATGATCATGCTTTCACAGTTAAAACCCTTTTACCAGCTGATAACAGAGTTAATAGAAGGTTCAAACCATCTCATGTGCCTCAGCGATGTCACCGTGGTCCACTCGTCTACAGAAATCACTTTTCACTGGGAGGAGCTACGAAAAGCTTGACAATAAACCTTTGCAGTGGGCATCACTGTCAGTAGCTTGGCTAAGGAGGTTATGTTTTCATCTGCGTTTATTTGTTTGTAAGCAGTGTTACACAGAAAGTAAAAGATGGATTATAATAAAAATTGGTGGAAGGATGCAGTATCAGTCAGGGATGAATTGATTGAATTTAGCATTGCAAAAGATTTTTTTTTGACATTTTCTCTTTTATCAGTGTATGATTCATGGATCTTGATGAAAACAAATCATGCATGTTTAGGGGATGTGTATGAAATTTGGTGCAAATCCAAATAAAAATCCAGGTATAATGGATATAGATGTGGTTTCTTAAAGGGACTGTTGGGCCTTGGCCGAGGTATGTTCTCTCTTCCCTCCTAGTTCATTCTAATGAGGACAGTTGAGTATCACTAAAAACTGATCTATTTTGTGATACTTAATTGGCTGGTGTCAGGGTCTTCTCACCGGAAATAAGAGTTCGGTGGTTGCTTAAGTGTTTTTTAATAAAGGTCTGTCACTGAAATGTTAGCATACATCTAAAATTGCTTGCAACGTGGCCTTTGTCTGACTTGGAGTGGGGATTGAGCATTGTTTTAAAAAACAAACATTAATGGTGAAGAACGGCTCATTCATTTTTTCTAAGTCAACAAGAATAACAAGAAGCAATTTGATCTCAAACATCCTGTGTTAGAGCTCATCCTCTTAAAATGGTTTACGAATGTTTACATTTTTAGATAAAGGAAGCAGTGACAGTACTGCTCTCTGATTGATTCAGGGCACAGGGACAGTTCATGTGTAGACAGGCTTTAGTGTCTTTATTCTCCACAACCTGGAAGTCTCATGTAATACTGACTTACAACACAAAAAAGGAAAAAAAGAAAATGACATATTCACACATTTTTTTCCTGAATATGATAAAAAAAAAAAACAATGGTTGAAATAATGAATGAAAATATATCATGTTTTCAATAAAATTTACTTTTTAATGTCTTAAATAGAATATGGAAATAGTTTCTTTACTGTAAACTGGTTGTGTGTGATATTATCTGTCTTCAATAAGTTTGAACCATTACAAAGATTAAATATCTCATTTCTAATTAGATTGACCTAATACCTTTTAAAGGGACATATTATCATAGTTTAGTATAGCATCATAGCACGTCTTCTTATCAATAACTGCATCTATATCAGGAAGTTATGGAAGCAGGTGACTGTATATTTCTTACAGTATTTAAACTGTTTTGAAAATATATCCTATAAATCTTTTATTAATAGAATAATGTCTAAATGTGAGCAAAGGTGACAGTAGCATTACCCGGACCATCTACGTAACTGATGAGCAAAACCCAAATGTGCAGGATGTCTGATCAAACCTACTCATTTCGAAATGACAGTATCCTCCAGTAAAGTATAACTCAACATTATAACTTATGACAAATCATTTCTAACACAAAAAAAGAGAGAATGCAAAGAATTCACAGAATGAATCAGAACTGAAATCAAATACATAAAGTGGTAAAAGAAACATGCTGGTGTGGATCTGATGTTTGTCTTTATTTGAACGAGCCTCTTTGCAAACAAGATGACCCGAAGAGAAACTCATTCTCACGGACAATCAAATTAAAACAAGGCGACTTGGGTTCGCACGTTATCCTTCATCCTCTACTCTTCTTGAACATCCCACCTCTCTGGACTCCAGCAGGGCTTTTATGAGGGAGGGGCTGGCTGCTCCGGCCTCCTTTGATGGGAGCAGGGTTGTTTGCTTGTGTGTTTAATGTAATGTGTGTTTGTGTGTATATAAGTGTGTATGTGCCTCAGGAGCACTGGCGCAGAATGTGCTCGATGGCTGTGCTCTATTTCCCGGCCACCACAGCTGGAGCAATCATCACAACATCTGCCACTCAAAGGCATACATTACGTTGACCACCTCGAGGCTGCGGGCGATTTCTTCCAGGATGCAGTGCTGCTGCCACAGCTGGTTCAGCTTCCTGTAGCGCTCAGGGCAAAGATGCAGTGGATTGCCCCTTCTAGAAATAAAAATACAGAAAGTACTAAATGATTAAAGTTTAAAGAATCAATATAAGGGCTCATTATGAAGCTATGAGTGACAAATTATTTGTCACAAATTATTGTATCCCCTGTCATGCATTCATGTGTAAGATAACAAATAACTAATTAACATGTTGTGTATAATAAGATCATTTTTGCCTTATATAAAATCTTAATTTTCCAACAATATAAGTGTTAAATATATAAATTTGAACGCTGTGGTGTAGACGTACAAAATGGAAATAATCAAGGTCTACAAACAACTTCAGGTGGAGAAAGTAGGTTAATTACAGCAGTTATTATTTATTACCTGTGGGAGGCAGTATTGACATGTATACATTAGAGTGTGGCTACCCGACCAAAGCCCAAAGGGACCTGACAAGATGTCTTTGGTTTGGTACAATCACCTTGGCTCGGCTATCTACATGATTTTTCATGCTGCAATATAATCAGGGAAAACTTCAGGCTTGTGTGAGATTCAGACAGAAAAAACTGAACACCTGTTGGGTTCGGGTCGGGTTCAGTCACGTTGGCTGGGTCACCTAATTAATTTGTGCCTGTAAATCGATGCAATTCATCTGCATCAGGTTGAGTTTGGATACAAAGAACAGAATGCCTTTCAGGTTCTGGTCAGGCGTTGCTAATTTTCTCTCGGACTCAGTTTGGCTCGAACAGAATAATTGAGACCCGAGATGAACTCTACATCATTTGCAACTCTAAGCAGAAGTCGTATCAAAGCAGCACCTGGAGAAGCAGCAGTGATTCTTACCCAAGATGAGGATCAGTCTCTCCATAATCGTCCAGGTAAGGAGCAGGGTATGTGCTTCCTCGAGTCTTACTGGCCATCAGGATAATTTCACACTCTCTTATCCTGTCAACATGAAATTAAACTTTATACATGTTGTACATTTTGTGCAAGAAAGTTTCAAATCCAATGAAATAAAAGGACAAATATACATATTGTAGAGGAGACAAAATAATAATCTTTAATCTGTTTTCCCAGGACTGATGACCCACCTCAGGAACATCCCCACACCAGCACCACAGGTAGCAGCGTGGGCGGTGCACGCTCCCACATCTTCCCCGTCCAGCTGGCTGAGACAGCATGAGCTCTGAGAGCACAGCATGGCCCCACAGAACAGGCACAGTGTCGGGTGCTTCCTCTCATCATCTGTAGACTTGGGACACCTGAGGACAAAAGAAGATTTAACTTCTACACTTTCTTCCAAGAGATGATGAATGAAAAGACTTTAACTTCCGACTTACTGAAAATGGCTGGCTTGATTGAGAAGAGCACTATAATCCTCAGGAAGATCAATCAAACGATTCCTTCTCCTGGGATATCTGAAGATAAGTGTTTATTGATTAATTATAACAGAAATGCTTTCAATAACAAAATAAAAGTGGGACTTCATAAGTACATAAGCCAACATCTACCTGACTGTCTGGGTTTTGCCTTTCAGGGCTTTGGTTATAGCTGGGCTCCCGCACCATCTGAGGAAGACAAAACATTGCCATAAAACTGCTCCCCTCTTCGGCAGGTTGATCAAATACATTGGCCTTGCCTCAAAGTTGATCCCTTACCTCTGCAGCAGTGGATTAATGGTGTCTCTGTGCTCCTGGAAGAGCTGGAACACATTGGAGGGTAGTGCCAAATAACTGCATAGTGCCTCCATCTGTCCTTGGGAGGTAACTTCAATAGATAAAAACCGTCAGCAGGAGTTAATATATCATCACACACTCTATATTATGATGATAAAATAGTTTGACCTACCAGAAGTACTAAAAAGTTCCTCCGGTGGATGTACTCCAGTAAGGCAATTGAAAAAGAGAGCAGCACAGCGCAGGAAAGGTTCGATTCCTCGCTTCACTTTTTCTGCCACAGAGCTGCCGGACACATCTGGAACCAACCTGGTGAGACCACAGAACGACAAGCTGAGGACACACAAGCTGGTTCGATTACAGACAAACCTGATTCATACGTTTTCTTATGAAGCAGGATGATGAAAAATATCTGTCACATTCTGCCTTGTATATCAAACTGCCCACACACTTATTAATCATATTTGTATGAGAAAGCTGACATTATGTGTGAATAGTTAAAATCACAAGTTCAAATCCAGCGGTCACCTAGTTTTATGTCTGCATGATCAACTGTTTGTTATAATTGTCTTTATTGCAGAGAAGAGGAGCTTAAAATAAACATTTGTTATGAGTTTGTTAAATGCTGCTGTAACAGAAATGTCTTTATTTTGTCAGGCGGGGGAAGAGTTCACCTCTAACTTTCACTGTGGGCAGTTTACAAGCTCCACTATAAACATTAGTTTACCACTATTAAAATAAAAATAATTTAAATGAAATTCTACAGGCAACTAATTCACAGATTTGTGATTTTTAACCACATAAACTACTTTAAATGTGAAACTAAAAAGTAAATTCTGGTTGCCTTCAGTATTATATCAGGTAAATATTAGAATACTTTACCTCCCAGTGTTTTGGGACACCGTAATGTACAGCTCAGCAGCTGCTCTCGCCTCATCTGTGTCCTCTCCACCAGCCACTAGATTGAAATCTGAACAAGAAATTACAGCATTATTTAATCATCACAATCATCCTCACTATTATTTAGCATTCTGAGCTAGTTTAGAAAGGGAATACTATTTATAGGTAGTTAAAATAGTTAGACCAGCTTGTATGGTTGAGGTGTGTACCTGTAGAGGACAGGACGACCTGTACGATGTGTGCCATGGTGACAAGATGTAAGATGTGCAGGTGGTTGTAGGCAGAGCTGACAGCAGACGGCTGTAAGTCTACAGCCTCCTCCTGGTACAGTGAGGGTATAGACAACACCAACCCCACCTAAACAAACAAAAACACAAGTAAACAAACATTATATACAACATTATAAGGTTCTCGGAGAAAGACTCTGTCAAGTCAATAAAATGACAATCATCCCCATTAGTTTCTATCATTATCAGAGCACAAAGGCATATGTGTCATTGAAATAAGTAAAATGTATAAAATATTCAAAAATGGACACAATACCAGAAGATGGAAGAAGTCCACCTCCAGAAGGGAGGGGTTGTTTTTTCTGCTCAAGACTGGAAGCAATGCTGTGAAGAGTGACAACAGGGACAACCTTATAATCATGACCAACTGATACATGAATATGATGTATTAAGAATTCTTAGATGAATCACGTACCCCCAAGCATGTCCGTGAAGTGCCTTTGGATGATAGTCTGAGGGCTCTTAAGTCTCTGGGATGCTGAAAACTGAACTATTGCCTTTAGCCCTGCAAGCTAAGATAGAGAGGAATGTCAAAAACCTGACCATTATCCAATAATACAAGATAGGTGTTGACTTGTTAATATGTGGCATCAAACCTGTCTGTTTTGTAAGGATCCAAACAGTGATTTGCCCTCTGCCTGCAAAATGTTTTCTGTGGAGACATACATGTAAAGATTTTAGGTTTTGTAAAAAAGATGAGGGCAGAGAGAGAGATGCTAAATTTGCAAAGTCCTACCGATGGCCTGAATAGTGAAGGCACATGTATTCCAGGCCATGAGGGGCACACGAGGACACAGCTCATTGGGCGGTGTCTGCAGTCCCACCCTGTGCACCGTGGTGGCGCACACGACCAGCATCTCCACTATGCTGTCTGAGAACTTTCTCCTAAAGAGCAACAGAGAACTCAGATGCAGTTTGACAGGAAACATGGATCCTTGAGTAGTATTGAAGGGGCAAACAGTTTCACTCACGGTTCTTGAACTCCATAGCTGAGGATGGATCTAAAGTCTGGTTGTCCCTGTCCACACAGCCCCGTCTCCACCTCTGAGCTATTTCCTTCTGTGCTGCAATCTGCAAGAGAAAGTGTGAAATCTCATGTCATATGATTTTTACTGGAATCAAACTTCATTATGCCAATAAACAAACAGGCATAAAGACATTTGATGGCACTCCAACACACAAAACCAATGGCAAATAATGAAATCTGTGCCTCAGCTGTTCACCCATCCACAGATGCAGTTATTGTTTACTCCACATTTTCTTACCATTATCCTGAGTGACTGACTTGAGGCCTTTAATCCTGGCGGAGAGGATCTGGATCCAGCGAGGCATGGTCAAATGCTGTCCAATTATCTCTGCATTCTCACTACACGCAGGAAACGAACAATAACGTCTAATTATTTGTTCAACCAACAGCCCTGTGCAGATTGGCCGAATGAAGGCGGACTTGACTTACTAGTTAAATATTAATGGTTCCAGTGGGATGAGAGGGACAACAGTATTGCACAGAGACTTGCACAGGGGACACAGGTACTCCCCGTTCTCCAGGTCGATGATCAGCTCAGCGTGGAGCCGATTCCTGGTTGTATTCTGGACTGCCTCAAAATATCTGAAACATACAAAGATCAACACCTAAATGGCAAGTTAACAATCAATACTGCATTGTAGGTGGACTACATATGGTAGAAGAGGAGGATCGTCATAATTGTTTTCAATTAATTCAGCAAAAATGGCCAACTGTTTTCCGTGACTTACTTCTGCCAACATATGGCGTGCATGACATGCCCACAGCTGCCAGTGTGGGTCCCTACTGACAATTCAGGAGGCATGAACAGGGGATATGTTGTCCCTGACAGACAAAGAAAATACAAGTCATATTTTCACCCGTAAACCTTCAGCTTTCACTAGATAAGTGAGACATTTGTTGAGTGGACACTGACCATCTCCTCTGTTTGTCACTATCTTTCCTCTGCACTGTGTCAGCACCGTGGACCTCTGGACACATGCGGTCAGTACCATCGCTGGACGCTGAGCCACCACTTCCTGCTCCTCCTGACAAAGAATGCAAGTCAGCACCTCCCTCTCAGCTGGGGTTGACCCTCGCTGTGGGCCGATGGCTACACACAGCTCCCTCTGCTCCATGGCACAGCTGGAGGAGCAAACAAGCCGCACTAGAATTATTGGAATCCATTCGATGCACATCTTCACCTCTACTCAAAAGAAACCCATGGAGTTCTGCAAAGCCTCTGCTCACCTCTCAACAACTGCAGCAGGCTCTCCGTGTGTACCGCTGTCAGGCATGTTGTCGTACAGCATCTTGTTGGACTCAATGAAGTTCTTCTGCATTGCCGACATTTGGGCCATAATCTTCTGACGGTGGAGTTTGGCTGCCTCTGCTTTCCTTTTGCGCTCGGCTTTCTCCTTGTCCTGAACACTCTGGACCAACCAACCAAAAACAAACGAGAGGGTGAGACTTCCCGACGTGAAGAAGAAATACATAACACTTGTGTGAGTGTCTTGTTTAAACAAAGCAGAGTTTCATGTTTCAGGGCATTGTCGCATGATTAAGGTTATTTGTTGCTGTTGCTGGTAAATGTCTCAACAAAAGAATATTCTATATTTGGCAACAGACAACGACATAGCATAAATATATTACAATATAATCACAATCATCATACATTGTTTTTTGTTACCTCCTCTGGCTTGGTTGTGTCCACACTCATGGATGCTGTTGGACTGGACTTCTCTCTAAGGCACTTGACAATTTCAAACATCTAGAAGAAAAACATTAACATAAAATTAGTGACTGGAAGATAAATGTCAGTCCGAAAAGCTGATGATGTGAAGTGTAACAATATATATGAAGAATAGCATACCTGCAGAACCCATTTGACCATGTCTTTCTGAGCTTCAAGTGATGGAAGAGCCTTAATCTTGGACAACAGGAGGAACACTGACTTGCCGTGTTCTGAACCAATTCCTGGAAGAAAATAAGAGATTCCCAATTCAAGAGTCACAAAAATCCCAAAACCTAACAAGTGCATACATTTGTGAACTGTGATCACTGGCTTTTACTCACTGCGAGCCTTAAGGCTGAAATCGAAGGTCACTTCCTCCACTGTGCTGTCCTCAAGCTGTGTTTTCTCTTCAAGCAATGCCTGACCTATCACATGCAGAGCCTGTGTGGAAAAGGTTTGCATATTGTTTTAAGCCTTTCTGAGGAACAGAACAGGGTAGAGGCTGTAAATGTGAATGTCCACATGTGTACCCTCTGGATCATGGCTTCTGTCCAGTGCGTCGCCCGGTCCTCTGCAGCTCTCTGAAGGACACGTCTCAGGATGTGGATGATAACGTCACAACAGAACAGATGCACAATGTTGGAGAAAGCTGGGCAGAAGGCCGGGGGCACCGGGGGACGAAGAGCTGAGAACAAAAAAAAAAAACAGAGGTAATGTTTGAGGAGTTGATTCATTATCAGCGCAGTGGAGAAGATTTAGTAGCTGCAGTGGAGAGAGGCCTGACCAGAGCAAAGCTGGTGATCACCTTTATCGTTGCCCTCCTGAGTCCTCCTCTTCTTCTGTGACTCCTCTGCCTACAACAAGCGCAAAATAAGAATGAAATGAGCTCTTCAACAGATGACGTAATATATTTTAACCCATTTAGACCTGATGTTACATATCCATGTATAGACCTTTAGGTACAGTTGCGACATTTGCATGCTTTTGTCTTTAGAGCCGGAAGAAACGTGTGCGTGTTTTATATGATGTCATCGACATTTTACTGTCACTGAAGTACTTGTGGAAAGGCGAAATGTATTATGGGAAATGTTATTTATTTTCAGTGCTGTTAGCCTTCAAAAAGGTTTTTAAAGTAGTTTGGCAACAATAGATTCCAACAGTATTTCATTGACATAACAATGAACATAACAATGAAGAAGAGTAAGACCCAGACGATGTGCCTGCTAAACCACTGACCAGGGCTCAGAAATGTTCATGAAATTTAGGGAAGAAAAATGATTTACAATGAAAGCCAAATGTTTAAGCTACCAAACTTTCAAGTCTCTATTTGCTTCAGAGGCTAAGAAATGTATATTTTTTGTAAACGTTGGCGATTCTGTCAAGGTTTTAGGTGTTTGTTGTTAAATAATGTTCAGGTTTTAGAGTGTGTTTTCATTTTGAGTCTTTGGTCTTAATGGGTTAAAAGGGCTGATGAGACATCCTGTTACCTTGCTGTGCTGGGACCTTGAGTAATGGTAGAAGAAAGGGTTGAATTCTACCAAAAGCTCTTTTTTTACTCCATACAGTCCGTGTCCTGATACTCCTGGTTTTCTAAAAATAGAAGCAGAGGAGAAGGATTAAATCCACACATCCACACACCCCCACCCACACAGTCCAGATTAGAATCAAGAGCTGTTTCAGTCTTTACATACTTGAAGGTGGCCACTTTGGAAATCACTGTCTCCAGGCCTGTTTCGTGGCTTTCCTAAAGGAAAACATTTTACGCTTGTTTGTAACACTGAAAACTCATTAAGTGAAATGAAAGACTCACTGTTCACTGATTCATTTAGAGATGGGGCATTGTGCAACTTACATTCTCTGGCAGGCCTTTGACCAGGCTGCTATGAGCCATGGGCTCAATGCACAACAGGTGGATAACCTCCCTCATCGTCACATCCTCTCTGGTCACCTGACTGATCCCGGGCACAAAGCGCTCACCTAGAAACAGAGCACCGGTCAGACGCTACATTGTTGTTCATATCGAGCAGAGTGATCATGTTTGATGAGTAGAATGTGGCACTGCACCAACTATGA
The DNA here is from genome assembly GCF_024713975.1 of Paralichthys olivaceus. NCBI lineage: Eukaryota > Metazoa > Chordata > Actinopteri > Pleuronectiformes > Paralichthyidae > Paralichthys > Paralichthys olivaceus. The sequence continues at coordinate 15,025,586 of NC_091104.1, read as the reverse complement.
CGATCAGCAGGTACAACATCTCTTCCGTCAATCGATTCCACTGTATCAGCTCGTCCTGAAAAATCGGTTGTTTTTCATTTGTATGAATCAAGTTTGGAGGCACATTTTTCTTTTCTGAATGAATACTGAAGTGTTACCTGGTCTTTGCTTGAGCAACTCCCGTTAAAATAATCAAAGAGCTCGAAACGCAGCAAGATCAGCATGAGGAAGTGGTTGGGGTCCATTTTGGATGCAGCTATCTGTAAACAATGTGTGGGGAGGATCATGTGTTAGTACATTGCATACCGTGCATGAGCAAAACGTTATGTCTGACTGCCACCCACCTGAAGCATGAGAATGTCCTTGTCGTACATCTCATCCCTGCATTTTACATCCTGGTAGTAGTAGACCTGTTTATATGAAACAACAATGGTTAACTTACTTTTTTTATTGAGAGAAGAAATAATAAAAAACTGCAGAAAATGATAATAACATCTCATGCATCTAAAGAATGCAGCATACCTGGCTGACCAATGAAAGCCCGTTTCTCCGCCACATTTCTGCTGAGACCTGAGCAGCCAGCACCACACAGCGCAGAGGATGTTCCACCAGCTGGGTGAAGTCATATATCTCCTGCAACAGAAAGAAAAAATACTATATTGTATATATCTGATACAAGTCTTGACACATTCAATACTGTGGATGCAATGTCAATTTTTCCCTTTCACTTACAGGATTATCCAGATGTACAATCGCTCCTGTTTTGCACAGAAGTACATACAAGCCTGTGGATCAGAATAAACAGAGTAGTTAGTTCGCAGTTAACAGGAACATATTATTTATTAGAGTCTCAAGTATAAGTTGTCCTACCAGCCAGTAGTCTGGAGATAGGCAGGTGTATGCTGACAGGCTCCTGAGACACTTTGTAAGGGCGAACATGGAGAATGTGTTTGCACATGTAGTAGTCAGTGGGCTCCCTACGGAAGGGCTGGTTATTGCACTGCATGAGGTCTTTGTGGCACTCCTTAAATGCAAGCAGCAAGATCTCGTCCTGAAAGGGCCGACATAATTAAAAACTGAATACAGCAGCAACGTAATGCTTTCTTTTTTAATTGTAAGGAGATTTTATCGTTAAAAAATATACAAAACTCACATCAGAGGAACACCAGTCCTGAAACATAGCAAGAATGTGGCGGAGCTGGATCTGAAGAGAAAATCCAGCTTCCCATTCTGGCTCTACTGCAATGTGTTGCCCAAACTGGCGCTTCACCTCCTCCATACCCTGAAAAGCAAAGTAGAAACATTTCATTTTACAAACTGATTTGTCTAGTTACCATAACCTGATATAATAGTTATGCTTTTATATGAATCAGGGTCTGGACATTTCACCTCGGCCAAGGAGGTTCTGTTTTCACCCCGGTACGTTTGTTTGTTTGATGGTTTGTTTGTAAGCAAGATTTCGTAAAAAATTCACAGGGAATAATTCATGGGTCTTGATGATAACATTGGTTTATTTAGGGGACTGTGAGTGTTGGAAATTTGTTGCCAGATGATTGAAATTAAGGGGACTGTCTTGGGCCTTGGCAGAGGAATGCGCTCTACCCAGTGCCACTTTGGTTACCTGCATGCATTTGAGAAGTCCAAGGAAGACTTTGAACCCCTTAAGGAACTGTCTCCGCAGCTCGTCAGTCCATGTTGAGGGTTTACTGATCAGAATATATCTGAGAAAAACAAAAGGAGCATCTTTAATAAGGAATCAACAGAGTTAGGACTAAAGTATTTGTTAAAACTGCTGCCTGCATAATCACCTGAGGTCGTGGAAGATGACCTGGATGCGTGAGAACTTTTCTGAGTTGTAGCCGAGGAAGAAGAAGCGATTGTTGTCATCCAGGTGTTCACGCAGCAATTCCATAACGGTGTCGACTACCACCTTAATGACATTGCCGTCTTCAATTAGCTGTCTGGCCTGGAGAAGAGATTGGATGTTAAGAGATGGCACTTAGACAATCAATAACATGACAGTAAAAATACTAATGATATGCCATACCTACACTACAATACAGTATCTAGAGAACATACCAGTGTGGGTACAGTGAAGATTTGAACAGACAGAGCGGTGATGGATATATTCCTCTCATGGTCATCATTGATGAAATCCTTCTGCAGCCGCTTATAGTGCTGAAAAGATCAAGATGGGAAATATTCTCATTTACATAATACTTTTTTTTTTAAGTTTTAAAACTATTATTTCAAAGTTCTTCTACCTTTGTAAACTCAATGGCAAAATGCCTCTTGAAGTCTGTCTCCATTAGCATGCTGCAGAAAATCAGCTCATGTACGATCTTGCGAGCTCCTTTGGGAAAAGAGAAAACATTTGAAGTTAGTGTTGTCAAGAAGTGTTGAGTTGAGATTAACCCACAACTCTGTATGAAATCAAACTCGGATCTACTCGCCTTTGTACATCCTGGCATCGTGCAGCATGAGTCTGCTGATGAGACAAGGGAGGTCTCTATCTGTGTCTGGCTCGAGTGCCACCTGACAGAAAGCTTGCCTGAAGCCGGCTGCATAACAAACACATGAGGTTCACATGAATATACATGAATATTAAAATGAACGTGTACAACTAAGCAGTGTAGTGTGCTGTTGTGACAACGACAGCAGTTACCTGAGTAACCAATGATCTTTTGGAACCAGGAGCCAAGACGGAGGGCAAAGGTCTGATGAGCCATAACGGCAGCGTGAAGGATCTCCACACGCAATGACTGCATGGAAATGTGCTCCGAGTTGGTCTGTAACATGGCAGTAACAAAGTTAATAAACTGAACAATGATGATCTTTGGCTCAGGAAAATTCAAAATTTCTAAATTAGCTTTTAAATAGGTGTAGAGTCAGTGGCTGGTATTTACCTTGATAAGGTCTTTTGCTTGCTGACATGAGCGAAGGGTTCCTCTCTTTACTGCACGCCGGCCCTGTGTAAGAGATGTGCAGTGTGAGAAATGATTCAGATCAACTTTCTTTTGACGGTGATGTAAAGGAAAAGACAGAGATGAAGATAAAATCTTTGGTTACCTCCTTATCAATAAGTGCTGTGTGCGTCTGAGCTTCAGTCTGATCACAGTTTACAGAACGCTGCAGGGTGTAGATGACATGGTCGTACGAGTGGTGCTCGTCGTTGTACAGAACACAGTAGTATGCATTTTCTTTTTGTCTGCATGGATGGAGAAAAATATAACATCACGGTTGAGCTGTGTGCTTATACATATGCATTTATGAATTTTCAAGTAATCAGACAAGTACCGGGGCTGGAGCTCCGCTTGCAGATCAAAGCTCTCCTCCCACACCAGGAAATCTGTGAGGTATTGCAACAGAACCTGGAACAGCTTCTCTGCACGCGCATAAAGCTCAGGCTCCAGCACACACTCATCCTGCACAAAATCAAGAGAATCACACAGGAATCACTATGTATGGAGCACTCAGGAGGTGTCTTGCTCCAGAAATAATGTACTTAAAATACTTTAAGTCTTTGATTTATCGAGAACCTTCCTTACATATTTGGTGACACAGCTTTGAGTAACATTGATAGCAAACGTGAAGTGACGTTTCTGCACGTTTTTTTTCCCCAAACAAAAACCCATCTTTACCACAAATATGCACCATTACAGAAACTGAGCCTATCATCTGACATGGGACAGAAATGCCCTTTAGAACCTTTACTAATTCCCCATTTCCTGTGTCACAACTGGTGACGGAACTGGTCTAAATATTTTTCTTAAAAAGAGCCAAACATGCAGCTGACCTGGTCACATTAATTTCAAATCCCCTGAGAACAAACATTCCACATGGCAGCTTAGTATTTCATACAAGTGTCTGACATTTAACACACAAACTAAACTGAACATACAGTGAGTCTGTGTATTTACACAAGTCTTGACGTCACACCATTGTGTGAGAATAAGCGCTTTGGAATCTACCACAATCCAGGCAACAAGTGGTCTGACACAGAATGATGGGTTTTCATGTTCAGCGTGGAGACACAATTGTGGTCACGTGATGTGTTGCTGCTTGTTAGGCAAAGGTTCAGATCTGGTGTAGAAAACACAAAGCAGCCTGGCAGAGCAGGGCCAGTGATGTCTTTGTTAATGCAAGCACCTGCTGTTTGTGGAAAAAAGGCACAGAGCCGTCAAGCTGTATGTCTGCTCAAAGCCCCTGAGCGTGATCTTATCAGAGGAAAGCCCAAATACTGTGATCAGCAGAGAAAGGCCAGACAAACACCTGCTCAACAACCAATCATCACGCTGTGTTCCAGCAGCAGTTTGGTAGGAGAAAGTGTCGACTGAGCACATCCCTGCAGTTCAGCTGTGATGTGTCACTAACTGTTCACCAGCTTATGTGCACGTTATCACCCTCCCCATCACTTAACCAAGTTGTTCATTTTCTCAGTTATTGCAGATCAACACAGTGTGTTCCTTTCTCATTTCCGGAGTGAAAGCCACAGAGAGCAGCACCCACAACTAAGATGGGAAAATAAGCATTCTGGGGTACACTGACACAGAATGGGACAAGTCCGCCCCTCCCACATCCCTCTTTCCGCTCTGTTATGCAACTCACCGTTACCATGGCAGTGGCTGCCCCTGGGTCGTGTTTGGAGCAACAGGGGCCAATCTTCCAGGCCTCTACATCCCCGCAATCACAGAACCCCCCGCCTGATGACGCATGCATCTGGGAATATAAACACACATACCGTAATGTCAGTGACAGCAGTTATCTTCAACAATAGCTGTAGCTGTGGGAACCCATTATTATGGTCCAACATAAAAGGCCTGTAATGATTTATAATTAAACAATCATTGATCCCAATGGATCTAGAAATGTTTTATATATTTTTCCCCAAAGTTTAAAGGGCATTCTGGAGAATCCTCTAGTTGATCACTGAATACTACAGAGACTAAACAAGAGATTAGTAAGGATGCTTTATTATGTGATGTCAAATTAAAAATATAGAAATATTTATACGGACACTTACCTTGTAACGATGGCTTTTGTGTACACTATTCTGGAAGCAATCCATGCACAGAACACAGGTGGGATCTATTGCACAATCCCTGAAAGAAGTGGAGGAAGTGGATTTGTTATTGTCAACAAAACCTGAGGTTGAAGATGTGAAACTAAAGTCAGTGTTGCTCGCTGTAATCAAACTGTGGTATTTAGCCGTGTTATAAAATGTATCAGCATAAAAGGAATTTTATTTGGATTTTGTGTGGATACTGCTTTACTGTCCTTGGTTGTGTTATTGATTGAAGAATAATTTGTTTTAGATAAATATATAGAAAGTTGACAAGACTTTAACAGATGTTTGACATGTATGGGAGTAATGCAGCGCTTCACATTGTTCAGGTTCACTCAGACTGCACCAAACTGAAATCTGAGAGCTTCTGCCCATTAAATATGTATTTCTAACTTAGCCTTATACTTAATACTTACATGAGTATTTAATCATTATTCGTGTTATTATTGAAGTTACAACTTTTTTTTATTACAGAAGATCAGAGGGTCTGTTCAGACCTGCAGGAGTAGACCGTCTCTCCTTCTTTGAAGACACGTCCACAGAGCTGGGACGAGGCGCTGCCATGCTTGAGCTTCTCCAGACCCTCCAGAGGATCTTCTCCAAACAGGAAACACTCCAGAGGGTGGAAGAGTCGGCTCTGAATGATCTCCTCTTTCTCCTGAGGGCCGAACTCTTTCTTCAGACAGAAGATCTGAGGCACCTGCTCCCTCAGGTAGTGGAGCAGTTCCGCCCTGCTGTCTGCAGCCTCCAGCCATTCCTGCAGGACAACAGAAAAGAGACAGACAGGGATTAGCCTCTATTCTCGTAGTAATATGGTTATTAGCCTTTAGCAAGGGTTGGGTAGTAATGGATTCTATTTAATCAAAATTACGTAATAAGCTGAAAAAAATCAACTATAATCAACCAACATAACATTTGTAATGTGTAATTAGGTCATGTTTACCTTACCAAGGATTAATTATATGGCATTTTTAAAGGGATTAAATGTATTTATTCAGAATAAGGTGCGATATATTCATGTTTATAATGTTATTTGATGTTATGATGATGTTTGAAGTAGAAGTAATCCAAAAATACTTTGATTCGGTTTTGTTCTTTGTCATCCAACAGGATCGTGTTAGTAACAACAACAACATACATGTCATCTATTTTCAGTGTAACATGATCAGACCCCACCTCGCTGAAGATTACAGTTACACTTTCACTTTCGTTGTCACATGGCGTGAAAACGAAAATGCTGTAACAATGAACAAGAATTGGCAGTTGTTTCTGGTAACTTAAGCCAATGGTAAGGAATTAGTCAGACTCTTTCCTCCGGTTGAATTACAGAAGTTATGACACTTCTTGTATGAGCTGGCAGCAGAATAAAAAGCACAAAGTGCAGGCACAGGCTTGTTGAAGTGGCCTTTTATATGTGTGGCAAGAATTATAAATACAGTTATCATCTATGTATCATGTTATCAAGTATAAAGTTACCACACAAGTGTTACAAAAGTTTTGCTTTGGTTAACATTGAAAACACATCTAGTCACTTACAGTAAAGGGATCTTTGGCAATTCAATATTTTTGGCCACAGGACAATTGTCAGAGGTGTGGAGGAAGCCAATTTACATAAAGGTCGAACCAGTAGACATAGAGTCATTGAGGAATGTGTCTGCTGACAGTAGTTCCACTTTTTATAGATCTCACAGCTATGAGGAAATCAACTTTATACTTTATCGCCACATCAAGAGAGTTGATAAGAATTTGTTTTGACGAGCTCACTCAAACATAGACAAGAAGGAAATACACACATACTCAAAAATGCATCGTAGAGTATAAAGCACACGAGTGAAAATGAACCTTTAAAAACAATAATATAATAAATGCTAAAAGTTCACATAAATATCGCAAATGTAGAAAATAAATAAAACCTGCATATGATTAAAAACACTGAATATATTGCACCTTTTACTAAATATACAGACACAGCTTCAACATGTTATTTCCACAAAGGTGCTAATGTTAATACATGTTTTGTTATGTGTATGTACATTCATATTATGTACATACACAGAGCTGTATTTCCTCTGCATTTTTGTTTTTGGTTGCAACGATGCTGCGATTGTTTTGTAATATCAACAACATCCATGGCGGCAGTGACATCATGTAGTTACATTTACAGCAAATGGGTCAACGAGAGATCCAACTATTTCTACAGTTTACGGCGATGGCTCCACTTTGAATAGACAACGGCTCTGCCTGCAACATCAACGGGCATTTCTGTGTCGTGTTCGCCGGACTTCCGCGGTGATCTCGAACAAAGTTGTTCGAACTGACACGAACCTGCGGGAGAGTGATGCGCTGGAAATGTACGAAACTCACGTTGAGGCGCTCTGGACAAAAGCCAGCGACCACAACAGCAGCGGCTGAACATAAACACACCTCGGACAACACTGACACGTTCACCGCGACCCCCTTAGTCTCGTCTCTGATGAGTCCTGGCCCCGAACCCCACGGACACGCACTCGCTGTTTGTGTTCATGTGGAATCCTTCGCAGAGACGTTAGACTGTTAGGCAGCTAGCACAGGAGCTAGCCGCCTCTGCTAGCCCGGTACGTGTTATTCCCTGTCACTGCACCGTGGGACCGTGTCGTCCAGAGGAACCGGCGCGTTTCCCCCCAGTGTCTGGTCTCGGGGTCACGGGGGTCGCTGTCAGGTGTATTCGCCGTGTGGAAGTCCTACCTTGGTGGGGTCTTGCAGTCCGTCTGAGGATCTCTCACCGTCCGCCATGTTCCATTTGCCGTAAAAGAAGTGTCGCTAGGAGACTGTTCCCCTTGTAATCAAAACCTTTTGCGACGCTGCCAGACCAGAACACCCGATCGACAGCAGAGATATCTAATCAATCCCGATTCAGTTTATTGATCACGTTGGATATTGTTTGATTTAAAGAGCGTCTTTACATTAGTAATCTGCCTCTTGTCAAAATAGACATGTTGTAAACAGAAAAAACACGACTCGCCCTCTTGTGGTGGTCTATGAGTGTTTTCAATGCTGATATATCCCGGACATGATTTAATAACAGTTTAAAACAACACTGTGTGTATCAGTTTGTGTGTGTTTGTCGGTTATGTTGCTCTGTCTGTCCCACGCTGTCTGTTATTACTGTGAGAAAGTATAAATGCACTAATCCGTCTATGGTGATTAGAGTGGCGGTGTAGCACCCAGCCGCTAGATGGCGCTGCTCGGGATCTCCCCCTGATCAACGCAGCGGCGCTGGAGGTCAGAGGTGAATGTTTGACAGAAAGCTGAAACATGGATTCCATATTTCATGAGAAAGTAAGTTGAGATGATTGACTTAAAAACATGGAACATATAGCTAACCGGCCGTGTTTACGCGGAAAGCAGCCGCAGCTCACGGCGGACGTTAGTTTCCCGGTGATATCCGGCCGGTGTTGAGAGATTTGTGCTGGTGTTGTTGTCCAGGCAGCTAGCATGCTAACTGCACCTGCTAGCCACAGAGAATGAAAAGTTTCTTTGCAGCTAACACAAAGCTTTGTTACATCCACTGGGACGTTTTTTGTGTCGAGCTAGTGAATGACTCGGTTTGACTTGACTCTGTGTTCTGAGTAAATTAGCGAAAAGCGAAGATGTTTGTGTTTACGTAAGCTTAGCTAACTTAGCTCCACTGGTGTGTGGCTGTTATCATGGGGACAGAATAAACCCATTCAGTTTGAAGTTAACTTAGACAGCCTGTTTCATATGACTCGATGTGCTCCAAGATAAAAAGCAAAAACAAATACATGATAAAACATGAGGTGAAAAGAAATAACAATTTCAGTCAGTTTTAAGTGAAAATCTAAAATATTCAAAAAAGTAGAGTGAAAATAAAAAGCAGAAACACATGACATATACAAGTCAAAATGAACACAATTATATCTGTGTACCACTGAAAGCTTCACAGGCTAATTTCTAGTTTATTCTAGTTATTGTGAGGAGGCCTTTACACAATGACCTAAGGGGTCTGTGTGGTGTGTATTCAATGAGCATGTCATTAAGAAAAGAAGAAGCTAGGCCTTTCATAGATTTAAAAATATTAAGACGTATTTTAAAATCAATTATTTAGTTTATTTAATATCTGCTTTGTGAACTCAGCATGAACTAGTCTTGGGTCTACTGTCATATATACTGTTATATATTTGTAATTACTCCTTTATTTGTAGCAAGAGGGCTCTCTGTGCGCCCAGCACTGCCTCAACAATCTCCTGCAGGGTGAGTACTTCACTCCTGTGGACCTGTCCTCCATCGCTCACCAGCTAGATGAAGAGGAGAGGATGAGGATGGCGGAGGGAGGTATGGCCAGTGAGGAGTACAGGACGTTCTTACAGGTGGGGAGACACAGAAAATGGATGTTGGTGAAGCATGTTCTGTTACGATACTGTGTTTAACTTTATGTTTTTATATATGATGTGTTTTTAGCAACCATCTGGGAACATGGATGACAGTGGGTTCTTTTCAATACAAGTGAGTATAGGACAATCAAATTTTATTGCAGCAGATAAAAAACATTATACATCAGGAATGTCAATAACCTTTTTTGTTATCTAACCCCACTAGGTTATTAGCAATGCTCTGAGAGTGTGGGGCTTGGAGCTAATCCTCTTCAACAGCCGGGAGTACCAGAGCTTGATGATAAATCCAATGTAAAGTTTCTCTTCCAAAACTTTATTATGTTATTTGTCAGATGGCTAAATATGTAATCACATAACTACTTTACAGTGTAAGCCGATGGTAACAGCTACTTTCCTGTTTCAGAAACGAGAAAGCCTTCATTTGCAACTACAAGGAGCACTGGTTTACTGTACGCAAACTAGGACAACAGGTATGAGGCTTAAGTCTACATAAACAACATGAATGCTTGTTTTACTTAAAGCACTGTTTTCTCTTTATTTGCAGTGGTTTAACCTGAATTCACTTTTGACTGGACCAGAGCTGATATCAGACACCTATCTAGCCCTTTTCCTTGCACAGCTACAACAAGAAGGTATTGTAATATTGAGTTATTTAGAGCATGATTAGATGATGCAAAGCAGAAAAGAATACTACATTTGTGTTTGTGCAGGTTATTCCATATTTGTGATTCGAGGAAACCTCCCTGAGTGTGAGGCAGAGCAAATCCTGGGGATCATGAGAGTGCAGCAGCAGCAGCGCCCCAGACTCATCGGAGAGGATGAGGCCCAGACAAGTGCAGGGTGTGTGTACCGAATGTGACTGTACAATGTAGAGGACGCGTATATTACTCAAAAAGGACTGTCTTAGTGTCATACTACTTTCAATAAACTTTTCATTTACTTGTGGCAACTGATCAAGCCTTGTACTGTGAGCAGCAGGTCAGCAGCTCTGGGCCAGACAGAGATGAACTTTGGTGTGGAAGATGAGGTTGTGGATGACGATGAAGAACTGAAGAAAGCCCTGGCACTTAGCAGACAGGACATAGATGTGGAAGATGAGGAAGCTGATCTTCGCAGGGCCATACTGCTCAGTATGCAAGGTAAACTAGGATTCATTCAGAGGTTTTAATATATTTTATGTTTTAATGTGTCAGATAGTCTCCTTCCCTATTTTCACGAATCGTATTCCAAGTTCACAGTTGGTAGTAATAACGTTTTGACTGTTGTTTTTTTTTGCTAGGATCAGTGATGAGCAACACATCTCCAGAGTCTGAAGTTGGAGCTGGGAAATCAGGCAGTCAGGCAGCAGGGAGCTCTGCAGGAAGTCAAAGAGAAGGCCAAAGCGAGGCTCTCACAGCTGAGGAACTGAGGAAGCGGAGACAAGCCTACTTTGATCGGTAGGTTCAGCTGCATGTCTGCACTGTGGACTTCGTATTGCAAACACATGATCGCTATCGGCTTCAGAAATCCTGCTGTAACAAGTGCTTTGTAAATTCAAGTACAATATTATGTTGTGTGTCCTGTGTAAATAGTTGTACTTATGATAACAACCTCTGACCCAAATTCTCTGTGTTGACTGTTTAGGCAGCAGCAACAAGCTCAGCCGAACAATCCTCAACAACCACACATAAAATCAGAAGGTGGCTCAGGTGAGCACATCAGATTTTTTTGTATTCAGATAAGTACATATTGTTTATTTAATGTCCATCCAGTAAGAAACTATCTTGTGCTGTCTTCCTCTTCTAGGATCTGTAAACACTGGCTCTGAGGAGGACCAACAACAAAAGCTCAGCCAGTGATGGTGTGGAAAGTTTGCCTGTGTTGTTTACCAGCTGCCTGGATTGGCAACCCCATACAGGGGGTAGCTTTGCTCCTTCCTCTAACCTTTTGCACGTGCGAACATAAGGACAGTCAGGAGGCTGACACGTTTTCCCCCGATTAGTTCGCAACAGAGGCTTCAGAGAAGAGAACAATGACAAAGAACACTGACAAAGTAAAGGCAGCAGTTAGTCTAATCTAACTCAGTAAGGCACTGAGGCTGGGAAAAGGGTGACCACAGAACTCATGATGCAGTTAATCCAAGTTTGCAATTGCCTTTGTACCATGGCGCCTTCTATTTCTATTGTGTACTGTTTTTTATTCTTGTTTATTCTCTGGAAGAGAAGGAAAAGAATCTTCAGCATACAGTACAAAGGATGCGTTTACTTGCTTGGTGTGAATACATGCAGAGACAGATTTTCTGTGAAAGCCACAGGAGACCAGTGTTAAGCCCACACAGAAAAGCATGATTAGAAACTGACAGAGTCCACTTACCTTTGTATTGGACTTAGGTTTGTTGGACATAAGATGTGATTCCAGTACTCACCCCAGAACATGTGTGGTTTTCAAATCCTTTCATTTTTTGCAATGTACTGAAACAATTTTTAGCCAGCGGCACTAAGTGTGGGTGATTTATTCCTGACATCATCAGTCATTTTACTTGAACACTGACAAATTAATTCCCAAGGTATTTAGACAACAACATATTTTTGACGTTGTGGTTTTTACCTATAAGATCATTAGCAGGTATCATGAAATGTAAGATTTCAAAGCTTATAAACAGGGTGTTTTGTCCAGTTTGGCTAGATAGTTAAACATTATTCTATAGAGCTATTTGTCAAATCTAGGATACCTTTAACTGATGGATATTTTACATATCTTGTTCAGAATAAGTTGACATGTAATAGGGAACAAAGACAAAATCTATATGACACTGCAGCTGATAGATAAGTACATCATTAATTTTACCAGCATATTATAACCACACAAAAAGTCAAAGAAGTCCAAATAGTCTGTATTTGACTTCACATGTTATTTCTCTTCATCAGTATTTTGTCATGAACTGTAAAGGAAATTCATTTTAAGAAAAGATTGTTAAAATTCCCTTGGACATCCCAGTTTACAGTTACAGCCCCGAAATATACTTGTTACACTTGTTTGAATTATCCTGTATTGCAATAATACAGAGTAGTGCTGTACACATGAGCTGTACAAAGATGCATTCATTTGCACTGAGGTTGTCAAGGGTTCAAGCTATTGGCTGATGAGTAGAATTAACAGTAAAATATCAAGGAAGAGGGAAGACTGTTATTTAACCTCATGATTTGTATAATGTAAAATCCAAAGAACCATCCAAAACATAAAAAATATGTCATCACACATACACTTTGAAGATTTCATTTATTTCTCTTTTTTAATTCAATTCTGAACATCACTTCTTTAAAATTGCTCATGTTTTCTCCTACAAGTTTCCATTTAGTCCTGATGAACAAAATCAGGCTACAACGCATGATGAAAATGAATAAACCATATTATGGCATTAAAAAAGTTACATTTGTTTACAGTTCTAAAAACTTCTGGAACCATTCAGCATGGATATAGCTTGATGCCTCCACTAAAGTGCTGGATGTCATGTAAAGTTTGTCTTTTGGTGCTGGATGACCGATTCCATGATAGCATTATTGTTTTTTTGTTTGTTTCCTTTTTGATCTCTAAGGCTTTTTTATATTTAAAATACACTTGTGAAACAGTATAAAATGTTGTTAGTTAGGTTTTTATCATGACATGATTTTTCACTCACTGCATTCTATCAATAGCACTAATTCATGATTTTTGTCATATGTCACATTACCACATTATGCATTAGTTGTTCCAGGATTAAAGTGATATTCACTCCTAAAGTTTGCCATGTCTTAAAATGAGATCATGTTTTCACCACTGTCCATTTGTTTGTTGATTGGATTGTTTGTTTATCTGGTGAGCAAGATTACATAAAAACTACTGGATGGATTACCACAAAACTTGGTGGAAGAATGCGGGTCGGCATAGAACCAATTCATTTGTAGTGTGGATCAAGATCAGGGGGTGGATCGGTGAGAAAAGGCTTTTTTACTATAATTCTTGGAACTCGATGGAAGAGTCTGCAATTTTGTGCAATTATTGACATCACATCTGGAAAAGAGGCTGTGACTGTTTGAGAAACAGCTCTGACTAAATCTGGCTCAACACAACAGCGGGTATGTTGTGGTTAATATATAACACTCAGAGCACACTTGCACTTTGTTTCCCCAAATAATAGATGAAGCTTTCAGACGCAGTATTTCCAAGCTGAATGGTATGTATGCCAGATGGTGCATTTTGGAGAATTTCAGTGACAACTATCTGTTACATTTTAGAATGTCATTTACTCTAAAGGTCTTTGTGGTCATTTGTATGGATCCAAGTCAGCAACAGCGTTTCACATGTGCTTTTTTAAGCTATTTTTGACATCTACATGTCTATGTGTTTCAGGTTGTTCCTTCAAACCTTCCTAGACTTGGAATTTTGGCTTTAGACAAAATGAAGACGGGGTGGATTTTTATTCTATCCTACATGTGCTTCCTCATTCCTCTCCACCAAGCACAACTTCCTAGTGCCAACATCTCAGATCTTTCCTTCAAAAACATGGACTTTGCCATGAGTCTTTACAGAAAAATTTCCAGTTACCACGACAAGAACATCTTTTTCTCACCCCTGAGCATTTCAACCAGTTTCACCGCTCTATTGCTGGCTTCTGACGGCGTCACCTATGAGGAGTTACTAAAGGGTCTCAACCTGAAGCAGCTGGAGAAGGCCAACCAGCCAGAACTCATCCCGAGACTTTTCCAGCTCCTTCACGAGAACATCACACAGAGCGGATCGCTGAAACTGGACGAAGGCATGGCTCTCTTCGTGCATCCGGAGTTTGAGGTGGCAAAGAATTTTGAAAATCAGATAAAGAGCTTTTTTGATGCTGACATCAAAACTGTTAACTTCACGGACACAAAGGGAAGTGTCAAGTTCATCAATGAATACATCAAGAAAAAGACTGAGGACAAGGTGACAGAGATTATATCAAACCTGGATGCAGAGACCCAGCTTATGTTAATCAACACAATCTTCTTCCAGGGTAAGATCAATCCCTCTGACTACTCTGTATTGATTATAGATTATATTTACAATTAAGTAGTATAATGTCTTTCACAGGAGCCTGGGAGTTGCCGTTCAACCCCAATTTCACTCAAAGTTATCCCTTCTACATCGATAACTATAACGTTGTGCAAGTGCCCATGATGATTCAAGAGGATAAGTTCTACATGATGGACGATGTCCCTCTTGGAGCCAAAGTGCTGAAGCTGCCATACAAGAAAGGTGTCTCCATGCTCATCCTGCTACCCAACAAAGGCATGGACTACACTGTAATCGATGATGAAATCACTGCTAGCAGGTTCCTCACCTGGGTCAGAGAACTGCAAAGAACGTAAGAGTGCCCCAGAGGGGCAAGCTTTCATTAGCTTAAGTTCTGTTTGTCATTCACATTCTGTACTGAAAGAAAGACAATTGTTGGGCCAACTTTAAAGAATGACTTCGATTGGGTACACGTAAAATAGGTTTGTTAAAATTTTAAATAAAAAAAAATTAAATTAAAATAATGTTTCTAATTAAATAGATATAAATGTTAATTCAGCTTGATTTATTCATAAATCTTTTTCCAATTTGTTTAGCTGTAATTATGTAAGACTTTGTGGCAACTTCTCTAAAAAGGTGCCATGACAAGAATCTAGCAACAAGAGTGCAAATCAATTGAAGATACATTATACGTAATACTTAGAATAACCAATGTATCTACTCAACATGTTTGACCACGTTGTGTTCTCAGCAAACTGGAAGTCAACATGCCCAGGTTCAAGATGGAGCAGTCTTACTCCCTGCACCACCTCCTACCAGACATGGGCATGCCAAGTATCTTCAGTAATTCAGCCAATTTGACGAAGCTGAGTAAGGATGGAGGCATCAAAGTGTCAGAGGTTGGTTTTCAATGTCCCAGTGCTGTAACAACATATTGACTAAATCCAGACGGCAGAAGATGACCTTTGTCTCTCCTGTAAAACCGCAGGTTCTGCACAAGGCTGTGATTGAAGTGGATGAAACTGGGACCACGGCAGCAGCTGCCACAGCAATCGGCATTACTCCGTATTCCTTACCCCGGATATTCACCATCAACCGGCCGTTTTTCTTCTTCATATATCATGAAGACACAAACACTCTGCTGTTCATGGGTCGGGTGATTGACCCCACTCAAAATTAGTAGTTCTTTATGCAGGCTTCTTTAAGGCTTGAAATTGTTTTGGTCTGTTTGTAAAAGCCAAACATATGTGTGATCAATATTAATAAAGACTTTACATTGACATGTCTTCCTATGGGATTAAATCAGCATCATGTGTGTATTGCTCATACTATATGAAGAGTACACTCTACATAAATGAGACGTCCACAGTATTTCAATAAATTACTTTGTCATTTTTATAGAGGTTTTAAGTTGCGATTAATGCCTTCATTTGTAACTACATTAATAACTGGATTTATTTAAGTTCAAATTTACTTCATAAATTGATTCAAGTAAATTCAATGTAATCAATTTATGAAGTAAATTTGAAATTCTACTAAATTAGGTTAATAAATTAATTTGTTATTATAAATACTGCTCACTAGGGCTGGCTATATTCAGTCTATGGGTAATACACCCAAAAATGTTTAAAAATCTCATATCTGACAATATCTTTAATTATCGTGAGCAATGTCACTATATTATTGCTTATTTATATATGATATATATGTTTAATATATTAAAACCCCTTGGAATTCTGTTATATTGCTATTGATGAAAATGTATTTAAAGAATATATTTAAAAGATATTTTACACATACATATACTGGAGTATATGTATGTGTAAAATATGTTATGGCCCTTCCACACTGTTGATGGTGAGAAGCACATTAGGCTGCTCTGTCCCTGTTGGTTCGACAAATAAAGTTTTTTCAAACCACGTGACCATTTCTGTCATGGCTGCGCCCTCGTGTCCTGCGTGGTTGTAAACAGCTCTGCTTCTATTCTGAGGTTTCGAGGAGGCGCAGAGAGTCGAGGTACGTGTCAACTGTTTGTTTTTAGAGTTGTTGTGTAGTTTATAACCTGTTCTTTGAGATGTGTGTTTCTTTACGAGTGAGATTTTGTAGATAAACCTTCTGGCACGTAGTCGCTGGGTAACTGCAAGCGAGCAGTGACTGGTAGGAGACACGTGCGTCCCAAAAACAAAGTATTTCCAAAGTTAACTTGGTTGTTTTATGTGTTTGTAGAAAAATGAAGACAAATAAGATGAAACCGAGAAGCAGGGGTGTGTCGTCCGGGCTGAAGAAAAAGAACAAGCGGAGCATCCATGTGAAAGGCAGCTGGAAAGCTGTGGAGCTCGACCCCAGCCTCTTCTCCGAGGAGGGCTTGGAGGGTCTGGTGTGTTTCGAGGAGCTGACAAGTTACAGTCTGGTCGACCCTGCGAAGGCTGCGGCGAAGGCTGCGGCCAAAGCAGCGAAAGAGCTGAAGAAGAAGGAGGAGAAGAAGAAGAAGAGGAAGGCGAAGAAAAGGAAAGCCAGCGAGGGAGAGGAGCAGGGAGGAGGAGGAGGAGGGACTCCTGGTGTGGAGGGCACAGAGGTAGAGGAAACAACTGAACCACCTAAGAAAAAAGCCCCAAATAAGAAGAATAAGAAACAAGCTGCAAAGGAATCAGTCCCACAAGATGTCATTTCTACAGAGGAGACACAGAAGGATGGGGCCGAAAATCAGGAGGGAGGAGCAGAGGGTGACACAGCTAAAGAAGAGCCTCAACAAAATGTCCAAGCAAAGAAGATCAATAAAAAGAAGAATAAGAAACAGAAGCAGCAGATAGAAGAGGATAAAGATATAGAGAAACTGACTAATGTGGAACTTCAGGCAGAAGAAAAACCCTCACAAGAAAAGGCGTCAAAACCCCCGAAAAAGAGTAGGAACTGGACAAATGTTGCACTTTCTGGCTCTGAGGACCAAAACGCTGATGTGGGAGCGTGGAAGGATCTGTTTGTTCCTTCCCCCGTGCTGAAGGCGCTGAGCAGCCTTGGATTTGGTTCGCCCACGCCGATTCAAGCCCTGGCACTACCTCCAGCCATCAGGGATCGTATGGATGTACTGGGGGCAGCGGAGACGGGTAAGATCATGTGTCCGACATAGCTTTTTGTTCCAAAATAATTTATTACACACTGTAGTTAATGTGAGCACTGTTATTGCAGGAAGTGGTAAGACGCTGGCTTTTGGTATTCCCATGATCCACGCCATCCTGGAGTGGAGAAAGGGCTCCGATGAACCTGCTGACAGCAACAATGAACCGGCCACACAGGTGGAGAGTTTGTATTTACCAAGCCTAACATCAGAAAATGATGCTGAGTCCATAACAGAGGAGGACAACGAGGAGGCTGTGGAAGAAGAGGACCAAGGTGACTCAGATGACGGTGAGGAGGATGATGATGATGATGATGAGCACAGTGGTGAAGACGAAGATGAGGATCAAACCCTTGGATGCGTTAAAGTGATCAACGATGCAGAATTTGACTTAAATGCTGAAGAAAACCCTGCAAGGGGTCAGAATCAGCCTCTGCTTGGACTGGTGCTCACTCCCACCAGGGAGCTGGCTGTTCAGGTCAAACACCACATTGACGCTGTCGCTAAATTCACTGGTGAGTTATTTAACCTAGCATCGTATCAGGGTCTTCATCCTTTTAAACAGTTCTATGAATCTAAACTAAAGATGTTACTGGATTGCAGATATCAAGACGGCGATAGTGGTGGGAGGAATGTCACAGCAGAAACAGAGGAGGATGTTAAAACGCCGGCCGGAGATTGTTATTGCAACTCCAGGACGTCTTTGGGACTTAATCAAGGAGAAACACCCTCATCTACTGAACCTCAGACAGCTCAAGTGAGTCACAGTCACGCCTTGGTTTCTTTTTCATTTGTTGCCTTTTGACAGATGTTTTCTTGGCTGTAGTTGACGTCTTATTTTTAACACATCAGTTGTAAGTAACAGAGTGGTGTAAGTGTCCAAGAAAGGTGGAATTGGGGGAAATTGGACTTGGTTTTAGAGAGATGATGGCTTCATCAAGACGTTCTTCATATTTGTATTGCACCATATCACAACATGTAGCGATGTCCGTTACCGATGCCAGCATCAGAAACGTCTCAGATTGCCAAATATGCTGAGTTGGGGATCAGTGAATCTTCTGTGCCTATCCGATACCACGTCTTTAAATTATATTTGTTTCATATTGATATTTGCAGGGCGGGTTCTTGTGCAATCATCTTAAAACTACAGCCCAACAGCAGCAGCAGCATGATGTTTTCTGAAAGCTAAACAGAAACCACAGGCGGTGACTCTCTCTTTATTAAATTTTACTGTGTTCCAGAGTTTTGCCTAGTCCGGTAGAACATGGCAGCTCTGTATTTATTTCTTTAACGCCAAAATGCTGACCAGTCAGGTTGAATCCGTCCTTCACTCACACTACTCCGCTCCCTTCTCTGGTTACCAGTGGCTGAGCTAGCCACTCAACAAAATCTCGACTGTTTGCTGTCCTGGCTACTAAATGGTGGCACGAGCTCCCCATTGACATCAGGACAGCAGAAAGTCTACACATCTTCCGCTGCAGACTAAAGACACATCTCTTCCGACGACAAAAAATATTTGCACTTATAAGCAGCACCTTGTTGTTCTGGGTTTGTACCCTCATGGTTGAATGCAATTATTGTAAGTAGCTTTGGATGAAAGCGCCAGCTAAATAAAATGTGATGAGTCGCCTGTGTATCTGGCAGTTTGCTGTATTTAAGAATATTGCCAATTCAGGAGAAAACAATAGACATAGACAGTTTTATTCTGATCTCAGAAAAAACACCTTGAGAGATGAGAGGGATGTCCGAAGTGTGAGTATTGATATGACGCATGTTGTGGGGTTGTGTTATTCTGCAGGTGCCTGGTCATAGACGAAGCCGATCGTATGGTGCAAAGAGGCCACTTTGCAGAGCTGGAGAATCTGCTGGAGATGCTGAACACCGTGCACTTCAACCCCACGAGGCAAACGTTTGTGTTCTCTGCCACACTGACCATGGCTCACAGCCTGCCCAGCCGCATCCTGCAGAAGAAGAAGAAGAAGAATCTGGACCAGAGGGGCAAACTGGAAGTTCTCATGGAGAAAGTAGGGATCAAGTCCAAACCCAAAGTCATCGACCTCACCAGGAAGGAGGCGACAGTGGAGACGCTGACTGAGACGCGGATCCACTGTCAGAAAGAGGACAAAGATTTCTACCTGTATTACTTCTTGCTGCAGTTCCCTGGGCGCACCATGGTGTTCGCCAACAGCATAGACTGTATCAAGAGACTGAACTCACTGCTGGTGATCTTAGACTGTGATCCACTGCCTCTACACGCCAACATGCACCAGAAACAACGCCTGAAAAACCTGGAGAGGTTTGCTGAGAGGGAGAGGTGAGTGTTGCTCACACCTGCACTAGCAGTCTGAACTTGTTTGCTTCTGGTTGAGTTGATCCAGTAATTGTGTCTATGGTGAAATATTCAAACTTGTTGCTACTGCAAACTGACGCTTAAGGGTTTAAACTGCTTCTGAGTTTTGGGTTACATGAGTGAGTTGCATCATAATGCATATTTACCTCCACCTTGGAGGTTATGTTGTAATTGCTGTCAGCTAGATAACTCAAAAACTACTGAACTGCTTTGCATGGGATTTTGTGGAGGGGTGCGGCATAAGCCAAGGAAGAAATCAAACCAAACATTTTTTTCCCATTTCTTTAACATGCTGTAATCACAACAAGAATTCTGAAGTTTCAAGATATTTATTTTCTAACATAGGTTGGATTCAGAGAACAGGTCGCTTCATACAGGGATTTTATTCACTCCTTCTGGTGGAGGAGGGAGGAACTACTAGAGCACACATTGACTGTCAGTCATGTCTGTACATGTGCTGTGTATCTTGACAAGAACACTCAAAATACACTTACCTTGTTAAAGTTGTATTAAAAATAGTTACGTTAACTTTAACTCCACCTAGTTAAATCGAATTCAATATCATTTTACATGTACCTCTAATGTTTGTAATATGCAGTAGCAGTGAGTCATAGTAAATAATTACATCTCCAAGGTAGCCAAAAACCAGACCCCCCCCCCCAAAAAAACAAACAATAATTTTCTATCTCCAACATTGAGTTCCACCATAAATCTCCTGCTTTACTGAACGGATGTGACTTGATTCACAGTTGTGTTCTGCTGACCACTGATGTAGCTGCAAGAGGACTGGATATTCCCAATGTCCAACATGTGATTCACTACCAGGTACGTTCCTTTTATTCAGATGTCCAAATTGTTGAATTTGGACTTCCTGCATTCAACTAACTGGAACACGAATCACTATACAACCCTGAGTGATAGAATAATTCTCGTTTTAACTAATGTTTCATTTACTCTTCTTAGTCTTGAGATCTAAGAATGAAAAAACATTATTGTGCATGGTGAGATTTGTATTTAAAAATGTTTCGGAATGTCTGTACATACGTCCATCCCATGAACATGATAGCTCAAGAATGCCCTGAGGGAAATTCCGTACAAGTACTAAGGACTCAAAGATGAACTGATTAGATTTTGGTGGTCTAAGGTCAAGGCCACTTGACCATGTGTTGTTTTGAACTCAATATATCAGAAATGCCCTAAAGGAATTTCATTACATGTGGCACAAACATTCACTTGGACTCAAGTATGACCTGAATAGATTTCTCAAATAACATGTTTTTGGCCTCTTGAATGTGATATCTCAAGAGTGCTTGAGGGAATTTCTTCAACTTTTGATCAGTTGTCACTTGGGCTACAATTTTCAGATAAAGTGATGACATTTCAGTGGTCAAAAGTCACAGTGACCATATACGAAAAATGTAGAAATATGGTCATGGAAACTGCACTGGTTTGCGGAGGCATACACCCGCAGTGCGGTAATTCTAGTTTTGTTTTTAAGAATACTTCTTCTTATACTGGCTATCTGTTCAAGTAATTTGGATGCCCTCCTACTTCAGGTTCCCAGGACATCTGAGACTTACGTCCATCGGAGTGGCAGAACAGCGAGAGCCACTAAAGAGGGTCTCAGTTTGCTGCTAATAGGCCCAGATGACATGTTGAACTTCAGAAAGATTTATAATACTCTAGGGAAGGACGAGGACCTTCCAATGTTCCCCATAGAGATCAAATGCATGGAAGCAATCAAGGTGAGCTCCACTGGTATTAGGTCCTGTACATATGTCACGTTAAAGCAATTATTTCTGATTGTTAACGGTTGAGTGTGTCCCACCACAGGAAAGAGTAAACTTGGCCAGAAACATCGAGAAGATTGAGTTTCACAACAGCAGAGAGAAGCAGCACAACTCCTGGTTCAAACAAGCAGCCGAGGCCCTGGAGGTGGACTTGGATGATGATCTTTTACTCGGTAAGACCAACAAAACCATATCTGTGACAAGTTATGTCTTTTGAAAAGTGTTCAAATGCAAACCGCTGAAGGTGCCACATTTGTTACAGGCAGATCAAAGGGTGAGGACACTGACAGAGAGCAGCAGAAGATGGTCAAGGGCATGAAAAAGCATTTGAAGCATTTGAGCTCCCAGCCTGTGTTCAAGAACCTGGTAAAAACCAAGTACCCGACTCAGATGGGAAAACTCGCCCTGCCTCACCTGCCTCGTGCCGGAATGGAAAGTGCCCTGACCAAGGTGTCGCTACAGCAGAAGGAAGACGAGTTAAAGAAACGTGGTCCACCACAGCGAGGGAAAAAGAAGCAGAAGAAAGAAAAGAAAAGCAGCAGCAGCAGTGATATGTTATAAGAAATGTGTATTTAAAAAAAATCCATCTTTGACACAGTTAAAATGTTAAATAGATAAATGTAATTTTTAACATGCACAATGTGCAATAATTGTATTTCCAGATGTTGTTGAATCTCTGTACGCTGCAAGAGTTTATAAAAATCTGTTTTCACAAGTGTCTCAAAGCGCTGCTGGGATGTATTCAACCAAAGTCAAGGTTCCTGAGTTGTGCAGGGGTGTGACGTATCGCTGGTCATTGCTGAGGTTGTGGGTAGAGAATGTTGTAGTGAGACGTTTGGTAGAGGAGGTGCAGGGAAGGTTCAGCACCCTCTGGAATCATGTGGTGAGCCAACTGCTGTTCATCACCCTCCATAGAGACGATATGTGTGCAAATGTCCAGAGCCTCAGAGAGAGCCAGAATGTCCACGTGATCACACTCCATGGCCATCACCTCCACTTCCTGCGTGAAGGGAACAAAGACGCCAGTAAACCTGCTCTAACTGCAACAGATTATCTTGTTTTTCTCACTAGATGGCAGCAACACTTTACTAACCTGACGACAGTATGCGTGTAGATTGGGCGCCTCCACAAAGTTGCAGAAGAAGTCTGCGTGGCTCTGCAGGTGTGCCGAAGTGAGCAGCCTGAGATACTGCACCACGCCATCCGAGGTGATCTGCTCATTGAAGAGCCTCAGCAAAGCGTCTTCCTGCTCGTCAGCCTGGCACTGCTCCACCACATTGACAACCTTCAAGAGAACAGAAACAATCAGGTAATGAGTTTTACCAAAAAAATAATGTTCCCAATACCACAAAAGAAGATGGAATAACAGTTCTAAGTTAAGACGCAGACTTTTAATACTATTAACAGTAAGGTGCAACTCATGCCGGTTATGTCAGTTGATTCAAAACTGAAGGATTTCAAAATGTAAATCCAATCCGTTTTGAGTCACTACTGAGCAGTGGGGCTTAAACATTTTCTCCCATTCTTTCCAGTTTGTTGCCCTGAACTGGTTAATATAGACACACAGATTTCCTACTGCTTGGGCAGTTTTTATTAAATGGTGCTATGTTAGACTTCTGTAGAGATGGTTTATTCAAAAGATCTGCATGGAGTAGGGGAACTGACTGAAAATGGAATTTAAAGATGTTGAAGTACATTCATATTAGTTAGATCCTCCAAATAAAGTACAGGGAAACATTGTTCTTTGCAGCTGACTGATGTAAGAATCGGAAACCAGTCAAAAACACTTACCTAAGTAACTACAACATGTTTGTACTTGATGTTCAAGTGTTCAGGAACACACAACTATAAATGTGTCATGTCAGTCAAGTCATGGTTATTGACTGTACTGCCTTTAGGGCCCAAAATGGAATAATGACGTTCTGAGGCCACAAAGCAAATAGTATCTCAATTGTCATTTATGTTAATGGATATGTCAGTGTCTTATTAGAAAATTGTAACTGAACTACTTGATAACTTCATGGTTTTAATCGAGTTATTTACCGTGTCCAGGTGTTGTTTGAAGCGGCTCTCATCAAATCCTGCAGAGGACAACACTTCACTGCTTTGGATTATTTTGTCCTTGAAGCTGAAATTGAAACCATTATCACTCACATCTATAATGCAGTATTTCACCAACACCAGTATATGTTTGGTAGTTTGTGGCAATGTCAGTAGTGATGATTACTGACCTCTGCAAAGCTCTAGTGTTATGTAGGACGGACTCCATGTGAGAGAAGCAGAAGGCTCTGTAGAAACAGTTTCCATCACCACGCACTTTCCTCACAGAGGAGAACTGGCTGCTCAGATCCTGACAAAGGACAGTGACAGTGGTTAGTATAGATACATGCGTATATACGCGACCACTGCAGTACAACAGCCCACCTACTTTATACTTGGCCCCGGGTGTTTGCTGTGGGAACAGTGAGGAGATGTCCTCTCTGTGCGAGACGAGACTTCCAGCCTCCATCTGCCGTAAAACCCAGTGAGCTGACAGCCTGGACCCAGCAGGGAGACACAAAGCACACCCTGTCTATACGAGCAAGGAACGCGTACCTTCACATTTCAACGACAGGGAGACAGCGACAGAAAACAGTTTGTCAATCCTCCGCCCGTCAGAGAATGTGTCAACACGTTGTTACAGTTTTATTTCCATTTTCTGAAAAACCGGATGTTTGCATGTACCACGTGCTCTTGTTAAAGCGACAGTACCAAATTTATTTAACGCCCTGTTCAGACCAATGTTGGTGAAACACCACACAGGAACTAAACTCTGGTTTTATAATGCAGAAGATGTTTAATACGGAGGAGCATTGTTTTTATTATGTGCAAATCAATGCAACAATGGATAAACATTGTATATATAATGTACAAAAATGTTACAAAATGTAACCGTTAAGGACTTTTTTTTATAATGTAGGAAAAATATACAAGAATGTAACAATGCAACATTCTTAACAGGCAAATATAGAAAATATATAACAAAATGTAACTTTGTTCTAATACTGTAGTGGAAAAATTACAACAAATATTGTTTTTACAATGTAGAAAATGTAACAAATAATAATCTTTTATAAATTTGAGCGCAAAAGTACAAGCTGTGAAATCGACATTAACAGTGTCTTTAATTGACCTCTTTACAAAGTTAGCCTTAAATATAGGAATGTACCCTGCATTAGCCTTCATCACTGTTTCAATTTAAGTCTATAGGCATGCGAGTCATTAACAGTATTCACATCCGTAAGTAAAATTAGAAGTATTTAAATCTATACATAAAATATTCAGATAATTGCATATCTTTTTTTTATTTTTATGTGTCATACAATTTACCTGTGCTGTATTGATATATGACCATTTTCATGTATCTTATTGAGATGAGGTTAATTTTGAATAACCTAATAATTGCTGATCATATGTTTTGCATGTCAAATCTTCATATCCAAAGTAACTGCAGCAGTCATGTTATTGTAGTGAAGTAAAATTACAAAGAGGCATAGAATGGAAATGCTGAAGTAAATTACCAAAACTTTTCTGAGTAAATTTAAGGAGTTACTTTTAACTTTTCTCCTTAATGAATGGCTTTTCTGAAGGCCTATGAGAGGGGTTGTAACCTTAAACTAGAGATACACTTAAAACAGACCAAAAAAGCTACTGACAGGAGATACACACCAAACAAAATCTTTTCTGGAATGTTGAACCATAACCGGGCAACCCAGATTACTATATAATCTTTAGGAATGGAAATTACACACGAAAGAAACGTATTATAAGTGTAGTTTAACATGCTATGTTACTTTTAGTGTGTTGGAGAAACAGCATTGCAACATAATTGATGGTCTGCACTACAAAGCTGTTCCAGAACTTATATGTACAGCAGTGTTTGACAACATGGAGCACACTATTGGAAAGTTATAACATCAGAATCTTTCTGCTACACTGTATTTTTCCTCTATTTAATAAATAAAAATATAGAATATCACAAAGAATCCTTACTCTATATAGTTCAAAATGTGATGTCATTTAATTTCAACCACAATGTCATTTCATTGTACCTACTTTATTTTTGAAATGCAGCAGTAATACTTATTTACGAAGTTATGATACATTTGATCACCTTCTCAAAATATCAAGTTTTTCTAACATTAAACCTTTAGAGTCACTCTTCAAATCACTCCTAAATGTTGAAAACATATATATTTCCAGAACTTTCCCTGCATCTCACAATGTCAAAAATGGACACTCAGCAAATTGCTGTTGGCAGTACCACCATGCTAAGATGTCAAGATTCTGCATCAACATATTGTTTCGCTCTTTCTACTGGCTTTACTTGAACTTTTGATTTGTGTTCTACTGCTGATGCTTTTCATTGAAGCCCTCTCTCTTTTGTCTGTCAAAGCCGTCCTGCTCGTCATCGCAGACCCAGATTCCATCAGTCGCCTCGCTCTCTTCTCCGTGTCTGCCCTGTCCAGAATGTACTCCTGAAAACAAAATCTTTGTTTCTCAAAAGTCAGGTGAATAACCAGTGGGCAATCAAAATGTAAACCTGAGGACATTACCTTCACCATGTCCATCTTTGTCAGGTCGTTCATGTTCTCCAGCGGTCCATATGTGGGTAGATAACATTGCTCTGCAAGGTTGTGGATGACCATAAGTAAGCTTCCCACTTCCTCAACCTGAGAGATAATGAACATTTATCAATGTTTCTATCTGAAACTGCTGTTGGTAAATTACCTGAGGGTGATCTCAGCTCATAATCCGTAGGGCGTACCTTTTCTCTGGACAGGCCTTGTACCATCAGCAGGTTCACCTCTGCCTGCTCGTTCTTCTCTTTAAGCATTTCTAACTCACTCTGGAGTTCTGACAGTTCTTTGTTGGCCATCTGCAACAGCCACGAAAATATTGTTCAAGCATCGTGAATCAAAGAAATGCTGCACTGTAAATCTTAATGTGTTTGTCTGACCAGTTTCTTTATTCCGTGCTTCTGCTCCATGGATTGCAGTCGTCGCTGGCCCTCCTCCACTTCCTCCTCCAGCCGCTCCAGACGATGCAGCAGCTGCTGGTTGGTGATGGACAGAGTCTCGTGACGTTGAATAATGGGCATAACCAAAGATTCAGACCCATTATCGAGGTAAGCTGGAAAAGTATTCACACAATGTAATTAACTCATCGGGATTAAATGAACACGTTTATATAAGCATTCAATTTATAGAATGTACAAAAAGATGGACGACATGACTGCTCCTCAAACGTGAAGTCAAAGCATCTTGATTGCCACCTGGTGGCTGGTTGCAATGTAGTTTCTATAAACTTCATTGCAACTATATGTTTTAATTAGTTACTTGATGCCATAAAAAGGGGGAAATGTCATGATTGACAGCTGAAAGTGATGATTGGTCAAGCCAGTGTATCAGCAGGTCCTTGGTAAGATGGTGACGTTCATATGTTGGATATGTTGGCTTCATTTCTGGATGGTGGGAGGAAGTGGAGAGGCGTCGTCCATCTTTATATTATTTTGTATATTTATATCACACATCAAGGGCAATAAGAGTCAGTCTTAAACTTACTGCTGGGAAGATATTCTATTGTTTTCATCAAGTAGTCCTCATAGATTTTGTATTTTGTCATTCTCTCTTTTAAAACTTGCTGTCTGTGAATTGAGATATGGTAGGAGGTTAAAATAATGAGCAATATCCCCACATCAACTCTTGGTTTTAAGTTTTTACCTGGTGCGAAGTTGTTTCAGCTGTTTCATCAGATCTTCTATCTCTCTCTGCTTCAAAATGTTCTGCTCCCGTGCAGCTTCATACTTCTTCAGCGATCTGCATCGCTTCACTTCATTTTCAGCCACAAACCTCTCAAATTTCATCGCTCTTTCTTTAGTCTGTGTGGAAATACAAATCCCAGAGGGCATCAGTATCGGATCAGTGTTATTTTACTGTCTGGTAGAATCAAAGAGTGATATTTCCTCTGAACTGAAGTAGGTTGAGGAGCACACATTAAGGTTTCAGCTCACCTCCTGGTATTTTATGTCCAGTTCAGACTTCCTCAGTGCCAAAGCCTCAACGCTGCTCTTAAACTCTTGCCGTTTGAGTGCGAGCAGCTTGTTCACCTCATCTAACTCAGTCTGTTTCTTCAGAACCACCGTCTTTTGCAAAGTGTTCACTCCGGCCTCAAGGACTCTGCTGGGAGTCTAAGAATAATACACAACCACAACACTGAAACTCTTCCAATGTGGTAAAATGAGCAAGAAAACACAATTTACATTGAAACTTTTAAACCAGGACGAAAAATAGAATTACAGAAATGACAATTAAAAAAAGCAGGTTTAAGTGAATAAATCACATAAGAAACAAATATATAGAACAATTAAATAACTATAATAACTAAATAACTATTCTTTAACCTAATGTTTGTTGAGTTTTATCTCATTTGCTGCTAAATTTTAAATATTTTGGTTTACTTGACCGATTTGATATTTACCTGCTATTAACATAAAATGTTATTTGCCTATTTTGTTTTATTGAAAATGGTTTTATTGCTCTTATGTAAAGCACTCTGTGTTTCGTATTTTGTATTTATGAATAAGGGCTATATATAAAGTTTATTTTTATATATTATTATTGTGTACAGTGATCTAAATTTATCTTGGATTCATCAAACACACCTTGACTTCCTGTATTTTGTGTGAACGTGCAGGTTGACAATTACCAACTTTATCTTGATCACATCAGTCTTACCTCCGTAACAACAGGGATGTGATTGACATCTCTCTCCTCCACATGTCTGAGGGGACAGTTGTCAGTCAGTAACAATGTCAGAACGTATGAAGGTGTTTTAAACAGAGAGAAACATGCTCAGTAACAAAAGAGCGGCCCTACCTGGTGGTGTCGTCCGACTGAGTTACAAACACGTTTCGTATTCTGTTTTCCACCTTGAGTTTCAGACGAGGATCTCTTTTATCTAAGAAAGGAAGTGAAGAGGCCGCCATGTTTCTTTTGTTTTAGTGAATTTACTGTCCAGGAATCCTGATGAGGAAACAGGTCCTGCAGTTTGTCCACGTCCTCGAGGATCGACGCTCTTTTCCCCGGATGTTTTCCTGGACTTGTGTGCCGGTTGCCTGGTAACCAACGCGGAGACAACTGAGAATGCGCCGGGATCGTTTTCTGCCGTTGTCATGGCAACTACCGGGGTGGCGGTCCTGCGTTAGACCGAATGAATGAGCGGCATGAAAATGAGATGGTGAGGAGGTCGAGGAGCTCTCACTCCGTCCTGATCCCCGTGAACCAGGCAGAGTCCCCGAGGACACAGTCCCATAATTCATTTCACTTTGAGGAGTGGAATTAAAAATATAAAGAACCAAATATGTGGAGCATCCCAGCTGATGCAGACTTTGTTCAACCACAATCTGAGGCTTCAATGATGATACAGCGTTTTTCATTATATTAAGGTAATTTAAAAAAAATCAACAACAAAATATTACCTTGTCAAAACTGAATGAAATGTATGAATATAATGTTGATCTTTTGTTAGCTTAATTGGACACTGTTTCAAATTCAAATTTCTTGCTCTGGAAGTTTCAGGTTTGCACATCACACTTGTGTAAGTTCCATATTGAACAAAGAATGGTTTCCCCTCTAGTTGTGAGGTCATAAAACCTTGCACGTGCATGCAGAGATGATGTAAGCACAGAGAGGTTCGAGACTTTTTTCTGCACATGCATCAGTCTACATAGTGACTGTCAAACAAGGAAGTCTGGCTTCCTCCCACAGTCCAAAGACATACAGATTGGGGTTAAGTTGACATTGACCATTGGTGTGAACGTTTGTGTGAATGATTGTTTTTCTCTATATATCAGTGATATGCCCTCTCTCACAAAGTAAGGTGGGATTGGCTCCTGCCCCCCAGCAATCCGAAAACAGCAGAGGTAATGAAAGAATGGGTGAATTAATGAACCGTTTTTCACTGCAGATATTTTTGACACGACTTAGCAGGGTACAACAGGTTTAATTAACAATTTTAATAAGGGTTGCACTGCATGTAGCTTTTGTAGTTGCAAAGCCAAAATGACTGACAGGACTTAATGATGCAGTTCCATGGTACAGAACCAACTTTAACAGTATTAATTACAACAAGTTTCTGTCATAAAAATTGCTCATCCCAGCACCTTGACAATGCTTGCTGACATTTTTGCATTGCATTACTTGTCATCTTTCATGACGTCTTGTCTGTCTTGTGTAAAATGTGACAGTCCACCGAAATGTAGAAACAACCTCAGGGTCTAGTTCCTCCACCTGTATGAAGAAATGCAGAAGGACTCGTTCTTAAAGGTCCAGTGTGTAAGATTTAGGTGAAAGGGAACTATTTAAATTTAATTTAGAATAATCCTCATGATGTTTTCACTCATTTGTTTCATCTAAATTGTATAAATTGTAGTTTTCTTTACCCCAGAAAAGGCCCTTTACATTCACATACTTTATATTTACATCGAGGGGACCCTCTCTACAGGGGCCGCCATGTTTTTTACATTAGTCCAGACTGGACAAACTAAACACCTTTTGAGTTTTTAGGACAATTAAAGGCGACCACAGGTGTTCAGCTGCAACATGCAATTTCAACACTAGATATCACAAAATTCTACACACTGCACCTTTAAATGGAGGAAGCATTTTTCTCAAACATTTCCTAAGTGATTGTGAAACATAAACAAAAATCAGCTGTCTCGCTCTTAAGGCACATTGTCACACTTCTTCATGTCATAGTAAGAGCTGATGCTGTCATAAAGGTGGATCAACAACATCTGTAAAGAAGCAGAACCACTGTCACATGGTGAGTCTGAAGCTTTAAAGACTGTTATTGAAACAGCAGCGTGTATGTGTGTGTGAGAGAGTGTGAGGTCTAGGTATTAACTAATGTCATGGAGACCTAAATTTGTTTATACAGTCACTGGGACTTGTCAAAATTGAGTTCACATAATGTAAACCATTAAAGGTTAGGATTAGGCAATGTTATCTCTTGCTGTGTGTGTGTGTGTGTGTGTGTGTGTGTGTGTGTGTGTGTGTGTGTGTGTGTGTGTGTGTGTGTGTGTGTGTGTGTGTGTGTGTGTGTGTGTGTGTGTGTAAATGTAGTTGTCCATTAACTTTAGTTTTATGGTTGAGCAAATAGTGTAACTATTAAAAGTGTAAAAAATGTAACTGTAGCTGTGTTACTCTGATGTCATTTATAACTCACTGTAACACGACACACAACTTCACATCAGTGTTGCTTTTGGAGCAGCAATATCAAACACAGTTGAACATGCCCTTAAAAGGCATCTGTGCTCTGGTTTGAGCTGCTGCTCTCTGATGTGTGCTGGTGCAGGTTTTAGCTCTTTCAAATTGGCTTGTTCTTGAATTCATAGAGTATGACTCCACACAGCATGTGTGTATTAAGCTGCTTATGTTGATTTATTATCTTTTGTGTGAGGGCTTTACAAAGCTAAACTTAACCTGTTTTTACATTTGCAGCTATTGTTGTTCTAACTTTGGTTTTTTGGTTCTTCTAGTACTTCTGGATCACCAGCCTCATCCCTGCACTGCAGCTCACCGTTGGATGTTGGGCTCCTGAGACTGGACAGCAGATCTTCTCCTGTGATGATTGCACTCAGCAGATCCACATCTCTGTACCAGAGACTAAACAATGATATGAGAGACCGACTGGCTCTCTGCTCCTTCAGTCTCTACACTGCAGACAACACATCAGGGAACTTTCTCAGGTGAGGAAAAGGAACAGTTGAACTGCAGTACATGGTATCTTGTAGGCTGCTTTGAACATGCCCATTAGATTTTCTTGTGCAAATGCATTTTAATAGAAAAAATACTGAATACATTTATCTTAAGAATTTCCATTACATTTTAGATTTGTGTATTGATATGATGCTATTGGCTAAATATATGTATAAATGTATTCATTTCTTGTTTTTACATGGTTCCAAAATATAATTAGGAGGGATTGCCATATTACCTGACAAAAGAAAGCCAAAAATAATGTTTGGTTGGAAACTTGTGTTGTTCAGTAAACTCAGTATTAGTGACTATTTCTTCAAACAGTTCATTTAATGTTCATCTCCCTGAAAAATGTTAGGCCCTGCTTCACATAAACTACAGGTCAGATGTGACAAATTCTATTGTTATTGTTTAATTTATGTTGACAATTATGGGACAAGTTGTGGTACGATTTCCATAGCTTTACAAATATGAACACACATATCCGGGCCCTAACACTCGTTGCCTGCAGTGGCTTCTACTGTCTATTCCTGTAGGAGGTGCCACTGAAACAAATACATGCTGCTATAATCTTGAGGAGAAACTGCAGTTCACTGAATGTGATCAACTGAGAAAGTTACCGAGCAGCATTGATTGGTTGACATCTAATAATTTTAGATAAATGAAGCTTTTGAGCTCTGCATGCCTGGAGGTCTTGGACATGGATAATTGTGTCATTGTGCCCATGTGACTTCGCCGGCACTAACCAGTGTCTGGTGATCTGCCTCTTTGCCTTAAAGAGACAGGAATCTTTGTGTTGGTCGGTTTGCCAGACAGAATGCAGCCAAATCAGTTTTTGTGGTGCACTGATAACACTGTGAAGGATTTATTTTGAAGGCCCACTAAAGAAATCAGTTGATCACATTGCTTTTTGGTGATGGATATAGAGATATAAAAAGATTTTATCTTCTCCAATGTTAAACATGAAACAAGAACCAGATATTGCAGTCATGGCAGCAGCTTCTAGTTGAGATAGGTTCAGCAGTATATCAAATGTTCTAACTTTGTTTTATTTATCTATACCTGAAATTGTGTGTCAGAATTAAGGCTCCTTCGTGCTCAACATTAGATATGTATATGGAAACAGACAGAGCCTTCTATCAAATATAATCAGGGAAAAAAACATTTACCTGGGGGGGTAATTTCAATCACCTTTAGATCGTCACTAAATTATATAAGCTACTACACATATATAAGAAAATTAAAAAATGAGTCGTCAATAAGTTATAATAACATTTTTGATGGCTAATCAAGACAATGAGGGTGGGCAGTGGGGGAATTTAACCTCAGTACAAAACCCTGGTTACGGCCCTGCATGGCTTCTTGGAGCTAAGGTAGGTTTCTTGTAAGAGATTCAAAAAACAGTCCCTGTGATGCGTTCAAGTGACCTCTAGCAGCCATTATAGACCTTGTGTTTTGTTGTTCTGTCCTATTGTGCTTATTCTTCCAAATCCCCTGTAGGATTAGTGCACTTTAATGCCTGGTTGTCTCATTTGGAAACCAGTCAATTAAGACAGACATCTCGACTCTGCCCATATCTCCAGGGCTGTTTAGTGCTGTTCGCCTTATCTCTGCATATCCGAGTCTCATGACATATAAGGATACAGCCGTCACTGACAGGAACGGTCCCAAAATAATCTGAGGGCGCACAGCTGAGCCCCGCGCAGCGCACAGCGCTCCGCCGCACGCTGCTCTACCGCCGCGCTGTGCGGGAAACACCGACACCGCAATGACGAAATTCTGCTATTCTGAATACTTAAATCAGTTCCGTAACGCTGGAGGGAAATGTAATAATGTGCGGCCGCGTGTCCGAGCAGACGGATGGAGAGGAGACAGTCAGAGCCACGCGTTGTCAGAGCCGGAGTGAGTCTCTTCCTTTGTTTGTGTGTGTGTGTGTGTCTGTGTGTGTCTGTCTGTGTGTGTGTTTACGCGCCCGTGCGAATAATCCTGATTATTCTAATAATTCCCTCACATTTTGTCTATGTCCGTCTTCAAATACACTCAGTTGCATTGAATTGTTTTCATTTATCCATCTCTTCTTTCAAGGGATGTTGACCCGGTGGTCTGTGCCATCAGGAGAGGGGACGTGGAGGCCGTCACTGACCTGGCGTCATCCGCCCCTCACAGCCTGCTGAAGGAGAACAAAGATGGGTGGATACCTCTGCATGATGCTGCCTACTGTGGACAGGCTGGGTGTCTGAAGACCCTACTGAGGGGTAGGACACTGAAAGCATCATGGCATTTGGTCATAATTTGAAGCAGATATAGGATTTTTTCTAAATCAGGGGCCCTAAAAAGGCAATTTACACAGAGGGGCCCGTTACATGTCCAACATCCATGTACAATTCCTGATTCAGTAGATGCACATTGAACTCATTCCTTGTTTACTGATAGCTGTATAGCTTTGAGCAAATCCACAAATCATTGAACATATTTTGAAAATTGTTCCTTGTTCAGCACATTATTATCAAAAAAGCTTAAAATCCTTAATGTATTGTCACTTTTTTATTGTTTGTAAGTGACTAATTTATTATAAATAAGACTACTGACAAGACAGGGGCACTTCAAGGACCACTCAGATATTAGCTGGGGCCAGTGCCCCCCCTGGATCCACCGCTGATTTGTTACAATGTAGGAAGTTTGTTTGCACTTTCTCAAAGTTCATATACGTAAGTTGCTGAACTGCTTTGTGTAATGTGTACTGTATTTTCTTTATGTTCCAGTTCATCCAGGCTCAGTAGACAAACGTACCTTACAAGAGCAGACGGCCCTGCTGCTCGCTGTGTCTTGTGAACATTTGTCATGTGTGCGGTGCCTTCTAGAGGCTGGCGCTGACCCCGACATCAGCAGCAAGAACAAAGAGACCCCTTTGTACAAAGGTACAGCTGTGAAACTAATTGTACACAGGACTATTTAGAAGGGGAAAAAAGTTAGGTAGAAATGACCCTGTGTTTTGTTTGTCTCTGTAGCCTGTGAATTGGGCAACGTGGACATGGTGAGCCTCATTCTGACTTATGGGGCCACAGTGAACCAGCGGTGTGGTCAGGGCTGGACCGCCCTCCACGAGGCTGTATCCAGGAACAGCACAGAGATCTGTGAGATACTAATAAGAGCTGGGGCTGCAATCAATCCTCCTAATACCTATAGCATCACACCTCTCACTGTAGCAGCTCAGCGAGGACAGATGAGGGCACTGTGTCACCTGATTGGAAAAGGTTTTTCTCCCACAGAAATGATCCGACTCTTTTCACATCCCTGTTCCCCATTTAAAGGTTGTAAAAAGGATGAATGCTTTTC
The DNA here is from genome assembly GCF_024713975.1 of Paralichthys olivaceus. NCBI lineage: Eukaryota > Metazoa > Chordata > Actinopteri > Pleuronectiformes > Paralichthyidae > Paralichthys > Paralichthys olivaceus. The sequence continues at coordinate 14,990,756 of NC_091104.1, read as the reverse complement.
TCTAGGTGCAGATGTGAACATCCAGACTTGTGATGGCGTCACAGCCCTGCACGAAGCCAGTAAAAATGGACACAAGGAAATAGTAGCAGTGCTCTTGTCTAAAAACGCAGATGCCAACAAACCCACTAACTCTGGACTGCTGCCTCTGCATATAGCTGCTCAGTATGGACACCATGAGTAAGTTGAATTTAAAGAAAATATAAGTCTAAGGGTAGCATTTGCATAGAAGCTACAAGGTTTGTTTTATGCTACATTATTTTAAAGGGTGTTGAATTAAGAGTTATTAAGTATTTAAGTAACTTTATTAACATTTCACTTTTGTGCTCAGGATTGTGTCCCTGCTCGTGTCAGTGACAAGTCGTGCCAGGCTGCGGCACAGTTGCATCAGTCCCCTCCACCTAGCAGCCGAGCACAACAGACACACAGTGGCAGCTGTGCTTCTGAAGACAGGTGCGGATGTAAATGCCACACTGGCCCCCAGTCACTCCACCCAGTATGCTGATGGACGTGCAACAGCCCTGTACTTCGCTGTTGCCAACGGCAGCAGCAAGACAGCAGAGGTGCTGCTGAACGCAGGCGCCAGCGTGAGCCTTGACCCAGTGAGTCCTCTGCTGATGGCCGTCCGTCAGGGCTGTGTCAGCACCGTGTCTTTGCTGCTGGACAGAGGGGCCAACATCAACGCCAGGCTCCCGTCTTATGCTACCACCTTCCCTGCTGTTATCGCTCTCTGCATGAACAATCTGCCTCTACTCAAATGCCTCTTGGACAATGGCTGCGAGGCCCACTCTTGTTTTACCTGCACATACGGCAGTGCCCCTCACCCAGCTACTGGAGAATCCCAGTTAAGAACTGTTGGCAGCAATGGATATGTTTTACACAACGACAGTATGCCTCCTTTAAATTGCTGTGAGAGAACAGAAAGAGCAAGACAGGTGTGAAAACTAAGCAGTGTCATGCAGCTCACGATAACTGAAACTTGTATGTTCTTATAGTGATTTAACAGCTTTTCTCACTTTCTGCCTCAGTTCTGTGAGTGGATCTCAACACCAGCTATGTGTAAATGGGCAGGACCCATCATAGATCTGCTCCTGGAGCATGTTGGTCATGTTCAGCTGTGCAGCAGGCTCACTGAACTACTGGACAGCCGAGAAGAATGGCTCGCTGTGAAGAGGAAGTCATGTGAGTATCAGCTAAAATTGTATCATTCACTTCCTTTTTTCCTTATGCAAACATCACTGTGTTCTTCACACAGCACGTGTGGCATTCAAATATGCAGGTGGCAGTCATCTTCATCCTTTCTTTTTGTCTGCAGTGTCGCCTCGTCTGCTGACGCACCTCTGCAGATTAAAGATTCGGACCCAAATGGGGAGAGACAGGCTGAAGTCTCTCACAAGTTTACCTCTGCCAGACAGAATGATCCGATACCTGAGTCTGGCTGACTGACTTTAAAGGTGAATTTCAAGCAACATATGCATCAGAGATGTGGCTATATTTATCTTTGTGTGGTTCTTTTTTTAGTTGTGTCTGATGTCTTGAATCTGTACATGGTCCTCTCAAAGTAATTGTATAAAATATCTATTTATAGCACATGTAGTGTGACAATAAAGAATTTTTTTCTTCAGTGAAAGGTAAAAATGATCTGATGCCCAAGGGGTTTCTTCAGGGGAAGTTGAATCATTTATTTAAAAATAAAAGTCACGGTTTCAAATGTGCCTATATCAGACACGACTTTGACAAACAAAAAAAGCAATCTACGTCCCACATTCTATTCTCAAAGTTGAAAGAGGAAACTAAAACAGGATGCGTTCATTCATTTGCATGGCTTCTTCCTACCTTTAAAAAGAACAGTCAGCATCTGTAGAAACCTAAAAGTAGAAACCTTTGTTTAACTTACTGTCAATTTTCAGATACTTGCTGGCGTCAGACTGGCATGAGAAAGTGAAGCTGATTAACTTATTCTGCAGAGAAGTGCAATTAGTCCTTTAGATTTTAGCAACAAAAATAAATGAAGAAATCCAATAAGTGCTTGAGGAAAGAATCTCCTGATCAAATGCTGAAAGAGGAAGTGGATGTGTGAAGCACACAGTGACAATAAGTACTCATATTTACATTTGTCTGTGTGTGGGTTCATTAGTAGAAGATTTAAATGAATCCAAACACACTGAAGATGGGAGACTGGACGGTGGGTTTGGTGGGTATGGGTTTGACCACAACATGTGTGTGAAGCTTCTGTCCATAAGGATGCTCTGGTGTCTCAGTCCCTGCTGCCTTGCTCCACAGTCCCAGGGGCGGGTGGGGGACCACGATGTGACTGTGGAGGACCTGGTGTCCGTGGTACTGGAAGGGGCAGCAGCCGCACACGCTCACGCAGTGGTGAGAGCTCAGGTCCAGTTTGAGCGGCTCTTTGTCCGCAGAGCTGCGCCGGCCGGACGCAGGCAGCGCGGCCTTATTTGTGTCCTCACCACAACTCCTCTTCCGCTTCTCGTTGTCACCGCCCTCAGACGCACCTGCAGAGCCTCTTTTCAATGAACGCTCCTTCTTAGCTGGACTCAACTTGGGTTCCTCCCAAAACGAGGCCGGGAGCTGGCGTTTCCTCATGGGCACCTGCACCGCGCTCCCAGCATTCTCCACGTCCTGCGCATCTGAGCTGGCCTTTTCTGCGCCCTTTACGCTTTGGTGCTCAGTCCCCGCAGCCGGTCTGCCGCACGCATATTCCGCAGGCCTGTGCGTGTGGCACCTTGGCACCCTGGAGTACCTCTGAGAAAAGCGCTTCAGCTGCTTCTGCAGATATTTCCTGTGGTCCACGGATCGTCTGCACGGAGCTGACTTGTCCAGCGCTGCCTTGATGTCACTCGATGCCAAATTTACAAAATTAAGCAGCGTTTTGACCTCGCTGTCTGCGTTTGCCATGTTGACTCCAAATCAGTCCATGTTAGAGCTTGTAGTTCACCATCAGCATCTAAACAGAAAATTTATATTTTTTTAAAAAGGATTCAAGTTAGGAATTTAGCAAAACCTAAATTGAACGTGATGCAATTTACGCACCACTTGTGGATGAATCTTAACGCACCACTTGTGGATGAATCCAGCCTCGAAGGCGCAGTCCAGGCGCAGACTGTTCTCCACACTGCAGTTGGAGCACTTCAACAAGTTGAATGAATATAAACTCCTTGTAGTTATGGTGCTTTCCTTGAACCAATCAGCGACCCCAGGCCCCTCACAATGCACCCCAATCAGCCTCCAAGCGCCCTGGTATCGAATTCTTCACCATTGCAAATTGTTGTCATGGAGATCTGTAAAAAAAAAAAGAAGAAGAAGAAGCCGCTGAGGGGATGCGATATTTCTCCTGCACGGTGATTTCTGCGCGTTGAGCCAAGCATCTCTTAAACCCGGAGTGCGCATGAATAAAAAATGAGTAACTCTGCAGGGAAATGCGTAAATTCCAACTCTACTCTCAAGCTTTTTAAAAAGTACAGATTTGAACATAGATAGAGTAACACAGAGAGTGATGTCAGCTGAAGGACTTAGCGAGGGTGGGTGGGGGGGGATCTAAAGAGTGCATAACCATGGAAAGGGGGCTTGAACGCTCAAGAATCTTGTCTTTCTGTTTGCCCCCTCAATCGAGCGACACAAAGGCTGAATTACTCATTCAAACCTCGCGGGACAAAGGGGAAGGAGCTGGATAGCACTCCTGCATTTGTAGTCAAACATTTAGAGACTTAAATCGAGTCGTCATGAAGGAGAAAGAGTCGGACAAAGCCCATAGAATTGCCATCAGCAAACATTTTCCTGTGTCATATTATGGGGGTCTCCATGGCTCCCTCTGGCCCGCGGACAATGGCACAAGTTTGCACACTCGAATACTGTCACCCTGCCAACGGCAACAAGGGTCCAAAACAGGACAATCCCCAAAGAGAAAGCATGGGCTCTGCAGGGAAGGTTGCAATGGAGGAGGAGGAAGAGGGGAGTTGTGAAATGCTAATTGAGCTTCATCCCCTTATTGAAGTGAGGGGATAAAAAAATGGAGAGTACCTATCCTTCCATTGAAGCCCATCAGCAATGGAATGAGACGTGAGGAAGCTGTTTGTCTGGAGAGCAACACTTGTCCTCAAAGCATATAACGTGCACCATGGATCCCTCCTGCACCAGGACACTGAACTTTCTTAAAAAAAAGAAAGAGTCTGCAGTCTATATCAAGGCTACAGGCCATTTATCTGTAGTGAAGTGCAGCCTCCATGATTGATTGCCTCATTCAGTCCATTTGGGGTTGTCTGAGGAGAGCCCTGCAGGTCTATATATGTGTGTGTGTGCTCTGGCTGCTCTATCTTTTAAGGCAGTGCATCACTCTTGTCCTGGAGAGGCGAAAGGGACCCCATTGTCCCGCTCTCTTCTTCTTCCCTTCACCTCTCTGTTCGGCTGAAAAGGCCAATTAACAATGGGGCTCTCCCTCCCCTGGCCTGTCACCCCTACTCCTGAGCTTTTGAAGTGAGGGAGAATGAGAGGAGGGAGAAAGAGGAAGCACATAAAGGCGTCCGTAAATCCCACAGTGCATGGCTGTCCTTGTGCCAGAACAGGTGGATGCACGGGACGTTTGCATTTTAGCTATATGGTGGGTTGAACTGAGCTGCGGAACTTGATTTTCACAAATTTATCAATTTACCAATGCACTGTAATCTATTTTGAGGTGCGTCATGCGAATCGTCCTACACGTTCAATCTTGTATACCAACAAACACATTCACTTCCTTCTGTAGCTGTTGTGCACCAAAGATATACATTTAAAGTGACAGTGTGTAGGACTTAGCGGCATCTAGTGTTGACGTCCCAGATTGGAGCCAACTGAATACTTCCTCCCTCACTCGTTTACCCCCGCGCATGTAGAAGAACCTATGGTGGCGTTAAGGTAACATAAAAACATTCATATTCAGAGTTGGTGTTTGGATTGTCTGTTTTGAGCTATTGTAGAAACATGACGGTGCAACGTAGCTGCCTCCGTGTTTGAGGATCAGCTCTCGATGTAGATATAAAGGGCTCTTTCCAAAGTAATGAACACCCAATAGTTTTAATTGATTGTACACAAAATAAAACAACTCTGAATATAGCTCAGTATAGCTAAACTCCTGAACATTTGATGCAACACTGTTTTTATGCATGTGGCCATATTGATATTAATATTTATTTTTGGTATGGATATGTATTTAAATGTGTTTTTTCTTAAATTTAAAACAAATCTTTAATCAGGTTTGCGGTTTTTTTTTACTACTCTAGGTCAATTTGATTTACAGCTTGTGACGAAACATTTGAGAAGATTTTGTCTGCTGTCTAAAAATAATGAGCTGCTACTCATAAAAACGTGGATATGTACTCCACATGAGTCCACAGACTCCATTTGAAAAAAGGTTGCAGCCAGGAAGTGTTTGGGTGTCTGGTGATGTTACAAAGTACTGGACTATCATTCCTCCCTGTGTTTGGATACTGTAGCAGAAATCTATTTAGCAGAGGCCCAGTGGGGCTCTGTAGTGTAACAGAAATCTGACTCTGTCTGGGCTGTCTCTTCAGCAGAAGCTCTCCATGATACATCCATTAGTGGAACTTTCTATTGTAACTATGGGCACTTTTTCTGTCCCCTGCATCAGTTCTTTGCTCAAAAATAGCCGCAACAAGATAAGATATCAGTGTATTGATGCTCCAGGGTGGGGACAGTCAGTATTACAGCAGCACAAGAGACAGACCAGATGAAGATACACGGAAGATAAACCAGAGCAAGGGAAATAAAAAATATGGAGAGCTATAACCATACATCAAAATTAGATAAAAGCCATATACAGTGCACCGATCCATAAAGATAACAGCTCTCTAGGGCAAAGTGAAATGGAACAAAGAAATAAATGGGGAAATATCAGGGGGTGGTTTAAGATTTTATGTGTGTAGCATTACACACATCTAAAGATTTCTAGGAAAAGGAGGGCGTTGAAGTGACACCTCAAAAACGAACCTCTACTCAACAACGCTGCTGTTGGAGATTTTGAGGGCACAGCAGCGCTAATTAATCCCTCGTCTTCTGGCTTTGTGAAAAGTTGTTGTGGTGATAAATACACACTCAGTGGTCAGTTTGTGCATGTACACCTATACAATCTATTGCAATTCAGTAGAGCAACTCTGCTATTAATTCTACCTTTCTGAAGTTGTAATGTTCCGATTTTATTGTCAGATATATGTAAATTCAACAATATGTTGATTACTTGAATCATATTTAAAGCTTAATTTTTATTAAAATACAGAAGGAGGCAGAACATTAGAAACACCTCTAAATTCAACAGTCCAGTACAACACCACCTACTACACATACAATCTCGACAACAACCTCTAAAAGGGCTGACCTCAGCAGACTTTATGGCAGAACGGTTGTGTTGGATTGTATTAGACTGTGTGGGTGTATCACATAAAGTGGCCATGTAGTGTAAAAGTGATGGAAAAACCTCCGCAGAACTCTCCCAGCAAATAGGTGCAATGGATCATCTTCACCCCGAACAGCGAGAACACTGTCTTATCTGGATCTGGTTGAATCGAAGGACAATATAGACATTTTATTATAGGAGTAAACCCGAACTTGTGCTTATTATTTTATGTGCCATTAATCTGTGATACATTTACATGGAACAACTTAATGTCATGTGTTGCCAGACATTTCCACTAGATGGCAATCTACCTCCACAGTGATAAACCCGACTGGCCTGTTTCAATAAAGGAGATGAACAGATGAAGATAGCAGCTCAGTTATTTTCTAAGAACATTAATACTCCATGCTTGACGTGAGCTTTTAAAATCTCTTTCTGTTGATGCCAGTGATATGTTTTGGCTCTTGGTGGCTTATAAAGACACTGTTGATCATTCTCTGCAAGAATAATCACACTGAAAGACCTCAGTAATTTTATTAAGAGCTTTTCTTATCTGACTTTAAAAGGGGCCGTGATGTATGTTGTGGCAGACTGCTGCTTGTTGGAATGAGGTGAGGCAGCAGGAAGTAACCTGGAGGATGTAGTGCTTTCCTCTTGTCAGATAATCAATACTGGGACAGACTGTATAGGAGAGGATGGACGAGCTCAGCCACTGGGCACAGTATATATACGCCAAAAACCTAGACTTGTTTACTTCAAAAACTCTGCATTTTACTGTATATGTGCAAATGCAGTTTAACAGCAGCTTTGGATTTTCCACTCGAAAAGTCATCCATGGCTCTTGTGTGCATGAGCTCACCCCATGACTGTCTGTGAAGAGCTTTTTGATAGGCAAGAGATGTGATAAATGCTCGGCAGCAAGGAAAAGGCTGTGGGGCTCGATGCAGAATCCATTGATCTTAATCCAAAGTTGTTTGAATAGTTGGCCGAGATGTTATTTGTGTTATTTGGAATAAGCAGGCAGTGACACAATTGGCTCTCACCTCTCGAGCAAGATTTGGAGCAGAGGACAAAACAGGCTGACATATGATTGTGGGGTTTGTGAAATATGAATAAGCGATGAATAAAGATGTACAGGCTGAGCAGAAAGGAGAGAAGAGGAGAAACTTCTCAGGTTTAAAGCATGATACCCTGCAACAAGACCGTCTACAGTGTCAGAGAAAGACTTCCACGATACAGAGGGAGATATGTTTCGAATCCTGTTTAAACTGCAGATTGATTTTTATACATTTGGACTGTGAAATGGCAGAAACAGTCCAAATGGATAATCAAAATGTTCTAAAGCTCAAGTCAATGTCTCTAAATGTCCTGTTTGTCCAATAAACAGTACAAGACCCAATCAAATCTGATGTAGTGAAAAGAAGCAGATCCTCACAATTGACAGGCTGGAGCTTTGGACCGTTTATTTGTCTTATTGTGAAATTAGATTGTCAGTCGTAAATAGAAAAAAAATCACTTAGTTGTTCCAGCTTTAAAGCTGTGATCTATGCAGGATGAAACAATTCCTTCCTAAATAAATTGTTTGGAATATATTTAATGAAAATTCCTACAATACGTCTCTGGGATTATACGAGACTATACTGAAATGTTAAAATGTCAGAGATATGGTGCCGCTTAGCTTTGTTAACAGGGTGTAGGATAGCCCTACACCACTGGAGGTCTTTATCCACTTTTAAGGACTGGGTAGAATGATAAGCTATGATCAGGTGACTTATAGAGTGGCTGGAAGAGAAGGTCTTTTTGATGGAGTCTGGGGCCCATTCCTTGCCCGAACGATAGATATGAGAGATTAAAGCCACTTGTTCTTGCAAAATGTGTATTTGGATCAGGTATGTAATGTTATTCTGTAGAATTAAGAGGTTGATAATGTTTTTATTTGTGTTTTGTTTTGTTTAGTAGTATCTTGGGTTTTTGTCTTTTCATATTGTTTTTGGCTTGTCTGGCCAGATGTGAGCCTTGTTGGTAGACTTCAGACTTTTCTTTTATGGTTGTTTGAAAAAAGAAAAAGGAATAATAACTCTAACATAGAGAAACATTGTTTAAAATAACTCTAACTTAGTTAAATGTGATTTACATGTAAATGTTTGACTAAAAACATTCATAAAACAAAACTGTGATCCATTAATTCAGCACTAAGACTATAGTAGGTGGGATTTTTATAAATGTGGTGACGTCAAATAACAGATACAAATGCAAATATTACAAGAATATACAAATATTGTACTCAGTACTTATCATTGACACTATAAGATGAGGTCTGATTCCCTCTGACAGTGTTTTAGTAAACCCCAGTAAACTGTGCCTGTCACGTTGGCTCTCTAGTACCATGGCTGTGAGCTGTGGGGTAATTTCATAACTGTGCCGAGTGAGGGCCACCAACAACATTATGCAACTCTGCTCTTAAAAAACTACCCATCGCAGTCGCACTCTTTACCCTCTGGCCTACACAGCCTCTCCTCACATAAACTATATCAGCATGGCGATATAGGCTACACAGCAAGTGACAAAAATAAAGTAAAAGTTGAGTTTTAAAAAATAAATGTCTCATGAATATCTTATAAATGTCTTTGTTGTTGAGCACTATATAAGCAGTGGATGCCAGGTTACATCAGTGGTGTTTATTCCATCAGCCTACTTGGGGACATTGGACCACAGAGTGTTCTAGCAGGGAAATCAAACATGGGCATGCCAATGTTTTCAGTCGGTAGGCGTCTTGCACTCATTCTCTCTCTCTCTCCCTCTTCTCTCTCCCTCCACTTGACGCGTCATCCTTACGCACTCGCCTCCTCCACGCAAAATTGTGGGCTATACTCTCCTGCATGGACCACTATGGTAAAATAAAAAAAAACCACACAAACAAACAAGCAAAACAAAAATAAGCCAACTGATACAAACGCCCCTCGTATTGACCATGAGCTCCCCCCCATAAGCCTCCATCCTCTACCACCTCGCTCCCTCTTTTTGGGAGGATGAAGGGGGGGGAGTTACTTTTTGAGGAGCGGAGGGTGAATTTGTAGGAGCACTGCGCGCTGTCAGGATGAGCCGATGTGCGCGCAGCATCCAGTGCGCGGCGGTGGTGATGCTGACGCTCCCGTCTGACACAGCCCGCTGCGTTATTGGCACACAGAGCGGGAGGCATCAGTTTGTGAACCCGCGGCTCTGCCTCTGCGCTCCGGACGCGCCCGTGCACATCCACCGCTCAGCCCAGATAAGTTGAGGGGGAGATGTGAGGAATCCTGCCACACCATATTCCTGAGGATCTCTTCTTTCTCTCTCTCCCTCCCTCTCTCTCTCGCTCTTTCTCTCTCTCTCTCTCCCTCTCGCTCTCCCTCTCGCTCTCTCTCCCTCTTGCTCTATCTCTCTTCCCATGGTTTTTTTCCCTCCTCTCTCCTTCAACTTCGATGGCTTAAGTGGCCCATTTGCACTCATGCTCGGAGCCGAGGAGGGATGTAAGGTACGGGCCATCCACCGCCCTCACATTGCGCGGAGCACCGGCATGATCCAGGTCGCCATCTGAGTGCCAGAGAAAGAAAGAAAGAAGGAAAGAAAGAAAAAAGAGAAAAACTACTTTCGAGATGTGAATGGTCGAAAATTTGCTTCACTCACTCCACCGGCTCGCCTGTCCTATGCTACCGACAACGGGATTTCAAGAGGAAAATGATTGTGGCATTATAAACTACTTCTGGGGACGCCTGTCACAGATCTCTCCGCTGAAGTGGACAGGGTGGATGGTTATTTCCCACACACTTCCAGCCTATGTGTGCTGCATTCATCTGTTGGAAACGCTGCCTAGTATCTTCGACAAAAGAGGAATGCTGGTCCAAGATCTAATGCCATTCACTTTAAGTTGTTGGCCTTTATTCTTCGGTCACTGCCTCCTCTCACTGTTTTTACTGTCATGCCAGGTAAGGATCATGGCTTAGGGCGCGCCACTTGTCACTTTACGCATGAGGAGAGGTCGCACTAATGTAGCTGGAGTTTGATTTACTGAGGTTAAAACTGTGGTTCTGACTGTTTAAAAAAAAACTTATATTCACACATTAAGCTGCAGTTATAATATAATCCTTTGCATGTGTGCATACACTGTATGTGGGGGTCGCCAGTCCATGGCACACATGTGTGTTTAAATCCTCAGTCAGCCATGCATGTGCAGAGTTTCCACTAAGGCATGAGAATTACATCTAAGTGCACTCTCATCCACACACAGACACTCATCTCTCTTTGTGGTGGGAACATGGAGTAGCCAACTGTGTTTTTATGATAACAATATTCAGTTATCCCACCAGGATCCCTGCAGCAGGCAGGCATATGTTAGTGATGAGTATTCTAACCTCTGCCCTGTGCTGCTGCTGCCTACAGATAGTGGTGAGCTGTTGTTCACACGCACACAGTGTTGCCAGGGTTCATGTGTAATGTGATCTGCTTGAGTTTCCAAGTCCGCCCACGCACACTCCTAGGGGCAGCCTGCTGCCCACTCTGCTGGTGGGTGGTTTCTTCCAGGGAGCGGGTTGATGCAGCCATAGACGTGCTACTATTGTGCATGTACTACATACACCAGCAGCCCCAGTGACAACAAACACTGGAGCTGCGATACGAAGAGAATGCTGAGAGGATGTCCACAGTGCTGCCAAATGAGAGGCTGCTGAGCTGTTCAAGAGTCTCCATTTGTGCTGCACAGTGTTGTGCTGATGGCACTTCTGAGTAATGCACTGAAGGACAGGGCCTCAGCCATTTCAATGTCTCTCTCTTTCTCTTCCACTCTCCCTCGCTATAAGGGAGAACTCCAGAGGTCATGCTCACGGACTGTGGCGGAGAAAGTTAGTGAACAGTGCCAGCTGGCATGCCACTGTAGAAGATACCCTCCCCTGCCTCCACCGCCACCTCCCCCGCCTCCCCCGCGGCTACTGGGCACATCAGGTAAGACACCCAGGTTTTCACACCTGTCTCCGTCCGAGTCTGTCTGCCTCACCCTTTCCACTCTCACCCCACAGTTGGATCTCACTCCTACAGCCACGTGTCAAGCAATAGTCTGAAGAAACTGTTTTTCCTTTTATGCAAAAGGGGAAAAATTTGCCTTCAATCCCTCCCCTGAGAGTTGATGTGTGAGTGCCCATGCATGGGCCTTAGTTTTCTGTGTGTGATAGAGCCAGCAGGATGTTGACAGCTGAACACAGGACTAATTTATTCCGGGTCTGACCTTGGGGAGTACCCAGCTGCCTGTGAAATCCATGCCTGCTGGGCTGCCAAGCTCAGTGGCTCAGTGGTAGGGTTTCCCCCGGAGGACCCCTGATTAAAACACAGATGAGTTAATTAAATTAGCTCTAATTTGATAGAGATAAGGGGCTAATGAAGCAGCCCAGTAGTTCCAGCTTCGTTTTTGAAGTTGAGCTGCCGGCAATAAGGGTGTGTGTATGTCTGTGTTGTGTATGGTAGTCCTTGTGTACAAATCACATACAGTATATCTGTGTAGATCCATGGCCTGTTGCAGCAGTCTCTTCCCCTCCACTCTGAAACGGTAAATCCACTGACAGATAGGTGAGCATATTTCATTGGGCGCGCTCGCTGAAAGTTGAGATGATTTGTATGGCGTCTCAAGCACCTTAATGAACAGTGCGCTGAAATATGGGACAGGCGTTGCTGATGATGCAGCCATTCTGAGCTATTACTGTGACTCTTTAGAATCACTCAACCCGAGCCCTTAGTGTTATGAATAGGGAGGAGCACTTCATCATCAAAGTCTCAACAGACAGCACTGTAAAGGTTTTAATCAATCAGGTCCAATGATTTTTTTCTTTCTCTGTCTGGTCAGTTTAGATGGACCTCCCTTTTTTCTCCCCCTGACTCACCATGTGAGCTACCAATGAATCGAGTTATAGACCCATCTGTGATTGTTGTCAAGGTCACTGCATGAATGCTGCCAGGACCATCTGACTGTAAACTAAGGTGTGAGTGTGGAGGGGGGGGGTTGGATGCCCACTTACCGTCAATGCACGAGTGGAGCTCTGCATCCACAAGGATCTGGTGCCTCCACAACAAGCAGCGTGTCACGATAAGTATGATAAGCAGGCCAATTTCCATTCCTTTTTAACTTTACACAGAAATGTTTGCAGTGTGCAGACGCCATGAATAATTCACTTAAAAGGGAATTTTTTTCCCACCCGTTTTCAATTTAATCTATACAGGCACATAATTATCTAGATACTCCCACAGTAGCCCAATTTGCGGAGTGGTTAGAGCAGAAATTTTGCTTTAAACTGAAGTCTTTAAAATGCAATGAATATGCATGGCTCAAAAACTGGGACAATGGCTGCGATCTTATCTATGTGCTAAAAGTCTTGGGAAAATAATGGAGAAATTGGCGCTGCAAGTAAGCGTCTGTGTGCTAAAAATGGTTTCCAAAGTCCTTTCAAAGGAGTGTGCTCCATCACAATAGAGTAGATCCGTACCACTGACTGAATTAAATCCTACAGCCGTTGACAAAATGCAGGATTAAAATGGAAGTTTGGCTGAGAGGCGCTTTTAAATTCATAGTGACTTATGATGTGGTGTGCCGTACTGGGAAGAGCAGCACCTTGTTATTCGCTCTGTGGAGAAATGTGCTGTGCTGGAAAATAGTCCACGGCATTACTGAGGAGTATTTGTTGCCATGGTGTAAACCCTTTCTTTCATTCATAACAAAATAACACTATACATGCAGGAGTTAGGAGTTTCACATATACAGAACGGTGTATTTTCTCAGGAGCATGAAGCTGGAACAAATTGGCATTCGTGGCCCGATAGATTGATGTGCACATGACTAAACTGATTTATAGATGTGGGAGAGCATCAAACACTGCAGAAAGAGAGGAGGCAAGTTTCTGCATTACAGATTCAAAGTTGCTGATGCACATAATATTATACAACGTTCCTGGTGAGTGGCCTCAGTCCACGGATCTAATGTGGGAAGAGCAGGAGGTTCCTGCAACAAATTGGTGTCAACAACAGTGCTGGTGTAAAGGAAGCTGACGGGACCTTAAATGATTCATAGTGTCAGGTTGTATATCTTTGACATTGAACCTAAGACCCACAGAACAGGCAAGGACACGGCTTCTTCCCAACTCAGAGAATCACTTCAATGCTGCTGTGTTATTGTGTTGTATAATGCAATCACTCAGGATATATAACAACATGGTTAAAGTCAGTGTTGTGTGCATTGAAAGCACAGTAAGTGTGGAATTTTGTTTTAAATACATTAAATTAATTCTCAGCTTTCTCTCTCCTCTCTTCCCCTCTTCTCTCTCATTCTAAGTGCCAGAGCCCATGGTGCCCTTGTTGAGGCCCTGGTGGATGGAGATGGACATTGTAGTGCTTGGAACGGTGGGCTGTGCCTCAGTGGTGTTCCTCCTCTCAGCCATCATCATCTGCTACAAGGCCATCAAGAGGTTGGATGTCATTGCTTTCCTTTCTTGTTGTATTTCAGTCAAATCTCACTCCGAAATATATCGAACGATGACAAATTGAAATGGGAACTACTCAATGGGCTTCGCAACATATCATGTGTAATGTGACCCATGGGAGACTGTAGTATTTCTCGTGGTCTCGTGTTAGAGCGGTGCAGGGGACTCAGTGACCCTGTCATCACCCTGCTGGGTCACACTCAGGTCAGAGGTTAGGTAATGGAATGGGTTGTAAATGTCACTGAGAAAGATCCACTACAGTGAGTCCAGCAGAAACCGCCTGTATCCTAAATTAATTTATGGTGCATGACCACCTGAGGTAAAATTACTGTGTTTCAAAAAAAATATTTCTGTCTAATAAGTGTATGAAGCTTCATAGAAATGCTGCTGGATTCAGGAGCATGAAAGCACGAGGTGAGCAGAGGAATCCCAAGACGCTGCCGTTGCAGCAGGAAATGTTTCTCCCATTTGGCTTATTAGAGAAAAGGCTGCGTGAGGTTTTGCCTGCAGCACAAACCAGACCCAATTCTCTGTGTGACATTCAGGCAGCTCCGTGTCACACATGCACTCTGACATCCACGTTAATGTTCCCAGACATTTAACAAACACACACACACATGCACACACATCCACATCGTGCAAAGCCCTGCACATGTACACAGAAACATGCAGAGGATACTTGTGTGCACCCATCCATATACACACAGCATCTTAACATACATACATACATCATTGTGGCATATTTACACACTCTATAAAACATGGCATAAACACAGACTTTCACACACTCATGTGAGAGCAGCCACAGAGGTGTGTGCTAAATTAGGGAGCGACTTTTATGTTTTATTAATGCATGTTTAAATAGATTTTGTGTCCTACCTTATTATATTTATGGGACTATATTAGGCCCCAATCCCAGATATGGCTTCCCTCAGCAGAACTCTATCTCTCCTTTCTTTAAACAACAAATAGGCAAAGTCAGGCAGTGGAAGTAATGGGTAGTTGGCTCAGGAATTCATTATGGCAATTCTCCAGCCCCCTGTGTAGCCAAGGGGCACCTTTTTTAATGCAGCAGTGGTAGGAAAGTGTTGTTGCAATACGGGCTCTAGCCCCAAACCCAAGTCATTATTTATGAATTAATTTGCGCAGTCATTCAGTCACAGGCCACATCTTTTATACATGCAAGCAGGTCGTGTCCTGAAGCTCTGTGGGCTCTAGACTGCAGACTTTGTGCCACGCCAAGCAGGGGGAGAAATACACAGGTCCAGCCAGACTAGCCTTATTACACATTCATTAGTCACCAGCCAGGAAATCCAGGAAAAAAATGTGGTTCTTTCAAACATTTGTCATGGATTCTGTAACCGTCCATTGAGAGGAGGGGAGAGGAAACAACACAGAGAGAAGGATGGATAAAATGTTGTCTAGCAAAGCAAGCAATGGCAGTAACTGAGCATCTAAGTCAATAACAATGTGAGAGAGGATTTGTCAGTGAGAAAAACACAGCCAGTTATATATAGCCCTCCAGCCCCTCAGTGCTCCGGGCTTTCCCAATGAAAATCAGCTGGCCGAGGGCCAAGGCCCGAGCGGCACAGACAGCAGAGCAGCGAGCCCTGCAGGTCCCAGCCCTCCTGGCCTTTTGTTATTTTTTGTAATCTCTGTCTGCCAGTCATCTGTCAGAAGCAAAGAGGGCTGGAGAGAAGAAAGAAACACTTCCATACGATTCTATTCAGAGTCCACAGCACTCAGGGAGGCTGGTGTGTGCAAGCATAGAGAAGAGGATTCAGACACATGCTGGGTTTCAGTGTTGCTGTGCCATCCGAAGCAAGAGACATGATGCTGCAGTCCGGGCTGTCAGCCACGCAAGGAGCCAAAACAAACAAAACTCAACCCAACTGACTAATGAAGCTCGTCGCTTTTCCCAATCACTTCCCACTCTGGGAGGCTCGTCCAAAGACGGATAACACATCACAGCTGGTCCTGTCCAAAGGTGATACTCCACATCCAAAACACTCCAACCGCAGATACAATAAAAGGAACAAAATGCTTTAAAATCCAATGTTTACTGATACATTATTAATCCCCTCTGTTGCATTTTCAAAATGACTATACCAGCACACATCAAAACTGCAGACAGCTTTCTACAGTCTGTTTTCTAATACTTATTCTTTCAACCATGACATGTTACTCTAATTTCCAGATGGCTGGAGTAACTGTAAACAGCTCAACACATGTCCCAATTTCGACGTGATCCATTCCCCAAACTTCAAACAGGAGAGTGTGCTGTGATTGCACAGCTTCGATATGAAATATTCATCCAACCTGTGAAGTCTTGTGTTGCCACCTGCCATGTGTCAACAGCATGGCATCTATTATTGAACGTCTGGGTAGAGGTTGGTTTGAGGCCCCAGTGCTCTGCCCTGTATGGTGGCCCCAAGCGACATGGGCAGTGTGAGTGGAGATTACATCCTGGGAGAAATAAACAGGGCTGAAGCACCTTCAGGATGTAGATCCCCAGTGTCAGACTTGACTTTACAGCATGACATGAAATACCAACCTGTCAAAAAATATTCAAAATTAAAATATTAGTGAGTGCAGGGACGTTGCGTAACGTTAAATGAATATCGACTGCACTGACTCACTGTTCTGAGTAGAAGAATTCCCACACTGGCTATAAACAGTATCATCTGTCCCACAGAGAAAACTTTGGTATATCCCAGCTCCCCGAGCTGCAGCTACATCATCCAATCATCGCCCCCCACAGCAGAATGTGTTTCCACCCCGCAGCTGGACAGTTTCCTTTCTCAGGCTTTCCCCAGGTCCCACCGGGACACGGCAAGCTGCATCTGTCCTGCAGCATGTGTCCCCGGTGTCCTGAGCCACACGACCCCTCACAGCTGACTGTCCCGGAGGAAGTCTTAGTCACAGCCTCACAGTTTGTTTGCAACTTTGTCTGCAGTGCAGTGTCATCTATTTTAGGCAATAGTTACTGGTCAACATCTTATTAATACATCAACACAACAACACAAAATATTAGGCATTAAATCAATCTGAGACTATTGCAATACAAGAAAGCTCAGTGCACACAGTTCATCTTTAATTAGAATTGAAGATTTCATATTATTTTTCACTTTTTATTTGTATTATCTCAGCAATGCTCCATGCTCGCCCATGCTACCATGCTACTAGGCTAATAACATTAGCATGCAAACATGCTCACAATGACAGTCCTGACATGCTGATGCTAAGCAGGTTTGATGCCATAGACTGTGGCCTTTATAAAGATGGATGATGCATCCCCACTTCCTCCTGTTCCTCCACTTCCATCCCTGACAAAATATCCTGGACACGAGTGCCACAATCTTGAACTTCATTTGGAGCCAAGTCTGCAGAGTAGTGATTGTTTGGAGGGGCCGTGGTATCGCCGGTCAGCTTCAGCTGTCAATCAATGTTTAACCCCATTTTTATAAAATCAAATATAGAAAATAAACACTATTAACATCAGTGTGATGTTTATCTAAAATGAAAGACAATTTCATTCAATGTGCACTTTGACTTTTTAGTTTGGTTCATGTCCCAGTCACTAACATGGAGGAGATAGGGTTTATCAGCACTGCAGCCAGCCACCAGAGGGCGATAACAATGATTACAGTTCACTGTTTAGAAATTGTCACGTCAACTGTCATCATGTAGGCCAATAAAATGTATTATTTAGATATGATTATGGCACTAATTGAAAAGTGAAGGAGTGACCACAGTTCATCCTGATGGAGACATGAATGAAGAAAAACAGAAATGTGTCTCAATCTGACATTTGGTAAGACATTAACTTCTGCAAATGTCAGAATTGCACTAGAGGAAAAGAAAGTGGGGTATCAGTTCACCCAAGGGGACCATTAATGTCTGCACCAATCCATTAAATCATTGTTGAAACATTTCACTTATATCCACAAATGTGAATTATAGTGGTGAGGCTACAAGTCAGGAGACAAGCAGAGTCAGTAGCATTTGTCTTCCAGGGACCATGAATGTGTGTAAAATGGAAATAAATGTCATAGTGGTAATAAAATATATTTTAGTAAGTTTAGTAAGTGTTGCGCTGATTGACAGACTGAAATTGGCATTCCACATGGTTAGCGCGGCTAAAACGTACCTATTTAGAAATATATCTAGATTGTATATTATTCAGACTCCCCTGTCATTTTTTTCATCATGGTGAAACTGGTAAACATCCTGATTAGATGAACAACAGATGTAAGTTATTCCACCACTGGGAAAGAAAAAAAACTGGATGGAGTGGAACTGAGCACGATTTCTGAGGAGCTCTGATGAGCACAGGAGGTGGAGGCACGGAGGTGAAGCACAGCACTGACATGACAGCTGAAAACAGCTGAGACAGGAGCAGGTTTAAAACCTGACAGCAGAGAGATGGTTGTATAACAGGGGTGGCCAAATCAGATTGGCGGAAGTGAACAGGATCAACAGAAAAAGACAGCTGACAAATTGAGATGACAGCTCAGGAATTGTGAATAAATAGGAACGTCCATGTGCTTGATTAAATATTTAGTAGATTGACACCACCACCATGGAAATACTGATATTAATAGAAACAACATTAAGTTGTAACAGAGAGAATGCAGTCTTAAAGGTACAGCCCAAAGATGGTATATAAATGTGACCCTAGGTGAATTGAATTGAGCAACAGCGCATTTATTTAACCTATGAATTTAAATGTTCGTCCATAAGAGGATGTGTACGTTCTTCCTTCTTTCAAAAACTACATGCTCTCTTTAAAAAAATACTTACAGCCTCACATCTCTGACACAGTCTCCACAGAAACTAAACAGAGTGAACTTAACACAGTGTTTTTATTGCAGTGTGTTTGTACTGGATTACATGATGTCTGGGAAATGTGCTCATTTGGCCCTATAAGGATTCCCTCTCGGCACCGTGTCCGAGAAAGGAAAACGATTTGTGCTGGACTGGACTGAGAATGACTGTTCGTCAAAGTTGGACCGGCTATCCGCGGCTTTCAGCGGCTAGGAGAGGAGACACTGACCTAAGATGTCGCTCAAGGGTCCGCTGTGCCAGTGAAGGCACTGTACAGTGTTGAACGGGACAATGACTGTATTAACTGTATTCAGATCTGTCTCCGAGTTACATAAGCCGGAGCAGGGGAGAGCAGCTGAGGGGGTCGGTGCAGAAGCCACAGTACACTGGACAAATATAATAACCACAAAGGCACAGAGGAGTGCATGAAAAGGGCGGCATTGAATGATACTGCTCTTCACAGGCCAGTAGCAGCACGGGGATCATGTGTCGGCACTTTATTTTGCACCAGAACGTACTCTCAAAAAGGACCCGAGTATTAAAGCACAGCCTGCGTTGAGAGGGAATTTCACGAGACGGTTATGTATCGATGTTATTCCCAAGTTGTTTTGAGAGCTGCACACACACTCATTACTTAGCAGGAAGATTGCATCTACCAGTCAGAGTAGGTAATTGCCTTATCCCCTGTGTTGCAAAGCATCCTTCCCTCCTGTCTCCTTGCAAAAGTGACCTTTGAACATTGAGCTTATTAGAAAGGATCGCTGAGACCAGCGTATCCATCCAGAGCAGCCTGAGAAATCAAATCAGCCCAAAGGTTAACAGTCCAGAAACTCTGTTTTAATGACGTGGCCTTTAGCTGAGGGTGAATGTAGCGTCACTTCTCTCTTGGCAAGGAACTCATTCTCACTCTGTGAAAATGTTTATTCGCAGGAAACCACTACGGAAAGAGGAGAACGGGACGAGTCGCGGGGAATACGCCATGAGCATCCGCAACAAGAAGGCCATGGGTACGAACAACACTGTGGTATAGACTGTCTCCCGGTGGACGCAGGAAGTGACATCACCGTGTACGTCTCTCACCTCAACCCCCCGAATACAGCGATCCCCTCTCACCCAGAATGCAACAGGGGTTTTATTTTCAACCCGAGGTATTCAAATACCGTCCCTATTTGCTTGGCATGTCGCCCGGACTAAAGACACAATTCAGCTCGGGAGGAGCTGCAGAAGACGGAAGGAGGAAAAAAAGTGAAGGCAGAAAGGACGGAGAGAAAGATCCACAAGCCCCCATGGTGTCCAAAGTGGCACAGCAGGCTGAACATTATGCTCTTAGTAGCAGCAAGTGTTGTTGACAGGCTGGTTGGCTGCTGGCTGGAGAGGGACTGTCTGCCAGTCTGCCGCAGATCCAGACCTGACACACTGTTGACATCTGCAACGGAACAACAGACAATACAGCAGCCCCCGCGCTCTCATGGGTGGCTCAACAGGACGCCCCCTTACCCCCCCCACATACACACACGATACATAACGTGCATGCAGTTTTTACAGAGAATGCAACATTTTTTTATATTCCAATCCTCACACTGTTCATCTTTGGTTCTCCATTTCTGAGACAGATGCTCTGTGAGAGGCATGATGTTACTGCTGGTCCTGGCTCTGAGATGTGGATTCATCTGACTATGCAATTTAAAGAAATCCATATTAAAGAACAAAAAAAAAAAGAGAGAGAAAAAAAGAGGAGCAGCAACATCAACATGGTATGTTGTGGTTGTTTTACCATGCCAAAAATGCCACTGAAGACTTAGGCTCAAATGTAATATACTTCAGTCATTCATCTATTTATTTGCTCTATTTATTTACTTATCTACCTTTGAATTTATTTTTCTACTCAAAAAGAAAAAAGGAACTGTCTTGTACGTTACTCGCAACTTCGAGAAATCTTGAACATCTCGATGAATCCATTTTTATTTCTTGATAGCTCTGTTTTTTTTAAGTGAATAATTTATAAAGCATATAATTCATTTGTGATGCTCCGATGCTTCGAGCCTGCTGTCGGTTTGTCGAGACACTGATGCAGAAAACGCGCTTGCTCTGCAAAGAGTTTTGGTATCAGTTGTTTTGTCTCTGGGTGTTTGACGATGCTTTTCTCTGTTTCCCTGAGACTTCAGCTAAAACGCGAGGGGTCTTTATGATGTGCTCTGTGAATGTGCTCTCAAAACATTATTTCTGTGCCGCATCATATGGCAGTCCCTGTTTTTTTCATGTGTTACTTCTGCAAACCCAACAAGTTAATGTGCTATCACAGGTCATCTGTTAATTCTTGTTGTTTGAGTCTTGGGGTCAGCAAAATGCCTTCAGCTGTGTTTTGTGGATTGGATTTGACAATCTTTGTTGTTGTGGGGGTCTTTTTTCTATCCGTCAAGAGGGGCTTTGCCCATCACTGTAGAAACAGGGGACATGAGCCCAGGGCTGACCTTGTGACTGGTGAGAGACAGGAGACTTAGCCAATAGCCAGAGATCAGGTTGCACAGAGGATGGCAGGGATGTGTGTGTGTTTGTGTGCGTGTGCGCGTGTGCGCGTGTGCGCGTGTGTGTGTGTGTGTGTGTGTGTGTGTGTGTGTGTGTGTGTGTGTGTGTGTGTGTGTGTGTGTGTGTGTGTGTGTGTGTGTGTGTGTGTGTGTGTGTGTGTGAGAGACTCAGTGCTGTCACAGGCATCCTCCATATCCCCGTTGGAAAAAACACAACTGAGCTGAACTGGAGCATCACTCTGCGCTGCTGTGCTTTTTTACATTAAACCTGCGTGTGTCTGGGCATGCATGCATGTTTGTGTGAGAGTGAGTGCGTGTCTCTGTCTGTCTTTCTGTCTGTGTGTATGAGTGTGCATGCAGATGAGTGTGCTCTGAGAGTGGGCTGCACTCTGTGGCTGTCGGTTATAGTCATTGGCTGAACTGTGGAAATTTGGGAAAACACATGCTTGCATCTAAACATGCACAGGTATTAGCTAACAGTATACCCCAACATGTACCTATAGGAGAGAAGAGATGGATGCATGAATGTAAATATTGATATTTAAATATCTGCCTTCTGGACTGTTAATTCATGTACAGTGTAACAGAACATGTTTATACATAGCGGAACTTAAACAATGTGCTACCATTTAGAATTATGTCAATGTTGTCATGTTGATGGAGCAAGCCATTAATGTATATATGGCAATCAATAGTACATACACAATTTATGCATTATACCAAACAGATAGAGAGATGTGTATAAGTTGATTTCATTGCTGAGTTTTTCAGTTGTAAATAAAACTGTACATAATGACAGACTTAAAGTCTATTTGTGTTGAAAGAGATGCAGCGAACGCGCAGGTATGAATTTGTTGTTTTGTGACAAGCTGACAAACTGGCTCACGTGTAGCGAAGGTGATGAAAGAGAGACTGTTTTATTTAGCATGTGATCATCCTGTCTGCACTGTGCTGTGTTGTGTTGTGCTGTTTATGTCTCGGGCAGAGCTGGGGCCGGCCCGCGTCTCCTGCACCTCCTGCAGCGCGAGGACATGTTCTCAGTTTGTCTCACACAGTGCATCTTTAATGAACTATGATTATCAAGCATATTCCACTCCATGTAGCTTAATGACGCAAATAACACAACTTATAGGCCACATATTGTTCAAGCTCTGGGCTCGATCAATAATAATGTCAAAAGAACAAATAAATCATGGGTGTGTGAAGGGTTCCTGCAGCTAAAGCAAGAAAGCAAGTTGCAATAACAAAATCTTAAAGGGATTTTTTTAAATAATACCTCTGTGAAAGAGAGGCTTCATTGCTACGTTAAATCATATAGACATTTTCCCATTTTGATTTTAATTTGTACATCGTATATTAAGTGTGGCTAATGATGTGAAACAAACAAGGGGGGCAAACCTGTACCATCGCAAGCTGATGCAGAAGAGCACTGAAGAGGAATGTCAGTGGATTACATTGTGAATGAGGGACCATAGTCTACTTTGCCTTCCCTGCTTTAGATGTGCCATTTGATGGTAATGCCGATGGACACTCTGAGCAATTTAAACATTCATGCATTTTCCAGCCAGGGCGCTGAGGATTTCACTGTAATAAAAGCAATGTGACAGCACTAGGCGGAGGAGGGAGGGAGGGGGGATTGTCACTGTCTCAACAAGCCTTATGAGGCTCTCAGTAGGTATCTCCACACAACCAAACACACTCATGCACAGATTCTGTAAAAATGTTGAGTTGTGCTGCAGCCGGCATGAGGCCGCCTCTCTCCGGCTGCTCTTTCATCAGGGTTTGTCACTAATACACACACCTGGTGAGGGTGTCGTGCTGGTGCATGACTCTCTTTGTGTTTGTGTTTGTGTGTGTGTGTGTGTGTGTGTGTGTGTGTGTGTGTGTGTGTTTGTGTGTGTGTGTGTGTGTGTGTGTGTGAGAGAGAGAGAGAGAGAGAGAGAGTGAGAGAGAGCATGTACAGTCCTTTCAAAGCTGACCTTCACAATCTTTGAGGACCCACTCACACCCTCTCTGCCTGAGAGGCTCTGCCTGGTCAGTGTTAATTACCCTCAGTACCTCCAGCTGCCTGCTCATCAGGTCAGAGCGCCCATATGCTCCTCCAGGAGGCGGCGGGCGGGCAGGGGCGGGGAAAGTGCTGGATACCTGTGGGACACTGATTACATAAGCTGCTGCTAATGAGAGAAAAAAAAAGGCTGCCAGTTCAAACGATCACAACGGTGGCAGTGGCTGACAGATGCAGCCCCAGAGCAAGGGGACTTGGTTAAACACACACTTGCACATACACACCTGCATCCACCATCACTTTAATACTCACTTGCTCGCTCTCACACACACACACACACACACACACACACACACCCAGCAGGAGAGGGGCTCTTTGATGAGCCAAGACTAGAGGTTGATGAGAAGGGGCACTGCAGCCTGATTCAGCTGGCTCTGGGTCACCCGGGAGTGTTTGTGTGTGTGTGTGTGTGTTCATTAGTCACATTGTGTGATATCATCACAATAGTGATTCATTTGGCACGCACCTTTCAACGACCTCTCATACATGCATTGACTAATCAGCTATTTTTTTTCAAATAAATTACAGGTGAAATCAAATTTGGCTTATTTTTGTCCAATAAACCAATTCCTCCCTGCAGAATACATTTATGTCATCAGATTGAATTCATCTTAAAGCTTGATAATGAAATCCTTGCAGCAGTGAGGATCAAAACAAAGATTAATGTGCTGTTCGGCTCTCTAGCCCTGCTGTCATGTCATCTGTTATTCTCAGACGAGAGCTTCGTGGTAATGTGGTTAGACCTCACAACAATACTTAATCACAACAAACCACATTAGGCCAAAGGTAATTGTGTTTGCTTGGTATATGCGTGGGCCAATCTGTTTCGCTGCTGCCAATGATGTGGGATGGAGAAGGAGTGGGTGTGTGTGTGTGTGTGTGTGTTTATGGGGGGGGCTTTCCACTTTGGAACAGGGGGGGGGGGGGTGACACACAACCGAAATAGTCTTGTTTACCTCCAATGTCTGGCTCCACCTTATCGAGTTATAAAGCCGCTGCTGCAACTCAGATTGGCCCCTGATCGATTTGAGCCCTGATGGCGAGAGGCAGCGTGACTGACAGTCTGACAAGGATCTCAGACCGGAGCTGGGTAATGCATGGCATGTTATTTTTTCCCGGAGACACCTGAGCTTCAGTTTCTCGTCCAGAAGAGTAAAAAAAAAAAAAAAAAATCACATAACTGATTTTATCGCTCTGCCATCTGCAATATGGTAAACTGGACATTTTCCACGTCAGCCGGGACATTGAAGGGCAGTAAATGTCACATTTGAATTTTGTCAAATGACTTTGCCTCAGCGTTTAGAAAAAACTCATACTTTTATTATTCAGCTTTCAACCAACTTAAAAAGTAATAGAATCTGAATGTTACAGAGTGATCATATCTAAGGTTCAACAAACGTTTGCTTTCAGACCCTCACTGTTACAAACATGGGTGTATAGAAATTCTCTCAGTCATCTGGTGACTCTTCAGATCTGTTGAACACAACAGTTAGGCACCTGATACAGTTATCCAACACGAGCCTACAAACCTTGGATCTTCAGCTCCCGTGCTAGTACTTCAAAATAGCATAGATTTACTGTACAGATATACTAAAGGTGCTGAACGATTCAGCCCAAATGAATCGCACACAGCATCCGTTTGCGTAAGTCTTTTTTTTTTGGTCAGAGGTTTCCGTCAGAGCAGATACACGCAGGTCCAAGGACCCAGACGACTCCGATGTGACCAGAGAAGAGGTCACATGGGGTAGAACTGTGAGGCAGCCTCCGACGACTGGATTTCCACCTGAGCCATCTTGAACTGGGTGCACTGCAGCCACTTGCGCAGGGCGAACGGAGGGGCTCCGGACGCCTGGCCCTGCAGACACTGGTGGTTCACCCTGTTCTGGATGGCCTGGAGACGCAACTGAAGCCCCGCAGATAAATGCTAATGAAGGAAGGAGGGAAGATGACAACGACTTGATTTGAAATCATCGCAAGTAGATTTTTACTTGATTGTTATTCATCTGTATCAAAAATGGCAGGGAGCTTTTTGAAGGCCTTACCTTGAGGTTTGACTGAATCATGGGTAGCCACATAGGAATTAACTAAAGAGAGGAATGAACATGACGTTGTGTTAGGCTAATTGTTAGCATGATTGCAATTTAGCAAATGGGGACCAAAATACTGGAGTTATAACAAACCTTGACGAATATGGTGGAGTTACACTCCTGCAGGGCTTCCATCAGACTGATGACATGAAGACACACCATCTCCACCATCTGATGGAAAACGATCAAAATTAACATTCATGTAGGCTACAACTCAAAAGGAATTAATTAGCTTTATATCTATATAAAATGAATACCTATAATCAGTCACATACATCAGCTAGCTTAGCTTAGCTATATCCCTATTGGTGAAGGAGAGGGCACACTCACAACTTTATTGTGGGCCATGAGCTGCAGGATACTGGGTGTAACCCGACTCCAGAACTCGAGACCGGTGAGGATGGCGCTGGAGGAAAACTCTGTCTGGTTCTGGTTCTGCAGGGACGGAGCCGCGGCCGCCTGCTCGCAGTAGATGGTCCACAGCTGGGCGAACATGAAGGCGTGGAACAGGGAGCACATGTGTAGCACCGATGTCTGGAGGAGGTCAAGAAGGAAATAAAGAAAAGGGCCAGTGAGGTGGTTATACTGTAGATCATATTAATGCATCTTAGGTGAGATCATTAGAAGAGATATGTATGTGCCAGACCTTGGACTGCTCTGGGAAACCAATGAGGATGACAATGAGATGATCTGCGATGTGGGAGCCGGCGTCGAGAGGGATGGGCATGCAGGAGGTGGAGCCCTGGTGCAGGGCACAGTGCGTCAAAGAGCCCAAAAGGAGCCAGGACAGCTGGCGGATGTGGGACACACACTCGATGAATTCTTTTGGCCTGCAGAGAAAAATTAAAAATTTATAAAAAATGTCAAATCAGCCCCAAAATACTTTTCTTGTATTTCTCAGGATAATACACAAGATCTCATTAGCTACACATTTTCTCACTTAATTTTGATGGTATTATGTTCAGTCATTTTGATTCGTGGTAGTGTGTAGGTTTTCAAATCAGACATATCTGCTAATGCTTTTCTGTTTTTGCTCAAATGAAAATAGTTTTTTGCACAGTCTTGGAGTTTTTCAGAGCTGAGGGGATATTGACCACGGACAAGATGGTTCTGTTGAATTCTGGAAATACCACAAACCAAATTCAATTTAATCAGACCTCTCAAACTGTAGGAAAATGAAACCACAATTACCTCCCAGGAAAGATACATTACAGATAAGTGAGAAAATATGTTTTACTGAATGTAACATGGGCAAACCTCTCGTTTTAAGTCATGGATCCATCACTGAACTTGTCTGTGGTTTTGAATTCTCACCCTTGTTGCATGGTGGATGGAGGATGATAAAGCCAGGGCAGATACCGCACCACGGCTTTGTTGTCACGGTGATTGCCTTTGCTGATCTCCATGGCGGCAACTTGTGCCAAGCCCACTTTCAGGTTTCCCCCGAAAGTGTCCTCATGCAGCGGTTGACAGCAAGCCTTCATATGGCTCTGAAACACAGATTTTGGATAAGAGAACGATGATGCTAAAAAAAACACAGGATGCTAAAGGTTGTTAAAAACATATGATAAAATGCAACAAACCGTGTGGTGCTCACATGAAGAACAAGACTTACTTTGAGTTTGGTTAGCGTGTGCATGTCTGCAATGAAGTCCAGAAGCTCGCTTATGTATTGCCTCATGCATTCCATTGCTGCAGTCGTGCACTATGGAGAACAAAGGCAGTTTATCCTTCAGGAGGAGTCACACTGCGTTGCGTCTTTATTTCCTGCTGTTTTACAAGGCTGATTTTAATATAATCCAAACACAAAGCCACTCGAGTCTCACCCCCGGCAGCGTCAGGATCATGTGCTTCTGGATGATGGTGGATTCTGCCAGACGTGTGCCGATATCTGCACAAACAAACTGACAAATTCACATGTTTGTGAGTTGTTGAATTTAATGTAGGAAAGAACGCTGCCATTTATTTTGTTTGTGATGAACATAAAGACTTTTTTTTTTTTACCTGGACCAGCAGTAACAAGTTTGTGTCGGGCAGAGGAGACTTGAACTTGAGAGCCTGCAGAAGCTCTAACACCACAATGCGGGACATGTAGAACTTATCTCTCTCCTGGATGCGAGGAGATAGAGAGTGGAGTAAATGTACTGATGCAGCAAGACTGCCTTTTTCTATTATCACTCTGCCTTACTCATGCTGCGAGGGGAGCACAAACTCTGTAGCCTGAATAGAGGGGGAAGGACAGGCAGCCAGGAGGGAGGGAGGGAGGGAGGGAGGGAGACAGAGAATAGACAGAATAGTGGAGCTGAGGAGTAGATTTAGGCCAGTCCAGATCTCTCCTCCCAGAGTCCCAGGCAGCTCAGATGAGGCTGTCAGGCTGCCTTCTCCCTCCCTGAGGACAGGCTGCTCTCTTTGTTCATCCCTTCCACACAAAGCCCAGCTGCCTGTTTACAAACCACACTGTCATCTTCTGGCTTCCACTTTGCCCATCTCTTGCTCTATGCAGTCGTGTTTGCTCATGTTAGGCGCAGGCACATGCTCCCGCGCTTCCACGGAATGTGAAGCCGCTTCTGACATTTTCACACCGTGTGGGATTTTATTGCGTGTACCTGTAACCTGGCACTCTCATAATTAAAGGTTAATGGAGCTTGTCCCTTCGGTAAATAGCAAATCAAAGGTGGCGCTTAAGGCAGAGGACCCGGTCCCATTTGTGTGGTGCCGCTGTGACAAATGGTGTGTGCTGTGACAAACTTTATTCAGTGCAGGAAAACCTGAATTTGTGTCCTTAAAAGCTGACCTCAGGGGAGGTTTGCTTCCCAGAAAGCTCACCTCGCCATATAACAACTGCACAGGACAGGTTCCAAAAGCAATTGCTCATAGTGACTCCGGGTTTTGAAAAGCGGATATTATACGTTGAGGAATTAAAGAGGGTGTAGAAAATCAATACTGCAGGAGACATAAAGCATGCAGTGTTGACAGTGGTGGAGGACTGAGGATCCATCTGGCCGAACGGTGCTGACAGCCCTGGCTCCATCTCCGTCTGAGACAGCCACTCTGAAACACACCATACATCCCCGGCCCGAGCACACCAACTAATCATGTTAATCAATACAGGCTGATTGCCTACTTAATCATCTGTGACACATAGGCACAATTCTGGCTGACTGGAGAGTCAGGGAAGTAGGTGTAGCACTGAAAGAGTGATGAGTGGGAAGGCCTGCAAACAGGAGCTCAACATTTTTAACGCTGCAGATTAGTTTAAAAGCTTTAACTCTTCCAGGTCTGAATAAACACCACACGTCAGCACGTGTTTTATTCCAACATACAAAACTCTACACTTTCCCTTTTCCTCAGTAGGAAAAAACTCTAAAAAAAAAGTTATTTCACAGAAATGTAATTATTTTTCTCATTAAAAATAATAACTATTAAATAAAAGTTGCAATCTATTCCAATCCAAATTATAGATTTTTATACTAGAATTATTGATTGCTTAATTATATTGAATTCTATGAAAAATTTACATTTTACTGCTGAATGTGTGTAATTGTAATGTTTGTATCTGCATTTAAAAAATCTCTGAAGATTTTAACAATATTTAACCATTTATTTTTACAGTGAAGCAACTACCAACAAAACAGGACACAAAGACACAATATCTGCAAGTTGGGGAAGCCTACCAGGGAAAACAAATGCACTACGCTCTTGTTTTGGTAGCACAATGGCATTTGGGTCTTAAATCATGCCACTATCTTTATCTGTGAAAATCTGTTCCTGGTGGAAGAGAGGATTTGATAATGAGAGCGAAGCCTTTAAGGAAACAATTTAAATGCTGGTGGTGTCATTATTCTAAAGCCATTACATTATTCAATCAACATTTATTTCATAATAAATAACAGAAAATGCTTCATGAATAAAAACAAACAAAAAGGAAAAATACCTTGTTGAAGGCTTTGTAACATAGTCCACACAGTTCTACGAGGTAGGAGAGACTGAACATGCCATACTGGATGACAAAACTCAGCAACTTTGAGAAGGGCTCCAGGAGACTCTGCAGAATGGAAAAAGAAAAGAAGATATCATTCATTCAAGACCAGGATTTGGCCAAATCAGTATGTAAAACCCTGCCCTGATCTTACCCGAGTTGCGTTTGTGGTCGGGATTTTCAACAGACAAATGATAATCCTCAGGCTGGAATCCATAGGGCACTATTGAAACATACAGATGTTTTAAAAAATTCACCTGCAGTGATAAATTGATCGGCGTACATTAATTTGACCTCCAAGACTCAAATCAATTACAATTTTAAGCCTATGTCCTATTGAACCCAACAAGGGCACACAGTTAGATGCTTTTCCTGCAGCTATAATCACATTAAACCATATCAGACCATGACTAAGTGGACGTCAGAGCCGATATCTACCTTCAGAGGGAGCACGGAGGGCAGTTTAGTGAGGAAGGTCTGGAACTGGTTGCAGATGGTTGTCCACAGGTTGCTGGGAGAGTCCATGGGGAGAGCTTCCATGAAGGTGGCAATGTTTTCCAGACAGTGCAGCATTGTGCCCCCTGCTGGCAGACTCTTCTTGTTGTTCAAGCCCTGAAGGGGGGCACAGAGGCATTAACCACAACGACCTTATATAATGAAACTCTATGAGCGAAGATATTTCCATTTAACCGATCGTTCAGTCATGATCAATCACAATGTACATGATGAGTGTAGGGGATATAGGGCACTGAGGCACAGATGATTGCTCGGATGGGTTCACACATCAGTGGCTTCTTAGTCGTCTTTTATTTAACTTTAAAACAACAATCAACTTTTACAGTGGTGCAGGGTAGGGCAGGTTTTCTTGAACGCTCTGGTGATTTGTTGTTTGTAGATGTGCTTATGCTCTACATGTAGCAGGAGCCACAGAGGCCACTGCTTTGACAAGAGCTCCTCCTGCTGGTTTAACTACTCACCACAGAGACATGATGGAAAAGCCTACCTCGAGTAACATGTTGAGGGCCGCAACTGAGCTGAGTTCATTGAAATCTATCAGGGAAGATGCAAGTGTTCGCAGAAAACTTCCATCTGCACAGGAAAAAGGATAGACATAAACAGAATGAAGCTGCTAGTATTTCCAGTGAGAACATATTAAGTTGTAAAATATACAAATGTAATTAAATGTGAAGAAAATCAGAAAGTCGGATGAACAGACCTTTAATGTTACTCTGGAAGAGTTGGGGCAAGATGCCATTCGGGGCCAGCTGGTGAAACATACAGCGCAGGAACTGCTTGGCTACACCTGCTACATTCCCTGGGATCAACATGCTGCAAAACACCACAGGGGGAGAATGTCTGAGTCGGACAGGCACTCACTCCTCACATGTATTTTTAAACTCACAGTGAACATCTGAGCGCACTGGTGTGACGGCTGTAACGTCTCATACCTCTCAGCTTGTCCAGAAAAATTGGCACTGGATGCCAACCTGAAAGAAGAAGTGGATGAGGATGAATTATGCATGAGTTCTGTGGGTGAGTCATGAAACTTCATTTAACGGTGAATTGCTGTGTGGCTGCATACCTGCCCACAGACTGCATGATGTCGAGGAGCATTGGAGCAGCCAAATCAGGGCTGAGGTGGACGAACATGGAGAGGACGACCACAGCGAGGCCGAGCGTCTCCTCGTCATACTCCTCCAGCACAGCCGCACAGTCCCGACACCTGGGACAACACGTGGAAACACATATGGACCAATCTAAGCATGAAGATGACTTGTTTCAACTCACGAACAGCTATCGTCTCATTCACTCACCTATCAGACATTGTGGTGGGCTGCTCGTCAATGAACTCCTCAGGCGCAGGGACGAACATGCTCACTGTGCTTGGTGCAGAGAGCAGGCTGGTTTTCGTGGGACCTGAAGAAGAAGAATATCAGTGATGAAAAAAAGAGCCACAGGCATTTGGTAAGACTTGGCTATTGAATAAGGTCAATGAGTATCTATGTGCATTACTTCTAATCTTACAATTCCAGTATTTTTAAACCTAGGCCCTGTGTTTATAAATGTGGCTGTGCCAATGATGGTACCTGGTACAAAAACCTTTGAATTCACTCAAGTAGGTCATCTCTATGCCGGCAGCTGCAACAAGCCAGCAGTGGCTACAATGTTATCTTATGGGGCAACAGAGACAGTCCATAAAATCTACTCAAAAAGTAATAATGCGCCATTGAGTGAGACAAAAGTAATGTTGCCAGACTCTTAGCAAAAACCCAGAATAACAATTTGACCCTTTATTGGTCACAGTTGCACCATAAGATAACAGCCGCTGCCACTGTGTCGTGGCTGCCAGTGGGGGCAATCTACTGGATCAAATGCTTTTTGCTCCCACATTTATAAACATAGGCTCATTCTCAATGTTCTGCTATTCTTCATTAGATTTATTCATTATTCATATGGAATAAATTCAAGTCTAAAGCAACTGACCCGTTTCCCAGGTGCTGATGTTGTGAGGAGCGCTGGATTGATGCTCCAGCTGTCGCTTCATGAGCTGGCTCATGGTCAGAGCGCCCAGAGAGCCTCGCTTCACCTGACGGTACTGAGCTGAAGGTCGGACACAGAGGAAAACATCTGGATTAAAATACCAGCAAAACTCATTCCAGCTTCCCCAAAAACAAGTGTGTGTATGGGTTACATGGAAAGACACTCACATAGAAAGAGATGGTCACTGTCATTTGTGTTCATTCAAATATTTAGCTCAGTTTTCTGAGGAACTAAATCATTATAACAATATTTTATTGGGAAACTAATTAGAAAACAATCATTGGTTCCTAGAATTTCTTTTGGATTTATGAAAGTCAATAATGATATTATGCGATATTTATTGAACATTTCCAGCTCCAATATGAAGATGTATAAAGTAATTTGCAGAGAAACATCCAGCAACTACAGGTGATAAAGCATATTTGACTGCACACAATTAAAAGTAAGTCTGATTGAAGTTCATATGTAATGAAATATTTGCATCCTACTTGATACTGAAGAGCGATGGCTCGTTTCAGGCATAGCAGCTTCAAGCGTTGGGGCTGAGGCAGATTCTCGTGGCTTTTCCAATGTAGACAGAACTTTGTGATCTGCAAGGCAATATGGGTGAATGATGGGCGGGGCACTGGCATCAGAATATATGCCGTTATATGCCTGATGTTATCCAATAATAATTAGCAGCAATGTTTGTAGAAAGGTCTACCACCAGGAGGAGATTAGTTTTCGTCTATTTAGTGCTAATTTAATCAAAGTTCAAATTAAAATCACTGTTTGCAGTTTATACTGATTTGCATGAGATCAAATTCTGCCTTGCTCTTCAGCTTCCTTTAAGCTACTTCAAAGTGTTTTCTCAGTTGACGTACTTGGTGTGCGTGTTTGTGTAATGGGAACATAGATAGAAAACACACCACAGGACATTACAAGTGGTAAATTGGGTAAAGAGGACATGCACATGTTCTGAAGTGCATTTCCAATGCAGGGCAAATCCCGAGATCTAAAAGAAGAAAAAACAGTTTGTGTTTGTTTTAGTTCCTATCCTAGACTTCATAAAGATGGACGACGCATCTTCATTTCCTGCCACTCTCTGGTAAATGAAGGCAAAATATCCCAAATACAAACACTGCCATCTTGCACATTTGGAGCAAGATCCAGGCAGAAGCAACTGGTGGATGGAGCCACGGTAGAATGTTCAAAACAATAACAGCAAACGTCAAGACAAATGTTGTCAATGCAACATTATAACAGTGCAGTAGTCTAGTGTAACTGCAGACTAACATTTTGATAACAGGCGTTTTTTGAGTCTGGTGATGCTTTTCTGTAGAGTACGCACTGTTTGTAGTAAATCCCCTAAAACCTACAAAACGTTTTTGTGGTTCTTGATTGGTGATTTTATTTAAAATCACTAAAGTTTATCACAGGGTTTAACTTTTTTAGCTTATTATGAATATAAGCTGTATTGACTAAGTCTTCTCAACTCTTAGATATCCCCTGAAAATATTTGGACACCTTGAAACTTACATAATATTATCAGTGCATTGGTAAAGTCGCAATTTGCAACAAGATTACTCAATCAGCACTGACTACTTTCATCTCATCCTGATCTAATCCCTTCCTCTTACCTGTTTCTGTAACCTGCTCACCACCGAGCTTATCGAACGTGTTGAATGAGATGTCCAGGTATTCCCTCTGGATGGCGCTGACCGCTATCTTCCTCTGCTTCCGTTGTCGGGGAACAATCTGGATTTTAAATTCTGCCTCTTCATTGTCGTCTGCATTGTCGGGTTTGGGGTCACTGTCTGCATCATCCCCCATGTCGTCATCATCTTCATCGTCACCGTACTCTTCCTCATCGTTGCTGATACTCTTGCTCTTCTCTGGTGAGGACAGAGGCTCTGCTTTGTCTTCTGGGATGTCCAAGAAGATGGTCCTACCAGAGGGACTTGTCCCGGTCCTCAGCTCTTCAAAGACCACGAATGTGTCGTCTAATGAGGTGTCAGGGACATGTGGGGTCTTCCTCAGCAGGTCTCTTTTCTGCTTTAGCGTCATGGGGCTTTCATGGCAGACATTATCCAGTCGGTCAGGAAGATCCAAAGAGGTGCTGGGAGTCACACGGTTTAGCTTCTTTTCCACAAGCAGCTGC
Source organism: Paralichthys olivaceus (assembly GCF_024713975.1). Classification (NCBI taxonomy): domain Eukaryota; kingdom Metazoa; phylum Chordata; class Actinopteri; order Pleuronectiformes; family Paralichthyidae; genus Paralichthys; species Paralichthys olivaceus. Next base: position 14,956,699 of record NC_091104.1, on the reverse strand, counting down.
TCTGAGCCTCCCTCTCCTACCAGAATGCCTGGGGGTTTTTTTTCGCTGGAGCAGTCCTCCACACTCACCTGAACCAAGGGAGACATGCGGAGGGTGTTACTGCTCGCAGGGGAAGCAGAGACCTTTGGGCTCCCGTTGAACTTGGAGCTCAAGATGGTGTTCAGGTCAAATTCCTCATCACTCTCCACGATCCTCAGTGGAGGCAATTGTTCAAACACCAAGGAGTCGCTGTCGGACATCGAGAGCAGTGAGTGTTTCTCTGGAATCGAGGTGCAGTCAGAAGATAGGTCAATGAGGTCCTGGTCCTCTTTTCCCAAAGCTGACCCCATCAAGGAGCTCTGGTCCAACTTGTCCTCAAAGGTCTCCATGCAGCTGAGACGGACCTCTGGGATGACAGGTTTGGAGATGTCTGAATGGCCGCCTCGGGAGCCTCGCCGGTCCACAGCATCGTTGGCCTCCGCCCGCACCGAAGAGCCATCAGAGGATCCTTTCCCATGATGTCTGCTGTGGGACATGGCCGAAGAAGGAGGCAGGACTACGGGGGGAACCTGCATGTCACAGCGATCGATGCATGACTTGCGTCTGTGCTCGTTGAGATTAAAGAGGATGGAGTCTGTGTTGGAGATGTCCAGAGACTTCTGCTTGTGCATGGCCTGCAGCCGCTTCTTCCTGGTGCTCTCCTCCCTCACACAGTGCAGGATGCTGTCCTGAAGGGCGCTGGCCTCACGGTACTCTGACAGCTCAATTTCACCTGAAGAAAAATAAAAGAAACTTTATCCCAGTGAAAGAAACAAACCTCCTGCAACTAAAAAAAATATGCTGTAGCGTAAAAGCTTCAATCGATGATCTGTAAAACCACACTTGAATTCAAAATGCTTCTTACTTTTTTTGGCATTCAGCTCCACCGGCTGGTATTTCACAGACTTGCTGCCACCGATCCTTTTTAGTCGGGCGAAGAAGGTCTGTGACTCCTTGTTAGCAGCACCGGTTGGAGTGTCATGGACGTCTGACTCATCAAATACACTGTCCTCCTCTAAAATGGAGAAAAAAATGTACATCAGCAAAGCGTTTATGTAGTAGACAGTATGTAAACTTGACTAAGTTATTATTTCTTATCTTATTATGATTTTTTGTCTACATGGTGAATCCATTTAGATAAAGTTTGGTTCCAATTTCAATCCATGTTTTGAAAAGCAAGCACTTAATTTGACTGCAGTGAAAACATTAATGTGGTATTTTTACTTGAGCACATTTTTGTCTCTTTATTGGAACATTTGAGTTCTTCCTCCACCGCTGATCACTAGACTGCATATTAAGCTTGTTCTAGTTTATACAGCAGATTATAAGTCTATAGACAACACTGATTGTTTCTTTCACCTTTTTCCTTCTCACTGTAGCGGCTCATGTTGGAGTTGTCGCTGTAGAGGGGTCCTGCGGTGGCGTGAGGACGACAGCTGTGATACTGGGCGTTGAGTGTGTTGATGGTGATGTGGATTAGGTGGAGGACAATTTTACTGCCATCCATGTCTCTGTAGGGGTACTGCACATAACAGAATATGTTGTACTTTGTAAATCAAACTGCAGATTTAAGGAAAATATGTTGTTGTATGTTAATAAATGAGACTCGATGAATATCCCGTCCACATAATAATTCAAACAGTACCTTATAGAGGATGACTAGCAGGGCTTTGAGCCACATCTGTCTGATGTGAGGCTTCAGCGCCCACAGAGAGCATCGAGGCGGCTGCTGGAAATAGTGTCTCAGCTGGGGACATGTGCAGTACTTCAACACCTGGACCACAAGAGGGAGCAGCTGCTTCCCCAGACTAATGTTGTAGTCCATCACCTGAAGGAAGGAGAATTACAGTTCATTTGTATGCCGATTATAACAGAAAACTCCTTAAAGTAAGCCATTTAACAGTGTGGGTAAAGCTCCAGCAACACAGAATGTGAAAGTGATAGTGAGTCTTATTTCAGTCACTTGTGCGATTCCAGCGATGAAGGCGTTGAAGCAGGTGGAGATGCGCATCTTCTGCGGTGCGATCATGAAGCAGCCCTCCTGTTGGTCATATCCCAGCAGCACATACAGGTGACGCTTCACCGTATTGAAAGCCTTGGCACTGCCAATGTCGGCCTCTGCGCTGCTCTTGTCTTTGGCCATAAATTTCATGAGCACCATGATGAGCTGGTGAACAGTCTGGTGGTCTATGCCGGCGTCCTCTGGAAGCAGGTCTTTGATGGTTGAATCGTCCTTGGGGGACGGCGTCTGGCCTATGAGAGAGGCTGAAGCGTCAGGGTTAAAGTGAGGGTGGAGACGTGCTGCAGACAGAATGGGGGAGAGGGAAGGTGAAGGAGCAGGGAGGGAGGGGGTTAACAACACAGAGATGGAGTCAACACATCCTCTCCACTTCTCTGTCAAAAGAGGTGGAGGTACATACATCAGTGGAATATGTAAACGGGGTAAACACCAAACATGACCTGCTGCTGTCAGAAGGCCTGTTTTCTTTTCACTCTGTCCTGTGTCAGAACTAGTCTGACATCAGGATGAAAAAACAATGTCTGTTACTACTGAGCAAACATTGCTTTTTCATGTTTCATTTCACATCTTCATGACTTTGTTTATAGAAATAGAGAAACTTTTCCTTCCAATACGATGAGATTATGAAAAGTAAATGTCTCCGATCTGGATTGTTATTTACCTGGCAGGACTTTCTCTATCATATCTCCCAGAGTCGGGGCAGACTGCTCTTGCCTCGTAAGCCTTAGAGCTAAAAACCACATATGAAGAACACAATTTAGGAGAATGTACAGGGGAGGAAGCACAGGACACATGTCTGAGCTTCACATGCACGAACACATGTCCAAAACTACACAGCACCTAAGATTGAAAGTATCACAAATATATAAGATGAAACATGTCCCAGAAGCTCAGACAGCCTGCTGTGCAGAGCCAGATATAAAATGAATGACTTTTTCAAACAAATGTCAGGAACAAACGAGTGAGGAGAGAAACATTAGGAGAATGAGACCAGACCTTGATCGAGTTGTGTTTGCAAATAAGGTTAAGGACAGAGGACGTTGCACCTTGTTAAGCCCTATGAGACAAATTGTGATTTGTGAATATGGGCTATACAAATAAGATTAGATCGAGTGATTGAATGAAATAAAAAATAGAAAAATCAGTTTCCCCAACAAATGTAAGAAAATAGGCTGAATCATGTCAGACTTTAAACAGGAAGGGACATTAAATGTACTTTAAGATACATTTGCCTCTATGAGTTCAAGTTAATGCCATGAATGAGGCATTTAAACACATTTTAAAAGGTATTTGCAAACACTGTTTGACCACAGACTGAGTGAAAGTGACACCGGTTAAGACTCAAACTGACAGAATCAACTCTCAGCTGATCTGTGCTACTCACGAATTCGGTTGCTCAGTGACTCCGGGAGCGAAAACGCCCGTTTGGACTCAGCAGGGCCTCCCTTCACACTGTCACGAAGAGAGCGCACACTCTTTTGCCGATTCCTGGCAAAACGGGCCCGACGAATCTTCCACATTGCCGCATCGCTGAGGTTGGCCACATTGGTTCTCACAGCTGTGATGGCTGCAAAAAGAATGGTTACAAAATAAAAAAAATGAAAGAAGAGCTTGTGTAAAACTGGGGATTGGAGACTGGAGACATAGAGAATACACACTTGTAGGGAAAGGGAACTCCTTGTTGCAGTCCAGGTGTAACTGGGCCTCCAGAGATAAAGTTTCAAAGCGGTTGACAAAAAACTCCCAGCTGAGGGCAGGAATATCTTTCTTCAGGAAGTGTAGCAGCAGGAGTTTGCTGAGGATGACTGGTCGATCCCTCACGACAGTGTCAAACTGGAAGTCCAGGCACAGACACAAGCCCTACAAAGCACAAAGGGTTTTATAACCAAGAATTCATCAACTCCTGCCAAATATTAGATGGTTCCAGTCTCTATCTTGTGTTAAATTAGAAATACAATATTTATCCTTTGTATTTTTGGTTTAGATTTCATAAACAACCATGGCTTTGAAACATTGTGTTTGGTTCCTTATTTCAGGATTAAAAATGGTTTTCTTCACACATATCTGCAGTGCAAATCATTTTAAACATTAATATGCACATGAAACAGCAGGTATCAATAAATGGTAATTAAAATGTTAAAAACTACATTAAAGCTACGTTGTAGTGAAATTAAATAAATTAACCAATTAATTTACTTTTACTCTGATATTTCTTAATTACAATATTATAAATGTTCTATGTATACTATTCTAAGTAAAGTAAAGTAAGCATGAGCTCATAGGCACTATATATAGGTGCATGTTCTGTGTTAAATTTGACCTTTTAACAGACAGAGCTGAAAAATATGTTAATATTACCAAAATATATGTTAATGCATTAAATATGTTTAACTGTATATTTACCCATTTCACACTAATTTGGGACACCAACACACTACAAGAGATTTAGGACTATGACTGTGAGCAGGTCACCTGCAGGGCCGGCCTCTTTATGGTGTCCAGCAGCAGTCGAGCTCTGGTGGCCACGGCTGGGTTGACGTCCTCCACAGATGCCAGGAAGCAACAGAAAGCGTGGGCCAGCGAATACTTCAGCAGGTGGTTTTTTGTCACTGCGCCAATGTCCAGGAACCGACAGAGCACCGCTACCTTCTCAACTGGGAGGAAAAATCAGTGAAAGTGAAAGATTGTCAGTAACAAAGACAGATTACTCAATAAGATGAGGAAGCTGAGCTGCCAGACGTCCTCCCTTAATTACCATGATATCATAAACAGACCCAGCGATGCGATCACTAATGAAGATTAGTGAGTTTATGTCATCATATTTGTCATGGCAAAATGTACATGTATGGGTGTGTCAATTAGCATTTTGTCAGCATTTATATAATGTCTGTGTCTGAAATGAAAAAATATAATATTCATTCCTCTAATTCCATCCTGTAATTGTTGGCTTTATTTATCATGACCGAGATAAGGATCTAAAAATAGACACTTTCCTCTGAAATCCATCAATTCTCACCCACTCAGTGTTGACAAGTGTGAACCACTAGGTGTCAGTGTGGGAGCGAAAAGATCATGCCACAGCAGTGAAAGCCACAGAAATCTAAATGTTTGCATGATTCACAACAACCACGGTAAAATGATCTGTTTGAACGATAATAAGAAGGATTTAAAATAATAATAAAAGTATGATACATTCTCGTGTTCATGATATATCACAGCGTTTCCACCTGACATTTCACAGACCGATAGATGAACTGAATCTCCTCAAGTATTTATATCCACAATAGGCTAATAATAACCTTTAAAAAAATCGACGGTGTATTTTGATCAACCATCAATCCAGTTGCTCTACAGCTTCCCTTCCATCCATACATGGAGCCTGTCCTCTGCCTCTGTCTCAAGGTCACACCGCTACTCTCCAATCACGAGGCGAGAAAACCTTATTAATCCTACAATTCCCTATTGCTGCCTGTTAGAGCCAAATGGTAACCATGACAACACAAGAGGGAGATTTGACCAGGCAGAAAACGGTTTAGGGAACATATTACATAAACATTCCGGGGTTGCCCTCTATCAATTCATTCATACAACGACAATCACATCATTAACAATGAGAATTAAAAACTGACTGAGGCTGATTTATTCACATCATAATGAGCTTGTTTAATATGAGGATACATGCAGTTAATGATCATAAAGATGTCAGCAGCTGCAGATGTCAGATATATTTTAAATAATCCTACACATTAAAATAAAGACACTTTCAGACATAAACTCCAGAAAATGTCTGGACCCAATTGTCTGTACATTTTGAGATTTAATATTGAGATATTTGTATTCTTTGTTTGTTTTCAGTTTTGCATCAAAACATATTGGCCCCGTCACTGGCTGTGAATTGTACTAATAATCCTGTTTTATTCTGACATGGGCTCACTCGGACAATCTGCTGACATTTTGCTCAGGGACTGGCAGGATAAACCCAAACTAATGTGTGAAGCAACTGACTCGGACATGAGTTCAGTGCATGTCTGAAAACAGCATAAATAACCTATGCTCTGTCTCTCACCTGCTTCAAATCGTATTTTCCAGTCTTTGCTGTTGAAGTTTGAGTTGATCAGGTTCCAGAAGATGTCGGCCCCGTTGGATAAAGAGAGGGCGTGCAGCAGCTGGGGTACAGCCAGGGAGGCTAACTGGCAAAACTCTGACTTCAACATGGACCACAGACTGAAACACAGAAAGGCCAAAATGGACAAATGAACAATAGACCATCAACAAGTTGCATAAATCAACAGCTGCACAGAGATATTTCCATCCAATGATCTTTTTTTTCGATGACAGAAGGGGAGTTGTGAGCACACACCAGGGGATGAGCATCTTCTCCTGGATGTAGGCCAGAAACTGGGGGTGATCCTTGCTGGCAAGGTACAAACACTCTCCATGGAGACACAGGATCTTCAGACAGTTCAGCATGTTGAACAAGATGTCAGGCTCCTCAAATTTGGACATTTCCTGAATATGAAGGAGACACTGAGTCACAGTGGGCCACAGGAAATCTCAAAAAAACATTCCTGAATGCTGGCATCATGTTAGTGCCTCAGTTTTTCTTATTCACTTATTAAGAAGTACCTGTAGGATGGTGTATATGAGCTTCAGTGACACAGGGAGCTGCTGGTAGGAGAATTTCTTGTCAGAGTTATTCTTCATTGCTGGAAGAAAAAAGGCCGTAGTGTTTGAAATAAATCAACATTCCAGTTGCTGTGCTCCACTGAGTGCCATTCTAGTTTGTGCTGTGTTTATAACCCTCTGTAAAGCTTGTCCGCTGCTGAGCAGCCCGCACACCATACTGTGATGCAGTATGATAGGATGCTCTCAATTGTGGAGCAGTAAAAAGCCACCGGCAGCTTTACATTCTTAAGAAATATAACATGGTGAGCGATACAGGTGCTGGTAGACAGACTCTGTTACTTTGGAAAGAGCCAGATTTGCTGATTCACCCAGAGTCCAGTCTGTGCTAAGCTAACTGCCCTCTGGCTCCAGCAACATGTTTACTGTATCATAAGAGTGATATCAACTAGAACACAAAGAAATCGGAATTTCTCAAAAAAGTCACTCCTTTAAATGCATTGAAAAGTTCAGATTGAGAAACCATATTTGTCAAATTCCCAAGAGGTGGAAGAATTCCTTATTTTATATATATTATTTTATTATTTTAGTTTCAGGACATACGAGCATCATCAGGAGAGTGGTTACTGGGGTTGTCAGTGTGTGTGCCACTTGGGTTGTCCCCTTCCTCACTCCCAATCTCTGCCGCGATGCAGAAATCCATCTGTGGCAGGAGCAGAGTTTCCTCCAGACTGTCCGTGGGTTCCTGCAGGAGAATGAAACGTCAAAACATCCCCTTCATATTTTTCAATTTTTTCAGTTTTCATCATCAGTAATTACATTTTTTTAAGTTCATAAAAACAAATATGAAAATACTTTATACCACAACAACATTGGCTGAGCCTGGAACACAGAGGTGCTTGTGATGCTTTGGTTTGGGACAGGATAACCACGTGGCATTAATGTCTAACACACAGGACTCGTTTATATTTGGTGCATAAATTTCATGCTGTGTGTCTCACCACCAGGCGTATCTCTTCCCGGGGGGTCAACCTCTCAAGGAGCTCACATCCCAGCTGGTAGCACAAGATGCTGGATTGGCACAGGCTACACTCTAGGGCCTTCTCATCCTTCTGGCAGGTGTGTGAGCCCCCCCACGGAGCCTGGAAGACGTTGTTGATAATGCCCACAATATCCTTCCCAAGGCTGCTGTCGAGACCCAGCATCACACCGTCATCTTGGAGCTCCATCTGGGACAGCCGGGGGAGACAACAGTAAAAACAAAAAGTGGAGCGTGATCTACAAATGTCAAGGTCTTACCTGTGGGCACTGTTGTCATTGCACTGTTTCACTTTTATTTTTATGGGTCAACTACGTATGGTGCATATTTGCATATTTACGATACACCCTTGGATATGCTTTGGTGATATAATACAGTATTGCAGGATTTGTATTAGGGTATCTCCTACTCTCATAAAAATAAAAATATCTAGAAACCAACCAAGTCTTTTTTATATATTTTATGAATATTATCACCATCCCTCACTTGAAATGTGTTTTGTTATTTCTCATCAGTACAATAAGGTCACCTGCTTCAGGATGAGGTCAAACATGAGGATGAAGCAACCGAGGTTCATGTCGTCATCATCACAATCCAGATCCAGGGCACAGTGTCCCGTGGCGTGACCCAGGTTTTTAAAGGGGCTGCAGCGCAGGGGGCTGCGGAACGGGCTCCTGAAGGGGCTGGGGAACGGGCTGAGCGTGTTGTGCTGCCCACGGCGTCCTGGATCAGACACCACACTCACCTAAAAATAAAGAATACATCGTTGCACAAAGTTAAATATGTGTTGTTGACTTAAATCTCAAAGGATTTATGCTTTTGATCGTCTTTTAGTCTCCAATCAGGTTCCTCTGATATTACCTGTCACTACACAGTTTCTCGGCTATAAACTTCGGTGACAAATCTACATCACAGTCAAGTTTAATTAAGCCCTTTCAGGGAGCTATATTTAGGCATTAGAAGTTACCATGGCAACATACAGTGCAGTACATCCCAATGAATGGTAGGAAACAGAAGCGAAGAAGAGTATAAATGTGAACATCCGTATCATAAACAAGCATCCGTTATTTTTGTCGTCCTCACCCTGCGAGCCCCAGTGTTGCCAGTCAGATCTGCGGCACGTGCCTTCCTCTGATTGGCCAGCTCCTTCAAAGAGTTCACTCCATCGGAGAACATCCCAATCAGTAGTTGCAGAGGCACCACGATGTCCAGCTCTGACAACACCTATGCCCAAACAGAACTCACTGGGTCAATTCCACAAAATCACAAACAAATATATTTTTCTACCAATGCAGCATGTCGCTAGTGTTTTGTTATATGCACAGAGGAGCTTAAAAGTCTGTTACCTTCATAATATATTTAAGATTATATAGCATTATATAACTGCATCTAAAAAAAACTTTAATAGCAATGTGCTTTTTCTGAAATATTGTCCCACTTAGCATAGCTAGTACTTTATGATTTGGGTGAACTGATCCTTAAATATAAACTTATGACCTGAATAACATCAACAGATCACAGAGCAATACCATACAGACAAAAACGTGAAGAATCAAACTGAGCTCCAGTTCTCTGTCTGATTTAAACGTGACCCATTTACTGATGGTAAATTTATGCAATCTCTTGATCGCAGTGGTGACAGAAAACTTGAAATTGATCCATGTATACAGGGCTGCAAGCTGTGATTACATATGTGATGAAGGGCAAGTTCCCTCCTATCTCTCTCTGTCTCATTCTGCGACCCAGATCCATATTCAGCAGGTCTCCTGCCCAGAATCTCACACACACTTGTCACACTTTGTGACAGCCTGTTCAATTCACACTCGCTGTGGACAGAACCGCAGGATGTGAACTGGACCCCAGACACAGTGTGCGTGTGAGTGCATGTGCATGTGCGTGTGTTTGTGTTTGTGTTTGTGTGTGTGTGTGCATGTGCTGCTTACATGGAGCCACAGCAGAGCCTGCTCTTGCACAGACGCAGGGTAGCCAGAGAATCTGCAGCTGATGAAGCCAAACATTTCCTCCATGGAGAAAGGCAGCGGGCACAGCTCAATATCAAACATTTTACTGCAGGGAGAAGGCAGACAAGAATACTACGTTTATGTAAATACATTTATACATTTTGTCAAATGCCAAGATCGGTACCAATGTAAGTATGAAGCAGGGACAAGGAGGTAATTAGCTTAACTTAGCATAAAGACTAGCAGCATTTAATCTGTACATGAGCAAAATATAAAAACCATGCTGGAGTTTAATTAGTCCATGGACATTAGAGTGTGGATACCTGACCTTTATTGCATGCAAACAACAATAATATTCAAATGTTTCTAAGAGGTTGATGTACCTGAGAACTTCCCGGAACTCTTTGAGTTGGTTGTCGGGCACCTCAGTGCGGATGGCCTCCAGCCACTCGGGCATAAAACACTCCCACAGTGGCTGACTGATGACGTTGTAAGGTATCAGACACAGGATGCGGTTCAGACCCTCCTTCAACTGGATCACTGTGCTACAGGACTTGTCCCAGTAACCTCCCACCTGGGGAGAGGTTAACAGAGACTGACTTAGATCACATCCTGACCTGCCCTGAATCATTTTAATAAACCTCAGTCCTCCGTTAGATCCTGATGTTTTCATATTTTAATCAAAAATGTTCCTCAGTGCAACATGTGCAGATGTTTACCTGCGCTATGACTAATATAAATAGTGGGGATGTGTATTGTCTGTATGTGTGGAGTCATGATGTTCATGTTCCCTTTGTACATCCTCTATAATTCATTAATCATATGATGTATGCTCAGTTGACCTTGGTCTTCACCTTACCCTGGCAAATTCAACGGGTTTGGGCAGCAGACACATGACCATGACGTCGAAGCGCACTTCACACACCGTCTTTAACCACTTGGTGACAAATTGAGGCTTTAGCTTTTCCACCAGGCTTCCAACCTCATCATCCATCATGTAGGCAGTGGAGTGAAACCACTGGAAAACCATGCTGACCAATCGGGCCAGGCTCTCCGTAGGTGTGTTCTCATTGGGGGTGCACAGGCTCACCTAGGAAACGTGTCAAAGCAATCAGTCAGGGAACTATGAATTCAACAGAGCACTGATAAGAGGCCAAGTACAGTACACATTCTTATCTCGCCACTCCCTCCCTGTTTTTGAAAGACTGAGTAACAGCTTCTGATTACACACCAGGAACCAGATGCCGAACTGACTGAGGAGGCGCTGGTCGTGCTGGTCGTCCTCCTTGTTATCAAACTCGATGTTGTCCAGGGAGTGGTGGGAGGCGGACAGGCCCATCTGACGACGCCTGTTCATCTCAAACTCTCGCTGTTCTGCATGAATCTCTGCCTCCTTCAGAAGGCTGTGTGGAAGTGTCGAGTGAGATTGGAAGAGCAGAGGATACAGAAGGAGGACAGAAATAAAAATAGACATAAGATAGCCTGACATCACATATATATTATTAATATAATTTTCTGCAGTATTGTGGTTTATATTCATGTAAAAACGTGTTTCACAACATTACAGGCTTATGCTCTGTAAATATGGCTGCGCTATGTTAGTGAAAACACTGTCAGTGTACCTTATAACCGCTTCCACTGTGCACACCAGCTCCTCCGCTCCGCACTCCCGTGTGTTGATGGGAGGGGGCGAGGTCTGGTACAGATGGGTCTCCGCCGCAGCCCCCACCTCACTGCTGTGGTGGTTGACATGGCAACGCTTGCAGTAGCGGACAGGCCGGTTGCCATGGCGCCCACAGCAGCCAGCCGAGAAGCAGGTGACCACAGCCCGCCTAACATGAGAGCTACAGTTCTACAGAGCGAAGCCGAGACATGAGAGAAAGCAAGAGGAAGAAGAGGAGGAGGAGGAGGAGGAGGAGGAGGAGGAGGGGGAGGAGTAGGAGGGATCATTTTTATTTCTATTCTCGGCAGCAGGCAACAAAATACAAACATCAACAATCACAGTAAACCAGCCAATAATGTCTCACCACAAGCCTCTAAGAATAAACATATTTCTAGTTCTAAAAACCCCTCGTAATTAATATCTCTCTCTGTAATATGCATTTGTTTAGGAAAGTTGATCAGTCTTCATCTGTGGCAATAGACAATGTCTTTATGCATCCCCATGGTGTCTCAGGTTTCTAAAAATAAAAAGCATGGCACTAGAGAGGCATCCTAATCTGATCAGCCTCTAATCTTGTGCCATTAGGGGGATGCAGTGCTCCCTATCAAATTAAGATATCTGTCCTCTGATGGCGAGTTCTCTCATTCACTTGTCAAAGCTTTCAGCAAGGAAAAAAATAATTTGAAGTTACTGATGATGTTGTTGTTGTTTGAAGTTTGTTCGGTGTTTGGTATCATGGTGTAATTATCTATTCTCAGGCGAAGTGCAATGTCAGATCACGTGTGAAACCCAGGTGGGAGTTTTAAAGAGCTTTCTGGAATAGGTGGGACAAAGCCTGATCAGAGAGGGAGGCTGTGGATTATATAAAACAGAGCAGGGTCCAGCTGTTTCCCCTGACAACATTAGTCAACTGCTCGGTCTGACGGGAATACCTGAGACCGGCTCACTCTCAGTTTTCCCTGTGTCACAGTAGAAACCAGCAAGGAGCAGTTGTGCCCAAGGCAGCGCATTTGACAACAAACATTCATTTAAAACGATTTGGCTTTACTGAGCCACTTCAGTGTTCAGATTCATAAATAAATAACCTTGCTATGGATCCTATGTTAAAATTAATATCTTGAAGTATATTCAGAGTTAACCAATTCAATAGTTTCTGTTAAAAGTGATAAAACAGGTGAAAACATGATGGCTCATTGTTGGGTAGACTGATACTAGAGTTCATGTTGCAGTATAAATATCTTACCTTCTTTTGACAAATGGCTGATATCTCTGCTGTAAAGAGAAATGAACAACAATGTTCAAAACTATACATACAGAATATATCAGCAGCTTCTATATATGACATTCAACTGAAATAGCTTGCAGCATGGTTGATCATTCTTATTGTTGCACAAAAAACTTATTTTAGGCACTGAACATATATTGGCTACACTATGTATATTATATGTATTGTGTTTTTCTGTTTGCCTGTGACAGACTGAAACAAATGAATATTCAAGCTTGCGAGTGCTCACCTTGGGGCAGGAGTACATCAACAAGCCATTCAGCGTGGTCTCTGGAAAAATGTATAAACATTACATGATGTATAGGCAAAGGGCTCCTCAGAGTGTATATAAAGATATACATGTCCACCTTGTGTCTACACAGCAATCTAGAAAATTTCCACACAGCTGGAAAATATCTTTTTTCAGTAACAGATAAAATACAAATCCCCAGAGTCATGTAATTCAAATATGCTACTGTGAAGAATATGCATACTTGGTTTGTTTTGCTGTTGTTACTGTGAAGTTTCCTTGCATTGTTTGCCCGGCCCTCTTGCTTCCTGTAGCTGTTTCATGTGTGTTGTTACATACCTGAGCCCCAATTCCTATCCAAGTCCACCAAACTTTGCTGTGTGTGAGGACCATGTGGCCTTTTCACCAACATTCTGCCACTTCGTAAAAAAACTTCAGCCAACCTCTTTGCTTGTTTAAAGGAGTTATTGTTACCTTTCCTGTTCACCTCTAACCTTTGTTGCTTTTGCCTGCATCTAGGATTGAAATATTAAGATATACCTGCCAAGCTCAGCCAGCCATCATCCCCACAAGCATACATTTTGACTTCCTCTGTTGGATTTGAATTCTCAGAACCCTCCTGGTTGGACATCTAACACATCCGAACCAGAGACGTTTAGAACAATCCCAGTACTATTTGTGATTCATTCATTCTGTTCAAATCCTAACAGTTACAGGGAGAATAGAGGAAAAATTGTCTACATGCTTTTGTGATGATGATCTCATTATCGGCACAAGGGAATTACGTAACCATGGTGATGCATTTCCCATGGGTTAAAGAGAGGAATAACGAGGCAGGCAGTGGGTGATGTATGTTTGGAATGGCATCTTATTGAAGGCGAGGGAGGATCTGGAGATGGATGAAAGAGGTGAAACATACATACATACATACCCTGCTATCCTCTGGCTGCACTCCTCACATATATAAAGAGGAGGGGGCTTGTCTCCCAGGGCAACTGAAAGAGTTGGATCTATACACATCTGCAAAAGTGACATGGGTAGCGTTAGAAAATGTATGTAGTAATTAAATGATCAATATATTGATACGCTGATGGTTATTTTCATGCAAATAAGAGGATAGAAACATTTCAGCTCATTTTGGTCAGGAGACAGACTAAATATGTTTTTTTATTATATTTTCTATCATTTATTTGCTATTTATAACCAAAAGTGTACAAATTAAACAATTTAAACCTTAACCTCAGCTTGTTTCTGTACAAACAAAAAAGAAAACAAGGCAAGACCTGTTTTAGGCTAGTGACAAACTTCCACAAAATAGAAAAATACTTCCTTCTTTTAATATCTAATTTTCATAAACATCTTCCTGTCCAAAGTGTCCTTTTCCATGTGCTGTGTCACATACAGCATTACTCTAAGAGGGTAGTGTCTTGCTGAAGAAAATATTCTGACACCTATACCTGCCTCCCCACTCCTTTATGTGGATGGCTGCGTGCATATGCTGCACTCCATTCCCTCGCAACCTGTTCCTGGCCCTGTGTTAAAACCCCAACGCTCTCGGCCTGGATGTTCAGATGGTGCACTGTAATTTACTGTGCTCACTTGATGCCACCCCATCCTGAAGGGCTGCGCTGGGTCACTACTTCCAATTAAGGCCCCACCCAATCCAACCACCCCCCACGTACCCCCTGCATGCTCCTGGTAATTGAAATCTGGCCTCTGTCCATGCCACGGCTCCTTCTCTATATGTCAGCTTTGAGCACAGTTGAGTAAAGGCAGGCGGCGCAGATAAAGCAGAGCAGCAACAGCAGCTACAGACACCGGTGTAAGAGAAGATGATATCATTACCCCACTTGTGTAGCAGCCTGGGCACGACTGATTTATTTACCGAGGGGCTCGCAAAAAGCCAAAACGCCATCATGCATGGTTGAACCCAGCAAGGCAATCTGACACATGCATTCCCGATAATGTTCTCGAGGGAGGCAGCTTTCAGAACAAATTGCACACCACTAATCCATCATGTTTAAGTGACAAGGCATTGTAGACGTAAAGAGATGTGGATCTTTCTATACATTTAACACTGAAGTCACCTTGACAGCAGGTTTATTGATGGCGTTGTGGCACTCGATGTGTTGACAGTGGATGGGATTCCAGGCTGATCCGGGAAGAGATGCAGTGAGCGAGGAGGATAAAAAGAGAAAAATGGGGGATAGATTAGACCTTTAGTTGGTTCAAGGACAGATGAAGCAGCAGATTTGACATTGAGAGAATCTGACCGGTGTACTGCAGCCCTCTGTATTCACTGATGGCTCCTGGGGGCTTTAGGTTGGGCCAGTAATGAAACAGCATCTGCACGGCTGGAGGTTTTACTTGAGACGGTCCGTATGATATGACGTAAAGAAGATCCTGGAATACACGGAAGACATCAACAATAATTAAAGTGCGATTATAATAGATTTATTAGATATTTGTGAATAGTGAATGGAGCTAGTAGCAAATAGATTTTCATTCAAACCTGATTTCCATTTGTAAAGGCTATAGATTGCTTTTAAAACTAGCTAACCATTAGCTTGGCACAACAGATAAGAGCAGAGGGTAATGGCTAGCTTAAAATGTAATAAAGTTGTATTTTTAATCAAAGTTTAGCAGGGAGAATAGATTTGCTTTTAGGCCAGATTTGTTACACATTTTAAATCAAATAAATAAGAGATTTTAAGTGGAATGAAACTCTTTCACTTTGCTTTACACACATGAAAATATGTCCGCATCATAGACTGCATAAGAAGATGACCAACACGTCTCTACTTCCTGCCACGACCCACAAATGACAAAAAATATCCTCAGAGATAGCGATGGATGGATGAAGCCGATGTAGCGAAGTCCTGTCGATACACTCACTCAACCAATCGTGAGTCAGCTGTCGTTCACATTTCACCATCTTTTTTTAACTATAATTAAAACCAAACTTACCAGAGAAATGAACACTTGAACATGTAGTGTTATCAGAACTAGCCAAAATGACAGAAACCATCTCAATGTGATTTGACTTTTATTCGGTCCATGCCTTGATCCATTAACATGGAGGAGGCCAAATGTATTATATGTGGTGCAGCCAGCCACCATGCGATTGAGATGCTTTGGCTTCACTTTTGAGTAGTGGTCATGTCGTCCATCTTTATATACAGTCTATTATCTGCATTCAGAGGGTGACCTACCTTCCACACTTCCTGTTTGTGCTTCATTAGACACTCCAACAATTGACAGTGATACACTGGAAAGTAGTAGAGACCAGTTAAGGCAGAGAGCTGTTACTCCACAACATTTGAGTGTAGGTCAGATTTGCATGCATGCTTCACATCTGGTCAGTGCCATGAGTTACCTGGGTTTGTTGTGTACTGCATTGCAATCATGAGCATAGAGGAGGCAGACAGATTAACATAGGCTGGGACACCCCCTTCCCTTCGAGTGGAGCCCACTACAGACGAGCAAGGGAGAGAAAAAAAAAGGATGACGCAGGCTTGAAAGATCTCTGTACGGTCTCTTTAAGGTGCTAATGAAGATCTGTTTATGTCATTTATAGAGCATTTGGGTGGCTTTCAAAGCTTAAAGGGATAGTTCACCTCAAACACTTCACCCACCGCTCCATCTGCATAGTGATGAGTAGATAATGAGTGACTTTTCAGGTTTTGGTGAACCATCCCTTCCCAGCAGCTGCTATTTGTGTTGCATTTGATTTTCTACATATATTACTGATGATGAGTTGAGTTTAATGCTTGCAGGAGCTGAATATGTAACATTACTTATGTGATGGGTCATACTTACATATAGCCATTGGGAGGAAGGATGTGCTCAGGTACTCAATGATGTCTTTGTGAAGGAAAGGGGGGAAAGTGGCTAAAGTGGAGATCATAGTATAGGGCAAAGTGCTGAGAATATCATCACTGAGAAAGGGCAGGAGGCAAGTTGTTGTATAAAATATGGACTGTCCCAGATCTGATGAGAAAGGGAAAAGGCAAACAAAGAGACAAAGAGATATACAGACACTCATTCAATAAACTGCACATACAGTATTCACATACTGTATGTAGCCACAGACATCACATGAAATTTCAGTCATTTAACAGTTTCAACAGTGAAAAAATAAAACGTCTGCAATTTGATCTTCTGTTGAGGGCAGTAAATGTTTCTTTAAAAGCCAATGATGTAAAGTGTGCCCACAGGAAAAGTGGAGCAATCTAGTCAAGGAGATGGGTTTTCATGCTTTAAAGCTTTTTTTAACAGTGGTAAAATATTCATGAAAAATAAAAACACGGACGCAGATGCATACTGGGGCCCGTGAAAAACAGTGTGGAAATATGTCATTCTCAGATGTGCTCTTAACATTACATTTACCCATGTGTGTTTTTCATTTTAACTTAATATATTTGCACACGACAACATAAGTTTAAACATTTCTCGCACTTTACATAACAAACATGCAGTCAAGTATGATACACAGAAGAGGAAGCCTATGTCTGGTGTATCCAATGGCTTATGAACGAATAGGTTGACAGGATCCAGCGTGCTCCCAATCACCCCATGCATCCCTCAAGATCCTCAGCAGGACTTCTCTCTTCCCGTTACAAAAGAGGCCAAAAAAGCAGCAGTGGCTTCATGCAGGCCAGACGGCTCGGAGGATGATGATGACAAACAGTGGTGCACTGGGGCCTTGACTCACCATGCTGACCGTGCTGCAGCAGGGGCACCAGGTCAAGCAGGGTCACGAGGGTCACATAGAGGCCCTGATAGTCCAGAGAGGGGTACTCTGAGAGCTGAGCGTCCCGACTCTGCTGCCCCTGCCCCCCGCGGTCTGACGGGGCATCGCGCAGAACGCTGTAAAGGAGGGAGCGAGTAACTGTAGGGTTGATGGAACTGACTTGTGGTCTTAGAGATGGGGTGAGTGGGAATGGCACAGGAAAAAGACACATGGTCATGGGCACGGCCAAATTGGAAGCTTCCTGGTTCTCCTTCCTGCCTGTGCGGGACAGAATGCTGCTCCGGGGGCGGGAGGGTAGGGGGGAGGGAGGGTAGGGGAGGGGGAACAAGGGAAAAAAAGAGACAACAAAGACACAAAAAAACAGCACATTACATTGAAATGGCACTACAGAGACAGCGTAAATAGAAAAAAACAAACCCAGATAAACCCCACATAGGATGCAGTGTCTCACTATTTGACTGTATCACTGAAGGCACGGGCAATTT
Organism: Paralichthys olivaceus; assembly: GCF_024713975.1. Lineage (NCBI taxonomy): Eukaryota > Metazoa > Chordata > Actinopteri > Pleuronectiformes > Paralichthyidae > Paralichthys > Paralichthys olivaceus. The sequence continues at coordinate 14,938,623 of NC_091104.1, read as the reverse complement.
CTCCCAGCTTTGTCTGCTCAGAGTGACTTAAGTTCAATTTCATCTCGTTTTGTCTGCCTTTGCACTTGGAAAACAAAAAAAACATGAGCACAAACTGCAATGATCACTGCATCTCATGCGTATCTGGTGACAAGGAGCAAAAATATAAAAAATGGCATGTTTTCAGTGGCAACCCCATACTTCTCCAAAAAGGGACAGCGCAAATGACTGTCCCTCAATGGCTGCCGTCTTCCAATCAGCAAGGTCAGTGGTGGCCACTATGCAAAAAAAAAAAAGGCCAATGAGCCGTGGAATTTCTTTTTAAAAATGAAATTTCCTTGTCTTTAGTGGGGCTGTCAAGGATGGGAGTGACACCAAATTGTTTCGGGAAAATACAGAGGTGACACTTTTGAAACATGCTTCAGCCAGTAATAAACATGTGTGTGAGGTTAGATCAAGTGCTCCTAGGTCACAGCACATGTTTATTGCACCAGAGAAATAATGTCCGTATGCATACGTTATGATACTGCACCAGTATCATCAGGAGAAATAATGAGATCCAACAGGCATATGGATTCAGGTTTCTAAAATAAATGTAACAACTAATCTACGGTAGAGGAGAAACTATAATGACAAAGGAAATAGGTTGTATCAGGGGGAGATGACTGGTAGCATCATGTTTGTGAGCTAATGCAAGATGGACAATTGTGTTTGCTGTCCCCTGGGAGAAGGTGGTGGACATATTCAATTTTAAAGAGGGGGGGAGAAAAAACAAAAAGCAGAAAACTAGTCGGGGTTGAGTGTGGGAGCGTCTAGGGTGGAGGAGGGGGGAGGGTGGGGGCCAGAGAGCATTGCTCTTTTTTTTACTGCACATTATTAAAGAGCTAAGCTGTTCTATCAGGCAAATGATTGGGATTTATCATGAGAGCCCAGATTATAAATGCTGCTGTATTGTTTTGTTTTTTTGGAAGGTCACTCAAAAAAGAGTTATAGCATTCATGGCAAGTGAGAAAGGGGATTTCATAAGTATTTTTTAACATATAACAGTAAATGCATAACGTTGAGTTAATACGTGAACAGCAGAATTTAACATTTTCTGACTTAATCCCCTCAAAGTTATACTCTGTAAGATTTTAGTCCGCGTAGATTCATTCGTGACGCTGCCTCATTGTGCAGCACAAACTCAAACAGCATGACAACGGACTGTATCTCAAAGTATGACTTTTTCACTGCCCATTTCTCATATAGAAAACATCATCAATTTGAACAATGAACATAGACATATAAAAAGACACGCTCACACACGTACGCTGAACATGTACACACGCAAAGATACACACACATGTGCGCACATACGTACAAACAGAACGACACAAGAGTTACACAACACATAAAACACATGTAGAAATGCACTGGTACGGACACATGACGTACATCGACTGTCAATCCCTGCACTGTCAATACAAAGTCATTGGCTATGTGTGTCTCAGTAATTCAAAGCACAATCAAGACTCATCTAAGAAACAGGATTTCAAACGTGTGGTGCTCAATCTAAAACAGAAGCTAAACAGTGGATGATTGCGGCCCGCTGCAGTCGTTCTCATGGGTGGTACTGTTTGGCGTGAAGCCAGTGAGGCTCACTGAAGCAGAGAGCTCGGTTTGACAAGGAGCAATATGACAAGATATGCCTCATCTTTAAGGAAGCAAATATAATTGCATCTTTCCTTTTTTCTGCCCTGACCTGTGCTGAACCTAAAAATGAGCGTCTGAATCAGCAAACACCTCCTCTGGCTGTTTCGCTTTTTCTCTGCAAGAACATGACACATACCTACTTAAAGGTTCACTAATCTCCTCCTTCTTTTGCATTCTCTCTTTTTCTTTACCCTGGGCGTTAGAAGTCACAGGTGGATTGATAATCCTGGAGTCCCCCCCCCCGGGCAGAATGATTTGTTCTGCATATCAGAGGCAAAGAGGCTGTGCTGCAGGAAAATATCGAGCAAGTAGTGGCATCGTTGTGAGTGACTGCATTCACACTCAGGTGACACTGGCTATAGGTCATATTTAAAACAGGATGCTGGTGTGGGACGGCCCTTCAGCAATGCACAAAGTATCCAGGATACTCAGTAGAGGAATAATCCTTATGGGGCTGAAGCATTAAGTGTATTGAAGCCTGCTGCCAACCTCAAATAGATTGCACCCTCAACTGGTAAGTGGGGCAAACAAGTTCAGCCTCCAGCAATCTCACCCTTTATTTGTATATTAGCTAATTAGTCACAACAGCGATGGGGTTTTTTATAAAGCCAGATTACAAATAAAATTACTTATCTCCGCTTTTAAATGGAAAGAAGCTCAGGCTAAGAAAAAAGACACGCGATGAAATTAGATGTGTCTAAAATGGCCGCCCACTTGACCTGTGTTTGAGGAGGAAATAACATGTTGTTCCTTCCTCAGGCTTTCACAGCACCCAGAGGAGCAGGCTGACCCTGTGACTGCAGAGCTAGAGGACCTGCCTTCTGCCTGCCTCTGGAAAGGACACTAGAGCCCACCCACCCCCGGAAGCATTAATCTAGCTTTCAGCCACTGAATCAATAAACACCACTAAGCCGTCTGTCTCTGCTGCTACTTGAACACAAACCCTGTAACTCTCATATCAGTAGATAGAGCTGGCTATTTCCCTATAACTTCCTTTTCATGTAGTAAATGGTGTCCCTGTCGTCTCTTTGAGAAAGTGTGCACTGTACTGTGAACTCTCCTGACGCTAAATATCAAACATTCTACAGCCTGTTACTTCACCTGTTGGCTCCAGAGCAGGGTACTTACCTGAGCAGGGTTTGGGAAAAGTATTTCAGTGTGTTTGCAATGTCTGTTCCAGAGGGCACTGGGTAAATATTGTGTTGCACACGGTTGTGATACTCTTGCAAGTATCGTATCTTAGAGGCAACTAGACAAAATAAAAAGCAGAGTAACAAGCAAATCAACACTAGAAAGACTAGAGAGTAAAACACATTAAAACATTAATGCATAAATGTACACATCTGGTGTTGTTTCTTGCTTATAAGACCCAACTTCATGTAATTTGGATGTTTTGAACAAAGAGTCAGTGATTCCATGGCTCTCTGGCCTTCTTCAGGTGACCTTTTTGGTATAGCGGCGAGGTCACAGGATGCCCTGGAGGAGGCAGTAACCTATGGCTTACAGAAACACGCTCGTGCACAAAAGGTTGCCAGCTCATGTTCCGGACAAGCTGAGAAAATTAATTCGAGGGTGAACACAAGAAAGGGCTCACTCATTCGACATGTCAGCGTGATGTCCTATGGAACTGCCCTCCCTCAGGTCTCGGGTTTGAGCATTTTGTTTGTTGTTTTCATCTGGTTAAGTAAGAGTTCAGATAAGTTGGGAGTTGGTGATCGCTGACCCATTTTCTGTGACTTTGGGCTGCAATGTTTAGCTTCTTCTCTGACCTGTAAATGACAAACTCCCAAAATAAAAAATAACAGCAGCTGTCTGTGGGCATGTGTGGTCAGAGAACTGTGCTGTGGTACATTGCTGTATCACACATGCTTCTCTCTTCATGGATTGAAACATCCTGAGGGGTAAATGATAAGGAGCCACGGCTATGTTTATCTGCTTTTGTTTGTTTGTTTGTTAGCAGGATTACGCTAAAACTGCTTCAATAATTTCCATAAAATTGAGTTGTGGATATGGATCAGGGTGCAAATCCGTTGTGAGATGGGGGGGTTTTCGACATTTTCTGATATTTATGAGTGTAGTTCCAATGGTGCAGTTCCCAAAAAATTGGTTGCCAATCCAGTTTAAGACAAAAATCCAGATCTAGTGAATTTAAATGTGGTTTTATGAGAGGACTGTATGTACTCTACTTATAGTATTGTGAGAAAATCTCTTCAAGTGTACCCAGGATTCGCTATTTATCATAGACATCAAATGGTGTCAATACAGTATTATAATACTACAGTAGTCTCATGTAATTGCACTTTGATGGTGGACTGATTTTAAAAGTCCTCACATTTTGATAAAACAAGTCTATAGATGAAGGCCCTAATAAAGATAAGATAACTGCAGACATGTTGTTTAACAGCAGAACAACACATTGCTTCATCTTTTTCTAATGTTAGCCTGATAGATTCCTTAATATATTGCCTATAAACAACATTAGCAACGCTCAACTTTTAGACAAACGAAATGGAAGCAACTAACAACAAGTTAGACCTCACAATTTTAGTGGGTTTAAATTCAATTTCAATTCCTTCATAAAGGAGTGCCAGGATCGTTCAGTCCAGATTTGAGAGGATGTGGAGGCAGAGACTGGTGCTGGTTCCCACCTGTTCCAAAGCAAACCGAGGGGAGGGGGTGATGATGATGATGATGATGATGATGAAGAGGAGTAGGAGGAAATCAGCAGCAGCCTTCAGGGCGACGTGTGATCAAACCCACGTTATCGATCAATCTAATGCCACCGTATTGTTCAGTGGGAGAATCTTGTTAGGTCGACCTTGAGAGCAGCAGCACCACAGCTCTCCCCCACCCCATGCAGCCACGTCAATCAATCAAACACACAGACGATCATTCGATTTATTGCAACGACGTTTTCTTTTTCTTCTGTTCACCCTGCAGATGGATGGAGAGAGAGGTGTGTGAGCCTCCAGTCATCCTCTGCGGGGAGAGAGAGGACGTGTTGCAACAACCTGCCCTGGCAACCGCGCGTTCATCACCAAGGACAGCTCCCCTCATCCGCTCCCATGGTTAAATCAACCAGAGAAACACATCACAGCTACACACCCTCATGTAGAGACAGGTGGAAACACACACACACACACACACACACACACACACACACACACACACACACACAGATCCGTACTTACACTGCTCTGCCTTCGTGGACATTTCGCAGACTCTTGGGGAAACATAAAACCCAGACTGTCAGTTGTTTTCACTGTGGTTTTCGGTCTGTTCCTTTTTCCTCTTTCCTCCCCCAGCGTTGCGTTTCCCTCAGCGGTGAAAAAGTGACTGTACTCCCCCTCTCAGCAGCCCAGGCTCCGGGCTTGGTTGTACCACTCCTGCGCGGTGGTGGTTCATGCGCGGTGGGGTTTTTTGTCAGTGGTCGGTTTTTCGCTGAGCTTTTAGTGGAATTAAAATAAGAGACTCGCTTTTTTTTTTTGCAGTCTGTTGTTCATCTCAGGAATTTAGTTTTCTTCCACAGTGGAGAGGGATGCTTCATTTACACACCTCCCACCACTCTACCTTTCCAAAAATGGACTGATCCGGCTTGAGATTTTGTCATTCAAGATTTCCAACAAGCCCATCAGTCTTCTTTGAGATGATGACAGGGGAGGAAACACCAGCACCTCATCTGGGTGTTTGCTCCTAGATTAAATTTTCTTTGTTGTTATGGTGCAGGATGAATAGGGTGAGCGTGCAACAGATGGTTGTCACACTGTCATAAATAATATAGAGCTGCATGAAAAATATATCAAGATAAAAATGGTTCATATCAGTGAACACATTTATATTTTTATTACAACTTTACTGACAGGTTTTTGTTCCTGAGTGAAGGTTGTAACAACAATAAATACATTATAGACACCCTCCATGCTCATATACTTCATTTTGAAGTTATAATTTGTTGTTTTATATTTGTGAAGCGCTTTTAACTATGTTTTGAGAAGTGGGATACGATTAAATACAGTGTACAGAGCATCCACAGGGACCTTAAGAGCTATTTTCTCAACCCTTTGATATTAACTTAAAGTCCTTCCTACTTCAGATCCTTCTGTAGAATTTTCTAAGATTATACATTGCATAAACATTATATTGCTATATGTTGAATCTGTGTTATATTACTACTGATACAAATTGAATCACTATTGATATTGTTTTATTGCTCTCATCATGACCATGATGTACCAGGGTGGAAAAAGGTTTTGTGTTTGTTATGTCTGAGGCCCTGACAGACCCTTCCCATTATGCTTTGTGCATACAACTGTTTATATATCTGTCCCGCTGTTATCTAAAAAAACCTATGGTTTATGATTTGCAGTATATGGGACAGGGCAGGATATGGAAATAATGATAGAGAGGTTTAAGGTGGGAGAGGAGTTGAGTCATTGGCCCCCTACTTGTTACCACTCTAGTGGTGTTGAAGCACATATTAAGTACACAACACAGCAGATATTATGTCAAACTCTGTATTCGGTTTCATCAAACCAGACAAAGGTTTTACTTCCACTCCAAATATTTTACACATGGAAGTGGTTAGATGCAACAGCAATGTACAGTTCTTGCAGGAGTCACTGCTCTGGAGGGGATCTCTGCTGGTACTCTGGGATGTGATACATGATCCATCCAGCCGGGGCCAGGAGAGAAACGGCAAACACACACAAGGCAAAGACAGATTTCTGCAAGAACGTTAATGAGAACAGTAAGAAAATGTTTCAACAACAGACTGGAATCTTTGTAAGAGAACTAAATACATGCATGAAGGCTAATAGACACATTTAAGGCACTGTATGATATCTCCAAACCTCACCTGTCAGCAGCTACAGGTAAAGTGAGGGGGGGACAACATAAGCAGCAGCCTTGTATCTTCCTACCATGATATTCCCTTAGTCCCTCTGCACTCTGCTACTCTTAACCTGAGCCAGGCTTTGTAAAAGCCCCTGTGCATGTCCCTGAGGACAGATCAACAGATTTATAGTGGCATAAACACTGTCCGCTGTGTTTCAGTTCCATCCTTGGATCCGTTTTCAGAGACCACAGCTTCTCACTAACTCATGGATAAGAAATGAATAAAACATCTCTCCCATTCCGCAGGCCAGGGATACAGAGTTTGCTTGAATTCCTCGCATTAGAGGCAATAAAGTGAAGTTTCACAGACACTGACTTCCCATGAAGACTGACCATTGCGCTCTTTGTATTTGTATGTATAATATTTGTTAAGTATAATATTTAAAGTTCTTGTTTTCTAGTGGGGGGGCTTAGCTGAATCTGAGCGTGTGAGCTGAGAGCAGCTGCTGCGAAGGGAGAGTATGAAGAAACTAAGGCGTTTTCTAAACAGTGGAGCCTGTAAAACTTTTTAAGTATTGCCCCAGATTAAAACTATGAACCCCAAAAACGAGCATAATATGTCCCCTTTAATTGTAACATTTGCACCAAGTTGCAAAGGTAAAAGCATAAGTCAATAAGCTTGAAAAAGGCTCTCAGACAATATGCATGAACCTCTCTTCAGTTTTGTCCTGCCAAGAGAAATCTGTCTTGCAGCAGAGCACAGATAAAAACAACGAATATGCACAAACATTACAATAACATGACGATTACGTTAATAAAACTGGAGTTTTTTGTGAAGTCATAACAACATTATCAACAAATCTATAAGTGCTATAGTGTGCAGTGTATTTTATCCGATTACCTCTTATGTAACTCAAACATACATATTGAACTACGTACAAAAGAACATCTGAGTCTATTGCACTTTACTCTTGGAACTGTGCCCCTATGACCTGTACCAAACAACTCCAACAATCTGACATACCACTGGCCCAATCTTTTCCTTTGGCGGCTTGCTGCAGACGATCGACCTGAGATTCTGCTGAACAGATTTCATCAGCATGGACCTGGTCAGAGCTGGTCTCCTCAGAACAGAGAACATCATTCTGCTTTGTTCGGCTCACAGGAAAAGATTCTGTGGAAACTTCTCCTCATATCCTGTGAGATGTGAAGAGATAGTCCCAACTTTCATCTCATTCCCATCACTGCTGGGAGGAGTCACTTCCTTTGGCCAAAGACTTTCATGTAAACAAACCGACCAAAGGTCCCATCAGGACAGGGAATGTTTGAATGACTGAATGAAGCAAACACCAATTAGCTGAGTCAGAACAAAAAGTAACTCTTTTAAATCTAAAAGTTTAACAGACCAATACAAACGGCATTAATCCGACATATTATTTAATTAACATTGATCATAATATCAACTGTGAAGAAACAACTTTGAATAACTGTGTGAATGACTCATCGTGAAGAAGCAACAATCAAATCTACCTGGAGTGCAGATTCCAATATTTCATTAAATGATATTGAGTCCACACTTATACTTTGCGTATGTTTTATTAAAAAACTATGCAGTGTGCATATATTCTTGCAAAAAATAACCAACTTAATCCAAATCTGGCAACATTCCTTCAACTAATTTACTAGACACATCTGCAGAGCGTTCAGGGAAATAATCAAATTGCTCTGGGAGAAAACTATTCAATTTATTTGGATTATAAAAGTGTTTTAGGGAAACAATGATCAACCTCTCAAAAACTGAAATAATAATCTTTAAACCCTTATTTATCGTACACAATTAAAAAGAGAAGTGCTTGCTGGTGTAATCACATTTGTGCATTATCATTTTGTCTGTTTTGCAAAAAAGTTCAATACAAATTTGTATAAACAGCATTCAAGGCTTGGCTGAGGCTTCAGTTAGTTACTTACTACATTTTATTCAAATGTAACGTTCATATGATTATTATGAGAAATGCTGTTAAAGGAAAAGAATAGGAAAACAATAAGAGTGATAATTATGGATGTTATTAATCATAGCAAGAACAATCCATCATAATGATTGTTGTTGTTGTCTGAATCCTGCAGTTCTGCAGAGATACCTGCAATGAGACAGAGAGAGAGAGAGAGAGAGAGAGACAAAGAGACAGACAGACAGAGAAAGCGAAAGAGAGAAAGAAAGAAAGCAGAAGAGAAAGAGACAGAGAGAGAAAGAGAAAAAGAGAGAGACAGGCATAGAAAACGAAAGAGAGAGAGAAAGAGACAGAGAGAGAGAGAGAAAGGGGAAGAGAAAGAGGCAGAGAGAGAGAGAAAGTTAGTGACATGTAAATAAATGAATGTGGGGTCAGAGAGACAGAAAGAAGGGGAGAAGTGCTCAGTGCATGATGGGAGTTTCCCAGCAGTCTGGGCCTATAGCAGCACAGCTAAGGGATGGTTCAGGACTCACCTGATCAAACCCTGACTGTATTGTGTCGCCCTCTACAGGAAGCCAAGAGAACTTCAACTGAGGAGCACATTTTTATTCCTTAAAGATAAAACCACCTCCTCATCTCTTCTCTGCTATTTGCAGTGTTTGCATGCAGCTGGAGGAACCCAGTGCACGGTTTGAATTGGTTTAATCTATTATTATACTGCAGGACAGTATGAGTATTGAGTTCATCATTTTAAAAGAAATAATAAATAAAACTGTTTTAAGGGGGAATAATATTTTTTATCAAACTATACACAACTTTCAATAATGCATCACCGCCCAATGTTTTCTGACTGGATGTGTGTCCTCTTCTACAAAACAGCTGATGTTCTCAAGCGGGAGGGGGGTGGGGGGTGGGGGGGTGCTGATAACATATCTTGACACGTACATACCCTCCACGTTGCCCACTGCCCCAGTCACATCGCTAGAGGGCGCTGGTAAATGTCTTATTGCACAAACCGCTGTGTTACTGACGGGCCTCCTGACCAGTCAGCGATGAGCTTGGGGAGCTCGTCAAGTTGGACAAAACACAGGAAGTAAAGCTATTTTGACCCAATTTAAAGGCGGGACAAAGACCTAGGGGTTTGAAAGTCATGTGCACGATTTTCATGTAGACCTGCAATTCATTCTAAAAATGGATTTTAATAACTGCACAAGCATCTACCTCCTAATTCCACAAATATCTGTCTGTCTGTATGTACGTTGAACGCATACCTTTAGAACTTTGAATGGTATGTGTAATGCACATGGATTATCTGTAATCATATGAAACAGGTGATTTTATTTTAGTTAATTTAGGGTGCCTTGAAAAACTGGTCAGGGACATCAGATGGAAATAATTTATTTATTAGTTTAGGTTTAGATTTATTTAGCACATGTCTACAAAATTACACAATAAAATGACAAATGATAATAATGTACATGATAATACCTAAATATATGATGTCACAATATTAGACAACACAATGTTGACATGCAGAGAATAATATGATTACCAGTGAAAGAAATAAACATAGAATAATAAAAACTAAATTAAAACAAAAAAGTATTAAGTATAAAAGTAAACACGTGGACGTGGAAATGTGTGCAGATTCATTCAAATGCACACCGAAGTGTAAGTATGATCTTATTGCATCTAACCAAAAGGTCGGTAGTTCGATCCCGGTTTTCCCAGATGCATTGTATGAATGTGTGTAAATGGTGAAAGTGTATTGTAAAGCGGTTTGAGACATCGCCACCATCAAACAAATCAACAAATGGGATGAAAACAACTTTTATCTCATGTTTTTATTTTATTGCGCAAGCGCCATGGATGCCCATTTGGGACTTTTACTCTGAAGGCTATAGCCGGATGCTCTGTGTTGACATGGCAGCTAGCTTATCGTGGGCATTTGGTTGGGATAGGCCATAACAACCACCCAGCGAGGCGTTGAGCTGCTCCGGGGAAGCACCGAACCAAACCGAGAGAGAAAAAACGCTTCTGGTTGACTTTCCTCTCGAGCCAAACGCTGAAAATCCTCCGTAAAGTCGACGCAAGCGCGGAAGCGGTCGCGTATTCCGGATCAAATGTGGACGTTGACGTCGATCCGTGCGTAATGAGCGGAGTTGGAAAAAGAAGGTGTTGAGCTGCATTTTTTTTTCTCTCTCTGCCGGGGACAACTTGGGTCTGAGTCCCGATCACACAGCGAGCAGACCCCGCGGAGGATCCACGAAGCCCCGCACTCTCTGGTAAATACACCCGGACACATCCACTCGCTTTCAACAGTTGCGTCGCCTCCAGCTTTGAGTGTGTTTGCGCGGAGGTGAAGTGGAGGCAGCCTGCCCCCCTTTAGCTTCTCCTCCGAGAGGATATGCTACTAATTACAGGGCTGCGCTGAATGCGACTCCCCTTTGCTCGGCGGTAGCGAAAAGATCTGGAAATTACTTCCCGTTTTCCTCCGCCGAGACCGACAACGAGCTGTTTCTCTGCCCGTACAAGCACTTTTAACCTGCGGTGGGTCCGCCGAGCTGCGGTAGTAGCCGTCCACCAGTAGCCCCGGAGAGCCAACAATAGCTCCGCGGTAACGGTAGGCTAACAAAGCCGCTGCCAGTGAGTGCTTTCTTTACGCGTTTGTTTCTTGTTTACGTCTGTTTCCTGTTTGTGAGAGCGGGTTGTTGGTGAAGCTGAGTGTGGATGTGTGTTTTCACTGAGTGGATCAGCCAACATGTTGCTGTTTATTGGGACTAATAGTTGTTGATAGGATATGCTATGGCAACAATACCCACTGTCATCCATTGCGAGATTGCATCCTACTCGTGAATTGAAGTCTTATTCATTTGTAGTTGTGCCTATAATATCCAGAATGAATAACATCCAGCATGAACAATATCCAGTAAAGATGATGCCCAGTATGAATTATATCCAGAAAAAATCATATCCAGTATGAACAATATCCAGCATAGATAAAGACCAGTGGATATATAGTATCCACTGTATATATATATATATATATATATATATATAGTATCAAGTATAAATTAAAATGTCAATTATTTATGAAAATGTGCCTGTATTATTTGGTAAGGCTAATTTAGAGGCATCCTTTCTTGTTCACAGGCTAGATTCCTATTTCCCCACATCACCCAAATTCTTTAAAATGTATAATACAACAACATCAAGGATTATTGCTGTATAATTTTAATCAGCAACCATACAACAAAGCCTCAATATACATCTATATATTTCTTATGCATTTTGCAAGTCCAGTGAGGAGGTGCCACACAATTGATCTACATCAGATTTGTGAAACATTCTTTTCCCATAGAGAGGAAATAACTTTTGACTGATATGACATTTCTATCTTGATAAAAATGTTGACGTAAGTTCTCGTAAAGTTGAAACTGCATTCGGTTAATGTGCCATCAGCAGGAGAGAGAGAGAGACGGAGAAATGGATCCATGACACACAATTATCCCCGAGTAGCTTTTATGCGTCAGTTACGCTCCATTTACTTTGGGTTGCATTAGGTTTAAGTAAGCAGTTTCTCTATTCTCTGTAATTTCAGGAGCAGAAATGAGTCTTTCCATTTGATCTTCTCACTGGTGTGTTAGGACCCTTCAAAGGGTCCCAGGATGCATCTGAAGGGTCACAAGATGATTAAAAGCATCCAAAAGGAGAGATAGAGAAGAGATATAACACACAATTGATCTTATCCAGATTTGTAAAGTGTTTGTAATTCTCTGCCCTTAAATATGATTTGATTGTTTTTTATCTTGATAAAAGTTTTGGCCAACCCTACACGCCATTAATATATTTTTATTTAGCTATGCCAAAGGGTTTCTCCAACAATTTATACCATGTTCGTTGATAGATCACCATCTGTTTAAGTATTGAGGAGCCATATGCACACTATGATAATCCTGTAGTAATCTCACTGAAATTCTGGTTGGACTCAGTATTGTGAACACCCTGTTTTCCTCTGGGAAAAAAACCAACCTGCATGTTTGTTTCCGTTTATTGCTCAGAAAAAGTTACATTCGTTGTGCTCAGCCGTGTTTGTGGGTCTCTATTTACCAGGTTAAGTACTTGTGTCAGTGCTGCAGGGCCTTTAAAATGACACGTAATTATTGGAGTTACATGCTCTGAAGTCCACGACTGGCATAAAAGGCTGCGAGCTTGCAAGTACTTGCCACAGAGCAACAGAATGAGCTGGACTTTGGCCTGAGTGCTGTTTACCCTGGCCAGCTGGATGGGGAACTCAACAAGGAGCATTGACAACTCATTTAAAATAACTCATTGTTTCCTGAGTTGCCATTCATTCTCTGGAGATTGACTGCCAGGCTGTGTTTGTGTAGTCGTGTGTGCGTGCATGCTTGTGTGTGTGCTTGTGCACTTAACGTTTCTTCATTATAAGGATGGCCCTGTTCAGTGTTGGCTTCCAAGCAGACCCTGAGAATGTCATTCATCCATTCAGTCTTTGTCGCTTTAGGTATAATAATGTTTTCTCTCAGATTTACAAAAGAAAAATCTATACTTACACTGTTTAAATAACATGTGTAATAACATCCACTGTTTTGTTTGTCTAGGATGGCCTCCAGAGCGAAAAAACATGTAATCTGCTGACAGCATAGCCAGTGAAATGTCAAATATGCAGCACTACAGTTCATATTGTTGGTTGACACAGGCTAATCCAGAGGCTGCCCACCATGAGTCATCACTGTGGGTACTTTTGTTTCCTCTGTCTGTCTCTGTCGTTTCGGTAGCTGTTTTCTAGCCTGTTCGGATTCCTGTAGTTTCCTGCAGCTCGTCTGTAATAAGTCCAATGGCCTGATTCACCATCATGCTGATTGACCTGGTTGTCAAAAACACTGCAGGGGTAAACAGCCGTCTCTGCCTCTAAACTCCCTCTCCGCAGCTATCATTTAGTATAATTTATGAGATTATTATTTTCATGGGAGTAATTTGGGCTTTTATTTTCACACCTGCAGTCCATTTTCCACTCGCACGTCTCGCTGTGGGATGTGTGCAGACACATCAATACCGTAGAGGTCACTGTGTTAGAAAGTTCTGGTTTCTGCTCACCGCTGCATTGCTTATTATGACCCTTTTAGAGCGCCCCTGATTGTATCAGATATCCAAAGAGTCAAACGGTCTATAATTACTGTCTGAAGCAGTATTTCTGTCCAGCTTGGTTCGCAAAACACATAATCACCACCTCTCCCTACAGATCGTTTAACAGATTTTGTGTCTTAGATATATGCTCCTAAATTTATAATAAACTGCAATTATAACATGGTATTCGTTGACATAATTTGTCTGAGTCCAGCAACTAACTTTAATGTTTCTTCTGGGATTAGTGCGACAAGACTACATGAGATCATAAAATGCCAGCACTAATAAAAAAGCTGTATATTTGAAAGCTTTGACACATAAAAAGCTTTTTGCACTTACAGTGTTATTTTACACAGACAAGTGTTAAGGGGATTCAAAACATTTCACTGTTTCTGCTGTGGCTGCTCTTTCATTCAGGCCTGACTGTGAAACCGTCGTGCTGATTGCTCGTCGTCATAAGATTAGGTCATTGAACCTAACATAGATAACTATCAGAAGGTGGCGATTTCATCATTTCACTCATAGCACTCACTGTAGGACCGGTGGAGTACACTGATGCTGGGCTGCCTTTTGTATTCATGAAATGTTACTCAACACCCAGAAATGCAAGAAATTTAAATTTCTCAATTATGTGCTACACTGCCCTGGTAATTCTTCACATGGCTTCTGATTGTTGGAAGTCTTGTCATGACATTCTGGCTTCATTACGTCTTTCACATCGAGTCAAAGAGTTGATTTTGTGCTTTACATTGGTTGAGCCCTGGTAGATTCAAGATCCAAGAGTTTATTGTCATATGCCCAACATTTATATTTAGCAGTCTCTGGCAATAAAATGCTTGAGTCTCAGTGTCAAAAATAAAACAGAACATAAAAAAAATGAAATAGAATATATAAAGTAACAATAACCTGTTGTATCATCATGTATCAGTGTTGAGGGGAATGATTTGTAAAAGTCTGCGCTGGAATAGTAAGAACATCCTCCTGATGATGAAATTTCAGGTTGCAGACCGGAAAGGAGACCCACATACGTACCTGCCTCCTCCCTGTTCTCTTGCCATGATGAGGAAAGCCACATGAATGATTTATTAAGTGCCCTCACTGTTATTTGAATAATACATCGGTCATGTGCTGGTGCCAAGCCTTTTTGTATGGTAATGTTCTGTGGGACGCTGGGGGTTTCTGTCCTTATTAAACCTCTGCAAGTGGCTAAAATAAATAAAACAAAAATAATCCTGACGTCTGAGGCAAGGTGGGCAGTTTGAAAGGGTGCGTATGTCTGTGTGTGAATGTGTGTGCAGAGAGAGAGGGAGAGAGAGAGAGAGAGAGAGAGAGATAGGTGGGGACAAGGAGTGTCTCCTGTCACCTCTCATTAGGGACGCATAGTCCAGCTTGCCCAGCGTCTGCCTTCCCCCGTCTGTGGCACTGCCCTCCTTTGCTCCCCGGCCGAACACAACTCAGCCGCACGGTGTTTCGGGGTCTAAACAGCAAAGACATGTCTTAATGTTCAGCATCAAAGAGATTGTGGCGAGAGATGCTTATGTGTATCAGGTCTCAGGGAAGTAGCTGTCCTAAATTATGCTTTTAGAATTCTGCACTGCAGCTGCAGTTAAATTTGGTGCACGCGTTTTAAATGAGTTGAAGCCGGCACGTTTTCCAATCTGGGAGTCAGCATATTGTTCAATTGATGTGTCGGTTGCTTTGTTTTATCCTGCCTCGGCTGTGCTCCTCCGAGGACCCCACCCCCCACCCCCCTTTGTAAACAAGACAGTATATATCTCAAGGGCTCCCTCCTCTCCTACATATTCAAATTCAATTTCTAATTTTGTCCTAACGCATTCCCTGTGAAGACAGGGCTTATTTAAAGCAGTCTAATGAAATAAAGATCAACTAACACTTTTATTGGGAGTGCTCCAGTGTGACTGCTTGGTGACTATTTTGTGTGCGTGGAGTAAAAGGCTGTGGTTTTCCACTGAACCCATGGGAGGCTGTGGAGTGCTGCTCTACAGGGGCAGGCACAATGATTTATTAGTATGGTTGGCAGGGAAAACTAGCGGGCTGAGATAAAACAGCCACCCCCCCATCACACTATTTCTGTGTCTGGTTTCACACAGAAGAAAGGAGAAATGTGGAAATATACATATGAAGTTCTGGAGCAATGAGTGTTACATTTCCAAGTCTCTTAATGATGTGTATAAAAGAATATATTTATGCAATGCCATCTATAAGTGCCATGGAAATGTGAGAAGCTGTCCCTCTAGTTCATAGATAATAGTTTTGATAGTTTTCTACTTGGTACAAATGAGTCCACTTTTTAATTAACATCCTGGTTGGTTGACGGTATGCTTAGTTAATGAGGTGCCCTGCATTCTGCTTGGTCAGAGAGTGTGACAGTAAAAGGGCAGAGCAGAAAACCTACTGGGAGCGCCTTGGCTGGTGTCACGGCTGGCAAGACGAGCGATAAAATGACCATATGGAGCTGTTTGTGGTTGCTCACCACTATTTCTCTATTTCTGTCTTGCAAATAGATTTTTCCGTCTTTGAGTTTTGTTATGCTCAACCAACCACATTAATTGACTGCAACCTAAATAATATTATAACATAGAATTTATATCACGTAAGGGCCGGGGTGTGCAACATGGAGTAAATCTGTATCAAGGCTTATGCTGGGTTCTATACTATTTGTTGATGAAGTAAATTTAAAACATGTAGGTCACTCTCACTGCACATATTTTGAGTCATTGGATAAGCAGATGTGTTACTAGTAGTATTAATAATGCCTCTGTTCTGTTCTAGTCTCTTTGTAAGACATTACAGTGCATGTGACTGTGAACCAGCATGCACAATATTACTGTCACTAAAACAGCAAAATGGAAAGTAACACATATTCATAAATTGTTAAAGGACACAATGACCAAAAATGAATATTGATGTTGTTATTGGGGAGTGAAGAAATTCTACCGATATGTTTTTTAATTGTAGTTATCACACCCTTATGACAAAGAAATGTAGTTGAGGCTTAATATTTTACAGTTAAAACATACATTTGATTATAACTCTAAGTAAAAAGAAAACACAAGTACAACCAAATAAATATAGCTTTAATTAAAAAAAAATATTTGATTTAAAGGTAATTCCACCATCATAGATGCTGATGTATCTGTGAAAGGCTCATATTGGCCAATATCAGTCTCTAATTAGTCTAATTAAAAGGGAAAGTCAGTGCTGTATGTATCCGTACTATGCAAGGTGACACATAATGTGAGACTGCATTGGAACATGGCAAATGAAAGCCATGTTTATAAGCACACAACCATCAAAGCTGCAACACAGTGCTCATATGAACTTGTATCTGTGCTGCACGGACAGAATAAAACTGCAGTTTGAGAAATGGCCTGGAGATGAATTTTAATCGTAATTTAATGAGAATGTAAAACTAAGCAGCTTGGCTTTAATTGATCCGCCCTTGCTCAATGAATTGTCACTAAAATTGCAGTGTAATTATACACTGCATAGACACACACACAAACACACACACTTACACTCTGCTGATAGTCAGACAGTCTCGTACACAAATCAACGCACATCAGCATCAGAATTGCTGAAATCCATGTGGCTGAAACTGTGTGATGTATAGTAATAGATGTCCTTCTCTGCAGCTTCCTTAACAATGATGCCTCTGGCCATTCGTTATCTTTGACAGAGTCCAAACTGTCCAAACTCATCAGGATTTCTAATCCCTGTGAGATGTTAGTCAGCAACATTAAAAATTAAATCAGTGTCAGGCTCAAACATCTCTCTTACGGTTCTTTCTCTTCTCTTATTCCTCCCTCCAGGCATGGCAGACTGGGCCCAGGGCTCTGAGGATGCTTCAGTGGATCCGTGCCTGACCCACAACTGAGGACTGACAGGAATACATCGTCTGGGCAGAATGACTCAGCAAGAGGGGGGACCCCCGAATAGCAAGTGAAGAGAAGTGAGGATGGGTGCAAATGGGTCCAGCTATCCACACTCATGCTCCCCACGCACAGGGGGGAACGCACAGGCACAGCAGACTTTTATAGGTAGGTACTCTTTCTGATAATCGCCG
Source organism: Paralichthys olivaceus (assembly GCF_024713975.1). Classification (NCBI taxonomy): domain Eukaryota; kingdom Metazoa; phylum Chordata; class Actinopteri; order Pleuronectiformes; family Paralichthyidae; genus Paralichthys; species Paralichthys olivaceus. The sequence goes on along the minus strand of NC_091104.1, from coordinate 14,920,935 downwards.
CCAGGTTAAAGGTCCAGTGTGTAAGATTTAGGTGAATCTATTGGCAGAAATTGAATACAAAATAAGCCTAGTGATGTTTTCAGTGTTTCATCTAAATCGCACAAATGGTTGTTTTCTTTACCTTAGAATGGACCCTTTATATTTAAATACTTTACGTCTACATCAGGAGCGGGTTCTCTTTACAGAGGCTGCCATGTTTTTACAGTAGCCCAGACTCGACAAACTGAACACCTTTTGAGTATTATGTCAACTGAAGGCTTCCATAGGTTCTCTTTCATTTTTGGAAGGGAAGTGTGATGTTCTGGGTATTCAGCTGCAATATGGAACAACACCACTAGATGTCACTAAATTCTACACTTTGAACCTTTAACAAGTGGTTTTTTTGTCTGCTTGTTTGTCTGTCTGTCTGTTAGTTAGCTGGATTACTCAAAAACTACTAGACGGAGTTCCATAAAACTTCAGGGAAAGACCCACTAAATTTTGGTGCGGATCTGAATCAGGGGTCAGATCCGGGGATTTTTGTTTGTTTGTCTGGGTGTGTGCAATTTGGTACCAATCAAAATCTGAATCTAGAGAGTTTAAATTAGGTTTTATTATGGGACTGCTGGGCTTTGGTGGAGGTGCCCGCTCTCAAAGTGCCTTTCTAGTCACATCTGTCAGTTAATACTGAAAAATCATTCTGTATTTTAAGATAGAATGTGATTAAAAAATCTCTGTGTTGAACGAATTGCCAGAAAACAATTTTCCCACTCTCTTCTAAAAGGAAATATTGAAACTTTGTCCTTAACCCAAATTGGCTCAATGCTACCATGATACAAACACATAATGGGGGTCTAGCATGGCTCTACTCACACTTCAGATTTGATTAACAGGTTTCCATTACAGATAATGCTGCGAGAGGTGAATACCTTTCATCCACGAGAGCTCTTGAACTGGCCCATTGACTGGTACAAATGACTCAGTTGTGTTTAAAAAGCAATGCATCCCCATTTCTCAGCTCTATGGATTTTATGAAGTGTTGTAAGGGGCAAATGTGCAACGAAACCTGTGTCCATCATGGGTGGATATATCCAAAATCACATCAAGTATTTGGTGTAGGGCGATTGTCAGACTTTCACTTTTCTGCTGCCTGGTGCAATGGCTACAGAGGCTCAGATTTTAACAGCATCGGGGCCTATGTCAGAAATACCACAACTAGAATAAATCTGTCTGAATCCTCACATCTTTCAGAGTACAAAAGACCTTTTTTAAACTTTTGATTCTTCCCCCTGTGGAGTGCAGCTGCTTTGGATGTTTTGTACTTGCGTGCGCTGAAATAAAAGTCTGACATATAAGATTCCGTGTTACTTCTACACATTCTATATGTATTGTGCTATACATAATTTATTAATTATATTTAAGTAGTGTTTTTGTTTGTTGGAGATTAGTCTCTCACTCTGTTGGGAAGCATGTTAGCATGTAAGTAGTGTTTCTGGTTTGCAGTCCCTAAATCTTTCCGTGCAGCCCCCAGTGCCAGAGGGTTTAGAGAACTGCTTCAAAGGTGGATTCAAATAAATCCGTCCTTAACAAAAACAACATTGTTAATTTCAGTTTCAAAGACTTGGGTCTGAGGGTTTTGTAGACTTCTACTGTAAAGTATCACTAAAGAAGCAAAATTATCTCCCTAGCCTTTTGACACCTCCGAGGTTTTCTCTGAGCTCTCTGGTTACTTGATTCAGCTGGCCCGGGCCACAGATGATTCTCAGTGTTAGAATAATTACTATTTGGGTCACACTGATGGATGCTGAGAGAAGGGCAGGCAGAGAGGATCTCCTTGGCAGCACCCCTTCTGACGTTTGAGTCCCATCTCTCAGGCCAAAGATAACTGTGTAATTGAGGGGACCCGACTATATGAATGGACTCGCATTCATTGAGAAGTGCAAAGCAGGACAAAGTCTTCTCTGAGCTAATTGGTTCTTAGTGATGTGAAACAAAACAAAACAAAAGGGGTTCTGTCTTGTTCTACTGTTCAACCAGATCCAGATGCAGATCCAGATCCAATGTGTTCCTGGCCTGACAGAGCTGGCCATACCACAGGGGGGGCAGAGACAGATAGTGTTTCTAGTCGTCTGGCCTCAAGAGTGAAATGGTGTCGGAGTTATGAAGTTTCATGTCTCATCAAAAGACTATTTTTAAAAAGTGAACAGGCATCATCAAAACAACCATAGTTTATCCATGAAGTAAATAGATTACATCCACTCTGTGTTAATATTATTGTGCTTTTATACACAAACTAAAACTCTTGTGACACTAACCCACATGTGTTTTCATTCCAGGGACCTCATCCTACTCTCAGCAGGGGTATGGCTGGGAGTCAAAGCTATACAGCCTGGAGCACGGCCATGAGCGGCCCGCAGACAGGAAGAAGAAGAGCCTCGGTCTAGCGACCCTTAAACGGAGGTTCATCAAACGGAGGAAGTCCAGCCGCTCTGCAGATCATGCACGGCAGATGCGAGAACTTTTGTCAGGATGGGACGTCCGTGACACAAACGCCCTGGTGGAGGAGTATGAGGGCACAGCGGCCCTAAAGGAACTGAGCTTCCAGGCCAGCCTGGCACGTGCCGAGGCTCCCAGCTTGCAGAGGAATCTCGCCGCCCTTTACCAGCACAAGTACTGCACAGATGTGGACCTCATCTTCCAAGGTACTTGCTTCCCAGCTCACCGGGCCATCCTGGCTGCCCGCTGCCCCTTTTTCAAGACTCTGCTTTCCTCCTCCCCTGGCTATGGAGCAGAGGTTCTCATGGATGTTGAGACTGCCGGCATCGATGTGCCTATGTTCTCTGCCCTGCTTCACTACTTGTACACTGGGGAGTTTGGAGTGGGCGGAGCAGAGGATACCAGGCTGCAGAATGTGGATGTACTGGTGCAGCTCAGTGAGGAGTTTGGTACGCCCAACTCATTAGAGGCAGATATGAAGGGCTTGTTCGACTACATGTGTTACTACGATGCTCTGCTCAGCTTCTCCTCAGACTCTGAGATGATAGAGAGCTGTAATGAGAGAGGCGCTGTGGCTGCAGTGCCAACAGTGGGCCCAGCATGCAGTGGGGGGCCCAGGACCCCAGACGAGGACCTTAGGGCACACAAGGCAATCCTCTCAGCACGTTCACCTTTCTTCAGAAACCTTTTGCAGAGACGCATCCGCACAGGAGAGGAAATGACAGAGCGCACATTGCAGACACCCACCCGCATAGTTCTGGATGAGTCCATCATCCCACGTAAATACGTGCAGGTTATTCTCCACTGCATGTACACAGATGTGGTGGAGCTCGGGTTGGTGCTACGGGGCAGTCCTTCAGCAAGCAGCCTTGGTGAGGTGCAGGCCCTGGTGTCCGGGGGCCGTGGGGCCAGCACGCGCACAGAGGAGGCGATGGAACTGTACCATATCGCTCTATTCCTGGAGTTCAGTATGCTGGCTCAAGGTAAGTCATAATCACACACATTTATAACATACAAACAAAAATTCACAGCACATGACAGGTTAAAAAAAGATGCTCTCTTCAGACATGGCGTGATCACAGCAACATAGTCGACACTTGTTTGTGAGTGTGGCTGAGCAATATAACTACTAATCTAAATCAAGACATGTTATCAGATTAACCTTACGGCCATAACTTTGATTTTTTTTTCATAAATGTATGTATTTCTTCTTAAATGCTCTGACCTCTGATATGTTTGTCCTTTTTAATGTCAGTTAATGACATGTTAATATGACTGGGCTGTTGGTAAAACATAACCTGAAGTCAACATAATGTAATGCTTTATAGAGCTTTTGTCATTTAATTAAAGTTGCGTTATTTGTAATTTAGGACATTAAGAGATTCATAATGTTTTGATACATTTGTTTTACTGTCCAGCTCCACTTTTGGAACATAATCCATTTCACAATTTAGTCGTGTTTGATTCCTTATTAAACTGTCAGTGCTGCTGTGGTCTCAGCAAGGACAAATCGCTTTAAAGCCTCAGTACGAGCAGTGGTAATGTAGTTAAATAGCCTTCAGTGTGAATTTCAAATTTAATTTGTCTGGCCTGTCATAATTATAGTGTCTGTTTCCACAGACTTGATAGTATGAGTAGAATTTCATAAGAACTCTCTGGATTTTTTGTGAATTAATACCTCACAACTGTATATGTATCTCACACTGCGTCATAATATTCTAACTTTTATTTCAAGGTACATTATGCACATGTTAGCATATAGTCCAGTGTTAAACAGCTTGGCTGCCTGTGATCTGTTGGCGCTGCGGCTGCCAGTAGCAGATTGTTACAGACCGGAGGGTTTGTCTGAGGCTCCAGTGGCAGACAGTGTACTGTCTCATACATGTAGTGCATCTGAGCTTGTGTCAACACCTCATCACTGGTCGTCTACATTGCCGCCCGTCTATCTTTACTCGGGTGACACTGGATTTTTGACTCACTGTTTCAGAATGACCCGAGTAAAATGCCAAAAGTTACATGAGCCACTCGTTTTGCCCCTCTCACCTCGTCCAGAGTGGCATATCTGATTTGCTGGCCAGTTTCCAACACAGCTAACAAAGCTCCACTTATATCAGAACAATCTTTGCCATGCTTGAATCAGCCTATTTCAAATCCAAACAAAAAGTGTTTTGACCTTTGTGTCTTCACTGTGCATCAAGATTGTGTGACTAAGATCCTATAACCATCTTCAATTTCATTCAACCACAATGAGGGGAATTGTGAAATGGTGATACGAGATGCATTTAATCATGCGGGCCTATCATTTCACTGCCTCATGCTGTGTAATGGAATCAAAACAGTGTAATTTTCATCTTTAACACCAAGTCCCAATATTATTAAACACTGAAAAGGTCTTGTTGTGTGTGAAATCACTCGAGTGAAGCCTTTTCACAGTAAAAGCCCTCCAGTGATATCTCCTTTTATCAGATTTTCTTTGGCTGAAAGGCTTTTATTGTGAAGCAGCTGCAGACACACATGATTCATGCTCTGCTGGTGCTTTGATTTATGCATTTTGTTTTGAATTTACTACACGTGTGTAGGTTCATCACTAAGCAGCAGATACTACAGACCTGCACAAAGAGTGTGTGCTACAATTTGGATGACAAATTTAGTATATTTTGCAATCTCAGTGGGTGTGGTTGTGTGAATATTTGAGCTTGAAGATGACCACAACATGTATGCTGTCCAAAAAAAATAAAAGTAAAAAAACAAAAAAACACATTTTAGGACATAATGCACTTGACAGTAGAAAATATGCCGGTATCATGTTTTTGAAGCACAGGATTAATTCTGGGCAGCTGCTGAACTGCTGCATTGACGAAAGAGCCATGACTCAAATCATTATAAGACCTGTGCACTGATCTGAGTAGCACCGCACACTAACACAGTGCACACAGCTGGACAGACACCACCTCCCGCCCCCAAGCAGCAGTGTCACTCTCGGGGTCAGTCTGGCAGCTTAAGCCTGCAAGAAAGCAAATAGTGTCATCTCCACACACCATCACCTCCTCTTCCCTCCCATCCCCCCTTTCAACAATCCCCTACTGCAGGATATTTTTATCCCCTCTCCTCCCACTGTGTTGCTCGGCTCTAAACAGTTCCCATGAAACCTCAATGTGGAATGTGGCGAGATGGTTGAGGTTGACCCGGTGTCATTTTATCCAAGTCCCCTCTCTTTGTCTGTTGCTGCAATGTCCTGTTATTACTGTGTTTGAGCTCTCTCTTCCACTCTTATGTTTTATTTTAATTGTGAAGCCTGCACACTCCAAATTAAAAAAAAAACTGCCATCTGTCGCTTGATTGTGAAACAAGAATTATGTCAAAGTCCATCTCACCACTGGGGACTTTCAGTAGCAGCCACGTCTCTTCAGGAGGCAGCAGAGAGGTTGATGTCAGGGGTTTCATGAGGAGAGAGCCCTCTCATCTGTCACCCTGTCCTCCTTCTCGCGTGCTCCTCGACTGTTGCCCTCTGGCTGTGTGAAGTTCTGGCCTGTGGAGGTTTTTGCAGAGCGGTTAAGCTCTCTGTCATTCTTCCTTATTAATTCTCAATAAGTGTATCCCTTTATGACTCCATCTCACTCAAATGGCAACCAATATTAAAAGCCTTATTAATTATTCAAGTGCATCACCGAAATGATTGCCAGTTGGTGTGTTTTCAGTCTGTGTGTGTTGTTGCACCGTCTCTCCCTCCATGCTCCCTCACTGACCATTGCTTTCAGTGCCCTGTCATGTGTGTTGACTGAAGGCTCAGTCCTTGAGCGATCATCAGACACGATTTACATCCACAGGCTTGTTTACAGGCTACTGACGGCAGTTAATGTTTTAAGCAAGGAGCTCCAAATAATAACGACAAGATAAAATGCAAACGTCCTTTAAAGTTAGACTTGTGTAGCGCTGGCTGTTGCTGTTCCCGCTGTTGTGTTGATATTCTAGTCAGTCTGCTACGCTCCAGTGAATGCGGTGTGCCACCCGTGGAGAGAAGTAGAGGCGAGTTAGTATTAGATATGATGCTGATCGTAATCTCTACCTCATAATAAAAGTGCTGCATTTTAAAACTGGCTGTCGCTGTGAATTCTAATGGGCTAACACAAAGCTGAGCCGTTTGCTTTTCTTCACTACTGGTCCCAAGTGGGGAATTGTTCGCCTTTTGTGCATGTGTGCCTGCCTGCGTGTCTGCTTTTTTAAGGAGAGGGTAAAGACGCAAAGGTAAAAGACTGAAACAAGCTAAAGCACTTTCTAGAAGACAAGACATCACAGGGATGGAGTGGTGGAGATGGAGGCTCATATGTTGAGAATTCATTCCCTCTTCCAGTCTGTTTCCAGCAGATTAAAAAAAGGCAAAGTGCCTGGGTCCACAATTCAACTTCATCCGTCTCCTTAATGATGCAGGATTTCCAGCCCTCATTTAAAACACTGCGGGCGTCTGCTTTGCATTTTTCAGACTTGCCATTACAGCAAAAGACACCCAAGAGTGCACGCACCAATGCATATATGTGATTGTGCATTCACATCAATGCTTACATGTGTTTTTTCATCTTAAAGAACATTTGAGTTGAGCTCAAACAGATATGGAGCCTCATTCTCAAAAGCAAAAGCATCGCTGGAGTCATCACTCTTAAGTGTGGTGTCCAATTTCCCCAAGCATATGTTCAAAGTGGTGGTTTGGGGGGTGGAACGGCAGCTCAGATCTTTTAGTTTAAGATAAGAGTTTCCCTGAGGAGTGTTGCCACGGGCCCAACCAAGAGCTGATGGACAGGGTGGCCTGGAATGAGGAAGTTGGCAAGCTTGTATTTCGTTTCAGAGCAGCTCTGGCCAGACGTCAGTCAGTCTGGCTTTATCTCCACGGATGGCCATTTTGTATTAAACATCATTGATCAGACAAAGACAAAGAATAAAAGCCATTTGACGCTCTGGCTTGTCGGGAATTGAATTAACCAAACCATTCAGATGTTCATTTGAGTGGAATAGAAGCAGGTACACAATGCCCTGAGCTTTCTGTGGCTTCGCATTGCAATTTTGATTTATGCACACGTGTGTACATAGTTTCAGAGTGTGCGTGCTTGTGCAGCGGCAGCACATGTCCCCAGGCTGTTGTGTTAACGTATCAAGGTTAAGAGGAGGCAGCTTGAGACTCAAACACATCAAGGTATCAAAGGCATTTCTGCGAGTTGGTGTGTTACAGAGTTAAACCGCTGCCTGCTGTTCTGGTATGTGCTCTGATTTAGGAAATGCAGCAGGGAGGATGTGGAGCTACAGGAGTCTCTGGGTCAGTGAATACAAGTCAAAACTACTGATGGTCTGCCAGTGGCTGAAGGATCGCCTCTTGTACTCCAATATTTGTTGTGTTGAATCAATGTCAACTGTTTGTTTTTCAGGCTTTACCATCTTTTGAACATTATGATACATTAATGCCTATAAACATATTTGATTAAATATTAGGGTTCATGTTTATTTATTTTTCTATGTCATTGGCTCTCCCAGGCTGCGAGGACATCGTTGTGGAAAGCTTGTCCCTGGACTCGCTCGTCCCCATCCTAAAGTGGAGCTCCCAGCCATACGGCTCTAAGTGGGTCCACAGACAGGCCATGCACTTCCTCTGTGAAGAGTTCAGTCAGGTTGTCTCTTCGGATGTTCTCTACGAGCTGAGTAAAGAGCACCTTCTCAGCGCAATTCAGTCAGACTACCTGCAGGTAAGGAAACACAACATCACCCGTCAGTCGGCTGTCCCCCTGTTATATTTAATTAAATTTTTCTGGTGTGAAGTTTCAGTAATAGGTGTCTAACTTGTTCACAATGATTGCTTGGTAAAAATACAGTCAACACATACACTCACAGATGAACTCACTAGCACACATGCACACTAAGGGTCTCCAGAGTTGAGCTAACACCGTACCCTGGAGGGAAATGCCTTCAAAGCCACAGCCCTAATCAAAGCTGCGCTGTCATCTGCTCTGCCAAACTACTTGGACATCAGACCAGATGGTTGAGGGGAAGTGTTGTAATCCAACTACTCAAATAAACCAACTAGGCCGGAGCTACGCACCAACACAAGCCTGAACATGTTGTATTTTCACTGTAGCCTCATTTAACAGCTTCCTAGTTTTGTTCTCGACAATATCTAACCTTGTCCTATTTCTCACTCTCTGTCCGTCCGTCTCTCTTTCTCTTTACCTTGCTCTCATTCACAGGCGAGCGAACAGGACATTCTCAAGTATGTTGTTAAGTGGGGCGAGCAGCAGCTTATTAAGAGGATGGCAGACAGGGGTAAGATAATACACTCTATAATTACCCTCTGAGCAGCCCCCCTAATAGCTCTGAGGAAATTACCCACTCACCAGAGCCTCCAAAATACTCTTAAAAGCATCTCAAAAAAGGAGCCAAACTTCTCCCTTCAAAGGAGGTCAGCAGAAGTGGCTGCATACTGATAGTACATGACTTTGTGATGTGACCTAGAAAGTGGTTTTCTTATTTGGGTTTATGGTTATGGTTAGTCATCATAGTCATCATATTATTTGATATGTTAAGCGCCGGCCACCTGCTTTAGAAAGCTGAAAAAGCAGGAAATACAGTATACAGCAATAATTCACTAAATTGAACCTCCATGAACCAAAAATAGCCAGCAGGTTGAGTTAAAAGGAATTAAAAGCATAATCATGGTTACATAAATAGTCACGGTCATATGCATTACATTAAAAAGCTGCTAATGGCTCTTCCTGTCCTCATTTATGCAGAGCCCAACCTGTTGAGCGGCACAGCTCACAGCGTAAACAAGAGGGGAGTGAAGAGAAGAGACCTGGATGTGGAGGAGCTTAGAGAGATCCTGTCTCCCCTCCTGCCCTTCATCCGAACTGAGCACATCTTACCTCCCAACAGTGACGTCCTCGTTGACGCGGTCAGTGCTCCTTTTTTCCCCCCCTTTTTTTTTTTCAGCTGCAGTGTGCACCTTCGTCATTGTGACCTTTCTTAAACAGAGCATTGATCATCATTCTCCATCCTGTTCACAGCTTAAAAGGGGTTTGATAAGCACCCCTCCCTCCGACATGCTGCCCACAGCCGAGGGGGGGAAAGCCAATGCCTGGTTACGGCAGAAGAACGCAGGCATCTATGTGCGTCCCCGACTTTTCTCTCCTTACGTAGAGGAGGCGAAGGTAAGGCTCAGTCGCACGTGATTAATGCAGCTTCCAGACAATGCAGAAACTAGAGGATTATTTTTTTGGCCCGCATAGCTACCACCAAGAGAAAAGAGGAGGAAGAGGACAGACTGATTGTTAATAGCCTTTGGAAAATTTGTGGACCTGTTCTCAGCTCACACATGCTGAAAACCAGCCATACTGCTGCTGCTATACATACATTTTTACCATAGTTGGCTCTATCATTTTCACTGAGATTAATTTTGTAAATTTGCACACTTTACTTTTAACTTATAGGCCTCTGGGCCATGAATATTTATGAAAACATACACAACCAGACAGTCATTACTAGATTAAGTGTCAATCAAGTGGAACTAATTTGCAAAACCTCTCCATGTCCTTCAGTTGCACATAAGATATTAATTTATTATTAATTATATTTTATATTATTATATTTAAAAGAATTTGGGTCTCACTTCTCCTCTCCTGTCTTTCTGTCCTCAGTCTGTGCTTGATGAAATGATGGTGGAACAGACGGACCTGGTGCGCTTGCGACTCGTGCGCATGTCCAACGTCCCAGACACGCTCTACATGGTCAACAATGCCGTGCCTCAGTGCTGTCACATGATCAACCACCAGCAAATGGCAGGGAATTCATCAAGTGCTCCGTCGGTCGTGGCCAATGAAATTCCAGGTAAGTGAAGTGTTCAGGTGTGACCAGAGGGTGAACATTATGAAATTCAGATTTTCCGAGTGGCCCAGAATAATGTCAGAATAATCAAATGACTGTGTTTGTATCGGTTGTGTCTTTCAGTGCCTCAGCTGCCAGTGGTGAAAGAGATGATTCGGAGGCTGCAGGAACTGAGACACACGGAGCAGGTCCAGAGAGCGTACGCCCTCAACTGTGGTGAAGGAGCCACTGTCAGCTATGAGCTGCAGCTGCGGGTGCTGAGGGAGTTTGGTCTGGCAGACGGAGCCACTGAGTTACTGCAGGTCAGCAGAAAGCAAAGAGATTTGTCTCCACCGGGGGTTAGAAGGGTTAGAGGCGGGAGAGAGATTGTCTGTGCTGATGGTGAGACTGAGGACATTGACAGACCTCAGGAATACAGCATACACACACACTGGCCTGTAACAATCTCAGACAGACATGTTGTGTTTTCTTTTCCCAGCACCATAATGGATAAAGATCTCATAAGCTCCTGTTTTGTTTTTTGTTTCTTCAGAACCCCTACAAGTTCTTCCCTGATGAACGGTTTGGAGATGAGAGTCCAATTCTGGCTCTGCGCCAGGTGGGTCGTTGTCGGGTAAACAGCAGCCCAGCCATGGATAGCATGTTCACAGAACTGGAAGGGATGGCTGGCTTCCACCCACCCCTACCTCCTCCACCTCCCCCATACCACCCCCCTGCCACACCCAGCCATGCTCAGCTCAAGGGTGCTTGGCGACCTCGCGTGCCCATGCCAACCCCAACCCGTTCCTTCTCCTATCCCTGCAACCGCACCCTGATCCAGCGCCATGCAGCCGGCAAGCATGGCAGCTCAGAGTACCCCTCTGTGCCCAGGCCCCAGCCCCCAGACTGCACCAACCCACAGGCCATGGGTCGAGCTTTGCTTTCAGACCAGCAAGCGGTGAGTGTGGGTGCTACTTCCGAGTGTCCTCGTGTCGTTTTTGTTTATTCAAATGCAGCATTATGGCTTTTATTCTGGATCATCAGCAGCACAGTTGTCAGGTAACACCACATTTGTATTTGTTCTGTTGCAGATGAGCATGGAGCCGGTTATGAGGGAGTTCATGCCTGACATAGCACTGGGTGTCTCCGTCATGTCCCTGAGGGAGCAGCACATTGTAGAGATGGACAGAGATGGCCCTCACAGCCCCATGGGCCCCTCAGGCCATCATCTGCCGCATGGGCCCTGCCCCTCTGTCCGCCTCAGCCACGGCCATGGTCCTGGACATGGCCACTCCTGCAAGAGACATGCTCCTGAACCCAAGCTGGAGGCTCAAGCCGAGTTCCCTGACCTGTATGACTTTTCCTGCCGACCTGCAACCCCAACCTCCACTCACCCTCTGCCCTCCTTTGCAGGGCCAGACCTCTACAGCCACAGCTGCACCCCCTCCAGCTCCTATCCACCTCCTTACATTTCTGACTCTCAGCCCCAGGGCCACATGCAAGGACGTTCTGCACCTGACCCACTTCGACTGGATGTCCTCAGTATGACCTCTCAGAGACATGATGGAGTCCTTGCCAGTCCCTCTGGGGCCCAGCCCAGGATGGGACATATTCCAAGGGGGCGATCAAATGAGACAGACCTGACTCATGGTTTAGGTCATTTACGATCCCCCAGTGGAAACATGGACAGCTATGATGAGAGGCACATAGGACCTAGAGATGCCCCGGAAGAGATGGTTCTCGCTGGAGAATCATCGGGTCCCCAGCCTCACAGGAACAGTGTAACCGAGGAGATCGCCAGAGACCGCAGGTCACCCAGCAAGCCTGACTACCCTTATAAGAAATCTGCACTTTAACCCCAGTGGAGGGCCAGGGGTTGAGTTGAGAAAAGGGAAAAAGTGATGAGTGGCTGTCCATCACAGTGGACAGCAAAGCACTAAGCGTGTGCCTGCGTATATAGTATGTGTGTGTGTTTGACAGGAGCAGGGAAAAGGTGTGGTCGATGGTTGCTATTTATAGGATCCGTACTTTTGTCCTACCTCTTTCACACTGTGCCATCCATCACACAGTCAGAGTATGGAAAGAGCAAGAGCTGTAGGTTAACTGTCGATGCTTGTGAATGATCTCTGTGAACCTGCTGGGTTAGAGGATGACTCAGACTCTGCTGGGATGAGTTTGATTGTAAAGAAAGTTTGGCTCTGTGCTGTGTGAATCCTGCATGAGGTCACAACACTAGTTGTAGCTCAGTTATGAACCAATGGTTGAACAAAGACTGCATTCATTAGCTCGGCTGTCTCTCTATTATTTTCAGGATTGAATGGGCCTGGTTTAGAATCTCAATTTAGAGTCTGGGACAAGAGTATTGTGATAAAATGATATGTAAATATGTCTGGCTTTGCTCGTTCCTCCCATGACTTGTATTTCCACTTCTTCCTGTAGCATGCCTTCAGCAACCCACCTGACTAGTTTTCCCCTTCTGACTACGTTTCTGCAGTGCTGATGGGTAATGGGCCAGGGCTTGGTCACACAAAGCAGGAATTGGATCCGACAGGAAGTAGGTCATCAGAGCTCGTCATTCTCCAGTAACCCAGTCTGATAATTATGTCAGGCTTCAGCTATCACAGTCTCTCAGTGTCTAGCTTAGAGGCAGAAGCCTGGTGGGGTTTTTTTGTTCAGAGGAGGGAGGGGGTCAGGAGGATCACAGACTGGTTCATTACCAGGATACAGTTGAAAATATAGGGGTGCCATGGCAACTGACGTACAATGATCAAACGGCGTGCAGGGGGATTTGTCGGTTTTGCAGCTGGAGCAGGTGTTTGTGCGTGTGAGTGTGTGTGTGTTTGCGCAAGGATAACTTTGATACACACAGGTGTTTAGACAATCTCAGTACTGTACACCCCCGTCTTTAGTCAGGTCTGTTTGTACATATCAGAGGGTCTGAGATGATTAACCAGTCTTTAGCACAGAGTGGTGGTCAGTGTGATAGAGCTCCCTCCAGTATGAAAAAAATCCAATCTAAAGCCTTAACCAGTGCTTGGAAGAGTCCGTTTTTAGCTCCTTATTCAATTAAGTATGATGTCATATATCGCAAACCCCTGTTAACAGCTTATTTGACTGTTCTGCTCACTGTGGACGCGTTCACCGCAAAGATCTGGGTGGCAGAGGTGGAGTTCACTCGACCTTCAATGCTAAACCCATGGATACACATCAGGCCTCTGTCTCACCACCTCATGGGAGATCGTGGAGCAGCACAGTCAGCGTTGATACTGTTAAAGAGCTGCAGCAGCTGTAGCTCCACCACCCTGCAAGTAAACACATAAAAGCCTGTTACAGCCAGCAGCTGGCACACAACCTCACATACGCGCATCGTTGCACTGTAAGAGCCACCTGTTTTATTAGCTGAAGGGAAAAGGAACAAATGAATTTCGAACAAAAGGAATCTTACGTTGAAGAAAAGTTGGCGATTGCAGGCTCATATCTCCAATGGAAATTGTATATAATGAACTGAGTTCCACATGTTCCGATGGATTTTTTTAATGGTTTCTATCACATTTTAGTGGTCTTTGAAGGTTTGTGTTTTTACTGTAGTGGACAACACTGTGTACTTTTGTCTTTTCGTCATGAAATCTCACTAAGAATGTGTGGTATAAAACAAAAAGATTGTGTCTCTGAATCTATTTCGTTCTTAAATGTTCCGCATCTAGAGCAGTCTGTTCAATATCGTAGTTGGTGTGGATTCCCATGTTTTGTAGAGATGTTTTTTTTTCCCCACTTTTCCTCGACTTTAAAAGTAACAGGAATATGTTGAGGATCTGAGGATATTAGCTCCCTGCTTAGCAGTAATGAAGTTGCCAAGCAGAAAAATAACTTTTCCGTCTAGGTTGCTTCATGGGGAAAAAATGCAAAACTCCAGATTCCTCCCCATGTTCATGTTGGGTAGTTGTTTTATTTTCCAGGACAATGTTCCGTTGGATAAAAGTCCTTGTTTTGCTCTTTGCTGTAGAAAAGTCAGTGCCTTCCCCCGCCTGTGGCTGGGCTTTTATTGGAGAAGTGACTTTGATGTCTATGCAAGCTCTTTTCTACCAGCTAACCAGCCTGCATCAAATAGTTCTTTGAAAACTCATGTAGCTCGTTTTGTGTACAGTGTTATCTAGCGCCTTTTTTTTGGAAACTGAACCATCTTTATTGTGTGACTGCTTGTGTTTGAATTCTAACAGGTACACTGTACTTGTATGGTTATCATAGAAAACATGTTTGTAGATTGATATTAAGTTGCATTTAGTTTCACTGAATCTATTTTTCTACTGTCGCCTCAAAAGGTGCATAACAGTGGTCAACTTGGGCATCCTCAAAATAAACTGGTTTGATATTAAGGAATTCACTTGATCTCATTTGGGTGATATGTGATTTCTTTATTATGAACATGAATTCACACACAGCAGCAATATTCCTTAACATCGCCCTGAATTTATTGCATCAAATAACTAATTAAAACCAACATATTGGTAAAATTATCACTTGGGCACACATCATAAAACTAGAATGGTAATATCAGGATTTTAGTTGGATCTGCACCAAATTGCACACACTCAGGCCCCTAAACATCAGATTTTTCTCTGAATTATTCTGAGAAATCAACAAAAATACATTTGAAAATGATTGATGCGTTATGGGTCTGAATCAGAACTCATACCACATCCCTCAAAGTTTCTGATAATCCCTCCAGCAGTTTTCCTACAATCCTGCAAATTAACAAACACAGATGAAAACATAACCTTGGCAGAGGTAATAACAGAAACCATCTTTGGGAAAATAAATGTTACTTTTTGACTTTTGGCCTATGTCCCATCCACTATCACACATCAGGGTTTATGGCCCATACTGCAGTCAGCCACCAGGTGGCAATTGATGCACTTTGGCTTCAATTTCTGAGAGCTGTCATGCCATCCATCTTTATGAACAGTCTATGGTTTTAACTTGTCGGTTTGAACCTCTTCACCTAAAACCTCAATGTAAACACACCGGTTTGTAGCTCAGTCTAAATGCATGGACGTGTTCTCAAGAATGTACATGGCAGCATCATGTGAAATACTCTCATAACCCACACATGCTGTTTTTCAAAGCGTATTGCTGAAACAAAATCTTTTGTTCATAAAGATGCACATTCAAAACCAATGCTTCAAGTAAAAGTTTCATCACAAGCTTCAAAGTTAAGGCATCACAATCAATCAAAACAACTGGACATGAAAATGTACAATCTTCACTTAGTAATGAGATAAAGCATATTACAACAGTGACTGGAAATCAGTTCTCTTTGCACTATTTGTTCAAGCTTAAGGATAAAGTGGGTTGCAGCAAAAGCCCTTTATTAAAAGAAAGAAGGGTTGTTTTCCACATGACACATTCATTCCTCCATTAAAAAGCTCCACATGAACCTGGCATATGATGTTTGCATTGTGGCTGCCTTGTTACTGGTATCCTGCGTTGGTTCTGCGTCTTTTTCTCGCACGCAGCTCATCAAAGAACTGATGCACGGCTTCGACAGTGAGCGTCTGACAAAAACAGAAGGAGTGAGTCGGGTATACAGAAAGGACCGGTGTCCCTCAAATAATTAAATTTGCAACAAGACGTCTATTTCTCACCTTTCCTTCAGCAACACACTGGTGTAAAAACGCACTGATCGAAGTTGTCAGCTCATTGAAACCTGAGGGAAGGAGATGCGATAAACAGACCACATTGAATCTCAATCATCACCTCTCCCTTAAAGTTTCAATTTAAACGATTACTTCCGGGCTGGAAACGTGACCTCACGTTTCCCCGCTGCCCCGATTTGCCCTCGCCATGCTCACCGTAAATAATCTCCAGCTGCTGCACACGGTCCATCGAGCTTGTCAGTGCCATTAGCGGGTGCTGGCCAAACGGCTCATCCAAACCTTTGTTCTCGTAGGCCAGAATGGTGTCGGACTGATCCATGAGGAACTGCACCTCAGCAGCCACGTAAGCCCTCTGTGTGACAAAAAAAACAGTCATTAAAAAAAGATGCTGATGTGCTTGGAAGATAATGTTACATTAAACAGGATCAAATTGGGAAAGCAAACACTGGCAAGCGGCTCTTTACAACCTGAGCTTATAATTTGTGACCCACCTTGCAGCTTGTGCAGGTGCAAAGCTCAGAGCGCCAGCTGTATGGCCAGAACACTGCTCCCTGTCTCGGCCTCTCCCGCCCCTGGTCCTGCAGCTTCTTCAGCCTACATGCCTCAGATTTGGTCGTGGCCTTTCCAGGTCTGCCAGTCATTTGTTCATGGGTCCGTTTGCCCGGGGAGCCCTGGTTCTCCGCTTCCTAAGATGCAAATAGTAAGAGTGGACGGGGTGAGTTACTGTGTTACACTGGCCAGAGGGATAGAGGATC
This sequence comes from Paralichthys olivaceus, assembly GCF_024713975.1. NCBI lineage: Eukaryota > Metazoa > Chordata > Actinopteri > Pleuronectiformes > Paralichthyidae > Paralichthys > Paralichthys olivaceus. Next base: position 14,904,212 of record NC_091104.1, on the reverse strand, counting down.
ACACCTGGGCTTTGTGAAACATTGCTGCACACAGCACTGCAGACTCATCCGGGGGATGTCTCAAGGCGAATGACACGATGACATGATTGGGCGATGAAAATCACCAGTTTACAGTAAGCTGTCCTGTGAAGCCTGGCCAAAGCCGTCTGCAGAGCAGGAGAAGCAGTGCCTCATGGGTCATTTCTCCTCTAATTACCCAGAGGAGGGGAACGCACGATAACAGGAGCTGGAGCCTGCTCTCTGAGTCAGAGCTATAATCCCCTCATTGCTCTCCAGCCCCACCTAGTGGCAGAATTGCATCAAACACAACAGTAGCCTCATAGGAAACCAGTAGCTCTCAATAGAGCTCATACCTCTGCCATGGTCTAACAGTCCCTGTAAATTCTATCAAGCACACACAGATATCAGTCTCCTAAATGTGGCAGAAGTTTTTCATCAAAATCCATCTATGATTCCTTATCAAATATTTGAAAATGTAATAAAAAAATTTAAAAAACATCACAATGTTAAAGAAACTGGAAAATAATATTATTCCAATTTCCAAATATAATTATTTGTCACCACCTGGTTAACACAATTGTGAAATTTCATTAAAAACTGAGACACACTGATCACTGCCTCACCCTGTATTCATTGCCAGGAGGTTAAAATTCTTTAGATGAGATCAATATTTCCCTCACAAATCCCTGAACCTCTTAATTTAATAGACACAAAAGTGACAGTTTAATGATGCAAATGTCATTGATGATGTAAAACCTTCTTATAACTGTCCTTTTAATTCCACTCAAGTCATAACGTGCTTTTTACTTATCAGACATTTATGATGTTTAATTTGTGAACTTATTAATAGGTGAAGGAAAATAATGTTTTCCTTTATGAAAGTCTGGTCTTTGTTCCTCATATGACAAACCCTCCATATTAAGATGGAAACAGATGTTCTCATAAGCACCGTCACTCACCTCCTGCTTTGTGTCCTCAACACTGGTTGTAGCTTCATCCCCACTTTGCCTTGATTCCTCTTTGTCTCCTTGTTCCTCAACGTCGACCTCCACCTCCACCTCCCCCTCCTCAGGATGACTGACGCTGATCACCGGTGGCACTGAAGGGAGAAACACAAGTTGAAAAATGGCTGTTAGAACCTTATGGTCTAAAGTTGAGACACGTAGGTTTGTTTTTTGGAGGTTGAGTTACCTGCAAAGTCAGCGGCGTACGTCCATAAAAAAGGAGCCTTGTTCATGCACGCCTCACACACCATCTCCTGCAGGTCATCCGGTTCCACTACAGTGCAGCCCAGGTGCTGCGAGTGACCACATGAAGAGCAGATGACTTAAAGTAGAGTTTAAATGTAGAACGGAACAAAGTGTATGCTCAGAAACTCTTTCATTTTAATAAGAGCCTCAATGATGCAGGGTTTTAGGAGCTGATGCTGCTGCCAATATTAGTGATTAAAAAATGTTGATACAGATATATAAGCCAATTTATTTTTTATATATATTTAAAAGCAATGATTCCTGAGATGTTATCAAACCCTTAAGACAAAGAAATTTAATTTGACTTGATATTTCACAGTTTAACTATAAACTTTATTAAAAATAACTATATATAAATAGAAAACACATATACAAATAGAGAAGCTGATACCGATTTCTGTGACAGTTTGATATCAGCTGATTTTTTTTTTTAAGCAGACGTGCTTACCCTGCTATGAAACCAGTCCTCACAGACAACACACTGAATCATCTCATCGTTGACCTGTTGAGTTATTTTAGGAAAACAATGTTAACAGTGACAGATCAGAGACAAACATAAACAGTAGATTTTATCTGTACGGTGTGGTTTGCATGAGAAAATCAGAGAGGAATACCTGATCGTCTGTATCTGGGTACGGCCGATCACATGTGCAGTAGAAGCCACTGAAGTTGTGGTTGTAGTGATTCCTGACATTTTCCTCGTCCTTGGCCTGTGGATAGAAGAAGTGGAAAAACTTCAGCAACCATGATGTGCAAAGAAGAACACAGGCTGGATGATACAGCCTCAGTAAGATAAAACCAGCAGACTCACAGTCATCAGTTGACACTGGAAATCCCCAAACTTGCTATTCCCGCAATCACAGCGAAAATTTCTAAAAAAAACAAAAAAGTTTCAATTGACAAATCGTACCACAGATTAAAAGACTGAGCAAGCTGTGGTGTAAAATCTGTTTCTTAAATACCTTTTGGTATATAGTTCAAAGATATCATGTCCATCGTGGCACTTATTGGCACAGGCCAGACATATCCCAGCAGGCTCTGCAGCACTGGGGGTGCAGGTGTTGCAGGCAAACACAGCCTGTCTCTTCACATAGCCCTGCAGCAACCAACACAGGAAGAAGAAATAAACACATTATGTACTATGTAATAAACAGATTTAATAAAGAACTATATTTTTTATTTCATACTCTCTCACAGAAAGAAATAGAGACTAAATACAACAAATGAAACTACTAAATAGAAATGCTGCAGTGGTAGTGAGCAAGACAATGGAATTTTATTTTATTTTAATTGGTGCAAAATAAAAACCAATTAGGAGTATATATTATAACGACAATAGCATTACATATACCACTGCAGCACTTGTATTTTGGGTGGAAAGGCAACAGCAGATGGAGGCTGACTGTGGCTGCAGAGGTGCGGCGCAGGAGGCTTTTCTTACCCGGGAATATGAGCAGTTTTCTGGGTCGCTTCCTGCCAGAACACACAAAGCTTTCTCCAGCTCCTCCTCACTGACGGCAGCATCGTGGAGCTCGGACTCTTCCTTGTGTTCAGCCATTCTGGATTGTTTTAACAACTAAAAGATGGTGAAGGAGAGACACAAAGACACGAGTACACGACTGAGTGTGAGCAGCAGCACGGTGTTGACAAACGACTGTTCCGGGCGGGAGATTGGGCCTAGACCACGTGAAGGAAGTGACGTAAGAGACATTCAAATCAACAATCAATAGTTGATAGTAAATCATTTTGTTGTTGACTTGCGTGTAACGTTAATACTAATTTACAAATGTAGAATTTGGCTCCTTGTGCGAGTTTAAATGTTTTTTTCAGAAGTTTATTGATTAGGGGAAAAAAGTGATAAAACTGTACAAATGTTTTATAATCTATTTAAGCAGGAATAATGTGAGACTTGTATTCCCTTTCCTTTTTTAAATCTAAATTCACTCTGATTTATTTTCTGTCTTCTACTCTCATTGTCCCTGTAATACGTTTTGCAATTTAATATATTTCAATTTCAATTTACACCTGCCTCTTGGTAAATAGTACAAGTCAGCTGTTATAAAAAACTTTTAAACAATTGATAGTTCTCAAGGTCTCAGCCATCTTTTTAGAAATTATTTTAAATTTTATTCTGAGTCTATTCAATGCATAAACAGTGCATCCCTCATATTGCTGCATAATAAACGACCCTTTACAGAAATTTAAGTTATATATTTTTTATTATATAGGTTTTATTTTGACAATTTATCATTATACTTGTTTGTCAGTATTTAGTTATACCATTGTATTTTATTTATGTCATATTTCCTTTGTTGCGATACCCAAAGCTTTTATTTTTGCTCATGTGTTTGTCAATGATTCAATGTTTAAATACATGCTTGTATTAGTACAATACTTAATTCTTAAGTTTAAAAGGTTTAATTATTGTTTAAATTTAGATTTATGTTTTATTTTGAGTACCACTTAAATGAATGCAGTAGTCATATACACTTTATAAGTTTAAACTGAGGGCTGCTAACTGACAATGAATCAAATATTTAGGCCACTGATGATGTCTAATCAGATATAAGCTACTAATAAGAAGAACTTCAGAATACTAGAATTCTGTGAAAAACACCTGTGTAACTGTAACAAAACAATATATTCATTGAAAACTTATAAAAACGGAATTTTCTTTTGCCACTAGTTCTAACAACATTATACCGAGCTGTTACAATAAACACAAACCAAAGACATTCACAGCCTGGCGACCTAAACTGCGTTGACATATTAGAAAAATACAAAAATATACAATGCTTGTTAGTTCACATTAGTTATATTATCAAAGTTTTAAGATAAAAATGTAAAGAGCCTGTCAAACAAACCTTCCAAACGTGTCCTGATGGTAGATGGAGCAGAGAAGGACTGGAAGCTGCAGCTCTGTCCTCCTCACAGCCTCCAGCACTGTCTGTGCTGTTGTGTATCATTGTTTTGTGTTGTTTTGTTTTTCTAAACATCATTGTTATCTTTGGAATTGAAAGTAAGACAATTAATGACAATTCTAAACGTTTAAATAACGTAGGATGAATAACGATACATGCTTATAATAAAAATAATACCTACCTTACTTATATAACCAAATGTGGATTTGTAGATTTGTATTTATTTATCATCACCCATTGTACATATATTCATATAAGGAAAATCCCCACAGCCTGTGTATTATTTTTGGGTATATATCTATGTTGTCTGTTAAGTTTTCTATAAACCTGAAAAATTAAAAAAAAAAATAAAAAAGTAATTACCATATGTTACACTGCTTTTCCAGTGGATGGCGCCCCTGTGTCATGGTTCTCTGGGAGCCCGCCAAATGTGTTGGGTTGATTATACAAACAACCAAGAGCCTACAAATAAAATCAGATCATTGTGCAAACGACAGTTGGTTAATATTTAACTAAAGAAAACCCCAAAGCAGTTTTCTGATACATATTCCTACTTTCTGACAGGAGTGAATGCAGGTAACAAAATGGATTCTCTTACCACAATCATAAATAATGGCTGACAAGTTTGATAAAGAATAAAACAAGTATATCAGGGTCCATCAAACAGCTGTACAGACATCAATAAAAGCAAATATATAACTAGTCAGCAGTCAATCTGATGATTACTGTCTTAAAAACTGAAAGGTTTATGTAGTTGTGCTGTAAATTTAATTTGTATTGTACCATCTAGAGAGTGATTGATTGATTGATTGATTGATTGATTGAGGAAAATAAACAGCAGCTACATATAATAGAATTACTATCTGAGAAGTTTTTATTAAGATAAAATGCTTATTCCAGCCCCTTTTCTGAGTCTTATGTTTTCACTGAATATATTTCAGTTTTGTTATGTTGATCAAATATAACAATTTATGTAACTGAGTTGTGAAGGACATATTTCACTGATCTTTTGTTGACACTTTATCAACAAAGCAGTGAATTGGTTGATAAAGGAAATAGATCAGCTGGAATAAAATTAATTTATGTTGTGTGAAGTTTTTTAAGGTTTTCTTTTAGTTATATGTTAAGAATGCTCAGTTTCTGGGTCTTAATTTGTAACTGAATAGACCTATATTTGAGCTGTGTTTTTCTTTCTTCTTCTTCTCCTCACCCTTTTTCGAATATGTAGATTAAATCATCAATCCATTGATTCCCCCCCCCCCTTCACTGTTGATAAATAATCCTTTTTTCAGTTTATTTTTTCCACTTGTTTGTATAATTTCTCTTTTTTATTTACATGCTAAAATGAACATACACAAAAATGAATGAATGGAAAAAAAGCAGTTTTCATTTTTTATTGATTAAAAAAAACAATTGATTGATTAGCAGATACACATAATCAATTCACCTGAGGGTGAAATGGTTCTGATTCTGCTTCTGTTTTCATCAAAAACGAGCCATTCGAGTTTGGATGTGTTGCTCAAACAAAACCGGAAACATGTTTCGACATCTCGCACACAAATTGACAAATCGATTAATGGGTGGAATCGATGAGGAAGTCATGGCAGCAGCACGTGAAACCAAAACGGGGGCTGTGATTGGACGGCGGGGGGAGTGGTACTTTCCGAGCGGTCCGTGAAGGCAGCAGCAGTCTCCGGGATCCTGGGTGTGAGCAGCCAGTGGAGCTCCGACACAGAAAACACCAGGAAGCCCTCAGCGTGTCTGTCATCTGTCACCTGCCCGGAAAACTTCTCGCCCTCCTCCGCAACACGGACCGAGAATGGACAACCACCGGAGCTAGTTTTGCTCAGAGGACACACGCCGAGGAGGGGGGAACTGTGCTAAAATAACTACCAGGTTAGTTAGCTCCGCACACGCAGCTTCTCTCGCTGCCAGCTGTAATTCCTCGTCATGTCAGTCGCTTCATCTTTTTCTTTTTTAGTTGCTAAGTGGCCCCCGCTAGCTAGTTAACTCGTCTGGCGTGTGGGGGTGAGGCGGACGCTTGGTTAGCTTCACAGCGAGCTAGCTTAACGTCTCCCAGTTGCATGCCCTCGGTTAGCTTTGCAGACTGTCACTCCCCAAGCTAGCCAGCTAACGTTAGCGGCTGAGGTTAGCTTCAGGAACGAGGGTCGGAGTGTGTGGTTCGCGGATGCTGGAGCTCACTCGCTGTTCTATTGCGTGTGGCGGACGTATCGTGTTGAATGTGAGGGGCGCATCATGTTGAGGGGACACTCGGGGAGTTGGTTGTTCGAGTCGTTAACTTTGAGCGTGCTCGTCTCTCAGCAGCCTGGTTGGCTGTGACGAACGTAAACGTAACAGTGTCCTGTGTTTTTTTCCAGGTTGAGCCTCCAACCGCCTCCGTCTCAGTCCGGAGCAGGACCACGGGGAACAGTGGAGATGCAGACCTTCCTGAAGGGCCGGCGAGTCGGCTACTGGCTCAGCGAGAAGAAGATGAAGAAGCTGAATTTCCAGGCCTTTGCTGATCTGTGCAGGTAAGTGGTCACAAACCGATTTCAATGCATACAGGGCAAGTGATTGTGCTTCTTAACCACAACAACAACACCCCGACATGCATCCACAATGGGTCTACATCATTAAATATTTATGCCACAGTGTATTAAGAGGTGTGCTGTCAGACAGTGACAAACAGGACTGATGATCCTCTCCTCTTACAGGGAATAGACCCTGTTTTGCCGTTTCGATTAGAGCTTTCATACACATATATACACACACACACACACACACACACACACACACACAGCATCAGTGACTTACCTCTGATTCTTTCACTCTCTACCGGAGGACAGGGGCCCCAGAAGAAGAGCCCACTGCAATTTTTTTCTTTTACTGTAGTAGGTTTTGTTTGTTATGTCTCAAGTTGGAGCTTGTTGAGACATGGCACAAGGGGGAATGTGTGTAGGCAGAGCTGCTGATCCCAGTTAAAGGTGCATGTGTAACAGGACTGGCAGATAAAACAGATGTTCTTATTTACTTAATTGTCTGCCTCGTTGTTAAAACCAGAGGACTTGCTCTGTGATTATGTCAGTACTTTACTCTCATCATAACTGGAAATGTGTCATATCACAGAGACCAATCTTTTTGTCTCTAGAATTGATTTAGCTACAACAAAATGTACTTTATTTGACCACATGCAGAGCCATGACATGAATTAATCAAGGGTGTGTTTCTACTCTAATCAGAAAACAAGAAATATATATTTTCTGTATGTTTCTACTCTAACTCAGATTTGTTCCTAATACCCCCCACTTTAATGGTGTTGGCTAACTGGGTGATGTATTTATTTTGTCTTGTTGTAGCTAGTCCATCTTCAGCAGAGTAAAATATTAAAAAGTATTGCATGTTTATTGTTTTTTTAGCAATCATGACTTCAGGTAAAGAAATCTCTCCCTCTGTGATTACATTAGCCCCTCTTCAGTATATTGGTTTCTGGAAGTGCAACATTGCTTTGCTACCTGTGCTGTATGAGGTCTTCAGTTGTCCTGAAAACACATATGTCAACAGCAATGTGCACAGAGCAAGAGGAAGATAGAGTTATTTGACTTAGCAAATAAGGGTGCTGTTGCTCCACAAAGTGACCTGATTGACTCAGAGCAGATTATAACATTGTAATCCACAAAACATTTTTAATCGCGTCATAAACTTTAAAGGAACCCCGCCCCCTGCATGAAGGGTGTGTCCTGGGTGTTAAGAGGTGTTGTTTGTGACAGATCAGGAAGATCAGGTCCTTTTTACAAAAACAAAAACAAACACTTTTAAATGGAGAGGAGCTCTAAAATGGCTTCTTTTGCCCAGTCACTCAATTCACAACTTGTTTTCTACTTGTAGTTCTGTTTGACACATTTCCCTCGTCATACAGCATGCAAACTTTAGAGGAAGGAAAAGATGGAACTAAGATAAACTTGTGATGATCCTGGGGCTGAGACAGTATGGATTTTTCTCACCAATGTAATAAAGCAGCATATTACCGCGGGTCCCTCTCTCACAGAGGCAGCTTACATCTCTGATCTCCTACAGGTTTTCTATCTCCCCCATCATGTGGCATGCAGCTGACACTGCAAGTGCTCCAGTGTTGAGTCTACCCTGTCTTGTGCAGCTGGACTTTAAGGGGTTCCTGCTGCTCAGGGCCACTAGGGTTCATGTTTGTATCCCGTACCCTTACACAGCAATTTAGAGGCTTCCTACTAACTCATAAACACCTGATTAAGAAAAATGCTATGCCCTTTAAATTGGACAGCCTGGGTGTCATTGAATGATATGAAAATATTGTCACTTCATCCTGTCAAGGCAAGGCCACTGGGGCAACAACACTGATGAGATTTCTTTGTATGCTTGAGGGTTGTCTTTCACCCCAATGATAAGATTATTTAAAATCTGTGGAAAGTAGCACTCTAAAATCTATTGTTTCTAAAGAAGTCAACAGGTCAAACAGGTAAATTGGCCTCACCTGTCTGACTGGCTTTAGCTGATTCCAAGTTTTACACAACAAAGCCATTTTAATCAATAGTGTTTGAAATAATGACTATATGATTAAAATTCCTTCCTGTCTGTTAGTGTGTAATTAAAAGTGCCATGCTTTTATTTTTGCTGCACCTCAATGTTCTTGTGTGTGGAGCTTATTCAGAAAGTTCTGACCCTGGACCCCCTTGTTCATCCACTGGCTCTCCTCCTTCATCCCTTCCTTTCTGTTGGCCGTGTGACAATGCAGGATAGCAGGTCATCTCCATTCTGAGATGGGATGAAACCAAAGGCTCCCATTGACACCACATGAAACAGTCCAGCTGCAGTATTAAATATCCACATTGTTGTGAAGCAGTGAATGGCTGCACTGCTGTTACCATGGAGCTGTAACCTTAAAAACAACTACCCACCAGGCTGTGTTGGTGGTAGTGCTGCTGGACTGATTTTGCACTCATTGTAAATTCCCTCCAACTAGGACTAAGTTGTTTTGTTCATTCAAGTATTCCTTTTTTGCTTGAGCTAGCTACACCAGAAATATGCAAATGGCCTCTACTCCACTCTCTGCTTGGGTGCAGCTACAACATCAACCTTTAAGACCAATTTCTAGAAACATGTGGTTCTTCCTGTTGACAGGAAAGTGGTGTACTATGTTAAGACGGTCGCCTCTACAAACAACTCTGCTCTTGTAGGGGTCTGATGGTTGCCAAGCAACCAATTTTATTTCTTTAAAGTACAATATTCTCCAGCTCGAGAGGGATTTGATATTTTAGTTGCAATAATCCTGTTGCGCTGTCTTGCTATCAAACTTATTTACTGGATAATGTAGCATAATTTATTTTTGATGTCCAGGTGCAGATGAGTCGCTCATGTCTCTAATAGAGATGTCCCGATGTATCTTCATGTCTCGAATGTCGTTACCAGTACTTCCAAAAGTCCATGATTGTGTATCAAATTCAATACCACAGCAAAAAACAACAGTCTGCAACACACAGACACACACACATCTCCATATTATTAGTGTCGAAGTAGTGCTTTAAATTGCAGGGGTGTGAAAATCACACACAATTAATTTAAAAAGTCAGTGTTATATTTTGACAGACGTTGGTGTACTAATGCTGTGAGCACCAAGCTCACCTTATCAAGGTATCTCAACAGCTGCTGCTTGTCGCCTCTTCCACCCACAAGTATAGAAATCACCAGCGAATCACTTTAAGAGCAGTGGCTGCATGAACCTAAACAAGACGAGGTTACCCTTACTGCTCATTGTGTGTGGAGCATTGCTACAACAGATGCCAGCTGTCGCAGTTCATATCCACTTAGATTTGTATTGGATTTCTTCCTTTGTAGGCTGTTGATCCTTTGAGCCCTAGCAAGTGAGACATTGTTTTTAGAAAGACAGCAGACATCCTGACCCATAGTACCTGTCATACTTTTATATAACACATCCTGTATCTTAAATCCTATAGGTTCTCTCAGTGCCTGGCAATGTATGTTAAAACTCATCACTTTCAGTTTATTTTATGATCACATAAATGATTATTGCTTTTATCTTCTTTTGCAGGAAAAGAGGAATAGAAGTTGTTCAGGTAAGTGGGCAACTTTCTTTGCTCTGATTCACAATTTTTTTAGTTTTTTGTTGGTTGTTTTTCAGATTGAGTTTCTTGTGGTAGAGTTCAAAATACACAATTTAACTACATGTATATTATTCAGATTTGTACTATAAATCCACCTTTAGTGTGTTACCCCCTACGTACCTGATGTAGTTGATTCACAGTCTTGGTATTTTCAGTCTGCAAGCACCATCAGTCACAGTCCACCAGACCAAGTCTTGTTCCTTGTTAAGCTGTGATGCAACAACTACTCACCCACAATATTTCAACACCTCACTTAAAGGAGAAGTTCGGTTTGGATAAAGGTTTGGACTAACTTGGAGTCCTTCAGACGCTTTTAGATCCACACACGATCGGCGTATATCCATACAACGCAAGTGACTGGGGCATCCACAATACAGCTTCTAAATAACGCATTATCTGCCGCGAAACTCTTTATTTACTATGAATCGCCAGCACTAGTCCAAGTTGCTTTGTGTACATACCATGGCAGAATACTTATCAGGTGCTTTACAGTACAGTATTTTTTTAAAGCAGCTGTGTCCTGGTGCTCGGGCGTATTCACCCGGTTAAAGGTTGGCTAACTTCAGCGGGCTAACAAGCAGCCTCGGAGCTAGCGTTAGCTTAGCAAACCGAGAGCGAGTTGTCTTCCTGTTTAATCAACAAACCGGGTGAATACGCCCGAGCACCAGGACACAGCTGCTTTAAAAAAATACTGTACTGTGAAGCACCTGATAAGTATTCTGCCATGTTGCGCAAAACTAGCAGCAGCAAACTCTGTGTAAACAAACACAGCTGATCGTCAGCTGTCCTGCGGCTGCGCGCCTTGGTGACGTCACCCCAGTGAAAGCCCGGGATGTAAACAAAGCAACTTGAACTCACAGGGGACTAGTGCTGGCGATTCATAGTAAATAAAGAGTTTCGCGGCAGATAATGTGTTATTTAGAGGCTGTATTGTGGATGCCCCAGTCACTTGCGTTGTATGGATATATGCCGATCGCGTGTGGCTCTAAAAGCGTCCGAAGGACTCCAAGTTACTCCAAACCTTTATGGGTGAGTAGATCTACATACCATATGCTGGAAATAAGGACCAGGTTGAAAAAAAACAAACTTCTCTTTTAAGCTCTGTCAACTGGTGCATGTCAAAGTACATGTAAAAATTAATTTTTCTCAAATATGATTTCAGTTTTATGTTGAATTGTTGGGTTCTTTTCAGTTAGTTGGGTTTTTATTAGTTATTTGATGCAATAAAAATGGGGTCACGATTGATTGACCACATATGTTGGTGGGACATTGATACTGTGGCTCCATCCCTCAATCGCTACTGAGCAGACTCCAAATGTACAAGATAGCAGCGTTTGTATCCGGGATATTTTGGCCTCATCTCTTGATAGTGTGTGTGAGTCATACTATCTGACACCAGTCATGTATTCTCAGAGTCATATCTTTTAGAATAGATCATAAATGCGAGCAGCAACATATGTTTCGTAATTACAGTCACTTTAATGTGTCATTTGACTCAGGCAAAACAATGTTCTGTCTCAGAATGAGTAAGCCCTACTTAAGGATGGGTGCTGAGTCATGCTCAGGTGAATGAAGGCCACAGGGAAGTGTAGCCCTCTGTCATTAATGGATATTGCACAGTATACTACTCCAAGTAAACACAGCACATACAGCAGCATAGTAACAGTTGGTGCTATGTCATGGGAGTTCAGTGTTGAATAGTACTTGTCAGTTAAATTAGTTTATGCCATGTTGTCCTCTGTTTTTAACACTGTCTCTTGTCTTCATGGGAGGTTCTTTTCCCCTCACTTTGAGGTTATTATTTTCCTCTCACTGTGCTATCAGCACACCCAGAAAGAGCCTTGTCGTGGGAATAGTCCCAAAGTAAGCAGGGCTTTGTTTCCCGCTGTACTTTCAGCCCCTCCTGGGAGTGAGCAGATCCTCACAGACCCTCAGCAAATGGTACCAAGGGACTCGAACAGCCTGCCGACCTTACCAGTTTCTCTTTTTTCCTGGACTACCTGTTTTCCAACAAAGGCTTTTTTTAAATTCCTCCTACAATTCAACATAACCTCTCTTTATTTTTAGCTGGCCCGTCATTGCCAATTGAGAAAGATCAGTTTACTCAGACAGCCAGAGGTGTTCTTCGGTTCACACTGGTGTTTTGGTGGCCTAGGTTGCACCCAATGCCAGTCAGTGCCTGTACTGTCAGGACCGTATCACAAGCAAACATAATAGCAGCCTTTGTAATGCTTTAGCCTTGTTATACAAGTCTGTGTACAAAGCTGTCTTCTCCTATTACACTAGTGAATTCTGAGCTGCAGCACTTTCTCATGAACTCTTTTTCAAAAAAGTGATGAAAATTTCTAATAGCAGATTACATATTTAAAACCTTATTTTATTTCCTTTTGTATTCCTTGTGGTCAACTTTCTGATATGTTTTTATTTCACTCATGCGAAATCCTAAGACAAATTTCCACATAAAGGAATTAAGCTCATGGAAGTGACGGAACATTAACCCTTTAACTGAAGCTTCCAAATTAAAAGTACATTTCTTTGCATACAAAGCATTCAGTTTGTTTTTTCTGTTTTTTAAGCTTTGGAGGTAGGGGAGTATTGGTATGACATTGATATCAAGTGTGTTTAACCTCTAGAAAGCTTTAGTAGAGTAAAGCTTCAGATTTATCTCTTGAAGCCAATTTAATCACCTAACCTTGTCCCTGTGGTTTGACAGACTAGCTGATCCTGGTGTTAATGTAACTCAACCTTGGATATCCAAGGATAAACTAATCCTGCCTCGTTTTCTGGCAGAATAAACTATTACTTACTTACGAGCAGTAATTATGATCATTCGTTGATCCACAGTGAAAATGTGAAATCAGAAGTTTTAACTTGTTTCAGAAATTTTATGGATCAAGGGAATAAACATCAGATTAATTGGTAATACAAATAATTGATAGTTGCGGGAAGCATTTAGGTAATTCTCGTTGATGTGATGGTATGGTATTTACCACGGGAGGGTGGATCCTCCAGAGGGTTGGCAGTGGTTATGATCTCACTCTGTGTGAACAGATCTTTGCTAAATCTGGCAGCCCCAGGGAGTTAATATTATATTCCCATTTGTAGTGTGGGAAAACAATCTATATTTATAATCATCAGGACTGACACAAGTGGAAAAGAACAGAAGGTTCTTTTGTTTGACTTTTTATGATTACAGATTTCAACTCTTTTTTGAAGTAGTTCATTATCACGCTCATTTTCTCTCTACCTTTTCCCTCATTTTGCGCCATTTCATCACTACTGACCCCTTCGCCCAGAGTTAATGAAAGCCATCCTCCCACTGCTCTGTATCACAGAGCTAGATAAGATTAATTCATCAGGCTCGGCCTTGAGGAAGCCCATAATCGCTCTGTGAGAGAGAGAAACCATCACAGCAAATGGTAGTTTTTTGAGTGTGCTGTCAATGGAAAGTTATTAAGTTACCATTTTTATGATATGGTAAGTGCTCAGGAGTTTTAAGTTAAGTTCTTCCATGCTACTGTATCTCACCCACATTGAATTTGTGGAAGATCACAAACAAGAGGTTTTCTTCAGAGGGAAGTTCTCGATCCTGCAGTGCACCAGGATTCACTGGCTGATTGGTGGCAGGTATTTGAAAATAACATCAAGTCAGATAAGTTAAGACGGAGCAAAAGAGTAGATATACAATGAGTGCTTCATCACTCGTAACAAAGCCAAGATGTGTGTTAAACAAAGTTTCTTTGTCATTTTTACATCTACTCAGAATAATTTGACAAGACTGACCCAGTTTATCAGAAATGAAGAGACTTGTGTGGGTGTGTTTTTGAGCAGCCAGTCAGTGATGATGATGATGATGGATGAGATATTCATCAGTTTGACACAGTCAACTTACAGTGTATTCATTACCACCTCAACTATCCTCAACCCTTGAGTCTCTTGAAGTCTCTTTATTTCTCCATTAGGCCTTAAAACATAAATTCTAAGGGGCAAAAAATGTCCTTAGGCTGCCTGTGTAAGTCATGTAGGCCATATGTATTAATTGTTAACCTGATATTATTAGAATGAGTGTATTTATGATAAAAACATAGGCCTATATTGAACAACATATTCAGCTGCAGAAAAGTGTTATTACTTTGAGGACTCTGAGGAGACGGTTATTGACCCTCCTCTTGTTTTTTTGGCTGGAGATTCCCCTTCATGTTGATCCACTCTCATGTTTAGTCTCATAATTCATGTGTAGCGTGGCAACCAGCCACAGTTTGTCTCAGAGACATGTGTTTCTCTTACACCAGGGTGTCAAGTGCCACACAGCACACAAACTAAATCATTTATCACATGTCTGTCTGTACTTGACACACACGCAGTCTCACTCTGACAACAAAGCAAAAGCCAGATGTGGTTTGAGCTCAGGGCAGCTACAATGGCCCATCTAAAAACATCTAATTACTAAGACAACTGCTCCAAACAGCGAAACAATGTTGAAAACTGAAGTACACTATGGGCTTTGTCCTCACCGTTTGCTCAAAATCACCATTCTAGTTCTTAGAGTTCCCAGGGGTATAGCTTGGGCTCATGTGAAGCTACATCAAAGCTGAAAATATATTGGCCCTGACCTGCCCTGTCCCTCCAGGATCCAGCATGTTTTCTGTGTTGTCCATCACTGCCACGGCCCACTGCTCGCTCTAAGTCCCAAAGGGACTCGCAAAGACGTTAGCTGACATTTCTGCTTTTAGCATTTAGCAGAACATCAGTGACTTGACTGCTGGGTTTTTGGATGAGCTCTAATGTAGGGTCACTGTGTGCATGCACGGAAAAAGGAGAGCTTCATCCTCTGCGATGTGTCTTTGCCAGTGGGTGTTGACCCCCACAATGTAGAGTCCTGTTTTTGTTGAGGGGCCAGGCTGTGGATGGGCCCTCTGTGTTGTGTAAGCAAGAGATTAAAAGCCCTGCCTCAGTGGAGTACAGAAAAATTCCCATCCAGCCGGCCCTGTCACACTGACACTGCCGGCTAGACTAAAAAAAAAAGGGCGAGCGCTGTGCTTTTTGAGTGACTTGCTGTAAGTCACGCCACTTCTGAGGCCCTGTCACCACTGCTGTTCACAGCAGCTAGTGTTGTAGACCCAGTATTAGTTTATCCACAGGTGACAACACATTCTATGAGTAAGGTGATAGCAGCATGTCCATATATTTATTGCCATATACTCACACCTCTGTGTCTTTGGACAAAACATTTTATGTGTTGACTTACCAACACAGACCTATGATGGTAATAGCAGCATGTCTATATATTTATTGCCATATACTCACACCTCTTTCTTTGTGTCTCTGGATCACACACTTCCTGATAAACCAGCTGGACTGCTGAGATGCCCTGTCACCACTACCTCTGTTTTGTTTTTTTACCTGGGCTACTATCACTTTAGGTTATGCAATCATACAGTATGATTTTATAACATGTCTTCACTTGTATTGTTTTGGTCTTCCTGAAATCTGAAGCAAGGTATTCCAACATCTACAACAGCTTCTGCTTCTAGTTAAGTTGTACACACATCTTTTTGGAAAATACTTATCTTGTGCTATGATACTATGATATAAGTACCAATACCATAACATGATAGAAATCTAAGGCCTACCATCTATTGGTGGTTCGGGCCAATTTGATCTTAATTGGGTGCCATTGATTCCTGTGATTAATATGGTAAACATTTTGGGTTAGCCATCACCAGAAATTCCATTCTGGTTATATTATTGATCAACAAATTCTCAAATGATTTCTTATAAACTAATAATCCAGCAAAAATTGTATCCTGCTAAATATATCATATCATTCAAAATCTAAAATCATTTTGATAGATGTCAAATCATTTAAGTTTAAAGTTGAGAGACTGATATGTGCTCCTGACTCAAAGTTGAAGAAATCAGAAAACTAATTGTGCCACACAGAAATGATTCGCGAATCTGAGATACATTCAAAATAATTATACAAGTTACATCTCTCACTATTCTTGCACAATGCATGGACATTATTGACATTTAACTTTTAATGCCCTAACAATACCACAATATGTTGAAATAGAGTTACACTATGATATAGGATTTCAGCAGTATTGCCCACCCCTAGCAATGGATTTGAAGATGCCTCTCATATTCCCTGTCAGAATGAGATGAGAACCTGTACTATAAATCAGTGTCTAGCTTAACTACACCTGAATGTTTCTGTCCTCTGTCGTAACCACTGCTAAGAAGACGACATGTAAATCCACTGACGTTTAGCAGATTTACAACTCAGTGCAATTGATTTTTCAGGGCAGGGCCAATCATGCTGTAATTAGTCATCTATCTGTGACACATCTCAGAATCATTAACCAGAATGCGATGGCCCTGACTACGACCAACCCTAAACCAACTGAAATTGCAAAGCCTTATAGTTCTTACATCGATCCACACCTGTATGACTACAGTGTATTCACTATTGTTTTACTGTCTGGACAGCACTGACACAGTGGCCTTCTGCCTGGCTCTGGCTTATTTGCACAGGTGTTAGTGAATTATTTGCTGTCTGTAATAATCTGTAGTCTGTTGATTAGCAAATGAGTAAGTGTACGCCTGCATTACATAACAGCCCTGCAACCAGTTCTCAGTACAATGTAGATGTGCTTGTGCTGGTTTCATTTGGACTGTCTCTTTGAGTCAGTCCAGTGTTTTAATTTTACACATTCTAGGAATCATAGTGTAATTTGTTTTATATTTTAATATCTTTGTGTTAGTATAATTAACCAACACTAGCCAGAGATTTGTAGTTTGTCTCAAACTATACTTTCCTCTGTGTCTCTTTTCTGGGATTGCTATTCATAACTACTTATTGAAGACAAATGTTTTCTAACTTCAAATGTTCACTCTCATGTACCGAACTTTATCACACCATTCTGAACACATTCACCCAGAGTACAGGCCTCTTATGAATTGTCTTCATCATCCTCTGGTAATGTTCCTTCTTTTGTGGGTTGTTGTGTGGGTGCGCATGTGCTGCTGACCCACATAAATCTCATCACCCTCGGAGGCTGTTGAATATGCTCTGTGAGACTGGAGGTCTGGCCAGAGGGAGATGGTTTGTAAATCGTAGCAAAATGGATGACACCAGGAATTAATCCTGATGATGTTATTCAAAACAAATGCAACATAAACTCTGGCTGCACTTAAACTACAGCTATAAATAAAAGAGGAAGAAAATGATGTGGAATCAGTCCTGATGTTGTAACCAAAAAAGCAGAAAAGAAAACATATGTTTGTTTTCTAGAGCAGAACTATGAGAAGCGTCAGAGAGATTCCTCTTTTTTATTGACACATTAAGAGCATAAATGAGTAGGGCAATGGCAGATTAATAACTTCCCCCCAAAAAATGTTTGGGGTGTCCGACCCCTACTTGAGCCCCGACATTTTTGGATATTATGGGCACCAGCAGTTTAAACAATGAAGTAGATTGCCCAGAACCCTTTCCTGGGTATATAAACTCTAGTGTACAATCAAGGTTTCAGAGTAATACTAAAGTTCCCTTTTGCACTTTTCAACCTGCAAATTACACAAGTGGTGTGAACAAGCAGTAGGTAAAGCAGAAACAATTCAACCAAAGGTCACATGTAAAAATGGAAAGTACTGACTAACCAACTGCAGACAACAGTGCTTTTAGGGGAAGGTATGTATACAAGGTCCGACTTGAGGCCTGAGCTGTGGGGTTTAAATTGATTTCTTGTTTTACTGTCCTCCTCATCCTGTTATAGACAAAACAGAAAGTTGGAATACTGACAGTGTTGTTAATAAAATGTCAGTGACCAAGAATCAGATTTATATTGAGTCATTTGCACTTTCTACTACAGTGATGAATGACTGCCGTTTTTTCAAAACTGTAAGTCACTAAAAGCAGTGCTTTGCAGTCAGAAAACCACTCTGTTTCAAATCATCACCACTTAACAGTTAAGTCAAAAAGCTCTTCATGGATGATTGCTTAGGTATTCAATTTCTAAATGTGGTAAATCAATACTTGAGTCTACGATGGCCCTGTTTGCACCATAATACTTGACCGATGATTGTTCTCTTCTCTCCTTAGCTGGATCTCAGCCAGCCTCTGGAGGAGCAGGGTCCACTGGATGTCATCATCCACAAACTGACTGACCTCATCCTGGAGGCTGATCAGAATGATTCACAGGCTGTGCTGCTCGTTCAAAGAGTACAGGTATGCAACTCCGTCTGCCAATGCTTCCCCTTAGTATTCACAAGTAGATTACATTTTAACCGTGTGGTCCCAGTAAAAGTTGTTGCTCCCTCATCTTGAAAAGTCTTGGAGCTGTGCACAAAATTTTGAAAATGTATGATAAATAGCTTTGTATGATCAACTTTTGGTGTGCGTTCTTTCCTTGGAAACGGTGATAAAATAATGTCAAATATCCATTTACTAGATTTAAATGCACATTCAACCATTCTCCTGGCTTTCACCAAAAAATATCTCCTAGTAATGAGTATTGAACCTCAATAATTATTTATTATTGACTGACATGTGGCATCAGCACCAGTTTTAACTGTGTAGTACCAAAAGCTGGTATGAAAACTCTAGTCAAATATATTATTTTTGATTTATTACTAGTTTCTGTTTATAAAGTAATGCCTAATTTTTACATATATGCAAAATGTAGTGTCTCTGTGTGTTTTTGCTAGATTTAGCATTAAAGAAGTATGGAATCTTTGTGAAATAAAATGTTTGAAGCCTAACATTTTTCAAAGTAATGTAACAATTTATTTGAAATTATACCTGGTTGGGTCTTGCACAATCCACTACAGTGCATTACTCATTGATCATATGGCCCTGTCACTGTCAGCACACATGATTATGAACATTGAGTAAGACCTACAGATGCGGTTTTGTAAATGGAAATAGAAGCCTAGAAACTCTGGATGGTACTGTTTATGACACAGCGGTGCCACTGCTATAGCCAATTAAGATTTATGGATGAATGTTCTGTTTACTGTAATAAATGTCCCAGTTCAAGGAATCAGACAGACAGGCCTAAGATCCATGACTCGGTTTACAGGAACATTTAATACATTAGCAGCTATATTTGAGCATATGAACGCTGTCACTGAAAGTTCTTAAATCCCTTTTCCTTATTCTCCATAAAGTGAGAAACATCTCATGCACAGCAGGTCATAGCTCCAAATGTGGTACTGTGAGCACACTTCAAAAAAGTGTTGTGGGAATATGTGCGTCTGTGTATTCATTAATCTGGTAGTGCTATGAATGATGCAAAATTAATTTTATCCCACCAGCTCTCTTTCTCTTTCTCTTTCTGGATGACTCAGTGGAGCTGTAATCATGATCAGCGTCATGCAATCCTGTCAACATGTTCCTGACTGCTCAATTAGGAAGGACAAACAGGATGTCAGTGTGAGGCAATCACAGAAATAGCACAGCATGGTCAATATTAACACATGGCTGCATTTGCACACTTTTCTGGTAGACCAGGCCATTTTGAAACAAGTGCACATGCTTTTTTTTTTTAGTGAAGCACTTTGACAAAAAACAATACTTGTTGACAAAACAGTGGAGGTTCTTACAAATGTTTTAGTTGGTATAAAAACACTACCACACATTTCCAGTTCCATATTTTTCAGTCACGAGTGAGATGTGCAGGGTTTTTATTGGATCAACTAAGGAGAATCATAATGTCCGATTTGTCTATTGTCGTGTACTAACTAATAATTAGCCTGATCATTTCCAGCAACTGGCAGGTTTCCTCTTTCACACATCAGAGGTAAACTTGAACAGCCACAGCCTCACTTAAAACAAGCACACACACATTTCTGCATTGTTAGAGAAGGTGAGATGAGTCAATGTAATGCATGAGAAACAAAAAAAGGCAACATGCATAGTTCAATAAGTAGTTCACCACAACCTTACACTTACATATTTTGAAATATAAATTAAGATCATATGGTAGGCATTACTTCCTTATTACACTACCATGAAGCCAGAAAATGACATCATATAATTTAGTTATGCATCAGCTTTTTCAACCAATTCGAAAGGAAAAACAAACTTATTGTAATAATGGTGACATTATGAAATGACATTGCAACAATATATATCTGATTTAAAACCTCTGTTTTGTGGCTCAGTCCTGCCTGTACCGCTTCAGTACTGGCTATTTACCTGTACACAGCTGTCATCTGTGGTTACATTTCTGTTGGCATTTGCCCCTTTCTAATGTCACATTGCTTTGATCATAAATAACCTTTTGTGTGATGGAGGGAATAAGCCTTCCCCTCTAAAATGGCTTTTATTTAAAACAAAATGTCAGACTGGGATGCACTCTGGTGATTCAGTAACCTGAGGTGTTAGCCGTGTGCACAGCAGACTTATCATTTACAGATTATGATTATTGGTTTATTTATAATGTTTAAAAAAAAAATTGTAGTAATGTGTGTTGAAAGCTGAGATTTAAAGAACTAAATAAATGTTATGACCTTAATAACTTTTGTTATTGTAAGCTACCTGCAAATTATCTGAAATATTAACCGATTTGAACAATACATAAAAGTTGTGCATTTTATGAATGTCCTTGACTCCTTTTTATTTAGAGATATTTATAATAAAGTTTATAGTATAGATAACTAAATCTTAGGAGACATTTACAATTGCTATTTTTTATATAAATATTGGTAGACATGTTATTGTATTAGCCTTGCTGCCAAATGAGTGAAGGTTTGTTACACACATAAACTAGATGTTGTGGACTGAATCGCATCTGTAGGGTCGAGGTTAGTGTAAGTGCTAAAAAAAAAATTCTGCCTGTGGCATCACAGACATGATTTCCATCCAATAGCACACTTTAGATCCTCCTTTTCCCTGAGAAACCTCTTTTCCCGATGGAAACAGATCTGCCCTGAAAAATGAGCAGCAAATGCGCAGCAGTTACACCCACACCGGCATACGCCTGGCCCTCTTAACACCAGCTCTCCTTGTGTCTGTCTTTACTGCACTGAGATACAGAAAACAGCTAGTGACCGTTCTTATCACCAGAGTATTCCTCTCAAGTCCTGGAAGATTAGTTTGGATTTTTTTTTTTTGGCGACAGCATGTTTGACTTACGTAACCGCTCAACAGGCTTTGATCAGCGTTGTCCGTTAGATCCAATGCAAATACTAAAGATGGATCCTGCATGTCAAAGTGAAGGCATTTGTTTACATGTTGTGTGTAAAACAGTATTAGTCTTTGTCTGAACAAGGGTCAGTTCACAAATGGGCATTTTCCCCCCCTGTATGTGCGTGTTTGAAGTCTGACATTGCTGCGTGTGTTTAATTTCATGCAACCCAGTGTGACAGGGGAGCTGTGGTGTTTTACAGAGCTGTGATGTGAGCAGGCAGGCTGTTTGTGTAATGTGCAGGCCAGCCAGCTCCACCTGACAGCGTCTGTGAGTCAGTAAAAATTGCTTCGGAAGGAGTGGTTGGCAGAGAAATCCACAGCAGAGATGGAGATGTGGAGAGAGTGGAGAGCTGCTGAGAGGAGGTCGTACAGGGACAGAGTGAGCAGAGAGGAGAGAAAAGGAGTTATGTAAAATAGGAAACCTCAGGCTGACCCAACAGCCAGCCATGCAGAGATGTAGTGATGTAACCTACACAGATCCTGTGGCATATATCTCTTGCTCACACACACACACACACAAATCTATCTTTGTGAGGACACTCGTTGATGAAGTGTGCTCCCTCGGCCCTGCCATTAACCTTAACCATCACTAAACACCAACCCAAACCTAACTCTGACCTAAACCTTAACACATAGTCTTTATCATATCACCCCAATTGTCCTCACTGTGTCAGGTCTATAACTTAAACTGGTCCTTTCAAAGATAGAAGTACAAGTACACCAATGCACACACCCATACAGAGTGAGGTACGATGACCCCTTCACCTCACTGTTTGTATGTGTAATTTGCTCACTTCACTATGTTTGTTTAACGTTCCTAAACCGTCCCTATATGTTTTTGTGTGTCATGTATCACAGCAGATGGTTTCACATGGTGTTCAGCCTCAATCTGTGGTTTGCCTATTCGCACACTTAGGAATATACAGTGTGTCCAGGAGTGCAACTAATGACTGTTTCTGTTACTGATTACTCTGTCAGTTTTATTTTTTTGATGAGCCGATTAATACGTCTGAAAAATGTCACAAAGGACCAGGGAAATGTGTTCTGATAATGTCAAACCTCTGTTAACACTTGACCCTTGATCGTGACTATTAATTTGTCTAATCTGATACAGTCAAAGATAAATTGAACACGCACTGGATTTAGTGCTGCAGAAGAGTTTTGATCATTGATCATCAATCAACAAGTATTTGCAGCTACTTGTGTCTTTAGGTTGGCTAATCATGACAGAACAAGTATTGGACAGAATTTTGTGCTGTTAATTTTTTTATATGATCATAAATACTGTTGAAAAAGTTACTTAAAGTGTTCATGAAATGTTTATGTTTCAGGACTATATTGATGCCCACCCTGAGACCATCGTTCTGGACCCCCTCCCAGCCATCCGAACTCTGCTGGACCGCTGCAAGTCCTACCAGCTGATTCACAGGATAGAGAGCTGTATGCAAGGTGAGACATTCAGAGGTGTGGTTCGGTCAGACAATGACTTTTATATATATATATATATATATATATATATATATATAAACTCGAGACCAAATCAATCATGGAACACTGACCAATGACCAGTACTGAGCGAAGTAAGACTAAACATCAGAAATGGAGGGAGCTATCGCATCATCCAATTATGTGTTCCCACTGTTCTGCTGAAGTTCTCCACAGAAGAGATGTTACATTGTTTTTTGTCAGTACAGTTGAGAAATAACCAGTTTCAACCTGTCCTTTATTGCATTGTCGTCATGTCACAAGCGTAGTAGTGCAAATGTATTTTTCAGGGCTTTTACTGTGAATAGAATCAGTACACAGTGTGTAATGGCTCAAATCAATTAGACAACATTAGTGGTTCTTTCTGTTCCTCTGCCAGTCTTCAGAATTATATAAAAGCGGTTGTCTCAAATAATAAATGGAAAAATAAAAACAATAACTCTTAATTCCAAGAAGATGGCCGTCCACCTTACTTAATGTGTCTAATGCTATTAAGAGCATGGAGTTGTGGTAACTGGAGGATCTCTGTCTTTCCTCCTCACTTCCAGACGGAACACATGGTTAAAATACGACCCTCTCAATTGAATTATGTTTCTCGATACTTCCGAGCCGATGTTTAATTCCTGCCGGCAGAGCGCCATGCTGATATCCTAATTCCTCCGCTTCTTTCATAATGACAAAAGGACCTCTCTGTCTCCTATTTCCACCTGTGTGAACCCACTATGAACTTGGCTCTGTGCATCTCTCATTGATGGATCAGTATTTGCCTTTAAGTCGATCCAGCAACACGTTCCCCTGTCGCTGAGCACATAAAACTAATCAACAGACAATGACTTTTTGGCCGAAGGCAGAGGGATGTAGTGATGACAGGAGCACATTCCCTACACACACACTGTAAACACACCTGTGACTCATCCACATTTCCTTTTCCCCCCTTACATGGCAGGGAACGTAAACCTTTTAAGTAATACTTCACAGAGCATCCGTGACTCTGCGAGGGGCTGCGGTCTGGTGTTAGAGCCACGGATCAGAGGCGTTCTGCGTGTCGACAGTGTCAGGGGTTTCTTAAAATAGAACGGCAAGAAGACGTCTTTTTATCCAAACAGACACGATGGCTGTTACGCAACAACGGGTATAAGCTGTGTTGCTCTGTCACTGTGTGTGTTTGGTTTGAAGAAGAGGGTGGCTCGTTTGCTGCATTTATTGGCAGCATAAGCTTTTTTTTTTTCCCCCTCCACTCTTCTCCCATTAATGCAAGTGCACTTAGCCCTGCATACCAAACCTCCCTGACAATTGTAGTCATTTAAGACACAAGCAGAGTGTAAGCCATTATAATCCTAGACCATACCAACACGATTATAGGAAAAACACCATGTGACCAAGGACAAATGTACTTTCTCCTGACAGCGAGTTCAAGAACTGGGTTATGGCGAGAGTAAAATTGAGAATGAAGTGTGGAAAGTCTACCTTGCTTTCTTAGGCACAGGCACTTCCTCCTTATCAGCGGCGAGCACGGAGTCCTGGAGCAGCTGCCAAGGCAACGCAGCACTAAAAGGCCACAGAGAGCCTGCCATGCCTCACAGTCTCCATGACTCAGAATAGTCCTCAATAGGAGGAAGCACTTGAGGTGTGCTTGTGTTTTCTCTGGAAAAGCCAGTGTTGTTTTATCACTCGAGTGCTGTCTCTGTGTCAACCGTCCTAGTCACAGCACATTTAGCCGTTCTGTACTGAATTGTTTAAATTAATATAAACTTGCAAAAAGAATTAGCTCACCTTATTGTATGTTTAATATAAAATAGCCAGACAAGGGCCACAGGAGCACTAATGGATCAGTGTCACTGAATCATATGCTGCTCTGTTGTCTGACTCGGTTTTGTGTTTACTATGCGAGCCAGAGCAAGGTAACTGTTTATATAACTTAGTGGAATCCACTGGTTCCTGTGTATACATGACTTTTGATATCTGACTGTTTTTGGAGACAGAAACAGTCGTCAAGTCAACTCTTCTATAAAAAGAGTCTCTGTGCCTTAAGCGGCGTCCTCAAGATAAAAGAATTCTTCCAAAAACATGCAGATTCCTCTGGATCAAACTGAAACTTCTTGCAGCATGAGCATATTAAGTAGGCTGTCTTGAGATCCCTGTGCTAATAATAATCCAAACCAATGGAGCAAGTGTCCTGTTTATGAAAGTGTTGAATATTATGTCATAAATGCACAAAGACAAATGTTATGAGACATTTTAGGAGCTAAACACTCTTCCAGGTCAATGTAGCCAAGAGGATTTTCCAGTTTAGGTAAGAGATTTCCTGCCTGTCAGCTACAACCGTACCTCAACACCGCCATTAGATGATGGATATCTCATGAAAGGAGCATCGGATTTACCTTGTGTGAGAAAAGAGTCAAATTTTTCCTTTCAAAATAATTGTAATTGGAGCGTAAGCCTCTTACTGTGCGATATTTAGTATCACTGCTCTCCGGGCAATGCTGTGTTTGGAGTTCAATTTGAAATATTAAATATTCTGCTGCTTTGCCTCGGAGGGACGCAGGGCCAGCGGCGCGAGAGGATGCTGGGGTTTCTAGGAAACAAGCTCTAAATAGCAACTGGAGAGTCAAGCCTTCCACCTAAACAGCAAAGTATTATACAAAGCTTCATGTAAGTCAGCGTTCTGTTGTGAACTGATCCGAATCTTAGGGCCTGTTAATGAATTTCCTCCTTTCTTTTCACCCTCAGGCACATCAGTCATCGCCTTTAAAAGTGGAGTTATTTATTTGCATGCATGATTATGATGTAACAGCATGGACAGATGAGGAAACACGGCAATGTTGCCATTAGATAAAAGAAGAGGAGAGAAAAACAGCAGTGTTACGGAATAATGACAATTAAAAAGGATCTCATCGTGGAGTCCCTAAACATCGTCCTCGGCACCGCTGGGTCTGCTGCGAGCACGCAGTGTTTAGACAGAGCTAGAGATTGATCCTCCTCACCCTCCCCTCCACCCGCTTATCCGCGAGGCATCAACTACAGCAAAGCATGCACACTATTACAAACTTGGCCACACGTCCTTATCCACCATTCCTTCCCTCTTTATTATAAATCCTTAACTTGGAGCTCAAAATATTTTCCGTCTGACAAGGTTTAGGTCTTTTGAGGGCTTTTGTTTGACAAAACGTAACACCATCAGTCTTTGGGAACTCAGTGATGTAATGGGGATATTTATCCTGCCAGACTGTTTTCTGAAAGACATTATGCTGCTATTCCCGTCCTGTTAAAATAACATCGGCATGACAAACATGGTTGCAGCAGAGATGACTGATGGGTAACCCTCCAGGCTTCCCGCTCCAGAAACTGACTGGTGGCAGAGCCAACACTGGAACAGACCCAACTGTACAGTCAAAGGTTACAGAGCACACGTAACTGTCACGCAAATAATAGAAACATCTGAACCATGCAAGATCTGTTTCGGCTTGCCTTGGTGATGCAGATTAATTCTTCTTAGTAAAATCAAGTGTTCCTATTAGGAAATTAGTTTTGTTCTTAGTGGTCAAAGCACATGTTCAGCTGCACTGGAGCACTTCTGCATCATGAGGCGAGGTCGTGTTTTTTTTCAAGACAACATCACGATGTGGAAAGTTAAAGGATTATTCAAAGTTATTATGTCTAAGGTCTTATTTTCATAGTCAAAGTCATTGCTGAGTTATGAAAACATTGAGACACTGTGACATAAAGTCAGACTGTTTATAAATATAGTAAACAGGATGAGCCAGATTATCTTTACTAGGAAGAGTGAAAGGGATAACAGAAAAAAAGCTGATGTACAGTTTGATAAGATAAGACAGAGACAAAGTGCATTCGAATATATTGCACATATGATTTAAACATACACAGTTTATAAAATGAAAAGTATAAATATATATTTATCAGTGAGGTACAAATGAAAGAGTTGGATAATAGTTAATGTTATAGACAATATAGATTCTCCCTCAGGTAAGTATGGCACACAGTGACTATTATTTAAAAGCAGTATGTTCATTGGAAATCCTCTTTGTTCTGTTGGACATGTTCTTTATTACATTTTGCCAGGTAATTCTCTCAATTTAATACATAATTTATTATTATTATGAAAAATATTGTAAAATACTCATTGTAGTTTCCAAAGAAATACAAAAGCTATTCAAATTGTTCTCCTACATTCGTAAGGTTGAACCTTTGCCGCTATAAATAAAATAGTGTATGTGTAATACTATGCTAGTATTATAGACCAATATTGGTATAATATTATAACTGCATCAATAAGCTGGAGTTATCCTTCAGTGATGCATCTTTCATAACAGATACAGCCTGTTTTTGCAGATTTTCCTGGTACATACCTGGTTTTCAATAATTGTGTGTGTATGCACTGTATCTGTGTGTTGTGGGAGCTGTAAAAGTCTGTGGGGCCCCATGCACAGTTCAGCACTGTAGTTAATGTAGGCAAATGAGATTCTCCTGACCTCAGCACTAGCGGGAGCAGAGAGCGCCATCACTGCTGAGGCCCACAGCACACAAAGGCCGGCATGTTTCTATTGTGTTTTTGTCATTAGTAATTTGCCAGCTCTCGGTTTAGCCCCCACACTGACTTCCTGTGGTGATATCTCCAACCAGCTCCCTTATCACCCCCGCATACTATTGTAGAGGGGAAATTACAGAAGGCACCACATTAATAAAGACGTGTCCCGAGCCCTGATATGGTAAAGTCTGACGGAGCTGCAGGATGTTTGTTATTTTTCAATCTTATCGGAACTGAGCGACCTGCCGCTACAGGAAGTGACATAAAAACACATCATAGTCAAACATGATGTAAACGAACATGATGTGGTGGAGGTAGGTGAGAGAGAGAGAGGCTGTCTGTTCATCCTGATTTAAGTTGTTTAATTAAGGTTTGACCCACTCTGTGCAGTTGTTTTTCCGGTTTTGTTTGCTGCCAAGTGTGTTCAGTCACACCTGTCAGGCATGTAGCTGACTAATGCCCTGCTGGTTTGACTTGTCCTCATGACAATGTGTCATCCTGTATTTCAGCATTTTTCTCTGTGTGTTTTGGGCTTGTGTGTTGTCTGGGAGGAGCAGACAGGCCTGGCAGCTTTCCTCTTTGTTGATTTGAGCAGGTCATTTTTCCTCAGAGCCCCGATGGCCTCTGTTGTGTTTGTTGCCTAAACGTACGTGTGTGTGTGTGTGTGTGTGTGTGTGTGTGTGTGTGTGTGTGTGTGTGTGTGTGTGTGTGTGTGTGTGTGTGTGTGTGTGTGTGTGTGTGTGTGTGTGTGTGTGTGTGTGTGTGTGTGTGTGTGTGTGTGTGTTGGAAGAGTTGATCAACAGATAATTGATGGACTGAATAAAACGAGTAGTCACAATAGACTCTGGATGTTTTTGAACCTCCTTTTAGGAGGTTATGTTTTCAACTAAATGTTTTTATATTAGTCACCAGCGTTACACAAAAACTACTGGACGCAGTACCATGAAACTTGGTGGAAGGATGCGGTATGAGTAGGGGAAGAACCCATTCAATTCTGGTGCCGGACAAAGGGACGTTTTTGGACTTTTTCAACAATTTGCAAAAGAAAAATTAATGAATTTCAATGGGAAAATATTTGGTGTTTTGAGGAAACTGATATCTATGAGCGAATGAAATTTGTTGCAGCTTGATTGAATTTAAGGGGACTGTTGGGTGGTGTAATAAGTGCAGCCCTAGTGTAATGTATTCCACACTTAAACATGACTGCTTCTACTTCACTTTCTTTTTGGAGCTTCATTCTCCATCTCTTAACTTATCAATCCTCCTTTTGTTCTTTACTTCCCTTTTTATTAGATAAGAGGATTTGCTCTCCTCCATTCATGGTCCTGAACTCTGAGTGCAGCCCAGATGTGCTGGAGCAGATCAGGAGACAAGGACTCACATTCCCCTTCAGTGAGTATAACTACCTCATATTATAGATACTGAGGAGTCCTTACAAACTGTTAAGACTCGTATTGTGATCTTAAATGCTAATAATACAGATACTACAGAATTATTGATACCACTTTTAACACAAGGCCTTAGTGTCATTACCCTTCCATTACTGTTTTGTCTTGCTTCAAGTTAGTTTACCTTGTTAAGTCTCTCTTTGTCTCTCCTCGCCTTCATTCCCTCCTCAGTTTGCAAAACACGGGTGGCTCATGGCACCAACTCCCACGAGGTAAGAGGCCACAGGGCTTACAGGTCATTCACACCCTCCACAGTTTGCTTTGTGTAAGCAGTAACACTCCTGTCCTGTCACAAGATCATCATTTAGCTCCAGTTCAAACAACGCACATCAGATAAAAGTTCTGTACCTCATGTATTTCAGCTGAAATCAATACGCTTGTCAGGCTGGACAAACACTCTGCATTCCTCCATATTCACAGCATTGAATTTAGTTAGATTTTAACCAGACTTGTGTGTCAGTGGTGTTTTTTTTTTTTTTTTAATATATCATTCACCGTGTGTCCTCCTGTACATAGATGGCCATTATCTTCAGTGAAGAGGACCTGAAGGACGTGAAGCCTCCGTGTGTGATCCAGAGCTTCATCAACCACAACGCAGTGCTCTACAAGGTGTTTGTGGTGGGCGACTCCTACTCCGTGGTGGAGAGACCTTCGCTGAAGAACTTCCCTGCTGGTCCAGCAGGTGAGGAGACAGGACACAGAGTGGCAGAAGAAGAGACGGGTAGGGAAGTCCAAGGACCGCCAACAGCCGCGCAGGCCCGACTGCACAAGTTGCACAGCCTCGTCAAATTACCCAATAAAAGATCTAATAAAAGGCTTTATAGTCCCTGTGATTGGACTTCTTCGCCCTTTTACGGGGTGCAGCAGAGTGCAATTAATGTTTGCCCTATTCGTTCCTGCTGTAGAAAATATACACGCTGCGTTTTTCTTCATACACGTCATGACCCTTACCCGTAATGTGACTTTGAGTACAGGGTTGTCCCTGACACAGATGACTGTGTATGATAAAAGCAGAGGCCCTCATGCAAACTAGTTTCACCATCAGTGCAGTCGTCTACTTTGTCTAGAGAACAGTTGCTTTCGTTGTGGAATGCTGAGTGGCACGGCAGAAAAGCTCGGCTCTCGTCCAACACATAGCAACATACCTCAGCCACACATCTGCAGAGTTCAGATCATTGTGCTCTGCAGTCTTGAGCTGTACATTGTGTCTTGTATGTGGAAAGTGGATGGACGAGTGGGGTGTGGCAAAAAGAGATGCAGCGGCACTTGGTTGGAAAGAATTTGACAATAAAGGTGTGAGAGCATTAACTGGTGTTTTGTTAATACATTCTAGGAATGAAAGACTCCATCTGCCTCACCCTTCATTACTACGAGCCGAGGGGCGTATTTATTTGAACAGTGATGGGATTTACTTGTTCCCTCCGTTCCCCCACCCGTCATCCGCCCCCATAACGTTCTCTAATGTTAATCATTACAGTGATAACAAAGAAAAAAGGTGCCATAAATTAAGCAATCCATCCTGTTACATTTATCACTGCTTCAAAGAAACCCCCACCCCCCGTCTGACGCCAACAGCTAACATGTTGTTCTGAGGTGATAGAATTATGACTGAAAGGTTTAAAGGTCCAGAGGCTTCACCCCAGGTTGCTTCAAGTTTCAGTCTCTTTACACTCTGTGTCAAAATCAGTAAATCAAGACGTTAATTCAGGCCTGATCGCTATGTAACCTACTCAGCTTTGCTGCCACCTAGTGCCTCAGATGGGAAATATCACATGCATGTGAAGTTGCTGTAAATTTCTGCTTAACTTTTTTTCCGTCTCTTTCGGTTTCAGACAGGAAAGCCATTTTCTTCAACAGCCACAATGTTTCCAAGCCAGAGTCGTCCTCAGACTTGAACTCAGTACGTCTAAAAAATATCACTGACTGTAACCCGACGTAATTTAAAAATGATTTTTAACCGATATGATTAAATATTGTTCCCTTTTCTCAGAGAGAGAATGTTGAGGGAGTGTCTCAGCCACCCAGTGATGATGTCATCAGAGAGCTATCCAGGTCCTTGCGGGAGGCACTGGGCGTGTCCCTATTCGGCATCGACGTCATCATCAACAACCAGACAGGCCAACACGCCGTCATTGACATCAATGCATTCCCTGGTATGTGCAGCCTCTCTTCCACAGAGCCGGTTTGTATTCGGTGAAGTCAACTTGTTCATGTTATCGGCACATTAAGGAGAACGTGAGCTCCAGTTCTGTGGTGACCAGGTTCTCACGTGTCGCTCGCAGCGTTGCTGTCTGAGGTGGCAGTGATGTCATTTTCTGTGTGCAGCCAGTTGTGTTGAAATAAATCCATCTCCTTTGTGATCCTGACCCATTTACTGCATCAGCTCTAAATGTGCCTCAGGTTTGTGTTAACATCAAAGACTGTAAATAAAGAGTCTCTCCGCTCCAGGAATAAAGCAAAAATATCCCAGATACAAACGCTGCTATTTTGCTGTGATGAATCTCTGGAGTCAACGTCTGCACAGTTGCAATTAGGGGATGGAGGGTTGAGGTCTTCTGGTTCAATAGGGTGAATACACGAGTCAAGTCTGTTTGTCAGGGTTTGGATTACATTTTTGAAATGATCAGGTTCAGGTGGAGTTCAGTCACATTGGCTGAGCTAGTTTAATTCTTTTAGTTTTTACGCTGCATGTACCTGTAATCAGGGAATTAATTCAAACTTCTTGGGTTAGTGGGTTAATGAGCACTACAACAAACACCAGTGTGATAGGATCGTCCTAAAATGGCAGATAGTAAAATGTATGTAAACACGTTCTTTTACTTTTAGTTTGGGCCATGTTCCATCCTCACCTGTAGGGGGCAGGATTTATAATATGTTTGTGATGTATATGTTTCCAGGTTATGAGGGCGTCCCAGAGTTTTTCAGTCACCTCCTGAACCACATCAGCAGCGTGCTCCAGAGCCACAACCCTGACTTCACCCCCGCCAGCGAGCAGCCCAAAGGCCTGCCAGTGAGCACCACGGTACCCAGCGCTGTCCCGCCCGCCCCGGGCTGCTGCAGCATGCTGGGTAAAGACGCCGGCGGAAGCCCCTGGATCGTGGAGGGCGACGGGGGCCTGAAGGGCCCGCGTCAGAGACTGGGCTGCAACTCGGCTATGTCCCCCAACTTCCAGCAGCACTGTGTCTCCACGATAGCTACCAAGGCTTCCTCTCAGTGACTGATCCCCCAGCCCCCCGCTCCGTTTGACCCCTGAACAAAAAAAAACAAAAACGGATGACAATGGTGACAATAATAATGAATAATAATCATAATAATTATGATGTTAATGATGATAATATATCTAATCAAACAAACCTTTTCCTATATAGTGATTGAAAACGATGGTGATTGGCTGTAAACCTTTTTTCTCTCTGCCTTTTTGTATTTTGCGTTTTGTCTAATGAGACTTAACAGTACTGTAATGTGAACTTTTGGGAACTTTTCCGCCTAATCGCTGATTTTATGTTCTCTCTTGTGTGAGTTCTCTGTAACGAAAGGGTCCAGATGAGGTAGCTAATGGGAAAATGGCCGATTCAGGATGTGCCACTAAATGTGCAATGTATGACCCCTCGTATCTCACGTGCACACAGGTACGCTTACACTGCGACAGACCGTGCCAGTGATGTGTGTTTGTATTCTGGTCAATACCACTGACTCGTCTGCACAGAGTGGGGGTGAGGAGAGGTGACTGGGCATTTGAACACTACAGATCCCGGGCTGCTGCTATGTGACTGTGGCCAAGCGACGTCAGAGGACACGATGAGTGTGAATATGAATGACAAGGCAGTTTGGGGTTTTGTTAGACATTAACAAACAGGTAAGCTGTTTCCTTTCATAGTGCCATCAAATTTAATTCAAGTGTTAAAACACGCTTTCAGAAAAACATCATTCAAAGGTTGAAAAAGACAAAAACGGAGTCTTCGTGACTGCCTGACCAAGTTCTGTTGTCTTTTCTTAAAGATGGTTTATGGCTCATTGAGTTTTACTGTACGTCAGGTCGCACGTTAGTCGCTCCTGTGCTGAAAGACGAGGATCACATTCCTTTTTTGTTGTGTTTTGTGGATACTTTCAGAGAATTCCGTGATTTCTTCCAAATTCCAGAGGGATCTTGTGAGATTTCTCACATCGCTTCATGGTTTTGTCGTCTCCCTATCTAGACTGTCCACGTGTCGTCAGTGCTTTAACCTGTAAACTGAGTAAAACTGCTCACCTGAGGCTCACTGGACCTATCAACAGACCTGCTGTCCAACCAGTTCCTCCAGTAGTTTAACGTGTTTAAATCGGGTCTTATCATTCTGAAGAGGAATTTCTTCAGCTGTATTGTCTCAGTTTTCATCACGCTCGAACCGCTCTTATTACAAAATGCAGTCCTCCCTCAGTTCAATTGGTTCATCTGCTTCAAGCGTTCTACTCCGACGTGTCTTCTGGTCCAGCTGCTGTACTTGTGTCGCATATTAAAACTCATTAGGAGGGGGAAGTGGTGGGAGGAGGTCCAGCTCTTGTTCCCAGTGTTCACTGTGAGATTTTTTTACTTCAATTTTGTTAATATCTTTGTCCTTACATCTACTAAGAGCAACTTTATTTTATTGAGATTTTATGGGGAAAAAAATGTTTTATATAAATTAAATGAAAGCATGTGATGTTTTTGAACAAACAGTGGACATTTACTTGGATAGTAAAATGCTGGCTCTGGTTGTCATGAAGGGACGGAGGGGCTCGTGGTTGCTGGCGTTGTGTCCCTCTAGCATCTAGTGGGAACAACCATCAACCCTTCAGTGCTGATGCAGATCACTGCGTCCCCCTGAGCCCACTTCTTCTTCTTCTCTTGTCCCAGAGAGCTCGTCCTCGCTGATTTTCTTCCCGCTCCCATCGGTATCCGAGACCTCTCACTCGAGATTGTAAATTAAGTGTCACTGCAGCCATCTCACCAGCACCTCTCTGGGACAACAGAATACTCGTGACCTTCTGGAGATTGTTTAGGCATCATCTCGTGAGATTACACGTTTAGGATCTGGTTTTAATCTCCCACAGGGTGAGTGTGGATGTTGAGGTATTGTAACAGGTTCAGGGGAAAGTTTTGCATCTGCTCCCCCGTCATCTAGGTGTTTCCTCACCTACAAGGGGCAAAGTTGAGGATGCGTTCCTGTTCAGATCGGAAAGGCTGATTATCTGTACTCCACTATACTGTCCTATCTTGTGTTCCTAAATGTGCTTCTAAATGGGAAATAAATCGTAGTAATGGTTAATCCGAACCTTGATTATTTCCACAACACAGACGTGGCATCCTTCTCCCGATTTCCACCTGAATGTTTACTTCTTGGGTGTCTTGTACAGTACGTGTATATATGCCTAGGCTTACATCCGTACAGTATGTTGTTTTGTATCAGTTCTGTAATTGAGAGGAATCCACAATTTTGTGACCTTTTTTTAATTAAATGGCCAAAACAACAGGGCAAAATAAACATATGAAACCTCATATCTTGCTGTTTTCTTCAGCTCTGTTCTCTTAATAACTCGTGAGGAAAAAGTGCCCAGCGTTATTTCTTTGAGTTAAATAACATTTCAGTGATGTTTTCAATTTATATCAAGTTGCTTCGGTTCTTATTTATAAATTGTATAAATTCTGTATTATTGAAACCATAATGTAGCTCTTAATACTTTAATTTCTTTCTTCAAACATTCCTTCATTCAGTGCAAAGAGAAAACTGCTGCCATTCTCCACACAGCCTCCAGATGTTTATTGCTTCAGCATTTCGGGAATCTAACATTTCATAGAATTGGACACACTAAGAAAAAGACAGACACATATACACTTTTACAAGTAGGCCAATTGACTCCATACAAAATTATTCAAATAAAAATATATCTTTTCATAATCTCAGTCCTCTGTACAAGTAAAAAAACAGATATATTTACAGGAACACCAAACAAATGACAGTAAAGTGGTTTCTAATGCTTCTTTCAGTTCAGGCCTCTGAGCTGCTGGAATGTTTTTTTTTTAATCACCAAATGTTACTGAGGGTGAAGGTGAAGTGCAGTTGGGTTCGCCAACAGTCCGAGGATGGTGGAGAGACAGTGAAGCTTCTCCTTGACGTGCTCGGGCAACTTTTCGTTCTCTTTATACCTGTGGAGATGGCAGACATGTCTCAGAACATTGTTGTTTGCATGATCCTGCTCAAATCGATCAAAAATAAAAACTAGAATTGATAGAATTGAAATGATTTTGCAGCAGAAAGCTGAGGCTGGTTTCAATATGTACAAATGTCTTAGCTCAGGTGGCTAAATGGAAAAAACTTAGTGTTAAGAAATATCTTGTTCACGTTTCATATTTAGAAATCTTTTGGATCAGTGTTTTGTGTAATTAATCAGCTAATTGACCAAAATACGTGTTTGTTTTTTAACACAATTAATTTATTACTGTTTATTGATGTACACAACCTTTAAACTCAGGCTGTGTGAGGAGAAATAAAACATTTGAAGATCCTACTAGAAATTTCAATGACGGGACTGGTGGACCATTCACAGGGTTAAATACTTGTTATAGCTCCAGCACGTGTCACAGTTTAGGAAGGTTCCTGTAACATTACTCATTATTACTTGATCAGCTGAATCCAAGCTGATAAACACACAAGCATGTTTCATACCTGGTGATCTTCCCCTCTGGAGACGTGTAGGTGATGCAGGACACTCCAGCCTGAACCACCAGCTGAGAGCCGTCATTAAACTGAACCCACACTTCTCCACTCGTCAGCTGCAGAGACAAAAACCAAGAGACCCGCTCTCTAAATCACAAAGATTTTATTTGCAGATCATTTTAATATTGGGTTAATTTATTGACTTATTACCTGAGATGCCCATCCAACATTTGGCACAAATATTGACTTCACCACTTTTCCTGTGCTTTGCACCAGGTCCTGTCGCACAGGGGAGCTTTTCTTACTCACACTGGCTGTGGTGAAATCTGACCCATTGTACGACATCATCTGAAAATAGAATTAAAAACAAATGAAGACAAATCTCAGTGTGACTGTTAAAGCCCGAACGATGTGGGATTTTTGGGGGCCAAAGCTGAAATCAATATTAAGGGATTAATTTCCTATGCCAATATATGGCATTAAACATTTTGGCAATGATTCTTAAGATGTTTCTGTTAATGTTATGTTAATATGTTCATACATCCCAGTGTGAGGTTGTTACACTCACTGAAGGAGTTATCTGTGGAGGTTGAGGAGGTGAGGCTGAATCGAGAGGCACCGTGTGGGGGTGCAGGGTCGACAAGCACGGGGAGTCTGGGTTTGCAGGTCTCCTACGAGGAACAATTACACAAGATGAGGAAAACTGGAAAAAAATGGAGTGTACAAGTGACAGAATCCTCCTCTCACCTGCCGATGGTTATGGGGAAGAAAGGGATGTTCTTGGTGCTGCGCTGCTCCTCCACTGTGATGGCGGCCTCTAGTGACAGACACATGCTGTGGCCCTCATCCGACAGCTCCACGTAGAGCCTGCTCTCTGGGCTCAGGCCACTCAGACCCACCTCCCCCTTCACTGTGTACGACTTCCCACTCTTCTCCACAACTCGCACCAGCTCTGACGTCTTGTGGGTCTTTGCTCCTGCAAGCAACATGTTTATGAAGCGTTATTCATTAGCTCGGTGCGTCTTCTCCCCCGTCAGATCACGTTTAAACACACAGATTAACTCACCATCATAAAAGCAAACCTCCAGGTCTGCGTTGGGAGTGTTCTCCATCAGCATGACCTTAGCGTACTTGGTGTAAAGTGTCACTTTAGGAGTCTTGGATTTCACAAGCTGCACAAACTTGGAGGCGTATTGGTATTTCTTCCAGTATTTTTCTGAGAAAAAAGGATTTCCATAACGATATTAATTCTGTTTTGACATTAGTTGTTATCTACTGTGAAGTGTCCATTTGAGTACCTGGAAGATCGTCATAGCTACAAATGAGAATGTCTTCTGGAGGAGCGGGGGGGCAGTCGAGCACAGGAAAACCCTTTCCATTGTTAGGCTGGTATATTGTCACCTACATGACACAAAAAATGATAATGAGGCACCAACTAAAAGAAGAATTATTATCATGATAGATTATTTTATACCAAAACTCGAATGTGATGATATCTACCCCCCAACAGAAGATCAACAATGAGTCACAGTAATATTCAGAGTGCCACATTGTGAGCTCACCATTGAGCCATCGCAGGAAATCCGAAGGACTTCTTTCACTCTCTCTTGACCACTGTGGTTTTTTAACAACTCCATACACACTTCACCTGTGTCCAAGATGCTCACCTGTATGAAAGACAAGAAAACATCATTTTGAATTTAACAAATAACTGCTCACAGTGAATATTCACAGATATGTTTAAAAACATGAGTAATATCTTACAACAGCATTTTTTGTCTTCTGTCTGATAGGCTTCAGTCTGGCTGCACACAGAGGCAGGATTACGTCTCTCAGCGTTTTCTTCTTCTTGTCTGTGCTGGGTTTGGCTGAAGGAAGTTTCGACTCTCTGCCCTGAAGAGGCTGGAACTCTGCTCCAGGTATATTCTCTCTGTAAGACTCAGGGTTGGAGGAAAGCTGGTGGTGCAGATGGTTCTGGCTGTGGTGTGGATTCACACCTCGGCCCATGGGCTTATCTGACCAGGAGTTGTGAACCCCTAAAGGCCCTCTGCTGCTGCTGCTGCTACTGTGTGTGCTACTGTCTGCTGGCCTCTGTCCAGAGCCTGAGATGAGACAATATTTGTTAAGACTTGCTCAAGCTGGTGGATTTTATCGTTTTTAGAGAGTTTAATGGTTCATTAATCGTTTTAAACCCCTTCAGGTTCAAAGGGTGACTGGAAAAGTCTCTGTGCTTTCAGATTACATCCACTAGCAGCTAAGGATAATTTCATTTATAGACATTTGTTAGCTCCACCAACGAGGTCCAGGAATTTATTTCCCACTTCCTAAACCTTCAAGTTACTAAAAGTTCTGAACTGAAATTAACTCAATCATAAGGCAGAAGAAATAAATCTGAAATCTATCACATATTCCCTGGTGATCAAAAAGTTTTTAAAAAAACACTCTAATTTACCGTCATTATTGAGCCAGTTGGTGACTCCCTCCATGTCCTGAAATTGAAGACTTGGTGGATGTGCCGTCTGTGTCGATAACGAATACCCAGAACTGAAAACCAGTAAAGTGAAATCTGTTAGTCATGTTGAATGTGAAAAATGATTAGAAGATGATTGGAGAGAAGTCTTACTTTGCTGATTGTTTGACAGGAGGAGATGGGAGTCTTCCATGTTCTGAAAATGGGTGTTGGGTGGAGGGCAGGGAGAAGACTGGTCTTCTAACAGCAGTCAGGGTGTCCTCTGAGTGGCATCTCTCCAGCTCGTGACTCGACCCCTGTCCTGACGAACAAGAGCCAGAGCGATCTGAGGAATGAGCCCTCCTCAGGTATCGAGAATGAGGCTGTCCGCCCTCTCCAGCGGGGAAGGCCCTGCTCCTGCCCTCTCTATGAAATCTGTCTGCCGGGTGCTGCACTTGCCACTGGTCTCCGTCTTCAAAACAGGCACTGACGGGTTGACGTGGAAGGCTTGGAATGGGCATCATGCGATTAGGCAGGGCAGGGCCAATCATGTGCCTGGTTCTCCTCTGGAGGCGACTGCTGCTGCTGGCTGAGGTGGAGGAGGTGCAAGCTGTGGAGATGGTGGCGATACCGCTGTCCATGGATCCTTCATCCCCCAGCACCAGCTCCTTGGTCCTGACCAGCAGGCTGCGGGTCATGAACGGGTGGTCAAGCACTGCAGAGAGGCTGGGCCGCTGGGAGGGGTCCCTCTGGAGCAGCTGATGGATCAGATCCTGAGCCTCTAGAGAAATATGATTTGGCATCTCATATTCACCGAGAACCACTTTGGACAAGGTGTGTTTGACTGTGTCTGTGTCAAATGGAGGGCGCCCCATCAGGAAGGCATAGAACATGCACCCCAGTGACCAGACATCGGATTCCAAACCATGAGCGCTGTGAGTAGCCACCTCTGGGGAGATGTAGTTGGGTGTTCCACACATGGTGAAGTGCTTCTCATTTGGGAGTTTGAGCTGAGTGGCCAGACCAAAGTCTGCTATCTTAATGTTCATGTTGCTGGACAGCAGAAGGTTGGACAAGGTCAGATCTCGATGTAAGATGCCGTGAGTATGTAAATACAGCATTCCTTTCACTATTTGATGCATGAAATGTCTCGCTGTGGAACAGAAACAAATATTTAGAGACAGGCAGCACACTAAATAGAGAGCATTTACTGCAACTTAATTCATTATTAATCTTTAAAGTTAAGTTATTCTGCCTGACCTTCATCCTCAGAGAAAGGCATCTTCCGCTCTTTAAGGTACCGAGTCAACTCTCCATTGTGGCACATCTCCAACACCAAGTACACATAGTTGCTGTCCTCAAAGTAGTTGTATAGCTAAAATACAATATATGATATAAATAACACTGCATTTGTTAACATGTCAAAATGAGAAGACAAAAAAATAAAACATTTGACAGGATTTCAGTCTGAAATATTGAAATGATGTGGTCCAGAAAAAATGTGGGAAAAATGAAAATTCACAGCAGTATCTAAACAATGGTTAATAGTTAAGGCTGTAATGATAACCAGCCCGAAGGTGACATTGGGAGAGTGACAATAACACTGAACACAATAAATAACCATGGCAACAACCAGACAAAGCCAATACCCAGACTAAAACACAGATGACTTACTGTACAATGTACATTTACAGGTTTGAATTACTTTGCCTTTAACTTATGCAAGTTTTAAAAAGAGGAAAATCTTAGAATTGATGTCACAAAAAATATATACAAGCGTGATTATGATCCACTGTAACATGAGCTTTGCAAACGTTACCTCGAGTATTGAAGGGTGTTTCAATCGGCAGTGAATTTCCACCTCGTTTGTCACACGCTGGACCATGCTAGCTTTCTGCATCGCTTTTTTGTCAATCTACAGATGGGAGCAACAGACACATAATTACACACCTGCCACCCACAGGATCAACATATAATATGGTACCATGGGGGTTAGTTCAGTTGGCTGATCGTCAATCTGTTGCACATAAAGACATTGAACTCTTCAGACCTCATTAAAGAGGAGGTGAGGGACCAGAAGGATCCCATGGGAGGCAATTAAAGGTCTAAAATTCTAACAGTTCCAGTTCACACTTCAACTTACAGGAGCGGCTATAATTACCTCCTATCACTAACAAAGATGTAAATGGTGGGGAAGGATTCTTACCGTTTTGATGGCAACCTCCATACCCGTTTTTACCGATTTTGCCCGATACACACATGCAAAGGAGCCTTTCCCGAGGAGGGTGAGGACCTTAAA
Organism: Paralichthys olivaceus; assembly: GCF_024713975.1. Taxonomy (NCBI): domain Eukaryota; kingdom Metazoa; phylum Chordata; class Actinopteri; order Pleuronectiformes; family Paralichthyidae; genus Paralichthys; species Paralichthys olivaceus. The sequence continues at coordinate 14,863,794 of NC_091104.1, read as the reverse complement.
ATCCTAAACAAAAAGAGAGGAATAAACATTAAGATTTACAAATGATCAATTGTAAAGTTTAGGTTAGAAATCAACTCTGTGTAGTTCCCAGTACAGGCAAGATTTTTTTTATTTTTTTTTTAAATCAAGATACCTCGATCCTGAGCTCCTGAGCATAAGACACACTTTGCTCTTCGTCCCTGCTGGTTTGCATGTCACCAGAAAGGTTTTGAAAGTAATAGTGAATGACTTGATCAAACATCGTCCCTCTCGCCTGCGACATGCTGGGTGTACAGGAGAGTAGCAGATATAAGCAGACAGTCCGGGGACCCCCAACGAGCTGGCATCGGAGAAATCCTCCCACAACAAACGTTAACTGTCAGACAAAGCCACAACACCTGACGCTGTCATATGGCCCAACCACAACCTTCAATTATCGCGGCTGTCCTCCCGCTCACCGGGGCCACTTGTAGCCGTTTCCAGGCTGCATCCCCAAACGATGCTCTGAGGAGGAGGAGGACTGTTTGTCCCTAGAGAGCAGCCTGGGGTCAGGGTGACACACCCAGACACCACCGAGGCTGCCGAGAACACTACCAACAATAACACTAGTAATGACAACAACAACCACACCAGCTAATGTTGAATCTAAGCAACCACTGTTCACAGGAAACACCAGCAGCGAAACACCATCAAACGTTCGTTACTACAATACTAACGTTGTTCAACAATTCAATCGCCTTAGCATCACTTTAGCGAATAGTTAAAAGTTCAATACATTCAACTTTAATGTATTAAACTTTTACCGTTATTAAGTAGCAGCAAACACAAATTAACTACGGACTAGCGAGCCATTTAAACCCTTAGCATACGCTGCAAACGTACATTTAACTCGAGCTAGCACCCCCAGCTAGCTACGCTTGTCTGCAGTTAGCTCGTTAGCCAAACAAAGAACTCACCTCGATCTTATCTCCGATAGAAACACTCATGACGCCTGTTTATCGCCTCGCCGCTTCATGCGGGGTTTGTGTTAAGTTCCTCGGTGCGTGCAGCTCATGGACGGCCGGTGCAGGAGTCCTCAGGGGGCACATAGACGCAGTTCCCCCGTTCCCCTCCAAAACTTTGCCACTTCTTCCATTTTGAATATATCCGCCCGTTACTGCCGTGCTTACGTCACAGGGGCTACGTCGCACGACAACAACCAGATGGTGCCACGCCCCCTTCAAAGGCTCCACACGTGGACGAGGTAATCTCCACTGAGTTATCGATAAAGACTGTTTCATACATGTTTTCTCAGTTCAGTTTCGCTTTTCTCTCTGTATCTGTAGAATCTTATAATACATGCAGTCAGGTCTGTGCTTTCAGGGTCACAGTCTGAAGTCTAAACATGTAAACATAGATCTCAGAGAATGAGAGCACAGCCTGTCTCACTCACAGTCTTCAACATTAAGACAATAACATATGAAATAAATACTGAGATCAGTACATTTAGATAAGCTTGTTATATATCCATGACATGATGATTAAATGGTCTTGGTCTTATTGAATTATTGATAATGCATGAGAATAATGATACTCATTACAAACTAAAAGTTACTTCTGTTGATAGTTTTAACAAACAACTCAAGATCTATTTCTATGATCTTTGTTTCATTTAATTGTATCCTTTTTTTAACATTGTTTTTTTTAACTTCTTAACATTGTTTTTTTTAACTTTATACCTTTTGCTAGTTTTATGCTTTTATCTTAAGTCTTTGTTTCATTGCTAACATGCTCTTACTGATCTATCTTATTTCATGTCATTTATTGTAAAGCATTTTGAGCTGCATTTTATGTAAGAAAAGTGCTGCATAGATTAAATGTATTATTATATTATATAATAATTATAATAATAATAATTATTATTATTATTATTATAAATCCCAGAGTCCAAGTTCTATTTTCTGCTAAATAGTACAAATTCTCAGTCACACACTCAGATGTGTTTGTCTTTATGAAGCGAGAGTAATGTCATGATTTTTTCTTAGTGTATTTAATTCATTTTAAACAGGAGGATCCACACATGATGCCCTCAAGCTTCATTTTCTGTCTGTGCCCACAAATACCTGTAGTTCTTCTTTGCAGACAAGTGCAATTCTTTTCAGTTTCATAGGCCATGAGCCAACCAGTGTCATAATTTTTTAAAACAAATCTCAGTATATAACCTCCACTGTGCCTCCATTTTTGAGTGCCATCCCATGAACCTGACATATGATACAATAAAGACTCAGCAAATTACTTTCAGGTTCAGCTGCTGAAAATCAAATATCTTTCAGTGTAAAGAAATGTTGTCACTTTGAGATTAAATATATTTATTTTATCGATCTTTAAACCCCAATAGAAAAAGCAAGAAAACAAAAAAGAAAAAGCCAACCATTCATTTACTAAGATATTTGATGTGTCAAGCATTGCTGTTGTTAATACTAGGACTGTTTTCTTTATGTACATGCTGGCTGCTTTTATTTACTAAAATAGTATTTACAGTTTCTAAACATGAACATCATTTCAAACTCATTGAATTCAAATATATATAATTTCTATTATTGCATACATACTAATATTTCCTCAATGATTGCACAGAACAATTTATTTCACTTATGAGTGAGAGGATTAACTGCTGATACTGGAAGTTTATGAGAAACATGGAATGCAAACACAAAGCGCACCTTGCTGTACGGTACAGAGGAAACAGTTTTTACGTCAGGTTCAGAGTTTAATCTATTGCATCGTTCTTTCATTTATTAAGTAAGAGAATAAATCACACCATTGTCACACATGAGGATGAAAGGTTGAGAAGAAAACCCTCAAAAGGTCCAATGAGGGGCACAAAAAAGGAATCCACAAAGTGGCTGGTGAGGTTTGAGGTATGGTCCCAGGTATCAATGTTTCTACTGTCTAAATGGTCAGTTGTGGTAAATGCAGTGATGGAGCCAGAGTTTGCCCCAGACACAGATCTCAGTCCACCTCCATCTCTTTCGTGCCAGGCTTTGTCTGCTGGCTTCCCTTTGCGTCTCCCTTCCCCTCTGCTCCTTGCTTGGCCGTCGGGCCGTTATGAGCGCCGCTGTTTTGGTCGTTGACTTCAGGGGCCTCCTCCACTGGGGGCTTTGGCCTGTTGATCACTGGGTTACACACGTCATCCAGTTCCTGGTGAGTGCAAGTGCAGAGTGTTGTTGGCAAAAGATTTTAAAAACAGCGGCTCTCATCACTTCTATGGGAAGAAAGACTTCATTCACATACCTGTATTTTGGCAATGATGTCTGCTACTTTAACGACGGGATCTTGAGTTATAGCGAGCTTGCTCTGTGAATTCATCTTGCTGTTCATCCATCCCATGCTTTCATTCACACACTTCTCCACGGAGCTCATTTCTTCTGCTCTCAAGTGTTGATATCGCTCATCCTGGGAAAGAGATTGTAACAAGAAGATGATTTTACAGGTCACTTCATTTGGTAGAACTGGTGAATGAGCCTGTTGTACCCACACTAAGGCCTGTTAGGGTGTTACAGATGTTAATCATCAATATATAAGTGGTTATATCTATGAAAGTTTTAAAAAAAAGCATTTGAGGGAACACAAAGTCAGATAGACAGCAAAGATTGAACAACACAGACCACTGTTGTGAATATCTGAAACCGATTTGTACTGCGACACTTTGAGAAAAAAAGTTGTCTCATTGTATTTTTTATTACAGGACAGTGTGTCACGAGAAAAACAATAACTCACCTTCTGCTTATATGAATCCACAAACTTCATGTAGAGCTGCAGCTTCTTTCCCAGCTCCTCAAAAGCCCTGGGTCTGTCCTCTTGCTCTCTATGCCGATCCTGAATGGGTTCACCCAACCTCTGCAAAAATACATGATAGTCAATCTCCCTTAAAAAACTTTGACACCTTTAAAATGCCTCAATAGAGCCTAGTGAGATGATAAATCTTTTTAAAACGAACAGTTTGCAAAAATCATATCTGAACTTTAAAACTGACATTTTCTTGGAAGACATAAAAACAAACCTTGAGGGCCTCAAGCTTCTCCTCATAGACTTGTTTGGGTTGATCCTCACCGTCCTCATACAGCCAGTTCTCTGTGTCCTCCAGCATCAGTGTCAGACGGTTACTGTCCTGTTAGTGAGGTTCAAACATAAAACAACATGCTCAGTAAAAACAATGATTTACTTCACTACATCAGGGTGACTAATATTATTAATGTAGTAAGAAAGCAGCACCTACCTCCTCAGTGATGTACTTTTCATACACCCCACACAGTTTGTCCCGCAGATCGTATACATACTCCTCCACTGCATTTTTAGCGTCATTCAGCTCTTTCACCAGTTTGTCCTGAACAATCATCTGACGCTGTGAGAAAAAAGCATGCAAACACGCAATGGACAAAATAAAAGGTCTGATAACATTAAAGAAGTAATAAAATATAATGTCACATTCACAAACCGTGCCATCAAAACAGATCTCAGAGTTTAATTAACACCTTTATGACAAAGTGCCAGGATACCGATTTATGAAAAAGGTTATAGATTTGTAATATATTTATTTTGTTTTCACTAATATATTTGCAGAATTTGATTAATTAAGAAAATTGTTTTGGCCAGTAGGTCACAAGTGGTTGTGATTACAAAATCTAATTTCATCTCAAAATCTGCCATTAAGACAATTAATAAAATTAGATATAAAGACACCAACCTAAAGCTGTTCTTTATCCTCCCATATCTAAAACATTTAGTTAAGAGAACCTTAGAATTCCAGAGATTTATTAGCAGAGGGCAAAATGTGGAGCAAGCTATTCCACTATAAAACACTTTGTCCATTAGTGTTCAGGTCATCAGCATTTCAATCAGACCACAGCTCTACTTTTCTCTTACCTCATACTCCACAAAGTTATTAAGAACGTCACTGTCGAGCTGTCGAATGTTGTTGGCTGCGATGGGAAGATCAACACTCTTGACCTTGGCTTCTTTGGGCTTACTTCCCCCAGCTGCTGGATCCTGCTTTTCCCCTGAGGAACCCTCCTGGATAAGAAACCATTGAGACAAATCAGACCTTTTAACCACAAGCCTAATATAACTTACCCTAGAGCATATTTATCTTTTTTTTGGCTTCGAAAAAATAGAAGCGCAACCCAAACTTCAAGCTCCACTGACCTTACAGCTGGAACTATTTTCATCATTCTGTTGATCCCCCTGGCTCTGACCTTCCGGGTCCACCTGCATTTTGGTCTGAGACACAACACGCATTCAGCTGATTTTATTTAAGCCTGGTTACTTGTAGTATTGTAAGTGTTTTCTCGAAAAAAGCAATGGAAACAGATGATTTCAAATGATTCGATGTTAAGGCGATGAAGAGACTATTTCACTGTGGATCAACTGGGGGACTGACACCCTGACTTTGTCCTCACTTAAGCAGCGTGGACAAAATAAAATCACTTTACCTGATCCTCTGCTCGGCCTTCATTCTGCACCATTGGCTCTGACTCGATTTGCATGTCCTCTCCCTCTCCTTTCTGCTTCTCGATCAGAGAGGCGCTCGACACACTGAAGATGCCGTGGACATTGACGCGAACTTTGACCTTCACTTTAGAGCTGTCTCCTTCTGGCTGCGGAACCACATTCTGTACTGAGAAACATCCTGGTGATGGATGGAAAGAAAACAAATGAGTGTTTTTTAATAGCTGTGATCATAGGATCTCAATATATTCCCCTGAACAGGCAGGCTGTTGATGGTAGTAACTGATAATCCACCTGAGAGTACACACCCTTCACACACGTTCACACAGACAGGAGCCATCTGTGGTAGACTGTGCCTTATTCCTAATTACCATCTAGGTTGTAGATTCCCAAAGGGACTCAGCCACAATGCCGCCCTACCTAGAAAAGCTTCTTAGGACAAATGCACCAGTCTCCATGATGGAAAGGCTACAAATCTGCATAGTTTTACACCCTAAAATCGGTGAATCTGCACTAAAAAGTGAATCCCTAACAAGTATTTTTATCTTTCAGAGATTAGAATGGGATCCATGCAGTACCTATCCTGTGGTCTGGGTACGGGAGCTCTGCAGGGCTGCTGTAGAAGGCTTCAAGGTTGAAGGGCTCCTTCTTGTGGAAGGTGATTACTTTGGAAAATGGAGCAGCGTGATTCTTACTAAACACCTCACACTCGCTGTAAATGAGAGAGAGAGCAAAGTCAGACTGAAGGTCAACACAGTTAGCACACAATGTATCTTCATGCTGGCTGTCGTAGCTTGGTTTACTATGTAGAGCAATGACTGCAGAAAAATACACCGCTCAATAACAACATTAAAACATATTCCCTCATATGGTTTAATATGTCTTTACCTAAGTCCATCCTCTGTTGGTGATTTCCAGCGAAGAGTGATGGGAAAGGGAACCACATCAGTGATGGAGAATTCGCGCACCTTAAAGGCTGGAGACAAGATTGCGCACTACACCCACACGTCACACACACAGACACACATGTACTGCATTATAGTACACTGAAGAGAAATATTAGCAATCCATTTGAGGGAAGAATCAAACCTGAAGTGCACAGCCTCTAGCTACAGCTTCATCTGCGTTGAGTGTGGTGCTGATGTCTTTGCAGAAAAACTTTCCGATCCGCTCTTTAATCGCCGGGATTCTCGTAGCTCCTCCAACTAGCTCTATTGCATAGATGTCATCTCGGCTTAGCTCTGCCACGAAACACACACAGGACTTTAGTTTCTAGTTTTTAGAATCTCTTTATATGTTTTTTAGGGACGAATACATTTCAAATGTGAAAGACATACTTGATTGTTCAAGCGCTGCTTTCAGTGGCATTTCTACCCTCATCAGATATTGAGCACACATGTCTTCAAAATGGCCCCTGTAGGATACAAATGGAGAACAAAAGAAACATTATATTGCATTGAACTCACACTATGGTTATATGTGTATAAGCATTAAGAAGAAAACAACACATTTGTACCTGTTCATCCTGCTAGAAACATCAATGTCATTCATGAAGCACTCTATGTTGAGAGGCAGGTCGGAGGAGTTGGCACTCATGAGCTTCTTCAGTTTCTCGCACTCCTGGTGCAGCCGCAGCAGAGCCCTCGGGTTGTCCCTCACGTTGAGTTTGTACTTCACCTTAAACTCATCGCAGAAGTAATCTACCAGCACCTCGTCAAGGCAACGGCCACCGAGGTACGGGTCAAACGCCGTGGCAAGGACCTGACCAGAGTGACAATTAGCTTGGGGTTTAAAGGTGCTGGTATGGATGGATCAAGTTGGGAAAAGATTGAATGCTAACCTTGAGTTTGCCTTTGTTGAAGGCTGTGATTGAGACCTGGAATGATGAATGTCCCATGTCCACAAACACCACATTTCTAGGCCGCTCTTCTGGATTAGGAAGGTCCTGTTTGTAGATCCCATAAGCCAAAGCCACTGTTCCAAAGAAACAGTGTTTTTATTATACGTTTAGAGTAAAACCAAGTGCTGAGGTCCTGTTCAAACTGTGAACCTATATATTTTACTAACATGATATGACATCAGCAGAGGTTGGTACCATTTAAAAACTTAAATGAGACATATTAAGCTAATATTCAGGTCCATAATCTTAATATGGGTTATTACTTAAAGGTTTACATATTACATATCATACTGTTTATTGCTGCAGCTCCTCTTTTCAGCCTCTGTCTGAAACACTTGGTTTTTGCTCCTGTCTCTTTAAGGCTCCCTCCCCATGAAGCCCAGTCTGCTCTGATTGGCCAGCTGGCCCACTCTGTTGTGATTGGTCAATCGCTCTCAGCATATGTCTGAAATGTCCGTTTCTGCTCTCACTTTACCAGACTTTGCTAGGAACCGTTCCAGACAAGATAAACTGAAAAAGCATAATATGTCTGCTTTAAACACAAAAACTGTGACGCCTTCCATCTTAGTCCTGTGCAGCCTTTCCTGAAACATCACTGTTACAATTCATTCATGAGCACTGACCTGCGGTGGTGTCATTAATTAGCCGTAAACAGTTCAGCCCTGCGATCTGGGATGCATCCAACACCGACCGTCTTTCCGCGTCCATGAAGAAACTTGGGACCTGTGAGGCAGAGCACTAATCAATGTGTGTCACTGAACCACAGAGTGAATTACGTCGATGGTCTTCTGTCTTCCATCACTCACTGAGATCACACAGTCCACCACTGGCTTCTTCAGGGCGCTCTCTGACGTCTCCCTCAGCTTGGTGAGCAGCATCCCTGTGATCTGCTCAACGGTGAAAACCTTGTCTTCGTCCAAATAACGCACCTGCAAGCACGACACATTAAGACGTCTGTAAATCTGTGAACATCATGGTCAGCGTCTTGGCTGAATTAAATGAGGTTTGTGATGACAGCGCAAAACAGAGCATGCTAGTTTGCGCAGTGCTTCACCTTAATTCCAGTGTTTCCATTGGCCAGTTTATGTAAGCTGTAAGGCAGTTTGGGTTTTTCCGCTTGAACAAACAGGTCATCAAATGCTCTGCCGTGAAACTTTTTGAAGCCATGGACTGTATTTTTGAAGTTCGTAATAATCTGCAATAAGAAAATACATTTCAGTGTGTAACGTTGACGTTATTACACAGATAAGACAAAGACAAATGGATGATCTTACTTGACTCTTTGCTGCATTTCCAATCATACGGTTTTTGGAGGCCAAAGACACACAAGCCCTTGATGGAAGACAAACACACAACAGCAAATTAGGGACGCCACAACAGAAATAATCCTGTTATTGCAACAGATGTGGCAAATGTGACAAAGCAGAACTGTAACAGACAGATGTCGGGGGATGATGGGCGGATTTGGATCTGGGATATACGAAAGGGGAGTCTGAGGGAGAGCCACAAAACTAGGGCATTGAGACGGAACAGCTCGCCTCCCAAAGTAAGCTCATCCTGAGCAGAAAATAAATTACTCAAAGGCATCTCCTTCTGCTGCCATTATACTTCAGCAGACAAACACAAATCATTGTACTGACAAAGATGTATGTTTCTGTTCACACTGGCAGTGACAAGTCACTCCCTAGTTTCACCTTGCCACAAAAATATCCCTCATCTTTTAAAGGTGCACGGCTTATCTACCGCAAAAAAACACATCAACCTTCAGAAGCAGAAATGTCTCTGTACTGTGAAATAAGAGCATTCATTGCATCCTCACTAAATAAATAAAGCCATGCCACTATCATGACGCTTGCATTTCATTCCTGTAGGAGCTGGTCCTGGAGGGCAGCATGGATGTGGCCTTTTTTTCTTAGTAGGCCTTACAATCTCCGTGTCAATCCATTTTCTTTTATTCTAGGATATCAAGTCAATAAACATTCTTGGAGTTGCTGATCAGGGTCAACTGTGACGCGCACTGCAAGGGGACATGTCAGGTGTCAGAGAGAGGAGAGGCTCGTTTCTCAGAGCGACACGTTGACCCGCAGTAACCTGCTGTGACGGTGAATCAACCAGGAGTCACAGGCCTCATCACCATCGCCACCGTCATGCCCCCTGCGGCCTCCAGCGCTCAGCCAGTGCGCCTCCAGACGCACGCGTTGCGTAACAAACTCTCATCCAGACCGCGACACACTGCGATGATGGTGATGGTGATGTCTGTCAATGTACTTACGGCGTGCATCTGTCACTGTACTCGTTGGCGATGGTTTCGATGCCGCCGCTCCGGGCCACGGCGATGTAACAGTTCTGGAAACCCACATCGATGCCGACCACTGACATGTCGAGCGCTCTTTGGATTCACCTCTTCCAAGTTACGCCACGCAACGACCGCACCTGACACCTATGAGAACAAATGTATATATGTATAGTTAATGTGTCCTTCTGCTCCTCCTCTGCTTTTTGGGAAATATATACGCGGCAGCTAGCGGAGAGTGCGCTGACTGAATTACTCGCTGTTATGTAAGTGCGGCTGTTTATAGCCAACTCGTAGAAAGACGCTCCCGGGCGGCGGTGATGCGCAGGGCGGATTCTCCCTCTGCTCCGCGGCCTCTACGTCACCCAGCGGCTCCACCACACGGATGCTCCCGGAGCCCGCCCCCGAGCGCATCTGATTGGCTACATCGCACCCATCGCCCTTACGTGATTGGTGCGAGAGCCAACCGATGACAGAAGAATCTAGAACCCCCTCCCCCCCGCCGCCGCCTCTGAAAGGGTAATACGTCACAGATAATACAGGCACGTTGCCCCCAGTTTAAAGGGATAGTTCACCCGAAATGAAATTCACTCATGATCTACTCGAAGTAAATGGTGACCACTTCTTCAAACATCAAAAACAACATGGTGCCTTCATACTGCTCCTGTGTCGTCATCCAAGTGTCTGGAAGCACTGACATTTAATATACACCATGTTTTTTACTGTCCTCTGATTTCCATCTCCGGAGCCACATTCGTGTGAGGAATACACACACCATGTGCAATAATATGTGTTTAGCTTCATATTATTTTCAATATTACTCCCATATTATTTAATCCGATTATCAATGCCATTACTACTTTCTATTGCCAGTTTCAGCACAGACCCTCACTTGAACACTTGTTTCCTCGCTGAGGATGCTGTTTTTTCATGTTGGGACGCAGCCTCACGGGCCAGAGAACAGGAAGTGCCAGTCTCACAAACTGAGCTAACCAGCTAGTTTTAGTCAGGTAGCTTAGCTCGGTATTGAACCCTGCCGCCACCATGGGACTGTTCGGCAGAACATCTGAGAAACCACCCAAAGAGCTGGTGAGTGCTGACAGCTGAGGACCTCCGCTGTCTTTCAGGGTGTCCTCCTTCGAGAGGGAAGAAGCGATTACCCTCAGCTAGCCTCGCTAGCGTTAGCTGTCACTTTAAGTCAGCTTATTTCAAACTGTTGCTACTTTCGCTGATTGAATGTGAGACGATGTGCTCGTTCGAAATGACCCAACAATCCCTGACACGCTTAGTTACATCACCACTAATGTATTTAAGGTTACATGCTTATTTATAGCCGCCATCATCCGAGATGTTTGTGTTATTTTGGTGTGTGTGTTGAGAGCTGGCTAGTTAGCATGTAAGCTAGCACAAGTGTACTGTCAGCCAGTGTAAACAAACCCTGATTTGTCTCGCTCCAGCCGGTATCGTGCCGTGTTGCACTTTGGCTTTGATCATCTTCATTGTCGTTTGATTGTCGTGTTACAATTTGTGTTGACATGATCATTACAAACGTACTGTATCTGTTGGCGTCACGTTAATACAACCTGTAGCAACACTGTGTCATTTCAGATCACTGAATGGTGTCAGAAAATCAGGAAGGAAATGAGAGTGATCGACAGACAGATTCGCGGTAAGATACAGTCAATATATCATGCCAGCACCACAGAACAGCAATACATATAAATATAGATATTGTCTCAGTCATTGATAGATCTACTTTGACTCAGTGTCAATTAATTGTCTTGAAGCAATAACATGAATTACATAAATAATTGATTGTAATTGTTATAAGCTTGAAGAAGGGGGGGGGGCACTTTATTGAATCACAAAGATGTTAAAGTCAGTATTGTTTAATGAAAAGTATGAATCACTTTTTATACATGAAGTCTTGAGTCATAATTGGACTTGCTGAGTAATGAACAAATGAATGAATACTTACTCCCTGCAGTCAATGACTTAATCATTATCATCAGTTTTTGTCTTGTTTGCACTGACAACCTCTTTTCTTTCAGATATTCAAAGGGAGGAAGAAAAAGTAAAGAGATCTATCAAAGATGCTGCCAAGAAGGGGCAGAAGGATGTGTGTGTGATTCTCGCAAAGGAGATGATCCAGTCGAAACGTGCCGTCACGAAACTTTACGCTTCCAAAGCCCACATGAACTCTGTGATGCTCAGTATGAAGAATCAGCTCGGTGAGTTTCCGAGTACAGCAGCTGTTTGTCATCTTTTAGTCGGCGTTGTCATCAGTAGAATGGTTTGTGGTTTTATCAACTCGTTCATGTCTGCCGGTGAAGAAAGTGTATTTGTGCATTTCTAGCTGTACTGCGTGTAGCTGGGGCCCTGCAGAAGAGCACAGAGGTCATGAAAGCAATGCAGAGTCTCGTCAAAGTCCCAGAGATCCAGGCCACAATGAGGGAGCTGTCAAAGGAGATGATGAAGGTCGGCAGCAGCATCCAACATACATAGATCATGTTTACAGTCAAGTTACAACAAGACGTTTAACTCTGCAGCTGACTCAGATCACGAGCAAAACTTTCTGTCTTACAATAGAAGAAGTTGCTAAATGTTGCTCATGTTGATATTTCAGGCTGGAATCATTGAGGAAATGCTGGAAGACACATTTGAGAGCATGGAGGATGGGGAGGAGATGGAGGAGGAAGCAGAGGCAGAAGTTGACAAGATCCTCTTTGAGATCACAGCAGGTAACATTTTTAGTTTAAACAGTACATATTTGTTTCCCTGTTGTACAATAAAGTGTTTTGGTATCAATCATCTGAACGACAGATGGAATTAAACTGCAGATTAATAACACTGAAAGCTGTGTCATATTTGTATTTGCTGTGTTAGGTGCCCTTGGCAAAGCACCAAGCAAAGTCGTTGATGCCCTGCCAGTAATGGAGCCTGAAGGAGCCACTGCGGCCTCCGATGAAGAATCCGAGGAGGACATTGAAGAGATGCAGTCCAGATTGGCAGCTCTGAGGAGCTAAGGTGAACTGTCACTGATGCATTCAACTAAGTTTGCTCACTCCATAAAGGACGGAGAGAACTCTGGTGTAGGGTTTACAGTGCTGAGCATCCTCTGAGCTTCGTATTATTACTATTATTACTAGTCCACATAATCAGTTGGGATTAACTTTGTGCTTTGGAAGTTAATAACTTAAAAATGTTTTTTTTATAGAACAATTGGTCTGCTAGAAGAAAAGGGGTGTTTGTTTTTGTTTTTTTTATCATCAAGGCGGAACTCCTTGGTAAGTCTTTATTATCCAAAGTCAAACAGAAGGTTTAAGGAAGTGTATATAATGTAAGTATGAAAAGCCTGCTGTGCCTACAGTGCTTCATCATATTCTTCTCCCGTCCTGAGTTATGGACTGGTGGTGGAGGACTTGGGTATTTATGATCCAAACAAATAATTGAATAATTGTTGATGAATCCACCCTGCACATGAATCACATCCTGGATCATTATTCAGCACTATTTCTTATCTCTTAGATTTTGGTTTGTAAGCAACAGCTGTTCTACTGACTAGTGCTGGAATTGTCTGAAACACTATCGACGAAGGGTGGATTTCTCTTTGATTGTTTTATTTCCTGTACAGTCTAAAGGTGTCTATGCTATATGTGGTCATACATGTGAAAATACACTTGTCAGAAAAATGCACGCACATTGCCCTAACCCATTCTTTGCATTTACATTCTGCGTGTTAAATGTTTTGACTTTCTGTCATGGTTGAGTTCCTTCTCAGCAGGAAGAGGCAGAGGAAATGGAAAAGTTGGTCAGTGCAGAAGCTTATGTATCGTGGATATATTGTGTGTATAATTTTTCTATGTGAATGAGGAAAAAAAAAAAAAAGGAAATAAACTTTAAATAACAAAGGTTGCAACAAGAATGTATTACATCTATTTCTATTGCCAGTGTTGATCACACTAACTTTCTGCACGTTTAGCCATTCAGCATAACAATAAATAGATACTAGGTCAGTTAGGGAAATCTGAACCTGCTGGTTTGCAATAGCTCACTCAGCAGGTTAAAAACTGTACTGCACGGACACTCTCAATCTCAGCCCAGACCTCAGCAGCTGTGAAACCAAACCGTACGATCAGGAACAACTTAAATGACGTCATCTTTTGGTCGTGCATTTTGGGTCACCCTTGTTTCGAAGCCATTCCCTCAGCTTTAACACTGACAAAAGGATTCGATTTCGACCAGCCACAGCCCCCCCTCAGCGGCTTTTTGTTGTACTGTAACAAAACCTTACCTCTGTTGCCGGGCTCCAGTATTTAGGCCACAGGCCGGACAGTGAAAAGCTACTGTGGCTCCAAAAGGTGCAGCTGTCCACAGGTTAGTGACCACAGGGAGAGACATTTCTAGACCAGGTCAATTCTCATGGCTGAACATTTTGGTTCAGATTTCTGTCGACATCGTCTACTGGGATTAGATTTCACAACATTCACAAAAGAGTGTTTGACTACTCACTTTAAATGTCGTGTAAATTCAGTGTAAATATATAAGTGGTGCAAGGTTCAAATGCAATGTATTTTTTCAGTAACACCAAGTGGCAGAGAAATGGACATTTAATAAATTTACTTAACATCCACTTTCAAAATGTTTAAACCAGAGACACTTACAAAAACCTGGGGAGTTCCTGGATGTCATAACAAATAATAACGCTGCTGTCGTACTGGTGCGCTGTGCGTCATGGGATTGGTGGGTGGGTGACATGGGGTCCAAAGGTAAATAATATCGATTATCAATAACGCCCATCAGTGCCGTGCATAGATCTTATATCTCTGCGTGAAAGACTCATCTTCATGCCGGGTGTCGGTGTCGTCTGTGCAATGCAACACTGCCATCTATGGGCAACAGCCGTGCTCCGCTCACTCACTGTTTATCCTGCATCACGTTGCCTCCTGTTTGCGTCCGGACGCATCCGCCTGGACGCGCCTGTCATCTGGAGGAAACTCCTCCCCGCAGACAGCGCGTCCTGTCGCCTCTCCAGCGCAATGGTCTCCTGGATCATCTCTAGACTTGTGGTGTAAGTCTTTTTTTTATTCTTATATTTTGGAGGATTCTACAACATATGTTCTGCCTGTAATGATGGATTTCAGCCCTGGTCGTCGCAGGTGTTGGAGCCGCTCCATGGAGCTGCGCGCTCTTCACGAGCCTCCTCCACCTTAATTCAGTGTTTTATTCCAGCAGAATCAGTGTTCAGGGTGAGAGGGGAGCAGGTTTGTTTTTGACTCGACATCAGTGGGATTTCCACTGGATTGTACTTGGCTGTGTGAGCAGGAATGCTGATCCGGGCCTGTGGAGCTTGTCTGTTTCCAAACAGCGCTCAGCAGCCTGAGACTCTTTGTGTTTATCAAGTGCCGCTTTTTGAAGATAACAAAGAGCTGACGTGGTGAGCAGGGGAACATATTCATTATCATCCATGACATTATAATTTATGAGTCACTGCAGAAAAAAAATCTGAGGCGTCTTAGAAGCGTAAAAACGGCAGGAGCAGGTACTGGGAGTGGATCTATATCCTCTGTTGATGTCCCATATTGGAAAAGAAAAACAAAAGGGATGGGTCTTGCCTTCTCGGGTTACAAAGCAAGAGTTCTTCATGTATTAACACATGCGAATATATCCCGGTATGTCTCCTCATGGCTCCAGAGATTAAACGGTAGGATCACATCTGTCACAGTATCTACATGTACCTGCCCAAAGCATGAATCAGCAGCGCCATTGCAGAGCGTGTGAAGTGTACCAGCAGCAAGGCCCAACCTCAAAATAGTGAGGTAATTAAATTTAGATTGCAAGATCTTGTTACTTGAATTGGGCCTCCTTTGCTCTGGCTGCGTGAAATGTGCTCATATAGGTTGAGTTTAGGTTTAAACCTCCAAGAGAAGCCTTTGGGTGTGTAGTGCAGAGCCTGACATTTATTTCAGAGTGTCCTTGTTGTCTCTTAACTCTGAGAGAGCACAGTTAGCTGCTCCAGGCCTCAGTGCTGCAACACGACGTGGCTCTGTAACATGAGCAGGTCACAACTCACAGCTGTTGCCTGACTGTGGCACTTGGGTGCATGTCTCCCCGCAGCACAGGTGTCTGCACAGGAATAGAAATGTAAAGAAAAGGGAGGAAAACACATGGAAGGCAAATCTGACCTCATGTCACCTGGACATCATGTGCAGCCATTTCAAAAAATTGACTTAAGGCATGATTGAGTTCATGGTTTATAGGAGGAAAGAGCTGCAGCTCATTTTCTGATTTACCTTCATCTCACCTGTCAACCTGTCCGTTGTATCACATGTGCAGCTAAGAAGACTCATAAAACTGTTGTTCTGCATAAATACATACATGCATGTACTGTATGTTGATGTTTGACAAATTTACAAAGTCAACTACTGAACAATTTTACATTTCTGGTTTCAAATACAGAAAAGACAGTGATGAACCCACTGACCAACTGAAAAAGATATTGAATATATTCAATAATTGTGCTTAATCCAATATATATGCACAAAGACGTGCACAGCCCCAATGGGTTTATAAGACACCGAAAACATTTCATTTCATTTCAAAAAAACATTCTGCCTTAAAATCTGCTTTAACAAAACTTCACCTTCACCTGAAGCACAACTCCAAACTTTCAGAATTGGGGAATAAGGTTGTCTGAGACAGCGTCTTCTTTTATTATTATTTTATTATGAGTACCATTATCATTTGTCTTGTTGTGCAGTACTTTTGGTTAATAGGTGCTTTATAAATAATGTTATCATTATAGTCATCCAACCAAAAGAAATCAGGACAAATGGAGGACATTTCACCCACAAGAACGTCTCATTTCCTCACTAACACAACAGAACAGTAAAACAAAAAAATGAACCTTGTTCTCCGAGCTCACTCATCGAGCACAGTCTGTGTTCTTCAGGAGTGGAATCAAACTTGTCGGTCTCCAGGGCTGGTGTTAACATATATGTGCTCAGATCTTTGTCTTTTGTTTAAAGTATATGTCACATAAGATTCTTCATGATAGTTATTCCTTATAGTTTGTAATTTGGGACAAATGCCACGATATATGGCATCTAAATATGAGAAACATGTTGCTCATAAATATCCATAATATCCCATAGTGATGTTGTCCACATCCTAATTGATTGTATTTGAATCCGTCTCGGTTTTATGCTCATGCTCGTTTGAAATATCTGTCGGATGCAATGTCTTTGTTTGTTGATGGTTGTTACTCTCTGTCTTTCAGACTTGTGTTTGGTACACTATATCCTGCGTACTCCTCTTACAAAGCTGTGAAATCAAAAGATGTGAGGGAATATGTGAGTATATCATTTATACTTTTAATTCTTATATTTTTCCTCCACATCGTCCCCATAAATAGGATCCTACAATGTGTTTTAACTCATTTCTTTTACCTTTTATAGGTGAAATGGATGATGTACTGGATAATATTTGCCCTATTCACAACTGTGGAAGTATTTACGGATATGTTTGTTTGTTGGTAAGTGACGCCAGATGTTTAATGGATTTGACCGTGGCGACTACTGTGTTTTTATCACATAACATGCTTGTGTCACGAACATAAAGAAACCATATAACATCATTTTGTTCTGCTGCCATTCTGTGTGTCCATTCCAGGCTTCCTTTCTACTATGAGCTGAAGATAGCGTTTGTGGTGTGGCTGCTGTCCCCTTACACTAAAGGCTCTAGCGTGCTATACAGGAAGTTTGTTCATCCCACTCTTTCCTCAAAAGAAAAGGTGAAGTCCCATCCTTTGTTGTCACATTTTCAGGGAAAGCTTTAGGGAAAATATATTCAGTCTGTGCTGTTTGAGTCAGTCTGTGTGGTGTTTGTGACTGATTTAATGCTTTTCCACAGTCCAGAGAACAAAAGTGCCTTTGTGCCAATTCACTTTTCCACTTCAGCAGTTAAAACTTTGCTGGACAGGGGGGGAGAAAGTGTCACTGTGTTCTTCCATCTCTCTTTCCTTCTACGTGCGGGTCAGGAAACAGACGATGTTTTGTGAGGATCAAAAGTCAGAGAATTTGATTTTGCAAGTCGAGCGATTTCAGAAAGGCCCGGTCGACTCTGCATGAAATGAATTGCACATTACAATGAGAGATAAATGTGCTCATCATGTGATTGTTTCATTGTGTCAGGACATCGATGACTACATCTGCCAGGCCAAGGACAAAAGCTATGACACACTGGTGCATTATGGGAGAAAGGGGCTAAACGTTGCGGCCACAGCTGCCGTCATGGCTGCATCAAAGGTAATGCTGAGTCTGGACATTTTGTTGTGTGGTGACCTGGGGGGGGGGGGGGTACAGTAGAGGGTCTTTGTAGATAATGGTACCGAGCCTGTTATGTTGTTTGCTTCTCGTACAACGAAGCAGGTCTATTGAGTGATGTTTCAAAGTAGCCTGATGCCAGTATTCAATTATTAATGCTCTTAAAATGATCCATGCTCTGAACATCTCACATTGATGCTAAAATAAATACCTGGTGTTTCCTGTCCTAGGGCCAAGGAGTCCTGTCAGACAGACTGAGGAGTTTCAGCATGCAGGATCTGTCTTCCTACCAGTCGGACCCCGACGACAGTGGCCCTGGGACCACACAGTCCGCAGCAGCACAGCATCGGACCAGAACTATGATGCGCAGCAAGTCGGAGAGCTACAAGGGTGAGGAGACGGTGAAAAGCATAATACAGACTGACTTTATCCAACAAGATGAAAACTGTGTTGAATATATAAAACTAGTTGATCAAAAAGAGTTAAGGTGCCAGTTGTCTCAGCACTTTAGCTACGATAGCCATTATGGTGTAATATCAGGGGCCGGCTAGGTTTGCGTCACGCAGATTATCATGTAGATTTCTGTCTTCCTGTTCAAGCTTGTTTAACCCCACAGATATTGTTCAGTGCCCCTGCCTTCCTGAGTAGCCCCCTGCCCTCTCTCCTGTCTTCCTGTTTGGAGTAGGCCCAGCATCAGAGGCCTGCCAGGCTAAGCATCCTGTGATAACACTCACATGTAGCTGCGGGGGCTTGTTCCTCGTTCAACATCATGTGGAAACAGTTGATGTTTGTATTCCTCAGGGTCTGACTGTCGTATATTATTTTTCAGATCATAATTGCTCTATTGTGAATAGAATTAGAAATAACACTTAGACACAGTTTTTAATATCAAACAGAAATAGCTGTACATTGAAGGCAGGGCTAACCGGGAATCCTGCTGAGAAAACTTGTGTTGATATCTGATGAATATTTGACTTGTTTCATTAAATTATTTTCATAAACAATTTATTTATGTACCCCATATTCACAAATGACAGTTTGTTCAACATTCTTCATCTTAAACCCTCAAATTTAATGAAAAATCTGGTATTAGTCTATATTTTTCTCATTGTCAACAAAGGAATATGTTTTAGTCCATCTCTCAGTGACAATCTCACCCTGTGGCTCTCACCTTGCAATGAGCTCTTTGCCTCCTACTGAAGATGTTAATCTCAACAAATGTATAGTTTAATTTTTAAATATATAAGTTATATATAAGTTTTGTAAAAGTTGCTGAAACTACTTTCAGCTGCAGATTCATCCCTTTTTTACACATTAGTTTTACATGCATTATATTATAAATAATTATAAACAAAAAGAAAACACGAATATAAAACTACGTAGAACTTACATTGTTTGCATTGTTTATCCTGTAAAATAAAAGTTTTCATATCGGCAATAAATGCAGATATCATTATGTCTGTGAAAGATTTCTATTGATCAATACATCGGGTTCTTATTAGAACTGTCCCCACTTAAGAAGGAACATAACACCAGGTCACATTCAAGAGACAAAGTCCTTTATTTGCAAAAAATGGCAGAATAGGGGAAAAAACAAAAAATAGATAATAGAATAAAAGTAGACATACATTTGCAAAAGGAGCAGAGACTTAATGAGGACAGCACTATTATGCTTGTTTGCGCTAACACTTAAATTAGTCTCTGCCTATCACCACTTCCTGTTTGGCCTCTGCTCTGCGGCCTTCAGAATGATGATGCATTGTCATATGAAGTTTCCTAATAATAATCCCCACTGACCACATCTGTTGCCGCACTACAGCAATTAAACAGACGGCCTCTGACTCAGTAGGTCAGACAGGATTCACACATTGTTCAATGTTCATCCCTTCCATCGACCTTCTCTGTTTTCGTGGTGCAGGGCAGGATTTTGACGTATCTGAGTATGAGGTGTTGGGGTTGGACCAATGGGACTCCAAGGAGTCGCTGTCCCAGACCATTTCACCCTCTGAGTCTGAGTCCACACCCGTAACGCTCTCACTGACAACCCAGTCCACCCCGCCCTCCACGCCCTCTCAACCTCCCACGCCCCCTCCACCTTCCACTCCCCCAGTTCCGGAGCAGTCAGAGGAGGTGGGGAAAGAGGTGCAGGCAGGCCTGAGCTCTCCGCAGCTCAGGCTGGTTAAGAGGAAGGCTCCTGAGGTATCGCGCCTCGTCACTGTGGCTGCCCAGCTGCTGCCTGATTCTAACTGCCCCTTGAGAGTGGTGATTTACTCACTGATTCCCTCATCTCTGTGGATGTGTGGCTAAATAAATCATCATGGTTCAGCACATATGTAAAAATAGTCTGCCTGCTAATTAGATTTTCTGCATTGATGAAGCTGAATCATGCATTAACTTTAGTGCAAATGAATGTGTGATCTTGCTCATGTCTGATTTTAACGACTCACGTTTTTGGAAATGTGGCATGGGAAACATTCCAACATGGATTCCCTTCCAGTGTATTTCACCACTGGTAATAACTTCTGTTTTGAAAGTTGGAAATGGTTTTGCTGAATCTATCCCCTGAATTAACTGATATTCATCCATACATTTCAACATGTAATGTCAGTTTGTTTGGTGTGGTGAATTAAATGAAAAGGAAGAATCAGCAATATTTTATATTTTTCTCTCTGTCAAACCACATGAAAATACCAAAACCAACAATTATTGCAATGGCACTCAGAAGACCACATACCTCGCCAAGGTCAAACACTCCTAGTCATGAGTGTCGACTTCTTAGACACTATAGACACAATAGAAATATAAATTAAGAAAATAAAGACAATAAGAAGTGGTCTGATAAGCTCAAGTATTTATTTGTCATGAAAATATTTCCATAAAGTGAAAAGAAAATCCGCACCAATTTAGTGAGGTCTTCTCAGACGCCTGCCCCAAATGAGTTTTCTGCATAATCCAGAAAAAATGAACAAACACACAGACTCTGGTAAAACATTAACTCCTTGGTGGAGGTGATTACTTATTGTTTGTGTAGCTAAGGCCTGATCCTCAGAAGCTCATCCTTCCATAGACATTTGCTGTTGTTGGCAGACGTGTTCCTTTATTGTGATGAACATGGGCTTTGGAGTTTATTAACTCTGCCAAGGAAGTTATGTTTTTGTCTGAGTTTGTTTATTAGCAGGATTACACAAAAACTACAAAACAGACACAGTGTGCGTCAGGAAAGACTCGATTACATTCTGGGGGCGGATCCACTTTCTTTAACATTGGGAGATTTTATGACATTTTATGATATGTCACTGATTTTCAGATTCAGTTGATTTGATATTGATATCTATGAGTGTTTGAAACCCCTGAATTCAAGGGGACTGTTGGGCCTTGGCAGAGGAATGTGTTCTACTTAGTGCCGTGCTATTTTTGAGATGCACCACCCTGCATGTGTATTTATTCACTGCTGAAAATAGTCCCCAAAAAGTACTCCTTACACCTGTTTCATCAATATTTCCTACAATCTCTAATGTCTCATCTTCAGAAGGAAACAATGGGTTTGAGGCTGAGAGCTGCAGCCAAGTTAGGTTAAACAAAGTATTGTTGAGATATGTTTGAACACATTGTTGGTTTTGGTCTTTTCATGGGATTTGCTGAAAAAAATATAGAATAATGTCAGACGTATCCTTGGTAAAGTGTTGGGCTGTTTGCAGCTGTTATCTGACTCTGCTCTTATCTTTATCTGTCTTCCCTTCCAGCCTCCTCTTAGAGTCTTAAGGCCTCTCACAAGATCCAGGAGTGCTCTTTCTTCAAACAATGAAGCCATGTGAAACTGTCCTCAAGACGACTCCAGCTGCCTTCGCTGCAAGAAGTAAAAAAAAAAAAAAATACTGAATGGCCAAAAGCTACATGACTGAAGCAGCCTTGCTTTGGAATAAGGTATTACCAAAGTGACCTATGATGATCCCTCTATCTGTAGTGTATAGCTTGATGCTCCTGATCAAACAGGTGAGGTTGAATTAAGAGAAATGAGTGAATGGGCTCCCTGCTGATAGACACTTTTTTTTCATGTGTTTATGTACAGTTTGTGTGTACCTCATCTTTCTGATTTAATGGTTCTTATATATCAGGTTTGGGTAGGCAAGTGCATGAGTGTCTTCCCAGTCATTAGTCCACTGTTTGTTCAGCAGAATGTACTGTCACTGAATCCTACAGCTGGTTTTGAGAATGACGCGGTCACTCTTCGAGAATATGTTAAAAGCCAAGGAAAAAAAACAACTTAATCTGTTCTGGAGAAACATCTGCGAGCAGCTGAATTCTGCACTGATGAATTATCTTATCAAGATTTTGTGAAATCAGCCAATTACCTTAAAATGAAAAAATATAAAACTTACTTATTGAAGAGTCAGACAGCGGTGGTGGACAATATTCTGTTATTTACCTCTATATTAAAGCCTTAAATCAAAAGATAGTAGAGATGCAAAAATAAATAAAAAGTCTCTACACATGTTGTGACTATTTGTAACACATATTCATTCTCATTAAACTATCATGTTTGCACTATGTCTAGAATTTAAATTACTACCCTAAATACTCAATGAAATGGCCAAAAGTTACATAATAATCATAGTAAATTAGTCGCAGATTATTATAAGTAATATAAAAAGTTACAGTTTATTTCATCTGTGGTGAAAGAAATAAGAAGTAATGACACCAGTTTCACATAAAAAAAAGAAAAAAAGGTCACGACCACAAGAGTTTTTGTCAGTGGAGCAGCCTTTTTTTTTTTTTTTTTTTGACAATCTACTGTTAAAAATAAATGATTTGGCAGTTTAAGGCCAATTATGAACACGTCACTTTCAGCTGTAGCTGAAACGGACAAGAAACAAATCGATATTTACTGTAAACAAACATGGTTTATTTTTCCATGTTTGAAATCACTGTGTAATGTTCTGTCCACTGAGCAACACTAAACCAGACGATCTTAACCTTCGACCTGCTTCTGCTCTTTTTCAAACTCACGAGAGAGAGACTGTGTTTGTCGGTTTGCAGGTTTACAAACTCACCTTTGAGTTCATGTTGCACGGTGACTCCTCGTATGTTTTCACCCTGTACTTTTATTCACTGAGCCTCAATCATAGCAGCGTTTTACACGACGTGACACTGTGCCGGTGGGTTCACGCAGTCGATTTTTGATTTTCATCATCGTGTTGGTATCATTCGAGGCGGATTGAAGTTTGAAACAAAAGCTTCTCAGGTACAACTGTTCTGTTTACAGGTCATTCACTCTGTTGTTGTAGATACACTTGTTATGCACATGAAATGTTCTTCTAATGGAGAAAAAACTGATGTGTTTCAGCGTTAGTATTATTAAGTGTTAGTGTTGGAGCTGATTTCCTTCCATTCAAATAATGCAAAGTAAAACTGAAAAAAAACATGTTGCTTATCAGATTTGTAAACTTGTGCAGACGGATACACTCAACATTGCATGACGTTTGTTATTAATTTGTAGGAAAATTGAATCAATGATTCATTTGGTGTGAAGCTGTTGGCCTCTTCAGATGCATTGCTGGTAAACAATTACTCATTAATCTTTTGTCATTGCTTTACAGAAGGATCATGAAATGTTATGACTAAGTTGGCTATGCATACATTCAAATAACATATGTCTTACTTACTGGTGAATTTGCCACTTTGACTTTTTGATGAAGAGACCCCACTTACTAAGATATCCTAAGAATTTTTGTTCTGGCAGGCCAGAATGTCGAATGACTTCAATTTAAACTTGATTGTTAAATATAAACTAAAAGCAGTAATGTGATGACATGATGGTTTATGGCTGTCAGTTGTTCCACTGGATTCAATATTTCTGTTTAAATCAATTTACAGTCATTAAATATCAAGTAAAAGTTGACTGTGTGTCTTATTTCTACTAAAAGAACACCCAAAAGCACAAATCATTAACAATATTTGACTTTATTTTGTATATTACATCAGTACATTATATTTGAACAGAATACATGACACCTCTACACATATCAAATCACGGTTTGAGGTTTACCCGGTCTTGGTATTTCAGGTATGGATCATCTAGATACCAGTTCCTCCTCTTCCAAAAAGAACATGTCATTTTATCTAAAAGTTTGCTCTGTGTTTTGTTACAGATGACAAACTCCCTCAGGCGCTTTCGTCTGTCAGGTTTCTTCTTCCACAGTTTCTTCTTGTATCCAGCCTGTTAAAACAAAAACAAGCTGTCAGATGGGTCATTGCATTGCAGTTAACAAACCAGTAAAAACTGTAAAAAAATAAAAAAAAGCACACCTTGCGTCTGATCCAAAGTCCACAGTGCAGCCTCAGGAATCTTTGTGTGACAGATTTGACAGTTTTTCTCTTCCCCTTCTTCAGACTATAGTAGATCAGACTTCTGCTTGGCTGCAGAGTCAGACTGGGAACAAGAGCTGACACCCTGCAAAAACAGAGAAGCACAACAACTGCTATTTAAAATAATAACAACCTAAAATGCCTACATAGAACATGGGTCAATTACACTGAAAAAAAAAAAGGATGAGTATCAGTGTTTTCACTGTAAAGAAACTGTTTTCCAGTTTTGCTGCAAAGTTAAGCCTAAAATAGAAACATCTCTGGCTCTGCTAAGATTACTAAAGTAAAACACCTTAATAAATAATAGTTAAGAGCAGAACTAATCTTTCACATTGAATCTGAATAGCTTATCAATGCCGTTCAAATATTTCCTGCAGGACACACTGCATCTCTGGGTGTTGGGGTGGAGGCAAAAACTTAAAATTTACACCTCAAGTGAGCTCACAATTATTCAGATGTGTTGATGAACTCTTTCCTAAAAGTGGATGCCCACTGTGACTGTCTGAGACCGTTATACAAGGTTAGAGGTGGTAATTACAGCTTAACCATTTCAACATTTACTTTGTAGAAGCTGGTTTTATTTATCATTCCTGTTGTTTTCCACGTATGGTATTAAACACACTGATTTAAAAATTTTTTTTAAAAGAGATCAAAACACCATCTATCCAACACTTACTGTATATTGTCCTGTCTGTTGATACCTGTATCATACTTCCCCCTGCTTTGAACATAACAGGCAATCGCTTCGGCCACAGTAAGATATAGATATCTATATAGATATCTATCAATATAGATATCTATAGATAGATAGTGCTGTCAGCTTAGAGTGCTGATCTTACTATAAAGATCTTACTAACACTGTAACTCTCTGACAGTGATGGTGGATGTGTGCAGTGGTGCTGCTCCGGGTCTTTACCGTTGGAGGATGTGGTAGCGGGGTGTCTGATAGGCTGCAGCCGGCAGAGGAGCGCGGACGGCGGCCGCAGCAGCGGAGCTGTAGAGCGGCGAAGGGTGGATGAGGCTGGAGAGCTGACGGAGCTGCGGTGTCCCGGGGCGAAGAGAGGCAGACAGCGGCCTCAGGAACACTGAAACACACAAGAACAGCAGGTAAACACGCGAGGACACACAGCAACATGGAGCCACCAGTGACCTTACTGTTAGCTAATGTTCAGACTCCCCCTGGACACTATCTGTACTAACTACAGCCCCGTGCTCCGGTGGCTCGGTGCAACAAAACACACGTGACACGCTACACTTTTACTAAAGAACACAAATGAGGTTGTGAAGTGTGAAAGTCAAATAGTGCATACACACCGGACACCCTCCTCGCTAAGGCCGCGGCCATGTTTTCCCTGTGAGCGTGTTGTCGTCAGTACGGTATCCTGCAAGGACACACTTTCAACACAGCGCGTTATCGCCACCTAACGACTGCTCCTGGAAATGCATCTGTTCATTTTTCACTCATCAATGTTTACCTACGATCACTGTCGTGAAATCACGTGACGGCTCTAAAACAGTTCTTGTAAACGACCACGCGTTTATCTGTGACTGACTCACTCTTTCAGATCATGTATAGCATTTAAAAAAAATATATATCAGCTCATAAAGATATAAAGTTAATAGTTAAATTATATGGCATAGTAATCAGATTAAAGTAGTTTCACTTTCACCAGATAAAACATTAGCAGCAGAAAAAATGATAACATTTCAAAAAGTGCAATAAGAAAGTCCACCCTGGATAATCCTTTCTTTTACTTTTTATATTGAAAGTACTTTTTTATGTAAATACTTGAATAAGTAAAATGTGCAATATCCACATTGTATCAATAATATCTTTGTTGATAATATATACATGTATTTATAGAATAAGTGGCTCAAACATCCCGTCTGTCTTCTACTGAGATAAACATCCTGGGGATAAATGATCTCCAGTGTTCACTCTGTGTGACTCTGAAGCTCACAATCTTGCATGGTCGCCTTGTGTGCAACTATCAACTGTATCCATCTTTCTGGTCCATGGTTGTCAATGGCAGACATGTGGTTTTCTTGGTATGGTGTAAACCAGTGGTCGCTACAATCAAACTATTACTCAAAGTAATGGATGCTGCTGCATGTTGAAGCTACAGTAATGCATGTGGGAGTTATACAGAAAAAACTGAAAAAAAACCCTGAAGATGTCCTTTTTCACACTTTCCACATTTATTTCATAGTGCCTGCTTCACTATTGTGAAGATATCATCCAAAAATATCTAACTAAAGTCCTGTGAAGGCAGAGTTTGTGGACGATCAATGTTCATATTCAATAAAATGCTAAAACTGTTTGTTCAGTAATGTTGTGTATCTGGATGGTTTTCCCTACACACACTGACCCTACATGTAAAATTAATTAGGCTGTTTTTTTGGGACTAAAATACAGAAGGGCCTTCACTACATTTTGAAAAATCTTATTTATTCTCAGCATTAAGTGATAACCTGACCAAAAGTTCAAAGAAATGAAGCTAGAAAAAATGGGGAGAAACCAGGGCTGGAAAAAAAGATGTAATGTTAATTTGTAATCCAATTTAAAGTAGTATGGTACTCATCAGAACACAAAGCGGAACAATTCTACTCATAGTAGCCTGACTATTATAGTAGGAAAGAAAAAAGGAAGTGGTCTAATAGCCTAAATGATTTATGTGTCATAAATTCCAATCCTAAACAGTGGAAAATCAAGTTCAGGGAATTATAAAACGTTCATGTTGCAGTGTTAAAGACAAAGAAAGAAAATCTGCATCTGTACCAAAATTGAATGGCTTCTTCCCAGGCCCCGTCCCTCCACCAAGTTTTGTTGCAATTTGTTAAGTAGTTTTTTTTGTAATCCTGCTGACAAACACAAACCACCAGACACTGGTGAAAGCATAACTTTCTTGGTGGAGGTAATGATGACAATAATTTAAACTCCATTTTATCATTTTTATTTATTTTCTTTTAAAACATACAAATATAATCTTAAAAAAGCAGTTGAAAATTTTAAGCAAAGATATCAGTGAAAATACAGACACATGACGTACTGAAATCAAACGCATTAAAAAACACACAAGGCCCCAACCACACTTTTACATATCGTTGTCACTGAGGAACTACACAAAGTAACGGAGGCACCCGCAAGTCCGCCAACACGAGTGCAAAATAAATCAATTACCTTCATGAAAAAAGTGCTTTCCTAAGAGGGAGACATTCCCACCAAGTGGAGGCACGCATGTCATCTTCACCGTTCCAGCATACCTCTTATAATCCAATAACCTACTTTACAAAAGGAAAGTGTTCATCTCTGAGAGGCAACCACTGCAATAGTGTCAAACTGCAAGAATTCACAAAACTTCTGTTTCTCAGTAATATATTAAAATGTAGAACATACAAAAAGCTGGTGGGTTGTCGAAGCACTCGGGCACCGTCCAGGGATTTCCCTGTCAGTCTTCCTCTATCTGGTCTTTGTCTTTAGTGGAGACCAACATGGAAAAACCGACTTCAGTTTGTTGTGCCTCAGAGCACGTTCCTATATAAACACTAAGGTCCTTTGGGTCACCAGCCAGCATACACAGGTTCTGCATCACAGGGGATGCCGTAGTATCGACCTTGAGGCCGCTCTTTGCATAACAGTGGAGCTCGAGCAACAGTCAGTTCTCCGTCAGTGTCTCTCCGTCGACGCAGAATCATTAAAATGATGAAGAGCAGCGCCACTGGAAAAGGGGGAAAAAACACAAACGTTACATGGAATGACCATCTACACTCGGGCTTATTAGACGCACAAAGAATGCATTGATACACGAGCATGATTCTTATTTTGTTTGATTATGTCTTGTTTGTGAACAATGTGTCCTCAGTGTAAGGCCAGAAACAGAATCCGTTTCCTGTATGCAACAAGAAAAGTATTTTTTCCAAAGGACTGAATAGAAAAGAAAACAATTCTCTCAGAAAATCAGTATGTATGACAAACATCAAATACAAATACATCATTTATCAAGTTGGTGTATGTTGCTGGTTTACTTATATGACAGTGAGTGTGGAGGTGGGTTGTGGTAGTGGCAGCTCACTTTATTGGGTCTTCGTGTTCTGCTGTTTGTGAATGGCAGCAACTTTTTAGGTGTTCTACTTGTGACCCTTTTGGGTTGTGGCTGCTGCACTCAACATTTGTGTTGGTCACCTGTGTAAGTGTTGTGCTGAGGTAGATTAAGTACCTTTGTTCTGTGATTTGTCCACCTCATGGTGCTAGCCATATTGTGTAAGGTGGGAGTGGCATCCAGTTGTATGGCTACTTGTGTGCCGGCTGCTCACTATTAATCCAGCAGCAATAATAACTTGGCCCTTCTGTGTTGTGAACTGGTTTGTTCCACCAGCAGCAGTCCCTTGTTTATTGATGCATTAGATACATATTAACATCAGGTCTAGGTTTAAAGTCTTGTGTCCTGAGAGCCATATATAAATGCAGTCAGCATTGGCCCACATACGAAGATAAATTGGTGTTTAGAGTTTGCAGATGGTTTCTGATGTACATCAATCTGACTTGTTAACATACAGCCTTTTGTAACATGCATTGCAATTAATAAATAGAATGATGTTCTTTGTGAATTTTGATCAAACTTATTGTGTTATTCGAATTTAATAAATTCTATGGTTCAGCTGTTTAAAGGCTTTATGTTGATCTGTGTCCATGGTGGTCAGTTATACATGTTGTTCGCCCTGTAGGGCCACAGAAAATAGGCATGCTAATGTTACACAAAGGAAGTTAAGAGTCAGTACAATGTCAAACAAATGCTAATAACATTAGTATGAAAGAAAAAGTCTTGCATATATATATGACCCTGCAGTGGAGAATATGTTTAGTTTAAACACATTAGTTTGAAAATCATAATTAGAATTCTAATACCTTAAAATGGCATTTAGCAAAGGCAGGATATAATGCTGATATATCTGGAAAAACACATTTAAATGCACTTGTACCAGCATTGATACTTACCTCCACCTCCAATAACTAACAGAGCAATAGTGACAGGAGCCAGCTCACAAACATCCCCTGCTTTGCGGAAGAAGGTCTCCATGCAGTAGCCTGGAGCCAAACTGCCCGCTGGACAAAAGGCATCGTTGGGACACAGAATGGGGTTCACATCTGGACTCTGAAAAAATGATATGAGGGACAAACATGCAGGACATCTCTCAAACACAAATGTAGATGGATCAGAGGGTGGAGGGTGCAGAGTTTGGAGACTGCAGTATGTGGTGGGTGCACATTGTAGAGGCTGCAGAGTGCAGAATGTCGAGGCTGCAGCACTCACAGGGCAGTAGTGATTCTCTGGGCAGACGTCACAGCTTTCCTGGCCCCAGTGGATCTGATAGAAGCCACTGCCGCAGATCTGACACATAGTTTGATGGGAAGCCTTGTGCATGCCTGTCAAAAGACAGACGGATACACACTCATGCTTTAAATGACAAGCCTTGTCAGGCTCTCATAGAAATGACTACAGCCCTGAAGCTTTAAGTTGACGTGGTGTGCACTACCTGGCCGACACTGTGTGCAGTCTTTAGCAGCGTTCTGTAGAGCCTCTGTTCCTACAGGACACATCTGGCAATGTGAGCAACCAGAGGAACTGTAGGAGAAGTAGAAAGAGGTGTTTGTGAACATAAAGCTGCAGATTATTATGGTTTGTACCACAAGAAACTTAGAGGCATCTTGCAACAAAAAAAAGTGTAGTTTGAAGCCACTGCTGAAGTTTGGTTTCACAGAGCAAACAGACATCGGAGCAACTTCCAGAGCAAAGATCTAAAATGATGTAAATCGCTGTAAATCTCTGTTGGTGAAGTTGTTTGGACACTTGCGCTAATAAAACTAAAGAGTGAATAGGCTATCCAAGATCCAATCGCTGTGAAAACAAACAATGGAGCTGTGGCCGCAGAGACGGCTTTGCCTATGGCGGCAGCAGCCCAAGAGCTTGCAGAGGAGGCAGTTTTTCAGGTTCAGCAAGAAGGTCACAAGCTTTGAATCAAATCTGAAAATATATGATGTTGAAATCAGTTTATATGTGGGAGGAGTTCAAGGAAACTGCTGCTTCCTCAATACTCCTCCTTTGCTTTGCTTGTGATGCCTCCAGGTGTTGACAGAATTTAGGGCACTTTAGATCCAGGGCAAATCAAGAACACTCTGGAGGAATTACTTTTCCAATCCTGAAGAATGTGGCTGGGAGGAAGAATATTGGCTGTATTGCTTAACCTGCTGTAACCATATCTCAAACTTGCATTAGTGATGGGAAATGTGTGTGTGTGTGTGTGTGTGTGTGTGTGTGTGTGTGTGTGTGTGTGTGTGTGTGTGTGTGTGTGTGTGTGTGTGTGTGTGTGTGTGTGTGAGAGTGTGTGTGTGAGTGAGTGTAGATGTTTCTATGCTGGCAAACAGAGCCATGGAATGGAAACATGTGATGTTTGATCCGGGTTGTTAGTGATACTGGTCATAAACAGGAAGAGAAAAAGAAACTGAAACCCAGTGACATTCAAGTGTAACTTACTTGCAAAAACTTCCTCTTGAACATGGTGCGCACATAGTGGAACTTAGTTGTGATGAAAAGAAACCTGAAAGCAGCAGACACAAAATAACTCAAAACATGTGATTCGAGTTTTTGATTATATGAAACTCAGTCTAAATTATTCATTTTCTGGCTAAAATTCCTTGATAATTGTTTTTGCAGATACATTTTAAATGTACAAGTCTAGTTTCTGACAACATGCAAACTGCAGTTTTGTGAACTATAAAGTTATTACAACATGACTTTGAGTTTTGGTCTAAAGCTGAATAAACATACCTGGTGAACAACTTGTGCAGCTGTCTGCACCACTATTGTTGTTGAAGGATCCAGCAGGGCAGGGGTGACATAATGGACTTCCAGTGAAACTGTGTAGTTGGTGTAGAACATAAAATAAATTGACAAGTGAAGAAGACACTTAAATAGAAGCAGAAGAGCATGTTGAGTTCAGTGGCATAATCTGTTGCCTTACTTTGTGTAGGAGCCCTGGCTGCAGGGCAGACACTGCTGCTGTCCTGCAAGGGACTGATAGAAACCTCTGGCGCATGCCAGGCAGGCTCCAGGAAATAGACACAACCCGGGGTCAGAACAGCATGCACACAGCAGGGTGTCTATAGAGGGATAGAAAATGATTTCTTAACTTTGACTTTAAGAAAGTAAGAAATCTTTTTTATCTTTTCACGAAGGACAGTCAAAACATGTATCTAATGAATAAGAATGAGTTATGATCCGAAAAAGTTACATAAATTGATTTCATAATCCACCATAGCACATTAAAAAAAGGTCTAAGAATGTGGTCTACAGTCAGATGACGCAGTCGTTGACTCACTATTGTCGTATTGTGATCCCGGAGCACAAGGCTCACAGGTTGAAGTGTTGAACGCAGAGCAGCCTGGGGTCGTGCTGCTGAGAATCACGGGAGTAATAGTCAGACTGGTCACATTCTCGATGAGAGTGGTGCTGACCACAGCAGGGGTAAGTGTGGTTTGGCTTCCCACCAGTCCTGGAGGAGAGGAATCCTTCATGTTTATTTTTTCAGATATTTACAGCTGCGATCTTGAGTAAACAGTCGATATCAGAAGATCCACATAACATAACATACTTTCTTCTCAGACATGTGCTGAACATGAATCCAGGCAAAGAAACGGACATGTAACCAAGGAAAGAAAATCTTTGCAGGTGGGTGGGTCAGGTTTAGGGTTAGAGCGTTTGCCTAATCCAGCTATTCCACCCCTTCCCTGCGTAGCTGTATCATTGTGGTATTGTAAAATCACTCCAGAAAATCTAAGGCACGTCATTCACCATGCAGCGAGAAAGTGAGAGCAACAGGTATAAGCACATCAGTGGAACAGAGCTTATATTGTGGTAGTAATCACATTAGCCGTGTACTTAAGTGCTTTCTTGAATAGGAGCCATCCTACTCATGAAATGCAATTACTCAGGGTGTCATGTGATTGCGCCGGTTCAGTGTCCTCTGGTTTGGCAACATTTCTCTATCAAACCATTGAAGTGGCAGAAAAAAAAGAAAAGAAAGTAACCCTGCTATTGATCCTAAATCACAACATTTGGATGGAGAGAGAGGGCAGACGGACTAATGTAGTGCAGTAGAAACCCAGTAAGCCAGCACATTAATTGTATATAGACATTGTCCATAAGAAGAAAGTTTGATTTGAGGTTGGAGGATTGTGTGATAAAAACTTGTGAAAAAACACCTTCAAGAAAAGCAACTCATGGACTTAATTTCTATGGAAACATTTATACAAACGTATATACAAAAATGTTGTTGCATTTATAGTGTTTTTTTTAAACTTTGTTTAAATATTATAAATTATAGACAACTCCAGTAGGAAGAGTGGTTCTAGTTGGTTTGTTAAAATCCTTCCTGGTGTTATTCAGGGTCACACCAGTTATGTTGCTCGCTGATAGAAGAGTTATAGATCTCACCTATGAAACAAGCGGCGGCTATAAGAGGCAGAAGTCCCCGACACTCCATCATCCTCCGGATATTATCGATTGCGACCCCCGAGCAGTGTCCGTCTACAGCATCGCATCCCTGACAAGTGGTCGAGCTGCCGTTGTTTTTAATGTGGAAGTCGCTCTCTCTCAGTGGGATCAGGTCTCTCATCAGTGTCATATGACAAAAATACGTATCATGTGATTTTGCTTTAGAGGGAAAAAAAAACTGCACAAAATGGGCTGCAATCAGGGCCAACCCAGTCTCCAGCAGGGGCGCTATTGGTCCTTGTGTAATCAGTGTGGAGACTGCTGCAGCATTTTAAACATTTGAGAAATGTGGTATTTAAACGATTGTGTCCGATTTGTATTGTTTGATAGTTTTAAACAGTTAAATTCTAAGTGAGTGTAAATAGTAAAAATATATTTTTAACCAATATACATAAAAATTTTTCGTACAATATAAATATACAAAACGTACAACCTTTTAATGTAATAAATATTTTTCGCAGGTAAAAAGTTGTATTTTGTTATTTTAAAATATTGCATTGGATTTCCCAGTTATTGACAAGAATTTGCTTTTTAAAAAAACATTTATATGTATTTTTTATTAGATTTTTATTTAATTTTACATGATGCCACCATACCACTATTGAGCAAATAATTCCCCCTATATTCACAGGAATGTGAGGCTCAATTGTAAATCTATAGTTACAAGCACTTCTATTAATTTATAATATTGAAAAAACTTTCCTACATGTGAATTGAATTCTTCAACAAATAAAATATTCTAATCTGTATTGTGCTATAAAAACGTTTTCCTGTTAAAGTCCTGGTTCTCTTCTGAGAGACGACAGCTGATTCATGATGAATAATGTTTTTTACTGTAACTTGATACAAAAAACAAACGGGCCAAAGAAATAACACCTGCATTGTTTAGTTTTACTTCCTGTTTGTTGCCACACACACACACACACACACACACACACACACACACACACACACACACAGGTTTGCGCAGCTATCCTTATTAAGACTTTGCATTGACTTCCATTCATTGTGCAAAGCCTAACCAAAACTGTATCCCTAACCCTAACCATGGCAGATTAATACCAAACCCTAACCTTAACCTTGCCACACTTCACATCTTTCCCCTAAACTTATCCAGGACCCCAGAAATGATGTTTTACTTCATTAGAGCCTGAGTTCGGTCCCCATCAGATCCACTGGTCCTGACAAGGGCAGTTTTTATGCTGGTAAAGGTCCTAAGGCCACAGACGGGTGTGTGTAATGCAGAAATGAAACAATTCTGAAATCTCAATATTTAAAGGACATAACAAACCCTGGTGCAACATGAAACACTAAATTTACACCTGCAGTAAAAGGTGGACTACATTCAAGTCTGTAGAAAACTTCATCATCGAGACAAATCTGACATCGATTGTTGTGATTGTAAATTTTAATGCAATAAAAATGTGTCACATTAAAAACGTAATAAAAGACGAAACAGCTATTCAATGTATTTCTCTCCTGGCAGCCGGTACTGATGATCGCCCGAGTCTGAAAGTTAAAAGGCCCTCTGGATCAACTGCTCTAAATTCTTTTTCATCAACTCACACTTCTCCTCCGCCGTCACGGTTTTCTGGGAAGAAGAGAAATGTGGAGATGAATGAGGGATATTATTTCTATGGATGAAACACAAATAATAAAACCAGAAAAAGCTAAAACTGTCAGTGAGAGCAGTAACTTTTTTGATTTGGATTTCATACTCACTCTTGTTGTTTGTTCAGCGGTTTTGGCCTTGCTGCTCTTGATTTGCTCTAGTCTTCGCTGCTCTTCCTCGAGCTTCTTCTGCATAGCCAGAACTCTCTTTTCTTGAGCAACTTTCTGCTGAAGATCCAGGGTGGCCTTCCTCTCCTTTTCCCTGCAACATGCCAAAGAACATAACATTAATGTCTGTATGATATTTGTGTTTGTATATTTTTCCCGCTGCCATAATTAAGTCAGAGCCGAACATGTTTTTCCTGACCTGGTGGTTTCAGCCTGTGCCATTACTCTCTCGCGGAGGTACTCGATCTCTGATTCCAAATCCAGCTTCTTCTTTTTCTGCTTCTCCTCCAGGATGTGCTCATGTTTCTCCCGCTGCTCTGTTTGCTGGACTTCCTTCAGGTGGGCCAGTCGCAACTTCAGCTCGATCATGGACATCTCTCCCATCAGTTCATGTCCTGCAGTCTGACAAGGGACAACAGGTTAACTTGGAGATACTGTACATGAAAGTACGTGAAATTTGTAATGACGTCTTCCCCACTCACCTTTGTGTCGTCAAAATATTTCATTCGGATGTGAGGAAGTG
The DNA here is from genome assembly GCF_024713975.1 of Paralichthys olivaceus. Lineage (NCBI taxonomy): Eukaryota > Metazoa > Chordata > Actinopteri > Pleuronectiformes > Paralichthyidae > Paralichthys > Paralichthys olivaceus. The sequence goes on along the minus strand of NC_091104.1, from coordinate 14,828,591 downwards.
ACTCAATGGCACGGATTTCAAGGATGGTTTGAAACTTCCTGCTCAGTTCTGCCTGTGCTTCCTCCAGTGCTTGTCGAAGGAGTGCTTGACTTTGCCCTGAGACTTCTCTCACTGTGAAATGTACAAGAGAATTAAAAGGAAATCTTGACAAAAAAATTGAATTAAATCACAAGTGGAGTCGTACCTATACTTTGCTTGAATTGCTGTAACTTCTCTTTGGCCATTTTTGAGTTCTTGTGTCCTTCTGCCACTTGTTGTACCAAGTCCCTCAGTTCTTCCTCTTCCTGCAACCTCTTCTCAGCATATTCCCTCATCAGCTGAGCTGTCTGCGATACACAACAAAGCAACCCTAATTACAATTTTATGGCAACCATTTAATTCATGTATAATTGTAAATCCCTTGTAAAATTACTTGTTTAAAGATGTTTGTAGAAAACAGACATGCTTTTATGTAACTAATGCACCGTGTAATCTTCTGTAAATGCATTTTATTAATGATTGTTGAGTGGTCTTTTCCAACCTCTTCTTTCTTGAGCTGAGCGGCCTTCTGGTTGCTCTCCATGATGTTTATTCGGGCAATTTCTGCCTCCTTGTGACTGATGAGTCCCTCCAGATGCCTTTGCTCAAGCTTGGCCAGCTCCTCCTGAAGGTCCCTCTCTCGCATATTCTTCTGCCACTGTACGAAAGAGGAGGCCTCACCTCCTCCTTCTGCCAAACGCTCCACCCTGCATCAACATGCACAAAAACACATAGACATTACTCTAGTGTTGTTTGAATTTAGAAAATCTAAATTGGATCAAGGGACTATTTTATATATTTCTATGCAGTTACATTAATCAAACCATTCTCAAGAATTGTTAACTCCCTCGAATTTACATTTCTCTGCAGTTCATTCTAAATTGTGTCCTGTGTAGGATTCTACGGTAGCTCTGAAGGGCAAATTAAAATTGCAAACAGGGAATCACAACGGTAAATCACAAAACACAACAACTAAAAGGTAAACACAATGACAAACAGGGAATCACAATGGCAAATCATAACAACAATTAAAAAACACAATGACATTAACTTCTACCGGAAAAGGTAGCTACCTGCTATGACAAGGATTGTTGGACGGAAGCACTGTGGCTGCTGAAATACAGTTCACTCACTTGAAATGGACTATTCAGACACACCCCATCTAGTGTTCCCATCTGTTCAAAAGAGGAACAGTGCTTCCGTCCAATAGGCAATAACTCTTGTCAAAGCAGGTACCTACCTTTTCTGGTAGAAGTTAATGGTGTGTTTTGCTTTTTGTTGTTTTCTGACTTGTCAGTGTGATTCTTGGAATTCCAGGGTTCTCTGGATGTTTAAAATACACTAGCATTATCTGGCACCAAATCCAAACAGCTAAGAGTTAGAAGAGAGATCTACACAACTGAAGTTATGTGCCTAACACCTGCTCATGGTCACTAACACCTGCTAACATCTACTGGTAGATGGCGATTTAAATGGTGCAGAAGACCTTCAAATGTACAAGGGATATTCACCATCTAGTCCTATATTCCCAAATATTTGCTGTTGTGTTTTGCTTTTTGTTGTTGTGTTATTTATCATTGTGATTCTCTATTTGCTGTTGTCATTTGTCCTTCCTGGCCACCGTAGGATACTGATCATGCTGAGAAGTGGGTCAAGGTGTGGCTTTTAAACACAGTGCTGTACCTTTGCAGCGCCTCCTTCTTCTTATGGTTATAGAGCGCCCTCTGCCTCAGCTTGGCTGCATTGTTGGGCTTGACGGGACAGTTTATGTTCTGACAACATCAGCAAAATGAACAAATTAAATTAGAAATGAATATACATGATATTAACATACATATGCAATGAAAGATTGATAGATCATTTGAATCAGATGGAATAATCAGATCTCACCTTATTACTGGGTGGAGGTTCAGAGTGATGAAATGGCTTGAACTGGAGCTTTGAATCCAAGTCTTTCTGAATCTGGGACATCGCTCGCTGCAACACAGACGATGGTTCATCAACAGCTGATCAGTGAAAATGTCTCAATACAAAGTGAAAAGTGAATGTGTGCTTAACGTCAAGGTTTAATCCAGCCTCCAGGGAGGTGATATGAGAAAAACATATTGATCACAGAAAATAGTCCCTACCTTGGTCTTTTCAGACTTCTCTGGATTCCCACATCTGAACTGTTTCACATTTGCCTCATTTAGCAGTTCCTGGGGAAAACAGACAGGATGTCATTACAAATGCATGTAATTAGGCACATATAAGTGGTGATTATCAGACAACACTTTAAATAGTTAATAACTGTGACAGGTTGTGTTTATTGTTTCATTATTTTGGGGGTGTTAGCTGACATTGGGCCAGAGGCGAGGTACATCTTGGACAGGTCGAGAGCATATCACAGGACTGACATATAGACACAAACAACCATTCATGCTCACATTTGCACCTATGTTCAATTTGGAGTCTCCAATATACTGACAATATACACCCTTCACATTTAATTGAAATTGGAAACAACAGAAGCAACATTAGTGCATTTATGTCAAACCAAGATATTTGTATACTTAGAAATTGTTGAAACACCATAAACCCCACTTACAATGGTATAGAATATATTTATTAATGTTCTCTAATGTTTCTCTGTGTTTTATCTAACTGTTGGATATATTAGCTGTTGATTTACTCCTAACCCCCTCTGTTTAAATGTCCTGTATTATAATATATTTGTTAAACTGACCATCTTTAGCCTTTTACACATTAGAATCATTTTTAAAGATAATAGTAAAATCAGACACTGTACCTTAGTCTTCTGATGGTTCTCCTGTTTTATCTCCTTTATGATCTGCATCTCCTTTGGAGCCTTGTATGTGCTGTTTGGTACCTTCAAGACAAAAGCCTCACAAGTTCAGTGAATCAGCCACTGCAGAATCTACAGCATAAAGGCCAGGTGTATGTTCTCATAAGGGTTACCTACAAGCTAAAACAGCAGCCAGTACATATGTAAACCAACTGATCAGCAATATTGAAAGTAAATACAGTGTACAACTGTGAATGAGGCTGACCGGTTTGTATTTTTCCTGCTGTGGGATGAGCTTTGGGATCGGCAGAGGTCGAGGTTTGGGTTTGGTGAGACAGAACTCCCGGGGCTTTGTGATTTTGATTGGAGCTTTCTTGACCTGACTCCCACAGGATATTTTCAAAGCAAGCTGGTCCATTAGAATATCAATATCGGGGCGCCATCTAAAGGACAAACAGACATATGCTGCTATGTCTTGTTTTTATAATATAACAGTATGAGAAGGATTTTCCAGGACCATTTTACCTCAGCAGGGGACCGATCCACTGTTCCTCCACACAGGCTGCATCGTAGATATTATTCCACTCTTCCTGTATCCATGTGGTGAGGTGCGTGAAGAAGAAGTTGAGGAACTATAACAAAACACACAACAGAGCTTTTATTGCTGTGTCTTTCCATTACAAGGACAGTGATGTGTTCAGGAACTTACTGTGTGCATCTTCTTGATGTCCAGAGATTTGACAATGTTGCTAAAACACTGAAGCCCAATGTCATCGAGGACGAATGTGGTGAGGTAACAGATAACTAAGGAGCAACAAAATGTTATAAATATGTTCTTTTATCAAAAATTCATGTCTGTTTATTTTCTTTGACTTACTGAGAAACTGGCTCCGGTCACCTCTGGATAACCAACTCCCATTCTGGCCGTAGAAGACGTTGACAACTGCGTCCAGTAACTTTTTGTACTCAGTGCATCCAGAGACAACATCAAGTATGAACTTCTTATGCTGAGCATCCATGTTCTGCAAAAAAATGTTTTCATGTAGGAATAATTAGGTTCTTGGAAAATGGATTCCTAAGAAAATTTGCAGTAGCTGATGACATAGTTTTATTTCTGTCACAGTGTGAGGAATCTGTCCCACCACTGCTAGACCTTATTAAAAAGTTTGGGAAGCTATCGGGGTGTACTATAAGTTGGTAGAAGAGTGAATTTATGCCTCTGAGTCAGGATCTAGAGCCTGGGTTTCTCTGCAATCTTCTGTTTGAAATTACTGACCATGTAAAGTGCCTGGGGACCTGGAGCACCTGTTCCTTAGCAATGAGACCTTCTTTATAAACTGGACTATAGAGTTATGATAAACTTAGGAGTGATAATGAATACTGGCAAACACTTTCCCTGTCAATGATTGGCCATACTAATGCTGTGAAATGGTGACCTGTCAAGCACCCAAAAATATCTTTGTAAATCTAAAGACAGCCTTAGCCTGAGCCCATATTTATTGACAGGATGCATATCCTGAAGAGCTTAAAGACACCCCATCATGGCTGTCTATAGAGCAGTGGTAGTTCCCTTCCAGCGCTACTCCAAAAAACCTCTTAGGTCATTTAAAGGGATTGGTTTTATAGTCAAAATATAAAACTGACACTAAAGGTATGGCATCAAATAAAGGAAGTGTTCAATTTACCAAACACTTCTACTTTATCCCCCATTTGTTATAATCATGCATTTCTCCCTTCCCAAAGATGCTGTTGTTTAAATCTGGAGGAAAGTTCCCGCTACCATCAGTGACTTGTATACTAATAATGGATTATCCTCATTTGCTCCGCTTAAAGTCAAATCTATACCGCAGTCATCAGATTTTTTTCGGGTATCTGCAAATCAGGAACTATGTCAGAGGAAATATTTCAAACTTTGAAACTTATAATTCTCCTGATGAGCTTCAGTCCTTACTGACAACTGAACCTGTTACCAAAAAACTGGTCTCTAAGTTTGTAAATATGTTGCGCGACTGCTCGACCTATGCAGCATCTGAGGACGTCCTGGGAGAGTGACATGGGAGTAGAAATCTCAAAGGGTTAATGGGCTAAATGTCTTCTTAGCATACACTCTTGCTCAATTGACTCCAACCATCAGCTAATTCAATATAAGGTCCTACATAGACTATCATTCACCTGTTAAATTACACTCAGTTTAACCATCCTCATCTCCACTCTGTATCAAATACAAACAATCTAAAGGAACCCTGGCTCACATGTTTTGTTTCTGCAGCAAACTACACTGGTCAGAAGTCTTTCATTGCTTCTAACATGTCTATGGGAACAATCTTCCTCCCATTCCAGAAAAAGCCAATAAAGGCTGGTCTCAATAGTAAGAAACTTTAAATCACGGGCAAAATGTATTCTTGTTTGATAACCGCCTCAATGTTCTGTCTTTTTTTCCTGAAGCTATGAATAAAATAAACAAGAATAACCCACCCCTCAAAAAAGCTATAAAAAATGCAGTAGAAAGGGGAAACAATTCAAATTCAAATTGGTGTTACATGAAAATATAAAACTGACACAGATCTGACTTTACCTACCTGCAGATCTTTAGCAGCATCTTTTATGAAGTCATCCAAACTCTGTTTGCCAGCGCTGAATTTATCCAGCAATGCAATAGCCTCCTTGACAAGAGATCCATAGATGGATGCCATTTTACAACAACCTGCAGAAAACAGATGGAGAGTGATAACTGTGGTGAGATGATCTGCACTTGCAGAGAGAAAAAAAAGTTATCACCAATAGAAAAGTGGAAAAATATATATTTGTTCTAAAATATTCTTGATTCATGAAGAGTTTTCTGAGGGAGAAGAGCAGCTTTCAGCTCGAACCAATACCATGCTCAGCGGTTTTGGCCTCGCTGCTCTTGATTTGGTTGAGTCTTTGCAGATCTTGCTGTTTTTCCTCAGACTTCTTCTGCAGAGCCAAAACTCTTTTGTGTTGAGCAGCTTTCTGCTCAATATCCAGGCTGGCCTCCCTCCCCTTCTCTTTCCTGCAACATGCCAAAGAACATAACATGAGTGTCTATAGGCATCATAGCTGTCTACATAGCTCTCCCCACTCGCGTTCATCATGGTGATGAAAGTGATTATCAGAGCTTCAAAATGGGTGGTAGGTGGTGAGTGACAAAAGTTGGGGGTCCGATTAACACCAATCAGGGCCTACATGGATGACATGATGACACCAGTAAGTTGCTAGGGAAACTTGAAGAAATAATCACATGGGCCAGAATGAGAACTGCTACCAATGCCTTGCCGTCCAAAGCAAATGCAGGTCAAAGGACAAATTTGTCCAAGAAGGGGACAGGGAGGGCCTCCTCAACTCACTGGCTTATAGTTCCATCACTGAAGATGTGTGTGAAGGTGCTCACTAACATCTGCTAGGATCAACTGGTGGTAGGCATTATTCAGTGCGATTGAACAGGAGAGGGATATTCTTCATCTTTTCTTATGTTCTAAAATGGTACAGTGTTTAGTTCAAAAGGGCATAGAGGTAATGACAACTGATCTACTGAGCGTTGATTACACTGTTGATTACAACGTCTAAACACTTGATGACGCTAAGGCGCACAACTGAAGTTATGTCCCTGGCGACTGTTAACACCTACTAACTGGTTATTTGTAACTTAAATGGTGCAGAAGACCATCAAATGTACAAGGATATTCACCATCTCCTATATTCAAAAGAATTGTTGTTGTGTTTTGCTTTTTGTTGTTGTGTTTTGGGATTTGTCTTTGTGATTCTCTATTTGCTGTTGTCATTTGCCCAGGGCCAATGTGGGATACTGATCAGTGAGAAGTGGGTCAAGGTGTGGCTTGTAAACACAGTGCTGTACCTTTGCAGCTCCTCCTTCTCCTCACAGGTATGAAGCGCCTTCTCCCTCAGCTTGACTGTATTGTTGGGCTTGACGGGACAGTTTATGTCCTGGCAACATCAGCAAAATGAACAAATTAAATTAGAATTTAATATACACGATATTTACATACATATGAAATGAAAGATTGATCATTTGAATCAGACGAAATAATCAGATCTCACCTTATTACTGGATGGAGGTTTAGTGGGATAAATTGAATTGGACTTTGAATCCAAGCCTTTCTGAATCTGGGACATCGCTCGCTGCAACACAGACGATGGTTCATCAACAGCTGATCAGTGAAAATGGCTCAATACAAAGTGAAAAGTGAATGTGTGCATAACGTCAAGGTTTAATCCAGCCTCCAGGGAGGTGATATGAGAATAACATATCAATCACAGAAAATAGTCCCTACCCTCAATTGTTCAGACTTTTTCTCCCAAAGCTGTTTAATTTTTTCCTCATTCCGAGGTTCCTGTGGAAAACAGATAGGATGTCATTACAAATGCATGTAATTAGGCACATATAAGTAGTGATTATAATAACTTGATAGAATGTTTTAAATAAATTGAGGTTGTTTTTATTGTATAAGGGTTGTGGGGGTGTCAGCTGACATTGGGGTGAGAAGCCAGTGGGGACACCTTGGACAGGTTGGCAGCATACAACAGGACTGACATAAAGACACAAACAATTCATGCTCACATTCACACCTATGTTCAACTTAGAGTCTCCAATTTTACAAAAGGATTTACTGAAAATATATACCCTTCATAGAATAACACTTTTTATTGTTTCAAATTGTTTTGTCGGATGTACGAGCTGTTGATTTACACCTACCCCCTCTGTTTAAATGTCCTATATTATAATACATTTGTCAAACAGACCATATTTTGCCTTTTAGATATCAGAGTATTTTCTTGAAGATAATATTAAATCTAATAGAAGATAATATCTAATTTATGATCTGCATGCTTTGGAGCCTTGTATGTGCTGTTTAGTACCTTCAAAACAAAGGCCTCGTGAGTTTAGTGAATCAGCCACTACAGAATCTACAGCATAAAGGCCAGGTCTATGTTCTCCTAAGGGTTATCTACAGGCTAAAATATATAAACTAACTGATCAGCAATATTGTAAATAAACATAGTGTATAACTGTGAATGATGCTGACCAGTTTGCATTCTTCCTGCTCTGGGATGATCTCAGGCATTGGCAGATGTTGAGGTTCGGTTTCTGTGAGACAGAAGTCCTGGGACTTCGTGGCTTCAAGTTGGTCCATGAGAATATCAATATCGGAGCAAGACAAACAAAAATTAAGAAGAATTTCTTCTTCTTTTTTCGGTTTATATGTATCCAACTTGAAACACCCTTCAAGTACAGAAACTTTTTTGTTTACTTGATTAACCCTAACCCTGACAATCAAAAAGCATCACCAAAGGATATTTTCCTTTTGAAGATCAAAGGAAATTTTACCCATGATGATAAAAATCTATTGAATAAAGTACCTCCATGAATGGTGCACCAACACAATAGATGGCGGTAATGCGCTTTGATGTAGATTTCCACCTGCCAATAAACTGAACAAAGAAGAAAGAAGGTTTTGAGGTGTGTGGTAAAATGGAATTAACATATACACAGTATATGTACTATACTAAGTACTCTCGAAATGTAAAAAATTATATGAAACATTTGTTCCACTATATGAAGATGGATCCAAACATCCTATTACATGACAAACAGGTTTTGGTTTCAGTATACCAGACAGAGATCAGATCATTTGTCAGTTTACACGGTGGAGATGGTAGCAATTGCAACATTATTACAGTCAGTTGAAGAGTTATAAATGAGTTATCAGTTATCAGGAAATGTGTTTTGTGTACAGATTTGTGCTCACCATTAATAATCAGTGATTACATTATTTTCATCTAACAGTAGGCAAGCGTTAGTTAATGAGATAGCCAGTCAGATTCACCTTTAGCCACAGCGTACCCTCAGGTTTTACTTGTTACGATGTGATCCTAAGGTACACAACTGAAGATATGTCCCTAACATCCACTGCTTGTCGCAAACATCTTCTAACATCAAATGCTGGTTGGCATCTTAATTTGTGTGGTAGACCTTCAAATATTCAAGGGATATTCTCCATCTTGTCCTATCTTCTAAAATGACAGATTTGTTTTATCATTGATCAGTTTTGTTCAATGGATTAAACAACACTGATGGTTTTAATCCATCGGCTCAATTTTAACATTGTGAAATCTGATCTTTTGTTGGCTCCAACCTTAATTATGACATAGTATATTGTGACATCTATGCTGCCTTCCCCTCGCTGTTGGAAATGTTGGATTTAGTCTCACAATGCATCATCTCAGTCCCTGCATTAATCTGATTAACATAATCTGATTATTTTGTGAGCATGTAAACAAAGTCATTAGTTTAGTATTCTGTAGTCTTAATAAATCTGAAGCTGCAAACCGGACATGAATTTTGTTTTCTGCTGATTTAGAGCATGCGTCGGATCAAGGTCCTCCCATTAACGCCTCAGTGGCTTATTAGGCATTTTTTTCTTTGAAAGTCACTCAACTATGGATAATTGTTTTTCTTATGACTGATTTTCCAATTCATCTTCAATCTTTAATGTTCAATTAATCATTTCGTATTACTGGATTCATATAATAATGAATATTATCAAAAATAAAAATTTAAAAACTTACATAAAACGTATATCATTTATATTTATTTAATCATCTTCTCTTAAATACAAACAAATCTGATAGAAAACAAAGTATGCACTGCAAGGCATTATTCCACAACAAATAAGGTAATAAAATAGCTGAGTCTGAGTCTCCAAAATAAAATGAGTGCAAGAGCTTGTTCGATTAAAGTAAATGGGATATATCAATCTACATTCAGCAACAACAATATAAATGAAAACCAAAGTTAAATTCAAGTAACTTTCTGGAGGAATATCAAAACACTGTAAATTCAAGTTAAGCAGTCCATCAAAAATATCATCTTGAAGTAGCCTAGTAGTTGTATCAATGTCTGTATGATGTCAATAACTGACTGTCAAACAAAATAAGGAAAGTCTAATTCAACTGTATTTAAACAATGTTTATTCATTTTCACACTGAAGTGGAGGGTACTATTAATAATACAATAAATTAAAATAAGGTTTGCATCTAACAACAAGATAAAGAGCTTTTAAAAAAAGGCATCTTAAAATAAAGTGCTTCATTTTAGAAAATAAAAAGATTTGGTTTGAGTTTCCCCTTTTCTTCTTTGCTCTTAGAATATAACTGTATTACACATATAAACAATCTCAACTAACTTTTAAATAGCTTTAACACCTTTTCTTTTTGTTCCCACTTTCTGTTGTTCAGTAACAGCAGTAAACTCAACCATGGGCTTCCAGGATTTACTACTGGAAAGAAGGATAAAGCTGCGTAGGTTAAAATAAGACTACTGTAAATGCAAAACCGTTGTTTCGGTTAAAATAAAAATGGTTCATAAGAATCTAATAACAGGTCTGGGCCCATATAGAACGGCGTCTTGGTCTGGTCCGGGCCGCGGTCCGCCTATTGGTGACCTATGCTTTAGGTAATCGTGGGCGTTTTTTTTCGCTTCAACTTGCTCTTCAGGTGAATCCATGCTTTGACTGTGCGCAAACACCTTCCTGTTACCAGGAACTGTGTGCTTGTGTTTAACACAACTGATATATGTTACAGTGGATGGGCAGATGGGGAAATTTCATGGTGTAGGGGGAAAAATCTGTGAAATTCAAACTCCAGGAGAACAGCAGGAAACTCAAAAGGATTCATATTTGATCATTTATAACATATATAATATATAATTTATGGCCTCCAGTGTGTCAATGGGGCAATGCAGAAATGAAACAGTTTTCTCTCCTGGCAGCAGATACACTGATGATCGTCCCGGTCTGAAAGTTAAAAGCCCCTCTGGATCAACTGCTCTAAATTCTTTGTCATCGACTCACAAATCTCCTCCGCCGTCTTGGTTTTCTGGGAAGAAGAGAAATGTGGAGATGAATAAGGAATATTATTTCACTGCTGCTGTGACTGAAAAATCGAAACACAAACAAAAACCAGACAAAGCTAAAACTGTTAGTAAGAGCAGAGAGCTTCTTTGATTTGGATTTCATACTCACTTTGTCACATGTCCCTGCATGCACTGTTGTTTGTTCAGCGGTTTTGGCCTTGCTGCTCTTGATTTGCTCCAGCCTTCGCTGCTCTTGCTGTTTTTCCTCAAGCTTCTTCTGCATAGCCAAAACTCTCTTGTCTTGAGCAACTTTCTGCTGAAGATCCAGGCTGGCCTTCCTCTCCTTCTCTTTCCTGCAACATGCCAAAGAACATAACATTAATGTCTATGTAGCAGCACGAATCTCTGCCTGTTTGATTGACATCTCTCAGTGGATGTCCACACACCACCTGAAAATCCACCTTGACAAGACCGAACTACTTTTCTTCCAGGGAAAGGCTCTCCCACCCTTGACCTTACTATCACCATCGACAACACCGTGGTAGCCCCCACCCAGATCGCAAGGAACCTGGGTCTAAACCTCGACAGCCAGTTCTCCCTTACTGCCAACATTGCTGCAACAACCCGCTCTTGTAGATACATGCTGAACAACATCTGGAGAATACGTCCCCTTCTCACTCAGAAGGCGGCACAGGTTCTGGTCCAGGCTCTTGTTATCTCATGCTGAGACTACTGCAACTCCCTCCTGGTTGGTCTGCCAGCTAATGCCATCCAACCTCTGCAGCTCATCCAGAATGCAGCAGCTCGACTGGTCTTCAGTATACCTAAGTTCACTCACTACTCCACTCCCTTCACTGGTTACCAGTGGCTGCCGGCATCTGCTTTAAGACACTAGTACTTGGGTACCTGTTGCCATAATCAAGTCAGAGCCGAACATGTTTTTCCTGACCTGATGGCTGCAACCTGTGTCATTGCTCTCATGTGGAGGTTATTGAGCGCCACCTCCTCCAACAGCAGCTGCTTCTTTTTCTGCTTCTCCTCCAGGATGTTCTCACGTTTCTTCTGCTGCTCTGTTTGCTGGACTTCCTTCAGGTGGGCCAGTCGCAACTTCAGCTCAATCATGGACATCTCTCCCATCAGTTCATGTCCTGCAGTCTGACAAGGGACAACAGGTTAACTTAGAGATACTGTACATTAAAGTATGTGAAATCTGTAATGACGTCTTCCACTCACCTTTGTGTCGTCAAAATATTTCATTCTGATGTGAGGAAGTGACTCAATGGCGCGGATTTCAAGGATGGTTTGAAACTTCCTGCTCAGCTCTGCCTGTGCTTCCTCCAGTGCTTGTCGAAGGAGTGCTTGACTTTGCCCTGACACTTCTTTCACTGTGAAATGTACAAGAGAATTAAAAGGAAATCTTGACAAAAAAATTGAATTAAATCACAAGTGGAGTCGTACCTATACTTTGCTTGAATTTCTGTAACTTCTCTTTGGCCATTTTTGAGTTCTTGTGTCCTTCTGCCACTTGTTGTACCAAGTCCCTCAGTTCTTCCTCTTCCTGCAACCTCTTCTCAGCATATTCCCTCATCAGCTGAGCTGTCTGCGATACACAACAAAGCAACCCTAATTACAATTTTATGGCAACCATTTTATTCATGTATAATTGTAAATCCCCTGTAAAATTACTTGTTTAAAGATGTTTGTAGAAAACAGACATGCTTTTATGTAACTAATGCACCGTGTAATCTTCTATAAATCCATTTTATTAATGATTGTTGAGTGGTCTTTTCCAACCTCTTCTTTCTTGAGCTGAGCGGCCTTCTGGTTGCTTTCCATGATGTTTATTCGGGCAATGGCTGCCTCCTTGTGACTGATGAGTCCCTCCAGACGCCTTTGCTCAAGCTTGGCCAGCTCCTCCTGAAGGTCCCTCTCTCGCATATTCTTCTGCCACTGTACAAAAGAGGAGGCCTCACCTCCTCCTTCTGCCAAACGCTCCACCCTGCATCAACATGCACAAAAACACATAGACATTACTCTAGTGTTGTTTGAATTTAGAAACTCTGAATTGGATCAAGGAACTCTTTTACAAGACTTATTAAATCCCTCAAATTCACATTTTCTGCAGTTCATTCTAATTGTGTCCTGGGCAGGAATTCAAAACAGTAAACGGGGAATCACAACTTCAAATCAAAAAGCACAACAACAAATAGGGACTCACAACAATTATTATTATTATCATCATTTCATCAGTGTGTTATCACCACCATACTTTGCACACCAGTATCACAACATCCTTTGCAACTATCCATCTATTAATTGATCTAGTTGGCTGATGATAACATCTGTGTGTTCTATAAATGTCGGGTTTTTGGTAGGTTTTAGAATTGAGATAATAATCCCTTGTGTCATTGTGGGTGGGAGTATAAAAGACTTCATACAGCAGTTCTCTTGAAATTGACTATTTGAATGCACCTCGTCTCCCGCCTGTTTAAAATACGGACAGTGCTTCTGTCCCATCAGCAATGATCCTTGTCATTGCAGGTACCTACTTTCCGGGAGAGGTTAAGTTCATTGTGTTTTGCTTTTTGTCGTTGTCTTTTGTGATTTGTCGTTGTGATTCCTCACTTGCTGTTGTCCTTTGCCCTTCCTGGCCACCGTAGGGTACTGATCATGCTGAGAAGTGGGTTTAGGTGTAGCAGGTAAACACAGTGCTGTACCTTTGCAGCTCTTCCTCCTCCTTACGGTTACGCAGCACCCTCTGCCTCAGGATGGCTGCACCGTTGAGCTTGACAGGACAGTTTTTGATCTGACAACATCAGCAAAATGAACACATTCAATTATATATTAATATACTAGACTTGATATTCATGATTGATTATTTGTATCAGATGGAATAATCAGATCTCACCTTATTACTGGGTGGAGGTTCAGAGTGATGAAATGAATTGAACTGGAGCTTTGAATCCAAGTCTTTCTGAATCTGGGACATCGCTCGCTGCAACACAGACGATGGTTCATCAACAGCTGATCAGTGAAAATGGCTCAATACAAAGTGAAAGGTGGATGTGTGCTTAACGTCAAGGTTTAATCCAGCCTCCAGAGGGTAATGTGAGAAAAATAGTCCCTACCTTGGTGCTTTCAGACTTCTGTGGATTCCCACATCTGAACTGTTTCATGTTTGCCTCATTCAGCAGTTCCTGGAGTGAACAAAATAAAAAACAAATGTTTTCCTGTAATATAATATATTTGTTAAACAGACCATCTTTAGCCTTTTACATACAAGAATACTTTTTGAATATAATAGTAAACCAGAAGCTGTACCTTAGTCTTCTGATGGTTCTCCTGTTTTATCTCCTTTATGATCTGCATCTCCTTTGGAGCCTTGTATGTGCTGTTTGGTACCTTCAAAACAAAAGCCTCACGAGTTCAGTGAATCAGCCACTACAGAATCTACAGCATAAAGGCCAGGTGTATTGTCATAAGGGTTATCTACAGGCTAAAACAGCAGCCAGTACATATGTAAACCAACTGATCAGCAATATTGAAAGTAAATACAGTGTACAACTGTGAATGAGGCTGACCGGTTTGTATTTTTCCTGCTGTGGGATGAGCTTTGGGATCGGCAGAGGTCGAGGTTTGGGTTTGGTGAGACAGAACTCCCGGGGCTTTGTGATTTTGATTGGAGCTTTCTTGACCTGACTCCCACAGGATATTTTCAAAGCAAGCTGGTCCATTAGAATATCAATATCGGGGCGCCATCTAAAGGACAAACAGACATATGCTGCTATGTCTTGTTTTTATAATATAACAGTATGAGAAGGATTTTCCAGGACCATTTTACCTCAGCAGGGGACCGATCCACTGTTCCTCCACACAGGCTGCATCGTAGATATTATTCCACTCTTCCTGTATCCATGTGGTGAGGTGCGTGAAGAAGAAGTTGAGGAACTATAACAAAACACACAACAGAGCTTTTATTGCTGTGTCTTTCCATTACAAGGACAGTGATGTGTTCAGGAACTTACTGTGTGCATCTTCTTGATGTCCAGAGATTTGACAATGTTGCTAAAACACTGAAGCCCAATGTCATCGAGGACGAATGTGGTGAGGTAACAGATAACTAAGGAGCAACAAAATGTTATAAATATGTTCTTTTATCAAAAATTCATGTCTGTTTATTTTCTTTGACTTACTGAGAAACTGGCTCCGGTCACCTCTGGATAACCATCTCCCATTCTGGCCGTAGAAGACGTTGACAACTGCGTCCAGTAACTTTTTGTACTCAGTGCATCCAGAGACAACATCAAGTATGAACTTCTTATGCTGAGCATCCATGTTCTGCAAAAAAAATGTTTTCATGTAGGAATAATTAGGTTCTTGGAAAATGGATTTCTAAGAAAATTTGCAGTAGCTGATGACATAGTTTTATTTCTGTCACAGTGTGAGGAATCTGTCCCACCACTGCTAGACCTTATTAAAAAGTTTGGGAAGCTATCGGGGTGTACTATAAGTTGGTAGAAGAGTGAATTAATGCCTCTGAGTCAGGATCTAGAGCCTGGGTTTCTCTGCAATCTTCTGTTTGAAATTACTGACCATGTAAAGTACCTGGGGACCTGGAGCACCTGTTCCTAAGCAATGAGACCTTCTTTATAAACTGGACTATAGAGTTATGATAAACTTAGGAGTGATAATGAATACTGGCAAACACTTTCCCTGTGAATGATTGGCCATATTAATGCTGTGAAATGCTGACCTTAGCCCTTATTTACTGACAGGATGCATATCCTTAAGAGCTTAAAGACACAACCCCATCATGGCTGTCTATAGAGCAGTAGTAGTTCCCTTCCTACTCCAAAAAACCTCTTAGGTCATTTAAAGGGATTGGTTTTTATAGTCAAACACTTGTTAAAGGTATGGCATCAAATAAAGAAAGTGTTCAATTTACCAAACACTTCTTCTTTATCCCCCATTTGACCTTCATGGTTTTTCAACACTTACCTCTTTTTTTATTTTCAAAACACGTAATGGTTGTTTCAATGTAAATGTATACTTGAACAGCTGATCATTGTAAAATGTGTCACATATGAAGTACATCATTTTTTAAATATTTTCGTTTGTTTATGTATTTGTTTTTATTACATTTTTATTTACAGAATACACTCAGGCGGTTATCAAACAAGAACAACCCCCCTCCCAATATTATTACAAATACTTATCTATAAATAAATAACTCATATAAAAGAAAACCTGCCGTAGAAAGGTGAAAAAAAAATCACATTTTAATTGGTGTTACATGAAAAGATAAAACTGACACAGATCTGACTTGACCTACCTGCCGATCTTTTGCAGCATCTTCTATGAAGTCATCCAAACTCTGTTTGCCAGCTCTGAATTTATCCAGCAACACAATAGCCTCCTTGACAAGAGATCCATAGTTTGATGCCATTTTACAACTACCTGCAGAAAACGGATGGAGATGACTGGTGAGGTGATCCACAGTGACAGAAAATGCCACAAAAATAAAGTTCTAACCTATAGAAAACTGTGATGTTATAAATTGTTATAAATTCATGAAGAGTTCTCCCAAGAAGAAGAGCAGTTTGTTTTCAGCTCGAACCGTTGCCATGTTTTGCCGTTGCTTAGCAACACACTGGTGTAAACAGACCTAACAAGACCTTTATACATTTTTGAGTCCATATATGTCCTATGCACTACGGGATGTCGAGACTAGGGAAATGATGATGTTTTTTTGTTTTTTTTGCTTTAAAAAAATCTATTTATTAATTGTATTATTATTGTTATTATTATTATTTATGTTTTTATCATATTCTTTTCTGCTTTTTCTCGTTTGGTCTTTCCTTTCTCTGGACATGTATGTATGTGTAAATATGCGTGTTTATAGGTGTATGTATGTATATATCATAGACTGTATATAAAGATGTATGTACGTGTGTGTAAGTATGTGTGTATATGTCTGTATGTGTGTCTATATATATATATATATATATATATGTCTGTGTATTTTTTATTTATATTATGTTCTTCCAAGTGTTACATTTTGACATTATGGTGAAAAACAATAAACAGTCTTCAGAATAAAGGCCACTCTGGTCAGACCTCCCCGCACTCTAAAGAGACCACAGCAACAAGATCACAAACATCAACGAGTACTCTACTAATGACACACTGTTGTTATTATTGATTGCTCTTGTTCACTGGATTAAAAACATCGATGGTTTTAATCCATCAATTGAATATTAACATTGTCACATCTGATCCTTTGTTGGCTCCCACAACAATGATTATGACGTAGTATATTGTGACGTCTGTGCTGCCTTCACGTGCTGTTGGAAATGCTAGATTTGGCACGACTATTAAATCAACGTGATAAATAGAACAGGAAAAGATTAAACACATGACAATAATTATAACCAGATTAAAACAACGGGCCAGTGAATGATTGTGGTAAAAAATATATGTAATGGCAAGGAAAAGAGGGAAAAGTGAGTAACTCTACGTGAGGCTTTACTAAGGGAAAATCAGAGATTAAACCAAGGTTTTACAGTAGTCTCACAATGCATCATCTGAGTTGCTGCATTAATCTGATTAACATAATCTGATTATTTTGTGAGCATGTAAACAAAGTTATTAGTTTAGTATTCTGTTGTCAACATGTTTTAGGTGGATGTTTCGAAATGGGCTGAATATTTTGTATAAACAAATAAGTGATATTTGTGAACACGGTTCCACAGGAGGATATCGACATTTAGGCTAAAAACCTGGTGTAAATGACCCCGTTTTGAGTCGATTTTGACACTTGGGTGACACCACAGGAGCAATAAGGAAGCATTTTATGTTTTTTATGTTGTTTTTTTACGTTTGAAGAATTCATCCCCAGTTACTTCAATTGTATTGGATTTGGCTGCAATGCTGTTTACGGCTGAAATGCCGAAAGTGTTTTGTGAAAACAATTCACCCACCCACGCCATCTGAATAGTGATGAGTAGATAATGAGGGAATTTTATTTTTTCTGTGAATTTACCTTTAAAGGTTCAGTGTGTAACATTTTGTGACATCTAGTGGCGAAGTTGCATGTTGCAGCTGAATACCCCCTCACCTCACCCTCCCCTTCCAGACATGAAAGAAAATCTGTGGCATCTTCAGTTGTCATAAAAACTCAAAAGGTGTTTAGTTTGTCCAGGTAAAAAACAAGAGGACCTGCTCCTGGTGTAAATATAAAGTATTTAAACATAAAGGGCCCGTTCCAAGTTAAAGAAAGCAACATCACTAGGATTATTTTTATATTCATTTTCTGCCAATACATCCCTTCACCTAAATCTTACACACTGGACCTTTAAGAGAGGATCTAGAAACGTTGTGTCTGACAATGTTGTGTTTGTAGGAACGATAATAAACTATAACAATCTTTATTAGTAAACAAATTTCAATTGTGTGTCATTACTGTGTGGATTGAATGCAACATGATAATACAGTAATCTTAATCTTAATCTTATGTTCCTTGAGTGGGGATAAATCAAATTAAAATTATTAAAAAAATTAAAAAAATCTCCAGTCATGCTTACATGGTCTGTTTTGTCTGTGTTTCCCATCACGGCTGTGGGAGGTCGGTATTTTGACAGCAGCCCGTGAAGGCATCACTTCATGGGAAAGTGGGAGGTGAATGTTGTCAACGTGACGGTTCCAGGAGCAGAGAGAGGAGGGCACAGAGAGGAGGACACAGAGAGGAGGACAGAAAGAGGAGGGCAGAGACCAGCGGAGTTCCACCGTCGCCGCTCCGCTTCGTCTGTGTCGTCGGGACTCTGTGGAGAAGTGACCGGGGCGGGTGGGGGGAGAGACAGGCAGCCGAGCTCGGGATTCAGGGGGACGATGGGAACAAGTCTCCGGACGTCTCCTCCTTTGTGCGCCTCCGGAGACGCGCTGTAGCGTTCAGGGCAACTTACCGTGTTATTCTCTACACGCTCTCCGCTGTGGAGGCTCCGGCAGCGTTAGCTTAGCTTTAGCAGGCGCGGACAGAGTGAGACACACAGGTACGGGAGAGGAGGAGAGGAGGGGTTGGTGACAAAGGAAGGTGGCGAGGTAACGATGAACCGCTTTCGGAAGTGGCTGTACAAGCCCAAGGTAAGTTGTCTCGGGGTTCCTCCCCGCGGTCTGTCATGTTTTTTAATGCTTAGCTTCTTTTCTTTTTTTGGCGAGGGGGGGACGCAGCTAGCCAAACAGCCCGTGAGAGAGGCTTGCTAGCCCCGATCACTTCACACATCTGCCCGCTAACGTTAGCCGCTGATGTTCCACTGTGTCACTGAGCCCTTTGTTGTTGTTGTTGATGATGCTGATGCTGCTTTTGTTTTCATGCGCTAATCTGGATATAACAGCTGGATCTATAGTGACTGAGTCACCGCTGTTTACCTCTGACACTGTCATTCATCCTGGTCGGTGTTTAAGGGATTCATTTCATTGTTAGATGTCCTTTGTGATGTCTTCATAATGATGATTTGATCATTTATAGCAAACATGACAGCAACAGGAAATACAAATGGTAAAAAGAAATACAGAAATGATTGAAATAATGTCAGTAAATAATAGAAATGAGTTATTTCCTGTATTCAATGATTTATTGTTTAGTCTGTAAAAATGTAGTAAAATGCAGAAAAATGCTCGTCACAGTTTCTTTAAGCCCAAGATTCACTTGGCTTTATTTGTCTGACTAATAGTCTGATGTCCAAATTTGAGCTAGGAAATAAACATTTTTCATCAATAACAATATAACAAAGGTTCAATATACATGGATATGTTGCTTATGCATTGTGAAAGTACAGCGAGCAGGTTTAAGGCATAAGTGATCTACCTCTGATTTTTAAAATGTTTTTTTAACAACCACAACCTTCACTCAAAATCACTCAAAATATGTGACATTTATCTGATAAT
This sequence comes from Paralichthys olivaceus, assembly GCF_024713975.1. NCBI lineage: Eukaryota > Metazoa > Chordata > Actinopteri > Pleuronectiformes > Paralichthyidae > Paralichthys > Paralichthys olivaceus. The sequence goes on along the minus strand of NC_091104.1, from coordinate 14,808,954 downwards.
TAACAATATAGATTTTTTATAATATTCTTTATCCTGACATCATTTTGAGCCATATCGTCCAGCCCTAGGTTCAATTTACAATTAGAACATTAGACAAACAAAAGCAGCAGAACCTCACAGTTGCAAACCTGGAACATGTTAAACTCAGAAATGGCTGAAATGATAAAGTGAAATAACTCATTGTTCCAGCGCTGCAGTATTTGATTCGTTTTGATTGTACATTTTGGCCCAAATTGCATGAATGGTTGTCAAAAGCCTCCAAAACACATCAAATCATATGCTGCTCCATTCTCACTATTTGAAGGCAGACTTTCTGGAGTGAGCTTGTGTAGTGGATGTGCTGTAATTCCTTTAAATCAGGCTCACAGTGTGGAAACAGGCCTGACACAGCAGAGGAAGTATTGAAGGCTCGGTCGCCTTGTTAAATGAACAGTTTAATATATGTCGTCTGCAGCACTTTTTGGGACGAGTGAGTGTGAATGTTTCTCAAGGGAGGCCACTCTTGTTAACTTGTAGATTTTAGGGAGAGCAGTTGTGAACGGCTCAATGTTGAACTCACTGAACTGTGTAAATGTGAGGCAGGCTGTGAATGATCAATATATAGTAATTTATTAGTGCTGCATCATTACAAAACACCAGTGTTTCTGCAGAGTAATTTGTAAATAAACAGTCACAGATTTCCCCATGTCCCCATGATGGACTGAGAAATTATTCCTTGAAAGAGTTCAGGATTTCATAAATATTATGTGGGATTACAGCCTATATTCATGCCTCACCCTGTCCCAATAGTCCCAATCATGCTCTTACAGAAACCTTGCTATTAACTGAGAAGACAGTTTTGAGCTAATATTCCATTTAACGCACTTTACACAATGAGGGTCACCACTTATACTACACAGTATTCTAATGTGGCCAATTTCAGAGGATGAGTACTAAGAGGTTGTTATTATCAACGGCAGAAAATTTACATAAAAATGTCAAAATTTAAAAGAAAATATCGAATACTCCGAACTTTCTGTAGATAACACAAACTATGTAACATTCCCTGCCGTTGTCTACACACCCACGTTCAGAGCAAGAAGGCCCGAACAATATTTCGGTGTGTTTAATGCATTGTATCCTGTCAGTATATTGGTATAAGCGCTGCACATAAAAGGCTGACCTTGCAACATAACTGCTGTTCATGTCGAGTCCCTGAAGCAGTTTTTTTGTTTTATATAGAAACGGAGGAAAATATACAGCGGACAGACAGCCTGTTAAATAAGTCAGCGTTGTGTTTCTTTGCACAGTAAATAAAAGTTTGTCAGCATATACAAATGCTTTGATAAGTCAGTTGCCATATCGGCTATAATTTGAGCGTTTGCAACAGCAGTGTCAGACAAGGCTTAGATGAAAAGCCTCTGATTATATGTTCTCCTCCTGCACTTCACCACACATACACACACACACACCTGCGTCATTCCCCTTTTCTCTGTCAAACCGCGTGTGCTGTCGCAGCATTTTCCTGGTCCATTGTTGGGGTTAGTCCCAAGTGTTTGGGGCTTCACCGGAGCATTGTCACATCCATGAATGACTACAAGCTTCTGAAGAGCTGAGCTGTTACATCAGTGCCTTTTCGGCCGAATCACGGGCTGCGGTAGGAATTAGCAGAATTACACACACACACGTCTGTGGGATTTAAATGACCAGTTCTGCCTCAAAGGAGTGAAGAGAAGAAGAGCGCTGAAAACCTTGTTAATTATGGCAATCAGTATGAAAAGACAACAGTAATGAAAGGCTTCTTATCACTTTTATGCTCCTGTAACTGAACAGCAGCTAAGCTTGACAATGAAATAAATATTTTTGTGATTAAAGTAGGTGCCCAACGTGCAGAAGTGCTTGTACTGGAATTTATTGTTGAACACAGCGTAGCATATTCATTTTTCACCAACAGTGACTTGTTTATTATTGAACTAAGTTCCCATGGAGATAGAAAAGTGTTGAATCAGCGTGTTCCCTTGATTGATGCAGAGCTATTCATAATTCCAGAGCTGCTCTTTACCTCCTCAGATAAGTCCCGTCCACCGAGGAGCACTTTCGTTTGCCCGTGCTACACAATCCCTTCCCCGGGTGTTAGAGAGCAGTGTGCAGCTCCGTGCATAATGTACCTGTATATTCTGCCTGGCTCTGTCGTCAAAGTGCAAGAATGGATTGTTCAGTGCTTCTGATATTACGTAAGAAGAACTGAAAGTAAGGATACACTGCTTTACAGTGAGATTTTTCACATTCTTTTTCGGCATTACAGCTTGTTTAGCCGGTTTATGTGTCAGCAGTTTGTATTTATCTCCCCAAATGTCTACAATACCTATACTTGTTCCAGGTGTTTGTTGTATTTGACGACTCATTGACTGCACATTGTGGCTGAAAAAGTTTTAAAAATAAGAAAAGAGGCTTAAGAGAGGGTAGAACCAAGGGGAGAAGTCTGCTGGTTCATTGCACATCCCTACTGTCCCAAACAGAGACGAGACCTGGCTCAGGTTTCCGAGCAGGCAAAATGGCCACGGCCTCCTCGCCTTCCATTCATCAGCTGCGAACTTGAGTGACGAATGGCGAGAGAGGGAGACACGAGGAGGCTAAAACCTGTGATGCTTCCTCCTCTTTTGGCTCGTCGTTTCATCAGGCGTTCACAAGCTGACCTTCAGCTCCACACCACCTCATCTGTCAGTGTGATGGGCTCGCAGCTCGAATCAGGCCGGGCGCGCTCACCTCCATCTGCAGGATGCTGCTAATTTGCCTTTCATTTCCACTGTACCCTGTCGGACAGTTTAGTGCGTGGGCAGCTTCCTACACTCCTCCTTATCTAAATGTCAGATATCACTGTGTGTAACAATGCAGGCTGTTGTTTAGTGTAAGAGCATATGTTATACGAGGGACTGGTTAATTTGATAATTGCATCCAGCATTTGATAGTTCACTTGAGAACTTAAGAAAAATCTTGATTTTGACAAATTATGAAAATAAAAATATAATATGGTGAAAAACCTCATCACTTGTGAAGTTCTCAGCTTTAACAGTTTTTTACAGTGATACCTTTTTATTTTTCTTACAAATACCAACTTTTACATTATGGAAGTTAGTGTCAACAATTCAATTTATTCATAAATGTTTTTGTTAAATTAATATTTAATATAGTCAGTAATACATAGAAAAATAAAAGACCAATGTTTGTTTTTTGCTTATATTTAATTTAGAAAAAATATGAAATGCTAAAATATTATTAGAAATGCCCATCACATTTTATTCACTCAAAAGATCAAAACCCAACAACACTTAATTTAAGGCCAACAAAGATTTGATATGACTCAAAGTGTAATGTATCATTAAGATTTTTGTTTGGCTCTAAATAATAGTTTAACATCTTTTAAATCATTGTCAGGCCGCCATTAAAGATGTTTTAGAGTTGTTTGTCTTCATTATCAGAAAAGACAAATAGTCCTGTTGACAGCTGATGGTTTCGACAAAGCCCCTAATTTTACTCATCATCCTCTCAGGCGCCAGTATTGCCTCCGCTGCCAGTGTGGGCCCTGCTCACAATGTAACTGTTGTATTTAACTTTGAAAAGAAATATTCGTATATGAAGAGGAGGGGATGACACATGGTTGCAACAACAGGAAACGGCTAAATGTGTTATTACAAGCTGAATAAAATCTGGGTAGAAAGTGAAGTATGGGTCATCAGGGTTTTTGAGGTTTCAGTTTATCAATAATTGTCTTAAAAATCTTGTTCCGATGAAAACAATCTCTGCTAATAGAGGTACATATCTCCTGTCTAAATTTGTGTAGTCCTGTAGTCCTGTGTTTATTTATATGCCAGGAATCATATTTGTATTAAATGATGAAAGTTTGCACAAGTGATTTACAGACTGTAGCGGAAACAACTGTGAAAATCTTTAGACATTTTCAGATGTATAATTAACAAATAAAATACTTGATGGTTTAAGCTTCTAATTAACAAGATCTGATAATTTAAAGTTTTTTGTATAATTTTAAATATAATATTGTTGGATTTTGAGCTGTTCTTCAGGTAAAAAAAGTAATCACCTCGCCCTATGTGAAGTTGTGTTGGGCAATGGGCATATGTCACAATTTTTAATGATTAATCTATTACATAATCAGCCTTACTTATCTTTCGGTGTTAACTTGTGTCATACTTTTAAATAATTTAAATAATTCTTGTGAACAGGAAAACTATATCCAACAGGAATGTAGATGATTATTTTTCCTGTAAATCTTCATCAGAGCACCTCTCCTATAATGGGAAAAACTCTGTCACATTTCACTAAACTGGTGAATCACGGCTGGTCATTTCCTCAATGGTGAAATTGTTCCACTCCACTGCCTCCTCTTTGTTTATGTATATTGCTAATGTACAAGCAGAAGAACTGAGAGAAAGCAAAGCAATTAGGTGCTTTTCTTCGCAAGGTGGATTGGCACCGAGTCGATGGAGGAGCAAACTGCTGAGCAGCCACCAGTGTGGCTTCATATTTAGGCCCATGGCTGGAGACCTTTGGGGAAGTCCCATTCTGCTTACCCACCATGCGGTAATTGATTTGGTGTCAGCTGCGTGGATTTAGAGCGCTGACCCTAGTGCAGATTGAAACAGGCCAGGCGATTGAGGGCCTTTTTAAATTCATTGCAGGATTGGGGGATCAGGGCTCGATGTCCTAGGTGTGCGAAAGCGATGATTGAAGGAAAGTAGCTTAGGAAGGAGAGTGAGATTTAAAGGTACGACAGAGAATCGAATGAGAGGCTGCACTCATTTTCTACACCTCGTTTGTGATTGGTAATGATAGCTATCCTCTTCCTCTCTGCTGTTATTGCTGATAAACATAAAAAATGCACTCATGGTCCCTTTTGTCTTTACTGCGAGTCTGACTGTTCTAGGAAGAGCCAGCAAAAGAAATGCCACCCTCCTGCTCTGGGCTCTGTCTTACAAACAAGGGAGGAAGGCAGGGGAATTAGAAGATGATGGGGAACAGTGGGCTTGTATTTTTGAGATTAGATTTCAGCCTTGGGTAAAGACTGCAGGACATAAGATGAGAGGCTGTCTCTATCGCAGCACAAATGTTTCTTCTAATTAAATTATAGGGCTTGTAGGGATGATTAGAAATCCTATACTAAAAAAATTGAAACAAGAATGTTTTTAATATAAAGCAGTGTAGGTATTGCAGGTTTGATCAGTATTAGATGTACATTTTCTGTCGTGCTGCTGGGGAACGACCAGAATAACATCAGTAATGACTTACTTGAGCGTGGGAGCAAGTGGCATCTTTTGAAATATTTCACAAATTGGTATTATCAGCTGAGAATGAAAGTATAGGGTTGTTGGTTATGTGATGTTGTTGGATTTTCCAGATACTGATACAATAGTTTCTTTACTTGCCAAAGGGTATTGTGGGTAAAGTGCAATAAGTTGCAGTTTTCTTCTTGGCAAAATACATTTTTATAATGTGTAAAACCCTGTTCAAGCTGCAACTATGCAAGTTAGAAGTTACTTGTGCTTCTTATATTACTACAGTTTATTCATTTAGTGCTACTTATTTTACTCCTCCCGTTAGGTTGAGGTGTCTGTAGTGTAATTACAGACCCATTTCCACTAGCCTGCAGACTTGTATATCTGCAGACTACTATCAGAAATATGTGTTTGCCCACACACCGACTGTGGCCATCAACAGCTTTCACTGTGTGTAATTTGTGACAGCCTGGGCCATGCCAGCTCTCAGTCACGGTCCACAATATTGTATGTATGTGGACACAATTAGCCTGACTCTGCGTCATGCTCATTATCGGCAGTGGTTAAAGGATGTGGGTCAGAATTGCACGGAGGCATCATGACAGTGCATAGGTTGGGTTTATTACCTTCGCCAAGGAAGTTAGGTTTTCATTGCTGTTTATATGTCAGCAGGATTACGCAAGTACTACTCAACTGATTTTCTTGAGACTAAGTAATGGAGTGATCATTATGAGAAATAAATCTGAAATATGTAGAGTGGTAATGGGGGAAAATGTAAGCAGTTTGCACAAGGATTCTGTGTACTGTGTACTCTCAATACTCTCTGAGTGCCCTTCTAGTTTCAACTATGTTAGTGTGTCAGCAGGCTTACCTTTACTACTGATTAATCTTCATGACATTTTGTGTTTTGAGGGTTGGAGCATGACCCAAGGAAGAACTCATTAAATTGTGGAGTTGATCCTGAATATGGCGAGACCTTATTGGTGTAGAAGATGGGAAGTTGCATCTCCATCTATCTTCAGGACAGACACGCTCCATTCAAATGGTCTAAAATTCTTGTTCCCCCCTGTAGCCACAAAACAACAGCCTATTCTAGATTGTATAACCAGATTATTTCTTGCATAAGAACTTCCAGGCAGTTGGTGTGAAGAGGGGTGTCCCCACTTGTTACCACTACCATCAGGGGATCCTGTACACGCCTTGTAGCCACCTAAATCCTCTATGCCCCACTGTGTTGCCTGTCCTGCTAAATCATGTGTCAGGCACATGCAACTCCAAATGCCAGATTAGGGCAGACCTTCAGAGAGGGGACAAGCAAACAGATTATGCCATCAGTCCAGATGGGCCGACCACTCTGAATCCTTAGTCAATGACTAACTGAGTTAGTGCAGGAAGCCTCTTCGGCACTCTGTGATTGGTGCCGTTGATTTAACTGCACAATTATTAAACAGAAAATCTCAGAAAGTGTGACCAGAATTTAAAATGATGCTGAGTTTTTGCCTGAAAACTCAGCATCAACAATTCTGTATCTGCAGAAAACAACATAGTGCTGAGGAAATAAACTCCTGATGCAAGCTGAACATGAAAGAAATGACTTAAAACAAGTAAACCTGTTTCAGCACAACACCTCATTCTTAGAGAGATTATACATTTTATTCTGCCAAACTTAATATAAATAATGGTTGAGTAAGTTCCCTTGTTTGTTACCAAAACGATTGGTTCACTCTTGCAGGGGCTTTTATGCTGAGCCCTGAATAATGAATGAGGTGATGAACTGTATCCGGCTGCTTTTTGGCCAGTCTGCCAGCTGACTGGATGAAGCAGAGTGAACTGGTTTACCCTCCACAACATTTGCTTCTGATCCTTGGAAGGCAGCCAGGAGGCAGCAAATTGAGCCTGGAATAGAGTATAGAGGGCAGAGGCAAGGTTTCTCATAAGTCCCTTAAGTGGGCTCGATGTGCATCCACTGATGCTATGGACGCTCATGAAGCATTAGCCGGGCAGCCTCTGTCGTCCGCACAGTCTGAAAGGAAGCCCAGAATCAGCAGCTGAAGTAGAAAGCTGGCTGAGATGTTGAAAACTGTCGGTAACCCGTCTCAGCAAGAATCGCACTGTCATCACCAGTTATTCATTTAATGTTAAACAAAAAGGGGACATAAAACTTTCATAGAGTCATTGTTGAATTACATGATTGAGGGAGCTTACCAGTAATTGTCACTCTGTGTGAAAGCACGGGAGCCTAATAGTCTGAAATGATGGGTTTCTGACCGCAGTGGACTGGAGTTTTTTTGAGTCATCTCAGAGAGAGGGCACCCAGGACAACTGACAGCAGGAGGATAACAGGAGAACGGCACGCCGCAGGGGACAGAAGCTGAATCTGCTGAATCATTTCCTCCTCCTGCGCAAGGTAGAGCCATGATTGGTAATGATGACACAACTTGCAAGTCCAGGAGTCAGATCTTCAGATGTTTACACTATGCTAAAACAGTTTTAACACCCCCATGAGAAGATGTTACTCTCAGCGTCTTAATTTGATTGTTACTTGTACGTTTCTTCTTTTTTGGTCACCTTTTTAAAAACTTTCCGGTTTACAATATTGTAAAAAGCATTATTTTAACCATTTACTCCATACTTGTTAGGTAAATGTCAGAGCCAAGACTGTGCTCTGTGTTAACCCGCGTTATGTAAGCAGATGTTTCAATGTAGAGATGGCCTTTTCAGAGCAGAGTCTAACATCATGACTGACTCATAGTCCGTGTAACTGGGTAAATATTACCACTGGAGGCGTTAGATCTGAATTTCAGACAAAGGATCAGTCTGTATTTCATGACTTTTAAGAGCCTCTTCCTCAAGGCAGCGGCTCTAATGCTGGTCTTGTAAGGCAAATTAATTAATTGTATGTTTTTGTAATTTATTGTGAATTATACGATACAACTTCCATAGTCCATTACCATTTTTAGTTGTGAGCTGTTTTTAAACATGAATTGCGCCAAATGTCTAGATTATTGGGTCTGGACAATTTCCAGAGTTTACCTTTCAGTTATGAAGAAAGCAGTAGGAGTTTGTCGGGATCAGATGTGATCACAACAACAGGAACATTTCTCGAACAGTAAGGCGAGGGATGGCATCTGGTAAGAGCATGCAGGAGGCAGGATATGAAGTGTACATTTGGTGGCTGAAGTCACGTTTTTGTTTACAACACATTGACACAGGTGTTGTACTTAACCACCAAAATCTCTCCAATGTCTTTGTCTGCATCTTTTTCAACCAGAGATATTTGTATTCTTTCAGTTTCGCTTCCGTTGAGTGTTGGAAACATCATCAACACTCGTCATATTTCTGCTGTATTTTCATATAGGCTCACTCTCACATTTTACTAGGGAGCTGAACTTATCTGGAACAGCTGAACATTTGCATTCTCACATAAAGCCCCTCCAGAATAATTTCTGGAAAATGTCTGGACTTTGGTGTATGTCTGAAAACAGCTTTACATATTATCTTGAAGTATCAGCTTTGTCAGTTGGTTGTTAGCTGTGTGAGTTACGCCTTACCTTTTCCTTGTAGATTCATAACTCCATACTTATTAAGAACTACTTTGTGCAGTTCCACCACTTTTAACTTAAATATTCACTTAGTGAGCATTTACACTGTAATTAGGCAAAGTTTGAGTCTGTGCAACCAGCTCCTGTCAGAACTGTGGGTGAAGTAGAAATCTATAATGAATGAAAAAAAAGTCATCTGTCATTTCTGACTTAAATCTTTCGCACCTTTCTTCTAATATTGGATACGTTTATATTCCATTGTTCACCCAACTTTTGAACCAAGAACCTGTCAAGCATCACTGCCTATCTAAAAGTTAAATCAGCATGTCTTGAACATTGCCTGCCTTTGAGTTTCCCCCATGATGCAGTGCTGCAGGAATGTTCCCTCTTGTGTGAGGAATGCAGCAAGAGGAGGCTATAGGATGGTGTCTGTCTCAAACGCTTCTTTTCTTCCTCCGTCAGTGGCGGCCTATAAGCGTCAGAAATCTGTAAATGAATGCCATCTCTCTCTGGGCCTGTGTGGTTGCGTCTCTAATAGAAAAGGTCTTTCACTGTCTCCCACTCCTGCTTCCTGTTTGGTCATCATGACATTTGTGTCAGAGTCTTGCTCACTCTTGTCCGGTCATATCTACGTCCTGCCTGATGGCATCATTACTTTTGTCATTGTTCAGAGAGCTTGGATGTAAAAGATAAATACCCCAATTTGTGGAGGCTGAGTATAATTCAGATTTCCTCTGTATTCATTTCCCTTTATCTTACGCATTAAATAAATCCACAGTTGGGTGCAGTGATGAGTATTACTGTTCGGTTTTATTATTTGTCCTGCAATAATACTGTGGCTGTCTATTCATATTCTTCACAGATGATTTATACATAGAGCATGTATGTGACCTTGTTAAGAACACTTGAGAAGACTGAAATACTATATTTGCCTGCTGTAATACACACAAGTGCTTTTTTAGTTAGGATTTGATGCCTTTTGTGAATTGCTCCTCCAGTTTATTCTGTAAACATGACATGGCAGAGACATTGAAAAACACACATGAAAAACAAGTGTATGAATATTTGTAGACTTGCTCTGAGGGATTCTGATTAACACAAAAGTTGAGTTTTATTTCAGCGAGTGTCTGTTCTGCTGAAATGTCCTTGAGCAAGAAAAGAAATGCTTCTCTGCTCCACCCCAGAGCTGCTGTAAGTCACCAAGCAATAGCTCAGATTTACCCGTGGGGAAGTGAAAACACAAGTATCACATATATGAAGGACAATACTAGCAGTTTATATCATTTCCAGCATTATCCAATACCAGCTTCGAAAACACCTCCATTAAGGCCAAAAATGAAGTGTCGGACATCGGTAAATAGGCAGATTTATGTACCGGTCCGCTCCATGTCTGTAAATTAAATTAGTTTCATCCAAATAAAACTGCGATTTTCTTCTCGCTACTTCTTCGCTGCTTCAAAACAGCAGTTTTGCTGTACTGCCACTGGTAAGCACAGTTTTCAGAGCAGCAAAGAACAAATGATTTCTGGTAGTGTAGCATAATTAGCCAGAGCTAGCTGAATTGTCAGCAATGTGGCACTAAATCATGCTGGAAAGATCCACAATTAAAATGGCCACATGAACCACATGCAAATCTTCAGTTTGGAAGGATGGCACTACTTAAAAAGTATTGAACTTTTATAAACTGTGACTGCACAAAGAAAATAATTCTTGCATATTCTTAAATTAATTAATTAATGTTCTTTTTCAGTTATGACTGTCAAACTAGATAATAAAAAAGTTATATGGCATTCATTATCTGTTTCAAATGGTTTTACCTGAGCCAGGCCATACAACAATGATAGCAACCATCACTTCATATAGCATCAGTATACAGCTGTTAAAATATGTTATATTAAATCCCCAACATGATATTATTTCAATTAGGATTCAATCTATCACTGTTTCTTATTGTACGTCGTCCTCCAAATAACCTTTAAAATGTTGAGAATATTTTTTCCTCCTCACAGAAATAATGCGACAAGTATCCCAGGTTTTATCTCAGTGTTGTCTCCTCACAGTTTCTTACATTATTAATGAGAGAGAGTGAGGGAACAGCACCATGTATTATATTCAGAGAGAGGCTGCACGGGCCCATGGGGAGAGCATCACACAACAGGAAGCGCTGCAAACTTTAGGGAGAATAGTCCTGTGAGAGAGAGAGAGAGAGTTTTCGGTAAATACCAGCGTTCAGTTCGACTTCGTGAGAAGCACTTTCAGACATTCGACGCTCTGCGGGCAAATGAGCTTGTTTACCAGCGTAGCTCACCCCCTCTTCCAGTCTGCACAGTCATGCTGTCCTTTTAAGCTCCTGTACCGTCACTGGGTCCTTGTGGTTTGTGATGATGCACATCGGCATGTGGTCGCCATTTTCAAAACCATTAACCTTTGGATAGCATGAGCCCTCCTCAGGATGGTGTGTGTGCAGACATAGCTTGTTTTTGTCTTGATTTTAAAAAACATTATTTTTATTGTCCTGTAGTTTTAGCTTGATTATCCTGTATTTTAGCTGTTGGTGTAAGCAATACAGATAATGAATTATTGTGTTTACATTTCCTTCGCCTCAGTGTCTCTTACCTACCCTGTGTGTTGTGGCTGTACATGTGCTTCACTTAGCAGCAGAATGATTTTCTGCGCTGTGCTGTTCCCCCCACACTGAGGGGAGCATGGTGGGAGATAATGACACAAATCCTTTACTGGGGCTGGGCTCTCTAATTAAACCTGCTCTTCTGGGGAGCTTTCACACTATATTAACCTTCGTTAACGCCTCCTATCAGGATTAATGCCATTTTTATATCAGTTACCTTCCTATACTTGTTGTAAATTTGGGTATGCATGAACCTGCATTTACTTAACCAGAACTACTCAGCAAAAGGAAGACCAATCTGTTGGTTAGCTGGCCAATACAATGCCTGGCTTACCTGATTTTATCTCTGTTCCTAAAGATTTTCTGTATTTTGCTGTATTATGCTGCCATGCCATGACTTCTTCCACTACGTCTTTCTCTTTTAGTTTATTTGCCTGAGATTAGAGTTTATTTTACCAAAGCAGCTGAGGATTGCTAAAAGAGCAACATTCCCTGCTGGCTGCGTATGATTGGAGTGGGTAGAATCTGTGCTTATAAATACTCGACCTGTTAGCACCACAGTGCCGTAGTAGCACAGTGTTGCTGTTTCCAGGACACTCGGCTGAACATGGTGCGTAATTCATGTGACTTGCCAAATCCACCAAAGCATCAAGCTGTGTTTTCTAGAGATTGCAGCTGTCCATGCCTGACACTGTATTTCACTCATGCACAGCTCCAAACTGTGCACACCATAATTCCCCTCAGCAACACATGAAAACTAGACTGGCATTCGGTATAGCGCATACCTCCACCAAGGCCCAACAGTCCCCTTAAATACGATTAAACTGCACCAGTTTGCACACTATCAGTCCACTTTTTTTTATTATGAATCTGTGCCTTGATGCGTTGGTGCATTGGAGCCCGACCCATATTCTTTTTTGGGGAAAAAAAATTCCGACATCGATATATCGCAGATCTCTGCATTGTTTATTCTTTTTGATCAAAGTTGACATATTTAACATACATAAACGCAGATACCGATTTGTCTGTGAAAGGCTTATATTGACTGATATTATCCCCCAACTGATATATCGGTCGGTCTCTAGTTGGTATTGTTTCTCATTAACAGCTATACACCCATGTAATAAGACATTCTCCTATTTCCTTGTTTGTCTGTGCAGAGGACGGACCCTCAGCTCCTGGCCCAGTTCTACTACGCTGATGAAGAGCTGAACCAGGTGGCCACAGAACTGGACAGCCTTGATGGCAGGAAGGACCCTCAGAGATGTACCCTGCTCGTCAACCAGTTTCGATCCTGTCAGGTCAGCAGGGAGAAACAAACACACACAAAGTCATAATCTTTATGTGCTTTTCATTTCACTGAAGAAAACTTTCAATATAGTTTCTAATCACTCTTTATACATATACATCAGTTCACTGTAAATTAGATATAAAAACTGTCATTAAGTTGGAATCTGGACACATTAAGGTATATTTTTTGGCCTTTATTAGATAGTTCCAGTGAAAGAGAGGAAGGAAACAGGGTGAGAGAAAACGGCGCATGCACCCGTGGTACGTGCCCCAACCATTCGGCTTGGCCTTGATCTGGTCGAGACAAATTAATCCCCAGCTTGGATTTGACTTTGATCCATAATTTCATACGTGTTTATTTTAGATGGTTTTCATTCTCATATTCACCTGAGTCGACCTTTGTTTCTGACTGGAAGCTAAAAATAGATCACACCCTTATCGTTGTTTATACCGGATGCAGGTGTGATAATGTGACGATTGCTTTACCAAACATTGCTTGGACGGGTTCTTGTATCTTGTAATGTGAGATAAGTGGACTTTGTTTCGAAGCAGCAAGTGGACACACTCCTTTCTGCCTCCATGACACAGAGCCATGTGTCATATGGATCAAAAGGAAATGGTTACAAGAGCAAATTCTTTATAGAGGCGTTTTATAACTGTAATCAAAGTGAAGTGAGGAAGTGCTTCTAAGAAAACTTTATTTAGAACTCAGTCTCTTTTTTGTAACTGCTAAATGAAACAAACATTACGAATAATAAAATATAGTAGATTATTGCATGTAGAGATACAGATCATAGTTTGAGATCTTTAAGAGTTCAGGGTTGAGAGGAGCTTTAAAGGTGAGTGAGGGCTGCTATGCTGCCTCATGCTGAGAGGGCTGGAGGTGGTGGTGGGAGGTCGTCATTTGGCCCGTTGTGCCTTGGCCTCCCCCCACCGCCAAGGCACTCGGGGGAGAACCACTTAATAAGGTCAACGCTCGATCCCCAACTGTTCTGTCTCTTTCCCCTCCATCCCACCCTCTGCCAATCTGTCACCTTTTTATCTTCACTGTTTCTTTCTCTTTTAATTGTTCTCCTGCTCGTTTTCCTTTTTCAATACTGTGTTCCTTTCATCATGCTGAGAATTCTCAGAAGATGTGAATGAGTAGCCCTTGTTAGGATTTGCCTGTCCGCCCCTCATATCAGTCTCTGATTTATTATTTCACAAGCTGCAGTTAAAAATGTTTGACAGCAAACTCTCAGCACTTAGATGCTAAAAGAAGAGACTTAACAGTAGCGTAGCTCATGGACTTTGGAGAATGAATTAAGCAGCATTATATCCCACAGCCCAAAGGCCCCAAGAATAGAAGGCAAGTGCACTCAAGCCAAAATTTTGCATTTGAACCTGCCACTACAGCTATCAGCTCCTATTCATGGGCCTCTGTGGGGGTTTCTGGCATGCTGCTCATATTATGTTGGCACGTCTGTTCTTACGGTGCGGCCTGCTGGAGCAGGAAAGTGTGTGTGTGTGTGTGTGTGTGTGTGTGTGTGTGTGTGTGTGTGTGTGTGTGTGTGTGTGTGTGTGTGTGTGTGTGTGTGTGTGTGTGTGTGTGTGTGTGTGTGTTAGTAAGATGGATAAAGATTGAGTAAGATGGCATACACATGAGACAGAGGAAGAGAAAAGGGGTCAGAGACAGACAGTGAAAAGAACGAGAGAAAAAAGAAGCCAGATGTAGATACAGCACCACAGCCACTGGCCCTGGATAAATGGGAACCAGCAGCAGTGAAGGTTATCACTGGTGTCCCCTGCTGAGAGACACCCACAGACAGTGGGGTTGTACTCAGACCAGACCAGGACACTTGGGTGCAGCCATAAAGGAATCGGTGGTTAAGCTCTCCCTCTCAAACCTTTTTAATCTTTCTCCTCGGGGCGACCAGAGAAAGACGCAGTGCTGTGCCTGACAAGATTACAGTGCACCATGCAGCTGCGGTTGACTGAAAGACTCATTGTATGTCATTGTTATGGCTGTTGTACATGCCAGCGGCATACAAGTCTTGCTGTTGCTACGTGTGACACTGCATATTCACTGCTGGAATTATGGGCTTTAGTTGTTTCATGTTTATTAAGGGACAATGTAACTGTGAAGCCCATAATGGTCTCATGTACTTCTCCGATTGTGTTCTTTTCCTTCTAATCAATGGTCTTTAAACGCTGCGATACAATGGCCTTCTTCAAAGAGTTGGAATTGAGATTATTAACCAACCTTAGATAATCACTGTGAACACTGAGTTTTCAGGAACAGATTTTCACTCACTTGTGTCTGTCCCTCCGACTAATTTGTTCAATTTGGTTTTCTGACACTCTCGTGCTCATCTGCAGGACAATGTGTTGAACATTATCAATCAGATCATGGATGAATGTATCCCCAATGACCGGGCCAACAGAGACTTCTCTGTCAAGTTCCCTGAGGAGATTCGTCATGACAACCTGGCAGGGCAGCTGTGGTTTGGGGCTGAGGTAATGTATTCCCTCCAGCATCAGTCTCTAGGAAAACAACTTTACTTAAGGCCTAAACACACACATTAAACTTATGTATTTCATTTTTACAATTGTGCTGTTTCTTGATTGCCACTGTAAACATTTTCTCAGTTGAATCTTCTGTACAAGGCTAGAAATGTATCATGTGCATGTTCCTGTGTAGTGTTTGGCTGCCGGCTCCATCATCATGAACAGGGAAATCGAGAGTATAGCGATGAGGCCTCTGGCTAAAGACCTCACTCGCAGCCTGGAGGAGGTTCGCAACATCACCAGAGACCAGGCCCTGAGAGATCTCAACCTGTACACAGACCGCATGAAGGACGCACTGCAACATTTTGACAGCCTTTTTGCTGAGTTTGAGCTCAGGTAAATTAAGGAGAAGCGATTATTGGCAATTGTACCAACAATATTAATTCACATTTATCAACCTCTCAAGTATGTTTTGGTGCAAGTTTGCCAAAAAAACCACTGAAGAAACCTGTGAATGTAGTTATATTCCTCTTCGTTCTTTTGTATTGCCAGTTATGTGTCAGCCATGGTGCCTGTGAAGTCTCCCAAAGAATACTATGTACAGCAGGAGGTGATTGTGCTCTTCTGTGAAACTGTGGAGAGGTGAGGACGCAGAGGCATATGCAGATACTGACTTCATCTAGATTGAACCAGAATCTAAATAATATGCAAAGTGTTTTCTTTTGATCGTGTGCCTTCCTCTGTCTGTCGTCTCAGAGCTCTGAAACTGGGCTATCTCACACAGGACATGATCGATGACTATGAACCTGCACTGATGTTTACAATTCCCAGACTAGCCATTGTGTGGTAAGTGTTGCCTGTCCTCTCCAGTCTCCCGCCCACCTCTTTGTTGTCTACTCTTTCCCACCCTCTTACAGAATTTTAAACATATTTTTAGTGGGCTGGTTGTGTATTCAGAGGGGCCTCTCAACCTACACCGAAAATCAGAGGACATGTCTGAGCTCTTCCGGCCTTTTCGCACTTTACTGAAGAAAATCAGGTACAGTCTATGAGGATTAAACATCACACATTTTTTTCCCTCACTTATCCCTTTTTTTAAAACTACCATATGATGCCTTTGCAGAGATCTGCTGCAGACCTTGACTGAAGAGGAGTTGGTTACGCTGGAGAGGAACCTGTGTATCTCTCAGGATGGGGAGTTGTCAACAGACCAGGGGCTGGCTGCAAACAATGTACCAGCACCGATCCAAGAGAATCAGTCATCCAGCAGCAACACTAATGACACCTCCAATGGGGAGAGTGAGGGAGAACAGGAGCATCTGGCACTGTATGTGTGTCCCAGCCAAGAGGAGGAACTAGCGGAAGTGGAAAAGGGCTGGGAGGAGGTGGAGACAGAGAGGGGAGAGGAGGAGCAGCAACAAGGCCTGCTTTGCGAGGAGGCTGAGGAGGCTGAGCTGGCCTGCTCCATGCAGTACGATGAGGAGGAACTGGAGCAGCTCAACATGATGGTATATCTTGTGGGAGACGAGATGTCAACCCTGCTGTCGCCTCCCAGCCAGGGTCAGTCACCAGCCCGCAATCCTAACAGAGGAGAGGCTGGAGGCTCCAGTGGGGCTTCCAGCACTGACACGTCTCCCTGCCGCAGGCTTCTGGTGAGCCGGGGAAGGACAGGCATCTATGTAGAGGAGGAGGACAGGGTTTTCCTCATGGACGACCTGGATGCAGCAGGAGAAAACATCACCAGCATTTCAAAAGAGGCCTGTAGTTGTGTCTCCTCTCCTTTAAAAGCACCAGACTCCGCTCGTCCCGTGCAACGCAAGCTGGGACAGCGTCCAGACTTAGTAAGGAACGGCTGGTACTCTGAGACCCCATCAGAGCAGCCATGCCCACAGCCACGCAGCCAGAACACACTCTGTCATAACGCAAAGATCCCTCCATGCACCACCGCTCCTGGCTCAGAGCCTTTGCCTTACACGAATGGGTGGGAGATGGGTTTAGAGGGGACAGCTTCTGAAACTGCCGAGGTCATCGCCCACCGTATGGGTGGGATGAAGCTGTCTGCCACAGTCATTTTCAACCCTCGCTCCCCAAGCTTGACAGAGCTGGCCGTGGACAAGCTGCTGCTTCAGCGGCCCACTCCCTCTGAAATTGAACCCTGCAGCCCTCTGGTGGCCACTCACTGCCTGCTTAACTCCTGTGTTTGCTGTGGGAGCTGTGAGGATGGCCACGAGGATGCCATCACCACTGAGACCACTGGACTCGGCTTAGGGATCGCCCTGGGATTGGACAAACACTCTAAGACCACAGTCCCCAGCACTGTCATCCAGTCTGCTGCATGTATGCTGCCCCCGCGAGGTCACGAGCCTCACAGTAAGGGTGAGCGGACCCAGGTGACTCCACCATCTGCCGAGCCGCTGGTAGAGGATTCAAACTCCCAGCTCTGTGAGAAGTGCCTGGTGTTGGCTCCAGGGCCGGGGCATCACGGTCAGGACTGTAGGTCCAGTGGGGGGGATGGAGCCTCTTTGTGCAACCACCAGCCTAGGAGTGAAAAGAGGCAGCAGGCCAGTGGAGGTCGACAGAGGGATAAGGAGATGGATAACGATAAGCCAGGATCTAAAGAGAAGAGGGACACCAAAGACGACAGCAGGAGGAGCTCCAGGTACGCTATAAGTCATTTTTACTGGTTTATGGTTTAAGTCAGAGTTATCTGTCCTCAGGTTTTCCTTTTTGAAACATGAGCTCCACACAGTTGCATCAACATAAATCTCTGTTTTATTTCACCATATTTCATCATGCATTTTGAGTTATTCTATTGTTTGTCTGTTCATAATTTATCCTGTTTTTGTTTTTATTTTTTGCCATATTTCACTATTTATTTGGTTGTTTTTAGTTTCCAGAACTCTCCCCTCAGCTCTGTGTCAGGTAGTGACTGTGAAAGTGTGTCGGTCACCACATGTAGTCTGTCGAGCAGTGCATATACGCCCAGGTAACTAATCACTCATGAAAAGTGTCATATGTTTGTGAGTGTCTCATCTCGCCCACACTCTGACGTTAACTTACTAACAGAGTCTTTGTGTGAATGATAAAAAAGATGGCTTTGTTCATTTCCAGGCTTTATTCTCGTCTTTGTTCAGATTGATTGAAGTGTCAGTCACTTCTTCCCTTATGACAGATGACAGCTTTAATTTGCCTCCTGTGTTTGACTGTAGATTTACTTTAACATTACAGACTAAACATGGGTGTTGTTGAATTAGCCAGGATTTGGAGGCTCTCTTAAAAGTGCTGAAGTTTCAAGTGATAAGTTAGTGAGTTCCAGCCTTTCTCCTTTCACAGAAAAAAGCTGATCTGAGCAAAGGATGTTTTATAGAATGAAACTTTACAGTTGCCACTTGAAGGTTCACTCTGGTTGATCTACTGCAGCTCTAGTCGCTGGAGAGGCTGGGGAGCGAGGCCAGTCACACATTTAAATACAGATTTTACATAATGAAAGACAATGAAGTTAGCTAAACTTATAACCTTGTATTTACTTAAAATGCTGCAGTGATGGTACTTTAATTTAACCCAACCTGTGTGCAAGTAGTGATTTCTGTGTAAATGCAGTATGTTTAATAATAATAGCAGAGATGTGTACATGGTGCGTTAACATTTTAACTGTCCCCTCAGGCCTTTTGTGCTCCTTCTACTAAAGCACTACTAATTTGAATCAGGTGGTGGGTAAATATCCAGGGTGTGGATAATGATTTTTTTAAAATTTCAAGTACACAATATTCTGGATGCATCTTTAATTTTTAAAGAGTAACTCTCTTTGTTGAAATATAAATTGGATATGTTAATAGTGGATGCACATGTGGGAAAGAAGAAATGACAATCCTTCCCTTGTTCCTCATTACCTCCTCTAGCCCTGCGAGCAGTCTGACTCCTAGCTCGGGGACGTCAGAGGACCCGGACCATCAAGAGATCCAGCTGGCTCTGGAAGACGCCAAGGTGGCCGCCAGGAACAAAATCCGATCACGCTTCCACAGCAGCAGTGACCTGATCCACCGTCTCTTTGTTTGCATATCAGGTAAAAGTTCTTTGTCTCTTTCTCTTAGTCACGTTCCTCTCTGCCTCTTTATCTCTCTCTCAAGCTTATATCTATTGTGTGTGATGCAGGTGTTGCTGATCAGCTGCAGACCAACTATGCCAGTGACCTTCGCAGCATCCTGAAGACTCTGTTTGAAGTCATGGCAACCAAGTGTGAGGTGGGAGATGACGATAAGCAAAAGAAAGGTGAGAATCATGTCTTGGATATATTTGATACAATGTTTTTCCATTTAAAATATAATGGTAAATGAACTTTATGCTTCTGTAGTCTTAGTGACCACTCAAATCACTTTACATTACAAATGTAATTCTCCCATTCACACACACATTCATACAGCACTTCAATACCCAGCACTTTTCCTCTTACTCACCATTCACACACTACCAGGGGCCAGGTGGTTCCGTGTTTTGCTCAAGGACTTAATTCTTTTGAATGCGGGTTCAATTAAGAAGTAGGGGATAGAACCACCAATCTTCTGGTTAGTTCTGCTCTAATTCTGCTCTACCTCCTGAGACTGTGGCTCCAACCTTATTGCAACTAAAAAAGTAGTGTAATATATCTTCAGCTGCCTCTTATTGACCCATATTCTGTCTCATGAAACTATACAAACCTAGAATGGCACTCAGTAGAGCGTATACCTCTGCCAAGGTCCTGGAGTCCCCTTTTGAAACCACATTTAAATTCACTAAGTCCTGATTTTTATTTGGACCTGCAAATTATCACACAGTCCTAAATATCAGTCCCCTAAACATGCATGATTTGTTCAAAATCAAGATCAATAAATTATTCTCTGAAAAATCAGTGAAAAACATTGAAATCTAAATTTATCTAGCAATGGAAACAAAAACCTGTGTTCGCCACCCGATCGAAATCTGCAAATTTAATTTGTTTTCGGGTCCATCCCTCAACAAGGGTTCAGTTGTTTTGGTGTAATCCTGCTTACAAACAAACAGACAGGGTTAAAAACAAACTGCTTGCTTAAAATAGTGTAAAATAAAACAAATTAGCCGTTCAGTTTCAGTTCTTCACTTCAATCTGATAATTCTTTGAGTATTATTTATTGTTTTGCCACTATAGTGGATTCAATGTCTTCTTCTGTGGTGTCCAGCAGGTCCTGTGCTGCATAGTGCCGTGCTGGAGGACTGCGCTCTCTGTCAAGAGACCATTTCTTCATCTGAATTGGCAGCCAAGGCGCGGGAGGGCCAGTTCGAAGGTCAGGAAATCTACACACGGTTTAGTTGAATTGTGAACCCAATCATTTTCCTCACTTCCTTCAGCAACCCTGCTCTGTGTTGACTGTTTCTGTTTTGGCTCTGTGCAGACCCTCCTGACTGGGTCCCAGATGAAGCCTGCAACTCCTGCATTGCATGCAAGGCTCCCTTCACTGTTATCCGCAGGAAGCACCACTGTAGGAGCTGTGGAAAGGTACGATTGCTCTTTTCCTGTCTGAGGGAGAATATCCTGTCGATCGTGTTGTTGCTTAAACAGAGTCACCAACATCGTAAACATTCAGACATTGACTGATGCATTATATCCTGTCTCATTTCAGATTTTTTGCTCTCGCTGCTCCTCCCACTCAGCACCATTGCCCCGGTACGGCCAGGTGAAGCCCGTCCGGGTGTGCACACACTGCTTCATGTTCCATGTCACGCCCTTCTACAGCGACAAGGCCAGCATCTGACCCCAGATTATCAAAGAAAGCACACAGTCCACACCAAGATCATATGCAACACACAGATCCACCGCTGTGTACAAAGCAAATGCTACACTGCTCTGGTCAACTTAAATGGTCGTCATTGTTGCTGCTAAGCAAGGCTTCAGAGTTAGGCCATTACAGACGACAGAGCAGAGAGACCAGTCACAGAGTGCTGACGATGAGATCTGTTTCTGAGAGATGCTGGCGCCTCAGTCGTAACAGCATGGTTGGTTTTCTGTGCACAGCCGTTACAAACGGTTCACAAATGCCTGTCTTGATAATAGAGCTGCAAAAAAGAAAGGGAATGAATGGGCAATAACAGATTTTGTACTGGTATTGTGCAACAGTCTTCTGTAGCAGTTTGCAACACAAAATCAGAAACAAACACACTGTTTTTTGTTGCTTTGGTGTAAATGAAAGGACTTGTGAAATATTTTCCTATGCTTTAGTGGGCTTCCTACATTTGTGCCAGAGCTCCCTCGGGACTCGGATTACTCAAAAGAATGTAAGTCATGATAACAATGTAAATAAGGATAATTCTGGTAATAGCTACTCTAAAATGTCTCCAGTAAATGATTGCTATGTATTGGAACTAGAAACCAACCTTCAACAGGATACCAGTCCCAATGAAGCAAAAATGAAAAACAGATGGCTTTTATATTGAAATTCCTTCATGTGTTAATGTCAATGAATGTGTAATTCTGAACCACTTTGAGAAATGAGATCTAGGTTCCATCGAGGACTGTCCAGCTCTTGATGGTGATGGGCTGTGCCCATTGCTTTTACAGTTGGCACCATGGCATGTTTTTTCCGGGGACTCCGGTGTACAGTGAGATAGATAAACGGGATTCCTCAGTCATCACTATCAGGACTTGAAGGCCCCCTAGTGGAGAGTTGTCGTCTCTTCGCTCAGTGCCGTAATCACCATGATGAGAACAAATGTTTTGAACCATCGGCCTTCTCAGGGGCTTGCCTACATGCTACAGGCCAATTATTGCCCTATTGGTTTTCCCTTCCTCACCCTTATTATAGTGCAATATTACTACGAACTGCAGTGGCTCTGCACACTTTACAGGCAGTCATTTGCTGTTTAAATTGTAGTTTTAGGCCATTTCTGCAGAGCGAAGCTGTGCTGAATTCTGTTTACACTAAATTATTCCCATGTTTGGCTCTGGTGGTACTGTCGGGCTGGAACAGATATTTGGTTTCCAGACCAACAAGATTTACATCTGACTTCCTTTCTGCTCTTGAATCTGCTTCCACTGCAATGAAAACATACAAAGAATCTTCCATGCTCCCAACATCCATCTGAACAGTTTGTAGTGACCAGTCAAACGGCAACAGTCTGATATCACATTATGTCCATTCTGCTCTGACTCAAAGCAGTTTCTCAGGCTTTACATCATCAGAATCACTATTGTTGTATAAATCTGATTTTCATCAAAGAACTCATTAACTCACTTTGAAAAGGTATGTTGTTTTTCTTTCATAAAGAACTAAAATAATGTATGAAGCTATAATTACTTTTATGTAAAAGAAATAAAACAAGGAATCATTATCATATTAAATTAAGGGGCAGGATATCCTATTATTATTTCAGAGCTTGGTCTTATTTTGTAAAATTCCAGTACATTTCCATGATAAAAGCTGTGTAAAATATTCAACAAACAAATAATGTTATATAGTTTTAAATGCAATGTATATTGAAATAAATTACTTTTTCCTGTTTAAAAAATATTGACTGATACTGTCTCTGTACTTTTGTCAGGAAATACCTGAAACAGGAAATTTCTGCCTTGAAACATGTGTCAATAGATTGTTGGTCCTAATTGGGTGTTCTGTCAAAATTCACACCTCATCAGATGTTCTTGCCGCTTCAGTTGGAGGTGTGGGCCCACTCATCTGATGAGCAACACAAACCTAACTGAATTTTATGAGGAACTATAGTGACACATTCAGAGTTTCCATATTGTAAAAGGGTCACTCTGATGATTTCACAGAGAAAGGTTAGTCATGGGGACTGTTCAGCCTGTGAATACTTGTGTAACGTTTTCTGTGGCTCTGACAGGAACTTTATAAAGAAAGATAGGATTTAACAGAAATAGGTGCATGAATTGTCCCTTAATTTTATAGGAATGCAATACAAAACATACTTTATTAGCAGAGGAAAACTAATACTTTTAAAGACTCCAAAAATCCCTTTTACAATGTACCAAACCATTTCAGATGTGTTTAACTTTTAACTGGTTACATGATATCAGCGGTCAGTGCTGCATTAGAAACACAAACAACAGTCAGAAACCTCAGTTTTTAACATCGAATGAGTTTAAACTGTTCTTGATCTTGCTGGGGAACTTCTGCAGTTATGATTGGGAACTGATCTGGTCTCCATGAGGTCCACTAGGTGGCAGCACATGTTTATAGTGTGGCATAATGGTATTTATCAGTTCAGTTCAGTAGTGAACCATATGTTTTAATATATTTACACTTAAATATCTAAAATGTTCTGTTGGGCGTGGATTCAGCAGCAATTTAGGACTTTTATAACAATAATAATGATAATAACTTAACTTATATCGCACCTTTCAACACAGCCGTTACAAAGTGCTTCACAGAGAACTAAATTAAAACAAGCAAAATAATAGAGTAGCATTGATGATCTAGTAAATTATTTAATATTAAAGATAATTTATTATTCATCTATTCCTCATTGATCAGATTTTCTCTCCTATGGTTTGACTGTTGGTCACTGTTGTGTTCACATTTCACTTTGTTGCATAGGTGTTTGTATCTCCTCATCAGATTTGAATGCTTAATTATTTATGTGTTTATGTGATATGTGGTAAGGTGTGCTTGGCTGTCTAGAAATGGCAAAAGGTGAAATACAATTTCTGATTAAATGTATTGTTATTAATAGCAAAAAGAAAGGATTAAGAATCATAAGAAACAGCAAAAAAACAAAACTAGCTGAAAGTACCTTTTATAAAAATAATGAGTGGATTTGTGTCTGTGATGCACAAGTGTAAGTTAATAACTTAAACATACCTTTCTACTCTTAAATTTATTGTCATTAATAGCAAATGAAAAGGACAAAAGACACATAAGTAGTAGGGGAAAGAATAAACAAGTAAAAGTACATTTTATAAGAGTAATGAGTGAATTTGAGTTTGCGATGCACAAGTGTAAGTTAATCACTTAAACATACTTTTCTACTTTTAAATGTATTATTATTGATAGTAAAAGAAAAGAACAAACGACCCATTAGTAATATGGAACATTACAATCAAGTAAAAGTACATTTTATAAGAGTAATGAGTGGATTTGAGTTTGCGTGTTAACAATAATTTAAGCAGACTCCTCATGTAAAGCAGGATTACAGAGGTACGCTCCCTGTGATAGAGCCATACAGTTCTGCAGCGGTGTTCTTTCTAACACTGACCAGCTGTTGTCTGTTCCCTCGTGCACTGTCGGTGTTCACATGAATAGTCTGTGATGAAGAGGTCAGCGTGCGCGTGAGAGACAGAAAGAGTTAAACGTGTCCGGGCTGCGCGGCCTCTGATTGGCCCGCGGCCTCAGCGCTGGGGACGGACGGCCCTCCTCCGCTGAGTGCGCACTGGGAGAAGTCACAGTGTGGACGGAGCGGACCACAACACCAGCGTGGTCCTGCCGCGGTTGTTTGTTTTTGGAAAAGAAATCGAACACATGGCGGTTTCTCTGTGATTTGCGGCAACTTCCGGGTTTCACTCGACATTTAATTGGGGTTTGCGCCGCAGAGGAGCGCGCGGCGGGTCCGTTAGCTGCGGCTGAGGAGTCGACACTGACACTTCTGATTCATGGACTCAACTCCAGCTGGAAGCTTTTCTGCCAAGAGGCTAATACGAGGTTGACTTCGTTCATTCAGTGCGCAGGTAAGTCCGCCACACGTCCATACCCACGTTTAGCCACTTTAAAACAACGTGAACCGGTTAATGTGCACGTTAGTGTTGCAGCACTAACTTCTGTCATGTTACTGTAAGTACAGTCGAGACAAACTGTGGAAACCGACTATTTCATGTGCACTCTGCTGTTCAACACGTTAGCTAGCTAACTGGATATTCAGCCTCTGCACTCATGTTTTTACTTACACTTTTATTTTTCTACAAAGACCCTTAAAATAGTCTTAATCTCCCAATGTAAACTCCCAGACAGACCCCAGACCTGTGGCTGGTTACAGAGGGAAATCTGTCACACATCCTGTAACAGAGCAGACTTATTGTCTCTGAATTAAATCTAGATTTACATTGAATGTTTTTTGTAGTATTTAGATTAAACTTGCTTTCTTTGGGCTTAATTTGAGAACCTTTTAGATTTGTTTTTCACGGTTCCCAAAGTTTCCCTGGAGTCTAGTTGGGGAACCATCTGAAAATCCAGCCTACACACACACGACTGTGTTTTTACTTAAACCAGGACTTAAAACCCCCAATGTAACGTCCCAGACAGACGCCAGACCTGAGTCTATATGTGGCTGGTTACTGTTTATGATTTAAATTGGAATTTATATGTAATGTTTTTTTTAAAAATTGACATTAAACCTGCTTCATTTTGTCTTAATTTTAGACCCTTTAGATATTTTTTTTTACAGTTCCCAAAGTGTCCCAGGAATCTAGTTTGGGAACCACTGAGGTCAAATGTAGATCAACTTTTTCCCCCGAAAAAAACCGTACCTGTAACTTATAAACAGCTTCATAAGTGCTCTGATAGACAATTATATTACTTGTATATGACGTGATGTTACCAGTCAGGCATTTTTAAGCAAGCATTATTTTTAAAAATCAAAGCAATTGCTTGATTATTCTCTCCTTTATCTTTCCCCATGTGTCTTTCAGATTCAGGGAGCATGAAGTTGTCTTTGCACAGCATGGAAGTCCTGAAGATTGTGCTGTTCATCTTTGAGGCTGTTTTACTGACAGACTGCGCAAGAGGTGAGCGCTGCTTCACAAACTTTCTTTTTTATTAATATGCAAGGTCTTTAACTTGGAGGGTGACACCAGACTCATAGTTCATTATAAGTCACATTGACTGGCTGGTTTCTTGTGAGCATGAAGAAAGCCTCAGTTGCCTCTTAAAGTTTTCTCAACAAGAAGTAAGAGATGGAAAAGTAAAACGAAAAAAAAAAAAATCTCTAAACAGAGCCCAAAATCAACACGAGGAGGGTAATGAGAGAGGGCAAGCCTACCCCTACCCAAAGCTTGTGTGTGTTTCAGTCTGTGTTTCAGTCTGTGTGTGTGTGTGTGTGTGTGTGTGTGTGTGTGTGTGTGTGTGTCTAAGAGTTAGAGAGAGAATGTGTGTGTGCACATTCACTACAGCTAAACCAAACAAACATCATCCATCAGCTTCCCGGGGTGAAAGAACACAAGTCAGTGTTAGAGTCCAGCTCTCCCGCGCCTGGCCAAGGAACTGCCTCACATCAGTCTGTGTGTGTGTGTTCATGATCAAAACACCTGAGTGCAGAGTGGGAGACCACAATTCAATGGACTGTTGATTGTGCCAGTATCAATACTTTGCTTTATAAAGACAATTTGCAGTGAGCTTGTCAACAGGACATGAATAACTATGATTTCGTCCACCATCACTGACTACTGAACAGTGTCTGATGCAATCCAGTGGCATGAGTGAAAGACCAAGGCAAAACTTGAAAAGGACACTCGACTTTAATGAGAGAAATGTGAAAGCCAGACACATTTCCCCGAAAGACCTGGCACTGGCAAAACACGCAGACTACATAATGCTATTCTCCAGCTCCGTGTGGAAGTGAATTCAAGAGGCGTCTGATTGGTACAATACCTGCATGTGGCCATAAAGGCCTGAGGTAGAGGAGGCAAGAGGAAGATGGTGGGTGGGGGGGTTGGCTGCGGTTTAGAGAGGGCGATAAGATCTGTGGGTCTGTAGACAATGCTTCATTCACAGCATGGCAGCCGTGCCTTCACGGCACAACTAAACCAAAAGTAAACAAGACGTGAGGGCTAAATAAGATTAGACAGGCAATTTTGTATGTTTACAGATTAACAGATGTCAGTGAAGAAGAAACCCAAAGGGGGATCTGATGGGACGATGGCGAGTGGAAGTCCAATGGCTCTGAACTGATGTTTGTGTCAGAGAAAAGGAATAATTCACAGCCGGTTGTTCAAAATTACCCTGGAAGTGGTTGCAGATGTGCAGACAGATAGACACATCAACAGTAATACAGTTGGCATTGAGGGTTTGAGGGAGATGATTCTGAATGGTGTTTGACAATCTGTGAAGTGTAAATATCTCACAGTTTTCCTTTAGCAGAAGCATTGACACAGTAAGTTCACTGTTACAGTCCAAACGCAAATGTTTGACACTGTCATCCTGTGAAATACAGTCAGGGTTCTGACTCAAAAGCTTTTATAGAGAAGTGAAGGCCGGCAAGCTGGCTGGCATTTTCCCTGTTAAATTTAACAGTGAATGATGACATCTTTGACAAATTAAATTACATTTTAAAGACCAGAAGTTCTTTGGTTTGTGTGTTTAAAGAGTGAGTTTACTGCCCTTATCTGAACACTTCAGACAATACAAGTGAGAAAACAGTAAGTTTGGGTGAACGAATTTAAGCCTGTTGCTGTCAATCATCAGGCGACACCTGACCCAGGACCCCCTGCCCTCACACTACACACACACACACACACACACACACACACACACACACACACACACACACACACACACACACACACACACACGACCCTCCCTCTCCTCACTGCTACGAATTTGCGACTGGCCAAGCAAGAATCATTTTGTACGACCCCCCCACTTTAGGAAAACCTCCACTTCCTCCAGCCCAGCGACTTCTTTCTTCCCCCTCTGTTGCTCTGCCACCCCCAGCAGCTGGAGGAGGTGCTCACTGATGTGTCCCAGCAGAGCCTCTAATGTGGTGACAGGCCTGGGGACCGCTGGGCTCCACTAGCTGAGGAATGTGGCAGCCTGGGCATATGGATCTCCAGAAATGCACCCTGGGAGAAACAGAGAGGCACCAGGTGTCTCTGTTATGCACCAGAACAATCGAACAATAAACACACACTCTGAATCGTTGTGTTTTGATGCATTTTACAGAGGCATCAGAAACAACTGTGTCTTTTGATGCATGTGCACAAATCTGCTGTTTTTTTTAACACCGCACATGTTTGTTTCACCTCTGGAGACATCTGGTGAAGTTTAGAGCTCGCTGACTGCTCTGCAGCCCTGTTTGGAAAATATACATTTTATAAGAGCGTTACATCATGGTCTCATAACAAGAAGGTACTATGAGATAAACTGCATGCCAAGGGCTCTTAAAATCACAAGGCCATTTGGCTCCTCAACAGTATTCCATTTCCTTTAACCATAATGAGGCTAGTTTCTCAGTAACCAAATGCCCCAAAGTCCTTGTATTTTTTAAATAGCTCCTGAATAGTAAGAAGGTGTAACAGTGGTGTTCTGGCTCGTACGCCAAGCTGTGGTGAAAAAGCTTGTCTTTACTGCTGAGTAGCGTATTTTTCAAGCCAACTCGTATTTTAATGCTCCATTTACATCTTCGAAATAAAATCAGTTTCGTGTTACATTTTGTTTTTCTGCCCACAATCAGCAGAACTCAAGGGAAATCAAACATCCTTCAACTTCTGCCTCAACTCTAATCAGTGCGACTGTCTAACACCTTCAACCTCCTGCGTTTATCAAACCAGACAACCAGCACTGACTGCCACCCTTGTCACACATGTCCCCCTTCTTTTCCCCTGCTTCTCTTTGTGTTTCCTCCAATTTATTACCAGTGTAAAGCTGAAGGAAGTGAGTTAAGTTAATGTGCTGTCGTTAAAACAAGGCATGAGCTGACCTTTACTCCCACCCAGCCTTTCTGGGCTGTCCGTAGCCCCCGTTTACAGAGTCTGGGTCCATTGGTGGGGAACAATGGATGGATTATTACGCGTGGTGGTCCCCTAGGTCGGACAGGGCAGCAGTAATATATTTTAAACACTCCTCATCCCTTGCAGCAGACGGGGGACTCGCTTTACTGAGGTGCTTGCCATTTAGAGGTGCGTGAGAAGAAGTTACGAGAGTGAATGAGCGCTCTTTCATGCGCCTGGATATATGTGTGTGTGTTTTATTAAGCAGACTGAAATTACCCTGAGAAAAGTCATGGTAATGAGACATCCAAGGAGCATGGGGCAATTTGGAAAACCTCAGAGGTACACCAACCGCTATTCCACCTCCCTCCCCACTGCACCAGGTGGAAATACTATTCCTCCTGCTATGATCCCTCTGTTTCTATCACGGAAATAATGTTACCACTACTCCAGCAATCCATGTTCCCCATCTATCAGCACACACTGCCGACCCTGTCAGTTCAGGAGGAAAGATTCGGGGAGAGGAATGTGTCAGACTTCACCCCTCGCAGGGAAAGAAAGGAAAGGGCTGTAGCTGTGATAAGTAGTCATAATGGAGGTCAGTTGGTGTTTGCTTTAGTGGGGTCATATAATCCCTGTGAGCAACACTCCCCTCATTGACTGACTTTAATGGACACTTCAATTAGCATTCATGTGTAATTTCAACAAGGCATTGTTCGCTCTCAGTGTTCCTCACTCTCAGCTGTATGCTAATGCTCCCGGGGGCATGAGGAGAATTAAATTTTCTCCTTTTTTTAATGTTTTAAGAAAATCCCATTGACTCATAGGAGGGTCTCTGTGTGTACAATGCTGATTAGTTTGTTTGGGCAGTTGGCTCCGGGACTGTTTTCAGACCACACACACTCTTCCTGCTGGCTGAATGGATTTGGGTTTGGTTAAATAGAATTCCTTTTGCTCCTGTTAACTTTCACGAAACCCATGGAGCAGTTTACAAAGCGCACGTGGAGGGGGTCAGATTGTCACCATTCAAATAATAATCAACCTTTTTCTCTCCCCCTCGATTTACCACACATAAGCCGTTTTCAGACCTGAATGTCCAGAAAATTGGGTCTGCACATTTTTGCCTTTCACATGTGAAGAACGCATGCAGCAGGACATTGTTTGGGTCAGACGGGTTCTTAACATCTAGAACATTTCTGAAACATTAAGGTGAGGGGTGGTGTCTGAGTAGAGCATGCAGGAGGCGGGAAATAATGTTTAAATTCCACTGCTGAAATCACATATTTTTGACGAGATAAACAACATCACCTTCTATGTCCTCTATGTGTATTGCACCTATTTTTCATCCTGAAATATTTGTCTTCTTTTTGTGATTTTCAGATTTATTTCTGTTGAGTGTAAAAATAAATAAATTACAGAATCCGACCAGAGTGTGGTGCATGTCTGAAACCAGCTATATTGATAAGGGATTTTTTAAATTGGCATCTATTCTGTATTTAATAAGCGTCTGATTATACTGGACACTGTTTAGAGCCTGTAGGTGGGGGTGAGGGTCCGCCTCGCTGGAACCTTACAAGTGACCTTACAATAACATTTCAGCCCCACAGCGGGAAATGTTTGTCTTGCGCAACCCCAGTTTCCAAGCCTCCTTCATTTCTACAGTCCCGCTCTGTTTTCTCTTTTTCTTTTGAGGAGCCAAGTCAACAGAGGGACCCTCCTCCCCCCACCCCCTCCTCTTCCACTGCTTCGTTTTGTGCTTCACAGCTGTTCACTCAGTCACCTTAGAAAGTGAAATGATGAGAATCCAATTGCTCCCCTCTTTCACCCCTCAACGGGGGAAGCCGTTTTTGTTTTACTGTAGATTTTACCTTAGAGATTTATGATTGTGACCATACAGCAGCAGCAGACAGGGGGTGCAGAAACCAAAACTTTCCCTCCTCTTTCCTTTTCTTCTCCCTCCTCCTCTATATATTTCCTCTAGCACTGGCTCCTTGTTGCACCTAGAAGAATCTTGTACAAAAACAGGAAACCAAGACAATCTTTTGCCGTTTCCAAAAATATACAGTATCTGCCGCATACTGTACTTACATGATGGTGGCCCTCAGGATGTTCCTCGGACTGAGCAAGTTTTGACAAGTCCGGCCATTGTCGTTATGATGTTATTGAATAAAAGGCTGATTTAAAGCACAGAAATATTATCTGACCCATCTTACTGTATGTGCTTGTTTGCTGTACTTGCCACAGCCTGCTTGAGTCTGTGCTGCTGTCGACTCACTCTGACATATCAGAATACCTAATCAGACAGGAAGGAGATACCTGTTGCGTATCATTTCAGGATAAGGTTCCTCTCTTATTTTTTTACATCACCGTGCCATCAAGTCTTCCATTGTTTTCCCTCTGTTTACGATTTTAGGAAGCAGTCGGGTGTTCGTCATCTTTACAATCCGACACCAGACACAAACGCCTCGTTATGAAAGTCTTGTCTATCTTTGTTTTTCTGCTACCTCATCACACACTCACACACACATTCACACTTCCATTCATTGTGGACAGCCTAACCAAAACCTTAGCCTTGACCTTAACCATGACCACTTCATGCGTAACCTGAACCTTAACCAAACTGTCCTTAACCAGGACCTCAGACATGGCTTTGGCTCCCATGAGGTTCACTGGTCCTGTCACGGTCAGTGTTTATGCTGAAAAAGGTCCTAAAGAGGTAACAAAAATTAGTATACACACACTCATACACACTGAGCCAGGGAATGGCTGGATAACGAGCTCTGAATGAGGCCTCCACTGCTTTTGACACACACGCCCCCCGGACACTCCTTTCAGTTTCACCCCCACCTCCTTTCAGTTCACCTCCGTTGGGCTTGAATGAGACCCCACATGGCTTTGTGGCTTTTTCACTTCCACTTTGTTTTTCATTCCTCTTGCGAGCGACCCCAGAAATTCTCGGTGCATTGTCCCCATTGACCGATGTTATAAAGAGTCTGGTTTGAGCAGTGGCCTGTCACAGGACGTCAAATCAGGAGTTTTCATTGCGAGCGTATTGGCTGTCATGATGGAATTTGTTTGCTCCTGTTGCCCACAGCAGCACTCTTGAGGCTGGAAGCAGAGGTGAGGAGGCAAAGAGGCCCACATTTTTCATTCAGGGGACCCATTGCTTCTATTATGAATGGAAAAATGTGTCCCTGCTTTGACTCGAACACTGGAACGGGACACGAGAGGAAAAATCCTTTCAGGAGCAAAAAGTACAATTTGTCATATTTTATAGCAGGCTACTACTATTCCAGACTGGAATTCTGCACCATGCAGTGAAACTGATTTGATTTCCTCATGCACAGAGATGTGAGTCCTTGGAACAGCCTCAAGCCTAGAGTTTAAGTCTTGGCAGATTGGGGCACTTCTCCATACATTAATACTTATTCTGTTTCTCCATTGACAAATAGCTTAACTGGCTCTGCTTTTTGTCGATGTTTAGATTAATGAATAGACTCCAGAGATGATAGTGTTGGCTCATCAGGTTGGCTGGTTTGTTAGTTCAACACTTTGGTCCAGACGGAAATGTCTCAAAAAGCATATGATGGGTTTCCATAAAATGTTACAGGGACATTCACAGTTTCCAGAGGATTTGATTATCCTGTGACTTTTGACTGTAGCGCCACCATGAGGTTGACATTTGTGGTTTGCAGTAAAATATCTTGACGACTGTTGGATGGATTGCCATGAAATTTGCTGCAGGTATTTACGATCCCATGAGGATTAAATTGAACGTCTTAGGTGACTAATACTCTACCAGCTCGTAGTTTTCTATCTAATTGATTGTTTTTCACCAAAATTGGTTCTATTTTGTTGATTCTACCACTTTTCCGAAAGCAGGCTTGCATTTTTTAACGAACAGCAAAATGTCTAACTAACTAACAGACATTCATATCCTCCAGTAGGTGATTCTTACTGACTTGTGAGCATCTGACTTTTGCTCTGGTGCAACCAAACACAGGGTGATATTTCTTTTATTAAAATACTGTATCCCTCCAACAATTGGATGGCTTACTGTGAATGTTTTCATTGATTTGGAAATATTTTCTTAAACATTTTTTGGGGGGAATATCAACAGGAGTTTTGACCTTATTTCAATGATGTATTGCAGAGATAGCTACTGATGGCAGCTAGCCCTGACCTGTCCTGTCTTGTAAAACTACTTTATACCTCAACAGGTGATAGTGAGTAACTGTAGCGTTCAGTCCACTGCATCTTCCTTGTCTCTCTGACGGGGCAGACTGGTTCATCTTAATGTGAAAAGAGAACATACAGGCAGCTGGTGAACCTGGTCTGTGTTAATCTGGTTGTGGATTTTATTTCCACTGTACACAAAAGCCGGATACGTTGTGTGTCCCAACCATGAAATAGTGATTGTTGTCGTTATGAGGATTGCACCAGCAATAAGCATTGGCATGCCCATGTCAAATGTTAATGCAGCACTTATGTGTTGGTCCAGCATAACAGAGCCACTCGTGTGACTGTACACTCTTTGTCTTGTTTTTTTTATGGTATTTTTTACATTTCCTGTGAATTTGATGATAAGAGATATGAAGATTCAGTAATGTAACAGAAATCCACGCTGCATGACATCTCTGCCGGTCGTCAGCCATCAGTTTTTGTGCAGCTCACCTTGATAAAGGACTGTGTGGCTCTGTGTGGACAGTTCATTAACAAAGAAAGAGACCATCAGACTGGGAGACAGACATGGATAGAGGGCAGTGACCTTTGTACAGCCGAGTAGTAAGGTGAACTGGGAAAGCACTGAACAAATTGTCACTGTGAAAGGGCGAGTACCACATTGTAATGACAAGCTCAACAGCTCCATGATGACAGATTGATTTCAGACAATATTCCTGGATTGTCAAGAG
Source organism: Paralichthys olivaceus (assembly GCF_024713975.1). Classification (NCBI taxonomy): domain Eukaryota; kingdom Metazoa; phylum Chordata; class Actinopteri; order Pleuronectiformes; family Paralichthyidae; genus Paralichthys; species Paralichthys olivaceus. The sequence goes on along the minus strand of NC_091104.1, from coordinate 14,775,166 downwards.
GCCCCATTGCTGTCAGTGAGAGCTTTGCCAGTTCCTCCCTCCCCTCCGTCCGTCTGTCTCGCCTCGCTTCTCCCCCCTTCTCCCCAATCTGTCTCGTCTCTGTGTCACCCGCCTTTCTCTTTTCCTCACCCGCTCCTCTCCTCGCCACTCCCGCCCGCCTGTTCCTCTGTGAATCGCTCCATTCTGCCCAACACTCCTGCTACATCACAGTCTATCATTGGCCCCCTCCTGAAAAGACCTTGTTGACAAAGGCGCTGGTGTAAAGTGCTTCCTAGTGTCATGGTGACTGGCTGATCCTCAGACTGCATGCTGGTGTAGGGTTCCTCGAAGGACACTCAGCACCAGCACCATCTTCATCGTCATCATCATCATCATCATGATCATCATCATCATCATCACACACAGGAGACACACACATTGGTCCGGTGGTGACAGCATGTCTGTCTCAAACGGTCTGTTTAGTGCGTCTGTGCTTCTCTTCCAGTCAGAATAACATAAGGCCAACACTGAGCAAAGTGACTGTTAGTAAGACATCTGCATCTCATTCAGCACCTCCAGACTGGACTCCAACTGTGTCAGTTGTACACAATGAGCAGATTGGAGTTAGTTTTTTCCCACTGTGGAATGCAGGAAGGTTGAAGAGGAGGAGGTAACGTGCAGGGAGTGACAGGATGCACCTCACTGTTGACTGATGGAGGCCAAGAGAAAACAAAACAGAGGTTTTCTTATGAGGAGGAGGTAACAGCCTTTAGAATTTATTATCCAGCATCGTGCTGTGGACCAGTGGTTTCTAGCTAATGGGACTTAGGGCAAATACTTTTCTATACCGAATAAAATGTATTTAAGATTCAAAATGGTCGAATACGAAAGCTGGCATTGGTTGCTTAAATTTGTACTTTATTCTGTGATCAGTTTATTTCTAATTTAAATACAAATTTCTGATAAAGGAAAATGTTTGCAGTGCTGCTTGTGTAACTCAACTCAGTTTCACATTTGAAAATCTTTCTTAGAGGAACAAAAGCATTTTGTAGAATCGCCAACTTTTCTGTATTTGAATGATTTAGGAACCTTATATCAGTTTATGGGTGATTATGGATATGATGCATGAGCAGGTCACACAAGTCAGATGGATATGGTTTCATGGAAAAGAAACAACTGACTCATCCCAAACTGAAGGTATGGGACCAATGAATTAGAGGAGCAACAGTCCAACTTTTTACACCACCAATACTGGTGCTGATACTTAAACTCAGCTGATCTGCCCTGTTTTACCCGCATATAAAATCTGTAAATAGAATTATTATTTTTGTAAGTTTACGTGAGGAATTCTAATAACAACACTGAAAAAGAACCTGCAGAGGATTAGTCACATCATAGCCAATATCCACCCCACTTGATATGGTCAATATCTGCACCTATTTCAATGGAAGGTGTTGGATCAGTGCATCCTTAAAAATTAATAATGTGGGGTTATATTATATATCAAATTTATATTGGGGTCTGAATCATGTTGTTAAACACGAACTGTGAGTCATGGGGTTTCAAGGGGCATATTAGAGGCAGGTGGGTAATCATAATGAGACATTTTGTTGTCTTAACTTGCTCTATCTGTGTGTGTTAATGAGTGTGTGAGATAGAAATAAAAGACAATACACAGATGGTCCAGAGCAGCCGAACATGTGTGAGTATTCTCACAATGCCCTGATCAGTGCCAAGTGGTTGGTCCATCTCCAAACATATCAGACTGACAGTAATAAACAGGTGCTTGTTGGTGCCCTGCTCTGTATTGCAGGGAGAAAGGGCTGTTTGAGTGTGTGTCATATGGCCGAGGCTGAGCCTGGGCCAGGGAGTGGGGTGTGAGATTGTTGGGATTCCTGCTTACTGCCGCCTGGGCCCACCTAATCCCCCTTTACTCCCCCATGTGGCCCTCCTTTCCTTATGAGCTGTGTGTTAAAGGAGGCCTCTCTGCCATCTTAGCCTCTGCTCCCCGCCACTCTTTAAATCAACTCTCCTCTCTTTAACTCTCACCCTACTTCTCTCTCCTTGGCTTCAATTTCTTTCTCTCCCCTCCTCTGACCCCCTCTTTCTGTGTCTCTGTCTCTGTCTGTCACTCTATCTGGCCTTTCTCTCTCCTCCCAGCCTCTCTCCTGGTGCCTCTTCCCTGATAAGTGGCTCTAAGCACACACTCAGCCCCTGTGTGCACCAGGCCTTAGCCTAATGGAGTGAGATAAAGCGACTAGAGTGCCACTCACTGTGTGCTCTTTATATGACAGGGCGAGACCAGTGAATTACTGAATCTCAATCGAATGACAAGTTATGCCTCTGAATCAGCACGTTTCTCAGAAAATGAGTCTTGTATTTATCATCAGAAAGGAAACAATGACAGATTGACTTGTGTTGGCTTATTGATGTATTTGGAATGAAACTGATAACATTGCCAAATGATGACGAATGATTGGTTATTTCTAATCTTATTGTTAAAAGTTAATGCATACACTTACATACACATACACTACTATATATAATATTTATAAACAGCATATTTAGTGATGTAATAACAACAGAAATATGTTTGGAACTATGCATGACATCATTCTCGGATTTCATTGCAACCTCTGCATGATGGCCCCTTATTTAATGTTTTCACAAGATGTGGAATAATTTTCTGATCAACATAAGCTTAAGATTGTGCTATAGCAAACACACGCCATTTAAACTGGACGTGTTGGTGACTTTTTTAAGATTAATAATCAGATACACATTTGATTTCCTAGCAGCAGGATAGGATGGTGCAATAAACTATAATTATTATTATTATGATTATTATTGTCATGTCTGAGCTAATGAAGGATCATGTCGTCCAGTGTGGCTCAGTGATTTTTACTATTTTTCAGACAGCAAGACCTACGGCCCAAAAGAATAAGAAAAATATTGAATATTTAATGGTACAGTAATATACCAGAGTTTATCTTTACCAGGGAGAAAAAGACTCTTTGATATATTAATTATAATATAAATAATAAATAGGTTTTCTTTCTTTTGAAGACTACTTTCAAAAGAAAATGCCCACTTTCTGCACTGTGGTCGGGCAGGTAACACACTGGAAAAGCAGGCTATGAAGTGTTCCACTGCACCGTGTATACAGCATCCAGTTATAAGACAAAACAGCCACTCCAAAAACCGTTATATGAAAGGCCTCTATTAATTCAGGTGAAGGACTTTCCATAAGGAAGACTCCATACTTTTCCACGCTTGTAGACATATGGAAAAGTACAGACGCCTCATGGAAAGTCCTAAAGTCCTGAATTAATAGAGGCCTTTCACATGATCAAAGTATATATTCTTTAATAAATCATACAAGGCAGGATTTCTCCCCGGAAAGAAGTTAGCAAGCAGCCTGGATCCTGACATATCGTGTCTCATGATCGGTTTAATCTAAGCAAATAGCATTGCGATGGCAACTCTTACATAATACAAGGTTAATATATATATTACATATTCATATATGAATGATTTATTATAACCTGGATTTTTGTTGCACTATAATGGCAGATGACAGAAGTTAGGGGTTCACACACACATGCTTCTTCTCTCTCCGACAGAGGCAGCTGAGGCAGGGAGAAAGCAGTCAGGTTTAATAAAGTATAGCAGCTTAGAGTTCAAAGGCTCCACAGTAGGGCCTGTTAAGGGCAGGTCGCGTGATGGAGATGTTTCCAGAAGCTTTATGACGCTGGAGTAATTTCTCTCCGTTTCTTTCCTGTTCTTTTGATGAGGGGTCGGCAAGACTCTGTTGTTCTGGAGCCAGTAGTGAAGGAAGCAGATACCGCTTCACAGTAAACAAGCGGCGATGTTGTTGTTCCAGTGATTCAGCTCTGATCAGATAGATGGACTGGAGCATCTTATCCTCTTTTACTTTTTTCTTTTTATTCCAGCCCCCTCCTGCTGTTCCTCTAGTTTCTCATGTCACCCAATAGCTCCTCCTGTACCATTCCCACCACCAAAGAAGTTGCTATTCAGCCCACATCAGATGGTAATGAAGAAAGAGCCATTGTCCTGGCTGGTCTTACTCCACTCTTATCTATTGATTGGAAAGGCGAGAGGGGAAAATAACATGTATTGATTTCCACAATGGGTGAATTTGCAGGGCAGGACGTCTGGAGGGGTAAGAAAAGACGGCGTCCTTCACCCTCCGCTGCCCCGCTGCTGTCAGAGCACCACCACTCCACATATCCCATCCCCTTTCACCCTGTCACTACCTCCCCTCCCTCCCTTACCTCAACTTGCCTCCTTTCCTGAATTGCCAAGATGGCAACCCCCCCCTTTCACCGTTTTATGCAGATTTTTATCTCTGCTTGTGAAATGTATAGCTAAGCACAGCCTCATGCTCTGAACAGAAGCTCTGGCCTTTCACACAGTCCCTGAGTTGTAGTGTCGGCCTCACCTTTCGCCTTTACCCAACCCCTCCAGTCTCAAGTGAAGTCACCGACTCTGGATTTGGTTTCTTAGCTTTCATGTATTTTTTTTTTTTGCATCTCGTGTTCCTTGAACTCTTATTGTTATTTCCTACTTTTACCCATGCCATCCATTTTGTCAATTTTTATTATACAAGTGTTCCTGAGATTTTAAGGGATGCATGATTGAATATTTTCCTGCAAGCAATGGACTCCATTAAACCTTTCACCATTACGTTACAGGTCTGTCGGCTCTTGTACGGTCTGCTGAACTAACACAGTGCTGCTGAGTAGGAGGAAGCATTCTCCAGCTTCTATCTGTCTCTCTGCTTCTTATCCTTTATGTAAATACTGCATATTCACTCAGATCAGTGTTTATCTAAGTAATGAATCACTACAGACTGGCAGTGTGCAAAAGCCTTTTGATGCAGTTGGCTGGAGATTAAGGCCCAAATCCTTTTTATTAGAAGATGTTTACAGTGTTGTTTGAATTACTGTGTCCTGTATTCGGCAGACGGTGTTGCGTGCATTATCACGTTATTCTCATTGTGGTTGGTTAAGTTCCAGGTGTTCGCTGTTGGAGCATCTGTCAGCAGCCAAGACAGCCCCTTTATTGACATGTTTGCAAAGACTAAAAAAACCAGAGCCCTTTGTATAGCAGGAAAAATGCGTGTACACATCATTACAAATCCACAGGTGTTTTGTAAAAGAGAAAATAAATGAGGAGAGAGGTGCCAGCACATCTGATCATTGCTCAACCCTGGCAGCTTTTGTGGTCTTACATTTTTTCTACGTTTCTGTGTTTCATTTGCATTCTGACATTTCCTAACATATTTCCCTCCATGGATGCCTGCACGTCGGATCAACAGTTCATTTCCCCACTCATAAAGATTCGCAGAAACGACTATATTTAGTCTGAATTGAAAGAATGCCTCTTATTGAATGTGCCCCTTTCTCTTAAAATAATCCATCACCAAATTGAGCAAAGAAAAACAGTGCTAATTCTGTGAGTCGCCGGGCGTCCTCCTCCTCTTCCTGAGCTATGAAAGATTCCATTCACACATGGGGCTCGGCTATAATAAGGAGCGCTTTACCACCGCTGCAACACGGGAAAGCCCATATGGTCGTGTGTATCATTTTCCATTTACAGACCAGCTAACAATTCTAACAATTTGAATAAACACTGTGAATTGCTCAGCAGTTTGTCATAAATCTGGCACATTCCCATTCATCACAGTCTCCGCAGAGGAACTCACTTATGGTAAGTGAGAGAGAGCCTCAGAAGAAAAAGAGCAGCCACAGTACATTTCACCTCCAGTATGGTGTGATTACATGTTGCATTTCACACTTCTTGAACTATGTATCTTACAATCAAGCAGATCCCCTTTTCTCAGATTTGGATTTGCTACAGAAGGGCCTCTGTGTGACTTCAGAGCTTTCAACGCCAAGGTTAAGAGAACCTGTCCTTGAGAGAGTTAGGAGGAGGAGGAGGAGGAGGAGGAGAGTCCTTGTTGAAGAAAGGATGGTGGTCATGCACACAGCACAAATACTTATTAAGTTATTCAGATGATGTCCTTGATTTCAGCACCTCTTCATGTCTTGTTTTTCTAAAGGACTTCAAAAGGTTTTTTTAGGAGCGGAGATGGAGGGAGGAAATCATTTGTTTCACATTCCTTGTGCCTGGAGCCTCAGCCAAAGCTTTTATAGTTTATTAAGCCAAAAAAACTTAGGAGGTGGAGTTGTCCTGTGTAACATTCAAGATCACATAGAGCCTTATCACAATTAAAAGAAAAGTTAGCCATTTTGGGAAATTAGTTTTATTATTTTGGTGAAAGTTTGTTAGATGTAAATATACCATTATGTGTTCTTAGAGCTCTAAAAATATAATATGTAGTTATTCTTCATTAAATTTTCTTAAAACAACTAGAACTATTCCTTATAATTTGTTGAATTATACTTACATTATCCAAAATGTTTCCAACAATGTTCAAACCCAGAGAAATGTCATTTTGGTCAACTTTTAATGGCCTCAAATCCTCTGTACCTGTGACTTTGCTCATCTCTGCTGTAACTTCCTATACAAACAACTGATGAAAAAGGAAAAACACATAGCCAGTTAGCTGTTCCTTCCACTGTTTATATTGGTCACCAGTTGTAATGGATCACGATTATTCTTAAATTCTCTCTATATTTGCACCTGAGTTGCTTCAGGTAGATTAATCGGCAATGGTGGTGAAGAAGCAACTCCCATGATCCCACACTTCAGGTCTTTTGTTATTGTTTTAATTAAGAGACTCCTAACGTCAAGTAACATATTGATAGTTTAATATGTATATGAAATGTAAGGGTGAAGCCAATACCAGGCTAAGACAGGTAAAGCACAAAGTCTTGAAGATTGTCCACAAAAAGTCTTTAATGCTCTGCTAACAACTCTGCAGAGATTTTGCAGTGCACCGTTCATTCAGATGCTCCGCTAGATTTTCCCAAGAAGTATATCATTCTAAGTTAATGCTGATTGACACAAACTGTTCCTATGTAGGATTTTTGTGTTTCGACACTTTGCTTCAACTAAACCTTTGACATGAATCAGGCCTCGTTTCGTACGTGATTTCCTTCCATAAATCCGGAGGGAACACATGGTTGAGTGGCTTGCGGGACCATAAGTCAGAGGAGATAACTGAAGCTTATTTGTTCAAGATTTGGCAGAAATGTATTTGTGTTTTCACGCAGCGGTTTGGTCTTTTAGGATCAACTCAGTCCATATGAGCCCAAGCAACACCAAGCCAATGCTGTGACCTGTTTGTGGTCCTAAATCAGAGTCCACAAGAGCAGAAACAGTGAGTGCCTGTTCTGCTCTTCTTTTAGGAGAGGAGTGAGAAATGGGCCGGCTGACAGCAGCCAGAAAAGACTGCAATTGCATTTTATCCACAGACATAAACAATGACACTTCCAATTTCCTGTGGACCAGGAAAGACCATCCACAGAGAGTAAGGGAAACTGTGTGTGTGTGTGTGTGTCTGTGAAACTGTGTGTTTGTGTGTGTGCGTGTGCAAGATGGAGGTGCGTGTGTGTGTTCGAGTTCATGCATGGTTGGGAAAGACAGAAAGAAAAGGAAGTAGGCTTTCTTCATTCTACACTCACAAGATTCACTTTTTACAGTTGAGTATTGTGGCACTACATGTTTTTGTGTGTCGAGCATTTTTACTGTCTAATGTCGAGCAGCACAGCCATCGACATATTGTGTCTTTTTTACCTGCAACATCTGAGATACATCTGTTGACAATGTGATGGATAAAACGACCAGATGGAGTTACCTGTGTCTCCTCCTCCACTGCAGCCCCATCAGTAAAATGAACTTCTTGTTTACCATATGTGTGAAATGCACCAAAGGAATGTGACGGTGTGAGTGTGTGTGTGTGTGTGTGTGTGTGTGTGTTTGAGCGTGTGTGTAAGTGTTGGGAGAGGCCATGTGTACTTACCCTCCCGATTGTTTTTACTGCTACCAGACCAGCCATTTGTTCGGAGGCACAGACTGTGCTCTGTGTACTTTTGGGGGCTGTTGCTGCTATAGGGTTTGGTTGCGTTTCCTCCCCCCTTTTTTTCACTCCCCCAATCTCCTGTTTCTCTTCGTTGTCTAGTCAGCTCAGTAATTCAGGGTTTTGTTTGGTTTTTGGTGGTGGTGGGGGGGGGGTTAGTTGAAGACCTGGTGCTGTGCGAGCAGCAGCACAGGCCTCCTAACACCATCACAGGGCGTTTCGGCCCGCTTCACTTCACCAGATCTGAGGGAGCAGACCCGAGCCAATTATGAGCAGGGAGAACAGGCTGCTGTCCGTCTCACTGTGACCCACCTCCCCCCGCAACACTTTGATCTCTTGCACGCTACACAAAACCAGAGCCAGAACACTTTACCCTCTCTGCACAGGCAGTGGACGACAAGGCTTGTCCAATTATTACAATCTGGTTTCAACATTTCTGGGTGATCAGACAAAAAGATGACAAATTACCTCTATCTCATTCCATCTGCCTACAGCCATGCTGTTTTCAAGGCTGTGTTTAGTCAGGGAAATTAGGATTGAGATATTTACCCCAGCCAAGGAGGTTATGTTTTCACCTCTGTTTGTCGGTTGGTTGGTTTGTTTTTAAGCAAGATTACACAAAAACAACCAAACAGTTTATCCACAAAACTTGGAGGAAAGATGTGGTGTATTTGTCAGAGAAGAACCCATTACATTTTGGGCCAGATCTGAGTCAGGGTGTGGATCCAGGAGTTTTTTTTCACTTTCCTCAACACTTTCAAGATAGGACACTTTTCAACATTTCCACCATTTTCCCAGGGAATAATTTATGGACCTTGATCCAAAAAGGCACATTAAGGGAACTGATATCTATGAAATTTAGTGCAGGTTGATTGAATTTAAGTGGACTGTTTGGCCTTGGTGAAGATATGTTGAGTCTTTATCTTTGAAACACCAGCAAAAACATTTCACCACAATTCTTTTAATGGATGTTCTGAGGATTTCGGAAAGAGTTGCCCTTTTTCTTAATGGATGTTCAAATTTAAATTCCTTTGGTCTTGAAGAGCTATTGAAAAAGCCTTGTGATTATTATTTTTAGAATCCGATCTCCTCTTTTTTCTCTCGTCAGTTACTGTGAAATTCCCTTTATAAAATCATTAAAAATGTAAAACCTATAAGGATGTTTGTGTCCTTTCATAATAATAGGTTGCAGACATTGCTTTGTCATAGGGATTATAGGCTGACACGGTTGGTAATCACTGATCTAGATGTTTTCTTTTTATTGTTGAAGAAAACCAAGGGAGTTTACCATTTATAAAATATTGATATAAACACAGAAATTCCATTTTAATGTTATTGTGAGCTACAGATTCAATCATATAATTTGTTTTTCAAAAGCATATTTTGAATAATTGGCAACAGGTTACCAGAAATCTTTCGCACACCTCAATGATCCTTGTGACAAGTGTGACACAGAGCAGACACACAAAGAACATGAAAAAGCACAGTGACAACACTCAAAAAATAGCATTCTGTGGTTTCATATTGATATTTGGCTTCTGTAAATGAAGGATTTTTGTGTTTGTGTGTTCTCAGGACCTCCGCGGGTGTCAGCGAAGGTTGCTCACAGACAGACAGCCCGACTTGGAAGTGCCATTAAGCTGCCGTGTCCGGTGGAAGGTGACCCTCCACCCCTGATTATGTGGACCAAAGACGGGCGCAACATCCACAGCGGCTGGATCCGTTTCCGTATCCTCCGCATGGGCCTGAAGATCAAGGAGGTGGAGGCAGATGACACTGGCACCTACATCTGCAAAGCTACCAATGGCTTTGGCAGCGTCAACATTAACTACACCCTCATCGTCATCGGTGAGTGTGGATGGAGTTCAGTTTGAATGACCTGTTTCTCTGTTGGTTCCTGAGATGATATCATCGATTGTTGTAAAATGTGTCACTCTTCCTGAAAACTCAAGCTCATTTCAGCATCTATAAAACATGAAATCACCTGCGTTGTAATGAAAACCAGAGACTGTGAGTGAGTCAGGCTCTGATTCGTTCGGTCGGACCACCTCGTCTTCCTCTGTGGTATTTCAAGACCACGTTTTTAAGCGTCCCCTGCTGTCAAACATCTCAGCACAGTTCAAATGTTAAAAGACATCATCACTCAAAGAGGTCAAGGTCTAAAACAAGTGGATTTATGGAGGTTTATTGCTTGATCCATTCATCTATTGTATTTGTTACGACCCCTACCTCTCCCTGCCCAAAGTCAACAGCGGGACGGGATATTGTTTCATACTACTTCATCCTCTGTGACTCAACTGGATCTCAGGCTCTTCCTTCTCCTAAGGCTACACTCTTTGGAGGCAGGAGGTCCGCAGCTCCTCAATAAGAAACACATTCAGTGTAATAGTGCCGGTTTGTCCTTGGACTCTCACACAGCTATCCAACAGGGCCTGGAGGATTAAGCGCAGCCTCGCCGAGTGTGTTGCTCGTTTGTGCGTGTGCATACAGTGCATTTCCTCTGCGCTGGAGCAGAGCATGATGAATGAGCAGAGCGGAGCGTGAAGGCTGTGTTTAGTCTAATTACTCTAAGATGCCTAATTAGGGCCAGAGTTTGCAGCCTCTCTCCTCTGAGCAGGAGTTATAGCCCGGTCTTGTGACAGCTGCGTTTCAGAAGAAGAGCCATAATCAGGCAGATGTGGGAAAACACTTCAGAAAACAGCGCCCGTTGTAATAAAGCGTGCTCATGAGATGGGAATAGACGAATGTTTATTTTAGTCTCCCTCAATATGAAGTTGTCATTGAGTTCAAAGGGAGGGTGTCTGCTGATTGTGCTAAAATGAAAGGCTGGAGATTGAGGCACTGAGCCAGCTATAATGTCAAGGTTCAGTCTACAGTTGTGCTATATAGTATCAAAGTCAGACGTGGGAATGTGTCTGCATTGGACATTCAAAATAGAACATATTCTGAATTAACCAAGTGATGGATCACCCAGCACTGTCATTAAGTTTAACTCCTGATTGGATACTGTGCAGTGTGTGTCTCTTTAATTATTTTTTAATTTTTTGCACCAGAAATTTACATTTCAAAACTTGAACTACACTTCAAAGCAGCTGCAGATGAACAGAGCTCTTTTTAGGGGGCAGCATTTAAGTTTTTGAGGAAAAATTTTGAAACGTGGCAGCATGTAGATCTTGATTTCTGGCTGGCAAGAGGAAAAATTATCATGACATGGTGTAAAAAAAACTAAATAATTATGTAGTGTGTAAACTGTGTAAACAGTCACAGCCGATATCATAAATATCAGTCCCTTAAACATGCCTGATATCTTCTTCATTAAGACCTGCACCAATGGTTTAATTGTTCTTCCTTGGCCTGTGTTTCATCCTTTTGTCAAATTTCGGGAAAATCTGTTGTGGTATTTTTCTTAATCTTACATATCTTTGTGTGCACTGGTAAATGTGAGCACAGTTACAGATACACAGTTAGAAACTCATATGACCTCTCCCATTCACAGGAGGGTTCATAGCAATGATTGGAATCTCAGTTTTTACATACTATGTGTCCCATGATGCTTGTATTCTGTAAACACCATAAACCAGTCCTCATCACGATTTACTGACTCATAGTGTTGTTATTTATCATTTCATATAAACCTGACAAATTGAAGTTAGTTTTGGCCATAAGTAAGAGCTTGAATAAACATGACCAAATACAAATAAAGAAAAAAATAGGGGCAGTAAAATCTTTCCCTGACCGCTTTGTTTCTGCTGCAGAGTAATACTGAACACGCATGTGGAATTTATTTACACACACGCACGCACACACACACACACACACACACACACACACACAATTAGTCAATTAATCTCTGTAATAGATTACTTTCTCCCAGTGGTGTGTTTATGCGACAGATAAGTCATCTGCTTTTGCGTCTGCTGTTCGACTGAGTGAAACAAAGACATTTTTCAGACTGTTGTGATGAAGCTGGCATGGAATCGAAGGGTGATCAGTTCAACCCGACTGCAGGCGTCGCTCTGCTTCCACTCGGAAAAAATAACCAAGGAAGTTCAGTCAGTTTTTCTTGGAAGCATTTTTCTATCCGATTTTTATCAGAAGTGTTTTTGCCCTTTATGGAATTATGTAAAGACTTTTTTGGCCCGACTCTTAATCTCGATCTGGTTTGTTCCATTTCCTACTTGTCCTCTGGTGCTGGTGAGTGCATGACAGCCCTCCCCTCTTCCTGCTCTCTTGTCCATCATCCACTGGACTCTGGCAGTCCATCACTGCAACGTTTGTTTTCACAGATAATTGTTCCATCAGGGGTATGTCGGATTTTGGGTGCCTTTTTGCCACAAAGATTAGGAGGCCTCTGTCAAAATACTTACACTATAATGCAGCCAAACAGTCTGCAATTATTGTGAGTTACACTTTCCATTAAGGTTGAATCAGCTAATTGTTCACCATTTTAATGCAGTTAACCTGCTGCGAGGCCAATTATGTTCCCCAAAAAGATCAGAGAGGAGAGTCTATTTATTTGAAATACTGTAAATGAGGGGTAGCTCCCAGCGTAGCTTCACATACACTATCCATCATGTTAGTTTATTGTTTTAATGGATCACAGAGTGAAAAAGAACGAGACGCAATGACAGACAGACGTTGTTTCGCTGGTCAGAGGGGAAGGGGTTGACCAAATCCTGGCAGCTGCTCAAGTTCAAGGCCCAACGTGGAGTGCAAAACATTGCCTGGGATGCAGCAGAGAAAACAAGCAGAAGAAGGTTACAGCAAAGACTTGGAGTGGAGTTGAGAGAGTGAGGGGTTTTACAGGGTGATGTAAGCAGGAGGGGGGGTTCCACTGCGGCTGGAGAGATAGCCTTCTCCCCATCTGCCAGCGGACGGCCTGTCCTCCCTTGAGCTATCTGAAGAATTTGGTCAGTCAGTGCAACATGGCGCCTTCTCAATCCCTCCAGCTGGCTGTTTGGGCCCTGTTTAGGGTGGTCTCCTGACAACTGGCCCCCCATCACCTCCCTGCACCCCGCTGGGATAGACCTATAGCATGCAGCAGCCTCTCCGTTCGCAGCTGCTCGCGCTGCAGCAGGCGTCATGTTAGCATTAACATAGGATTGTCATATTAACATTTACAGGATTGGATTTTAATGTTTATGTCTACACAGATAGCATATTCCAAGGCTGGCAGTGCTCGTTGTTGCTACATGGAGATGTTGGCTCCCGCAGCACATTTTTCATTTCCCTGCTCTCCAGAGACGTCGTCAGGCCAACAGTCGGATAAACTGCCTTGTATGTAACTGATCTCATGTGGTAGCTGTTTGGAGATTTCCAGAGTGTGATGCAAGGCCACTGCGCATAACTTTCCCTGGACATTACAATGTCCCCAACAACATCTGGAGCTCATTGTGACCTCAAATCATCAGGCCCTTTTCCTGTGATTCAGCTGGCACAAGAGGCCGGAGGAGAGAGAGTGTGTAGCGACTTGTTTCCTGTGGCTGGATTTGTGAATGAAGTGGGAGGGGATGGCGTCAGACCCTAAACACTGTAGCGAGACTATGAATGGAGGGTGATTGCATTTTAAACAAGCTGATGGCTTCACTTGGATCATTTACTTGCATAAACATGCATTCGAATCAGGACCCTTGTAATTGAATTTCCGTGTGCATAATGAACCCTTGATTTCATACAGTACAGAAAATATAAGGACTTTTGTTTGATCACTGATTGCATAATAAGTTGCAGATTTGTCTGACTTCTTGTACACAAGAGCAGACCCCTGAAATATTTAGAGGCCTCTCAGTCCTCTCAGACACATTATTGTTTATTTTACTTTTTCGTCTCTCAAACGTAACATATTGTAAGCTATGAAATGTCTTACCTCGCCCTGTCTGCAGCCAAGTGAGTCAACAGTGTGTGAAGACAATCGTGGCGATGGACGGCTTTGACAGAACAGATGTATAAAAGGTGCCATTGTTCCCTAGAATCGCCAAAAAGTAGAGAGGAAATAGATTCAGGGGGAAAAAAAGTCAAAAAGAAAACCCCGGCAGTGTGGGACCATGTTCTGTTTGGATTGGGAGGTTCAGGAACCAGCAGGAATGTGGAGAGCCCAAGTGAGCAACAGAGAAATATTTCTTCCAGTGGAGGCTGTTTTTTAAAGGAATGGGTTATTATAGTTGGCCAGTTAAACCCCTTCAAATAGCCATGACATCATGGCTGGGCCTGGTGCTGCAGGGGACAAACAAAGGAGGGTCTGTACCCGGAGAACCCTAGAGAGCTGTGTGCGTTTCGGGGGGACTTGGAGGGAGGCAGAACGAAGGGGTTAGAAGTCACATCTGGTCTCTTTACCTGACCCAATCAAACCCTGAGAGGGAATCAACTGTGCCAAACTGCATCGAGAAACATCCAACACAAGGCTGCACTGAACTAGAAAATAAAAACGAAACACGAAAGGAACAGAAGTGGCTGGTATTTTTTTCCATTTTTTTGATTCTTATTAAAACATACAAGTAACCTGGCCGTCACACACTGGTACTGTTTCTTTTTCCCTGACTTCTGGTTGAAACGCTGTGAATTACATTGACGGTTGTATTTAATATGAATTGACACCTCAGTCGTTTCAGATGAATCATTTACAGCCTCTCTTCAATAATCATCTGCTGAGTGTCTCCTCCTCCCTCCCACAGAGTGCTGAATATTGGCGAGGAACGCAGTCTGCTCCGCTAATTCATCAATGCTTAACCCCAACAGTCGATATGCGTCACCAACCGTCGATTAGGTTTCTCTCATTATATTTTCTCTAAGCCCCGTCTTAGCCCCGCTGCATGATGTCAGTCAATGACATAAACTCCACAGCTGTCTCCTGGAACTGCACAGGCTTATGAAAACTGCTCATGTTACTTCCAAATGCTAGCAGTATTTGCGAAGTGCACCCCGCTCAGAGGAGCCGAACCATAAATGCCACATTTACTCACACAGAGCCGAGAACACTTTGCCGGTGCTGCTTGGTATTGGCTCACTGCATTTAGAGCTGTGATGGTGATAAAGTTTAAAAAAATTAATGAAAAGTTAAAACAGGCTTTAAAGGTAGCCACAGTCTGGCATTGATCTTCCTCTATAATGCATGTACAGTAGAGTAATTTAAGAAACATGCAGCCCATAAAAAAAAAACATTACTTTTAAGTTGCTTCAGATACTAATAAAATGTATTCCAGACTCATCATACAACTATAATTGAGACTTTTTGTTTCTTTTTCCGGACATTGAGATGCAGTTAACAGCTCAGCACAAAACTGAGACCTTGACTAAAGATTATTTTGTCAAACTTTTGAAGTTTAATATCTGGTCTGCAAGTTGCTTAAAAAATACAAAAGGTTTTCACTGCAGTCTCTAACTGACAGCAGCTGTTTGGTGTCATCACTTCAAATCACTAAGATTATAATCTATAACATCACTCTTCTTGACACTTTGTATGGCCTTCTGTGGTTTAAAGGCTGTTGCAAGATTCGTTTTTATGTAAATGACAAAAGAACTTACATCTTGCTTTTTTCTCCGTTCATGTGTTAACAGACGACTCCGGTTCTGATAAAACCAGACCTGGAGGAGCTGATGGAGCGGAGTCGGAGTTGGGCACTGATGGCATGTTGGACAAATTTGGTAAGAGCTCTGCTTGCTTGGCATGCTGTCAATGCTGCAGCGGTAAATTAATGGACCGTAATAGTGGTTTTGTATGTTTTATTTTACTTACTACAAATCACATGTACTTTCACAGCTGATTGCAAACTGTGGCTACCTTTGTTTATTTTAGTTTATAGCAGCAATGGAGTCATTTGAATCACTGAATGATTACATCCAGATTCTCCCCTGGTTACACTATTGTCATTTGGGCAGTTCAAATGCAGGTTTCTTTGAAAAATCACCATTTTTATATTCTGCCATGTTATTAAAGCTTTTACCAATATTAAAGGCATTGATGTTCACTGGGACAGAATGAGAAACTCAAGCTGTTTTATCAGTCAACTATTTGATTTTGAAGCCATAAGCCATGGGGCAGCTGTGTAGATCGGGTCGTCCACTTAGCAGAAGGTCTATGGTTCGATATCTGTCTCATCTAGCCAGCATTATGATTTTGAGCAAGATACTGAACTCTAAATTGCCCCTGAATGATGTGATAGAAATAGTGCTGTGTAGAAAAGATGTTTGTGTTTATCATTTATTATTTACCATAAAAAATCACTGGCTGTCTGGAGCAAAGGGAAAATTATATCTGAAAATGTAAAACATCGTTGTAATATCAAAAAAGGTCAGCAAAAGTGTTACATTCTGTGTATATGATTTATTTTTAAGGAAATTAAACTTGCAAAAACACTATTATGTTGCCTTAAAATTAAGTTTGACTGTAAGCTCAAGTCATGTATCCACTAAAAAAATTGAATAGGTGTCTCTTTTAACCCCCTAAAGTGCGTCCTCGCTTCACCCAGCCTGCCAAGATGAGGAAGAGGGTGATAGCGCGTCCTGTTGGCAGCTCAGTGAGACTCAAGTGCACGGCCAGCGGGAACCCTCGCCCGGACATCGTGTGGCTCAAGGACGACCGGCCGCTGACAGAGCAGGAGGTCGGCGAGGGCCGTCAGAAGAAGTGGACTCTGAGTCTGAGGAACTTGACGCCAGAGCAAAGCGGCAGATACACCTGCAGGGTCTCCAATCGGGCGGGGGAAATCAACGCCACGTATAAAGTTGAGGTCATACGTGAGTATCCCACAGAGAGGCTGAGCTGTACGCATACTAAACAAGCTCACCTGGAAATACTAGGGTTAACACATGAATGATGTAAAGCAAATTAACCTTAAGTGATAACTGCTGTTTGCATGGATCATTTTTATGCTCTTTTGTACAGGAAATTAAAACAGTGTAATCACTTTAATAGTTGGTCTGATTTTCGCAGAGGAAGAGCTGTAACCTTTAAAAAAATCTTCTCTCTGATCTACCTACCCCTGACGTCTGATTGTGATCAACAGGTCTTACTCGTATACTCGCAACATGATGAATGTGCTTGTGTAATCATGTATATGAGAAGCATATTGAGGAAGCCGGCTTGAGAGTGAGGGCTTGTGCCCCAATGTTTGCACAGGGAAGAGAGACATAGAGAGAGCGAGAGAGAGGCTGTTCAACTTAGGGACCCTCCACCCAATCTGGAGCCGATTAAAGCCCAGCTGTCTGCCAGACCCTCAGCCCCCCCCCTACTTCCCATGAGAAATGTGTGCTGTACAACCAGGAGCAAAGAAAGAGAGGAAACTAATCACACATACTTCTTGTGTTACATGTGGTATTCCTCCCTCTCTGTCAATTATGAATTCTAAGCTCGAGGCTAATAACGGTACAGACAACTCAGACCTCTTCTATCCACTTAGAGCTCTTCTGTCCTGGCTGCCATGTCAGAAGATGCCTGTGTGTCTGTGCTGACTGTTTTTCGTTGTGTTTGTGTGTGTCTCCGCAGAAAGGACAAACTCCAAGCCTGTTTTGACGGGCACTCACCCAGTCAACACGACCGTAGACTACGGAGGCACCACGTCCTTCCAGTGCAAAGTGCGGAGCGACGTTAAGCCGGTCATTCAGTGGCTCAAGCGCGTGGAGTCTAACGAGGAAAGCCGCTACAACTCAACCATTGAGGTGGGGGACCACCGATTCATGGTGCTGCCCACAGGGGAGGTCTGGTCGAGGCCCGACGGCTCCTACCTCAACAAGCTGCTCATTACCCGCGCCAAGGAGGAGGACGCTGGCATGTACATCTGCTTAGGCGCCAACACCATGGGCTACAGCTTCCGCAGCGCCTTCCTCACCGTGCTGCCAGGTGAGGCTCAGTGAATGTCTGCTCACCGTGTGTTACAAACATTCTGCAGAGCAACGAATCAGCAGCCTGGACAAGGATCTGTGTTGTTTGTATATTTAATGTGCCGTTTTATTTTTATTTCAACATGACATAACACAATCACATTACAGGATTGTAGAGTTTAAATGAACGAGAGATAAAAAAGAACAAATGGGGACAGATGACAACAAAGCAAAACTAACATCTGCTGTCATTTGTTATATATCAAAATGGGATAAAGTTTTTACTCTCAATTTTAACTGTCCCTCAAACTACTTTTTATCATCCTTTTTCTAGACTGAGGCCAGTTTAGTTTTTCTCATGTTTATGCTGAAGTAAATTAAATCCAACATATTTAATCAGTCAAGAAAAAATGCGTGTGTGTGCATTTTGGTGCATATCCAAATATAAAGCTTGATCCAGTGAATTTAAATGTGGTTTCATGAGGGGAGTGTTGGGCCTTGGCAGAGGAATGCATTCTACTTTCTACATTCTAGTTTTCACTGGTTTGACTTTTGCAAATATTGTGATTTTTTGCCTTTTTGTGTGAAGATTTTTTGTTTAACTTTAGATTTAATTTACAAAGTCCACTAAATAGTTGTCAACTTGTGTTGAAACTTTTTTTTTTGTCTACCTTTTTCTCAGACACAAAGCCTCCCATCACGCCTGTGTTCTCACCAGCCTCCAGCTCCCTACCCTGGCCTGTCATCATCGGCATACCTGCCGGAATAGTGTTCATCTTTGGCACAGTGCTGCTGTGGTTCTGTCAGAGCAGAAAACACTGTCCTTCTCCTCCCAGCGCTCCAGCTGCAGCCACACAGGTACTGCAGAGCTCCCATCGGCTGCCGTACAGAGAGCGTGACCGGGGCTGCGTGGCTCCTTCCTCCCACCCGGAGAAAGACTGCATGAGCTCCATGAACTACGAGGAGTACCTGGCACAGCAGCAACTCCTCCTCAGTCAGGGAGGAACGACACTCCCGCCCAAAATCTACCCTAAAATCTACACAGACATTCACACGCACACTCACTCCCATGTGGACGGGAAAGTACATCAGCATCAACACATTCATTTTCAGTGTTAGCCTCGGTGCCAAATCCTCCCCACTAACTGCTCTCAGAGGGAGATAGAGTTGTGTCATTCACCTGGCATCACTCGAATCCAAAACAAAAACGGACTCCTCTTATCGCTGGACATAGTTGGGAGAGTGTGCATGTGTGAGAAACAGTGGCCAGTGACACACCTCGCGTTTTTGCCTCCAAACTTCCACATTTGGTGCTTTTATTTTTTTTTACCTTCCGATTCTCACACCACTAAAAATCCATTAATCCTTGTTGTGCACTTAGTAGAAATAAAAAAACAAGGAAATGTTCAGCATGTGAGTTGAACTGCAGCTGAAAGCTCCTCCTCAGCAGTTGAATTTCATTTTTTCCTCCTACTTGAGGTCGCGTGGCTGAAAACGGAGGTTTTAACGTGGAGCGCGGAGGCTCTGTGCGTTGTTACTGGTGACAAAGATGAAATATGGTACTCAGAGATTTACGAAAGGGCTGGTTTTATGCTCCTACTCAGGTAGTCCTTTTGTTTTGTTTAAGATGCATAATGTTTGGAATGCTGACCACTATCCCTCGTATTACCTAGTTCCATCCCTCACCTCGCTACCATGTTGATACAGAGGAGGCTGGTAGGTCTTTTATAGCCTGTTTGTGGCCTGTAAACCTTGCCTGAGACTGCAAGGGATGGAAGAATCATGTTTTCACATCAAGTGAAATCGGTCATTATTACTTTTAACTTTTTTTTTTAGGTAGGTGCCCATCACTAGTCAGTAGCATGTTGAGATAAACCAGCAGTCTGCTGCTTTGACCGCCACCTTATCCACCCCGCAGTATATGAAGCTGTAGTCATTTATAATCGAATTGAGTCGTGAATATTTAATTTATTTTGCTAAAAAAAATGTATCAAAGGTTTATTTTTCAGAGTAAGGCATTTTACATATCTATGTAATGTTATTAAAGTATACTGTTGTTGTCTATAGAACATTTTGAGTACTTGTGTCACCCCAGTTTAATCACATTTAGTTCATGCTAAATATTTTAGGTATTTCTCTTTGTAATTGGTTATATTTGACAATCTTGTATGATGTACTCTGTTCAAGGCTCAAGAACTAAATCATCTGAACGTTTGATGGTTTGGTAGTTTGATTAAATGACCTGAAACAAACTTTAAACAAATGTTAATGATTTGTGTTCTTGTGGAGGACGTCCCTGTGAATGTTCTGCAAAGCCTGTGCTTGTAAACAAGGCGCTAAGGTCCTGGTGAATGACTTCGCTGACAGTTCCATTCCTAAAACTACAAGGCTGTTGATGTGCTGGTGCCCAGACGGGTCAGCTTTCCTCCTTTGAGCGGGCTGAAGTGTCTCCTGGGGGTGACGCAGAGGGCAGCCAGCAGAGGGACACAAGTTGCCGGGATGAATGAGTGAATAGATACAGAACAGACACAAGGGCAGTCTCACAGTCCCCCCTTTTTAGGTGAGTGATGGCCCCTGCAAGACTACACCATATGTCCAGCATCTTTCCCCCCCCTCCTCATTTAAGTGAATCCAGCCCCCCTCTGGTCCGCACCACCACCTCATTCAACTCCAATCTAGGTAGGATTTCCTTTCACCATTTAGAAGTGTATTGTCCTGCTGTGGGAGTGATGTGACAGGAGCCTGTGATTGCTCAGGAAAGAAGGGGAGCATTGTGTCAGGTGAGCTCTTGTTTTGTCGCAACCATCGCTGGATGGAGATGAGCTCCGGCTCCGGACAGAGAGGCGAGTGTATCATGTGTTTAAACTGGAAATCCTACACAGAACAAAACCCTTTTTCCCCCCCCTCCCTTCGCCATGTTTACTTCCACACTCACAATTTAAATCCAAAATCTAAATCAGTGGCTCCTAAATGCAATGCAAGTCATTAGCCTTCTGCTTTTCTTTGTTTCAAGAAAGGTCTGAGGTGATAATGACAATCAGTTGCAGCAGATTAGTTTTCAGCCCCACAGAAACTTTGGAACATCAGCACGGAGGTGAATTTTTTTGTCAACTGGCTTAAATTTAATATCCTTTGTAATAATTGGGGTTGTGGTTTGTGGGCTGAAAGGTTTGGGAACCTCTGAGCTATGGGACCAAATTCGAAATAATGTAACACTGCCCCCTAGTGTTTACAAACACATCATGCAGGAATTAAATCACCATCTTTATTAAAGTTTTTTTTACAGTATTTCTAAGAACATTTACAAGGACAAAACTCAAGAAAAGTTAAACGGACCAACAAAGAAAAACTGAAGAATTTAAGACAGTATTTACAAAACAAGCTCAACCCTTCTGAACTTTGGTGATGAGTTCATCACAAAGTTTGGTCAGCTCTTCAGCCTCCTTTTCCTGGAAAACAAAAAAAAAACAATGGGAAATTAGAGAAATTATGAGAATACTTCATTTTAGGTCTTTTTTACGAACGTGTTCATTCACCTTCTGGTCGAGGCTTTTCTCCAACGAATGAACCTTAAGCTGCTCCCGCCGCAGCTGAGCTTGTAGAGCCGACACCTCGGACTTGAACTTTGAGCGCACCTCAGCAATTTCTGCATTTGCACTGTGGATGAACAATAACAGTCAGCCACACTGCAAACCTTATATTTTTCCACTATTAAGACAGAAGAAGCTGGTTTCTTACAGGCCAATTTTCTCCTCAGCGTGAGCTTTAAGCGTCTGGTAGCGCTGCTCCTCCTTTTTGATCCTCACCAGATAGTCCTGCGCACAAGCTTTCAGAGTCTCTTCATTCTGGGGGGATGGCAAAGGAAACGATTTGTCATTCAAACTACCAACAGGTTTAGTGAAATCATGTAAAGTGTTGTTGCTTTCTAACCTTTTTGTAGCCCTCGATAACGTCTTTGTACTTCTCCAGCCTCTTGAAAAGCTCAGAGAACGATCTCTCCATCGCATTCAGGTCGCTGGACGTCTGCTCCTTCTCCAGCAGAGCCTCGTTCAGCTTCGCCTGGGCCACCTCTCTCTCCTTCTCTTGATCGGCTGAAGTAAGTCCGAAAAAAGATTTTTTAAATATGCCATTGCGTCTGCACTCCCACAGAGTTAAACATGGTAGAATTTATGTTGACTTACCCATAATTTTTGCAATCATGAGCTCAAATTCTGCAATTATTTTCCTAGAAAAAAACAAAAAAAATCAAATATATTGAAACGTTCATATCCGTTCATATCCATATACAAGTGATTAAATTAAAGCACAACTAACCTCATTTCTTGACCATCATCAATTACTTTTTTATATTTTGCGCTCCATTGCTCCTCTTTCTTCTTTGACTGAAAATAGAAAGTTTTTAATGAGAAATAGGTTTAATTTAATCGTATCGTCCATTTAAAACAGGTCCATTTCTAAAGTTTTAGAGAGGAAACTTATTTAAAAAAAGATATTTAAGAGTTTGATGTGAACTTTCAGTGATTAAAAAATGCCAGCATTCAAGTTTAACAATTGTAACTACAGTCTCCTTAAATGATGATAGAACATTGTTCTGCTTTAGAAACACTATTGTGCTGATTTTTACACCCATACCAGGAGCAGTTATTACTTCAATGCACTTGCTGTGGCTGAACCAAATAACTCTAAACTGCTCCAGGGATTGTTTGAAAAATGTTGAATTCTCATTCACCAAAACAAAATGACCTCAAATGGAAAAACTGTTTTCCGTGTTTGAAACGACTGCTGTTACTTGTCAGATCACCAAACTCAGTGAGCAGGACGTACCTCCAGCTGGACTTTGGCGATGGCTGCGTCCATGTCTTTCTGACTGTACTTCAGCACTTCGATAATGGCGTCCTCCGTGTTTGCGGGCTGTGGGAAAGCAGGGACGAGGCTCTCGAAGATTGGAGTCACCTACATGACAGATGCAGTGTAAACAAATCAGGTGAACAGAGGATGAAAGGAAACACCGAGTGCAGAAAACAGAGCGACAGACTCAGTAATTGGTTGCGGTTCAACAGCGACTTACTGGTGCTGCAGGATCAAACAGTTTGAAATCACAGTCCTGTGGCGCATTTGTTGCCTCTTTTTCTGCCATCTGTTGAGTTTCAAGTCTGAATTGGTGGAGAGAGAAAAACACATGTGTAGTGGTCTAAGTGGTTACATTTCAGACAAGTTTCATTTTGTCTGAAGCCAAACAAATTCAGCTCTAACATCTAGTGACAGCAGCAGCACTCAGTGAGTAAAAACAGAAGTACGTCATACCGCGAAGCAAAGGCCGCCGGACGGGGGACGTGGGTCTGACCGGCCTCAGGGGCGGCCGTGGGCTTCTTTGGACTCTCTCTCAGGAGCGGGTCGAATTTGAGATACAAGGATTGTTTCCTCAGTGCGGATTCCTTAAACTGTCGACAGAGATTTTAACATTTAATATCTTGTGACAGTGAAATGGTTTAGATATTTAACAAACATGATGCAAGGACTCACTCTGCTGGACCCAAACTGTTCAAGGTAGTCCATTTGTCCATCGAAATCATTGACTAAATATAAACACACAAGGACAAAGAATGAAGATTCTCACATCAAACTGAGGAGGGAGTATGTTGATCTTGTTTTTGAATGGGGGACGTTTACTTACACATTGTTCCAGGGACAAAGTTCTCATTGAATTCAAACATCGCAAGTTCTGACTTCTGCTCAGGTTGAAACTGTTCAGACGCTTCAGGAACACTCTGCGCAGTTTCCTTGTTTTGTTCAGGGGCAGACGTCTGTCATTCCACAATAACAAAGTATTTGTTGTGAATCAAAGAGTTAAATGGAAACATGTGTTTTAGGATTATATCAACGTCACTTCTCTTACCTGTGGGCTGGTCTTAGCAGCCGGGACACTGTCTCCAGCACTGCAAATGGAAAAACACAGTGAAATAAAAGCACAGTTGAAGTGAAGCATCCACTGCAAGTAGATACTTGGCACACTCTATAAAAAACTAAAAAACCTTAACATACCAGGCTGGTGAAACAGCTTCCTCCTCCACAGGCTTCTCCGTCTGCTCTGGAATGGCAGTTTCCGTAAGCACGGGGCTGGATTTCTTGCTGCACGTTGGAGAGTTGTTGATGCCTGTTTTTGTGCCAAAGGGGTTGAAGTTTGGGTCATCAAATTTGTCAAAGTCAAATGAGTAAGAGCTTTTGGGAACTGGAACTTCGGCCACGTCGCTGACATTGGGCTTCACTGAAGTTTCTTTTTTCGTTTTGACATCAGACACTGACTTTTCTTCTGTAGATTTTGCACCAGGTGGCCTTTTGCCAAACTTCTTGGGTGGCGGTTTCTTTTTGACCTCACTTCCATCGTCGAAATTGAACTCGAGTTTGATTGGGAGTTCCATTAGTGGGACAGCATCTGGCTGAGATTCAGCAGAGGGAGGCTTGGCGGGGTTAGTGGGTATTGGGATAACTGCAGCGATGGGTTTCACATCCGGCTGAGGAGGCAACTTTGGAGCCACCTCAGGAACATGGACGATATCTGCAGGTTGGTTTTCCTTCACCTGAGGCTCCTCGATGGGGGGGTGATTCTCTGGCAGTTTTTTCCCAAGGACAGGGGAATTCTGGATTTTAGCGCCACCGGTTTGGAAAGGATTCACATCATCAAGGTTGTCAAAATCAAAGCTATATGAACCTTTCGATGGCAGAGGGGCGTCTTCCACAAAGACGGCTAGTTTTTTGTCTTGAACAACATTTGGAGAAGTCTCAGCAGGTTGTTCTTCGGGCGTTGCAGTACACAAATCTTGTTCCTCAACTGCTGGGACCTTCGCCACTGTGACCACACTGCTCTCTGTGGAACTGATGTTGGCAGAGACATCCACCAGTGAATTTTCCACAGACGGAGCAAAGGGAAGTGTCTCATCTAAGACCATCTCCGTCTTGGTGGGCTCCTCCAAGATATCCTCTGGCTGTGTGTGCTGAGGCACATTTTGTTCTGCAGGAGAGTTTTCAACAGCAGACTTTGCAGGAGAGAGAACCATCTTATTGGACCCCTGGAATGGATTCATGGCATCCAGGTTGTCAAAATCCAGCTGATAGCCTCCTTTGCTCTGGATTGGCATTTCATCATCAGGATAAGACGACACTTCTGTGGAAGAGTCGAGGGGATTTGCTTTAATTCCAGAGCGTTCAGAGACATTCAAGTGAAATATCTTTGTCATTTTGGATAAATTACCTGGTTTGGGCTCATCAGGTTGCTCAGGGACCTCTTGTGCTGAAGGACTGTGAAAGCGAAACAGGATTTTTTAAAATTTACTTAAACTGAACCTTTATTTCACTGGATGCTTGTTTCAGTAAAAGAAATGTAACTTACTTTGTTTTATCTAAATTTAAAGTCTCCATTGCCTTTGTGCACTCATCCACACTGGGCATCTTCGCAGACTTGCTTGGAGATTGGACAATTCTCTTGGTCACAGGGTCTCTTCTTGGGGTCTGAAAACAAACCTGCACTCAAATAGCACAGGGGGTTTAGCTAATGTTAGCTGGATACAAAAATATCTACAGAAAGAAAGAACAGCAGAAAGAAAAATAGCAGTTTGATTTCCCAGTTATAACAGTGGATTTATTTCTCAGTAGATATTTTAACAGATTTATCTTGACTGATATGATTTATTAGAAGTGGGCGAAAAACAAGATGTGGTCAAACGTCCTATAGTCAGAGAATTAAACATGTCAAGCGTCTTGTGTTGAATTAACAGTAAAACAAATGTTAATATCACTTAGTTATTGTTTGTGAGTAATTGTTATTTTCTGCCTAAAATGATCAAATGTAACCGTAGCTGTACCTTCATCCCCTTCGGCACAGTCTTGCTGGGCAGGTTCTCCGTCTGTCGCAGGATGGACGGCCTCCCGGTCGGCTGATCCAGGTCAAATATGTCGGTAGTTGAGCTGTTGTGTTTTCCTCCAGGGTAGACCCCACGATTCTCATCATTCACCTCAATGGAACTCATCCTGTAAAGGCAGAGAGAGCAACTATCAGTTAAAGGGCTGGGATGACCAGGCGGCACTTTGAAGAGGGAGGGGTGGCGTCATCATGAGAGCTGCACCCAGTTGATAAGAAATGTTTGGTGTTGGCATTTTCTGATGTGTGAGAATGATCTTCACAGAAAAGAAGATGACACGTTAAGTCAACAGCAGAATCAAAACCAATGAGATTCCACCTACTTCTTGTGGTGAAGCTTGGTGCCGCGTGGCTACATCTTGTATTAATATAACACATTGTCCTTGTAAAAATAGGGAAAGTAAGGACATTAAATAAATATGCAAAACATAACCTGGATCCTTGAGGCTAAAGTTGTTCTGGTGGCTGATAGTATGTAGATATACGGGCAGCAGTGCAGATGTTGGTGGATAAAATGAAGTAACACAACATAGATGTGTAGAACAAACCCAAAGTGTGTATCAGATAGTGTTGCCATTACACAGTTTGTCCACCAGAGGGCACTCAGAACCCCCCCCCCCTTGAGGGCATCCAGTCCAGTTTCTGATCATTGTGTTGAGCTCAGAAATAAAACTGGTTTAAAGTAAAAGTCAAAATGAATAGTGGCAACTTGGCAACCGGAGCTGTCATAATTCATCACACCAACAAAACAATAGTTTGCTGCTTCTGTTACTGTGAATAATGAAGTTATTAATAATCATCTTCTCATCTTAATTTACTTATTGTCTTTCCTAGATACCTTTAGCTTGGTGTCCGGGTAATACTTGAATATTCAGAGGACCCAGGTTTGTATTATATTTGAACTATAAACTAATACAGACCATTAACTACGACATTCAGCTTAACTGGGATCTGAACAAATGAAGTACAGAGGAATAAGCATCCTAAAAGACTTAAACTTATATGACTTCAATGATAAGCTGTTAAGTCAGAAAATAGTATATATAGGATATTAAGAGCCTACAGAACCATGTATATTTATGTATGTGTACAAGTATATGAATATATGTACTCCAAATAAAAGAATACATTGAAGAATATACATATAAACAAGTGTATTGCTATGATATTCAAACATGTTTATGTCCAAGAGATCTGAGATAGAGAGATGATCTTTGTTTTCAAAAGTAATTTGCTCCAAATTCTGCTGCTGTTTGTGGTTTATGATCTCACACACACACACGTTGATTGAACGCATGATTCTTTTTTTTAAGAATGAGTGTCTCGTACGTTGATGTCAGCAACATGAGCTTTTGCCTAAGCTGAGCTCATCAGACTAACTTCTGGTAACAATGCTGGAGGCTGAGATCACGCTGACGAATCCTCTGACACATCCACACTGTTAATGAACGACATCTTTGTCTTTGTGGCGTCTCGTGACAATCTAACAAGCTAAGAATTCCGGTTAGGCTTCAGCTCACCGTTGGTTATGGCGCTCAGCAAAAAGAAATACACAAATACTCAACTGAGTTCAGTCAAAACTGTTCATCAGCAACGAGTAACTGCTCAGATTGATGGACAATGGGAAGGTTTAGATGTTTGTCACACAACCAGACACAGGCAAATGTAATATTAACACAATAAGCGGGAATTAACAGGCACAAAAGCTACATTTGCTAAGCTAACCGTTATTTAGGAGCTGACGTTACCATCGAGTTGACTTGCGGAGGAACACAAAAACTGTGGGTAACGTTTGGTTAACACACAACAATGTAAGAAAGTAGATCCTCGTCCTCCCTGTGTCATCGCTCGTTGTTCAGCACCTACCTGGAAAAACAGAACTAACGACGATCTCTGTCAGACCATGTAGCTTCAGACCGTGTAGCTTCAGACCGTGTAGCTTCAGACCGTGTAGCTTCAGACCGTGTAGCTTCAGACCATGTAGCTTCAGTCCGGGTGAGGAGGATCGACCCTTTGGAAACCCTCTCGTCTTCTCTGGGACACAACCGTTTGAATTTAAAAGTCTGAAAACAAACCAATGAAATCGCGGGAAGCGTTCAAAGCGAACACACTTCCTGGTTGAGCAGCCAATCGCGCTTCAGAGCGGATGTGGTCTAATGTACGGCTGCGCACCACGGACCAGCTCCAGAGATGTACAAAACGCAAGATAGTTATCACAGATAAAAACTGTGGAAACAGCGATCAAACGCAACACATGCAGCAGTTTGTTATCATTAACATCTATGTGACATAATGTGTGTGATTTGTACAGGTTTCAATGACACCAAAGACTTGAGCGACTAAACAATACACACATAGAACAACTTGTGGACCGCTGTAAGGACTTGTGTGTGGGGAAAAAAAAGTGGCTTCCGGGCACTGACAGCGAACTGGGAAGTGAACAGACACTTATCTCACAGCTTTTGACACCACACACTCGATTCAATATCTATTCAGTTAAGGATACTTCATTGTACAATACTAATTCTGCATGGATGTTAAAGAAATTCTCAGAGAACTACAGCTGTGAACTGAACATGGAAACATCTCACTTGCATTATTAAAAATATGAATGTAGACCTGTCATGATAACAAATAGTGATGGGAGATATGTTTAATTGATTAATTAATAATTGTGATGAATTATATTATTGTCATAATTTTGCAACCATTTCATAACACTGATATAATGATAATGAATAATAATAATAATAATAATAATAATAATAATCATTATAAAGAGCAATTAAGTTTGAATTCTTAAGAGTACACATTGCCTGTCCCTGCCTACGTCTAGATCTGGGCCCCGGGAATCAGTGGAAATAGAAATCGTTCCTCTTCTCCTGGTGTTTTGTGGCAGCTGGCAAACAACTTTATAGGTCTTA
Source organism: Paralichthys olivaceus (assembly GCF_024713975.1). Taxonomy (NCBI): domain Eukaryota; kingdom Metazoa; phylum Chordata; class Actinopteri; order Pleuronectiformes; family Paralichthyidae; genus Paralichthys; species Paralichthys olivaceus. The sequence continues at coordinate 14,746,527 of NC_091104.1, read as the reverse complement.
ATCTCTAATCGCTGGCTATTCTAGCATTTATTAGCGTTAGGAGTCTATTTGGGCCCCAAGCAACAATTCCCATGGAGCCCCTCAAACAAGGGTAGGAAGTGTAAAACATTTTAATTTCAAATTTTTTGTCGATGGCAACACTATGAGACACTGCTGTGGAGTAAAGTTTGTCAGCCCTCAGGGGCCCGGTCATGGCCTGGGGCCCCAAGCAGTTGCCTGCCTCAACTGTTCACAAGAAGCACCTCTGCCTATAATAAACATTTCTAATACGTCCTGTCCTTTCCGAAAGAAACAATAGCAATACAACTTTACATCCTACATGACCCACGGAGCATGAATGTTTCCAGATTAAAGATAAATTCTATGTTTAGGCCAGCATAGACATTACATGGACGCTACCTCTTCCGTACCGGTAGGCGGCGGTATTCGCTCTTCACTTTGGTCATTAAAAACCTAAGAAGAAGAACCATTAGCAGACCTGCCCGCCAATTTTGAAGGATGTAAACAGAGGTCCGTCTTCTCTCCGACCTGATATGAAGACAGTTCATCCTGTTACATAACGGCGAATAATTGACATGTCAGCGATGAACACCGGTGGAAAAGGTGAGCGCAACAAATGCGCACTGGTTCCGTTTGGGAACTTACGCTGCGGTCGTTTTATCGAGCCACGTCTCAGCTAACTTCAGCTAGTACGTGTGTATCCGCAGGTTGAAGCAGACGTTTAAGATCTTTATTTTTCTGTTCACAGGATCGGGCGATTCATCCCAGCTTGTTGCCAGGTAACGAGTCTTCATCACGATGTTTCATCCGAATGCTCAGAGTCGATTAAACTACGTTGTTGACATGAGAGATAATAACGGGAGCTGTAGTTCCACATACAGTGTTCCGTATGATCCTAGGTCACGGTGAATACTGTACATTTACAATAAGCCACAGTGTTTGCTTGACTTATAAACTAATTTCGAGTTTGAATATTCTGTGTACTGTTTTGACTGAGGAGAAAGAAGATCTAGATATCTGTATACTCAATATATAGATAGATATAGAGCTGTATTCTCGATAGATATAAATATATAGATCTGTATTCCCCATAGATAGATAGATCTGTACTCTCTATTGATAGAGAGATATAGATCTGTATACTCAATAGAAAGATAGATAGATCTGTATCCTCCATAGATAGATAGATAGATCTGTATACTCCATAGACAGACAGATAGATATAGATCTGTACTGTCCATAGATAGATCTGTATACTCCATAGACAGACAGACAGACAGACAGATAGATGTAGATCTGTACAGTCCATAGATAGATAGATACTTTATTGATCCCAAGGGAATTTAGAAATGTACACTTTAACACAGCCACAATAGATGAACCTTTTCATGTCCACTCAACATCACTAAATCTGTTTTTACATTGCATAGGTGTTAATGTTACTCTCTGGTGTTTACAGCGGTGACAGCGATTCTATCAAAGTTTTCGTGCGAGTGCGACCTCTGACCCAGGGCACTGGACTGACCACAGATGGAGATCAGAGTCTGTGTCTCACCGTCACCTCACCCAACACCATCCGTCTGCTCTCCAAACCAGAGCCGAGAACCTTCACCTATGACCATGTGGCTGATATGGACACATCTCAGGTAGGGAGCATGAGTTCCATCTTCAACACATGGGTTAAACTAGCTTGGGTGATTGATAGTAACCTGATTTGTCTGTGTCTGATATAGCCTGCATGACTCTGAAAAGTTAATTGTGGTGTGTATATGTGTGAACTGATCTGTCATTCTTCTTCTACAGGACTCTGTATTCTCCAGTGTGGCTAAGAATATTGTTGAGTCTTGCACAAATGGATACAATGGCACTATATTTGCCTAGTAAGTGTTCTTTGTTTATATTTTACAGTATAAAATGGGGAACATTTTTTGGCACAACCTCTCTGTGTTGTGCTTGATGTGTGGCATCCATTAATTTTCTCATATTCCTCTCTTGTTTCTGCAGTGGGCAAACCGGCTCAGGGAAAACATTCACCATGCTTGGTGAGAATTATTTACATTGTGTACATCATTACATATTCTTTAACTTTTAAGCATACGCATAGTTGATGTGACCCTCCTTTTTCAATCTCTTGGTCCAGGACCCTCTGAGTTGGACAACTTCACAGATGAACACCGCGGGGTTATTCCTCGAAGTTTTGAGTACCTGTTTTTTCTCATAAACCGAGAAGCGGAACGGGTAAGCAGTAACATTCTATTATAGCAAATGTATTTTTTAACTCTTTTGTTGATTTGTTTTTCTCTCTCCCAAAAGCCTGCCCAGTCTAAGAGTTTCCTTTGCAAATGTTCATTTATTGAGATATACAATGAACAAATTTACGACCTCCTGGACACAGCGTCAGCCAGTCTTTTCCTGAGGGAGAATATTAAGAAAGGTGTGTTTGTTGAGGGAGCTGTGGAGAAGTTTGTCAACTCAGCCGCTGAAGCTTACCAGGTAGGTATTACTGACCTGTTGTGGTGATGCAACAATTGATTCCTATGCACCTTGTATCCAGCTTAACTATCTTACTCTTTCGACATTTGCTGTACAAAGTGTGTGGAGCCGCAATAAAAGTTGTTTTTAAAATCACAGGTTCTGTCTATGGGCTGGCGTAATCGACGAGTGGCCTCCACCTCTATGAACCGCGAGTCTTCTAGATCTCACGCTGTGTTTACCATGACTTTGGAGTCCAAAGAGTCCATCAATGAGGTGGTGAACATCCGAATGTCTCAGCTGAACCTGGTGGATCTGGCAGGATCCGAGAGGCAGAAAGATACACACACAGAAGGCTCCAGACTCAAGGTGATGCTTCACACCTGAATGCTCTCATACTGATGTATTAGATGTATGGTTTCTGTTGTTGCTAACAGCTTGTAGCTGCTGCACTTCTTTTCTTTCAGGAGGCCAGCAGTATCAATCGTTCCCTCATGTGTCTTGGTCAGGTGATCATGGCACTGGTGGACGTGTCCAATGGGAAGAACCGCCACATCTGCTACAGGGACTCTAAACTCACCTTCTTGCTCAGAGTAAGTTTCTGTTTATGCAAAAAACATTTTTATGTTTTTACAGTGAGAACAAACAGTAGTAATACATTTTGTGCACATGACATTTTAATATTGAATTTTCTCATTAATTTATATACTTTTTGTTTTGGTCGAATATAACCCTTAGTAGTAATAAATTCATTCATCTAGTGCACTGTAACAATTGTATTACTCCTGTTATTGCAGGACTCTCTTGGAGGAAATGCAAAGACTTACATCATAGCCAATGTCCACCCTGGCTCAAAGTGTTTTGGAGAAACATTGTCGACCTTGCAGTTTGCTCAGAGGGCAAAGCTGATCAAGAACAAGGTCTCATACTGTTTTAATACAAAGTAGACAACAAATTTGTTGTAATTTCATAACTAGATCACTTTATTGTCTTATCCTCATGACAAATTATCTTTGCTTTCCCAGGCGATCATCAATGAAGATACACAGGGAAATGTGAAGCAGTTACAGGCAGAGGTGAAGAAGCTCAAGGAGCAGCTTTCACAGGCACTTGCTTCTCAGGGTATCGACTATGGGAGAGATATCGCACCAGGAGGACCTGAACTCCCCATGGGTAACAACAATAAAGTGTATTATGTTTAAATAATATAATTTTCTTTTCTTTTTAACAATTTCTTTTTAACAATTTCCCTCACCAGCCCCTTCCTTTGACATTCAACATGACTTCTCATATAAAGCAAAGTTTATGGCTGCTGTTAATCTGTGGAGGAAGCTAGAAGTCGAGAAGACGGTATGGGAATTGTTTCATTGCTCTTAAATTGTTGTGAGGGAGAAAATGTTGATGCAGGAGAACTTATAGAAATGTTTGACTGCACTCAGATGCTGCTCCAGAAGGTGGCTCAGCTCGAGGAGGCCTGGACACAAAAAGACAAGTTCATCCATTCTAGCCGAATGATCGTCAGGTTTCGGGAAGACCACATCTCTCGCCTTGAGAAAAAGTTGAAGGCAGGACAAAACCTCCTGTCAGAGAAGGAGTCTCAGGCTCAGATTGACCAGCTGAAAGAAGAGATTAAGATCTTGAGAGATCAGGTAAAAAATAAAGTGATGCCCTTTGAACACACTGAATCACTGATGATGACTACATCTGATTACTGTGTGCATAATATGTATACATTAGGGAGTAAGGAGGAAGATAAAATGCCAAAACATCCTGAGTTGAATTCATTTCTTTGAATCACTCCATTATTCAGCAGAATATGACTAAATTTGTATTAGTTAATTGTATATTTTTTTCTGCTAACATCCACTTAGCTCACCAATTGTAAAGTCCAGGATCTACTGTTGTATCTGTTTACCACCTTTTTTATCATGTACACATTGCTGCTGTTTAAGGTTGATCATCACCCAAAGATGACTCGATATGCAGCCGAGAACTTCAGCCTCAGAGAGGAGAACCGGCACCTGCGTTCTCTTGAATCAGTGGTGAAAGCTGAAGATGTTGTAGCCCAAGTTTCTGCTGAAGTGGAAGAGGCCTTCCAGACAGCCATGGAGTCAGAAAGAGCCACAGAGAGTATGATAATTATCATGAGAAAACTAAGAAAAATCTTCTATATCCAGATATATGTCAATAATCTCATATTTCTCAACAGCTCCAGCAGCCTCCTCAACTCCTGTGGCTGCAGACAGTGTTTCAACATCTACGATTGAGAAGCTAAAGGCCCAACTGCTTCAGAAACAGTCCGACCTCCAATCTGCGCTTCAGGCATTTGAGGAGTACAGAGAAGTCACCAAGTAAGGAGGACATTTAAATTCACATGAATCTTATCCAAAAAAAGCTCAGCAGATGTTGAGAGACAAGCTTTGAAATTTAGCATAATTAAATTAAATCCATGAACAGGACCACCTTTGAAAACTCCCAGTGTTCTCTACAAGCACAGCGTACGTCACATGGACACATATTTTAGTCAGTAACTGTTTGTAGGAATTTATACAGTTTCTTTTAATTTGAAAAGTTAAACCCACTTCCATTCTGGCTTTTTAATTTGGCAAAACAATGTCCTACCCTGTTTCTTATATTTGATGGTGTCACAAATTCCTCCTGAATCCACTATTTGTATTTGTTTAATAATATTGCTCAGCTCGGATTTCTAGTTTCAGAAAGAAGCTGTTAGTACAACTAGAATATGATATGTTTCATTCAAAGGTGGATTTGTTTTGTTATCTTAACTAAAGGTGCCATTTTTCCTGCAATGCTTTTATGGGCACATAGAGTACATTTTGCAGACCTTAATGTGGCTTTTGGATGGTGCTCTGTGTTCTAGGAAACAGATGTCTCAGCTAGAATCTGAAAAAAGATACCTGGACAAGTCCAACAGGCATTTGGAAAATATTTTGGAAGCCACAAACGCTTACAAAAAACAGGAGGTCTCTGAGCTGAACAGAATTCACGTTGAAACTATAAAGGTAAGGAGATTCTTTCAGTTAGCTGTGAGACACATTTTTAACCTCATCTGAAATCTGACAAAAGTCATTATTTTATCTTAAAAAATATCTGTTATTCTAGATTCTCACCACGCCTACTAAAGCGTACAACTTGCGGACCCGTTTCGTGCCTCTGTCCAGTCCGGACCATCTGAATGGGACAGACAAGAATGCAGAAGACATTTGGGAAGAGCAGCCTCCATCAGATATGACCGAGATGGCCTTGACTGAGGAACTGCGCCAAGTGCAAGTAAATAAACGTTTGAGCTCAGAGCCATACCTCGAACCTGTGTACTACCGTGCATATTTCAACTCTGCACACTGTCACGCTAATCTACTGTCTCATCAGGAACAAACCAGTCGTGTCCAATCTCATCTGAATGAGGAGGAACTAAAGAACAGCAAGCTGTTGCAGCAAATTGCAAAACTTGAAGAGCAGATTACTGTGAAATCACAAGAGTCTGACCAGAAGGATGAGGTAGATCATCACCTCATGTTCTTTATTTACAGTTACATGTTTTTATTTGATGTGTAGAAGTCTGGAAAAACTTTTCCACACAAACCATTTTGACTTCCTAATTTTTCTTTTCACGTTATGCAGCAACTTTCTGCAGAGAGAGTGAACAGGAACAGAGATCAGCTCAGCCTGCAAGAAACTATTAGTGAGCTCCAACAAAGCCTTCAGTCTGAACAGCAAGCCTCAGACGGTGAGGTTCTGACGCGTGATCATTTTTTAGCTTGTCTTGATTTTTGCTGTCATCAAACCTGGACATTTCTGTCATTTGTGGAAGAGTACCACGGTGACTATTTTCCTTTCTTCCCTTTCAGTTCTGAGGAGTGAGATCCGAGATCTACGCCTGGTGCTGCAGTCGTCCGATAAGGAGCTGGCTGCTGTAAGGGACAAGTTAAGAGACGACCAGAGCGAGCAGCAGAGAGAGATGAGCCAGCTCTCCAGCAGTCTGATCAGCACTCAGCTCCAACTTGACAAAGTCCAGTAAGCAGAAGTTTAATACATGCAGTGTGTTGTGATTATTCTTGATCTAATGTGTTTTAAGTGTCTACAATGACTATCTACATTCCAGGCTGGAGTGGGAGCAGCTTCTGGAGCAGCATCGGACTCTGCAGGATTCATTTGACCAGATTCAAGCTGAGACGAAGTTTGAGGCTGATCAGTCAAGACAGCAGCTGCAGGACAGACTGCAGGAGATTGACAAACTGAAAGCACAGCTCATGGTCAGTGAACTCACAGACTCAGCAATAGACTTGTTTATCCTAGAATGTAGGCTGTGATGTCCTAACTGTCTATTCTTTTTATTCTAGGAATTGAATAGTTCTCTGCAAAACGAGCAAGAGCACACAAGCACCCTGATCTCACAGTTAAGAGAAAACAAAGAAAGTACATCAAAGTAAGATTTGCACAGACTACATGTTGGGAGTGTTTACTTTTTATGAATTGTTTGCTATAGTTTTGATATAGTTCTTATATTAACATGCCCGACTTTGGTGTTTGCCTTCAGAGAACTTACTGAAACTGTGGAGCAGAACACACAGCTCAGAAAACAAGTCGTGGACCTAACGGCACAAAACCAACGACAGGTCAGTTTGAAGAACAGTGTGCTTGTGTGAAAATGGTAATTGGCTAGAACAATAATTTGAAGCTCAGCATCTAAATCTGTTCATCTCATTTTTGTTTGAAGGCAGCAAAACTTGTCGATCTTGAGAAAAATCTGACCTCTACCAGTGAAATCATAAAAGGCTTGGAGCAAAAGATTAAACAGGATAAAGTAAGTCTAAGTCAATGATTCTCTCATTTTTTGTATTCCTCTGAATTTACTTCCATATCCGTATATTTGCTGCTCCTTCACAGGACGTTGTTCTAGATCTGATTAATCAAACCAGAGACCACCGCATTGAGCTGAGCCAGAAGGACCAGACCATTACCCACCTGTCTGAAGATGTCACAGACATCACAGTAATTTACTCTTCTACATATTTGACCCTTGATTTGTCTTAAATAACTTGATGACATACCACATGTTCACATACCACATATTCACATAATGTTTAAATCAGTTCGGGAATGTTTTTAAATTCTGTTGTTCTTCCTCTTCCAGGCTAAGTACAATGCTGCCTGCCTTGAAAGGGAGGATGTGAAGGAACAAAACTCTAAGATGCAAACAGAAATGTGTGACATGAAAGAAACGTTAGACAGAAGTCTGGCATCCAACAAGATAGAGGTATGTTCCGTCATATTAAACAACTCTGTTCACACATGGGTTTTCATAGATTTTAGAAGGTAATTGTCATTATGACTCTTGTGCACAACAAAACCTAATAAAGCTACAATGCGCATGATTTTGTCTTGATGTCTGTCCACAGGTTGAGGTTTTGCAGGAGGAGGTTACTTATGCCACTGAGGAGGTTGAAAGACTCACTAAGGTCTTAGATGATCAGAACAGCCTCCTCCAAGCATCTCAAGAGCAAACCGCGCAGAAAGATGTCATGATACAGAATCTGCAGCAGAAGGTTAGCCTTAATTGTCTCAATGCAGAACAAATGCCCAGAATAATCGAGGTAAATCCTAAGGATGATTTCTCATTAAAATTACTAATAAGATACATTCTCCTTTTGAACCAGGTGCAACAACAGCAAGAAGTTGTTGAGAAAACAATCAGAAATGGAAGTTTCAAACCCTTTGTTGAGACGACAGTCACACCTAAATCATTACCTCGGGTAAAACCTGTTTATTTTACTTATTGTTCAAATATGACTGAACGTCTGCCTTTGCATCTGTCTTAATTGATTTTTTTAGTTTGCAGCATCAAGTGTTTATGTCTTGTTTTTCTCTGCCTCTAAAGATGCCTCACACTCCAGGCAGCTTCAGCAGGGATCTGAACCAGGTGCTCGAGAATCAGGAGAGGGAGCTGGAGAATCGACGCTCCTCCATGATGACCATGGAGATTCTCTTAGCAGAGCTGAATGCTGAGAGAGCTGCCAAGAATGAAGAGATCCAAAGGCTGAAGGTGATGTAGCCATTCAAATGTAGATGGAAATGTTTATAGCAGACTCTAGTGTATTTGTTTTCTATTTTAGCCAAATTCCGTACATTACAGTTCATTTGAATTCCATAAAGTTTTGAATTGAATCACTACATTAAATTGCTATGGGTCTGTTTTTTAGTGCATGCAATAGTTTTAATGGTGTTAATGTCTGTGATTACATCAATAATCATTTATAATCTATATTGACTGTTTTTAGACGCAGCTCACTGAGAAAGAGATGGTCCGGATGGAAATCCAGGCCTTGCTTGACAAGTTTTATACCAAGCAGAGTCAGCTGACACACAATGGAAATGATCAGTTCAGTTTATTCATCCTGTTTTTCAGACATCTATTACACCTTAAATGCATCAGATCACCAGTTGTTGTTGTCACAAGGAAAATTAATGTGTTTTTTCCGTATTTGTAGTGAGGACCTTAATGATGCCATTAAACAGTCTATTCATAAAGAGCTGCAGGAGGAGCGAGCTGAGAAGGTTTGCATCTGTCTTCCTGCTTATTTTAATCTTTTTTTTTCCTGAATGAACAGTTAATTCAATGTGTCCCTCTGTCTTATTGATTAACAGAGACACATATTGCAGACGCTGACTAATACTCAAAAAAAGTAAGTCCATGTGTGGAGGGGTTAAGTATAGTAGGTTAAAACATTTTTGTAACTGTATGTTAATCTTATCCTTCATTCATTCTTAATGATCGATAACCATCTTTTCTGTTCATGTTGTGGAACAGACTGCAGGCGCAGGAGTCCATGTTGGCTCAGTCTCAGACCTGCGTACAGGAGCTGACCTCTGAGCTGAGGAATCGTTGTTTAGAGCTGAGAGAGCTGAGCCAGCGGATACAGGACGACGAGAAACTTTTACAGGTGGGACTGGATTTTTCTCCACTTGTGTTGAGTTGATGGTACAACATTTTAATCTTGAGCTAAATACAGTATGTTTATTCACTTCAACCAAAAATAAAAATGTACTGACAGATGTGTTCAGGGGAAGAAGGCAGTCAAAAGGCAAACACTACTCATTTATTCAGCTGTTATTTAAATGTATCATTTCATGATTCAATGTTTCAGCGTGTCTGATGACAGGTTACTTCTTACTTATCATTTAAGATTTCAAATTGCTTAAATATCAATGAATTGGAAAGACAAGAGCAAACACAAGGTCATCTGGCCCTGTCAGGGTTTTTTTTAAATTTCAGTTAAGATTTGACAACATATGGAGAGGAAACCCTATATTTAAAAATATATATATATTGATTTGTATAAGACCAAAATAAATTAAAAGACCAGGAGACACTTTAATTTGAGCAGTGTGACATTCACATTAAAAATGACTGGGCTTGTTTACACTAAGGTTTCATAACAACAGCCAAACAAACAGGCAACGTTATCTGACTTTACTGATCATATGTTCTTTGTTACAGGAGAATGAGCTTCTCCGTAAGCAGAACGTGAAGCTGTCGGAGGAGAATGGAAAACTTGTTGGACATAAGAACCACAAACAGAGGATTGAATATCTGGTGAAGCTAAAAAAGGACAACACGAAACTTCAAGAGGTAACTAACTTTTCTCTCGTTAAAGGATGTTTCTCTGTGGTCATTTTAAAACTGTTCATTCATCACAACAATCAATTTTTTTTTGTTTTAAAGGAAAACGAAAGGCTCCGAACAGAGAATAGCTTGATGCGAGAAAGCGGATGTCCACCGCCGGAGATCTTGCAAATACCTCATCTCTGAGAGTTTGAACAGAGGTGAACCTGACAGAATCAAAAGTGGTTTTCTTTTTAAAATGCTATTTTCCCTTTTTTTTTTTTTAACTCTTCAATATATTAATGGTTTTAAGTACAAAGACATTGTGATTCGTGATTTTTATAATCTTGTTTTTTTCATTCAGGAAAAGTGTTCAGGTTATTACATCTCTTACCTCTTTTGCCTCGAGGCACATTCTACCTTTTTCACTTTTCTTGGTCTTCTTGGGCTGCTTAGGATGAACTCCCCATTGTTCACAGACTACATTGGAACAGAAACAATGCAGAATTACACCTCAATGTGAAAACTGGACATTTTACATGTTCAGAATATTTTTGGTGCTTATTTCTTATTTCTGATGCTGTGACTGTGATGTTTGTGAAGTTGTATCCACTGTTTAATGTTTTCATGTACTTTTCCATCATACTGAGCCATAGAGCTAATGTCTTTGAACATACTGTAATTAAAATATTTTTCTATCTAGAAGCTTCAATTTGTCACATCTTATTTATTTGAAAATCCTGAACAGTTCAAGAAAAAGGTTATTTCCATTATTGTTTCAAAGAGATTGAGATGACTTCAGCTGTCTTAACTTGTCAGCCCAGAAGGAAATGCTTGGCATTATCTGATTAGTAGTTTTTTGTCTATTCTAGTTAAACAATGAATCATTTCCATTTCAATGTGTTTCTGTGGATTTTCACGGTTTTTAGTCCAGCCGCCAGGGGGCGAGCTGAGCGTGTTCACCTGCCTCTCGCCTCAGTCAAGCCGAGCTGACACGAGGCGGTGGAAGAAGCGCGGTGGTTTGGTTTTAGACAGCGGAGACAACATGAAGAAAGTTTTCACCGCCGAGCAGATTTCAGACTGGTTCACCTCGGGGGCCACGTTTGCGAACATTAAGCTCACAGAGGAAGCGACTGTGAAGAAGCTCGAGCCAGCGGCCGAAGAGCCCAGGTGAGGTTCAAGTTAGCTTCAAGCTAGCTAGCCTCGTGCTAGCTAGCTTTCAGCACGTGTCGGTTGTTTTCTCGCTCAGACACAAACATGTTAAACTCGACAGGTTAAAGGATGACGACCTGTGAATTCACAGTTTCATCTGATAGTTGCTGTGAAAACTATCTGAGGTGCGTCATTAACAAGCTAAGAGCTGCTGTTGAGGTGACACCCCCCCAACACCCGCGCGTCCGTGAGGTTTTTGGCGGCTACGAGCTCTGCAGTGAAGGAACACAGATCTTATCTCACCAGTGTTCGACGGGAATGAGTTTTTAGAAATCAGATTTAAGTACTTTCCAAATGTTTGTCAAAAACTCTTGAGTTAAGATTGTATTATTTTAAAGGCTCTCCATCGGAAAACTGATGATTGTGATAAACATAGTTCTTCATTTACTGCCTATGAAGCATCACAGGAGATATAATATATATATTATAATATTTTTTTTGGGGGGGGGGGGGGTATATAATATATATATTTTAAACTGTCAGGTTTAAATATTCCTCCTCTTACCCTCACAGAGAAGAAACATTTCAATTTTTTGGGGTGTTATTATTCACTAAATGAGAATAACAACATCCCAAATACATTGAATAAAAAAAGAGTGTTATTAGACAATTAAAAAAAAAAAAAAAAACCTGTTTTTAGAATTTAAAATCTTTCCAGAATACTACCTAGGTGTTCTCCAATTAAGGGTATAACAGTAGAAGATGATGACTGCTCTTGGTTGCTACCAAATCAAACCTCACAGGCATGACTGCAAACCTGGATGTTTTGGGACATTTCAAGGATCACAGGATAATTATCAAGATTTAAATAAGACAAGCAAACGTATGCTACTCAAATTATTTTTATTCTGTCTCATATTTTGATTTTTTTATCAGCTTTTTGACAGTTCAGCATCCATAGAGCTCTAAAACAGTTCAGACGAAAAAGGAGAATATCGAACTGTGCTTTAACTTCTCAAAAACATGTTCAGTCTGTGATGAGCGCTGCAGGTACACACTGCTTCCATTTGGTCCAGGTACAATTGGTCTAGGTTGTGCATGTTCTCACATACTGTGCCCACATAATACCTCTCAGACAAGCTAACAATGTACCTTTTGAAACACAGCCTAATCTCTACAAAGACAAATTTAGGGTCGTAATAAAGACATCAAAAAACGGTCCGAATAATGGGATCATACAGAGGAGGCAGGCAAGAAAAACCAGTGTTCTCACAAACCCATTTTTAACGTGTTGGTTGTGTTCATGTGGTTTCATGTGTCCTTTCACAGTGTAGTGCTGTATGTCCCATTGGGCCTGAGAGATGCTGGATAGTAATATGGAAGCTCCCAGTCGCTGTAAGCTGTGAAAGAACTGGAGTGCCGCATGGCCCAGTCCACATATCCAGAGATTGTTGGGATCTCCTCCCTTGGGCAGTCACCACAGTTGGGGATGGTAGTCGTGACAAAGCCCTGCCTCATTTTATAGCGGCTGGTCCAAGCCTCCATTGGTTGGCGCTGTGCTGATTGACCTGAGAAGTCGTACTCTTCATCATATTGCTTATGGTTCACAAAGTCTCTCAGCACCTGCTTGAAGACAGACACCAGCTCCCAGGGCCTAATGTTGTTGGTGGCAAGCACCTCACGAAACCTGCGGAAGGAAGCACCAAGATAGTAAATTAAACAGTAGTTCGAATTGCAAGGATTAGCATGAGCTTCCCACAATTTTCAGCATTAATTATTATCATAATAATAATAATGATAATATAATTATGACGTTTCACCCATCATCAAGTGAGATACCTGTATGCTAGTCCTCTGTTTGTCAGTCTTGAAACTACAAGCACAGATGTGTGGAAATGGTACAAACATAACATATCTTATTTAAATTGTATTCTTTGGTAATTTGGTTATGTAAGCACCTTCCAGTGACCTAGATGTGAGTTTTATGGGGAGTAAAAGTAAGTAGGTCACAGTGTTCGACCATGTAGAACTACTCCAACCTTCTTTAAATATAATTGCTAACATAGAGATGATGAGAAGAAACCCCGGCAGTCTGCCTGCGCTCAGCTTTATAGGGCATCCTTCACCTTCACATGTTCACACCCTCTATCCCCTGCCTCTGTGACAGTAACACATAATGGCTTTCTTGGCAGCTCGCCCTGCCTCCCTTTCCCTTTGGGTCTTCTCTGCTTTGCCTGCTGTCAGGGCTTGTGTTGAGGCAGTAGCAGTTAGCCACTGTTGACAGCATGCTAATGTAAGGATAGAGCATGACGTGTCCGCTAATAAACACCTGGAAAGGACTGCGGCTGCATGGATGGGTGGTATCTGGGCACACAGGAACTCTAGCTGGTAAAGCTCTGATGTGGGGATGAGAGTCCGTAACCGATGGTACTTCTGGAACCACTGGAGACCCGGAGAGCTGTGGGCCAACCTGTGCTCGCGCTCCAATTCCCGTGCCAGTTGTTCACGTTCCTCCACATGCCACAGGAGCTCTCTGATCAACCTGCGGCTGGGCACAACCTCTAAAGTCTTAAGAGGTGGCGCTTCATTCTGAGTCTGCACTTTTGTCTCATGAGACCACTTCATCCAGCTGAACAGGGGCATGGCACTCACAGCAGAGCGTCAAGAAGACTGAAAAAACAAGAGTTCTTTGTTATTGTGGACCCTGAAGGTATTTACACAGCAGTGAGGCTAGTTTCCTTCTAAAGCTGCTTTCAGACAGGAACTGACCACCAAACATTTTCATGAAAATTTTTGATAGGGGCTGTATGTGAGCTTGAAAAATCTTTCAGAATTTTTCTTGCCAGCATCTTAGTGAAATAACTCGATGTCAGTGTCGATGTGCTGCAAACAAAGACGTGATTTTCCGCAGGGGAAAAATCACAACCTTAATTCTAAGCATGTGTTGCCCTATTGTATTTAAAAATTTCAGGTTGACAGTGAAAAATGATCACCCTATAACTAAGCTGACCTCTGGTCTCTGCCTGGTGGCTGCTTTGATTGCCTTCAGTTAAAGTCAAATTTAGTAGAGCACAATGTCGCAGGTGTTTGTATCTGGCCCCTCTTTCTTTCAAGATGATGGATTCAACATGGCTTCCACCTGGGATTTAGATGGATCACACAGCATGCAGGGTCACAGGTCAACTTCCTCTATCCATTGTGAGGTTACACAACATTCCTTCTTTGGTGTCTGATTTGATTCCTGCTCTAAAAGCTCCAAAAATAATCAGGACTTAAACAACAGTGAGTCTCTCAGCATGTGCAGGTCAGAATTAATCACACTAACATCTGGATGAAAATGGAAAATACATATTTGTACTTACAGCTGAAAACGGCTCCACCAACGCTTTGTGAGGTATTCAGGAGTAGGGTAAGAATGAGCGTAGTCCTCTGCTTTTTGTCTCTATGGTTCACTCCTTGTAGACGTCATTCTTTCAATGTTGACCGCGTCCCTCGTGTTGAATGCACATCACTTGTGTGTCGGCAGCAATCCTCCGATGTCTTGACTCCTGAAGCAGTTTTTCCTCTTTCTGTTGTAGTTATGGTCTTGTCCGTATCCCTCCCACTGCTCTTGCCACACAGACTTTTTCCAAGAGAGTTAGTCACACACCACTAACTGACTAAGAGCTGTCACTTCTCCTCTCCCTTCACTCCGCTCTCCTCTGTGCAGTGTGCAGCTTTGTTGTAAGGTCAGCTGCTTTGTAGCTTGCACGAAAGGATTGCATTGGAGAGAAAGGGAGAGGGCAAGAGTGCATGTGTGTGCATAAGCCGCATGTGTGTTATATTTGAGCTCCTCTGTCAGAGTTTGTGCCTGCTGTTGCGATAAGAATTCTCCTTGTGAAGAAAAGGGGACGGGCAGAGACAACAGGGAATGCTCTCCAGGCTCCAGAGCTGCAGGCTGGGTCAAGTTGACCAGAGGGAAAGACGAGAGGAGGCACAGACTTAGAGCAGGGTTAGACATGACATTAAGACATAAAGTTTGTAGCTGTTGGCATTGTCATTCTCTTTGTGAACCTAGAGCTGAAGTTAATTATAAACTGTTAAATTCAGATTAAGTCATTTGTAAGTGATCATAAAAGTGCTAACCTGTGGATTAGCATGAAGTGTTGCAGTACACATCTAGCTGAGGTGACTACTACACGTGAGTGTTCTGCAACACTTCTTGTAGCTTAGTTTATAACAACTGATAAATTGTAATACATTAATTTTGCTGCATGTAATTGCATCAGAAACTCAAATGGCATACTACAGTGAAAACCTCCACTAAGGCCCAACAGTCCCTTTATGAAACAAAATTAAAATTCAGTAGATACAAATTTTTGTATAATTCCCTGGGAAAATGTTGAAAAACGCTCAATTTAACAATGAGAAAATTAAAAAGAAAAATCTTGATCCACCCCTGATCTGCACCATATTTCATTGGGTTCTTCCCTGACCCATACCTCATCTTCCCAATTCATTTTGTGGAAATTCGTTGACTTCTTTTCATGTGACCTTGCTTAAAATCAAACCAGCCAACAAACAGACAGTTAAAAACATAACCTCCTCGGTGGAGGTAATAAAACATGGCACTGATGCACTGATCTAAAATATTTTCCAGAATCTTAAAGGGAATTTATTTAAGCTGCTTTAAGGCTTGGCCTCTAATTTTAGCCTGGTCTTACCTGTATGTGCCACAAAATCTTTTTTATTTTTTCAGTAGCTGCATGTTTCCTCTGTTTCTCCTCTTTGACACATTGGCAGTTAAGCTTTTTCAGATAAAGCTGAAGAATGTTTACACTATGTTTTCATCCTATCCAGACTGAATGAAGATGGAGTGTTGTCCATCATATATAAACAGGACACTTGTCCCATTTGAGCAGAACTACTGTTTAGTTGGTGAAAACATTATCACCCATGGTATCTTATTTTAAGTCATTATTTATATCACAAAATAAGCTGCTTAAAATGTATTTTATTTCTCTTCAGGCCATCAGAGGTTCCTGATGAGAGCAGCCCGAAGACCGTGAACTCCGGAGGGAGTCTCCAAAAACCTGACGGGAGTGAGTATTCAACTTTCTGTTACATTTTCCTGATCTTAAGTCTTGTGAAGTCTGAAATGACCTTCGATAGACTGTTGAACACAGTATTTCTCATGCCTTTTATTATGAATCCTCAGGTACTGCTCCTCCTCCACTCCCCAGCTATCAGTACCCGAGTTTGCCCATAACCAAAAACAGAATGGAGGTCTGTTGCATTCAAATATACAACCTTAAGTTCTATTAGAGCATGGCCATTCTGTAGTTCTTGTCCCTATGTATTGTCCCTATGTCCTCAGGACACTGGTATTTTTAAGCTTTTACTTTTTACTCAAGATGTACTCAGCGATTCATGATGCTGCAGGACAAGTCCTAACTTAATATTCACTGGGCAAAAAAATGTCTCTTCTCTAATACAGAGCGCTGTTTTTATATTTTAGGAGGTCAGGCTGTCATTTAAGCTGCACTTCCTTAATACAGATTATAAAGTGGACTTTTGGTTACAAATCAGCTTAGCACATCCATCTGCTCTACAATATCTTAACTTAAATTCCTTTTTTGATTTCAGTGATATGGTCCAAATGCGGTCTCTTTTTGTTAACAGTACGTTTGTGCATGTGTGTCTGCTTCCAGCTGATTTCCCTCATAGAAAACAACTCTGTAGTGATTATTCGCGGAGCCACAGGCAGTGGCAAGACCACCCAGCTGCCACAGTACATTCTGGATCACTACAATGCCAAAAACGGCTCATGCAACATCGTGGTCACCCAACCTCGCAAGATTGGGGCCACGAGTATTGCCCGATGGGTTGCCACACAGCGGAAGTGTACCCTGGGTAGCTTAGTGGGATATCAGGTTTGTGTCTCAATTAGACAGAATGTGGTTTGCTTGAACTGTAAAGTGCAAATAGCCCATGTATGTTTTTAGTTTGCATCCCTTTTAGCTTAAAATTGAGATTTGTAAGCATTTGTTAACAAGCTCTTTTGTGTTTGTTGTCAGGGTATCTGGCTTTAATATGCAGAGCTCTGAAACAGTGTCTAATAACTGTTTCCTCTGCTCTTTGAAGACCTGAGTTATTATGTCCCTGATAGTGGGAGCAATAACAGACAGATGATGTCAGGTTAAGCTCTAAAAAGTTATGTTGTGTTCTTTATTCACTTATGTGATTTTTACTCTGTTTGCTGTAAGGAAAGAGCTTTTTTCTTGTTCCCCCTTCGTATGTTTTGTCTTGGTTTATGAAAGTCGTGCAATCGGTGAATGGAAAGTTCTTTGTGCTTAGAAATGACTCAGCGAACCGTGAAGTTTCCCTGAGGTCACACACAGGATTGTAATGGATTTTATCTCAGGTCACTGGTATTTTCCCTAAAACCAACCACAAATAGGCTTGTTAAAGCTGCAGACAAATGGGAGACGATGGAATGTCTTGAATTTGCTTCTGTGAAAAATATCAAACCAAAGACTGTGGGGTTGTATGATGCTTTAATTCAATTTAAAAAGTATTAAAGCTGATGGTACAGAAACTGACAAATTATATCGCTCTGCACAAAGTGGGTGGCCATCATTACATGGTGCTGCTAAAAACATTATAAGCTTGTCAGATGTCAAGTGTCAGTGATGCTTTACTAAAGTAACAAGTCTACATCCCTACTGAGAGTGTCAGAAATAGTATTCATATGTCTTTCAGATTAATGAATGTAACTCTGATTGTTTGAACTACAGGTTGGACTGGAGAAGATGGCGACTGAGCACACTCGCCTCATCTACATGACGACAGGAGTGCTGCTGCAAAAACTGGTTTCTGCCAAGTGCCTAACAGAGTACTCGCACATCTTCTTGGATGAGGTGAAGATCATAAAGTTTAGAGGGGAATGGAGGATGAGTTTTGGTGGAGTAACCGGACACGCAAACAGACAAATGCACAAACCACTCTCCAATTATCATTGTGGGATATGTTGCCTCCTGTCTAAAAACGTATACTTTTATATTCTGCTGTAATTTTGTTTCATTATGGTTTGTCTACATTTAATGCTGCTGCAGTGGAAAGGCTTAATCTTTGCATTATTTTTTTCTAATTAGTGGTTCTTGACTGTTGTGTCCGATTGTAACTGTTAGACAAATCTGCCTTTGCCCAAGGTTCACGAGCGTACTGAGGAGATGGACTTTCTCTTACTGGTTTTGAGGAAACTCCTTCATTCCAACTCTCGTTATGTCAAGGTAATCACTATATCAAAGTAAACCTCCCTTTTCTGTACTCATCAATCAATTACACTCATTTTAAGTTGTCTTTTTCCAGATCATCCTCATGTCAGCCACCATTAACTGCACACAGTTTGCTGAGTACTTCGGCACCCTGATTCGTGGCAAGATGAACCCAGCCTATGTGTTTGAAGTGGAGGGGGCACCCTTCGTTATTGAGGAGTTTTATCTGGATGACCTCCACAACCTGTTACCATACAAGGTAATGAGATTGTAATAATTTGCTGATGCAACGGCTCTGTGCTGTGAGTCCAAACCAGTTATATTATTGATATTTGATATGAAATCAAATCAGTGTCACGATTATTTCAAACTTTTAGCTCAATTACAATTAATGAACAGTGGTTTTATAACCCCCTTGCCCAGTGGACGCATCACTCAGATGTTGGACACACTCCTGTGTGTGTGTTTATCCACGTCCCTGTCGTGCCTCACTCACACTGAATGTTATTAATTTGATTAAACCGTCTTATTAATCGATGATGTTGGATCATGAATGTGGATTGTTCTGGCATGCAAAATCGTGGCCTTTTTTTATTGTGTTTAAATGGGTGTCTCCTAAAGTTTAGAGCGAATCAATCAAACATTAAAGGTCCAGTGTGTAAGATTTAACTGAAAGGGAACTATTGGCAGGAATTGAATGTAGAATTTCATCTGTTGTATGAAGTGTAGTTTTCTTTACCTCATGTTTGGAGGGTGAGGGGAGGGGTATTCAGCTGCAACATGTAATTTCAACACAAGATGTCACAAAATTCTACACACTGTACTTTTAAGGTTTCAATACATTTTCGGTTACTTAACCCGCCCTAATTTGTATGTTAATGTGTGTTAAGCAGTTTGAGCCACGTCATCCAGATGACCCTTACATCTCAGTAGAGATGTACAATCTTGCCATCAGCCTCATCCAGAGCTTTGACGAGTTGGAGGGCAAGGATTCCCGGTAAAGCCTTGGTGACTTAGCACACAATACCAGGTCCCCTGTTTGTTCAGTCATGTGTTGAAATGTGTTTGTTAATGAGCAGCAAAGCTGACAAAGACAGTGGCTTGACTTCGTCTGAGAGAGGCAGTGTTCTGGTTTTCCTTCCTGGGTTACATGAGATAAGCTACATGCAGGAGGCTTTGGCCAAGCTTGTCCACAAAAGGTGATCTTTTAGTTAATCTAAAGATCTTTTTATCTTTTTTCTACCTGGTGTCTTTTTAAGATGGTTAATGTAAGACATTTACCTTTTAACATTATGATGCACACACTTTGTTCAGATTGCAGGTTTATCCTCTTCACTCCTCTGTGACTCTGGAGGAGCAGAACGGTGTGTTTCTGCTTCCTGTCCCTGGATACAGGAAGGTGATAACAGCTAAACTTATTCTCTCTCAAATGTGTCTTAAATACTTGCTGTACTGATGATCCTTTCATTTTCACAGGTCATCCTTTCCACCAACATCGCAGAGAGTTCGGTGACTGTTCCGGATGTCAAATATGGTCGATATCTTTTCTCCTGAGCTTGATTTTATTTTTTGATTTTAAGTTTTTTCCTAAGTTTTAATTGGTATTGGTGCTTTTTTGTCCTCACAGTCATTGACTTCTGTCTTACTCGTCACCTAGTCTGTGACCAAGATACCAATTATCAGTCTCTCCGTCTCACCTGGGCGTCCAAAACCAACAGTAACCAGCGTAGAGGTCTGTTAATTACTGCAACTAATGCAACTTAAACTACAAAGTGTCTGTGTCTGTTCAACTAAGGCTTCTCTCACCTACCTCAGGGAGGGCAGGACGAGTGTCTAGGGGCTACTGTTATCGTCTCGTCACCAAAGATTTCTGGAGGAATGAGATCCCAGAGTACATGATTCCTGAGATGCTGGTAAAGAACACGTTCAATACACAGTTTTATTTTATTTTACAGTTTTAAGGGTTGCCTCTGAAATCTGACAACATTTATCAAGGCCATACTGTTCGCCTTCCTCTTAGCTTGCCCCCTTGGCCACTATCATGCTGAAAGTGAAGCTGCTTGATATGGGAGATCCCCGCTCCATCCTCTCAACAGCACTTTCACCCCCAAACTCTGAAGACATAGTGAGAACTGTGCTGCAACTCAAAGAGGTCTGTAAAAAGAAAGCAGATTGATGATTCTTCCATTAATGTCTTGTCAAGTACGTTGACATTTGTGAGTGTAATGATAACTGTTATTTACTTAGGCATCTTCTCAGCTCTGTGACAGAGGATTAGACCAGGAGTTCTCTCACAGGATCTTTGTGTTAGGATAGTCAAGTTTGTTTGCAGATAATAATGTGCAGTGTTAATCTTGTTTTTTCCATCAATAACAAATTAGAAACTTTTCAGTAATAAATTATAAACTTATTTCAAGATATTGAGCTTATAATAAAAATAAATACAATATCCATCAATAGCCATTAATTTTAATAAACTGTGAAGGGAAAAATATGATTCTATTTTTGTCAAAGAGATGAGTTATTTACATGTTCAATCAACTGTTAATTTGAGGAAAGGCTTAGGACTTCATAAATGAAGCCTATTGTGTTTTCAGTAGTTGTGGGTTTTCTTCTGTAGATCGGCGCTCTGTCTGTGAAAAGTGACGGCAGGGCTCAGAGCGAGGATGGCGAGCTAACATTCCTGGGTCGAGTGCTGGCCCATTTGCCTGTGGACCTGTACCTGGGGAAGATAATTGTCCTCGGCCATGTCTTTGGCTGCCTGGACGAGTGCCTCATTATAGGTCAGTCTGTCATTATACAGCTGGAACAGGCCTCAGTTAGAGCACATTCAGAATTGCACTCTTGGAGTGCATTGTGTTAATGTAACACAAGTGTTGGTTTGTTATATTCTCAGCCGCCTCACATTCTCTGAAGAGTTTCTTTGCCATACCGTCCATGCAGCAGCTCGCTGGCCACAGGTGAGTCACACACAGTAGCTGCAATGATTCATAGGCTGTCAGTATTGTTTTTGTGTAGCAATGGATGATGGACAGATGGAACAATATATTCATGGGTATTTGGACCATTATGTTGTTATATAACTCAATAGAGTCAAGACCCTTGTATTATAATTATTGACTCACTAGAAGATATGTGTATGTTTTGCTGAACAGCACAAAGAGTTTTTCTTGCAGTGGGCTTTTTTGTTTTTACCTTGTGTTGTACTGACCAGTGTTTGTAATTCCAGGAGCAAGTTGGCCTTTGCCCATGGAACACAAAGTGATTCCATAGGTTTTGTAAATGCCTTCAAGGTGTGATCAAGTTAACAGCAAGTTGTGTGGTCTTGAATTAATTTACATACTTGCCTAATAGCTGTTGGAACCTTAGCTTGAAAACCCTTTCCTGTGGTCTCTCACTGTTAGGCATGGCACTCTTCCAAAAAGAAAGGACAGCTGAGACACCCAAAGGTGAACAACACAACAACCAAACATGAACTCACTGAAAAGAGAAACACACAGAAAACTTATGATGCTCATTTTGTACTTGTTTTCTCTCACTGATACTTAATAACCAACTTTATTTAATTTATCAATGTATCATCATTTTTTAATGCAATGTTTCTTGTTGCTTTCTTCTCCCAGGACGAGCTGGACTGGGGAAAAGAGAACTTCATTCAGATCAAGAGGATCAGGGAGGTACACAGACAATGCACAGAGCAGGGTCACATGACTTCACAAGTTCATTGATGAACTACCTAGTTGATTATAACCTGTGTTGGTGCACAGTTGATTATCTCATGCATTAGTAAAAATGGTGAACAACTCCAGTCTCAATGAGTGAATTATTCCAAATTAAACTACTGTGTGCCTCAGCAGTAACTCTCTCTCCAGGTTGCCGAGCTGTATGAGGACCTGAGGAAGCGTGTTTCCCAGTTCAACATGCATGTGCAGGACAGCAGTCAACCAGCAGACTATACCAGCACACACAGGCTGAGGTTCATTCTTCAGGTGAGACTCGGTGCTGGACATGATGGGATGTACAGTCAGCAGAAGTTTACTTTATATATAGCGTGTCATTTTTGATGTGAAAGTAACATTTGGAAGAAATAATTAAAAACCGAATACTGCGATGAAATTCAGGTCCATGATGCACGTATACAATAAATTATCTCCCAGGCCCAAGTGTGTCACATCGTGTGCCTCAGATCCTGTCATCGGAGCGGATGGATATTGATTTCAGTTTGTGTTCGATTGCACCTGTCTCTGTCTCAGTTGGTCATCGCCGGTGCCTACTACCCCAACTACTTCATCCAGGGGGAAATAGATGAAGACTTGGCCTCCAGAGAATTAAGTGGCTTCAACCCCAGAACAACAGTGATGGTATAATCCTTAGTATTGGCAGCCGCATCTAGTGAATACAGTTCATTGTTGTGAAATATGCTTAAATGTTTTGCTCAATACTTTACTGTTATGCTGTAACTAATCATTTAAACTTGTTACAGTAAGTAGTGATTACAACAACTGTGCTGTGTCCAGGTGAGGAACATGCCTCCATACAGTTTCCTGTACTACAAGCAGCTGCAGTCTCTGTTCCGCCTGTGTGGACAAGTCAAAACCATTTCCTTTGATAACTCCAGGTAAATGGAGGCAAATCACACATTAAACCTCAGCACTTTGTCTAAACAATAGATTAAAAAAAAAAAACAAGAACTAATATTTGATTGTTCATTACCTGACTGTGTGTGTGTGCGTGCGTACACTCAGAGCATATGTGGAGTTCTACAGGACATCTCAAGACTCTGGGGTTCTGCCTGAAGTGTCCCTCGCCCTCCTCCTGTCCCAGCAGAGTTCTCCCATGGAACTTTTTGTTTACCCCATTGAACAAATTGAAAAATATGCTGGGAACATAACTCACATGAAATATGCACGGTACGACTTTGTTTACATATTCATAAAATCTATTCTGAACTTTACTTCCCTCCTTGTCTGAAACTTAAATATATGGGGCGGGAAAAGGCACAAGAGCATTAGGTTTTAATGAGGGGCGTGAAATCATAAGAGCACTGGGTTTTACAGTGTTGGTGTTCTGAGGGCTGAGAATCTTTTGGAAAGTGGAGCCCCCTGCACCACAGGCTGCATCGTTCAGTGTCCGTGCACTGAGCATTAATGTAATCTGACATCCAAGCACTGCAATCAGTGACTCAGGGCAGATTTTAGGCACACACAGCACCAGCTTCGAGATGGGGTGATGTGATTGTCTTGTGATACTTCTGCATGATTCTTAATGCCCCTCTTATACCAGGTATCTGGATTCATGTCAACGTTTGATTTAGGATACCTTATGAACACTTGCTAGATAACTTTAAAATTACTTGATGTTATGACATTCAAAGTGAAAGTTAATGTGCACAGAACATTAATGTCCAGTTCTCTGTTTCTACCCAGGGTGAATGTTGACTTCCAGAGCCAGTCTGTCTGCCCAGTGGGAGTGTTGAGCAGCACTATTGATCCAGACAAACTACCCCCCAACCACTTCTTTGTGGTCAACATCACAGAGGTCAGTCCCCTACATTTAACTTGGTCTTTCAAAAGGAGATACTGTGAGTTCATCTGTCATGACGGTCCCTTAACTCTGATCTCTGCTGAAGGTGGTGGACGTGGGACATTTCTGGGGGTTCCAGGCAGATGAAGCCAGCTTAGAGAAGCAGCGGTGGCTGACAGCTGAGATCAACAAGCACACGTTGCATCCTATAACTGTGTCACTCTACCCCAACCTGAGGTGTCTGGCTCCTTACTCCGAGGTCAATGATCAGAGTCTCTACTACCGTGCCAAGATCCTGCACATCCGTGGCAATACAGTGGAGGTGGATATCACTCAAATTGTAGTACAGCCATTTGTTTCCTTTTTTATTTTCACACATGCATAATGTTGTATAACTGATTGAAGCAGCAAGAGGAACAATGTTCTCTTGTACAAAACAGTTTTCAGTTTCAGAAGTCATTATAATCTTATAATTGATCAAATACCAAGAAATAAGAAAAGCAAAAGCGTTGTGAAATTACATTTTTATACAAGTCTGCAAAAATTAAATTATCTCTGGACATAGTTTGGTCAAGTGTCTGTTCTAAGCAGATAAGTCATCATTTTGAATCAAATTGTTCTGACATACCAAATGAGTGGTGGCCTCCAGGTATTCAGTCTGGTAAATTTGAAAACTGATCTGAATGTTGACCCCTAACATCGAAAACAGAATATAGGAAAGCATTGGATAGCAGTTGTTCATGATCATCAGAGGGCAATACGTTTCCTGTCACTCTGCAGGTTTTCTTCTTGGACTTTGGTAACACAGCGGTTGTTGCCTGCAGCAGCCTCAGAGAGCTCCCCTCTGATCTTCTGTCTCACCCTTTCCAGGTAGTAAAACTGTGAGTGGCACATTTCTGATCCACTGTCCAGTCTTTAAACAATTATCAACATCCAAACACTTCTTAGGCTCATGAGTTTCAAGTTTCTGGGATGCGTCCATCAGCCCAGTCCATCATCCTTGGAAACCAGTGGAGCAGCAGAGCACGCGATCGCTTTCGCACACTGGTGAAGGGCAATTCACTCATCGTGTCACTCTACTCCATCCTCCACAATGTCATGCGTGTTCAGCTGCTCATCAACAATGAGACAACAAACAACAGTGTGGTAGACATCTTGGTGGAGGAAGGACATGCTGTCAAGGCTGAAGAGAGCTTTGATTCCAAGGTGATTAGAGTTTAAGTTTCTGAGCGTAAAGCACAACAGGAAGTTCTTATGTTTTAAGGAGAAACAACCTCAGCACAAAATTCATAAAGATGTAATTAAACACTGTTTATCTGAGTCATGATATCTCCCTGTGTGCTCTTGGCAGCAAAACCACGAGGTGCTGATGTCCCTGTACAAGGACATGAAAACAGGGGCATATGTCCCCAATGCTGCCAGCAGCTCCTGGACGGATCGCAAGAAAGAGGAGAAGGAACTCATTGACAAGCTGCTTGCTCAGTTTTCCAAAAGCAGCCTGCCAATTTCCAAGACAAAGGCAAGATGCACTGCGGCTTACAAAACATTTTCATATTATATTCCTACTGAAAATTAGTAACAGTAATAGTAATTGATTGCAAAGCAGGTAAAAAAAAAATCTGTGTTAAAATATCTAAAGAAATTAACAAGGAGAAGTAAATGAAGAAGACAAGAAAGTGCGTACGTGTGCGTACATGTTTTTTAGGTATAAAAATGGATTTGTGTGGGATGCTGATATTTTGGTAGTGATTGGTTTTGTCCAGGAGATGGCGCCATCTCAATAGATGTTGGTGTTCATTCAGAGGCACACCCATCCTGTCTGACAGAACAATGAGGACAGGGTGACCACAGCTCTGAATCCCAGCCACCAATGGCTGCATGAATAAATCAGGTCATGTGTGTCTGCTGCATTCTCTCTGAAACCACAGGTTCATGTGTATGGACCAAGCAGTCCTCACAAGATAAGCTTTCACAGCTTGAGCCACAAGACCTTCTACAAGTAAGCCTGACAACATAGACCGGCACCACATTAAAGCTGCAGGTTTTCATTGCTTATGTGTCCTCCTCCAGGATGGTTTGCATAGAGAGGAGCAGCATCAACCTTCTGGCGCTGAATGAAAACCCTCATAACAAACATCAGAGGATACTGGTGGCTGGGACTGTGTCGGTCAACTCCACAGGTAGCAGATACAAAGTGTGATGTAATTATTAACACCACATATCAACATTTTAATGATGTAAATCTTATTATTTTGGCTGCGACTGCTTTGCTCTGCTGAATAAACCCTCTGTACACTACATGTCCAGCAAATGTTTGTACAATGTCACTGGGGCACATGCCTCCAGCAAGCCCCAATATTGTCATTAAATTCCCTCAAACTATCAAATTGCACCCATGGATTTAAGTAAGATGTAAGTTCTTTCTTCTCCCCCCATCAACATGATTGTTTTCTGGGAGATGGTTACCAGGGGCAAGAACATAACCTCCGTGGTAGAGTTGACCAGCTGATGTTACTCCAACTACTGAATCTGAAACATTGACAGCACATTTTTCAGAATTTTTTTTAAAAACGCTGTAAAAAGTTTGGGCTGCGGTTTTTAATTCAGCTTGTTTTTATTCTGGAATTTCTGCTTATTGTGTGTTTGTGTTGCAGGAACACGCATTCTTCTGAGAGATACCACCATCATGCCAGACATCCCCGGGCTGCCTTCACTCGTGACCATGCTCTTCACCCCCGTCATGGAGTTACGGTCAGTTTGACACAAAGTTCTACCTCTGCATATCTTTGAAGGTGGCACACTCAATATTTATGTCATATGTCAATATTTATGTATTTTAGCACAAATGAAGAGAGGACCTGCTACACCGGCGCCCTCTGTGGACTCGGCTGGAACAGTCAAGCACAAGATGGCATCCTACCAGAGCACGACATCGAACTCGCCTTTGACGTCAAGTTTGACGTGGAAGACATCGCTGAGGTAACAGCTGTCACCAGACACAGAGAGGCGGACATGTTGTGTCTGATGGGAAAACACAGATTAATTTCTTCAGATCTGTGTCAATCATCAGCTCCATCTGTGTGTGAACAGTGATATTTACCTGCAATATATTAACCATATTAACATTTTTTAGCTCATGCACTTAGACTAAAACACAGCTGAGTTGCAGCACTTTTCCTGCACACTAGTCCCTGAAACACAAGGAGGTAAAAGTGTAACAGACAACAGAATGCGTTAGGAAGAGAAGAATTTTATTCATTACTTCATGAAATGTACTTTTTGATGGAACAGATTTCCTCATGTAGGTATCTCTGTATGTTGTTTTGTCCCAGTATCTTAATAGCTTCTAAAACATGTATAAAATAGAACTGGTGTATTTGTTGTGATAAAACTGATCACAAGAGTGATCCACAGCACTGGGCCTTGTTCCTTTTAAAACAATACTTTAACCCATTAAGACCTAAGGCTCCGGATAAAAACGCACATTCAAAGATAAGCTTTGTTTGACAACACCTAAAATCTTAAGGTTTTCTGAAGACCTGACAGAATTGCCAACCTTTGTGAAGTCAAAAAACCTTTGATAGCTAAAACATTAATAAATAATAAATATTGCATTTTCCATTAACTTAGTGAACATAAAAAAATAAATAACCTGAGCCCTCCTTATTCCACCTCCTCCTCAAACATGTCTCTTACAGACTGAGCCTTGGTCAGTGAGTCAGCAGGATCATCAGGGTCTGAATCTTCGTTTTCATCATGACCATGTAATGCGCTTCAATATTGCTGCTCTGGCTTAGATGGTCAGTCATTGTGTGAAACACTACTTTAAAAACTTCATTATAGGCTAAGAGCGCTGAAAAACAAACTACATTTCCCATACGACATTTGGACTTTCTCGCAAGTATTTCAGCACAACACAATGAATTTCATCAGTGACATGTCTTGAAAACCATGACATCATGGATGAGACCCGTCTCATCCAGCTCTGCGCAGGGAGGAGCATGCAAACGTCGCACCTTAAAGGTATATACACCCATATGTTGCATCAGATCTAAATAGGTTAATGGCCATATTTCATGTTTCTGCACAGTTACATGATGTCAATTACTCAAATGTTTTTTCTCTCTTTAGATAAACGCCCTACGAATGGCTATAAACCGTCTGGTGTGTGACGGGCCCAGTGGCACGCTGCATCTGGGGCCTGACAGGATCAGCCAACTGCAGGAGGACTGTCGGGAGCTTCTCTTGAGGTCAAACACACTCACACCCACAGAGATAAAGTTTGAATGGTCTGATTAATGACTGGATGTAAGGACAATGTTCAGCCACTTCAGACAAATGAAGCTAAAATTAGATACAGGCACAGCCAACTTCTCTGAAGTCCTTCTCAGCTGTTAGTCATGACACCTCATCTCATTTTTATGGTATCAAATAATTTGTTCAGACCAAAATTATCACATGCAGCCACCCGGGATTGAATCGAAATGATTCGACTTTTTAGGGGCTGTCATGTTGTTGATCTTTTTATACAGTGGTTGGTTCAAATAGTATTTTATAAATCTCTCTGTACTGTGTATTGTAGACTGTTCACCAAGTCGCCCCCGAGGGAAGCCGTCACTCCTTTGTTCTACGAGAAACAGGAGAAATGGAACCAGGTGTGTTTACGTCAGCGCTCCGTCATCCATATCCAACATTTTTTAGCACGTTCAAGTTGTGTGTGTGTTTAAGTTTGTGTATTGGTGCTGCAGGTGGATCCCTGTCTGAGGATGGATATCGTGGCACCATGTGGTGGAAAGACGAGAGGTGTTGTCTACCAGCTGCATCCTGTCACTCTCCTCAACACTTAAAAAATCATTGTAATCGTTGTTTTTGTTTTGAACTGATTCTAATGTGTTAATATTTGCAGTCACTAAGAATTTTAATTTAATGTTCAGAGAATTTTATATGTTTGACATTTTATTATGTTTAAATTGAACTGTAGCTTTTGGCTGCACAGTTAAATGTTCAACCCTCTTTGTTCTCTTGCTGCAGTGGGCTTGTCGTTGTTTAAACACTGCTGCTTATAAAGAAACCACTGTTCAGTGATGAGATTCATCATGTTCAGTCTGTTGTCATGTTGTTCAGCAGTGGATATTAAAAAGAGTTGTTTGTAACAGATGTGGCTCATCAGTCATTGAAACATAGACTCCACACACAACCTTATCTCTAACCTTCAACATGACCAATTCATGCCAAAGCCTAACACAACTCACATCTTACCTCTAACCTTTGATTTCTGTGATTGTCCACATTTTACTTCAAGCAAGAGAATACTATCACTGTAAATGTTTAATAAACCAGATGTTTGTCATGCAAACATTATCTAGCAAAACTTTCTCGAGAACTTGTGAATGTAATAATTTAGAAACAACTTGTTTTGTTTAGTAAAAGGTTAAAGGCCAGTCACCTGTTAAACAAACCCAGACAAAGGGATTGTTTCAACTCTTCATCCTCCGTCAGAAGGAGATGTTGCACACAAACCACTGTGCTGTGGATAAACTAATAGAAAAGCTTCCTGATGATATTCGTTTCTCATGATTCTGGTTAAACTCTTATTAACTCATCAACTGTCTGGAGACAAACCAACAAACTGCAGAGTCACACTAGCTGATTCTGGCTCGTATCTCATGCTGCTCCTCTGCTAACAGTATTTAGTTGTCATGTCACATTCTCCGAATTATGTTTTATATAGTAAACATGATGTAATGGTTTCCAAACAGTAACATATGAATGATCACTGTTTCTGTATATATCATTTAATCTACAGCTTACATTTGTGAGTCAACTAGCCAAGAGTGGTTTTCTCCTGATTTGTGTGATATGAAGTGGATAGTAATTCTTCATGTTCTTATTCCTCTTCTTGTAAATAATTCACTACTTGTAAATAATGTAGAAATATACAATCATGGAGATCAGTCTTTATCAGTCTATAGGAACAGCGTCATTAGAATCTACAAGAGGCACCAAATTTGGCTTTTACAGCTAATTTCTTTTCTCAAGGGGAGAATGCCCTTGGACTGCCCTAGCTGTCTACTTTTTCCTACTGGCTTGTTACTCCATATCCTTGTGGAAAGCCCTGGTGTCACTCTCACACACACACACACACACACACACACACACCTCTACAACTGACATGTGTCTGTGCCAGAATTCATTGGCTTGTATTTATAGCTCATTCCAAGTCTCCCATCCAAAGTGTTATCGCCGCAAATTTAGCTGCGGTGTCAAACACACTCTCATCCTCACCAACCTGAAGTCGTCTTATGAATGTAATGTAGACAGTGAGGTGCCAGAAGAGATGTTATACATCAAGGTACATTTATTTTCCTTATTCATGTAATTAAATACATAGTGTAAGTGCAAATTGTTTGAGAGTCCGGGTCTAGAGAACTACAGAGTATATTTGAGCATAGTACAAAGTTGGACAGTTATTCAAACAAGCTAAATATCACCAGATACTCCTTGTCTTCATAGTAGTTGTACAACAGTACCTAAAACATGGGTGTGTGTGTTGCTCCTTATGGTTATACAAAAGCAAAAACTCTACAATAACCACATCTAAGACACATACTGTTAAATTATCTTGTGCTTGGAAACACCAAAAAGGAAATCATTTTTGATATTTATATATATTGACATATACTGAGAGAAGCCCCAAGTGCTAACCCAGAAACATGAAGCGGTATTTAACATCGGCAGCAAAGCGCGTCTGTGGGCATTTAGCTTTTTTGTGCCAAACCGTACAGTTTGTGGTAAGCACTGCAAAGCAAAAAACGTAGCGTCATTGAAAAACTGCACAAAAAGATATCAAATATTATTTACCCAAGGCTCAACTTCATGCACTTTCTAATAAGCAACACAAAAAAGTCAGTTACTTTTTTTAGTTTATCGAGTTGTGTACCTGTCTACCTAGAAACAAGATCCTGTATGTGTGACTTTGTGTGTTAGTGTTTAGACTGCTATAGACAGGGTGACGGCTTCTCCAGTGGATGCTTTTAGAGAACACCAAGATGACACAGCACTACGCCCCACAGGTGACGACCAGGCTCTTCAACAGTGAGCGAGCTGCCTGACTCTGAGCTGGACTGGACTGTCAGCTTCACGGCGAGACAGACAGACAGGCCTACTCCTCCTTCCTCTTGGCCCCGGGGATCTTTGCCTGGATCCTGTGCAGGAAAAACAAACTTTAAGCCACGTGTCCAGCGAGATATTTACTCAAGATTAAGTTGTGCTTATTCTACTTCATTCTTTTTAGGGAGCTAAGCACTTGATGCTTTCTATGGGCGTCTATAAAGCTCACAAGTCGAGTTTTTACTAAAATTGGCAAAGTCACTGCAGTGGTCAGGACAAAAACTGCAGAGAGAGATGTTTTGCATCAGCTGACTGCAGACACAAGCGACTACAAACACGTCAGTTAAAAAACAAAGCGTAGATCCTCCGACTCTACCGTGAGACTCATGTGAAAGGAGACATTTTACTTCTCATGATTTTAATTGGAGTTTTACTTGAAAAGGTTTACATGCTCTAATGTTCACTTTCTTCATACTGTCCATTGCTGCAGCTCCTCTTTTCAGCCTCTGTCTGAAACACTTGATTTGAGCTTCTGAAGCCCACCCTCCCAAAAAATCCCAGTCTGCTATGATTGGCCGAACGTTGCTAGCTCATGTAGGAAATGTCAGGCTCTGCTCTCGGTTTAAAGTTTGCTGGGTTTGGGGGGGGCGTGCCAGACTAGCTGCTAAGTGTGCGTTATGCAAATGTGGGTTTAGGTTTATATTGTGACCTCAGGATGATGCAGAGGTTTTAGCCTGACCATTGATGAGGTTTTTGAAGAGCGAGAGGAAGTCCCTCTGTGGGCTTTGCAGAACTTTAACATTCACAAAAAAGATTATATCTATATAACACTTGGGGAATGAAAAACTGAAAAAGGTCTGCGATGTGCAGCATCTTTAATTTATCTTTAATGCTGTGACATGACGGACACTGTAATGCAGGTTTGGTCTTCCACTCCTGCCCGCTGGGGTAAGCATGGAACTCTGTGTGCAGCCCAAAATTTGACTATACACGCCGACTGCTCATGCACATTTCTCCAGTGCAGTTGGTGGTGCGCTTTTGGTTTAGTTGCAGTGAAGAGAAGAAGAAGAACATGGATGCTTGTTTTGAAGAGAGGTTGTGTGAGGAGATCTGCTGGTACCCACTTTGTACAACACGTCTTTGAAGGAATAAGGACACACAATTTGGTCCAAACTCCTGGAGAGAAATCGCAGCTATGCTTGGACGGGATGGTAGTCCGATTGATTTACATGGAGGATGACAAACAACCTTATTTTGCATTACCGCCACCTACTGGAATGGAATGTGGGATCAGGTAGGGATGCGTGGAACACCAGACCAACGCAGCCCCTCAGTTTGGTATCAACTGTTCAAGAGTTCATTTCTTTGCAGTAGTGAACGTCAGCAGCACTAAGAGATCAGTGCTGCAATTTTAAGATTATTGTTAACTGTGAAAACTGCTTCCATACAAAAGTTTGGCAAAAATACAACTACTCACTTTCCCACCACAGAGTTGACCTGGGTCCGTATTAGTCCCACATACTGATCAATCTGTGCCTGAAAACAGAAGGAGAAAAAGACAGGTGAAAATACCGGACAACATTTTCCCAGCATGGTCGACTTCAGTAAATCACAAAGCTCCTAAAGATTCCTACCTGGTGTTTCTCATAGACCACAGGCATGGTGAACATGGAGACCACAGCTGCAGAGGCACAGGGAGAGAATCATGTTTAAATGTTCTGACTGACAGTGGGAATATGTGCAAACAAGAACACATTTGTGTCAGCAGATCCCTCAACCACTGCACTTATCTAAGGTAAACTGGAAAAGTAAACGTGCAGTGAAGTAAACATGCCCAGTATTTAAATGTGGTTTTGGCACAGTGATAAGGACACGTTCCTCATTAATCTCACACATGCTATTACACGGCTCTGTTGTGTGTATTGTGTTCTTCTAAAGATTATTGAGCTTCTGACACACACGAGTCAAAATGGCTGAAATGCTGGAGGGTGCGTGTGAGTGTTGGAAAGTTTGTTGTAGATAAGATTGAGTCAGGATGACCTCACCTAGGATGAGCAGTGTCAGGCCGTTGAAGAGAGCGCCCACATAGGTCAGCAGCCACATCAGAACAGAAAACTGAAACCCAATGTGTTTTATTTAATAATGCAGCTTTTGTGATATTCATGTGTCATCAGATGGTTTTAGAGTGTGAGACCAACCTTCAAGGAGTCGACCAGATCCTGCACGAGGAACAGCCTGCGGAGCTCCCTCATACAGGTGTTGGTGTAGAGCAGGATTTTGTCGGCATATTTGCTAATCTGGTCCTGGGATAGAGCGATTTCCATCTCCAGGTAGCCTCTGGGAACGAGCAACAGAAACAGAAAACACTGACGTTCTGTACATGCGGATATTTCAATGAGATCTGTACAACTGACTCATTCCCTCACTTGAAAGGATGCCCCTCATCGGTCTTCTGCACGGCTTGCAGCACAGACTTGTAGATCCTGAAGCTGATGGTGGCAGAGAGGGCAGCCAGGGCTAAGTAGGCCCCGACGCTGACCACACTGAACTGGGTCAGGGAGAACAGGAGCAGGAGCACGCTGCTGAACACGGCCCCGGACTGCTTCACATTCCTCCAGTAGAGCAGGTCAATCGCTGAAGGGGGGTGGAAGAACAGAACAGGGACAAATAAGGTTAGGACCCACAACCTCACTGCCCTGACCTCTTGCTCGCAGACAAGCAGGCCTAGGCATCCATGTCTGTGGATTAGACTGCTGCTGCGTGCTACACACCACACATTTGGGTCAAATAACTAGAGGCTGTTCACAACCCAATGTCCTCCGAGATACACGGCTGTCACGTGATCCTGTTTTGACCCAGCTTCCTAACCTAGCTTTTCATTAGGTTAGGTGGAGCGGTGGAGCGGTGGAGCTGCGCAATGGCGTGAAGGTGTCCAGGTGACAAAGTGTCAGTTCCTCTTTCACCTTTCATATGTATGTCGAGCAAGTCCCTCAAATTTACATCTGACGTGTGCTTATCGTCAGTGGCACCTGGTCCGGTCTCATGCGTATACAAACATACCGTACATACCCACAGGCACGTTACACGGACGGTACAACTGGCTGCTCAAACAAGTGGATTAATGATTGACCTGCCTCTGTGAGGGTAGCAATAGAAATAGAGGAACTATCAGCAGGTCGCAGATAACGGTTCAATGTGACCTGGTCAGACGAGCAGCTCTGTAGTCAGTAATGGAGGATGACGATGGATCAGAGCTGAGTCTCAATAATGCAGTGAAACAACAAGGTTCCTCCGAGCAGCTGGAGATAAAACACCAACATGCCTGCTGGCACTTGTACATCTTGCTGCACCACTTTCCTCCTTTTCTAACATTTCTTATATGCGTGGTGGGGCCTGTAATTCTAAGCCACTTGCAAAGATGACAGAGGAGCGATAACTGAGGATTAGCCCAGTGTACCATTACAACTCCAGTGGCCGACATGGTCCTCAACTGGCAGTCGCCTGTGTCCGCTGGAAACACAGGCCTGTTTCCATGAGAACTGTCAGAACTGCTCGTAACGCCTCTGCTGAACCAGCTGCCAGCCCCCCCCCAACTCCACTGCACCACTCTTCTAGGGTTTACCATTCATCTGTTGCTGCCGACACCCCAGAAGTCCTTCATGTCATGCAGGGGGGCCGAGCAGAAACTGGTACGTTGATGTGAAGTTTTGTGGCGGTGAAGGAGAGAGAAGCTCTGCTGAGGTCTCCTGGGTGACTTACTCTTCCTCTCAAAGCTGTCTGCCTGCCTGCCTGCTCTAATTTTAGCCGTGGAGCTGTGAGCAGCATAGTGATGACGGCCATCTTTACTCTCCACTAAAAGGCATCTGTGAATGCCAAAAAGGGAGGTTAAACCTGGTTGGTCAAAGAAGAGTCATTGTGGTTGAGAGGATCTCACTTATGTTATATGACAGTATAATATATAACAATATGTATAATCTTTTTTTCTTTTTTTCTTTTACCAGTAACCAATAGTGCCTCGCAGTACATATCTGTCTCCAGTGCCCTTTAAATCAAAGACGATACTCATTCAGAAACTGGATCCATGTGTTTTTGCTGCTGTACAAGCACCACTCCCCACAGAAGCTGACAAACTGTTCATGTGGCAGCTGGTTTGAATGGAGATGCTCTCACATACACACACACACAGAGAGTCAGGCACAGGTAGTACATACAGCAGCAGTAACATCATCCACACAGACAGCCCTGCTAGAGACAGACAGACAGACAGGTGTTGGCCAGCAGCAGCGGCGGCGGTGCCCTGGTGATGTGCTGCACAGACTGCACGCAGCCTGAAAAGAGCTAGTGCAGTAGAAGCGTGTACTGACCTGCGGCTCCCATGGCTGAACAGGGAAAGAGGCAGCTGCTTTATCCACGGACAAAAGGAGAGCAGTGGAGGGGGAGTCCCCCCTGCACAGGAGGGGATGGGCCAGAGCCACGCCAGCAAATCAGCACAAGGGGAGGAGGGAGGGAGGCAGGGGGGGACGTCTGTGGGGTGCGGTTGCCAAAGAACCACATTGCAATCCAGCACACACACACACACATGCACCACCATACATACAAACACACTCTCTCCTCTCTTTCTCTCTCTGAGCCCTTTTATGCTCAGGCTTTTAAACATAGAGAACCAAGCAGGGTCTAAAATACAAGTCAGTGCGTCAAAGTAAAAAAAAAAAAAACCAGTGTATTCCTATTGTTTAAGGTCTCCATCATATATCTGCAGCAGCCTCAGTGGACCAGTGTAAAATCACATGCTAAACAATGGAACAGACTGATGCCATGTTCTCCGGCTCCATCAAAACGCTTTGGTGGCAAGGCTTGGCCTAGCACCTGCCTGATGCAGTTACCATAGTTACCATGCTCCATTTTCTCCCCACCGCTTGCTGGGAGATGGAGAGAGGGAGCAAGGGAGGGGCCGACAGAAGAAGCAGAGGAGGGAGGGATGAAGGGGGTTGAAGAGCGTTTCCTTTGGGAATGGTGAGATTCATT
Organism: Paralichthys olivaceus; assembly: GCF_024713975.1. Taxonomy (NCBI): domain Eukaryota; kingdom Metazoa; phylum Chordata; class Actinopteri; order Pleuronectiformes; family Paralichthyidae; genus Paralichthys; species Paralichthys olivaceus. Next base: position 14,710,365 of record NC_091104.1, on the reverse strand, counting down.
TGTCTCTGAATCTGGGGAATCAGCGACACATAATGTGTCTCAATACACATGAAGTCAGCCACTCCCTTTATTGTGGAGCACAAAGGGACAAAGGCAGGTTTAAAACAAGACCTGTCTGTTATCACGTCTGAGAAACTTGGGAAAGAAGGGACAAATGAAGGGTTTAAAAACATGAACTGATTGGGTTAGATCACGAAAATAGATAGATTTTGCAAAATGTTAAACTGATTTCTGGCTGTTTAAGCAGCCAAATTGTTTAAACTATATGACAGTAGGGATGACGTGTGTAATAAGGCACCAAATATAGAAAAAACGTAAGCAATAGTTATTTGCTCAACCTCATAGACGATAGTTTTATGTCAGGCCTCAGGACATGAACACATCCTAAACACAGGATGTGGAATCAGAGCAGGTCCAAATACTGTTTGTTCTTCCCTGATGTTCAGCATGTACACCCTGAGCGAGATCCAGAGCAAATGATCAACCCCAGTGACAATGATATGATTCCCCCCTCCTACTTTTCTGTAGTGAAACTAGTTTAGCCTGACCTCGTTAAATCACTGCAGACGTCCACGTGGCCTCAAACAAGCCGTCAGACTGAGCAAACATGCACAGGGACTTTAACAGCTGGGATTCACACTAAGTGAATGAAACTTAGACTTGCTCATTTCAACTTCATGAAGGACATCAATGTCTAATTTATAGTTACAGGGATAGTTTGGATTTTTTGTAAACGGTGCAAGTTTCTCCTCTGATATTGATGCATGAATGATTGGCAGAATTTCCAAACAGTTACTGTATATATCAGAAAATAACAGATATGAAAAGTAGTGAATGGAGCTAATAACAAAAACACTATCATAGATACGTAAAGGTTTAGCTGTCCATCATTCAACGACGCCTGTAATATTTCCACTGCTTCATTCTCTTCTATATCATTTTAATAGTTCTAAAAACACATCACAGGTCTACCACTGAGTAGAAACCATACTGTTTGTTTATATTTAAGAAAATCTGAACTGCTCATCTCTCTATGAACTATTTAAGAGTTTGATTCTGCCTCATAACAATGACACACTGATCTGAAACCTCAACTGAACCTCTGACTACAGCATGACGAGACAGGTTCTGCTGCAGCCATTCAATATTTATTAAGAAAACGTCTGTTTATCTAATTATCTGCGAGGCTTTGTGACACATTATGACATCCCAATGATTTAGAACTTAATTTAATTGATGAACACACTACAGAGCAGAGGATAGAGATATTTATATAAAACCTGCTGGCTGCTATGTGTCATACTGATTCCTAAAAATGTAATTACAAGCTTGCCTCATTTTTGAAACATCCCTTTTCTGGTGGCAGTGATTCAGTTCTGAGCAATGAGAATGACTAAACAAAAATGACTACAGCTTTCAGGGTGATGCACAAAAAGAGCAGACAGTGAATCTGCACAGTGTCATCCTGCTCTGTCCTGACTGTCTCAGCTTAAAATGATACATTCCTAATGTCATGGACAGATCCCATCAGCTTACACCATCACATTACACAGTCTAAGGCCAAATGAAATGGAGAATGACTCAGTAGAATGACAACAAATGTTGGTTTGTTATCGAGGCGTTTCGTACATCCACAGTCTGACTGCTGAGCTACACAGTCTCTGTTGGGACACAGTAAATGGACCGTTCTATCCCACTTTCCCTGCTACAAACTTAAGATAATACAGCACAACCAGTGTGGAGGAAGGGACGCCATTTTCTCTCTTGGCCACTTCTCCGAGCCCTCCATGCTATAGAAACAGACAGACGGAGGATACTCTTCTCCCGGCCAAGTCTGCGCAAGGTGCTGTGGCAGCCGAGGAGATGGGGCTGATGTAATCAGAATGGGTGTGCCCTGGTTACCATGGAGAGAGTCTGTCAGTGCTGTCCGGATGCTGCGACTGCCTCATGACACAAAAGCAGAGCATACGCCATATATGATAATCAGCTCGGCTGCAAATGTGGGGAGGGTGATAACAATGACACGCCTTAGTCCACAACACCGGCGTCCATGTTAACATGCAGCCAAAACAGATGGCTCTCAGCAAGCTCGTGTGTATCAGCTTATTTTCCAAAACAGCCACCAGCGTCTCTCACCTCCTTGTTTTTCTCAGACACACACACATGCAGCTGAAAGGATCTGTCATCAGGGCGTCTCTGTGTGATAGGAGGAGCAGGTATACACTGCTGTTTGATGCTCCAGCACTTGACAAATACAATTACATAACAAATGAAAAGCACACACACACGACAACAAACCCAATAGTTTCATGAATATGTAACCCACATGCAGGATAGATAACGGTGCATCTCTCACAGCCACAACACACACAGACGATAGATGAGTGAGATCAACACAGTAAACACATCAGTACCCTGGCCCTTCCAGCTGCTCCAGGAGCTCTCCTTCTTCGTCATGTCTGCAGTGGCCTGCATGCTGGTGATCGATTATGTCCCTGCTCTCTCTTGTCTGTCTCTCTGTGGTCTCCGTTTTCTTCTTCGTGTCCCTGTCCCTGAAGCACCGACTCACTCACTCATCCCAGAAAGGCATGAATGGTCGAAAAGGGACGTGGGAGAGAGGCTGAGATGACAGAGAGGGAGGGAGGGAGGGAGGAAAAAAGGTTTCCAAGGTGCTGCCGGCTCGCGGAGCATGCAGACTGATGCTGAGGAGCGGCGCTGGGTAGAATAGAAGGAGCGGATGGGGGGAGAAAGTGCGTATGTATGTCTGTGTGTGTGTGCTGGGGGAGGAGGGGGAGTCAGAACGTAAACACCACACCACAGTCGCCGCTGCAGCAAACCATCCGTGCAATGATTGAGCCTAGGGGGGCAATAAGAGGGTGGGGGTTGATTATCGGAGGATAAGCTTTTTTCAAGGGAAGGTACACGAACTTTCACAATAACAACCCTAACAGAGCCTATTGCCATGACTGGTAATAGTGGGGGTTCAAGTGGTGGGAGAGTTGTCCCACATATGCTTTGATGAGATACCAAAGCAGGAGGATGCATTGTCATGTCTTTTCTAATGTGCTGTGCTGACGTCCCTTGCAGCTTGTTAATATAGTTGGTGTAATGAGTAATACAGGATACAAACGCATTGCAACAGAATGACAGCATCTTTACACATTATGTTTCCATAGATCTGTTTTTGGAGGCTGAACGTGGCCTGACTTGAGGCCATGTTGCTAAGGAAAAGTCTGGCAAACATCCAGCTCTGTTGTTTTTTATTTTTTTATTTTTTAGATGCAAGGTTGTAGCCAGAGATTCAAATAGCAATTTCCACTATGACCATGGGTAAATGAGGAGGCAAAGTGCCAGTACTTTAATAATTCATGTGGAGAGACAGTGCATTATAACACAATGCTCCTTGTTTAGTGCCTCCAGGATGTGTTTGTGCTTTATGATTCCCCCCTAGAATACATTTGTGATGCAATTGGGGCAGTAAAAAAAAAGGGTGATGAAGGATGCTCACAAGCTAATTGCAAAAAGGAAACAGCACAGTCACTGTGGTGTCAGCACTGAGCAGGACATAATTCCTGTATAGATCGGGGGGGGGGAGATATAACGCCCCCCTCTTGCAGACTGCCACACCTCACACCTTCTGCTCGGCGCAGACTTCACAGGCCTAAATGCCAAATACCAACCATGAGAGGGAAAAAAAAACCTCTGAACCATACTGAACATGCTCCCCATCACTGTTGCTATGGCAACTGGCATGGAAGTGCACAGGCCTTTAAAAACAGTATCTGCCCGTGTTCAATTGGAGCTGCAATGACAAAGGTGCAGTGCACCATCTAGTGGTGAAGAAAGAGTACACGTGACCTGGTTTTTGGCATTTCGAGAACCTTCTCACACTTTGAGTAAACAAAACAAGAGGTTTCATAATAAATCATGACAGCTTGTAAAATTGTATAGTTTACATATATTAGTCTGACTAGAGTGCATCAATAGCAGCAGGTATTGGGCAGCATACACCACAGAGGAACCAATGTAAACATGTATTCACATCATTGTGACACCCTGTATTTCTGTAAAATAATAATAATAATTAGATGCAGTCTTCAAAGCCCCAATGTAAGAGTGTGTCCAAATTCTGAAATCAGAAGATTATGTAAAACCATTGTTTACAAGGACAGAGAGAACAGAGCACAGCATCGTCTGCATTAACTCCTGCTGACAGCTAATCTGTCTTATCCAATTACAGAATGATAACAAGTGATGTAAGACATCAGGTGCTGTCAAGAAGCTGAACAACTTTCAGCTTCCTTCCAAAATATTACCAATTTTATACTTCTTGCTGTTTCCTCTAAAGGCAGAAAGTAATGTTTGGGTTCAGCGGTTGTCTTAGACATCAAGCTTTGCCAAACATGTGAATCAATGCATCCTCAATCCAATTAATTTTTCTTCAAACATACCACCAGGGGGAAGCAGACCTCAGAAGGGCACAACACAAGCACTTCCCATCCTCCACGTAAACACTCAGTGGAACATCCCATCTCTCTCTCTCTCCCCTTCTCTCTCTCTCTCTCTCTGCAATCCTTTTAACTTTCACAGCCTTGTAAACAAAACAACTCAACAGCACAACATGCAGGTAGATCCCAGACGGGAAAAACACAAGTAGCACATTAGTAATATGGTTAGAAATTTGCTTGCGATTATCTCTTGAGTATTTTTTCCTGATGGGTCAGTTTTCAAACACAAATACACATGCGATACCTCCTCCACTTGGGGATGACGACACATCAGCAGACACAATGCTACCTGCTCCTCAAGCTGACCACACTTATTCTGGAAAGCCACAACTCATGATGGCGGCTGATAAGCAGTAAGGTGAAACCGCTGCAACGATGAACAGATCACAGACATGATTTCTGTTGCTCTGATGTTTTTTTTTAACAGATATACAGTAGCAATGTTATTTCATATATTTTTGGCCTGAAGATAACTATGTATCCCTAAGAAAAGGGTTCTGGGGGAAAGAGAGTGATGAGATTTATATAACTAACCTTTTTGTTTGTTAAAACCCTCCAGGAACATTGATGCCCCAGGTTTTTCTAGGTCTCCTTTCCCTTCAGTGGTTTGCTTGTGAATGTTGTCCTGAAGGGGCTTCTCCAGTCGCACCTCTGGGGGTATGGCGGCAGTGGGGGGCTTGGGCTTGCTGGGGCGATCATCCTCTGTTTTCACTTGGGTCTTGACCTTTTCTGTGACCAGGGACTCGGCTGGCACGGCCTCAGTGGTGCTGCAGGGAGGGACAGAGCTGGAAACCAGGGGAGAGGCAGGGTTGACACCCTGTTTGGGGCCACTGAAGCCCTGCTCTCTCTTTGGGCTCTCCTCTGACGCAGACTCAATGAAGAGGTCACTGTCGAGCTCTGCCTCTCTTTCCTCTCTCAGAATGCTGTAGGCTGTGGGTGGAGCGTGGTTGCCTGCCAGGCCGAAACCACCCTTGGCGACCGGGGGATTGTCAAAGGGGTTGTTAGGCTGGCTGAAAGCACCCTTGCTTTTAGGTGGCTGGGCAAATGGATTACTACTGGCCTTGGGAGGCTCCTCAGACACCAGCTCGATCTCTGAGTCTCCAGACTCTGCACTGCTGCCATCAGGCTCCCTGCTGCCAGCCTTTATGCCGGGGCTGCTTTTGGAAGCTGCAGGCTTCACTGTGTCAGCCTTGAACATGTCATGGGAAGAGAATTCTTTCTCTGCTCACAGATAACAGCAGAGGAAAGTTGGTGTTAGTCTTCATTCACATTACAAACATACAGTGCCTGCACATATATCTGAAAGGTACGCTATGTCTTTTAGAAGTAACACAATCTTTCTCTTACAAATAAACTTGAGTCATCAGTAGTAAAAATCATCTTTGCTCAATTCAGGACACTCTATTTAATATTCTATACAACTATTAGCTCATGGTGGCCATTAGAGTTAGTAGTCATTTTTGTGTAACTGTCATTACTGAGGATTTTAAACACAACACCTGCTTCTATATCTGACCACATGACAGGGCATTGTGTGTGATTGTGTGTGTGTGTGCACTATGCCTACGTGTCGGTGAAGCATTGGGAGTGGAAGCAGGGCTCTCATCCTCTGGCTCTGATAGTGTAACAGTGGGAACCCCCTGCAAGCCCACACTCAGGACGTTTTCACGCTCAGACACACTGACTGCAGGAGGATGCTGTGGCTCGGCTGGAGGCTGGGACTCAGTCAGGGTGATCTTCACTGGGCTGGCTGTTTGGGGGGTGCCGCCTAGGTTTCGGTAAGAACGGTAGTCTGACAGCTCTTCATCAGAGGGCTCCTCCACATACGGGAAAGAGTGAGAGCCCAGCGCTGGACCTAGGTTCTCCTCTTCCTCTTCCTCCTCTTCATCCTCATCTCTTCCTTGGTAGTTGTCCATGTAGCTTCCCAGCAAGTCACGACCAGGCAAGCTCGTGTCCACCAGGCTGTGCGGAGGCCCCTGGAGCTGCTCATGGCGCTCATCTCCATGGCTGATGTCCATGTAGTTGTAGGATTCCGTCTTATCAGAGCTCATCACAGATTTTGGAATGTCATCAACCAGGTCAGAGGTCATCTTGGTGCTGGAGCTGAAGCTGTAGGTGTCAGTGGAGAAGTCGTTCAGAGCAGAGGAGCTGGTGGAGGACTTGGTGGGCTTCAAGTCTTCTGACAGGTAGGAGGACTCCCGGCTCGATGTGAAGCTCTGATTGGACAGCAGGGAAGTGTAGACATCACCGTCATCGTTCATAGGCTTCCTGAACAGGCCAGACATGGGGTCATCTGGAAAGAGGGAAAGATGTGACACTTAGTGAGAATAGGCACAAAAGATGATGGCAGCACCGTGCGTCACACGATCAAATCAGATCAACCTGTGCCTGAGCAGTTTGATTAATGAAAACATCCGTTTAAACAAGGCGATGTCTGAGCGGGCGCTGCTGCCAGGGAGCGAGGCTGTGGCACTGTGAGAGCAGCACAGACAGCCTGGGTACATGGCTGTGCAGATCAGTGAGGCAGCAGTAACAGAGGGTACTTGTACCCGCTGTGGGACAAAGGAGGATTGTTCAGACCCCGAAAAATTCACAGTGCCACAACCAGAGTCTGTTCTGAATCATGCAGGCAAAGAGCTTCCTGCAGACACATCACTAATCCTGCATCTCCCCTGACAATTTACACAAGCATGACAAGTATCATGAAAACAAACATGTAACATATGAAGAATATAGCTTATGTACAAGCCTCTCTAAAATCTAAATGGTTTAAGATCAGCTAGGCTAGGCTGACAGAACTGTTCAATGATACATGTATAGAATAAATATTTTATAACACCGTGCTACCCGCATGCTGGCACTCACACACACGAAACTAAAATAATTTACACTCATACAGTTGAAGTGTTAATGGTGTTTTAAATATACATCTGAGAATTAAAACTGTGTGTGCCCTGCTATGAAATATCACTCCACATCTCACTGAATTATTTGTTAGTGCTGACACATTAAAGCTGCTCACATTGCATATGACTTGCAAAACAGGAAGACGCTGATAGGAATGTTATTTTAAACCATCAGGTCAGAAGTCAAGGTCAAGTGAAGTATTCAGATTTGTTGACTTTACAGTCTTTCAACTAAAAAACCTCTTCAAGTTTTTCCATGAAATAAAAAAATACACACCCACACACAAACACACACTTTGTGCTGTGTACAAGTCAGAGTTCACACTTAGCTCCTCCTCCTCCTCTCTTGCCCAGCTTCTCCCAGGGCAGCGGTGCTGCTATAAATAGTTCGGGTCCAGCTGCTGGGCTGGATATGGGGGTGAGATTTTAAAATAGCAGCCTTGGGGTTAGCTGGAGGATGTAGACTGACAGAACATCGAACAAGTCAGGACGTCCCGTCCCTCCCTCCGCTTCCTCTAAAAGGTCCCACCACCCTTTCCTCCTGCTGTCCTTCCTCCTGCTGAACCCTGAGTCATTAACAATACATCATACTGCAGTACAATCACAGTACGGATGACTGGGACACAGGAGGAGGGGCGACGTGACATGGAGAAAAAGCAAGGTCCAAAATGCTCTCAGGCTTTAGGCGAACTTATATTCAACAGGATAACATATAATGGATCTGTCCATGGATCCAATGCAAAATAGATGGGCAGCTGTTGAGCCAAGTGCAGTTCAGTGACACGAGTGCCCTTGATGTACTGCTAAAGCAAACCGCTGTATAATCCTCTTAGTGTACTACCATCGCCTAGGTCCCATCAGCCATCACCCTGGCAACACCATCATAATCTAACACTGATTCACTGCACAAATACCTACTGTGCAGATGTGTGAAGCACTCAGAGCCACTACAAACTGTGAACAGAGTTGATCTCTGGCAGCACACCCCCTCTACCCCGCTCTACGCAACCACACAGATAAACTCACCAGCCGCAGCATAAGGCAACAATTAACAGGCTGGGGTGTTTGACTTTAACAGCCACAGTGAAGCTGCTGAGATGCTTGAGAAGTTGTTGAGTTGAGATTGAGGGAATTTTGTATGTGCCGATAAGGCATAGCACCCAGATTCTGGGGGAAAAAACATAAACCCCACCGGGCGGAAGCAAACGCTTTGCTGCACTCGGATGAGATTGGACGTGACAACAGAGGATTTCTCCCCTCACAATGTAGGCACAGAACATAATCATGTCAGTGAAAGTATGATGCAGTTAAATAAATAAGTCCTGGAGGATGTGCTACAAAGGGAGCAGTCCCTTTTGTTTTCCTCTATACAGCCACTGTGGCCCTGAAATTAATGCAGCCTGACAATCTGTGCTATGTCGAGGCATGGGCTCCTAATTACCAGGCCGAAGACAAAAACATGTGAGCACAGACAATATCAAAGGAGTCGAAGTTGCAAAATGAATACATCACAACTTCAAATCAAGGGCTTGTTTCTCAGTGTAGCAGCGCTTTACCCCTGTAGACTCTAACTGCGCCACAGCAGTTACTCAGAGTGGTTAAAGTGAACTAGAATGGACAGCACCCACCTCCACCAAGGCCCAATAGTCCCTTCATGAAACCACATTTAAATCCATTAGATCCGGATTTTGATTTGGATCTGCACCAAATCGCATAATAAATATCAGTCCCCTAAACATGTCAGATTTTTTTCCATCAAGATCCATGAATTATTCTCGGAGAAATCAACGAAAATGTTGAAAAATGTCCTTATAAACTAAAATGATTTAGATGATAGAGTGAGACGTTTTAACAAACAGTTGTATCTCACTGTCTTACTGAGACAGAAGAGGCCCCACAACAACAAACTGCCCTGACTTTTAAAGGATCTCAATCTCTTTCCCTCTGTGTTGTCCCAGAACAGGACATTCATTCCAGTGTTTCTGTTTAGCGCAGCAGCTACAGCACTGTAACAGACACATGACACCATCCATGACTCTGTTAACTGTGGTGTTCTCTTTCACTCCATGACCTTGTGAAAACCAATCCATCAAGACGTTCACTGCGCTCCTCTTTCAGTGTCATCTGTGTCTTTGACATTGAATAAAAAGCTGTAGCTTTATTGTTTTAGGAATATATAGTTATTCTTTGTGTAATACTTTGGCTTGACATGCAGCATTTTTTTTTAAATTTCTTTACCATTTGATGTTCAATCTATTATATATTTATATATATTGTTGATAGTATATAGAGGCACATATGCTGAAACCAGTGTTTTCTCCTTATACCACAATTTGCTATATTTTTGTTTGATAAATACTTTGTAGGGAAAGAGTCAAATGTTTGACATGACACAAAGAATAAAGCTCAGTAACTAGAGGAATTTTCTCATTGATATATTACTTTTGTTTTGTTGTATTTTATGGCGAAAATTGCAGCAGCTTGACACCTGAACATAAGTAACATAGCTGCAAACTGAAAGCTAATTTTTGACATATATGCTTTATATAGTCTCCTCCATGTATGTGATATAGTATCTGCTAAAGAAGTTCTTAGGAATAAATATGATACTAACAATAATAAGTTTTAATATTTACTATTTTCTATTTGTCTTTACAAAAGAACTGAGCCACAGTATAACTCCACTGGGAGTTGGTACAATTCAAAATTCCTATATTAAGTCTCTTTCTTATTTGTCACAGTTTGAAGACCCACTACAAGCCATTATGGTCTCTGTCTTTAAAAGCTTTGCTTATGATGTTTTTGTTCATTGCATATTGATTACAATATCCTTGGTTGTTAACTATCCCACTTTAATGTCAGTGTAGAAGAAGAAAATGGAGCAAACAAAGACGGCCTATACCGAGAGCTGAGGTACAACCAGACCACAAGCAGGGGTCGATAGGAGAACAGCTGTGCTGAAGGATACAGCTGCTCTGAGCTGCATTGATCCAAGACAATGAGGACATACAATTAGTGAAAAAATCGTCAGTGTATCCACCATTCTTTAAAAGAAATCACTGAAGGCCACACAGCACAAATGTTGTTCCAGCGGCTTTTGCAAAGGTAAATCAATCTTGAGATGGTTTAAAGGAAAGCTTATCTGTTATTATTCAGATTGTGAAGCTGTGGTTTGTACAGTACCTGTCTCACTGTATTGATCGTATTTTTCTTGCTCAGATGGAGCTTTATGGATGAATGGAGAGGATGTGGGAGGATCCAGACTGAGTGTCTCTACGCTGTCTGCTTTGGGTCAGAGCTGTCAATTTAGAGTAACTTTAGATTGGCATTTTTACTTTCATTGTTCAGACAGAATTTGGGATTAAAGAGTAAAGATGCTAGCAGGAAGGTGTTAATGCACAGGTCACAACAGCCTACACAAAACAAATACAGACCACACTTATTTGTAAGTGCATTTCCTGATAGTAGCTCTAATCCCATGAGCAGTTTTGCAATAGTCTGTTGGGGATTACTTCATACCCACAGACAAGAGAGCCGGACGTAGGCAGTGAGATCATAAACAGGACATATCACATTTCACATGCAGGGTTTTTAATTGTTCTTAGGGTGAACACGTGGGGGACAGACGGACATGTGAAATGATGATGTAATGATAATGCAGTGGAGCCTTTTGGGTTCAGCTTTTAGCTTGTATCCTTTAACATTTGCTAATTGGAACCAAGGACGGATGAAGATGAATGAGATTGTAAATCCGGCAGGTGCATTGAGATGAGGCCCAAAACCTTCTGGAGGAGCAGTAATATATATATTACATTTATAAGATGCTGGATAAGACAGGTAGTGGACCTGCCAGATGACCTCTGCCTTTGTCGGAGGAAGATTGTAAACAGAAAGTATCGTGGAAGGAAGGACGGTTCTTTGTGTTTCCAGTTTTTCCTCCTCCGACAGCCTGGTCATTTGAACTATCAGGCCTTCCCATCACAGCCCCGCCTCTCTCGCCATTAAGCTGTCCCCCTCCTCCCCCTCCTTCTCATCCTCCACTGTATTATCTTGCATCTTTATCATCTCGTCTGAAAGGACCTAGCACCGACAGCCCGCGCCCCCCCCCCGGGAACAGGAGCAGAGCTCTCACCAGCTAAAGACACAAATGCACTACGCCTGCTTATGAAGTCCAGCAGAGTCCACTAAGTGCTTTTCTCTATCTGAAAGATGTGGAAAAGACTAAGCCAGACAATCGCTGTCTCATTCTTGTTGCTGATGACGTGCTGAAATGGAGAAAGACTTGAGTCTAATCCACCTACCGGGCACTGGATTGTGGGAAAAAAAGGTTCCTCTTGATTCATGGACTTTTTCTGGACATGATGAAGTGACCATTAAAATAGCACATGAGTTATTTGAAAAAACAGAAGGATGTCAAAATGTGGTGTCACTGTTTCTGCACAGAATGCACTTAGTTGTTTTCTTATATGGCAGAAAGCAGGGAAGAGCTCCTACAATACATCTGCTGAAAATAACCTCTACTGTGGGGTTTTCACAACACATCAGATGCCGCAGCATCTTCCACAACTCTCTCTTTCTCTCTCTCTCTCACGCCTCTTGAAGTATTCACAGTGGGAAACTTCTGAGAATAAAAAGAGGCTCTACTGTACATTGCTGTCTGATCCGAGGCTCGACGCTCTGCCCTGTGGTAATTGAATAACGCTGAAATCAGCATCTATTGGGGTCCTGTGGGTAGATCACTGTTGTGAACAAGATTATGACAGGCACGTATCGATTACTTAAGAGAGGCAATTCTAGACGTCTTGAGAAGATAGTTTTTCACTGTTCGTGCTCTTCAAAAGGCCAAACTTCTTCTTTCTCTGACCTCACCAGAATAAATGTTCTCCACCAGGAAAGCAGAGAAGGACAGTGTGTTACAGCGAGGAGGGGTTATTAGTGAATGTGTTTGACAAAGATCAGAAGAGACGACAAGACGTCTGGTCAAGAGGAGGATGTCCACTCTGGCCTGAACGATGTGATGAGATCTGCAACGTTCCCACCAAGAACAAAAGTGACAGAAGGATTTACATCACAGCTACGCAGCGGGAGCCGCAGCTATAGGAGAAGATTATTCTTTCCTCTGTTAGGAATCAAAACATCGTCTGTGTGTGCGTGATTGTCTGTGTGTAACTGAGCTTGCGTGGTACTCTATTGTGAAGGTGGACAATGTGCTTTGTTTACTTTTTGTGTGAGTGCAAACACTGATTAGCCAGTTATTAATTCACATCTATTTTTCACACAGGCTGCTTCAAGGGGATCAATTTTAGTTTTCATATGTTATCTAAATATTGCAATGGCTTTAATTCCCATTGCAACACATTAAGCTTTGGATGTTTCGCTTCTGCTTTCATGTCAAAATCTGCGTCTCAGTGAATTTGTTCATTTTTTGTGTTCAATAATGCTCTTGTGCTTTAAGGTGTTTAAAAAGAACAGTTTTTTCTTTATTGTTTTCATTCTCCAGCAAAACGAAAGAGGCCTGACGAGCAAAGAAACGAAACTAGGTGTCGTTTTTTTTTCTTCCTTTTTTTTAACATTATCTCATGAATTTTTCAGTGAATTCGTGAATGAAAGTGCACGGCTCCAGTTTTGCTCGCCAAGCGAATAGTGAGGCCTGTTTCTTCAGGATTAAAAATAGCAGCATGAGCCGAGTGTGCTGGGGAGGGAGACGGACTTAGAACTGAGGTGATTTTCCCACAAAAACACATGCCTCCCAGCATCCAGTATATAAAAATATCATCATCTGAATATCCTGAAAAACAGCGATGCAGGAATCTCACATCATACATGCTGCTTCCTACTTCCGGACTAAAACAAAATCTGTTTGGTAAAATGTGTCTTTAGTGATAGAAGTCCAGGATTAATTTATTTTTTAATCCATTCACTGGCTATGAAAGCAACAGGGGGTTTAGGTCCATAATCTATTTATCATCCCCTTACACCATCATATCAAAAATATAAGTTTTCTAATACATACAGGCCTGTATGGGGGACGGGCACTGAAGTTGCAACAGGCTACTGCATCTCATCTTACAGACTCTAATATCATCAGGTGGAAAAACATGGGGTCATAGGGCTGGGTGATAAAACTATATAAATAATGATCCCAATCTAGTTTTCATCATTAGAAATATAACAAAGGTTTATTAAAATGGATCTAACGTTATACTTTGTGCAAGCACAGTGAGGAGGTGCAGGGTATGACGTGATTTATCTACCTCAGATTTGTGTTTGGCCACATCTCCCTTTGACTTGGTTTGATGTTTATATGTTTTGATGTGGTTTTAGTAATGAAACATCTGAAAAATCTCAATTGTGTCTTATACTTTTTCACTTTGCTTACATAATGGCAAGTATTGAACCTTGTTGGCGATATGGCCAAAAACTATCGAGGTAAAAATGCTCACATCAGTCGATATCACTAATCCCCATGACTATTATATCTTTAAAGTCTGCTTTATGCTCCTGAGTGAAGGTTGAGCTTTTAACTCTTCTTTATGGACACAGTTGCCAAACAGCAAAACATTTTACAAATCAGAGGTAGATCAATAATGTGTAAAACCTCCTCACTGTGCATCTGTGGATAAATATACATCGTTTTATATCTCCGGATGAACATTACATTGCTATAATTCTGGATGTTGTGTTATTGCCCTGCCCTTCCCTTCAGCCTCAGTGTGGTCACAGCTGTTTTACCGTCACCCCATGGAAGTTACTCGCCAGACATCTTTGCTCCTGTGTTTTCAAACGCAGAAGTTTTGACAGCTCGTCTGTCTCTGGATCCAAACCTGGGACAAATGGACCCGGCTGCTTCTCTCTGTCCGTGTTTACTTCTAAAATGCCGGCCGGCGTCTGGCCCGTTAACAGCGGGGAATCAACCCCTGATGTGTGACTCAAACACAGCAGATCGGTAAATAATGAGTCATTAAGTGCGACTTTTACCTGTGGATGCAGTCTCCATAGCAACGGGAGGCCTTTTCCCGTAGTCCTGGTGACGGGGTTGGAATTGTTGAGCCGGGTCGTCGGTCGCCGCGTCGCCGCCTCGCGCCTTCGCATCCCCGCGGAGCTCGTCGAACCGGGTCGCCGTGTTCCCGAACAGGCCGTTCCTCTCGTAGTCGTCCCCGAACCACTTTCCCTCCGGGCCGAGCTCCTCACCGGGCTGAGCGGACATGTTGCTGTTCGTGCCCCTTGTTTGTCTGTCGGACTGAATAAACACGAGCCGCTGAGCTCCTTCCTCTTCACCTCCTCCTCCTCCTCTTCCACCGGACTGTAAATGAGCGTCTGCGCTGGGATGGGTGACGGAGACAAACACACAGGCACGCAGTCACTCACGCAATGCAGCTCCCGGATGGCGCCTGTAGCCGCCGTGGACGCTGATGCGGTGCGTTGCGGTGTCGTCGGTGCTCCGGCGGGTCGGTGGCGGAGGAGTGAGCTTTATTGTTTTAGTTCAGTGCTCCGGTAATGACGTCACGGTGTCCGTCGACACTTTATTTGGGGCAGAGTCAGACGCGGGAGACGTTGTGTCATCACAACAAACCGAGAGACACCGACTGAGAGACAATCACGAATTCAACTTAGAGGAGACAGAGAAATCACAGACCACATGCGAACCAGTGGAATCCTGGGCTGTGGTAGATCAGCGGGATTAAAGCAGCGGGGTTTCTATCTCAATCACCCGAGTTGAAAATGTTTCTGTGCCCGTGTGTTTTTATTTTAATGTCTGACTTTTTAAAATAAACCACATTTTATTTATTCTTCTGTGATCCTCTGATGAATCACCTGGCAGCGTGGCGCCCTCGTGCGGCGATTCAAAGTACGACCAAGACCTCAAAGTTTCCAAGATGGCTCCCTAGCAACCAGACTCCCCCTGCCTGGCAACATTCTGATGCCAAACATCTCTGCGCACCGATGGGCCCGAGCCGCGGTGTGTTTCAAAAAGTAGAGGAGTCGTTTGTCCGGAGGGAAATGGTGTCAGTTGTATTTGAATGTCAACATTTTCATTTACGTTAATCCGGATTTTTCTTGGCAATTCACTGACGTGAGCTCACAGGTAAAGTATCTGCACCCTGTGTTGCTAGGTAGTAGCATAACTAGCATGGATGTGTGGAGTTTAGTGGTTTAGCTCACTAGCATGTCATTAGCAACAGGTTACACTAACTGTCACGTCGTTTCCTTCCCTCGGTAGAATACATTCGAGCTTGTGCTCTGTCAAGCTGCAGATTAATTCACGACAGAAACAACATGATGCTCAGTGACAAACTGAAGCAGCGCGGCGACGAGGACGCGATCAATGAACTGGTCAGTGTGAAACTTTCCCTCTTTACAGACACTGTTCAAGTCAATGTCCAGGTTTTAACAACAACACTCACATGCTGCTAAAGCCTCAGTCCAACAGCTGAGGGTTGTCACTGTGTGTTTCAGATGTGCGAAGACTCCAGGTCATGGCATCTTCAGGAGTTGTACATGTGTATATAATAATATGGCTCATAATAATAAAACATAGTATTCATAGCACCTAACTAGATAAGGTTAGAAAGGGCTTTAATATCTAGGACTAAAACAACACAGATCAAAACAAAACCAAACAAAAATAAGGATATGTATATATAATATTTAAACATCCATTTAAAGCATTAAAGGCTTTCCAATGAAATATATGTTTTCAGCAATGATTTGAAAACAGGTGAAGTCTAATCTCAGGCAGGATATTCCAACGCCTCGGGGTGATGGCTAAAGCCTGGTCACCCTCAGTTACCATCCGTAGAACTACTAGCTAGTGTTGGTTGCAAGATCTTAAATTACTGCTTGGATCAGAGGGAGTTAGTAGAATATAACTAGGGATCAGACTGTGCTGAGCTTTAAACAAATCTTTCAATCCTTGATTTATGGTTAACAAGCAAGTCCAGTTGGCTGTGTACAAGTACAACTCCTGAAGACCCTATGTTTCTCCTTTCACTCTTTTTTTAATCATTATAAAACATCATTTCAACAGTGTTTGGCCAATGGAGTATGTTATGAAAAAATCGCGCAAGAAGGAGGCAACATCAGCTCCCTGGAGATCTTCTTCTCTGGTTTCCCCCGTATGGTTGGCCTCTCTTTCTTCCCAAGGCTCACCCAGCTCACCATCGTGGGCCAGGACATTAAACACATAGAAGGTCTGGAGTGTTGTCCTCTGCTCCGAGAGCTCTGGGTCGTCCAGTGCCATCTGACAGTAAGTTTGATATGCTAAGATTTCTATATAACAAATACTGATAACAATAAATAGTCTTGATTAACAAGGGTTTATATTGTGAATTATTGCATCTTACTGTTTTACTGCAACGGCTCTTAAACACCATAGACTGTTAACACAATTTTACCCTCTGGTATTTTAAACAAACACTTGCACACGTGGACCATCATTTATGGTTCATAGTTGAAGAACAACAATATCCTGGGTAAGTGAATTGTACAGCATAACACGCCTAACAATATTTTGTCCCATCCTCTCTGTATTGTAGGAAATATCTGGACTAGAGAACTGTGCACAACTGGAGAAACTCTATCTTTATGACAATCAAATCTGTGCAATCAACAATTTAGAACAGCAGATCAACCTAGAAGTCCTGTGGCTTAACAATAACTGCATAAGTCGCATACAGGTTTGGGCCCTATCTGTCTATGTCTGTCCATGTGTCTGTCTGTGATCTATTAACTTATGCTATTTATTGATTGATTTAGCTTAATAAAAATGCATTTTTACCAATATCAGTTACTTAATATGAGGCATTCATATGTATGAATTTGTATGTTTTGTCAAATCTGCACTCTCTATTTTTGATCATCTGACTGTTAATGTGTGTGTTGTTATTTTCTAAAGGGCCTGGACACGCTTCAAAACCTTAAAGAACTAAACCTTGCCGACAACATTATTGAAAAGATTGGTAGGTTGGAATCCTTTTTATTTTCTTTGCCAAGTTTGATTGTGATTTTGTGAGCATTTTAAAAGAAAACACATAATAATCAAATCATTTTCAACATCTTTTCAGGGCACAGCCTTGATCCTAATGTCGGCCTTCAAAATCTTAATCTGTCCGGGAACGGGATTCGCTCTTTTAAGGTAAGATAAAAAAACATAACTATGCCTTTGAAAGTCCCTCAGTAAAAAGTTTCCATACTTATTTTGTCAAATCTTATTAAAGTCCTTGGTCTGAAAAAGGGGGCATTTCTAAATTCTTGTGAAATGTTGAGGCCGTGCTCAGTTCACATTTTTAATCATTCTTACAATGTGCTGGATGCATCAGTCCTTCATTGAGGTATTGAGCAGTATAATTTCCCTTTTTGTCATTATTGATTCAATGATATACTTTTATGATCATGAAATTAATCTTAACACACCACGTAAGGCAGTTGTAGGGGTTAGAAACGTATACATTCCCAACATTCTGCGACTTATACGCTCATGCAGAACATTTAGACTGGATTATTGTCTTCTTCAGGGTCGTCCTGATAGGGAACACGAAACGTTTTGTGGCTCTAACTTTGATTGGATGAACACCTTAGATGATATTACTGTAATCCTCCTTTTGTCCTCCCACAGCTTGACTTTAAAGAATATTATAATTTTCACCAGGTGTAAAGTATATTGAACTAACTGTAGTTAAGGTGAAGTGTTTCTCAGTTTGTCAAAGTAGATGTTCTTTTGCTCCAATGGGAGAGTTTTCTAATATTTGGACTTGTTCAGTGTGCAGCAAACATGAGAGGGGCTACAGCTGTTAAAGCATCCACCAATTAAATTCAGTGTTTCATTGTATAGAATTTATATTCATGTTGTATGAGATTGTATCATCACCTCTTTCTAATGTCTACATTTATATAGCTTCAGAAAACGTACAATGAAATTTATAAAAATCCCAGACAAATCCCTTAAATCCGCAGATGAATAAATATATGAACTTTATATGCGATGTTTACATACGCTATTTGTTTAAAAATGGGAAAGATTTCCAAATTAGAGACCTTTTCATTCCTCCTTTAGAACTAACCTGCTTAAGATGGACATATAACCTTGTCCTCTAACTTGCCTTTGTGTTCTGTGGTTGCAACAGGAGCTGACCCGGCTAGCCGGCTTACCCCATCTGAGAGAGCTATCGCTGAGAGACCCCACATCAACCCCAAACCCAGTGTGTCTGCTGTGTAACTATGTGATACACGTTCTGTACCACATGCCAGGCCTCCAGCGACTTGACACCTACGTCGTCTCGAGCAAACAAGTCAAAGAAGTTGCTGAGGTATTGAGACGATCAGGACCCTTTACTCTGTCACAGACCAGTGTAATTGACACGATAATGAGTTGCACTGACATTTTTTGTGTCCTTTTGGATTTTTTTACCACACAGTTTAAGCTTGTGCTTTTCTCTGTCAGTCCACAGTCTTGAAGAAAATGATGTACTACAACATGCGAGTACACACTGCTCATAGGAACCTGGAAGAGACCCGGTTAAGTCTGATCGAGAGGAAGAAAACTCTGCTCCAGTTACCTGAGGAATGTGTCAGGACACTGAGTCATGCCCTCAGAAATGTATGTAGAGTACAGTAAGTTATCAAGCTGACATACCCAGCTGTAACTGTGTAAAGTGAAGAGGGTTGTTGTCTCTTGTGCACATCACCAGCTTGAACGTGAGCTCTCCAAGGTGCTGCCTGCTTGTAAGAAGTCTGCTTGCACATTGGACGATGCACCAGGAGGACCGACCCACCCAGTGGACGGTTCATCCAACAGATGGGATCCACCCACTGACGTCAGTTGTGATCCCACCATGGAGCCAAAAATACGCATCAAGATAGAAGCACTGAGGGAGAGACTGACACTATGGACGAGGAGGCTGAATGAGTTAGTTTGTAAACTTGGATAGTCTAAAGAGAGAATTTGACAATTTAATATCATGCAGTACAGTACTTTCTTTTTATAAGTGTCTGAGCATGAAGTTAGTGATGAAACATTAAAAATAATATTCCTTCTTATAAATTCAGGATTGAAGCTTCTCATGAGAGAGATTTGGCTCAAGCCACAAACATGATGGAATACACAATCCAGTTTCTGCTGATGGAGCTTGAAAGTGTTGGAAATATTCGATTGGAGGAGGGCAGCTCCACGGACCCTTGGTAACTATTTGGTATCATTGTTTGCACTTACGACATCATGTAATTTACCGTCAAAGAGTTGAAGTTTACCTTTTTTTTCTGCCTTGTGTGCAACAGGTTTAATTCCTCATGCGACCTCCTCCTTTCCCGCTTCTCACACTCAGACTTCAGGGTTCACGGCATCACTGGCATTAAGATCGATAGAGTTATCCGCATCTTCAACAGCGCCTTGAGGTTTCGCTTCGAGGACAAACTTCACAGCCTGCTCGCCAGCGAAGACGCTCTTATCCATTCACAGTAAGTGAAATTAGACTGTGATGAAAAATGATGAAAACTAGATTTAGAGAGACATGTTAGTTGTGTTATTATCCCTACTTCCAGCACCACCAGGTAGCTCTGTAAGTCTTATGTGAACTTTTGAAGCAGGAATTACAGACGTCGGCTGGAGCACTTGTTCTACGTCGTTGACCCTGAAGAAAACAATGCGATGGAAGAAATTTTGTGTATTCTGGAGGAGGGCTTTAAATCTGCAGAACAATATAAGGTGTGTATACTGTTGTAATTGTTAGTTCAACACATCCCATCACCCAGAACATATCCAACTGAGCAAGAGAAAAATTAAATATGGTACATAATAGTGTAGTCAGTCAACAACTCTACAGTACACCTTTATAACTGATACACTAAACAGCCTGTGCAAAAAATGAATTCCCTCAAAAATGTTTTTTATTTCAGCAGAATGAGTAGAAGGAAGGGAAATTTTACAGCAGAGTGTTCTACAATATAACAGAATAAATCGTTGGTTATGTTATTTTCACAATTCAAACTCTGACTTTTTACCACTTTGAATTCAATTTAGACCTCAGGGAAAGAGGGTGGTATACCTCTATCCAACAGCTTGAGTGTGACTGAACAGCCCAGAATCGAACACACTCTGCGACAGGCCAGCCAACCTGACTGTAAGCACAGTATGGATCCAGTCCCATTCAGGCATGGTGGGTTAGTTTTTCTCACAGTTTTGTATCCTTTTATTGTCTCGAGAAGACTTAAAAGCTTGCTTGTATTTGCTTGGCCTGTAGGTCAGATTATTATTTCCAAAGTGTACGTGGGTCACAGCATGCCTGTCCGAGAGGGAGATCCAGTTGACAGAAGCAGCCATCATAGAGTCTGCTCTGTATACCGCAATGTGGACACTAAGCACAGATCTGCAACGAGCGATGGTATGTGGCATATCAAGAGGGATGAAAAGAATTATTTCTCAGTCAGTAGTTGCACAGTGTCATCGTGTCTCTGTGTGTTTTTCATTCAGAGAGACCTCGCTCCTCCAAAACACACACTGGTCCTGAGTGCAGCCCCAGGCGGAGACAGTGGTTTGTGTTTGACCGTGAACTCGTCTTGCCTGAGTACCTTGTATATTTTCAATATGTAACTGAGGTAATTAATGAATTCATGTATTTATTTCATTAACATGTAAAATGCTGCATGTAGCATACATCCCCTTTAGAGTGTTTGATGGTGATAAAATTATGCAAAACTGAAACCTTTTTGAGCTTCCCTTGGTATTCCAAATTAACATAACGAAGACTGCCTTGAAGATTTCAGCAGTTCATTTGAACTTAAGCTTTCAATTTGAGCAAAAATTGACAACACAAAAACACTGAATTGAGGCTTTTAACTAAATGTAAGAGTTTGGTAAAACCCTCTTTCACTCTATGTTGTTATTATCCTCATTTTGTGACTACTGGCTGCACACTCTTTAGAAACGATTATAAACCATACTTTCGAAAAATGTTGAACTTAACCAGCAGTTTACATACTTTTGATATGTTTTTATCAGAAACTAGAAGAACCTGCATCACCAGAACACAGCAAAGACAGAGATGAAACTTCCAACATCCTTTTGGACAAGGAAGTCCTCAACATGGAACCTGTGCTCAAACCGCAGCCTAAGTTGTTGAGCTTGGATGACAAAATTCTGCTTGATGTGGCCAGAGCTAACGTCCTGAGTCAGATCACTGTAAGTATGATGGGTTTTCACACAATGGCTTGATTTTTGAGCCATTTTCATATTTTAATAATAAAACGTCTTTAATGTTCTGAATCTCCAGGTACTGAACCTTCATGGTAACAGTCTGAGCAAGATAAAGGAGATTTCCTGCCTAACAGCTCTGCGGCATCTCACCATCAGCTTCAATGAGTTCACACGCCTCGATGACATTTCTCACATGGTGGGAGTGATGATAGGAAAATGCGCTATTGAGCTTAAAATAAACAGTGTGCCATAAGAAACATCATCAATTATCTTTCCAATATCACAGCCTAACCTTGAGTTTTTGGATGCGAGCTACAACCACCTGGTGGCCCTCGAGGGGCTGAGGGGGTTGGGACGACTCAAACAGCTCGATGTGCGGTGGAACCAGTTGACCAAAGCCAGAGAAGATGCTGCAGTTTTAAGAAAACACACACCTGCTCTTCTGAAGCTTGACACCAGATACAACCCTTGGAACAGAGTATGTGCTGAAACCTAAATAATATAGCTCAAAATACTAAATCCATAATTAGTGGATGGTATATGCTGCTTCTGTGCGTGACCTGAAATAACAGTTGTTGTTTAAGGCATCATGAGGAGGTATAAAGTGAAGCTGTGTTTGTACTTCCAGCGGGAGACAGTCAGAACGACCATACTGGGACGTCTAACAACACTCACACACCTTGATGATCTGATGGTCACAGAGGAGGAGGCTGCTGATGCTGTTGCCATGGCTGCAGATTCCAAAATTAACCAGGTGGGAATTTCACACATATCAGTTTATATATACAGATGCTAAATATACATTTTCTTTTTACTGGTCCTTGTCAAGGTTGTAATGGTTACATGCTCCAGAGATGGTTATTTATTCTATGTGAATATCTATAAAGGTAGAATTTTCTGTAAATCGGTCAAGGCTGTTTTCTCTCTGCTCTCAGGCATCTCTTCTGGCTCACTCACGCACTAACACTAATCGACCCCGAAGTCTCAGCCTGCTATCGACAGCTCAGCTCCTCTGTCTTCTCAATCCAGCACCATGGGGGCTCAGCCAGGAGCTGGAGCCAGACTGGACAGCAATGGTGAGCTTCAGCATGTGGGTGTCTCTGTAAACGAGAGTGCTATATGAAGGCAGCTGGACTTGCTTGAGGTACTTGAAGACATTTCATCTTTAATAAGATAAAAAAAAACTCTCCTTGGATGAGTTTCTAAAAGACTCTCAAAGTGTTTACAGCTCTGCAAGAGGTTCAATACTTGGGACTCTGAACTAGCACTAAAGAGAGGTTTCAGAAAAGAAGGGAAATATCTTCCAGAACCTCAAAAAAGTCTAGTTTCTTTCATTTAGCCCTTAGATATACAACGAGCTGGAGGACTGAGAATCGTCTCTATGATTTCTAAAAATGCATTTGTTAAGTTTTCAGAAATGCTTCCTCCAGGGAGTTTTGTAGTTGATGATTCCTCAACAAATTTGACACGCAGAGCCAAAACTAATCTTTATGTATATTCTTTATGTGGTATATTAAAGAGAAAAAGTACAAACACTCCATGTGCAACATGCAACCTGTGACCTGCTTGGAACTAAAAACTATTTTGATTTAAAGTGCAATGTATGTTTGACAACTTTAATCATTTATGCATTTTATGTGTTTATGACCTGACCAGCTCACAGCCCTGAACCTTGACAGCCAGAGGATTTCCAAGCTGATGAATCTGAATAAGCTGGTAAACCTGCGCTGGGCCTCCTTTAATGACAACGACATCTCTAAGCTGGAGGGACTGCAGAGTTGCCTGAAGCTGGAGGAGCTTTCTCTCAACAACAACAGAATCAGCACGCTCAGTGGTCAGTCACACTGTCAACACTTTTATTATACAATATATACATATATGTTGTGTGTTGGTTGTTTCAGCCCCACAACACAGTAGCCATCACGTTATGTCTTTGCTCTTATGTTTCTTTAGGCCTGTCAAAACTGCTTTGCCTAAATAAACTGAGTGTAGATGGGAATCAGCTCTCTACTCTGGATGCTTCAGTTCTCGATCAGCTTCCCAACCTGACCTTTCTGTCTGTGGAGAACAACTGCATCAGTTCCCTGCATGGCATCCAGAGGGTTCGCTCCCTGCTCGAACTCTATATTGGCAACAACCAGATCTCTACACCACGAGACATCTACTATCTAAAGGCAAGAACTTTATCAACAGAAACATATCCTTACCCTATGACATGGGAAAGAAATACGTGCTGAATGATTTTTCCTACTTTTTTATCATGTTGTTTTAACCCATCTACTGCATCTTATTTTCAGGGACTGTCCAACCTCATCATTCTGGATCTTTATAGGAATCCTTTAGTGGAGAAACTAGAGAACTATCGGATATATATGGTGTTCCACCTGTCCTCGCTGAAAGCTCTGGACGGGACTGCAGTCGTACGTGCTACAATGAGCGACCAATTCAAGCGTTTAGATATTGAAGTAATGTAATTATAATTAGTGTTTTGTATGTGCTGTTGTTTTCTCAAGGAAGTAATTGAGTCTGAAAGTGCAAAGGACATGTTTGGAGGAAGACTAACCTCTGACATGGTGGCAGAGAAGCTGGGCCACTCTAACTACAGAGACATCACCTACCTCACTCTGCAGTCCTGCTCTATTAGGTAATAGCAAGACACAAGACGGTCCAAAAATTGAACATTCCACAGTCCAAAATTTACATTATTATATAAGACATTGACAGAATGTAGTACTTATTTTACCCTCACAGGAGTGTTGACCTGTCTCCAGCAGACATATTCGTTAGCCTGCGCAGTGTCAACTTGGACCACAACAACCTCACCTCTTTTTCAGGCCTCGTTTACCTGCCGAACATCAAGGTAAAAGTGACTCTCACTTTAAAATAAAAAAGCTGGATTAAATACAACTGAGTCGTGGAAAAATATATTGTTTTCTTCTTTGCAGGCTCTGTGTCTGAACTACAACCACATCGAGTCCATTCTACCCAGGCAGCGGACTCAGGCTCATCTGACAAACAGACAGATCCTCCACAGCAAAGTCCACTCCAGTGGTTACGGTCAGCAGAGTTCATCAAGAGGCAAAAGGTTACACCTCTTTATTTTAATTTCAATGCAATTTATTGGCATGACATTCACATGTGTTGCCAAAGTACAAAAACAATATTTAAGAAAATTAAAATATGCCTGAATAATGTTAGATTTTTTTCATCATGATCCATTATCTCTAAGAAATTAAGAAAAATTATTCCTGAATCTGCCCCCTTTTCCAGATCCGCACCAAAATGTGATGTGTTCTTGCCTGACCCATAACACCCACAACATGAATAGCCTCCTTGGTGGAGGTATTATTATAAATAATTGATGGAATAGATGAACAAAATAAAATATACAGCATAAGTAATAATTAATCAAGCTATAAGAACAGAAAAAAACAAATAAGCAATGAAACAAATGGCGATGGTTGCATTATTTCAGTTTTTTTACAAGGTTAGACTGTTGCTTATATACTATAAATTTTGACATAATGTGCAGACTGTAACCATTAGGGGGCAGTGCTGACCTGCCAATAGATGAACTATCACAACACATTTTTGTCTTGGTTGTTGACTGTGAAAATAAACACAATAATATATAGTTTTTAACACAGTTTTAAGATATTTGAATTTGATTCAAAATACATTAATATTATATCGGGAGATTTTATCCCTAAGTATTTTAATATTTGTTTAATTTTTTTAGGTTTCTGGATTGTCAGTGTATTGTATGATATGATCTTTAAGTCGCATTCTCCTTTTGTGTAAAGCCAGTCCAAAGGGGGTGTTGTGACAGGCACGCTTTTGTTCACCAGGCATGTGATTGCCTTTATGTAGCCTGCACCTGTGAGGTCTGACTAGTTAAATGAGGCAGCGGGGGGGAGAAAGAGATGTTCATTTAACCACAGAGATTTCAGACTGTCATTCTGTGACTGTGTTTAAGGGAAACTGGGCCCACTGGCAGCCGGGAGCCACTGATGGGCAGCCTGGAGGTGCTGCATTTGAGTCACAATGGAATCTACAGTTTGGCCAATCTGCAGCTCAGCAGGCTCACCAATCTTAAAGCCCTTTTCCTTCAAGGTATGTATGGTCGATGGACAAGGCCTCGCTCACAAAGCCTATTTGCAGAACCTGTGAAAGGGCAAGCACAGAGAGCAGGGTCTCCCATTGACCTAGGGCCAGGTGGGTGATGAAACTGGAAGAAAAGAACAACTGACTTTCTTTTCTTTTCTTTCAGCTTTTGATGGGTTTTGATTGTGTTTTGTTTTGTTAGAGTGATTTGTCCAGCCGAGCCTACCTTACTTGTCCTTTTTTTGCTTTTTGCTCAGAGACCTTTTGAAGCAGTCTCTGTAATTTCAGTGCTTTTTACACAAGCGGCAAAAACACCAGGCAGATGTTTATATAAGCTCAAAATTCTGCCTTTTATATTATCTAGGCTGTGAGATCGACTCTTGTATTTAATTTATATAAATATTAGACTAGTATACACTATTATTGTTTTAACTGTGTTTCCATTGTTGGAACATTGTTTGCTCCCCGCCCTAGGTAATGAAATCAGCCACGTGGAAGGGTTAGAGGGGCTTCGCCAGCTCAGAGAACTTGTCCTAGACAGGAACCGCATCAAATCTCTGGCTGAGAACTCCTTCATCGCTCAGAACGTTCTGCTGGAGCTGCACCTAGAAGAGAACCGCATCCGGGAGCTCAACCATCTCGATCCTTTGACCGAGCTCCGCAAGCTGTTTCTTGGCATGAACAGGCTGCAGGTATTCTCGTCTAAGCAGCTGTTGCCTCCTAACATGCTGAATATTTTAATGTTCATATTCATGTTTAATAAAACTACATATTCAGGTTTTCAATTAAACTGCCTGAATGACTCACCCCAGAGTGATTTCCTGAGGTGAACACCAAGGTCACAGTCCGCTTTTGTGTAGTTTTCAATTCAACACTAACTTTTGCTGATTGGTTCTTATGCAAAAAGCGTAAGAAATTAAACACGGGATGTTTAAGAATGTGTTTTATTCAACGTACAGCAGTATTACTTTTTTTTCTGCATTTGCAAAGTAAGACGTGAAGTATAGCAATCATAAGTCATTACCACCCCACTGTGCCACGCGAAGGGTAGCATTAAGAAGAATCAAGTTTGATTGAAGGTCAGGGCACTGTGTATGAAGACAGGGGGAAACAATCAGCACAACGTGTAATCAGCTTCTCAGTCTGCATGTCCCTCTCACCCGGGATGAGTGATTTGCACTTTAGTTGCGAGTTCCACCTCTTCCCTATACCTCCTTAATGTTTTCATGCATTCAATTAAGACATAAAATACAGCAATCATCCCAGCGCTGCAGTCCTCACAGTGGGGGCATCTTTGAATTGCAGCCAAATCCATCCATAAACCTGGGAATGAGAGGAAACACCCCCCACGCCCTGTTGTGTGGCCAAATTCTCTCATGAGATTAATGAGAGCTCACACATGTAATCTCTCCCATCAGCTGCTTCCGTCCTTCCCTTCACCAAAATTATGAAAGCTTGAACTCTGGTACATATGTCTCTGTTATCAACACACAGCCAGCTGCAAACAGTGAGAATGACAAATTAAATGAGGGTATGAAGAACAACCTAAAATTATCTTTGTTTCTCTTCTTTCTTTAGGATGTCACAGAGCTCGACAAACTAGAAGTTCTTCCATCGCTGACAGAGCTCTCAGTGGTTGGAAATCCTGTAAGTCTCATTAGTGCTTGCACATTAAACAAGTTAGACAGTTAGACGTTTTGAACTGGTAAAGATTATGATGGAGGGTTAGTTTGCTTTGGTGATTTTGGACAATGATGTAAATCCACTAGCTGTTTGTCTCGAATTCTTTCAAACACATTACCAACAGCATGCTCACTTATACAATTCTAAACAATAACCCAGAAGAACTCTGTGGTTTCAAATTAAGCAATTACATGATGAGCCGTCTGCTGTGTTTCAATCTGACATCAGAGGCAAATCCATTGACCAAATGGCAGGGCACTATTGGCCTGGTTACATCACCCATCTGGAGCTCATGGATCAGGCCGGAGCCGAGTGTGCAGCTCCCTATCGTCCATAGGGCCATGCTCAGCTGTTGTAGCCTCTTTACCGCTTGGGCCCATCCCCCTTCTCTTCCCATAGGGGGGGTTTAATCCTGCCTTTGGGTAGAGGGTGAACGCCAACAGCCACCCCGGAGACAATACCTCCTGCTGTTGACCACATGAGATTGTTACTTCACCCATGTTCGCTAGCCAAAGTCCTATCCACTGGGCATCTATTGGCATGCTCTCATAACTTAATCATAGCAGCAGTGTCCTGCAGGAACATACAGTTCTAAGTGGACAGGCTGGATTGGTACCCTGGCCAGAGGGTCCCCGCAGCTGGGCAGAAAACTGTCTGCTCCTGTCTGGGTCACTAGAATGGCTGCTGGGAACATGATAGCTACATTGCAATCCACATGGCACCATACTTACCCCAGATGTCACAGGAATTCTTAGTTTGAGCGCCAATATGAACATTTTTCAATGCTAGTTAATGTCAGTGTAATTTATAACTTTTACATTTTTGTTCTCCCAGGTGGCCCGCAACTCTCTCCACAGAGCACCAGTGGTGCTTCATCTGTCCCAGCTGCAGGTCCTGGATGGAGTGATGGTCACTGTCGATGAAAGGACCAGGGCTGAACTCCTCAGTTGTGATCCATCAGTAAGAAGTGAACACCTCTATACTCTCTCAGAAACACTGACACACACAAATATATACACACATACATACAGGGTCATATCTACCATTGAAATAATAGTACAATACATTTGAATTACTTAACATTTCTGGCCAACATAATAATAAGTGCAACCTTCAGCACATCTTCTCTCTTCATGGTTCCGAGTGAATGTATTATGGGGAATTTTTAAAATCATTTTTTTCCCTCTCTTTCACCGGAAAGCCCGTGATCACACACATTCAGAAAATCACTCACATTTACACCTCAAAACTGCTACAGTACAATCTCGGTCTATCCTGCTTGACACCGAGCAGCTTTACTGGTTTCTTAACCCCAATGATGATGAGATTTACTCCTGCTGGTCTGGGGACTGAACTGAAAACCTTCCAGTCAAGTACAAGTTTGTTTCTCTGACCTCAAGAGCACTTCTGCTTGAATGAAGATGGTTTGAGAACACTCATACAATGAGGTGAAAGGTTAGTTTGGCAGGAATATGATCTGTTATCCCCACACTCTGCTACTTTACTTCAATCATGACTGAATTACAAAGGACCAAAGAATTTGCTTATATAAAATCCCATAATGGGCCTTATCATGTAAACTGTAGCCCAGCTGAACGAAACAAAATGAAAACAACCAAACAGCAGCAACCAAAAAAGGGGGAAAGCCCGGATCAAATTCTTTCAGTCTGACTGATCTGATGTTCATGTAATGAGAGACCACGGCAGTAATTCTCCTGCAGCTCTGAATTAAAAGCAGCCTAAGCCCTGCTGGCATCATCCTGCTGATTAGATGAAATGTGCCCAGCCGATAACGCACCAGTGGATTTACCCCCTATTAGCCAGGTCAACAAGACCCCCTCTGCTTGTTAATCGTAGATGGAGAAATGACATAGCATAGATCAAGGGTTCTCTCATTAAAAACACAAACACAGACCTCCACTTATTGAATCCAGCAACTGCCATCTCACTTGTCACTCTCGGTCTATGGCTGTGACTTCTTTTGTTTGAATTTGAGCATTGTTATTGATGAGTGGTAATTACTATTCCCCCCATAAGATGTTTATACATGTGGAACAACAAGCAATCGAATCACCAATCCCCTGCCAAGTGTGTGAGTGGAGTGGACACACCGCAGTCACACTGGCAGCTAAAGAAGGGTGGAGAAAACAGTTATAATTAGGATGCAAATGTAAGTGAGGTCGAAGAGTTCGCCTTGGGGGCGCTTAAGAAATCATCTTTACACATTATGTAAATATTTGCTGTTTTTCATTGTATCCTGTCCTTTAGCATTACTTGTTTCTTTCTTATGCTCCCTGTTTGATATTTCTCCAACAGCTGTGCTCTCAGTGCCCTGGAGCCTCTCTCCCTACCACTGAGATAAACCTACCTGGACTGCTCCCCCTCGTGCCTCGAAACACTCCTCTAAGAGGAATAAACGTAAGCGGAGGACTGCAGAGCTTCATGCATGGGCACGATATCCTGTCGAGTAACATGGATGAAGCCCAGTATCATCACACATACAAGCGTGAGTGTGATAAGAGTTTTTGAATTGATAGATTTTTTACATTACACTTTGTCTATAGTATGTGATAAAATGAAAAGAGAGGTGTTTTTTAAGAGCTCAAGTACAAGCTCAGAAATTCATTTTCATTCCCGACATACACAAGATAACTCTTCTGTGCACTGGCTTGACTTCTCTTGGTTTTATTTTCCAATATCAGAAAAAAAAATCAAGCAGAGTTATCCTGCTCGAAGCGGACAAATTGACATTACCCTCAGACACATCAGAAGAACAGGAGGCGTCCTGCCGACCACAAGTCTACTGTCTGATGGGAACAGATTTGTTGTGCCATATCATAACCAGGAGCAATACAGCAGGTTATTGATTCTACAGATTCCTTTCAAATGCCAATGATCATTTTAAAAAGAATTTGGGAAAGACTAACTATTTCCTTACACTTGTTTTGTTCCAGATTCCCAAATGGTGGTAAACCTCCACCCATGTAGAATCCAGAGGAGGTAACAGCCTGTAACAACCATGACTGTGGTGTGGTGATATACTGTCATTGCTAGCATGGAATGCAGGGCAGAGTTTTCTTTTTTTTCTTCTACATACCTTTATATATTGAACTACAGTGGCAAACAAGAGAGTGCTTATCTCCGCCAAGGTCCAACGGTCTACTTATACTTCACATTCACTGGTTCCGATTTTTTTTGTGCCAAATTCCACACACACATAAATATATATCCCTACACATGCCTGATTTTTTCCTTGCTCCGCCCCTCATCCAGATCCACACCAAAATTGAATGAGTTCCTTCCTGACTCACACCACATCTGTCCACCAAGTGTTGTATTAATCCGTCCAGTAGTTTTTTTGAGGAACATAACCTCCTTGGTGGAGCTACTGACGACAATTTCAGCATTTTAAGTGTCCTTGGAAGTGTTTTACATTAAATTTTAATAAATCATGTTTGCTGTTTGTTCAAAACAAAACTTGTTTAACACTACTTGAAAGAGGCATGTATTGCATTTCTTTTCAAACGCATCTATAATGACTGATTTTATACTTTCCATCCACACGAGTGGATCACTAACCATGGTAATCTGAGGCTGAGAGGTTTTGGCGTCATTTCCACCACTATCCAGTCCTTGGCCCCAAACGAGTGAAAAAACACCCGCAGATGTACGGGCGTGTGAGGCTGGCATGCTGTGTCCATCAGGTCAAACGCATCCCCAACAAGTGGGATAATCCAGCTTTAGCACACCTCTCTGTGGACAATAATCTGCAGTCACTCAGATAAAGATGTTATCTTGAATGAGGCCCAAATGGATTTCAGAGAACTGTCAGTTTCATCACGTTAGCCTCTTTTCAGAAAGCTCACTGCAGTTTTGCCCATTATAGGCAAATGTTGTGTGTTGTAACTGCAAATGAACCTACTCCACTTGATATTTATGATGTTAGTTCTGCTTCTGAGCATGAGAACATAGTCCTCCCTGTCTTCCTGTCAGTTTAACCCAGTGGCCCTGTAGTTAACAGTCTGAGCTTTAAATGTGGAGGAGGCAGTCTGTATTAAGTGTTATGAAAGCTTTATATTCTGGGAGAAAGATTCATATAGGCTATCTTCTTCTATCCATTACCTTAGGTATAAATAATATGATGCGGATAAAGATGCAGAACTCTGTTATATACTTAAAAAATATCTAGTAAAGTTAAATTATTGTTTTATTTTACTGTGATTTTTCACAGCATGTGCTCAATAGAAAAGATATAACAGAGTCAAGACTTGAGGAAGATGTCGCCCTTGTAAACCCAAAGACTTGAGCAGCAACATTTCCTTCCTCCAACCCCAGCGTTTGCTGCTTTTGTGACTTCTGTGCGACCACTAGGTGTCCTTAGAGCTCCACGAGCTCTCCATTTAAGACTCTGCTAATCAGTCCTGAATGAATTTACCACCTGCCTGTGCTGCAGGTAGTAATTTAAAAGCCGAGGAGAGATACATACATGTGTATGCTTCAGATTTGTGTTTGGGGAACATGTGAGGCAGCAGCAGCAAAAGGGAAAAGCTCTCCCCAAACAAGCTCCTCTAATGCATGTACTTAACTTCACTTAATTTGTGTTAATTCCCAGCACTAAGCAGGGCTAATGACAGTGCAAGTGAGTGCGCTGTCATTACTGTGCTCTTCCTGACATCAAATGGCAGCTGATGGACTCAAACTAAAAAAAAAAAGGAAAAAAAGAAACTGTAATGCACAGATTTGGGGGCTCAGTGTGAGTACTCTGATGCATTAGGTATTGCAGAGGATAATTATACCTTTTAAATTTGTGTACAGGAAGTGCAGTATGGATATGTCAGAAGTCTGTTTGTCAGAAACTGTTATCAATGCAAATATATTTCTGCGTGTGTTGTAAGCTTATAGTGAGCATACCACTTCATACAGTATGTTTCTCTTTGCATATCTGTCCGTATTTTTAACATTAAAATGACATTAGCATAAAGATTGTGAATTATTCATCAGTTCTGAGTGAACCCAGATGCACCTCTCTCTCTCTCTCTCTCTCTCTCTCTCTCTCTCTCTCTCTCTCTCTCTCTCTCTCTGTCTATCTCTCCCTCTCTCCCCCTGCTCCTCCATGTGAGTAGACCACATGGTTCGTAGCTGGTTTAATGGGATGGAATGTGACAGGTTATGTTTTCATCTGCCTGATATGGAGCCCGACTCAGGCGGGAGGGAGGAAGAGACAGACGGAGAGAGGGATGGAGAGGGGGAAGAGAGAGTTGGTCTCCACAGTTGTATTTGGGAATCATACTTTGACATGTTTGTGCTTGTTGTGAATCAGTTATAGATGATACCCCTCCCCGTCAGCACACAAACACACACACACATCCACATGCACATGCTCTGTATGGGGCCATTACTGCTGGTCCACTAACTCCCTACATTTGCTGTGTCTGTGCATTCAGAGCACCATTAGTCCAAGACTCTGTGAATAATTGCTGAATGGACCATGTTTTCACTGCTATCTACTCAGGTTCCAGTGTTGGGGGTTGATGTGGGGGGAGAAGTGAGAGGGATGAGGACACTGATTGATGTTTGATGCCGCAGATAACGCTGCATCTTGTGCAATGGTTATCCAAGCATTATGCACAGTATGTCCGATGCATGAACGCCATTAAACTCCACATGAATTACACATTCACCAGCTTGTATTAACTTTAGAAGTGCTTCAATACAGAGCTTACAATTGCACCATTACTTGATTTGGAAGTGATGTTATAAAAATTAAATCACTCCACATTTGCTTGCTGTAGGCTGCCAGAAAAATATAAATTGTTTAGTTTTCAAAAGGTGCTAATGCCCCAAGTTCATTTTTCATCCTCTGTTCAGAAGCAGACTTGCCTTATTGCTCATCCTGAGATCTCTTATTGAGTTATCGTTGAGCTGCTTGTCATTTTCCTGTAAATTGTTTCCTGTCAGGTTCCCTAGATTAAAGAGCGAATGGAGTGAGAGTAAAAATTCAGATAAAAGAATGGAGTGAGCGTGACAATTAGAATGAAATAAGCTTTTATTTTGTGCAAACATTTTAGTTTATACAGAAGCCTCACAGAAGCAATAAATCTTAACTGCTACTCATTTCTGGAGTTGCATGTGATTTATCTCATTATTGAGCTTGTGTGTCATTTATCACATTATTTCAATTGCACAAAGTGTTTGCTGGATTGAAATAGGATAGCAAAATAACAGAACAACAGATGAATACCCAGCTATAGTAGATATAACACAAATTTATTTTCAGAGACTTTTAGGATGTTCCACTTTTTGCAGATAAATTTGGTATTAGCCTTTTATTTCATGATATTTGCATTTGTGTCTCTCCGTTAATGACACTGATGTCTTATTTCAAGTAGATGTTCATCATCAGATGTAATAAAAGTGGAGTGATTGGTTGTGAATAAGTGGTGCTATGGGGGATTACATGGTACAGTACATGTTGTCGTGACTGACAGGCTTTTCTGTTTTAATGGTTTTTTGTGTCCTACACGTAGCAGAAATTGCTTTTTCAAGATGAGACAGAAACACAACTTCCTCTCCGCCCTTATCCCCTCAGCCTCAGCGAAGAATAACAACAACAATTTAATCTCCTTTGCACCAGATTATTATCTTTCTTTGTGTTGATATTGTGGCCTTTTTAGTTGATCACGTCATGATCCTCCTTTTTGTGCTCCTTCTGTCTATGTGAATCAACATTTTGAAGCCAGCACTTGACCACAATCACTTTCATCATGTTAAAATAATAAAATACTTGTAGGATTTGCTCTTGTTGCTCTTTTTGTACCAAGAACACAATAACAAGAATTTAGAATGTAATATTAATAATAATATTACTAATCCTATGACAGTGTATATTCAGGGTTCAGGAAGATACTGTGCAAATGCCAAAAAATATTTACTAAAAGGAAAAATAACTTTTGATCTGATATTTGCTGTATTGCAAAGACTGATGGTGTTTTTATTCTCAAGTTGAAAACAAGTAGGGATGGTAATTTTGTATTTATGTGTTTTCAGTCTATATTAAAGTACCATACAATAATATATCTAGAGGGTCACCTCCACATCACATAAATCTTTTAGTGAGGCAGTGGGAGGAACAATCGGAAACTAATATATCAGATACAAATACAAACTACAATCACATTGGTACATCCATCATCGATGTGTATCAGACATTAGTTGTTGCAGGTTTAATTTTTGCACAGGTTACGTTTATTAAACTCCATCCTGGCCTAGAGCAGACCTGCATTGACTGCGTTGTGCCCCAAACTATCTTTATATTTTAAGTTTATTCATGTCAAACCAGGCATATCTGTAAAACATACGGGGGAATGAAGTTTAGTTTCTCTGGACAAGACAATACAAAAGAGCAGCAGTTTGAAAGACAAGTGTGATACTCATTAAGTGTCTATAAAAGAGTTAAATTATTTTAAATGATTCAAATAAAAATATTCAAATTGTATTATTTATTTTGGAGAGGTAAATTAAGTACCTTTTGTTTTATGTGTAATATGGATATTGATCCTTACCAACTGACTGCATTGCTTAGTCCCACAAGAAAAATCAATAACAACCAGGATGAGGCTGCAACATTCTCCACCTTTTACTTGCTTTAGGCTTTTGATGTTCCATATCTTTATATCACAGGTAATGGGGGGTGGAGGTGATGTGACATCTTATACCCTTACAAATGTATGTGTTTGGTTATATATTATTATATAACCAAACACATAATTATTATTAATAATTCAATTCAAACCACTTTATTTGTCCCTGGGGAGTAATTCTAAGACACGTAGAGCAAGTAAAAACAAGAAAGAGAACAACGATGACATCAGTGCAATATCCACTGACAGTTGAACAGTGCGGTATAATAAAATTGTAAAGTGAGAGTCGTGTATATGACGACGAACAGGGTTGTGAAAATAGATTGTAAGAACACAGATGAATACTAAATGATTAAAGAGATCAGAGTGCATTAAGGTAAGTAACACAGAGAAATCCTGAACAATTTAGGTGAATGAAGATTATACCTGTAGACCAGGTAGCAGCAGATTAATGAATACTGTAGTGTATGAATAAATATATATGCAGCAGATAAATATATACACAGATTATGAACAGTTAAGGTGAATACTGATAATGAAGAATACATCAGTAACAGCAGATGAATACATATTGTAGCATATGAATAAATATATATATGTGAATAATATATGTGTGTATAATAATAATGATAGAAAAATAATAATATAAATTGACAGTTGTGGCTTTTACTCAATGTGTGTGTGTGTGTGTGTGTGTGTGTGTGTGTGTGTGTGTGTGTGTGTGTGTGTGTGCCTCGACTCCAACACAACAAACTGATCTGTGTTGTTCTTTGTATCATTTATGACGTGTGTGCGTGTGTCAAAGGGGCGGGGTTTGTTATGTGTGTGGGCGGGGTGTTAACGGCACGGATCAATCCTAGGAGTCGCTCTCCTCTCCTCTCGCCTCTCATTGGTCGCGGTGCGTCTCTGTGTCACGCCGATGTCGCTCGGCTCTCCAGCGGCTAGCTAGCTGCTAATGTCGGTGCTGGCTGATTTCCTCCTGTTTCCTCCTCAGCGCCGCCTCCATTGTCAAATATCACACAGCGTGAAGCTGCGGCTGAGCATCCTGCCGCTGACGGTAAGTTTATCTCCCAGCGGAGACACTGACGGTCAACAACACGCTGCTATTTAGCTGTTAGTAGTAGCAAGCTAGCCAGGTATCATTCCTACGTGCTAGCGAACAATAACAGAGCTAGCTTGAAAAAAGAGACAATAACAGAGTCGCTGCAGAAAACAATGCTGGTTTAACTCACTCCTGGATTAGTTTTTTTTAGGCTAGCCTCGAGATGTCCGACCACTAGCTCTAGCAGGTTAGCCCACGTTAGCGCATCCAGTGCTGTGTTTTCATGGCAACTCAGTGGGTGATGCTCCTGTTCTCGTGTCTCTTTTTTTCTGCCAATATAAACAAGTCGAATAGGATTTATGGCGCCTTTGCTATTAAAACCTCAGTTAATGGAGCCTCGTTGTTTGGACTAAGATCTTGTGAAAGTGTTGCTCTGATGAAGAGATCCAGTATTTTCACACATAATTGATGGAGAGATAATCGCTGTCATTACTTGTATAAGGCTTTTCACACGTTTGTCCTGTCCTAAATAAATGTCTTTAAAATTGTTCTAATTATAGTGTTATAGCAGTAAGAGCTGTCATTTGCTCTGGGTTAAAAGTTAATCTCAGAAATTAAGTAGTTGAACGTGTGTGGCAGTTCAAAGCTTGTATTAGCTGCTACTGGTTTAATTCCACTGGATGTGTTGCACATGAGAGGCACAGACTGGAGCTGCTCCACATTGTTAATGTGTTGGGTTCTGAACTGCATCTCCACTGTGTTTGATAAAAATCGATCAATCAAATTATATATGCATAGTGCATATTCACAAATCTCAATTTGGCTCAAGGTGCAACATCCTATACTTAACCCTCAGCAAGAGACAGGAAGAACGACCCAAATAACATTTAAAAGGGGCAACGATGTAGAAAACATCAGAGATTTGCAAGTGAGTGATCCCTTTTCCCAGAAAGCAGAAGTGCAATATAGTAATAGAGCGTGTAACGGAGCACATCAACAAATTAACATTTTTACAACACTTATGAGAAATGTCTAACATCAATATTGGGAGGTATATCAATGTTTTAAGTATGTATACACAATAAAATGCCTGGCAGAGATG
Organism: Paralichthys olivaceus; assembly: GCF_024713975.1. Taxonomy (NCBI): domain Eukaryota; kingdom Metazoa; phylum Chordata; class Actinopteri; order Pleuronectiformes; family Paralichthyidae; genus Paralichthys; species Paralichthys olivaceus. Next base: position 14,673,192 of record NC_091104.1, on the reverse strand, counting down.
AAGGGAGCAGCTATGACAATTATAATGATAGCAGTCAGTGAGAGTAGTACTGTATATGTGAGTAGCATATTGCATATCTAAGCAATCTAGTTGTAATCATAATCCACGTCCAGCTGCCACAGTTCCACGAAGTGGCCGCAGCCGCTGTATCTGTAACTATAAAGCATGAGGACTCCAGGGAAGAAGTCAAGGAGGAGCTCATGAGTCCCCAAACAATCTAAGCTTATAACAGCATGACTAAGAGCTGAGCCAGCAATTACTATAAGCTTTATCAAAAAGGAAAGTTTGAGCCTTCTCTTAAACATAACCTAACTGCAGGTGTGCTTCATTGCAGATAGCGTCCTTGTGTCTGGGACGATGAATGGAAACCCTCCTTCAGCGGCGTGGAGATGACCCTCTGCCCCTTTGGGAATGGTCAGAATGGGGCCAGATGTGCCCCTTCTTAATGAGTACAAGCAAGAGTTCTTCTGGAAGCGCTTCCCCCAGACGGTGTTGGGGGGTCCACGCTTCAAGTTGGGTTACTGCGCTCCGCCATATGTGTACGTCAACCAGGCAGTCTTGTTCTTGACACCATGGCTCTTTGGAGGCGTTTGCACTCTGCTCTGCCAGCTGCAGCTGCTTCAGGAGGTCCATGCCGCCGTGCTCTCCGGTATGCTCATGTTCGGGGCTGCAGCGGGTGTCCAGGCTCTGGCATTGTATGCAGCTCACAGAAGTGGCACGGTGGAAAGACTTGGTGCACCAAACATCCTGGTTGATGAAGAGGAAGTGGAATTCACCCACTGTGTCAGCCCAGAGACAGTCCGATTCATCGCTCCTGGGAAGAGGTTTGGGCTGAATGTAGTGTTGCATACAGTCCTAGCTGGGTTACTCTGTGGCTTCGGCACATGGTACGTGTTCCTTGGCAGACTGGCTGCTCTCTACAGCAGCATTGGTGTGTCCCTGGTAGTCTTTGTACTGAGTTGGGTGACATTGTGTATAGCTGAGTATTCCCTCATTGTAAATACAGCCACAGAGACAGCCACTTTCCAGGCGCAGGACACTTATGAGATCACCCCGCTCACCCGGCCCCTGTACATTTTTATTTTCATCGCAGTGGACTTCGCTGATAGGTGAGCAAAAGCAACAAAGTTGTCTTATTAACTGAGAAAATAAAATGCTGTAATTGCTGTAATAATAAATCTCTATATCGTGCTGTTACTCAGATTCTCAGGCTTTGCCCCTGAGCTCCATCTTGCCAGCCAGGTTCTCCATGTGCTTTTCCTCTTCCTACCTCTGCTGTGGGCGCTTGGTATACTGCCTCCCCTGGATGCGCTGCTCCTCTGGGGCATGGAGCAGGCGCTGGTGTTTGGCTTTGGAGGCTCACCCATGTCTAGCAACCTCAGGTACAAACAAGGGCAATCAGCTTCAAGCTTAATTTGAGCGTTCCACTGGTATCAAGACAAACTGGTATTGTTGGCATTCATCATTTCATATATTTTATACTCTATGTGTAAATGTATAGATTTAAGTCTGTTAGGTTTCCTTATGTAATTGTCGAAGTTCTGGTGCCACAACAGCTGTAACACTACACTGAATTGTATTTATGTTCATTTTTTAACCTTAAATTTCATAGATATAATTTTATCGAATAAATGTATGTTTATTGTCTAAAATTCTCTACAGCATCAGTTTAACCAAAATAATTTTTGTATGTAATCAACTCCTGCTCATGTTATGTGAGAAACCCGTCCCAATCAGACTGTAATAGTCCCACTGAAGTGACAAGTGTGACTCTCGCCTGTGTATCATCAGTACTGACTGTGTGTGTGTGTTTGTGTGTGTGTGTGTGTGCGTTTGCACTGTCCCACAGGCTGCTGCTGATGTTTGGTGTATCTGCCGGCGTAGCTGTGTGTAATTACTTCATCCCATCAACACTGGGTGTGGTTCTCTTCTCCATCTCTGCTGGATTTTTGCTGAGCTTGGACCTCAGCCAGGTCGGCACCCTCTGCCGAGGGCCCCGTGCAGCCTTCGGGGACCGTGGATTTCGCAGAGGGGGGTCGCCACCTCCTCCTCCCAGTTCTTTTGGCTGGAATCTGGGCTGCAGGGAACTGCTGCTATATTTGAGCCTGCTACTGATGGCAATGGCAGAGGCCGGGCTGTTACATCACTTCCTCGGTTCAGCTCAGTCCCGCAACTTGGTCACAGAACCCCAGGCTCTTGTCAGCTACCTACTCCTCATACTCTTCTGCCTATGCTGGGCTCTCAGAGAGATCCAGGGGGCCTATGTATGCGGAGGGGTGTTCCTCAATCCCCTGTACCCAAAGGGGATGTCCAGTGTGCAGACTTTCAAGCAGAGGAACAGAGGATTATACAGCGCTGCAGCGATCAGAAGAGTCCTTATTTATCTTGGTGAGCTTGTTGTAATGTGTATTTTAAACCTGAGATTCCAGTTCCATAGTTCTCAGGTGTGCTCTATATGTGAATGTGTTTTTGACCCAGTATTTTCTGTATTTCACATCATAGTGTCTCCGTTTGCAATGGTGGCTTTCCTGTCTATGGACAAATCCCTGCAGCTGCTCCACAGGGCCTCCCTCAGTGTGGGATTCACACGAGCCTTCAGAGTGGTATGAATATGCTCACTTCATGTAGCACTCTGTGGTTTGTTATTTTTTAAGCAAATTTTACTTACTTGATTCTTCTTGATCTGGGTTTGTTCCCTCATGGTTGATGCACTTATTGTAAGTCACTTTGGATAAAAGGTCAGCTAAATGAAATGTAATGTAATTTAATGTGAACAACACATGCAGAAAACATTTACTATTTTAAAGTCATTTATGTAATAACCCCAGACACCACAGGACCATCAGGTCTTTTTTTTTTTTAAGAAAACTGACCATTAAAAACATATCCGTTTGTCTTTACTTTTTTTAATACTTTCAAATCAACTGTGATTCCTTTTGTGCCTCTGTGCAGGTGTGGCAGAGCTCAGAAGACGCTCTGCTACAAATGGTAGTGGTGGTCCTGGTGCGGCTTGCAGCTGGAAACAAAGTGCTGCCGGGTTGGGACAACCTGGGAACTGGAGTTCAGCTTCTTCTGGTGAGATTGACATTGATTTGTCCCTTACTGCTTCCACCCTTTACATTATATCATATCTGCACAGGCTTAAATCTGACCAAACAATGCTTACACGTCTAGAGCTGTGCACGGCTCACTGACCCGGCGACGGTAGACAAGATACTTCATTTCTGAACTTTAACAATTAGTCTGACATTTAGAACATATGGTTGTTAATGTTGTCAAAATCGAATATGATGATATAAGGGTAATGATCGTGGTTAAAAACAACATAACAATACAATGATACAATTGAATGTTTTCCAATACAAAAGATCTCAAACTCTGGAATCTGTATTCAGTTTTTGTTATCACTGTCAAGAGAGATGTTTATTCACTTACACTTGTTATCATGATTCTTACTGAGGTCAATATAGTAACATTAACATGTGTTTCAGTCAATGCGTTAAAATATGAGTAATACAACAAAAGTACACAAATTTAAATAAAAAAAGTGATTGAAGCACACAAATCAATTAAATATACTCTGCATGTTTGTGTTTCTGATTCAGGTGGGCCTTGTGATTGACAGACTGACCCAGTTCCTGGCCAAGCTTAAATTCACCCTGACTGTGTTGGTGACATCTTGGACAGAGAAGAAGCAGCGCCGTCAGTCGGCCGGAACTCTCTTGGCTCTGAACGCCTCTCTGTGCCCGCTGCTGCTGGCAGTGGTGGCACTCTCTGCCCTGCTCTCTGCCCCTCTGCTGCCCCTCTTCACCCTGCCCATTTTCCTGGTGGGCTTCCCAAGGCCTCAGCGCAGTTGGCCAGGGCCCGTGGGTACGGCCTGCCCTTGCACAGACTCCATCTTCTACCAGCAGATGAGCGGGAGTCTGGCCTCAGCTCTGAGGACAGCATTTGCAAGAGGGTCACTGGGTTAGTTGTGCATGCTTGCTATCGCTCCTACCTTTTGTGACTTCATTTTTAAAATTTTTTTTTATCCTTTTCAAATGTTACAAATAAACAGTGTTTCCTATTTAAGCATTTGTTAGAATTGTACATTTCTGAATATTCTTTTGTAGTGCACATTGTGCAGATATACTTAAATTAGATATAGATTTTCAGTTAATAGCTTGCATTGTTTCGTATTCTCACTAAAAACAACAGTAGAGCACAAACCTCCAGACCCAACAGTCCCCTTCTGAAACCACTTTTAAATCCACTGGATCCGTATTTTTATTTGAATCCACGTCAAAATGTACACACTCATTGATACCAACCCCCGAAATATGTCCGAATCTTTTCCATCAAGATCAATAAATTATTCTCAGAGAAATCAATAAAAATGCTGAAAAAAGCCCTAACTTGTAAGGTTGAAAAAAGTTAAAGATCCTGGATCTGCCCCTGATTTGGATCTTCACCAAAATTGAATGGGTTCTTCCCTGACCCATACCTCATCCTTCCCCCAAGTTTTGTAGTAATCTCTGCAGCAGTTTTGCGTAATTCTGGTAACAAAAAACCTGGATGAAAACACAAAATCCTAATTATCTTATCAATTGGATTGATTGGCTCAAGAACTATACTTTGAATTAAGTACATTACTCAGTTTTTATACACACAAGTGTTTTGTGTTTTAAAATTTTTTTTTTTACTTTAGTGTGTTTTGACTTGTGCTATGATTGCAGTGACTGACCTCTCCCATGGGTCAAGTCGGGTCTGTATGCAGGTCAGAGAGCACTGAAGCATCACCTCATATGGTTTAATAGTAAGAGGAATTTCGTTGCGAGCAGCTCTTTGGAGTTGCTGGCAGTAATGCGAGCTCGCATGATCCAGTTGAGCTTCTGTGAAGTGACCCAAAAAAAAAAGCTCTGATCTGTATTCATTACATCCAAATGTTTCCACACCATTAACCGCATAATACTCTTAGGCCAAACGGAGCTGCTGCTAGGATTTTGTTCTGCGCTCGATCAGGAGGGGGCAGGAGAAAAAAAACTGTGCAAGTAGAGAATCATTATTTATGGACTGATGAGCTCAAACTGAACAAAAACACTGAGGTGATGTCATCACTCTGTCTTACTGTTTTTTTGTGCTTTGGGTGCTATAGCTGTTATGTATAATTCACAATAAGCGATAAGCTTGTTAAGTTGATACTGGCAGTCTAACGATGGTGGTTTGTAGTGTTCTTTTGCTTCACTCACACTGGGGGCTGGGGAGCAGTGACCAGGAAGGGAGTCTGCCCAGCGTGTCACTTCCCATCATGAGGTAGCGACTAGGTTTATTCTGAGATGTCATGATGGGACATAACATTATCCTTGAGCCAAGCAGGCACTACTCAACTTAAAAAAAAAAGCTCTCCCATCACCTTGCCACTGGTTTTCATCTGTGTTGAAATAAACATCTGCCCACTGTCTCCTGCCTCTGAAAATGAAGAGCTCACATTGTATAAAATGAGTGAAGTTTTAGACTCTAATGGAAAGCTAAGGCCAGGAAGAGATTTAATATTTAGATCTCTGTGCAGTCAGCCAGTTAAAATAGTATCATGACCTTCCTGTACTACTGCGATGGTACACGTCTTTCTGCAGCTCATCCAGCAGCCATGTGATCCACATAGTCAGCAGAGGGACGCACAGCTGATGCAAAATGAAAGGGATGCGCGGCGAGACTCGCTGTTTGTTGCATGATGTATATCTTGTGTGTTCCCTTCTTCATTGCCCTCAATTTACAAATCACATCTCCTGCATGTTAGACACATGGATGACTGATTATTTTCTCCCCCTCTGTAGGTTCTTTAGCCCCAGGCTCTCATTTCCTCGGCCGCTTTCAGGACCGTATGGTTTGGATAATGATCCTGGAGAGAGGATACGGCTACTGTACAGTCAACATTAAGGTACTGTATCTGACTCTTTAGCCATTAACGGACGTGTACCCCGGAGAATGTCCACACAATTGAGTCCAGATTTTCAGAGTTAATATTATATTATACATTAGAAACTCAGGGGAATTTTCCTCTGACCACCCCTCCCTTTAAGCATCAGTTCAGCCATTTACAACAAGATAAAACAATGTGGTATGTTTTGGTACAGGGTCTGGAGTTGCAGGAGACATCTTGTCACACAGTAGAGGCACGGAGGGTGGATGAGGTGTTCGAGGCGGCTTTTGAGCGGCCTGAACGCCTTGGCTTCACTCAGGGATTTAACCTGCACTGGGGGAACGCCCTCACCCCTTGTGCCGCCCTTGCAGTTCGAGTCTACTCCGACGCCCGGAATGTGCTCTCTGGCATCATTGATTCACATGACAACTTGAGGAAACTTCAGGATGACTTTCTCAAAGTGCTGGTCTGGTTGCTTCTTCGATACTGTGTTCAGAAGCACAAAGGGTTCCTGTGGAGCAGTGACGATGGGCCAGGGGTTGGAGGCAGGAAGTCCCAGTCTTCTCAGCTGGCCCACACTACCTGCAACCAACCGCCTGAGGCTGTTGTGGTGGAATCAAACGTGTCTTCTCTCAGGTTTAGACAAGACAGCTCCAGCTTGACCTCCCTTGGTGATTGGTCAGATGAGGATGATTTATTTGGACCTCAACAGGCCAGACGGACGGTGGCTTTAGTGACTGCAGAAGCTCAGCCAGGACACACAGCGCTGCAGACAGGGGCCTCTCTGCCAGGCTCTGTGGAGATGGACAGTCTCTTTGAAAACATGGCTCTCTCTGCCTTGCAGCCTCTGCAGCCTCTGGGTCTGGGCATCGGGATGCCAGCTGTAGATAGAGGCCGGAACACAGAGGTGTTCAGAGAGAGTCCGAGCTCGGTCCCTCATCTGAACTTCAGCTGCCCTCAGTCAGAGGTATTCAATCTACCGACAGGGTGGAGAACTGCACCGCTGCTACCATCCCGCCTGCTGCAGCTCAGGCCTTTGTTTCCAGAGGACTGGTTTCGATTTACCCTAGGGCGCTTCGGGCCTGCTGTGCAGGGCGAGACCTCAGAGGACATGACCAAAGCCCTGAAGGAGGATGAAGCTTTGAAAGAACTGCACGCTCAGGTCGCACTTTCCTGTCTCGTCTCACTGGGGGCAGAGTCTGCTTTCACCAGTCCCAGTTACGTCTACAGGCTCTACTGTGGAGATGTGCCATGGACAGAAGGACTCGAGTGGCTCTCTTCAAGTAAAGAGCTTTATCAGCTCTCTCTTCAGGCTTTCAGGTAAAATGCATATTAGGTTAATGTTTTCTGAGTTATGATCACTGGAGCTGAATTTCATAAAGTCTGCCTGTTTTTGTTTGTTTTCAGGTTCAGTTTCAAGCTGCTGTTTGATCAAGCAAGCCTGGGGCCCATGGAGTCCCTGGATGAATTGTTCAGCACCTTGGAGGAATATGAAAGGGATTGGTACATTGGCCTGGTGACAGAAAAAGGCTGGCACGACAGTGTCCTTCAGGAGAAACCCTTCCTATTCTCTCTAGGACATGACCTAGCTATGGTGATTACACAGACAAGCCCTTCTTCACATTCAATCTAGGCTGGAAAATGTATATTATCAACATGCATAATATAATACACTTGTTGAGAGCCTTACCTATTCAGAGACTATATCAATAAAATATGTTTTTGCATATGTATGTATGTATGTATATGTTTTTGCATATGTATGTCCATGTGTGGGCGGCTGTAGCTCAGAAGTTATAGCAGCTTGTCTATTAACCAGGATCAGTGGTTTGGTGGTTCAATCCTGTGCGCTTGCACTTTGCATGCCAGTGTGACCTTGGGCAAGACAATGACTCCCCAAATTGCCCCTGACGGCAGCGCCAGCAGTGTGTGTGATGTGTGACAGAAAACGTGCTGCACATAGATCCACTGTGTGAACGGATAAACGGCTAAACTGTTCTGTAAAGTGCTGTGTGAGTGGTCGTCAAGACTAGAAAAGCTCTCTATAAGTACAGACCATTTAACATTTACTATTCCATGTCCACAGGGTACCTACACAGGAAGAGTCCTGTCGCTGCAGGAGCAGCTGGTGCAGGTGGGCCGTCTGAACGGAGAGGGGGTACGAGGCCAGTGGGCAAACCTTTCCTGGGAGCTCCTGTACGCCACCAATGATGACGAGGAGCGTTACAGCATCCAGGCTCACCCCTTCATGCTCAGAAACTTAACTGTTCAGGCAGCCGATCCCCCTTTAGGGTATCCCATTTACTCTTCAGCCCCCCTCCACTTCCCCTGCCTCTGAACATAAGAACATACTCTGAAGTGGGAAGGGGCTGCTTTTCATTCAGTAGTCCCACAGCAAAACCTCTATTTCCAAAGGTAATGATAATTAGGACGTTTGCGTGGAAACTAAACAAACAAAATCAAAAGAAGACTTGAGTCAGTTTTAGAGTTTTACTTTTGAAAGTGTTGATTCATGAGTTCAGAAGAGTGACGTCTGTGTGGGAAACTTTGTTGTTTTTCAGATTTTAACTGACGATGTGGACGACTTCACAGAACAGCACGTAAAGATAAGCTCCCTTCAAACATTTGTATCTTGAGAGTTTTGACCATTGACAGGTTTCCACTGAAGCACATATGTTTTGTGGTTTTTTTCATGTTAATGGTTGTGAAGAAGTTTTAAAATGACCCACCCCCTCCTCTGAGAAACACCTGTGGAATACCTCTGGTTTTATTGTACTTTTTAGATTTCAGTTTTCAGGTGATTTCCCCTCCTCGTCCACAAAAAAGGGACAATTCTAAAGTTTTGTTAAAAATATCAAGGATGTGCCTTGGGTATGTCTTGCTGTATGTGTAAGGTGTTTTATTGGTCTTGTTTTGTTTACAATTCACTTGTTTACAGTTTAGAATGAAGAATTCTATGAATATGTCCACAGTCTCTTGTACATATTGTTGTTTTTTATATGTGTAACTGTATATACTTATAATAAAAGTTTGGCAGAGACTGAAAACTATCAAACATTTTATTACCCATTCATACACAATAACTTTATCACTCTTACATGTGGTTTTGAGCCCTTGTCTTATAAATTCATTCAGACTCTGTACCCCAAGTTCACACATTATCTGAAGATGTAAATACAGGATTTACTTCTAACCTTGTTTCCCACCTAAATGAAGACAACACCCCTAAACCTGATCAGGAAAACACATCTCACCATCTCAGTCAAACAATGGGAATCCATCACACGTTTCCACTTCACTGTGACTTTCAGGGCTTCTTGAGTTTAGTAAAGTATCCAGAGTCTGCATCCTGCAAAAAAAAAAAAGGGTAAGCACTGGTGTTTGTGAATGAAATCAAATGTCATCTTTTTTACTTCCACCAAGGAGGTTAGGGCCATGTTTTTGTTTTGTCAGTCTGTTAGTTAGCAGGATTATGTTTAGAGGACTGCTATTTATGAATGTGTAGACCCAAATACAAATTTGGATCTAGTGAATTTAAATGTGGTTTCATATTGGGACTGCTGATTGTGTGGTGATCAGGGGTTTGTCCCTGATCCTGGTTAGACCTTAGGTGAACACCACACAGCACTTTTATTTTTGTCCTACTGAAGCAAAAGCATGTGACGCTCTCAAGTCTAGCCGGTTGGAAAATGACCTTTCTCCATGGCCCTCAGCTCTCACTGTCCAGCAGAGGCCACCAGACACACTGGTCAGTCAGTCACTCAACACCAGGGGGGAGTACTCTTGTTCACTGTCATACCCTGGCCACCGTCTTCTCTTTAGACCCAAGCAAGGTCAGCAACAGCTGAGGCCCCCAGCTGCTAAGAGACAGCTCTGCTTTGTGTCTGCCACGTTCTGCTTTATTCAAGTGCTCTCAGTGCGTTCACACTGTGAGAATCCCCCGGTTCCAGGTCAGATGGAGGAAGGTCAATCTTACAAGAATGCGTGTAAGCACTTTCTGATGCCTTTTTAACTGACTCCGACCATTTGTGTACCTGCATCTTGAATATAGGAATTGAAAAGTGATTGATAAAGTGATTGATTTGTTTTGGCTGATCAAATCTATTCTGGGGACTTTTTGGGCTTCATCTCTCCTGTGTTGTTTCAGCAGTTAAAATGGTGTATGCAGTTTAATGAAGAAGACTCCCAGCATCACTCCACCTGACTTTCAAGCGAAAGTAAAAGTTGTCTTCTAGCAGTTATGTTCATGTGTTTTGGGGGCATAGCTTTGACGAGAAGGCTCATGGGAACGGGTGCCATGTATCGTCGCATTTTATGCGTAGCCTGCTCTTGCTAGATTTTCCAGGATTACCAACCCCTTGGCGGAGGTAACTGGTGAGACTTTGATGATAAGCTTGATTTGCATCATATTATAATTGTACATAGATTTCCCAAAAGTTCATTATTATGTACCTACCAAACCAGCTTTGAAATTCTGCACCCTTTTCTTTCCCATCACGTCAGTCATGAACCACGCCAATGTGGGAGTGTACTGCCAGACGTAGTAAAACAGGAGGAAGGGCTGCTGTGCGATCCACATTTCCTTGACACCGTTGGCAATTCCCACCACCATTAAACGCACACAGCGACTTGTCGGCATCTTGTATTCCTGGTTACCAGGTGAGGCCAGAGGCTTAGGTAATGGAATAAAAAATGTCTTTATTGAGACCAAACTCTTGGAATAGCTTCTGTCACATCAAACATGGCTAAACTACTGGATTAGTTTATGGATAGAAATGAAAAGCAGCACCTTGTTCAGCTCCTCTGTGAAGGCATTTTGGACAATCTGTGACTGCACAGGCCCTGGACACACTGAGCTGATGAGTATGTTTGGATACTCAGCCAGTTCAGTGCGAAGGGAATTAAAAAAACCCTGTAGACAATAAAGTTAATATCAACAGAGTGTTCATTCATACAGGTCATCACTTGTATTAAAGACTGGGGTATTACACCATAAAGCAGATCCAGACGAACCAGACATGCTCCTCTGTGACACAGTCGAAGCCCAACCCAAACCACAATCAGAATAAAGTGACTACGCCTTTTCTACACAAGCTGAAATTAAAGAAATCAAATGAAAATAATATTTAAAAAGTAAAAACTCAGAGGCAGCCACTGCTATTTGTGTTCCTCTCACCTGAAGAGCGTGTTTGCTGGCAGAGTATCCTGTTGACAGGGGCACCCCAGCGAGGCCAGCCACGCTGCTGACGGTCACAATGCTCCCAGTTCTTCGCCGTATCATCTGAGGCAGCACCTGCTTGGTGATCGAGACTGTGCCCAGGAAGTTGAGCTCCATCAAGACCTGGTACACATCAACACTGGTGTCTATGCACAGGGAGCGCTGGCTTCGGCCGCCATTGTTGATTAGGATGTCAATCTGAAAAGGCAAAGAGAACAGAGACAAGGAAACTGTATGATCTGAAGTTGAATTAAGAAAAGAGAACATCCAAGTGACGGAAAGACTTCATGCAATACATATGTCAATTATGTTACGGAAAACCATTGTAAACGTTGTGATTGAACTTTTAATTGAGTAGAAATGTTCTTGTTGAAAATTCAAATCGTTTTTTCTACAAAAGAGCAACTAAAGTGGCCTCACGTGTCCAAAGTGTTGAATTGCGGCTTTCGCTTTTTCCTCATGCGATTTCCTCTCCAACAAATCAAGTGGAAGAACGAGAATATCTTCATCCTGGAGGCTGGAGTTGTCTTAAAGAATAAATGATGAAACACATTCAGCTGGTCATAAATGAGTAAGACACTGAATGAAACAGGTAAGGTCACAAAATCATTGGACAATTTATTGTTGGTCTGAAAACAAAGATCAACAGTAAGAAATACAGAAATCACTAAAAATGGAAAATATTCTACCTGCAAGCTTCTCTCACCTAAACAGCAGCGTTTCACCCTGTTCAGCTCGTCCTCACGTCGTGCAGACAGGATGAGTCGTGAGCCACACTTTGCCAGCTGGTAGGCCAGCTCCTCTCCAATACCACTGGAAGCTCCAGTGATCCACACCACCAGGCCTTTCAACTTGGTCTCTGGTTCAAACAAAACCACAACTGTCAGCTTTTCACACAGAAACAAACATTCATTTAGTTCATTATTACACTGGCTCAATGTCACCGCTTGTTGGAAATTAACTCAAGAGTCATATTGCAGCTGAATACCCTCCCTCCATACATGAAAGAGAACCAGTTGTCCCTATACACTGATTGACAACATAGATAGATAGATAGATAGATAGATAGATAGATAGATAGATAGATAGATAGATAGATAGATAGATAGATAGATAGATAGATAGATAGATAGATAGATAGACGTTGCGCTCACCTGGACTGTTTCCTGTCACACTGGCCCACAGCAGCGTGAAGTCTGCATCCCCGAAAACAAAGGCCAACAGGTGGATGAGTAGAAACAGGGATATCAACCAACACACTGCGGAAACCAGACAGCAGTCCATGTTCAGGAGAGAGCGACACACGTTTCACACCGAAGAAGAAGAACAACAACAACACTGCTGCTGGACCATACCGCGTCACTTCCGCTCTGAGATCTTCAGAGTTAAAGCACGGCGCTAATCAGCTTCAAGATATTAAAGAAGCGCAGATGGAGATAGATGATCATCAAAGTAGTGAAGACTGTTTCTACTTTATTTTATAACAACTGAAATGAGCACACGTGTCACCTTCATGGTTCTATACGACTTTTATTTTTTTAACAGGCAAGAGACGCTATATCCTTTTTTTCTTTGCAGTGATGTCCACATCCAACGTTGGCAACTGTTCATTCCAACCACAATGTTTACACACAAACCTCTTGGTTCTCTTTAAATTGTGCACTGTTCAAATCATTGTATCGCCTCGAGATGGTTTTTTTGTCTGACGCCTCATACTGTGGTAAATGTCACCAGAGAATGAACAGAGGCTAAGAACAAGGTGGTTGTATCAGGAGAGATATCATTTGTTCTACAGTAGAATCCTCAACATTGACATCACAAAAGACAAACGATGCCATTATCTTAACTAGTTTACAATAATTTCTCAGTGAGATACTGTAGACTCAAATTTGAATTTTCTCTGATTATCAGTGTAGACCTTGCACTTGGGTTGTGCAAGCCTATGCTGCATGGGTCTATGCTTTGGAGCGTAACTGCATTTATCGTTGTCCTTTGTTCTACGTTGGGTTGTGCAACAGAGATGTGTGCATGTTGATCATTTTCTAATTCTGAACACCTCAGAATAGATTGTGCAAGGACATTGCTTGTTGCAATACCATTGTGGACATATCCTGTAGGTCATGTCCTCAGTGTGTTTAATGTCTCTTGTGTGAATAAGTAACCAAATTGTAGCTTCCATGCTAAAATTGAAAACGACTTGCACACTGGTGATTATTTAATGGGCTTGAGTTGAAATGATAAAATGTAAATGTAACTACTGTAAGACCAACAAAAAACGTGTACAAAATACTAAAGAACAGGGGCAGGCTATCAATATTGATGTCTATGCAGTATGATACCTCATTTTGGGAAATTTATTTTGCCCCTTCCTTTTCACTTTTACAAAATATATCAAACTTCCCTGTAAAAATTTTTTTTAAATTAGGAGATATCAAATCTGAATAAATAAGAATAAAGAATGGATAAATATAGCTAAAAATCTTAGAGCCTCGAGCTCAAAGTTCCTTATTATGGCCTTGCCAGTAAGAATCATCACAACAAACAAATGGTTGAGAAAAGAAATTGCAATATCTATATTCAAATTAAACTTTTATATTCACATTTCTATGCACTTTGCCATGCTCTGTATACAAGTTGTTGTTGTTGTTGTTATTGTCGTTGTTGTTAGTGTGATCCTATGTATATAACTTGTTGTTGTTGTTGTTGTCAGTGTGATTCTCTGTATATAACTTGTTGTGGTTGTTGTTGTTAGTGGGATTCTCTGTATATTACTTGGTGTGGTGTAGTGCATGTCCTCTGTGCGCAGCAGCAGCAGTCGGAGCAGCCTCAACTCTTCAGGGATGATGTCATGTTTTCGAGTACGCAACCTGCAACATCCGGGTCCTGCCTCAGCGGCGCTGTGCTCCTCCGAAGCTAACGTTAGCTAGCGAGCTGTCAAGCTGTCAAGTGGAGAGGCTGGGACAGACGTTTCAGCTTCCCCGCCCCGGCTCGACCAGTCCAAGCTCCGGCCCTCAGATTTACATGAGGATCCGTTAGAATATACTTCAGGTCGCCAGCTGAGATAATGTAATGCAACACGGGCGCACGACTCTGCACTGAGACCATTTCTATGCACTGAGTCTTGAGTGACGATTGCTCATTGCTAGCTAACTGGCTAGCAAGCCTAGCTAACCCACCGCGAACCTCCCCCTCTAGATTCGTCGGTGTAACCTCTCCGGTGTGAACTACGGCCGGTCAGTCCTGCTCACAGCCGCAGCTCCGGTTTCTGTCAACCACTATTTCGGAAATTTGGTAAGTGATTGAAATGTTTACTCTTACACCAACAGCTGTAGGGGAACGTCGGGCAGTTAGCTACCCGAGCTAAGTTAGCTTGTAGCCGCAGTACGTTAGCAAGGCCGAGGGCTCTCCTTGCCTCAGCGTTACGTTAGCAGAGCAGGGCAGAGGGAGGCCTGTCAAAGTTAGCTGTGAGGGACAAGGGTCAAGGCCCGCAACTAGGCAAGGCTGTTTGTTTATTTGGGTTGTGGGGAGGACTTAATACAGAGCTAAGTTTTCACGACAATCCAACAACAAATGCTGTCATTCCAGAGCAGGTACACGCTGTGAATTAGCTCCACACGACGACAGAGTCGGTGCCGGGTTTGTCAGATCTCCTGAAATTGTGTTGTGTTTATCGTGTTACTGCTCGATCGGTTAGCTCTGCAGGCATGTAACGATAGCTTTAACTATCACCCCGACTAGCTAGACTGATGAGGTGTTCTGCATTGCGAAGGTCAGAGAGATGCTGGTCAGCGGTGTATTATGTGGATGTGTGTATAATAAGGCAAAATCACTGACTACGTGTGGGTACATTTCACGTTAAACTTGATGAACCTGTGGTTTAAGGGCGTTTCAGTTTGATCCTCACCAGCAGTGTTCCTAATATGAAGCAAAAATGTGTTCACAGGTCTACTATTTTTAGACCAGAGCAGGGGCCTGAACTCGGCTCCAAGATGTTAATCTTTCTCTACACATTGATGAAGGATGTGATCTGTTTTAAATGTATCATTATGATCAAATAAATAACACAACATCTATCTAATAAAGTAGACATACATTTTATGTATGGTTAAATATCAGAAAAAGATTCCGATTTTTCCACTGTAGCTTTGCTTAATAATATGATTATACACTGAATATTGATTCATTGTTTTCAAATTATTTAACGCTAACTTTCTGTTCTATCTTGTAAGTAGATTTCTCTCTTTTAATTTGTGTTACAGGTTTTAAGAGGAACACAATGGGTGCATTTCTGGACAAACCAAAGATGGAAAAGTACAATTCCCATGGTGAGGGTAACCACCTTAGGTATGGGCTGAGCAGTATGCAGGGTTGGCGGGTAGAGATGGAGGATGCACACACAGCAGTAATTGGTCTGCCCCATGGTCTCGACCCTTGGTCATTCTTTGCCGTTTACGATGGGCATGCTGGCTCTCAGGTGGCCAAGTACTGCTGTGAGCACCTGCTGGAGCACATCACCAGCAACCCAGACTTCCAGAGTGCTCTGCAGGAGGACCCCTCTGTAGATAGCGTGAAGACCGGGATCCGCACAGGATTCCTGCAGATTGACGAACACATGCGAACCATCTCTGAGAAGAAGCACGGCGTGGACCGCAGCGGCTCCACTGCTGTGGGAGTGATGATTTCTCCAAGCCATACCTACTTTATCAACTGTGGCGACTCACGGGGGCTCCTCAGCCGAGGGGGAGCTGTGCACTTCTTCACACAGGATCACAAACCCAGCAACCCTCTGGAGAAGGAAAGGATCCAGAATGCCGGTGGCTCAGTCATGATCCAGCGAGTTAATGGGTCCTTAGCAGTCTCTCGAGCTCTGGGAGATTTCGACTACAAGTGTGTGCATGGAAAAGGGCCGACAGAGCAGCTTGTTTCTCCTGAGCCTGAAGTTTATGCAATAGAAAGATGTGAAGGGGAAGATGAATTCATTATACTCGCTTGTGATGGCATCTGGGATGTCATGGCCAATGAGGAACTCTGTGACTTTGTAAGGTCAAGGCTAGAGGTGACAGATGATCTTGAAAGAGTCAGCAATGAAATTGTTGACACCTGCTTGTATAAGGTACAGTGTGATCACATAGCCTACATTAAAATCTTTTTACACACTCTTCTGTTTTGGTGTTACGATTGATTTACTTGACGTCTGTGTTTATTCATTTCCACAGGGAAGCCGGGACAATATGAGTGTCGTGTTAATCTGCTTTCCTGGGGCCCCAAAGGTATCTCCAGAAGCAGTGAAACGAGAGGCTGAGCTGGATAAATACCTGGAAGCCAGAGTAGAAGGTAGGGGAGAAAGATTATATTTGTCGATGTTGACCAACATTAAAAAGTACCTTACGGAAATAATTATATTTTCTTTTGCTTCTGTTACTTTTGATATTCAATGTAAAACCCTTATTATCCTTATGTTGAATTTTGAATAATGCTTTAATATATATATATATATATATATACTCTTTTAGGAACATTTGCAAAAATAATTATCAAAATTAGTTTTAATAGTTTTATCTAACTTTAATGTAATGGGATTTGCTTCATTAGACACAACTCCTGAGATGCAATTTAACCAGATCACATCTAATACCTCAGGCAGGTTTCGATCAACAGTTCATTGTTTGTGATACTGTTAATCTTATGTATGTTATAGTCATGCTAGAGAGTTTAGAGGGACACAATCTAACAAATATATGTTTGTGTAAGAAAGAGTGTAAGTCGTATTTTCAAATTCTGTAGTATTTCATGTCTTGTTGGACACCTTGTTCAACTCTGATAGTGACAACCAGGAACAATTTACTTGTCTACATTAAGTTTTACTTTTTTTTTATAGACCAGGTAAATCTCACATTTACCTCAAAGTGCTTTACAGTCTATACAGCTTAGAAGACCATTGATTCACATTAGGAAAGTTTTCCTCCAGAAAAGTAATGTTTAGGAAGAGTCAGAGGAGGGATCTCTTTTCTAGGATGAACATTGCTCATTGATGCGGAGAACTGGAGATGTTGGTTGTACCCTTAGAAAAACTAAACATTTAAAATACACATCATTGGCTCTCTCTTTTGAATCAATTAAATGTTTTAATCTAAAAAAAAAAAAAAAAAAAAAGGTATATCCATCTCTTCACAATTAACAAAACAGAACTGAGCTCATCTTTTCTGCAGTCTAAATAAAATTCGGGGTGGTTTCATCCGCATCCTTTTACACATTGTCCCCAATTTTTCCAATATAACTGCACAAAGTAATAAGATGTTTTTAGGTGCACTTCTGTGTAATATTGTCAAAGGATCCACAATAAATAATTTTGTTTTCCAACAGAGATCATTAAAAAGCAGGGGGATGAAGGTGTCCCGGATTTGGTCCATGTTATGCGAACGTTAGCGTCTGAGAGCATCCCGAACCTCCCTCCTGGAGGAGAGCTGGCAAGCAAGTGAGTGTGCTTTGTGGTTAAAACCTCATCAATCAATTACAGATTTCTATTTATGACAGTTTAAGTATGATCACTGGATATATTTTCCCCTTTTGTTTTTACAAAATGAAAACTAACATTTAATATATTTGTACTTTTCTCTTCCTCAGACGAAGTGTTATTGAATCGGTGTACAACAAGCTCAACCCCTACCGAAGTGATGACACAGTAAGTATCCCAGCTTGTCTTTAACTCCCTGTATGTTTGCACTTTTTTGGAGTATGCATGCTTGTTGACATGTGATAAGCAAGTTTTAACCAATTTTCTGCATGACAGTCGTATTCAACAAGATGGAACAAGGAAATAGGCTCTTTGCCAAGTGAAAAAAAAAAAAATTATGTCATGACATAGTGACTTTTCTTGGTTATTTATTTCCTTCTTTCCGGTTTGAATCCAAAAGCCAGAGGAAATTAATTAAAACTCACTTTTTGTAATACTACACATTTTCTGTGACACCAGCAGAAAGTGATCCAATCGTTTCACTTTAGATAGTCATAGTAATTCCTCAGTCACAAAACTTGCTTTAATTTTGACAAAGGACCACAAGTGCATTGCAGGTCCTGTGCCAAAAGGCTCAGTCTCATACCACATGAGCTGATTTCTATAATTAGTGAAAGAGCTAATAGGGGATATTATCTGACATTTGTGTGGATGGAATAAAAACTGCATTCTCTTACATACTGATTTAAAAGGAGCATTGCTCAGCAATCCTTTGTATACAAACAGACCACAAAGATAGGGCCCTTGTCTACTCGGATATCATGCTTTAAAATTTTTATCAGGTAAGTTCACTGATTCAGCTCTGTAATTGTGCTCGTCTCATCTTGTCCTTGACCATGAAAAATTGGCAATTTGTTTTAGTATTTCATGTTTGTATGAAGATGGACGTTTTAAATTAGTTTCCCACACTGAGGTATCTCAGAAATTGGTGTACCTTCAGAATGCTGGAAGGCCTCTTGACTTGTCTGTGTCATTTTGTGCAGTCTCAATACAAAATGGGCTAAATTGAGGGTTTGTTTGCCAACAGCTTACACAAAGCTTTCCGTGGTAGAAAGTGAAATAAGTTTATTAGAAATGTTTGCAGATTAATTCATAGTGGTCAAACAGGGAGGGGAGAAACTGAACGGTTTAATTAAATTATTGCAATATATCTTGATGAAATGAAAATTTTAAGGCTCACTTAGACACAAAAAACGTAAATATTTTTGTTGTTGTACAGTATTTCACAGCTATGATAGAATATTAAATCAATAAAATGTTACATTCTTGTATTAGAGAGAAGACTGTACTGTTACAAATATTGTGCCCTGTGCTGATCTAAAGCACTAGTATTTGGCCTTTCCCACCAGGTTCTCCTGTAGACTTTGTTTTTTTTTTTTTGTAGCTGCAGCAAAAAAAAGTGGATGATTTGATCAGGACCATAATTGACAGCAGAGTTGCAATGTGACTGAAACGTTGTGTGGCTTTATCATCAGACAACAGACTTGTGTTTGACTCATGTTATTTGTGTATCCTCTTATCAAACAAGTGACATTCTGTCATACAGCTCCTTGTTTGGTTTGGTTTTGTACATGTACTTGTGACTACTTTCAGTGTAGGTCTCATCTGTTGCTCTGTCTGAGTTGTCCTTGGTGCTTTGGTCCAACATGTCCACCTTGCCTGGTAGCCCAGTTAGTGATGTAGCCTGCTGTGTAAAATTAAACACTGAATAAAATCTTACATCGTCCACTGGATGTATCCATCCAGCTCACGCTGTCTCTTACCCCTTCAGACTGAAAACATAAATAGATAATATTTTTTGAGTATAACAAAGATATAGATCAGTGAGTGACAAGGAATCCTAATATGCCTTTATGAACTCGTCCTGTAACACAGCACAGAAAAGGCCATGGGTCATTGAGGTAGTGTAATTGATTGTTTTATTGAGTGAAACTTGTTTACAGAGTGTCATTCTGGAATAGGTCAGTATTGTGGAAAAGCACATTTCACTAAAATCTATATAAATGTCAGATGTTATCAGAAACTCTGCTTCATACAGACTTGCAAACAGCCGTTGGTTGGTAATAGGTCAGTTCAGCTGAATACAACTTATGGAGCTTTGTGTGCAATCTGTGACTATAACCTTGGAGACTCTTTGGTGGGTGTATTTAATTGTCTCTGTGAGGACAGTGATTATGCCTCTACTATTACCAGGAATTTAGATGGGCTTTTTATGATTTTTAAAAGTTTTGATCCACAACAAAGAAGTGACGATAACAGAGCAGAGACTACAATACTTAAAAGCTGCACCATGTGGGCAGTTTTTCTAAACCACAGCAATCATAGTATTGACTCTTGAATAGAGGGAGAATGAGAAAAGTATGAGACATGCATAATTCTTTTATGTCAACTGAGGCAATATTCTTCTTTTTAACTAAACTTGAAAAGAAATCTGCACCATTCACACGTGTGTATATATATTTTCATCTTATGAATACCCTTTGTTTGTTTGAAGGTCTTAAGCTCTAATTAAGTTACCAACTACCACAAAGATGTTAGTAGGTGTTAGTGGCTACAAGTGGATGTTAGGGACATAACTTCAGTTGTGCACCTAAACATCATCAAGTGTTTTGGTCTTGTAATCAATGACACAGGTCAAATATGAGGGTATGCCAAGGCTGAAGGTAAATCTGACTGGCTACTGGCTTGTTGTCAGTACTATGAAAGCCATGTGGCCTGCTCAGTAGATCAGTAATCATTATCTCTATGCCTTTTAAAAAAAACACAATCCATTTTTAGAACATAGGACAAGATGGAGAATATCCCTTATAAGTTTTACTGCATAAAAATATAAAGTAATAATAACATTTATGATAAATAAATTACAGTTTGTAAAACCAAATAGATGCCTGTATTTTAAAATGTATATGGTAAAAAATGTAAATTGTCTGAATGCTGGGCAGCATTGAGATGTTTTTCTTTGCCACAATGTAGGGAAGTTGGAATCTATAGTTTTTCACTAAATGAAACAGCAATAATGACAACCAAATAATTTGTCACGTTGGCTGCTCTCTAAATTTAATTTGCATATGTGGTGAAACCCTTGTACCAAAGCTCCCGGCTGTCTCAATACCTGTTAGCTGTGTCTGTGGTGTATCCTACAGGAAGAGGCACCAGTTATAACGTTAGCTACTCCCAGTACATGATTTAGTTCGTAACATGTAGTTTTTGTACAGTTGCTGTTCCAGCACAAAGAATAAGTATAAAATAGTAATTATAGGTCATGATGAAACTGTTTGAAAAAAGTTGATATATGATGATGATCCTTAAATACTGCATCATTCACAATCAAGCAAGATATGTTTGTAATGGTCGAAACATTGTCACGCCCTTACAAACACCTAAAATATTCCTCAAGCTGTTTGCTTATCATTTGGTAGCGTTGCACTTGATGTCACATTGTATAATCTGAGTCTAGTTCTAAAACGGAATTATTTTGTTTTCCTCTGTTTGGTTGTAAGGAGTAACTGTAGCTAGCATGTGTCCTGGTCAGTTAAATTCAGTTCATTATATCCTGAGCTGAGTCTGCCACATTTAGGCGTAGAGGACATGTGCGTATAAATATTCAAAATATCATAAAAATCCAGCAGCATCTGTTTTACGCGACCTCAGACTTTTTGCAGATAGATGGAAGAGTTTGTAAATCTTGGATCAAGCATTTGTTGATACTTCAGAGTCTCCATATAGTACCTAGGATCATCAGCTGCCAGAACAGTTGCTTGGATGTTTGTCCTGAGTTAAACAAACTCTTGAACTATATACTGTTACGATTGAGTTATGGCAAAAGCAGTAATCTTCTCTAATACCCAGTAAAACATATCTACATATATCTGCATATTCATACATTCATACGTACAAATTTCACTTCAACTGTTGAATCGCTGCTGGTTTGGTGTTTGTTTGAGAGGAGACTAAAATCATCACATTTACCTGAACTATACATTGTTATTTGTTACAGCTGGGTGACGACAAACCATAATAGTCACCTTTAAAACAAATAGATTGCATATCAGAAGGTTCGGGCACTACTTGGTGCTCATTAAGAAAGCCATCATTTACAAGGAGGTAGCCATATAAACCGTAATGATGTCTGACATATGACAATGGTATGTTGTATACTTGACAAGTTATTTAATGCTTTACTCAAAAAAAGTACATCTCCACATTTTCTGTAAAAGTATTTATAATAGCATTAAAACTTGTTGTGGGGTTGTTGATATACAAGTATCACTTCCTGGATTATTTCTTCTGTCAGTTTGTATCATACATGCTTGAACCTGTCCAGCTAGAGTTCTCATGGATGTAGAGTCAGAGTCTGAAGGGTTTTTCCTTCCTCTCCTCTCTTATTAAGGACTCTGCGTCCACAGACGACATGTGGTAACACAACCTCCTACCACTAACACAGCATAGAGTTTACAAACCACCATCCTCTCAAGACCCACAGCAGCTCGGCTCAGCAGTCTGTCTCGCCGTCACTCTGAGCTTTTGGTTTTCTAAGAAGGGAATTTCATGGGAGGAGGAGGAGGAGGAGGAAGAGGAAGAGGAGTTGCATGCACACAAACCTGGAATAGTGCAGCACCAGTCCACTCTGGAGTTCAGGATCCTCACCGTCTTGTCTCCCATTTATGTTCACCCACCTAAATACTCTCCTCTAAAGTAATCCATAACAAGTGAGTCCACAAGGTTTTCTTTTCTTTCTTTTTTTTGTTAAATAATCAGCTTAAGTAGAACATTTTTTTGCTGTAATTAATTTTGATTCACATTTCCTTGTGTGTGTTTGTATATTTCTGTTTTTGTGAAGTGCAATTGTCCTGTACAAACAGCCTGTATTTAATGCAGCTTGATTTAAGTTAAAAAATGAAAGAAATGAAAAAGAGAACCTTTTATGCACTATCTGCCTTTTCCTGCTCTTCTGGACTTCTAACAAATGTCTGTTCAGTGGATATTTCTGCTTGTCCTCCAGACACAATGTTTCTGCGCTTTTACTTTCTTTCTCTCCTTTTTCAGTTAGTCTCTGCTCCTTTAAGAAACGGGTAAATTGTATAGTTGACAGCACAGTAAGCTCTCTATATCAAAACCATTTAAATCCTAATTATTTTTTCCCTGTGCTTTTTTTTAATTGTATTTTATTTTTGTAAGTGGCTTTCTGTACATGCTCAAATAATAATTGTGTTTCTTGGTCATTTTGGGATGTGTGAAGCGAAACAAAAATCTTTTTTTTAATTTCTTTCGAGGCGTCTGATTAAAAAGAAGATAATACCCCTGTTAACATGTTTGTCTGTGCGGATAGATACTTGCAAGCGTGCGTGGGTGCTTGTGTGTATGTATGTGCGCACGTGTGTTAGTGTAAAGGCAATGAAATTTGCCCAGGTGGTTCAGACAACAGACCAGGCTGGAGTTTTAAGGGAATTGCCCACTGCTCATTCATTGTCTGCCCTTTTTCTTTCAGCCGGTGTTCCATATCAACCCAAGATAGGCTCTCACTACTTCTTATTACAAAAAGCTTTGGTTAACAGAGTTTAAATGCTGTTACGCTGTTTGAACAACTTCAAGCTATATATCAGAAATATACTGTAACCTGACACACGTAGCTCAATTTACCCATGGTGTTTCAGTGGTTTGCAGCTTTTCAATCATTGACTCATCTGTTGTGTCATATTTTAATATCATGTTCTAAAAATTAATTGTAAGCAGTGCCCACTGTGGGTGCCATATGATTTATGATCACTTGTTTCAGCTTTACAACAGCCTATGCCAAGTTTTTATTTTGTTTTTCATGAGATTCTTCTCTTTTTTTTGTACGTGGTACACATAGAATTTTAGCTTCTATTTTTTAGCATCTGATCATTTGACTGATGTGAACAGTTACAGCACTGACTGTTTTAAAGAAACTCACCCATCACTAGGTTCAAAATAGGAGAAACATGGTCTTTGTTCGGACTTTCAAACCAAGAACAAATCCTCTAACAGTAATGAGTTCTTATGGTTGTATAGCACTTTTTTTTTAGTTTCCATCTGGTTTGCTCTGCTTCAAAACTTCCCACTGCGCCACCACAAGCCAGAGCACAATACAGTTCGCTGCTATAGTGTATGATCTGTGGCTTCTTTCTTTCAGTTAACCCCCTCCTCCTAAAAACATGAATAGTCTCTGACTAATTCTGTATCTAACACACACACACACACTAGGTAAATTTCTTGAAGAGAAATGGTTTTATTTCAATTTTATTTTCTGCCATTTTTTTGTCTAAAATTGCATTGTTGGAAATTTATGTATGTATATATTTTTGACTTCAACTTTCAAGGAATAAATCATGTTGCTTGAGTTAGTTTTTTGCCATGGACAAAATATGATTCTGGTTGGTCTTGGTATGTTTAGTTGCATTTTATTATGTGTTGTGGCAAACAAAGGTTTCCCTCTTTATAACTTTGATGTCCCTCTCGCAAGTTTTCATTTAGATAATACACAATAATGTATTAAGTTTGTAATTCTTCATTCATCAAAATGACAATCCTAACGATTTTGGTGCATTAAGACTTGTGGCATGTAGCAAATTATAAAAAACCTAAACAAAACACACTAACTTTGACTGTAATCCTAAATTAGCTGCTTCCTAAAATCCTAAATCCCTTTAAGGCTAAAAAAATGTAATTAGAAAGTCTATATTACAAGACACAAAGAATATAAAGGAGAAGCTACCTGTAACCTTGGAAATGATGTAAACATTTTCAGGGTGTTGTAAAGCAACCTCATTGTGAAATTTTTAGTTGCCGTTACTCAGTTTTTTTTAAAGGTACTCTGTGGAGTTTTTGACCACTGGTGGTGCTGTAGAGAAACGTTTTGATCAGCGGGTTCTCATTCTACTTGCACAAGGACGCACATACAGTAAATGGGAAGAGATGAAATGCCCTTCTGTGGACTGTGAGGGCAGTAATGTGTATCAACAGTTGGTTTGATTGTAACGTGGCATACAAGGGCCACTTAACCAATTATAGAATAAAATTGTAAGCTGAGGCAAAAACACAAAAATAGCCTTTAAAAATGTTACGTTAGGTAACATTTGCAAGGTGTTGGCTCTGTGTTTAGAGTGAAAACTTCTGAGTACCTTTGAAAAGTCAACTTATGAAAACATGAATAACAGTCACAGTTCAGTGTAACGGATTTCTCTGTTTGCATGAAAATGTGGTTTCACTAAATATTCCTTCCCATGAAAAAGCAACAAAAACAAACCGTAAAAATATGTCTTTCAATTTCTTTCTTCCTTGAGATCACAGTATCGAATTACCACCACAATACTCAGCCATACATGTAAACGTACTGTGCTCACATCATGAAAACTCAATTTCACTCAGTGTTTGAGAAAAAAATGTTGTTAGTGTGTTTGAAAAAAACTTTTTTATACAGGCAGCTTATATTTTAACTCTAAGTTATTTTATTGTCACTGCATCGCCTGTATTTGTGCACAAAACGTCTCATCAAACCAGCACCCAGCTGATCTGGGAGGTATTGGGTACTCTTAATGCAACTTACATTTTTTCTCCAGGCTCCATTAAGAACAAACATGTTTTTTTTTGCATCTTCAGGCCATTAATACCCCAACCCCCCTCAACTGTCCCATATTTTGACCCAGAAATTATATAAACGATGACATGGCCCTTAATCAATGCTGATTAATTCCCCAGTTTTATAACACACTTACTCCCCTTAATGACAAATGTTGAAAATAACTTTTTTAATTTAATATAAAATTGCTATAGCTGGAATGTTACTGAGAGTGGCTTGGTCCTGATTTGTCACATCTGGGTGTTTCATTGATATGGTATGTGAACAAAATTAATTTAGTGGATCCCTGTGACCTCCCCATCCCTAAGAAAAAAGAAAAGAACCAAAAACAGAAAAAAGCCCCTAATTATATATTCTCCTTGTTTTAATTTTTAATGACCTGAAATACCTCATAACATTTATAGGAAGTGTTTTTTGTCTTGATATGATGAGATCCAAACTGTTCCGAAAGCAGTTCATGTTAATCAAAGCCTGTTTTCTCATGGTCCTCCCCTAGAAGTTGTGATTTTTGACACTGATCTATTTGAGTGGGACACGCCTGTGCTCGTGTGCAGTATTTGAATAGTGCTGATGATATATTACTAACTAGGAACACTATTGGCCTTTGATTATAAGCTGACCGGCCCCTCTCAAGCAGCAGCGCCCTCATATGCTCACCTGTGTAATTGTATCGAGAGTTCAGGGTTTTTAGAAACGTGTGAGAAAATAGGTGTGACTAAATGATCGTAGTCATATGCACTGATCATCTGTATAATCAGCTTTTTATTTCATAAAGTTGTTATTGTTGAGGAAAAAAAATTATAAAGCTATTTACAGAGCTACCTTTGGTTGCCTGGAATGCATCCTGTATATTCTTGTACGGCGGACTACCTTGCAGAAGTTGAAGAGATTTAAAAACACTTACGCCCTCTTGTACATATCAATGTACCTCGGTTGTGGCGTTTACTGTGTGACCCCTAGCAGTGGCGGTTTGTCTGTCCCCTCGCAGGGCGGCCCGAGCCTCACTTTGCTGACCTTTTTTCAGCTCATAAATAAGCTCACCGATTTGCCTTACCCAATCTCATGTTGCCCCCTAAAATACTTGTTCAACACAAACACTACGAGGAGGAGTAATGCTGCAGACATTACACTCGTCTAGATTCAAAAGCTCGTCTTCATGTTAGGGTACTTAAGCTATCAACAAAGTGACTTTGTCCTGCTTGTCACAAGGTACAACTTTTCCAACCATCGCTGGTTTGTAAGTTTATTTTCCCTCCATGTTTCCTTTTATTGAAGTTCGGTCTTGAAAGCTTATTCAACTCTCCACTGCAGATGATGTCATACTTTTAACAAATGCAAGTGTTTTAACATGGTAACCTCGTAAGCATTCAAAATGTGCATACATACATTAATGTCTGCTATATTTATGATTACATTCAAGAATAGCTTTAGAATGCTGTAGATAAGTATTGTCAATGTCCATTCAAATGCTTCAGAGGCCTCTGTCAGTGATTTTACAAAGTACAATAACTGTATATTTTGTATTATGTTCTAGCTCCAAAGGAATGGTTAAAAAAAAAAAATGTTTAAAAAAGCTTTGTTCCCTGAACTAAATTGTACTATTTGTGTTGTTGATTGAACAAATTGCATTCCTTGCTTGTGAATTGATGCATTTCTCTCCCTGCTCCTCCATTTTCTCCCATTCTTTCCCTTCTTTCTTTCATTTTTTAGCCTTTGAAGTTTGAATAAAATTTCTAGTTTGCAGAATGTATTACTAAATAAATGGGTTGTCATCTTGTACCTCTCATTTCATCACTTTTTATCTGTTCGGGCCTGTTGCACAAAGGAAACTTGTAGAATAAGTATGGCTTATAGTGAAAGCTGAAATGGAAAATACACCATCAGTGAAAGAGTAAAAGTTACACTATCAATATTTCAAGCAATCTTTCTCTTCACTTACTCGTTCGTAACTTAGCATGGAAACAACACCTGTCTCCACATCCTCTCAGCAGTTGCTGTGTTTAAAGCGCTGAGAGTATTGAAAACAATGGAGTTGGCCAAGTTATCCCACATGAGTTATATTTTTCTGCATTGTGTTCTCTCCAAAAAAATGTTCTTAGTAGTTTATACTGTGTAACATATATGCTGATATCGATCTGTGATAGTCCGATATCGACTGATTAAATCGACCAACTGTATTGATTGGGTTTTAGTCTCTAAGAGGATCTATGGAGGATATTAAGTCCAAACAGGAAATACGGGAATATATGAGATATTGATTAAACAGTATGCAAAGCTTTTATTTGTAATCACGTCTAAGAGATCTTTTTAAAAATAAAAGGTCATTTTATAAAACGTATCCTTTAAGATTCTTAAATGAGACATATGAATAAAAAATATGTCTACAGCACAATAACAAAAAGTTTACAATTTTTTTCCTAATCCAAAAATGGCAGCTGGTAAACAGATTGTTTGCTCAGTATGTATAACAAACCAAAACGTAAAACAATTCTTGCCATATACGTTGGTTTAGTTTGATGTTTTCAGTATTCTGTATTTTAATGCAACTTATCTCAGGATACTATCTTTAGAAAATACAGGACAGATTCCTTCAGCACGAATGTAACGTCAAACAAATGAGCTAGTATTTATTTTTACAGTAAATCTATGCTGAGCTCTGTGACTTCTGTTCTGTTAAAACATGAGAGGCACAAACCGCAGCTGTCCTCGTGTTACACCTTCAATCTCAGCATGTGATTTACAGCTTCAGTTTGCGTATGATAAACTAACAAGCCCTTTCACTGCTGCATGTTCTGAGCCCCACGAGCTCTTCACAGCACAGCGGTGTTGTTGACTCGTCTGGCTATCGGGGGCCGTGCTCGTCTCGCTCCCTCTTCTGTCAGTGCGTGTGTGTGGCAAGTGCACGTAAGGGGCTTGAGCTCGGAGGATGGGTCAGGGCAGTCCACAGCCACTGGGATTAAGAACTGTGGGAGGGATTACTTTAAATGTCAACATAATGTCATGAGCTGTGTTAGAAGGTCAAATGTTCAAACGGTGCTCAGTGGCGAGCAGTTAATAGATCAGGTACGATTTGGGTTATTGTGGCCCCTGTGATGATTAGACTTGCATGTTACAACAAGCTGCTTTTGTGGCATGATTTTTTTTTGGGCAACCTTAAAAGACACCGAAGCGAGGTCAGATTTATTTTGTAGTTTGAAGTTTGCTTTGTTGCTCTGGCAACCGTTAACATTGACAGATTGCACATAAGGGAATATTTTCAAAATGTAAGAGGGAATCGGTTTTTAGAAGTGCAACAACAAGTCTCATGCATTCTGTAGTTTTTCTTAAGACTCAACCTCTAAGTGATCAATTGGAATAACAATGTTGTAATCAGGCAGGCAGCTC
The DNA here is from genome assembly GCF_024713975.1 of Paralichthys olivaceus. Classification (NCBI taxonomy): domain Eukaryota; kingdom Metazoa; phylum Chordata; class Actinopteri; order Pleuronectiformes; family Paralichthyidae; genus Paralichthys; species Paralichthys olivaceus. Next base: position 14,644,577 of record NC_091104.1, on the reverse strand, counting down.
ACCAGAGGGGGGCAGTGTTAATAGCTGAGGCTGATTACCAACACCAAGAGGAATCCTCACCAAGACAAACAGTCCTCTGAAAGTTAATTCATAGAAATAGTCAGTGCCTATTTGTTATATAGATGATGATTACAGCTTTTAGTTGCATACAATTTCAGCATTTAACACTTGGTTATAATTTAATTATTGAATGAATAGACACAAGCAACAGATGTAGTTTGTGACACTTCAATGCCACTGTTGTTTTGCACTTTTAATGGCTTGGTGTTAAATCTTCTCTGTTGCCTTAGGAACCTTTTCTGTTGGCTAGCAAATTTAAATCTACTTGTAATTGTAAAATCACTAAATTGAGAAAATTCATGACGCCTATCTAAAACAAGCTTGTTCTTTTTTAATGATGCCCAATCGCCTTTGAGCCATTTGCACGTTAGAGTGACACAGAATGTGACTCATTAGATCCCGGGCCACCTGTGCACCCCTAATGAATCATGCTGCCCTTATATTCCTCCACATTAAAAAAAAGTGCCCACGTCGGCAGAGGCCATCATCAAATGGAGCTGGCTCGTCATCTGCCTGCCATTGTTTAGTGCATGTCATGCTCTGCTTCGCATGGCGGAAAAACCCATTTGAGCTTGACTAATGCAGCCATGCAGACACAGCAGTAAGAGGTGGGGGTGGTAGGCTGCATACTCAGGATGGTCTCTATGCTGAGGTCACTGAGCTCCACGTTTGCTAATTTGGTTTGCACCAGGAGTTGGCTGCTCGGTTAAAAAAAAATTGTGATTGGATTGAAAAGAGGGAAAGAAGGGAAGGGAAGTCTTCATATTCCTCGATCAGAATCCGAGCCTATACAACGTCGACTCTCTGTTCTCCTCCACCCGCCATGCTCTCCTTCTCCATTTCCTCTTTCTGTGAGTGCTCTTGTTGCCCGAGGTCAGTTTGTCACAGAGAACACAAGCTTTTCGCACTTGGCTGCAGCGATTCAATGATTGGTGTGTACAAACAAGCATATCAAATAGGGGTGACATGTACCCACCTCCCCAACCTCCCCCATCACGCCTTGAATATGTCCTTCCTGCTCACTCTGCTACCGTCTCTCTCTCCCTCTCTACTTCCCTTCCTCTGTCTCTCACTTCTACGTGGTGGGAGCGAGTGTCCCCTGCATGAGGTGGGTTACACAAGCTGCTGCCCTGGGAATCCCGGGCCAGCTCATTATTCCGCACCCCTGAGACACAGCTCACTGTAAATTAGGACATCAAATGATGCAGGCTTGTTAAAGAGCCACAGATAACACTCATTAGCATCAGCACCTTTCCTTGTTAGAGCCTGTATCAGCGCTCACTTCCCACCACCACCATCACAACGTTGCGTCCTGTCATTCCCCCCACACTGACTGGAAGGTTTAGGATTAATGTCAGCTCTCGCCAGCGGGGTCAGTGCTGTTGTGGTTCAGATACGGGTCTGATTGATCAGTGGTGGCGGGAAGCCGTTGAATTGGTTGACAGCTGCCGACTATCCCCGCCACTCTTATTCATATTTCATTGTGTGGAAGCTGGGAAAGCAAACCCTGTCTCAGAATAACTCTCAAGTGGCTGACTCGTTGTGAGTCACCGGGGCACGGACTAAAGACGAATACTTCTTTCAGTGGTAATAGTCCTGCAGCAGATGCCAAGTTGGTTTTGCTATCTTGATTGTTTTTTTTTTCATTTTAAATCTCGATAACTTCTTTTGATATAATGAATCATTTACTATTTACTATTTTTCTTTACATAAGAAAGTGATTGTCTTAAAGACCAGGAATTATACAGAGATGGGTGATATGACTGCTTCACAAAAGTGAAGCCAAATTATATTTATTGCCCCCTAGTGGTTGGCTGCAGTATAGGGCATCCCACCTCCTCCATGTTAATGGATGGGACCAAACTAAAAAGTTACTAAGTTTGGTTTTAATTTATTATTTGAGGCAATAAAAACAGGGTGAAACTTCACGATTGGCAGCTGAAACTAAATCAAATGTGCAAGATTGTGGCACCTGTATCTGGGATATTATTATTATCAGCTGTATTTTTGTTCAAAGGGAGGAATTTAAAATGTGTCGTCCGTCTTTAGATAGAGTCTATGGATTCCACATAAAAGCCAAAAAGTTTTTAAAAAGGTTGGGGGCTACTGTGTTTGTGTATGTGTATTTGTAAATACAGGACAAAGGCTTTGGAATACATTAAATACAAATAGTGCATGAAACAAGTGTCCAGCTTACTTTTCTGAGTCTGCACTGGTTGTATGTTCACAGTTGTGCAAATGTTGGGCTGTGTATTAGGACATCCACGCAGGACTCGGTTTGAACCCTCGTCAACTTGTGCTGATGATGAATTTTACATCATGCAGACCCAGAAACTGTGAATTGGAATAATCTTTGTGAAAACCTGTGAAAAACCTTGGTATGTTTTCTGTGGCTCTGAAGGAAGCTTTTTTAAAGTCTGAAATGATAAACAATTACTAGCCTGTGCTTGAAGCCTATAAAAGTGATGCTTCTGAGTTGCATTATGGGAATTGTTGGACCAAGGGTATTTAGGATATTACTCCCACTCCAAGCTAAAATTCAGGATTTCTTGGCCTCTCCTACTTCCTTTTTGACCATAATTGTTTTTGATGTGTATCTCGCAGGTCAGCTAAAATAATGGTTCCAATCCAATTAAATCTGACAGAATCCTGTTAATCTTAAAATGTCTCACATTCCCAAAGTTATTTTAATTCATCATCAGTCGAAAAACTGGGAAATTTCATAACGTGGCAAGGAGAGGAAATCTTAAACTGCATGTCTCAACTGCATTAGAAAGAGAAAAGTAGCACAAAGAATTGACCATGGAGGCTTACACGAGGTGTAGCATATATAACAAGAAAAAAATGGAATTCAATTTCCCCTGCACAACAGGTTAAATACGATGTATCGATGAGGTTCTCTAGATGTTTTCTCTCGAGTGTGTGCTGCTACAGGCTTACAGTATTATTCCGAGCCTTTGTGGCTGTCGTCTGTCAAATCCATACTAGAAATTTCCTTCATTACGCTGTTCGTCTAAAACCAACTATTGTCCTTTACTGTGAAAATGTGACTGATAGCAAATTGTTTTTCTTTTGTACCTGTGCAGCCTTTTCTTGTTTCCAGCATGCTCTCCTGTCTTTAATTGGGCTGCGGTGAGATGAAAATGTTCACAACTGTGCCTGGGTGTCTTGTCGTCATGTCGTCTCAGTGGGCCCTCACCGTTAATGTTTTTCTTTTTACTTTAATCGTAACATCACACGGTGTTGGTCTCTTTATTCAGTACTCTTTCCCATCTAGTCTGCATGCTGTGTGAGATCTGGCAGCATGCAGCCCCTGGGTGACTGTTTCAGCCCACTTCATCTGCACCTTTACACTCCCTCTTCATCTGCACCCTCCTCTTCTCCTCCCCAGGACCCAGACATCCTCTTCTTCCGTGGTTTCAGCTAAAACAAGAACTAATCAGAGGATGTCAAGCCAAGCATTTGTCCATCATCATCAACTAAAGTGTCTGCTCTCACTTTTGTCAAGTTACATTATCTGATATGCCAAAAGCCTATTCAACATTTTTCAGTTTCACCCATTTAAAGATGAGCGTATCTCCATGTGTTGTGTTGTTAACATCATTCCAAACACAACCTTATACTAATTTTGATTCTGTACCAGAATCTGGTTAGGGATGGGAATTTACAGAGTCGTCTTTAATGTAGCTTATTTAAATCTGGTCATTCTCATGTTACATTATTATGGATGGAGCTGGTGGCCACTTCAATCATTGCTGTTTAGGATTCTTTAAACCTCAGTAAAGCACTGACACATCACTGAAACATGCTCAGAACGTTGCACTTATGAAGGTGCATTGACTTCATTGTTATTCCTGTGTTAATGTCAATTGTTTTTAGTCTCCATTTTTAATTTTGTGTCCTTTAACCTGAGCTGCTTCCAAAATGTCCAAGTGAGCCCATGTGAGAATACAGCAAGACATTTTCTGGAAAATTCAAATCCAGTGGATGTGTTTCTAGCACACGACAGAAGCAAAACAAAAAGAATACAAATATCTCAGGATGAAAAAGAAGTGTCGGAAATGTGAACTTGCAAATATAACGAGATTCAAGAGCTTTTGGTGATAAGGGCCAATCCCAAAATTCTCAAACAAGTTGCACGGACGGCAAAAGACTGTTTCTAGTGATTTATACATCATGTCCTGTTTCCTGCATGCTCTACCCAGACGCCACTAATGTGGACAGTCTCCTGCTGCGTTCTCCATTGTACTGTATGTGAAAGGCAAACTCTGGAAGATGCCAGGGCCCAATTTTCCAAATATTTTCCAGAGTCCTTGTCTGACAACGGCTGAATACATTATTGATGTATTTAGGTAAGATTTCACTTTTGGTCTTTCCACAACCGACTGCTAATGTTTTCTGCAAAGTCAACATAAAAGTTGTTCTTTTTTAAACATAGAGATTCACTTGTTAGATGTGTGGTAGAGAGAGAGAGAGAGACTAGTGCAGAGGCCTGGAGGCAGATGAGCAGCACGAACCTGTGAAATTCACAACAGCTAAATGGAAATTACAGAAGACAACATCTTCATGGTTGGCTGGAATTAGTCCTGAAACACCGGCAGAGAAAAACCAGCCCCATGAGGGGACTCTCACCACATTTTGTATTCCCTCTTCCGAGTGGTTTGAAGTTGTTTTACTAAGTTTTTATTATTTTTGGGCAGCATTTGAGTTAAGTAACATCTTATTGATCTCCACAAGTCATATTATTTTTAAATACCTTCAGTGTTAAGAAGCACACAATATTTTTTCATGAAGTTTGAACATTTTTACATCATGGCTCCAAAAATACATCCCTTTCTTCACCAGCAGAGCTTGTGAACAATCTCCACTCGCTCAGGAAGCTTCTGTATTTCAGCTTTTGCTGCTAAAACCTGTTTATTGTTTCAGTCTTCTTCTGATTAGAGCTTGTTACTGCAAATATTTAGTAAAGATGTTCGACTACTGAGAAGTGTAAATTTTCACCCCTTTACATCACCCTGTAAAGAGAGGTTAAAAAAGTTTTTAAAGAAATCTGCCAATAGCTGCAGTATAAACTACTGCAGCTCTGGGCTAAATCATAATGTTAACTCACTGACTGTGTATCCACCTGTTGGGTTTTTAAAAACCAGGTTGTTGTCATTCTAATACAATGTAAAGAGGCATTAATCAAGGCTTTGACATAACACACTCAAAGCTCTTCATTCATGGCACCAGTATGTTTTTACTGAGCAGGAATCCGTTTGTGTCGCTCAGTTTTTCTCGGTCCATCACACAACTCGTCGTTCCTCTGTCTTTTACTGACCTCGCCACATGACACGTAACTGAATAGTCAGTGGCAAACAATGGTGCTGAAGTAAGTTGCTGGTTCTAAAGCTGTAACCCCAAAGTGAGCATGTGTTTTTATTCCTGCTGTACGACCACTGAAGATTGGAACCAACACAGCTTTTGGATTTGCCCTTACAAATCAAAAAGATGTGAACATTGAACTGTACTGTACCATCTATCCAGAGGCCATGTTTGTGCCTCCGGGGGGGGGGGGGGACTGATGGGAACACCTCCGCTGTCTGAGTGACATCACATTGTTCTGTGTGAAATTTGTGTCCACTAATAAAAACCTTGAGCAGCTGTCAGCCCTGTTGTATGTTGTGTTATGTGAAAGCAATTGTGGACATTCTGGCTGTGCGTTGTAGGTCAGGGAGGTGACGATGCTTCCTTTACGTGACATTGAAGAGGTAAAGTGCCTTCACTCTCTTTGTCTCTGTCATCGTCATCCACTGGCTTTCTTCCTACACCTCACAAAAACACGCTCGTTGTCGTGTAACACATTTTAATTTGATTGCTTACAAGCAAAGCACAACAATGGAAAAGGTCAGACGCTGAGCACACAGTGTTCTCGATGAATCTACATTTATCCCTTCATTGTGTAGGAATACTGAATGATTTCCATGCAGGAATAAATGTCAGCCTTACAGTAGTTCTGCTGCGTATTTGTGAGATCAATTGTTTTCTGATTCATTCAGGTCTTATTTGAATGTATTTACTTGCAAACCCCACATTATACCTTCATATTAACTGTATATTCTTACATTTACTCTGGAGTGCATTTACAGTATCCTATGTAAACAGGATTCCATATTTTACAATTATACAAATACCATGTGCTTAGTTTTTGAGTATTTTGTTTTTTGTTTATTTTGGGGGGTGGTTATGCTTATTCCTCTAGTTTAATCGAATTGATTCTTTTCTATAAATTGAATTTCAAAAATATAAAAATTTTCTGAGACATTACTAAAAATTTGACATCTGTGATTTTGAATTAACATTTATAAAGATCTTTTATTTGAACTAAATAGTGTCAGAATTCCACACTCACTTCACTTAAAGTACATAAGCTTTTTTGCAAACCTGGTATTAAATATTTGGTCCAAACCTAATCAGAGTTTAAATTTTTTTAAAGTGGGAACACATTTGAATGTTTCATCTAGCAGAGTTTAATTGAAAAAATTGGCCTAATTTAGAATCGAATAAAGCTAAAACAGTGAAAGGTACAAATAGCATATCAGCAGTGCAGGGAAATTACAGTATTTTCACATATTCTTCTAAAGAATATACCATACATCCACTACACACACTGGTTATATAATAGAAACATAAAGTGGTTTGATGACTGTTAATTGTATTATCAGAAAACATTGAAAGTGAATAAAATCCTTCTATGGAATTTGGTGAAAATTGGTTTTTGCGTAATCCTGTTAACAAACTGACACGGTCAAAACATAACCTCCTTGGTAACAAATGGCTCTGTAAACAAAACTCACACATACATTTAAAGAGTTTAGACTTCCTGTCTGGTTCCTCTACATTGTCGGTGTAATAACACTGTGTGGGTTCATGGGGTGGGCAGCCAGCCACCAGCCACACAACAAGAGCACAGTGTCTTTTTCTCCTGCATGCACAGCAGCAGCAGTCATTAAGGCATCTGAACATGACTTTCCTGTCCAAACTGGGAACTACTTTCTGTTTGTCATTGATGATTCCTCTCATTTGGCCACAATTCTCTTTGCTGCCCTTGTGAAAGGGTTTCCTCTCATTCACAACCGCCCATGAGGGGAAACGACTTATTTTGGGTTGGTGCCTCAGTCATATAAAGACACACGTGTTATGGCCCTGTCCGAGCCTCATACACAAACACAATTCATCAACAGGTGTGGGCAGGAACATTTTCTCTCTGCAGAGGGATGTTACTTTATGAGTGTGTGGGTTGAGTGCGAGGGAACAAAAGTCGCTGGCGATGGGGCATTCAGCCCGAAAGAGGATTCCCCACTCAGAGAGAGAGGCCTTGATACAGCTGCATGTGCAGAAACATCTTTAACTATGCTATCTATGACTTAATTGCTCCATAATTAACGATGGGAATTGAAAATCGCTATATTTCAAGTAATTTGTATCTTTTCGAATTAACCGTGGTATTTAAGGTTTACCTTCACACTTTGTTTTCATGTAAGGAACAAATTGAAAATGATGTTTGTCGGTTTTATTTTTTTAAAGTCTATTAAATGCAGCCTCTCAAAGGCAACAAAACTTGTGTTTCTCAATGAACGGTGTGGGCCACAAAACTAGAAAATGTAAGTACCAAATGTGCACTGAAAACCGTTCATGTGAAATGTTAACAAATACTTTGAGGAAAGATTGAAGTTGTAGCTTCGGCTTTGCGAAAAGTGTGACTTGAATTGGGGAGGAGAATAATAAGGATGGCAGATGAAGCCGTATTAGTGGTATGTTGATTTGTAATGATGGGATGCTTGGCCTTGCCATCAGCAATATTTTATGTATTTTTTTTTCAGCATCATGCCTCAATCCCCTTGAGGGATGTTTTATGTAAAATATGCTTTTTGTACCCTGGAAAGACATTTAATCAAGATTAACCTTGGTATTTTAGTAGCCAGTGGTCTAGCTTTGTGAGGTTTCATAATGGAAGACAATTAAGCACTACTTTCAGTGCAGAGGATCTACTCTTGTAGGAAAAAATATATTATTTTAGGCAGGTTTTTAAAGTGTGTGTGGAGGGAAAATTTCTTTTTCTTTTTTTAAAAACTGAAGTCTGGTGGATAGCGAGACACCTGTAAGTTGACTTTTCTGCTACATCAAAACATTTATGAAAAAAATGGGGCTATAAACAAACTATCCCCAAAGGTTATCATCAAGGTTAATTCATCATAAAGTAAACTGATTAAAAAGTGCTTTATATTGATGTCAAGGCCAGTGGTTAATTGTGATCTGTCTGTTTGGGTTGGCTTTATTTTTTTTTATCTCCGCTAGTTTATGCTGAACCTTAACTTTTAACGTTTTCTATTTCAGCGTAATACTCCACAAAACATGCAGGGATCCTAACTTCATCCTGCAAAATGATCTGTTTTTGTCCAGAATACTTCACCTTTTTTTTGACATACTTTAATCAGTACTTGTAGCAGCCATTAGCCTGCTGGAAACGTGGCAGCAGGGGAGCACTGCTCTTGTGAGGGTTCATTCATGGTTTTCAGAGCATGGTAAACTCGAGTATCCTCACATTGTCTGCTAAGAAAGTGCAGAGAAAATAGTTTTCCTGGGTGGTCCGACTCATTAATACACTCTGCGCCTGTTGATTTACGGCTCGCGGTTCAACTGCTGCCAATTAACGTGAAAACAGGATTTTTTTTAAAAAGAAGAAGAGGAAGAAGAGGAAGAAGAGGAGGAAGAGGAGAGAGTTTCCTCCCACTGATACAAAACTGCAGTCAGAATGAGCCTAACCCTCCACATTAAGGTAGGACTTCACAACCTTTATAAAACATACAGCGACCATGTTAAAGCTACAGGTTAGCATGAAGCGAATGTAAGCTAATTTAGCGCTAATGCTGTAAAGTTAGCTGTGGTGAGGCCTGCTCAGCTGATTCAGCTTTATTAATGATGTGCATTCTACATTTGTTCCTTTTTATTTATTCATTTGTTTGTTTGTTTGTTTGTTTGTTTGTGTTCCTCTGTTGCTTATTTGAGAATATAAAAAAGAGCTAACGTGTAAAGCATGGAGGCTAATAATGACTTTACTTAATTAAGCAAAATGCCACAGCTCAAAAGGCTGACAAAAAAAAACTCACATTAATAAATTTGGCCTTTTAAAAAAAATTAGGTCTTCCAGCTGTGTTCTGTTTTTCATTTGTTTTAATTTTAAAATGAAGGTTTTTTAATAAAATATCAGTTTATTACTCTGAATTATATCTAGTAAATAGGATTGGATGATGTCATTGACATTGATAATGGAAATAAAAAGGTTTGTTGACTGCATCAGCCATCACCCATCACTTAGATTTATTATTCTTACTCAATACAACTTTATTGATATCAGTTAAAGATAATTGGTCAAGTCTTTTAGGTTTATTTGCTATATCTAATCTTTTTTGTAAATTAATCAATTTACAACTAATCAAACAAAAAACAACAATGCACACACATATACAAACACATATATATATCTCTATCTATATATAGATATAGATATATAAACCAAAACGGCTTGAAGATGTTAAGATAATATAAAATATGATGTTTTTACTATCAAAATTTGTTTAAAACTTGCTTATAAAAAACTAATTCGTTTTTGATTATCTTATAAAAAGCAGTTTAAGTTTAAGGTAAATCATATGTTACTCCTCTTATATTGATTTAATGGAGGCCATGTAGAGGAGAGCGGTGCTGAACTGCAGCCACGTGTCTAAAAAAATAGCAAAGCTCAGTAAAGTTCATTAAAAGTTTTTTTATGAAACCGTCATATCCTTCTTCTGACCCACTCTCACTGTGTTTGGTTCATCAGATACACACTTTTGTTTTGTTACTGAGGTTTTATCTTTAAGCTGTTGTTTCACATTCTGTGTCTCAGTGTTTGTGAAGGGATTATTCTCTCTTTTTTTGTTTGCATTCATCCCACTAAAATCAGCAGCTGCCAGTCGAGGTCGTGCACTGTTGCACCGTACCCCGTGACCTTGTCAAAAGTAATCACCGTGGTAACACACGGCTATAGTTTCCCTCTCATCTTAAGACATAATCTCTTTAATTGGTGTCAGAGTTGGGGTCCTTATGGTCAAAGTCCTGAAAATACCCACGGAGACAGACACGCTCACTTGTTGACACTTAAAAAAACACACACACAAATGAAACGGGGCCTCGTCAATGTGGTGCAGAAACTTGTTAATCTATAGTGGGAGGTGGAGGGCGTGGGGGTGTTACCCCAGGCCCTCTAGCCACTCCAGTCTGACAGGATCCTTCGTCTTAAGTCAGTCCTGTCTGACCCCTCAGACTGTTCAACCCTTCTTATTTACACCTGCAGACTCACTGCTCACCAGGCTGGATGACAGAGGAGATTTCAGTCTCTGTGCTAATCAGGGTGTGACATTTCATCTGTTTATTTGAATAGGAGTAGGGCAGCAACTCCCTTTTATATTCATTTTCAGATCACCAATTATTTCCTCTGCCGACTGTTCAATTATTTAAAAAATTGGGACAGCAGTGAAAGCTGTTGATTGTAATTTCCAAGAGCTCAAGGTGATGTCCTCATATTGCTTGTTTTGTGTGGTAAGCTGTCTAAAACAATATTAGTGCTTTACTATGTTGGTGTTAGGCAGCAAATCCACCAGTAAGACAACAACAACAAAGTTCATAATCCTTTTTTGAATATCTCTGGCAGCATAAAACTATTATTGGTAATGTTGCAAATCATTGAGCTGAACAATTTGATTTTTTGTTTGAAATTAATGAAGTACTTTGATTTTTCAGGCTGGAAAAGCTAAAAACAGAAATTCCCATTAGCTGATTTTGCTTGCAAGTGTTTATTAAGTCCTGATAGCAAAAATGTATGAAGCCTAGTGCAACAGTCAATAGTTGTTTTACGGGCTGCATATTTAGTCTATGCTAAATGCAGTGTACAAAATACAAGATACACCATTCAAGCTCACACTGAGGTATAAAAAAATCCTGAATTCATTCTATATAATCAGGCCAGTGGTAACTGTGCTGGGGGATGTTCTCATAACTCACACGTGTTTATATATTTTTTCAATTTTCAATAACTGGAGGCCAGATGATAAATGACTTTGGTGTTGCACCTGCAGAAAAAGGTGTTGTGGTTTTTGGGGAAGACCGCAGTTTTTTTGTCAGGGTCAAATGAGTCGACCTCACATCCAGACCTCATGCATGAAAACCTAGAGAATACGTTTGAATATCAGTGAGCAGAGGGCAGCCCCGGTTTCTTCTCCACCGTGACCTCTCAGCAACTGATGCTTTATAGAGGGATGGTGAAAATGGGTCCCTGACTTAAACCAATTAAATCAGTGGATAGATGTTCATGGAGGGCGACGGTAAACCTTGAAGGAAGACACATCAGCTTCTGACAGTCTGACAGAAATCATCAGAGACATGTGACATTAAAACCATCAAAAAAGAAGCACTGGTAGGCTATTTTTACATGTAACAAATTTTCCTAATAAAGGTACTTGTTCTCCTGCTCAAAATAATATAATATCTATTTTTCAAGTTGATACTCACTCGAATGATATTCACCTTTACCACGGGAAGGCAGTGAGGGGGAAAAAGGGGAAAGGGAGGTGAATGTGGAAGACAGACGTTTATAAAACAGGAAATTTGGGGCTAAAAAGTAAAAATAATTGTGAATGTGTGCATTGAAGCACTCTTTTGGGTGCTAGCCCGATGCTCCCGCTATTGGTCCGTTTCGCTGAAGTAGCACCAGGAATGCTAACCTTCTCAATGCTTCGCAACTCGGGGAGCGCATGGTAGTGCTCCCATTTGTGTATTTGTGTGCCCTGCTGTCATTATCCTTTTTCAGGAAAAAACTCATTCTAGCATACTCTCCCATCCTGTAATGAACAGAGTCTACATATTTATGTTTTTTTTCCAGGGAACACTTGAAACACAAGAGGGGTTAAAGTAAAGAGTGGGGAGGTCTTTGGACCATTTTCAATATTTCCCCCCTCTGTGCCCCATAGGGCAAGTGAGGGGTTGCTTCTTTACAATGATCAGGTGACCAGAGGAAAATAGTGTGGCCTTAATAAGCCCAAATTAAAAAAGAACATCATTTTCATTATGCAGTCAAACACAATTACAAGCAAATGTTTTCTCTGTGGAACTGCCCGTGCTTTCAGGGTCTTTGTCCGTCGCTCCTTAGTGTGTGCAGAGAAAGGCCCCGGTGGTCAATGGGCAGCTGAGTGGCGTGTTCAGCGGAGGCCCACATCCTTAGCCCCCAGCGCAGAATGCGTTTTGTTAGAAGAGCAGCCATACATTCTGAGCAGATTTGTTGAATTAGAGAGCGCAGCGGGAGACAGGGAAGCGGGGGGTAAGTGATGGGGAGGACTTGTTGCTAGGTGACTGACATACAACTGCAGCATGCCAGTTTTCAGAGCCTGGCACTCCTTGTCTGTTTTCCTTTTTGTTTTGTTTTCCTTATCACCCCCCTCCGCTTCCGCCTCCCCTCCCTGCTCCACCCTCCCCATCAATTCACTTGTCTGGCTCCCCTTGTTGCTGAAGTGTAGATAATAAAATGAAGAGAAAACACACAAAACAGGGCGAATCATGGAGGATTCTACAGTACACCTCTAGCACCTATTAGAACCTAGTCATCAGCTTTTCAACTGTGTCGATACTTCAAACTCCTCACTGCTGCTGAGTGTTGCAGGAAAAGAAAAATGCTTTTATGGGGGAAAGTAAAGGTGGATCCCCTTTTTTTAATGTGCTAGTTAGTATAGAATGTGACAAAAAGCATTAGCCTCATGGAGACACTTTGCGCTATCAGCAAAATAAATAAATAAATAAATAAAATCTTCTCATGGGGCGGCTGGGCAGAATTTCTCTTCTCCCTGCAGGCATTTGAAATACTCTTGTGTTTCAGATCTATATAGTGAGATTACTAAATGAGCTGTGTGTATTTTTAAATGATCCCCTCCTTCCTAATACCAACGCTCAGTATATTAACTACAGCCGATATGGTCATTATTTAGATTTTTCTGACAGACTCATTGAATTTTCCTGAGCACACACTTCCTTCTGCACCTCTCCTCATTCGATAAGTGTCTTGTCTTTCTCCTGACGGCCTGACTTAGCAGTATGGCCACTTACCTTGTCAACCCAGTCAGTGCATGTCAAGCATCTCAGCCCCTTTCAGAGGACCATGTGCAGGCAGAAGTTAAGAGCCTGGTAGAAATGGAAGAGAAGAATTTAAAGTCCAAGGCCGTTTGTTCTAGATCTATTTGTGGGCTCTTTTTTTCATGAATAATTTAGAGTGGTTTACACTTTATAAGCTTTATTTTTTGCTGATTATTTCTACATCACTAGAATTTACATTCATCATGTCATTTATCTAGTCACATGCATGATGAACATGATGCTTAATGTATTTTATTGACATTTACACAGTACAGGTGCAGTATATTTGGGCAGCTCTTCTGTCTTCAAATGTCTTCAAACATAAAAAGAAAACGACTGCGGCTGCTGGTGCTACCAATTGTGGAGAGGCATTGCCTGCACACTTTGTCTCTCCGCTTGTCTGAAAATGTATTACACATTTTAAGAATTAGACTTTTTTTTTCTCCCAGTCATCTTTGAACATCACATATTCCCCTTCGGTTTCGCATTTATTTGAAGCTCTGTCTGAAGGTCAAAACCAAATACACCCAAACGAAAAAGCCATTGTTGATCTGTTTCTCCACCTCATGCCTCCCGATTCCTTTTCACCAAGAAAGCATCTTTCTTTCTTTGTGCTGCCTGGGGCTTATGAGACTATCAGGGCACAGGTGTGCCCTGAGGAAAATTCCCCTGCTCTCTCTAAAGCTGTATTATTCAGCACAAGGCCATGACAGTCAGGATTTCTAAAAGCATGTGGAAGATTGTAAATGGTGATGCTAAAAACTGTCAGGAACCCACCAATTTACAAAAAGAAGAAAGATACTGTATACAATAGCCATCCTTTATATGTGGGAGGTAGAGAAAATGTCTGGAGCAAGATACAGGCACGCACTTAAATATCCCTTGGATACAGACCGTCCTGAGAAGCTCGTTAATGTTGCTTTTGATAAAATATGTGAATCCTGGCGTCAATACAACAGCAATTTCTGGACTCTTAAAACTGTTGAGACGATGCTGCTGCTATTTTCAACAACATTATGATGCAGTGAAAACTTTAATTGGACATTTTATAATCCCCAACAAGTCAACACATTTGGTAATTGCAGACCCAGCCATTTGCTTGCTTCAATTTAATTTAATGCATTAAATGTATTAACACATATGATTTAGTTATTTCTATGACATTATGAATAATAATAATAGGAATGTGTAAATTGAACAATATTAAGTTATTTATGTATTATATGAAATATTCAATGAATTTAATATTCACATGAATACAATTTAAAGACATCTGACACATCAATTAATAATAAACAAATATAAAACTGTAGGATATCTTATTATATCTTTCATTGCCATGACTTTTTTTATGTTTATTGTTAGTTTAGTAGTTAAAGTTGTAAGTCTTGATTTCAGCTCATCAGGATGAAGAGAGTGATGCTTAGTATTTGACCATGTTGTTTTGTGTTTAAGTGTGGGTCCACGTGTGTGTGTTTGTGAACAGGTGTAAGTGTGACTCTGGCAAAGAAAGAGCATCTATGATCAGTTCAGCTCAAAGCCTACACACGCTTGTTTTTTGTCGATTGGATAAGCAGGAACATTGATTTGGCCTGGCTCCATACGACTCCCGAGCTAAGATGGCATTAACACCGTCTCAGGTTTTACTGGCTCAGCCTCACCCGCCGCTGTCAGGGCTGATGTGCTGCAGCGTGCCAAGATATTTGGCAGGACCTTAATGGAACTGGATGCTGATGAGGCCATGAACAAACTTTAATCACTTTCTTAAACAATTGCTCGACTTGCACGTCAGGAGTTTTGATACTGATATCGTTCTGTCATGAGTGCAGCCAACTTTTGCATCTGATTCCAGTGAGGATTTTGTTTTCTTAAACTAACTGATATTGAAATGTTAATTCTTCCAAACTACTAAGGCTGGTTTCTGCACATCACCTCAGCTGACCCTCTACAATAGCTCACAAACAGGATTTTATTGATGATAAAATATCCTCATCTTTCCTGTGATACAACGTCATTAAAAAAAGCCATTGTTTACTTTGGTGTCTTATATCTTGCTCATTTACATTGACCCGAATTCCCAGCGTGTCTGTTAAGGAGAATGATTTAATCTTCCCTGGCAGGAGCACCCACAGCACCCCTCTGCTTACCCTCCAAACATGCATTTTTAATCAGTATATTAAGATGTCACATAACAGTCTGAGCTCATCACCAGTGCCGCTGGCCATAGCAGATATGGATTCAGCTGTTTAAAGTAGTATCAGACCTTGGCTGCCAGCTATAAGGGATGATGTGTAAAATGTATTTTTCCTATATGAGAGCTAAACCAAGGGTGACAATTCAGCTGCAAATAAAATGTAATCTTAGTGTCCGTTTAAAGGGAATCGCAGGATGTTCAGGTTCAGTGTTTGGCGGAGAAGTGCACAGACCAGTGAGGAAATCATTTGACTCATCTTCTCAAGGTCTCTGAAATCTCCACAGGGCCTCGTCCTTGTAGTGCAAGACTGCTGATGCCACGCGGTGCACTGAGAGGGCTGTGCGCGGTTAAATATCTGAGTATGTGTGAGTGGCAAAAGCGAGATGACTCTCAGCCTGTCAGTTGTGTTTGGCGTCGCGGCATCAAGCAGGGACCTGCTCAGTGACACGGGGTAACTCAAGCAATGACATGAATACACATATACTCTCTCTCTCTGCACTGCATCGACCTCCCATGCCCCTGTCTGTGTATCACACACACACATACACAGGGAGAGCTAGTCCTGTCTGCAGTCTCCTGTCAGAGGCATCACCCTGTAGGTACAGTGGTGATCTTTGTGCACACACTGATCAGGCAGCTTGCCAGCTCTGCCTTCCCCTGTCTCTACCTAGATGACTCTCTTCATCCTAATGAGCTCTGTCAGAATGGCATTTGACATAAGCCATCAATAAAGCACAGCTGACAGACATTAAGAGTCTGGAAATTCAGGATATCCCCGGCCTCTGCCCCTTGCAGTGGAAAATGTTCCAAAAAATCTGAGTTGGTGCTCCGCTTGCAATTTGAAGGATTATGACGCCCACATTTTGAGCTAATAGAGTATGAAGGACGGCTGATGTACGACCAGCATGAACATCATCTTTATTTCTTTTAAATAACCTTCTTAAACGTTGATGATCATTACTATTATATTTTCATTTTAAAACTTGCATTTAATGGATGTAAAAATATGCAAATAATTTCATATTCAATGGACACGAAGTATAACCGTGTCTGTGAAGCTTCTCTTTCAGGTCATGGTTATTCAAGACTCAACTTTGAATCAACTTTTCTCAGAGTGTAACTGTGCATTGAGTGTGAAAGCTCTCCTTCAAACTATAAAAACTCTACATTTATGAAACAATTCCGCTCTGTGGGAACGAATGAACCTGAAGGAGGCTTTTTGATCCTCATAGTATGGGAGTGTAATGCAGTGATGAATGTACCATTTACTACAAAGTAATTCTGAGCTCAGGGTGAAGTCACCGCACTATGAGGGGATGTATGAATCATTCCCCAGAGCTAATGGACACAATCCAGGCTTCGCTCTTTTTTCTCTCACAAATTGCCTGAAGATGTATGAGTTGTTGTTGAGGGCAATAGATACAAATAAACACATGAAATTAATCCAGCATCCCATATTTGTACTGTACGAGAAGGAAACTGTTTATTTTTCATACAAGCTTATTTTTTTACCCCCATACTATGTATTAAAACACAAGCATCCTAAAGAGACTGTGTAAAGGTCACTGTCGAAAAAGCTGCGATAGTGCAGACAAAAGAGCAAAGTCTCTTGCTAGAAGAGACATTTATTGACAGTCATATCTGTGTGTGTGTGTGTGTATGTGTGTGTGTGTGTGGTGGGGGTGGATTAGGAGAATCCGAGGCTCTTGGACAATGTGAAGTGGAGGTGAGGCCCAAGCGGCATGGCCGCGGCACTGTGACCTGTGCCCTGACTCACGCATCATGTAGCTCCCTGGCGCCAGAGGACGTCCTGACTGTGATGAGTTTTGACTCCTGTCACCTTTGGGTGTCGTCAAGATCCTCTGACATGGGCATGGATTTTTTTTTCTTTTGCTTTCCAGACAGAATCAAGACACCAGGAAACTAAAAAAAAAAACAGGTTTGCTCTTGTCACACAGTAAACTGAATAACTCAGAAACCATTCCCAGAGCCATGCTCTTTAGAAACCTCCTGTTATGCCAGATAATGGTGTAACAAACTCAGTCAGAAACTTTCTATCTGCTCGTGTCTTGGATTTTTGAAACGTTATATAAAAACTGCACTCTCACTCTTTTTTCTATTTCAAGCCTGATCCATTGTTAACTGTTTGTTATTGCATGAAGTAAAGAAAGGGAGACAGAGATAATGTGTAGGTGGCAGCAAAGGAAGGTCTAAAGCCCAAGCTTTCAGTCAACCACCTGTTTTGACAGTAGCTGTGCCACTGAAAAGGTTTTTTTCTTTAGTTTGTTAAATATCTGGTCATACAACACTCAGACTTGACAACTAGACCATTATGTTCGGTGTTTGATATGAAATTGATTTTTGGAGAGTTTGCTTTTCATTCACCAGTGCTCTATAGTTGAAGTTCAATATGATTGAAAACAAGGGAGTGACTAAAAAGGAAAACACACCACTGGATGCCAATTTCATGTATGCTTTGTATGTGGAAAAATCACTTACTGCTGTGTTCAATTTCAATTTCAAGAGTGCCCTATATAACTGCATGAGCGGAGGATTTACTGTTCATAATTACAAGGCTGGCATTTTAGCGCTTACAGAGAAACGCTGCCCCGCGCACACAATCGCTTTGTTGTGCGAGTGCTATAGGTGATGCATGCATTTGTTCATTTGTTTGCAATTTCTGCTCCTCTATTGCTCTGCCTCTTTCACAAATATTGGTAAGCAGGCGATGTGCAGCATGCACTCTGCTTGGTTTCATTTAGCCCTTTATCTGGCCACAAATTGGCATTCAAGAGTGGAATGGATGTAATAATTGCATGCACTCTATAACATGCTCCGTGAAATGTGTTCTCTCACTTTTACAACCAGCGAGTAGGACTAAACATGAAGATTCTCGGAAACCTTGGACACAGAATCTCACTTTTTATGCTGTGTGACAATAGCAATATTCAATGAAGTTGCATTTACAGGCCACGGATGGTTGATAAAGTCTGTTGTAATATGTATGAGCGCTGCAGAGATTTACACAAGAAGAAATGCCTTTGACCAAGGTGTAATCGCACTCCTGCTTTTGTATAGCCCCGCCTCGCACATAATGCAGGCTTGTGTTGGTAAAATGACTCTTTTCACGGCAGTGTTGGGAATGTACTCTACAGTATACACTCTGCTGCTGTCGCTTTCAGTTTTGAAATAGGCATTTTGGAATTACACCTTCAGGAAGTCATGCTTGTGTGAATTGGCTTAGTGGATATAATTTAAAATATCAAGTGCACTGACTATGGCAGACTGTGATGTGTAGAATAGGCCTGCAAAACAAAAGCTTGGGGGGAGGAGTATGTGTGTCACGGCACGGCTGTGTGTGTGTGTGTGCCCCCACGCTGCACTGCTGCAGTGTATTGGCTCTCCACTATCCATGTCAACAGTGCTGAGTGACTGAAAGGCACTGGATTACGTACACTGGGGGCCAATGGGTCAGTGGATAAGAAGTCTTCTCTGTTACCACAAATCCACAGATTAAATCCAGCGTCAAGAGCTAGTGCTGCCCTGGGGGCAAATGGGCCTGAAAATACAACTCGCAGAGAGCTTTGACTTAACCCTTCTGTCACTACGGAGCCACGAGACAACGGACGAGCGAAGTGACTCTTTAAGTCCCGCTGCATGAGCCTGGCCTTTAAATACATCCGGGTCATCCAGGGTTTACGGGTGGTGTTACTGACATGATATCTTAATTGGAAAGTTAATCCCGCGCTGGGACAGCTAACTCTTAAGTTAAAACAGTCTGTCGCACATGGTAGAAGTCAACTAAATGCTGAAGCCCGGCAGCTTGTGAACGTACACAGTGATATTTTTTTCTCCCAGGAGTGCCTGCACACCCCAGGCAAACTAACAGCATACATTTACGCTGTGGAACTGTTTTCCATCACTGCCTCCCTCCTCTGGATGCTGTTCAAGTGATCTGACTCGGGCTCTGTACCTACACACACAGGGTATTTACAATAACAGGAGCGTGTTAGCACTTTGGTGATATCAGCTATGTTCTTCAAACTCGGATTGGAATTTGTCAGTGGCGTTTAGTGTGAGAAAAGCCTTTGGTGTGCCTGCCTGCATGTTTGCATACATTTCAGTAGGCTTATGAATATGAGGAGCAGCAGTGATGTGGGGGAGGGCAGATGGAAAGAGAAAGGTACGGTAGGTCTGCATGGGATAGTGGCAGGATGGCTGTTGGTGACAGACTCTTGTAGCGTCTCGTCTGCTCCACTGATCCTAGGGAATCTGGGTCATTTCCAGCCTGTTCACATGTAACTGTTCCCCACTCCTTCCCTCCCTCTGCCCAGGGCGAGCTACGACCCAGCTACATGCTAATGATGACACAAACTAAATGTCTCTTATTGGAGACAGAGTAGGGTTGGAGAAGGGTGCACTACACCTCTGATCTGTCATCCATCTTTTTTTTTTTCACCTTGTTGCTGTTTGTCACTGAGCTGCCTTCCACCTTAAGAAGCAAACATAAAGCTTTTTCTCTGTGGGAATAATCTGCAGTTAAATGCAGTGATGGATCTGTATCAGCTGGCATTACTTCAACAGCAGCTACATAAGCTGCCAGCTACATAATGACAGATAAATAGTGATGAATATTTTGAAGGTTAAAGTTCATTCTCATCAGTTTACAAAACATTCACTTTCTATTGGTCCATTTAGTTGCTGTCATGGAGCTTTCAGTCATATCTCATGATCCTTAACAGCAGACGGACTTAGTCAATTGAAAATTTTTATTTTTCTCAGCAATTCAAATAATTATTGTAGATAATATTTTGCTTTTGATAAATTAAGAAATGCAATGCTCATGTCTAGCATCTTTATAAAAAAACTTGCATTATGAACCTAAATGTAATTTAGCACAGAAACCCTGCTTTTTTACAGACAGTTATAATGGTCCGTTTTTTATTAACTGCTGTCAGAGTAGTGCTGAATTGAAATTCTGCTCATTTTGCAGGTGATTGAGTTACAATAGTTTGGATTTTACTGGCAGGTGTTCACACCCAGTTACCTCAATACTCTTCTTCTTTACTCAATCTCCAGATTACAAGAATTTATGGGAATAAATGCAATTGAAATAATAATTATAATAATAATAATAATAATAATATACCGGACATAGAAAAAATCACCCACATAGTACTGACAATAATGATAATACGTGATGATAATAATGGTCTAATATTGACAGCTACAGCAGCTTTAACGTGACTTCAGTCTGACGGGTGACTGACTTATGGGTTGGGATCCATGTAACAAATGGACAAGAGACAGAAAAAATGTGTTGGCGTTTGAATGAGGAGCTCTGTGCTGCTGCTGAATGTGCGGGGATATTGGTGTCAGGAGGCCCAGTATCTCCTGACACTGTGACACAGGCCTGGACTCAATGAGACATACAGTACCCACTCCTGGAGACCACATACAATATTTATCATGAGGGACATTGAATATTGAGGGGAATTATGAGGCTATTACCATATGTTAAAACAATTAGATAAGAAGAAGAATAAGGGAATGAAAGGGGCCTTTTCACACGGTTTTCCACGATTAATTCGTGGGGATTATCAACACAGAAATTCTGATTTCACTCTGAGAAATATTCCTCTGTTTCTTTTCGTTATAAATCTTTAAACAGCGCCTTAAAGGTAGACGTGTTGGTTACAGAGAACAGTCTGCAATTGTTATTTCCAGCCCTCCGTTTAAGAGATCCACAACACGCCTATATTTTATTGATGCGCGCTTCTTAGGAAAAAGTACAGGACCGCTGCAGTGCTTGTAAATTTAGATTGGGACGGGGCAGCCTGCAGGGATGAAATATTTACAGGAGGCAGCTGAATATTTCAGTCCGGCACCTTGTCATCCGCCTTCGCATTTGACATCCACCGCTGCGTCTGGTGCAGGTCTTACATTCACTTATTTACCAATATTTACTCGTGTTATCGTGCAGTGAACGGCTAGTTGTGGTTGTCTGTTCGCGCAGGTGCAATCGGGCTCTTCCGTTTACATGATGCTGCAACCAATGCACACGCCAAATTATGAGAAACGCACATGCATCGTCTTTATTCTTGATTATTACTTTTTTTTTTTTTTACAACCTCAATAGTGGTGATGCATCAGTCTCCAGCAGACCAGCGAGAGAATGAGCAGCTTCCTGTGCAG
Source organism: Paralichthys olivaceus (assembly GCF_024713975.1). NCBI lineage: Eukaryota > Metazoa > Chordata > Actinopteri > Pleuronectiformes > Paralichthyidae > Paralichthys > Paralichthys olivaceus. The sequence continues at coordinate 14,622,928 of NC_091104.1, read as the reverse complement.
AAGGCATTCATAACCCCGCATGGAGAGTCTATAATTCATGCAAAAAAAGAGCCCGAGGGAGATTTAGCTCCAGTGTGTGGTGCGTGCGTGCGTGTGCGTGAGAGAAAGAGAGAGAGAGACAAGTGTGTGTATGTGTTAGAAAAAGAGAGCGAGTGGGGGGGGGTCTGTGAAAATAATATCGGGCTTTTCCGTCAGAATGAACTTTACTACTGTATCCAGCCATGAAATAATCTGACCCGACACTTCAAACCATCTGCGCTATCTATCCGCCCTCTTATTTACTAAATCAGCCTGTGCACAAAACGGAGTGTGTCTGATACTAAAGCCGAGTAGCCTGGCAGTGCCATGATAATCCTATATACACACACAAATACACACACAAATGCAAGCAGCGTTTCTCCCCCTGCTATGTTTTACATCCATCACAGTCTGGGAGCAGCCTCCCCTGCTGATGCAATTTATATAGTAAATATATAGCATAGACACACACATAGACACCACAACACATCAATTAGACTGCGTTTTTCAAAAAAGAGCATTTATTCATGCCCCACATAAAAGAGCATGCATCATCACAACTTAGCCTCTAATATAATTCATTGTCATTCATCAATGAAGATTTTAAAAAACGAGGGAAGCCTTGAGTAACTCTTCAAGGTTTCCAAACTGTGCTGCAGATTCACACTCACAAATAAAGGCCACGATGAAGCCTTTCAAAAATAATGATTGCTTTAGTTTTATAACGCCGCCTATATAAGCCTAAAAAATGAAATTAAATGTATCTAAAAAGGTATGCTTGGATATAATCTGATTTGAAAAATGAATGCATGCAGATTTCATATAGAAGCAATGTGGATTTGGGATATAGGAATACCATAAGAGCATTAAGGGCCTAATGAGCCTAGAAGATTAAAATAAGTGAGGTCAATATATGAATCATAATTTAGTAAACCAGCTACATATCAACTGTCATAAATGTGCTGAGGACAATGTAAATAAATGATTGATCTCAGGGCGGGACGGAGTCGGTTTGCTGTCTGAAGAGCAGGAGGCTGCTGAGCGTGTTTTCCTGCTTTGGCACTTGACCATTTACACTGAAGAGTCTTTCTTTAACACCGCCCGCCGCACAAAGGCGCGGGGTGTTCGGGGGCAGCTAAACGTTTGCAGACTGCGGAGCAAAAAAAAGGTCAAAATGTTTGTATTATTTTTGAAAAGGGAGGCGCACACATCTCCTTTCCGCCTGATTGGCCGGACTTGACAGTGATTGACGTGCAGCCATGGCAACCGGGCAGCCAATCTGCCAAGTCCAATAGGAAATCATCGGAGGGGGGCCTGACTGTCTTTTTCCTCCCCCCCTTCAAAAACACATCTCTGCTCGGGCTTTAATTCTTTCCCGCATCCCACCTTGAAAAATACATCGCGGCTCCGGCTTTAATTGTCTCGCACCTTCAGCCCTTTGCCAGCCAAGTTTGCCCGCAGCACGAGGATGCGGTAGCCGGCCCCCCGCGCACCGTCGTTCCTCCTCCGCGGCGCTCGCTGCTCGTTCACGGCTGGTCACACGGCGGGTGCGCCAACTTTGGGATTGCCTCGTTTTTTGAGGGTGGTCTTGGATTTGCCTCGGCGCACGGAGGGAAGCAGCGGAGGACTCGACGCGGAGGAGAGAGGGCGAGAGGAGAGGAGAGAGAAAGGAGGGGGAGAGGGAAACAACAGGAGAAGCCTCCATGTTTCAGCTGCCCATCTTGAATTTCAGCCCCCAGCAGGTCGCCGGGGTCTGCGAGACCCTGGAGGAGAGCGGGGACGTCGAGCGCCTCGGTCGCTTCCTGTGGTCGCTGCCCGTCGCGCCGGCGGCCTGCGAGGTCCTCAACAAGAACGAGTCGGTGCTGAGGGCCCGCGCCGTCGTCGCCTTCCACACTGGCAATTTCCGTGAACTCTACCACATCCTGGAGAACCACAAGTTCACCAAAGAGTCGCACACGAAGCTGCAGGCGCTGTGGCTCGAAGCGCACTACCAGGAGGCTGAGAAGCTGCGGGGACGCCCGCTGGGGCCGGTGGACAAATACAGGGTGCGCAAGAAGTTCCCCTTACCCAGGACCATCTGGGATGGAGAGCAGAAGACCCACTGCTTCAAGGAGAGGACCCGGCACTTGTTACGAGAGTGGTACTTGCAGGATCCGTACCCGAACCCCAGTAAAAAGAGGGAGCTTGCACAGGCTACAGGACTTACACCCACACAAGTAGGAAACTGGTTCAAAAACCGCAGACAAAGAGACAGAGCGGCGGCTGCGAAGAACAGGTGAGCTACACGCGTCTGCTGGACGATGTGTGATAACTGCGACTGTAAACAAAAGATTTCCAAGATCTCAGGATAGAAATAATAACAAATTAAAACACACTGTGCATCTGAACTCGGTCTATGCATCATGTGAGTTAATACACATTTAATTTATTAAAACAAAACCAGGCCGTATCCACGCTGTCTGCATGGAGACATTCAACTCTGACATTTCTCTGCATATCACAATCATCCTGTAATCCCAAAATCAGGGGCTTGTTTTTTTTCTTCTTTTGTCTAAACGCTGATCTCTGTGTGTTGATGAAATTATATTTTAAGAAGGATGAAATGCAGATAATGTCCAGTCAGCACAATTGTGACGATAACGAAAATATGGGAGAACAAAGCTCCTAATAAATGGTTTTATTTATCTATTTTTTGAATAACAACATTAAGGCAAATTTGAGCCACTAATTGCTAGCCTATATCATATTATATACATATAGTTATTTTTAACATTTGATTATAATGACACCTTATAGGCCAGTGGCTCTATAACAACTTAAATGTATTTTAACTGCCTGTTACAATAATAGCCACTGTGCTGAAAGGCCTGTCACAGTGTGGGTCGAGGTCACACTGTTGAATTAATATAGCTGAAATAGCCTATAATCTTACAATAGGCACTTACAGTGAATGGTGTGAATTACTGAGTTCCTGGTGAAAAGCAGCATTTGAAATATTTCACAGTTGTATTATTATATTGCACATAATATATATGGTCTTGCTATGTTACAGTTATTTGAAATATACCATAAAAGTGCTAATTGTCTGCATATTTTCAACAATGCACTCTTTTTTTTTTTAATGTAATTAAATATTTTTATCAGAGTGAACATTTAAATACGGTTGAATTTTTGTTCCAGGAATTAATTTAGACTGCCGTTTTTTTATTTGAAAAACAAAGGAAAATAAATGAACCAAATAAATGACCCTCAGTTCAAGATCGTCCCATGAGGAGGCTGTAATATAGATCCTTCATCCTCTTTTTATTTTTCATGCAGTTGTCAGGAGGGTAAACACTGAAAAGACTAATGTACACGCTGCACATTTTCCTCCTCATGTCCACGTCTCTCCAGGCTCCAGCAGCAGGTCCTGTCCGGCGGCTCGGTTCGCTCCCTGGCGGACGAGGACGGCACCGTGGACCGCCTGGGGAACTCGTCCAGTCCGGAGGCGAGTCTGTCCAGCAAAGCGGCGGCCTCAGCCATCTCCATCACCTCCAGCGACAGTGAATGTGACATCTGACACGGCCCCGGTGTTGATGAAGTGGAGGGGGATCCGAGTGAAAGACAATCTAATAAAAACGAGTCATAGTGCCTGCGTTGAGTTAAAACACACAACACACACATCACACACACACTGATACTGACTGATGCCAAAACGTGAGGGGATCTGACTGTGCGTCCTTGTCCTGTTATAGGCCTGTACACCTTTGGTTGCGTTTCACCCACGTGTGGATAAACTGAATTTAACACGGACCAGACATATTTCACGGACTAATCGCTAAACCGACGCCCTGAGAAGAAACGTAAAAAAGAAGAAAAATAAATCAACAACAACAAAAAAAAAAGAAGAAGAAAAGGAAAAATGGGATGAAGGGATCCGAGCGCCTAACCTGCTGTTCTCTGTGGGTATTTCATGTTGAAAAAAAAGAACTGTGATATTTTTACTTTACTTTCAAAGTTTTATAAATAATGTTTATTTGCCTATTTAAAAGAAACGATCTGCTCTGTCTCTTCGGATTTCATATTCATTTGCTTGGTGTTTTTAATACTTGTTGAGCATGCGCGCTTTAGTGAAAATGTGTTTCCGTATAACAGAAAAAAAAGGAAAGATAACTTAATAAAATAATTGTTGATGAAGGAATTATACATTTTAATTTCTTTTTATTTGGGATTGTCGTGTGAGAGGAAAAAAATAAAAATCTGGGATAAAATTCGAGGGAAAATATTGACATAGTTTAACAAAATCCTTCTTTAAAAAGCGCTTTTCTTGTTTAAAAACGTTTTTTTTATTTTTTTTATTCCACTGACACGTTTACAGAGGCGACGCTTAATTGGCCAGCATGCCGGGCGTCCTGTAACGCAGGGTGACAGCGAGAGGTCACGCAGAGGCCGACGCACTAACCCGGATGATCTGCGGGAGAGATCACACAGATCACAACACGGCAGTCTGAGGAAATGAGCTTTACACGGTTTACACAAACAGGCCTCTTCATAATAAAGTCCAGGTCCAAGTGTGCGTTAAAGCAACCAGGCCGTTCATTGTTGCTGCAGATGAATCCTTTAAATCAAAGGAGGCTCAAACCTCCATTATGACTGGTTTATTAAGGCTCAACCAATATATTTGTTGTAATGTTTGCATTAACATCATGTTATAATTACAAAAGATGTGTTTGGATCGTTCTGTTTCATATCTATTTTTTAATCTTAATTGGATTACGGGCAGGTGCAGTATTATATAACAATATTGAGTCAAGTCAAAATGATTTATTGATCTTGTTATTTTTTTATATTTGCACATTTCACATTATCGTGCTCAAAGTTAACACAACATTACGCATTATTTAGATGGTGTAAAGCTGCTTAATGTTTTTCTTTAACTTTATTTTTTAGTTAATGCAATATATCTGCAGCCTCCTTCTAAATTTAGGTTATGTTTTATTTATTTTTCTTCTTTCTAAATTTAGTCTAATCCGGGATTACAATATCTCTTTTCAGGCTTAAAACAATTTAAATCGAGTATATTTGTCTGTGCATTATTTCTGCTGGCTCATAAATAGACTTTAAATCCGGACAGTCTGCTGTTAATAGGGTGAGAGGAGCAAAATGAGCAAAAAGCACAAGTTAAAGTTGATCTTTTTTTCCTGACTGATGGGACAGACACCTGGTTTCCTCCCATTTGTCATTAATGAGGCAACAGTAACTTCTTCAACACACAAAAGTCTTTCAGCTGGAGACACAGCCGGGAAACAAATAAAGGGAAATAAATTGGATTGGGGTGCTTCTCTCTCTCTCTCTCTCTCTCTCTCTCTCTCTCTTTCTCTCCCTCTTTCCTTCTTCTTTACTTCTGCTGCCTCTCTTTCAAACCACGGGGACAAAATGGCAGAATATTTCCGTTTCCATTGAGGGTCTGAGGACGACCGGGGGGGACGGGATGAAAAAGTCTTTCTCGCAGTCAATACGGTTGTCAAACTGGTCAGCGGTAATCAGCGCTAATGATGGCTCTCCGGTCCCCGCTCGGACAAAAGGGGCCCCGCCGCTGTTTTGTGAAGGGAAGCGACCGAGGGTCCCTCTCCAAAGAAAAGGCCTCCTGTGAGGGTAGTCTGGGGCCACGGAAATCACAACTTCTCCTGTGTGTGTGTGTGTGTGTGTGTGTGTGTGTGTGTGTGTGTGTGTGTGTGTGTGTGTGTGTGTGCATGGCCCATTAAAAGGGATTTAATTACCAGTTGATTGTTTTGTGACTTGTAGTAGCCGGCTCATAGGCCCAGCACATTTATTGTGCTTCATTAATTCCATCTATTTTTTTTTGCAGGCTGCTGCATGTGCATGAATTAAACACTAAATATTTTTATTTTCTTATTTCTTTTTTCAATCAAACCAACCTCGGTGTTGCAGGAGGAGAGGGCTGGTCTGTGTCTGACATGCACCATGTGTGCGTGCTGCAGAACTTCTCCAGGAATTTCAGCCTCTCTCGCGGTGTCCTGTTAAGTTAAGGTTTGTTATATAAGTGCCGGTGTTAACTTGCTCTCTCAACCCAGTTTGTGGTGAGTTGAAGGACGAGCTGCTGCCTTGACAAACGCCTCTGTAATGTGATTGAATCTGTCGCACTGTGCACGCTGTTGCGAATGAATGAATTATAAACCTGATTAGTTATTTTTTTAAAGCCACAAACTAGTGAAAACTTTATAAATCCAATGCACTATTAACTCATACAAGAGTTCTGATCATATTAGTAACACTTGTTCTAATAATAATAATAATAATAATGATTTCTATTTTATTGCATTGGGAAATTAGAAGTAGCTCAATAAAAAAAGCCAACCATTGAGAGCAAAACAGACGCACGAAAAGCGAGTATTGATCCACAGAGGACCCTGAACTGCCTAAGTGCTCATGTTCTCTTCACAGTAGCTGGAAAGTCCCCAAAAAGCTTTTACTTTCCCATTTCTGATTCTGAACTCTACAAGAGGAATTCAAAAATTAGGTCTATAAGGTGGCTCACAGTCTGTTATATCCCTGGAAACATAAAGGAGGTCTCAGGTTGTGGAGACCCGTCTGACCTGCTTTAAAAAATCTATAATTTCACCAGTTTTATCCCACATATACGATTGAAATCATCTGCAATCCTGACAGGCATTGGTGGACGATTTATTGTATTAATGGTCTCTCAACTGTGGCACACCTGGGACAGCTGTTCTGAAATTAAATATATCTATATATCGTTTTTAAAATTGAAAAAATAATAAATCAAAATAAGTCCACAGCAGTAAACACCTTCGGTTGCTTTGGAAAACTGAATGAGACTCACAGCAACTGTCAGTGGCTCATCCTTTGTGTCAGTGGGTGTAGGTACAGTGATGTATTCACAAACAACCGGACACGTGCAAGTTATTCCCCTGAGAAACATTTTACAATATAAAAAAAGGAGTTTTTAAGCTTATAAAAGTGGATGAAAACTGCTGCGTTCACGGCCCTAGCCACCTTAAAAACATTGTCTTTGAACGTTACCTGGGGTTTTACACTAACATTGACTATAAATCTGGGAGAGGAGGATCATTACCCATGGATATGTTCGTTTTTATTTTCTGTGATGTTCCTCCACTGGTGGGATGTAACTCAGTACATTTCTTCAATTTTGAGGATTACTTTAGCTAAGAGTATTTCATTTTTTATGAATTTATACTTCATTTATCTGACAGCTCTACTTTGACAGTGCCCACTTTAATCGTTACACCAGAACAATTTAACTCAATGCAGTACAACACTTCTGCCATTAATTCTATATTAAAGATGCCAACAATGTTCAGTTTCTGTCGACACTGTCTCAGGTATTTGTTAGATTAAAGCATTAAAGTCCTGGACTGCATTATACTCAGAAGTGTTGCCCCCTATATCCCAGAATACAAATATTACAGAAACATCTCCCAGTATAATATACTTGTACTCTTTTAATATGACCTGAGATGTAAACGTGGAGTAAAATTATCAGCTGCAGCAACAGTGAGTCTAATACATCAACAATTATAATCCTTACACATAATATAGGTCTAAGGCCTGTCTACATAGTTATTGATCGTTTATTTTGATGCTGACACTGTTCTTTAATGCAGTATTTCTACTCTGTTGTATTAGTAAAACACTCTGAATACTTGTTCCACCACATGCTTAATACTAATGATAATAATAATAATAATGATAGTCATGTATTGGGAGGTGTCAGTCGTTCTGGTCCGCAGCAGTGAAGGGCTCACACACTGAAGCTGCTGTCACTCACATATCCCCTCTCCACACGCTTCCTGAAGTGGTGGAGGTCACTCAGCAGGCGGAACTTGTCCTTTTCAACCGGCCTTTTGTCCTCCACCGTCTTCACTTTTCAGCCAAAGCCCTCCTCGACAACATCTTTTTTTCTTTGCCCCCATTGCCAGTTGTTGACAAGGTTGAACCAGACCTCACTGGGTGATCTTTTGATAAATTCACCATCAAAATATTTTGTTCCAAGGGCCACATAAATCAACAGCTGCTGTTTTCCCCCCTGTTTGCTCTTTGTGCAAAGGCCATGAATTTATATCAACAACATTCACTTAAGTAAACCCGCTCTCTCCTCCCAGTGGTTCCCAACCTTGTGGTTACGGTTATTTCAAGGTTTTTGTGTCTTCTTTGTCACATATTAATGTAACTGATGTTTTTCTCCCCCATCACAGAGGAGCTCTGTTCAAAAGATGAGAGACAATCCCACGTGTGGCCCCGGTGGCTGCCTCCTGTTCTGAGGGCCTCACATGCTGCATCCATCATGATGACATGGAGAGGGAAACTGCATGATAATGACGCCCCCTGGTGGTGGTGATGTCCTACATGGCTGGATCCCTTAAATTTAAGAGCTGTTTTCTAATCATTTCAATCCAAATGAAGTCAGACATTAGCAGGCAGTCTACTGTTATTTTCAGTTTTCTGTTGGATGAGATAAAACTGAAACCAAACATATTGAGAATATTTTATTAATAATGATTTCATAATCAACTATATTGAATTGTTCTTGCTGTTAAAAAAATATATAAGATTTGGTTTTCTACAATAAATTGATTTTATAAATGCTATAAAAACATTAAAACAGTTTGACTTCTCACCAAAACTGCATCTATTTTCCCCCACATATTTATTTATTAACCTGCTTTATGTAATTTATCTCTTTGCATGATGCTCTGGATGCACAGCTCTGTATATTCAATCCCCTCAGGCCATCGTTGTGGATTCACTTTCATTGGCCATTCATCTCTCAACATTTAAAGTCAAAAAGAATAAAGAATAACATGACAGGTAGATTCTAATGAACACCATTGGTAATAATTGATAAGAAACAGAAACTCAGAGTATAAACTGAAGCTGAAATCCCACAGTTCCCAGGAAGGACGCTGTAGAACAATGAACAGTGTCCTTAGTTTGACATGGTTAGATTTAGAGATGGAGATTAAAATGTATGCAGTAGTTAAATCAACCATAGAGACGATGCATTTAGGCTCATTTGGTTCAGTTGGCTTGGCTCAGTGTTTCTACCATTTCCCTTTCCCCCTTGCTGTCCACTGTCTGTCTATCAGCTCTGGAGTTTCCACTCATCACCAGATTTCAGCTCGTGTGGTGTGATCATGTTCTCAGGCCACTTATAACTGTGCTTTCTAATCTCTGACTCTAGACTCATCCTTGTCTCCCTGCCTGACGACCTGTCACCCTCAGCCCATCTCTGCCTCACCTCCACTCACCCTCTCACCCTAAAGGAGCAGAAAACAAACCCTTCTAACTCTGAGTCTGCATCTGGATTCCCCACGTTGAATAAATCTGAATGGTATTGATACGTTTTCATCGATAAACCAATGCTTATAATAAAAAAGGAAACTGTCTTTATGTAATTGTCTTCATCATATAGGTATATATGGATATTTCGCGGGTTTATATTTAACACAGTGTGGAGGGTTTATATTTACACAGTATTTTTGCTCTATGTTGGATATTGGAGACTGTGATATTGTTGATTGATGTTTTGATGTATGTTGAATAATGGTGGGTTTGTTTTATACGTTTTCTAAAGCTGCATCATTCAGAGGACATGTACCTCTTTAACTGATTCTTTGATATTCCTGAAGCGAGATGGGCAGGAAGACACAGGGGATAGGAAACAATGTTATCATCAATAATAATAAGACTCATGGACACACAGGACTAAACAGAACGTCTGCACTGTCAGAAACATCAGCGAGTCTTAATTGAATAGATAATATAATTATAAGGCATCCTGACATCCACACTCCATACCAGCAGGTGGCGGTAAGGCACCAAATCGTTGTCAGCCAACCGCCAATAAAATCCAAAAGAAGAAGAAGAAGAAGAATAATGGCGCCTCCCTGTGGAGAGGAGTGTGTGACAGATCTGTCCCAAACAAACACGATATCAGACTCTTCTTCTCTCCTGAGAGCATGAAGACATGAGGCCGGAAGTCTGAGGTGAGTCCTCACGTCACCTCCTCACCACAGGCCGTCTGTGGATTTGTGTTGAAAGATGTCTCACCCTGCACAAATTTGAGACACAGTAATTTGATCAGATTTTTTTGGGGGGGGGGGGTTAACTCAATATGAAAAGTTGCTCTGTGGCTGAAGTTGATTCAATAAGATAAGATAAATGAAATGAAATGTCACTAAGGGTCTATATTTACTTTGGAAGAACTCATAATAAGTATTGTCCTCGTTCGTTTACTCCTAAATAATTTAAACATCCCACCATTGTTGTAGAGGGACACGTGATTTTCACATTAAGCTGTGATGTATTCAGCTTCTTTGGATTTAGACAATAAAGAAAACTACATTCGGTGAAATGAAGAAGTCACTTTTGGAGGGAAACTGGAGAATCAAGGCCTCAAGCCTCCAGCACCCAGCAGCCTGAAGGAGCACAGTTTGAATCTGTTAACAGAGCAAACACAAACTGACTCTTCATGTTCTTTCACTGGCTTCACTCAGGAGCCCAACTTTATGGCAAGTTTTAAGTCCTCCTGTTATTTTTGAATTGGATTCAATTTGAGTTGAGTTTTGTCCACAGCACACACAATGGAAACACAACCACAACAGAGTGAAGGATGTTGACAATGTTGTGTTAGGGGTTTGCGGGTGTGTTGTGTTTTGGCTTTTGAATCTGTGTTGTGTTGTTGCTCTTGCATTCGTGTTGTTGCATCCGTGTTGTTGCTTTTTCATCCGTGTTGTTTCTCTTGCATCCGTGTTGTTGCTTTTTCATCCGTGTTGTTTCTCTTGCATCCGTGTTGTTGCTCTTGCATCTGTGTTGTTGCATCCGTGTTGTAGCTCTTGCATTCTGCCTGTGTGTGACATCTCAGCCCTCTGTACTCACACACTGATGTTGTGCAGGTTATCACTTCAGGAGAACTCTCTTGATTGACTGACCCAGTTTACTTCTGCTGTAAGTCATCTCTTCTGCACAGGCCTCATTGTGCAGGAGGATCCATCTGCCCTCACACCGTCTGCTCCTCTGTCAGACCTTCTGTTTGTTGGCAAACATAAAGCAGACAATGTGAAACAATTACTGTGGCCTGGCCCAGATGATAACCACAAAAACATTCCACAAAATAACTTCATTCAAATTTTACCATATGAGTGAGCAGTAAAATGAGATAAATTGTGATAATGGTGCAGTGTCCATTTAAAAAGACAAACAAGATGATGTTGATCATTTCACAGTCCAACATTCTTCATTACTCCAGTTTGTGTGACATCATCTTTTACGATCTCATAGTGCAACACTCCATGATGTTCCTGATGATGTCACAGTTTGAGTGACATCATCACCCTAGGTTTTCCCCTTTAAGTTAAAGAAACATTCCTGGGAACCCTGCATATACGTCCCTTAGAATAATTTGACATTTCCTGGTTGTTGTTGTATTTTTTTTTTTACACTTCTTAGTTTTGTGAAAGAACACAGAAAATGTATCCTGATCATTTTAATGGATGAATCTAAAAACCTTTCACAGACCCCCTGGCTTTGTGCCACGGACCCCTGACCTCCATTTGAGGATATAAGTGCAACATTCCAGTGACACAGTCCACAACACAATTGTGATGTTATAGAATCATCTGTAGTGTTAATATAGATTAGTGAGCTTCTGTATTTTCCATTTTCTTGACAACTACTCATCTAAAAAAGATTAACAGTCAACACAGCAAAACTCCATTACTCAACAATACACCTGGTGAAAAGAAAAGTCCGGTGCTTTACTCGTGCATATTAAAAAAGAAATCAAGTTGCCAGAGTGAGAACCTCTTTGGGGCCCCACATGCTCTTGGGCCCCTGCACACCTACTTTACATGTATATTGGCAATGAATCACATTTAATGAGCTGAAGTTTTATATCTACATCATGAAAGTGGAGCATATTTACATTTTCTCTACAGTCAGTTTTATACAGTATTTGTCCACTAGATGGAGACAGTGACCTAAGAAAGGAGCTCCGTGAATAAACCTTTCATATGTTTTTCTCAGCTCTGAGTGGAACATGTGAACTTGTTTCCCTTTAAACTAAAAACCCATGACAGTCTTAAAATATTTATTTCGGTTTACACCAAAAATGGACGTGTACCAGAGAAACAGTAAAAGTGAACAGAGACAGCTTTTCAGCCTGAAAAGTTTTTTCACCTTTTCAATGATCATTTCTCTTTCTCATATGTGGCTCAAGGAACAACTCTCCGTTTACTTCCTGCAAAAAAGTCCTATTGAAATTTCACAATTTAAATTGTAGTCGCCACCTCTCCCACACATATACGGTTTGCATAGATATTATGGTATTTTACTACATTAATACAACTAATTCAAATATCAAAAGCCAAATAGCCTGTAGTTTACTTAAAGAAAAAGAAGACTTCATATTAAGTATGTGAAATCTGTATTTGTAGTTCTGCCCCGTAACCACAACATGGTGCACACAAGTCATGATACAGAGGAAACAACTCTAAAGTCCAACAGCCTCTGGCTTTGAGACATCTGTCCCATTTGAATGCATTAGTAGATAATAAACCAGGTTTTATGAAAGATCTCAGAGAATAACACGGTGACTGCTTTTAATAAAATAAAAAATAATGTTTTTCACAGAAGATTTTTTCCAACTCAAAAAGTAACGTCTGAGTGCTGCTTGTGATGATAGATTATTTAATCCAGCGTAAAAACAATTTCAACTGTAAAAAAAATAGTGTTTTAGTAAAGTTTTATTTTGACCCAAACCTACTATTGCTTCACTACCAGCAAGGTTTTTGTCCCTGGTGTCAACGAGAGTACAGCATTGCTGAGTGGAGAGTGTGAACGCACATGTGTAAGAAAGTGTTAAAGCAGGGCGAGGGCACCGGCTGGGATTTTAAGGGTCTATATTTAAACTCTCTGGTCTCTGGTTTCTGCAGCTGTCGCCAAGTTTAAGTTCAGCACCTTGAGCCTTTCTCAGTCATGCTCTTGGGTCATATGGTTATAAACCTGACAAAGTCGGAGTCAGAGGGAGGGAAGCGTATAGAATCTAGTCTGTGCCCCCTATCTCAACAGTTGTCCATGCACAGGGAAATCCAGCGAAAACATCTTGTTGGCGTCTGCAGCTCATATTTTTCTTCCTTTCTTAGTTAATGTGAAGTTATTCTTTACCCACCTCTAGTGTCAGTGGACTGTCCATGTCCAATCATCCACTCACACACTGACACTCCAACATGACTTCATAAAGCATCACTCTACATCATAATATTACTACATGTCTTCTAAAGTACTTTTTAATCACACAATATAAAGCAGAATGTTTTGTTTGTCTTGATTAGATATAACAATTCATCTTTACTCCGCATATTGCAGAATGATTTGATATTTACAGTAGAGTCTAAATATCCAAGCAGCCCTCAGGCTAAATGCTTTGCTATTTATTTGTTTATTTCTTGTTACAGTATTTATTTATTCGCTGGTATTTTAACTTTACAAAAAACTGCTTGCGTGAGACAAACAATGACATCATGGTAATATAACATTTACCCCAGTTTTGATTACAATCTGCCTCCGTACAGTAAATACTTTGTGTTAATAATGGATGGCTAAAAAGGGAGCATCTTGATATATGTGCATCTTGATATATGTGCGTAAATAGAGTGAATTCTTTGGGACAGATTTCAGAGACGATCTTTGCGACTAACTGATGTATCACTTCTTTTCAGGTTTCTCTAAAAGACGTCTTCTGCAGGAGCTAACAGTCTGATTGAAGACTCTGGATGATGAGAGGGAATTCCTCCTTTCGGCTTCGTCTCTGATGAGTAAGTGACTTCCAAATTTTTTTCCAACTGCACCGACTGTAGCTTTAATAAAGACGTTAAAGTGCACATGATTACAGCTGCCACACGTGATGACTGTGCTCCCCATATGACAAAGATCCTATAATTTAGCACCTGAGCCTTTTACTTTAAACTCAGTAAAACAATCATTCATTTGCAGATAGATAAATAGATAGATGGATGGATTGGTTGTGCGCTGAGGTCCGCTGCCTACTGTGCAGTGGCACTTCTGTGCCTAATAACAGAGCTTAGCTGGCATACCAGAGCCGGTGGCACGTTGGGGTAGCTGCAGCTCAGAGAGAGCCTGGTAATTACCACTGGCCGCTGACACCATGCCACAAATGCACCAGTCAGCAGCGAGAGGACCAGTGGAGCATTTCCCCTCCTCCTCCTCCTACTCCTCCCTCTGCTGCCAGGATGATCTGATGATCAGCCGTGACATAGAAGTGGTTAGAGAGGACTAGGGAGAAAAAAAGGGAAAGAAGTTTTCTCTTTTTGTCTGCCCTCATCTCTGACACACTCGACTGGACTGTCAACACTGGATGAGGAGTCCTGGAGTCTTTCTCTCAGGGGCAGCCTGCTGGAAAACACACTGCAGGGCCGGAATGGGAAGTTTATTTTGCTTGGTACATGCATATCTGAGGGATGTGGGGCTCCGTGCACAGAGGGCTGCAGGAGTTTTCTGCACAGACGAGTTCATCACTGCAGAGACCTCCTCCTCCTCCTCTACATCCTCCTCTTTCTCTGTCTGAGGAAATAGTTTCAGCTCATCCCCACCCCTGATTTTTAATTCCTCTCCCACTGTAATTTCTCGCCTTCTCTTTTCTTCTCCTCCCTGTCTCTCTGTCCCTCTATCATCTGCAGGCTAAAATAGTCCCAGCAGCTTTTTTCTCTGGGCCTTTGTCCCTGCTCAGGGAGACGTTTGGCACACAGAGGATCGTGTTACAACTTTCATTTCCTGAATGTTTTTCTTTTTTTTTTTCTTCCTGCATGGAACCAAGAAGGGTATTTTATCCCTCTCTGCAGTATGAAGATGAAGGGGCGAGGGGGAGTGAGATGGCAGCTCGGATTCAGGCCGCTGTCACTCCAACGTTGGCAAACAAATAAAGTGAAAACTGCTCAGAGCTGCGGGGTCCCGGTGGAGAGAAGCTGTGGTGTGGTTTGGTGCACAGCGGGGGTGTGGATCATGTGTGTGGAGTTAAGATATGAGGGGGGGGGGCTGGTTACTTGAGCTATTTGTGAGCCCCGGGATAGGTGAGGTGATGCCTCTTGGGAGTGTGAGGTAGATTTTATTATCCCATATCCCATACCACTTCCTCTTGTTGTGTCTGCCACCCGGCCCCCTCCCCGAAAACCCCCTCGAGCCTGGAGCAGTGATGTGTCTGTGTTTAGTCTCATGGATGTAGAAGCAGGAGAACGAGCTGCAGAGTGGTGGCAGTCTGCAGGATGATTAAATCTTAATTCTACTGTTAAATAGTCACCTTATGATATTAAACCATCATTATAGCTCTGGGTGTGGCTGCTTCCTTTAAAGGTCCCATCAAGTCTCATTAACGCCCAACACCTTCCTGTGCTGTAGGTGATAAATACAAGTGTTGATAATTTTTAAGGCAGTAAATGTACTTTAAAGGATACATTTGATGTTGTTCTGTATTTTTCTTTTTGTCAACAAAGTGCGCAAAAAGACCAAAAAACAAAAATGTTGGTTATTTGTTGGTAAGATTATGTAAAAACGACTAAACCGATCAAGGGATGGGCTCTGGGCCTGGGAAGAGTAACTCATTCCACTTTGCTATGGATACAGATTCAAGTGTGGATCCAGACATTTTTTTTCACGTCACGTTGCAACACAGAGAATTGCTCAAAATTGTTCAAAATGTTTCTGAGTGTGATGCACAGATCAGTTTTCCACAGTTTATAATGATAACACAATTTAGGTCATTTAGTTCATGAGACCACTTCCTCATTCCTTCTACATTTCTACCATTAGAAGTAGATAATTGTGTGTAGGATTGTTCGGCCTTGGCGGAGGAATACTCTAGTGCCATCCCAGTTTTACCTGTTTCCATGGCTGCAAGAAACTAGTTCCCACTGAAATAAGTCTTTGAAGACCACTCACAAACAATATTTCTCTAAAGGTTGAGTCACATCTGGAAGCAGCTGTAGTTTTAAACTAAAATCTAACTCAAACAGAAGTAGAGGCATTGTTGGGCACTTTTATTATTAAGCACTGTCGCATGGTATTGACAGTGTAGGCTGTGTGGGGGTGACTTAAAAGAAGCTACAGTTTGTATAAATGGTAAAAAGGATGGGAAATGTCACCCAGTGCAGTGATGTGGCTTCACTGAGGAGTGTTTAATAGTTTTTGAAGACAATGGAGCTCTGTAGAACAATGGAATAAGATGTCAAGCTTCAGATACACAGTCAATACTTGTTAGTGTGAGAGATTTCTTATTGTCTTTTCATGAGATTTGTGGGATTTGTCAACAATAAGAAGAAAACAGAACATCGCCAGTATCATCCTTTGAGTTAGTCTTATAAAGACTTACTTCACTACAACACACAGTACGACATTCTGCTGAGCTTCAGCAAACTAAGGGTTACGCAGACATTTACAGTCAGTCGCCCAGCCATCCAAGGAAAAAGTAGCTTGGTTTTCATTTTGTTTGGCTGCTTTGTTTGCTGTCTGGTTTTTCAGTTTTTTGGCATTTTGAAATTGATCCTTTAACCGTTTTTAAATTGTCAAAGATACGATTACAACTATAATAACAGACACAGAACACCGCTGCACTGTGTTTTGTTTTAATTTTCCCACACACACTGTCCAGCTGCAGTAAAATCACACTATTGTACAACACTTGCAGCAAATGAATTAAAAAAAGAGAGTATGTTTGTTATTTACATCTTCAGCCACAAACATGATGTGAAAATCAGAGAATCCTGGGCTCCCCACCCTTCCAACAAGTTTCAGTAAAATGGGGAACATCAGCCATAGCTCATAAAAATGGCAGAAATAAGGTTAAACTAATTAAGATGATAATCAGCAACATTTTTCAGTCTATTCCAGTGATTTTCAGTCCGATTTCTGTCACTGCTCTAACGTATCTTCATATTAATGTCGTGGTTTTTTGTCCTTCATAAAGCGCCCATGCATCCTGTCACCTGTACGGTGAAATATTGACCCTGGATGAACAGTGGACTCCATGTGGATCTGTTTTAATTTGGCTTCAAAGAGCTGAAACTTAACATATCCAAAAATCAGTTAAATCCTCCCAGAAGTAAATTCTTAAAAAAACAACCCCAGACTGTGAAGTCACTTTCCTGATCAAAAACACGAGACTAATGCCACTATCACCTTTCCCTCCCTGCTCCAAAAATATAGATATCTGATTCTCGGCAACCAGAGCTGGCTTTTGACTCAGGAAGAGTTTTGTTATACGAGCCTGTGCCTTCTGGCCACATTTCTTTTATACAAGTCTTCTTTTGTAGACACACACACACAGACACACACACAGACACACAGACACACAGACACACACACACACACACACACACACACACACACACACACACACACACGTACACACGTCTTATCTTGTCTCTGTCTCCTCCTCTTGTAATGCAGTAGAATCTTTTCCTCCTCTTTCGTCAGGTAATGTATATGATGCTGTCCTTTACTTGACACAGAACAGGCTATTTAACACCCTAATAGTTGGGGTTTGTCTGCAGAGTCTCCTCCTCCTCATGTCTGAACTCTGGGTCAGACATCACTCATCCCACTGGAAGACAGAGACAAATATTTCTCTCAGCTCCGTCACATATGAGCTTCCTGAACGGCTTCCTACATTTGTGAGGGGGGGAGGTATCTTTAACATGCAGCAGCTCCTGCATCAGTGTAATGATCTCTTTTTTAAACATGGAAATATAGCAGACGCCATTCAGGATATGTTATGTGACTTTTATTTTCTCAGATACAAACATGCACGCACACACACACACGCACACACACACGCACGCACACACGCACGCACACACACACGCACGCACAGGCACACACAGACACACACGCACACACACAGACAGACAGGCTGTACACACGTATCTATGTGTACACATGTACATACACACACATAGATACATAGGCCTACACAGACACACACACAGAAATGCACGCAGACACACACATGTACACACAGACATATACACACTGACACACATATGGACATGTAGACATACAGACACGCAGACAAATGGCACACACACTGACACACAGAGAATACATACGCTCACAGACAGACACATGGAGACGCACACAGTCACATACACACACGGAGTACACACACACGGCCTGCATCTGCCTCTGGGTATGACCAGGCAGGAACATTGTCAGATCCATGCATCATTGGTAAGAAAATCTCTCAGCCCCGGCCGCCCACACCACCACCACCCCCACCCTTCTGAGGCAGACCTGAAAAGATCCTTTTGTCCCTCATCACCCGCCTGCCCCACCACCGCCCACGCACACACCTTCCCCCCCCCCTTCTCTCATACAGCTTTGCGGTTATGGATACCTGGGCCTGTGTCACACCCGGCTCCTCATGTGCATGTAAAGCTACCTGCGGGCACCAGACCGAGAACAGACGCTGAGACCGTGCAGCTCAACCTCAAAGTTCCTCAGCCTTGGATTTTTGTCCTCATGCAGGAGATGTACACTGAGAAAAAACATTAACTCATGTAGCTCATGCACATACGGCTCAGGCTCATGCGGGCTACTCTCTTTGTTTATTTGCTCACGTCAGGGCCCTTCCTGCAGTTGATTTAGAGCCACTGCCACTTACACCTATGGCAAATGAAATGCCCTTTTGATGACTCGGACTCTGTTTGCCATCAGCAGCTGTTGCTCCGGGCAACGGCCTGCTTTCGGCTGACGTTACCTTCAGTTTTTGTCCTCTACGGGTCTACAGGCAGGAGCATCCACTTGCACTTGTTGCATGGCTGATGAGAGGAGGACACACTGTACTATGCGGCTGATGCAGCAGATAGATTTATGAACGCAGACGTTGTCCCTGTGGATTCGGAAGAGAGGGATCGGAGTGTGATTAAAAGCACTGTCAAAGTTTCCGTGTTGGATTGATTTTAGTCTCTTGCACATCCTGAAGGTGACTCAGAGCCGGTGTAATCCCTGCTGCGTCCGTACCCTTCTGGACATGTTGTTGTTAGATTAACAGGAATGAGGAGTCACTTTGGTGGCTTTGTGATCACCTGTTTGTTAATTTGTGAATATTTAGCCACACCGTGTGCCAAGAGAGCACGGCACCTGCTGTGGTAGGAATCAAACAACGTCCAAACAAGCGTCTGTGCTCCCTCCTGACCTCTGCTGAATGTCACACTGAAATAGTGGGGTTCTTGTAATTTATATCCATAATCTTTCTGTGCTTCATCAGTTCCAGAATTTGTGATAGAACTCCTGTGATATTTTAAATTGTAAGTGTTCCAAATGGTTATAGAATTTGAAGTGGGACTTGCAGGGAAAGGTCTTAGCACAAAAATATATGTAAATTATTCTCTACAATGTTAATTTTACTTTTATGCCAGAAATCTTTAAATAATCATGCATATATCTATGCTGACATTTTGTAATTACACTCTTCATATTCCTGCTTGAAATTAATTTCATACATATAGAATAAAATGTGTTTGTGGTATAGATACTTACAGTTATTAAGTATATCCATTTCTCAAGTGTCCTAAGTGAATAAGCGATGGGAACCTTTATGATCACAAGTTATTTGTTTTATTCCCCACAAGAGAAGGTTGTGTATTTGTGCTCCTCGTAGTTTGAAGTGATGAAGCTCGGACAGTAAAATGTGTGAATGTCACATATTGTAGGTCATTGCACACTTAAAATAAAGATTTGATAAAATTGAGTTTGCTCATATTTGCAGGCCACAGATCTGATGAAGCAAGTTAACTGATTGTATTATTATATTATTTGTAAAATCTTAACTATGACTTTTGTTTCTTTAGTTATAATTATTATTATGTAAATATATATTTTGGTGTATTTGTAACAGTTAGTTATATCACAGATTAAATCTAAACAAAACATATGATCGGCTGATGAATAGGATCAATTATGTTAGTTTGAATGACCCAGCAGTAAATGAATACAAATTAGGTTTTTTTCAGCGACATCATTACAGGCCTGAATGGATCGTTCACCCACCAACAATAAGAAAACACTAACAGGAGCTCTTCTGCACAAGTAACCTTTTATCTCTGCAAACACGTTGTACTTAAATCTAAGTAAAATTCTTAATGCACCATTTTTGCATTTACATGGTGAGGTATTTTTTTCCTTTGAGTCAATGATATTAGTACATGTCCCAAAAATGGTTTTCACATATTTGATATAGAAAAAGTCAGAGCAAGACGCACCAACCAAACCTCTGCTGACTGAAGGTCTGCTGAGGACATCCACACAGACACATCACTCAAACACAACCATATGGAGAGCTGCAGTATAGATGTGGAGCACAGCCCCTGGTGTTTTCAGACGTCAGGGGCTGAGCGAGTATGAAAGAGTATATAAGAGAGGGGGAAAAGAGAGAGAGAGAGAGAGGGAGAGGGAGGCCTCTGGGATGCAGAATATACCTCAAGGTCCCTCCACTGAGGCCGGGGCCGCTGCAGCCCCTGCAGCCCTGCAATCTTCGCAATCAGGCAGTAATGCTGGCAGCAACTGTTTCAGATTATGCTCAGGAAATCCTCGGTGCTCTCCGCTCAAAACAATTTACCCTGACATGAGCCCAAAGAGCAGGGGGCGGTGGAGGGTGAGGAGGAGAGAGGACCAGGGGAGCTGTCCTCACCACAGCCCTTCTCTCTGGACACAACAGTCTCATTATTAAATACATCCATCAATGTCCATCAGGTTATAATAATACTAATTTATATTATTATTTTTACTATCGATATTTGTAGCAGTGTGTTTTTATGGTGTTGTTTATCATGAGAAGAATCCTGATCAGATTGTCTATTATAGATAAAGATATAAATATGTATTTATCCGCATTTTTTTAAGATAATATCAAAATGTCTGTATGGTTATTTTTCATTTTTCTTTTCTTTTCTTTTTCATCATGAGGCAGTGATATTTTCCCCCTTTTTTGGTATTATTATAATTATAATAATTGTTATTGTTGTTATCATTATTATTATTATCGTCATTGTTACTATTAGGGGATGTTCGCGCATTATTTGTTCAGAAAGCTAAGAGCTGCGGCTGCTGGTGGATGTGGAGTGGTGGCTCTTTCCCATGGCCCGGAACCGACAGAACAAACTCTCGGGGAGAGCAAAGAAAACACGGCAACAAAAAAAAGTCAATGATCCGCAGCAGTGGAACGAAAAAATGACGAAAAGAGAGAAAAGAAAAAAACTCTTTCTCTTCAAGCCAAACGTATAATATTATTAGTATGATGGAGAGAGGGAGCTGGTTCCTGTGTACACAGACAGCCTCCTGACAGACAGACAGCTGCTGATGTTGACTCACACTGGTATAATTACATTTCCTTTTGTGACTCTGCTTTTGAATGATATGTTCAGATCCTGAATGGACCAGTGTTATTGTGGAAAAGCTAAAGAAGTGGCGGAGCAGGCTTTAATCTCCACAACATGTCGTCTCTGGATACTTTACAATAAGAGATTCACATCCCAGGATAATGTAGAATCCAAGGGCTTGTTTGGAAAATCCTTCATATCATTTCTATTTTTTTCCCCAAGAGGCAGATAAAAACATACTAAATAGGAAAACAACTGTATGATCTCAAACATGATCATTTAATTTAATTCACTATTAATTCGTGGATGGATTCATTTCGTTTTGCGCCTGTTTGGAGGCCATGATCTATTTTGTTCCTTTCCTCCAAATACAGAAATAACACAGAGCCATAATGCGTTACTTTAGTTTTATTGGAAACTAATGACCATGACTCTAATGAAAACGTTACCTCTTTAGTTTCCATCGCAGGAGCTTTTCCCATAACTCTTCTCTTATCTTAACAAAATATCATAAATTAAGCACAGGGGCAGTCAGTCCACTTAAGTGTTTGAGTTTCACAGAGGTCCTGGTGGCGTTGGTGTGTTGTTCATGTGCAGGAGGAGAAGACCCCTCCTCACAGCTGGGGCCATAACACAGGTATAAGCGCATAAAGGGATTTTTTTTGTTCTATCACCAAATTTAACGACAGACAAGTCAGTCTATATTATAAGGTAGAGGCTACTATAGTGTTATTTCATACATGTACTCAATCTCATCAGTCTTTTCTTGTTGTAAAATAAAATAATCTGGCAGCCTCTCTCTAAGAGCCCAAATCCACAAGGCTGGAGGTTAGAGGTCCCAACAAGGAGTCCTGCAGCTGGTGCGGGTGTCCGTGCATGCCGTGCACCGACTGTGGGGCCCCCAGGCCGGACATGGGGTAAGCGGAGGCCCCCGGGTGGCTCATGTTACCCTGGAGCAAAAGCGCTGAGTTCTGGTCCGGGCTCTGGGGCGGAGAAAACTCGTCCTCTGAGCTGGACATGAGAGACTTTCCTCCGTCCAGCGGGGACAGCTGGTTCTGTTTGTTGCCGCCTGCGTTGCTGTTTTCGCTGTTCTCTCTGGAAAAGACAACCAGGAGGGAGGAAATGTTATAAAACAGGCCGAGAGGATGTGTTTGTGTGTTAGATACATTTCGAAGCTTTAAAGAAATAATAAGAAAGCAGCCATGGTTGGTTTACTCAAAATAACAGGCCTGGGCCTTGAAGACAAACTAAACAGGGATTTTTAGCTTTTCATTTTTTTTTTACATTACATGTTATATTTCATATTCAGGGTGTTGTGGTCTGTTTTAATCTATATTAGATTATTTGACCGATGTAAACAAAGTGTTTTATGGTTGTTATTATTGTAGGTTATCCCAGTTCAACCTTTAACATGTGAGTCAAAATATCCACGTGAGTCAAAATGTGGCCACGTTGTTTTTTGTGTTTTATCCATCATTAGTAAATAGGATACGTTTTTTCTTTTTAAAATTTTTATTATTATTACTTTAAATCTCTGGGATTCCGGTTGAGACAAGATGTTTGGGAAGAAATCACAATTTGATTTGTCAACTGTTTGTTTACTAAACCAGGACCGAACTGATTTGGACTTAAACATATACAATTAAAAACCACTCTCTGAAATTAAATAAAAAATACTATTATATTCTACATTTCTATTTACACCCATCTATCCTATATTCCTGTCTCTTTTCTCCCTGTGTTGACACTAAAGTCAGAGCTCTGTGAGTCTGATACACTTTTTTAATTCTCTGTTTATTTGCAGCCACATCTCTTTAAACCCTCCTCAGACCTGAAGAATAATTCCGTGTTGAAAAGTTGTTGTTATTAAAAGTGTAAACGTGTTTTATTGTGGATGGAATCAGCAGCGAGGCGGCGCCAGACAAACGTACCTCTCCTTCGCCTCTGCGGCTCTGTCCCTCTGCCGTCTGTTTTTGAACCAGTTGCTGACCTGCGTCGTGGTCAGTCCCGTGGCCTCGGCCAGCTCCCTCTTTTCCCGCGGGGACGGGTACGGGTTGTGCGTGTACCACTCCCTCAGCACCCCCCGGCTCTTCTCCTTGAAGCAGTAGCTCGTCTCCTCGCCGTCCCATATCGTGCGGGGCAGCGGGAATTTCCTGCGCACCCGGTACTTCCCGACGGCTCCGAGCGGCCGGCCGCGCAGCTTCTCCGCCTCCACGTAGTGCGCCTTCAGCCACAGCTGCTGCAGCTTCGGGTGGTTGTGCGGGGAGAACTGGTGGCTCTCCAGGATCTTGTAGAGCTCCCTGAAGTTCCCCCGGTGGAAGGCCACCACTGCCTTGGCTTTGAGGACGCTCTCGTTCTTGTGGAGGTGATCGCAGGCGGGCAGGGACCACAGGAAGCGGCCGAGCCTCTCCAGGTTTCCTCCCTGCTGCAGCACCTCGCAGACGCACGCCACTTGCTCCTGCGTAAAACCGAATGACGGCAATATAGACATGATGCCCGCGCTCTCTCCTCCGCCCAAAACGTCCGTATCCAAAACGAAAGCTGTCCTTTCTTTATTTCTGGCTTTTTTTTACGTGTCAATAGTTTGTTGTCGCGATGCAATCCAGGCGCAATCCTTCCGCGCAGCACAGGCCCTATCCACTCCAGCCCCTGATGCGCGCAGCAGATTGGGATGTTGATTGTTGGGACAATTTGTTCCTGCTGGAGATATGTCAGGCTTAAAGGGAGCCTGTGCGTTTCGGTGATTGGCTCTCCCTCTGCCCTGCACCCTGTACAGCAGAGCAGCACTGACTTTGCAGCTCCGTTTCCTCCCCAGAGGCAGTGCGTCAGGGGCTGAAATAGGAGCGCTTCCACCTCCCGCCCCCACAGCCCCTCTCCCGCTCCAGCTGAGGGAGCAGAGAGCAGCACCTAAACACTAATCAGTTATTACAGACCTCTTTAAAAAAGCCTTATTAACATGTTCTGAATATACATCTGATTTAATGTATACACGCTTCCCCATGTGGGGCAAACCGCACACACTGCATCTCCGTGCGTTATCAGTAATCACAGTCAGTGGAGGGTAAAGCCACAAAAACACAAGTGGAGGGAAGTTAATCCACTTTAGAGGCGCAGACATCATCAGGACCAACACGTGGATAAGCAACAACAAACTAATATTGCAGGATGTTACAAAACAACTTTGTGGATTTGTATTTATCACTGTGTTTTACAAGTGTTGTGCCAGTGCAGCTGATTGTGGTTGACGCCCACCCCCTTAATTACATTCAGATTGAACATTGTGTTGTTATCCCCTCCTTTCATAGTCTATTAATTACCGGAGCCGTTTATTTTACGAGGTGATATAATTTAATAAGTGAAGCTAAGATGAGTTGGGTCCGCGCCTGTGCCATTACTACACTTCTTTTATACGAGGGACCTGCAGTACCTGCCAAATGTGTTATGGCCCATAGACCACCGGTAGGAAATCAGCCACTTAAGGGTTTGTGTGAGAGAGAGAGGGAGTGTGTGTGTTTGTGTGTGTGTGTGTGTGTGTGTGTTGGGGGGGGGGTAGTAAAATGCCACATGGTTTAAGCTTGATATACAATTTGACAAACATCAGGATTTTATAAATTCAGTATAAACAGATTCAATTCAGAAGATTTTGCACCTTTACACATCTACTCTTCACTTTTCTTTATTCCTGCAGATTCCCATGGCTGAAAATTAATGTCCCATATAACATCCCCCCTATCTCCTCATATTTGCTATTTCTTGTGTGTGTGTCTGTGCGTGTGTGTGTGTTTAAAGAGCTCCTTATTGCAGCCTGTAGCCTAACATCTATATTTCAGGGATTAGACGGGCACCGCTGTGGCTCCAGTGTTTTCTGTGGAGTGAAACACAAAACCAATCCATTAGTAAATGAGTTCTCTGCCACACTGGCTCTCGGTGGTGCAGTTGTTGGTTTTCAACCATATAGATCACGTTTCTTTATCTTGATGCAAAAATGCAGCTCGTCAAGATGTCACAGAGCAAGGGTGGGACCAGAATAATCATATGGAGACAAATTCTCACAATTACTTATTGGCATATATATATTAATTTTTTTCCTGTTCAGATTAAATAATTGGAACCTTCTATTATGGGAAAAACACCAGAAGTAAAAAAGAAAACAGAACAGAAAAACAGCTCAACTCTGGAATATTAGATTATAAAATAATCATAATTTAACCCACATGTGAATTTTATGGACAAATAACTTGGAGATGGTGTTTTCAAAAACCGAAAAATCTCCATATGAGGGAGTGAAGATAAATGTTTATGAGATAGTGAAAATGTGATCATTTTAATGCAGAAAAGAATGATACGAGGATGAGGTTTAATTCTAGATAATATTTCAGATGATATTTCAGAGTTGAAATTGCTCGTTGTAAAAAACAGGTAAATAAGATCGTGCGTCCTCTCTGTATTTACATGATTATCTAGGCTTTTATCAGATATTAGACTGGTCCTGATTAAACTTTGGACATGCCCTTCACATACTGACACATCTGCAGTTATTTCACATGAGCTGCAGTGTTTTTTTTTAACTTTATCCAAACTGTTTTAACTGTTGTAAGAGCTCCAACTTTAAAATGTTGCATACATTTTTGAACAGTTGCAATAACCTTTATAACATTTTTCAATCTTGGCCCACTCTCCTTGTTTTCTTTACGCGTGCACGTCGCACAAAACCTGAAACATTGGCCCCTGGTGCAGGTTTTGAGTTGTATATTCTCATGCTCGGTGGACACAGGCTCTCGGGCCAGTGTAGCTCGGTGTGTGTAGCTGCTCTCTGGCTGTGTAAAACCTCAGTGCCTCAGTAAATGAGCTGTCTGATGAGCGGCTCTCGGGTTTCTCTAATATCTCTACCACATTGCGCCGCGCCTCCTCCTTTAACCCGAGCAGCCCGGGGGGCGACAGATTATTTCAAGATGTGGACTCTCCTCCTCCACCGCGGCCAGCGCTGCACGGCCTCCTCGTATATATACACCCCGACAAGTAATGCAATACATAGGTAGAGCTATCACTCGTTACAGCCTCTTTTTTTCTCTCCTCCTCCTCTTCATCCAAAACCTGGCTCCTGGCGTCACCCTCAGAAACCACAGGCGCTCCTCTCCTGTAGGTGCACGGCTGCTAAATATGCTGCATGTTCCGGGTTTTAGTCAAACATTTTCCGCATAAATCTCACATGAGTCAGAATGATTTCACTGCAAAAAAAAAAAAAAGCCAGCCCATTTCTCGTGAGACTAGTTTAAAGTGAGGTGAAGGCCCGTGCGTAATGGAGGAGCGTGGGCCTGCGTGCGCTTATTGAATTGTTCCACTTGCACAAAGCTATAAAAACAAGTCCTTTAATCACCACGCTGACAGTAGCAGTGTCACCACATTACTTTTAAATTGCGACACAAAAAAACATTAAAATAAACAGTACGAGAGAGTGAGAGGGAGAAAAAGTGATCACGTCAAAACACTAGAGGACACTTCATAAAAATGTCATCATCAGAAACGCTCTGTTTCCCATTGGAGGGTTTTATTTTTCTGAAAATATGGAGGAAAATTGAAACGATCCACTGGCTCAGTGAGCAGATGGTTTTCTTTGTGTCTAAATCCAAAAGTGCTATTTCAGCTGTATCGACTGGAACGAAGCCGATAGTGTTTAAATCAAGTGAGAAATGTTCAATTTAGTCTCCAGGCGGAGCGTTTTTGTTTTTTCAGTGGCACCTCACTAAAAAATATTTTAAAAAACACAACTTATTTATCTATGTAAAACAATATTGACATTCCTGTGCATCCATCAGATTAGTATTCAAAACATTTCTATATTTTCGTTTAGACCTATAAAATTATGTAAATTACTGCAATTGGCTTTTTAAAACATTTATCCACAAATGAATTACTGTAATAAATAGTTTGTCATTAGTTTTGGTCACTTCAAGATGTCCTAAATGTGTCTTTGATTAAGAGTTGAAGTGTTTTATTTAAGTGAAAGGCAGTGTGAGGGGGAAAAAGCTGCTCCTTCCCTCAAAACAAAACACAACTGTTGACATGAGTGAGTTAAATGAAATTGGAGCTGCAATTATCAGCTTAACAGAGTTTCCTGTCATGTTGGAAAATTAGACCTGGTACAAGTGCACCGGGGTTACCCCTCCACCCACCCTCCACCCACCCACTCCCCCAGTACAATCATTACGCATTTCCTCTGAGGACCACCGGCTCTTTTACAGTCAGGCGTCCTCATGAACCCCCTTTTTTAAGGAAGTTGTTGTTGTTTGTGTTATTGTAATTATTTGGCTGCAGGGCAGGAACCAGTAAACAAACCAGGAGCCGGCAGACAAACACATCAACAAACAAAGGAGCGATTTAAAACGTGATGCGCAGCAGCTGCACCATGTGTGTGTGTGCCGGCAGGGAGGGGGCGCCATCGCAGTGCGATCATGCACGTCCAAAATGTAACTACTACAGGGACGGGGTCAGTTTGTTATTTGTGTTTTTGCAAATGAAGTTTTAGCAGCCGTGAAGTCGAGGAGCAGGTGTGTGTGTGTGTGTGTGTGTGTGTGTGTGTGTGTGTGTGTGTGTGTGTGTGTGTGTGTGTGTGTGTGTCCATGATCTTCATCACTGGTCACTGGTCATGTCAGGCCTCCTCCTCTCTGCTCCTGTTACAAAGTGGAGTTTTTTCTCTTTGGGGAATATCATTGTGGCCATGATGCTGCCTCACAGCTGCTGCCACTGTGTGTGTGAGCGTGTGTGTGCGAGCCTGTACTTGTGTGTGAGACAGAGACAGGGTCTTATTAAAATGCCTCATGATCTAAGCTTGATGGACAATTTGACAAACATCAGGATTAATAAAGTCAGTATAAATTGGGTACATTTGAGAGTTTTTAAGCCTTCACATACTCATACATTTTATTTATTCCTTAGATTAACACTTGTTTGATGTTTCTTCTTCTCTCTTAATTGTTCCTCTTTGTGAGGACCATGCTGTAGACTTTATGAAGTGGGGACATTTTGGGAAACCAGGTTTAGGTTCGGGTTAGGCATTAAGTTGTGATGGTTAAGGTTAGGGTTTGGGAATACATGAGTGCATGTGTCCTCACTTAGAAAGAAGTACAAGGTTGTGTGTGTGTGCACGTGCATGTTAGTGTTTATGTGTTTATGCATCATACTCACAAACAACTTCAGATCATCCTCATGACTTATGTCCTGTCGCTGCAGTCCAGAACAAACCGGTGAATCATGCCGGTTGCATCTTCTTCTTACCACACAGAATGATGGAGCAGACATGTGCACATACCTTCTACTCTGCCAAGCAACAAACGAGGAGGTTAAAAAAAAACTCTACGAGGATTGAGGACTTGTATTTCCCGTCTATATGATTCATAAACACCACCTACTCTGTTTCCACAGCCTGGTTTCAAGAGTAGAATGTGTGTCAGACAGGGAACTTACTTGGTCAGTAGTGGTGGGTCTGTACCATCAGGCCAGTACCCACTGACCCCTGCCCTCTCATTAGTGGGACGTGGAGCAGTGGAGTACCGTTCTCCCCAGGTCATGTTACATATGGCTTGCAGTCTGCTGCGCAGCATTAAATGTCAGCTTTGAAACCATCTGAAAGATCAGAGGTCAGTGTTTTTAATAAGGCCACAGTTCTGGGGGAGTTCCCTCTTTTTTTACTGCGCACCCAAGTATGTTTTATGCTGCAAGATTCAAATTGTGGGAAAAATGTGATTCATTGATATTTGGATATTGTCATGTTTTAATTTTTGCACATAAAAAAAGCTGTAAAATATAGAAAACCAGCAATAACCTGTGTGCAGTCTCTGTGAAAAACACATTTTCTGTGAGTGCTCCTTTCCTGTCTAATTTATGGACACAATACAAAGGTGGAATTTTCTGTGGCCCCCTCCCCGTGAGACCCATGGGCCATGGGCTCCTGCTGCGAATGGGATATTGTTCTGGGCTCCAACAAAGCTGTTTTCACCCTCTTCAATATTACAGGAGGAGTCACCTGATACCTAACAATCAGCTAATCCACTGCCCATGGCGACGAGGTCACCTGTGCACAGGTAACTTTATCCCCCTCGCCTGCCTCTCCCTCTATTTCCCGCTATAGTCTCTCCCATTTCCCCTCCTCCCTCTCCCTTTGCCTCCACAGTGAGCACAGACAAACAGCCTCTGTTTATTTAGGTCATCAGTTAGATCATATATATCTCCTCCAGCCAGGATCCGCTGAGAGGACAACTCCTATAATCCACCGCAGACACGGCTGTGAGTAAAATAAAATCCCCCTGCTGTCCGTCCATTTGTCAAACCTTGTCTCCA
Organism: Paralichthys olivaceus; assembly: GCF_024713975.1. NCBI lineage: Eukaryota > Metazoa > Chordata > Actinopteri > Pleuronectiformes > Paralichthyidae > Paralichthys > Paralichthys olivaceus. The sequence continues at coordinate 14,593,145 of NC_091104.1, read as the reverse complement.
TCTTATCTCCCCTCGCTGGTTTGGTCGGATGCCCGCTGAGTGAATGAGTCCATGGGTGGAAACTCATGAATTCACAGAGAATCCCCTCAAGCCACGAGAGGGGTCCAGGCTCTTTTTTTTTTTCTGGATAGAGACCCAGTGTCTGTGACTGACAGCATCTCACATTCATTCTTCCACATGTTAAAGGGGTGGGGGGTTGTTCATCCTTCACTCAGGGAAACACTGAGTTGTGGGGAGCTGCAGGACCCCCCCACCCCCCACCCAAAAAGAGCTTTACCTCTGGAAATCTCATTGCTGTTTATTTGAATTACAGGGGCTGAGATGAGAAAAGGAGGGCTAATGAACTCCAGGTTGCCAGGCATGTGCAAACGATCACCGCAGGTTTGCAGAGAGCAGCACCAGGCCTGCTGGATTACTGCATGCACCCCCACCCCCTGCCCACCCCCCAAAATCCGGAGTTGGGGTCTTAAATGTTCGAAATACATTTTTTGTGTCTGTAACTTTCTCTGATTTTCAAAAATCTTAAAAAGAACTTCAGAGATCTTAATTTTATGATTTAGAAATTTCATAGAAAGAATACAATGTTTTTATGTTTTTATAAATATAAACTTTTATTGTAGTACAGAGATTTAGAAAAATACATTCACATAATTTCAGATGACAAACGTATCATTCAAACTAAGATAAAAAACAACAACAAAACAAAACAAAATGACCATCAGTTTAATATTTGCCCACAACTCATTTTTTGGTATATTACATTAAAGCACTGAGGATACTTTCACTGAAATGTCCATTCAAATTGATGGGATCGTGTCACAAATTAAGTGTTCATCAGTCCTTTAGTATGAAAACACGTGATGCACCGCTACATGTGCACTTTATGACTTGGCTGCGACGCTGAAATGTGCTATTAGGGTCATGTATGACAGCGAGGAATTAGGCTCCTGTTGCGAAAAGCACCGGACACACTTGACAAATGGGTTCGACATTCTCTGCCCTCTCTTCCCTCATCTGACACCCAATGAGTGCGCCTGCGATGGTGGTAAATCTCTGAGGCTACAGCGCAGGATCAACGACTGAGCTTACTTTTAGTTTTATTATTCACAAAACAAAAAGTAAAAGGCACTATAGTGTCCAAAACATTATGACGCCATGCAAAGAGAAATTATCACAATCCCTCTCCGGGTTTAAAAGTGGGACTATAAAAGAAACACAAACGGTTTTGTCCTCTTCTAGCTTCTGTACCTTTGTTCATTAAAAGCATACACTCTGTAGATGTCTGGCTTCATAGAAAAATACCATTCATGATTACTGACTGCTTTGGAGAGACACATCAAAATGAAACACGATATAGTATAGCATCATCACATCTAGTTAACATATTATGAGTTGCAGCATTATAAACAACATATGATGGGCAACATGTGAACCGACACCGTGACCTTTCCATCATCGTTAAGATCTTTGTCTAACAGGTTGAAGATGAGGCTAGAAATCGGAGTCGTTGCTGTACTTGTGCATTTGTTGTTGTCGCCACATGACAAACCCTCCGACTTGAAGGTTGTTAGAAACGTGCACGTTGTAATGTCACTATGGTAGTGCAAACGCCAAAACAGACCAATGACATTATGTGTTTTTAAGTAGCAGAAAGGCACATTTGTCTCAACTCTTGTCCCGTACTCAACACTCTGAGTTCATTTGGTAAAATATAAAGCACAACTTCAGGGTTTGCAGCGACTTGAGAGGCAATCAGAGAATTTAAGGTGCTCACTGAAGGACACTTTCTCCTAAATCAGCAGCTTTCTGTCTCTAATAACCTATTATTCTGTGTGTGTGTGCGTGTGTGTGTGTGTGCAGTCCTTCAGTAAAAGCGGTCGCTCTTCAGCTGATCATTTTCACAGAGGCTCTCTCCCTCTTCCCCCGGCCGAATGACCTTTTTGGTTTGAGCCGGATGACGCATTTAGTTTGGAGGAACATCCTGGTCATGTGACTCAAGGCATTCCAGCACCTGCTCCGGCGGATCACATCCACTCAACAGGAAGTAGCAGGTGTTGTCTATAAAAATGCACATTTAAAACACGGCTCACACACACACACACAGAGCGGCTTCTTGTGTTTGCACAAACAGCCATAATGTTTCTTCTTCCTAACAGGGCTTATAAAATGTGTCATAGACTTTTCTTTTTTTTGTGATAAACTGACAGTGCCCACCCACAGGGCGTCCCCTCTGACTGTAGAGTGCATTGTAAAAGTCAAATGAACACAAATAATTTAACATTTAAAGAAATGAAGAGTAAAAAAAAAACACACTCTCACACAAAGGTAAAAAGATTCACCATATCTCTGCTTGGGGGGACACGAGTGCTTCTGCGGGGAGATTGATTTGAGGTTAAAGGTCGGCCATGTCCTCGTCCATCTGCACTGTCTGTAGTTTGGCCAGCTCCTTCCCCTCCACAGCCTCCATCTCCCCGCACATCGCCCGCACCATCTCATTCATGCCTCCCGACCCGTCCACCTTGTTTCCCGACAGGTTCATGTAGTTGCTGTTCATGCCGGGGCCTATTAGGTGCGAGGGTGTAGGCCCCCGGATCTCGTGGGCCCCTAGGTACTCTGTGGGCTGGAGGTGGTGGCTTCCTGTGTCCGTTTGGGCCATCAGGGGTGTGCTGATGGTGAGGGTGGTGTAGACCTCTGGTTCGGGGCTGGACGAGGTGACAGCAGGGACGTCGTTGGTTTGGGTGGGACCCTGGCTGGACGGGGCCTCTTCAGAGTTGTGGGTGGTGTAGCTGATCTGACCGCTGGGGTCCAAGTGAAGCCCATGGTGGTAGGAGGAATAGACACCTCCCTCCAAAGGCTCCTTCTTGATGGACGTCTGGCCGGTGTTGCTCATGCTGTAGAGGACGGTGCTGTGGTGCAGGGACGACATGGTCATCTTGTCCTGCTGCTGGAACGAGTCGTCGCTGGAGGAACTCACTGCTACGTTGTCCAGAGGTATGGTTCCTAATGAAATGACAGAACAATATATATGATACAGTATCTCCACCTCCAGTTTAGATCCTAGTCCCACTGCTGGATCCTCTTCTCTCACAGCATCATATGATTAATGAAGAACAGACCTTGGCTTTAAAAATTGCTGTTGTGTGTCTCACACACTTTGTGCTCTTTAAGCTTGACCCCACAGTGCCCCAGAGGACGATTGCAAACGCCTGCCAGCACTAAACAGCGAGCTGAAGTTTTCAGTTTGTCCTTATAATTCATCCTGCTGTAGATGCTCTGCTTTCTGTCAGTACAAGTGCTGTAATGGCTTATTCCCCGTTCGTGCATTTCATGGCCTCTGATTGTCTGAAACATATTTTCCCACCTCCCTGCTCTGCACATCAAGAGTGCAGTGATGATGAGTGATGGTGACTTCAGAACTTGTTTTTATTCATCTCTGGGGCTTTCAAAGGACCACCTCATGCACATATGTGTGTGTGTGTGCATGTGTGTGTGTGTGTGTGTGTGTGTGTGGGGCCCTTCCCTGTTTCTTCTGGTCTGTGTTATGTTGTAGTATCGGCCCTTTGGGCTACGGCCCAAACACAGACAAGCCAAGAATAAATCAGCTTGGATATATTGGGTGGATGTAGTAGAGATTTGTTGACAAACCACCGGGAAGTGCAGAGTTGCACTGGAACATTCGAGGAGGGCAGAGCGACCTGCAGTAAAACTGGGAGATATAAGGCTGTGATATCTATTTTATTTTATAATGTTAGCCTCCTTTTGACTTTATCTGGATTGATCTCATCCTAATAATGTGGTATGATCATATTTTAGTCTTTTCTTGGTCTTAAAGGCTGAATTGATGTAACTGCATTACTTAAGTTTGTTGTATTTACCTGACAGATTAAATTAGCCATAATGTACTTTATTAGACATCTCTCCCACTCCTTCATAAGAAGTATCAGTCATTGTGCAAAATACTCCAATATTTGATTGTGTATCATTGTTGCTCCTCTTTACCTCCATTTTCTCAAGTAAACATGGCATCAAAAGTTAAACTAGTATGCAAGCTGTCAAACTTAATCAGTTTTCCATCATATAACTTCCTGTACCCACCTTGTTGTGGGATTGTTGAGGCCGAGGAGGCTGAGGAGAGCTGCAGGGGAGAAAGACCCACATCACTGTTGAGTAATGAGCTGCCATCACTGTCAGACACTCCGCTCGGTACGTGCACCAGACTGTAGCCGCCCAGCTGCAGCGCACCTGACGAGGAGCTGAACGTCAGCACGGAGGAACCCCCGTTCTGGGCGGCCATGGAGTGAGCCCCCTCCAGCTTCACCTCGGCTCCATTCACACAGCCGGTGTAGGATGCGTACTGCAGGCTGGAGTCCTCAGCAGAACTGCCCAGTCCCTTCTCCTGCCCTGTGTGCATCTGCATGTCCACCCCAGAGCTCCCCAGCAACACCCCTCCTGACGGCCTCAGAGGGTTGAAGGCCAGGGGCTGGATGCCCAAGTTGAGCCCGTTGAAGAGGATGTTTCCAGGTGTGTGGAGGTAAGACGAGCCGCCATTGTGAAAGACGGCAGATGAGGTGTTACTGGTCACTAGACTCCCATTGTAGAGGCCACCACTGCTGGATCCGGGCATCTTGATGTCCCCGATTTGCTGGATGACCACCCCACCGTCCAGATGCCCCGTTTGAATCCCATGGGGGATGACCCCATCTGAGGAGTTGGAGAGGGGTCGGGGTGACATATCATCCTGGCCTTTACTAGACTCATCCTCTGTGCTGTGGTTTCCATCAGATTCACTGGGAAAAAAGATGACATATGATGTTACACTAAAGTATTGTTATAAGTTGACTTGGAGCCAAAATGGAATACGATTGGAGTATGTGCAAGTTCCTGATAAAAGCATATGAATACCATATAATAGTTTTTATTCTAAAATCTATAAGTATATAAGTATATATATATAAGTATGAGTATAAACTTGGATAATGGTGTTTATTCCCTTTCCAGCCACATTTTAGCCGCAGAGCAGACAGTCACATTTGTTGCAGTGTTGTTACACAGCTTTGAAGAGCAGGCCCTTGTGTTTGTGAGTGTGGAGCCCCTCTCTTACCTCATGGAGAGCTGCACTGACAACAACCGACCAACATCAACAACTGTGCAACCATTTGGCGCAGTAAATCCTGGTGTGACAAAATGCCAGCGCCAGTGGCATGAAAGAACAAATGGCTGTAAGGGTTTACTTGTTGTTCCCCTTCAATTTTAAAATGTGAAATTTAAACCCTTATATATTTTTTTAAGTTTCTCAAGAAGCCACAGTTTAAAAAAACTAAACAATATGGAAGTAGCTGTTGTATTTTGTTTACTAGCCCCCTTTTAAAAGATGGATTAAAACAGCTGCACCCTCCCTCCTCCTCCTTGCCCCACACGAGCACACACACACACACACACACACACACACACACACACACACACACACACACACACACACACACACACACACACACACTCTCTGACAGAACCTCCCCCAACTTCCATGAAAAGATATAAAGCAAGACTAGTTACTGCAAGTGAGACGATTAAGTTGTTCACAATATCCACAGGTTGTGTGTGAGAGAGAGTGTGTGCGTACGTGTGTATGTATGTGTGTGTGTGTGTGTGTGTGTGAGTGAGAGAGAGAGAGAGAGAGAGTGTGTGTGTGTGAGTGAGAGAGAGACAGAGACAGACAGAGGGGTCACCTCCACCAGGTGCGTCAGCTTTGTTCACACAGAGGTGAAAACATGAAAGAAGGTGAAATTCAGTGTGTTTGTGTTGAAGATTATAAAATGAAACGCAGAAGCTGCTGGAACCTCTGGGTGGGATCCTTTATGTTCTGAGAGAGAGCGAGGGAACAATGTGATTATTGAAAAGATTTATGTTGGGCTGAGGGGACACGTGCACGCGTGTGTGTGTGTGTGTGTGTGTGTTCCCACATATTAATGGGAATATTAAAGCTTTTTGAGTTGTTTCTTTAGTTAAAGCAGTGGAGCGTGTGAGGTGAGGTTGCTGGTTTATTTAGTTGCTTATGGTTTCCATGAACCAACACACTTGAAACCGGATCTGAAAGGCAACAGCTTCATATTTCAAAACATTATAAACGTGCTCCAACTCCTTTTACGCACTATTTGTGTTACTTAATTTTAAACACTTGATATTTCTCAAAGTGTTATGAGTGAGTCCAATTGGAGGTTTATGAAATACACTGAGCACTGAATGAAGTGTGAATGGTTTTAACCTATAAACGTCCTTCCATGTGAGAGAAAAAAGCTTTCAAATACTGTGTTAAAATTAGCCTGGGTGTAGTTTAACTCTCCTATTACGCACGGAGCACTCGAATTATTTTTTAATATTTTGATTAATATAAAGTGTGGAAATGAAATAGTGTTGTTCCTTTTTTTCTCGCCTCACCTCTTGGACTGTGCCTCGGACGGGTTTCTGTCTCTCTGCCTTCTGTTTTTGAACCAGTTGCTGACCTGGGTCAAGGAGAGTCCTGTGATCTTGGCGAGGTTTCGCTTCTCGGCAGGAGAGGGGTACCTATTCTGAGTGTACAGATCCTTCAGCGCGTTCCGAGACCTCTCCTTGAAACAATACACCGTCTCCTCGCCGTCCCAGATAGTCCTGGGGAGAGGGTACTTTCTCCGGATCCGGTACTTGTCCACGGCGCCAAGGGGTCTCCCCCGCGACTTCTCCGCCTCGGTGTACCGGGCCTTGTACCACAGTTCCTGTAGAAAGGTGTGGTTGGACGCGCTGAAGCTGTGGTTCTCCAGGATACTGTACAGCTCCTGGTACCGCGCCTGGTGGAAAGCGACGAGCGCTTGCGCCTTCAGGATGCTTTCGTTGCCGCGGAGCAGGTCGCTCTGTGGCAGGGACCACAGGAACCTGGCCAGCCGGTCCACATTGCCTCCCTGCTGCAGAGCCTCGCACACACACGCCACTTGCTCCGGGGAGAAAGCCAGGGAGGACGCGGCGCTCACCAGCAGCTCCGTGCGCACCGCGTCAGCGTTGGGAGCCGTGCGCTCCATGGACAACTCCGCCGCGTCCAGCGCCACAAACTTGATGCACTCCCGCTCATCCAGCTCCTTCACATTTTCCCTCTTGATGTCATTTGCTGTTGTGACTTCTCCGGCAGAAGAAGACATTTTTTTCCTGTTCAAGCCTTCCCTGGTAAAGTCACTCCTCCCAGCTCGATCAGGTTACCTCCTCGCCATGCGAATGCGATCGGATATCTGACAGCAGCTGTAAGTAGATACCTCTCTCCTCTTTTCCTCCCAACGTGACTTTTACTCTGCGGGGACTGGAGCTGGAAGGAGACACACTGGGGTCTATCTGCAGGAGAGCCACGCCATTGGCCGCCGATGGAGCCACAAGGGAGGAGCAAGCCGATTCAGACGCGAATGTTTAGTTTCCAGCTGTCACTCATGTGACTTCCAGTATGTTCCCGCAGCTCACCTGTGCAAGGTGAGTGCGTTTTTGGGATCGTGGGAACGGGATATCCTTGTTGTCTGTGTGGGCAGGAGCTGCCTTTGCTGAACGCAGGAAAAACTGAAAAACCACCAGAGCTATTTATATTCCCTTAACAAAATCCAAGGGAGCAATAATGTTAGAATATGTTCACCTCATTATCTAAATCTAATATGGTTCAAAACTTTTAATAAAAGTTGAAGCTGGATTAATCGAATAAAGTACAATTGTTCAATGCCAACACCACTTGGTTACCTTTTCTATCTTATTCTATTTCTTATTTCCAAAAGTATTTTAAGGTTTTATAATTCTTGCAGTACACTTTCAAATCAGTATGTAATAAAACAAAACATATCACGACCGCCAATAATCAATAGCCAATACATAAAACCCAAAATATTTAGTAACAGCTGCAGAAACCCACTTTCAGACCATCTCATGAATATCTGTGCTGTGATATTTCTGTGTCCTGAACTTGAACAGTTGCCATTCACTCATATACCCTCAAATGTAACCATTTTACCATATTACGATATATTTGTTAAATAGTAGCTGACATCAAATGTCATAGTTTTGCCTATAACACCTTTAATTTCTGATTAATGCACATGGTCACAAACTTGGAAAATATATATTTAATTTATTTGCTTGTTTTTGCAATTAATTTAAGATCTCATGAATTCTAACAATGGGAACAATACCATTGTCTTACACTGACTTTCATACATCCTCAATAAATCAATAGGCCTGTAACACACAGGCTTTTAGTAAAGGTAACGTCTGCATTTGCTTTCTGAGCTATAGTTTTTTTAAATTCATTTTTCCATAAATTCAACCAACCTTCCTTAAAGTTAATGTTATTATTCTATCACAGTAAATACTATAATTGACATTGTATCATTAAAGATCATAAATCTCATAACATATCCATCATCCTCTCTGAATGATTTCCCACAGACATGTATACATTCAATCTATATGATGTCATAAGCCCTGGAGAATCACATCTGGGCAGATGATTGGTTTTTGTTATGGTTCAGCTCAGACTTTATGGTATTTACATTAGATCATGGAATATGTGGGACATGGAGTTACACAGTGAAACACGTGATAGAAAAAATATTTTATACAACCACTTCAAATGCAAAAGTAAACAACTCAGCTTTTTACCTCAGACCCCCTGGGGCCCCTCAGGGACCCCACGTTGTGCCTCCATGTGTGACCACCGCTTCGGTAAAGGTCACCATCAACTAGGAACTACTGTTATAAGCGGAGTTTGCCAGTCGGACCTGATTGAGTGTGGCGCAGTGAAGTGACAGCAGAGGAGCTGCTCCGTGTTGACGTTTTTCTGCAGCTTGTTATTTTGTGTTGCTCCGTCAGAAATGGACGACCAGGGCTGTCCCAGGTGTAAAACCACCAAATACAGGAACCCGTCTCTGAAGCTGATGGTGAACGTGTGCGGACACACACTGTGAGTATCTGACAAACACAACACACACAGACAAGCTAATGGACCCACAACACAACACAACACGAAGGCGTGCTGCAGCTTCAAACTGAACTTCACACACACACACACACACACACACTAAAGGACACAACACAGGCGGTGATTTTGAAAGCACTTCCATTTTATCTGAACGTTAAAATAGGGTTTAAACACACACACTAGCTGTTAAGCTAACAGCTAATAGCCTCTTGTCAGTGTTTTCCTTTCAAATATAATCACACCTACTAACACACTATCAAACAGACGGTTAAGTTTAATTTTAAAATTGTTTACATCTTCTCCAAAGTCTGAACGGTCGTTAAAGAGGTTAAAACACTCACACACTAGCTCTTAAGCTAACAGCTAATAGCTTCTTGTTGTCAAGTGTTTTCCTGTCAAATATAAACACTGATGCTTACGTAGAAAATATATAAATGTGATACTGTGAGCTATGAAACTTGCAGGAATATAATACAGATTTAACGGGTGAGTGTGTTTAAATGTGGTTTCTTTCTCTGTCACATCCCTCAGTTCTGTATGACAACTGTCAAACCTCCAGGACAGTGTGTCAGACAAGGAGACAAATATCAAGATAAGAATGTTCATATCAGTAAATGTTGATAATCATCACGACATGTCACAGTATTGTTTCTCTGAAGTTTGTTCTGTCTCTTCAGTGAATGAAGGTTGTGGTTACAAGTAATTCAAAACATTTTACAAATCTGAGGTATTTGTATATTTGGCCTCACAACTATACTTACACAATACATAAGCATTTCATCAATATCCATTGGACTTTAGTTATATTGCAATAATTAAAATTCTAAATCGATAGTTATTGATATTGTTGTATTGCCCTGTGCTAGACTGCACAATAACACCACACTGATTGTTGTATACATCTGACATGCTGTGTCCATCCAAACTTCTCTGTAAGCACTGGTAGAAGATGTCTTAAAGCACATGCTGGTGCTTTCACTAGACCACTGAGGTGTACGGTTCTAGGAGATATGATGGCAAACATCCAGGATGTCAGGGAAAAGAGAATGGTTGCACTTTTTTTTTGCCTATTTGAAAATATGCTCTAGTCTATGGGGTGCAGGAAACAGGGTTGAGAGAATTGGGGAAGATTTGCAGCAAAGGAGTGAAACTAAACCTGGAGCTGCTGCAGGAGGGCTCAAGCCTCTGTACACAGGGCACCCCATGTTACCACAGTTTTAAGCAGAGACAAAAATCACAGCCATACCATATCCTAACTGGATCCAAACCACCCAAAATGTATCCTAATTGTGACCATTTTCATTTTTATACCCAAACTCAAGGCTGATTCCGGATCATAGCCATTAAACCCCTGTGGTAGGTCTGGTTTCAGTACAACATTTGTACCTAAAGCCCTGGTGGGATTCATAAATAAAATAGAAACAATAAACTGCTAAATTAATCCAGGAATTTTTTCTCACTTTCTTTAACATTGCAAGATAAGGAATTTGAAAAAAATCAGGCATGTTTCGGGACTAATTTCTATGAGTGTGTGAAATCTGTCTGAAAAGTCTGAAGTTTAAAAAATAAAATACGTTTAAGAACTAATCTCTTATCACATGTGGAATAATTCAGTTTTTTATTGACTTGAGTTCTTACTCACCTCATCGCTCTGGCACTAGATCTCGCTAATCCTAGTGTTTTGATTCTGCGTCACCGTCGTGCCAGTACTGGGTAAAACTTGTTTGCTGAGCATTTTCCAGTGTTTAACCTTGCCATGTGTTTGAAAACCTGATCGTTTAAATGAAGGGGACGTGTTCTCGTGCGGTGACGGTGGTGGCCTGATGAGAGCATCTTTTCGACCCTGTCTGTTTATTGACCGAACCATCAGGAAGCAGCCGTGCTTTGTCATCAGGTCAGCGAGCTCATAACTCACAGCCTCTGTCTGGATGCAGGGCTACACATAGAAAATTAAAATGATTCTGCAATGAAGCAATTTGGAGAGATGTCCTAGCTCAGGTCACCTTGGAGCTGGTGTGGCGGTGAATTTATGCACCACTTGGAAAATGCTGTACTCTCAAACTGTATTAGTATTTTCGTCACTGATGTCAACTTGCTTTTTGTTTACACTTTGGCTTACTGAAGAGTTGATGGATCTACAGGCCTGTACTTTATCTTGAGTTGTGTGATTCAGTTTCAGTGACTGAGTTCTCATTTGGATTCAACAAGTCCATGTAGAATAAGAAGAAAATATAAATAACCTTCCCCCATTTAAATCCTCTAGTTTCAGATTTTTACTTGGATCTGCACCAAATTTCACACACTTACTCACGATATTTGGCAACATCCATGCATTATTTCCTGGCAAATGGGTGAGAATGGCACAAAAGCCCTATCTCACAGTGTAAATTAAAGTGAAAGAAATTCCTTGATCTCTTGCTTTGTCTGGATCCGCACAAAAGTGAATCAGAATAGTTTAGTCCTTAGACTGAAACAATGTCCTCTAAGATCCTGTGGGTATTTTGTCATCATTCCCATTGCCAAGTATGATATTTGACCTTTTAACCATCTGGGATGATGAACTCCTCTCAAACCATCAACTTATTTGTTGATGTTATACTTATATTTGAAATTATTCATTTATTCATGGATTTGTGAGTCCACAGAAAATCAATCAACAATGTTTTAGATTTAGATTTACAGAGATAACCTTTGAGGTTTTGATCTGAAGTTTTCTTTATTCTCTTACATTTTTATTATGGAATTAATGATTAATGGTTTTATTGAAAATAAATATGTGGCTGCAAACGTAGTTGGACCCTCTGCACTGCTTCATCCATTTATAAAAGAGCTAAACTCTCTAGTGTCTTCTTGGTCTGACCGGATGGCCATTCCAGTCTTGGTTGAGCAGCCTTGGATGATGCACTGCAGTATTGGGCTTCTCCAACGTGAGCATGTATCTAAATATAAATCCCACCACAGCACATTTTGTATCCCTGTCACTGGGGGCGTTTGATGTGTGTTATTTATTACTTTTTGCACAATGACACCGGGTCCATTTCCCTTTGGCATTTGGCACTGGGCACACAGGCAGGCACTAGCAATGTGTGAGGGGGGGGGGCATTTTGGGGTCTACAGACCCGACACACCTCATTAAGTAGAAACTAGTTTGTTTGTTCTAGTTTAATAAAGTAAGAAATGTTTTTTAGGAGTTCATTTTCAGTATTAATACTTTGGTGGGGATTTAATACTCTTGGTTAGAAAATCTGCCAAAAAAGCTGTTAAAATTAATATTTACACAGATTCAGTGAACACAAAATATCATATCAATTGGTGAACTTTTTTATTTTTTATTTTTTTTTAACCATTTGATAGAGGCAGGCATACTGACTGATTATTGCCCCCTGGTTCTATATTTATGCCAAGACGATTGCCTCCTGGCTGTAGCTTTATGTTTAACAGGCAAACGTGAAAGTCTTGTAGGTCTTCTCGTATATGCCTCCACATGAGTGTTACTAATCATATTTCCTAAAATGTTCAACTGTTTAAGTTTTCTTTCTAGTGAAATGTCAGGAAAACTCCATGTGAGAATACAGCAGGAAAGTCTCTGGAAACAATTACAGCGAGCGAGAAGGCACGTTGATGACGTTCCCAACATGCAATGGCACAAAACCTCTAATTTATATTGGGGAATCTGCTCACTTTGCTACATAATGAAATTTATTAAAGCTCACTCAAGTCTGACTCTAGATTCCGTGTCAGCAAACTTGTGGACCTCAGCATTTTTGACCATGCGGCTGCAGGTATTGTAGGTCACAGGGCAGGACACAGCGTCAGGGCAGGTTTAAATATGACACAGAGCCTGCTCTGCTCTTTGTGAACTCAGTCATGGGCTTTGAGAAAGTACTGAAACGATCATGAGTGTCATGACAGAAACAGGTGAATCCAGCTCCTGTCTGTTGTGGTTTTCTTTTTTCCCCTCTTTTATCCTGAAAAGGGGGGAAGTAAAGATACAGGCAATGTCACCAAGCAGTGGTGGGGGAGCCTCTTTGCTGAGCCAGAACCCTGTTTACCCTCCTCTTACCACCCCCTTCCAAGAGCTGCTGACAGCTGCAGATAGGAGAGATAGGAGCCTGGAGCTGTGAGCAGGACAGGTGAGAGGGAGGAGTCAGGAGCACTCAGTCAGCAACAACAGCCCTGGGACACAAAGATGGCGAGCTGCTAGAGATATGTTTGTACATTAAAATATCTGTTCTGTGGACCAAGTGGTAGAACCTCACCTTGGCAAGAGATTCCTGATCCTCCCTCCCTTTGTTTGCAAATTGTAACCGACACACAATCTGAAAGCTGTCACTTCGGGAGGCTGAACTTCTCTGAAGATGGCAAATTGATTCTAAAAGTCTCCTCCCTCCCCTTTAGTAATTCACCTCTTTGCTCTAGAGTTACACAGGATTTCCCTCATGGAGAGTTCTGTTGTGTGGTCCATTTATGGGGCAGGGGGCAAGCTACGCCCAGCTCCTCGTCCCATGTTGATGAATGGGTTCTTTGTGGGCCTGTGGAAACAAGCTGAATCCCTCCATCTACCTCCATATGGCCAGGCCTATACATCTCCTGTAGCCCGGGGCCACAGTGAACATCTGCCGCTTCCAGGGTGCACTTGAGCAGCAGGCTCCTTCGGGCACTGAAGCACCACCAAGACAACGCAGATGTTTCTGTCCAGTGTTTAGCTTTCATTTTTATATTGACGCTTCGAGTAAGTCAAGCTGAACTGACATGTTTGTAAGTGTCTATTTTATATCTGCTGTAGGTGTGTGTTTTAATGCTGGTGTCACACTTGGCACGTTGGGTTTGTTTGACCCATATCTGAGACGCTATGCGTAAACAGCCAAACTCCATGGCTCTGCAGTTTCTCCTTTAACTGATTTTTTTTCAGTTTTGTTTTGTTCTTGAATCCTGCTGATGAAGTGAAATGTCCTGCATGACTCTCATGATTGTTATAATGGTGTTCATCTTGGGAAAGCTTTTGACGAGGCACCAGTGTCTCAAGCCCAGTTTTTTAACTTTTGGAAAGAAGTGACTCAGCCATATCATCGATGATGCATGGTGAAAAATCCGTCTTTTCCCCCATCATCTTCGTTCCAGTTTATTACAACAACCATCAATTGCTCCGAAACAGATAGTGACATTTGGAAACCAGATGTTCTCCATTTTTGAGAAGGTGGTCACAAGCAGGAAGGTGAATTCCTGTGGAAATAAAGCTCCACCAGGATTCAATTAAAAGAGCGTACTGTGCAAACGTTTATCCAAGCCCTCCACCCCATCAGGGGAGATTTAGGAACCTTCCCATTGTCCTCAGTGTCCACTCCTCACTTGAGAATGACTGATGGGTAAACGCCTACCTGCATAAAGGTGTGATTGATGGCTAAGCTTAGGGTTGTGCCCTCAGGTGTGTATGCTAGTTGGTTGCTGTGGAGTTGTGTCGTGATGGTGCATGAAGTAAACCTTCCTGTTCCAGCCCGAGCTTTACCTGAAATACCCCCAACATAGTCTGAAAAGTGTTTGTCTTTTTTTTTTTGTTCAGTATTGTGTCACTGGTGGAGAGGCGTGCTCTCTACTGAAGAGAATTCATTTTGGCTTCATATGAGGAAATAAGGGCTGCCTGAAAAACTCATCATGACTGTGCTGTATTTTTGTCTTGGAAAGCAATCATGTCTATTAAATAGATTTATAGGAGATACTTTGATCAATAACATGCCCAGTTTTCAACGGTATTTAAAAACGTGGCTTAAACTTCACTATTTTATAACTTCCCTTCAGTAAGGAATGAAAGAATGTCAGTAATAATAATAAATATTCATTAAATGTAGAAAAATTGGAATTGCATGTGAACTTAAAACTGGTGCTTTTTTTTTTATAAATGTTCAACTTTTAGATGGTGAAAAGCCTTAAAACACAAAGAAAAGTTCTGTTTAAAATACTTTAACTTGCCAATGAAGTAATGAATACATACAATACTGCATTTATCCATCTTTTGCCTTTTCCAGAACTACATAAGTCTTGGTCCGTTCTTCTAATGATAGGCTACACTGTGAAATTACTGAGCTGGATTTTATCACATTATGCAACGTGGCAGAATGACTGAGGTCTGTTGAAATAACAATAAAGCAAATGTTTTTCCAGGGCAGACAGACACTGCGCTGATGGGGTGTCAGAGTAATTTCCTCTTGTCTGAGAGTGGGAAGCAGCCTGAACGACATTCCAGTCATAAGCCCAGCCGTCTTTGAGCACTCAGAGGAAATATTCATATGCCCCATTATCACCCACTGAGTCTGATGATAACTTACAGGCATTAAAAAAAAACATGGCTTTGCTTTACTTCTAGGAAAATTGTATTTGAGCTGCCACATACATGCAAACAGCCTGACTGTCAGGGCTGGGTGGGTAGTGTTGCCTCCGAAAAACCTTGAGCTCAGCTTTTCTGTTTCGTTGTCTCCTCTGCCCCACAGATGCGAGAACTGTGTGGAGATGCTGTTTGTGCGCGGCTCGGGTAACTGTGTGCAGTGTGACACGCCCCTGAGGAAGAGCAACTTCCGCGTGCAGCTCTTCGAAGACCCCACTGTAGATAAGGAGGTGGAGATCCGAAAGAAGGTGCTGAAGATGTGAGTTTGAGGGGGACCCGGAGGGTGAGGGGTGCGGCTCTGTGTGTTTATGTGTCATCTCGTGCCCCCGCCCACTCCTTAAGCCACCTTTGTCTTTCTCATTACACTGTTTGTTTTGTAGACAATGACTCTCCCCATGGGGGGGCTCAAACGGGAAAGCTCTTTCCCTGCCAGGTTTTTACTTCGCAGCCCCTCCCCACCCTCTCTCTCTCTCCCTCTCATCTGTTCTTTAATAGCCCCTTAATTGACATCTAATGTGTGCCTATTAGGCAGTATGCAGACATGGTATTATAAAATGGTTGATTTAATGGAAGCTATTAATGTCAGTGCATATTTGCTTTCATCAAGTTTTACTGTTTGTATCATGCATTCTGTTTCTCCTCTGCAGATACAACAAGAGAGAGTTTGACTTCCCTGGCCTGAGAGAGTATAATGACTACCTAGAGCAACTGGAGGACATAGGTAGGGGCCCTGATTGGAAGCCTCATGCTGTATCAGAGGGTAGAAAGGGATGCTCACTAATGTAATGATCTTTCGTTGACTCTGGCTGCAAAGGGTGATGTTTTACAGCCGTTCATGTCTGCCAGGGGCACGGATCAGGGAGTAACTCTGCCAACGCTAACACATCTTGACTGGCAAACCACCATGGACATTTTGCTTGGACGTTTTAAGAAAGTTGTATATAGTGTGGCCAGTCAGCCCTGCTTCCAATTTGTACCAGTGGCCAACGGTGCTGCTGTAACAACAAAAATGTATTGTATAAGTTCCGCTGTTACTCCTTGTACTATACCATGAAACCGTAAGGATGCAGAACTTTACCAGAGCTCAGAAAAGCAGTTTTTTTATTCATGTGATGTCATCCAAATGCAAAGTCTAAAGTTCGAGTGGGAGAGAAAAGGCGAGGTCAGGAAGAGGGCCACTTGTGTAAATTAGATCTTAAGTCTGCAACCAGTTCCTACACTATGTTGATAGATTTTACTCTTTAACCGTCAAACCAGCTCCTGCGGTCAAGGTCATATATTTGGTGCAAGGATTTGTACCAGTGAGGGTATAACTACTTTCAGCCGTGCAGGTCTGGACATTTCCCTGAAATTATTAGAGGGACTGTATGTGAGAACACTAGTCAGTTGCTCCTCACAATTTCTGGAACTTCCCTGCCTGTATCCGAGTATGTTGTCTGAAAAATACCCCTGAATACCTGTCACCTCACCCTCCCAAACATGAAAGAAACCTGTGGTAGATTTCAGTTGTAAAAACTCAAAAGCTGTTGAGTTTGTCCAGTTTAAACTTCTGTAAAAAACATGGCAGTCACCATTGAGGACCCACTCCCAATGTATATATAAAGTATTTAAATATAAAGGGCCCATTCTAGGGTAAAGAAAACAACAATTAGTATTGTTGTATTTAAATGAATTACTTTATATTGAATTTCTGCCAATAGATCCCTTTCACCTAAATCTTAGACACTGAACCTTTGACATGTGAAGTACATGAAAGTGGAAGAATACAAATATTTCAAATATTGGGTGACACTGACAAAGATGTCAACTTGGAAAGATAATGAGATTCAAGAGCTTTTGGTGATAAATGTCAATGCCAGTTGGAAATGTTCCTGTTGTTGTGAACGCATCTGTTCTGAACAATCTCCTGCTATTCTTCATGTGAAAGGCCCGGACATTTTCTGGAGTTCATGTGTGAAAATATCTCATGTGTTTACTCAAAGTTGACCAGCTCCGATGCACACATTTGTGCTTACATTTCCCTGTATTGCATCACAGCAGATCTGTTTCACTTAAGTTTAGAGAAATATAGAACCATCATAATTGTGTACAGTATCTGTCCATTGAAGAAAAATTCTACCTGTCTTGAACATCATTTTTAAACATTCTTAGATTTTCTGCTGGATGTCTTTTATTGATTTGTGTCTCAACTGTGTAGTGTATAACCTGACAAACAACATCGATGTGGAAGACACCAAGCTAAGGATGGAGCAGTACCAGAGGGAGAACAGAGATCTCATACAGAAGAATAAGGCCACACTTGTAAGTACCAAGTGTATTTTCCCACACATGGATTAAGACTTAAGTGATGACTATAATGTGACGGTAAAATTAATATGAGAAGGATTTTTTTAAGAGATCAGACTGTGGGGTCATGTACAGGAGCTCATCAGGATTCAGCCTTGAAGTCAGACATGGCAGCAACATGCTCTTCCTCTTGCTTACCTGTTTCCTCTTCAGACTCGAGAGCAGGAGGAGCTGGAGGAGCTGCTGTTGCTGGAGCAGCAGGGCAACGAGCAGCGGAGACTGGATGTGCTGCAGGAGGAGCAGAGGCAGCTGAATGCCAAGAGGAAAAACAAGCAGGCACTGCTGGATGAACTGGTGAGAAACACACAGGTTTCATGTACATATGTCCACAGAATGATGAGTCTCGTGATGCCAAAGGACAAGCAAAGTGCAAGTCACATTATGACAGATGCCTGACACACACGTAAGCGCACACACACCCTCAGCCCGAGGGTTCATGGCTGTGAGATCATTAAGAGCTTATTACCAGTCATTGTGCTGCAGGCTGCATTGTTCTCATTCTGTGATTCCAAAGCCTTTTGGCTCCATTGTGTTGAGCTGCAGGCTTTGGAAGTGATTGTTCCTGCAGAGCGGACTGCTGAAGGACCATCATAGATAGCAGGCTAAGCTGTGTATTTGTTTGTTTAAGGCACAGGGCCTGTTGACTGTAGCCAGATGAGCTCAGCTCTGACCCCCCGGGGGAACTCTCCTGAGCTCTGACATCTGTACGTCCCTGTGGCCTGAAAGCTCGCTGTTCTCACATGAGCACACAAGCATATGCCAACAAATATATTTAGATTTCTTTGTTACTATTTCCTGGAGCAATGGCAGACTAATCAATAAAATACACACTTCTTTATTAATTCTGTTAACTAACATAAACACTGAATTTACATTTTTGCCAGGCATATTTTTTTTCTTGAATTAATTAACTTTTTTCCCTCAAGATCTTTGTGAAGTGAGTCGCATGTTATCCAAAGCCAAATAAAGCATGTGAAGTGTTTCTTTAAATTAGTGTAACTCACAAAAGTAGATGAAGTAATTTTTTGCAGTTAAAGCAGAACTAGTGTTAAAAGGCTTTTGGTTTATTGTTAAATACTAAGACCCCTTTAGACTGTCCTCCCATTGCTGTCCACCCTATCAAAAATGTCCTACCTCTTCAGTGAACAACGTGTCCATGCTTGTGTTCTTAGATCTCTGTGCTTGGCAACACTCCACTGGAGGAACTGAAATGTCCGACCTTGCATTTAATGGAGGTGAAGGCGGCGCAGTGCACTTGAAGCAGCGTCCCCTGCAGTGCCACAGTTTTGTTAATATGGCTTGCATCAATAATGTGGCAGCTACCCTGAAAGCATCAGTTATCCTGTTAGATGGTCGGAGATGTCGGGGATGGGGGATGGGGCTGCGTGTGTTTTCAGCTCAACATATGACGGTTACATGAGAAAAAGAGCGACACATGTCCATGTGTCAGCTGCTTTCGCTGAGCTGAAAAGTTCCTGATAAAGCACTGAGATGCATTTAACAGAAGCCCCTAGTGGTTCTCAAACTTTTTTAGGCTTCGCTTTCTTCAGAATATGAACTAAGGGGGCTGTATGTTAGAACAGTTCCCGCCAGAAGAAGCTGAGATTAAAGCTGAGATAAAAGAGCTTTTGGTGACAAGCAACAAAGCTGCTGAAAAGAAAAATACATGATTTTTGCTGATTTATACCTGTCCTCTTCCTGCTTGCTCCTCTCAGGCGCTTCCCCTCGCCTTAATATTCCAGACATTATCCTGTGGTTGTGGACGTGGCTGACCTCAGTCTTTTGCTGTGTTCTTCAGACTTCAAAGGCAAACTACAGGAAATGTCCAGACAAAATTTTCTGGAAATCTTCTGGAGTTCATGTGTGAAAACGACTTTAGTGATTTGAAGTTAAACACGATGGCTTATTATACCTCCACACATCATATATGGTTTCAGTCAGTCAGTTTTTTCCCTGATCATTCATGGCCCACTGCTGTGGCTCTGTGCAACCCCAGTGGGGTTCACCCTCCAGTTTTAGAACCACTGATCTAGAATATTGTTCTCATAAATCCCATTTGTTTCTCCAGGAGCAGTCTCAACTTCCTGCTACCATCTTGCTTGCGCAACACAAGGTCCGCGCTGCCCAGTTGGAGACCCAGATAGAGCACCAGAAACAGACGGTCAAACCTACAAATCTATTTTCAACTGGAATCCATATGGTAAGTGCAACATTTTTGGCATGTCAGCTCTTTTTATGAATATGACTCAACAAAGGTCCCCAAGGTGGGACATGAACCACAGCCGATGTGATTATGCAGTATTCACCTTAATTGTTCCTGTTACCATATCGTCCTCAACGTTCAAATCTTTAGTCATGGTGGGCAGTAATCATTTAATACGTTTTTTAATTGCAACAATTGAGAGAGATCACTTGTTCTGACCCATGGAAATATTCCCATATGCAAAGATTTGTATCCTGCTGCATCAACAGAGACATTTCATTTAAATGAATGAGAAGGACAGATTATTTAATGAATTTTGTACCTTAGCTGAAAAGAGACTGCTCGTTGCTGTTTGAGGTAAAAGCTGAGTGAGCTCAGTGAAACACACCTTCCCCTTGAAGAAGCCATACAGCCCATAAATAACAAATGGCTTCTATATTTACAATGAGCTCATGCGGTGGTGTACATCTATTCACTGGAGGTAAGTTGGTTTTTGAATTGTTAAGGTCATTGGGTCATTCTTTTCTTTCTGTCCTGTACTAATTTTAACTTTATGTGAAGAGCTCGTTGACAATAGAGCAGTGTTAACAGCCCAGACCTTCAAAAGAACTACGTTGGTCCGTGTCTGGTGCTTCTTCAGAGTGGAAACAGGCCGTCACCCTTTCAATCATGTCATCGCATCTCCTCTGAGCGAGCGCTGTGACCTATAGTGAGAGCATGTGGGCTCAGGGCGCCGGTCACTCTGAGCTTGCAGCTTCGTGCTCACCGTGTCTGGAGAGACCTTCCGCTTGGCTGTTGTTCAGGTTTGCAGTCGTTTATTTTCATTTTACTGTGATGAGATAGGCTGTGTCATCACCCCCACTCCCTGCGCAGAAACCCTCATGAGACATGGTTGTCTTCCCACAGTTCAGTGGTGCGTGGGAGAGATATCTGCTTAGTACTCACCTAGGCTCAAGCTGTATGTTTTGACAGACTCAGGTACAACCAAACTCTCTTTGCCATCTTTGTTTGACTATCCTGCTCTTTTTCGTGTGTTTCTCTCTCTCGAACGTTCTTGGTGAAATAATCAGATACAGCAATAATCAGTGAAACCTTTTGAAATTGAGATTGTCTGATCCAACACCAGTCTAAAAATACTGGATTGATCCAAATGGAAGATGTGGTTCTCTGGATCTCAGCCCCTTGATATACAGCATGAAGTTAAACTTGCTGATGGAGAGAGAAACAGTAAGATTATGTTGCTCTTGGCGTCTTTTGTGGCTGTTTTTCCTCACGTCTTTCTTCACATTTCTCTTCATCCTCCCGTCCCTGAGCTCCTGTTGGTGGAGCAGAGCTCTCACCATGCATCTGCTGCATTTGGACTGAGAGACTTGAGTCAGGGGAACGTGTGGGTTTGGATTTCCCTTCATCTCAGAGTCCATAAGAGTGACTTGTGTTTGACTTGGTGCGGTTTCAACACAGAGCGTTGGATTCCTGCAGATTGCTGGAATTCGTTTATCTGCTCGGTTGTGGTCCCTTGTTCCAAGCAGGGTTTCAGTTTTTCTCCAGCAGAAATTAGGGGAGGCAAATGTAAAAACAAGTTTCTAAAGCTGGTTCACATTCATTTGATATTCTATTACAGTTATGCTGATATGCACTTTTCTCTTTAGTGAGCTTATTTAGTGATATGATTAGATTTTACATATAATGAATCGACAACAATTTTAATAATCAGCCATTTGAGTAATTAATCAAACAAGGGTGTTAAATATTGTGTGACTCCAGCTTGTGAGATTCTGGTCCCTATATTTCCAAAAATGTGGTCCAATTCGGACACACGATCGATTCAATATTAATAAGCTTTGAACAAACAGACCACCAGCGCTCTTTAGTAGCGGCGGTTGAGATTCATCAACGTAATTGATGCTCACTACAATGGCAATGACAACTGATTCTTCAGTTTGGGTACTGTGTACTGAGCTTCACTGAAATTTAAATTAACAGCTGAGCAGCTCGTTGTGCAGAGGCTGTGGCTTCAGGGTTCTGTGCAGTCCAGCCGTCAGCCTTTACTTGATATGTCTCAATTACTTCAGGTCACATTTACAGTTTCAGAAAGACAGCCAAGAGCCCATTCCAAACCAGCAGGTTTAGAACAGACACTGCACTAGTTGTGTATAACTGGAAAGAGAGTATGTTTGGGTCAATAAATAATCATTAGAAGCCCCAGTATCTTGAATCTCCTGTGAAGCACTATGGAGGAACCCACTCTATTGTGACAGTGATGAATGGCCAGGGAGCTTATTCATATCCTCTTGTTTTTTCATCTGGATGTTTTTTGTCAAATGCAAGTTCACCAGTGGCAAAAGTAGAAACTCAGTGCACCCCTTGCCCCCCTACCACCACCAGCTGCCCCCCTAGCTCTTCAGCCAGCTGCTTCACCTTGGGCCAAGGTGAGCGGTCAGTGGTGGAATGACATATCTTCCTGTCTTTGAACTGTGGAACGTGAGGATGCCAAGTCTTCCTCAGCTTTCCCCAATGGCTCCAGTCCTTATTTAAAGACTGATCTAACGCTGCATCTAGTTGTGTCACGTTGTTTACTGGGAACATTTCAGGGGACATCTCAGCCATGCTGGCACTACTCTTGACCCGGGTGATTTTCCAGGAGTCAGAGACGGGGACTTTAACCCTTATCCTTATTATTCTGGTTGTGTGTTAACATGCAGTGAAATGGATGCATGAGGAAGTTAGCCGATCCTGAGGGAAAGTAGTCTCGGTCCAGGTGTGATGTGGGGTGGGATGGGCCCAGTCTTGCCTCAGGAATTGTCTGAAATCACACGCCTAATCCTTCACTTTGTAGGCACTCTATTGAACTTAGACACACACACACATACCCGTGTGTGGGTTCACGTGCACACACGCGCTCATAAACGCACACTTCCCTCACCCAGTCTGAGTAAACAGCCTTTGAAGAATAAAGTGTCTTTTTAAAATAGAGGTCCGCTGATATCAAAAGAGACTGTGTGGGAGGGAGGCGACGATTCACTGTTTAAACAGGTTGCTTGTTGTTGTCTGACACACAAGACCCACAGTCCCAGTGCTACACTTGATGACGAGAGCCATCATCCTCGGCACCTGCTCTGTAATAACAGAAACGACTTGATTTGAGGGAGCATATGAAAAGCCTTGCATCATGTGTTTTTTTGTACATTTTTATTGTATTTTAGCTTGTGGGCTTTGTTTATGCCTACAACATCATTGTGTTTTTCAGTCCAAGTGTATGTGTGTGGTTAGGAATTGTCCTCAGCTGTTATCGTGTACCATTCCTGACAACAGTTGACCGATGGGGAAGCTCTCCACCTCGGGACAGCTTTCAGCGCCATCTTAAATGAAAGTTCCTGGGTTCCAAAGCACTGCTGGGGCCTGATCCACTCCTCACAGGCGTCAGAGCAGCTGACATACCTGACGAGGCCAGCATGGGTACCTAATGAAAGCAGGAGGACACACGCTCATGCACACATAAACAAAGCGCTGCTCACACGCACACATACACACATTCAGTCAAATGTGGGTGGAAAGTTTATCCCTAAACATAGATGTGAAGCTGACTGAAATAACCCTGGGTTCTCTCTGGATTTATTCTATTCTACACTTTGGCAGTGGAATCTGACAACCGTAGAAAACACAAACACAAGTACACATACTTTCACACACACGCTCTTGCTGTGAGCTTGTTTGCTCAGGTCTGTTTTAGTTGGTTAAGTTGTCCTCTACAGTGACCTCTGCTTGGGACTCGTCAGCGCAGGCTGAGCTCTGCTTTACTTTATTCAGGCAGACTGGCTGAACCTGTTTTGCCAGAGAGTTTTAACGCTATGTTCTCCCCGCAACTCCCTCTCAATCGTAATCTTCACTGTTATTTTCCTTTTTTCCTTTTTCATACTCTTAAGACACGTAGTAACCATCACAGAGATTTGTGTTTAGGTTCATAATCTGAAACTGTTCAACTATAGAGCATTCATAAACCAAAGAAGGTTAGTGTTATGTGAGAGAGTGCATAACCCCTGCCCTTTGGCCTTTCCTTTTTATTGGACTGTTGGCATGCAGGTTGATGGCTGCAGGAGCTTAGGGAGGGGTGGAGTGGGGGGGTCATCTCAGGCGGTAAAGAGAACCATCAGCCCTGATTGGCACCAGCACATGTGGGCATTCACACCTCTGCCCCTGCCCCGGGCTTGGCCCTGTTTAGGTTGGCCTCAACAACCCTCACCCGTGGGCAAGCGAGCCCTCACCCAGCCCTGCAGAAAAAAGGAGTTGTCAGCTTTAGGGGCTTTGCGCTGGGGCAGCTGCCACTAGTCAGGCAGTTATATTTAAACTTGTAGGGACAGGGGAGGCACTTTGTAGGCAGCAGCTTTTACACTTGCTACTTGGTGCTCAGTGGACTAGTGGGTAGCCCAAAGCTCTTTATCCACACAGAAGCAGCGGCAGTGCCAGGGCACAAGGTGGAAGTGAAGGCTGAGGATGTGATGGCACCAGGGTGGCCCTCTAACTAGGCTTATTAATTATATCCCCTATACAATGTTGACCACTGTTTCCCCTTCCATTGTTCTCATTATCACTTTGCTGATTAGTGAAGGGGGACTCACTGCCTCTGGAGCCCTGCTTAAGATAACTGTGGCAACCCAAACCCTTGGGGGAGTGTGTTTCTGTGGATGTGGTGGAGAGGTTAGTGTGTAAGTGTCCTTGATGTGCCCTGCTGAGCTGCAAAGTCAGGAGAGAGATGGGCGCCCTGGAGACTGCTGATGACCATGCAGTGTGTGTGTGGATCACATGTTTCTGATGGCATTTTTAGTGATGACCCACGATTTGAGCTATTTACCAGCTTTTGATCAAAATTGTCATTGTGAAAATGAAATAAGACCACCTACATGTTGGACCAATGTTTAATGTCTATTATTTCAATTACTCAACTATTTTGAGTTTTTCAACAAAATTTTAAACGTGTATGACTCTCGGTCGTGCACGTACCTCTGCCAAGGCTCAAAGGGCCTCTTTTGAAACATATGTGAATTCACTAGATCCAAATTTTTTGCATACTCCTGCTAATTACCAGACAAACAAATGCAGAAGTGAGTTTTAAGGAATGACTGAAAAAATGTGCCTTGTCAATGATATTATTGAAAAATTAAAAAGCACCAATATAACTAAAAGCCATGCATCTCCTGTTTTTGATGGACTTTCACATGATTGATGTTGTGCTTTCGGGGCAGATCTTTCTCACCTTTTAAAACAACGTGACGTTTACAAGATCCCTGTCTCATAAAAGTCACATGAATGTCGGGTGCATCACTCTGTCAGATGGGATAACCCTGTTGCTTTCCCAGATGGTACTGTTCACGCGGACAGCAGAGTTAGGAAAGAGTAATGTGACTGCATAGCATGAGCCAAAGCAACCCCCCCTACCCAAGAGGCGTAGAATGCTTTACAGTTTTCCAAGCCAGCACACCTGTCCCCTCCACCAATTCAACAATCGACACCAGTGACCCATTCAGTTCAACTTTTCAAATGTTTCTACTAAAGCCCAACGTAGATGTAGGAGGATCGGCGGAGTACTCCCTCTGGCACAATGGTGATTTCCTTAAATCATCCTTCCCTGTGGTTTTATTAAGATTGATGGACCCTGGGAGTTTCATTTTGGTGTCACCAGGGTATTATAAGAGCCTTAAGTACCAGCCATACACAAACTTGAAAGCATCATGAGGGCACACATCATTTTGCTAAAGGTAGTAAGATGGGCCTCTGTGATGTTAAAAGCAGATGTTTGTGTTGGCTCTTTCAGAAGTGTTGTTCCAATGTCCCCTAGTTCCTCAGTCATCTCTACTATGCTGGGCCTGGCTGGGGGTCCACACTCTCTCCCCCCGCTGCTGCTTTCTTTCACCGGAGCATTTGGAAAACAACATTCATATGTCGCAATTCACGCAGGCTTTTAATAGGATGTGATGAGTTCACGATTGAAGGTTTCAGCAGTGTTATTAGGTGGAGCGGAGGAGGACACAACTCTGCGTTAACAGGACAGTCAGATAGGTTGACTGATTTTTAAGCAGTTTAGATGCAGCACAAATCATTCATTTACACATTTTTGTGAATATATTCAAACGAGCACAACCTTTATGCGCATGTGTGTCTTTTGCTGTGCATGTTTGTGCAGTCGTGTGTCTGTCAGTTTTCAAGGTGCCCTCACAGAGGAATGCAGCCCAAATTTCTCTTGTCTGAGAGTTGGCTCTGTTCTGTGTGTCGCTTAAAAATTTGATTTACTGCCCTTCAGCTATCTGCAACTCCCCTATTTGCCGCCTTTTTTCTCTACCTCTCTGCCATGGCAGACTGTTTCTTCTGTATCCCCCTTCGGCCCAGTGTGTCTCTTTGATTTGTGCAGTAGGGGAGTTAACGGCGCTGAAAGTCTGAAAGAAGATGGATGGAGAGACTGAAGGAGTGCGAAAGAGGGAGAGTGACTGGGTATGGGTTTCATTAGCCTGTTGTGGATGAATGGATGGGAAGGGGAACGGGATCACTGGCACCTTGGGGTTAAAGGTTGAGTGAATTCTGTGTCGAGTCTTTTCTGTTTTAAAAGAAACTTTGGCATTCAGATGAGGGCAATGGTCCGAAATAGTAAAATACTTTCTGTTCCTACATTAATTATTGATTGTTACTTTTTTTTCTTGTATTAAGTAAATGACCAAACATGTCTTCCTTACAGTGAGGGAACAGGAGCTTGATGTAATTGATTTGGTCAAGAAAAATTCAAAATAATAATCTTCCACTCATTGCAATTTAGTAAGCATAAAACGGTGCAGCAAAAAGACATGCTGTGTTTTGAGTAGATATTCTACTTTCATTTTTCCTTTGTGGAAAAACTCCCTCTCTTTCTTTTAATATACTTCCATGGTCACTGTCCCCGCTGCTCCCTGCACCTGCACATATAAACCACATCTAAATGCAACAGGTTCAGACTCGTTCTGTTGCGGGAGCTGAAAGTCTTTATCATGTAAATATTTTAAAGTATATAAAGTACTTTATTATGTTTCTACATATCATTGTGTTTCATATCTTGACAGTATTATTGACATTTTTCTTTATTATTCTGGACGAGCTTATGACTCAGTTCCTAAATATATAATTAAGTTGATGTCACTTATCATTAAGTACATATCCACACTAATTCACATGTATACATTTATGTATATAATAATAAATATAAATAATAATGAAACATAGGGCTCAGCCTAACATTTCGTTAGAATATAGTTGGTCTAGTTACTTTTAGTTTGTTTTCTTCCCAACAATCTGTCATTCTTATTCATTTGTAAGTTAGCTTTTCTGTTATGTTTGTTCTCAATTGCTTCTCCACTTTTGTGGGAGGTTTAAATTTCAAATTGTCTAACCTCTAGTTGTATGCGTTGGAAATTTCAGGATTCAAAAGTACATATATAATAATTTAAGTTAATTTTGGGAATAATGTACGCAGGGAGGGGAAAAAAGTGAATTAAGTACCTGAAAAATAATTTTTGTACATTTTCTAAAAGTGTCTGAAAAACAATCCTGTGCATTGACTGGTTTCACACAGTTAAAACCATGTTGTGTTTGGCCGTTATGCTCTGTATCCTTTGCCACCTCAGTGTGCATCACTTGATGCTTTTCTAACTTCTAGCCCAGCTCTGGTTGCTTTATTTCCCCGCGTGTGTGCTCGTGTTGGGCCAAATGCATGTGTGAGGGCAGGCAGCCTCAAGCACATGTTACTCGTTTAGTTTGGTTTTCATCAGCTCCACTCAGTGTTCTGTTGTTTATTCTCCCCTTCTACTCCTTTCTTTGCTTTATCTCTTATATTTTTATCTTCCCTTTTGTCTCAGAGTTCCCTTGTACTCTCTCAAATAGTCCCTGTTTGTTTTTAGACATCATCTTTTTAAATTCTTGGTTTGTTTCATGAGCGGGTCGTCTTCTGAGTCTCATTACTTATAATTCTGGAGAAAACATTGTGGTCTGAACGCTGTGTGGAAATCCCCTTTTTGATGGCAGAGCCCCAAATCGAACAGTTTTCAGTGTCCTGAGGAAGTACTGTGTTTCTCACTGTAGCGCCACGGTCAAGAGTGTTAGGAAGTGGAGTAGCTGAACTGAAATCTCAACTTCAGCAGGATAACATTTGTAAGGTGAAACTTAACTCACCTTGTTGAAACTGATGATGATTTTATATGTCTTCATTTAAAGACAATGTAAATAGCAAATGATCTGAAGCACTTCCTCCGCACATACTCACACAGCCGACCAAATCTAAGTTTGATCAACTAATGAAATTTCTCTTGTACATGCATTTATACATTTTCAACTAATTTGGCCTTTGGTTGTGACATGGAAATTGCTGATTTCAGTCCAAAGTACACATGCTTATTGTTATTGGTCGTAACACTTCCTCATCAAAACCACAGTTACTTTGTATGATGTTAATGTTGATTTCTTTTCCTTCACATTTCCATCAGTAATAGTTGCTGAGAGTCAACAGTGTATTGACCACTGCAAACATGCAAAGTCATTGCCTCATCAAGCCCAGACAAAACCTGTATTTCCAAACCAGTCCATCGAGAACTGGTGGTTGGTAATGTTGCAGTTTGATTGACATTCATCTTTTTTCCAAATTGTTTTTTTCTGTTTGTGTCATTCTGATTGTGCCATAGCTGGAGTTTCCATTGTTGTGCTGCATACAAAACGGAAGACAATGAAGATTATTGTTCCGTGTTGAATGTTGTGTTTTTTTCTTTCAGCGTCAGACTGTGTCTCTACTGGCTGTGCCAAAGATAGAGGAAGTCCTGTACCACTACCAGCCTGTTCAACTAGAAACCTACGGACCCCCGGTTCCTGAACTGGAGCAGCTGGGCAGAGTCGGGTACAAGTTTATTTACACGCAGTCTTGCACACATCTTGTTCCTTTAAGCCATACACAAACTGTTTAAATACAACTCGACATTAGTGACGCATGGAACAGTTGTTAGATGAATGAGTGACGAATAACATTAGCGTTATTTCCTTATAAGTTCTGTGGACGTTTCCTGGAAAGAATTGTGTAATTAGGTGCCAAGAATGTTATGAGTAAACGGAAACACGGACCAGTTGAGTTAGCTCTGTCACAGTAGTACCTGTTGATTTTCTTAGTCGGTATTAAGCTTACAATATGTAACATTGGCCATTAAGGGTCTACCAATCAAAACAATAACACAAGACCTAGTTTGTTGATGTTTTGAATCAGTGTGGGATCATGGGATGATCACTACTATTGCAGATGAAAATCTACCTGATGCAACTCAGATGCAAATCATATCCAGGGATGAGGTCATGTATTTAAGTTTTATTCACGTTACACAGCAAATCGCAATGAATAATCATGAGGCCCTCAGGAGCAACCAATACAACGGTGGAAGGAAACACCAGCAGTATGTTTTTCTGTCCTTTTGTTTTGTTACATACTATATGTTAAGGTAAAAGGTCAACTGATCTGCAGCACGCTGATGTGAGCACTCTTTACTTTTATACAACAATTTATTTGAATTAATGAATTTGAAATACACCCAGAGAAAACCATTTGAGTTTTCATTATAATTGTTACCAAAGTAAGCAGTTCTTTCATGGGGACTTCCTATGAATTTACGGTTCGATTTCAGTTAACTTTTGGGAATTGATAGGAAACATCAAATAAAGTGTTTGTGATCAGAGATAAATCATGGGATTTTTTAGTTCCCCCACATAGCTACATATTGTGAAGGTTTCGGTTTCAAGTTAGAGAGCTGCTAGAAAGTCGGTCTGCTGCTTAGGAAGCCTGGCTTGCCTCACTTGATTCACCTCTGATTAACTGGGAGAGTGAGAGCAAATGAGGGGGGAGGAGGGCTGGGAGAAGGTTAGAGAGAGAGACTGAGAGACTGAGAGAGAAACAACCATCACGCTGCCACAAGCCGCCACAGTGCCTCTGCAGGAGCGTCCATTAACACACACAGGAAGTGCTCTCCCCGACAGCCCCTTTGGGCCAATCAATCCACGACGCCATTGGTCCAGTCCTCACCGAATGTAAGCTATCCATCAGACGGCCCAGCGCCCAGCCGTCTGCACTGCAGCTGGCTGGCACTAAAACCTGCCCACACACTGAGAGCGGCCTGCTTTTATTGGGTGACAGTAGCAAAAGGGGGTCATATTCGTTTTTGGTGACTTTCACCGCTGCTTCACCCTGTCGGTAACCTTCATTTGGCTGAAGTAGGTTGAGTCAACATGTTCAGGATTATCCTGTTTATCACTAGTTTCCTTGTTTTTCAGATAAACCGTGCTAATGATTTTTGCCCAATTACCTGAAGAAGCATCTACCTCAGGTGAAATGTTTTCCTGAAAGGATTGCAGGAGAGTTTAAGCAGAATAACTGGCACTTATTTACATTATGTATTCAGGGAACTGCTGAGGTACTATTTCTTTTGGCCAGGTTGATCAATATGCAGATGAAACACATCTCACAATTTTTGCCGCATGCTGGACCTCAGAGGAGAGGTGGTGTTGGTGGTGGGGGCTGTCAGCAGTTCAGGGGTCCAGGAGGAGCGATGCGGGAGAGGAAGGACTCTGCCACAGAGATAAATGAGGTTCAGTTCAGGAACACCCGTCTCACTGGTGCAGGCCACGGGCAGTCACACAGACAAGCCTCCTACAGACAAACCACAACTCCCAAGATGCAATGTGCGTTCAAGTAAAAAACAAGGAGTAGTGCTGACACTTCTGTACAGCTGGCAGTCTGTGATTCAGCTAAGTTGGAGATTTTGTGCATTTGAGCTCATGTATACATGTACGTTCAAGCTTGCACTTAAACATGTGCACAGATGGTGTCCCTTAAAGCTGCTGTACATTTTGTGTCATACACACTCACACTCACCCTCATTATTGCAGCCTCAGCATTTTTGCCACAACGGAACATGTGTGATGTGGTAAATATTCACAAGCGAGAGTGCAGAGGAGTGAGAATGCAGACGGCGTTGAGAGGGTGAAAAGTGAGTCCCCTGTGCAGGCTGTTAGGCTTTACTCCAGTCCTATGACCTGTGAAGGGAATATGCTCGAATGTGTGAGGAGATGCTGATTTGTCCGAGCGTGGATGAGGTGAAAGGGACCGAGCTGGGGCAGGTACTTATTTTAAAACTTGGCTGTTTGTCTTGGTCAAGGCCCACAGTGACAGCAGCACCACCGGTCATTTATCTTGGACACAGCCATCAAGTGAGACTAGAGTTAAGCTAATACAACCCCCCCTCCCTGGTAGCCCTGGGGCCTCTGGCTCTGGACTCTTGCATGGGATGTCCAGTCCACACAGGACTGACTGGAGCCATTCTTTTTTTTGTTGTTTCAGCTCACCCTTCTTTGTCTCAGTGTCTTTTTCGCCTTGTCCCTTTGCCCCCCAAAAAAACCGCAGGAGTGAGCGCTGCTCGGCTGCCAGGAAAAAGATGGGCAACGCCTCATTCGCTCTTTCTCTCTCTCTCTTTCTCTCTTTCTCTCTCTCTCTCTTTCTCTCTCTCTCTCTCTCTCTCTGTCAGCTGTACCTGAATAAATATGGGCTGAGCTGAGCTCTTATATTAAAGACAGCTGCCTCAATACTGGAGCAGAGGAAAGGCAGCATGTTCTAAAGTGCCCATTCAGCTCCCCCCTTTACACACACACACACACACACACACACACACACACACACACATTCATAACCAAATGCTCCTCCCCTGATGTGCATAGGTGCTTATGATTTACCACATAGGATTGGTCCCTGACTGTGTGAGGTTTCTTTAAAGGCAGTACACTGCTGTCCATCTCATTGACTGGCACATACCCAGAACCATGCGTGAGCCGTAAGAATTATGAACAGACTATGAACGTAACACTGTGGCCCGTACACCAAATGTCCCTCCATGGCTCTTTGCTTTTATGTTGAACAGTAAAAGCCTTCAATAAACAAAATCAAAGCAGAAGTAAATACTGCTTTGGAGAAGGAATCAGAAACACATGATGTTTATGTTGACATGACTGTGACATGAATTCCAACACAGACTGAAGCAGTAGCTGATTTAACTCCTGCCTTTTGTCGACCCTGCTCCTGCTGACGGACATAACCCGAATGGAAGAACCTCCTTACGTCAAAATAAACTGCATAAATGAGGTCATACCAGCATTAGAATTAGAATACATTTATTTTCACGTGTTCATGTTGAACGCATAAAAAATAAAACGTATGGTCCATTTTTTGTGCGTGTAGATGAGCATCTGGCTCCAAGTTTGTTCTCTACAATACTCTCTGAGCTCTTGAGTGTGTAGGCGATGAAAGACTGACTGGGATCTTGGACCAGGACAAATCATATGGGGGGAAAAAAATTGGGGAAAGAGACATTGCCTGCGGAGCGTTGAAAAATTTGACTCAAACCTCAAGTGCTGACAATGAAAGCTCGCCAGAATAGTTGTTTGTGTTGGCACAGGTCGCCCTGAAATTAGCCCATCTCTCTCTGACAGAGGTTGCTCAACGCACTTCGCCAAATGCCAGTGTGTATAATATTCTGAAATTTTGCCTCCTCCCCCCGCTCTGCATTGCTTTCTATAATTGGTGGAAAAAATGAGGTCTTCTGTTGGGAGCGCTCGTCACGCGTCCCTCTCTTGTCGGTGGGGTGAAGGGGAGCAGCTGAAGGAGTGGAGTGTTTAGTCTGGAGCTCCTCTCCTGGGGATGCACTTCTCTGCACAAGGAAATATTCCTCAGAGGACAAAAGAGACTCGCTGAAGGGTTAAATAGCGATAGGTAGTTTGCTGTGACCTTGTTTTTAATGGATGAAGAGGACAGTCAGTCGTTTTCATCCCCTGGAAACTTCCCGCAAGTCGTCTTTTACAACGACTTCATCTTTTTATGAACATAGTACAAACACATGGACTCACACAAGTAATACATAAATCACTTGTGCTCACACACATAGAGTAGCTATGTTTAACGTGTACTTAAAGGACGCCTGCTCACTGTTCTGGTTGGGAGCCAGGGGTTAATGGGTCTCTGAGTGATGCTCTCCTCAAGCCTGTGTTCTTTAGCTTTCCAAGCATCCCTTGGCGTCTGAGTGTTTATGTGAATGCTGTGTGTATCTGTTTGTTTGTTTGTTTGTGTGTTGGCTTATACTGCATGTTAAGTGCTTTGGTGGGAGGGAGATATCCAGAACAGCCATTGGTGCCATACAGCCTTCAGTTCCTGGCAGCCGGCTCTCCTAACCTCTCCCTGCCGGGTTGGGCCCACTCCAGTTCTCAGCTCTCCATCTTTCCAGCTCTGGACCCAAGCTGGCCAAACGCACTACCAGTGACCCTGGATTTGGCTCTTGTCGTTAGCAGGACCACTAAACATGGTTCATAGAGTACTTTTGAATCCATTTCTGCCATCACTGAATTAGAGTATATGAGGTTTAAATGGCATACAAATCATTCTTTCCTTCCTCTGCTTTCCCTTCGCACTTTGTGATGAAAGTGCAAGTCAGCCATGATATTTCTCTTTTTCACTCAGTGTGCAGAGAACAGCCATTCCAGAGGAATCTCAAAAAAATGGCCATGAATAGCTTTCCCATGCATCCCAGGTTCTCTGATCCCTGCAGGGTACATATCCATCTGATGGGCCAGCAAGGGGGAAGGGATCAGAGGTCACCGACCGCTGGGAAGCTGAGGTGCAGCACCGGAACGTCAGAGTGCTCCGAGTGACGGGAGCAGAGTGATGGCACCTCAGAGAGATGGATCTCGTATTCTGGGCCTCAAATAGTCATGCACTCACACACACTCTCTCTCACACACAAACACAGCTTTGATGCTTAAGTTATGAGCTGGAGTCTGAGGCGCCGGTTAGCATGACCTCAGATGAACTCCCTCAACAGCAGCAGTCTTTGATCTACTTTTACTACTATTAGATAATGCCTCCAGGCTCATATTTTGGCCTTGTTCAAGCCAAATTAAAATATTCTGTGATGGTACCAAACAGCAACATTTATGGTTTATTTAGCTCTTGCATAACAATAGGGCTTTCCCTTAAATACTTTGGGGTTGCCACCATAACCAAGACCTGAAGCTGAACTTGGTTTCTCAGATATCTGATATCCTCCATTCTCTCATGCTACACACATCATTGCGCATGGCAGTGTTTTGTGTTGCTCGAGCCAACACAGCCAATAACTATAGTCTTAAATGCAGCGCTTGTCTGACCATTAAAGAGTTTCCATTGCTTAGATCTGAAAGCTTCACTGCAGCCATGGGACTCACAGATTTCACATTTGCATAGCCAAAACAGAGCGCAGGTGGTATAAAGGTGTGGAGGCTCGAGTGCAGCTATTTGACTTGCAAAATCGTCTGTGTCAACAGGATGTGCCGTCTTCACAGCATACATCCACTGCCTTGCTTTGGCACTCAGCTTCTTGTACTGTAGGCGCTCTCTTTCTTCGTTACTAACTAGATCAGAAATAGAGTGGAGCGTGGCCACTGTCCTCCAGCCCCACACCCAGGCCATTATCCCGTCTGTCTCAGTAAACAGACCATTAACAGACAGAGCTTGTGGAGGCCAGATCACTATTGTTTCCCCTCCCATAGATCTGTGCAAATATTGATCTTCTCTTGAAGTACGAGTCAAAATAAGCATGGGCTGTAGTTGTCGAGAGGCTTTTTACTTGTGGGTGAGTCATTTCTAACCCAAAGAGCGGGAGTGGAAGCAGGAGGAGCATTACAGAATGACAGAGCAGGAGGTGCATTTGTCTTGTGTGTATTCTGGTCATCTGAGAGAGCTCTGTTGCTGGTGTTATTGTTTTCCTCTGTGGGTCTTGTGCCAGAGAGACAAGCAGTCTCTTCCTGACATGAACCCAGGCCAGGCCAAACTGGGCCCAGTGAAGGAGACACCAGCGGACAGGGAACTCCGGGGATAACAGTCTCTCTCACCTCCAGGTTTATTTGTGTCATAGCCTAGAGGCGACGGGGTCGACACCCAGCGAAGGGTGAGGTGATGGCTCCTGACTATTTTAACTCACCCTGATCAGTTTAGAGGTTTGTAAAGCAGCCCAACTCTGTCTTGGGTTGCCTGCTTTGGTTTTGAGCCTGATGGTGCTCATAACTATGTATACACAAACTGAGGTTGTGTGTGTGTTTTGCACAAATACCAACAGGCTGAGACTGCCTCTCCCCTGCTCCTCACCCTGGGGCAAAGGGCCTGTCAATGTACAGGGGGATTAGCCGGCTCATTTTCCCCTCTTAAGAGCTGGAGAGAGAAAACAAACTCCCGTCATATGGAGCATGGCTGTGTAAACCTGCCATGCACACGTCATGTATGAATTATCACCCTCCCCCTGCTCTACCTTTCCCTGACTTTTTGTTTTCCTCCACCCCCCAACATACTCTGTTCCCATCTTTCTCCCTGATTGAAATCTTCCTCGCCTCTCCCCAGTGCTCGAGGTGCATCAGTAACTGATACCTGTGGAGGTATCCCCCCGGGAAAACTCTATTCTTCCTACCTGTATCGGTGCTCTATTCCCAAAATGTTACATCCAACTGTCGAAGCTCTTTTGTTGCTGTGTATGCTTGCATGGGTTTGCCATGTGTAAGTAGGCATTCACTGGATGGCATATGTCTCTCCATTGTTTACGGCCCCATTTGGTTAACGACGACACTGATGTCATGTCATTAACGTCCCTCTCCAGTCCGGTTTGACTCACTCCTCCTTCCTCGAAGCTCTCCGGGGGGCAGAGTTATCATGTGGCAGCTCAGGAGACAAAAGAAAGATGCTCTCTGTATCAAGTGTTTGGCGGGGTGTGTGATGCTACTCCAAGCCCCAGGGCTGCTGAGGATAGGTGTGAAACCAGTGGCCGAGCCAGCCAGTCGCTCAGCCTCTACTGCCCCCATCAGGTTTCATTGGGGAGGTGCAAGGCTGAGACACAAGTGCTCTGTGGATGAGTCAAGACAGGTGACACTTGGAGCAAGTAGGACAATAGACCTTTATCATAGTCACTTCTACAACACTGTCTTTCAGAAAGGTAAAACAAGAGCACATATCATGTCATTATCACTGATGCCGACAAGATGCCGTCCTGAGAGCAACGTATATGTCGCCATTCACTCCACATGAGAATGTATTTCTATAAGTGTTAATGTCAAGTGTCAACCAAAGCTTCTGTTAACACTCTAAACATGTTGTCCCCTTTACTAAGTGTTAGAGATACGCAGCTCCCCGTCCTCCTCCCGTTTGGGATGCAGAGAGACAGACTCAGCCCGTCGGGGGTGATGATAAGGCACATGATAACAAAAAGGAGTCTGTGGGCTCATGAGGATATGATGTAACCACACTGAGCCCCCCTCCAAAGCACAACTTGAGGTAATCTGGTGGACAGTGGGTAGGCTAATGGCTGAGGATCTCACACACACACTCGCACGTCCCAGAGGAAGCTGCATTCAGTGGAAGAGTGTGACCTCTGACCCGTGGTGAAGAAAGACCGCTGTTGACAGATATAGTATACCTGTGAGAGTCCTCTGTGTTTGGCTTGTCTGCGGGGGTTTTCGTTTCTGGGCCGCAGCCTGGACCAATTCACACATTCTCCACAAGTGAAAATTCTGCTCCGTCGGTTTGCCGCTCGTATCGATACAAACAGCTCTAGCCTTAGATAAACATGTACTCGCACACATGAGAATTGTGTAGACACACACGGCGGCATAAGAACACATCGCACATCCACACAATGCGCTCAGTGTGCTGTGTCTCTCTCACAGGGGTACATTTTCTCTCAGGGTAGAGTTTAGGAAAGGAGGGGCAGATGGGGCAGAGTGAAACCGGAGCCGCCTTAGGAATGCAGGGGGTGTTTTTGGAGGACTGGAGTGGAGTTTGGGTGGTGAACGGGAGGGGGGGGTGACTTAAGGGGTAGGATGGGTGATTAGGGGGTGACAGCTGAGTGCTGACCCCTCTATAATGACAAATCATCTGGCAGGTGTGTGCCCCCCTTCACCACCCCTCAGCCACCATCATTCCCAGGCCAGGAATCCTCAAACCGCTGCCGGAGCGGAGCGCTAAAGGAAGACTTCAGGACATTCACTCTGCCATGCAGTCGCCTCATGACTGGACTCACAGCCTCAGTTCACATATAGACTGCCCCAAGCTTGTAAGCTGCCCTCATTGTCCACTCAACACACCAGTCTAAGCTCCCTCGCTTTAATAAACATAGCTAATGAGGCTCCAGTCCTTGGAGCGATTGCAGATAGGGCAAAATGTATTGATTTCTCTTTGTAGACATAATTTTTCCTTCCTGTGGTTTCAACAGAATACAGAGTTTCTCTCCCCAACTGCCTGAAAGTCAGTGTTCGAATCATGAATCATGCTGACGACAAGCTGAATCCAAAAAGTCTCTGATCTTTTCTGGTGTAAAAATAAATGCTGACCCAGGATCAGTGGGGGGGCTGTGAGAGTGGACAGGTGAAGCCTGGTCTTGGGTTCATGCTGACATTTTGAAGGAAAGATGTTTGAAGATTTCAAAATGAATCAAGAATCAAATACAACCATATGTAAACAAATCCGATGTCCAGTGTGGATGACAAAAATTAAAAACACAAAGCGACTGGAACAGGAGTGGGCGAGAGAAGGGCGACACCAAAAGTCTAAGAGTCGTGAAAAAAACTTGCTTCGTTAATTGCACACAATTTGGTGAGAGTGGAAGCTAGCAGTTGCAAGCTATGACCAGAAAACTAGCACCTCAAGCTGTTACAGTATCAACCAAATAACCACGATAATTAAAGATTGAAATGGTTCAACCAACCATGAGGAATTTTACCACGATTTTATACGTTTCATACTTAATTCTTAATCTGAGAAAATCCCATTTCTTCATTCATCACCCCAAGTTCCAGATAAAGCAGCGGTTCAATGTCTTTGAACTTGCTCAGTGGTGAACATGAATGTTAAGTCTTCATGTATGAAAGCAGCCAAACCACAGGCAGCAGCTCTGCACTGAGCTTTGTTTAGGACTGATTCAGAATTCTCCATTGTCTTGTGCGTCTGCTCTGCGGTTTGCATGTTGATTAAGTGTCTGCTTGCTCAAATAACCTTTGCAGCATTACAGGCCTCTTTTCCATCAGGCCCGGGCTGCCACAGCTCTTCTTAATCCAATTCCAGCCAACACGTGGAGTCTAGACAAGAGGCCCAAAACAATCAGCACCTCCATCTCATATCTACTTTTTTTCCTTCTCTTCCCCACGGAGTCCCAGCCTTACAGCTATTTCCCTATAGAAGCCAAACACATCCCCCCATTCCACAGCAGCATCGCCGATCCAAACACAAAAAGGAGCCACACATTCTCAGCTGGAAGTCACACGGAACCCGCCGGAACATTTCGCCACTTATCTTTTCACTTTGAATTAGAGATGGGGCTCTGCGGTGTTTTCCAGGCAGAGGGAGCGGGAGGGGGGAATACTTTGGTTGTCCCGTCAGGAAAATCTCATACTGTTTATTAGCATTAGCAGGAGACGTTGCCCAGGTATTAAGAGTTCCAGACTCAAGTGGAAAAATGCTGTTAGCTCTCAACAGTTTTGATCCAAGTGCACATGGATTTTAATAGCGAGGGCCAATATCTCATGGCGCGGGTAGAGGCTGAAAAATAATGCAAGCACATCTTCATGCACTTGAGAATATAAACACTCAAAGGATTACTACAGTAACCCACATCTGAGAAAAAGAGCAAAAAAAACCACCATTCTGAGCATGTATACGAATGTAGAACCAGTTTGACACGCACATTGTCAGAGTTTCACTCGGTCGTCTTCATCACCTGCACTCTTCTTTTCCCGCCCCCCCCCCCCCTCGAGCGACATAATGGGCCAGTCCAAAGTGACCCATATTTACCCAATAATACGAGGCTTTGAAAAGACCCATATCGAGTTGCAGCTAATGCTCCAGTGGGGCCTGGAGAGTGAAAGATGTTACCGGCCGAAACGGCTTGGGTTTCAGGGCCCTGCGAACAAAAGGCCGTCCAGTCCTCAGAGAGAAAGGGAGAGACGGGGGGGACGTGGGGCGATGGGTAGGGAGGGCGTGGAGCGTGTTAATGCACAGTGAAACAGTAGCGTCAGAGAGGCTCGAAGCGTCTACACAGGAGTGTGTGTGTGTGTGTGTGTGTGTGTGTTGTTTCTGCTTTAATGATTGAGAGCAGTGTAAAGAGTGTGTTTTTCTAAGCAAGTGTGCGGCACATCTTTAATGCATTTCTTGTTGTTGCACGTCCCAGGTGGTGTCAGTCCTTTCTTAATTTGTCAGCGCCGTCAAGTACGGTCATGTGAAAAGAGTGAGAGTTCATCTTTAAGCTTTATGAACATCCACAGCCGGTAAATGCGTGCGTACATTCGAGAGGCCGTCGTTTACAGGAAGATGCGGATACTCTTCGCCGAGTTAATGGAGCAGAACTGAACTAACCTGGGGTGTTAGGGGTGAGCAGAGGGCAGACAGGGTTGGTTTAAGACAAGAGGGTTTGTGGCAATGATACCCAAAGGTGATTTCACCTCCTATCCTCCCTCCCTCTTTTTCAACTTCCCACCCCTCCACCCACGTTCCTCACCCTCTTCCTCCCTCTCCTTCATGTTCTCTTTTTTTGCTCCCTCTCTCCCTCCTTAGGGGCAGGCAGGTATAAGGTTACACAGAGCTCTCAGCTTTCTTGGAAGGAATGACCACATGAGTAGCTTGGGGATTAGATTAGCAGGAAGAGCAGACTTAGCCAGGCTGTAAATAGCCCACTTTTTTCACCATTAAAAAGGCCCAGTACAATATAATCAATAGACAGCACTCATCTGATGCAGGAAGCCATACGAGAAGACCTCCCTCAAGTGCTCTGAAGGACAGGCTACAGCAGCTTGGGCCTAATGAAGTTATTATTAATCACTGAGCCTCCTGTTTTGAACTTGTGTGTTGTTTCTCTAGTGGGTGATGAGTGGTCTTTGTGTGTGAGACCTGACTGACATCTCTCGCCGCGCCTCTTCTCACTTTCGTTGTCCGTCACGAAGCTTGACAAGGTCGTCTCCTGTATGTAATATTCATGAATGCTGGACTTTATGTGTTTGTCTCAGTCGCGTCTGCAAATTCAGGATGTTTCAGCAAATTTTTTTTTTATTGCGTTACAAGTTAATAAGCAAACTAAAATCAGAAATCCTAGAACACCAAAGCGAAAATATGATGAGTTAAGCGTGTAGTCTCAACAACACATTTTTTTCTGCCTGTCCATCTCTCATGCGCGCACACACACACACACACACACACACACACACACACACACACACACACACACACACACACACACACACACACACACACACACACACACACACACACACACACACGTCTCAGCTCTCAGTCTGAGCCTCCCCACAGGTGTTGGGTTACTCTGTAAAGCAGCTTGAATGAGTGCAGAAATCACAGAGGACTGTCTGTGCTCTTGATTCCCATTTCACTTTGAAGTTTCCCCCGGCTCACAGGAACAAGGGCCATGAAGCCCGACTCGTGTGAGGGCTTTAGACCTCTCTGGGAGGACTATGATTTCTGCAGGGTGGGGGGGCAGTATCGACGGGCAAAGCTACGTGTTGTCTCAGTTGTT
Organism: Paralichthys olivaceus; assembly: GCF_024713975.1. Lineage (NCBI taxonomy): Eukaryota > Metazoa > Chordata > Actinopteri > Pleuronectiformes > Paralichthyidae > Paralichthys > Paralichthys olivaceus. The sequence goes on along the minus strand of NC_091104.1, from coordinate 14,552,616 downwards.
GGGGGACTTGCTTTTTTAACTTTGTAGTCTGATGTTGGGAGAAAGAGGGGCAGATAGTGTGGGGAGCCCCCCCCCAACACCAATGATTGCTTTTTGATGGCACATAACTGTAGAGGAAGGATTAAAGTGGTTGGAGAACCAGGTCCCCCCCCCATCACAACAAACACACTCATAAGTACAGGGGCATCTATCACAGCGGAGACTAAATTAACAGCAGAACTGTTTTTCTGTCTGTGCACCGATGTGAAAATAAACAGTGACTTTTGGCTTTTACTTAAGATCCTGAAAAGGGGCTTTGGCAGGATACATCTGTAAGCACTCAAAAAATAAAAGACACCTATAATACTTTAATAGAGCCATGTTGGAGAGGCTTTTAGGCACAAGGTGTTCCAGTGTTAGGGTACGGCTCCGTCTGTCTCTGTTGATCTCATCAAAGGACCAAAGTGTCCCAGAGAGCCAGAGAAAATAACTTCAAGTGTGGATTTAATGAAGAATAAACTTACCCTCCAGTTACACTCACAGGAACTAGTTTTTTTTTTTTTTTTTTGAAAGCAGTTTTCGGGCTGCCAGTCACTCACCTTATTTACAAAATAGCTCACTCCTGTCGCTGATCACAGCTGTGTGTGTGTTCTCAGGTATCTGAACCACGTGCGGGCTGCCATGCCTCAGGACACAGCTGGAGGATACAGCTCAGCTCTGGCGTGTCATCGAGCCGTCCAGGATGCGTTCAGCGGGCTGTTCCCTTCAAAAGGATGAACTCATAGCTCAAAGATGAGCAGTTATTGGATAAAACTGTGACTGAATGGACTATAAATACTGCTCTGCTGCCCCCATGGAGAGCTGCTGTCTGTGGTGGGTAGTGATATGACCGCTTTTTGGTCAAGGTTTAGTTTTTTATATTTTGTGTAACTTTTACATTAAATAAATCACAAAGAACACCAAGCGTCTGTCCATCATTTTACCGGTTTATTTAAGAAAAGAAAACACTCAGGACTAAACACGTCAAGCCCTGAATAATAACAGTTGTGATACATTCTCTTTTGAAAAGATGGGGTAAATTATTAAACCAAAACTGGTTGTAATTTCAACATCTGTAAAAGATGCAAGAATTAAAACTTTCTCATAAAACAAAAACAAACTCCAAAATAAGTTTGATATTAGATATTTCCTTGTGAGATTTTTACAGTGAATCTGTTTCTTCACACTTCTGTCTCTTTGGGGCCGGTTCCTCTGAGGGTTCTGTGGATAGACACAAAAAAACATTTAGAGATGAACAGAATAAAACTTACTTGGCTGATGTGGCAATAGGCTAAACACAGCACATACAATGATAGTGACAGTGGTGAATTTAATGCAAATAAAGTTAATTACCAGATCCATGATTTTTTCACTTTCTTTAACGTGATGTGACATTTTTTGACAGTGTCACAAGTTTCCAAGAGAATAATTGACGTCTCACTGAGGTCACTATCACTTTGTAACTGAATCTTTAGTTCTCACCTGTGGGATCATGACTGCTGCTGAAGAGGACTTCTTTAGGGAGTGTGAATCTCACACACATCATATCTTTGTTGGGAGCTACGTTACGCACAAAATGCAAGGAGCATCTGTTCTCCAGGGGGAACCCGAGGCTGCGGGACGCCCTCTTCACCACGTCTGTGTCCGGGTTGTCATCTTTAGAGAAGCCGTAGCAGTGCACCGTGGGTAAGTTCTCGTCACAGGGAGTTTCCTGGTGCAGGAGGCCTCTGAATGCATCCAGAAAGTCCAAAGCTAAAGCAGGTAAGTTCATCACCACATGAACGCTGCCTTTTCCTTTCAGCAGCGCAGGCAGCTCCTGCTTCAAGGGTCCCTGGATGAACGCTCTGCCGTCCAGGTTAAACGTTCGCACTTTGCTCTCCACCTTGTTGAGTTTGCAGTTGTGCTGCAGCCATCGGTAGGACTCTGGGTTGAGATCGTTGGCTAACACATTGGCGCCTGAGCGCGCAGCGGGGACGGCAAAGGGTCCGACACCAGCAAACACGTCAAACACGGTGTCACCACGTTTGACGAGCTGCACCACGCGCTGGTGCTCTGTGCTCAGCCGGGAGTTCCAGTACACACGAGAGAAGTCAAACTCATATGTCACCCCATTTTCTTTCACCTGCAACACACAGAAAAGTGATGTTGAGCATCAGATGCTTCTAAAACTTCTGTAGATGTTCTGAATATATTGAATCATAACTGAGAAACAGGAAATACTGTGAAAATACAATATGTGTGTCATTTAACACAGCATTATCTTTGTATTTGTTCTATTACTTACTTTAGCAACCATGTTCTCCTCTCCAGCGAGCACCTCCATTTTGAAGTTCCGGTACGTTGAGTCGATGATGTTTGTTTTATTGACCACACAGGTAACACCAGGGTTTTTATCCATGATGACTTGACCTACAACGGAAGCAACAGAAAAGTTGTGACAGTGAGTGTAACTCCATAAACCTGGTGTTTCTTTATTAACTCTAGTTTTCTTTGAGTTAGTTTAATTAAGAAATTCAGAAATGTAAGAATTTCAAGATAAAATTAAGTTAATATTCTTAACAGCTATTTAAAATATCTGTATTTTGTTGTATTAGCATTAAATACAGGGACAGCTCTAAATAGGTCATCTAAAATTCCCCAAATTTGGTTTAGGGATATGCACCATGGCTGTGGGGGTTTGACTGTATTTCTGATCTCCATCATGGAGGTAACAGATTTCCATGAAACTCAGTGGACGGATGGATCATGGGAGAAAAAAGAAAGAACTCATTATATTGGTATGGATCTGGATCAGGGGCTTTAATGTTGACAGATTTTTGTAGATTTCTACGAGAATAATTTATGGATCTTGTTGACAAAAAGAAAAAAGGGAACTGATATTTATGAGCGTGTGCAATGTGGTGCAGCTTGACTGAGTGAAACCTAAATAAGAGAGTTCCTTTGCTTTTTAAGTTATAAGTTGAAATGCTGCTTTAGTGGCAAATATATAATAATACATGTGTTAGTATTTTTTAATGACTAACAGTTTAGAACGAGAGTGACAGATACCTGAAATAAAGCTGACTTGATTGGGCAGAATGAAAATGATGTTAATCATTTAATTAGGGAATAAATTTAGGAGAAAGAATGTTTATCCCTCCAGTAGAGTTCAGAGACTGGGAGAATCTTTATCAAGGTTTGTTCACGTCTGCATCTCACCTATGAGTTTCTTGTACGGGAGCTGGTGGTCCCTGAGGTTCATGTGTGCGATGTGTCCCACCCGGCTGAACGCGGAGGTCACGTCCTGCCCCTGAGGCAGCACGGCCTCCAGCACCTCCTCGCTCTTCAGGTTGTCGTAGGTCAGCTGCAGCTCGTGGGACTGCAGCTCCTCAGAGACTTCGAAGGACCTCAGAGCCTCGGCTTCGGCCTCAGAGAAGGAGCTCGTGGAGGAAATTCGGTGAGGGTCCAACAGGATCAAACGAAAGTCGCCTCCGTCCTCCGCGTCTTGAACGACTCTTGGCATCCCTGGGCGCTGGATGGTCGCCTTCTTCAGGCTCTTTATCACCTTGTTCAAGACCCTGATGGGCACCCTTAAAGCTGGGACCGTGATGGTCTGCGTGAAGGCCTCTTTGTCCAGGGAGGTCATGCCTCGGACCCCTGCAGGGGGCTGGTACAGTTTAGGCTCCATCGTGGTTTCCAGAGCGGAGCCGGGACAGAGTGCAGCTGATGGAGAGGCTGCAGACCCGAGGTGAGCAGCTGCTTTGAGGTTCCTGTGTGTGCGTGCAGATGTTAACACTCTGCTGAGGAGCCTGGAACGGAAACAGAACAATGGAAACACACACACAATGGAAACCTGCTGATAGTTGAACACACACATAACAATAGCAGGTTAAAACAGTCATCATCATGTCAGTATTACAGAGAAAATCACTGGAAACTTCTCAGACCTTAACATCCCTCCGCTCTCGGACACGCTTGTGTTACGTCATCAGTGTGAGACCGGGACTGAGTGCTGATTGGTCAAACAGGCGGAGAGCTGAACCCTGATTGGACGGTTTTTTTCTCTGACATATTAAAGCGACGGAAATGACAGGCACGTGACGCGAGTGGCGCTGAACAATAACAACAGTGGCGATCAGCTGATGAGAGAATCAGACTGAACACAGATTAAAGTGAAGCAGCGGAGAGCTTCAGTGTGTGTTCACGTCTCAGCTGCAGAACATGAGTGTCAACGTAGATCTTTACCGAGAATGTGTCGCCGGAGACAGAAGAGACGACGAAACGGCTCCTTTATTAACAAATGTGAGTATAACATCTGTGTGTGTGTGTGTGTGTGTGTGTGTCTGTGTGTGTGTGTGTGCTTCAGTCTGAACTTTTAACTGAAGCAGCGATAAGTTCCTTTCCTTCCTGTTATCTTTCTTCTGTCAGCACTTACATAGGAAATCCACCAGAAACTGCAAAACCTTTTATTACCTCTCAGGATATATGTATGTATTTACATGTATGACAAATAGAAAGTAATTGTATGTGTCATTTACAAGGAAGAATTCCCAGTAAACTGTGAATTAAACTGTGTTTGGTCACAAATACTGTTTTTTAAAGGATTAGATAGAACAAATGGAAAACCTGTTGGAAAACTTGGAATGGTAACATTTTCATAAAAATCTCCAAAACAATGAATTCAGATTTGTATTTGAATTATTACGTGTATTTTTTAGGGACAGCGCGTGTTAATAACAACAGTGTAAAAGTGCCAGAGTCACCAGGAGGCTGAGTTTCAGCTGCAGCCCCTGGTCAGGTTTGAAATTGCAAATGTCAAAAAACAACTAATAACATGTTACATGTTTGAAACAGTTATCATGATGTAGACTATATCAATTAAATAAAAGAAAAATAAAGAGAAGTAGAAGACAAACATTGGCAACAATAGAAGCAAAGCAAAAAAATAGCTGCACTGTTTTTTACCCAGGTTTGTTCAATGGTCAATATTGTGTTATACCTCCTCACTGTGCACACCCTATCAGCAATATAACTATAACTATATATATATATATATATATATATATATATTTATTGAACCTTTGTTATATTGCTTTTGCTAAGAATCATATTGTGATAGTAATTGAAATTGTTTTATTGTTCCTTACATTTTTCATTAAGCCTCTTTAGGTGTGTATTATTAATTATATATATATATATCTCCTTCTGGGGAGGCACTGCAGCATTTGAACAAACTAACAAACGAGACAGTGGATCAGATTTGAGAAGCATCGAAATGTGGATCCATGCTGCGATGATTAATCTGACTTGGTGATTGCCAGTTCATGATAAGGTTTTTATCGATCAGCATCTGTCAGTGATTCATTTACTGCACTGTTGTCAGAGATAGACACTCACAGGAAGTGTGGACAGTAGAAACTTCTGTGTGATTAACACATTGACACATCAGGTTACTTGATTTAACCACTCATGCTTCCACATTCTCTAGATTAATCCTATCTCTAATCTAAAACCAATCACAGAGGGAAACGAGCAGTGATTATCACCTGTGGACTTTGTTGTTTCACCCAGCACCATGCCGGACTGGTGAATGCTGGGATATGCCTCCCCCCACTGTGGCCCTTAGTAAGAATAAGAAGGTGAAAAATGCATCCGTTATAATGCATATATTGATTTATCTCTTTACATTATTGTACTGCTGCATCTTTGTTTTAAAAGTCACATTTGTAGTATTTATTTTAAATCCGTTTAATTAATTTAGCAGCATTTGTCTTTATATTCACACACCTGGTGTCATCGTGCCACGGTTGACTTCCTGTCTCCCGGTACTGTAACTCAGGGTGAATCGGACTCAGCGGCCCACAGGTCAATCTGAGCTTGTTGTGACACTGACACCAGAGTTGCCGCTCGTTCTCCGCAGGATATCCCCCATTAAAGAGGTCAAGCAGTTTGGGCAGCTCCCCTTATCCTGAGCTCAGGCAGCTGTCCCCGCAGCCAGCCGCTCAAATCCCACCCCATCCATTCCCATTTCCAGTCCCTGATCCTTCATGCCACCACCGCGTTGTTTCATGACATCCATCATCGGGACCGGCCAGTTGTTCGTAATGCTGTCGGGTGCAATGCTCCTGAAGCTCTTACATAAATAATCAGATTTCTTCTGCTTTTCCTTTGTCCTAACACTCACTGCTTCACCTTTTCATCTTCTATCTCTCCTCCTGGATATTTATGATGTAACTATTGCTCTCTTTTTTGTATATGTGTGCAGGGATCAGTGCCGACCAGGGCCAAAGGAGCCTCCATCGTCTCTTCTGTGTTTAACCTGATGAACGCCATCATGGGCAGTGGTATACTGGGTCTAGCTTATGCTATGGCCAGCACAGGCATAGTTGGTTTCTGGTAAGAATGCTCTTATTCCACCTTTTCCCAAAGAGCTGTTTGAGGAGTTTTATTTATATAATAGGTTTAAAACAGGGCGTTCATTTTGGTTTGTAAAGCTCTTATGATCGTAGCTGATGAGCTGCTTTAGTGGCACAAACCCTAACTATGAATACACAATAACTCAGATACAAATTAATGGAATAACCTGTACAAATAAGTGGTGGGACAGAACGAGTGCTCGCTGAATGGTTTGTCCAATGAAAACAATGTTGTAAATCATATAATGAGGGAATATATTTGGTATTTAGGTTTGTTCCACTCTACATAAAAGATCTTTATTATTAAAATCTTTGGCTTTATTTTGAACAGCTATTCTTGTTCTTTTTCAGTTAGTACTGTGAAGTATTTTTCTAAATGTTCTGGTATCAGATAGATGCTCTGTATCTGTCGAAAAGCAGAAATCCAGGTATTGAGAAGAGAAGAATGGTATCGGAACATCTCCAATTGACCGATAAAAAAATTGTCAATTTCGACCTTGTGTGTACTGATCTCTGCTCTATCTACCGCTTCCTCTCCAGTATTCTGTTGGTACTAGTGTCCAGCCTGGCAGCGTACTCTATACATCTCCTGCTGAAGCTATGTGACCAAACAGGTGAGAAACTGACAATAGAAACAGTCTAACTTTAGATGGACACGTCACCTGCAGGTTTATCCAGGAGATTTCCTCCACATTTTTGTTTACAAATCCCCCTGTGATTGCATCATCTGATTGCATTTGAATGTGATGTTAAAGTAATGTTTGAAATTGAGTCAAAGGAGCCAAGAGGGGAAATAAAAATAGATAATAAAGAGATGTTTAAGCTTAATTACTGCTCAGTGTCTTTTTGAAAATGTGAAGTTAAGCAAAAAAGCAATACTGATAATAATAAACTGTATTTCTAGTTAAAAGGTACTTCACATTATAAAATAGTGCAGAAAAAGTGCAAAGATAGAAAATCTTAAAATGCCAGATCATACCCAGCAATAAAATTAAAAAGAAAATTAAACAATTAAAACAATAAAATAACAACATCAAAATCACTCAAATTAGGCAATATACAAAAAATATATAGAGAAAAATAAAAACTTAAAAATTGACTTTTCTCGATAAATTCCAGTATTGGTCCAAATTGTTGTAACATATGAATATGGATATTTCACAGAAGAGAAATTCTATATATTTCTTTCCAAATTCAGAATATGTACATGTATTTATTTTTTCTTATTTGTTTAGAATTTTTAATTATCACTTTTCCTTTTTTTCTTTTTGTGAGTTATTTGCTTTATGTTTGGGTGTCTACTGAATAAATATTGAAAGGAAAAACTATGAGGAATTTAACTCTTTACACAAACTTAATGGCTGATAACGTGTGAGTTGTGTTTAATGCTTCACGTTACCTGTAATTGTGTGTTCTACAAAATAAATTCACAAATATAAAGTATTAAAAAATTTAAATGTCATATTAGCACCATCCTATTAAATTTTATTTTTCATATATAGCCTATATACATCTTTGAGTAGTTATCTCCAACAAGGAGGTTATGTTTTCACCCCTGTCTATTTGTTTGTTGCTTTATTTCTATTTCTAACCAAGATTGCACAAAAAAAACGGAACAGAATTCTGGAGCAGCTCCAGATCCAGGAATTTTTTTATCTTTCCAAAGGAATAATTCATGGATCTTGGTGGAAAAAATGATTTCCCACATTTAGGGATCTGATATCTATGAGAGTGTGAAATGTGGTGCAGTTCCATTGAATTATATAGTTATGATGTTGAAGGTGTGTTGTTGTTGAGGCATGAGTGCGATTCTAGTCTACTGCGTCATGTCTCATTGTTTTTTGATTTTTCTCTCACAGGCATCAATTCCTATGAAGATCTTGGAGGGAAAGCTTTGGGAAAACCAGGAAAAGTAAGTGTTGACATTTGGATTAGTGTGAGTTCACCCTGTCAGCAAAGAGGGAACTCACACACTTGTACTTTTCAACTTGATTCAGAAACGTATTAACTCTGAACTTCTTTTTTTTTAGGTTCTGGTGGGAGTTGCGATTCTCATCCAAAATATTGGTGGTAAGTCAGCCTCGATTTCACGGCACTTCTACACACATTATTTCTGACGCTGGACAAACTGATTTTTTTTACATTAGCAGAGTACTGAGGGCCACACTCTTGGTTCATTGTGGAGGTAGATAGCGCCTCCTACTGGAGAGCTGTGGGCTGGGTTTTTACTCCCTCTACGAGGCTATTATACAGATTCCCCTGATAACCTTTGACTCTGTCGCCGCTGTCCTCGCAGCCCCCTCCCCTGGGCCTGAAACCTGACTTTGTGTCTAATTGATCACTGATGGTCAACCCACTCCCACCCTCTCAGTGTTGAGTAACCTAATGGGACCCCTCCATCTATCCCCCCCCCCCCCCACCTCCTCGCTTCCCTCCACTGCCATCTCTATCTGTGCCTCTGCCACAAAAACGCCGCTTCCCAGACAGTGGAGAGCGGAGGTGGTAGCTCCTCTGCAGTCATTAGTGGCGCGGCTGAGTGGATTATTGCCGTGCCCTCTGGTATGTTTGTGGTTTTCCCAGCATGGGGCAGTATGTGTGAGATTGTGAGAGCCAACACTCCAACGCGCATCTGTCTACACCCCGGGCCCCTTTTATAAGAGTGCAATTAGTCTCACTCTGGGTAAACATTCATCTGCGCTGCCAAAGGCTGATGGGCCAATTGACCTTAATTACTGTGCAGCTCAGAGCTCTCACAGCCCACCTCTCCCCTCACTCTTAATGAAAAGAAAGTGGCTCTGTCCTCTGTCGGACACACTCGCTCACTATCTGCTGACCACACACACGAGCTTCACAGCAATTTTCCTTCACTTTTTACATTACATTAGAATGTGTTGTTTTACCACTTGGCCAATAACGATCCCTTCTCTTCACTCAAGGGCCTTTTTTTGTTTAGACATGTAAGTATTATACCTCCAGGAATTCCCATCAGAGTGTTGTTGTGCTCATAGTAACCAACTGCATGAAACTAAACCATTGCATCATTATGTGTGTGTGTGATCCCCCCGTCAGCGTGTCTGTATCCATTTGTGTGGTTGAAAATATTTTTCATCTTTTATGGTTCAATTAAATTGTTGGATGGATGTTAGCAGTGAAACATTTTTTGGCTAAAACACTAAAGCAGCTGCAGCCTCGTAATATCCCGTTATTGACGGATCTGAGTGCTTATAAATGGCATGAGTTATTCTCAGTGAGTGTCCTTGTGTCTGTGTGGGCTGGAGGGTTATTGGAGGAATTTTCTTTTATAAACAAATACAGGATCTGAGGGATTATGGTCTGGGCTTATTAAACGGCGAGAGCAAGACCTGCCCCAGGGGCAGTGAGGTCCCAGCTCACTCTGGCTCTGCCTGGCTTCACAAAGTGAAATCCCCAGACATTATCTCCCCTTATGACTGACCACACACTGCATCTAGACAAACATGTTGCCTTCTCCGAATGCAGTCTCCATCTTCTCTCTCCTGTTTCAGCCCCCTTGTGTTTGTGGGGCTGGTGTACCCATCATTAGGTGAACCAGATCCCTTCTCTCATTGGCTGCCTGAGCGTATGGGGAAGTATGTTGGAGCCTGTCAGGTTCAGATAATATCCTGTTTCCGAGTGAGGTGGAGAAGGGGGAGAAATACCTGGATTAGCGTCAGAGATCATTATTGTTAGCATTCCTCCCTCCCTGCCTCCCTCCCTCCCTCCCTCCCTCCCCTCCCTGGCCACTTCTCCATCCTGGCTGCTACTCCAGCTTTCCAGCAACTAGAAGATCTGCATAATGTCTGTTCCTCTGTACTGAGGGGCTTTGCTGATGATCCCGTTGAGCTGCCTGCCCCACCCATGTGCATTAACTCAGAGCCGCGGTACCCCCCCCCCCCCCTCCACCCTGCCTTTCTTGTGCTGGAAAACAAACACCCACCCTCCCACAGCCATGCTGCTTGTGGCAGCTTACAGTCGGCCGCCGTGTTTATGTGTTTACTGGTTTTGGTAGGATTGTTTTCTGTGTGATGTTTATTCAGTGTGAAAAACATCTTCTTCTCTCCCCTCCCTCCTTTCAGCCATGTCGTCCTACTTGTTCATCCTGAAGTCGGAGCTTCCTGCAGCTATAAGCGTCTTCCTGAGTCCAGACAGCACAGGGTAGGTGTACAGCTGTTGAGGTGGAGGAAGTACTCTGACATTTTAAAGAAGTATAAGTACAAATAAATACACAAAAATAAGTGTCCCTACCCTGAACAGTAAATGTTTTTTTATTTATTGATGGCGATGTAAATCTAAAGTATTTAAGGGCTTGTTCTAGGGTCAGGAAAACAACAATTCATCCAATTTAGATGATTACACGTTGGTGAAAACATCACTAGGTTTATTTTATGTAAAATTTCTTCCAGTAGTTCCCTTTCACCTAAATCTTACACACTGGACCTTTGAGTAATGTACTAATACATCAATGGAATAAATGTACTTTGTTACATGACATCCACTGGATCTCCGTCACCAATGAAACATTTTGGTTCAAAGTCTGTCACAGCTGCGGTCAGAACCAAGATATTCTTTCAAATTAGCTGCATTAAGATAAATAATGAGTCGTTCCTGTTCCCATGACGATGTAGATTTTTCATTCTGGCCATCACACATCCAAATTTGACGCTTCTGCACCACAAAGCTGCAGAAACTGGAATCAGTCGAGCAACAAAAAAAGAAAAAACATCAATGAATAATGCGGTGGAAGAAGATGTCTCACAAAACCACAGGACACTACTGAGACTAAAGTGTGCGAGTGACTGGAGGGAAACTCGTGCTCAGTGTTGTGTGTTTAGTGTGAAACATGCCCAGAGGAAATGTTTTTATGATAGAGAGCCATTCATCACCCTCCAGCAGCAGCCTGTGTCTTTCATTGGCCTGCGTGGACGAGCCCTCCCTCGGCCAAGAATGTAACTTCTATCACTTTATTATTGGCCACACTGGTTTAAGCGAGAGTTGTAGCTGCTCTCGGCCCGATCCGTCAACATCAGACTCTTCCACACACACACAGCTGCTTTGTATTAGCGCTGCTCCTTTCACCCCCCCCAAATCTCTCACACATGTTTCCCCCGGAATCAGACTGATACAAGGGGATATCAGTTTTGCCATTCTAATTACAGCTTGCTGCTGAGGGAAACGAAACATTTCTCTTAATGAGCGGGTCTGTGGATGTTAACGGACAAACACTCAGTTCCATCAATGCCGAAATAAACGAGCCGCTTTGTATCAGAGCGTGTTTCTATTTTTCTGGCTCATTTATTACAACACCGCAGAGTGGAGATGTGTCGTCATCTGCTCAAACAAAAGAAGAGTGTATGTCCTGGTTAAGTTTCTCCAGTTTTGTTTAAGTTTCGTAAGAAGGCCCGATACGTGGACAGCTGTGGGTTTGCGTTGGCCAGATTTCTGCTGATTTCAAGACTTTGCGGAGATTGACTCATTGGCAGTCACACTCCGGCCTTAACTGAGCTCTATCCTGCGTCTTGTTATACCGTAAAATGTTCCACATTTCATGGGTCTTCTCTGTATCCTGTGCCTTTTGCAGTAAGCCCCGAGCCTCCTGAGAGTGGATCCTAATGGTGGTGGGGATTCTTTTTTTTTTTTTACATCGCAGCATCTGCATAACAGTGTGTAAAAGTGGAGAGTAGGGAGGTTAGCAAAGCGAGTGCTCCCTAATGGCTAAACTTAGGTTTGAGTGGAGGCGATTGGACGAGACAGGGAGGAGGTCGGAGCAGAGGTCATCCAGTTACAGAGCAGAAACGGTGTAGACGCAGAGACAAATCCATCAGCGCCTGTGAAAACGCCACAGCTGTGAAACTGCCAAACAGGGGTCAGTGGGTGTTGATGTGGTCGGAGCAGGTGCTGCTGACTGTGGGAGCCCCATAAAGAGCGGTGGAGCCAGTCCCCCGTGACCCCACGCCGCGGCCCGACGTACAGCAGCACCAGGCAGCACCCTTCCCACCCGACCCCAACCCCAGCGGAGCCAGCATGCCTTCCACATGTGTCACCTCAAGCGCTGCCCCTCCTCCTCCTCCTCTTCCTCCAATAGCTCCCCAATCCTGAGTAAACCGTCAAGGCTATCCTTCAGCAAAGGAAAATATTATTCCCCTTCTCCGAAAACTCGGCAAGTGAAATGTGGTCTCATCTGACGGAGCGACACAACGTTTGCATGTGAATTACATAATTGTTATGGTTTGCGAGAGCTAAAGCCCCTTAATTCAAACCACATGACGAATCTGTCGCTCTTTATTTGAGCTCGAAATGGAGACAAATTTCCAGAGCCAGTCCATTTTTTAAGGAACAGAAGATTCATCTCTGCTGTCCCCTGACATTTCAGATAGACCAGAGTGAGAAATGGGGCTTGATTAATCACAGGCCTTTAACGCTTCGTGTGCTCTTTTTGTTTTCCAGAAATGCCTGGTATGAAGACAGCAGGCTGCTCCTGATCATAGTCACCGTCTGTGTCGTTCTACCTCTGTCGATATTGCCAAAAATTGGTAAGTCTATTAAATAGTGTCTTTATTTTCTGCTCCGACTTGTTTGAATCATTATTTCTTACCAGATATGTCTCTTGTTGTTTCAGGCTTCCTGGGATACACCAGCAGCATAGCTTTCTTCTTCATGCTCTACTTTACAGTTGTGGTAAGTTTTAATATCCCCTTTCAAAATGATATTTTTCCTTACACCAACCCTCTCATATTTATCTATTCTGTTGTCTCCAGGTTATTGTCAAGAAATGGTCCATCCCCTGCCCTCTGCCTCACAATGTGACCACACTTTCAGGAGCCTTCCAGGTAACAGCAAACCCCATTTCCTTCCCTGCTTATCTACACAAACACACCCACATGAGATACCCCAGGTCTGAGGTAGGTAGTCTGGAGCAGACGGTCACGGCCACAGGATTAGGAGGAAAAACTCAGAGGATTGAGTTGACTGATTGGGTCCGCTCTGGCTGATGAGGACCAGAGGAGCTTGTGGAGCTCTGTGCACGGTGACTGATGCCAGTCCTGAGGGGAAGGAAGTGCAGGTGACCTTGCCTGAGCCTGGAAGTGAACTCTGACCTATAGAAATTATACAGATTGTGCTATAACTTCAGACCTGGCATTGGTTCATTGTTTTCCTTCTAGCTCCAAACCCAGGCAACGGAATTCATCTGCATGTTTCTTTCCATTCGCAGCAGCATGGCAGAAGTCAGAAATAACACACTCCCTCTTCTCTCCTTGTTTTCTCCAGGTGTCAAATACCACAGACTCAGAGTGCACGCCCAAACTCTTTGTCATCTCCAGCGAGGTGCGTATATACAACCGGTCTTTTCTCTTTGCTGCACATGCACAAACTGTGAGGTGGCAGTGACGAGCTGCAGAAAGTAGGTTCGCTTTAACTCTGGTGACAAGTCCCACTCCCTACCTATGAAGGATGGGCTGCACATGTAGGGAACTCAAGCTCGCGATGCAGCTGCCTCTGACATGTATGTTACACATAAAGGTCAAACGTACATGTGGCACGCAGAATTACACACAAAGCACATGTTGGTTCCAGTTGTTAAGATGCAGCTTGATGCTGTTTTGAAACAAGATCCTTAAAACCTGCACTAGCGTGGTATTTAGAGATGCTTATTTACGTTCGAGTGAATAAATCTTGCTCAGAAATGTGACCCAGATGGTGATCGCTACAACGCAAGCTATACCTTGACCCTCCTGCCCCCTCTCACTCCTGTTCTAACAGTGTAAGCTGATAATTTGTTAACGATGGCTTGTGTGTTGCAGAGCGCCTACGCCATCCCCACCATGGCCTTCTCCTTCCTGTGCCACACGGCCATCCTGCCAATCTACTGCGAATTGGACCGGTCAGCACTGCAGCCTCTCAGATTTACCTTTACATCCACTTTTCAGTTTAAATCTCTGCTCTCATTATTCCACATCTGTTGTAATGATGTGTAATATCTCCGTGTGTCTTTCAGACCTACTAAAGCCAGAATGCAGAATGTTACAAATGTCAGCATCAGCCTCAGCTTCCTGGTTTACCTCATCTCTGCACTGTTTGGCTACCTCACCTTCTATGGTAAGCCTGCAGGGACAAACATCACTGAGTAAAACATTTGACTGCAGCTACCAAAATATTCTGTCACATCTGTTCACATCATGGCCTCACTCGTTCCCTGTCATCCTCTCAAAGCTCAGGTGAACTCTGAGCTGCTGCTCGGCTACGACATGTACTTGCCGCACGACATCATGGTGATGATGGTTCGAATGGCCATCCTCCTCTCTGTGTTGCTGACTGTACCACTCATTCATTTCCCCGTGAGTAGACCGACGTCATGATACAAGCAAACACTACACAAGAGTATCCCAATTTTTCTTTTACCCTTTTAAGATTCCTTCTTCAAATCTATGAAATTATTAAAAATCAAGAAATGGTTGTCAGTGTTTTATACAACTGTTTTTTAACAAATCTTTTTTTAAAATAAGTAATTAAATTTTATATTTATTTTGTTCTTTTTGGTAACAATGATTGTTTCTGTTATTTACACTAATTAAATTCAACGATTTCTACTATTTGGATATTTTTTCCCCTTTTAAAAGGAACTTAATTATAATCAATTTACATATATATATTATATTATATATATAATATATATTATATATATATATTATATTTATATTTGTTCAACTGTATGTAAATTAGTAAACAATAGGCTATAATGCAGTTGTAAGCAGATCTATGTTCATTCATGTATCTGTCTAAACATAAAACTCGTATTTTTAGCCTTAGGTGTATAAACAGGTGATGACAGATACTATAATAAAACACAGGAGATTTATCTCCAGATGATTGATTTGTTTTGAATTACTGCGTGTGCTCCAGGCCCGTAAAGCTCTCATCCTGCTGCTCTGTGGAGGACGTCCTTTCTCCTGGCTGATCCACATCGTCGCCACTTTCACCGTCCTGGGTGTGGTGCTGATGCTGGCCATCTTTGTACCTGATATCAGAAATGTGTTTGGAGTAGTGGGTACGTGGTGTTTTTGAAATATAAATATAGACTGCTTTGTTAATAAGTCATATGATTAATCTTTTTCTATTTAAACACGGTTATTTAGAGCAAATGTGACTATTTGAATGTTCTTAACTGTTTGTAACTGCAGCAGACGATAGAAGCAGCCGAGATCTCAGCAAAGACGTCAATATTCTACAATTATTGATCGTGGTGGCTAAAATCACAGTATCTGCTCATACATCATTAATGGTGCAGTCCTGCTGAAACAGTTTATGAAGCCGCTATCTGTCATCTGTGTGAGTCAAAGGTTTTTCCTCTTTCCCCCCTCAGGATCGACAACATCCAGCTGTCTGTTGTTTATCTTCCCTGGAATCTTCTACCTGAGGATGAGCAGACAACCGCTCAGATCCTTTGACTCCATCGGGGTAAAAACATACTCAGTCTATATCTTAATTACTGTTGAGATTGAGCCACTTTGAGTATATTTTGTTCAATTTTAAGCATTTCTGTTTAAGAGCTGTTGTGTTTTGTGCTCTTTGTGTTTCCAGGCTGTGATGTTGATGGTGTTCGGCTTAATTATGGGACTCACCAGCTTCTCAGTCATCGTCATTACGTGGGCACAGAGCTCCTAACCCCCACTCGCAAGTGTATGAGCAATGAAAGGGAAAAAAAAACGTGCCAAAAAATCCAAGTACTGAATATCAGAAGATGCTTATGTTTATTATACAGTTGACCTGAGGTTTTACTGACCAAACATCAGATTCATCTTAATTTTTTTTATGTGGCTGAAACGAAGATGACAGATGGGTAACATTTACTCCGAGTTGCCCGTTACCTATTCTTGTTTTCTTTTTTTAACTTGCTGACAGCCAGTGTGTTTATCTATGTGGGTGATCATGCACCTTATCTTTACAATCTCTGTACATATGTGTGAAAATGTTTTGTCTGAACCATAAATGTGTCAAGTTTACTTCTCGCTTAGATTTTTGCAGATAACAATGGCTTATTAACTTCACCGGATTTATGGCTACGTCTTTTTATTTTGTTCACTTTAAGCTCTTCAGCTTTTTTATGTTTTTAATCCGTGTGTTGATTTGCCACTCCACTTAAAAACCTTCAGATCTCAGGTTTAAATGGTTCTGCTGCTACTTTGTATGCTCTATAAACGAGTTTGTTTGGACCAGTTAATTATTATATACTCCATGTGGTTATAATGTAATATCATGTCATCCTTCATATTTGGGGCATGTAATAAAAGGGAAATTGTTTCTTCACTGATATGTCAGTTTGCTCATTTAACCACTAAAAGACATCTTTATCACTGTTGTGGAAAACTCATGCGTCTATCATGTCACAGTCGTGGCTGTGTGTTTGATTGACAGGCGCAGTATTGACATTGAGACCCACTCCTCAGTGTTGTGATGTGTGTTCAGCCTGTAGCTAATGAAAGCCACATGCTCAGTCCGTTTCCAATCATGATGCTGTTTAGATTGTCTTCATGCTGCCTCTGGAACCTGTGTCCACCCAACTGCTGCTTTTAATCTAAGGAATCAGGCCGACCGGTCCCCCGCCCACTTAGGGGAGGTTCCCCCAGTTCAGGAAATATCCCCGGCCTCAATCCACTGCTCCAGAAGACGCTCCTATGAATAAAGTAAGTGCACACAACTACACATTAACACTGAATATGTAAAGTGTGTGGGTTTAGTCAATGATGGAGGACAGACTCGGATCCTTAATTCAAGTACCAATACATCTCAAACTACTTTATAACAGATCCTGCAGTCAAACCTATGCTTAAGTAAAAGTACAGCAGTATTTAATAAAATATACATACATACTATTAGACAGTTAATACTTATGCATCTGTTGTAGGATGCATGTTCCTGTTGTCAAAGCGTGGCTAGTTTTTCTGATCTACTAGTTCAGTTATTCAGTGGTTCCCCCTCCAGGCCAAACTCCTGGGGTCAGGAGATGATTAATGGGGTAGGGATGTCTGACACACACACACACACACACACACACACACACACACACACACACACACACACACACACACATTTGACTGTAATCAATTTCCTGGTGACTTATCCTAACTTTAACCATTTTCCACAATGTGACTCTTCAACAAATGTGCATCCCAACAACATGACTAATACCTGGACCACACACACACACACACACACTCATACACTTTCTCTCTCAAATTGTCTTGTGAAATCTTTTGATAGTTCTTCATGTTTGAAACCTCAAACAGTGAAACCATCTGACAACACACAAACTACACAGACGTGTATAGTATGGCAGCATTGGTTTAACAATGCCTTGTAGTTGTTATTGTTTTCATACAGGATCTTTTTAATGTAAAAATGAAACCTGAAAGTTACTCGTGTGTCCCAGCAGCCACCATCAGCTGTCTGTTACCAGTAAAAACCCTCTGACTCTCCCACACACACTGTCCCCTGAGCTGATTCCTTATGTAGCACAAGATCACCATCTAGTGTCAGACTGTGTTCACAGCAGCCCCTATATTCCTCATTTCATAGACATTCCTCTTTGGGTTTATTAAAGCCTAACTAGGAAGAGATAACCAGATGCTCCACTTTTCTCCCACTTTTATCATGTGTTGGAAAAATGCACGTTAACACAGAGCAGAGCTGTTCTTCTGGAGGTCTCACTGAGGTATGGGTCCTCTGCTCGGGGTGGGAGTGTTTTTGTTTAGTTAAACTCACTCACACCCCGGGCCCACGTCCAGCAGTATGACAACACCATCTCCCAGGGTTAAAGGATGGAAGGAGGCGGAGGAGCGGTGGTGGACTGAAATTAAAACCCTGCTGGCTGCCTCTGCTCTTTTATTGTTTTAAGAGGTGTTGCCTGTGTTCTTTGAAAATTATTTTCTGTTTTTGGAAATCAGGAGTTTTGAGTAACAGCTGGGTCTGATCTGAATGTCCACACTTTGACCTTTGACATAGTTTCCTTCTTTATTATTATTATTTTCTAAAGGAGCTGCCATCTAGGATTAGATCAGTTGTGAGTACATATACCATGGAGAACTTCTGCAGCTGCCAGGGGTTAAAAATTGAATCCAACTAAAATGTGATTTTTCATGATTTGATTCGACATATATCCAAATATTTGTGTAAAGAGGAGGTACAGTTGATAATAAAATGGTTTTCATGGTCTTGTGCAACTAGAACAGCACCTCCTCCAAAGAATCCTGCACTTGATTGTCCAGTTCTTAAAGAAGTGGTCTGGCAGCTTAAATGATTTATTTGCCATAAAATATAGTCAAAGAAAGTGGAGAAAAAAACTGAATGGATCCCCTCTTAATCTGGAAATGCATCAAACCTTCCAGGCCCCTGTGGAGAATCGGTGCACAAATCACAAAATCTTTCCCACCAGAAATATGCTTATCTTTGATGGCAGCAGGTCTCAACAAAATAAATCCACAATCTTGCATTTGTTTTTCCAATTCTGCCTTTTGAAATCCATGAAAATGTTCTGAGTCTCAGTTGCTTGTGTTGAAATGAATGACTAAAAGTAGAATACATTCTAAAGTAGGCCTAATTGATAGACAGATGAAAATAGTGGTAGGCAAATGAATACATGTTTGAAATGGCAAAGTAAAATTAATAAGTGTTATGAATAAACAATTAGCTGCAATAGATGAAAGTCATGGTAAATGTTTGATGCATGAGTTTAATCACCTGGTGACCACCTCCATGTGATAGTAGTACAAATGCCAACTTGACCAATCTATACAATTTAACTGTGGAATAAAAGTTAGTAAATGTATATTTGAAATGCACTTTTCTAGTCTTTTTTGACCTGTCAAAGCACTTTACAGTACAGTTTTGCTATTCATCCATTCACACACACTTTCATACATGTGCTATGTGTTCTATGTGCAGCATTTTCTATATCATACATGTCTCATATACTGTCAGCACAGCCATCAGGGGCAGTTTGGAGTTCATTATCCAAGGACTCTGTAGCACGTGGAATGGGGGAGACTGGGTTCAAGCTGCTGACCTTCTGGTCATTGGACACCCCTCTCTACCCCCTCAACCACAGCTTCCCAAAAATAAAGTAGCAATATCCACCAATAAATAGTTTTAAATAGCATTCAGTTGATTCATTAATAAGAATATAGGCGTGGATAATTTAAATGTGTTACATATGATTTTTTTTTATTGAAGCCATTGGATGAGATGACGTGCAGAAAGCATCCAAAAGTCTAAACAGCTCAGTTTGACTTTGTGGTGAGTCAGTACAGTGTTCCACTTCCTGTTTGTGTTCAAGGAACAACATCAGAGCAACATACCATCACAGGTAGTGGACATCAGAGAATAAAGCCGAGCTGAGAACAGGCACATCTGCTCTGTGTTTACCCACATGACCTTGTTCAACAGGCATTCCTCGCTGCTTCATGCGTCTTTGCACACATGCATTTCAATGCTGGCTGGCATGATGAGTGGTTCTGTTAGTCATGGTGGTGGACTGCAACTCGGCAAAGGCCATCAATACACAAGTGTCATCGCTGATGAAGTGCTCTCCATCTAATTTTTCTTCTCTCCTTCCAGTCTGTCCTTTCTCCCCGTCTGCTATAGCTTCATGCTGCTTTTCTGTCTGTAATGGATTTCCATGCTCGATCAGTAAACATGCTCCTTGTGTCACAGTAAGAGCATTCCTCCGTCTTGCTTTGAGGACTCTTTCTCAGACAGCAGATGCTCTGGTCACAGTAAGACTTACTCTTTTTACAATCAGATTTCCTCTTTAGAAACTGTATCGCTAAAAGCCCCAGGATGAAATACAGAGGACATTCAGCAAACAAGTCATGTTTGCAACACCCAAAGGAAAAGGAATTATCTTGTACAATAACATCTCAACGGGCGATTTATCTTCACTGCTTCTTTTCGAGACTCCACATTGTCGACTTCCTCTGCTTTCTATCCAGCGTGTCTCAGACATTTTATTTCATCTTTTATTTAATCAGACAGTCTCATCGAGGTTTTCCATCCCTTGTTTAAGAGAAACCTGAGAACAGGGGACATTTACAATCAGCGAGTAATTACAGCACAACAAAAAATCAGTACATAAAGGTGACACAATAAGGACTTCATTAAAACAATTACAAGAATCATGAAAAAAATCAGATGACACAATCCCTCTATTACACCTCCTTCGAGGGTCGCGGGTGGAGCTGGAGTCAATCCAAGCTGACACTGGGCGAGAGGTGGTCTTTACCCTGGACAGGTCACCAGCGTATTGTTACATACAGCGACAACCTTCCACACTCACAATCACACATCTGGTCAGTCTGCACTCCCCTGTCTGCATGTCTTTGGACTGTGGGAGGAAGCCGGACATGGGGAGAACATGCCAGCTCCACACAGGCCGAACTAGAATCGAAAGTGGAGCCCTTTTGCTGTGAGGTGACAATGCCAACCACTGCTCTTTAAAATCATAAAGGGAAAAGCATGACTGCAGTTGTAGGACAGATAGAAGCTCATTCAATTCAAAATGTGCATAAAACTTGAACCCAGTGAAGAGAGTCTTCATGTCCCCTTTGAACGTCACACAACCCCAGTTCCTTCAAAACCACTGAAAACTCCAGTCCTGAACATCCTGAACAACTGTGTGCACCAAACATGTTGCTGTGTTGAATTGTGTGCTGTGTAAACAGCATCCAGGGCAAAAACTACCTGAAACCCTCTTCACCTGTCAGTCCACAAACTGGCTCAACACAATAACAAAAACACAATGATGAGAAAAAAGAGCCTTGACTTATAGATTGCTGTCAACTCAGTCACAGAGACATAATAAACCGTGATGGGAGATAGCAGAGGTTTGAATTTTCAGGGGCAGTGATCAAGAGTGAAACCCACCTTCTGTAAATAAACAAGACGGACTTCAAGGTGTTTTTAGAAGTACGGCAGAGTGGTGCTATTTGGTCAGATGATGAGCAGGGGTCCAGAGGTATTGATAGAGGTGCTGTGGTCAGCGGCACAGTATGGGGCTCAGTGTTATTTGGGGGGTGAGCTTGTCTCTCTGCGATCCCATCAGCCCTTGGCTGAGCTCTTAATGCGGCCCTGACGCCTTGCTGGCGCAGGGGCCACGCTGCCGCACATCTGGAGCCAATTACCCTGGAGGGGCTGTGACAGAGCCCACCCCCCCAACACCACCACCACCACTCTGCATGCTCTGCTCTGCTGTCCAACACAGCTCCGACCACTCTCACATTCCTGCAGTTTTCACAACACCACCTTTTAGTATAGACTTTCCTCTTCTTTCCTCTTTACAACACATCCTCCAAACTCACCAGCATTGGTCAGATGTTTTTATCTAATCAGCTGATAATGAAGAATATCAGGAAGAGATGTTGGCTGCCTAATCTCAGTTTTCTCTGTTTGAATTTAGCTTTTGACCAAAGTGGTCTGCTCTTATTTCCAATTTGCTCTAATGGAGGAGATAATATGGACAACTGCATGTGAGCAGGATCTGGGGCTTTGTGCAGATGATGACAGGTTGGGCAACATCCTCAAACTAGCTGATGATTCAATGTAAAATACATAGAATTCATTATACTAACCAAAGGTTGTCTGAAATATATCCCAATGTTAGATGTGGGCAGTGCCCTGCAAACCTTGTACTTACTGTATGTTTCTGTCATGCACGTTAAACATTTGGTCTAGAATATTTTTGACCCATTACAAAAACTCTTACAATATGGTGATAGACTGGAATCTCCTCTCTGGTCATTTCCCCTAACAGGGAGCTGTAGATTGTGTCATGTCATGGCCCTCTGCTTCCTAACAGCCAGGCATTCATGCTTTTGAATTGGAAACACTCTTTCCCCTCATCTTATGATGAGTGGATCAAGGAGGTTGTGTGCAACATAAAGGTGGAACAACTGAGTTTCTCTCTTGGGGAAGTTTCATGAGTAGTTTCATAAAGTAAGTGTTTTTATCTCTCATAAAAGAGTCATTTTGAATAGTTTTAACCCTTTTTTTATCATTACGTCATTATTTGTCATGATTAATTTTCATCTCTCTTTAGATGTTATTTCTCCCCTCATATAATTTTATCTTAATGTGTGCTGTGTATTTGGTGTTGAGGCAAAGACTGAGAGTAGGGGTTCAAAAAGAGGTGAACATAGTGCATTACCTCTTTTTTTCTTTCTTGTTCAATAAAAACACAATTAAATTTGGCAATGACTAGCATCAGCGAAACATGATATGAGGTCATTTGGCCTTACCTCTACGTCTTGGTGTAATTTCTGCATAGCCGTGCCAGCTTAAGTTGTGTTTTCCTGTGGTGGAACACTGGCAGTAAACACCACTCATGAATAAAGCACGTTTAGTACCACATCAGCTTTTACAGGTGTGATTTATGGGACGACCTGGCTTCCACACGGCTGAGCCCCTGTGAGTGTGTGGGTGTGTGCTCAGTATAGCATGTGTGTTTCTATATGGCCTTACCTGAGGAGAGTTTGGGGTCTTGTGGTGCTGGGGGTGGGGGTTTGCTCTGGACCCGCTGACTGATGGATGTAATTGGGTTGGTTGGGTGGGGAGGTATATATATCGACCCTGTAGGATTTCTCTCACCAGGGTCACAGGAGCTGGGAAACGGTTTGTGCCGTATCTGAACCATACTCTCCGTATTCCCCGCTGCCCTGTTTGGCACCAATGCTATGGTTCATTAGCTGCAGCTATAGGGTGTACCTGGGCAGGGAGCCAGAGGATTAAGCTGTCCCGGGTTACACGGACATAAATTGGAGCATAGACTGTGAAGTGAACGTGGAAACTCTACAGGTGGCTGAAATTAAGTCGTAGACAGAGAATTGGTCCACTCTGAAATATGGGAGGCTTTTGGTAGTTGGCCTTGTGCTTGTGCGCAATAAAAGTTTTGGCATTATGAGGAGATGTTTCAGAAATACTGTATGCATCCAGGCCTGTGAGTATCTAAGGCCTGCACATGTCACTGTGTTTACAGTGTCGACATACAACACCCAGTGAGGTGTCTATTGTGGAGTCTACAGTCATGTCAAGTTCTCCCATGGGTGCATAACTCAAGCTTTGGCTATGACAGAGAGAGTTAGAAGGGAATGAGGAGGGAGGGATGCAGGGAAAAGAGCCATAGAGTTGACAGACAGAGGGAGAGAGAGAGAAGTTGAAGGGGGGGGACTGCCAGTAGAACAAAGAAACAAAACAAATCATCCTCGACTGTAAAAATGTCAGCTCCGGCTCCGGGGTAAAACGAGGGGGAGAGAACGTAAAACTATACAGGTTTTTAAAAGTTACTTCATCATAAGAGAGAGAGGGGAGCCGAGAGGAGGAAGAGGGAGGATGAGGAGAGGAAAAATAGTCTTGCTCTGCCCTCTGCTGGAGAGTACAACAAGATAACATCCTGTGGAAGGAGCTTTAATAGATTGAGGAACACTCACTTGTGAACTTTTATGATCTTTCTTATTCTTTCCAAGCAAGAAAATACCATTGAAACACTTTGACTCTGAGTGAGGTGTACGAGCATGTTTACTCTTGTTTACCTCCAGCTTCAGGTGTAAAATGGTTCTTTAACCCAGCAGGCCTTACAGAAAGTTTCAGCCCCTGATGGATGAGAGTGTGATCCAGTTGTACGTCGGGGCAATCCACTTTGTGTCTGCTTCGTCATTAAAGCCCTCTCTCTGATCCGTGAGGTCACGTCTGAGAGGTTGTTTACAAGACAGTCTCTATCCCAGGGATGTGTAGAGATCTGGGACCTGGGCTTTTTATCTATACCAGCTGGAGCACAGAGATGTGGAGTGGGGAGAGAGTGGGGTCGGAGGTCAAGTCTAACACCAATAAAGTGGAGACTTTGATCGTGGCGTTTATGGATGTAGCAAGCAGCACCCTGAGAGAGAGAGAGAGAGAGAGAGAGAGAGAGAGAGAGAGAGAGAGAGAGAGAGAGGCAGATGTAGCAGGCAGCACCTTTAGAGAGAGAGAGAGGGAGGATGAAAGAGGGAGGGTGACAGGGAGAGAGGGGGAGAGAGAGAGAGAGGCAGATGTAGCAGGCAGCACCTTTAGAGAGAGAGAGGGAGGATGAAAGAGGGAGGGAGACAGGGAGAGAGGGGGAGAGAGAGAGAGAGGCAGATGTAGCAGGCAGCACCTTTAGAGAGAGAGAGAGGGAGGATGAAAGAGGGAGACAGGGAGACAGGGAGAGGGGGAGAGAGAGAGAGAGGGGAGGGAGAGAGAGTGACAGAGAGAGAGGGGGAGAGAGAGAGGGAGGGCGAGAGAGGGAGGGAGGGAGGGAGGGAGAGAGACAGGGAGAGAGAGGGAGGGGGAAGACAGAGAGGGAGAGACAGAGAGAGGGAGGGAGACAGAGAAAGAGATGGGGAGGTGATAATAATAATAATAATTATTATTATTATTATTATAATAATTATGTAATCCTTCATTGGGAAGAAATTCAAGTGTTTTTAGATCCGGCCTTTAGAGGGCGACAGTTTCCTCCTCAGCAGAGAACAGGTGAGCGCAGCACCTTCAGAGGACGGAGCGGTGCATCATGGTCAGTGTAGTCCTCTTCCGAAACGGGAACTTCAAATGCGATCATGTGACATAACGAGGCGTCAGTGACAGGTGGAGCTGTGTGTGTGTGTGTGTGTGTGTGTGTGTGTGTGCGTGTGCGTGTGTGTGTGTGTGTGTGTGTGTGTGTGTGTGTGTGTGTGTGTGTGTGTGTGTGTTATGCGGAACTCCTCCTCGTGTCAGTGTCGTTTCTTCCTATTGACAGAAACTTCTTGAAACAGGTTGACAGGAGATCGATGCGCAGGATGGACGCAAAAGTGCGCAAGACTTGACCCAAAGTTTACGGATTAAGTCAGTTTACCACATCTCTGTTGTTTTCAGGTTACGATATATTTACTTCTATACTTTATTGAGTTCTTTTTCTGTGTGTTTTTAACTTGTATCGCTCCGAGTATGAAGTTTAACGGTTACCTGAAGCTGCGGATCGGTGAGGCGGTGGACCTGAAGCCGACCACCTTCTCCCTCCGCCACAGCGTCATCTTCCACAAAGCCCCGCCGGCCTTGGACCCTTACATCGTGGTGAAGGTGGACGACTACAAGATCGGACAGACCCACACCAAGCAGAGGAGCAACACGCCGACCTACAACGAGGAATTCTGCCTCAACGTCAGCGAAGGACGGCAAATCGAGCTGGCGGTGTTCCACGACACGCCGATCGGATACGACGACTTCGTGGCCAACTGCACCATCCAGTTCGAGGACCTGATCCAGACCTCCAACACCGGGGAGACCTTCGAGGGATGGGTGAGTGTGAAGCAGGGGCGGCTTTCGCTGGGGGGTCTGGACCCCTCCATCCTGGGAATAAGAAAGAGATGCTCCCTCCCTCATTACTGTTGCAAAGATATCGATCTACACAATATATTATATGTTGATATTTATATTTATATATAAGTTTGTATATATGGAGTTCTGCCTCTTCACAACAAAATCTAATAAGGGATATTATCTGTAGTTCGGTTAATGGGTGTTGCTTCTGCATCTCTACTAATCTACATATATAATCTACTGGTGCTCTAATGATAACATCAGAATCAGGTCTTATTGCCAAGTTGGTTTATTTTTTCTTTTTGTTTATTGTCCTCCCCAACACTAAGATGAAATATCCGCCTCTGGTGGAAAGTGATGCAGACATCATGTGTCCAACCCTTATTGCTCTGAACATGGCCTGATTTAACTTTTAGGGGGCGTAGGGGCATGTGTTTCCAGTTCACCCACACCCCACTGTCCATTCAAGGAGGGAGGGATGATATGAAACCATGTGGTTTTACTATGTATTCACATGCTAATAATAAACTTAATTTCATTTCTTTACATGGTTAAAATGAAAAATGCTAATTACGTTAATTTAAAATGTGGGATCGCAATATCGACACATATAAAAATGAGTCACAGTTGAAATCCTCTGCTTTGTTAGACACTAATGAACGACCTGTTCAGTCGATATGCATTAGACCAGGGTCGGGGAGGCCTCAGTCAGACTGGTGACATTTGTACCAAGTGTCTTGTACTTCACTGTGATCATCAGCAGATATGGTCCCAAACCAGTCAAACCACAAACGCTGCTGTTCTGCAGAGGTGTTAATTCTGCTTTTGAAGACTTACACCCCAGTCTAGGGTGCACAAACACATGCACACTGCCCAGGCCTGCACAACAACAAACATCCGTGTATTATAAAAGTACAGTGATATCACTTCTCATTTCAGAAGTAACAACGGGTATAAAGTTTACCATATTAGGTTGACGGAGGCATAGAGGAACTGACAGTGTGTGTGTAAAATCAGAGCTATACCCTTCACAATCCAGGGAAAAACAAGACACCATCAGAGCTCAGATTAAATGTCTTGTGTGTTTGTAAGTATTAGTCGCTCTGTCTTCCAGACTTAAACAAAGAGCTGACCGTTTTAAACTGGAGTTTCCCTCCTCTTTCTTACTTTGAACCCTGTAGCCCTATAAGCCACTGCAGGTGTTGCAGACTGTAACCTGAACCTGTCCAGGCCTGGAGCAAGCTGGGGTGGTATAGGCTACGTACCACAACTCTTGTTAAATGCAGAATTTTTCAGATATTCAGATACTCTCCTCAAGCCGATACAGCTTTTGTCATTTAAGCTAAATTCTCCAGAAAAATGACAACAAGGACATTACAATAAGAGCAAGACAGACAAAACAAAAGCATGACAGCTTGTACAACAATGTAGATTGAAGACAAATGCTGAAATATCACAAACGTATGTGCACATAAATCCGCAACTTAATATAAATGAATAGAAAAATGTCCTTGACATCCACATCTGTTTTTCTGACCACGTCACCTCAATTACCAGAATAATCCTGCAGTACAATGTGAAAATATCTGTGACACAGCATGACACATTTAGCGTTTTATGTTTCACCTTAATACTGCAATACATAGTTTTGTCAAGATGTGCATTTCATTACAACTGATCGGCTGATCAACTGATTTTGTGTAAAACTTCTGGGGAAAAAATGTTGAACACTGCTTCATGCCCACCTTCAGAGAGACCCCGAGCATGGAGGGGAAGTGGTTTTAGTAAACGTGATTGGTTTGTGCAGTTTGTTTTTGTCACCTCTATACAATCTCTCAAAGTTGTTATCGGCTTGTGTGAAGGCTGTTTTCTACGTTGCTCTATAGAAGCGGCGCTGGTCTGGTGTGTTTCACATATATACAAGCCTTCACACGCCCACGCTGCCATTTATCAGCGTTCCCACCACAGATCAGCGCTCAAGGGCTCACTGTTAAAGGTTCAGTATGTAAGATTTAGGTGAAAGGGAACTATTGGCAGAAATCTTATGTAGAATAATCCTCATGATGTTTTCACTAGTTTGTTTCATCTAATTTGTATGAATTGTTGTTTTCTTTACCCCAGAAAAGGCCTTTTATATTCACATACTTTATATTTACATGGAGGGGACCCTCTCTACGGAGGCTGCATGTTTTTTACATTAGTCCAGACTGGACAAACTAAACACCTTTTGAGTTTTTATGCCAACTGAAGGCTACCACAGTTTCTTTTTCATGTTTAGAAGGAGAGGGTGAGGTGAGGGGTGTTTAGCTGCAACATGAAATTTCAACACTAGATATCACAAAATTCTACATACTGTACCTTTAAATCTCTCTATTGGTTATTGTATAGATAGATAGATAGATCTGTAGACTCTGTAGATAGATAATACAGTGTAATTTAAGTCCAAGTACATAATTAAAGGAAAATATAAGATAGAGACATATATTTATTTATATAGACATACAAGATTAGACAATATAATACTTTAATAATTTTTCTTAAACTCTACAAACAAACTTCATCATCCCTCTGAGACACTGACGTCTGTATTTTTTTACAGTCAGTTTCCTTTGCCTCCCACCTGCCACTTCATGACACCCCATTGTGACATTTGAATTCACTTCATTTAATTCAGCGTTCATGTATCTGTGATGTGTGAATTGTCTCTCAGGCTTGAGAAACACTGAAACTGAAAGTGGGTTAAAAATGGCACCTAGCCATTTTACAACAATGTGTGCTGCTCGCTTGGCTGAAATGGGCCCCAGTTTCTAAAATAAAAGAAACTTCCTCATCTGGTAAATGTTCTGCTTTTTTTTAACATTATCATGCTGCCATGCCCACATCTCTATTACATACAGTATGTGCTCCATCTTAAAGGATAGCTTCACAATTCTTCAAGTCCAAAAACTCTGACTTATCTATTTGTAAAGTGAATACCAAGTGTTTGAAGTGGTATGTCCACCTCCCTTCCTCAAGTCATTATTAAATGGCACTCAGTAGAGCACATATTTTCAGGAGGTGCACAAGTCTACATAAGAAACTGGACTCGCTTCAGTTTTGAAGAAGCCTCTCGGATGAGAAGTGAAACCCGTATGGTTAAACTCCTGATATCTGATTGACTGAGAATTTTCACAGATAGTGGAGCACGTACCTCCACCAAGGCCCAACAGTCCCCTTAAATTCAATCAAGCCACATTTTTCAAACTTAGAAATCAGTTATATTCCCAAAAAATGTGTCAGTTTTCATCAAAATGCCCTGGGAATTTGGTCAAAATGTCAAAAAATGTTGTATCTCGCATTAGGAATACCGCCCCAAACTATAATGGAAACTCTCTTGGCCCATGTCCCACCCTCCTACCATGTTTTGTAGAAATCCATTTAGTAATCCTGCCAAAAACATACAAACAAACAGACAGACGGGTGAAAACATGACCCCCTTGGCAGAGGTGATAGAGTGATAAAGTGAGGGGGCGGTGTAGTTCACAGTCCTCAGTCTGTGCAAAGTCAAAGTTCCAGTTTTTAAGCCAAAAAAAACCCTCTGAGTTTTTGCTGAATGTCTTTTTTTACCCGGCTTCAGGGGACGCTTAGAAACTCAAAGTGTGATTTTGTACCTAGAAAATGATTCTGTCAAAACCTACTTTGGAAAAGAAAACGTGAACTTGACCTTTAATCTATCTCCTATTGTCCAGCCGAGGTGTCTTATCAGATGTGAGGTGGAATATCACAAAGTCCCTGAGGTAACACAGCTTTTTAGTTTACTTTGAGAAATTAAGATTGAAAATACCACTGATAGGACAATTCTTCAAGTGAGCCTTGTTGTCTAGACTGTAGATTGAGACTCAAGATATTAGAAGGATATTATCTAATTAAAGTAAACATCTTTTTGATGAAGTGAAATGAACATTTACTTGAAATTAAAGCCACGAAATGCACCAATTGAGCGGCGAGATGTTTCCTAATGTGTCACTGTTTTGTGGGTGGTGAATATTTTCCAGGCAGGGTCCATGTGACTTCATCACATTTATTTTGAGCGTTCAGTGACCTAAGTTTCCATTCCGTGGTTGTTGCAGGAAGTATGCACGCTCTGTTTTCCCGTCGCTAAGAAAAATCTGCTCTGTACATCTGTGTGAGTTGTTGTCATTCACAGCTGAACATCAGCCTGTGCAACCAGCTCGACCTGCCTGACTTGCTCTGTTGTTTCTGTCACCATGTCCACAATTCCTCGACATTACATATGCACAGAAGAATGCAAAAATACGCACTTGGCATATTTGCATCTTCAGTGTAGAAGAACAGCTGAAGGAATAATGCTTTTGTCAAATGGATACCATCTCACGTTTTAACCCAGTTACAGTACAGTAACTAAAATGTCTTGTTCCAACAAACACTAATTCTTCAACGTTTCAACTAGTTTCAAAAGAATCAAAAATCCAAAAAGTCATTCACCTTTTATTTAATATATTTTTGTTTTGGTCCGTAATAGTTTGAGTTATTTTATCCTCCACTGAGCATGTTATGTTTTCACTGATGTCCTCTTGTTTGTTTGTTAGTGTGTTTTTAGCAGGATTACTGCAGAACAGATTTCCACAGAATTTGGTGGAAGGATGTGACATGGGCAAAGAAAGAACCTATTAAACTTTGGCATGGATCTGGACAAAGGGGCATATCTGGGAATAAAGAGATTAACAGAGTAAAATAAGACTTTATTGTCCACTGAGTCGGAATTGTTTACAATACTGACGCAGTAAATCAGTCCCACAACTAAGGATTATTTACTTCCTTAAGGAGATTGTGTTTCCACCTGTCTATTTGTTTATTTTCTTACTTTTTTACAAAAAATTAACAGATCAGATTTCTACTCAACTTGGTGGAAAGATGTGGTATGGCCACAGAAAGAACCTATTAAAATTTGGGGTGGATCTGGTAATTCTTTACAATTTCCTTAACATTGTGAAACAGGACGTTTTTAGACATTTTCACTAGTTTCTGAGGAAATGATTTGTGGATATTTATTCTTTTTAATCTGGAAGATTAAAGGAAATAATATCTGAGTGTGTGAAATTTGGTGCAGCCTGATTGAATTTTAAGGGAGGCAGAGGTACCTGCTCCGAGTTCCATTCTAGTTTTAGAATGAATTTTCCTAAAATATCTGTCTGCCCTGATTCTCATAACCTATATGCATATTGTGTGTCTGTGTTTTTGTGTCTGCAGATGGACTTGGAGCCAGAGGGCAAAGTCTACGTCCTCATCACACTCACTGGATCTTTCACTGATGGTAAGGTTCCAACTTTTCTTCAAGCGTCATCATCACCATCCAACTTCCGTTTCTGTTTTCACACATTCTTTCACTGAGGTGCTAAACATTTCTGCTAACTCAGCCCTCATCGCTTTCTTCAGGGTGTGATTCAGCTTCTTTTTGCATGTAGAAGTTCTGCAAAGTAACAGAAGCCAAACAGTCTTTGACCCTCACAAAAAACTCTGATGTGTCTGAAACACGTTGTTTGCATTCCTGTGAAGTGTCTACATCATCAAGTAAAGTGGAACATGCACGCCCACCCACTAGTTCCGCTCAAATTGTTGGGGCAGCAGTGGCGCTATTGTTAGCATTTCCAAAGCGAAACCATCATGAAACCTTTGGGTGGCGAGACATTTAGGACGTGCTCTATGTGATTGACTGAAAAAGAGTGAGCCAGTTAACTTCTTCTACTAACCCTCACCTTAGAGAAGACTGGTGGGCAGGGTATGTTGTTAGAAAAATATAGTAGTATACAGTGTATATTGAACATTACAGAATGTAAAGCTATTTTAGTAGACCCCCTCCTAATTAAAATTATGAACCACCTTGAATATCTTAAGTGAATGTGGAGGCTTATGTTTGACTCGAGTCGGTTTGAATCAGTCAGCTTTGCTCCGTCCATGAACGCTTGCTTTCTTCAGATGTCTGTGTTGAACACATCCATAGCGTTTGGCCAATAAGAGGAAGCAATTTAAATCAGATAAGCAGGAGGTGACCTAGTAAGGAGAAGTCTGATCTGGTGGGGACTAGTTCCTTGTTTTTATCAGTTGCAATCAGGCTTCAATGCAAAACCTTTTTATTCACACTGGT
Source organism: Paralichthys olivaceus (assembly GCF_024713975.1). NCBI lineage: Eukaryota > Metazoa > Chordata > Actinopteri > Pleuronectiformes > Paralichthyidae > Paralichthys > Paralichthys olivaceus. The sequence continues at coordinate 14,520,687 of NC_091104.1, read as the reverse complement.
AGAATCTAAATGCAAAGAGTGTTATAAATACTTAAGGGATTAGACACAAAAAATTAATTCAATAGGTTGATATTTGGGGAAGGATGCAACATAAAAAAAAATAATTTTAGTACTTTTAAAAATATGGCAGATCAATTTTAGTTTATAACTCCATAAATGATGAAAATCCACCATGAATAAAAAAGTATTTCCTTCCCTGTGCCGTGACGAGGGATCGAAGATGAAGTAAATTAATGATTTGCTACCGAGAGCCAGCAGAAGTTGACCGAAAATGTGTTGTCATGTGGAAACAAAAACTGGAAGAATATGAACATAACAATAGGCAATGATGAAAATGGTTTTTCATGTTTTTTACAATTTTAAATTGAATACCTTGTAGGTTTAACACAAGTTAATCAAAGGTGTTAAACATGTAAAATCTACAGCCATTTTTCAAACATTTCAGACATTTAATAGACTAAATAATCAATTGGTTCATAAAAGAAATGCACATTCGATGAATAGGGAACAACTGATCTCCATCTTCTCAATCTATACTTGAAGTCCTGCAGAAAATATCTTGCTCTTTAGTAGCTAAGTTCTTCCCTTACTTCAGCAGCTATTTGCTAATTTTGTCTGTCTGCAGTTCTCGAGTAGATGAACCGCGGCTGTTTTGTGGTTCTCCTTTAGCTGAAAGAAGATGTCTTCTGTAGCAAGAATCGGAAAATAAGAGTGAACCAAAACAATAAAGTTGTGGGTAAAATAAAAAAAAACAATCCATGACCTGAAACTGTCTGTGAAGAGGAGATGTGCTGATAGTTGTGTTGAAGTGTTGAAGTTGCATGTAGCAGCTGAACACCCCTTACCTCACCCTCTCCTTCCAAACATGAAAAAGAAACTGTGGTAGCCTTTAATTATCATAAAAACTCAAAAGGTGTTTAGTTTGTCCAGTCTGGACTAATGTAAAAAACATGGTGGCCTCCGTAGAGAGGGTCCCCTCCATGTAAATATAAATATATTTGAATATAAAAGGCCTTTTCTGGGGTAAAGAAAACTACAATTCATACAATTTAGATGAAACGAAATAGTGAAAACATCATGAGGATTATTCTACATCAAATTTCTGCCAATAGTTCCCTTTCGCCTAAATCCTACACACTGAACCTTTAAGTTGTGATGTTTCATTTAATGAAACAGTGATCGGCTCTAAATGTCCAAACCTTGTCTCTCAGGAGTTAGTTTATGGATTTATAAATCAAACATTTGCTCTCATCTTGTTTCCAGACGATGCCATCATGAAAGAGAAAGCCCACAAGCAGTTCACAAGGACGCGTCAGGGGGCAGTGAGACGGAGGATCCACCAGGTCAATGGTCACAAGTTCATGTCCACGTTCCTCCGCCAGCCCACCTTCTGTTTTCACTGCAAAGAGTTCATCTGGTGAGCAAGTGGAGCCACGGCGAGTCACTGCTGCCTGCGTGCGTCTGTGTACACTGTAAACTGACAGTGTCTCTGTCTTTGTTGCAGGGGTGTTTTTGGAAAGCAGGGTTACCAGTGTCAGGGTCAGTACGCCTCCTTTTCTTCCCCCTCTGCCTGTAGACACAGTTTATTTGACTATGCAGCCGCAAGTTATGAGTTTGACTGGTTGTCTTTTCAGTGTGTACCTGTGTGGTTCACAAACGATGCCACCAGCAGGTCGTGACGGTGTGTCCGCGCATGAAGAGCCCAGAAAAAGAGAAGGTAGCAATAATTTAACTGTTAGCTCACACACTTCAAACTATTTAAGGTTGGTTTTTTACACAATTCAAGCAGGTTTAACTTGTGTAATACATGATGTGCAAAATATAGCTTGTCAGACAGCAACCTCCTACACACACACACACACACACACACACTTATAAATAACACCTGCAGTTATAAGCAGACTGGTTCCTCTTTCTGTGCAGAGGTGGCCACTGAGCTAGAACACAGTAATCTGCTGTAAGTTTCCACATAGTCGCCATATATTAACAAGTGCTCTTTAGCATGTTAACAGGACATTTTAACAAATGTTAACTTTATTTTGCCGAATTTAATTTTAGTATCTTCTTTGGGAAATCCAGAAAAAAGCAAGAAGCAGTAATCAAATAGAAACAAAGTCTCACGATGGCAGCGATAGGAACAAAACATTTTTTTATAATGGCATTAAATGGTTACTTACGGTACCAGTGCAGTGCCCGTTCTAAATCTGCCTGTTTGCAGTGGGCTGTTTTTTTGGCCTGTGTTAATAGTGGTTGTAGTTTTCTTCACACACAAGGTTGAACACACTGTTGCAATCTACAGTGGTTGGTTTACAGTGTCTCTGTCTTCTCTCTGCAGCCCTTAAACCAAGGCTTCAGCATCAACCTCCCTCACAAGTTCAACATCCACAACTACAAGTCGCCCACTTTCTGTGACCACTGTGGCTCACTGCTCTGGGGGATCATGAGGCAGGGGCTGCACTGTAAAAGTAAGAGCCACTTCAACATTCATGTGCCACATTCAAATTCAGGATCTCAAAAGTCTTGTTTTGTTTCTATCTCTCCTCAGTCTGTAAAATGAACGTTCACATCCGCTGCAAAGGCAACGTCGCGCCGAGCTGTGGGGTCAACAGTGTGGAACTGGCCAATAAGCTTGCAGAGATGGGTCTGCAGGCCGGAGGACTCACTAAACGCAACACAGTGGTACGAAGGCTCAGTTTTTCTTTTTCTAAATGATTCAAATGACTGTTAACTGATTGTAATGAAGTGTTGTTTTTGTTTGTGTGTTTTTGTCCGGACAGTATAAAAGTGCAGGTCAGACGAGGGAGCCCTCTGAAAGGAGGGAAAGTACAGACATTCAGCCGCAGATGCCTCGGCTCGGCATTTCAGACTTCACGTTCCTTCAAGTGCTTGGCAAGGGCAGCTTTGGAAAGGTGGGAAAGACAAGATTTTATTTTAATATTAATAAATGCTAATAAAATGATGACCTGGGTTATAAATGGCAAAGATTCTCCAAATGTAGGGACGCGGTTACCAGAAGAAAACCTGTAGGTGTTAAAAAAGTTATTTGTCAGTATTCCTATCAACAGAATATATTGTACTTATAGAAATAAATCTCACCTATTCTGTTTTACTGTCATGGTGACGTCTGAATTCTGATCTGCAGGTGATGCTGGCGAGGCTTGACGCCAACGAGCGTGTTTTTGCCGTGAAGGTGTTGAAGAAGGACATAATTCTGCAGGACGATGATGTGGAGTGCACCATGACAGAAAAGAGAGTGCTGTCTCTGGCTCGCTGTCACCCCTACCTCACCCAGCTGCACTGCTGCTTCCAGACACGGGTCAGTGAAATGTTCAATTACTACTGTAACTATTACCATGGTGAAAAAAAGGTTTTGGGTTGTCAGACTTTTCTTTGCTGCCACCAACAGGTCACTGTTTTCACTTATTCTGGGAGTTATCTAAATATTTAAGAGAATACTTTGCTGTTCAAGGTGCTCAGAGCAATGGTTCTCAACCTCCCCCTCTACTGTATGAGGGTGCATGAATCTCTGAGGCAGTCGCTCATTCATACGAGATAGACAGTTTGATGTTTTCTGCTCATTTGGTTTCAATGTTGCTTTGCAGGAAGTGGTCAACAGAGGGCAGCAGATCTCCAGTCTGGAAGGAGACCGTAGACTCCTAATCTGCTTTAGTTCAATTTAAACCACAAAGTATATCTTTAAAAAGTAAAAAGTATGAAATCATCTGCAGTTTTAAAGGCTGTTATATTTTAATAAGAATGATTACATGCCGATTCTTTAAAAGGTGTTTTCAGATTTTGATGAATGTAAGTGGGCATGGAAAGAGCTGAGGAGGTGATGAGGAGGAGGGTCGTGGTGACTAACGATGCGTCTTTGGAGACTTGTTTGTCAACACGGTAGTTTATCAGCTAGTCAACGTAACCATCAAACATCAGATTAAATCTAATCTTGCTTCGGGCTCATAGAGTTCACAGAGGTTTGGAGAAATTCTTGCAAAACAGATTCTAAACGTTTTACTAAACTTTGGAAATCCCAGAAGCATCATTCACTGGCTGCGGATTGAAAACGTCCATCTGTCTGCAGATGCATCTAGAGAAGCATCTGCAGACAGTAATTTAGTAAAAGAAAATGAAATAATACACATGAATCTTGGGCCTTAGATGTCAAAACGTAACTGTTCTCGTGTGGATTTAAAGATTCAATCGTCTGTACAGCTACAACACACAGAGCGCTGCCTGCTTTGCATGTGCAAAACATATTTATCAGAAACTATTTATGTAATCTCAGGATAAAAAAACAGACCACTGAGCCACAGAGCAGTTAAGAAGCTGTAGCTGAATGTCCTGAACACTTGAGGAAGCTTTATGGGAAGATTCCTACATCACGTCCTCCTGCAGTGTTTTTTTCCCTAGGGTCTCATTTTCCAGATCATATATCGACCACAGCCTGTAATGAGAACGAAAGATAAATGGGTTTGATCAGGGTTTTTTTGCCCGACTGACTTTAAACTGTGGTTACTTGCACAGAAATCCATTAAACAGACATGTGAAATTTACGAGGAGCACCCACGTATCTTCCTTAGAGCAATCCCGACACGCTCGTGGTCATTGACTCGTTGAAGGTTTATTCACACTGGAATCTTCTGTGGGGCTCCTGAATGTCATCTCCCTGTTTTGTTTCTTTTTCAGGACCGACTCTTCTTTGTGATGGAGTTTGTGAATGGTGGCGATTTAATGTTTCACATCCAGAAGTCCAGGAAGTTTGAAGAGCCCAGAGCACGTTTCTACACGGCAGAGATCACATCTGCTCTCATGTTCCTGCACAGCAAAGGCATCATCTACAGGTGGGAATAAAGGAGCACACGCAACAGATCAATTTGAAATGAAAGAGGAGAAGATAAGTCCACAGAAATGTCTCCAAATCTGAAAATCTATAGTTTATTATTTTATTTATTTTCTAGTGATAAAATAATATTTTCAAATCAAAACACATTCTATTTATATTGCATCTTTTGTTCGAAGTTGCAATTCAAGGTGATTGCGAATTGAATAAAATGCAACACCACAGCGCCTAAATTAACAATAAAATAAAATAGATTTTATATTTTGGTTGTGTGGGAGAACAGTAACAGTAACCCCATATAGTATAATTAGGATCATGTGTCCATTTGGGTTTGGAGACCATGAACTTAAAACTTAGATTTCTTTTCGTCCACTTCAAGGTGGTCGAAAAAAGGGCAGACATTTCGGGATGCTGTGCTTTGACCTCTGTTGTTTGACCATTTCTTAAATCTTTTGCAAATTTCCCAACTTCTCTCAGTTTTACTCTTTTAAGATGAATGTGTTGACCTCGCAGAGCTTGTTCAGCCTTTATTTCCTCACTTTCTATTTCAATGGGAAAATCAGTTCAGGCTTTGGGGCCATAAAACATATAAATCTTTTGCCTCTGTGGTCAAATCGCATCCTCCTCCAAAAACTATTCCGATTCTCCCTTCGAGAAATGTTTCCCATCAGTTATTGCACAAGTGGGCGGCTTGAGAGGCTTGTACAATATTAGCAGGCATACACAGGGTTTTTAAAAATGTGGATAAACCCGCTAAAAATGGGTGATTAATTATTAAAAATGTGCCAGAAGCTGAGGTGCTCTCTCACCCATCTTTTTTGCCAAATTAGCGTATTTGTCCGGGTGTCATGTGTCCATCACTCACTTCGCAGTGAAAAGCCAGATGTTAGTTGGTTTTAATCCCATGGAAGTTGATTTCATCCCCAGCACCTCCAGTCTGGATTCAGAAGTTACAGCTGTGCAGAAAGTGTATGAATGGTGTGTGATAGAAAAAGCAATGCATATTAAAACGCTGTATGAATGTGTGTCTGAATGGATGAATGCAACATGTTCTGTAAAGTGCTTTAAATGCTTGATAAGTCTGGATATATCAGTGTATCGGATATATCAGTGTATTCTTTAGTCAGGAGTTTGGCGGCAGAGCAGTGGGGGGGGGTCATGTGAACTAACAGTAAATCCTGAGTTATATTTAGTGGCACTTATGTTCTCTGTCAGCCTGCACCACAAAGCATGACATGTCACCTTAAGAGGCCACATGCCAACTGCATGCTACAACTAAAATAAGGCACATCAGGCTCACCACAATGGGAGCCTTGGTCACTGCACTGTGGGTTAGGAATGTCTCCTTGTGACTCGACTAATGCTATGAGGCCTGTAAGGTCACGCCATAGTGTGTCTATGTTTCCTTTTGTGCTCTTTGTTTAAATAATCCATACAATGACAACAAGGGTATTTAAAATCTGACTTTAGCGTCTTTGACAAGGGAGAGAAGAAGTATAAAAACCAAAAAAATACAATGCATACAAATTGAATGCGTTCTTCTCTGACCCATAACGCATCCTTCCACCAAGTTTCATGATAATCTGTCCAATGGTTCCTACATAATCCTGCTAAATACAAGACAGATAAACAAACACACATGAAAGCATAACTTCCTTGGCGGCTGCAATAATAAAAATTGAAAACTTAAGGCTTGAATCCATCGTGTAAAATGCACAGCACATTTTGACCGGCTCATGATACAGTTGTAAAAGCTGAAGTTGTATATTTGCAACCAGATGTAGCATTGTCCTCTAACCACAGTCAAATTAACACAGTTGGTGCGTCACAGTCGTTGTCAGCACTTCCTCTTCTCTGTTTTGGAAATTTTTATGTTACTTAAGCTTCACTGATTTGTCGCATTCAGGATATTTAGTATTAATGTGGATTCCACAGCAGTCGACTGATCCACTGCCCATAGACGGAGGTTCACGGCAGACTTGCTCTGAGGTGGGTGGATGGAGGAGCACTGGAGCACTGTATAGTTGCAGATGGTTATTTGCATATACTAGTGATGCACAACTCTGCGTGGAGTGTGAAGAAGAGAGCGTGGAAGTAAAACGGTCTGGGTTAAAGATTAATTTCTCACTGGACACATGCATAGAAAACTTCAGACAATAATTGTGTTGGACAGTCTATAAAAAACCTCATATTCATATATCTGAAGAGGACAATCACAGACACAAACTCAAACATTAGTTCATTCACCAGCCCAAATTTAATTATTAGAGAATGGAGTTTTTCAGGTTGTCTGTCTCCGCGTCTAAATATTCTGAACACGATATCTCAACTATACTTTGAGGGAAATTCTTAAAATTTGGTATGACCTTCGCTTGGATTAACAGATGAACTGATTAGAAATTGGTGGTCGAAGGCTAAAGGTCAAGGTCGCTTTATCCTCCCAGAAGACATTTTTGCCTCTGGTTGGCAGAGGCACACAACCGGGAAGGGCAGTAATTCTGGTTTCTCCTGCTGGTATTCTAGTATTAAGTCTTACATGCTCTGAACTGTGTGCTGCAGTGTTCTTATGAGTTGTTCTTTTTTGGCCTGTTAGGCTTATGGTGCCTGTCATGAGTCAGTGTTACACAATCAGCTTATGTTTGAGCAAACCAGATTAATCCGACCAAGGCAAAACCGCTTGACCTTACTTGTGTCTCTTTTACATTCACCATCTGTTGCTGTCTTTGTCTTCTTACTTTGAGGAAATCACCCAGAAACTTCTTAATGGTATTTGTCTGGAATTAAAATGACATAGACATAAAATAATAGTTGCTTTAAAGTTGTGTTTGTGTCCTAATTGTTGTCATTTGTGAGCATGAACCTATTTTATAATCAAGTATCTTCTGTCTGGCTTCAATTATGTTGCATCTGTAAACTGACTTTAGTGTAAGGTTCACGTTCAGGGTCACCTGATCACAAATTACAGTTTAGTTTTAGTCTCTCTGTCAGATGTTGACGCACCAGCTGACACGAGACTGTTCCAGTGTTTTCTTATGGACACACCCTCGTACACTGTCAGCATCATCAAAGAAACAACATAAGAGAACACAACAGACTAAACAATGAGATAAGTTTGTAATAAAAATAAATAGAGTTAATAGATCGCATATAGGACCAACAGTCTCAAATTCCATCTCTTAAATATCAGCCCCCTGAATAATTAAATTCATGAATTATTCCCAGGAAAATATGTGTAAAAACATCTCACAAAAAAGTTTTTTTTTTTTTTTTCAAGTAAACGGACAGGGGGGCGAAAATACAACTTCCTTCGTGGAGGAAATCATTTTTTCTGGCTGTTCAGTCAAGTCAGTTTTATTTATATGGCCTGCTATTGCATTTTTACAAGTGGGCTTAGACAATGACACTATATCCTTAGAAACCTCAGGAGGAGCAGATGTGCAGCAGCTGTTAAAAGAATTATACATTTTAAGTAATACTGAATTATTTAGTAAAGGTATAATTCGGATTGTCACTTTGCATTTCTTTGGGACAAACAAAATGTGTTTCGAAATCTTTACATACATTTAAATTCATTCGTAACAAACAATGGTAGTCCTCCTTTATTACCTCCAGTACATGTGACAACAAGTTAAGTCTATTCCACTAAAAGATAAACAGTAGCATAAGTTTTCTTTCCCTGGACACAAAATAAATATTGAGCACTTTTTCCATCCTGCCACCCTCAGTGGTCAGTGAATACACTTGAATGCAGCATTTTTCCTGGCTGCTAACAATCAGGGATTTGTCTGTTCATGTCTCTCCTGCCACAGACACTTCACTGTCCTCAGAGGACCTTGACTTTTTACCTCACCTCATGTCAGATATAATTAGACACAGCACCAGTGACTGGACTTACTTTTTCTCTCTCTCTCTATTCGTTTGATTAGCTTCAAGCCTTTACTGTTTCACATATCGATCCATCAAAACACATATCAAATTTTCTGTCTCTGTCTGTTTGTCTCGCCTTGCAGGGATCTAAAATTGGACAACGTTCTTCTTGACAAAGACGGACACTGCAAACTGGCAGATTTTGGCATGTGCAAAGAAGGCATTTTTGAAGGTGTGGCCACGGGAACATTCTGCGGGACCCCGGATTACATCGCTCCGGAGGTCAGTTCCCACATCCTGTCAAAAAATAGGCTCTCATTTTCTATTTTTTTGGCAGCTAATCATCATCGATCAGGGAAACGGTCCACCCACAACATCTTCATACATGCACACAATATTTGCATACACCTGGCACCTAACACACAGACAACAAAAATTAACAAAAGAGAACAACCCCACTTGCTGCATTTTGTTCTTAACAACATAATGATAAACACACAGTCACATTCATGAGTATTAACACACTGTTGGATCCTTCATCCACCACATTTATGATACAGGAATTTTCATATATTTTACTTCAGATTGTAGCAAAGACTAAAATAACCACATGCAGCTTCCTGTAGCTCAGGTTCTCTGAGTTCATATGTTCCCAAACTCTGTGGCCGCTGCCTGTCACTCGAAAAACCTCCCTGACTACCTGGAAGTCAGCGCACCTGTGAGGTCAGTTGGTGTAAGTAAGCACTAATCCCCTCATCAGAATTCAGGTTTACAGACGTGGTTTGATTTCAAGATGAGTGATTAAGTGTGTGTCCTCATGTTCGAGAGATTTTGAGCGTCTGGATTTATGAAAGGCCTCTTTTTCTGCTCTCAACACTCAGCTCTCAGTGTAGCCTCAGTGGAAACACACAAATCAAACACACATCTGCTAACTGAGCCCATGCTGTGCACTGATGGGTAACTTTATTGCTCTGCTGCGGTGATGTTTCCCCCCAGATCCTGCAGGAGATGCTGTATGGCCCCTCTGTTGATTGGTGGGCTCTGGGGGTGCTACTGTATGAGATGCTGTCGGGACATGCCCCCTTCGAGGCGGAAAATGAAGACGACCTCTTCGAATCCATCCTCAATGAAGAGATCGTTTATGCATCTTGGCTCAGCAAAGAAGCGGTGAACATCCTGAAAGCTGTGAGTCTGCATCCATTAACAGTGTCTCCTCAGTCAGTGGCAGTAAAAAGCTAATGGAGGATAAAGGTGGATGAAGCTGGAGGAGAGCCAGGTCTGAGCTGTAGTATTTGTCTTTTTGGCAGATGTTCACTCCTCAGACCACCTCTGTCAGATTTTGTCCACATTAAACAATGGCAGGAAATGTTTATGGACTTTTTTTAACTGAACTAATCAAAGAGGAAATAAGTTTCTCGCTGGGTGATGTGAGCCCACAGTGAGATAAATGAGGATGTGGCAGGTTTAAGCAGCTCTGCCGTGGACTTCTGTGATCAGGGTTTGGTGTTTGTTGCCCTTCTGACTGACTGACACTCTGACTGCAGAGTGAGTGGCAGCCCTGTGGAGCTGTGCCAGCCAGCTGTTTGGCCCTGCTCTCTTACATAACTATATTAAGGCATGGTCCACTGGCCAGCCGCAGTACACGGGCTATAAATACATCTCCTCCCTCCGATTCCTCCTCTCCTTGCACCCTCTTCTCCTCCTCTTCTCCTTGCCCTTACTGCTTAGGCTTGGAGGAACATGGAACCAATCTCCCCTTCACTGATTTGTGTCACAGCTCCAAGTGTCACACATTACATAAAGATGCATGTCAGAGTGGATTTGAACAGCGTGGCTCTATTTATACCGAAGGTTGAGCTGTCACGAGGTTCTCCATGTTCCTATACACGGGTTCATGGAGTTGAGTCATCATGTTGCTCACGGTTTAGTGAGGATGGAAATCTATAGAAAATATCAATAATGAGTTTGTTGGATTGTTTGTGGAGAACGTATATATATAATCATATGGTAGATTAATAATGTGGTATACCTCCTCTATAGTGCTTACACAAAGCATAGGCATTATATATATATATATATATATATATATATATATATATAGAGCCTTTGTTATATTCGTATTGATTGAACTTACATGGTGATAATTATTGGTATTGTTTTATTGTCCAGCCCTAATAACAAGCCTATTTTCAGTAAAGATGCTAAATTTACATTATGCAAAAAATCTAATACAAAATTAAAAAACTAAATTTTCCCTATTTTTTCTGAGATGGTTAATAGAGTTATTGACACTCGTCTCATTACTTAACTAGTTGATTAATCAAATAATAATTTCTGCACGATTTCTCCAAATCATTCCGATGGAGAACAGCTTCATCGTGTAGAAACGCTGACATGGCATGAGTGTCTGGTGGTGAGGATGGCAGAGCTGACGTGGAGCCATGGAAAGATGGCATCAGCTTCAGTGGAACAGTTTTTTTCTTCATTTCCTCAGTTTGTTTTCTCCTGAACTGATTGACCCCTGCTGCACTGCTCAAGTTTAAGGAGCATATTGGTACCGGTGCGGTTTTTGTTACCTCCGCCAAGGAAGTTACGTCTGCATTTGTTTGTCTGTTAGTCAGCAATATTACAGGAAAACTACAGGATTTACCAGGTTTAGTAAAAGTCAGAAATAACCCATTGAGTTTTGGTGAACCAGTTCAGGGGGTCTATTCAAGGATATTTTTTTTTCAACCTCTCTACAATAATGTTTAGGGGAATGATATTAATACTTGTGCAGCTTGCTTTAATTAATGGGGATGTTGGTCCCTGGGGGTGGTATGCGCTCTTCTGAGTGCCATTCTAGTTCAACCATTAGCAACCATTAGCTATAAATCACATCTTCAAATTCATGCTTTCAGCTACAAATCCTTGCACAAAGCTTTATTGGCATTAAATCATTTTTGTTTGCCCAACCTAAAAACAAGTGTGTATGTTCCCGGTGATGTTGTAGCCCTCAGTCAAACAGGAGTCAAGTCTCTGCAAGTTTGTTATCATGGAAAAAGCTGCTGCTTAGAGATCAATCTATACATTGTTGTGTGTTTCTACAAACTATCAGCGGTATGTTAGGGGTAGGTCATTTGTGAGTTAAAGGATTAAACTGCTCAAAAAAGGGTTTAAAGTTCATCCTCTCCTCTTTTATCGTCCACCTCCTGATTTGTGACATTTTTCTTTACCTGTCTCTCCTTCTCTTCACTCTCTGGACTTAGTTGTGCTGAGGCATCGAGAGCCGTTTAGGCCGAGTCTCTGGTAGTTTATAGTGTTTGGAGCAGATAAGGCATATTAATCTCTGGAGTGACTTTGGTCTCATGTCACTGCTCAGACGGAAGTGCATTCATTTCTTGTGGCCTAGTCTGAATGGCACCGCCAGCCCTGAGGTGTGTGTGTGTGTGTGTGTGTGTGTGCAGACTCCTCAGCTCCTCACCTCTCTTCCCTCCCAGAGGCGAGTTAAAGCAAAGGTTTTTTTTCTTCCATCTGTAGTTTGTTTTGTGCGGGCGTCTCCCTCTTTCCTCTTCCACATATACAGTACTTCAGTTGGAGAGAAGCAGTCGAAGTTCAAAAGGTGGTTCTCTTGTTCTATTGTTTGTTGTGTACGGCACCAGGAAGCCGAGGCTCCTGCTTTACTGAACCCATTTGAACTCTGTGCTGCACGGTAGGAGGTGCCAGACGGTGTGGGTGTGTTGTTAGGAGGTGGGGTTTGACTGGATGTCTCCTGGCTTCCAGTCTAGTTTGGATTCACTCCCAAAAAATCTAGTCTGATCTAGTTGAGTAACATGCATCACATTTCCTCACTTTCAATAGATTGTGGAACAATAATCCGCTGAAATTTGATCCTGCTTTGTTTTTGTTCCTGTTCTTGACAATACACTGATTTCATAATGATTCCTTATTTATTCTTTAGTTTATTCAGCCAGCTTTAATTTTTTACAGTTCTTGACCAAAAACCCTGCTTGGCGTCTGGGCTGTGTGGCCTCGGAGGGCGGGGAAAGCGCTGTGACCAGCCACGCGTTCTTCGCCGACATCGATTGGGAGAAACTGGAACGTAGACAAGTAGAGCCACCTTTCAAGCCCAGGATTGTAAGTCACATGAACGTCTTTGTTTATGGCATAATAGTGTGTGTATAAGTGATCATTAAGACACTCTGCAGACATTACGTAGTGTTGGACTCTCACCTTGTGTCCAAAACGTTGCTGCTGCTAAATTATTATCAATTAATCTCCTGCAGAAAACGCCAGAGGACGTCAACAACTTTGATCCTGATTTCACTCAGGAAGAACCCACGCTCACCCCCATGGACGACCCTCTGATCCCCCACATCAACCAGGAGGAGTTTCGTGACTTCTCCTTCACCTCGCCTGAACTGCTGGAGAATTAAAAGTCTCCTCATTGATCCACCAGTCACCTTACTCCCATCAGTGTTTGTTCCCAGGTGTATGTACAGAATGAATAACGCTGAAACGTTCACCAGAGGATGCAAAGGACGGAGGGAAGCACTCCTGTACTTCATGAAAGTGTCACTGGGACACATGTTGCAATTTTTTTCGACAAGGTTGTACTGTACAGAAACTTTTTTTATATATCTTTTTCTCAAATAGATGAGTGTGATTCCAGCTACTTGAATGAAAAAGCAATTTTTGGAACGCAATGGTTTTGTGTCTCATTTTTCACTCCAGCACTGTCCAGAGAAAAAGAAGTCAAAAGAGCCCATTTTAAACTGCGGTTTAAAGAATGTAGTTGCCAGTTAAAATCCTGGAAGGAGTGAGTGAGCAGATGAAATAGTTTCTCGATGACGTGACCTTCCTCTGGAAAAATACAAATGCACACAGACCAGCACACACTGGCTAAATGAGATCTGAGTCCCTGCACTTTCAAAATAAAATGCTAAAACTTAAAATGCTTAAGGTTTTACCTAAATGTCACTCAGTAGAGTGCATACATCCACCAAGGCCCCATAGTGCCCTCATGAAAACAAAAAAAGAAAAATGTGAATACATGAAAAATGCCCTGCCACACAATGTCGTGAAAATAAATCCTAGATTTCCCCCCTGATCCCGATCTGCACCAAAATTGAATGGGTTCTTTCCTGACCCATACAGCATCCTACCAGATTTTGTGGTAAAAAATTGTGGTGTAGTTTTTATGTAATGCTGCTAACTAGCAGACGAACAAACTTAGACAACAACAACTCTTTGGTGGAGGTGATTAAATAAGAATTGAAGAATACTCTGGGTCACTGGAGTCAATTTCATATTACAGGTGATGTTTTTATTTATCAGTCACCCTGTATCAAAAACTTGGCATCTGCCTCAATGACATATAATTGGGTCATCTCGGCATTTTGAGAATGATGCAAGATTTCATTTGAAGATCGAACTCTGTAATGAATCATGGCGATTGTGTAATAGCCAGAAGTCTTGAGATTACACTACACAGTTACCTGAAGAGAGGAAGAGTGATGGTACAATGTTTGGCAATTACTAGAGTCAGATGAGTTTCTGGTCTGTGTGACGGTAACTCAGTGTGCTACTCTCTAAACAAACACAGAATGAAAGTCTGTGGTCAGGGCAACAGAAACTTGCGATTTTAAAACCTTTAAAACCTGCAAATCTAAGGGGTACCGACTGTTCTCATCGCTGAACATTTAAACCAGCCCCTCTGTGAGAAAACAAAATGGAAACTTGGAGGAGGTACAGAGAGATAACTTTGATACTGCAGTCGTGTGGTGGAGGCCTTCCGCAGCTCATTTTGTCTTTGCAAACCATCAGAGAATAAACAGGAAACCTCACAGCGTCATTACTCTCGCCTTTGATAGAAACAGGAAGACACAATCAAGTTTTTTTTGTGCCACTTTTGAGAAGCAAGAATTCAGTACACTGTGTGCCACAGGTAACAGATATTAAAACTGATAGAACAACAAATGGGGGGAAAAAGATTTTGGATTTCATTGTGGGATCTCCTGCACCCTGTGCTGAACCTGGTCAAATATGAAGACGGTCGACCTCACAGGATGGAGATGGAGGCTTCCTGTTAGTTAGAGGGAGGAAGTCTTCAGGCACCACATCACATCTGTTTACCTCTTCAACCCCCGACCCCTGCGGAGAAAAGATCCCTGTGTTTAAATGTGAAACTGTAAAGAGTACTGCTATGGTTTGATCTCACAACACAGAGCTGCTCTGCTCATGTAAAGTTATGTCTGCTCACAAAAACCTCTTTCAAAGTTTACTATATATTTTTGAAACTCAACAGTAGCCAACTAACCTACAATAAACTTTCCTTACAAAGCATGGGCGCTCTGTGCTATACAAAGATATGGGATCTTGGATTAAAGGACTTTTTGTTTGCCCGTTAACAAGGTCCCATTTGGCAGTTTTTCCTCTGGTGATGTCTGAATGAGAGAAGAGATTGAAGAGCCCTGTCTCAGCTTTCATTACTGAGACTTACTGATGGCTGCTAGCGGCGTCTGTGTGCTGAGTGATTGAGTCGGTGTTGACCCCGCTGTCCTGCCTGTCTGATTGATAACACAAACGCAGCAACAGATATCGACAAATACTCCACACAAAGACATCACCTCGAGACATTTTTTTCACTTTCTAAATTGTTCTTTACATGTTCACTGCCCATTGTTGCATCAGATTATGTAATCTCAACCTGTTTGGGGATTAATTACAATGGCGGAGACACTGATTCAGAGACAAGCCAACAAAACAATGACCATTAATACACTAACAATGCAGTAGTTCTTGTTTATTTCAACATTTCCCTAACAGAGGTGTGGTATTACTGTTGATACACAGCAGTGTTGTTTGATTAAACTTTTAAGACATAGAGGAAATGTTGTGCCACATTGTAAACCATTTGCACTTCTACAGGAGACTGGCGAGGCTTGGTTTACAACAACCTTTGTGGTCGTACAATGAGCTCACTATTCCAACCAACAGCACAAAAGAAGGTGTGGCTGGCTCTTTAAACTACTTCCAGACAATCAAGAAGTCAAGTAAATCACAGTCACTAAATACATAAACAGTATTTGCTATAGATGAGTGATCATCTGTCAGACTCAGTGTTTACTTCTGTGGGGGATACAGGCAAAAACAGTGAGGCAGCCAAGGAATCCAGAAGATCCATAAATATGACTGACATCAGGCAGTTTATTAGGTACACCTAACTATGATGAATACAGCCAACCAGTGTTATAAGGTTCTGTTCTTACTTCCTCCACCAAGGAGGTTGTTTTTGCCCCTATTTTAGGGAACTGATATCTTTGTGTGTACGTAATTTGCTGCCGATTGATTGAATTTGAAGGGACTGTTGGGCCTTGGAGAAGGTATGTGCTCCACTGAGTACCATTAGTTGTTAGTTGTTTCAGAGAGTTGTTGATTCCTCTGTATAAAACAGCTGTTTCATTGTGCTTTACTAAGGGGACAAATTAAAAATAGCAATAACAATACAAAACAGCAACGACAAGCAAAATTGAATACAGTAGTATTTAAAATACAAACATTTGTGATTGTAAAAAATGAAATAATGCAATGTTTGAAAGCAATGGCAAAGGAAAATGATCAAATAAACATAAGCAATAACTAACAAAGATTTACCTTTTGGTAAAAGTAAGTTTTGAGTGATGATTTAGAAACAGACAGTGAACTTTCCGGTCCGAGGCCCTCAGGTAAACTATAGGGTTATATAAAGTATTATAATTCAACTGCACGACTAAATGACCATAATGTTTGTTCACTTCTCTCTAAAACCACTTCAGTATGAAAATCATGATAACCTTCACGTTGTAGGGTTTGTTGCAGGACAGATGTAGACTGTATTAGTTTAGCGACTGGGTGTCCAAGCTTTACTTCACTGCTTCTCTAAGTCACACTCTGGTTTACAGACCAAAAAGTTGAATTCACAAACTATGACAAAGCTCCACAAAGTCTGCCTGGTCTGTGTATTAATATGAACTCAAGTCAGAGTCTGCTGCTCAGCCTCTCACACTGAGGTGTTGTCCTGCTCAGCCAAACTGTTCTGGGAAGTGTCAACCGAAGCTCGGCTTGATTGTCATTGCCAAATGCAACAACCAAAATGTGCAAAGTAAGAGGACGAAGTATTGCCTGGTAGCATGGCAAAGAGACAAGTGAATGGGGAGTGAACTGTGCTCTGAGATATTATTTTCCTTTAATTTCTTTTTTCAAAAGCAAGAGCTGACATGTCACAGGTGACATGAATAACAACCAAGTATGAGCAACAGTGGTGAGAGAGGAGTGGCCTGACCGGGCAGACGTCTCCAAAGCAGTTCAGGAAAATTACCAAAACTGTCTGCCAGCCAGAGACTGTGAAGTGGAGTCTAGCAGAAATCCCTCATGCACATCTGGATACTTTTTTTGCCAAGGCATCAGGGTATCATGCCTAAAATTTCATATGCTTACTTTCTATATCTGAACACTGTATTTTCAATTCATCATACTTGACACTTGGCTCAAATGTTGTGAAAACACAGGAAATCTGGTGAAATGAGATGAAGACACCAAGTGAGAGTGTCTCTTTTCTCTTTTTAAACTGTGTAGAGTTAACACACAAACAAATGCTTTTTGAGTCACAACTACACACTTTAGAGTTTTAAAGTCATTATTGAAAGTTTTATACCCACACATTATGGAACAAGAAAAAGATAAAAACAGTTTGTGCCCTTGTTGTGACAATTAGCATAACACCACTTTATTTTGGAATAAGTGCCATATAAGCACAGGGCCCCTTTCAGACAGGGCCATTGCAGCCCAGTGTGCAGGGCCTGGCTACAGGGCCATTGCAACCCAATGTGCAGGGCCTGGCTTACATGATATTTTATTTAACTGGTGCAAATTGATTATCAAATAATTTAAAATACCCATAACCACTTGAAACGTGTGAATCAAATGTGGGTGTGTGAGCTCTTTATGGTCCTTTACTGGAAACAGGCGGGACCGTGGAAGAGTTTGTCTTGATGAGGGCATTGGAGGGAAGGTACAGGCAGAATTTCAGTTGTCAGGCTTCTAACATAAAATAAGTTTTGATTTACCATTTTAAGACCCTCAAGGGTGACACAGCAGGGGCGGTTCCCTCCTCCCTGTGACAACACCCCCAGAGTTTTTGTCGTTTATCATAATAATAATAATGTTGTTGACCCTGTCCGGCATATTTAGGGAACTGGTATCTTATCTTGAGATATCTTATCTTGTTTGAATTTAAAGGAACTGTTGGGCCTTGTTGAAGATATGTGCTCCACTGAGTACCATTATGGTCATTTCAGAGAGATGTTGACTCCTTTATATAACTGCTGATTAACAGTATTGCATTATATAGAGAGGTCCTCTCATTTACTTGCCTTCATCCACATATAACCAATGGAAAATAAATCATCATAATGATAAGTTAAATAACTTGATTTGTATAGCACCTTTCAAAACAGCTTCACTAAGGGGACAAATTAAAAAATAACAATGCAAAATATAAAAGACAGGTAAAATTGAATACAATAGCATTTAAAATAAAAACAAATGTGTACTAAGTAAAATAATCATTTAAAAGCAATGGCAAAGGAAAAGAAAAAGACCTTATCATGATTATTATATATGTTTTATAGTAGTACCATAAAGTATTAGTAGTAGATATGTTACATGAAAACCTAAAGAAATAGAAGAAGTGTAGTATTTGTGCTGTACAGTATCTCATGAACTGTATGTGAGTCATAGTTACAGTTTCCTTTGCGCGTCCCCGGTGGTAGTAGAAAAATCATGTGATTGCGCGGCCCCGCGGAGCAGCAGGGGGAGGAGCCAGAGGCGGTGCAGCAGCAGCATTGTCTCAGAAAGTGAACGCGTCTCCAGCGTGGCACCGACACGAGCACGAGTGACCGAGTTCAACCGGACAAAACCCCCAATCCTTCACCCGACTGGCCGCGGAGAGTCGTATGCTAACCGCCTGAGGATCTAACGAGCCACAGCACAGAGAAACAGCGGGACACATTTCCTCCACGGGCCCGGATACAGCTGGATATCGATAGAGAGCCTCAACTCTGGTCTGTTCGTCCTGACATGGACACAGGAATTGTACCCGAAAAGAAAAGGTAATGTCGCTGCTCGCTAACGCTGCGTACAGACCGTGACATTGGGACTTTTATCTCAAGGTGAACTCCTGCTAAACCGCGGTTGTTCGACAAAACTAGTGACGCGGCTCGTCAGCTAGCGGCTAACGCAACTAGCTAGCTGACGTCGAAGCAGCCGTGGCGATTTATGTTAAATATCTTATTAGGCAAGCCACACAAACCGACTAGCTAACCCAGGTAGCATCTCACAAGACTGGTTTGTGTGTTTACTTTTAATATAATCGTATTTCCCACCGATAACGTTGCTTCGTTGTTGTTTTTAATCGCTAAGCTAAGTTCCTGGATGCAGCGTCAGCTTCATTTACATTTTTCGGACTCTTAGATTTGAAATATTCGTAGAAGATCACATGTGCAGTTCTGTTTGGGGTTGATATGCTAACCTTGGCAGTGTTGAGTGAAAAGCCAGTGCTTGTGAGCCATGCTGGATGTGTGTGGTGTCTGATAAAATATTCAAGATTACAGAAGGTTGAATTTCTCTTTATTTTTCTGGGCTGCTGATTGTTCATATTAGAGTTCAATCAGAGAAGTGAGGCTCTTTAGTTCCACAGTAATGTTGGAGAAATATCAATGGCTGCAGTTCAAACTATTTCAATCCCTCACTTTTCGACACAAAACTTGTTTTCATGGGTTTAACTTAAAGAAAAACATCTTGTCGCTGCCTACGAAGCTTGTCCGCCTCATAGGTTTTGAGTGGAGTTGAGTAAAAAAGCATCCTTTGGAGATCTTTCAAACTAAATGAGTGAAAGTGTTTTAACAGCCATTTACCTCATCGGAAAAAATCAGAAATGGGTCGCAAGTAACCAGTAACAACCAGAGCATTCGAGTTTCACTAGTTTGAAACACAGATGAATTGAGATCATACGTAGTCAAGCAGTAAAACTGAAGTAGAATGGATTATTGTTGTCCTGTTGATTGATTTGAGTTGGAGCTAGTTGTTATTGACTGTAATCATTTATAATTGTGTCTGACATGAGGTTGAATGTGTAGTTGACCTTAATGCCTTTATGCTGCTCTTGATAATTGGTAATAAGTGTTGATGGGATAATTTTCCTGAGCATGCCCAGACATCTCATCCAGCAGATTATTTATCAGCAGCTTTGTGTCATTATTATGACAGATGAGTTTATACTAAGACTTTAGTGTGCTAACTAAGCTTGCCCCCACAATCTGCCCAGGTTTTAGTTTGGGTCATACATTTAACCTGTCTAGCTTCAAACGGAGGGAAAGGGTCGTCCACATGGTAACACCAACTTTAGACCAAAAAGTCACCTGATAAACAGTCAGTCCAGAGATGAACAAAATACCTTTCATGAAATTGATGAACAGATGGTCAACAGTTGTAAAAGTGGACAGGGGGACACAGGGATTCCTCTTGTGTTAGCTGGGATTAAAATAGTGACAATTAAATTCTTCTATAGACAACTTCAATAGATTCACTGTGGATAACGCTGTCAAGGACAAATGGGTGTAAACAAGTCATTGTCTTGACTGCAAACTTGGCAGGGTATATGCAAAGGGTGCATTTTTACAGAAGTTTCATTCATTTAACATGAATTGGATTTCGAATATACTGTGATTCAAACCATGGTTTTAACACTCCAACATGCTGTTATAAAATGAAGATGTTATTCAGATTTTATTCAGGCTCTTGATGTTGTGCACTTGTGCCAACATGGTTGAGTGACATTCGTTAACATGTCTGTCTGTTGCCCAACTAGTTGACTGGCTGCCATGAGTTCTCTTCTATTCACTTTTAAGCAGTTGCCCTAGTTTGTGAATGTGTTGTTATTGTTGTGGACTATTACCAGCTACCAAATGCTTGTCCCTCAGTCTCTGCCAATTTGAAATTAGGCTCTTTGCATCGATGTGTAGGTAAAGGGTCAAAAATCCTATTAGGTTTCATTAAATGTGTGTTAATTTTTATCTAAGAAAGAATCAAAGTTGTGGTCTGGTTGGATGCGGTCTCAGTTGGTCTCTGTAAGGTGCCACGGCATTATTTCTGTCTCATCTCTTAATCATCAGGGCTTGACGTCAAAAGGAGTGGCCAAATGTGTGTAGCGATTTCCTGGCTGGCAAATTGCAGGGTGCTCTGAAACATTCAAGCACAATTACTACTTATTTGCTGGCCAGTTACAACTTGAATATAAAATTAGGGAACTTGTTGATACAGATCATAGATTTGTGTTGTTTGTGGGAACATTTTCTCATGTAAGTTTTGTGATCAAAGACAAAATGAAGAAATGTGATGGCTTGTTTTTATCAGACTGCTAAATAACATTTTTTATCAGTTGGTATTTTAGTTGTACAATGTAGAGTAGGAAAGGCCTCCTAAACTGAAACTGTGATTACTTCTTAATCATGAAGTTATCCCACCCTATCCACTTAATACACAGAGCAATAAAAACACTGCTGTCTTTATGGGTTTGACAGAGCATCTCAAAAAAATGTATGGAAGGAAGTATGAGAAAAGACACATTGTACCTTTGTACAGCCTGGTTTTTTGGGGATATAGTTGCCAAAGCGAATCAGTTGCATGATTCTACTTGTTTCCTGTGTAATTTGTGCAGATTTAGTTGAATGCAGAATCTGTCCATACCTAAATTTGGTTTTATATTTAGTATTTAAAAAAGTAGCATCTATTTGAACAGTCGACAGTGGGTTAGTCAGACAAGTGTGCAAGTATGTTTGCCAGCACTGCTGCTTTCAGGAAGCAGTACATAATAATAACAACAACAACTATGATAAATCTGTTCTCTTATTTACTTGAGCTTCTTGTAAGGTTTAAGGCAATAAAGCTGGTAGAAAACCCCATTTTCCCTTTTGTCTTTTCACTTTTTTGGAACCAGCTCAAATAGGGAATAATTTATTATCCTCACAGCTTGTCATACCTCCTTTTACACTAAACTTGCTTGTATACACAGGTGGACCTTCTCAAAAAAGGCAACTGACTTTTTTCAAGGAGGACTTTGCCTTTCTATTTTTTAGTATTTAATCAGAACTCATGTTCATTCAGAATCCAGCAGGACTTTCCCTCCAGTTTTTTGTATATTTAGATCACCATTTGTTTACTTAATTGTCGAGCACAAGTAAACATGTAACGACTGATCCATTATCTTTTACTGTAGCTTCATTATTCCACATCCAAACAGGCTGTAATATTGATTTTTATCATCCAGTACACTATCTAATATGTGTCAGAATTTCAGTAACAATATCATTATATCCAGAAATGTGTGAGAAATCCCTACTAAACTGTTCATCTAACACATGAAAGAAGTTTATTTTCAGTCTTATGTTGCCTTTCTCCTCATATTTAGTCAAAGATTTAGTTGCGGAGTTTCCCTGAACTGGATTATATAACAGATAAGACAGTGTTTACTGTTACACTAAACAGTACTGACAGATAGAGAGAACATTACTCTAATGAATAAGGTCAGCTCCTGGTAACAGAATACACAAGCAGCTCTGTTGGAATTGTCCGTGTTGATTTTCATTGTATCCTGTTTTTTTCCCCCCCTATTGGTTTCAACTCATCAATCAATCAAATCTGTTAAAAATGGTTCCCAAAAAAATTGTTTACATAGCGCTGCCAATTCAAAACAACACAAATTAATTAAAGTGAGCAAAACTGCAAATGTGATTGTGTTGTGAGGCATGTCATGCATAGCACTGCTTGATGTGCATCACCCTGTGAGTTAATAGTGTTATGCAACGTGGCCTCTCCGCTCGCCTTTGTTTTAACATCAAGAGAAGCGTTTTGTTTTCATTACATGTTTTATGTAATAGAATAAAAGCAGTATGTTGTGTCCTTTTGTAAGTTAAAGGAGGTGGGTCATCAAATAGCAGCTTATTTTACTTTTTATAATAAAGTCTCACATGTGGGATGAGGCCTAAAATTACAAATGAAATGGTTGTTTGATAGCTGTCTCACATGTAATTTACTAGACACTGAAACTGAGGTTATGCATTCACCTCTATCTGCTGTCCTTTATGGCCTGCATACTTAGACACGCTTATTGCTTTGATATCAAATACTTTGTATTTGTTTGTCATGATAGTGTATTCCTCCTCTGTATTCCTCCTCTTTATCAATGGTGGTGTATTGTAGTAGAATATTACAGCTGAAATCTATCTGAACAGGATTTGCATAACATGATGTAATAGGGATCAGCCTCTACAGAGAAAAACTATCTGTGTGCAGGCTAGTACTAATCAGTCATCTAGTCTTGATGTGGGAGCCCAGTTTATAACAATGTGTGGAGATTATACGTCATTAGATCCTCTGAAACTTGGCCTTTAGCTTAGCAAGAGCACTTTCCCAATGACTGTGTACAATGGCCTGTTAATCATTTGTAGTCATTTCAGCCTGTGGTGATAAATGAAGCAGTTTACTTGAACTTAATGGTTGTTTGGAAAAAAGACTTAAATGGGGAAATGTGTTGATACAGTACAGAGCTGATTACATAACGCTGCAGTTACCTTTCACGACATCCAGACATTCATGTTCTATGGGGTCGCCAGAACATGTAAATATTTGGCATTGGTATTTGACAAATGTGCAAACATGTGGTTGAATGTGTAGGTTTGTGATCAAAGCTGTTATTGGAGTCTCTGTTGAAACGTGTGTTACAGTGGAAATGTTTTTAAGAGGATTTTTGGTACATGTACCAAAAAAAAACTTCGTTATTCTTACGATTGGAGGATATGGCCAAAAGTTAATATCAGTCGATGTGGGTAACAGAAAGACAGATTTTTGTTCCTGAGGCTAGTGTTGTGGTTTTAAACTGTGTGAGCAGAGAATGATAAGCTGTAAGACATTTTACAAAGATGAGGTAGATCAAATATATGCTATATCTCCTCATTGTGTATACACAATGCATAAGAAATATTTTGGATTCTGTTAATTTGCTGTTGAAAAAATTAGTGATAGTGGTTTATTACTCAGTCCTAGGTACACTACTGGTGGTCATCAAATGTGGATTAGATGACCAAAGAGAGATGTTGCATGAAATTGGTTGCACTAGAGCAATTGTTGCACAAAATCCTCAGCAGACTGATGTTTATCACACATTTCTGACTTCTCATGAGGCAGGCTATGTTCAGTTTTTTGTTTATGGGGTGTTTTTCACATCAAGTGTTCCTGCAACTCCCCATGTGATTTACACAGTAGCCTAATTTTAGTTAGCTGGTCCATTTTCTTGTTAGAGAGCCTGAAATAACAATATGGCCTTGGTCAATGCTGTAAGTCCATAACAGATCAATTTCAATTAGGTGTAGATTTCAAAGCCAAGTGCTTTTGAAACGCCATTTATTTGGATGTGATGCAGCTCCAGTATCGTCTAAAATGCCTTTGAGGTCATTGTGAAGTGGTTGTGAGAGAGATTCTGTTTTAAAATCAGCAGCAATCATGTTGAATGTTGCAATTATGTTGGAGATTTAACCAGTTTATGTGAAGTGGTGGACCTATGGGGAAAAATCTAATCAGTGCTTGGATTACAAGCCAGGGAAAAGTCAGGAAACTCAAAAGTCTGGTTTTTAAAGTTGTTCATAGAGTAGTAAGCAGTTATGATTGTTGGTGGATGCAAAACAATAGAAAACATGACTGTTTGTTTGTCCTGATAGTTGCAGGTGTCACTCTGTGTTTGTGTGGGCTCTCTGTTAGAGCCAGTATTGTCATTCTCGTCCCTGTAGATCAGTTGAGCCAGACTCGTAAATGTCAAAATGATTGGTGTCGCCCTGTAGCTTGGCTGTGCACCAGGAGACAGCCAAGAGAATCCAATCTTGTCGCCCCAGCCAATCACTCAAAGGGGGTGGACTCCGCTTCTTTTGGTCAGTGGCCAATAAGACGCTCTCAGATAGCCATGCATGTAAATTAGTCTGATAGGGGTCCAGGCGGTGGCTTGGCTCAGAGCTGGCTCTCTGCAGACTCCAGCTGCTGCAGCCTTCTCCTCAGTAACAGGCCAAAGGCTGATCAGGCTCTGTGCAGACACTTGGGCTCAAGAAGGAGGGATGTCCGCTCTTGTGGTGCAAATAGTGGAATCACAACCAGTTTGTCTGAAGTCTGTGGCTGACCTGCCGTCTGTCTCCCGCAGAGTGAGCTCGGAGAGGAGGAAGGAGAAGTCGAGGGATGCGGCGCGATGCCGGCGCGGGAAGGAGTCGGAGGTGTTCTACGAGCTGGCCCAGCAACTGCCCCTGCCCCACAGCGTCAGCTCCAGCCTGGACAAGGCCTCCATCATGAGGCTCACCATCAGCTATCTCCGCATGAGGAAGCTGCTCACCTCTGGTCAGTATCTGTATTTGTTGTACCTGCTGGTGGACACCGTAAGCGGGTCACACCTGTATTTCTCCTCTCCAAACATCACTCATGCAGCTATTGTCGTTCTTATTGTTAGAGGAAGCTTGAGAATGTAAATCCATTAAATTTATTAGTAGGATGTTGTCACCTTTAAAATTATTTTTCAGAACTACAGGAGGAACATAGAACTCATTAAAGAGAGTGAGATAATTCGTCAGAGATGCAAGGGAAGGAAACAGTGATAGAGGATTAAACAATGAGTCAGCTGCTCTAAGAAATCCACTCCTACATACACATGCATTTACAGATAAAGATGTGTGTGTGTGTCTTGCCCTGCAAATATGTTTTTAGATGTTCATCAACAGTCTCTTTGATGATGTTCTGAGCCTGATTTCCTTTTCCTTTTTGTCTCTGTCTCTACTTTCCTCTCTCCCTCTCTGTTATCACTTCCAGATGAGCCAGTGGCAGAAGAGGAAACTGAGCTGGATATCCAGCTGAACAGCTCCTACCTTAAAGCTCTGGATGGCTTCCTCATAGTGCTGTCTGAAGATGGAGATATCATTTATCTCTCTGAGAATGTCAACAAATGCCTCGGGCTGGCACAGGTTAGTCAGATTTAATCTGCTGTTTATCTGCATAGGAAAAAACAAAGTCAAGCTAAAGCCCAAAAACGTATGCTTTCAATGTTACATTTTTATAGATATGTTTCAACAGTGGCCACATGGAAAAGTGAATACACAAATCGCTGTACATGTAAGTGGTAAGAGAACCTAAATTCTATGCTCACTCTGTCCGCTGCAGTTTGACCTGACTGGACACAGCGTGTTTGACTTTACACATCCCTGTGACCAGGAGGAGCTGCGGGAGATGCTCATCCACAGAACAGGTGAGAGACAACACCACTGAGCAGCGTCATATTATACAATACCTCGAGAAGACACACACAAGTGCTCGTCAGCAGGGAATTGAGTTCACTCTGAGCTGGCAGGTTCAGACAAGGAAGCTGTTGGGACCTTTTATTTTCTCTGGTGCGGAGGTCAGAGTGATTGCAGTGTGTGACAGCTGGTGACTCCTCTTCTTTTATTTAACCTGCAGTTGCTCACCACAGAATAAAAGCTTTAACCCTTAATGTGTCCCCTTAATGCAAATACAAAATGTTGGTAGAAGGCAAATGTTTATGATAAAACAAAGACATTGAGCCAAATGTTTGTCCACACACCAACTTTTTTTAAATGTGTCTTTCTTTCTCCTCTTGTGGGTTCAGGCTCTAAAAAGACCAAGGAGTCAAACACAGAGCGCAGCTTCTTCCTCCGAATGAAATGCACTCTGACGAGCAGGGGCCGCACTGTCAATGTCAAGTCAGCAACATGGAAGGTGAGTCACAGTAGAATCATTGAGGAAATGCATCAGCCCTAATAGTAACCATTTCTGTAAAATAGATTGGATGCCTTCTTTTGGGATTGTGGGTCATGTCATATCTTTTCGTTTATAAATTTGTTTTTATATGTAAAGATCATATGAGAAATATACAAGCAAGACAGATTATTAATAAAAAACTTCCCATTGTAAGACAAAGAAAAAAAAAGACAACAGGAATCGCCATATTGTGCCATATTGGATAATGACTTCATCATGATCTTCACAAATGCATCCATGCACAAATGTACATTTATACCATACTACTTTACATATAAATCAATATTTGACACAGATTTGCACCCACACATACACCTGTATATAGATACATATAATATCTACATATCAATATTCACACATTTATATGTTAGTATAATAAAGTAAACTTCATAGGCAGGTTATCATAATTCTCTATAATTATTAAACACACAACATTTGAGGAACTTAATTCCTTTAAGTAAATGCACTTATTTGTTCTAAACCACTGCTGACAATCCCGTCATCTCTCCCCAGGTTCTCCACTGCTCAGGTCATGTTCGTGTTTATGACCCTCACACTGAACAGACTACTAATGGACTGAAGGAGCCACCTGTCCCCTACCTGGTTTTGATCTGTGACCCCGTCCCCCACCCCTCCAACATCGAGGTCCCTCTGGACACCAAGACCTTTCTCAGCCGCCACACGATGGACATGAAGTTCACCTATTGTGATGAGAGGTTAGTGTGTTCATCAGAGGGAATTTTATACATATACACTTATTACAATCAGTTTCTTAAACCACTGGTTTTGTACTTTTCTGTGATGAGCTGTTTTCATCTGCACAGTTGTACAGAGCCACCTAGTGTTCAATGTAGATACTACAGGAGGTGATCTCTACGTTTATTTAGCGAGTCAGTGAAATAATTCATCTTCTTTGCTTCTCCAGGATCACTGAGCTCATGGGTTATGATCCAGAAGACCTTTTGAATCGTTCTGTGTACGAGTACTATCACGCTCTGGACTCTGACCATCTCACCAAGACTCACCATAACTGTAAGTATGAATCTTAGAATTTTTTTCAAACATATTCAAGCTATGCTTTTGTTGACAAACTTTTTACCATATGCCAAAATCAATATTTTAATTGTCACCTTTTGGTCTTTTTTTTTTTTTTTGCCCTTAGTGTTTGTAAAGGGCCAGGTCAGCACAGGACAATACCGGATGTTGGCTAAGAGAGGAGGCTTTGTGTGGGTGGAAACCCAAGCCACTGTCATCTACAACAACAAGAACTCCCAACCACAGTGTGTTGTCTGTGTCAACTTTGTGCTCAGGTACAGAAGAGTCACTTTCTGTTTGGTTGTTTCAAAGTTAAGAGACAGCTAATATCCACCATGATGATGTGGACAATTGTAGTTTTAGCCATAAAGAGTTTGAAATTCTGTTTCTAACTGACCTACAAGGTCCTCAGTAAACTCCATCTTACACCTGCTTAACTTTGTCTTCGTCCTACACACCAGTGGTATCCAGGAGGAGAAGCTGATCTTGTCTCTGGAGCAGACTGAGGATGTGAAGCTGGTGAAGAAAGAGCAGAAGCAGCAGCAGCAGCAGGAGGAGGAAGAAATGGTTGTAGTCGAGAGCAGCTCGCCTGACATGTCACCAACTCTGCTGAAGGAGGAAGAGGAGGAGGAAGAGGAGGAGGCAGCGAAGGAGGAGGAGGAGGCAGCCGAAAAAGGCCCAGAGCCTGATGTCATCAAACTCTTCACCCAGGCGGTCGAGGCCCGGCCACTGGCGAGCCTCTACGACCAGCTGAAGGAAAAGCCTGAGGCCCTCACCCTGCTGGCCCCGGCTGCAGGAGACACAATTATCTCCCTGGACTTTAGCTGCCCAGGTCCGTGGCACACGCTTCCCCACAAGATAAACCACAATCTTTATCTAACTGAAACCATTCTAACCACCTTCTCTCCTCAGGTACAGTTTCAGAGATGCAGCTGCTGAAGGACGTCCCTCTCTACAATGATGTAATGCTTCCCTCCTCGAGTGAGAAGCTGGCTCTGCCTCTCTCCCCCCTGCCGCCCAGCGAGCCTCTCAACACCAGAGGAGGATTCAAAAGTGAGGAATCTAAAGCTGAGAGCTATGCTCCAGCTCCGTCCACTACAATAACCTGCCACAGCTCCTCAGAGGTAAGACTCAGTGAACTGCAGTTATTTTACATTATAAACTATACACGTTTTTTGCCCATTTTCTAATATGCACTGAGACGTTAATGACCTTTGACATCTCTTCTCTTCAGGGTGACAGTCCAATGGACTTCTGTTTCCCCATGGACTCAGATATGAGCTCAGACTTCAAACTAGATTTGGTGGAGAGGCTATTTGCCATTGACACAGAGCCCAAGACCCCCTTCAACACACAGGTAATATTGTCAGGAGTCACAGTAGATTTTACTGCATTTAAATCCAGTTCATCGTGGGTCTAATACAGTGAAAACGTCTCAGTCTAAATCTGGTGTTCCTTTTTTTTCTCCCTTTAAGGCGATGGAAGACTTGGATCTGGAGATGTTAGCGCCCTACATCCCCATGGATGATGACTTCCAGCTGCGCAGTCTGACCCCAGAAGAGCCTCTGACCTGTGGACAAGTCAAGTCCCTCAAGAGTTCTCCAGTCCAAGTCACACCGGAAGTCGACAGCTACCCTAGCTCCCCATTCAGCGAAGTAGGAAGTAGCACAGCTTCCCCGGCACCACTTGAGCGTGTAAGCGCTGCTCATCTCGCCACCATCATCGCTAAGAGGTAAAGTCTCTACAACACACTATATCATTATCACCTTTTTACTTTTTCACAATAAAGTAAACATACACACAACAAATATAAAACACCTGCTACACAAAGTGACATAAAGAAAATGCCAGTCAACAACAGTATTGGCATAATGGGAGACTGCCCCTCCACCAAGAGGGTCATGGGTATAAAAGAAGGAAGAAAACAGACCCAAACAACCCCCCCTCACAAACTATGTGTGCTGCAGGACTCCACAGTTGGACCAAGAAGTCTCACTCAGAACTCTGGCGGCTCAGAACGCACAGCGCAAAAGAAAACTGGGAGACATAAGGGAGATGATTGGACAAGTAAGTTCTGAACATCCAATCATAAGTTATTAGGAACATTTTACATTTGTAGACTGTAGACTTTGTAGAGTTTTAATATCTGTTCTTGATGATTTTTTTAAGGGAAATTTGCTGGAGGAACCATTGGTGCAAGGAAAGAAGCGGAAAGCCTCCGGAAAAACAACCACCACCACCATTTTCCTGCTGCCTTCAGGTGAATAAACTAGTTTTGTGAGACTGTTGCCTAAATATAGTCATCAGGACACTCATTACTCATTTGTTTCTCTCTGTTAGACTTGACAACTTGTCTGCTGGGCAGCACGTCAGAGGACACCAGTTCTCTTATCAGCCTGCCGCAGCTCACCCGCTACGACTGCGAGGTCAACGCCCCCCTGCAGGGCCGTCAGTACCTGCTGCAGGGGGAGGAGCTGTTGCGCGCACTGGACCACGTAAACTGAGTCGATGCTTAGCCTGCTCACTGCTGGACTAGACTGGACACTACAATTATCTCCCTCACACCGTCACTCCCTTTCCAAGACCCCCGCCCGCCCCACCCATACCTGCCTCACCCACCCCCCCTTATTTAAGTATCTATATGAGTTTGAATCTAGTTTGGCTGCTGTTTGTGCACATCATGTGATATCCGCAGCATTCCACCGTGACAAACACCATAGCAGCATCTGGGTTTTGGTGCAAGGGATTCAGGCATCATGAGATGTCCACTCGTTTTTTTTTTGTTTGATTGTTTGTTTGTTACTCTCTACCGGGGAGTCTCTCAGCACACAGCGCCTCGACAGATGACCCTTTTCCAGCAGGTCATCACAGAACCTGGCGCTACTGCCAGCAGTGTATTGTAAGCTTCAGTCGCACAATTTATATTTTCTTAAAAAGAAAAATATTACCAGCAATATATATTAAGTCTTTTTAAAAGTAGTTTTAATGGGATTTGAACAATTTTATTTTTTTCTTCCCATACTTGTATGTTGTAGTACTTGTACCTACCAAGATGTCCTTAGTCGAAATGTATGAAAATATTGTTTGAATGTTATCTTCATTTAATAGCTGAGTCTTTGAGATAAATACTTTTAATTGTGTAGCAGTCCAGTACATGTCACTTTATTACTTTACTGTAAGTGTGTGTTACTGTACATATACCAGGGACATTTTAATCTGCTCAGTGGCTTCACAGCTTCGACTCGTTCTCTCAAAATGAAAACAGTTTTCTCTTCAACTTTCCTTTTTACTTCTCATCATGGAGGATAATTTTTTTCTCTCAACATGGAGTAACTTCATGTTTTTGGTTTTTACTGTGCGTGACATACTCAAAACTGTCTTTTAATCAAGTGGAATCTCAGCAATTCCCAATTTTACTTGTGTGATCATTGTCATCATAGCATTGGTGAGTTGTTTGACTTGCTCAGTTAATGATAGTCAGTTTAAGACGATTGCTCCATGACATAATGTCGTCTCTCATGCTTCTTGTTGCTGTCAAAAATTAAATGGCTTTAATAAAGTACATGGTTTCAGGTTTCATTAACTTACTTTACAAACACTGTACTTTAGGTCGTAGACACTCAAGTTACAAAAGGACACTGACTAGTTTTCTGAGTAAATACAGCCTTTTTCTAGTCTTTATAAACACTCATTGCTTTTCTATTGCACATGGGATTTAAAGGTTCAGCAGCCCAACAGCACCTCAGAATGTAGAATAGAGGAGCTTTGGCTTAAATCATCAACCTTCAGGGTTAATGTGACGACCCACTCCACCTCCTGAGCCACAGGTGCCCACGCTCTACCAAGTAAGTAGTAAAACTTTGTAGAGGTAGAAATCACGCTTTGCTCAATGTGCTGAGGAAAAACCTGAGACTAAATACTGGACTGTTTCTGCATCTAAAGATACTGGCAGGTTCACCCTGATTCAAGCTGTTAATATTTGACAAATGAACATTATAATCATTATGTGGTTCACAGCCATGTCAAGAAAACATGAAATCATTTAAGTGATACTGCAGTCGATCAGTAGTCTTTTTTCATTTGCAGTAAAATGTTTCCAAGTCTGGAGAACAGTCACACATTACCATCAGTTTTCTTCTCTTGCAAACATGAAATATTTATGTAACAATCAAATAATCTGGCCAAACAGTGGTAACAAGTGTCACTCTGTGTACTCGGGAGTCATTTGCAGTCGAAGCAGTTCGTCTCTCCTCTGCACCATCATGGTGATTTTGTCGCTGCTGCGTACGGCCTGGTAGATCTCCTCCGCCGTGTTCACCTTCACTCCATTAAGCTCCACCACCACATCTCCAGGTAGCATGCCCGCTCTGAAACAAATACGTTGTTGATGTTTAGTTTTCCAAAACTTGCAGGATAAATCACATTAATCATAATTCTGCATGTTGTGCGTTCTGACGTCTAACTGTCAACAAATTCAAAAGGTGATTAAAATACTTCATTCATGCATTTTTTGTTTTTTACATCTGCCAAAGAGGCTGTTGTCACCCCTGTCCATTTGTATTGATTGGTTTGTTTGTGAGCAACTGAAAAGATTACCACGAAACTTGGATGAAAGGATTGGGTATGGGTCAGTGAGTGCAAATCCAAGTTTGCTTTTTTCATTTTCCCAGGTCATGGATCTTGAATATTGGGCCTTGGCAGAGGTATTTTCTCTACTGAGTGTCATTCTAGTTATAAATGTGTGTAATTAAGGCTCTTCAGTGTATTAAATAAACTTCAACACTAAAACCCTGATAGATCAGAGAAGAATTTCAGGCCCAAAAACAAGAAGCACCACTCCTCCACTCACACAGAAGCTTTGTCTGATTACCTGTTGGCTGGGGAGCCTATGATGACTCTGTGAATCAGGATGCCATGTGTCACCTCAGGGAAGGACGGGTCTCTTAGCTTCAACTCAGCAATGATACTGAGGTAAAGGTAAAAAACAGAAATGTGGTTTCAGACATAACTCTGATGTAACAACACTTTTACTGCGGGACAGTTGTGAGCATGAGGCACTTACTTCGGCGTCAGCGTCAGCATCATCACACCGATGTATCGCCGCTTCATATCTGACTCATCAAACCTGGAACCTTGTAGAAGATGGACATAAACTGTGTAAAAATAAATCCTCAACACGATGGAACAGCTGGAGGCTACAGAGAACATGGAGGACCGAAAGAAGAGGATGTGGTGTCTGTTCTTACTCTTTCTTTTTGCTGCTTTATCAAGGAAACCTCTGAGGTGATCGGACGGAATAGCAAAGGAGATCCCTGCAGTGACCTTCATGGTGTTTATACCGATGACTTCACCGTCCTAAATAAGAGAAGAGGTAATACATTGAAATAAGAAGTGATTAACCTGTATTTTAATTAGCTGTCAAGGTCAAATAATGCCACTCTTAAAATAAAATAAAAAAGTAGAGACATTTATTAGGGAGTGATTTTAAAACCAAATGTTTTATCATTCTCACACTCAAGCCATCAGAGTCAACAGTTTGTAATCAACACATGATCATATCTAAACACATTAACAGATTAAATCTAACAGTGAAAATCCCTGTGCCTACAAACAAACACTGCAGTCGTCAGAACAGGTTTGCTGACGACTGCAGGATGTGAAAACTGACTCACCAGATTAATCAGGGGACCTCCAGAATTTCCAAACTGCAAAACAAATCAGTCACAGTTGACGTTAAAGGAGCATGATATGAGAAGAAGTCCCAGCAAATTCACTCAGCACGCTCATTTGTTCCTGATTCACTTTTCTACTCGTGATGTTTGTAAAAATTCCTTTTTCTTGAAATGGGTCATACGTAAACCAGAAGAGAATTACACACTGTCACTAAATGAATACAGATCCATCTATATCCCTTATACTCACATCAATGGTTGCATCTGTTTGTATGTAGTCCATGTTCGAGTTGGACAGGCCCAGCTCTTTACTGCCTCTCTGCACTGAGCTGACGATTCCCGACGTGATTGTATTCCGTAACGCAAACGGGCTTCCCATGGCCACCACGAACTCTCCCTGTCGAACGCCAGATGATTTGCCAAGCGTGAGTGTGGGTAAAGGATTCTGCAAGACAGGGGAGAGGAAAGCAGAGTTTAACAGGACATCCTCACAGCTCATGGGTCACTTACATGATCCAATCGATCATTTGACTGTCCTGCTCCAAAATACAGATGTTGACATCAGTTCTTATTTCATCAGTGCCAATAATAAACATCAACAAAAAGGCCTCTGAATAAAGATGATGACTTTATTCAAGACTTACTGGGGAGTCAAAAAGAGGACGATTCATGAGCTTTCACATGTTGTTTCCGTTCTTTAAAAAGATGCATCAGTCACAGTTTGGTTATTCTCATAAGGAAATGAGATAATAATAATCGCAAAAGCACCAGAACAAAGTCTGAATATTATCTCACAATAAAGTCATATAATGTTTAGGCACTTTTATTGCCTGCCCAGAGACTACAGAAGAAAATTTGCCTCTGTGGCAAACTTTACAGAAATGTTATTAATATACCCAGTCCCTGACAAATGAAGCAGTAAAGTTTGAAGGTATTCTGAATGTGTAATTACTAATCCTCTGAAGTTTTATTGTTTACCATTAGTTAGTAAAACCTTTATCTTGATTTTGTCACCTCTGCCAAGAAGGTTATGTTCTCTCCTGTGTCTGTTGATTTGTTGGCTGGTTTGTTTGATGGTTTATTTGTCAGCAGCATCAACAAAATCTACTAAACTGATTTCTACCAAACTTGGTTGTGGGATTGGGCCAGAAAAATCCATTCAATTTTGGTTTGGATGCGGACTATGGGGCAGACGCAGGATATATTTTTTCAATTTCTTCACTATGTTTTACTACCAATAAATAAAATAAATAATGGAAATATTTTTACAATAGGCAAAAGAACTAGAAAATCACATGTAGGATTGTTACCCAGCAGAGGTATGCACTTTACTAAGTGCCGGTCTAGTTTTACTTTCACTTTTCATTTTCTAATTCAGTCTCTGACTGTGTGTTATTGTGAGGACCTCATTCCAGCCACTAAAATGGAAGCTAATGAAGTCTCAGTAAAATAAAAACTAAACATATAGTCCCTTCAGTAGATGTTTTGTAGCTTGTGCCTACTTTTGCCGTGATTTTGATGGTGGCGATGTCTGCCACTGGATCAACGTCCTGCACGGTGGCGTTGTACATCTCTCCGTTGTTGAGCTTCACACAGACGCCCCTCTTGTTGGCCACAACGTGGGCATTGGTGACAATGAGACCATCACTGCTGATAATGAACCCAGAGCCATTTGACACTGGGACTTCTCTTCCTGAAAACGGGTGTCTGAAAAACAGAAAATACAGTTAATCTGATCCAGACTGGAACAAAACTGCATTATTTAGGTGAATCTACACAGAGAGGAGAACATTATTTTGGCATTTGACTCCAAATGCAGAGAACAAACAGGCAGCTTCAGTAAGATCAGGTATGAATGACCCAGCTAATGGCCTCCTATAATATTTTATCATGTGATTTAGTGGAGCACAAACAAAGTCACATGACCACAAACAGGGTGCTAAACAATGAATCTGAGGCTTCTATGTATTATTAAGATAATCAAATTCCCTCATTTATCAATTTCAAAGCTGTGCTCTGATTTTTGTATATCTTGAAAATAAATAAAATAACTGTGAACTCTTTCTGCACAGAATAACACATGTTCAGAAATGTTCTCATACCTGCTTCTCAGACAACTCACCTGCCAACGATTTCAATGTACACCACAGCGGGACTAGACTTCTCCACCACATCTGCAATAAAGTTGTATTTGTACCGGGGGCTGTCAGGTTTGAAGGGGGACGCACAGTGGGCTGATGGCAGGATGTGATCCACAAACCAGCTGGACACTGGCCCTCCTCTGTCTGTTTCCTCCTCCTGTGTGTCCAGCAGACCCCACAGCCCCAGAGCCACAGACACTGACCCGAGCAGAGGAGCGAACCTGCTGCTCCTCCTGTCCCAGCCAGGAGCGAACCTGTCCGGCCTCGTGTCTCTGTCTGCTCCCCTGTGGTCACATGGAGGACCAGAGGACGTCGGGCTCACTGTCCTCCCGGCCACAGAGCGAAGTCCTCGGCTCTGACACCGTGTGTTTGTCCTGAGCGCGGAGAGAAAACACCTATTGACAGCAGCAGCTGCCAT
Source organism: Paralichthys olivaceus (assembly GCF_024713975.1). Classification (NCBI taxonomy): domain Eukaryota; kingdom Metazoa; phylum Chordata; class Actinopteri; order Pleuronectiformes; family Paralichthyidae; genus Paralichthys; species Paralichthys olivaceus. Next base: position 14,484,834 of record NC_091104.1, on the reverse strand, counting down.
GTTGCATCACTTCAGACTCAGGAGTTTGTAAACAACACAACTACACTTCCTGTTTAGATGAATCTATAATCCGAACCCTCTGCTGTGAATCTCCCGCGTCGGAACTTTATATTAAACAATCAAATACAAACTCTTCTGCTGAAGTCCACGCTCCTCTAAGACTGTCCTCTAACACGTCCGTCTTAAGTCCAACCTGACAGTTCTCAGCCACTGAGTTCTGAGCATGCGCAGTACCATTCTTCTTCTTCTTTTGTCTACTCCTTCAGTACGTGTTGTAGGTGTATCACTGCCTCCCGCCGGTCAAAACGTTAATTACATCAAACACACTTTTTAGACATGGAGGAACCAGCTGCCTGTTTTAATTCCCAGATCCTTTTTCAACAGGACAATCTACATTCATCAAACTCTTACACTACTGACATGATCATCCTTATGTTTATTATATTCTCTGTAGTAAACACAGTGACCCTGATTGGTTCACACATGACTTTCATACATATTTGGTTTATCACTGAGGAAAATGCACAGTGGCAAAGCAAAGACGTTTTATAAAGCCATGTGTACATTCTTGTTATTTTGATTCATGTCCCCTTTTTCAGAGGTTCAGTGTGTGTCTTTAAGTATTTGCTCCAAATCTACTTTTGTATGTTTTGAGATATGTTTGACAACTTTGAAGTCTTATGTTCAAATTGTAACGAGCATATAAAAGTGTTAACAACCCGATGCTGATATCAAAAGTAAAAGCAGGAATATAGGCCCTGTGAGTTCTACATTATTATTAATGGTTATATTTTTCAACACCCACTGCTAAAGTAATTATTTTCTCTGCAATTTGTAAATAGATGATTTATTAATGCTGTATAGATCAATTATATGCCATTAATAAGGATGTGGGAAAACAGGTGTTGGCGCATTTTGTGGTTCTGGAAAAGATCTGCGAAAAATAAACAATAAATGGATGCATGAAGTTTGACGGACGAAGGAATCATATATATTATTGCTTTTTATGTAGAATTGTATTAATTAATTTCATAAGGATGTCACACCGGAACATTCTTCTTCTTTATTAATACGATTATTTATCATATTAGGTTTTTCTTTTTAATAATATTTATAAATGTTCTTAAATATGTTTCTATTGTTTTATGTTTTAAATGCACTTTTTTTTTTACATCATTATTCTTGTATGATTGAAAAGTGTGTCGAACCTGTACAAGCCATACATCACTCAATGAATTAATGAAAAAATAAGTTTATTTCTAAAGCAAATTTCAACCTAAATCCTTAACATAAAACATAACAGGCCAAAAACTGTTCACACTGGCGGAAATGACGTAGTTGTTGTTGGAAGTGCGTCACGGGGTTTTAGCCAAAAGCGGCAGTGGTGAGAAAATTTGAAATCTCGGGGGCTAGCCGCTAGCAGTTAGCATACGTGTCGGATGTGTAATAACCTGTGAACTCGGACGCGATGGCTTCATTTCATTATTTGCTGCAACACAAACAGCCGCGGGTTGAATCTCCCGCCAAAGTTTTCGCCAAACTTAAATCTAAAGTTCAGAGAGAAGCGATGTGCGCGAGGGAGCCGCCGCGTAGCGTCAGAGCGAAACATGGAGGAGACTTCAGCAGAGAGGAGAACTTCCGCCTGACCGAGGAGCTCAAGGAGAACCCCAATCTTCACCGCAGGGAAGTTCAAGCTCTGACCCTGTCGCCCATTTCCACTCCTCAGAAAAACTTTGGCTACTCGTTTTCAAACTGCGGCCGTGTGGAGGAAACCTCTCGCGTGGCCGAGACGGGACACGCCTTTATGTTTAGAAACGAACACACGCCATCAAAGAGAGGTTTCTTGGAGTCCACAGCCGTGTCTCACCCCCTGTCTCTGGGTAACAGAGACCCACCTCACACCTCTGATGGTGTCCCGGTGTCCAGCAGGACTCCGGCAGAGACTCAGCCAGTAGAGGGTGGCTGTGTGAGGGGTGTGTATGAGGAGGACCCCCGCCGCAGTCTCTGCTCCCCTGCCAAAATGGAATCCCCCCTGGAGAAGAGGCTCAGGAAGAGAAAGGGGGAGCAGCAGGAGTTCAGCGAGGTCAGCAGCAGAAAGGAGGCCAGGGCTGATGTTAGGAGTCAGCTACAGGAAAGGAAAACATCCACTGCCTTCATCAGTGAGGACAGCGTCCACAGCAAGAGTCGCAGGGAGGATGAGGGGGGTGTCAGAGGTTTCCCTGCTGAGATGAACCAGGCGACTCATGCCCCCTTGTTCCTACCACCAAGATCCACCGCTTTAAAACGTGAGATTATTGATGCTGCTTTGTCCTAATGGGACTCTTCTTGTGTCAAATGTTAGGGGAAGAAAATGAATGATGTCTCTTTTTGGTTTTGCTCGTTTGATCAGGTGCCTGTGTTAGGATGGAAAGATATCCTCTGATGTCGCCGGCCAAGCTGTTTGCTCACATGAAGGAGAGGGAAAACAAACGGGAGCATCCGATGGTTCACAAAGTCAGCACCAGCACCAGGGAACTCTTCAGTGAGGGTATTACATACTAGAATGTCACTCAGTAGAGCGCATTCCTCCGACGAGGCCCAACATTCCCCTCATGAAAATTTGGATCTGCACCAAATTGCACACACACATAAATATCTTCTAAAAATGTATGAATTCTGTCACCAGGATCTGTAGTTTTGGCGTCATCCTGTTAACAAAACATAACCTCCTCGGTGGAGGTAGTAGAATCATAATGTTTCTTTACGTACGTTAGGCATAGTTCTTCACATAGCTTTGTTTATATTACAACTTCTTCTTTTTCTATAGGTAATTATTTCAATCAGGCCAGAGACTCACCTCTTCCCACATCACATCACAATATGGATGAAACTGAGGACACTGCCTTTACAAGGTTTCCAGAAAGTGCGGTTCCTGACAGCCGCTCCAGAGATGAGTCAGCTGACAGCCAATCAGACTCGACAGAAAATGTCCCGATCCCTGCTGCTACGCCACAACCGGTTTTGCTTGAAGACCCGCTCGTACTTAATTCGCCAAAGATCTCCATCCCTAAGAAAAACCAGGCTGTGTTCAAGTGCAACAAATGGCCGCAGCGTACACAATTCCCAAATGTGAGTAGAAACTGGTCTAAATATACAAACAATCCTAACTTAGGTTTGAATACAGTCTTATGTTGATTGAACATGAAAAATCGGATGACTGATTTTATTTTTAGAAGACGTGCGAAAACTGTTTGTCTTCTGGACAGTTTTATTTTGCTTATCAGGCTTGTTTTTCCCTCTTTTGCAGGAGAGTGTCATTTATCTTAAGAAATGGTTCTTGAGAAATAGTCAAAAGGGCCTATTTCTTGATGGAATCCACAGGTAAGTGTTTGAATCATGAGACATTACAATTACATATTTATTAAATGCTCTATCACTATATAACCAAAATATATCATCATTGATTTTGTCATTCAACTTTCCAACACAGCCAGGAAAACGTGCCATGGAACAGTAACATCATTGTCGACAGAGTTTCTAATTCTGTGGTGAAGACCGTCTCTGGTAGGGTTTATGTTTTGGTTGGCAAGATGAACTTCAGCGTCAACTCAGGTACGTCATTTATGGGGAGAAAGAAGTTAAACATACATAAGACATCAAACCTGTGTCTATATCTATGCAGATTTTATTTATAGTATTGCTTTATTGTTTGGTTAATATCGTTTTTCTTTCCTATTTTACTTTTTGGCTGCAGGGTTTCCCAAATGGCTTATGAAGAAGTTTGTTGATGGCTTCCCTCCAAACTGGAAATCGCTTTATGAGAAGTCTCTGTCAGAGTAAGAAAGCTTATTTAATTGCAAGACACCCTTTGAAGAAGAGGCTGCATCCGTGCTTTTACAGATGCATGATGGTTTTATTTTTGCTGAGTAAAATAATCCTTTAAGATGAAATGACTGTTAAGTGGTCGGAATTGTGTTTTGCTGCAGAGAAGCGGAGAGAACCAGTGAAGGGAAATCCATCATAGCCAAGACAAGATGCGAGGCATCCTCCAATCGGTCTGCAAAGCGGAACAGACAGAAGAATTTCAAGACACGTGAGTACAAGAGAAACATATTTCCCCCAGTTTATATCCAGTCAGTCATGCTAAAGTAATTTTTCTGTTTTCTCCTGTCTTCCAGCTGAATCCTGTCCTCCTGCCCTCTCCTCTTTTTCTTCCACCAAAACCTCTCGAAGTGGTCGGGTGATAAAGCCACCTCTGGAGTATTGGAGAGGAGGGAGAGTCATTCTGGATGCACACATGAATGTTACCATTCATGAATGTTATGATACCTCCATCTGCGTTCCTGTAAGCATCTCAAGTTGAGCCCATATAGGTCACATGATAATCAAGCATGTATTTTTTTATTGGTGAGGTCCAGTTGTTATGGCGGCAATGTTTAATTCCTGTATCTCACAGGAGGTCACTACAACGGTGTCTGCGAGGAAGTCACAGAAGCCGGCCCGTGTGTTCCTGCCCTGCACTGAAGGTGAAGATAAGTGATATGATGTGGGTGTAGCACCGTGAGATAACTTATTGGTTGCAGGCAAACAAACTGTTGTCTTTGTTTCCAGGCCATAAAAAACAAAGTGAAACATCCTGCGATGAAGAGGCACCGGCACCAGCGAGGAAGGTCAAGGCTCCGCTCCGCAAACGCAACCGAGCCAAGGTCAGCCGTGATGAGAGGCCCTCTAATCCAGCTGAACCTTCTGTGGAGACGATAACAAGTCCTGAGGAGTGGTCTAGCAGAACAACGAGGTCTCATAGCAGGAGTTCACCCACTGAAAAAACGGTGAATGTGGACACTGTCCCGCAAAAGCAAAAGAAGCCTGTAAAGGCAACAACACAGAGGACGAAAAAACAGACACGTGAGACCAGCAGGTCATCAGAGAGGAGGGGTAAACAGACTCTCGCAGCAGCCCCAGAATCTCCCACTGTTCATGATGACACATCACAGCCACGGTTTCCAGGTGACGACTTTTCTTCTAAGCGAAAGAAGGAAGGTAAAGGAGTATACGGGACGACTGGAAGGAAAGGTCTCAACAAGTCGCAGCCAAGCCGAGGGTCTCAGTCGCTGCAGTCATCAGAGTCTTCTGAGGAGAGCGGGAAAGAACAGAGGAAGAGAGGCGCTGCAACGAAAAACACCAAAACAGCACAAACAAAACTTAAACAGAGCAAATGCAGCAAAATCTCACCACCAACAAAGCCGTTGCCCAAGTCGACGCATTCCAGCAGGAAACACAAGGCGAACAAAGGCAGCACAGTCGTTCCTCCAGCAGAGCAAGATGAAGACGAGTGGACTGAAGCAGAGCTCATGAAGCTGCAAGAGTATGTTATTTTTTTCTTTTCTTTGTGCAGCATTAGTGAAACACATGTCTGAATCATAACCTCATTGATGCATGTACATGTATGCATTTGTTTTCCAGGGCTGTGTCCTACTATCCGAAGCACATGTCCGGTTACTGGGCAAAGGTGGCAAAGATGGTAGAAACGCGTTCTGCAGAGGAGTGTCACAGTCAGCACACGTCCCAGGGAGCATCGCAGACGCCCGCCAAGAAAGACAAGAAACCCAGGAAGGAAAAAGTGGAGGCGCCAAAAGATCCAGGTAGAGAAATGTCCCTTTTGTTAGTAAAAGAGACAAATTAGCAGGAAGAGGTTACAGTCGTTTAGCAAAAGATGGATTGTGAACAAAGTTATACTTTAATGTATTTGACTCATATACACTTTTCTGAAAAACAATTTTCTGAAACAATTAACAAATGATTATAACAGAAGCCTAAGAAAAATAAATGGATGTAGTGAGAAGTCTGAACTTTTTATATTTAAAATCTGTAAATAAAAATATCATAAACCATCATTGTGCGTCCAGTTACAGATTGTCCTGTAATATCTGCTCGAGTGGGAACCTTAAGGAGGAAGCAGCAAGTGCGACAGTTCCTGGAGGCCATGCCCAGAGAGAATGTAGATGACGTTTTCAGCTCCGCGTACATGCAGAACAAACGCTTTGAGGTTCGTCTCTTTACCGTGATGTCAGGAGGGAGTCTCCATCTAATGATTAATGACACTATACAGGATGTGGCACTTATTGTTCTCATTTTGTCCATCTCTCTGGACAGATGCCCTCTATGTGTCCGAGTGAGGAACACGAGTTCACAATGTCGGACTTGGAGCCCCTGTCCCCCATGTCAAGGGTTTACCCTGAAGTGAAGACCCCTCAGTGTCTGCACATCACACCTGGCATGATGGGCTCTCCAGACAGGTGAATGACACTGACCACAACATGCTGGTTTGTAAAAGTTGATCAATGTAACCACCAAATATAACTTAACTTGGAATATTCTTGATTTTTAAGAGAAAATGATGACAAATACGTTTATCAGCTTCAGAAGAGGATGAAGAAAAATCAGTTCAATGTCTGCAAACAGGCTCAAACTTCAAAGGTACTAATTCACACAGGTTCACGTCTGAGATTCTTCTCTGGAAACACACGGGTTATGGTGTTGTATTGGAAAACATTCATTCATTGTTCTGTTTCTTTCAGAACTTCACACCCAAGCCATCAATGAAACGAACAATGAGACGATGTGGTAACACAGGTAGGTTTTACACAGAGTTTACACTGGTGTTATGAACTTTAGAAATTTAATTAATTTACCTTACATTGATGGGAGGCCGAACTAATAGAAACACATTACAATTCAAAAACAATGGCTCTTTTAGCAAATACCAGTTTGAAGTTTGTAATTCTGAATTGATATTGACTGGTAGAGGATTTGAACTTGTATCTTTTTGATCACTACTTTTAGAAATTAGTAGAACACATACCAGAGGCTTTAACTGAAATCAGTTTTTACTACACCTCTATTGTAACACAAGTCTTGTTGCTTAAAATAATTCCTTCATTTTCTTTTTTACCAGAAAATGACACCTTTGTCGTTTGGGAAATGTTCCCAGGAAACGACGTGGCGCTGCCTGAAAGCGGTGAGGAAGAGGACTATTATTTCTCAGACAGCAACTGATCGGAGTCTGAGCTGATGCATCATATCGTTAAATTAAAACCAGTGGATCAGTTGTGAACAGTAAAAAGTTTCAGTTTTGCTCTTCTGTCTTTCACATGAAACGGGTGGGGGAGGGATTAATGTTTGTTAAACTGTAAATATGTTGTTTAACGTCTGAGCACCAACAGTCATGTAATTATTCCTTTAATAAACATTCTTTAATTTTTAGCTTATGGTTTATTTGTGTATATTAAACAGAAGAAAACATTGTGTAAGTGGTTCACAACCTTTTCAGCTTGTGACCTCTCAAACTAAAATTGAATTACTGTTAAAATTGAAGGACTTTTAAAGACCTGAAGAATTTGTTGTATTTAACCAAAACATCTGAAATATGATTGAATAAAAAAATTTGTGCAACATACTTGTAATTTTCTTCTTATTTCTCTATCACTTTGTTACCATGCTCCCCAGCTGTGCTACTGCTGATTGTGGTTTCACACTTTAACCCAAATCTCTGGACAACATTCAGAACTTGCTGTTGCCAGATGCCTAATACAGAAGTGCAGTGGTCTGAGAGGTTTGTTGAACCCATCTGTCAAGGTGGGAGGATGAGGAGGGTCTTTCCTGAATCTACCATGGATGTCATTTAGACGATGTCTCTCTCTATGATGCACAAATTGGATTTGTACTGGATCGAACCAGGAGCATTTGTTGTTGGTCATGTTTCAGTAGAATTGGGATGAGAATCCAAATTTATATCACAAATTAAAAACTTCAAAGAATGAACACAACTCCATACTTATACGACCCACGAGGATCTTTAAATTAAACTCGCTGCAAGATCATTTTGAATTTCACTGTGGATTTCTTTCCAGAGATAAAAGATTTAGGTTGAGTATTTTATAAAATATATTGGGTTTGACCAGAGAAAGATCTTAAACGTATTTAAATAACATACTCTCAGATGTAATATTAATCTTTTAAATTTTTATTCATTGATGCTTTGTAAATTTAAAGAAGCCAAATGTAAACATGGTATATTTGTATTCTGTATAAAAACGTGTATATCTTTTACATTAAAATAATAAAATGTGACTTACATAGACAATTTACATAAAGTTATATTTGGCTCGTGTTGAAAAACAGAGATCACGTGACGACGTGTCACATGACCGCTGCGTCCTCAGGCGTGTGTGCGGCAGAGACACAGCAGCTGAGCTCAGCGGCAGCGGAGGACACGATGAACACGATGTGAGTGATGGTTTCAAACACTGTTTATTTGTCCTGGTCGTTTCCTCCGGACACACTCGGGGAATAAAAGGAAGCCAGGAAGCGTTTCCCTCTGTTAACGTAGCTTCCGTTGTGTTGTCTCAGTTTGTGATGACCTAGATCAGAACTAGCTGCTGATGCTAACATGGCAGGTTACAGTGTTCACACAACCTAAAGCTGCTGTGGCTGAGACCAACTGTCTGTTGTTGTGCAGTAAGAAAACCACACTCGTGTTTTGACGTGTGTTTCCGGTTTGTGAAGCTTTTTCTTCCACTAACATGTTGTTTTTCCTTCCAGCAGTTTGACTCTGTCCATCCCCTGGTTATTCATCTCCCTGGTCCGGTGTGGATATCTGGAATATGACCAAGATGTCCTGTGAGCAAACTAACTTTCTTATGTCTGTGTCATGTAGTGATTCATATCCATTCACTTTCTTTGTTTTTAGATACTCTGTCTTCACAGCACAAAAGTACAATGTGGGTCAATATGAAGGAGAAAGCGTTTTTTTAATACCGTTAACTGAATGATAGAATAAAAACCCTGTCAATAGCATTAACTGAATGACAGAATAAATGAAATGGTAAATGGTCTTTTCTAATCTTGATGACAACTACAGCCGTTTTGCCATACACACATTTATACTGTGCATCTATGTGCAGAGCTTTCTCTATCACACACACTCTCTTGTCTAAGGGAAAGGGGATTGAACTGACAACGTTCTGGTTAGCAGACAGACCCACTGTACCCCCTGAGCCACAGCCACCTAAATGTCAGACCAAAAACAATTGTAAATAGTATTTACTGAAGGACAAGATAAAACCATTATGAAACTGTTGGATAAATAAACTTTAAGCACTTACTGTAGGACTGGCACATGTGTTGGCGAATAGCAAATGTGTGAACTAAAGCTGTATGATCCATTTAATTGAAAAATCTGCATGAAGCCTCATTTCATTGTAGAATCTCAACAAAGTGATTGTCTGCTGAAAGTTCAACAGGTTGCCCAGCTGCTGTATCTAATCAGAAGACAGACAATTGTTGTGACACTGTTGAGAAACATGGGCGCTGCTCTGAGTGAAAGATCATGGAATGTTTTTCCTCTTTCTTCAGGATACCAGAGGACTGGAGTCATGCCGGTCGGGTTGATCCTGCCAAGCAGCTGGAGCTGACCTTTGCCCTGAAGCAGCAGAACGTTCATCTGCTGGAGGAAAAACTCCGACTGGTGTCAGACCCTGACTCGGCTCAGTATGGTAGGGTGACCTGAAGTTACTAAAAGATCAAATCTGCATGAATTTTCAAATCTACTTATTTCTACGTCTGTTTTGTTTAAAATATTCTGCAAATCACATGAATGTGATCTTAACTGCTATTAACTAAAAAGACAACTTTGAGCTTTGCCTTCTTTTCTGACAGTTTCTTCTCTGAACTCCACAGGTAAATACCTCACCCTGGAGGAAGTCGCGTCCCTCGTGCGTCCGTCTGAAGTGACCCACAAGGTGGTGCGTCACTGGCTGCAGAGTCATGGGATTACAAACTGCCTGACTGTTAGAACTCAGGATTTTTTGCAGTGCACGATGACTGCAGAGTAAGCATCTTTTCTTCTGCTTACCTAACAATGTGTTTCACTTGCTCTTGACACAGTTACAAGACAAAAAGGCTTTTCTGCTTCTGCACTCTCTGTGTGTGAATCATGCAGAGGCCGTGCTCTTCTCCTGAGGTTCTTCCTCTTTCTGTGGTTTCATGGTTGAAATCAAAATAAGTTTGTGCTTCAGACTTTTGCAATTCTGACCCTAAACCAAAGCAATGTTTCGACACCAGGATGTCTGCACAATTAGGTCTGGACATTTTCTGGAGCATTCTCACATATGAAGAACACAGCAGGAGAATATTTGGGTCAGGTGTTTTCACAGCGACAGGAAAATCTCCAGCGTTTTCCTGGAGATTTTCAGACAAGGGGTGGCGACTGGGTAGAGCATGCAGGAGGCAGCACATGACTTATACATTCTGCTGCAGAGATGACATGTTTTTCTTTTACAGCACATTTAAACAGGTGATTGGCCTAATTCACCAAAAGCTCTTAAATCTTGTTGTCTTCCAAGTTGACATCTTTGTCGGCATCTTCTGTCTGATGTATTCTCACATGGGCTCACTTGTTGTGTATGTGTGCATGTTGTAGGAGTGAATAGTAAATAATAATAGTTTTCATGTGGTTGGTGTATTTAGAGTTGCAGAGACTTTGCTTCCAGGAAGCAGGTTCCATCGTTACGTCAGAAAAGGACAATCTCTTGTGAGGTCGTCGGCTCCGTACTCTGTTCACGATGATATTCACCAGCACCTTGACTTTGGTGAGGAGCATTTCTTCAACTGTAAAACATTTGTGTGTAATCTAGAATCTTTGTATATTTAGATGAGAAGATGCTATTATTGAGAGCAAACGTCACTGGATGGACTGACTTCTTTTCCTTTCCACAGTTGGAGGGCTTCATCGCCTCCCTCCCAAAGGACAGGACCTCAGTAAACGGCCGTCTGTGGGAGGGGTCCACCTGGGAGTTACTCCTGCCATCTTGAGAGCTTGCTATAACCTCACAGCAGCTGATGTGGGAACAGGTCAGAACAACAGCCAGGCTGTGGCTCAGGTATGTCCTGCTCATCCTCTGCTCGAGTGTTAAACATGCACGAATTGGTCCAGACATATAAAGCTCACAACAACTGTCTCACTTTGGTATTTCATGTTTGTCTCTGTTAGTTCTTGGAGCAGTATTATCACCCTGCAGACCTGACTGAGTTCATGAGCGTGTTTGGAAGAGGCTTCCAGCATCTGTCTCACGTGGATCGAGTTGTAGGCACCCAAGGAAGAGGCAAGGCCGGCATAGAGGCCAGTCTGGATGTAGAGTACATCATGAGCACGGGGGCGAACATCTCCACGTGGGTCTTCACCAACCCAGGTGTGTAGGAGAGGCTGCGTGTGCATCTTGTCCCATTTTCACACAGAAGTGAAATATCAGTATTTACTCATCCTCCCTCAGGCCGTCATGAGTCTCAGGAGCCGTTCCTCCAGTGGATGGTCCTGCTCAGCAACATGTCTGGTCTGCCCTGGGTTCACACAATCAGCTATGGTGATGATGAAGACAGCCTGTCTACTGCCTACATGATGCGCATCAACACAGAGTTCATGAAGGCTGGTGTCAGGGGGATCTCTCTGCTCTTTGCTTCAGGTCAGTGATTTGTGGCTGTAAAGAGTAAAAATCTAATTGTGTCATTTTTTCTCACTCATCTTACATCGGTTGTTGTTTCTAGTTTCCTCCGCCAAGGAGATATGTTTGCACCCCTGCATTTGTTGATTGGTTTGTTTGCTGGGTATATTTCATGTATATTTATGAGGCTGATATTCATGAGTGTGAGCAATTTGGTGCAGATCCAAATTAAAAATCCAGATCTAGTGTATTTAAATGCAGCTTCATTAGTAGACTGCAAACTGTCTGGTTTTGTTTTTAATCCATATGATCAGATCATTGACGAACCGGTTCCTGTGTTCGCTGGTACGAGACACTGTTCCAAAATATGAGGAACTTAAGCTGTAAAGGCAGCTGATGTTACAAAAGTGAAATGGCCTTGGTCCTTTTGGGAAGTGTTTCCTTTCTGTGGCTTTGTCATTATATTACTTTCTCATCCTCTCCCTCCCATGATGGCGTCGTCTTACTCTTTGCCATAACTAACAACAGAAATCAAACACAATAAGATGAATATGAATACATGTTGCACCACCTTGTTTCACGTTCAGGTGACAGTGGTGCTGGCTGTAAACATTTGGGAGACCAAAACTCCTTCAGGCCCAGTTTCCCAGCCTCAAGGTAAATCTCATCAACTAGAACTCGACCTGGTCTACTTTCTTTTTTTATTATTCATATCAGAATCTACAAATACATAAAATATGAAGTTTAAGAAAATGAAAAACTGGACAAAAATGTAGCCTTGAAAATGTTTATAAAATCTACCAAACATCTAATGCTTCCAATCCTGTTTCTTGTTCTCAGCCCGTATGTTACTACAGTTGGAGGAACCTCATTCAAGAACCCATTCAAGCTCTCATATGAGGTCACAGATTACATCAGTGGAGGAGGCTTCAGCAACGTCTTCAAGATGCCCGACTACCAGGTACTAAATCACTAGCTTTTTTAATGCTATGCTCTTACAGGCTGTGTGGTTTATGTTGTGTATTTGTGTTCCCACAGGTCAGTGCAGTGGAGGGGTATCTAAAGACTGCAGCAGCAACCCTTCCTCCTCCTTTATACTACAACATCAGCGGCAGGGCCTATCCAGACATGGCTGCCCTGTCTGATAATTACTGGGTGGTCATCAACAGAGTGCCTGTCCCATGGGTGTCTGGCACCTCGGTAAAAACACATCACACTGTTACAGAACAGAGAATTGACAGAGAGGTTCAATGTGTACAGCCGTAACTATGCTGTGTCCATAGCTTGTTCACGTCTCTCATGTGTTGATCGCTCCTCCAGGCGTCGACCCCGGTGGTCGGAGGTATGTTGTCTCTCATCAATGATCAGCGACTGCTGAAGGGCCTGCCTGTCCTGGGCTTCCTCAACCCTCGCCTCTACAAGCTCAAGGGACAGGCCCTTTTCGATGTAAGTTATTACTGTAGTAAAGTGTGTGTATATTTATATATGTAAATATATATATAAATATATATATATATATAAATATATTCTCATTATACATGAAAAACATGAACACAGTTTATGTTTTTCATTAACGTGGCTACAGAAAATGTCCCCACAGTGAGATCTGCCTTATTTTGCAGCCTCTTTGTGCAAGGAGATACATTTTCAACCAAAGCAACTGCCCACATACTTCTATTCATCCTTTATGTTGGCAGAGAGATTCTGACAACAACAAGCATGTTGACCGTGGAGGAGGTTGTGATAATGTTCTTCTTAAAAACAAAAAAAGGCAAAGGTTTTTCTCTGAGCCCTAAGTTACATCAGATGCCTGTCATTTCTTACCAACTCGCAAAAGTCTCTCCTCAAAAAGTTAAGACATTGTTGAAATTCCAGTCGACTCACTGGAATTGCACACAAACACAAACACATTCGGTATTCGATATTTCTAAGCTTTCAGAAGACTTGCACAAGTCGGACTAAATGAACACAGCGTACGAACAAAAGGCTCCGCTCATTTCCGTATATGTTTCTGAAGTTAAGCATGTCTTGATTTATCTTATTCAGTGAGGCATTTTGTTTAAAAGATGAAAACCTTTCTTGCAGCACATTTTGTGCTCATGTTTTGGTCACTACATGTTTTGCTGTCTTATCGCCAGGTGACTGAAGGCTGTCACCTGAGCTGTCTGGATGAGCAAGTTCAGGGGCAAGGTTTCTGTGCTGCTCCGTCGTGGGACCCTGTTACAGGCTGGGGGACGCCAAACTACCCTGAACTGCTGGCTGCCCTGCTGGCTGAGTGAGCAGTTCATGAGAGCAGGTACTGAACTCACATCCAGACTCTTGACCAGGTGCCTGATGCCAAAGATTGCAGGGTGTAACGGAGGGAAAGTACGCCCATCGCTTTGGACTTTTTTGTCATTTTTCCCCCTTAAGGTTAATTTTTTTTTTTAATAATCACTTTTATCAAATTAAGGATTCACAACTCCTGCATCAATGTATTCATTTTCCTTAAAAGGCTTAAAGCTGTTGCCTTGGACATTTTTAGGTCAGGGATGGTGTTTAGTTTTTTTAATGCTTCACTGCAGTTTCTGCGGTTGAGTGTATTTTAACTGACCCAGATTTCTCAGTGAAACAAACCTGCAGGCAGATGCTTGTTCACAACAATCTTAGGCTTTAAATTCATGCTACTAGATTCACAGCAATAGGTTTTCTGCTGGGCACCATACATAAAGCCTAAATAAATGATGATTAAACTGAAATACACACATCAGTTTCCTGTAAATTAAGTTTTTTTTTTTTTAGATTAAGTGTTTGTTCTATGTCAATCAAATCTATATATAACGGGTGCAAAGATTTTTCATATAAATAGACACAGATTTGGTTTTTAGTTCATGTAACTTCTGTTTTGCCATGTTACTCTGCAGGGATAAGCCAGTTTCAAATTTCATTTCACAAAATTATTAGCTCTGCATGTAATTCTAAAACAGTAAATTTTGTATTTGCACTGTTAAGGGAACATACTTCATGTTAGGACTTACAGGACCTTTTTAAAACTTGATTTTACTTTCACTTGTATACAACACGTGGGTTCTAATGATTCAGCAGTTCTGACCACCAGCATTGTTGCACTCATTTAAAAAAAATCTTTTAATCCTGAAATCAGATGTATTTAATGTGGGAGACTGACTGCACTCTTATTTGAGAATAAAGGAATTTATTAAAGTGGATTTATCTCTTGTAAATGTCAGTTGAGCCTGAGTTAAGTGAAAACTGATCTGGATGCTGGAGTTTTTCTACCAGAGGCCTGAAGAATGTTAAACAGAAATTAAATTATTAAATTTAAAAGAAAACATTTCAATGCAAGTTCTGATGTTCCCTCCAATTTCTAGAAATAATTAAAGTGACAATGTGTTAAAATTCATCCAGACAGATGCAAGATGTCACTTTGAAGCTGCTAAACTTGTTTTAAAAAATGTCAACTGTATATTTGCAGTACACTGAAGAAATAAAGATTTGAGAATATGTTTCTGCTTCCTTGATTTGTTTTCCATTAACAAAAAGAGGAAATGCAAAGTAAAGTGGTGGGGAAACACATTCTGTCAACATTTAACTGTAAATCAGATCAGACTTTATTGGCTGTTTGTTTAAAATGTTAAATTCGTATTGTATAAATAGTTTGTAGCCTTTTTGAAAAGGAAAAACATACCTTATTCCAATATCCTTACCACAGTTCCTTCAAACACTCCAGGCTGTCTCTAGACTGCAGTTATTAAAATAGTAAATATTATGAACAATTTATGAATATGTCTGAGATTCAATTGTGACCTATATACAGTCTATGGTTGTGACAGGACAAATAAGGCTTTTTGTATTTGTAGTGCAAGGGGAAAAAACATTTTTAATCAGTGATGACTATTGAAAATTACATGGCTATTATCTACATGATTCTGATATTGCGTACAAAACGAAAATATGCAAAGACCACCCAGTCCACCCTTGAAACACACTCACATAAAGGGAAAAGGGGCAGGTAAAACAAACCGGGACAATCTTACTACACACGTTACCACGGAGCTTATGTCAAACAGTGTACAATATGCACACTCAGGGAGAAGTACAAAATTGAAAAGGTGTCGTTGCTAAGGATCGATGCAAATTTGATTTGTATTGCAAAAACCTTTTTATCTTGTTGTGTTAAGGTATAAATAAGTTTTTAGGTGCAGATCCATGAATTAACATCTTCACAAGAAGAAAACCATAAATTCTTCCATCCAGGTAGCGCCATGGTTGAGCAGGAGGCCTGAGGGAGTTGGGATTCTCACAATTTCCTTGTTCAAACCCTCCACGTGTATATCAAAAAGTTTGAGAAAAGGTCATTTCTCGGTTCAAACCTTTATCTAGGGACGATACAAAGGGGACTTCTTATGTCATAAAGCAGGCCACGGGACATTAGTCAGTCTGTCAAGGAGCAGAGTTGCAGGTCAGATCCTCTGGTGTGTGCTCACGCTGTCGTCGTCAGCCTAGTTCACTGGTTGTTTTTGGCTTTGGCATGTGTGAGGATGTGAGACTTCAGGTTGGTTGACTGGGCAAATTTTTTGTTGCAGCCGTCAAAAGGGCACACGTACGGCCGATCTCCAGTGTGAATACGCACATGTGTGCGCAAGTTAAAGTCCAGAGAGAAGCGTTTGCCACAGCCCTCAAATGTGCACTAGAGACGAGAGGGAGAGACAAAGTTAACGCTGTTGTGTCTCAGCTTTGATCACAGAGAAACTGGTATCACTTTTCAATTGTATGCTGTATTTGAGATGGTTATAACAAGATTTTTTATAACAGCACAAGCAGCTTAACTTGCATACAAAAATTGAAAGAACTGACCTGGAAAGGTTTCTCTCCCGTGTGAACAAGTTGATGCCTCTTCAGTTTTGAACTTTCCACAAAGGCTTTGCCACATTCGGCACAGACGTGTACGCGAGGCCCGTGGGTATGCAAGTGCTTCCTCATCGCTGAGTTGTCCCTGAACATCTTGGTACATCCCTGAGAGGGGGATAAAACAGATAGAATGTATCCCTCCGGACGTGTTCACCTGACAGGTGCTCATGTCAGTGTAGAAGGCTGATATGCTCCTTATACCAATGAATAAATACTGCATGTTCTCAATATAGTAATCAATAATAAATACATACAACGGTGTGCGATGCTGTTTGTCTATTTAAAATTCAGTTTTTCAACACCATATATAACAAACACAACAGTGCACTCACTTTGTGTGGACAAGCTATCGTCCTGGGTGCATCGTCTTCTTTTACTTTTCTTGGCTTCATTCTGCAAAAGACGTAAACATGACAATGTTATGGATGATGATTGAGACAATTGTCAACATTCCTGAAAAACTGATTTGATTAACATTAATTTAAATCACTTTGTAAAACCTCAGTTTTCAACTCCTTCTCTCAATATGTCCTATTTTCTGTTAATAAAACTTTTGTATGAATACACTTGCTATTATTATTATTATCATTGGTATCATCATTACAGTCCAGTGAATTTGCCTTGAGGGAACATAATCGTCAGTTTTACCACGTACCGTGCAAACTCTGCCAGCTGTTTGGGGTCTGACAGGTCGATGCCTGGGATGCCTCCTGGAGGAAGCTTCTTCCCGGTCATGTACTCTGAATAATCTGGAGGTGAGTTCTCTCCTGCGATTTGTTCTTCATGGTCTATGTCCTTCTTGTCGTCTGAATGAGACGGACAGAACAAAAGGAACTTATTAAATACATTTAGAGCTAAATGTCTTATAACGTCTGATCAACCCATTTGATCACCCTTTACTGTTACCATTTTACTACTGATAAAAGTTTTGACTTTTGTTTCATTAAAATGATTCTATCTAAAAAGATTCTCAAAAATAATCAGGCAAAACTAATCAAACACTGAACAGTATTCCTACAAAAAGAGTAAACCTCAAGCATAAGTAGTTTATAAAAATATGTATTAAAGTACACATTGTAAACATAGCCACCAAATGGGTTGTTTCTTAAAAACTTTCTGTTTACTCCACACCTAATTACAGAAAATACACATGGAGATGTAAACCGAATCCTGTCTTGTTCGATTTATAATTCATAGACATCGTTCTCAATCACTAAACCACTTGGCGTACTCACAACTCTTATACAGGTAATCATAATTAAAAATGTATATATATGTATAAATACAATTAAAAAGAAATAAAGGTGCTTATCTGTCTGGTTTCAAATGAAGTCTTGCAGTTTAATTTTTTCCCCACAATAATTTTTTTATTTTTTACCCTGTGTCTCCATTGCATTATGTTGGGGGGCTGTGGCTTAGACCAGGAGATTGGAATCACTGTCTTTGGTATTAAGATTGTGGTTCTTTTAGCAAATATAGTGGGAAAATGATAAATGTATCATTCACTTTTTTGAAACATTAAGGGGATTAAGTGTTTTATATCTTATCACATACTTTTTTTTTATGTCTGCCCCCAAATTACACCACACATCTGTGCAGGAGACCTCTGAGGTCACTAGGAAGTGATCTGCTCTGGTCACACATGCAACACAGCTCTGGAACCAACTGCATGATGGTCTTAGCAACGCTTCATCCAATGCATCTATAAAACCAGATTTAAAAATGATTGGTGCCTTTGATTAAACTATTTTACAAAGTCATACCATCACCATTTTATATATTTGACACATTATTACCCATTATATAATTTGTGCATATACCTCGACAAAATTAAATATAATTTATATATATTAAAGAACAGCACTCGGAATGAGGGGATCTACTTAGTTTAAAATCATTATCCACTTTTCTTGTGTAAATACATATAAAAAATGCAAATTCAAATAAAATGTATTAGTTTATATTGTAATTAGATGAATATGAATTTTAAACTGCACTATGTTTTATACAGCCACAGATATAAAAAGGAAATAACCGTCTGTGTACACCTCGTCAGAATGAAATCATATATTCCGTGGCTGAAGAGCAGCACTGCGATGAGAGGAAACATTTACTTTAAACACATCACCCACTTTACCTTACTTCATTATACTCAAAAACTAAACTAGCTGTGGTGCGTTTACTGCCTCGGTGGTGTAAAGTATGAGCGGTTCCTGAAGGCACCACCTCGGGCCGCTCAGTAGAAGTGAACTGCGCCACAGCGGCCTCCTCCTCGCGGATCCAGCTGCACCCGCTCCCACACTAGCCGCCATCTTCGTCGGCCAAATAAACGCCATTTTTTCGGGCCGCCATACTTTCTCGACCGGGGAAATATGGCGGCGCCCATCGACACATAAAACATGGCTTCCCATAAAAACAAAAACATTCCAAATGGGGTTTTAAGTGGTTCGGAGCGGGGGAATCGTCCGCACTTTGGCGGAGCACAAGGCCCCGGCCGGGCCCCGTCGCACGGCGAACACACTGCGAACAAAGCGAAGCAGGAATTCACTCCGGACTCTGAACTTACCCGATGCCCACATAGTGACGGAAAACTCCCCCTCAAGAGTCTTGATCTGGACCTGCTTCTGCTCCCACTTTCGGCCCATCTCTCCCCCGCTCAGGTAGCTCTTTTTGCCCGCTTTCTTGCCGCTGCCAGCCCTCTTCATCCGGCCCGAGCTCTTCCCGGCCACAGTGACCAGCGTCTGCTCGATGTAGTCCTCCTCCACGGCGGGCACTGGGATGAGGATCTGATCCTCGAACCCGTCCTCCGTGTGCAGCTCGGAGTCATCCTCTCCCACCACCTCCTCCCTGGTCTGCACTAAAATCACCTCCTGGTGCGGGTGGATCGAGTCCGGATCGTCCAGCGGCTGTAACGCAATCATCGGCTGGTGTTCGCCGTCATCTCCAACTATTGTTGTCTCGATTGTCTCTACTTCGATTTCGTGTAATTCCACTATTTCCGCAGGCATCTCCGACCCGTCCGTCTCTATGTACAGGGTGTCCCCCGACGCCATGTTTATTATGGTGTTTCCTCCTGTTTAAGTGCTGTTTTGTTTCCAGTGTTTCTCCTCGCAGCCTTCCTCCTCCCTCTCCGTCAACAACTCCACTCCTCTCAACTCTCGTCGCCACAATGCTCCACATATCAAGTCTCGCGTGATTTGGGACCAGGGGACTGTTGAACTGAGCAGGAAGTCAAGATTCAAGGGTTTGTTGTCATATGCACAACAATTACATTTAGAAGTTGCTGGCAATGAAATGCTTGAGTCCCAGGCTCAGAAATTATACAAGAAAAAAAAAAAAAAGAATATAAAATATAAAAAATGAAATAGAATATATGAATTAAAAAAGTACTGCAACTATTGTAAAGTGCAGAGAGACAAATTATGGCAGATGGGAGGAGTTTAAAAGTCTTATGGCCTGGGGGATGAAACTGTCTCTGAGCCTGGTGGTGCGGGCCCGGATGCTGGGTTACTGTTGGCCAGATGGCAGCAGGCAGAACAGTTTGTGGTTTGGGTGATCGGGGTCTTTAATGATCTGGTTGCTCTTCTTCCTACACCGCTGGGTGTAGAGGTCCTCCATGGATGGCAGCTCCGTCCTGGTAATATGTTAAGCAGATTCAAAGAGAAATACATGCTTATTTATTTATGAGGTAAAATCCACATTTTCACATGGTCATATTAATCATAATATATATTAATGCTTCAAAATAACATGTCTGAAAACTTAAAAGTGATGTAAATAAAGACAAACAATTGCAATACTTTATTTTTAATACATAATTGTAAATTAAAGTGTTTTGATATTAAAAGTTGTATTTCTAAGTCGATGAATTAATTGTGTGGTCTATATAATGTCAGAAAATCGATAAAGTGCAATACTAATTTCTCAGTCAAATGCAACATGTTCATATCACTGCTTTACACTGAACAAAGATATAAAAAACAGATCATATTCAGTTGATATTATTCAAAGGAGAAACAAAGGAACAAGCCTCTTGGCTTCTTTTTCTTGAGAATAAAATCGATTGTTGATCAAAATGAATCAATACTACGGCTTGGTGATACATAATATATAACATTATAAATCTGACGTAGATCAATTATGTGTTATACCTCCTCACTGTGCTTGCACAAAACATAAGCAATATATTAATACATATCGAGTCTTAGTTATATTGCTATTGATAAACGTTATATTTCGATAATTATTCATTCTGTTTCGTTGCCAAACTCTAATCAAACTTGACAGTTTAGAATTTTTTATCCTGAAGAGACACAACACTTTTGTGAGAGTAAGCCATCGTAGCAGGTACTTCACTGTATCCGTAGTTGTCAGGGGGGAAGGTTCAACACAAGTGGTGTCACTTAAAGTAATTCCACTAATATTTAACATATCTTACATAGTTAAAATACATAAAACAGTAAACACGTGCTGGATACTGGTAAAACAAACAAACACATAACTTGCTGATCTTGTCAATAAACACAGTGTATAGAGAGAGTATTTTCTTTTCTTCATCACACACACACACACACACACACACACACACACACACACACACACACACACACACACACACACATTGTCACACTCACCTGTACCTCCCTCTTCTTACAGGGAGGGGCGGGGCTTATTCTAACACCTTGACACACCTTTATCCTTGCAGCCAGTGTGAGTGGGTGTGGCCCGGATACTGTGAAGGTTTGATGACACAACGCCTCACAGCCTCACACACACTCTCACACACACACACTCACAGAGGAGAAGCCATGGGGAAGACAGGTGGAAGAGGAGACTTTGAATGGGTCTACAACGATCAGCCGCACACGTCCAGGAGAAAAGAGATACTGGGTAAGAACATGAAGCACAATCCAACATCACTGAGAGAAGAGAGAGACATGCTGAGTTTCTGCTTAGCTTGAGTAGTAAGTTGGACTGTATGTGTGTGTGTGTGTGTGTGTGTGCGCGCGTGTGTGCGGGGTGTGTGTGTGTCTCACTATAAGATCGCAGCCGGTTAAACCTGTTTACTAGCCGTTGGTAAACTCTGTCCACAATGGATGCAGTGGAAGAGCAGAAACAGACAGTGGAATAAATCACACACACACACACACACACACACACCAATGTGGGTTACATATTACCGAGTACAATTAAACTAATCTATTAGTGCAAGTAGAAATATTCTCATAGGACAGTATATTTTTAAGTATGAAAAATTGGATGTAAATCAATTTACATTTCAAAGAATGTCCATTAACTTCGTTGCATTAATATTTTCATGTTTCTTTTGAAATTTAAGTCTCTTCCTACTAGAAAGAGACTGTAGATACTTTAAAAAATAATCATGCTAAAACCGTTGATTTTATGTAATCAAATTACATATTCATCCAACTTTACATGTCATGTGTTACTTTACATAAGCAATGTAAAGGGTCACATTCAATGGAGAGTTTTCATTCATGTTGAGTTAGTGCGAATCAAATGATTTGATGAAATAAAATTAAATGTGTACGTAAATATATATATATATATGTATATATATTGAACACGTGTTATGTGTAAGCTCAAGTTTATTTAATCAAAGTTGTGTATATATATATATATATATATATATATACACATTTAACTCAAGTTTTTATGTATAAGTTTAAGTTTATTTAATCAAACTTATACAAATATATTCATTAAACACCAGTTTAATGTCAAAGTTAAACTTGTATGTAAACATATATGTTAAACAAAAGTTCTATGTATGAGTTTAATTTTATTTAGTCGAATCATTCTGGAGTTATTTGGTTTATTGACACCAACAGAACATGATAGAAACTCTTCATTAAATCTGACCCTTTACATTGAACTTGTGCAATAAAGTTACATGGAAATGTAAGACGTAATAAAGTCAACGTTTTAGGGATAATTATTATTTCAGGTGTAGTGTCTCTGTCTCTGTTGCTTGAAATGTTTCACACAAGGCCTGAACCTGTTGACTTTTGTGTAAACCAGCCCCCTGCCCCTCTGCTCTGGTCTTCTCTTTTCACTCTGTGACTTTCTGTTGATAGCAGGTGCAGCTGACAATGCCTCTGGTCTCGCTAGGTAACGAGACACATTCTCTGCTCATGACAAACACAGAGACACAATGGCATGCATCAAGTGAGGACAGAGGCTTTGTTAAGAGTCAGGGGATCTGGGTAGATCCCTGAGACAAATAATCCTTCTTCTTTATGGAAAAGAGGATATTTATATTATCATCCTTCATATTTTCTTACTTCATTTCAAGGATATGAAATCCCTATGGAAAAACAGGCACTTTTTACTATTTGATCCATCATGTCATTCAGTATAAAAACTTTCTTAAGCTGTTGATGTATATTTGATCCCGGCTTTGTCCATCAGTCGCATGATTGCTCTGGTGTGAAAGAAGGGTCCAGAGGGTGAATAGATGTTTGACACCACCAGGCCTTGAATTATTAAAGCATTTGTTTGTTTTAATCACCCTCTGCCTCGCCCTCAGAGGCGAGAATGTCAAAGGTCACACGCTTTCACATCATCCTGTGGCGTGTTTTGATTGACAGGCGGTTTCATGAATTTAATGGCTCGTTATCTGATGAGTGCGGTGTCGGCTCGACATATTCTGTACTCAGGAGAAGAACGTTGAAAATGATTTGGTTCCTGTTACCTTGCATTAGGATCGTCCGTGCTAAGCTTTTCTGGAAAACTTTAGCTTTGTGTTTTAATGGACGCTTTGTAGGACGCAGCTGATTCTCAGATTGGTTCCTGGTTGAAACCTGAGGCTGAAACCTGAGTATGGTACAGTATGTGAATAAAATGACTTGTTTTCTCTGTGACATGGACATTGTCATCCAGTGATGGCTCTGCAGCTTTAAGCAGTTTCAACAATTTCTTTTATGGTGTCTGGTTATTGATTTAACTTTGTGTGCTTTGCGTAAGCTGTGAAACCATCGGAGTAAATGATAAAATGACATGAGGACCTGATGCATGAGATGAAATGTTCCTGCAGAATAAAAAACTGACCTTCTCACAGCAAATATTGTTTTAAAAGTTTAACTGAATAAAGAGGGTGTGGACGGTAAAGGGGAGAGCCACATGTTGCAGAGAAGTCATAACGTCTGGTGATGCTGTCCTTTAGTTGCTAGGTGACTCCAATTTGCATCAGGTCATTTACAAATGAGCTGAAAGCAAAGAGGCATACATTCAAAACACATCCTGTATGAGCAGATTGTGTTGTAAAGATCTTTCGAGTTCGTATCTCTCAGAGTTTCATGTCCCTCAGCAAAACAACACCTCTGCCAATTAAAAGTGACTTTTGTCAGCAGGCTACTCCCAGGAGAAGCACTCGCACCTCACAGCATGCTTGATTGTGTTATTTGAGATTCAAAGTGTCGAGTCACAGCGCAACAAAATGATACATACACCTACAAACACAATAAACATACATACATACCACTTTCTCTGCTGTATGATAGATACTTTGCTTCTTTTAATTTCTATGTAGCCTTTACATAACTTCCACTTTTTCATTTGGTTACCTCTACTGCCTTCTTTTTAACCCTCTACCTTTTTTCGGAACCTTTAATTGCTCTGACTACTTCCCTTTTTTTCTGCTATCTTTGACTCTCCAACCATGCCCAATTTCATCCCTCTTCTTCCTGCCTCTCTCTCCTAAGCCAAATATCCAGAGATCAAGTCCCTGATGGGTCCGGACCCCCAGCTGAAGTGGGTGGTATCAGGCATGGTCCTAACCCAGCTCCTGGCCTGCTACCTGGTCCACACCCTCTCCTGGAAGTGGATCTTCTTCTGGGCTTACGCCTTTGGAGGCTGCATCAACCACTCTCTGACTCTAGCCATCCACGACATCTCTCACAACGTGGCCTTTGGCAACAAGCTGGCCAAGTGGAACCGCTGGTTCGCCATGTGGGCCAACCTGCCCATCGGCCTGCCCTACTCCGCCTCCTTCAAGAAGTATCACATCGACCACCATCGCTATCTGGGAGTCGACCAGCTGGATGTAGACATCCCCACAGACTTAGAGGGATGGTTCTTCTGCACCCCAGCCAGGAAGGTCCTGTGGCTCTTCCTCCAGCCGCTTTTTTACGCCCTGCGCCCGTTGCTGGTCAATCCTAAACCAGTGGGTCAGCTGGAGATCCAGAACGCGGTGGTGCAGCTCGTGGCAGATTTAATCATCTATTATCTATGGGGGCTGAAGCCCATCGTTTACCTCATTGCAGGATCCATCCTGTGTATGGGACTGCATCCTATCTCTGGACATTTCATAGCTGAGCATTACATGTTCCTGAAGGGGCACGAGACCTATTCTTACTATGGACCACTGAACTTGATCACCTTCAATGTGGGCTATCACATGGAGCACCACGACTTCCCCAGCATACCTGGCAGTAAATTACCTCAGGTGAGCTGATGCTACTGTGATAAATCATGACTGTACAATTACCAAAGGTCAGGCCATTTGTTTACCCTCCCTGAGGCTATTATTAGTCCAGCGTTACAACACAACATCTCCTCCAGGCGTTTGCAGATAAGACAGGCCTCTGTCAGAGTCTAAACAAAAAAAGGTATCAGCACAAGCTGAACCCCACATGTCACATTCTCTTCTATAGACTGCAGATACGAATCAAATGAAAAACACAGGTTATGTATCTGGATGAGGGGATTCAAGGGAATCCAGTTTGGAAATTGAGTTATGTTTGTTTCTAACAGAGTTGATATTGCTTTAGTTTGTCTGTGTTTAGAAAAAAATGACTTTTATACAATCAAGGGGATATACAGTATTTTCATGATTTTGTTTTAAGTTACACAGAAAAATACACAAAAGGCTCCTGCTCAACAAAGCAGTAAAATGTCTGCCTCAGTCAGCTTTTATCTGATTTTCTTAGGGAAATAAGGTGTGACGTTGAACTAAAATGGCACAGAGTAGAGTGCACACCCCCACCAAGGCCCAAACCACCTTCTAGATTTTTATTTGGCTCTGCACCAAATTGCACACACTCACAAATATCAGTTCCCTAAATGTGCTGGATTATTTATTATCGAGATTCATAAGTTATTCGAAGAAGAAATCAAGGGAAAGGTTACCCAATGCTCTCTCTCACAATGTTTAAGACAGTGAAAAAGGCTTTGACAGGACCCACACTTCATGTTTTCACCAAATTTCTGTCCAGTATATTTCATGTAATGCTGCATCCTTATCCTACTCTAACCTCTTATTCTCACGAATTGTCTTTCATGTATTTGTTGTATGCAGGTCAAGAAAATCGCAGCAGAGTATTACAACTCCCTGCCTCAACACACTTCCTGGACCCGGGTATTATGGGACTTTGTGTTCGATGACAGCATCGGCCCCTATGCCAGAATCAAGCGGGAGTACAAGCTGAGCAAGCAGGAGTAGATCTGTGACTGATGACAAACAGGAATGTGAATTTCAATTGTTTAAAAAGAAGGACCACAATGAAATGTCATATTCTCTAGTTTAAAGGTTTTTCCACTTAGCGTGGTTGTGACTGTATGTATTCATGTGATTTGTTGGGCATTCACATCTTAAATTAGCCCTGTATGTCACGATATGGAAAATAATGTGCACATGTCACTTGCATATATAGTTAATGGAAATCAGCATGCACATCCAGTGCTCCGTTATTTATTCAGACTTTTTATTCCTGCAATAAAGAGCTGGACTGTTTTCTCGTGCCCTGACATCACTGAGAAAGGCAAAAGAAAATAGAATAATTCTGATAATTCACTGACAAAATCAAATTGTTTCCCAACTTACAACACAAATGTCTTTCTTTCTTCAAAGTAAAAGTTATACAAATACAATTAATCATTAAAAAATAACCTTTTGTGTGTTTGCAACCAAAGTATTTCTTTTTACAGTTGGTAAACAATGTTTTTTTTTCAGTGTAATATAATATATGGAATATAAACATTTCTAATTTCTGTCAAGACAATGGTCATGTTTATTCTCAAGCAGTTTTACAGAGCTGTCAATTCCTCTCCTGCCTGGCAGCGTTACATCAGGCCCCTTCAGCAATCTCTGAATGTGAGAATAAAAAGGCTCACTCAGCCTCGCGGATCTCCAAATACACTTTAACTTCCAACGCGCAGAGAACGGTGCTAAGGTGGAAAATGAGCGTTGAAACTTACCTTTCAGTGAGAAGAGCGTTTTCTTCAGTGATGCCCCATTCTACTGTGAACGGTTTGATTCTGTCGACAGGGAATGGACAAAATAACAGAAACAACCTACAATGCAAAATAAAATCCAGTTGGATGAGTTTTAAGTGTTTGTTTTTGGAGACTGTGGACTGATGAATGATCTGTTGTATTTTTTCAGGCTGTAGTTTGTTATAGTCATGAAATATAAGAAGATCTGTGCTGCTAAGGTTGTGCACTATATTTTTAGTAAGTTTATAGAATACCACATTAAATGGTGGCACAGTCTACAAAAAATCAAATCAACACGTCCGACTCATGACATTGTTCTCCTCAGTAGAAGTTCCTGCAGAGCTCTGGTATTGTATGGTGTTCGTTCTTTTTTTGGTCCATTGTATAAACAATATTATCTATGTGTTGTGATTGATAACAATGATCTGATGTTTCTATTTAATTGTCTATAAGAGATATAAAACAGTAAAATAAGGATGATGTTTGTGGTTGATTTGTCGTGTGTCTGTTTGTATTTGAACTTCAGATGTGAACTTTTCTTTTTGAACAACATATGCTCACACTGACACACTGACAGACACACACACAGAAAGCAGGATATTGCGTAGATCTCCGACACGTCTTGTTTTCAGTTTGAATGAATTTACTTCCAGCTTTTTAAATCAGAACGTATTGAGAGCGAACAGAGTGGATAAAATGCAAACAACCCATAATCAACTGAGTCCTTCCTGCAAAGACAAATGTAGCTACCATCACACAGGCCAACAGTCACTTTCTGCACAGTCTTTTCTATTTAAGATTTGCATATTGCCAACACACTCCCCCCCTTTGTTTTTTTTCACATTGCTACCATTATCAAGTTCAACATCTCATATATAGACAGGGGGAATCTTCATGGAAACAAACCACTATAATAAATGTACCACCGTTTGTATTTTTAGTGTCTTTTTTTAAATTATTTTTCTCTTCGTCAAACCAAATAAAAAAGACTAGAGATAGAGGTTTCATGCATACTTGGTCGGTTCACAAAGCATAGGATGACTAATAAGATACCCTAGCACTACACTGTTTTATATCTAGGTAAAACTAGGTGGCACATTTACAGTTATTGGCCTGTTTTGTGAACGATCCCCAAGTTTCAATGATCTCGCACATCTGAGACGAACGTGTTCCTCAGTCCCACTGGAGTTGTAGAGCAAAAGTGCGTTATTCGATTATTCGCCAGAAGAATCTTTTGCTCGTTCTTAACACTTCGAGCATGGAAGGAGGAAGTAATTTAAGAGGCTAATTGTCGTTCAAACATGAACATGTTTTCCATTATCTCTGGAGAGAAAAGGTTAGACACACAACATCAGTATGAACAGGGTCATAAAAAGCCAGTTCTTTTAAAATACGCCAGTTGAGGGCAGGTGAGTCTGCAGCACCGTTTCGCCCATATTGTGCTTGTTATCATCAAATATTTAGGGACGAACTAAAACAAAAAAAATAATAGAAAATATAAAAGGCTGACATTAATGGTGTGCAAGATTCCTTTCTCCTTCTATAATATCATTAAAATACTCATTGTCGTCCACAGCATCATCATTATCACCACAGGTTTTAAATAATAAAACAGTAAAAACTTAGAAAACAAAAATATTTTCCTCTTAAGACTGAACAGAGAACAAAGAGTTGCAACACTGGGCTGACTGAGTCTATCGTAGGTGCACAGAGAGGACACAACACCGAATCCAGCACTAACATCCGTCAATCCCTCCATTCGTCTTTCAGTTCATCTTTCAATCCTCTGTTTAGTTCATCAGTCCTGTCGTCATTCTTTATCCATCCATGTCTTCTGCCCTCCTCTCGTCAATCCTTTCTCCGTTCATTGCTATTTTTTTCCTTTCCGTTTTCGCTGTCCAGCAGACTCAAATGTTGGCACAACATCTCTGCAACTTGCATCGTGGCTTCGCAAGCTCACAGAAACGTTGAGAGAACATTCCTTGGTCCTCTTGTCTGTGCATCTGCATGTCCGTCCTCCTCTCACTCCTCCTCTCGCTCTCCTCCGACTGCGGCTCAGATGAGATTAGGACGTACTGATTCTGCCGATTTCTTGTCTGATGGCTGCAAGAAAAGAACGCCATCAGTTTAGGAAGATTTCTGCAGCAAAAAGAAAAGCTTTGCCTGGATGAGGCACATGCTTTGTTCATATAAAGGACGTCAGGTCATTTTTAATATGAGCATTCAAGTGAAAAACGTATTGCCATTGAGTTGTAAAAACTGGTGTCTGGCTGAGATAAAAGATTTAACATGCTGTGTGCTACTAGATACTGAGCCACTGGGTGCTTTACAATGCTCACCATTTATGATTTCGTCTTTCACCTTATGTAATTCGCGAACAACTTCGTCCAGGATTTCCTGCAAAACAAGACCTGCATGTGAGTTTTACAGGGTGTGTAAAAGTAATTAAAGTTTACAAAACCCATAAAACATTCATGTAATAACGCAGAGGAGAATTATACCGACCTGTTTCATTCTGTCAAACTCTGTGTCTGATTCACTTGTGCTGCCAATGGGTCTCACCCTGCAACACACACACACAGACACACACACACACACACACAAAGAGACCATTATAAGGTGGTGCATAAGACTGTGTATTTAAGGGTGGGGCACTGTTGATGACAGTTACCACAGTTTTGACTCTTCCTCTTTTATCAATACTGATAATTACCTAGTGACTGTAGTGCAAAGGATGAGATTGATTCTGAAATATATCCCTCTGGCTAACACCAGAGGGTCCCTGTCTGTTTCATTTCATCTATTTATTATACGATCTATCTTTCTCCCCTCACTCCTCCTCTTATTTGCAGACCTTGACACCAGTGAGGACTTTTCTGCAGAGTTGGATCGCTCCCATGGTTTCTTCACAGCATCTAGAGAGGAGAGAAAGAAGAAATGGAATATAATGAGACAACCTGACGTTACGGCTTCATCTGGGTTTGTCGGGTTGTTAGCCGGATTACACAAAAAACACTCAAGTTTTTCTTTTTAATACTTTAACATTATGAGATGAAAATGATTTTTCAAACAATCTCATTGATTTTTAAGAGAATAATTCATGGATCTTGATGTGTGTGAAATTTGGTGAAAATCGAAATAAAAATCCAGATCTAGTGAATTTAAATGTGGTTTCGTAAGGGGAATGTTGGGCCTTGGTGGAGGAATGCGCTCTATTAAATGACAATCTAGTTCGTAATACATTTACTGTGTTTTATAATTATCTGCTGGAAAAATTGGTCTGCACCTGTTGAGTTCTGACCAGGCCCCCGACCACTGGAGTCATCCTGCAGGAAAGAGGGAAAAACAGACGATAACATTAACGAGACAAAAATTCAAATTTTTTAAAAATACACTTCTTCAATTTAAGACCAAGAGTTTAACGAGAGTATTGATTCTACTCTTGTCTTAACGCTAAATAGAAAGCCAAACGAAACCAGTTAGCTTCATAGCTATGATAACTTTATAATATCTTATAATAATTCATTATTTGTTTTTTGTACGCTGTAAATTCATTGACCAGCTGTTAGCCCCTGCACCTAGTCTGTATGCGACGCTACACTAACATGAGAACGGTATCAATCCTCTCATCTCGCTCTCAGCAGTGAATTAAATTTAGCTCAGGCTTCACTATTGCAGTCAGAAAATATAATCACTCATAATGTGGTATTAATTAACCACTTGCTAAACTGCATGCTACATCCATTGACCTGGAATAAAAGAACTTACTTCATCAGGTTTCTCTGAAGCTTTCCGTCTGTGAGGGCGGAAAGTTGACATGAGCAAACAGTAAGATCATAAAGATAATTCATTGACTAACACACAAATCATTACCAGGATGAAATACTGGAAACATTAACAAAAGAGCTCATTTCTAAGTTTCAGAGGAAAATGGGAACCTGAAATGTTGCAATGAGATTGAGGGGCTGAGAAAGCAGTAATTTATTTTTCTGTTTGTCTATAAGACAAAGATGTTTGCGTGCGTGTGTGTGTAGCTGTTTGACCTGCGAGCTAGTAAGGCATTCATCTCCTGCATCAGTCCCTCCCCACCACCACCACCACCACCACCACCACCACTGCCACCACTAGACCGGTTGGAGTCACTTTTTCCTCCAGACCCAGGCGGACTGCTTTCATCCTGAGGAACACATGATAAAACAAGTTTCAGTTTACCGTCTCCTCCATACGTTTATATACCTCTGCCAACCAGTGCAGGTCTACACACTCACCCTATGTACTTTACGTAGTTTGGCTCCAGCCAATGCTGCAGCCAGTCCTGAGGGTTGATGCTGGACCCCGGGCGGCCCCCCAGGAGGCCCTCCACCAGTGGGCAGCGGAGGGGGCATGGGTGGGGGCACTGCCATCGGGGGCGGTGGACCCGGTGGAGGTGGTGGTGCTGGAGGGCCAGCGATGGGTGCTGGAACTGCAGCTGGAGGGGGCGCCACAGAAAGCATAGATGGGTGACCTGCAGAGACAGGGGGGCCTGGGAGGAGCAGAATTACACATCAGTTAATAAATCAATCAGTTTACTGACCTTTGTTTCCGCCTTTGGAAGATTGATGAAGTTTCATCTCAGGAATGATAAGTTGCACACTGACAACTGCTAATGGAAGGTAACTAACCACTGGGCAGCACTAGCAAGTTAGATCAGGGGTTTTCACTGGGAGAAAGATTCTGGCTGTTTAGTTAATTTCATTTTTTTAAAAACAAATAGAGACTTGAAACTAATTTCCAAGTTGCAATCATACTTTCCCTATATTAGTATTTATATTTTTGTTCAAGCTGCATTATCATCTCATTAACTAAAATATCCAAGACAGCTTAAGCTTAGGCTGATCTATTGCTATTGGTTTTTGCAGTACTGCCTCTGTATATATATTATGTTGTAATATAATTAACTGACATAAACTGATAAAAGGTTGGATTTAAGTTAGTAAGTAAAGCATGTTTCAAAAGGTTGTTTTGCAGGATGACTTTCAACCATAATTACTGCAGCACGTTGGAGTTGGAGTTTAAATATTGACTGAGATTTAAGTGTGACTTTAAAATTTAATTTTAGGTTGTTTAAATCCATTTCAAATGAATATACAAGGATCTGAAGTATTTTTTACATAATCCCTGATCCTGGAGGAATTAGGTATGTGGATGAGTTATTATGAACTTCAAGGGGTCAAGTCTACAGGCCTGCTCTGCATCCATCCTTCTAGTTTCAGGAGATTTTTGTCTTCACAAATTAAAACTCTTGCTGAGCTGGAAAAACTTCAGCTGAGTGACGTGGCAGGACCAAAATATTCAACTTGCACTGCTTGTATGTTTAGTGTCAAAAGGTAGAAAAAATCACCGGTGTAAATATTTGAATGATACCTGAATTCCATTTTGCTGCGTCAGTTTCAGCCTCCTGGTGTTCTGCAGACTCACTTTTTACTAAAGTAAATACTGCTGCTCCCATTTTAACACCAAGCAGGAAGTACGGCCCACATCACTCCAGTTTCCCTTAACTGGCTGCCACTTAAATTCAGGATTCATTTTACGATTCTACTAATAACTTTTAAAGCTCAGCATCGTCTGGGCCCCAGTTATATTATGAGGAGCTACTAACTCGCTACACTCCAGCTGTGCAAGCGAGGGGCGAATAAACCTGTGATATTTGCTTCACAGTCACATTTGTGTGACTGTAACTTAATTCAAGGTTGGTAACTTATTCTTATTGTTGTTTAGTTCTATGCTGTTTTAGTCCCATGTATTTTTTTAAAGCACTTTGTAACCTGGTTTTTTGTTGCTATTATTTATTATTTTAAAGACTGATGAGTTCATCACTGTTTGATTTACAGGTTCTACAAGCCCACATTGGTTTTTCCTATTCCTCTGTCCTGGATAAGACTATAACAGTGATAGCTGTTATATCTCCCTATAGGCCTCGTTCTATAGGTGCAGCAGGGTGGGTCAGGTCATGTTGACACCCTCACACTCCTGAGAGGAAACGTCATCGAGCAAAAGAAGTGCAAACATCTGTGTGGGGCTTTAGGAGCTGATGTGTCGTGTGTGTATGACACGTGTGTCTTTATCATGTTCCTCTCCCACTCACACACACATTCACACAAACACTACACATGAGTAACATCCCTCTGTTGAGAGACTACCTCCTCCTCTCTCCTCCTAATACTTACTGCTGATGGCCATTGGGGCCTGCTGGGGGATGGGGGAGGGGGTCTTCTTGGGCGAGCCCCCGTCAGACATTGCAGTGTAAGAGGGGGGTGAGGAGGAGGAGGAGGAAGTGGTGGTGAGGGGCTGGGTCTGATGGTGGTACACCTGCTGCTGCGGTGGTGGTTGTTGTTGTAGTTGCTGATGCTGCTGAGGGTGGAAGGTGGAAGAGTACTGGGAGTGGTGGCTGGGGGCAGAGCCTGGGGCCGGCTGACCTATCAGAGGAGGCAGGGGGACGGCCTCGCAGAGCTGAGGGGTGAGTGGCAGATGCTGAGAGTGAGGGGAGTAATGGTCGTCTGGCTGGCCGTTGGAGTGAGGGTGGGGCTGGTGCTGGGGGTACTGTTGGTGAGGGCCTGTCATGGTGCCCGGGTCACGAGGTGGGGGCTTCATCCTGGTGCTCACGGGTGGGAGTGGGTGAGCCACCGGGAGAACGGGCTGTGGGGGCAAGCTCTGCTTCACAGGCATGGCCATCATGACTGGAGGGGAGCAGGAGGGGGGCAACTGGGCATACATTTGCTGCAAATGAGAAGCGGACCAGGTGCCATGTTTAGGGGGGAGCATGAAGTCTTGTTGCTGCTGTTGGAGGTGGAGGTGGCGGGCTGCAGTGGGAGGAGACAGGGGGATCTGACGGACCTGTCGGCCCTGCGTGGTCACTCCTGCCTGGACTGGGGAAAAAGCTGAGGCGAGGGAGGTGGAGAGCTGGGAGGAAAGCTGGGCCTTGTCCCTAGCAGCCCCTGCCTCTTTCTCCTGAGACGGAGAGGAGGAGGCGGAGGTGGGAGGGGAGGAGGCCACGCGGACGTAGGAGGGTGGCAGTGTGCTAGCTCTGTACTGTCTGTACTCGGGAGGGGTGTCTGGGTGGGTGACAGGAGTGGAGACTTTATATTGGAGAGTGGAAACGACTGTGATGGGCAAAGATAGAAAGACAGAGAGAGAGGAGAGAGAGAGAGAGCAGATGCAGACGAAGAGGAGGAGGACGAAGGAGGGCAACAAACAAAGGAAAACAGAAAAGAGAAAAACGTGAGAAGAATGAAAAGCAACCAACTGATCAACCAAGCAAGTAAAAAGATGAGAAAATCAGGAGCAATCCAAAAAACAGAAGCCAGTAGCAAATAAGAAAGAATCAAAATAGCATAAAAAGAACAAGCAGCAGAATGCAACATGACTGAGCCATGATCAGAAAGCATATGGCATTTCCCCCCCAACAGTAGCTGGAAGAAAGAGATGGCAGTGCAGCATGTTGCAGGGACAGAGGGGGGAGGGGAGGAGGGTACTGATATCACCACTGACAGCAGGGACAGAGGAGGATGTTTAAGTCTGTGTGTGTGTTAAAGCGGCAGACTTGAACATTTGTACGTGTGCATTGGATTAAAAAAAGCACGAGGGCACACAGACTGGGGGAGTAGTGGTTGAAACTATGGCCGGAAACAGAAACAACACTGGGGAAGCCTGTTTACCTGCAGGAGCCAACTGATCCAGGGTCTGGAATCTCTGGTATTTATT
Organism: Paralichthys olivaceus; assembly: GCF_024713975.1. NCBI lineage: Eukaryota > Metazoa > Chordata > Actinopteri > Pleuronectiformes > Paralichthyidae > Paralichthys > Paralichthys olivaceus. Next base: position 14,450,473 of record NC_091104.1, on the reverse strand, counting down.
AATGATAAAATCACCTGTTTGCTTTACCTGACCCAACACTGATAAGTTCCCTCAAATACAAAAAACAAAGCAGAGCAAATACCCTTTTACTGATAGTTTGAATGTGCCGCAGGTTTTTTTTCGTTGCCTGTTTGTCTGAAATGTTTGTGTAGCTCAGAGCAGACGCTGCGCAGCCTTTGGTCTCCAGAGCAGCGTCGGTGTGAGAGCGTGCGTGTCTGTCCGTACAGCTGGGTGTGGGTTCCTTTGCTTAGGCCTCACCTGATCCTGACGTCCGTCGCTCCCTCTCCTTGTGCGCCTGCATCTGATGTTGCTCCATCATCCTGTGAAACACAAGGATGCCGGTGTTGTTAAAATCATTCAAGTGTTTTACAATTAAGTTAAGAAGAGGTTTCTAGGGATTGAAGTGTCGCAGAAGAAAACAGCAGCAAAAGTGATCATGATGCTTTAGATTTTTGTTGCCAGCCTCATCCTCGAAATCATTTTTTAGCTTTTGGAACATTATGGCTAAAATATGATGTTGAGAAGTGTTTTTGAATTGTATTTGATTTCTGGAAATCATCTTGTGACACTGGATTTTCTTCATCTATGCTCTTGTCTTCAGCATAGCGGGTTGAGGAAACTCATACCTCCTCTGTGCCTCACTTTCCTCTGAGGACGGCCCATTTTGGCGCTGAACGACTGGACCTGGAAGAGAAAAAAAAAAAATCAACCATATTTATATCAGTTTCGTTAGAATAAAGGGAGGCTAAATTAACTTTCCCTTGAGCACAGAACATAAGCTTTTACAACACATTATTTCTAGGGCATTTTTGTCTTTATTGTCAGGACAGCCTAAATGTTAAAATGGGAGAGAGAGAGAGAGAGAGAGAGTGAAGAAGACCTGCAGCAAAGGGACGGGTCAGAATTGACCCTGCGGTTGCTGCAGGAGGCCTCAAGTCTCCTTGTATGCACCCGACAACATATGATTTAATGATGCACCACAGAGAAACAAGAATAAGTACATGACACAACATCAAAACACAACACAGAGCCACAAGTAGTATGTGGACACCTTAGCTTTTGACTCTACATTTCCTTATTTAGCAGCATGTGTCTGATGATTATACATATAAATGTGTCCATTACCCTCTGACATGTTTTCCCTCTTCTTCTTCCTCTGCTTTCCTGTTTGGCTCTTTTACATCTTGTTTGTTTTGATGCTTTTCTTCCCCCCGTCTTTCTTTATTTTGTGGACATTAATCTGCTTCTCTCCCTCTATCATCTCTGTCCCTTTGCCTCCCTCATTCTTGTCTTCCTCTTCTTACGTCATCCTCCTTAGGGTTATTTCAATGCTAATACTAATACCTGATGAGTAATGTGTCGGCTTTTCCTACTTCATATTTCCTCCCTCATCTATCTTTCTGTACAATATGCTACTTTTTTATTGTGACATGCTGCAGCAGCTTTGTTGTTTCTTAGGTATTATCATCTCCCTAATTGCCTCACACTGTTAAAACATGCATATGTTTTGAGCTTGTCTCTTTAGTTTCCAAAAATAGTTGGTCGTGTTGCTCAGAGCAGGTCTAAGCCTCTTAAATGTAAAGGATTTAGTTTTTGTGCATTTTCCTCTGGGCCCAAGTCAGAGAAATGATAATCATCTTATATAAAACAGTGACAGTCAGCCAGTCAGCAGTCAGAACAGGAGACGCACGCAGCAGCAGGCGTTAGGTGAGGTATTGTGACTTTGCCCTGGAGAGCCAACAATCTGTTTATAAAGTAATTTGCTCAATATGTTGCCAACCACAGGAATCTCAACTGTAGAGAGAGAGAGAGTGGAATAAATAAAAAAACGTTGCACAAAAAAGGATCACAGCTCCTAAAACAGAACAAACCAGATCCCACACAGACTCTAAAGAAATCCATGAAGAGAAAATCATTTCAGCAAAAGATGAATCATCAGTGTTTGAGTCACTGTGTCAACACGGTTTCATGGCGTTACCTAAACACGATAACAGCCTCTGCTGAATGTTAAATAATCAACATGAGCCACATGACCGTCTTAGTTTAGCACTTTGCTTGTTGACCAACTACAGACAGTCTTCAGCCGCCTCCTCACCCGAACCACGGGTGAGTTTTTAGAGCCTCATTCTGGGGCAGCTATTAACAGGGCTGCATCAGGGGAGGGCACTTATCATATATCATCAGAATACCAGTCATTTAACTTCACCGCCCACTGTGTCATCAAGAACACCCATGGGTGATATTTCCGTTGGCTGTGACGGGAGTGTGGATGGGGGTGTCGGGCGGAGCGACGGGGGCAGTCAACACGAGGCAGAGCTGCAGTTTGGAAAGCAAAGCACAAATCACACAGACGACTGAAAGTGAAGATTTGAACTATGCTGTATAGATTTTTTCTTTCTCTTTAATATCTTATCAACTTCAGTCCTTTCCACAACTTTAATGTAGGTTAATGCTGTTACAAGAGCTTTATAAATGATAATAATAACACAATTAAACTAAAAATAGTTTCTCCTTATTGTTTTTAAAAAAATTTTATTTAAAATTTCCGTCTGTACAAGAAGACAGATCAAACTTGTGTTCCCTTGCTGATGAGACTTGCATGTGTTCTGGCCTGGCTTTGACCCAGTTGCTGGATTTCTTTTGTTGTGCTGCAGAATAAAAGAAGCGATGCCTTGAAGACGTCCTTTCCTCCTCACTCCCTAACGAACAGAGTTCAGGGGAGTGCCCTGAACTCTGCTCGTTACTCATGGTAATTATGTGCTCTGCTGGCAGAGCTGCACACTAAATTTAGCAAATATTCAGAACGGTAAAAACAACTAAGCTCTCTCTGCAAAAACAGACAAGACTGAAGTGATGTATGTTTTTGCTTTGATTGGGGCCTAATTCAGGGTTTCTGCAGGTTACAGGTTAATTCAAGACTTTATAAAACCATAATTAAATTGAATTCAAGATCTATGTCAAGTACGACAGATATGAAGGAATATCAGAGTTCCAGATTTAGTTACATTCCCTCATAATTGAAGTAGCCGAGTAGAGAAACACCATGTTTCTCTCAAACTACACTGACAGTCGTATCAACAGTCTTTCCCAGTCTTTTCTGTGTTGCTGAGAAAGAACCATAACACATGGAGACTAGAGCTGAAATTAACGATTATTTTCATTATTGATTCATCTGTTGATCATCATATAATGTCAGAAAATGGTGAAAGATGTCAATCTGTGTTTCCCACACCCCAAGATGGCCTCTTCAAATGTCTTATTTAGTTCACAAACCAAAGACATTCACTTTATTGTCATTAGAGGAGCAAAGAAACCAGAAGATATTCACATCTGAAGACCTTAAATCAGAGGATTCTTCATTTTATTCCAATTCTTGCAGCCCTAATGGAGACATTTCAAACTATGCATGCTACCAAAGCATTTCTCTTTGATAAAAAACATTTTAATTGTGATGGGAGTAGTGTTAAATGAGCGTCTACATAATAAAGACAGACCTGATCGGTTTAAGTTCTAGTCTGTACCATATTAACACATTTAAAACCTTAAGGCGTGAAATTCAGATTGTTAGATTTTAGACTTCAGATTGTTAGATGTTAGACTTAAGACTTTTTTAGACCTGTTAATTGAGTATCTGCAGATCTAAAATAAGTTTTCAGATCACTGTGAACAAGATAAGATGAGGGAGTTGATCTCTGACACTGCAGGCTTTGTAATTACAGGGCCACTGTTCAACATAAGCACAAGACTGGTCTTTAAATTGTGTTGCAGAGACTTTATCTCTAAGAAATGATTGAAGAATATAAATCTACAGATGCAGTGAAAGCATCAGATGCTTCATGCACCTGCTGACTCTGCTCCAGACTTCAGGGAGTCAGTGCTCAAACATACCCCGAGGCTTTTTTATCAACACAAACCATCTGCAGACGTTAATGAGGTTCATGTGAAGGAGACAGTTATCACCCAGTGTCGCAGTGCTGCTGTGCTTAATGTGTATCCATGCACATATATATATGTGCCTGTGTGTATCTACTGCTAACATGGTGCATAGTAGAGGTGCTCTGCTGTTGCCACGGTGAGGGTCAGAGAAGAACAGGAAGCTCTGGGGACGATAAGACCTGATCAGGCTTGTAAGTATTTTATCTCAGGAGACCATTGTGAGTCAGGGCATATGTGAGTTGTCTTAATGAAATCAAGGGAAATCAATTATTCCTCACTATTGTACTCCAGTACAATTGTTTCAGTAGATGATGAATGACAAACATCAGCCTCCTTAGTAGAGGCTGACAGAAACAGACAGATTTTAGTAAAAAGGTCCCTGAATTTTCTTCTTTTAATTATATTTTTGGGGTATTTATTCACACAACAGTGCAATGTGGAATGGGGGGAGAGAGAGCAGGGCTCAAACATCCTCACACCTTCCCTCAATTATATTCTGATTTGCACTTTTCTGAATGATCTCCTCACATTTTTGGAGGCCTCGTGTTGTTCTCAGCCTAATCTTTCTGCTTGGTAGAAGATAATTAATGTCAAAATAAATAGCGAAGAGACACACATCAAAACTTCCCAGAGCACAAGGTGTCTTATCATTTCTCCAAATCTCAAAGTTGTTAACTTGCTGTTCAAAAGCATCAAATAATTTCACCTCTTTAATGTTTACAATGTCGTTTAAAGACATTACTGCTATGCAGCTCTATATCACAGTTCCTTAGCACCATAATAAACAATTATCTAAGTAGAAATAGTTGAAGCTCAAATTCCCTCTGTTTGCCAAGCAGCTTGTTACCATTGCGAACATGCACGACATCTTCCCTCTACTGCAAAACACTTACTGAGGGTGATGATGGCTGAAGAAACCCGCCTGAGGACACCAGGTGAAATCTCTGGAGTCAACATAGTGAGAAACTCTCCCTGAAGTAGCCAACACACCAGTGATGTTTCCAAAAAGAACTAGAGAATAGTCAAGACCTCAAGGAGAAACTTTTCCTCAGACAGACACACTTTTCCCCTGCATGACCAGGCCCATCATGCTGCCATGTGAGCAAAGTGGGCCAAGACATCAAGGCTCCTTATGGGATATTTTAGCCAAGAGTCACAAGGATGGGATGGGATGACACCTCAGTTAAATACAAAACTTATAAGTGGCTCGTAACCAGAGCTGCTCAGAAGCTATTAAATAAACTCTCAGAGTGTGTGTGACTTCAACTTTAAATACAGTTCTGTCTGATCATGTAGAAAAAAACATAAAAAAATACAAACCTGCTGAGTTGACCACCACTATAATAATGCTGCTTCCCCACTTTACACAGTTCTTATGTTTTACTTTGAAAAGCTATGAACGTTGATGCAAGAGTGAAGCTTTAAATGAAGAACACACGAGATGCAAACCATGGAACGGCCTTGATGCCATTCTCTCGCTCCACTCATTTGCTTTCTGTCTCTCTCAGCTGTTGTCTGGAGGTGAACATATAAAAACAAATCTTTAAATGAGGATAAAATAACAACTTTTTTACTTAGCGACCATCCACAATTACTGTTTGGATTGTAGAGTGCATCTGTAATACGCTGTAGGAACCAGCAGAGGGCAGTACAGCTTAGTTCAGCCCTATGAAACATTTGAACATTGCAGTCACATGTGGAAGTATAATCAACAGTTTAGATTATTGTGTGTTGCTTGAATGTCGTCTTGTCAATCATCTTCCTCATGCTACTGTTGTATTGATCACAGATTAGAGCTGAAATTTGATGTGAAATCCATCTGACCTTCCACACAAACATCAGAGAGCCCCCCCCCCCCCCATTTCTCCATGGAGATAAAACATGACTCATTGAAACATTCAGAGAATGTCTTAGAACAACCTCATGGCCCGGCAGAGAGTCCAATACAAACAAGGGCATCAGCGCCTCATGGAAAATATTGATCATGGAGTGAATATTTAATGAATGGATGAAATAATAAGATGAACTTATTCTATATACGTCATGAATCCTTACCTCCGCTGTCAGGTGAGCTGAGGACATTGAGGGCGAACAGCATGGCGTTGGAGAAGGTGGTGGCCTCCTCCTTACTGGCAAAGTTCAGCCCATAGACCTGGCGAGCGTCACGCCACTGATGGAAGGTGGGAGTGGCCTGATTGTACTTCAGGCCCTTCACTATGGAGTAGTTGATCACCACCTTTAATGCAAGAGAGCGAAAGATGCTGTGAAGTCAAAGACGACAAGGTGCTACAGAATTAACAAGTATTTCTCTCAATGTTCTTCATCAGCTGGTGTTGAAGGACGAGAAGGAGATTCTTGTTTGCTTTCACAATTTAACAGCTTTAACAGCTCTGTGGACTGTGGGACATGAAATGTGGGGTTAGGTTGATTACAGACTATTAATTGACAGAAGATGTGAAAAGTTGTTTGTGTCTGTATATCAAACACTAACAAATCGGGATCACGACTGTGAATCTTTTCTTGAATCTATCTGACCTATGTTTTGACTAAATACAAACATATATGAATGCTTTACATTACCAGAGACTCTCTTGTGATGTAATTATATCTATTTATACTATATTTATTATCTCTCACCTGCTGGTCCTGCAGTTTGACGCCCACCACTCTGAAGGTGTTGTTGGCAGTGTTGTGGTAGATGTTGATGCGACTGAAGCCCTGCTGCCCGGGCTTGATGGGCACCCACTTCTTACTGGCATCATCATAGACCATGACCGAGGCCCGCGCCTGGCAGATACTCTGTTCACTGGAGACAGGAAGAGGGGAAAAAGAAAGAATGTGTTAACATTATGCCGCTGGATGTGGAAGTATCAAGAGCCAGTCGATCTTATATAGAGTTTCTTTATCCATCATAAATGGGAATTGAGTGGTTTGCTACAAAGAATATTGATACTTTTATAATCATTCAACAACTTTTCATGTGTCGTCGCCAACAAAGATGTAAAAGGGTAGTCATCCTATTTTTAGACCGGGTGCTGGATAATAGATTCAGTGAAAATTATTCAAAGCTCCTACAACTTCATTAAGACTGAAAAAAGGAAACACGTCAACCTTACCCTTTGCCACTGAAGCCCAGATTACAAAGCCCAGTGATTTTACAAAGAATAATGAAAGAAGTCCTTCATTAGAAGCTAAGTTAAGAGATAAAAGCGAACGGAAGAGAAAATAACTGGAAAGTGGGTGTGATTCGGCAGCTCTTTAATGGTTGAGAATATTGGATTATAGAGATGCTTCACTGTACACTCTTACCCCTAAAATGTGATCAATGGATTCAAACCTATAAAACAGAGTCAGGGTGTAATTATCTGGTTAGCTGAGGGATCAGTGTGGAGCCACACCTTTCTGCAGATCCCACTACAAGTGACCACTGGAACATAAACATGCATACAGCCGCTGCAGGAATGTAGTGGCCTGTGCATACTGACAGGAGCGCGTGCCATTTTTAAAAGCTATAAACACGACGTCAACCTAAAGCTCAACCCATGTAAATCCCCCTTTACTGCGGTGGCATCATTATATAGCACATGAAGAAACGTGCACAGGCATCAGTGCAGGAGGGAGTGCACGATGTGTCGGGTAATGATAAAGTGTGTTAAAAAACGCAAGTGTTTGATCAGCAAACCAGCTGCAGACGCACTGGGTAAAGAGTCACACAACACACGGCAGCTACCGAAGCAAATTAACCAATAAAAAGGACACGTTTGGCAACTGACTTATGTGGCTTTATCACATCACAAATCACATCACAAAATGACCACCGACAGCTCGAGCCATATGTGCTGTGTGTGACTACCGCTGTGACCTCAGCACCCTGTGTGCCAGGAGGTGTTAAAGCCGAGAGGTGACATGGACACGCAGAGGTGAAGTTAAACTGCAGAACCTGTGAAGTGACTAAATGCTTCTCTGGTTTTCACCTCCGACGCCTCTGGGAGCCATTCTCAGACGCACATTAGCAGGCTGATGGCGTGAAGGCCAAGGAAAGCAAAGCGAGGAGCTTTGTTAATGGGCTTAGTGACTCTCAATACACTATAGTGCTGCAACACTTCATAGTACGAAAAAGAGCCAGACTGTAAAGCTGTTTTTCAGACATGATCTGTATATGAAGAATGCAGCAAGAGAGAGACACGTTCACAGCAACAGAAGAATGTCCGGAGCGTTCAGACGAGGGGTGGCGCCTCAGTAGAGTATGAAGGAGGGATATCAAATGTTCTTGTTTGTAGCACATCGACACCAGGGAAGTCCCTCATCAAATTCATCCTCATCGTGTTTTACCTGTTACCGTTTCATCAGGAAGTTATCAAGAGCAAAAGATTGTTCCTACGAGTCATATTTTAAAGCCACGATTACAAACTAATTTTACAAAACAATAATATTGAGACTTTGCAATGATGAACTGGAGATTCATCAGAACCCCTGAAAGACGTTTCCCAGAGTCAGAATACTTTAAAACACAGAACACAAGCTGTGCTTACAGAGTATGAATGAATGAATTCTATTGTCTTGACTGCTGAGCCTGAAATTAATGAAATGATACAGTGTAGTTTTGTAATCATAGTAATTTACTACAGTTACATAAAAAACAAAAATGGCTGAAATAATAAAAATGGCAAAATCAGATATGTAAATTTACTGACACATGATCTTGTCTCTCGTGGCTGCGACTTGTTTCCAAGGCCCTGAGGACGCCGGTAACATTCAAATGCCAACATGTGACCACCCCCTCCTCTGATGTGCTGCTCTGCAGGAGGAAGATGACATGACACCTGAGAGACCCCCACCCCCCGGACTGTACCAACACATGGTGTGGTCTCATCCGGTTTCCTCTCACTTCCCTGCAATCCGCTGCTCTCCGGTTCCCCTGCGGCCGTCTGAACAGCCTCAAATAACTCAGCAGTGATGAGACAGCAGCTTCACATCCACCCTGCATCCCCATCTTCCACAATTAATAGTTTTTTTATTGGAAGAGGTTTTAAGAAGGTGATGCAGACTGGTGCTGAAGTTTCCAATCTGACATAATAACCAGATTTATTTCTAGGGGAAATCTTTCATCTAAAAATCATCTCAGCATGAATGAACCTTTTGGGCACGACAGCTGTTTCCAGATGTTTAATTCCACATAATGTAAGCAAGTCTCAATATAAAGTGCACAATGCGTCTTGTCGTTCTGAAGGGAGCTCTTTAAAGCTTTCTCGACAGATGGATTTCAGAAACAACGCCCACGATTACAACAACGCTCCCTCTGTCAAATACCCATCACTCCTCACTGCACAGCTGTTGTTGAGTTAACCAGCAGCAACATACATGAAGTTATCAAAACACAAATGAATAATGACAATGCTTCTGAGTTAAACCACAGAATCAAAGAGATTAACTTCCTCCACCAAGGAGCAAATGTTTTCGTCTCGGTTTGATTGTCTGTCTCAAAGAAGGATTACGCAAAACCTACTTTACCACCTTTTGACCACAAAACTTGGTAATGGGATGTGGTATGGGTCAGGGAAGAATGTATTGGTGCAGGTGCTGATCTAGGAATGTTTTCACTGTCTTTAATATTGCCAATTTTTTTTTAACATTTTCATTGATTTCTCATTCTCAATTTATCTTGATGAAGAAAAACAGGCGTGTTAAAATTTAAATGTGGTTTCATAAGGGGACTGTGTGGCCCTGGTGAAGGTTTGAGTTCACTGAGTGCCATTCTTGTTTGATTTACTCTCAGGCTTGGATGGTAAAACCAGGACAAAAGCAAGATGCTGGTTGCACAATAAATATCCTCCGTCCACAGACCAACAGGAAGTTCAAAATCAAACAGGAAACACATTTGTCATTAACACAAACAGATGCGTTGCTGTGTATGTGAAGTTCCTCAAATACATTTAAATATAGCACAGGATACTCACTATAAATAAAATCTAAAACCCTGTTTGGCACAGACGCAAACATTCAAACTTAACCTCACACAACTGTCATCATTGTGTAAATCCAGAATTCTCTTTCTGTCTGTTATTCGCATATCTTGAGAACTGTTCATCTAATCGACTTCACTCTTGGGATGTGTACTGTTATTGGCCCCTGCAGAGTTGAATTTGTTGAGATTTGGAAATGTGATACGTTCAATATTAATACATTTTCAATAAACTGGTGAGCCGCTCTGTAGCAGCTGTGGACTCACCAGTGACTTTGTGGACCATGACAACAGCGTGTTTATGGCAACTGATTCTCCAGTTCAGGGTTCTGTGTATTGACTTGAGCTTCACTGAACTTTTAATAAACAAGTGAACAGCTCTTTACGCGGCAGCGGTGGCGCAGCTTCAGCGTCCAGCAGCCTTTATGTCATGGCTCAAATTTACGGTTCAAAAAGAAAGATGCACAGGCCAAGCAAACAGCCCATTCCCAGCAGGCATGTTTAGATCGGGCACTGCACTAGTTTCACTTATATCAATCAATCAAAATATATATTAAGATTAAGAAAAACCAAAAGCATTATTTGTCCTTCTCAGTGGGAAGTAATTGTGAATTTCATCACTGATAAACCAGGAAGGAAGATGCAGCAGTCTGAAAAGTTCACTGCCTCTACATTCCAGGAGAAAGTTCTATGGGATAACGACAGACATCATGTTTCTTACATCTCTGCAAAAATTAAACGGACACCTCTCTGCACTTCAGAGACCCGACCGACCACCAGAGTCTCACTGGGAAAAGAGAGAGGGGTGTCTGTGTCTCTGTGATGGATCCTCTTACAAAAACAGGCCCTATTTCTGGAGCAGTTTGGGTCAGGGGGATGTAGCCCCTCCAACACAACGCCGGCGGGTAGAAATAAGGAATGTCATGTCTGCTGGTTGTTTATATTCAGTGTGTTGCTCCATCAACACTTAATAAGTTTCTGCTAACAAGTTCCTTTGCACTATCAGTAGTCGCTTGACTAATTTCACCACTTCTGACGGTGGCTTAAATGCCTCTGTGTATGATCCAGTTACAGACGGTGGTGGATTCTCTCTACATCACATAACTTAGGATGAGACAAGGCACAGTCCGGCACATGACAGCTGTTTAAAATCACAGCTGCTTCTACCAACTTAACAAATAAAATCCAGCTCAAATGTTTGACTCATGATGGATTTTCCGCCATGAGAATGTGTGATTGAGTAGAAAGACGAGGAGAGGCAGAGGACACAGAGTGACTGTATCTGTGATGAAGGCTGCGCAGGCATAATGTGAAAAAGGTCAAAATGGTGACATTCCCAATCAGTGACATTAAAATAACACGATGAATCAAACTGATGTTGAGATCAGAAGGAAATGAAGGTCAAACTCAAGCAATGGTGAATAAGAGTTTACATTTTATCAGAGAAATTAAAAGAAAGAAAGTATTCCTTTGACAAAGTTAAGAAACAAGATGTGTCGCTCACTGGCACTTTGGCTTTTCCAACACATTATGTGTAGATATGGAATGAAAAGCAAAGAGAAAAATTAAATGAGAGGATGCAAGATGATGAAGAAATTCCTCCAGGTTCTCACCATTATAGCCACTTTGGGGCAAAACACAACATTGCACAAAATTATTACCTAAAGCAAGGAGGTGATGTTTTCTCCTCCTGTCCATTAGATTGTTTGTTTGTTTGAGTGGAATTCCACGAAGGTTAGTAGCAGGATGGGACATTGGCCAAAAAAGACCAAGAAAGTGTGGATCTGTATTTTTTTTAAACTGTGAGATTTTGGGAGGATTATTTTCTCCAGGGAATAATTAACAGAAAAAGAATAACTTATACTTAGAGGAAATTTTAAGTAAAGAAAATTAAAGTAGCCCCATGATCCCGTTTGTATAAATACATTGGTTAAAGCGTAGTTTCATAAAAGGTCCTGAATGCTCCTATACGACTGATCATTTGAGCAGTTTCCCACTTTAGGTTGCTCCAGTCCTCTGAGGGTTTCAGCCTGCTGGTATTTTGCCTCTTATACATTCTATATACTATCTTTAAAAATGCATTAGCACTTCCCCTCTGCCAGCTCATGAATAAGAAAAGAAATACTGTACGCTTCACACACCACATTGACACACTAATAAGATGAACACAAATATTTTTAAAGTCTGTCTTTTTTGCCATTGGCTGACAATATATATGTGCTGGTGAAGAGAAAAGACTTGTAGTCTGAATTTAAAGTACACGTCTGCTTATTTCCTGGAAAAAGGATCAACTTGACTTGATCTGGCCGCCAGCCTCCGTCTGAGCATTTCACCTTGTTTTTACTGGACTAAGCAGATTTCTCGGCGGAGGCTCTGTAATATTCACCTCAAAACAGCAGCATGAGAAGGGTGAGCAGAAAAAAAGACAGAAAAGCAGTGAGAAAGAGATCAAAATCAAGAGCAGAGAGGATATGAAGGCTCCTGCCACACTGAGCGCTTCCTCATGTCAAATAAGCCTCATCGGCGAGTGATGAAAAGGAGGCCACATTCCCAGGCCTTTGAATTAAGCCAAGCACTTCGCTGCACACATGGTTAGACATATGTGGCCCTCTCTCGCCCCCCCTCCTCCTACACATAAATCCCATACATGCACACTTTGAGCATCATGGCTGTGTTTTGTTCCTTTGAGGCCTGTCCATTAGAGGAAAGAAGAAATGATGCCTGAACCTGATCCAGTCCAGAATTTAACATGTTGTATACATGAGTGTGTGTATTATGAGCAGTCGTACCATCTCGAGAGATTCAGCAGCTGAATAGCCTGTCATTAGATTTATGGATATATGGAGGCTGGGAAAGTGTTTCCTGAACATACTGTGGGAGGGGGTCAGGGTGGTGGGGTGTACAAGGCGCTCTCTCTGGGCAGCACCTGAGGGCAGAGCTTCTAATATCATGGCCATTAGCTTTTTGTTGCAGGGGTTGTTTTATTGTGTTGGTTCAGAGAGGAGGGCGCCCGGACCGACATGAACAAACGATGAGTCATTCACGCCCCGCTCCCGGCTGCAGTTTAGATTTGTTGGGTCGTTATTTCTGTGATAAAAGATAAATGTCAAAAACTCTACTAAAGGCGTAAAAGGACAAATGCAATCCAATTACAAAACACATATCTGCTACCGTGTAACGTGGGTCTAATAATGAAAAGAGAACAATCTGATGAACGCAGATAATCTGAGTAGTTACCCCTGATCATGTGTTGCATATTATGGGTGCAGCAGTTGATCTGCACAGCTGGTGACAACTTCATTTATCAAATTAATCTGTTTATTTAATGCTAATTAACTTCCTTGAAAAAGAAAGCATCCATCTGGTTTCCTGTGCCGAAGGAGAGATAATTGCACAGCTTTATACATCCCTGTTTGGTGACTTAAGATGTAAAGTCCGGAGAATTGGGTCCGGACTTTACCCGCACAGCATCATCACCCCCCCTCCCAGTAAATATATCTAGATTGGTGAGTAAAACCAAACTATGTAAACTTCCTACAGTTAAGTCAGTAAAATAAACTTGTTCTAAATGATCCTTCCTGTTTGTGTTAATGCTGGACAGAAGCAGAGATATGGACAAGACAAACCACCCCCAGACTACTGTGAAGTATAAAACACGGCTCAAAATTCAAATGCTACTTCAAGTACACAGTGTGTTGAGCTGCAACTCTTTCTCAAACAGGAAAGGAAATACATACTTATACACCCACACACGGTACATTATGGTACCCATGCTATGCATACACCCAAAATAACACTCACTGGTATTTTTAGTGAGGGGAAAGCTAAGAACAACAGAGGCAGGCACACAGATTGGTTAGTGTGTATGGATTCAGTTAGTTGTCTGTTATTATTATGGTGACATTGAGGATTATACACTCCAGCATTCACTGGGCCTTTTGGGGCGCCGCCTTTGTATAGCATGGGTGGGGGTGTATACATTACAGTATGGATGCCTCAGTGCGTGTGTGTGTGGTTTGGGTGGGTGTGGGGGTCCGACTGGCAGAAGGAAGATGTCTATCTGACTGACTGGATTACAGACAGAGCCTGGCAGGCGGCTCATTACCTCACTGCAGTCTTAAATCTAAATTATCCAGGACTTAACTCTCGTACAGGACCTCTAATCTGCTCCACGGGGAAAGTACTATTCACAGGCACATGGAGGGAGGGAGGCCTGCGGGAACTAAAAAAAGCGCACAGCAACTTTACTGCTGAGAAACTGTGTGAAGCCTGGTCATTTGTAACTGAGCAAACAAAGCGCATTTAGCTTGTCTCAAAGAAACAGCGAGGTACGTGACGGATGCCAGATTCCAAGGATTGCAGGATTGTTGCAGCATGTGATGCAACAATGCTGCCAAGGCGGAGCGTGGTAATTAAATATAAAGAACAGTCAGACACAGCCATATAGAGTTATTATCATCAACATCCCTGTACTATCTACATATTATATTAAAATGTTCTCAATTATGCTGGATGCTAGATGTTGGTTAGTCTCTACACCACTTTGATCCAGGCATATAAAGATGGACGACTTATCTTCACTTACTACCACTGTACATGTTCATGTCCTATCCACTAACATGGAGGAGTCAAGGTATCTGATCTCTGCCGTAGTAGAGCCACCAGGGGGCGAACAAGATGTTTTGGCATGGGGCGCTGTCATGACGTCCATTTTCGTTTATGGTCAAAGACAACCACAGAGTACTTTCTACATGTTAACATTTCCTGGTAAAAACTGGTGGGGCAATTGACATTTTCTCTAGCGCCACCATCTGGTAAAGTTTCCAATTAGCCTAAGCTGTATTTTCTGATGGCAGACGAAGTAAACGTACCCGCTGAACCCCAAGCATTAGTATTTAGCTAAAAACACTGCTGTTCCAAGGCCTTGATGAAGCTACGAGTTGAACTAACAAAACAAAACCACTACCAGAACTACACGAGTCCCACAGAAGAAACCTGAGTAAAAACTCAGACTTCCTGTGGGCACTGTGAAGGATTATTTTTCTTTGACAAATGCAATTAGAACTGTAGTTTAACTTGGAAAATTCAACACTTGATATCTAATGGCCTGCTTAAATAAACACTGTTAAGCTCTTATTGACTCAGCTTGGACATTTTCTAAAGGAAAAAATACATTTTGTGGAAATACACTTTTTTTAAGATTGATACTATTATTTCTTTGTGTAGGTAAATACTGTATGTAGGAGAACTCCAAGAAGTCACTGCCCCTGGTCACTTTTCTCCATGTCTCCATGTATTTAAACTAAGCTAAGCTAAGCTAACTGGCTTAGCCTTGCATACAGACACGACATAGGCATCCATCCTCTCAGCAAGGAAGCAGATAAATACATTTCCCAATAATATTTTCTAATATAGAAATATATGCTACATGCTCACTACGCACGTTGTGTGGGACCACCGCAAATTAAGCAAGGCTCCGCCTCCTCCTTGTATCAAAGTGAGTGTAGTTTCACATCTCAGCCATGCGCTCTGCGGTCGCTGTGTGTTACTGTGTGCAGCCACTTAGCAGCACCCTCCGATAGATTGCGTACATTTCAGGAACATCTGTAACTGGGTAAACTACAGAAAATACTCCGGATTGATTGAAGCACATTGGTCGTGCACTTCACACAAAAAAGCCGGACTCCTCCTCACATCTGCTTTCTGCCACAATTATTCAAATGTCTCCACCAGTTCAACGCTTTCACTGAACACAGTGTTTATGTCATTCTGGATGCATTAAAGTCATAACAACCAAAGCACTATATTCAAGCATAGCCAATGGATTTCTATTAAAAAGAGCCATTTTAACTATCTACCTTTATGTGTTTTATGACTGAGGGTAGAGCGAGAGTAATTGCTTGTTCCATCAAAGTAATAAAAGGCTGATTTGGTAATTTAGGATCGACACTATTTCTTTTCAGCCATCTGTCTGACAGAAGTCATGCGTGTCCGTGTGTGCATACTTATTAGAGGGGTAGTTCACCGAAAAATGTAAATTCACTCATTATCTACTCACCACTATGCCGATGGAAGGGTGGGTGAAGTGTTTAAGTCCACTAAACAATTTAGGAGCAACGCTGTTTACCCCCGAGACTCCCACCCATCCATCGGCGGAGATAATGAGTGAATTTACTTCCCCTTTAAGATTAAAAACCATACACGCATAAAGGCTGGCATTGGTATAAGCAACACAGCTACAACTAATAAAATTGACAATATGGGTGTTAGATATACAATGTGTGAATGATCAAGCATTAACAATGTTCAGTAGTATTGGCTGGACACCAAGGTGGTGGGGGCCCCCAAATCAAATTCTGCTAAGGGCCCTATAAAGGCTAGGGCCAGCTCTGGATTTATGCCACAATTATAATACAAAAAAGCTAAAACTAAAGCTCTTACTGCATGTTTAATCGAGTATTTACTGACTTCAGCTGTTTATGTATTGTTCAGTAAAACAGTGCTAAGTTGCACTTTTCCTGAGACAGCACAGAATGTACATTTTCTGACATACAGAGACAAATTCTTCATTTGTATTTCTACTGTATGAATTTGTGCAGCACTTTCTATTGCAAATACTGAGCAGAGAACAGGGTTTCATAGTAATCTTGATTAAAGCCACAATAATGAGGCTTTAACATTTTAAACTGAGCTTTAATGGCATAGACATATCTCCATCTCCTCCATTAATGCATCACAGAGCCGCTAACAAAAGGACTATTAGACACTGCAGTGGCACACAGCTCTGTTCAAATTCTCATAATCTACACTGTGTCAAAGTCTTAGAGTCCCTGACCCATCATGTTGTGCAGATTGTGATCACAGTGTGTTTATGTAACCCCCGCCCTGCAGATGCACAAAGACTGGGATGCAATAAAGCCCCAAATGGGTAGTGGTGGCGGGGTGCTTTACTGTCGTACTGCAGTCTTAATGGTATTAATGCAAACCACATTAATGTCCTTATGTTCTTAGCTGAACGTCCCAGTTGTGTGTAAAAAGCTCAATCTCAAGCTGTGTTGTATCGGTTTGCAGCGCTGCTACTTTTAGTTCACACACAGAACAGTGGGAATGAATGAATGACCTATATTCTGTATTCTCCTGACTGTGTAATGTGCATGGATTAGAATTTACTGCAGTGCATGTAAATGTGTGTATGAATGAAGTATGAAGGCCTCTAAGCTCTATACTGGCACCAAAATAACTCACATCAATGTGAAACTGGTTCATTTCATCCTACAAACCAACATAGAATATTTGTACTTTAATATTTTATAATTTGTTGCTCTGATTCTGCTATATGATTTCTTTCTACTCTTACTCAGAGTGGAAAATGTATTCTTTTTACAGTTTATACATTTTTACATTGCAATCTCGTTGTATGACATTTGGGAAATGTTTAAGACTAAATTAAGGAGATCTCAGGAAAATTGAATACCCGAAAAATCAAGAAAATTCATAATACTGGTGCAAATATCATTTGAAAATTCAGTATTTCCCAATATGTCTTAAACATCCAGAAATTACATTGTGTATATACAACACGGTACAATTCTACAGAAAATTCATGCTTTGTTTACATTATGTGTAATTTTTTATTCATCTTAGCTATCAGTAAAGAATGCAAAAATATATCTAAATAATTATTGCAGTATAATTTACACAAATATCAATATAGAGAATATATATGAGAATGTATAACACATAATTGATCTGATTTATTTTAAAGTGTTTGTCATTTTATGCTCATAAAGAAGAGTTTAAAACCAAAACCATCATTCAGGAGTTCCAATTTTTTTAAATGATACAGACCAGGTTTAAGCAGCTGCTGTACATACAGTATACATCAAACCTCTTTGTCCTTTATTTTGAAATTAACCCCTTCCTGCTCTTCTTCCTCTACCTCATAACAACTGAGAGAGAGAGAGAGAGAGAGAGAAGGGCACTGGCCCAAAAGGTTGCACTTTTAGCCAGAAGCCATGTTGTCTTCAATACTGCTGTGAATTATATATGTATGAAGTCCTTCCAGAGCCCTGTTATTCATAGAGGCTCTATGTGAGGCTGCTGAGTGTTTAGAATAAAGAAGATGTTTGCTGTAGTGTTCACACACTGCATCTTTAGCCCTGGTTCTGAATGAAAAGAGCAGGAAGAAAGAACAAAAACAAGAAGATCATCAAAACAGATCTTATTCAAAACTTCCTCAAACCCCTTTTATCCATAAGATACTGACAAAGTGCTGTTTTCATCATGCACCAAATATCTAAAGTCTGTGTCCAAACAACAGTATGTTGAGGCCAGATTAAGATTACAGATTAGTATTTTAGCTCTGATTAAAAATACAGCAGGGACAGATTTGTCCCTGTCCGTCTGTGCTGGTATCACAACCCTTTCTTTGCACATAACAAATGTGTACCCATCAGATGCCAAGTACATAAAATATGTATCACGACAATCTCTGTTTCATACAGCCAAAAAGATTTGAATTTCCCGCTGCTTTCAATGTACTTCCAAACGCTCAGCACTGACATGTACTGGAATAACGATAAAAATGATCACACACACACACACAGGCATAGTCATACAAAGTGTCGGTACAGACCTGGCAGCGATGTGGCTGTAAAACAATCCTGAGTCACTGACGCTCTGAGGGAGGCAGTAACGCAGCACTTGGAGCCGATGTACGTCCATTTTGGCAAAAAACAAAAAACAACAACAGCAGCAGCAGCAATCTATGACACTAACTCCCCATTACTTTAAAACAATAAGTCATTAAAAGCCATTTAATCCTCCTGAAGAAAGCCTGTGACATAAATAGTAAATAGTGATGGCTGCACGGAAAAACAATAAATGAAAAAACGTCCACTTAAAATTAAAGCAAGAATAAAAGGCAGATCTGAATTCTTGTGCTGCTGCTGCTTCCACTGTGATGATCCACAAAGAGATGAGTGACAGACAGACTGGCAGAGATGAAGTCATTGACCAGTCTGTTGTCTGACCGCATTACAGATGAGCGTGTGTGTGTGCCACTGAACCTCTGTGCTATTGTCATACTGTTCACCCAGGGGAGATTACCTCATATCCGTCTCAACCAGCTTCACCCCCTCAACACTACAGTTTACTGAGTGCATGTGTGTGTGTGTGTGTGTGTGTGTGTGTGTGTGTGTGTGTGTGTGTGTGTGTCCGAGTGTGGTGGGGGGTGATGGGCTTACTGTTGCTGTTACCCCACTCCTCCTCCTCTTGACTCCAGCAGGCTGTTGCCATAGCCACCCAGTATTAAGCGGAGGCTGAATTAACTACCAGCGGTCCATAATGTGGTCAGTGCCTATCGATTGGGACGCTCTCCACCTCAGGACAGATGTAGCGTGTGAATGTACAGCAACATGTACAACACTCATTAAGTGGGAGAGGGGTGCGTGCTAAATGTCCATTAATACCCACTGAGCAATTGACCAACTCTAACACTCGATCAGAATGTGACACACAGACAGGAGGGGTGTTCTGGCATCAGTCTGATCATTGGCTGGGGGGGAGAATGTGTTCCAGATGTATTTACACTACAGCTAAACCGATGAACCGCCTGATATGAGCTGACAGTAATTATATTGGTAATGGCGGCTGATGAATAATAAGAAATTTAAAGTACAGAAATGCCACAATGTGTTTGTGGTAGTTTAGAGACAGGGTCTCTATGGTGACAAGTTTATTTTCCCAACTGTAAAATGTACTTTATTTTATCACTATTCTTTGAGACAAAAGAAACTGACTGTAGGTGTGACTGTGGTTGTGACTGGTTGTTGGTGTCTGTATGTCAGCCCTGTGATAGACTATACTGACCTGCCAAGGGTGTGACCCGCCTCTCGCCCCATGTGAGCTGGAATTGGCTTCAGCTCAATATCAATATTGGTCCAAAATCCATTATCATTCCGGTTGTAATCGAGAACACACACATAAAGAGGAACCTCCACTCAGAGTCCTCACCCTGTCTCATTACATAATCACACAGTTTGTGCAGCTATCCTTATACAGACTTTGTATTCTGGCTTCCATTCATTGTGAACAGTATAACCAAAACCTTAACCAAGACCAGGTCATGCCCAACCTTCACCTTCACCTAACCACAAGTCACATTTTAACACTTATCTAGAGCAGGAGCTCAGAAATGATATTTTTCCTAATTAGGACTGAGCTTTGGTCCCCATGACGTCTACTGGTCCTGACAAAGTCTGTGTTTATGCTGGAAAAGGTCTTAACACAAACCAGTACACACACACACACACACACACACACACACACACACACACACACACTGACAGTGTATGACAGCATATTACTCTTTGAACTTTGACCTCTCTGGTTCACTGGCCTACGCTCTAATAGCTGACCTCATATGCCGCACTGACAGCAAGCAACACAAATGACACCAACTGCACCGTAGGGGGGACATGACCGGGCACTGGGCATCACAAAATGCCACTTGTGATTGGTTAAACGAGGGCCACTCTCTACAGGGATTGGTTCAACCATAGCGCTGCTTTTTTGGGGGGGGGGTCTCTCAGATGCCGTCTGTGCCAGGCTGATTTTTGATTGGCTGGTCTGCGGCTGGACCTTTCTGTGGCAGGCTGGGCAAATGTTAGCTAGCTTGATCCGTGACAGATGAGGCTCTGTCGTGCACTGAAGAGGGGACGCCGCCTGCTCACTAACATTTATAAAATAATAACAAGCAGTAAACTGCTGTAGGGCCAGTGATCACATCCAGCATCGAACATGTGATGGGGAAATGTTTCCTTCATGTCCCCAGGCTGCGATGAATGCTTGTAAAACCGACGGCTAAAACATGAATAACTGATATTCATTCAGCCATTAAACACTTCTATTGTTTATTGGTTCAATTTAGATCAAGGGCGGAAATACAATGACTATGACAAATTGGATAGACATGTCATAAAAACAGAATGATATGCTAGACCAAAGGAAATAAAATTTCAAAGGATCCAAACTATGTCCAGCTTGTTTCTCTACGACATAAATACTACTACATTTCAAAAATAAATGTAAACACAACCGCAACAGCAAGTTTGTCTCAGTGATTTAAAGAGAAAAAACTCAAAATTTCAAACAACACAGCCATGCTTTAAGACTAAGCCTAATTGCTTTCAGACAAGCACTGATGACATGTTGCTGAAAGTGGGTGTGTGACATTTCAAACATGTGCCAGAGCCAAAACTGAAAAAACCAAACAAAAAGAATACGAATAGAAAAGAAGATGCCACCTTGAAAAGGCAGGAGTTAGAATGAAGAGAAACTGTGACATTTTACTGCTGTTGCAAAAAAGGTCTGCCCCCGACAATCTCCTGCTGCTTTTAGAGTTCATGTCTGAAAACAGATTATATCAACCTGCTCTACCTGCTGTTAGATGATAATCTGTTTGATAATCTGTTTATTAAACCAAACATCTTCATCACCATCACCCGCAAGAGACAAACAGGTTCAGACAAAAGCATCTACAAGCAAATCAGCCACACCAAGGAAAGACTCGTCTGGTTTCATATTTCAGAATTAGTTTCACGCTGATGAACGGTATCATTAGAATAAATAACATCCTTGAGGAGAAGCTGATGAGGAATCATCGTTTTAATATCAGGAGATAATTCAGTAGCATCTCTACAAACTTGCAGCAATGAATCCTCCCAGATCAGAACACTGACCCCCATAATGACATCACTTATTCATTATGTACATCAATAGACGCCAGTTGGACCTCAGGCTAATTGTCACATACAGTACAATAATGTTAGCGACTCCCCCACCCGTTCACCGCCCCTCCCCCACCTCTCCTCCTCCTCACTCCACCTTCCTCAGAGCTCTACTCTGCGGTCCCTCTCCTGTCACTAATCCTGATCCTTAAAGGGAAACACCACTTCCATTTGGAGTAGACACGTCAGAGGATATATATCACACACACACACACACACACACACACACCGGGAGAAGGAAGATGACACACTGAACATTACCTTGTCCGTGTTTTATGCAATGCTGTGATCTCCGAGTCATCGTGGAGTTACACAAACCTGTAGACTCAATGTGAGCAGCTTCTCATGAATAATGAACATACTGTGAGAGAGGTTTTCCCTCTCATGTGCTGTACTGTACCGTAGATTACTGGAGTGTCAGCGGTCAAGTGTAAAAACCTCTGCCTTTATTCTCCTGCACCACATCTGTATTTGAGCTCCAACAAATTGCCACATCCCACAGTAATCTGCCGGGGCCATATTACACACAGACCCCCTCTCTATCCTTCCATCATCTGGCTTTTGATAGTCCCACTCATTCAGCCTTTCGGAGATTAGCGCGCTCTATCCCTTTCTTCCTGTCTTTCTTTCTCACGCACACACACACACACACTTCAGCGACAGAGTCAGATGGGATCAATCTTGGGAATGAGCGTGAGCAGCTGAGAAGACGCACTGACAGTCGGCGAGGAACTCATTCCCTCTTCCCAGGAAAAAAAGAAGGGAACCAGTGACAGATTGCTGAAGGGTAACCAATCAGACTAACAGCTGGCTGCAGAGAAAACACAGACAGAGGAGTGGAAACAAGGAGACGGACAAGAGAAAGTCAGCAACTCCTCGAGGAGACTTTCCTCTTCCATTTTTCCCCCTTGCTCTCCCTCTCTTTCCACCTCGAGCATGATTCAGCAGCATGTAAAGCTGGAACAATATGGCTGAGGGATACAAGGGAGAGAGTAATGCTGCTTTTCCTGCAGATGCAGAACAGTCCTAAAAAATCCATTTGGGAAACCACACAGATTCTGTGGTCGGAAAGCCCAGCCAGGCTTTAAACAGAAACACCAGAGACAGAGAGAGAGGGAGCGACATCATTACCACAGTTTTAGTCAAACAACTCCAAAGCTCAGATAAACAGAGAGAGGCATGAGGACGAGGTGTTGATGTGGAGCCTTACCCAAAATCGTCCAGGGAATACATGTCGCTGAAGAAGAAGACAGCACAGTCCTCAAGCGAAGGATGAACGGAGGTATAAAGGGGAGAGATTATGGAGGAGAGGGGGAAGTGTCAGCCTGAGAGGAGAGAGAGCGGTGCACATGCTGCCCGACGCTGAAACAGACGCAAACCTCTTTCTTTTCTCCCCCCTCGTTCTTCACATCCTGTTTAAATGTTTAAAAGATCCACTACGCCAGCAGAGCAGACATATACAGTGTGTCTGAGAGGAGGAGGAGGAGGAGGGAAGGAGCGAGGGAGAGGGGATGAGTGTTGCAAGAGAGTGAGGGAATGCAAGAGAGAGAGAGAGGGAGAGAGAGATAGGGAGAACATGTGACCACAGCCGACCAGTCACCGTGCTCTGCCTCAACGATTCCAGCGCCGTCTTTCAACCTCCAAGGAATCATTTCCACTGGATGGAAATTACATGGTAGCCTATATGGGAAACAGGATCTCTGCTACACCCGCCTTTCTACAGCATATAAAATCCTAAAACACCAGGGTGAAGCTTTAAATACATTTTACAGTAAATTAATGCTATAAAAAAAGCCAATCACCAATTAACTAAAGAGTAGAAAAACACAGAAACACCCTCAGTTTATTCAGTCAGAAAACCCCAGTTCGAAATCACTGCAGAAATGTATAGTGATTATATTCCAGCAACAAAGGTTTTCCTTCATCTCATGAAACATTTTCCTTTTCCTCAAGGCTTTATCAGAATTTGTCAACCGGTGGTCCATCTGGCTCGGAGCAAACAAACTTAAACTATTAAGCTTCTTTGCCGCAGCGAGCCGAGGTGTGGGAAACAAAGAGCAATCTAGTCCACAGAAAGATTAGGAGGCTTTGTGGGTTTTGAAAATAGTGCATGCAACAGACCCTGGGTTCTAAAATAAGGCCTCGAAGGTCAGAGAAATAAAAGATTATCTTCTCCTCTAAAACAGTGCATGTTTGTATTTTATATGAAATGGTGGCTTGTGAAGCTGCAGAAGATGGTGTTTGTATCCAAGAACTAGATTTCAAATGACAGAACATACATTATAAAACGGTTAAATAGAGATTAAAATGTAGGATGCTACATAAAAGCGTGCAGAGCGAAAGCTGAGAGGAAAACAAAGAACGCCTCTCTGAGTGCCTTTGTGTGGCCTAGTCATCTGATCTGATTTGGCCTGTTTGACCTCCATAAAGCCAAAGGACGCAAGACGCAGATTAATCTTCACATCTCAAATGACACAAAGCCTGTGTGTGATATGCCAAATGACCAGATTACAGTAAAAAAGTGTGTGTGAGCATATAACCGTTTGTGTTGTGTGTATAAAAGCAAGCATAGTGTACATGGAGCCAGACCGGTACAGACGGAAAATAAACATCAAGGGATAAGTTTCACATGAATTGTTTTCAGTAGAGGTCAATCTACTGTATAGTTGACATTTAAAAATGCCAGAGTTGGTTGTGATTGATCAATGAGCCAATCAGTCATTCAGTCAGGCAGAAGGGATGTCAGGTTTTTATCATGGAATTGATTTATTGATTATTTGTCTGCTGCTCTTCTACATCAACATCTATGAATAAAAGATATAGTTGAAATTAACCAACTTATTTAAACACATTTCCTTCCAACCTGACTCCAGGGGCAAGTTCAATCTGAAAATCTTTTTGCACTGTTTTGCTACTGTTTCATGGTTGAACGTCATGTTAGATTGAAACTGCGTGTAACAGACTTTAAGGTACATTTTGTTCTTGTTTGTTGGCCAATCAGCAGTGACGTTTATGCACACAATGGATTCAAAAGCTTTGCTAGTCCAAAAAATTACTAGAATTGTCAATAGGTACTAAAGGGATCTGAAAAGACAAGTCCAGCGTCATTCAGCTCAACAGTGGTGTCAGAGGGTAGAGAACACTGATCTCAGAACATGTCCATTGAGGATTTAATCATATCTAATCCATGTTTCCAAACAAGCTGCCTCACAGTAACTGTAGCTTTAAAAATATGTTAAAATCCCCAATGCTTTGTTCCAACAGGAGGTGATCTTAGGACAAATGAGCCGCTGGGTCTGAAAAACACTGGAGGAAACAGTGGTACTGTCAGTGGTGTCATTAGTAGTAGTTATAAATTTCTCCTTGAAACCCAGGCTGAAATGTTATATTATCGCCGTGAATGAAACCCTGGAGGATTTTTGTGCTGCTCTCTGATCAGCTGCAGCCTCCAGGAAGATGCATAACTCAGCGTTTCACCTTCCGCTGGCTGCACTCGCTCATTCTACCTTTTCCCAAAGATGAGTCACCACAACGAGCGCTTCAGA
Source organism: Paralichthys olivaceus (assembly GCF_024713975.1). Classification (NCBI taxonomy): domain Eukaryota; kingdom Metazoa; phylum Chordata; class Actinopteri; order Pleuronectiformes; family Paralichthyidae; genus Paralichthys; species Paralichthys olivaceus. The sequence continues at coordinate 14,425,241 of NC_091104.1, read as the reverse complement.
ATCATCAGGACTGACGCCTCGCTGCTTTCTCTAACCACCGTGTCAAACCAACAAACCTCTCTTCAATGCACACATGCACATATACACACACACACACACACACACACACACACACACACACAAAGTAGCCAACCAACCAAATGACAGCAGCCACTCTGACAAGACAAAAGAGCTATCGCATAATAAAACCAGTAACATTACCAGACTAAAAATAACTACACTCACATCTGAACACACACATACACAAACTTTCTCACGTGCACATGCTTGGACGTGGCCATGCACATACATAAATGCATGTGCATTGTGCACGCTTACATAAACGCCACAAAAGAATCAGTGATGCTGAACAAATGATCTCGTTGAATTAAATCTTCTTCTTCTTTTCTTTACAGTGCAGAAGAAGAAGAGGACCCGGGTCACAGTGTTGTTGCTTTGTGGAGATTTAAGACTTCCCTTTGGCCCTGAGTTAAAGAACAGATCTGCCTCTGGCAAAGACACGCAGCACAGGATGGGGCCACGAGCAGCGCATGCAGCCGCACGTTCATCCAACTGGACTGGAAGATATGAATTTTACATGTTGACCGTCTGAGGTTAGAGGAGAATTATCTGGATCATACGGGAGAATTATCTGGATCATACGGGCGCCGAGACGTCTCACACAGGCATTAACAGAAAACACAAATACATAAGCCACACAACGGAACACAATCACAATGGAAGCAGGTGACAATCGATGTTGAAACAAACAGAGTCGCTGCGGTCGTTTGTGAAAACCCGATTGAGCCACTTGCTGCTTAAAATGTGATGCATGTCTATTTTAGCGGCTGTACATGTGTATTTTTACTTTTGGGGTGGGCCAAGCACCTAGGCTGAAATGTGACTGGCCCCTGAAGTGCCTCTGTCCTGTCAGTCTATCTTTTAAAGTAAATTAGTCACTAACAAACACTAAATATGACAATTTGTTAAGAATTTGTACGTTCTGGACTGTTTTGAAGAACACAATGTGCTTGAAATGTGTTTAAAATATATTTAATAATGTGGCTTCACTCAAAGTTAGAGAGGGAACAGTAAACACGAACCGACTTAAAGGTGCACCTTACTCAATCAGGAATTGTGCATGGATGCTGGATAACATAATTGGCCCCTCTGTGTAAATTCTAGCCCCTCTATTGCCCCTGATTTTGAAATTCTGAATCTGCCACTTTCCAGAGGTGAGAGCACCCCTGGTTTTCTGTCTTATTCTCTATCTGTCTCCATCTCACTTTCCACTCTGAGGCCTGTAAGACAACTACACACAAAGACGAGCTCACACACTCGCAGACAAACTGGTAGCTACAGTAAAAGCAGAGCGAAAGTGAACGTGAGAGAGAGAGAAAGAGAGAGAGAGTGCTCTGTATCTGAGCTGTCAGAGTGGATCTGAGGCCATAAAACGGAAAGGTGCAGCTCTGGAGGAGTCAAACTACAGGGGGAAATATAAAAAGTCCTGTTTCATAAATAGAGCAGAGCACAGAGAGCGTGCAGGAGGAGAAGATCCTCAGCATGGTGAGCAGGGATAGAGCTGAAAATACACACACACACAAATACACACTGGTGCTACGGAATTAGGATTTTACCATGAGACAGTTTCCATAGGCTGAACGTGCGTGTGTGGATCCGTCATGGAGCAGGATGACGTAGGAGTGTGTGAGGGGGGGTGAGGGCTGAGGAGGGGGGGGTCTGATAACCTGCCTGGCAACCACCAGAATAACCCCCCCCCCCCCCCCCCCCCCCCCCCCCCCCCCCCTCCTCCTTCTCACTCATCCAGGGGGGGACACACACTCACGCTGTGCATTAGTCTCTCTCTCTCTCTCACTCACACACACACACACACACACACAGCATCTTTGTATTTCACCTGGTACACTCTTTAAGGGTGAGATGCTGCCGTTTCCATGACAACAGTAGTTAAATCACCGCATCCGACACAATGGGCGGGTCCAGCGACAGATGGAGAACAACTGATGTGTCTGCCGAACATAAAGCGGATGAAGCTGAGGCCCGGCGAGCGGGTGGGCCCCGGACCACTGTCCCCATCACACAAGGACAAAACGTGGTGTAACACGCTGCGGTTCCACTATTTCTACACGAGGATGTGTGTTGTATAATGGTGTACGACGGTGTGATGGATGGATGAACGGAGAGGGGCCGAGGGATGAGTGTCGGTGCGCATCTGTCATGACGCGTCGAACCGAGCGCATGGTGCCGCCGCCGCTTACCTCATTTTCTCCTCCGCTGCCGGTGGCACCGACGAGGCGGGTGGAGACGGACCCACAGTCCGCGTTTAGTGTCCGAAGAGGCGGCGTGAGAGGCTCGACTCGGCCCGGCAGCCTCCGACTCGTCTCCTCCGGTGTCTTCTGTGCGGTTAGCTGAGGAGGGGGGGGGGCGATGTGTCTCGGGGACGCTAAGCGGTGTCTCCGCTCCGCTTTGTGCTCCTCTGTCTCTGCGGTCCGCCCTGTGCTGTCTGCCTCCTCGGGTCCATGCTCAGCCGGGGCTCGGCCTCAGTAGAAGACGGTGAACGATGGTGGTGTAGGTGGTCGTCGGCCGCCGCCTCCCTCAGGCCACCGCTCATTCCCATCCGGAGTGTTGTGGAGGAGGTTTTGGGGGGGGGGAATCAGACGGCGCGAGGTGGAAGAGGGGAGGTGGGAGGTGGGGAGTAGACCGGCTCAATGCTGCCTACCTGCGGTAAAGACGCGTACACGCAGCCTCACTGACGCCCCCTCCCCACACCCAACACTGATCTGTCCAGGCCGGAAACACTCCAGGTCCAGAGTGTAAGATTCAGGTGAAAGGATCTAGTGGCAGAAATGGAATCTAAAATAATCCTAGTGTGTTTCATCTACATTGTAGGAATTGTTTTCTTTACCCTAGAACGGGCTCTTTATATGTAAAGACTTTATGTTTACATCGGAGCGGGTCCTCTATGTAGGCCGCCATGTTTTTTTTTTACAGAAGCCAAGACTGGACAAACTAAACCTTTTGAGTTTTTATGACAACTGAAGCTGCCACAGGTTCTCTGTCATGTTGGGAAGGGGAGGACGAGGTGAGGGGTGTTCAGCTTCAACTTCACCACTAGATATCACACAATTTTACAGACTGACCCTTTAAAGCAACACTATGTGACTTTTTTTTTTAAACTGAAAAACAGCAGCTTCAGAATGGATCAGATGCTCAACTGATCCATGAGTTCTTCTCTGAGAAATCAACAAAAATATCAAATCTCACAATGTTAAAGAAAGTGGGGGAAAAAATCCTGGATCAGCCTCCTGATCTGGAACCGCACCCTAATCCACCCAGTAGTTCTTGCATAATCCCTCTAACTAATTTGACAGAACACACAAACAAATCACATCTGGTAAATATGAGACACAGCATCTATGGGAATTTCATGTTGCGTTTACTCTCAGACAAAATGTTAAGTGTTCAATGATCCTGCAGCCCCGAGTGTTTAGTGGTAAAACAAACCCTGTTACATTCACTCTGTAGAGTGGTGACTTTTATCACTGCAGTTAGATTCTTCGTGGTTTTTCCTGATGAGAAAAGTCCAACAACCAGATTTCAAAAGCTCATATCAGTGGCAATTATGGTCACACTAAAATCTGCTTCACCCCATTAAAATCATCACTGATGTGAGTCATGCAGCATTTGAGTCATTTAAGCTTTCTGACCGTGAAATGAGGAATGTGATGCGCTACGTACCGTACCATAGATCTGAGTGGACGGCTGAGAGCAGACACTGGTTTATGAAAAACTCCAAGAAGTGATAAATGGTGATTACAGGAGAATTTGTGTGTTTATCAGGCTGAAGCAGTGAAATATAGAAAAAAAACACATCAAGAAGGTTCAGTAAAATAAAAACACATTGCCAGTGACTGAAGGTGCTCACCTGAGGAGCACGTCAGACATAAACAGTTACAGTGCGATGGTCTCGTCTTCATCCTTCATAATCTGATCTGGGTGCAACAAACTGCAGCGCGACACAGATTTGAAAAAAGGCTTCATGTCATTGAAAAACCCAAAACGTGATTCTCCTTAAACCTTAACAGCTCCACGCAGAAAACTGGAAACAGTTTTAAATCATGTATATTCACACACATTTTGCTCGTATCAGTTCTTTCTGTATATTTATACATCATGGGGCGAACCAGGGTTGGGGGAATTAAAAGTCAAAGGAACTGATATGGGCAGTGATGGATTTGCAACAGGATTAATAAATATTTGGAAAAGTGTCTGATTTAAGACCAGGAAGCACAAACATCTGGGAAATCTTCAGAAAACTTTGTTGAAAATGGTTAAAATGTGTATTTTGAATTAAGATAATGTAATTACTAATCATCTGAGAATAATTACTCCAAATACTGGAAAATGACATGCAGCATGTCCTCTCTTCATCTATATTATTCTCCTTGCTGGGAACTATTCATGTCCACTTAATTCACTGTATAGGTGGTATTAAAACACAAGTAATCAATGTAAATGAATCAATAATGTTGAATCAGATAACAACTGTGGTTGGTATCTCCGTGAACATTTTAGTGAAGTGTTTTTCGGGCTTCCAGAGGCTCGCTCTGATATGTCAGTGTTAATAACAGGGAAGGATCCTGCTTCACTGGCTCTTTCCTGAGTTGTTAAATAGAAAATAAAATAAAAGTTTAATTGTTAGAAAATCACCACGTTCTTTCTTTTTCTGTTCACTTTTTGTCTCGATGCTCACGTATCTTCGGCTCGATGATATTCAGCCTGGAAAGGCTCAGAAACAAACTCACTCAGGCCTTAATCTGGAGCAGGAGCGTGCACGATACAGTGAGAGAACAGTGAAAGCCCAGTTGTACAAATGCAGTCAGGAAGTACCAGCCTTTGGTTTTGTTTAGTTGGATTTGATCCGTTTGATTAGTTTTACGTGTCATTGGTGACTTGGCTACAGTGTTTTTTACCTTTACATGTAGTGTGAATAAAAAAAAAGGAGAAATATTCAGGATTTTTGCATCTCGGAGAACCGCTCATTACGTCTCTACCAGTTCATCTCATTTGCGATGTGAGAGCGTGATGCTTCAGTTCCTCTTCTGTCGCCTCAGCTCAGTCAAATCCACTTCTTTTTTATCATCTGAGTTAATTCAAGTTTGGTTGGGTTCAGTTAAGTGCAGTTCAGTTTGGTTTGGCTGGATTTCAGGCCCCAGCCGCAGTTAAATTGACAGTATCTGTTTCAGTCCGTGCACTCAGACTATCCTCCATTGCATCACGCTCATGTCTTTCCCTCCGGTCGACACCAGATAGCTGTCGTCAAACAGGAAGGTCACATTGGTCACGTGACTGCTGTGGCCACCGTACACATGGCTTGGAGCCTGTAAAGAAAAGATAATGACTTAAGTTTCCTAATGTACTAAGAAGTATATTCTATACATGTACATTCTCCAGCTGATCTTACCCTGAACTGTGAACAGGGGTATGAGAAGAGATGAACCTTCCCGAAGTCGTCCCCAGTGACCAGGAGGCTCTTGTCACTGGACCTGCAGACAGCGTTGATGTCGGTGCCGTCTGAGCCGTCGGGCCACAAGCCTGAGGAGGAGGATGCAGTTTAATGCAGCTGAATGAGCATTAAAACGTGACGACACAGAGAGACGACGGAGGTTAGCTCGCTCTTACCGAAGACCTGGAAGCCCAGAGTGCAGGTGTATGTGGCCCACTCGATGTCTCTGGTGGTCTCCACACTGACCACCTGTTTGCACACGGACGGGATCCCTGAGGAAAAAAATACACAAACCAAATGCATACATATAAATGTGTGACTTTAAAACCAACCCTGCGTGTTAATATAATAACAATAATATAATATGGGTCCTTCACACTTGTGGTCATTTTAAGATATTTTTAATACATTTTTTACATTTACTTCACCGAAAAAAATTGCTCTTGTCAACACATGAAGTCTTTATCACCGTCTTTAAATAATCTACATTTAATGGGACATCTCCTGTGGAGCAGAACAATTGGTCATTCATGTTCACCTCAAACATTTTGCTGCTCAGTTTCAGTGATTCAGTGTTTCAATTTTGTCCAATAGATGATTTAATTTTTGCGCACACAGTTTGTAGTCTTTGCTGGAATACAGTGATCACTGTAGTCAGACTCATGCAGCAGATCATAGTTAGAGTGTGGAGTCTAAACTAAGACCTCATCACTCCTCCAGGTATGATTACATAGAGATGATGAAGAATGATGAGCAAATATCTTGACAATGACAAGCAAAGGGAGAGCTGTGAAATCTTTGCTGCTTCAAATACACTGCCAAATTGGGAGGGTGTGTATGACATAGTTGTGCAGAGTGAGGGTCATCACATGATTAGAGCAAGTAGAGAAAAAGAGGAGTTTTTGCATTCCTGTCATGTACTCTCCATTTCAAGCATTATTGTATCTGTCATGAGGGCGACAGTGATCATACTCACAGTACAGTATCTCATAGTCTCCTGAATTTGACACCAGATACTGGGAGTCCACTGACCAGTCCAGATGGGTGATGAAACTAGAGTGACCCTGAGATAAGAGGAAATAGGAGCAAGTTAAGACTGTTTCTCTTTATAGAAGCACGACGACACACTTTACAGTATCTTTACAGTGGAGATAAGCAGTAGAAGTAATTCTAGGAATGCTGATTCAATCTGCTACAGCAACCCGTAGTTAATTATGTTTACATACAGACTGTATGACTCAGCTCAGTCATTTATCATCACCAAACCTCTCCATCAACACATCAAGGACAAAGTGTACGGCCCAAATATAGAGCTGAGGAGGGAACTAAATATAAAGCTGATGTGAGGGGGAACTAAAAATAAAGAAGCCAGGGATGAGGAGAGGAATATAAATACAGGTGCTCACCGAGCACTTCCCCACTCGACTGTACTTCCTCCCGTTTTCTGCCACAGCGTAGATATAGATGTAGTTGTCATGGGAACCGATGGCCAGGAAGTTACCATCTAAATAAAGAAGACAGGAAGATTAGTGGTTTTACAACACACTGTACTAAATATAACTGTATCTGAATTCATCAAGAAAAATCTAATACCATTGGTCTTTGTTTATATTGTATAATATATCTGTATAATGTTTTGAGAAACATTATTATTTTATTACACTTTGCATCTTCGGGAGAAATGAACTGTCATCCCTTATCAACATACCTGTACCGAAGCGCATAACAGACAGCTGTTCATTCCCGTCTGTGTGCATCGTCACTAAATCCTTGGAGTCTGTGTCCAGCACCAGCCACCTGCATGATCAGCGACACACTCTGGTTTTTCTTCAGTTTAATATTGTTTAAAATCTGCTCTTGGCATATTGGGATTGACTGGGATCTGTACCTGCCAGTTTGGGTTCCTACGGCAACCACAGCTCCAGTTGGGTGGAAGCCTGCTGATTGGGCAGCGTCCTGTCGGAAACAAAAAAGTTTAACAGAGGATGTTTAATGTCAACAATAAACAAGAATAGAATATTATATATATGGTAGAAAACTGGATGTCATATTAATGTGGGTGTTATTATTTTTATTCTACATGTTAAGTTCCTGAAGAATCTCAAGGACCTCAGGACTGGTCACATTGTATCTGATCCACTCGCAGCAGCATTTTATTTGTAAGGAGCTGTGTAATTCTCATGCATGACCCCAGGGGGCAGTGTTGACTAATAATACCTCCATGTTCTTGGTCCAGATGAGCTGATGGGTGCTGGAGTCCCACAGGCTGACCTGCCTGTCGTAACCGCAGGTGAGGAACTGAGGCTTCCAGGGATGAACGGCCAGACCCCACAACTCATCAGTGTGACCCTGCAGACGAGAGGAGAGTTTTATCTTAATTCTAGTAACACTTCATCTGCTACGACGTCACAAACATAAAACTGTGAGCTTTACTTTAAGTACAACAAAGAAGAGGTCAGCTGGAGAACAATGAAGAAGAGCTGTGACAATAAGTGGTTTAATGGATTAGTGAATACTGATAATTGATTTAAGTAAAAATTTAAGGATTTACCTCTTTTCTCTGTTATTTCTTTGTAAATGTAATGTTTGTATGTTGTGATCAGTTGGTCACATAAACCAACACTTAAAAAATAAAGGTAGCAGATTAATAAATGATAAAAATCAGTTTTTAGTTGCAGCCCCACAGTGTAAAGCAAATGAAAGAATAGCACAGCAGACCACTGCACCTACCTGTGTAATAGGCATGAATTCTCCATCCAAGCTGCCCTGCAAAACAAAATTCTTGGTGGTCCCGATGAGTACCGTCTCCCCTCTGCCCTCTGCGATGGTCCTGATGGGACCAAATAACTCAGGCACCTGTGGAAGAAATATATAAAAAGCATCAGTTCACCCAGAATCAAAAGCCAACATATGCTAGAATACATGTGGTCTAAAGGGGTGATGTGGTCTCCTTGGACCAAATAAGACATGAAGGATCTATAATCCTCATCAATACAAATAAGTATCTCACTGAGAGTGAAAATCCATTTAACCCTCTGTAATATTTATGATGTGGTGCAGTGGTCAGCATACAAAGTCTGCTGACTCAGACCTGAGTGCAACGTTCTGGCTGATGTAAGAGAAGACGACCTTCTTTAGGAGCAAGATACTGCGGACTCCTTATTACGTCCGCCAAGGAGGTTATGTTTTTATCGTTTTTTGTTACATCTGCCAAGGTTTGATTGTCTGTCTGATAGTTGCCGCATTAAACACAAACTATTTAACGGTTTTCCATGAAACCTTTCGGAAGGATGCGTAATGGGTCAGGGAAGAACGCATTAAAGTTTAGAGCAGGTACGGATCAGAAGTGTGAATGTGTGATTTATAAACTTTGTTTGTACTTTAAAAGAAAGTATCCTTGTAAAGTTCTCATCATTTTCATTTACATTTGTGTTACTTGAACTTTGTCTCACCTCCACCGTCTGTGTCTGTTGGTAGCTGCTGTCCCAAGAAATTAGCCTGCGGTCTTTACCACCAGACACGAGCGTGCCGTTCCTCAGCATGCACAGAGCAAAGATGCTGCCCTCATGAGCTCCTTGGATGACGTGGCTGATGCGATTAGTGCCTGCGTGAGAGAGACAGGTTGAGATGGATGAGAGGGTTCAGTCTGACATGGAGGTCGGTTGATTGAAGAGGGCAGATTAACAGACACACAGGGCGATCAGCAGATAAATCAGAGATTGCTGAGCTTCAGACGGAGGTGAGAGTTTTTCCTCTTATTGGATGCTCATAAGATCCAGCTCTGTTCTATCCTTGGCGTGACCCCGTCCTGATCTGGATCTCCTGACAACTCAGAACAATGAGACGCCCTTGAGCTTATGACCGCAAAAATATTTTTTTATAGACACAGACACAGTTTTCATTGAACTGTGTTTCGGGTTTCGTCTCTCCGGCTCCTTCTCGTTCCAAGAGTCGGGTAAAAGCACACACATCACATCACAGCTTTGTAGTATAACTATATAGCTGTAGTATAGTGTTTTTGTGAGAAATAAGGATTTTTAATCTTGAAAACCTTTATAAAGTCTCTCTTTTGCCTTCCTGTCAACACTAAAACCTGCAGGCAAACGTCTGTGTGTCTTACTGTTACGGGGTCAGTGAGTGTCTGTGAGGAATGTCACGTACCTTTTCCCCACACCAGGATGTTCCCACTCGAGTCTCCAGTAATAGTGTCTCCATTTTCTGCAAAGGTCACGCATAACACAAACTTGGGCTTCTCCTGTTTCTGTAACACCAGAACACACACGTTATATTTAGCTAAACATGGACTTAAATCACATCGCATGTTGTCATGATCAAACTTTATTGTGCTGTGGTGTGAGAGCTTGTTGCCATACTTCAAACAGTCCTTGCTTCTTGACCAGCATGCCTTTCTCCAGGTTCCAGAAATAGAGATGTGACTTGCCACAGGTGACGACGATGTTGCTGTCTGTCGGGTGAAAGTCTGCAGCAAACACTGACTCGTTGGAGCACTGAACCGAAACGCATAGAAGAAGAAACAAGCTCAGCTGACAGGAGGTTGAAAATATATTTAATAATTATAAAAAGGATGCATACAACACGTTTATACATATATACATGCAGTATAAAACACATATGCATTCCTACCTTGACCTCAGCCAGTCTGTCCTCTCTCTGCCAGTCCCACACAGACAGCACATGATCGTTGGAGTCGTCTACAACACACAGCGTGTTCCCTCCATTCTAACAAACAGAAACAGACACAATGCTTCACATTACAAGTATCAATCTTTTTTTATTTCCAGATTCATATGAGGCCACCGTGACCTTTGACCACCCAAATTTAATCAGTGAGTCTAAATGAACATTTGTGCCAAAACTTGAGGCTTCCTTAAGCTTTTAAATAAAAAATAAATAAAATCTAATCAATTCCTCTTTGAGTCCAAGTGAATGTTTAATTTAAAGAAACTCTTTTTAGACATTCATGTGAACCATATATATATGAACCGTAAGTGAACCAAATTTGAAGAAATTCCCTCAAGCTGTTCTTGAGTCGTCACGTTTACAAGAATGAGACGCATGTATGGACAGATTGACGGACAACATGAGCTTGAGACTCTTCGTTAAAGGTGTCTGCTGACTTTTCTTACCGACTTGGAGAAAGACAAGCAGACCAAAGCTCGGTCAAAGAAGCCTGGGCCCAGGACGTGGAGGGTGTTGAGACTGACGGAGTCCCACACACGAACATGAGGAGCAAGATACTGCCGGAAAGAAAAATATGCACATAAACACAGGCACAGACATACGATCAGTATGATTTATACCTTACTGAAGCACACACTGAACTCACTGAGTGTGTAAGTGAGCACAGAATGAAAGTGTTTCACTCTGTTTATTTGGCAGAATTGCCTGAAATAGTTGAGTGAACATCACGTCACCTTAATTCCTCAGTAACAAATCAGCTAAAGTGATAAATCATCAATGAGAGCCCTCACTTACTTTTCCATCTGAAGAGGTGCCCGCCACCTGCCCGGTTGCTATGGTGATCTTGTCGGGGTGGACGGCCAGGCTGGCGAAGATAAAGTCGTGAGACATGAAAACGTTTAAAGGCCTTCTTCCACATCAAAAGGATGATTTGAATAAAGATGAGCAGCGTGTGCGCGGAACATGAAAGCTGCTCCATGAGTGAGCTTGTTAAAGCTGTGAATATGATATTCACTGTGGATTCAACACAGTCTGCTCTAATGTGAGCGGAGAAATGGACCACTTTAAGAGGAATTCAGCCTCTACAGGACGTGTAGAGCTCTAACACTTTGTCTTTACACAAGTGAGAATCTGTTTTCAGTTTGTCTTTTGATCCGTGATGTGCAGATTAATAACTTCAATTTAAATTAACCTCAGAGTTTAATGACATACAGTGACTGATACATCCCTCGTTGTAGATATTCTGCAGAAGAAAACTGAGCAGTGGAAGTCTCTTCATCAAATGTTGGGGGGGGGCATGTGGAACAAAGCCAATAGAAATTTTAAAATGTGAAATTTGCTTATGGTTTGGTTGGAACGATTTACAAAACAATTTTTGATGAATACAAGTGTGAATGATTGTGACGATTTTGTTTAAACTGATATTCTTTATGCTTATTGTACAATGAAAATAAATCAATCAATCCAAAAATGTGGTGTCCTGCTACGTGTCTGTGTGTCTGGTCCAGGTATTACTCATGTTGTGGGAACCTAAAACTCTTTAGACGGCCACATTATGGGGACTTGTCTTCCTTATGGGGACAAAAAGCAAATCCACAAAACGTAAATTATTTTAGGGTGAAAAAATGTTTTAAGATTAAGTCTAGTTTTAAGTTAAGGTAAGGATTAGGTTAATGAAAGGGTGAGGGTTAGAGTAAAGATTAGGGTCAGGCATTTACTTGTGATGGTAAAGGGGCTCGGAAATGAATTATGAATTAGATTGTAGAAACAGATTGAACTGTCACAGGAGACAGACGTAAACAGTATAATCTCTGTGGAGGCAGTTCTTTTAATCTCTGCAGTGTCTCTTACCATTTGATGTCGTCCGTGTGTCCGGTGTAGTGTCTCTGCAGCTGCTCGTCCACATTGAACAGGACGACCACTGAGGCGATGAAATAAACTGTTTCTCCAGTGGGCAGCAAGTAAAGGTTGGAGCGACAGTCTCTACCACGGTAACCATAACTGGATATTTCCAAGGTCAAGAAATAAAACTGAAGGAATAAAGGTAGAGCTGATATAATAAATACATTCATCGACAATAATTCAGCAATTAGCTGAGGTTTGATTACCTTCAGCTTTATAAACTGAAAGACATTTTATAATAATCAAGAAAAAGATGAAAATAATAGTTCCAATAATCCCACAGGTTAAAATGTTAAGAATTTGTTTGCTTACACTTGAACCAGTGCGGACAATGATTTATAAATGTCAACAAATTTATAGAAAACACTAAAACCAATTGAAATGTAGGTTCAAACTATTTTGTTCCCACATTTATTTATTCTCAAAATCCATCAAGATTCAACACACACAGATTATGTGTGTACATTTCTATCTCTGTTCTCAGATTTTATCTTTTATTTGTAGCTTTTCTCCCTTGGGGTTTTTGCTTGATTGAACAACACACTACATTCATTTTTTCCCAACAACAAATGAAAGGAGGAGAGAAAAAAACCCACATGGGAAGCCAAATAAAATTAAAATAGCACAAGAGGAGCTGCTGACTGTTCATGCAGGTTATTGCGGACTGCAGGCTGCAGCAGAGATATGAGCGTGGCTCTGGCTGTGGCAGCGCTGCGCGGTGAAAAACAAATGTCTGAGATGTCACATATGCAGCTTCGTCTCTTCACGACATCACAGGCCCGGCTGGATTTTTTTCTGCAGAAGACTACAGTTCAAAACTTTACAAATCAGGAGTATAAGTGAGTGTTATAGAGCCCATTAGGTCCCAAATGGTGAAACTTTTATTTTATGCACACATATATTAACTTGTTCGCACACATTAAATAACTTAAAATTAAAATGCTCTAACGACTGATGGATAGAACTCAGCAAATCAAGTTTTACCCCCCAATCGCTCATAGGGCGCTTTTCCTGGGGCTGCCCATCACTCTACCATCTCTCTCCATAATGTGCATGTCTTGAGCCCTGTGTGTGTGTGGGATTGTGGGTTAATGCATGTATAAAAATGAAAAAAAACATGAGTGTAAAAAGAATTTCCCCTTGTGGGATCAATAAAGGAAGTTTACTTTACTTTACTTTACTTACTTTATTTTCACCTTGTAATGCCATATAATGAAATTCTTGTTCTTAAAAGCTATAAAAGCAAATTACCCCTGTGGTTTTCAAAGCATACGCCAATTATGCCTTTAGTATGCAGATATTAACTTGCTCCCACAAGGTAATTATTATGTGCAAACTATATATATTTATCGTGTGTGAACAATTTTTTTTTATCTTGTGCCAACAATATTAAAATCGTCTGTCAGCAACAGACGTAACAGTAACAGTAACAGTAACGTGGTATCACACAGGCTACTTGACATCCTGTCTCTTGCTTTCTATGAACACACTGCAGTGGAAGGATACACCCAGTCCAGTTTGAGTTTGTTGCTGGGCAGCTCGGCTCGGGCCTCCAGGCAGTAGCTGTCCACTTGGTCTTTGGGCATGAACATGGTGATGGGACGACCCTTCAAATACATTTTCACATAACCTTCCTCTAGAGAAAGCAAAACAAACGGTCAGTGAGATTATACACAAGCAGAGAATATATATAATTATGACAGTTTTTACGGTGTCGTATTTTAAATACAAGCTCAGACACACTTACACTGAAGTGAATACAGGGTTGATAATGTTGAGGATAATGGAATGATATGATATGTGATGATTTTTTTTTACTATGATAAAGACTCAATTAAAGACAACAAAAGACAGAATTTGCACAAACAAATCAGCTTTTTCACTGACTTTATTAGTCATTTCAAAACACATTCTTATGACAACAAAGAGCGCAAAATGAACTGCAAACACTTCCACAAAAAACTTCCACAACTCATGAATATTCAGCTCACAGCAGAGGTTAACCAACATGAAATGCGGACACAAGCAGAGCAAAGGAAATGTGAAAAAAACAGGTCCAAGATTAGAAAAGAGGGATGATGAGAAATCCTCATAAATTTAAAACATGTTAACACTGAAAATAAATCATGATGAAAACATCAAGGGAACCAAAACAAACAAAAATTAACCATTTCATTTATTTCCCCCCCAAAATTCATTAGAAGAAAAGAATATTACAGAACAGAACTTATGGGGGAGATTTACTTGCTAATTTACTTTTTTATTATTTGATGCTACTAAACCTGTGATCTCTCTGAAACGTCCTTGGTGTGAAAGGACATGTGACAATAAACCTCCTGATTTTAACTGTACAGCTAAAAATAATATCTACCTTTCACCATGAAACTGCACCGTCTTATTATATGTTGCTCACTGAAATAAAACAGTGATTAGTAACAAATCTGGAAGTACTGACTAGGGGATTTAATCGGGCTTCGGTAGCTGGGTGTATCAAGAGGAGAGTACGATAACAAACTCCCAGACTTCCTCATATGGAGGTTAAAATTCGGTGTCTTTTTGACCGGTGGCGCCTTGTTGGTACCGCCCCTTCTGGCCACGCAGGCCTTGCTGCTTACTGAGGTTTGATGGGGGCTGGCAGCCGGACGGGTCGTTACAGCCGAAGCCGCCGAGCTGCCGCCGGTCCCCGTCTGCTTGGCAGAGCGGCTGAGGTAAATCTGTACTGTGACTATAATGCAGATGGGGAGAAGAGCAGATGATGGAGAGGGGTATTGAAGGTTGTCAGGGCCGGTTGGGTGGACGGGAAGAAGAAGCAGGGCGAAGGGTCGAGAAATTTAAAGGGTGGAGGAGGTTGGTAGAATACGTTAGACACATGTAATGGCTGTTCTTTGTGTCATATTTAATAAAAAAGCATCAAGATACTTGCAGAGACACAAACTAGTAAAAGGAAACTATGGAAAGTGACTTCTATTATCAACTAACAGAATATTGTATATTATTATCAGACAGTTTTTCACTGGGATCTTATAATGAGGTTGTGTTTATAATAATTCACTGTTAATAGTTCCTATCGTCATGCATCACTGGTCTAAAAGAGTGATTCCTAAGCCGGAAATCAGGACCCATGCACGGGGTCATGAGACGATTAATGAGGCGGTAGAGAGGAAGAAAAACTTCCTGCTACTCAAATCTACTGATTTATTTTACCGGCCAATAACATCTGAGTCATTTCCTAGCTCCCACTTTCCCAGAAAGAAGAAAGTAAGTTGGTGTTAAAAACGGGGAAATTGGGATAGTTATAAATATGAATAAAAAAAGTATCCAATAATAAAGAACCACTGGAGGAACACAGATTAAATGAAACATTTCTTCCAGGAAAATTCCAACTTCCCCTTTTATTAACACAAAAGTTTTTTCCTGGAAACTTCCTGGGAAATTTTTAGGAATTTAAAGCCATAAAAACTGAACTACTGAATATTTTACAACATAAAACTATATGAGAAATTGAGGGGAGAAAATCTCTTGGGTTTACATTTTAAGGAGTAGCCTGCCAAAAACGTTGGGAGCCACTGGTCTAACTGCTTTCAATAAATGGTTGTTTCAAGAGTTAATTATCCGAAAGAGTGAATTATCCCGTTACACGACTGGGTAAACAGCGATGTTCTGTGAAGCCTGGCTTTTTAAAATTCTTGGCAGCTTTGTAAACACTTTACTAGGAACTACACACAAACAGACGATGCTCTGGGCAGCGTGAGAGAACTACAAGCAGTAAAATCAAACAGACTTAGGAAGTACCCCCCCAAAAAAGGGAGACTGGATGTGTTTGTAATGCAAATGTTCATTTTCAGGGGCAGCTGCAAATCTACTTGCTCGGAAACTGCGGCGAGGAATCTCAGAACAGAGGATTTAAAGAGTTCACAGAAGCACTCAAAGCGACTGCGAGGGAGCGAGTGTCAGCAATCTTTGTGTTGTTACTATGGTGACACAGACTAGACGCCTATGAGCGACAGTGAGGCTGTGAGTGTACAGACACACGTTTGGTGAGGCAGCAGCTTCTTCAGCAAGTGTGGTGACACTCAAGTGAACACTGCAAACACTGCAATCGCACTCTGACGCAGCGTTCAGTGCAGGTTAGGTCGCGTGTCCGAGTGTGTGTGTGTTAGTTAATTCAGTCTCAAAACCATTAAAGGAAGGATAACTGTCACACACACACACACTTTGTCAGCCCACTCCTGTCCCTGTCTGGACAGCTCTCTGATCATTGCACTGAACGAAATTGGAAAATATTGAGGTGGGAAAAAACAAAAATGATATGAATTCAAATCAAGTCCTGATTTAATAAAAGCAAAAAAAGAATCATCTGCATCGTCCAGAGAGCCGTGGAGGCCGGGGGGCATTATAAGGGAGGGGGGGAGGGGGCAGCCTACCTTTGCAGTGGGTCACACGTCGCATCCCTTGTAAAGGTCACAGAGAGAAACACACAAGCACCAGGTGAAGGGCAGACATGGCTTCCTCACTCCCTGGTCTGTCCTAACATAAGTGCACCTGTTTCCTGGTGTTAATGAACAGCAGCTTCTGTCCTTGACGCTCCCAATGAATCGAAGCTCGTTCTCTGAGCGATGGTGTCCCAGTCTTGGCTCTTACGTTATGAGTAATTTACTACATCTGTCTGCCAAGTGCCTACTTCAGCTTTTCTTTTTAAATCCCTCCACAAAGAAAAAAAACTGACTTATCATTTCAGTCTCTCGGTACATTTTACTGTATCAAATGAACCACTTTGGATGTAATCTCTTTATGTGTTGTATCTCATCATAACATCAGCAGATGTTACAGTTGCAATTATCATTTGTATTTGTATATATGTTAACTGTCACCCGGAGGTAGTTTATGGTGTTTTGCAGGAGACTACTGGTCTATATTCATTCAAATTTCCATTAATAGTTGTGCAGTAGAAATCATTATCCCTGTACTATGTTTCCTACTAATGGTCAGCATCCTATCACAGATAGCAGCCTCAGAGATGTTTAAAGACCAATAGCAGGCTAAATTAACACAGTTTGAAAATGTGCCAAGATGTGTTAGTTGATTTGAATTCAATCATATCATCGTATTTGCAAGATTTGGACCTCAAATTAAAAATAAAGACACTAAACCAGCACTTCAAATCTGAGTCTAGATGAGCTTTGTTAGGGGCGTGCAGCTTTCACTGATAAGATCTGGAACCAGGTGTGTAAACCAAATGAGGAACAGCAGTTCAATTTACACAAAAATCAATAGCACCCAGGAGATGGAGATTCTGATCAATATCCATTTCACATTCTGTGCCTCTGTCTTGCTACTGTGCATTTCCTGCTTTTTGTTTAAAGACAAAACTGTGTAGGAGTTGGTTTTCTTATCTGTTGCATGGAAACATAAACTCACAATTAATGTGTGAGTCAGTCTCTGCTTTTTTTTCAAAACCTCTTACTACTTTCTTTTGTTTGTCTCCCGCACCCGCAAAAATATAACAGACCAACTTGTGAATAATTGTTGAAATCAGAAAAAAATGATATGAAATATTATCAATATCATTGTTTTCAGGCAAAAATATCAGTGCTTAAAGGACAATCAGGTGCTGAACTGTTGTACTATTGTAGCCATTGACTATAAGAGGACAAGTTAACTTTACACTCGATATCTCCATTGAAGAGATTTACTTAACGCAATCTCAGACACTACATCACAGACTGCATATAGAGATGGACAACGTGTCTCCAGTTCCTCCAACTATCCAGAAATGTAGCCAAAATATCTTGGATACAAACGCTGCCATGTTGTTCAATTCGATTTTAAATTACCGCCAAATCATAATATACATTATCTCAAGGCACTTTACATAGTACGGTTGAAACCCAACCGTTCCCCACAATGAGCAAGCAATTTGGGGACTGTGGAGAGAAACCCTCCTTCATTGCATTTAATTCCCTTGTGGAGTCGGAGTCCGTGCAGTAGTGATTGGGGGTGGAGTCGCAGTATCGATGTCCCACTGAGACACGTCCTAAAATAATTGCAAGTGAATCTCAGCTGTCAATTACGTTTCCCCCTATTTCTGCGGTATCAAATAATGAATTTAAACCAAACTTACTTGATAACTGAACACTTGAACATAAATCAGTGTGATAAGAATAACAGAAACCATCTTTGAGAAACAATTATTTGACGTCTATTTTGACTCCTTTTTTTAGTGCATGTCCCATTCACTAACAGAGGACGAGAGGATTATGACACTGCAGCGAGCCATCAGGGGGCGATCTAGACACTTTTGCTTCACTTTTGGGAAGTGACGTTGTCAGTCATCCATCTTTATATACAGTCTGGGGTTCACGTAGATAATATCAATAACTAGTGAGGCTAGCTTAGTTAGCTTGAGAGGTGTCAAAACAAACCTCTAAGCAGCTACAGTAGCTAATCCAAAGAGCGCAGATCAAGTTTGAAAGCTTCATGAGGTTGACACCTCTTGCTCTAATGTAATGCATCTTTTTCTCAGTCTCTACACAAAACAGTTGGGGAGTGCAAAGTTTTTATGACCCATAGTCAGAATGCTGAGGAAAAAAGGAATTTGTCTTTAATTTTATGTAAATATATATTTTTAAAAAATGCAAAAAGAGAAAATTAAAAAGAGAAAATTAAAAAGAGAAAATGTGGACATATGTGGACAAATGTGGACATTGGGATGTGAAGATGTAATATTGGATGAGGTGGACTGGTTACTGGTTAATGGATGGATCATGGAAAAGATGAATACAAAGATATTCAAGTTGCTCTCAGTTGTTCTCTGTGCAGAAAACAGTACAAAGCCATGACTTGAAAAATAATTGACAAAATATATTTTCCCTTCACAGTTTAATCAGATTTTGGGAACATTCATAAGGTTAATGAATCGTCTTCAATGTCCTTAAAAATGCATTGACCTCTGACTGACACAGAGAACCACTGAGCAGCTGGTGTGTAATGGCTCTCTGTGGGTGGTATCATAGCATGTGACAATCGTAGCTTTCAGGCTACAGAGCCATAAAAAGCCTCTGGTTCTTACCTGCGTTAAACACTGGATCCCTCTGTTTGCTGCAAAGTAAATGAGTAAACACACAGCTGTCAATCAGCGTCCCACTCAGGACAAACCACATCTGCTGCATGTCGTTGATTTATCAATTATATTTGTGTCAAACTAGAAAAATCTGATCAGATCAAAACACAGACTACTACCGTGCTTGAACAGAAAGTGTCAGTGATGTGTTTGTGTGTGGTTCTGAAACGAAAGTAAAACATGTTCATCAATATGTCCGTGTTACCTGTCACTTTTTTTGCCGCTGGAGTTGCTGCCGGTGGATCCGGCACGAGTTCGGTTGCCCTTGGAGTCGCCTGAATCCTTCCGCGTGAGAGTTCCCATGTGTTCGTTTGAGTTGGCTCTCCTCACAGTGCTGCGGTGGGGAGCGAGGGAAGATGGGCAGAGGCAAATAAAGACAGAGAGGAGGAGAAAGGGAGAAAAACAAGAAATGGGTCATGAAACTACCTGATGCTGCTCCTTTAAAAATACCCTCTGGTAAAGTTTTCATCACAGAAATTGCTTCTGATAGCACACACGGGGCAGATGTATTTATTTGATGATTCAGCTAAAATGCGTTGTATTTCCTGACACTTTTCAGAAAACTGTGTGACCCAGAGAAGTATGTGGATCTGTTTACTCCACAGTGCTGATTATAACTACAGCTGTAGTACAGACCTGTGCAGATCTGCATATTGGCAGTGCAGACAGTCTGCCTATTTACAACAATGAAAAGGCTCCATCAGCAGTCCAATGGCCAGTAGGCACAGTCACCTAATCCACCCTAGGGAAGAGAAGTCTATTCAAATTGTAAAACTGGCCAGTGGCTGTTATCCCTTCTGGAGAGCCTGCATGTGTTTGTTCACTAAAGAGCAGAACAGAATAAAGAGAGAGAGACTGTTGTTTGCTGTGTTATCCCAGGAGGAATCACGGTAATTGGGCCATAGAGTATTGGGGCTGTTGTGTGTACACTGATGGGATTGAGACTAATCTGCAATTTAGACTAATCGCAGATACAGACAGTAGACAACACAACACGCTGCTCCAAAGATCGAGGAGTTAAACAACATGAAGCGAACGTAACAGATGAAATAAATAGCGAAAGTAAATAGTGACCGTTATGCATCGTAACTGATGACGTTATAACATGACCAGTCACATGTAGCTGTAACTTGACACTCTCACCTGAGAGGCAGATAGAGAATTCTGGTAGATCCAGACAAAGATGACAAACTGGACAGACTGGAAGGAGATCACACAGTAGATGGACGGGACATAAACAGGACATAACATCGTAGAAGAAAGGACATGTTATCAGAGAGGGACAATACAAGAGGGCAGACATGGAGGAAGGAAAGACGACACAACACATACAGATAAAAAACTGATGGTAATTCCCTCTTGTTATAATTTAGTTGAGCTAAAATCCACAATCTCATTCACATTTAAATGATCAAATATATACATATATTGAAATTGAAAGATCTTTGGGAAATAGATTATATTTATATTGTACTTTTCACAGTATTATGGACCACTCAAAGTGCGTTACAGTAGAGGCAACATTAACCCATTCACACACACATTCATACAGCACTTTCATACGCAGTGCTTTCTATCACACAATTCATACAATGTCTGTACAGCCATCAAAGGACACTTTAGAACTGGAACCACCAAACGTCTGGTTAGTGGACAACACTCTCTACCTTCTACCACAGCCGTCCTTGAGTGTGTTTCAAATATTTAGATGAATGTTAGAGAGACTTGGGCCCATGACCTGAGTAGTACTTCTACTTTATGAAGAGACCCTTTAAGATATGTTGAGCTTAAAAAACATGAATAGAAACACAAACCAACTCCAGGGACAGCGAGGAAGTAGACCAGACCAAACACTTCCTAATTTGATACTGTAATGCTTGGTGTTTGTGGTTTGTATCCATCAACTGACCTCTAACTGTTTACATTTCAAGGTGCAGAACATTTTCTTTACTGCCCTCAGAAGCAGAAATAAAAGTACACACATGTAAAAGACAAGGAAACAGCTTCTTAGGGGAGTGAACATCTGCTTGGACTGGAGCTATTCCCTGTTGTCTGCTGAGCCTCATCTGATTATGGTAATGACATCCAGAGATGGGAAAAGGCTATTGCTCCCCTGACAGACTAGATTGATAACCTGTGCTCCATAAGCATGTATGAACACACACACACACGCACGCACGCACGCACGCACACGCACACACACACACACACACACACACACACACACACACACACACACCGAAGAAGAAGTAGAGAAGATAACAATTCTGTCTCTCTGTTTATCAGCAAATTTTAATGTCATTGGCTTCGCCTGATAAAAAGGCAGAAATGTGATGATTTATGGCTGAAACTGTTGGACACGACACAGACAGGAGACAAAAATGTCTCCAAATGAAAAAATGTCTGGAGAGATAAAAAGGGATAATCAACAGGAGCCTTCAGCCGCCATATCAGGGCCAAACAAGTTTACAAATATGCTAAGTGTCAGTAGAACATCACTACAAAACATGACAAATAAATTACATTACATTACAACTTCCACTTGTAGCTCAAATAATTTCCCTTACAGAAGGTGCAGTTTCAGTTTCCTCACCTCTTGTTGGCCGATGTGCTGGTGTCCTTTCTGGATCCAGATCCAGATGGGGAGGGCAGAGTGCCGCTGCCTTTCTTTGGTAGGACGGTCCCGTTGTTTACCGTGGGCCGTAACGGCAGGGTGGCAATCATTGGCCTGGCTGGAAGAAATATAAAAACAGGAGCATGTTTAGTCAAATCACTGGACTATAGGGTCCATCAGCAAGGCTGCTTTTAATGGTGTTTGATATAATTTATAATCTCAAATCTATATCACTATATTTAGATGCGCTATGGCATACCAGAAGGGTAGGTGGAGTGCAAAGATCCCCCAGCATGCATTGGGATAACACGCTAATGCACGTGTCCTCAACATTACACGTAGTATTATGTCTGACATTTTGTTCTATATGTTCCTACACTATACTGTTGTTATTTCAGACATTGTAAGGAGGAAATATTGTTAGGCCGGGATTATGACTTATAAACGTGTTGTTGTGCTAATAAAGCAAATTGTTGCACTGGAAACTTTTCACAGGGAAAAAGATAATAACATAAGAACCATATTCTATTTGAATTAAAAACTAAATTGGAAGAGTATTTTTTCACCTTTGGTTATTAGATGGCTTGAGATATAATTATTTCCAGTCCAACTGACTGTGATTACAATGACAACAATAATGATTAAAAAACTGAAATTGGGCCTTAACCGTTTGTATTTGTGGGTGAGACAGATTTATTTAATGTTTTAATTTGCACGCACGCAAACACACACACACACGGGACATACGGCAGTCAGACCAGCCCAGAATAACAAATCCAAGCTGCAGCTTTATCTGCAGTGATAAATATTTAATAGACACTGTTTCATCCAGCAGAGACACACCATTCACTCACACGCACACAAGATCAGGCACACACACAAAAACACACACTCATGTGCATCCACTCAGGCCTAACCACACATTTTGCTCTGTTATCGTTCTTGTAGTAATTACCCAGCAGGGGCAAACTGAGGTTGTGATTTTGTTAGCATGTTAAAGAAGATGAATGTGTGTGTTGGTGTGTGCATATCTGTTGAGCTTTCTGAAGCACATCATTGTGCTTCAGTGGAGTCGAGCGGGCTGCTAGTGGAGAACAATAAGGGAGAGCAGCTCTGAATCTAAATCATTATCCTCCAGCTCCAAAATCAAACTGAACCTCAATCCATCCAGTAACTGCAGAGACCGAAACTGGCAGCAGTTTCAAATGCACGTTTGTGGACACAAAAACCTGAATGAGGTGCAGATGATTTCACATGCAAGCTTCATCTGCCTCTTGGGTGAAGGTACAATGTGTGCAAGACAATCCTCAGCTGAAATTGACTCATGCAGTGTCAGACAATAAAAACACATACACAGAAAACAAGAAAGCCTATTATTGATCAATCTGCGATGTGGAGTTCTGTGATGATGTGCTGCTTTGTAACATTTGTTAGGTCTGCTTCCTACATTATTCACAAATGATACCCGGTAAAGTGAGAAACGCAATAGAAGGAAGAACACACAGAGAGATATAACATTAAAATAAATTGAACACAGTTTAATAATGCAGAAACTAATGTTATTAAAGCTAAATTTAATATAATTTGTTCTAGTTTTGATTAAGTTTATTAATAGGGGAAATAGTTTTAGAGGGAATAGTCATTTGAGTAAACAGAGACTAACACAGAGCATGTGTTCAATGACTTATTCCCACAATGTTGTGACAGTTAATAATATTTCCACAGTTCACTGACTCATAAAAAGTCATGTTTCCCTTTGGATAAAAATCTAATTAATCTACTGCTTGTGTTTACCCTCAGATCACAGTATATTAACTGTATACCGTCGAAATACTACACTATAAACAACACAATACTGAGCAGGCAGTGACTGAAATGTGTTTGCTCGTACGCACAACAGCAGGCCTGGATAGTGCAGACAAGACTACACAGTCGGCCTACCTGGCTTCCCAACATTGCTGTCTGCTGAGGGAGACTTTCTCATCAAAGCAGGGTCTATACACATGACACACAACACATGTAACAACACAGCCCAGGAGGAGAAGAGGACAGGAGATCGACAACTAGTCAGCCAGGGGAAGGAACTAAACAGGTTTAGAAGGAGGCATCAGGTGGAGAGAAAGGAAAGTGAGAAAAGAAAGACAGGATGTCTATCAAAAGTGGGTGAATAAGACAGCAAGCATGTGTTGTTGATCATAAATGTCAAAAAGAACTGATACCAGATGACCCATTGACCTTTTCTTGATACTGACTCATTTCACAAGCACTTGTATTTTACCTTTAGTGGGTCCCCTGCGTGACCCCATGGCCTGCTGCTCTTCAGACTGGTTGAGCCTGCGGACCACGTCGGCTAAAGCTGACTTCAGCAGCTGGATCTCGTCCTCCTGCATCTGGACCCTCTGCTCCAGGGAGGCGATGCGGTCGGTCACCTCCATACTGCTGGCGGCTGACGCACTGTCATCTGAGGAAACACAGAGAGCTGATGAGACAGTGGCCAGTTTATTAGGTACGCCTGGTAAAGTGTAAACCAACAGCCTTCCAAACAACTTGGAGGGGAGGTGGTACATGGGCCAAGAAAGAACACTAACAACAATTTCCCCCACTTTTTTCACCAATTTCACAGAGAATAATTAATGGCTGCTGGTGAAAAAAGGCGTATTATTGATCCATATCTGCATCAGATGGGTTCTCATGGTTATACTTCTAGCAGATTTTGTGTTACGCTGCTAAAAATCAAACAAATGGAGATGAAAACATATCTTCCATATCCGATATCTGCTGAAAATATTTTACCCATCATACATATCAGATCAGAACATACAGTAGATATAAAAAGGAATAGTTCAACATTTTGGAAAATGTAATAATTTTATTTCATGAAAGTTCGATGAGAAAACAAACAATTCTGTTTTTACTTCAGGTGAGAAAAAGTTGAATCTGAGAATTCAAAGAGAAAATGAGAAAAAAGAGAAAAGGCAGGACTGGAAAACAAGAAGCAAACCCCACAACCTCCCTTTCATCCTTTCACACATTAAGACTCTTTGATTCAGAGCTGACCGCTAAAACCCTTCAGTCATGAGCCTGTTATTATTGTCAGCTCTTTGAGTTTAAACTAACTTAACACATTATTTTCACCTCTCCACCTGACACCCTGATAGAGGCCAAGCTCTGGTCACCAGGGTCTACTTCATTAATGATAACACACACGAACACACACACACACACACATGCAAGGTCCCCTCTATTAAGCTTTTGATGTCACGGCGATGTGATGAAATATTAATGTAGATCACTGCTGTGTTTTCCCTGCAGACTTGTAATAAAAGTCTAATGCATTATGCATTAGAGAGCAGGCATATGGTGATTAGCCCGATCTGCTGTGTGTGTGCCTCCTGTGAATCTGCTTTAAACCCTGACTGCCTGCAAACAATATTGAAAACGGAGGGAACTCTTGACTTTGGTAAATAACATTCTGAAACAATCAAGTGCAACAGAGCCGCAAATACTCTGAATTCAGATGATACATTGAAAGCAAAGTGGTGTGATGAATGTCTGAGTCTCTTAGAAAAATAGAAAGCTGCTCAGGGGATTCAGGACATACTTGAGCAGAATTATAGTTTGCCTGTAGATAAATAAAACACTCAGCTTTGTTGTATTTAATTGTCAGAAAATTAAATGTATTCCATTCAACCACTGCTGCAATAAAAAACACATGAAAACATAATTTAGGAAATATGTTAAAATAAGTATTCACAAGAAGTATTCAGTGGAGACACATTGTTCATCTTTAGATGTACAAACATTTTAAATTGGAGATTGATGACAGGAATCCATGAAAAGTCAGAGGATAACACGTTATTACAATTTAGCTTGAGAGGGACATTTCAGCTTAAATCGAAATCCAACATGATGGTGGCACTAGAGAAAAACTCACAGGATCAACAAATTCATTAGCCTCCGTCCTCTGAGGACCATGAATGTCCAAAACTGCAGGACAATTAGTCCAATACATGCTCAGATATTTAAACTGACCAACACTGACATCCTGAACCATCCAACAGTGCCAGGTCAACTAAAGCATCAGTAGAATTGGACATCAAGGTTGACAAGATGTGACAGGCTGTAATGATAGCAATCCATGAACTTCATGTTTGCACCCTCTAATATTCTCATCTGTCCACTCAATGAGAATCCCATAATAAAACCACACATCTGGATTCAAATGAAAACTGCAGGTGTACAGTCTGATACACAATACAACCAGCTGCGATTCACAAAGCACAATGAAAATGAGTCTGCCTCAGTGTATATGCTCATATATTTACTTACAGACATATTACTACTAAAAGGAAATGTGGTCTTGTTTAATAACACACAATCTTACAGCTTTATCTTGACATTGACAAAGAATATTCCAGAGAAAAAAATGAATCTTAATAACTTTCTCCTCACCTGACATGCTTTCTTTGAAGGAGCCCTTGTTCAAATTCACACATGAATGTGTGTCACAGAGTTGATATCCACAGATAAAGCTTCTATTATCTGTTCAGCATCTGTTGTGGGTCTGCTCCCAACACTGACACTATGGCAGCGTGATACCATCAGTCGCTGTAACACAATGACTGGCTGTCACGGACGTGGTACATCCTCCCTCCGTCACCTCGCTCCCTAGTTAAAACCCTGCGGGGGTGAGTCGACGCCCCAATGACCAAAATCAGAAAGGGCCAGTGTCTGGTGTTTTATAAAACATGTGTGTTGATGGTGGGACTCTGATCTCCAGCTGAGTCTGTTTGGATTCGGCTAAATTTGGTCCTGATGTGACTGAACCACTGCAGGGCTCAGGTCACATGATTTCTGTCCAGAGAGGCAGTTATCAGTGAGATGTCAATCTTACTCTAACAACAACTCCATCACCACATGTGTCGCCCCACCTTGTCTCTCTTTTGTCCCTCACAACAACAGATCATTACACCCCCCGTGCTCCAGCGTGGTATTCACACCTGACAGCTGGCTGTTTAAATCCCTTCATCTAGTCAATATGTGGCTGGGTCACTAAATTCGAGACAGATCGGAGCCCATCTATCTGCTCACACTAATGCATTGTGACACACTACTTCCCCAGTACCTTCCTCTGCAAGGTGATGTCTTCCTGGCAGGGCAACTTGCCTGCTTAATGCTGGTCCATCACTTCCAACACAGAGATTTAGGGAAGGGAAAATAGAGAACAGACACTCTGCAGTAAATGTTCCCTGCTCTAAAACAACCACACCCATCCCTGCTTTTATCTCCATCTTAATTTTGCATCATTTACTGAACTCACTGCCATCAATAATAAACACTGGAGGGTGGACACATGCTCTGAAGAGCAAAAGACTGCAATAGTCCTGGGGAAACACTTCTGAGGGAGCACTCTCGCATTTTAAGCAATGCAGCAGCCCAGTGCTGAGCTGAGCTGTCTGGCTTTTTAGCTGACTCACTCCTTAACTCTGTGTGCACTGGCACATTCACTGCAAGGATGTAAATATACACAGATACAAGAAAATAAAGGAAACATTATGCTTAAGTGATGAAATGTCGTAATATGTGTACTTTATAGCTGTGGTGCAGAGAATCCAAACAATGATGCTCGACTGGCTTGATGGAAAGTTCAGCTGCCAGGTTTAGCTGCACCACAATGGGGGGTTTCGAAAAACCACAACCAGTGTTTGCAAAAATGGCAACAGATGAAAGGAGCAAGAGGCTGCAGGAAACGGCCTGTCACAACATTACGACAATGATTCCTGTTTTTCACAGACAGAAAGCTAGAGCTGCTAGCTTGGTGCAGATAGCAGAGCCCCAGCTGAGCGGCACCTTGCCAACTGTTTTTAATTTCATAACCTGAATGCAAACAGCCTGGTGGTGTGCCACAGTAGTGTCTATTCAGCTGCAACTGCAGACTGTGCCTCCATTTCTCCAAAAACCAATGAGTCACACTTCACTATAGACCTCATCATAATCAAGTGCCAGGCAGGATTATATTTTTATTTCTTTGCCATGGATAAATGAGGAATAGAGAATGAAACTGCAGGAGTTTTCTGATAACATTAAGGGTACAAGCGAAGACAAATGTCATGCCTGAAATTGCAGCATTTAGAAATTACAAGTCTGACGTGGGTACGACTGACCTCATCCATCAGGTTTGTGTCAGAAGAAGAATTTTTTTTTTAAACCAATTCAATTGGAAATGAGAGAGAAGAGTGAGAGAGAATGTTTTATTTGAAATGTCATCAGTCTCGTGTGTCACCTGCAGCAGGCAGTGGACTGTATTAGCTGATCAAGTGGTCAGATTAGAGAGACAGACGCTTGGATTACAAACTGCCCCTCATGGCTCCTGCTGGACCAGAGTTTAGGAGCTTTAAATAGACAGAGGTGGATCAGAGAGGGGCAAGACTTCACACACATCCTGAGTGGAGATTAAATAAGAGAAAAGGGGGGGAAACATGGCAGGTAGTTTGTTTTCATGTCAAAACTACAGCACTGAAAAATCACGAAAAGACTGACAAAAGGATAAAAGAGAGAATGATGGAGGTGAGGATGAGTCTGTCCAGGGGTCATAAAGAGTGTGTGTGTGTGGGTCAAAGAGGAGAATGATGAGCAGTCAAACAACCTCCCACAGGAGATTCTTGAAAGATGTTGGACCCTTCCTTCCTCCCATCAGTCACATCCTTCCTGGAGTCAAACTCAGGTCAAATGGGAATCACCTTGCTGCACACACGCACACACAGACTGTACGATCAGATGCCACAAAAATCACCATCTGTATTTTTCTCTGCCTCCTAAGGGAGTGTGTACAAATTATTTTCATTTCCATGTCAAGAGATAATGATGATGCTGGGGAAGGTCACTTAAAACAGATAAAGCAGATTGTAAGCTCTAAAACTGGACTCATGCTGAAGCTTCAACTGAAATGCTGTTCATTCACTTTAAATGGGGTTACGTCATGTGTTGCTGAAGTCCATTGTGGTTCCATGGTGACACGTTGCTCACGCTGCATATGGTACAAGTTGTACAGAGCCCAACTAACCAGCCAATCAAATTGTGTTTAAACTAAGTGTAGGTATAAGCCAAACTCATGTTAATACAAAAGACAAGGCAGCTGGTGAACCTGGTGCATTCATCTAGTTGTGGATTTTATTTACTGTGTACTTCTCACTGAAATCTAGAGACAAATCTGACACCAAAAACAGAAAGAGGTAAGAGGGTAAAAAAGAAAAATGTAGGATGATATGGCCCATTGAAGCAGAATAGCTCCTTCTTAACTCTGACACATACTGTATATACACCAATATCCCTGCACTCTGCTTTACAAAGCACACACACACTCTGTCAAAGTGGAAGTGTAGAGGAGGGATTATGCTGGATATGTGGAGCAGATCTTGCTCAATGCTGGTGATCCCTAAACTGAGAGGGTTTGAGCTCAGCAGCAGGCTGGATTTGTATTTTCTTTCCCTCACCTCTTTCACCTCTCGCTCTATTTGTCTGCCTCGCTCTCTCTCATTAAACCGTGGTGGAATGCTTTAAACAAGGTTTAGAATAAATCAACCGTGGGTGGACAAGAGTGAGACTATAGTTGTCTTTCTTTAATATTTATCCTTAATTCTCAGGCTCTCATCTATGTTGTTGACCTTGTTGCATTAGCTGAGGCAGGTCAATTTACAGCACCAGAGGAAACACTGCGACACCTGCAGGTAAGCAACTCTTTGCAAACTCAGAATCATATTCATATTAATATCCTTTCGATGCCTCAACCATCTTTTGGAATACTGGTGGCTGCAAGTCTCTGACAGCTTTATGGGAGTTGTGAACTGAAAAAAGAACAAAACTAAAATATAACAAATGTATATATTTTTGATTTATGGCCTCTGTAGGTGCCACTGTCCAGGCAGGATAGTCAGAGAGTTTTAAGAGAGAAAACTTTTCTTGCCTGATCGATGAAGATGATGTAAAAAAATGTGCATGGCCCAGAATGGCTCTGCTGCAGTCCAGAACATCATTTATACCAATCTTTACAAAGCATCAATGTTCAAATCAGAAAAGTGAGGTGGAAGACAACACCCAACCCAGATACAGCCTGTTCAAACTGCTGCTGTCTGGAAACCCGATATCAGCTGCAGTTCCACCAGACATCAGAGCAGTTTTCTTGCCTCAGGCTGAAAAACTGAATTCATCCTCTACACTTCACCATGACAATCATCTATTTTTGTGACTTGATTATTAATTAATTTTCATTACTTGACTAGAGTAGCATAAAGGGACTATATCTGCAATTGTGTTATACAATGTTATATTGCATGATGATAATTAAATTAAATCTTGAAAAATGTTGTACATGATCCCGGCCTCAAATTTCCCTCTGACAACAAAACTTAATCAAAACCATGATACAACTCTAACTTTTCACAAAACAGAAAGAAATGCAGTGATGATGGCAGCAATTTTCATCACAAAACCTAGGATGTGGAAGATGCTATCAAGGTACTAAAAATCCTGCTTAACAAGTGACATCTCTGGCTGAATTCAACCAAGTAACAAACAGCTGGAGAAAGATGTGACTCTCATTGCTGTGAATTTTGGGGAAGAATCAGAATCAGTAAGTCATGCTTGGCAGCGGCTCCAGCCTCTGACACAAGCCTCTTTCACAGTCTCAACCTTTCTCCACATAAAACAAGGCTTTGTCCCTCTGTAACAAACAGCCAGGAAGGAACAGGAGGCGGGACACTCGTTCCATCCAGTGTGTGTGTCTGTGTGTGTACTCGTGTTGTTACTCCCAGTAACAGTCTTGTTGTGAGAAACCAGATTTTCCACTTTGGTGTGAGAATGATGTGTGCCAGAGGCTCAACATGGGCCAGTCTTATAACAGCCATCTGGAAGGATGGAACATACTGTGACACGACAAGATGATTACACAACACGGGTGAAGATAATTATTACAAACTGTGTAATGAGAGTTTTACTTTTGAAGTTTCTATTCTTGAATTCTTATTCAATACACTCACACTGTTACATATCTGTGATATTCAATGTATTTCAGGAGTTATTTGGTTTTGATTCTTTATTTAACATCTCCACCTGGGACAGCTGATTCCAGCTATGTTTAGCTTGAGTGAGCAATAAGCCTCACTGGTCCAACTCATTAAATGTTCTTCACTCATTGTGGTGACAGTGGACGGTCAGTGCAAGCAGACTGTAAGCAGGGATGGATCACTGAACAGACCTACAACTACAAAGAGACATAAAACAACTATGGCACTCAGTAGAGTCCACGGCCCTTTATGACACCACCTTTAAATTCACCAGAACCAGATTTTTATTTGGATCTGCTCATCAATACCGATCCACTAAACATGCTTGATTTGTTTCCTCAATACATGAATAGTTTTCTGAGAAATCAACAAAAACACACCATCTCGCAATGTTAAAGCAAGTGAACACATTTTTCTGGCTCAATTCCCTGATTCATATCCACACCAATATTTAATAGATTCTTTCTTGACCCAAACCCAATCCTTTCGTAGTTTTCGTAGTAATCTGTGCAGTAGTGATGTGTAATGCTGCTCACTAACAAACAGGCAAATTGCAACCATCATGTAAACTCAGTGGAGGTAATGAAACGAAACAACTACTCTAGACGTAAAGAACTCAAAGAGACAGTTTTACAAATCTCTGCACCTGTGTTCAATGTGCTCAAGATGATTTTTATGATGGGATTCTCCCCTTTTCCCTCTCCATCTGTTACACATAGGCTGAATGCCTGCATACTGCTCTACACACACACACACACACACACACACACACACACACACACACACACACACACACACACACACACACAGCTGGGGCTTCCCCCTTGTTTCTTCCATTAACAACAGATGTAAAAGACCAATTAGGTCGGTGAGTTTCCTGTGGGAGCTGCAGTACGGGCACCAAGAGGTTAATTATATCTGTTCACATTACAACTGGTCAGAGGAGCTCCTGGGCTGGGTTTAAACATGAAGGACGACTCATGGGCTGCGACTTTGGGCCCAGTGGAGACAATGTGCCTGTGAAGATGATTAACATAAATATAATTGAGCCAACATTCAACCTGTCACAGTAATTGAATTCATCTTGAATTCATCTTAAACAGTTTGGTGACGTACCATGGGATTAAAAAGGGGATTTATGCACTGACATTCATATGTGCATATATGAATGTAAAAGCACATACCTGTATGCACACGGATGATTTATGCAGGAAATCATTTGCATACTAATTTAAAACACATTTGTATGAATGAGTGCACTTCACAGCATCTGCACATGTACAACCATAGAAATTAATTCCTCTCTTCTTGCCTTGACTGGACAGAGTCGCCTCAGTGACATTTACAGCATCAGGAAACAAGCACAGACTAAAAATAATAGCATCTCTGTGGGATCCTCCTGACTTGTGTGATTTATTACCAATCACCCTCCCCCACAGGTAGACTGCAACGCTCTGCTGAACACATTCTGCGTTACCATGCAGAGTGGAAGGATCCGACTTTGTTCTGAAGTACATGATTCTCTTTGTGGCTCCTTCATGGTATTTTTACACATTCATAACATCCTGTTCAAGGACTCATACGGCCTGCAAGTCTCCTCTCCTGACCTTGTGATGGAATGTACACACATAGTGAACTTGAGGATACGCACACACATGCACGCACACACGCATGCACACACACACAGTTAAACATTGCTTATTTCTTTCATGTTTGACTGCCTGAAGCGTGAGTTGCGTACACAGACACACACACACACACACACACACACACACACACACACAGTCAGAATATATATTTAGCACAGGAACTTGCACACTCCAGCTTTACATGCCTGATTGTTTTAGTGGGTCATGGGATGAGACTGCATGAATGTGTGTTAGTGAAGGAAAAGAAAGACGAGAGCCAGAGAGTAAGAGAGAGAGAGAGGCAGAGAGAAAGAGAGAGAGAGGCAGAGAGAGAGAGAGAGAGAGACAAATGCTCAGTTCAACAACAAATGACATCTCCTGCACACTGGCTCACCATTATCTGATCTGCTCCTAGACTGTGAAGCTCTAAATTAAATATTTTTATAGAGTTGAAAACACAAAACTTTAAATTAAACAGTGTGCAAAAGTGTCTCAGAGTTCATTTGTCTGCAGAAGTTGAATTGGTATTGTCTGTGTGTTTGTATATCGACATTATTTGGTGGGAATATTACATGAGAGGTCTCCTGATGTTTAATTTGTGGAGCTGATTATTCAAAGGTCAAAAGAGAAAAATTTGTTGCAGCACTAAAACATTATACATGGGGGGTGTGCAATAGGACAATATACATCATGTGAGGACAGTGACATCTATTTTCTCATATTAATTCCCGACTGATTATCTTGTTGTGTTACAGATCACACAACATGAACACTGGAAGGAAATTTGCATGAAGAACAATAGAGTCATGGTTGGAACCACATGGACTTTGGTCTGTTATTATGGCGCAAGTGGCATCATTTCCAAACTGGCAGCAGAAGCAGCCACAGATCTGCTGGCTCCCACAGATAATAAACACACAGCTTGACTCTCCACTAGCACAATCTGCTGATTTAGACACCACAACACAGCACAGCAGGAGAATATGCTCCTGTGTCCTGCTCACAACAGCTACAGCCTGTACTGTATATGTTTAATGAATACACAGTGTCAATCAACCTCGGTGTTAACTATTAATGGCTCACTATTGTGCAGGATGAAAGAGAAAGTGCAAGGTGAAGCCTAATCAGGAGAAGGGGGTAAAAAGTGGGGCTGATAAGGAGCATGACTCGTGACCAAAGAAGCCAAGACACTGCTTCAAACAGTGCCGCTCAATATCTTGAGAAAAGAAAAATGCATAAGCTCACCTCAGGGCGTTCACTCAAGATCAAAGAGTGGGAGAGAGTTTGACTGGGGATGGGGGTGAAAAGTTACAGAGAGAGGGAAAGTAGAGCGACGCTGAAAGTATCAAGAACTGGAGAGTGGTGTGATGTGAGCTCTGACACAGCTAAAGGAAATCAATGTCAGCTCTTGAATGAATCAGCAGAAGTGGATGAGTTATCCCACTCTGATCGATATTTATTGTGCCGCTGCTCTGATACACGCTACAGACTGGGGGCAGAGAAACACATAATTTCCGAAACACTCCACTCGCTCACTGTTTCTACACTGACATTATTTGCAGTTTTATGTGAGTGGTGCAAATATCAGTGCAGGTCGGCTTGCCAGTGGGGTTTTATGAGCCATTGATGGGTACGGCGAAAGAATGGGGAAAGAAGGGAAAAGAGGGGAATAAAGAAAGTGAGACATTTTTTCTGGTAAATGTTCCATCTAATAATTCCAAAAATCTCTGTCTGTACGTCGAACACATATCTCGAAAACAATTCATCTTATCTCTCTTTACAGTGGGCATGTGTATTGTTAATGGCCCAAGGAAGTGAATTTTGAATAAACAAAATGACCAGCGCTCTGTAGCAGTGGCTGACGAGGATGTTGTAGATCGCGATAACAGCTCGTTTATGACAACAACCAAAACTGATTCTCCAGTTCAGGGTTATATACTGAGTCCAGCTTCACGAACTTTGAATAAACAGGTGAACAACTCTTTGTGCAGCAGCGTGGTGCAGCTTCAGGGTTCTGCTGAATGAGTTTAGCGGTCTGTCTTTACTTGCAGCAGCTAAATTCCTACAGGTCACTTTTACAGTTTCAGAAAAGAAGCTTCAATCAGCATTACCACAGGCCAAGCAAACAGCCCACTCCAAACAGGCAGGTTAAGAACGGCCACTGCACCTGTATTTTCAAGATGGGAAACAGCATCTCTACAGACGACCACAACACAAAAAATACTTTGGGTGGAGGGGGAAGATTTTGACCACGACAGGCCCACAATTAAAAAATAAATGAGAGAAAATAAAAGGCCCCATCATCAGAGTTTCAGTGTAGCTCCTAAGTTAAAGAAAACAGAAGTCAGCACAGTGCCTTCTTTGTCCTCCTCCTCTCTACCATCCTTTCTTGGCTCCTGTGGCTAGTAACGTGAGCGAGACTTACTTTAATCTTAATCCCTCAACACGTGCCATCATCAATCAGGGTTTGGATGCAGATAACTACAGATGCACTGCCAAGAAAGGGGAGTACACTGTATGGAGCCTTGTCACCTCTATTGTGAATCAAAATACCCCAAGGAAACATCAAACAAGCCTCTGTCTTTATTAATTTTCCCTCAATGCCATACATGTCCATCCCATCCATCTGCACGTCTCTTTTTGGTTGGAAAGATTATCTGATTAAATCAACATTTGGTTTTCATAATTAAATCTCCCTTCCTTCCTGCTGTCTTCCATCTACTCCCGCTCCTATCTTACCCCTGCCTCCTCTGAGATCTAGCTGCCATGTTTCGGTGCCATCGTGCTATAGCGGGTGTGAGGTGAGGGATGTGCCAGTGCGCATGTGGCTGCACAGCACTTGTGTGGAGCAGGAACATAAAGGTACACTTGCTCCATATCTGAGCAGACATCTTTATCTGAAAAGGTAAATGAGCGGATCACATGAGCGATTGCAGGGGGAATGGATTTGTAAGGATGGTGTTTGATCATCAGTGTTACAGTGCAGTGAGTGAGCCGGATTTACTTATTAACAGGTTTACTCACTAAAACATCAGGGGCTTCTGGTGCATTAAGAGCTAATGAATATGATATTGCATTAACTCCTGTTTTGGCTCTAATGGTGGTGTATGTCTGATCATCTCACATACTCTCTTCAAGACACTCAACCAGTCCAGTTGACCTGTTTTTTAGCAGTTGGATATACCATGACCCGGATGGGTGAGAATCTCCACAGATATATTTCCCCTGTAGACATTCTTTCACTATACTTTCAGAGATTTTAAAAGAAAGGTTCACAATTTAAACGTACAATATAAAACTGGAGCGGTTGGGGGTCACTCAATCAAAACAATAATAAAGGACCTAGTTAGATGACATTTTGAAGCAGAGTGGGATCATGGGAGTTGTTGGCTTCACCACAATCGCCAATGAAAATCTAACTGATGCAACTCAGCTGTAAATCATGTTCACGGATGAGGTCAGGTTTTATTGTCATTACGCAGCAGACAGCTATGAATTATTGTGATCAAGTGACTAATACAAACAGTGTAAGGAGTAAACAGCCAACTGGCTAACTGACTAGTTAGTTTGAGCAGAGATGGATAAAGCCACAGGTATAACGGTTAAGATGCAATTAAATGGCATCAAAAATGAAACGTCCCAATACCTTGAATAAAATTGGGTATTTCTCTATGTTTGAACATTGTTGGAAACACTATGGGTATTTTTCACTACACACTTTCATTGTATATCCTAAACATTAAAAAACCTATTTGAGAACACAACTTGAAGGTGCATCCAAGGACGCTCCTGCATCTGCCATGAGAGATTGCTTCCAAAAGGCATTGCTTTCAGGTTGTAAATAGAAGCAAGAAGAAATGTTCTCGGTTATTGTCAGTCTGATGTCATTAATTCATCCATCGATCCATTCATCCATTCATCCTTTATCTATACCATTTTTCCTTTAAGTGGCTGGAGTCATGATATCCTGACATTGGTAAATTCTGTTAAAAACAACATCAATCTCATTACCAGCAGCACAACACAAACTAATTCAATCAAATCTGCTGTCTCCTCCAGACCCAGCTGATTCACAATGTGATTTAACAGAGAAAAAAAGCTTCTCTACAGGATTCACTTCCCTCATCAGCCATAATCAGTGTGTGTGTGTGTGTGTGTGTAATGGGGCTAATTTTCAGTTAGCCTGAGCTAGCTGACCTCCTGAGGACAAAGCGTGCAGCCTGCAGTTTAGCTGACCTAGTCTCTGAACATTAGTGTGGTTGGGTGCTCCATAACACGGGCAATGGAAGAGAGGGAGAGAGGGAGAGGGGGAGAGGGAGAGAGGGAGAGGGGGAGAGGGGGGGAGAGATAGATAGAGAGAGAGAGAGAGAGAGAGAGAGAGAGAGAGAGGGAGGAATAAATGACATCATTGGCTTTTGCTTAGAGTGGATCTGGGTTCAGCTACACAACAGCAGCAGAGGAGTATGATGTCACTCTGGACTACAGGCCTAACACACAAACAAACACAAGCATGAATATTGGTCCTGTGTATGTGTGAATGTGAACACACTCCGACTGACACACACAAGTCAGCTTTAACTTCGACAACCACTAATACACAGGATCACCTAATTAAGCAATCTATTGGAACAACGAGGAAGACGGTGAAGTTAAAGTCTGTCTTGGATGTGTGTGCACACGTGTGTATAAGTGTACGTGTATGAAGTAAAGAGAGAAAGAGAAAGAGAGAGAGAGAGAGAGAGAGAGAGCATGAAGTGAGTGAATAATCCCTGGCAACAGCCCCTGAGCAACATGTCTTTTTGCATCAACTTGGACTCTGAGAAGGAACATGACATTGTGAAGGATTACATACAACCCTGTACAACTCACACACGTTCCCTCTGCTCACAGTCATGACATCTCGAGTGGAATCTAAAAAAGTAGAAAAGCTCAGGTCCTCAACCACTTGGTAAAAAATACCTGAAAATTAAAAGAAGGTCTTATACGCATGTTTTACTGCTTTGACACCAAACTCTCGTTACTTGTCACCAAACCACTGAGCTCTGAGGGCAACACGTTCAATGTTTCCCTTCATGAGATATCTACAGATACAGAGTACCGACCTGATAATGTACTTTAACAGCTGTATGCTACTACCCTATATGTTACTGAGGATTCCTGTCATTGTTGTGTGGTCTGGTTTTGCAGTCATAATGAAAAGAACACAAATAAATAAATCTAGGAATACACAACAATGAATTCCGTTAAATAGCTCAACTCATACTGTAACTGTCTCAGGATTTTCCAACATGAATTATTACCAAACTGCTAACATTTTAGCTAGTGTTGGCTAATGTTTCAAGAAAATCACTTTTTCGTCAACATTCTAAAAAGAGTATGTGGTAGTAATGATGTTTTGGAGCTCTGGGGAGATTAAATTCTGGGAAAAGAAAATGCAGTTTTATCTGGCTGAAGCTAATATACTTTAAAGATGTGGTATTGGATTATTACATAGATTTACATACTCGTCCATTTCCCATGCTGTATTTTCAGCAGTATCGGAGACATTTATGATGCTGTTATCTGCAAACCTCTCGTATATGCTGTACTGCAAAAGCCTTATCTGCCTTTAAACTATTTCCTCACAAGAGGTTGTATAACTTCTATTAATGTACACTGCTACACCTGTTTTAAAGGTCAATCCAACCAACCAACCTCAGGTGTAATCTCTGGCACCGTCAGTATTTAGCTCATCACATAGGAATACAACACGTGAGCAGAGAGGACGAACACTTTTCTTCTGCCTCTGTTAATCTGGGTCATCAGGAATCAGCACCTACATCTGTTACTCATTCCCGTTTCCTCACAAAGGATGACATCAAAAATAAAAACAGATATGCTGTTTGTAATTAGTCGTTGATGGACTTGATGCACCAGTGGAGATAGAGCAGTAATGCAGATATCATATCTCTCTTCACTGTACTGTATATTGTATTGTATACTGTATGAAATATTGCAGACATCTTTGAAGAGAAGAGAAGCTTTGGATGACCTATATCTCTACTGTACGCCTCTGTGCCTCCTTGTCTGCATCTCCTCCTTTGTGATTGCTACAAATTTAATGAGAGAGATCCACAAGGGATAAAAGCTTTTAACTGAATTCATCACATCAGTGATTCCAGTATCCATGGCAGGAGAAATTGCTCCGCAATTTCACATCCACAATTTGC
Organism: Paralichthys olivaceus; assembly: GCF_024713975.1. Classification (NCBI taxonomy): domain Eukaryota; kingdom Metazoa; phylum Chordata; class Actinopteri; order Pleuronectiformes; family Paralichthyidae; genus Paralichthys; species Paralichthys olivaceus. The sequence continues at coordinate 14,386,499 of NC_091104.1, read as the reverse complement.
TCTGTTAACAATGGTACTCCCTCATCCTATTGACTACTAGTGCTTACACAGCACAGTAAATTTTATTGATTTTTTCATTATCCATCAATGGCATTTAACATTAGTCTGTGCTTCAACTGTAATAGCTTAGGCTCACAAACCAGCAGCACACAGTCACTGCTGCTAAGTACACGTTGAAAAATGGTAAATGTTCAAGAGTTAGTGAACTGGTTGAGAGACACAAAACTTTTTAAACTCCCTCTGCTAAAGTAGTCTCTGTTGGAGACACAGGTTAGCGTGGAGATCGAACCCTGAAGTTATTAGGACAGCAGTGATGATTTCACTCAACTGGACAATGTAGAGCTTCATACTAGAGCCTGACCAATGTGGATACAGAGACAATATCAGGGAGTATTCTCTTATATTTAAGGGAAATTTGGGAATGATTCCTAAGATTTCGCTATCATAAAATTATAATCAAAAATGAATTGAGGCTTGATGTTTTACAGTTTAATCATAAACTGCATTTTAAACAACACCAACCAAATATATAGAAGCTGAATTAAGAAAATAAATGTAACTACGTACAATGTAAACATAAATATATCTTCTCAACATTGATTATTCTGTAAAACAAATGTTTTCATATGAGAAAACATAAACGCAGACACTGAAATGTCTGTGAAAGGCTAATATCGGCTAATATCATCAGGCAATCAATATATGGGTCAGTTCTACTTAATACATTTCAGAGAACCAACATCTAAAACTGAGATACAAGAGCACGTAGTTTTTAATTTTAAGTTCTTGTTTCTTGGAAATAAACTGCATGACACATCATATTGATGTGTCATGCAGTTTTTGCTCTTCCCTGAGTCACCCTCTCCCACCCATAACATCACCAGGCTGGAGTATGCTCTCTCCCTCTGCAGGCAAATAAGTTATAGGACAGCAGGCAGAACATGAGGAATAATGTGCTGTTCTGTGTCATTCAGCAAACCGATCGCAATCAAACAACAGGGGAGGAATATATTCATAACGTACCGCTCAGTAATCAGGGCAGAGCTGAGAGGAGAGGACTGTTTCTCATCTTCCCTCCTTCTTTGTTTAATAGCTCTCTTGGCTGTCGTGCACTGTTGACATTATTCTGGCACTGATTACACAAACTTCCTTTTAAATCTACAGTGGGTTTTTCCCTGTAAGTACCTTGAATATTAACATCATATCTTCTAAATCTACTGTTTAATCTGGACCAGATTAGGAGCAGCCAGATTTAAACAGTGAGGAAACATGTTGAAGTCATGCACAACAGCACAGAGGTTAAACCGAGAGCTGGAGCTGAAATAGCTCACATCTGCAACACAGACACACAAACACACCTCTGCCTGGTGTCAAGTTTATCCAGTCAGCTGATGACATGTCAAGTCCAGAGAAACAACATGCAGCTGTAGGAAGAGAGCAGGATGGGGGAGGAAGGATTAGTTAGTTTTACCGTTGCAGAACTGTAGCAGTGATGAGGTGTCATACAAGCTGCTGTAGCTGGAAAAGCCGTCCTCCATTCTCAACCTCTGCTCCGCTCCCTCTGTTATCCACCACTCCCTTGCTCTGTCTCTCTCTTTCTCTCTCTCTGCTGACTCCCCTCCGTTAGTTTATCGTTCACTTGGCGTCCGAGGCGCTCCCTCCATTCACTCTGCACGGGTCAGGCTCCCTGGGTGAGTCACCATGGCAACCCATTCACGATTATGTCATGTGAACATTCAACCCCTCTTCTTAAATCCTCCCCCCCCTCTCACAAAAAAGTCCTGAACTACAGCAGAAAAAAAACACTCCCTGCTGAAGAATGACTGCACCAGGAACACCAGGAACACCAGAGACACACGAGGAGTTAAGTGGCTGCTGGTTTTGAGAGAACTTGTCCTCTCCTCCCTCTGTTGTCCTCTTGTCTTCTTCAGCAGAGGCAGCTGGGTGTTGTTAGCTCTCTGAGATCATCAGCAGAAAAACAGCTTTAAGAGGGCTTGAGCTGAGAGCGCAGCCAGGGAGGCACTGGCATAGGCAGTTACTGTGTGTGTGTGAGCGCATGTGTTAGAGACTGTGTGTGTGTGTGAGTGAAAGATAATGCTCGGGACAGCCCAGCCTTCCCCTGTCACACAGTGTGGACAAGTCAGAGTACAGGGGGCTGGACCTGACGGGTGGATCCTCCTACTTTTGGTTGGTGAGAGGAGAGGATGCAAACAAATAAAGGAAACTAAACCAATAGTTAATTACTAAATGACTGTAAAATGACATATCCTTACAGCTATGTTTTCTTTTGAAATAGCATAGACTCTGCTACAGACAAGCCTGGCATCCACACCACTCCAGGGTTTTAGAGACACTAAAACAGAGACGTTTGGAAACAGAGCAATTTGAAAACTGCAGGACTACCTCTTAGTCTGGTCGGACAGAACCTGAGATGTTTGTAAACACAGACCCAACATAAGAAAAAAAGCAGAATTATCCTCAGCTACCAGTGCAGAACACAACATGGACAGTTCGCACATTGTTAGGACACTTCCTTTTAAAAAAAACATAACCCTAACCTTAACCGTTCATATCTAACCGTATCCTAACCACAATTCATGTCTAAGCCTTAAACTTGACCAGGAGTTTAGAAATGATGTTTTACCAGGACTTGGTTGCCATGAGGACATCTGATCCTGACAAGGTCAATGTTTATCCTGGAAAAGAATCTCAAGTGGTAACAAAAACGAGCAAAAACACACAGAGTTGTGGTGGTATGGAGTCACACGGGGACACCCCGCAGCTGACTAATGTCGCATCTTTCCCTGCAGCCGCCACCAAACATGTTGGGAGTGAACACTGCCAGAGGATCTCTACTGTGTCGAAACATGATTATGATTCTGTCCTCTGTCTGTCTTATCTGGCCCGCTGCAGACTGCACAGACACAGAGGGATCCTTAAAACAAGGACAAGAGGGGGAGAGAGTGAAGGGGCCAAGGGATTGATGAAAAGAGAGAAATAAAAATGGGATAGAGGGGGAGGGGATGGAGGAGAGACAGAAAGAAGGAGAGAGTGCTTGAGGAGGGTGTGTGGGGGTGTGGAGGGAGAAGGACCAAATTAAAAAGTGAGCAGGGTGGGAGTTTAGTGAGGGGAAAATGGGGGGCATCCCACATAATAAAAGCGGGAAATGGGAGCTTCTAAATTCTGGCTGGGGTTTTGAACATATGTGTGTGTGTGTGTGGGGGGGGGGGTCTTTACATTATTTATAATTCAAGCTCGCAGGGTAAAATAATAAGGCAGAATCTGTGGCCTATATTCATGTCGGAAACACTCCCCCTTCCTTCCTAGATCACAAGACGGAGCTGAGAAAATTACACAAAGGCAAGGATGCTCTAAAGGAAGCAGAGGGAGAGAAAACGAAAGGATTCATTTGATTCTCTCACTGTTGGCCCAGCGGTGGTAACATAATCTGTCCATGTGAAGCTCCTTCTATTCAAGTATCTGTCAGAATATCTACAACCGTTTTTTAGATCTGACCTTTAACAGAAGGATGAAAGTGACACGTCAGAGCTCCTTTTTCTTGAAAGATGGGTAAAGCCTTGATCAGTTTATGGTTCATGGCCTTGGTGCTGCTGACCTCACAGCTGCAGCCCTCTCGCTCTCCCTCAGGAAAACACTGCTCTCTGTTTCACTTATTACACAATAACATCAAGCCTCCAACTGATCTGCAGAGTATGTGAGCAGACAGGATTATGTGAAAAAACAAGGTGCTTATTGTGACGCAGCATAATGTCCGTGTTGCATTCGCACACTGCAATGCTTGTTTATTGAAATCATAAGGATATTACAATTGCACAACTCAGAAAGTAAGATTGTGGGTTGACCTTTTCACCGTTTGTACACATCGCTCTTTGTTTACATCTACAGTTAATATTCTTAGAATGTGTACAAATGTCGCATGGTATTTAGATTTACATGCAATCAGACCTCTGATGCTAAACCCCAAAACAACCACAACATCCAGTGTTTTCATTTATGTACAGAGAGGAAATTCATGCAGCTTCTGTCTCAGAGTGCAAGATAAACACAATGTAAACATCCTTTGTGTTTTGTTCTGACGCCTGCAGTCACGGGGTTGTTTTGTCTAAAAAATTCAGATTACTGTAAATCTCAGATTTGGCATCTAGATTAGGGACAGGTCTGTTTTTGTGTGTGTCTGTCTCTGTGCATTTATGCTCACGTGAGAAGAGGCAGCTAAAACTGGGGTATGTTCCCACCACGATCCACCCCCATGGGTCTCTAAACCCCACCTACTACCCAGAGGGTGGCAGGTGGTGGGACGCTGCTGCTGCTGCTCTACCCCTCCTCGATCCACACCTCCCCATTGTTCCCCCTTCCAGCACCCCGCAGGGAATCCAGAGGGTGCACGGACACACACTCTGGCATTTCCAAAAGAGGCATTTAGGGGAAAACAAAAAGTAAATAGTGAAAGAAATGTAAAGGGGAATTTAAGCAAATGGGGTGCTCTGATAGCCAGATATTTGTGTCTAACATGCAGGGCCATAGCACATGGTTAGCTACAGTATCTCACCATATAACAGCTGGCAGGGCTTCAGTGTCTTACTCAAGATCCCTTGAACATGACTCTTTCTTTTCTCACCTGCTGCCATACAGCTTTTGTTCTTTGGAGGTTGAATTCAAACTGAGTGGGTTGTTCACTTCCTTTTTTTCCTGTTTCAGACAGAAACTGCTGACATTGGTTTTATCCACAGATGATCAGTCAGTCTGTCAGTGGCCAGGATTATACAAAATCTAATCCAGAGCTAAGGAGGAAACAGGGTCAATCCTCTGTATGATCCAGCCACCATCTGTGTGCCTGCCCTGGTTATTGGGCTGCTTTGTGCTTTACACCGAATTAACCCAACCTGGAGTTGAATAATTCATATGAACTGTGAATTCAGACAAAGCCCAGGGACTTGTAATAATTTATACTCAGTCACTCTGGTCAGGCTGTACACAGATCCTAATCACAATGTTTTATGCTGCTGTAAAAAGGTTTGCACCAACTGGTTAAACATTACAATATAGTAGCACCACTACATTAGCTTTATCTAATAAGATTTACAAGGGCCTCTTAGCTGTCCTCATCATGATGCGGGAAAATAAGTTAAGGCACAATTTATTTTTCACTGGAGTGACTTCAAAAATGAGAGTTGAATGTGTTAAATCTAAAATGTAAATGCATCAGCAGGTTGCAAAGGTCACACAGTATGAGTCAGTGCCAAAGCAAAGTGTGTGAGCCAACAGGAACAAGAGAGCAGAAAGTATGACGAAGAAATTTGCTTTTGAAAATACCTGCAAAATTTTTTTGTGTTTAAACATGCTAAGATGGAAATACTGAACACGATACCTGCTAGTTCTCAGCAAGTCAGTGTCATTTTTACCATGTTAGCATGCTAATGATAGCCTTTCGCTCAGAACAGAGTACAGACCAGAGACTGTATATGGTGGACGCCATGACAACTAACCGAAAAGTGAAGCCAAAGTGTCCTTCTTCATGTTAGTGGATGGAACATCGGCCAAATTAAAAAGTCAAAGTGCAGGTTAAATAAAAATGTCTCAAACATGGTTGCTTTTTTTTTTAGGTAATTTTGTTTTTAATTAGTTATTTGATTTTATTAAAAATGAGAACAAACATGATTGACAGTGGAGAGTGACTCACGATTGGTTGAGCATGTGTATAGGTGGGATCTCTCTACTGCGGCTCCATCCCTGATCGCTACTGTGCAGATTCTGGCACCAAATGTGCAAGATGGCGGCGTTCATATCCAGGATATTTTCACTTCATTTTCTGGATAGTGGGAGGAAGTGGAGACATGTCGTCCATCTTTACATACAGTACAGAGCAAAGAGAACGGTGTCGATAATCTTAGTAGTCACTCAACAGACTAACCTTCACTAAATTTAAATGTTACTTCTCAGCACCCTATTTCCTCCATTTATGTGTGTGTGTGTGTACTGTGTGGATAAATAGTTTACCCAGCAAGATCAACTTGAATCCATAAAGTCATTTTCCTCATCATGAATTATGTGGTGGAAATGTGACCTAGTTTCCCTGAGCAGAGTGATAACAGATTACTCACAGCACTGCAGAGAAGCACACAGGCTGCATCAGGCAGGATATGAAGACTCTCATAGCCACATCATAAAACCTGCATTCAACCCCACAACATGGCACCTGCTGTACTCTAGTAAAACATCTACCAAAGCTAAAATTAAAGTAAGTAAAAACTCAACTATTATTTCACTTTCAACAAGAATATAATGTCTTGACTTTATATATTTATTATAATATATTTAATATATTATAATGTATTTATATTATTAAGGAAGAGGGGTACTTCATTTGAACATGCATTTAAACCCTTTATACGAACTGAACTCAAAGAAAAGTATTGATGAAAGTTTCTCAGCCTAACACTGAATGAATTGATGTGAGCTAGCTTGCTAACTCGCTGTGAAACTGGCTGGCCGCTGTAGACGGCCACAGTTTAAGATGGTGTGACTGTACATGTGCTGCTGTTCAGAGGATTTCTGCTGATTTAACACACTGAACAACAACAACAACAACCGACCGCTGGTGAAATAAAGCAGCTGTTACCTGAGTCACGCTTCAGCTGATTCCGCTTCCGGTTCGGTTTGTTGACAAAACCCAAGAACCACCGAGGTGAGTGAAGATGTGTTAGTGATGACAGGAGCACTCACTCCACACGCCGCCCACTCACCAGCACTGGCTCAGGTCAGAAACCCACCTCGTTTTTAAATACACTATCTTCGTTAATACATTTAAAACGTTTAATTTTACATTACTTAAGGTCAAGCAACGGCATGGGCAGGGTTAAAGGAGCTAAATGCTAACGTCATCATGCTAACATCCATTAGATTTGCAGATGTCAATGTGGTATTGATGAAAAGTAACCAGGTGATTCATTGAATCTTTTACAGCTGTGTCAAAATAAACATGTCTTCATTCGAAAGAAAACATAAATGCACCAAATTTCACTTTCATTCATACAATTATTCTCATTAACCATCCACGGCTACAAATGTTAATGTTCATATTGATTGCAAATGTGTAAATGTTCCTGTGTCATCTGCTATTTTATTCTATTGTTTTCTATTCTATTCTATCTGCTGCATCAATATCTACTTTTAAAAATGAATATTTCGGTCAAAGTGTCCAACACAAGTATAGATGACTAAAATATAGATTTTATAGCATTTGTATAATGTGAAATCGCACAGAAACAAGTCCTCAGGATAAAAGCAAATGGCAACGTCATACTGCAGTGAGCCACACATGCTGCAGCAAAGCCAGAAAATGATTTTACGAGTCAGGAAAACTGGGTCATCACTTGTGTTTTTAGTGCAGTCCTTCTGGTCATGGTGTCTCATAGCTCTGTGCATGTGGAGATCCACAGCCAGTTTGTCTTGTAATATTTACAACTGCTCTCATTCACCTACATTTCGAGACAGAGGGAATAATGGGATGTATTATGGGTGTTTTATGGTTGTCACTGTAAGATTATTATTATTAAATGACAACACATTTTAAGGTTTTAACAGAAATATTCTGTCACTAGATCCGATTTTCTTATCAATAATGACACTCCATGGGAAGACTGGAGCTAAAAATTGCCCCATCAGCACACTGAATTAAAACAGCAAACAGCATGCTTATCGGATTCAAGTTGAGTGATAGTAAAAGTGTTTGGTGGCTCAGGCTCAAAACACAACAAATCCTATCTCCTGTTAAGTCTCTGTGGATGTTGAGTCAAAGGCAGACATTTTGGGAGAGACAGTGAAGGCACATGAACGTAGAAGTGGAGAATCTGCTTTTGGTCTGTAAATAGCTCATAATCCTGAGGCTGGAGAGCAGCGTTACATGTCCTACTCCAGCTCTTTGACCCCGTGTCTGATGATATATATATCACAGGCCAGAGAGCACTGAAGTGATTATAGATCACCATTTCTGAAATGATATTGTCTTAAGTTTGGTTAAATGTTACAATAAGCAGATTAAGGTTTGCTGCTCTAAAATCATATTAGCAATCCTCAAAATTTGACCGACAACTTAACTCAGTAGATTTGCAAGGTTTGTGATTCATACCACAACAGTTTGGCTCTGCTGTATGGCTGTAACTCTTTATTTGAAATTCAAACATTGTTTCATGTTTGGACTGTTGACTGTTTGAATTTGAAGGTTTTAGATGTTGCTGAGTAATTGAATCCATATGATGTATCATATTTTGTCAAATAGATGATGTACATACAATGGTCTGCTGTGAAATGTAGCTGAGTAGAAGTTTGCTATAAAATGGAAATATTCAAGTAAAGTACAAGTAGGCCAAGATGTGAACTTTGTACTGCAACTACATTTCATCACTGGTTCAGAGTCATGGACAGCTCCAAGGTCAATTAACACAGGCTTAATCAATGCTTTTGTGATAAGTCAGTAAGTCGTAACACACAGCCTAGTCTTTTAAATTAATTCATCTACCAAATGAGAACCTCTAAAATGATGAAAACTAAGTCATGATGTAAAATTATGATCAGCCCCCAGTTTGTATAGAATATATGACCCAGCGTTAAAGAATATTCTTCCAGAAACAACTCTCTTATTTCAAACAGCTTTTGAGACATAAAGTGCACTTCAGGGATGAAAGGCTCACAATTATTAACCATAAAAACGCCTCAGTCTTTGTTGAGATTGCACAGTTCATCCCTTATTGAGCCTCTGTCTAGAGTCAAGTCGAATAAGTCTTATTTATGTAGCCTGAAATCACAAATCACACATTCACCCCAGTGGGCTTTAACATTTGTACAGTATACAACACTCTCTGTTTGGATTAGGAACAACTCCTATAATCCTTCATTCAACACGGAGTAAAAGGGAAAACATTGCAAAAAAAAAAAGCCAGAAAAGGAAGGAGAGAGTGGGCAGACATGCAAAATAGACATTGCCCATGTGTGGAGAACAGGATTAGATTTTCAGTGAGCAGACAGGCCAACACTTTGAGAGCTCTGACACGATCAAATAAGCAGTCAGACAAGTGGGGGAAAAAGCAGATGGTCTCATCGAGAGTTTTATTTTGCACAAAAATCCAACGTTCATAACATCATGAATATTCAGACTTCATTCCTCCTGTGTCGAACGTTGGTGCCTCTTCCCACCTCTGTCCCCGTTGCCATTAGCTAATGATGCCATAGAAGTGCAGAATACGGGTTATAAACCACAGACTTCTCTGCGTCTAATCTATATGTTAATGAGGCATAACGTGGACACAGGTAGAACCGTCATTGGTGTGAGTCTATGGAAATCTACTAATGTGGCTGCTGTTGGTCATTTAAAAGCAGCAAACACAACCTCGCAGGTCAGTGGGAGACAGTGTAATTCCTCAACCTCCTCCGACTGCAGAAATGATCCATTTATCCAAAGGACGGCAATCCACATGCAATGCACACTGTGCATCCCGGAGTGAGCTGTGTGTTCTCTCAAGCGACAACAACGTTAATCACATCTGACTTGGCTGTTGAAACATCCATGTTCACCCTTCCCCCCATTTCCTGAACCTGAGCAACCAAGAACTCTGCTATTTCTCGTACGGGCCTACACACACGCACAGACACAAGATGTGCACTGAGGTCTGCACATTGCCTTGAAAATCTTCCAGAGGGGCTGAGTACAAATGTCCAAGTTAGTTGCTTTGGTCATTTTTTGGCACTTTTCCTGTCAGCCCCCTAGTAGAATATCTGAAAAAATTGACAGAGTGATATGTCAGAATATAGCAGGACAATTCCCAGATAATTCCCAGGATAAGGTAAAATAAGGTAAAATAAGATATGATAAGATAAGATGTACCTTAACACCTTTCATGCAACATGCCTGAAATGAACAATCCTCTGCTGTGTTACTCATTTGTAACAGTCAAACTCTGAAAAATGCCCGTACCCAAATTTCCATGACATTTTACATTCACGCTGCATTTTCCTTTATTCCTAACTCATAATTTCTCCTGCATCAAACAACTTTTCTTCTCTCTTTTCTCTCCTGCACCTTTCAAAGTCAAACGGCTCAGTCTTTCAATCGATGCTCTAAAATAAACTCAGCGGAGGAAATCTGCCGCCTGCTGCTGCAGTTTACTCTGCTGCAGACAGTCTAGTGTGGCAGCCAGGCCCCATGTATGTCTTAAATACACACACACACACAACTGCGGGTGACTGTGGGGAAGCATGTTTGACCAATGACCCATTTCCAGACTGTTTGATAATGAGAGCAGCAGGTTCAACATCAGCACAGCCACTTGTCCCCCGGGCACAGATGGAAAGCTGACGTCAGCCGGCCATGACACTGTCTTAATCTCTCATCTGCATCTCTGTACACACACACACACACACATGGATGCTGATGGTTTTTCACCTTTAGACTTATTGGCTTCCATTGATGCTTCTGTAAGTCTCAGTTATATGATTCAGATCTGCTGCTTTTCATTTCTCACCAAACTGATCTCCTTGGATTTGGCCACCACCCCACATCTCTCCTCTTCATCCTCCCTTCCCTCTCTGTCTCTTTTTCATTTCCCACTCACTTCTCCTTTTTGGCACTTTATTAGATTATCTCTGTCTGTATATCCAGCCTCGTTTACATCATTTTACATTTTGCTACTGAAGTTTCCACCTTTCATAAAATGCGCTAATACTGTCCTCTAGAGGGCATTTGTTGAACTGCAATATTTTATTTTGTCTTGCTCAAAAGTCAGTGCTTATCACAATAAAAGTCCACTCTTAGAAACTAAATTGTAACCCTGACTATCAGGACCCAGCTATATCCTGTCACAGCACACATTGATTTCCCATGGATACTATACTCACAGTAACAATCCTCCAAAAGCATCCAATGAGGTTAAATGGCAAGTAAAATATATGTGTGAATAAAAATAATGGGGCATCTTCTCATTGAAAATATTGCACAAGACTTCTGCAATTACCCCACTGGTGCATTTGTGCAGCCATGAAATTGCAACCTTGCTCTTGAATGTTCTACTCAACAAGTAGACAAAAACAAAAACATTAAACATGATATCAAACTGTATGAAAGAAAACTACTTTCACTCTGCAAAGGGGGATCTTCAAGTTAACAATTTTGCTGAATCAGCTAATGATGGAAATGAGGAAAGAACACACAGAGTTACAGTATTTTCAGTGTATCCATTAAAGAATCAATGATTCAGCTTCTAACAAATTTGATGTAATTTCCTTGCAACGCATTAGAAACTGACATGTCATGAGAATGGAGGTGCATCAGACGGTTAGCTGCCTAACAAATGCATCTTGGTGGTCGTTGCCAAGGTTCTAATTCTTCTGCGTCATGTTTAATTAAACTGAAGAGGGAATCATGCACGGATTGAGTCTGAGAGGAAACAGGAAAAAAGAATGGATGAAGGACAGGTGAGAAGAGTGTGAGTAGGCAGAGAGAAAAGAATGAAAGAGAATTAAACATGAGGGAAGGAACACGACAAGGGGAAGGTTTCTATTTATAACTGATTGTGTCTGTTGGTCTGTCAGCCGGGTGGTGTTAATGCTTCAGCTCCTCTGTCAGCTTGACTGCACATGAGGGAAATAAATGACCCTCTACTTAATGCTTTACGGTCACACACACTGTTAACATCCTTCTCACAGGAACAGTGGGAGAAGATGTAAGCTACAACTTGATTTAAATTGTATACGTCCTGGCCGTCCTTCTTTTTCATCCTCTACATATCTCCTGTTTAAAACATCCACAAAGTCGTTCTGCATTATTTTGATGAAACCTCGGGGGAATCGCTACAAGTTTCCATATAAGGGCCCAAACTGAACTGACTCCTCTTTGCAGCTGAATACTTGCTGGGTGAGGTGTCCCAGTGGAGGGATTCAGTCTAAAACAGGATGGACTGACAAAGACCCCCACCCTGACAGAAAAAACACATACGTGCACACACACACACATACATACTGTGTGCAGACCTGGAAATCCAAACAATTTACAGACACGCATGCACATATGCACTTCATATATCTCTTTTGAAAATGCACATGTGCAGGAGCCTTGCGGCCTCTCTGTTTAGTCTTACCCATTGGTAGCCCCTCACAGTCGGACATGGCCACAGAGAGACGAGAGGATCAGGACAGTGTCTTCTTCTCTTGTCTGCTGAGTCTCTGCCGCCTGTTGCCTCAATGTCTGTGTCGTTTATGTTTCTCTGGTGAGTTCTTGGCTGTTTGCCTCTCTCTCTCTGTTTAGCTCTCTTACTTTACTTTCTATCTCCTTCCTCTTCTTCCCCCTCTCTTAACAATCTGACCAGTGGCCAGTAGATACGCCAATCAAATATCACACACTGCACCATTGGATGCTAAATTTGTAACCACCACTCCAGTCCTCCCATGGGATACGGTTTCCCTTCACAGGCCTTTTTGGATATAATTTCACTGACTTTCTTAAAAATGTGTAACACATATCACATACAAATAAAAGAGGGTAACCTGTTTTTTTTCTGCAGCAAGACTCAGAGGTCTGCTTTTCCTCTTACAAACTCACCATGAAATGCTCAGGATCACACTTGTTCTCCAGCATATATTTCGCCTTATCCCTTGAGCTTGCAACAGAAAACACAGGAAGTTCTTGTAAACTTATTATCCCCAGAGAGACAGGTTGGCCAAAACCTGGCACTGCAACTGAGAAATTCATTATCTTTCCCCATCTGTAGTAGTAGCTTTTGTTTCCTGTGAGGGGCGCTAGTGTCTTGTTAAATCTCAGCTGCCTCATGTTGGGAGAAATTCTTTGTTGTTTCCAGTTCCCCAAGTGTCCTGGATACCAAAGACGTTTCCAGGGTCAAGTAACACTGTGCTGAAGACTGTAATTCTGACAGCTAAACTTAATCCCAGTGTTTTATTTCCTCTATAAATAAATAAGGAGCCCTGCCGTGCAACTTCTACTGAACTCAGGCAGATAGTCATGGAAGCAGAAAAACAAATAAAGTCCTCTCACAGCAGAGAGATGTTACGTTAAGAGGCAGCACAAAGAAGAATCTGTGAAAGGGAAAATCGGGGGTAATCAAAGATCACAGCAGGCTTCGTCTCTTCTTCTAAATCCTTTCAGGACAAAGAGAAGTGCTAGCTAGGCGCTGTGCAGGTTACTGGTCCACTTGAGCGCACAAATGTTCCCTCAGAGCAGCTCTGATTAAGCTCAGCGCTGACCTCTCCGCACACTCATTCTTGAATTACCTTCCAGCTTACTCAGCTGACCTTTTGTCACTTGACTGAGAGGATTATCACGAGGGAAGGGTCCAGCATGTGACTAAGTGGGGTCAGATGCTAGACTGTGTCCAGACCAGGACCAGTGTCACAAAGGTTAGGATTTAGTGTTGTAGCGTGGGATCAGGGTTATCTTGAGACTTGAGCGAGGACACAGGGGGATGAGATGTAGTACAGGGGGTTTCCTTGCTCCGTTATCTGTCCTCCATACCTGTCAGGGACATCCCCCCATCCCCCTCCCACATGTTACCAAACCCTAACCCAGCACCCCGAGCCTTTACACCCAGCACCAGCTTTTGATGTTTGATCTCCGACTCTTGTTTGCAGAAGAGCTTGAAGGCCCCTTCTGCAAACGTAACCCAAACCTTCACCCCATAAAGACCTCTCGACCCTTCTCGTCCTGGCAAACAGAAAAGTAGACCATCCACTACCGTGACTTCTTCTTACAACCCCAGCGCAGCACATGCAATTCCTTTAGCTGAGGTAATATACTCCTGTGTCCAGAATGCTGCGCCAATTTGTGTTTAATTAGACTGTAAAATAGTTTAATATGAGTTTTCAGGGTTTATCTTGCAACTGCTATAAACTTCTCAGAGTTTGCATGAGCATGAGGAACTGGGGTATGAGGAGACGTCAGGCTGGAGCAAGAGTTTCTGTCAATATATTTAAATGCGATAACCTGGGTATTGTAAAACCTCTGGAGTTGGAGATTTTGCTTATTTGCTGTCTGCCTATTACCACAGTCAGTAATTAAACTATTAGCAATGATTAACTTCACCAAGTACGTTATATCTTCACCCCAGTCCGTTTGTTTGCAACATGGGCCAGGAAAGAACATGTCAACCCTTGGTATGGATTCAAGAATTTTTTTACCTGATTTATTTAGCTCCACTGATTTCCCAGGGAATTGTTATTGGATCTTGATGGAAAAAAATCAGGCATATTTGGGGAATTGATTTGTGTGTAAAATTTGGTGCAGCTTGATTGAATTTAACAGGACTGTTGGGCCTCAGCAGGGGTATGCGCTCAACTCAATACCATTCTAGTTTCATAGTTATTTAACTCCAGGAAAATACTTTGAGAGGACAAGCCCTCATTTTCGATGGTGCCTTGTTACAATAAAGAAAGTAATAAGAGAGCATGGGTGATTGAATACTGAACATTAAAAGTCTAATTAGATCAAACATTTGTAGTCAAATACAATAGGACACACTGGATGCATCAATCTGTCTGCAAAGTCATTCTGATGATTGAATATTGTTAATGAAGCAGACACATGAGCATAAAGGACAGTTGTAAAAGACGGATTTATGCATACAAAGATAGCAATGTAAGGGTCCTGTAAATACAGCAATGAGGAAACCTTATCTGTAAAGACACACAATAAAACGGGACCTAATACGTATCCTTGTGGTTTCACGCACTTTGTCCTGTATACGATCATTTTCAAACCATTTAGCGGCTGTTTATGGTCAACTGTGTCAATTGCCCTTTGAAATATCAAACAAATGGCTCCACGGTAGAGAGCAGAAGTAACATCAGAGCGGTGGAAATAATTGCAGTCTGATTTGTCTTGAAACCAGATGGATAGAGACCGTTTGTAATTTCCCTCCAAGCAAGTATGGTGCGCATTCCCCGAGTGCACTTTGTTCAAGTGGTTACAATTTCACAATGACATGCTTATTACATGTAAATGCGTAATCAGAAATGATCTATATAAAGTTTGTTATTTATATATATAAATATATATATATATACTACTGTAGAATTACACTGTAGATATTCTAGACAGATTGTCATCACTTTTAAATAGATTTCCTCTTTTAAAGTTACATCAACTAAGTTGTTGTGTCTGTGATTGTCTGTTATATTTACTGTTGTCACTCACAGACAGTATTCTGAGCTCTCTGGTATTTCACCTTTACTCTTCAGCTTATCTCAATCATTGTCTGTGTGTCACTCAGTGTTGGTCGACCTCTGTCTCAACCACTCTCTCTTTCTACTAAGATGTTTTTCTTTCTCTCTCGCTCCCACTTTGTCCGTCACTGTCTTCACTCACCGTCTCTCTACACATCACCATCACTGTCTTTAGTTCACATTAGCTCACTGACATCAGTTCTGTGAGCTACTTTCACTTTCTTTTGTTTTGTTAACTGGAAGACACAACTTAATCAGATCTGTATCTGCCAAATAAAAATCTAATAAAGAAGTAAATAAACAATTTAATAAAAAAAAAGATAAATAACAGAATGCAAAAACAAATAATTAAATACATAAATAAATAAAAGATATACACATTTACACATAAAGGCTATTTATGTATTTGTACATTTATTTCTTTATATATAACTGAGTTGTTTATACAGTTATTTATCTATTTTAAACGTTGGCACTTTTGGTCCTCGATAGACAACTTACTGTGCAAACAAATGTAATTGTGTGTATTCATGAGAGTAATGATACTTTTGGTTTAAAAACCTAGTATTGCAAAAATATCTCTAAATTATTTTGGATCCATAATTCTAACACAATTAAAAGTAAATTATTACATAAAATAAATTAAATAAAAAATGTATTTAATTATATTGAGTAATTATACTAACCTGCTAAATAGTAATCAAATTAACCAAGTGGCTTTCCACACCCTCCAGGTGAGACGGTTAATCTGTTAGTAGTTTAAAATGTAAAGCAAATACTCATCCCTTATTTAATCAACAGTCATGATGAACTCTCGTCGCATCACAGACAAAAGTCAAATAAAACGTGTGTATATCAAAATACACTACGGGTGATAGCCAGTAGGGAATCTAATTAATATGAGTGAAAAGGCCTCTAGCCCATTTTAATGGCTCTATGTTAATGATCCTCCAATGGCAGCAGCGGTTGTATATGCAGGTACTAATGAACTCTTAATAGTGTTAAATCTAACAGCCTCTGAATGATTCCCCTAACTGTTTTATAGCTGTGTGGGCAGAACCCTAATTGGGGACTTGTGGCAGAGAGCTGCAGTTCACAGCTCTTCTCAGGTTTAACAACCTGCATGAGGCAACTGAAGCTGCACTTCATTGTGCCAAAGACAAGTGCTGCAATTACAATTATAGTTAGTTAGTTGGTAAACTCCTATTGTCAAGTAATATGGCGATCAAAGAGTGAGGCGTGGTAACAAGACATAAAATGCTCAAAGAAAACCACAGAAGACATACAACTTCATACTCTGAAGTTACATTCTGTGTATTCGTGTACAAAACATTTGATAAATTATGCATTGAAGAGCATAAGGAAGAGACAAAATGTTTGTTCCCTCATCTCACATGCTTCTGTATCTGTTAAACTGATAAAGCTCAATAATATGATCACAGTGAGGGAAAGTGTTTCCCAGCTGTGCAAAATTAAAAGGTTACTATTGAAGTGCAAAACAAGGACTGGACTGTGTTTCATGAAGTTGGAAAATCTTATCAAAGTAAAAGTAAAATTAATTTAATTTGTGTAGGATAATCCTGTAACTCAGGGGGGAGTCAAAGGATGTGTTTGTGATAGAAGATTAACTGTAGAGGAGGAGGAGGGAGTCTTCCTCTGACTGGGGGCAAAAGTCCCCCTGCTGAGAAACGGCCGAGGTGTGACGGAGGGGATTCCAGGGCATGCAACAAAAGGCAGGCACTTTGATTTGAAAAGCAGTGGTAATCAGCAACACACACACACAGACACACACACACACACACAAACACACAAAAACCACAGTTCCTGATCCTCCCCAGCCCTGCCCTAAGGTCTCAACCAGTTGAAAGACGGGGGAAACTCCAGATGCTTCCCAGTAGTTGTGGGCTGTGACTTGGGAGAAGACGGGAGAAGACTGGCAGGCGCAGGACACTGATGGAGGGTTGGATTTTTTTTATAGAGGGGGAACAATTTAACAGCAGCAGCGGCTTCAGGCTTAAATTAATAGTAAACTGATAGAGGATTTTTTTTTTTGCCTGGAGGAGTCAGGAGTATCAAACTGAGAGGGGAGGGGAGGGAGGTGGTGGCAGCAGAGCAGAGGTGAACGGGTGGGGTGAGAGGAGGTTCCAGATGGATGGACTGGTGAGGAAGAGGGGGTGGGTGGATGGGTGGGGGGGCTTCAAAAGAAAAATGACCCAGTCTGCTGCTGTGATGTAGCAGGAGGGAATGCAGGGCCGAGAAACATGTGGGGATCTCATAATGAAAAAGAGGTCAGCTATACGTCCAAGTGAAGCTGCCAAACACAGAGACACTGAGCGTAGAGAAGAACACTGTTCACAGGCTGTTTTATACATCAGATTTTTTATTTTAATCCCAATTCACCATTATGAACTGATCACTTTTGCCACATAACTACGCAGTGGGTCCCTGGAGATGTCACTGGATACAATGCGGAGCTATTACACCTTTCAAGATGCCTCTGTGGCTTTAGTGGTAGGCATAAACCTTTTGACTGGGGTTAACTTCAGGGCTTTTAAAACATGATCCAACCACACACACACCGCCCCTCACTGCAGACAGACAGAAATGAAAACCTCTCCTCCTCACACACACCTACTTGCTCTCTGCTTCGGGGCCTGCTAAAGCCATTATGGCTCTAACAGAGATAGGATCGGCTCCTGGCAGCCAGACAAATAGTTAGTTAGACGGTTAGATATACAGACAGCGACCTGCACACTAAGAAGCCTCTGTGCTCGGGACGGGCCGGCTAAATGTCTGGCTGCTCTTCAGAGGCTCTCAGGTGTGACCGGCTGCTCTCCTGTGTGCGGCGGCCAAAGCGGCAGACACGCACAGAGGAGTTTGTGTGAGCCGGGAATCCAGTGAATATCTGCTCTATCTCTCCCGTCACAGGCTGCATGTGCTCATGCGAGCAGCTCAAACACAAGCCAGATCTTCTTTCCTGCTGAACTACGCCAGCTTTCGCTGAGTTAATGCATATTTTTAGTCTGAGCCAAGGTCAAACATTTTGCCAAAGACCTGTCTGACGCGTAATTTTTCCCAGCAGCTGCGGTTTCTAGCATTTGATGACTAACTTTGCATATGAATCAAAGACTTAAGCCAGACCACAAATGCATTGCACCAGGATTTTAAAAGAGGATGGTGGAGGCTTTGGTTCTTAGCTTAGTCATACATACATCTTTCTTCTAACACTGTTACACTGCTGGAGCCTGAGCCCCTCTGAAGAGGCCCTAATGTCCCCCACCCTGCACATGCACACACACATATGTGCACGCACACTCACACCGAACTCTTCTCTAAAATTGCTGATGGCTTGTTTTCATGAACATATATTATTTCCAGATGGAGGTCATGAATAAAACCCGACGGAAACAAGTCGGGTGAAACTGGAAACTTAAAAAAACAGAAATGCTGGGGTATGGAGCCGAGTAAAAAAAACAATCTCACTCCTCCCCCCGCTCGTTCCCTGAACCTCTCACAAAAGACCAACTTGTCAATTACACGGATAGAAACAGAGGAACACTGTACCACACATGAACACAAGGTCACTAATACCACATGCTCGTTTTAAAGGTTTCACCACCATGCAAATATGAAAACATCCCCAAACAGAAATTACTTTCATACAAAAACAAAAAAGGGCTCAGAGCTGCCCAACCTCCAAACCTCCACATGTATTTCCAGCTTTACAGCTAAATAAACAAAGTCAGGAAAGAAAGGGAATACTTTCAGCCTCGAGTGAGAATACAAAAACTATGCTGTGAAGACCTCCTCTGGAATAACCACAGAACACGGTGCTGATTCACCAACTCCAGGCGCGCAGACAAACCTGAATATGAAGAAAGATGCATCGTTATGCTGTGAATATGTTCCGCACTCAACTGAATAACCTAATGAATCTATCACAGCTCGGCATTCGTGATGTGTTTCAAAGAATTCTGAGCATAAAACAACATGTGCAAGCTTCGTACGGAGCCAGAACATCCATTAGCTCTGTCGAAAAGATTGCCAAGAAAAAGCAGACGCCAGACGTTTTCTTCTCCGAGCTGATGTGGTGGAGGATGGGCCACAGCTGTAAGCTTTAATAAATTACATCTTATCACTGGCTGAGGGATGTATGCAGTGTTATCAGTGTGAAGGTCTTATTTGTGAATAAACGATTTCAAAGTTATGTAGTGTGACCAGCTTCGTGAGTCAGATTTTGCCTTTACAGATTGTTGAGATATGCTGTTAGCCTGGATCTGTGTAATGTGGAAGAAAGCTTTTTAAAGGAAAACGAGTGTTGAGAAGATGATGAGGAGATGGATATAAAGTAGTTTCACATGTAAATATAAAAACTACACCTAGCAGCTACTTAGCTTAGCACAGAGCTGGGAAACAACTCATAAATTTAGTTAAATTCACCCCCCAGGAGATGTAGACTATACTTACTACACGTAGTATAACTTGTTCATTTAATCTGTACAATAATGGACTTGTAAAAATGATGGATTATGCGCCACATTGTTTCATTGAAAGGACCATTGATGTCCGGCCTTGTATAAATTCCCAGCAGTCCAGTGGGTGTGGTAATGACATTTCTTACAAATGACAAACACAAAACTGAAAAAAGAATACAAATATCTCAGGATGAAAAAGAGCGGCCATACATGTAGAAGACAGATGAAGATGTCAACTTCAGATTCCAGAGGTTTTGGCGATGCGGGCCAATGTTGGTGCTGTAAACAAAAACGTGATTTCCACAGTGAAATGTATACGTCACGTTCTGTCTCCTGCATGTTCTACCCAGGCGCCATCGCTCCCATGAATGTTTTGGAGATTTTCCTGTTGTTGTGAACACACCTGCCCTGCTGCGTTCTTCATGTGTGAAACTCTGGACCTCTCAGACCCAGTTTTCTAGACTTTTTCCAGAGTTCAGGTCTGAAAACAGCTTTAGAAAGTAAATAATAACCTTTCCCCCATTTTGTTTAATGTTGAGATTTTATGGCTATCAGCAGGTCTCTTGGTCTATTCACTGTTGCATATACAAAACACACACTCTTGAGGGTCACCCCCTCCCCCTTCTCCCCCTGGTCCTTCCAGTCAGACCTGCTGTGTTGCTCCAGTGAGCTGGTTTGGTTTTTATCTAATCTGACTCAGGCTCCTAATCTCCAGAATCAGACTCTAATCAGTTAGCTTTGTCCAGACAAAAAGGGGCCAACATGAGCCAAAGAGGACCCTGAGGCCTCCCTGCTGTGTCTCAGCCATAAAAGTGTAATTTGTAGACAGGACATGTCCTTTCAAGTCGGTGGTATGGCTGAATGGTAAAGGAATCACCACAAAACTATTTGGAATCTGGTATTCTTGTTTTCATAATGATTTTTTTTTTGCATTGTGTTTCTCCAGCCAGATGGATTAGATCAGGATGAAAAAATATCAGGGATTCTGCAGGTTTAAACAAGTTAAACATGGCTTTTTAAAACCATTATAACTAAAATTAACACCTATAACAAGTACAATGGATATGAAGGAATATCAGAATCCCAGCATTACGTAGGCTTCCCCATAATTAATGATAAAGTGAAGTATAGTAAAGAGCCACCCTGCAAACATCTTGATACATCTCCAACTACAGGTAGATACAACCACCAAAACATTTCTCTTCAAAAAATAACACATTTGTAAGCAGAAGTGGCGTTACCGTAGTTAAAACGTACTCAAACATATGATAATATTTTAACACATTTATGACTTTTTTAAGGGCTAGAATTCAGATATCTCTCCCACCAGAAACTCTGCGGCTGATGAATCCTGATGCTACAACTCTTGACCTTACAAAATCCCTCAGTCTGCCACCCTGCCGTCCTGCCATTATCTCAGCCCCACCAGGTTCCTCCTGGCAGGCACAGATGGCGAGCCCATTCGTGTGCAAACCACAGATCGAGCTCCGATTGTCCCCAATGACTGTCTTTGTCTAACAGTAACGCCGCTCCCCCCACCATAAGAAAGGAGCCAGTAAGTAAGCTAATTTACATGTATTAATTAAGGCTAATAATGAGCCCAGCATGACGCAGCATTTGAATGCATTCCTCTGGTATTGTGCAAACTCTGCGGAGCTCCCTAGGTTTGCAGTTTCACCCATTCAGATGGGCCACAGATTGTTGATGTGGGGGCACGCGATCAGATAAAGGACTTAAACACACACAAAACCAGGTCAGTATACACATGCAAGTTTCCCCTCCCTCACTGACTGACACACACACACATGTGCTAATGAGAAATAAATAAAACCCTGTTAATTACAGTTACACTTAAATAAATTAAAAATGCAAATGACAGCAGCAAAAATTAAAAACAATGCATTTATATAATTACAAATTGTAAAACTGTACAGTTACAATAAGTGAAGTATAAAAGTGAATAATTTTTCATTGAAAATAAAAGTTTCACCCACAAGGTGCACGTATAAGCTAAAATGCACAATCATGTAAGAACATTTACATTTAATTTGATCATATAAATATTCATGAGCTAAGCACTAGAAAAACTAAGTTTACAAAAGTATGTAAAACAGACTCTGGAATGGTTTCAATCATCGATGCTCGTTGTTTATGTGTAAATGCTTACATGGTTGTTGCCATCTTGTACCACAGCACAGCTAAGTCAGGGAACCGTGAAAAACAGTCGCAACCTCAGCGCATTAACAGCAAAGTGTATTTCTATAAGAGCTTGTTTTCTTTTCTCGTCCTCAGGCTTCAAACGCTGAGCTGCAGTGGCTGTTCTCATTACCTCTTTGGCTTGAAAGTCCTACTACAGGGACCTGGCCTCACAACGAAAGCCAACACACATGGCGAATAAAGACATGGTAGAAAGAAAAAAAACAAAAAATAAAACATGTCAAGGGCACAAGGCTCTCCCTCCTTAATTGTACCTGAAGGGAAATCCCTTTAAATAGTAGCTGGCAGTGGCAGTGAGCTGGCAGAGAGATCAAACAGTCACAGAGCAGAAGCCCTATAAATACATCACATTCACTCGCCTCGCTTCAAACGCCGCCTCGTCCTCTGCCCTCCTCCTGTGTACCCACAGAGACGAGCTGCGTCCGACGTGTTTCGTGAGGTGGACACGGTCTCTCATCTTAAGCGCAATGTTTTGCTTTGCTTCACATCACCGGCTGTGCGTTCGCTCTCATCCTCACTCCACAGCGACTCAGACGAAATTCAAAACAGGGCCGCTCTGTTTGTTCCTCGCGTCACGCCGTAGACGTTTCGGGAGCTTTGGTTTTCTTCACGTACACCTCTGATGTCCCACCGGGCACCAGATGACTGAAGCCGCTACTGAAAGAGGCCAGGAGGCGCCCTGCAACAAAAAAACAAAACACGCACACACAAGAGAGAAAGAGAACAAAAGAATAAGAACCATGTTTAACATGTCGGCAACATCAATAAAGCAACATGCTGTGACTTGATATCCTTAATAACTGTGTACATTTCAACATTTAAAAGGCTTCATCAAAAGATTAAAGAATTTGTGGCTCAGTGTGTTTAGTCAGCAGCCTCAATCATGTGACAAACTGGATTTAGTTGGTGATTCCACAAACTTATCACAGTGCGTTTTCATTGTTTGTGCATGAAGCCTATTTGATTCATGTTATGTGTTTACGTATGCTAGAAAAACTGTATTTAAGACCGAGCTTCTTGAGAAGAAACAAAATCGGAAACAATTTGGGATCAGATGACAGATCAGTAGAAAGAGAGGAGTTCATTTGCTGCTTTTACGAACCTGTCCACGTCTTCTGTCCAGTCAGGGTGAAGCTGTTGCACTGAGAGTGGGAGTTACAGATGTACGCCGCCTCCTTGGCGCTGTGGACCGACAGCACGCAGCCCTGCTGGCTGTAGGATGGCCAGCAGCGGTACTCCGCGTTCCCAGAGGTTCCCATTCCTCGGATCACGGTGTAATCTAACCACAGGAGACACAGAGATGCCAGTTCAATGCAATGAAGATGCTGAAAGATTTTAGAAACCCTCTCTGAGGGTGAGATGAAAGTTTAATGATCCCCGTGGGGGACACTAATTCAGCGCAGCGCAGAGACAACTGATAAGAAGTTGAAGAGGAGCAACAAAGAAAACATGCTGTAACTGCAGAACGTCTACAGACGTGACTGAGTCCAAGGGATTACTGAGGTTATGATTGACACATTTAAAGTAAAGATTCAACTTTAGGATGACAAATGACAAACATTACTTTACTATAATATATAACTAACAAATATTTTCTAATATTTTATGCATGTACAATTTACTTCCCTTTTCTGATGCCAGTGTTATTGACAAAGGGATTCATCTGAAGAGACTGAATAATAATGATTTAATTTGCAATACTAGCTCCTAATACTACTAATTATTTCATAATCATTTGGTCTCAAAGGAAATCCCAAGACATGTTTTGTGTGACTTCAAGTTCAGAACCCAAAACCAGTTTCACACGAGCAAAAGAAAAGAAGCAAATCCTCACAAGCGAGGAACAGAAACCACAAAATCCAAAAAAGCCACATAGTAAAAAAAATGTTGCTCATTATATCTTCTGACAAAAACGTATTTTCTTCTTTTAACGACAATGATCTATAACATCTATACTGGTCTTTGTAAAATAAAGAATTTAGGCTCTTGTCTCACAAACAGTTGCTCTGCACTTAAGAAAGAAATCACTGCACCTTCCTCTTGCCCAACATTTGTGTTCATTCATCATTATAATTCTCCCAGTCAGACTTCTGGTGGATCTGGCCTTAAATCATCTGCTACACATTAGCAGGAGCCATGAGAAAGAAGTATGCATGTACACACACACACACACACACACACACACACACACACACACACACACACACACACACACACACACACACACACACACACACACACACACACACAGAAATGGACAAAAGCCTACTCTGTGAGTGAGCATATGGAGGAGGCACACTGTTACAAACTGTTAACCTTCCTAAATGGCAGGACATGTGGTGTGTGAGTGTGAGTGTGTGTGTGTGAGTGTGTGTGTGTAGGGGTATTGTTGAGAGGAAAAAGACGCGAGGTTCTACCTTCTGGTTCTGAGAAAAGCGAACAAGGAGAAGGAGTATTCAGACGATCCTCCTCAGGGGAGAAAAAAAATGAGGCCTGCCGGGGAGACGCAGGCTGTCGGGCCTCAAACGTTGCACAAACAGAGATGTATAAATATAAGCTCTCTGTGTATAAGATAAACAGCAGGAAACAGTCTGCCCTTTGTATTTATATATAGAACACGAGTATAATAAATATACTGCCATGAATATATTAATGTGCTGAGGACATACATTAATTAGATCCTTGCTTATTAGCACCAAAACAGAGTGTTTTATTTGCAGCTGTCTTTATAGAAACATATTAACCAGATTCTTTATCAAATCATAGATGCCCTCAGCTGGAGAAGTTACATCCACATTACCAGCGAATCTCCATCTGTCAGCAATTTCAAATTAGGACCTGGTACGTGATCAGCATCTTTTTTTCTCTCTACACACACGCACATTCATGTTATTACACCGTGTTCCTCTTTGAGCTTTGTGGACATTTGGCTTCTTCTATCAAGCTTTGTGTTTGTGTGTTTGGCTGCGATTTCGATTTTTTTCTCTCTTCTGAGACGAGACGTTAGTGAGCTCATGTGTTTTTTCCCCCTTGGTTTTCTACTCTGGTTTCATTACTTATAGAAATAGTTTGACATTTGTGGAGATAATCTTCTCCTCTTTTTTTTCCGCAGAGTTCGGAGAGAAGATCAAACCACGTTAATAGCAGTCCGATAAATATACAGCTACAGTTACCAGCTGGCTAGCGTGAGATGTGTAAACAGTTAGCCTGGCAAGAGCTATCAGCAAGCTCGTGTTTATTCGCCTTCAAACATGGGTCTGGCTCTCCACTCGTTTCAGACGGCTCCATCCGTCCTGAAACTAGTTGGCTCAATTACAAGCATTTATCTAAAAAGGCTTGGGTTGGGCAGAGGAGCGCCTCTGGAGCTGTTTCATCAACAACCAAAATGGCTGCTGCTGCTTTGGAATCCGTGAGATAGAGAGATAGTATTAAACAAACTGGATGGGATATTTATTGTCCTCGAAAAGAGGAACAAACAAATGCGCACACAGTGTTTGTTGACACACCAAAGCTGCTTTCAGATGTGAACTGAAGTCAAGAAGGGTTGTGCGTGAGAACGCAAATGTCTGAGGAAGTCGCTCTGGAACTTTTCCTGCCAGGCAATCTTCAGGAAATGTCAGAGTGAGAATATGGCAGGAAAATGTCAATTAGCGAGAGAGTGCGTGGGCAGAAAACTGGAAAAAATGTAATAATACAAAAAACTTCAGGGATAAAAAAAAAAGAGGTGCCATACAAGGAGAAGAGGCCAACTAAGATGTCATATTGAAAAGACAACGAGATTCGTGAGCGTTTGGTGGTAAGGTCTGACGCCAGTGCCAATGTGCTTTAGACCTATACGTGATTACTGCAGCAGAATTGATGCATCCTGTCCTACCTCCTTCATGCTCTACCCAGGTGCCACCCCTTCTAATTTTCCCATATCTGACCCAAACAATCTCCTGCTGCATTCTTCATATGTGAAAGGTGAATTACAGAAATTGTAATTCAACACCTCATTTTTTGGATTTTGGTCAGACTTGCTGTATACGTCCGGTGTCCAGAAAATATCCAGAAAATGGAGTCCTAACATTTTCCAGAATCTATGTCTGAAAATAGTATGTATGTCACACGCTCATTGCCCTGACTGGTTGCAGGTCTATCCAATTGCGTCCAGAAGCCCTTTGGTCTGGGACCACTGATAACAGCCCTTCGAAATCAAGAATGTACTGAGAAGTTCCAGACCACATCCAAATTCAAATCGCTCTGCTGATGCCAGGCTAAAACCTGCTCTGTCCAAAGATAACAAAATCCACCTATCAACAACTCTTAAACTCCACAAATAAACATTACATTATACTTTATTTGTTTAAATCTAAAACAATGTAACAACTACAATGAGCGCCTACAGCCCTGTAGTCAATCAGCAGAGACAAGTCATTTAATGATTAAAAGAAAAAAACTCACTATAGTGAGCAGCAGAGGTGCTGGTTGGCAGAGTTTTAACCTTTGGAAACAGCTGCTGTAGCTTTAATCGTATAATTATGTGAGTGGTTATTTGATCTTAATCTTGGCAAGAAAATGAATAAGTCTATAAACAAGCAAAAAGAAATGAGATGAGGTTACATTACACTAAACTTTTGCAGAGTACATCTTGGCTGGTGGCTGTAAACCATTTTCAGACGTGAACTCTTTTTCTTTCTCCCTTTCATATATTAAGTAGTAGCAGGAGATTTTCCAGGACAGATGCACTGACGACAACAGGAGATCTCAGGAGGCAGGACATGATGTATAAATTCCACTGCGGTAATCGTACGTTTTTGTCCAAAACACATTGGCACCAGCGTTGGCCCTTATAGTCTACAGCTCTCGAATCTTTTTTCCAAGTTGACCTGTATGTCTGTGTCTTCTACATGTATGACACCCCCCCCCCCCAATCCATTATGTTGGAACTGTCATCGACTCACCCACTAGCTTGCTGTGAATTTTCAGGATATTTTCAGGACAATTTACTTCGGGACTGGCAGGACAAGTTCCAGACAATGTCTGAAGCAAGTGAGTCAGACATTTGCTCTCTCACATACAGCCCTTCAGTAAAGTTTCGGGAAGATGTCCTGAGTTCAGCGCCTGGCTGAGAGCCAGAAGAGCCTCAAAAAGACAAGATATTAGAGGTCTATTTTTTTTAAACCTTTTTGATACGGGTATATTTTTCTGAACACAGCCTGATGAATTAAACTAACTTCTGCTACCTTTAGCTGTGTTTTTACAGAAGTGTCAAACTATAAACGGAGCTAAATTAAGTTTGAAACTACCTCTGTTTCAACAAGACCCAAAGTATGGCGAATGGATATACATATTTTTCTAGGTCTTATCACATACACTCAGCGGCAGCAGCAGCAGCAGCAGGGTTGGCTCACGGCACCGACTTGTTAAACTAAAACACTCTCTCCCGATGTCAGCCTCAGCGCCCAGGCCTCTTTACCCTGAATGTGTGATTAAATTCACAAAGCGCTGCTATATAAACAGTCCAGCATCTGGGGGACGGGAAAAATCTCACCACAGGAACGTGGGCCAGTCATTCTGTTATTAATATTTCATACGGCGGGAGGGGTGAGGGGCGCAGGAGCGGAGTGAGCGGAGTGAGCGGAGGAGAGTTGGAGAGAAGAAATGTGAGGGACTTCTGGGGCTCAATGGGAGTATAGAAGAGTGAGATGAAAAAAAAATGTTTGGTTTATATGACCATTTAAAAGGAAATCGTTTTTCATATAAGGAATTTTAAGGTTGGAGAATAAATAATGCAAGAAGAAATCTCTAATGTTGTTTTAAGACATGAACGTTGGACATTTTCCAGAGTTTGAAGAATGTAGCAGAAGATTGTTCAGGTCACATGCGTTTACAAAAACAGGAAAAAGGTCTGGAACATTCAGACGTGTTAATTCTGCTGCAGAAATCACGTGTTTATGTTTAGAGCACATTGACATCAATGTTGGCCAAAACCTCTCAAACCATGTCGCCTTTCCAAGCCCACTTGCTCTCTGTGAATTTTCAAATCTTTTCTGGATGCATACTCACATGGGCTCACTCGCATCTTTACCAGACAACAGGGCTGGTAGGTTAAGTTTTTTCAAAAGTCAGGACTAACTGACTTAGACATTCTCAGACTGTCCCTCTGGAAAATCTCAGTAAAATGTCCGGAGTTCTCCTTATATAACTTTTCTGAAAGGCAAAAGGACTAAATAATTTTTTTTCTTCTGTAAGGAATAACTGTGTGTAATCCCAGCGCTGTTTTGTTAAATGAAGGCCGACTGTTCTCTCTGAGCCGGAGACATGCAGGATTAATTCCACTTTGTTGCTTTTGTCCTTTCATTCCAGCTGCCTAATAAACCTGTCAAAACAGCCTGAATGGGAGGAACACTCCCCCCTTTCATTTTTCTTTAAAGACACAAAATGAAGGTGGTGAAGGCACCAGAGTTTTCTCCAAAAGTGAATTAAAAAAAAGGTGAAGCGGGCCCACTGTACTTCATAAAAAAAATAGAAGCACCCTTCATTCCACAAGCTCGTACCTCTGATTATTGATGGAGGCAGGTTGTCCAGGTGCAGGCCAGACTTGTAGAGGAGGAGGATGTGTTCAAAGGCCTCCAGCGTCTGATTGATGTCAGCTTTCAGCTCCCCTGGACACATACAAAGCATTAAGTCTGGTGAAAAGATCGAACTGACAACAAGCGTAAAGTCATCCAATATATATGATTTATTTTCCACTAAGCTCTCCTGTCTAATCCTCGCTGTGTGATCTCAACAGATAACAACTTGTATTCATTACTGCGTTACACGTCGCGGGGCACTTTGCCGAGGCTCATTAAAAAGAAGCACGTACACCAGGACACTTAATTACACGCCTCCAATAATGGCGTGATTTACTTTCTGATCTTCAATAGCATAACGGCGTCCCGTCATGTCGAGACGTCTCTAGTCCTCACCTGTGGAGTTCATGATGTGGTCTACCAGGTGTGTGAGGCCGGGCGGGGCCTGGTGCGGCAGCAGGTAGGTGAGAAAATACCTGGGGCCAAGCAGAGACAACTCATTCAGACAGACAGAGAAACAGACAAGCCCCATCACATAGTCCTCACAGAACATGACTTGTCTCACATTGGTGTTAAAACAAACAGTCCATAAAGCTGTCAAAAGAAATCTGACGGCTTTTTAAAGGGGAAACTCTCCATTTTTTCCACTGCAACTACTTACTAATTTATCACATCTCCACCATCTGACTGCATATTTTCTGCTGGATGTCTTTACTGTGGACAACAGTTTAGGTGTCAGCTCGGCCTGTATTTAAGCAATCATCCATGTGGCTGCCGCTCCGTCCATCCATCACACATCCATCACCCAGTAAAACTGTCACTTCTTCTTACCTGTAGGCGTTGTAAATGTTCCTCTTCTCATTCAGGCCCTCGCATACGCCCCCAGTCGAACAGGGCAGGGTGAAATTTCTGTGAGGGAACTGCAGGGTGCAGTCGGCATCGCTCTGACAGGTGGTCTCCTCCGCGCTGGCGTCGTCCAGGTCCGTGAGCTTTAGCTCGCCGGACACGGTGACAAACTGGCGGGGCTGGAAGTCCAGCAGGGCGACGGAGCCCAAAGGAGACTGGGAGAGGAAGTGGAGGAGCCTGACCAGGTCCAGACAAACCTGGGGAGAGCGACCACAATGAAACCTGATCAGCTGGACTGACGATAGTTTGTTCAACTGCACTCAATTTCTGACAGGGAGAAACACACTAGTCTTGCAACCTGGACAATGAATCAGTTTGGCAACAGAAGGTTTATCTGCAGCAATTTAATTATTAAGTAATTTAGTAAGAAAAAAGACAAGTCATGTGTGGATGTTGTTGGCTTTTTCAATCATTTAAAACAAAAAAATTACATTTTAAGATGTTATCACTGGTTCATTTAAAAATGTTTTTCAAGCATGATTTATTTACTAATTTCAAGTTTTGCCATTTAAAGCAATAGTTTTTCTTTTCTTGTCACTTCATCTTCTTCCAAGTTTGTCAAATAAAAATCGTATTAAAATGTCGGAAGCACCGGATTAATTCCTCGAGAGGTTTCTTCCTGGAATGGTGACAACTCGGACAATATAATTATGTTTCATGAAAAAGCTAAAAATGGTAAAAATCATGAAAAAGTCAAGTCTTGCATAAACCAGAGTTATTTGCTTTTAAAACGTTTCACAGACCACATTTGCAAACCATTTCCTCAGTCTGTTTTTATAGTAGCCTTTTAAATCCTATAATAAAAACAGAAAGGGAAAATAAGTAGGCCACTACAGGCAAAATAAAGGCATTAGCCACGCACTGACAGAGCATGAAATGATCCTGTCACACTGCAAACATAGCTACACTGTTAGGTAATGCCGCCAGTCTCTCGGACGTCACTCGGTGGGATCGGAGCACTGTAAAAGCAGAGTTGGGTGAAACCAAACACCCGTGGATTACTGTAGCCTGCGCAGATGCGACGTAGCTGAGAGGGGCCGAGCAGCTCGAGGGGGGGTATTATGAACGGCTGCTTGTGTGATGGAGCAAAATGAGGCCCAGAGTTGCGATGATACTCTGAGACCGCCATGTTACTGCTGCTAATCCAGAAAGAAAACATGAATGTTCCCATGTTTATCTGCTCCCTGCAACTCATTCTCTTTCTTTCTCTTTCAAACACATGCATGCGCAAAGACACACACACAGACACACACACACAAACACACATACTTGGATCCCTGGAGTGTAAATTCAGCCTGAGTTGACTCCCACTGTGAGCATACCTGTGATGGGGGTTGAGCTGAAGCTCTCTGTGTGTGTGTGTGTGACCTTTTCCAGTCTAAACACTCACCTTGTCAGGACCAGTAAACGTCACTGGGACCAGACCCTATAGTGCTAACGATGTGTGAATTGTGGTAAGGTTAAAGTTTAGGCTAGGCAAGAACTGATTAAGGTTAGTAACATATAAAGTAAGGGATAAGGTTTTGCTTTAGCTGTCCACAATTGACAAAGTCCTAATAAGGATAGCTGAGCAGACGTGTGTTTGTGTGTGTGTGTGTGTGTGTCTGAAATTCCTCGCCTCCAGTGGATTAACTCCAGGACCCATCTCCATTTCCAACCTCAGCCTGATCAAATACATTGAGTGGCAGATGTCGGACCTCCAGCAGTGTCAAATGTCCACGACCCCTCTTCTGTCAACCCTCATCTCTTCTGCTGAAGAAGAGCGAGGGCTTGCACACGTGTTACGTGCAGTGTGTGCAGTGTGTGTGCAGTGTGTGTGTGTGTGTGTGTGTGTGAGGGAGAGAGATAGTGTGTGGTGCACTGTACAGGCTAAATGACAGGGCGTGCGCATCAAGAGCTAAAAGAGAGGAAGCTGATGGGCTTACCCTGAATCTGTCCTCCCAGGGGCTCTGGAGCAGCTGGATCATCTGGAGAGGATTCCCCTGCTCCAGAATGACCGTAACTCTTCCTCTCTCTACTCCTCTTCCTCCCTGGACTCTTGAGTCTCCTGCACAGTGGCCTTTGAGCTGTGGAGTGGGGAACGACTGGAGTTAGTCACAGTTAAACAGAGGACCAAAAGAGATTAATAATCTAATTTTTCTCTTTTTGCATTTAGTTTTGCAGAAATCAAACAAAGCAACAGGCTGTGTGTGTGTGTGTGTGTGTGTGTGTGTGTGTGTGTGTGTGTGTGTGTGTGTGTAAAATGAGAGGACACAGTGTTCTGCCAGCCTCACTCCCTGCAGCTCAAACTTGTGACAATAAAATCACATTATAGTCAACAGCGGGGGAATGTGGTCGGTACACTTGTGAGTTTAATCGAGCTGCCGGACACACTGCTGTCACACGACCAGTTGGACGCGAGCAACAAACCCAGCCGTTTAGTTCAAACTAGTTCTAAATTGGGCTGTAATGGTTTGAGTGAATAAGCGCTGGGGGTTTCAGATGCAACCAGGGATAGCAGGGAGGACAGAGGCACATTGTCAGCTCTCGCCAAACTGGACTAAGAGGTCAGAGTGGGGTCAGTGAATTTAATTTAATTACATGGGAAAGTCCTGCAAAGCCAATGAGGCCTTTCTTTGACTTCGTGGTGTGTGAGACAAAGGAAAATGTGAGCAGTGGTGCGTGGATTATGGAAAGTCTTAATAATATTCCATCAGTATTTCCAGTGTTGAGCAGTGGCCAGGAGCTCCTGACGTCCCACACATTCCTCAGCCTTGCAATGAAATATATTCTTTAGAATGTGGTTTCGTTTTTTAACTCTAACTTCACAAGTCAATGGATAATATAAGTATTTAAATTGATGCACACATGGAAAAACACCTATATGACGTTTGGATGCTGCAGCCTCTGTAACATTATTTCTTTAAGAGCTCATAAAGTATTTTAAATCCTCCACACACTTCCCCATATCTTCTGCTTGCTGACCACTCTTAAGGCCACTGGTTGACCTCACTTTAAAATAACATACATTCTCTTCGACATTGTTTGGACTCAAATGTAACAGTTTATTGGATAATTTAAGTATTTGAACTGATGCAAACAATAAAAACAAAGGTCACACTTCACCTTTATGACGTTTGGATGCTGCAGCCTCTGCAACAGGACTATTTCTTTCTGCAGTTTGTAGGAGACGAGCTCCCGGCAGCCTTGCGGGTCTTTAAAATCCTCCACACACTTCCCCATGTCTATTCCCTGCTCGTTGACAAGTTTTAAAGCCACTGGCTGACCTCCAGCCAGGTTCACTTTGACAACCAGTTTGGTGTATCCAGAGCCCAGGACCTCCACAGCCTGCATGTCCACCAGAGAGTCACAGCCCATTTCATCCATATGCGCTTTCCTGGAGCCGTGCGTGATCTCATTCCACAGATCATAATCCACAGAGGAGTCCAGCTGGGGAGAGAGTCGAGTTCCCTCAGATAGTTCATCCTCAGGTATAAGCAGCGGTATGATTTCTTGGCGCCTCTGTTGGAGCTGGTAAATCAACGCCCCGCGGAGCTGCTCCTCATCAGCAGCAGAGACAGTCGCGTTAGAAAAGTGCGTTACTCTCGCTCCAAACTGCTGCACGCTGCTGACCAGCAGCGACACGAGGATCGAGAGCACCACGAACGCCAGGAGCGCAGCCGCGCGTAAAGAGTTGCCCATCTCGGGCATTTCTCCTTTCGCTGGCACGGCCTCGGCTGCTGGA
Organism: Paralichthys olivaceus; assembly: GCF_024713975.1. NCBI lineage: Eukaryota > Metazoa > Chordata > Actinopteri > Pleuronectiformes > Paralichthyidae > Paralichthys > Paralichthys olivaceus. Next base: position 14,353,377 of record NC_091104.1, on the reverse strand, counting down.
GAGAGGGGGATAGAAAGGGGGCGCACGGCCGCGGGCTCCGAGGACCACTCGCTCCAAGTGGAAGGAAAGACTCCTCCTGACTTCGGAGCAGGAGAAGTGATCAGCTCCTTGTTTCCACCTCCAGCCGGAGAGGAACTCCCTCTGGAGGTGTGTCCTGTGCGCTCGTAACTTTACACCCGCTGAGACTCTGCAGGAGAGCTCAGGCTGTCACTGCAGCCCGCGAGCACAAGCGCCTCCAAGCTTTCACTCTACAGCTTTACTCTACTTCCACTGATTTACTCATACTGACTCATTTATATGTCTCATGACAATCTACGTGTTTTTATTTAACAGAGTCAAACATAAAGTGTCATTCGTACCTGAAATGTGAGTGAAATCTGTAGTTTTGTTAGTGTGCTGATCAACTAATCTAAAGCTACTGGTGCTAACTTGTTACATGTCAAATGTAACTTTTTGATTTAACTTTGACATTTTGATTGAGATTTAGATTCCGATTTAACATTTAGATTTAGATTTGAGAGTTAGATTTAGATTAGATTTAGTTTTGAGATTTAGATTTGAGATTTAGATTTAACATTCAGATTAAGATTAACCCTACATTTACCATTTAGGTTTAATGTTTAGATTAAGACTTAATATTTACAATTAGATTCATTATTTTCATTTAGATTTAACAGTTACGTTTAACATTTAGGTTTAACATTCAATATTTGGCTTTGAATTGTATCTTTAGATTTAACATTGACATCATTTTTAAATATCTGTACAAAAAAAGTAAACATGACAAAGTTCACAAATACTGCTGTAAACCTGGTAAAAGAAAGTGACTAAATATAGTGAAATGTTGCTGTTCTTATCTGCACGCTCAATTAACACCCCATCGTTATCAGGATATAAAACCATACAGAGCTTTAGATAGTTTTTTTACACACAAGAGACAGACATGAAGACACCTCCACAATCTGTCCAACAGGTGGCAGCAAAACACCTTTTTGTTTCCCTGAAAGCAACATCACTTGTTGAGATTGATTTCTCAATGATCAGCAGCCTTATCCTCTGATTAAAAGTCATATGTTAAATATATGCATGTTAGCAGAAGCAAATTGTTTCTCTCTTTGTTTCCACCCACTCCGTCCTGCTGCAGCTCTTGTATCTGTATTTATGTACGCCTGCATTTCACAGATCTGGAGGAAGCAGTGAAGCTGTAATGAAGCGTTTCCAAGAAATCTGCCACAGGAAATTACCACGGCTGTCACCTCAGCACAGGCCAGAAGCCAAACCCCCTCCTCTCTCTTCAGCCTCTCATTATGTGTGTATATGTGTGTGTGCGTGCATGTATGGCTGTGTGTGTGCATGTGTGGGTCTGGTATCCATAAGTGCCTGTCAAGCATTGCATACGTGTTGGTCTGCATGTTCTCTTCTTGTGTAGCCTGTGTGTACGTGTGTGTATCGGTCTGTTATCCAGTAAAGGAGTAAATCAGGCTTTGCATATGTGTTGGTTTGCATGTTCTTTTCTTGTGTACCCTGTGTGTGTGTGTGTGTGTGTGCGTGCGTGCGTGTGTGTGTGTGTGTGTGTGTGTGTGTTTCTGTGTAAGTTAATCAGTGTCTGGAGTCAACGAGGCATTAACAGTGTCAGCTGCAACACAGGCTGTTCAGAAAAGTATGTGCCACCAACACAGCAGAACCTTTGTTCAATGCGAACATGATCATTCGCAGAAACACTTGAAACTTCATCGGGCAAATATGTATTGACTCTGCAGGAATCAGTTCTGCACTTCATGACTTACTGAAGCTACGTTATTCAAATAAAAATATATCTGAAATACCCCCCTCCACTGTCTCTGCTTCTTATTTAGTCCCAGACATAAAACTTTGATCTCTAAAGAACTGTCTCACACTCTACTTTTCCCGATCTTTGCCTTTCTTCCAATAAATCACCTCCTTTTTTTCCTCCAGCGTGGCCCCTCAGACGGAAGGGCCCGGTGCCATGATTCATATTTATAACCAGAGCCAGACCAGTGGCTGCCTCATTAGCAGCGAATCACATGACTCTGCTGCATCACAGTCTCTCCTTTCTACTCAGCTGCTCGCCTTTGCTTTCTCTCTTACGTCTCTTAATAAGAAGCCTAAAGTCATATTCTTCCTTTTTTTCTTCATCGGATGTTCTCTTCTCTTCTTACTTTGTTACTTCATTAGGTCAAAACAACAGCAACCTACCCTGTTCTCTACATGAGAAACAGTAAAACTACATTTTCAGAATAAAACTGAGGCAAAAAAAGCAGAAGTATAACATGTTAGAAACTCTCTAAACACAATCCACATCTTGACAGCTCAAAGTCTGAATAAGATTCATTGTATCTGCAGAAACTAACTAAAGAGATGTTTTAGACGCTGCTTGAGAGATTTCCATGTTTTCATCAGTAGCATCTCAAACCTATATGGCCTAAACCTATGGTGTAATTCTGGTCTCTATGTATCTTCATTGCATTACATAACAAAAATGCTTTTTAACGTTGCTTGTCCCAAAGTTGCTCATTCCATCATGTTGCGTTTCTATTAAATCTCTATTTGTAAAGGTTTCAACAATAAGTTGTCTACTGGTTAATAAATCATTTGCGAAGCCAAGAGCAATACCTGGTTGCCAGGTTGTGAACAATCTTAACTTTTCTATTTGGTGATGCACAAATAATATTAGTTAACTATTAATTGAAGCTGATGCCTTGCAGCTAGTCTGAGAATATCAGAAATGTTGATCGGTTATTGATTGATGTCAATAGATTATTAATGAAAGCAACATGTCTGCAGCTGTGTAAAAGGCTTTTGTTCAATATAAATTGTCAAAAACAAAACAAAACAATCTCTCAAATGGTTTTTTTTACAACCTGGCCATTATTATATATATATCACTGATCCATGAGTTTAAGTATAAATATCCTTAATTTAACCAGGTAAACATCTCGTTGTGATTCAAATCTGAGACTTGGTCAAGAAGGCAGCTGCACACTATACACACATGACCATCAAGGGTATTTTCTCAATCCTTTAAAACGGACTTAAATCCCCAACCAGCTCTGATAGTTTCACATCTTTAGATGATTCCAGGAGGGAGCAGCTCATGTGAAGCTTTGTATTAATTCTGGGGACAAACATTTGTAGAATATTGTGAGACAGCAGGACATGCTGATTTTGGTTTTTACACATGGATGTACATAGGTAAGGAGGATTACATTTGACACAGTATTTAAGAGGGAGACTTAAACTCATATCAATTAGATAAAATATATTAAATTGCTTATTTTTGTTACTGTTGTTAAAATCGAAAGGACAGACATTTTGGGGTCTTATTTTGCAGAAAATAAAATTTGCCCTTGCAGCTTTATTTAATGAAATGCTCTGATGATCTCAGCCTCTCTTTTATTGATTGCTGCAGATTAGAAGAAAGCAAAGTGACTGAGGACACTGGTTTCACCTGAATCACTCCACCACTCCATTCAGCAGCTGCAGGTCCCGGTTAAGTTCATCGCCACATCACTGTCTGTGCATCTTGGTATAACGGAGCTATTGAGAAACCCCAGGCCCCTGCAGCTGCTGTCGGAGCCGGTTCATCAGTTGCTGATGCTCGGTGTCCGTCCGCCGGAGCTCCAGCACCGCGGCCGGTTGGACAGCGACCGCACAGCGTCCTCAGCATCACCGCGGCTCCGCCAATCAGAGCGCGGCTCGGGGCAGATTAACCCAAACAGCCCCGGTGCTGATGCTCCGTGTGTGTGTGTGTGTCTGTGCGTGTGTGTGTGTATGTGTGTGTAGTATCAGCCTCGGAAACCAGCTCGCACCTCTGATCCTCGTGGACCTCGAGAGATCCATGATTCAGATTCAGCTTTTACTCAAGGAGCGTCAGGAGGGAGATGGATGCCTCGATTGTAGGAGAAAGCACGGATGCGATAGTGATGGATGATTCTCCCACAGATGAGAGGGGGGTCCAGGAGGCTCGTCAAAGGTGGGTTTCATGATTTCATCTGTAGCTTCCAGGGGAACTTGATTTGTGTGGTGATAATCAAAGGGCATTTACACGTGAATGTGTTTTTACCCTCCTGTGGCCGTTGTGAGTATTGACACTCAGTCCAGCTGTGCTCCTGCTGTGGACAATGGCATCACGCACATGATATGATTTCTGCTCCTGTAATTGTCCCATTGCACTTTCATCGTATACGATTACTGATTCCTGTTTGTGTCGCGCTGCTTGTGAAACCGAAAGATGCTCAAGCTGCTGTCAACAAACTTGTCAGGTTAATGTTTGGTACAATCACAGTTTTAGCTCAAATATTAAACCCTATTGATTTTACAGCCTTCTTTAACGAATCATCTCATAAACTGGATTTTATGCTCTCATTTTGCCTCAGAGTGATATGCAGTGAAAAGTAAGCAGCACAAGTGAGAGCAGTACACTCATCATCTCTCTCTCTCACACTCACACTATTGTTGACTCGAGAACTGCGAGGCCTGTTCAGTGTCATCGGCCTCCTGCTTCGGTCACGTCGGCTCTCTGGGTCACTGCTGTCACCCTGTCACCCACTTGATACGCCAGCTCTGCACATAAAACAAAAAATAGATGAATCAAATGGCCGAGACGTGTCAAAAATGAGCGAAGAGCTGGAAACAGCTGAGGTCTGCTACTCTTAAGATCAGTCCCTCTCAAAGAAGGTTCCTGCAGAGCCTGCGTCCTTTGATAATACCCCCCACACTGAACCTGAGCTGGCCTTTTAAGAAGGTCCACCTCCTGCATACAGACTGAGCTTCAGTCCTGCTTTCTGTGCATGCATGTGTGTGTGATTGACAGTTTAAGACATGTTTGAGGACGTTACACTGACTAGTGTCCAGGGAGTTGATGAGAGAGACGTGCTGTGCAGAGAGGGTGAAAGACAGATTCCTACAGGCAGACAGAGGAGAGAGAGGTGAGAACTGACAGATACTTTGTGAGTCTATTCGATCTCTCTAGCTCCTCTGAGACTCTAGAGTTCAGCTCCAAATACTATTACTACCAACCAAACTCAGCTTTTAGCATGGTAACAGTACAGCAAGTACATTTTGCTGATTAAACTATGACCTGTATTTTTTTACATTATTCAAGGCAGAACTTTCAAAGCGTGACGCTGCTTTTTTTAAAATAAATAATAAATGTGAATTGTTTTTTTAACCACTGCACATATTCAGCTGGTGGTTAATGAGGTACCTCGCTGACACTGAAGCAGGAGGATCAAAGATATATTCAGTCATATTATTGGACCAAAACAACAGTCCAGAAACAAATGCTATCTTCATATCTTAATTTATGTTTTCCTTGTATCTATTTAAATCATGGTATTCAGTTGATTTTGTTAATTTGTTTCAAAATGGCAAGTGATATTTAATCGTTTCAGTTTAAAACAAATACTCACATTAAATGAGTGTGTAACATGAGTAAGCACAGGTATTACTGTTCCCAGTGAAGAGGTGTTTCTAATATTGATCCTTGTTGTTATGACGGCTTTTATTAACACACTATGCATTGGCTACAGGTGAACTCAAGTCATTGACGTCTGACTGCAAAATGAAACCAGAGCAACTTCAGTTTGAGCTCATAAACTTTGCTCTTTCAAACTCTGTTCTATGAGGCCGTTCTGACATCAGCGGGCGCCGGGTGGAGCAGCTCCGTGACACCTTCTGGGATGTATTTTTGTATTCGCCCAATGAAATATTGATGATTCTGCACAAATTGCTCTCCTTGTGTGTGTGTGTGTAAGCGCCTGCATTGGCTAGCCCTGTGAGAAACCATAAGAGGAATAACAGGCTTAAACACTCCCATCCAGAGGCCTGCAGTGACGAGGCTGCCAGGCACAGGTTACACAGTACCTGCTGATGATGTAGAGTATATGTTAACCTGCTCTCACTTTACTATAACATGCAACAGAATACATGTTTAAATTGTGTTAAGGTTGTCGACAGTGTTGACTTCCAGATAATTTTTTTTCAGTGTATTTACTCTCTCGCTCCAAATCCAAGCTTAAATGACAAACACTTGCTCAGAGCTGCTGAGTACACTGTGAGCTATTTATTATTTAGATCATATAACAGCTTTATTGTGACAGGACAGAATACGGAGGTTCAAGTCCTCGCTGAGCTCTGCCATTCATCAGCTGCATATTCCCCCTGCTACTGTACACCACAAGCCCGACAGGCTACTCATCATCTGTGCTCCTTATTATGGTATTCAAATAAAACCGTGTGAGGTCATTTAGGCTCTGTTGACTTACTGCGTCGCTATGGTGACAGGACAGGAAGTGCGGTTGCATCCAGCCTGCTGTGGAAAAACAAGTATGTGGCAGACTGCGCAGACCTCACGGCCCCCTTCACTGAGACAACTGGAGCGTTCAGATTCCTCTGTTTATTTAGTCTAGCTTCAGAACCATGAGACTCTAAGAGTTTTGAAATTCAAATTCTGGAAGTACGTTAAAAAAGCTGTGACTGTGATCAGATTAAACCTAAATATAGTCTCCTTACTTTTAATGGCTTTAAATTAGTCTTTTTATACATTGACAATATTAGATACAATATGTTCAGTATCAGATTTTTTCAATGCTCCATTTAAGCTTATTTATATGAAAAATGGGTAAAACATTCAAACAGGACTATATTTGTCTTTTAATGCTCCATGATCGAATCAAAAAGATTTTGTGAATTCAGTCTGATGTGTTTTGTATCTCTGTGAATGTTGTGATCACTAAAACTCAAAATACATTTCTGTGGGTTTGAACCATACACTATATATAAGGATGGACGACATGACTGTTCCACAAAAGTGAAGCCAAAGCATCTCGATCACCACCTGGTGGCTGGCTGCAGCATAGGTGATAAACTCTGCCTCCTCCATGTTAGGGGATGTGACATGCACGTCAAATAAACTTTTCTCAAAGATGGTTTCTGTCATTTGAAGTCGTTGCTCTCACACGGATTTATGTTCAAGTGCAACTTTTTCCTGATCATTTTGGTTTTGATTCATTACTTGATGCTCTAAAAACGGAGTGAAATGTCATGCTTGACAGCTGAGACTGACTCACGATTGGTCAATTGCATTTGTCATCAGGACCTCGCTCCCGTGGTTCAGTCTGTTTAATTCACTGGTTCACTTAACCGAGCATTTATATGAGTATTTATTTTAGTATAGTAGAAAATGGTTTGGACACAGGGAATATTCTTTAGCTCCAAATCAGTTGGCCTTAATCTAAATCTATTATCGTTACGATATCTCAGTCTGTACCAAAGTGACGGACCAGCCAACACCCTGCATTGCCATAAACATACTATTCACTCATTGATTATGTTCGTAATTATTGACAATTCTCTACCAAGTATCATAAATTGACCATGCAACATAATCTATAGGATTGACAAAAGAATACTTTACTCAGACTCACATCATTCCTGACTCCACTGTTCTGACAGCTGCCATTACCCATGAGTCTTCACTCAGTCTTCTGTTATCTATCCTGGACAGCCACCTCTCTCATCTCTCCTAGAATTGAACCTGTATCAGAAATCCATTCCTTACCCCATTAGTTCTGCCGGCTCACTCCACTGTTCGCCATTGACTATGAGGAGAAGCTGAAGCAGGGGTACAGAGATGTCACAGTGGGAGACATATTGTAATGTCTAATTTTTCATTTTAAATAATACTGCATATTTGCTGTTTCGCACCTTCACCTTTCTCATGCTTATTTATCTCGTCCTCTCCTCTCGTCTCCTCAGCGAGATCCCGGTGGTTTCTCTGTGCCCTCCTGACAGCGTCTGCTCTGCCGAGGCCCCGCTGACAGTCATCCATTCTGAGGGGGAGCTGTGCGACAGCTGCAGCAGCCTCGGCAGACCCTCATCCTCCTGCCAGCTCTATCAAGTACGCCTGAACACTGACTGAACTGTGTGCTGTTTGGGATAGACAATTAGAATGAAGTCAGAATATAACGTTAGAAATAGATCCAGGATTCTGGAGGCAGTGTCAAATACAGCCATTGGGCCACTCAACAGACTGACTGGTATTAGAGTCCTCCATGAATAGAGGACATGTAATTTCTGTATATACGTATATATATCTTTTCTCGTTTCTCCTTTAGGTACCACAGCGTCTTAGAGCCGGCTCCTATGACTCACCACAGGGGCCGTGCCACGACTGTCACTCCAACACCACAGGTCCCGGTGCTGAAGGTGTGGTGGTGAAAGTGGGACACAGCTGCAGCTCTGCTCATCAGACGTCAGGTCGCGGCGCCGTCAGATGCCACTGGCTGCACGGCTCAAATGATGGCGGCACGCAGAAGCCAACACAGCGACATGTAGTGACAGTGAGGTGAGTGGAAAGGAGATGGACTGACAATATTAATAATAACATTTATCATAACTTTTGTCATATTAAAGTCTTCAATACTGTATTAACAGGGATGGAGGACTCTACTGCTTCCTCAGAAAGTAAGTACTGAAAGCGATTTTCACTATAAATTTCAAAGGTAATGATTGGATGTCACAGTTGGTCTGATCATTATAATTAACCTTTGCTTAATGTCGCTCACAGCCACCACTTCTTCTTCTGTGTTTCTTTTTATTTGGCAGTTATTCCCAGGCGATAGTGGACTACCCGTTGGCAGTGTTGGTTGGTTGTGCTGTGCTGCTGCTGGGATGCTCATTGGCAGGACTTTTCATTGGTCCACTGCCAGACTTCTCTGACCCACTGCTGGTGGGTGTCACACACACAAAAACAGACACAGCACAGACACGTCTATCATCTTCCTTCTGCCAAACTACAATCCAAACCTCCCTCACCGACGCAGGCTGAGCGTTAATTACTGTTTCCCTAATGACTCATGATCTCAGAGAATTAGATCACACTCCCTGTCATCTTAATTAAATATATCATCTCACCTTTGAGATTCATGCTTTCACGATAAACACCAGATAAAATACATTTCGGTGAAAATGCACGTGACTCACAACAATGTCCTATTAATGAATAATGTAAACTGATTTACATTATAGAATATAATTTGAGTTATACAAGGATTTGTGTTTTGTCCGTGTGGGATAACATCAAACACTTGTCAATTGTTTTTATGGGAGTTCAGACAAGATATCAGGGAGCTTGTGATGCTGATTAAACATTCAGTGAGCTGCTGTAGAGTATTGAAGGGCACCTGCATTTATTACGCGTCTTTAGCTTTGATGTCTGTGTGTGTGTGTGTGTGTGTGTGTGTGTGTGTGTGTGTGTGTGTGTGTGTGTGTGTGTGTGTGTGTGTGTGTGTGTGTGTGTGTGTGTGTGTGTGTGTGTGTGTGTGTGCATGCGTGTGTGTTCATAATCTTTTTTCAGGGTTTCGAGCCGCGGGGAACCTATATCGGAGTCCGTCAGTCCAGCTTGTCCAAGCTGCAGGAGAACACTGGCCCGGGGAAATCTCTGTCTCCTTTGCCTCAGCAGCTCAGTAAAAGGTCAGCAGTGGTGGGTTTCAGTGGGAGTACAGGGTTTCTGCACGGGGGGGGGGGGGCACCACTCACTCAGTGCACAAACATAGTTCACACACGCATATCAGCTGTACACATTCTATAACTGTGGTTAAGTGATGTTTGAAAGTGAGGGTCTAATAACTTTTACTATGTTAAAAAAATCCAATCCATCCATTTATTATTTATACTGCTTATCCTTTAAGGGTCACTATAAAAATATTCAAAATATATTTATTATACATAAAAGCATATTCATTATTAGATTGAAGGACATATGATTTAAGTGGGTAGAGTCAGTTATTTTACAATATAATTAATTGTTAAAGCTAACTCTAAATTCTCTAAATCTGACTATTTTTAATCATTTTAGAATGTTTTACTTTGTTTTGATCATTTTCTCATAATGTAACATTTTCATTAATATATTTATATAAATCATACATTTTTTTATTTTTATGATTTGCCTTCAATTCTTCATTTTTAACTCGCAAAGCAGCTTAGAACTGTGTTTTTATAGGTACTAGAAAGAAGGTGAATCATTATTTTTGATTTATTATTATATCAACAATAATAACAATAAAACCTGACTCTGCAGTTTTCCTCAGCTCTACAGGGCTTTCTAAGGACTTTAAGTTCATTGTTTTGGTTGCACAGTCAGCACAGTAGTTTGGTTCACATTCAACCTAAGCAGCAACTATTTGCTAACAGGTTCACATTTAAAAGAGAGACAATGGTGTGTTTACATCTTGCTTCTGCTGTCCAAACCCAATTGATTCTGGCCGATATTTATTCACTTGAGAAAATAATGAGCTTTGTAGTTTTTGTGTTTGATAAAATTGTTAGTGCATGTGTGTTTTACCTGGGATGTAGTTTTGGGGCCGATGTTGATGGAGACAGCAGCGGTGGACAAGACACGTCCAGACTTCGCTTCAAGAGGATGTTAGCCAGAGACTCGTCCCCGGACACCTTCCCCTGTGATGCTCCAGGTGGGTCACTCCTGATCAGGAACCATGAACACAACACATCAACACCTCAAAATAACAATCATAAGCTTAACCATCGAGTTGTAACACAGCTGGCTGCCTGCAGTAAATGAAAAATGATTAAATACAATGTAAATGTGATGAGTGCCTATTCAGCAGCTGAGCTATTTGCATAATAACTTAGAGAGCTGAGTGCGAAACAATGGAGCTTGTTAGGAGTTAATCAGCTCCCCCAGCAAAACAATAAAAACAATACAACATAAGAAAAACAAGAACAACTTATTGGTTGGATGCATATTTACAATGTGAACTTTTAGTACGGATTCAAATAGAACAGTTTGCTAAATGTTTTTCCCCAGGCAGCTTATCCCAGATTTTCTTCTTTAAGCTCCTCTTTGAAATGATGAGCTGCTCGATTATGATTCTAATTCTGTTTGCCTCATAAAACACAGTAAGGTTCCCCGAAAGGATTTATGAGCAACTCAAATGTTCCTTTATTATATATACTTAATTTTTATTCTACACGAACAGCAGAATATAACATGCAATAAATACTTGTTTGCCTGGTTTACCTTTATGAATTTGTACTGCGTGTTGTTGTTTTGTGAGATAAAGAAGAAGGTATATATAAATATGGATGATGTCCAAGGATTGAGTTGGCTGTTTATAAAAGTCTTCAGGATGAGAAACAAATGAGTCACTTTATCGAGTCATTTGTGTAGTTCTATACGGGGTTATTAAATTTTTGGATTTCTTCTTCTATTGGTCCCTCCACGTTGTGTATATGTAATACTGGATGTACATGTTTGTAGTCCCAAAAAGCGATGGGCTAAATGCAATAACATGGCAAAGAAATAAAACCCCTAAAACTTGATTCCCTGTACTCATCTTGTTACTGTGCTCTGACTCCATCTGTCTCCTGCAGGCGAGCGTTTGGCCCAGCTGGTGTTCAGATCAGAAAACTCAGCCAGTCTCTGGAGCCTGAAGGCCATCCATGCCATGTGCGAGATGGAGCAGTCCAGGGTTCGCTCTGATTCACTCAGCCCTTCATCTCACCTTTAGTCCTCTCCCTTCTCACCGCTTTGTCATCATCTTCTATCAATCTCTACCTGTGTCTTTTCCCTGATTACACGTCATATTTCAAACACTGCAGGAATTCCACGCACCACTCTGTGTACCTTCAGTTATTTGTCTTTCAAAAGTTGGCTTGTATTAAAAAAATATCTTTCCCTTGTCTGATTCAGATTCGTTCCCAAGCTCAGTTCCAGGACCTGTGCCAGCAGCATGTGAGGGTGGAGGCTGAGGGAACATCCAGGAGCGGCTGTTGTCCGAGCTGGTCTCTGGGAAATTACTTGGCTGTCCTCACTAATGCTTCCTGCTGTCTCAGCCTCACCTCACACCAGGTTCTTTAACCTTCTTTACATTTGAAAAATTAAACTATTGCTTAAATTATAATCATCAGCACAAGGTAAATATTAGTTTGCAGTTTTTTTATTTCAATACTATCTGGAATTCTTGACTTTGGAAGCAGTTGTTTGACTAAAATGAAATGACTTTTCTTGGTTTTACTTGAAGAGCTACATTGGGTTGTGGGGGTGGTTTGAATTGTCAGTGACTTAATCACTCACATCAGGTTTTGGTATCAGGCCCCAACAGATAATTTTGGACTCTCCACCCATAGTTTTTAGTAATTTTCATATACCTGTTATATATTTAGCAGATACCCCACGAAAAGACTCAAACCAACAATGAATTGAACTTATTAGGTGCTGTATGTGTGGGTAAAGCCTGGTATTGTATTCCTCCGTGCATCAAAAATACATCAATGAGACAAACTGAACAAAACGAAGACGGTTACTCTAGTTTATTTTTGATAAATAAACCTCCCCGCTGCTGTAAATATTCACTAATGAACCAAATGTGTCTGAATAGTTCTCAATAAATCTAATATTTACTCCAGTGAGTGCAGAACTAAACTCTAGTGCCCAGTGGTTTTAGGAAAATACTTTGCCTTTTAAAAACTTGTATAGTATAAAAGGGATTAAAAGATTGTTGGTTTTCATTTTTTCATTGGAATTTATGACAATATGAAAAATATCAAATAACGCCAGCCTTTTTTAATTTTCATCATCGTATAATTCCTCAAGTCCTCCTATTGTAGTGACTGAGCCTAATTAAAATGTCTCTGTTTCTCTCTAGGTTTCTGAGTCTCTGAACCTGCTACGGAAGTGTGCTCCGCACTATCATGAAGGACATCTGGTGGAAGTCTGTGTCGACAGACCCAAACACGGCGGCTGTTCCTCCGTCCCATCTCGCTGCAAACAGTCTCGCATGGTGTTCCAGATCCTGCACTTTCTGGTCGATAAAGACTTCCTTGGCCCGCAGACTGTTGAATACCAAATCCCAACGCTAAAGTACAGCCTTCTGTTCTTACCCGTCAACAAAGGGGAGCACATGATGGAGATCTACATGAAAAGCCTTGAAGGCAGGGATCTGACCCACAATAACATCACCATCACTGGCATGGACTTTGGCATCAAGCAGACGCTGTTCAAGCATTACCTTGCAAGAGATTCAGTATATCCTGTCCTAGCTGTTGTCTGCCTTCTTCTTACCATGGCTCTATATCTCCACTCGCTCTTCATAGTAGCGTTATCTGTCATAGCAATCATAGGCTCTCTCCTAACGTCTTATTTCTTCTACAAAGTAGTATTTCGCCTGACTTTCTTTCCCCTGGTCAACCTCTCTGCAGCTCTTATCCTCTTAGGAAGTTGCTCAAATCAGGTTTTTATCTTTGCTGATTTCTGGCAAATGCAGCTGTCCCAGAACCCTCCTGCCTCCCTGGAGAAGAGAGTGCACAGAGCTTTGCAGGAAGTCGGCTATTTGATTTTAGCATCCGGTTTGACCTCCACCGCAGCCTTTTTCTCCGGCTATCTCAGCAGCATCACAGCAATCAGATGTTTCTCTGTTTATCTCGGAACTGCCTCTTTCATCAGCTCCCTCCTGTCCCTGGTGTGGCTGCCTTGCTCCTTCATTCTGCGGGAGCGCTACACAAAGGCATCCCCTGCTTCTCTAGCAGTGCAGGGATGGAAACCATGCTGCTCCAAAAATCCTGGCGGCTTCTGGGAAACGAGCTCACGTAAGAGATGCCTCTTCAATCTTGGCCAGAAGCTAAGGGAATTGCGACGAGGGCTCGCAGACACTTCAAATTTGTTATTCCTGAAAATCTTACCTTGTGGAGTGGTGAAGTTCAGGTACATCTGGGTGTGCTGGTTTGCAGTGCTTGCTGCTGGGGGCACATACATGTCCTGCATTGATCCAGGCATGAAGCTGCCCACCTTAGAAAGCAAGGTCACCCAGCTTTTCCGCTCCAGTCACCCATTTGAGAGGTACGACGCAGAGTACCGCCACATGTTTATGTTTCAGAGACAGAAAAATGGTGAGGATAAGCCTGTAACATTAACACTTGTTTGGGGGGTCAAACCAACAGATAACGGGGATCACTTTGACCCTAATAGCAATGGCTCTATGGTGCTTGACCCAGACTTTAATATGAGCCGACCAGAAGCTCAGATCTGGTTAAGAGACCTGTGTGGAAGGGTCCAGAACCAAAGCTTTTATTCCTCTCCATCACCTGAGGGTAGAAATGAAATGACAGACAATATCTGTCTCGTGGAGCAGCTTATTCACTGGGTGTCCGTCAGACGGTGCTCAGAGAGTGACCACGCCCTTAATTTATCCAGCAAAGACATCCCTTTCCCCTACCCTCCCAGCGTTTTTGAGAACTGCCTCAGTATGATGCTGGCAGAGAGGTATGCCGAGGGCCATCTGGCCCACAGCGGAGGCCTGTACTTCCAGACAGATGGCAGGGTCGCTGCCCTCGTGTTGGCATTCACGACCACATACCTCTACAGCTTCAACTATAGCAGAACCAGTGTTTTTTACAGAGAAATCCTGACGTGGTTTAACAGAGAAATATCAGGAGCACCACAGGGGCTGGACAATGTCTGGTTCATCAGTCAGCTGTCTCTTTATGATCTACAACAGTCCTTAAGCTCAGAGACTCTGGTAGTCGCTGGCTTTTCAGTAGCTCTCACTTTTGTTTTGCTTTTTCTAACCACCTGGAATATCCCACTGAGCATTTACGGGACTGTAGCTGTGGGAGGCAGTGTGTTCGTAACAGTCGGCCTCCTGGTTCTCCTCGAATGGCAGCTGAGTGGCATCGAGGCTCTGTTTATATCATCGGCAGCAGGACTGTCTGTCGACTTTGTAGCTGACTACTGCATATCGTATAGTTTGGCTCCTCATTCGGACAAAATTGGGAAAGTGGCGCACTCCACCAAACGAATGGGACGTCCTGTAGCAATAGTGTCTGGTGCATTCTTCTCCATGGGGATCATCATGTTACCTGCCACGGCCTTGCTTTTCAGAAAACTGGGGATTTTCCTGTTTTTGGTGAAATGTGTAGCTTGTGGATTTGCGACGTTCTTTTTTCAGTCCCTGTGCTGCTTTTTTGGACCTAAAACAAACTGTGGGAAGATCTCTCTGCCGTGTTTTTCAGATCAGACTGATGGGCTGCCCTCGGCAACAGAACTTGGTTCCTCCTCTGCAGCAAACGGAGCCTTTGGCAGATCTAGAGTGAGGAGGAGTTACGATAAAGAAGCAGGTGGCTATCTCTACCCCAACCAGCAGCGTCAGCACAGACAGAAAGAGACAGGAGGAGGAGGGGGCAGAGGTCCGGAGCAGTACGAGCTGCAGCCCCTGGCTTACAGGCTGAGCGACAGCTTTGAGAACAGCACCTGCACCAGTAAACTGTCCAACCGGCCCTCAGTGCTCTCTGATGAGATTGAGTATTGTGACCGAGATGCGGGAAGAAACAGCATGGATGGGGAGAGTGACGAGACATGCAGTCGTCAGCCACCTTCAGCCTTCCAGACTTCATCACCATACAAAGAAAACTCCCTGCAGCCTGGAGGGTTGCCACAAGAGGACCTCGCTAAGGACAAGCTGCTGTGTAAGACATGCAGAGGTCAGTCTGGTGGGGTGACACACTGGGGCAATACATCCTTCTCCTCATCTTCCAGCATACAGGAGACTATAATCAGCCACACACTGGAGACCACTGACCAGCCATCTTTCTGCAAAGATGAACAAACCTCAGAGGAGTGTCTCCACTACCCCTCCCAGTCCCAGAGCTCCTGTGAGGGTCTGGAGGATTCCTGTGAAACATGCCTCAGTGACATCGAGCCCGGGCCTTCGAACATGCAGCAACACGAAGAAGATGCTCAGTTACAACCAGGATACCTGAACGGAAAGAGAGATACGCTTCGTCTCTCACTGAGGGAGACTGTTTATGAAACGTGTAATAAGGGCCGCAGCAGTCAGAGTGAAGAAGTGGTTATTTTACCCAACAGTAAGCCAGACTTACCAGATGTGTGGATAAAGAGAGGTGGAAAACGGGAGGATACATGTTGAGCAAAGTTGGAGGCATCTTTACAAAGGTTGTGCATTAATATAGAAATTAAAAAAGGAGTGTACACTGTTACTTTTGTAAAACATTCAAAGGAAATATAAGCCAACTGCAAATGTAACATGTGACAGATTTTTTCATCTAAGATTTTCAGTTTTTGCTACAAATGGTCAAAGCATGAGTGTTTCTTCTGTCAAATCAAAGCATGGCTTGCTCATCGCGGCATTTCCAGAAAGACAAATGGTCTTTTCTGCTCCATTTTCACATTAATGTCTCTCTACAGTAGCCACAGTGTGTTGTCAACATGAGTACTGCACCTGCTGCTGCAGAATTTACTTAGTGCCTGGAAACTTTTAACACCTGCACACTCAGCACACACTGGGTTTTCAACAAATAACAGTGTCATCTGTGTGCACCTGCTGGCCTTTCTCCGTGGCGGAACTGACCTAAATAAGCCATAAATTCCTGGACTTAATAAAAGATAAATGTACAGCAGAGAAAGAGGTGCATTACTGTATGTGAGACTGTGGACAAAGAATCAATCATCATCACATGTAGAGTAGCAAACCAATGTCACTAAACATTTGGCTGATTTTGCACTTTGTGACAATAATGTACAGAAGGTCCTTTGTTAAAAATGAAGCAGGAACGTGTCATGACGCCATGGCTTGGATTAAATGTTTGACTGTCAAGTTAAGTCTGTTATTTCATGTCAGTGCCAAAATATTTAATGTTTACTTCCTGTACTGATTATAAAGGCAACAATGGTTTCAGAGGCTGTTTTCAGACATGCAGGAAAGCTCGGACATTTTGCTGAAAGTTGCCGTCAGTTCCTCCAGACATTTTCAAGAAAATATCTGAGTGAGTCTATGTAAGAAAACGACAGGAAAATGTCTGGAGAATTCACCGCGAGTGAGTGGGCGCGTTCCGTTTCTAACGTGCAACAGACCCAAAATGGAAAAAAAACAAAAAGAATATAAATATCGCAGATAACACGCCTCACCTGAATATTCCAAACATTTTCCTGTTGTTGTGAATTCATCTGACCCGGACAATCTCCGGCTGCATTCTTCACATGTGGTATTATACACTGTTGGTGAATTAAGGTGCATACTGTTCCTAGATCTGTGGATGTCAGCACTTGCCTTAGCCTTTGTAATGAAGCAGGGGTGGGCTCTAACTTCAATTTCCAATGCAGTAGCTGTACAATTACATACAACTGCTGCTTGAAAAACATAATTTGTACATAAACCTTGCTGCAGCACTGTTAGAGAACAGAATGCCTTTATCTACATCAGCATCTGAGATGTCACATTACACAAGTCTCAATACCATTAAATAAGGGTATTTATTACATGAGCAGCATGTGCCAAATGTCTATCAACAGGTTGTTTTATAAGCTAAAACAAATGTCTGTGATTTGTGCAAAAGATGTCTTTCTAAAATAATAAGATGTGTCTATGATAGTAAATATGATGTTTAGTGTAAAAGTGGTGTTGGAGGTGCAGTGTAGTTCCTGGAGCCTTGATAATGAAAGATTTATATGAAATGTGCCTGTGAGCTCACTGTAAGATGTGTTTTCTTTTAGAATCTTGTGACAATTTTTAACAAGCTCAGCAGAATAATGTGCATTCCAGACAATTGAAGTCGATCCCAGACTTTCAATGAAGAGAGAATAAAGGAAAAAGTTGCCACCACTGTTACTTACAGCTGTTGATAATTTTTCACAAAGCTTGAATAAAATGAGAATCATTTATTTTCCTGCAGACTGGCTTTTTAATTTGTTTCCACATTTGTTTAGAGTATAAAACAGATTACAGGCCTAAAATAATTAAATTACAACTATATGCTTAACATTTAAACAGTAAATTGAGAAAGAATACAACTGCTTTTTCTGTTTTATCTTTAAGGCTAAAATAGCCAAAGGAAAACTTGTTTCTACTGGTTCAAATCTAGAGGAAGCAGCATACCAAAAACCAAATTCCCCAAAAATTACTGAGAAATTATCAGTAGAAAAAAACAAATCTATCAAAGCAGAAAACTTCTTAAAGGTCCAGTGTGTAGGATTAAGAGTGACCTATGAACAGAAATTGAATTTAATATTTATAATTATGTTTGTATTAGTGTGCAATGTCCTTAAATTAAGAATGTTCCCTTAGAATGAGTCATTTATATCTACAATTGAGTCCTGGTCCACAGTCCGCCATGTTACACTGCCACAGTAGTACAGTGGCTCAGAATGCACAAACTAAACACTGGATCTTAAAAGGACCTTTTGTGTTTTTACTTTACCTTAAGGCCACTGTAGTTTCTCCTGCCCGTGTGGAAGAGAGGAATAAAACGAGGGGTATTCAGATAATTGTAATAAGCAACTACACCCCTAGAGGCCACTAAATCCCACACACTGAACCTTTAGAGGACTGAAACCTAAAAGCCATGAACAGATTTCATCAGGTCGAATCTAATCAGCTTCATCCCAGTCTTCTTTGGCCCAGTCGGGTGAACGTGTGGAATATTCAAAGTCAGGTCCTTTGTAGCGCAATGCATGTAGATACATGATGAGCTCCTTCTCTGTGGGATCTGGTCGTATGAGCTTACATTCACTACACAGATGATCTCTGGTCCCTGCAGGAGTTTCCTGGGAATTGTCAGTTTTCTCTGTTTGATCTCCATTTGATTCGATCGGTTGCTGGCTCTGAGATTCTTGGAGTGAGCTGCTGTCGGTGTTAGAGTCTGTGCAGTCCTGTTTCACTTCATCCACCGCTGCACTGCTGGAGGTACAACTTGGCATCTGTGTCTGATGAGTGTCTCCACTCAGGTCAGGTTCAGACGTATCATCTGACTTGTTTCTTTTCTCACATGTCTTGTTTTTTTCTGCCTGTTGCTTGATCCCAATGCCGTCATCCTGCATATCCAAAAGGTGTAAACTCTCCTGAGATCGATGTTCCTCTACCAGAGCGTGCAGCAGCTCCTCGTCGCTCTTCCCCACCACTCCCCCCTTGCCCCTGTGAGGACCCCACGCTGAGGATCCATAGATGGGGTCGTTGAGGATGGGGAAGCCCAGGTACTGGAGGTGGACCCTGATCTGATGTGTGCGGCCGGTCAGGGGTAAACAGCGGACAACGCTGGTTTTTCCATTAAAGCTAAGCCTCTGGAAGACAGTCCGGCACTCCTTCCCCTTGGGGTCAACACGACAGATGCCGATTTTGAAGGAAACGACCAGAATAGGCTCCTCGCAGGTCACTTCACCCTCTGGAAATTCCCCCTCCACTCGGCATACGTACTCCTTTTCAAGCTAGAAAAGAGACTAGATGTGAAGACCTCTTGAAAACTCACAGGTGTATTTGTGATTGTCAAAAATCAGAGAGGGTGGGGACCTTCTTAAACGTACCTGTCTGTCTCTCACCAATTGGTCCAGCTTCTTTGACGCCTCCAAAGTTCTGGCAAACAGCAGAACTCCGGAGGTGAGTCTGTCCAGTCTGTGGACAGTGTGGAGCTCAGAGAGGCCTCGTTCTTTCCCCAGGATGAAAATCACAGTGTTGTGGCGAAAACGGCCGCAGGGGTGGACTGGGATGGAGGCGGGCTTGTCGACAACGAGCACTTCCCCGTCATCAACCAGAACCTCCAGGGGCCTGCCGACCACAGGCGGCTCGTGGCGGTGAACAGTGTTTCTCAAGTGGTCGTTATTCTGTGGACAGTACGGAGAAGATAAGAAACTTCTGGAGACTGACAGCAGGTGGATGTTTCCCTCAGCATATTTAATGAGAGGGATAATCTTCTTCTTGCTCACTAGCAGTAGCATATATGTAGTTATAGTATATTGTTATCAGTGTTTGTTTGCAAATATACAATAAACAAGGTGGACATGTGTGCATTTATATTTACATAATATTACATTACTAACCGATCAGACATAAGAAAAAAAATTTTTCAACGTCATTTTCAAGCACTGACTTTTTGTATTTGTTTATGATGAACTTTTTATTGAATGTAAAATGTCAAAGCTCAATCACATTTCTGTCATAATAGTTAATAACATCTTATCATCATTTCCAATTTTATATCAGATTTATTTCTCCCATAATATCGCTATCAGCCTCATAAACCCATATCAATGGCCTGTGTGTAGAACTGTTGTGTAGTACTGTGCTGTAGATATTGCTGTGTAGTACTGTGTAGTATTGTGTTGTAGTATTGTTGTGTAGTACTGTGTAGTACTATGTAGTGTTGTGACTGACCCTGAGCACCACAGTCAGGTCCTCCACAGGTGTCTCGTTGAGCCGGATTCGACCCTCTTTAGCGGCCCTCTGGTAAAACTCCACGGACTCGGCTCTGAACTCAGTCCCGAACACCTCCAGCAGACTCTTCCCGACCCAGCGACCCTTACAGTAGGTTTTAAAGTCGAAGAAATACGGGCGGACTTTGCGGAGACCACCCTCGAAGTAGTAGGAGGTCTCGGAGTAGTGCTCCTGGCTGAAGCTGACCCCGGGGTTCCGTTTCTGCGGAGGAGGGATGTATCTCTCGCCCGGACGGAGCTTCTTCCCTCCGGCTCCTCTCCGTCTCTTCCCTCGGCCCCTCGCCTCGGGTTCCCCCGGCTCGTCGCTTTTACGTTTGCCGGCTCCTACTGCCTCGTTAGCGGCGACTCCCTGCGCGGACACCGGGCTGTCGACCTCCTCCTCCGGTGCGGCAGCCGCCTGCTCCATGGTCGAGCTGCTCTGTTGTTGACACCGCGGAGAAGGAAACAGACGATTCACAGATTCATTAACGTTCTGGGACAAACCGGAGAGTTTGAATGAGTGAGGGAAACGTTTATTCACCGAGAGCAGACACAGTGAACCACATTTACTCAAACCTCTCACTACAACACTCACGTGCATCGCTCTCTGGATAGAGGTCCTGTCAGCAGGAGGCGCGCGCTGATGACGTGGAAATGTAGTCCAATCAGACGAATGTAGTCCATCGTGATTCTTCTTCTTTTCCTATGGTTTCAATCATTATCGGGGCAACAGCAACACCAACTGTTCACAATATGAACTTAATTAATACATTATGCAAGATTACAACACCAACGTATAAGAAATGAATAAAAAGATAATAACATGAAATATGCAGCAGCAGGACGGCATGTAAATAAATGTTCCTGCAGTAAAACACCAGCATGAGGTTAGAACTGTTTTCACCTTTTGTTCGTGAGTGCATTTGTTGTCTGTAGAAATGTCTATACATAGAATTATACATATACAAATCAAATGTACAACAAAAAGATTAACAGTGTTTAGTCGACTTCAACTTTTGTGTAGTTGTGTGCCTGTAATATATGAATTGCTTCTGATGACAGTAAAAAATGATTATTACTCCCCCCTCTATCATAATATATCTTCTCATAATCAGTTTCAGTTTCACACACACAAAAATAAAATTGCTTTCACAAAAGATTGACGACAATCAATACATTATCCATTTAGGTTTTATTAATAAATCTGGTGAGTGTACACATAATTACAATTTTTGTATAGTTTCAGTTAAGTGCCTCAGTTGATCAATGTTTGGCACAATGCCCCTTCTGTTCTACAGCAACAATGTCAAACCGGACATTCATATATTATATGAAGCAGGTCTTATCACAAAATATAGATTACTTTGTTAATTAGCTTTAAAATCTCTTGGCTTGTATTTAGATTTATCTTTATGAGTTACTGCATTAATACCAAAGCATTCTTATGAGAAGACACATAATTTCATCCATCATCATCTGAGTGGAACACAGACTGTATCTCTTTATGTTGTAATTACAATTTTGAACTCCATGCAAACTGGTGGAAAGGTCATTAGTCCAGCGGTGGTCGCTTGCTCTTTTATCTCTCCTGGAAGACAACCTTGTTGGGCAAAACAGATGCATCCCTTGTACGTTGCTGGGGACAACACATTGGGGCAGATGGCCGTTTATTCTGGAGCTCACTGAAACCTCGAGGAGTGCTACAGGGCCCCAGAGACGCAGCACCAACGCCATCTCCTGCAGGGGCAACCACACTGCAATCAGAGCTCACCTCTGGGGAGAGAAGGAAGGATTGCATGGATGCCATCAGGAACAAGTAACTGGAAGTGGGTGGATGCGACTCTTGACTAAATAATAAATTGAGGGTTAGAGAGGAACCTAGTGGAGGTAATGTCCAAAAATAACATGCAGGTTTTTGTAAATAAATAAATCTCAATCCCTAATTTTGCTTTCATATCATAGGCATGGGGTGTTTTTGTGCAATACCTGGGCCATTGATGCCTCTTGTCAGTCAGTGGGACGTAAACCACTCCCATCAAAGCTTTCTTCAGGAAGGTTCCGTCACTCTGTCGATCATACTGCTCTAACACCTGACTGCCACCATCGGGACCCACTGGGAGAACCAGCCGCCCACCTGGCTTCAGCTGCTCCAAGAGCTTTCACAAAAAGTTTAAAAAGGAATTTAACATGAGCAGGTTCAATAAGTTCAAAAGCCAGTTTTCAAGTCACAGTGGAAACACTTTTGGAAATTACTTTAACATTCAGTTCACTACAGAATGGGCCTTTTTTGTGTGGGTGCATAATTAGTCTTATTCTCTTCTATGCTGTTTTCATGCGTAAAAAACATTTGTCCTTACAGCTTTAGGAACAGTAGCTGCAGCAGCACCAACGTGAATCGCATCATACGGTGCTCCGTCTGGGAATCCCAGCCTTCCATCCCCCACTGACAGATGTAAGAATGAGGTTTAGTAGCTGAGCAGTTTGAGGATTTCAAAAGTGAGCTGGTCGGCCTTGACACTGCCTGACTCACCGAGAAGTCTGATACGTCCAGAAGAGAGCAGGTCTGGGTCGTCAGCTTGCACGTTTTTTATTGACATTTGAACCAGTTCATCTATGTGTTCGATACCAACCACTCTTCCACTGGGTCCTGTCTACACACACAGACAGAAAAACACAGTGGTTGCACTCAGTCATGTATTTTTTGTCAACTCACGTGAGGGCAAATCGATTAAATAATACGCTGATTTTAAGAAACATGTCATGTTCATGTAGAACTCACCATTCTTGCGAAGCAGGCAGTGAGGTATCCACTTCCTGATCCCACATCCAGAGCTGACGCCCCTTCTGTTAGTTTTTCACTTAACAGCTCTAAAGCGTGAGCGTGCTGTCAAACCACGTCCCATGGGAAATATTTCAATTAATCGTGTCTGGGAATTATTTCGTTATTTCATATTTCTTCTGAGACTGTATTACTCACCATGTGTGGTGCACTGATAGTCGCTCTGTAACCTGTGATAAAAAAACAACATAACACAGTCACATCTGTGCTCATGACAGAGGATTTACGCTACAGCACAGTGCAGCAGCTCATATGGACAAGCGTGAGTGTTTCAGTGTTTACAGAGTCATTGGAATTGATACCTATGGACTGAGGGGAGTCTGCATAAGGATAGTCTCGAGAGTAGAGTCCTCTGTCTGTGGCCAGCATGGCATCAAATACTGTGTTGCTGCGGATCACACCGTGATCTACAGGAGAAAGGAAGAGGAAACGGCACTGAACATAAACATTTGGAATTAGATTTCCATGTTTGGGAAAAAGAAAAAAAACATCTCTGGACTTTTTAGATGAAAAAATGACAATAAAGAATTACTGTCTATATTTTTCTGAACTCTTGACTAGCTCTGACCCCTAATTTCTAAACAATTTAAAAGGAAAAGACGAAAAGAAGAAATAGAAAAAAGGAGGTTTGGTTCCTTTCCATGCATTCACATATACGATTTTCTAATATGTTAAAATAGCAAATTCCATGTTCAAATTTCCAATTCACATTGCGCAAAAATTCCTTTTCCAAATAAAAAATGGCCAGACTGGCTAAAGTCCTCTGTTTTTCCAGAGTTAAAGTATCTTTACCAGTATCAACATTACTACAGACAGTTTCACCTTTAACGTGTTTCTTCACATTTCGAACTTTTAATCAGAATTGATAAACCCAAACTGATGACTCGAGTCCTTTACCCCTCAGCCTGCTGATGAGCTCTGGATGCGTCTTCCCGCTGGACATCCACGCCATGGTCCGGGACAGCAGCACACCCATAGGGACAGCCACGACTGCCAGGCGCAACGCCAGTCGCATCTCTTACCCTGGGCCCCCCTGCAGCGACATGACGGTCAGACTTCCCTTTGTGCGGGACATTGACATTGTATAGTCTGACTATGATGGCACAGACAGTTCTGATCGTGTGTAACTGGTTTGTTGCTCATCCCCGCAGACTGAAGCAGGGTTATAGAAATGGATCAGCTAGCCAACTTGTAAAAACAAGTTATAAACAAGTGGAAATCGCTGAGTGGCTACAGATGCACACATCGCTTATTAAAACACTCATGAACGACGTAATTCTACAGAGGTCAGGGAGCGTGTTTACCTTCGCCACCGCTTCCTCCTTCCCGCTGACACTTCCTGGTCCCACCCTCAGCAACTGACCAATCAGATGCGGACATTCCCATACCAAGGCGTTCTGAGCCAATCATATCGCACAGCTTGATAACAGGCGGATACAATGTCCAATCGCGTGCATCCCCAATACGGAAGTGGGCTGTCGCTCTAAAAGCTTCTGGATCATGGATGTAGTTAGCTAGCGAGGCTAAATCTTCGACTCCTCACATCAGTGAAGTTAAGAGTTTATCCCTCGGTTGTGTTTCCCAGGTGAGATGTTGAGTAATGAATTGTGGAGATGAGAAGATGTGTATTTGATTAACTGCAGTGACAGCCCGTGAATAACACGTGAAATGTATAAAACAGCAGGTTAGACACCAGTTAGCTCAAATCTGTTGTAGCCTGAATTAAGCTCAGAATTTGGTTTCTCTTGTTGTAAAATATGCATCATTTCCGTCTTTTTATATCAACATATGTGTTGGACGTGGTTGTTTTAATGCGACTGGAAGGCTGCAGATAGAAACATGCTAACCCTAAACTGATGTTGACATCTGTGTTTCCCAGAATGAGCGACGCCTTCGACAGTCAGGAGGTCCGGACCAGCGGGGAGCTGTGGACCGAGATCTGCTCCACTCTGCCGGGGCAGCAGACGGAGGCCGCCCCGGAGGAGGAGAGGAACAACAACATCGAGTTCAATGACTCCTTCCAGCCAGCAGCACCAGTCCCAGTGCAGCTCAATGGTCACATAAATGGGACAAGCATCAGTTCCTCCAGTGCCAAATGGGAACCGATGGAGGATTCTGAGATCTACATAGCTAGTTTAGGTAATGTCCTGCTTCTCTCTGTAACTTTGATTGGCTTTATGGCATCCATCCACCCCATCATACCATCCATCATACATCCTTCATCACTTCATTCAAGATGGGAGATAATTCTTCAATAGTGGCAAATCTGCTCCAATACACACATTTATTTTATACTTGCAGTTTTTGTGCCTTCATCAGAGTAGTACTTGATCAATTATTCATGTTATATATTGACTTATTTAAACTCTTAAAATATCTCTATCAAAATATCATCTTGCATCTTAACTTCAACTTTTCTTTTTACCACTGATAGTTTTTGACTTAACAGCTATGGTGATGTATACATTGCAACATCACATATCACCGTATTAGATGCAAAATAGTAGAAAATGTTTGCAGCAACATTTTATATTGTGGCATGTGTTATTACTATCTGTGTCTTTTGATGGAATTGTGTTGAAAACCAAAACTGCTCCGCACCCTGTTGTGTTTGCACTCTTAATGTTGGAAATTAATTGTTGCCCATTCAAAGATGTCAATTATAACTTTATTGTAAGATGCTAAAAAGTTTGTCGTGCCCACATTTTGCTGCAGAGAATCGTCTGAAGAAGTTAAAGGGCCAAACCAGCGATGTTACCTCCAGGGACATGTTGCGCTCATTGTCTCAGGCTAAGAAAGAATGTTGGGATAGATTCCTGCACGACGCCCAGACCTCAGAGCTTTTTCAAGGTGGTGACTTGGATGAGAGGTAAGACATGGACTTAATGTAAAACATCATCTTGGTGGAGGAGTGTTTTGCAATTTATCTACTACTCTATTAAATCCAATTTGCTGCATGAGAAATAATGTGATGCAGCTACACACTGGTCTAGACTGTTGCAAGGCTAACAAATGCCTCCCAGGCAATAGAGAGCTTTAGAGAGACCTCTAGTCATCTTAAAACCCTTTACTTTTTGTGCACCTCCCTTCTGCAGTGCCCTTGAATACTTTAAGAGGTGGTTGATTCCTGAGAAGGTGGCCATCAGCGCAGAGGAGCTGGAATATCTTCTGAGACCATCCCATAATAATGACCCGGCCGGACCAAACCAAACACAAAATGCAGAGGAGACAGAGGAAGAGACACACAACTCTGAGGAAGATGACGCTCACAGTCCAGAGAAATGAGTGTGTTCAAATAAAAGAACTAATCTGGAGTGTATACAGTAAGGAGGAGCTTTTCAAGCTGCGTTATGTCATATTGCTGTTTTTGGCCCAAGCTTTTGTTATTCGTGGTCAAAGAGGTAATCACAGGCATTCATCATCCTCTGTATCCCCAGCAACTGCATTATTCAGTCATGTCTTTTCTTTCCTTTGCTGTTCATCCCTTTGACTTGTCACCTAGCAGCACATTTAATATCTCGTCTGTGTAATACATCCTACTTTACTATAATTCTCAACATGAATTGCTCGTTACCTTAGACAAACATGCAAACGTTCCAGTATCATATTGTAAATAAGACTCATATAACATAAGCAGTGCATTATCTTTCAGAAACAATATTTTATGTGTTTAAAATTGTGACAACTAAAGTAGGAATACTCTTGTGATATGATCCTGAATATACTGTAACATATTGTGTAACATCTTTATTTTTGCCATTGAATTTACATATGATGTTTTACCCTTGTCTCAATAAAAAGAGTAGAATTTATTCTGTTTTTCTGTCTGATTGTTGTGAGCAGGAACAGATACACTGTTTTATTTAGCCCAACAACTGAAGTACAACTGAAATGCAAAAACTCTGAACTGAATTTTGTGTGTGCATGTGTGAATTTATTCTATTCTAGTGAGGCCCAAATTGAGATTGAGACTATGGGAATAAGGACATGTTGGCAAAGTATGCACAGTTGCAATTAGAGGTTTAGTTGCCCTGGGCAGGGTTAGGGGCTGTGGAATGCATTGTGTGAATGAGATGTAAAAATGTGTGATTAAGTATGTTGAAGGTAATGAGAGAGGGTTTTAGAGAGGGACTTATTTCTGACTAGTATCTTTAGGTGGCAGCAAAGAACCCTATTTTATTCATCTACAAAGTGTCATAGATTACCATGTCACATATTGGGCAAAAAGTACTTTTAATACCCTCATTTATCTGGCTTTTGAGACTACAGCATTTTAGGAAAGTTATGAACTGTTATAAACTGTTCTGTTTTCAGTTTGTGAGATTGTGAGAAAAGAATTAAACATTACATTTTACATTTCATGTACTAAACTCTCTCAAAGGCTGAATATATTAGCGATAAAATGAGAAAGACACCTTTCCGTATGATGTGATACATTTAAATATAATGACAAACTAAAACTTACAAAATGAGTTTAAAAAGGCAAAATATATTGCACAGATGTTGTATTGGGCTACAATAATTTTAACTGAATGTAACTCATGACATATATTCTACTATATTTTGAGTGTTTGAATTTAATGTAATTCTTCATGAAATCAATTTGGTGTGTGAAAATCTTCATGCTCATCTGAATCTGAAATGCTGTGGCATGAGTGCTGACAGGAACTAGAAGGAGAGATCATATTACTCTGTCTTAGCTTCTCTGCACTGGATCGCTGTATAATTCAGAATAGAAATCAAGATCCTGCTCCTCACATTTAAAGCCCTTAACACTCAAGCCCCTTCATATATCAAAGAGCTCATAACACCATATTATCCAAATAGATAACTTTGCTCCCAAAACACAGGCTCTCTTGTGGTTCCAAGAGTCTGTAAGAGTAGAACAGGAGGTGGAGCATTCAGCTCCCAGGCTTCTCTCCTGGAGGAGCAACAACTATTGCTATTATTATATATAACAACAATACTTATTACTAATTCATTATTATATGAATTGTTGCTGCCTTCATTAATAATCAATAACTTCTTTACACTTTTATTGTTTACATTTGAACTAGTCAGAGCTGATAGCTGATGGTGCTCCAGTGTTCCCGGTCTCTCTCGCTTCTCTCTCCCCCTCCCCACAATCTCTCTCTTTTCTCTCCCCTCTTTTCCACCCATCTCTCCTCTCCTCCCCATTTTTCTCTGCTCACCCCAACTGGTCAAGGGAGATGACCATATGACCATGTCCATATTGAGCCTGGTTCTGCTGGAGGTTTCTTCCTGTTAACAAGGGAGTTTTTTCTCTGCACAGTCGCCAAAGTGCTGCTCATTGTGGGTACTGTTGGGTTTCTCTATATTAAATACGATTTTAAGGTCTTGACCTTCTATGTAAAGTGCCTTGAGATAATGTATATTATGATTTGGTGGTATACAAATAAAATTGAATTGAATTGAATCACAGCAGAAACGGCTTCATATTGTTCATCAATTTTAATTGTGGTCCTTGACATGAAGACCTGTGGAGACCTCCTGATTAACATCCTGTTGATCTGTTGGAACACGGACGACTGACAGTGTGAAATCAAATTAGTGCAGCAAAACTGAAAGTGTTCGTCCCTTTAACTTCTAGTGGACAATATTCTGCCAGACATTATACAGTGGGCTGTTTTCCACATATTCCAGAGTGTCTTTATTACACTTACTATATCTGTCGGAATAGTAATTGATTTGCCATCACTCTCTCACAGAGCCTTGGCTCGTGATAATAGATTGGACTGGGATCACAGATAACAGTGTGAGGCCCCGGATGACAGGAAATTAAAATTTGATTGGCACTGATCTGCGTTTAACATTTAATTTCCATCTCCGGAAGGTGTTAATGAAGAAATCCACCTGTGACGTCCCCTGATAATTTTCCCCCCAACCATTTAACACAAGTATCATCTCGGTAAAAAAAGGAGAAATGATTTAACTTAAAATCATAATCTTTTTTATATTTATGGAGTTCCCAATAAAAAATTATATATCTATCATTACTTTCAATAAAAAACTACAAATGACAGCACTAAGACTGATTCCCTTAACAGACAGGCAGGAGGGACGGTAGGTGGGAAGGAAGGAAAGAAAGATGGAAAGAAAGAAAATGGGTCATAAACCCTGTCTCCTCCATGTTAATGGATAGGGGCGTGAACCAAACTTAAAAGGCTAATGTCAAATTGAAGGTAGTTCTTAACACAGGGATGAATGATCAATTCTTAATTTATCAGGTAAATTTGGTTTTGATTAATTTATTAATGCTATGAAAATAGGTGAAAATGTCCTGATTGACAGCCGAGACTAATTTGTGAGCTTGTGTGTATCTGTGAAACCTCAATATCGTGGCTCCACTCCACAACCACTATGCTATGCCATCAAAAGTGCAGAATGGCAGCACCCATATCCAGGACATTTTGGCTCCATTTTGGTACGATGGGAGGAAGTAGAGACTACATTAAATGCATTGAACATTATTTGTTATAAACTCGAACTAAATCCTTACTTATTTGCCATCCAGTTCATGCAAATCTTCATTACCCTCAGACTTAGCCCTCGCTTCCCTTCAAGTAGTCCTATGCTAATGAATCCTGCCCTGGTTCCCCATTTGCAGACACTCAATTGATGAATCACATGGCCGGGCTGGTTTTGGGCAGCTCTTGTACCAAGACTCACAATTTTCAAATTAGGGTTAGTTCTATGAATATTAAAGATGTGTACCACTGGAGAGCAAACATGGCTCATCCTTTAATAGTTCAATTTCTGCTCCGCTCCCTGATGCTGGTTTCTGGATTTGTTAACAAAGGTGGCTGCAACGTGAAAAATCTCACAGCAGGAGATGAGACATTCAAAACAATTCAGAGAAGGTGAGGGCACACCCTCTTCAAGATAATCGTTTGTGATGTGTTTTCCCCATCATCTGACATTTTGTCAAAGTCACTTGAGAAACCTGCTTTATGATACATTTGGGAGAACAAGTGACAATATATGAGAGATAATATCACAAAATGTGTCAGTATTGCTTTTAACTGACTACATTAAACCACAGACACATTACAAGTCCCAACAGGGCAATTACAGTGAGTCCAGGGCAGATAAAAAAACCATAAAAGTAAGAACAAGGTCATTATAAATTCACTATTTATTACCAGATTGTCCCTTAAGTGCCCAAGAGGAATATCATGGGAGATTATAATAATTGTTCATTGGAGTGATACATGAGATTGACATGACAAGACAGGTTACTTTCTTTTTGGCTAAGTGGACTGGAGGTGAGTCACTCATGTGAGCATGTAGTGTTCGAGAGAGAGAGAGAGAAGAGAGAGAGAGCACATCTCTTTTTTCTGAAGCATAGGGAGCTGCGATGAGGAGGTGAGGCTGCACATCAGACAGAGGACACTAACAGAGGCTGGACCGTCAATTTGCCAAAATCTAAGAGACATCTGATTTCTATAAGAGGTACTTTTTTTTTCCAATGGCACTTGAAAATTTTGCATGATATTCATTAGAGACCAAAACTGTTCTTATAATAAGTTTAAGATTGGCAGATATATTTGTCAGGGAATTGTTATTTATCCACTGTTTAATACCTTTAATATGAATCATACACAATATTAAATGTATTATAAGCTGAATAATGAACAAATTCCCTGACAATGTTAGAATCATTATTATTTTTTATCTTAGTCGATAAGTCATTGTTGTGTGAGCTGTGCAATTTCCTCATCAGTGTGGAATCCAGGTATAATTTCACTTAATCAACAAGTCGTTTTAGGCAAACTCAGATAATTTATTAAAAGACATAAAATTATAATAATGATGAGGTCAGGAGGTCTCGTTCAGTCAAAGTAAGTCATTAATAATGCAACTACTTTACAATAGGTCAAGGACCCTTTTAATTTTGAGGGGAATACGACTATTCGGACTGAATATGCCTTTAATATATAAATAATATATTATTTTCCTCTCGCTGTGTTTCTTTTAATAGTTTTGTAGACACAGTGTGATTCTTTGCTTTTTTATGAAGGAAACTGACAAAACTAACATACACTGTAGCCAGTGAGTGATTAAATGATGCTCAGTCCAAACTACACCAATAGTTCTTATTATTATTTTGAATAATAATAATAATTATTGCAAATTGAAAGAGCCGTTCAAGTGCTCCCGCTGCTTTGTGCTTTTTCAGTTAATGAATCAAATGTTCAGAGTCACAAAGGCCGTGGGGAAAACAAACCTCTTTACAGCCTCTCAGCAAACAGTGGAATAAGTCAGGATTGATTCACATTTTCATGATGATATGATTGTACAGTTCCAGCTAACAACCAAATTATTGACTTCATTGGAAAATCAAAGTAAAAGTGAAGCTCAGTGGATCGGATGAGTGCTGTTACATTCTCAACAAACAGAAACCAACATAAGGGAGTCATGATAAACCATGATCTCTCTCCAGCGGTACACATCGTTAATATTCATGACACTAAATATGAAGATGAGACAGAGAACAGATGAGATGGATGAAACTGGATGTGTTAGTACAGAGAGCGAGACACTTGCCCGTCATCAATTTTTAAATCAGACTGATTCACTGTTGAGAGTTTTGATGATGGCCACTAATTGGTCTGTTCAGATGAGACTCAACTTTTATGTCTATATCTGGGTCATTATGTTAATATGTCTGATATATGTGAATTATGCAACAGGTAATTTAATACGATCTCATAATAAGAGATAATAATTGTTATCTGTTCTGAGTTCTGCAGCTATGGACTTGGATCAGTTCCTGAACCAATCGAGGGTGAACTCAGCTACTCCTTCTTCATCTCCATCCATATCTGACACCTTTTCCTCCTCTTGCTGCAACTCATCGAGCCCCCTCTTCTCCACCTCCCTGTTCTCACCTCCTTCCTTTTCTGGCCTGGACCTCCTGTTCGACCTGAAGCTCCTCTTCATCCCTCTCTATGCCGCTGTGGTCCTGATCGCCTTTACCGGCAACCTCCTCCTGCTTTTTCTCATGTGGTACAACAAGAAAAGACACAACACAACAAACTTCCTCATCAGCAACCTGGCGCTCGTCGACCTGCTCATGTGCATCTTCTGTGTCCCTTTGACGGCATCCTATGCTTTTGACAAGCGTGGATGGGTATTTGGACCCCGCATGTGTCATTTTGTCACCATCATGCAGTCTGCTGCAGTCTATGCAGCGGTCCTGTCCCTCATGGCCATTGCAGTCGATCGTTACGTCGTTGTGGCTTACCCCATTCGCAGAAGAGCAGGTTGCCTGTTCTGCTGGGGTCTGGTGGTCCTAATCTGGCTGTCCTCTCTGGCTTTATCAATACCTACAGCGCTGCACATCGTCTACCTGGACCTGCGGGCTGCAGGCCTGCAGATGGCTGTGTGTGAGGAATTCTGGGATGGCCAGGAGAGAGGTCGTCTAATCTACTCCTGTTTCAGTCTCTTCTTCTCCTACTTCGTCCCGCTGGCTGCTGTTTCTATTTCTTACTCTGCCATATCCTATCAGCTGAAGCAGAGGACCACATCTAGCTTGACAGCATGTCCAGAACTGAGGTCTGCCCGGGCAGTGTGGAGTAAACGGAGAAGGAAGACCTTCTGCCTGCTACTGGTGTCAGTCCTCTGTTTCGCCTTTTCATGGCTCCCATTACAGGTACACCAGTCTAATGAGAGATTTACTCACACTCAGTTTTCTGCCAAGACTTTGGTTTTGATTGATACCAATCACATATGTGTAGCTAAATATGCAGCACTAACTAGAACCAGCAGTGAATAAGCATAGCTTAGCATAAACATGGGTAGCCTTGCTCGGTCCAGAGGTTACAACAACAATCTGCACCTCTGAAGCTCACAAATTAAGATGTTATATCTCTTCCCACCAGGAGTCAGTCTCAACTGTCACTGATGATGTTTGTGGAAAATGTGCACTTTATCATACATCTGTGTGTTAAGAACGACCTAAAATGATATAAAACCATTCTCTAGTGTGTCCATGTCCCATCCACTAATGTGGAGGAGGCAGGTCTAATCCCCTGTACTGCAGACAGCCAATAGGTGGCAAACAAGACATTTTGGCTTCACATTTGGGAGCAGGCTTGCCATCGATAGAGTCTATGGTGGAAACAACCAGCCTGTTTTCTTTGAAGAGTGAGGCTAGCTGTTTTCCCTGTTGTTCTTTAGCCACTGTTTTTTAGCTAAGCTAACTGGCTATTAAACATGTTGTTTCTTTTGGACAGAACCAGGCTAACTAGCTGTTAGCTGACTGTAACTATATTTTTTTTCTCATTTCTTCACCAGCATGAAGATAACAGAGGTGTCCTTTACATGTAGGAATTAACCCAAAATCTCCAAAGAGAACTAACTATACCAAATCACCACTGTTACAGACTAAATCAGTAGCCTTTTGCTAACTTTAGCACTGTTGTTAGCACGTTATTGTTAGCTCCTTAGACAATGAAACCACCAAAAACTGTTGCAAATCTTGATTTATGAACTGCACCTTGAATGGATGATTGCAGTAACAGATGATCTTTGCAGGTGGTGAATCTGATCCGTGACCTGGACACAGACTTCTCCATTTTGGGGAAGAACTACGTAAACGTCATCCAGGTGTCGAGTCACCTGTTTGCCATGAGCTCCACTTGCTACAACCCTTTTATCTACGCTTCACTACACAACAAGTTCCTGTCGTACCTGTGTCGCCACTTCCTGTTCTGGAGGAGGGGTTGCGGAAAGGAGCAGGGTCAAGGGTCGAAAATGTCTAAAGTGCCACGTCTTCACACCTCCACCATTGTGGCAGATTTACCAGGTGCTGTTGCAAGTAACATTGCTCCTCAAGATAACTATGCTTAAGTCTACAGTCAATCATAGTCACGAATGGAAAACACAATGGCTCTGTCTATCAGAGGGAATTTTATACAGGTGGAAAAACCCCAGCCGGCTTTGTTGATGTTCACAGTTACACGCTGCATCTGTTGCACTCTGTTCGTCCTAAGAGAGGGATCCCTCACATGTAACTCTCCCTGAAGTTTCTGTGTTTTCCCCCTGTTAATCCTTGGGTAGTTTTTCTTACTCTTGTTGAAGAGTTAAGGACAGAGGATGTTGTAGCTTGTTAAACCCCATGAGACAAATTGTGATCTGTGAATATGGACTTTACAAATAACATTTGACTGAATAATGATTGATTTGGTTTGTGACGACTTTTGATCTGTGGGTAATTATGCTCTTAACATCCATATAACATGCTACTGTGAGCTTAAAATGTACTTTAGACAGTAAGTTTGCTCTATAAACCAGTGGAACGTCATAGTTTTTCATAAATATACTGTACATATTAATGTTCTTGTGCATTCATAATTCCGTATGTATATAAACTGTGTTCTTTTTTATGTATTGTTTTGTCCAACTTTTCACTTTATTTTTATCCAACAGTATTCTGTTACTTATACATGTGTTTTTCATGTCCAATATAAGATTTATTTTGTTGCATTCCACTTGATAAACAAATTTATTTAAATTATTTTTACCAATAATGGTTGAGGAATTAAAATGTGTTTCTGATGTGCAGTTTGGCTTTTAATCATGAAATCAATTCTTTCTGCTGCAGCTGTGACATTTGATGAAAACAATACAATATGCAAAATCTGCAGAGTTGTGTGTCAAATGTCAACCCATCATAATCATAACCCATCATCATTTAATATGTAGAAATTTAGTGAATAAACCCGAGAGGTAGTTTAATGCATAAATAAATAAAAAGGTTTATAACTTCATGACACCATGCCCTGTCATCTGTGTGCAGAAGGACTGCTTTGTGCTCGTTTTGAATTTTATTGCCGATACTCGGTACGAGAAACAGAAGTTTGAAAACAAAACTTTAGCAGTAAAGTTTTAAATTTCTGCTGATAGACTTTCTCAAATTGATTGATTCAATCTTTTTCCTGGTCAACACAAGTTAACACAGGGTCAACAGTGCAATGAAAGGTGTTGGACAGGAGGTAACAGGCCAGCTCATCATTGAAATAATTAAATTAAAATAAAGCAAGGTAGAAAGCTTCATATAAAAAAACATGAATACAATACATTGCTAAAACTGTATATATTTAAAGGTGCAGTATGACACTCAAGAATAGAGACGAGTGAGATAAAAATAGAAAGAAAGAAAGAAAAGTGCAAACAGGCAAGTAAACAGATGTGCAGATGGTTGTTAGTCATGAGTTGACTAAAAGTTTAGAAACTTGATGGCCTTGTGATAGACACTGTTCTGCTCCTGTAATGTTTGCCAGATGGTAAAAGAGAGAACAGTCAGGTAACAGTAGGTAAAACATGCATCACTCGTGTGACTAGTGACAATTTTGGCCTTTAAGCATTTTTAGCCTCACTAGTCACTCTAGCCAGGTGTGTGAAGATGTGTTGTGCTGCCTTTCCCACTATCTGTAGTGATTTGCAATACATTTTATATGACAAAGGGTATGCATAGCTGTGCTAACGTATGTCTACTAATTACCCTAACCCATTATACACAAATAAATAGGATTTAATAGACAATTAATTAATTACGGAAGCCCTAAAGGGTCATACATACATACATTTTATTCCACCCGTTTTCCCGTGATAACGAGATATTTTTCTCGTTATCACGGGAAAACAGAAGGATTATCTCGTTATCACGAGAAAACGATCTTTGTTACATCGAGATAACGAGATAATAATAAAAAAATCGATGGCCGTTCTCGGCTTCTGTAGTCTTCTCAGATGACGCACACTAATGTGTACATTATCTATAGCAAGTCATAAAGCTATTTCAGAATGTGTCAGGCCTTGATTGAAGAGATATGTGATGCGGTGATCGGTATTCTCCTGCTCCTCTGACATTGCTACACTAAATGATGTTTCCTGCAATGATTTAATACGTTTTGTTTTCTCGAGATCTCAAATTAATTATCTCGTTATCACGGGAAAACGGAGGAAAATTATCTCGTTATCACGGGAAAACGGGTGGAATAAAATGTATGTATGTATGACCCTTTAGGGCTTCCGTAATTAATAACTAGGAAGTAAAACGATATATGATTTTGAACAAATCGACTGAAATCCAACCAACAACTGTTTATCTTAATAAGACAAAATAAAACATCAGGGTATGCTGGTTTAAATATTGTCCTTACACTCTACTATTATTGATTCAGCTCAGGGCTCATGAGAAATGAGTCACTGTGCAGTCCAGTGAGAGATTCACCATTACAGGGTTTCTCAGTATTTTCTGACTAGGTGCTGAAGTTGTCATGACTCCAGCCATTACAACAGTCAGACTGTAACAAGGTGTAAAAGTGAGTATAGCATTCATCTGTAAGTGGAGCTCCATTGATTGTATTTTTAGATACTCTGCTGTATTCAACTTCGGTAAGGAGATTATGTTTCACACCATTTGTTTGTTTGGAAACAAGATTGCATAAAAACAACTGAGTGGATTTCCACAAAACTTGGTGGAAGAATGGGCCGAAGAAGAAAGAAGTTTTTATGTAATAATTATTGCTGATAAAAGAGGACAAATGTTTAAAAGACGTCTTGTTTTGTAAGATCTTTTGAAAACATTTATTTCACTGGTGCTCCGGGGAAAAAAGAACAATCAGACTATTTTATCTGTTGATGCACCATTGATTCCCATTAATGTGCAATTATATCAAAGTTAATTACGTTGGTTGATATCTGCAAAAGGAACACTTATTAAAAAAAATGTTTGTTTGTGTGCAGAGATGTCAATTTATTTCTTTTATCAAGAAGTTAAAAAGCTAAGTGGTGTCTTTTGAGAGTTTTCCAATGCTTCCCATTAAGACTGTCTTTCTTGATCTTATTTCCTCAGCTACAAAAATGTAGCATCTGAAAGGCCCAATATTTTACAAACCTAAACCTAACCTTTGTCGACCTGGTCACAGAAAATGAAGTACATTCTTTAGCAGCTGATAGTTGGGAGATCAACATATACAGGAATGAGCTTATACAGTCTATGGACGGAGAGACTGCTTGTTGGATATCATATGATGGAGGCACCATTGTTGTCACTGCAGCTAATGCTGCATGAAATTATACAAAGACATATTATACTCAAATCACACACTTCTACTCATGCATCCCTCTGCTCTCATGTCTGATTGTTTTTCACAAATGTCCTTTATGTAAATGCAAATGCGGGCGGGCTTAACAAGGTCTTCAGATGCAAATGTCAGTAATCTCTACATAATGAGCGGAGGTAGGTGCGTGCTATGTGTATAGATTCAGCAGAGATGATGGTCCTCTTTAACGCTGAAGGCTTTGCATTTGTTATGTTCACCGGAAGCTCAACTTAGATGTCATAAGACTTACAAAACAAGCAGATAAACAACTCAGAGTTTGGTGTTGTCGTGATTTCAATCCTAATTGTTATATTTATACAAAATCAGGTAAGAGCTGAGAATTGTCTCATAGCTCTCAGCTATAAAACATTTTTTTTCTCTCTCTCTAGACTCACAAGGCTCTTCAAAATAATAATTAAAAAAACTCACATGGAGTCACAAGGTAGAAAGAGCTTCATTTATTTTTTATAGCAGAATAATTTGTGAGAGTTTTGATGCAGCATTGAATTCCTGATTGTTTGCTAAGTAACAGCTTAATTATTTCCTCTGGTATGTTTGCACAAAATAAAAGAACAGCAGAAAAACCCCTCTTCTGAATAAATGAGAATGCATTCAGCCTCAGGCCTTAAGTCAAGTAAAAAAAACACAACTTTGAAATTATGTCATGTATATTATTATTACTATGTATATTACACATAACAGAGAGAGTATGTCGCGTTATAAGGGATCTTTGCAGAAATGAATTATTATTATTAGTTTGGATCCACCTGAAATCAATAATCATGGCTCTTGCATTTCTACATTACCTGAAGGCCATTGCTCTACATGCCTGAAAATAGTGGTGCGTTGAGGTGTATTCATTTTGTTCCAGCTTCACTCCACTTTACACACTGTACTTTTCAATTTAGCAGAAAAAAACTTCAATAATTTGAAACTGCCCACATGATGAAGCCACAGCATCTGTGAGGACAGGAGAAGTTAAAAAGAGAGGAGAGTGGTGCGAAATTGAACTGAGTCAGTCTGTGGAAAGTCTTGCAGGTGTGTAATTGCACCACCTCGGGACCTCCACTGAAATACACGGCTCTCAGCAGAACTTGTGAAGCTGTCTTGTATGACGAGAGAAAATCCCATTTGAGGCCATTTCTTCACCTCTCCAAACAGTTCTGAGACATAATCTGTGGTTAAAAGAGCAGTTTTTATCTTTCTTGTGTGAGTAGTAAATGGCCCGTGCTAATCATTTGAAGCAGTTTTAGCGGCTTTAACAGCTTGTTTTTATTTGTCAAAGTATAATAAGAAGCAGTGGTTCACTGTTAGTGGCATGGATTTGATCTGTTTACCTTATTTCTAACTAGTTAACATAACGACTGTAAATCAATCATGATTGTTAAATAACTGTTTATCAAACTAATACTTAAAACTATTTCAACTGTTTACCAGTGAATTACTTTTAGCTAAATATTTAAATGTTTCCAATGTCTTTTAGTCTATGGTGTGTAAATAAAGATTGTACAACATGAATGCTTCCCAAAAGTGACGCCATACTGTCTCGATCGCCACCTGGTGGCTGGCTTTTGTGTAGGTAATAAATCCAGCCTCCTCCATGTTAGTGGATGGGACATGGTAGTATTCTTTCATTGTCTTTCACACACCCCTTTTGCCATGTTCACAATATGTTCACTTCAGCTGATATTGTTGGACCAATTAGGTTTGGTAGTAACTCTATGACTACCGGTAGTTGACAAATTACTAAAGCCAAAGAGTCTTGAGCGCAGCCTGGTGGCTGGCTGCAGTATAGGTCATAAATCCCACTGTCTCCATGTTAGTGGATGGGCCAAACTAAAGGGTAAACAGACCCATCACCCCCCCACCTCCTACCGCCAACCCTCCTTGTACATATGTCAATAATGTCAATAAACAACATGTAGCTGTGACTGTATTTCTGAATATAGATATAAGATGCATGGCTCTGATCAATTACTACAGAAATGGATTTTAAATGTGTCACTTGTTTTCTACTTCATGTCAACAGTAGACGTTCACTTCATTGTGAATCATTGAGTGTGTGAATTATTTTGGTGATGAAATGGGTCTTGATGCTCTGGGTCTGTACACATCACTGACAAGTGAGAGGGACAAAAATAACATGTCATTAGAAATCAATTCAATTTCAACTGTTTGTCCATAATGATCCATTAATACTTTGTCTGCAGACGCACGTAACCCATGGTGTGTCATTGCAGAAAACATATTCATAAACACTTTCATGATTAGATCAGTGAGCATGCACATACACACAGTCATACTTCTAAATACTTAGGAGCAGCTGAATGCTCTCTCATCCCGCACACAACATGGTCGCTGTCTCAGATGCAAATGATTTACCTGCTCATGGCACTGAAATCATCATAATCTGACTGAGTAGTGCCAGAGGCCTCATACATTTTCATCAGAGCCTGATGATTGAGGTTAGATGATTAAATCTCCTCATGTCTGTTTTCGAGATGCTCACACTCTTGTCTCTACTGTCATGATCTGTGCAGTGCCCTTGATAGATGGGATCATAATCATTTCAGGTGTAAAGAGTTGAATGAATTATCAAAGTAGGAACAAGAGGGAAAGGCTGGAGCGAGGAAAAGAAAACAGGGGTTTTGTATAATGCAGATCAATCTTTGTTTTCCTATGTATATTCAAAGTAAGAAGAAAATACTACGATGGTTTTTATTTTTCAGAAAATGAATTGTTCTTTTAATTCCTGCAGAAAAATTGGTTATTGTTAGTACAGGAACAACCAATTTTTAATTTGATTATCGTAGAAAAAAACAAAAGTTTGCATGTCGCTAACTGAGGAGGGGGTTATACAGCAAATAAAATCAATTCTTTTTTAATGTTGTGGTGGCATGATCAGAGTATTTGTTGTACAAATTGATTGACTGAATCAATTCAATCAAGATTACTTGAAAGGGGCTTGAAGAACCTTCTTATGTGTGTAATGTGGACAGAGATTTTCTGCCAGCATTCTGAAAGCCTATAGTCGATTAATATTGACAACAAATGTCAATATTGTCTTTTAAATAGTATTTCCAGTTCTGCAAGAACCTTTCCCGTGGAGAAACTGTGCTCATACAACATTTAACACATCAATATGGAGATAATTCAGCAAAAACACCTCTCAGAGCTGCGATCTCTGTGAAAGCAGATCAGATAAAAATATTGGCAGAGAGAGACCCCACCTGGGCAGCAACCATTACTACAGCTGTCAACAATGTCAGCCAGAAAGAAATCTCTCAAACACATGTTCAAACTCATATATTATTTATTACAATTAAATATTTTTCTTATATTACAGAGGTCCATTTGAAACCATACAAATAATCTGTGCTGTGATTAATATTTCCAAGATTTCCAAAACGCCATGCAAAGAATACAAACATAAAATTCACATAAGAAGAACTAAAGTTTAGGTTTTTGTACACCTGGGAATGAAGTTAAATTCATGTCTCTCTCCTCCATCACCCTCTCTCTCTCTCTCTCTCTCTGTTTTTGGTGCAAACATTTCTTTGTGGTGATTCAAGATCAGACCAGTATCATCATCTGACAAAAATGAAAGGCATTCATAAGGTGAATAAAAACTACAGCAACTGCTCGTCCTTCTCTTCATGGAAAACGCTTGGAATATATTTATATATACGGGTTAATGGGAACAGGCACAGAGGACCAGCTAAGACATAAGTATCACACATCTTGATTAAACCTCATTAGTTTGCTGAATGATTCCTATAAGGCCATAATGCACAGATCAGTGGATCAACATATTTTTTAACTTAGTTTTAAATCATGTATTAGTGATGGTTCAGATTTAACTCTTTCAAATCAGCCAATGATATACACTGATGTGCCATCAAATTTAAGCCAGTTATTAGTATTAATATTGTGACTGAGTGCTGTACTGTAGATGGTTCCTACCACTGATCCTGGAACACCCAGTGGGATTTAAAACTGAAATGAAACCAAATATAGTTAACAAAATTCTGCTTTGTATTACTGTGCCATGGGGCTTCAATATATCCATCAAAAATAAAGATTCACTAAAATATTTTGCTCAGTGCAGAGGTCTTTGAAACACAATGATTCCCTCTGGTTTATCATGAAAAGCAGATTGAAACACCAGGGTCAGTTCGCTCAGTTTGAGCCAACTGAATTGAATTAACAAATAAGAATAAATTAACTCAAGGCGACTTTTTGGAAAGTCAGATATTAATCCATTAAATAATTAGAGGAAATTGTATTTTTATAAATTAAAACTGTAAATTCCACATGTACAGGGAGTAAAGTCCAGTCTAATTTTGCGCTCTCTGGCACCAGCCAACAACACGTTTGTTACTTAGTCTACTTAGACAAGTGCAAAGCAGAGTTAAAGACTGAAACGTCTCAAATACTCCTGTATTATAAATCACCTCAGTGTCGTGCTAACACCATCCACTGAGCTCGCCAAAAAGTCTCTTTATCATTTTGGCAAAAACTGGACTATTTGGAACATGAGCCTCCAGATGGACAAATAAGAGCTGGATTATTTAGAACGGAGTTGAGGATTTTCTTTGGACGTTTTGATGGCAAACTGAGGAAAATGAACTGATACAAATCAAACTACAACCACAGATTTTGTTATTTGAGAAAGATAAAATGACATAGTCTACTTAAAGGAAATATTTGACATCTCTGGAAAAAAATGTCTTCTTGTAGAGAATTAGATGAAAAGATCAAGACCACCCTTTATCTCTAAAACAGTTTTCACACCAGCACTGAACTCCAGACATTTCCTTACATTTTCAGAGGGGCTCTACGTGAGAACGCAAACGTCCGAGTCAATTGCTTCAGACATTTTATTGCACTTTATGTGAGAAAGTCCGCAGACAATTCAGAGGCTCTCCCTCGGACGTTTACATTCACACAAGATGTGAAGACAGGAAGCAGGGTGATATGACGGCACACTTTGATTTTTCCAGATAAGAAGATAATACAAGTTAATTTGTGAGGTCTGTAGGTGCTGGTTGGTGGTTTTAGTTTCTTTGTCTGTCAGAACCACGCCTCTGTTTTCTACTGCTGAGCTAATGCTAAGCTAGGGTGCTAGCTATAGCTCCATGCTTATTGTAAACA
Source organism: Paralichthys olivaceus (assembly GCF_024713975.1). Lineage (NCBI taxonomy): Eukaryota > Metazoa > Chordata > Actinopteri > Pleuronectiformes > Paralichthyidae > Paralichthys > Paralichthys olivaceus. Next base: position 14,311,010 of record NC_091104.1, on the reverse strand, counting down.
TACAAGTGGCATCAATCCTTCCAACTCTGCAAGAATTCAAAATTTTTCAAGATGTCAAACTTTTCTTTAACAACCATTTTGTCCTCAAGTGAGATTAAATAAAACATATGCACACATTTTTTAGAGTTCAGTTTTACGTTTCTGATCAGATGTAGAAACGGACCTGAGATGCCTTTCAAGCATCGAGGAATCAAGATCAGCACACTAACAAGTTTCATAACCCCAAGCTGAGATTGGTACACACTTCTAAATGAAAGGCTGGGAATGTTCTATAAGGCAGCAAGATCGAGGGCACAGGCTAATGGCAGGGTACGTTTTAAATCAACGTAGCATTCAGCAATTTAAAGGTGAGGAGGCAAAGCTTCGTCATCGGAGGAGACGTGAAAAGGAGAATATGACAGGAAGCTGGGAGGGGCCAACATAAACGTTTTTGGTCCTGCACAGGGTTTAAGCATCTGGTCACATGTTAACAGGTGTCCTTCAAACTGTATCCTTCCAGATCCCCCAGATGTGTCCTCGAATCTGCATGGAGGACTTTAAACATCTCAACACAACAATTCACAGGCTTCTATTGGGAGAGCAACCAGTCACAGGAACACTACTGCGAACGACATACACGCTTTTCATCTTAGACAGTGCAGCTAATGACGAGAGACGACTTTTACCTGCTCTCTAATCAGGAACGAAAGCCACTCATCTAAAACTCTATTCTTTAAAATTATCTTCTGAAAATAATTTATATTTTCTCGGTACAGAAATAAATACATATCTTCTCTCAAACATAGGAATGAAACATCATCACAGATCTAAACGCTACACTGAATTCATTACTCAGCATCTCATCGGTGAAGAAACGAGAATATAGGTGACTAACTGTTGCCATCTGCCAGGAACAAGCGCTCTTCCAAACGTATAAATGCAAATATTCAGTTCGCTGACACCAGAGTCAAATCACACCTCCGGCGAACAGCTTTGAGAAAGTAAAATATTCCTCAGCATTGACATAACACAAATCTTCACACTGCGAGACCAAACAAACTCAACTGTGCTTTCTTTCTAGAGTGCACATCACAACTCACCACTGGTGGATTTCAGAGCTACAGATATGTCATAGAACCCATAATTATCTTAGAGACTCACAACAGATGTCACCAAACTGCTTCCACTTTTCATTTGTCGCTATGCACAAAACTGATCAGAGAGTACATTGAACTGAATCTCCTTTCTTTGCAGCTTTGTGCAGAGTTCACTACATAGACCTATATGTCAATCACACTCACACAGAAATGGAAATGTTATATAAAAGAATATTTTAAACTGTGGGAAATATGCTTAGCTACTTTCTCATAGAGATTTACGTCTGTATGGTAAATATGTAGCGTGAGCAAACAGCTAGTTATCTTATCTTAGCATGAAGACTGGAAATAGGGGAACAACTAGCCCGGCTCTTTTCAAAAAGAGACTGAAGATAAAGATGCACGACATGACCGCTTCACAAAAGTGAAGCCAAAATGTCTTGCCTCCTCCATGTAATTGGACCAAAATAAAAGTAAAAGTAAACGTCAAATAAAATTCTCAAAGATTATTTTAGGTGGTTCTTATCACACTGACTTTTAATCAAGTGTTAATTTTCCGGTAGGTTTGGTTTTATATTACATTTGGTACGATAAAAACAGGATGAAACAAGGACTTAAAGCTGACACTGTGATTGGTCCAGTGCATCGATGGGACCTTGCTACCGTGGCTTCATCCCCCAATCCCTACTGCAGAGTCTGGCTCCAAATACCCAAGATGGCAGCTTGGAGATATTTTGGATTCATTTCTGGAAAGTGGGAGGAGACATGTTGTCCATCTTTACATACAATCTAGAGATTCCACCTGTTTCCAGTATTTATGCTGAGTTTTGCTAAATGGCTCCTGGCAGTAGCTTTATATTCACTGACCTCAGATTGGATCTACTTAAAGAACTTCTGGCAAGAACGTGAATCAACACATTTACCAAACGTTGAAGACACACTTTGCACATTTCTCTTAAACCTTAGTCTACAGTGAGAAAAGTGAATATTCTACTGATGAGCATGATCTTTATCTATGACGTATGACTGATACTTTGTGTGTCTGATATCTGCAGGCAGATGGTAACATGGTTCACATGTAACATCAACTTCTCCTTATATATATCAAGTGTCACATTTCTAAGAGCTACAGTAGCATTTTCTACAGCAGAGTACATTCCAGGGTTTTCACACAGCTGCTACAACACCAGAGAGCCATGTATGACGAAGCCCAATTACACTGCCATAACGACTCTTCTACAACACTGTATGTCAGACCATGACTCTCACTAAATAAACATGTGTCATGTCGAGTATGAATTTCAAATAAAAATAAGCTTGTGTCTCCTTCATCCTAAATGTCTGGTTCCTCTCTCACAGAGGCAGCAGGTAGTTTTGTAGTCAAACAAAGTTGTAGAGGATGAAACCAGAGAAACATTAGCTCACATCCCACAGTCATGTCATACGTCACATGCTACTGCAGGTTCTTGAGCAGGCGACCGTAGCGGAAGTCGTAGACGTGTCGGCTGAAGAACACCAGCTCTTGGTTGATGTCATCGGGCACACAGTGGTGGGTGGGCATGGCGTTGCCAGCAATGGGTGGCACCACGAGGGAGGTGGCACTGTCGTGTACACCTTCCCTACGGCGTTTTACCAAGGCACAAAATCTGGACAAGGCACAGATCACAAGACATCAAGTTCAATCAGTTTCCCAAAGAAATTCAGTCAAACAATAAAACAATAAGAGCAAAAATGCTTTCTTTCTTACCGACAATACTGTGCCAATGTTAGGACATAGCATTTGTCTTCAATACAGGCCACACTGTTCACATCCTGGTGACGAGACGCAAAGATCTCATTCTGGAGGAAAAAGAGTTGTTTTATTCATTAGCTCAAAACAAGCCGTACACATAACCCTCGATTGAGTTGGAGCACAAACATCTGTCTCTGTTGTACACAAACACTCCTGTCTAACCTTGACTTCAACGTGTACAGACAGATTCATAAAAGAAAGATGTTTCACTTCTCCATCTCTGAACCAGAGCCGTGTTACTGTCCTCACACGGCTGCTCTGAAGTGACGGCTGTGTGCAGCCACTGCAGCTGGGAAATGACAGACTTTATGTGGGTCATTGTTTCCGGAGATGAATAAAAGACCAATTTGTTCCTTTTGGGAGATTACTGACGACAGGAAGTGAGCACAACAGAAGCTGTGCATTTGTGTCTGCCTGTGTTTGTTGCACTGTCATCCCTTTGGATAATATTTGCAGTGACTGTAAAAATGTAAAAAGTCTTTTCTTGAATCCTGATTTGTTCATTTTGACGGCAAAGAGGCAACAAAACCCTAAAATGATATTTAAATGTGTTGCACAGAAAAACTTATATTCTATCAAATTATTGTAACACACCAGACAAATGGTCAAGATCAATGTGGAAAACACCAGTGACTACGTTTTCATGGACAACAATATTCTGACTACTGTCCTTATTCTGATTAAGACATTATTTTCATTATGATGTTTACATGAGCTGCTAATTGCATGTTTAAATATCCCCATTACGTCCAATATTATTCTGCCAGTTTTTAAATAGTTTCATGTATAATGCTACCTATATAATTTTGTGTTTTTTCTCTAATCTTGCAAAAGCTACAACTCTTTATTTTTCTGTCTTGTTCACACGAAGGTCAAGTGTCCTCAAGCAGTTGGTAAATGATGTATGTTCATGTCACACAATGCGATTAAGACGGATACATGTCTACATAATGTGACTAAGGGCAGAATACCCCACATGTCGATTATTACTTATTCCGATTATAACATTATTCAGATTAAGGTAAACTGAAAAATGCCGTTTACATAGCAGTGTCTTATTCAGACTATTGATTTAATTGGGTTAATATTGGTATATTGGACTCCATGTAAACATAGTCATTCAGTCTATTATGTTCTTACATTGGAATTAATACCTTAAACTGTGTGAATATTCTTTGACTTTCTTGTTAAAACCTGTGAGGAACTCTGGAAAAGTCAGAAATCCCCAAGTCCCAACTCCATTTGTTCTCATTTAATAGTGTGTCTAAGACACATTGTTCAATTTTAAATAAAGGTTAAGTGATCTAATAAGGTGAGGTTTCACTGTAGTTTTCATCAAATGTTACTCAATAAAGAAACCCGACGAGCCAGATGGTTTGTTACACAGAACAATCTGGGAAGGCTTTATTGGAAACTGGTCTTGGCAGGTGATTGGATGAGCCATCTGTCCATCACCATCAATCATGGTTCCTGACGCCAGTGAAGAGAAGCAGGAAAACACCTTTTCCATTTAGAGAAGCCTTTAGTGCTTTATCTGCTTTTCTTTCACACTGACAGTGGTTGGTTCAAACCACCAGTGAATAGCGTGGAGCCTTGTAAAATGGATTCTCCAAGAGAGAAATCCAGCTGCCTCGCAAGGTTATGAAAAAGTACAAATTGGGCACATTTAGGGGAAGATTTTCCGCTGCAGATTCATACATATTTGCTGCTCTAGTAAGTATTTACCTCAGCAGGAACTACTCTACGACACATGCAGACAGGTGGAGAGCATAGGCACAGATGCATGCGCTTGCTTTTATGCATATGTCAATCGAGGTAGAAGCAAACACACATGTTCGACGTGGGCAAACTAGAAACCATGACGGCTACCTTCTGACATTTCAAGCTCCTTTGTTTTATATATTTCAACTATTATTTATATATTTTAACAGAACACATGGCGATAATATACCTCTTAAGAAAGAGGTAAAAGAGATGTATTATAATCAGTGGTGGTCTGTGAAGCCATCCAATGTGGGTGGGAGAATTTTTTTCACTGATACATTTCTTCCTTGTGTCCTATGTCATCCTGGTTGAGATATTGTCATCACCGATTTCTGGTGGTGTTCCCTTTCATCTGTGAAGTCTGTATCAATAAGCTTTCAGCTGACGTTCACAAATATGGATGAAATAAATGCAGAGTACGGATCGAGGATTCAATTTCCATACAAGCATTTAATGTTGAGCATAAATAAGCCTTAAGAGGTTGTGCAAGAAAACTCTAGCGCACTGATTTACATACAATTTGCACACTTGATTGAAGCTACAGGATGTTAACAAGCGACTGCTGAAACGAAACCATTTTTGACCCTGAAGCCATGGTTTGAAAGGATTTGTTCCTCACCTCACAATGCAAGCTGGGGTTGCGTCCCCCCTGCGTGTGTTCTGGACGGTAGTACCAAAACAAACTCATCATCAGCTCCCCTGAGGAGAAGAAACACTCAGATCACATCAGTGCTGAACGCAGTTATTACTGCTTTACTTCAGCTCCTCTTGTGGTGTAAATAAACACTGTGTAGAGTGGGTGTCTTACCTGACTCTGGCTCTTCCCACAATGCTGAGATCTTGGCCACGTAAGGCAGAGACTTCTTCTTGGGCCCAGATTTCAGCAGAACAGTGTCTCTGACCCGAATCAGATCCCCGTCCCTCTGGATGCCCTCAAAACACTTCCTCAGCACAAGAGCCTCCTCTCCCTGGGAACACAGGCAGCAGGAAATACTGACTCTTCCAGCAGCTACACACTGATAAGCTGCAAGAGCCTGTGGACTAAAATGCTGCAGGATGCAATTTGTACTGAATGATTCTATGTCTTGACAGAAATGTGGAGGATGAAGCACAGAAAACCGTGAATGAGCCTGATGCATGTGTGATAAATCATCCTGAAGTCTCTTTGGAAAAGTTAAATTACACCACATTTAATTACAAATGGCACCATCATGGCTGCATCAAAAAGCACCAGCAGGACGTTCTCTACATACCACAGAGAAAACCTCCCTCTGAAAGGGCAGGCCAACTGCCCGCCAGCCGTTGGTGGTTTTTTGGCGGCCGTTCTTCGGGTGCTTGGCAACCGACCGCTCTTTGACACTGGGAGAGCCGGGCTTCTGTTTCTTGTCCCTGTTGAGAGGGCAGACAGCTGAGCCGATGGTGCCGTTGCCGCGCACGCCAGACCTCGACCCACTAGGCGGCTTGGCACTCTGCGGACACTCCTTCGCCACCTGCAGCGGTGGCTGCGGTTGGCTGGGGTCGGACAGCGGAGTCTGAACGTGGGGCACTGATTGGCCGGCTGGAGGCACAGTGGGAATGGGGCAGCCAGTGAGGATTCTGGGGCTGGGGGAGATGGGGATGGAGGAGGGGCTGTGATGGTCGTTGAGGTTTGATGAGTAGTCGTCTGAGGAAGGAACAGAGATAATGAAGCAGAGTGACAGAGTGAAACATGTGCACACGGAGCAGACACTGATCAACAACCTTTAACAAGGTTTTATAATAGAGACATGGACTGCACTCAGTTGTTATTAGTTCCGCTGAAGCAGCAGAAAAAACAAACAGAGGCTCAATTAAGGTCAATTACAGCCTTTAACAGAGGACACACACACACACACACACACACACACACACACACACACACACACACACACACACACACACACACACACACATACACACATACACACACACACACAGGTCATCATCATAAAACTGTGCACACTCCCATGATACAGCTGTGGTGATGACTTTAAGGTAAATTAATGGTCAATTTATTCCAGCTATTATTTGCTCCATGGAGGAAACATTAACATTAGTCAATGTTTGGCATTAGGCTTCTTAGTTTTCACTTACACATAGAATATGTTTTCAAACCCACTCTTGACTGTTAAATAACTTCTCCTTATAAAACGTTTTCTATCCTCACCAATAAAGCTAATATAATCATGTTTATCTAAGAAAAACTAGGGCACCTGCATGAAATGTCAGACCTCGTGGCCTGACCATGTGGGAGCTATGGACTTAATAACTATCATTAGAAAGCACAAATTACTGTCAAGTGAGAATTATTGACCCAGTCAAAAGCAGATAACTGCACATGATACGACTAATTAAAAATTATCATCAGCTTCTTGGAAAACGTGCACTCACTGTCTTCCCTCCACCTTCCCAGGGTGAGAACTAAACAGATCTCCTAATGTATTTGCCATCTGTAGCAATAACCAGCGACAGATTGAGTTGAAGTATTTATTTAGCCCACAAAACTTTTCATAATGTTGTGAAATACACCAACAAGCACAGAATTAAATGGATCAGATTAGTATCAGTATCAAACTGCTGCTTATTGAGGCGTCATAGTGCAGTCATTTTAACACCTTAAACCTGATTTATTGACCAGCTGGGGGCAGCAAAAACATGACATTATATTTACTCATGTGGCAGAAGCTTGATTTATCCAAAGTAACTTACTGGAGAACAATATTTACACACGAGGACGGTGTCTTGTTCAAGGAAACTTCAACACACTCTAGATGAGCCTGTTAGTCACTAACGTTGCTTCACACAGGTAACCTTCGATGGCTGGATAAACCTCTGCTAGGGTTGAAGTTGGGTGGAGCCTTGTTGGAATTAACACCAGGTCCTTAAAGTCCATGAACTAATAAGATATAATATGTCTGATGATAACAGGTGCCACAAGGCGAGACGTAGGTGTCAATGAAACCTGATTTGTAAACACACGTCGTGAGAAGAGTTCTGATGTGGGTAAAGCTTTTTTACAGCAGATATTCTGACATAGCAAAGACAGCCACGCTTCTTATAACATTAATAATGGCTGTTCTTGCTACAGGAAAGATATTCATCTGTTTTTGACACCTGTGCTTTGCTTTGTCTAATGTGACATGTCAAACTGTCTTCAGTGAAAAAAATGGGTTTGAAAAAGGGATTTCCTGTGAGACAAGAGTCTCAACTCTCACCGGCTGACCTGGATATATATCTGCTGGAGACCACAGAGAGAGACAAAGAGCGAGAGAGACAGAGTGAGAGACAGACAGACAGAGATACACATGGGAGAGACAGAGAGACAGGTGAAGAGAAGGAGAGACAGGGAGAGGTGGAGACAGAGAGATGGGGAGGAACACACGCACACGCACACACACACTTCCTGTCCCGCTTCATGTATCTGACTGTACATTCAGCTCATTAGTGTTTTCACTGCTCAGGCTTCATGTTCACTGTCCAGTGACTTGTTTTTCAAACTGAGACAAAATAGGTCTCACCCTATTTCTTGTTACTTCACACTCAAGTGACATTTCAAAAAAAGGAAAAGAGAAATAAAAATGATTCTCTCCACATTGAGCTGCGTAGGCGGCCACATTAAAGGGGACAGTGTGTAGAACATAATCTTAGAACCATAATGAGTATTTTACTCTTATTATGAAAACCTGCTGTCTTTCTTTAAGCCACCTCTGAATGAACAGATAAACTTCAGTTTGCTCATCATGGGGAGAACTAATCCACCTGTGAGTCTAAGCCTGATGATGTCATTGAATTGGGTTATATAAATTCAGACTTACTACCAATTTATTTTGAAAAAAAAATAAATCATTGTTATAAACTGAGGGTATATAGTTTGGGAGATGACCCGCTATGACAAGGCTTTTGTCAAACTGCTCTTTCAGAAATTAATGTAATTTCCTGTTTTACATTATATCTGAGATACTTGAAGAGAATGTCAGTGTTGTTGCATTAAACACACCAGGATAGATACCTGTGTATTAAATCAACTACTCTGCTGGAAACAAACAAAAAGAAAAACCTCGTCAAATGAACCCCCTGTCCACTCACCTCTCTTGATGCCACGGTTACAGTTTGTGCAGTCTGTGGGGCCAAAGGAGCACCCCCCTCTGGTGATGGCTGGAATCACGCTGGTATACGCGGAGTAGCTGTTGATCCTGCAGGGCTCTCCGTAGCACGCTTCCACAGAGGTGCAGCAGTACAACGGATGGCTGATACCTGAGGGCTGCGGACCTGTGCTGGGGAGTAATTTGGGTCTCTTGCCACTCCTTGGGCATAAAGTGAGGGGTGACACAGGTGAGGGGGAGGGGTCCGGGTGGCTGAAGTGGACGTAGTAGCCAGGGAAACAGGTGTAAGTGTGCGGGCTGATGGTTATAGCTGCTGGGTGGGTGACAGAATGAGGAGGCTGCAGATGGTGATGGTGGTGATGATGGTGGTGGTGATGGTGGTGGAACACGTCGGCCAGTGAGCCGTCCTCGGGTTCCTTGAAGGTCTTGTCCTCCAGGAAGAGGGCCAGTCTGTGACAGTACTCGACACACCTCTCCTGGGAGCAACAGTAGCAGGAGGACACCTTGGTCTCCACCTGCTCCTCTTTGATTGTTTTTAAGGAGAATCCCAGTGCGGAGCCACAATGGAGAGCATGTCTGAGACACTCCTGCCCCCCTGTGGCGTCTTTCCACTCGGGATCCAAAGCTTCTGTCTTACATAAACTGCAGCATCCCTGGATCTTGGGGCCCAGCTGGGAATGGACCGGATCCTCTGTACCCTGTTGTCTGTGCTTTAGTTGCTCCTCGTGTTCGGGATGCATTGTTCTTTTGGTCTGCGTTGTCCCTTTACACAACGGTTTACCGCTAACCTCATCCTGAGTCGTAGCTGCTGCGGCTTCACCGCCACTCCCTGGCTTGGCCTCTGACTTCTTCTGCCGTTTGGTTCCATAAGGGGCACTAGTGAGTTTGAGCAGAGTTGCAGCAGTGAGGCCTGCTTGACGCCGAGGGGTTGGCGTGAGCAAGCTCAGCCAGTCTATGTTAAGCGCTTCCAACGATGACCGCTTCTGTTTTTTAGGTTTTTCTTTTAGTGTTGCTTTCCCTTCTGATGAAACCTTTTTGGTTTTATGGTCTCTGTGTTCAGTTTTAGTGAGACTATCTGTAGCTGGATCTTCAGTAGGAGCCTGCTTTTTCTTTATGACATTTGACGTTGCAGGGTTGTCTCTGTAGAGCAGCAGGCTGTTGACAGCCTCGGCATTGAGAGAGGCCATCCTCCGCCTGCGGGGCTCAAGGACAGATGTGGGCAACATGAGTAAGGCGTCCGATTGGTTGATTTTTGGTTCCAGTGCATGTTGATTGGATGTGGATGTTTTCTTTAGTCCAGATTTGGTCCTTCTTTGAATGGAGCTGGAGTGCAGCTTCTTCATGCCTTTATCGCTCTTTTGTTTCCCAGATTTAGGTGCGTACTTTTCTTTACCCATAACTGCTTTCTCCTCCAGACGGGTGAGCAGGACGCAACAGTCTAGTGTGTCTCCATCGCCAACAACCAGCGTCTTCCTCCTATTCCGATGTGACTCTTTCTTATCGTTCTTTTTCTTCCCTTTGAGCTCATTCTTTCTCTCTTTCCCCTTCTTCACACCACCTCCCTTTTCCTTGCGTCCCTTCTCCTTCTGGAGCTGCCTGCATTTCAATGACTGGCTCCGCTGAGCTTTCACCATGGTCTCGGCGTCCGCGAGCAGATACACCACCTTCTCCTCTTCATCCACAGGGTCCTGCGATGGTGTGTTTCAGCTCAGAAAGGGCCTTGACTGAACATCATTATGGATCATCAGATGAGTCCATACACTCTCTGGGGAGGGAGACACAGATCAGACATTGAACCACACAGACTTCACTCTTGTACAATCTGAGAGTGACTTAATGTAACAGACAGGATCTTCTGATGCATTATTAAACAACCGGTTTTACTTAGTTTGCTGTCAATTTCCATGTCCCTGGAGAATACGACCACTTAGACAACCCTTCTACTTAACATGCAAATACAAAGCAGACACAGGAAGCAGGAGAAACTGTGATAAAGAACACATTATAGTTAGTTATGTTTAAGACTATAGGACCACATGCACTCCAGCTTCTTTCCCATTTTTCATGACTGTCTTAGATCCTGAAATATTATTTGTGCTGTAGCTTCTGCATGCTTTGATTTAGGATTGCAACAAAAAATAAAAAAACCCTACAGATTTATCATCCTTTGTATCAATAAAGACAATTGTCAGCGCCTTGAACCCATGGAGAAGCCTTTTACTGACTCATACAATCCACCACGAGCCAAACATTACAACCCACTCACAGCCGAAACACACAGGCAACGAACAAGAACGGGCATTCAGGTCATTTTATAATGCCTGATATGATGGATTCTTTCAGAATAGATTTGAATCTCAAATTCACGATGCCATAACAGTTTCAATTTTACTACAGAGCTTTGCAAAGAGAAGGCAATTAGACTAAACATGAAAAGAATGTGAAGACCGTTTGACCTCAAGGGAGAAAATACTTTGTCTTCACAAAGTATTCAGACAGTATTGCTATGTAGTATTTTATAAAAAACACATGATAGTCATTCAAAAATAATAAACACTTATGACCAAATGGAAACCCGCCCCGACGTCCTTGGATCTTTTTTAGTCTTGACTTACTCCTTAAACTCCATAAACTCCTAATCAACATGTTTACAGATTTCAGATACTTCCACATTGGCTTCACTTTCTGGACCCGGAGTCTACGTCCATTTTTTATATACAGTCAATTCTCTAGCCCAATTAAAAATGTGTGGCAGTGAGTTTTCCTGCAGTCTGCCTGTATTTTTTCAGTTTCACCTTATTTTGCTGTGTTCGGGACATTTTTGAGCTGCAACCTTTGGGCAGTGGGCGTGAAGTTCCCAGCTAATAATAGTGCATAGGGGTGTGACTCTCGTTATGTTATGGGGCAGTTATTGTTGCAAAACTATTGACAAATGTGTGTCTCAATCTGTCTGTGTGTAATCAGATTTGTGAATGTGTAGAATAAGAGTCAATGTACATTCTGAATACGTATATGCATCTGTTTAATGTACACACAGTGCCTCGGTCTCTATTTCCTCTGCTTTCTGCCATGGATGTATAAAGATGTTTGACTGAGGGCAGGGCTCAGCTACACACGCATGCACGCACGCACACACACACACACACACACACACACACACACACACACACACACACACACACACACACACACGGACGGGTAGAAGTGTACACTTTGGATGAATTCACACAAAATCCTGCACCTTCCTATAGGGTGTACGTTTCTCTGATTCACTGCTTTGTACTTGCTAATGCTGCTCCCTCTCTTCAGCCGGGTAGAAGGTATAATTGATTAATGGTGTCTTTAAAAGCCGTCCTGCAGGGTATACCTTTCATTTTAGATATATAAAGTCATCTTTTTTGTCCCATTAATCTACAATAAATTTTATTTTACACTTTTTTTTTTTTTTCAATTTCAGCAAATGTATTAAAAGCCAAAAACAGACAACTCTCATTTATAACAGTATTCAGACCTTTTGCTTGTGGCAACTGGGGTCAGGTGCAACCTGCTCCACCTGCGACAAACTGAATTAATTAGACAGAGTTTAGGAAGGCACACACCTGTGCATAGACATTTCCATAATTCACAGTGTACGTCAGCAAAAACGAAGCCATGAAGAAAAAAGAAACTCTCAGTAGACCTCAGTGATAAAATGGTGGTGAGGCTTAGATCAGGGCAAAGGCATAAGGAGAGGTCCTTAGAGAAAACCTGCTCCAACATCCACACGACACAATGCTTCAACTTTCTGCACGACAACAACCTGAAGCATACAGTCCAGACTGAGGGACATGTCAATGGCCTCAGTCATACCAGCTACTGAAATAAGTGTTGGAATATTGAATACTTTGGTTCTGTCAATTAAAAATTTAAGTTTTAGATTGTTTTCGAGTGTAGATCAGAGACTGAATATAGACTGAATAGAATAGAGAATAGAGATTGAGATGGATGATGCATCTCCACCTACTCGAACTATCCAGAAATGAAACCATGATATCTTGAGTACAAAGGCTACCATCTTGTACATTTGGAGACAGACTCTGCAGTGATCGGGGGAGGGAGCCGTGGTAAGAAGCTCCCACTGATACACGAGCTTGAGCAATCCTGAGTCAGTCTCAGCTGTCAATCATGACCTTTCACCCTGGCAAAATAACATGTAAACAAACATCCCTGAGATTAGAACTAGTTAATATCACAGACACAATTTATTTGATGTGTACATTGACTTTTTAGTTTGGTCAATGTCCACTCCACTAACATGGATGAGACAGGATTTATGACATACACTGCAGTCAAGACAATTTGGCTTTGAGGGAGCAGTCAGGTCATCCATATTCATATACAGTCTATGGTGTACATGGAATATGTTCGTTTTATGGATTTTTAAATACATTTTCAACACAAAATGAGCAAAAAACATGACGAGGTCTGAAGCTTGTGCGATTGTGTTTGTCTAAGAGGTCAAAAGGCAGCAAACACGTCTATGTCATCGTGAGGTGTCAAATTAAGGAATAATTCTCCTCCAAAAACAAGGATGATGAACTGACTTGTAATCTGATCTGGGGTTCACCATAACAAGAGTCAGAAACACGTCACCATGTCAACAAGCTGGTACAGAGTGAATCAAAACATCTACAGCAGCTACACTGTAAGAGAAGCAAATAAGATTAAACGTCTGTACCTCACATGTGTCCATTTCTCTGCCCTCTCAACACAGAAAACACACCTCACTGAGAGAAAAACCTTTAAAGGAACTGATGAATCAACTGCCTGTGACCTTTATGCAATGACACTCCTGCGTGCAGCATGAAAAGATGGATCATCATCCTTTTCGCTGCAGCTCGACTGAAACACAATTACGCCACTTGACCTCCAAGAAATAAGTGAACACGAGCCATTTTTATGTATTAAGTGACTCTTCACACAAAAACCCTGGTGGTTTCACAAGAAAATTAGTTGGTTCCACTTCCAATAATGACTGATTCAAAATATACAAGATCTATAAGGGAATTAATTTCTTTAACACACCGCTTACATGTATATTTCTATGTGCTCAGGTTTGTATGATAACACCTCTTTCAAGGTTCGTTTTCAAGGGAACAACTTCTTTAAGCATCTCTCTCTTTTTACTACAAAAAATGTGCTCCACTTTAAGTCTATGAAATAATCCATACTCTGCCTTCACACTGTTGTAGGAAATATTACGATATAATGCAAGATTCATTTAGTGTGTTATTTACAATATTGATTTAGCTGCAGATTGTTGCCTTTTGCTTTAAAATGTCAAAAGATAGTGCAAATGCTTCTCTCAATTTCTTAGAGCCTATAAGCTCACAGGTTTAAATGTCTTGTTTAGTCAATTTTAAGGTCAAGTCATTCAGTTATTGACCGTTTCAATGGATCATGTACACAGTATACATATAAGACAGGAGGAATGTGTTTATTTTGAGGGAAATGGGCATAGTCTGGAATAGTATTTTGATCCATGTTAGTCCTGATAGTGAGAAACATATAGTGATATATATTTCACATCATGGCAAAAGCGACAGCAACAAAGCTACTACTGAGTGTAGCAGACTGGAGTTGATTGTGACATGTGACACCTCCATCCAACCAACCATCCACCCACCCAACCATACATATATCCATCAACCCATCCATCCACCCACCCAACCATCAACCATACATCCATCCAGGGCATTTATCCTGTGAGCGCTGTGGGAGGGACAGGGCCAATCACATCTGACTTTGGCTGAGACAAACCCGCACATGCAAAAAACATACAATACAAACACACAGAGAGGCCACAGCAGGCCATCAGGTTCAAACCAAGAACCTTAACGCCTGCTCCTATATACAGTACCTAATGCAAATGATGTTCTTGCCTTTACTGTTTCTTTTTATACATCACGTCACGTCATGTGTAAATGTCATCCTTATTTATCAGTGAGCCACTTTTAGCTGCGACTGGGCTTTAGGTGATAAAGAGGAGCAGTAAAGGGGATTGTATGCACGTGTGTAGATGTGTGTGTTCGTACTCATTTTTGATGCATCTTTAGGACATTTTCCAACACAAACACTGACCTTGTCAAGACCAGCAGACCTCATGCGGACCAAAACTTGGGCCTAATGAGGTGTGCATAAGTGTGTGTAAAATCTTTTTACACTCTATCATAAGTTGTCTCTATCCCCACAGTGTGATACTGTTAACAGTCGTAAAAACTTTATTCTAAATGAGTCAAAGAGACAATGATGAATAGTTATTACTCAATAAAACACACAAATTCTACTATAATATTTAGCACAGTTAAATAACAGATTCACAATAACAGCTACGACAACCTGTTATGATGTAACATTTAATGAGGGGCTGTAAAACCAAAACTTACTGTGGTTTTTCTTACAGTGCTTCAATTACAAGGAGCAAACAAGGCCTGTGTTACATTTTCTGTCTTTCAGTGACAATAATCTTATCTGCCTAAAGTAAAATGACTGTGAAGCTTGTCCAGGATGTTCCTAAAAACCTGAATATAATTCTGTGTCTCTATTGAAGCATTTTAATGCACTCTTAAAACAACTCAGAACACAGCGAGAGTTGAATGGAACTAAAAATACAAACGCAGCTCGACTCAGGAGTGGACGCAACGATCTGACTGGACATTTTCAAACCATCTCAGTCTGCCCTTACTGCCGAATGACTCTGTGAACCGTGAAATGCAATCCATGAGAGAGAAATTTAATTTCCAGATAACGAGAAGACAGAAGGAGCCTCACATTGAGCTCCTGTCTGCGGATATCAAATCAAGTTGCTTCATTTGAATAAGACAAGCGAGCAGGACAGAAAAGACAAGAGCTCATTGCGGAGTGTCATTATTTCCCCGCATCTGGATGCTCACCACAATGACAACACAAAACGCAGGAGGGATTTTAAGGTTAAACCAACTTTAAACACGGCACTACACACTTATGCACAGCCGCACACATACAGACAGGTTCTTACAAACCCCAACATTTGTTTCAAGATACTAGTAGTGAATTGACTTTCTTGTAATTCATTGGACAACTGATCATTGGTTAAAAGCAAAATTGTACTAATTATATTTAGATGCTAGAGCTCAATAACTGGAACGTGGCTCATATTTGTTTCCTGTTCTTAAACTTAAAGAGCAGCTGCACCACAGGCGTGTTGAAATGGTACAAGATGACATCTCTGAAGCCTCATTTTGTTTTGTAGACAATAAAATGGTTCAGGGTTGAAACCGTTGCATCACAAAAAAGACAGAATCAGAAACCTTTCAGACGTTTGCTTGATAATTCTTTTTTTCCTTGTGAAATACTGGATAAATTAACTTTTTAGGGCCTAAGGGAGCAGTACATGTGTACATAGAGGTAAAAAGAAACACAAGTTGAGAATCTATACAGACGTCACAGAATTTTTATTTATTTATCACTGATTCTGTGAGCAGCATTTATATCTCACAGCTTGTTAGCATGGAGCTAATTTTAGTTATTTTATACACCGTTGAGCAGTTTCATCAATTATAATGAATCAAATTTAAAAAATGTATTAGTCTCCAAAGTAACCATACCTAAATAAAACTAAATATAGATAGGACATTTAAACATTAATAATTACACAATAAATGTCATATTATTGTTTCATTTAAGTTTTAAGTCAGATTTTTCCTGAGAGAAGGTTGTGGTTTCAAACTAGATTTATGTTAATGTGTTAAACCTCCTCACTGTGTTTAACCAATGAACAGCAATACATCCATGGGTTTAACCCTAACTCTAAAACATCTCTTCTCCCGATGGCACCTTAACTGACTGTAGTTTCGTATGTATCAGGCCTGATGTGAACATTTATATGAAGATTTTAACATTTCCTATAAGTCAATATAAATAACTATCATTATAAATGTCATGTTATTGTTTCTTTTAAGTTTAAAAAACTGATTTTTGCTCCTCGGTAAAGATTCTGGTTTTAAACTAAGCAGAGATTGACAAACACTTGATAAACAACAAAACATTTGAGAAATCTGAGGTAGATGACGTAATATACCTCCTCACAATTAGCATTATATCAATATACATTGGACTTTTGTTGTATCGCTAAAAAAAGAAAATTAGACTGTGATAATTATTAGTTTTACTGTCCAACCCAATTTCTTTTTATGCTTTAAATATTCGTGTGACGCTTCAGATTTATCCTGTGACCCTTTCAAGGGCCCTGACGCTCGTGTTGGGAGCCTGGGAGAAGATGAAATGGAAAGACGTGTCGTTAACGTAATGCAACCCAAAGTAAATGGAGCATGACTGACACATAAAAGCTACTTAGAGAGAGATTAATCCATGACACAAAATTATCACCCTCTCCTGCTGATGGCATGTTAACTGACTGTGGTGTCATGTGTATCAGGAGCCGGGCAGAGGAAGAGGAGGAGGAAGAGGCTGCCTCACTGTCACACACACACACACACACACTCATTGAGAAGAAGGACATGGTGTGGAGCTGTCATCATGACACACACACACACACACACACACACACACACACACACACACAGGGGGAAGTAAGCCCTGAGGCAGCTGGTGTGCTGCTTCAGATAATAGAGCATATCAACTCCACTTTCCTGGAGCAAACAAGCAGCTCAACAGTCCAAACACCACCAACACCAACCATCATCCACCACCAACACCACCTCCGTGCACACACACACGCGCACACACTCCTCTGGATGTGGATGATTTCAGCTATAAACGCAGTAAAAGGTGTGTGTGTGTGTGTGTGTGTGTGTGTGTGTGTGTGTGTGTGTGTGTGTGTGTGTGTGTGTGTGTGTGTGTGTGTGTGTGTGTGTGTGTGTGGTGGAGCTTGTAGTTGGCCATGGTGGTGGAGGTGGTGGACAGTGTGGATGTGACAGCGCGCAGCCTGCGATACACGAGAAGTGGAGGAAAAGCTCCACAGCCGAGAAACGAGTCTGAAACACCCGGACATCCTCGATCGATGTCGGCGTGCGTTTCCGCGAGGAGCCGCTGGTTGATATCAATAATAACCATCGTGAATCATTATTGTGATTATCATTATTATGAGTACAAGCTACAGCCCGAGTAGTTACACGCAGCCTACACGCACCGACCCCCCCCCCCTTCTCTCCAACTGTGACGGACCACAGCCGCGGATCGTCGTTACCTTTCCGTGCGGGTCCGAATCCAGAAAAAAAGCATCGGCGTCCGCGTCCTGAGCCGCTTCCCTCGGTCAGTTTCCACGCGGCGGGGCGGTGGAGCTGCAGAGGGATCCGCGGAGCGAGCAGCCCACGGTAGCTGGAGACATGGTGAACAAATCGGTGAGCGGTGACCTACTTCCGAAGTGGCATGCTGGAGATAATATCCATGCGCTGCCTGCATTCACATGCACCGGGACATCCCTGCGTGATCCTCCTGCAGGGACTAAACTCTGTCTCCAGTCAAACACTTCGCAGTATTCTTCAATATCCAGCGTGTCCTGCAGTGTGTCTTAAAATATATCAATATAAGATCAATTATTGGAATATTTGAGGTTTATTTTGGCACCCAGAGGCCAAAAAAAAAAAAACCTCCTCCCAATAAGATTACTTCTTAAAAATAGAGACATCAACTAAACCTTTCAGTGATATAGTGAGGGACATTATTATTTGTATTATTAGCTGTGTGAGATAATTAACAGCACAATGGTTGCTTACAGTAAAAAGTAGAGCTGTGTTGTATTAGGATGCAACTGTGAAATATCTTTAAACTGTCTAATTACTATTAATATAGTCTATGAGCCCATACAGTAACATGTACAACCATAGAATAAAGTACTTCATTCTTCCCAACCTAATAAAGAGGCAAATAAGGAAGTAATATTGAAAATAAGCCGTAAACTATGATGAATAATACACAGGTTGCCTGCTATAAAACAGTAGAGCTATATAATATTAAACTACAACAATACAATCACTTTAAACTGTCTAATCACTACATATTGAAACATAACAGAAGTGACACCACTGTGCACTGTGCATACAGTGAGCCTTATGTAGAAAATAAGCTGTAAACTAAGATGAATAATACACTTGTTGCCTACTATACAAAGCAGAGCTCCTGTGGGAGTTATCATATGAGAATAGTACCGTAAAATAACTTTAAACTCACTGAATTCCCTATTGAAATATAACAGAGGTATTTCTGTGCATAAAACACACTCTAATGAGCAATAAAATAATCATTGTGATTTATAAAATAACAGTCAACCCACTAATGACTTCATAACATAAACAATCGATGGATACATTACATTATATTCTCCTCCTAATAGTAAGGAAAATAAATAAAATAAGCATCAAACTCTTCTGAATAAAACACAGATACCTTTCATGAGAAAGAGCCAACTAGGTCCTTATTAAGGATGATGATGGCAGGCGACTGCACGACCACTTAAACTCACTATATTGAAATCCATATGGTGATATAGAAGAACAATTAAGATGATTATAAATAAGATAATTATGTAAATAGCATAATTAAGTCCATCTATGTGCAGTTTACATTATTATTGACACTATTATGCGAGTGCACTGAATAGCTCTAGATTTTGGACACGTAAAGAGGTCTCATTGGGCTTTTGTTAGTATTTGATGACATTTAAATCAAGAAATCATAGATTAATCAATAATGTAAATGGGAGCTGTAGCCCTAGAATTAACACTATAAAACATGATTGACTTCATCATAAAGTCATGGAGCACACGCAGTCCCAGTGCAACAGCGACATAAAAGTTATTAAGTATACGATCACTGTCAAGTCACTAATGAGCACTACATCAAATATATGAATCCCTAAAGGAATATTCCACTGTTTTCCCCCTCATCAGATAAATGACAGTAGAAAATAGAAGCATGTTTCCCTCTTAATTAGTCTCATTTACTGTATCCTCTTCTCTTAATGACACATGCAATCTAATAATATGGATGAGCGATCTGTCCCAGCTCCTCATTTATAAGCCGGCTTCTGATAAGATCGGCCTGTTGTGTCACACACACAAAAACACACACATGCAGTCGATGATGACTGCTCAGCTCCATGGACTCCCTCAGTGGGTGTTCAATTTACAAGAAAACTTCAATATCTGCTCCAAGCAGCAGTTTCCGTCTTTTAACAACAAACCGATTTGGAGAGGCACTTGGTAATCAATTTAGTGTGAAGTCAGAATCAAGCTTTACTGGAATAAATGCAGATTGTCCTCACTGCCGTCAGTTTTACACTGTGTAATTAACAGCTGTAAACGAGCCGAGTGTGTTGAGTTAATGAGGCATGAGCAGCGAACCAAGCTGAGGGAGTGTAGACTGCTGAGCGCTGACCTGCTCTGCAATAAACACACTCTGCAACGCACTGCAGAGAGACGACCGCAACGACTGAACGCCTCCCGCAAGCAGGAAGCACTCACCCACTCACTCATATCTCTTTTACACCAAGTAGACAGGGTTTTTATTTTTTATCCATGGACCCATCCGCTAAAAAAAAGAAAAGAAAAGACGATTGACTCCTTTCCCATTGCCCGGTGCGTCATGTTCAACCTCATGGATGCACCAAAAGCTGAGCTGCTCTGTCTCCTCTCATGCTCACCCGTTTGTCATTTTTCCATCGATGCTGATGGGAGCCAGAGCCGATAAAAAACCTGAGTAGTGCAGAGTCATTTGACCCGGGAGTGAATTCTGATTGTGTCCATTCCCACTGCAGACAAAAGCCAGATGTTGGCAGGTGTTAGTGGGTTTTTTGACCAGTGGAAAAAGGGCTTCACCAACTCCCTCACCCACTCCCTCACCCACTCAGGCTACATCCACACTTCTATGTTTTCATTTGAAAGAGATCAACTCTGCTTCAGACACGCCTGGCGTCCACACTACTCCAGAGTGGTCAGAGCCAGCAAAATGGAGAAAAATGGAAACACTGCTGGCCACGTTTTAGTTTGGAAACTCCGCGGCCACGTTTTTATTCTGAATGGACAGAAATGTTTAGAAACAATGACGTAGACGCTCAAAACCGCTTGCTGATTTGGTCTTTTCAGTTGTGACGGAGCCATCGCTGATTCGTTAGGCTCCCATCACATGACTCCGTGCCAGAAGAAAACAACCAAGCATTATCCTTGGCTTCCAGTGTCGAACACAACATGGTTAATTACAAGTGTTGCTGACATTGTTGTCTTTGCTATTGTGCAGTTAAATGCTGCAACAACTGCTTACATGCAAAGGAGACAAGCTTGTATTCGAGCAATCTGTGCAAACAAGCCCAGTGTAGGTGAGTGGCTACATGGTTTTCAGTTACAGAGCCAAACTTCTTGTGAGAATGTTTTATCATGGTATGGATGTAGCCTCACTCAGTGACTTACTGACTCACTCAGTCACTCACACTACAGACATAGAGCAGATGTGTAAAATTGCTGTGCGCTCATGTGTTCATTTTGTCCTCACTACTGGAGATATTTAATACTTCCTCATCCAGCGTTGAAACAACTTGTTGTATTCAACCTGAGGGGAGCAGAAAAAGCTGTGAACACAAACACAACACTTCCAAGTGTATATGTCGAACTTGTTAGCAGAGAAATTTGCTCATTATACGTCTGCCAGACACAGAACATACATAAACATTCATTTGAAGTTGTGCTTCTGGCAACCTGTCCAACATCCGCTCTCCCTTTAGCTCTGGTTCTCGTCTCTACCAGCTTCGTGCCAACATTATACTGAGAGAGCAGTAAGACTGAGCCAAGACATGAACAGTGGCGATGGTTACCTTCAACAATGAGGTTTGTTGGGTCATTTTCCTGTCAGCGTGATAACACAAAAACCACAGAACGGATTTCCATGAAATTCCGTTGAAGGATGAGACATGAAGAAATAACTTTCTGGCTAAAGAAAGGCTTTTTTAATCACCATCGTTGAAATTACAGGATATTTTGACAATATGAGGCATATTTTGACATTTTCATAGATTCCCATGCCCGTGGAACAAATGGATCTTGATTATGGAAAATTAGGCATATTTAGGGAACAGATATCTGTTAGTGTGTGCAATCTGGTGCAGCATGAATATAACGGGCTTGTTGGGCCTTTGCGGTGGTACGTGCTCTATTGAATTCCAGGTAAGACTGAGGGAGGCAAAATGGAAGGAACACTGAGTAGATAGTGAGAAAATAGTCGTTATATCAGAGAAAACACAACATTACAAATTTGACCAACAGTTTCCTTAATGGGGATCAGGTACATGAGGGAAATCTAACCTGTTCAATTGCTGAGGGAGACCATACTGTCCTGGTTTAACATGACTGCATTACTTAAGAGTTGTGGTACGTTGTATTGTCTTAGTTTGCTCTCGACCATCTTCATCACAGATGCATCCAAACTGATCTACATTTGGTCGTTTATCTTGCCCCAGAAAGCCTCATCTGAGGGATATCTTCACTGTGGATGATGAATTTGTCATTCTGAATGTAGAGACGGCGTCGTGGTGAGCAAAATAACACTATGATACTTTATTGATCCTTTCCTCCACTTGCCCCTGCTTGAAAAGTCACAGCTCAGATTCTGCTACAGAGCAGCCGCCCACAAGCTGCCAGGGCATCAGTGCACTGTAAACAAAAAGTTTACAAAAATATCCACTGCACGCTCTCGGACTGAGAGATTATTTATAGGAGGAGGTAACAGCTACAATGTTAAATCGGCTCTGTCCCTTTTAAAGATGTTTGAAGCAAAGCACTGGTTAGACTTACATTTTCTAAAGGCTATGACTATTTGAGGGAAGAAACAACACACCTTTTGCAAAACAAACATTGACTTCCTAAGAAATGACACTTTACCTTATTTAATTCTGTTAAATATGCTTCCTACAAGTGAGCGTAAAGCGCCAGGGTTCGTGGCTGGCTGCAGTACACGTCATAAATGCTGCCTCCTCAATGTAAGTGGATGGGACATGGCCAAAACTAAAGAGCCAAAGCACATGTCAAATACATTTTGCTCAAAGTTATTTATTGTCAGTTATTGCTTTTCCCAGTGTTGGTTTTTCTCAATAAATTTAGTTTCAATTTGATATTTAATAGTTTAAAAACAGGCTGAAACTTCATGATTGACAGCTGAGAGTGACTCATCATTGGTGGAGCCCCTGTATAGGCGGGACCACACTGCAGAGGCTCCATACCTAGAAAATACAGGTCTCAGGCACTTCCACATTGGCTTTACTTTCAGACCCATAATTTGTTGTATTTATTATTTTTATAAGTAATTGTTTTGTATATAGTCATCAGTTTTATTGTGGTCACTTTTTAAAATGGTGTAAAATGTGGAAACCACGTAACAGTGAAAAGAGTTCAGGAGCATTATAAAGAAAGTTTTTAGCTCTTGCTCGTGCTGTCAGACTCTTACTGCTCTAAAAAACAACACACTTTGCACAACCTGCTTAACTCCAAACAGCAGAAGGACACAATTAGTGACGAGATGGTGAACAGAGTGAAGCATTTAGCAGCTGAGGAGCCAGATACTCCCTCAGGATTTGGTAGAATCTAACAAGCAGAGCTAAAGGAGGGGGAATATTAGTCTTGGATTCACCAGATGATGAGAGATGACTCCAAATGGAGTCTGTACACAAATATATCAGCTCACAGGAAACATATTATGCTCACATTCAGGTTTATAACTAGAATTTGTGTTATTACTTGAAAAGTGTTACATGCAAGTTCAGAAAAAACACAACTTTCAATTTCTGCGGCTCCTCTTTTCAGCCTCTGTCTGAAACACTTGCTTTTGGAAAAACTGAAAAAGCATACTCCAAAGGATGCACGGTTACATATAAGCATTTAAAACCACCACTCAGCTCCTACAGGGCCGGCCGCAGCCTCAGGTAAAGGAACCCAGGACCAGACGAGGTGTTTCACATGAGGGTCAAAACCTTTGTGATTTCCCTCCTCATTGTCACCAACATCATCTTCTGATACAGCCAACAAAAATAGTAACTTTGTGAATCGGTCACTGCCTCTTGAACCATACCCCTCCTGGCTGCTGTGCTTGTGGTTACACACAACAATGTGTTAATGCACCAAAAATGCAACAAACATCCACTAAACCACTGTGGTTTGTGTAGCCACATTAAGGAAAGCAACAAGTAGCTCGACAGCGAATGTTTACAATCCAGTGGGAGAGGGCGAGAGGAGTTTAGCAAACGTCTTTACATTCATATTTATAATTTTACCTGATAATTCCTACATATAAAAGTGATCCAGTGAAGTGATTCATAAGGCCTGAAAACATGTGTATGTTGCCGAAGCCTTTTTAAACATGTGTGTAAACGTGTGACACAGAGAAGTGTTTGTGTCATGCATGGCTAATGGAAACAGTGTGATCCATGACTGCATGGGCTGTTTGTGCGATAACAACTTGTTCACACAACATAGTGTTTGTGTGGGTTAAACAACATTTGAAAGAAGAAAGTGTATAAATTGAAGACTGAAAAAATTTAAATTAAAAAAATAAATCACTGAACCACAGCATCATAGAGCACATGAGGGATTTTCCAGGGAAAATACATGAAAACAAACAGGACGCATAGTGATGACTCACAACTGAGACAGTGAAAAAGTGGGTGGAAGTCGATAAAATCAACACACACAAGTTAAAAACAGCCAAAAAGACAAAAGCATATCGCTTAAAAAAGCCTTTAAAAAAGGTTTGCGACTGAGCAGAGTAAGTAGTAAGCTGTTATTCCTTAGCGTCAGTGTGCAGCCTGCAGATGTAAAGATTATAGTTAAGCAGCACAGAGCAGATACTGGACAGGAAGTGTGATTATCTGCCTCTACTGTTCCTCTTCAAAGAGACGAGGCGAGGTGCCAGGCAGCCTGATGGGCAAAAACGACAGCGGAGGGGAGGAAGAAAAAAGGGAGAGAGAGGGGAGTCAGACAGAGAGAAATAGTGATGAAGACTGAAGTCAGAAAGATTGAAGCAGAGCACGAGAGCGGACGAGAGAGGAGAGGAGGATCTCACACCTCACATCTCAAAGACAAGAAAAAAACTTTTATTTTTTTCTACATGTGCCCTTCTGCTTTTCTTCGCTCGACAGTTCCTCTGAGATACAGTCGTTTGACACAGACTTTCTGAGGGAGCAGGAGCGAGAGAGGGAAGACGGCGATGGAGGGGAGGAGGAGGAGGAGGAGGAGGGTGGGGGGAATGAAAAGACAAGAGAGTGATGGATTGAAATAGCACAGAGAACGGAGACAGAGAGAGATTGTCGTCCTCATCATGAACAATGAGTCTCTGATAGGAGGAGGCCTCTCGCTGGATCATCAGCCCAAGTGAGGAAGGCGCGACGGGGAGGAGGCCGCCGTTCGCCCCCCCCTCTCCCACCTGCCAGGGACTCAGTCATGCTTTTAGCGTCTGCCAAACTGAAGGACTCTTGGTGCCGTGTGCTTTTCACTGAAGGAGCCTGACGTTTGTCAATCACACTGAGGGCTTCTGTTCTGTTGTGTTCAGCCTCAGCCAAACAGGCTTCAACGCCTCCCTCTCCACCAACACACACTCACGAACACACACTCTTTATTTCCCGTGTAAACAATCCCTGTGTGTGTGAGAAGTGAGCGAGACCCCGGCTCTGAAAGCTCCAACACCCAGTGCAGCTGTGGGCCGGCCGACAGCTGACGCCAGGCTGCGGGTCTCTGCTCTCTTTTCTCCTTCCTTTCCCCTAGAGCTTGGCCTCCTCCTCCTCCTTCTTCTATGTTTCCATGAAACAGACCTGTAATTTTCACAGCTGTGTCTTGGGCACTGAGCCAGGGTGAGTGAGGGAAAGAGAGACTGAGAGAGAGAAAGAGGGAGAGAAGGAGAGAGAGGTGGTGGCTAATGGCTTTTAGAGGACTACAGGCCCCAGCTTTGCTTTGCTAATCCTGGGCCGCTCACAATGCACTGCTTATTCAAACCAGACAAATACTCGGACAATCAAAAAAGATCAAGCTGGAAATCTTGTTAACATTATAAAATGTACACATCCAAAGTGAAATTCAAACTTCATTCCTCAGAGGTAAGTACACTTCATTTAAAACCAGCATCTTATTTTCATGGTTTGTCTTGGTTATAATGATGCTGTTATCAGCAAAGTGTCAGATGAAATCTGAGAATATCACCTCACCAAAGTCAGATCGGTGGTAACGAGGTCAAAAGCGTTGTCTGATAAAACCCTTTCACTCTGAGGTAAAACTGAAAAGTGAGCGCGCCAAAAATGACAGCAACTATCCCAAATTGAGGGAAAATCTATTTGCAATCAAAACTTAGTAAGTGTAGCAAGTTTCCATTCCCCTTCAGTTTCTCCTCCAAATAAGACTGAATAATACTTTTATTTTATAATACTTTTAATACTTTTTTTTGGTTTGGTTTGGTTTTTTTTTATTAACGTCGCCACTTTCCCAGATCTCAGCTGAGGTCGGATTACCCACAGGGCAAAGCAAGCATCTGTTCTCCACCTCCCGAACTACTCCAGGTTAAAGCTCCAGTGTTCAGCTGGTTTGGACGAATTTTAATGAATGTTTGCAAAGAAATTAAATCATTTAAACACAATACAGTAAATAACGAGATATGGGACCTTTGGTGTGTCCTGCTTCATTTGCTATATTGTAATGTCTGATTGGATGCATTCAGGTGCAGCACTGGGGGGTGGGCAACTGGCACTTTAGCAGCCAACACATCCACTGTAGTTATAAACAGAGGAAAATACAATGGAAGCATAAAATGATGCTTCACGCTGCATTTGCGTGTGTATTATGTGAGTAAAAGGCAACCAATATGCATCACAGATTTTTTTAAATATTTGTGAAAAATCATATCTCTGTGGAACACGCTGTTAAACTTCTTCAAACCCCAACAACAAACACCAACAAGGCAAAGAAACCTGAGAGGCATAACCTAGGGTGCGGAAAACCCTCAAAGCATTTCCTGCACCGCTTGTTTCTATTGGTTAATCTGGTTGCTTTCAGCGCACACTTCCTAAAGGACGACGTCTTAGATCAATGTTCCCAGTGGAAATTACACTCTTGACTTCATCATTACAGATTGTATGTTGCATATTCCTGAGTGGATGTGGGAGAAAATGGGGTTTCTAATTGGGAGCCTAACAGTTTATGTTTACCAGGGAGTACAGAGGCCCTTAAGGAAAAACTACACACGAGAAAGAAGGCACAAACATTCAGGGAAACGTGCTCCAAATGCAAATATGTGTTGTCCTTGTTTGTAAATCTGCTTTCAAACATAAACTAACATTTTCCAGAGGGGCTGCAATTGAGAACGCAAATGTCCGAGTCAGTTGCCAGGAAAATTCCCGGAACTTTATCTGTCAGCCCCCTAAAAAATAAAATTTCTGGGAAATATCCGACTGAGCCCATGTGAGAATACAGCAGGATGAAGGTCCAAAACATTCACAGGGAGCGAGTGGGCGAACTGGAAGAATGCAAATATCTCAGGATGAATAGAGTTGTCATCTTGGACTGACAACGAGATTTAAGAGCTTTTGTTGATGAGAGCCGACGCCGGAATCGAAATGCTGTAAACAAAAACACTGTGATTTCAGCAGAATCCTCCTGCATTCTCGACCCAGGCACTTCACCTTCGCCTGAATGTTCCTGAAATTTTGTGAACGCTGCTGTCCTGCACAATCTCCTACTGTGTTCTTCAGGAGTGACAAAGGCTTTTGTGTTTTTTGTAGCATCAGTTGTATTTCAGGAGTTGGAGCCTGTTCCCCTTAATGTTTGTCCTTTCATTTATGCTTGCACAATATTACAATATAGCCGTTTTCAGACATGAACTCTGAGGAATGTCCACACAACAGGAGGAGATTCTTTGCTGAGATGCGATCACAACAACACAGAAATCTCCTGAGACATCAGATGAGTAGTGCAGCATGGACATTTCTACTGCAGAGATCCCAAAATCCACAGTTTCTACTAGGGGGGCAGCAGTAGAAAGTTTGGAGAATGTTTGCAGCAATTGTCTCAGACATTTGCATTCTCAGGATAATTTCAGAAGATTAACCAGCAGATTAACCAGAGGGCAGTGCATGTCTGAAAGCAGCTTCAAACTTCAGTCAGCTTGGATATTTGAGATTCTCTGCATTTATAAAAACAGATACAGCTCCAAAAATCATGCAAACCCAGCCCAAACCAAGTCAGTGACTGTGTTGCAGCTGAAGCTTCTGAAAAATGGAGCATATATCAATGACTGACGGCAGTAGTTGGAAAAGTTACATAAAAGAAGACAGTTTGTACTGAGAGGCATCCAAACAAATCAAACCCAATGAGCTGCTGACTTCCTGTTAGATAATATTTAACATCACTCTGAGGAGCGCTACGCTCTGATGATGACAAGAAAAATGGGACATATCCTGTCTTTGTTCATACTAATATATACTTTTATGTCTTATTTTGTAGGACGAGAAGAATAAAAAATATTTAGTTGGTCACATATCTGGTTGTATTGTAGACACTGCTGGAGTTTCTTCTGACCACATGTAGCCTGTATCTGAGTAGGAAGTATTTGTCTCCACTGGGACAGCAGGGAGGAGGAGGACGCTGTGTTTGGGTGACATGAAGCACATTCCCCTCCTCTTCCTCCTCTTTCTCCTCCTCCTCTATCCTGCCATAACAAGACACTTCTTCAGTATTAATAGGATTATGTGCAGGATTGATATTCAGCTTCACGGCTCGCGTGTGGCCGCTGCGCCTCCATTCAACACGCTGCCATGACAGGCCTGTCAAGGTGGGCTGTGGAGAACTGACTGGACACAAATACAACCACGACCTCCACACACCGAAGCTCTATTGTCTCTGCCTCTCTGTTCACTGTTTTTACAAACATCGTTATGCAGAGGAACTCATCAGGCAACTTGTATTCCATGTGCGTTATTACATCCCAGTCTTGTCAGAGCCTGTGTTTTCCAGGAGCAGCTGAGCAACCTTTGCACAAATATGATGTTTAGGTTTTTAATCCAAATAAGACGGTGAGTAAAACTCTATTTTTTAGTCATAAATCATATAAAGTTTGTCCAACACAGGTTTGTTTTGTTGGAAGATGTCATGTTTGCCTGTAGCAGAGTGAAAATATGAGTAAAAGTCTGCTTAAGTTTACAGCGACTTCACTAAATCACTTAATCCTGCACTTTATTTAGACATGTCTGTTTTATAATTTGAGCTTTTATATTGTTTCTATAGTTCTGACCTTTTATATTGTTTTTCTGTTTTTAACGCATCTGATCTACACTTTAATTCTTCTTTTATTTCTGTGAAACACAATGAATGACCTCTCTTGATGTCACCATGTGCTGTAAAACTGTAAATTTGCCTTGCCTTGATCAGAAGTAGAAAATGTCTGTATGCTGATGGCTCATGCCAGTGTTAAACTAATGTGTTTTATATTACACCCTGACCGACACAGCAGTTAGCACACATAATATCAATATGAGCCTTTCACTGACATATTGGTATCAGTGTTTATTTGCCCACATGCACTGATTTGAAACCTTTATTTCACAGAATATATGTTGCAATGCAAGATGTGGATTCATGTTCACAGTTTACAGTAAACATGTATTTTCTTATTTCAAGTTCTATGGTTGTATTTGGATTTTTTTTAAAAATGTATACTAGTTTACAATTAAGTTTAAAGTTGAACTGTAAAATATCAAGCTTCAATTGCATTTCTTTATCGAAATGGTTTGATGACAATATCTTAGGAATCATTGCCAATTATTTTCTTAATAATTATATTGCGCTCTCTTATATTGGAGTCGGCCGCCAAAAATCCTTATCAGTCCACATCGGCTCTATCTCAAATATATATTAACAGATGTAAAACGTTTAATCAGGTTATAAAGGAGCTAATTCTAACTATCCTATATAGTTCTGGTAACAATGCAATGTTATTTATAAGCACTACATATGTTTTTAGAATAAATGTCATGAACAATATTTCTCTTTAAAAGAAGTGGAGTGATAGTGTCCAGTAACAAAAAGTGGAAATACTCAACTTTAACACTGGTATATTAACGATATCAAGGATTATTGCAATATAATTTTAGCAATATCACAAAAGTCCAATATATATATTGATCTATATATATATATATATATTATAGATTGTGTGAGCTCGGTGAGGAGATACAACACATAATGATCTACAGCTCAGATATGTAAAGTGTTATTCTCTGTCCATAAAGAATCACTCAGGAGCAGAAATCAGTCTTTACACTTAAAATACACAATAATGTGACATTTATGGTGATAATCGTCATCATCGACCTCTGTATCATTTTTGGCCACGTTGTCCAGTCCTCACATGCAGGCTTGTGTTTCCAGTAACTCTAGCCCCCAACAAAACAAACAAGCATCGAACACAAAGTAACTCCTCAGCAGAGTGGAGCCTCTCACTCACTCACTCATACACGAGCTGCTCGTGTGACATTTTCCACGATCACGAGCTGAGTCTGAGCTCGATTTCCACCTGCACGACACACACACACACACACACACACACACACACACACACACACACACACACACACACACACACACACACACACACACAGGGCTGACATATCCTCGTGTTATTACAGATCAGCAGTAGAAGTTACAGGATCAGTGTGTGTGTGTGTGTGTGTGTGTGTGTGTGTGTGTGTGTGTGTGTGTGTGTGTGTGTGTGTGTGTGTGTGTGTGTGTGGCTGCCACATTGTTCCAGCAGCTGCAGCCTCATCGCTCGATCCTGTCCTGACACTTTCAGTTTTACACGGTGGGAGTTGAAGGCAGATCCAGACTCTTACCTTCCCGGAGACCGAACTCAAGCCGGGGCTCGATGGTTCTGAGAGAAGACGGATCACTTCCACAGGACGAGGGGGAGATGCGTCAGGTGTACACTTCCCTCGAGTGGAGGAGGAAAACACAGTGGAAGCAGACTCATGTTGAGTTGATCGACCGAAGCCTTTTCTCTCTGTGTTCACTCCGAACTGCGCAGCTCCGTGCGCCGCGCGTAAAAACCCCACTTTAATCCACGATCCCGGCGCGAAGGGTAAGGAGAGGCGTCCTCCTGCAAACTACCAGCGACTTCAGCGTGTTTTTACATAACAGCATCATCCGCTTTTTATGTTGACGCATCAAGTAGCGAAAACATGGAGTTTCTTAAAGGGCCACGGACGTCCACATGTCACCGTGGGCCGGCAGCAGAGCCGCCCCTGCTGTGGCTGACAGATGGCTTTCACCTCGTTAATGTCTCTAAGCCCCCCTGCCTCTCGCACTTGTGTTCACCCCGGTGGAGAGACACACAGCCCGGCTCTGCTGCTCCTCTGCTCCGGCCTCAGTGAGCTGGTCTGCGGGGAGAAGCTGCAGCTCCGAGCGAAAACCTGCTCGGACATGTGACTGAGAGCTGTCTGCTGCTGGAGCACTGTGTTGCTGGTCCGTCTAAAGTCAAAGTTACTTTCACACTCACACATGCTGAGTGGTGCAAATGCAAATTATTGGTGATGTGGACTTCTTGATCAGTATTCACTGTTCAGGAAGTGGTCATCACATATTAGCTGCCATGATTACACCCTCCTGTCCTAGTTAAACTATACTATACTATACTATACTATACTAACATGATATTATAAAACACAATATATCACAACATAAAACATTTTAACACAACATAACACAACATAATACAGTTTAACAGAACATAACACAATATAACAGCACAGCACATTATAATGTAATAAAATAAAATACAGAGATGATAAATAAAGGCATATGTCTTTCATATAAGAGAAACCAAATGAATAGAGGGTTATGATTAGATAGATAGATAGATACTTTATTGATCCCGAAGGAAATCCAAGCATCCAGTATGATGTGTCTGTGTGAGTGAAGTGAGACGTGTACAACATTAGCAGGCATCTGACAAACACGTAACATGACTGAGACTTTCACTAATCACACATGGCTGCTGATACTACACGTGTTTTCCATGTTTACCATTTCATCTGCACCCATTTGTCAGCACTCACCTGCTTACTTATATTTTCTTATGCAGAATATGAAAGTTATCATTGCTCCATTTTCTAATAAAACACCTATATAGCGCCTATATATTGAACTCTATATAGATCAGTGAGCTTTGGAGTTGTATACGATACCTTTGATTGGAGTTTATCTTTTCTGATGTGTGATAATGAAGCCATATAGTGAAAATACATTATTAAATACCTGTGGGTTTTCTATAGTAGGTCAGGACGTCTGTATATTTATATACCAACAAATCATTAGTGAAAGGATTTCATCCATCAAAGTTAAATGATATAAAATGTTATGTCTATGAATATATATATATTTATATATATATAAAATATATATATTTTTAGAATTGGGGCAGAGATTTAGTTCTTATCGTGGATCTATGAATCCATTAGTTACAACTTTAAAACTCTTAATGAGTTATGATACATGTGTGATATTAGAGGTGTGCATATACAGCACATGTATTTATTACTGGTCAAGTTCCAATGAGGCATCACTAAGCAGAATTAAAAATAACTTTTGCGCTGTGATGTCACATATCCATGATCCATCTCTGTTCACCTTCTGTCAGAACCTGGTATATGTTTAAAGTTGTACTAATCATCCTCATGGGCTGTTCCACTGCCTGATCTTGTGAGACAAGGTTACACAGCATCCAACAAACATGAGTGTTTTGCGATAATGACACACATGAACTTCAGACTGCTTATTGTAAAATGGAAAACCTCCAGTTGACAATGAGGCATTCAGTTTGAACCTCTCCCCTAAAGGGAGGAGCACTTCCTGCTTAATATAGAGCCAAACAGCCAAGAGTCACACACACACACACACGCACATACCCCCCCTCCACACACACACACTCACATACAGCAGCTTTACTCACTCACATGTGAATGCACAATCTGGAAACCAACATGTTATTTGCTCTGTAATAACTTATTACGGATAAATTAAATAAAGGATCCACCTGCAGAAAGTGGTGAGTGATGAGTTTAAAAACCCTTAATTCTACATAAATAAATACACAGAATGGATTTAATTTTACACAAAGTAATAATTCTTATATGTATTTTCACATTTTGTAACTGTAGAGTCAATTTGTTCTGATAAGAGACAAAAAGAAAGAAATCTGATTGGTTCTGTTTGAACGTCTGTGCAAAGTGAGTGCTGTGCCACAGGTGCTGCGATGATCTGTATCATCCTTCATCTTGTCATTGTGTTGTTGATGAGTGAATGAGCCACCTGCCACTTCAGAACAGGAGGCTGACGTCTCTGAAGACATCTGAGGTGTCGGGACAAGTAAACAAGTAAATTTGGCGTTTTGCTCGATGTCAGTGTCAAAAAAAGAGAGAAGATAGAAAAAGAGGGAAACTCTGTCTGTTCAATCAATTTACATTTTTTTCTTTTGCTTGGTAATTCAGTTGATTGAGTCTTTATTCGTTCTTAGAGTTAAAATAAATATCAAAAATTAACTGAAAACAGCCATGAAACTAGCCAAGGTCCAACAGTCCAATTTAATCAAGCTGCACACTCATAGAAATCTATTCCCTTAATATGCCAAGAAACATGAATTATTACTTGAAATGTTGAACATCTCACAATGTTAAAGAAAATTTAAAAATAATTCCTGGACCCACCCCATGATCCAGATCGGCACCAAAATGTAATGGATTCTACCCCGACCCATATCACATCTGTTGAGCAGTTTTTGTGTAATCTTACTTACAAACTAACAAACAAACAGACGGGGGTGAAAACACAACCTCCTTGACAGAAAATGTATCCCTCAAATCAAGAGCATGAAGTTTAAACCCTTTAAACTTTGGACAAATCTTCAAACTGGAGCGCCCATAATAAGATGAGGTCTGTTCTGTCACTGTAGCTTGACCTGTCAACTTTATCTCTCGGTCTTCATCAGCAGATATTTGCAGATTGTCATCATCACTGAAGGATAAAACAGAGGTTGTGTCTCGATGTCACATTGTCCATCTTCAAATCTGCAAATCTCATCTGCTGTGGAAGACCGAGAGATAAAGTGGAAAGGTCCTGAAAATACTGTAATACTTCTTACAAATGTGAAAGAAGTTTGTAAACCACTGCCACAATCAGTTCTGGAAAGTGTCTCAGAATTTCAGTAGAGATTAAAAGCTCAGTGGGCGCAGCTATGGCTCAGGAGGTAGACAGGGTTGTCCACTGACCAGTCTGACCAGACGCTCCCCCAGTCTGCCAAAGTGTCCTTGGGCAAGTCACTGAAGCCCAAAGTGCCCCTGACGGCTGTGCTGACAATGTATGAACGGTGTGATACTGTATAAAGAACTGCTGTGTGTGAAAACAATTACAGTAAATGTACTGTAAAATTCCCTCATTATCTACTCACCACTGTGCCAATGGAGGGGGGGGGGGGTTTGAGTCCACAAAACACTTTGTGTGAAAACACACAGTGTTGTAGCCAAATCCAATACAACTGAAGTAAATGGTGACCACTTCTTCACAAGAACAAAAACAACAGAATAAAAACATAAAATGCCTCCACACTGCTCTTGTGGTTTCATCCAAGTGTCCGTAAGCTCTGACATTCAAATTTACACCATGTTTTTAGCCTCCGAGTTGCTGCTTCAGTTCTTGCGAGAGTTTGTAAATATCGCGAAAAGCCAGCCGATATCAATTGTATTCGATTTGGCTCCAATGTTGTTTACCCATGAAACTCCAAAAGTGTTTTGCCGACTCAAACACTTTACCAACCCCTCCATCGGCGTAGTGGTGAGTAGATAATGACTGAGTTTTTATTACTGGTGCACTTTCCCTTTAATGTCACAGTTGTAATAATACACGTTTTATTATAATAATAAATGTAAAGCATTCAGGTTGAAGACTGAATCTGCTTTCTTGACAATAACATTTCTCTTCAGTCAGATTAAGCAGTTAGCTCACAGTGGTGGAGATATGAATCTTTTAAACCGGATTTATTTCCTGCAAAGGGAAAATCCACCCTGAAACAGAACTCCATGTATTATTCAAATGTAGTGGGATGGTTCAGTGTGAGCGACTGTCTCCCCTCTGGCTTTCCTGGAAACAATCAGCTCTATGTTGAGTGGATACAGAGGGACTATAGAAAACTGTGTTGTGTTTACAAAGGTTTTCCTTTATCTTTATTTTCGTCATTTTTTAAAATCAGAGGATACAGTGGGACTATAAATGCACCCGCATCTCAGCATGACCTCAGTTGTCTGTGATTACACTGAAGAGAGCAGGCACAATCTTTTACGTCTTCCAGCAGGGAGCCCATGAGGGTCTTCAGATCTGAAATGACACTTTTTCCATCCCCACTGGAGGAGGTTAGGAAATAAAACAACATGAGAGTAATGTGAACCCTTTGGACCAGTGCAGTGTTTTTATCACAGAGGAGCAGTGACAGAGTCCGACCAAACGGTCTCAGTCTGAGAGGAAACTAACAAAAACACATTTTCAAAGAAGCTGTCAGATTCTGTGATATTTAGACTTTTTTCATTAGACACTAGTTGTCTGTTTCATGTCCACAGCTCAGTTTACGACACAAGCTATCATCAAGGTGTCCAGGTTTTAAGTGTTGCTCATGTCTAGTTAACGTCTAACCATCTCCATCTCTACGTGTCAGGGTTGTCTTTACTTTCATGTTGATCATAAATCAGATTTAATTACTATAAATGTAGCTTTATTTCTTAAATATGAAGCAAGCACTTTAAAATAAGTCTGCATGTGAGATATGATCCTTTAGGACGTTCATTAAAGGATGGAAATAAACTGCTGTCAAAAAATACAAATGTTTTATTTTTATTTATTGGAAACAAAACTTATATCATACATGTTGATACTTTACAGCTACTGGTTGTTAAAAG
The DNA here is from genome assembly GCF_024713975.1 of Paralichthys olivaceus. Taxonomy (NCBI): domain Eukaryota; kingdom Metazoa; phylum Chordata; class Actinopteri; order Pleuronectiformes; family Paralichthyidae; genus Paralichthys; species Paralichthys olivaceus. The sequence goes on along the minus strand of NC_091104.1, from coordinate 14,275,265 downwards.
TCATTTACAGAGAACACCAACAAGTCTCACAGCATCTGGGGGGAGGGGTGATTTACATGATATAAAAAAGTGGAATATATTTACTCCTTAAAATCAACAAACATTTCAGTTTGCATTGAAATCGTTTAAGGGACTTATATATTTTACTAATTTACATCTATGTTACAATAACCTCACATTCACAGTGAACAATCACTGTAAAGTTCCATCTTTCATTTTAACTGTAGTGATGAATGTTAAATTTAGAGAAAGTCATTGTTGGATGTTTTTTTAGGTTTTATCCAAAGAACAGTGACCTGCCAACATGTCCTGGAGCAACACAGAGCCCCTGGTATCAATTTTCCTCACAATAAATAATACAACATTCACAATCCACTTCTCTTTCAGCAGCAGTGGGATTTTTGATTTCTGGAAGGGGTGTTGAAGAGAAAACTAAAATAATCTGTCAGCGTGTTGCAGGGGTCTAAAACTACAAAATACAAAAAAATGGACCCAAACAAAGACAAGCAGCCATTTTCAAATATTTCTCAATTCATTTTCATCAGTTTGTATAAAGGTTAAATTATCTAATGTGGTGAAATTGATATTTCAGTGGTTATCATTAACTTTACAACAACCTCATACATAAAAAAAGACATGAAGGCCACTTCAGACACTAAACTAACATTTCATTTGTTGTAACATCACTGTCAACTCTGCCATTCCATGTCTACTGCATATGAATTAAAATCCCTGGTGACGCTAACTCTAAAAAGCCACAACATCCAAACAGCAGCATCAGCTCATTTGATGTTAAGGCCCAGGGTGTGAGTAACTGTTCCTCCATCATTCATTCCTTCAGCCCTCAGCCCTCGTCTTTCTCACTTCAGCTTATTTGAACATGGCGTTGAAGCTTCGTCCGATGATGAGCCGGCGGATTTCACTTGTGCCTGCGCCGATTTCATACAGCTTCGCATCACGTAGGTATCGTCCCATAGGGTAGTCGTTGATGTAGCCGTTCCCACCTGTTGACAAGTGACACGCAGGTTACAGACAGTGCGTCACATCTATCAAAGTCATGTTAAGATTATCTGTTATTAGCTATTGATTTGCTTATGAGACACACAAAACCTTCCCCATGACATTTTGAGTGCACATTAATATGTCAGTTACTACTCATATTGCATGACAACAACATGTACATCAGAATGCACGGCTTGATAACCCACGTGTGTTTGTCCCTGAAGTATAATTTGAATTAAAAAAACATACAAAATATCAGTTGAAAATTTGAAGTCGACTGCACTCTTTCTACTATACACCCTCTTTCATTACGCCTGCACCTCATCTAGCTAACCTGTGTGTGATGCTACCTCACTGCAGCTACCGCCAACAAATCTTTCTGCAGTCATTTGGCTTTGGATAATGGTTATTTCCTTCTAAATATATTCACATTAAGCTTAGACAGAAGAAGAGGGACAGAGAGACAGAGAGAGAGAGAGAGAGAGAGAGAGAGAGAGAGAGAGAGAGAGAGAGAGAGAGAGAGAGAGAGAGACAGAGCACTGGAAAACCCACTGCCTGTGTGGTAGTGTTCTGTTAACTTACTGACTAATTATTTACTATATTAAAGCACTTACCCAAACACTGAATACCATCCAGAGCAACCTGAGTGGCATTCTCAGCACAATACAGAATGACTCCAGCACAATCCTGCAACAAAAACCAACACATTCACGGTGTGCAGGGGTGGGGGTGGGGGGGGGCACATTTGGAAAAAGCACAACAACATGCTGAGGGAACATCTGCCTTAAGCAAAGTCCAACAAAAGAATACATTTTTCAATCTAATCCTTGAGTTGGAGGAAGGTTTAGATTCGAGAACATTGAGAAAACCTGAAATTTGAAGCTATAAGATCTGAAATTAAATTTAACAACAATAATGTACAAACGTGTCAATAAGAAAAATTACTAAGCACAAAAATTAATCAAACTTTTAAATGCATCTCAACATTTTTAACTTTGGAGGAAAGTTTTACATCTTTTTACAACAATGAGTGAATAGAAATCCTCTCACCATTGAACTGAAATGTCCTTTGTCACAAGCGCGGGCAACATTGTACAGATACTGTCGACAGGAGCTCAGTCTGGTGTACATGTCGGCCATCTTGCCTTGCATCAGCTGTTAAACAGATAAACACAACATAGAGTTTCACGCAGGTTATTCCAAACTTTGAAATTCTTGGCTGCCAACTTCAAACCTGAGAATGTATCCATTATAAAGTAAATGTATATATTTGATTTTTAAAACTGTACAACATTGTGAGAAAGTTGAGGCTGAGAGTCAAACCTGAAATTCACCAATCTTCTGTCCGAAAGATTCTCTGACATGTAGGTAGGGAACAGAAAAGTCCAGAACTGCCTGCATGATGCTGCAAAGTAATAATGGTATTTCAAGAAAACTATTCAAATCTCATTTACTGGAATATTTGACAAAAACTCACATAATGTCAAATGAAAAAAGCCAAAAATGAAAAAGGCGACTATGTCTGTCATGAGCTGCTTTCAGCCAGGCACTGAACTCAGGACACTTTCCTGACCTGCACAATGTCCTGTTGTAATCTTTACATGGGACAGACAAACTCAAAGTTTAGTTACAAACTACAAATAATTAAAGCCAAACATCATACTCACAAAAAATTACTTATTTAAATCAAGAGTGAGAAAACAGAGATTACCCACAACACATTATGTTTTATGTGTTATCTTAAAAACGTACCCAACAGGTCCTGCTGCGAGCACCAGCCTCTCCAGATCTAAGCCGCTCATCATCACATAAACACCTTTATTCAGCGGACCAAGAATGTTTTTCTCTACAACAAACAGGAAAAAAACATTAGCTGTGACAAAAATTTGCCAAAACGAAAAGTGTCCTATGATTCTAGTGTTTTACACAAGTTGACATAAGGCAGCGTTAGCATTTTAACACACACCTGGGATTTTACAGTCTTCAAAGATCAGCTCGCAGGTGTTCGATCCTCTCATGCCGAGTTTGTCGAGCTTCTGTGCTGTGGAGAATCCCGGCATTCCCTACAAAACACACATACATATATGAACACTGTTGATATTGATATATGAACACTGTTGATATTGCTGTGATTCCTGTCACTACCTAACTATTTAATATGACTGGTGCACTACATGTTGTATGCAAGACTGGTTGGAATGGGTACGGTTTGCTTGGCCTGTGGTCGAAGCATTCTTTGAACAGTAGAAGTTATCTGCAGTAACCTAGTTGTGGCAATTTAAGATCAACTTAGTGAGGACATGTCGAGTCAGCCTGCAGAGCCCTGAAACGGCAAAAAGAGCTGTTTGCCTATTTATAGTTACGTGAAGCTTGATAGTTATTTGTTTAATAAAATCCAAGGCTTATCGCCAGAATAGAGGCAAGCATGTAAAACTCATTACATCCTGAGTTACAAGTGAATCCTGGGTCAGAGAATAACAATATCTCTATACTGTAGTTTACTGCATTTACCTTTTCAACAATGAAAGCTGTGATGCCTTTTTGATGGGCCTCAGGATTTGTCTTGGCATAAACTATGAGGACGTCAGCATCTGGACCATTAGTGATCCAGAACTTGTTGCCATTCAGGACATAGTAGTCGCCTGTAAAAATACACAGAGTCAAGAGAGATTAACAGAAGCGTCATGAGAAAAAACTAACCGAGATTAATCAAAATGTGAAAGAGAGGAGACGTGAGTGTAGCCTGTGATTTGGGTTATTTGAAGACAGTTCAACAATAAATGATCTCATTCTGGAAACATCTCAGTCTCTCTGGTTTAACCAGCACCACACCATCTTTTACCTTAGTATAAACAACAGTTCAAAATAAGTATTTCTCCCTTTCTTGTTCACCATGGAAGCACAACAGCACATTTCACCTCTGTGAATATGTGCACTGCCACCCACACAAAAGTTCCCTTTTTGAAGCTTCTAACACTGACAACTTCGTCCTCTACAGCCTACCAATGCTGTGTATCTACCTTTTCTCTTGTGTTAAATTTATTCAGTTTTCTTGTTCAAGAGATAATTTGAAATTTATGTTTATATATTTGTATTCATTGTTTCCATTGGCTTTGGGCCATTTAGTTGCTTAATGCCATTTTTGTCCTTGTATTGGTATTTTGGCTCACGTCTCGGCCCAGTGCAGCGGTATCTGCAAATATCAATGTACAATAACACAAAAAATACGAAACTTTTTGCTTTGCTGGCGTCTTGTCTGAACGCTGCAGATCTCTGTATGTATGTCCACTGCTCGCACCGACAGCGTGGCCATGATGCAGCACACACACACACACACACACAACCCTGTGTAACTTATCAAATGTAATATTCAATTTGAAAGGGCTGAATACCAACAGTGTTTCACAGAGTCAGTAAAATCCTGAAATTTAAATGAGTTTCAGATGCTCTCGCCCAAGGAGCATGTGACAACATCAGTGAGAACCTGTGACAGGTGCAGTTCTATCGTTAGAACTCGCGAGAATCGCCCTTTGGGTGTGAGCTTGTGTGGTGTGTGCACACAAATGTGACTCCAGAGAAGAATAGAAGCAGACATTTTGGCTAAAAACATGGTGTAAATGACCTCGTTTCGAGTCAAATTTGAAAGTCGGTGCTTACGGACACTTGGATTTTTCTGTGTAAATGATACTTATGAATTAAAGCAAATACAGAGGTATTTCAAATCCTATTAAACTCTGTATTTAAATAACCAATATTTACATTACAAGTACATTTTCATTGAATCTGTTTTCTTTTAAGTTCTCAAAGATCCTGCCTTTTCACCTTGGGTAAAAAAATAAGTGACAAGCCCTGGGATGATTAGTACAGTAGCACTAACGCAGAGGTTTTGATATCCTACCTTTCTTCTCAGCTCGGAGTTTCATTGATACGACATCTGATCCAGCGTTGGACTCACTCATGGCCAGCGCGCCGACATGCTCTCCTGTCATTAACTGACAACAAGAGCAGACAGAGGGGAATGAAGCATTAATTCATTTTCTTCAATCAATTCATGCTTTTTTAAACAATATGAACTCTTTAGGTTCTGACCTTCAGCATGTACTTTTCCTTCTGCTCTTCGTTTGCGTGGCGCACCATCTGGTTGACACAAAGGTTTGAGTGGGCGCCGTAACTAAGAGCAACGGCTGCTGACACTCGCGACATTTCCTCCATGACAATGCAATGATCTAGGTAGCCCAGCCCCGTGCCCCCATATTCCACTAAAGAGATGAACAGGGGAAATAAATGCTTTATGTTAAATGTCCTACAAAAAGAGAGAAATCATCAGACCATGCTTTGATTACAAATGTGAATATGTATACAATACCATTTTCTTGATATTTGTTACCGACACCCAAATTAGGTATAGGTAAGTGTAATCCACCTACTTCCACATGTACTGTAGAATCATACCTGGAGCAGTGATCCCAAGGAGCCCCATCTCCCCAATGTCTTTCCAGAAGTCCTGGAGAAAAATAATGCAAGAAAAGTTACCAATACAGAAATCATGCTCCACAAGCCAGGGTGTTGTTAATGACTTTATCTATCAAGAGATCACAGGTACACTGGCAACGGAAACTTTCGACTCACCCGCATTCCTGTAAATTCATTTTTCTTGTCGATCTCATCAGCTTGAGGTGCAAGCTTCTCTGCAAGGAACTTCCGCACCGTCTGTCTGAGCTGTGCAAAACACATCAGAATAAATAGTGGTTAGCCAATGTTTACGTGGACCAGCTAGCCCTCGTTAGCAAACATTACGCAGTACACGGCATTTCCCACATGGAATCACCGTAGTGTGTAGGTCAGCTAGCACGGAGGACTGTTAGCTAACGTTATGTCACCGCGTCAGTGACGCCCCGTGATTAAATAACCCTCCGTCAAATCGCCATTGAACCGTCTTGTGGTTTCGCTCAGTTGTAGGTGTCTGCTCTGCACCGTTCCCTGCACCGTGTGTTGATGTGTGTCCCTGTGACGAACCTGCAGCTGGTCGTCGGTGAGTCCGTTCACCACGTCGTCCACCTGGATCCCCGCGCATCCTCTCCTCGCCGCCGCGGACACGGAGAGCCTGGAGCCGAGGCGGAGCGCGCGTCCGACAGCAAACATCACGGGGTCTGTTCTGGTGGAGCGAGAGTCAGAGAGAGTCAGGGACCTGAAGAGTGAACGCTCTCAGGAGTCTCCACACAGTCAGGAGTCTCCACACAGTCAGTCCTCAGGACACACAGGGGTGAACTTCTTTCTTAGGCGCTCATTTCTCGAGTGTCGCCACCAACTGGACTGGAGTGTGTGGAGCCCAGTGCAGAGGACGGATGTTAAAGGTCCAGTGTGGGAGATTTAGGTGAAAAGAATCTATTGGCAGAAACTGAATATGCAATAATCCTAGTAATCTTTCCACTGGTGTGTAATCACCAAAATTGTACGAATTTTAGTTTTTTTTACCCTAGAATGGACGCTTTATATTAAAATACTTTATATTTACATCAGGAGCAGGTCCTCACTGGGTTTTTTTCTTTTTACCGTAGCCCAGACTGGACAAACTAAAGACCTTTTGAGTTTTTATGACAACTGAAGGCTACCATCTATCTTTCATGTTTGGAAGGGGAGGGTGAGGTGAGGTGTAACATGCAACTCTACCACTAGATGTCACTTGTTCTGAACCTTTAAATGAGGATACATTTAGCATTTTTTTCTGTCTTGGACACAGTTATTTACGAACATGCAACAAACAAAATGGAAATAATGCAGGTTTTAAAGTTACATGTTGTATTAAAGATTATCTTCAAGACATGGCCTCAAGGTGTAGGGATAGAGAACCTGCTGAGACCATGCTATCATATCATATTTTACTGGCGCATATTCTAGTAATAGTGACAAATAAAATACTCAGTAATGCAAATGTCTTTTGTAGGAGTCATGAACTCAGGGTCCCTTTACACCATGGACTGTATATAAAGATGGACGATGTGTCTCCACTTCCTACCATTATATCCAGAACTGAAACCAAAATATATTGAATTTGAATGCCACTGTCTAGCTTGTTTGTAACATAAATGTGTAAATATGTACTATAACATCAACTTCTTGCAACCATCTGTTTGTTTATTTTATATATTTGTATTAATAACTATTGTTTCTGCAGTTGTTGTTGTTTTCTTTCAATCATTATCTTTATTATGACTAATAAAAGACTGTGATTGTCTTTAATATTGTATTTGTTCTTTGGCAACACATGTAAATGTCATGTCAATAAAGGTTATTAAGCTGGGGAAAAAATGAGATAGAAAGACACTTAGAGACAGAGAGAGAGAGAGAGAGGAAGAGTGTGAGACAGACAGAGTGAGATATAAAGATAAAGAGAGAGAGAAAGAGTGGGATAGAAAGATAAAGAGAGAGAGACAGACGGAGAGAGAGAGAGAGGGGTTCCCCTGTGCGTCATTGCGCACAGAGCAGACAGAGGTATTTTATGTGTGAAGCCGCGGACATCAACGAGGAAGTGGCGCAAAGCAGCTTCAGAACAACAACATCAAGTCTGAACTCTGTCAAAGTGACATGATCAGATTTAAAGGCTGAAGCGTCAGAAGCTGTGCGCCTCTTGCTGTGCGCCCTCACCGCGGATTCGGCTCTCCAATGCCCAAAGAGTGCAGGAGAAAGAGCTCCAAGGACTCGGGGCTCTCGGGGACTGGAATAAACGACGGGTCCCGCTCAGAGCGAAGAACATCCGCCGCGAAGTCCCCACAGATCTGCGATGATCTCCTCCAGAGAGCCGCTCAAATCTCACCCTCGTCCGGAGCCGGTGCGCCGCCGACTGCAGTGATGGATCAGCGTCCGGTACCGCAGGTCACCATCACCCCGGAGGGAGGCGGCTGCTCCAGGGAGATGCGGCAGGAGGACTGGGATGATGAGATGGTCGGTACCCTGCGCAGAAAGCTGTCCAACTCCTCCATCTCCTCCACGGGCTCCTCTGCTGTGGAGTCCGAAGATGACTTACTGAGCGACAACGAGAGCAAAAGCAAAGGCATCATCGCTCTGGAGCACCTGGTGGACACTGGAGAGGTGAGTGAACAACAAGACAGACAATGACCTGGTTACTTACTTCGCTGCAGTTCGTCATAGCCTGTTTTATAACGTGTTAAATACAACCACCTCTGTCCCCTGGTGTCATATACAACCATGCATGACTAAATCAAAGCAAAGGTCTAGCCTATGTCCTGGGACACATACATTGCCACACTTGACCTCCCCCATGTGCAACCTTGCAAATCAGCATCCTTTATAGAATTACAGTAAAGAGCTGATGTTTTAAAAAAGGAGAAACAACAGCTAGCAGTCTATACTTCCTCTCAGGAGACCTCTGGGATCTATGTGACTACAGAGAGGAGACATTAACTGAGTGATGATACTATTCAATTTAGTTTTATTCAGTGCAGAATCTCAATAGTACAGTTCCCACAACAAGCATATAGGCGACTGTTCAGAGAAAAACCAACTCAATTCTGAAATGACTAATCTCTGACAGAACCAGTCCCTGTGTTGTCTGTCATCTGCCTTGACCTGTTGGAGTGAGTGGAGAAAAGGGAGAAGCCAGGAGCAGTTGTGTAACTTATATTTAAGCTTGTTCTGACTGGTTGAAAATATATTCGTTTTTGAGTAGTGTCAGATCTGGATCCTGCAGCTCTGGAGTCATAGGTACCTACAGAATGTTTTCTTTAAAGTGAGCTCTGTGGAAGGATTTTCTATGGTGAAGAAGTCACTTTTGAATTCCAGGATATACGTATGTTTGCACCGCCTTGAGATCCCTGCCAGAGAGCACACAGGAATATCTTCAGGAAATTGTCCCAGTTGAAATCATGTTATGTCTCCTCATGTTTAATGGCTTATCAAAACCTCTCACATCACCTTAATCATCCTGCTGTGTGAACTAAAACTAACACGATGTGTATAGCTGCTGAACAGCCAGATCATCTTTGTTGTGTGTCGTCCCTTTGCACACGCTGAAGATAAGAATATAGCTGCTTTCATGATTTTTTTAATAAAGATTCAGCGTCTTTCTCTGTGGCTTCTATTAAACCACCCCTGTGTTTTTGCTGATGACTCTCCTACAAATGACACACATTAATGTGCGTAAATCGCATGTGTTGCATGTTAAATGTCAGATCAACAAGTCGTTAAATTTTCATGTTTTGGCACTGCAAGCCCTGACCTTAAACACAGAGTGTGCGTCCCGCCCTCAGCACACAGACCAGTGGTGAAGCATTGGCCTTTAGTTCAATAAACGCTGAGGGTGCTATTTGTTTGCCTTTGACATTCTTAGCTGATACAGTTTAACTCTTGGCGGATGAGTCTCTCAGTCCTAATGAACCTGCTTGCATGCACTTTGTTGTTTTGTACCTTTCAGAAGCATCCATTTGGATTTTCTAACTTAAGAGTTGAACAGAACAGCACATAGTTTTGCAGCTGAAGCTTTTACACAATCCGTCCATGTGAGCTGTAGGGAAGTTGAGTGCGATCATAATGAGTCACCTCCTCTCAGTCCTTTACAATACAACATAATCTGCTTTTTGTCTCAACTGTCATCACACCACCAAGACTCTGATTCAGACTTCATTGTGTGTGTGTGTGTGTGTGTGTGTGTATGTGTGTTTTATGTTTCTACAACTTCTCCTTCCCTTCTCCATACAAGGTCTGTAGCTGTCACCTTGTTTGAAACAAACTGAATACACATTGTCTGTTAAGCCTGTGTGTTCATAATGTGTGTTTGTGTTACCTCTTCAGGACATTTTCCTGCATAAACACTGACCTTGTCAGGACCAGTGGAACTCAAGCTAGGTCCTAATGAGACAAAGCATAATTTCCGAGGTCCTGGTAAAGGTTAGGAACAAGATGTGAACTGTGGTTAGGTGAAGGTTATAGAATTAGACATGAATTTGTCATGGTTTAGTTTTTGGTCAGGTTGTTCACAATGAATGGAAGTCAAAGCAAAGTCCTAATACGGATGGCTGTGCCAACACCAGTGTGTGTGTGTGTGTGTGTATGTGTGTGTGTGATATCTCTTTTGGTCATAGAAACTCAAAATGGAAAGATGTTGATTGTTCCACATCTGAAAATAAGCACTTTACTTGCCCATCCAACCCCCACACACACCCACACAGACACCCACGCACACACAAAAATTTCAGCACAGGCTAACACGTCACTGTAATAATGTAGATTGTGGTCAGTTGCTAATTTCAACCTTCACTTTTGACATTTAACAAAGAACATCTTCAGGAAGTTAGAAACATTTCTTTATCGGCTCCTTTTTGTGGCTTTTGATTCACACATGCACACGTTGTATAATACAGATGAATCCTAAATTAACATGGGGAAGAGAGTTTAAATAGAGTGAGAACAGACAAGCAGCTGGACAAACTGGCTCATCACAGCAGGGAGATGAAAAAAAGTGTGCCACATACACCACAGGCCTGGTGTTGAAACCTTGGCTGTGGTCCTAATCATCTTGATTTTAGGTTGTGAGAAAACTTTAACAGAAAGTCATTCAAATACTGTGCAGCCACATTTAATAGGAAACTATTGTATTCTTTACAATCTCAATATTTGTTTGAATCTTATAGATACTTTCTGAAATAGTTTTAACATTTAAAAGAACATATGAAAATGAAGTTTAACTGCTTTCCAACTCATTAAAATCAGAGATAGAAAGATGGATAGATACAGCATAATATATATTTTTTCTTTCCTGGACCTATGCATTGACTTACAAACGTCAGAGTTATGTTGTGATTCTGTAGACACCTGTTGTTCTCTATGTTGCGAACCAATGAATAAATACACTGCAGCTTTTGATACACTCCCTATGTTACATAAGTAAACCTTAAGCAAACCTGTTGTGCCAAGTTCTGACTTGACAGTGAAACCAGAATGTGTTATCAGTTCAAACTCATCAAGGCTGGCTAGGGGAGCAGGGTCTGAAGAGCATGAAGTTTCCCAATCAGGTTTTGTGTGGAATATAAATATTGTCCAGAGAGCTGCAGAGTCATTGTGTTCACATCAGAACTCAGGGTTTGTAAAAGGTGGTCTAGGAATACCAGAAATGCAGCCTCAGCCCTGCAGGGGCATTACAAAGACAATTTACATTTACAAGGGCCATGGACACTTCTTAAAGAATACATCAATACGAGACATTTAGTTTAAGGCTCTGTTTTATTTTACTTATAGATAGAATAGAAATAAACCCTGGGTACAGCAAAGAAGGACTGATGCAGTGTACTCCAAGCAAATAACTCATTTCATTTGACTGTATATATTTTCTCTGTAACCTCTGGTGTGTTTGTTTTGTGTAGTTGTGATGTTTGTATCTGTTCTTTGTCTTGTCTATTTGCAAACAAAAATGTTAATAAAAAAACACCCCCAGGGCCCGGATCTAAGTTTACATCCTCTCTCAGTCTGTGGATAATGCATTATTATACAACATGATTCCAGACTCCAGTTTATTTCTGTCACAATGTGATCAGTTACATAAATAGTGTCCGTCTGCATTCAATGACAAGCAAGTCAAGACAAGACTTGCAGCAATGAAGCAAATGTTGGGTTTGTGAAAGTGCAACACCTTCATAACGCAATATTGTCAGTAAACATTAGCACTAAGTGAAGCATATCACTTGACATTTAAGAGAGGCCTGGCTGACCACTGCAGAGTTCTGCTATTGGTGAGCCATGTGAACTGTGAGATGCTCGAGTGTGCCACTAACAGAGAGTCCCTCTTTCATTTCCCCTTTCACTCAGAGGACACAGAGTAAAATGAAGTGACCAAGGCCTGAAGTTGGGATTTAAATATGTATATTCGAAAGTTTTACTTTCAGTGCTCAAGAGTATTTTGTTTTATTTTTCCTTATATCGATTAGAAATAAAAAATGTCACAGTTAAAGTGGTGAGATCTGGTCATTTCTCTCAGAGGGAATAAAACAAGCTGTCCCTTGTAAGTGAGAAGCACGACTGTGTCTGTGAGATCTGCAAGCTGTTGTCGTGTTTCCCTGTGTCTGTGCATGTGTGTGTGTGTGTGTGCGTGTGGAGAGTCCTGAGAGACACAAAGAAAAAGAAGGTGAAACCATGGATGACGGGAGATGAACCCCAGGACAAACAACCATTAAAAAATGTGAAATTACTGCCAAGAAAAACAAATTCACTTAATTTCTATTCAGTGCACAGAGTCGCATGACATCCGAAACACATAACATCCTTAATCAGAATTGCACAATGCAGAGAGATGCTCCACCTACACTGCATGCAGTCTTACACATTCCAAATGTGCTACTCTATTTTGAAAACTTTTAACTTGTAGGAACACAATATTTTTTTGACAAATGGCAATTATTGACAAAAATAATCAACAGTGCAGGTTCTGACCCTAACCCCAAATTTAAAGTTATCGCTGTGAAAGACAAGCAGGCAAGCACCCCCCTATCACAATATACCTGTGTGCTACTGTGTAGAGTGGGTGTGGTTTATTTAGTATTTAAACCTCTGATTTCCCCTTAAATATAAAACCATTTGATAAAAGATGACAAGTGTAAGATGTTTCATCTTTCACCTTAAATTGTCTGTAGCTGTAAATTCACGCTGCTGATGTTAAATAGCCGGTTTTGGAGGTTTTTTTGCAGAGGGTTTACTCAGTGAATCAAAGGTGTGAGTCCATCGCCACACCAGGCTGGAGATGCTGAGTAGAGATGCTGAGAGCAGATATGAGTTTCTACCGAGATGGCATTTAACTGACCCAGATTGGAGGCAGTGGAAAACCAAAACCATCAGATTGCTTATGTGATCAAATTTCTACCCAGACGCTGTATTGTGGACCAAAGTCAGCAAGTTTACAGCTCTTCTTCCTGTTATCAGGTCATCAATGTGAACAAGGACACAGTCAGACCTCAAACTATCTCTCAATTCTTTCCATTTCTATTCTGATCTGTTCTAATCTGCTTTCTCATGTCTTCTCCAGAGCAAGCCGTGGTGGAAGTTAAAGACGATCGTTCACTGGCCGTTCAGCGCGAGCCAGAGGAGAAAACTAAACTGGGTTCAGCTCGCTGGGCATAAAGGTATGACTTGTTCATACATGACACATATGTGATACATGGATCGTATCACAGACTACTCACACCATCAGATACCATTTGCAACATTGTGGGTCCTCGACGGTAAAAATCAGATATCCACACTGCCTTCACTGTCAGTATGTGGTGTGCAGGCTTTGACTTGTATTGTATAATTTTTTTTGTGTGGGAACTTTATGATATAAGAAAAAATGGGAGGATATGAGGTCACCACATCAGGAATGAGGATTAGAACAGTTACAGCAGTTTCCAAATGTGCTCTATAACATTCCCATACACAGGTACTGTATGTACTGTATTTTCTTTGGCAGTTAAATTCAGAGCCTGCACTTTTTAAATGCTGGTCCTTCCTGTTTGGGAAAGCTTGGAATGTTGTCCTTCATCTGACTTCAGGTAACTTCAAAGCAGCAGATGAGGGCACCATTCTGAAGAAGTTCTCAGAAAATGAGATGCAGTGTTTTGAGGAGCTGAGGGACGACGCTCTGCTCCCTTTTGTTCCTGGTTACCATGGCGTTGTGGAGAAAGATGGAGAGTCTTTCCTTCATATGACCGACCTGCTGGCAAACTTTGACCTTCCCAATGTCATGGACTGTAAGATGGGAGTCAGGTAAGGGAGTAATATTTCATTTATTACTTTTAATTATATATAAGCAACCAAATCAATTAAAAAACTTTAGTGTTCTTTATTTTTTAAGTGTGTTTTTAAGGTTTGTTGATCATGTGTTGAAATAGATGAATGAGATCAGTAGAGTCTGGGGACTGTACTTGTGCCTGAAGCATTTTTGCTCTACAAGGGAACACCTGTTGTAACTGCAGGCTATATGCTTGGCTTCCTGCCACAATGGGCGTAGAGTCTTGCTGTATCGTGTGCACAAGCATGAACACACACACACACACACACACACAAACACACACGAATATGCACACGAACATGCACATGTTCGTGCATGCACAGACATGCAGGTTTGGACAACCATTCCTGTGTGAACTCAATATTTCTGTGTGTTTGTGTTACCGAGGCTACACACATTTACATGCTTAGGGTGTCCCTGGAGACTCCCCTTTGTCGAAAATACTCAACCACAAGGTTGCAAAACCGCTAACTTGCACAAAGACACACTCAGACTTTTAGAGTTAAACTCTGCACGCTGGAGTCTCCTCTCAGCTTCCCTCCGCAGCACAGAGGAAGTGTGGCTCACAAACTGAAACTGAAATCCACATCTGTTTGCACATGATTGCCTGGTATGAATACGACAAGAGTAAATGTGTTGCTGAACAAAGTTGTGCAGTTCTGTAATGATATTTTAAGGCATTTATGCAGCAGTCTTCACTTTTGTATGAGAGAATAACAATGTGAATATGCTGATCTCTGCAACATGTTTGTGATTCCTCATAATTATTTAGAATAATTAATGGATCTTGATGAAGACAAATCTGATATGTTTTAGGGGACTGATATTTATGAGTGTGTGAAATTTTGGTGCAGATTCACCTAAAAATTAAAATGTGGCTTTATTAGGAAACTGTTTCAGTCATGTATCACTCACAATGGCTTCATACAAAGAACACTGTATCTCTTTACAGCCTATCATCTTTCTTAATAACATGGGTGTGAATACTATACAAACCCTTAAAGTAAATATAACATTTTATTTACATGCAAAGAGCACTACAAAAAATAATAGTAGTGTGTAAACACACGGCTCCTGCACCTCAGGGATTATTCTTTCCTGCTGTTTCAGGACCTACTTGGAGGAGGAGCTTGTAAGAGCACGAGAGCGGCCCAAGCCCAGGGAGGACCTGTACAAGAAGATGGTGGAGGTGGACAGTGAAGGGCCGACTCCCCAGGAGCACACGCAACAAGGCGTCACCAAGCCACGCTACATGCAGTGGAGAGAGACCATGAGCTCCACCAACACCCTGGGCTTCAGGATAGAAGGGATCAAGGTAGAGGGAGTGATGCATCCTTATGGATATTATCATCATGATTAACATTAGCAGGATAATCATAGTGCTCAGGGAAGCTGGCTCATGGTGTGAGATAAGTCCAAAGGTGAATCGCCAAACCAGCCTGGAGATGAATATGAATATAATAAATAAATCCAAACATAATATATCATAGTGCCTAACTCACAAGGGTATGAGAGGGACACTGAGAGCACAATCCTCTGCCAAGGCTAATGACATGTTAAAGAAAGTGAAAGAAAGTAACTGCTGGATTCTCTTGATTAACAGATTCTTACTTCCCACACCTCCACATATATTACATATTGCATTTACATGTTGTGGCAAAGTCCCCTGAAACAGGCACTCACCAGTACCATACATTAAGTCCCAGAAATCAACACCTCAAACATAAATTCAGTACCTTAAACCTAAATCTGCCCTGTGAACCGGCCGACTTCTCACTGGACCATTTCATTACAGTGTCCGGTGGCAGCTCAGCTCTCGGTCTTCTCCCTGACATCTGTCTCTGTTGGTCTGTGGCAGCTCTCTTGCTACCACATTTAAGCAAGGGAGTGATTATCTAACTGGAGTCAGCTGTAATAAACCCTCCTGCTGCAGCCTGAGCCACCTCAAACCATGTCTCACATTACCCTCACACATGAATATCCTCCATAAACCATTGTGTTCAGAAACTATATGCAAACTATTTACATTAAACACACACACAAATTATCTGTTCTGAATAAAGGTCACCTTTTTAAACAAAGTTATTTTGGTTCATAAAATCCAGATCATTATCCAGATCCACACACAATTCCTCCTGTTTATAGACATTAGCATTCTATAGATGTCTGTTTTTTTTCATAATGAAAGAAATTCAAAGGTTGAGGAAAAATGTTATGGTATGTGTGGCGAGGTCAATCACAGCATGGCTTTTATTGGTGAACCAGCTATATTTGCATTCACAAATATTTTCAAAAGGGTGGCTGTGCCCTTTAAGAAATGCTGTCCTACCCATAACCCTGAGTTTACCCACATTTTCCACCAAGTCACTGCTCCTAATCAGCTCTTTTCACCTTTTGCCTGGTTTTACTTGCTACCAACCTCTACCCACACCCTGACTCTGCTGTTTGCCTGCTTCTGATGTCAAGCTCATGTCATTTTATTGACTTTTCCTACACGTCATTCAGTGACTGTTTCATTCCTTTCCTACTTAAACTGAGGCTTTTTTTCTCTCTTTAGAAATGTGACGGTACATGTCGAACTGACTTCAAGAAAACCAGATCGAAGCAGGACGTCATCCATATGTTCGACGACTTTGTTGGCGGGAACATTAACATCATAGTACGTGCACACATATATAATATATTCACACATGTAATGACACCAAGATATGTTTAACTTTGCATATTCAGTACACACAGCATCAAACATTCAGACTACAAAAACTACAAACACCCTTTTATAAATCGTTTTGTACACCCACTCCAGAAAAGGGTTGAGGCTCATTTAATGATAAATGAAAACAACCTCAAGTGTTGAGCAAACCATAGAGTAAATCGATCCACAAAGCACAAAGTAAATATTCACACTGTGGTAATGTTTGAGTTTTCTGTCATGCTGGTGTTTCCCAAATATACATTGTGCCTGCACCCATGTCAATATTTTATGAAACGCCCTTAACTGTTGTTTTTTGATATATACAGAAGTCTTACCTGAGCAGACTGACGGAGATCCGGCAGGCGCTAAAGACATCAGAGTTCTTCAGGCGACACGAGGTGATGATTCATCAATGAATAATAAGTGAAAGAAAAACAAACATTCAGTGCCAAAGTAAAGTGTTGCACCAGGACATTCATTTAAAATTCAGATTCAGGGACAGTACACTACTTTTATGCCTCCGTGCTGGCAACAGCCAGTGGCCTGAGGTGAACTGATGTTTTAGGGTTTATGTGTATCCATCTCATTCTTGTGAACATGATCATTTAAAAAGGCCTTGAAGGAATTCCCTGAAATTGGCTCAGATGTTAAGTTTAATTGAAAGATAAACTCATTATAATTTAATGGTCAAAGGCCAAGGTCACTGTGACCTCATAAAACAACTGTTTTGCCTTGTTTGTGAACACCTTGAAGGAATGTCTTCAAATTTGTTTGTTTGGACTCAAAGATAAACTGATTTGATTTCAGTGGTCAAAGGCCAAAGTTCACAGTGACCTCATGAGTCATGTAAACTGAAACTAACCTGGCATTTATTGTAGTTTATCGCTCAAACTGGTCAGGATTCAATGTTGCATAGAGGCTTCAGCAGTCATTACTCATTATTCAAGTTTATCCTTTATCACCTGTCTAGATTTATGGATAAGAAGGAGCAGAAGAAAGAAATGCCAAAGTTAATGAATAATAAACCATCCCTCTTGTTCACAGGTCATTGGCAGCTCTCTCCTCTTCATCCATGACCACACGGGCAATGCAGAGGTCTGGATTATTGACTTTGGAAAGACCACAGCTTTACCAGAGGGCCAGATGTTGAACCATGATATTCCCTGGCAGGAGGGCAACCGCGAGGATGGTTACCTGTGGGGGCTGGAAAACCTCATCCACACTTTGGAGTCTGTGAGCAACACAGGGACCAGTGAACAAACCTGTTGCTCAGTTACCAAAGAAAATAGCCAGATGGTAGAAACAGATGGCCAATGACCTTTGACCTATGAATGCGTGCAAGGAACTCAAACAATTTTAATGGACACAGATTAGAGACCCTTAGAGGGGGTTTCACATGCATTGATATGATTTGAGGTCTCTATATGAGCAATGTTAAAACGATTATGATGAGTTCCTTCAGTAATCCCAGGAGCTTTTACCAGTTTAGGCAATAAGGGACCATATTTGGTACTAACACTGACAAGAAAAGACACTGAACTGAGAGGAGCTAAGAATTTGTCGCTAGTTTGTTTATGAACTGACACTAATTCAGCTTCCTGCAACGTGAACAGAGGTGAAAGTGAAGCCTTTTTGCCTTTCAGTTAAACAGATGAAATGTTGCTTATGAAGGTAAAGCTCAGAAAATGACATCAAGGATTAAATCACAAACTCAGGGACACCTCGGATCATAGATTGTATATTAAGATGGATGGCATGTCTCCACTTGTCCCACTATCCAGAAATTGAGCCAAAATATCCCAGATACCAATACTTCCATATTAAGCATTCGCAGTCAGAGTTGTGAGAATGAGTCATGGTATCAAAGTCCCATCTAAATTACCAACCAAATCAGTCTCAGATGTCGATTATGACATTTAAGCCCATTATTTTTTTTTTAGCATTAAATAACTAAGTTAAACTTACAAGAAAAATGCTTTTTAAGTTTAGCCAATGTCCCATCTGCTAACATGGATAAGTTGAGATTTAGGGTGTGATCGAGATGCTTTGGCTTCACTTTCTGGGAGCTGTAACGATGTCCATCTTTATATACAGTCTAGGTTTTATACCTTCACCCTTCATGTTACAAACCTGGGTGTGATATCAAAGCACAATTTAATTACAGTAGAGTATGGGTCATAGTTCATATAATCATACAACTACATTATAACTCATTGTCAGTATAGTACTGCATAAGTATAAGACTGTATTATCAGTGTCATTCTTTTGTTTAACTGTCATGCATTGTTTATCAATTTATATTTCTGTTATTGATTTTATTCATGTAATCAAAGTTGTAAATATTTTCATTTCTTGTACTGCTGCAGATACAGATACACTGTTTGTTACAGCCCATTTTATTAGTTTATCGGTATATGAGAAGTAATGTGCAAATGAAATGAATGAAAATCTACACAGAATAAAAAGGGACAATAGATATTTTTAATTTCCAATAGTAAAACACTATTTTCGAGTATTTTATATATTATTTGGGACTGAGTGTGCACCTGTAACTGTAATGAGGACAACATTTTGTGTAAATAATGAAACTTACATGGATGAGATAAATATGATGATTTATTTGGGGCACATTAAGGTAAAAGATTAAAGTTTGAAAGACCGTATATTGCATAGAATGTCTTTGCACTATTGGTTGAGATTTAACACCCTCGGGCTACTTAAAGAATAAAGACAAAAACTTCACCAGGCCTTAAAAATAAACACTGTGCAAGAGGTGTTTGTAAAATAAATTCCACTGATATCAATATTTGTTGTTGTTGCAGAAATCTCTTACTAAATAATAAACCAAAAATTGGGTTAAAAAATCGATGCAAGCCATGTAAGTGACATTTTCAGAATACGTTTTTTTTAAAGTGGATTGCAACTGAGATAACAATTCACTAATACCAGCAAGCCCAAACATAAGACAACTATAAGCTAATGAAACCCTTATATACTGTAAATGTTCATTCAACGTGGTAAAAAATAAACTATCAACATGTTTAAGCTCAAAACAAAGACACATACTAGAATACAACTTAATAAATCGATTAAATAAGAATAACCTGAAAAAATAAATACAGAACAGAGACTGAGATACCTGCAGCAGCATGTTTGGTATTTCAGAACTGAACACCTCCCCCTGCTGGGTAAAACAACGGCACCAGCAGTTACAGTGTTGTTTATAGAATGGCAGTGAATAACTACGGGTACAGCTTCATCACAAACAATAAATGAGTACAAATGTCAAATCAACGACTAAATGGCTACAAATGCAACAGGTTAGTCCAGTGTAAGGAAGTGAGTACAGAAATAGCTATGGCGATATTTTCACAGCTGCATGGTCATCATCAAATTCTATATGTTTGTACATTTATGAAACGTCAATACAAGGACAAAAATCCAATCAAAATCAAACTCTAATAAAGATCGATGTAGTTTTGGAGAAAAAAAAGATCATGGGCACTTTACCACAAACCATTCACTGCCCTCAAAAGATCACTCCACATGGAAACAGCTAGCAATGCCTGCTAACCTGTAAAACTTATAAGTTAACATGTGACACCATGTTTGTTTCAAACCGACAGATTGAGACGCTCAACTTGTTTTTAACTTAGTTTTTGAATAGAATGAAAAAAAAGTATAACGTCACAAATAATATGTCTTAAAAAGGTGCTAGTAGGTATTTAACAACTGGTTACATTTGTTTCCCCTTGTTAACTGCTTCCCCTATAGCAAGCATTCAGTTAGCTTAGCTTAGCACAAAGAAAAAAAACAGGGGGAAACCACTAGCCTGGCCTGCTAGCCTGTAAAGAGCCTGAATAAACTTTGTAACAAATCAAAACACCCTACTCGGTTAAATGTTGTTTTTCGTACAGATTGAATCAAATGTGTAACGCGCAAATTAATGTGTCTTAAAAAGTTGCTGGTAGGTATTTTTTATCCAGTTCCCCTTGTTTCCAGTCGGTAGCTTAGCAAAGTGGCTGCTGGTTGTAACTTCATATTTACAGTACTGACACATTCCTCTCACCAACACGACCCATGAGACTTCATGAAAGAGGGAAACAGGCAATGACAGCATGCTGTGAGGGCCAAGCTAGCATCACTCACAGCATCGAAAAGGAAGGCATTAAAACGTTCAACAAAGTAGTCAGAGAGAGATAAATGAGGCCATTTAGGTCAACAATCTCCTTCCACGAACATCTATAATCACTAATTACTAAAATTCCATTCTTGGACAATGTAAAAACAAACATAACCATCTCCATGGAAACTGAGCAACCTCAATTTAATAGGAAGTGGACATCGTGTCGACAGCTTTGTTTTCAAAGATCAGGAATTCATCTTGAGGCACAAGTTCGTCGAAAAAATTGACAATTTCAGGAAATATGTTATTGCAGTAGTTTTGGGATCATCTGTCTTCACATTATTTAGGATGAAAGCAAATCAGATAATCGTTACTAGCACTGCAACTTCCTGTACGTATGAATGAAAATGAAACAAAATCGTAACTCCATACTCCTATTCTACAAAAGCTATGTCTAATTTGATCTGGTGAGATGAATAGATCCTCTCCCAAATGGCGAATGTGTTTTTTGGCTTGTTTTTGTTCCTGTACATTTGAATACGACAAATTGTTCACAATACTGTAACACATATTGCTGCCAAAGCTGTTGTGATGAAGAATATAGCAGATAAAAACATAAGAGTCTGACTACAACAGTCTGCACCAGCAATGTTGAGAAAGTGCAGGTCTGTATGTCATCCAGTGTTTGAGCTTCAGTGTTCAGCTACCAATGTATCAGAGGCCAAGGAAAAATGTCAGGCACTGGCTCTTAGTATCACAGTGCAGATGAGTGTTTGTGTGTGTGTAAGGGTTCGAGTGTGTTTTCCAGCATTCCAGGAGCTCTGATGATTTGCTGTGGTGTCTGTGGCCGAGTCCTCGTGGTCATGCTTTCTGTTCCAGAAATCCAGAGCTTTTCCTTTAGTGTGTGAGAGAGGGGGCTCCTGGTGAAATTTTAGCTTAATACAAATCCAGATCCCTGTTACCGTGAGCCGTTTCTCAGATTGGGGTAACGCTGAGGTCTTCGGACAGAGAAAAACCTGAGTCTCTGTCACGAGTGGGTTTCTCAGCTTTGGCGTGTCTCCTCACGTCCTCATGGCCATAGCTGGCGTGACGCTTCAGCAGTAGTTTGGGCACACAAGAGGAAGGGGTATGGAGGCTTAACGTCAGTCCCAGGCTGGTCCCCGAGGAGACACTTGGGGCAGAGCTGGTGTTTGTGATAGCTTCTGAACCTTTGGGTATAACCAGGGGCAGACTTTCTGCCTCATAGCTTTGCTCGTCATAGGCATAGTTGACATTACCACAGGGGAAACTCTGGAGCTTAGCCAGGTCCATGCCAGCTTTCGTGGTCCCACCTGCTGAGGTCTTATGTGAGGATGTACTCTGGGCAACTTGGGGCTGGCAAGAAGGGGATTGAGTTGAGGAAGTGCAGAGGCTGGAAGGGCTGAGGTGGGAGCTGCTAGTGCTGTCACTCCCAGCCTCGTTGCTCTCTAAAGCTGGGATGCAGGAGGTGTTGGTGGACGTGGAGCTGGAGAGTGGCATGGACTGAGTATGAGCCAGTGTTTTCTTCGCTCTTAAGTTTTCCAAAACCCAGGAGCTGTATGTGGGGTTCCACAGGTTCTTGGTCTTGTTCTTCAGCCTCTGGCTCCCTGAAGAGGAGCTATTCCTGGAACAGGGTCGGTGGTGCAGAGGCTCAGGGTGGAGCCAGTGGCTTCCTGCTGCTGCTGTTGACAAACCAGGGGCAGGAACAGGCTCAGCCCAGGACGGCTGCAGCGCCTCGCGGTATGATGTCACCTCCTGGTGGACAGGTTGGATTCTCTGGAGGAGTAGACGAGGTTTGGTGGGTTGTGGAGGAAGGGGAGTAGAGCCTAGGCCCAGAGAGGAGAGCCCCAGCTGGGAGGGGGTATCTTGGGTAACAGGGTGGGTTACAAGGAGTGGTGTGAGGCTGCTGGAGGTGTGGTCAGAGGGACGGATTACTGCGCTGCCATCATCGTCTGTGTTGGGGCCATATTCCACTGGAAGGGGTGTGTTGATCACATCTGGGTCCTGATAAAGAAATTTATATTATATGAAAATAATAAGAATCAATATTTGTGAAAGTACAAGGAAGGAAACTAAGAAGAAAATAAAAAAATCTATTTGAACAAATCATTACAAAGTTAATGTAATATAAAGAACAGGATACCTGAGTGCAGTAGTTAATTCTCTCGAGGATAGTTGAGAAGTTTGGTCGGTGCTCGGGACAGTGCTGCCAACACTGGGTCATGATCCGATAGCTGCACAGAAACACACAAATTCCCACATGTGTGTTATATAGACTGCATTTTTAAATGTAATACAGTTCATCACTTTGGAGAAGAGATGCAAAGAAAACTTCAGACATTTCCATATCAAAGGTGGTCGATGAGGCAGATTCAGTGCCATCATCTCTCAAGACTTTTGGCTACAAAAATAAGTCTCGCAGTTTTCTAAAGTTAAATATGCACAAGCTTTTATCCTGAGTGGAGTTGAGATCCCAACTTAATCCCGAACCTCAAGGGAAATATGACGTCCTAAGTGTGAGTGTTTGGCTTGAATATAGTGTAGAGACTCTGCAGCAATCACATCTCATTACGGTGGCTGAGGCTCACAAGGTAGAGTGGGTCGTACATTAACTAGAGTGTTGGTCGTTCGATCCCCTGCTCCTTCAGTCTGCTGAAGTTTCCTTGGGCAAGACACTGGGCCTTAAATTGTCCATGTGAATAGAAGCGTTGTGTGGCTGTGACTTGTACCGTGGAGCACTTTGAGTGGACAATAGGACAAGTACAGCTCTACAAAGATGCAGTCCATTTAACATTAACATTTAACATTTCATTTGGAAATCAAAATTTTTAATTGTGAGTGACAAATTTCACATCTACATATGGTATGAGCCAGTGTTTTCTGGCTCATACCATATGTATGGTTAATACATGCAAGTCTTTCAAACTCAAATTCTAATTATCAAAGATAAACATCAGAACAAAAGATAATAAGTTGGTAGAACCGCAGTTGATTAAGTTGGCCTCACAAATATAGTGCAGTAAACTGAAAGTTTGAGTTTTCCTACCTTTTCATATTTTTGCCCATTTAAATTTTAATTAAATGAAACATTTACATTGAGAAAACTCTTTGTGCCACTGTAAAGAATTGCAAATCCAGCCCACTTAAGTCGAACTAAAACAATTTCAGTTCTCTGCTCTGCTTAGAGTTTAAATCCAGGCTCGAGCAGTTTGATGTATTTGCTGTCAATACTCACACAGGCCCTGGGCAGCCTTTGGGAGGATCCATTCTCCCTCCGCTGGTGACAAACTCTAGCACCTCCTGGTTGGTTTTACAAGGATAGGGCATATAGCCCAGGGATAGGATCTCCCACAGCAGCACTCCAAATGACCTGCAGGGGGAGACACAGATCAACAACTGACTGGTTTCTATCACTGACAGATAATTGAGAGGGGAGACATGCTGAACATTTCCCTGCTTTCGTGAGCTTCAGTTAACACCAGAATAAATACTCAGTACAACACAAACAACTAAAGATGTCGTCTCATCTTGGCCGAAGCTAGAATTCACCACATCTGCATCAAACTACAAATCTCTATGGTCATCACCTCAATGTGGTCTGCCTTCTGACAAAATGAATGTTTGTTTCCTGCAGTGTAATTACAGCTGAGTCACACTTCTTTCTGATCAACAATTACAACCTGGCATTTTTATCATGTGCAGTGTGATTGCACTTCCTGTAAGTTTCTGAATCACCAAAACAGAAACCGCTAATAGAAAACAAATTGCCTTTTAGTGTAATTATATTGCTTGGATTTGATTAGCCAATGTACATAAACAAAAACTTTTATATTTACTTGAGCATAAATTGAAACTAAAGAGTCTCCATTGTGAACACTTTACGAGTTATATTTTCTAGCACTGTGTTTGAACCTCGCAGATGGTGAAGTGTGATGTGACGCATTTCCCCAGTGTTGTTCCCTGAGGTTCAGCTCTGGTGAGTGGATGGGAAGCCCCACAAGCACTTGTTGTTTTCATTGGTTGCGGATGAAAATCTCGCTGGAAAACCATTCCTCTTCCAAACAGCTTGAAGCAACAGTGTCTCTCTGCTGAGTTGAGCAATACTTTTTTGTGGTCAAAGCAAAGCTGACGCTCCGCACAATTCCACCCCTGTGTTTGACAGCGCTGCCCAACGTCCCTGCATTCAAATTCTGATTCAATTTATTAACTTCAGACTGTTTGCGGAGTTTATCTGAAAACAAACCTATCTTTTAGTTTTCTTAAAAAAAAAGTTGGATTGTTTGCTGAATTTCTGACGTGATTCTGACGCGTATAGAGAAGTGGTTTGGTTTGGACACTGCTCAGCTGGCTCTGTTTTTGAATACTGATGCTGCTCTGTCTTGTTAAAACGTTCACTTGATATATGGCTCTTTAGATGTTGAACTTGATGCAGGTCTTTGTCTAGAAGTAAAATGATTTGATCTGGGAAAAATCTCTTCGGCAGAACGACAAGAAGGCTTTTAAATTAACTGGAATTAAGAGCTGGGAAACTTTCTACCACTCACAAGAGAAACAATGTAGAAAGATGAAATTATTTTCAATAAGAGCATGTGATGATGAAAAATTTCACACAAAACTGATGAGGCTGTTTGAATGATGTAATATTATTCAGGTTTTATAAAAAGGCCTGCAAATTTATGACAGTTGTGATTATACATTATCTATTATCTAGTGTCTTACATCACACTAGAAGTACTGCCCTGTGGTTGTATACCTCCTCTTATTAGTGCAGTGTCAGTCTACGATTTTGCAGATATGAGGTCACAGACCTTTAACTAGTGAAATCAGTTCATCTCTGAGTCCAAGTGACAACTGGTCATAACGCATCATGACAGGTAGTGTACAACCGCTCAGTAATTGAGCAATAAACCATCATGCATTGCGCTTGCAGCGGTGAGACGAGGGGAGAGAGGGCAGCAGGAACAGCCCGACCTATCATATAAATGAAAATGCGAGCAGAGCAGCTCATTGCAGCACAAACTGCTTCAAACAAGTTTATTTCTACATTTAAAGATGGTCTTTCAACTTGTATTTTTTACATTTAAGTATTGATACTCGTTCACAAGGCAAAAAACAAGTTATGTTAAGTCTCAGTAACCCTGACCTTCGATTACAAATTCTATTTAGGTCATCCTTGAGTTCAAGTGAATGTTGGTGCCAGATGTAGTGAAATTCCCTATGGGCATTCCGGATATATCATGTTTACAAGAATGAGGTCATCATGACCTTGACCTTTGACTTTCGACCACCAAAATCTAATCAGTTCATCCATGAGTCCAGGTGAACATTTGTACCAAATTTATAGAAATTCCTTGAGGGGGACAGACAAACCTAATAATAATGCCTCTTACTGTCGCCTGATTGGAGGCATAAAATATAAAAACTGTATCCAATTTAAACACATCCTCTTCTTCTGTGTATTTAATCTGGATGCTCCCTGTACATATCATGTGTTTGTATCATGTGTTTCATGTTTATACCATGTATCTGTCTTGCAGGTGAAGATTCCCTCCATAAAGGCCTCCGGTGGCATCCATTTAACTGGCAGCATGGCGCGACCCCCTTTCCTGTAATAGCTGGCTCTAGGAGAGGAAAAGCAGCACTGTCAGATGTTGAAAAGTCCATTTATCATCAGTTTACAAGAGAAGATAAGTACCACAAGGGCACAGACTCTAAGTGCATATTAGATACTGGTCCCATGGGGGAAAATAGAGGCCTGGACTCTGGCTGCCCTGAGACACATCATTGTGAATCAACCAGGATGCTTTGCTTTGAGGACTTCAAAAGGTGCTGATTCATTGTACAGACCTGTAAATATCCCGTGCCATGCCAAAGTCTCCAATTTTAGCCACACGGTCTGGTCCAGGGCACGTAAGCAGGCAGTTTCTGGCAGCAATGTCTCTGAAAAACAATAGAAATCATGTTTCTCCTCATCATCATTTTATAATATTTAAAATACAAAAAACCCCATCAATTCTTTTTTTTAAACAAAAGCAGTGCCCTAATGAGGATACTGGTTCATGTGCTTTTGTTGCAAAAAGTTGACATTCTCTGACCAATTCAAAACTCAATACACTCTCAACTGGACACACACACACACACACACACACACACGCACACACGCACACACACACACACACTCTCTGAGCTCTCAGCAGTAATAATGGTGTGTAAATATGAACCTGTGAATAAAGTGGTTCTCCTCCAGGTAGCGACAGCCACAGGCGATGTCTCTGGCGATCCGCAGCAGCTCCCGCATGGTGAGAGAAGATGTCTGGCCCTAAACACGGGACAGTTCAAATTAATGTACAACACACAGACACACACATGTACATGCACAGAAAGATACAGTGGAGACGTACAGCTCGTGGCCTGTTCTGTCTCAGAAAACTCTTCATGTCTCCTCCAGTCATCAGTTCCAGCAGGATGAAGCGAGGCAAGATGTTGAGACTGACGCCAATGCAGCGCACAATGTTCTCATGGCTGAACTTGCTGCACGGACAACAGTGAACATAACTTGGATTAACATGACTGCAGTTGTGTGTATAAAAAAAGATTATTATGGACTTTCCATAATCTCAGTGCAGCAAGACATACAATGAATGTGAAATGTATTGACATTTATTATAAAACTATAATTCATTTTAAGATTTAATCAGTGTGTGGGTATAGAGGACAGAGTTGTTTTGAGAAATTAAACAAATATACCAATTTGATGCATGCTTAGTTTAAAATAATCTTTCAGAATGTTTCAGATTCAAGAGACTTACTTTTTGTGCTGACTAACTTTTGAGCAAATGAAAAATCTGATGGACTCAATGTAATCAGTTCATCTTTGAGTCTAAGAGAATGTTTGTACTAAATATGAAAAAATGTCTTTGACCTGATCTTAAGATATCATGTTCAATAAAATATAACAACATAAACATCTGAGTCCACTGTGACCTTGACCTTTGGCCTTTGGCTACCAAAGTCGAATCAGTTCAACTTTCACTCCCAGTCAATATTTGTACCAAATTTGAAAACATTTCTTTAAGGTATTCTTGAGATATCCTGCTCATGAGAATGAGACATACGGACGGACAACACAGAAACTTTTTATGCCTCCCGTCACTGGCATAAAATCAGTTGACAGGGGCCATTGTTGTTCTTTTATGACAGATAGCAGGCGGAATGCAATGAACAACAGGGTAAAATACTTTTCCTGTGCTAACAAAGCTGTCCTTGTGCACAGTTTAATAAGTATAACAAGTCAAAGATGTTTTTTATGTCTGCTCTATATTTAGTCATTAAGTAACTTCCACATTGTGTTTGACTTTAGTGATCATGTGTGATTTAAATTCACAGTCTCTTTGATCAACATCATCTCTTAAGACACAAAAATCCCCAACAGATGTTTATGAATGAGAATAATTACACACATTTAACAATTAACATCACCCGGCTCCCTAGTAGAGCTAAATGAACTGTGTGTTATCGTTTCTCTCCTCAGATCACATCTTTGTCCTTTAGACTTTCAACTAACTGTCCTCTTTAATCACTCAATGACGCCAGTTGAATGGGTGACTTGTCGTCTGTTCTACTGTGGTGTGGAGTACCTCATTATCAGTGCCTCCATCAGGAAATCCATTTCATCTTGTTCAGAGCAGATTTCTGGAAGAGTCTGTGGAGCGGATAGCACAAGAGACTGTGTTTTATTGTCAAGAGGAAACATATCCATCCATTATATATAACACTTATACTTTGAGGTCACCAAGGGGGGCTGGAGCCGGTTGAGATTGGCCGTGAGGCAGAGTAGAGACAGGTCATTATTGTTTGCCTTCTGAAAGTGTAGAGGTGCACACTCAGTCCACAGAACCCTGAAGCTGTGCCACCGCTGCTGCACATAGATCTCGTCTCAGAACACAGAACCCTGAACTGGAGGATCAGTTGCTACTGTCATGAAAGTACTGTTGTGGTGATGGACAACATAATGTTGATGAATCCCAGCCGTGGCATCTACAAAGCGTCTGGATGTCTGTTTATTCCGTTTTTTACGGTTTATTACTATGAAGTGTATTGTGTTTCCAAATTGGACCAAAGTCAACACTGCGCCTCCTAGAGCCCTGAACTATACATGTCAAGTGTGAAATCGGTTCTTGAGATATGTGAGCCACAGGCACACAAAGGCAGATAAAACCTACTAATTCAAATTCCATATTCCTTTGGTACTGAGGAACAGGATTAGTGCAGTGGGATGTTGTTGTTGTTGTAATATAACATCTAGTGAGGTGCTATCACCTGGCGTTTAATGTGCCTTTCAGAGCGTGATCTTACCTTTATGGCCACCTGCATGGGACTGTTGTCACCGCTCATCCCCAGAACTTGTCCTTCATAGACTTCACCAAATGCACCATGGCCGAGAGCTCTGAAAAATAAATAAAAATTTAAAAAGAATGGAAAATCCAACAACCGAAGAGTTGATTGGATGATCAGAACTCTATGTACTGACAGTATGGGTTTTAATTATCACTTTGACATTGTGTCCCTTCGTGTCCTACCTGAGCAGCGTGATGTTTTTGCGCGGCACTTCCTTCAGTTCACTGAGTGACGCAGCCTTCCCCGCAAAACAGTAGTTGGGGTTGTAGTCCGTCATGATGGTGGACGAGCGAATCTTGCTCAGCTTGTACTCTGGACTCTGCAGACGCCCCCTCACTGCATGCAGGTCGTTCTTTCTGCGGTACCACACTGCAGACAGAGATGAGACAGAGGGACAAACACTGTAGTTTTACTAAAAAATCATAACCCTGACTGTCACCAGGACTCCATATGCGAGGTGGTAGAAGCAACTTCCTGACAATCTGCTAAAGATAGGAGCGGTAACACAAGGAGGGGTCGAGCTGCATCTCAATAGTTCATGCTGTTCTTTGGCCAGTGGAAAAACAGTTTAAGTGAGACTATTGATTCTCAGGCATTGATTTTGTTTTTAAAAAAAGGACTCCACCCAATTATAACACTGCCAGACTCCAAATGACGATTTTTTCATTTCCCTGTATTCTGCTGACTAGTTTGAAACTACCCACAATCCAATGACAGCTGTAAGTTCGGTTTGGTATTTGCTAATATAACCTTGAGTTGCGAACTTTGAGCTGCGGCGAAGATTCTTAGGGTGCGGTCACACAAAGGTAAAAGTTCACCAAAGCTAAACCCTACCCGAAGCCACGCTGCGATCTGCCTCCCCACAGGAAGCAAATGTTTTATTCACTTCTTCACTCGCACAGATTGGATGTGAACCAGGAGACGAAGGTTCGCCTGCCTCACCTTTTTCTAACTGCCCCCCACTAGATTTGTTCTTAGACTTCTTGAGCCCCAGCCAACATTGCTTCAAGTGACATCACGTGAGGCACAGATTTCGCACTAGAGCCATGATACACTTTATACAACTTTTTTTTTACCTGAGCCATAAAGGTTATGTTTTGTCTATCTGTTATTTAGCAGGATACACTCCTGAACCAATTTCCACCAAAGGAAGGATGCAGTATGGGCCAGAGAGAAACCCAGAAAATGTTGGTGTGGATCTGCATTGGGGGCAGATCCAGAAATTCTTTAACATTGTGAGATAAAACATTTTTCATGATTTTTGTTGATTTCTCAGCAAATAATTCATGATTCTCGAAAAAAAACAACAAAATGTGTAAAATTGGTGGAGTCCCCTTTTAAAGAAGAAGTTTTGTGGGATGCATGTGCGATGCCCTCTCCTTCTCTACTGCTCCTACACTGTCTGTGCCAGTGAGTTTGGACTCACCCGCCGCAGAGGCAGCCCGATGCAGGTTGGTAGTCTGCCAGGGAGGGGGTGTTGCGTGCAGGTAAGAGGTGCCGTCGAGCCATCGCCCGGTGCAGGTGCTAGGGACTCAGGGGGGTCGGGAATATGGGGGGATGACGGGGAGGGAGTATGAGGTGGAGGAGGAAGAGGAGGGGGTGGAGGAGATGGGACGCCCAGGGAACAGACTACCTCCCTGCATGGGGGAGAGCTTAGGTGAAGAGACACCGTTAAGCTGGAAGTGTGTGCGTGTGTGTGTGTGTGTGTATGTATGTGTGTGTGTATGTGTGAGAGAGAGTGAGAGTGTGTTTTGCTGCCTTTTTTTAAACCGCTGATAAAAACATCTTCCTTCTTAAAAAGCAAAGCAAATTTCTCACACATGTTGTCGCCCTTTGTTTTAGTACTTGATTTATTCACTTGCAAATGCACAGACTTACACACAATGCAGTTAGTAAGAAATCACACTAATATTTCATCAAATTTTCTTTAAAAAAGAGGTTTGTTCCTGTTTGTTCTGACCAGTTTGTCTGATTAATATAGAACACAATCACGCAATTACACACCACTGCAAGCATCACATCTGCCATTAATAAAGCTACTTTCAGACATGCACTGAACTCTGGAGATTCTCAGCACTTTCTGCGTAAGAGCTGCATGTGTGAACACAAATGTCTAAGTGCGGAGGATTTTTTGCTGTTGTGAACGCGTCTGTGCAGAAAATCTCCTATTGTGATCTGAAAACGCAGCATGTATCTAATAGTGGCTACATGTTTACATGACTACATGAACCTGACCCCAAACACACACTAAAATCTCTTGTTGTCAGATTTTCTCTGTTCAGAAAAGAGCATTTATCTGATGACTAATATCTGCGAACCTGGCTGTTCGTAACCTTCACTAGGCCACCCTGTTTCTCTTAGCTGCATTTTTCATTCTCCTAAAACATGTGCCTGTTGCAACAAAACAACAATGTTGACCATTTCCCCTAATCTCTCATCTCCTGAAAGCCCAGAGCTCCAGACATAAGAACCATCGTATTATATCTCCTCATCACATTCTGCTGCTTGTACAGCTGAAAGAAAACACACATGCACATCCAATGCCAATATCCTGTAGTACCGATACCGAGGACGTCTTCAAATTGATTGAAATGAAAATGGTGCAGTGGATTTTTTGATTGATGCCATTTAATTTCCTTCGAGCTTGTAGCGATCTTAAGAATCAATCGCTGACAAGAAAAAACAACACCATACTGTTCCTTTAATCCATCAGCCTTACTTCATTTCACCTCCCTCACAGAACGTCTATTTTATGTAACTGCCCTTGTTGCACCTGAATTTCTTTTCGCTCCGCCTTCGAGCACAAACAGCTTGAAATGTGACATATTTTTCGTCAGGAAGTCGAAGTTGTGTGGATTCCTCCGGAGGCCCTTACCACAAAGTTTAGATCCCCCGAAAAAGCGACTTTGGGAAAAGAAAGCATGAAAGCGTAAAAAATCTAATAAAGTCTTCCACGGTTGAACTTTTATTAATATTCAGGCCTGTTGGAGAGATTAAGGAGAGGGCAGACGGAGAGAAAAGAGAAGCTGCTATATTCTAACAGCGCTTGGTGGAGGGTTAACGTGTCAAGGAGTCCCTTCCTAGTGATCTACAGCAGACAAGGTGACAAAGGTGCAAAAAGAGTCTAACTACCTGCATAATCCCTCACTGTCCTATATGGAATGGCTGCATATGTTATTGTTAATACTACAGAAAAATAATAAAGTGTCTGTGGTCCACAAAACAAGGAATATAAGTCAACAACAGTAAATATTGCTTAGCAGCCCTTAAGACTAAGTTAAATACAAATGCAACAAACGTAATTGTTAGAATTCAAATTATTATACTAGTTGTCTCTTTATCCCTCACTCTTTTTTCTTTCCTAGAGTGTTAATCCTGGTGTTAATAGTCAGGTTCCCTAATTATTCCCATTGTAAGCAGTTTACATGTGCAAGTATCATCAGCAAAGCATTTTACATCATGTCAGACATCATTTCAGATGAACCAAATGAAGCAAATATTATATATTCAGTTCTTTGTTCAGGAGCAGATGCTCGAAGCTCACAGTGCTTTGTGTAAAAAGCACTTAGCTGTATCACAGCTGAAGTCTTTCTGCTATATACAAGACTCTTCTCATAGAAAGTCAATGCCCATGGGTTCAGAGAGATGCCTCTCAATCTTTTATCCCAACTCTCTGGTTTATAGCTTTCTTCATTTTGTTGATATGATTTCAGATTTTCCAGGTTTGTCTGAATCCTAACATCCGACATTAAGTGCGAACTAATCTCTTATTACCCCTTACACGGGTCCAATGGAGAAAAACCTCCTCATCAAAGGTTAAAGATTTCTGCTTCTCTTTTGTAATAATAGCCAATCGTTTGTTTTTATATTAAAGGTAGGGTTGGTAAGTTGTTTCTGAAACACTTGATTGTGGAAATCCTTTTGATGTCGCGTTAGCTATTAATGAATAAATGCGTCTGAAAAAATTAAATAAATAGACTGTAATAGGACTGTAATAAACGCAATTAATTATTTCATTTGCTGGCATACCCGTCTGTCACTAACTGACCAGCTGCCAGCTTTGAAGAGAGGGCGGATTGAAGGGGGGGATGTATCAGTTGCAAAGTGTAGCCTGGTGTTGCAACTTTTCCAGGATTACCAACCCTAGCTTTAAAGTCTTACGTTGAGATCAGTTTACAGCACACCAGTACTGTTTCCTGCTTCCATTAGAGCAGTCGTTCTCCTGTAGGGACTAAATGCAAAATATAATTTCTTACTTAACTGCAAATCACCCACTTAATATAACTTCTCATCCACAGTATAATCTGGTTCCACAATCTTTAGCCTTTTATACACAGCCAGAAAAAGAAGTGAAACAAGTGCTTCTAATCAATGTGTTCATATGTGCTCGCTTCACTTTGTGCCAGCATCCTAAAAGTCTGCCCCACACCTTCCCTAACTCGGCACACAGCCAGGGGACACTTAAAGGGACACTTATCAGAGGTGTTCCTGTTTCTGCTGTCAGCCACATCTGGAAGCCTCCGCGTGTCCAGCTGTGCTCACAGCCGGTGGAAAGTGGTGGGCACCGACTGCACACAGAGCTGCAGGAGTCTCTTACTGAGGATGACGCTGGCGCAGATCAGCGCGATGCCACTTGCGATGGTGGAGACCACGACCGCCAGGATCAGCAGCGTCGACATCTGGCCCTGCGGAGCTGGACCCTGAGGAGCTGCTGGAGGAGAGAGAGATGAAGAGCGTTGATTAATACACATTGTGTTTGAATCCGACAAGCTATCCCAGTGTCCATGCATTTTTACCTAACAGAACAAAAAATGGGTCTTGATGGAAAAAAATTCAGGCATGTTTAGGGAACAGATTTATGAGTGTGTGAAATTTAGTGCAGATCAAAATAAAAATCTGGATCTAATGAATTTAAAAAGAATAAGGGGGCTGAGTGACACTCTAATATCTGTCAAGGGGCAGCCATAACAACCTACCTACAGTACCGATACACGTAACATTGTCGCTGGCCAGGACCTCATCTTCATCGCAGAGGCAGAGGATGAGATGAGTGTCTTCATCACGTTTGCAACTCTGCGTCTGACAGTGGCTGCAGTTCAGCTGCACCTTGATCTCACACTCGCCATGACTCTCCATCGCTAGAGAGAAAAATCATGTACGAACACAAACACAAACACACACGCACACAATGAAAACACAAACACCAATAACAAGCTATTTGTTTGAGGAGATCATTAACTTTTGCTGGACACTCCAACAAGGCTTGGCGACATTAAATCTCTTTCTTTTCAGTTAACACCATGAAGAGGCCAAACCCAACAGAGAACTGATCTGACTAGTAAGTGCTGTCCAGGCTGCCAAAGTCTGAAATGACGTCTTCCTCAGAGCTTCACTTGTCCAAAAAACTATTAAAACCACATCAACAGCGGCCATGTTTGTTTATGGTGCGGAACGTGGATGCTGAAGTTTATTCTGAGTGGGTTTCACAGCCAACCACAGCTGAAAATAGATCCTGAACAAATAGATTATTTACTCCTGTTAGAGTAAATTGAGCTAAACATGACAGAGGCGGGCGGTTCTTTTTATACATGAAAGTGTGGTCACGACTTCTTTTCAAAGATTTATGTCTTCTATGGGCGTGAATGGGAAAGAGACTGGAAGCCAAAGACACGCTGGAGAATTCAGAAAGTTTAAAAAGACAGATTTACGTTGATGGTTTTGGATGAGATTCATTGATAAAATATCACTGTCCTTGTATTTAAATTTCAAAACATTTAACATCTCGTCCTCAGGTACTGGATCAACATTATCTTCTATATCGGATATAGATAAAGCGGCAAAGTCTCCTCTCTTTGTATAAATATGAGGAGATGTGGGCCTCTACCATGTGTGTCATTAAATTAAACCTCATCCTTCACTTAGAGATGAGAAGATGTTTTATTACATTAAAGAAAAACATAATTGTCTTTCAAACTAAATCACGATAACATCTCTTTTTTGTCAGATTCCCTTTGAACGCGTTTCATGTCGCGGGGACGCTCATTGTGTTTGAAAGCGATGACTGGCAGTGCACGCAGCAGCAAACAACAAGCCCTTTCACATGAGAATGGATGTCTGTGTGCTGGCGCCGAGGGCAACCGGCTCCGTGAGGCTGTGAATTAGTCGCCTTCCTTCTTCCTCCCGCTGAATAATTAGAATCAGATGGCTGTTGGTCTCACACACACAAAAGAAAACAAAATACAGACACAACAGCATATACAGTATGTGGATATGTATGTGTGTGTGTTGATGTTCGAAAATATAGTTTGGCACACATACTCCACACACACACACACACACACACACACACACACACACACACACACACACACACACACACACACACACACACACACACACACACACACACACACACACACACACACACACACCCTGATTGGATCAATTGCTCGGAGAACTAAGCGGACAGAATCCCAGGAACTCATGATTCAATCTTCACACCACCTGTGTCTCTCTGCTTTGAGATCAGATGTGCTAAACACTGTCTGATACTGTGAGAGTGACTCAGAGCTGCAGACATCATCCACATTTAACTTATATAACTACAAACTATGTCTTTTCATATGAATACATATGCAGAGTGGAGTGTTCTTAGTTACCAGTAAATCTGTTCATTGAGCCAATCTTCCTCTTTCATAAAATTACCCACACATCACATCAATTATTTCCCATTACATTTCTTATTTGTGTTATCATCATCTAGTGATCAATGTTCTATTCATTGATCTAATTCTTTCATTAAAGTTCTTTCTAGGAAACTTATATTGGTATTTCCAGCGTTCTGATCTTCACAACTAAGCTGCTTATCGAACGATCTCTGGCAAGGTGGTTTAGTTTTTGTCTGTGTTTGTCTGCTAGTTTCCAGGACTACGCAAAAACTACTGGACATATTTTCCAGGAAACTTGGTGGAAGGATGTGTTATGGGTCAGGGAAGAAGACACTTGTGGTTCTGGATCAGGGAGCGGATCTAGGAACTTTTTATTAATGTTTTTTTTCAATATACGCCACCTTGCATTACTCTACCCTCACCTGGACTAGTCTCCATCTTCATCACTATAACTGTCTTGATACGATCATGGTGTGACGTTGTGTTAGACTGAGTCTTACCTGCCAGAGGCTGCAGGAAGATCTCTCCCATTGGATGAATGAACGAGACGCCGTTCTGACCGTCGGATGTGATCTCATCCGTCAGCGCTGCGTCACCTCCTGTCACAGAATCCATGCTGTGAACTCTCCAGTTTCACAAATCATATCTACACCTCTCGGATTCTATTATGACATTTTATGTTGGCTATACTATGTTTTGCATACTTTTATTTATCTAACCTATATTGTACTGTCCCATGGAGATACAATATCTCTTCTACTGGGGAATCAGGTCAGGGAGGCTAAAATAAAGTCAAGCTGGGACAAATAAAAGATTTTTTTTTAAAACAGAACAGACACACAAACATACGGGAATCAATGTCAAAACTGAATAATGGAAAATAAATAAACAGCACATGTTAAAAGCAAGGACTTCTTCGAAAACAGATTTTAAAAGACTTTTAATTGTGCAAAGATTCAAAGCATGTGGTGCATGAAAGCAAAGGGCTTTTGTCAGTTTGTCGCTACTTTTAACAGTTTATTCAACAAAACATCAGGACGCTGGAGGTGAGGGTGCTGCGGGGGCTGATTTTTGATTTTTTAGTGCAGGTGTAGAAAATTGGCAAAATATTGTTACCTCTGTACCCTCCTCCACCACCTCCAGCTGTGCAGGCTCCACCTCCACCTCCAAACCCCCCAAAGGTGGACCAGCTGAGCTTGGACAGAGCAAGTGGACACGATGACCCCCCCTCAGCGCCCTCCGCCAGAGACTTTCCAGCTCTCACTTGAGGACTGGGATCGTCTTTCCAGCCTCCACCTCCACCTTCAAGGAAACAAACGTAAATGTTTAAGTAAACAGGATTACATCCATCCTTAAAAGCCTCTGAGGCTGTGTACAGCGTTATTTTAACCATGTGGGATTTGGTTATAACAGAGATCAGATAGGCAGGTTGAAAGCCAGAGGCAACTTGAGGAACGTCTTTAATGGATGATGTTGAAACTAAACTGCAGGTTTGTGCTGCAGCTGCAATGTGACTGAGGCAGCAGGTGATGTTTATGGGAAATCCCAGTATCCTCAGCATTGCACTTTCATAACGTCAGGGGAAACACAAGAGAGGGACTTTTCAAAAATAGTTGTAATCAATGCCAGCTCAGTTCTCAGTACGGCTCAAGCTCAACAAATGCTGTACAAATGCAAAACTTACAGAATTTAATCAATCAAATTCTATTTGTATAGCCCATATTCACAAATCACAATTTGTTTCATAGGGCTTTATAGAATTGACAAAGGTCGAGAGCCACCAAAGACAATAAACAACTTTAATATTTACAAGATGGTACAGGTATATTAAACGACTGGTAAATATATTTGGATATGCTGCGTTCATGTTATATTTTGAGGTCAGCATTTTTTCTCAAGCCATCTTTGTTTTTTTGAAACCCCATTTGGAGGAGTGGGGGGGTGGAGCCAGACAGAGAGCTTAAGGACACTGCATGCCAGGGGGCAGATCAAGGGGTGGGGCTAGAGTACCTCACGGAATGATTGGCCCCTCTGTGTAAAGTGTGGCCCCTTTTATGACCCCTGATTTGAAAAACAACATCCAGCATAGCAGATGGGACTTTATATAAATACATAAATAAATAAATACAGTTTATTTGACGCATTTGAGTCAATCAACTCAATATCAGTATGTTTTCTAATGTTATAAATCAGGTGAGAATCAGGTTATTTTTTGCAAATACTTCTATAAAAACCAGTGGAGTCCCACTTCCGCACTAGCTTCACATTCCAGACGTCCATTATATATTATCATTATTTTATTTCGTATACACCAAGCCATCAGTCTCAGTTTGCCAAGGAAAGAGCTCAGGCTGGTTGAGATTGCTTTTAAAAAGTTTGGATGACGTCCAGCTGGAGATTTGAATGATGCAGCCACAAGAATAAGTGGTGATGGATTGAGATGTTCTGTTGTTCTCAGGCAGCCGGTGGGCAGAGGTGTGAGAGTCAACAGCAGAGCTCTTCAGCCAGTCAGTCCCCCCCCCCCAAAAACAAAACAACACACAGAACCAGCACTGTTTCCTTTTGTTTAACATCCTTCAACAGCCCCACACGCAACCACTTACACATAATTACCTTGCTGACAGCCACAGGCAATCAACACAGCACATTAGCTTTTTTCTATTTATGTATAAAGCTGAATTTACTTTATGTCCTCCATCTTGTCACAGTTTTATAAGAGCTGTGGACAGCACAGGGCAGAGTAGCAAAGTCTTTTTTTCAAAACAAAACATCACAAACTTTTTTATATAGCACGTATATTTCTCACACACATTCACACTCTGGTGGGGAAATTCAGGGTTCAGGGTATTGCCCAAGGATGCTTCCACATGGTGCATGGAGGAGGTGGAGATCAAACCACGACCTTCTGGTTAGTGGACGATCGCTGATGAACCAATGATCAATAATCATGAGGAGTCAACAGGTTCAATCACGGACAGATGGGGACATCTGATCTACGCTGATGAGCAGATACAACTATGAATCCTGTTATTCATGATAATGACACACTGCAGGTCCAGTGTCATGTGACGGCGCGACATTTGGGGACATAAGAGTTCAATTCTACCCACCAACACACACAAACACACACGCATGCGCGCACACACACACATATACACACACACAGCTCCTGTACACAATAAGAACTTCAAACTACCACTGACACTCAGATCTTTATCTAAACAATCCCACAGAAGTTTCAATAAGATGAGGCAATACTGTAAAAGCAGAGTTGAGACTCAGCTGATCAGGGAGGATTTACTGAGAATGTTCCAGCAGGCGCTTACCTGCAGCAGAGACACCGGTTCTGCTTCAAAGGTGAAAGACCTGTCAGGAATGTCAAGATTTAACCCCGCTACATCCCACTATCCAAAGGCCACATTCTGCTGTGTGAGGACACACATGGCCATTCCAAGCACGTGCTTTTTTGAGTGCATGTGCACATGGTAGGAACGGATTTAACCTTTTAGAAAAATAAAGACTGGAGTTGGAGTCACTCAGTGTTTAAGGTGTAAAGCCTGTTGTCATCTCTTCAGCACTTGAAAAGGCAGCTCATTTTTCACCAGAACACTTAAGCACCGGGATCATAAAGTGTAAAACCTGAGTCTGCAGGCAGCCTTCACATTCATCATGAATTATAATATATATAATATCTAAGTACTGCTGTTTACTTCATAACTGAGGTAATTGAGATGTTTTCTGTCTACAGCATCACATGGACATTAATATTCAGAGTATAGACCTTATTCTCAACAACACATTATTTCCATTATGATGTTTACATGAGTTGCTCATAGAATATTCCATTCATATTCCTGTTTACATGCTACAGAGCATCGTTGCAACGTCTCTGCCTTCATTACCTGTCATATCTGTTATGTTGACAATCTGACAAAGCCATAAAACACCCTTTAGATTACTTACAGAAATGTGAAGGGAACAACCTCAAAGTCTAATATCTACCTTGGCACATGATACTGAAACTATTGTCATAAATATATGCCTCTCCAGGTCAATGACAAGATGAAGAGTTTTAGTTCATGAAGCCTTCAAACAAACATCCTGTTCTGATAGTAACATAACCTCTATTAATCATAGACTGTATACAAAAATGGACAATGCATTTCCACTCCTCCCACTAGATCTAGAAATTAAGCCAAAATCTGCAGGAGACAAATGCTGCCATCTTGCTACACCATCTTGCCATCACTGATGCATGCACTCAACCAATCACAAGTCAGTCTCGGCTGTCAATCATGTTGTTTCATTCTGCCTTTATAGCATCAAATAAAACCAAACTTATTAAAAATGAACACTTGAACACACATCACTGTGATAAGAAAGGCTAAAATGACAGAAACCACCCTTGAGAAAAGATCATTAAATGTGCACCTATGCTGCAGCCAACCAGCAGGTGGCGATCGAGATGCTTTTGCTTCACTTTAGGGGAACTGTCTCATTTATGGTCGATGATATTAACGCACCTGCAGCACCAGTTCGTCCATTGCTGCTGGGTCGTATAGTGCTGTTTTCATACTGCTCCAGTGGTATCTGGTCCAAACTGGACTCCGGGTCCTCCAGGTAAGCGTTTCCTCCTCCACCGGCTGCAATCAGCAAGGGAATGAGCTCGCCACTCTCGATCTGACAAGACAGCAACATCTAATTGAGAACTCTTCTACGTTGAAGTTGAGTGACGCACATGCATGTTATTTTCAACATTTTCACATCGAATGGAAGAGAGTTCAGACAACGCTTCAACCTCAGCAGAAGAGCAAATTTTACATGACCAGGGGAACCTCAATTTTTCATACAGACAGAAGATCGCAGTAGAAGTGACAAATGATCCACAAAGTAAATGAGCTGTCACCTTAAAGATGTAGGTAGCTCCGCCTCCTCCCCCTCCCCCTCCAGCCCACTCAGCGCCAGCCTCTCCCCTGAGGTCGTCTTCAATCACCGACCACTCGCCCAGGCAGATCTTCTGAGTGTGAGGGTTCCTCTGCACCGAGGGGAGAGAGAGAGATTTTCAGAGACAGACGGGGCCTCAACAAAAATATGAGGCAGGCTATAATCTTTTTTTCATTTTCTGTCACACTCTCTCTCGCCATATTAATCCCAGCGAGACAATGGACAGGCCACTGAATCCTCCCAGCTTGATTACTCTCTCGCCGATACTCACCCCCGGGCACGCGTCCTCTCCCTGGTGGCCCACCAGGATGTAGAGTACATCTCCTTTCTCCAGAGGAAATATGGCAGAAATGAAGACCCCATGGTTGCGTTTATTGTGGTTTTTGGCTCCTTTCCCTCCTGCAGCACCGTAGGCGGAGATCCTGCGGGAGATCAGTACACCACAGTGGCATTAACTGCAGTGAAATAAACTGCTTTCAGGCTTCATGGCATAGATCATATAAAATATTTTGCAAACGGCTGTGCATGTCCGTTCTTATTTCCTCTTATAAACACACATTCTATTGATCTTGGCAGAAAGTGCAGCTGTGTATAATTTAGCCCGAGTAATTCAACACCCTGTAAATCCTGTGATTATCCTGCAAGTTTTATAGAGCCTCATTTCATGTGGTGATTGTGAGGTCCCATGACCCGCTGTGCACAGACAATCAAACAGCTTCAAGTCTTGATCTTTGGCATAGCCAGAACAATTTAGCTCCGTCACACCTCTAAATTGTCACTTAGCCCAGCTCTGTGAGTCATGCAACCTTACTAACACATGGTTTCTCTGCTCGGTGACTAAGCTCTGAAAAATAAAAGGCGTGTAAACACCACCGAAAGCCTTTTAGGTTATCCTGCATTCCACAAAACAGCTTGTAAAAAGCACTATGTTTTAAATTATAGTAGCTGTCAACAACACCAACAACATGTTAGTCATTTAAGACAGAGTGAAGACATAACTCTTAAAAATCAGGTCATACATAAATACTTTAAAAAGTAGAATTACACCCCCGTGGTTGAATGCCTCCACCAACCATTGCATCCGGTCGAATCTTTTCCCCCAGAACTGGAAGTTTGAAAACAAAGGTCACCCATCCCAAAAGTGAATGTTTGTAAATTTAAAAGGGTTCCTTGAAGATGTCCCTGATATATCCTGTTCACAAGACAAAAAAGTATGCAATTTGAAAAAAATCCCTGCAGGCGTTCTGGACATATTGTGTTCACCAAGGACGGACAGACGAAAAACCCAACAACATATCTCTGGCACTGGCTGTTACAGGCGTGGATGAAGAGAAAGGACAACAAGACAGTGCATGTCTACCGGCTCAAAATGAACCAGAGTGCTGAGGTTACACACAATAACAAACCATGTTACCCAGTGCCTCTGTGACTCATTCATGTGTAACAGTAAAACTCTATCTATAGTCGATACTTCCCATTCAAAAAATACTGGGTTGAAAACTACGAAATCTGGGTATTTTTCAGCTACACTGCTGCAAAACTATTGGACCAACCATATTCTGGGTTAATCTAACAGAGTGAGATGGGCCAAACAGTCTACACAAATATGGATTCATATTAACTCAAAGGTTTGGTTCATTCTACCTCATAAAACATATATAAAATGTTTGCTCTGTAAGGCACATCCATCCCTTCTATATACATCGCAGGTGTCAGGGTCAATCTGGGGTTCAGTTTGTTCATCATGCAGACTGAAGGAGGCAGAGAGACTCTGGCTGGGTTGTGAATTATCTCCATGATGTGTTATACATCACCAGGGCTGATCCAACAACAAAACCAGAAAATAATAATAAACAAATAAATAACCCCCAAAAAATGGCCCAACAGGCTCAACCCAGCATTTTTTCTGAGAATTGGTATTGGTTCTTTTAATGGGATTTTAAAGGAAAATAAAAAATCTGATTTTATAGAAACCTTCACATTGCTGCTCAGATGAATGAGCCTAACATCCATCCCCTCATCACTTACAGATATCTGTTGGTAGCAGGTACTCTCCACATTTGGACTCCTCTTAGCGGTCCTTCCTTCCCCACGGTGACACTGACATTTTTGTTCCTGTAGGTGCTGTCGCACTGGGCCTGGGTCGGGCCCTGAGGACCACTGGCACCGCATGAGTTAAACCACCACGTCATCAGAGAAACCTCTAGAAAAATGGAGACAGAGTATAGGTGGTATGAGTCAGGGAAGAACCATTCAGTGTTGGTGTGGATCAGGATCAATGGGTTGATCCAGGAATCATTATTTTGACTTTTTTTAACATTGTGAAAGGACATAAGGAGATCATTATAAAAAAGACTCAGGATAATGATTCTGGTTTTGTAAATATTTTTAAGTGGGGTGATATTTATCCAGCTACTGTATGATAACAAATATATTGAAATATTGAAACTATACCAGAGAGTGGGTTTTTTGCCTGAGTTTACTGTGAGCAGTTTGCACATTTCTGTGCACAATGTTCATACAATGTATCTTTTCTCAATGCAATATTGTGATATAGTGGCCAATCAGCCTTGGCAGCGGATGAATGTCCTTCCAGTTCCCTCAGTGGACACATGCTCTCTCTGTTTGTGTATGAACCTTGCCTCCCCTTTTCTGGATTTTGGATCCTTGCCTGCTCTTTGACTGTTTTTGTTTCCTGTTTCAGATGGACTTCTGTATATGGACTGCTCTCTGCACTTGCCTGCTCTGCATAGATTTGCTTGATTGGATTTCCCTCACTGGTTTTGGACTTTTGCCTTCCTCAACTCCTTGCAGCCAGTTGCCCTCTTCTTACTAGTTTGTCACATCTGTGTGTTCCAATTATGTTTTCAGTATACTATCCTCCCCCTGGTGTGTCAATTCTGCATGCAGCGTGGATTTAAAATGACTCGCTGGGCAAACAACGGTTAAAAAATATGCACTCTACCTGAGGCTGAGGGCTCCGGTAAGGGGCTGAAGATATCCTCCAGGCCGATCATGGGCAGCAGAGAGTTGATATCTGAGGAGAGGGAGAGTAAAGAGAGAAAAGATTCCATTTTACCGGAAATCATATTCATACAGACAGGACACAAAGAACAATTAAAGCAAGGGTATTAGGGATCAGACTAATTCCTGTGAAAGATCATATACATTTTTTCCTATCCACCATGTTGCAAACAGAAATGTAATGTTTTCACGGTTTTACAGGATTTCTCTCAACCCACAGCATCCATCCAGATCCTGTCCTTTGTCAGGCCCTTCCCTAAAAGTAATCCGATATTGTTGAACTTACTAAAGCAACACCAGCGTCCACGGTTCAGTCTCTACATCAAAACGGCATGCAAGTCTCTGAAGCACAACATGATCCCAGCACAGAGTGAGGTCATAAATGTAATAAAGACAATCATCAAGCTAAGTCGTGGGCTTGCTATAGTTAATCTGGGATCCTGACCAGAACCTGATATCAGTCAGAAAATGTTCCAGTCTTGCTCAACAGGATCTGAGCATCATAATTGTGCCTCCACTCCGGTTGTAAACCAGCTCTCGTTTAAATCATGCACAAACAAAAACACACTTATCCCTTCAATCAAATCACAGTGCTGCCAAAATTCGAATCTACTCTTGCACC
Organism: Paralichthys olivaceus; assembly: GCF_024713975.1. Lineage (NCBI taxonomy): Eukaryota > Metazoa > Chordata > Actinopteri > Pleuronectiformes > Paralichthyidae > Paralichthys > Paralichthys olivaceus. The sequence continues at coordinate 14,230,997 of NC_091104.1, read as the reverse complement.
AGACTGAATGGTACAATACATCCAGAAACCTCTAAATGGACTTGAGAGAGAGAGAAAGAGAGAGAGAGAGAGAGAGAGACAGAGAGAGAGAGATGGGGGGGCTGACTGAATCGATGCTGTGCGCAACTCTGCTATGAAGAAAGATTTTACCCATTTGAAAAATGATTATTATCATAATAATAATGATAATTCATCTTATTTTATTATTATTGCAACATCATCTTTATGCCAAATAATAGAAAACAGTGTTACATTGCTGTAGCATCTCATGGTGGCATGTTGGCATCAGCTCACCTGTACTGAAGCAGGTCGCTCCAATTGCAATGTCATCGATAGCAACATCAACATTGGAGTCTTGTCCCCACACAGCTGTCACCTTCACATGGAACCTGCAGCCAAACACAAAACTTTTTATTATTAATGTGGTCTTCATGTGAAAAGCAACAGGACACCAACAAAAAACCCAGCTGATATTAAAGAACTCGTCTTTAAGTATGTAGATGGATGCAGCTATTTTCCATCTGTCTAATTATTAATCTAAAGTATTCTGTGTACTCATCGTAGACTCTAAATAAAGATGGACGACATGTCTCCACCACCTCTCACTGCCCCGAAATGAAGCCAAAATATTTATCATATGAACACGGCCATCTTGTACCTTTTCCAGTAGCCATTGAGTGGAGTGCGTATTTATCGAGAGTCCATAAATACACATGCACAATCGTGAGTCAGTCTCAGCTGTCAATCAGGAGATCTCAGCCTGTACAGCATCGAATAACTGATTAAAAACAAACTATCTGGAAAAACAGTGTGATGAGAACTACCAAACATTACAGACACCATCTGTGAGAGAAAACTATTGAACGTTTTGAACTATTGAATAATTGGGGTTTAACATTTATACACAAGACACTATGTCTGATTTATTGACTGTGTACTTCCCTGTTACATTATCTGCTCTACTATTCTATTGTTTTCCTTTTACCCACCCATGATGGAGGCCAGTCAACTGCAGGGCAATATCTTCCCAGTCGTCTGCCTGCTGACCATTTCTCTCCCAGACCAGCGGTGCAGTGCTGGTCCTGTTCTCCTCTATAGCCACCAGCAGTGAACCATTAAAATCCCCATACATATACAGAGAGAAGCGCAGCTGCACAGAGACACAGGAGATCAGCAAAGATTTAACAAAATACTTTTCATATGACTGGCGCTCGAGAGCAGTCTCAACGAGGTAAACAGAAGTACTGGAATTGAATAATTCAACAAGTGCATCAGTCTCAATAACTGACCTGGCAGGCAGCAGAGGAGACTGGAGGAGGGAAAAATGAGCTCTGAACAGAAGCCTCTCGAAGAGAATTACTGTCTCTTACCTGCAGAAACAAGAAGTAGCCTGCGGACACACACAACACATGTGACTCAGCAGAACAGTTATCAGTTTGTTGCATTTCTAAAGCCACATTTAAACTTTCTGTATTGCCGAAGAAAAACCTATGAAAAAAGGAATATAGCACTTAGTAGCACTAAAGAGACGTGTTTGCTCTGTCTGTATATATATATATATATATACTATATATATATATTCTGCAGCTGTTTTTTCTTCAGCTGTATGAACTCATGTGTGATGGTATTCATCTCATGACACATTCTGATTGGCTGCCCACACAAAAACAATAAATGAAACAGCACAACCACTCATGTGGACAAAAGTGTTAAGTTAAATATTAGAATTTAAATTTCCACCTCTGGAAGGATACCATAACTCATCATACATACAAAGAGACACACACCTGGTGTACTCTGCAGAGTGACACCCTGCATGTCCTCATTCTCCAGAAGCTCGTCTCCAGCGACCCTCCTCCAGGCCGAGTGCTGTTTGGACACAGACCAGCCACATGTGTCCTGTTCAAACGAGCAGTATGAACCAGACGGAAGAGCACCTGGGGAAGAGACAGATTCTTATCATAAGTTTCATTAAAGCAGACGTCACAGCAGCTTTACAGTTCACATCTCCCTATCCAGTTCTCTGCCTGAGGGGTTGCCATATTTCTTTATGTATATCCTTTCTTTATGGCTGTGGCTCAGCAGGTAGAGTGGGTTATCCACTAACCCAGTGGTTTGATCCCAAGCATCTTGTCCTTGGCAAGCTACTGAATCCCAAATTGTCCAAATTTCAGTATGTGAACGTTGTGTGATGAAAAAAGTGCTGCATATAGTATCAGTGTGTGAATGAGTGACTGAGTTGTACTGCAAAGTCCTTTGAGTGGTTGATAAAACTATTAAAGCAAATTGTACATACAGTCCATTCCATTTGATGTAATGTATATTTGTTAAATTGGTATTTGTACACTGAGATAGATATGGATAGATACATAGATAGATAGATGGATGGATAGATGGATAGATAGATAGATAGATAGATAGATAGATAGATAGATAGATAGATAGATAGATAGATAGAAGGATAGATGATACATGGATAGATAGATAGATAGATAGATAGATAGATAGATAGATAGATAGATAGATAGATAGATAGATAGATAAATAGATAGATGGATAGATATATAGATGATGGATAGATAGATAGATAGATAGTTAGATAGATAGATAGATAGATGGATAGATGGATACATGGATAGATAGATAGATAGATAGATAGATAGATAGATAGATAGATAGATGGATGGATATATAGATGGGTAGATAGACAGAAAGATAGATGGATAGATGGATGCATGGATAGATAGATAGATAGATAGATAGATAGATAGATAGATAGACAGCTGGATGGATAGATGGTAGTGTAAAGTCGCAGGAAATGTGTTTTGAATTAGACACAAGCACGTATACGTATATACATTAATCCCAGCCCTGTGGAGGCTGGTGATTATGTCAGCGACTGTTCTCAAAATATTTCTTATAATGAAAATATATATATAAATATATGTATAAATATATACAGTATATCACCAGCTGCTGCTGCTGCTGCAGCTGTTGTTGTCCTTGGCTGACCTGTTTGATGTCTGTTGCTCAGTACACAAGTAGCTCCTTTCTTTACTAGGACATTACAAATTGTTGTGTTGGTTATGCTTAGTGTTTGTGCAATGGCTTTGATCAATTTTCCCTTTTTTACTCTTCTGCAAAATGGCCTTTCTCCCTTTCACAGCTCTCTGAATACTGTCTGTACAGGGAAATGTGAGGGTAATAGCAACAGTAAAGACAGTCGTTTTAACAATCGGTCAGAAAGGTACCACCTCAGTAACAATAACACCTGTAAGACACCTATTCCTTTATTTTTGCTTCTTTGTAAAATGGCTGGTTCTGAACAAGTTGTTAAACATCTAGATGAACTAAAATATAGAATTTAACATTCTGAACTCTTGTCTCATTTTCATTTTCTAGGATTATTTCATATTGAATTTCTGCCAAAAATCCCTTTCACCTAAATCTTACACACTGGACCTTTAAATTCAAATGTCTACAGTGTTCAACAAAAACAAAGGACATCCACCAAAGAGGTTATGTTTTTGACCCTGTCTGTTTCTTGGCCTTGCTTGTTTGTCAGCAGGATCATGCAAAAACCTCTAAACAGATTTCCATGACTCTTAGAAAGATGCAATTCTTCACCTTCTTTAACAATTAGATTTACATTTTCAATGATTTCTCAGAGAATAATTCATGTATCTTGATGAGAAAAATCCATGTTTAGGGGACTGAGTGTGAAACATGCTGATTCAAATTAAAACCATTCTAGCAGATTTAAATGTGGTTTTAAAGGCGACTGTTGGCCTTGGTGGAGTTGTGCACTCTAATGAGTGTCATTCTAGTTTGTGTCCTCTAACAGGTGAGCTTCTGAGGCGGCCCATAGGCACGTTTTTATACAGAGCTTCTTTCTTGTCCTTTCTCCATTCCACGAAAATATCTTTTGATCTTAACGTGAGTAAAGAGATGACAAAGAGATGTTCAAAGTGTTTTTCTTTGTCCTAAAGTAGGAAGATTGATATATTTCAGGCTGGGGAGTGAATAAATATACATACAATATTGATTGAAGACACTAAATCATTCATTTTTCTTTTTTTTTTTATCTGAAATTTAAAACACGATTGATCCATAAGGGTTTATGTTATGTAATATTTTTATCATCTCAACTTAATAATTTGCAGAATATCTTATGATTAAAAACATACATTCAAGATGAAAATCCAATATTATTTCCAGCTAATGAAGAAATAAAGAGCATAAAAATGTAGATTGATGCAAATTAGTTCAAGCACAAAAGCCGCACTTAGGCTTCATACTTCACATTATGGTGACTCTATGTACTTAAAATATAGTTTGTTGCATGGAGGCACTTAGCCGAGAATAATATGGCTCCCTCAGTCAAAGGATTAATAATTTATTATGGATTTGAACTTGCTGTAGGACATCTGTACCAGAAGCACCCACATGTACAAGTCTGCTTTTCATATTGCTTTCATACACCTGCACGCTCAGAATCAGTCCGACGGCACAGATCAAATCAAACGAAGAATTATTTATCAACATAAAAAAGGAGAACCTCTACAACCATTAGATAAAAGTCAATTTAAATAGATTACTAATAGAAATTCAAGACCACAGTTTCACTGAATGCAATATCCACTTCTGCATCTTGTTTTATTTTTTTAAAGAAGAAATAAATCTTACCACAAATGAAGCCCTCATCCTCACCGTACGGACAGTCAGTGTGGAAGTTACACACGAGGCTCGGGTCGATGCAGTCTTCAGAGTGAACACAGTGGTAATCTTCTCCACAAAAAGCATCCTGGTGGTCTGCAGCCCAGAAACCAGACAACAGTGAAAATGTCACACTTTGTTTTTATCAGTCCCAACATTTGTTTCCCTTGTGTCCTCTTAATACAACACGGTCTTTTCTTCTGACCTCTCATCACAGTTCGAAGCAAAATGTAAAGAATAGTTTAGAGAAATGTTTTAACTGTTGGTCACACAAAACAAAATTTCTGTCTTTTCTGATGTTTCAGAAACCTCAAATGATTTATTAGAACATAATGTGCACCTCACATCCCGTAAGAAATCTGCCTCACAGGTGATACAGATAAACACGCTACTTAGAAACATCATTATTTTTAATTAATAACAATATTATTTGCTGGCAATCATTCCCAAAAATACATGGGACCTCCTGCAGCACTGAGTCTCAATAAGCTCCTTTACATTGTATCGAGGGAATCGTAATAATTAGTGTTTCTCTTTTAAACCTCTGTGGAAACTTTCCAAACATGTGCAGCTCACTTGAGTTCAGTTCACACGCCTGCAGGACACGATGGACTCACCTGATTCACAGTCTATCAGCTCCAGAGAGTCCAGAGCCACTGTGTCGCCGCCCTCCCGCAGAGAGGAAGTGTAGAGCAGGGTCACCTCGAAGGGCTCGTCCACCTGGCCAATCACAGTCTCCGCAACCACCCACTCAGCCCTGGATCAGCCAATCACAGGGAAGAATACTACAACGTGCTCTGTAGGGAATTCACAACTTCCTTGGTTTTAAATAAATATTCTGGATTCAAAAACCGGTCTTGTAATGTCGTATATGTAACATGTTATTGCTGCGCGCATGCTTCATGTTGTTGTAGTCACCTGCTGTCAATAACCGAGCAAACACGGTTAATAACATTAGGTAATGTCATTAGCAAATATAAAAAAATAAAAGGTTATGATGCAGGTAAGATGCAGTTCTCTGAACCTCAAGTTGTTTATCATGACATTCCTGTTTTACTGCATCATCATATGTCTGGTGAAAAACTTCTTATATGTTTTCAATGAGTAAAACCTGGGTGAAAAAAATCCAAGTGTTCCTCTGCTTGAAAAGGTTATTTGAGGAAATTTCCATTTATACTTTAACATTTTTTAAGCCTTCCTCAAATCCACTGGAACATATTATACAAAGTCACCTCCCAGGGGCAAAGTGTTGGTCGCATCTGAAATGGAAATGTGAAAATGTAGCCTCCAGAAAATAGAGGAACTTGTCAACGAGTCGTCTGGTGAGGTCTTTAAATTGATCACAAACTAAATAAAATACATTTGAAGATAATAATCAACGCTATTGTCAAACTAAACTGTAACATATAATCATGACAATTTGCATATCACAGTCTGAACATGTGTCAACATTGATTCCATTGACACCTGGTGTTGTAATGCATTTAGTATCCAGATCATTATCTAGATATGATCTTGACCTGATCACATTTACACCTGGTACTAATATGTGTCTGCAGTGATCTGATCGCTCTGTTCAGCTCATGTCACATCTGCCTCTCATTTGCTCTAAAAGAAGACAGAAGAAGAACAGAGGAAGACTCAATTGGACTTGTCCTCCCTCCATCCACAGTCTTGAATAATAGGAGCAATGAGAATAGGTCTGGTGTGTGTATGTACTGCCTAAATACTGCTGAACCAACAATGCAATTACTTTTACACTTGTGTTCAGTGTGTTCACAATGTTTTGTTTAAATTCTTTAAACACTGATACACCTCTCCATTTATGTTAGACACTGTCTCTCATGAATGTTGTAAAAATTGTTCATCTGCTCTGTGACCAGTGGCTTTTATTGCACATCTGTTTGCCTGCATGGCAGAGATCCCTCCCATGTGACTCTCTGAGGTTTCTATGTTCTTTTTTCTTCTTCTTCTTTTATGTTTTTTAAAGTCCATCCATACACACTCCTACTTTTTATCACACATTACCACCACTGGTCAGAAGCATCCAACATAACACTGGTGCAGTTGTTACATGTACAATATGTGTGTCCTCAGGCTCATGCAGGACCCACAAAAGCTCATCAGCTCATCTTTCCACTGCACTGCTCATGGCCAAGATCTTAATAAACAGCATATTGCCTCTGTCTCTTTGTTATTTTGTTTTTTTCACACCTGTCACATTCGATCTTTCATGCCACAACTTTCTCAAGCTGTGAAACAACTGCTGTGCTTATGCAGTCAGTGGATGAATAACAACTATTTTGTTTAATATCTGGTTTAAATGGAGGAAACTCTGTCTTTCTGTCTGCCTGTCTGTCTGTCCTTCTGCCTACGTCCGTCTGCCTGTGTCTGTCCATCTGTCTGCCTGTGTCTGTCTGTCTGTCTGCCTGTGTCTGTCTGTCTGTCTGTCCTTCTGACCGTCTGCCTGCATGCCTGCCTGCCTGCCTGTCTGCCTGCCTGCCTGTCTGTCTGTCTGTCTGTCTGTCTGTCTGTCTATCCTTCTGACCGTCTGTCTGTCTTTCTGTCTGTGTCTGTCTGTCCTTCTGACCATCTGTCCGTCTGTCTGTCCTTCAGACTGTCTGTCTGTCTCTTTCCTTTGAGTTTTTTCAACCATCACTAATGTGAGCATCTCTAAAGTTGGTGATGTTACCATGGTAACCAACCACTCTAGATGATCACCGATGACATCATTAAAGGTCAAGCTCCAGCTAGACAACCACTGCCGTAGTTTTTACTTTTTTTCTTTAATCTCAGAATGTCCCCTTGAATATGTGAAGGCATCTTCACTGAGCTTCAATCCACATGTTACACACCCTCCTCTGAGTGCAGCTCTGAAAACATCACATGTGCTGTCACAGCCAGAAAAATGAAAATAACAGAGACAATCCAAAGAGCCATTTCCAAGATCACCAAGCCTGTTTTGCAGGGAAAATTATTGATTAGAGCAGCGGTTGACTTCTGAGAAAAGTCAATAATAGGTGAAATTAGACAAACACACACAGAGAAGATGTGGCACACTAGAAAATATGCTTTAAAAGGACAGTGTGCTCTGGTTGGTATGAGATGAATAGGTGTTTGTCTCATAATGGAATAGCTCAGTCCATTACTGCACAGAAGCTAACAAAGCTGATTTATTTCCTGAGTCTGCATCCAGAAGCATGAGTGCTTTTAGCTGCTCTCAAGACAACTGCACTTTTAGATCAATGGGAAATAATGTCCCCATTGTCCAAACAATACACGGGAGCTGCTGTCCCCATACTCCTAATTCTATAGTTCTGTCCCACATCTAAGAAAAAGATTATCTAACTTTAGTGTCTCATGAGTAAAATGTATTGCTTTCTGTGCCCTTGCACTGTCCTGTGTCACCTTCCACTGCAGAAAATCTAAGCTCCCTTTTATTCTTTTTACAGGCTGGACCTCAACTTGACAAGCACTTCAATCAGACGAGATGCAGGGTTTTGCTTTTTGACGCTAATTAAATGGACATGCTGTGCTGCATAAATCATGAGAGGATTATTCTGCACAAGCAACAGTGCAGAAGCAGCTTGTTCTCGAGTGTGTTCGCTGACCTGCGGCCATCTCGACGCTCGTGGTTGAGGACAACCGAGTGGACAGGTACGTCTGACAGAACTGGTTGGATCAGCAGTGTCAGGTTCCCCGAGGCTGGATGGGACTCATACAGAGCCACGTGCAGGGTGCAGTGCTTGTTGCTTCCTGGCAAGACCGGGCTGGTTAAGTGGTACTCGCTTCTCCCAGAGGCTTCAGCAGTCGAGGAGGATTTTAGGAGCAGGAAGTGCCCTTGAGTAATAAAGCAGAGGAAACATTTCGTGTTTGACAGTTTAATTGCAGCCCCAAGGTGCCATAAATCATTTTACAAATTCCCACAGGTGCCAATATTTTTGGTTCAGCAGAAAATGTTTACATGCTGAAATGCTTAAAAATTAGGTTTTCATAACATTTATTATTACAGCGTCTATTTTCACCGTCTGTCCGAGCTCTGCTTAAGCTTTGGATCCACTTCCCAAAAAGCTCTGTCTGCCCTGATTGGTCAGATACATTGCATGTGCCACACATAGACTGTATATAAAGGTGCCACACCCCTTTCCCAGAGGTTTCCTGATTAGCTCTATTCACACTGTAGCCATGGCAACTATGATGTTGGTACTGCCTAACCGATTTGAGAGCGTTACATGTAATCGTAGACTATATATAAGATGTGCCCATGAAGTCAGGATCGCCCCCTGGTGGCTGGCTGCAGTGTAGCTCATAAAGCCTGCCTCCTCCATATTAACGGATGGGACTTGGGCCAAATTAAAAAGTCTAAGTGCACATTAAATAAATGTTTTCAAATAATGTTTTCTGTAATTTTAGGTAGTTCTTATCAAACTGATGTTCATGTTTCTGATCAGTTCATGATACCTTCAGAAACAATGTTTTCTGTGGGAGAGAAGGACCTTTGCTGAAGACTTTCTAACTTAGTGACAATTTACATGCACAAAAATGATATACAAAACACAAAAGGAAAAAAAGACAACCTGAAAAACAAAATATGGAAACTTGTGTTGACTGTCAGATTTTGCTGAAGTATACACCAAACACAACTCAACATAAATGTCGATGGAGAAGTAAATATGGCCCTGTTCAGACCTGGTTTTAACATCCGTGGTCAGCTCTAAATTTAAAATCCAGTCACACATTCGGATGTGTTCTGAGACGCATGTCGCCACATTCCTTAAGCACGAAGGAACAAAGCAATTGAAAACGTGTTCGGGGCTACACTGAAGAACCGACTCAGCTGACTTCCTCTGAACTGCCACAGTTTCATAATGAACTGATGTATTTTTATGCTTCTCAGAGTTTCACATACAGTAACTTATTTTTAGCCACCACGATATCAACATTGACCTCCACATATTGATTTTCGACTTTTTTTTTCTTCAAAAGAGTAAAATCCTATTTCACAGTAGAGCTGAACGAGGCATATTGATTCGCTCAGCCCGTCCTGACTCCGCTCTGTCTCTCTCTCACACCGACACACAAACACGATGACAACCAACACATCTGTCATAGTCAGTTGGCTAGAAACAGCATCATTTGATCTTCACACAATGGGATGACATACATGTTTTTTTGGTTATAGAACAGAGAAGTGAGATCCGATCACATGTGGTCATTAGAGATGCATTCTGATGTCAGGTGTGAGCTCACGCACTCAGAGCTGGATCCCTTGAGGTAGATGTTAACACCAGTTCTGAACAGGTACGACTGTATGTTTATCAGACAAGAAGAAATCAGCCTGGAGCTCTCACTGAGTCACCGGCTCTTACCGTCAGAGCTTCCCTCGGAGTGGTCAGTCGCGGGCATCATCCCAACCTGTGCCCTTTCTGGTTGCTGTGGCGACACCACTGACCAGTCACTTTGCTCGCTGTGATTTGATAAAGTCCAAAGGCAGAGTGACTCAAAATCACAGGAGGTAACTGCAGGACAAAAAGACCAAGGTGCAGCTTGTAACTCAGTGTTTGCTGGTTAGTGTGGGATTTTCAACAGTGATATTGAACAATAATTTTCCAAACTTTTTCAAACTGCACAAGGAGCAAAAGGATATAGAAAATGATGCATATATCTTTACCTTCACACAGCATATTACCATATTTCATCCATATTTTAATCAAATGTGTCTGCTGTAAGATGTTTTGATTAATAAAAACTCATTTATTACAAAAAATCAATGTGGAATTTTCAATCATGGGTGTGACTCACACTTCACAACCTCCCTCTCTATCGTCGTACTTCATTAACATTTTGATGGTTCAAAGTTTCACATGCTAGCCTCTTTGTTATTATGTTTGTATGTTTACTTGCTGGTTTAAAGTCATGGCGTAATATGCTAAAATATTTCTGATTTAAAAAATTTGCCAGAGGACTTGTCTTGTCAAAATAAACTGAGACAGTCTCCAAATCTGGCCCTATCCATCAACACACCCAAAACTCAACTGCACTGGTTACACAGACATGCCACATGCTTTCCAGTTATAGTTAGAATGTGTTGTTGTAGGGGGAAAAAAACATCATCACGTTGCTAAATTAAGATTTCAATAGTGGAGTCAGAGACTAATCATATCTTTGGCTCATGGTCCAAATGTCCACTAAATTTAACTGATATCCAAATTGTGTTGAAGAGTCCAACAGACAGAGTCTTTGTAAATTTGTAATGATTGTGTGAGTGTCCGTGTTGTTGGGGGTTGATGAACAGGATTAGAAAGGAGGAGGCGAGCAAGACGTCATGTGATGAGGAGAGGAAACTGCAAATATAGCTAATATTGCAAACAGACATATGAATCCCTCTGGGGATATAGGACAGAAATAGATGAGTCATTAATTCATCATTCATCATTTCTTTCTTTCTTTCGGGTTGCTTTTGTTTTTTTTGTTTGGTGCCAAAGATTTTTCCTGGGGTTAGCATGTTGCTTGTTTGCTGCTTTGTTCTTCAGATTTCTAAATAAATGCAATGCTGACCTCTAAGCAGACTCAAGGCACTTATTTGGAGTTTGTGTGCACGCAGCTCTTACTTGGGCTGTCATCTTCAGAGTTCAGATGACGAGGGAACATCTGGTCGGAGTTCTCCTCCTGGAATCTGTCCAACAGTGCTTGAGAGGTGCTGCTGACTGACGACAGACAGAAAAAACACAGTGTTTAAAATACTTGTTTTGTTTACGATGGAATAAGGTTTAATGGTGTAGAAACCACAATACAAACATATGAAATCTCATATCAGTATACAGAGAGCCTGAAGCTCGATACCAGCCTGTTTTTTTAATTATCACTACAACAGATGTGAGTCAGGACAACATACTTATTATCTACCTTTTGTATCAGATATTCAAATTTCAATGTCCTCTAGTTTCACAAGAATATTTTGGTCCAATCATGATTGAGCGATCATGTCCGCAGTAAAAGTTAGTGCAGTATAATTAGGTCAATATAGATAATAACACACACCCATGCTAAATTCAATTAATCTGCACCCAATTTTACACATTCATAGAAACCAGTCTCCTTAATATTATAGACTTTTGTTTTTATCTAAATCCATGAATTACTCTCTGGAAAATCAATGACAATGTAAAAAAACAACATCTCACAATGTTATAGAAAGAGTAAAAAAGCCCTTCATCTGAATCCGCACCAGCATTTATTACGTTCTTCCCTGACTCACATTCTTCCACCAAGTTTTTGTGTAATTATGTTCACAAACATAAAAACCAGCAAACGAACAAACCTACAGACAGGGGTGAAACTTAAAGCTGAGAAAAAACAATTGATATCTAAACTGATCAGTTAATTTGAAGAATTGTTACCTAGTAGCAAGTCCTACTGCACATACTTCATGTATAATGTATCTCACAGTCTGTGATCACCCCAGTCAACCTGTATGAGTTATTGTTGCTGTTCCCTCTGAAAACACGACAATGTTGTGTTTTGTAGAAGAAACAAAGAAGAGCCTGGGTGGTGCTCAGACCAGAGCAGCTTAATTCCAACTAGTGTGCTTGTTCAGTGTATGGCTGTTTGAACCAAAGCTGACATGGGGAGAAAAAAGGAACACAGCCGGCAGGTGGTGGAGACTCTGCCAAGGGCTGGGCTGATAGGACAGATCATTGTCTGTCCTATCAGCCCAGGGACGGACGCGACTGTCCTCAGGAAATCTGTGCTTGCAGGTAATTATGAACTATAATTGCAATCAATAGTCTGTTCTCGTGTGGAACTAATAGTCTGTGCTGTTTCTTTTTATCCATGACACGTACACAACATTAAGCATGTTTTTATCATCATTACCCGCATGATGAGAAACTCCTAAGATCTATTCCTAACATCTAAGTAGATTTGCGCCTAAACTAAACCAAACATGACCATTCCATAAGATTAACCATGTGATAATTCTAGGATGACAAAGGTGTCTTCGATTATATTTTGTGCTCTTCTACGGGGTGGATTATCGTAACCACAACGACAAGGTCTAGCACTTCTTCTGGTCATATTCAAGGCATAAGTGACCAATACTGTTGTTTACTGGCAGACTTGCTGGATAGACTGTCGAGTCTAACCCTGCTGGGTGTACGCTGCTTCAATTCTAACAGGAATTAGGGTCAAATGTGATGCAGTGTGGAAGTTGTTTAAAGCCTCAATTAAACAAATCACACAATTTCCACTGCACCATCCCCATTTTTTGTAGTTTTCTGTTTTTTTAACTCACTAGAATAAAATCCCTGAAATCAGTGTCTGTTAAGTTTAGACGAGAAGACCAACATTCAGGCATGGACGCTTAGACTGGTGAATGACAATTTAATGAAAAAGAATCAAAATAGGCTTACGGTCTCCTGTTGCAGGCAAACACCAAAGAAACTGGTTAAATACATGAATGAAAACCGAAGCTAGACTCGAGGGAAACCCCAGTGTGACAGACAAATTGACAAAGACAAAAGGAAACACAGAGGGAGGGATAACTGAACACAGATGAAACACATGAGGACAGGTGCAGACCATCAAATGGGCCCGAAATAGGACAAAAACAGGAAGTTAAGCATGAGAGACACACAAGCTTCAAAATAAAACAGGAAACGTGGAACGCAAAGTGCAAACAATTGAACACAGAATACAAATCCAAACACAAAGTAAATGTCCATTACATACAAAGTCCATACAAGAGAAAATCTTGAGGTTCCTTTTCACCATGTATTCACTGCAGCGAGCTTCATGAGCAGCACAAATGCTTTGTGGACTTTTCTTTCCCCAGAATTTGTTTCTACAGGAACATGGTGACCTAAATCTGTAGTTGGTCTGTGATGTCTGCAGCCTGAGAGGAACAGGAGGATCTGCAGATGCTGCTCTGGGCTCCAACTTGACTAAGAGTTTATGGCTTGTAGCTTGTGATCCAGGAGAGGCTGTTTTTGTGCATAGCTGGGGTTTGAAATAAATGAAATGCTCACAGTGACAATGACAGCATACTTGGCTGGTACATTTGCCATGTTCGCCATCTTAGATTGGCTTGATATCATTTTTTAATTTTCCCTAAACTCAACTGATGCCAAACGGAATGTGATTCATTTTGTAAGTATTTAAACCAAACTATTGGAAAAAACTAACAATCTAAATTTTGTTGCGAGATGAAAAGTTAAGAAAATATGTAACATGTAAACATAAGTGCACATCTTTTCTGCATTGTTTTTGGTTTTTTTAAAAATGTCGGTAAACATAAACGTCAATACTGACATTAGAGGCTCATATCGGCTGTTTTTTATTGACCAACCAATACAGAAGGTCCAATTCATTTAATAAAATGTGCAGATTCGTCAGACCTCTCCATACTAGTGGCAGCCATGTTAGTTGTGCTTCTCTCTCATTGTATCACACCACTATAACAACCAGTTTAATCATAATGTGTGACCTGATGAACTGATATATGACAATATAAAGGTAGGAAATAGCACTAGCATAGCACCCATCAGCAAGAGATGTGTGAACTGCAGAGTTAAACCAGAAATAGGATCAAACGTCACACAAACAACCAGCAGACAACAGTGTTATTTTGGAGAAAGTCTCTGGACATGGAGGAGAGAGGGACGCTACACGTGACACGACATTCAACATAACTGGTGTGACGGCGAGACAATGACAGAGTTAATCATATCTCAGTGAGTGGTCTCAACCTAACCTCTGCAATAGCCTCCGAACAGTGACACAGCTGTTCCGCCATGCCTGGAAGGCGAGGTCAAACAGGTCAAGCAGGAAAAATTGAATTATTAAAAGGACAGTTTATTAAAAGCAGTTGGTGATGATAATGACGGGAGGGTTAGCAGGGTCATGTAGTTGAATGGCAGCACTGCTATTCATCGGTAATTATGGAATAAAAGCAGCTATGATTAGATTCCTGTGCGCAGAAAACCAGAAAAATTAATAAGCTAAAAAAAAGAGTGGGATTTATCGAGAGGGATTTCCCCTAAACTTCCAACTTCCTTTCACTTCCTCCAACTTTTATTTTTTTGTCTAGTCTGGATTGACTTTCTGAAAGATGAGGGGATAAAATGAAGACAGTCTTTTATGAAAAACAGAGGATGGAAAAAGAATGATCTGCCTTATTATTAGTCATCAGAGCAGCTAACTACTTTGATGACAATCCAGGATACTGGCTGTGCTGTTGGAGGACCACAGACTTTGAACATAGACACTTTTGAATGCTGTCAGTTCTGTCGAGTGAGAAGACTCGGGCTGGTTTCTGAGGGCAAAGACTGTATCAAGGTATCTGCTGTAGAGGCTGAAAGTGGCTTTGTGATGAAGGCTGCAGATCCTGAGTAGCTAAGAAAAGTTACGTCATCTGATGTTGTTCTACAAAAGAAAAGGCTGACCTGTCTCCTCTGCTCCTCATCTCCCAGCTACCTCGTGCTGTCGCCTTTTTCCCCGTGGAGGATTTAGTTCACAGAGCGGTGATACGTGTGACAGCAGAGGAATCTGGGCCTGTTTGCAAAGCCGTATAAAGTGTTGTTGTGTGAATATTGGCTGCTTGTCAGGTCAAATAACCCCGAAACACTGCAGCGTCAGAAGGTCTCAGATCAGTATTATAATGACAAGGCTGTGCATTTTACACTTTGGCTAACCCGAACTGAAAATGTGCTATTTTTGCATTAGTTTTGGCATTTGAAAAGAAACACTCCATCTCCAAGTTCTTTATACTGAGTTGTCGTGTGCTGAGAGTGAAGCTTCATCTCTCTCCAACTGCTTAACGAAATCCTGATCCCCCTCAAATCCCTCATCATTCCCTCCAAGGTCTCTTCCCTCATTCTCACCGGTAAGGCACACAAAGTCAGCCGAACTGATATGTAGATCTAGAGCTGTGATCTAAAACAAAGAAACTATGTAGCATCAAGTGTGAAGGCAGATGGCTTAGAGGGAGATAAAGTGGCAAGCTAAAAAGAGAGGAGCTTCATATTTTCAATACGCATAGGGTGGCTTCAGCAAAAGTGGGACACATAGCTTTACTTGGCCTGAAAACCATCCGTACATATGCAAACATACATACATCCATACATAGCTCCATACATACATAGATCCATCACACACACACATATATATATATATATATATATATATATATATATATATATATATATATATGTGCATGGCGTCTAGGCTCCGACTTAATCACTCCCCTGATATGATTACACCGATATGATTGGAGTGACGAGCAAATACTTGAAACCCCTGTCGTAGCCTACAGGTGGAGGCTGGGGTGGGGGAGGGGCTGAAGTGAGACTGGTAGTGATACTGCAGAAGCAGTGCAAGCAAAGGGGTCGATGGGAAATTTCTCTCTCCTAAATAAGCCGCCTAATAAGGTGGGTGTGCATAATAGATGATTGTGGAGAAAGAGGTATGTCACATGATGTGTGTCACATGATGTGTGTCACATGATGTGTGTCACATGATTAGAGCAGCGCAGCTCGAGTTGGCTGCCTGAACTAGCTCGCAGGGTTCGCTCCACTAATACCGAATCTCCATATCGAATCATCTAAAAGAATTTGAAGTGATTCAAGTGTTGTCTTAAAATACACTGTAGTTCAGTGTCCCACATTAACAGACCAGCTCTCCCATTAAATCTGAATATCCTGAATAAACTTTATATTAACACATTGAATCATTTCACAAAGACATGAATATTATGAGTGAATATTTATTAAAGTTCTTGACCCAGGTCATTTGCCATAAAGAGGTCCAAACCCACTCTAATACAAGCACTCTGTGGCTGCCATAGAACAAAATGGACAGAATGTGACTGATCTATAGTGCCCATTATAAATCAGAGCAGAAGACACTTCCATGAAGCTTATTCACTTCAAGTAGCTAATGATGGAGCCAACACCTGTGAAGTTATGCCCCTGTTAACATAATCTAGTCAGAGTGTTTGCGCCTTTGAAATCACTTGAAAGTGAACAGTTATGAGCACGATCACGTGTCTCCGAGAGAGGAGCGAGATCAAAGCAGATAAACAGGTGGGTCTTAATGTTGTGGCTGTCACTTAATGAAATCCGTAGCAGATGTATATTTAATCAGGTGTCATAGAAAAGGCTGGGAAAGCTTCCAGCTCAGGAACAACTTGTTATAACAGAGGATGAGGGCCATGTTTTCTAAGGAGACAGATGGTGCAACAGTGACATCGACTACCTTTACATGGAAGGGAATTTTCCTACCGATCGTCTGAGTAAGACATTATTTTGATTATGATTTCAAAATACAGCGAGAAGTCCAATAGGATGTTATAATGTGATTAAGATGTTTACATGTCTATAATGTGACATAGAACAGAATACTAAACATGTCTTAATTTGATTATCGTTATTCAGGAAATGCTGTTTACATTATAGTGTCTTATTCAGACTATTGTCTTAAACGTGCAATACTTAACTTCGGCCACTAGGGGTCTCTCAATCAAAACAACAACAAAAGACCTAGTTCGGTGAAGTCATGAAGCAGCGTGGGATCATGGGAGTTGTTTTCTTCACCAGGAGTGCAGAAGAAAATGTACCTGATGCAACTCAGTCACAAATCATGTTCACAGATGAGACAATGCATTAAAGTTGTATTCATGTTATGCAGACTAATAGTGATCCACTATGAGCGGTGTGTTTGTCCTTTGCCAAAGGTCGTTTGCCCCAGAAGTTACAGCAGAGACCGGCAAAGCCACTGGTAAAGCAGATTTGACCCAATTAAAAGGCAACTGAAATGAACTGAATGAATAAAATGTGGGTGTGAACATTGTAAAAAAATTTGATAATTGAAGTGTTCTATCTTATTAATTTGGTTATTATCAGAATTTTAATTTCCATATAAACAAAGTCACTGAGGTGAAAGTGGTAAAAGTGGCTGTGAAAGTGCTGCCATCCATCTTTGCAATTTACTGGGGCTACTGAGGTAAGAGGAGCACATACAGTGAGAGTACATGTTGCACCTTTAGTGCAGTGACTCATGTTTGTGAAGCACATTGTTAAGAGGTGTTGTGTTCATCCACAAGACAATTTACACACTGCGATTGTCAAGGAGAGGTGGTAGAATACCATATATAGACAATATATACTGTACACTATAATCAATTATGACTCAAGCTGCATTGGGGACAAGAAATAAAAGGTTGCAAAAATGTTTGAAATCCAGATCTGACACGTAATGTGCAGCTCAAAGTATTTTAATCTTCCTCCCTGAGCAGCATGTTTATACTGATGTATGATACATTATCAGTCAGAAATCATTCATGTGCGGGAGCTTCGACTGTAAAAACATTTGTTTAATGTTTTCAATTCAGGGTTTATTTTTTCTATTTCGTAACTAAACCTCAACGTTGAACTCTTAGTTGTTACTTTTCACATTCTGTCTCCGATCTACATGTCAAACACTGTGAAACACAGTTGTGCGCGAGTCTGTGCTCAGAGGCCCGTCCAGAATAAGCAAACACTGATATCACCTCCCAATACCTCCTCTGTTAAGCTCCAGATGCGCATCTGGAGACATTTGCACATACCAGCATGACTCTGAACCATAAATCTACTTTCTACTCTAATTTCATGTCAATCATCTGCAGGGTCATTAGGAAATAGAGGGATTAGACATGTGAAGGCAAACTCAAAGTCTTTCAAGATGCTCTGACTGGACTTGATATGCTCAGAGGTTTAACGTGGGCAGACAGAAGAGGAGCAGTAGCTGACCACCTTCATTACTAATTTAAGGTGTTCAAAGTGAAGGAAATGATCTGCCTTTGTTCAGGGCTCGGATCACAGTTGATGAAATGTATTGATGTGAAAATTGAGAAATAAAACACTTGAAGTCATTATACCGTTCATTACAGTCTGTTGGATGAAGAGGTAACATGTTGCAACTCGACGACGGTGTAGTAGAACATCAGAAATATTCTATCGCCCAGACCTGGAATTAACATCCATCCTGAGTGATTCAATCACAACTGGTCACCACTAAGTTTGAATGCACCCAGATGCATCCTGAGATCCTATCGCTCAGACCACATTCGGAGGTGGTCTGGGACAAATGTGGCCACATTGTTTTCGAGTGAATTTCGTGTGAATGCATCCTGGGCCCAAGTGAAGGACCACCTACTCAGCTGAGGAGCTCTGACACGCTACAGTTTCACAGTGAATCAAACATATTTTTACACTTATCACTGACCACCGCCATATCAACACTTACCAATACATAACGATTGATGCTATGAAGAAAGATTGTATCATTCTTAAATTGGTCAAATATTTCTTCAAAGCAGATCCGCACAAGATTCATTCAGCCCCTCCTGACTCCTCTCTCTCTCTCTCGCTCTACCGCTCTTGTGTACGACAATATTGTTTCTAAAAACCCAGAATTATCCGAGAAAATGTACAAGAACTTTAGCAAACAAGTGCTTTCAGTGAGATTACAGAATAAAAGCACCGTGAAATCGATCATCAACTTTCTGGTTTTATATTTAATCATTCTTTCAGAACGTCTCCATTGATATTCTACTCACTCTGACAGGCTGTTTAGAGAAAAGTGAAGAACTTTATATGAAAAGTGAGATCTCTAACGATGCTGCTGCAAGTGAAGACATATGACAACTGTAATCTCTTCAGAGCCACATTTTAGAACTGACGGGTTGCTGTGGAAAAAATCTGTTTCATATTATGCAATTAAACAATGTGCATCTGTGGGCTCATTATTAACTGCTTGAAGTGAATAAGCAGCATGGAAATACCTTGCCATCTTATGTCCATTATATCCAGAAAACCATTGTTCTTAAAAAAGGAAACTAAAGATGATTAATTATATTCATTCAGTCTTTCAGCTTAGTGTGAGTCTAAAAGGTCCATTATCTCCTTAAGAAGAGGCTTCATTATATCTTTTTATATAACATTACAAATGTGCGTGTCCGTGTCAAAACAGGGCAATTATCGCTGAGATGCTTCAACGTCTCTCACACTACTAAAGACCAATCATGTGCAGTGAATCAGGTCTTTGGTATTTCCAAAAGAATTAAGTCCAATAACTCAATATATGATTTAATTGGTTGCAGTTTGGCTTCAGTTAGCTGTAATATTGCGCTGGTATTCAGCTTCTTCTCAGACGTTCCTCTTTCAACAAAAACACACTGTGATTCTCACAACTCATGCCTGTTTTCCAAAAGAGAACATGTGATTTTTTTTTTTTTTTACCATAATCACAGATTGAATGTAAATGTCAAACTCAGGCAAAAACAAAACTGCCAAAATGGAAGAAGAACTGGTTATAATGACAAGCTCTCGAGTTCTGTGTTTGTCAACAAGCAGCTAAATCTCATCTCCAGCCAAATCCAACCCTCAATCAGATTGATTGAAATGGTGAGCTACCCTTCCTCCTCTGAGATCATATCTCAATCATGTGTGGTGTGAAAATGTTTCTCCAAAAGTGGTGCATGTTTGAGATTAGTGAAATGAGCATTGGTGTAGTTTCTATAACGAAGTGTGTGATGCATTCTCAAATTGATTAGGATTCTAAAACTCCTATTGTCTGATTGATTGAATACATTTTTGTTTGCCATGGAGGCAAAGATTTTGGTTAGGTAGTCCTCCATGTAGAAGAGCTGCCAGAAGACACACTGCTGACGTATTCTTCTTCTTCTTAACTCTAAACCTAATCTACTTGAGCGAGGAGTCAGAAACCTCAACACGTGACACGTTACTCTCTGTTGTACTGTTTTGTCTTTGTGCTTCCTCTGACATTTTCATTCCACAGGGTCAAGTTGTTCCTCATCACAAGGGACCTGTGAGATGTTAGAGGTTTCTTGTGTGAATCAAACTTCACTCCACCCTGTCACATACTGAAATGAAAAAAGTCTGAGGAAGATGTTTGCACAGATGATGAACTTGACAGAAACATTGAAAACAGATTCTGCTTATCGTTCCGACCTCTTAATTAATTTTCTGTGTGAGAAACAGAAGTGTGCCCACACATGTTTTCAGAGTAAAATCAACTGTTTTGGTATCTCTGAATCTGAACAAAGTGTAGAGACGCAGTGTGAACGAGGTATGCACGTGGCTCAGGAGTACATAAGCTCCACTGTTTAACCACCGAAAGAGCTGTGCCACGCCTCCCCACATGGTGCTAATAGGATATTTATCTTTAGAGGCAGATGTGCTGCTTGGTAAGGAAAACTGTTCAAATTCATGGCATTTCAGGAATTGAAGTCCATGTTTCTTGGAGCCCAACATAAAATCATAATTTTACAGGCGTTTATAATCGCTTTCTTCCTCTTTGCAATGACTTGAATGTCTTGTTGCAAGTTTCTAGCAGCGTAGATGCATACAATTTGTTTGACGTCATGTTTTGCGAATGACAGACACACATGTCAACATCAGTAAAATAAATTAATAAGGTCAGAGGCGTAATATTGGTTGGTCCGGACAATTCAAAAGAGGAATGATTTTGCTCACAACATAAAATAGTTGATAACAATTAACGTAAGGCCGCCCTACTTGACATTTTGAGTGGTAAACAAACATTTAATAAATAGTGTATGAAGCAAGCATTCATAAATGTTTATGTATGTGACCACACTGTAAAACAGATGCTATAAAATAACATTTGTATGTTGTAGCTGTTGTCAGTGGAGAAGTAGAGACAGAGATTTTCTGTCCTTGACAACATGACTGTGTCAAGCAAGAAAAATCTGGTCCTCCCCAATAAACACGGAGCTCACATTACAAACATGCCGTGTTAACCAAACAGCGGACAATATAACTGTGTGTGTAGAACACACCCCAAACCACTGACTATGATAAATTAAGTCCATAGAGTCAGATACGAAGCCTTACAGCACGTTGTGCGTGTCTTTGTGTGTGTGTGTGTGTGTGTGTGTGTACATGCTGATCTGGAGATTATGTCATTTGCATGTATAATAAATTCAACCTGCTACAACGCCTCAAAAGTGGTCCAACCAACAACCTGGGAAAGAACAGTTTAGAGTTTAGCAGCTTAACAGCCCATCATTTCCCAAAACAGAGCTCAAAGATATGTTTATGCCATAAACATAAAGGGAAAAAATGTCTTCAGGTAATGAGAAGCTCTAATCAAACATCACATGAGCCAGAAGGTTAAACAGAGCAAGCTAACCTGCTCTTGGTGTTTATCCTCGAGTCTGATTCTTAACTACACTAAAAGCTTCGTTCACTTCATTTAAATGAGAACTCAATTAGACGAAAGCTCGTCTGTCGTTTAGATTTCTGAAACACTCCCTCACAGGTGTCAACGGTTTTCACCTTCTGCTCTGCACTAAAGGAACAGTCTGCTTTTTCTTCTTTCTTTTAGCTTTATGAGAAATTAAAAATGCCTAGTTTGTTCAAACCACGGTCAAAATAATAGACTGTACGTCTCCACTATCACCCACTATCCAGGAGTGAAGCCAAAATATCCTGGATATGAACGCTGCCATCTTGTGCATTTGAATCTGCGCAGTAGTAATCAAGGATCGAGTCATCCTTAGCAAGGTCCCAATGACACACACGCTCAACCAATCGTGAGTCAGTCTCAGCCTCATCCCTTTTTCACAGCATCAAGTAACTAATTAAAACCAAAGTTAGTGGGAAAACAAACTACCTCAAATGCCAGAAACCATCTTTTTAAACTTCTTCAATGTACATTGACTTTTTAGTTTGGTCCATGAAAACATTGAGGAGGCAAGAGTTATGATCTATACTGCAGCCAGCCACCAGGTGGCGATTGCAAAGCTTTGGCTTCACTTTAAGGGAACATTAATGTCATCCTTCTTTATATACAGTCTATACCCAAATTCTAAAGATATTCCATTTATAAGTTTCATGTGACCAGCTGGACCCTGTGCATGTATGTAAACAAAAGATTAAGAAATCATCAGCACTTATTTCTCTCAATCAAATGGTTCACTGATCAACTACTAAAGTATTTTCACCTCTATTGTTCAGTAATCTCCTACACCAGTAATTCACCCGTACAATACAATAGAAAATAAAGTTGTTATTCTCAAGTGTCCTGCTGCTGGTTAAACATCAACACAGACAAACAAAGATGAAATGTCATCATCCTCCTAATTCTTAGAAATACAACCAGTGTTTCATTCTTCATTCCTGCAGAAACATCATCACACATTTGTCGTTGATTAAATCACAGAAAAAACTGACCTTCAATCTGCTCTTTCCTCCAGCAGCATTGCTCACCAAGCAGACTCATTTCACCTGACGAAAGCCAGCGTTTAGGAACTGACAGACCGGCACAATCCCTGCTTTAATATGCTCAAGATAATTGTCTCCCAAAAGGTGGTTTTGCAATGAGCTAAATCTCACTGATCATATACAACTAGGAGTCAAAAATTTTCATCATTTACCGTCACTTTCTCTCGCATATATTTGAAACACTGTGGTCTACCAAAGTCTGGAGCTGATTATCTGCATGGTCATGGAGCTTCAGGTGCCAAAGATTAATTTGAAAAACTCACCAGCAACAACTTTTTCCAGAGTAAACACCCACAGGATTTTTGTCTGTGTAGTTAACTCTGTTCTTAAAGAGAAGATTGAAGTGAGCAAACACACAAATCTCAACAAACAGTCAGTCTGGTTTTCATCTATTGTTGTTGTTTCTGTAATAACTAAGATTACATAAAGGCACAGATAAAATCTTTCAACCAACAGACCACCTGCACTTTTACTTTTATTTTACAAGTGGAAATGAGGTGGTAGCAAAGAGAACAGATTAAGTTTTTATTCTATTTCATTGTTTTATCTGTAAAAAAAAAAAGGTTTGTTGTGCAATTGTTTTTTTTTTTTTATCAACAGCAATTCAACAAACGTCCAATATATATCAAACAGCCAACCAACCACACACCTACCCAACAACATCAGTTACGGCCATAAACTAAACCATTACACATTTTCGGTTTCTTCCTGACTTACACTCTAACCTCTCCCTTTTGTTTTGAATTCCTAACGAGGCGCCAGCTCGATACCATGTTTCTCTTCATGTTGAAGAAGAAAACACCTTTAACATCATTAGACAGGTTGCCTGGACTCCTGGTTGCCATTGAACGTAAGTTACACAGCTGGATGCTCATCTGTGTGCTATGCAGCCAGTGGAGCGATGGCCCCGAGGCATGGCTTTGATCTGCCATCTTTCTCTCTCTTTTACCTGATGTAAAGACATCATTACATTTGTGTTACAGACTGATGCCGCTGGTGCTGGAGGTGGAAAGCCATAAACACAGAGACAGACATGATCCCAAAACATGAAGTCTGTCCTGAAAAGTCTGCCAGAGAAATTCTGGAGGGAGGCAGAACAAGGACATGAGTCATTTTCCAGGGAAAATAATTAAAAATATATACATAGATACAAGAGTGATTGAGTTTGCACCACTCGAAAAATGCTGAGCTGAGGGATCACATTCAGACAATTCACCAGCAAGACGGCTGACTATTGAAATATTTCATTGAAAGAGATATTTGATTCCCAACCACATTGAAGGCTTCGAATAATTTACATATTAACTCAGCTCCTCTCAGATCAAGGTATTCCACTTTTAACTAAGAAAAAAAATCCTGTTACTATTAATATAAAATTCAAACAGCAGAATTGATCTAACTTAATGTTGGTAACTAGTGGTAATAGAGCCTGTCAGTTTTCCCAAATATCAAGTTGAACAATTCTGACAAGACACAATTCATTCGCACACAGTCACACAAGGTAATTTTTGTTTTAAGGCAGTAGCATGGTACAAATACGACCATCAGCATCACCTTTGATCGTCACTTTGCCGTCTACGGTGTAGAACCTTAAACACTTCTACATGCCGCCTCTCACATGCCCATGTGTCGGGATTGTTCTGCTCAGGATCGGTCATGAGGGCATGAAATAGGTCAAGTTGACAGTGATCGCCCTCTACTGGATCAGGACAAAACTACTTAAAAACTACTTAAGATGGTCTCTCGAGCTTCTAGTATATTTTGAACACTACAGGTCGAATACAAACTTTTTCAGTCACGTTCAAATTTCATATAAAGCAGGTAACATATTTTTGACATTAATGAGCAAAGTAGAATTCTGCACCTTGTCTCTGCTCTATTTATAAATTTAGGGAAAAACGGACACCACTGCAACGAAATGTAAAAAAAAAGGAGTTGTTGAAAAAAAAAAAGTTGGACTATAAATACAATAAAAAGTGATTGAGTTATCTTGCGCATATGAAGCGTCTGGTGGGTGGGGCTCAGGACAGAGAGCCTCCATCCCAACTGTGTCTATTTCTGCGAATGAGACTCAACAATCAACTATTCTTGCAGTGCTCCCACCTTCTGCAGCTTCAATTGACATCGAACAAGACGTAAATACTGGAGATGATTTTGTGTTTGTCTGGAAACGTATCCACTGAGTTACATGAATCATTCCGGTACAGATGATAGTGTGCACTGTCAGTAACACAGATCAAACTCTGCTGATTAAGCACAGATCATCTTTTTTTCCTAAGATTCATAGAAACATCTGGGGACTGAGAGGTACAAAATAAAGACAGATGTTTAAGAGGGATCATTACAGCTACACGCACACACAAGCATGCACATACACACACACCATTAGGCCCCGCAATCATTACCTGAACCACTGACATAATATTTCATCTGGTTTTTGCTCTTTAGGGTTAAAAACAATCAATCTAAAAAGGCAAATAGTGAAAGCATAGAATAACAGGGTGGGATTGCATTTTTTAAATTCTTTCAAGATAACAAAAGCAAGGTAGAAATTATGGCACGAGAAAAGGAGCACTCTCTCTGAAAGACTAATGGCAAAGAACCATTTTTGGCCACGCTCCCCTCTGTACCATTTTAGAAGATGAAACTTGGCATCTGGCACAGCTGTAAGAGGAGGAGAGGCAGGAGGAGAGGCAGGAGAGAGCAGCGTGTCTGAAACAGTGATGTTAATCCCTCCAGTGTTTCTACTGTAAAACATCCAGCTGCAGCTCAAGGTAAACGTGGAGCCAGAAACAGAGCTGCCCACTTACTGTGACTGCAATGCATTTATGAGATCTTTAGATTTTATAAAAAGACTGCAGTCAAAGACAAGTGAGCTGAATAACCTCCACTTTTTGAAACACAACACTTACTTTATAATACACAAGCATCTTGCCAGCATCTTGCACTGCAGCAAAGACAAACATTATCGATTTTGCATAATGGATCAGATTGACTTCATTGGAAGATACGGCCAAATTCAAACAACACAAAATAATCACTCCATTTCAGGGGGGGATCCCAGGAGCAATCCCAGTTGACATTGGGCGAGAAACAAACAACCATTCACTCTCACTTTCAATTTAATCTCCACTAAACCTAACTGGCACAGAGCCGGAGAAAACCCATGGGCAGAGCATCAGTATTCAGGCCAATCAGATACAGACATACGATCTGATGTCAAAGCAAAAGACAAAAAGTGCTTATCTGATAAAGTGTCACAGCATCTGCACTAGCACTTCTGCACCTTCACCTGCACCATGAGCATGATTGTTAAGTGTATCACGAAGAGATCGTAGTGAGCGCTGTACAGATTCTCTGAGTTGACACGCCATCTCTTGTAAAATGTCTGAGGTTTCCTCACAGCTTCATTACCTGGTGGGAAAATGTACCCAACCCAGCCTCCCAATTGGCATTTACAGAATGTGTGCATTTCTTTCTTGTACTTTTGATAAAAATGGAAATGGATGATTTTGTTTACTGCAAACACACATTAACCCAAATTAGAAGTATGTATATATATGATTTCTAGAGGACTGGGTACTTACTATGGGAGAAATGCCCTTTTCTTGCTTCTTGGTTAAAACTGCTGCCTGCTGAATATGACTCAGAGAGCAGACGGAGGGAGGGAGTTCTGATTATAATATTGTGAGTTTTGGCTGAGCTCACCCTGTGTTTTCTTCTGTCACTGGGACTGACTGCAGTAAGAGCCACTAACTGATCCAGCCACTGTGGCTCCCAAAGCTTCAGAGGGGACAGTCCAAGGCACTCGCTCCTCCTGTGTCTGACATTTGGGAAAAGAAATAGAAGTGAAGCAAGCTATTCCCCAGCTTCTTACAGGCTCGTCACTCCTTGTTCGACGCATCAAGTGCAGATGAACGTCCGGCAGATACACGAGACCGTGAGTGCAAAGCATAATAGAGGGGAGAAGAGGAAGCCCTGAGTGAAACAGCACAAACTATATCGGGAAATATTTTCAAGAAAAACAGGCACCGATACCTGAAATCTCATTTGGCGATCAGAACAATCAAGTGATCCAAATCTAGCCTGGACATGTGAAAGGTGAATTAATGTGCTCCATGGGAACATTTAAAGCCAAATGGAGTCACAGTGATGCTAATAAGCGTGCTCTTGTGGATCCAAATAAGCTCATTATAATTTATATGCCCACATGACATGCCTCTGCTGGCCCTAAACACTCGCCCCATTCATATAACACAGTCTGATCAGTTCTGGTTGGTGAGGAGCACAAAATAAACACTTTTTTCTCCTGTTCGAATATAAAAACCACAAAAAGTGAATAGAAACAGAGCCTGAGAATCATTCAACCTTTTCAATGTGCTGATAACTGTCTTCACAGTAGTTTTTCTATGAAAACATCAACAAAGCACATCTGGATTAACCAGCCTCAACGATGCATCGCCTTGAATGTTTTTTAAAGAGAAATGTCAAAATCTCCCGAGTTGTTTGCTCCACAATAAACACTGTAACCAAACAGCACATGATATTCTGTAACTGGAAACCCACTGAGTATTTATGAGAACTGTTGCAAAGCTGGGGTCTCGCCAAGTGTTGTCGTGCTGCAGTGCAAATGAAGATAAATCCAAGTCCCTCAAGTGTGTTTCAGGAGAATATGACAGCTGGACTGGTGCTGTTTTTCACAGAGGGACATGAGAGCACCTTTGCATGAGAGAGAGAGAGAGAGAGCGAGAGAGAGAGAGAGAAAGAGAGAGAGCAATTGCATTTGCACAGGCACAAATCAAACTGCAACAGGCTCTGTCTAAGTACAGGAGCAAAGAGTCAACCCTGAGGTGATAGACTGGGCAGAAGCAGCTCATTTATTTCACACACTGTTGGCAAATCCATTCAACCATTTGGAGAAGAGGAATAAGTGATAAAAGGCAGATGAGGGAAAGTTGAAGTGTGGTTGTTAAAAGCCTCATTTTTCTCCAGAAAACACTGCATCGAGGTAAAAGTCACTAATTGAGGTAAAAGTCACTAATTCCACTCACCTATCAGAGTGACGATGGAGAGATACGTGAGTTGCTTTCTTAAATAATCCATGGCTCCTCAGAGAGTCCGCGTGGTGTTTGGCACCTTCAGGTCCTCATGGACGCGCTGGAGAAACAAACGCAACGCAACACAACTCCAGACGCACGGGACACACGCACCAAACACACTGATGCAAACACAGAGAGAGAGAGGGAGAGAGAGAGAGAGAGAGAGGCGCGCTCCTCCGGACAGTTGTTTCTCCAAGTTGCGCACTGTTACTCATTCCAGTGATGATGCTGATGCTGCTGCAGCTCCCGGTGACGACACTCCCCTCCACTCCCCCTTCCCTCCTCACTCTGAATTAGTCACCAGTCAGAACAGCTCTTCTTCCCCCTTTTTTTTTTACAGGCGTCACTCCGCCTGCTGTCAGGATGAGTCTTTTTTCAAATTCTCAGACATGAACTAAATTCCGGACATTATCCTGAATGCATTTCTAGAGGGTCCATATGTGAGAGTGCAAAGTGTTTGAGTCAGTTGACATTTTCTGGAACTTCACCCCTTTGTGAAATGTCAGAGAGAGAGTCCAATGTAAGGAGAAAGCAGGAGAATGTCCAGGAAATGTCCCAGAGAGAGCCCATGTGAGAATAACGCAGGACAATGTCTGGAACTGTCCTGTTTTGATGACGTTAATAACCTGTGACAGAGAAAAAAGAAAACAAACAATCCAAATATCTCAGGATGATAACAAGGTGACTTACATGTAGACGACACTGACGGAGAGGTGGATTAGAGACTCTGGTGACATGATTCCCACAGCAGATTTTACCTTTATGATCTGGCATCTGTGGCTTTTTCAGATACTCTTCTGTGGCGAAGGTGTCTGCACAGACAATTTCCTGTTGAGTTCAAGTCTGAACAAGGATTTTATGGATTTAAATTTTTTTTTTTTCATGGCGTCTTTTAGGACCTGAACATGCTCCAAAATCCACAAAGCCTCTTGATGCCATGTGCTCAATTCAACAGGAAATCCGCCATTTTGATGTGGCAAGTGCCTTGTTAGCGCCCCCTATGATTTTTAACAAAATAGCTGTCAGTTTACACTTCCCCCATGAAATTTGGTAGGCAGATATATCATCCTGACTTGATCCAACAGGAAGTCCACAATCTTTTATTTTGTGTGAAATGTCTATTCAATAATTGGGTCTATTCTCCAACAAACGTCCAACAGAGGGCAGTGTTCCTGGAGAGACCAAAGGTTATTTCATGGAAACAAAATAACTTGTTTTCAAGTAAAAGACGCTATAATCATACGATTTTGAGATATATTTCGTGTAATAAAAGACAAACTTGGGTAAATGATTTATTCATTATATTATATCAAAATGCACAATGGGCTGATTTACATCAAAGTAATCTTTTGTGTATAAGTTTGTAAAAAACACAGTAACTATGAGTGTCACATGAAAGTAGTGGGATTAAAGTGCAATTATCTTCAAGTAGTGTGTGTGAGTAACTTCCCACCACTGTTTGTAAAATTTACAATTTAAAGAAGTGGGATCAGATAATGTCTATATGCAGTAATCACCTGAGCAACACTATAAAAACAAAGTTTAATTGGTGCTGTTGTGTACTTCATCCATGTTTAGTTTAGTATATGTGTGATTCTGTCGGGTGTTTCCATTATGTTTATACATTACTATTATATAAAATGCTATTTAAAAGATTATAAAATCTGAATTGTTGTTAAACCTTCAATAATAATTTTATGAAGTCTAAACATATTGCAGAAATGATTTAATTAGCAAATGTTAAAATCTACATGAAGCAGAACTGCAGATGCTACCTCACTGCTTTTTTAAACAACACCTTTAGAACTAAAAGTTAACATAATTTAATTACTGAAATTTCTTTTTAATTTTCAGAGTTGATTTTAACATACTTTCTTTTCCTTTGTGCTATTAAAAGACACTTCTGATTCATTTCTACAATTGACTGCGGAAAGACGATCCAAAACAAGCTGACAGGTTTTCAAAAAAACAATATTTGTTCTGCTGCTTTTAATAAGATTATATACAATTTCATTCTCTTGCAGTTTTTTTTTAGAACATTTCTCTCAATTCACCTGCTGTGGATGGCTGAACCTTTATGTGCGTCAGACTTAAGATCATCTTTATGTTCATCTGTGAACCTGTCAGTCAATGTCAGTTTGGAGAAAATATTTCACATTGATGATGTATTGAGCTACAGCTAAAGTGAAATTTGCTGCAGAGTGGAAGGAAAATAGCTCCAGGATAAGACCATAAACCGATCAGAGGAGAGCAGTAACGTCTCCTTTAAAAATGTCACTGTTGTCAATGCAGTTTTATGCAGCATCAAAGGATATTTCATATTTTAAAGGGTTAGTCTCTCAGATCTCAACATTGTCAAAGAAACATGAAACCACCTGACCCCTGGCTATCATAGCCATTTGAACAACCCACCATGCAGAGGAGAAACAGTTGAAGTAGATAGGTGCAAAACTTAAGCCT
This sequence comes from Paralichthys olivaceus, assembly GCF_024713975.1. NCBI lineage: Eukaryota > Metazoa > Chordata > Actinopteri > Pleuronectiformes > Paralichthyidae > Paralichthys > Paralichthys olivaceus. Next base: position 14,200,414 of record NC_091104.1, on the reverse strand, counting down.
GTAGTTTCAGATATACACTGAAGTCCAGACATATCCCTGACAGAATAAATCTGTTTTCTATTACTGCTGTATTCAGCTTGTTCAGGACAGGAAATCAGTCATCAACGTCAGTGAGACAGGATGAAGTCAATGTTGCACAGGTAAACCAACAAATCAAAATAGTTTTAAGATATAATATTTGCCATAATCATTTATCATTAAAATTTAAAAATATTTTGTTGTTGTCTTTTAATTGCTTTGTACTCATGTCTTTACCTGTCTTAGCAACACACACAGCTAGCCAGTTAGCCAGTCTGCTGTTTTTCTCTCCACTGTTTGTGTTGGTCACTTATCAAACTAGATCTGTTGATATTGTTTGATTGAGAGACCCCTAGCAGCCGACGTTACATATTGTGTGTTTAGCATCCGCCCCCATCAGAATGACAAATACTTTATCGATTCCAGAAGAGATATTTTGTTTTTTGCAATTGCTCCAACTTTGGGAAATGATAACAAACATTTAGAAATGTAGAGAGTGTGTAAATATATCGACATTAGAGGTGCATTCCTGCAACATACATTTTCAACTTGATATTATTTGCATATTATGATAAAGATGGTAAATGATAAGCTCAAAGTCATGGCTAAGGTCATACTCGTGTCCCACTCTTAAAAACCCGCACATTTTAGATCTCCTACTGAAGAGCTGATCTCAAAGCCTGGGAAATGTAAAGACGGAAGAGCATCTCTAATGATCCCATGTGCTCTGAACTATTAAAAGATTTTAAAGACATTTTATATAAAGATAAAACCTATTTCCTGAAGTAGAATGACTTCCTGGTGACTCAGTCGACTTTACCTGGAACCATATGTCAGCTGTAAAGTGACAAACCTTTAATATTTTCTGCATTTTCCCCAGAAACAGCGGTTCCACTTGATATAGGCACATTCGTTAAATGTTCTTATACAATATTATCTGAGAGTGAAGCAATGCTAACTCTTTGTAAAATATTGAAACCATTTGTATTAATAACTAGGCCACAAACTGTAGTTAAATATACAGACAAGGGAATAAACTAGTTTAGAAACTTTCAAATGTAAAATGACAGATACATCTGTGAGTGGGAATAAAGGAGAGATCCCTGATTGGTGTGGTTTTCAGGTTATCTGAGATCAATCAGTGCTTAGTCTTATTCTCCAGAGACGTCTCTATCAAACCGACTGTTAAAGCTTCAGTCAGAGCTGACCAAAGAATAACCTCAGACATCCGCTGTTCTAAAAGAAGAACTCCTCGTGTTAGCAGTATAGAAGACAGTCGTAATTGCCTCTCAGCACCCAGCGTCTCCATACCTTGTTTAGATCTTTGAATCTGCATCCAACGTAAACACCACTGGACTTCTTTTCATGCTTCCAGCTTCACTGCTTTCATACAGAAGTGAAGCCTAACAAGGTTGAAAACTGGCCAAAGCTAATACACAAGCTCCCTCCTCTTCTCGTTAGAACAAATACGTATCAGATTTAGATATTCAGATCAATAAGACGGTTTCTACAGCAGTCAAGGAGGATATAATGCAGCTGCTTCTTCAAAAAGACTGAACACACGCAACAGCTCAGACTAGATCAAGGTGATGTTTGAACCTGTGATTTTCGTTTTTCCACTTTGGTCAAAAAAATTTAATTTGACAGCTATTGTTGGGGATGGCAAATGCACACAGCCTTAGTGAAGCTGTGTAAACCAAGTCAGAGTTAAACAAGTAAAAAGACCATCAACATTTTCTGGCAGAGAAAAAACAAAAACATAAAAATGTTATCCTGTCTTTTTTTTTTTTTTCGTCTCAATTTCTTAAGATGAAGAACCAGTTGCAGCAGGCAACACTATGGCAGTGTTTCAATGCAGTCTACTGGGATAATGTTATTAATATTAAGAAGATATTTATGAATTGAAAGAGAAGCTCCAAATGAAGAATTTCATCATCCACTGACATAGAGTAGGAGCTCATTAGCTTTCAGGTCCGTTCACAAACCACAAGGACGGTGGTTTAAACCCGGCTCCTCCAGTCCGTTGTGTCCTTTGACAAGATGCTGAACTCCCAAATTGCCCCTGACATTTGTAACAACAGTAAATGAATGGTGTGTAATAAATATACATGCTGTATATACTGTATAAGCGCTGCAGGAATGTGTGTGTGTGTGCAAGTGGATGAATGTGACTGGAAACGTTCTATCTAAATACAGATCTATATAAATATAATAATTTACAATTTCAGGAGCCAGGTATCTGCAACCAGAGAGTAGATTTTCAGTTGCCAGTGAGAATAAGCGATTCATTTCTGTAGGGCTACAACTTTTCATTATCTATTAATCCGCCACTTATTTTCTCATCTAATCATTTCTTATGGTCTTTAAAAAGTTGATAAATAGTGAGAAATTACACTCCACATTTTCCATACTCTGACAAACCATAGAAAATAATTTACACACATAAAAGATAAATGTTCTGATTTTCTGAAAATTTCTAGCGTATATATATACAGTATCACATTGTCATTCAAGGACAGATCCAGCCATAGTACGTTATTCTTTACTGTATAAAATCCATACATAAAATCCACACATAAATAAACAGACAGACATTACAGGGAAATCACACAAGAAACAAAGAAAGATCAACAAACCAGCAGGAGGAAAAAACACAGGGCCAGAAAAGGGGCACAATCCCAACAATAGAGCGCAAATAACTATAATAGACATATAACATTGACACCGAAGAGGGCACGACTCTAAGTGGCTCTGTGTCCTGGGGTTGTTGAGATGAATATCATCAATAATAATAAAAAACAAAACACTGTAGCAGCATGAAAACGTTCTCTTTACTCAAACAGAGCATCAGTGGAGATTCCCCCCACACAACAGTGAAACTCCCGTTTTTTTGGACAATTCAAGGGAACAAAGAGAGGCCTGTCCTTTTAGTTTAGCTGACACTAACCCATGAGAGATTTACAGCCAATGTCTCAGTCTTAAATACCCATGGAATACCCCCATGGTGCTGGACAGATCACAAACACTCGATAATAGAATGAAATCCAAATTGCAAAAAGTTACACAAGATTTATACACTGCTATGTCGTGATCATTTATTATAAGTAAAGAACAATTATATAAAGACCTTATATAAGGATATTTTCACAATCTAATGAAAAAATGCTTTCACACAGGCCAACATCAATACAGCGTGTGAGCAGTACACGATACCACACTTTGACTTTGTAGAAAAAACAAAAAACACATTGTTGTTGAGGCTGAGGCTCATGTTGTTTCTGTGGTTACCTTGGAAACAGACAAAACAGTTCCGAGCACTTCCAGCGCGGCTTCACTGACATAGGATAGCAGAATTAGTTCAAAAGTAAAAACAACTGTATCCAGAATTGCAAGTTTCAGTTTAACAAATCTGCATTTCTCTCTGGACCCGGTGGACCAGAACGTAACAGTGCCACTCACTTTGTGAAAAGGATTAACATGACACATGTCATCTGAACGTCTGATTGCAGGTCACTGCTACATTGCTCTCTCTTCAGTTCCACTTCATTAGGGCCAAACAACAGTGTTCAGTTTTGGCTTGTGACTTTAATATAATAATATGATAACTTTATATGTCTAGCACTTATCTAAACAAGGTTACAAAGTGCTTCACTTTGTAAAGTGTCTTTTCTGGTTTGGATCTTCCTGATCCTGTCTCCTCACTTGATCAATTGACTTTGATCATGTGAAAGTTGTTGGTCATTGTGACAAATACACAAAGAATTATCTCCCACTCTGCAGATTTTTTTATTTAGGTCATTGTTTCTGGGCCAACTAAAAAGCCTGGTGTTTTGACTCATTATCAGCTTTCATGTGTCATTTATTTGCTGAATAAGGCAGCTGTTTATTCTGAAGAAGGAGATCCCATAAACTCTCTGCATGCTATAGGTCCAGCACCAAGGCAATATAGTGACTAGCTGTCTGACTCTTAAATAACTCAATAATAATTTTCTCCCCAGCTTAAAGTTTCCTGCTTAGGACCATGGACTATATATAAAGACAGACAACGCCTCTCCACTTCCTCTCTCTATCCAGAATTGAAGCCAAAATATCCTGCATACGAAACTATGCCAGCTTGTGCATTTGGAGCCACAGTTTGTGGAGTAGCAATCTGGGCTGGATGACATTAGCGAGGTCCTGCTGATACATATGTTCCACCAATTGTGAGTCAATCAAAGTCAATCACAACGTATCACCAATTTTTTTTATTTTCAAATGATCAAAACAATGAGCTTAAATGACAGAAACCACCTTTGAGAAATGTTTATTTGAATTGTACTTGACTGTTTAGTTTGGGCCATGTCCCATCCACAAACATGGATGATGCAAGATTTATAACCTGTGCTGCAGCCAGCCAACAGGTGGCAATCAAGATGCTTTGGGGAGCAGCCATTTCCTTCATTGGGACGTTTGATGTCAGGCTGGATCTGTATCTGTATAAACACTATTTGATTGGTTATAACCTGTGCAGGCATATTTGCTTAAACACAATTGAAATGGTTGGTGGCACTGCAGCATGAAAAGTTAAGCTCTTATAGCCTTCTACCACAAACACTGCAACAGAACCACAATGCTCCGAACCAGTTCCTCATCTCAGGAGTTCTGAGTACGATGCTATGCAAATAACTGCATTTTTTACCAGTCTTAACTGTGAAGAGAAATTCTTAGAAAACTTCATAATTCTGAGTTTTATCAGAGTTCTTTCAGATGGAGCAGCTTTTTGTATCTGGAAGCTTTATGACTACTGTCTCTGGAGTGTTTATCTGGGGTCTCTGTCTGCACTGCACTAAACTCCAGTCTTATGTAGTCTTGAACTTATTTATTAAGAGAGATTTGTAAGGTCTCACTCCAACATCTGTTTGTGGTCTTTTACGCTCACTGTGAGGCCCATCAGGGGTCTTGTGCTCAGATCACTGAGATTACATACTGCAGGCATTTCAGGCTTTACCACCTACAACATGCATCCTGTCCTACATTTCTTACTACTGTAACAGTGCCTGAACTGAGGTCATCCAGGAGCGAGGGACCTAGCAGCCATCTCTCTCTCACCACGTTCCCCTGACTTTTGTTTGACTACGTATACAGCCTCTCAGGATGATCTCTAATCCAATCATGTAATTGAATTTCAAGAACCTCATTACTTTGAAACTCCTGCAGAAGTCACGCTTTGTCTCAGCTCATGACATTTCCTCCTCTGTGAATGCAGTCTGGTTTGTAGGCAGCAGGATGGGTGATGCAGGATGAGATGGAGAAATTATAAGTGAACTTCTTCATTCATTCATTCTTTGATTTGTTTCACTCATGGTAATGCACAACACCAGAAAAAGTACAAATAATGTGATTCACAATAAAATTAAATGTTACTTGGGTTGGGCTGTCAATTCTGTAAATTTGACATGAAAACGTGAGGAAAATAAAGAATCAATGTGCCATATAGCATAAATCCACATAAATGAACAAAGCTATAACCTAAAATCCTCACATTGTCAAATGTTTCTTTTATATAGGTTCTTTTAACAGATGGATATTAATGTGAACTTTTAAATCATTCTATCTTCTAAATTGAAGGCATACAATATAAAACAATTAAAAAGCAAATTGAAGATAGTGACAGCAATAGTGACAGATGAGAGAAGAGTAAAAACAATATAAAATAAACTATAACTATAAGATTATTAGAATAAATATAAGAATATAGGAGAAAGTAACTGACTAATCACCACACAGAACAACCAACAATAGATTCATTCAATCGTAGATAGATATTCGTCCAGCCACCCAACCCTAGTAGTGAATTCCACAGTGTGATGACTGCCACTGAAACTAATCTGCTTTAATGTTCTGTGCATAATGATAATTGAAATGGAATTTTCTTCTATGGTCCTCATCCTCTGAACCAAATGTAAACAACCTTTGTAAATTTCCTGGTACATAACTCAAACATTCTGTTGGTGTGCTCTCTGGAATCCACGCCATGAATAATTTTTCCTGCAACCTCAAAGATCTTTCCTGTAAGATTTGTCTGACAGCTTCACATCATGACAAACAAAAAAAAGTGATCCGATTGTGACCTGACTGTGTGAGAAGATGTTGTACACGTTAGTGTTTTTAAAGGTTGCTTTCACTTGTGTAAAAGTGAAAAAAAAAAGGCCAACAACTTGGGTTTGTGTTTTCATTTGAGACAAATGTACGCTGGCCTAGCGTGTGGCCCCAAAATATTCAGATTCAAATCTGTTTAGCCCAAAGAACAATGATGTGACAGGTTTTACTGGTTATTCCAAATAACTCCATGTTTGAACAAAATTTCTGGAAATGGTGCTTGACTTATCGGAAAGATCTGACCATTTGTTGCATTCGATCACTCGCCAATGTAACATAGAAACCCTGATTGAAACAGGCTTTTTCTGTTGACAGCCTTGGTTTCAAAACTCAGCCTGAAAAAACCCTTTTGACATTTTATTGTCTTCTGTGTAATATAGTTTTAAGTGTCTCACTCTTCATGTATGTCAAAGTTCTGGATCAACTGTATGTTTTGTGAAGCTGCACGTTTGAAATCTGCGGATTCATTTGACCACGTAACTATCTTGATCCTTTGAATGCAGCGCTGCACTCAGCTACATCTGGTTAATTTTATGTGGCATTAGGTGGAATATCAGTGCCAGACTTTCTACATTAAATCTGACTTGAGCTTTGCAAAATTACTTTCCACTAGTGCAGATCATTGTGCAGATTGCTTAAACATTTACTATTTATGAAGTTATTTCCATATTCAGCAACGTTTAGGCAGCTGATGACTAAGAACAGCTGCCCCAGAAAGACGATGAATCTGGGGAATTAGTTGTCATGTTGTATTATTGAGTTGATTTATTCCCTCTGTGCATATAAAAAAATTAATGTATATATATATTTCCTTTGTACGTGATCCACATGGTGATTTCTATCTTCTGTTTTGAAGAAATGTCATAAAAATAAATGGATGGCAAATTCAGGGGCTGAAACGACCAGGGATGACTTTTAAACCTGAAGTAAATTCTTGATTTATTGACGCATGTGTTTCCCATTCAGTTACCACAGGTTTTTTTCTTCGTCTAAAACAATTACAATAAACTAAACATCCCTGTATCCATCACTTTTAACTTCATTAGCTAACAGATAGACGCATTGACAGATGTTGTCATGCAGCGGTGAGCTTGTTGTTTACCCCTAGAGTCGTCAGGAAACAACTCGCTCTTGATGTCTAATCTAATAAATGTGAAATACAAAGCTGTCTGGGTCTATTAGGAAGAGCTTCTTCCATTTCTAGGTGGTGTGTGTGTGTGTGTGTGTGTGTGTGTGTGTGTGTGTGTGTGTGTGTGTGTGTGTGTGTGTGTGTGTGTCCTCTTATCTGGGGCCATCGAGACGTGTCTCCTAATTTACTGTGTCCCAGTCACTGTAAACAACTTTCCCCGTACCTCATAAACTTGTGCTGTTAAACAAAGTCCTCCTCAGAGATTTGACATTACAGCTAATGAACCAAAACGTATCTTATGTATCATCATCCTGTTACTCAACAAATGAAACCTGAACAACTCCTTTCATCTGTCTTTACCGGTTCTGTCTCACTGGCTCAAACTGTCGGACATGTTGACGTACTTAAGACCAAGAAGATCACATTCCTTGTCAGTGCAGCTTTGCACAGGAACCTCATCTAAGGCAATAAAGATCCTTCTTGAGTTGTGCACTTTTGCTCAAGGCCAGTTGAGTTAAACTCCTGTGGGGACATACTATCAGTGTGTGTGTGTGTGTGTTTGTGTGTGTGTGTGTGTGTGTGTGTGTGTGTGTGTGTGTGTGTGTGTGTGTGTGTTTTTTTGTGTGTGAGAGAGAGCGATTAAGGCAGATTTTGTAAAATGAAACTAAACAAAAAAATTACAATTCTCTGTACAATTGAGGTTCGTTTTGCTGCTGGAAATTTGGAAGCAGACATCACATCTTGGCGTGTGAGGTAAAATCTCTGGCTGGATTTAATTTCCTCCCCTGTGGCAAAACACCAATTCCTAAGGAAAAATTCTTAAATAGTTGGAAGTGCCATTGGAAGACCCTGATGCAGAACAAACAACATGGTTATGCACAAATGGAAAAATTTGGCGGAAAACGAGGTAGAGCAGAGGTAGAAGACTGTCTTCACCTTAACTCTGAAATAACCAATAGGAACCAATGTTATACAGTAAAACAAAGAGGATGACTCAGTAACAATATAACACAATAAGATGAACAGAACAAAAGGCTGTGTGCCATTTCAGAGACCAATTCCTTTAGAGGACACGGTCGACACAGGCCATAATGGAGGCAGCCTTACTAGACCACATAGACCACTAAAGCCAAACTGCAATGACATGTTCTGGTCTTCGTAGGATTTCCAAGATCTGCTTCACCAGCTCGACTTGTGCTGTCACCAAGGTTTCATTAGCAGTTCAGTTGAGTTGAAGCCTTTTTCTTTGAAAAACAGATGGTCATGGAAGCACAATGAATTCTGGGAGAGGTTGTCCAGAGAAGGATCCATCTGTTGGAGCTGCTCAGAGATGGAATTTGATGTTGGAGGATCCTTTGAAATGGGACGGCCGTGTTGTGCTGCAGCCGGTCTTTACTGTAAATGCAGCCTACGAAGGATGGGGCGCCTGAATTGGGACACAGGCATAGAGATAACAAAGAGAGGAAGGGTAAACTCAGAAAGTAGCTTCATACTTAAGACAGGCGTGAGGTTTAAATCTTGTCATCTGATTGTCAGTAAGAAAGCTAATTAGCCTAAAATCCTGAATGTTGAACTTTAAATAAGCTATTCTCCTCTTTCTTTCTTACAAGGCTGGAATGAACCACATAGTCTGTGTTCTACTGTTAATTAGTGGTCACGTCCAGGACCGCAATCACATATCTGGCTGCAGGCTCTTCCATGCTAATCAGTCTAACCACAACCTTCTGAGGAGTGAGAACAAGATGTTTCATAGCAGAAAGATGCAACAAAGTTTGATCACTCAGAGTAGCAATGGTCTTCTTCTTTTCTGCATTGAAATCAGTTAAGTCATATCTCTACACTCTGTGTATTCGTAGAGCCAGATAGAATCCCAGAGTTGGAAACAGCTCATATCTCCGTTTCTGTTAGATTTGAAGGTCTTGGCACAGACGTGAGCTGCATAAAGTAAAATAACTACGTGTATGTGAGTGGAATATACATTAAATTGCATGAGTACATTTATTACCTTTACTTAGACCACAGTCTCTACAAACAAAATAGTTTTTCCCAGCATAGCGTCCTCTGCAGAAATCCCCATGATAACAGTGTACAGGGAGGTGTTGACCTTTGAGCTCACAGGAAATAACAGGTCATCTGTTCCCATCAGATACTCTGATACCATATCCAAACCAGCAATTTAACAGAGGGGTCTGTTATCACAGACTAGCAGCTAACAATCTCCACTCAAATCCACTCATGATGTAAGAGCCATGAAGGTTACCATGTGTTTGCTGTAACTTCTTTTTGTTTCTGCACAAACCTCTGCAGTGTCACAGAAGTCAAGTGATTGTAGCAATAACTCTGACTACAAGTTGTTACCTGCCTGAGCCAGATGTAATATTGAGGCCGCTATAGAAGCAGCTGTCATAAAAGACAGAAAATAACAAACATATTAAAAATAATATGTTTTGACGCCCCGCATTACTGAGAGTGAAACATGTCTAGAGCAATTTCACACTTAAAACTTTTAGAGATTTGTTTGAGCATCATCTGTTAAAAGTTTCATTTCGGAGAGTAATTTCAGACATGTTTAGTTTAAATTGTTTGCACAGCTGTGAAAAGTGTTGGTTATAATTTCATGATCCAATTCAACATATTTCCAACCATGAACACAAAGAACAGGCTGATTTTATCTGTCTCAGGAATAGCAAAGCAGAAAGCAGCGTGAGACAGTGACTTACTGTGTAAAGCTGCACAAAGTTACTTCTCAAAATGTCTCGACACATTAAATTTATATTTGAAGAATATTTTTGAACATTAGGATATATTATTTATTTAAAAAATACATTTCTCTTTGAAAACTAATGATTCCTTTCATGTGTGAACCTGATCTCAGATGTGTACATTTGTAAGTGATCGGTCAAAAGAGATTTGAAGAATCTTTACTCTGATACTCGCTAAGCAACTCAGAAATACAATTACATTCTCAGCAAAGCAAATCTTTTTGTCTGTCATAAAAGAAAATAATATAGTAGACTAACACGTCTGTCATGGTGGCTCCCTCTGGCTCTAGCTGTTTGGTCACTGTCAGGGGGAACATGCTGTTATCTTGTCATCGCTGAGAAGCATCATGGCGACTGTCAAAAGAAGCAGATGCAAAGTGTTGTGCTTTCCTAGAATTTGACAAATAATCATTTTTGAAGGAAGTGACAAGCCAGTGTGTAAGGAGGCAAATCAAAATTCATAAGAACTGGAGACATGAGCGAAACTGGATGATTTGCAAGGTCAAATGTGCTTGGATGATGTTCGGATGCCTGAGAAGAAGCCTTCACAAGACCAAGATAATAGATACCGTGTCATGCAGGCAAGATGTGCAGCGAGCAAAGTGATAGTTGAGACGCAGAAATCTCAATCAGAAGGAAAATTTGTGAGGAAGTGCTAGAACCACACAAAATAAAATTTAACATTGTGTGCAAACGCTGCAAAACTCCTTCAGGCATTTGGCAAAAGGTTAGTGGACATGAAAAGTGAACAAGCGGAGTTAAATACATTTGCAACCCTATTTAATGTCAAATCAGCTGATGTGCCAGACACACAACAGGAAATCATTATGCTGCAAAGCAACAATCTACTCAAGGCAACGCACAACAGAAATAAACTGTATACGTCCTGAGAGGTTTTTTCTCGTTTTGAAGAGACATACTCTAAAGTTTACGTCACTCTTTGGGACAAAGTGCTGCTGTGAGTGGTTCTGTATAAAACTGATTCTTGCAAAGACTCAGTTGTGCTCTGAAAAACCTGCCTTGGCAAAGAATAGCAATCCCAGCCAATGCATAGGAAAAGCTACAGCGATATACTCTATGTATGCAGTAACATTAGGTCTGTAGCCTTCAAAGGATGTTTTAAAATGAAATGGCGCTTTACATCCTCCAGCAGTCCTCCATTGACTAGATAAATAAGCACTTGTTGAGGATTCTGTGTACATAGCGTGAGTTTCTTCTCTGAGCTCCTGCTTTCACATTTCTGCAGTCCTGAATCTGCTGTTTACCAGACGCATGTGTCAATGCTGTGCATCACGGTCAATGGGAAACTCTCTGCTGTTCACAGCCGGCCTTTGACATAATTGCCATTAATTAAAAACTGGTCAAATGAGCTTGCTGACCTGTTGGGGCCTGTGCAATTTGCAACAAACAGCTCCATTAAAAACATCAATGGGAAGCCATGCCAGCATTTCACTGATTCATTAAACCCCACCTCCCTCAACCACCCCAGTTTGGCTTTGACTCTGTGTTAAAAGCTAAAATACTTTTCAGACTCAGACACAGGAAACAAAATGCCTGAAAAAAAAGTGTATGTTTAATAAAACAAAAACCTTAAAGACAGGCTGCTGTGTTTAGTGTCAGTGTGTAATCATACAAAACAGACTCAACTGAAAAAAACATAAACACCATTAATATCCCAACCACTGTGTCATAAAAACATCAACAAATCTATGAGGGCTGCCTAATGTTTCCTCACAGGGGACACTGATGATTTATTTAGTTGCCTTAAACCTGTAGTCAGCCAATGTGTTTAAATGTCTGAAAACAAACAGCCAAAAGGGAAAAAAGTTAACAATTAGGCCACTGTTGTTCAAACCAATACACAGTTCACGGACCACGGCTGCCAAGAGTTTTACTCTAAGTTGTTCTCCGGGGAGGGGGGGCCCTTCAAAAAGAAAAAAACTACTGCAACACAAGAAGTGAACATCCTGTAACAGACAGACTCAGTTTGACTTATCACCTAACAAAAATGATTTGTGCAGTAACATTCAAAAATCTGGATTTTATTTGGTTTTGTGATTAGATTTTGATCAATAATCTATTAACTATTATTAGTATTGTAAGAGGGCTGGAGCCAATCTCGACCCTCGTCCGGTGCAAGGTGGGGTGCACCCTGGGCCGGTCGCTCGTGCATCACAGTGCTGACATTACATTAGTGCAGGTATGTGTTGTGTTGACTATGGGCATGTTCAATTCTAAATTCAGCCTTGATCGTCATGATGGAAACAGTCACAGTTTCAACTGAGCTCCACTCATGCTCAGCAGGTCAGTTGGACACAAAAAATTGAATTTTACTGCGGAGGAAGCCAAGCGAGACGTTAATGGGAGAAGGCATGTATGGCGTGAGACTGTGAGATCTGTACCTATTCAGGTACCAATTCAAGTCCCACACATCAGTTGATAGCATCAGTTCTACTGTGAAGAACAACGTGTTGATGAAATACACATTTAAGCAAATAGGTTCACAAAATCACTCATTACTTTTGATTGTAATCAACAGGTTCTTTGTGTTCTTGCTGAAAGATGGAGAATTAGCTTGTTTGGCTATGTCCCAAGGTAAAAAGGACAATGATAACACCACCGAATATCATAAATTAACATTATAATTAATTAAATTCCAAAAGACAAAAAAAATAATGAAAAACAACATTTGTTTTTACAAGGGGTCTCTAGGGGCTTTCATGGTCTTCTTGGGCTGTGTAGACCAAAGGGGATGGTCTGGTCTATGGAGGTTTTCACCAGCAGCTCCCGTTCTAACTGTTGGATTGTTTCTTCTTCGAGCAGCTGCACTTACTGCAGCTCAGCCACCCTGATACCTGGCGCTCTACCTTTGTGAATGAATCCTGGGATAAGCCCGAGAAGAATCCAACGGTTGGATCATTTGTTGCTCGGGAGTGAAAGGACGCTTTTGTCGGTCGCACTTGAAGGAACCTTTGAAATGGGGCAGCCTAGTGGGGCTGCTGTGATGTGATCTGTCTTCAAATGCAGAAAGTGGTGTTAATCTTTTCCCAAAGTATCAAACTATTCTCTCAAGATTTGTTCCCACATGTCCATATAATTTAATGCGGCAGAATCAAAGTGTTTTAGTAACAAAGGGTGCAGTGTAACTGCTTCAGAAATGCTGACTGTCGGTTTTCTTCCTATTAAAGGAAATTAGGAGGGAATACATGATGGCACTGAATGCAGAGTTTGATCTGTTTGTCCTTCACCTCTCTAAACTCTCACTCTTCGCCAAGATTTGGCTTTGAACAGAGCAGAAGCAGTAAAGATATGACTCAAGTGATTACTGATGCTGTTAGTGCTGCTGAGTCAACACAGAACCAAATCAATGTGTGTGTGCGTGTGTGTGTGTGTGTGTGTGTGTGTGTGTGTGTGTGTGTGTGTGTGTGTGTGTGTGTGTGTGTGTGTGAGAGATGCTCAAAATTTTTTGGCACATGTGGTCACATTGTGTATCTGATCTGATGAGCTTAGTTTGCCTCTATTCATACTGGATCAATGAATCTCCCCAAACCACGACATGTTCAGTCTGACCTATAAACCAAGTCATCCAGGACAGATGTGTGTTAACTGTCTCAAGTGACCAGCTTTGAACATCAGACACTGGACATTTTCAGGTACAAATTGTGTGAATATTGTTTTTGTAACCAACATCGGACCATCCTTTAAGAATGGAATGGAGAAAATGCCGCCCCATAATTCTTTGCAACAGCAGCAACATTTAAAGCGACACAACCTCATAGTTGCAGCTGAACACACTCAAGAAAGGTATCAACGAGTCCCATCCAGCTCGCCTGAAATGACAACCTGCACCCTGAGGGATTTATTGAGAGAATATCAAGTTCTGTTCTTTCTACACAGACCTGACAGTGATGCTACAGCTGGTGTGCATTTCATTGTCTAATGTGTGGAGGAATGATGGATGAGTGCAGTGATGAGCTCAGAATAGTTCTTCAGATCCATCGCTCTCCTCCAAGCTCGGAGTCTGAAGGTCAGGGTTTTTTTTAGAGATAATTTATGATGTCTTCGCTTCTCCTCCTCAGTGAGAGCGATAGACATTCCTACTGAGAAGTACTCGAGCCAAACATTTTGTTGGCATGTATAACTTTAAAACAACGTCAGCCATAATTTGTCACCCTATCAGTATCCTCCTCATCCTAAAATGACCCAGTGATTTAATCTTCCGTGAGTCAAATTCTATGAACTGATATCGAGATGTCCAGTCGAAAATTAGTAGAAACAATAAAAGTTATAATACAGTAAATAATATAAATATATAACATCAAAGATGATTGTAATATATTATCAAAGACAGCTATTTTTTGTGTGTTTTGGTTTTGACAGTGAATCCATTTTAGAGTTGTTGATGTATTTTAATCTGGACTAAACAACTTCCAGACCAATGTTGTCATGACTACATTTATTTCACTGTAGCTTTCCTTTTCCCATGCAAGTATTTAAACAGTAACACGTTGTTTTGTTTTTTAGGGCTCTGTGTTTCATCACATTTATATAATAAAATAATGGATGCGACATTAAGCACAGTTTCAGCTTCAATTTCAGTAGATCTGCATCAATATAAAAAGGACTGCATGGGAAATAGAGCCCATTTACCCACTTTTGATTCACCCCCAACATGTCCATCTATTATGTATGCAGTTCAGAAGCATACATACCGTTCAAACTACATGTTTGAATCTGTTCTGGGAACTGTTTATTCGGTCTGATGTGAGGTGCGTTTCTGTGAGACAGACCTCTGAGGCGGTGGAATCTACAGGGTGATGGGATCCTTACAGAGGCAGAAGTGTCATGCACATCTGCTCCTATGGAATGTAAACACAGCAGCACACACACACACACACACACACACACACACACACACACACACACACACACACACACACACACCAAAACGAATGTGCTGGTCCTGCCAGCTGGCTGTGAGGGAGTGAAGCAGAGAAAGCCAAAGCTGCAGGTAGACGACCACCTACTGCTATCTCCCCTGTCCAGAACATTTGTATGCCTGAAACCCATCTGAGCCAGGCTGCTGGAGGGAGCTCTCCAAAAGTCCACTTCTCTAATTCACACAATGAATCACACACCATGTGAAATGTCTGGATGAGGGGACGTTGGGGTGAAATTCCAGATTTCCCAGCTGACACAACAACATTATCTGAATAGTGCAAAGAGGTGTGTGTGTGTGCGTGTTGTTTACAGAAAACAAGGTCATGATAGATATTTGTGTCGTCATACCTGTATACATACACAGATATAGACAGATGATGTAAAATGATTTTGTCTTTCAGGATAAGGATTAGGGCTTTGATGGTAAAGGTTTCCATTTAGGATTATAAAGATTTGCATTTGATAAGAAAAGAGCTGGAGACAGCGAGGCAAGCGGTGAGAGTGAGGTATCACAAGCAATAAAAGAGTCACGAAGTAGATGTTGGCACTGATCCGTGAGGTCTGCATTATTTCAACCCACATACTCAAATCATTATTTTTAAATGACAGGTATGAAACAATATGTGTGTTAACAATCCTTAGTATCGACTGAGTTTACAAGTTTCTGTGGTGCAGGTAGGGAGATGAAGAACACTATGTTTTTGGTGGGTGCATCAGGAAAGGAAGCAAATTCACTACCTGGGGAATAACAATGCAGGAAAGAATGAATAACTAGGAAACAGGTACTGCCACGTGTCTCTGATGTTAAATCCACAAGGTGCAGAATCATTCATCGATAAGGCAGAGACATGAATCAAAAACTCAGCAGTATTGAATTAGGGGGTCAGACTTCCCATTCACCTGCTTGTCCTCTGCATCCACACATCTGTTCCTGGTTTCCAATCAGTCCTGCAATAATTATTCCAGCCCTTTGTCCCCAGTCTTTGTCAGGTCGTCATCATTTTGTTTCTGGATATGCTCCTCGAATGAAGTATCCTGTTCTGTTGTCTGCTTCTGCTTGTCTGCCTGGACCCTTTTTCCTCTGGTCTTCCTGTGAGCCTGGTTCTCTTTATTTACAGCCGGCCTTTGTGTGTCTGCACTCAGGTCCTTTCCGCTGTGTTTCTGGCATCAACTGTGTTTTTCTTTCTCAATAAATCTTGTTTAATTGAGTTTTAAAAGTCGGATGTGTGATGCCTGATCTATGGATAATCTACAGTTTCATGGGGATTGGAACAGGTTCGATCAGAAGCTAATTTGTGAACAGGTTGCGAATATAATTATTTAAAGCGGCAACTACATGATACATTCACTGTACTGGTGTAAAGGTCGAGTCTGAGTCAACACTGTATTTTGTCTCTTTCCAAAAGTGTGGAAATGTCAAACACCCACACACCTCAAACCTTAGCTACCACAATGCTTAACCTTAACGTAACTGTGACCTTTAACCTTAAAATACCTCAGTGTTTGTCCCCACAGTTGCATGAGTCCTCTGTGTGTCAGAGGGCATTTAGGCTAGAGCCCCAACCAAAATACATTCTCTCCCCTGGGGCTTGGCTGGGTCATTACGTGGATCCACTTAATTCTAAAGTGTGATCATCCTACAAACACAATCAATATCTATGTGTGTTTTAAAGGCCCTGTGTGTGTTTGTGTTAGTGCACCTCAACACACTGGGGGCGTTGAAGAGATAATGATTAAACAATTTCCAAGTCACTTTAGTATTGATGCTTTCAATGGATTTACGAGCTATACACACACACACACACACACACACACACACACACACACACACACAGTGCCTGGTCTGATTAATTAGTGGGCACTGACTCATTCACTCTGACCTCTTGTATCAGACAATCATTGTCCTTATTGTAGGTTAATGGCTGCAATGGAAAAGCTTTATTTACTTTTACACCTTTTCCATTTACGTAAATGTAAACATTTTTAACACGCTCAGAGGTGATAAAGAGGGCTTCGTTTTTATAACAGGATTAAGGGTTTGGATGTTTGATTCATATATATATATATATATATATATATACATATGTATATATATGTTTGCAGACGTGTTCAGATTATAGAAACGAGCATGAGACAGGATGTTGTCATTGAGGTTGAGAGAAAACAATCTGTAACATTATCTTTGTGTCCATGGTAGATAAAAAGTCGTTATGTTCTTTAAAATAAACTGCAAAAAATGGAGTTGTGTCAAACCAGCATTACCACTCAAACAAAAAAAAGAAAAGTTCCATGTTTGGGCTTTAAGTACATTTTGGGAACGATAACATCACAGCTTTTTTAGCACTTGCCCACTGTTGCTTTGTAATATGAGTGGGCACCAGAAACGACAAGACGTTTCTCCACGTTTGGTTTGCACAGCAAGGTGTAATTACAGGTTTGCAGCTGAATTTAGCATCATGGCATTATATTGCCTGCATTCACAGTCGCTGCCTCGCCCACAGCATTCTTCTCTGGTATTTGACAGATCATTGCTGTAGACTTTATCATCACCTACTTGCCTGGCATGCTTGTTTGATCATTTGTAGCAGTCTTTGTGTCTCGTCTGGACGGATGTAACACTTTAATAATTAAGGGGAAGATATAATTTCCCAAAAATATTTGCAGTAATGTGGACAGTCGCCCCAAAAAAACCTTGTTTGCTCTTTTCAGTGATTAGAATAAATGATATGCTTTGACAATAACGATACAGATAATTCCAACTTTTACTAACCTCTTCACTGGATGAATTTTGATTGTGCAGTCAAAAGACAAAGACCGCACTGTGCTTCGGGATCACTTCATTTCAACAATAAAGTGAAGATTGATCAATCATCAAGTCTTTAAAAAGCTTTTAAAGGACTCATGAAGCTTCATGAATGTATTTTGGCACATTGACAGTAAAGATAAATCTGTCAAGCCACCACCATGAACCCAGAGGACGTTTGAATGTGATGTGTGATGAATTTCATGCAAAGGGAAGCCACAAGCTGATAGACTTACAATAAGATGTATTACCACAGAGACAATAAAGGCATGTGGGGTGTTGATGACATATTCTGTGGTGTACAGTGTAAATTCAGAGGTAACAGAACATCTTTGTTTCTGAGGAGTGTGACTCAGTTTGCAACCATTTCCTGCAGCAATAATAACAATGTAGTTGCCAGGTTAATTGCTAAGATCTGGGAATGTGCCAGCATCACGTATTGCATAGAGGTCATTATTTTTATTTTAATTATTGATTAAGTAAGTGAGTAAGTATGTGATATGAAATGATGCAATAGTGATAACCCAACTTTCCAGTTTCTCTTCTTTTTCATGCTTTCACGTCCTCATGGCAGCTACAGGCTGTTTTTCACTGAAAACAAATCTGATAACCTACAGATAAAGTGATTTTAATTTAGCTTCTCTGCTTGACTGCTCAGGTTTAGGTCTGTTGTACTTTGTATTTGACAACATGGGGGCGACACAATAAGTAGTAAACACAGTTAATTACACATTTAGCAGGCATGAATCAATATTCACTTTTAGTCATGTCTGTTCACCAGATCAATGTTCACCACTTTCAGTTAGGCTCTTTGTTGCTTTTCACCATCAGAGGTAAACATCTGGTTCTTTAGCAACTAAATGCTTCAATATTTCCAAATAGCATTCAAATGTCCAGTAGCTTTACAAAGTGTTTCTCTGGCAGAGTCAATCGAATTTCCTTTCAGTTCATCACTATAAGCAACACCTTTTACCATTCAAATTGTGTACTGTATCTGGAAATCATCATTTGGGTTTGTGTACCTGTACCCAGTAAATGAGAAACATCTAAGTTACGTAACCTCAAACAATAACACAGATTGCTCCAATCAAATGCTTTTCTTTTTTTCTTTCCTTCTCCATCTGTTGTGAATTCCTCTACTTTATGTTTCTTCCCTTAACTCTACTCCAAACACACACACATACACACACACACACACACACACACACACACACACACACACACACACACATCACTGACAGCGGAAGTGGAGGAATTTGCGATGGCCTCAAGCTAAAAGAACTCATCTTTTTGAAAACCAAGCTTCTCATCACTGGACAGGGCCAGAAATAATAATCTGATGAATCTCACTCTCTCACTTTCATGCTGGGACACAAGCCCCCTTCAGATTTGCACGTCTCAGCCCAGCTTGAGCGTCACGACCCTAGTTAGCTGGGTTTTAAATATTTAACAATCCCCTGAACTACAGAGAAAGAGAGAGACAGTGGACAAGCAAGAACAAGATACGAGTCGGCAACCTGACGCAAACACGTAGTGGCAGCTCGTTTGAACATGTGCCCAGCATTTGACGTAGGTTGAGGGTGTTATTGCGCATAAAACTGGTTTTACTGAGAAAATAAAGCATTTTATGTGTAAATGTAGACCCAGAACAAGGTTTTCTGCCTGGTTTGTCTCATATTTCTTTATGAATGTCCCAGTGAGAGAAGGCTACTGGCATTACAGGAGTAACACACACACACAAATTAACATACCAGCTCCTCAGCATTAAAATTAATGTATTCAATGAGTTCTTATGTTTGTTTGGATGTATTTTATTAAATACAGTCAATTTACATATTACACACACATAAACATGCACTAACACAGTCAATGTAGGCAAATATGCAAACTGCATACGCCACACATACTCCTTTCTAAACGTATCACACAAATGCACAGCTGCATTTGCATTTCTAACCTTTGCATTCCATCTCTTTTCGTCTTACTCCGTCTCTCCTTGTTTTTTTTTTCAACCTGCCATAAGACCGGCTGTGGCCTCAAGGAGGGCTTTGTTAGCCAGACATCGTGAGAGCATCATGTCCTCTCTCTAATATAATCAGTTTCAGTGAATACAGCGCCTAATGCATTAGGACCTGGTGACATTCATTAAGTCCACTTACATCCCAGCATGTCTGAGACTTTTGAGAGTTGGACCAGAGAGCTGGGAGAGTGACAGCTGTCTAAACAGCATCTCTTCCTGGTGTAGCAGGAGAATTACAATGAGGATTTCCCATATGCAAGAGGTCTTGAGCATAAATAATCTTGCCGTATAAAGCAGTCAGAGTCTTTGAAGAAGACCGCTTATCTTGACTTGGGGCACTCTCTCAATCTGCAGCGATCTGTCTGTTGATTTTTAATAAGTTTTAGTGCGCTGAGCTCAAGTCATCGTTTATAATGTGAGAAAGAGACAAATGAAGGCCTCTCTGACCACACCGAGGCTTATTAAGCTGCTGTTTTTATTACCAAAAAGAGAAAAATGTATCATTTGATCTAAAAGGTTTTCTATAATGTGAGACAGGGACAAGCAGCAAATTTTGATTTTGCAGCTGGAACCATCACATATTTGGCATTTCCACATGAACACAAAGTGTCCACAGTGATGCTAGTAGCTCACAACAACAATGCTAAGATTCTGCAATTCTTACTAAGTTTACCTACTTTGGCATGCTAGCATGCTAACATTTGCAAAGTAGCACCAAAGACAATGTGCAGTTTAGGTTGATGGGAATGTAATTTATAGGTATTTAGCATAGACTGTATACAGTATAAATATAGTCAACCTGACGGTGCCCTCAAAAGTGGAGCCATGGTGTCTTGATCACCCTCTGGTGGCTGGCTGCAGTATAGGTCATAAACCTTGTCTCCTACATGTTAGAAGATGGGACATGACATTTTAGGAAGTTCTTATCACACTAATATATGTCCAAGCACTCATTTTCTGGTAAGTATGGTTTTTATTTGTTATTTCAACAATAACATAGAATGAAAATGCCATGAAACGCTATGATTGACAGCTGTGACCAACTTGATACCTCGGAGTCATCCCTGATCGCTACTGCGTAGACTCCAAATGCGCCTTCGGGGCAACATGGCAGCATTAGTATACTGATTATTTTGGCATTATTTATGGATAATGGGAGGAAGTGGAGACGTGTTGTTCATCTTTAAATAAAGTCTATGGTATGGAGACATAAACTAAAATATTCAGCAGTGTGTATTTGTTGCACCAGTGATCATCAAAGTCAATCTGGGGGCTAGACATTTGTAAAAAATTCTGGGCAATCCATCTAATAGTTGTTGGGATAAGAGCAACTTTCATTATAGCTACATTTCAAATGTTATAGCTAAATAAAAACTGCAACCTCAATAACATTAACATCATATTTCTAAACCCCCCAAAAGGACCATTAAAGCTGAGAAATAATGGGCACAAAAAAAGTGGTTGTTGATTTGGTCAATGTAATCACCCTTTTTAATTACAAATGCGCTGAGGGCAAGTCATCATTTATTCATACCCAAAGTCAGCCTCTGTCACAATTTTTCTCTGATAATGACGCACAGAGTGTCTGATCTCAGCATGTTTAACTCAGCCCTTTAACGATGCTCTCCAGTTCTGTAACTGCTGTGAAAGAACTCCACATTTGAGGAAAGAAATGGAAAATCTTCAAGGCTCACTTCATTTGATGTCAAAAACTGAACAAATACAGTGAGAGCGCTAAAGTCTGTCAGTTTAGAAAGCAACGCAGTGGCCAGAAATAACAAGCACACCTTCAGACAGAGATCTTTAATCTTAATAACCTTTCAGGAACCTTGGAAAAACAGCTTGAATTATTTTTATTATCATTATCATCATTGCAGTCACTTCAAACGGTTTTAAAGTACAGGCAAAAACTGTCTTTAGATCTGGTTGGCATATCTGATGAAGCCTGGTTTTCTTTGACTCAGCACGTTTGTGGACAAAATCCTCCAGAGGTGCCCTGGTCTTTTAATCTTTAATGATTGACTTCCAAATCTTATTGAAGAAATTTATGGAAGGAACACAGCAATATCTCTTTCATCTTTGAAGAAATGTAGTCTTTTATTCTCCTTTTCTTTTATGTTCATATTGAATATTATTATAAAGAGGTAATTATCATATAGTCATTGCTTTTATAAATTTCACATTTGCCCTTGTTGCACCACCATGGTGTCAACAATCTAAAGTGTCTTCAAGGACCCCACCAATATTATTGAATACTTGGTGGATGGCTGGAGTTTGGGCCAAGGATGAACCAGTAAACCTTTTTAGAGCATATTTGATTAGAGATGCCTAAACCTTCTTTAGTATTGAAGAGATCTTCATGAGAAATATCAAGCATTTTCTGTGCTGAGAGCAGGAGAAGAGAGTTGTACACTGTGGAGAAAGTTCATACAGTGATGCAGGACTAAATGTGGTTGATAAGGATATCACTGTGTTAATAAGGATATCAAGATATCACAATGTGGTGCGGGGCTCCGGCCAAATAAAGGTAAATTTAAGTCCTTAGGGACCTGAGAGCCGCTTCAGAGTTTCTAAGGGACGCAGCTCTCCACACCCCAATAGGTATTGATTTACGTTTTTTTTTGTTGTCTAATGTGATTGGTCGACCCTTGACATCGTCTCAGGTACGTCTGCTGTCACTGAGTAACTTCTGCTGTGAGCCAACCGGCTAATATATGGCAACTTCAAGTGGAAGTGCGGCAAATCTCACACAAGGCGTTCACTCGAGGAAAAAAAGGGAGCTTGGTTCCGAACGATGTGGTGTAAGTAATGCATTCTATTGCTTCCCCTGTTTGCTGTTTCAAAGTTCCCACAGTCATTTAGAGAACACATTGAGGCTACATTTTTTCGGCGGTTTTAGTATTGCTCAGTAGCTCGCTGACAGCTACAGGACTGACATATTGTGTGATGTGTTATTTTAGTTGAGTCTGGCTTCGGTTTGTTTGTTCCCCACCCCACCAAATACATTTTATCACCAGCTGCCACTGATGATTAGGCAAAAACTACTGGACGGATTTCCATGGAACTTGGTGGGAGGGTGGGGTACGGACCAAGAAACAACCCATTGAATTGGAGCAGATCCAGGATTTTGATTTACTTTCTTTTACATTGCCAGATAGAGCGTTTTTTAAAACGTTCATTGATTTCTCTGAGAATTATTCATGGATCTCAATGAAAAAAATGTGCGTACATATAAATGTGGTTCAGCTGAATTTAAATGTGGTTTCATGAGGGGACTGTTGGCTGTTGCCTTGGCGGAGGTATGCACTCTACTGAGTGCCATTCTAGTTTGTTTGTCAGCAGGATTATGCAAAACTACAATACAGATTTGAACAAAGACGGAAGGGGCATGGGCCATGAAAGATAAAATATATATATTTTGGGGCCAATACAGACAGAGCGGTGGAAGAAATGACTAATTGGGGGGGGTGCAATAAAGTGTGTTTCAATCAAATGGTTGAAACCTGAGTCCTCGTCTAGTTTCCATGTAGGTAACTTTTTTGGATCACATTGGTCAGTTTTGCAGATGGTGCTGTTTGCAGATTCCTCGCTGTTGTAGCCAAACAATTGTGCATGTTTCCCCATGATTGTGACCAAACACAGTCCAGATGTGAGCAGAACCGTGTGACCACTATTCTTACCCACAGAAGGTGTCATTGTCTTTGAGCCACTAATTACATGCTAAGTAATTAAATTGGGAACAACAATCCAGAGCAGCAAATAACTCAATTGCCTTTTTTTCCCCTTAAGATCTGTTGACCAAAGTGATGAACAAACGACATGACATCAAGCTGTCTGGTGCCAGTCATGCTCTGACATGTCATGTGACAATCTGGACAGACATCAGAGTAAAAAGTGAAAACAAATCAGACTAATCAGAAACAGAAATTCACCTTCACAATCACATTACCAATGGACTCAAGACAAAAAGAGTTTGTTAGAAGACCCAGATTGAAAATGTTAACCAATTTGTTTGTCATTTAGACATTTTTCAGATCTTATTTTATACATAATATCAGAGGGACTACTTTTCCTGTCTGGAGGCTGTAGAAGTTTGTGTTTAACTCAAACCTTCCAGTTCGGTTTGACAAAGACGGACTCCAACTGTTGCAGGAATTAAAACAGCAGCCATGTGACATCCAGACTGTATGAATACAATCTGAAGATGCATCAAATATTCACACGTTGATAAGAGAGAAGGTGGAGGGTTGGTTTAATTGATTGTCCCAGAATTACTTGCAAAGTTAATGAATTTATTCACATTCAACATGAGCATTTAACTCATTTAATAGACCTATAAGAAAAATGTGTTTGTGTGCTCGTCTTTCTATAGTCAGCAAAATTTACATCTCTCGCCCAATGCATCACATTTATATGGCAAGCCATCATGGACAAAATACATGACGTGATCGACAAGTGATGTATTTAAAAAAAAAAAAAAAAGGCATAAAAAGCGCAATCTGGTGAGACTCAGCCATTTTTTACGCTGCTATGTCAAGTAAGGAAAGGCATATATATATATATACACATATATATATATATATATATATACACACAATATGAATGGGCAGCACAGTTCACATGAGTGTTTATTTGTTCCACTTTAGATTTTTTTCCCAATGTGATGAATGTCATTTTTTTTCTCCAAAAGAGCAAAGAAAATGCAACTTTATAAAAGTAACATTAACTTAATTATCAAGACATGTTAAGGCCTAAGATTCACATGATTGGATCAAAGACTTCTTAAGTGACAACATCAAAACTGCAAACAAAGGACTCATTTGTGGTTACGCCACAAACCATAGGCAGAAAATCATGTTCATTCATTTAAATGATAAGGAATATGTCCCTTATTGTTATTGAACAGTTTCCTCCAGTGTTGCTTCAACCTTACTTTCAAAAATGTTTTGAAACCCTGGAGGATTTCTACTTCTGGATCAGAAACTCTTTTCAGACTTATTTACATTTCCTTCATGTTATTCTCTCCTGCTGTATTTGAAGCTGCTATGCTGCAGTGTTGCAGAGGGTCATTATCCAAAGAAAAAACATGCTATCATCTCTAGAAATAGAGAAAAATACAGCTGCAACCAGGAAGAGGAGGGTTAAATAATGAAGGAATTAACAATGCTTAAAGAAATTGAATATTTAACACATATTTGTAGTGTACGTATGTCTGAAGTAATAAATCAAGACAATCTAGACATTACTGGGGTGGGCTCGAATTTTTATGATACAAGATAATGAAATCACCAAAACCTAATTTACAAGTTTCTTCTGCAAATGTACTGTATCTATTTTTAAATGCTTTTATTATGTTTATAAAGCAAAATTAATTAATCCCGAAGACGGCTATATATATTTACACTCTCTGAAGTTCTGGCCAAAATGTGCAATCATGTATCATGTTTAACAGTTAAGTTGTAAATGTGATACAGTTCATTTGTTATTTAACTGAGCACAATAGGGGATGTACAAGCACATACACCAGAAACACATCGGCTCCTTGTGGGCATTTTCCAAATCTGATTAAACACTGATTTTTTGACGCAACAATCGCAATTTCAATGGAAAAGTTAAAAGTCTTTGTCAGTGAGGGACATCAGAGTGAGGGTTATTGATCAGTGACATTCAGGGGGAACAAAGCATCCTGCTCATCTGGATGCATTTTCTTTATTTGCCATTTTTATCTATGAAAACCCATTGAAAAAAATATGTTTCCTATTTGTGATGCAGCCACAGGTGCTACAAAATTTGCTGCAGAGTTTACACATATTTGACATCTGGTTTTATTCACAAAATAAGACAATTGCAGGCACTTGTTAAGTCCGACATTAGTCTTCAATCTGAGATGCCAAGAATCGTACTGTTGTTTTTTTTAAATGTGGCAGACACACAGTAACTCTGACAAAGTGCTGGTGTCAAAAATATTTAATTCCTCCCATTTGCTTTAGGAGGAAACCTTGTTATGTCTGCACTTAATTATGAGCTTAGTTTGTATTTTGCTTTGAGCTGTATTGTGGTTTAAATTTAGAATACAAACTTTGAGACAATTTCTAGGGATAGTCCTGTATAACCAGCCATAACAGCAGGAATGGAATTGTTTATCTGTTTTTCAACGAAAAAAACATCTCAACTGTGCAAGATATAGTCGAGAAACTTTATTTTTGTTGTTGAGATCAAAATAAAGGGCGAGTCACAAGACGGGTGTCATCTGCAAAGCAGTGCAAAGTGTGGTGTTTAGAAATAGGGTGGGACCACTGGCAGATCACTGAATCCCAGTCAGGTAAAACTACAGACCATCTTTGGGGATGGGATCACACCCGCTGCGATGGTAGTAATGAAGACTGAGCCCTCATTGGTCATGTTGCAGAGGATGTGATCAAATTCTAAGATGGTCTCTGGTTTAGTTCTAACTGCTTCTTCACTCAGTTCTGTCTGAGTCAACCTCATGTTTGCTTTCCTGCAGCAAAAAAGGCCACAGAACATTTTCTTGTGACCACGTTGCTTCTTGTTCCAAAACATCTTGATGAGACACTTTTATTATTTTAAATTACGGCCTCACTATGTCTCCATTGTCAACTCTTTCCCAGAATTCTCTGCTCTCGCTCATCTTTCCTTCCAGTCCTACAATGTCACTCTGTATCGTCTGTTTCTGGCTCACTACCTTTAGTTTTTCACATTGTCTGCTTCACTCAGTCTCCTTTGACATCCCTGCTGCCTGCAGCCCGAGCACACTCTCCAAACGCTTTGCCCTGATGGGAGGCAACTGCTCGTACACATCAAACCCAGACTCTGAGTTCTGCTGGGGAAGACGGAAGAGCAGCAAGTGGTTCCTCAAAGCCTGGAAATGCAGAGGATAGAGAGATGGAAGTGAGAACAAAGACAGTTCGGTGATACGAAATTAGTGTATTAAAATATCTACTTTTATATAATTAGAAGTGCAAAATCAGATAAAGTTTATTAGCATGACTAAAGCAAGAACTGTGTTAATGCTTTATTGAAAAACTGAATCCCTTAAAAGAAAACTGAACTCAAAGTACCTTCTACATAAAAAGAATAAAGAAAGAAAGGATCGCCGAACACATCATTAATACGTGTCATAATTAATCAGACATAAAAACACAAGAGCTACTGAACATGTGTCCAAGCTCCAAAAGCCATAGATGGGAAAAGAAAACAGTCCAGCAATCTAACAGTGATTTGGACGTGGCTCAACGAGATGGAAAAACAGCAGGAAAGAGACTAGTCTGTGAGAACGTGGAGAAAACACCTTTAGAACTTTACGTGACGAGCGAGGGGAAAAGTTGGTGCGATCAATAAACACCTTGCAGCGTCTAAAGATCAGAGGGAAAGAGAGAGTGAAGGAGACGAGTACCTCGTCAGTCAAGTAGTAGATTTTCCTCAGCATATTGTGTCGAGCTGCTTCGACCTCCTGGAAAAGGACGAGGAGATTGAAAATCAAACCCCTGCTTCACAGACTGAGGTGCTTCATATACAAACGTTTACAGCTTCACTGCTCTGAAAGAATGTGTTTCTTATTCTTGGTATCAGCTCCAAAAACCTCACAGTTAAAAAGTTGTTGCATACCCTGATAAAAATGAATATTTTTTGAATGCGAGGAAGTTGAATTTGTGAGAGTCTAGTCTGTGTCTGCTCCTCTGACAGTTAATCAGTAATGTGAGGATTACTTTTGTGGATTCATGAAGCAATTGCATCCAATGAGCTCATATGTGATGCAGAAAATACACGGAAATCCCTCTAAAACTGCCGAGGCACTTCCCACATGTCCACAGTGCAGCTGCAGCACCTTCTGGGTCTGTTAAATCCTCACACATGGAACCTCGCCTTAGTTTCCGCTATGGCCAATTTAGAAAAGCCACAAGGCAGAGCACTTATCATAAATACATAATCAAAACATATAAAGGAAGCAGGACAACAGGTTTCATCAGGAGAGCCTTGGAATCATTTTAGATGCCTTTTGGGAGCTGCTTTTATAAATCACCAAAGTATTTCCAGCGCTGAAAGAGATCACGGTTTTTTTGTGTCAATGCTGATTCTTTATTAAATTCCTTCAGCTTATTTCACTGACTTATTCCATATGTTATTTAGACTTTAGGACATGTGCACACATACATTCATACAGAAACCACTGAACAATAACAACGACATTTATGTTTCTATTAAAGCCCGACCAATATGGATTTGATAATAGGGAGGTAAATTATATATAAACATATTGGCATTGTTTTCTGAGATCTCGTAATCAAACCCTTATTATAGTGGAATTTAATTGAGGCTGGATATTTTACAGTTTAACAATAAACCTATTTACTTTTTTTAATGTTTATTTTTTTACCAAAATATTTCTGCACAGGGATCTGTACAGGACAGACTACACCTCTCGTCGTCAGCTCAAGATAAAATATGGACACTCTTCTGCGAGCTGGACATGAGGCTTCTCATTTCAGACATTAGCTTAAGGGTTAGAATAAATAGAATTGATAAATAAATTGAATATGAAGAAAACTTTTAGCATTACTTTAACAATTTATTTCACCTTTTGGAATCCATGTTCTGAATCTCTATTTCAGTGGTTTTTGCATTAAATGCAGTTAAGATTTCAGCTTCAGGTGCTGAATTTAGCTTCGGTCATTTTTCAGTGTGTCATGCAGTGTTGTACCTGTGCTGCAGCATCCTGAGAAAAAATGAAGGAGTTGACGTGAGACAGAGCAACCACATACAAGATCGGACACCAGCGGAGCTTCAGGGTCCCGGTTACAAGAGATCGGAAGTAGAGACGGAGGAGAGGGAGGGAGTCTTCTGGGGGAGAGGTGAAACGCTCGACAGGGATGGACAGCTTCAAATGAGAAGACAGAGATTTTAAAACAACTTCTAATCATCATCACTGAATGATCACAGAATATTTAAAAGAGATGATAACAACAGTTCATGATAAATAAAGGTATACTATATTGACAAAAGTTTTGGCTCACCTGCCTTGACTCGCATATGAACTTAAGTGACATCCAATTCCTCATCCATAGGGTTTAATATGACGTCTGTCCACCCTGTTTGCTGCGAAAACAGCTTCAACTTTTCTGGGAAGGCTTTCCACGAGGTTTAGGAGTGTGTTTATTGGAATTTTTGACCATTCTTCCAGAAGCGCATTTGTGAGGTCATACTCTGATGTTGGACGAGAAGGCCTGGCTCTCAGTCTCTGCTCTAATTCATCCCAAAGGTGTTCTATCGGGTTGAGGTAAGGACTCAACAGGAAGGGGCCATCCCCAAACTGTTCCCGCAAAGTTGCCAAAAGTATTCACTTACCCGTCCAAATGGGTGAATATAGTGCACTATATTGCCAAAAGTATCAATATCCAAGTGTTCAGTTTGGGGATGGCCCCTTCCTGTTCCAACATGACTGTGCACCAGTGCACAAAGCAAGGTCAGACATGCATAAGAGAGTTTGGTGTGGATGAACTTGACTGGCCTGCACAGAGTCCTCACCTAAACCCGATAGAACACCTTTGGGATGGATTAGAGCAGAGACTGAGAGCCATAACTTCTCGTGCAACATCAGTGAGTGATCTCACAAATACGCTTCTGGAAGAATGGTCAGAATTTCCCATAAACACACTCCTAATCCTTGTGGAAAGCCTTCCCAGAAGGGTTGAAGCTGTTCTAGCTGCAAAGGGTAGACCGACATAGAGTCATATTAAACCCTATGGATTAAGAATGGGATGTCACTTAAGTTCATATGTGAGTAAAGGCAGGTGAGCTAATACTTTCGGCAATATAGTGTATCATCATTATTACCTGCTCCAGGGTGACTCCCAGTGACCTCAACATCCCCATATGTTCTCCAAACACAGCCAGTCTCATGGTGGCACTGTACCTCCTCTGCAGCGGTAAGAGGACCCAGCAGCCAAAGAGTCGGTCTCCAAAAGACACTGCTTCATACTGAGCCAAAAGAGCTGAATACAAGTCCAGGAAGGAGGCTAAACCTGGAGGAGGGACATTCAGGTCCAAAGAGTCCAGCCTGGAGCGCCTGCAAATGTAGAGCCTCTGTTTATCAGGATCTAAGCCTTGTTACTCTGGGCTCAAGAGCAAGGATATTACACATTGTAGAAATGTTATATCAAACCTGGTCAGCAGTCTGAACAGACCCCAGGTCAGTTTCTGAACAGGTCTCTCCAGGAACAAGTCACTGGAACACAGGAACACACAGGACAGGCGGGCGAGCTTAGCGCCCGGAGGGATCACCTGCAACAGGACAAAAACACACATCAAGAGAAGCTTCACCACCAGATTATCAAGACCAATGACAAGTTTTGGTGTAACAAACATTTAACGGTGGCTATAATAACTATTATTATCAACTAGTCTGTTAAAATGATTGATTATGCATATTATAGTTTCTCAGAACCCTGAGAAATGTTGGTCCCTAAACATCAACCAAACAAATCCAGCATCTGGTTATGTTTTTCACTCCTGTCTGTTTGATCACACAAAAACACCTGATCTGACTTCCACGATACTTTTTGATGGAACAATGGGACACGGGCCAAGAAACAACCCATTAAATTTTGACATGGATCCAAACAAAGGGGAGGATCCAGGTATTCCTTTTAATCACTCGTTTCAACATGTTTCTAGGGAATAATGTCTGGATCTGGATGAACAAAATCAGGCACTCGTGGCTGACATCCATGAGTGTGCAATGTGGTGCGGCTTGATTGAATTTAAGGAGACTGTTGGGCCTTGGTGGAGGTATGTTCTCAAGTTAGTTGAGTGTCATTTGAGTTTAGTTATAGATGAACCTGTCAGAGCCTCAAAACAGATAGACAATTATTTTGGATGTTCTTTTTCAAATCACTGATCTGATGATTCTGTGTTTTGCTGAGACTTTTTTTAAGTCCTGCGAGGTAATTTTTGTGATTTTGTGCTTGACAAAATAAAACTGACTCGACTTGAACTTATACCTTTAGAGCTTCCTCTCTCCAGACCTCCAGCAGCAGCAGCCACTGCAGACAGTGGGTGACCATCTGCAGAGCCCCATGAGGCAGCTCCTCCACCGCTAACGCTCCACCATCAGGCACACCCGTCCTTTCGTACAGGCTGAGAAGCGGGAGGAATGGCCAGTCAGATGGCAGGGTGGGACCTGTGAGCTCTGGGAGGAGATGGGAGTTGATCCAAGGGTTGCGGCCAAGGAACACGTCTCGGGACACCAGTACGGACGACTCCAGATGGGCCAGGTGAGTGAGGAAGCAGCCCCGGATGGATGGTAGCTGGACACAGGCTTCTCTCAGGAGAGCACCAACGGTCTGGAGGGAGGGAGACGTGTGGTGATGTGTTTCCTCGTGGAGCTTCAGCTCCCCCAGCTCTACAGCCTCCGGCCCTCCGCTGTGGCCCTCACTGCATGGTAAACAAACAAACACAAACTGAGTCACACTGGAGTCAAGAGGAAGTCAAGAATGTCAAACAACACTCTTGGGGGAAATGGGCCTTAGGTAAATTTAATCTAATTCCAAAGAAATGTGATTTTGAATATAATCTAATTTGTGAAGTTAGACGATAACAATGAGCTCTATTCATGAGGAGTTTACTGAAGGGCAAGTGGACGGGGTCTTGGATACTTGAGTCGTCACTTCTTATCTTCTTTATTTTGACCTATCAACCAGAGTCTTCAGAAAATTATGAGGAATCTCCTAAGACAATTATGATTCTGTTTTACAAGCAATCATCTACATGATTATTTATAAAGAATGCATAAAATTTGGTGAAAAAAAATCTGAATCACACCTCAGGTTCATGAGGCTGATGATGGCGTTGGCACCTAAACCAAAATTAATCCCAGTAAAAAAAAAAAAAAGAAGTCAACTCACGATATAAAGTCCTTGCTGAAGATGATGGTGGAGAGCAGTTCATGTGCCAAGTACTCACTGCCTGGCAGCAACCATGGCAGGAGAACCAGCGCCACCTGGTGGTACAGTGATGCATGTTTCGCTACTTCCACGTCACAGGGAACCTGAGAAAAGAAGAAAAAAAAAAGATATATAGAGTTATAGAGTCAAAATAATGAAAACACCATCACACTGGTAATGATACATATATAGATGTAATTAACATCAGACAAACACAGATTAAATCTGAAGCCATCCAAACATCATGAAAGAAATAGTCCCACCTGCACTTACACATAATTATACATGTCATCCTAATTCATGTATCACATATGTAAAAGCCTTGGTCAGGTTTTGATTTACCAGTCTGTGTGCCAGCCTGAGGAGGAGGTAGAGGAGGTGATGTTCATGTCGCAGAAGCCACCTGGTGTGAGACAGGGTGGGTGTCGCCTGACTGCAACTCCGAAGGTAAACAATCACAGGTTCTGACAGGAGGAGACCACTGAACTGGAGAGTGGGAGTGTGGAGAGAAAAACAGGAAAAAGAAACATGATGATTATATGGAATTTGAGTCGCCACAAGATGGCAACAAAATGTAACTCAATGACATTCCACTAGAATAGAATAGAAAGCCGTTATTGTCATTGTATTATGATACAGCAAAATTTATTATATACTATTATAACTCTGTGACTGATAGAGCTGAGAGGATGCAGGTTTCTATTCCAAACAAATAATGGAGTTAAGCAGTAAAATACCCAAATAGTCACCTCACCTCTTGTCCCCGTCTTATCACAATATATAGTACAAAGAGTTCAGACTCTTCTGTATAGCCTACCTTACAGCTGAGACCTTTGTGGATGCCTGTGACTGTTTGCAGGAGGAGACTCAGACTTGTGAGAAGAGGGAATGGAGAGCTGGGGCCCACCAGGCCTGGTCGATCCCTCCAGCCTGGGCAGGCCAAACCTGGGAGGCTCGGAGTGGTTTCTGGGCCCTGATGACTAGACTGGGCATTGCACACCACTGAAGAAGATCTGGTGTGACAACCCCCCCAGTAAAAGTAAATAATTAATCAAATGTTTTGTAAAAATGGATCCAAAACATTTTATAAGAAAGACAAAACGAGAATTGCTTATGTAACTGTCATCTGTTTCCACTCTGTTGATATTGAGTGTAATATCTGACAAAATAAGTAACTTTAAGTAAATCACACATACCTGAGGTTCCTCATCAGGTCTTGCACAACATGGTGAGAAAACAGCGGGAACAGAACCTCAGATGTGAGCTGCTCCAGTTCTTGAAGAGTCTCCACTGGTTTAAAACAATTCTGAGAAACCAAGACAAACATGTGCTGTCGATTAAACTCATTGTGCAGTTCGTAGATTAATATCTCTGTAAAGTACAGACAGTTCATCCAGGCTGATTTGTCAGATTTGTCTCTGTCTTACTGACATTTACTTGAGAACCAATCATCGACCTGCTCATTTCTCAACATTGAGGCTTCGCAATGACTCACACATACAGACACATATAGGTAAGAAGAAATGGTACCTGTCTGGAGAGTTGATGATAGTAAGCTTCGAGGTAGACGAGGTAAGCTGGGATCAGAGTGAGGCTGCTGTCTTTCTGAACTGGATTCTCAAGGCTATTAACAAATCCCTTTAAATGGCCCAACAAGGATGTTTGCAGTCCTGTGACATGACCCCAAGACACTGGAGGAGGAGGGGGACACTCTTCACCCTGAGAGCTGAAGTAAAAACAGAGGGAGTGAAATGCAGATAACAAGGAGAGTGGTGTTAGGTCTCGTGTAACAGCATCGGTTTCTTTATCTATTTCAGATATTCCTCCGTCTGTACCTGACCATGCCGGCCTGTAGCTCCTGATGGCATCCTGCAGTGTGTGTGACCTGTGTGAGTAAAGACAGCAGAGCCAAAACCCGCTGGAGCTGCAGAGGCAGCAGATGATCTGAGGGGTTCAGCGCTCGGTGAACAGACTGCAGCTCCTTCACTAAGGCTGAGTACAGGTCTCTGAGGGAAAACAGCGACAGCAATAAAAGACGAGCAGAGGTGAAAATCAAGCATCTAGCAAGACAACAGATCCAGAGCGATAGAACCAGAGCTAAGAAGAAAGTGAATATGCTTTATGATATGAGCTTACATGTATAAGTTACAGGCCTGTCCGTACGCAGCTGCTACAGCCCACAGCCTGTAGGCCTCAGTGGTGATCCTGAGGGCCTCGCTGGGCTCCAGCAGCAGCTCACTGACCTCAGCACTGAGCAGACAAGACAGACGCTCCCTCACTCCCAGAGAGTTTAACTGGGGAGATGAGAGAGAAAGATATATTATTGATGTATATACGCATGTAGGAAAAATGGAAAAACTTTAACACATTAGCGGTGAAATTCAACACACGTTACAAATAATTTATGTAAGAAGTATATTTAAGAAACGTTTTTTATGTAGCTATTATAATGTGAGACGTTTTCCTCTGGTGGCCACAACAAGTAAGGCCTTTAACATCTTAATAATACTGTATCCTCACAGGAACACCAAGGAACATGGAGATCGACTTGTAGCCTTTACCTGGAGCATGCTGCAATTATTTTCTGAGGCAACTCTCCTCTTTTCATGCTCTTGCCAAAGTTGAGTTCCGTGCACATTGTAGAATAAGCAACAATTCAGACCTTTTCACAGTTTCTTTGTTGTATCATGTTTCAAACCAAAGCCTGGTGATGAAGTTTATTGTCTGTGTGCTTTTCTTTAGCATTGCATGGTTAGAGAGCTAGCGATGATGTGTGTCCCGAGCAGG
This sequence comes from Paralichthys olivaceus, assembly GCF_024713975.1. Lineage (NCBI taxonomy): Eukaryota > Metazoa > Chordata > Actinopteri > Pleuronectiformes > Paralichthyidae > Paralichthys > Paralichthys olivaceus. The sequence goes on along the minus strand of NC_091104.1, from coordinate 14,165,856 downwards.
AAACTGTGATTTGTTATTGCTGTTATGAAGGCTGCGTTAGCATCAAGCATTGCTGTAGCATGCACATATGAGTACACAGCAAAAGGTAGCAACCCTTCTAAACACGTTTGCATATGCTGTTAAAATAGAGACATTTAATATATAAATACTCAGTGATAATCTCATTGACACGTTATTACCAACACGTACCAGTCTGGCACAGGCATGTCTGCCAGAAGTCGCCAAAACTCTTAACAGCTTCATGGCGCTGGCCTGTGGGAGGCCATAAACAGACAGAGGCAGGGGTGAAGATGGGGCTTTCCAAGAGGTGGGAAGAAACTCAGACATCACTGTCTCCATCAGGCGAGGACAGTCCAGCACCTGAGGGTGAAACACACAGTTTAAAATATCAACATTACTACATCAGTGATTTACTGTGTGGAGGTGTTGCTATAGTTACCTGAGTGGCAGAAGAGGAGGAGTGCCTCGCAATACGAGTCAGGATGCTGAGAACGTCCTGGACGATTCGAGGAGATGGTCGGAAAACCTCAAGGATGTATCGTAGCCTGGGGAGCAGTTTCATTTTGAGCAGACCCTAAAATAAAAAAAGAATAAACAATAATCATTCAACCTTCATTTACAGGACTTCTCCATTACATTTACTGTCATAATACTACTTTAAATATTAATAAATACATATGGTGCAATACATACACATAACAGAAATGGAGTTTAAAGGATGTATTCAGCTCATTTACTTTGATAACATCCTGCCTGGCCACATCATGATCACTCTTCCTCTCCTCCTTCTCCTTGGCCGTCTCCTTCATAATCTCGTCCAGCACTTCGTCCTCCTCATCCTGTTCCTCCTGAGGAGACGGCAGCAGAGGGAACGAGGCCAGGCCGCGAAACCAGGAGAAGGTGAAGTCCAAACACTCCTGAGCGGAGAAACAAAATGGATAAAAAGCTAGACACTGGACTGAAAAAGTCTTACACATGAACAGTGAGAATTTGTTCAATATAACTGTTGAACTGCACTAGACAGAATTACTGAATAATTATTACAATTAAACTTGTGGAGTCTTGGGATATAAAATTAAGTTGTCAGTCAATCTGTCAATGTCTTTTCAGATATCAAGTTGTCTTACTTCATCTTCTGCACACACAAGAAGAGTTTTCAGGGCATGCACCGCTGCAGACATCACTCCCTCCACACTGTCGTCCAAAGCAAAGCGGAGCAGGAAGAGCAGGCCGGCGTCGAGCAGAGTGGACGTCACGCTGCCTTTCAGAACTGGCTGGTATTTTCCAGCACATGCCTACAGGATAAAAACAAGTCAGCATGAGCGAGAACAGACAGTGTAGGTGACACAGAGAAAGTAAGTTTACCTTTGAGAGGATGTTGGCCAGAGTGCTGAGGGCCAGACTCCTCTGCTGGATGACCTGACTCCGAGAGAGCAGGAAGAGTTCCTGCAGAGAGTAACCTGCCCTCTGGAGGGAGAAATCATTAGTGTTGAGAGTGAAATCATTACAGACGGAAAAAGACCAACTACCTAACCACGATATGACAATGATTCAAGAATGGTGCTTCACAGGCCTGATAAAAATGCTAAAACTGGCATTTTATTTTAAGAGCAGATGTTCATCATAAATATGTTCACTTGAGAAAATGTCACAGTTTCTAAGTGACTCCAAAGTTCAAGTTGTTAAATCATATTTCTGCAAAACACTGCATTCAAATGGATAATATTAAGAACGAAAAATAGAATTTCCACCTCGCTGCCTTTTAATATAATAATCATATCAATTCTAGAGTTACAACCTTTTACTGTTGACCACCAAATGTATTAATAGTTCATCTTTCAGTCCACATCGTGCCAGATTTTAAGAAATTCCCTCAAGGCACGCATTAGAAAGAACTTTAACGAGAAAGGGACGGACAACCTGATAATGTGCTTGCAGCCATGGCTGTCACCAGCATTGAGGCATCAGGAGCTGTACACACCTTAATGACACTTGTTAAACGTGCTATGTGAGATCCTAACACTAAAATATAAATGTTGTATTTTGACTTGAGTGACCTCTGGTTCCTCTCCATGATGGTGCAGACCCAGGTGGGTGGGAAGATCCTCAGTGGGTGGAATCAAGCTCCCAGTGAAGTCAAACCGAGCCTGCATCTCCTGTCAGGGCACACAGAACAAAAACAGACTGTTGGCTCAGGTAAACAATGTGTGTTCACTCAGGAAAACACTTTTCATCTGCCACTAAGGCTTTGAGTAGAATTGAATGAAAACAGCAGGCTTCCTCAAACCTCTACCTTTCTAGTTCCTTTTCTTTTTGGTGCAGGTAAGTCTCTCATCCACTCCAGCTTCTCTGGCTCCAGCTTATCCATGTGGACCCATTCTTTCTGAGGCTTCACCGGCAGATCCTCCTCTGAATCATACACACACGTAAGACTGTGAACAAAAGCTACCACTACACTGAGAAAACAATCCTTCTTATTGAGTCTTTTAATGTTTTTAAGCAGAACCAGATAAACCAGAGTGTGGATTTGTTTCATTTTCTAGTAGAAATTAATATCAGATTGATCATATTATCACATATATATGCTGTTACACGTGTCATATCAAGTATATGGCTGTGACAACAATGTAAATCACATCATGACATCATGACATAGTCAGGGAATCAACTCTATTTAATGAGATAATAACACTGGCAGTGAAGAGCTGCTCACATTCAAATACCACCCTGTAAAATGCTGCTGTTGGTGGAGAAATGCATTCAAAATATTGTATTACTACTAATATATGCTGTCTCAATCTGGTCCAAACAAGTCTGGTCCACATTGGCTTCACTTTCCAGACCCAGAGTCTACATCCATTCTTTTTAATACAATCTATGGTAAGAAGCTGAATAGTTGTCAGGCTATTTATTCTCGACCCAAAAAGAGGACATGTTGCTTTCTCCTGAAGAGAAAGTAGAAGAGGCATAAATAACATTTGGCCAGAACAACAAACAACAGTTTTACTTGTTCTTTTTTAGCAAAAGAGAAAGGTATAAATAAATCATGTGCACAATCTGTCTTCATATGATCCATTAGCAACACATCGATCAGGACTGGGAGTATTCTCTGAATCATCTGCAGTAACTTAATTGTGGAGAGTGGCTACTTCTGGCTCAGCCCGGCCTGCCTGCTAATCACACAAAGTGAAGTCAATGATCAGCTTTATGTCTGGACTTGAGCCATGCAGCACAAGCATGAGTTATACAATTAGCATCCAGCCTTTATACACAAGGGGGAGGGGGTTCATATAAGACTGTGTGTGAGCTGCTGAGATGAGATTTGCATTCATTTACTTCATCACTGATCAAATAATTATACAGCCTCAGCAAAAGGGGTTAACTTCACTAATCTGTATAAAGCAAGAGATGATATGAAATGATCACACGGTTGTAGTAGTCCACAATCTAAATCCAGCTTGTTCAAATCTTGTGCAAGAGCTGTTCAGGCAGAAGTGATTTAAAGGTTTAGTTTGAACCAATCATACCCATCATAGCAGGTGGTGTTGGCAGTTTCCCCTCTTCCTCCTCTTCAGTTCCCTCCATCTCCACCTCTTGGGCTTTCTGAGACAACACAGCGGCAGCGGAGAAGCCTGACTCTCTGCTCACGTTTTCAAGAGGACAACGCTCCTTGCTGCTTTTGCCCCCGGGCTGTTTGGATGGGGGGGCAGAGGACGGGACACTCTGGGCTTTGCGAGATCTAACAAACTCCACCAGTCTCGGATCTGGGAAGCAGAAATAATCGTGTTACACACTGAGGTATACAAAAATAGAAGAGGTTTTGATGCACGAGTCGAGATACAAACATGACGGATCATTACTTCATTTAAATCTATGTTGGATGACTATTAACTATCATGTGGATAAAAGTGCTGCCTACCAAGATGAGTCAAGAGTTTGTTCTGCTCCTCTTGTATCTCCGACTGAGACATTGTCTGGAGTCTGGCCTGGTTCTCCGTGTGGATCCTCAGCGTCTCCCCTGAACTATCTGGGACCCTGAGCCCCTGACCAGACACCAGCCTAGGAGCAGAGACTAAAGGTGGCTCTAGAGAACAGAAGGCAGTGAGAATGAAAAAAACAGAGTAAAACAATGTATGTTTCATTTTAAACAATAATGAAGACATGAGCAATACACTCCTTAAGAAGTCCAACCTATCAGCTGTCACATGAAGTTTACTCATGATCACCTGCATCGTCACACAGATCTGTGTCCATGCTACTCTCAGGAGGGAGGTTCTGCTCAGTGGGTTCAGCTGCACAGTGTAACGGTGTCTTTCCTTCTTTTAGTCTCTGAGCTGCGATCTGTCGAGCAAAGATGCTTTTCTTTCCTCCAGCTGAGGACAGCGGCACCTGTTTGTGAGGTGAAATTGAGGGTAGTATGAAGTATGAACAAAAAAATGTTTTTAAGGTATTTTTTTAAAGTGAGTAAAAGTGTGTTGTGTGCATATAGAGAAAATATGTATCTTAATTATAAATGACCATGGTTAACAGCAATTGAAAACTGTTTTCAACAATTAATCAAAATTCAAACAGTTGAGAAGAAATTAAATATCTCTGTACCTGACTGCTGTTTTCTGTGCGGTGCACTACTTTGGGGAATGCCATGCCTGTGAATGCTGGTAGAGAGATTGGAGTAGAGCTTGTATCTCTCTCCTTGAAATAAAAGAATAATGGTACTTATTCAGGGATGAAAAATAAATAACTGAGACTCTGAAATGTGACAAGAAACAAGACCCCAACAAAAATCTGAACAACTGAGAACATCTTCACATGGAAATGTATTGAAGAGCCACGCAGCATGAGTTTGGGTTTACAACCAGCACTTACAACGATCCTGGAGAGAACAGCACTGATGTGAGTGTCATGTCTGTCCAGCCTCGCCTCAGGATCCTCGTCCTCGAAGGTGACACGGCTGGCTTTAAAGCGAGACTTCTTTGGGGGAGCTGGTGTCAGAGAAGGGAGCTGGTCTGGAAGATCTACAATAAAAATACAGATCAACATAATGTTTGGGGCTTCCCTAAAAACATGTGGACAGTCAGCAGGTTAACTTTCATACCTTCTATAGAGACCACGTCCCTCTGACGTCCTTCATCCTCCCCATTTTGTTCCCCTCCTCCCTCGCCAGCCTCGCCAGCCTCGCCTCTCCTCTTGTCCGGACGGCGGATCACATTGGCAGCGGACGGGGCACCAGAGGTCAGAAACTGCTGCTGTTCTCTGAGGAGGTCGGCCTCTGAGTCACTTGGCTTGGGACGTCTCAACATCCCTCTGAGGGACACAAAAAGAATGAATTAATGGGATTGACAGGACTGTATCAAATGATCATATACAAGTGTGTCTGGACCTGAGCCCAACCGTTCATCTCTCAAACACCTGACACTACTTGAGGAGGAAAGAGCGTCAGACTACATCCACACCAATCTCAGGGGGGGGGGGGGGGGGGGGGGGGGGGGGGGCTTAAGGATAATTTAAAAGCTGATCGACCACGTCTTTTGTTCTCCACACTGTTTACCTGGCCAATCAAAGCTTGCTCAAACGTGACTGGTTAAACTAGAAAGAGAAAGTCCCTGCTCCTTAATCTTTCCGTCACCTACAGATTCTACATATTCACATTCATTAATATTGTCTTGCATTGTTTACTCCTGAAACTCCAAACGTGTTTAGATGGCTCAAACACTTCACCCACCCCTCCATCGGCATAGTGGTGATTAGATAATGAGGGAATTTCCATTTTCTATCAATGTTATCCCTTTAATCTGTTTCAATCCAATGCCTTTGTGCTATTTTAATGTGATTTGTCTGTTTGAATGTATTTCTGAGTCTCTATAGAGCACCTGCTTGGTTAGTTTGGCTAATCTCATCACGAACACTAACACTGGACATCTAGTGGTGAAAGAAAAGACAGACAACAACATATAAATTGCTCTTTTCTAACGTGAGCTAACTGAAACTTCTTGGTTTTCACGTGTAGTGAAGTTTCCACCGGACACAGGAGGAATGTAACGTACGGTCCACGCTAGCTTAGCGGTTAGCTTGGATTCTCTAACCTCGCTCTGTCGAAGCGTTAAAATCTCCAGAAAAACAAAAGCCGCAGTCACCAGAGTGTTCGTTCGTTGTGTTTGTGTTTCGCAGTGATCTGACCTTCGGTGCAGAGCAGCTTCCGCGGTTCATCAACAAAACTGGAGCCGAACACACACGGGACACTTTCAGTGTGACACCGACTCGCACCTTCAAAATAAAAGCACCGAGGGACAGAAAGGCCTCGGGACTGCGCCCCTCCGTCTCGCAGAAGTCATCGGGTAATTTATCTGGTTTTATTGTGTTAAAATACATTCAACCGAGTTCTTTGTTTGTAATGCATTTTCTCGTTCATGTCGCTGGACGTCCGAGATGACTAATATCTGCCTCCTTCCTCTCGCAGGACACAGTCGGACAATCTGGATGAACGCACAGTATGCGGGGCTGTTTTTTTCTGTATTGATGATGCAAGGTTTGATTCGGTGATTTCCTCCGCAGAGCACCGGCCACACTGACGACAACCCTGGCCTGACTGCACCATGGTCAACCTGTGCTGCCTCTGCTGCGGTGAAATCCCTCAACCCCGCCCCCCTCCGCCCGGAGCGTCGGGAGGACCGCGGCGGGATCCCCGCTCCGTGCAGCCGCAGCATCAGCACCAGCCGCAGCAGCATCAGCCTCCTGGCTCCGGCCCAGACCCTGTGGAGCTGCGGGGGCCCACAAAAGGCGAATGGGGGGGATCTCCAGAAACTGCATGTGAAATTAAAAGAAGAGGAGTGAGTTTCTAACCCTCTCTCTCCCTGACATGCGAGAAGTGCAGGATGCTCTCCTCAGACCGGGACCCTGCGGAGGACACGACGGCCAGCGCTCCCAGTGATGCTGAGGGAGAAGAGCAGGAGGAGCAGGAAGAGCAGGAGGAGCAGGAGGAGCAGGAGGAGGAAGATCCAGAGACTGGGAGTGATGCTCTGGAGGAGGTGGGTGAAGACATCAACTCAGTTTCTTTATCTTTGTTTTAAGTAGGATATAATATAAGACATGTCAGAATAGTTGGTTAGTTCATTCATCCATCAGCATATGAAATAAAACAAAAATAAATTTATTACAAATTACAGCACAAAAAAATGCATTACCACACTGTAAAAGTAGGCTACACATGGACTAATACACATTCAGACTTTTGTTCCAGTGTCTGTCGCCTTAGTTAGGTCCTTATATGATCACATTTATTGAGGCAGTTATTTGAAACAGAGTTATGCATAACATTTCTCAGCAGAGCGTAAAAGGTGCAGCGACAATGCAACAGCCACAAACATGTTGCTTGCACTTGTACATCTTAGAAGCTTGTGCAAAATGATAAATGCATACACGATAACTGAATGACTTCAGGTAAAGTAAGAAATGATGACTGCCTGTTTCTGTAACATTAATCAAGGCCACAATCAGGAGCAAGTTTACCAACTATGTGTTTTACATTATTAAGACAAGATTCCCCTCTGTGTAAGTCCATATGTATATGAGACTGAATTGTGATATTGTTCTGTAGTGGCTCATCCTCTCTGTAGCTCTTTGTAGCTATAGCACAGTTCATCAACAAAGCCATTAAAAGAGGGGCATTCTGACAAAATGTAAAAGGAAATATAAAAAATGAAGCTTTTAAAAAGAAATGTAAAATGGCTGCATAGAGAATACAAGTAAATTAACGAACTAAAAGACTGAGGTATGTGAAGTATAAAAACTGAATGCTGCCCCTCCATGACACTGCAGGGACAGAGGGCAGACATGTTCTGGGCGAGCTGCAGGGGTCTGGATGGTTCATAATGGAGCACGAGAGCAGAAATATATTTTAAATTACACGTATGATTCCTTTCACCTGCAGCCAAACAGCATTTTCTGTCAGAATAATACATCTGACGTAATGACCACAGTCGACTCCAGTGATGTGGAACCGTGCCGTCAGCAACAAATGGGTGTATGTTGCTCTGGATCAAGTTGTGTCTGGTTGTTTTGATCAAAGCCACATATACGTGTTGATCTCTTTGATTTAACCTGCATGTGTCTGCTCCATCATCCTCTCTATCTTTTCTACCATGGAGTAATGATTCCATCTGGACAGTCGGCTGCATGCATCCAGCAATAAACTGTAAAATGAAATAACTTCTTTTCAGACATTGCATATATGTCCTGTTTAATACTGGGGAGTAGATTGTTTTTCACAAACTACACTAAGGTAAATGAGTATAAAGTGTGTAATATCAGTAGTCAGGAGCCCTGGATGAATGAGAACTCCTTCCTCTCTCTGCATGAGAACAGAATCCTCGTTTGCTCAATCGGCAACTGAGGTGGAACCATGCAGCAAAGTGACATCTCCACCCCTGTGTCAGTGCAGTAATGGATGGCCGCTTGTCAGCATAAATCTTTTCACTCCATAAAACACCAGAGGTTGTCAACAACAATGCCGCCTGGTCTCATGGAAGAAATGTCACCACAACGACCGAATATATTCCAAAGTGCCACATAGTCGTTCAAAAATCTTAACGTATGTGTCTGATGAGATGGGATCTAATTACAATATTTAAAAGGTGAAATCCTTAAGTACTCCTCTTACAGGTTTTATATCTAAATGTATTTCCTCTCTGGTTTAATTTCTTCATGTTTTAAGAGTTAAACTGCAGCTTATTCAGTGTCAGTGTAACTGATGAAATAGCTTTGGGCCTGTGTCTCGGCTGAATAGGACAATTTGACTTATTGCAAATGTGAGCACTTTGTGTTTCTCATTTGTTTGCACAGAGCTCTCATGATTTTCCTAAAGTTACAGAGTACATTTTTCACATAACCTCTCAAAATCACAAGTCATTATTATATTTAAATATTTAAATATTAGCATACACTATCACACAGCATCTGATGGATCCAAACATGATTGATCACACCTGCAAAACTGTAAAAAACATGGCGGCCTCCGTAAAGAAGGCCTGCTCCTGATGTGACTATAAAGTATTTAAATATAAAGAGCCCATTCTAGGGTAAAGGAAACAACAATTTTTACAATTTAAAAGAAACACAGTGGTGGAAACATTACGACATTAGGATTATTAAATATCTAAAAAATGAATCCCTTTCACCTAAATCTGTCACAGTGAAACTTTGAAAACAAAGTTTTAGTGATCCTTATCAAAAGTGTTTATGTTATTTGTTTAAATTTAAAAAGCACTAGTAGATAATAGATATTATATGGATGTAAAAAAATGAAACTATCAAACATTAATATTAATAGCTGCCTAGTAAATTCAGAGTTAGCGGTGCTCTATTTCTAACTATTATTACTACCCTCTGATATTAATGTGACATCTTTATTAGCCGGTGCTTTCGCCCTAGCACAATCTAAATTAAATTAATTTCAGAGTGAGCACACCTCAGTTAATATGTGTCTGTCAGCTGCATTGACCTCATAGGGACATAACTTGGTGTAATTGAATTCTGCTGAGCTTTCTTCAGTCTGATTTACATCACGCTTAGGTATGGGAAAAGCTTGGAGATTTATCATGCAGCCACCTCATTTGCACTTCTACTGCAAGTCATGATGTCACTGCCATGTTTCTGAGGCTCATTGCTCTAAAGTGCATTTCCCTCATTACTCTCTCTCCCTGCAGCAGCGTCCAGTGCAGCAGTCCCTAGGCGCTTGTGTCTGCCGAGAGTCCCACTGGCGCTGCCTGCTGCTCTCTCTGCTCATGTACAGCTGTGTGGGTGCGGTGGCCTGGTGTCAGTTCACCCGGGTCACCAAGATCAGCTTCAACTCTGCCCTCACCTCCTCCTTCACAGCCTCCTTCACCTCCTCCCTGCGGGGGGCGTCTGGGATGGGGGGCGTCGGAGGCCACTCGATGATCTACCATGACAGCCCCTGCTCTGACGGCTACATCTACATCCCCCTGGCATTCCTGCTCATGCTCTATGTGCTGTACATGGTGGAGTGCTGGCACTGCAGAGCCAGGAGCGAGCTGCAATGCAAGTCGGATGTGGACAGCGTGTACGAGCGCGTGCTGAGGATGCAGCAGGCCCAGCCCTGCATTTGGTGGAAGGCCATCAGCTACCATTTTGTGCGACGGACTCGGCAGGTCACACGATACCGTAACGGAGACGCCTACACCACCACGCAGGTGTACCACGAGAGGGTGAACACACACGTGGCAGAGGGAGAGTTTGACTACAGCCATTGTGGGATGAAGGATGTATCGCATGACCTCAGGGGCCTGGAGGAACATCCGGCTGCTCGCTTGCGCTTTACCAAGTGTTTTAGCTTCACAGAGGCAGGTCCAGAAAACGATTACCTCAACCAGAGAGCCAGGTTCTTCTCTGAAATCGAAGGTTTGGACGATTACATGGAGGCCAGGGAGGGAATGCAACTGAAGAACGTGGACTTCAGAGAAAACCTGATCGCCTTTGTGGACCCAGATAGTATGCCTTGGTACACTTCCCATGTTGCATTCTGGCTTGCTGCTCTCTTCATGCTGTCCTGGCCTCTGAGGGTCCTCATAGAGTACCGTACTGCTTACGTGCACTACCGCATAGAGAAACTATTTGGGTTAGAGTACAGCAGCCCGTCTCCTCTGGATGAGGACCGGCCTGTGGGGAATAATATCACTTGTACTATTCCACGAGTGGACACACTGGACAGCACTGAGATGGAGTGGCACATACGCTGCAACCGCCAGGTGATCCCCAGCTACTCAGAGGCCATGCTGATAAACATGAGCACAGCCAACTCTAACTCACTGCATGACACTGAGTGCACCTCGTCCTCCAACTGCTTCCTGTTGGACAGCAGCCAGGCAGGCCAGAGCTACGGTGCTCTCCAGAGACAGGACGAGTGCGAGCAATGCAGCGAGCCACCCGCACAAGGGGTAGGCAGAAGGACGACCATCACCAGCTCCAGCTGCTCCTCCATCTTCTCCTGCCGGGGAGCACTGTTCCAGTCTCACCTCTCCTCGGACACGTCTCGTCTGTCTCTCTGCCGCATGTACGGCTCCCATCGCACTGTGGCGCTTTGGAGGAGCCACAGCAGCAACTTGACGGACCCCTGCTGCGTGGACGAGCAGTGCTGCAGGTCCGACTCCAGCCAGCTGGCCCTCAGTGACAGTCCGCCTACCTACAGGGACGCTAGTTTCTTCCCAGTTCTCATAGTGCATCGGTCGGAGGGCTGTGGCAGCGAGGATGGGAGGGAGGTGAGACGTTATTACATACGGAGAGGGTCATCCTGTGTGGAGACGTCTCTGTAAAAGACAGAGATCCACAAGTTGATCAGTAACATTGGACAGAGTCAATATTTGATTGCCAGAATGACACTAAAGACAACATATGGAGAAAGTCTGCTCTTTCAGGAAAATCCACTGTAAATATGAAGCTGCAGGTTTGATCTTAATGCACTGGGACATTCTCACCTTGACACATTCTCCTTGTAGCAACAACAGCTATCTAGTGTGTGTGTGTGTGTGTGTGTGTGTGTGTGTGTGTGTGTGTGTGTGTGTGTGTGTGTGTGTGTGTGTGTGTGTGTGTGTGTGTGTTTACACAATTTTGTTACCACTTGAGGACCTTCTCCAATAAAAACATTGACCTTGTCATGGGGACTAAAGCCTGGTCCTAATTAGTCAAACAACCTTTCTGAGGTCCTGGTTCAGATTAGGAGTAAATGTGACTTGATGTTAGGCAAAAGGTGAGTTGCAATATTTTTTTAGCTTTTATCGATTAAAAGCAAACTTCTAGTGAACATTAGTGTGGTTTCTGTGGCTGAGGGGGTAGAGCGGTCATCCTCTAACCAAAAGGTTGGCAGTTCAATCCCAGTTTTACAGACCATTTACCATTTCGTGGACTGTCGCAGTTGCCCCATAAAACTACATTGTAGCCAGAGCGAACCTTTACGGCTGCTGGTAGAGGCAATCTACTGGACCAATTCCAAAAGTACCATTCATTTACATATCCACATTTATAAACATAGGACCCAGGTTGAAAAAAATCAGAATTCCCCTTAGTTAGAGGTATGAATTTAACATGGTAACAGTTAGGATAAGGCTTTGATTTGATGGTCAGATGGTAGGTCCCAGTGAGGAAAGCTGCGCAAATGTGTGTGTGTGTATATGTGTGTGTGGTACATGTGTGGTGCGTACATGCAGGGTTAGGGTATTTGACACATGACACTGCATGATCTGATTATTTTAAAAAATAAAAGGAAAGAAAGCTTCACCAGTTATTATGTGTGTTAAATACATGCGTGGCAACACCTCCTGGAAACTGTCCCACTAAGAGGCATCATTGAGAACAACAAATGAAAAGAAAAGAAAAGTTGCATGGCGTTACCAAAGGTATTGTGTTTTGGTTTATTGTTAAACAGCAAGGTGAAACCAAAGACATGAGTAATCTGCTTTTGTTTTCTCATATATAATATTTAATAAACCACACAAAGCATTAATCCATGAGACATATGTGATCGTGAGGTGAATGTTAAACTGCAGGAAATAAAATTGCTTCTGAAGGACCGTTGCATATTTAACATCAACTTGTGATCTTTTTACCTGCACCTGTCTGAGTGAGATGAATGTTGTCCAAGTGGAATAGTTTAAGGAGTGGTTTAACATAACAGGATGGGACTTTATTTTAGTTTATTAAAAAAAATGTATTCGTTTTTCTCAATCACTACATACAGTGTGGATTAGCTGCCTGTTGAACCTGCTCCTCCTCTGATGAAGGATGAGCAGCACTTGGGTCATTTTGTTTGTGTGATGAGGGATCCAGGGTCACAAACAGAAGGATGACAGTTTATTTAGGTCTCTCACAGAAAGTCATTCACTAATAATCTCCCTGGTTTTTAAATCACTGATGAAGCTGTTCTGACAACTGGTGGCCACTGGATATCGCTGTGGGACGTGAGTATGTGAAATCCCAGAGACTGCATCCAGGAGAAAAAATACTAATAAAACTATTCATAAAAACAATTAGTGGAAACTGTCTGAAGTCCTAAAATTAAAACAGACCGAAGTTTCAGAAATAGTAACAGAAATAGTTACAAACGGTTTCTGGTGTGCATGTGCAGTTTGAGGAGACACAACTAGAGAAAATAACATACAAACAAATAACAGACATAGAGGTTGTTTTTTGTTTTTGGCATTTCAACAAGAAGATTGAAAATTGGTTGAGTTGTATTATTAATGATTGATAGTTTGATCAGACCGAAGTGAAACCTGATAGACCTATAAACACTTCCTCAATCTCTGAATATGATTATTGGTTGAGTTTTATTATTGATTATTGGTAGTTTGATCAGACCGAAGTGAAACCTGTCACATCTATAATCACTTCCTCCAATGTGCGCGCGAAAGAAACGCCTCTCTGACGTCACTTCCCAAGCGCGCGGGCTCATGCTAACGGCGGCTAATTGACAACCTGGCAACAGAGAGGAAAATGTCCGGGACATTAACTGTTGACTAAAGAAACCCGAGGAGAAAGCTGCGGTTACCGTGGACAGGTGAAGTGTTCCGGCTCTACGGGGAGCGTAGGGAGACAGAGGGCCGCTCAGGAGCAGTTGAAACCTCGCCGGGACGCGGCACCGCTCGGTTGTTGACATCCAGGACGGGGACGGATGTGGCAGCAGCTCCTCCGCCGCGTCAAGTTTCCAGCTTCGTGGCGGAAGTTTCCCTCCTCTCGGCTTCGTTGGAACTCGGAGTTTCTGGCTGTGGCTCGACCGCCGGTGCTCAGTCAGCGGCTGCCATGAAGCTGCAGTGCGACGTGGAGGTGGTGAATCGGATGCTGCCCACGTTCGGGATGAGGAGTCGAGGGAAGGGGAGCAGAGCGGTGCTGTCCATCGGGAGACATGCGGACAAGACGAGTCAGCGCAGCAACATTTACATGATGATCTGTACAGCTAAAGACAGATCTGGATCCAAATACAAGGTCTGTTGTTATAGTTTACTCCCTCAATGCCCTGACTGTCACTACTGATCAATAATGTGGGTCTGTTGTTGTTTTCAAATCAGGCCGATTGCTAGTTTCTTCTGTTAATATGATCTTAAAGTTGCCAGTTTGGATGCAGAAGTATTTTATTAATTCTCAGTTAAAGTCTGAAAACAGCATTTGAACCCATGTAAACATAAACACACAACAATGGCTGCATAGAAGTTAATGTGACGTTTAGCTCAGGCTTATTAAATACACCTAATGTTACATTTACTTCTAATTTGTCCACGATCTGTTGTCATTTTGAGGTTCTGTTTTGACATTTGACATTTTCTATACGTTTGTGTCTGTCTGTTATTTATTTAAACGTGAATGTTACATTTAAATCATCACTATGAGTAAGAGCAAAGTTTGTGTTCATAGAGACTTAAGATGAGAACCATGAAGTCATGTAACTAGAGCTGGACAATATGGCCCAAAATAATGTCAATAATAATGAATGACTTTCACTATCAGTTAGTATTGATAATTACCACGATAAATCTCATATTATTTTTATTTAGGGTTTGAAATGGCTATGAAAAATATCGATTTTATATTTGTCTTTTTTCATGTTGATTTCAGTTCAAATCTATTGATTTAGTTTTATCGTCCAGTCCTACATGTAACCTGTTCATATTGTAACTGAGACAGACATAAACACATTAACATCAGCTCAGCAGAATTAATACATCACCCTCCTGTCTTTCAGTAGTGTTGTATGTTTGTAGCGCTGTTTTGCTTTACATTTGAGTGTCGTAACTTTTGATCAACTTTTGGTTGTTTAGCAACACATAAAACATATATTTATCTTGAGGTAATAAGGGAAATGTACACTTTGGTTCAATTTAATTCAACAGTTTGATTCGCAGCATGTTTCATACAAATCTGTGAAATATTGTTCGTTTGATGGAACCTGGACGTTGGATGCTGTTTTGGTCACATTGTACATAACATGTTAGTTTCCACAAGGAGATCTGACTTATATGATCAGTCCTCTTACATTCAGCATAGTTTGATAGAATGTTATTTATGTCTGAACTAACAACAAGGTCTTCTGTTATAGTTTCATCCTTTATTGACTGTATTTTTTCTCAGAGTCACTTAAATCTACTATTTTTAATTATTCATTGTCTTTCCCAGAAAGACCTTGACTGGAAACTCGAGCAGTATTGTTTTTCAGAAATGCTGCCTTCAAGAGCCTATGTCTCTGATTCATAGTCATACTTCTGTAAAGATGATGTATAAACCAACTTGATGACATACAAATTAACATGTTCTCCTGTCGAAACTTGTAGAGTGAATCACTCACTGTCTGCCCTCGTTTTGTGAAATGTATTTTTCCACTGCTCAGCATGTGCCAACTTTCTCTTGCAGCTGAAAGACAACATAGAGAAGTTTTTCACGTGGTTTGTGGAGGAAGGCAAGGCCACTGTGAGGCTAAAGGAACCTGCTGTCGACATTTGTTTGAGCAAGGTATGACGTCCAGCATGGAGTAATTACAGTCTGCACATGAGGGTGTTTTATAAAATATTCAGATTATATTTCCTTTTAAAAGTAGCCATAGATTACTGAAAAATCACAGTACCAGTCCTTTTGTTTACAAGTGCACAAAGTGCGCAGACTCATAGTGGTGTTTACCCTGTAAGGCGAGAACAAAACCGGACAAAGATGAGTGTCGGGCCGTTGCATGGTTGTTTTGACTGCAGCCGGTGCCTGGACAGACACCACAGAAGCCTCATTGTTTCCATTTGCTGTTAAAAGCTCTCCTGGTTGTTTTGAAGCCTGGCTGACCTTTCACCCAGATTCTTCTATAGTTCACCCTGTCACATGGACAGAAACACACACATACCTGTGAACTGACAGACACAGCATGATGCAGGTAAACAGGGAAAACAAGTCCGATTAACCAGATGAACCATAATTTAGATTATTTTTAAACGATACACCACTACAGCAGAGTATGGCTTTAAATTCTGATGATAACCTCAATGTTTAAATTTTTTTAGTAATACAGGTGTTAAAAGGCATCTAATCCCTTTATTTTCCCATCCTGGATCTCACACGATATTTTCCCAACAGCAAAAAGTCCGTCAAGTTCATTCAAAGGAAGTGTGTCAAGATGTTCTCGGCTTTTGAATTTAGGTTAGATATTTCAAGGAGTCCGGTAAGAGAGGAAACTGCGAAGCTGCTGTCTCTGTCACCTGTTCTTCCATCAATCCATCTGTAACCTGATTTGATTTATTTGTTTGCTAGGCGGATGCAAATAGCTTGAAAAACTTCCTCTCGGCTGCTCGCCTGGCAGACCGAGGAAGCGACACCAGCAGCCTCCCGCTCTCCACGCTTACTCCCGTCCGCGCCAGGGACGTGGAGCAACCCAAGAAGAAACTCACCATCGTGTCCAAGAAGGACTACCCCCTCACCTCCAACTTCCCTTACTCTCTGGAGCAGCTGCAGGTCTCCTACTGCAAACTTTCCCGTGTGGACATGCGGATGCTGTCCCTCAAAGGTAAAGTGAGACGATTGAGTTGTCAACTAAGTGCTGGAAAAGTTTTGGCCTGTACGTTTTAATGGCACTTTATTTACATTTTTCCTGCTTTTTTAATCCCTTTTATTTTAATAATAGTTTACAGGAGAATTCCCCAGCTTTACACACAAATGTCTCCTGTTCAGCCTGTTAAAGTAGTTTTATTAGGGGAGGTTTTCAAAATTAGAGAAAATTACCAAGAGTAACATTATGTAAAACATAGGGTCCCGAGCTTGAACTTTATCAGAAACAAATAGAGGAGCTTAACTCGTGCTGCTTCTCTCACCCCCAAAATTTGTTTCCCCAGTTGGATGATAATGTATGACCAAATAGCTGGAGTAGCCTTTTAAGTTATAATATTTCTCTTTTGGTTTTTTAATTTTTACAGCTCTCCGCAAACTAGACCTCAGCAACAACCACATCAAGAAACTTCCTGCCACCATCGGTGACCTCGGCTGCCTCTCTGAACTCATCCTCCACAACAACCACCTGGAAGCGTTCAGCGTGGCGCTGTGCCTGTCCACGCTGCAGCGGACCCTCCAGCTCCTGGACCTCAGCCAGAATCGACTGCAGTCGCTCCCCGCTCAGTTCTGCCAGCTCCGAGAACTGGTCAACCTCAAACTGGACGACAACGAGCTTGTCTGTTTGCCGTTCCACGTCGGACGCCTCGCGAAGCTGAGGTTCTTGTCGGCGGCACACAACCAGTTGGCAGTGCTGCCCGGTGACTTCCGAAAGCTGAGTCTGGAGAATCTTGACCTGTTTGGAAACCCTTTCATCCAGCCCAATCCTCTGGACCACACAATGCAGCTCACGTTCCCCCTCCCACTTCAAGAGATAGCCTCCAGGGCTCTGTCCAACCTCAGGTGAGCAGAGCTGCTCAGAATATCATCTTTTATCACCTCCACCAAGGAGGTTACGTGTTCAACAGTTATTTATTGTCTGTTTGATTGATAGTTACACAAAAACAGATTTTCATTGCATTCTGTGGAGGGGTGGGGGCATGATCCATGATCCTTTAAAATAATTTTGAGCTTATCCAGGAATCTTTTGGGTGAACATGACGAGATGGGGGCTTGGTAGTGCTCTTCAAGCAGCCTTCTAGATTAGTCTTTGGTTTAAGTTCTGAAAGCACGCTCATAAAATTCTCTATCTGATTCACTTCACAGGTTACCGTATGGACCTCACCTCATCCCTGCCCACTTATGTCGGGACCTGGAAACAGCCAAGTCCTGCGACTGCGGCCGCGTCTGCATCAACTTCTACATCAAGACTGCGGTCAGCATGAACCTGCACCAAGTCTCTCACACAGTCGTCCTGGTGGATGACATGGGAGGCACAGATGCTCCAGTGCAGCAGCACTTCTGCTCGCTCTCCTGCTACTCTGAATTTTTGGACAGCTCACTCCAGAGAGGAATTAGATGAGCAGGAGAAAAACTGTGGTTTCACCAAAAACCTGTAAGCTGCTGGAACCTGCAGCGGTTCATGTGGTAGTTTGCTGGTATCTGTTGAGACACTAGCAAGAAGAATCTGCAGTAATAAATAGCTCAATGGTAGTTTTCTGCTAATGCCTTTTAATAAAAGGACAATGTCGAATCTAGCTGTGTCCCAATTCAGGGGCCTCCTCCTTCAGAGGATCTGGTCTGCGTGGCCCATGTAGGCTGATCTGAAATAATGTGGTCTACGGAGGAAGCCTGATACTTGGGTTTTGGTCTCGTGCCGGTGCCCTTATCCCATTGAAAAACGGTTGTCACTGCATCCTGGTATAGGTTTCACTGGCCGGCAATGAAAGGACGCATTTGAAGACTGCATTTGAAGGAGCCATCGAAGTTGGACAGCCTAGTCGCATGCAGTCAGTCTTCAAATGCAGCTTCTGAAGGATGCCCCCTCCCCCGTATTGGGACACAGCTTCTGTTAAGCTTTGTTTTTAAAAGTGCTTCAAGCTGCCTGTTTTACACTCACGTTCAAGTTGTACTGCACTTCCCACATATCAAGGATGACCAACGAGACAAGCATAAACCTCACTCCTGTATCTGCTCGTCACTCACTGTATGTAATGATAGTGAGGCAACAACACTGACAAAATGACTCCAGTGTGTTTTTCTATTCTTCTTGACTCTGAGAACAAATTCCAGGTTCCTCCACTGACCTACTTGTGCTCCGCAGGGGAATAGAGACATCAGACGAATCTCCTGAACTCGGTGCCTCAGGGTTCATATCAACGTCACCTAAAGGGAGTTGGTTTTTACTTTGCTAATGACCCACATCTTATATATATCTATATCTATATAGATATAGATCTATATATATATATGCACTGTATGAGAAAAGTTCAATAAAAATTAAAGCATTCGCCTGTCTTTAGTAATTTATTCTGGGATAATGAAATTGTGTCGAAGCCTTCACAAATGTTTTATAGGTTCAGTGTGTAGAACTTAGGGACATCTAGTAGTGAAGTTGCATGTTGAATAGCCCTCACCTCACCCTCCCCTTCCAAACATGAAAGAGAGCCTGGGTAGCCTTCAGTTGTCATAACAACTCAAAAGGTTCAGTTTGTCCAGTCTGAAGAAAACAACTATTTGTACAGTTAAGATTAAACGCACCAGTGAAAGCACCACTAGGATTATTTTATATTCAATTTTTGCCAATAGATCCTTTTCACCTAAATCTTACACACTGGACCTTTAATGAAGTGACTGAAAATAACTTGACCAATGTTTTAAGATGAACTAAGATTGTAAACCGCTGTATTAGAAGAAAAGTCAGTCCTCAGTCCAGCTCATACATCAGGGAGTTATGGAGGATGAACCCAGCAGATGTGGAATGATCACTGATTACCTTTTCCTTTCCATCTTCATCAATCTCTCTCAGTAACACAGGTGTTGGCTGTTTGTTGTGCACTGGGGTTTGGAAGATCTGCTCCGTGTCCAGGTCGTCCTCGTCCAGGTCGTCACTGTTGCTCTGCTCTCCCGTACATAGAATACCCGACTCGTTTGCTTTATCTGTTGCAGACACTTCAGTCCCATCGGAAACGTCCTCTACAATGTCGTGGCCTGAAGTGGTTGTCATGGCTGATAATTCCTCACTGGATGTGTGACTCTGAAGTGCAACATCTGCTTCCACCTAGAACAGAAAAAACGTATAAAAGGAGGAAGAACTCAGCAGAACAGTTTGACCACACACTTTTGCTTTTGAACAAGGATTTAAGTCACCTGAACATTTTCTTGTAGGTCTTCCTTTGTCTTTTCAGTTTCCTCTTGGATCTCTGAAGTTAGATTTACTCCTTCCTCCTCTCTGGAGTGTTCAGCAGTCGATTTTTCATCATCCACATTTTCCTGTTTCTGCTCTTCTGCTTTCACCTCCTCTCCTCTTTCTTCTTTTGTGTTCTGCTTCATCCATTTTGCCTCCTTCTCCACACCACTTCCCACATCTTCACTCTCTTCCCCCTCTCTCTTCTGCGTTCTCCATTTTTCCTCCTCACCTGCTTCACTTATTTCCTCACCCTCTACACCCCCCTGATCTCCTCTCATCTGCTCCTCTCCTTCCAAATCTCCCCCTCCCCCCTTTGTCTGCTGCTTCATTTCCTCTTCATCTACCCCTTCCTGCTTTACTTCCTCCTCCTCCTCAACACCTCTTTGCTCATCAGCCCCTTCCTCACTCCCCATCTCCTGCTCCTTCCCTTTCTCCTCATCGCTTTCCTTCACCTTCCCTTCATCGACAACTACTCGCTGATCGTCGTCAACAGTTGTCGCAGGCCCTAAATCAAAATCAAACACTTCATCGGATGGAAGAACAGGCAGCGTGACCGTCAGCTGTCCTCTGTGCTTGTTAAACTTGGCTTCTCCTTTTTCCTCGTCCACAGGGTAGGCCAGAGGCAGCTCTAGCCTGTACGCCGGCTTCTCGGAATTCAGCAGCAGACTCCTCTTCTTCACCTCAAGGCTGGTGTCTGTGACGGACTTCAGCAGAGGTATGTCAATGATGACCACTATTTCTTTGGGCCTGGGGCTCTGAGCCGAGTCTCTGGAACACCTGAAGTCCTGCAGATCGACAAAAGATCTATACTTCACCGTGTAGTTGGGCCTAGTCGGCTCTTTGCTCTGTTGAGGCGGGATCTGGAAACTTTTAGGTTCTGCATCACTGCTGTTTCTCGATGCAGGTGCCTCTGAGGGTTTGGTTTGTGAGGATGGGGTAGGAACTTTTTCATGAGGGAACGGGAATGAAAGAAGGTCAGGCTCCGCTGAGGGCCCCTCGGCTTTGTATCCAGGTATGGGTTTTCGGATGACACAAGGCTGGGGGGTGCCCTTGTACTTTGTTTTCAACTGCCGCACATTGTTTTGGTCCAGAGTGACTTTAAAGGCCTTCTGGATTCCCTGAATGGCCGTGTTGTCCACCATGTCCATGAATCTCTTGTTTTTGCTTGCTATGTAGAGGGTGTCCGGGTGGAAAATGACATCATAGATGGTGATCCGGTTCCCTTTGGGGTCTGTGTCCTGTCTGCCAGGGTGCAGACTGTGGGGCAGGGACCAATTCTGCCCCCTACGGCCATCCTCCGACACACCACACTTACACTCGGGTTTTCCAACTTTCTCGTTGGTGCAGATATTGATGAAACACCTCCGACTGCCGTCCACACTCGTCCGGAGAGCCCTGAAAGGTTCCGGGTGGATGAAGTCGATGCTGTGTCCCCTCTGCTGCTCCAAAAGCGCGATCTCCTCTTCGTACCTCTTCTTGTTCTCCGGGTCTGATATTTCCTCCGCGTACTCTCGCAGCATCTCCCTGAACTTGTCGTCTTTGAAAGCTTTTCCCAATTTTTCCACTTCATCCGCCGTCATGTTCAGTTCTTTCAGGTTTTCCACGACCTCCATGTTGGCGATTTTGATTCAATTAAGTTCACTGAAGTTAGAGTTTCCTGCAGCAAGGGCAAACTCAGATCGTAGCAGCGGCAGCTCGCTCTTCCGGTGTCAGCAGAACCATTAACATGTAAAGACGGTTGTCTGTGATCCCACACTGTGTAAAGATTCTTACTCTATCTGATTCACCCGCTGCTGCTATCTACTCCCGATAAAGTTCGTAAACTGCGTGTCAGTTGCTACGTTATTAACGTACATTTATACGTGTTTAAGGTTTAAACGCGACCTCAAACTCCAAACGGCAGCAAATCATACCGTTGTTGTGTCTATGTGTAACCATGGTAACTGGAGAGTCGGTAGTGTAACAGGGAAACAACTCCCCGAGAAACACTTACCCGCAGGCAGGTTCACAAAGGATTTCAACCTACAAGAAATATAAATGTAATTCATAAAAGAAACAAATATGACTACTTACTTTATTTTGCTTTTAAAAATGGACTTATTGGGTAGCTATTGTGCA
This sequence comes from Paralichthys olivaceus, assembly GCF_024713975.1. Taxonomy (NCBI): domain Eukaryota; kingdom Metazoa; phylum Chordata; class Actinopteri; order Pleuronectiformes; family Paralichthyidae; genus Paralichthys; species Paralichthys olivaceus. The sequence continues at coordinate 14,143,931 of NC_091104.1, read as the reverse complement.
AGTAGGCTAAATGGGATATATTACTTATTGATTTTCCATACATTTTAATAAAATGGTACAAAAAAACTCCATTCATTTTATCCTTGTGTGCCATACAACTAAATGTACTCTACTGTAAATTACATACATAATACAATAACATGTTCGATAAGTGAAAGGTTCTGAACACCTAAAACTTTTTACTGTGCCCAACAAAAACATTTTTTGTTAGAATGAATACACTTAATTTAATTTACAGTGATAAAAAGGAAATTGCTCCTAATTATTTAAAGTGATTGTTGCATTAAAGTAGTTCTGGAGTCTGGAGGAGCACAGTTGATCATTTGAAGTTACTGTCTCGTTAATATTGTATCTCATTGTAGCACTGTAAAATATTGCAAATATATTCAAGCAGTGGTATTTAGTCTTCGTCTTATGTGCCTTTTATTGTTATTTACATAATATAGAGTACTTGGAGCTGAACTCTGTAGATGAATAAACTTAGTGAATCATTTAAAATTACATTCTCACTGGACAAACAAATAACAAAGGAACTGAATGGGTATTTGATGTCATTCTACCAGCAGGTGTCGCCGCAGATCAGCGCTCGTGTGGCACCAGGCCAGTGAGTATGTCGGTCAGTAAGGCAAAGGGGCGGGTACGCAGGGGAGAGAGGTGATTGGTCGCACCCCCCAGTAGTTCATATTTCTCACCGTGTGATTGGAAGGCGGGTAAACTACTAGTTAGTGGGTGTCAGTGTTTAGATGAGCGGGAAGATTTATGTTTGTTCACATTGATCTCAACTGCATCTTGTTATTTTCTGCATTTTTAAATCTACACATGCATCCTTCTGATTTCTGCACATGAAGCATGTATATTAAAAACAAATCTCACAGGGTGGTAAATTCTGCACTAACAACTGTATCTTTCAGTGTTTCCACTCATAGCAAGAACAGGGGGTGTTTGCTGAAACAAACCAGAGATATGTGATTGTTTGAAACCCAGTGGTGTGTTACGCAATAAGCACACAACTCCACCGCCTCCTTGCTCCAATGTAACAAGGCTGATGCCTCCAATAATCTGCTGATGAACAAGCGACCAGACGTATCTGCTCTGACTCATCCAGCATCCTGCCTCTCAGCTAATGAACAGGACACCATGTCCCCAGAGGGTCTCACTGAAAAAGCTTTACTTACAAAAAAATTATTATTCATTGAGCAGGAAGCTTCCCATAGGCCAGTCAGCACATTTCAGAGGACACGAGTGAGTTTCAGCTGACGAGGGAGAGAGAGGGCGGTGGTGGGGGCAGTGGCAGTGTGACGCACGCAGGATGTGGGCAGACACTCACTCCTACTGGGAAAGATTGCTGACTCTACAATGATCCAGTGCTTTGTTTTTCTAGGACTAGTTATTGGAAAGTCACAAGATGAACAAATCGTACTTGTTTTATCCGTTTTATTTTATTACAAATATGTATTAAATAATATGAAAAGTTATACAGGGAGATATAATCAAGGTATAATCATAGTATTGTTGATTAATATTCATTTATACATTGTCTTTCGTGTCAATAGTTTTTTTCCCAGATATGACAAATAAATGCATTTCATACAACAATACAATACATTCACATAGACATATATATATATACATATATATCAGTATTGACACAAAGTGTTTCAGGAGGGGATAGAAGGGGAAATGTGTAAGACAAACTTCATACAAAGGCTTTGGCAAGGGTGCATACAAATGATCACTTATATCAAAGTAAACAAAAGAATCCTTTAGAGGAACACACATGTACAAATTAACAGTAGAGAGGAAAAAAAGAGTCCAGTGCATGTTTTTTTTCTCTTTCCCATGAGTAGAAGAGCAGCAGCCTCATGTGCTTGGCTACTCCCTGAATCCCTGTGGTATCTTGGGAGTGAGTGGGATGGCAGTGTTCGGAGCCTATTTAGAGACGGCAGGTACCAGCATGCTGATTGTGGCGAGGCCTGGTTTTGAGGGAGGCGTTTTGCTGGCAGCCATTTTGTTCAAGCTCCTGACATCAGCCTGCCAGGAGGGAATTTTCTTTGTGGTCATGTGGCGCCGTGCATGTTTGGTGAGGTGATCGCTGCGCATGAACCGCCGGTCGCACACAGGACACACAAACTTCTTCTCGCCGGTGTGCGTTCGCCGATGACGTGAGAGCTCATCTGAGCGGGCGAACCGCTTGTCACAGCCATCCCAGCTGCAGCTAAATGGTTTCTCACCTAAAGGAAAAAAAACAGGGGGAGTCAGCAAGTGAGTCACATTGCAGTCATAAAAACTTTGGTTTCACATAACAATGAGCTCACTCTCTTTCCATTAGGAGTAACAAGGCCAAAGAATGAATGTTTTACAAACAGGATGTCAGCCTCATCTATGGTCACTTTATACTCCCTATTCTCACTAGATTTAGCCAAACCACACTCTACTATGTGCTGCTCACCTGTGTGTGTTCGAAGGTGAGCCTTGAGGTGTGAGCTTTTAAAGTATGTCTTCCTGCAGCCGGGGAAGTTGCACACATAGTTTCTCCTGCGAGAGAAGTCCATCTTTGTGGGGGCCGTGTTGCTGCTGGGCCCCGCTGGCACGTACATGGGGGCCGGGGCCAGAGGTAGCAGCTTGGTGTTGCCCAGGGTCATGACAGTCTGTGAGCAGTGAGGGGCCTGAGACACTGAGGACTGAGGGAGGACCAGCATCACCGTGCCCTGGGGCATAGCCGAGCCCACAATGAGGGACTGCTGGACAGGGGTGGTGTTAGCTGTGGTGGGCTGGGGGAGGATGGGTGTGGTGGTGGTCTGAATTCCAGTATTGGATGTCTGAACTGTGCTGGGTATGAAGGCTGAGATTATCCCTGATTGGCTGCTGACAGGGAACATCTGGCAGATGATTTGAGGGCTCCTGACTGGAGGTGGGGACAGGGTTGCGGCAATAGTGGGAGGGGATGGGCTGTTTTGCGGTTGGGCATTGACAGGAGTGGGGGTTGAGACATTGTCCAAACAGCGTTTTGAGGTATTGGGCTGGAGTTCTGACTTTACTGGTGTGAGGAGAGCTGGAGGAGATGGAGGTGAGGTTATCTGCTCAGTCCTTGTGATGTGCTGCTGTTGCAGTTGTTGCTGCAGGCAGACCATTGTAGCCATCACTGTGTCTCTCGTTTTCTCTGGATTGGGGGCCACTGGAATGTGGTGTTGGCAGGGGGTGCTGTCTGCGGTGTGGCGGATGACGCTGGTCGCCATGGCTCGGCAGGGCTGTGGCGGAGCGGGGAGGGAGGGGTTTTTTTCACCAATGGTTGCCAGGAAAGGTTGATGGAGACCGGGCCCACAGCGCTGTGAGGACACAGCCAGGTTTGACTGGAGGCCAGTGCTGGATGTTAAAGTCTCAACAAAGCTGGGGCTGTGAGGGGGAGTCATACACTAGAAAGAGAATGAAAAAAGGAAGGTGGAGGAGTTAAAGGGGGCCATAATATTATATTGTGTACCTTTAGTTTACAAGCACCTGTGTTTGCAGAGATCACAAGTAGCAGCACACAGGTACATACAAGGATAATGATAACACTGAGCTATAAACTGAGATTGCTATGACCCTGCATCTGTAAGAACTAACTATCTGAAGGTCACTCTCCTGCCATAAAGCACTGTTATCTTTAGATATTACATTGAAAGGTTATGGGGTTCAATGCAAACCTTGACATTCAGGAATATCTTTTGCTACTCAAACATCTGATATCAGTGGTTTCACCAACTTCGCACTCGCAACTCCCGCTTCCAAGACTTGACATACACTTTATTGAAATGCCCTGACACCTGTACAGTATGAGGAGTGTCTCACCAGGGAGGAGAGGGACACAAAGTCCTTCGGGGGCTCTGGAATCTCTGACGGCAGGAGGGAGTCGCAAGAGTCCGAGGCCGGGGTGAGGGGTCTGGGCTTGCAGGGGTTCGGCCTGTTGCTGCTGGGGAAGAGGCCCTGGCCCCAGGAGCTCATACACACCAGGGCCTCAGCTGCCTCCAGGTCTGTGTACTCCAGGCCAGAGACGGAGTGCTCGCTGTCGTGCCTCCTCCTCTTGGCGACGGACCCACATTGATCCATGTACTCGGTCTGGAGGGAAAAACAAATCAGACAAATGAAGCAAAATTAACATTCTCTGGCATCATGTGGTTGCCGTGGTTACACTGCATGATGGGTTGTGTTGATACATGACAATGGCACGGATGCAAACAGAGAGGGGGAGCTTTGAAAACTATATTGACCAGAAATCTCTCAAATTTCCCAGTCAGCATCTCAGGTTCCCGGGTTCACTCTGCACGTTGCTGCCAATAAAGTGAAGGGGGGGGGGGGGGGGGGGGGGGGGGGGGGGGGGGGGGTGTAAGTGTTGGCGACTTCACCTCAGCCCAGCATGCATTGCCCGTGGCTCGCAGCCAGAACACCTCCCATCGCCAAATATAGACCAAACAGTGACGTGCTGCAGAGATGAGCCATGTGAAATCCCCCATAAAGCGGGATTGGATCAGGAAGTGGGCTTATTACGTTACAACTTTTTATTCTAAATTCAGACGGAGAACAAAGCGTATTATTGATGCTGCGCGAAAAAAAAAAAAAAGTGAACCCGGTGACACTGACAGGCTTCCTCACGTGTTACAATTATAAATGATCACGAACATCATATATTATTCCCTTTTTAAATATAGAAACAAAAACGCTAAATACAAATGTAACATTAAAATACATTTTTTTAAAAACAAGTTTTTACTAATGCATTTTAAAATAAAAGGAGAGATTTAGCTTCACTGGGGATGTTAGTATTACACCGAATGATATTAATAGAAGGACACAGAAATCTCTCTTGTTTACAGGAAGAGCAGATAACTGTGTAAACACCTGGACGTGAGAAACAGAAACCAAACAATGCGCGTCTTACCCCGTGTGAGTCCATGTCTGTGGATTTACGCGATGGCATCGATGAGCGAAATAAAAAAAATCGGTGGATGTTGTTCTTGTTGTTGTTCGGGAAACAAAGAGAACGGCGGTCGGCGGCGCTCGGGTCGCGCAGGGTTTGTGTGACTGAGCCGCTGCTGCCTCCTCTCAGCTGAGAGACTACAACACGGAGGAGAACCACCACACGAAAAAAAAAAAAAAGAAAAACAAAACTCACAACACGCACTGGCTGGGTGGCAACACTCCGCCAATCGCGGTCGAGTGTGTGCGGAGTCCCGGCCAATGGGGGAGCGGCGAGCGCGTGAACACTGCGTGCTCACGGGGCGGTTGGAGGAAACGGGGTGCGTGGCCGTTGGTGGGCGTGGCCGCGGAGTCAGCAGTGTCAGAGTAAACCCGATGAACCTCCAGCAGCTAAACTGGGCGAAAGGTCGATTCAGTCTATGAGGCGTTCCGGGGCTGTGGGAACAACGCCATCGCACAACTACCACGCAGCGCTGCAAGCTTCTAGTCTGCCAGTCTATTGCAGTGCAATTAGCGCGAGGATTTAACTGAAAATAAATAACAATATCCAAATGCTACACTTGGATGTACCATGACCTGGATGATTGAGAATCTCCACAGAGAAATAAAATCAATGTTGCTTTGGCCCAGTTTTAGCCCGCATTCTGCCCATGTGCCGCCTGGAACATGGCATGTTACATTCCGCTCCTGTTTGCCAGATTTTGGCCACAAGTTAGCCATAGCAATACCGCATGTCAACAAAAGGTGCCAAAGTTGGGTGCCAAGTCGGCTTTTTTGCAATTCGGGCCTAAAGCCGTTTTAAAACCCGGAGAATTGGGTCCAGAGTTTTCCTTTCACACATGCACAACATAGCAGGAGGTTCTCTGCACAGACGCGTTCACAACAGCAACATGTTCTCCGAATTATTCAGGTGAGAGGTGGAGCAGCCGGGTGCAGCATGCAGAGGAAAGAAGTGACGTTATAACTCTGCTGCAGACATCAGATGATTTTGTTACAGCACCCAGACACCTTCGTCAGCTCTTATCACCTCAAACTCTGTTGACATCTTCATTTATGTCTTCTACATGCGTGTCACTGCTTTTTCACAGAAAGATTTTTGTTTCTTTTTTCATTTTTGGTGTTTTATTGTTTTTTCACTGTCGCTTGTCATCCCTCGCTATATTCACACATCAATCTGTATGTCTACAGACTTTATACTAGGTGGATAGAATCAAAACTTCGGAGCTTCTCACTTGGACATGCACCTCCTCTGGAAAATATGGAGGATCTGCGGAGTCCAGTGCATGTCTGTAAGTCACCATTTACTTTATGCTCACATGCAGATTGCACCTCGCCTAGGAAACCACACATCCCATGATGGCCAACATTTGTTTTGGGATATTTGGGCCACGTTTGCTGTTTTACAATGGATTTCAAGTCGGGGGTGGTGAGGTTCCTCCAACCTTCCATGTAGAAATTCCAACTTGAGGGGGTATTCCAGTTGCATCCTCCGACGCGGGGGTTGGAAATTCCAAGCTCTGTTGTTATGTAGGCAAATCTGCAAATGTTTGCATTCCACAATATTGACCCTATTTTAAAAGGAGGAACATAACCACTTATGGCTTAAAGTCTAGATGACAATAAAATGTAAAGAACTGATTTTAGATTACTTAATAGTTCAGAGTTCTTTACCTAATTTTACAGATATCCTCCGGCAGTGGAGACTGTTGTTTACACTCTGCAGAAACTCCCAAAGAAAGTTTACCACATGTGATGTACACTTACAGACACATAATCATTATTAGGCTGTTAGAAAACGACATATTATCATTAACTCGATTGCATACAACACATTGTTGGTGATGGAAAACCTTTTAAACGTCTTTTAAAAGACTAAAAAGCGAAAGGGCCAAAGAGAATGTTGTTTTCCCCACCTTTCCCACAACACGTGAACGCAGCACCAGTGCCAGATGAAGCGCAGCTCTCGGTCTTGTTTTTTTGGGAGTTATTTGTGCAGTTTTCTCACGCGAAAAACAGATAAACACGTTCTTAATTTGTCACTTCGATGGTTCATAACACAAACACAAATTCACCAAGCAACAAAGTGAGTCGAATGCGTTTTGAATCCACGTTATTGCTGCAGCCTGTCACCTCAGTGTAAAAATGTTTCATTATTCCTTCAACTGTGTCCAACATGTGATGTTTATTGAGGTTTCATTGTAAAGTAGGTTGTCCATTAGAGGTCACCAGTTAAATTGCAGTGTTACTGGTGAACCACACCTATGGTCAGGATCTCCATGCATCTTTTGTGTGTGGCTGTAGCTGTTGTCTTAAAGGATGTCTGGGCGGAGGCAACATCAGCTTCCTTTACAACCATATGGGCTACATGAGGTTTTTCATTTCTATATTATCACAGTTACACCTGCAGACAACTTGAGCCTTTAAATTTGATTTTGCACTCGAAAACCTATTCTTTAAACTTCATGTAAATGCTAACGTATGTTTGGCTGCTTCTGCTGTGGGCCGCTGTTGAACCGTCTCCATGAGTTCATTCTCTGGCGGAGAATTCAAATTGGTCCTGACCTACATTTACTGTTACATCACCAACTGCATTTGGACAAAGGAAGAAATGTTTCAGAAAGTCCCAACAAACTTCTCAGAGCCATGATGTGAAGAAGACGCTGTGATTATACCCCTTAAAAAATTACTTATTCGATTTAACCAAAATAGACCCACTTTAGTAAAAGAAAAAAAAAGCACAGCTGGCCAAGTATGATTGTCATGAGCACACACCCTTAAAGTTGTACATACTGTGATTGTTCTACTAACCTCACATGACTAAGATTTACCTCATGTCACTCTTAATCGACTGTTTGCAGCCTGCCTGCAGCATAAGGGCGTGTAGCAGGTGTGTTAGCCTGACCCTGGCGCCGGGCTGCTAACGAAGGCTGCACCACATTACATGACTCACATAAGCATGACCTCAGGGAGCAATGAGGTCCTGGAGCCGTGGCAGTGCAGGCCACAATGCAGGCAGTTAGAGAGCAGAGAGGGGAAGAGGGAGGAGTAACGGGGAAGAACGAGTTAGCACGAAGGCATGACAGACAGGCCCGGGCCTAAGTTCAGCAGCCTGTTTGTGATGTAAGCGGGGAAGTCAGCCTCAACTGGGTTAGGGAATCTGGAGGAAAGGTTACCCTGGCCCTATGTGGGCCTCTGCATGCACACCTCCCCTGTACAGCCAACTCCCCCAACTCAGGAACTCCAGGAGCGGCTCAGTGAGGGGGGAGTTGTCCCATCAGAGCAAGGGGCTATATTTTAACCAACAGCCCCGGAGCTGTAACAGCCGGCCACAGGCAGTGTCATACTGTTATCTCCACATGAAGTATACTGACTCAAAATCTATTAATATGTTACTTAGAACTAAGTACTAATATACTAATAATGTACTTGACTTATTTTTTTATATTTGGTTCCTCAGTACTTTACATGGTTTGGTGATCTCTCGTTTTTTCTTTGAATTACAGAAGTGGAAGCTGATGTTCCACAAGTCTCCAGACTTTCAGTTTCTATGTGCTGACTTTTGAAAAACAGTGTCAGTCATTTGCTTCTTCCCACCATCACAACAAACTGGCATCTGGGTGATTAGACACAGCAAGAGAAGAGAGCCCAGGTTGTCCCTCCTTCCTTCCACTCTGTCTACTCTCCTTCCTGTCCTTCTCCCTTCTTTCCAATCTTCTTTCTTTTCTTTCTACTTTCCATCCTTCCCTCCTTTTTTCCCTCCTTTCATCCCTCCTTTATTGACTGCTTTTCAATCAGATCAATGTAAATTCTCAACATGGACAGAAAAAACAGGAAAATTCTCGCTCCACAAAACACAAAAAAGGTTTTACAAATATTTTGAAATAATGACGATAATAACAACAACAACAATAATAATAATATTAATAATGATAATAATAACAACAACAACAATAATATTAATAATGATAATAATATTAACAATAATATGTGTATATATATATTTAATGATTATGAACAATGTCAGGTGTTTTTCAGGTTTCATTTCTTCTTTCCCTTCTTGTTCCTTGTTGTTGCCTTTGTTATAACTAGGATTTGTGCAATCTTCAATCTTCTCATACAAGTTATATCAAACTTGTTTTTTTTTTTACAAATGTGCATGTACTTTGTGGTCCACTGTATCTTTACATCTTTCATATTTATATTTTTGTACTGTGTATGCACTATGGAGATGCAGTAAATTCTGTTGCATAGCTGTGCAATATCAAATAAAGGCACACTATTCTATTCTATTCTATTTTGTCTGCATTTAAAAAAAATGTGCTGGATTATTATTCATTGAACCATTTAGTCTTTGTTTACTACACAACAGGCAACACCACCCACCCCTCTCTCCAATGCAGTAGGATGGAGCATCAACAGGGCTTCAACTACCAGCACCTGGCTCCTGATTGGTTCAGAATGGAGCTCTGAGGCCAATCTGTTGCTATGAGACACTGATTCGTGTGCTGCGAGTTCGCAGTCTGTTGTCCTGGCAACAAAAAGAACGGGAGGCAGGTTTGAGGGCTCCCTGGAGGAGTTCCCTTGGAGACAGTCTGAGCATGTGTGGTGCCTAATGATGAAGGCTGAGAAATCTGTGAAATGATCAAATCAAGTAAGAACAAAGAAGAACCGGTCAACAGAATCCATTTCTCCAAATAAAGGAAGCGGGAAGCTGTTATCTTGTATGATCAATAATTACACCTTTGCATAAGCATAAGTCCATGTTTATAGTAGACTGATAAGACACAGATTAATCAGTTAGACATTGCATCAATATCAAATGTACAATAACAGCTGCAAACTTAAAATCCAACATTTCCACATATTTTTACCTCAAATGGTTTAGTTTTTAGCATTCTATTTACACCTGTAGGTAAATGCAATATTTGAAAACATTTAAATCATGCTATTAGAAATATGCAAGGAAAAAAAGATTTTCACACTTGTAGTCCTCAAAAATAGTGTTTTAGATCACACTTTTAAAAACCGAAAGCAAATGATAAATTTTTGAAGTAATATCGGCATCAGTCCACAATTCCACCTCTATGATAGAAACACATCTTCTAATTCATTTTTGGACAGGTAACTTACAAATATCTCAAGTTTTTCTTGTGTTGAAAAAATGTGCTAGTATAATGTAAGATGCTTGTGTCCTATAACTTACACCTTCAATTGAAGGTAAGTGATATAACGCTGAAGGATTGATTTACATTCATATTTTGAAGCATATTTAGATAAATTTAGCAGTTGGAGCTGTTCTGTCAAAAAGCTTTCTAATCATCTTTTTCAGTGGTGACCTTTGAGGAAACAGCTGTTTTGGGTCACAGGGGATTTTCAGCTACAATACCACAAGTGGCCACTGGGAGAAAATTGCTGCAATGAGCAGTGGTGCTGCATCCAGGTCTTACAATATCTGTTGTTGAGGTATTTCAGTCTGGAAAAAAGTGGTGGGCTGGTTAATTACTTTGAGATTATTATCTGTTCAGCCATGCTTTAACCACAGTTTAAAAAATTTAAATAGCCAATACCTTTAAAAAGAGGGAGGGGTGTATGTATCGAAGGGTGTATGTTGGAATTTATGGCCAGGTTTTATCGCACCGGGCAATCCTGTCATGCCCGTTTCCTGTCCACAGGGTTAGAGTTGAAGCCCAGACATCTGCTCCTGAAAACACTGACACAGCCTCACAGTTATTCTCTGCTGCATCCAACACCTCAACCACTGACAGACCAAATGTTAATAAATGAAACCATTCCTTATCAACAAATGTCAAAATGTACAAGTTTATTGTAAAGTGAACGATCATTTTATAATTGAAAAAAAAGATGATTTGAGAGAAGATGAGTCAGAAAATTCCCAGACAACCAAGACAGCAGCTACTCGAGAGCTTTTATTGGGCACTTTGTGCATCAAATCTTTTCCAAAACAGAAAAAAAAACATCCGTTAAAAATATGATAATTACTTTTGTCCCTTGACAAATTTTAGAATAACTTCATACAAAAAGAAAACACATTATATTATTAGGAATAATAGAAATTTGGGTACGTATGGAAAAAAACAACAATGACCCACATCCATTCTCTTAATAAATATATACACAATAAGTACTGAGATACAAAAGGAAGGATCATATAGATCCTTTTTTTCAGTATATATATTTACAACAACAAGAAAACTGTTTTATCAGTTTAGATGTATATTTATACTGTAGTTATGGCAACATAGGAACTTCTTCTGTGAATGTGAATAACCTAATTATTATATTGCACTTCCAGAGCAGACTTTTTTTAAACTGTTCTAGACATTCATTGACCTATTTCACTATCATTCAGAAAATGACTCTACAGTGGAAAGGGTAGCTGTATTTTTGAATTATAATTAATATATTTAGTAACAATTTAATACTTACTAAGAGACCGTTAATTTAATTGATCTGAGGAAAACACATTTTTTAAGCCATTATATTTAAAAACAGCATGAATTCAATGCTAAAAAAAAATACAACAAACATTCACACTATTCTACCCTAATTGTTTGATGGTCGAAGTAAGTTTTACACACTAAATACTGCCTTGTTGTTTCGCATTAATACACTGAACCACTCAGGCTCCATAAACAATTTGCTGACTTCATTTTGTGGCTAAAAACCCAACTTTACAGATTGTAATCATCAGTGCTATGGCTTTAGGAAGGGACAAATGGGCCGTTTCTCCAGGTAACAATTCCAATGTAGGAGGTACGATGCTGCTTGCATAGCATGAGGTATAGCAGCATCACTATCGACACATTTCAAATAAAATTTACAAAAAAAAGGCACAGATATTTGATGTGCAACTCATATTCTCACTAAATACAAAACAAAGGTGTCATACGTGACCTCATTTGTTGTTTCTCATGCACAAAATTTTTAAATCAAGCAAAATGTATAACATACATCTCTAATCAATATTGTCTGTTAAGAGCTATGGCTTTTAAATACGACTTTTGGGACTTTGTGTTTTAAAATGTGTGTGATGCAGCACGCAGACGACGCGAATGCAATCATAGATCAAGTCCATAATCATTACATAGCTCAATGTGTAAACCACTATTTCTGATGGCTCTGTTTCTCCTGCAGCCTGCTCCTCAGGATGATATCACCTCCTCCAGTCCAATCAGATTTCAGTTAGGGTGAGTTTGTACATGCCACCCAACTCCTCCATGGTGATCTGGAAGGTGTCCTCGTTGGAGTAGTGCTTGATGATGTTGTCATCCATGTGGACTAGAATACTGTTTTAAAACAGATACAGGTGAGATTAGTGTCATTTTATATTATCCTCACCCCAAAAAACATTTTTTTACTTGTGCAGCAGCTGGTTAGTTTAGTTAAGCCTAGCTTATCTCGTCTTAGCTTAGTCACATAAGTGAAAACAGGAGGGGAACATCCCAGAAAACCACATTTAAAGTTGTAATTACGGACATTTCTATGTGCTGGTATGGGTGAAGTTACTTTTGGACAGGGCCAGTCCAGCTGTTTTCAGCTTTTTCCAGTCTTAATGCTAGACTAAGCAGCTTCATTTTAACACTACAGATGTAAGAGGAAGAGTGGTATCAATCTTACTGTCTTTGCAAAACCTTGACAAATGCAAATAAGTGTATGAGGAGGTAAAACTTTTTCAAAATACCTCAGAAAGTAGAATATGGAACTCCATAATATCTCCATCCAGACGAGCATTTTAGCTCCGTGTCAGAAGTTATCTCAGTCCATACTAACACACATGAATATGTGTATAACATGACCCTTTGCTTACACTGGTTATGAGCGTGTGCAGGTGTAAACAGGAAGCAGATTACTCTGCAGTTGGTTGCTTAGTTACAGCAAATAATTCCAATGAAATATAGCAATGGTGAAACTGGGGCCAACAGCATTTCCAAAATTCTCCATTTTAGGTGCTTGAACACTGGAGCAGAGTGGACGGCAGTTTAAGGTGCCGCGACAGTGACGTGTTTTAAAACTACAATGTAAACATGCGGCTGTAGCCAAAGTTTCAGATACAGTGTTGTTATGTTGACACTCACCCTTTCTTGCACTTCTTATACACCTTTCCGACCTTATCCAAAGGCAACTCGTACTTCTCTGAAATCTGATTCAGGAAGAAATGACAAATTAGTGTTAAATTCTCAAAAGAATCATGAAAACAGATTCCACATAGAGAGGAGCTCAGTCCAGAGTCTAATCTTTCACAAACACATTTCACCTGCTTTAACACATCAACTCCACAGCTGGTTTCTCCATAATCGGCATACACAGCTCGTGCGCCCCATATATCTTTTTAAACCCCTGAAGTAATGGGACACCTGCCTCTTTGCCTTTCGGACACCCCTTGCCCACTCCCTCATCCTCTTCACTCTCTCCCCAGGAAGCCTTCACCTTCTTTTTTCCACAGCTTTTCTCCCCATCCCTCCCCTCCATCACCCCCCTTTCGTCCCCTGTCTTGATGAAATAATCTCCCATGTTCTTTTAACCCCTCCACACACGATGCTGGGATCACCAACCTGCAGGAACCCTCAGTGCAATAAAAGCCATTCCAGAGTAAACTGAGTAGAACTTACAGCTTCCATCAGGCCTTTCAGCGTGGGATTCTTCAGCATGAGGGCATCGAACACTTCCTCTGTCTCCTTGCGCACGTACAGCAGCACTGTGTGGTGGAAGGAGAAAGGAGGCAGGTGGGTGTCAGAGCAAATTACAAGGGTTGAACACAAACGTAAACTAAAATCAGACCTCAGACAGAAGTCAGTTGCAGGCAAACAGGATTTATTTGTGTGAGGAAGAACAGACTTACAGTATTTCTATAAGTCTGATGGTTTGTCGCCTGAAGCACATGCACACACACATATGTCGAATCCATTAGTACATTTGCAGAAAGGCATGTGTACTCCATGCAGGGTTTCGTTGTAGACCCAGACAAAGCACACTTAAAAAGCACATTCATCAAAACACAGACAAACAGAATGTCAGAGCCACCTCTCATCCGCTCCACCCAGTCTTCTCAAAATAAATCTCGCTCTCAACATGTTCTCTCGTACTGTTTTCAGACATCAGGGCCTTGAGAGATTTGTATCTTCTACATAAGAAGAAAACCTCCTGAATTTTCAAGTTACAGTATTATGTTCGCAAGACTTTGAGCCACTTCTGTGTAAGGACCAAACCAAAGTAAAGCGAGTAACTGTATGGTGAAGTAAAAAGGTCCTATTGCCGTAGTATGTGCAGGCCACACAGTTCTGCTTCGCTCATTGTGGTGTGGAACAGCCATGGATAACTTTATTTGAGATGTAATTTCAAGGAAGCTGCACAACCGACAGACTCCTCACTCAAGACGTCAACATGGATCATTCAGAATCACAAGGTTGCAAATCCTCTAACTGGAAAAACATGACAGCTGCTGTGTAAAGGTTATACAACTTTAACCAAACCTTTGATTATATCTAGTTTCATTTAGAGTGAATTTAAAGTAATAATAATATTAATAACTTTATTTGTAGTTTGAAGTAACAAAGTACTTTACAACAAACAATATGGAATTGATAACCTATCAGAGTTTAAATAATAAGAATAAAGATAGAGATAATAAAAGTCATAGACATCATATTATGATTGATCTTCTGGCAGATTGTTCCAAGCCTTTACGGGAAAGATTCTATCTCCTTTGGTTTTCAGCCTAGATTTTGGAATTGATAGCAGATCTCAGACCAGGTCCTGTCTGATAGATAAAAGCTCTAAAATATAGGGAGGGGGCGAGCACATGCCTGGCTTTCAAAGTAATTAATATAAGTTTAGGGTTCGGGTTAGGCAGCCAGTGCATGGATGCTAAAACAGGTGATATGGTCATCATTCTTGTGGTGTGAACTGTTGGGCCTTGACAGAGGTATACACTCTACTGTGTACTACTAGTTTTTTAACACCTACTACAAATTGTTCCAAGATTCAGAAAGTTCTGGTATCATCTAAACAAAGTGTTTGTGGCTTAAAACTCCTTAAAATGAAATCACTTGAACTCTCATCACAGGTTACGGCCTCTGATATGATATGACTAAAAACCATGACAGAACAATAAGAACAGTTTATTTAATGGGCCTGTTTTAGAGGCTTAGAGATAATAAATTACCCAACTGGTAAAACAATTACATTATTTTGTCCAACAATGACATCGCCTCGTTATTTCTTATTTCTTCTTTGACACCTGGTTTGGTCGAGGTTGATCTGTATGGACAGTTTCAAATCCTGCTGCACTGTCTTGTTTCATACAGAATCAGAGTGAAACCGGTGGGAACAAGGGGAAGTTAAACATTTTCCTCCTCTAGGTTCCAAAGCCTTTAGTTACATATTTGGTATTGAAAAAAAATCTGCCTGTTGTATGCCTATGAATAGGATATGGGCTAAAGGGCACAGGCTTGTTTGCATGTGTGTGTGCACGTAGAGATCAGTGGTATTTTGTTGGGTCAGAGGAGGCCTCAGGCACGTGTGTGTGTGTTTTGAAAGACCTGGAATAATCACATGGCCCAGGGAGAGTGTGTGTGGTGGGCGCCTTCAGGGGCCTGCCACAGCAACACACACACACGTATGTGCACACACACTTTAAAACACAGATTTACCCCCAGAGGAGAGCATCATACAAAGACGCCTGATGAGCATGTGAATAGTTGCAGCACAAACACACACACGGTACCTTTCTTTGGTTCGTCCACTCTCGCCATCTTGTTTGGGGGTGAACTGAACTCGTCATCGCTGAAGGGTAATCTCTTCATCCCAGAGCTGCAGTGGACAAACACAGACACGCACAAATCATTGCTTTGCCCTTTGTAACCAGCTAACAGACTAAAATACACGCACATAAATCTGCTCAAACCCTCACTAGCTTTTCCTAGAAACTGCATGGTTTCCTTTTACCGTCAAGCTGCCACCAGTCGTCTCAGTTCAAAACTACTAAACCAGATTGGGTTAAAACCTGATGTGTGGCTAGAGCGCTTATGGTCAATGTATGAAATCAAGCATGAGGATAAAAACATAAAATACATAAACACAGACCATTTAACTGCTCTGGAATAGCAATAAAGCCAATTAACATATTCGTTACATAATTGCATCACATTTAGTGTCAGTATCTGTTTGCACATGGGCTCAGTCGGACATCACACAGACTTTACACAAGGGAGCTGGCAGGGTAAAGTCCATCTAATGTCCAGTTCAGACATTCTCATTCACGCACAAAGCTCCTCTGGGTAATGTCCAGAAAAGATCTGGGTGGTGGTGGAAGGTTTTATCTCCCACACAGTGCACAGGCTTCATGCGAGTAACAAACTGCCTCTCTGACAGAGTCAATACAGAAAGGTATACTAACTAAGAACAAAACAGATAATGGAACAAAAATATCCAATGAATCTGTTGCTGCAAATTTAGATTTGGGTAAACTGCCAGAGCTCTATCACTCAATCTTGGACATTCAGGGATTTGGTGCCAGACTAGCATAAAACCGAGGCTCCCATGAACTCACCTCTCCTCTCCATCTTCTGCTGAGAAAGACTGCAAGACAAACAGAGAGGGAGACATTCATTTAATGGAACAAAGGTAAAAATCAAACAACTAAGAGTAATAGACGTCTCTGAGTATCAAATATTTATGATGAAAACTGTCATGACACAAACAATTTGTAACTTTGTAACATGCTAACTGGCGAGCAAAGCCACAGATAAAGACGTTATGAAGCAATTAAACTTTGACCAAACTTCAACGTCCATTTACCTTCAATGAACTAGGGAATTTCTTTGGGTTTGAACATAATTGGAAACATTTTAGATAATGTAAAAACACAAGTCCAAAACATAAATAACAATTATGATGAATAATTCCATTTTATATCTTTCAAATGAACCTGAAGATGATTTTAATCTACAGCATCTCCAACACTAGAAGTCTATGTTAAAAATCTACTACTTCAAAGCGGCTGCAGTTCAGACACATCATGTTGGCGTCTAAATCAGTCAACCAGTCCATAGACAAAGTCAACAACCACGTCTGAGAGGTTTCCTGTGTCGAACCATTTATTCTCCTTATCACCGGGAGCTGAGCCCGGTCAACACGCGGCAGCAAATCAGCTGTAGAGTTATATATGTGGAGCAGAGCCTGTGCGGATACAGCTGGAGAGACAGTGATCAAAGAGCAGCGGGGTCAACGTGTCCGCTAAGATAATTTACAGGATAAAAAAAATCTGATCTGATATTTTTGATTATTGTAAATCATCTTCTAGATTATTTGTTCTGTCTGAAAATGTTAGAAAATTGTGAAAAATGCTTATTTAAATTTTTTTTTAAACTCAATCCAACAGTCTAAAACTGAAAGATATAAAGTTTATGATCATATATGACAAAGAAAAAATCCACTGAATAAACCTGGTAAATATTTTGAAAAGAAATTTGTATATCCAAATAGTGGCTCACAATTTTTTAAGTAACTGAATAACCAATGTTGCAGCTCGGAAATACAGAAAATGTTTTGACTTTTCTTCTGATTAAGCAGATATAAGGAACTAAATCCATGGCTTTAACTAGTTTCTATCACATCCTTGACTTTGGGGCAGTTTGTTCATTAAGAAAATCACAGAGTGAATTAAACCAATTGATTATTCAAGATAAATCAAACATCCCTTTTTATAAATTCTTGGAAAAAAATAGTTTTTTTGTTCCTGGAAAGCTGCCATCTGTTTGGAGCTTTTTGTCCTGCAACTGTATTGATTGCAGGCATTGCTGTTAATAGAATTCTATTTTGAGCGGGATCCCAGTAAACTCAAGGTTTATCAGAAACTGATAGCGTGGCCACCGACAGTTCAGTCAGGTTCAATTTCATTGGCAAAACCAAAAATAACCTGCCGTCTGTCCCGCAGCCTCACTGGTAGCAAAGTCAACTTTGTCAGAATGAGGCCACGGGAGATGAAAAGTTTTTGTTACTTGTGCTCAGCTGGGATTGGTCGTATTCTGACCAGCAGGGGGGGCTCTACCTTCACAAATAGTGACATTTCTCAACGGACCTTGTTTCTGTGAAGTAAGTTTCCTCTAAACAAAGCAGTGCATTGTACATGTCCACTCACAGAAAGCATGAAAAATGCCTAATGTGTGCGGGCCGGGTGGACGTGCACACAAACATCTTAAAGTGTCATGTGACGTGTTCATCCTGACTGGAAGAAGCAAAGCTCAGAGTCCAGTCGCAGAGAAGAGGAGCGCTGCGGGTCAGCACTGATAAAAACCTGACAACACACGCCACAGCCTTTATGATCAGTGTGTGGGTTATATGTGCCTGTCAAATGTCTTTTCTATCCTTATATATGCTATAAATCTATATATCTCCTATTTGTTGCATCTGTAACTGAAGTGCAGTCCTCTCAGTGTCTTCAGCTCTACCTTCATCATTTACCTGTGAGCAAATTCTGATTGTGGGGAAAAAAACATTTACGAAAGTGAAAAACTAATATTTTTATTAGTATTATTTTATATTTTATTAAATTGTTTAATTTTATTACAGCTACAATAGCTATTTTATTATTTATATAGATTTAATCAAATTCACATTTAAATAAAACCCAAATTTAGTTTTAATTCAATTTCAATAGATTTTGTTTTAAATTAACCAAACCAATTGTTGATTTGGCTCCTGAGTGACACAGCTCGTATGGTCTGAAACACCTGATTCATCTTGAATCACTGGTAAATGATTCATCTTATGATTAGGCAGCCTGAAATACATCCATCACTATGTAGGACTTTCACCAGAGCTCGAAAACAGAACTCTCTGTTATTGCCAACTAACAAGCCAGCAGGTCAGCTCGACCCTGCTGGCTGAAGAGTGGGTGGCAGCTCAAAAACAAAGTGTTTATGGACCACCAAAGATGCTACGAGTCGTACGCAACTGTAGCACAACACATGTTCTTACCCAGAGATGACTGAAATGACTGAATGATAATTGTTGCCGTGTGTTATTCTCTACAGTGTTGGAGCTTTGCATCTGTGACTGGCACTCACATGGCGCTGGAAGGTGGAGAAGTGGACGTCAGGAATGAAAAGCACAGGCTGAGTCTCATGGTCATTCATCATCTTGAAGATGGTCACATCGTTGCGTTTCTGGAGGATGGGAACTTTGACATCTACAACTGGCGGAGAAACAAGAAGCAGTTCAATGAGCCTGTTCATGTTGAAGGTTATTTTAAAAATATATTTTAATTCATTTGTACTGAGACGACCCTCTCCCTGCAGCAGCCTGGTGTTGAGTCAACAGAGCGATTCAGCTCACCTGGTCTGGCTTCATTATATAAACTGGTGGCAGCCAGCCAGTCTCTCTCTCTCTCTCTCTCTCACTCCCCTGACTTTTACCCCATCATGTTTGTCAGTATGTAAATGATCTTTTCAGTTCTGTACATTGACTTATTTTCAGTCACAACTCATGTGTGGGCTCCACTCCTCAAACCAGGGTGCAACAAACTGGGGGCTTGTCTGGGATCAAACGAATCATTTTAGTTTGTGTGGTTGTTACTTCCTGTGGCAAAGTGGGTTTGGTGCTTTGGTAGATTTTCAAACTTTGGAAGTATCATACATTAGTGCTATATTTTTCCTCCTGGGCAGAGTTTCTGATTTGGTTAAAACCCGAGCCGCTTTAAGACAAGCACTGAAGTCCAGACATTTTCCAGAACCTTTCCTGTCAGCCCCATAGTATAAAATCTGGAAATGGTCTGAGTGAGACCATGTGAAAATATGGCAGGAAAATCTCACAGGGGAGTGAGCAGGCGTGTTGGAAACGTGTGACGTTTCTGACACGTGATGGATGTGAGACAAGGATACAAATACACGTAACACACTAACGAAGGTCGGTAGGCAACAAGATTTGAGAGGTTTTGGTGATAAAGGCCGACGCTGAACGCTTCTGACCCGGACTCTCTCCTACTGCTTCTTCATATGTGAAAGAAAAACTCACATTTATACAGTGCATCTATGTGCAGCACTTTCTCTATCACAGCAGGGGCAATTTGGGGGTTCAGTATTTTGCCCAAGGACACTTGAATGGGGGAGATTGGAATCGAACTTCCAAACCCAGTCTACCTGTTGAGCCACAGCTGCCCTGGGATAGTGGAGTTAGTGAAGTTTGTGTGTCAGGGTTTGTTGTTTTGTTAAGCATTCTAAGGTCTGATGGTTCTTATCACTACGATTTTCCTTAAATAAATCAATTCATAATCATTTAATCAGTAATATATCCCTGAATGGACACAGAGAAGAACCCACAGTGTCCAGCGTTTGATCAGACTATTCACAATAAAGAACTCGTCATTGACTCACAGGACAGGCCAGGGTTGAGTTCAGGAACCTTCCCTTTCCTGCGGGACTGCTTCCTCTCCTCGTCCCGGATCTTCCTCTCCGCCCCCTTGTCGCAGAAGACTTTGATCTGGCAGTAGGCGCGGTGGATGGGCTTGTTGCTGCGGTTGTTGTAGCTGTAGGTGTCGATCTGCAGGTTCAGAGGGAGACCCTTCACCCCCTTCTGAGAGGAGAAGTCTGTGCTCAGACAGTTGACGGAGATGAAGATCTGCAGAGAAGAAGACAGGAGCAATAAGACAAAGATGGGACAACAGAGAAAAAAATCCAATGTCACCCGTAACAAAAAAGTTGGAAGAATTGTAATTGATTACAATTATAATGATTGTAAAGTCAAGTTAAGGGACTAATTCTCTAATTTCTAAATCATTCCAATTTTTCACTTATTCACATCAGAGTCTTTGTGAAGCACTTGAGGAAGTGCTGTAATCACTGATCTGTGCTGCCCTCTATTGAGTGACCTGAGTCATTACAGGCTTTTTTGACTGGAGACAATTCTTCTGTTCACCTGGGGCCTGAACTATGAAGCAAGGTTTGAGGTTCATTACATCAGCGTTTTCAGGGTTAGTCAGTCAGTTTATCCCAATAAATATATATGGAACAACTATTTCATATATTTTCTTTCAAATTGAACAATGTTTTTTTTTTTTTGCCTCTGGTGCTTGTATTGAAAACAGGTTGTCATTATGTCAACAAAACACAGAGTCAGAACAGACGGGTTGAAACAACTAACGGACGAGCACTGACATCAGTCAAATGCATTTGTATTATTTCATAAAAATCCATCGTTTAAAAAAGAGGTGACGAAAAGATTATTGTGCGTCTGGAGAACACTGCATGTTTTATTCATTATAACACAACCTTATTCATATGTAATGTGAGTCAAGCTAAGAAAACCAGCCTATCATTCTGATGTAAAATAATTAATGTCTGTGAATGATAAAAAAATGTTTTGGAGGAGCAGTATTTTTACTGAATTTATAGGCACATGACTTTAAATAAAAAAAAAACGAGTTTGGATCCAACCACTTCACATGACTTTTATTTCTTGTATTTCTGCTGTATTTTTGTGCATAAATAGTCAAAGAGTATAATGTATGACCTTTAACTGTTTTACAATCAAATCTGGACTGATTATTGCATAAAAGGTTTAGATTTTTATGGGCGACTGTGACATTTTTCTTATATTTTTCAGTTCCTGTCATTGTTATACTTTGCTGAATTGACGAGTTTGTGCTGAATAAACGAAACCAGGCTGTTAGGAGTGAGGAGAGTTTACACTAAACGAGGCCAAAAAAGATCGAATGCACACGTTTTTTGTGATGATTCCAGTGAATTGCCCCAGAGAAGGTAAACATAAAGGAGGGGCAGCCCTTCGCAAACACTCCACAAATACATATCAGCAGCGTTGTGATCTCCCTGGGGGAAAGTCACACATACACACATATCTTCACCTGTCATCTTTCACCGCACTGATGAGACAATACAACAAGCCGGTGGGCGGTACTTCCAAAAACACACACGGTGAAGTCATGAACACACACACAAGGATGAACATCCTATGGACACAGGCCTCGAGTCATGAGACAGTTGGGCCCACATCCTGTTGTGTGTGTGTGTGTTAAGTGTAGCCTACAGAGAGCACGGCACCATGTTGTCTCTCTGTGTGTTTGTCTGCCCGCCTGCCTGTCATCATCCATCTCAGGTGGATGGAGAAACCGTGTCACAAAGCGACAGCGGATTAGGTTCAATAAAAAGACAAAAGAAACAGAGATTGGAGGAGAAGACAGGAACTCCTTTCCGTCACCTGTTGGACGGGATTTAAAGACGAGTCTGGTCTTTGCTGTGTTTCCTCATTCCTGCACACTTTGTCACTGCGGAGTGCAGAAATACCTTAACATGCAGCATCACAATAGGGTTGAAAGGCAGGTTGGACCAGTAAAAACTGTGTGCATGTATGCATTTGTATGGATCACACACACACACATACACACACAACGTCATCCTCACTCGTCTTTAACTCCCATGTTTTCATTTAAGAACTGTTTTGAAGGATCACCTTGAACAAAGTGGATGATAATCAACAATGACGGGTGTCAACACCTGAAACCTTGATTCGGGACCACAGCAGAAACCGCAGAGGAGAATGAAAAGAGAGGTGCGGCCTATATTTGGCTCAAGGCTTTACGTGTGTTCTGTGAAAAGTTAAAGGCTCATATTAAGAGAACAAAACGAGGAAGTATATGGAGACCATGGATTAGCATTGAGCTATATAAATGCAACCATTTATTTATTTATAACTTTTCTAATCTTTTCAAACACTCAAAGGGCAATTTCGGGTTTTTCTTGCTCAGACATCCTAATGCAAACTGGAGGAACTGGGGATTGAACCACTGACCTTCTCATTAGTGGACGACCCTCTCTACCTCCTCATGCATTTAAATACAACTTCTGTGTTTGTTTTATGGTCTTACTTTGGCCTCTTCATTTGTGTCCCAGGTGAAGGAAATGGCGTTGTAGGAAATTTCCTCGATGTTGCCGATGGTGTTGAAGCTCTCCTTGTAATCAGCTGCAAGAACAAACAGGAGTTCAGTGACAGATAAAGGAAAGTGAATTGAGATGTTAATCCAGCGTTTGCACAAAAATACACTAATGGAAGCACAAATTGGAAAAAGAAAATGATTGTGGCAAAGCAGAACAACTTTAGAAGAAAACTTTATATTTTTAAATTGTTGTTGCAGTAAGATATGCTGAGGTAATAAATGCACTGGACGTTATTCCCTTGCCACAACCACACATTAGCATGCTCCATGAACGTCCTAGCTGTGAGCCAATCAGTGCTCCCACATGAGTCATGTCCCATTAATTGAATGAAATTGGGGATTGAACCTCGTTGAAAACATTTTGGAGTAATTTAAGTACACAAGTCAACAGTCTTGAACTGCTCTTACCAATGTCCAGACACCTCTGTTTGGCAGTGTGCTGTCTGGAGTGCCAGTACTTCCAGTGTTTCAGCTGATCATCTCTGCACTTCTCCTCTCCAAACACCACCATCACTACACTCTGGAAATGACAAAACACACAATTCAGACTTAATGTCTTATGATAAGATGGAGGGTGTGGTTACTGGTTTTCTCCCTCTCTCTTACCCTGACTTTGGTGATGGGTTGCTGCATGCCTTTGGTGTCGATCTCCCTGAGGGTGATGGGGTAAAACTGGCCCTTGTTGAGGTACGTCATTGTTCCATCACCTGTCTTCTGACGCAGAGACTTGGACGCCTCCAGTGTGTACTCAAAGTTATTCCTGAAAGGCATGGAAATAAGAAAGTTAATATCATAAACTAAGCAAGTAAGACTTTCCAAACATTAAAAAAAGTGCTTTCCTTTTTGTGAAACATGATATCTCTGCATTGAAATTGAGAAAACCTCCTGAGTCGCAACAGAAATAAAACAGTTTGTTTAAACTTAATGGAGCACACTTCATAAAGCCTCTGCAGCTGAATTGTTTCAGAGCAGGGGCCAGGAAACGCCCGTGTGCAGCAAACTCTTCTTTCACACAGGTGGGAGTCTGGTGTCTCCCCTGTGACTGCCATGAATGAGGCCATTCTGCCGCGGTGTGTCAAAAGCTGAATGGTGGTGTGGCACTGGAAGTGGAGCGGTGGGCCGACAGCGGCAAAACTCACCCTGGCACAGTGTTGAAGTGAGTGTAGTCCTCGGGCGTCATGGAGGCCATGCGTAACTGGAGATCTCCCGGGAAGGAAAACACCTGCGAGCGCACAAAGATGACACAGAGAGAAGGATGGAGAAGTGTGAGGCAAGAAAAAGCAAAAAGAGGAAACTGAACAGCACTTTAATCTGGTTTTTAAAGATGTTTTAATAATTTCTCCTAATAATTTCCAGAAGAATAATCAGCACTTTACAGTCGTGTCTGTCCTTCTTCCACCACTTATCACACTTTGTTAAGGTTTTGTTCACTTGTCCTTCCCCTTCATCTCCTTTTTCTTTCTGTTGAAAATGCCTGTACACTGTTTCTAAACCCCCCCCCCCCCCTGTACTGGAGTTTTGTTGGGTTACGCTTTTATAAGGGTAGTTCGCCTCCAGGTTAAAAAGAGAAAGAGGAGAGAGAAAGGGCTTTGGCTATTGTAGGGGAAAAGTACAGCACTTTATTGTGTTGGTGAGACAATGACATAATAACACACTAGCCACTATTTTGGCATGTTTAAATAAAACCAGGGGAAGACTGAGCCCACCACTGGCTCCATGGGATCGGGTGAAATGTCCTATTGTCTGACGGGGAAGTTCTGAGAGAGGAGGCGGAGGAGGGGGGGGGTCGTAGCGGGAGAGCAGTGGCGGGGTTTTTAAGAAAGAGGGGGATCGAAACACTCACCTCCTGGGAACCATCTTTGTAACTCTCGGAGAAGGTGGAGTCGGGCGGCGTGCGGGAATGAGTGCTGGGGCTGAACTGCACCGCGTTGTGGGTGAGCTGGCGGTCAAAGACGCTCACGTGACTGTCGTTTTCGGCACAGCTGTTTGGCACGGTCACTGAGAAGCCGTGGCTGGGCACCTCTGTCTTGACGGGCAGGTAGTTTGGCACGGCAGCGATGGAAACTGTGACGGTCGTGTCTGAAAGGACAGAAATCAGTAAACTGATGATCCAGTTCTCTGCTTTTAAGCTGCTTACAGTGTGTGTGTGTGTGTGTGTGTGTGTGTGTGTGTGTGTGTGTGTGTGTGTCCAGGCATTACAGTTGTTGTTGGCACCCAAACCTGTTTACAGTCACATTATAGGGACTTCTCTTCCTTATGGGGACAACCATTAACTCCCCATAACTAATATCATCACATTTGAAACAGACCTGGTGAGGGGAACTGGCTCCTCTTGTCCTGGGCCAACTGAAGGAAATTGATGGGCCCTTTGAGGACCTGGATCCTGCTCTCCATCCCAGCCTCCTGCAGTGGTGCGCTGGGGTTTCCAGCCTGGATCTGGTGTCTGCAACAAAGGAAAATAACTCTTAACTTAGTAAAAGTCTTATCTAGAGTGTTTTATAACATGATAAAGTTCTTGTACCAAAGCTCTACAAGTACTGTACCTTTACTCACCCATTGCCATTCAAATTTGGAGCAGATCCAAATAAAACTCTGAATTTAAGTATGGTTTTATATGAGCGGTTGGGCCTTAGCAGATGTATGAGCAACTGTTAAGTGTCATACTAGTTAAACAGCTCTTAAGATGGATTCTTTAAATCCCTGTTTGAGATTTTAAAGCTTTATATCTCATATCTCTCATCTTTTAGAATTCTTGTAATATTTATCATTTGATTGCTGTGCTCAGTGGTAAAACCATAAGAACAGTGTGTTAACTAAAGAATGAAACTAGATTTTTAACTAGTCCGCTCTGTCGTTTTGCATTCAGCTCCCGTAAAAATCTAAATTCAGAGATTGTTACAGAGCTGCAATCTCTTCATTCCCATCATGCCCTCGTTCCCTGCTGTGCTTTTGTTTTTAAAGGTGGGGGTGGGGGGATATTAAGTGAGGGCTGTCGCTCACCTTTTGTTGGGATCCACATCTGAGACCAGTGTGTCTGGCTTGCTCTGGGTTATTGTTCTCTTTTCCCTGGGCACCTGTATGGGAAGGGTAAACACAGCCGCTCAGCATCTGACCACATCACATCCAACAACTCGGGTCGTCCTGCTGTCTATATGGACCCAGATCAGTTACATGACATTCGGCTGTGCTTCACAGATGTTGCTTAACGCTGTGTTGTCAGTTTGAATGACGATCACATAGGTAGAGCTTGTGAGGATTTGTAACCAAACCCCTGACGTCAGATTTTGTGCTTTGGATTTATGACGAAAGAGCTCAGGTAGCTGGAGATTTTTTTCCCCTGCATGGTCAGGGAAGTAATTCTCTAAGGTTTCCCTGGTACCTTGTAGTAGTCGTAGAGAAGGCCGAGAGCCGCAGCGCTGTCCTCGTCTCCATTGATGCTCATCATGGCCTTGGTGGCAGCTGTCAGTGGGTTCTCCAGGAACGACTTCCAGGCTTCATCTTCTGTGGTGAAGGATCGACGCTGGCCGCCATAGCCCTGCTCGTTCTGGAGAACCAGGACCGCACGTTTACTGTGGGGAGACAGAGTTCCATATGTTACTATGAAGATCTGGTTATCTGAAGTCATGTAAAACTCTTTAATGTCTGATATTTCAGAAAAGTAGGTTGATGTCAACATTTGAGTAGAGGTTACTTCTAATAAAGTGAATGTGCATGTTTAATAAAACTCCTTTATGTGAGTTCACACAAGCGAGGAGCTACAATCACGGCCTCTCGAAAAAAGACAAACAGGTTATAAGACGCAGATCAACCGCGTCTGTGAGACCTGTTGTTCTGGATTTTCCACGATTGTGCAACAAATCTCAGTCATCGCACCACTGGGGTGTCTCAAGAAAAAGATGCACTACAGGCTCGTCCAGTGCGACGACTCTGGTTCGGGAACGCTCATTGGCTGAGGCGGTGCGAGTGACGCACCTGACCGTGCTGCATTCCTGTGTTGAACAGCACCGTGCTTCTGTTTTCGTAAGGGAACCAGTGTGTGAAAAGTAATCATGAGTTTTCTTTCTGCACAGTCACCGCCTGCATGCATCACTCTCCTCCTCTTCCTCTTCATCTTGTGAGGCCTCATGAGGCCTTCAGAGTCAGTGCTTTGTAAACAGGACAGTGTGGGACCAGTAATAAAAAAGCAGTTTGTGTTCTTGGCTGCTTGTAATGGTCTTAATTATTAAATTAGGCTCAATTAACTCATTCAAACAGAAACGACTGTTTAAACGTGAGAAAATACTGAACAAGTTGCCTGTTTACAATAAATTTGAATGTTTGCTCGGCTTCTATTTACTTAGACGTGTTGGGTGCTAATGATGAGAACACAGTAAAGGCTTTAGTCTGGCTTTTGTTATCAAAGTTTCATCTAGATAATTGACGTTCCCTATCGACTGTTGAAACTACACACACATCTTCAATAATCCACCTGCTGAAGTTCCGCCACAACAAAGTCATTATGACGGAGTGTAAACGGGACCGGCTCAGTTTCCACGTCCAGTATCTACAACAAATGCAGCTTTCTCTTTCTCCTTTCAATAGGCCAAGCAAAGTGATAATTAGTAATCCTAGATGTAATTGTGTTTCACTGCAATGCGATAACATTGCAGTAGATTTTATTGGCAGGAAATGCAACCCATTAACAAAAACAACAGGATGAAAAATGTATGATTGTTTTTCTTATCGAGCAGATATGAAATTAGATGTCACTTGCAGGGGAATAAACAAGGCAGCATGAATTCACAGAATTCTTTAATGCACATTAAGGAGCATTGAAAAACACACAGTTTTAACATTTAGAGGAGTCTGCACAAGTCTCACTCACGTTTTTTCTCCCCCAATATAAACTTAAAAACATTTGAGTCATGTGGAGTAAAATCCTCTAAGACCTCATATAGCCCTGTGCTTGCTTACATTGTCTGTGCCGGGGCCAACGCCTAGCAGGTGTACAATTTCACTCCCCTCAAAAGTCTCCTTGTCATTTCACACAAAAACATGCAGAATACAACCGAAGTCGAATCATCCTCACATGAAAAATATGAAAAGACGAAAACATTACACTTTGGTGTCTCACATGAGCAGGGGGGGGGGGACAAATCCACACACACTTTTCCTTCTCTTCAGCGGTTTATTCCTGAGCAAACATCATTAGGACTATCCACATAAGCCAGAACTGTTAAGAGCTCAAAGCAAAACCAAACAGCAAACCGCCCATCACGGGACAGTTTTATTCTAACAGGCGCCTCTGTGCTCGCACGACAGGTGGAGGGAGATACACCTGTACAGGCTGGAACATGACAGGTGAAACAAGCGCACTCACACCATGGGAAACCATCAGGCTGCAACCTGTGATCACCTCCCCACTTGTCAGACACTCGAGAAAAGTAAACTCGCCCTGAAGAGAAAAACAATAAAGTTCTCATTCTAGATAAACGTGGTGCCTAGAATAAAAAGGGTCAGAGGGATGACCTGCGCTTTTAGAGATCCACATGTGCCACGATGGGTTTTAAAAAAAAAAGTGCATGAAAGTACAAGAAAAGTAAAAAGTCCAGAAAACTGAGTATTAAAACTTGGTGTTGACAAGCTTCCCCCCGGTGCAGGCTACAAGTGGCGAGTCAGGATTACTTACTTGTCATGCTCCTGTGACATCTCGGTCGGTCGAACTGGACTTTCTAGTTGGTACTGAAAATCCGATCCGTCTTCTTTAGCCGTAGAAAACACTGGATGAGGGCCGCGGCAACAAACAACGCGTCCCCGGCGGAGACAAACGGGTTTTGTCGGCTTTTCTCGCTTTTTTGGGGCAATGCAATGAAATCGAGGCCGGTTTTACCTGTGACGGGACCGCGGATTGGATTACAGGTGGCCGGCGGGGCGGGGCCACGCTGTCAATTGCGCTCTCACAGGCTCCGATTGGCTGAGCCGGGCTGCCCTATACCTGCAGGTTTTGCAGAGGGAGGTGAAGCAGTGGAAGAGCAACTGAGATTTTATCAGTTTGGGGAGAGGAGGGAGAATTATTAATGCAGAGAGGCAAAGAGTGGAACAGGGTTAAAGGTATAAAAGGAAAATAAAAAACAGTTTGTTTCATCATCAGGCTTCTAAACACACAACTCACATCCAGCACAGATAAATAGATAAAGGGATAGATAGATAGATAGATAGATAGATAGATAGATAGATAGATAGATAGATAGATAGATAGAGTTTCTGTGTGTGCTTTTGGGTTTTAAGGTTTTAAAGATGACTCATGTTTTACTTTTTATCACAAGTGGTCCAAAGCTAGTTGTGGGGGATTATGACAAGAAGAATCCAAATACTAAAGAAACTAATAATTTTGTGACAGAAATTCTTCTTCGACAGGGCTCAACATATACAATTAACATTTAAAAACCCATTTAAAACTCATGGTTCTGACACATAAGAAGGACTGTTGAGGAACAAATATGAAAGATACATACATGAAAGCAGGGTAGCTGTGTCTCTGTCTGTTTGTTCAGGATGGTTATTATAATTACAAGAAATCATCATAAGTTAATGATTGGTAAGCCACAGACATATTCAAGGTGGCAAATGTGGCCCCAATTAGTTTTGTGTTATTTGGGCCATATATGGGCCACTTTAGGTTCACTTCCAGATGCACACATTTATACATATCAGTCCCTTAAATGTGCCTGATATTTTCATCAAGATCCGCAAATTATTATTCTATGTGAAATCTGTGATAGTGTCAACAAATGCCCTGACTCAAAATGTAAAAGACAGTTCCTGGATCTGCCCCATGGTCTGGATCTGCACCCATAGCGCATTCTTCTACCAACTTTAGAGGTAATTCATGGAATAGTTTTTGTGTAATCTTTCTGAAAAAAAAACAACAGACAGGGGTGAACACATAACCTGTAAGGTCATAAAAAATGATGATGCTTCAGTATCACTGAATCTCAAACTGTGGTTCTTCTGTACTCACATTTTTTGATACATTTCCACTGAGATAGAAAATTGTGAACCGGGCTTTGAATGGAGACAATTTATTTCATGCTGAGACCAGGTTCACTTAGTATTGGCAGTATCAATCAGAGTATTGGCAGCACTGCATCCCCACCCAAAACAAGCAATTTCCTGACCAAGGCCATGAATATGTTAAACTCTGTTGTACATATTTATAATGTTTGAGTCACTAGACAAAAGCCTCATATAAGAGACTTAAGTCATTATTCATTTGACCATCATCCTAAAATATGGTCAAAAGGTCAAAAACATAAGACTTGACATTGTAGAGTCACTGCAGTTTTTTTCACAAGGATCAATAACAATGCTTCTGTATATTTCTTTGTATTTTATTGTCTTTAAGGGTTTTTGTGAGTGTAACATTTTGAAAAAATCATAATCATAATTTCATGGCCTTTCCATCTCTTATTGTTTTAATATAATGTGATTCTTTTATTTCAAGAGAGATCTTTGCATAACCATCAAGTCTTTCTCCCTTGCACAAACTTATTTATGTGTTAAAAATGACATATATTTTATGCTAAGTGTAGCTTTTTAAAATCCAAAACCAACATAGTGAAATAAAACATAGTTTTTACCTTCCTGCACTTGCCACAAACCTGCGTCCTAAAATCTGACAGCAAACCGATAAAATGTTACATGTGGCTCTGGGACAGTTTACCATCTTTTTCATCGCTTTATGACACTTTCCCACTTGAGTCATTGTTAGCAGAGGATAACACAGAATTTGTTTATGTTCTCCCGGAGGACAGATTATCATCAGTCTGCATTGCTGCAGGTAAGAAGCAGGCAAATGAGTCTGTTAAACCCCGCGGTCGTCAAAAGCGTGCAAATGAAAAGATGAAGCTTGCAAATGAATGGGTATCTCTCTATCTATCTATCTGTCTATCTATCTATCTATCTATTCATCCATCTATCTTTTCATCCATCCATCATATATTTTGTGACTTTCAGTATTTGTATTGTTCTCATCATAATCCTCCACAACTAGCGTTGAGCCACTTGTGATAAAAAGATTAAAAGCATGAACCTGAACCTACAATAAAAGCTTTCAACCCAAAAGCACACAAAGAAAAAAATAAACTGTGAGTGAAAACAAACAGCTTTGTTTGAAACAGAGGGGGCTTAACAGATGCTATCAGCAATATTCAAAGTTTCTCCCCACATACACACTGAAACTAACTGTAATGTCCCCCCTCCCCCTCCACCACACGCATTCCCCCTCTCTGTGACACACTCACACACACACACCCTCCTGCTCCTGGATCCTGGTTTACTGTTTATTTATCTCAGTGGTAGGACACCTGCTTCTCCCAGAGCTTGTTTGTGTTAGCACTGAGGACATTGGATAATACTGTAAGGGAAGGATAGACGAGGATATGTGTGTGTGTGTGTGTGTGTGTGTGTGTGTGTGTGTGTGTGTGTGTGTGTGTGTGTGTGTGTGTGTGTGTGTGTGTGTGTGAGTCTGTGTGTGTGGGAGTTTGCAGCTGATGGTGGGTCTGACGGGATGCTGACTCAACAGAGCGCACAGAGGCCAAACCATGGGGGGAAAACAGACAAGAAAACAAGAGTCTGCATCAAAGCATGAGATCAGACCTGAGAAAAGACCCGCTGAGTATCTCCCGGGAAATAGAATGTTGATGCGGACAGAATCACGTCGGTATCACATCAACAAAGGTGTTGCATTCAAAATCCCACTTAAATAAAAATACAAAAGTATCATAGTTGTACTCATTCTGTGGGACTGATTTATTGTCTATGACAGTTTTATTTGTTATTACTGATGCAACAGTTCTTAAGGAATGTTTTACTGTTGTAGTTGATCAAGATGATGCTATTTTAGCCACTATAACACAGGTCAGTCGTTTATTTTAAATGAAACTAACATAGAGGTCTTGCAAATTTCTGCAATGACTTAGTTTGTATTTTGTTATCTTTGCTTTTTCTGTGACATATTTTAAATTTACCTTAGAAATTTAGAAGGGATACAGTTCCATTTTAACCTCTGATCATAAATGTTTAAAATATAACCGGAACCTGTAACAAGTAACTATTAAACAAATATTGAAGAAATAAGTACAACATTGTAATGTAGTGCAGCAGAAGTGTAAAGATTAAGAAAATGGAAATATTCTACTGAAGCACAAGCACTAATTAGTTGGACTATTGTGCAGCATTAGAGTTATACTTTGTAATCAAGTACTGTGTTTAGAACCCAGTTGGTCTCTGGGTGAGCCCTGGATTGGTTCCTACCTCTCTGATAGTGTTTCAGTTGCTGTCAGTAAATATGTCTTTTCATCTGCGTCTCTGTCTTGTGGTGTACCCCAAGGCTCTGTTCTGGATCCTCACATATTTGTTTTGTATTTTATTTCCGTTGGTTTCTATTTTTTTTGGACTTAAAAAGGTTTTGAGGATATATCTTGCAACTGTTGAGAAGTGATCAGAGTCCCTAGAGACATACACATAATGGTTGGTCTTTGGAGTTTGGAGCAGATTTAAACTGGATTTCCATTTTTTATGATGCTGGGGAAATGCAACTTGGGAGTCATAGCTAATTTTCCATTGAAATTTTTACGTACATGTATGTAGCCCACTTTCAAATTAATTCAAAACAGATATTTTCCTAATTACGATGTCAATCTTAAAAGTAGCTACTCCCACAGGATGTGGAAAAGTCTTGTCAGACTTTCATGTTTAGTTTACTTAAACTCTCCTCAGGTGCTCAGAATTTTGATGCCTAAACTTTGGCAGTTTTGCCCTCACCTTTTCTTTTGTGATTATTTGTATATTGTGTCTGTATTCCATGACTTTGTTTTGTATTGTGAATGACTTTGTCACATCTCATCTAAAAATGCATTTTGCATTACTTTGCATGTTTAAATGCAGAAAAAACACAGAAAGGGAAAGAAACCCAAATTTAAAAGAGAGTTTAAGAGAGTTTCCTGAAATCCACCTTTGTTTCAAAGCAAGGACAAACACAGTCATCAAGCAATTATTTTGCTGTAATATAGGTGTGCTCTCTAACAGAAGTAAACCCACATCCAGGGCAGGCTTGCTAGAGTTACTGGTGATCAATAGCCGGAGGCAAAAAGATGATCTTGTGACTTTTTCGAAGAGATGACACAGACACAAACACTCAGGAAGAGATGATAACTGCTGCTGAACGGACTAAACAGTAATAAACCACTGACGAGTGAACAAGTAAAACTCACACATGCATCAGTGCAACTTGACATTAAGTGGTTTCTAACAGTTTCCAACGACACAAACCCTCCAGGATGCTTTGTGTCAATTTACTTAGAGGGACACAGACCCCCCTTCCGCAGCTACACACACACAAACACACCACACACACACACACACACACAAACACACGCACACACACACACACACACACACACACACACACACACACACGCACACACACACACGCACACACACACACGCACACACCACTCATCAACCACTCTTTGTCCTTTCTCCCATCCCTCTTTTCAGCAGCTCCCTTCCCTTATCCCCTCCCTGATCCTGGAAAGGCAGCTGGTTCTCAACGTCAATCCCAACTCACTCCAGGCATCAAACTGGGATGAAAATTAAATGCAAATCTGCCTCCCCTCTTCTGGCATGTGAGCACTTGTCTGAGCCGAGCGCTTGTAACTGTTCTGAGGTCTGTTGGAGTGGCAGTGGACCGTTCGGGTGCAGCTGAAGTTTTGGGAGGTCACAGTGAAGCACATTGTTGATGGGTAAACAGTGGACCGACCGAAATGAACAATGACAAAGTGTTGTAATGTGTTTGAAGATCATTATCATGCTGTCAGTCGTTGTCCCTCTAAATGTTAACAGACATCACATATTGTATACACTCATCGGGCTCGAGGTTGGAAAGAGATGTGAGGAGTGTGTGGGACTATTATTTACATCTACTCAACTCTACCTGGACCACTACAAATATTGTCTTATTGACAATATGGAATTGCCTGCCCTCCTTTCCAATAGATTACTTGTGGTTTCCTTTGTTATTTCAAACTCATTGGTCGGGACTTTCTCACTCTGTCATTCTCAGATTATGCAGAACATTGTATGCTGTGTATTTCATAGTTGTAGAGATGAATCTATGTGATGGTTTGCAGTGTTTATTGCTGAGGCTGGTGTTAGATGTTATCACACGTTTTCCCACTGATGACAGTAAAAACAGTCACAGACACTGAGGGCACTGCAGACCCGCACAATTGTGCTCACACACTCACACACTCACAAACACACACACACACACACACACACACACACACACACACACACACACACACACACACACACAGACAGGGAGAAGGAAACAGGTCAGTGGTTTTTCCAGGTGTTATGGGATTCTGGGATTCTTTCGTGTTTGTGTGTGCGCAAGTGTTTTGCTTCACAACACTGTTGATGTTTTAGCCCTGAGCTGTGGATGTTACAGAGCATCAGGCTGTGTATTAAAGACACTGTTAATATTCACAACAACACTGTGTCGTGCACAGGACTGAAGCAGACTCGCTGTGATGATTTGACACAATGTGCCACAATGAGGAAAATGAATATGTTTCCTCAACATTCTATTATAAAACACTTTCCCCAGAACTGTATCATGTTTCCTGCTTCAGTTCTTTTTATTTGGGGATTGATCAACAATTGGTCAACCTATAGGTATAAGTTGATAAAATATAGTTTTTTAAGTTTAATTGATTGAGGAAAAGAGATTTGGAGAAATCCATGGCACAGATATAATAGTGATGGATTTAAGATACTTCTTGGGAGATAAAAAACATAAATTCAACATTGACTGCAAAAATGGAAAAGTCAATAGAATGATGATAAAACATCAGCATACACGTGACAATAATGTGCTAGAAAGGAGAGAAGCAGCCACAATAATAATATATAATATACAAAATTCAAGTAGTTTTGCGCTATTAAATAAACCTAAAATATAGTTGAGATTATATGTATCCAAGAGGGAAATTCTGTTAATTTGTTGCTTTGATTGGACAAAATCTACTTTACAGACTTCCACGAAACTTGTTGGAGGGATGTGGGTCCTGAGAGAAGCCATTAGGCTTTGGTGTGGATCTAGGATTTTTGTTATTCATATTCTTTAACATCGTCAGATAGGGCATTTTCAGAAGAATTCATGGATCTTGTGGAGTAATCACCTCACTTCACATCCCTTCCTTCCTCTTGGCTGCACTAACTGCTGCTGTGCCTGCCTGGCCAAGTCAATCCAATTAAAAAGTGCCACCATACTAACTGTTCTATATTTACAATCAGCTCTAAGTCTCTGCTTCTTTATAAGCAACCTGACTCAGTGTTGGCTGTTTGAGGAATGCAGGCAAACACAACACTCGGCATTCCTGCATGATCACGGACGATTGTACACCCTGTTATAAGACTTGCATCATGGGAAAGTTGTCACCTTAACTCAAAATCCACACAGGGAAGTTTATTTCACATGCAAGACAGACGTAAGGTCATGAGATACAACAACGGAAATCTCAAAGAGGATGTGGGAAAGAAAAAACAAAAGCATGCTATTGATCATGATCCCTAGGTTTAGATACTCTCACATGTGCAAATGTGGTATACGTTCATTTGACGGAGACTCTAGTGACGAGGTGAGGGTCTCAGTTAAATCTCTGTTTACAGTAATTCTCCTAATCTCCCCAGCAGGCCTCAGAAGAAAAGGTGGTGCGTCTGGATCCTCACAACCAACAGGTTTTATTGGAATCTTTATTTATTCTGTCAGTCTTCCTGAGGTGATTCAGGCTCTGCTACAATTAAACAAGATCCTCAGAGGGCCGCCGACAATTGTTTATATTCTTATGACTTACAGGGGAACGTGTGACAGACAACAATGTGTGCATTATGGAGGCTGAGGCAGTGTGGTGGCGGAGGTGGTGGCTCAGGGATGGGACTCGAGGTGACTTCAGTGAAGGCAGTTATTGTCGGAAAGCGTGGGAGACTGTCAAACAAGCTCTGCCACTCTTCACCTGGTTCAGCTTCACACATTCTGCCCTGTCCAGTTTTGCTTGTGACGTCACTGATTCTGTGATTGACTGACACAAAATCACAACCTCCTCACTCGTAATTGTATTATCGTATATTATATACATATATGTATATATACACACTTTGTTCACAAAATATGCTTACAGTAAAGACAAATTACTCAATGTATTCAGTAAATGAAACATATTTCTATTTATTAATTATGAAGCATTAATGAGTAAGAACCATTCTACTATTGCAAAGTTGGAGTCAATTGTAACTAAAATTTTCACTATAGTAACTTGGCATTTAAGTAAAATAACAAACAATCATTCAGGTTCAGCTGCACAAAAATACGTGTGCTCAGACACGAGAGACACACCAACAGAGCTGAATCCTTCATGAGCAAATCTGTTGTCAAACCTGAAATGTGTCTTTTGAGAGGACGCAGGAAATAAACACATCATCTCAAACCTTTCTGGGAAATGTGAACAACAGGTCGACATTCACACCTATGTTCATACTGGACTGGATGTTTCCATGATGCTTCAGTTGTGTGTTATCTCTTCATCGGTGGATCCTGAAGATGTTAGATAAAGTCAGATCTGTGAAAATGAAACCATAAATCCTCTCGACAAATCGTCACAGATATTTAAGTTTACAGGGGACACTTTGTACACACATGAATTAGTTCTCTTCCCTGTGTGTTGGTAGAAAAGGTAACAACAGACTTTGTATTTCACAGAGAGAGATTAAATTCTCACTTTAGAATAGTACATTACATATCATATCCTATCATATCAGGAAATCCCCATAAGGGAAAACAATTGCACAATAGGACACAAAATAAGGAAACAAACAGTTTTTATTTTTCCTGGTTTCTCTTTTGTACAGTAGAATAAGTCTAAGTCGATTATTCTAAGAACATTCTAATTTCCATGTTTTTAAAGATTAATACATTTATTCGTAGATGATAAAAAGTTGTTTTCTTGTAATAATCACAGGTCAAGTCCCTCTGTGAATTAGCAGGGGTGTGAACCTTCGGCCTCTTTGAGACAATTTGATCCACTGTTGTGTCAAATTCAGTTTCCCCCATCGAGACGTGTTGTCCCAGTCGTCATTCCTGTTGCGTCCTTTTATGTTGAGCTTTCAAAAACAATTATCTGAAAAAATAAAGACGAGCCAGAGTGTCTAGTTTGCAGGGAGGTGCTCACAGCCATGAAAAAAAGGCCAATTCAGAGGTTTATTACAGCTAGAAACATGCAGCTAAACTGGATGAGTTAGAAGGAGCAATGCACCCTGGATAAAGTTAAGCACTCTGCAGTGGAGTTTGGGCGACAGGCAGCTGTTAATGCTCAGCTGAGGTTTGCAGAGACTGAACTCAAAGAAGCTGAGGAGCCTCATTCACATGGAGGAGAGTTTTTGCCACTGTGGAGCTGCTAAATGTGCAGAGCAGATTATAAATATGGTATAAAACACTGAAGGACGACACAAGAAACATCCTTTTTTCTTCTCTCAGGCCTACGATGATACAAGAGATGTAACAAATACCAACATGTCTTCTCAATGCGTGAGATCACTGCTTTGTTTGATATTTAGGATGATTCACTGTCCTTGGAGCCATGTCTGGCATGGCCAAGGTTGAGGATTTGGCCAATATCATCTGTGATCATCATTATTATCACACCCATCGAACATCAGAGTGATAGATGAGTGTGATATCAGTGTGAACATCAGTGTGATAGATGAGTTTCATAATTAAATTTGAAGGATGTCCTGAAAGCTGAAATTTTCTTTACCAGCAGCTTCAACTTTTATTCAACACCGCTCTCTCGTTACTGCTTCTCGAGATTTCTAATGCTTTTAAATGTGACCTGCACCCTGATCTGTGGAGAGCTGCATTTTACTCCTATGTATGTGCTATGATGTATATTTCCAAAGTTACAAATAAAGCTGAATCTAAATTTGAATCTGAATCTGAAAGAAATATAACTAATGATTTGAAACCATCCATCGAAGGGAGACATTAAACACAAAGAGGTAAAAACCAAAGGTTGAAAAATATGGCAGGTGGGTGATGCAGAAGTTTGTTTGAGGGATTTTCAGTTTGATTTGTCGCCGCACAGACACATGCTCCCTGACTGAGCCCAAGATTTGATTCCTCTGTGTCGTTGTCAGGGGGCATGTGTAAACCTGCAGGAGTTTCTGTTGTCTTCAAGCCAACCGTCGCTGCCACATTCATATTGTGAAGAAACTGCTGCAGTGAAACTGTCCTCTCCTTTCACACCTACAACATTCACCCAATGAGCTCCTGCACTTTTGGAAACAGATGTCATACTGCTCAAAGGTTTATTGTGTGGACAGATTCCTATGCTGGTTAAAAATTATGATGTGAACTCCAAAAAAGAGGTTGGGGGCAAGCGACAAAGTAGTTAACGTCAGGCCTCGACAGAGAGCAGGGGAAAACAGACGAGTTTCATTTGAACTGGGGCCAAGACTGTGAGCCTGAGGGGGGGTGAGAAACAGCCATGGTTGTTATGAAATTCCTTAAAACGTATTACCCAATTTGAAAATTAGTTCTAGTAACAATATAATACAATAAGGAAAGAGAGTAGGAAAGCTCTCCAGCACATATCAAGGATATTTAATGTAATCCTGCACACTGAGGTCAAGTCCTCTGTACTTAAGTCAATACACAACTATATTTTTCCACCTGTATACATTTAGATATATAGCTATAACTATCTGAGTTTCATGTTGGGAAATAAAAATGTCATGTTTTATCTTACGGGTTAAACATTTTCTCATAATTTTCCCCAAAAAGAGAATACAATTAAAATAATAATACAATAATAATAAATTTGTGACATGCACAAATGCTCTTTTTAAATAACAGTTGCATAGGGTGCAGTTAAACAAGTAACAAATAAAACAATAAAAGAAAAAGAGTACATAACATATAAAATATTAAATCTAGCAGAAATGTTGAGATGTTCTTGACTGGTCTGTGACCACATTATTTCTGAAACCGTGGCTACAGCCCTGCCCTGCCTGCCCAGTCTCTTAAGCAAGATTTACAAATTCTTGATTAATATTGACTTTGAAATAAATGTTACTTATCAGATTGTTTAGCAGTCCTCACAGGCCACATAGCTGATAAACTGTTTGATTGTATCAATAAGAGCTCTCGCATCTCAGCTTTCTCCTGTCAAGACCTCACGTGTCAGGCCTTGAAGTGTGCAGTGATTACAGGGTCAGCGGGAGTGTGAAACCTGCCGCTAAAACAACGTCTTTACCAGGATGTCTTTTGTTCACTGATCCACAGACCAGTCGAACCAGCAGCAGCAGCTCCATCCATCCCAGGGCGGGGCAGAGAAATCACTGCAGTTGACAGTTTGGGTTTGGTTCTCATGTGGGTCAGGGTTTCACTCAGTGTGAACACAACACTGTTGAATGATCACATCAGGTCAGTGCCACTTGTCACTTTAAATACTTGTGACTGAGAATAACTGCATGTTATCACCAGACATGGTTTGTCACATTCAAGACTTGTAGCAAGTGCACAAAAGATCAGATCTTAGTTTACACAGAATGAAAATGATAAATATGCACGAAAACACTTTTATTTAGAAGTTGTCGGTCTTGTCTCCAGGGAACGACTGTTGCATGAGGTCGTGTTGTCATGTCACTGAGACTTTGTTGTTTCTGTTGTCACTGACTACATCAGCTTAGTCACTGGCCACTATACCATATCATTTCTATCTCTCTTTCAGTGTGTGTGTGTGTGTGTGTGTGTGTGTGTGTGTTTGTGTGTGTGTGTGTGTAATCATTTTTGTTCTCTTTCCACCATAAAAACTCACCTTCTCAGGACCAGTAGACCTAATGGGGACCAAAGCTTGGTCCTAATGAGGTAAAAGTTAATTTCTAAGGTCCTGATAAAGGTTTTTAAAGTTGGCTGATTAAAGTTTTGAATGTGTGTGTGTGTGTGTGTGAGGTGTGGTTTAAAGACGTCTTAAAAAGCCTTCGAAAATAATCACAATTGTTGTTATATATTCAGATTCAACAAGAATCCAGTGTAGCGGACGCTAACGATTCTCGGTGGAGCAGCCATCTATCTCTGTTCATTATGTTCTTCAAAATAAGATACAACACAACTCCTCCTCCTTACCTCTGCCAAGGAGGCTTTGTTTTCATCTGTGTTTGTTTGGCTGATTGGTCGGTTGGTTATGGGTTTTGTAGCAGGATTACGCAAAAACTACCAAACCGGTTTCCATGAAATTCTGTGGAGGGGTCGGGCATAACTCAAGAAAGAACCCATTGATCCGGATCATGGGGAGGTTCCAGGAATGTATTTTTTACTTTCTTTAACAATGTGAGTTAAGGCCTTTTTTTTTTTACATTTTCACTGATTTCTCAGGGGACGATTCGTGGATCTTGATGAAAAAGGTGTGTGACATGGCGCAGATCTAAATGAAAATCTGGATCTAGTGAATTTAAATGTGGTTTCATAAGGAGACTGTTGGGCCTTGGTGGAGGTGTGTCCTCTCCTGAGTGACATTCAAGTTTATCAGTGTGATCACTCCCTCTGAGGCGTCAGCAGCAGCAGTGTCTCTGTCAGTGGAGGTTAAAGGCCAGAGGAGGGCAGTAGATGATAACAATCAAATGAAAACAGCTCCACTCCTCAATCCTCTCACTGTGTAAAAAAGGGAACAGGTTGTATAACATTTTCAGAAATGTGTTCCAGCACGCCTTCTGCTCTGTTCTGCCTTCAAGATACACACACACACACACACACACACACACACACACACACACACACACACACACACACACACACACACACATTAGTAAAGAGGGCTGTATGTACTCCGAGCCTTTCCTGGACCCTCTTATGTCTTCCTGTAGGACAGAGTTTAGAAGCTCTTGTTTATGGAAATCAGTGCCGGACTGTAACTGATGCTTGAGATAAAAGACCATGTTTGATATGAGGCTTCTTACGCTGGGAGGCCTCTTATAAGACAATAATCTGCTGTTTCACTCACACACACCCTCACGCAGAGCTGCACTGTGTCTGATTCTTTGTCTCTTTCCTTGCTCTCTCTCTCTCCCTCATGAATATTTCACTGTTTTCATTCTCCTGCTGCTTCTCTCCCCAAACCTCCCTTTTCCTCTCTGATCTTCTTCTCCCCTCCTTCCCTCTCTTTTATCTTGAAGGTGTGAGGAGGAAGGGTGGAGAGGGGGGAGGAGGGGGCGTCGGTCAGTATTGATCTGTTTGTGTCCCAGCAAAGAAAAGAAAACTACCACAGGTTTCCTTATCACAGAAAAGGAGGGGATAGATAGATAGATAGATAGAGAGAGAGTGAGATATAGATAGATAAATAGATAGATAGATAGATAGATGGATGAATGGATGGATGGATAGAGAGAGAGAGAGAGAAAGAGAGAGGGCGGGATGGATGGAGAGAGAGTAGGCTGGATGGGTGGATGGGTAGATAGATAGATAGATAGAGAGAGAGTGAGATATAGATAGATAAATAGATAGATAGAGAGAGAGAGAGAGAGAGTGAGATATATATATAGAGAGAGAGAGAGTGAGATATACTGTAGATAGATAAACAGACAGATAAATAGATAGATAGATAGATAGATAGATAGATAGATAGATAGATAGATAGATCCACTCTTCCTCCTCTTCCTCCCCCTGCTCCTCTTTCTCCCCATCCTCTCTTCTTCCTCCTCCTCCTCCTCTTCCTCTTCATCCTCCTGCTCATCTTCCTCCTCCTCCTTGTCTTCTTCCTCCTCCTCTTCTTCCTCTTCCTCCTCTTCCTCCTCCTCCTCCTCACAATACTACTCACACACAGATGTTCTCGTCTAATTCCCCTCATCCCCGGTCCTCTGCACTTGTAAAGAAAAAAAAACAAGCTGGTTTGCTGCTGGTAACCATGGAAACCGCTGCTTGCTGGCTGCTTGGGATGAATTCGCAGCAATCACA
Source organism: Paralichthys olivaceus (assembly GCF_024713975.1). Lineage (NCBI taxonomy): Eukaryota > Metazoa > Chordata > Actinopteri > Pleuronectiformes > Paralichthyidae > Paralichthys > Paralichthys olivaceus. Next base: position 14,101,959 of record NC_091104.1, on the reverse strand, counting down.
GCATGATAACGGGACTGTCCCACCCACCACAGGGAGAGAGAGGCTGCTGCATTCATCACCATGACGAGAGCAGAGCTGTGTGTTCATACACTCGGCTTTACTGCACAGACAACAAGTCGAGGCCAAGGAATACACGTCCTGCTTCTTTCTTTTGTTCTGACAGATATGAATGTGTCCAAGACAAAAGAGATTAAGACAAAAAAGAGGATGTGTGTGTGTGTGTGGGGGGGGGGGGGGGGGGGGGGGGGGGGTATAGTATAGAATAAACTTACAGACTTATTACTAATTCTCAGGTTATTTTATTTATGTGCTATTAAAAGTTGCACAACTAAGCTTCAGGTAGACATACGCCCTGTGCAGTCTTTATTTTTTAAATACTTTATTTGTCAGATGTTATCTGGTTAATTATTAACTAAGTAATTAATATATACATTTTGTATATACTTGACTTTCCTGTCTGTCTTTTTCTTCTTTCTCTCACAAAAATCCTTGAGTTCATAGATTTTACCTTTTTTTAATAGCCTCGATTTCATTTCATAGCATTTTTTAAATAATAATAAATCTAAAAACTATTAAAAAAATGAGACCGAGGTGACTGATAAAACCAAAAGACTTGATCCAGGCTAAAATGGATGTTTTGTAAACATTCACCTCAGGCACCAGAAATAGAACATCAAGAAAGGAAGGCAACACTTTTTGTGACATATATATATATATATATATATATATATATCTAAATTCATATGTCATGACACCACACCCCAACCTGTCCTGGCTCCTGTCCGGTTCCTCCCAGTGTGCCGAGTCTGCCGTTCACACTGACTCGGTCCACGCCCTGAGACAGCTGTCATGTTGGAATGTAAGCTGCACTGATCGAGTCACGTCACGACTCATGATTAGATAGATAGATAGAGACAGAGAGAAAACTGCTCTGTTGTTAGAGGTGGAAGCCACATGAAGACACAGACTGGCCTTTTATTTATGTGTGTTGTTCCAGGTGTTGGCCCGATTACTGTCCGGTCGCTGGTGACACACTCTCCTGGCATCCTCCCTCTGTCTGCCTCCCCCCAAATCTCTGTCTGACTGTCTGACTCTCATCATCTGTCTGTGGGTCATGTGCGACACATGCGACACATGACCTCACTGACCAGGGATCACTCAGGGATGCCAGTGAACAAGCCTGTATGTTTGTCTCTATCATTTTTTTGTGTTGTACCGGCAACAGTCAAGTTATAGGGAGGTGGAGAGTGAGATTCTGAGAGAAGCACGTGTACAGAGATGAATCATGATCGACCATTTAAGGCTCTGGGTGGGACTGGATGTTATATGGAAATGCTGATTGTACAGTGGTACAGTGGTTAGCCTCACCACAGCAAGGAGAGGTTCTTGGTTTAAGCAAGTCAGCCAGGGCCTTTCTGTGAGGAGTTTACATGTTGTCTCCATGTCTATGTGGATTTCCTCTGGATAATTTGTCCCATAGTCCAACGTCATGCAGACTGGGGTCAGGGTTGATTGATTAAATGGTTGTTTGTCTTAAACCTACGACCTCTCCAGCGTGTACTCTGCCTCTTGCCCAATGTCAGCTGAGATTAGCTCCAGTGCTTCTATAAATCCTACCGTCATGGAGGTTTTAATGTTGAGTTTTTGGTGAAATTGAAAGATGTGCTGATTCAACTGCAATGTTATATGTGTGGATGTCCCTGCTGGATTGCACTGTATAAAGTGAGAAGTGTTTCTGTTAATCTCCCTGAGCTCAGTGATATAAATGGGATGGACAAAATATTTTAAACACCCGTCAGTGTGGTCTATTCAGGAGCCGTGTAGCAAGTGAGATTAAAAACCAACACATCCATCATTATGACTGTCTGCCTGAGTGTAACGTCTGTGAGGGAACTGCATGTAACAGGACATGCATTTATTTAAGATATGGGTCTAAAATGTAAAATCAAGAGAGAGACAAACAAGTTACAAGTTTTAAAAAAATAAGTTTTGCGTCTCTGTCAGATAAAACCCAATTCATTGTCATAAATACTTAAAGATAAGTAGCTCAGTTTGTTCCCTGTTGCTTCAAGACAATGGACGTAGCAGACAAATCTACAATGTCAACAGTTCAATGATGACTTATTATATAATATTTGTATGTAGAAAAGTAACATGACATGATTGGTTTTTTTTGATAAATAGGCTCAGGTACATGTTTGAAATGGGGCGAGAGAATGAGGAAGACACACGGCAAAGGGGGAAGGTCGGAATCAAACCTGCAGCAGCTGTAGGAAGCAAGCCTCTATAAGCAGGGCATGCACCCTTCCAGGTGGACTGTATTGGTACAGTCAGAGTGGGCATTACACATGATGGGGTACACACAATGATACATTTTAATTACAATAAATGGTTTTATGTTTACTGATTAATTATTTTCTACAACCAGTTTGTCTTATAAGCACAGATTATTTCAATTTGCTCATCCAATATTTTCATTTATATGCTATGGCATTAAAAATATGAAACTATAATACTGGAAAAATGGGGGGGAAAACAGTGTAACATAAAGATAAACAGATTCAGGAGAGGAGAGGAGAGGAGTGGAGAGGAGAGGAGAGGAGAGGAGCGAAATCTCATCATCAGAGCAGAATGTGACCTGAGGCCTGGACATAGATCGAAGCCTTGCTCTCTTTCTCTCCCTCTCTCTCTCTCTTCTGCCGTCTGTGCATCTTTCAGCCAGATCACCTCAGTGAGATGAAGCCTTGTGTCCACAGTTTTGTGCCTGTGGAAGAAAAATCATCACAAGTGTAAAAGATTTAAAAAAAAACTAAACACGCAGATCTCCATCTGGGTGAGTCTGATCATCTTACATAATCAGCTCAGAGCAGACGATAGCCTAAAGGTAAAATATAAATTATACAATACAACATTATTGTAATTACCACATTTTTAATATCTTGTTGGAATTAAAATGATGAATGAAATCTGCTAAAACATGCACAACAACAAACCTCTTTTTGTCATAAATCACTTCCTGTTGAAGTATTGTTTCCAGGAAGACGGTGCAGCAGAACTTCCTGCAGGGATATCCTTTGTGTGTTTATAGCCACAGGATATTTGTTCCAGTTCTGGCCCCCTGTCTGTTATAAATATAGCATTTACTAAATAGGATAGTAAATTATGGTGAATGATAATGATAATTTCCGCCCACTTTTTCCACCAATTCATCACAGCATAACCTCTGATGACACAGAGAAGATGTATTAATCTGATTGCTGCTGCGTTTGTTAGTTTACTGTAGGGTATCCTTTCTGTTTTCAGTTCTATTCTATGGAGCCATTGTTTTTTAGATGGTAGTAGGAAAGTGTGGGCAGGCGGATCGCTATGGTGACAAGATCACAGCAGGAGGCAAGAAATGCAAAAAGAGAATCTGTAAGATGAGAGGGAGGAGGGAGCGGAGCATTGATGGAACGATGATGAAATGCCTCAGCGTTCAAGGCTTCCATCTACATTGCTTTATGGATAGTCCTGGATCTAAAACATATGTTTACTGTCTTCTTTTTAAAATAATATCCCTGTTTCCATTCGTCTTCATTCTGTACATGCAATGAAGGCCTCAAAAAGAAACTCTCTCACTATTTAACCCCAGTTGGTTGAAACAATGACATATTGGTTGGTTGGTTGGTTTATGATGATGAGATAATCATCAAATGAAGCAGGTAAATGATGCATTAATACAGAACTGTAGAATACAGTTATGACACAAACATTCATACAGAGAAGCAATTTCTCCAAAGCCCCACAGCCAAATCACATGTTGCCATATGCTGACTGCATCGATTTTTATGTGCAGGACAGGAGAGAGCAGAGGAGATGAGGAGACACCAACAGAAAGAGAGAGCTGGAGAGGCGAAGTGGAGGAGAGTCGCTCCTGTCGCACAACAGAATCAGAAGCTTTGAGAACATGGTTTGTCAAGGCTCTTATTGTTTTTTGGGTTTTACTGATGGTTTTTTACAGTTTTATTCATTTGTGATTTCATGTTGTGAGAGTCACACTGACTGGAACACCTTTGAATATCAAAAGAAAACATGAAGCTCTTTCTGGGATGGGCCACTTCCTCCCGTTGCCTCTGGCGATCAGACATGACAGACCTTCCCAGGGAAAGAGGGAATACGCTTAAACATGTCCTTTCAGAACAGTAGATACTGTGGAGTGTGAAATATTATTTTCTCTGAACATTTGTATTCTTTAGTCATCATTACTCCCAGAAAAATGCTCCATAAGCCAACAGAGCGACAGAGAAATGACCTATTTTTACCTGCTGGGTGTCAAATTTCTGGAACAGTTGCTCCCCCCCAACACCAGAACTCATTGGCTCTTTCTTTCTCCTCTATTAGCGCTGCAGTCTGACCTGGCTAACTGCTGCTAAGTTTATCTCTGTGCCGATCTGCACCCCAGAGGCATGCAGAGGCAACCCAGAAAAGACAGAGTGCACTGTCAGTTACAATGAATGGGGGAGGGACACAGGAGGAGGTTGATGAAAACTAACCACGGCCTGTTTTGTTTAACACGAGCTGTTATCTGCTGCACTGTGATTGAGGGATTGTGTGTGAGTGTGTGAGCATTTACTTAACAAATAACAGCAGCATCTCAATATCAGCTTTAGATGAAATCAGGGTGGATATTTAATCATTAGAAACTGGCTCAGTGTCCTGTTTCCAGTGACCTCTGTGCAGCTGTTTGCCTGAAAAGCTGTGGGACTGACTCACACACTTAATAATTAACACCAACCTCCCAAACCATTTCATGCAGGTCATATTAATGATGCCATTAAGCCCTGCACTGTGTGAATGTATGTTTATTAAGCTCACGTGCTGCATTTTTTAATTGATAATGTGCCGATTTAAAAAAAATGGGGCCTCATTTAATGATCACCTTTTATTCATATAATCAATAATACTCCCCTTGTGTGTTTTCCTACCTTAATGAACCCCTCTAAGACTTGAGGTTTGCACAAGAGACAAACAAACATGACCTATGACATAAATCTATGTAAACTCCCTCAGAAGCCACAGGGTTTATGGTCGAGGACTGCACAGTGAACGCACTGCGCTGTTTCAGCTGGTGCAGTTATGCTCCGAACCAATCAGTTGATATATTGATCCAGAATGAGGCATGCTTGTAAATAATTGAGTTTGTGACCTCGTTGCAGTGCGCTGACATCATCATTGTGGGTCTGGAGCCAAATGCTCCAACACTCTGCACTGGAAAAGCCCCTCTGGCCAGGACTCGGAGACCTCGGCTCTGCTGGTGGTGTGCTACAATCTGCCGGGCTCAAAGTCGGATATGATGCGGTTGCTCACAGAGAGGAGACTTTTGGCTCTGTTACACTGAACTGCAGCTGTGTGTTACACTGAACTGCAGCTGTGTGTCATGCCTTTTCTTACCTCTGACAAGGATGTTATGTTTTCATCTGAATTAGTCAGCTAGTTCGTTCGAATTTTTCTCATTTTCTTTAACATAACAAGATAGGGTCTTTTTTTTTTACATTTTAAATTTACATGACATTGTTTTCTCAGAGAATCATTCATGGATTTTGATGAAGCAAATCACCCATCTTTAGGGGATTGATATTTATGAATATGTGCCATTTGGTGTTGATCAAAATAAGAATCTGTGTGCCCTGGAACAAGTATTCTATTCTTTATTTTCTACCTGATAATACCATGACATAATTTTAGAAAAGGAATTCCAGGGCACATTCTTGCTTATTAGAGTGTTTTTTAAAGTGTTTTTCTAAAAGCATCACAGTTGCATAAACAGTAAATATAAATGTATCTTCTCGACCAGCTCCGTTATCCCTGTTGGATTTTATGGGCAGCACTCTCCTCAGGCATGTTGAAGCACATTCAGGGCACTGTCTTATTTACCTCCTGGCCCATTGGTTGAGCACGTACTCTCCCATGACTCATAGAAAAACTCAAGACAGTCAAAAAGAAGGCCCTGATTGTGCAAATATTAGCGATCTCTTTTTCAAACTCAAACTGCTGCTATTTAATTAATTGCAGGCAAATCCCTGCACTAATCAGCCACAAGGTTCTCATCTGTGCTGCAGCCACCCAAGAAAAAACATGCCCCATCACACATTACAGAGCCATCGCTTCACCTTCGGGTAAACCTCAGGGAGTGGCCTGCGTATTATAAAAACCAGCCTGAGTAACTTTCCATTCCTCACCGCAGAGGAAGGAGGGAGAGGCTTGTGTGACAGCCAGACTAAGTACTTTAACATTTTTATTATCTGAAAGGATCAACTTCAGAGTAATTTCATAATAATTCCAGTTCCATCATTTTTAATTATGGATACTTAAGGTTTTCAATTTGTGCCGCACAATTTTTTTCCTCACAGTTTCCTTCATCTAAGTGGTTTTTAGTTTGTTTGTTGGTTTCAAAATGATTTAGTAGACTCATAAAACTTCTGAGCCATGTTATCAGAGCCAATGTTTGTTACTTCCGTTCAATGAGGTGATGCCGTACCAACTGTTTCGACCAGCGCTTCCCCTGCAGTACAATGCAGCAATAATGTAACCCTGACAAAAAAAACTCAAGCAAGTGTCATGATGATAGATTTACTCATAGATTTCCAGAAATCAGTGTAAACTAAATGATGATGCATTCACATCTCTAAAATACAGCAGGATTATTAGTGAAATATATAAATGTATAAAATATACTACAAATACTTTTACCTGTGTTAAAGTTGCTATGCAAATAAATCTGATTGATTGATACAAAAAGCAGCAAATTGTTTTAGACCTTTAAGAACAAAAGCCTGAAGTAGAAAAATCTTTGCTTTTGTTTTAGTAAAAAATACAGAACCAGGCCTGCAGGGTTTACACGTTGTGTATACATACAATGTTTTGCATGCACAGGCTCTGCTTCCTGCCTCTACTATAAAATGCACTCCTACTAGCTCAACAAAGTCTCTTCCCTTAGGACAGACATGTTCTTATCATGCATACTTCCTGGGACGAGGCGTTCACTGTCTTTTTGTAGCTTCTCTACCTTCATTCTTGGCTGCATTCCTGTGCAGAACTGGCCGCTTCTCCTCTCTGCAGGTCGACACAGGAGCTCATCAGCCCTCCTGTCCACACACCCACTGCTGTATTCTGCAGTGTGTGTACCTTGCAAACACGGTGACAGTGCTTACTACACAGAGGAGCGATGTTTTGGTGACACTGCATGTGTTTTCGTGCAGGGAACTTGTTGTATATCATACATAGACTGAGGGAAAAGGAGGGAATGGAATTGAGATGAAACAACAAAAGGGAAATGTGAAAATGAAAAGAAGTGCTTCAGCCTACTCCTATCACTGTTTCATTTGGCTGAGTCTCTGGTCCTGTATCACCCTGCGTGGGAGTGTTGGAAGCCCACTTGTTGTGTAACACCTTTTCCATCCTCCACACTATCGTCAAACTGTGCTACATCAAGGCTGAATCACAACAGCTTTTCATCTACTGGTGTGGGACATTTCAGCAGTTTTGATGGTGTTTTCATACCCCCCCCCCCCAAATTCCCATACTCTGTACAGAAAAAAGGAAAAAAATCATGATAACTAAGTCAATCTGAGAATCAAACAGCCAATTACAGCATCTGAAGACCAACACTCACTAAACAACATGTCTATTTTCACGTTTGGGTCCAGAGTTTGAAAAAACTGAAGAGTTTCTATCACACCACGGCAACACTGCTAAATGTTTATCTGATGACCAGACATTATGTTTTTGTTCCATTCATTTATTACACATCAACTGAAAGTCATATTGCACAACTGAAATGAAACATCATTGATTTTTCTCAGTTGATGTATCTCTCATTATCTGTGGTGCTCGGTTTGAGATTGGGTTCAATGCATTTCTTGTTCAGGATTAATGAAGATATATATATATATTTAAATCTTAATCAGCATTTAATAGTAACTTCACTCTATCCAGCAGTGACCTCTCATTGGAGCAGGCCAGCAAACACCACAGCTGACTTAGCCAGAGTGACTATGAGGGTAACTGCACCACAGAAACCATCAATAGTTGACACTTATGACAACAATTATCATGTCACACCCTCTGTTTCTCATCTGTCTTTTATTCTGTCACCTTGCTTATATCTCCTCTCTCCATCTCAGCTATTTCAACATGTTTTTCTGGTTCAGACAAACTATTTCCAGTGTGCTCCGTTCTGCATGGGTTCTGCTGCAGCCAGCTGCCAGTCCACTCTGCAGTGAGGTGGAATGATGTGGCGAGAGCTGCTGCAGCATGTTGTATGTCTGTGCATGTGTGTGTGTGTGGAAGCATGGCATGGAGACATGTTAATTTAGGTACTTGGTCCACACTTGTTAAAAGAACAGGACGTGGGGAGTGATAGTATAATGGAGGGGGAAACAGGCTTTGCTCTTAACAAGCTGCATAATTTTTCTGCCTGTGAAGAGCCAGAGAGTGTGTGTGTGTGTGTGTGTGTGTCTGAACATGTTGGACTGTCAAGCAACCCTGGAAAGGCTGAGTCAGTCGAGAGAAACAAGGGGAGAGTGAAAATAGAGATGAGGCAGAGAAGTGGTACTGAGCACTGAGACTCCATACAATATGAAGGCTGAGTAGGTGGGAGAGGGGACGGACATCACAGAGGACACTCTTTGAAAGGTGCTGCATCTCGATTAACCTCAATAAACCTTATAAAGGAGGAGAGGGGAGGAGACTTTGATGAAGGTTGTGCTACAGAGGGCTGCAGCGAGCATGTTTTGTTTGATATGTATACACACACGTACTGTGTATGAGTACACCCCCACATATACTGCATACACTCATTATATATATATATATATATATATATATATGTATATATAAAGCTGTGCTGTTGTGAATCTCTACAGTGATGTGCACTTACAGAGCACAGGTGATGTATTATTCATACAAGCAGTCAAAGAGTGAGAGAGTAAATGCAGCCTGCATACCAAGCTACCTACTGCACACACTCACACACACACACACACACACACACACACACACACACACACACACACACACACACGTACAGTGCAGTACATTCTCCACACAGGCCTCAGCAAATCACCTCTGTTTAAAGAGCACTGCATGCAAATGTACAGAAGCTGATTTCTAATTTCATTAAAACGCAGCAGCAGTTCAGCACAGCCCTGCCACTGAAAACTACCCAAGCTACAAGCAGAGAGCACACTGACAGTGCTGACAGTACAGCAGTCTGAAGGTGATAATGCAGTGACATTCTCCATTGGAACTAAATAGATCCGAAAATCCATGTGTGTGCTCGGTATTATTGCATGAATGTGTCTGTGTGAGGGTGAGAAGATGAGTGTTTTGATCACCTATAATTAGAGCTGAGAGGTGGACTGGAGCGCAGTGGCCTTAACTGTCATCAGACAACCTCCCGCCACTGCAGGGTGGAGAGCAGCTTCCTCTGTGAGCCTCTGTCAGTCAAATAAACACAGCGAGGTTTACATTACAATCAATCACAGCCACTTGTCAGTCAAGTCATTCAATCATTCCTCTTGCCGTCATAAGCTCCACTCTCTGTAAATGTTGAGTCTTACAAAGTCCAGCTGTACATCGAGAGTCTGTCAGAAGTGAAAAGAAAGTTTTCCCCTAATGTGAGAAGGGAGACCACACAGACCAATTTTAACAATTCTTTTCTTTATCTTAATATGTATATTATTACGCATCTAAACACAGAAGCAAAACTAGAATGGCACTCATACCTCCGCCAAGGCCCAATAGTCCCCCATGAAACCATTAGATCTGGATTTTTATTGGGATCTGCACCAAATTGCACACTTATATATAACAGCCCCCTAAATGTGCCAGATTGTCATTAAGATCCACCAATCAAGGAAAATATTGAAAAACACCTACTCATAATGTTGAAAGAAGAAGAAAATCCCGGGTCCGCCTCCTGATCCTGATCCACACCAAAGTCCAGTGGGTTCGTCCTTCAACCAAGTTTAGAAATAATCCATCCAGTAGTTTTGGGGTATTCCTGCTAATTAACTAACGCAGATGAAAACATAATCTCTTCATAGTTTCTCATCGGCAACCCTACGATAGACAGAATGGGTAAAGTCGAGATAAAGGCAGAAAAATAAACTGTTCATCCATTGTGCAATGTGAATCACCTCAGAGCATAACATCTAAGATCTGTGGCCCCTCAGCTGAAGGAATTGTGACTGACAGTCTTGTCAAATGGTCTAACAAGACACCAGACAAGGCAGAGGAGGGTGAAAATGCTCCTGTCAGTGCCACTCTGGGGGCTTGTGATGCGGCACTAGGTATTGTTGGTAATATAATGGATAACCTGCGTTCTGAAAGATGCTCATCAACATCTCTTAATGTGGGGTTAATTTTCACAAATGCAGATTACTCAGATTTACCCAAAAACATTTATTAGAGAGCAAATTTCAAGAATTTTGTCCAATGGAATTATCCAGAATATATTGTGTCCCGAATGTTCATTGGATATATGTAACCAAGCAGGATATTCATAATGATGTACTTAACCTACCCAACCTGAACCTCCAGGGTCCTGACAAGGTGTCAGGTTTAGTCGTGTTTTATTTCATAAAGCTTCAGGTGCTTTAGTCCTGGATGAAACAAAGCAAAAATGCAGCTTCATCTGCAGTTGAAGGAATAAGACATGGGGTAACGCCTGGATTCAAACCTTTTTTTTCAAACCTCATATTTCGGCAGCTCTGCTTAGCAGATCGAACAACAGGAAACGTGCACCTGAGCTGCAAAAGTCGTCATGCTGTTGGCTAATATCTACACAAGTAGCTCAGAACTGGAGCTGAAGCCATGGGATTTCCCAACCTATTAACTATTACTATTTATAACCATGTGGCCCACTGTGAACAAGAAAGCGTTCATCGAATGACAGAAATAGACACCTTTGTTCTCAGCCTATGGAGTTTAAAGTGGTAATTCATATGTATACTCTAAAGTAGAGAACAAAAGACTTGCCTGTGCTGTATACATTTTTTACAGGAACTTTTGAGGTTTATATTCAAAATGCATGCACACTGAGATGCTCCAATACAGTTTTATCCATTTATCATTTATTTGTATTATTTCCATTAAGAGAATTTTTGTTGATTAGATTTAATAAAACAAAAAATTGACAGCATCCATATATAATTTTCTAGTCTTTATAACCACTCAGTGTGCCTCATACTACAGGTCATCCATTCACAAAGGGATTCGCACATTCACACCCATTTGGGGTTTGGTGTCTTGCCTGAAGACACTTAAATTTGCAGATGGGAGGAGCCTGGGATTGAATGACCAACCTTCAGATTAGTGGACACCCTGCTCTACAAGAAAGCACGTTTGAGTCCTTAAAAGCATTAGGGTTAGATGTGGGGATCCCAGGAAGTGCACCGTCAACTAAGTATTGTTGGTTGTAGAGAAAAGGAGAGTCAGAGAATTATGAATTGATTAGTAGGATGTTGTCCACTAACAGGCACGTTTTGAACAGGCAGAATCGATCAAACACTGGAGGTGTCATTGCATGTATGTATAAAGGATACGCAAACTACCACAATCAAGTTTGTTTGAGTCATAAAACATAAAACATGAGACGTTGAGCTGACTGAGAATTGATGTTGTCTATGCAGGTGCTGTCAGGATGTGAATGGAAGATTCAAATTCCTTTGAGTGTGTAAAAACAAGAAACGGCTTGTTATGTGGTTTGGCCTTAGACAGGATGCTAACCCTTTTGCTCTTTCCTGTACAGAGCAGAAGTAGCTGTTGTCATGTATCCTGACCTGCACTGCCGGCTCTGCAAAAGGGTCTTTGTGCACCGTCTGTCTGTCTGTGCGCTGACACGACACATGGTCCGATGGTGAAGCTCATGTTTCCTATGTGTTTATGGTCTGTTCTGATGGTTGTGCAGAATTGTCAGAAAACATACAAAACTAGCTTAATCATTTTCAAGAGGAGTCCAACTGGAATCTTAATTGTAACTTGTGAGTTAACATCCATCAAACCATGTTGGGATTGGAGGGATTAAACGCAATTTTGAATAATGTTGCTGCATCATGTGGGAAGAAGTAAAAATAAGAGATATATACAGTCATCACAGTGTAAAATTACATATTATTAGCACAGTTTCTATATCAAATAGAATCTATGAACACTAGAAACTATTTCAGGATTTCTTCTGGAGTTGAACTAAAATCGATTTGATTCACGAATTAAAAATATGTATGAGTTAGTTAACTATTGAACTACAATGTATGGATTGTCTTAACTCTCTTAGTGCAAAGTCACACCCAGCAGGCAGGTTTCAACTGTTTACTCAAGCTCTCCTTTGTGTGTTTGTGGTTAAGTGTGGTGAGAGCAAAAGTCAGCCTGAAGACGCCATTTCATACTGCAATGAACACAGAGCTCTGTCCTTTTAAACACTGCGTCTCCTTTTTGTCGTAACTATTTCATGATTTTATAAATTGAAAGTATTGTGTGAAAAAGAAGAATCTCAAACCTTTAAGTTTTTGTAAGTGTGAAAGTCTATCATATATCCTTTTTGTAAAAGATGTGTATCAAGGACTTGCATATGTGCCTAAATAGTTGCTCATTTTATGGTGTGATACAGAAATTGGCCAAAGTTAAGGAGAAAATATTATGGAGCCAAAGCACAGACAGATTAACACAAAGAATACTTGAAAGGCACTCACTAGAACAATTACCTTCGTCAAGGCCCAACAGTCTCAATAAATTCAGTCAAGCTGCACCACATTTCACACACTCAAAGAAATCAAAGACAGAGAAAAAAAAGAATCCTGGATCTGCCCCCTGATGCAGATCCACACCAAAATGGAATGTGTTCTTCCCTGACCCATACCACATCCCTCCGCTAATCTTCACACTAATCCATTGAGTTGATTTTGTCTTGTTCCTTGTTTACATACAAACAAACCAACTAATGGACATATGTGAAAACATATCAAATATGATAAATATTAAATCATTACTGTTTACCAGTAATATATAATTTATTTATCATATCAGAACATGAATTGTCAAAGTGACACAGTGATTCATCATGACTTTTTCCTAAAATCCCCTGAGGCCCCACATCTCCCGACCTCATCAGACAACAAGCTTTCTCATAACTGAGTGTGCAAGCTGACGCCTGCAGTCGACCATGAAGAAGAGAGAAGTTCATAAAATAAATGACTATATTTGAATCACTGTCATTCCATATGAACCTTAAAACTGGGATTCACTCCTTTGACAGCATTACTGTATTTGAAATACAGTCCAACCATTAACATGAAGAAGAAAGAATTCACAAAGCTTCTATTAAGATTCAGGCTTGTCTGTCTTGTCTATTGCGTCTTCCAGCTGAGGTTTTGATGAAAGCTCCCGTGAGGTCGTCTACTGTCTGTCAGGAATGGTAAATAATGCGTCTGTGGTTACCGTGGCGATGTATGACTAAGAACACAGAATAAAAGCTGGTTGTTTAGAAGAAGACGGAGGCTGTATTGTGGTGTATGCACTCAATGCTGTATGTGAAACACGCCACATGGGATCTGTGTGCTCAAAGACACGATGATTTGTGAAGCGTCAAACAAACGGGGCAACAGCAGGTTTCAGCTGAGACCAACTACGCCCAGGTGTTTCTACCACTGACACTGTGAGGACTTTGTTTCATTACGTAAGCCAAAGCCTTTTCATGACTTCAGCAGCTTGTCACTCTGCCCTCCTCTGTGACTGAGAAGCAAAACATGCAGAGGGAGCACAAAGGTCAGAGTGAGGTTTGTATTGTGCAACAAACAGGCTATGAGGAGGGTGACAAACATGATTTGGAAAGAAAGTGTCCCAAATGTTTTCCCATGCAGATCATTTTATTTGATGTTTGAACCACTGTAAGTTAGTGTCATACATGTGTAGGACTGCTTTAGTGCTGACACACTGATATATAATGTATAAATAAATGTTTGAGAAATGAACATACAAGGAAAATGTGTAGTTGCAGCAAATAAATGGAAATGAAATAATATGTCTAACATTCAGTTTTACCTTATGGTCAAAAAGCCCAAACTTACCAAAACTAACAATTAGTTGAACCAAATAATAATTTATTTATGCAGTCAAAGCCTAATACAACTGCGCCATTAAGCTTTTATTATTGTCCAAGAAGACTTGACTCTTTAGTACAATGAACATGGGCACTGGAGTGTCCCCATCCTGCCCACCAACAACCCAACCTTCCCTGATACAGGCCTAGGATAATCTAATCCACTTGGGTCTATACTTTGGACCCTGTGTGTCAATCCATCCACAATCAAGATTGACAGAGAGAAACGTAGCTGGAAAGCAATGATCTGCCCAGTGGAGCTCTGCAGCAGGGATTTTATTGAAACATCCACAATCAAGAATCCACGGACAAACCCTGCACCAGACCATAAAAGAAACGTCATGGACTGCAGAACACTGCAGTCAGTGACGCTGGATCGGAAGGAAAGACCTGGTGGGACCTGGTGGGACCTGGTGGGCCTGCCTTAGAGGAGGGTGTCTTGTGACCAAAAGGGCAAAACACCCTTTGACACTAAGGTACACAACCAATGATATGTTCCTCACATCCACTGGCGATCACTAATAGCTGCTGGTGATCCCTAAGATCTGCTGGTGGTTGGCACCTTACCATCAAGCTGGTGCGGAAGATGTTCATATGTTCAAGGGCTCTCTGCCATCTTGTCTTATAATCTAAAAAGAGGCACACCCAGGAAGCTGTGGAATAAACGCATGTCAATCTGCAGTTAAAGTGTATTTAATACTCTTGTGTAACATATTATCGAATAAACGGAGAATAATTCTGGCAATACTTTTTAACTACAACAATCCTGCCTCACGGGACAAGGCCTGTGTTGTTCTACGTCTTCCTTACTGTCAACAAATTTCACGAAAAGCATATCAGTGTTTTTTCAATTTCTTTGAGCCAAATGATTCCATCTAATAAAATATTTTCCCTTGTTAAGTAAAATGATTGAAGTCTGTGTTCGATGTTAGTCAAACATCATAATGCAGAGATAAGCTCTGAGTTTAGAGACAATGGAGGTGGGGACACAGATGAATAGCTTCATCAAATGTAGGTAGGTGTAAGAAGGATCCAGACATTTGTGGAAGGTTTGGTGTTAAATAGCATTAGTTTGCGATAAGAACAATATAAAATATGACGACATGAAGCATTGAAACCATATAAATGTCAGAGATGAGTGTGCATGTAAAGAGTGAGAGAGCCACACCCGCCTACAGCGCGTGAAAGCGACGAGTGATTGGCCGAGTATCTCCATGGAAATGCGATGACGTCTTCGTCCCTTGCTCTAATTGGAGGAAACCCCGTGGCCCCAGCCGCTGCAGCGTTCCGGTCTGTCAAACTATCCCCTACCCAGAAGGCCCGCCCCTTTACCCCGCGCTGAGAGACCACTGGTTCACTCGGCTAATTCTTGTCTGTCAATCAACACAGGGGTCGATTTATGATAGGCCACTTGCAGCCATACGACCCGCCCCCCGTCCTGCTCACTGCTGTTAGGTATTCGCTGCTGTTCTTCGCCTCTCGCTTCACTCTGTCAAATCGGATCAGTTCGTGGAGCATTCGGATCTCAGGAGGTCAGAAACGATGAGTATTTCACTGTGTCCATGATCCTTTTAAACGCGGCATCACGGGGCGATCGCTAAACTCTCACCTGGCTGATGAATTTGGTTCACTGAACGCTACGAGTGTCGGTAACTGGACGTTTCTTCGTTCAAAGGAGTGGCCGATGTAGCTAAAGCCCGTTAGCAGTGGCTAACTAGTTAGCTGCACCCACCAGACAGCTTTGTGGCGGCTTCTCCACAATATCCCGATTCTCGTAGCCTGCCTCGACTTCTCAAACCGTTTTAAAGACAGTGGTTTATTCGTATCTTCACAACGCGAGTCATGAGGAATTCCTTGTAATTAATTGTCACAGCGGGTCGGTACATTTAACGCAAAAATCGCCCGTCAACTGATTGTCTTGAAGGATATAAATGGCTGCTGTTACCGAACATAGTGCCTCTAGTTTCAAGCTAACACCGGGCGGATGCACGTCCTCTTGCCTCGATAACGATCCACCGATTATTTCCACCCACACGTATTAATTGCATTAACCTTTTTTTTTCGCAGCTCGTATCGGTGAGGAATTACATCGTCGATCCCCCTGCTGCACACGACCCTTCAGCACCGCAGCCCGTGACTGTCGCGTATCCCCCTGCATTTCTGACTTCAGTCACACAAACATGGATAAAGCTGTGGATAAAGCGGATCTTATTCAGAAGGCCAAGCTGGCCGAGCAGTCCGAGCGCTACGAGGACATGGCAGAATTCATGAAGAATGTCACAGAGATTTCGACGGAGGAATCTCCGCTGCTGAACGAGGAGCGGAACCTGCTGTCCGTCGCCTATAAAAACGTGGTCGGGGCGAGGCGGTCCGCGTGGAGGGTGTTGTCCAGCATCGCGACGAAGACCGATAAAGTCCAGGGGTCTAAGCTGCAGCTGGTGACGGAGTATCGGGAGAAGGTGGAGAAGGAGCTGCAAGAGATCTGCAACAACGTTTTGGTAAAGTGTCAAGATTTTTACGCCCGTTTTGCTGCATGGATCTATACCTGAATGTGAGGTGGAAACCCCTCCCCCCAGGACACAACTATGTTAGTTTGCTGCTGGTTATGTTATATTGAAATTGGCCATTTTGAATCGGTAATGACTCGCTATACATTGTGGTTTCTGTAATACTCGTCCTCTCTTGCTCTTTAGCCAAGTATTGTTTTAAAATCAGTGTATTTTGTAGCCCAACTATTCATGGATGTAGTTAAAATAAGTGGAATACGACTTGAACGTTTACGCAATTTAATTTAGTCTTGAAAGGTGCACGCACATATTTACAGTGACTCATGATAATTTTTTCAAACGGCATCTTCCCTGTTTCCTGTGAGCGCCTTGTTGTACAAATAAGGCCCCTATAGGCGAAGAGGACAAGGAAGTATTATGCAGTCCTCCCACTGTTCCTGCCTTTTGGGAATCTGGATTTAGAACAATGGGCTTGAAACCTTGTGAGGGTGTGAACTGAGAAAAGGTCAGAGTGACTGCACCAGCAAGGTGTGTCTGATAGGAGGGGGGGGTTCAAGCCACACACAGGAAAGATAAGGTGTATACTCTGTTTTCTGTGCAGCCCTGCTATGTTCTATGTCCATGCAGTCCCATCTGGCAGATAGAAGCCTAATGTGGTTAACCAAGTGCAAGATTTTTTACATGCTCAAACGACTACAGAAAGCCAAAAATGACACCCTCCTGTCGAGCTACAGATTGAAGCGCAAGATACTGTGCCAATTGGTTTTAACTACATTTCTCTCTGCATTTTAGTACAATCGTCCACTGAAATACTTTGTGAGTCATAGGGGGAATGCTTTCAACTCTTTAATCTAATGCAACAGCACAGATTGCTTTACAGTCATTTCTGGCCTGCATCCATAATTAGATTAGAGGAGATCTGGGTACTTAGCTGTAAGATTGAGACACTTTTCCTGAGCTGCTGTCTCTAAAATGCACTGTGGAGCTGCCAGGGTAGGGATGGGTGATTTAAAAAGAAAAGAAAATAGAAAGTTTGATAGGAATATAACGAGTTCATTCTATATTTGGACGTAACATAAAAAGTCCTGCACAGTAGAAACCAGATGAACTTGCTTGTTTGGTATTAGTTGCCAGAGAGCAGAGGAATGGAGATGTTTGTTGTACAGTTCACTCAAGGGATGGGAATTGAGGGCAATTAAACTAGACAGGAATTCAGCAAGGTAGATTCAGGCTTGTCACTCTACTGTGGGACATGACTATACTTTGATGTCTGACACACATGTGAAAACAGTATTCTAGTGGTGGGGCATGGGCACATTTAATTTAGCCCAATTACCAGTGTTTCTGGGATGAAGGGAGTTTAGTAATAAAGCTATCAAAGAATCTAGCTAATCAACCATTAGCAGCAGCTTGGCTCACAGCCCCTCGGAATGAGTTCTATGTCCATGGAACTGTGTTGGCGACACTGATTTCTACAGTGAAACTGCTTTATTCAGTGGTTATCCTGGATTTATTGTTGGGTCTGGTTGTTTTTGAGAGTAGAAGAAATACTTCCTGGTAATAAACCTCCTGAGTGTCTGATTTAAAGTTATCAGAGGGATAACCTTAGCAAAATGTATCAGCAGCTCACTGCACAGTCCCTCCTGGATGATTTTTAAAATGCTCTCAGTTTGTCATAGCTTTTTATGTAAGTAGAGGGTCTGCAAATTAACAAAGGCCAGAGGCTACAACAAAGGAAGTCCTTCTCTCCCACAGAAAACACTGCTCCTGGAGTGCCTGAAATGCCTCGTTTGCATTCCTTCCTATTTTCTCCCCTTGTAAATCATCTACTGCAGGGCCACCTCCATTTTTACCATGCTTACAGTGGTGTTTACAGCTGATCAGGAAACCTTTGAGTGAACAAGGTGACATTTTCATTTCATGCTGGTGTTCAAGTGGTTGACCAATTACCTAGGAGAGGAACAACTGACTTAACCCTAAATCAGATTGTTTCTGACATGAGCTTTATTCTATTGTTTACTCTGTTTGTTACCTCTCCATTGGTTTTGGAAAAGAGTGACACTAAAGGAATACTGACTGGAGAAAGCTGACTAAAACGATGGTGATAAAGTTAGCAACCACAATGATCCCCTGTTACATCCCCAAACACACTGTAGCTATTTCTCATGTCAGTAATTCAATTGATGAATAGGGTTTAGTTCATGTTTGGAAACTATATATTTTTATTTAGACATCTGAAGATTCACACAACCAGTCAGACTTTCATTTAGTAACACCATTTGTACTATTTTAGTAGCACTGGTGACTGTAATAAGAGCTTTGTGTGAATGGCCTGAGAGCATTCCTCTGGCCTATTGTGTGGAGCGTGTAGTGAAAGATAAATGCTTTGCACTTGAGACATGCACGTATTAGTCAGAAAATGACTTGGGTGTGCCTGATGGTTCGGGTTTGATTCATATGAGTGACATCTTGCTCCTATGTTCAAGAGGAAAAGCTTTTTGTTTTTAAATAATTGCATTTTCAAATTTCAAAGATGATGTTAATATCCAACCTGAACAGACAGCCAGGGCTGTCATTGGGGTCGAGGTGATGGCAGGCATTTTCATTCTAGGCGAAATGATTAATCTGCTCTCTAAATCGGTTAACTTGAGCTTTATCCATGGTTTCACTGACACAGATTAGCCCTCGTAATCTTCTCAAGTCTGTGGAAAGATGGATGACTTGGCCTGGAGTGTAATCACAGAGTGTGATATGTAGCATACTACTTTGTTTACCATCTTTTTTTTTTTTTAAATCATTTTTCTTTTTTAAGCAATTGTAGTTTTGAGAGGGAATGGTAGGCTATGTCTTTTCTTGGAAGCTACACGTTGAATGTTAAACAATTTAATCCTTAACCTGAGGCTCAATTTCAAGTAGTAAAAGTAGTAGTAGTAGGTGGTGCTTGTATCATTCTCTGGATGCTGCTAATTGAACTGAATTGAGTGTTTGGAGCAGCTATAGTGGAAACTGACACAGAGCAAAATGTTTCCTTAAGTGTTACTGGTTGAGCACATGTTCTTGACTCCTGATGCAGCTGAACCGTATTCATTAGTCATTGAGCTGCACAGCTATGCTCTCTGGTGGATAAAGGCGCATGGGACACTTGGGTCATTGGTATTCACACTGGACCCTTTTCACATTTGTTACATTGCAGCCTTTTTTAAATAAAGAGGTTTCAAGGAAATTTAAAAATGCGTAAATAGTCAGACTCTTTGCAATGACACTTGATGTTTAGCTCTGGTTCCTTCCACTCAAATATACATTGAGATGCTTCTACACCTTGAATGGAGGCTCACACCTACAAAAGGTCTCAGAGCTGACAATCTCACACACTTAGTGACTTTTCAGTAATATAGCATGACTAGAGTTTCACTGAGTGATGCCATAATCAACCTTCATATTTGGATGTTGTGCTGTGCCTATGGATTAGTTCACTGTCCATTGTGTCCACTGTGCATGTACTTTATTAAATTGATCTGTCATTTTTGTCTTCACAGAATCTGCTGGATAATTATTTAATTCCACACTCCAAAAATGGGGAGAGCAAGGTCTTCTATCTAAAAATGAAGGGGGACTACTTCAGATACCTTGCTGAGGTTGCCAGTGGAGATGACAAAAAAAGTGAGTATATAAGTCCTTGATTTGGTTTTAGAAAGACACCAACATTTTAATTTTGATTGTTTGTTCTTACCTCTTTGCTTATCTTAAATGTGCACTGTGAAGATGTGAGTCTTTAAGGTATCCATTTGTCTTTCATTTGTAGGTAGAAACTAAAATAAGCCCCCTCTGTCTTTTTGAATCTGGGACCCTTCACGCTCCGAATAGGAATGTGACAGATTTTGTCTTGGAGCTAAAAGCTGGAAATGACGTCAAATGGGTCGATGTGTCACAGTCCTGTGACCAGTGTCCTATCTTATAGGAGCCATAAGAGGGGTGGGGGTAGAGGGGAACAGAGTTCCCTTAGGGGGGAAACTGTGTTAAAGAATTTCTTTTCCTCGAGCCTTCACTGCTCCATTATTAGCAGCAAGTATTTCATCTAATGTAGATCTAAGTTTTCCTGTTCAAATCAGCTAACTGGCTATTTCTGCAAAATCGAATATTTTTTTTAAAGCTTGTAAAAATACTAAGGTAACTTCAGAGAAGCCATTGAATGAAGCTCAGTTAATGCAAAGACCAGCAACCTGACCCAACTGGCTAAAATGTCAATGTTGTCGATGATGCCCTAAATGTTACATCGTCCACGGAGGATTCAGCTCCCTCAGCGCTGGCTGCAAAGGAGCTATTGTTAGCTGTAGCTACTGCTGTGGCTCAAACGCTGTTTGCTCATCACACATGAATTTGTGTTAAACTTGCAGCATTCCACCTTTTGAAAAGTGTAATGACACTTGAGACTGCTTTCATCTTGCCCTCACTCAGTGTAGTGTTAGTTTCTTTCTTTCGTTTTTGTGGTCAGTTTGAAAACTGCTTTCAGGTGCATTACCGCAACCCACCGATCTGTAATATGTAGGATGTTTTTAACAACCTCCTGAAAGGAGGTTTTCTGAAAAATACTTAAAAACCTTTTCTTTGTGAGCCTCTGAACCAAAACCTGGCATGAAATAGCAATTGATTTATGAGCTTAAACCTTTGGCTTTTAGTGTAAATCATTATAAATAGCTGGAAACATTAGTCAGCGTTTTGGTTTCAGTTCATCTTTTTACTGTTAATTGATTGATCTAATTTATGGTTGACGAGCAAAACCATGATTTTATAATAAAAGCAAAATGTTTAAGCTCTCAAATTTTGACTTATTATTTGCTTCATCTTTATCTGTGATAATGACCCTTACTAGAAAAAAACGAAAACCTTATAGGTGGTGGAGATGATCTCTATTTTTCTTGCTGTCAGCAGTTCAAGCACAATGCATTTGTCAGTTTCTTGATATTAAGACATCCACACTACTTTAGCACTTTAAATGAAGTTCACTGCTTCTGATTCAATTAGTAAATGTGAGCACTATGATTAATAACTAAATTTACTGCGGTTGGCATAAGCATTGGATGACAGTTTTCATCTATAGATTAATTCTCATTTGCTTGGTGTGCTGGTCATTACTAATGCTCAGCAGCATGAGTGTGGTCTTAAAATGATATTGCTCAGAGTGGATTTGTATTTCAACCTAGAATTTAACATGCATTGAATATTACAAGCTTTGGTTATTTTCTTTTCTCCTTTCTCCAGAGACCATCGGTGACTCACAGGAAGCATACGATAAGGCATTTCAAATCAGCAAGGAAAAAATGGACCCCACACATCCCATCCGCTTGGGCTTGGCACTTAACTTTTCCGTCTTCTACTATGAGATCCTCAACAACCCAGAAGAAGCCTGCCAATTGGCCAAACAAGTCTGTAGATGTGTTTTGCAAAATTCTGCCACTTGCCCTCTGTTATCTGTTACCTTTAAAGTGTAAATATTTTTCCTTTTTTTGATTTACAGGCATTCGATAATGCCATTGCAGAGCTTGACCAGCTGAGTGAGGAGTCCTACAAAGACAGCACTCTTATCATGCAGCTCCTCAGAGACAACCTGACAGTGAGTGTTCTGCTCTAACAAGAAATATAAACGATCAATACTGTGGTGCTTTGCTTGTCTGTCTTAAATCTCTGCTTCAAACAAGATGATGCTCAATCGTTTTAACTTGACTGTCTGTTTGAAACATAACATGCTTTATCAAATGAGTGCACCTACTCTCAGGCTAACCACTAGGTAAAGTGAAAATGATTGTCAGGTTGCCTGGTTTCAAGACAGTTGCATAAAATTGTTGGTCGCTACCCCATTTCTGTTGTCAGAAAGCAGATTTCAATCGTATTCAATGATCTCACTTTCTAACTAAACTCATGTTAGTTAATTCACTGTCAGTGCCTCTACAAAGTACATGAATGAATGAGAGCTCAGGTTTTTTTGTGCATGTACCTGTAGATTCATAACCCATCAAATTCAGGAATGGTGATGATGTATATTGGATTATTTTTCAAGTTTCTATTTTTCTTTCCAGTTATGGACCTCAGACAACGCTACAGAGGGGGAAGAGGGCGGAGAAGGTAACGAGGAGAACCAGAATGAGAACTAAAACACAAGCCCTCAATGTTGGGTTCATCTCCTAAAATGACAAAAGGAAAAAAAAAACTTTTTACACATCCTTCATTCCTTATTGCTCCACTCAAACATTCTACCAATGAAACCCACTGCTGAAAAGAGTTGTGTAAGGAAACAAATGAGAAAAATCATTCTTTTCACATGGCTGATTTTGACAAATGGTGAAAAACAAAAAAAAAGAAACCCTCCATTCTTCTGGTTTGTGCTTGCCCTGGCCTTCCCATGTGTGCAGTTTCAGCTGTAGAAAAGTGATTG
This sequence comes from Paralichthys olivaceus, assembly GCF_024713975.1. Lineage (NCBI taxonomy): Eukaryota > Metazoa > Chordata > Actinopteri > Pleuronectiformes > Paralichthyidae > Paralichthys > Paralichthys olivaceus. Next base: position 14,078,885 of record NC_091104.1, on the reverse strand, counting down.
GTAGCTTGACAATGGTATCAGACTCCTAGCTCAATTTAGAGGCTGAGAAAAAATTATGTCCCATCATTGAACAAGCCTAAGTCCCATCATTGAGAGATTTGGATTTTCATTTTCCCCCAATAAGAAATGTTGGATATAAAAATTTGTTTCCCCTATAGCTTTTTCGTAGTGCGTCTGTCTCTACAATTATGTGGTACGGTTACAGCAGCTGAAGTCCAACATCAAACAAATGTAATTTTCATACTGCAGGGAAAGCCAGTGCACTTTACATGCTGGCAACAATACTATAACAGAGCTAAGTAGTGCCCATTGGTGAAATCCTCACTTTCTGCCCTGGTTATGATGCCACTCTATCACTGAAGCATGTCTTTTTGTGGGAGAAAATGGTGGTGCTTGTCTGACCAAACACAGGGACCTTTTTAATGGGAAGAAGACAATTCTGTCATGCATGTCTCTTCAGATATTACACTGGAATGGGAACAATTGCTGTAACACACACAAGTCCATGTGTCAGTTTTAGTAATTTTCAATGCAGGTTTGTACACATCCTACATGAGGGTGATTTGTTAGTCTGTCCAGTGATTGTCATTAGAGATTTGGACCACTATTGTTTTGCTATTCATTCAATTGTAGCCCCCGAAAGCCTTGTGGAACTGTTTGAATCCCTATGTATCAGCTATGTTAACATGAATAAAACATTTTATAAACCAAATCCATGTTTGTCTTTCTGTTGTCTTTACTTGCATAACAAATGTACTGTATCTATTATTCTTGCAAAGTGCTGTATTTGACTGTTCTCCTTATGCAAATGAAATACGGGAAAGTAGATTTACTCTAGTGTACCCAGAAACTGGTACTTATGTTGCTGACGTCACTACAATTTGGAGGAACATATCCTACAAAATATTATTTTATGAAATACAAAAGATTAAATTGGCCAAATGTCACCAGAGCAACAGCATTCAACTATAAATGGGCAAACTGTCCATGCAGGTGTTGTTTACAACCTTGGCGGTGCTATAAAGGAGCAGATTTATTTGAATTTTTTTATTGAGCATTTCTATTCGATCATGCTGTTTAAGGTATAGATAGAAATATTGTAATTTTTACTCAACTATGAAGGACAAGTAAAAGAGATACTTGAGTATAAAGAATAGATAAGTGATGAAAAAGGCTATAACCCTGCAATTAGCATTTACCCACTCATTTCCACATGTATTTACTTATTTCTATAGGTATTTCTATTAATTGGGTATGCAGGGTGATCATAGGATCTTCTACTTCTATCTTGGGTTGACATGTGAACAGAGAAATTAATTAGTTAAATAAAAAAATGTATTCATCTTTTTCATTTGTTTTTCTATTTAATTATGCATTTATTTGTTATATTTAGTCCTCCATATATAACAGCCTTAGGGATTATACATGAAACCTCACAGGTCTCTCTGGCTACTGTAGGGAGATGATAGAATATGTGGGATGTGTGGGTGGCACAGGTCACTCAGTTAAAACATTTTATGGGTGTATACATAATTAAATATGTGTATGTAGAGAAGCATAAATGAATAAATGTATACATGTAGAAATAAATAAGTAAAAATACAGATATAGCCTTTTCATTGCAAACTGTATATTTTTCATTTATTTATACTTGTGCAGCCTCAGTCTCACCTACAGCCTCAGGGACTTTACATTAAAAAGCTGGATAATATTCTAAAAATTGGTTTCACTTTTGGAAACAAAGATAATCCAGTGAAATAATAATATGATAGGGGCCATTCAATGATATATTGCTCACTGTTACTTAAATAACACTTGCTACTTTTACTCACAGTTAAGGTTTTGAATGTAAACTTCTTTTATCACAGATAATAAGATCATCAAGGGCCTCGTGAGAAATGATCGTGTTGATGTGAAAAGCGGATGTTTTCCAGCCTGTGCACTTCCGGGTGGCTCAGCTAACGTTAGCGGTGCAGACAAACAGAAATCTCGGGACAATGGCAGCATAAGATTAGCTCTCTGAGAGGCCTGAAGATGATGAACCTGTTTATAATGATCCTGCTGGCTCCTTGCTGGGTCAACGGAGCTGTCAAGTCAAGAATTACCACCGAGGACCACCTCGACAAAAAACCGGAGTTCGGTGAGTAACTTAGCAAGCTAAGCTAACGGTAGCTTTAATGTAAATGCTAGCTCTCCTAGGAATGCTAACCGTAAACAACGACTATTACAAATTCAATGTGTGTGCGTTGCACTTCATCTCTTCTTGTAGTCAATGTCGCTGTTTGTTTAATCTGTAATAAAGTGTCGAGTCGTCAGTTCAGGCTCGCTGCTAGAATATAACCACATCACATCAAGTGAGGAGGTGGGTTTGACAGATCCAGTGGTTAGTCTGTGCAGGGACACTGTTGTGTTAGCTACTGACTCTTCTTCTTCTTCTTCTTCTTCTTCTTCTTCTTCTTGTGTGTTTTCCAGATGTTCTGAACTCCTTCCTGTCAGACTTTGAGGTGCTGCCATTGTCGGGCCTCCAGCTGCACTCAGTCAGGAAGAGGGACGTCCACACCCAGTCCCACCTGGAGAGGCTGGTGAGCTTCACAGCCCTGCACAGGTACAACAGCAGCCACATGTCGGGTGCTCAACCTCAGTAGTTGTGATCCGTGCAGTAATGTTGCTTGGCAGATTCATAATGTAGTTTATTTGTGTGATGATACACAAATAAACATGTATTTATGTGTATGTATGTTTGAAAAGTAACGCCTGACAAATTTTTGGGTCCGTTATTCATATTTGCACGTTAAAAAAACGTCAATGATTCCTGACATGTTGTTATCAAACATTTACAACAGAGCAATGTTATTGAGGCTTTAACCATAAAGTTCTTAAATGTATTCATGATCGTAACACAAATACAACCATATATATAGAGAGAGCCTGAATTAAGACAATAAACACATGTCTCTTGTGTGTATGTGCAACATAAATGCACATTGTAATGTGTCTCTAAATATTGGCCCAAAACCACAGTGTTTGGGTTAATGCTGATGTCATGTTTGCATCTTTTTTCTGACTTCAGACGTTTCAAGCTTTACTTGACCACCAACACGGACCTTTTCACAGATAACTTCAAAGCTGTGTTTGTAGATAAACATGGGATGGAGGAGAACTATGATATTCAGCTTCAGAACTACTTCACAGGACATCTTGTCGGTAAGTTACACTATAAGAATGAATGAATGAATGAATGAAACTTAATATCAGTATCAGAATCAGACGTACTTTATTAATCCCCGTAGGGAAATTATGATATGACACTTTCCTTGATCCCATGTTTCCCAAGAGTCTCAACTTGCATGTACACAACAAGTAAAATTAAAAAGAAAAAATGATATTTCATAATCTACAATCAACTTATTGACTTTATTTTGAATATCAGCTACAATGTTTTGGTTGATTAGGTACTGCTTTTTTCAGATGATACTGGCTGACATGATAGTGTGCACTTCATCTTAAGAGAGTACAGGATATGGGCTGTTGTTAGTCTTTCAATAAAAGGAACCTTACCTGCTTTTTGTCTGAAGGAGAGGAGAATTCACGTGTGCAGGCACACATAGATGGAGATGAGTTTTCTGCTCACATTCTAACCGATGAAGCGGAGTACAATGTAGAGGTAAGGAGTCATTGTAAAACCATTGTTTCTGTGGAGGGACTGACCATGCGGTTTGAAAGTTGAGAGGCAGCAGTGTTGAAGACTGTGATGAACTTATAGGCTTTACCAAAGCTAAGAAAAACCATGCAAAGAGCACATGTTCAAGGAACATACGGTAAATCCAGTGTTACGATGATGTAGTCTGTAAATCAGGCACATCATTTGTACATTTCACACAGCTGACAAGTGCCATATTCCTCCAACTCATCTGTTGTACTTTGTCATATTGGTCATACTCTCAACCTTGATACCGTCTCTGACCCATATGGTTTGCTCTTTGTGTTTTTTTCCATACAGCCCCTATGGAGGTTTATAGATTCCCCAACTGATGGCAGGTTGTTGGTTTATCGCTCTGAAGACATCAAGAATCTCAGTCGCATCGTTTCCCCAAAGGTGTGTGGTTACGTCCACGCAGAGGACATGGACCTGCAGCCCCAGACTCCTGGGAGGGACTGGGATGGGCAGGAGGTGGAACAGAAAAAGGGTGAGCTGTGTAGTGGTAACGTGAAGATAACGGTTAAAAATCTGGTGCAGCCTGCTGGTGGAAAGCAAAGAGTAGATGAAGAGTAGGAGGATGACAAATGATTAAGGTGGAGAGAAGGAGGGAGGAGGAGAGTGTAGTAGTGAGACAAAGTAGGTGGGTGTTAGATTCTGTAACAATCACTTTTATAACAGCCTTTTTTTATCTGTAAAACACAGCCTCTTTTATGCACATACACACTACTGACAAGTGGGTATTATGTAAATGCCTTTTGATTCTCTTGGGCTGTGTTAGAGATATAAAGCATATAGCACTGATAATGTGCCCAGAGGAGATTTCTATAACACCTCTCACTGGCTTCTGGTTGAAAGCACTCGTTGGGGAGATGAGTCGAGGTAAAGGTTCTTCTGGAGGAGGCATTAAAATTCATGGAGGCTTCGTGGCCCAATGAGATGACTCTGAGTTGTCACTGGTCTCCCACTTCTTTTTGTGGAAGCCAGAGCGATGCACACCCACACTCTTGAGCAGTGTAGAGTCATGTGTACAGAATTATGTTATGCTCAGGTTTCTTGTTGTCTTGATATTCGTCAATTACACATAATTCTTGAGTTGAATTTAAAAATGACCATGGACTCCAGGAAAGTTTGATGGGCATTTTATGTTTTCTAACAATAACGCTTGGCTTGAGTTATTCCAGGCTGCAGCGTGCGGTCAGTCAGCCTCATTTATTACTGTGAGAGGTGGCTGCTCGGCTCCGATAGTGTCTGGGTGACGGAGTAGAAAGTGTGTTAGTGTTAAAATATGTAGAAACAGATTTAACACATAATTGTTTTTATGGAGGTAAAGAGATTATCCTGAAAACTGCTGCTCCAACTGTTTAACTCAAACATCACTGTACGGTGTGTTTCTGAATTCTGCTTCAGTTTACAGTGATCTTCTCATCTAATTCTTTAAATATACATCAGACCTCGTTGACACTTCTCATTATGTGCTCAGGTCTTTTGTCTCATGTTAAACTTCAGCTTTATTCTGGCTTTAAGAAGGGAGGCAGAGCTTTATCAGTTCACAGGGAAACAAAAGAAGACATGTTGCTAAATGTGAAAACTAGGGCAATTAACGACGGGACACTGGAGCGTGGCCTCATTCTTTTACTTTTTGCAGTCCTTATTTATTTGTAAGATTAACCTGTTAGGATATTTTTTAAACACACGATCATTTCCTCTTTTTGCTTGTTTTTCAGCCTATGATCTTTTTTTCTCAATGTCTTCTAATTAATTAATCTCTAAATCTGCTCCTGCTGCTTCTTGTAGAGAACCACCACAGAGAGAAAAGACAGACACACGACCACAAGAAGAACACTTGCACCCTGCTGCTGGTCGCAGATTACCGCTTCTTTAAACACATGGGCCGTGGACAAGAGAGCGTCACTCTCAACTACCTGGTCTGACTTTATGATCATATGCGCAAAACATAATTCATTATGGAAGAGAAACATGTAAAGCTTTAACATGTATTCTTCGGGTGTTAAATTAATTATCTCCACTGTTTAGTTTTACATCCCAAAACAGACCAAACCTGTAATCTATTATAAGTATGTTTAATATACTATAACAGTGGAAAACCAATTCTAGTGTTAATCATTCCTGCTAAGTAATTTATTTTTCTTTTCACTTCAGATTGAGCTGATTGATCGAGTTGATGACATTTATAGGAACACAACATGGGATGATGAATTCACAGGCTACGGGGTTCAGATTCATCAGGTGTGTATAGCTGTCTGTGTGTTGTATGATGTTCCACTCGTACACCAATTTATAGCATTTAAACATCAAACATTTTACTGCTCCCAGCAGCACAACTGCTTTGTATTACATCAAGTCACTCCTGAGAGTGAGGCTGAGAATAACAGTCCTGCAGAGTTTGAGAGCTGCATTTTTCTGAGGAACTGAAAGCTTTTGTGTGTGGCTTGTGGGGTAATTGAATTTGTTCCACAGGCTGTGGGAATGAATGGAGACACTGTTTTCATATGATGAGTTGTGGGTTTCCTCACTGAAAAGATAGGCATTCATTTAGCAACTTAGAGTTATATTCCAATTCTCTTCACACTAAAGTTGAGAGGAACTGTCTTATATATATATATATATGTATATATGTGTGTCATACGTATTATAGCTGTATAATATAATATTTATTATGCATTTTGAAATCTTGATCTTAAAAATGTAATAAAATAAAATCATAAAATTGTGTAATTAACATCCTTGGTTACTGTTCTCAGATGATTATCAACAAGGAGCCTACAAAGCCTCCCCCTGGCAGTGCTGGCATCGGCTGGGTCCACTATAACATGGAGAACAGCTCTGTGACAGGAAAAGAGGTGTGGGACGTGAAGCGACTGCTTGAGGTAGGAGAAGGAATCAAAGAGACAGAAAGGTCAACACATAGACAGACAGAATGTCTAGATATAGGCATGAAGGGAGAGGAGGTTTGGGAAATGCAGTGTGGAAACTTAAATTGGTTCAAAGTATGAAGAGTTCACGCAAATGTTTAAAATCCTCCACACTGCTGCACCACCCCTCACCTTAATAATGTAGAGGATTTGTTGTTGTTGTTGTTGTTGTTGTGAACGCGTCTGTGGAGAGAATCTCCTGCTGCGTTGTGCGTGTGTGAAAGGCAAACTCTGGGTAACGTCTGGAGCCAATTCTCCTGCTTTTACCCACAGATCATGTCTGTACAGCTTTAATGAAAAATATTTTGCCATTACACTGTATTTATCCTCATGGAGATAGACTCAATGCATCTGGTTTCTATGAGATAGATGTAATTTAGTTTTATTAATGTCCTTTTCTTTATGGGTTTTGTTTTTTGTTTAAATAAACCTAATTTTGACAGATTCTACAGTTGGTAGATAATATTTCCTCTTGTTCCCTCAGCAATTTAGCTCAGACATCGCTGGCAACGCCTCTCAGGTGTGTCTGGCCCACTTGTTCACCTACCAGGATTTTGATGAGGGCACATTGGGGCTGGCCTACGTGGCCCCCTCTAAAGCTCAGGCCCTTGGAGGCCTCTGCCCCAAACGTAAGAGCACAATGACAATTCTGTATGTAATGTCATATAATGTCTAAATAACAATGTCAGTGAAATATTGTGTGTGTTATGTATAGAGACTATTTGTTTCTATAATATATATAGATATAATATTAAATCATTTTAATTCATGGGAAGCGAGGGTAGTAGTGTAGATTTAGGAATATTGATCTGGGGACTTGGAATATTTTCACAGGATAAAGTTGAAGCCGTCACATTTAAAAGGGAGAGCTGCTAGTGTAAACCTTTTGAAAAACTAAACAAACTCTTTCTCTGATCGTCATTTTGTAGCTTACTACCCGTCTCACTCCATCAAGAAGCCCAGTTACCTTAACACAGGCTTGACCAGCACCAAGAACTACGGCAAAACCATCCTCACAAAGGTCTGTTTTCACTTCATTCTCAACCGCAGTCTGTGACAAATATAATTAGTGGGTGCACTCGGTCTCAGTCAGGATGTTATGCAACTTGTCCACCTGCCAAATTGGGATTGGAAGTAGAGCAGACACTCCTTTTTGTGTGGGTGTTATGAGCGATGATTCTACCCCTGTTGCATTTTGACACAGTGACAGTGTGTTGAATGCTTCACAAAATTGGTTCTGCAAAGTTTCAAAACATTAAGTTAAGATTAATTCTGTAAGCTGTAAGAGGACGGATACATGCAAACTCTGCAATACTCACACACCAGCATCTTTCTGTTGAATAGCAAAAAGTATCGTCGGTCCTTGAATTTTATTTTATTGTTTGTTCTGTAAGATTGGGTTGGTAAGTTGTTTCTGAAACTTTTATCTGGTTTGTTAAAACCTTCTTCACATCCCAATTTGCCATTGAAAAAAAAAAAGTTACGAAAAAATAGACAAAAGCTGGTGCCTGTGGCCCTCGCAGGACTGTAATAACCACCACCAATCATTTTATTCAGACTGAATTAATGGCGTACCTGTCTGTCACTTCCTGTGCTCACCCTGCCCGTGCTCTCACTGCACGTGACTGGAGTCTTCAGCCATGGAGGGGATACACTGCTGAAGCTGAGAAGATAGCCAGCAGTTAGCGAGAGAGTCACAGAGAAGTCCGCTTGTAGGGGTTGACCGAGCATGTTCCTGTGTTTTTGAGGGGTAGCTTTGACAAGAGGGCTGATGGGAGGGGGTGAAATGTATTGGTTGAATTCTTTCAAAGTGCACCCTACTTTTGCTTGCTTGTCCTGTATTATCACCCCAAGCTTTATGGATAATTTATGTTGTCTTTATGTACAAGAAGAGATGTGTCCGTTTCAAACGATATATCTGTTAATACCTTTATGGATCCTTTACCCTGGCAAAGTCTCTCCTACGAAAGTTTCACCATTGTTGAAATGGCCCTAGTACTGCTTTGTTTTGTTAGCTCTTAGAAGATGTGCACAAATATGGAAAAATTTAATATAGATTATTTAATGTATAATCCAACATTGAGAATAAATAAGCCTTTGATAAATCTGGTGTGTTTGTATCTCATCAGGAAGCAGATTTGGTGACCACTCATGAGCTGGGTCATAACTTTGGAGCAGAGCACGACCCTGACAACATCCCTTACTGTGCTCCCAGTGACGACCGCGGGGGGAAGTTCGTCATGTACCCCATCGCTGTGAGCGGAGACCATGTCAACAACAAGGTACTGACAAGTCAAAAACTGCATTTAACCTGAACACGCAGTGTGATCGTTATGTAAAAGTGAGTCACAGACACACTTGCGAAATGTGACAGACAGTAAATGTACTAATAGGCATAGGACTCTGAAAATGCTGTTGATGATCTGTTGTGGCTTGTTCTGCACATGATCCTCTTCAACATTTCTACCAGGGTTTTAACCTAAATCTTAAATCACATCAATATGAATGAATACGACTTCATACAAAGGCAATGAAACTGTTGATGTGGCTGTAAATTCATGCTTGGCTTTGTCAAAAATAAAACATTCCTCACAGGTAAAAATCCCATTGTTTCACCAACATTCTGTACATTGTATTTTTTTTAGAGCTACATATGTCTGTTAACATTTTAGTTTAGTTTCATGGCAGCACTTTCTCTCCATCTCCTCGGCATCCACCGCCAGCTAATATCTAACCTCACTCTTCTTCTCCTTTTTTCCGCCTAAAGCGTTTCTCCAACTGCAGCAAGATCTCCATTGGAAAGACATTACGTTTCAAGGCTCCAGCGTGCTTCACGGAGAGGAACAGTAAGGTATGCGGGAACTCCAGAGTGGAGGAGGGGGAGGAGTGTGACCCCGGGCTACTCCACCTCAATGATGACCCCTGCTGCTCCTCCGGCTGCAAGTTCAAACGTGGTGCGCAGTGCAGGTATGTTGCCCAAAAGATCCTCCACAAGAAAATGTAGAAAACCAAAGCCATCGATTATAAATACACACAAACATCGGGTTCATTCATTGAACTTGACATAATGAATCAGAATATGTTTGTTGCTAGTGAGATTCACATGTCCTTCTCTCCACAGTGACAGAAACAGTCCCTGCTGTAATGAGTGCATGTTTCAACAAGCAGGAGTGAGATGTCAGGAATCCATTAATGCCACCTGTAAAGGCATATCGTCCTGCACAGGTGAGCGCCACCTGCTGCTTTATCACGAGAGCTGCAGCATTCACTGAAGGGCTGTTTGCTGCGGTGTTGACCACCCTTTTTTATTTCAAGAAAATACAATGAAAAACTATATCTCTTCCATTCTTTGACATCTTAGGCAACAGCAGCCAGTGTCCACCTCCTGAAAATGCAGCTAATGACACTGTGTGTGTTGACAACGGCCGCTGTCACAATGGAGAGTGTAACCCGTTCTGTGAGGCCATGCAGAAGCTTCAGTCCTGTGCTTGCAATGGTAAAAGATGTTGTTTCGTCTCAAGAGCAGGGGAAACCCTGCAAGAGCCCCAAACTGATAAAAGCTGACTTAGATGATCTGTTTCAGAGATGTGACTCTGGTGATTTAAGAGCTTCTAAATGGAGGTTCTGAGATACTATTTGAGGAAAAATTATAATCACGTACAATCCTAACTTTGGGGAGAACACTTTGTTTTTAGTTTAGATTAGAATTTAATCTTTGAGGTTTTGGAGGATAAATTATCAAACATCAACCCACAAGCATTTCTCCTGCATACTGAGGCTTGAGTCCTAAAAATGCAGGTACATTTCTGCAGTATAAACACTGGTTGTTTACCACATGGGAAGTTTAGTTTAGATTTTTTGGTAGATAGCAGTATTGTGTCAAAAAGGGACCATACAAATGCTCAGCAATCACCTTAATCTGTTTAGCCCGGTAATCTCTGAATGAGTTGCCTTTGATTAAATATTGTTATTTCTTTTCTGAAAGCCAAACTGAAGGACAAAACATTTTTACATAGTTATAGAAATAATCTTCTCTCTTGTTTCTAGAAACGGAAAACTCCTGTAAAGTGTGCTGCAGGGGATCAGATGGCCTGTGCTCTCCCTTCGTCCAGGCCAATGGCAGCTTGCTTTACCTTCGTAAAGGAAAACCGTGCACTGTGGGCTTTTGTGATGAGGGCGTGAGTCATCAAACCTTTTATTTCTGTCAGATCTACAAATAGATTAGTCCACCATCTTAACACAGTCCTGCTCTGAAGTTACCAAAGTGTATTAGTGTGACAATGACTTAATGCTTTGAGTTCTGATTTTTCTCTTGTTAAAACAGGGAAAGTGCATGAAGCAGGTGCAGGACGTCATTGAGAGGTTGTGGGATTTTATCGACAAGCTGGACATAAACACGTTTGGTAAATTTGTGAAAACAAGATGCTTTTAAATTTTCACAAGCATGGCAATGTGAAATACAAAGAAACATTTCAATCATCACCAACGTTACCTCTCCACCAGGAAAGTTCCTGGCTGATAACATCGTGGGCTCAGTTGTGGTGTTTTCCTTGGTCTTCTGGATTCCTCTCAGTATCCTGGTTCACTGTGTGGTAAGAAACTGGTGGACATCAGTGTTCCCTTGCTCCCAGTGTCGTCATTGTGCCAATAACTGCTCCTTTTTGGATTTTTATCTCTGTGGTTTAAGTGTGATCTCCTCTTCACCGACTGCAGTGATGATTTTAATTATTTGACTTTGTGTTGACAGTGCTGTCCTGTTTCTTTTTGCAGGACAAACGACTTGACCAGCAGTATGAGGAGAACACAAAGACTTTATACTACAATCCAAGTGTAAGTTCCTCACCTCTATTACTATTCTTTTTTGAATCCTGTGCATTAGCCTTGCTGCCACTCTAACAAAACTAATACAATCCCAATGCTTTTTGAAAGCACTGACATCTGTAACAAGGAAAGTGAGCATGAAGGTTCATTTTTCAGGATGAGATATTTTCCTTCTCTCTGTCTGTTGATTTATCACTTTTAAAAAAACCAGGTGTGACAACATGTCCATTCAGACACAACCCTGCTGAGATGAAAATGAAGAAAAAATGATTATATAATAACTATACAATTATTTTTAATACCAAGATCATCCCTGCTGTTTGGCTGTGGGTGAAGAATGCTTTAAAAAAATGTCATGTTATGAAATGTAGAAAATCAAGAAACTTTAAATGGCTTAATAACCTGCATTTATTTATTATAATGGTCTTGAACATTTTCTCAGTTTAGTAACTATGATGTGAGATCAGAAAGAGAATTGGGATCTGTTGTCTATGTTCTTTTCACTGGTTTGACAGGAACTTAACTTTGATTGTAGCTCATTTAGTCATAGATTTTCCCCTTTAGACAGATAAAAAAATATATGTTTTGAATAATAATCTCCATCATTGAAAAACTAGCAGTCTATGAAATGAATTATTGTTCCGAAGTTTAACTGCTGGACATAATGATTCTACGGCAAACTAGTTTACGTTTCACTTCAAACAATGATTTGCTTCTGAACAGTTGTGATATCAGAGGATCCTGTTTGTATGAACACATCACACTGATATTTAAGATGAACACTGTCATCCTCCATAGCAGATAAATGAAAACACAGTCACTGTCAAACTGTGCATCGTTCAGCACAGTCACGGTCAAACATCCAAGTGAGGTATCAATAAGCAAAATACATCATTGAGTGCAGCTGAGGATTTGAAAGAAAAAGGTTTTCAGGAGCTTTTTGATGTTTGGCATCAGCAATTCTTTAGTTTGTAATTTGCTAATTTTATTTTTTATCTAATGATGCTTCTTTTCTGTTTGACACACATCAAGTGCTACTACAAAAATCTTTCTCTCAGAGCAGACGCAACTTTTCAAACATCATTGTTCAGGAGTTTGGACAGATCTGGTGCTGAATGAGCTCACAGAGCTGAACGTAGAGAACCTTTAGCTTTAACACGAAGCAGTGTAAACCAGTGGTCAGGTTATATGTCTGTAATGGCCGCACTGTCTCTGCTGGGTTCAAGTTGCAAATGACCTGTCCATCACTCTTTGCCTTGGCCCTTTCTGTTCTCATCGGAACTGCAGCAGATGGTGGAGGTTTGTAGTAGAGCTCCCGCCATAGGTGAGTGCGTGTTCTACGGCTTGGTGTTGCGATGCGTTGCCATCCATGAGGATGCATGTTCAGTGGCCCACGTTTGGGATACTCCTGCTGTCAGTCACTCCTTGATGTAATCACTGATCTGGCTGCACATTCCCAGCCTTCAAGCTCACTCAGGTCGTTGATCTGAGAGGGTTTGACTTAGAGACGGTCAAACTAAAACTGTGACTTAATGGCTGCGAGTCTGTTGCTCTGCACAGATGTCATCAGTGCAGAGTCGTCATCGGATCAGAAATTACCTCAAGAAAGCAAGAGTGCATTTGAGGAGTATTCAAACAGAGAGAGGACCCATCAGGTTGCACCCTCTCGTCTTTTTGTGAAAACGTATGCAGTGTGTCAGCATTTTACGTTTGCATCTGCTGCTGCTCTAAGCCACAAGATGAGAGTAATGTCCTTTAGGGGATTGTTTCTGTTCTTTAATTGTTTTTCAGTCGTTTTTCTTTTTGTAATTTGCTGTTTGCACTGTGTCGACTCGTTTGTTAGGTTTCATTCAGGACATGTGGAGACTGAGGACACATTCCACTATAGATTTTTCTCACAGCAGACATTTTGAATAATAAATGGTGATAAAAGAAAAAGCTCAGGTTCTAATTACATTAATGACAGATTACCTGACTTAACTCAACCTGTAAGTGAGTCCAGTTGCTCCATATCAGGGTCCTGGTGCCTTTAAATGGACTGCAGACATTATTAGTAACAGTTACATTTCTGTCTGTGATTGACGACACAGAATGTCCACTGTGAGGAAGGTTTACTGTTTCACTCATTCCCACTTTTACTGGTGTTGAGAAAGTTAATGGGGTGGAGCTAAGTGATGTTTATTAAAATGTTCTTTAGTATATTTGGAATAACATGAGGGTATAAGAATAAAATGACTGTATGTCACATTGTTAAAGTTAAAGGATGATGAGAAATATGTGATGTAATTTCCTCAGAATGTAGTTAAAAAAACCTCAGTCAGAGACTCAGTGTTCTGCTTTGATGTGGTTCTGACTCACATGTTGTTTTTCACTCTTCAGAGTCAAGAAATGCTGAACCTCGAGTCAGTGTCAGGCTTGCACATCGTCAAAACTCCTCAGCCTCCCTACTCCTCCACCGGCCGGACCGCGCCCTCCTCCCTGCCCCTGCGGCCTCATCAGCTAAGCCAGGTCGGGGCCCCTCCCGTTGCCAGCAGCAGTACCCTGGTCCCCGGCCCGAGTTACGACCCCACCCCGGACAGCGCAGGGGGGCTGCGGATGGCCACCATCCAGGAGGACACCAGCAGCGACTCTCACCTGGGAGAGGAGGGCCTGTCGGAAGATTTCACAACCGCAGGAGCCTGCTCGTCGGCTACGAAGTCCTCCTACGAGGATCTGACAGAACAGAGCCTGCCGGCCAGGGAGCGGCGGCGCCTCCAGAGGCAGAACTGCATTGATACTAAGGAGACCGAGTGCTGAGTAAACAATCAGCATTATAGTTTTTTTTTTTTAACCTTTTTTAGAGGTAAAATCTTAAAAATGTGGGGAAATGTTCTACCTCACAATGTTAAAGAAAGTGGAACAAAACCCTGGGTCTGCCCCCTCATCGAAGTTAATGGCTTCTCATTCTGCCCATACACCAAGATCAATAAAATCTATTGTGTACTTTTTGCCTAATCCTACTAACACAGTCAAATACCAATGAAAACAACCCCCCCGAAGGTCATTGTCTTTTACATTCTAACCTATTGACTCATTGGTTTCTGATAATTAAATTTAAATCCTAAGAACAAAGGACATGAAAACTAAGGACATTGATCCCAAGGCTCTGTCTGCTTTTGTCTGTGTGTTTTGTTTAAAGTTAGCTGTGATGTGGACCATAAGGAAAAAAGGCCTCGTGTTTACTGTGTCGATCTCGACTTTCCCGCTCAACAAGCTTGTGCACAAAGTTTTACTCTTACTAACTTGTAACGGGTGAAATATGTTAATATTATTGATGTTGTTGCCGTGGTTATTTACCCATAGTGGTAAACATTTCAGTGCGACCTAGCAAACACAAAGAAAACCTGTTTTAAAAGACTTATTTTAACTGCACTTGAAGTTTTTTTCACATCAGCAGAGTTGAATTCAGTTTTGTACATGTTCTTACTGTTGTGTCATGAACTGATGCTTTGAAAAATCACAGGCCTCTTGTTTCGACCCTTTTGTACCTAACCTACTAATCCTGTGCAAGGAACGAGCTGAAGATTCTTCAGCGTACCACTTACTGTATTTGTTCAGCTGTTGAAACTGAAACAGAATGTTAGTATCATTGGGTTTTTTGTTTGTGTGTGACTGATATGAAAAAACATGGTGCCTTCAAAGATTTTGTGCCTCGCCGTTCCAACCGTTTTAGTGAAAGCAGACGAGAATATTCCCGGTAGACAATCCTGAAATTAATTTTTAAAAGAAATAATCTGATATTATATTATAATCTTCAGGTATCACGTTTCCACTTTGTTTTCTATCCTCGTGCCAATGTGAGTTCTAGCACCTCTTTTTTAAAGCTGTCACTGTTGCCTGCTGTTTTATGTTATGATATTAAAATGTGTATCTAGGTTGAAAATGAGCCGACTGTGTAGGTAACATAAGCTCAATTGGATGGTTGTGATCTGTGACACAACTAGAAAATGTTTGTGTGTTATATTCTGATGATGTTTATATTCTTTGTTTCTTTATCTACAAATAGTCACCAGAAACTTCCTCTTTTAAGTTTCATGCTTGCATCACATCTCAAAATAAAAATCTTTATTGTGCATTTTGAATATTAACACTTGTTCTTGTGTTGAACATCAGAGCTGTGTCAGTGGTTCACAGCAGGAATGCAGTGCAGTTTCAGGCTCTCTTCCAAATATCAAGTCCACAGGATTTAAAAAAAAATCTTACTAATGTGCTTCGTCACTGGTCACAGAGCAGGCTGCTGTCGGGGCTCTTGGCGTCCACGTCTCCCCAGTAGGGCAGGATGAAGGGCAAGTGGGCCACTCGGCTTTCCAGGAGCCCCCACAGGTGCTGGGCCACAAACTGGTTCCCTTTCTCTGAGAGATGGAGTCCATCAGACAGGTAGACTGTGAAGTCCTGCAGATCATAGCACAAGCAAAGATCTCATTTGTTATGTTTTTGAATAATCTGATCATCAGCGGGTGATTATTGGTTTAGTCAAAAAAATGACATCATCTTCAAATGTTTTCTTATGCTCAAATAAATCCAAAGATATAGTTCGTATAAAACTTAAAAAACACGGCTTATTCTTTTATTTTGAATGACATGGGGGGGAGAAGCTGCAGGAACAGCTTCTGCTGCACTGCTCACCTGTCCATCTTTCTGCATGAGTGTCCAGAGGTCCAAGACGTCTGTACCGCACTGACCGGCGGCCTGAACACACGCCTGAGCGTACTGCCCTGCTACAGAGTTGTGGCGATTCAGAGGACATCCTGTAGGAGACGCAGGGAGACGCTTGTGATCTTTGTAGGTCTGGAGACTTTGACAATAAATGAACTAGAGAGAAGAAGACTTTGTGTTCATGTGTTACCTTTCAAAATACACTCCTTCTCCCAGGCTGGCTCGTGAATGGGTGGGGGGGTGATGAAGATGACTCTGTCTGCTGACACTCCAGCTAAAGCCAGAAGCTGGGTGATCTCCTTTAAGTTCTCTGAATACTCCTGCAGAGGGATGTGCTGCTGCGGGTTTTTATCTGCATGACAGGAACAGACAGAAAACCTGAAATATCGAAAACATTGACAGGACTTTTGTGTGATGTAAATAGAGTAACAGTCCATTTTGATTAACTAATGAAGCTTCTACTTTACTAAAGCTTTAAAATGCAGTGTGTGACGTGGAAACATTTCAAAAGTGGTACTCCATCAACTAGTGTTGTGTTTCCATAAAGTTTAAGGACTTGCAAGAGATAGATTACAGTAAGGAATTAAATCTAAGCAGCTACGGTCGACTCAAACTTTTTGCTATACTGAAAAAATTACAAAATAAAGAAATAAAATACCGGTACATGAAAACCTACATTTTACCAAGTGTGAAGGCAAAAAAGAAATAAAAAAACTACAGATAATGGTGAGAGCTCCAGAAATATTTCACAAACGCTTGACAGTTGTGAAACAAAACCTCCAATTTGCTTTGATTAATAAAATCAAACGACAGAATTATTACTGGACATCTGACTGTGCACCAATAAACTAAACAGACTTGTACACTGTGTAAGTCTAGTGATGGGTTTCCTGGTTGCATCTCCATGGTTGTGTTAACAAACTGGGCAACACAACTGTGTTATCACTCTGTATCATTCTCTCAGTGATGAGCAGAACAACATGAACACTCATGTGACCAAATGTGGGGAACTTTACCGTGACTAAGTAAATGGTTTATGGTCACAGATGAGTGGAAATTCAGTTTCACAAAGGGGTTAGTTAAAATTATAAACATCAGTAAAAAACAAAAGTAGTAAATAAGTAAACATGCAATATAAAAACAGGGAAAATATAAAAAATAACAAATTATACAATATGACAGAACATATACCACGTTTGTAAGATTGCACACATGAGATATTGATTTTGCACAGAAAGAAATCCAACATTTCACAGGTCAATCAGTTCAATGGAGATATACTGCAAAATCTGCCCTGCCCCTTCACACTGGAGTACAGGGAGTGATCTGCTGGAGTGAGTCTGTACCTCTCTACATACAGTCTATGGTCTGTACCTTCCAGTGAACAGTCGTTGGCTCCAAAGAAAACAGTGACAGCAGCGATGTTGTTGTTGATGTTGTTGTCTGAGCTGCAGCTGCTGATCAGACGAGGGACAACGATCCTGGCCCATCTGGAGTTGTACCCGGACAGTCCTCTGTTCACCACATCACACTTCCTGCAGCGGAAACATCCGGACATCAGACGGAAAACTTCCCACAGCAGATGACAATATAAGAGAATAACTCACCTCGCTAACTTGTTAGCAATGTCTGCTCCCCACCCGTTGGGCTGAAAGGAGAACTGAGAGAAACCACTGCGGGTTTATTCATTTCAAACAGGAGCTAACAGGCTAACAGCTCATGCTAACAAACAGGAAATACAATGCGACTGTGAGAAGTGAATGTGGAATCGAACCTGTGTGATGGAGTCTCCGAATAAAATCACTTTGGGCCAAATGATTGTTTTCAATTTCGACATCACGAAAGTTCAACGCGCCACTGTCCGATCACTTCCGGTTTGTGTGACAGTGTGTCCACTTCACAATAGAAGTCTAAACATCTACTGCTGCTTAGTTGGGATCTTAAGAAAGTATTTCAGACAATCAAATCTTTTTTATTTCTCGTGCTTACATCATCATTTGCTCACACCAAGCTGTACACTCTCAGATATTGAGTAATTACAGTAAGATGTTTCATGAGTTGAGCAACGTTGTTCATTACAATAAGTGGGTTTTGCTGTAAAGTAAAATTATGGAGTAAATGGAGGTCCAAAAAAATCTTGGAAAAAAATGGAAATAAATCTTTCAAAAAAATTATAAACAAAAACTATTGTCTATAGTAATGATTTACTTTAATAATTTAAATTAATACCATGAACACACTTTTCTGTTATTTTACTTGGTTGTGTTGAGTTTATAATTTTGTGCTGGTTTCCTTAATCTGTCCCATAATAAAAAATAATAGAATAAAAATAATATAAAAAACGTTTGACTAACTACAATTGTTTCCTGTCACTTGCGGTTGACTTCTTCGTACTCACCGCTGGGGGCGCTGCAGGGACCCGAGCTTTCCTCAGATACCCGTCTTCTTCTTCTTCTTCTCTGCCTGTAAACATGGCGGAGGTCAGGCTCTGTTTTGGGAGAGGAGCACTGGGGAGAATATGCAACCTGCACCTCCGGGAGAGCTCCTTTAAACACCGTGGAAGTTTAACTCAGACCTCGTCTCTGACCTCCGGGTCTCTGTCGGGTTGTTGTACAGATGGCGGACTGCAGGGAGGTGAAAATGCGGAGGACAGAGTGCCCGGTGGAGCCTCACGGGACAGTTACACAAGTGTGACCGCGGAGCTCGGTGCTGTGGAGGATTTTTGTGGAAATGGAAATGTCGCTGAATATCACAGTTGTCACGGACTTAACGAGGACTCACTTAATAACAAGAACTGGGGACAGCTTACAGGAGAAACCCTCCCTCGGTGCTGGAGTCGTGCGAGGTTGAGGAGGAGTTTCTGCTCCTCCGGTGATCTCAGTCAGAGGGGGTCTTGGGGACAGTTTGTGTTTATCCGGGAGTTCGGGGACAACGGGGCTCGATCTGAGCCACTGTTCAAAACCAAAACCGGTTATTATGAAATCCTGGAGGTTTTACCCAGCGCCACTCAGGTCCAGATCAAAACCGCCTACTACAAGCAGTCCTTCATCTTCCACCCGGACAGAAACGCCGGCAGCGAGGTGGCCACCGTCCGCTTCTCCGACATCAGCGAGGCCTACACGGTGCTGGGGAACAAGGCGCTGCGGAGGAAGTATGACCGGGGGCTGCTGAGCCAGACGGACCTCATCGCGACGACCAGATCCTCCTCTTCCTCCAAGGACGGCACCGGGGGCTCCGCCACACAGCAGGCCGACAGCCGGCGGTCTGTGGCGGGCGCCGACAAACGAGGAGGCGTTTACGACTTCGACAAGTTCTTCAAGTCTCACTACAACGAGCAGCTGCAGAGAGAGAGAGACATCCGAGCCCGCAGAGAGGACATTCTGAAGGGCAAACACGAGGCGATGACCGAGAGGACGAGCAAGATGACGGAGATGTGCGTCTTGCTGCTGATGGTGATGGGTGTGGGTTTAACTTTGAGCTTGAAACGGGGCTGAGGGGGAGATGGAGGAACGTTGACCCGGACAGGGCTGCTGGACAAGGACACAGATTCACTGTGGGGTCTTTGAATTGTCACCATCCTTCACACCACTGGGGAAAACACTGCCCCTGTGGCCTCTGCTAAATGTGACCCTGTCTCTACACCTCCATAAGCTCCATAATGTTTCGTTTCAAGATAACACAGTGTGATTTTCTGTAGAACACACTGTCATCATGCAAGCTGCTAACCGAACACTGAACATTGAGCTGTAACAATTATAGTCCCCTATATTGATGATCAATTAATTATCAAGTCACAAGACAAATGAGAGCATGTTCTGCCTCTCTGTATCCAGTGATATTAAAGTAAATGTTTGGTACATTTTTAGACCAAATGATAAATTGGTGATGAAAATAATCTTCAGTTGCAGCGTGCATATAAGTAAGACTCCTCCAAGTGAAGTGCAGTGCTCTTGTCACTGTGTTGAGTCAGTGTTCATCACGTGTCTGTAAAACACTTTAACGCCACATGTTTCATTACCTCCACTGTCAGATGTTCCCATGTCTGTTGGTTTGTTGGTTTGTAGACAAGATTACACAGAATCAACTCAACGAAACATAGTGAACGATGTGGCATGGGTCAAAGAGGGAGCCACTACATTTTGTTGTGGATCCCAATCAGATGTTAGATCCAGGATTTTTTTTTTCACTTTATAAAACATTGTGAGATGTTTCTACAGTTTCCACGGGGAATCATTCATGAATATTGATGAATAGGTATAATAAGGGAAGTGCTATCTCTGAGTGTGTGTAATTTGATGCAGCATTAAATTCGAGGGGGCTGTGGGGCCTTGGTGGAGATATGCACTCTGCTGAGTGTCATTCTAATTCTCTACTGTTTTGTTTTTGTCTTTTACTAGACATTTGTCAGTGACATGGGAGTGATTGTCCACCGTGCCACATGTTGTTAGCATGTGATCATATGATGATAGAGGAAGATTCAGTGGTTGATTTACAAACTATTTCTTCAGTTCAGCTCCTTCGGCTTTTATAAAGTCATCTGTCTCAACAGTTTCTTTATTTTTGACCAGGGTTTATTGCAATTTATAAAATATTTATTTTATAGCAATGTAAAGAATTCAGGAGCTGTAAGTCTATGCTCACATAGTGAAGATAAAGAATGTGCCTTGGAAAATATTTATTGTAAAAATCAATGGTTTGTTTTCTCCAGATATTTAAAAAATAAATGACTAATGATCAGAGCCTGTCAGAGCTCAATGAAAACAGTTGTTTGGGTGTTTCATTATTGTTTATGTCCCAACATCCTCAGTCATTAACACCAACACTGATTCAATACAAGTGACAAAATAATGGACTCCAAACACAGGTTCTTTAAAACCTTTTAGTTCAAACATTTTCCATTGAACATACATTTAGTGCATTTAGAAGTTCACAGTTAAAAGTTAACAACTTGTTTCACAAGTCAAACAAAAGCTACAGTGCAGGTAACATGTCAATACAGCTAAATTATTCATAAATACACGATAAATAAAAGTGCTAACATGAGAAAACAGAACAGAAAATAAAGTCTCTTGACAAACGGCAGCTTATTCAGTTTCTTCTCTTACATCGTCAATGCTACGTATTGTTCCCTCGATTTACAAGAGGCCTATCCAGTCTTTTCAGATTGAAGTTAAGTGGGGGTGGGACGGACATTAGATCAGATGTGTACAGATCAAACAGCTGCCTTGATTTGTTTTGTTAAGTGACAAATGAGCTATGGATCCTGACAGTGCAGAAACATGGACGTCAGACTCATCAATAAGTTAGACACGCTGCTGTGATCCGCAGGAGGAAATGTTATGTCGTGTTAAACACAAAAACACAAGCTGCCTGTTAACAAATACTCTTTGTTTCTGAATGTGTGCTCACTCGTCCAGTCTCCGCTCTCAGATGACCGGGTTGAGGGCGTCGTAGAGCCGCTGCACCGCCAGCTCCACCATCTCTCTCAGCGTGTCGTCCTCTGTGCACTCGTCCTCGTAGCACACCGACTGAGGAGGAAGGAGGAATTCAGTGAGAAAATAAAAACAATACTGCACCAAAACATTATCTGTGTCTCAGCTGAAAGATTCTCACCCTCGTTTCCAAGCAAATAAGAACTGTCTTCCCGTCGACCGTCACCGAGATGTTTTTACCGTCACTGAAATCCACACACTCCTCCCCAAACATGTCCCTGAAGACAGAGAGGAGACAAATCACAAAGTTCACAGGAGAAATGTTTGTCTGGAGAATTCCATTTATTTAAAATTGTTATATTGTAGGCGATGTTATAAACTAGTTAGCACAGATATAGCGTAGCACTCACTGCAGCATGACTTCTAGTCGGATTTGGAAGACGTCCATGTCCATAACAACACTCTGGGACTCCATGACTGTTAATGAAAAAAACTATCAAATCACTGCATTACAGTTTTGAAGCGTTGGTAAAACAAAAAACAATTCCTGCTGGTGATTAAACAATAAAAACTAAAAGTGTGGACAGACATTCATAGTGGGACACACAGACCTTTCTGAGCCTTCGGGTTGGACTGCACCTCCAGCACCACAGTGGTGACGGCGTCAGCGTACATGTCATTCAGAGGGTTCGCTACCCACTGAAATAAGAGAAATATGGTTTCATATTTGTGCCTCATTCCTGAGCAAGAAAGTTTAAGCAAAGAAAAGTATATTTAGCAGGAGAATGTTAATATAGTTTGAAGATTAATACATGCAAGCCAAAAATGATTTAGTTTGAGCAAACGAAAATCTATTCTGTGATCAATAAATGTATTTGCATGCTCACCATTATTCATATTAACCCCTCTCGCTCACATTGTCTCTTTACACTTTACACACACGCACCCGGCACGGCCTTAAAATCAACCAATTAGAGAAGGTAAATCCTGATTAGGCTGTTTGGGGTCCAATTATATTGCTAGGTGAACTTTTGTTGTAACTTTTCTTATTTTGTTATAATGCTGTACCCACCTCCAGCACCACCATGCCGACCTCGTGGGTCAGAGTGACATTCTTAAAAAGCTTCAAAGTGTTCTTCTCAGTTCCATCCAGCTCTTCCACATCACCTGAGACAGAAAAAAATAAAGTTAACTTGGACTAAACTTATTCACACCGACAACTTTGCATAAATGGAACACAAGAGAAATTTCCGGGTCTTACCAGTGAGGTTCCTCAGATGGCAGACGAGCAGTGAGTAAGGTCCAGTGAAGGGGATGGCCTGGCTCTGTTTAACCGTGCTCATGGACAGCTCTGTGTATGCTACAAGACAGACCCATCAGATCAATACAGCTAACAGCACCGTGCACAAATAAACTGAGGAGACTATTGTAAGTGCCCTGGTGCACATAGACACATCTGGAAGAAATTCACACCAGCATCTGATCTGATCCGATTTTAAGATCTTTGCATTTTCATATTGAATTTGTCACAGTTATGTTTTGATCCCTGAGTTACTGAAAGCCGTCCTCATCACTAACACGACCACCAGGGTTCAGGTTTCTGCTGTGGCCTCAGGTTCGAGAGTTCAGGAGAAATGAAAGTGACTCACTGGAAAGGTCGGAGGGATTGAGGATGTGGTAGTTGAAGTTCTTCTTCACCAGTATGCCTGACACCCTCTGACCCTGAGCGCACTTCTTATCCGCCAGAGAGCCCATCACCTGAGAGACGGAGCAAAGTCTGAGTCATTTTCAGTGGTGGACACAACATTTTGAAGCGGAAGAAGCACAGAGTGTCTTCAAGCCATTAAAAGCCTTAATAGAGAAGAGTAGTTTGTTGACCTTGGCCAGTTTCTCTCCTCTGAAGTTGAGGGTGACAGCTTCTGTGTTGCGAGGGTTGTGAACTTCGATGTGAACCTGGTCGTTATCCTCATACTCTCTGATCAGTGCAGCCTTCAGACGGGCCATCTCGTTCTGCTCCCCGTGGACCAGGATCTGAGAATAAACACAGGGAACTCAAAGTGCAGCCATGGTGCATTTAAGAATTTATATCTATGGGTACGAAAAGCTGATCATTTTCAAGTTATTTTCTCACCACGTGTGGTGGTTTGAGCGCCCGGATGAACTCGCTGGTCTGCTGGTAGTCGGTGTGAGCAGAGAAGGAGATGTAGTCCACTGACATCTTCAGCTGCAGCTTCTGTCCCGACATGGTGGTGATCTCCTCCGGCTCAGACATGATGTGCTGCAGCAAACACCCAACAACACAATAAGCTGCTGTTTCAATAGAATAAAACTTCTGTACACGAGTGGACTTTTATCCAGGAAACTAGATGAATCTTTGCATTTTTAAACATGAAATAACACTTCGCTGTCACTGAGCTCTGACCTTAGCGAGTGTTCCCTCCACACAGTATCCGGCGATGATGACCCCGTTTCTCTTATCAGTGCACCAGCTTTCAAAGAGCTCTCTGGACAGCCCGCTCTGCATCATACCAGGAGACGCCATCACCACGCTGGGGCCGATGTCATCGAAATGATCCATGCTCTGTGAAGAACACAGTTACAGGTCTGCAGCAGCTTCCAGGCACCAAACAAGAACGGATCCTAAAGACAGAGATGCACAGTCACAGTCTCTACCTTGAGGTTGCTGATGTGCTTGAAGACAAAAGGGTTGTTTATATTTATGGCCTTGCGGATCTTATCATTCATTGCGTTGACGTAGGTCTGATACACAGACATGCACTTCTTGGCCAGGGATGAAGCGTAGTAGATGGGAATGTCATGGAGCTCCGGGTGGTTCTGCCAGTACTCGTCTAGAGGGGAAAATACAGCACAACTTCACAGGCTTTCTGAGGGACAGACAAATAATGAAATAACGATACAAAAGACAAAAGCAACTTTAAAATTAATTAAATAAAACCATGTTCCATAACTCGACCGTACTTTAAAGATAAAATTCAGAGCAGGCAGAAGTTCATGACTTCTCACCCAGGATGAGCAGCAGTTCTTGGGCCCGTCCCAAAGCGAACACGGGGATCAAACAGCGACCTTCTCTGTTGACGATGTCATGCACGGTGTTACAGAACCGAGCTTCACGCTCCTCCCTCTTTTCATGGATGTGGGTGCCATAAGTTGACTCCTGCAGAAGGAAAAAAAACAACATTTATCACATGAAGCTCCGTTAAAGAGAGTATTTAATGTGAATAATGACATTTTAAAACAAGGCATTCATTGCATACTATGATTAAGATGTCAGGTTTGACACTGGGGATTTCAGCTGCCATCAGATGTCGGTCTTCTTGTCGGGAGAAGTCTCCTGTGTACAGCAGCTTTAGAGGGAAGAATCGCAGAAATCTTAACGAAACTGGTTTCTATGCAGACACAGGAAATAAAACGAACCAGGACGTCCCGTAATCTGTACCTTGACTCCGGCTATTTCGATCATGAACATGGCAGCTCCCAGCACGTGACCAGCGTGGTAACACCAGAACTTGATTCCAGCAACTTCCTTGACCTCGTGGAAGTTGATGGTCTCAATCTTTTCCATGCTCTCCTCCAGGTCTGACTCAGTGTACAACATGTCGTCCAAAGAAATGTTGCTGCAATGCACAAGATAAATAAATTAAGTCATAATCCAGCAGAGTAGAGAAATACTTTTGAATAAGTACTTCTTCTCCTACCTGACTTTGACATAGTCCGACAGCAGCCAGCGATAGATGGCCTTGGTGGCATGGGTCATGAACGTCCTGCCTTTAAAACTGGTCTTCTGGAGGAACCAGGGCAGAGCACCACAGTGATCCAGGTGGAAACTAATCAGACGACATGTAGATAAACATCAAATGACACATCCCTGCTAGAGTAGAGCAATTTCATTTAACCAACACAAGACTCACTGGCTGATGAGCAGCAGGTCGATCTCAGCTGGGTCGATCAAGTCTATGTAGGGGAGGGCGTCCATTCCCTCCAGGCCCGGGTGGATGCCACAGTCCAGCTGTGAAAACGCAAATATCATTTGATTTGCCCAAGACAATCCACACGGTAAAACACGCCACAACAGAACAACAATAAACTAAAACAGTAACAGCAGCCTGCACAAGGTAACGACATAAAATAAATTTAAAATAAAAATAAAATTGCAAGATGTGCTCCAACAAACAGGTCTGTTTTATTGAAATAATAAGAACAAATACATTTCGTACACTTGAACTTGAACTTTATATACATCAACTTAATACTATCTTCTAATCTGACTACTGAGTATTATTTTTAATTAATTGGTAAATCTATAAAACCAAAACCCTTTAACACTCAGTTTTCAATTTTATATGCGACAAATAAAAGCCTCAAATCCTCTAATTTGAGAGGATGAAATCATTTCGTTTTTAATCTTTTAGCTAGAAAATGGCAGTAACGCAAACACAAAACAATGACATCATTGATTTACTGATCAACTAATATATATATTTTATTATTTACCATTATTTTCCTCCCTTTGAACTCCAGGATGATGCATGATCTTCCCACTTCCTGACCAGCACCCCTGCACATGACAAAACACATTTATGACATGCAATTCACATGCATGGATTGTTTTTGTGGTTGCATGTAGAACAAACATTAATAATCTATTCACAAACACACACACACACATATAAATGAACTCACAGCGGACGGATGATAAGCTGATCGCTCTCCTCCGCGGGAACAACCACGTCTACTTTACGTTTCGAAGCCATGGTCGCTGAATTTAACGCGTTAATTCAAAAGAATCATTTTAACAACACATCCGGTCACAGCTGCTGTTTGTGTGATGAATGAATGAGAGCGAAAACACACACTTCCGGTAGGTGCTCCAAAACACCGCCGATGAGAAATCCAGCGCGTGGAGAAAAGTTCCGAGTCCCACGTTGGCTGTTTTTTTTTTTTAATTCGCGAGATTAAAACAAGGAAATAACGAAGAATCTAAAAACGAAAAGTTGAAAAATAAACATTTTCATTACTCTTCTAAACGACATGACACATGACGTCACTTTTGCGCTGTTTCTCGTCGGGCTGGATGTGCGTCGCCTTTAAGCGCAGCTGGGTGGAGGCTGCGGGAGAAGCTGCGGAGACAAACCGGAGGTAAACACACAGAGAAACTCCGGCTCTCCGCCTGAGATCACACACAGACACACACCAACACAGGTAAGAGTGCGTGTTGTGTCAGTCTCCACTTCCTGTGTGTGTTTGTGTTTGTTAAAGCCTCCGGAGAAAGTCGCGTTTTAACCAGGGAGTGAGATGCAGGACGTTTAAGGTGGAGCTGGCTGAGTTGGGCTTCTCTGTTCAAGCGCGTGGAAGTTTCAGGATCTTCAGAGGTTCGAGGTCTGATGTTACCTGTTGATTCCGGGGGTTTATTAGTGTCATGGAGGCCGAGGTGTTTCTATGGATGGATCGTTTCAGTAGTGAGCTGGGATCCACGGTGATGAAGCACCTCCATCTCTAAACCCCGCTGGACTCTGGGAGAAGTTCAGTGGCTGCAGGTGTAACACTTGAACCTGTTTCTGGTTTAATCGAGGCCTCTTCAGTTTCACAACACGTGGTCTCAAGGTGCTTTCTGTAGTCTGTGACTTTTCTTAGGTTATAATAGAGACTTCCAGTTTCACTACAAGAGGCCGGAGGTTAGTGCCTTCGCTCCTTTTCAATGGGGAGAAGTGAAGAGACAGAGAAGAAGAAAGATAGAGAAGAAAGAAGAGAAAGAAGAAAGAGGAGAGAGAAGAAAGAAGTTCAAGAGAAGAAAGATGAGACAGAGATGAAGAAAAGATAGAGAAGAAAGGAATTTGAGAGAACAGACAGAGAAGAGAGAAGTTCAAGAGACAGACGAAGAAAAGATAGAGAAGAAAGAAGTTTGAGAGGAGAGAGAAGTTAGAGAGAAGAAGGGAGAGAGAGAGAGAGAGACCATCATATCCGTAAGAATCTCTTCTAGACTCAACTACAACAAGGAGAACGATTCTCTGATCCAGCTCCTTCTGATCAAACTTCAATCTGTACTTTATTATAAGCACCCTGCTGGTATATACTTCATCATACTGTGTTTATTACTGTTGTATTGTTATTATGAAGTTATATCATTTTTATTATATTTTATATTATCTGGCTTCAGATGTTAAATTGGGGACTTGTGGAAATAATCAAGTTAAAAACAAAGATAATTCATCAATGAAACGTTTAACAACTTTGTTTACAAAATAAAAGTAAGGTCATTTGAAAGTGAAAGTAAAATATGTCTTTTACTCAGTGTCTTCAAAGTCGTATTGTTTTGGGCAGAATAGTTTTTTTTTTTATCGAAACAGGAAATCACCCAAAAATGTTTTATTCATATATATTTAAAAAGAAATCACATTTTAATAGATAAACAGGATTCATTCATTCAATTTAATTTTTGAAATTATTTGATATTCCAACAATGAACTGAAAAGAGTTTAATTTATATCGGGCGATATATCTCTATACTGTTTTTTGGAAAAGTTTTAATCCTGAATATTGGAACTGTCCTTGGCCTCAAAAATCCCTCTTGGCTCAGCTCTAGTGTTATTATTGTGTGTGTGTGACTTCAGAATGAATTCAGCTTAACTCACACTCTATAATTTACATGATGTGAGAGGCTGTGCAGCTGTCACACACACATTTAGAACACACAGAGGATCATAGCTAAATGAAATTGTTAAGCTGAAGGTCTACACTCTCATTTAGCCGTTATTAAAAATTCAGACTACGCTATGTTCCACGATCAATTATTCATCATCTCTGCTGAGACGCGAGAAGGCGGCTGTGTCATGTTTTTAACACCGTGGCCTGTAATGATCCAGGCCTGTGGGGGGTTGGAGGCCCTGATGGTGTCGTCATGGTGAAGGATGTTCCGGAAAGTCAAGAAGCGCCACAGCAGCAGCAGCTCGCAAAGCAGTGAGATCAGCACTAAAAGCAAGGTACAGTAACACACACACACACACACACACACACACACACACACACACACACAGCAGGAGCGTTCAGGTGAGGGCATCGGAGCACGCAGGAGGCAGGACCTGACATTTGAATTCTACTGCAGACATCAGTGTTTTTCTTTACGGTACATTAACACCAGCACTGATCCGCATCACAAGAGCTCTTGAATCTCGTTGTTTCCAAGTTGACATCTTCATCTGCGTCTTCTAGGTGTATGGCTCCACTTTTTCCACCTGAGATATTTGGATTCTTCCAGTTTTGTATTTTCCAGAAATGTTCCTGGTTTATTCTCATTCAGACATTTTACTGCGGAGCTGGCAGGAAAATGGTCCAGAGCAACTGACTCGGACATTTGCATCCTCACATATCAGCTCCTCTTGGCAAATTTCAGGGAAAATGTCTGGACTTTGGTGCATGTCTTCTTACCTGGTCATGTTTGGGTCTCTGTAGTCTGTAGATTCTAGTTTGGGGGGGCTCTCCAGATCGAGCACGGTTGCCAGCCTCGACACAGACTCCACCAAGAGCTCAGGTCAGTCATCAGATACATTTCCTCCCCTTCTCCTCCTCTTATTCCCGTTTCTTCTTTAACCAACTCACTGTTTGAC
Source organism: Paralichthys olivaceus (assembly GCF_024713975.1). Taxonomy (NCBI): domain Eukaryota; kingdom Metazoa; phylum Chordata; class Actinopteri; order Pleuronectiformes; family Paralichthyidae; genus Paralichthys; species Paralichthys olivaceus. Next base: position 14,049,682 of record NC_091104.1, on the reverse strand, counting down.
ACGTCAGGTAACAGTGCATCTGATGCGTGTGCTGAGTTCCGGGTGAAGTACGTGGGCGCCATCAAGAAGTTACAGTTTGACATGAGCAGGACGCTGCAGGAGCCTCTGGACCTCATCAACTACATTGATGCTGCTCAGGTGAGAATGGACAGAGACGCACTGTGAGTAGTAACGATGCTTTCAGAGACAGAGAAAACTGCTTCACACGTTCTGCTCCGTTTCTCAGCAAGACGGAAAGCTGCCGTTTGTGCCCGGAGAGGAGGACATGATTCTGGGAGTGTCCAAGTACGGCGTCAAAGTGTCCTCACTGGACCAGTGTGTGAGTAGCAGCACAAAACGTAGAAGTGATTGAAGACTCATCACTGAGAAATTCAGCATCATAGACGCAAATAATCAGGGATTCCCCCGACGTTCCCTCCACTTTTTTTGGGACATAATCCAGAAAACGATTATCTTTCTTGACCATGTAGCACAATCCAAAAAATGTACGAGTCACTGATCAAGTGTTTTCCCTCGGCCAGGACGTGCTGCATCGTCACCCTCTGTACCTGATCGTGCGCATGCTGTGTTACGACGATGGCCTCGGCGCAGGGAAGAACCTCCTGGCTCTCAAAACCACTGATCCGGAGCAAGAAGAGTGCAGCATCTGGGTGTACCAGTGCAGCAGCTCCGTGAGTGTGAACAACTTTCAAATGAAACAGCGTAACACAAACACAGATCTGGAGTGTTAAACAAGAGTCTTCCTTTGTCTGAACAGGAGCAGGCTCAGTCCATCTGCAAAGTGCTGTCGGCTTCTTTCGACTGCGCTCTGACGTCAGACAAGTCCTGAGGTCAGAGACACGGACCGCTGCAGAGATCTGTCCAGAAACAAACGCAGCAACAGATAATAAGAAAACCACCATACCTGCAGTTTGTTTGTTAAACACGTAACCATTTCCCTTTTCACCCAACTTTACTGTGTTATTATTAACAGAGGTGAAGTGCAGGGTAAATCTGCCGCTCTGTTAGTTTTTACGATTCATGATTCAAGCTCGCTGGCTGAGTCATGTTCAGTCATCCTCCCTTCTTTCTCCATTGAGTCACATCCACAGAGAATTTGTCTCAGTCAGTTCCCTGGAATTAGCTTCCTTTACCTCACCTCTTCCTTCGACCTTAAAAATAAAGTTTGGAAAGGAGGGAAATGGTTGCATTAAAAAAATTACTTTGGAGCACAGTGCACAGTTTTAATCTAGGAAATGTAACTGCCTCATATTTATATAAATGACGGTACATGATGCTGCAACACGTCTCCACCATGTGATCATTCATGGGAGACATTAAAAACTTGACGGTACAGTTTTTGCGACAGTTTGTTTCTCATCACGTGGAAAACCACTCTGATCAGAGGTTTTAAATCATTTTGTGTCTTTGTGTCGAAACAGTGTCGGTACAACAGCAGTCACCGTTTCTTAATACGTTTTGTGCCCATTTCTTATTTACTCTTGTTTCAAATTTCTTGTTTAGTCTTTGATTTTTGATTTGATTTTACACCCGACACCAGATAATTCGTAATGGGCTGTAAAATAGCATTAGAAAGATTTAGGAGCAACAAAAAAGTGTTTACATTTGTGGCACTAACTGGACATCACTTAGTACATATACTCTTCCTGTTCACCTCATTCCAGTTAAGCTTGGGTTTTGAAATGTATTTGATCTGGTACAATAAAGAAGAAGTTTTGTTTTTGAAGTATTTTACTGATTAAAATTTCTTTTCTCCTTTTTGATTTTAGTGTTTTCTTTACTTTTAAATGTATGCTATTTTTTCTCCTTCAATCATGAAGTGTGATTAAAGAAATACTATTCTTTTAACATTTTCTTCCCGCTTTCTAAAATGTGGATGCAGTGATGTGGAAATATCACCCAACAGAGGGAGCTGTTGTTTCACCATCTAACTTCGACTTGAGAGACACACCAGTTAAACTGTTGTCCTTTTAATATGCAGTCCATTAAGTTTAAATAGTTTTGTGCATTAAGGTCTCAAGAATCAAATAATCTTTTTTAATTTAATTTTAATACTCAGACCACTCAGACCAATTCATCGTATTATTTCATAGTTTATTATTCCAGTTTCATTTTTCCATTTTCTTCCACAACAGAGTTAAGAGTCGATGCAGTGATCCACAGACAGTTAATGAGAATGAACTGATGAGTGTATTTTCCCAGCAGTGTGAGTGTGTTTGTATTCGGAGCACACACACACACACACACAGGTCCAGCTGGGGTCACATCTGTAACTGCTCATCACCACAGTGCATTAAAAAGACATTTACTGCCCACGCTAACTCTGCGCTTAACATTTAAATATCAACAAAACCAAACCAAACATATTTACATGAATAGGTTATTAAATCTTCCTGTTTCCAGTGAGTTCATATTAAACACGATGAAGAGAGTGAAGGAATCTGCTCAGTGATTCACACGCTTCGCTTGTCATTCACAAATCCATGGAAGGCTCGATATCAACATTATGAACAGAAAGAAAGTTGCTCTGCAACTAAAGTTAATTACATTGTGTTTTATATTTATTTAATAACACTATAGATCAACTAATCTTTCTACATTATAGAACCCTGGTAATGTACAAGTATGAGAAGCTTAAGCTGTGGGAAGGAAATTCTCCTCTGTGTGTATGTAGAGAGCGTCAAAATATTTAAAAATCAGCATGTCGGAGTGTGAGTGTTCTAAAAGACGAGAGGAAGCAACAGAAGTCACAGCCGACTTCTGTTTTTTATCACATTCCCTTGATTTTACTTGTTTAATTTCCTCTTTCTTCAATATTGTTGAATACTGTCATCTTCAGTTTATTCTGTGCAGAGGACACACACTCCCTCTTTCTCTAATAAGGCAGATGTCAGGTGAAGACAGCCTGAGGTGTCAGACTGGATATAAAGGTAATTACTGGCTGCTGCGGCTCCAGTCACTGTCATCATTTGACCCAAAGAAGCTCGGGAGGAAGAAGTCGAGTGTTGCTGTTGGATATTTTCCTAAAATAGCTCAGGCAGAAGGAGGAAGACGTAGAATCTGTGCAGCTCTCTTACTCTACACACATGGGGGGAAAAACATCTTGTCCTGGGGTGCTGAGGTGAAGGCTTTTCTTTACATGCAGCACTTTTTAATGTCTGTCTATCAAACAGGGAGGATAGCGCCCCCTGGGTGCAGTTTCTAGCATATTCTGGGGTTTAACTTAGCACCATTAGAGAAACCTCCACACAGGAGGTCGACTACACCTAGAAGCAGGTGGGCTTTTATAAAATCGCTCATGCACGGAGGTGGAATGTAAGCATGACGTCTACGTTCACTCACACAGTCGTTAGTTAGAGTTAAGATACATTGCTGGAGTCTTCATTTGTACATTTGCAGAAAACGGGAGAAAAGAACTCTGTACACAACCTTCATCATGTCACGTCGTCTTATGTTGTAGCAAGGATAAAGACAAGAAAGTGCATTTATTGCGAGAGGCCGTTCACTACAATCATAAGAGTTTTTGAATTTTAGAGTCTGTCTCAGAAACATTAACAGCAAGCATTAAAATCCACAACACCGACACTGGCCTATGTGTGTGTGCTACCGCTGAAATGACGGCCACACAAATTTGCAGCTAAGGTAATGGATCAGCAACGCTTCCGCAAGCACGCCGATGATGTCGATGATGTTGAAAAACACTGGGGTGATGGTGGGTTGTAGGTTGTTGGGTTGGTGGGTGTCGATAAGACACAGGCAGCAGGTGACGGTGGGACGCTGCCTCCTGGGACACTTCCTGAGACCCAGTGTGACCTTTAGTCAGCGATGAAGTGCACAAACGTGACCGGGAAGGCTCCTCTTCTCATCGGATCACCTTCGATGTGGCCCAGCTACGAGGAAGGAAGACAGAGGTGAAAGGTCAGAGGGCAGATACAAACCAAAATCCTGGATTTTAAAGGTGGTATTCAGTTTTTTGGGAAAGTATTATTTCACCAAGACACCAAAACATGTCACTAGTCTGTAGTGATGTATATGTCACCTTAAGCACATATACATCACTAAAACACAAAGAAACACTGGGACTGGCTAAAACAAAATCCAGTTAATTTACATTTTTGTTTGAATGATTCCGTAATGATTCTTCACTTACAAAATGATTCTTGTTTCTTATCAAAAAAACCCAAACAAATTAGAACTGAATCTAAATTAAATTGAATTTGGATTGAGAAATCAGTGTCAACATCCATTTCTACTAAACACCATCTAAAACTATGAGGGTCTAAATCACAACCACTATCTCAGTAAAATAGTAAGAATGAATGTCCTGTACAATATTACCTTAAAAAGAAGAGAGTGCTTATCTATGCCCATTAAGGCATTTTAAACGTCTTCTATACCTGAAAAAAAAAAGCTAGGACATGTTTCTGCTCTGAAGAAAAAAATACAGAATAACAAGCAACAGTGTTGATCCACTGATCCGTCTTCACTAGAGTGTGGACACCGGGTTCGGACAAAAGTTCTGAAACGATGGTTTGGTTTGGTCACGTTGGCTGGGCTGACACTAAAGTTCTGGGCTGACTCTAAAGTCCTAGAGTTTGGACAGGGAAATGCGTCCCGAGCTGCGCTCTTGTTTAACATACAACAAAACACCCTTGTGTCTTTTTACGTTGATACTCAAAGTGAAACTTTGCTGTTCTAGTAATATAATAATCCAATTAAGCATCACAGTGACTTCATCGCCTGTTTGTACAGTGGTTTCATTTCAGTATGAGAGACACAGGAGTGACAACGCAGGACAGAGAGGAAGCGTGGAGGACGGGACCTCGGGGGACATGGGGTCCGTACAGGGCCACAGAGAGAGAGATTGACTAAATACGGTCATATCTCCCGAGGTGGCTCCAAGGAAAACAAGCCACAGCTGGTCCATGTTCACACAAGGGGCTCCACAGAGGAAGCAACAGCAGGCGGGAAAAGAGAAGGAGGACGAGGAGGCGGTGCGGGATAACGGCCAGAATGAGGTCACGACTTTTTCTGCTGTGAGCCACCGTAGTTGCTGAGCGCTGGTAAAAACAGGACCACAGTGGGACAAGACATGCGCTTGGAGAGCTTTATGTTTTAATCTCATGTAAAAGAAACCTGTAGCGTGAGTCTACAGCCTGAGAGATACTGACCCACCACTCCTGGTCCTCCTCTCCATCCACCACGATCACCTCGCCCTCAGAGAACGTCAGCTCGTCTGGGTTGTCGGCCACACAGTTGTAGATGGCTTTCACTCGCTTCGGCCTCTGCTTCTGAGAAACACGACAAAAGTTTTAGTAAGTGTGGGCAGAAAATGTTGAGAACTGTCCAGAACACATGCAGCACAATCTTGGTTGATTTTGTTTCGGTCTCTTTTTTCTGTTTTAATGTTATTATTGGAACATTTTACTCTGGGGCTGGCAGGAAAAACAATCTCGAAAATTTCCGGAGAAAGTGACTCAGACATTTGCGTTCTCAGGTACAGCCCTTCTGGAAAATCTCTGGACTTTAGTACTGAATTAAAGCAACTTAAGTTTATTTGGGGGATGAAAGACCTGATTCATTACATCATGGGCACCAAATGAAGACAAAGGAAAACCTGATATCATCCAAAGATTTCCACCTTAAAATTCTTAAAAACAGACGTGCACAAACAGCTTCTCTCCAGAAACTGTGAATGAATCTTTGCATAAGAACAGAGTGAGAGCACAGGAAGGAAATTTACTGCCTTAGTGGACACTGGAAACACTGAGACAATAGGCCGACCATACACAGGAGGGAACCGCACAAACCCAACAACGGCATGGAGCACGACTCGTTAAATCAGCAGCCGATGATTCAGTGCAACAGTATCAATGAATAAGCACTTTACACGCTGCAGTATCTGGACGATAGTGAGAGGAAGCATGAGGCACTCACTGGGTAGGCCTTTCTCGGCATGGGGGCTGGAGGCAGGGACTGACCTATGGAGTTCTGGGGGCATCCTGGCACTTCCTTAGCTGGAACAGGAAGAGGAAATTATGTCACGCAGGCAAATACTGAACTTTCCACGTTTCCACAGAAGAAACAGGATTTGACATGTGTGAACTTTACGGAGACACTGGACAGACGCAGATTAGACCTGAGGTGATGTTGTCCCTCTCTTATCTGTATATTTCTCACCTGGTCTTTCGATGGACTGTGTTCGATTTAGTGGTCCTCTGTTGAAGCTTTTATCGTTGCTGGAAAATAAAAGAATTTAAAAAAACATGTGTCCCCATTATTAGAGTAGTAAAGACACAGTAAAGTGTCCAGCTCTCCGAGACGCCACAGCAGATTTATTGAAGCACTTTCAGCCCAGTGGGGAGATAAAAAAGAAAAAAGGGGCGACTGGGGAGGAGGGTTATTACTCTTCTGGCTCGACACAGAGTTTAGCCTGGAAGCTAATGAAGTAGCTAAACAGCAGCCGTGTGAGCTCATTCCTCTCGAGGAAACGAAACAGCACATTACAAGCAAGAGTTCACAACAGCAAGATACACAACCCTGAGGAAATACATGATTTTCCTGTGTGTGCGTGTGTGTACTGAAATATATGAATCTATTGTCCTCTGGTGCAAGATAATGAAGCTGTGGAGTCATCGCTCAACCCTCTGGTTTTTGGACACGGTGATAGTTTTCTTACAGCTGCAGACACATTGGGTTTTATTTTCTTACCCTGCAGGAGATTTGGGTGGAGCCACTCTGGACCCCAGTGGCCCCTGACCTGATTTGGACTGTATGTTCAAAGAAGGACCCAGACCTAGAAACACAGAGTCACACACCAGATCAAATCAAATAAACTGGCAAAACTATCAATCAGAATCAATCGTTTGCTGTTTAGAGGCTGAGTCTTCCAGTTGATGGTTCACAGTAATTACATTCACCTGTATCACTGCTTATTCATGCAACTATACAACCAGTCAGTCATGTGGCAGCAGTTCAAAATCTTAGAGTTTAAAATCATGCAGAAAATGATCTCATTGCTTTTGACCGTGATTCATTTCTGAAAGTGAAGCTCTACAGGGATTTTCACAAAAACAGTCTCTCAGGAAAAAAAAAAGGGAAATGATTTGAGTCATGTCAACACGGAGCAGAATCTCAAACTTAAGTTTTCAACAACTTGACACTGATTTAAAATCGACCTCGTCCAGTAACAGCATGGTGTTCCTAATAATATGCTCAGTGAGTGTTAATCATATTTCTCTTTCTGTGCACATAATTATATTCTATAAGCTTGAATATGTTTTTAAGCAATTGAGACATTTTTTTTTTTAATTGTTTGTGTGTCATTTGTTTGAATTCAACCTGTGTAAATAAAGAATAATCAAACCCAGCACCTGCATAGAAATGACAGATATGGTGCATATGTCTCCAAGATGTTAATATTTAGCACAGTCCATGTCTTTATGAGAGGATCAACTTTGAATCTACGATTGCTTTTACTTAAGAACTGGTTTAGTTTGAGAGGGAACAATGGGTGGAGGTCTCTCCATACCTCCAGTCGAGGTGAGTCTCAGAGGCGGGACAGGAGGGTGCATGTTGGGGGGGTCTGAGGAAGACCTCTGTCGCCCCACCAGGTCTAAAGAACCGGGCTTCCAGCTGCCGGACGCTGAGGACTGAATGATTCCACCCAGGCCGGATAACTGGACTGAGAGAGAGAGAGAGAGAGAGAGAGAGAGAGAGAGAGAGAGAGAGAGAGAGAGAGAGAGAGAGAGAGATTATTATTAGAGAAGAGAGAGAGAGTGCTTCACATCGCCAGAACCAGCGTCCAGCCGTCCAAAGCCATTTCAATTTGAGTGTAATCGAGAACGACATTTAATGTGGAGAGGGAATGTGCAGAATGTCGAGGCTGGGGGCTGTGGTGAGGTGAGCAGCTGGTTGTTTCTCCTCCACTCTCTTGGCCGCACTCCAGACGACCACTAATGTTATTAAAGATCCACTGCGGTGGACTTGTCACAAGTCAGTTTGCCTAAAGAACTAACATTTCTTTTTTTCTCTCTAAGCAAATACACAGTGACTTTCATCAGCCAGGGTTTCAGACTGTTTTTTTTTTGTTTTATCAAACACTATCACACCTTTATAAAATGCCGGTGTTTTCATGAAGTTCAGTTTGGTGTCAGAAAGTGCTTCTGTTCAACATGAAAATAAATCCTGCCCTTTAGACCTGAGATCATTTGACCGGATGAGACCAACCCTTCCTGGTGAAGAGGTCAGAAACTCTCTGGGCAGGCGGCCTGTCCATCTGTCTGCTATGTGACTTTTCTCAGCCTGTGTACCCAGAGACATCTGTGGTGTTAGAACAGGTCAAAGTGTCACTCAGAACTGCAGAGTCATTTACATAAAGGCCATGGCAACCAGCGGCACGAGGGGAAATGAGACTTCACCTTGACGGATACTGCAGAGGTAAAGGAGGTTGTTCCTCTGAGGCAGACTTTAGAAATAAAACTTCAGACCCAGTTTCTAAGATTTAAGATTTCATTCATTAAACGATGATGATACGTATTTTGTGACCATCTACATTTGACTTCCACTCTTCTATCTCTGGTGCTGTTGTGTCTGACCTTACCCAGGTTTCTTGGGGGTAAAGGTGGAGCGGAGGTGTTGGTGGTCTGAGTCTGGTTGTTGTTGAGGATGGTGCCATAGGTTTCGTTGTTAACCAGACTGGGCATGTAGGCGCGCTGTTTGTCCTTGGCGAGGGCGTCACGGCCTCCAGGGCCCAGGGTGGAGTTACTGCTCGGGGTGTAACAGCTGACCGGTCGCTCGTCTCTGCGATGAGGACTGGGCTGCAGGGACATCAGAGGGTCAGTGTGGGTCGGTCAGAGGTGAAGTATATATACAGTGTAAGCGTGATTCGAGAATGTAACATGAGATTTGTGGTTTTGCCATCTTTGGTCTTTTCCTCTCGGACTTTAAGGCATGATGTTTTTGATTTACCTACTTTTGAATCTTGAAATATTTTTTCTTTTGAGATGAAGAAAAACACTTAACTACTTTACAGTCACCAGTGTGGTTTTAACTTCTGCCAACAAGACAATGTTTTAATCTGCGTTTGATTATCAAAAGGATGATGCGGAATCTACTGAATGGATTTCCATGAAATTTTGTGGAGGGGTGGGTCACGACTTGAAGTTAAATCTAGATCTCTCTCTGAACAGCCCTCTGGTGTTCTTTAAATGCGGTACGCTTAAAACACAAATTCAACACAACACAAGGAAATTTCTCAAACCAAAATTTAAAAGCAGGTCATTCTTTTATAATTGTGCTAGCAATAAAGTTATTGGCTGCAAAATATGATAAGGTCCAATCAAACCACACAAAAAAAACAAACCTATTTCCTTGCAAATAATATAGATCTTAGACACTTTTGAATTCAGTCAATCCTTACTCCCAAACTGAGACGTTATGAATCACATTAGATCCAATTTTACTGAAAAATTTAACAAAAGGAGTCACCAGATATGTTATATTTATTTTAGGTCTCGACTTTCCTCTATAAGCTTCAAATCCTTTTATTTCTTCAATATTTCCAAATATGTTTCATTCTTATTCACTCAACTGCTTGGTTTTTTTCGCAGTTTTCTTTATAAATACTCTCTAAATGTCTCTTACCTTCTCATCCAGATCTTCATCGCTCTCATCCAAGTCTTCGTGCTGCAGACACCACTCATACTCAACGTGGACATGGGCGTTGAATTTCCCTGCCAGTGCTTGATTCAACTACACAGACAAAAAAAAAAAAACAAGCACATACAAACACAGATGACCGACATGGTTTCAGGAAGTGATATGTATAAGTCTGAGTCTAAAAACAGTGAGCTCACCAGTTCCTCACACTGTAGGTGTTTGAGCCTGCGAGCGATATCCAGCGGCGTCTCCCCGGCTTCATTAGCTAGAAGAGAAACCAACAGAAACATATAATCACTGTTGTATCCACATGCCACATGAGCACAAAGACACAGCCCATTTTCTTTACTCTCTTTCCACAGTGACATGAGAAATGTGTAATTAGACTGTTTCCCACACCGGGCAGCTCTCTGGTTTCTCTCTGTGTATCTATTATCTGCTTGTGTTGTTGGTGTCAGAGCGGAGCAGATAAATTGATGTTGTGAGAAAAAGTTGCCATGGACTTTTGGCAAAGCTCAAATCTCTGGGAACTAAATGTGAAGGACATGGAACAAGCTGTATGAGAGAAACCTTTTTGAGAAAACAGTACTTATAGGATCAACAGTAACTAAAGAACAAAAAAACGTTTGCACCAAAATAAGCTTTCAAATGTTTAAATAATAAATTGCATATGAAAATAGGCACCTTAAAGGTTCTGCTCATTCACTTATCAATTAATCAATTAATGATTGCAGGAATAATACTAACTGAATCATATAATTCTACATGTATTCATATATAAAATCTAAGTTTAAACAGCTATTTAGCTACTTCTTCTTCTCTTCTTAGCTTACTGCTAAGACTTTAAATGGAACATCCAGCTTTAGTGGCCAGTAAAATTATTATTTTTAAAACCAGCAAACAGCTATGAGGAACTGAATATATAATGCAATAAAATCCAGGGGTGAGTAAAATAAAGATGGAGAAATGGAAAGAAGGAGGAGGAAGGAGTTGGACAGTGATGAAACATGGTTCATCCTGTTCAGTGCTGGTGTGTTTCCTCACCGATCTCTATGGAGGCCTTCCCCCGCAGCAGCAGTTTCAGACACTCACTGTTGTCGGTCAGACAGCAGTAGTGTAGTGCCGTGCTGCCTTTGGCTGTCTGCTTATCCAGATTCAAACTGTCGGGGGACACAAACACGGAGAGAAAAAGCTTAAATACAAACACCGGAGGCATAAAATAAAGCCTTAGTTTCTTCTGTAGAGCCTCTATGATGCACTGGATATACAACGTCCTCCAATAAAAGACAAACAAACTCAGCTTTGCCCAGAGTGTTAAATGTGTGTATATTATTTCTATGCTTCAAGTATAAATCAGAAAATAGCTCTAAAAGAAGAAGTTTGGACAAACAGAGTTTTGATGCTGTTTTCTGCACAGTCAGATTAACTGTTGAATCTCTTGTGAGCATATTTCATTCTGCCAGTAACAAATAACTGAGGTGATGCATGAATGCACAGTTGCCTCCTGCTGCACTTTACCTGTTCTGAGTGAGGAAGTCTACAATGTGAAGAGATGTTCTATCCACCAGTCTCACTGCGAGATGAAGGGCCGTCTCTCCTTGTTCCTGAAATTAAAACAACATTTGAATAAAACCGCAAGAATATGAGGTGTTCATTAAGAATCATCGATGAGCAACAGCGATGCAACAGATTATTATAACTAAGACGTAAACACTGAGTGTACTCACGTGTCCGTTGGCCAGAGGTATGGGCTCCATGAGGTCGACTCCCTCGGCGTACACCTGGATGAGGGAGAAAATGTCTCGAGCCTTCACGGCGTCGCACAGCGTGTGGAGCCGCGACGTCGCTTCAGGACACTTCTTCCTGGCGAAACGCTTCTCTGTGTATTTGGCTGTGATGAAGTCTTTCCTCGCCTGCCTGGAGGAGGATGTGAGGAGGGAGGTGTGGAGTTACAGGTAGCAGGTAAGACTGTATCACACGTGTATGTGTGATTGAGCAGTAATATAGAGAAAGTGCCAATCAAAAGTTAAAATTAGATTTTTGTTATTTGACAATTGACATTTCCACTACTTTATCAGTCCTAATATGTTTTTTTTTTTAAATCAATGAGATCACATTTTTTGCATCTGCATTAAACTATGTGCTACAAATAAACATGTAATCTATTACCTCTTATTCTTGATATTTTGATGCTGAGATGCTTTTTTTAAAACCAAATTTTTCTGCAATATATATACATAAAATTTTGAATTCTGTAACATTCACTATCTTTTATTTAAAAAAATAAAATCAGCTGTCCTGTTGGAGAAATGTGTCGGACAGGTGTAGAAAATAAACACAACCACTGCTCCTCTTTGTTATGTCTACAACACTTGTCGGAGATGTGACACATCCATGTGATTTGAGCAGATGTGCACAGGTTGTGAACTGTGGAATCATGTGATAAATCTGCAAATTAAAAAATATTACACCTAAAATATGATGCATAAAAGCCTAATGATGGATAAATACACTAACTATACATAATTATAGTGTTTTAACAGTTTTAACCCTGAAAAGGCGTTTTTCCCTGAAGGCCTATCATGTCATATAATTGATCATAAACATGTCATCAATGATATAAACGAGTTGGTTGAAATGCGTGCTGATCTGATGCTGATCATGCAGTTTAAAAAGAAGTGGCACCGGATCATTAAGGTGTCGCCAATTGTGGAAGAGTGTAATGTGAGACGAGTGAAGGAGGCAGGAGAAGTGAGGGAGGAGGTGGAGGAGGAGGAGGAGGAGATGGAGAGAGATAGAGTGTGTAGGAGAAGAGTTGTAGGGGTGACTTACATGTCACTGGCTGGGTTGGGTTTCACCACATTTTCAGCATTTAAACAAGCCTCCATGATTTCATTAAAGCCTGCATTCCCCACATTCTTGGCCAGCTGTGGAGCGCACACACACACACACACACACATGCACACATGTGCACGCACACACACACACACACAAACAAACAAACATTAAAACTGCACAACACCGATCTGATTGTGGTCAACACAACTGGCGTCTTAACACCACGCAATCACGACTGGAAGCGCGTAATACTGGTCGTCCCACAGGCGGTAAATCTCTGCACCAAACAGTGATTAGAAAAGCCAAACAAAATGTCAGCTATTCTGAGTGAGGAGACTTCAAGGAGGATACTTTTTACCTTCCTTCTCCAAGTGTCCCCTCTTTCCCTGTTCTAAACTCACCCTCAGTTCCTTTCCTCCTCTCTTTACTTATTTTGTCCTGCCTGAAAAGTCTCCTACAGATTTATACAGCGACAGACGCCTTAAAAGTTCTTTACCAAGAGCTCAGAGGTACTGAGTACATCCAGAGTGAGTGACTGGATCCTGGAGTAGTGGACGCCCAGCTCCCTGTGGATCCCCGAACATTCAATACAGGTGAGAATACCCAGGTTGGTGGACAGCCAAGTCGGATCTGACACAGAAAGAGGAGAGAATAAAAGTAAATAACACATGAGTGACACACTTTCCTTGGAAATAATTCACTGAAGTAAAGAAGTAATTTCTGCAGCACTTGAGTAAACTCGATGTGTCCTTGTGGGAAGCTGTGGGCTCTGGAAATGTGATATCTGCCTGAAGGACATTTCACTATCTAATGGCACAAAAACGTCAGAGGAAAGTGACAGAGCCAAACTGTGACTAAGTCTGACCTAGATACACCTTACATGTCTGGGTATATGTGTATGTTGTATACATTAGGTTTAAGAATATACATTTACATGTGTATATATATATATATTTATTTGGGAAACATTACTGAGAGACAGATTTGAGTCCTAACAGATCCGGTCTGAAATAATTTCAGCGGTTTATTAACTATAAACATAAACCTTTGCTAACACTTTTCCAAGTGTATAACATACATTTTTAGAAATGTTCCTACCTTCCAGGCATCAAATAATTTGAGTTAATTTATTTCAATCTTGATATTTGCTTTACCTCATCCATTACAGATCACTGGGCTTTACAAATCCAGGAAGTTGGGAAGACGCTAAGGGATGCCCCATGATTTTTAAGTCATTACAGATATAAGAATATTAAGTTATTAAGTTTTTTTAAAATTGTGATTCTTTCCTTCACAGTGTATGTGTCATAAAGGGTTGATAATGAATATAAAAAGTCAGGAATCACACTTAAAAAAGAGCAAAATGTCATTGCATCATGTAGCTATTAGTCTTTTAGTGGATTTACTGTGTTTGCCACTCACTGGGAGCTCCACAGTCACAGCAAACATCATTTCCCGTCATCCTCTTCACTTCTCCGAGGATTGCCTTGGTCAGCTCCTGCACAATGTTGTTCTCGCCGACATGCTGGTCCCCTTTAAAGGCCTGATTCAGTGCCTCCTCCTTACTGTTCTGCAGCACCGAGATCCAGCTAGTGAAGGGAAGAGACGGGACAAGATGGAGAGGGGTGTACAGGAGAAGTGAGTCAGTTGGACATTACCATAATGAAAGAGGACGATGGAAAGGGTGGGACAAGGGGTTGGGAACAGCTGAAGCAGAAAGTTTAAAATGGGAGTGGTGTAAAATGCAGTTAATGTGCAGGAGGTGCTGGGTAAACACAAGGCCAAACGACTAAACCGGTGTGAGGTAGGAAGTGTGTGGAAAAAGTGGTTGGGGTGGTAAACAGGATGCACTTGGCACAAGTCTGAACACACAAATGTGCGTGCGTGCACAAACACACACCACAAACCCACACCACACACACACACACACACACACCACACACACACCACACACACACCACACACACCACACACACACACACACACACACACACACACACACACACACACACACACACACACACAAGGAAAGAACAGGCACTTACATCTGACAGTCCTGGTCATCCTCAGCCTGAAAGTGATAAGTTCTGTCATCTAAAGGAAAAAAAAACAAATACATAAGGAGAGGAGTGAAGTGGTACAGGAAAGGGAGGAAGAGCATTTATAAGAGAGGAGAAGATATGAAGTCAAAGCTTTGAGCGATTCCCCTCCAGAGAAAATGTTAATATCCTACTGTCAGGCCAGGCTGAGGCTGAACTGCTCAACAGAAAACAAAAATCTCTTTTAGCTCTTGTTTCTGTCTTCAGAAATAAGTCAGAGAGTTTACACCACTGTATCCAAGCAACTTAAATCATGTAGTTTCACATTTTCACCTCCCAATCTTTAAGTGATCTTCTCTTCTTAATTACTTTACTTGGGGTCATTAGACACATCTCACAGTCCGACTGGATTTGTCAGTTTATATTCTGTAAAAATGATCTAATCTGCTCTCTACGCATGTGTAGTTAGAACCTCAGATTGGAGAAAAGAAAAGGGAAAAATAAAAAAAATAAAGGAGGGGATCTATGGGGCACCCGCTCAACCAGGTGAGCTATTGGGTGGTACGAGATTTGAGGCCTCCTGCAGCAGCCGGGGGTTCGGTTCCCACCAGGCCCTGTGCTGCATGTCTTCCCTGCTCCCTCTCTTACTTTCACACCAGAAAATAGGAAGATAACTTAAGTGATAAAAAAATGGGAGTAACTTACGTGATATGAGGTCAAAGCTCCTCTTCTCTTCAGGATTGTGTTTCACCTGGCAGGTGAGCAGGTTGAGTTTAGCTGGTGGCCGATTAGCCTGCCAGAGAGAAGGGAGAGTGGAGGAATAGAAATAACATAAATGATTGAGGGTGGTGTGTTTAACCGTATCTGACGGCTGCTGGAGCCAAATGAAACACTTGATAAGCTGCTCGTGTAAGATGAACTATGGTGAGCAAGTTAAATCTTTATATGGGAACAAACTGAGTAAAGTGAGGCTGAGGCAGCGATGTGAGAAGAATTTTAACTCGTGAACTCGGCCTGTGATCGCCGCTGCTCTGCTGTTTATGTATTCATGCCAGTGAGGGGAGAGAAGGCCTGCAGCCAGGACACTGAAACTGATGTGGGTAATGTGGCAAAGGGGAAATGAAGCACAAGTGGAGGTCTGTTCATGTGTTTTACTCAGAGCAACCTCACCGAACTTGTCCCGTCTTCAGCTGTGTTTTCAGAGACGAGAGAGAAGAAGGTGTTAATGTTTGCTCACCGTGCCGTGTGAGATGGTGAGGTATCCGTTCTTCGCCGTGCACTTTCTCTTCTGCCAAACTTTCCTCAACCTGCAACACACCCACACAGCAATCAGATATTTCACATATACAGTGGCAGAGCAAATTACAAAATTCATAGAGGAGACATGTGATAAAATATTTATATTTAACAGGATCATATTAAATGCATTAAAACTAAAATAACAGCCCTGTAATTGTATGCCTCTCCAACCAGTACAGTTTCAGTCTACGTAAAAAAAAATTCCACACTGATATGACGTCACTGTGATCTCTGAACACTTAAATCTAATCAGTTCATCCACAGGTCTGTGTGAATGTTTGGGCCAAATTTGAAAGGATTCCCTGGAAGTGTTCCTGAGATATCACATTCACAAGGCAAATACAATCAAGCACCAACATCTAATCAGTTCCTTGAGTCCAACTGAAAGTTTGAGCCAAATTTGAAGACATTCTCTCGAGGCATTCTTGAGATATCGTGTTCACAAGAATGGGATGTACGGATGGAGTGACACCGGGCTGTCATCAGTTCAGATGCATAAATTCTGCAGGACTGGTTCTCCATTGATACATTGAAAACAGAATAGACATTTTGGTTTTCTGTTTATTGTGAAAATGATCTGCAGATTATTCAATAATGAAAATGATCAGTAGTTGCAGCCTAATTGAATCAAAGCTTTCCCTCCTGTTATGAAGAATCTTAATCTTAATGTTCTCATAACATATTTAAACCTTGTTACTATAGAATCTGGCATCTGATCTTTGTACATGACTTTAAAATACTAACCCATCACTTTTCTTGTATAGGTACCCACTGCGCTCCGTGCCATGCTCTTTGTTACCCTGTGGCTGGTGCAGGCTGTAGGTGGTGCTCTGCCGCACCTGTGAATCCTGGGGGGAAAAAAACACACACACACAAACAGATTATACAAATTAGAGTCGTTACACAAATTAGGAAATTACACAATAAGCAGTTGCTGCATGCAGGATTCGCAAATCCACATGCAAACGTGTGGGAGCCGGTGAAGTGTTAAATGGCTGATGTACCCTCTGCTTCTCCAGCTCCTCTGAGAATTTCGAGGCGAGTATGATCAACAATAGGAAGAGAGTGCTGCTGTGAGCCTGAATGATTTTGTATAAGAGGTCGAGGAGAAGATAGGAAGCGCTTTAATGCCTCTGAACATAAAGCTCCCACTAGCATTTTAGACTCGTTAGTAAACTGAAAGGAGATAAAACCTTCACTAAACTAATTTACATGTTTATTTATCTTGTGAATATACAGGTTTGACTGCAATGTAACAACAGCTGCAACAAAAAAGGAACAAACAGGTCAGGAATTTTGTGTGAGTGATGTCATTTCCTGTTGGGAAACAGAGAGGATGGATTCTGAAGGCCAGCATTGGCAGGACTTTAATGAATTTATTGGGGCACGTCACACAGGCTCACACACACGTCACACACTCACAGACAGACAAAGGGATAATCTCGAAAGAGCAGGACCGTTGCTCGAGATCAAACATTTCTCACCGACACGTCATTTAAACTCAGCAGCAGAACTTAAATAAACAAAAGCACTGAAACATGAACAGAAATGATCAGCTCGTGTAAAATATCATCTAGCACTGTTACTGCAACAACACCAACATGAGCACAGGATGTAAACCACCAGGTTTTTACATGATGTCCACTTACTCTCCTAGACTTGTTTCACAAAAGATGCAGGCAGTGAAAGAGAGAAGAAAACAATTTTCAGGTGAGACCAGGAGCTGCTGCAGCAGTTTGCAGCATATTTAATAATTCGTAATAATTAATAAAATATTAATTCATCAAACGACAGGGTTGGGGTCAGTTAAAAATCTCTTTAATTAATTAAAATTGAAAAACAGCAAATGCATTTATGAAACTAATAATAAATTGGTATTCTCATACATCACACTCTCATTTATGTATGAGAGTGACTGGACCGGAGGAGCCGACCTTTAAGTTAGAGGACAACCTGCTCTACTTCCTGAGCCACAGATGCCCAGATGCGGAGCAGACCCCAAAGCTGTGTGAGTCCTACATAAGTAATAACTGTGTGTGTTTTTTAGAGTGAAAATATGCAAAATTCTTGATGAATTAGTGGCCTGAACTGTTTTTGATGCCTCCAGTCATCACTGAAAGAAGCTGGTTAATAACAAAGTTCAGGATTATAGACATTACAAATAATTTAATTTAAGAAAATCTATTTTAATAGGGATAAATCTAACTTAGATATTTGACTGGCATTTTCTTTGACTTTGAAAAGTCAAAGAGGACCTTCAGCACTGTGTGTTTGTGTGTGCGTATATATTTGTGTGTGTTACCTCTTTCTGCTCCACCTGTAGCGCAGACTTGAGGACGTCTCGCAACTGAGTCAGCTGCTTCCTCTCCTCATCCTGCACCTGCTTTATCTGATATGAAGGAAAAGAAAAAAGGAAAGAAAAGAAACGTGTAAATCAGAGAGGAAAATAAAACGTGAAATTTAAGACATAAGTGTTGCTGAGGTTCTCACTGTGTGCAGATCTGTGGCCAGTTTCTCAATGGAAGGCTTCAGGTTGTCCACAGCTTTCAGACCATCCTGAAAGAAACTGAACAAGAAGCACATCATGTTTTCTCTTGAGAATTTGAATAGAATAAAAAAACCTATTTTGTTGTGATGGGAATCACATTTGTATGTCTTACTTGCACTGTGCATGGAAGTATTTGATGAGGTTCTGCAGCAGGTCCACCCCCTTCTTGATTTTGATCTCATTGACTTTGAGGAGATACTATAAACATATTGAATACAGATACAGTCAGGCAGAGTCAGGCCAAGTTCACTCAGAGGGGAAATGCAACTGGGGCTTCATCTTCAACAGACACATCACTTTCATCTCACGTCTCAACACTTCAAAGTAAAAATTCAAGTGAAGCTTCATTAAAATGAAAAACTGAAAAAGACGTGGACAACAGAAAAATAGCAATTGTAATGAATTCAAGCTTTGTAGAAAATTGGCAAAGTTTGGTAAAACTTTTTGGGAATCTAATTTGTGTGCAGTCATATCCTCAGAACAGGAGTTGCAGTTTTCATTCTATATGGGGCATGTATCAAATTTCTTATTACCTTTTTAGTTGAAAAACAAACTAGAATAGCACTCAGTCTATCACATAAGACTAACAGTCTCCTTAAATTCAATCAAGCCGCATCATTCTCAAAGATATCAGTCGAATTTATTCATCAAGATCACTGCATTTTTTCCTCATACCACACCCCTCCCCAACGTTTCAATAAAATCGGTTCCGCAGTTTTTGTGTAATGATGAAAACATAACCTCTGTGGCGGAGGTAATGATAAAAAATATTTTAGGCAAACCAACCTCACACATCTGCAACTGAAAGAATCTCCTCTCCTTCTCCATCTCCTCAGCGATCTCCGCCCCGCTGATTTCCGTCCTGATCATCCCGTGCTGCCTTGCGTGCTCCTTCTTCTCCTTCTCTATCTTGGTGCTGTCAGGAAGTGACATCATAGGAAATTAAAGAGCACATCCATGACAGCTCCACAAAACGCATATAAAAGTGTGGTATTGTGTCAAATCAGCCCTGTTGTTGTTTGGCCAATAAAGAGAGGGGATCAATGGTTTCACATATAAAATAAGTTAATGGGTAAGAGATGGTTGAACTACCAGTATGGTTTGAACTAACAGGGATTGTTGGTGAAACTAATGTCACCTCTGTTATCACAGTTATAGGATACAGGGCTGATTCTTCACAAAGACCATTTACTCTGCATACAGCATCTCCCACAGGCAGTCAGGAAAACACAGCACACAAAAGGAGGAGAGGCACCAGTCCATGCAAGAAGGGCATTCTTTTTTTTTTTCATATGCTGCTTTAATCACAGCATATTTCCTGTAAAAAGGATGCAGCAGTCTGTTCACTCCCTGTGCGACGGGAGGAGATCGTGTTGGTGACTAAGCTGAAAACTGTTCAGCCTGGTTCATGTGCATCTATAGACAGACGTAACTCACTGATGTCATATTGTGGAAAAGCTGGGAAGTGTGGTGTGACTGCACAAGCCAGCTTTTGATTTAAAATGTTGTGTTTAACTAAGGTACTGAACCATCTAATGAAAACTAAAATACATAAACTTGAAGGACGACTACAACGAGACATGACAGCTTTTGGTTTTTGTCATAAACTTTCCGTTTAGCCTGTGTGAACGTGCGACATTTCAATTTCTCTGGACACTGCTGGCCTTTGTTGGCACATGAACCTTCAGAACTGGCAGCATTACAGCATCATCAGGGCTGCAACTAATAGAGAGACACATGTTAGACTGGCTGACTGGCTGCCGGCCAAACTGACGGTCATTCGGCTGATGATGAGGCCGAGAATCCTTTCACTTTCAGTCCTGTCACTTCAGGAAGGGAGTCAGCACAAAAATACAGGAACTACAATTTGTCTATGTTCTTCCTGCATTTAAATTTAGGAAAATTTGTCTTGATTTAACCAATAAATCAAACATTAAACTCCTTCCTTACTCAACAGCATTTAAAGTGAGATGATCTCCGAATCTGGAGACTAAAATCAAACCCGAGTGTCGGATGCACGAATACCAAAACAGGGAAAATCAGAAATCAATAGCGTGTAAAACAAAATAATTTCATCTCTCTGTGGCTGTGATATGAAAAGAGACTCTTATTGTGTAGTGCCAGTAGACAGCAGAGAGATCACTGATAAAGTAGAGCGACAGCACATGGTAGGTTCGGGTGGTTTTTCCAATCAGGCAAACAGCTGGACTCTATTGACGGTTTCAGTTTTCCATCAATAGAGTCAAATCAAAAGAATAAGTCAGGGCGGAGAGGAACAGTCACAAAGCATCCGGCTGAAATCTCAACGTCAGTACAAAGTCTGCACTGTCCGATCAAAACGGTTTGGAGATGAGAGGCATTATTACCCTTTCAGTAAAGAATGTCCTTTGCAGCTTGTAAAATATATGAAAGTGCTATAAAATGTTGTGTGTTCTCTGCATGCACAATCACAGTGAGGAGGAGGAGGAGGAGGAGAGGCGGCAGTGAGGGCTGGTTATTCACATTATCAGGGATGTGTTGACAGATAATCAGAGGGGGGGTTAGAGAGGGAGAGTTAGTCCAGACAAGTCAGACAGAGACATGACACAAACGGCACATTTCAGTTCAACACATGGCATCACAGATATGGATTAGTTCGGCAAATAGTTTAAACTCCTTCACACGATTTTAACAAATTCACTAAAAGCATCCAATGTCTCGTTACAGAGAAGAGATGGTGGTAAGACACAACATGTTTGGTTTCTTACACTTTAGTTTCGTAGTCCTTCCAGGCTTTGTCAAAAGGCTTTTTTAGATCCTGTGAAAGAAAAACACAAAGACATTTATATTTCAAACAATAGTAAGCAATATACTGCTGAACTGAATAGTTCATTAATAGATAATTTCTCTCTTTTCATAAGACTGAGACCATTAAAATACCGACTGTTATGTCAAATATTGTTCAAAAGATCAAAAATAAACTTTCCATCTCAACTTTTAATACAAAGTGGTCAACAAATATTTAAAAAAACTGAAAGATGAACATGTACAATTCACACTGAGCAAACTCCATCAGGGAGAGAGACCATGTGATGCAACCAAAGGCTCCAGAGCAGCCACCGTGTGGATCGTGGGGGTGAATTTGTTTGGTCAACTTCCAAAGTCAAAGATTGCAAGTTTCAGGTACACAGACTACAGAAGGAAAGACAGGTTCTTGCATGAGAGAGAGAATTATATTGCATAAGTTAAGTAGCAAAACATTTTCTGAAAACAATCCTTAGTTGCAGCCGACCCAATGACACACAATGAAATACAAGAGAGAGAGAAAACAACTAACGCAACACCTGTTTCAGGGTTAAACCCACACATTCACACAGATGACACCATCATGACAATTACAGACTTTACTTTCTCACTAACTAATGAACATAGTTACTGCAAGTGTGCGTATGTTTGCAGGTGTGTTTCCACACACTGTGAATCAGTACGCTGAATCATCCTCCTCCTAGCCGCAGAGTGGCCCACAGCTGTCTGAGCAGGGACCTGGGTGAAGTTCCATGAGCGTGCTGCGATTTCTGGCATCTCAAGTCACAGATGACAGGCAACGCTGATTTCTCATTGTCATGGGCGTGCTTTCAATAGCTGCTCAAGCAAAAGGCTTGATTAAACAACATCTCAACCGCAGCAGCGCTGATTTAACAGCTATTAGGACAAACAAAAGCAGACGTTACTGGGTGCAACTGGCGGTGTCACTCCGTAAGAAAACCCAAACACAATTCAGCAACGTGAATTGCTGACTAATAACAGAGAGACGATGCCAAGAAAATCAGCTCAATTCCTTGCAACTCAAACAGCAATCAAGAAAATGATGTTGCATTTAACTCCACTTTGTAATTAAATCCCCAGAACAACAGTGAGCACCTGCCGAAACATTGCTAACAGGTTTAGCAGAATTCATGTCAAGCTTACTGCACATTTCTGTCTATATATGTAAAACACACACATACACATTTCTGTTCTGCTTTAATGTGAGTGTTAAGAGCTGCAGAGAGGACTGTGATCCCACTGTTGACCTCCGCTTCAAGAGCAGAGGAGTGGCGGGCTCAACCTGTCAGCTCACAGGATCACGGTCTGGTTCGCTGGGCCACGTCAAGGAGCACTCAGCCATTCACTCAACCGGCTCAAGGGGAGAAACCACCAGAGGAAACTGAGCGTAAATACAATAAAAGAAAATGAGCATGCGAAGAGAAAAAAAGGCACAGCGAATGAGGAAGTCGCCAAAAACGAGCTGCGGGTCAAAAACGAAACAGAGAAAAAAAAAAAAAGAGAGGGTGAATGGAAGGAAATGACAGCGCCAGAGAGAGGAGAAAAATGGTAACAATGGCTAAAAATACCAGACACAGGCATCACTGGGCAGGGAAGGGCAGAGCAGAATTGGCCAAAGCACGGGCAGAGCACTCCCTGAGAGAGAGGAGAGCTCTTAGCGCCCTGTCTGAAGGACGGAGGAGGAACAAGAAGGAATGTCATGCCCTTGACAACGAGCTGGATTTGCAAACTTATCACCTCTTACTTCTTTACACACATTACACATTAGAGTCACCTTCTCCCACTACCTGGTCTGCAGCAATGAGGGAGTTCATCTTAGGTCAGAAGTACTCTGGTGGTATCATGTAAATATTCTATCTATTATTACTGCTGTGAAAACCTAGTTCAAAAACCAGAGATGCATCAGATGTTTCAGTCAAAAGCAGAGTATGTAGTATTCAACCAGAGGACAAATGTTCCCCAGTGATCTGCTCTTATCTAAAATCTCGAAAAGCGAGCATGCATGATGTTTACGGGAGTTCACGGCCCACTGAACCACAGAGAGGCAGGACACAGCTGGACTAACATCAGTCCAGAAGCATTATAGCACAGCACCCCCTCCCTCCTCACACCCGTTACTTACACCAACACAGTAGATTCTGCAACAACTACCCAGACTGTGACTGAATAGTGATAAGCTGATATGAGTCATGTTGGGTTAGAAACACAGACTGGTCAATAGCAGCGGATGAGAAGGTCCGCTGGAGGCATGACATCATGCCGGCGTCCACTCTGAAAGTCCGCTGTTAGCAGAACGTCCCGTGGACTCAGCACTTTCCATTTTCCACTGACTGCGAGTATGTGTGTGTGTGTGTTAATCTTCAGCAATAATACATCTGGGTCTTCCAGGGACCCCACCCCTGCCATGTTTTGTGTTTCCCCCTCAGAACTTCTACAGTAATTTCCCTAACACTTAACCTGCTTTTGTGTTCGCTTCACTTCATCAACACTGCACTAAGCATGAAAATTAAATGGCGTGAACTGATGACAACTTAAAAATTACCCCGCTACACACGAACTCCCAAATGGTGCTCTGTGGTAGGACGAGCGTGGAGGTAGATGAGGTGGAAAATGGTGGGTTTTTAAGCTGAGTAACAGCGGTGACAGGCTGCCGGGTAGAAGCCCTCTAATCACACAGCCATTAGCTACTCCTTCCCTCGGGGGTTACTTCAGCGCACTCATTGCCAACGACAAAGCAGACAGAATATTAACAAGTTTTGGGGGAACAACGGCCACTAGAAAGCCTTCAAGTCCTGAGGTAAATCCAATGAAAGGACTGGTGACTATTGTAGCTGCCACCCAGATGCAGTAATTGCTGAGCTTTTCTTAGATAGCAGACTGCCCCATTTACCATACTGATATTCCTGTTTACTGTCTTTTTTAATCACAATCCCAAAAGTATTTTCCAACCTCAGGGTCCCTGCTGCAGCCTTTAGCCTTCATTTTCCATTTGTTTTCAAAAAACTTCATGCATGTGCAAGAATCAATACGTGTACATGGATCTGACATGTAAACATTAGGTTATGTTTGAGTGAGGAATTTTACAGCCTCTGATCCACAAATGCATGTTCTCTTTAAGTATCTGGTTGTTCAACACGTTCATGTGGAATTTCAAACACATACAAAACCCACCTAGCTTTAATGAAACAATATTTAATTAAGTTTTTTTTTTCCATTTTCTTTAAAATCTAGTATTTCTTGACGTTTCAACAGATTTTCCAGATAATTCATGAATCTTGATGGAAAAAAGTCAGACCCCTTTAGACCTGACTTACAAATCATCATACACATTGAATTTACTTTCATTTGTAGATCATAAAACATTTATTTGACAACAGTACTGAGACTCATTTCTCTCCATAGGCTTCCCTGATCTTTTGAATGCGTCTCTCTCTTACGACAACTATACGATACTTCATCATAGTCTCGGTTCTTCTCTCCCTGCAGTCTAAACAGCCCTGTCATGCAGGTCTGGACTTCTTCCTGCTTCCCCATGTTTTACCAGGTACTTCCCCTGGGAGAAGACAGGAGTGAAGGAGCAGGATAATAATAGAGGAGGAGAAACATGATGAAAGGCAAGGGACGAGGGAAAGGCCTTGGGCTGCGGAGGTGAGCAACAGGTTGGGTAGCTGCTAACTAAGACATGAAATAATCTATGATGTCATTTCTCTACTTCCGTCTACGTTTCACTTCTCCTCACACTGACCGTCTGAGGTTGATGGACGTTGCATCAGTGGTGACATTTATAAGAGTGTGCAAATGTGTCTGTTAGTCCTGAGGTACAAAATAGCCAGCAGCTCATTAGCCCCATGTCAGTGGGGTAATGAGAATCATTCAAGGGCTAATGACCAATAAGTGGGTAAGTATTATAGATGTGACCGGCTGCAGAGTGAGGGGGTGGGCGATGGGCACAGGCTGAAGGATACTTGGGAAAGGGAAAGTGGAGTCAAGAGTCAAGAGAAAAGACAAGAGGACGAAGAAAGGAAATATCGTGGAGGAGAAAAAAGCCGAAAGAGTCCAAAAAGAAAACACTGCACTTGAGAGATGAACAAAAGAGCAACAGAAGAGAAAGGACAAAAGAGGACAAACAGTTCAGAGGTCGAGACACTGCCAAGTGGCCGAGGGTCATGGGGACAACTGACCCCTCTATGGCAACCAGCCTCATTAGAGCCCGCTTAATCGCATCATACCTCTGTGAGAGCCACAGCCAATCATGTGCCTCGAGAGTGAAAGGTCACAAAGCGCCACAGACAGTAATGAGTCCTGATTGTATTATACAGAGCTGCAGAGACTGTTGATGAGCGTCTGTCTGGGTTCAGTCCAGTTGGTCGACACACGTGATTGCCTGACTGACTAACCAGTGTGGTGCATTAGTATTAACTATGGGTTTGTGTCAGGGAACTACAGTGTCTGGTCTGATTTGTGATCATTTTTACTTATATAATATAGTTTACACCATTTATAGGCAAAGGTGAAATATTTATTTTGAATTATTGATTAAACTTAAACAATAAGCAGACCTAACAGAGAAAACATCTGATTTTGAGAATGTATCTGTCAGACTGTGGTAAAGTTAAAAATTAAAAAAGGATATGTGTTTCTATTTCGGGTGAAATTGTGGAACAACACCATAATAATTTTAAAATGTGTAATTGTGTTTGGTTTTTGAAAGAATGACTAACAGAGCTATTTTTGAGGGTTACAAACCGAAAAAGATGAGGAGCCATTATGGATACAAATTGCACTTATTCTTGTTGTTCAACCTGATGCTGCTTTCGTAAATAAGTTACGTTGAATGACACTTGACACATCCAATCCTTTGCTGGACACTGCTTCTGTGCTAACACTTTAAGTTAAAAGATTTTAAACATCACTTTAAAATGTAAACAGACAACATGTTGAGCTAACACAGCCTTAAGTCGAACACAACATCCACCATGTTGAGCATCATATAAACAATCAAACATCTTAGCTGACACTGGGATGAACAGAGGGGGATTCTGGCAACTGTTTCATCAGCTGTCGCTCTACTATCTCCTCTACTCAGCTCTCACTTTTAATGCAGCCTCAGGTTGATCAAAGCAGCTCAGTATTAACCTTGTTAATAAGATCAAAGTGAGTCAAGCATAGCTATGATTTTCAAGTAGTTGCATCAAAACCCCCTGAACAAGCAGAAAGACATTGCGGTACTGCTGGTCTCTGCTTTTTAACTTTTTCTTGGGTTCAAGGTTTAACTACTGCCAAAGAGCAGCCTTAATCAATATGCTGGTTTGTTCTATATTGTTTTTTTTACTTCCCTCACAAAGACATTATAGATGAATTATAAGAAAAAAAGGTGATATTACGTCAACAATTATTTCAAATTATTTCAAATTACAAGCCAATTACTTAAATGTAGTACTTATGAGACAGGTCTCACAACATTTAACATATAATGTGACATGTTTGTCGAAAACTGTAATGAATTATCACCTAATTAACATTTTAAGGTTAATGATGATTGAGCACTTGACCAGACAAATCTTAAAAGCACTTCCTGTTCAGTTGCAGAGTAAAACACGACCATGCTGTTTTGTTTTCTTACCCCTTTGACTCCCTTCAGATCTCCTTTCAGCAGGCTGTCCAGAGGAAAGGTGATGATGTTGTTCATGTTTTGGAACTGGAGGAGAGAGGAGACAGAGTTTAAAGGTTAAAATAGAGGATTAGTGTGTTGTTTGTTTGTGTGTGTGTTCGTCTTTGGTGCTCTTTTATTGTCAATAAATGTTGGTGATAAGAGGCTGAATAAAATAAATGAGCTACATATAATGAAATTACGTCAGGAAACCCCATTACCAAAGCAATGGGATAGAAAAGTTTATGATGCTTTGCTAAGTTTCTCTTACACCTTGGATGTTTGCAACAACAACATTTGCATCTTTTTAACAACTAAGAAATTGAATTTTCACACCATTAAGGACAAATAAATGAGAAGATCCATTATGAGACACTGTGAAGGTTACTGCTGAAGTCTGCCTCTGTGTGTAAGGCTGCTATTGTTAAAGCTTTAAAAGATTACATCCAGAGGTTTAGTGCTATTTGTTTAAGCGTTGCAGCACTTATGACAGACGTGCACATGAAGACTATATAATCACTATCCACAAGTATGTTTTAAATCTATTTAGAAAACTGCTATATGTATAAAATGTATTATTATTTTATTGTAGTTGTGTTGAACAAATGACGCCACATTTGAAAAATCCACTCTGGGGAAGAGTTGCAGTGCTGGCAGGAGTCCGTAGCTAAGCAAACCTTCATTTCCAGCAGGAATTGTAGATGCAGCACAAACTGTCCATGTTTAATAGGCTGGCTTTATAATGTGTCTTTGTATATGTGTTATAAATAAAGAAATGGCCAGAAGAGTGAATGACGAATGAATTTTGCTGACTTGTATATGAATTTTAATTGGATTATGCAAAATGCTTTCCTCAGTTGGAGAAATAAAAGAGGGGGCTCATTGTATTCTTATATCTTCACATCCAGGTCAGGCAGCAGCTCTTATTCCCTTAATATAAGGTGCTGAGATGGACTCAGTGTGAGCCCGGGGGCAACAACGGACCTCACATCATGGTGTCAAATATTTTTAATAAAGCTTTGGCCTCCATACAAAAACTGGCTTTAACAGAACAGGATCAGGGTGAATTAGATCCAACCGATATTTGGCTTCTCTGGCTGTGTCAATGGAAACCTAGAGCTACGTCTCGAAGGCTTTACTCAGTGTGTTTGTTAGAGAACACACACAGCGACTCGGGGGGGATTGAGACAAATTGGGAAAGGATGGAAATCTTCCTCCATCCCGGAGGATTTTATCCCTCCCTACTCTATTGACCATAACAACCTATACTTGCACACACTTACACACACAGACAAAGACACACAAAGTACACTCACCAGGTTTTTGAAAAGCGCAGTGAGCTCCTTGGTGAAGACGGAGAACTTGAGGAAGGCTGAACCGAGATCAGGATCATCTCTGTACACACAGTTTTCTCCAAACTTCTCCAGGGCCTGAGTGTACTGCTCCTCATTCTCCACATGGGCTGGAAAAACACACACACACAAACACACACACAATGGTAAGCTTTGACGGGTAGAACCAAGGTCTTTCACTCTCTGATCATTACAAGTCAAAAATCAATCGCTGTGTATTAATAATAAATGGAAACATTTCAAGCGAACAAATATCCACTTTTACGCTGATCCCTTCTTCAATCACCGTTCAGTGAAACTTGATCTTGATTCATACCTCTATGAAATTTCATTCCAAAACAAAAACATTTTTATGCAGTGCAGGAGAAACCGGCAGAAAGGAAAATAGACCTAATGGGTCAGTCAAAGATGTTAATGTAACTTCAAGTCACTAGCTTCACTCAGAGATGAGGAGCGAGCTACAGAGGTCTTCTCAAATCACTTATCTCTACACAAACAGTACTTTTTTTCACATTTTCTTCACACCAAATAGTTGCTGACTCAAGCTACATCACTCAATTTGTCAAACTCTTCAAAGGTCACTTCAGAGCAACAAAAGTCTGAATACAACTTTTCCCTCATGCAGGTGTACACCCTTACTCTTTAATAAACCTAATATTACATTTAATTACCTGTACAAACATTTTCTGACATTAACACTTTTTTATTTCAGGTAAGTTGGGAGTCTCGAGACAAGTCCAGGTGAGGTGAGTTTATTTATACGGCACCATTCAGACAAAGGTAGGTTTATAGTATATTTAAAACTGCTGAGAATCCTGCCTGTTTTCTCAATCATCACCCATAACCAAAGTCTCTGCAGCAGCTGGGAGTGAAACCCCAAAACTAACCGTGACCAAAGTCCCCCAGCGCATTTAAAGTCGGACTAATCTAGAACGAGGTTAGGCCGAGATGATTCCACTTAATACACTTCACGCCAGACTAGACAGCAGCTAATGCCATTGGGACGGTGGTGGAGCGAGGGCCGGAGCACAGGGGACTGTTGCTATGACGACACTCACTGAGAGACGTGACAGAAACGAAGGGGGGTTGTCGATAGGGGGGACGAGGGAGGGACGGAAAAAGGGAAGAGAGAGGTGGGTGGGTGGGGGGGGTGATGCACTTAAAGACTCATGCAGACATCATGAGTCAGGTGTTCTGAAATAAACGCACGCACACACACACACAGGTAAATTGAAGAGCAGCCAGACACAGGATCTCAGATGTGGCAGGTTTATAAATGAGGCCGGATCATGTCTCAGCAGCAGAGATATCCATCATGTTATTAAAAGGGGAAAGCTGAGGGCCTCTGAGTCACTACCTGCAGACCTCCTCACATCAGACAAATCTAATTTAAGCCTCCACACATCAACTGATGCAATAGGTGAGCTGGATGATAAGGCTCCAATGAAACTATGTGCACAAAAACCCTTTAGAATCAGATGCCTAAGATTGCGGATTTAATTTCCCCCTCATCACAACTAGAAATATGAGAAACCAAGTCATTTTATTCTATTAGGAATAAGGAAAACTCACAATTCGAGTTCCCAGAGCCAGCAAATTGCTTATTTTGTCTGAACAAATTCCCAAAATATGAAACTGTCCAAAAAACAAAGTCAAATCACCTTGTTATGATTACATATTACATTCAAAAAAGAGCTTAAACTAATAGTCAATTAATTCAAGCTTCTCAAATAAAAAAATCGAATCTCTTATGAGCTCTGGACAAATGTGATGAACATATTTCACTCATTTCTGACACGTTTCTGCCGTAGCTCTGGTAAACTGTGAGAAAACTGTAATACTCAAATCAGTGAGATGTGTCATATGAGAGATCGGCTTCAATCGTCAAGTGTCAGACACCGACCCTCACCACACCACACACCCATAGTCCACTGTTTACACATCAGCTCCCACTGTTTGGCTGTGGCTTTGCCCGGCTCGGAGCCAACAGGGCGACGGCCTGCTGTTGTTTTTGAAGTGGCACATAAGAGTCCTCAGCTCTGCTTTGCAAGACTGATAAACATCACAACCGCCACCCTGGGCTGATCGGTGGGTTCGTCAATTTGTTCTAACGTGAAACACAACCCACAAGCAGCTTTAAATCTTAAAGGGTTTATATGACATGCTGTGGTAGTTTGTGAGAAACATGGCAGGGAAAGGAAACAGGAACAGGTGATGTCCCATATCATATATTGCACCACAATATCACCACATTTTGAGATAATTCTATGCAAAACCAAACATCATTGCACAACCCTGCTCACTTTGTGTTCATATACAACCCCCGAACCCTTTGAACAGGTGCATATTGTAACCAAGATTATTTTACAAAGCTTAACCTTGTAACTGCTACACCAGCAGAGTCCGACCGGATTCTTAGCTACATTTTAAAAGTAAGATGATCATCTGAGGTAAACCTACATATGACTTATACCAACTTAAAAAGCAGAAAGTCCTGCTGGTTAATTGCTGTCACAGATTTTAAAAAACAATTTGTCTGTAGAGACATTTTGCCCAGATTTGTTTCCTTCAAGGAAATAAAAGTAGCAGAGAAAGAGAGAATGATTCTTGACCTCTGGAAACGATGACCTTGTGTTTACTGGAGGACAGAGACACAATGTTGTTGAACAACACAAATGACCTGCTAATACCCAGTTGTGCAAAACATTCTTGAACGTATCATCCACCCTCTATCTCTCTCACACACACACACTTGTAGAGGCGTCTGCTGGAGATTATCTAACATCCCAAAGGCCTGTTTTGCAACTTCTTCCATCTGACACACACAGTTTAATCACCAGGTAGCAGACTGGTCTCTGCTTCCTCTCTCCGTCTCTCCCACACTCATTCCCTCGCACATGGCTCCATCAGTCCTGGTCAGCCGACACTCCGACACTCACTAAAACAATGTGCAGCCGACCTCAGATCAATTTCATATCTCTCTGCACACTCTGTGAAAACAACTTTGGACTCCGTGTCCACTTAGTAACATGGCTATCGGCAAACAGAGAGAAGGGAGGGTTAGTTTGAGACTGATATCACGGTCATATCTGTTAATGTGAAACTCAGTTCTATAAGTTAAGTATAAAGACAGGAAACAGCAGGAAACTTTTAACCTGGCTCTGTGCAGAGCTTTAACAGCAGAACAACACCTTTGATCCAAATCAAAGAAACAAGAAAGTTATCATTAATTAGAGAGACTTAGTGCTGGTCAGATATTATACAATAATCGTTCATTAATCCTAATTGATGTAACAGTTTGAAATAATCGTGATATTGATTTTTAAGTCATATTGCCCAGCCCTAATGCTAAGCTTAGCTTACAGTCTCCAGGTAGCAGTGCATGGGTAGTGTCAAACTTTTTATTTAACCCTCTGATGGTAAGCAAATAAGCATATTCTCAAAATTGTAACTACTGCTACTTATAACTACTACTAGTTATTAAGAGAGACATTCTTGTGGTATGTGCAGCAGTGAAATGGAGGACATGGTCATTTTGTTTTTTCCTGAAGCAACAAGAGGTGAGTGCAGAATTATTCAGACACTCCATCCAGCTCTCCTGCCTACCAATAGGTGCGATAGCTGGAACACGGTGTTCGCTCGTCTGCCTTGGGTCATTATCTGTTCAGCAGCTTTGCCAGGTCTGTCCTGGCAGCTCTGCTTGATCAGCTCCAGCTTCTTCAGGGGTTTGAGATGCTGCTGCTGGTTTATTCATCAAAACCCTTCTCGCTGACAAACGTGACAGGTTCCTGCAGCAACTCAGGGCTCTCTCACCCTTCCTCACCCACTTCTCTCAACTCACCTGTTTTCCTTCTCTCTGGTATAAGCCATAGACTGTATGCAAAGCAGCAGGTTTTAATTGCTCAGCCTCTCAGTTTCAGACTAACGTGGCAATCTTGTTTAGTGTTCCCCACCATTATAACCAAACCTCCAGCTTCACTATCGCCCGTTCTATCCTCTCCTCCTCCTCCGCTTCCTCTTCATCATTTCCATGTTTCCAAAAATATCCCTGCAGGTTTTGGAGAATGACAGCCAGTGACACTAGAAGATTATTCTCTGTGTATTGATGCAGTCAGCGTCGAGGCTCCCTGTGTGTACCTCATTATTCTGGCTTTATCCCAGCATCCTCTCTGGAGAGCATTAAGACAACTCTGTGCATTCACTCTCTTTCTCAGATGGCAGACATTGTCTTTTAAATAATGCAGCATGAATGTTAACATCCATGTCGCCATACAGTTAATGCCTGTTGTCATTTAAATTTCGTAGTGCAACGTCACTGTATTTAGATTAGGATTTTGGTCGTCATTATGCTCCTTTTCCCTTATATTTGCTCTAAGAACCATAACAGTGTGTTTGCAAGATTCCGCTCTTAAACTACAATTGAACAGCATCTTTGTGCCAAAAATGCCATACATTTTAAACGGCCACATTATTTTATGTGTTGTGAAAATTGACCGTATAGTCTACGTTTTGTGTAGAGTTAACTAGTGCTGTATAGAGACCCCCTTGTTAGACCATATGACATTGGTTGTTGCATTGTATGGTTGTTTTTTTCTGTAAGAAACAAACAATATAATAAACTGTTATCTATTTCCACATTTGACAACCTTGTTTCAGGATACTTGATAAGTATAAGTCTAATATTGACCGTCTTTGTAGCCTTGTATTGGTTTCCACCAGCTCCCGTGGGGATTACCTGGCTCTTTAGCTGCTAAATACTCCGCTACAATTGCCAACTTTGTCTGTGTACTATTTGGTGCAGTGAGGTGCGATGCTGAAAACAACAACTGATGTGATCACAACACTATGAGAGCACTGAAAGTGAAAGAACAGTAGGTAAGAATTCTCTGCCAGTAAGATCAGCAACTATCACATTACACAATTATTTGATCCATTATTAACGGGAGAACATTGATTCATGCACCTTTCGATACACAATATATAAAGTAAATGGTGTAAAATAGCAGACTTCTCTATAGAGGACATATACCGTCATTATTTTAAAATTCATTTTTATGTTTGTATCTTGCTCTGGAGATGCAAGGTAAAACCCGAAGGCTTCGTGAAGTAATCTATGTTAAATACAAAACAGAAGAGACTGGCCAGCTTTGCCATAATAACAGTTGTTAACAAAAAGTGACCCAGGTTACAGTGAGTTTCTCTTGGTAGACCTGTAAATAACAGCTTTCCCTGTGGCTTTTCCACAGACTAAACACTGTTTGTACTGTAAACACTGACTGAAATCTGGACAAGTCTCAGGTTTCAAGGCAAAAAGGCTGTTTTTTCTTCCTCCTGGGTTTTCCTACAGCAGATTATCTTGTTCATAATGAAAACAAAACTCAACTAGCTTTTATTCCCAAACATGTGCATCCTGCTGCACTAAGCACACACATTCAAATGAAGGCTATCTATTGACAATGGTGGTATTCATTTTGGCAGCTGAACAGTGTGAGAAAACCAAACAGGTTAATCTTCTACATACACTATTGAGTCGATACACAAGCAATATCTCACTGAGAGTCTGGCCACTGAGAACTAAAGTGTATGGGACATATGTGTGTGTGTGTGTAAATGCATGTTCAGTAGTGAGGTGAAGTGAGAACACAAGTGTGTGTCCATGCCTCAGCACCCACACACAAACACAGTGGGTGCCCCTCCCCAGCTGTTCCTCTGGGGGTCTGGATCAGGCAGCTGTCCCTCTGGCCTGAACAGAGCCCACTCTGTTCTGAAAAAGACATGCTCAGCACATTGTTCAGAGGTCTCTCTCCCTCTCTCTCTCTCCCTCTCTCAGCGGGGTACTGTCAGGCAGGCCAAACAAAAGACACTGGAAACACCCAACACTGGCAGAGCCAGCCACAATGAGCATGGTAATAACACACAGTCAGACGGAAGCAAAAAAAAAAAAAACTACACTCCCTTCCCCTCTCTTAGAGACGGTAAAAGGCTCTGCAGATGCAATCAATAATTATTTTCATGTTCAATCTATTGTGGGTTAAACTAATAAGGCAGGACTAAATGAAAACACAAACGTTCAGAGACACCACGGATCAATGGGATTTCAGATTGCTTGCTATGTGTAAAAAAAAAAAATTACATATTCTTCATTGTTTTTTTAAAAGCGAAGTGAAAAATATAATATCAAAATAAATGATGTAAAATGTGTAAAATGTATGATTTAAATGGCTAATTTAAACATCAAATGGGCCAACAGCTGGATTGTCATGGGACTGAGCTTGAAGCTGAAGTTTTCTGGCTAAAGTGTGACTGTAAAGACAGGAGGACTCACCCAGACCAGACGTGTAGATGGCTTTCACAGACTTCTTCATCTTGTACAGAACACTGCGGTCCACATCCAGAGCCTGGCCAGACAAACAGAGGGAGACAGGGAGATAAGGTCGTGGATAAAATCATTCAAGCACCAGTTAATAAAATGACTATTGGCCCGATCTGAATATATTTTATTGGTGGTAATGAAGTTAGATGTGTAGGACTGCTGCCTGTACAACGTCAGTGGAGAAAAATAGATAGAAACTGCATCATAGTGTAAAATATTATCAATGAGCATACTCCTGAGTATTTGTGTTCACAGACAGCAACTGTCCACAATAAGAATATACAACCACAGCCAGTGTGTTCGTGTTAAGTACCTCAATGAAGCCAGAAGTTGTTACTTACATTGTCAGTTTGTTGTATCCAGGTTAAATTATTTTCTGTTAGGTTGGAGATTCTATTCTTAAAGTAAGTTGTTTCTAGTTTGTGTTAACAAAGTAATGCTAATTTATTTTTGTTTCTTGTTGTATTTGTCTAATATTCTTTCTGACTCAAGAAAGGCTCAAACCTCAATGCAGAGCTACTTATAAAAAACAGACACCAAAGTCTATTCTTATATGAAAGCAGTCACATCTCAGTGTATTTGTTAACAGTCCAGAAACTGTCAGCAAGAGATTAATTGAACTCTTTTGTAATGATTGAGGTTTAAGTTTGGGTTGTAGCTGAGATACATAATATTGTGTGTTGTTCCTGTTATTTTGTCCACACCCACTATAGGTGCCTGCATGTAGAGGATATAGTTTGTGTGTTTTCTCAATGCTATCTCTCCACTCTGGCTGCATCTAATGCATTATTCAAGGCAAAGCTAAGAATAGACCAGAGCTCCAATGTCATTGTGTTAGTGTGTATGTCTATACATGTGTGTGCTTGTGTGTGTGTTCATCAGTGTAATAGCTTGTAGGACAGGACCAGTGAAAATCTGAGGTCCCTTACATGACGGACAATGATTGTGAGTTGTATATCTGCACAAAAAATTCACACACACACCAACACACCTATGAATAGCCAGTCACACACACAGCCACACACACAGACATGTCTGCATTTATCTCAGACCCACAGAGGAACCAAGACAAACACCAGAAAGTCTAGCACAGACAATGCACCACTTTATCAGCATTGAGTGAGGGTGTCTCTTGAGATCAGGGGGATTTTGGCAAATTAGCTTTTAGGGACTTTATTACATACATCCACCCAACCGGGTCAAAGTCAGACGCCTCTTTCCTCAGCGCTGCTCCCCATCTGAGTGACACATATCAAATCTCCTAGACCCTCTGAAAACAAAAACACACAATGGCTCCCATTCAGCTGCTATATACACACACCAACACTGTACACTTGACCCAGCCTGATGGCAGATGCTGATATAAAGTTAAAAAAAAATACCAATACAGATATATCGGCAGAGAAAACAGCACTGCATCGTTTACTGTGTAAAATGAAATAAATAAATAAATAATTATACTGCATATCAGAACAAACACACACAATCTCTCTCTCCAGCAGAAGATATGATGATAAAACTTATTAAACACATAAATCTGTGCTTTTTTAATATCCAAGCTTTGAGCACACTGCTCAGCACTTATTTTCCCCAGCGTCATATTTCACGCGCCCACGTGACTCACACACACACACACACACACACACACACACACACACACACACACACAGACACACACAGACACACACAGACAGACAGACAGACAGACAGACAGACAGAGAGAGAGAGAGAGAGAGAGAGAAGTGACTTTGAAGGGAGAGTGACAGATAAATGAAGTGTCACAGGAAGCTTTAGAGACACAGTTCTCAGATAAATGACTAAACCTATCACAATGAGCTCCTCTACTATCAGCAGTGGCTCTCAGGGGCCACCTATGACTTGTAATAGGGACACCCAGTCAGCTTGCTGAGGCACAGTTACACGGACTGAACACTCAGTGAAGACAATAAGATTGTCTACATTATGAGGAACGTTCATCTAGATTTGTTTTAATGGATCATTCACGCATGTTCCTCCACCAGCCACTGTCTAATTTTTACTGGAACAGACCTGAAGTAAACAGTGAGTGTAACACAGAAACTACTTGTTCCTCTGTGTTAAAGTAAGACCGTCAGTGCTGTATTTCTAGTTCCTCAGCTTCTGTTACATGACTCATCTGCTGCTGTCCAATTGGTCGTGTCTGGCTCAGTCAGACTCATTGACTGTAGCACAGGCCCCACACAGCTATGTACATGTATACATAACAGGTATCTTAATCACATAGATAAAGAGTGAAAGCAGTAGTTGCTTTACAAAGCCACACTGACATCTCTTGAGGTCTTCACCACTAAACCAATCGACCCACACAGACGTTTAAAAAGGAAACTGGAGATGACAGCCATTTTCTTAGAAAAAAAACCTTCTTTGGTTTGTACATTAAATCTAATTGTTAGTTGTAGTACTGCGAGCAAAAGCAATAAAGGCATTTCTGCTGGTGAGCTCGACAGGAGAGGTGCATTAATTTCCTGTTCATCAGTTTCTCTGCAGAAGCCTATGATTGTAGTGTAGCTGGGCCAAGGCGAGTAAAGATGAATGTAATAAGGCATAAATGTGCCAGTAATTTTCTCAATCCCTTAATTAATCATTTCTGTTTTTCAGAAACAATGTCAGGAAACAGTGAAGCCAGTCTTAATTTCCACAGCTCAAGGTAGTACTGGCTCAACTGGAGTTTTTATTTAAATTATTAGTCGATTATCAAAAAAGTTGCAGATTATAGTTTTGTCGATCAACAAAAGAATAATTTCAACTTCAGCAATCACCCAAACATAAAAATGGAAAATACAGTCAAAACAATGAATAAGTTAAGACACGTTGTGAAATTTTAAAGTTTGATCATATATAAATATTTATAAAAAAATCACTTGCATGCTAATCTCTCTCTAAACTACACCATACGTCAGTGTGTTCGTATTTCAAAACAAGCCTATAAAAGCAGTTGAAACAGCTGCCATTTATTTATTGATGATCTGATGGTGTGTGAACACGTTCGGGCAGAGATGATGCGAGGTCAAAGACGGGTGAGCTACTGAAGTTAAATGAGCAAAGAATCGATTAGACACCAGACACACTAAATCAGCTATAACGTGATGAGCCTTCCTGTTTGTTGTTGTCTGAGCTTTATCATATTCTTGTAGTTAAAGGAAGTATTAGCGCTGAGTTGAATACCTTCATCACTATGTGCCCACAGTGACAACAAAAGACGGCAAATAAAGAAGCAGCACACTGAACAACATGGCTCTCTGGCAGTAGCATGAATGTTTCTATGATGGACAACAAGCCTAACAGATAAAGAGATTTATAGCAATCTGTTCACATTTTTGTAGCATATGTTGCATCATCACAGTCAGATGGCAGCTACTGCCAGTGTTCTCCTAAACAGCTTTACTTTATTAAAGCTTTGAGTACTTAAATTAGAGCTAATTATAATTAAATATGCTTGGTTTAAACCTCATAATATCATGATCAAAAGCAGCTTTGACAACCAAAATGACACACGTCAATGTTCAGAAAATTGTATTGAATACATTTTCATAAAAGACCTGTGTATAGAAGCATTTTTATCATTTTCATTATTTCTTTATATTAATGATATGATTCTAACATACTTCTCTTTGTATTGTCTGTTACTGTTTGTTTTATTCACATTTTAAAATATGTTTCTCCATTATAGATGCAGTTACAATCTCTATTTCTTCTGGGTATGTATGGATGTTTAATTCATTAATTTTATCTAATTACTATTAATCTTAAATTATGTTTCGGTTGTTAAAATTACACCACCCAACAAGTAACAAAAAGTAGCCTGTCACACATTTTACTTTATGTTCTTTTATAGCCCAATCAATGCTGGATTGTTGAGGCTGCTATGATACAAGTACTATATCATTATACTTCAGCTAATATATAATTTTGAAAATTGAACTTGTCAGTCCATATCGTTGGCTCTGTATTTCAGTTTGTTACACCTACACAAATACAGACATATCTCTACAACCAGCTAATGTGGCTGCAAGCATCCAATGCACATTGACTTGGACATAACAGCTCCGACCAGCCCAAAGTCCCTCTCTCTCTCACACACACACACACACAATCACGCTCCAGCAGACACTTTCAATCTACAGAGAGTGGTCTGTCCGGGAACGGGGGAAGACAAGAGAGGGGGACAGCCAGGCGGGGTAATAAACCAGCTGAACACAACAAATGCAAAGCCCTAAATCACTCACACACTCACACACAGGACTCTTAAATCACTTTCACACATTTCCACTGCTCTCCAGGGTTGAGCAGAGTGACTCTACACCAAGCACCAGGCCACCTTTTGTGCGAGCCCTCTTGTTTGCAGCACAGGCCGCTCTAAAATTAGACACTTTTAACCCAAAAAGAAGTATTCACAGCGAGAGGGGAATTCCACTGCTGTGTAGCGCAGGATCAGAGCTAAATCCCCTCACAATAGGCCTGGCCTCTGAGCCTGGAGCTGCTTCACAAGCACACTTCATAAGACATTATTGCGATGTCAGCACTTTTCTTCTCCTAATAGCTGCTCACAGTACAGTGGCTCTTTTCTCCCTCTCTTGCTGGCCCCAGTGGACTGAGCAAGAGGAAGAGCAAAAACACAATTTGAATTGAATTAGTCCTCTTAATGTATGACATCATCATCATCACCATCATCATCATGATTACAATCAGGCACCATCTGCTGCAGCCCCTCTACAGAGGCTATCACAACGCTACTGGGATAGGGAGGTCGTTGCCACGGCGATCTGTTCATTTGTGTTACTGAATTGTAGAGTAACGTGTGTCAGGTTACTGATCTGAAAGTGCAGTGCAGATATCTAATGTGTGTTCAGACGGACAGAGAGGGAAAGAAGATACTGTGATCTTAACTAATGTTGAGGATGTTCAGATGGATTACAGGATGAATTAAAGTTCAGAGACAAGCAAGCGACCATGTCATCAAATTGTTTGGTGTTTCTGAATGAAATGGAACTAATTTAATAGGATGAATAAAATGTGAACCAATAAAAGGAATAAAGAAAAGTAAAGGAGAGTTGATCCTGCAGATTTCCCTCCCTTAGTGTTCACAACCACTTCCTGTTGGCACTTACCACAACTAACTTTGGGAAGGAAAACACAATGTAAAACAGGAAACCAACTCCTGAATGAGTATTTTTGACTGCTGTCATGGCGAAAAAAGCTAAGCTGAGTGAGCACAACGTTCAAATAAAAACACTCAAACCAGATCTAATACGTCCAGTGTGCTTGGCTCAGTATTTGCCAGATTCTTCAAAACCAAAACAAAGAGGGGAAATTTGCAAAGGAGGTTCACACAGTGGTTTCTTTAAAAACAGCAACTGTCCCCAGTCAAACACTGAAGTCCCTTCATACGGCCACAACCGAAGAAGAATGCGAAGCCAATCCTTAATACCAAACAAGGTAAACAACCTTTCAGAGAAAAACAAACAGAGACTATTTTTGGATAATCATACATTGGCATAACAATCCATTCACTGACCATGTAGTAGCACCTCTCCTGTTAAAATGCAGGTGGGATGGATTAGATAACCATGTGACTTTAGGTTACCACTAAGAATATTTCAGTCAATGTTGGAAAAGAGACAAGCTTTATTCGCAAAGCGCCTTCAAAATGCCTGAAATGCGACAAATCCATGATCATGATTCTCCAAACTCGAAACAGTCGTTTTGCAGATTCATGTTTTTAAAATGGTAACGGTGGTAATGGTTCCCTGACCAGGGTGTTTTTGGGGGTAAAAGATTTACCTGGCTCTTTATTAGACCCTGGTCCCTCCAGTGAAAATGCAAAGAGTTCCTACAAAGGATATAGGGTAAAGTTTCTACAGTTAAAACCCACTATAATAAACTTTAATTGAAAAGCAATTTACAAATTGTAGCGATCGACAAACAGACAGAAAAAGGATAGAAACAACAAAACCATAAGAACATATAAAATACATTTAAATTCAAGGTTAAAGATATTCAGTTTACTTTAAAAGGAAAGGAGAGCAGAAAGAAGCGAGGACCACCAGTCTTTTGTTCTTTGTCCTTCACAAATGACAAAATGTCTAAACCATAATCACAAACTTAAATCTCTTTCATTTCTAATTGACAATGGGTCGTTTTAAGTAACTCGTGATTCTTGTATCTAAGCTAGTGTTAAGACAAAAAGAGCTCACTCCTCTCAGTGGGACAGCGAGGGGAGCCAGACGCCACGGGCTACAACAGAAGTGAGTT
Source organism: Paralichthys olivaceus (assembly GCF_024713975.1). Lineage (NCBI taxonomy): Eukaryota > Metazoa > Chordata > Actinopteri > Pleuronectiformes > Paralichthyidae > Paralichthys > Paralichthys olivaceus. Next base: position 14,008,827 of record NC_091104.1, on the reverse strand, counting down.
CAGCTAACAAGCCTGTTTAATCTCAGCGCTCTCTCACATCGTCCTCCGCTGTCTGAAGAAGAAAGACATTCCTGGATGATTGCATGCTGCACTGACTGACAGACAAGGCAGAGACCCAGCCCCATTGTTTCTGCTGACCAGCTATCTGCTGATGACAGCATGTCTGCTTAGCAAGATGCTTTCCCGCTTTTCACAGAGGCCCCTTCACTATGACACACACACACACACATGCACGCACGCACACACACGCGTTCGATTTTAACAATCCAAGAAATCCTCCATGTCTGCAGCATTACTGTTGTCATCACCACACACACAAACACACTTCGGTATTATTTGTTAATCCTCTGAGACCCTTTAAGCCATCCCTCTGCGACAGTCATGTGAGGAAACAATCTGCCACATACGATGAAAAGCAGACAGTAAGAAGGCGGCCGTCTTGGATTTAATCACCCAATTTATTTGGTGCATGTGTGGGTACAGTATCTGTGCAGCTGGCAGCGTGGTGTAATCCATGTTTCATTGAGTTAACAGATGTTACACGATGAAAAACCAACTTTACTCCTCAGAGAGAACTTCTAAGCTCTCGTATAACTTCCACACACTCATAAAAAGCCCTGGTTTTGAAGTGAAAATCGAGGGGAAGATTTGACATCTTGTTATTTCACCACTGTGCCATGGTAAGCCCACAGTGTTTGGAGAAGCAGTACAATGTGAAACCAGATCTCTCACTGAGACAGATGTCATTCGTTTTCCTCTTTTTCGGAAAATGGCAGTGGCATGTTCACAATCAGAGTCCCTCACCATCATCAACATGTGAAAAACTGCTCTGACCACTGGCAGTAAATCAGTACATGATGATGAGGGGTATTTTTCAGTAATGGTTTGGCTGTAGAGGAGTCAGCGTGCTTCAAACATGTTTGTGGAATTGTCCACCAGCAACTAAAACCCATCCTCAGGTTCATCATTTTCATGTGGGTTATAACTAGAAAAAATTCACATGCGCCAATGTTCAGAAAAATCACCACTTTCCTCAAACTGTCCATTGCAGCAGCTCCTTTTCTCCGAATCTGAAAAGGAATGGATACCTGACCTGAGCCTGTCAGGACCTTGCTGTAAGGTCTACTACTTGATTTTTTAAAATGCACATGCCATCACAATGCTTCAACCGGACTATTGACGATGGGAAATTTTCTTTTCACTTGGACTTATGGCTTTTTAACTTTGCAGACTTTTATAACACACTGTTCTCTTAAAGCCTGCCTCCTGACCTCTTCCAACACAGCAGCACGTGGCATCATTTTGGGGTGTTAACAGAGAGGACACATAATACCAGAGTAAAATGGCGTAATGACATGCTAGTATGAAATGTTGATGTACAAAACCACAACTCCTAAATGTCTCCAACAGTTATGCTAGGTCACCTGTAAACAATCTGCGGAGACTTTCCCTGTAGGAAAATAAATTAAACATTGTATCATTCGAAGACGGTCTCGTCCTCCACATTGCGGACACGTCAGCTTTTCTGCAGGTGTGGCATTAACAGCAGCCCCCTCGTCCGGCAGCTCTCAGCCAGACACGGCCACATGTGGCACACGAGAAGGGCACTTCGCTCTGCCTTCACATCCACAGAGAGAAAAGCTGTGGCTCATTCAAAGCATATGTCAAAACTACAGAACAGTCCAGCCCAGCAGGCGTATAAGAGAAGGCAGATACTGAGAGATTTTGAAACCAGTCAATGCAGCCAAAACTACAAACCCACTGTAAGAAAAATCAACCCAAAGTCATCTTTTGAAGTGTTTCATTCACAACTTCTCTGCACGCTGAGTCAGTTAAGTCAATATTTGGATAGAGGTGGGTTCCATTCAGGCTACCACTAACAGGCCATGGCTGCAGGGTTTCTCTGTGCTCTCAGACAGCTGAGATGTGTGTAGTCAGCCTGCCCCGAGGCAGCATGGAAAACTTCAGCATGCAAGTTCATCGCAAGTGTGGGATGGACAGAGGGCATGGGGGAGTGTGCTTATTGCACAAGCTCATTAATACTTGAGCTGATGCACTGTACACTGCACCAGAAAGCTGGGAACGCTGTACGAGGATTGTTAGTGGGAAGATGTATTTTAGCAACATCCACAGAACTACGTTTCAGTTTTAAATGCACGGTACATGTATGTCCGCTGTCCACTAAGTTTTCAAGCCCCTTAAAAACGAAAAAGTTGGGATGTTTAGATGCTTAGAAACAATAGCCTGCATTAAGTTCTTATTGGTTCTTAGCATTCTTATCACAAGTCCACTACCAGTGCTGAATGCAAAACACTGCGGACACTTACTGTCAGTAACAGTTCCTCCTCATTGTCAGTCCAAGAAAAGAAATCCCTGCTCTTACGTTTCATCATTGCAGTTCCTTGCTTTTCTGTAACCAAGCAACCGACTGTATAGACAATCTGCTTATTTCAAAGACAAAGAAATTCTTTGTTAATAAAATAAATTCTAAATTTTGCCAATAAATCTATACAAGGCTTTTTGTAGAGACTTACAAGTAGTGACACATGTCAAGTTAAATCTTAAGAATTTGACTTTTTTCTCAAAATGCATTGTGAAAAAAAATCTTATTCTCCTCATTGTTTTCATTATGCCTGGCCCTAATCTGTAGACACTACAGACCTTTCAATGCAGTTTCTGTTCAGTATTTCCTCATCTCAGCTATCTACAAGCCTTCTGGTATTTTAGCACTGGGACACTTGGTGCTTTACTGCTCCACAGGGAGCACAACAAAGACCACTGTTGGACCAGAGCCTTGACCGCCAGCTGCCAGAATTCACACTGGGATGACAAACATCAGCTGCAATAATTTAAGTGTTAGAAAAAACAAACTTTCATGTTAACCACTGAGGCATTTTCAGGATGTTTTACAAGGTGACAAAACCAGGCAGAACTTTTGTTTCTGTTTAGTTTTCCCAGACTGATCAGTGCCCTGTATTTCTAAAGATCTGGGTTGTGTTTTTTGTGTGTTGTGTAAAAAATCCCACTCTGAAATTGACTGTATTGTTTGTCATTGTTCTTAGCTGAAGATGAGCATTTCTTCACCCAACCTTAAAAAAGCTTAGAAAATGAGGGATTAGTGTGAAATGCACTCAATCAATCTTTGTGTCAGACTCTGAAACAAGATGGATTTCAAAAGAGGCCTAAAGGCACCAAGTTTAAAAACCTGTTCAAATTGCCTCCCCTTTTCTAAGGGGAGTATTTAGTTCAGTTAATAAACTAGCAGGAGGCTGATAAAACCCACATTTAAAGAAGGGGCTGGGAAATAAAGACCAAATGTGCTGCAACTGGAGGGGAAAATCTCCTCAGACTTCACCTAGGAGTCTCTGTTTGACTCTTTTCATGTAGATGTACACAGTCAGTGTCAAGGTACTAGTCCCAGAGGCAAAACGCCCACAACAGTTACCAAAACAGTTTAAGAAATATGATAAGGCTTGAGAGAGAAAGAAAATTATCTGGGAAATACTGCAGTAAAACATTACAGCGAGTGTGACTATTGTGGGCTCAAGAGCACACTTCAGTCGCAAAAGAGTCCCTTTGAACTTCAATGGGAACTTGAAGCATGAAAAGAGTTTTCCTTGACATAAAACCTGCCCCTCCATGAAAGTAGGCGTTTAGACTTCAGGAGAACTCCACCAACAGTAGCAGCAGAGGAAACTTGCTGCATGGGATTTAAATAGGGCTGCATATTGTGCAATATAAAAAGATTTTAGGGATTATCAGATAGTTTGAGGAATTAATACACCATCACATGTAGAGACAAGTAAGCTACATTCAGATGTTTGTCGGTCTAATTCCAGCATCATACAGCTGATCTGTTTTGGCCCAAACTGAGTTACAAACAGGCCTAGAGTCTCCAGGAGGGCTCTGTTAAAACCCCAACAGAGAAGAGGGCCAGGTCTGTTTTCTGAGTGAAAGTGACAACAGGAAAACACAATTGCGAGAATTCACCCCGTGCACCCCACCCTGGCCCCAAGCAGAGCCAAGTGGCCAGGACTACAAATCAGTGAAGGAGTTCATTAATGAAGAGGCAGGGCCTGTCCACGAACAATAGACATCAACAGGAGCTGTCTCAGGCAATCTGGGCCGGGACACTGATGGATGAGAGGAACTTTAAGTTCCCATTTAGCCCCAGTGCCCCCACCGTCCAGCCCCCTAACCTCTGTGTAGGACCGAGAGCAGCCAGTCTCCCCTTTCGCCTCAATCCCCCTCAGCATGTTGGATTGAGCGTTCATGATTTTTGCCCTGACATCCCTCCTTCAAACAAAACAGAATCACCAGGCCTGACAGTGGTAATGGGCTCCACCCAATGGCAATCAATTCACAGCCGTTGCCTAGTACGTGTCCGCACACAAGGACAGACACAAAATTGAGTTAAATATCACATCCTATCAGCCAAAGACCATCAGGGGATTAGAGAGATCATGGTTTGGAATCGATTGGGACAGGACCGCGACCTTCGCCCTGAGTAGATCAACTGGGAGGGCTGCTGCATCATAATGAGGGTCTGGTGAGAGCCTGTTTCAGAATGATAACACAAACACAGAATAACCAGACCCTAGAGGCTGGAGAGACACCTCTCATTTCAAACAAAGATCCTGTGGGAACTACTGCGGTAGCAGCAGACAGATTTGTTTTTGCCAAGGTAAGCATTAATGCACCACTGAATCTTGCACTAGCTCAGCACATACAGTTAGCAACATCAGTACAAATGAGAAGCAAATGCTTGAGCTCCCATGTTGTTTGTTTGGGATCATTACTATAACCCAAAGTAAACTTATGCCTCACATCCCAGAACTCTAACCCCCTGACCTTTCAGTGCTCACCTGTCCGAAAAGACCAACGATAAACACTGTGAAAAATCTGATTAAAAAATAGCATTTTAAAATAAGAATGGCTCAAAACAGAATCTCATCAACATTCTTACATAGAACCAAAGCGATCCTGTTGAGGGTTTAAAAGAATGAATGCAGTTGGCTTTGCTTCAGTGTACTTGGCCTCCTCTGGTGCATTAAATACACTGGAGCAAAGCCAAGGGACAGTGGGGGGACAGCAGATGTAGAGTGAGGGTGACAAGACTTTGTTCAGCCCTGAAATCCCCATTTCAATTATAAGAGGTATTAAGCTTCTTAGGTGGTATACTGAAGACTGGCCAGTGTGGCTGGGGCTTTGGGTTGCTCACTTTGACCAGACTGCACAATTAGGCCATGTGTGTATGAGAGCAGATAGATCTGTCCGTGTGCCTCTAAAGCTATTAGATGCGGATTGTCCCCGCATCGATAATCCTACTGTCTGAGGCCTTGTTAAAACTTTCCTCCAGGCCACCTGTTCCATGAGGGGCAGCTGTTGTTCCCAGCCAGGCCACAGCCGGTCCTCCCAACCGTGCCTGGAATTGGAGGGAGGAATCGGGGCAGAGGAAGGCCAGGACCGTGAACAACTCCAGCGTCAACAGAAGCCGACAGACGGACACTTGGAGAAGAGTTACGAGAGCACACTTGCCTAGATGTTAACGCATCAACCATAAATCATTAGACTTAAAATAAAAGGTGTCAACACCAAGCAGAGGTACAGAAAAAATATATTTTGCTCTGCAATAACTGCAGTGACTGAGCAATGAAGCCAATGAGGTAGGTGGAGATTTAACAAGATATGATTATGTGTTATTACAAGATAAGAGTTGGACTACGGTTAAAGCAATACTCAAAATGAGTGGCCTGAGATTAAGGATGGAGGTGCTATAAAGGGATGAGAGACTAAAGCTGCTCACAGCAGGCAGTCATCAACTGCGTTTTAACACCCACGAGTTCGATGAGAATCTACTTACTACTTCACAAGCCCCATTACCTTGTTAGACACCAACATTGGAAAAGCTACAGACAATCTGTGAGAACCAGACTGTGAGAACCAGCTGGCACTCAGTGCCAACAGTTACCTGTGCATGTCCTGAATAACATCAGCATTCCCAGAGGTAATCCCCGATAATCTCTCAACTAAATCAACCACCAACATGCCTCACCAGGGCATAGCTGGCATACCAGTGAGGAAGACCTCTGCCAGATGAAATAATAGCCTGATGGAAGACTAATGATGCTAGTCTGAGCCCCCCCCCATAAACCCACTCAACACCAGTAATGGCCCATGAAAAGCTGACTTGGCTATAAATAGCTGTTATTCACTGGCTAAAAAGGAATGAACCAGACAAAAGGATATGGGACAGAGGGAGAGGCCTCGTGGGCGAGTTTCCAACACTATAGGGAGCGTATAGACTGTACAGCAGCTCTGTTTTCTCTGTACGGACACAGGTCTACAATGAGTACATGAGTGTTGATGGTTATGTGGGCTCAGAGATATACCCTCTACAATAATGCAAATTATAATTTCTGACAGAGAGCCACAAATAAGATCTCTCCACTGTTATCAATCCAATTTTGACATTATCGACGCACTCAACAAATAAAATAAAAAACAAAAAAAGAATCAAATGTATATAAAAATATAAAGCAATGAAATAGATTAAAAGAAATACAGAAACCTAAAACAATAAAATAAATGAATAAACAGATTAAATAATGCAAGTCAAATATTATTAAAAGCCAAGATAAAGACGTCTGTGTCAGCTGTTCTCAGATCCTCAGGAAGACTGTTCCAAAAGCTTGGAGCTGAAAACCTAAAAGCTGCCTCATCCAAAGTTTCCATCCTGCCCTCTAGAACAGGTTATGTATGCACTTGTTCCTTGTAAAAAAAAAAAAAACATTGTGTAAATACACAGTGCTGGGGGGACAGACGTGCTCATCAAATACAGAACTTGGCTAATGGTCTGGGAAGACACGTGTATTTCTGCAACAAAACCAGGCAGTGTTCAAACCTGTTTTGCCGGCAAGCTTTCTCCACCTGCCGAACGACTTTAAATCACAAAGCAGCCGTTATGTCAGGAAACATATTGTGTCACTGTCTGCTCAACAATAAGCAGCTGACAGGCTGATCAAAGAGCCACGCTGCTGACAATACAAAAGCTAGTCTTGAATGTCAAGTAGTGATGGCTGTTTTGCAGCCACAAGCCCTGATACTCAGCAATCTCCCGCAGTCTACTGTGTGAGTCAGATCCGTTGTCATACCCATTGTATTCAGTCAACCGACACTATGAGAGGGCCGTTGATGTGATACGCCGCAATCCAATAACTGACCCACTCTAGAGAATGAATATACCATCAAAGCTTTAAACGTCCGCCACAGTCGCCCAATGAGCTGGGAGTGCAACACTGTGATATTACACACATTTCATACCTGAGCTGGAAGTGGATGCACTTGAGATTTGTTCAAGGAGACAACGTTATTGATTGCATCATTGCAGGAGTTTCTCTCTGTCTGGCAGGATTCAGTAACTGGGGCATAAAACACTCACAGATGCAAAAATAGAAGACTACAATGTGAGCCAGTTTCTAGCTGCAGACAGACAATGTGTAGATGTCCTGAATTTTCTAGGGTCAAACAAAAGCACGGGGGAGTTTTCACTAAGATCAGCACTTAACACAGAGGTCAGCTCTGCCTTAGGGGCTAATGCTTCCTTTCAAAGGAACTTGTGAGGTCATTATAATTTGAGCACTCTTTGTAAATGTGGTTTCACTCATAACAGTGGGTACATCCATACTAACATGTTCTAGTTTTAAAACTGCTGGCTGTTCCATCCATACTAACACACCTAGAAATGCACATCACGCGACTATTCACACTGGGCATGTGTGTGCCGGTGATTAACAGGAAGTGGATAACACACTTTTCAGTAAATGCAGGTGACTGTGTCAACTTTTCCAAAATATGTAGAATTCTGCATCGCTTTTTCACCATTTCAATGTCACTAAACTAGAAAAGGAAAAACACGTCCAACAACAAATGTAAACCGCTTTTACAAGGTGCCACATTTTCAACTAGTCATAACACACAGTAAAAGCATTCAGAATACCACAACAATAGGCAGATCTAATTCGCCACCTTTATCAAGAGTGGATCATATTATTCTAGAAGTCACCAGTTGTTATATAGTTTATTTTAAATCAAACCTTGGGGAGAAACCAGATAGAGGAAAGAACAAGAGCTCTGGCCTAACCATAACCCTTTCTAGAGGAAAGAATAGGAAGAGAAGTGGTGTTTTACGGGAGCACAAAGGAGGGGGGTCATGACGCAAAGCCTGACATCCTCTTACTGGATAAACAGGTTTTTATTGGTGTGGTTTTAGAAACACAAACACGCACACACATGCACAGAGGCTCAGTGAATAGCCTCTTAATAGCCAGCAGTTTAAAACTGTTAGCCTAATTAAGATTATGTCAGATGCAGTTAAGTTTAGAAAGAAATAATAACACTGCATTGTGCAGCATTTTACATAAAACCTCTGAGTCCCCTCTCCTGTTAATGTGTTTAAAGGCTTCCCATAAACAACCAGACGCAGAGGTCAGTCTTACAGGTCCTCTAAGTAGGTGAGACTGGAAGTGCATCAGCTATTTAAAAAGAGCTCGAATGGGGAATTCAGATCGTTAAATGCAATTTATTTCATACATTTGGACGAAGAAGGTCTTATGAACAGAGAGGGAGATGTACGTCTTTAACAGGATGAGGAATCCCAGAAGCTGCACTCTATGACTTTATATAATTACTTTGTTATTTTAGTTTTATGTTATTTCATATAACTATAACAAGGACTTGAAATCATCTTAACACTTTACAACACAAGGCAGAAATGTCACAGTCTAATCAACATAGTAAATAAGTGTGTAAACTGGTATATAAATGGTTTATGTTTCCAAAACAATACTCTTATGAAGTTCTTGTTCTATTAAAATGTATTTTAATAAATGAATCTGATATATCAGCGTAGGAAATGAATTACTCCCTAATATCTGTGTCTGCCCCCAAAGATCCATATCAGTCTGGCTCTAATTTTATTGGAACAGTATTAAGACAAGAACATCTTTGTAATATGTATCTCCCTTGTTCAACTGAAGAGGAGCTGATGTATTAGACCAAATATACGGTTTTGTGCAAAGAACAGATGTAACTTCACCCTCTTCTAATGCTTTACTGATTGCACTTCCAGAATATGGTGTCAGAATTATAACACACTTGTGAAAATATAACCACATCTTTACAGTAGGGATTATATTTCTAAAAAATATATGAACAAGAAACAACAACCAAAGTCCGTCAGAAAGAAAACTGTCAGCCCCTTATAGACCATCAGAGGTGCCAAGTCAGAAACACAGGGCGTCTTCTGAAATAATACACCAGTCCACTGCAGCATCAGAGAACACAGTGCTGCTTCAATCAGCCCGTCCGAAACTGTCAGTTCAAGGGTACAAACTGAAAGGTGAGTGCTTATTTAACAAACTGCTACTGCGGAGAAAACCAGATCCTCAGCACAATGTTTGAAAACTCAGCAAAATGCTGAAAACAGCTAAATCTGATGTTCTTGTTTTTCGAATGGCTGTACAGTTCACAGATGTGTGATTGTATTTCTCAAGGGTGAAAGAGTCATCCTCCTGATGGTTTCTCAAATTCAAACAGAAAGAGACTGTTTGGTAAACTTGGAAAGATGGAGGCTGCCTGTGTATGTACATATGTAAATGTGTTTTGGGTTGTGTGCTTGTGTTTGGTGACTTTAGGCGGGCCTGGCAGACAATAAGTGGAAGTGTTCCCCCGTTCCACTGCAGCGTTTAATTGGTCAAACAGACACAAAGTGAGTGAGGTCTTGTTGACCAAACAATAAGGGCTTGTGTTCCCTGAGCCTGAGCGTGGGGAGGTCAACGCTACTCTGCGTCTCCAGCAACAACAATTCAGCAGCTTCAAATGCAGCGCGACACTAAAACAAAGCTGCTGAATTGGATCCTCAGTCCAACAGTTCCCCCCTCACAAGCCTGCTATTACAGCTATTTAAAAAGGAGTAAAATCCACACACTTATTTGCTTACTTCCACAGAAAAGCACATTCCACTCTAAGTAGATCTGAAATCATTCCCAACAGCAGAATAACTGCTATTTTTAAAAACAAGGAGCAGCAATGGTTTGAATGAAATGGTGCGTAGCAACATGTCTGACGCCCAAGAGAAGCACCTGTCAGCCTGAGCAGGTGTACGTCTGGCTCACTCCTCCACACAGGCAGGTTAAATATAAAGCCACAACCCTCACTTAGGTGTGGAGGATCAGGGAGCTTAAGGTGACGTTGACACTGAGCCCAGATGTGGATTAACTGAGTCGAACTGGCATTAGACGGCAACGACTTTTCTCCCCTCTGCATATCTTGCATTCAGACATCTGTTTTTACAATTTAAAAAAAGGTGTAAGCCACAAATTTGTCTTGATTCCATCTGAGTGTAACTTTTCCTCATTGGAAGCAGGAAGTTGGGCTTTTTTTTCCCTTCACTTTCCTCACATGTCACCTCCATGTCTACGAGCGGAGCAGAGACACACTAACACACATAACACATCGAGGCAGCTCATGTGGGAAATTCTATTTTTACTGTCAGGCAGGGCGAGGCAGTGCTACACAAAGTAGGGAAACTGTAACAAGGCAGAGAGGGAGGGCTGTCAGGGAACAAAGCGGAAGTGTCCTTCCTCCTGATGACCTGCAAGTTAGAAGAACACAAAGTGCTCTGTGTGTGTGTGTGTGTGTGTGTGTGTGTGTGTGTGTATGTAGAGTAGCTCTGCTGCAGCAAACTGGGGCAAATGCATGTTATTTATCCCACCTTTCAACTGCTGGGATCATCAGTAAGCCAACACACTCTGTATGAATGCAGCAGGAATGTGGTGTGTGTGCAGACGATTGTGCTTTCTTTGTGTGCATATTCTATATTCTATTTACCTTGAATTGTAATGCTGTTTCTTTTTCTCAGTGATTCTCCTCTTTTTATCCATCTTTTGTCAAACATCCTAAAAGAAGGATCCATCCTATGTTCCTCTTCCTTACTCAATATTTGTATTGTCAATATCTCCACCAGCACAAATTCTTTACAGTGACAGATTTGTAGTTGTCCTGGTGGCTTTGACCTTTTGTTATTCTTATGCTCTTGTGTTTGACTGTTTTGTGTGATTTCTATTTATCAATGGAGTATACTGATCTATCTATCTATGGAGTACAGATCTGCCCATCTATCTATGGAGTAAAGATCTATTTATCTATCTATCTATCTTCCAAAATTAAGAATATTGCATTTCCTCATTTAAATGCTACACCATGGTCAACTTCATGATCGAGAGAATATAAGCATATCTGTTGGAAGTGGGGGTCAGGGGCACAACCACATGTCCCCCAGAGTCACTCACCTCCTCCAGGGCAGCCACTGTGTTCCTGCAGTGGGACATCCTGGTGGTGAAGTTGGAGGCAGTGGGCGATTTGTAGTCTTCATTCGTCTCTGCCACAAACTCTGAAACTGTGATTTGGTCCGGCATCATTAATCCCTTAGCTGCTGATAACAAGAAGAAGAAGAAGATGCACTACTTTCTCTGACCCTCTCTCCCTCTCTGGTGTGTAGCTGCAGGACAGAGAAGTTCACAGTAGGAGCAGTAGTGTCTGTGAAGGTCCCCCCGGGTAGTAAACCATCTCTGGGTGTGTGTTTATGTCATTTCCCTCGTTAGCTCCTCACACGGTCCGGTGCTGCACGTTGGCTCCGTGCGCTTCCACAGGGGGATGGAGCTTCTTATCCCTTCCGCCTTTCAGCCCCACTACTCCGGTTTAACACCCGGTCACACGGCTCGTCCACACGGCAGGTGAGAGCGAAGCTTCCGTCTCTCGGTTCTTCTTTTTTTTTCCCCCTGCTAACGTCCAACAGCGCGGGGAGAGCAACTTCTTCTTCCAGCGTCTGAGTCCCGGGGAGACGACAGCGATTCAACGGGAGCGCAACAAAGTGACAAAGGTAGAGGAGGGGAGGCGGTGGACGCGCGGCAGCCAATGGGAGCGGCCGGCTGGTAATTAGAAGCCAATCGCGAGTGGAGGGCGTGGACTCACGGTGCATTCACACGCTCCTCGTAATCGGGATATTTCAAAAAGTCGCCTTTTTACGGTGGCCGACAGAGCTCAACGCACTGAATATGCAGAAAACACACGCAAATAGGGAAAAACGTGCAAACTAAGACATCAACTTCATACATTTGACGACACGCGCGCTGCAACACAACACATGCATGTACAGAAAAGCACTGGCAAAAGTCCCAACACATGCAAATACAGCAACACGCCGCTAATAGTGAAAATAGCAACGGAAATGTTTGCAGGGACCCAGAAATGTTTTGTGAAGTCATTGAAGTCATGGTGAGGGTACATCACAACTAACTACAGCTAGGTTCATCACATTTTTGGGTCCTCTGGAAATGTTTCAGTTTTCGCTATTAGCAGCGCGTTTCTGTATTTTCATGTGTTGTGACTTTATTAGCATATTTTTTTCATGTTGTTTTCTTAATTTGTTTTAGGTCGAGGACAGAGCAAACAAGTTTTCTCAACTACTCTGCTTTCTCCTTAGTATTTTATGTCCATGACCATGATAGAAAATGTCCGTCCAATGCCCAGTAGGGGAAACACTTTGAGGCCTGTCTTTACTTTAACTTTAACTCGTTATGGGCTGTGAAGGTTTCAGCAACAGAAGTGTGTATGCATTATATGATCAATGGCTACTGCAAATAAGTTAACAGCAGTAGGTTTTATAACCTCGCAGTATTGTCCGTATAAAGTTTTAATAGCATAAATGAATATATCTATTAAAAGCACTTTGGGTAGGGAAAAATACAAGACATAGTCTTTAGCCTGTATTAATGGTAATTTACAGATTGCTGCTGTTAAAGAATACATTCAAAGCTAAGACTAACTTTCTGTTGTAGTAATAAGAGAAAAAGCATCAAGTATATTCAACTGGTGTTTCATGCAATTTAAATAATATCTTTGTATCACAAAAACAATACTTAAACAGTAATAGTTCCCACACCCTCCGTATTCTAAGAATCACAATTAGTTTTATTGGTCACTCATTTGGGCACTTGATTACTCAAGTGCAGTCTATGTGTAATATATATTTTCCCGACAGCACTTGAAAGCAACATCTTGATTACAGCACCACTACAGTTTGTTAAGGTGGAGATGTGGAAAAATGCCTCCTCATAAAAACTACTCTGCAATGTAAATTTCATTCTGTGAGACCTTTTTAAAAGACAGCAATTCATTTGACTTTAATAGAATAACATTTAAATATGAAGATGTTTTATCTTCAGAAGTGCAGCAACAAGTTGATATGTGGAAATTGGAAAATACTCCATTATTCACGCTCCTGCTCAAAGAGCTCACCATCTGTATATCCTTGATTCAGAATTCCTTTAATGGATGTGAAGTCAATCAATTAAGGGCTTTCAACTGAACAAACTGCCTCGCTGAGATGTAAAAAAAGGGTTCACAATAATAATGTAATCCAGAAATACAAAATGTAACAAAAAGGGATCCAGGCTTTTGTGTTAAGCCTGAGCAGGATCAGCATTGACGCTGGTAATGAGACCTGATCGTGTGTTATCACAGTGAACCAGATAGAGAGGCTAATTAGACCAGTAATTAACAGAGTACTATAAATGTTGTATCCTCATGTGCTCCAGAGTTTACATGTGAGCAGCTACTACAGACGTCCCTTGTGAGAATATAACATTTTCAATAAGCCACAGCCTAGAATAAAAATGAGAAAATAGAAAAACACTGAAAACATGCTATCATTGGACACTGTCTGAGACTTGTGAAGACTCTCTCCCATGCTTGAATTTTGGTCAACAGGATTTTTAAAAACAACTTCTCCCAGAGCTCTAGTGTTTTTTTTCTTTCTTGTGCTTTGGGATGAAGAATCTGCTGATGTTTCCCAGCTCCTTCAGCCCCGACAGGACGGCTGCTGGTATAAATAGTAACGCAGCGGCCGAGGCAAGAAACCATGGGCAGCTTTTAAATCACAATCTGGGCAGTGTTCACACATTCTTTCAGCTATGCAGCGTCTCCTGGCAAGCTGCTAAATGAAGAGCCCAGGACCCAGGCTGACCCTGAGTGGCGACTCAGGCCTCGACTCCCTTATGAAATGAACACACACACACACACACACACACACACTCACACTCCCGATGAACATCTGCTATCCAGAGACACAGTCAGCGGCTCAGTGAGTGAGGTCAGCAGGACCATGCAACAGCAGCCTCAGTTTTCACAACTGACATGGCTTTATGTTTTCAGCACCATCTGCCTTTCTGAATGCAGGGTTTGAACTTCAAATCATGATAAAACCAAACTAAAATATTCATTTTCAGACATGAACTTAAGAAAAGGTCACAGGTGAAGAATGCAGCAGGAGACAGTCAAAACAACTGGACAATATCTGGAATAGATTTGGTTGCAGTTCAACACCATCTTTGTCGGTGTCTTCTATGTGTATGGCTCTTCCTTTTCATTCTGAAATATTTGTATTCTTTTTATTTTTTTCAGTCATGCATTGTTCTCACATGGTCTCACTTTGACATTTTCTGCACATGTTACTGAAGGGCTGGCAAGAAAAGTTCTGGAAAATGTCCAGAGTGAGAAATTTGTGTTCTCAAATACAGCCCCTCTGGAAAATGTGTGGTGTTCAGACGTCGTTAAGCAGCTTATAGCACCTTTTCCAATGTTAAAACCCCAACATCTGGCTTTTGTCTGCTATGGGAATGGATACAATCAGTATTCACTCCCAGTTCAAATGACTCTGCAGCAGATACAGGTTTGAATTGGCTCTGGCTCTGATTGGCAGCGATGGAAGTGTGACACTTGGGTAAATGTGTTAAATTTGGCAAGGCAGAGAGGTGAGAGAGCTCCTCAGTTTTCAGTGTGTTCTTTTTGTTGAATCAGTTTCAATTTCCCCAAGATGAAGTGCTGCACTGGAATCCAAGGTGCATCGGGTCACTCAGCAGCTACAGGTTGAGAACATAAAATGAACAGTACATTTGTGGAAAAACACAACCAGGCATCTCAATGAGGGACCATGAAAAGGAGGAAACAAGGAAGCACTATTAATGTAAAATGTAGTGTGTCATGAATGTAGCCTTTGAATAAATAATATTCTCCAAATATAATCACCGGAGATTTGACTTTTAAAGCCTTATTTACTGCTCACTCTGAAAAAAAAGGTGCCAAAGCAGCTGCTTTATTAAAGCGAACAGAGGCCTCATTCACCAGCAGAGCCCATCCTCAATATAGACCTAGTTTGCATGCAAACAACTCACAGCCTTGAGGAACAAGTCGGAGTGGAAATTGTCGGCTCTGCTTTGGCTACGGCTGCTGCATTTGAACATTTTGGAGTGATTTAGCGAGACACAAAAGTGAAAACGTCCACACTATTCACTGCCTTTGGTGCACAATGTGTCATTTCCACTTTTATTTAAAAAGCAAAGCTGATCTGGTGATGAACAAACCAAAACCAAATGCAACCAGAACCAGACGGCTGCAGGGAGAACAATCGCCAAAGCAGATGTCACACTGTACACACACACATGCAGAGACACTCTGGGAAAAGCTGTTTGTAATTTGTCATTGTGAATTTCACCAGAAGAGGAAAGCACAGGGTGTGTCAGTCCTCCCATTCTCTGGTCAACACGAGCCACAAACATCCAAAGTGTTTGCAGGAACAGACAACATAGCACAGCAAATACAGGGGGATTGGGGGGGTTGGAGTACTGGAGTCACTTTTTCCTAATTGCTCTGCCATGACATCATGATTGTGGAACAGGTGGGATAACCTCACAGTCCAGCGTCCTGTGTTTCACATAAGAGGAATGAAAGACGTCTTTGTTCAAAGTCGTTTGCAACTGATTCTAACCGTCCAAATTTTCCGGCACATAGGTAAATGAAACGGGGCCGAGCTCGAGTCCTGAAACACTGAGATGTGGAGGAAGTTCTCTCAGCGTCTCCCCGATCACAGAGCACATCACTGACTAAAGACTGCATTCAAAGAAGAGCTTGCTACACAAATGAGTTGGCTGCATGAGCTGAACAAGCTGTGCCCAGTGATCCTGAGTGAGAGCTTGCACACGCTGGGATTCCTAATGGGAGAGGGAGGAAGAGAAGGGCTCTGGGGGGGGGGGGGGGGACTCAGACGAGGGCAGTGAATTGTAACCAACCTGGATCTTTTCTCCCAGAGATGAAGCTCAGTAATGAATTCAGGGGAAGTGTGGACTAGTGGATTCTATATGAATGGAAGCTCTGTGCAGGCATGTTCCTATTCACAGAGAACATTGATGCAAAATCTTTCACAATTCTATGTTGTAACCTTTTTTGCTGCAGAAATAAAGTTTTGTTTTTGTCTATTTACATTATTTGGGCCATTTAAAGAGCAGAAATCAGACATTTGGGGAATAAAGTCATAATTTTATGAGAATAAAGTTGTAATTTTAGGCTGTATATGAATATCAGAGGTTATAAAGAGGAATGTGGATCTTCTTGTTAAGTTCTAATTTTGTATAAGTTTCCAAAGTAACAAAATACTTTACACATAATCACAGCATTGTCATAAATATCAGGACTTTGAAAAGACTGTGCAAGAAACTTTAGAGGAAGAATCTATAGAAAGATCCACATGGACTTGGAGGAAATGCCTCTTCTGGAGGAGGAAATGTTTAGTGGTGGTCAAATAGTTACATCAGGGTTTTTTTCTCAGGACACAATGAGATTTTGGATCAAGAAAGCAAGCATGAATTCTTCTGCCAGGTTATATCCTAAAATATTTTTTTCTTTTTATTAATAGGACACTGTTTATTCCTGTAATATTATGACCTTTTTTTCCTCATTAAATTATGACTTAATTTATGTAATTGTAGATTTAGTTTCTCATTAGATATCGACAAAATTCTTCATTCATCATCTCCATTGTGGTTTATCATAATTGATGACTTTTTTAAATTATAATTTATCTTTCTCCAATATGGCCCTAAGGCTCCTTGGTGTCATACAGTGCTTTATCTTTGACACAGGAGAAAATGTCACTAAGGTCAAAGGTCACCATTGGAGGCAATTGGTGGAGATTAAAAAAATCTCCTGTCCTATGTGGCAGATTGTAATATATGATCGGTATGCCTCATTGTATGATTGATTTTTTTTGTGGAGCAACAAATAAGGCAGGAGATTTTACTTTTCCAGCCCTGAGCACAGGGTTTTTCCATTAACGTCCAAATCTGAGCACGGCCACACACTTCAACCAGGAAAATGCTCCGGCTTGCGGTCTCCATTTAACCTTGCCACCTTGAAGGACACCCAAGAAATAATGTTCGGTGAAATAATTGCCTGACATTTTTAGCCAGCACCCACCACACACACACACCCATCTAAGGGCTGACTCCGAGGAGCTGGGGGTTTGCAGCTGCTTCACTATCATCATTAGGAGCAAGTGGCTTTTACAGTAATTATTGCTCCTCTTAGGATTTGGCCCCATGAGCCTGAACATATCGAGTGTCCCTGTTCTTCATTATATACTGACAGGCAGCTTGTCAACCAGCCCCATCCTTCCTCGGTTTCCTAGTTACCATAACTTGAAGTGTTTAATCATGCATCTCACTTCCAGGTTTCCACTCTGCCTCCCCTGGAGAAAGATCTCTGCACCGCTGTTTATCTTGCGTTCTGCAGCAAAACAAGCTCTGGCTTTATCTCACCATGTTATTCAGTGTCCCCCTGAGAGCGTGAGGATGAGGACAGCGCCAGTGAACTCTCACCAGCCCCTGAACTAATAAAAAGTCAGTGGTGGTGAATTCTCCCTCTGTCTGTGCTGATCATCTCCTCTGGGCCCCAAGCAATGTAAACCACAGGATATTAATTGTTAAACCACAGGACAAACACACACACGATTATGATCTCAAAAATCTTAGCAATGCATCCCCAGTGTCCCTTTGTTGGAAATATAACACTGTTCATAACACTAGATTAAAAATTACATTACATTATCTTCATTTGACAGATTATTCAGTCCAAAGCAACATATAATAGAAGCATTCAAACTCAATGTTATTCCCTCACCTATACCATCATTTTTGTATTATCCTGCTAACAAACAAACTGACAAAGAAAAAACATATCCTCCTTGTCAGACGTAATACAGCCAAATACAGGCAAATCAAAAGCACTGACTACAATTTACTGTATACCTTACTGTATCTACTCTGTAAATCAATGTCACATAAGGTCAATGCAAATATAAAACACAGCATCATCTTTTCATTACATCTGTTCATTGGTTCCTGCAAATCATTTATTCCAGGGCTTCATGGAGGACAAAAGACATCAAGCTCAACAGTCATGACCAACAGTGACATGCAAGAGACTGATATTCTCCCTCCTTCATTTAAATTTACAGCCATACACATAAATATATAGAGCATAGATTCAATGGTACTTCATTTGCTCCCAAGGCATTCCCAGTAGCTCTGAGAGAGCCCAGTCTGCCTCTTGAAGCTGTATCTCCCCGGCTCATCCACATTACTTCAATTTAACCCAGAGGAAACATTTAACCAGACTTTATGTTCTGACGGAATCTGCACCGTGAATCCAAATCAGCCTCACTGACAGTCCTGTAAACTCCCGGAGCGACTGCTGTCTCGGTGCCGACTCCCAGAGCTGTGTTGCATCTGTTCAGACTCCACAACTGATGAGTTGAAAGCCTCTCAAGCTTTTGAACTAGAGTGAGGGAATCGTGGTGGGAGACGATAGAGGATGAAAGTGTACCTTCAGGGTGTTTGCTTTTCTTCTCTGTGTGGGACTGACGTCACAATCTTGTATCCAGATTCTCAAGAGTGTGATAAAGGAGGCGAGGCTACAGTATGATGCTCCTCAGGAAAAGAATAATGTGGAGGAAGCCTTGTGTGTGCAATGAATCTGCTGGAACCCTCCTGGGAATGCTAATGGAGACGAAGTGAGTTCAGACCATGTAACTCAGTGATTGTATCTGTCTCAGCCAGAGTGAGTAGGTCAGACAGAACAGTGTGTAGAGTGGAAACCCCTCATCCATTATCCGTTGTAAAGAGAAGAGAGGAGCTCATTATGGAAAACCTGTCCTCCAGTGAACGATATAGCAGCAGTAAAGGAAAGATGATGAATGTAAGAGAGAAATGGAGGATTGTCATCCTTTCTGCATCAGATCAATACTCAAGCCAACAGGAACATTTTTCATCTGCCACAATTTGGTTATTACAAACTGTCCATGATGGATCATTTAATTACCTCCACCAATGAGGTCATGTCTCCGTATGTGCTTTAGCAAAAATTACTGAAGCGGTTTCCATGAAATTGACCCAAAGAAGAACCCTTTAAATTTTGGTGCAGATTCAGATCAAGAATTTTTTTTCTCAGGAAATCACTAATGGATCGTAATGAAAACACTCTAGCATTTTAGGGTTCTTAAAGGTTCGTTTTTCTATAAACTCCACTCTGGAGGTCTTCACACTGATATCCCAATGTTGAGAATTGTCAGCAAGCAGGAGCATATTGATCAGGTTACACAATTTATTGATTGGAAAATATGGAGTTGGTCTCGAGCAACATCTCAGTGATTCCTGCAGGTTGTATTGCTGAGCTATTTTCAGTTCTGATCCTAATGTGCTCCCAGACAGTTCCCTCTGGAGAACCAGTGAAAGGGCCGACACACTAACTAAGCTGCGTCTGCAGGCATCAGTCCAACAAGATGGAGAGGTAGAGAGTGGAGATGGAAATACATTGGAACAGAAGAAACATTAGGATTGTAGTGGACTAGTCCAGTGGGGTCTGACACCAGACACTTCCTGTCTGATCTGTAAAGAGAAACGCTCCATGTCCCTGGAGGAGCACAGAACATGAACTTCTGACTATATAAGGAGCTTATGTACTTTGTCACCACAATACAGATCAGCTGCACAGCCTGGCCTGTAAATAAATATCAGTCACATGGAGATGGGGTGGACTTTGTGAAGAGAGGGGGAACAAGGAAACAAGAAAATGACCAAGGAGGCTGAAAGCAGAGATTATCACACACGTGCACACTTGTGAGTTCCCTGGTCTTCATTATGAATGAGTGGGAACCTCCAGTGACTCCTACAGCCTTTTACATAGATTAGAGGCTTTGTGTCTCCCTCCTCTTTCTCTCCGTCTCTTCTCTGCCCTCTAAAGCCGACCTCTATGGGCGGAGTATCAGTCTGTGAGAAAGGCAGCGAGGAAAGGGGCTGGTGTTGCCATGACGATGCCAACCCAACCAACTGTGTGCGTCCTCCTGACTGAAGTTTAAACGTGGAACAAAACAAGACAAAGCAAAAACGTGTTTGAGTGGAGTGACATGAATGCACTGGATCTCTGTGCGGCTGTCTGCTTGTGTCACACTCCCTCCTCCTTTGTGTAGTTATGAATGATTAATGGTGATTTGTATAAGAGCTGGAGTAAGTGAAGCACACGTTGTCCACTGAAGACGAGACAAGAGACTTCAAGAGCTCAGCACATATGCAAATCTAGTTCTTAATAATACGAGTATTTCTGTGATTTCACACACTTTAAATAAAAAACCATATGTGATGAATGAAATGTAAAGGCAATTATTTTTTAGGTGATAAACATCCTGATTCTTTCAAGATTCTTCTTATGTAAGACACTCTGGCTTGAAATGTGTCTCTGCTGTTTTCTGTAACATTCGTTTAAATCTTTTTGCTTTGAAAATGATGCGCAGCCTCAAAAGACCAGTGTTTGTTAAATAATGTATAAGGCCCATCTCTTACATGGCAGGTACACACAATATATAACAAGAAAAAATAATCAGACATTTTTATTCATAAACACTTTCAATAACACTTTACATACAGGTTGAGGTCGAACTAGTTTAATCCTTAGGACAATATTTATTATTGAGACATGTTCAACACCTATGTCCACTCATGCTTATTTAACACTATTCAATTGAATTAAACCCATGTAATTCATTACTAATTCATATTTAAGGTGTTCAATGCGTTGCCCCGCTGCAGCTCTTCAAATGATCATCTAATTATTGTGCTCTGAGTTCCATTTCCTCCTCTCTCCCCCTCTTCCTTTACTTCTGCTCAGATGTAAGTATCCAGCTTTGATGTGATAAGTGGAACCTGTCCACCAGGGCGCCTGAAGGTCTTCACTGTTTATTGCTCCACTGCCTCAGTTCCTCATCCTCCCTTAATTCTTCCTCGCAAACGTCGCCCTTTCTCTGTGGGCAAAGATATATGAGACGTCACATATGTTATGCTGTATATCTTTTTAAGTCCACTGCCAAGTCTAGTCTTTATAAGGTGAGAGGTATATGCATTGAGTCCTTTTGAAATTGAATTCAGATTTATTTGCGTCAAATGGTTGCGTCAAATTCACACCACAGTGAGTGGTGTGAATATTTCTGTCTTGATTCATTCACTTCCTATTATTGGTTTTCCATTCTTGCACTAGACACGTTTGAAGGCTTTGTTATGATTCTGGAATTCTGAATGAACAAAAGTAGAAAAACGTCAGTCCAGCCAGATGGACTGTTGTTGTGATTGAGTGCTGCTCTCTACTGGCTACTGTGGGTGGGTGCAAATCACTTCCCTGCTTCAGTCATTCAGAAAGAAAGAAATCAAGAAACAAAGAAATTTCATGGAAAACCCGTTGAATCTACATAATTCAAAGCTTGATGACTTGAGAATATGATGTAAAATTCTTCTGTGAAAATCTTTGTATTTGAAGTATATACTTCATTGTATTTAAAGAAGTTAAAAGTAAAATTCATTTACGTAGGATGCTGGGAATCGCTATAACCAGTAGGTGGTGCTAATAGACAGTGGAGCCTAAAAAGGAAGTCTGCTGCAAGTTTCACTTCCAGTCATTGCATTACTCCAGCAGCCACTCCTGAACTGATTGACCCAGTGGTTGTTTGCATATCTGACCTTTATCCTGCAATCGCACCAACTTCGTTTTCATTCCTTGCCCAGTGAACAATTTTTTCAGGTCTAACTTCAAAGTCATTCTTACCTTTGACCTTAAGATGCCTTCTGTACATTGCAACTTTATGGCAGTTGTGGCCCAATCCCAAAGTGAAATTGATCTATTGGCAGAAATTGAATGTAGAATTATCCTCATGATGTTTTTACTAGTTTGTCTCATCTAAATTGTATAAATTGTAGTTTTCTTTACCCCAGAAAAGGCCCTTTATATTTAAGGGAGTCCTCTCTACGGAGGCAGCCATCTTTTTACAGTAGTCTAGCCTGAACAAACTAAACACCTTTTGAGTTTTTATGACAACTGAAGTCTGCCACAGGTTCTTTTACATTTTACATGTTTGGAAGGGGAGGGTGAGGTGAGGGGTGTTCAGCTGCAACATGCAAATTCAACACTAGATTCTACACTGAACCTTTAAGTGTAGCAGTGTAGCTACAGACCGGTCAGAGTGTGCTTACTGACCTTAGCTCTCTGCCAATGCCAAACAATTGGCACGTAAGCATTAGAACTGGACCACAGAGCAATGTAAGGTGGCCAAGTTGCACAACTTTCCATCATGTGGACGGCCTGGTGCATGTGCGTTGTTTACCTGGGGAAGAGGTTGCAGCAGGACATGACCAGCTATGTGTAAAGAAAGCATTTCACTTTGACGCTCAGGGCTGCCAACAATCTAAACACTGTTGCAGACATCACGCCCCTTCATGGCAACGATTCTTCAGTATTTACAATTGCTGCTCTGCACTTTGCACTTTTCCTTATTGCATTATCATTATAGCACCTCGATAACATACCTCAACATTTGATTACACTCTGGCACACTGTGATTTATTTATTTTTTTCTTATACAACTTATAGATCCATTGTCTGTCTGTATATGTTGTTTCCATTGTTGTTGTTTGTTTGCATTATTTGTTGTATATGTTGTGTGTTATATATTACTTGCACATTTGGAGTATGGGGAAACGCAGTTTCAATACTCTGTAACTACCTGTTCCATTGTTTGGTTGACAATAAACTTCACTAAGACTAAGACTAAGTATCTTCATCTAGGGTCTAACATGCCCTGCTACACTGCAGAAAATGTTGAGACAGAGTTCAAGGCACTCTTAATACCTTAAATCTCAATCTAATCGAGAATCAGCGGAATAAGACGGGACAACAAATCAGATTTTGGAGGCTCCACCTCGCTACTTCGAGAATGCGATGCTGACGTCTTGGTACCTGATGCTACAGCACACCTTCAGAGGTCTTGTGGAGTCTATGCTTGGATGGGTCAGGAGCTATTAAGGCAACCTGAGGTGCAGCCTTTCCAGAACTAGGTGGGTGGTTTTGCTCGTCCAATTGTTGTCAAGAACAAGTAGTGATATAGTATGTGCCCAGACAGCTTTAAATTTCAATTCACTGTTGAGTGTACATTGTGTCATATGCAAGATTTAAAAATGTGACATGTATCATACTGTTAAATATAATCCTAAAGGGTGAGTACCACATTGTTGTACAGTGCTTGAACGCATGTGAGTGTGGGATGCTGTTCACATGGGAGATGCATCACTGTCTCGTTTCCTACTCGCTTCCTTTTCCCCCCTTACGTCACACTCTCCTTCACGTGTGAAATGCTACAAATGCTTGAGGGCTGGGAGCAGAGGGTCCACATGAATCATCAGCTCAGGCCCAGTTCGATTTGCTGTACAATCTGTAAATCAAGCTTCACCCCGCCCCCTGGTTACATTTGGTAAAACACGATTGGCTGGTGGCTTTCACTTTCCCTTCGCGATAGGTCAAAAATAGATGGTTATTACGGAGGGGTGGGTCATCTCTCCACCCACACTTACACCATTTTTTTAATGTCGACAAAGGAGCACTGCTGTCAAGATAGTTCACCACCTACTCTACTGTAATTGTAACCTTTGTGTCGGTCGCATGTGTCGTAAAATGATTAGTGTAACCACATTATAAATCGCTATGCAGCACAGTGCTGTAACCATGTGCCTGATGGTGTTAGCTGTATCCACTGCGGATCTGAAAACCTTGTTGTTCACAAGTGCCCCCAACTAAGCTCTTTTACAAGGTCTTACATATTGTATTGTATTACTTTACACAGTTTTGTCGACTTTATTTGTATTATTTCCTACAGGTTCTTCTTTTTTTTAAATTTGTTTATGTTATTTATTTATTTGATAGGGACAGAGCATGTTAATGGACATCAGTTTAAATAACACTACATGTAAACATGCCAGATTCTGGTAGGAATGCTTATTTACATCCGGGGAAAAGGTTTACAAACAAAAACAAACGAAACAAGCAAAGACATAGAGACGAGTTAAAGAGAACTAAACACAGCCTCCAATGAGAATGTGATCAGAAGCGGTCCCAGTTCTGGTTAGCGAAGGATCTTAAGGGTGAGATATATATCATTGCAAGGCTGCTAGCTTACATTTAATGTGGCTTCACTTTTATCTCTTTTAATCTTTTTACCACTTTCATTTTTCTCCGTTTAATCATTTATTTTGCTTGAAAATAGTTTCAAACTGTGCTTTCTAGTGTGCACAAAATGAAAAAAAAATCACCTTCTGTGACTTCAGAGGCTCCATAGATTTCCTTCAGATTTGAAATTATTTTCAGATTTACCTTTAGCCTCAGTTTACCCTCGGGTTCGGCTTTTAACATTATTGTGATAAAAAAAACGCTGAATCACCTGATGACCACATGGTACAACTGAAGATTATTATTTCATTATAACAACCAGTCTGACAGAGCTTAAACACGATGGTTACACAACTCTCTCTCTCCTCTCTCCTCTTTTCCTCCCATCTCTACTCTCTTCCCCCTGCCCCACACTGTTCTGGTTCTAGAGGTTTCATTTAGTTCTTCTAGAGTTTCTCTCTCAACAGTCGCTGCTCATTGAGGGAACTGTTGGGTTCCTCTATAATATTTAAGGTCTAGACTTTAATATGGAATGATTTGGCGCAGTTTGTTTAGATAGGTGTTTTACAAATAAAGTTTTTATTCTCATTTTAATTTTGTCTCTGTGTTGTTTTTTTAAATATCCCTGAGCAGCACTTGGAATCTACCTCTGTGTATGTGATGTACATTAAAAATAAAACTGCCTAAAATCGTAAAAACACCTAAAAAAAATGGAAGTGTAGCTAAACGAAATGTTGGCAAGTCGTATGCTAACACGTGTGTTCTGTTAAGCTAGCTAAAATACAAATGCGCGCACATTTGTGAGGTGCTAGCATCGACGTGCAGCTAAAACACGACCAACGAAACAGGCGAAACAGGAAGTGGTTGGTAGCACCTATCCTCCCCTTTGCACTCTTTGTCGGTGGGGTTCTGTGGATTACAAGCGTCCAGCCCGTCGCAGCAGCAGCAGCAGCGGATCTACCAGTGGCTGCGGGGAGGGAAGAAGAACCGGAGGAAGGAGACAACAGAGGATTTTTTTCTAACGGAT
Organism: Paralichthys olivaceus; assembly: GCF_024713975.1. Taxonomy (NCBI): domain Eukaryota; kingdom Metazoa; phylum Chordata; class Actinopteri; order Pleuronectiformes; family Paralichthyidae; genus Paralichthys; species Paralichthys olivaceus. The sequence continues at coordinate 13,983,368 of NC_091104.1, read as the reverse complement.
CCTCACCGAGCATGGCGACCCAAACGACAGAATCATGCACCGGATCCACTCTGCTGCAGCCCATCAGCGAGATCATCAATCTCCCCGTCGACCAGGTAAGGGGTATTTTTTGGGTGGAGGGTCGGGGTGGGGGGGTGATGGTGGATGAAATAGCGATTCACGACCCGCCCGAGTGGAAAACGTACTTTAAAAACAGCGCAGTTAGCGTTAGCGTACGTGCAGATGTAGCAGAGGTTGATGATGCGCACCGCTGCTCTTCTTCACCCCCCCACAAAAAAAACGCTGTCTTCAGGCTGCGGATTTACAGACAACGACTGCACACACACACACACACACACACACACACACACACACACACACACACACACACACACACACACACACACACACACACACACACACAGACACACACACACACACACACACATAAAAAAAATCACTGTCGTTGTTTCGCTATCACACATCAGCTCAGGGCTACGAGCACAGCTAATGTCTGTACCCTTCGATGATGGCCACACAGTCCAATCCAGTGGTGGCCCACACTGGAGACTCCCCTCAGAGATCACTGGATCTGCAGTCCACCCAGTTTAATCTGGATTAACTAGTTACATTTCATTTAACATTCACTCAGCCATAGAACAGAGTGGAACATTTAGGCCTCAGGGAACAATGTGATGCTATTGCAACTGTTTTCTTACAGCTGAGCGAAATAAGATCGAGTTGCTGTACAAGAGAATTCAACGGTAATATGGTTTATAAAAAACCACAGAGCTAGAGCCAATCATCCTGATTTCGTTGATGTGTTATCATGAGGTTAATCTCATGATTTGTATGGATCTCAGTTTCCTTTATCATATTTATATAATCAGGTTTCCATGTTTCATCTATTAAAATATTTAGATGTGAATCCTGAACTGCATCAAGACCAAGAGAACTCCTCATAATAAATCTACAAAGCCAACGTAATCAAAAACCTTATTCAACAACCAACAAGATTGATAATAAAGACTACAGAGTATAAATTAATTCATGTCTTTTTGGTGAGGGCAGAGAACAAACTATAACAGTTTAAGACCACATGGAATAATACATCAGGCCGAGAAGAAAGTCTAAAAACATGGAGTTTGTTGTGTTCTTTCACATGACTGCTCATCTGTAATCACAGTGCACCATCTCAGTCGGTTGTAAAACAGGTTGGGTAGATTATGTTGGAGTGGTCCACCTTAAATAATGGGATGGATATCGGGGTAATATTAGTTTAGAGAAGGGCAATCCAGTGCGAGGTGTACAAGCTTCGTATAAGTTCATGCTGTCAGTTTCGTATCAAACCACGCCCATCATTACACATAAGCACATATGTAAAGATGTCCATAGCTCCTGAACTACAGATAGCCTGTGGTTGTGTGTGGAAGTGTTTGCTCATGCTGGCATGAGTGGATGTCTCAGGGTTTGTTAGACAGGCTTCTTTCGGAGCCCAGATCTCCCCTTACCCACACACCAGTTTCTTTGCTTTTCCCTCCATCGCCTCAACTGTTGACGCTGTGATTTGCTGAAGTGCTGCTGTGGCTGGAGTGAGGAAAAGTTAGAAATATCCCATGTTAACCGAAGTGGTTTCCTTCAAACTACATTGTGATTTTAGTGTTTTTACACGTTGGAGGATGACATTTCCCCCTGAGTTACTGGTCCAATGAATAGAGTGCTCTGCTAGCCACCAGGTTACAGATATTGTTTTGGTTGTAAGAACACCAGCCAATGTTCTGTTCCATCAGAGCACAATGTAATATCAAATTATTAAATCATTTTTTCTTCTTATTCTAATCCCCCCCCCCCATATCAGTATCAGGAGAATCAACTGTTGTCATCTTTATTCTTTTGTTATCAGTATGGGGTCCCATACAGATGAGCCAGTTTCCTCCTACTGCAAAGTACTTTTACATGCAAGCCACAAGCTCATGACTCACTTTATTTTCAGGCTGGACCCAAGCAAAGCCTTGTTGTGATTATAAAGGAGCACACGGGGGGGGTGTCTCTATCCTCAGCTGAGACATCATAAAGAATTCATTTTTGAAATCATATCAACAAGTGGGAGTGGTCCATGACATTTGTAAGATATGATTAGATTCTTATATATCCACCCTTATTACACATGATACATTATTTTTTACATACTTGACTTCTTCATAAGCAGATCTTGACCTCGGTTACCGAGCCATGTGACGTCACTCCTTTTCTTGTTTTAGTTCAAACATAGAGAGAGCTTCAACCCTGCCTGCATGTGCAGACTGGAGGGCTTCATTATAAAATCTCTCCACCCTCTGATTGGAATGTTGCATTGCAAGAACACCCTGTTTTTTTTAGGACAAATGATTCTCTGAACTTGGAAAGGAGTTCAAGTCTATTTGAACTCTGCCTGAGATTTAGATCGGTGCAGTTTAGTGACTAGCTACATTCCTAAATCTAATAATTTTCTTGACATTGGGACCATACTTATCAGTTATAACAATATATCAAAGTTTATCTCATTTGGTAGTTTCAAGTCCTTTGCCTCAGTGCCATAACAGTACAGCAGTCAGTGAAAGTCTAGCAACCACTCTGGAGGAAGTGAGAAGTCACCATCTCTGTCATGTATTTGTTTATGGGGTTCGACTCTTGGAGTTCTACACCTGTGGCTGTGCTTAGTTGTTCCTCTCTATTTGAATGAATACCTGCTGAGTATGTGGTAATTGCACAACACAAATAGGATGGGTAAACCTGACTTATCATAGCCAACGCTACTTATTTGACAAGTTGTCACCCATTGTGACAATGCGGTTTGTTAGCTTCCCGCCAACTGGGTGCTCTGATGTGCCAGGGCTGCTATCAGCGTAACGTAAATCAATACAGCCACTCAGATACAGTATGATCTGTGTGCACAGCAGACACTGTTTTTTATGAAGCTGTTGTATGTATGTTGTTAGGGCGGTAACCCACGGGAGAGACAGGCCTCTGCGCCGGCCTGTGTCAGAGCTATAATGGGAGCTGTGAAATCTGAACTGACACTATGCTCCTGCCTCTCTCTGCTTTCCTTTCTTTTTCTATGACACACTGCTCAGTCTCTTCCCTGTAACACACTGGAGCTACTTTGAATAAAGGCCCACTCTGGTCCAGGAGCTTTGAGCACTGTTCTCCTGCTTGTCACCAACCCTGTGGCATGAGGGTCATGACAGTGTTCATTCAGAAAACCCGAAATATTTAGCTTCGTTGGACTTTAAAGTTCCATAATGCTTGAGTCCAAAAACTGCATACTTGATTTCAAGTGTCCATTTCTGTCACGATGTTAAGACCACTTTCTCTTTCTGTTCACTGTTTTTAACTGCAGGTGTCACATACTGCTGTATCTCAGTCCCTTTAGGTGTTAGCACATATGCATTTGATACTATTAAGCAGAGCTGCCTTGTAGATTAGCACTTTCACAGGCAACGTGAAACCAAACCCGGTCCAGTCTCTGGTGCATTCCAGTATCTCACCAGTATGTTTTCCCATTCAGGCATCATTTGGGGGCCATGGCATCATAAAGTACATTATCCAGAAGAAAATGAAAAAGAAAAAATGCCACAAACCATAGCACTGTTAGTACTAAGGTTTGAGAGCAACCTTGGAATTGTGTGGGTCCTGGTTTATCCACCTGAAATGCCTTCATTTAGAGCCTATCTTCCCTTTTTTGACCTTGAAACTATTGCTTCCCCTGAAAAGAGGACTTTAGTAACTTGCTTGCTGCAGCTGTTTCAACATGCAGCAGCTGTGCTCGTGGTGCATCTCTCTGCTGGCTCTCTCACATATACACAACATACAATGAACCCTCACAACCTTCTGTTTGTTTGTTTATCCCTTCATTGTCTTGCATCAATATATTCCAGAGTTTTTGTGCTCGTATGTAGAACCAAGAGCGGCCAGTGTTCATAGTTTGATGTAGTCTAAAACAAAGAGGGGTTGATTACGTGACTCATACACTCCCCATAACACTGTCAATTCAGCATGCACCTTTTGACCACTCAATGTTTTCATCTGGGTCTGCAGACTGCCTCTTTGTTAGCAAGCTCCACCTGAGAACATAGCGTTATTGATCTTTTTTAACTTATACTGCAAGGCTTCTTTGTTGGTAGGGTTATTCTGATGACATAATTCCAAAAGGTTCATATTTGGTATTCATGTAAGTGTGGATGTTGGGTGATATTTTCAGTGGCAGCAGTGTGTTTAGAAAAGGAGCCTGCTTCTACAGTATGTGGGTCAAATGTAGCTTGGACATCTATTGTTTCATGGTGGCAAGAATTTGGTACTTGAGTGAACTGCTACGAGCTCATTTCTACCTGTACATACAGAGACGTTGTAGCAGGGGGATGATATATTGCTCTCTCCTGTGTGACATGGTGAAATGGCAAAACAAAAGAAGCTGTCTTTCCAGATGAATGACTCTCACCTCAGAAGACAGAATCATAATAATTCAAATAGCTATGTTAATAATGAGTCTAATATGCAGCCAACATTTCAGTGAACCTACAGTGTTTGATATAAAGATGCAGCCCCGTATGTACCAGCTCGCCGTGCAGAGGTGGAGCTGCCATGGTCATGAAAGGCCGGCTATACTGGCCCGGCTGTACAATCAGTCTTCTGTTTATGTGACATATTGGATTGCAGTTTGTCACAGTCAACAGCCACATCTTTTATCATGATAACAAGCCGTCTTTTGTTGTTGCTGTTGCGTTTCCCACCAGGCTATTGTACCGTGGGCCCGTGAGCTCAAATGGTGCTGAGGGTTTGACTCTCGCCTTTTATCCACTGACGGTTCATCGCTATCAGTGATACAAGTCGGACACTGTCATTCAATGAATGGGAAGGTGAAAATCAGGTGCTCCGCCTCACTCACTTAAGACGTGCACTGAATTATGGACATTGCTCAGGATATTTTCAAGGGTAGAATAGTAAAATACCGGTAAAATGTCAGAGTGAGTTCATGTGAGAATAAAGCTGGAAAATGTTGGAAAATCACAGCGAGCGTGTGTTGATGTTGTTTCTACTGGTGATGGACGCAAAACTGAAAAAGACAAAAACAATCCAAATATCATCCCATGATGAAAGTGAGGGGCCATACATGTAGAACGAAGATTTCGTCTTGGAAGATCCAAGAGCTTTTGGTGATGAGGGTTGATGCTGATGTTGCCCAGGCATCACCGCTCACCTGAAGGCTCTGGACGTTTTCCTGTTGTTGTGAAGCTGTCTGACCCAAACAATGTCCTGCTGCTTTCTTCATATGGGGAAAACTAAATGTCTGGACCCAATCTTCTGGAGCAGCTTTATACCCAGATTTACACTCAGTAGGTTTAATTCTTATGAGCATCTTTACCTTAAGAATTTCATGTTGGCTTCCCTCCAACGCCTCCCGCTGCTGACTGAGTCCCCCAGAGCCTTCAGCACGGGGCCACTGGTCGTACTTTTAAGCCCATGAGTGTCGTCAAATTTTTTTTTACCTCCCCCTTGTCTTTAATTGGCCGCCGTCTGGGGAGTCTTATCCCTCCAATTGATTTCTTTCCCCATGGCTCTGTATAATGGAGTGCTGCTGGCTGCTGCCATTAATATGGTGCTCAGTCAACAACCCAGGCATGTGTGATTCCTCCTGGGGAATATGGAAAGACTTGGGTGTGTTGTTAACATTACTGGGTGGTTGACTACCCAGTAATACACAAGCAGACAGTTCCTTATGATGGAGGCTTAGACTTTATGATCATGTGTCTCAGCTGGAAGAGTAAAATGTAATCCAGAGGAGTAGAGGAATGGACCCTGTGACCGTACAACTGTCAGGCTTCCTCTGTTCCTCTATTTATCTCTGACAGTGTTACTCGCTGTGGGTCATGTTTCCTACAAAAAGCACCAGTGTGGGATGGAGAAAGATAATCCGTATTGATCTGATGATGGCTTATAATTGAATAAGATTACTTTGTGTGTTCTCTACATTTTCAAAGACGTTTTTTTTGCAGTTTGATCTAATTTGAGTTTATGAATTTTGCCAGAGTGAACCTGTTAGATCACATTCACCATGCTTTTGTCCTGTATTGATTGAGTTATTGTATTACGGTGGCTGACTGTAGATAGGTAGGGAAATCTGTGCATCTGTCATTCCTCTTCACTCTGAAGTACTCGCTGTTGCCATGAAAGTGGATGTCCACATGACTCAGCCTCATAACTCTTTAGTTCCGTTGGTAATGGTGCAGTGTCATGAGGGCAAACTTGGTTTCTGTGCTTAATAAGCCTCCACTCTTCTCTTTCGCTCGGAGGACCAGTTGGTTTGGCTAACAAGCGAGACTGACTTTGAAGATATACCTCCCGTTATATCAGCATATATCTAGTAGATATGTTTTCTTTCTTTCTTGCTGAGTTTCATGTTGTCTTTCCTTCTGTCTGTCCATCCGCCCATCACTAGTGACATCATCAAAACAAAAAAATACATTTTAGGAGAAAATAAATTAATAGATTTTTTGAGCTCTTTGAGAGAAGACTTTATCTGATGCCTCTTTTGGACAAGTCAGGAGTAAACACAAACTTTTGTGGCACTGCAGTTTGTAAGATACCTTGCAATGCATTATTCCAGTCCTATGATGGCCAGTTACTTCAGTGGTGCTGATTTGCATATGCTTTTATTTTTAATTTTGAAATCACCACAAAACAAAGTTGTTTCACTTTCTGTTCTGTTTGATTTGTGTGATATAGCAATAGATGAAAAAAATCCAACATTATATGATTTTGGAACAGTGCTCCGACAATCAATAAACTGTATTTTGTAATATGTTTACCAACATCAGTAAATTACGTAGCAGACATTAAATGGGGCATGAAGCGCCTTTCTTGATGTTGTCAGTTGTATCTGAGCAGTTTCATAGTTTCAGTTTCATAACAAACACAGAACCTTCACTCAGCCAGACAATGTCAGTTACTTAACATGCAGAAGTAACTTTTTAAAAACTTGACAGATAAGACAACCTTTTGTGTGCGTTTTGAGGTTTTAAGTGGACTTTTATTGTGAATTGGAAAGTTTGTATAAAGCCTCCACTCTCAACTGTCAATGACACTTATTGGTCATTTGAGTACTTGACTGCAGATTCTTGCCGAAGTGTAAAGCTGCTTTTAAAGATCTGTAGTTTCACCCTCTGAAAACCATTGAAGAATTTTGCATATACTATGGTGCTGTATCATAGCAACTGAGTGCCTCCTTTTTCATCTAGACGGAGGTTGCATGCTATGAATGTTCTGTTTCTTCTCCTGCCATTTTTTCTTTACTCATAAACTATTGTTGAAGAGTTGTCGGTCTAATAACATGAGCATACATGAACTGACAATTTAACTGAAATCTTGGTGCTGTTAAGTTTATTTGTCATGAATAGTTGACTAACCTGATCTGGCAGGTTTGTATTGTTGAGGATTAAGGCTTCTGGAACAATAAGGGCCCCTATTGTTTGTTCTTCACTGTTTGTTTAAGGGAGCTTTCACACCTTCCATCAGACTTTGCAGATTAGTCTGAACCAAAATAGCAGGTGTGAAAGGTGCCTCGGAAAAACAGACCAAAATTCAGTCTGACCAAAAGAGTCGTTCTTGGTCAGGATCAATCTGATCCATGGTTTATTTTGTTTACACTGTGAAATGACTTTTTATAGTTGGGGCAGATGTGACTCCCATGAGAAATGCTTGCAGTCCTCACCTCTGACGATATATTGTTTGAAAGACGAGGACAAACTGTTATTGAGTAGGGCTTGGCAATTAACCGAAAATGTATCGAAACTGATATTTATAACCTCTGAGGGACTTAATCTTGATCGATCTTAATTTGGTTAATACTCTCTCTAATACGTGCATTCCCACTGATCTACACTCACGTTACACGTCAACAATAAACATCAACACTAATCAGAAGTTACTAGGACATTAACAGACCTTGAAGTTTACTTTGTGTTTATTTGATTCACTCTAGTGTTTATGACACATGTATTTAAACACATTGAAAAAACATTTTGCATGCAGTTCACCTGCCACACAACATTTACATGCAGGCAATTCTTCATCTCAGGGAGGCTCAGTCTTCATTAATAATTTTAGTTGCCTCTGGGTTTAGACTGGAGAGCGACAGTAATGGCGGTCCAACAGAGACAGGACAAAATGTTCTGCGATGATACATTTCCATTTTTATGTAAGCAGCTGTAGTCTTTTTTTATTTTGAAGTCTGTTGAATGATCACACGTGGCAACATGCCCCCCCCCATTGAACTTCAGTCTTTATACCTTCCATGTTGAGGACCTACAGCTGTGGCCCCATGTTCAGACAACATGAGGGTGGTGGTCTTGATTAGCAGATATTCTGCATGAGGAACTGAGTAAACCCAGCAGGCTATCATATGTATATGTATGTATATATATATATATATATGTATGTTATGGCATGCCGTTCAGGAAATTAAACCTTTGAATATATTGAATGAAGTCTGAATATATGGAATGAAACTTGACTGACGTCAGACTTCACCGCAGTGCCTGCGACCATCTTGTGTAACGTGTGGATGCTTTAGCTTAAAGTGAGTGACAATGAGTTAGTCCGCTCACAATCTCGTTGCAGCAATATTAAACTATGAGGACATCAGTAACACACTGGCGAATGCGTGTACGGGCCAAAAACCCCCTGATACCCCGCCCAATGCCGTTCAACTGACAAGGAAGTTCGCTCCCTATTTAATCCTGGCAGACCTACTACAACAGGCAGCTGTTTATCAGGCCAACCTCAGCATCACTTCAACCTCACAGGAGTGCCCGACTACACCCCGTGTACAATCTCCACCCGTACATAAGAGAGGGCCCAAGACACTGTATGGTTAGCTTGATACAGTTTTCAGGTGATTTAATGAAGGTAAAACACAGTGAATGGCCGTGCGTAATGGCACTTCGCTCTGACGCGGGACTTCTCCGGCACTGGCGAAGCTGCTGTCATTCAGCAATTGGAACATATATTCAACAGTGAATGAACCAAGCAATAGCCCAAAGTAAAGTAAAGCATGATATTCACTGTTGTGAGTGAAAGGGATATCAGACATCTAAACTGAGATACAAATTCAACTTCAAAAATTGGAGAGTGAATACATACCCAAACAAAAAAACATTCAAATAGTTAGTGCGGCTCGAAGCTGGTGAGACATGAAAGAAACGTGTCCGGCAATGATTCCCATCCACCCACACAGAGAGAGGATCTGCAGAGTCAGAAAATTCCCAAATCCAGATGTGCACAGCTTGTCGAAGAAGACGTGAGGCTGTAATCGCTGCGCAACATTCTTCTGTTAAGTACAGTATAAAGAGTTTGAATACTTATTTCAATGGGATATTTAAGTTTTTCCTTTACAAAAATGTGGTTCTCACCTTCAAATTATTGGGTATTGACATGAGGAGTAGTTGAATTTTAAGTTTAAACATAAGGCTGCAACAGGAAAGTGAAGGTGTCTGAACACTATAAATTTAAATATACATCATATGGCTGGCCGTTGTTTGCAAGGACTTGTATGTTTTCAGTGGAGCAGCAAGCAAAGCTCTGTGGGAAAAACAAAGAGCCAATAGAAGAATGTAAAGAAAGAAGGAACCTTCAGAGACTGACTCAAAGCTACACTTAAAAAAAAAAATGTCTGTCTCCCTCTTCCTCCTTCTTTGTTCCTGTTCGTTCATGCACTGCCATAGACAGACACGGACATAACCCAAGGTCACTCATCACTGTGTAATTGCATCCCGACTCTGATAACATTACCTCATTATTATGCTTTCTCATCGAACACTGGCATGACTGCTCAGAACAGAGTTGACGTTTCTGAACAAAAGCAGCCCATATAATCTCGCCTTGTGGGGAATGGCTCATTGTTTGGCTATTTTTAGCCAGTCTGACCGTAGAGCTGACTGGTATCTGTGGATCAGCTCAGAAAGGAGTGCGGCCTGCTGCACACACTCCTGTGCGTGTGTGTCGGTGCATGTCTCCTTTGGGCTGCTTATATCCCGCCTTGGTACTTCTCTCATGATTTCCAGCATCAACACAGCCACCACTGCAGCCTTGAGGATTATAGTAAATCTATTGTTGCCTCCACGTACACTGGAAACAGTGCGACCAACCAATCATGTAAAGATGTTCCCTTTACACGCGCACACACACGTTTGTCTCAAGGAGTTCGGATGAATTGTGCCACATTTGATTAAGTAGTCATGACATCGCCTGTGTCTTTTTTATCTGGCTGTGCGTGCGTGTGCGTGTGCTTGGTTTGCATGTGGGAAAACACTGGCAGACCTCCCTCTCATTTCCCTGTGAATGGGGTTGAATGGCAGAGGATGACGAAGCATTATTCCTGGAGCTTTTCTTAATGCACTCCCTCCATGTTTCTGATTGAAAGCTAAATGTATTGCTTCATCGACAGTCTACATTCTCATCTTTTGCATCTACAGTCCTCTGCACATTTCCTATTTTTGTGAGAATTGTTGCACTCAGTTTTTCACTTCCATGTTGCACATCTTGCATACAGCTTTCTATTTGTCCAACCCTGTACTTTCTTCAAAATGCAACTAGAAATCTACCTCTAAGCTTGGTGGTGCCTTCAGTGGAGCAGCTCCCATATTTGATGTCTCGTAGGTCCAGATCTAGTTGCACAAGAAAGGTTAAAGCCTCATGCTTCAACAAGAAAATGCCATACTGCAAAGGTCAGATTGTAATTTAAAGATTGTTCTCAGCATAGTGTGAATACATATTGGATTATTCAGATGAAGATCTACTTAGTTTCTTAAAGCCAGCCCTATAACATTTGAAAATACTCTCATCATAAGCTGTTAATCCTCTGTGGGAACTGACTCCTCTCCAGCTCTCACCTGACATGACAACTGCTGACAGCAGGGTGTTCTGTGTTGTTGTTGTAGACGCTACAGAGGATCCAGGATATATGTGTAAGATACAGTATGCATTCATATTTATTTAGAACTCAGACTGTGGCACTAGTTGAGTTTAACTTTTGGCTGCTAATTCCCTTCCTCTGCACTGGCAGCGGTGCTGTGAATCTGCATGAGTCACTGTCGACTACAGCTGATGGAAACGGGAATGTGCAGAACTGGGGCCATAGCGTCACATAAGCTGTAAGGGTGGAGGAATGAGGGGGTGGGGGGTAGTTGTGACTTAATGACATGGAAAAAAGGGTTTTATGCTAATGACTGTCTAAATTTATCTCCCACTCTATGCGTTGACACAAACGAACAGATGCAGGCACACACGCACAGACAGGAAGCCACCAGCCGGTTCGGCTAACGCTTTGATAGGGAAACGTATTTTAGTCTCTCTGGGCTAAACAATGACAGTGCACACAGGGAGGGGGTAGAGGTGAGTGAGTGAATGGGGGGGGGGGGGGGGATGGATGCTGCCCTGGCTATTTGAAGGAGTAAAAGTCATTACCTAAGCAAAGATCTTCCCATGGGAAAGGTGTCCTGCACCTGCACCTGCAACAAGCCAGTTTTGTTGAGATCTATATCTGCCTTTCCCTGCATATTCCTGAATCATACACATACTTACACAAATGGCCAAATGAAGGCTAGAAAGTACAGAGTACTTGGGATGATCCTGACTCTTTATTCAGAGACACCATGAGGATGACATTTGTTTTTTTTTTCAATACTAGCTTTTGGGGTTGATTTCTCTGAATTTTGCTAGAGATCGTCCTATGAGGATAAATGAGTTATTCTGGAAAAAAACTTGTCCTGGAGCAAGAAATAAATCTGATCAGTCTGTTCCCTCACTATCAATAACGTCTTCACAACCTCTTGCCTGTCAGCAGGTCCTCTCCCGCTGATGAGATAGACTGAAAAACAAGCGGGGGGGGGAAGGAGAGAATTTATAGTCAAATCATGATTGTTGTTGTAAAACCATGATTGCCAGAGACAGACAATAAAAATATGGAATGTGGTGTGAGAATTGACACGAACAGGAACAGTGCTCTCCTCCGGAGGGTCGTGATGTTTTTCTACCTCGCACATACACTGACACACCGTATTTCTCTCAGTAATGAGCTTCAGGAAGCTGGCTTATCTCCGTCTTCCACTGCATCCACAACCACTTCCTCCCTCCCCCTCGGCTTCATTGCGTCTGCCAGTCTGCGTGTCAGTCTATAATGTAGCTCGCTTCTAAAAGCCGAGCTAAGCCCTGTGCCACAGCTACCAGGAGAAACTCCCTGACAGCTCATTGCCCTTAAGCGCTAATCGCTCACGGGTGCCTGCTACCCATCAAAACATCTGCATACATGTTGCACTCCCTGTGTCTCCCTGATCCCATCACACTATAACAATATGTGATTGATCTGCCAAGACACTATCCTCCTGTACTGAGATAAAGGGGGGAGTTAAAAAGGTGTCTATGGGTATGTTCTTGCCAAGCCTTTTTGGGGTGGCTTTATTTGAGCTTTTGGCAGAAAATAACAAATATAATAGCGGTAGGGTTTGTTAACACAGCTGAGGAGCAAGAAAAGACAAGGGAAAAAAGAAAAGAATGACAATAAAGGTACATGATTTAGCCAAAAAATGTTGGAAGCCCCAGATTGAAGCCAAATTGGTGGCAGTCTGCCCCCCCCCCCTCAACTCCTCTGACTAGGACTTGACGAACTTGGCATAACAATCTGGATGAAAGTTTAAACAACCCCAACTGTCCAAGTTTCGTTTCCATCCCTTGTATTCTACTTATAACATAGTTTCATGGTTTGAACCACTGTCGCACATTTTTAAGTTTCATTCATTAACTATATCTTTGAGTGGCTTTTATTTTTTCACTGTGCCCCTTTTAGTCTCTTGCAAACCGTTCTGTAGCAGAGATATTCAACCTTACACTCCAAAACAAACAATACCGGTGGAGTACCCCAGGACAAGGTTGGCTGCAGAATGAATCAATAATGGAGAGGGTGATCCATGCATTATGAATAAAGAAACCATCACACCCTGGCACAGGAGCTCGTCTAATGCAAAATGTTTATTTAGTAAACTACTTCCAACTCCGGCAACGGGCTGAAAGAAAACACATTTAACCTTGTCTGTATAACAATGAGTGTTATTGTCTCTTTTGTTTTTTCATGCAGTGCATTATCTAGCATCTTGTGTTACCATACATTCTCTGTAGGATGCAGCGTGCACCCTGGAGGCATCAGTGGTTAATACATTTCTTTGCACTCATGTGGAAGGCATCTGTGATGCATTGGTGTCAGTCCACAGTGTAAAATCACATCTGTGAGTGAAATGTAGCAGGTTGACTGGCATGTGTGCTCATTGTGCAACTGCTTCTCAGGCAAATTAACGGATCTCTTCACTTTGACAGTTTCCCAACTGCTGGTAATAGTTCCCAATGTCAGTTGAAACTTGTTTTTGTTGAATTTAATGAATGAACTGTCCAAACTTGGAGTTTGATATTGATGTTTAACACCGAAGGAATAGGAATGGAAATAGCTTGTCATCAAGTATTCACTTTGTATATGTACACATGGATGTTAAGATTATATATTTTGACGAAGTGATGGGAACAAAATAAAACTCTCAGGAACTTTTAAAGATGTGTCCCAGTTCATTTGTCACCTGAGTTTCCCATGTGACAATAAGGGACCTCAGGTTCAGGGCACCAGAGGTCTCTGATAATCTGTCTAATCAACTGGTCCAGTTACAAGTTTCTACAAGGAGACAATAGCAGCCTGTTTCATGGTTGGATACAGCGAATTACACTCATCTCATCACCACATAAGTTGGTTCTATGAACACAGACTAGCTATTTGAATTTAGAGTACCGAGAGGGTTTGTGTTTGTAATGTTTAATGCGTCCAATTTTTTTTTTGGACTGAGGTCTGTGGTTTCGTGCAAACAGAGGATGTACTGCGAAGTCATCAGGTCCAGCAAGATTTTTTAGTCACCCATATCTGGGCTTTGCTTGAACAATACAGTTCCTCTGTCCCGCCCACCCAGTCTCCTACATGAAATTCCTTTCTTACAAAGCAACATGTTGATATGCAGGGAGGGGCTGACTTCACACCCTGTACTCTGCAGCACAGGCTAAAGCAGGCATACGTTGTAGTTCCTTCTTTTCAATTGAGTCAATCCACTTGTCAAGTCATTTGACAGAACACAGCCAGTTGAACAGTAGTTGATTTATTTAACAAGATACTGAGAAAGATATGATCATCTTTGGGTTTTTAATGTTCGTGGGGACATGTATAAGTCTGCACAGGAAAACTGATTCATGCTGTTACTGTCTACCTATGTGGCATAACCAGCTTTTTTTCCCTCTGTGGGTTGCTTTGATAAATCAGCTGCTCTAGTCAGTGTGGGGTGTTTGCTGGTTTGCAGATGAGTCAGTCAGTCATTTTAGTGATAGGCACAAGTTGGAAAGTCAAGTTTTCTTTCAGTGAACCAGCCAGCATTGGCTTCTTAAGAAAGAAAGCAGCTTGAAGTAATCAAAGCGTGAAATGACATCCAAAGCTGTGGTTTGGGTAAACACTGTTTGAAAAAGAGGCTTGCATGAGAAGAGGAAGCCAGAGGAAGTCCATTTGATGTGATTCACTGTCATTACCAGAGCTTCTCATTTTGTTTTTAGCAGTTTAATGGAGAAAGGGGTCACTTGCAGTTGAACCTGGTACTAATTTTACCACATTTGTTACACTAGAGGTTACTCAACATTCACACCAGTCAGGGATTGACTTAGACTGAATCTAGGCCTCCTTATTGTATTATTCATAGTTGAATGATGGAAATAGCAGCCAGTGTCAATAAAATGTTTTATCTTTATTGACACATAAATGGGCTGGGTTGTTTGCCTTTGAAAGATACTGTATCTGGATTGACAAATGACGGGAAGTTTGGCTTTCAGTACCATAGAGACAGTCACACCTGGGTAGAAATGAAAGGCGGGTGGATTACCTAGTTTTTGATTGCCTTTGGGCATCGTTCAGACCAGGCATCTGCAAACATTCTGGGTCACGCGATCGCAAGTGGACAGTTTTATACAGTATATAGGTGTGAATGCATGCAAGATGCGCACACATCTGAGATCCAATCACGCAGTTCACACTCATAGGTGGTCATGTGGCCACATTCTTTTAGTATTTTAAATTCCTCGTGGGCCACATCGAAAGACCACCCATTCATTTCACATGGATTGTAAGTACAGTATAGAGAGGACATGGCAGCTCCCCTTCGAAGTGAAGCCAAAGCCTCTCAATTGCCACCTGAGGGCTGGTTGAAGTATAGCTCATAAATCCTGCCTTCTCCGTGTTATTTTATGGGGAATGGACCAAATGAAGTCAAAGTGCATATAAAATAGATTTTTCTTAAAAATGGCCTCTGTCATTTTACGTAGCTCTCATCACTCTGATGTATGTTTAAGTGGGAATTTTTCCTCTGATTTTGGTTTTTATTAGTTATTTTATGCTTTAAAAATAGGTAAAAATTGAAAGCTGAGACTGACTCATGATTGGCAGTGTGCGATAACAGACCCGTCATAGTCAGACTGGCTAAAACCATCTCCCCATTTGGTCTTTGCAAATAGATATGATGTAGGTGCTTATTTGCATATAGAACAAGAAACGCATGTAGAGAAGCGTTTTTATGACAGGTGTGAAATTGTGTACTTAGAGCTGTCCACTTGTGATGCGTGTTAATGCCAGGTATGAACAGGGCCTTAGTTTGCTCTTGGGTGAAGCTCAGACAACAGCATTGGAACCGGCTCACAGCCTTTTGTTTTAGGTTCTCTTGCCGGAGTATTTGTTAATTATGCTCATTTTAGTCCCAACTGAGATCCTCTCTTGAACAATACTGTCCGTGACAATAGAAGAACAAAAGAGGCCACCTTCTGTCGTTGAAGCTTGTGCGTGTGTGTGTTTGGTTCTGTCATAGGCTGCCTTTGGGGACAAATTTCAGACTAAGAAAATTGGGGACAGCTTGACCAATTGGGTAATAGCTGTGTTTTCGGGTAAGTGGTTTAGACTAAAGTTAGAGGTACAGTTGGTCAAGTACTGGTTTAGGTTTAGTAGGTCTCCAGGAAGTGAATGCAAGTCACTTCAGTATTTACTTTTTTAATGCAACTGTTAGCCGTGGAGACTTAGTGTGCACACATGCTTAGAGCTATGTCTGTCCCTCTCCCTCTCTCTCATTAATCATGCAGGTTCCATAGATAATGGATGGTGCTCGTGGTGTCTTTAGCCTTTCACTGCTTACTGGCCAGACGGATCTGTTAACATGACCTATATTTGTGGTCCATTGTGTCTTCAGACATGCATCACTTGACGTGACATCAAACAGTGAAGGTTTCCTAGAGGACAAGTGTTTGCTTCAGCTTTACGCTACTGAGAGTAATGACTTTTTCAACAAGTCTTGTTTCTACTTCTCTCTTGTCTGAAATCAGCCGTTTAATACATGGCAATTCAGTCTTGGGTTTAAAAACGTGCACAGTCACTGATCATATGCAGTGAGGTCATTGCACTAGGAGAGCAGCTCTTGAAATGCAGTTACTTTCTCATTAGAATTTTTAGACTGAAGACAGAGGGGACAGACTTAGAGGAATAAAATTGAAATAAATAATGAAACTTTTACTCTGTGCATTACACTGTGTGTGTACGTGCACGTGCGTGTGTGTGCGCGCAAGTGTAGAAGGTGATGATGAGGGTAGATGAATAGATTATTAATAGCATGACACATCAGACACCACACCTGAGTCATCACTCTGTATGGGATGAATACAGATACGCACGCACACACATGCACGCACGCACTGTCAACACTGTGTAATACCTGCAGCAATGATGTAAGTGACTGATAATAAGTGGTGTCTATAGAGGGCTGTGTCGTGGTCGTGATGGTCCGTTCATCAAAAAGTCTTGGAATAATCAAGTTTACAGGATAACATGATCCAGTGGTATCAATAGCACATAATGCACATGCATCTCCTGCACAATAAATAGAGATAAAGTGTTATTTAACAAAGAGGTTTCCATTGTCCCCTCTTGATGGATCCAGTGAATCTCACTATTGTCTAGAGTAAAGCCTCTTTGCGGTGCCATTTGGAGACATTAGCAGATGAAACGAGGTCTCACACCCACTCTAACCCAGCTTTACTCTGACCTGTCAGACAGAACATGTTTGACAATGAGAGATGTATATACAAATGCAACATGATGGTACATTTGGAGAGATTATCTTTTGTCTTATTGCTTACTGCAAGATAGACTGCATAAAATGCCTCAAAGGATCACACATGGCGTGTTCTAGTTCAGATTTACAGGGGTTATTTCCAAAAATAACTTTTGATAACAGCGTTTTATATATAAATATAATGGACAAAAGAAACATTAATATAATAACAATAATGAATAACTAATAATAAATAATAAATAAGTCTCGACATAATTGGTCTATGAATGCAGCTTCTGCAGGATGCAGCCCCCAATTAAGACCCAGCTATTTTGTACAACGTTCATACGACTAAAATATGGGATTTAACTTGTTACTGTGTATATACACTTTGTTAGCAAAGCATGTCTTCCACAGTAAACCAGGTCAACTTAATGGTTTGCTCTAATTATTTTTCATTTATTTATCTACCTCAACATTTCTCTAACCTCAGAACTTGTTCTTGCTCTAGCTCTCATACATCTGTAATAATATATGTGTGTGTTCCTCTGTGCAGGTTAACTTTGTGGCATGTCAGCTGTTTGCCCTGCTGATGGCTGTGTGGTTTCGGCTCTACCTCCACCCCAGTAAGACCAGTCCATTCATCAGACATGTGGTGGCCACTCTGCTGGGCTTCTACTTAGCTCTCTTCTGCTTTGGCTGGTGAGTCACTCATTTGGTTCACCAGCAGCTCTTTATCACTACACTCCTCCCTTCCCTCCCTTCTTCCGTCAGACCATGGTCATATCCTAATTTGAAAATATATTGCATATGTTATTAGTAAATGCTGTTGGACTATCTGGAAGGATATTGTTATTCTCATGAATTACTTATATGATGTTATATGATGCTGTGTAATGAAAGATTTTGTTATGTGACATAGTGTCTCCGGCTGCTCCTCCGTTACTACATTTCCCAGAATGCTTTACCACAAACCGAATACAGTGTACCGGATCATTTCAGCTACAGCTAAAAGGATAAGATGATAAATCAATGAGTTGTATGTATGTATTTATTATTTTATTCTTCAGTTATTCCAATCAAAAGCTTTTTCAGTGTGAAGTTTGGCACTTTTATCAGTTTGAATTGTCACTTTGGACTCTGATGGACATTCCTCTTGGTTTTCTGACATTTCTTTGCATAAATGAATCAATAAATCAATAATATAAGGGTCAGATTTATCAATAATTAAAACAATCTTTAATTGCAGTTTAAAATCTGCAGTATTTTTTCCATGCCACTGTACCCTTAAGTAGAGTGTCTTTCTGTTTGTGCAAAAGAAAAAGTCACATCCCTCAGGCAAAACACAACAGGTTTTGTGACTACACAACACAAAGGTCATTGATATATAATCATAGCAAGAACGTTGAGGAGTTAGAATAATAAATTAAACTGCATGTCATACTGGCACTCCTTTAGGTCTACCAGAATGTGCTAGTATCTCCTGTCCTGATGTTTCGCTGGTATGAACAATGTGCTAACATTGTGCTAACAACTCGACTTTAGTGTGGAGTGGAAGAGCTACGATTAAGAATATGTATTGAGTGCTAGTTGCTTGGATTTGGACACTGGATGCACATTGTTAAATACTTATTGTCTTCTTAAGCTGCTGTCAGACATGCACTGAACTCCACAGTACCTCCGTATTTTCTCCGAAGGAGGTGTATGTGTGAAGGCAAATGTCCGAGTGAGAAACGTTGTAGGTTTGATCTCAGCAGCGGAGGTAATGCGTCGTTTTCTGCCTCTGTCTGCCGCTCCCAGCTGCTCCACCTCTCGCCTGAATAATGATTTTCTTGTTAACGAGTGTGTGCAGAGAACCTCCTGCTCTGTTGTGCATGTGTGAAAAGAAACTAAACTATGTATAGCCAAAACATCTGGATTTTACCCAGAGGTCATGTCTGAAAACAGCTTTTGATGTGTAGAATGAATGTTAATGATAAAGCATGATAATGCAACATTATTAATACCAGTATTTCACTTCGAGTTGAGTTTTCTCTTTCTTGTTTTGCTTCAATTCTCCTGACGTCAACCTTCTCCATGTTAACGTGTTTTTCTCCCCTCACATCTGCCACTTCTCTCACAGCCGTTCCTTTTCTCTTTCTCCCTCACCTTGTCCTCCTTCTCTTCATCCATACCAAAGCAAATGGGTCGATCATGTAGTAACTGATATCCATTTACAAAGCTATTGCTCTTTAATAGAGAACCCTCTTGACTGTACCTCTGGCAGAGTGCCTCTCAGAGTGCTGCAGTGTACATGTGTACATACACGAATGGTTGTGTGTGTGTGTGCAGACCTAAGAAAACATTAGCTAGACATCCAGCTAGTGGAAAAATGCTAATCAGGTGACTGTTACCGAGTCATCAGGTAATAGGTGATGAGGGTTGAAGTGAGGACTTTGATGTGATAACGTGTGCGACAGACGGTTCGCAGTGGGCTTGACACTGATCTGCAGGAGGAGTATATAATTTGTTGTGGCTAGAAGAGCTAATGTTGCATAATTTATTTCATATTCCCAAATCAGGTACAAGACTATAATATAGTTAAAAGGCATTAAAAATGCACACAAAGAGAAAGCATGGCCTGGAATGCATAATATATAATGCAAATATGCACATATATCCTCCTATCCTTTAAAGTACCCTCACACTAAATAGTTATATAAATATTTGTTTAAAGAAAAATGGTTGAGGTATAAGTTAAAGGAATTGATATAATGCTTTGATCAGAAACTGTCCAATCAGATTTAGTTATCAAATCAGGGGCAATATTTGTACTTGAGTGTGTTTTTTTTAATAAATACAAACTTGAGTTGCCCATATAAATGTATTTTATTCATGATTTACGATCACTTTACAAGCTCAAACATGTATTGACCCTATATTAAGCCTATATAGGCCCAAATTGGTCAAACAAACAATAAGTGAAGTTTAAGTCTTGACTTTTATTTGCTACAGAAATTAAATAGAAGTAAACCCATACAAATGTTTATTAGTGTAGACATTTTATAAAGGTTATAAATGTTTTTATTGTTCTTGTCTCAGTGCACCAGATCTTTATGGTTGTAACTATCTAAATAATGTACTTACTACAAGAACCAAAGTGTTTTTTTTAACATATTTTTTTTAATGCCGCACAATATATTGATGCAGAGCTAAAACTCTGATTCAAATAAACTGATGACATTAATCAGAACTTGTCAGTAACTCAGAGCTCCGTGCACATGTTAATTGTCTGCAGGATACCAAATAACTTCTCCCAGTGCAGCCAGCTCATGTTATGCGTGAAAGCATCTATGTTCACTCTTTCTTCTGCACTCCTCTATCCATATGAGCAAACACAGACACATATATTTCAACTTTTATTTTGCAAACACATTCATAATGTTCTGTGGTAGAGAGGACCTGGCTGCAGGTCCAACAGGATCTGCCACACAGATGCTGCAGAAACTAAAACTGTTGAGTTTTGACAGACATGAACTCTGGAAAACTGGGTCCGGACATTTGCCTCTCACATGTAAAGAATGCAGCAGGATATTGTCCAGATCAGACATGTTCACAACAACAGTACCATTTCCAGAACATTCAGGCAGAGGTTGTCTTTGTGTGTTAGAAAAATGAATCAACACATCCACTCACTCACTGTGAATATTCCTTCCGTATTGTTTTATTGGCTCACTCTGATATTTTCTGGACCTTTTACCAGGGGGCTGGCAGGAAACGTTCCAGAAGAGGTCCAGTTCAACTGACTCTGATATTTGCGTTCTCACATTCAGGCCGTCCAGAAAATTTCAGGAACGGAGCTAACAATGGGAGGTTGTCAGAATTTTGTGCTCCGTCAAAGGGGACTGTTCTTGTGCTTGTTCAATACTTCCTAAGCTTTTTTCAGTACCTCTCCCTTCCTCAGATAATACTGCATTGTTTGCCCCCTTTTTTTGTTCATTTAATTCACCCAGCTTCTCGTTCCCCGCGAACCCCGATGCCCTTGTTGACTCACTGCTAACACAGTGTGGCATCTCGGCTCTCCTGGAGGCTTGACGTCAGGCAGCATCACACACTGTGCCCTTCAAACACCCATCTGGTAGCTGCTGCCGTTGAACTATGTGTGTGTGCACTCTTTTGTGCTATATGGGAAGAAAAAAAGATGGATTTCTCTGAAATGGTGCGATATAAGGAACCTGTGCTGCCGTGAAGGCCCATGAATCACTTAATAAGATAGTGTGACACAATCACCACCATTCTGTCCTGTGACTGGATTTGAAACAATGAGTGGGGGTGCCTCACATGGCTCCCGGTGTGACTGTGGTTTTGCAATGCTGTACTTTTCACTTACAGTCAGTAATGACAAAACAGGAAATGCATCATAATACAGAGAGCAAACAAAGTTTAATATGGTTGGGTTTAAGTAGGGGGCATGTGTCTTTAAAAGAAAACTATACATTAATATATAAGTGTTTATTTGTAAATGAGTTAAAAAGATGAAGTTAGAGTTGTCATTGAAGCGAACTGCATCATCAAACTCTGATGGTGAAAAGTTTCTATCACATTAGCTAACCTGTAGCTCTTTAAATTGTTGGCTCCCATGGTTTTCATTGGTGTCAAACAACTGTTACACACTGGCTCTGTAGGCTACCCCTCGCAGCTGAGTCAGAAAAGCTGAAAACAGTTGGCAGGCCCACTATGACTGTTGGACAGTGGATGCAGAGCACTGCACGTTGCTCATGCACTGCCTCATTGTTGCACACATACGCAACTGGAAGGAAATGCAGCGCTAACTGAAAACTAGGATTTTTCACCTTTGCCTACAAAGGTTGTTTTTAATCTGTGTTTGATTGGTTGCGAAATGACTCAAGAAAATAATAATCTGATTACCATGAACTTCTGAACTTCTGGATCACGGTTTTTTTTTTCAACATTGATTTCTCAAAGAATACTCGATCTTGATGTAGCTCTAAATAAAATTCTACATTTGGTGAATTTAAATGTGTTTTCATACAGGGACTGCTCGGCCTTGTCAGAGGTATTTACTATGAGGTGCCATTCTAGTTAAAATACCAATAAAATGAGGTACCGTACCATTCCTAACTGCAGGCTATTGCGTTACCTTTCTTTTTCCTCATGCAGCACCAGTAAACTAAATGCCAACCAGCTCCTTTGTACAGGATCTGCCTTACTGTTCATTTGCACCAATAATGTATTATTTATTTCTGTCTGTCTCCTCGTAGGTATTCCCTCCACTTCCTGGTGCAGAGCGGTCTGTCCTACAGCGTGATGGTCTTCGCTGGCCTGGAGCACATGCACAAGTAAGGTCAAGTGGAGTAAAGCATTAGATGAAAGGGAATAAAAGTGATTCACAATTTCCCACAATAATAATCTGACAGGGGAACTAGAAGCACAATAAAGCCAGTAAATCAACATTTCGTAAAAATGTTTTCTTGCATGTTAGATAAGATAAATGCTACAAATGGGTTCACTGTGAATCCGCCTCAGACTCACGTTTTCTTTGTGTTCGACTTTTTCGAGGCGCATGAGCCTGGGTCACAGGGATGACGATTCGGCCCCCAGGCTTCCATCTGTGACCATGGCTCTTCAAGACACACACATGCACACACACAAACATTTTTGTAGTTCTATCTTAGTGAGGACACTCATTGGCATAAGGCATTCCCTATTCTCTTACCCTTACCATCGCGTTAAATGCCTAGCCCTCACCTAAACCTTATTCTAACCTTAACCCTAATATGAAGTCTCAACCCTCAAACAGCTAATTGACTGTGAGTCAGAAAGTGACGTGATTAAAATGGTCCTCACAAAGACATCTGCACAGGTATACACAAACATACACACACACTTTGATGTTTTTTTAATCAGAATTCAAGGTTATGAGTGCAGGTGTAAACAGTAGAGGTTTATCCGTCGGGAAAACACTTCAAATACATGCTAACAAAGATTTACACTCAATAGCAACTGCACTCGTATAAAGAGAGAGCGTCACCGACATTTTGACATCCTGTGTTTGACATCAAATGTCACATCACACACTTCCTCGAAGGATTAAACATCCACAAACAGCATTAGTGCGCTTTTAGCCTGGTGTTCTGTGTCTTCTGTAAGTGTGTAGATAAGCAGTGCCCACACACTCTTACACTGTATACACAGTCACCCACCGCAACCTCCGCCACGTTCAGAGATAAAGTTCACCCTGCCCCCCTAGGTGCAGGCTGGTGCAGGTCGGTGTCAGAGGGGAGAAAAACCACAGAGGCAGGATGCACTTGACATGTTCGTGTTTGTCGAGACAGTTGAACCCGTTGCCTCAGGTTTTTTGCATAACAAATGAGTTATTATCTCAGCAGCAGGTGGAGATTTAACTTTGGGCCCTTGTGTTTGTTTTACCAACGGGGTGCACAAGCCATCCCAGGCTGTCGCTCAGGACCTTTAATCTCTGAACTACACTTTTGAGTTTGTTGCATTCAAATTCTCTTCCTTTGTCACCCATCCAATGATAAGATTGCCCTTTTCTATCTGTTAATGTCCAAACGTTTTTGTCCCATTCCTTTCAAATGTCCTCTATTGTCACAGGGTGTCCATGGGGTCTTATAATGTCTAAAAGTCTCAAATTTAATGAGCAGAATTTCAGGCCTTAAAAAGTCTTAAATATATTGAAATACTACATACTAGCACTTAAATACGTTTAGGTAATTCGTAATTATGCTGACATTTATTTAACCTTCCATCGTGTTTTCAAATTCGTTTTTAGGCACACTGATAATGCTTCATATGTCATGCTTGGAAAAAACGTCTTAAATTAGATTAATTATAGTCTTAAAAAGTCTGAAATTGAACTTGTTGAAACCTGCAGCAGCCCTGTGTTTCTATATCTCTTAACTCTTTGGGAACACACTACACGGTGCAGCTGACCTTTCCCCATACTGTCCTGCCACAATACTCTGTGTCAGGACTTGCATCATGTTCTCGATTTGTTGTTCTCTCACTCAGGCCCCCTGTCATTGAAGGGAAGTGTACAGTGAGTGCAGTGTGACAGCTGCAATTGCAAAAAGCTTTTTTTTTTTCCCCTGGGCTCTGGGACTTGCTGTGAATGTGTGGCCTGAGACTTACCAGACTCCTTTTTTTGTTTGATGGCAGGGCATCATATTTCATGCCACTGACTCTTGTGCAGCTCCGGGTATCTCTCGCTCTCTTGTGCTCTCTCTCACTTCCTTGCACTGTTTGACTTTGGATGTAGTGAGCAGACAGGGAATGTTCCAGACGCTTCCCCACTCGCCTAGAGCGTGATCACAGCACTGCCTGCCGGGCAACAGGAAAGAGACAGACAACTGAAAGCATTAGATATGGTCTAACCAATGAAGAGGGCTAACATAACCACAGGTTCTATAGAGGAACTGTAATATTTCCCTAAGGCTGACTTGTTTCCTGATGCAAATACAGTGCATTCATTTTTGTGTAATAAATCCTCTGTGTATTCTATAGCTTATTTTTAATTTTTACGGCAAATACGTTTTTTTTTTCTAGGTTTGGGACCCTCTGCATATCTCCTGAACCGTTCATCTTTTATCGGCTAAACATTTGGAACTTGTATAGTTAATGGCCCAAGGGCGGACAGTGTCATATTTGGTGGGATTCAGACATGCAGTGGGTTCAATATTAATGAAATATAAGTAAACAGGCTGTGGGCGCTCTGTAGCAGATGTAGCTAGAACTCATCATCATAACGGTGTCAATTGTCAACAGCAAAAACAAATGATTCTCCAGTTCGAGGTTCTCCGTACTGACTCGTGCTTCACTGAACTTTAAATAAACAGGTGAACAGCTGCGGTGGTGCAGCCTCAGGGTTCTGTGGACTGCAATTTTAAGCTGCAACCCCCCAAAACTGGGGTTAACCAGTTGTAAACTGTTTAATCTAAGAGTTGATTTAGCGATAAAAAAGAAAATATCTTGACCCGTATCTTGTGACCTCTCATGTGAGCTCCAACCCACAGTTTGGGAACCACAGTTAAAACCAACAGAGGTCACCTACATTATAGTTTGTGAATTTATCGGGGGACTGACGGATTGACTCTAGGTTTTGAGATATAAGAGACATGATAACAGTTTTAGCTCATTACCCAATCAGAGCAGACATTCTAATCTGAAGTTAAGCTCTTTATGACGATCTACACTTCAGCAGGAGGGTCTCAGACAGTTAAGGGTAACATTGAGACATTTTTCTCTTCTCCTGTCTGTGTGTTTAAACATTTATCTATAGCCTGATTCTTTTAATGCATACATACATTGATACATACACCTGTGTGTGTATGTGTGTGTGTGTGTGTGTGATGAGCGGGTGGGCAACCTACGCTAGTCCCAGGCTCTATCTGATGCCTTCAGTGAATGTGAAACACCCCCTTCTGAGCTGTGATTTACACAAACATAAATAAGATGAGGATAGAAACTCATTGGTGGGCTCGCAGCAAATATAGCTGCTGCAGCACATATAGCTCATATCCCCAGTGATAACTGCAGCTGCCAGCCGAGAGAGCTAGGCTCGGTTAAAAAGTGTTGCCATGGACTGAGAATGTTGGGAGAATCAACAGAAAAACTTTTGAAAGCTTTTTAAAGCTACAAAGTGTCAGTATTCTATGTCATATAGTAATGAATGCACTTGGGTTTGGGTTAAACAAGTAAAAAAATAAAATAATAAATTAATTATAATTATTATTAATATAATTTAATTTATTTGTTGTTTTACCGCAGTATTCGTTTTTTTGTAATGTGTTAATTGTATTTATTTTTCTTGACATTGCTGGAGTGGTCTTCATTAGGATATTGTCACTTCTTGCCATTGTAAATAAGTGAAAACTCACCCTACTCTGTAGGTAGAATTTTTCCTGCTGCGTGTAACACATCAGTAAATGGGAAGTGAACGAACTAGGTTCACATTGGTTTTTGCTTTGAAGGTTTTTAGTATATCAGAGAGAATTGGGACTAAATTATTAAGAGAGATTTCTGAATAAGATGCAAAAAGCTTTACTGAGACAAGTTTGGGTGCAGATACAGACAGATGTGCTCCAGATGTGGAGCAGATCCTGGCAGCAGCGTTTTTACTTTGTGGTCCGATGTTGCACTTTTAATTGAGTTGTGTTGGGTGCTCAGACTTATTATGCTAAATAATACTTTTTTAACTCAAAAATAGCTTTTGGTTTTGATCCAAACTGAAGTCACTTCGTCAAAAGATATGCACATCTGTTCCAGTGATTCCATTTTATAAAGCTTTAAAAAAAAAAGCTGTTCTTTACCTCTCTAGAAAAGTTGGACAATGTTAACAAGATGCACATTCTGATGTGCACTGTGTGGAGTTTGCATGTTCCATTGTCATCACTGAATGTATCCATGCAGCACACTTGCATGAGTCCTCTTGATGCAGGGCTGGAGTGGATATATCTCTGGATATATGGTTGCTATTGTAACGAGCCATGCAGTCTCCTATACTATATGTAGGATGCTGAAGATGTGATACCAAGTGTGGGTTGGACACAAACTGTAATCTCAGAGCACATTTAAGGCCTATAGTGATTATCTCCCCTTATTATTATCACTGTGCCTTCTCTGAGGGTCTTATGATTTTCTTAGAGACTAAGAAAGCTCTTGGAAGGTCTGAATTTCATATCACTGCAGTGTGAGTGGCTTATTTTATTTTTTCTTGGCACTAAAGCTCAGATTACGTCTTTGCTGTATCTTGGACTGCAGTTACAGTAGGATCCTGTTATGTTCCATCTCCAGCACAGTCTCGCTTGTGTGCTGTATTCCTTCTCCTAGCAGCACAATCCACTTATTGTTGGTAGTGGAGGAATGCTATCTAGCTAGCCTTCACCCGCGCTGACTCTGCAGCAGCTTTGTACCATGGGCTCCAGGGCAGCGCTGTCTTTAGTCTTCTGTTGAAAGGTCGTGTTGTCCTCCCTCAGTCTTCAGCCGCTGACAGTGACACATTATTAGAGCCTCCTCTGGCCCTTTGTCCAATTTTTGACCCCCTCCCCCATTTCCGTAGCTCTGCCCTGTTTCCATGGACACTCTTTGTACTGTATTGGAAAAAAGGTGAACCGCAAAATTAAAGGTTCTCATAATGTGTAACGAGATGAAAAACTCTGTTTAGGTTGGCTGTTTATTTATAAAATATATGAATTTAATCAGTTATCTGGAGAAAACCTGGGAGAAGAGAATATAAGCTCCTTATCCACTCCATTTAGAAATAAACAGCTCTGTGTGTGGTATTTATATTTTTAGATTTAGAATTCTTTTGAGTTTTCTGTTCTTTTTTCTGTGTGATATAGCTTTATTCTTTTTACCCCACATTTTGTACATATATACTAGAAGTAGCAAACTAGGGGTGGGCCAAATGCTTTGATATAATATAATATAATAATAAAACAACAAATATTTCTAGATATCTTCCCTCGTGGTTATTTTAAGTGTCAACTAGTTATTTAGAATTTCTGAGATATTGTTTTATTTCTGACCTTTTCTTTTTCTCCCTTTCAGGTACTGCTTCATTGTGACGCTGGGCTATCTGATATTGTGTCAGATCACACGAGTCTACGTGTTTGACTACGGCATGTACTCTGCAGATTTTACAGGGTAAGGTCCTCTAAAAACACACTGCTCTTTAAAATCTTTTTAGTTGTTAATAATGATAAATCCAAGGCCTCCCTTGGTCTTAATATTCAATCCCAGATGCAGAACAATTGAAAAAATAGCTGCTACCAGTCAGAGTCAGGGGAATCTTTTTAATATGACTCGACAAGAGCTGGTCACACTGCTCAGCTGTGTCCACAGGAGGAGCTGTGGTTGGTTCCAACTCGTCCAGACTGTCTGACAATTCAAGCAGACAGCCTGCTCTCCCTACTAGGTGGGGGTGGCCGGTTGCTAAGCAACCATATGAAAACCAATGCAGCCTCTGCAAGGGCAGTGATTTCACTGGTTTAACAGTTCTCCCTCGGTTTCTTTGTAATGTCAAATTCACTCGTTTCTTGAAATATCGCTTTGTTGTACAGGAAAGGGAACTCAAATATTGTCAACAGAGACATATGATGCTTTTTCAGTTTTTCTTTCCTCTCGTGTGTTTATATAGTATATAGAGCTTCTCTCCGCTCCAGACAACACTGTTCCCACAGCTCCTGAAACCCCTTGTCAGTATTCCAGCCAACACTATATATATCACCATGCCCCCATATTTGCATGATATATGCCTAGGAGCTAGTCTGGAACGCCCCCTAACAAAACCAGGTAAAGCGACAGCAGAGGCCAATATTTCCTGCAAGCACAGTTGAACAATCACAACAGAGTGGGCCAACTGGCCAATCAGAGCAGACTTTCTAGGGAGGGGGGCCTTAAGGAGACAGGAGCTAAAACCGAGAGGAGCTGCAGCAATTGACAGTTTGAGGAAAGTGAATTGTTTTCTGAACATTAGAGCAGGTAAACCTTTTCAAGTAATAACCAAAATGAAAAGAACCTGAATATGAGCATAATATTTCTCCTTTAAAAGACCAGAAAATCTGTGGTGCTTATTTTTTAACCTGCAGACAAACATGATGTGGCCACTGACCATTTTTCATGCATCGAATTAGTCAGGAACTTGGATTTAAATGTGAATCAACATTAAAGGTTGAATATATCTACATGCTTACAGGCTAAAGCACATGAACAGACTGTATAAAGTTATCCTGCTTTGAGGTAAGAGGTTAGATTCGAAGCATATGACTGGAGTGGAACAGAAAAAACAATTACAGGAAGTTCCGAGGCTGCAATTATCCTGGAGGAAACTTCCTTTTGTAAGGGTTATACTGCAGCTGATACTGTTACTGTATTTATTGGGTGAATTGGCATCTAAAAAATCTAAAAGCCATTAGTTACATAACACCACAAAGCAGTTTCAAAGCAGTCACTCAAGATGCATTGATGATGGCTGCATAAGAAGTGGGACCTCAGGATCTTTACTAAACTTACAAACAGACAAACATCCACAGTAAAGGTCGGGTATGATGATATGATAATATTTATCATGTTGTGTTTGAGTGTTTAGGCTGTAAAGAGTGGAATGTGTTTAAAATTGACAATATTAACATTAACATTTCTGTTTAATGCTCCTCATTAGGCCCATGATGGTTATAACGCAGAAGATCACCAGCTTGGCGTTTGAAATACATGACGGTAAGACAAGTGTCTCTAAAGCATGTGTGTTAGTTTGTGTGTATGTTGTATGAGGAAGAACAGTTGCAGACATGACAAAAAGTAAAAGTGCAACTAAAATTCTCTTTGGATTTAAAAAGACCACGTTTCCATCCCAGTAGTCACTCCTGACAGTGGACTAGTGAACCAGAAAGAGAGCATCAACACAGTTATGTAATTGAGCAGTGACCAAGTATGCACTCTCTCCCTCCCTCTCTGTGCGTGTTTAATGGCTGACTTGAAACACAAGCTCAGTTTGAATTAAAGCAGCACAGTGTTAAAAGTGGACAGTAATCCTTCATCCATTTATGACTCAATGCACAAACCAAGGCATTGCTTGGGAAGTAGACCAATCATGTGCCACGGCAGCGCTGTAGACCCTTTTAAGTCCAGGGTATCCTCCACTGGCTGGCCCCTGACTGTCTCAGCTTTTTTGAAGCAAATGAAGAGTCATAACTGAAGCATCTCAGGTGCTTATGAGCAATAAAAAAAGATGGGGACTTGACACCGGCGTTAAAATAAAGTGTGATCAGGTTGTGGGGGTGAGGAGAGGCTTGTAGATTGAGAGGGTAATGAGAGTCACTCAGAGGTTTTTTTTAGTTCCTGCTTGGCCCCTCAGGATATTCGGAATTACAATGATAACAATTATTTGTTGGTGTGTATTTTATATTGTATTTTCAGATCACTGATTCTGAGAAACAAGGCGTTTGCTCATCACTTATACCTCTTCGTCGGTTACATCCACTGCTGTATTCTTTGGGGTTTTTTACGTTAGCATTCCTAGCATGTCAGATAGATAGATGGATGTATCGATAGATAGATACTTTATTGATCCCGAGGGAAATCTAGGGTCGATCCCCGAGGGAAATTTAGGAGGAGGTACTGGACAGGCTGCCAGTCTTTACATCTTAGAAACATCCTCAGCATGCCCTCTCACTCCCTTCGAGGTTTTTGGGACATTTTCCTGTTGTTTTCTCACCTGAACTTTTGCGTTCTCACAGATAGGCCCTCTGAAAATTTCCAGAAAAAGCAGCTATACAGTAAAACACCAGGAAACCTCTCATATTCCAGAGCATTAAGGCCTCAGAGTTCATCCTCTCGTTACTTTGATTGGGATCATTAAATCAGTTTAATTGTGGCCAGAGGAGCAGCAGAATTTAAATAAACTCAGCTCAACCGTACCTGTGCCCCATGTTGCCAGAGCGTTCATTCTAATGAGCTCCATAACCGCAGGTCTTTATAAACAAAGAGCAGGCTGATTAAAACAAATGTACCCAGATGCATTTAGCCCAGAGAACGGAGCCAACCTTTGTAAACCTTCTCGCTAGTAAAGATAACTGCTGTGAAAAATGTTTGGCCAAGATCGTCTTCTCTCAGAATATTCCTTCTTATGGCCGCTGCAAACATGCAGCCTGAACAATGGAACGAGTCATGTTAGATGAAGAGTTCTAATGAGGTTACGCACACAACAGCTCCGCTCTCACTGTTGCATCATCTTCTCTTCCCTCTCTTACTCACTGTCCTCTACTGACTCAGCTGTGAGATGCTGAAATTATGTATATTGTAGGGGCCTCTCAGACACGTCCCCCCCCTTGGCCCCTGAGCCTGTGTTGCAAGGTCGCTCTGTCCCCAGGTTGGCTTCCAATACCCACAATCCTTGATTCAGTTTGAGAAATTCCGATTTTTGTGTATACTATAAATGAAAGTGTTTGTGTGTGTCCGCCTGTAGGAATGACCAAGCGAGAGGGGCAGCTGACTCCCAGTCAGAAATACCTTGCTATCAGGTATGTGACGCAGGTATGTTTTTATTGCTTCAGATGTTGGGTTAAGTCGAACAAGCTGATTTTTCAAAAAAAAGTTGACGCAACTTCAAATCAGCATTAAGCTCAGTGTGAAAGAGATCCTGCTCTTCATGCTAGTGAAGGCTGGATTTCACCATGCTTCCTCCCCTTCAGGCTCTCTGCGGTTGCTGTCAAGCTGTTGTCAGGCGCCTGGTATCTAGGAAACCGTTCCATTCGCTACTCTCATGTGTCTTATATTGCCGGAATTGCCTTATCAATCCCATAATGCAGCTGGAGAATGGTTTCCCGTAATCACTAGTATTGGAGATAGTAGTGTGGTTAATTTCTGGAAGCAGAATATGCTAGATAAGAGACTGAACAGAGAACAGGCCTGACACCTCAGCATCATTGTTGTAAAGAATAATTTTCAGTTACAAACACAGTGAGTGCACTGCACCTATATCCCCCCATCTTAGATCAGCTGATTGTCTTGATTGGTGACTAAAAGCCATCGCGCTTTTACAGGAAAGGTCAGCTGAGATCAGAAATGCGTAATCTGTTACTGCTTTTAGACCTCTTCTTAAAACCTTCTTAAAAAATATTTTCATGATTTTATTTTATTCACTTTTATTTAATTTCTTTTAAAAAGCACTTTTATTGCTTTTATCGTCTTATTCTCTTGTGAAGCACTTTGTAACTTTTTTGCTATTTAGATAACGATTATTATTAATATTATTATTAGTAGTAATAATGGTATTATTATTATTATCAGTATTATTAGTAGTAATAATAGTATAAGGCTTAGAAAATGAGGTTCTAAACCTTTGTTTCATAAACCTTTGTTAATTCACTGTCAGTCAGCTGATAACTCAGAGCTGGATACTGGGATGGTGGAGAATTAGCCTTTGAAAGCAGATCTCCTGTTCAGACAGTTCAATTGTTGCCTGAGCAGAATAACTTCATCAGAGAAAAGTAAGAGACCACAAACTCTTCAGAGTCTGTAAATGCACCCATACCCTCCCTCCTGGTTTCTCAGTGGACAGGCAACCATCCCTACTTTTGTCTGGTTTACTGTTACACTTTCTTTTAAACTCAAATAAGGATTTGGAACTACTGCTCTAAGGCATGAATTCCTGGGTTGAGTTTGTCTTGTGTAATAAAAAACATTTTGTTGTCCTGATATATCTGCCCGTTTTTCTTCCTATTTGCCCTCAAGTCGGATGCCCAGCTTGCTGGAGTACCTGAGCTACAACTGTAACTTCATGGGCATCCTGGCCGGGCCCACCTGCTCCTACAACGACTACATGGCTTTTATCGAAGGCACCTGCTACCAGCCACGTCACCAGGAGAACGCCAACGGCAAGGAGAACGGGAAGTACAAGCAGAGTGAACCCTCACCCAAGGTACAACACACCTCTGTGGAGGTTCTGTGTAGTTGTAGTCTGAAAACTATTATATGCAGATAGGTTTAACATTAAATAACCATGGAGAAGAAGTGCACAGTGCATGTCTGTAAAAACTGTGGTAAAATCGACCTACATTTAATGTTAGGGTGGGAAAAATGTTCCAAAATGCTTTAATTCTACAAAGAGATTACTTGAAATCATCATTAGTGGTTTTGATTTTGCAAAGTGGGACTTTGAACTGTGCAGTT
Source organism: Paralichthys olivaceus (assembly GCF_024713975.1). Taxonomy (NCBI): domain Eukaryota; kingdom Metazoa; phylum Chordata; class Actinopteri; order Pleuronectiformes; family Paralichthyidae; genus Paralichthys; species Paralichthys olivaceus. The sequence continues at coordinate 13,950,504 of NC_091104.1, read as the reverse complement.
CTCTTTTAAGTGCATATTTGGGTAATGTGTAATAAAAGGCAGAGAGTTCTGTTAAAGGAGCCCGTGTCCAATTATAATGCTTTTGGACCCCTTTAGAGAAACAGAAATTGAGACTTTGAGAATTTTATGACCCAAATGTCTAAACCTCAAGGTTATTTCTGTGTTCTGTCTATATAACGCATTAATAATGAAATAATACTCCAAGATTTAAGTGTGTGTTTATCTAAGAAGAGAAAGGAAGACAGTCAAACACAAGTGCTGCTAAATATAAAACATGAAAGAATGCTCAGGAACTGGATCTAACCTTGCGTTTGCAGTGTTTTCAAAGCATCTTATCACGTAATGTGGTTATTGTTCCTTTTTGGGTATAATGCAGTGTAATGAGTTTTTCTACCCCCCCCCCCCTTCTCTCCTCTCTCTAGAATGACGTCATCTCCAAGCTGTGCACGTGTGCCATCTCGCTGGGCATCTATTTGTCCCTGTGCAAGCTGATCCCGGTGGAGCACTCCATAAACGATGACTTTGTCCGCACCACCCCGTTCCATCTTCAGGTCATCTACCTTTACGTGGCCATGCTGGCGCTTAGGCCTAAATACTACTTTGTCTGGACACTTGGTGAGTTTGAAATGAATCAGCAGAACACATTTCCTTACCACTTATTTGATAAGAAGATTGATATTTTTATTTGATCGTTTGAAAACGGATGAACAAATTAGTCTAAGATGCATCAAAGAAGAGAGGCACCACAATTTACATTCAGTGAATATTGAGACGAAGCAGGATTAAATCTGATGTGATTTTTGTATGTTCCTGTTTTGTTGTTGGGTGCCTCTGTTCCATTGAGTGGTATGAACTCACTGATTTGCTCTGGCCTCAGAGAGCTCGGTTATTTTTAAAGCAGAGTGTTGCCTAAAAAAAGAAATCCAAACTCTTACTTAATGATGTTTCTTGACGTAACGGTGTCATCTAGTGGCGATTTCAATAACTGCAGCTCTCTGGTGACAAATACATATGATGCTGCCTCTCCATCTGTTTCTGTCATTGCTTCTCAAACTGAGATTAAGCGGCTGTTGTCGTCCTTCACCGCTGCTGTTACAGAAACATTTGTGCCTCTCTCCTGCAGCTGATGCTATCAACAACGCAGCCGGATTCGGCTTCAATGGATACAACAAAGATGGCTCCCCACGGTGGGACCTGATATCAAATCTCAGGATTCTGGACATTGAGGTCAGGTTCTGTTTATGAGATCTGTTAAATCATGATAATGCTCCTTTTCAACTAAACCCCTAAAAGTGTATTTTTTTACAATCCAATTTTAGTTTGCCACCAGTTTCAAGATGTTCCTAGACAACTGGAATATCCAGACAGCTCTTTGGCTCAAAAGGTAAAAGCATTCAGGTTCTTATCTTCAGCTCATGTGAGAAGAAAACCAGGCTACTGGAGCTTGTTCATATATATTAGTACTAAGTATTATACATATCTGCACATGTTTGCAGACATTTGCATGAGTTGGGTGCCCTGCTTGAAACTGGGTAGATCACATCATTTAGATGTATTAAATAAATCAACAAACTTTATATCAGACTGGATAGAGGAGGAGCTAGCTCTTATTCTACATCACTTAAAATCATGTCAAGTGTGCAAAGGCCTTTGTTATAAAACACACAGAATTCACAAATCTCGTTAAAAAAACAGACATCTATCACATCTATTTCATTCAGTAATCTGAAATGGTGGATTGAAGTCTGCAATGAAGCTTTTCATTTGTTTCTACATGAGTTGGTTTGTTCAAACACTGAATGTGTGTCCTGTCTGCAGGGTGTGTTACGAGCGCTGTCCCATTAACCCCACTGCTGCCACCTTCCTGCTGTCGGCCATGTGGCACGGGGTGTACCCAGGCTACTATCTGACCTTCCTCACTGGCATCGGCATGACAATGGCAGCACGTGCAGTGAGTACACATACTGTTTCTGTTTGTACAGGATGTAGTGTTGGCGCTGTTCTCGCCAGATTGAACATAGAAGCTAAAAATCCATATTCCAGGGTGATAATATTTTGCTTTTGCAGAATACAAGACGTTGATCCCACATTTGATCCAGAAATTCTGTCCTGAACATGAATTCATTTGTTTTTCCTTTGTCCTGACAGAGTCTATGAGCACTTTAGATTTACCACAGCTACTTAGCAGACCAACAAACATGTAACCAAATCCCTTTATGGAGACTCAGGGGATAATGATAGCTGTATACCGCTTATACCTCATTTTAAGTGTGAGGCCATTACCACTAATCTCTGCTAAGCCAGATCACTTCACTCTGGTTTTGTGAAAGAAGAAGCCAAGAGCATATTTACTGTATGTAGAGACAGAGGAGTGTCAGTACAGGAAGAGATAACACAAACACCCCTGACCCCATGACACCCTTATTCTACTGGCCACTGGTACACAGACATGATCAGAGATAGAGTTCTCTGACGAGTTAGAAGATGGTAAAAATATCAATCACTTATGATTTAAAGTTTACTTCACTGTGTGCTGCTTCATTTACTTGAATTTCATGTTAACATTTATTTCTTCTTCTCGTGCAGGTAAGGCACAACATCAGACCGTACTTCCTGGTCTCTGACTCGTACAAGTGCATCTACGATGTCATCACATGGGCGTGGACTCAGGTCGCCATTAGCTACACAGTGGTGCCATTCGTCCTACTCACCGTGGGACCCTCACTCAAATTCTACAGGTATGTGCGTTTGATTGAATAATGTGTTACTGATACAAAACTGCTTTGAGTTGTGCTACTGACACAGTGGAGGCAATTACATCAAGTTTCAGAGCGAAAAGAGAAACTAGAAGCTCCGCCTCTCTATCAAGTAATTAGTAGCAGACATTTTGCACGTCATTGTTGTGCATAATCGTTTTAATATCTAGCTCGCAGATGAAGTTACTGCCCACAGTGCAGAAATTAACACTTTTTCATTAACCTGGTTGCCTTTTGCTAGCGGTAACAGGCTGTAACAGTTAACGAGACAGCTTAATGAGCAGAGGATGGGGAGGATTGATTATGAGGGAAATAAAACCAACGGCCTTAACAGTGCTCGACTGCTGCCACAAAATATAGAGCTGACAATGGCCGGCGTTGTTCAGCGGAGGGCTGCTTTTTAAATCAACACGTGGATGACAGAAGGGAGATATAAACCTGACACTGTGAAATGATATCTGTGGGTTTCAGTTTGGTCAGTTACATAATAAGCAAAACTGTCTAGTCTGGAAATGGTTGAGGTTTTTTTATATTTAGGTGAGTAGTTTGTTCTTTAACACATTTAGATTAATCACCATTAATCTAAATGATATCCAGTAGCTGATACTGTTTCAGTCTGAACCAAAGTGGTGGACTGACAAGCTGACAGATCAACATCTTCAATCCGAGATCCCGTTCATTGGACTGCTCTAAGTTCAGGTCTGAACGCTTACAGATGATCCTTAATGTATCCTGAGATCCGATCCCTCAGACCACAGTCCCAGGTCGTTCGGGACATGTGGCAATATTGCTTTTGCTGTTTTAACGCAAATGCGTCCCGGGTCACATTTGTAAACTCAGACTGGGTAAAAACGAATGACGTAGCTGTTTATTTGCATATGGAGTGAGGAAATGAGATCCGATCACAAGTTGTCAGAGGAGACATTCAGGATGCATTTTAATGACAGGTGTGAACAGGGCCGTGGAGTCACTTCAGTAGCCTAACACCAACAACTAACTAATAATTCCTTTTTTGCTCTGGTTTTCTTGTTTCGTTCTTCTACAAACACTGATATTGATTTGTGTTGTGATAATTCTCACTGTGCTCTGTCTGTGCAGGTCCTGCTATTTCTGCTTACACCTTCTGTGTCTGCTGGTGGTACTGGCCCTGCCCGTCAGATCGAGACGCCGGCAGGCCAAAGAGCAGAAGGACGGCCTACAGGACAACCAGGTGGAGCACAACAGCACAGACAACAACTGCAACCAGAAAGCCAAAGCCACATGAGGCTTGGGGTTGCGATGCACAGTCCCTACAGAAGCAGAAACACTGAGACGAACTAGAGACCACTGAGAGACTGGAGCGCGGCGAGTCTGTTTACTTGACAAAGAACCAAATATCGGACGCTCTGAGAATCCTAACAGACAGAAAACACAACGTCCTGTCGAGACTTCCTGTAGCAAGGACGACAGCAATCACACTTCTGACATGGACAAGAGACCAGGATGTAACAATGGCCACAGTGTAAACTAATGAGTGATAGTGGTAACTTTGCATTACATGAGTGGAATTGAAGACTTCCAAGCTGCCTTAAACCCTCTATGTACTCGGCCATGACGGCACGCTGCAGGAGCCTGAATGCAGTGCTGTGGTGTTGGGTTACACAGATGCAGTAGAAGTGCAGTATGTGGAGGGTTTTTGTCATTGTCTGGATACAAGCCTCTGTTAGGTTGAAACAGCAAAATGTGTTCATGTAAAAGAAACATAATTCTTTATCATCAGCTGCCAATTTCAAACAGGCCTTAGGATCCTCAAAACATCGTCTGATCTGTGTCTTTTTTTAAAATCTTTATTGGAGAAGAATTCGCATTGTACGTGTTTTGTATTTGGATTTTTGTGACGATTTGAAATCCATTCTTTAATGTTTTGTTTTTATTGTTTTCTTCTGGGATAAATTGACTGTGCAATCCAAATTTCATCCATCTCCAGCATTGGGAAGTCTAAAAATGGATTTTGGTTTCTTTTTAATATTATTCATATCTGCCGCTTTTTTTTGTCTACACTCCAATCAGACAAATGTGTGTTTCAAAGGGAGTTTATTAACCTGTCGTGATTTAGAAAACTTTTTTTTTAAGATTTCTGACTATGGGTTCAGGTGTTTGCTGTTTTTTTAATTTAATGTGTTCATCATTTTCACACAACAGGTTTCCTCTGTGTTCAAATGCCTCTGTGAAACTGTAAGTCTCAAAAAGTATTTATCAGTGCAAGTCTAAATAATAAAATTATATAATTGGTAAAACAGTGGATTAACATCACTGCTAAACACTTACACCTTACAGTTAAAATCTATTTTTAAACTCTTAAATCTGAGAGGCGCACCAGAAATCTAAATCAGATTACCACATTTTCTCAAGACTAATTTATTGTAGTAAGATGTTGTAGCATTAATTATTAAAAACCAATTGAATGTAAAGAAATTAAGTTTCCAAATTGATGCACAGTTAATGTATTCAGGCTTTAAATAATGTCTGCAGCCATATGTGCAATTTGCATTTGTCTGCGAGGAAATCTGGTTATTTATGTATGTGACATTTTATTGTACAAAAGTCAAAGACATAGACCAACTGTAGTTTCATGGTCTTATTTCATATTGTGTGCTCTTATGTTAGATTAGGGGATGTTTCAGGGTGCATTTACTGTATGGTGTAAGAGACACTGGTTCCTCATGTTGTTTTCGGTCCATGGCTCACCTTCAGCCTTCCACTTCATCCAGGTTACTCTTCACAGCACTCAGCAGTTCATGAGACACTTTCAGGGGTTGGGTGAAGAAAATGTGGTGCGGAGAACGCGATGTCAAATGCACCAAACTGTTGTTCAAACAGTCAAATGTCACATTTTTACGTATCTGTTAGAGAAGGAAATAGTCTGGGGATTCTAAGCCCACAATATCATAAACACCTTGAAGTTGTGCATATGTTTTTCTTTTTTAAAAACCTGTCAGTATATTTAGTTGGTTTCGTGCATTTGTGTTATGTAAAATAATAACAAAGCAGCAGTGGTGAGCTTTGAAATATGGACCTCTTCATTCTTTTTTCAGTCTTTCTAACATTGCATATTCCTGCCATAACTCTGTGTGTGTGCGTGTGCGTACGTATGTACCAGTATTCATGTGATCTGTACATGTAGATGTGGTCTAGCGTTATCTATATTTGTAGCCTGGGCTCCGTGTCGGCGAGTGCGGCCCACTTAAGGGAAAGGGATGTCATTCTACAAACATAGCGATTATTGCACTGCATGGCCACCCAAACCAGCAGATCAATGCAAACTGCTCCACATGTCCAAAGTGCCAAATCATGAGCGGCGCATTTTGTCTTGTGCGTATGGAGGCATGTGTGCCTGTGTGAGTATGTGTGGGCATGTGTCCATGTAGTGTGTGAGTGTGCGCCTGTGTAACATAACGGTTATTTTTGTGTCAGAAGGAAATTTATTGAAAGATTTGTATAACAGTACATTAAAATTCTGATTTATGTGGCAAAATAAAGAGAAATTATTTTTAAACACTAAAGTGATGGTTTGAAAATATGTTTTTTTTTTTCCAATACTGGAAAATTAATATTGGTAGAGTAATTGCTGTGACTGAAAATTAAATAGCATTAATAGTGAATACCAAATTGTTCTTGTAGCTTTCCTGCTGTATGTAAAATCCCTGGTCTAGGCTGTTTAAACTTCAAGATATTCTTTTAATAACATACTTTACAGAAGTTAACCTCACACTGCAAACACAAGGGAGAAAAATGACATAGGCATTCACATTTTCATATTGTTATCATTTAAGGAAAAAAAGTTTAATTTATCATAATTCAAATTATTCAGCCCAATACATATTTAACCCCTCCAAAGCTTTAAACGCAGTATAAAGTACATTTATGTGAGTGTGACAGGAACCTGAAGACTGCAGAAAGTATTAAAAAATCTCAGCACACGTCCCTTGCTTCTCAACTTCAGACACATCAGCTGTTGTTCATAATAACAACATAACAGGTGGTGGAGTAGTTTGTTGTGGTATTTAAATCCTTGACAATCTTTTAAGACTTATTTAATGAAGCAGTACCCTGATACGAAATGGATCAAATCAAAAAAACTTCTTGAGTAAGTGTTATTGACCCAATGTATTATGTAATACTCATAAACAAAAATCATACAAATCTGAATTCTGTATTTTTACATCATTATCACTGAGTGTATCAATGTGTGTAAGCAACTTTTTTTACTGTGATGGCTTTTCGTGTGTGTGTGTGTGTGTGTGTGTGTGTGTGTGTGTGCGCGTGTGTGTGTGTGTGTGTGTGTGTGTGTGTGTGTGTGTGTGTGTGTAACCAGAGGTAGTAGTGGGCGGAGCTTCCCTGTAGCAGTAGGTCAGCGCTGCTGTGTAAAACTCAGATCCACAGTATGACGTGAGAAAGTGGCACATTTAACCACATTCCCCGGTCTGGGGGATTTAAATACGGCCACAGAGCAGCTCAGCCTGGGTAAGAAGATTTCATCTGTTGACTGCACCTGGTTTTTTCTAGTTTTCTCTCACTTTTAAACGTGACAAAGGAGAAGGAGGACCTGTTGGGGAGCTAGCCTCGCTGAGCTAACGTTAGCCTGCTCAGCTAGCTTGTTTTGTTGTTGTGACGGGACTGAACACAGGAAGTCACTTTGCTTGTAACATGAACGTGAGACTCTGTCTGCCATAAAGTCGAAAATAACAAAGTTTATTTAAGTTCTCTTTACGTGTGTAGCGACGTTTGGAGCCATGTGATGCATGTGCGTCATCCAGATGTGTACTTGCTGACAACCCGAAGACAAGCACTCGACGGGGGCTGTTTGTCTTCGCGTCTCCCGCTGTTGATGAAATCTGAAATTGTTGGATGACACTGTGCTCTGGCTGTTTTGTGTGTTTGTCAGACCTTCACTCTCCTGCAGCTCCTGTAACCAGGGATCCGTTTTAAGTTGCAGGTTTACTCGGGTAACACTTTCCAAAGTAAGAGCCAGACCCCCCTGCTAACCTGAGACACGTGCACACACACAGTTTAAACTTTTCTAAACAGTCCAGCTTCGTTTTCTCTTATTGGAGATGTGAACATGTGTGTATTCGAGCGTGTGTCGAAGTTGAATCCTCAGCAGTTTCACATGACAGGAAGAGCTGACTGGTTAAATTTAGAGATGCTATCCAGTGTTGCTTCTTCAGCTTCAGGCTGCCAACATGTTGTGTGTTCAGATAACAGCTCAGCTGACTAGTGCTGCATTTCAGTTTTTCCGATGATATCCAGTGGTTTGTGTTTTTACTTAAATACCAGATCTGATACTGAGGTGAGGTGAAACCAGGGATCGCGGTTTGCTCTATGATTTATTTGTGCTTATGTGACAAATGTTTTTATATTTATTTTAGTGTTTTAATGGGAGTGCTGGAAAAAGAAGGGGATGCCTCGTAATGTTGCTTCAATTCAGTTTTATTTGTTTACCGCCAAATCATGATATACATTATCATGAGGCACTTTACAAAGTAGGGTTGAGCCCTTCAAAATTATAGAGAAACCTAATAGTTCCCACACTGAGCAGCACTTTAGTGACTGTGGAGAGAAATAATCTCCCTCATTCACATGGATATCAGTTCCATAAACATATGCCTGATTTTTGTCATCAGGATCCATGAAGGATTCCCTGAGAAAAAAGTGTAAATGTCTGAAAGCACAAACAACCTCCTCTAAAATAATTTTACAAAATCTAATAGTTTGCGGTATCAAAAATGTCAAACAATTTCTAGTTACGACTTTTCAAGTGTGAGTATTTGTGTCCAGATAGAGAGTTATTCAACATTTTCACTGTTTTCCCAGGGGATACTATGTAATATATTTTATTTTTTGTTGCAGCCCTACACTATTGGTTAATAAATTCAAAGTATTTATATATATCAGTGGTTTTAGATGAATATATTGATTCGGTCAAGATTTTTCCACCCAACCCAGAAGGTAAAGATGGCTGATACTAGTGGATTTTTGAAGAAAAACCACAGAAAACCATGACCAGCTTCATATTTTTTCCTTTAACTGATGAGCAATTAAGTCATTTAAACACACTCAAGTGACTACAGTACTAATCTGTGCCAGTGATAGCTCCACATTAATATCACCCTAATGTTACTTTATTGTATCGCTCATTAAATTAGATCACCCACATTAGGCCGACACAATAATCTGCTCTCCCCTTTTATCTGTATTACTGGTACTGAGCCAGTGCATGTAATGAATAGAAAATCTGGGTGCGTGTGTCTATTGTGTTGGGAGGAGATGGGCGTAGGCCAGCCCCCCTCATTCAATATTCAGTCTTGAGTGAAGGGGGGATGCTGAGCGTGAGCCTGGCAGTGCTTGTTGATACAGTGTGTGAGTGAGCGAGGGATACAGATTGGTGTTAAATAGCCAAATATAAGTTTCACCCTGCACTGAGGTAAGAGATTCTTCTTTTAACCTTGTTCTTCCAGAGAGCACATCCCATGTCTCCTCTAGTGGCTTTAATCATTTGTTGCTGCTTCTGTAGGTGTGTTTTCTCTGCTGGATTTACAGGATGTGTGTGTGTGTTGTGTTTAAAAGATATGTGTGTGAACTCCCATTTGATCATAGCTCAACCGAGAGAGAGATACATCTTTACTGATTGGTTCTTGTGTGGCGTTATCTTCCACCCATTGTGCAGGGAGACAAGGAGCTGAGGAGGGTGTGTCAACAGGCTTCACTGTAAACAAAGGATTTTTTTCCCCATTTGTGTGTGACACTGTGATATGGAAGAAGAGCTATAGGTGGTGTCTGACTGAAGAAACAGGGTCAGAGTTGGGAAAAAAGAGAGAAATGTGTTGATAGTCGTTGATTGGCAGCTTTGGATGTGACTGAAGTGAACTGACTGTTTTAGGCCTTTGTACTGGCAGCCTCACAGGCATGTGACATTTAAGTATTTATTGACCTGAGCCTGAGCTGCTCGCCTCAGGGATTATGGTGAAATACTGAGCAGTGTGTTTGATAGTCCTTATGTGTAACCTGTTTCCAGGACAACTCACAATCAACGCAGCCGATTCATTTGATGTAATTGTGGCAGGAAGGAAGCCGACCATGATGGAAGAGCCCAACTTGATGAATCATTAATGAGTTTCTTATCGATCGACTGAATCCCAGATACAACAAAGGCAAACAACATTTCCAGGGCTTTTCTTTTCAGTGTATACTCTACATATAATAATAATGGGAGCTTTTTTTTACCTCAGCCATAGAGGCCATTTTTCATTGCTTTTTGTTTGTCAGAAGGATCAAGAAAAAATTACTAAACCATTTTATTGAAAGTTGGTGGAAGGGTGGGGCCAAGAATGATTTCTCATCGAATAATTCAGTGTCTTGATTGAAAAAATCTGGCATGCTCGAGTTCTGATATTTAATGTGAGAGTGTGTGCAATTTGGTAGAGATCCAAATACATTTTTTTTATTGGGCATTGTCACAGCTCGCCCAGAGAAAAAGTCATAGATCTTAATGAAAAAATCTATCATATTTCAAATGTATATTTACAGTGTAGATTTGGAGTAGTTTAAAATAAAAATCCAGAATGAGTCCGATTAACTCAAACTTTATTGCCCAACTTTTGCTGTAATTAAAGAAAAACTGCCTGAAGAAAATGGGTTTTAAATGATTCAGTAAAGAGACAAACATGCTCATCTCTGTCTGGTTTAAAAGAATTCCTTTAAGGTGCAGCCTAATTATAAATAATCTCCCAGAAGTCCACTGTCAGCATCGATTTGTCAGACGCAGATAGTTACCTAACTGTGTCTTACTGCTCTTTTCCATCATTTTTGAAGCAGTTGCATTAAAATACTGTGCAGCTGTGCACCTATTGTGCGTCCATTCATTAAAAAAAGCACTAATCCTGTTTAGTGTACACAAGTTTCACAAAGTCCAATTTAAGGCAGTGGAGGAGGTCGGAACTGAAGTCGGCCTCGCTGTAATTGGAGTGCGCAGTCGAGAGCATCAATTGTCCGAGTCATTAGTTCTTCAGAGGAGGAAAGTTGTTGGGTATTGTTTTTCTTCAGTGGTATTTGATGAGTCGCTGCACTTTCTTGTGATCCCTCTGCCTTCATTATACTGAGCAGACTAATTTCAGTTCATGTTTTCAGCATGAGCGGGCAGACAGAACTTAACCAGACTGAACTGAGTGCCCCGTTAGCTCCTTTAATGAGTGTGTAATGTCCAGAGCATTGTCCTGATGTAACCGGAGTTTAAACATCCTGGAGGGATAAGTCTTTATGCTAGTCACTGTCTTTTCTCACGAATGTTTTAAATATTGTTATTTTGTTTATTTGCTCTGTAACATGCAACATGTACTGCAAACCTCAGGATCCATCACTTGTGACTCTCCCTGGGGTTTCTGTGTTTTTATGGTTTGGGCAGTTTTTCCTCATCCTAGGTAGAGTTAAGGACAGAGAACGGTGCATCTTTTGAAAGATTGAGGCAAATTGTGATTTGTAAATATAACAACAAAATTGCACTCTTTAACTTTTAAAAAGAAGAAGAAAAAAAAAGAAGGAAACACTTCATAAGGAACTAACACACAAATATACGTCACACACAGACCTGTTTATTCAGCAAGTCTACATCTAAACAGCAGATGTGTATTCTTTCTGTGAGTTTCATCTCTTTTTAAAAATATGACACCCTCTTTTCCTTTTTTAATTTATTATACCTGGGTCAACTAAAAGAGATCCAGCCTGTGTTTTGTGTTTGTCTGTGTTTGTGCGTCTGACTTGAGTTTGGACATTTGTTTATTCCACAGCATCATTTCAAAGAAACACCACACCCTGCTTTCCATGTCAGATTTTAACTTCTCTGTTTTTCTCTTAGTAGAGTCATTCAGCTGTGTGGCAGTACCAGCCTGTGCTGTGCTGGCTACATAGATATGTGTCGTTGTTCTGTGACTAACTGTGAAAGTTAACCTGCTTTTCTCTCGCTCTACAGTGGTGTACAGGCGTTTAGAAGCGAGCCATGGATACCACTACCTCCCTGAAGATGACCTCCCTGGCTGTCCAGACTCTGTTCAGCTACGTGGAGGAGGAGAACCTGGCTGCCATCAAAGCACATTTGGACAAGTTCAGAGATGTGGACAGTAGGAGCGATGTAAGTCAGCACAACCCCCCTCTGTTTTCTCTGGATGTTTACTTTACGGGGTTCAGCATGCAGCGAACAAACTCTCTTAAAGATCACGTGATAGGTGTTGTGTGGGGAAAGGAGAATTACTGTACATCCATTGTGAAACTGAATGATGATTTTACTGAAAATGATCGTGAATATTGGTGGACTATAGTTTCACAGCTAAAACGTTCTGGGTTCAATCCCTGGTTCTTCTAGAGACCTTCTGTGTGGAGTTTCCTTCTACAGTCCTTGTATAATCCATGTAACAGTCATGGTCCTCTAAATATGTCTTTATTCAGTTGAAGTGAACAGGCTCAGACGGGCTGTAATTTGTTCTGGAATTATTGAGACAAGCACATTATTAGTTTTGAGATGTGTTGATGATTCCCATATCCTGAGGTTGAAACTGACTAATGAAAAAAGCAACACGTAGGCCGTATCTCATCCAGGGATTGATCATGTGGATGTTGTACAGGATTAGAGTTCAGTCATCAAACAGCATCACCATCTGTCATTTTTTTCCCAGTGAGTTCTCAGTGGGTTACAGAGAAAACAGTGCAGTTAATTAGCTTGTTTTAATCCTCATCACAGTTTGTGTTCTTTCTCTCTCTCTCTCCTTATTTCAGAATGGACAGACTCCCCTGATGGTGGCAGCTGAGCAGGGCAATCTGGAGATAGTACAAGAGCTCATTAGGAGAGGAGCCAACGTGAACTTGGATGATGTGGTAAGCATGCATACGCGCACACAAAGAAATCCCAAACTGCCTCATAAGAGCGCACACATCCACACAGAGGTACATGTGGCGCTGGTGAGATATACAGAGGGCGTCAGAGTCCAGGCACAGGTGAAAAACAATGCGGTCATCTTAACCACATCATCCGCTTGACAACAGACGTGGGTGATTTTCTATCTTGCTGAACTCACCACACTCAGGCTAAGTCCTCATCTATTAACAGCCCTCATGAGCCATAATGACAACTTATTACGTTATTTTACCTTCACTCTTTTGACTAAATGACAGGATCCACTGGTTGGCCAACACCCTGTGTCTCCAGAAGCGAGCCCCCCCACACACGCACACACCTCTCATTAACATCTCACGTACATGTAACCTACTATTATACACGGCACACTCAAACCTGCGCTTGCTCTTACGCAAAGGAGGAAGGAGAAGCACAACAGGTTGTGGTTGCTCTCGTCTGTCACGTTCAGCTCTGTCCATGCAACATTGTGTTCCTATGAGCACCTGGTATGACCAGCTGGTAGGTACAGTGCTGTTACCGTTACCCAGGATGTGTCCATGTAGAGCTCGGACAAGCGTCAGTCCAACTGGATGTGGAGTCTGATGGGAGTTCCCACGGTAAACGGTTGTCTGTGTGTGCAGGACTGCTGGACGGCGTTGATCTCGGCGGCTAAAGAGGGCCACATTGAGGTGGTGAGGGAACTGTTGGAGAACAATGCCAACCTGGAACATCGAGACATGGTAAGAACGCAGGTGGAGACAAGATCTGGGTAATGTCATGGGAAAAAAGATTTAGTTTTAACTTTAGAGTAACTCATCAAAAGTTGTTTATTTTCCTGTAAAATATGTACTGGTGTTTACTGTTAGGTGTCTTTGCCTCTTAACCTGATCCTAACCTTGGTCTTTACTTCTTCACTATTCGTGTGTTACATATGTTGTATTGATATGTGTTAGCATTTATCATATTAACAGAGTCAAAAGTAGCAAAAACCAAAAGGTGAATTAGGTAACAATATTTGGGAGAAAAAGGAAAAAACCTAAAGGGATATTAATATATTCTCAGTGCAATTATGTCACAATTCATGTTTAGGGAAAAGATGATCAATCAGAGGTTGATTAACAGTCTGCTCGTACTCGTACTGTGAGCGACTTTTAAAATCTAGGCGTCTACAATTTGAAATGTAATAAAGTCATGAAGCCTTGATTTTATGTACATTAATGGTTTCTGCGTGGGGTGATGACCCCAGTGCTGGTCGGACAGGATGATCCATTGTCCTTGAAATGGACATAAAATGAAATTACTTTCTGTTTGATGGCTTCTCTCTAGTAGTAATCCCATTTACTGAGCTCTGGTGGTCTTCGCATGGAGCAGTGATATGATTTAGTAACTGGATACAGAGCTGTCAGAGGCAGACAGTTGTCTTCAGGAGCAATTGTGTGTATGAGTAGAGCATTGGGAACAGGAGATACAAATATTTATTACCTGGCACCAAGCATGTTTGGGAAAGCACTGTGTATTCCTAGGAGCATTTCCAATAAGCGTTATCCATTAGCAAGTAGCATAAAAGATGCATTCAAATTTTGTATTAGCACTAAAAGGTTGCACATTGGCGTGATATATCACATGTAGAGCTGATTTTAAACACTGAGCCTCTGTAACATTATGCAAGTGACTCAGGACATTAACAGAGTCATCGCCTTGTGGGGCGGGTGTAAGCTTCCCAGGAAAGATCACAGCCAGTCATCACAGTGGGGTTATAATAAACCACAGCATGGACACTGCTCACTCACTGGAAAATGTGTCACAACAGCTGGATATAGCACATTTTCCTACCACAAAGATCCACTTAGAATTGACCAACTTAGCATGTAATACTTGTGTTGCCCTTACACTGATCTTCACACTAAAAGTGAAGTTGGGACCCCCTTTATTCACACTGTCCTATATTTCACCACATGGAGAGTCAGACTCGCAGCCAAAACATAAAAAACCAAAGGTTTAGGTTCCAGGCTTGTAATTTATTGCGGGAAATTGGGCTGATGATGCTTGTATTATTACATGTAATGTATGATCTCGTCCAATCCTCATCATTTTTATTCAACTTATCTGTGTATGTGTTTTCCTCTCAGGGGGGTTGGACTGCTCTCATGTGGGCAGCCTATAAAGGTAGTACAGATGTGGCCCATCTGCTGTTGGAAAAAGGAGCTAACCCGAACATCACTGGTCAGGTACTGAGACCGGACACACTGTATTTTCTCTATCATCGTTGGTATCTGTAGTTTATCTCTACATTGAAAGCTGCATTGAATTTCTGTCAAACAGGAAAGGTTGATAATCCCATGTCAGATTTTTTTACATCATGTGTATGATCTGATTGTTAAACCAACATAACTCCTATGTTATGCTATAAACTCAAAAACACGAGTTGTAAATCTCAGTAAACCTAATTTTAGATTAACATGAATATGAACACAGCCCTGCTCCTCACTTGCATAGCGTGATGCTTGGTGACGGGGTATCTGCTGTTTTCCTCATGTCACTTGGCCAAAAGTGTCAGTGTGACACTGATCATTAGTTGCTGACTTCAATCCTGTTCTCTTGCCCTATAGTACAGCGTCTACCCTATAATCTGGGCGGCCGGTCGCGGCCACGCCGAGATCGTCCATCTCCTGCTGCAGCACGGAGCCAAGGTCAACTGCTCAGACAAGGTAACCACATACTGAAAGATGTTCATCATTCGCTTCCTTTTAATCACACAGAAGATGTACTTAGTGGTATAAACTTAGAAGATTCAACCCTAGCTCTCAAGTCCTCTCCCCCTCTGCCTATATTTATCAATGTCGCTTTAAAAATGATTTAAAATTCTCAAGCTTTTTGACTACATCCTCTCCTGACACTGGTTTCTCATGTTTTGTGTAATTTTTTCTTCTTAACGTCACAGTATGGCACCACTCCTTTAATTTGGGCCGCCAGGAAGGGCCACTATGACAGTGTGATGCACCTTCTGGCAAATGGAGCTGATGTGGACCAGGAAGGAGCCGTAAGTCAACTACATATGTCTTTAACTATCCTGTGAGTCAGTAGCAACCAGTTTTCATAGGACTCCAGTTTGGGATTTTAGTTAACATAATGATTTATAATAGAAGCAAAAGACCATTCATGTAGAGTTATATAGATACTTTGATTGTGATTGCAGCTTTTAATGACAGAATTCTAAAATATGACCAGAAGGTTTGTAAAGTTTGAAGTCTGGAAAAATTTGTAAAAAAAATTGGTTACCTTTGCAAAGGTTTGCTTGTTTGTTTGTTTGCTTATCTATGCAAAAACTGCACAGTGTATTTCAAGGAAATGAGGTGAAAGGATGGGCCATAGGCCAAGAAAGAAGCCTTTCAATTTTGGTGTGGATACTTTCTTTAACATTGTGAGATTGGGCTTTTTTTTTTAATTTTCAACAATTTCTAAGGAAATAATTCATGGATCTTGTTTAAAAATATTAGGCAGATTTATGGAACTGACATTTATGAATATGTGAGTGGTTGTTGATTGTGACCAGGTACATTAACTGGTGACCAGGTTTCATTTTGTCTTGGGGTCACTGTAAGGACACACAAACCCTGTCTGTTCTCGCTAGTATGGTTTTCTCACAATCAAGATCTAACGCTGCCAAGCGCCACAAATGTGTCAGTAAACTGCAATATTAAATAATTGATTGCACCTATGACGCAGCACATCTGTTCTCCTTCGAGTCGTGTCGCATCTGTGCCAACACAAAGTGAACGATGTGATGGTTTGATATGTAACATCAATAATCAGATGGAACTGTGGTAGCTAATGTTTCAGAGCAATTAATTCATATGTGATTAAGAGACTCTAGCGCCTGGAAAAATATATGAATTATTGGGCTTGCTAAATGAGATGTCAATAATAAATTGTCATTAGGCCCGTCGTGTCTCCCAGAGCTGCGGAGATAAACTGACAACATGTGGGAAATACAGTTTGTCCTGATCAGCAGTAAATGATTGAACATCTGTCACTTGAACATTCAAACACCAACCAAAATCTTGACACACTGTCAGGTAGAGAAAAACATGTGAGAAATGTCAGGGTTAGGAAGATCCTTTTATGTGCAAATGAGCCCTTTCTTTTATTTCCCAGAATTCAATGACAGCTCTGATTGTGGCCGTGAAAGGCGGCTACACAGAAGTTGTGAAGGAGCTGCTGAAGAGGAACCCAAATGTCAACATGACGGACAAGGACGGCAACACAGCCCTGGCCATTGCTGCCAAGGAGGGACACACTGAGATCGTACAGGACCTGCTGGACGCTGGCACCTACGTCAATATCCCAGACAGGGTGAGGCCTCCTCACTGCAGCTTAACGTGCGGCTGTTTGAAACATGCAGGATGTCATAAAACGGTTTGTGTGAATGAAATATAACTCATGTTTGTCTCTGTCTGTTTTTGCTTTCTGTCTCTCTGTCAGAGTGGGGAGACGATGCTGATCGGAGCAGTACGAGGAGGTCATGTGGAGATAGTCCGAGCTCTGCTGAACAAATACGCTGATATTGACGTCAGGGGCCAGGTGGGAATCCTCTCCCTCAAATATAGATTTCTTACTGATGTTTAAATACAAGCAGCAGGCCTTCTCTGTGTTCTGTGTGAAATATCACACTGCTGCTCAATACTGTTCATGTATCTCTATTGTTCTTTGTTCAAGTGAAGTGAAATCCATGTGCACAAATGTACTTCTCCTGTAGTAATAGGCACAACGTGGCACACTTATATGAATTCCTGACACTGTTTACTTTTTCCAAGTTAAACAAGCTAGTATTTGCCTTGTCCTTTCAACACCAGGATGGAAAAACTGCCCTCTACTGGGCAGTGGAGAAAGGCAATGCGACCATGGTGAGAGACATCCTGCAGTGTAACCCTGACACAGAGAGCTGCACAAAGGTAAGACACAATCAGGAGTAAACAGGTTAATCTACTCTTTTCCCTCATTTAGATTTTTTGATAGTCACTTCTCACGTGTCATGTTTCTCACGTCATTTGTCTCGATTTCTCATAAACTCTATTTTGATCAATTATTACAATATTTCCATTCACTATATTAATTAAAGTATGCTGTCAGAAAAATGCTGTGTCTGTAAAATAAAGAAAATTGTTGACCAAAGATGCAGGAATACTACTCTGAAGATGTATATTTTTTAGTGTTGATACATTATACATTTAAAGATCCAATGCATATAGGAATACACATAAATACATTTCATAATGAATGTGATAAGACATTTTGTTTTTGTTTTAGGAGGGAGAGACCCCACTTATCAAAGCCACAAAGATGCGGAACATAGAAATTGTGGAGCTGCTGCTGGATAAAGGAGGCAAAGTGTCTGCAGTCGACAAGGTACGCAATTGCACACAGATCATGTTTGTACAGAAAACCTCAATTGTGTGTAGTTTTATTGATCTGAAGCTTCAGTTGTTCAGTGAATCAGTCCATTCTCTTTCTCTTCGCACAGAAAGCAGACACGCCGCTCCACATTGCCATCCGAGGTCGGAGCCGGAAATTGGCCGAGCTGCTTTTGAGGAACCCTAAAGACGGCCGCCTGCTTTACCGCCCCAACAAAGCTGGAGAGACCCCGTACAACATCGACTGCACCCACCAGAAAAGCATCCTCACTCAGATATTTGGAGCCAGTATGAGCAAATTTCTTCTTGTCATTTAGAAAAGATTGTGTGACAAAAAGAAAAAAGAGAATATTAAACTCTTCAACTTTATATTTTCTCTTCTTCCTCTTTGCCTTTCTTTTATTCTCTCTCAGAGCACCTCTCTCCATCAGAGTCAGACGGAGACATGTTGGGTTATGACCTGTATAGCAGCGCTCTAGCAGACATCCTGAGCGAGCCCACCATGCAGCCACCGATCTGTGTTGGATTGTATGCTCAGTGGGGCAGCGGCAAGTCTTTCCTTCTTAAGAAACTGGAGGGTAAGTAAGAAAACAGGAAAAGTAAGGGCATTTAGAAACATGTCTTTCCTTCAATCCCTCTGTAACAATTTAAGAGTTTGTTTACACATTCCTTAATATCCTTGTGTTTTCATCTCCGTTCACTTGGGTGAAACATCTCACATGGTACTTTTTTCTCTTCCTTTGTATTCATTAGACGAGATGAAGACATTTGCTGGCCAGCAGATAGAGCCATTGTTCCAGTTTTCCTGGCTGGTGGTCTTCCTCACCCTCCTACTCTGTGGCTCGGTAGCTGTGGTCCTGGGCTTCACTGTTGATCCGAAGCTGGCGATCGCTGTCTCCCTCAGCCTCCTCGCCCTGCTCTACATCTTCTTTGGTGAGAGGACAGAAGATGTGACGCTGCAGTAGTGATGTTTGAGGAAATTTAGTTTTAATTTGGGGATGCTGCAAATGGACACGTTCATACCTATTTTTAGATTGTTCTGGTAGTTTTATTTAATATATGTAACAAACACACATTGTCATACATCATGTGTGTCTTCTATAATCTCATCCCCAAATCAATGCTTTTGTGTCCTCAACCTAAGTGTAAGGAACTAATTTAGAGTGATCTTCAGATTGCTTAGAAAATAACATTATAGATATGCATTACATTTCCATTTAAACAGAATTAACCTTTTATTCATGATACTTTTGAAACTGATTTGCTCACTAGAGGGAGCCATTGTACAACCAATATCAAACATGATGTGTTGAGCTTTTGAATTTACATTGTTGATTTTTAAGAGAAAATAACTCGCTCATATTTAAGAGCTTAAACCATGATAGTAATGAAATTATATTTTATAGCACTGACACCTCAATAAAAAGCTAAATGAACTGATTAATTGACGACCCCTTCTCCCATCTCCAGCGCTGGTGTACTTTGGAAGTCGCCGTGAGAGGGAAAGTTGGAACTGGGCGTGGGTCATCAGCACCCGTCTCGCTCGCCAGGTTGGCTACCTGGAGCTGCTACTCAAACTAATGTTTGTCAACCCGCCTGAGCTTCCTGAGCAGACGACCCGTGCCTTGCCTGTCAGGTGACAAGGACAGACACAAATATACTCAAGTCACTTCACTTCACTTCACTTTATTTCTGCTGGAATATTAAAAGATCAGCTTCCCACGTCCGAGACAAAACATCTTACCACTCTACATTCATTATGAGCTATTAAAGTCAATATGAGGTTGTTTTTATAGAAAATAATCAATTTCCCACCTCTCTCTATGTCCAATGTCACACAGATTCTTGTTCACGGATTATAATCGCTTATCCAGCGTTGGAGGAGAGACGTCCATGGCTGAGATGATTGCCACGCTCTCAGATGCCTGTGAGAGGGAGTTTGGCTTCATGGCCACAAGACTCTTCAGGGTTTTCAAGAACGATGAGATCCAAGGTGACGTCACTGTCTTTGGTTTCAGATGTCATGTATCAATGTTTAGCCTGCACACACAGTCTTATTTTACTGTTGAAATTAAAAAAATAATCAGCTCACATAACATCAATCTAATATCTACGACTGATAAAGTGAAATACAAAATGGTGGTTTTGAGGTGTAATCAGTATAAAGTAGTTGCTGTGCAGTTTGTGCCAACAGTGAAACCAAAATAGAATTAGATTGTTGGTAAAATGACTCTTTTAAACATAATGAAACTTGTAAACACAGTAAAAGCAGTGCCTCAGACATGTTTTTCTCATTCTCCACCTCATTCTATGTTTAAGCTTATGCTGCTCTTTGTAGAAAATTAAAGAAAAAGGGTTGTTTTGCCCCTCATCCTCCAGGAAAAAAGTGGAAGAAAACTTGTTGCGTTCCCTCCTTCGTGCTGTTTGCCTTGGCACTAGGCTGCCTGATCACCGGTATGGCCCTGCTGGTCATCTTTAAGGTAGGTTAGATCAATAAGCTGGGGACCCTGCATTAAAACAGTGCTGTCTTTTAACCACTAGGTCATTGGGTGCTCAAGTATTCAATTTGAATCCTTTTATTTTGCAGGTGGACCCTGGGAACTTGACAGTAAATTCAGTGCTGATAGCTATGGCCAGCGTTGTGGGTCTGGCTTTACTGCTCAACTGCAGGACCTGGTGGCAAGTGGCAGATTCCGTCCTGAACTCCCAGAGGAAGCGCCTGCACAGTGCTGCCAACAACCTGCACAGACTCAAGAGTGAAGGATTTATGAAGGTAGACAAATGCACTTTATTCAGAACCTAATCATGAACGGTTGGACATCCTTTGACATGCTGTTGTCATAGCTCAAGCAAAATTGAATTTGTTAATTATGGTCACTTGAGCCATTCATTTTTTTTCCATCTCTCACCAGGTTCTGAAGAACGAGGTGGAACTAATGTCAAAAATGGCCAAGACCATTGATGGTTTCACCCAGAACCAGACGCGAATGGCCGTCATCATCGATGGCCTGGATGCCTGTGAACAGGACAAAGTGCTGCAAATGTTGGACACGGTGTGTGTTTTCACTTGTGCAGACTGTAAACAAGTTAATGTGAAAGAATTAACATGCTCAACATCTGTCTGTCAATTAAATTTAAACCATGGAACCCACTGTTGTAAAACAGCTGCCACAAGCTCTTTCACCTCAGAGCCCACACATCTCTGCAGCAGTGCAGCCCCCTGGTGCTCCTCGCTGCCTCATCTCACCTCCATGTTTAGATCCTTCCTTCCAGCTGCTGTAATATAATGTTATTATTTGGTGAAGTAATCCCAGAAAGCATGGCAACCTCCTGCGTGCTAATCTAATCTTCTCATCTTCTCAAGCACCTCCCCATCACTCTGAAACCATTTTCAGTTCAGACATCAAAGTATCCTCAGAAATCAATTTTTAGTAGTTTGCACAAATTAAAAATTAATCTGTTTTCGGTCTGCATACTTTTCTTACCAGACACTGTACATTAAAGATGCAGAAATCATGTGATGGCGCCTTAGTTGATTGTGCTGAAAGGCGGCTGTAGAGACAGAGGTTTATCATCCTGTGGGACGAGCCCGAGGGCGCTGGCCGAGTTTTAACAAACCGTGTCCGCATGTAGCACAAAGCGATGTCCTGTGACACTTGGACTGTGTCCCTTAGTTAGCCAAGTGGAAATCCCCAAAACCATGTGCTGCGGACAGTCAGCTCTCACAGGACTTATTAAGTTTAAGCACCACAGCAAGCTTTTGTTGTCATGTTGTTGATTAGATTATAAACCCTCCATTTTGAGGGTTCTGTTGACCTTAAATTCCTTCTTCTTTTTTTTTTGGCTCAATCAAATTAAGTCCACATGAACTACATCCTTCACTCACAAACTCCTGGTTCATTTCTTGTTGCAGGTGAGGGTACTATTCTCCAAAGGCCCCTTTATCTCCATCTTTGCCAGCGATCCCCATATCATCATAAAAGCCATCAACCAAAACCTCAACAGTGTGCTGAGAGACTCCAACATCAACGGCCACGACTACATGAGGAACATCGTCCACCTTCCAGTGTTCCTAAACAGCAGGGGCCTCAGCACCTCTAAAAAGCTTTGCATGGCAGCCCCCAGCAATGGAGAGACATTGCCTGCTGAAGGTAAAGGACAATGGCTTATATATATGTATATATGTATATACATTCACAAGCATGTCAGCTGTCATTCTCTTTGTCATATCCTATTTCTCTCTCTTCAGGATGGCATGACGACTTGGACAGGAAGATGTCACAGACCACCTTGGGCCAAGACCAGGCCAAGTTTGGCAGCAAGAATGCCCTTAATCGCAGGGTAATGGCATATTGAAGTTAATTTTTATTTGTATAGATTGTACAATGTTTTGTAGGTGTTTATGGCTCCGTGTTAGTGGTTCCTGACCCCATTATGTATTTGATCTATATAGCCGACATCAATATTAAAGGTAGAAGAACAGACGCTAAGGAAGACCCATGACAAATTAACAAAAAACTATGGGAGAGGAAAGTCAAAAAGAGATGCTGAGATGGCAGTGGAATCAATAGGAGTTATAAACAGGCAATGCTTGAAACAAAATCCAAGAGTAGGTTTATAGTAAGACCAAAATATCAAGCTTAGTATATTGTAATTGCCACCCGAAATAGACACAGTTCATACCCCCCCACTTCATAAAACCAAACAAAAGTCCAACAAAAGAACATTTTCATACAGAAACTCAAATGGAGACAGACGTTTTCACAACACGGTGGACATTAATGATGGATGTCCCCACATGAATGAAAACAAAATTAAAATGCTGTTAGTTCACCACAACTTGGATAGAAAACACTCTGGGTGAGAGAAGCTGCCTGAGAAACCCCTGGCTGCTGTCTCTCTCCTCAGCCTCCTTCCTGAAGGGGCTGCTCAGTACATGCGTGGTGTTGGCAGGCATCTCAGAGTCCAGAGGACAGAGGGAGACACACAGAGATGAAAAAAGCGAGAGAGGTGCTCGGTGTGCGGCCAAGGTTCCTGGTTTAATTGATGTAATGGCTGTTTATCCTTCCTGCTGCGTTGCCACAGCCTAATGACAAGGCCTAGCAGCAGTGGGTCCCTGTGACAAAACACTGGCACCAGGTCTGCTGGCAGGAGGCTAAGTGACTCTGCTGCTGTCGCTGATGCTTTCCTACCCTCCCTGCGGGACCATCCCACTAACTCCCCCTTCCTTCCTTCCCGCCTCCCTCTCTTGTTTGTTTGTTTGTTTGACATTTGTTTGTACCTCGGGTTTATCTTGTACCGTCAATTATTGGTGTCTGCCCTTTTTATTACAGGGCAGTGTGCTCTGTTTACTTGCCCTCCGCCACTAGCTCGCTCTTGGCAGGAGGGTCCTCTCTCTACAAGTGGAGCTTCAAATGAGGGCAGGAGGGGAAAATCAATTAGTGCCTCTCCATTTTCATGTGGCTTCTCAAGTCGTGGATGACATTATGAGTATCTCCACCATCTAATTTCCATTTATCGGAATTAAACAAATCTTGTTTACTAGGAAAAAGATTATCATCTAGAACTTGGCATTCAGTATTTTCGTCTTCCCTAAATTTAGATATTTTATTAACCTCAATGACTGACCAATGTGTCAGTGGGGAGAAGAAGAACCAGTGAGCAAATAAATGTAAAAGTAGCAGTAAAGCTTTAGACCTGCAGAAAAAAATCAATACATATTGTAGAGTCAGGCCACTGAGGCTGACTGTACGATATGTACGGTCTGATAGACCTTTTCAGGACGGGCTGAGTGGTGGCCATATGTTTCATCTCTCTGTGAAAGAGGTCATGAGACTGGTGTTACGACTTCAAAGTCAACCAAAAGCCTCATCTTGGCTCATGACCACAGCAGCTGTCTGATATCATCACAGATGTTCTCCGGTAGATCTGTGTCAATAGCTCGCCTGTGTGTCATGAGTGTTCAGCTCTGGACTATGGCTCTTTGATTTTTATTTGCAGTCACACAGAATTACATGTTTTGCTCACGAGGACATGATATGGAATGGGCTGAGTGTGAGAAAAAAAGAAGAAAATATTACTTGGTTTTACTCACACCACTTCACATACAGTTTCTCTTTTTCCCAGAATGGAAAAGTGGTCTCAGACTTTAGCTCTGTACTTTAATTGTAGACCTTTGCTGGGTTATCTTGATGCACTAGAAGAATAAAACAGACCCAGCAATGTATAACTGGACGGCATCTATTAAAGTGCTATCAAACGTCGAGTTTGCTATCCATCTAATATTTTTATAGATGAGGTCTCATGATCACATGCCTTAAGATCACAAGTTGACCCTGAAATGATGCACACGTGTATACAATCTCAAAATTCAGCCAAGGTCAGGGAAATATTGTGGTATTTTCGTTTCAGTTTGTCATCAGAGATCAAATTTTAAGACTTCTTGAGAGTATGTTTCTGATAAAGGTTTCCTGTGGCTGCAGGTTTTTAGATCCTGGGCTCCTGTTTGTCTTTTCATGTTTTTATACCGGTTTTGTTGGTTCTCTGAAGAATTTCTCCCATTTTATTATATAACAGTACAATTCTGACTCATTCCCCAAATTTTTCAGCATCGAATTTCAGTGATTTGATGCTGAAAAACAGACAGTCATTTCCAATATTATGCTAACTAGACTAACTGTCCCCTTTGTACTCATCAAGGACACATACAGACGTCGCCAGATGCAGAGAACCATCACCAGACAGATGTCATTTGACCTCACCAAGCTGCTGGTGACTGAAGACTGGTTCAGTGACATTAGCCCACAGACCATGAGGAGGCTGCTCAACATTGTTTCTATCACAGGTAAGAAATAAATCACTCTCTACATTAGCACCAAAGTTGTTAAGCCTTCATTTATTCTAGCCTACAAGCATCCATAGCTGATTGGTTTGTGCTGTGGGTTTTTGTGTATTCACACACATATATACACACATGTAATATATATGTATATATTTTTTCTTTTTTGACAGGTCGTCTGTTGCGAGCCAATCAGATCATTTTCAACTGGGATCGGCTGGCGTCATGGATCAACCTGACAGAGGAGTGGCCTTACAGGACGTCATGGATCATTCTGTTCCTGGAGGAGACTGACGGAGTGTCTGACCAGGTCGCTCTCAAGACCATTTATGAGAGGTATACACACAAACACACCTACACACACACACACACACAGATAAAATAAGTTATTCGTAGCTAATCTGATCTACTAGATGTACAGGCTTCTTACAAACATCTGTGTATATTTTCTTTCTTTCTTTTATTGTGTCTCACTTTCCCTCCCTCTTTTTTTTGTCTTTCCATCCCTTGTCATTTGAACTTGGGCCACACATTTGACCAAATGAGAGCAGGTTTAACAAAAGATAAATTAGATTAATCGTCTGGCCAAGGGACCCAGCTTTTAACAATAAAACACTAAACGCTCACTAAGGAGATCAATAAACCAGAACACAACAACATAATCTGTGTTGGGGTTAATGAAATAACAACATTACTTGCCTTTTCTCTGTGAGATATGCAAGTTGTAAGTGAGATGCAAGTATTTTGACCATCAGGTGGCAGTAGAGGATTTTCTCTGGGCTCGGCATCAGTGCGCTGTGACTGCCAGTGCCTGTAAGTGCCACACTAATAGGCAACTTTTTTGTAATTGATAATGACGTCTGTATTATAGCAGTGACCTGATTCAAGAAAGGATAATTTCCTAAAAGCTGTACAAGAGAAAATAGAAGGACACCTTTATTTGAGCAGTAAAGGGAAATTATTTCTTTCTTTTCTTTTTCTCTCTGTATGAGTGTGTATGTGTGTGCGTGTACATGTGAGTGTTTATGCCTTTTGTATGTGTGTGGTCACGGACGCTGTTTGACGCGCTCAACACAGACAAGAGGAGGAGGGTCGACGCCGGCTGAAGCGCTGGGTTTGGGTGCTGTTGTGCATCAGTCGTTGGCCTTTAAAGGTTGCACTCTGTCACAATACACTAGCACCCACAGCTCCTACGGCAGGAAAGTGTCACAGACAGTTACTGTCAACCAGTCAGCCAGCTAGATCTAGTAGACAAACCTCCCTCCTCCCATCTCCCAGGCTAGCTGCTGTCTCATTAGCTGTTTGGTTTTCAGCGGACAATAGGCAATACCTTCCTCTTTTCTTCTATATGGCAGTTAAGTGTTACATGTGACTTGTATAGTATTCAGGAGTGACAGCTGTACAAGAATCATTTTATTCAGAAGGCTGTAGTTGTATTTTTTGCACATGAAGGATCTCTATATTTTGTAATGCTGGAAAAAATGTCACTACACTTCTTCATTCTATATCTTTACCATGTTTAAGTATAGTGGAAACCTCATATCCACACTTTAACCACAATTATTTTTGAAAATAAAACTGGCAGATCTAGCTACACACTAGATCTGGATACAAGTGCATTCACCACAGCATGGTATTGTGCTTACACTGTTCATTAGACTTAATATAGCCATCATCTTGTTTTTGACCAACAGTCCTGTCTTTCTTTATCTCCCTCCTCACTGGGTGTCTTTCCAAATGGCTGTTCTGTTTTCCGCAGTGGCCATCGCAGAAGCACCCTTAATGATGATGACAGGAAGCCTCAAACAGGCTAAATACAACGCCTTGCCTAGAGGCCTTATCTCATGAGCTAATCTTCAGCTGATAAGACTCTGGCCTGTCTGTATATCTTTTTCTGTCTCCGTGCTTGCTCTTTTCTTCCTCTTTCTTATGATATGAGGCTCTTTACATCCCCTTTTGTTTTTGCTCTGGATGAGTTATTCTGTCTTTCTGTCCCTAGAGCGATAGATGAGCACTTGACTGGCCTCTTAGAACCTCAGGCCCCTTCTTCTAACTGTCTGTCTGTTTGAGAAAGGGATAGCTATTTGTCTTTGCTTTCCTTTTCAGCAGTGTATATAAATACATGCACATACAGCATGTGTACACATATCGCTCATACTTCTGCTTGTGTTTTTCATCGATAATACTATTATTATAATAGTTATAATGAGCTTTTTTTGTTTGTTTAATTCTATAACTGACATGTTTCAGACGTCACACAGGTTCCTCGTGTTTTAGCATGCATACGTGTGTACGAGTTGTTTTTTTCACAGCAGAACTGCACATCCCCTGAGCGTTACTAAGTGAATATATTAGTGGTGAAGTGAACGTGGGGGTGAGTCAGCCCCTTATAGGTCAACTGTCGCCCTGCATCTCAGTCACAAGTCAGCGAGCTCTTCCTCTTCTCTCCTCTTTGTAAAGCTCACTAAAGCACAGCAGGCCATAGTAGTACACAGAGTATTAGAAAAATATAATATATTATAAACAATATGACTGTAGGTGCTTTCTTTTTGCCATTTTCCATCAATAAAAATAAAATGTGAAATTTCTTTTGACTAAACAATCTGAGCAGAGAAAAAATCAACCAAGCCCGACCCGAACCCAAAAAGCATTCTGTTCTTTGCGTGCAAACCTGCTCCGAGCCCATTGCAGTTATTTTAGCTGCACGCTGTCCCTTACTCACATATAGCTTGTTTTCCCAGACTACAGACATGTGCTGTGTAAAAACTCTGCCCAGCCAATTGACTTGAACCTGAATAACAATTCACATTTTTTGTCTGAACCTGGGTCAGGTATCCTCTCTCTAATTTAAATGCAGCTTATGTGCCAGGAGATGTTCTCAGTTTAGCCTGTTAAATTAAAACTAAATCACTGAACAACACAGAAATCTTGTGTGAATAACAGAGTGCGTCTTAGTGAGGAAGAAGACAGCCGCTCTATGTGGCATGTACCTGAACTCCTAGAAAAGGAGGAAAAAATAGAGACACTCACCCACCTTCCCTCATATCTCACAGAAACACACACGCTTTCAAAACAGCTAAAAGCCGTTTTTAGCTTGCCTGGCAATAACAAGCGTCCATGATGGGGTGCTGTGAGGTGTCATTGTAGGACACGGCGTGAAGAGAAATGTGTTGCGCTAATTCCCACAGAGGGAGCGGGCCAGTACAGCCTTCCTAATCTGATGGAGAATGTGTAATCGGTTAATAACCTCAGCAATTCTATCATGAATGGTAAGAGCGGGAGCTGCCCAGACTAACTCAAGATAGCAGGGGGAATGCATTGTGTAACAAAGATGGTACTGTCTGTTGGAGATACTGGCTCAAAACAGTGAAACTTACTCTCTCTCTCTCACACACACACACACACACACACACACACACAGAGTATAACTAAAGTGTTCTGTTAGCTCTGTAGGGGAATCTATAAATTACAGCTCGAGCATTGAGCCAGCGTCACAGAAGAAACTCAACAGGAAACAAAACAAGGAGCGTATTTGTGCTGACCGCCATATTTGTAGCTGTCAAATTAACAACGCCAAATCCAACCATTCAAATGCCGTTTTCTTTTTCTTTTTTTCATCCCTGGCAAATTGAATTTGGAGCCTGCAGCCTTGTGACTATCATTTCAGCTATATCATTTCTTCCCTCTCAGCGTTGTGTCTCTCAGGAGTCAGTTGTTCCTTGTTTTAGCTGCCATTAGAGACTTAACGACTGGAGCTAACCTAGCTCTCTCCTGCTTCATGGTTATTGCTTTAAAGCAGCCCTGCCATTTCCAAATACTCTTAATAGGCTTTTGTACGTTTATTTCCTTGATGTTGTTTAGAGTCATTACATTACACTCAGCCATTACTACGTGGAAGCTCCTCTGTGTAGTGACTTCAAGTGAGGGAGCAAGTTCACCTTCTGGATCTTGTTCAAGGACACTTCCTGGTTGTTGTTGTTGTGACCTTTATTTTTGTTTTTTTTAATAACTACTCACCTTTATTCTTTTAAATTCCATTAGCCTTCGTTGCATGGTTGTGAGTGTTGCTGGGGGATTGTAACTTTTTAAAAATTCAATTACAACCAAATTTCCTCACTTAAATTCCATGTCCCCTTCTAAGAAAACGAACTGATCCGATTTTCGTCAAACCTTACTGTAACAATTTGCTTTAATTTTTATGATCAGCTAGTTTAGAATTAGCCTCACTGCTTATACTTATCTATCTTGTATTTTACTGTTCATACAGTGTGTTCATTCTGTTACTGTGGCAGTGTCTCTGAGGTGTTTGTCTTTTTAGTGGTGATTGTTTTTTGACCTTGTTGCAGTTGTGGGGTTAACAGATTTGGACCCATTAATGAATGAGGGTGGGTTTAGTGAGCTCCACAGAGAGTTTATTCCTGGACGCCCAGATCCCGTTTTCAGCTCTCAAAAAAAAAAGTGTCACTGGTCCACTGAGCAGGTTCCTGCACTGCTCTGACATCTGGTGCCCTCTCTGTGCCAGGATGCCCCCAGCCGTACTCACAAGTGTGTTTCTGGCACTGCACCTGAATCTTCTGTTCATTACACACACACACACACAAATAACTGTATGCCATACACACACACACACACACACACGTTATTGCATCTATCTTAGTGAGGACATTTATTGGCATAATGCATTCCCTAGCCCCTTACCCTAACTGTAACCATCAAAACTAAATACCTAACTTAAACCTAATTATAACCCTAACTTTAAAACCAAGTCTTAACCCTCAAACAATCCATTAAAAGTGGGTCAAAAAAAGTGAGGACCGGCCAAAATGTCCTCACTTTGTAGGTTGTAGGCTCAAAATGGTCCTCACAAAGACGTCTGTATAAGAACACACCAACAGGGATTTGTGGTAAAACACATGCATGCTGTAACTAAAACAAACGTACATGCAAACAGTATTTGCCACTATAAGCATTTATGATTGAACATATGCATGCAAACACCTCAAATCACACATAAAGCGGATGCAAGTAACAAACACACACACACACACACACACACACACACACACACACACACACACACACACACACACACACACACACACAGACACCTAGCTCACACCAGTGCAAGAACATATGTCACCCCCAACTCCTCTGGGAATTAGTGTAATTAATCAGACCCTGAGATGCAGGCTGCGTTCAACAAACACACGTATGCACCGAACACACACAGCTCACGTTCACGCGGTGCAGGAAGCAGAAGGCAGCATAGAGGTAAGGCAGGTTACTGTTTAGAATTGCTGTTCTTTGCAGTGTTGCCGTTTAATCATCTACAAATCTTGCGGCACTGTATACTTTTTAATTCACAGTTTGTGAAGAATATCACTTTCTTATTCTTTTTTTCCCTTCATCGTCTCCTCTGTTTTGTTCACCTGACCCTGAATTTCCACTTCCAAACCTCCCTGCTTTCAGAAACATGACAAGCCAGGCACTTCTTGGACACTTCAGAACTTTTTTTTTTTTTTTGCACTAATCACACTCTGAGTGAATACGTAGCCAGGCAATTCAGTCTTAATTAGAGAGACTCTTATCCCAAGCACTGAAACATTAAGATGACACTCTCTTCATTCAGGATTACTTTAATTGGCACAATTATTGTAATTTGGTTGCTGGGATAAAAGCGCTGTTCTAAAGCTCATGTGGGTGATTCCCTTTATGTGGAATCCTTTAATAAGCTCTTATATCTGTCTGCATAGAAAAAGAATGGAGGGATCCTATTCTTTTCTTATGATGAATACTTTTGAACTTTCCCTGCTCTCAAATGAAAAGTCTTTATTCTTTGCCACGCGGCCTATTATTCATGTGAATCCCCATCAAATTCATGACACATTCTATAATGTGCACACACTGCAAATGCTAAAAAAATGTTTCTCTCTCTTTCTGGGTCCTTGAGATGCTTTCAGACATGATCTGAGGGTAAAGTCCAGAGAAATAGCTATGGCGTTTACCCGCAGTTTTTCTTTCACATATGCACAATGCAGTGGGAGGTTCTCTGCACAACAACATCAAATCCTCCACATTATTCAGGCGAGAGGTGGTTCAGCCGAGTGCAGCTGACAGGGACAGGAAGTCACATATTAACTCTGCTGTGTAGATCAAGTGATTTTCTTGAAAACAAACAGACACAGCTCTTATCACCACAAATTCTCTTGACATCTTTGGCAGTGTTTTTATGTGTGTGTCACCACTTTTTCATTTTTGCGTTTGTCGCTTGTTTGAAGTGTCATCAACACATTTACATTCACATGTAAGAAGGAGGAACTGCGGAGTTCAGTGCATGTCTGAAAGCAGCTTTAGGAAGCCCATTGCCCCTGTGCAAAATCCCTCATGGAGGTATTTTAGTGAACAGCGGAGCAAAAATGGCTATTCGATCACTCAGTGCGCCGCCATTTGCCAAGAGAACCAGAAGACGTGTGCGAATTTGTAAAGGCTGGTGTGAAGCCACCTAGGTCTCAGTAGAGCTCTGGCTCCGTCACTGATAGGATACCAGCATTGAGTCGACACACAAGAGTGTGCTGACGGACTACCTGACGGAGGAGCAGATAAATAACAGACAGAGTCAAAAAAAGAATGTATGGTTGGCATGAGATAAAGATGGAAAAGGGAGAGGGGTGGGATGAGATTAGAAAGGGCATAAAGAGAGAGAAAAAAGAGCCCAATCTCAGGAGGTAAAAAGAGATAAAGGAATCAGAACGTGTGAAAACTGTAGAGGATCAGACCAGATACCAGCAGGATTATTGCGAGACGAATTCGCCATTGGTGAGCTCAGGTCTCAGGTGTATTCATAGCCTCAGGTGATGCTGCTGCTCCAAGTGAGATAGCCCAGGTGGTGGACACATACAGATTGATGCACGTCCCCCTGGGTCCAACATGGCTGTTAACATTAATGAAACTGGTCCTCTGCTGATTCCAGCTTTTTGTGTACGTATGTGTGTGTGTTTGTGATAGTCTGTGTATTAAAATGTATAACCACCAAAATAATTCCCCCCCCAAAGTAGAGTCAAAGCATCCCCATTGCCCCATGGAGGCTGGCTCCAGTATAGACCATAAACCTGCCTCCTCAATGTTAGTGGATGGGACATGGGTCAAACTAAAGAGTAAATGTTCAGTTGAAATACATTAACCTCAAGATGTCCGTTTTCATCCCACTGATGCATGTTCCAGCTTTCTTCCAGTTAGTTAGGTTTTAATTAGCTCTTTGCTACGGCAGGATTGACAACTAAAACTGACTGATGGGACCTCACAACTGCAGTGGCATTCCCCAATTGTTACTGTTCAGAATGTGTCTCTTAATGTGCAAGATGGTAGCATGTTTTGGTATAATTTCTGGTTAGTGGGACGAAGTGGAGCCACGTTCGTATTTATATACAGTCTATGGCATGTGTGTGTGTGTCCGGCCTAAATTGTCGTTCCAGTCCTCAGGTGTTTGGCAGTGGTGACTCAGGCATGAATCAGCCTCAGCCAGCTCCACCAACACTCAACCCCTGCTGAGCTGCTTAAAATTTAAAAGAAGAAAAAAAACAAGTCAGCCGCTGTGTACAGGTGACATGGGAGGGTGTGTGTGTGTGCAAGGTGAGGTTTTGATTGTGTATACGTGTCTGTGTACAGTATTTGTGTGTGGAGGCACGTGAGGAAGGAAAGAACGTCATGCTGCATTCTTTGTCAGAAAATCCTTAAAGCCCTTTTCATTTCTGCCTGTAAGCCGAGGTTGAAGGATTAGCCTAATTGGTCTGAAACAAGAGAACTGCTCTGTTCTCTTTTCTGCACAAAGCATAAAGAATCATTTCAAATGTTATAAAAGCCTCGACTACACCTCTGACTGGCCTCAGCTCTAAAGTGACAAGGTCGTCCATCAGTAACGACAAGCTTTTGATTAACATTTAAACGTGACTCTGAGATGAAAGGGCTGACGTGAAGGGCTGAGAAGCAGATGTCTGCCTCGTACTTTGGTATTTCTCTGGTGTAGACCACCATTTCTGATCTCTTCCTTGCCCTGTCTCATTGTGCTGGACCTGCTGGAAGGTGTTGGAGGGGACTAATTATAAATAGCAGCCCAGGGTTGCAAGGGGGTCAACGATGACCTTTAAGTAGACAGTGAGATCCGACACTTGGCTGCCACACACATGCATAAATACACACTGACACAAACACACATCCGGTCCTTAACTGATATTAACATCCTGGCCCTCTAAAAGTCAATGAAGGTCAGGTCCTGTGTGTGTGTGTGTGTGTGTGTGTGTGTGTGTGTGTGTGTGTGTGTGTGTGTGTGTGTGTGTGTGTGTGTGTGTGTGTGTGTGTGTGTGTGTGTGTGTGTGTGTGTGTGTGTGTGTGTGTGTGTGTGTGTGTGTGTGTGTGTGTGTGTGTGTGTGTGTGTGTGTGTGTGTGTGTGTGTGTGTGTGTGTGTGTGTAAACCACTCTGAAATGGCAAAGAACGACTAGGCAAGCGAGTCAGCCCAAAGAAGGCGAATTGAAGATTAAGCCTTTATTGGGAGGGATCACTAGTGTCCTTTTCTACCCCATCTTTGCTTTAAAGCAGCTCTTGATAAGGCACTCATGCTGCCAGCCGCTGCATAGCTTAAGGATTTAGTTATCAGATATGTGCCCCAGGTTCTGCAGAAAGTTTTTAATAATGAGAAGAGGTTTTTTACTCAGACACAGAGTGGACTTCAGGAGCTTTTGTAGAAATCAGTTTGACTGAACAACATTTTCTTCTCACTCCCTGTCCTTCTCTTTCTCTCCAACGCTCACACACTCATTCCTGCATCCCCCTCTCATCGTATTTCTGGTGCACACATCCCATTGTGTTAAGTCAAACAGAGGATTATCGGTTCAGCCTAAATCTTTATTTGTCACATTTATCAGTTACTGTATGGATTTGAGCTCAATACAGACTTATTCCAGATGTATTATCTGCTGCAGAGGAGCACATTTGTCTTTACTTTAGCAGTCCAGCCCACTTAACTTGGCATCATACTCAGCCTATCAGCTGGCCATTCCAGCTTTTAAAACACCACATGCGCTGATATGAACTTTGTGGTGAAATTAGTGTCACAATGAACAAACTCTGCCATGGCCCTGTGATGCTCCAAACTGTCCTCTTGTGCATAAATCACCACGCTGAGGTTTTAGTGTTTTACTGTTTGTCAAGAATGAGGCCTTAGTTACTCTGAGTGGAGGGTTCAGTTAAGGTTTTTGGGGTCTGGAACAAGAAGGCTCCGTTTCAGCGCTACACATGAGTTTAATCAACATTTCAGGGAACCACTGAATACTGAGCCCGTCTCATCGAGAGGCCGCTCGCTCCCAAGCTGCTTGGTTTTTATCAGTCTTGTGTGTTTCCTATTAGCCTGCTTGTCTCTGTGGTTTGCCTTGGGATGCACAGGTCCAGCTTAGTACATGAGAGTCTCAATTATTGGACTAAACTTTGCCACGAATGTGTATGGAAAGCAGACGCTGCCACAAGTCGTCAGTTGGCACTGCCAAGGCAAGGAGGCGAGAAAGAGAGAGGGATAGAGACTGAGGGGAAAGTAGAGACACAGGGTGTCCACATTACTTGAAGCATTTGATTAAAATCAAGGAAATATGTCTGGATTTTAAGGAGACAAAGAACATGGCGTCATCTAAAGTGAAAACATATTTTTGCTCTCCCCCTCTGCTTTTGGGGTGCTGGAGGTCTTGGCAGTTTCCATTGTAACAATTACCTCTCTCAGCATTGAAGCTGCATCCACGCGCCAGCATGCCGGTCTGTCGGCCTGTCCACTGTTTTCCCAGAGACGGCCTCTCTGGTTACATCCACGCGCTTGGCAGACACTGTGCCAGCAGCTCTGACATGACTCTGACCAGCAGAGGAATGTGCCGGACCTGGGCCTGGTTAACTTCTTCACCCACACATTGTTGTACTGGTCACAATAGTGTCTCCCACTGAAACTCTTTTGCTTCTTTCTCAAACACAATGTGCACAGACGTTTGTCTGTTCTGCAGATATCTCTCTCTGTCTTTGGGCCCCTTTATGGAAATGTTTGGCAGCAAGACCACCTCTTTGTGACAAGCGTGTGCATGTCGTCCGTAAGCACAGAGGGCAGCTGTAAAGCAAAGTCAAGTGGCACATTCATAGTTTCAGTGTCCAAAGAGAAGACGGAAGGGATAGAGCGATGAATTCTGCTCATTCCCGTCAGCTGCAGCGTGTGGGAGGTTGAGAGGAGAAGAAAGGCTATGCTCCAGTCAACTTTGGGACCTATTAGCATTTGGATAAGCTCAAAAAGCTCTCAGTGGCCACACCACACAGAGAGCAGTTGGACCTAAGCGCCTGTGCTGCCACAGCTATAAGCTGGTTCCTGTCAATGGAGCCATTGTGCAGGAATGGCTGCCGGGATGCCTGCCGGCCTTTATCTCGCTCATCCTCGGTCTGCTTGAAAGTGGCATGCCGGCTTCCTTGGCGCTCCAGCCCGTACATCCATCTTGTCATTTGGCTGATTGCTGATAAGAATGGCTTTGTTAATTTTGTCTGCATCATCTGTTCACTGTGAGGATGACTAAGTCTGAAGTGATTCGCGTCAATTGCGTAATGCCTAGGCCAACAACTCATCATTTGTTATCTGCAAAGATGACATTTACCGTGGTTAAACCTCACTGACAAACGGCTGTTGGCATTTAATGGGTACTGTTTGTTCTGCAGTTCAACATATTGGCTAGAAACAGTCTAATGATCCATAATTTGTCTTGTTCGTTAGTACACCAGGAATTCTGTCCCCTCTCTATCGCTTTCTCCATCCTTATTTCTATAACTGTAGCCAGAATTGAAGAGTGAGCTGTGCTGTGTGCCTGGCCTGCTTCTCCTGCAGACACCTCTGACCAGTCTGCTGGGAACGTCAGGAATGGACCTCTGACTCTCCACTTTCACTTTTTTTCCTCTTTCCATCTGTCTGGGTGTAATTTTGTGATGGATGCCCTTGATTTGTTCTCCTCACCGGCCCCTGGTTGTCTTTGGAAGTCACAGCCGTCTGTGATCTGTACTCCACGTTTTTCAAGAGCAAATATGAATGTCAGCGAAATATGAGGGGTTTTAGCTATTTTTTTCGTGTGGCATTGTTGCAGGATGGCATGTGTTTAGTGAAACATGTGCAGGCAGAATATTTTTGTAGCATTCAGGATTATCCAGAATCTGAAGTAGCCAATATTGATGTCGCTATAACTCAAGAATTCAGAGATTAACCAAACTGTGTGGATACACCACTGAGCCATTTTAGAAGGTCCTGTAAAAAGACTCAAGATTCCTAAGAAAGTCTTGGGAGGGTGATCTCTATATAGCAAAAGGAAGTGTGCTGCGTGTGTGTGTTTGTGTGTGTGTGAGTCACTGGCTCCTGTTGGTCTGTGTCTACAGACCCACAAATAAACAGCAGTAAGCCAGCTGGAAATTGGGAAAAATCACAGGCTTCTCTCAGTCTGTATATGGGTTAATACAGTTCATGGGAAAAGGAACCAAACACCCACACATATACACACATTGTGCATGTACTGGACAAACACATACACTCCACCCATCATCTGTGTCTTTTAATATCCCCATCCACACTGCCCAGGTGTCTCTTGTGGACATTACACATCACTGTTTTTGTGGATATTGTTTGGAATCATCTCCGGTGCCACTAATGCAGGTAACATCTGTGCCTTCAGCGTCCCGCTCATCCTCCCCAGCAGAGGTCACATGAGCGGGGTTCATCTGTGTGCCAACATGGAGCTTCCTTGACCTTTTGGGTCTTGTTAAAGGTTCTAATCGAAGAAAGCACTGAGAGGGCTTTGTCCACTGGAGCCCAGCTGTGTCTCTGTGTCCTCTCCTCTCACAGCCCATTCTCTCTTCTTTCAGTCCAAGTGTCTCTGTACCGGCAGTGTGGTGGGGGGAGCTGGGTTGGGGGTGACCCACCTGGACTGGTCAGCTGAGAAGTGAATCAGCAGGAGCATCACGCAGGATTAAGGAGAGGTGTATTGATGGAGCGCAGATGCAAAGATACAGATTTAGGGCATTTCTCAAAACAGGACTGTCACCAAGCCCACTCAGCCACAGAGTGTAACTCTGTCAGTGGTCACACCAGACTAAATATATAGATGGAGGATGCATCTCTACTTCCTCCCACTATCCAGAAATGAAGCAGAAATATCCCAGATGCAAAAACTTCCATTTAGGGCATTTGGAGCCAGAATATCTGCAGCAGCGATCAGGGGATCAAGAGCAGCTTTCATTAAGGTGTTGAGTGTAAATTAAGCAGCAAACTGTGGGCGGAGTGATCTCTCTGTAGCGGAAACAGAAACTGTCATATCTTTTCACATCCCTGTTTACTCCTAAATTAATGTACTCAGCTCCTTTGATGGTATTTCCTTTTTTGTGAAAATGTTTTTTTTTAATAATCTGCTAAAATTTCGCAAGAGTCCCTCTAAGTGCTCAACACCTTAGAGTCAAATGAACACTTGTACAGTTTTCTGGACCAGATCCTCAATACAATGTAGCCTTTAAGTTGTTAACATTTGTATGACAACATACATTTTAAATGTGTATCAAATGTAATTTGATACACATGGTGTTGCACATGGCCAGTGAGTTAGCACTGATGTAATATAACCCACTTTCACTGAGTGATGTTTGATTTGAGATGATACTTCAACATGCAAATAGAGTGGAAGAGGTTAGTAAGAGGGTGTAGGGTTTAGACTGAGAAAGGCCTCTGTCTTCACCACCTTAGTATTTGCAGGTACTTGTCTTTTTTGGATTTTGAATTTGCAAAATGAGCGTGATTCTTTGATAAAATTATAATATCTCCATATTTGAGTTACTCATAATCAAAACGCCTCCCTTGGTCACCACCTCCTTGTATATCTTGCCAGACTCCTGTAGCCACAA
Organism: Paralichthys olivaceus; assembly: GCF_024713975.1. NCBI lineage: Eukaryota > Metazoa > Chordata > Actinopteri > Pleuronectiformes > Paralichthyidae > Paralichthys > Paralichthys olivaceus. The sequence continues at coordinate 13,912,631 of NC_091104.1, read as the reverse complement.
GGTCACAGGTTCGAGCCCTCCAACAGCAGATGTGTCCATCACCAGCCATCTGTCCTGTCAGAGTGTCCTTGAACAGACGACTGGACCCCTACCTGTTCCCTCACTGTAATCAGTGTGGGTAGGGGTATCAGCTAAAAGCCTAAAATGGAAATGATATAACAGCTGACAGGGGACATTTCAGCCACTGTGTTAACTGGAAAAGGTTAGCAGATAGTGTGGACTATTAGCTTACGACGTGCCGTGTCGAGTCTTCGCCAGATGCTGACCGCACACTGACTTTGCTAGCGTGCTGCAACTGTGGCACTAATCATCCAATCAAGTCACAGAAAGGCATGCCTGTATTCGCTCTCAAGAACAGATCGGGCCCAGGGAAAAACCCAACGCATGAGCCAGCGTTTCACAGCGCAGCCGACCAGCGCATACACGCGGACTGATGCGTGAGGAGGAGGGTGAGTCAGGGTTGATCTGAGAGGAGGGAAGGTTAAACAGGATGTAGGGAGAGAGAAAGCATCTACTGAGAAAATGATGGAGGGTTTGTATGAGAAATGGAGGCAGACATGAGAAAAATGTCCCGCTCCTTGTTGAACTCCCCTCATTCATCTGATAAGAGCAGCGCATTCTGGTGATGAATGGCTGGTGTCATAAGTCACTCATGGTTTCATATTGTCGTGTCTGAATGATAGGATTAAGGAGATGTACTGATCCCTTGGGGTGGTAATGTTAGCTTTCCTTGTAGCCATGGCCACATGTTACATTGTCCTTGGTTAAACTGACATCTCTTTTTAAACCTTGTGCAGCAGAAATGGAATTGAAATTTCCCACTTCTAACCCTTTGAGTGTTTGTATTCACGATTCATAATTTCAGAGACTCTGCTGCTGATACTCGTAAACTACAGCTTTAGCTTGATATCGTGCTGTCTTCAAGTTATTTTAAATGTTATAATGCATAAACTGAACACAGCAAGGTTCTGAATATAATACAACACCGTGTTTCTCTTTAGTATCGAAAGGAAAAACAGTATCGCACAATAACGGAACAATCTCCAAACACAGTGTTTACTTAAAGCCTGTGATAACAAACACCATGTCAACCATAGCAGCGCATCATGACGTGCTTCCGTCTGATTCTTGCTTAAATTACCCTGATTGTCATCTTCTCAGGTTTCCTCCTCTGCTGAGAAAAGATAACATCCCTCACTCTATCTGTCCCCAAACATCCCCCTTTTGCTATCTTACCTTCTCTAAATCCAGTTATCTCTCTGCTCTCATAATGATGATGACCGTTGCATATCTCTTCCATCTTAACAGTACTGCTTGCTATTTCTGCTTTTCTTTTTTCATTTGAAAGTAATGTGTTGCTTATACAGCTACAAAACTACCAGTCAGAACTTAGAGAAACCTAATATGTTGACATATTTGTGCCATATGTCAATAACGCTGCACCATTTATTGTATTGTCCTCTTTAACCTTTTACATAATTTGATTTTCCACATTCAAGCATTTACTTGTGTAACCTATTTTTATTCCCAATCAAATGAATTTGAAGATTCTTAATCCTAACAATTATTAATCAATAAATCATTAAAACTAGTATTTGAGAATCGTTTGGAAATGGAAATATCAAAACTATGTCTACATTAACGTTCTAAATGCTGCTTCCCTTTTCCTCTTTTCCTCTGAAGAATCTCTAAGAGCATCCCCACCACTAAGGATGTGGAGCCACTGCTGGAGATCGATGGAGACATCCGCAGCTTTGAGGTCTTCCTCTCCTCCAGGACGCCTCTCCTCACTGCCAAAGAAGTGGAGATGTTCCTGCCCTGCACTGTCAACCTGGACCCCAAACTCAGGGAGATCATAGCAGGTTTGTACACACTCGTAGCGTAAAGTGCAGATGCATGAAAACCAGCGGACTTTGGAATGGTGTTGCAAAGTGTTGCAACATCCAGTTGCTCAGTTGTAGAGATGGTTTTAATTGTTTTCACGTGACAACAAAACAAAACGAAAATTAAGCCATCTCCATGACAGCAAGATGTGGTTTAAAGACTAAGACACCTGCCTGGGCGTTGGGTGGTTAATAACTGATTGGCTGGTGAGCCTCGTCCTGGTTTATGAGTTTGCTCGACTGTGCACCCCGAGTGACGGGCACACAGAAAGTGCCAGTGTTAAGCCTGTATGCCTGTCACAGTGTCATCAGATAAACTGTACATTCATGTTTAAAGTTCCTAAAAGGACAATCGCTTCGAGAAACAAAGAACTGTACATGATTTGATGTGTTGGGCTCATTTGGCAGAGATGTTACTCATATCATATCTGCTCTAAAATTGTGCTCTGCTGGGGCTTTAGGTAACCTTCAGTGTGCTTTTCATTTCCAAACAATCAAATGTCGAGCAGGTTTTCCACTACGGTGGTGCGGGACCTGGAAAATACTTTCACCTGCTGTCCCCAGCCTGCCTCCAGTGTTGCACCAAAATGTCACAGGTTGTAGTTGCAGTGACGTAACAATGCATCATTATTCCTCTGGAAGCCTGAGCAACACTCATGAAAGCATACTTTTTGCTACCGTGCGTCAGTGTCCGTTCTGCCTATACAAGAGTGTCAATGACGCCTAGTGTGAAGCTGCTGCATCATAGTGTTATGAGACCACAGAAAACACACACACACACACAAAGTCTGTTCCATTAAGCCAAGGTTGAGTCACGGAGGGCGCAGCTGACCAAGCTCCACAACCAGACGTCCAGTCTGAAAGTACAGCACTCCACACCTAACATTTTGTAGGTGTGTATACACCGCACATATCCGCCAAATGTATTTATTTGTGTGGATGCAGGTATTTTAACCTCCACACGTCTCCTCCGGGAGCAGAAGGTGACCAACGCTCTTAACCAGTCATCCCGCTCCCTCCCCTCCCACTGTGGCCGAGTCGGTACTTGGTGCCCGGTGTCCTGTGGCCAGCCAGTGGGCAGTGCTGTCAGTGATACCCGCCCATGAGGCTGACTCACATCATAAGGCCCCCATTGTGTTCACAGGCTGGATTGGGTCTCACTCAGTGTGTCATTCAGCAGCCACTTGTATAACCAGGAGACATTCTGGTGCCTGCTTCTGTTTCTGGTTCGTACTTTCTTTGCCAGCCACACAGAGCCACTCTGTTCTGCCTCTGGGCTTATTTGACTCTAATTTGGGAGATTTTACCAAAGCTCCCACTCAGCTCCTACTTCGGCTCAAAGTCAAATTGATTTATGTGAAGACAATTGCAGCAAAGTGCTTATGAGACAGTGTCTATGAGTTCACATGGTCTGTTTTGTTTGTTTACATGGGTCTTTTTATTTGTCGGGGACCGCATTGGGCTCGGTGTGCCAGAGTCGTCACATGGCTGGTATCTAATTTGGAAAACACAGAATATCAGCAAGCCTGCTGGTTTGCGAGCAAACATAGTAATAGAAATCAAAATGAGAATGTAATTCTCGGCTAAAGGTTGTTGTAATTGTAACATCTGCGCTTGTTTTCTCTCAAACGTTCAGCTGTTGGATTGTCTTGTATTTTTGGTAAGTAGAACATGTTCAGCAACAACGTTCTTGTTGTATTCCCCAGTGTGTCGAGAATCAAGCAGTTTTGCTCTTGTGCACGTCAATTGTTTGATATGTATTTTTCTCTGTGGATTCACGACTGCCTCGACTCTCTGGAGATGATGAAATAAAGCTAAATTATTGATGCGTGGGTGGATCTGAAGGGTCTTTATAGTCAATGCCAAGACATGATGATCAGCATCGCGGATAAATGCTTCCTTCTCTCCCCTCCGTTCTTGTTCTGTCCCCCCCGCTCTGTCATCTCTTAGATGTGCGTGCGGCCAGGGAGCAGATACACATGGGAGGAGTGACCTATCCCACGCTGCCACTGCAAGAGGCAGTGCCCCGGCCCCAGTCAGGTTATGGCCATCCCCCCACCGCCTGCTCGCCGGCAGGCTCCTTCACTGGATCCCTGCCTCCTCAGCCCCACAGTGCCTACTTCAGCGGGATGACCGGACCACAGCACCCATTCTACAACCGGGTGAGACAGAACAGGGACTCACAAGAAGATAACCAGTCTTCTACCTTCTATTTAAAGTCCGTCCAGTGCCATCTTCTTGGTAGTCCAAAAATAAAATAACTGTTGGTCAGTGTCATAAAATGAACCTGGAATAACTTGTCACTTTCTAACAGCGAAAGTAGAAACAGGGTCTGTCACCTGTGTGACACACACTGATCCCCACAACCACAAGCAACCACACATCTTTCTGAGTTTACTTCCTCCATTCATCTGTTATCATAGTGTAGCATTGCAATGGCCCATTGGTATTTAACACTGAATGAATTGTGCAGTAAACATCTTTGTTTGTACCATGTGATCATGGTTTTTGAATCAGCATTGGATCTGAGTTCCCTGGTATGATTTTATGATTTTCATTTTGTTTTTACTTCCTCTCCTCTCCCCTATATTATTTCCTTCCTCCCTCATAGCCTTATTTCCCACATCATGTGTATCACCTGCCACGGCATTACTCCCACCACGTTCCCTCATCTTCGCATCCCTCCATTAAACTACATGGCCATCCTAAGGACACCAATGGACTTGTAAGTAAAGAAGCACGATAGTTGTTGTTGCAGTTACATTATGCAACGATAGTTTCTGTGTGATTGGACTGATTGAAAGTTTGAGCAGTATCCCAGCAGTACCAGTAAGGGGAGACGTTATTCTGTTTGCATTAATACTTTCTTAAATATTATTTTAAAAAACACCCTCATAGTACTATTGTATCACTCACTGTTTAATAATATACCTCCTTTACCTTTTTCAACACCTCATCTTTCATCTTCCTCTCTCTCTCCATCCTTCTGTTCCCCACTCTTCAGTTACATTTTCCATTAGCTCCTTATGGTATTAATCTCTTCACTGCTCCATATACCACACACTGTCCAGCTCCTGAGGCTGGTGGGGCTATATCTCAGCTAGTGATCCCAAACCCAGAGTAAAGATGTCAAAGGTTAAACCGTAAATTGAGCAGTCATGAACTCAACCTTCATTAGTCCTTATGTCTCCATTCTGTGCCTACGTCAGGATGTTATTGCAGAGGATGCCAGAGAAAGCCTCCCCTCCTGCCCCTCTGACCCCGCCATGGTAACCTGACTAACATTAGCTGACATATTAGCACACATACTGCACACGTACAGTTGTGCTGCACTGTGCTTATCTAAACATAACATAGTCCTTCATAATCAGCCTGCTGTCCTGACGCTTTAACCTCATTTTTCAATGATTGTGTTGCATGAATAACATGCACGCTTGAGTGTTTGACAGACCACTTATTTTGTTGCTGTGGTTTATAGAAGCAAAGAGAGCAAATATAGATAATCACACTTGGCTGCTCGGTGCTAGGTACTTTACAATATAGGCACAAACTTCAGCATATTTAAATATAATACGCTGAATGAAGTTAACTCTGATATTGGCAGAGAAGCTTTCGTAGTGGGTAAGAAAATGCTGTTAACCCACTTCAGGAATGCATCACTTTACACTTAAAAAATAACCTAAATCTCTCCACCCAGATATTCACACATTTCAAGAGCAGGCAGCCACTATTAGAACAATTTGATGATAACGGCACTCTGCTCCACAAAGCCACTTATCAGCGCACTGCCAGCAAGCATTTAAAGGAGCTGTACGAAAGATTAAAACATAGATTACCATGTAATTTTCCTCCCCTCTATCTTTTCTAACTGTATATTTCTATTTTTACATTTCCTAAAATCGTTCCCTTTAAACTGGCATCGCTCTTTAAAATTGTTGTACCGTTTATTTCTTCCTCATATCTTCGCTGCTCTTTTGTCTCCTTTGTTCCTCAGTATAAATTTCCTCAGTTTCCTCCCGTTCTGGCTTTTCGATGTACGTTAGTCCATCTTATCCCTCTTTGGTTTGCTCTTTATCTCGTTGTGCAGCGCTCATGTGTGTGCCTGTATTTCTGCAAATCTGTGAATGTGGATGTGTGTGCGCTCATTTGTGTGTGACTCTTTGTCATATGTAAGCAGGCCTAGCCCAGTGTAATTGCCTCGCTGATATAACTGTGAGTATGGACTCCTTGGCCTGCTGGGATTATCATCAGAGCAACTGTTGGTGCTGGCAACACACACACACACACACACACACACACACACTGACAAAGAGCCCAGCGCTGGTAGAGCTTATCTCCTTACCAAGACGCTTCCTCCCTCACAGAGCTCTGTTTCCTCTTCCCCATCCTTCTGCCCGGCCCTGAGCTCAGCCCAGCTGTAATTACGGTCTTATCAAGCACACACACTGGGAGGGTTCACATAAACACGCACACACACAACACACACAGACATGCAGACACACCCCCAGACATTCACGCTTTTGCTTTTTCTTAGAACACACGCTTTGCACTCTGAGTTGAGGAGATGCGTTCAAAGCGTCTCCTGAAGTGAAACCTCTCCCTTTTTCCAGTCAGAATGAGAGATGTCTCACTCTCTCTCGCTGGGTCTTTCTCTCCGTCTCTTTCACAATCCGTTCTGTCTGCAGAGATGATGACTGCGAAAGCCCGCTGACTCTCGCAAAAAACCTAAATCTCTTTGTGTAATAATTCAACTTCCAATAGCCTTTTCTTTTCCAGCCTGACGCGGTTGGCTGACTGAGCGGCGGCAGCTGTAAAGGAGCCGTGTCCTCGCCTGCTGTGCTGCAGATAAATGTCTGTCTGCACTGTTGTCAATGTCTCTCCTGTCCCCTGATGATGAGCTCAACATGTGTGCAGCTTGTCCGTCTTAATTTCTGCCTCCTCTCTTCTTTTCTTTTTTTTCCTAGGTACAGTCTCGGCTTAATAATAATGTCATGAGTGTCTGTGTGTATTTTTTTCTGACTATTTGTCTGTCTGCTTCTTTTCTGTCTCCTCATGAAGCATTTAAAGTCGCTGCCTTACAAATTAAAGCAGGTATACCTTTGGTTTCATTGCTTTCACCTCCATATCCAACATTTTCTCCATCTTCCACCTACCTCTTCCTTGCCTTTGATGCTAACGCATTTGTTCATTACGCATGCTGTAGAAAAGATGATAATAGAAGTCAAAACACATCTTAATGTCCTGTAGTAGTACAGTAGATTCACTAACATAGTTTCATTCTAGAGAAATGTGGACATGAACAGTAGTTATCCTCCCTGTATGCCAGTTTTCATCCTCCTGCCCACCGCTACAGAAAGTCGGCCCCTACTCTTACGTACAGTGTTGTGTGAGCTGCTTATGTTTTGTCTAACAACCACTCACAGTCCGACAAAGCTATTGTTTCCTCTCCCTCAAAACCCGAAACAAAAGGAAGACCGTGTCTGAAGCTGTTTCTTAATGGTGTTAATAGCTGGGAGATGGGGGAGAACAGAGGTGAGGAAAGGGGTGGGAAGAAGAGAGAAACAGAGTGATGGAAAAGAGAGGCGGAGGTTAGTGCAGGAGACTGAGGGGGAAGGAATGTGAGAGGGAGGAAGGGAGGGAGGGAGGGAAGGAAGGAACAAGAGTGAAGTTACACAAAGAGGAGCTGGTGGGGTGAGTGGAAGAAGGGAGGGGAGTCAGACGCAGGAGGGTAGATGAGGCTTGTTTAGTTTATGTGCCAGCAGGGTGGCGTGTTGTCTGTCTGCGAGGCCTTCGACAGCATCAACAGGCCACTGGTATTAGTCACATCAAGCCTCGTAGCTCCTCGCCGGCTCGCTGCTTCAGCTCGGCTCCGCAGCACCTCACAGACTTACAGGCTCCATCCCTCAAGTGTTGTGCACACACTTTACTTGCTTTATGTATACAATGAGGAAAAGGGAATAAGAGCAGGTAACAGTGTATTTGGATAGGTTGACAGCTTTGTTTACTTTTACACTTTGCACTGTGTGACTGATAGAGAAAAGTTACGGTGTGGGATTATGGTTTTGCGTCTCTGTCTGCGTCGCAGCAACTGGCCTGCACGATGAGCTGTGATGAGTGATGAGCTGCTCTAACACAGTGTGCGAGTTTGCCCTGGTGACCTTAATCCACGGAGAACTCTGAAGAAGTTGCCTGTTTTCTAATTATGTATGCACGTGTTTGTGTAGGTTTCTGCCGGAGCACTGCTCAGCTCTATGAACACAGATGCCGTGTGTGAGCGCCTCAAACAGATGGATGGAATCGACTCCAGTATGCTGCCTCAATACACCTCCATCATCAAGAAGGTGTGTCTGTCAATAACAGGCAGATTTTGATCCATATGTTTCTAAAGCTTCTTATTGTAGAGGAAAAAAAAGTTTTCTAATACTTTGATAGTTAACGCGCATGTTGTTTTCATATTCTTTACATAGTTTCTTTCCAGTTCCTTTTTAACTGCCTCCTCACATGTTGTCTGATTCTAATTTAAACACATTAAGATTTCAATCTTCCATTTACAAACTAATTCGTCCTTTCCTTGTCCATTACAGGCTAATATAAATGGCCGCGTGCTGTCTCAGTGTAACCTGGATGAGTTGAAGAAGGAAATGGAGATGAACTTTGGTGACTGGCAGCTCTTCAGGGGAATGGTGAGACTAAATTCCTCCCTCACTTCCCTCACAGCCTGATTTAATATTGCTGCCCTGTGGGCGTCTCGTGTTAAACATATAAAGTAGCAAATGGGATAAAAGATTACGGTGTGTTGTGTCAAGTCAAAAGAAGTGGGCCATCGTGATAAAATGACAAAAAGTCCACCACATGGAAAACCTTTTCATTACTCTATAGAGTCAAAGCCTGAAATAGTTTTACAATAGCGCACATTCTCCTCTGTGATACTTTGCAGACACTTTTCCTGCCAGAGTCATCCTGCTGTTGATATATGTCAGCTCCTGTTTATTCCAAAAAGAAGCAAGACAGGATCAGAAAATACGACATCTTGTGCAGCGCTGAGATATATTAGGATCGGAGATTTTATAATCCGTATTACGAGAAGGTCATTCAGCCAGGAGTCCTGTCGGCTGAGCCGCTGCTGAAATCACTAACACATGTAGCCGGCTCCGCTCAGTCAGATGTCAGCCTGTGCTCCTAATACCAAACCAGAGCCCTGGATTGGTCGTGTTTTATCGGAGATCTGATGCAGGGCAACACATACGAGCAGCTGGACAGTGCAGTGTCCTGACGGCTTCACGTACTAAACAGTGTTGTGTTGCCAGGATGCAGCCAGCAGAGCCATCTGGTTCAAGATGGCTGCCTGGTATCTGTATGAAGGGAGGTTATTGTTGGGCAGGAGTGGACAGCTGAATAGCTCTACTTAAGGAACAGCTCACAGTTCTCCTCTCACAAGCACATGCTTTTGTTGTCATCCAACATTCTAGTTTTATAAATCACATGCTCTGAAAAAACATGTTTACGACCAACTCTGAAACTCAACTCAATAGTTTTGTTGATGTGAAATATTCAGCCATGATGTATCTTCTCAAGGTGATGGAGCAACGTCATGCTGAAAGCCAGGCTGTGCTTCATGATGAGTCCCGAGCTGTGAGCGAGCAGGGCAGCAGCGTGCACCACGGTGAGCCCGGCAGACGCTCAGGAGCAGCCCCGTCAGAGGCGGCGGGGTTCAGCCTCAACCTCAGCTTCGAGGAGCTCAGCGGGGCCGGGCTGGAGGAGCCTCCGAGACACAGCACCAACTTGCACTGGCCGGTCAGTCTTTCTGTCAGGAGTAAATACACCACTACCTTAGATATGATCACACACACACACAAACACACACACACACACACACACACACACACTCATCTGATGTGTGTATGCATATTATACTCAACTAAAACAGATAAGATGTGTAAAAGCTGCAGAAGTTAGCATGTGTGTGTCACTTGCAAGGTCACACCCCCCAAACGTGTCCTCTGCACCGAGCACCCGTTCAGCCAGCGTGTTAGTGACCTCAGTGGTTTCACATTATTGTGGTTTTACGTGACAAATGAGAACGGCAGAGGAAGCTCATGGTGTTCTCGGAGATGGAAGAATTAAAAATACACACATGTACACACTCTGCAGTGCAGCAAAAGGTGTCAAGGGGCCCTGTGTTTGTTATTTTCACCTTCCCCTATTCCCAATTTGCAAAATCTGCAAGGCACGAGCAAACACTCACACGTAGACAGCTGGCTCGCTGTTATTTTATATGATCGCACTTTTTGATGTGTGTCAAATTCAAATCATCCAAGGCTGAAAACAGGCAACAGCTTTTCATCGCCGCTCAGTCTGCGATCTTTGCTGGCAACTTTTAATCCTAATATTGGTTACTAATGCACTGTTACTGCCACTTTTTCTATATTTATGATATGAGGCGTCATGCAGTGTAGGTGAACAGCACACAACCATGATTCAACATAAATATATTCTTCAAAAAACCCTGATTCTGTCTCGTTTTGTCAGGTGGCAAATCACCGCACCTCAAGCATGTCCAGCCTCAACTCCCAGGAATCCTCCAATGACATCTGCAAGCTGACAGACAAGCAGCAGGCCGAGTATAGTGATGCCTACAGGGAGTACATCACTCAGATGGCCCAGCTGGAGATGTCCGGCAGTGGAGGAGAGCGGCCCGTGCAGCCCCACCCCGGCCAGTTCCTGCAGGCTGCCAGCTCAGAGGACAGAGGGGTGGGTGGACAGTCACAAGTACACTGTGGAGTTTTTGTCAATGCATCACTGGCGACATGAATACTTTAGTCAAATCAGAGCAGAAGCTCCCCACTGTCAGGAAAATAACTTGTGGTAACCATTGTCATTAATCTGTGTCGACGTATTCCTGAGGTCAGCCTGAATGCTATGTTGTTCTTAAACTTGGGCTTTTACATTTTTTTGTATCTCTGGCCTGTGCAGTAGTAAAAGTTTTATTCTGGGCCAGAAAAGGGGGAAATCACTGCTTCTTGTGTTTCTTAATTATTGGCTTAAACTCCTTGTTTGTCTTGGCACATAAAAACAGACAGGAATCCCCTCTGCTGAGGCCTCTCTGCCAATCGCTCAGGATATTGTATATTTTCATGTTATTCTCATTGAAATTCTCTTCCCATTCGTCAGGCTAAGGAAGGAGCTGACCAAGACAGCCGCAAGTCCCTGAGCAAGAGAGGCTCCAAGACCAGTGATGCCACAGACTTTGCCTCAGGGGGCGATGCCCAGCCCCTGGACCCCATCAGTGAAGAGGATGAGAAGCTGGACCACAGCTCATCCTCCAGGACCCCGGGCCCCAAGAAGAAGGCAGCTGGGTCGTACTACCAGAAGCTGCCCAATGATGACGACTCTGGCCCTGACGACACCACACCTCTCCTCCACAAAGAGGACCTTACATCCTACAGAGGCTCCCAGCCCGCTGGGCCGCTGACCAAGCCCGGCTTCCTTAACGAAATTCTCCTGGATAAGAAGGACTCGTCTGACTCGGGGATGCGCTCCAGCGACAGCTCCTCGGACCGCTCCTCGGAGGAGACTCAAGGAGACGCTGACACTGAGGGAGATCCTCTGAACCCTGGGATGCTTGAGCTGGAGGGGTTGGTGAAGAAGAGAGGCCTCCTCCCCAGCAGCCTGAGCGGCCTGCAGGACGCCACGGTGGCGCGCATGTCCATCTGCTCCGAGGCTCCGTCCGAGGCCAGCCTGATGGCCAGCAGCCCCGACGAAGGATGGCCGTCCGGCGGCATCTCCAACCTCAACCGCACGGCCAGCAACAGCACGCTTAACAACAACACAAGCAGTCCAACTGACACCAACACAAACACCAACAACAGCCGTCAGCAGCAGGCCAACCTCGCAGGCACACAGTCCACCACCAACTCCTCCTCGGGCATCGCCATCTCGCCAGCCGTCATCATCATCCCCGGCAGCGGCGGCGGCGGCGACACCGCAAACACCACGGCTGCCACCATCCACAACCAGAACCTGCGCACCATCAGCCTTGGAGACGAGAGGGAGAGCGTCCTCTGAGCAGGAGCCATATGTGTTGGTTATTCTGATGAGTGGCGTGTAGGCTGCTCTTCTTGGTGTTGGTGGTTGAGTTAAACTCTGTTGATGTTGTGACGTGTTTCAAAGAATAAGAGTAGAGTAGTGTTTCAATGTTTGGAGGAAAGTGTAGGAAACAGGCTGTGAGTAGTACTAGGATACATCTGTAGTTACATTAGTATTTAATTACACCAGGAAATGCTTTGGTCAGGTCAAATCTGGGATGCTTTAACTTCCCTTGTGTTACGACGCGTGTGTCTCTCCTGTGTTTGGATAGCGATTGTGTGATTTCGCTCACGTGGACGTGCTGCTGTCGTGTGGAAATGTTGTGTCGCATGATGACATGTTACTTGTTGTGGACAAATTGTTGCAGGTGCTGTTTCAGGAAACGAGTAATAATATATGAAATAGAATTTAAATAGATGGCGTAGACAGTGGTAAGTTGTTGTTGGTATTGTTGTGGTAGAAGAAGTGCATGCACTGGACTCCAGAGCGGTATCGGTCTTTTCCAAAATTCCTTGTGAAACTGTTTAGTGAATCAATAAACTTGTGGACTCGGTGGACTCGGTGTCATGTTTCTCTTTTTTTTTTCGCTGCTTCTCACAGGAAAACCAGCTGTGATCGGTGGAGTCATGTAGACTGAGATTTAGCTGCTAAGTAAATTCATCTAAAAGTCTTATTTTTAACCATTGAATGTTTTTAATGCAGTTTGACAGAAGACAGTTGCAGGCTTAGATGAGGGTTGTCACTGGAGGGTTTCATGTGTGCCGATAGATGGCGCACTTTCCATAGGAACGTGTTTCAGGCTGGTGGTGTGGTCTGTCTGTCAGACAAGTGGGAGACAACTTGAGCTCAGTGACCCTCAAAGTTTGACCTGCTGGGGCCTTTAAGCATTTTTTTAATTCCCTTTAGTTATTTTACATTTCACTGTAAATTACTAAATGTATAATTCATTCATCAACACATTATTTTTTCTTTCCACAGCCTTAAAGAGAGTTTACACACTTGATCCAAACAGATCCCATGAAGTGGTACTCGGGGTGAAATCATCATTACCTGTGGGTGTGCCGCCTGGTGGGTGGGTTTGTGGTGTTAATGTGAAGGCGATGATTGACAGGTGACTGTATCACCCAGCAGCCCCTTGTACTTTCTTACGACTGATGCCACTTGTACAGTGTTCAAGTCCTCAGATTTCCTTCACTGTTCAATAGTTCTCACTACTTCATCTTGTGTGAGTTGTAGAATCAGTGTCATTTATTCTATCAAACGACAGAAGAACCCATTTTTAAAGCCCTTACACCAAACTCCAGTTATAAAAGGGGGAATTAAAAGCCATAGCTGCCCAGAATAACACTTTTGGGAGCAGCAACGCATCAGCGGCCCACTTTCACCTCAAGTTAAATTTCCATAATTGTTCCCTCTTCTTTTAAACACTGCCTACAGCCCCATAGCATTAATGGTTCAAGCTGTCACGCTCAAACCATTTAATCCTATTTACTTTACATAGCATGTGAGGAAGTAAAAGTGCAGCCAGTGTGCCCCAAATAAGCTTCGACGCAACTGTGCGCCTCGCAGGTCGTGTTTGCCCTCAGGAGGGAGAGTTTCCAGCCATTATAGGTCACACAGTGCAGGTCTGATAAGGACGCTTTGTTGTGCATCTCGTCTCTGGAGTGCGTCACATGTTCTCTGTACATAAAGCAGCACTCGTGTCCATACAGCTGTGGGGGAATGTCAGCTGGACGCACAGCTGGGAGACTGATTTTTACGCACTGGTTCCATGACACCAATTGATCCACTCCTTCAAATAAAACCAATCCAAATCGTTGTCTTTTTCGATTTATTTTTGTATAAAAAAAAGGTACAATTTACATTACTTTTATAAAAAGTCTCAGCATAATTAAGTACAACATTACACTTTTGCAGAAGTGTCAAATTTCTGCAACTATACAAGATAAACTCCCGATGAGAGTTGACAAAGGTTTCATTCTTTTCGTTTTTACTTTTTTTCTTTTCTTTTTAAACAACGTCCAGTCCTTCATGTGCCAACAAATCTGACAAGACAAGACTAAACTTTTTACAGTAACTAACCCAAGTTTTTTTTTTTTTTTTTTTCTTCTATTCACGTTCCCAACTCCGCAAAAAAAGCGAAGACTTCAACAAGGAGAAGGGGGGGGGGGGGGGGGCAAGGGGTGAAGAGGAGAAGGGAGAGGGGTGAGGAGAGGGGAAATAATCCTTGTGACAATAATCTCGTTTTTCCTCCCATTTACGGGAATATAACGCGCCTTCCATTTTCAGAAAGGACCCACAAATAATAATAAAAATAAAGAAAAATCTTAAGTTAAATAACAATGAAAGTGTCCAAATAAAACAGAAAAACACATCACATAAGATTGTCCCATTATAAGCAACAAAAAAAGTCTCTGGATTTCAGCGTCAGAAGAGAGAGAGAAAAAATAACATGAGTCCAGGCCTGGAGGAGGACAGAGGTTGTTGGAGAGTTGGGGGAGGAATGGGGGAGAAAGTCCTGCTCCCCAGGTCCTGCGCGCGTGCGTGTGAGTGTGTATGAGAGAGAAAGAGAGTGTGTGTGTGTGTGTTTTTTTGCGTCCTGACCAAACACCTGCAAAAGATTGAGAAAGAGAGGCGTGTTTAGAAAATGCAAACAGGGCAGAGATCCGGACAGACTGGCGCCAGGGAGGAAGCCGCAGTTTTTAACATTTAACCAAACACTCCCAATACTAAGCAAACCCTGCGCTCCAGATGTACACACACACACAGTCATGCAGGGAGAAGGGAGGACACACACACACACACTTTTTACGCACAACTTCAACCTACAATCTGGGGAAGAATCAGCGTAATTGCCGCTCAGCTGGCGCCTACCCACTTCTTGTACCAATTATGTGCAGACATCGTAGTAGCAGTAATCCAAACAGCCATTATTTCTCCTGTTGCAGATGCTCTTCATTATAGACACAAGAGGCTATAATACAAGCCTGACGACTACTACTTGTGTACAGTAACCCAAGCAGCCTGGAGCCAGTGACTTCCATTTTACTCCACACAGCTCCAGTGCAAAAACATGAAAATTATGTGGCAGCAAATGTGACTTTACACAATTTGATCCACGCGACTTCGGATGTGGGAGAAATCCCGAAGAAGCTCATGGTGCGATCTGTTTTTTTATTATGATGAATAAAGATCTGCTTTAATGGATAATCCAAAGGAAGTTGACTGTCTGTATTTTGCCATAACTGACGCCCCAGTGTTGCAGCACGTTCTCATACAACAACAACAATAATAATAA
Source organism: Paralichthys olivaceus (assembly GCF_024713975.1). Lineage (NCBI taxonomy): Eukaryota > Metazoa > Chordata > Actinopteri > Pleuronectiformes > Paralichthyidae > Paralichthys > Paralichthys olivaceus. The sequence goes on along the minus strand of NC_091104.1, from coordinate 13,897,364 downwards.
TACTAATAATAATAGACACACACACACACACAGCAACGTGAGCGCACATTAGCAAGTGGCACAAATGCATTGGTGAAAGACTAATTCTGAGGCATCCTGCTCCAGCAGACTGAGACAGTCTGTAGCAGCGGAGCCTGAGAGGAGCCCTGGACAGACTGCAGCAGCAGCGGCAGACATGAGGACAGCCTTTACTCACCGCTTTAACGATGCAGAGTCCGGCTGTCATCTGTCATCAGCTCTGATGGCAACTCCGGCGACTACAACAAACAAAGACAAACAAACAAACAGAGCGTTAATTCTTTTTACGCAGCATCCAAAATCCAAGTGCCTGATGTTGCCACAGCGCAGTGTCGGTCGGAGCTCTTCCTCTTGTCATGAACAAAAGAAGAAATGTACACATACATGCCATTTTCTTTTCTCCCCCCCAACAAGCCATTTTGTGCGCACAAGGCGCAGCAGCTATGCGCACAGATAAAATACGCACTGAATACTCCTCCACAAACGCACCACCACCACCGAGCTGTTTTCTGACGAGGACGCGCGTGTGTAATTACCTGTAACGACAGGATGCTGATGTCTGTGTTGAGGGTGGTCAGCGGGGTCCTGCTCGGAGCCTGCCCCGGCCGCGCGGGGTGATGCAGGCTGGTGAGTGCGACGCTAGAGTCCAGCGCGATCTGCAGGTCCAGGATGTAGTCGATGACATGCTGCAGGATTTCCATCTTGCTGACGTTCTTGTTCTGCGGGATGCTGGGCACCAGCTCCTTCAGCTTGGAGTAGCAGTCGTTCATGTTGTACAGGAGGCTGAGCGGGTCGTCCACCGGGGTCTTGCTCCGGGAGATTCCCAGGGAGTGCTCCGATAGGTTCGCGCTGCTCTTCCGGAAGGACCGCACGGGGCTTATTGCTTTCATTTTAAATCAGTGTTGATGTTTTTAGCGAAGGGAAGCTGCGGTGGTTCTTCTTTTTAAAGTCCTGGTTGGAGCCAGACGGTGAGCGATCAGACTGGGATACTAAACTGTCAGTGCGCTTTATATAGGCGGCAGGCTGGGCATGCGACACGGGCGGGACAAACGCGACGATTGGGAGCGGCCACGGTGTCACTCAGCGCCTCGGAGCCCTGCAATTGGCTGCCTTTGCAGAAACCCAGCCCCTTCTCCTCCGCGTTACCGGTGGCAACGCGAGCTGGAGGCGGAGCGCAGAGGGCGCTCCAGCAGCTCCGGTGGGCAATTGGGGAAAATTAAGCCCCTACCTGTTTCTGATCAAGAAAATTAATGATTTGCGTGGCTGTCAATTGACTATGGCAAGGTGTGTGCACGCGCCAGCACCCCTGCGTGCGTGATTTTGATTTGATCTTGTGGTTCTGCAGTGGAGATCAAGCAGGAATTTATTTATACTTGAAATTCACCAAGAGAGCAGCCAGAATAAAATAATATCCCACAACCTCCACGTGCAACACTACACGAGTTTATTTCTAATAACCGATCAGAAGCACAGATCAGTCATGAAACCAGCAGCCATCTATTCTCCCTCTCCTTCCTGTTGCGGTGTTTGGAAGGTGAGGAGCAGTGATGGCATCAGGCGCGTCTGATGATTCTTAATTCACACCAGCCCGGACCGGTGTGCGCGTCTGTGTGTGAGGGTGTTTGGAGGCAAGTTTCATCAAACCGCAGGAGCAGGAACATGTTTGTAGTAAACAGCTTCCACCAGGGAAACGGTCAAGAGCGAGAGAAAAGACGGAGCAGTTTTTACGCATAAGAAAACGCTTCCCTGTGCACTGAAGCTTGTGGATCCAATGGTGGTAAACTTGTCCGTAAGATTCACTGTGTTGACGCTCAGGTTGTTTAATCACTATTGAAATTGTGCTCAATTCATTCTGAAATGTCAATGAAACTTTCAGAGCTGGTGCGCCACAGTGCCGATCAGCACATACACTTGATTGACCAGTTGATGTATAAGTTAAATTAACAAGTTTCCAGCCTGAGATACAACTCAAACAAACAGAACAACTACAACCGTTAAACGATTTGAATGTGCGCATCGAACACAAGTAAGAGCTGTGTTTTATCCAACACTGCCTCGAGCCACTTCACGGTTTTGGGGTGGCTTTGCGCATTTATCCAAATACCTCGCGCACCTCTATTGTAAACGGTCACCTGAGTGTGTTGTTGGTTCACTGAGTCATGTTTTACACACATAAGGCTTTATACCTGAGCACGTGAAGAGGTGACTGAAGACTATTTGACACGTTAATGTTTCCAGAATGACTCATTTGAAATCACACGCTTCATTCTGCAGCTGGAGGTGATGGGAGACTGTTTGATGCCACTGACCGACTGAGTGGCCCCGGGGGCAGGTGCGTGTGTGGGGGACTGTTGTGATGTTCTCCATGTGCGTTTGCATGCATAGTGAATTGGATTTAAATTCTGATATAATATAAAATAAATGCATTTTGTGGTGTAAAAGTGGTTTGATGAGGAGTGGAGATGATTGCAGTTAAAAGTCTGGGTGGACTTGAGACGGAAATATTATAATTTGAATGTTTATTATCATTTTGCAGAAGAGTAGAGTGAAGGACACATACAGGTGAATCTGAACCTGACCGAGGGAGCGATTCTGCGTAAAGGACAAGAGGAGACGCAGATCAGAGCGCAGACAAAATGTTTTTTTCTGTATTGAGAGCAGAAACAACTTGGTGACAAAAAAGTTGCTCAGACCCAAACGGATGTAATGATACATCTGATACAAGAGATTAACTCTAACGTTTCCCAGTATTTTACCAAATCCAACAAAGCAGCATCTGTGTCATTGTCTGTTACGCGCAGTTCTCTTCACCAGGCACGGACAGATTCTCCCTCACGATCCTCCTGCTCTTCTCTCTCCCTCTTTTTTTATGCATTTCTAATATCACGCGCAGCTCCCGCAGTCTGTGTCCACATCTGGTGCAATTGGATTTTTCCATTTTCTCTCCTCCATCCTCGCGATCCCGCAGCTGTGCACATTTCCCGCGTCCTACCCTGTCTGATGGCTGACGGACAGGTGATGGATTGGCTCAAGGGCACGTCGGTGCAGAGCCGAAGCCGAGCAGAGAACCATGAACCCGGCAGCGGCAGGCTCTCTCTCCCTCTCCCTCTCTCTCTCTCCCTCTTGCAGACTCTCTGGCGCCGGCGCCGTGACGTCATCCCATTCACAGCAGCCCTCGAGCCAGGCCTCGCGGCGCCGCTGAGGCGGTTTCCATGGAGACGGGGTTTCGGAGGTGGTTCTCAGCTGATCGTCCCGGGACGCGGGTGTTTTTTCTCGGGGTCGCTGCGGGTTTGCGCCTCGGTGGCGGTTTGAGGGTCCAGCGGCCTCAGTTACATGAGGAGAAGACACGGAGCTTCACTAACACTCAACACGACATGTGACCAACAGGGAGGAGAAGAGTTGAACCTCGCCACTGATGGAATGTAACATTTACTCACACTCGGATTCTTGTAGTTTGATTTCAGAGGGAATTAATTAACCAACACCTTGACTCCTCCAGGCTCCATTTACTTAACATCTTGAGTTTACAAATAAATGTTTTTAACATCTTAAGCTGACTGGTTGTTTTTTGAGCTGTTTATTATCATCACACATTGCACAGTACGTTAACATCCCAGACGGTGTAAACAAGGTCTTAACAATCTTTGCACCAATGTGATGATCTAACAAAAAGCAGACTTTTGTAAATCACACATTTACACGTGATATGTCAAAGTTCAAATAATCCCCTGCACCAGTTTGAAGAGTAAAATCAAATTTACATGATTTTCTCCACTATGAATATACTTTAACTTGTATTACTTGTGAGTAAATCTTTCTAATTCTACTTATTTTAATGAAGTATTTTTATTTTAGCAGGATTGCTAATATAACTGAAAACCTCCACAGATGCTGAAATCCACTAATTCCATCCCTGCTATTCATTGCGACTTTTATTCTCAACCTTGTGGTGCCAACTATAAAAAAAAAAAAAAAAAACGTTAAAATGCACTTTTATTAAACTCTTGTCAGTTTGGGGGGGGGGGGGGGGGGGTGAGGTTTCCACCGAACTTTGGGAAACTCAAGGCAAATTGTAGAACTGTCGCCCACGACTGCTGAGAACATTACAGTTTAACTTTTACGAGACCAAACCTAACGTGTCCTCTGCTTGTGTATCATGGGAGCTCTGTCCTCTCTGTTTCACAGGCTGCTTGTTTCCAGATGTGACACTGTGATGACCAACATCATCTGACCCAGAGTCAGTTTGTCAAATGACCAGGATGTGTTTGTTTGTTTATTCATTTTATCCAGAAATAGTTTGTTGCTGAAGAAGCAAAGAGCCACGAGTCATATTTTAAAAGTTTCTCTGAAAGTTTGCCCCTTCACCAATCAAAGACATTCCTCAGTCCCAGTGCACAAATACAAGCTCTCTCGCTCTCTCTCTCTCTCACACACACACACACACACACACACACACTCTCACACTCTCACACAACCTTCCGTATTAGTTTGGGTTCAGGAGATAAGGTTCAGAAAACAAAGTGGAGCTGCCCACCGGCTCCAGTCCTCCCTGCAGCCCCGGCGTCAGACTGTCTGCTCCGGCCAACGTGTTGATCCTCCTCCGCTCTACACGGAGCTTATCTAAAATCACTCAGTCGCTTTATTAGTATTATAATAATTAATGTAATTACTATTTGTATCATTGCAAATTGTATTATTTTAAAAGCAGCTAATAACTGTTAGGACACCTTTAGTGTGTGTGACCTGTCCTGAAGTTAAAGACAGGCCGCTGTGGGACGGTAGAATAAAATCAAACGTGTTGCCAGATTTGGAGAATAATCCGTATAGTTCCGGTAACAATTTTAAGATTACATAAGGATAAAACACGAATAATAAAAGCTGGAAATAACCAAAGAGTTGATGAAGACGCTTTAAACATGAAATCCTTTTTTTTCCAACTTCATCTCAACTCCCTGTCTTGAATTCTTTCCACTGATTTGAAGCTACAAACAGAACGCGCACTTTTACGCAAAACACTATGAATCCCTGAACTCGTTTCCACCGTGAGGTTAAGTTAAAAAAGAAGAAAAAATAAAAACACACGCGCACACAGACTTGGTGACTGTCCACGTCCCGCAGCTCTCGCGCTCTCCTGCTCTTCTCTGCCTGCCACGCGCCTGTCGCGTGCAGGAGTGTGCACATCAGTGAGTCGCGAGGACTCTTGTAGCTGCGTCGACCCCCCCGAGGGGCGTGGTCTGCTGTTAGACACCCCCACTCCACCAAACTGCAGCAGGAGTTCAGATCTGAGATCTGTGGCACTTTGATTCCTGTAATAAACACTGATGTGAAAGTGGCTGCAAACATCCTCATCATTCATTATTCATCAATCTATGATTTCGATTTTATGTTTTCATTTTTATGGTTACTGTCTTTTCTTTCAATTCTGCGTAATGTGTCTCAGAGTTTATTGAAAAGCGCTTTACAGATAAAATGCATTATTATTGTGATCGCCATCATAATTTTTAATCAGAAGGTGAATTCAAATACTCAGCTCCCTGAGGTCCATTATCTTTATTTTGTCATCTCAAATCAACCTTTCCGTGCTTTTCGTTAACTTTTAATTTACCTTTTTTGTTTTGTCATGTTGTTTTCCACCAGCTGAGGTCTAGGTGGGAAAAGGTGAGGTATCGTGTATTTGGGCCCCCTCGAAAATTAGATGCTACATTTCAAGGGGCGATCCTGTTAAGAAATTCAGATTTAGAAATGTATTTGTTGTTTTGTATTGTGTATTTGCTCTGAACAATCAATCCATATTAGATCATTAGTTTACAATCACATATGAAGAACTAGGATGGATGGCACTCAGAGAACTCCTATCTCTGCCATGATCTCCTTAACTTCAATCCAGCCATACCAAATGACACACACTCATAGATATCAGTTCCCTAAACATGACTCTGATTTTTCATCAAGATTCATTTAGCACGAGTTAAATGTCTGGAGTAACTTTGTTTTCTTCGTTAACATAAACACTGATACATGAAGGTAGAAAGTAGTTTTGATTCGACTACACTACATCTGGTCTGTCGCTGTGCTCCTGTCTCTGTCCACCTCCGGCCTCTCTTTAGTCTCCTCTGTGGTCCAGATGGGACAGTCTCTGCTCTCTGAGCCATCGAGGCCTGGCTCCATTGTAACATGAGAGGCTGCAGCAGGCAAACAGGGACGACAGGAAGCACTGGGGGAGATGGATGGATGGGAGAGATGAGCTGGCCAGATTGGACGAGGAGACAAAGACACCATGGCTGCCTGAGTGCCTTTCAGGCTGGTCATGGAGTGGCCACTCGAAAGCCTCCCCGGAGGCCCGGCCCTCCACTGCTCTGCACACACAGTGCTCCTCCAGAGCACACAGCTGGCTGCAGGGGACGAGGCGGGAGGCTGGAAGGAGGTGGACGTCTGACCCATCGATATAAATGTTCTGCCACAACCTGCAACTATAATGTGATGCAACTACTCACACAAAGTTTTTAAAATTCCACTCTCATATTTTCTGTTAGAGTTGAACCACTCAAATCTTTTGGCCAGCGTGACAACCACCAACCAGTTGGCCGTGTGGAAAAGTTGGCTGCAGTATAACTTTTGGGCAATATTGCCCATTGGCATACAATCACACGTTAAGATTGCTGTGTCGCCCACCTATCACTGTGGCACAGCTGTCACTGCAGCTAACAGTCTGTACCCTACTAATCAGAGCTCTGCATATCTCCACTCTCACACAGGGAGTATGACAGTGTGGAAGTTGAACGTCCTGGTAGACTGTAATTGTTGAAATCGGATTTTTTCTAAATTCAGCTCGGAGAAAAGAGCTGAAGTGGTGTCTCTGTGTGTAAATAAGGAGTTAGCGTGCATTATCTGTCGCACGGTTACTTCACCAAAAGATTATCAACATGATCATTTGGTGTTGTTGACCAGCGATTCATGTATTGTAGGAAAATGACAGATGCAGTAAAAATCTAATGTTATTTTCCAGGGTCTCTGCTCGTCGTCGCTAACTGGAGTTTCAGCAAGTGAACTGATGAAGCTTGTGTTAGAATCCCAGGGTGCAATAGGTTCCTCTATTCCAGGGGGAATTGAGAATGTATACGAGACCTGAAAGTAGCTTGTGATACCACCCCGGCCTGAGACTTCTTGGAATCTGTGGTATCATGGGTGTGTGAGTGTTTAGTGTGAAGGGAGTGTGTCAAACTGTCCACTGTGAAGTTGCTTTCCATTTCAGGGAACTTCTGCATATGTTATTTCCACATTTTTTCAAAATGTTAATAGAAGACTTTTATTGAAATAGGTAACACAAGTTCCTCCAGTTTTATCACAATCAGCATTAATATGATCAGGTTGAGAAAGGGAAGAAAACTTCAACACTTCAAGTTTATAAAACATGGACGAGAAGCTCTCAGGAAAAAAATGACATTTGACCGTCAACAATTCTATAACAAGAGAAATCTGCTGAGGAAAATCATGAAATATGTTTAAAAGCATAAAAATAGATCTGGAGATGAGATTATCATCAATACAATGTATGCTATGGTACTGTTCTATATTTCATTCTTTTAACACACCAAACAAGCAATGTAATATAAAATATGCTGTTTAAAGTGACCATGAATCTGTGCACTGTGAAACTAATAAACCAGTGATTTACTTAATGAGATCGCACCATTTCATTTTTAAAAATTGTGTAGCCACACAACTGAAACACAACCACAACTGACGTTTGTTAAAGCAAGCTGCAGCTTAAAAGGTGATGTTTGTCTATTTGAGGTATTACGGTAAAGGTGAGTTCGTCCTTTTTGGGCGCTTCAGGCACCTGTACCGTAACACCTCAAATAGACAAGCATCACCTTTCAGGAAGGTTTTCACAAATGTTAGCTGACTTGACCCATGAGGAGAATACAGTGAGTAACTTTGTGTGTGTAAACAGCTGTTGTTGCTCATTTCTGTTGTGTTTGCATTTCTGTTGTGTGGCTTTTGTGGGTTGTGTTGTAGCTTTTGCTGTTGTGTTGTAGCTTTTGTGTTTGTGTTGTAGCTTTTGAAGTTGTGTTGTGGCCTTTGAAGTTGCGGTGTGGCCTTTGCTGTTGTAGCTGTAGTTGTGTTGTGGCTTTTGTGGGTTGTGTTGTGGCTTTTGTGGTTGTGTTGTAGCTTTTGTGGGTTGTGTTGCGGCTTTTGTGGTTGTGTTGTAGCTTTTGTGGGTTGTGTTGTAGCTTTTGTGGTTGTGTTGTGGCTTTTGAAGTTGTGTTGTGGCCTTTGCTGTTGTAGCTGTAGTTGTGTTGTAGCTTTTGTGGTTGTGTTGTGGTTTTTGTGGTTGTGTTGTAGCTTTTGTGGGTTGTGTTGTAGCTTTTGTGGTTGTTTTGTGGCTTTTGTGGGTTGTGTTGTAGCTTTTGTGGGTTGTGTTATAGCTTTTGTGGTTGTTTTGTGGCTTTTGTGGGTTGTGTTATAGCTTTTGTGGTTGTTTTGTGGCTTTTGTGGGTTGTGTTATAGCTTTTGTGGTTGTGTTGTAGCTTTTGAAGTTCTGTTGTGGCCTTTGCTGTTGTAGCTGTAGTTGTGTTATAGCTTTTGTGGTTGTGTTGTGGTTTTTGTGGTTGTGTTGTAGCTTGTAACTACATGTCAAGTCAACAAACACTGCAAGAGCTGTGATTGGCCCGCTTGGTACCATTCATTTCCAGCAGACGGTATTTTCGGAATCTCTTGCTTCACCTTACTCGGTTTAATGGTCGTACTGATCTCCTCCGACGTCTTCATGCAGTTCTTTAAGAAAAAGTAATTGCTCTTCAACATCTATCAGCTCCAAGTTGACCAGAAAACCAGCAGAAACTCAACACAGCAGCATAGAAACTCTACGGCCACTAGTGCTTCAGTGGTGTAATTGAGAGCGACGCACACACACACACCTACGCACAACTATGAATGCTGACAACAGGGTAGGCTCGCTGCGTACCTTCGATGTGGAACCATGATTCGTCCATAAGACTGGGCTACACCGGGCAGATCCTGGGTGTAAATATATATAAGAACTGATAAAAATTGTCATCACCTTGTTTTAATGTAGTGACACGTAAATCTTAGTTTGACCTTTAACAGTTGGTACACCCGCTCCGGGTCCCTGACTCTGACAGTGTTTGGGTCACAATCTGATACTGTGACAGTATTTTGGAGTGAGCTCCCCCCTCAGCCGAACTGTTTCCCTCAGCCATGTCTCTCTTTTTTTTCGCAGCACTTCCTTGTAACCCTCCACCCTCTGACCACAGTCATCTCGCTCTTACTCAATCTTCATCTATTTATACAGCGCAGAGGGAAGAGAGAGTTAATGTAGGAAACACACTCGGCTGTGTTTCTGTGAAAAGAGAGAACAGGTCAGAGAACAGCTCTGGCTGATTCATTGTCCTGTGTCCTCTCTGACCACCCATACCCATACTGCTGTAATTTCGTCTGAGGTAAAATATGTGTCTGTGCTGCTGCCAGAAAACATACAATACATTCTGTGTAACCTGGAGGGTGATTTTGTACAGAAACATATTCACTATAGCCGTTTTTCTGCTTTAGTTGGTTTTAATTCATTCAAAAATAAATTTCCTGATCATTTAGTAAATATCTTCTATCCATCACTGAATGCCAAATCCAAAGAAAAACACTTAAATCTATATTATTCTAAGCCAACAGCATTTTACCATCTCTGCCAAGCTGCTTCCCATTGTCTTTGAAGTGACATTTATTGTTTACAGTGCAAGTGTGAAAATTTGGAATCGAACACGCGAGTCCAGACTCTCAAAACTACATAATGTGTGAGTGAGAGTGAGTCCAAAACCTCATTCACTATTTCACTACACATTACTATGTATGTTCTATGTAGAATATATGGGCTGTGGACAGGGGTACAGAAAATACACATTTCAAAAACTGAAGGAAGGTTTGTTGGATGTTCAGATATATTTTCTAAAAATCAATAACTATAGAGCTAAATATAGTTTGACTGTCTCACAGGTTTGTATTTGTTTCCCCTGTGATTTGTAACAGATCACATTGTTGTTCACAGCACTCTTCTCAAAGGAAACTTTGAGTCAATAAATTAGAGTTTTTACTTTTATTTGTCAGACTTGTTTGTCAAAAACTGAGGTCAAGAGGTAATTTCAAAACCCTCACAGATTCAATGATAATTCAACAACCACCACAGTTGTCCTCAGCTCTATGGGGTGTTTCAGCATCTTTTAACAAACCAAACAGATTCTAGATGGGCGTATTTTAAACAGTTTGTTGACAGTGCTCTGCTATGGTTGGAAATCTTCCCAAATTCTGTCAAATAAAAAATGCAAAACATAAAAATATACCGACATGACCACAATGTTAGTCCACCTCAGTGTTACCTTTCTTTTGGTGGCTGTGGCTCAGGAGATAGTGTGGGTCGTTCACGACTAGAGGATCGGTGGTTCGATCCATGGCTCCTCCATTCCCAGAGTCTTGGAAGTGTGTGAGTGTTACAGAGAAAGGGCTTCACATGAGTGGTCATTAGCCGTATCTATGCAGACCCTTTACAAGTTATTTTGGCTTTCAGAGTCTATTATACAGGGTGTGATCCTTCTCACTAGATAACACCTCTGCTAAATGGCAAACATATTAAAGGGACTGTTCACCGCAAAAATCAAAATCCACTCATTATCTACTCACCACTACGCAGATGGAGGGGTGGGTGAAGTGTTTGAGTCCACAAAACACTTTTGGAGTTTTAGGGGTAAACAGTGTTGTAGCCAAATCCAATATCATTGAAGAAAATGGTGACCACTTCTTTAAACGTAAAACCAACAGAAAATGTAAATGTAATGAGAAGGATGCCGTTTCGAGTCGAATTTGATTATCAGGATTTACACTTGGACACCACAGGAGCATTATGGAGGAGTTTTCTTTTTTTTAATGTCTGAAGAAATTGTCACCAGTTACTTCAATTGCATTGGATTTGGCTGCAACACTGTTTACCTCTGAAACTCCAAAAGTGTTTTGTGGACTCAAACACTTCACCCGCCCCTCCATCTGCATGGTGGTGAGTAGATAATGAGGGAATTTTCAGTTTTCGGTGACCTAACCCTTTAAGTAGTTTGACATGTCCACGGCAAATAATGTTTATCCTACTGACACTTCTACATCATACTTTAATTTCCATATTCATGCACTTGAGATCTTTAAAGAAGGGGGGTGAAAAATGTGGACGTGGCCTTGAGTCGGACCCTTGGTGTCAAAGCGCCGCTGAAGGTGTCTTGTCGTCCCTCACATGCAGATCTGCTGCTGTGAGCACACTGAAGTGGTCAGGTGGATAATTGAGCGCCTGTGCTTTTAACTGATCACAACAACAAAGGTTCTCACGGCCCTAATCCTCTTTGGCTCTTATCTCTCACCCCTCCTCACCCGTCACCCATCTCATCGGCTCACATAGGATCAGACTTACCAGCACAGACTTTCTTATGCCTTTCTCCTTTTTGGCATGCTCCTAATATCCCTATTACTTTCTCTGTCTCTTTCCTCTCAGATTATCTGCCTTGCGCCGCCATCGTTCTCTCCACAACTCTGTCTTTTATTCATTTATTTTTTGTTCCTGTTTCTTTTTTTCTGCCTCTCTCTCTCTCTCCCTCTCTCTCTCCCTCTCTGTTACCAGTTTATCTGTTCTTTCCCACCAAGGGCATCTGGGTCTAAAAGGACCCTCTTCACCCTTTGACTAACAAAAGCTGAGTCACTTTTGAAATGAAGAGCAGGTCCTTTGAATGACATTTGCTAAGCCCCCATTTGAAGAGAAGCTTCAGTCTGTTATCAACAATAGCTGCGGCCCTGTGTGTGGACTGTGATCGAGCGTAAGGCGGCTTCATTCAGGACGGTGGGAACCTCTGCAGCAGTGGGAGACGAGAAGCATTTGAATAACAACTTTCTTCAGCTTTGGCATCTTTAAATCTTTGTGATGTAATTATTTTGAATCCTGGAAACCTGCTGTGTTTCATATGCCACCGGTTTTCTTTTTGCTTCCCCTCTTGGATGAGCTGCACTATAGTTGGTCCCGGCCAACGCAGGTTAATGCGGCCATTTACTTTGGTATCAGCAGAATAAATCAACCTTTAAAGGCTGTTAGTGTTATTAAAAATGCCCCAGAGGGAGCAGCTATGGCTCGTGTATTTCCAGGCCCTGGGTATGTGTTGCAGTTAGCTTTAGATTATTGGGACTTATTGGAGTAACAAGCTAATGGAATTAAGGTGCTGGATTTCATGCACCGTTGCCAAGACTCAGCATTAAAAAGGATGTGTACTGAATAAATAGTGCTTTAAGTAGATGAGATTCAGACAAGGGAGAGATTCGCTTGTCAGAGCAGCATTGTTTGTTTGCCTCCTGAGCCAGTGAAACTGTCAAGCGTGCTGCTGGCCACAGATAGATGGATGGATGGAGGATTCAGAGATCTTCTTAAAGTGCGTTTTTTTTTCTTTACAGAAGCCGACAAACTCTTCAAATGCCGAAAGCAAAAGAAACTTTCCTCTCATATCTAGTTTTCAGAGAGAAAAACCGCGTGATGCAGTTCTGAAAGGAACTGCTGGAAGCATGCACTGAGAAACACCAACACCCTCTTGATGAGCAAAGCGAGGATTTCTATACAGATCTATATTTGCCAGCTAATTACGTACATGAAAAGCAGAATCAAAACGAAATCCAAATATTTACCAAAATAAACTCGTGTTTTGTTTCATTTCTCCGTCAGCCGTGCCAGAACAGAGTCCTCTCCATTACAGATAATTCATCTGATGTTTGTGTTTGTTGGTGGATTAGCTGGGAGGCGTTGCTGTTGGCCCGGGCTGTAAAATGCTCTCATCTGTATTTTAATGGACTAAGAAGCAGTGGGAGGATGTGGCTCCATGCCACAATTTCACAGTGAAAGAGGGGATCGTATGTAGCAGGTAATCTATTTGTGAGAGTGTTTTATCCGTATAAATGGAATTAGTGGATGGATTGACGACACATTAAAAACGTTGAGTGTGTGCATGCGTCTGTGCTCGAGGATCCATACTTGATCAACTCTAATTGGGATTCCTGTGCAAAATGTCTCTGTGCTTTATTGATGCCGGGATGTGAGGTAAAAACAAATTTGTGCGAACAGACTCACAAAATACACACAGCATGAAATCATTGCTGAAAGAGATACAGCTGTATGAAGATGTAAGAAGTGTGTTACTGTAAATGAGATGTGAGTGATTCTCTTGCGTGGTTTTTCACGCGAGTGACTGCGAGTCTGATTCAAAATGTTCGCTCGCCGCTGCCAGTTTCCTGTTGGAATAAAGGAGTTGGACCGGGAACCTGCAGATGCTTTATTTCCTACATTTCACAGTAAATTATTCTTTTTCAAAGTTGACAGCAAAGTGACAGCATGCATGTGTCTCATACACACAAACAAAAACACAGAGCTTGCAGATGGTAGGGGTCTCTCTCTAACCAGGCTCTTTGTAGCCCTTTCACAGTACGAGCAGAGGAGGAGAGGGCTCGTCTTTTATCAGGCTCTGAACGCAGCAGTGTTGACATTGGGATGGCACCTAATTAGGTTAGGCCCAGCACAGCGTACATGGTTAACTAGGCTGGCCGAGGCCTCAGGCTCCACAGATCCCTTGGTGACTGACACGCCATGGCTGAGGAATGATACCTCCGACTAGTAATGCACTTTCAACTTTTTCTATCTTCTGAAAATATTGCCACAACAAACCGCAGTTTCCCCCGCCCCCATCTCCCTCTGCAATTAGCCGGTAAAACTCATGGAGCTAGCAGTGTTCGATAAATATGTTCGCATCAGTGGACAGCAGAGCAAAATTCTGTGACTTGTCTGAAAGGAAAACTTTCCAACTTTCTGACACTGATTAGAATTTGTTTTTGTTCATCAATCAATCATCAGTTCTATCAATGCAAGAAACAATGTAAAAACAAGTCTAATGAGGCAAAATAAATAATGAAAGTCGATCACAAGGTTCTCAACAAGCCGGCTGTTTTGGAAGGTTATCTACCAATTCATTTGGTGGTTAAACTAATAGTGAATGGACCTACTACACATTACTAGGAAAACAGCAAATGAATCAGTGCAGTGGGTCTAAGTTACACTGGGCAGAAAGTCAGTTTGTAAAATGTTTGTGACAGTTCATCTCTGGGTTTCCGCCTTATTGAACGCATTTTCCTGAGCTGTTACTTGTGACGTTGTTGTTCTGATATTGTAGCAATTACTTTGAAAATTTTTACTTTTAAAATGAAAGTATAATTATAATAATATAATATAATTACACCATAATAACTTTTAATTAAAGTAAGCCATTTGCCTTTAAGATCCAGTGAGGCGTAAGTAAGCTTTCAACAGCATTTCACTGTTTTCTTAGGAGCTACGTTGTGAATTGAAGTCAATTAAATTCTACATTTAAAAATGTCAACATTCAATCAAAGTTGAATTTTAAAAGCAATCAAAGTATATTACCCATTGAGGTCATACTCCTCTTAAATAAGGTATAACCGATTGATCCAAACATCTGGCAACAAGTAAGATACAGAAACAGATATCTAGAGAAAATTTGTTAAGAGTCAGTTGGTAAATTTGCCATCAAGATACTGAAACCCTCAATAATATTTTGAATTTTGAAAGCTTGAAGAACTTTTCTTCATCTCTCCCCTTTCATAACACTGAAAAAGAAAATTGTTTGAGTGGTATCACACAAATTAAGTAAGTTTGTTCACATTTAAGTCAACAAGTTGTATAAGGACAATTGATAACTTCAATTTGAAAAGAAAACTCAGTTAATTTTTGTGTTATAGCAATTATTTTTTCTTTCAAGTTGGTACACAAGTGTTGGACAAGATGACAGAAATATGTTGTATAATTCTAGTTGAGAAATAAGTTTGCTGAATTATGATGGAACTTTGATTGAATGGCGTTATAAATAAAAAATGTTTATACACAAACGACTTGTCATTGGTCCACTGACTGGAGGACCGAGCTCAGAGGGAAGCCGATGGTGGCTGTGCTTGGTTTTAGTTTCACAGTCCTCTAACTTCCCTCCCTCAAGAGGCTGCAGCTCTGTAGCATCATTATCAGTTTCCTTGTGTGGAATCCCCTTCTCTGATTCCATTTCCCACTTTACTGCCACTTTGGCTGGAAAAGGGGATGTGAGCTGAAAAAAAGAGGATGTGGTGTGGGAGCATCCTTGTGCTGCTGATATGTGATAGCGTTGAGTATAAAAATTACATTTTGACTATAGTTTCTGTTATACAACATAGTTTTTGCTGCTATATATCAATGTGGACCGAGGTGATTGTGTGCACGGTGAGACTGGCAGCAGAGCATCTTGGCCACTTAAGGTCACATTAGCTCTTCACAGGTGTCAGGGAATGAAATGAGATCGTTTGAATGACTGAGAGCGGGTGAAGGGAGGAGTGTCTGGGCTGCTTGTAAAGACGGATAGAAGGAGGGAGATGGAGGAGGAAGAAGACGGAGAGGAACAGGAGGAGGAGGAGAGGGAGGGGGTGTCCGGTCATGCTCAAGCCCGCCGTCTTTGAGAGCGAGAGAAGAAGGGGAAAGACGCAGGGAGAAAGAGAGTGGGGGGGGGGGGAGAAAGGAGAGCGCTTTGCAAGCAGCCACCCAGGCGTCATTACCATGTCAATCTGAGGAGGGAGAGAGATAGAGAGGGAGAAACAGGCCGGCCAGGGCCCAGCAGTGGGGCCGGATCCATATGGTGCTGCCGGCTCTGGAATGAATAGTGAATGGAGCGGCTGGGCGCTGGGCTGCTGGAATCTGCCTCCAAGCCTTTGTGAACAGGATGACCAAAGACAAGAGGGAGCTCTGCAGATGGCCCGGGCTATAAATAGGTAGCTAGTCTATCTCCGTGCTGTCACTCTTCTTGTCTATCTGCCTCCTAGCTCACCCCCCCACCCCCACCCCACATATTGCCAGGCCCCTGGACACCATTAAAAGCCCAGGAAATAAAAGCCCAAGTCGGCCACAGGTCTCCAAGACATCACCACCAGGCTGAGAGTCCCGGTCGTCCTGCCTCGTTTTTTGTTTTCCCGCCACCACACGTCCTCAAACACTTTCAAACATTCATCATTCATTCAGATGCAGGAGGTGTGTGTGTGTGTGTGAGTGAGTTTGAGAGAGAGAGAAATAGCTAAGTTGCTCAAACACAAGCTGAGGAAGGCAGAGAGATTGAGCAGTTGTGTTTTCAGTCCAAACTTCACGCAGATGGACTTTAAAGTGAGTGATAAATCCGTGTCCAGATTGAGGGTCCTTTTGTCATTAAACTAAGCCTTAGCGCTGCTGTCCATCTGGCTCTCTGTGTGTGTGTGTGTGTGTGTGTGTGCGCGTGTGTGTTTACGTGTGTGTATAAGTGTGTGTGGACACTGGGACATGATCCGGTAGCAGAAAGCACACCACAAGCCTTCCTTTTTAAGTGTTGCTGACTGAAGCACACTATAAGCTCGTCTTCTGCTCTTACTACTCATACATTTACTGTCTCACACATGTAACACACACACACACACACACACTTTACTCCCCCCACTTCTTGTAAACACATCTCCAAGCCAGCGTGTGCTTTGTCTGTAACAGCCCCAGACTGTGAGCTAACACCAAAGATAATTGTTAGGAGTGATGGAGCTCAGAATCAGTCCTGTGGAGCGAGAGATGACGTCTTTGTGTGTGTGTGTGTGTGTGTGTGTGTGTGTGTGTGTGTGTGTGTGTGTGTGTGTGTGTGTGTGTGTGTGTGTGTGTGTGTGCGTGCGCGCGCGCGTCTGTGCGTGTGTCTGTGTGTGTGTGTGTGTGTGCGTGCGCGCGCGCAAGAAGTAACCAACTAGTAAACAAAGTGAAGCAACTGGCCTGGATGACTTACGTCTGGACCACACAGAGTAACATGGCATCAGTCAGGCTGCTGCTAAAAGCTGTGGCGTCAAGGCTTGGTGGCACGGAGGAGAGAGAGAGAGAGAGAGAGACACACACACACACACACACACACACACACACACACACACACACAGAGAGAGAGCTCTTTCCAAATTTACCAGGTTTCTGTACCATCCAATGTGTTGTGATGTTCCAAGTTTTATTGTTTTGTCCAGCTGGAGTTGCAGACCAGCTGTGTGTGTGTGTGTGTGTGTGTGTAATGACTGTGCGTTCTAAACACCCTTCTGACATGTAATGGCTCTCTCGTGGTGAAAACAGCCAGGTGCTCACCGCAGGCGACATCACCAGGTCAGCCGCTGATGTGATGCTGCGCAGGCTTGATGACATCATCAGCCTATTCTCCAACACACTTATAGACCAGTCAGCTCGAGTGTGTATTTGTGTGTTTGTATTAAGAAATTGATGATATTAAAACTGTATTTTTCCCAGCACAAAGGAAAACAATCTTTAAAAAGCTGTTAAGTGGATGATTTCAGTTATTTCAAATATTCAAGATTTTGCTAAGGTCAAGTATATTTTCATCCATGTTGAATTGAAAGATCTTTGGAGACAGTTACTCCTCAATAACAGCTTTTGTTCTGTTCCTGAATGAAGCCTGGGTTTCAAAGATTGAATGTGAGACTAAATGACTTGATAAATATACTTTTAATTTTTTTGTGGAGAAAACTCTTTAAAAGCTCTTCCCAGTAGAGGCCTTCCATCTGTTCCAAACTCCAGCAGACACTTTATATCTGTGTCTTTGCTCCTCGAAGACGTTACAGAGCAGAGACAGATGTATTTGCGAGAGTTGGAGTCAGATATTCTGCTGCAAAAATACAGAAATACAGGGTTTATCAGCCTCAGTGAGCTTTTTGTTTTAGTGCATGGCAACAGTCAGTATCCATCACAGTTATGTTGTGTTGTGTCACAGCAACCCAGAGGTTGTTAAATGCCTGCTACTATTTCTGCAGCGTTTATCTCTGAGAATGGGCTATTATCAAACATGCTCTACGCAGATGGACATAAAAATATCTGCGCTGTGGCGCCATGACATCACAGACGCTCCATTCGGGTGGAGAAACAGGTCATGTAATTGTAATATACTCTGTTATTAGAAGGGCATAGTGTCATTATATAACATGAGTTATTATATAGATA
This sequence comes from Paralichthys olivaceus, assembly GCF_024713975.1. Classification (NCBI taxonomy): domain Eukaryota; kingdom Metazoa; phylum Chordata; class Actinopteri; order Pleuronectiformes; family Paralichthyidae; genus Paralichthys; species Paralichthys olivaceus. The sequence continues at coordinate 13,879,234 of NC_091104.1, read as the reverse complement.
AAAAAAACACACATTCTGCGCCTGCGTTGACTTCATGATGCTGTTTTCCCAGTTTTGAAAACGTCTCCTTGGCCACATCCATTCGTTTGAGAACACATCAACTCTGCTACAGATACGCCTGATACTCCGAAGTTTCAGAGCTGATAAAACAGAAAAGCTTGGGAACGCTGCTGGCTCTGTTTAAGTTTGAGAAGTTTGGGGCTGCGTTTTAGTCTGGAAATAAAAATATTTGGGAACGATAATGTAGACAAGTAGAGCCGGTGGCTGATTGGGTATTTTTCGGTCCCGACGTAGCCTTCAGCACTTTGTGTTGTATGGACGAGTATTAAAACTGATGCGGAGCCAAAATGCTGTTGTGGACAGAGATCATTTAAGTTTGACTCTGTTTATAATTAAAACATCTGGGACTTGATATGTTTCGACCAAAGCAAAAGACCATGTAGATGGAGGGATGAAGGAGGTGTAGGGAGAGAACAGGACAGATGGGGCAGGGATCAAGCTCCTGCGTCCCTCTGCTTCTCCCTCAGACTTGTTTGGTTCAGGTGTTTTCTCCGCCGTATAGAACCAGATGACAACCAACCTGTGAGCGTCTCTCACAGATGTCTTCTCCTGATATTCTTACCATTACGATATTTTGAAAATCTACGCATAAGTTGTTTTTATGTTTCGCTCACGACTTTTGGGATGAAGTATTTCACCCAGCAGAGCTTATACTGGCAACCTGCCTTTCCCGTGACCCCCCCTCCCTCTCTCCCACTGTCACCGACACATGCGCATAGAAAGCACCAGAAAATGACAGACAGTGAGACAGAAGTTGTTTTTGTCTTTTCCTTTTCCTCCCTCGCTTACGCATATGGTCATCCGTTCTGCCTGTCTATCTGTCTGTCTGTCATTACAGTAAATCAGAGGGCTCTTCGGCTTTATCCGAGCGTCCTTCTGGCTGGGACGGCTGCAGCAGATGTTGGAGCCTGGGACAAAATGGATTTCCCCCCGCCGAGAGCAGCTTTTCTTGCCCTCCTTAATGGAGGCTCCTTGAAATGCTAATGCCCCACCATTAGTATAGCAGTGGTCTAGCATAGTGACGGTGGGAAAATAAAGGGAAAGACCACAATCCCTGACTGAAAAACCCTTGTCGGGGAACAACCCCTGGAATATATACTTTGCTGATCCAGACAGACAAGCGTCTATAGTCGAAGGTCTGAGAAAGAGAATGGGAGATATTTGTCTCACCACACACAGAGTTCGGGTGTGTCAAGGCATCTCATGCACCGGCCTCCTCCTCCCCTCTCCCTCCCGTCTCTAAACCTCCTCTATCCCTTCCTCTAAGTTCGGCTCAAAAGAGGGATAATGATTATCAAGCATATGAATGGAGCAAAAAAAAAAAAGAGAGAGAGAGGGAACCAATTTCTACTTTGCTCCAAGCACTGGCATTTAAAGGATCAGGCGGCGATTCCAAAATTAGGAGGCTTAACTCTTTGAAAACATTTGATGATCAGCCGCTGCTCGCTGTTATCGGAAGAATCAAACGGCGAGGAGCAAAGCTGCTTTGCTGAGCAGCGTGTACCACATGTTTTCACTGCTGGAGGCGTACTGCAGGTACAGGACGACAGTTGTAGGAATTTGTGTCTTGTTTTATGCAAAAAGAAGCAAAGGACGGAGAACGTCTCCGAGTATGAGGGAGAGGGTTTTTGTTGATGCAGCTTTGACTGTGTATTAGGCTATAGCTTTGTGTATGTCTCTGCAAAGTAACTTGTGTGCAGCATGCATGGATGGAAGATGCCTTTTGCTATTTTGTTATATCTTGCTTAACCCCCTCCTCCTCACACACACACACACACACACACACACGCACGCATGCACATGCACATGCTCGCAGATTTATCTCTGGACACTCTTGTCCCTGTCAGCAGCTGGCGGGCTGAGTCTTGTTTGAGCTTGTGTGTGTACGAATGCTCGTGCACAAGTGTGTGTGTGTGTGTGCGTGTGTGTGTGTATATATGTGTGCAGAGCTCCAGTAAAGCCTGCTGCTCTGCTCTGCTGTGCTGGCCAGGCCATGTGGCCACTTTAAAGCTCCTTTCTGAGAGGCCTGTGAAGTTGTTAAGGAGCTCCACTACACTGGCAGTTGGCTCTGGGAATCCCTCTGCCAGCTGTAGCCTGCACACACCCCTCCCCTGCTCTGCTTCCCTCTCTCTCCGTCTCTCATGTTCCCCTTCTCATGCTCACACTCGCACCATTTCTCTGCGTTCGCTCCCGTCTCCGTCCTCTCCGTCCGTCTGTGTTTGCTTGCCGCCTGCTCTCTGTCTCTGTTTCTCTCGGCACTCTCTCGTCCTCCCTCTCTCCCTGTCTGTTCCTCGTTCTGACCGCGGTATCTGCATAATCTATGTAGTGAAACATCATTGCGGACCTTCTGTCTCTTCTGGCACCAGTCCGGCTGCACATGTTTTCTCCTGTATACCTGCTCAGATCGCTGGAAATGCACTTTGGCAAGCATCACTGAGCCACGTGTGGCAATGATGGCCATTTAGAAAAAAAAAGAGTGGAGTATAAAATGATTATATGAAAAAAAAGATGAGCTATACAGGGAAAAGATTGCAACACTAATTCTCCAAATAAGACACGTTAATAGATATTTTCTCTGCATAATATAAATGTACTATAATCGCTCTTGCACACTTTCAGCTTTTCCACTGGCTCACTCACACACTGACAGTGGAAGGTTGCATCCCTCTCTGAATTTGGCTGACCTTTCATTGAGAGCAGAGAGCAGGTGCACCTGTGTCCTGTTCCATGGCTCATATTCCCAAGGTCTGCCGTGCACATCTGCTTGAGTGCACTTGTTTGTACACACAAGGAGGACATTTGCTTGTATTGTTATCAACTCCATTTGTGGCTGAAGTCCCCGGCTGCAGGGTTTTGGATGAATTGCTGGGGAAGGCCGACGTCTCCAATATCTATTTGCTAATCTGCTAATATTCACCGAGGGCCCTTGTAGCAGATTTTACACTACTGCACTTTTCATTAAAGATCTTAAAGCTTTTATTAAAATACCTGTATTAAATAACCTCTACCTGTAGGCAAGTATATCACCATGAAATCAAATCACATGCAATTACCGACATCATATGCCAGGAGTATGAGGAGATTGTGAAAAGTGCGTTTGTTTGGAGTAGAGAAGAAAGAGAAAATCCTCATTCTATAACTAGTAGTCACAAGTCATTCTTGAATTTCAATGGAAAAAAGTGAAACTGGTAATTATTTTGTCCTGGTCCTTTAAAAATTCAGCAAAAGTCTTTGTGGGGAAGACTTGTGTTACTTTACGACTCCGTAATTGATTGATCAGCTTCAGATGAGACATTTTCTCAGCCTAAATTAGACAGGACTTCTCTAATTATCAGCTGACAGACAGGTTTGGAGATCCTACCCTCTCCTCTTCTCCTTTTCTCCTCTTCTCCTCTCCTCTCTCGTCTGCTTTCTCCAGAGACGGCCATGCAAGCTGGCGTCTTTTCACTCCACAGATGTCTCTGTTCCTATAGGGCTCTCGCTGTGAGGAGATGTGTTGGCAATCCTGTGAAACACACCTAACATACGCGTCCGGGCAACACACACACACACAGACACTCTCGCTCACACACACATACACCCGCATGCACTCGCAGAAACACCCAAACACACGGTGTGATACTGCTGTTGTCGCTGCTGGAGTCGATGTCTGTGAAGACTCTCTCATCTTCGCTCCCTCAGTCCACCGTTCTTTCCTTTTCCTGTGTTCAAAAGAGAGACAGAAAAAGTGAAGAGTAGAAGCAGAAGGTGTGTGTGCGTGCGTGTGTGTGTGTGTGTGTGTGTATGTATGTACACACACAACACTTCCTGTTTAACAACCTGGCGTAGCCCAGATCCGCCAGAGCTCTCAAGTTGGGTGTGAGAGGGTTGTCACCACATACCTGAGGCTGGCAGGATTAACACCTGTTATGCTCATGAATGTGTCAGGCATGTTCCTCAATGAGCGTCTCCATGTATTCATCGTAGGCTTTTGGGTGAAGTTCTGCGCAAAGGAACTTGCAGACAGGTGAGCTTCAGTTCTGTGATCAAACCACGGGAAGAAGTTCACTGCAGGCTCAAGAGACGCAGGAGGCAGCCGACGCTGATGATGCCTTGAAGTGAACTGTGGATTCAACAGTTTTATTGGCTAGTTTCGTCCTCAAACGCCTGTTTCGGCTAGCATGTTGCTGTGTTTTTGTGTTTTCAGCAGTCGAGCTCTGATATGTTCTCTTGTTGGCTGTAGTGTTGTGTAGTGTGTGTGTGTGCGTCCACAGCATGGCGGTCCATCTGTCTCCAGGAGAGCAGCTTCCTGTTCTCTCCCTCTCATCTCTGCCACTGCAGGAACACACAACCTGGTCTGACATCCGCTCATACATACATACACACACACGGACACGCACACACACACACACATATATACCTTCTGCCTGTCTATATGTCTGTCTGTTTGACGACACACATTTGTCTGTCCGTCTTTCCGCACACATCCCCATAAAGCTCATCAAAGCCCGTCATCTGCCTTCCTTCTGTCTCTCTGTCTGCCCGTCTATTTGTCTGTCATCCAAACAGTCACAAACGATGGGACAGGGGGTGGCAAGATGGGAGGGGGGGGTGTACACACGCAACATTTGGCATCCCCCAGCTGAAGCTCAATAGAGTGCTAAGTGGCGGGGACACAAAATGGCCGCATCAAAGTCCTGCTGCAAAATGGCGACAGATGGGGGTGTGGGGGGTGGGTGATGCCAAGTCAAAGGTTTCGAGATCTCTGCGGCCTTCTCTGGGTTGTGATTATTTTGAAGCAAGAGTGAATTTAAAGGGGGATGAAACAGCCGTGTTGACTTTTCGTACGAGACAGTGGAGGCAGGGGATCGATTGTCCTCACCGCTGGCCGGGGTGGTTTACAATGATTGTTCACAGATCCTTGTTTGCTGGAGAACAGAGGTGTGTGTGTGTGTGTGTGTGTGTGTGTGTGTGTGTGTGTGTGTGTGTGTGTCCGAGGGGGACATTGATTGGAGCTATTTCTGCTTTGCCACATGACAGATGCAGCCTGTTCACAGCAGAAACGTCAATGCCCACACCTGCTTGGGTGGTGAATGTGAGGCATCACTGACGATTGCCTCTGTGGAGCCAGACTGAGACTCTGACAAAAATATGAAGAAGGACGCAGGGATCCGCGATAATGTGAATTATCACTTTGACACACCATCAGCACTTTATTAAAGATGAAAATCTGGGAAAATGAATCAGAGAAATGTTAACAGACGTGCCTGTAGTTAGTAAAACCGTCAAACAGCAGCATAGGTTCACAAGATATCAGATGGAGAGTTGTTTAATGTTGCTATATATGAGTCAATAGGCAGTACACTGCAATAATATGAAGAAAAAAATATATACTACTGTGTGACTTTCCTTTACAGTTGGTGAAAATTACCATACCCCGCATGTTGCCTCTGCATTTCGATCCAGCCTCCAGCTCTGCACCATCGCGGGACAATCTGTTGACTGTTGATTTAAAGGAAAGATATCCCTATATCATATTATCCCCACACATATGTGTCAACCACGCAGTTTGAAGAATAAAAAGCACAGAGAGAGATTTCGAGATGGAGAAAATCATGATGAGGACTTACTTTTCTGGCACATTGATTTGTTTTAAATGAGACAAAAAAAAAGAGAGAAAAGAGAGAGAGCCAGCCCTAAGCGTCCGGGTGTGTTTGACGCAGGTAGGATTATAGGCCCTAATAAGTTATAAATGATAGTAATGGCCATCTGTTCGCCTATAGGGAGCTCCTAGCCAGCTCTGATTTGGCACGCCGATCCGCGGCACGACAGACACTCCTTTGAGCATTGGGCGTTTAGAACGCAGCCACCTCGTGCCTGGGCATTTGCTAAATTCAGACGTGACACTCTGACAGCAGATGCTCAAAGCTAGACTTCAAGATGAGGATAAGTACAGATTTTTTTTTCCAGTCCTCATTATGAGGTTTGTTATGAACAGTGTAGTTTTGGAACTGTCCAATGGGCTTTCTCGATGGACAACTTACAACAACCGCTTATGACTGATGGTTGCAGCGTAGGGACAGAAAATCCACACTCCCCAGGAAATAGACAGTTCCAAGTGGAAAATATGGTTTGAGACAATAGAAAAACACCTGAATGTTACTCTGCTAACCAAGTGACTGCTTTGTCCATGGTAACCGTGGCCTCTCCATCTGTATATGTGTGTGTGCATGTGTGTGTTTTGTGCGTCAGGGCTTTGGTCTTAGCCCTGTGGCAGGTGTCTCATCCCAGTGCAGTGTTTGCAGTCTGGCCCCTCTAAGCACTGTAGCCTGTCTGAGGCAGATTACACACACACAGGAGCAGATGGGTGCAGACCTCAGCACCCACAAATACACAAAGCAAGGCCAGGCCAGCTGAGTGTACCCGATCTATGTGTGTGTATGTTTATGTATGTATATGAAATTATGCATGCACAACACGTCTGTTCCTGCATCTATGTTTGCATGTACAGTATCCATTATCAGATTGTGTATGTATTTGTGTGTGTTTCTTGCTCCAGAGTAGCTGGAGACATTAGCGGGTAAACATTCTAATCCTGCTGCCGAGAGATGAGGGAAAGAGTCGTTCTGCTTCCTCCTCTATCTCCCACACACGTGTCGTCCCATATCAAGGCTAGCTTTAACTGGCGTGGCCGGCTAAGATATTCCCCTCGTCCTCCTTAGGTTCGCTCATATCAAAGCAGGAATTACAGGCATGGCTGGCTAAGATGCCACACTAATGCACCACATGTCTTCTCCCTTATCAGACCTTGTGTGGATGGGATAAAATGCTACGCCATGCTAAATGTTTAAGTGCCCGAGGCAAGAACTGCACCAAAGCTTGCTGACACAAGAACATGGGTGGAAACGCTCTTGTAAATCCAGACAGGCACCGTAAGGGTCATATATTTTTAAAGCTACGCTCTGCAAGATTTTTACGGAAGAGTGATGCAGTCAGATCAGCGTAATTCACATAGATCGCCTTATTCCTGTCAACCTATTTCCTCCAGTTATTATCATTATTTTGGGTGATTTCATTTAGGACGAAACTCAAGAGAGAAGCGTCGCCCACATACATAAATGTTTGAGATGATGAATTCTACACCCAAAGAACACAGTTGCACAATTTATACTGACACCTTCCAAATACCAATTTTCAGTCCACTGCAGTACACTGTATTAAGTCTGTAACACAATAGTCAAAACCCTACATGGTCAAAAAATGCTTGATTGCTGAACATTTCATTTGAAAACCATAGGTATTAATATGCTGCTGTAACAGCCTCCTGATTTCAGCCACAAAAGGCAGATACTGATGTGAGGTGAGAAGGCTTGGAGTTCCGGACTTCTACTTCACTACAAAGCTGTTGAGTCTACACAGACCTATCAAAGGCCGTCACACTTAAAAGAAATGGCTTGAGATTTTGTGAAGAACACTTGTTCCCTTGTTTGCCAGTAGTTGGATGAGATAGCGATACAGATGTTCTAAGTCATGTGATAAGTATGTAGCTGACGTCAACAGCCACCTTAGCTTTGCATAAAGACAGCGGCCCCAGGTTTGGTATTAACTCGGCCATTAGCTGCATATCTTACCCATTCTCTCTGCCCATTTCACACTTAAACTCTTCTTGCAATGAAGGCAAAATGCTGAAAGAAATACTCTATACTTCGTGACTGTTGACTCTGCTCAGTGTTGTTTTTTTTTCTTGTCATTTTCTGGATACAGTCATTTCACAGTGATGACAAGGTGATGTCAGAAGAAACTTGTTTGTCTCAGACTAACGTGACCAGAACATGCACACATAACCACACATGATACATACATGTCCACACATCCATGCATACACACAGATGCTCTTCTGTGTGTTCCTCACAGCTGGTGTCAGATCCTTCATGTGACCATGTGCTGCCGGTCACACATGAAAAGGAGAACGTGTCATGGCATCATGGCTGATAGATGGGACCTTATAGATGACACTGTGGTGTGTGTGTGTGTGGGAGTGGGGGGGAATACAGTGAGAGGGAACTAGCTTTGTCCCGTCCCCAGCTGTGTGTGTCCTCAGGGGCTGATGTCCAAACAGGAAGAGGTGTCAGATGGCCCAGGGATCTATCTCTGGGACATATCAACTGGAGAACTGTCTGTCTGTCTCCTACACTCACACACACACACACACTCACAGAGATACAGAGAGAGACACACAAACTGTCATCTGTACGACACTGCAGCAGTTTGTCTTCATTTCCCCTGCGCCCTGCATGGATGCTCAGTCGACAGCAGCCTCCTTTGTTGGCGCCTAAACACAAACACATACACACATATGGAACTCCATACACACACCAGTGGAATCTCAGATAATGAGTAATTAGCTGACCAAACAGGTACTGCCTCAGCTAATGGCTGGGGGTGCAGTATTGAATGTAGGAGGTAGGAAGTTGTTAGGGAAGATTCCATATAAGGAGGAAGGAGGAAACTTCCTTTTTAATCATCCAATGGAGTCCGACTTTAAATTGTTAAGATGATTTGTTGACTGATGCCTGAAATCCACCACAGCGATGCGATGTCCTTTTGTGACATCAGATTCATATTGTTTGATTTTACAATTCATGGCTGTCATGTTAAATTATCGTCAATCATCACCATTTAGAATTGAGATTCGACGTGGCTGGTTTGATGTTGTTATATCGTTCCACCTCTGTTCTCCATGCTTTATTGATATTGTGTTTATGATTGTGGATGTTAAAAAGAGTGTTTTTCTGTGTGTGTGTGTGTGTGTGTGTGTGTGTGCGTGTGTGCGTGCGTGCGTGCGTGCGTGCGTGTGTATTCTGGTGGACGTATCCTTGTTTTTGTGTATGTTGGGACAAATTAGTTTTAAGCTTGACTGCTTGTGTGTGTAAATGAGTTTGAAAGACTATGTAATCACCCAAGATGGGGACTAAGTGTGCCCTGTGTGTGTATGTGTCTGTTTGAAGGTAGCTGGACCTTAGCCAAACACTTGCCAGGTCCTTTTTAGTACGTCCTCTCAAGACTGAAGCATGCACTTGAGTGTGTGTGTGTGTGTGTGTGTGTGTGTGTGTGTGTGTGTGTGTGTGTGTGTGAGCAACGTAACATGTAACATAATTAACATCTTGAAAAAGTCATCTCCTCTTTCATGCTAGGCGTCAAACAAGGAACAAAATGCGCAGATTAGTCCTGAAGTCACAGAGTAGCAATATGCCTCCATGCCATGGATGAGTAAGCTGTGTTAAATGTTAAGAGTGGGTGTGGAGGTGGGATAAGGGAAATTCTTGTTGGTGTTTTTTAAAAGTCCCGATTCAACCGAACATCTGGAATGGAAAATTGCCCCCGACATAACCCCAATAACATACCCACACTCAACTCTCATCCTCGAACTTCCTGCTCGCTGGCTGTCTACGTACAGATGTGGCTGTCTAAAAATAGCACAAAGAACTGTGCTGTATAGCTATGGTGAGATGTGTACAGTAAGAGGTCAGCAGCGTCTGCAGGCTAGGGTTGTATCTTGAAAGAGGATTCATCCTTTGTACGCATTTCTTCTGCTTTAACTTTCATTTTCACTGCTCACACAATGGAGCAGCACCATAGACTGTGTAGAAAGATGGACGACATGACATCTCCTTCAAAGGCTGCGGTACAGGTCATAAATCCAGCCTCCTCCTTGTTAGTGGAGGGGACATGGACCCACATAAAAAGTCAAAGTACACATCATATAAATAACTTTTCTTTTATCTGTTGTTTCAATGGGTTATCTATTAACAACAAGAACAGTCGAGGTCTGCTCCAAGATCATTGGAGTCAAGCAAAGACACTTATGTTCCCTCTGGGACAATCAGGTGAAATAGAAGGCAAAGAATATTATCAGCCGACCTGATCATGTTTTGTCTCATGAGTTCACAGCCGCTGTTATCATGTACCTCCGACGAGAACAAACCGATACCCAAATACCCGATAGTTACGGCTCAGGCTCCTAAAGCACAAGATGTTGGAGTTTGTGTCCCTGATATATGGGCATCATTTCTTTATGGTTGGACAAAGCTGAAACTCATCTATATATACAATCTATGAGTGTCACAGACATTTGTCTTTGCTTTGTCCATTCGTTGAGCTTGTGAGCTAGCTAACAGTTAGCTCTGTTGCTTCATGACAAAGTGAATGAACTGTCTTAAATCCCCTTCTCTTATGAGGAGCAGTTTAAAATCCCACAGAGGAGGTTAAACATGGCTTGAGCGACATCACGGCTAATGAATTATGATAGCTTCCTCCATTTTGGGCTCTCTGTTCCCTCAAAGGTCAGTACCTTCATTACAATTAATTTTTCTTTTTACCAGGAATTTCTTTGTGAAGCAATTAATAACCTTGTTTAGATAAGTGCTATACAAATAGAGTTGTTATTATTATTACTGTGAATCTCTGTCGGAACGCAACTGAAAACAACAGTTATGGAAATTCCATTAAAATTAACATAGGCGTCACACTTCAATTCTGGGAAACCTCTTATCGCCATAGTAACATCTCATAACTCTCAACAAACATTTATTTTATAGGGAAATATACTTGGACTGTGGGAAAAGCTGGCACTTGCTAATAGAAAGTAATCAGCTGTACGGGAGGAGACATTTTAACAATAACAATTCCATCGTTTCCATATTTCCATAAGAATGATTTTTTTTTGTTTTTATCTCATAACTCACATTTTCTTTTGTGCCTTCTCTGACCACAGTATTTTAGAGTGTGCTTTCACAAAGGAGTCTTCTTGTCTGGATTTTATGCGTTGTCTTTATTTTTCCCGTTTTAATTGTATGCACTTTATCTAGCGTTCACCCTTCCATCCACCAACCCATCCATTCACTTTAAATGTTCCCACACTGGCCATGCTTGAATTCTTTTCCATTTCACCCTCTCTCCTCTCTCAATTTTCTTTCTCACCATTTCTCCACTGTTATTCCTGCTTTTCTCTCTCCTCTGATATATTTAAACCATCCCCCTGGGGAGAACAGAAGCCCGCCTCAATCTGGAACCAATTGTTTTGTTCGGTTCATGAATCCAGAACCAAACCCTGACAAAAGAAGTCTTGTAAGGACCGCTGTGTTATTTGTTTTTGCCGGAGTTATTTGTTTTTGCCCGAGAGATTGTGCCGTTATCAAAGTATTTATTGTGCTGCTGTGCTGCAGTTGCGGATGCAGAGAGGGCCCGGAGCCTCGCAGCACATCAAAGCTGTCACAAATATGGAGCAGGGGCCAAATGGCAAGAAATGCTGTGGGCACAAATGAAATAAGGACAAACTGTTCCTGATAAGAAGCCACTTTTAAAGTCTCTCAGTGTTGTAGTGATTGCACCATGCAAGTTTGTACTACTGGTTAATATTCTCACACTTATATCCCTTTTCAGAGCGGCTGATTTAGTTCCATTCACATAAATCAAAGGAGGCACTAGTTGGAAAGAAGCTCGGCGTTGCAGAGCAAGGATAAGCAAATTACTGATAAGACGAATTCTGAATTGTTCCTCTGTCAAATGAAACAAATACCAAACTTGGGGCTTCCCCTAGTTGAATCCTCATTAGAGGAGTCGTGTGCAGTGGCACATGTGAGGTCAGGGAATTACAGAGGAGAGCAGACTGCACGACGTATATCCCCTGAAGGTCAACCGTGTATTCACAGCTCACATAGGTGTGTGTGCAGTGTGTGTACGTCACTAACAGGCTGAGCCACTCGGCTGGGAACCTGTCAGCATATGCCAAAAAGCTGAGCAATGCTTCCGAGGGTTAGCTTAGCGAGTGGAGCCACCTGACCCCAATAGATTACCCAATGACCTTTTCTTCAGACGTTTCGCAGAAGACGCCAGCTCCAAAAATACCAACTTCCATGTGCCAAATGGCAGATCGATCTGTCGGCCACCGCACGACAATATAACATTTAAGCACCTTTGTTTGTGTCCTTGCTGGCCATTGTACACTCTCCGCGACTGCCAGCAAGTCAAAACAAAGCAAAGAGTGGCAATTTATTTCAAGCTGCATCACATTCTACTGACTGACAACAAACTCCCACTGTGGTGTGTTTCTGTGACTTCTTGGCTCCTTGCAGTCACATTCGGAAACAGGAGACAGGAGGGCTCAGGTCGGGACAGAAGTGCGGGAGGATCTCCGACTGCTCTTAAACCCATTAAGGCCACCTGGGTGTGTAGCCATGCGTGGCTGGAAAGATGGCCGGGAGGTGTGTGTGAGCACGTGCGTATATTTGTGTGTGTGTAGGAGCCGAGAGGTGGCCAGGAGGAGCAGGCTGTTCGGCAAGATTAGCAGGCTCTCACATGTTGCATAACAGATTCCCCCTCTCCTGAAAAACCTGCCCGCACGCTGCCGCCCGCTAAGCAGGACAGCGTTTCACTAACGCCCTCTAGACTCACACACGGACATGTATGCTTTGCTTTACATCACGTGCATTATTTGTGAGCTTCTGTATTTATATCGGTGATGTGTGAGAGTTGAGGTGGCCCGGCTGGCCTTCTTACTCACGCAGGTTGAGTCAAAGCATTAACAAATGTCATTATCCAGACCAGCCAGGAGGTGATTAGGTAGTGTGCTGCTTATGGCTCTGTGTTTAGCGTGGGCCCGCTGCATCCATCCAGGCCAACTGCTGCGTGTGTGTGTTTGTGCATATGGGCCTGGGCTTGCTGGGGGCTGTGATCCGATGGGTCCTATAACACCAAATCAAACACAGAGGGAGATGCAGCCTGCCTATTTCTCTGTCATAGTGTGTGTGTGTGTGTGTGTTTTTGTGTGTGTGTTTGTTAGCAAGGGGGGGTTAAGTAATAAACAAGGTCTCTATGGTGACAACAGATGCAGCTGCAGCAAAGAATGAAGTTGACTGTCAGCAGTAAGGGCCCACTGTGTACGCATGTTTGTGTGTCTGTGCGTGTGTGTGTATGTGCGTGGGGGGAAAAAAGCACCAGCAGTAAGGGCCCAGTGAGAGTCGTAAACACCAGCAGGCCATGACTTCCACAAATAGACCTCTTGGGGGGGGATAAGAGAGGCTGTAGGGTTGGTGTGGGGTGGGGGGGTAATTTCACACACAACATGAGAAGAAAGACGCGTATTTTAAGAATGCACGGAATGTGATGAGTTTACAATCGAACAAAAAAAAAAAAAACAGGCAATCAATTCTGTGAGAAAATCTAAAACACATTTCTTTACACTGCAAATCCCGAGCTCTGGCATCCACGCTCCAAATGTCAAGTCCCTCACAGAGGCACGTCATCGTCCTTCCCCCCGCAGCTAAAGCGCAGAGCTATTCATCAGTCTTCATCATCTTTCATCATTATATGGTAATCCTCCGCAGCTCACTCTGGGTCTGTCTTGACAGCCCCCTGCAGTGTCTCTTTCTAGTCCTGTTGTGTGGTGAGTGTGCCATCTTGATTCACACATCCTGTCAGCGGCTCATAATCCCTCCTTTATGGAGACAGAAAAGCGCACCACTGTCTCTCATCAACGCCTAACTTCAAGGCCAGGTCTCCGCGCTGCAGCCCCACTTTGTGTTCTCATTGTCGGAGCACCTCTGCTGGCAGTCCACATCTCACCCCAGCGTGACCCCCCCCCTCCACCGCTGCCCAGGCTATTTTCCAATATTATTTATGCAGGGACGCTCTTTAGTCCTCTCTAAGCTGGCTTTTTCAAGGCTTTTCACTGAAAGGCTAAAAACATACAAATCCCTCCCAAACCCCTCCAAAAAAAACATATGGAGCACTATACCTTAATCAGAGCAGTCCCTGTGTGTGTGTGTGTGTGTGTGTGTGTGTGTGTGTGTATGCGCACGCTCACTAATATTAGAATAATCCCTGGTGATTATGGGAGTGGTTATTAGGATGAATATGGCATCAGGGTTGGGTCGGGCCGAGTTGAGCCCAGGCAGTGGTGAGAAACAGATGTCAGTTGACCCACATCTGCCGAGCATGCTGGGACATTGGAGTGTCAGGTCACGGCTCTGATCACCTCAGGGACACTGTGCATCTGGGCCCCCTGAAAGATCATTGGCTTTTTTGGTTCACAATGTCCAGTGAAATCTGTCTTTCTACATCTACCTGTCTGTTTCTCAGGCATGCCCACATACACATTGATAAACACGCACACACACACACACACACACACACACACACACACACACACACACACACACACACACACACACACACACACACACCAATACAAACATTTTTGGCATAAAGGACAAGTTTCAGACTCTGATCTCGATATCAAAGGTTTTGGCTAACCTACCCTCTTGGATTGTGACCCACACTAGTGAAGCCTCGAATGAAAACACTCTGGTACAACACGGTGGTTGAAAGGAAAATTGGGTGAAGCTCTGGCAATAAACTGTTTAATATCTAACAAATTCTATATACAGTAATTACGTGTATATAAAATATCGACATCTATTGCATTTCTGACCCCATCGCTCCTCTGTTCTATTAATGCCATCATTACCCTGTTTTTCTCTGTCACATATTTTGATTCCATCATGCAACTCTTATCCCTTTTATCCGTATTGCTTTCCCTGTAAAGCACTTTGGCTCAACTCCTGTTGTTTTTAATGGGCTATATAAAGAAATCTGACTTAACTTGACTTGACATGTAATTACAGCTGCAAAATGCACCGCGCTGAGAGGAATATGCGATCTAGATTATACGGGAGCTCATTTTTTGACCCGTGAATATTAAATATTTGACTTGAAGCAGAGAAATATCTTGGTGAAAAATGTTAAGAAGAGTGAAAAAGCAACGGATGATTTCATGGATATGTGATAAAGTTTGGATTAGTGTAGCATCAGGTTTCCTACACTTAATTTCTTCTTTCCTCTTTTCCTTTCTCATTGTCCTTATCTCACTTTGGTAAGGAACTTTGTAATAATTTCAGTAATGCATTTTGTACTTCTACTTCTCTTCTTCCATTTAGTTTTATACCTTGTAAGGTGTTTTTTTAAGAAGTGCTAAGGAGTTTTATCTTCTGGATCTTCTGGTCCTCTGGTAGGGACACAGCGAATTCGATGTCAATACAAAGTCAATGCAATGACGCCATTAAACGCACTATTATGGTCCTGGCACCGACTGCAAAGATGCAATTAGACGCGCCATCATTGTTCTGGCATGGACTCGCGAAAGCATTGTGAAAATTTGCTCTGCATTCGGTGTGAACGCAGCATTACACTTCTTGACCTTTGACCCATTTAGCCTCTGAGACATTACGTTTGTAAGTTCTGCTGCACACCCAAGAGAGAACGCTTTTCAAGAATTAATTTTGCTCTCCCTTAGCACTTTATGATCTGGATGTTTGTGTAGCTGATTAAAAGATTTGATTCATGCAGTTTCATTCCATTACATCACTGTGAAAGAGAAGAAAACCCGTGTCTGCAGTACAATATGAGGATAAACTTGACACAAGCGCATGTTGGAGGACTTCTGCAGTGGCTACCACTGACAAGAGAAACGAGAGAAGCACGGATTTCCCAACGGCCCAAACCAAACATTGTGGCTTTACATTATAGCTGCATTTACTTGAAATGATGCGGTAGACCAACACTAAGAAGCAGCGAGCACTAATTGGAAACAGCTTGCTGGAGTTCTGGAGAATACTGAGTGTGGGATAGTTTTTCTGTGTTTTTTCTCTATTGTGTTATAATGCACTGGTCATTCCTCCGTGTTCCCATGAGGCCTGAAGGGTTATGGTCCTAGATAGCTGGAGGATGACTCATACGGGCCTTTCTCGCCATCAGATGACAAGTTCACACAGTGTCATATTGCCTACTAAGGAGAGGGACATCAATTTTCCCAAGCTACATGGCTCCATGGTGAGACCCAATTTAAAAAAAGGGAATGGCTGCAATTTTCGCTGCCTCTTACAGAATGGAGCAAACTTCACGAGGTTACACAATCACATGTGGGTTTAGTTTTCCTCAGCGAGTTACATGACATCATTATAATTCTTGAATAAATAACAAGCTCGCAAACAACTTGATTTCCAACTTTCTCCCACTGTCTGTCTGTCTGTCTGTGACCTTTTCTTCTGCCCCCCTCGTCCTCTCCCTCCCTCTCTTTCTTTACAGCGGTATTAAGGCCCATCCTTGTCATCCCATAGGGCAGAGTGGTTTGATTGACAGCCGAGTTCAGCATCTTGACACAGGTCCGCGCCCCCGTCATCATCGCTGATCGTCCCATGCTGGCCCTCAGAGTGACAGCCGCTTGCAGAGCCATTTACTTCTGGTGCAGCCGAATCCCCCCCCACCCACACCATATGCACACCCCCCCTTTCCCTTTCTTCCTCCTGAAGTTTCTCCCTATTCCTTTCTTACCTCCTATTATTTCATTGAACTTTAACAGCCCCTTTCCTTTTCTTTCTTAATCAACCTTTTATCCTCTGTCTTCCCTCTGATCTTCACTGACTAGTATCTAATGCTGGCGACTATTAATCTAATTGAATCGGCTCGATCTTAATTAGGATAATTACACTGTTTGTTTTAACTTAACACTGATGACTTCACTTGAACTTGTACCTGTGAGCAGGGCACAACAGGCTTTTAAAATGGAGGTTGCTTCACAAAATGAAATATAAGGACAAAGTTAGCAAATCATAGAAAAGCCAGATCATACAAAACAATGCAATAAACCAAAAACTAATCAAAGAACAACAAAAAAACAATAAAATAAAAATACATTCAAAAGAAAGTATTTTAATAATTTAGAAATGGGTTTATTGTATAGTTTGGATGGCATGTATAATGCACATGAATTATCCATAGATATTTGTAATTATATGTTATCGTATATCAGGTTGCCTTGGTAAAGCTGGCAACGGGGACAACAGATGAACATTAGCCAATACAGCTAACTCTGGCTGATTTACAGTATTTGTATGCTGATTAATGAGCGCTGTCCCCATCAAATAAATTGAAAAAAATAAAATAAATCTTGCTTATTTCTAAAATTAATTAGTTTGTGGTCAGACTAGATTTATGCAGTTATATGAGAGGTCGTCATGTTTGCATGAGGCTCCTTGTCACATTTTGCACCCCCAACTCAGTTGTGATCAGTTACAATAAAGTAAACCCTTTGGAAAGAATGTCAAAAACAAAATGTTGTACAGCAGCATATTTATTTTTGTCAGCTTTCCTGTTTTGTTAATCATCACACAAACTCTGAGATTAATCTTGCAACCCCTTGTGAAAGTCCAACCTCTGAAGTTATTGCAACCACTGAACTGAATCACAAAGACCAAGAGTGTTGCCTCCTGTCGCCCAGTTTGGAAACTCCCAGGCTGCAGTAGAATCTGTCATTTAAGAACTTTTCAAGTCGCTCTGAGTTACTTCAGTTTCTTTGATGTTCTTGTTCACGTTATTTCATTTCTACCCTCTGTCTCACATGGGGCTGCCACACACTCAACCTGAAAATGCACTGTAATATGACAGTACAGCTATGAGCAAGTTACATATAGTCTGTCTCTCTGTGTGTGTGTGTGTGTGTGTGTGTGTGTGTGTGTGTGTGTGTGTGTGTGTGTGGAAAGACAGGAGGACATCAGATGAGTACAGACTGTTTCCACCTGCCAGGTGCCTGGTCTCTAATCCCCCCCTCTCTGTCTGATTAAACACACATGCGCACACACACACACTCGCACAACAAGGTCATCTCTCTGTCAACCATACAATAGTGCTGTGTACCCATCTGGCCTACATCCTAAATACTTCCTCTTTAGAAAGCAAACAAAAAATGGGAAGAGAGTTGAGTTAACACTTGGAGCCATCGGAAGAGGTCACAAGCCAAAACTGTTTTATCCTACACAACTTTTTGCATGTTTCTTTATTTTTATTTATTATATATTTAAATCTCTGTCACTGAGAAGACTGTCACTGTGAGAAGACACCAGGACTCAAGCTTGCCTGTCTTCTTCCCTGTCTCGCCCACCTCTGAAAGACTGAGCTCACTTCAGTGACCAAGTTACCTCACACAATACTTTCTTTGTATGATATCAAAAACATACTGCATTTCCAAAAGCCGCTTTAACTACCCCACCCCCACTTTTACTTTACCGTGATGAAACTTATTTCGCTCTCTCTCTCCCTGCTTTTACTTTGGCAGTAGATAAGCCTCCCCCTGTGGTGAGTCATATCATTCTGACAATACTTTATGCCGGGAGTAGTTGCGCTTTGATATGTGGAGGATAAGAAGGCTTTGTAGAGGCTGTGACACCCATCCTCCTCCTTCTCCTCCTCCTTCTCCTCCTCCGTCACCTCCCACTCCTCTGCTTTTCCTTCCCCTGGGGAGGTTTAGCTTCTTCTGCGCCCTCTGACGGCTTTTATGTCTGACGAGTTTCTGCGCTGTTAAGGTGAGGATGAGGTCAAACGACTTCAAACGTGACGCTCAGACACATCGCGCTGTAAATGAACAAAGATAAATGCAATATTGTTTGTTTACACTTGTGAAAGAATGCCCCCCCCCCATATGTTTGTAATAAATCCAGGAAACAGAAAACACGTCCACTCTGTGACATAGTAGAACATGATTTATTATAATATCTTATTGTCTGGATGATGGTCTGTGCATTATTTGCGGTGTTTAGTATCAAAGTATTCCCCATAAATCCTCAATACTGTGTGTGTGGTTTGATTTACATTACGATAGTGGAGGAATTCCATGTGGTGCCTTGCAGTCTGTGCTGTCTCCTCTCCCCACCTGTTGAGGCTGTGATTAGATACTGTCAACCCTCAGGCTATAGCTATCACATACAGGTAGAGCAGAGTCAGAGCTATAGCGCTCCCTTATGCTGTGGGGATGGGAGCGGACCGGTGAACTCCAGAAACTGCAGACGGTGCTGAAAGTTTGTGTCACACTAATGAGCAATCTGTCAACAAGTGTGTGCTACAGGGAACTTGGAAAAATGAAGAAACATTTGAAGAAGAAAAAAAAGTAGATTTTATGGCCGAAATCCTTGCATGAATCCTTCTGCCAACGACACACACACACACACACACACACACACACACACACATACCAAACTTGATATCAGAAAAATTAAGTAATAACGGATATAGAAAAGTAACAGGACGTTAACATTTTTGGACTGCCCGTACTTCATACAGAATACATTGTATTTGTTTTTAACAAATATAGATAGTTTTTATGCTCTATTATTTTAAGTTGGATCGCTGACAGTTGGTTCTCCAAAGGAGAGAGAAGGAAAGGAAAAAAGAAAGTATCACTCGATCCCCACATCCTTTTTCTGTGTGTAAATACTTATTTCGTTTATTGCTTTGTTTTGGTTCCCACCTGTACTGTTTGTGTTATTCTGGTAGACTTCATTTAATTTAGGTATCTAAACACATTCTAAACAAAATAATTGCTTTGACAAAATGATTTCTCACTACTGCAGTAGCTTTATCTTCATCATCATGGGTTTAATTTCCCATTTTATTTTGCTTTTACTTTTATTCCTTTAATATTTATTCCCTTGATTGGTTTAGCTGCTCCATTTTCCTCATTCATTTGTTTTGATAACGTAAGACGCAGTGTTATGTTTCTATAACAACCTAATGTAAGCTAATGGCTTTTTGTCATTTATATTACTGTTACAGTGATGTAAAGTAGTTTTTATTCTACCCAGGCTTCAGAGTTTAGTCTTGTGTCTCTATTCAGTCTTAAGTCATGCTGAAGCCCACTTCATGCTCCTGCGTCGAAGGTACACCATAGCCTCCTCGTAGACGTGTACCCTCCACAGAGCCCTTCACCGTACTCTGACGTGCACCTTCCCAAAAATTGAATTACATGTCGAGGTGACACTGCTCACAAGAGCTTTGATTGGTCGGCTTGGTAGCATCCCATTTCCGCCGGAATCACCATTATTTTTGAATTGACCTGAAGGAACGAACGTGGTCAACGTCTTTTTTCTCCGTAGCAGTTCGTGAAGAAAAAGTAATTGCTCTTTAACATCTATCAGCTCCAAGTCCAACACGATCCGCTTAGTAAACAGTGGCCATTGTTCTGAAGAAAAGTAGAAGACATTCAACACCAGCATAGAAACTCTATTGCCACTAGCGTTTCAGCTGTGTTATTGCAGCGCGACTCACACACACCTACGCACAACTAGGAATGCTCGACCCTGTGCGTAGGCTGCGTGCGCACCTACGACGTAGCTTCTACTCAGAAGCATGAATCGGGCTCACCAGTTTCCCTGAGTAGAAAATGATCATATTTAAATCTTGTTTGAACAGACAACATTTCATTTTCTGACTGACTGTGTCTCTGCTGGTGACAGATGGAGAACTAACTGTGACTTCAACTCTGCCACAGTTCAGTATTTATTTGTCCATAAACAATGCTGCTACCCTCCGTTTTTACCAGATTGGAATCTAGTTTTTAATCTAACAAATTAAAGATTCACTTCACCTAAATTACCAAAAAAACAAACAAACATATTTTTCCAGCCACAACACAATGTGATCTGTTTTCACAATGGAGTGAGAAAGAAGTCAGATCACCTCACCTCAGCTGGGGTGGAGGCAGTGTAATCACAAAAACACATAAATCATCTGCGACATACCACTACAGTGTGTGTAAGTGAAAAAATATATGTTTGTGTAATTTTAGCAATCCAATGCTTTTAACTGCTTTTAGCCTGAAGGCAATGTGAAAGAGCCATATATCATGGAGCCTGCAATCTCTTTCACAAGATGGTTCTTGGTTGTGCACTGAAGGGGCCCATGTTGCGAGCAGGGAGCCTGACATAGAAGGCTTGACCTTGGGCTGAGGCTTGTTGTGGCGCGGTGTCTCTGGAGGGCTCGTCTGGCGGTTGGCTGCGCTCTGTCTGGGCCGCACCGCTCTCTAATCACCCTGACACTGCACTTACAGGGCTGACAGCTATGGCGCCAGAGAGAGGGAGAGAGAGATTCTACACGTGACAAGGCCCACCTTGGCCCTCCACTTGTTCCCTCTCAAGATAATCACTTTCTACTGATTTTCTTGGCGCACGCAGATCCCTGATACCTTTCATCCTCTCAGATGCTGCCTGACAAAATATCTAAAGGCCACAGCGCACTGACACGCTACCTTTTACCTTCCCTGATCCATTTAATAATGCATAATGCATGCCAATGAAGGAAGCAGAGCAGTGAAGCTGCTGCAGGCCTCCACTTTTGATCGATTTGGAACTTAATCGTAAGCATGAATTGTAGCTATCCTGTTTTGAAATGATCAGGATTATAAATAGAGGTTAGGGGTTGGTTGTCTGTGTGTGTGTGTGTGTCTGTGTGTGTGTGTCTGTGTGTGCGCAGTGAAACATAAACCCAAACTCTGTGAGTAGTTGTGTGCAGGCAATGCTTCATTCCTTTACAGCTTGTATCAGTGAGCTGAGGCGTCACAGCCGGCGCCCTCTGCTACTTACCTAATTAGCTCTAGGAGCCCCTGCATTATTAACAGGCCCCTAAATCATTCAGAGGGGCCCTAATATGTGTGTGTGTGTGTGTGTGTGTGAGAGAGAGAGAGAGAGAGAGAGAGAGAACACACTGAGGGGGTTTGGAGGATCACTGTGATAATGTCCCTCCCTATTCACGACATGTCAGCCATAATTATTCACCCTGGGAAGACACGGGTCCAGAACACTGGTAATGGCACTCTTCTTATCCCCTCCTCCATCTCCTCCTCCTATTCCTCCTCTCCCTTCCCCCCCCTCCCACTTCTTTTATGACTGACAAGGTGCGAGATGGCTCAGACACACTCTATAGATAGACAAATAGTAGAGGACGGCCGGTATTGTTCGAGAAGAATGTTGATGTTAAAAAGGTCATGTGTTAATGTGGGAAGATCAGCAGGAGTAGATGGATAATGTTTATTTTATTGTGTACATGGATCTCATTAACGTGAGCAGCTATGTCATTTGTAGGCCTCATTTGGTTATATTACATGTAATGTACTAAACACTTTAGAGGAGTATTACTGCGATGATAGTCAAATGTCATTTAGCTGCTTTAACACTGCGTGGATCACAGTCATGGCTGTTGAGCAACAGAGGTGCTTGGTGATAAAAAAAAAAGAAGAAAGTAATTTGGGAAACAAAATGCAGCTGAATCATGTTCAGCGGAGCGCGGTTGTTTTCTCTAGGTTTAGCAGCTGGAGGTGGTTTGGTCCTTTTGTCAGCAGAGTCAGCAAGACCCAAATGAAAAGTCAATATACATCACTTCCTCCCTCTCAGCCAATAGCTGCTGTGTAGGGGGTGATATTGTTCTGTATGAGATAATATTTGGCTAGGCTGGTGACCAGAAGCTCTTGCCTTGGTAATTCCACATGTGTTTACTGGAATGTGACTGTTTCCTGAAGCTCTGCAGTAGCTCTGGTATGTGGGTTGAATTCCAACATCACTGTCTACTTTGTGGCCTACTGCACTCTCCCACATAGATTTGGTAGAGTATTAAGGTAGAGGTATGTGGAGAGTAGCAGACGACCTTTAACAGCACAGAGCGTCCCATCGTGTTACACAGTGATTTTTTGCATTTTATTTGGTTTACGTCAGTGAACGAAGATGTATGACAGTGGTGACATGTTTTTTTTCTTCCCACATCTGACATTCAGTTCAATTCAGTCAATTTTGTAATTATATTAGACTGATGGATTGTGAAAGCAAGTGCAGAGTCTGCAGTGAGCATTAATCTGCTAACATTGACAACTCCGTAGAGATTTTAAAGAGGGATGGGAGATTTGTATTTCTCTGCAGCGTTTCTTGTACCCAATAGTGTTTGCAGGGTGTTCGGATGATTAGATTGTGCAGGTGCATTTACAAAGGCCACACTTTTCTGTCATAACCCAGCCCGAACCTGACAGGCATTCTGTTTTCTGTGTCCGACGCAGACCCAAGTCCAGCCAACGTGACCGAACCTGATACATTAGGAATCCTCTCTTGAGTTTGGACATGCATTCATTGTAGTTTTACTTTCAGACATGCAGGACTACTATTGTTTCTGATACAGTTTGTTTTCATTACCATGGCACATGATCTAGCATTGTTATTAGAATATAATACGTTTAAATTTTGCAGCTCAAGACGTTTTATCATTAGCATGAAGTGTTATATAATACAGCCTGATACAGAGTTTGTCTGCAATCTCTTGAAACACACCAGCCTGGGTGATTTATGGGTCTAGCACCAATAGATGAAAACAATGGATGACAAAAAAATGCTTTCGTGATATTAATGCAAGTGTATGAATATTGAATTTATCGAAAACATTTTGAGGTATTGTTTGTTTGAATGCGAAAACAACCTATGCAATTATGCGAATGTATCTATGAAGAGAACAAGCTCTTATGACACAGACGAGCTACAGACAGGCAGTTGCTGTTGCTGTGAAATGTTTCTGCATAACCCCGCCTCAAATTATGAGATGGCCGTGAGGCTAAGTAGATTACAGGCTTCTCACTGAAGTTGCAGGATGGAATAAAAATTATGGTGAGAGCTGTAATGGGAAAAAGAATTAGACAAGATAAAAGTCTCAAGATGGTGGGAGAGTGAGAAAGAGAGAGAAACACACTCCTTTACGCCGTTAATCTGGTCTCCCCCCTCCCCCCTCTGTTTCAATTAAGAAAATTACTTTTTACTTCAATTAACAATAATTCACGCTTAACTGAATAAAGTTTATTACACAATCAAGGCGACAACAGAGCAAGTGAGAGGGACACACTCACCATCACAAGTGCACGCACACATGCACACATGCACACACGCACACACACACACACACACACACACACACACACACACACACACACACACACACACACACACACACACACACACACAGTGAGTGTGTAGGCCCCTGATCTGTTGACCCATGTGGGATCTGCGGTCGGGGGAGGCAGGATGCTGGCGAGGGCCTGATGCTGGAGGACGGGGGCGGAAAATATTGTTAAGGGATGTTAGGCAGAAATATGTCATCACACTCCAAGATGGAGGGGCTTCTCTAGCCTCTATCCTTGGCCTCAGGCAGCAGCTTGTATCTCAGTGATTAGCCCCCTAACACAGACAATAACACTAGCAGCCACATCGTCATAATCGCCATTACCCCCACCACCACCGCAAAACATGGCAGGCACTCATATCTGGATGCATGCTCTTTTATGCAACTACATATGAGCAGCCTGCCTATAAACATTTAGAAAAGCGAAATATGCACGGCATATAAATTGTCCTTTTTTGCATTTTTATACCAACAACAAGGTGCTCTCTGCTTCAGCCGTGGTTCATCCTCCTTTGTTCCATCCCTCCTCCTCTTCTCCCCTCTCGTTCCCTTCTCTCTCCTTCTTTCTGCCCCCCTCTGAAATGATTTACGCTGCAACAATTATTGGGTAATCTCCACTGTCATTACTCTTAACATCTGCTCTGTCACAATGCTAAGGGCTTTTGGCTGTGCTCTGCGATAGTTATTCTATGTGCTTACTGTCCTGTGATGCAGACAGACAACCCCCCCCCCCACTGCTTTGTATCTTTATGTGCTATCTGCATTAGAGAGATGAAATGGCTTTTATATGAGTGGGAGCGGTATGGTGGGGTTATTTGCTTTTGCTGGTGTGTGCGAGTAACAGAAAGGAAGAGAATCTGATGGAAGAGGTGGGCTGAGTTGTAAGCTTCTCTGACAGGCACTGCTGAGGTAACAAAAGTCCAAAGGTCAGTTGATGATTCTGAGTGGAAAGTTAGAAACTATCAGGTAAGAGGAAGCCGTTGAATATCGAATCCTCAGAGCAGGCGAATGATTTAACTTTTTCCATTTGAAACTGACAAAGCTACCACCCACCATCTTGATCTCGTCTTGTGCATAAGCCTGTTCTCTCAAATGTTTCTGTCTGTCTGTCTCTCTGAATGAATAACAAGCAAACCACCCAGCAGACAGGCAGTTAAGCGGGCTAACCTTTAGCGAGCAGAGAGAGGAACATTCAGAGATTTCCATCAGATTACCCTCTCCAGTTTCCATTGTGTATATTGGCCCCCTCCATGATACAACCCCCCACGCAGCAAATTGGAACCATTTGGTATTCAGATAACGGCAAACAGCTCAGATCTGCTGGAACAATAAGCAGTTTCCAACCAATCGCCCACCTGGACTGAGCTGTACTAAGACGGGCTTGATAGTCGTCAGCTCTTTCACCACCCTCTCACTTGCGAGTGTGGGTTTCTTTTTTTCAGTAGCTTCTGTTTCTGAAGCGTCCCTTCTGATTCTAG
Organism: Paralichthys olivaceus; assembly: GCF_024713975.1. Taxonomy (NCBI): domain Eukaryota; kingdom Metazoa; phylum Chordata; class Actinopteri; order Pleuronectiformes; family Paralichthyidae; genus Paralichthys; species Paralichthys olivaceus. The sequence goes on along the minus strand of NC_091104.1, from coordinate 13,853,903 downwards.
TTTTACCGCCCTCTCTCCTCACTGCCGAGTGACCTTCGGTGTCTTCACAAATCGGATATCACTCAGGAGTACCATACAAGATGAATTCTTGTGGATGGCAAGTCTGCTTGTAAAAGTTCCCTTTGCACTGAAGCATTTGTGTGTGTCTGTGTGTGTGTGTGTGTGTGTGTGTGTGTGTGTGTGTGTATACTCTATGCTTCACCCCTGTGAGAGGAATGAAATAACATGGGCCCAATACTGTTTGATTTAGATGGATGACCTGTTTTTATAATCTCTGTTTTCTATGTATGTGTATGTGTGCATATATGTGCATATAATCCCCCAGTGCTGAGGCAACACATTGTGACCCTAGTTGTATTTGGCCACCAGAGGCCATGCTGGCAAAGGCTGAAATGATGATTAAGGACAGGGGGGCTGAATGGGAAAATGTGGATTAATGAAGCTCAGATAGAATTAATAGCCATGACATCCCACAACAGCGGAGCCGCTAAATGAGAATATGTCGTGGGTCCACCGGAGTCTCAACGCTTGTTTTCTCTTTCAAGGTGACGGTAGGAATGAAGAAGACAAAGCTGCAGCTCTCAGCTGACTTACTTTATGTGTCCTGTCTTGACAACAAAAAAAATAAAAGCAAGGTTTCTCATAAACAGAGAACTACAAACAGTTCTGGAGCACACAGCTGCTTTCCAATGCCAATGTGCCCTTTATTTAGTGAATATGTGGCGGAGGCCAGGCTGGCAGATGGGCATGTAGTTCATTCTTTTAACATAATCTTTGCCACGTACATTTTGTATTGGCAGCAGATACAACAAGAGCCTTCATAGTCAGACTGGCCATTGGGCATACCAGGACAAATCGCTGTGTGCAGGTGGACCATCAAAAAATCCATAACGTTTTTCCTGGCTGTTTTTTGTGCCTGTGTCATTTAGGTGCCCACGAGGACATGTTGCTGCCCCACACCCCCAGTCTGCTGAAATAATTCCAAGCAGAAACACTAGCAGTGGTATCTCTACTTCCCTTGTGTCCTGTATTCAGCAAAGGACCAGATTAGATTTAGAGAAAGGCAGTTTGCTTCAATAAGAAACAGACAGAAAGTTGCAATTGTTGAAAATGTGTGGTGAGTTTGTTGTTTTGGACTTTACACACATATGGGACACTGTTTTCCTGTAATTTCAAGTCTCCATCTCATTCGATCCAACTGTTATTAAACACTAATCATACCATAACCATAATGTAGCCATAAACCAGAATTCTTTTCCCTCTAGCAACATTAAAAAAAAGTAATTAGATTTACTGCAGCAGAGACCAATATATACCAGACTGTCAGCTCATGATATGAGTTAAGATCCAGGCAATTGTCCCGTTATGCAACTCAACAGCCACTTCTGAACCGTAGCAAAGAATAATACTATCAGGGGGCAAGCCTACAGTTCACCTAAGTTGAGCAGGCCAATGCACAGAGGCTTGAGTCCTCCTGCAGCAGCAACAAGTTTGGTTCCAGCCTGGCTCTTTGCTGCATGTTGTCTCCACGCTCTCTCAAATAAAGGTGCAATGGCCAAAAGTATCTTAAAATGATAATGATAACATTATCAGGATTATTCTATTAAAACAACCTCCAGAACCACAGAAGACATGATACAACTTTTGACAATGAAATTGAGCTTCATGTGAAAAATCAGTGGAGTGCATCACAATAAATAAAGTTAAAATGCCAGCATAACAATAAAATCCAATATTTCTTGTATCTGCGCTTTCGGCTACTCTCCTGAATGAAAGAATATTTCTATGGCATTAAGATAAGTTTCACAAATAGAAACAACATATGGGAAAGAATAATTTTGTAACTCTTCAGCTGCCACATGTTTGGCTCTCAGATGTTAGTAGCAGCATCTGCAAAGAGTACAGATTCAACCCCCTGAAGTTTTACTTTGGCTGTTTGATGATAACGGTTGCTGGACCGACTTGTCTTCTCTTTGATTTTACCACCTGGTTCGTTGTTCAGTTGGTGGTCTTTCACTTCTACCTCCTGCAGGCTACAAACATCCCAGCTTACACACACACACACACAGACACACACACACACACAGACACACACACACACACACCTGAACAACTTATTAGCATGTTAATCGAGGACCTTGAGGATGGTTTGGCTCCAGGTGGTGATCAGTCATTAATGTGTGATCACTTCTGCAGGTAAATGTTTACCTTAGACTGGTTATACATTGCCAGAACCCGGAGGCCTTCACTGTAAGTATTTGTAACAGTTTGTAACCATTTTTAAACAGTGATGGCTGAAGATAATGTTGCGTTTGTTTCTTTAAGAACTGGAAAATGTTTAAACAAGCAAAGCAACAGTTAAGGTGGTAAACATGAAATAGAGTCTTTCAGACATTTAGTCACTGTGGTTTTTTTGGGAAAGAATTTAGAAAATTAAAAATAATTCTAGGAAACCTTTCCTTTGTCATTACAAGGGCTAACTTAATAGTCCATCACATTGTTTGGTGGATAGGTGATTCAGAGAAAATGGGGGATAGTAGATAGTGTTTGCTCCAGAGTGTCTCACTTTCTATTAGAAAAACATGTGAATGTTTTTTTTTCCTCATGTGGAGACCGCTGAGTGTGAGGTGGATAGGAATAGTCAAAGACAGATGAAAGATTAGCATTTAAAATGTATAAAGTTTATAAACCACATGAGTTCTTTCCTCTGATACAGAAGATCCGGTCAAACCTGGATCGATCAGCAACGTTTTAACTGACTTTGCTGCGGGGCAACGACCAACAGCCTGCTCTGCAGCAAAGGTACATATTGAAAGATTGTTTAAATATAATATATATGGAGGAAAAAAACACTCTTTTGTGTCAACACAAAGCTTAAGCCATCCCTTTTCTGCAAAAGTACATGAAACTGCAGGTAGCTGTTTTCTTTCCACTCCTCTCTCAAGATCTATTCAAGTTAAAGAATGATCCCCCATTACACCACCTTTCTTGAGTATATAGAGCTGTGGCTGGGGTTACATACATACATACATACTCTGAAGGTGGTGGTGGGGTGGGGTGGGGTGGGGTGGCTCTGAGAATGAGTGTAACAAGAGAGAGCAAACAAGACTGAAAGGGAAACTGAGATAGTGAGCATTGACAGGATTGTGCTCCCAGGTGGGGTGTCACCCTCAGGGGAGGCAAGAGTTGCTGACAAAGCTGTGTAAGTGTGCGTGTGTGTGTGTGTGTGTGTGTCACATGAAAAGGTTTTGGCAGGTTGATTTCCTCGGGTCCTCTATTTATGAATGAAAGATTATTTGGTTATTACTGTTGAGGAACCAGTGTAGGTAGTGTCTGGGGTTTTTTAGTCATAGTTATGACAGTTGCTTAGTGATTGTTGCAGAAACATTGTGTAAATCAATTAAATAAGTTTAAGTTCAGACATGAAATAATTTAACGAAATATAAATCCCTGTGTAATATTTTCTCTCTAAAATAAGGATACGCTCTCTCTCGAAAATGTAATTCGTAATAGACAGGCGTCACTTTGACTGGCCTGTTTCTTTTACAGTAGCTTTAGTCATGCAGCAAGTGTTGTTGACTCTGTTGCTACCTTCCCATTGTGAAAGGGTGACCTTCCTCTTTCTCCCACTCTCTGTTCTGCTCAGCTCTGTACATCTGTGTCTGTTTACCAGGCTGCCTGTGTCTCCCTCAATCTGAACTGATGAGTGCAACTCACAGCTGCTCCTCTCTTGTTTCCCACTGCTTGGGCTGTGTGTGTGTGTGTGTGTGTGTGTGTGTGTGTGTGTGTGTGTGTGTGTGTGTGTGTGTGTGTGTGTGTGTGTGTGTGTGTGTGTGTGTGTGTCATTGTGCTTTGCGGTGACAGCACCATGCACCCAAATCAAAGACGAGTTGCCCGCCACCACAACACAGCTCTGATCACAGAAACGAGTAAAGTTTAGATAAAAAGAAGTGAACGTGGGTTCATGTTTTACTTTTATTATTATGTCTTTACTCAATGTGGACACGTCAAGTGTGGACTAGTCAGTGCCCACACACACCACACGTCCACATCCACCTGTGTCACCTGAGCCTCTTCACCTGCATTCCTGTCTTTCCTCTCTTCCATGTGTTATCTGTGTTGTGTCATTTCCTGCTCTGTCTTGGAAACACTTGGTAATTTGCCAGAATGACTTTAATCTTCCGTATTTTCTTTAAGAATGTTTAGAGTTAATTTTGAGATGTACCTGAGAGGCTTGGTGCTCACTAGTGGGGAATAATGGAAACAGGATGTGTACAGTTTCAGGGAGGGTAGGGAGAGGTGAAGAAAGGGGAGGTGACTATGTCTTGGGGCGAGTATGGGATACCAGTGAGAACATGACATCATCAGGACAGGTGTTATCTGCTGTTGTTGTCGTGGATTTTGGGTTTGAGATTGTTTGAGTGTCAGCCTAAACCTGTTGGGCCTGTTTCAGACCCTCAGGAGAACTTCTCATCTCAGGCAGGGGGGTGAAAGTGGGACACTGATACGTTTAAGTTTTAAATATGTCAAATAAAGAATTTAGAGTGAGTCGTATTTCAGTAGCTACACAACTTGTGAATTCCCACCATTGTTAAGCTCTTTTTTTGCCCTTTCCCTCTCTAATAACTTTATAGATTACACACCTGTACTGTTTTACTTATTTGCTTCAAATTAGTTAAAATATGCAGCTTTCATTCACACACTATTTTTACTTTAAAGATTTATTAAACATAGACTACACTCTTTGTGTGTCATTATGGTGTGATATGCATTTAAACATTTTTTTGTAATTCATTAGATGTTATCAAGCCCTTTTGAAAAAGAAATGTAATTAATATTTTTTTAGTTTAACCATAAACTTTATTTTAAACAACTATAAATAACATTATAACACAAACACAACCATATATATATATATATGGTTGTGTTTGTTTCAGCACAAATGCTTATTCTGTAAAATTAAACTTGTTATCAGTGCATATAACAATATATTTGTGAAAGGCTCATATTGTCTGATGTTCAATAATCAGTAGGGCTTAAATATAGTAGATAGTTGAACTGAATGTCTGTGTTTTGGCTGTTGGCTCGATGCAAGAAGCAGTTGGAGGACATCACCTTTCGCATTGTTTATTGACATTTTAAAAACATTGTATATTTGCGTAACTGTGTGACGCTCATCAAATCACATATAGGAGAGAGACATTATCATATCATCTCAGGAGAACTTTGCATCGTTGCAGCCCGCCTATTAAAAAAACAGCACCGTTTTGTACACAGAGATTACATTCAGAGTTGTTTTTCCGTCTGGAGCTGTGTAGTCAATGCTCCTGCAAACTCCAGAGTTACTTGTGGCCTATATGTACACATACATTTGCATTCCTGCATGCATTCAAACAGACTTCAGGGAACTGCCGGCTTAGGTGGAAGTTTTCTAAGTCTCCTATAAATATTTCTGCGAAAACACTTTCTCCTTCAGGTAGAACTCTGCGTGTCGCGTTGCCTGACGCTGCTGGTGAAAGGTTTCTTTGGTAATTCATTTGCAATTAGGAAATGTAAATCAGACAGGTGCTGCTGGCATCTATCAGAGTCGGTATTTGTTTTACCTAAGGCGTCTCAGATCCTCCCTTTGTAATCTCACGCACACATTTACACATTTGACACACACACACATGCACAGACACGACAAGGTCACCTCCACGTATCACTTAGGGTCTTTCTGCACGAGTCTGATGAGACTTTGGAAGTGCCATATAAAAAAAGAAGCAAACTTTTTTCATTTGGAAGAAGGAATACAGAGTCTGCCTTGTTTCTGACTGACATATGTTCACTGTGTGTGAGAGAAGAACTGGGATCAACACTCTCTACACATAAGGAGAGCTACAGCTGCTAGATAGCATTGCTTAGTTTGTGTGTGTGAAGTGAGGCAAAGTGTGTGCCTGCGTGTGTGGGGGGGGCACACGAGGATGCACACTTTTCATGAGTGTGGTGTGGTGGTGTGTGTGCGTGCAAGTAGAGGCGAGTGACTTCACACAGGCGTAGTAGTAATGAAGCGTGCCAGTGTGGAGAGAGTGGAAGTTGAGTGTCAAACTGGTGAAGAGGAAGGAGGAATCTGCAACATTTGGTTTCCAGTATGTCACTTTTCCACCGCATTTTTAATCACCTTTATTAATGCCAAAACACTGAGCGTGAGAGATGAATCCTTGTTTCCCGAAAAAACTGACCAATATGACAAATGTGCAAATTTTAATATTTGGATCGCGGACAAGCAACTTTTAAAAGACAGTTTTTAATATTCAGATGCCCTCCCACACGCGAAGGCACACGCCGACCACATTTACAAACACATACACACAGTGTTTTATGCCACTGGCAACTGCCTTATTCCCACCAGCTGTCTGAATGCATAAAACCGAGGCTTGTTGTTAAGTCTGGGGCTTAAAGCACTGCCAAAAAGAAAGCTGGGCAGGAATAACGGCATTAATTCTGTGATTTGAGCCACTACTCAGACTCGGCGTTTAAAAGTGCTTAAAACTAGCAGCTGGTGTCAACAAGGTAATAAAAGCAGACACAAGGGATCGCTCTGCCTGACTCGTGTTGGACAGCAGCACGTCCGTGTTAGTTTAAACGCTAGCGATGCAGGCAGCGAGGAGACACTGGCACGGGCCACAGCCTGCCGTACTGCCAGAGATAGACGGGGCAGTTAGGGTAATGTGAGATAGTAATTTGTCGTTTATCAGCTCGTGTCACAGAAATATAATATACAATAGACTGATACTGGCACGTCACGCCCTCCCTGTTCTGCTTCCTGTGCTGTGTTTTCAGGTCAAGCTGTTTCTCGAATGTCTCGAGAGGGCTCTGCCAGTGTGACATCACCCTCATTGCTGTGCCTCTCCTCCCTCCCCTCCTCTCTCCCGCCCTCTCAGGTGAAAGGTATCATCTTGCCGCGGCTCCTGCCAAGTCAGGAGTTGGAAAACTTTAATTTCCTTGGCTCCGGAGACTGTGCCAGAGCTTTGATGTCCATTACCCAAGCCTTGAAACAAGATTTGATGTGGACTTGGAGTGAATGAAGCGCTCGGTGGCAACATTAGCTAACCCCAGAACCCCTGTATCATCTTTCTTCCTGTCTCTTTCTTTATTACTTACTCCCTCCCTGTTTGCTCTCACTTTCTCTTGTCTGTTGTCTTTCTTTTCCCGTCCTCATCTGCAAGGTTGAGATTCCTGTGAAAAATCTTCAGGGCTGGACCTGGGCCATATAGTGCATTATGATCCACCTCCGCTCGGTGAGCCATTAACTTGTCCTTCATGATGTGGCAGCAGCTTGTAAACGTCTCAGCACTTCAGGACTCAGGCTCCCCTGCTCTTAAATCTCCACGCCGCAGTCTGTAAATTATCTCAACTGTCCTCACCACTTTGCACTGTTGCACACACCCCTGCTCAGCCTGGGAGTCAGCATCACAGAACGTGAGAGGAATGTGACGAACAATTGCCACAAAGCAAATGTTTGAAAAAGAAAAAGAAAAGTTTTCTGAGGGATCAGAATTTATTTCTTATACAGTTTTCATATGAATTTCACTTTTTCTTGTTAAATTGAGCTGAGAGGTAGACATTGCTTCATCTTAAGGGGTCAATATCCAAAAAGGCTCTGAACCAATAGCAAATGTGGATGTGGTGTCTTTTTTTTTTTTTTGCAATTGATCAAATATGATATTTTACTCTGTCTTATAAAATCTACACAGAGCTGTCAGTCAAAGTGGAGGACAAGTGGAAGGTGTCCTGAAGGTTAATGGCTTAGGAAACGCTGAGCGATTTAAACACCATATGGATAGGCTCATCATCTGCAAGCTGTTCAAGGTTGAACCCATCCAGAACACTGTAGGATTGAGATAATAGCCTTCTTCGCCCAACTGTTGTCAAGCTACCAATCAGCTGCAGAGGAACTGAGAGGCGTTAGGACCCGAGACCCCAAGCAACTTTCTCTCTCTCTCCCTCTCGTCCCTGCCTCTGTTTCCTCAACCTTTGACTCATTCTCTCTCATTCATCAGTCTGTCAGGAACACAATACAGAGGTGTTGATGACACATCCCTCTCTGTTTCTTCCGTTCACACCCATCATCTTCTTCTTCTCTCTTCCCTTTTCCTCATCACTTCTGCGTCTCTCCTCTCCCTTTTACTCCTCAGCCGTACACATCCATTGGAGAGTGGCTCGCCCTCAGAGCCATCTGTTTCCAGGCAGCTTGTGAGCGTTGCTGAAATATGTAGGGCCTAATTAATTCAACCAAATTGTTTTAGAATAGATTAATACAATAATGGCAGCGCATGAAAGGTTATTTCAAGTACACCACTCAGCTAATCTCATCAAAGGGTAGATTTCACTGCTCTGTACTCGGCGAACACCCACCACCATATAGACCCTCGTATATAGGAAGCCAATCTGTACGTACTGGAAAGCGTCTCAGTGTGGGTGCTGATTTTGCAATCAAAATGGAAAATTAATTGTTGGAGTGAACATTGATTAGTACTGTAGATGAAAAAATGAATAACTGCATGTAAAGTGTAATACAAAGGCAGGCTCTCCGTGGTATTAAACTCCAGTTATTGTATGGTAGAATTACATGAAAACACATTTTATCCTGTAAGTTTGAAGTGGAATGACAGCACTAGAGCCGTGATGCTGCTGCACCCGCACTTTAAGGAGAGCCTTACAAATTTATAAAACCCTGCATTAATATCAGTGCCGGCTTTATTCCAGTCACAGTGTCCTAGCAACAGAAAGAAGGATCATAACACACAGTATGTACCTGTCTCCAGTAAATTGCATATTTTTGCCTGTGAAATGAACTTCCTCACCACTATTGTAAGCTATTTTTACTCACTTATGATGACTGCTGTCTAGACGAGCTCTCACTGTAGTCATGTCTTCTGCTTCTTTTTTCCAACGCATAATAATAACTTAGCATTTAAGGTGGAATCCTCAGTATTCGTCGAGCCCTGGGGGTTAAAGTTTGTTTTTGAAACGGTAACCTTTTAACTTTCAGATAACTCCGCTGATCCTGCCAAGCTTCCAGCTCGCACATTTTCGAAGATGGATCTGTGATTGTTTTTCCTGTGATGGTTGTTTAGCAGAACAGCTGGTGATGCTTTAGATCCTGTGACCTCTAGAAACAAAACAATAGTCACACACTTGAAAGTACTTTATAAATGAGATGACAGGGAAACTCATTATAAAGGGCGTCGTTCTAAAGTGCTTGGTGTCCACATTAGGAAAAACAATGTTTCCTTGATGTATTATTATTTTTTTGTTGTTTGTGGTTGTCTATTGATCCCTGAAGGAGGGAACGTGACCTTCTGGGTGAAAAATGTCTCCATGTACGTTTAGCAGCACACCCTGCGGCTCTTGTCCTCTCTCTCAAACTTCCCTTTTTGAGAGAAAGGTTTTCTGTCAGTAAAGAACATCAGTAATACTTTAAAGTATGATCAGTTGTGTTTTCTGTCTGTGCATTGTGTGTCTTGCCCTCTGCAAAGAATGCTGCTGAAGGCTCCTTTAAGGCACATATCTTTAATCATCAGTCCATCCATTATCTATACTTTTGAGGGTTATGACCGGGGGCTGGAGCCAACCACTATTGACAGGCAGTTTGTTAACGATGATGAAGGTACTCACATTCACATTTGGTTTTTATCAGTCACGACAAGACTACCAGAGGCAAAAAGGCAAAATGTACACTTACTGTCACTTACAGTTCCACCTTGTTGTTGGTCTCTCATCATACTTTCCGCTGTTGTTTCTCGTTTGTGTGGACGTAGATTGTTTTAAATCTCATTTTACATGTGGGGACTTATTTTAGAGTTTCAAATTAACCTAAGATCCAAATGCACGTGGGAATAACTGGAAAAAGATGCAAACTTCACACAGAAAAACTCTGGGCTCGAACCCTCGAACCTGACTGCACCACTTTGGAATTAACACCTATGGGAACTATATGAATTTTACCATCAAGCCAATGACTATTTTTAAAAGCAATTTTTTAAACAGTGGGTGTCTCATTTTGGATTGAAATTCTTCCTAAGTTACTCCTGTGAGACAGAGATGCAGTACCATCAGTCACCTGGACTAACCTCTGTAGGGAATGATAGCGACAAGCAGAAGTCACAGGGTTGTTGTTCATCAAGATTAATATGGGCTCACTGTCCTCCCTGGAGAGCAAACTAACAGATTCCCTACTTGACTTCCAGAGCCGGCTCCTATAGACGGCTCTGGTTCATTAACACGGGTATTATGGCTGAACCACTTGCAATTAGGAATGTGTTTAAGACGGAGCCATGCACACACAAGTGCACATACACTTACACCAGTGTGTGCCCGTGTCGGGTTACACGCTTGCTCTTACACCTACACACACACTTGCAGTCGCACAGTGTCGGGTGCATTTTTTTAAGAGGAGGAATATGATAATGAACCTGGCTTGATAGAGTAATTAACTGGGCTAAATGGAAATCCCATGAGGTTCAGTGATAGTTAGCAGATGTTCTCTGAAATACATTAAAGACCAAACGTCTTGTAAAGGGGGGAAAAGAGAGAGAGAATAAAAGAGGAAGGATATTGCCACTGTGGATAAAGTGGAGTTTTTTTCAAGTAAAAAGAGGAACAAGGTCCAGATTTCTTTGGTTCGGCCTCTTGTTTGGAAACAGTGTCTCTATAGGGGGTGGATGAATCAGCTGATCAGACTTATGTGGCTCACAAGAGCGCCAGAGCCATTAAACAAGAACAACCTCGAGCAAACTATGTTTTAAATAGAGAGCTGTTTACGAGCAGGAGACATTTCTGGTGACACGGTTTGTTAAATTTGTTTTTGATTATGTTGTAGAGTCAGCATGTTTCCAGTCAGGAGCTAGTAAATGTGACCCAATAAATCTGGAACTGGAGATGTTCCTGTTTTAATAAAGCCTGTAACTTTCCAACATGCTTCTTAAGTTGAAGCAACTGTTTCCAGTGACACTGATGTAAAATAAGAGGGGTGGTGTTTCACGACATATCGACCTTTGTCATCCAAGATGACAATGTTGTTGTGTTGTTGAACGTACAGATTATTTTATCACAGACTACCCTTTTAAAGCCGAGCATTAAATATATTAGGCTGGTGGAAATCCCCAACAGGGAAGTTGTGGTTTCACCCTTCTCCATTTGTTTGGTTGTATGATAATGTTAAAACTACACAGAATGCATTACCACGAATCTTGGTGGAAGGATTGTGGTATTGGTCAGGGAATAACCCATTTAATTTTGGTGAAGAATCCAGGTATTATTTACATATTTCTCTAAAATTGTGAGATAGGATGTTTTTTTTCTATATTTTCACAGATTTATCGGAAATAAGTTAAAAAAAAAGCATATTCAGTAGACTGATATCTATGAGTGTATGAAGTTTGGTGGAGTTTGATTAGAGTTATTGGGATTGTCGGGCCCTGGCGGAGGTATGCACTATACCATTCTAGTTTTATTAGAAAGATTGTGGGTTATTTATCAATCCATGCATAAAAAGTTGCATCTGACAACAGTAAATGGGCTTTTAATTGTGCCAATACTGGCTCAGCTCCAATCATATATATATATATATATATATATATATATATATATAGTATATTCACAATTTTCTTACATCCAGAAGTGTCTGAAGATCCATGTTTGAGTCCTGCCTGTGAATATGATTGATAGCATCCCATTAGCCTCAGGAGGTAATATACTGTATGAAAAGACTTTTGCCAATCACCACATACAACAGCAACATAACGCTGACGTTTTAATTTTCCATCGAGTTAAATGGCTGGCCTGCTATAGCTGACGGATTCATCTATAGCTGGGTTATTGCCTCGTTTACAGTGATAACAGAGGCACCAGCAGAGGCAGTGGAGTCGCTCTCTTCAGTTAGCTAGCTCGCTAAGTCACACTGAGAAGAGCCATCTGCTTCCCTGTCTGAACTTTAGAACAAAGACGCCAGACTGTCAAAGTTTCCCTCAAACAGAGAAATGCACCCTGACTCAATCACAAGCAGACACATTGAGACAGACCGCCATCAGCGCATATACATACACATACTGTGCACACGCACACTCCACCCACGCACCCCACCCACATAATGCTCCCTCGTTTTGGACTTGTTTCCTTCTGTTCTGGAGTCTAATGGACACTCCCATTCTTAGTTCAATGGCTCGTCTGAGGGAACCGATGTAATTTTGGATAATTCCTCTTTTTGCGAACACAGAAATAGTTCCCTGAAAGAAAAGCAAACTAAATGAGGCATGTGGTCAGAGGAATGAGCATGTGTTTGTGCAGAGTGGAGAACAGCACCTGCTATTATTGAGCTTAATACTGAGTTAATTCCAGTCAGTCCATGTTGTCAGTAGGTGTAAAGCAGCTGCAGGAAGTGTAATAATGACTTCCTGTTCACTCCGCCTTCACCCACCCACTCACCGGTTACAGCTGGCCATGTGGTCCTGCATGGCCCAGCTCCATCACTAATGGACTAGCACTGCACGCAAACCAGTGCAACACCATTCACCCAAATATTCACACTTTCCCAAGTTGTGCCCTGAAATCTGAAAATCTGTCTCGCGCTCATTCCCGTAATCTGTCACAACCTCAGTTCAGTGTACTGTAGGTGACACCCCGGTTAGCATGGGTGAGCGTGAACTTCCAGTGACCTCACACCTTAATGTATCGATCAGTCAGAGTTCCATTAAAGCTGCCCCTGCCTTCGTCTAATCTAATCTTTTGTTTTCTCTTTCCTACTCCTGCAGGCAAAGCCACACAATCACACATGAGCAAAGAGCAAAAAAACCAACCTGGAGGACCTTTTAGCCGGCCTTATTTTGACATACGTAATGTGTTCCAGAGGAGCACACTTGACTCCTCAGCCAAGCTAATCTGTTTACATTAAGTGTGAAGAATGCCTGAGCATGAACTCTCCTGCCCCCAGCATGAGAGGACAGCTGATATCAAGCTACACCACTTGGCCTGTTTGTGTTTCTCACACAGTGAAACAGAGTGAATTATTATCCAAGATGGCGACTGTCCATAACCTGTCATGAAGAAACATTACGGACACTTTGACATTTTGCTATCTGTAACACCTTCAGATGAGCTGTGACTCGTGCAGAGCAGTGTGAGCGTCGCTGTCGATAAAACATAACAGTTCCGCGTGCAGATGTGGAACGCTGCACCAGCAAGCTGCCGTGCCGTTCTTTCCTCTGTGCTGATGTGGAAGTTGATATATTGCACTTCTCTCTCTAATGGCAGTTCCCATTGGCTAGTACTCTCTGATAACTTGTGGCACAACACAGAGGGAAGTTCTAAATCAAACGGCTAGATCTGGTGTTTTTTTATGACTTGATCCTATTAAGATTGAAATGCTATCAGTGGAGACGCTGTATGTGGAGCGCTGCAACAGCGGGACAATTTCTGTGCATTTAGCGACCCGAGACTCCGAAAAAAAGATGGAGTTTCGAGTGCAGCATGTAAACATGATGTTAGAGGTTAGCAGGCAGCTCCCTGGGGAGCCAGGGGCCCAAAAAACACTTGATCGTTTTATTATTCTAACAACTGCTGCAGCCTCCGAGGACGTAGGTGTCCTCGTGAACCTCACATGAGGGTGTAAATATGTGTTGACATGATCCATGAAAAACCTTTAATTTATATTTGCATGTATAAGTGGTGACTTGTGTGCGCTGAATCCATATAGACTGCACGCACTGCTTTGAATTGTTATTGTTTTTCCATTCATCACACATTTCTCGCACATCTAAATTCACAAAGTGTCTTCAACGCAGCACACAGTGGTTACAGCTACAATGGAGTTGTCAGTGTCTGACCACTCGGTGCTGCCATGGTAACCTCTTTAATAGTCCACAGACTATGGACGTGACATCTGCCACGGTGTGCTCAGCTTGTTTGATTATTGAAAGCTCAGGCAAAAGCAAAGGCACATTGATTAAAAACCGAAAATGTTCCTCACAGGTAAATGACTGCAGACCTCCTGTGCATATTTGAAGGAGCCACCTGGTTATAAATCATGAAGGTTAAGAATTCCCTGTCAAACTGTCAAAAATACTTTTTTCATATTTCATAGTTTCTCCAAGTTTGGCAGACGGATTTTAAAATTCCATTCAGGTTTTAGCGATATCAATCAAGTGGCCTTCAGAAGTGTTTCTCAACATTTCCCAAATGAATGCAAGGTTGGTTTTGTTTTGTCTACATCTCCACCCAAGTTTATATCCCTCCCATTGAGCACAAGGGTCAGCTCAGTCAGGCGCTTCAGTTAACCTGAGTGACATTCCCAGGAAGACAAAATCACTCCACGTTGTTTAACCATTAACACACTCAATTAATCATTCTCAGAGCCTATATGAGAATTTCATGAGTCCTGCCCCCCCCCCTCTTTTTCTACTTCTCCTCCTCCCTCTGTTTCCTCATGCCACTGGTCTTACTTCATCACATCCTCGATGACACGCTCTGGCCACACGGCGACAAAGCCTGCTTTTCATGTGCTTCCTGGTCGGCTCGGAAACACCGGTGCTGCAAGCGCCCCGGTGCGCCATCTGCCACCGCCCCTACGAGCAGTTGATAAAGTTAGCTTTCCCCTGGATACAGACAACCACACACACACTCACACACACATGGAGATGCACCTACACAAACACATACAGTGCTGGCAGTGTGTTCAAAGTGTGAATGAGAGGAAATGACCGCCTGACAACTCTCCTGTCAGGCGGTCCTGCACTCAGAGGTGGATGCAGAAAAGAAAGCAAAGAGTAGAAGTCAGGGGATGAAGGCAACAAGAGGATGATGAAGCGGTGGAGGGGGTGGGATGATGTTTAAATTGTGAAAAATATTACGGAGAAAAGTGGCACCTGTGGGTTTGGGCATAGCTGCTTGAGATGCACTGAAGTCTTGAGCTTTAAGTGAGAACACATTGAAGACACTGACCAAGAAGTCAACAAAAGACAAGATTGGACAGAGGACAGATGCTGAAATACTCAAACAAGTTGCAAGGATGACAAGAGACTCAGTCAGGATTCATAATGTCCTGTCTGCTGCACGCTCTACCCAGGATCCCCTCTTGACCTGAATGTTCCAGAAAAGTTACTGTGAACACATCTCACCCAGCACGGTGTCCAGCTGTGTTCTTCATATGTGAAGGGCAAACTCCAGAAAATGTCTTGACCCAGTTTTCCAGATATTTTCCTGAAACTGCTTTAGAGTAGAAATCATTTAACAGATCATTTTATGAAACTACCAGATTAATTAAAAAGAGAATTAGACTTTATGGCAGCAGTTATTAGTGGCATTAGGTTCTTTAGATAAAACAGTGAAGAAAGTGTTGAAGAAGAACTGAAGTTAACTCAAGTTTCCCCCAACATTCATATATCCAAAGCAGATGGGAGAAATGAATCTTGGAAGAGATGACTATCCAGGTGACGATCAACTTCTTCTTCTTTTTTTAATTGCAGCTTTGCATTAACTTTCTTTGGTTTCAGGAGCAATTATAGCTTGAAAGAAGTTAAACGAAACTGACAGTGGTTCACTGAACACATCTTTTCCACTGCACTCCTAAAGCTTCGTTTCTCTATCAAGATAGTGTGACATTTTAATTCTTTCGCTGCATGATTTTAATGTAGGGAAATTTCCTTCTGCTCTGTCATTCTCACTTCCAGATGGGAATGATTAAGGTGAGCTGAAATTCCGCGCTGAACATAATACAAAGAAATCGATGGGGTCTGTTTTCTGGACCAAAGGATCAGGTTTAACTGATTAAAATCCTCGCCTGTCAGTCAACAGATTTGTTGAAATTGGCAGCTTTATCAGAGCACATCGTGCATAGATTAATGTAATCTGATTCTACTTTAAATGCATTTCACTGCCACCATAACCTCATAGAAATCTATAATGACGGCTTTAGCCCCAAACTAAAACAAGCCAAAGTGTCTAATGGAGTCATCAGCCCACTCAGATTATCATTATCTGTTTGGGCTAGCTACCTCTGTGTTCCACGCCCCTGCACACACACACATATGCACACACAGACACACACATACAGGCACAGACACACACATACAGGCACACACATCCCTCAGACTCCCAAATACAAGGAGCAAAGAAGCGTCAGGAGATGTTTAATTAAGACAACAGATCAATTAACAGCTCAATTAGCCTAGCTAATTAGGGGCTCAGTTGGAACAAAAGCTCGCTCTCCTCTGCTCTCCCTCTCTCCTGGTGTCTCTCGCTCCCTCTCCCTCTTTTCTCCATGTGCACACATGCACACGCACACTCACACCCTCTCACTGGGTTTGAGCACAGGACACGGATGTCCCGAAAACCTCGCTATAGAGCACATAATCCTACTTAATCGTCAATCCAGATTTTGGCTGAAATTTGCCTGGAAGCGAAGAATTCTCTATCGCTCCCACTTTTATCTGTGAATCCAGGACAATGGTGATTTCAGGGGACTAATTAAAGTTACAGCAGCCTGGGTTTTTTTCTTAACATTCATTTTTTGGGGAAAATGTGGATTAAACCTTTATAACAGATTCATATATTTAAACATATCCCTGCACATTTATAAACTCACATGAACTTGCATTTAATTAATACTGCACATTTTCCTCCATCTCAGTTCAAAAATAAGTGTGTGTGTGTCTGCCAAGTGTATCTGGGCTTCCCTCCTGTGTGTATTGAGTCTTTTGGGGTTGGTGGTGGGGACACTGCTGACACTGACGTGCCCCTGAGTCTACATGTGTTTGGCAGAAGCTCACACTCTGGACCCACCTGCCCATTCAATTAGCATGAACGTGCTAGTTGGTACACAGCCCCATTAGTGTGTCTTTATGAGAGAGAGAGACAAAGAGAGAGAGACCGACAGAAAATGTGTTTTCATTAAAAAAGTTAGCAGAGGACTGTTTCCAAGAACTAGTCACATGGTGTGTGTGAACTCTGCTCTTGTCTCCCTTTTTATGTTATAATATGTAGAGCCAGATTAAATCAGACAATATGAGCCTTTCACAGACTTCAGTGTAAACCAGGTAGAAAAGATGTGCATTGTACACGTTAGCTTTATTTTCGTATCTCAAGTTTCCATTATTTGGTTGTATTTGTGTTTTTCTCTTTTTTTACTATTATTTATAATAATTTTCATACTGAAACTGAAATATCAAACCTCAACTACATATCTTTGTCATAATGGTTTGATAGCCACATCTTAGGAATCTTTTTTTTTTACATTTATATATATTGGCCTGTATATTTGTATCACAATTTCTTAACTCCCTTTTATTGGTATTTGTAAAAATCCATATTGGATGAGCTCTAACAATAAGGGAGGTTTGTACAAACATGTACAACAACCTAAAGTGAGCTTGATTTAAGATTTTATTCTTTAAACATAAACTGGTGATGAGTCTAGTTATATTACAAAAATTTGCCATACAAAATATTCAGTTATGTGGAGGAGATACAAATCTACATACAACAAAAAATGTTGTCTTTGGGTTGTTTGCCTTGTTCACTCTTTTGCTGTGTTAAGAAAAAGAAGAACCATCTTTATTTATTTGAAAAAATATTTTTGAATCTCAGCCACATCATTATTAATATTTGTATACCAGCTAAATCTAGATCTCCAAAATGATACAATACAAACTTGTGGTATTTGTTTGTGTCTGTGGACGGTAGTGTGTAACCTCTGGTGAGTTTGATATAGATGTCCTCATCTGCCCTCAGCCTGCCCCCCCCCTCCTGGGGTGTTTGTGTTTGTGTGTCCGAGCTTGTCATGCATGTGTATGTACTCGTGTGTGTATGTGTGCTTGTTTGTGCCGGGCAGGGTTCAGATGCCTGGTCACCCCATATATCTCCCAACGCAGCAGACAGGTCTGGGGTTCTGTTGCTGATGCACTGTCCACTCTCATTACTGAGCAGGCCCAGGAGGAGGCCCAGGCCCAACACACACACGCACGCACACACATATACACGCAAACACACACACACACGCACAATTAAATGCGACTGGAAACAATGGAAGAATCTTCCTAAAGTGAAAGAGACGGTTGGAAAAAATGCTGCGGCCTGATGCACGTTAAATTACCTTCAAAATGTAGAAATTCATATATCCCCTTTAGCACACACACACACACACACACAACCACAATGGCACATACTGTGCAAGTCTTGTGACAGGATGACTGACAGGAGGACAGGCCGTTAGCACATGACTTCCTTTCTGTACACACACACACACACACACACACACGCACTTCCCCATGTTCCACTCTTAATAAATAGTGTCCCAGCTGTGTGCTCTGACTACAACCTCCGTCTGCTGTGTGATCTGATCTGGCAATGACGTCCAGTAGCCACCGACTCTCCTCTTTCCTGTTCCTCTTCCAGTTCCTGTCCATCTGAAGCCGCTCAGAAACATATCCCAACATAGTTAACTCTGTGAATGGATTCTTAGTTTTGAGAAACCTTTGTGGGCAGAATAAGAGAATTTTGGTGTTGTGCTCCTGCTCCCTGACAGCTGCTCTGCTTGATTATGTAAATATCTTACACAAGTGTTATACGCACTGACTTGTTCTCTCGGATATTGACCTCCCATTTTGCTAAGTGATAGGGGTGCGTGTGCACTGTGCCAATAAAGTAAAGGCCAAAAGTAACAGACCCTGTGATACATAAACTATTTCCACAACAGCAGAGAAATCTGTTATTTCTTTTCTTTGTAATAAGAGCAGAGAGCTGGTTAACACCCTGACAGATGTTGAGCTACAACACAGTGCTTGTATCATAATACATGGAATCAGAGTATGTGACCTCGTCCAAATCCAGTTGAGGGAACATGAAGTGTATGCAGAGGGTTGAGAAATGAAATAAATAAAATACTAGTACTAGGAATCTAGTATGTGTACATCATCGTGTGTGTGTGTGTGTGTGTGTGTGTTCCCACAGACCAGGACACTCACCAGGCCTTCAGGCTGTTATGAACCTTCTATTATTTTCTTTCTCATTGTGTGTCATCATTTGTTATCTCATCTTTCCTCTGCCCTCTCCTCTGTTCCTTTCCTTGCCTCCTCACTTGTCTCTCCTCATCTAAATCCCTCGTCTAACTTTTCAGTTTTGTTGCTTCTTGTTCCTATAGCATTTGCTACAAGTGCTGTAGAGTAGATCATGTCCGTCCTGTTTACACTGGGTATATGCATGCCAGTGTATGTGAATGGTCAGGTGATGTGTGTTTTCAGGTGTGTTAGTATGGACTGGGTTTATCGCTGGTATAGCCAAATATGATCACGTGTCTTGGGTCGAGCTCTGGTGATGGTGGACAGAGTGGGTCACTTAAAGAAATGCAAAACATAGTCAGTTAACTGTACTGGTCTCATTTATTTGCTTATGTATCATTTTACTTGCATTTGACAAGAGGCGGGTGTTAGTTACTGTCCCTTTGCATAGACAAATACACTAGATGACATATAAACAGTTACAGGATATATTGTATAGTATACAGAAAAGAGACGTTGAACATTGAGTGTAGAGCAGCGGAGCCAGTGGAGGATTCCAGCAGAGAATAATTGGCCTTAAGCCATTCCTCTGGCCTGCTGCTCTCTGAATAATGCATGGTCTTTTTAATGAAGCCCCTTTTTGTTGTCTTTTTACTTCTCTAGTATGTAGGGTAAAATTAGCATACTCCTGTGTCTGCATCTTAATGAGGTTTTGGCTACTAAGGCGTAGTGGTGCTCAGAGCTACGCCCATTCTCACTGATCTTAGTTTCAAGGTAAGATAAGGATAGCTGTAACAAAGGATCCAGCCACCATACGAGCTGATTTAGACAATGAGGCATCATCAGAGTCCTTTCAAAATGATGAAGGAAATGTTGTTATGCAACGTTTGGTCTTGTGATAGAGGAAGTGTAGCCGTCAGCTCTGGAGCGTCCATCTGAAGCCCCAGGAGGCAAGTTATTAAAACTGAGATGTGAGATTAAAAAAAAGAACATCACCTTGCGTGTGTCTTTTTAAAAGCATTTTTTTTCCCACCCCTTATTGACAGTCTCGTCTCTGCCATGCACAGCCTGTGAAGACCCCAGAGTACATCCATGTGAACACTTTCACATGAGGCTTACAGTAAGACCTGAGAGAGTGCAGTCATTTTTTTTTTCTTTTCGCCCCAGACATACTGGAGACTGGAGTGTTTGAGCCTGTCCTTGAGTAGGGGCAGGAGAGCATTCCTCAATCATTGGGGCATGTACAACAGTTCCCTAATCCTACTGTAGACCCCCTTTCATCTACAGGCTAATGCTTTGTGAAGCACTGAGCTGTGATCGGGACCCAGCACTGGAGGAGCGGTGGAGCTGAGCAGGTCAAAGGGGGCAGAGCAGAGAGGAGGGGAGGGGAAAAAAAGGAACAAGGAGTTGGAAAGTGTGAAGAGTGCGACTTTAAAGCTGTGCAGGTAGTTTTGAATAGAATGAAGATTCAAGTGTCTGTATCTGCTCTCTGGGATCTTACAGCGCCCGGTGGTTGTGTGACGTGCAGCGTAGGATGGAGATGGATGAGGACAATAGAGGGCTCTTAGTGTGTGTGGAAATTGATTTGTGAATCATGAAATGGTAATTTCTCAGGTTTCTTTGAGTGCGGCGGCTTCTTTAGGATGAAGATGACAAATTACATTCTCTACACAAGCAGTTTTTTGGCTGCTGATTTGCTGCTGTTTACAGTAGACTTACGAGCAGCAGCTAAGTGATTTTACAACATCTGCCTTCATTTGTCCGGGCCGTCAACTCGCCAGCCCTGCAAATGCTACTCACTTTCTGGCATTTCTTTATTGACTGATTTATCATGAGCTGAGAGGAGTGGTAAGACGAGAACATCGCGGGCGACAACAACAACAATGCTGGCCTAACTAACCACACACATTTGGCTCAGATTCTGTTTTCTCCAAACAGAGTTGCCTGGATAATTAACCTGTACATTAACTTCCCAGCTGACAGGAAGCGGCATGTGGATATGAGCTCAGTGAGTCATGGAGATTGATCCTGACTGCGATGGGATGGCAGAGGCAGGACGCCTCACGTTTTGGCAGACGATGCCATACCTGTCAATTCTCACATTCTGTTCAGTCTACCAGGTTCAGAGAGAGTCTCATTTCCTAGTTTGGCTCGGGAAGGAGTTTGGCACGGGAACAGAATAAGAAGTGAAGTTACAAGATGCTTCCTCGCTGGGATTGTGTACCAGCAAACTTTCTGACAGCTTGAGCAACTGACTGGTTCTCTGTGATGGACCTAAGTCACGGCTGAGTTGTTGTTCCGGCTGACAGTGAGAACAATTATCATATCTATGAGAGGAATTGTCGTATTTTGACAGTGTGGCAAATGTTTATATTTATATATAACTTTTCATTTTAAATCCTATAATGCAGGAACATTACAACCCTTCGTTTTAGATTTTTCTCCAGCCAGTCACTATTGGCTCCTGCTTTGTATCACTGTTTGTTATTTTGAAGTTGGTGATGACTTCTCGCAGCTGTTGGTGCACACCACTGCATCCTTAACTTTTGGCACAAACCTGTTTCCTCCTGCGCTGGGTGAAAGCCTGTGGGACAACAGGTCAACCCACCGCTGGGCTCTGGGCTCGGAGTAATGGGCTAGTGGCAGCAGGCACTGGGCACTCTGTGCTGGGCTGGGACACAATAGTGACGGGCTGGTCCAGGCCAAAATCAGGCCAAGTAGTTGCAATCAGTGGTGCATGAGGAGACCTGGCACAGGCTCTCAGTCGCCTCTTCTCTCCTCAGCAGCAAACTGCAGTGATGAGCACGAGGACCAGCAACTGCCTGTCTTGTCTCAATTAGTGTTCAGTTCTCTTTACCTCAGAGAAAAGTGTCCTCTGTTGTATTTAGCTTTTAGCTTAGTTACCTCTGCCATGGAGATTATACGTGTCTTTTTCTGGATATATGTTTGTTTATTTGTGAGCAGGATTATGCAAAAACTGGTGGAGGTATGGGGCCAGGACCTGTGAAGAACCTATAACATTTAACAAACCTATAATTTTTTTAATTTTAATTTTATGTTTTATCACAAATTAATCAATAAGGTTTTCAGAACACCTTCTTTTTTCTTTTATATTTCTATATGAAGAACTACAATCATGTGTAGGATTGTTACACCTTTGCAGATGTCTCAATGTCATTCTAATGGGCCTAGAATTATCCTAAGAGCTTCTGATAAATAATAATAATAGTAAAGGTTAAGCAATTGGTAGAGTCAATACATTGTCAGCAAGCATCCCTCTACAATATATCACAAGAGGAAAATGATTATTGTAGCTGCACTGTTGGTCAGTTCATCAACCAAAGTTCATATCTTAATGAATTTCCATGAAAAAACAAATAAAACCATCTAAATATTAATACATTTTCCATGAAAAACGTTCTGTCCCTATCTGTTACATAAGTATAATTATGTAGAAATAGGTGTTCCAGAGCCCAGAGGGACATATTTCAATCAGTTGTTTTGTTCAACTTACAAATAAAAAAAAAACATTTTATCCAACAAACATGACACAAACGGCTTAAAATGTGATTAAGAAAAAAGAAAGATTTTTGGAAATTGGTTCCTTTCTCTGTTATCATTAGGAGACTGTTGGAGCTATAGAATGATCTGATGTAAGATAAAAGAGATGAACAGAAATGTCCTCCTGCTTCCAAATTGTTTCTCAGTGACAATTTTTCACGAGGAAGAGTATAAAAACTCTTAATGTACAATTACAAACTATAATTGCGCTTCTGTTTTCATATGTGATTTAACTGACGACTGCGTTGTTTGGATGCGTTCTTCAATATACGGCCACGAGGCACAGCTGCGTTTTGATCTGAATTCACATGCTTTTGGCGAATTTTCATCAGCATGTATTTTTAATAAGGACACCGCTGTCATGGAATGGCAATGAACGGGACACCTTCAGTCATCGGTGCAGCTTGGATCCCCAGCAATGTTGAATTAACTATGTGAAGGCAGCTGCTCTTTGTGCTCAAACACTTCTGTTGTGTGGTGAAAACAATGAATAATTCTCTTTACACCCCGTATGTGGGTGCTGGGAGCAGGGCAGCAGGCAGGAGTACCATCCGCGTTTCAGATCAAAAGCCAGGCAAAGTTTAGACTGAACACACATATCGAAGCGGAGGGGGAGGCAGCAGTGCAGAGCAATGTTTGTTTGTGTGAGGAACAGAGCCTCACTGTACCATAAGGCAAAAAAAATAAATAAAAAATGTATGTGTGTTTGTCTGAGTGAGAGAGTGAGGATGTTTACATGTAAGAAGCGGGTGCGTATTTGCGCACCTTCAGAGATGACATCTGTGTAAGCGGCTCACCGTTGTTCCCAGCGTATGGTGCAGTACGCGCCGCACTGGTGAAGGATTTGCAGCAGCCCAGATGCATTAGGGATGACACCAGGTTGTCATAGTTAGAAGAGAAGGTGGGAGGGATGCTTGGATCTTTGGACTCTTCAGGATAGAAGAACAACCTGACCTACATCATGTAAACATACTGTGACAGTGTTCTTCATCCAGACTGTGGTGGCTCGCCATCTTCTAATTTGTCTTGTCCACAGTTTCATGACGAATGAATTTCATTAACACTTTTTCTTAATAACATAAGAGATCTCTAACTTGCTACCGAGTGCTTGTGCTACCATGAGCTGCTGCATGCTCGAGCTACGGTCCATAATTTCACTCTGTGGACAGGTGTCATAGTTTCAGCTGCAGTTGTGAAATGCAATGTTGTTGTTTCTCTCACGAGAGATCTTTCAGTAGTCCGTGTGACCTTCGTGCACGTGCACCCCTGTTACTTCCATAGATTTAATTAATTCTGTGATATAGATTTCTGCTTTATTTTCCCCGAGCAACAATGAACACAATTAACAGCCAATGTTTTGCATGCATTGATGAATAAATATTTCTATAGAATGAAATAGAAAACTACTGACCTTCTGGTTATTGGACAACCCTCTTTACCTCCTAAGCCACAGTCGTTCCTTCTGTAAGAATCTTTATGTGAAGTTATCATGGTTTAGATCAGTTTTGTTTTATTGCACCAACCACAAAAAAAGTCGAAGTCAACCCTAAGGGAAAATATCGCAGCACTTCACCTGAGAAGAAATCGTTCCCTAATGGATACATTTTTTTTTTTTTGCATCAAACAGTTCAGTGTGCAACCTCACACGCTGCTCACTGCAACCTCACCATCTCCTCCAGACCCCCCCTCTCTTTTTCTGTCTCTCCCACCTGTGATATTTGTGAAGCTTTCACCAGAAACACCTTCAGAAAAATAAATTTAGCCAGTTGTGTTGTCTGCAGGGCATTCACCTGCCTGACAGACACACAGGGGAAAGGAAAAAGAGAGAGGGAGGGGCGGGGGAGAAAACAAAAGCAAGGGGCAACTTGTTACTAATCTCTTCAAGATTTTTCCTGGGTTTTAGTGGTGAGACGTGTCGGGGAGTGCAGCAGGTTCAGTTACTCACTCAGGAACATTTCTGAGAACGGATGGAGAAGAAGTTTATTATTAGCCAATAATTCCAGCAGCTCCAGTCAGGCAGTCAGTCTATATGAGAAAATATGGGAAAATGATGCAGTGTGTGTTTACCATGATTCAGTTTGGAGGACGAATCCAATAAAGATGATGAAGAAGCCTCATCTCTGCACCTCGCAAGGCTGGGGCCGGGCTGCGGAGTATTCAGCCGAGTGAGGGGAGAGGGAGCACAGGGAGAGGGAAGTGATTACTGTCGTTAAGTCGACAGGAAATGTTGCATCTCCTTGACGTTTAGTAATGATCGCAGCAGCTGGGAACAATAAAACTCCAACATTGTGCAATTATTGGCCTGCCTCACTTACATTGGATAAAAGTAATAATGCGCATTATCCCCACATCCCCCTTTAAAGTTGCACCAGTGTGGCTGCAGAGGCAGCAAATGAGATTTGCTGCACAGGGAGCTGAGTAGGCTGACGGTTATGATTGACTGGAGGAAGACTTCCTGCCGTGTGGTGTGATGTGACCACTTTCACTCTTTCTCTATCTGCTTTTTTTTTTGTTTCTTTCCACGCCAATTTTGTTTCTCACGGGAGAAAAGGGAAGATGAAAAAATCAAAAGTTAAAACAACACCCAGAGAGTGTTGATAGCAGCTTGGATTCATGACAGACAGAAATCACAAACATTCGCCGTTGACCACATGAGTGACAGAGAGAGGCAGGCTACGAGACAGATATCAAATTATTCCTCCTTTTTTCATTTATCTTTTTTTTTACTGTTGTTTAAGATTGTTTATCACATAGTAATGTGTGAACAATCTTCCATTCCGAATGATTAAAATCTGGCCTTGCACAGGGTTTCAGAATTAGAATTTTTGGCCTTAAAAAGTCTTAAATTATTATATTACATTTTACGTAAAACATATTTAGGTAGGTCTTATGTTCATTAAACATTAAAATATCTAGAATTAGATGTTGCTCTTAAAAAGTCTTACATTTAACTAGTTGAAAGCTGCAGAAACCCTTTTGTACAACCTTCACTGGCAATGTTGTAGTTTTATGGTATTAATATTATATACATAATTACATGCATACCAATATAGCCAATTTAAGTTAAGTTCAGTACCCTGTCACAGGTTGCTGGACACAGAATAAATTGTTTCTGCAGAATGTGTATAGAATATCAATTAGGATTTAAAATAAATAGCAATATGAATAATACATTTCACTGTTCTGTTTTAGAATCTACACTGACTCCATACATGCATTTATCTATGATTTGTTTCTATGCCATTCTGTATTTCCATTCGACCTATCCTTGCTGTGTCTGATCATTTATTTATATTATTATTTGTTAACGATCACGCTCTTCTAATTAGAGTTATCAGTGTTTATACAGTTTATGGTTCATTCCCATTCATGGAAATACAAGTGCATTTAATTGAGAGAGAGAGAGCGAGGGAGGGAGGAAGGGAGAGGGTGATGGAGACTTTAAAGTATCATCTTCCATATTTAATTGAGGCCTACAGATGTCAGATCGTTTTGACCTTTCTGCTGTGTGTGTGTGTGTGTGTGTGTGTGTGTGTGTGTGTGTGTGTGTGTGTGTGTGTGTGTGTGTGTGTGTGTGTGTGTGTGTGCATGAATTTGAGGAGCATGTAACCAGTTGAATATTAATGATTGATAGGTCTGGCGTGACCGTGCATTAATATCAAGGGTACGTTTATACTATGAAGGGCATTATCTCTATCTCTTCTCTTACTGCACAGAAGAAGGTGAAGTAAGCGATGATGAGAGGGTCATGCCTTGAACTGAGAAGATTTTTATTTGTTTAGATTGCTTCTCTGTTCATCATCGACATCCTCCCTCATGAGTAACTAGAATATATTGCTCAGGGCTGCTGTGACACAGCTCAGGAGCACCACAACCTTCACATCTTAGAAAGACGCTTTGCTCTTTGAAAAAAAGGAAACTTTAGTTTGTCTTCATCTTGAGGGTTTCCTGTTCGGTCGATGTTTCAAGAACAAAAGAAAAATGCTTGTTGTGTAAAAAAGTACAATCAGATTGCCTTCTGAGAAACTCCTCTGACACCGGATACTTATTTCTAGGTATAGCGAGTGTGTGGTTGCTTGTGTTCCTTCTGGGATATTCTCGACTTTTGTAGGGGCTTTGAAGGAAGTTATCAAACCCTTGCTCTTTTCATCTCCTCCGGCCCCAGCGCTCTCTGCTCCTCCGCAGGTGGTTTCCCCTCCAGTCCCTTTGCTCTCTTCTCTCGCTCGCTGATGCCCACACCTTCTTCACCCTTACCTCAGGAAAAACATGCACCGTTACACTGCTGTCTTCAAATAGTTTTCCAGTAACTCATAGAAATAGGCCGTACAATGGGTACATATTTAGCACCCTGCTCCCCTTTGCTCGCTCATCTCTCACAGCAGAAGTATGTAGATGCTAAATAGAAAAGTGTGGGTGCCGGTGATGATGTTTATTTCCTCTAGGGTGAAATTACTTGTTGTGACTCATGCCAGCGTTTTAATTCTGTATGATAATGGTGGAAAAAGAGTTCACGTTCAGTGGGAGGCTTTGTGAAATCACCACTTCCTCTCATTCCCACAGGTTTTAACTGTGAGCATCTATACTGGTCAACGTGGTAGCAGCTTTCCCTCACCGGTCACGTAGTTTCATATGGTGTGATAATGTTGGTTTCAGACAGATATTGCTGCGTTTGCATGGTTGCATGATAAAAAATGGCTGCCAAAATGGCTGGATGCCACTGTCCTTCCCATGCCTGATAAAACGAGCCACAGAAAATCTCAGCACTCGGATTTTTTAACAGTTTATGAGCAACTTGACAATCATTCACAGGTCGTACTTTGTCGTGTCTCTAACCAGTCAGACAGTGAGACCGAGCGAGAAGCGGCAAACTCTTGAAAATGCTTCTCCTTGTTTCTGTTTCTCTCACCCCTCTCTCCCAAAGTTTTTCCTCTCTCTGGCTGGGTGGCTGCAGGTTTCCAAACAAACTAGCTGAAACATGTTGTCTGTGAGTCCGTCCATCCAGCCCTCCTGCTGGGCACCAAAGCTGCCATCCACAATGTAAGCAGGTGGCGCTGGCATCCCAGGGAGAATGGGCAGAGCGTGTGGGCGTCACACAGGCGACGCCAATCCAAAATTCCCAGCTGACCTCCAAACCAAGGCTACGGCTGTGTTCGCCAATCTCAGACAAATGCTAGTTTTTGTTTGTCTGCATTAATCGTGCTATTGTGCCGTTGTTTCTCCAGCTGCAATAATCTAGTTTTCGATATTTTTGTGATTCTCTTCGTTTAAATGTCTTTCTCTTTGCCTTTGTGTCTGTCTCTCTCTCTCTCTCTCTCTCTGTGTTTGCTTTGTGGGGGTGCTGTTTAACCGAGTGGGACTCGCAGTAGGCCCCAGGCCAGCCGCCTTCGGTTGGACGTTAATAAACGGAACAGGAGTGGGCACATCTTATGAAGCTGGCCATGCTGTCAACTGATTTTCATCTGGTGTGTGTGTGTGTGTGTGCGTGTGTGACAACAGGTGCAGACCAGATCTCAATACACTGACAAAATACAGACTCTGCTGTGCCAACACAGGTGATTTCCACAAAGAAGGGGACACACACACAAACACATCCTCTCCTCTTTCTGCAGTCTTTCTTACTTTTCCATTCAGACACAGACAACGCCTTCAGACCTAAATGACAGTTTGATTACTTAGATTATCTAGAGAGTTTGAACTCTCTCTCCACTGGGTTTCTCATTGATAAATAATAAATCATTGCCTTTGAGCTGACGACATAAAAACCAGTCTGATAGACAAACAAGGAAACACCTGTCACATACAGCCCTCAGTCAAACAACTCACTCGTGAGCAACGCACACACACCCAGTGGAAGGTCTGAGTGACAACATCCTGTTCCTCTCTGGTTGTCAACAGGCCTGAAGCAACAACAGTATAAGCCTGTGTGTTCATTAGAATAGTACCTGTCTGGGGCTCCCTCAGCCACCTGGCTTTTCAAACACAAGCAACTAGCACTCCTAATCTTCCTTTCTATATGCCACAGGCAGACAAGATCCAAAGCTGCGTCGAAACAACAAAACCAAACATCACAGCGTTCCCAAATGTCACATTATTGTGCATCGTACACGGACAGAAGCTAACGAGACGGGGAGACAGAAACGTGATTCTCCTTGGAGAGAGACAATTTTCGCTGCCGCGTCCGAGTCCAAAAATAACAAAGAACAAAGGCGGGTAAATGAGTGAGTTTTTGAGCACAGGCTAGCGGGCTTTGGCAGCACTGGCCAGGCGGGAGGGGAGGGAGAGACAGGGAGCGCTCGCTAGCGCTCCGTCCACACATCTGTCCACGCAGCACGGGGTGGGTTCCAGCGACACCCACAGAAACAGGCTTAACCTTCTCTTCCCCCCACCACCTGTTCATTACTATGGGCCCCCCCACCGAGCCGCCGCCACTCTGCTCTTCTCCTCTCACCCGCTCCCTTGTTCTTGTTCTCTCTCTGACAGTCGCCACTCGTTCCAGTTCTCTCTTTGTTATCCTGAAGTTTTTTTTTTCTCTACCCAATCTCTCCCTCTTCTCGTATTTTTGCTTTTCCTTTTTAATTTCTCAGCAGTGCAGCGTTATCTCTGTTCTCTCCATCGCTTATCAATGAGCCCTTAAGTCAAAGTTAAAAATCTGTGCGGCGGCTAGAAAGATGGTCTCTCTCTAACTGGAAGGGATCATCAGACAGGTTGATTTAACCAGTACGAAGGAGAAAGAAATGTCCGGTCATATGTGCAGAGAGGAGAAAAATAGGCTTTTGATGAATAGTCTGTGAAAGTGCATCAGTCTACCCACATCTTCAAACCCCCTGGTGCCTCTTGTCTGCTTTCAGACCCATTTTTCTCCACATTGTTGGTAATTTGAGCATTCTCGCCCATGGCATCATTCATAGTTGGCCCATTTAAATCCCCTTAGAAATTCAATTTGGAGAAAGGAAATGACAAGATTTAGCTTATTGAGGTATGCCAGAACATCCATGAAAAACAGACATGGGAATATGTGAGATTGCATGAGCGTCATCATTGTTCCCCCTTTGTTACTGCGTGAATAAATAAAAGGGCGGAATAATAATATCTGTGCTTGTTGAAAATCATTTTTGATCCTTTATTTAGCCAATGTGAAACATGAAGCAGGAGAATCACTGTAGCTGGATGGATTTTTGATTCAAAAATCAAAACAGTCATCACTTTGCTGTAAAGTGGAATTAATATTTTCCATACTATAATTTCTGTTCAGAGACAAAACAAAAGAGGAAAAAAATGGAAAAGAAAATGCACCCGCAGTCTCTCATATGGTACCTCAGTGAGAGCAACTTGGCATGGGCCTATGCCATAATTGTAGATAATGTGGTACATACTTCACTTCAGCCAATTGTTATTTTTAACTGTGAAAGTGAAATCACGTTGTGGGCTGTGCATGTACGGAATGCAAGTATCAGTCATGAAAACATGCACAGAAACATAGTATTATTTTTAACTGTTGCACACATGCGTTGAGACCTGTACGAGCTGTGGAAAGAATAATTATCATCCAAGACAAATTTCAGTCTGACTTTTTTGAGTAACTGATGGCTCTGAAATAACCTTTTGCTTGCATTCAAATTAAAACATACCAGGAAAAAACAAATAACTACAATCTGGTGCTTCAATCCTTCTATTTGTGTGTGTGTGTGTGTGTGTGTGTGTGTGTGTGTTGTGAGCACCGGGCACCTTGTTGACTTGCGTTCTGCTCTCTTGCATTCTGCATAACTCCTGATATTCTTTTTGACTCTTTAATTGCTTTTGCACAGTGGCCCTGATGATGATAAGGAGGACTTGGTGACAACATCTCAATTTCTCTCCCCAACTGAACGCTCCCCGTTTCAATTATCCTCGCCGCTTTCCCTGCCACCCTCGCTCTCTCGCCTCCAAATAAATTTCATTTCCCTTAAGCCTGCTGGTTTCAGTATCTGATGGCGTCTCACTCAGTTATCCATGCGTGGTATTATCAGGAAGACAGGCCCTTACTGCTCACTGAGAGGGAAAGGCTGCAGGCCCCTTATTACATACCAAATATCAGCCACCATATTCAAATCTAAAGTAGCTGGCTTTGGGGAATATGCCTAAACCTGTTCAGCCTGTTACAAGTTATGCACCGACCTCCACTGATAAATGAAGTCCACGCACAGTATAAGATGAGGGCATTTTCCTTTAATGTGAAGCATTTTGTTGTATATTTATGCGTTTTGTGCTAATTCCAACATATTTGCTAATTTGATTATTTCTCCCTGCACAGATTTCATGTTGAAACAGTCCCTCTCCATGTGCAGATCTGTGAAGATCAGAGCAATTTGCAATCTGGGAACGTATGTAATAATCCAAAACGAAGTAATTTGATAGTGTTTTTTACCACATGTCGAGAATGTATTCTGAACTGTCATGACATCAGTGGATTGAAAGGAGAGAGCTCGCCTCAGCTCTCCAAGCAATGAAATCATCACAAGCAGCTTTTTTCCACATTGGCTTTATCCATTAAAGAAAGAGAACAAGGAGGTAAGAAAGTTGGATACAGCCGCTGGGTATTGTGCGACTTTACAAAAAAAAAAAACAATGAGACAATCAAACTGTGTGATATCATATTGTTTTATTGCCTCCCAAAAGCTCAAAGTAATATTCTTTTTCTGCTTTTGAAAATGAGATAAAAAAAATCATGGCACCAATGTGAGGCGATGCCATGACAATTTTCCCACAGAGAAGAAACTCGGAGTCGTATAATAATTACAGAGTAATGAATGTACAACAGTAAACATGTAAGCTATTCAAGGCAGCTGAGATAAGATGGTGTTTAAACACCTCTTTATTGCAAGAGGTTCCCACAGTTCAGGGCGTTCAAAGGTCTCTTACACAACATGTCCATAAAAACCAGCAGTTCTTCATCAAAGCAGAGTGAATACGTACTTGTCAGATGAAATGAGCTACTGGTGATTAGCGAGACGGCAGCCCCTCTCATTCTCACTTCAGCCCACAGAGCAAAATAAACAGAAAATTCATATTTGATTAAAAGAGGACGTCCGTGTCTTTTACTTTCTCGTTGATCTAGGATGGGATTTCTTTTTTTACATTCATTATTTAGCAAAATAAATCTGGACTTTTAATGTTACATTTTTGAGCAGTAAATAAAAAGATCACTTGAAAACAAACACGATAATCTACATTGATTCAAATCATATACCACTAGTTGTTTATATCATAGAACAATTATAGCATAAAAAGTAAATGTAAGGTAAATTTAAAAAGTAAATGTGTGAAAAAATATTAAAAAGTGAGAGTTTTGAGAGCTTTTTGAATCTAATGAATATTTAACATTTCATATTAAATACAGAAATTCAAAAAGCATATACTGAGATTTCAGAGGGTCAGAAATTATATAAAATAAAATAACTTCATATTTGTGGAAAATAGAATTATTATTTCGATGCAAAGTTGATCATATGATATCATGATTAATTATGATTTGAGTGGAAAAAAGTGACTCAGAGAAAAGGCTGTAAGAAGAATACTCGAATGAAAAGTTTATGATATATGAATAGTGTCAAATAAATCAAATAAAACTGTCACAGTGCATGATTTTAAATTAATAATTTAAATCCTTACATTTTTTCTTATGGACATTTTGGAAAATGTTTACTACCATCACTTGTAACCAGGCTAACCATGTTTTCTGTGTCCAACCTTTGGCTTCTTTAATATTATTGAAATGTTTGATGTTTACGTACAATACTTCTATTTAAAGTCTTTTTTCTGAGCTACTTTGTGCTTTGAGCCGCCTCTAACTTAAATATAGCACAATTTGCTTGTGTCATAACAGAAGAATAAGTTGATATACATTTATTTTCACTCGTTTTTTGCTGATTATTTATCATAAAAATCTGAAAATAGTGAACAATGTTCAGTTCAGATATAAGTTCAGTGTCTTTAGGTGCCCTCTTTTTTCTAGCAGTCTTAACATTTAAAGATACTGAGTTTACAATAAAATATATAAAAAACAAACCTCATAAAGTCATTTTGCTTATAAAATGACCACAATTTTAGATTGATTACCAATAGAGCTGCTGATAATATCATTTGTGTTCAAATTCAAATCAAAGGCTTCATCTATCATTCAAAAACACTTCTCCACTCTAACTTAAGAGAATAAAAGCATTAGAGTAGATGGTAATAGACAGAATACCCTAGAGTTCTGGCATTTAGATAAAGGGTTTTACTGGTTGTATATTCTGTGATCATATACCCTGAGAGGACAGTCGATAGAAGTGTTGTCCTGAATGGTGGGAACTCAGATTTTTTTTGTCAGCTTTATAATGTCTGTGATAACAGCTCAGGGGTGGGCGAGTTTGTCTGCTGTAAAACTGACCGGCAATCTCTTTCATGTGTGGACTCATGCACATGTTTGTTCACTTTGATATTGAAGGGTTATCTTTGTGACGAGACGACACTCAATACCAGAGTAGATAAAGATGAAAAGCAAAGATTGCGCTATTCTATCCTTTATTTTCAGGGTCATCCGAGCAAAGAAACGTAGAGGCGGCCAGATATTAGACGATCAATGCTGCATGGTCTGAGGCTTAATAATTCAGTGCTCCACGGTCATGGCTGTGCAGATGGTGTAGGTTTAGCAAAGAAAAGGTTAGCCATAGGAGCCAGACACTTCACTGTGAAAGTAATTCTACACGTTTACAGACTTTCCTTTCAAAACAAATCCAGAGAAAGGGAAGGACAGGACAACTTTCTCTTTTACTCTGAATTAACTACCAGCAAGATAAAAGAGTTGTTGTATCACCAGCTCACATTAAGCTGCAATGCTGCGCTGAGTCGATTCAGTCCCCCTGCCTCCTCCGCCAGCCTTCCTCGCCCTTATTTCGCGTCTAATTCAATTTCCCTCAGACAGACCCTCGCACGCTGATGCCGTCTCCATTACGACGTGCAGCCAAACACAAGCGTTCATTAATTAGCGGCGTCGTTGTCGTTTAATTATTCACGTGGCTTATTAGGCACCTCACCCGTTCACCCAAAGCCTCTCCTGTCTTCGCTCCCCCCTCTGTCCCTCGCCGTGTTCACGCGGGACCTTTAAACTTCCACCTGCACATTATAGCTCTAATAAAGCTGTTATCAGCCCGTGAAGGAGATGGCAAACAGGTGAGAAGGAGGGGGGGGGGGAGAGGGAGTGGGGGGAGAGAGATGGCAAACAGACGACTGAGGGTTCTGATATGTCAGCAGCAGAAATTAGCTAACTGCACTCCCGACTGTGACACAGGCAGGTAGAGAATAAACCCACCGATTCCGCTCCCGCTCTCTTTTTCTCGTTCTCGCTCTTCTTTAATTCTCTTCTGCCTCCACAAACCACAGAGAGAGAGAGAGAGCATGTGAGAGAAAGAGAGAGAGTGTCAGCCGGCGAATTTTTACCGCTCTCCAAAATCATTATTGGCAATTAGCGTTCGTCAGGGAAGACAGCAGCTGCTTGTAATTACAGGTAGCCCCTCATTACTTCTCAGTGTAGGGGAGAGGAGGGATGGGAGGGGAGGGGAGGGAGGGGAGGAGAAAACATGTTCCAGCCAGTGTTTATATTTATTTATATATTTCCTTACCCGCGATGTTGAGCCATATAATGTATAACTCGCTATAGCGCAGGGCTGGAGGCTTCAGCAGGTGCAGCTTGAGAAGAAGAAGAAGAAGAAGAGGAGGAGGAGGAGGAGGCTGAAAAGGCGGAGGAGAGACTAAACTCAAATGTAAACAACCGACATTATCATACAAATTTTGTGCTATTGCAGTGGTGTAGTGTATGTGTGTTGGAGTGGATATGATTATATATGTACAGACATCTTCGCATGCTCGTTACCCAGTTATTTTATATCTACTCCTGCTATTGATGAGCTAAGTTTCTCTGGTGGTGGCGGTGAAGCTGTGAGATCTCAGCCTGACATGGCACAGGTAGAGGTTGGGATGACCTGACATGTTGGGGCACACACACCCACATAAAAAGAAATAATTCGAGCACCGCATGGCACAATCTGTGCGCTCTGTGGGCCTTGGAGACTTATTTAGTTCAGCCTTGTAATTTATTCTACGAATGGTTGGAGATTAGGTTTATATTAGGGCAGTTTCACCTCGGCCATCGCCCGTCACTCTCGGCTGACTCATGCGGGAGTAGCTGCTGCCTCATGTAGCAGAAACTCCTTAGGAAAAATTATTTCAGAAGTACCACTCCTTGATAGAAGAGGTATTTCTACCTATAATCACCACGCTGAAGCTTAAAAACTGGCACGGGTTAAACAGTGCTTAATCTCAAGGCAAACAGCCTCA
Organism: Paralichthys olivaceus; assembly: GCF_024713975.1. Classification (NCBI taxonomy): domain Eukaryota; kingdom Metazoa; phylum Chordata; class Actinopteri; order Pleuronectiformes; family Paralichthyidae; genus Paralichthys; species Paralichthys olivaceus. The sequence goes on along the minus strand of NC_091104.1, from coordinate 13,818,957 downwards.
TTAAATGATAGCTGGTGCTTTAGCTCGAGTTCAGATTCAACCATCAAAGGGGTTACAGTTTCATACCTTTCAAGCTACGTCCTCCTAATGTTTTGTGCTGCCCCGTTTTATTGTTTCATGAGACTTTGGCAAAGTGAAAGTGTTGCGCTTTCATTCTGACAGATGGAACATGGCAATGATTCATGGACAAACGAAAAAAGTAATTTGTGTAAATGTTTGTACCAGACTTGACATTGATTTGACTGCATAGCTGAAATAGTTAAACCTTTACTGAAGAAGGTGGGGAGGTGCAGCTGTTACGAACTATAAAAGGAGATATTTCTGGGGGTGATGAAGATGTGGTAAACACATACCTCAGGCGGAGGGCTAGACTCCTATGAATAGTTAATTAATACCATCTGAATTCCTTATATGCCCTAGTGACTGCAGGGCCTGAAATCCCCTAACATAGTCCGCCACAGCCCGGGGCAACAATCACACCAATTAACCCAGGGCAGAAAACAGTGGAGGCGGAGTACATGCAGCTCAGTCATACAATATGGACCATTGCCTCAGACAGAGCAGGGTTAGGCTCAGGTGAGTGGACGCCTTGCTCTGTGTCGAGGTGTACTTTTCAACATGGAGGTCAGATCTGCTACATGCAGGGGCCTCTCTGCAGGACTAACAGAGGGCATGCTAATAGCAGCCAAGCATTAGCCTCTTAGCCTCCACTGAGGGTTTGGCTCGTTCTCAGAGGAAAGGAACGTCTGAGTTTGTTTTTCCTCTTTGTTGCTGAACCTAAGTAATAGTCTCACTTGGCGAGTGAGTCATATCGGTTCATATGATTCACAAAGGGAAAGAAAAAAGTCACAACTGCCAATCTTTTGCTGACTTTCCTTGACAAGCCGTCATCCTTCATCCCCCAACAGTCTACACCGCCTCTTTCTGCACACAGCATAAAGCCCCAACCATGTTCTTGCTAATTCGTAAAGCACTGCCATTTACTGTCACTTTCAATAAACCTATAATACAATTGTCTCTTACAAATAATACAAATAAAATATCTCTCCAGAGCTTGAGAATGTCTACAGAGCTTTACTCGGTGTGAGTGTGCTGGTATTTATTTTCTGCACAAACACACACACACACACAGGCTCCTGCTCCGTTACAGTAGAACAACTGGCATCCTGGCAGCGTAATGGCTCACATTTGCAGGGCATCTCTCGTTTCCACTGTAGACCGTCCAACGCAAATACAAAGAACAACTGTCACATTCAAACTGGAGCTGAAAAGACTGGCTGGGTTTCGATTCATCTTGTCTGTCCGGGTCCCTCTTTTTTATTCGCTGCCATGAAAAGTTGGAACTGTATGAGAAACCCCGCGCTAGAGGGAGAAGATCAAGTGTGTAAGGATTTAACAGATGGAATTGGGACTAAATGAAGCACTAATGCATGGATGGTATGAATCCACCATGCAAACTGTAGGTTGCCGAGACTTTTTTTACTGCCAGGACGTGATGAGGAGTTTTGTAGGTTTTAGTTTCCACTTGAGTTGAAGAAAGTGTGTTTAAAAAAGGTGTCACACCATGTTGAGATAATATCAGTAATTTCACATTTTTTCAGATCATAATTTGCAGAAAGTCTGGTAAAAAAAAATGGAATTGTGTAGTTAGTCAACTTTCTAATAGAGAATGTGCTCATTTTTCAACCCGTTGTTGTAATACTATTACTGAAGCTGTGAACAGTATGACAAGTCTAAAACATTTGTAACCAAATGTATCCCCTGTGTCATTTATTACCACAGCCAAGTAGGTTATGTTTTCCTCTGTTTGTTCGTATATTAGTTTGCAGGAATACACAAAATCTACTGGATGAACTTGGCCATATGAGTCTGGAAAGAACCCATCTAGTCACATCTTGTTAAGGGGACAGATTCAGCAATGTTCACTGTCTTTAACAGTGCGACAAAAGGCCTTTCTCAGATAATAAATTTATAATAATAAATATAAGGGAGTGATATTTATGAGTGTGCAATTTGGTGCAGATTCAAATAATTATTATGATGTAGTGAATTTTAAATGGATTTTCATGGGGGGATTGTTGGGCCTTGGTGAAGGTAGATGCTCTAGTGAGTGCCATTCCAATTAGTTGATTAAGTTTAGCCTTGTAGAAATGGATTAAAACAGGAAATGTGGATAATAAATTTTTCAGTCTGAAATGGGTGTGTGAAGATACTTCACACATTGCTTCAGTTTTTTTACGATGATGCGATAATGAGTGACTAATGTGCTACCACTAAACTAAAATAGGCAGAATATATTTTATTATATTTTATTTACATAGAAGCAAAATTCTCCTCACACGTCCATACCAGGATCTGGTCAGTGAACACGAGAAAGGCGAGATCTTAAAACAAACCCTTATTTGGATGCTGCTGCTGGTTGTTGCTGTGGCAGCTTTGAGAAATATTGTCGTTTTGTTCTACTGATGCTCGCAGCGCTGCAGTGCTGCATTTTAAACTGTTGAGTCAGATTTCATTTACCAGCTCTTTCATCTGTTTTAACTCAGTGAGGCGAGCTATCGCACTGTGTGTCTCCACGCCTGTGTGTGTGTTTGGGATTTAGCAGCGAGAATATGTGTATAAATTCTGCATGTCTGAATTTCGTGTGGGCCTGCCTGTGTGCTGAGATTTTTTTTAATGCTCTTGTTTTGTTTTGTGTATGTGTGGGGGTGTGCACCCTGTCGTGTGTGTATCCAAGTCTGGGTGTGTGGCTCCCAACCCAGAGCTATTATGTGGAGACAGCAGGTATAATATCTGCAAACCTTTGCTGCTGTGCTGGATAAGTAATGGCCTCAAGACGTCACCTTTATCTGTAGCCACACTCCTGCAGCTGGAGCTGTGTATTCCCTGTCTCACATTCCCACCATGATACACAGGTGTGGTATTATCTATGTGTGTGTGTCTGTGTGTGCCGTTTATCCCACAACTGCTCCCCCTCCTTGTGTATTTGCCTTTACACAAAAGTGGTCATGAGGAAGGCAGATAGGGCCGAGACTGACACATTCATTTCCTCAACGGCCATGGATGCGGTGGCAGCTCCGCCACCTTTTAAGCAGCTTTAGCAGTATATCCCCTACAGACGTCGACACCGGGTGAGCAGAGAGCGAGGCGCCACTGGGAGCATCCCATCATACCCTGCGAACGGAGAGAGGGAAACTGTGGCGGGCACAGATAGGGGGAAGGAGGATGGCAAAATATAGACGGAGACAGGAAAGACAAAAGCAGAGAGATGCGGGAGTGAAGAGACAGAATGATGTGTGAGAAAGATACAGGGAGAAAATTGAAATGAGACGGAGGGAGGTAGAGAGAGAGGTGAAACAAAGGAAGAGTTGGATGGCGAGTGAGTGAGCTTTGTGGTCTCAGGCTCCATGGGAGGTTCAGCCCAATCATTTATAAAAGGTAAATGCTGTCAGGACGCGGGGCGTTTAAAGGCGCGGCGCTGCAGGTGTGATTTATGCTCTCAGTACGGGGCTATAAATCACCCTGCCTTTGTTTCCACAGGCTGCTGCTGCTGCTGCTGCTGCCGCGTCAAGACGTAAGCATCCCTGCCTCATCTATAGCCGGGACACACATCCAAACACATTCATATACACACATACACATGGACCGGGCAGCAATAAAGACAGAGCGAAGAAGCATGATGATGGGAATGGATGGATGGACGGATGGGGAGTGAAGGGGAAAGCGGGTGACCAGTTGGAGTCTATCAATGAGACGTGTTGAGTCAAAGAGGTGTGAGGTGTGTACTCACACACACAGTCACACAGCTATCAGTGCAGAGCAGAATCTATTCTGCTCAAAACGTTGTTTCTCTATTGTTGTAATTCAAACAGTGTTTATGAACGTGACCATGGTCTCCTGAAGTAAACACACCCGGAATGACCTCAAAGTTGTTGCTACTGCTCTAATATAGAATTGTTTATTCGTGGAACTACATGACCTACCATTTTCCAATCAAAGTACCTGAGCTGGTTCCAATGCCCTTCTCCAAATCTATATTTAATGCTGCTCTAGTGCAGATTTGTATAATAAATAAATACATAGATATACTGCAAAAATCTCTATTAGATTACTTTGCAATCCAGTGCCTTTAAATTTGCAATTCTAGACACACACACTCACTGGTCTGTGAACTGCCTTGTTGAAACTTTGAGTTTGGCATTTTGGCCAGCGCATCTTGGTTTTTTGAAACCAGATGTAATTTGGAGGTGCAGTGCTGAGTCTGACTTCATGCACAGCAACACCAGCGACATGGACACATTGGACGGTAATTGCTATCAATCATAGGTATCCATTTTCCATTGGCCATGCTTAATCGTCTATTTTACTCTAAATAAGACCATAGCTGACAAAATGAATATCATGCTATCTTGAATTTCCACATTGGTTCATCTCTTCAAACCCGGAGTCCACGTATAATTTCAAATATAGTTTATGTGTTCAACACACAAAGTGCGTAATATTGAGTTTGGAGCAGGGGTTGCACTAACAGTTTCAGACTTGGTGTCTCAGGTCTGACCAGTGGTATGTTCTGAATGGTCACTCATGTTGGATGTTGAATGTATGTTCATTATTGACTGGAAACTACAGTTGACAATTTTGTAAAAGATTTCCTTAAGCCATTAAGATTCTTGTTCTTGTCCGCTTGAACGGATTAGATCCCTCCATTTCAATCGGCCTTTTGTGGTGTGAAATACAATCTCATTTATTCGTTTTCACTCTTTTGTCTGCAACAATGCAATCATGGTTATACTAGTATTTCTGGTAGACATCTCAGCATTTCTGTGGCCCCCAATGTCGTACTAGTCACAAACTGGCGCTTACAAAAACTTTGGCGGCGAGGACATAGGCAGTATTGATATGACGGGTATGTGGGAGTGAATGGCACTTCAGCAAAGTCACAAGTCCTGCCTATGTCACGCTGTCAGCATTCTTCAGCTGGAGCAGATAAAGCTCTTTGTTCTCCTTGAAACACCCATCACTTTTGATGGGGTGTGAAATGGGTTCAATACTATATGACCGATACACAATACGGGGTTGAACTGTAAAATTCCTCCATGTGACAAGAAATTCCACCGTCTTATACTCTGCTGAATTAAAAAACGTTTGAGTGGTTGTGTTCTGCGGTAGTCTTTTTAAATGACTTGTCGGCGTATCCTGAGTCAGCGAGTCCCTGCTTTTCACTGAATGACTTTTAGCAATCCCCATGAGAACAAGCCTGAAAGTGTTGCACCAAATAATTGGCTTCATAAGATGGAGAGATCACTGGCAGGAGTAATAACAATAGCTTCTCTTAAGAGCAGCTCATGAAGGTTTTCAAGCCGATGAAGAGGAATAATTACTGCATGAACTCAAAGTGTAACCCATTGTGAGGTGACTGTAGAGACACTGGCACTCTCTGATGTTCCTGCGTGTTTGTTGTCCAATAATTATGTCATGATGTGCTAGTTTGCCCGAAAAATGTTACACCATGAAAATTTCTAAATCGACTGTGCCTGTGTTCACTGTGTGATTTTACATTAAAGGCTGTGTTTGATTGTTTGATTGCCCCAAAATATTTCACAAAATTCTTTATAGTTTTCTCATTTTGCCACAGTGAAATAAGTGATGCCATCTTTCATGCGATGTATAATGTTGTTGTGTCATCACTTATACTTGCATTTGTTTGACAAATGTCTGAAAATATGTGAAAACAAATCATAACAAGTCTTGATTTGTGAGGTGATAGTCAACTGTCTTTAATTGAGCTGCAGTCAGCCAAAGAAAATCATCTGAAATCTCACTAATCAACCAACTCATTGTTGAACGAGACGTTCCAAACCCTCAATACGCAAAATGAATTAAATGTTATGATCAAACTTGTATTAAAATGTCATTAATGTGGTCATATTGCTCTCAGTTTTAAAAGAAAACCAAACCTGTGGCTTCTTTAGGTGTCAGTGTTGAAGGTTGCATATTGAGCTCTCCTGGCTTTCATACTGCTCTAACAAGTAAAATTATTGTGCTACACCAAGTCTTCTGGTTCTGTGAACCCAGAGTCTAATAAAGCAACTTATATGCTCTCTGGCATCTGTTTGATATTTAGTGTCAGCCAAAATATTTTGTATCTGTTGTTAATGTAGTTAGCACTCATTAGCTCGAATGGATAACGTGGCTTGTTTACTAAACCTTTTGGAGGTTGCTGTCACCCTGAATGCCCCATTCAACCAGTTTTATTGTTAAGGGCTCAACAATACAACTGGTTAAGTGAGATAGTGATAAAGTTAAGTGATAAAGTTTGGAAGTTGATGACCCGCGCTCATCAACAGAAGTGACCTCCTCGATCACGAGAATGTGTTCACAATGACTGATTCTCCAGGTTCTGTGTGCTTAGTCAAACATAATCAAAATTTGAATAAACAGGTGAACAGCTCTTTGTGCAGCAGAGGTGGCTTCAGGGTTCAAGAGTCACCGCAGGTCACTTTTACTGTTTCAGAAAGTAAGCTGCAACTAGCATCACCACATTCCAAACAAACTGCCCATTCATGACAGGCAGGCGTAGAGCAGCACTCGTAAATGAAAACAAAAGAAAGCCAAATCTAATTCAAATGAAAATTCTTAGTCATGTAGAGTCTGAATTGAATGTAAATAAAAATGAAAATCATCACGTTTTGCGAAGCTACAATCAGCAAGTAGATAGTTTTTTGTGTCACAAGACGTAATTACTTAGAAATGGTCATTAAATAATTATTCAACCTGGCTAATCATTACAGAGCTACTTCCTCCCCTCCTCCCCTCCTCCCCTCCTCCTCTTCTGTTGGAGACATCTTTCAGTTTAGTTTCCAGTGAATAGGACGTACTGTACTACCACGAAAATGATGTAAAAACACTCCGAACAGCAAAAGCAGCACTTTGTCCTCACACATAATTAATCTCTTCACCAAAACCATATTTCACCCCGCTGCGCATCACTCTCAACAGAAACCCAATTGTGTTCCAGAAAGCGGTCAACAATGCGCTCCACTCAATACATAATACAAGCGTATAAATCACCTCAGAGAAGGCTCTCTGTCTCTGGCTGCGAGGGGTGGGGGAGGAAAATGGAGCTGTAACACGCGGCGAACACGTACAAGCTGACCTGAATGGCTGCTGGTATTCTGATTTCCCCTAGGAGCTCCTCTCTGGCCTGTGCCGGTGTTTTAGATTCCAGAGGGAGGCCATTAATGCTCAGCTTGTCGACCTGATCCATATGTATGGCTGGCTGTTCCGTTCTGTTCAGCTCCTGCCTACCTGACTGTCTCGAGGCCTGCCCAAGCCCAAATTGGTTCATCGTCTTGCAAAGATAGAAACAGAACAGCGGACGTGGCCGACACAAAGTACAAGCAGGATGGTTTTACATGGTGATTATTCAAAATGTGCGTATGGACGTCTAGCAGCAGGTATCACACTTTATTTGCAGACAGAGGAACACAAATGACTTCCTGTTCCTCTAACTGTGGGACCCGTTGGTGTGGGTTATCAGAGATGACTGATAATTACACCTCCCTGTCAAACAGACCAGTTACCCCTCCTGACACTGCAGGCTATACCATACAAACCAGAAATGGAAATTAGTTTTACAGCAGCAGTTATCTCAACCCTTTGAGTTGATTGGTTGAAGCTTACAGACATACATTGAACTCAAGATATTCTCCTTAAATTACCCGGAGGAGCTCTACAAATGTCCACTTCAGTTTCTGAGGACATTCTCTGGAGAGACATTCTCTCCTGCCGATTCTCCTCCTTGTAAAATGTCCAAGTGAGCCCACCTGAGAATACAGCAGGATTATGTCAGGTGATTCACGGCAAGTGAGTGGGAGCGTTGATGACGTTTCCAACATGCAATCGACGCAAAACAGAAAAACAAACATTATACTAATACACCAACAAAGATGTCAACTTGATAGGACAATAAGATTCAAGAGCTTTTGGCAATAAAAACCGATGTCGGTGTGCTGTAAACAAAAACCCAGGATTTCTGTTGTGGAATTTATACGTTAAGGCTGCATTTTCTACCCAGGCACCTCTCCTCATCTGAATGTTCTGGACATTTTCCTGTTGCTGTGAATGCGTCTGACAATCTCTTGCTGTTTTGTTTTCTGCATCTTTTAGTTGGTTCACAGGAAAATTAAAGTATATTTATATTTTTTTATACTAACATCAATTTAAAGGTACAGTGTGATATCAAGAGGTGAAGGTGCATGTTGCAGCTGAATACTCCTTATCTCACCCTGCCCTTCCAAACATGAACGAGAACCTGTGGTAGCTTCAGTTGTCGTAAAAACTCAAAAGGTTTTAGTTTGTCCAGTTTGGACGAGAGTAAAAAAACATGGCGGCCTCCACAGAGAGGACCCCCGTCCATTGTACGGCAAAGAAAACAACAATTCATACAATTTAGATGATCAGACACCAGTGAAAACATCACTAGGATTATTTTATATTCAATTTCTGCCAAAAATCCTTTTCACCTAAATCTTACACACTGAACCTTTAAAATGCTCATATGGTGGCAGGTCTCTTTGTCTCTTTAATACTCTGTTTTAGCCTGTGTTAATATTAAAAATTTATAATGCCAGACCAGAAGAAATAAAGTGTTCTGTCCAGATATAGCCGGCTCTCATCACGTCCATTTAGCACCCAGCGTGAGCCTTAAGTCATCTTCTGGAACAAATAGTGAGGCCGGCTTATACCACAATACATCCTGTCACATTACGGCACGAGACAGGGACAGGGTCTGAGGAGGAATGTGAACATGGTCTTTTGAAGCAGAACAGAAAATTTAATTATATCCCTTTTGTTATGGGTGGAAGTGATCAGTCATATATGGAAGAAATGCTGTATACTAAATACAGTTCTTTTTCTCTGCCACTGCCAGACAGAAATACAGACACATGAGGCACTGACTGAAAAAAATTCATACAACTGAAAATATTAGAATCAATTCAATTGAATTTAGACTTGCTGCTTATGTGTGCAAGAGACACACGTCAAGGTTTCCTCGCAATTTGAACACAAGGACACAAGGGTTGTAGTGAAAGTTTACCATTCATATTTGTGCTCTTGAACATTTTTTAAATAAACTAACTCCCAGTATTTTACAAAATCCTCTCATTCTTGAAGTTTTTAAGTATCATAACAACAATGTTGATACACACAGCTATTTCTAAACATTTGAACATAAAAATTACTTTTTAATCATCAGACGACGAAGAAAATCTGGGCTTGTGAAATATCTTTCATTTCTCGAGCAGAACATTCAGGGAAGGATAACAAACACTAACTAAGCCTTCTTTAGGATTATGACAGATTAAAGTAGAAACCTTTCAGTAACATTGTATGTATTTTTAAATCCAGCTCTATTGATTGATTCAACAGTTATGAATTAATGTCTCAATATAATAATGGAGGAAAGTTTTAACTCTGAAAACTCTGAATAATAAGGTGACTTAGTTATAATGAAGAGAAGAAACAGAGACGAAATTGGGAGAATGATTACTCCTCTGTGAGAAAGCATACATTTTTTATTGTATTTGATTTATTTAAGTATTTTGATACTACACTAGTTTTATAATGTACAATATCACTGACATACTGTATGCGTTTATCTGTTTCACTCTGATTATCATAATTGTCATGAATCTAAAACAATTAGGATTTACAAGTATTTTGCCAAGTGGAAAAATAAGGCTTGATGATTGGCTGAGAAAATGATCAAGGAACAGTTTGCCCATCACTTGTTGTTGGCTTGTGGTGTAATCCTAATGTTGGCAGTGGAGAAAGAGTCGACCGCCTTCCAGTCGACACTCAGAGAATCATTTCTCTTTTGATGAGAGATTTTTGTGTTTCAAATTGTTCCTGTCAAATTTGTCGTGTGTATTTATGCATTTCACATGTTTTAATAGTTAAATATGAGTGTTACATTTTGGAATTCATGCAATTTAAAGGCGAAAAATCCTTCCACATATGTGGGTTTCTCTTCACAGATATGAATGATAGAAGAGTGATGGCGTCTCGCTGGAGGTGTTAGATTCTCCTGCCTCTGACTCTCCAGTGAATTACCCTGTCAGACTTTCATTAATGCCAGAACATGTGAAGAACACACAGTGGGACACGGAAGCTCTTCTCCAATCTCCACTCTTATCTTCCCCTCCGTCACTCTCCCTCCACCGTATATAAAACCCTAGTAACAATTTACTTTTATAGTGCTTAATGAAAGTCTCTCTTGTGCATAATGTGCTTATGAGGGTGTAACAACACTGTGTAAGAGCCAGCGTGCAGATGAAGCAGCTTGTTTTGACATTGTTTCTGCCTCGTGTTCTACATTAACTCACTGTAATCAAAGGATTCTCACAGAAACCCACTTTTATTGTGTACCCCACGTAGATTTTTCCATAGTTTACTGCACATTGGAATAAGGCCATCCTAAAGTAAAGTGCCACCTAGACGCTCCCTAAAGCAAGAGCTCTGAGAGCTATAATGCTTACACACTATCATCCCTGGTTAAAAACAAGGGGATTTATCAGCAATGTCTCTGCCTCGGCTGGGGCCAGGGGGACCAAATTACAGCCCCGGTGTCTGGTTGGAGGCGGAGAAGGAAATAGATGGGTCTAGATATAATGGTGATGGCCCCTGGGTGGTACTCCTGTGAGGGAGAAAGAGGAGATTAGAGTGGAGGTGTGAGCTTGCAGTAAGATTACATTTTCCCTCTTTTTAATGGATAAGTGCTTCTTTTTTTTCTGTTTCACTCCCACTATTCTGCTTCTGTTTCACAGTGTTCCATCTCTCTCTCTGCCCTCCGTCACCACGCACACACACGCACACAAACCAAAAAGTGTACACATGTATGTACGTACACACACACACACACACACACACACACACACACACACAGTCTCTCTCCTCTCCCTCTGTCACCCTCTCCCTCCGTCCTCCCTCACTTGATCCTTACACCTACGTGCTACAGATGGTTTCATTTTATAAGAGATAAAACCACATTTGGTGGAACTGATTAAACAGAGGGAACAACATCCCCATCTGCCATTTATTCCAATCTGAAATTGCTTGGGCAGATGCTGACATCTTTGGAGATGATTGATTCACCCCGTCTGGCCAGAGAGGAGTGGAGAGCGGAGCTGGATCCTCCCCGGGGCAGCAGCTTCCTGCTGCCCTGCCATCGCTCCGCCACGGTGTCACCCCACCAGCGAAGGCGCCCCCAGTGCAGCCCCAAGCACCCCCCCACCACCAGCATCTCTTGTCTCCAGCAAGCTGCTGCAATCAGCACAGGGCCTGATTGGACTTGGGCAGGTGAGCGCAGTACACTTTAATCATGGGGCCAGTACATGCCAAATCATCCCCGCTGCATGTGTGTGACTGTGTGATGGCAGAGTGGGTGGGTGATCCATGTTTGCGACTTGTGAATACATTAATGTGTCGGCTCGCCCAAATTACAAATAAACATATTTTCTCACTTACCTCCATGTAGCCATGCGAATAGTTTGGGTTTCATTTGCTTTAATTTGAGATATCTGAGACTTTTGGTTCCACAGTGGAAAGAATTGTAATGTGTTTGTGCTCACGGTTTAAAAAAATTCGATTTAAACAAGAGCAGTGGAGGTATTTTTAGGATTCAATTCATTAAATCTTTAATGGTGGCGCTAGAGTAAAATTAAGGGGATCAACAAAGTTCTTCGAATTTGTCACGAAGACATGAACTCATGTAAAAAATCACAATCCATCCGATAGTTGAGGTGTTTCACCCAAAAAGAATGAGCAGAACCTGTGGGGGACATTACAGAAAAAGTCAGAGCGTAGGATGATCCTCTGGGGACCACAAAAAAGTCCCCCAAAAGATACAATTTATATAATAAGTTTAGACCTTAGTAGTCTTAAGAAACGAGGATGGACAGATTTTCAAAATCTTCAAATTCTTTACTACATTTATATTGGAGAGACATGACTGTAAATAAAAATGATGTAATTATACTTTAATGCTTCCATAACTTTCTGCATGTTTAGGATTTAAGGGAGAATCTCACAGCCCCAGTGAAGACCTCTCTCCATCAATCTCTAACTGATTAAAACCTGTATCATTACACTTAAACCTTCCTGACGTATTGTAAACTTTGATGATATAATCAAAGCACATCATCCTGTTTGTGAACTTTCCTGATGGTTCACAACATGAAGTGGTCTCTGCGCTCACTGCCTCTGAGGCCACGCGATGTAACAGCCGTAGGAAGAGGAGCACCAATGGGTCCTCGACGATTAGATATTCCTCTCAACCTTCATCCAATCAACATTTATAGTGTCCTGCCTGTGGAATTACGCTGCCCTCCACTAAATCGACTGCGCATCATCACTTGTAAACACTCAAGCATTTTAAGATGGAAAACTCTTCCTGCAAAAGTGCCATCAAAGGCAGCGGCGTGTGAGTCGAGAGTGTGTGAACAAATGCACATAGTCTCATAAAAACTGCTGAGCTGGGCTCTTCACTGCAATCAGGCGCCGGTCTCAGCTCATATACTTGTTTGATGATAACCGAAGATGGAGGGAGAGTGGTGGAGCTCTCCGAGGGACTGCAGCGATAATTTAGCTCGGGGAGTGGGTGTGAATCATTGTGAAGGTGCTGGGGTGGGGTGGAGTCTGTGTGTGTGTGTGTGTGTGGAGGGATGGTTGGGTGGGGGGGGGGGTTGGATGGATGAATCATTAGGGTGGGGGAAGGGGAATGAAGAGATGGAAAACAGGGTAGAGTCCCCCAGGGGACTTAGATCCATCAGACAGCACTGCTGTGGCCTCGACTGCGGCATCGACCCATAAGACAGCAGCCCAAACCCGTCCATCTTTCTTTCTCATCTCTCCCTCGCTTTTTCGCAAAGTGCCGCTCTTGCCGTTCCTCTATCGCCGTGATTCATAGTAGTCTCTCTCTCTTTCTCCCTCCTTCTATCATCAAGCATGTCATTCCACATCAGAGGCCTCATCTCTCCCTTCCCCGTGTCTCTCCTAAGCCTCTTGAAGTATGACTGGGCCTGAGAATAGCAAATGAATTCCAAATCTCAATGAATACTCTCACCCTCTCCTCTCTCCGCTGCCCTCCATCTCTCGCCTCAGGCTACTCATTCTACCTCTCCTCCCCTCTACCCTCCTCTCCTCCTCGTCCACCCCCTTCCACCCCACCCCACCCGTGGCAGAGCTCGAATGGGATTCAGAGCAAATTGCTCTCCCCTGGAAAAAGAAAAAGGACACAGAGCAACATAAAAGGATAAAAGTGAATTGTTTCTGTAAGCTGACTGCCATTTTGCATGACTGTGTGACATGACGAACAGCGCACGCTCCAAAACATAGCCCTAGACTGGCCTACTTCTCCCAGCGCAATAATCCATTACCGGCAACATCCGCACCTTTTCAAGAGTTACAGCTCCCCAAGGCTTTGACTTTGGACAGGCAGAGGTTAGAGGAAAACAACCTGAAAACAGCCTTATCTCCCAACACACGAATGTTTGTTAAGGCTCCCCATTATGTCTCCCCCTGAATTTGCATATTAATTGCGTTTTGGCTCCACTTGCCTCCTTTAAGGCTGATGTTTATAGGTGCTTTATTTCTTTGAGAAGACACAGACGTCCGCGGGGAGCTCACCTGCAACGGAGGACAAGAATTGAATTCCGCAGGAAATTGCTTTAACTTGAGTGTAATCGAATTTGCACCCACACACACCTTGACTGGAGGACCTGGAGGGCATGCATGCATGTGGATGTGCATGTGCATAAAAACACAGAAATCCGTGCACAACAAACTTATCAAACACAGAAGAAAAAATACCTTCTAAAACCACCTTAAGAAATTAATTCTTCTGCATAAGCAAACTCAGACGAATGTTGTTTTCCAGCTCTCTGGCTCCACCCAGTACCTCTCACATCTTACATATTGTTCCATCCCTTCCCCTGCTTGTTTCCCCCCTGTTCTTGTAAATTGTGTTTACTGCTTTGACATCAGGGTTTGGTTTGACAGCTTTCTCAACAAATGTTTAAAAAGATCTGAAAGTTTTAATGACTGGATTGAGGAGGGGATGAAGGAACAGCTGGAGATCTGTAATGTAGTGGCTATTCTTATAAAGGAGAGGTACTCTCAAGCTGTCTCATTTGAAATCAGGCGTCGCAGTTTTATTCATACTTAAGAATAACAGGTGATTGAGCATTCTCTCGCCCCTATCTCCAAAACAATGTGACCATATGGGACTTATTTGAATATGATGTACTGAATGGCACTCTATATATGTGATATCACATTATGCAGAGTGGGCCTATTTGTTATTTCCTAGATAATAGTTTCATTTCACAGATTATGACTCACATGGATTTTTTTTCCGCAAGCTTGGTTGCAGCGATAGAGGCCATTTAATGGGAAATAGCAGGCAGCGACTGTTTTAGCTGGAGAAGTCATTATTTTCGGTTATTATCCACAACCAATAACAATGTTAGTGATGATCTGTATTGAACATAGCTATTATATTCCTGGGACACAACAAAATTCCAGCACAAGAGACTTTGTTTTATGGTAATAGACCTTCATTCAACTGAAAATCTAATGTTCTGCACTCAGCCCATTGGAGTAACTCAGTTCCGGGGCATTGATTTCCTTTGTGTCGCAGATTGATCTGTGGCCTGTTGGATCTTAATATGTCACAGCCTCTGTGTAAAAGGGCCACAATAAAAAAAATGCTGCATGAACACGTAGTAGAATGGAACAGAGAAGAAAAGAAAAGGTGTACAGTGGATCTAACATCGTTTAAAAATATTCTGTTTAATACATGTTTTAGCACGTATCACATAGCACATAAATTCCAAATTAAGTAGATTCTAGAAAAAGCAAATGGCACTTTCATGTTTGGACTCTTGACATGATCATTAATGTGCCGCTATGCCACTGGGCCTAATGCCTCTGCCCTTTCCACTCCACTGTGAATAATTTGTGAGCAGTAGCCTGGGAGAAGACTGAGTCTCATTATGGATACCACTGCAGTGGACCACTCCCCACATCTCCCCATAGCAGCGTCGTGTCCTGTCATGCAGTGAACCACGGCCCCCAAAGGCAGATGCACACAAGCGTGCATGCATGTGCATGCACATATACACAGATTAAATCCCTCATCTTTTGATTGGGCCACTTACTGTAGCACCCATCTCTTAACATGGTTGTCTGAGTTCTCTGTCTCGTCCGGGCTGTGCAGACTGGGCGCAGACACCCGCCAGCATTTGTCTGAGAGAGAGAGCGATCAACGTCTCAGGTTTGGAGCTTTTTATCGATGAGGTGAGACAGACCCAGAAATGTACAGAGACCTTCCAGCCCAGAACATGTGATGCACAAGAGCCCCAGCGAGAGCATGCCTGTATGCGTGTGTCTGACTCTGCTTTGAGGAGGTTTCTATGTGATATGTGTGTATAATGTGTTCTAAGGGGTTTGGTAGGCGCACGATGGGACACATAGAGCTGCTCTCCCGCAGATGCAATTAGGCTAAATGGGATTATGCCTATCACATTTCAGACAGGCCGGCCCCAAAGCCACCTGGGGGAGAGGGTGATGGGTGGAAGAGGAGGAGGGGGAATGATGAAGAGGGATAGAGAAAAGGGGATAAAAAGGGGTGGAGAGGATGCAGACAGGGGAATGTGGTCTCTTAGAGACAGCATCCAGCGTAGTTGTAATGCAGAGTGTAGCAGAGCACACTGATCTTATTCTGGAGGAGAGAACATGTCTGGCTTCTTCATAGAGTATTGTAGAGGTTCAGAACATGACAACAGGACGTCTGAAACCATCCGACACATATCTGCCCCAGTACATAGTGGCATTAATGTGATGTCCTATCGTTAATCCCTGTGATATCAGGGTAAATGTCAGCATCAACAAAGAAAATGAGGAAGGGGGTGCTGACATTTTCACACTGGGTGATTCGACCCATATTAGAGGCACGCTGTTGGACTGTGTGGTCACTGGGTGAAGGACAGGACACAGATTAAGACGAAAGAGACCGGCTGGTCATCCACCAATTTATTTACAGGTACAGTATTTCTGTAATAATAATTATATAGTGTTTCTGAAGAATAAAGGCTATCTGATGAGATAGCAATGGTAAACTGTTAAATTGGGATATTTGATAATAATATTTATATATAGTATAATTATAATGATAATTATTATTATCATTATTATTAATAGAGCGCATACCTCTGCAAAGGCCCATCAAATTTAATCAAATCATAGATATCAGTTCTCTAAATATGCCTTATATTTTCATCAAGATCCCTGAATTATTCTGTTGGAAATTGGTTAGAATGTCAAAAACACAGTGTCTTGCAATGGTAAAGAAAGTGCAAGAAAAAGTACCTGTATCAGGGCCAAATGGCCACTATCAGAAGTGAAATGTCATGAGAATAGAGGTTAAAATTAAACATGTATAACTCCTCATAAAACACACACACACACACACACCTTGGACCTTGCTCACCTACATGCACCTCCTTGGCAGGCGCAGAGCAGGGCACAGTGGCGCCGTCCTCTCAGTCTCCCACGCTCGCTCTCACATTAATCAACAGGGATGTGGTGGTTCCCAGCTCACCTCACAGTCCCCTGGTGCCAGCTGTGTTTGGGACGGGCCTTGTTGGCCTGCCTGCCCCTAGTCACACACTGTCATTGTTTCTTTGGCCTTGTAAACACAGAGGCTGCTACAGCTGATCAAATCCAGGGTCACCTACGCTCAGGCTCACATGCACAGATGCATGCATGCACACGTAGACCTGTGCAAACACATATATATAGATGTATCCACGTTCTGACTGTGTGCACACACCGTATTTACAATCTCAGGACTCAAACATGCAAAAACATCTATCTCGTTACTCAAGGTAAAATGTGTAACTCACAAATACATCACAGTGATCAAACAGGGAAAACCAATTTTCCACCCTCTGTCAAACTACTTGCAGATAACGACAATAACTGCATCTCACATGCTGCTTCCCTCTGGGATGGAAGCTTCATGAAAAGACCATGTGAACATGCACAGTTCGAGCATACATTTGTCATCACGAGCAAATAACCGCCTGGGTGCAACTGGACATCTCTTAATGATGAGGAATTAAACGTTTGTGGTGGACCACTGAGAAAGATTACACAATGCTCCTGAACACGAGAGGGGGACTGAGACTGAGGGGGGTAACCTGGAGAGCTGTGATAGGATACGGCCCATTAATTATTGAATTTGCTGACGTTATGACAAATGGCGTTGTCCTAGCCCTCACTGGTGCCTGTGACTCTTACAAGGCCAGCTGGACAAAGTCTCATCATTTCTGCTGTTAAACCACATATGCAAGGTTTAAAATCTTTCTTTCAGGCTAAAAGGAGTTTCAGAAGTTAGATTAAGTAGCTGGCGTTAAGTACCTCTAAGATCTGGTCTGTCATGTTGTAGCTAAAACTGAAATCCTCAGTGCAGGTTTGCTGTTTTGGGAGTGAGAATAATTGAGTGAGGGTGCATGTTGATGAGACAGTAAGCAAGCCTGTGTGGGAGTCAGTTACACCTCAGTGTTTGGTATTTTTGCGATGTGAGGCCAGCAGAGAGAGAAAGGCACAAGTGTACTGTGTTTGCACTGTACGGTACGGCCTCCTGCTCCTGACGTGTATGTGGTCAACTGTGCCCTAAAGAGGCATCCACTATAAATTGTGGGCTGAGGCCCTGGGGGCTGTGGAGTATATACAAATTCAGCACATTCTCCCACCCATGCTGTGAACACAACATACTGTTTATGAAAAAGTAAATAATTTGTGTTTATACAAAACCTGAACATCATCTATTCACTGCTGCCCATATTCCACAAACACGGAACTTCCGGTTTGGGAATCTAATTTTGTTCCGTTCTCAGAATTTCAAAAATAAATTGGTTCAGAACACAAAAAGTCAGTTGGAACCCAAAACTAGTATTAATGATAATAATGATAACCAGTCGAAGGCTTTGTGCAAACATGACAACATCAGTCAGATCTTTCCAAAGAATAGAACAAGGAAGAAGGCATGCGAGAAATTGTTGGAAAAGAAGAGTGACACAGGTTATCCATTCGCCATCTTGCTTCTACAGCAATGCCCTCAGTTAAACCCACTTTTCACTGGTCAAACACCCACTAACACCTAGTAACATCTGTTTTTTGTCTGCAATGGGAATGATATAATTGTCATTCACTCTCTGGTCAAATGAATCTGCAGTAGATGTTTTCATCGGCTCTGATTGGCAGAGGCAGCTAGGTGAAAGAGCGGGTTTCCAGAACGTTAGTGATGTCGACCGTAGCCCAACGGGGGTAAAAAAGCAGACAGGAAAATTTCTCTACCGGCATTGGGGAAGGAGCCAATCACCACTGCATTTAAAAAAAACCTGCGAATACTCACTAATTTTGGTGTAAACGAGGCATTACTGACACATCCTTGATTGCAATGTTTGCACTCTAAACAGATGGAAACCAGGGTTGATTCACTGGGCAGCACCAAGGTTCCAAGAATTAGAGCTAATTCAGTGGTGAAGAATTACATGGGTTTGTGTCTTGGCATCTGACTGCATCTAACCTCCAAACACCTCCACTACACCCAGTGAGAAAAGGGGAGGAAGAAAATGTGTAAAACAAAGCAAGACAGAAACAGAAAGCAGGTGAGAGATAGTTATCAGAGAACTTGCTGCACTCCGCACTGAATACAAATAGTTTCTTGTTTTGTTTGTCTAAAATAAGCCCCATTACAGCTGTTAACCTTTTATAGCAGTGATGCATCACCTGAAGAAGAAAGAACACACACACACACACACACACACACACACACACACACACACACACACACACACACACTGTTCATCTTTATTACTACTTTTAATATCTTGCAAAAATGAGTCTCGGGTGGATTCTGCAGGGGCTAAAGTGCTACTAATTTAAATTACTGAACAACTGGGTACGGCATACTGAATAATGACTCCTTTTTATACGAGACAGTTAAGATTGACCAAACTGGAAGTAGAATAATGGCACTATTTATGAGTCAAACGTATGGTGAGAAGTCACAGAGGGCATTCTCGCTGTATCTGTCTCCTGCTGTGTTTGCCTGTCTCAGAACAGAGTGAATGTCTGTGAGGGAGCCCGGGGTCTGCAGGCCTTATTTCTTTGCTAGCTATACCCAGCCGTTAATGGCTATCCCTGTAGATACAGCCTGCTGCCAGCTGCTGCTCTGGCCCTTTTGAAAAAGAGGCTGGCAATTAGACCTTGCACTTAAAACAAGGTGAGTCAGGACCTTTTAATGGTGCACTATTCCTGCTCTCCCACACATGTGGCCGCTTAGATTTTCGCTGCGCCAGAGAACTCTGTGGCACTGAGGCATGGAGGTTACTACATCCGAACAAGTAAGGTGGTGGGTGGCATGGTAATGGTGCAAAATTGTCCTGCAGAAATAGCCATTTATGAAACTGCACGTGGTCCACATTTTGGTAGTTACGCTTTTTATTAGCAGTTTATTCTTTCAGCATCTCTGAACCAACTAGTGATTTAATATCTGTCCCTGTTTGAATGTTAAAGTGCAGTTTTTCTTGCCCCTGCTTAAATTTAAGACCATAAAATGATGCTCTGCTGGAGAACGCCATAGCTAACATTATATTTAAGGACTACAGGGCTAATGCTGCAGTGTGTTAGCTCTGTATTGGCTCCCTGGTGCTTTCTGTCTGGAGGGGGGGTGAGGTTAACGTTCCAATTCTGTCCTTCCTCTCATCTCAGACCTTGATAAGATGGAGGGGAAAGGCTGCCTGTGTTTAGACTGCTGCACCTTTTTTTCCTTGGACCTCACCCAGATAACCTTGAGTCTACGCTATGATGAGAAGAAACCGGTAAACACATTGACATGCGTGCTCTCTCTGTTTACCTCTCTCTCTCTTAAAGTGCACAAACATAGCCGCAGCATTGAGAAGCTGCATGGAAATGAGCATGGAAAGAAATTATTTGCTGTTGCACAAATAGAACAGTGTAGGCTGCGATAAGTGGGCTAATATGCCTGCTATTTTCTGCTGATTAAAAAAAAAGAAAATATGAGTGTAGAAACTCACATCTTCCTGTTTTCATCTGTCGATAATTTCCTCTCTTGTGTGACGGCAAATATATATTTCCACTAGAATATTTTTAAACATGAGAGGGATTTCAGGGAGTGGCACTGAGGGGGAAAAAAAAAAAGAGGACGATGTTGTCTCAGTGAAAGCGACGCGTCTGCCAGGTCCTCGGACCAGACTGGAGAGATTCACAGTCGTCCGTACACAGACGTCTCACACAGACGTCTCACACAGACGTAAAGGCCATTGGACTGGTGCAGTCAGAGTGCCATCTGAGGAGGGGCTCTACACCGATGATAAATGACAGCTTTCAACCTGGCCAATCTAAATAGATTATCTTGGCTGCATCCTCCCCCGACCAGGTGCCAGTGTGTAAAATGGACTGACTATGTAAAAACCATACAGTATCTTGCTTTATGCTGCCTATTCATGGCAACATGAACACGGGAAACGGGAGCCATGGTTTCTTTATTTTTCTATTTACTGATTTTAGTCTTAACGGACATGACAACCTATTATATCACCACTAAATGAATGTCAGTACATTTTTAGCAGTGGTAACTCAGTATGTTCACCGCTGCCGGGTCAAAAAGAATCTCCAGTGTGCAGGTAATGTTGAGGTGTACCTACATTAACATGAGTGCACATGGCGGCATACTGTGCACGTGTGTGTGTGTCTGTGATGAGCTCTGTGTCTTTTGTTCTCCAAGAGATAAAGAGCATCCAGTGCTCAGTAACAAACACATAAATATGCATAATCTGTTCTGGTTGGGCGAATCTGAGGAACTGTCAAGCATCAAATGTAAAGGTCATGCTTTGCTCGCTGTAAGGGGAAAATCCTGGAGACCATGGTTAGGGCACTATTTGAATAAACTATGCAAGGATTTACAAGGGGTAACCTTCAGGGGTAAACACGCCCCCTTCCCTCACTGGGGAATAGCTACCATTATGAATGCGTTCCATAACCAACTTCACCATAACGGATCAGAGTATAGATGTCGCACAAGATAAATAATCGTCTGGTGAGCACCAGTTCACTTGTTAAATGCAGATGTTGTGCTTTTAGGTTAATGTGTCAGGTTTTACCCAGACAACACAAATGTGTCTATCACAAATTTGATCCTGTCTCTATTCATACATATCGCTCTTTCCACTATTTTCTGATTGTTTATTAATCAGATGTATTACTGCAGTAAATATTATTGTGTATGGAGACAGTGTGCACAATGGATTACCTTTTGAATTTTGAACAAAGTGCCCCCACTTCAACCCCCACCCCTCTCCATGTAGCATGACAGCCAGGCGGAGTGTGGCAGGTGGAGTGGTCTTTCAGGCAGAGGTAAGGGTGACCTTGCCACTTCCTCTGTAGGACTGGTTTGGTTGGTAATAACAGCGCCAGGTTCCAGAAATGTGCTACAGCTCTATAGACAGGCCTGGCGAACAGAGGGCCAGTCCCAGCCCCAGCCTCGTGCCCAGCCCCATGGCAGCAGATGCCACATGGCGGCCCCAGAGCCTTCAGCCGGCGAGCAGACGTAGGCGAGCGCCAGCCGGGTCACCGCAGCCCATGTCCATGTCATGCACAGAGAAGGCCTTCTCAGCAGGCAGGCAGGCAGCATGCCGTCCTCTCCTGTCCCCCCCTCTCTCGGAGGCCGAGTGTAACAGCTCGTTTGCACGTGCTTTGTGTAGATTAAAGCAAAAGGCTGTCAGGGATAATTAAAAGTAATAGAGCTTTGCGCCTTTTGGATTAGTGTCCTAGACAGTGATACTACTGTCTCTGCTAGTGTGCCTATTTATGTTTCCTGTATGTGTGACTATAGGCGCACTCACAGATGTGTACGTAAAGCATGTGTATATGTTGTTTTTTAAATTATTCCTCACACAACAAACTGATGTGATACACAATGTTGAAAATTAATGATAATCAGTGTTATCTTAACCTTGTGTGTGTGTGTGTGTGCCTGGAAGACAATAAGACAACAAAGTCCTCTCATCCCATTAAGTCTGTTCTTCCATCACCCAAATGGTTTGCTCGGGCAAAGTTAATTGTGGCTGTGTAGTAACCCACGTAAAATGCAAAACAAAGACGAATTAATTGATATACAGAGGACATGTGAAAAACATGATGCATAATTGATGTGGTTTTGTTCGGTCATTTCAACCATCAATCTCTCAACCACCTCTTTTGTTTACTCTCTATAAATAGCTGTTTTGTTGATTACATCGGTCATGAGAACTATCATTCTGTTTCCTGGAAACTGTATATTGTCAAAGTTTAAGCTTTGCATTTTCAAATTTGGACACTGTTAAGGAAATTTGCTAAAGTATTAAGACTAATAAACTGGCAAAGTAATAAAAAAAGAGTAAAAATATTTTAACCAGATTGAGATGTGAAGAAATTATAGTTTTTCTTACAGTCCCTGATTTTGGCACAAACAAGGCTATATTGTTTTTTTGTGATTCTGAGTATTCATTTGCAGTAAGAAAATTCTCATGACACGATTTAAGTGGTTCTTAAAAAAAACACGCGCTTAACCTAGATGTTAAACTTTTCTGGGCAGAATAGGTCGGAACATTTGTATTTAATAATTACTTTGAGTAAACCAGAAGGAGGGAATACAAGGAAGAAGTTTTGACCATTCATTTAGCAGCAACATTTAGAAATACTGTGCATGCACATGTGGAAATGGGCATACAGCACTTTATGAATCCACTGATATTTATCTCAGATATGTGCCTGTGACTGCTTCATTTAGCATCAACAGTTATTAGGAGGTTCCACTCAAATTCGACATCATTCAACAACATGATATTTTTTCCTAGAACATGGAATTTTTTCCTAGAATCTTCTTAATGACTAAGGAAATGTATTTCTGGATTGAGGAAAGAGACTTTCTAGCCTAATTCAATAATGTGTGAACTGTGTATAGGTCTCAATCCAGATTAGAGCCAGGAATTTTTCTTGAACATGCTCTCACTGATCACAAAAGTATGTAGGAGGATGAAATGTTAAGTATGATGAAATTAGAGGGGACAAAATGACTATGTTGACTCGGTACAGTAATAGCATGATGAATTATGGCACATTTCCTTCAGGGGACATTGCTTGAGGAAATGTTGTAAAACACCCATGGGAACCGGCAGTCATCAATCACACATGGTGTGGCTGGGGGTGTTGTGGTGGCCCTGAGGACTTTGGTCTGCACAGCAGCCAGTAATCTAAATGGTGACACCGAGCTCCAAGGCCCCTATGGGGCTGCCCGCTCTGTCGCCTGCAAAGAAAACAGATCAGGGGAGAGGGATCAAGGTTTGTTTTCTCCCTTTTCTAGGTCATTATTTATTATGTGAAATATCAACGTCCTTGGCTGCTGCATGGGATCGTCTTCCCCCCCAATTGACAGATCTCATTATAAGATAAACGTGACAAAGATAGCTCATAATGCTTCAGAGAAATGTAACACCATTAGCGGGTCATTGTCATCGTTCTAATGTGTCCTTTTAAGCCGCTTAGTGAACTGGTGCTAAAGTGTGATACAGGGATTAACCTATCAGAGAGTTGCTGCGGAGGAGTTTAGCCGCCATTGATGGAAATTTTTGGACGTGTGGTGATATCTTCCCAGGCGCTACACTGAGTCGTGGTGGAGCCTGATTCCTAAACACAGAGAGGTTTCTGGGATACGGGGGAGGATGTCTGGAGGGTATAGGCATGCAGGGCTGGGACTGGGGTGTGTTTAGTATATGAATTCCTTCGTGTTGCAGTGAAGGAAATGTTCTGCATCACAACATACAGATGTATATTTTTTTCACTTACGTGCCTGGTAATTATTTTTGCCATTTATTTTTGTACATTACCCAGCTCAGATTACTTATAGTGATACTGCAACAATTATCTTCATTACAGAGGCAGAGCAAGCGCTGGTAGTTGCGCCACAAACAACATAAATCTTCATCCATTGGCAAACTACATCTCATTTCTAGGACGACCCTCTGTTAAAGAATGTGCTTTTAATGAGTTGACAGAACTGATATAGTGAAGTTGAATGTCTGCCAGGGGGAATTAATGAGTGAATTTCATATTTGAGTTGTGGAAATGGCATGAAAATGTGAATGACAGCAAATGCTTCCAGGGTTAAATAGTAATTTATGAGGCCATTGTTTAATTGTGACGTACAGTAGAACCATCTGCAGTCATCAGAGGATGCATCGTTATTGTTCAGCCATTCATTGTGCTTTTGGTTGACTGTTAGCTGACACACTTTCACTGATCAGTCTCACGACCTCATCAATCATTCTATTAGCTCTCTGCATCGCATTAACATCATATTAAAGTTAGCGAGCAACACAATAGATGTTAGTGATGATACAACACACACACTAGCTTGTGTGTTGCCATACACAAACGCACACTTGACAAATATGCTGAGAAGTTGATTTGTCTTTTGTGTTAAGCTCAACTAACTTCGAGGTGGAAATGTGTTTTCATCCAGAAGCCTTAACACAGCGTGTCAAAGGGTGATCAGAAAAGGGCAAATTTCAGAAAGACTAATTGAAAATGATGCTGTGTACTTACTGTACACTGCGTGACATATTCCAGTCAAGTTTAATGGTGTGACGATATTTTTAGCCAGGCTTCACTATTGTGATTTCCAATTTCATGGCTCAGCAGGAATTATCAAAGCTTTTTTGATTACATTTTCATATGACCTTGATCTCAAAGGGTAGAGCAATCAATACAATAGCCATTAGCATCCTGGTAATTGTTAGTGAAATAGTAATCATTTCTCGGGCCCCAGAATCTCCTTTAGCTTCTTATTTATTTATTGGGCATATGGAGGGAGAACGGGGCCGCTAGCCGAGATGGATGTGATGAATAGAGCCCTGAGATGCAAATTAAAATGTTTGTAATTAAACCCACTGATCATAATGGCTTTCTTGCTGCAGTCCTGCTGGTTCTGGTTGCAACAGTAACAGAAATATTAAATCTTTAAACATAAGGCCTGCACTTTTAAGAATGTATTTAACCTTTATTTTCCGTATTTGTCTAAGATTGTGTATGTTCACTTTGCAGGTTGGTAGCTTGTTTGGCACACAGAGCCATGTTGTTTACGTACGGACATAAGACAACATGTAATCCAACAATGTACCAAATCACAACGCAGTAGTCAGGGTAATGGCACTATTTATTCAGCTTTGTTAGGAGAAGAGGTCACGTGATCAGGGGATAGTAATTATAGCATACGCTTAATTACATTAGCAACCTCCTGTCTTTTCATATTATCTCTGACGCAAAAAAACACAGAGAGATTTGATTATGTTAATAAGAAGCGTTTTATACATGGTAATGGAGGCCTAGTTCAAAGCCATTAGTGCTATGAGGAATATCCATTTGAGTGTCGGAGCTCTCGAACGCAGCTCGGCTCAAAGTGCACATTGTTTAATGGTATTGATCAACGGTCTAGCGAGCTCCGGGGCTTTTGCTCATTACTGTGTCTTTTTCATGCTTTCTTGGGTAATGATGCCCACGCAGCAATTACTGCCACAGCCATTTAGATGATCTAAGAGAGGAATCATAACCATAAAAAGATGGAAGAGAAACAGAAGAGAAAAGAGTCATTTGTCATTAAATGGCAGGAAAATAAGAAGCATATTGAGGAGGAATATATCAAAATTTCAAGTGCACTGGTTTCAGAAAAATTTTCACGAACTAGCATCAAACTCTTAAAGCTGAATTTAGTGTTGAGCCCTCAAATCCTGCTTCTCAAAGAGCAAGACAAGATATGGTTTCAATACATGTGAGTTGTTTTGAATGTAATTGAATGTTTTTTTTCAATTATTGTTTTTAGTGGACTGATTTAATATGCTTTGTGTGTTAAATTCACTGTCGAACAGCAGTTTAACAAGACAATCTTCATTCTTTACTTGCTAGCTTTTTCAGACATTTTCAACCTTTGGGCATTTCCAGTTAATTGACAGGAAGTGTGACATGGCAGAGAGAGAGGGAAAGAGAGAGGAGAAGACATGCAGCAAAGGGCTGGGTCGGAACTGAAATTGCGACCACTGCAGAAGGACCCAAGCTACCGTAAACGCCGGTGCCTGTGCCACCAGGTAAGCTAGGGTTACCCTAACCCTAACCCCTAACACCCTGAGAAATTCATATACTAATCCTACTAAAATTCCTTTGGCTTGTTTTTGCTCAACAGAAACAGATGTACCCTTCTCTCTGTACTCTGCGTTCATTTGTCCGTATTCATGCACGTTTTCTGAATATGGATGAAACTGACCAAATGGACCAGTACCACCAGAAATCAGGGGGGCAGTGTAGCCAATTGTTCAATTAAGACAACCAGAAGACACAAGGAAGACATTTCAACAATGTATGACTCTGCATGAAAGCATGTGGGCAGTGATGGTTACATCCTTGTCATATGTAAAGGCAGCATAAATGAGCCTTTAGGGGTATTTAAAGTTGAATGTTGAATACAATTAAAGTGTATTATTAATAATGAATTTGGTAATATAAAATACCAGTTAATTATTAATATATATTAAGAAATATTTTTGGCTCATCTGAACAGATTCAAAGCTTGGTCAGATTCGGAATCAGCCTGGCTCCTCTCTGTTAGCCTCTGCCTGTCTGTCTTGTTTTCCCTGTCTGTCTCCCCTCCCCTCCACCCTTTTCCCATCTCTCCCTATCAATGAGGCGGCAGACATCCAGACCTGCTCAGTCAACTGCTTCAAGATTTATTCTTTGTAACAAATCTGCAACAGCTGGAGAGCCGGGGAATGCATGTAAACTTTGTGTGTGTAATTTGGTGACAAGTCAGGCTTAATCAAGCTCCCAGTGGCTGGATGAGAGGAGCGCAGGGGAGCGGCATATGGGGAGCTGAGTGGTGAACAGGCAGTGGGCAGGGAGGGAGATACAGAGCTCTGTTCATGTGCATTAACATGCTGTACAGTAGCTGTCAGCACAGACAGCCAGCAGTCAGCCAGCTCCATTTCTGGACTATAGAGACAAGTAGACAGGTACTGCTTAGATGTATTTATATCAAAATGTATTTTATGAAGAGTTCAATATTTCTTTGTTACACCTCATAAAGGTATGAATCTGCTTATTTTATGTAGATTTTTATTTCCCGTGTTGATGGATCAGCTGCTGAGGGTGCAGACTTTTAACCTCGGACAGCCTCATTATTTTTTAGCGAGATGACAGCGCATACTATAAGACTGGACTTGCAGAGTTTTTGTTAGTACAGGTCAGTTGGAAACTTTCAAAGTTGAACCAGAGGCTGTGTTTTCAATCTAGATACGGCTGATCAAATCTGGCTATTACAGGTCTGGCTAGAAAAATGTCAATCCCTCAAATCTTTCTGCATTTGTCTAAAATAAAAATAGAGGAGTCAATCTTGCACCATTATCATTATAAGTAACTAAGGGGAGTGGGTCTTGATAAACTCTAATTTATCTGTAAACAATTGTGCTTTTTTGTTTTCTTCCTGAAAATATTTTACAGATTGTATTATAATATGAATGTGTTTTGTCAGGGATCAGTTTGGGGCCATCCCATCGTCCAGATGAGACAGAGCAGCGTCATGATTTGACCCGACACAACGTATATGGAAGCCATTGGAGATGTCCTTGCTGCTGGTGTGTTGCACGAGTGACACAATAACACACTCTCTCTCTTACTGTCACAAACACACACACATGCCCGCACAATGACCAGAGGCCCCAGAATTGGGCCACTCAGGGGGCTTAGTGTTAATGACAGGGTGAACCATATACAGCTGGTCCCAGCTGCCCCATGCAGCTGCAGCACAGGGGCAGGAAAGAGAAAAGAAAGAGGAAAAGGAAAAATATTTGAAAAACAAGTGTAAAAATGAATGTAATAGATATGAAATAGAAATGTAGTGGAACAACAAATGCACAAGAATATATGCATTTGACGTTGCAAGTGCAGGCAGCAGATTGACATTTTTTTTGTGTGTTAAGGTATTGGACACGGTTGGGGACTGTCAACATAATATGAGAAGGTCAGAGCAGTATGGCAGGAACAATAAGAGACAGGAAGAATAACATGGAATAAATAACAGTGCGTCATATAGAGACCTTGGTCCATATTTAAAAAATCCATCCCCAGCATTTCTGTGCCGTCTCATCAGCCGACCTGTTTACATGTCTTCACAGTGTGTCAGTTGAAAGGAGCTATTGTGAACCTCCCATGGTTCAAGGCATTTCATTAGGCACTGCATTTGCTCTACCCTTGGAGTTGTTATTTTCAATAGGGCTACCTTTGGTTGTATTCTGTACAGTATGTAGAAAATGGTGGTCACCATGGTTACACAATTAAATGAAATGAGACCTTTGGCTGTGGCTGATTGTTAGAAAGAAAGACTGTATTACATTCGTTATTAACTTCGGCCACAAGAAAGGCGATTCAGAAAGTGTGAATCCTCGATGCATATGTATGAAAACACAATTGAACTTTTTTTTAATACAAGTAAGACTGAAATCAGGGGAGAACGGGGATGGCATAAAGCAGGTTGGATTATGTGAATATGGTGTGTGAGGTTGGGCGAATGTGCGTGTGTTTTGTCATGACGCATTTTAGTTTCTCCTCAGGAACACATGGCAAGGTATTTACCAAGCCATCTGCTAAAGTTGCCTGGCTGAAGCGCGCTGACGTCCAGTTGCTAAGGAAATGGATGCTTTTCAAAGGGGCCAGCCACTGTTGCACACCTGTCAGTGTAAAAGGACCCAGTCTCTCCCTCGCTCTCTGCCTCTTTCTTCATCTCTTTATGCTTGTGCATCTGAAGCTCATCAGTCACATACTGTGGTCACACGTGACAAGTGTTCCTACCTCAAAGAAAATCACTGCTATTTTGCTTTTTTGTGATTTACTGCACTTATCCCTATGTTTGCATGGATTGTATATTTTAAGAGCAGATACTACTGTTGGTACTGCACATTTTTCGCTTTAAAATACACACACAAAAAAAAAAGGAATTAAAAAAACGGCCTGATAAGTGAGCTGACATGGAACAGCACTGTGCAAAGCATGACAAATACTGGCTGAGGAGTGAATGTGAAACAGGAACGTTGTGCACTTCAGCACAGTTGGGGCACGTCAACGAGCAGGTGGTTATGATTGCTTTAGTGTCACAGTCGTGCGGCCTGCGGCTACACACTTTTTCCCAGAAGAAGTTAATGCAGTTGGAGGAGTGTGTCCAGGGCTTGTGATGAGTTTCAGAGAACGCGGCTGCGGGGCAGGGCACAACCTTCGTAGGGAAGCTTTGTCATCTCGGGCCTGAGCGCCACGTCCCTGTCTGGCTGACACCTATAAAGGTCACCACAGGGGCAGATTTCATAAATCAACAAGGTAACTTGGGACACTGTGTCTTTTTGGTCCCAATTCCACTGTCCTGCTTGGGCCTTGCCCTAGATTTAGGAGAAGAAATGATATCATTCGAGATGGAGCGATCCAACATAAATGAAAGTTTTGAAATATGCCTCTCCGTGAAAGCTGCAGAGAGATGTGATCTAGCGGAGAGCTTTATGAGTTACAGGTTTCACTGCTGTGAACGCTGCTTGTGTAAAGTATTTCCTCGGAATTTAGTGCACATATTTTATACGCGTATAAAACAGTAGAACCATTGCCTTCTTCTATTAAGTGAAGAAATAGCTGCAGTGACAGAAAGCCTACATATGACTTTGATATTTACAAACATCTATATCATCTAATCTAATTTATTATCTTACTCAACCTTGCTAGCTTTACTCTATATACTATATATATATGATTTGGCTACATACACTGAATTTTGGAGGGCAGGGTCAGATTATTTGCGTTGCATTTATACTGAGCATCAATATTTGTATTTGCACCATATCCTGAGCATCATACTTCCATTAGTGAAATCTTAATATGGATCTCAGAAAGAAAATTGTCCTTGCTGCTCTCGTCACCATGTGAACTTCCTCCTTTCTGCTCGCCACTGAACAAAAGAGCCTTGGTTGGAGAAGAAACATCTTCATTTCCCTCACGGAATACATTAGGCCTGTAAGTGGGTTTGGTTATTGCCGATGCTGCCGTTTGCGTTGGGCACCTGGGATTCTCCAGACCTGTTTGATGTGGCCCTTTTCAAGCACTCTGATCATCCTGTTAAATTGCAGCTAATGGACAGGGCCTGCCACTCGGAGAGGCCCAGACAACAGGGGGACAATTTAGTGACACGCACACACACCTGTCCTTTGTAGTTGAGCGATACATTGTGTGCACAGGCGCATTAGTCTCCGCGGTGCTCGTACAGGCACTTTGTGAGCTGCAGTGTAGCCAGAGCTGCCATTTAGGCCTGAATAACCCCAGGTGCCATTACCTTGTGTACCTGAGAGCCCCCCCACACACACTCTGACCAAACAATACACGGACAGTGGGAGTGGAGGGTGCTTGTACGTATGCACGTGTGTGTGTGTGTTGTATATATATTGTGTGATGTGATGTGTTTGTGTCTCACTAAGGGGTAGGGCTGATGCATAGCTGCACCTGTCCCTTCAATGGAATCACCTCATTGGAAAATAATAGATGGGCGGGGGTGCCATTCTGGACAAAGGCCATATATTCTTCATAAATGTCCTTTATTCCCTAGTTTACTGTAATATTTCCCCATTTCTATTTAAGAATCAGTGAATTGTCATTATTGGTTAATTTAGTTTCTTCTGTTTTATTGAGACCATAACACATTAAAATATTTAAAATAGTTTCAATAGTTTTTCCTTTGGGCAGTTCTGTGGTTTTGCGGTTTGGTGGTTAGCCTTGGCCTCTTCATGGAGTCTGCAATGTGCTGGCTAGTCTGTCCAGGGTGTTGAAATTGTTGAAAACTATCATTTTACGCTTAAGACTAAAACCGAGAAATGGTTTTATATATTCATTCTGCAGTTTGCAGAGTAACGCACCCGTGACATTTCTCCAAATTTGCGAAACCTCCAACTGATCAGAAACTCTCTGTTCCCGATCTGCCGCAGTCTTTTTTAAATAAAGCAGAAATAACACAATAAACTCCCAAACAACAAGCAATGAGAACAATGAAAAACAAAATCAAGGCCCGAGTAAGGAAACGCCACTGCTCACCGCAGGCTACTTTTCTGAAGTGTGCTGGAACAAAATAACATGAGCAGGTAACTGAGCAGAACCTTTGAGAAATGTCCGAGGCTTGGCTCCAAACCAGGCCCATATTGAATGGCACCTAACAGTTTTAAATCAAGTCTGTGTGCCCAGCATCTGATGTGGGAGGGACTGGGAAAGGCTTTCTGTGAGCGCACCGGGAGATTTTTATATTTCAACTTAGTGTGTGCGTGTGTGTGTGTGTGTGTGCGTGTTTGTGTTTGTGTGGACAATGACAGTATCTGTTGTGCCAGAGGAACTGATGAGCAGGTGGTCTGAGTGGGATTCAGCATACTCTCTCTCCCTCCTATTCACACTCATCCCTCTCTGCTTCTGTATTTGTGCGTGTATCTGTCTGTCTCTCGGGCAGCCTCACTCTCTTCCACTTTTTCTTGTTTAATTTAATGATTTTGTTTGTTGTTCGAGCTTCGTCGTTCCGTGTTCTGCTCACGGCCCGGCGGAAGGTAACGCAACTTACTTTGGAATACAACTAGTACTACAAAAGCAAATGTGATATGATTGGTTCAGAAGTGTGGAATAATGAAGTGGAGTAAAGGAGATCTATAGGAGAGTAAACTCTGTGGACATGACATGTAATATAGGAGTTTTGACACCTGTGCTGGGATGTATCTTTGATGTTGTGATGAATAAATCATTACAGGAACTCTCCTCTTCCATTTCAAAGGCAGTGCAATGTTACATGACTCAGAGGACTCTGGACAATACCCCCTGCTACACACACACACACACTCACACACACATGCATAGTTTACATACCATCACTAACCAGATGTCTGTCTATTGATTGCTCCAGTGACATGGTCTAGTGGTGTTCTAGTTAGCTGATGTGAACACACTTACCTTCCACACACACAGACACACACACACACACACACATGCACACACACTTGAGCAGCTCAGGATAATACACTGTATGGTGTGCCTTGCACCATCGTTCATGCTAGGCTCTAATATGACCCATATGTTCCTGGTGCTTTGTTGACCAGTTTGGACAGTGACACAGTGTTGAGTGTCGGCTCCATTCAGAGGATCAGGTTGTAGTTCAACATTTGCAGCCTCACAGGGACGAGGTATCCCATGTCTTCCATCCTCTGACTCTGGATCGTGCCACAAATTCAACAAGTACAGTTTTAATATTGAACTTGGAAAACAATTCAAAATGTTTTGCATGGTTTTGCATCCAAGGTCTTTACCCGCTGGGGACATTTTGTTCATTTTCAAACTATTGTTATACTTTCACACAGAAGTTTGTATGGCACATTTCAACAACAAGGAAATTCAAAGTGCCTTACATAAAAAAATAATAGGCATCATGAAAAAATTTAATAATACTGTGCCTTAGTGGAAAATACAACAGAATTTCAATTGAAAAAAATAACATAGCTGAACATAGTTCTGTCAAAAAGCTGCAAAACTTATATTTTCCAATACAGCTGTACGGTTTGTCTACAGCCTTGGGCCAGAGTCGGAGTGGACTCTGGTCAGGTCACCAGTCCATCACAGGACTGACACATAGAGACAAACAACAATTCATGTTCACATTCAAAAACTCCACATTCTAATGACTGATAAAGAAATACTTAAAGTTAATCATGACAATAATCCTTGAATGAATCAATAATGAAAAAAACTGTCAGTTCAGCCCCTAATTCAATGTTATTCTGTTTTACTATGTTAAAAGTCTCAAGAGCAGTTGTGTATTTGTGCTTCGTGTTGTTTATGTTTGTAGTTGTGGTTATAAACGCTGTGTAGAAAAGTGAAGGCACCCGATAAACTGAATATGGGACATGTTGTGGCCATGCCGTGTCGCCACCGATGACTGAGCAAGATGTGAGCTGAGTAACATTGACGGTTAATGACTGATGTGTCATGAATTATGAATAAGGGCAGTGAGCGTTCTGCTGGCCCGTGACAAACAATCCTACAGGAACATTTTAGTGAGAGGTTGTCTCTCCCATTGGGTGTGTGTGTGTGGATTTGAAAAAGATTTCTGCTGTGCGTTCACAGTAGCGGGCCGTTTTTCATTTCCCTCTGTATCACATCGACTTGCATCAGCCTAGGGCACGAAAAAATGCCAGCCAGTTTTAAATATGCAAATATTTCAGGAATTAGGGGGTTGATTTGAATAATGATGTGAAACGAAGAGCTCGTTTTTACTGGAGAGGAAGAGACATGGTTACTGTGGTCCACTGTTATTTCTCATTAGCCACAGCACATCAAACCTGCACTTACCATATTTGTGTGTGTGTGTGTGTGTGTGTGTGTGTGTGTGTGTAGTACGAACCTTCAGTCTTCCTCCAT
This sequence comes from Paralichthys olivaceus, assembly GCF_024713975.1. Lineage (NCBI taxonomy): Eukaryota > Metazoa > Chordata > Actinopteri > Pleuronectiformes > Paralichthyidae > Paralichthys > Paralichthys olivaceus. The sequence goes on along the minus strand of NC_091104.1, from coordinate 13,785,312 downwards.
GACTCTTTAATTAAGGAGTATTTTTCTGCATTTTTTGTCAGCTTCTTTATTAATTATGGCTCCACAACTTAAACCTCCAAACCAAGAGAAGAGACAGAAATCACAGACTTGACTGTGGATGCACAAATTCATCAGAAACATTATAACTTTTTGTTTTATCTCCGGCTTTAATCTCACATAAAAGTCTGCCACTGTTGCACCGTTTCATCATTTCTGCCTCTACGCTCTCAGCAGATATTTAATTGAAAGCTTCAGTCAGATGAATTTGTAAATAATACTTTTTAATGGAACTAGAAAGTGTGAGGGAATTCATCATTTGTGTTTTTTATACATGACAGTAATCTGCTGATAATTTCCATCAGGGCTGTGTGTACTTGTTAGTATTTATTGGATGTTTGGTTAAGTCATAAAACACAGATCAATAAAGGGTGCACTTAAGGAGATGAGATAAAGGATTTATTTTTATTGGTATTGATCATGAAGTGTGGCAGACAGAGGTGATGGTGGTGGTGGGGGGGTTGTTTTAGCATAAATGCTTATTAGAAAAGAGGATGAAAAGGCTGATTTTATCTTAATTAAATTTTGTGGCAGTTTTAACAACCAAACATAATAAATACAAAGACACTTTTCATTTAAATCTGTTGTATAAAAATTTAATGAAATGTAAAGAGTGATGTTTTGATGTTACTTGTTTAAGAATTAGGGCGGACAAACATTGTGATTGTGAATACATACAATTAATATAAAAGAAATACAGAGAAATCATTTTGTGATTTTTTTTTTTTTTTTTGTTCTTTATCAAACAAGCACGTTCCTGTACATCTGCACAATGTGATTTGTAGGCCAGGGCATCTCTGTAGCACCACAATGCTTCATTTATAATGGCATGATATGACACATTTGACCTTCACCAAAAGAAAATAGCTGATCTGTTGGATTAATGGTTCAGCCTTAATAAGAATTTATATGGCACTATCATATAATATGAGGGTGATGTATGTCAAATGTACCTTCAAATGTATAACTGTGTTCGTGAATGTCATATGGTTTGTGTGTGTGTTAAACATGACGATGAGTCAGAATGAAGCACCAGCACGACAACAACAATGTTTAGCGTTTTTCAGTTTGTCCTCTTGCTGGTCCTACACATGAGAGTGTGTCTGTATTTGTAACCATCGTGAGAATTGATTTGTGAGTGGATGTTGTCCATTGACCAGCACACAGCAAGCTATGCCTTGGCAGGAGTAGGATGCTACAAGGGCTATAGTCCCTCATCCTCTTAACCAGTCACCCACTCACTCACTCACTCACTCACTCACTCACTCACTCACTCACTCACTCACTCACTCACTAACTCATGCATCCATCCATCCATCCATCCATCCAGAGAGGCAGTACACAGCTGCCTGAGCCGGCCTCCATTATCTAGTGCTATCTATTGATTCACCCTGAGGGATATTTCCTCTTTGGCATGAACACACACCAGCACACTAACACCCTTTTACCTTCCATACACACACACACACACACACACACACATTAACTGACACGTGCACTCCTTCACACATATATGCAAAGATGCAACGCACATTTGCACCGCCCTGCTCTGTGATCAATAGCCACATATCTGGGACCCTTTTTTCATTTTCTTATATATTTTTTTGATTTCATGGCCTCCTCCTCTCATATTGGGGAGGTACCCCCCCCCCCAATCACCCCGCTGGGTGCTGCTGTGCCGTTTTGTTTTCTCTAATTATAGAGCATGGCAACGGGCAAGGACCCAGAAAGAATATTTCTGATGTTATAATTACTTTGGCAGCTTGCAAAATGAATCAGATAGTGTCGATAGGATTAACAAATGGCTTGCGTTTAAATTTTGTCTCTTAGGTCTGTTTACTTCTAAAAACTGCCTTTCAAATCAAGTTCATTTTGCTGAAGAAGTGTGAGGATGACGTCCGAAGCTCATGTCCAGTCAGTTTGTAAGTGTTTGATGAAAAAGGTAATTTAAGATTCTGTATTTAAACACTGCATCATACAGAAACAAATAGACAAAAACATTAAACAACATATTGTTTATGTATGTATGGACAACCCTGGCGGTTAATCAGTGAGAGTACACAAACAAACGAGCAGATACAGTATGAGCAAGTGTAAACTCCAGATGATCATACGATAAATGTATTGGTCCTGTAAACCTGCTCTTCGGTATTATTGCCAGTAAATAATGCATGAGCCCCAGCCTTTGTTTATAGTAAGATGTAATGCATAGTCTTAGCTCTCATGCCAAGAAAAGCCTCTCGATACAGCATCGCCTCTCCATCCTCTCTTCCATCCTCTCTTTCCTCCTCTCTTCCCTCCTCAGTTCCTCTTACTGAACGTCTTCCGTATTCTGTTTCTCTCATTTCTCTCATTTCTCTGGCAGTGAGCTAAACAAAGCTTTGAGAGCCCGGAGAGAAAAAAATAAAAAACTTAATGAATTATAACAGCCATTAATCTCTGATGGAAAACATCTTTTCATATGAAAATCTCCAGGTTGATCTCCCAATCCCACCACATTGTCAATCTGCAATATGAAGGCCCCTAGAGGGAAAGGCTCTGTAATCTGCTCTTAATCTGTGTCCCTCCCCTCGCACATCCTCAACAGCAGCTGTTTAGTGCGCTCCGCTTGTTTTCATCACTATGGATTGTCTTTGAATATCACTCTAATATTTAAAGTGTCTCTCTGGAGATTGTCTCCAGAGATGATAGGACGATCATTTAGGGCTATTGTACAGAAGGAATGTGTACTTGGCCAGCCTGTATCTAATTTGGAAATTATAGTGATTACGAGCTAAATATAAAAACCCGGGATTTTGAGGCTGTAAGAGGCCTGCAGCGAAGGCTTACTGTATTGTTTGCCAGATGCACACAGACACACAGACACACAGATACACACATGCAGACAATTGCACAAACATGCTCACGATGAAGGAGAGAGCTGTCTGATGCACTAAGTGCTGTTGTGTTCTGCTGAGTGCGTGTCAGCCTCTGTCTCCGCTGCCCTCTGCACTCCCTCTTGTTCTTTCTCGATCTGTCTGTGCAGAGGGAAACATTTGGAGCGGCACCGCTAAAAGCCTGCGAGCGGGGATGCAGGGTGCCTCCTCAGGCTCTTAGTCCGCTCTGGACTTTAAATGGAGCCACACACATGATGGCTAACAGATGTTAGCCAGATTACACGCGACATGGGCCCAACCTCGCCTCAACTGCCACTGTCTGTTTGCCTCCACTCAAATGCTTCGTGTCTATCTGCTCCTCAGCCAAATCCAGTGGTTACAGGGCGTTCTGCAGGGTCATGGATGCTGTGTAGTAGACCGCTGGTTACTGGTTGCTCTGAGGGTAGTGTATATATATACTGTATGTGTGTATGTGTGCGTGTGTGTGTGTGTGTGTGTGTGTGTGTGTGTGTGCATGCAGGGGGGGGGGGTTATTGTTGGGGAAAGGGAAGCGTGACGAGAATCTGCTGTGGATATAATTAATAGGCCACATGCGGCTGCACCAAATGTGTCACAGTGAGGGGAAATCAATCGATGGAGTCTGCCGGCATAAAGGTTGTGTGTGCGTGTGTGAGTGGTGGGGGATTGGATGGAGGGTGGTGGGGGAGGGGCAGGAGAAGAAGGTGCAGTGGGATGGAGTAGCAAGACCCAAGAGGAGAGTAAAAGAAAGAGGGATGTAGAGGAAGACCTTGGGAAAAGGATAAAGAGACTCTGGACGAGAGCGATGAGAGAGATGTTGCAGAGGCTGAAGGGGAGGGGGCTCTGGATCTGCCATCTCAGTTGGATAGAAATCACAGCCTTCAGCAATATCCTGCTGAGACATTTGACATGGAAATTCATGACCGTGTCAATATATGGACATAACGCAGATCTAACACATACATCACAGCAAACTCCCCTGCTGCATATACTTAACAGCTGCTTCCATCCGATCCAACTTACGATGAGTCCACATGCTCAGTGTGGAAGTCACTAGACACAATATCTGACCGTTGTTTTTCAGATAGCGCAAAAGCTTTGAACTAATTGCACCAAAATTAGGAGACACAACTGCTGTAGAGCCGCAACTTTGGACTCACCGCCCGAGCAATGAGGTATTCTGCTGTCTCAGGATCCAAACTCTGCAGGTGGCCTGTTTTAAAAGAGTGCAAATCTAAGTTTGGAGGCAGGGGAGGAAATCAATGAAGATAAGCATTGGATAGAGAGCTGTGTGTTGTACAGGCTGGCAGCAGACAGAGAGAAGCAGCCTGTCACCAGCTGCAGGGCCCTCTCTGTGTGATAGTGTGTGTGTATGTGTATATATATATATATATATGTGTGTGTGTGAGTGGGACACAGGAACACATCACTGATAGCGCTGCCAGGCGCCAGACACCCGCAGATGAGACAGGGGGCGTTATCGCAGACTTCTGCTGATGTTGCCCTTGGAACGGTAAGTTGTGGGTGTATAGGTGCACACACAAAAACACATCGGTATGCACATCCTTATACTGGTGACATGTATATAATGTATATTCATCAAAAACAAGCACCTCCAGCTACATGGAGAAAAAAGTTATCCATGATTGTGAAAGATTTCGGCAGCAGTCTAGACAACGATTTGAATATGAATACTGAAATAAATCCATGTAGAGGACTTTCATTCATTAAACATTATGTCTCTCAAATAAGTTGCTCTTTAAGTTTGTTGTAACTGCCGCTCACCTTTTCATATCTGCACCTCGTCTTTTAATTTCATATTATTGCTTTCATAGTATCTCTGCCAAGTACGTCCTTGATTCAGAAATGTTATGACATATGTAGTTTTATAATTCACTTGTACACAGCACAAATAACATAAATATTTAAAAGCTAAATGTGACGTATTATAAATTAGGCTAAATTTAGTTTATGTTGGACATTTCTGTGCCTTGCAGAAAACTCCTGTCTCCAAAAATTGCACTTCGATGTAGGATATATTTACTATGAAGGGCAGGTTCCAACTAATCTACAGTCAGCAGCCTGCTGATGTGCAGGAATGACGATTGTCAAGTTTTGGCAGAGGATGCCTCAGTGTCTGCACCATCTCCTCAACATCTCTGTCACATGGAGCAGGTTTCACATAACTCAGTTCTGCATGTAGGCCGTGGCATGTCTGGATGTTTGGCTGGCAGTTAAATACTAAGTATGCCGAATTCATAATCAGACACCAATTGATTAAAGTTGCTTTTTTCTTTTCAATACGCCCGGTGGTTTATGTCAGTTTTGTCTTCCAAACCTCAACATTCCTTTATAGTAATACAGACCCTGATTACAGACACATATTGTATCCCTTCTATATTTCTTTGCTGTATGACCGTGATCATCCTCCTACATGTTTTAGGATTAAGCTCTCAAGGGAAGGGTTGTATGATAACCCTTTGCATGAATTGCAGTGTCATGCCACAATCACTGAAACTGTTTGACATGTAGGACTTGGAGAGAAGTCCATTTATAGAGAGCCTACAGCGTGAGCCAAAACTGTAAGCCAGTTTTTAAATGAATTCGATTTCCAAGACCGAATTTATGAACTAAAATAAATCCAAAAATAAATATGATTTGTAGTAATGTAGAAGTCCATGATCCACAAAAGCACTTTTTGCAGTTGGTTACATACGAATTCTCTCAAATAATAACAACAACAGTGGTGAAAAGTAAGACAGTGGCTTTCTTTTTTTGGGGGGTGCACTACTTTTGCCGTAATTGCTGGTTGTTTACTAGTAAACTTCTCAGTTGTAGGTGCCCAGGAACTCTGAGTGGATGAAGCCTCAGACACAAAACACTCCAGGAGCCTCCTTAGAGCAAATCGATGTTTGCTGAAAAGAGGCTCTTTACCTTGTGAGGAGATGGTCCTACACTACACAACTCCTCTAACCCCTGCACACTTAATAAGTGGTCACAATTCCGGCTGGAGATTTATTCCCCCTCCGAGTAATCTAGTCATGTTTCTTTGCATTTTGCTCTTCCATCTGAGCTCTTTATTGGTGACAGCCTCTCCAGATCAGGTGGTTGGTGGTTTGTTGGTTTTGGGGAGACGGGGGGAGCAAAGAAGCTGTCATCTGGTCTGAGGAACACACACCCCAGACCCAAAGCTGCCTGGTCTCCGTAACACCCCCTCGCTGCCTCCCCCTAGTAAACAGTCCATTAGCGGAGTGCTCCAAGGTAAACATATTTACTGGCTGGTGACGGCTCGCCAGTGTGGCTCCTCAGGCCCCGTGGCAGAGGGGATTTCATTAGGCAGAGGGCAGGGGGAGAATGGAGGAAATTAATGTGCCATTCAAGATGATTTCTTTGTTTCCCATCAACATGATCACAGACAGGCCGCAGGGAAGAGATGATTTACGCACACAAAGGAAAGAGACAGGGAGAGAGAGGGAGGGTGGGAGTGGGGGGAGGAATTGTAGGAGGAAAGGAGAAAAAAATATCACAAAAGGCTCCTAGTGCGTGAAATGTCTTCCTTTTGGTGAAAATGCTCTTGTCATAATTTTTGTTATGGCTTGAAGTGCTGGAATTGTTTTCAATCAGAAAAGCTTTCTTGTTTGTCATTAAGGATTGGAAATGGAAGTATTTCGGAGCAGAAAGCACCAACAGGCACGACAATGTAATGGAAATTTCCCCCCGCACTATCTGCACACAGTAATCCAACCAATACGGTGATTTCCTGCGGCCATGTTAAGAACCTGTTTCACAATCAGAGTTTTTTTTTTTTGTCTTATGTTTTGCTTTGCAACCTGGAGGATATTATTCTGTGGCCTGCCTCGTTTATTAATAACCGTGGCTCACCAATTAATTATCTGAAAAGTACACACGGCTGACGGCAGGATATTAGCTTTGTTGGAGTATAGTCATGCAGAAGAGAAACTTTTCTGTGGTATTTTCATTGTGATAGAAACAAAAAATATCCATGACATCATTAAACAGTACTCATTTCAAGCTTCGTTTTTATTTACAGCACATTAACGCTGGCTGCAGCACTCATCGCCAAAAACTCAACTCTTGTTGTCTTCCCAAGTTGACATCTTAACTGGCGTCTTCTACGTGTATGCCGCCTGTTTTTCAAACTGAGATCTTAGCCCACTCACTTGCTGTGAGTTCTCCGGACAATATCCTGCTGTATTTTCTCATGGGCGAACTTGGACATTCTCTGGAGTTTTTGTGGGGGGACTGGCGGGAAAAACTCAAGAGAAATTCCAGAGCAACTCACTTTGTGGCCTTTGGTAGAAGGATGGGCCATGGGCCATCAAATCTCGGCACAGACTCGAAGGCATGCACCTTTTTGTTTACCTTTCTTTAACATTGTGAGACATTTTCCCAGATTTTCCAGAGGATAATGGATGGATCTTGATGAAAAAAATCATCAGAGACTGATGTCTATGAGTGTGACAAATTTGTTGCAGCTTGATTGAATTTAAGTTTGGCCTTGTTGGTGGTATGTGCTCTTCTGAGTGCCATTCTAGATTATTTTAGCAATCACATCTGTCTTTTGGCCGCTACTTTAACTTGGGTTTATCTCTTTGCTGATGCCGGGGAATCAATCTGATGCACTGACTGTCCAGCGAGAGATTTTATTCATCTTAATTATCCAGACGGGTAAAATGTATTTTAATATTACCTGCTTTTTCATTTCAAAAAGCATTTCAATATATTTACTTTCAAGTCAAATGAAAGCCGGTGGTTTAGTGGGAAAACAATTCTCACACAATGTCTCTCATGTAATATGTAAAAATCTATAGTTATTTATAGAAAAGAGAAAGGCCAAATTATGTAAGAGGTGAAGGTTCACGCTGCACTAAATATTCTCCATTGTCATTGTGATTCATTTAAGTGTCATTCAGCAGTTTGCATTAATCGTTTACCCCTTTTCTCTGCTTCATATCAAGCAAATTAAAGCACAATGGCGTTATGTTGTTGTCATAAACATGGAGACTTTATTTCATGTGGATGCAAAAGGTTTTGTAATTGTCTGCAGCTGTAGATATTTGAGCAAACAATCTATATATGATGGTCATCCATAAACGATAACCCATCATGTATTCCTTGCTCTCTCTCTCTTCTCTCTCTCTTTCTCTGTTTTTCTCCGTCCACCCCTCCTTCCATTCAGGTCATATTCAGGGTTGTTTGACACCTGTGAGCGATGTGCAGGCGATGTGAGCTGCATACAAATGACTACAAGAAAAACAAGCTTCTTTATATTTACACACACACACACACAGTATTTTCAGATGCCCATCTCACTGCTGAGGCAGTTTTATGTCGCTGGTGACCTTAGACTGTGGAGCAGGTGTTTAGGATCTGATAACATCATGACAGAGAGTACAGGTGTGACTACATACAGACAAGAAAGACACACCCACACACACACGTTAACTCGCTTCACTGTCTCCATGGGGGACACTCATTTGACAGAGTGCATTCCCCAGCCCTTTACCCTGGTGTTACCCATCACAACAGACAACACTAACCTAAACCAAACAGTAAGCCATTGTTATCCATCATAAAACATTCTCTACCTGTGGGGACCTCAAGGTTTGCCCCCAGGGTCATGGATCAATGTGAGTGAGATTGAAGTCCCTACCAGGACGTGAAAACACACCCACACACACACTGAAACATATTGTATGTCATGTTGGACGGCACAGCTCTTTGTTCACTGACCAAAAGACAGCGACATCGGGGGACTATTGTCACGTTGGGATACAATGTGCATACAGCTTTGAACGAATAAGACCATTTCAAAATAAAACGAGCAAAGACGTGTCCGACCCTGTACTCAACACAAGCCTTTATACAAACATGCATCTGTTCAATACAAACAGTGCAAACATGATTAATTAACAGTGATCATTTGGAATTCTAGTGTTTACTGCCTGTGAAATCCAAACTGTTTACATACATGTCACGTGCCACGTTGGCAAATAGGAGGAATTAAAAGCGTGTTATTTTTTACGCCCTTATAAAAAGCATCAAATCCATGGCCTTCCTCCAGTGTTTGATCATGTGTGTCTGTGTGTGGTGGCCATGCATGTCTGAGAACCTAAAGGTAAATGTCAGCTTTCATGCCGGCCATTGGGGAGACTTGTCCTCTGCACCATCATGTGGACAGAAGCAGTACAGCAGTGACTTCATTGATTATTCCTTCCATAAAGGCAGCGGCTAACCCCGGCCTCAGAGAGTAATCCCTCCTTCCTGAAATATGGACGAGGACACAGTGTAATGCTGATCGATTTGAGCCAAACCAGGAAATTGTACATGTGCTGCTAAAGCTAAGAAGTTTGTCCACTATGCTGCTCTCCCAATCCCACAGTTGTGCCCTGGGGATGAATGCATAAACTGCCTCTGTGCAGCATCAAACTGTGAAGGGATGTTTATAAGTTCAAGCTTTAACCAAAAGTGCATTTTTGTTTCTTTTCTGAGGCGTCCGGGCCTGCGGGGTGATGTTTTGCTGATATCTATAGCGATGCCCAAGGTACACCCATGATAAGGAGCGATATACAGACAGAGAATGTTTTGTCTCTCCAGTTCTCATTGAGCATGACCGAGAGGATTTCAGAGAGACTGCACTGCCAGATGGGAGATTGTTCCTTCATGGGTATTGTCTGCGAAACGCCTCGGAATATGTCAGCTTTATCTGTGTTAAAACATACCAAACATTTTTGCATGCGATACTGTGGTACCGAAGCTACAGCCTCTCCCATCTGTGCCGTCGCAAACTGTATCTCGGTCCTGCAGCATCCAGCACACAAGGCAGAAATAACTCCACTGATCTGAGGAGAAGGCTGCCACTGCCAAATTTGTGATACGTAAATGTGTGAAATATTGTGATATTGAGACGTGGCTCCGGATAGATTATGTTGTATCAGTGAGCTGTGTTTTATCCGTCTCCCTGCTGCTCTCTCTCCCCTGCTCTCTCTCCTTCTCTCTCTCTCTATCACGTTCACACACACATACACACACACTGACGCACACAATACTCTATCATTTCCCTCATCCCATGCAAGAGGTGTGAAAGGCAAATATATGGTCTCCTTCACTGTGGACATAATACTGAGGTCATGAATGGAATGTTAATGAATGTTTTACCGCATACTTCTATCAGTGGACACACAAACGTGCGTACAGAATCACACTCGCTCCAGGATTTGCCGAGCGGGTACCAACCTAGCCAAAACCATAACAATACACTATTTCAAATATGCATTCCTTTGCGAGCCATTGGGTGTGTTTTTGTTTTGAGAGCGAGGCAGCTTTGCTTCGACTCTTGTGTTGCAAGAATCTAAAAAAAGAATGAAATGTCTGACAAAAACTGACCACTAGGTATTGAGGAGGCAAGAACTCCAGCTGTACCGCCAAGCTGCTCTGTTTGTGAACGCCACCCGTAAACGTCAAATCTGCGTCGTGTGGGAAATTGCAATAGAGGGAACCAAAAAAAAAAGGGGGACAGAGGGTGTGGGAAGAAGAGGCCGTGGCTCGCCGATCAAGAGCCTGTGTTTGAGTATCTTATCGGGGCTGTCGCCAACTCAACCTGGCTCCATTGACTTTGTGTGGGGATTAGAAAGGCCCACAGCGGCTGATTATTTGGGTGAGTGAGCGGTTCTGTGTAAACAAACATTGTGGCCAGGATTGTTCCAGTCACAACACGGGCCCTGACAAACCACACACACAGAAAATCATGCGGAGAATACACAGACTGCGGTGCATCACTGTCCTCCCGGTGTGTCCTGGTGGTTGTGCCTCGCTCTCTTTATTCACCTTTTATGGAGCTTCTGCTGATATTGATGGGGATTCCTTACAGTAAAGGATTCTCATTTAAAGATTTTAATTTAGGAAAAAAATGAATTCCAACTGATTCTAACCTTTTCTGAGAAGTAAACGATTGAGTGGTGTTCTAATCAAAATGTGATATTTGTTATTTGGTTAAATTTGTTATTGTATGAAGTTTTTATTTTGACTTTGAGTCGATGCATCATTTGTTTTCAAATAAAAAATAAAGATGGCCATTCAGACTGAAGCTACTGTACTGCACCGAAACCAGTTGGCATGTGTTCCGTTGTGAAAACCAAGAGGATTCAAGTGAAAGAATAGTGGAGGTGAAGTCTCACAATTATAAGAAAAACTGTATTATTTTATCAATCATCCAATAACATTATGCCAAACATATGGAATATGTTTCAAAGAAAAACTTTGAGAGAAAAATATTTCTTTTCAAACACAAAGACTCTTCTCCTGTTTTTACTGCAACCTTTCCCAGTGTGTTGTTCTGTAGCAAAGGTAGAGGGAGAAGTAGCCGTGAAGTGCGCTGCATCTCCAGATATCCATTCCAGATGCTGGCTAGACTTGGTGGAGCCAGGGCCTGTTGTACTGGGGGCTGGATTTAGTTGTCTTTTCCTCCAGGTGTGATGCCTCACGCTGATCCCCCCACATGTTCCATGGGTCTTATCCAAACACGCCGGTTGCTGGTGACAGCGCTGGTAGGCCTGCCCTCCCTCCTGTCCGCCTTTCTCTCCCTTCGCCTACCCTGGTGGCCCACCCACCCACTCACACTGCAGCAACAGTGTCCGACCAGTCTTCTTCCCCTTTCCTGTCTTTCCTGTCATTTTCATTTGAATGGCTTTACTCTTCTACTTCATGCTTTCCCAACTTCTTCAGACCTTTGTCTCCTTCTTTGTTTGAACCCCTTTGACGAAGGGTTATGTTCACACCGCTGCTCCACAGGCCCCGCTGCAAGCCGGGACAGGCCAGTTGTTGCTCTAGTAACTCAACCGTGCTCGACGGTGATGTAGGACGTATTAAACTTGTCATATTTCAAGCCTGGTCAGTTTTAGGACGATACGCCATCAGGGAGCGTTAGGAGGTTAAATAAGAGAAAAGGAAAGTAGAGTGGAAAAAGAAAACAGAAGCTTTGCTGTTTGGTGTATTGGTTCCCCAGCTGAATGTTCGGCGTCTGTTTCCATTAAAAGTATGGGTGAACATTATCCCACTGTAAACCAGGCTGACTAAAGATCTCTTGTTCTGCACTTGATTCTTACTTGACTTACAATATGATTCCATTCTTCCGTGACAAAATGAAAGTTTCTCTTTAATTTACATGAATTCCACCTACTCTTAATTTTTTTTTTTTTCAGATAGATTCAGTCGGGGCAAACATTATTAGCTAGCCCACACAAAATATGTTGTCTCATGGCTTGAGTTGGACGCCTTCCAGCTTTGGCATAACTGAGGATAACATATTTATGGGAAGAAGAAACAAGCATCCTCACTGAAACTCATTGGCCTTCATTTCTTTGATGGGAATCGGTCTTGATTTATTAGTCTTAAAAACAAATACAAAGCTGATTGATTGTTTCTTGGAAGTTTATATCACAAAAAAAAAATGCTTTAGAACTGATTTACTAATTATAGACTAACAGAATTAATTAGAAAGCAGACGTACGCACTGCTATTTACTGAAGTCAACACACAGAAAATCTTCTAATTGAATATTTTTGTACAGAAGCGCTGAAATGAAATAGTTCTCTTTGCTAAAGCCATCAATCTATTGAGATCCCTCCAAGGCTCAATTTAAACCACATTTCATACAGACATGGGATCCTGGTGCATGTGTGTGTGTGTATGTGTGTCTTCATGCATGTGAGCCATCTTGTGTTGTAATAACTTTGCTGAGATACTCTGAATCTCCCCATGAGCCAAAGTAATGTAAATGATTTCCTGATGTTAAAGTCATCACCCCTGTGATTAGACACCCTGAATCAAGATCTCAGCTTTATAAACCGTCTGGATCGTCCCCCAGAGCTTATTGCAAAACCCACAGTGACACAAAGTGACGACCATTCGGTTTTATTGTTTTTACAGTATGAGCACAACAGCTCTGTCCTCCAGCTGGAAGATGTAACACAAAAAGCATTAAATGCATGACAATGTGTTTTAATGCAAAATATACATCTGTATCTTATTAAGTAATGTTCTCATCAAGTTTTTTGCCAAACATCTTATATATATATATATATATATATATAATACTGTAACTGCCCATTGGGGGTGAATATGTTGTGTCAAACAGAATCAAATACTCGGTAACTTTAGCTTAACGTGACGAGTGCAAGAAATGTCAGGAAGCTGTGGTTTGGTTTGGAAATTGTGGTTCATCTTAAATTCCTCATCATTGTCATACTTTTCTCCGCCCTTTCTGTTGGATGGCTCTGTAACTTTTTTCTTAGCTTGAGTTAAGTAGAGAAAAGATCGATTCATAATTACATGAGAAGGACTGATTAGATTTTTACATACATATTTAAATTTGCTGAAATCAAAATGCAAGCGTATCAAAGTCACGCTTCCATCTTTCGGTCTTTCAGGAACCAATGATTTCCCGCTGTTGGTTCCAGGCAGGGTGTCGCTAGCCACGGCACAGAGACCCTTATGCTACCTTGTCTCGTGACATCATTTCCACTCATCCATTTCGTCTCCTCTGCTCCAGCTGGAGCTGGATGTTGGACCTCAGTGAGGCCTCAGTGCTGGTATTAATTTCTTGGGCCTGTTGGCGTCTGTCCCCTGGCAGATCAGCGCCAGCTCCCGCCTCAGCCTCAGCCCCGGCTCTGGTTCCATCTCCATGTAGGAGTGTTACTGGAAAGCTGGCCGGTGGGATCTGGCTCTGATAATCATTTCAGGCTAGACCTGCCAGTATCTGTAGCAAAGCTTGCAGGAGATGGGCTATTAGTATTCAGAGAAGACAGATGTGAAGAAAAAAAAATCTGTATTTATAAAAAAAAAAGTGCTCTCACATCCTTGAATCATACATCATCTTCAGAAACCTGTAATAAAAAAAAAAGAAGTTTTCCTGTGGTCCATTCTTCTACAATACGGCTTCATAGCTTAATACCAATATGGTGCATGCGTTTGCGGAATTTCAGTGTGGTTTCCAAGACTTTGAGCAATTTATTTTTGTGAAGGGCTGTTTCCAATTGCAAACAGAAGGAATAGCTGAATAATGAAGTGGAACTTTTTAGTTTTTCTGCTTGAGATAAAGCACTAAAGTTTACATGTTGTTTCATGTTTTATGCATCCACCACTTAAGCACCGTAAACTTGAACACATGAAGAACACTCACGGATAAATAAAAACACATTCGATGACCCATGAGCAGTGTTCAAATGTTGGAATGTAGCATGTGTATTGCAGCCACTTTGGATTATGTTACCATAAGACATGGATTCCAGGCAGAACTCTGTGCTGAGGTTTATTTCTTTCAAACAATCCAAAATAAGGGGGAAAAATTACGTATTTGCATCTCTGTGTGGTCAGAAACCAGGTTTTCATTTTTCACTTGTGAGCATATTTTTCTCATTGCTGTTTGTTGCATGAACCAGTGAAAGGTTCATATCTGTCTTATGATCTTTGCTCTTACTGAAAAACAGCATCTTTCAACAGCAGATCCACCACATCCACAAATTGTATATATGAGTTGTGATTGTGTGTGAGTAGAGGTGGACAGAAATTTCCCACTGGCTCTCACTCCTCTAATCCGAGGATTCCAATGGCTTCATGGGATGCTGAACAGTTTTGGAGACTGTTAGTGAATGTTCAACGTTGAGTACCTTCCCTCTCTTTATGAAACCAAGATGCCGAATGATTAAACTTCAGCTCCGACAGTCATTACAACGAGGCGGACTTGGCCTGGAAAATCTTTTTTTTTTCCTTCTCCTTTTTAAATTAACTTTTTTATGAGCGGCTGATTTTCACTATTTTCTCAGCTAGACGTGTTGGCTCACCCAATCGCCGATGTCCATTGGGTTTCAGTCTTGGATCCTCCAGCAACCCCTGCAACCCTTACAAGTATTTCTTTTTGTAGAGCAGGGGAGCCATACATGACACAGAAAGTGGAAAATTAGTTTTGAAAACCTGATAATCTCCTAAGAATAGCAGGAGCCAACACTATAAATATTGCCAAACTTACTTTATGTAGTATGGCAACTTATTTTGCATGCTTCAGATAAACCATACATCATATTTATTTCTTTTTATTGAAGCTATCTGTGCATGAACGCTCACAACATGACTTGCTGACCTCCATCATGATGCCCATGAATCTTCTCCTTCCTGGACTAAGAACTCCTGAGAGGTTTCTCCACCAAGCTGTCGTCCCTTCTGTAAACACAAGTAGAATACTGTGTGTGTATGGATGGGGTTATTCAAAAGCTGTTCCACTTGCATGGCAACGCCTCATTACCCATACTGCCTCAGTCTTCGCCCCGAAGTGGGGTGAGGCTCCTCTCACTGGGCCCAGTCGTCAAGGTGACCCAACATGCCCCAGGATGGCAGGCAGGCAGACAGGCTGGGAGAGCGGGGGCTGTTCGCTCTGCCTTTATTGTACCGGGGCCACCGTATGCTAGCTGGTACACTAGGCCCTGGGTAGTTCCAGACTGCCGCATGTGTCCCGGTGAGCAAGCAGCTGATCTCATTTTTCAGCACACAGCTGCCCCAACATCAGGACCAGGTGAAGGTGACCTCCCTTGCCTGTTGGAGTGCCTCTTAAAGTGGCGAGGTGCAGTCGATGCTTTGCCAAATCCAAAATTATCCCAACTTCTGGTGATGTAACATTTTGTTGTTGCTTTAATTTTAGGTCAGAGTAAAGATGAGTTATTGAAATCAACTCAGACATCAGTAATTAGGATTGTAGCCACAAATACGGCAGTTAATCGTGGAGTTAGTGTAGCAGGCCGCGCCCTGGTGGAGCTTCTCTACTCTGCAACAACACGCATACGAGAAAACTCAATTTATCTGTATATCTCACCCTTTTATCTCTGCAGACATCCATCTCTATCTCTTGTTCATTCTCACTCCATCCATCCATCTAACCCTTCCATACTCTCATTTTTCTCTCCCTCCCGCCCTGTCTCTTCCCGTCACTCCCCTCCCTCTCCCCCCTTCTAACACAGGACAGATTGGGAAGCCGTGATGGCGGCACAGAAGTTGAGGGAGAAGCTATTTATCCCAGACGGATCAGGAGGTGTGTGACGGAGGTGTGGACGGTTGCTGCAGGTCAGTGACGTTGGCAGGCGCCAGGCAGGCCGGCCCACATGGCTCGGGGACTGTGGGACTACAGACAGATGGCACCTGGTGGGTGACAAACAATTAACAAACCAACAAGAATAGCTGGATCGGCAGTATACCCACAAGCACAGGAGATAGCAAGAGAGCGGGTGCATCTGTGCTCTGAACACTTTTACTCTTTACTTTTCCTCTTCCCGAGTCTTGTTTAGTATAACAGTTGCAATTTACCCATGTGTCTTTTTCACAAAAACACTCTTGTTATCGAGTCGCTATAGAACAGGCTAAATAAAGCGGTGTTGAGCATATGCAGCCAGCATATGTTTCTGTTTATCTCGGTGCAGTTTTGAGAGTGTAGCAGTAGATTATTCAAATGTACAGCACAATGAAACAACACATTTCATATACAATTTAATGTTAAGAAAAAGTTAGATATGATTATCCCAGGTTTCTTACAGCAGCAGCAGCACTACCTGGCTCTGATGTGCTGTTTGCATGCGCATTGTTGTTTTGTAAAATTCATGCTGGGACCTTATACAGTGTGTCTGTTTGAAAGTGAGCCTGGTGGCCGATGGTATTTCTCTGCATAACTACATCCAAATGTCATCATGATAGGGTGTTTCTGCACTCCACGCCCACCTACTGTACAGTGAAGATGTCCTCTGTTGGTCATAAACCAGAAAATCAGCAATTTTGTAATCTTTGTCAAGAATGAGGAGAGAGATTATTATCCGTACCTAACTGTGTGTAAGTAAACGCCTGTCATCTGGTAGAATTACTGCTTTGGACACACTGTGTGTGTGTGTGTGTGTGTGTGTGTGTGGACACATCTGGAGTCTAGACTCTGTGACTCTGTGGGCAGGGTCCTATCTCCGAGCAGCATCGGGTCCGGAGACCGGCCATGTTTACATAGGTGGCACACACATAACGGCATCTGTTTCAACAGTCAGTACTCTCACCAAATACCCCACTACCACCACCACCCACAAACCTCCCAACACACACACACACACTGCCTTGACACTTTTATTCTCCACTGAGGAATGGATGGAGGGAGGAGGGGACAGAGACGGATATAACATGAACAAAGTGGAGGTAGTTGGGGAGAGTATTGGGCCTGCTGAACCCACAGAGGACCCTGTTAACCAAGAGCAAATGCTCCTTCTCAGAATCAGTCCGCAAATCCTCCAATCCCCCTCTTTTTCATTGATGCATCAGGATATTCAGACATGGAGGAGAGGACAGCATGTGTGTATGTGTGTGTGTGTGTGCTAATTCTCTTTTCCCTCCATGCTGGCATGTGTAGTAAAGTGTGTATTTTCATGTGTGTATACGCACAACGTATAATGAATTTCCTCTTGTGGAGTTATGGTTAATCATGAAAATGGCCTCACCGTCTTGTGTGTGTGTGTGTTTGTTTGTGTTTTTGTGTGGTGTGTATGTGTGTGTGTGTGTGTGTGTGTGTGAGAGAGAGAGAGAGAGAGAGAGAGAGACAGACAGCCAGTGGGCTGCATTTGAGGGTGTATGCTGAAATGCCTTTAGCACTTCCAGATCAGGGAGTTTTATTAGCCCATATCAGAGCACTGCCACTTTTGATTAACATCTATGTGATGTCAAAACACACACACACACACACACACACACACACACACACACACACACACACACACACACACACACACACACTGCATGATGTGCTTCAATGTGCTTTCATAAACAAATCAAATAACATAAGAGAGTATAGGACGGGAACATGACAGTGGGTCAGACATTAAGATAAAAGGAGACTTAAGAATACAGACAAACGAGGACCAGATGCATAAAACAAACTAAAGTGAGTGGGAGCCAGTCAGAAAGATCACTGCAATACTCTGTAGCCAGTTTACATAATGGCTTGACATATTAATGGGATAAACACAGCGATAAATCTTGGTCACAGAACGACATGCAAAAAAACGCCAGTTGCAAACGGCTTTTCACAGTAGGAAAATAAACATTGATAAGACTGTGGGAATAATCACAAGACGTATGGTGCTTTGTGCGTGTGTTTGCATGTGCACTAAAACACACACTCACACACACCTGTGCACACGCAGAATCAACACTGAAAGGCAACAGCAGCACCTACAGTGCAGCCACTTGGATTTCATTTAATGCAATCTGCTCAAGAGAGGATAGAAAACAGCTCATAGTGGATATATGAGTCTATTTCAATAGACAGAGGTACATTTTCACACTAACACCTTATGTCCAACAAATGGAATTTCTAATAGCGAACCGATTCAGGACAAGCCTCAAATCAATGACAATGAATGAGTTTCTAGTAAGTAAGGGAAAAAAATCAATTTTCATATACACTCAGTACACTGTACAGAAGGGCTAAATGTGCATAGATTCAGTGTTTATGCCTCGTCAAAATGATGATGAAAACAAGGCGCCGATCTGAGATGCATACAGCAAATAGAGACCTGCTAATAGAATCGGAGAAATAAATGTTCCTGCCACCTTCTCTATCTTCAAGGAGCCTCTTGGTCGATAAGGGACAAAGATTGGGTTGAACATTGATTTTCCAGAATAATTGCTATTCTCTTAGTCGGGGGGACTCAAGTGTCTCCAAGGCCTTTTCTTATTACGGCTGCTGGCTGCTCCAATTTACCTGCCCAGAGAAAATGCATTGAAAGGGCAGAGCCTTTGGCCTCTGCAATCATCGAGGTTGTGAAGCTTCTAGTGGATAAAAGTAATGGTTAGTTCAGAGCAGTTACTGGGCAGGCAGATTTATAAGGTTTGACCTTTACGACATAGAACCCAAAGCAAAAATGATGCATTAACTTTTCATCATCTTGTTGAAACCCTCGTAAGCATCGTTAATTTTGCAGGCTGACGTTGTGCAGGCTTGTGCAGCACCGTGCAGGTCACATGGACGCTGCTGTGCTCCTTCTGTCTTCATTGCAGAAAATTTGACAGCCTTCACTTCTTGCGTTAATGTGACAGATACTGACACAAACCAGCTCCTCTTGTCGACAGCAGCCTGTCATTATGCTGCACGCGTGTCATCACCACTTTGATACCCTGAGCTCCTGCAAGCAGCAGCAAACAGGCAATTTGTAAGGAGGGAGTTGAGTCGACTCTGTACTGAGCTCGATTCCCCGCATAGCTCAGCTGGTATCTGGTCGGACCCTCCTGTGGCTGATCCCGTCCCTTTATAGAGCTCGGATAACACTAACAGTGGCCATATATCTCAGGTAACAGCATGGCACTGCAGCCAGTAATGTGTATAGCCTAAACCAGACATGGTGGGCAAAAAGATGGTTGGGAGCATTTCAAAGACAGTTAAAGACTGCCAGACACCATTAACTGCCTCGAAAGTGAAAACACTAATAGCACAAGTTTAAACTAAAAGTGAGTGACTCATGGTTTTATTTAAACATTTGACAATAGACTTAAAAAAACACTATCTTGCCTTTGATGGGCCTGTGCCTGTGTTTGATATATGGCAGGTGAACACGGAGCGGTGCTTCATCCATTAGATATGTTTGGTGTGTTGCATTGTACCGTATCACTGTGTGGAACAGAGGGAGTGATTCTCTAGCCCTCTGTTCTCCTGCATATCATACTTGGCTGCCATCTGAACCCTCCTCGCTTTGCTCCAGTGTACAAAACCCTATTGTGGTTTCCCTGAGATAAGCAGAGAGGGTGAGAGAGAGAAGGAGGGAAGGAGGGAGAGAGACTTCTCTGGAGGCGCCAGACCTATCTCCTTTATCTCCTCCAGGGAACATGCCGGCATTCCCAAAGACAGTGGTGCTAAGAGGCTCGTCGCCCCGCTGCCCACCTCCCTCACGAGAAGGAGACACAGAGATTTACGTCATGGTAATTCAATCTCTCCCCCCGATTGAACTGCATGTCTCCCCGACTGCCAAGGAGTTTAAAAGTGCAGTAAGACAGCAAAGGCTTTTTGCAGAGCAGAAGTGGACTGAAACAAATGCAATGGGTTTTTTTTTTGTCGTTTCTATTTGATACTTGAGAGCTGCATTGATTTGTATGTCTCCATAATACTTGTATATAGATGTATACTGTATACTTTATTTGGGACAGAGTGGTACTGATTCCGAAAAGCAGGCACTTGTCTGAGGACCTCAAAGTGAGAGGGGGCTCCTGAGAACGGACACAGACTTTGTATGACCCCCTGTTATTGGATATGTACAGGAGACTGCAATTACACCATAGTTGGAACCCCCCCACAAGGCCCCATGCCACTAGTTTTCTTCCAAAAGCTTCATTATTTTGGTTGATGGCTAGACTGTATATGTACATGGATTAGTGGTGACTGTTTACACTAATGTAAAGTATGTGATGTGGTTTGTTACCATGTCATTTTTGAGGGGGGGGGGGTCCCAGGTCCCCTTTGTCTGAACTGCCTTAAGTCCCTTGAAACACTCCTGGGTCTGAAAAAGAGATGTTACACTTAGAGATGTCAAAATGGAGGAAGTTGTGTTAACGCATTCACACTCAGACACACACCAGCTCATTTGTTGACACATTTTAAACCAATATTCACACGTTCACGTTTTTAGGAAGCCTTCCTGATGCTCTGTAAACTTTTCAACATTCACCAGATTTTCAAATGACTGAAAGTAACTGACGAAAAAAAGTTGAGAGACTTCACAAATAAAAACAGATGCTGGGAACAAGTTGTAAGAGTCAGCATGGAGATTGCACCACTTCTTCCTATTCATACCTATTAGAATTCAAAGTGTCAACAATGTGGTGTAGGTGTACATAATGAATGAAACACAGAATGTGACATCTCCTTGAATTCATAGGTTTAATATTTCATGGTTCAGAGGCGCACCTGAGAGCTGAACATATGACTAAATCAAAACTTAATGTGGAACACGCAATATGCTGAAATGATGAAGTCAGGGGGAGGAGGAGACGGAGTTACTGCATCAAGGACGACAGTTAGATCATAAAACACTGAACTGCAGTCACTTTTTATTTTAAACTTTTTAAAAGGATTTAATCGCTCACCGCATACATTTTAAAATGAACTGGATGTGTGCACTGCACGTCCTATATTTGAATTTAAAAATCTACCACAACAGATGTACTCAGTCTTATCAATCTCAGTCTAATTCTGTCTGATGTTTCTCACCTGCACAAACTGCAAGAGAGACTCACTTAAATTGGTCCACACATTTACTCTCACCTCCGCAGCATCTTCCAAACATGTGTCGAACCCACCAGGAGTCAGCCTCACCGAGACGTGTATATGTTGGTGCGTGCAAGCGGGGGCCTTCCTGCATGTGTGTGTTCGGCATGACGTGGCAACCCCCTGCCCTGTTCAAACACGGCGTCGGCTGTGCAGGCAGTCGCGTCGTCAGGCTTGGCATGACAGTGGTACACGCTGTGCCTGGCACCCTGTGGAGGGGGAAGGAAGGAGCACAGCGGGGCCAGGCCGCCTCCAACACCTCTCCCACCGAGCCAAAGGCCCCTCTGGTGGGGCTCTGATCACCAGAACAGGCCCAGGGAGAAATGATAATGAGCACCGAGACTGTGTTACACAGAATAACACACACCATCACAAGTTTTAAACCACACATACATACACACACCAAGAAGTAAACATGCAAATATAGAAACATATGCGCACAAGCATGCCTGTTCATAAACAGGCTGGGAGGGATGCAATTGAACATATACACACACACAAACACATTTACGTTATATTAATGAGACGACATTGTTGCTTGTGAAGTAATGGTTAAGGAGTCAAGTAGTTGTCAATAATAACATTTAAAACAAAGATATTCATTTGACTATAAACTAATCACCTTGCTGCCAAATTTATCCTGCGTTTTGTTTGTCTTCAACATGTACATATCTCCATTGTTGTCGTCCTAACAACATCTGTAAAATAGAAACAGATCAGAGAATTAGGAATTCAAAGGTTTGTAAATGCGTGTGCAAGAATTAGCAGAAGCAAACCTTGAATAATTAATCTGTCAAAACTGGTAATTTGTCCCATGCCTCCATTCTCCTATTCAGCCAATTGTCATTCATCATTTGTTGGTGACCCGAACATACCCCAGCATATTTAATGGTAGAAATAGGGGACTTCCTGCACTGGTTGCGATTCTACAGCTAAGCTGACAGACAAATAGTCGACGATGATGAATGAAGGGGATGAACGGAATAACTAAGAGGATACAGTGCACAATTTTAGGCATTTAGAAAAAGTTAATACATTGTAGGTACATTCTAATACACAAATTATGAAATGTAAAGAAATCACTAATTCACGTTCACAAATGATCATAAACTTTTCCATTGATATGTCTTCTTCCGTACAACACATGCTAATGAGAGAGGCACAGCTTGTCCGACCTGTGCAGCCTCAGGTGAACAAGCTGGTGCTCACTGTCATGATAACTATCTCTGTGCACCATCTGCAGCAAAGACCGTGTTAAAAATGTGAGCAACCTGAAAACAAAACCAAACCCAAAAGTGACAGGTGTCAGCTCAAGCGCTGATAGAATTATGCAGATCCGACATTGATTACAGCAGCAGCGGGAAGCGTGTGGGTTGTAGCTATAAACCATAGCATGCATGTGTGACTGCTTTGCGAGATGTTAAAGATGAGAGGGGATGAAAATTGGATTAAATTGTGTGTGGCAGCTCACTGTAGGGAGGTAATTAGGGACAAACATTGAGACGCAGAGTCTGATCTCTCCTGCTGGAGGTTAAGTGAAATAGGAGCTGTGAGTCCCAGCGTCCCGGTGGCACAGTGATTAGAATTTCCTAATGTGGGGCTAATGGGATGTCAGCCGGGAGCAGAACCCCTACGCAGAACCACTCATAACAACAAGTGGTCAAAGATCAAGCCTGATTAAAGAGATAGAGAAGAGATACAGTAACAGGCTGACGGTGTTGACGAAGAAGCAGACACTTTTGGGAGTTCTCACCTGAAAGATGATGTCTGGGAATTATCGGAATTCACGTGTGGAAGAGGAGAAGTAGGACAATACTGTTCTATATTTGGATGTGGAAAAACAAAAGTAGCATTTTATTCTAATAACCCACAGCTTGTAAATGCTTTGCTCCCACAAAAATGTTATTCTACTACCAGCTCTGTATCTCCACAAAGAGTTGCAGATCAGCAGATTTAAACATTGTGATGAACCACAAGATAAAGATGATAATAGACAGATGTCTGAGTCCTATTATTAACTGATTTGAAATGCCCACAGCTGCAATTACTACTGTTCTCTGTCCGCCATCAGACTTTCCTCACATACCTGCTCTTACTGTCGCTCTACATCTCCTCCTCAGCCTGTTTGTTTTCTGCACTCACCCACTCCAACCCTCTGCATCGCGTTTGCATATTTGATCAAACCCTGGTGAGGATGTGATAGCGTCACTAGATGCCAGTTGCAGCGGGGCCTGTGGTTGAAATAACAACAATAGCAGCAACAACTTGACTGCCAGCCCCTGATGATGAAACGACAGGGGGAAACAAAAGCAGCCCCCAGAGCTGCAGATGTTGACGCTGGAAGCTGTTTGTTGTGTGGAGGTGTTTGTGAGGTAGAGGTGGTGTGCTTTTGTTCGACTTTATGCAAGTGTTATTTTGATTGTGTGTGTATGTGTGGGTGGGTTTACCAACAGATGTACACGTCCTCATGTGTATGCGATGTGTGTACTTGTACTGTATATCTGTCTGTGTGCGTGTGTGTCACTGCTGTGGGCCCGTGGCTACGAGAAACCCAGCTGGGAGGAAGAGTGAGTGCATTCATCCTGGCTCTCAGGGGCCGGGGGCCACACAGGTACCCAACGAGGGGATGAAAGGCTGCGCTGCAGATGTCACCCGCTGGGGTTCAGTGGCCCAGCCAGCAAATGTCATGTTTGGCAGCTGGCATGCTGCTGCTCTCCCACCAGTTGTTGGCAGAGGCGTCTTCTAAAGGATGCTAGAGTGGGATGTGAGCACCGGGAGCGCCCTAATGGGAGCAACATTAAAGAGAGTTGCTGGCTTCTGTCTGTCATAGAACATTAACCTTGTCCTGTTTCCTGCTTCTCTCGGGCAGTTGATGCATATACTCTCTCTCTCTCTCTCTTACTCTCACCTCCCACTCCCATCTCTTGGTCTTTCCCGAATGACCTACACACATGCACATGGAGGCATTTCCATAGGTTTTTTTCACTGCAGTGATTTTGACATTATGTCACTGTAGAAAAAAGAACATATGAAAGTCATGAATCAAAAAATGAATAATGGCTAAATTTCATTTAGCTACTTGAGTTTCAGGGTCCTGGTGTTTTTCATGCCACCTCACTGTCTCATGGTCACGTCTTCCGGGGACACTTGAGCCGAAAAGAGCTATTGTTAATGTAATCTGTAACACCTGAGCTTTTCCTATGATGAAATGACAAAATGTCTCCTGTGACGATGGCCTGTTGTGCTCACTATCTGTGTGTTTTTTTAATCTGTTTAAATCGCCAGTCCACCCAAATCACAAAAAATACAGGGCCTCGTACAGGTCTTAAAATAAATGTCTTTGAGATGTCTAAGGGGAAAAAATAGTTTATGGTTAAATTTAATTTTTAAAAACACAAATGCAGTGCTCCTTCTAAACCTCAGTGTTGGAATGAACGGTTTGTTAGGCCTGTGGTAATGTTGGTTGCAGCTTTCCTTCTTAAACTGTAAAAGTGAGCTGCAGTAATTGAGCCGCTGCAAGTGAAGATCTGCTGCAGGACTCCACAGAACCCTGAAACCACGCTGCTGCACAAAGAGCTGTTCACCTGTTAATTCAAAGGTGGTTGAGGCTCGACTCACAGACCCCGAACTGGAGAATCGGTTGTTGTTGCCATTATCGAACGCACTGTTCACTGTTGTGATCAACAATGTCACTTACGCTGATGAGTCACCTCCTGGTCACAGGTTTATTAAAAGTTTTTATTTTGAACATATCATGTGTCTAAACTGCACCACAATTCAAAACTGTACTTCATTGGGCCCTTAACAATACATATGCCAAGAGACAGATTTCTGGATTGGTTCAACTGAAAACTCTCTGGTCCGATTGTTTTATTTTTTTGGGAACTTTAAACTTTAAAGACCTGCCTAATCTGTTACAGTGGACACTTACAACAACCCTAACTCCTCAGGGGAAAATAATTTTATTTCCACTCTCGCCTTTTCTCAAATATTGTCTTTCCACAGCATGTGCCTCTCCCTGCTCTGCACAGCATATGGTGGTCTGATGTCAAAGGTCACATGGCCGACCAGAGGTTTGTGGACCCACCCGCTGTCCTACGACCGAGCTCCCAGAGGTTACTTACACACGGAGACATTACAAGCAATGAACAAATGCTACATGTGGCCACACATTGGTTTGTGAAAACACAGCTTTTTCTCAGTTTTACTAGTGTTTGTATACCAGAAAAACATACACAGTTCTGAATCTACCATAGGCCTTCACGTCAAGATATACAGATGTTATCCTGGTTTTATGTCTCTTGAGTGTGAACAACAGAACAGGGTGGTGTGTATTTTTTCCTGCGAGTCAGGCAGTAATTCCACTGGCGTTGACAACACTGTTCCAGTTGTTGGCCTTTGTGTTATTACTCACCAGGGCCTGAACTTGATCCCATTTGAGCCGACACTAAACGGCAGCATTAAAGAAAGGTCAGTTTCTCACTGTAGGATTGCTATTTAACAACACACAAATCCCTCCATAACAAGAGCAAACACAAACCGACACTTTGGTGTGTGTGTGTGTGTGTGTGTGTGTGTGTGTGTGTGTGAGAGAGAGAGAGAGAGACACAGAGAAAGTGAGATATTTTTCTGATCATTGTCAAGTCTCTAATAAAAAAACATATCCGAACTGTATTTGGAAAAATGATGAATCATTGGATCCACTTACTCATCAAACTATTTGTAAGTGTTCTTGATATTTCCACTGATGTTCCTCTGCCTTTATTTTGTTTAACTCCGCCAGTCCAATATAATGGTCATGTTTAACTTAAGACTTGTGTTGTGTAACATCTGTGAATTATTAGTCGGAATATAACTCCCTCTAAATACTGGCAAATACTGGCTAGGTTTTTTTAAGCACCATTTAACTTGAAAAACATATAAATAATCATAGTCATGGTTGGGTTTTTATCAGAGCGTTAAATCATGAACAAGAGTCGACAGGGAAAATTAAAATACATACATACACATCTTCTTTTTGTTTTATTTTTTGAAGCATTTTCATTAGGGCCTGAATGGCACAATTAAATGTACCACACAAATTCAAAACAGTAGGCTGCAACATTTTATTTTTAAATTGTTGGTGAAATTTAATTCATTATAATTTTCTAAAAATATCCATAAAATCGTGTTCATGCAGTCAGTACTGTAGATACAGCTAGTATTTTGTTAGCTTAGCTTAGCACTGGAACAGGGTTAAGGATCTGGTAAGACCTTTCAACACCTTTCAACATCACCAAACATATTATTTCTCATTTATTTGATTCCTTCAAAATGCAAAAAATTACTTTGTAGTTTTGTAGTTGCATACTACAAATGTGTTTATGTGTATATAAACCTGAAGGTGTACGGTGCGTCCTATCACATGGTGACACATTACATAGACACACACACGCACAGTTAAAGACACACGTACTTGCATGAACATACTCAAAGACACACACACATGCACACACACACACGCACACACACATGCACGTGCCAAGTGGACAAATCACACCCAGGGGATTTGCATGCATGCAATTAAGATTATGATCAATGACAAGTCAATCATGTGAGCCTGTTCTCTCCCTCGCCCAACTCAGCAATTATTCTCCAGCTGGTGGGGTCTGCCCTGAACCATTGGAGGAGACATTATACTCCTCTTTTTCCATAATTTCTTTTTCCTACTGCCTCCACCCTTTCTCCTACTCCCTCCATTTCTCAGCCCTCCCTCCCCTGACTGCCCATACGTATCTGTTTGCTTTTTTCCTGTCCTGCTCCTCCTCCTCCTCCTCTCTGTCATCTCCACGGAGCAGTTAGCTCTGTCAGTCACATCTGACAGCTCGGGGCTCTTCAACATTAGCCCCTGGCCTACCCGCCTTCAGACTCCATGTTAGGTCAGACACCCCCCCAGCACCAAACAGACAGTTGAGGTATGGGTTTAATGTTCCCCTCAGCTGAACGTTGAAACTTCAAACTGTCAGCTTTGAGAGAATGATTGCTTTGTTTTCCCAGTTTTGCACAGGATAACCACTCTGAACATTCCCCTGCAGTTGCTTATGTTTTTCAGTTGCTGTCACCAGAAAGAAGCTGCTCGTCTGGTTGACCAGTCAGAATCCGACCAGTCTGTGCTTTTTGTTCTCAGACAGCGGCAGGAGAGGAGCTGCACCTGTCTTCTTTCTGTTTGTGTTGTTTTTTTTAGTGGCAGCCCAGACATGCTAGATTTCACAGTTTCTCAGGTACACTTTCTGCTGTGCTACCAACCTCACTGAATAATAGCACCCTGTGTTGTGGTGTACGTTGAAGAGAGCCATGCGCTCAGCTCTGCCCATTATTCATAATAGAACGGCTGGCGGGCCGACCAGTAGACCCAGTGCTATCTGAGAGCAGATAAAGGAGGCAGGTGTGAGCAGGAAATTAATGTAAATTCATCAGTCTTCAATTAGTGCTCAGCTCACACCCAAAATAAAGACTCTATCTCAAACCAATACGACCCCATGCAGCTTTTATTCACATCCCAACCTCAGCCTTCACTACTTCAGTAGCAGCAGCAGCCGCTGTGCCGTGTAAACACTCCGGAGCTATATAATGCAATATGTAATGATGAGAGGGCATTGGATGTGTGATATGTGCAGGTGCAGGGTGTTATCTAGCTCATGAGCAACAGCCACAGCGTACACGGTTGTCCATTAGGCTCCCAGTGTGTGGCTGGGCTAATTCTGTGTGCCTGGAGGTACAGGGGCAGAGGCTCTCTGTGGACTGTGGGCTGGGAGAAGAACTGCAGTTTAACCTAATTTGTTTCTAATTACTAAGACAGGAAGTCCACCTGCCACACATTGGGCTGTGTTCTCCTCCCCTCCGAGGGCTGGAGGGAGTCTGAAGAGAGGAGGGGAGGAGGGAGAGAGGGCAGAGAAAGAGCCTCCATGATTTTCTTTTTCTTTTATCTTGTACTTGTCCTTCTAACGTGGAACAAAAAGTCCCATCATGACACGGCATGCATTAACACGCTCACAGCTGATACCAAACTAAAATACTTGAAATATCTGCGGCAACAATTAATATTTAAAAATCAAACAGACCTTTAGATAAGAATTTCAAGGAGCTCTGGGAGGTTTTTTTTTAAATGTCAAACTGAATGTTATCTGACGAGAACAAAACAGTATTATCTCAGCATCACCATTACAGCTACGGCAACAGTGAATCAGCCTTGATGTGTATCTTTTGGTCGGCGGCTCGGGAAGATTTACATCTCATTGTTATTAGTCTCAGGAGTTTGGTACATTCGGTGATTGCTGCGACTTCTGTTACGCACAAGCTTGCCACGGAGAATTTGTATAGTTTAAACATGACGCTGTAGTTCTGGGCTATCGCATGACATCGTCATGGAGAGGTTTCTGTAAACTAAAGAGTCTGAAACCAGAGCGTGTAATCACATGCAGTCAGCCCTGTTCTCGCTTGTTTTCTGTTATCTTGGCTTTGCTGCTAGTGTCATGTTTACAGCACTTGTCCACATGAGTTTGATTTGTGGAGCTGTTGGCCTGCAGCTCAACAGCAGACTTTCTCTCTGATTGTACTTTGGCTGTTGATAGCATCATTGTCCTGTTGATATTGATGAAAAGAAAATTCATGCATTATTCCCATTGATTTGCAAGTTTTCGCTTTTCACAAGTCTAGTTTATAGAATAATTGGTTGCATTAGACATCCATTGGCTTCTATTCATTTCACCACATCCTGAAAGGATGAGGCTATGAATGATCAGTATAATTTATTTCTGTCAACAATTTCAATGAGGTGCAAACCTAAGTATACATGCAGTGGACTGTATACTGTGTATTTACAGCAGCAGTACAGTACAGAGACTGACTCCGAATACAATTGCAGTACCCATGTTTGTGGTATTCAACCCAGTTGAAAGCTGTGACAGTGACATATGAAAACAGTTGTAGATAATGGGGCCTCATAAGACAGTGTCTACTGAGACATTCATACATGTTGGTTTGGTCCTTTCCTGAGATTTGTTGATTACCAGACCATCTAAAATCAACACACAGTTTTGAAAATTATTAAGTTATACTGTCCTTGTGTAGTTAGTCAGGGACTGAAAACTCTTCCTGATGAAGCTGTCATTGATGCTTTAACATTGAAGTGTTGGCTGTTGTTTCAATTCAAGATACTGATGCTTTTTGGCATATTTAAAATCTTAAAAGATGCTTGTTAATGCAACGTAACTTTGCGACCTGTGAAGCCGAGTGTGGCTGTCATCTGTCAGACCTTATCAGCTGACCAGATCCCCATGCAGCGGTGTTAATGGCAGGCCGTGGGAGTGCAAAGCTCTCTAACAAGGAACCTGATTGTTCTGCTAATGTGTTACTTCCTGTTGGTGTCACAGCTCCGGAATGGAGCTGAGTGGCCAGTACCGGAAGAAATCCCCACATCAGAGCGATCGCAGGCCGGCCAGGGTTTCACCGAGCCACACAGTGGGCCAGTCAGCTTCTGCAGCCTGTGATGGAGGAGATGGATTTCACTAAAGCGCAGCGTGCGTAACCTGACACCCAGTCTTAAGACCCCGGTGGCCCAAATTATGTCGTACCAAATCACAGTGGGTTTGAAACCAGGGAGTTCACAGACATTACTCTATTTTAAAGATCAATCTTAAATATGGCTTACACAATTTAGCATTTATTTTAACCATTTTAAGCTTATGTGAATATGTGGCTCATATAAATTGGTGCACTTAACCAATTTTTGTGAAGTCACATGATTTAAGCTTAGAAATGCTGTGTTATTGCTAAAAGGCATCTAAGTGTTACTCGTGGTGACTGTTGCCACCATGAATTCCTTCAGCTTATTCCCCCCACTCCTGGATTTACACTCATTGCACAACTTTGATCTCGAGGTATTAAAATCAACAGTCTCCAAGCTGGGTGTGGAGCAGAGCAGGGGCTTATGGGGCTTTATACCATCATGTAGGGAGCTACATGAGTCCAAACAGGAGCGGCATGGACGGAGGTGAAGAGATGATAGGGAAGAGACAGAGACAAAATAGAGGGAGAGAGAGAGAGAGGGAGAATGTTTGGCTGATCATGTGAGTAGTGGGTCAACTCCTTTGGCCGAGAAAGTGCTGTGTTGCCATGGCAATATGCCTTTTTACCCACCCAAGAGTCATGGACCAGGGCAGCATCGGCGCTGTGAGCGTTGTTCAAGAAGCAGTGGAGATCAGGGCCTTAATCAGTCAGCACTGATACAAGGGTGAAGAGTGGGAATAAAGCCTGGGGCTGTTTGGAATGGGAACATTGTTCAACACACACACACACACACACACACACATTCTTATGAACACAGAATCTAATGCACAAACAAGTACTGAGCAGAATTACTGATTAGCTGAAATGAGTCATTATTCTTGCTCATTTAAATAGTAAATCTCAGCAATAACAACTCAGTGCATTTTCCTAATGAGCCTTATAGAGGATCGATAAGTTGTGCAGCTCCTGTTGGCATCCTGCCTTGCTGCAAGTGTATAAGGAGTAACTCATGCAGCGTGACCAGCTTGGTTCTTTTCCATCCGCAAGGCTCCGAAAAAGAGGAAATCTATCCTGAAGTTATGTTACGAAACTTAATAACTGACCGACCATCTGATTCACACCCTGTCTGTCCAAGACATGGCACATATTTATTTCCAGCAAGTGATTGCATCAAATTTGTCCTGTTTTTAACTTTGTTAGAAAAAACATGCTTGGCGGATGCGCGGCACACACTGGTGGCTGCAGGGAGCCAAAAGCACTTTATTTATGTTTGGATGGCAGCGGGTGCTCAGTTCTGCTTGGCACAGACAGTGTGCTGTGGTCTTTGGCAACCCCTCACATCCCTCCTGTCCCCCTGACATACACTATCCCTATCTCTACTGGGCCTATGTAGCGTTGTCTGTGTATGTGTGTGTATGCATTTGCATTTGTTTGGAACCATGCATGTATGCCGCGTCCCCCTGTTTACATGTTCTTTGAACTCATTTTCTACACTGAATATCACATCAGTTTTTCATGCGTTCTTATCTGTACTCTCTCAGAGAAGGCTACTCGCTCGTCTAATTAGGCGTGAGAAGTTTTTGAAGTGGTTTGTCAAGTAGAAAGTAGTTTTGAAAATGAAGCTAATCTCCAGTGCATCTCAGGTCACGGGACTGCAAAAAGCTCAAAGTTTCATAAAGAAAAAAAATACTACATGAATTAGGATGAATTCTCATGCCAGTGGCTAATCTCTACTTTGAGACTTTGCTACTTGAATCTTACTTAAGACGTCACATGCAGGGCATGAGTGAGTCATGTAGTAATGCCAGCCAAGTGCAAATTCTAATCTTCCCTCAGCTCTGCTTATGCAGGAAAGAGAACACTCTGCCAGGGTGTCCACTGAGCGCAGCCATTCCAAAAATTCAAAGTTACAAGGTCGATGTACATCTGCTGCCGGCAGAACTTAAAGTAAGCAAATATCTCCAGGTCTACACCCCAACAATCTCATTTATTGAATTTTCCTCCACCTTCCCAGTACTTTTCATTTTACCTCAGGGAACCGACTGACCCGCACTTGGTATATAAATATATAATTTATATCTCATATATTTATAAACCAAAGCAAGGCCAGCCACCGTAAAAGGAAGCAAGGCCTTTTTCCTTGTCCCGGAGTCTGTTGAGGCTCAAACCCAGGATCCGTAGCCTGGGTTTCCTCAGTCCAGAGCAGAGCCAGTGCAGCAGAGGACTGGAAGAGAATGATTCTGGTCAGGCAGGCAGGCAGGCAGGCAGGCAGGCCATCCGTGGCCAGATAACGGCTGATACTGGGACTAATTTGGTCATGTGCAGGGCTGCCGGATGACGAGGGGGCTGATAAAGAAAACATGGCAGATAGACAGCTGGGCTGATGAAGGAGGATGTGAACTCTCTCCAGATCCTGACTGGAAGATTTTAAGTGTCCCGAGCCCGACTGCCTGTCCATACATCTGTCCACTGTCTCTGCTCGTCTGTAAGAGATCTGTCATAGATTATGCGACAAAAATATCTTCACTCATAGAATTTCTTGAGGTTTTGAAATGTTGGCCGGTTGAAATTGGGATGGAGGCTTATTTTTTGCACTTTGCTAACACCAACATTGACGTCTCAGCTACAGCGCATACAGCCTCGCAAATCAGCAAACCGAGTTGATGGATGGATAACAATTCCAAGCGGATGAAATGTTGTGCTGGAAACATGAACATGAGCAGTCTTCGCTGGCGGAGTATGATTACAGAGCAGCAGCACAGTTTGAGGAGCCCTGCCGGGGTCACATGGTTCTGACAGTCCTGTTCTGCTTAGGCTAACACGGAGCTTGTTGCCCAGCCCAGAAGAGAGGGGAAAGACAGTGAGATAGTGTGTGGTGGCGGTGTGTGTTCATGTGTGTGTATAAATTGGCTCCCGGAAGAGCAGCAGTGGCTCAGGACTTGTGAGGAGGCTGCTGGGAAATGTCTGTGTCACCGGTGTCACCCGGGCAAGGCAGATACACAGAGCAGCAGTCACGGACACATTCTTGGCCCAGGCCGATCTCCAAACACACTCACTACCACAAACCCCCTTCTCGCTCTTTCAAGCTCTCACTCTGCTTCTTCTTCTTTTCTCTCTCTATCCCTCTCTCACAGATGCTCTCTCTCTGGCATCTACAGCTCTCTTGTGTATGTATGTGTTGGCTGCTTCTGTCATCAAACACACACTTTCTTGTGTCTTTTTTCTCAAACAGTGAAGAAAGAAGAAGGATTGTTGAGGACTCTTGAAGACTCAAATAAAAAATAAAAAAGCAAATCCCTCAAATGTGTCATCAAGAGACATTAGTTTGACTGAAATATTGAGGATCTTTAGAAAAACATTTAAAATGTATAGTTTTACAGTGTTTAAGCTTCATCTGCATTCACAATTAGTAAACTCTATCCTCTGTGATTTGATCTAACAAGGCTTCTGCACCACTCAGTATCGGGCAGGCAGAGCAGCCAAATCAAGCTAACTAGCACCCCCTTTTGAAAGTGCTCTCATAGGCAGAAAAAAACAATCCTCTATCATTCTCCTCTCATCAGCTCGTGAAGCTGATGGAACAGATGAGCTCTCTGTCGCCAATGCACATCTAGATTGGACCGTCTCGCAGAAATGAATGGAGTAAAGAGCCGAATTAGCGATTAATTGGGATTAAAATGTTTACCACAGTAGGTTGTTGTGGATGACCTTTTATTATCAGCGTGTGTGTGTGTGTGTGTGTGATGCGTGCAAGAGAAAACAACAGCTCAGCTTTGATTAACATGGATTAGGAGTCTTTACAACTCCTAATTCACACACTGGACAAAAAACATGTTTGCTGAAGCCAATTCCTCTCAAATCTGGAAAAAAATACTGGAGAGAAAAATAATATCTGTCTGACTGAGTTTTGTCTTTTTTTTATTGTAGCTGAAATACGCTCTTACTTTCAGGAAATATCACGTAAAGTCACGTTATCTGTATATTATTGCAGAATAAATCTGCTCATTAAGAAGTAGTTAGTTAAAGCTTAGTATGCAGAGGAGTTTGAATTACAGCTGCCCACTCAAGTTGCCCTGAGCATTGAAATGTGATTATCATTTTCTTAGAAAGTTGGTGAAACTCATTAAAGGGTTTAATGCAACTTTTTCCTCTGAAATGTTTGTGATATTTCAGAAATTGTATTATTATGTGATTTCATGATTTTAAGTAAAGATTATATCAATTACGTGCAAATATTCCTCCAGT
Source organism: Paralichthys olivaceus (assembly GCF_024713975.1). NCBI lineage: Eukaryota > Metazoa > Chordata > Actinopteri > Pleuronectiformes > Paralichthyidae > Paralichthys > Paralichthys olivaceus. The sequence goes on along the minus strand of NC_091104.1, from coordinate 13,751,220 downwards.
GTTATAGCATTGTTATCTGATTTATTTTCGTCTGTACCTTGATAAAAGCGTAAACACCACGGACATCGGTATAGAAACAAACTCAGGACTTTCTTGCTCCATCCCTAACAATGTCTGATATGAATGATCTACAGTTTCATTGGTAAACCAAACCTAAAATAACTGCTGATCGGGTGGTCCGACGCTATTGGTTCCCTGCTGATGAATGACACAGTCAAACTGTACATCCACACAGACACAACCAGGCAGCTCCAGTGGCAACTAAAGGATTTTGAGCCCTTACAAGAGACAGCAGTGTGGGAGAGACCCGATAAGCAGCTCAGACTGGATCAGTGGTGGCAGGGGGAGAGCATAGGAGCCCCTAATACCCCCTTCCATTAGTATCCTGCATTCCTACGCCCTTTATACCCTACTCCATTTCTTTTATGGATTACTGGATATTTGTCTTTTTATTTTACCTTACATTTGTATCCACAGTAGTGTGTGGCTTTATTTATTTCTACTGGCAACATTTCTCACCGCTTCCTCCACCCATCTTCTCTGTCTCATCAAATGTGAAGCTCTTCCCCCGCCTAACCCTCCTGTCTGTTCTCCAACACCTTCTCATTTGAGCCCCTCTCCCCTCCTTCCTCACTGCTCTGCGAACACAACTAGTTTCCTGCTCGGAGTTCGCAGGCGTTGGAGGTCAAAGAGGAGACGGAGGGCCGGGGAGTGGAGTGGAGGGAAGGGAAGGGAAGGGGAGGGCTGAGTGAGTGTTGAGCTGGTCGGTCGGTCAGGTGCAGCGCCACCAGTGATCATTAGGGTTACAGCTGCCCGGGCCAGATTGTGTGCTGCCTGCACCAGGCGAGATGTTTTGCCCAGGGAGAAGAGCGAGCATCTGTCTGTCCCTCCCCGTAGACAGCAACCTCCTACCAGCCTGTCCAACTCAACCCAACTGGTAACAAGGTCACCCAACTCTTACTTTCTCTCGCTCACGCACACCCGCTCTGAACCACTCTGCATTTCTTTTCCTGTCTCGCTCACTCCCTCCTTCACAGACAGCTCCTCTCACTCACTCGTGTTAGGACAGGTTGTGAAAGCAGCAGGCCCCTAGTGCAGTGCAGATTGCAACAAAAAAAAACAACAACCATTGCATGCAATAGTTGGACTGAAAGGATTTTCATGTGAGCATACCAATGCACATTGCACCACAGAAGAGCTTTTCCATTTCAAACTGTAGAAAGTGTTTATTCGTTATCTTGGCCTAATGTTAATTGCATAGTTTGATCCCTGCTGATACAGGGACACTTTCATCATAAGAAAATAATTGGCTCCGACAACTTGAGAACTCATTTTTTAAACTTTCTTTTACGACCATTGTTCCCCGTTATCTTATCAAAATAGTACAAAATTATAATTATGCACAAAGCCCAAAGGGAACTTGTATCTGTGTGTGTATTCACTGCAGAACTGAAATCTTTTAACTTCAATTTAAAGACTTAGACCTGAGTGCCAGAGGAGCCACCATGTTGAACTGCCGTGAACCAAAATACATTCAGATTATCTTTTGTAAAGAAAAACTTTGTCTCTTTGTTAAATAAAAAACACATTGTACTGTACAATGAAACTTACTGCATGAGCTTTTCTTGAGCATTAAAAAAAAGTACTTAGGTTATTAACCGAATCATTTGCGAGTTAGATAAGAAGGTTAACATCACTGTTGTATTTCTCCATTCAGTGTGAAGCTGGAGCAGCTGGTTAGCTTAGCTTAGCACATATGTATCAGGTAGCATGACTCTGTCCAAAGGTGACATGTATCACACACCTTGTTATAAGCTCATTTATTGAAACATTTTATCTTGTTTGTTTCACAAGTGGAGAATTTAAAGTGTAAAAGTGACCATTTGTGGTTGTGAAGGGTGCAGGACTGTTGCACTGCTGCAGTAACTTCAGTTTGTCACTGTGAGGCTGCATCTAGTGGAGACTCTGGGCATAGGACTTGAAAGTCCCACACTAAAAATGTATTAAGATTATCTAGAAACTACTCTAATATGTTAGAAATACAAACTTGCTTTCAAGGGTTCAGTAAAAGATTATCAAAAGATTAGTAATGGAAACAATATCTTTTTTGCTTCAGCGTCATTTCCAAATCCATCCCAAACTAGCGTGGCACTCAGTGGAGCACATACCACACCACATTGCACACACTCATAGCTATATGTATATATGTATAACATGGATTGAGCTTTTTGTTGAGGTCCATAGATTGTAAAAAAAACAACAACACAATCTTGCAATATTAAAAAGTGAAATAAAGAATTCCTGGATCCGCCACTTTGTCCGCATCCATGCCAAAATTTAATGGGCTCTCTCTTGGCCCATATCCCATCCTTCCATCAAGTTTCCTTGAAACCTGTTCAGTATTTTTTTACATAATCCTGTTGACAGACAAAAGAAACCCTAACAGACCAACTGCATTGAAAACATTAGCTTCTTGGTGGAGGTAATGAAATAGAGGCATGTTTGCAGGGTTTATATCTTGAATTGGAAGTGCATAGCTACAAATTTTAATTGGAAACAACAGTGTGACATTTAGAGAGAGCGTATTTAATCTAAATCTCTGGACACAGAGAGTCTGCTGTTTACGTTCAGATCATCAGCTTCCTATCAGATTATGTGGAAAAGTCCTCAGAGGAGAGATTTCTCCTTTGTTTGGGTGCATTGTTTGATGGGGTTTGAGGTGATTTGCTGATTGAATGCATCGGGTGACGGGTGCTAATCTCTCTGATCTATCTTTGTTTGTGGACTAACAACAGGATTGAATGAGGAGAGAAAATCTTACCAGGCAACAAATAACATATGGCCTCTGTTGTTAATGTATTGAACGCAGTGCCCCCTCGACAATAATAAACAGTTAATGAATATGTAAAATATCTAATAAGGTTAAACAGCATTTGCGGCACTTTGTTTTTCAAGAATAAAAAACGAGGTACAAAAAAAAAATCTTGTATTTGTAAAAACACACGTCAGGATAAAATGACAGCATTTGTTTTTCCACACTTATCACAAACATCCTCAGTTTCATATTCTTTTTGTACAAGCAAGATATTTGCTATCAATCACCAAGTGTGGGGTTAGAAAGCAGAGGAAGCTTTAATTCATTTTGACAGCATCGTCTGTACTCAGTTGTCATCCAGACTGAATGAGCCGGGCCAGGAGCTGACAGAAAGGGGCTGAAACAGGTGTGACACCAACTTTCTGCCTCACAGGAGACCATAAAGCCCTTGGTCAAGGGCACAGCACCTGGGCCATTGTTTTGCCACACAAAATGGCTTTTAAGTGCAAATTTCCACTTGGTCCTAAAGGAGACCTGGCCTCTGCACTTGCTTTACTCATCTGAACCAATATGTGATGCGTCCTCATTTGCATAATGGGCATAATGGAAATGAGGGACCAGCTTTGTCAGACCAAGACAAAAAGAAGAAAGAAAAAAGGGGGAGACAGACTGATGCCATTCTGCAGAACTGCATCTGTGAAACACAAAGGTGTGATATCTTGAGCATCACTCATCCACTTTTAATTATGATCAGAGGTTATATTGAGCACTGCCACGCTTGTGGTTTGACAAAGGCTTGGTAAGTGGCGGCTAAATAGTAAATAATCAAACAATATGCAGATGGATCAAGACTGTTTGTCTTTTGTTAGCTACTAACAGGATTTAAACGGTCTTTAAATGCAAAAAATGTATTTCTTCACTTTTCAGGCCTCCATTTAACACAGTATGAGTTATAGAGTTGCCGACAGCTTTCACTCTCGTACAGGGGATGGATTCGTCTGGTTATTTTATGCTGACTGCCTTGCGCTCATGTTGCATCATATGTTTTCAAGTTTCATCTCTCAGTCTGCCTAACACGAGATCAGTGAGTGAGGACTTGGCAGTTGGGCTAGAATGAATCCCCCTGATGAAACTGTTTCTTCTGCAGCACTAAACTATCAAAACTTTATCTGCCGTGCTACTGCATGTGCTGTGTGTGTGAGCGTCACAGCTACGATGTGGTTACATTCGCAGCTTTAGATTTTAGAGGTCAAAATGGATTTGGTGATGCAGTGGTGCCCTAGAATCTGACGGGTACTCAAAGCAACTGAAGCGCTCTGATTGGCATTTTGCAGAGAGCAGTATCTAAAGATATAAGGATACTGAGAGAACATAATCTGACAGCTTCTACACTTTACGCGTAAAACAGCTATATATGCTGCAAAACCTGAATATAATATGTTTTGAAGACGATAATCAAAAATCAGACATTGCATTGGACTTTTAGAGCATCTAGGCTAGTTAACGTTTAGAAGCAGGATAATCTCAACATTCTGTACTGTCATATTCATGTAGCACAATGAACTGGTCATTTAGTAAGAGGCTGGAGCAGAAATGTTGGATCTGGACATTGTTGGAACATGTGTGTTGTCAGTTTTAGACAGTTTAAATAGGAATTGTAACATACCACCTTTACATTTTCTCTCTATGGAATAGTTATTTTTACACTGTAAAAAAGTGTGAGAAATAGTTACATTATTTTCATAAATTGGTTTTGACAAAATTGGTAGATGATCGTTTTGGTTTTGTGGTATCCCTATTGTCTTGGACATAAAGCTGCCTTTCACATATCACCGACAAAAAAAAGGCACAGTTTGGTTTTAGGTTCAACTTTCGTCCTCAGTGTCTGAAGCTGTTACATATATTGCTCTGCAGCAGTATCGCCTCCTCAGCACCTGCACAGAGCCCACGGGGCTCTGTGGCCGAGGCTCCATACTCTGCAGTGGTGCAGTGCAAGACATCACTGCCCGCATCCTCACTGTGACTCATTCCTCTTCCTCAGTTAACCACTGCCAGTTCTTTACTGTTATGACAGCTTCTGCAACCTACAAATGGCATCGTGCTGAGACTGTGCACCCTACGTTGAAGTGCAGTACAGGAATACCGTTGAGAGACACATCTCAGCACATAAAAAGACACATGGGTAATAAAATGTTATTGTTTGACTATGACATCCAATTACAGCCATCACCTTTAATCAGTGATTGTAGACTTTAAGCACTCCCAGTTGAAATATTGAAATATATTGAGAGCTGTGTCTCCTGGCAGTGATACAAGATACAATTTCATAATATTTGAGAGGCATTATGGGTTTCTCCTTCTCTCTTACAAATGGAAATTAAGAGTAAACCAATCTTGTTGCAAACAAACTTACCAAAGCTCATTTTTAGATGTCTGACAATTGAGTCTTAGATTTTTTTTATCTGAGAATGTTGCTTTAAGAAACGTACGCCACGGTGATATTTTCAATAAGCTGCTACTTACTTCCTCTGTCTTCTTCCCTTGCCACGCTTGCACTTAGGCACAAAGGTATTTACTTTAGTTTAATCTTCTTGAGCAGGAAACACGTCCACATAAATTCTTACATGAACAAATACACAAAGAGGCAAAACCCTGTCGCCTTGTTCTCTGCGAAGGTAGATTATCTGTGAATGCAGAGAGAAATTTCTCGGGGGATGCTTTGGCACAGAGTAATAAAACTCGGAGAGTGTTGCCTTTGCCAAGCTGAGACATCTGGTCACCTTATCACAGATAAGTGGGGGTTAGTCCTGGCATCTGCTAGAATTAATCCATTTTGCAAACACAGTTATCCTAATCTCCTAAATATGTCATTCCACAACTGTACGAAGCAGTAGGTACAATTTCACCTTTCCTTCTTCATCGTGCACAAGATTGATCAAGACACACTTGGCTGCACCTTGTCATGAACCGTGAGCAGTGACACAGAATAGGAGTGGAAGACGAAAAAGAGGTTGAAAATCGGTGTCACCACCTGCACCTGGCCAACTATTTGCCGTTGCCCAGCCTGGTCTACAGCTAGCCACCTAACATCCCTGCATGAATATTCATGTGGGCGGATTTCTCTTTTGTTGCCTGCCTAGTCAGCAGTCACAGAACACATGGTGAGTGTTGGCAGCGCCCGGCCTAGGTAGAGAGGCCGCGGACGGAGGCAGTGGCAGGAACCAGGACCTGTGAGGCTGACTGACATTTCCATCTGTGGCGAGGCCTGGTAATTATCGGGGAGAGGAGCGCCCGCAGCAGCGCGCCATCTGCTAGGGGAGATGGCTCAATGAGGTATGAGCATGAGCGGCACTCCGTCGGGCCACTGCCTGCCTCTGACATGAGGGCTCGCATCTGCTACCGGGGAGCCGGGCCGCCCAACACAGCCTGCCTGCCTGGCCGAGAGAGGGGGCTGACAGGAGGGAGGAGAGCAGCCAAGAGCCCCCCTGACCCCCTCCACTCCCACCACCACCCACAGCCATCACTACCACCACTGCCCTGCCAAAGGCACACTTGACAAACAGCAGAGCCCAATCACAAGTTTCCATACAGATCTCATCAAGTCACGTCAATAAAGGATGCGTCAAGGTTCCACTTCTTACTGAGGAATCTATCATTGCATTACAAAAATGTGTCACAGAATAATGGAACAGACATACAGCATGAGGGAAACTGGGTGAACAAATGCATTGAACAATATACATTTGTGGCAGGGGCTGGTAGGGTAGGGACCAGTAGATAGTTTCTCTGCTGGTGTGCTTGTTACCACAGAATTCGTTTGTGACTCATTTGTGAAGCACAGCTCTCTGAGTGTGGCTGGTTGTGGGAGCGCAGCACCATATCACACAGCCTCCTCACACATCCAGCAGGTGTGTGTGTGTGGTGTCCTCGTCTTCTCACTGTAGCTCTCATTTTGTGCTCAGCATGGTAAGTCCATTAACAGTGTGCACAGCGCAGGCCCACTCCTCACTGAGCAGTCAAAATGGCTAACTATTGAAAAAGACAGCTGTGTGTTCTATTGTGTTTGTGAGGTGTGAAAACAAAAAGAGCTTTTACAGATAAAGATTTGTAATTATTGTTATAAAGCACAGTTCTGACCAAAATCTGCTCTTTTCAAAGGAATCGCAGTATTTGCTCGTGAGGCACAGTACATGTGTGCAGTTCTTTCAATGTCGACTTAAACGTTGATAGACTTCTGAATTTATATTTGACTGGTGGCGACTCACTTGACTGTGCCAACCTTTGAGAGAGAGGAGAGAACATGGAGGTAGCTATACAACTTTTTATAACTAGTCACTGATAAATGAGACACAAAGCTAATATAGGTTTTCTGTTCATATCCATTTTGCTTTAAATAAAACTACTCAGTTTCTGCTGTATATAAAAATTGATGATATGACAGCTCCCTCAAAAGTGAAGCCAAAGTGTCTCAGTTGCCACCTGGTGGCTGTAAACAGTAGATGTCATACATTCTGCCTCCTCCATGTTAGCAAATGGGACATCATGGACCAAACTTAAAAGTCATTTTTTTCTCAAAGATAGTTTCTGTCATTTTATCACACTGATTTGTGTTCAAGTGGAAATTTCTTGGTACGTTTGGTTTACATTAGTTATTTAATGATGTAGAAATGGAGTAAAAGTGTGTCTACGATATCACAGCTCCATCCCCCTATTGCTACTGCTCTGACATTTGTACCACGTTTGTATCTGAGATAATTTGACAGATATTTTCTAGATAGTGATGGGGAAGTGGAGTCATGTCCACCAACTTTATAAACAGTATGATAGACAACAAGTAGCCTCTTCCAGCACCACCTGTTTAAAAAGGTGTTTTTTTGGTGGCTTACTCCTCTCCAACAAAGACAACAATTGTAGCATTGGTTATAAAAGCTGCTCTTGATTTAAGACTACAAGTGCATATCCTTGTATCACCGTGTTTCTGTGGCAGTTTCTGTAATTCACAAACTTCAATTTTACCTCCTCCTGTTTTTATTCTTATAACATCTGTCAAGTCTCTGTTGTTGTGGAAGTTGCTTTTACCTTTCTGGAACAATGTTTTCATATTGCCCTCGTGGTTCTTGCATCGCTTATTATCACTTGAGATTTTACTCTGAAATAGAGGAAGAGCTGAGAGGTAGATATAGTCAGAGAGAGGTAGAGAGTGAGAATGTGTGAGAGAGAAAAAAAGAGGGAGGAGGAGAGGAAGGGGAGGGGTAGAGACAGAGTAGCACATCTCTTCATCGCAGGATTTTATCTGACTGTTTGGACAGATTGGTAGAATTCAAAATGCAGCAGGGGCCTGTGATGTGGCAATGAAGCGTTTGCCTTTGATCCCGCCTCACTATTTTTTTCCCCCCTGCACATGTGCACGTCAAAATCAATTAGATCAACTCTGAAGAGGCGAGGCAGCTGCGCATCCGCACAACAAACCTTTGCATCACCTTAGTTTACTAACAATCTGGTTATTATTCTCACTGTCAACTCACTGATACAAACTCCAGCGCTGCCGTCACCTGCATGCACAACAAACTTCAAGGTGTGTGAAAGAAGAAATGGTACACAAATAGAATATCCATCTTAACAGACAGAAACACATGCTTACATCCTAGCCGCAGCTGTCAATTACCTACAAAAAAACCCTCTTTGATAAGAAAAATTTGAATCCCCCCCTCCTTCGTTGCTCGTGGAGTGGCTTTTTCAGATGTCGTAGCACTTATGAGAAATTTGTGACAGCATCAACAGCGCCTATTCCCCATTCAGCAGCATTAACTCTGTGCCATGTGTCTAACAAACGGAGGCCATTCTGGAGCCCTTAATGACAAGGCTGCTCCGCTCCTCTCCTCTCCCCCTCGCTCTTTTCAAATTGCTCTCTAAATGAAGTACAGCTGTGTGGACCAGGTGCTGCCATCCCCCTTTCAGAAAGAACAGGAAATTATGAAATCCCCAAATCCTTCACAAATGGCGGGCAGGAGGGAAGGTTGGAGAACGTCAGCTCGGCTTGCCTGGTCTGTAGCTACATGTCTCTTGTTGGTGGATTATCTTTCATTCGCGTTCGCCGTTGAGCTCTATCCATCCACCGCTCCGAGCCCCCGACCCGTCACTTACGAGTGTCAGGGCATACACCAAACGTGCTTATAGGTTCATTCAGTTGCAGCGTAATTTTGACTGCTGGTGTAATTTTTAGAAACATGTATTGATACCGGTGGGTGTTTCTCATCCCTGCAGACTTTGGGAAGCAGCACGAAATATGCGGCTTGATACCTGATGTTAGGTAGGTTGCAATTACTGAAAATAGTTTTTTCATATGCACTTGTGTTCCAGAGGCTTCCCCTGACATTTATATCAATCCTATAAAAGGTTTATGACTAGGCTGAATAAATGAACAGTTTTTAACATAAACGAACACCCTGTGATCTTTCTTCATCCTTTCATATTAAGGTTTTACTGAAAACCTGCTCTAGCAAACACAGAATCCTGCTAATATTCAAAAAGCTCTGTGTTTTTTTCGTCTGTGTTCTAAACAACAGAAAGAGCACAACTGCTGAAGTAGGCCTCCTGCTCAGGAGACTGTCAATGTGCAGCTGTCAATGTCTCCATAAAGCCCCATATCCATAATAGACAAAGCACTCATCAAGCCTCAGCTTCATCTGGCCTCCCAGATGCCCCATCACCAGGGGCAAATCCCATCCAGGACTGAGCGGCGCACCATGCAGCCAGATGTGAGCTGGCAACATGGCCGTGGGGTCAACACATGGCAAAGGTAGACTCAATAAATGAATTATACTCTGATTATCATAAATGTGGCATCTGAGCATGGCGCTTGTATTAGTTTGGAGGGGAAATGCTGGGACATACTGTATCAGCTGCACTGCTGCCTCTTAAACACACAGTCACACAGAAGCACTGTATGAAATAGTATGAAATGGATGAGGTCCATATCACATCAACATTAAGGACATAAGAACCTGCATATTTTTTTGGTGTTCATTAACATACTACTCAAACTTTGTGCAAGGAAATTACAGGAGGTAACATGATGGAGCCAAAAACATATTTCGGATTCTCAGAATGATTCCATGCCATATGCCCTGTATTTGTACATAATTCCACAATGTTCTAGGTCGCTCCCCCAAACATATTCTGTTTCGTCATATGCCAAAAAGACCTTTTTCCCCCCATCCCTCCCTTTCTCAGTTTGACACGTTTGCATGCGGTATCTGGCTGCCCTGGCTCCCTGTCTTCCCCTTTAAAATGCCATGCCAACTTCAGAGGACCCAGGTGTATGGGTCCGTTATCAATTCCACTAACAAGCGTGCTTACTGGGATCACAGGACGCGTTGTGGTTTGCTTTAAAGTCCCCGTCTGTAGCCAAGGCTGACCTGAATTGGAGACATGCAGCCCCCTGCTGATAGCAGCCAACCTCTGATGGGCAGTCCCTCTCCGAGACTTGGCCAGCACTCTGCCTGGGAAGGAGGAGGGGAGAAAAGAAGAACTCTTTGAAATGCTGGAGTTCCATGAAGAATTGAGAAGCAGGACAGAATCAAAGGCTTCTGTATATAGGAAAGGAAGAAGAAAAAATGTAGAATCAGACTTGGAGATGAGGAAAAACGGATGATCAGGAAAAAAATCCCACCCACACATGCATAGGTTACATATACACTACTAACAAAGGACATATCTTAAGTTGCAATGGAGACTTGTCTATCTCTTTGCCACAGAGGCTTTCACATGAAACCTACAGTTAGAATGATGCTCCTGCAGCAATGAAAATCACATCACACTCTGCAGTACATGCATGTGTTGACATCAAATAGCTTATCTTTACCGTCCCACATTGGATCATGTGGCCACAGAATATTCAAGTATGAGATTTGTATGCGTAGAATGTTTGTGCATATGTGGGTTTGCACAAAGAAAAATAAGAAAATGGGTGCATGTGTTAGGAATAAGTTTGCAACTCAGCTCTCGTTGCTGCTTGTATTAGTGGTGGTGGTGGCAGCCCAAGGCCATTATGTCCAGGTGGCCTGGAGGATGCAGAGGCTTTACTGGGAGCTGACACCAAACACACATACACACACTGTGCATGCACAGAAAGCCTCGCAGCTGCTCAGGCCTGCTGCATGTCAATTAGGACTGCAGAGGATGTACAGGGACACATGGACATTCACACAGCACATGTATAATGCATGGCAGGTTGGGTGGACTGGTTTGAGGTCTACCAGTAGAGGCCTATAAAGAGAATAAATATATAAATATATATATTGAGTTGAGTTGATGCTTGGGCACCATTTGTGTGTGTACCTGTGTGCTTGTGCTGTGTTGTTCATGTGGTTTACTGTATATTTATTGGTAGAGCATCTTCTCCTGCCCCCATGTACCAAGAAATAAAAAGGGGGGATGGAGGTTATGTGAGAAGAAATGAAATGAAATTGTTTTGACAGCCATTAATTCCCCAGAATCTTCCCTCATTTCCACTCCTGAATCAAAGTGATTTCCACAGCGTAGTGTTCAGTCTCAAGCCGGATACTGGATGATAAAACATTTAATTAGCCGTTGATACCATGAGATTCAATAAGAACATTTTCTTTTTTTTTTTAGCATCGGGGTGAAATTAATAATTGCATATCTTAAAACCACCATTATAAGTTTGCATACTCAAATATTCTATTTTTGTTTAAATTACGATGTGAATGGGAAGTTTTCCCCCCCAAGAAAATATCGCTTTTAAGGTCAGAGCAAGTCAGAAGTTATCTGCAGGAGCTCGCACATTATGCTGATTACTCTTATGAAAATTGCATGTAGAGGGGTGAGGGGTCACCGCATCTTAATTCCGTTTTCATGTTTTGTTTCACAGTAGCCAAGCTGTGGATGTCTGTGTGTGAGGCGCTGTTCGCTATTGGCCTTGACAGCACGTGGTGTAATTGGCTCACTAAGGTGATTCAGTAATCGCCTGAGTGACACCTTCCCTGGCAAATTTTGACACTGGAGGTGGATGAGGATGCGGTGGGCTTCAAGTGCCAAGGGAGCTAACCTTGTACGGGAAACCAAATTTACAGCAGGGAAAACCTGAAGGAGACCCACTTCATTCAGTGTATCTACATCCTACTTCTTTTTCTCTTACCTTTATTGTCTTGAAACATCATTTATCCTTGTTCTGTTTTTGTCCGTTCTCTGTTTGCTTCCTTTTGGACCTCCTCCTCATCATCATTACCTTTCTTCTCCTCTTCTCCCCTCAGTCCCCACTTAGTTGTTACCACTGCAGATGATCGCTGATACTGCCCGTCCTCTCTTCCTTCCATCTTCCCTCCTCCCTGCCTTCCCCTTGTGCACTTCCTTAAACTCCACTTTTCTTCTGCCTCCTTCACTTCCTTCTCCTCCCGTTTGCCCCTGGCGTAGCTCATGGAGAGGAGGAGCAGCCAGCGCTGTTCTGTTCCTCAGGACTGTCCTCCTCGTGCAGAACACAGATGGTTATTATGGAGCTGCACATAAATTGATTATGTTGGAAATTAACTGTTGCTGTCAAAGGCAGCCGCCAACCTGTCCCAGTGTGTCCCTGTGCCCGCTGATGCATAGGATCCAGCTGATGGACCAGATGTTTGCACAGTGCGCCACTCCTTTTAAGGTCAGCACAAAAGTGGTACGGGGGCTCTCTGATCTCCGTTACTTTGTACTTTCAGCCTGTACGCTTGCTTCTTGACATTTTTAGAAAGTAAAAATTGATCTTCCGAATTTGGATCAGATGGTTATGGAGTTGTAGCGATTGATGTGTTTCATTTCATATCATTTTTAAATTTCATCAATATATATTTCTAGCGTTTCTTTTATTTAGATTTTTTGACTGCAGGATTTCTGCAACATCTTCCAAGAATGGAGGCTTCTGCTAAGTAACATTTAATCTATGGGAGGTTGAAGTAGGCCCAGTGCTTGTGCCAAAAAACCATGTAGTCTCTTCCACAGAAGCTGCATGCCAAGAGCCTCCAAACGCCGGCTCTAAGTAGAACTGTCTTCCAGCAGCTCATTACAGGTTGGTCTGGATAAGCATGATGGGTGACTCCTGGCTGTGGCCCTCGGGGGACGGAGCCACAATGCCAAACTCAGCAGAAAGTCAGGTCTTGGGAGTATTGCTACATCATTTTCCAGGCCTGACCTTGATTCCAGGCCCACTCCTGCATGTTTCCGTATGCATGGCAGAGTACGGAGGGCTGCCAAAATCTGAGCCAGACAGGGAAGAGGAGCCCCCTGTGATTCATACACACACACACACACACACACACACACACACACACACACACACACACACACACACACACACACACACACACACACACACACACAACACACAAACACACACACAGACATGGGCCAAATCCCATCACGAAGGTTAACTTTCATGGAAAGGTAAAGCTAAATAAGTTGTAACATATCAGATAAGAAATGAACTAGGCTACTTAAAGTATAAAAATGTCTTTCTATCTTTTACAACACGTAATATCATAATTTTAGGTATTTCCCATTTTCCTCTTCCTGCCTGTGATCATTGCAAAAGGCACACGCTGCATGAAGTCAAGTACACGGCTGGAAGCTCATATTTATAGGAACATTTTGTTCTTGTTTAATGTAAAATTCTGGTTTGTTTTTAGATTCATGAAAAGAAATGTCCTCTCTGATGCACCTCCAGTGTGGCTTCAGATATGTTAATGCCTCTCAAGAGCAAAAGTCTCTTAGAGCATTTTGATTTGCAGCACTCAGAGGAAGCTGAAGTTCACTCCAAGAACCTTTCTGGTGGAAAGTGTTCGATGCTTTTAGCAGCTCGCCGGAAGAATAAAGCGTCGCTGGTCAGTGAACTAGCTGAATCCTGTCTCAGGCCAGAGAGGCATAGTGACATGAATATGAATGTCAGCAGGTGATAAACAGAGTGGATTTCTGGGACGTGTGACTGTGTGCGACACATGCCCCTCACACCCCAGATGTAGGCGAGCTGGGGAGGCTGCCACTCAATTTGACGACATCTGAGCAGTTAGCAGCAGTATTGGCCACGGCAACATGACTGTGTGACGGCAAGCCTCATAGAAAAGTTTGAATATACACAAATTATATACAGCACAGACAAAGAATTACCCTATCTACTTTCTGCTATGCAAATGTTGTTTACCTGATACTGTGTGTTTCTTACTGGGAGTGAAGTTGGTAAACTGCTCAAATGAAATCTCTATGTGAATATGACCTTACTGCAATTATGATGTTCGCATAAGTTTCTTATAGAATGTTCCATACATATTTCAGTTTGCATGCTACAGAGAAAAGTCTTATTCAAACTATTGTCTTAAAGGTACAGTGCGTAAAATTTTGTGATATCTAGTGTTGAAATTGCACTACTAATGTAAAAATCATGGCGGCCTCCATAGAGAGGGTCCCCTCGATGCAAATATAAAGTATTTAAATATAAAAGGCCTTTTCTGGGGTAAAGAAAACTACAATTCATACAATTTAGATGAAACGAACTAGTGAAAACATCATGAGGATTATTGTACATTCAATTTCTGCCAATAGATCAATTTCACCTAAATCTTACACACTGAACCTTAAATCAGGTCATTCCTCACATTACTAATACTTTGATTTAAATGGTGTGTTAGCATTTGTTTAACTTTTGAATCTTGAAGAAAACTCTTCAGAAATCAATATTTCTCAGAGCTGAAACTTCGTAACTGACTTCACTTATGGTCTAAACTGGAAAATGAGATTGTCCAGATAGTCTATTTGTTAATTATCTATTAAAGGTCAATCCCACAATTGTAACATTTACTATAAGACAAGTATTGTCACCAGTAAGTGTGCATCAGTATAGTAGTAATCTGGCCACATTTAAATGATGTATAATGACAATTTTTAAACTGCTAATCAATGTTATTCCTTAGTTACAGCGTTAAAACTGATTTAATTACTAAATCAGACTAAAAAAGTTTTTAAAAAATGGCTGAATTAGTTAAAAACTTGTTAATGGTTATAGAGTAAACAAATGAGTGTAACTAGATCTATCCAGCACTGGTCGAAAGAGACCAAAGTTAAATCTAAATTAAAGTAAATGTGCTGCAGATAGTAGTTACTGTAACTGATTTCTTACTTTATAACTTTTTTATTTCTGTAATTTCTTACAGATGCTCCTGTGCCAACATGTTTTCACTGTTTACTGTATCGTAGAGTTGCACTGTTTACTCTAGTCGGTCTTGCACATTAAGCAGGATATGTTACACACAATACTTCTTCAGTGAAGGACCCGTCGTATATTATATGGTATATGGTTTGAACAAGTTTATCTCTTTTTACAACACATTTATGTGTAATGTATTTCAACAGGCAGACAGAGTGAAAAAAGGGGCAAAGAAAACAAACCCATGATTTTAGAGCAGTACGTGTTTATTATTCCACAACTTAGATTATAGGAGAGAAAAGGCTGGAGGATTTCTGGTGGTTTACTCTCCTCTGTATGAAAAACAGGCAGGAATCTCCTTTTCTTCTCATCTCTATCAGGCTGGAACACCTTGGGCTGATAGGACCTCAGAGGTAAAAGCTTAAATGAAATTTTCCATGTTAAAAATCCGTGTGCGTGTTCCTTTTCACACCTGTTTGAGTGCATGTGTCCGTGTGTGATTGTCTGTG
This sequence comes from Paralichthys olivaceus, assembly GCF_024713975.1. NCBI lineage: Eukaryota > Metazoa > Chordata > Actinopteri > Pleuronectiformes > Paralichthyidae > Paralichthys > Paralichthys olivaceus. The sequence goes on along the minus strand of NC_091104.1, from coordinate 13,735,706 downwards.
TGGGTATGTGTATGGTAGTGGTGGGAGATATTTTCCAATCACCGCTCTGCCGGTTTCTCATTGTTCTGGGAAGCTGTTTGCCACTCTGCACGATTAACAGTATTATCTGTACCGAGCCCAGTCAGCCAGCTAGTCCTTGGGCCATTGTGTTCCCGTCAGGGGTGAGTGCTCTCAGCGCAGCATGTCACGCTGTACCCCCCCGACAGTAGGGACAGGCTTGGTTAGGCCCAGGTGGGACGTTCTGGCATTTGGGCACTGTCCGCTGCAGGAGGGAAGGTAGTGAAGGGGGAGACGGGGGACATTTTTTGGGGTTGTGAGTGGTGGCAGAACGAGTCCCTTTGTGCAGCCAGAGCCCCAGTTCAGGGGTGAGGGGGTGAGGATGGTAGGACCCCCCGGGGGCCACCTTCATGTGCCCTGAGCATCAACCTCCATCTGGTCACTCTGCACAGAGGACAGCATCTGTGACAAGCCTGCTCTTAGAAGTCACATAGTTCTTTCTCTGCCAACCCCTCTCTCATATTGTCACTCTTCTATGTCTTTTATCGACACATCACTGTCTGCCTTTATGTTTGCCAATATGAAAACTTTGAATTCACAAAATAAATGCAGAAAGTGTGCATTTTTGTTGAAGTTTTACCTAAAAATGAAAATTATAAACAATAAAGTTTATGGTTATATCATGTGTCAGCAACATTTCTTTATCATTAGGGGTTTAATACAACATCATAGTAATCATTGCCAAATCTTTTTTTACATTTTTTACCCCGTTAGGTGAGCTCTACTTCTACTACAGTGAATGCTTTTACATTTTCTTCAGAGGCTCTCATGCTCCTGTGAAAATAAAACCAAAGAGTCAAATATCAAATAAAATGAATTGGCCTTCATTGGCCAGATGATTTCCAGTAGAGCGACAATAAATCAAAGTAAAAAGCAGATGAAAAAACTAGAGGTAAACACTCTTTTGTGTCTTATTTGATTTGTTGATGTATTCTCCTCTGATGTAAATACCATATTAGCATCTCATTGACAATCTACTAAGCTCTGCATCTCTCTTCCTCTTGTTTCCTCCCATCCTCTCTCACCGCTGACCCCTCTGCCTCCCCTTTTGATCAACTCATGAATTCATTGCCCCGCTTCTCAGGCCCTTCTCTTCCTCTGCTGCTCTTTACCCCTCTTCCCTATGCCATATAATTGACTCAGCTGCAGCCTTTGTGATATAATAGCTAGTTTACCTGGCAGAATGACATTTCACAGGCCCTGAGCCACCATAAAGCTAATTGTTCTAGAGCGAGAGGGAGAAAGCGGCGTATATGTGTGTGCAGCTGACGATAAGAGGAGAGTGGTCGCTCCATTTGTGCTGCAGAGGCTAACGGAGGGTTAGAAGTGACATTTACAGTATCTCCACACCCAACCTCAGACCCAGCCGCGGCCCGATGTTTTTCTCTCTGTCTCTGCCTCCTGCTCATTCCTGCTTGAATTCTGTCCGAATTACCTTTCAAAGGCCGTCTTTAAAATAGTTTTATTCATTTTAATAACTGTTGTGCATATGTGTGCATGCAAGTAGTCAGTACATGCTTCCTCTAGACCTCAATCAGTCACCCTGCATATGAAAGATAAGGTTTTTAATTAGGCCCAGTGGCTCTACTTCTCCTCTCAGTGTTCAGCGTGATGCAGAAGGAAAAGCATAAGGTGGTTTCTCTGCTCTGTAATTCTGACGTGCTGTTCCGCTCGCTCAGTGCCGTTTGCCCCGTCCATCTGTCTCCTTTAAAATGAATATATGGTATAAGTGCATTTGTTCTAAACAAATGTCAGCTACCGAATGAGACGCTCCTGTTTTAAACCAAATATATCACAGCACAGATGAATTGAAGCCCTCTGTCATCTTTGAATTTGAATTTGAACGCCTGTCATAAATGTTGAGGGAAAATATAACACAGCTTCATGAAATGTATGTACCTGTGCCTCAACTTCTCCACAAAACAATATGTGATTCTCATTCTGCTCCATTGTAAAATAGTGTATCACGTGGGGGACCCAGGAATTTAGATATATCTGTCCATTATTCCCCTGAATCAGATGCTTTATATAGAGCCTGACAGCACACTCAGAGAGCAGAGACCTGCCGCTGACATGTTTTGTATCGATTCTGTGTCTGACTTTCAGATAGCCTTGTCTTGTGTTTCAGCAGAGGACGAGGATGAGATGGAGGGACAAACAGAGAGGGAGGAGAGAAAGCTCCCAGAGGGAGAGCAGCTGCTCAGCAAGAAGATACGTTTCATAATGACAACATATTGCTATTGATTCCGCGTTTGAATGGGAGCATTGATTTGATTGAACAGTCATTACATCGTGGCCCTTACCAACCATAATGTGATCAGACTAAAAGCATGTCTAATGGTATCTGCTCAAGGAAGAATTCTTCTCAGTGTGCATGTTTGTACGTCTCTTTGAAAGGGTTAGATGAGGAGATACATAATGTCTGTCTCAGTTTTGTAGTTGATTTCACGACCCATAACTCGACTTGGACTTGAGTATTGATAAGTTGGACTTGGGGCTTTGTTCTTGAAAGTTGGTGACAAGGACTCTTCATTTATTTTTTTGTTTTTGAAAAAGGCCACAATATATTTGGCATAAGATATTGTAATTGATATAAATCCTGTTACATTATTCAATTTCATGCTAGTTTTGTGTGGATTCACATGCATAACGTCAGTAACACTTAGTGCTATGGTGACAAAAAAGACACCCTGAAACATAAACTTACATTAACAACAGTCTTGATGACTCAGAGTCAGAGTCAGGTAATGGGGCATGAACTTGCTAAACTCTTGTGTGGTGACTTGGACTTTGATTCTTACTTGAACACTTGACTTGAGATCAATGTGTTTCCTCCAGTAAGACACCAAAAAGGGTAAAAAAATACTATTAAATGATTTCTGTCACCATGTATTATGTGCTTGTGAACTGTTCCTGAAATGATTCCTGTTGGCTACGGGCAACAGGGAACTGTAGAGGACCTCTCCCGCAAGGGACAGACTAGGATGTTCTTTCTGAGGAGGCTCGAATCTTTTAACGTGTGAACCAGGTTTTTACTGATGTTTTACCAGTTTGTGGTGGCCAGTGTCATCTTCTTTGGTGTGGCATGCTGGGCAGGTGGCACCAACAAACTGAACAAGCTGGTGAGGAAGGCCAGCTCTGTTGTAGGGATGGAACTGGACTGTGTGGAGGCAGTGACTGAGAAGAGGATGAGAGGAAAACTAAAAGCCATCATGGACAACCCCTCTCATCCCCTCTCTGCTGAACTCATCCAGCCACGTGTTTCAAAGTGCTTGGGTGGCTCCTTTTTGCCATCAACGATTGAACTGCACACCACAATCACCAACAGTCAAATACTGAAAAATATATCACAGGAAAGAACTGCTGCACATTTTGCACTCAATATATTACAAAGAATGGACACATTGGACATGAACACAACCCTGATCCCCATCTCTATATTGCACATTTTTGAAAGAAAACAGCCTTGTGTATATATAGTATTATATCTACTTCTGTGTATACTATTTCTATTTTTATTCAAAGTTTTTGTCTTACTATATTTTCCCCTTGTGCTGCTGTGTCATTTGTAAATTTCCTCTACAGAGGATAAATAAAGGTTCATCTTATCTTTATAGTTCATCTAGGAATTATGGAAATAAATTCACAAACATCTACAGTGATGGTACATTTATGAAGCCTTCATTTTCAGGTTTAGTCATGCTCTAAGTATTTATTCTTTTCCTGTCATATATTTAATATATGGCAACACATCCATCAATAATGGCAGGTTTTGAGGAGGCATGTCCGCCTGCCTCTGTTGAACAGACTGCGGGATGTCACTGCAGCATCACTGCGTTTCTTCTGCTCTGTTCCTGTCAAAAAACCCACAGGCCCACCCATCCAAGATGGCCTCTCTGCTTCCCACTTAGAGAAATAGATGGAGTGTTTAAGTGTTTTTGTCGAGTCAAATGGCACCAGGCAGATGACTGCATTCCATTACCATAATTTACCCTGATGCAGGCTGTCTGGGTGTATCATCAGCAGGTCTGTTTCCTGCCCTGTGGAGCTACCAGGAGCTTATAGACAGGTGTAGCACTGCACAGTCTCTCTGAGAAGCTCCTCGCAGGTTCAGATTGTTGCGTAGTTATGCAAAGTTTTGTTTGTTGCCTGCCACAGCTTGTCTCCAGTAAAGTTAGCTCCACTTCCTCTTCTCTGGTGACAGCTGAGGGGTGCTGAGTGGCACTCGTCCGTCAGTCTGTCTGTGTGTCCATCCCCACCTGTCTCTCTTTGCCAAAGCTTTCTGGGGCTGCCCGCGCAAATCTGTCAGGCAGATGGGGGGCCGGCTTTTTACATGTCACTTGAGGGACGCCCAGACAACACAATCTGCGGCCCACAATGCAACGCGTTTGAACCTTATGAAACCCGAATGGAGAATCGATGCAGAGCCAAGCACGGCCCAGATTCTGTGAAGAATCCCTCGCCTGTCTGTGTCTACCTTCTGCCGGGCTCCTTTAGAAGAACTCTGCATCTTTTATTTATCCCGTGAAATAAGGCTGGACCCTGACAAGAGCATAGGCTGCACACGCAGACACACTCTCTCTCGCACATATATACACACACAAATGGGCCTCCTTCTGTTACTGAAAAGTCGGCAATTATGGAGAGAGAGGGGAGGGACAGTTGGGATTTGCATATGTCGCTGAGAGAAGAAACTACATCTCCCACAAGGCCCGGCGGTGGAAATGAACCAGCTGTCCATGGTTTGTAGATCAGATCCCATCCTCTTGATTACGAAATCACAGAATAATAAGGACCAAAAAGTTGTGGGCCACGCTGTTTGTTCCTCCTTTGTTGTTCCCTAGAACAGAAGTTATTTTGCTTCTGCTGCCTCCGAGCTGTTTGCCATGTGCCAATGTTTGGTGCACTGTGCACCACTTGTTCTCCTTCTCACACAGAAAATCAGAAGGCTCCAGCCCTGCCCCTCCAAAGCTGTCATGTGAACTCCCGCCTTTTGTTTAATTTACATTTTGAGGCACAGCCCATCAATTCCCCCTCTTGCCACTGCCCCCTGCCAACACCACCACCCCGACACACCAACTGGCTTCATCAAAAATGCAGAGTTCAAACTAATTAGTGACATTTGGCCATTTGTGAAACTTTTTTCCTCTCTGAGTTCGGCTTATGTCAAGCATGGAGGACCAGAATACTTTTAATCAGTTTGAAACATCTGAATTCTAAAACTATTTGCATGTTTAAGTAGAAATCTAATTCATGTTATATGGTATCACAACACTCAACAGACAACCTAAAGTGCGTATAATGTGATTTAATCGGTTCACTTTCAACTTTCCATGCCTCAAAATTCAACAGATCAATCGATAGCACATTAAGCAAGTTTCACAAAAATAAAAAATAGTTAGCGTGAGAGAACATATGTACAATTCACTGATGCCTTTCAGCAAATTTAGAGGTTTGCCTTTGTCATGAGAGACATCTGTCTCACTGTTTATAAATAGCTCTCTGAGTGAAGGCAAACATCTGTAGGGACAAAAATAAATAAATGATGTGATAAAATGATGACATGAAAGCTTAATTAAACAGATAAGTATTGAAGTTTTGAAGTAGAAGCTTTTGCAGAAGTGTAGATCTGGGGATTGGAGCTGTAACACACACACAAAACACACACGCACGTGCACACACACACACACACACACACACACACACACACACACACACACATACAGGTCTGTTCAGTGTGACTTGGCCTGTGCAGTGATATTTTCAAAGGGTGTGTGGTTAGGTCTCTCTGTACTGCCAGCTGTTCTTCAGTGAGGGTGCAAACAGGTGCTGTGCATATAATTTTTTTTGAAACCGCCTGTATTTTTAGCTTGACCACTGTGCATATGCATTGAAATAGTCTATAAATGGATCTGACAATCTAAAATGAAAGTCAAAGTTACCAATTCAATAGTTTCATGTTAACCAATTATGACATCTGTGACTAGAGTTGCTCATAGAGACGAATCTACAGATAATTATCTCCTGCCTCCATCAGTTCAACACAGGTTGTTCTGTCAGCAATTTTAAGTCCCACAATTTTGCTGTTGTGGTTTTCTCTGATCTCCCATATCTGCATTGTTTTTGAAATTGAAATTGAAATCCGTGAAAACCTCTGAACATCCTGTAAACTCTAACCCGAAAAGAACCAAACAGATCATGTGTTTGGCTCGGGGAACATTTAGGAGCTGAAGAGCAAAACATTTAGAAACTGAGCCCTATAGTGAATATTGAACATGATACCAGATAGCGTGAAAGGTTTTTCCATACAATTGATGCACATGTCAACTTAAAACCTAAAGAAATGTCAGTCTGTGAAGGTAATAGTGTAATGTCTTCTTTGTCTTGTATGAGAAAATTACACCTGATGATCGGAGGTTAGGTTACAGATGGTTTATTGATGGTAGAAAGTATGCGTTAGCATTTGTCAAGCCTGGACGGCCTATGAAAAGACACTAGTGGTTGTATTATGTAATATGTATTATCCTATGGTTTTGAATTTATCTGCTGCTTTGATTTATTTAAAAAACTCTTCTGAGTTCCCAAGGTAGATGGACTAATTTAATGACCAAAACTGCAGTTGGTTTTATTAATATTAATTGCAGGATTTACAGCAATGTCAACAAAGCATTTTCTAATTTAGCATCGGCACAAAAAAAATCTTTTTGTCGGGATGAGAAAGATTCCTGCTGTGATGATGGAAGTTGTCTCCAGTGAGAAATGACATCTGATTCAGCTCCACAAGAAACAAGTCATGACTATGTGTTGTGTCTCTGTAGTTACAATTTAATACAGTGGGGCCTAATTATTCATAATGTCACAGCACCCCCTTCAGCTGACTCACCAGAAATGAGTGACATCTCTAAACTGTGCTGTGTCGAGGTGTGATAGCTTTGATTTGACTTGTTGGAACTTCAAACATATTTCTAAAAATTGAAAACAAGCGTGGCTGCAAGGTCGACAGTTTCTGCCAAACTTTCCTCCACTGCTGTGTTTCCTGTAGAGTCTGGGTGAGAGGGGAGCACTTGAAAATGAGCGAGCAGCAGAACATGGTGAGGGATGGAGCAGTGCAGGTGAGGAGAGGGGAGGGGAGGTAAAAAGCTGACAACGTTAATATGGAACCAAAAGGAGAGCGCAACCTGGCAGTCACTCAAATCCTGCACCTGCACCTTTATAAAACAAGCTCTCCGGTGTGCTTCTCTGGCTCCCTCTCTCTCTCTCTCTTTGTTTCCTTCATTTCTCTCTCTTTCACCCTGCCTCTGTCTCTCTTTCTCTCCTTTCCATGTGCTGTGGCTTGGGGCGTTGTCATTTTCAGCATGTTTTCTCTACACTGTGCACTCTCTGTGTGTATTAATTGCAGCCATCCTTGGGGAAGGAGAGAACGATGAGGAGGACCTGGTCTAGAGCAATCGTGCCAGGTTCTGTGGTACGACTCAGCGTGGAGCTACAGGCACCTGGTCTGCCTGAAGGGCAGGAGGAAGGTAGACTTGCTTTTTCTCTTCTCTCTCCTTCCTTCTGCCCTCCCTCCTGTTCGACCTCTCTCTCTCTCTCTCTCTCTCTCGTGCTCTCTCTCTGCTCTCCTCTTGCTCGGAGAAAACAGCTGCTGTACAGCCTGTGTGCAGGCTTCCCACCTTACCTGCCCAACCTATCCCATCAATCATGGCACACTGCTCACCACTGTTTGTTTGTGTGGATGCAAGTGTGCTAGAAAGAGAGAAACTTTGTGGGTCAATGACTTTGAAACAATTTATCCAGGGAGGCCTTAAGCCACCGTAGCAGCAGATAATGCTTCATAATTCGTAATAATAAATCAGAAACCAACCTCAACAACTCTTGTTTTGGAGCGGACACAGGATCGCCAACCCTCTGCATCCATGGGCCGGATTATTAATATCACTTACGACTATTTTGCTTTATTACAACTTTGTCTAATTTTGAATGTGTTGTTCATCATTTCTAAAAATGTTCATCCCCAAAGTCATTGCAGGAATCTGGGAACAGGGGCGTTGCAGCAGGGTTGGACAACAAAACGGTTGATTATGTTAGTCCGCAGCAACAAGAACTTTGTGAGAATGATTGGCTTTGTACAGGATCTGCAACATTATGAACCCTTGTAATAAGGCCCCCATGCCTTTTTGGTTTGATTCGATGTTGGGCCTCCCGGATCTCTTTTGCCTAGGCGGCCCTAAAGTCCTGAAATGCTCCTTATCTGGAAGCATGGCTGAACTCTGCAATAAAGTGTTTAGATGATTAGACAGGTTGTAAATAGCTCAAACTGAAAGTGAGATGTCAGTAATAATCCCTCTTTACATAGGGAAACTTTGCTGCTGCATCTCAGTTAAAAAGAAATAGCTTGACATTTTGGGAAACTGGCTCATTCTCTTTCCCGTAGGGATTTAAATTAGAAAATTGAGGAAACTGCTAGCAGCTGGTTAGCTTGTAATTTTATGGGGGGGCTCTTGGACTGAATTATATCATGGGTGAGCACAGTAAGATCCTGAACTGTTAGATTAAATAGCTGAGCCTGGGTAGAAATAGTTTGGTCCATACTGCTTCTTAAACGAGAATGAATTGTTTTTTCACTGATTAAACAAATGCTGTGTAATGTGTTAATAAGAGACCGTTATTTGCAGGTAGATTTTGTTACATCTGAACAGAGCTGGGTGAGCTGTTTCCTCCTGTTTACAGTCTTTGTGCTAAGCTAAGCTAAGCTAGCTGACTGCTGGTGGTTTTACCATATAGGGATCAGAGTGGTTCTGATCTTCTTTGTTCACTTGAAGCATCATTAAGAACATTTTCATTTAGTGAATTTGAAGCCCAATCATAAATGATTCAACTCCTGAGGCAAAATTATTTCCCATATGATTGTTGTTTATTTACCACAGAATCTACATTTTGTTCAAGTATTTCAAGACTCAAACTCCTTTCTTTTTTTTTACTGAAATTACATTCACATGTTATAAGTGTTAAACCGGACTGTGATGTGCCTCTGAGGCCACAGTGTGACTTGGATTTAAAGTCTGCGGTGCTTTGTTGCTTCATCGCTGCTCTTTGGCCTTTCCACTCAACTCTGACATTCACCATCAGCTTTGTGGCCATATGTGCACATGGTGGTTGAGTGATGAAAAAGTTACCCGTTTTCATATTCAAGTCTGACATATTGAGAAATGGAAAGATGCTCGTGGAGCGCTTGTGGGCAAAGACAGTGACATACGGACACAGTTTCTCTCTCTCTCTTTCTCAGATACACATACATACACACACAACTCTTGGTCAGCAGCACAGATGAGTTCTGGGAAAACAAGCAGCTGCAGGAGGAGGAAAGGACCATAAGGCTGGACGGCTTGCCAAATTTCATCATCTATTATGGATTGCCTGAGATGCACACTCTACTGCAACCAGGGGCATGTCTCAGATTCACATGCAATCACAAATCTGTGCTCACACACACATGCGTGCTTTCGTGCACTTTAATGTTATGTTGACACACACTCATTCATGATGCATTGCAAGATGTCTCCTTTATGAAGTTAAATCTTTCATACAAGAGAATTCAATTACAAAAAAACCAATTATTGGCATTCATTGTTTCTTTGTGTGCTAATAATCTATTATTATTATTATCTATTATGCGTTGAAATGGCATTGCAGTGACTTTTTTCAACACTCCCACGAGAGGTCACCAAAGTTAGAAATTTTCAAATTCTACACACAAGACCTTAAAGGGATAGTTCGCCCAGAAATGAAAAGTCACTCATTACCACTATGCCAATGGAGGGTTGGGTGAAGTGTTTGAGTCCACAAAATACTTGAGGAGGTTCAGGGGTAAACAATGTTAGAGCAGACTCCAATACAATTGAAGTAACGAGTGACCAAAGCTTCAGACGTAATAAAACAACAGAAAAAACAGAACATGCTGCCATACTGCTGGTGTGGTGTCATCCAAGTGTCTGCAAGCCCAACATTCAAATTTGACTGAAAACGAGGTCATTTAGAACGTGTTTTAAGCCTTTAATTCACCAGAAATGGCTAAGCTAGCAGACTTTAGCATTTGTAATGGTCGCTAATGATGCCTTTTTGAGTCAAATTTAAATGTTGGGGCTTGCGGACACTTGGATGACACCATAAAAGCACAATGGAGGCATGGTATGTTTTTCTGTCACAAAGTTAACCCTGAGACTCCAGAAGTGTTTTGTGTTTAGTGGTGAGTAGAAAATCTGTGAATTTTAATTTCTGGGTGAACTATCCCTTTAAATTGAGAATGAATCAATACATTGGAGTGCAACTGAGACTAAATGTGTCCAGATACACAACCACTCTCTTAGTTTGAGTAAAACCAAACAGCCGACAGGACCACTTCACGTAAAGAAGCATAAAAACATTAGAATCCATTCCAGATGTCAGGTTTGTGGATAAACTTGTTGCACTGCCACTATGACAGCAAGTGTGGTGATGTATAAATGATGGGATAGATTATTACCTCCACAAAGGAGGGTATATTTTCAGCTGCGTTTGTTTGATGGTTAGCAGGATTATGCAAAAAACTGCTGGACGGATTACAAGATTTTGATGCGAATCTGGTGAATTTAAATGTGGTTTGATAAGGGGACTGTTGAGCCTTGGCGGAGGTGTGTGTTCTAGTTTGATTCTTGGACTGTCTTTAATATTGTTTTTGTGCTTTGGCAAAACGTGTAAATGCCATGCCAATAAAGTTTATTGAATTTAATTGATAGCCTACATGACATGTTCTATTGGCAGGAACTACAGATATATAAAGAACCAATATTTATAGAAACAAGCCTAGAGAAAATTGTTACCACTAAAAATGATTGATGGGTGATTTAGAAAATGTCAATAAGGTACTGGCAGATCTCCTGCAGATGTTGACATGTGGGTGGAGTTAAAATGCCTGACGTGTGTTTGTGTGTGTGTCTTTTATAACTTTTCATTAAATGTACAAACTCCACATCTATTGTGCTGCTTGTATTTGCCTCCTAACAATAAGGGTTTGTTTACTACGCGTCATGACCTTTTGTTTAATATGCTAAACTAATAATCATCTGCTGCATAGCTGACGTTTCTTTATCTGCTGCTGAATATCAGGTAGATTGTTGGGTTCACTTTTATTCATGTGAATCCACCAGATAGTGTGTGGCCTTCAGAGGCTTGTGGTGTTCGTTGGGAAATGGCGTCACAGAGAAGATGCTCAGCAGATAGTATAATCCCTTCATGGGCAGAGGTGCCTTAAAGCAGAATGGCCACATGGCAGCTGGTGACCAGTCCACATATAGTATATGTAACAGCTGTTGTCAGCCTCGGTATCTAATGTGATTTTGTGCTGAGCTGGGTGTATGGTTGCTGTGAGGGATGAGGTCAGAAACGCCAAATATCAGCTTTGTACACAATCTGTATTCACAAAATAAATGTGTTTTACGTGGTTTGGCCTGTAAGATAGAGCTAAAGCAGACATTTTGATTGAGCTATGTAGTGCTCATTTGCAAAAACTCGCTCTTACAGCGGCTCCTGCAGCTGGTTATATTCCATAGATCCAATTCATACATATAGAAACACTTTTTCTTAAAACCGTGGTTAGAAAAAGTGTAGTACGTAGCAGTTCTCCCAGAGCATAACCTGCCCTGAAGTCCAGACAAGGTCTCATAGGGGAAGAGTTTATTACCGATTCGTAGTGTCTAGTGACCATCTGACACCAAAAATGAATCGTTCTCTTCACTGTTTAATGTCCGTTATACAAATTAAGGGTGTCTTTTAATCCCAAAAGTGATTGGTCAAATGCATGACATAGAAATAACGTGTGTAAGAGATGGTCTTGTCTTGTATTAGAAGTAATACATTGCAGTTTATCTGCACATTTGTACTGACCCTTTGGTCTCATTGAGTATTCTACAGATGAAATGAGATGTTCATGGTGCTTTGTTTTAATCAGTTTGCTTGTGTTTGGTGGTAGTGGAACATTTAGGTGAGTGACTCAGTTATACCGTAGACGCCAGATATACGGCCTCAACAGCACACAGCTCATCCTGTGGTTACATTTGGTCTTGGCATTCTTGGTCCCATCTTCAGGAAGAGTGGAAATGGGATAACTTGTTGTTGTGCGTGTTTGTGTATCTTTTCAGAGGGAGCACTTTGGCAGGCACCATTACCGCCCAGCAGTAAATTGCCTTGTAAATTACAGTGCCGGGGTAATAAAGCCAGATTTGTATATCACCGGGAGTGGAGACTGTGTCTGTCTTGTAAATTTAATTAAACAGCAGGTGCAAAATCAGGTCATATGGCTTTGATGTGCCCCATGTGAGAATGACAACCAGACAAAGATTCTAATATGGGCAACATTTACATATTTTTGCATGCGGCGGGCGGCTTGTACGGAGGTAGGGGGAGCCTAGCCTATCACCTTGTAGTGTATTAAATTTCCCCCAAATTAAAGAGGATTCAAATTAGCTGTCACCTTCAATTTTAATAGATCTACAGCAAAATAAATGGCGGAGCTCTTAAAAAACAGCCTCTTGCTTGTTTGGAGTGCACATAAACGCAGCCATTACCAGCACCTAGTGCCGACTGCAACACTTTCAGACTAATTGGCTCTTATTGCCTGTCTACTGTACATTACACAACATCAGAGCTAAGCCATTAGAGTGCAATTCAAGTACTTCCCGAGAACCTCAGTTAAACAAGATGTGACACCAAGCTAAACCTGCTCATGCAGTATAGCGCATTAGACAAACTGGGATTTTCTAGCCAACTAGAATGGTGTTTTAATATAGATCTCCTTCTGGCTGATGTGCACTGAAGCCAAAAATCATCCTCTTATGGCTGCGCTTGACCTGTGACACTGTCAGCGTGCTGTCTGGGCTCCAGAAGGCCCCTTTTCGCTGTATGTCGGTTTGAGCTCTCTGCCAGAGAGCCTGCGAACGTGGCGGTGGCATCAGTTGACCTGACGGCAACACCTTCGCTTGTTTCTTTCTTTCTTTTTTTTTTTTTTGTTGGGAGGAAGTGGTTGATAATTACCACCTAGGATGTAGCCATCTGTGCCACCCTTTCACGGCCTGTTAAGCTCGCTTTTCAGAAAGTTTACTGTTGACAGAGGGCACACGAGAGGAGCGAACGCCAGAGCGTGTTAAAAAGACTGCACACTCAAGCAATATTAAAAGAAGCGCTAAGGAGCTGATTCACAGGCGGAAAACGGAGAAGGTGGCAAAGGAGAATGAGGAGGAGAGGGGTGGGGGGGCAAGAAATAACTGGTGAAGTTGGAAGGGGGGTTCGGAGGAATGGTTGAGTTTGATTTACACTCATTAATAAATATGCATCAAGAATAGAATAATGCCGGAAGTGAACATAAAAACATTGACAACAGAGTGAAGCAAATATTTTTACACAAGTTCACAACCCTGATGTAGTTTTTGTCCCAGCATGCATCCAGCTATGTAACATCTCATCATACCCATCCATCCATCACTCAGAGCTTCCTATTGTCGTCAGCCATGAGGGACACCTGTGTTTCTGCAATAAGGCAGCGGTTATCGTCAAGCTGTCGGATATCTGTCACTGTGGAAACCTCTGCTGTCAAAACCTGTCAAATTTCTCAGAGTCTTTAATGAGAAAGAGTCAAGTTGAAACCACAGGCAGGGACATGTGTGTGTGTGTGTGTGAGGGAACAGGTGCGTGACTGGAAGCTGTGGTGGTCGTAGGAGCTCGGTACAGAACATAATGTCTGATCGCTGACGGTTCCAGTTCCACTGATCAAACACCGATCCACCGTCAGCGACTGAAAGACATGACTGACGTTACATAAAGAGCAGTGAGCTGGAAATTCTTCCAGCTCCATTTCAAAAACTTCGTGTTAAGTCCACAGATGAAAATAAGTTTTTTTTTTCTGCACTGCAACCTCAAGCATTTGATAAAAGTCCGTTTGTGGGCAGCGTGAAAAGGAAAGGCTTCTGTCTAAATCTGAATCAAAAATTGGAAAACATTTATTGGAGTGGTTCTCCCACTGTTCTTCTTACACCTGGCAATAGCGGCTAAATCCTGTTTGTATTTGACTATGTGCTCATTGTGAACCAAATCCCAGGGGCCTGCGCTGTTCCCAGATATGTCATCATGACAGAAAACAGAATTTGCTACTTTCCCCGCGGCCCTCAACAACCATTATCCTCAGCAGGCAGGCCCGACATCCCAACAGGCCTGTCAGGGGCCAGGTGAGGAGGCTCAGGTGATTGACCCCAGGCAAACTTTTCCCAGGCAAAAATTGAGAGAAGGGAGGGAGAGGCATGTGGAGCAGGAGAGCAAACAGGGGGGGGGGGGTGGGCTGAGAGAGATGAGTTTTATTAAGGTGTAGAGTCAAGGTAAAGGGAGAGGAGGGATGTGATGACACATGAAGAGTGTGTCACTGACGGGTTCTTCTTCTGCAGAACCCTCAAGTGTAAATCAACAAGGACTGACAGTGTTGTATTTAACAGTATGATATACTGGATACAGCCTGAAAGGTATCAACAGTGCTGATTGAAAAATCCAGTGCACATTCACAACATGATGTTTATAGAGTAGAATAGAACATGCTAAAAGTGAGACAAGAAAATTACACCATTGTGTCTGTTCCAGAAATGTGACGCTGAAGCCAGCATCCAGTTAATTAAGCTTAATTTAGCTTATCTTAGTTAAGCATATAGTTTGGACACTGGGGGCAGGAGGAAACAGCTAAACTGTTCAAAGAAAATGAACTACAATTACACTCCGTAAATTGCTTACCTCTGCCAAGGCCCGACAGTCTCCTTACATTCAATTGGTCTGCTCCAAATTGCACACACTTAAAGATATCACTTCCCATAAATATGCCTGATTTTTATTCATCAATTCTTGGGAAATTGGTAAAATTGTCATAAAGTGTTAAAAAAATTCCACAATCCACGACTAAATTTAACATGTTCTATCTTTGCCAATCTCCCATCCTTCCACAAAGTTTTGGGGAATTTGTTTGCGTAATGCCGCTGACAAACACTCAAACCAACAAATAAACTAACCAACGTACGGAGGCAAAAAAACGTAACTTTACTTGGCTGAGATAAATACGTGTCTGAAACCACTCTCTTTGTATATTGTATCACCCGTCGACCATGAGTGTCTGAATTCTGAGTGTTGATGTATATAGGTCCTTCAAAAAATCCACACTGGAACAACAAAAGTAGTGATCGTGTCTTTGTTTACAATCCCAGAATGCAATGTCCCGCATGTTAGCGTCAATTGACATTTCAAAGTAATCACACAAGCTGAATATTATAATATATCAACTGGATTGGCCACAGCCCCCTTGTGAGCCTCAAAGGATAAGCTGTATGTATGGATAGATGGATGGATAGATGGAGATCTCAACTGACCATTGAATAAACTATCGAGTGTCTTTTGTGCGATTTCCGACACATTCTACTTTTTATGGTTGCTAGCAGTGAATTCTTTTAGTCTGTGCTGGTTGCCTGGCAACCTCACTGACTTACACAATTCAGGAAGACATTTCAGATTAAATAAATAAGATTTAACAATTTGAAGAGTGAAGATTAGAACAGCTGATCAACATTTTCTCATGTTTTACATTTTGAACAGAGCCAGACTCATTGATCCAGTGGTTTCCAGCCACTGCAGCAACGCACAATGATGAGAGTGGTACGAATCCTCTAATGTTGATGCATTGTCCTAAATGTCGAACTATTCTTCAATGTTGATGCATACCAGAAGTTAGCGTTCTGTGCATCATCGACAACACTTATTTTTTTTAGAAAGTAGCTTTTTCAATCACAATCTCAGTGATTGTCAGAACAACATCAACACACGTAGTTCATCCTTTGTTGTTGCTTTGACAAACCACAGCCCTGTCTTCCTGAGCCACAGGAAGCTAATGAGCGCTAATAGGTGTCACAGGCTTAAGGGACAAAGACCAGTACAACTGCATGCTGGGATAAAATAGATCAGAGGCGGGACCCTGTCAGCACATGTCAGTCACCGGTGGATGTACAATGGCCCCTGGTCGCAGTCAGACTCCTTTTGTGCTGCATGTGCAAGTATGAGCAAACGCACAAGCTTATTATTAATCCTCAGCCCCCATTGAGAGCTGGCAGGGAGCTCTTAGCTTTTAATGTCAACATGTGTTTAGTCCACTCTTCCCTCTGCAGGGGCACACGCCTGTCAGCGTGACATGTCAGGTCTGAGGGAAGAGCCTCTGGAATAGGAAACGACGCTCACCAGGACAGAAAACAGAGTTGTATTTTTAATGCTGTGCGGTGGACTGAAGTCTATAATTCCTGTGCTCAGTAACATGTGAGCACAAAAATAAAGACGCTGAACCACAGAACGAATCACTGCTGTTTGACCCCAGATGATTTGACATTTATTGGATGTTGGATGATTAATAACAAAAAATGTGCAAAAGAAGATTATAGGAACAGACGTGTCACTTTCTAGAATTCAAAGTATTTGAAATCGAGGTGTGTATCACTATTGAAAAACAGACTGTGGTATTTTTACAGAACTCTAGTTCCCTCTTCTGGCAAACACATTTACCATTTACAGCCAAGTGGATCTATCTGGTTCTAACTGCGTCGTAATGCTGTGTAGATGATACGAACGTGAATCCATCATAAGAATGTTAAACGTCCCTCGACACTTTTTAAGAAATTTACAAACATCAGTAAATTGAAACAGCAGTTTATTTAATGACTTCTCAAATATTTTCAGATCATAAAGCAGAATAGTGTATAGTAGCCTTGAACAGGGAAATATGTGTATATCGCTTCTAACTTAGAGATTCAGCTATGCCACCAGTAGCAGTGTTATAGATTCTAACTCAGACATGCTGTTTTAATTTCTTTAGTTGTCGGTGACCAAAGACAGCTGAGGTTTATTTAACCCCATGTATGTTTTTTTGTGCAGATTGCTGACTGGCTTCCAGGAGGCAAAGCTTTCCTGTTTTCTTTTCAACTGTTACTGAATTTGCTTTTAAAATTTCTATTTTATATGGACCACTGGTTTCCAATATGTGGCTTGAGACATCTACACAAAGTTATAGATAAAAAAAAATCATGAGCTGATTGCTGGGTAAGGATAATAATACATATGAATATGAATTTATGTCGGACTTGTCTTTTGAAATACCGGACAGTCTTTTAGCCTCATATGACAACAAAGTTTAGAGACTGCATTCTGTCACGAGGCAAGTAAACTGCAGCACATAAACTGGACGAGACTATAAACAGAAATTGATTGATTGACGTTTCCAGAGCCTTTAATGAAGCCCTTTTCTTCTTTGCATCCACTAAACACTACTGAGACTAAGTCCCGTCTGTATCTTACTTTAGAGGAGATCAGTCCAAGTTGTATTTGTTCAGAATATTGACTTGACTTCAAGTACATTGACTTGAGTGTAGTGAGATTGTTCAGGCCGGTTCTAGCAGACAGGCTGAAAGGTTGAGTTGGTTGTGTAGTTTGTAAGCACTAAGCAGAGGAGAGGGTGCTGATGGGGAGCAGGAGGACACCTTGGCAGCGGGGTGTTGGAAGGTAAAGCCAGAGCAGACCGGCTTGATCGGCCCACAGCCAGCACACGTGTGATAGCAGAACCTTGTGTTCTGTACAGAGCAGGTGCGAAGGCCTTGTCTCGTCTCTTTTCATCCATCCCTCTCTCGGTGATGCAGCTTGGCTCTTCATCTCCTGTTTCTCTGAGCCTCGGCTCTTTGTCTTCCAGGCGATACACTCCTCCCTGTCTCTCTGTCCATCTCTCCATTTCCGTCCCCCTCCCCAGGATCATACTTCATTTGCTCCAGATAACACATCAGCTTCAACGCCCATCCACAAACCCTGTCACCATGGTGCCTGCAGATGGTAACTTCCTGTGGTCTTGCCCAGTGATTGGTGGAGAGACTTCCAAACAGAGAACAGCTGGTGAGGGATGATATATCACCGAGCGTTTGCACTTTCATTTTCAGGGTTGTCTTGTTAATGCTCCCAATCCAGCATCTGGCAGGAAATAGACACAAAGGCAGAGAGAGGGAGAGAACAACCTGTTCTTTGGCAGACCTTAACAAAAGGCTGACACATGTCTGATGAACAGACAGAGCTGCAGCGGAGCACACAGTGCAGACGGCGCTGCCTCCGATATGAAGGAAAAGACGCCTGACGCAAGTAAAACACAGCCGAGACGAGAGGATGGGAGCGTTTCCTACAAATGATTGTTGTTGGTAGCAGAAAATGAAATCTGCAGCATTCAAAAAGTTAGTCTGTAAGTTATTAAGTATGAAGATGAGAACAAATACGAAATGAAAAACAAATTACACACTCATGTGTTATTCATTTTTCATCTTTGATGGAACAAGCAGTAAATTGCTAGTCTCAAATAATTGTTGAGTATCTCCTTGTAATAGTAAGAACTAGAATGGCATCCAGTCAAGCACGTGCCTCCGCCAAGGCCCAACATTCCCCTTTTGAAACCACATTTAAATTGCCTTGATCCAGATTTATGTGGCTCTGCACTAAATAAAGCACATTCATGAATACCAGTCCCTCAAACATGCCTGATTTTGTTTTTCATCAAGCTCCATGAATTATTCTCTGAGATATGAACAGAAAATGAAAATAAATGAATGCATCTACCTCCTGATATGGATCCACACAAATAAAACATTTCATGGAAAGCTGTTGAGTAGTTTTTGCATAATCCTGCTAAATAACTAACAAACAAAAACATAACCTCCTCAGCGGAGGTAATAAACACTCAAGAGAAAATGTAGATAACTCTAAATAATGAATTCTAAAGTTGTACTTATGGCTTTTATTTGTTCTGTTAAAGTTATTATTTTTCATAGTTGTGCAGACTGATTTAGAAATTATGATTTGTGTTTCTATTCGTGTGCTGCAGGTCTCACTTTCAACACCAGAGGGAAGCATTTCACAACCGAACTGGACATGGTGAGTTTGACATTTTCAAACACAGGATTGTAAATGAATGACGAGAGCAGAATCACAAAAACAACAACCTTTAATATCTGGTGTCACAGTGTTAGTGGAACTGTAGATATATGGAGATGTCGAGTCTAAAGTTGTACAGAGCTGATTCAAAATGCCAATTTACAATGTTGTTCATCACCCGGGTCAATCAACTTCCACTGACTGAACGAGAGACATCGTTTACCACCTCTATAAACACAAGCCCTGTATACACACAGCATATAATCCACTCACTGAACTGACTGATTGAAATTAAATTGACCAGTCGAGGCTGAAGAATTCTGCTCTTTAAAAAAACTTAATGCAAATACAACCACTATGATGTAACAGAGGCATATATATAAAAAAAGAAACAACAACAACAAAAAAAGGAAGATACAGACACATGAAGTTGTTCATTAAAAAAAACAAAACAACCTCTGGTCAAGAGGGTGAACACGCTACAATTTCCAAAGATCTTTTGCGGCTACAATATAGTAATATTCAACATGTAGAAGTCAGAGAAAACTCATGCAGCGCCATCTCTTGACACAACAGGTTATAAAATATTCAATTGCTGCTCATAAACAAACTCGATCTTAGGATAACTGCAAAGTAGATCTGAAGCTTTTAGTAAAATACACTTGCATCCCCTTCACGGGTCAAATGACAGAAACCTGTAACTCCGTCAAACCGTCCCGTTCTACAACTGTGCTGATGGTAGGCGACTTTAAATCTTGAAATCAATGTTATTCTGCAACATGACGGATGTTATGCTGTTTGGCCCTTTTCTGTTTTGTTGCATAATACAGCGGATACAGTGAGTAACGAAGAATGTTGTGTACAAAGAAAATGGAGGCGGCCCTGGTGTTAGTTGACAATTTTTATGCTATTTTCCTTGTGAATGACTGTATTTGAAAATGATCCTGGTGATATCAGAGCCCTGATAGATTTTAAAAAGGTGCAGATGCTCTCCCGCTCTCAACTTTTCTGTTGCGAGACTTCTCCATTAAAACACAGCAGGCACCACACACACACACGCACGCACGCACGCGCGCACGTGCCACAGACCATACTAAGAAGGAAAACAATGAAACCATATATAGAGTGAAGCGCTTACAGAAAGAAGCATTAAAATATTCTCCACTCAGTAAAAACTGTAAATATGTTACAAATACACGGTCAAAATGCACATACAGTAGACAGTTCTGTTTCCTTTATCCTGTCCAGGAAATCTGCTTGGCACGATTGTCATTAAAACAACAAAAGGATTCTGGAATTTCACTTTTTAAGCATTTAAGGAAATAAAGGTACAAATTTAGGTTTGGCTTTGATATCGATAGATGAGGTCAGTGAAAGCGACAGGCTACGGGTACGGTACGCAAAAAAAATTAAGGCTACTAATAACACGGAATATAATGTGGAATATCAGAACTGAGTTTATGAAAACAGAAGGGAGTCGTCAATGATTAGCTACTGTTAACTATTGACCGCCTTTTTTTTGATAAGTGTAGCCACACTCATGAAATGCTACATGAACACTGGTGGATTCAGTAAGAAGGGATAATAGCTTTAGCTTTGCATGGTAGCAAAACAAAAAAACTAAATCTGTTTAAAACTGAAATATTTTGTTATTTTTCCATTTTACTGACGTAACATGAAAATATTTTTTTTTTCTGAACAGGACTCCCCAGAAAAACCAAAACGAACATAAAAATGGCTAAATAAGCATTTCCCTGATTAAATAAATGTCATGATATGCACTGTGACATTCTGCAGCTTTCACTACACAATCCTACCACTGATGCACAGCTGATTATGACCCATCCAGAGCCTTCAAGAATGGTAATGTACAAACTTGCATAGATAAAGTGATATAGTATAGAGCAGCTTCATAATTACGTGCCCAAAAGTGGAACATTCTTTTTGTATTTAGGCTTTTCAGACAATCCCTGCGAGGAATAGCTGCTTGCTGTTGGAGGACGAAACGTCGACACTCGGACCACTAACGTATGCAAGTTTGCAACATGGGCCGGTCGGTATTTGTAAAGTCTCACAGAACGGGATGTCGAATCATTGGTGGATGGATGTGGATCAGCACTCGTTCTCAAAGAGGCTTAAGAAATACAGGTCCTATGTCACACACACAACTTCAGGTGACGGTTTTCTTTTTTTTTTTCTTTTACAGTATGGCTATAAACAGTGTGGCATACAGGTGACATCATAGAATCATCTGGATATAAAGGGCTTCACTGTTATGCTTTAAAAATGTCTTTAAACATGCTTTCCCTGGGAATATTTGGATTTTGACTTTTTTTTTAAAGCACAGGGGGGAAATGCTAGATTTTGGCTCTTCTTAATTTAAGGCTATTTATTTCTATTTGGCTACTCTACCACCTGGAGACTGAGAATTACAGGAGTGACATCTCTTTTCAGTGACTTATTAAAATGGTTCCACAACACGTGGATACAAAATCTGACCTCTGATAAACTTAATGCGGAAACTTAAAGGGGATCACCACTCAGTTTGGAAAATGTCTTGATTCAGCATCATGAAAATCTGGAAATGTAATCTCTATTTTACAAAGGTGACTCCAAAGTCTGGAGGTGCGTCAAGGAGAATGAATCAGGAGACACGGCAAAAGAACATTTGTGCACAAGCTGATATTTAACAAAACTACTTGTTGTCACTTAGCCAGAGAAAGTAAGTGTATGTTAGTTGTGAGTGGAAATCCCCTTTAACAAGTGTACCTAACAGTTTGTAAAACACTCAAAAAGTACAACACAGACACTAATCTGAGCACAGTTCTATTAAAAGCGACAGGTTATAAAACATTGACATCATCAAGAGGACGTGCTGTACATTGAGTTGAGTGACAACAGTCTCCCGTCTCTACCTCAGTCGCGAGCATGACGAATGAATCCGTGTGCAAATCGAGTGGACACCAAACATGCGTGGTGCGACTCTAATGCTACTGACTGAATCTGTAGAGCTACATCAGGTGTGGCGGTGGATTAAAAAAAGCTTTTGTTGCGTACGACAAACCGACGAAAAACAGAGCAAACGTCTTTTTCTGCTCCTGCATGAAACTGTCCATACAAGAGAAAAGCATTTCTTCTTTACATTGATTTCTTCCCCTTTGTACACACCCACAAAAATACCACACCACAGTAACCCACAGTGAGGCCCCTTGAAGCGGCTCAGTCTTTCTTCACATCCCCTAACCACCACCTTCTCACACACGCGGACACCGTCGTCCTTTAACAAATCTGCCCTCCTCTGACCTTTGACCCTGCACGTCTGCACAGGCCAAGGTGTAGAGTTGCTTTTCTACCATGCCTCTCTTCATGCAGAGCGATGGATCCCGAAGCGGCCCGTGTGGGGCTGGTGCAGGCTCAGCCCAAAAAATGAAGCGCTCGAAGCTGGTGGGAGGAAAAGAATGTAAAGTGGTGAAAAGGAGGGGAAAAAAAAGATGGCCCATCCTTGGAACGGCTCTCCACTCCGGCTCTTGTAGCGTGCTTAGGTCGGCAGAGGGTCGTCGTCGCCTTTGCTGCACTTGCACTTGCAGCAGAGCACGATGGGAGTGGCGAGCAGGAGGAACGGGGAGGCAACCAGCAGGAGGAGGCCGAAGCCAGCAAAGATCCCCACGACCTGCACGGAAAACATTTTTTTTGAACGATCAACTCCAAACGTCTAAGTGCTCCTTCAACAGCATATTCTGAGGACAGACACAATGTTTGGAAGTACAAAAGTAAATGCACTTTCAAGAGACAATGTGTTAAAATGATTTTTGTGTGTGACATCATCGTTTCCACAGGTCTGGCTTTATTATAATTTTTTTCAAGCAATCTGCACTACCAAAAGTTGTCCAGCAGAGGTCGCTCAACAAAACTCAACAACTACAAGCTTTTTTTCAGCACTGTGGCTTCAAAATGTTTCAGAAAGGTAAATTTATCTCTGGCAGTTGAGGATTTTCTTCAAGTAAATAAAGATGGTGTAATAATTAATTAAGTTTTTCATTTCAAATTTAATTAATTCTGACTTTTCAAGATTTAGTGCTTGGTCAAATACTCAAAAACAACCATGCATGGGAAAATTTGCAATGTTAAAGCAGCAAAGGGAAAAGTAAGAAATAGAAACATAAGTAAAAGTAATAAATATTAAAGATAAGATATAAAAACAAAGAAATAATATAAAAAAGAGAAAACAGAAATAATATATGTAGAGTTTATGTAGTGTAATTGCACTGATGGTTAAACCCAAATGATTGTACATAAGTAAATCATTCTCAAACCAACTGACACACAGTAATACATTACATTTCACTCAGTGGAAAGTGAATTTTGACAGTAAACATATTTGCGACTTGACATCATCCATGTGTTATTTGCATCAGGGCAAGGTAGTTGCTTTGCCACATGGGGGCGCTAGACACAAAGAAATTCAAAGCTACGAGATGGAATACATAACATCCAGTCACATGCATAAGTGACTTATAATAGCACGATGCTCTCACTCCTGTATTGAGGACAAACAGATGGAATTTTTTTGTTTACTTGCTGGCAGGTGTCTGCTCATCATTGAAAACCACACAGCCACATCACTAACTGTGTTTTTTACATTTAGATTATGGGCTGTACAGTTGTGAGAAGTCTGATCTCCTGTTTTCAACTGACGCTGATGGTGCTTCCATAGTGACCTTCCCTCTGACTGATGCAACAGCTCTCATGTAGAGGAGAAGTTTATCCCAGGATAGGTTTGCTCTGGCACATGTTGTATTTATGAGGGAGGCTTTTTAGATGTGAAGGAGCGAGGAGGGTGAAACGAGGAGAGCAAGACGGAGACAAAGACGGAGACAAAGACACACAGCGGCGGAGCTGTAGCTGCTTCCACCAGCTGATCTGTAATCATATGACTCAGTCTGCCCCACTGGGCAACAGATGCCAGTGTGTATGCTAATGTTGACAAAATAACAAGTATGTTGGACAAAGAGACGTGAATGTTGATTATTTGCCTGGGGGAACACTGAAGAGAAATTTGGGAACTGAACAACAACAACAACAACAGCGTCAGCCTCAGAATTAAAAAACACGCTATCATGAGGGAAATGACATGTCATGGTTAATCCTTCCATTGTAATCTGTCATTTCACATGTGGGAAATTACATATAATACCCAATCCTTTCTATGTAATCTGTCATTTCATTCGACTACCTACAGGTGAAGAAGTATCCTTGGTTATGTAAACCTTCTTTTTTTTTGTGAAAAATGTTCATAATAGGCTTAGCTGGAAACAGCACGACACTGACCAGCAGACATTTGTCGCTGTGTGCGGATCAAGCTGTCCTTTTCCTATTGTGCTGTCAAGATAATAGTTGCCCACTCCTGAAAGTGAGTGTGTGAGTCAGGCAGAGAGAGGGAGGTAAAACGCAGAGAGCATGTGTACAGCCACATGCTGCAGCTTGGACACGGGCGGGGGTGGAACCTGAGCGACTGTAAAGAGGATGAGGTGCAGAGGAAGATGGGTTCTCACCTGTGTTCTGTGCCAGATAACAGACGCCCTGGAGTGGCCCAGTTTGTTCCGACACGGCCCTTTGTCATAGTGGATCAGGAGAAAGTCGTCCTGTTGTCAGACACACACACAGACACACAGACACACACACACACACACACACACACACACACACACACACACACACACACACACACACAATACAGAATACAGATAAAGACTGACCATTAGTGGTTTGAAAGACATGGACAGCTGTTCAGAGAAAATTGCTTTTTAAATGACCTGCAGACCCGGAGGTCTGCACACACACATTAAGATTACATAAGGCACGAGGCTCATAAATCAACCTTATCCACGTCCAAGCTGTGGCTGTATACACACGTCATTTTCAGCCTCTTAATGAATTTCATGAACAAAAAAAAATCCTATTCCATCCTTATCAACTCCAAGTTAAATAATGATAATGAAAACTGTTGAGACAAACGATGTCTACAGCATCAGTGTGTGCAAACAGTGTTCCAATATTTAAATGTGCAGAAGAATGAGGAATAAAGACATTAAGACCAACTCACGTCCAGTGACTCCAGACAGTACCAGCAGAAGGCGTGTTTGCAGTTCTTGCACATCATCTGTGCGCAGCCCTCGTCCCTCTCGATGTAAACTTTACATTTAGGACAGCGCTTGATTGGTGCGTCGTCCTCTTCGTTCTTATAGAAAGAGCTGAGGAGGAGGAGAGAGACACAAGCCTGATATAAAATCCAAAACCAGTCAACATTCACACTTTGAGCAGTGTGGCTTCAATGCACTAATCGATATTTACAATCTCTGGCTTAATAGGATTGTGAATGATGGTGGACGGCTTTAGTCTAGGAGCTGATAATTCTTATAAAAAAAAAAAAGCCTTCGTCACTAAATGGCTTTAAACTCCCTCCCAGCCTTTTTCAGATTCTGGACGAGCATTCAGGAGGCAGGACATGATGCATAGTTTTGTTTACAGCCCGTTGATACTGGCGTTAACGTCTTATATGTGTGCATCTCCTCTTTTTCATCTTGAGATATTTGTATACATGGCCACTCGCTCTCTAAGAATTTCTCCAGACATTTTCCTGCCGTATCCTCACATTGGTATCTATGCAATCACCATGTTTTCCTGCAATTATATAACTGCAAAAAACTGTGATTTAAAGAATAAATTAGAGCGGGGGGTGTTTATAAGTTTGTGTGTTTAAGAAATATGAAATGATTAGTGATCTGTGCATTTTTCTTCGATAACCAAGCGCTCATACTCAAAATACAAGTCTTCGTTCCCTCCTGTTTGTGTCAGTTCATCTGTGTCAACTTCTGTTTCTGTGAAGGACTGATTCCTGACTTTTGGAGTTGAGCGGGTAAAATGTCATTCTGGGCAACGTCCTTTCATTTCCAGACCAATCCTCCATGAACTGATACAACTGTAACACCTCCCAGTGCATTCCAGCACTTCTGCACACATCCATTCATCTGACATCTGGCAGCTGCAGGACTGCTCCAAAAAGGCTTAAAGGGAGGCAGAGCACCAGATCCTGCATTTAAATAGCTCCGCTTTTTTTCTTCTTCCGGTAGCATCCTCCGAAAAAGCTTGTGAGTCTACGTTCTACATTGGATGAGTTAAAATCCTTTAATGCCTGTATTTAAAGACGAGAAATCTGAATGAGAAACTGACAGAAGTAGACAGTGTCTGATGAATGTTCACTTTAGCCTGCTGTATAATGGAGCGCAGAGGACTGGGAGTTCAAATGAGGTTTTCTTCAGTCAGAAAGGGCCTGAGGTTCAAAGATGAATCAGGATCCAGCTTCCTGAGACATCCTGGTCGTGAAAAGGTGTAGTTCAAACACCAAGGCTCTTTACATCCAACAGTGCTCCTGCTAATCCCCCGTCCTTTCAGTGCGGCCTCTGAGCTCAGCCCTGAACCTGAGGGAGGCTCTGCAGAGCTAATGACATTTCCAAACTAAGAGGATATCACAAAGGAACAGGTCAGCAGCATAAGACTGTGGGCAGTCCATCCTCCACCCCCACAGAGTAGATAATGTATTCTTAAAATGCCCACCTCAGATCGCTTTACTGCAAGTGTTGTGTTCAGCAGATTGTTTTATGTCTGACTATTAATTTATGCTCGAGTCCTGGCTGATGCTCAACAAAGCAGCCAGAGCATCTGTAAGTCTTTATCTAAAGCAGCGCTGAATGGATCCTGCTCTGTGTTGACATGTTGCCCTGAACTCTGTCAGGTGAGCTGATGATGTGGATGATTGCTCCACCACGTCTGAGAAGATGAATATGATTTCCAGGGGCAGCATCGGCAAACGAGGCCTGGCACTGTTTGAAGAGTTAGTCTAATTCTTTTTTAAATTATTAATCTGTTAATTATTGTCTCTGCCGAGGAGGTTATGTTTGTGGTTTCGCAGGATTACTCAAAAACTACTCATCTGATTTCTATGAAACTTTTGTGGAGGGGTGGATCATGACCTGTAAATGTAGGTGTAGAATCAGATCAGGGACCGAATCCAGGATTTTTTTTTAAACTTTGTTCAGCATTCAAAGTCAGGGCGTTTTTAACATTTTCATTGATTCATTTATCTAAATAAAAATCAGGATCTAGTGAATTTAAATGTAGTTTAAGACTGTTGGGCTTCGGCAGAGGTTTGTGCTCTTCTGAGATCTGTTCTATCTATTTAATAGTCATCATATTTCTAAAATATTATTAGATTAGTATTATTAGTATTAATATAGATTATTAGATCAAACTTTATTTAGCTTCATATCACAGCAGACCAAGAAAAGTTGTGGTCCACGTATTGTTCCATATACAGTTCAGAATATGTAGTGCAGGAAAAAATACAAATACCCGAGACATGAGAGATGAAACTCTTCCACTAAATATCATCATATATGATAAATAAGTGGACAGGAAGCAGTACCTGTTTTCTCCTGGTAGGAAAGAGGTAATTGGCAGGTTGCTCTCCTGGCAGGCCTGACCCGGGTGCCAGTTGGCTTTGCAGGCTGAGCAGAACTCGAGGGCACAGACGGCGCACTGGACCAGCTGGGGCAGCGCTGGAGAGTCCGATTCCTTGAGTTGGCACACGGCCTGGCAGGTCGAGGAGGGGCACCACGTCCGACACGGGTCCAGCAGCACCTCTGATGGCACCAAAAAGAAAAGATACCGGCGTCATGGAGATTCACTTTACACAAATGTAAAATAGCATCTTGCTTTGGATGGTTAAGTGGTCCGTGCAGAACCATCTACATGTCTAGACTTCTATATTCAGCTTTTTGTGATTTGGAGAGTGGCCCCTCTGAGGACGGTACAATTGACTTACAAATTTGAAAAAGGACTGCC
Source organism: Paralichthys olivaceus (assembly GCF_024713975.1). Lineage (NCBI taxonomy): Eukaryota > Metazoa > Chordata > Actinopteri > Pleuronectiformes > Paralichthyidae > Paralichthys > Paralichthys olivaceus. Next base: position 13,707,746 of record NC_091104.1, on the reverse strand, counting down.
ACACATACAGTTTTTTAAAATGAGCAATTTTCAAGGCTCACATTTGCATCTGCTTATGTCGGGGAAATTGCTTTTTGAGTTTTTGGCTAGTTCTCTTCTTACTTCACAACGTGATGCACTTGTCCTTGTATCCTCTCCTTCCTTCCTCATGCCTCTCTGCCAAGAACTCGGAGCACACATTCCACATGCACTCTTAGCTCAGCCTGACAAATATGGAACGGTTACAGCAGCCGCTCTGCCTGAATAGACCGGGACATTGATGAGACAGCTGACTGCCCTTATTCAGGGAGCATCAACAGCTCTTTCTGAGGTTTTCTGAGGATTTGCGGTCATTAACAGGACCCCTGTGTTCCTGTGTTTGTTTGTCTTTGCGTGTATTTAATCCTGCAAGTGTGATCTGTGTGCTCTGTGTACACTTTGCACCTCTGTGTAGGTGGAGAACCTGCAGGGTGACTAACACCACAGTGTGAGCACTGCTTGGTTACTGCCTGCTCTCGGTAGCGATGGAACTCTAACATTACTGATTAGCACGTCTGGATTGACAGCATGGAGCGAACGAAGACCTGCCGTTATATTTCCAGCACTGGTATCCAAGGAAGGTTAACATTTTTTCTTCAGTGCGAACTCCAGATGCTGAACACGCAGCCACACACTGAGGCGAGAGATAAAAAGGATTTAATTAAATATCTGTATGCTAAGAGATCTGCCTCCGTCAGAGTCAGTCAGACAGTTTGCAAATCTGGAGACAAACCAATCCAATTAAAATCTCTTTTAGCCAAGTCTGGGAGACTTCCCCCTTCATGTATATTTGATGGGAGTTGGTGTTACACTTTGATGAGGATGAAAGGGTTGAACATTGCACTACACATCAGACAATTAGGCCTGAGTACCTGTCACATGGATACTCCTCGCCTGCCTGCGTGATTATTTGCAGTTCATGAACGAACACAGAAATTGTCAGAAGACCAATTTTTTTTTTTACTCAGAGCAACAGCAGTAATGAAAGAAAACAGACAACTTAACAAACATATGCCAGTGATGACTGAAACTTGCGTAGCAAAAAAGTCTTTCTTAAAATTATTTTCTATCTGCAGATGCCCCGTGGTGTGATTCAATAGCAGAAACTTCCACAGGGGGGAAAATGATCGATTCCAAACAGAGCGAGAAACAGTTCAGCTGCACGTGCGAGGAGGGACTGTCGTCATTCTTTTGTGTGTGTGTGTGTGTGTGTGTGTGTGTGTGTGTGTGTGATGGTAAAATACAGTATCCCTGGAGGACAGGAGGATCCACGTGTCTTTGAGGCTGACAGTCATTATCCACACACACACAGACACACAGACTGAGGAGCGATCACTGATGCACTGCGGCTGCTCTTGCACTGACTCACCCCTCTCGAACTGAAGCTTCTTGTATCTCTGCATCATCTCAGTGGCCACCATGCACTCAATCTACAGGCGGGAGAGAGGTGGGAGGGGAGGAGGCAGGTTATTGAGCATATTTATAGACAGAAGCTGTGAGCAGCAACTATACATTCAGTATGTGAATGTTATTTCCAGGAAAATGTAAAATTCACATTTCTACAAGATCACCTATCACCATTCTACAATAAGGCCATTGATCCCCATCTCAGGTAGAAAGAGAATCAGCAGAATATATTCAAGGTGCATACGCAGGCTCAACCAAGGTTTATTCGTTTACTGATGAAACAAATATTTGGGCTTTGTTAAAGAGCAGTCAATTACAAGGTGATGGCATGGCAGTCAGAGCGGAAAGGAGACGCATGCTCTGCCTGACAGTCAGGTGAGTCTAGGGTTTGGTGAGACGGATTGATCAGAACCATAAAGCCGTGGTGTGCTGAACCATGCCAAGGCTTTGCGGTTCAAAGCCTTCGTGAGTAACTCTGTCAAACAAACTTCCAGGAGGATGTAGAGTGCTCTGCCCTCGGATTGACCCAATGCTGGGAAGACACGTCTGCAGGAACGCTCATTAAGATGGACTCAACACAGTGGCGGTGGTAACAAATTCAGTAGCAGTCAGCTTGAGTCACACTGGAGCCTTGAGTGAGAATTAAGGTGTTTAACTAACTGCAAATGTCTTAGTGTCACCCATAAAGCATAAATAAAAACTTAAGTTGCCATGTACTTTTTTAGCTTTGTCTATGTCCCGGGGGGCAAACTTAGACGCGTTGCCTTCACATTTAGGGAGCTATTATGTCATGCATCCTTATTTACAGTCTATGTTTACAGCACATGTATTACCAGTTCTGCACATGCAACATTAGCATGTACATACAGTACATTTGCATGTTTTGTAAAGTACAAGCAAATACCAGCTTGTTGTGTAACATCCTTGCATGCACAACATAAAGTATATTATAGTGTGAGAATAAAAAGACTAAAGACTAACGATATTCTCAGTCCAGAGCTACGAAATGCTGGATATTCAACAGCTAAATAACAAACTAATCTCATATCTCTCAAGGTCAAATTTTTTCTTGATCAATACCTCATTTTCCTGCAAGTGTCCTCTTTTGGGACAGGCAGAGTCTGGACAGCTAATTGCAGTTTCAAGGCCTTCTTTAATCAGGAGTTCCACATACTGCTTCAGGCACTGAGGGAGAAGAAGACACAAATAAAGCACAGACCCAGTTCAATATCCAGTCAGGCAGTAAAATGAAAAAAAGAAAAAAAACAAACACACACAGTTGGTCAATAATCTCTGACCAAAGAGTCACTTTCGATCATCTCTGTGTGAAAGAGCTTAAAAACGACCCCTGCATGAATCAATAGTTTTATTAACAATGGATCGAATGTGTAGAGTGAGAGGGTTCACCAGCAATAACAAACTCCAGCTCATAAAAGAGTTTCAGCTTCTTCCAGCTCAATGGTTTGGTTTCACAGCTTCACAGTTTTAGGTCAGTTTCAGGTCATTTCATTTTGTTTCTGAAAAGCTGAAGATAAACCCACTGGTCACTACCTGTCTAGAACCAAGACATACAGAAAAATGAGCATTTAGCTGGTGTAAACCAAAACAGAGATCAAGAATCAATATTAAATGTATATTTGTCACACAACACAGCTTAAATAAATGATTATAACACAATTTTCCATGTCAAATTTATAAAGATGAAAATATGCGGCTGAAACAAAATCAATTATGCAGCTTTGTATAAAAGTAACACATGACCCATGTAACCTGGACAACAGGCTCTCTCAGAAAAAACAGATTTACATTAATATCACCAGCCCTATACAAAGCTAAAAACATGGGTGAGATAATGAACTTTAATTTATGGAATGAATATGCACCAAAGGAAATTCCTTGCATGTGAAAACCTACTCAGGAATAAAACCAAATAATGGGCTTTGATTCTACGTTTATTTGTTGGTCCAGTAAACTGAAAATGACTCAAGTGTACTTACTTAAAAGAATATCACAGATAAACATGTTGACTCTTTGTCCCTCTGTGTATTTACATTGTGCTCGACCTCCAGAGTAAACTCTACCTGAACTTTGGAAACCACCACCACCCAGACTGGGTTCTGAGAAGTGGCTTCTATTTTTACTGGCTATTCTCTGACATTGTCTCCTCATCACTGGACTTGATTCAAGATCTGACAGCTGTTAATGTGTCTTTGCACACCGGTTCAGTGTCACACAGGACCGATGAGAGATTTGAAATAGATCCACACAGTGAAAATCCTGTGTGGGTTTTATTAAGTTAAACTAGATTTTAACAAGTGCTTTTGTCTCTGATGTGGAGCCAAATCTTCTGGAAACGCTTGCCTTGCATATGCCAGTTTCTTTGGAGACGTCTATCCTTTCAAGTGCGTAGTGAATATATTATCATATAAAATAGATCTAAAGAACCTTATTTATAATCCTTTCTGTTTTTTGGATGAAATCATCATGCTGTTGCTGCTTGTAAAGTCCTGCTCACCAGTGTACAGAAGACACATTGGCACTGTGTGATGGTGGTCATCTGCTCCAGAGGGAACTCTCCAAGGCACAGCTTACACGAGACCAGGGGGTCCACGGCCAGCTCCCAGGTGGGACGGTACCGTGCCGTGGTCATCTTCACCGCCACAGAGCTGAAACACACAAGAAAAAAAAGAACTCAGTTTTGTTTGGGTCTGTCTTCACGAGGAATCCAGAGTTCAAGAAGAGCTTTATTTGTTGTGACACAATCAGCATGACGGTATGAGCCCAGACTGAAAATGCATTGTGAGTCGTGTCCAGTGACTGTTTGCGCACACAAACCAGCCAGCTGAATGCAGAATGACACCAGCTCTCCGCCTAAATGGCCTCTGTCAGCTGTGTTCATTTTTATTCCAGGCTCCATACTCTCTGGCAGGCTCAGAAAACTCCTGTAGCCATCCGCTTCCTCAGCTCCCTGTGAGATTTTCACTCAGGATGAAATAACACTTTTTTTTTTCCTCCACCGCGCGTCATCGCATCTCTTTTGTGCAAGTCAGGAGAGGTTATTTTAGGCAGCCTCATCTCGCTCTCTCCTTCCCTTCTGTGTCTGATAGCAAAGAGCACCCACTCACTGTTTACAGGAAGTAGTCCCGCGCACACACGTCAACGCTGTCAAACTCTCCCTGTGCTGCTTAGCAACCGGCAGGAGGAGGATTTTGGAGGTGGAGGGAGGAAGAGGGAGCAGCACGGCAGAGGAGAAGAGATGGGGAGTTTGCTTTCTCTGGTCACACACACACACACACAGTGTCTGCCTCAATGTGCAGCTGCTTGTTTGCAGACATGGAAGAAGAGCACAGCGAGTGGGAGGAGAGGGGTTGGACAGTTCACGTGATCGCTCTGTGGACTCCTGTGCTGACTACATGTGCCACCCAAAGAGGGGAGTGGAGAGGAAAACAGAGAGTCTGTGTGTGTTCTGGTTTAGCAGAGATATGTTATCACATTAAACATCGCCACTACTAAGAACACTCTTTTAAGGAGGAACACATGGGACGGAGGAGGGATTCTTTTATTTCATAACTTGCTGTTTCGTTGTCACCATAAACACAACCTACAGAAAACACAAACAATATTGGGCAACCGTCAGCATCAACATCTCTATTCTCTTTAAGCTGCTCAGTGATGCAAGAGGAGGAAGGAAGAGGATGCACGAGAGTATCCTATGAAGGAGTCTATTATTGGATAGAAGCTCCATTGGAAATCTATAGGTGATTGGATTCTGCAAATGCTCTGACACACACTGCGGTTTTGTGAACACACAGGCTAAAGACATGGCAGCACAAAGTCAGGTGTCACAGGCCTGTGGTGTCATGTTGCTGGCAGCAGTGCTGGATCGAGGGTTTTTCTAAATCAGGGAACATAAAGGGGCAACATTTAACACAGAGGGCCCAACATCCATACGCTGTTCCTGATTCAGTGAGGTGCACACTTAAGTCCTTCATTGTTTACTGTCAGCTCTATAGCTTTGAGCAAAGCCACACATCATTGAATGTATTTTGATGATTCTTCCTTGATCAAGCACATTGTGTTCTTCTATTTCCCAGTTGTCATATTTAATCTTAGTACTTCAAGTAAGTGACTAGTTTATAAAAAAATAATCACGACAGGGGTACTTCAGGGGGCCAATCAGATTTCTGCTGGAGCCAGTGCCCCCTGGCCCAGCCCCTAGATCCACCCCCGGCTGGCAGGAAGCTCTGTTATAAAGGTGCTGGTGTCAAAAATGTAAATGTCAAATGGCAATTTGTCATCAGGACAGAACCAAATACATGATGCCAGGATGAGTGGAAGCTTAAAGGTGGGTCTGACAGTTTATCAAAGTGCAAAGCAACCTCTAACAAGGAGTTTGAAAAGAAGGAAATCGCAGGTAACGCATCTGTCATGAAATCTTTAAAATAATTTAATGTGGCAACAGGAGCTGAATCATGAACCTCGACAGTATTATTCTGCCAACGTGCACAAATTGACCTTGCAAAGACGAAGAGGTGACACCTCCATGCTCACATACGATCAAACACGTCAGGAGACGGTGTTAAAACTGAAAAAACCCAACGTGTGGAGAGCTGAATCAACACGTTTGCGGTGGAGGATTGAAATGAATCAGTTTCTTTATCTTTCTCTTGGTCTGAGCTACTCAATACCATTCGCCCTGTGGCTACAGAAAAAAACCCTGCTGACAGTAAAAAGCAATTCAGTGAACAGAACAAGACTCTCTATAACACTGTGTGCTTTTACATTTGAATCAGTTTCTCTCCTCCAAAGCTTTATATTGGCTGTGAACGCACTGACAGGCCGGGTCGATGAGGACAAATGAAATAGTTTTGTAAGGATGGCCTGAGGAGGAGAGAGAGAAAGGAAGGGAGGGCAACAAAGGCAAAATGAGTTTTCAGGAGAAAAGGTGGTGCAGTGCGATGCTGCTGCTGCATTATTAACTAGATGGGCCCATTATCCCCTGGAAAAACACACACATGTCCAAGTCCAGGCAGTGGGATTGTGCATGTGGGCCTGTCGTGCTCAATGTGCTGATTTCAAACACAGGCTCTCAGAGGAGTGTATGCGTGAAAAGGTCGAGTCAGTGAGCAAATGAATCCATCAAACGAGTCAGAAGTGAGTCAGGAGTCAAACATCCATCCTGAGCAGTGGTCACCATGTGTCAGTCATCAGGCTGCAGGAGCTCCACTTATAGCTTAAGTGGCTGCAGCGGCATCCATCTGATAAAGACTCTACATCCAAGAGAGAGTCATAAACACACACTCTAACAATCCATCGCATAACAAGGTCAGAGTTTTAACTGAGGAGCAACAGAACCTGAGAGGTCTATGAAATGAAAAGGAAATCTTCTTACAGCACACATGATACCACCAATTCAAACTTGGACAATGAACTCAGCAGATTTAGTGTCTATAAAGCTGATTTAACAACAATGGCTATCAAGCTGCACCAAATTTTACACACTCATAGATATCAGTTTCCTAAATATAACTGGGTTTTTTTTCATTCAGATCCGTTACTTTACTCCCTGGGAAAATGTTGAGAAACACCCTATCTCTAAATTTTAACAAAAAATAAATTCCTTGATCTGCCCCCTGATCGCTAATCTGCAAATCAGATCAGCAAATGATCTCACTCCAGTGATGTCAACCTTTATCTGGCACTTGACAGGATCATATAACAAGACCAGACACACACAGTTGTATATCACCACACAGTATATCACAGTATAGTGACATTACTCTGTGGGAAACTGGATCATGCCACTTTCAAACATTCAAATTCTTACATTTGTAGATCCCGTAAAAAGAGAGGCATCGAGCAGAGCCGGGACAAAAACCTGTCAGCACATCTCATCTATGAGTGAAGTGCAGGGAATTTCACAACACTGTAAGGTAACATTTGGAAAAGTATCCATCACTGTAATGATCATTTATGATGTCTTAATTAATAGATGGTGAAATGAATCTACAAAGCACATTTAAAACAGTGTTGACCAATGTGCTGTAAAGCAAAAATACATGGAGAGAGGTGCAACAATAATAAAATATAAAATATAAAAAGGTTAAAAAAAAAGCGAATAAAAACAAGTTAAGTTTTAAGTTTAATGAAATACTTTATTTTAAATTGGTAAACTGCATGGTAACTTTTACCCCTGAGCCTGAGAGGGGGCAGAGAAGATATGGTTAATGGTTAACAACACTAAATAGAAGATGAATCAATAATCAAGCAAAACAAACATCAACTGGTTCTAGCTTTTCTTTTTGTGCTTTTTTTATTGAATATTTTAGTTTTGAACTGTTAGAGGTCAAAACAAGTAGTTTCATGAGAATATGATAATAAAATGATATCTTTATAATATATACAGTGTATTTCAGTGAAGGTTGTGGTTTTAAACTCTTTTTTATGATCGAAAATGACTTGATTAACAATTTTATAAATCTGAGGTCAAACCATTGTGTGTTAGCTCATCACTATGCATTCCAAAATATTGAAACATACACATATATGTATTTTTAGCCTCTGAGATATTTTTAATGGCATTTTCACTATTTTTCAAAACTAATGGATGAATTTATTAATAGTGAAAAGAAGAAGAAAAGATTTTTTTAAATGTATGAATACAAATGAGACTGCAACTAAAATGAAACTTATAATAACGTAGATGACTTACTATTTTATTAAAGATTATTAAATTATTATAGAGGTAATAGTACTAATTATAATATTACAGTGAAATGTTTGAGTATTATTACAGCTCAACACAGCAGCACCCTGAGTGTCTTCACTGTTATTCTGGTCAATGTTCACGTGAGACCAGCGCAACTGAGGCAGCTGTTTAATGTATAAAAATCCAATTTCTCACCTGAACTGACTCCGGCAGAGACGATACGTGAGAGCACATTTCCAAATGCTACAACATGAGGCCGCTCATAGCAACAGCACTGCAGGTTTCACATTCATGAGCTAAACTCAGTGAAATCTCAATGCACCAGTCATTCCACTGGCTCCAATGGAAGAGAGAGAACATTGAAAGAATGTGAGATTTTCATCTGTTTCAACTGTGTGTAATTATATAATGGCCCATCACAGCATTGCATAAGCATCTATTTATATACTGTGCCTCACCTATGGCTGATGTGAAAGAAAGCTGCTAACAACTGTTGGCTACTGTGGGAGTGAGAGCAGCCCACTTATTTTCCCACTCATTCTCTTGCAGCACGTATGCACGTCCTTCCAACACATGCTGGAGGCTGTCTTTCGACTCAATTATTAAAATCTGCTGTCAGCCAATTAGATGAGTCAAAAAGAGGACAACAAGGCTGCATGGGGTTCGTTTAAACTACTTGAACTGAGTAAGTGTTGAAGTGGGATATTTTCCATAACATTTCCGGAGGAGAAATTCATTTTCCACAAGTCTTCCTGCCAGCCCCTTAGAAAAATGTCAGAGTGAGCCCATGTGAGAACACAGCAGGAAAATTCACAGCTAGCAAGTGGGCGTGTTGATGATGAGATATATGCCTAACTAAAAACAAAGCAATATAATAATCTTATGATGAAAAAGTGGTTTCATACAGAAGACGCAGAGAAAGATGTCAATGTTCCAGACATTTTCCAGTTGATCCAGAGAATCTCCAACTGCGTTCTTCTGAAAGGCAAACTTGGCCTTCAAGAGTTTTGAAAACGGCTCGAGACACGAATGCAGAGCAGGAACGAGGGTTGGAAGCAAAATGATCATTTCCACCTGCAGTGTCTGTGTCATAATTTGCTGCAGGGAGATTAATGTGGTGAAAAGGCTGATATGATACCAGCTGACACAAACACACTCTGACCGGTCTCATCAGCGAAACCTAATCTCGCCTCAGGTTTTCTCTTCTCTGTCTGGCACACTGCTTCAATTTAATTCCCTCATTGTCTCACAGGACTTGCTGATGTAACTGAAATCCACTGACACATGTGTTATGATCACATCACATGCAATTGCTTTCACCTCAAAGTCCATGTATGCTGACTCACCTAAAATCCCAGCACATTCACAGCAGAGATCATTTGTGGCTAAGGAAAACAGAAACCTCGATCGGGCTGCCTGCACAGGACCGAGCGAGCCCAGGGTCCGTAATGACCACTTAGCGATCCTGCCCGCTGCTCCGCCCTCCCCTGTTCCTTCCTGCCTCCCCTCCCTCAAGAGCCCGGTCCTGCTCTTCATGGCCAATTAGGAGGGCTTTAAGTTTCACTTATGTCATATCCTGTCAGTGTCCACCGCCAAAGAGAAAAGTGGGGAGAGACAGACGGGGGAGAAAAAAAGTGGAAAAGAGGAGATGAGTGGCAATGTGCCAGTTTCCCTTGGCTCACCTTTACTGTCTGCAACTACGTCCTGTCACCTTATTGTGAAAGTTCCAACTGGGCAACAGAAGACGGAGCAAACAAACATGAAAGAATAGACAGACACGCACATGGTAACAGAAAACACACTGCAGACAGACAGAAGCTTACAGAGGCTCCAGGGGAAGCATGAAGTATTTCGCTCACACTGGAAAAAGAAGTTGTTTTTCAACTCTGAAAAAAGAAAAAAAAAGAAAATGAATTCATTTTATTTTAAATTAAAGTTATCAACTGTGTTAATATAACTAGGCAATAATTAATAACTTATTTCATTTTAATTTTAACAAACTGAATTCCTTTATGCGTTACCCATTAAGGTTGAACAATTTTCTTTTTCAGTGCCTAAATGATCATCTGCAAATGATTTTTGGGATAAATGAATTACTAATTTGAATTTTTTGTCTTCAGTCAAATGACATATCAACAGACTGATGTTACAGGACAATCCAAATTTTAAAAAAGGGGAATATTCTAGCCCATTCTTCAATGACTGTTTATATTTAGCTCATGTTCTCTCTCGTTTATGTGCGTCTGTCACATTTTGTTCTGAAGGCTGCTGTGTTCACTCCCTGGTGACAACATGAAAGAATACCATCAGAGCATGGTGGGTAACATGACCACTGAAGGGAACAAATTAAGCCAACTGCAGACACAGACATCTGTTCAATACTATTATTAAATTCTCTCCATCTTACAGCGAGCGGAGAGTAAAGGCTGCTCATAATCAGCCTTGCAAGCAGATGAATGAAATGCAGTCGTTCTAATAGTTCTTCTAATAGAGACCAACAGGAGGTGCATGTGTGGAAACAGATGTTCCATGAAGAAGTCCCATGTTAAAGTGTGCAGCACATGACTGATGGTTAAAACAGTATTCGAGAGACAAACTCTGCCCTTGCCTGGATAGAAATCCACATCTTCTGGATGAGTCACCCAGTGAGAGATGACTCCTGTCAAATAGCTGTGCATATGCAAAACCACGATTTCAAGGCCACAGCTGGGTAAATAATAAAAATAACTGGTGATGGAACTCAGTCAAGCTCATTCCTCCAAGGCTGAACAGCATGATTGTCTAGTTCTAATGGTGGAAATATAAAAGATACACATGAAGTGGTGTGGTAACATACAACATTGTCACAAAGCATAGTCCTGAAAAGGGGAAACTTAAGATACGCGCATTATTTTATTCCCTGACAACTACAGAAAATGATAATAAAAAATATCTTATGATCTGCATCATCGTCAAAATGTCATGTTCATGGTCCAGGCCCCATCCCTCCACCAAGTTTGGTAGAAATGAGTTAAGCAAAAAGACAGAAACAACCCCTCCTTGGCAGGGGTAATACTTTGTGAGTAAATTCACATTCTTCTATTGACGCAGTATATCAGCAGCATGCAATTGGAAACAATTTGCATATTCATATTGTGGATAATCCTGGAATCTCTGACGAGAGATTGGCCGCAGCGAACTACAGACAAGTGTCCTGCCCTTGACTTAACTTCCACTGTTATGCATTCAGTTATGCAATCACACTCATTGTTAAACACACACACACACACACACACAGATATGAGTGTAAACAGCACTTGCATAATGGCTGTAGCAAGTAAATGATTAAATTACACTGATTTATCATCTCGAATCAGTACAAGTGTTATTTTAGGGAGGATTCTGAAAAGTTTGAGGCAGCATATGGAGGAAGGAACAAACAAGACTCTGCATTATCACTGGGGTGTGTCAATGCCAGCTAATGGCAAATATGTTGATGATTACCAAGTTATTATTAGATAGGTTTTCTTCTACACTGCACATTGGATATGTTTACTGTCATTGCAGAGAAACAAACCTATACTTCTTCAGCCAGTACAGAGAACAGGAAGCTGCAGATGTTCAGAAACAGTTGAGCAAGCTGCAGCAAAAACCTCTCACTCATATCTCTGGTATAAATCTATATGTATTATGTTGGTGTGGTTTTATAATGCGGTTGTTGTGAGATAATGTTAACGTGTACTGAAGAGATATGACACTGATAAATCATATTTCCAGTGTGTTTGCCAAGGCAGAATGTAGGTCACCGTATATACAGGCCAAAGGTTTATATAGATCATATAATCATGACACAACACTTCAGTCATACTGTATGTACACTCAAGAAAAGATAAAGCAGCGTGTGTCAATTATCTCAGACATTTATCAACTGACCACATTCATAACCCAAAGCGTGCACACGCACACAGGGATGCTTTCTTTTATTTTTGGACAGCGCCATTACTGAATGTGAAAGGTGACATGGCTTCATGGAGTGAGGGACAGCGGTTGGGGACATTCGCCGTCTGTCCTTGACATGGAGGGGGGAGCTGGAAGAGGGTAGAGCCAAGTGAGTGATAGGCCTAGTTTTTCCATCACGCCCTGAGGAGTTACACAATCACCCTGATGTATTTTGGCATTGTGAGTGGCGTGGAGAAGCTGTGTGTGTGTACGTGTGTGTGTGTGTACGTGTGTGTGTGTGTACGTGTGTGTGTGTACGTGTGTGTGACGATGTCTAGCAAGTGTGTTGAGCGGTTTGGGTCAGACCGACAGTGACAGTGGTCATGTCAGGGTAAATGGGGCAAAAACACCGTAGTCTCATGTCCACTTGGTCTCTTGCCATTTTTCTGCTGCAATGCTGAATATCCTCCGAGTATCAGAGTGCGCTGTTACTGCAAAGACTGATTCGTCTGCTCGGGCTGGTTTGTATTTACTGGACTGAGTTGCTTGATGGTAATAACCAGATGGAACACGATGCAGCATAACACGGCTCGATAATTTTATTTTGCTACATTAGTTTCTTTTAATCTGACAAATCTCTCCGTCTGTTTAGGGTGAAAATTGTTTCTTTATCAAAGTGAAGGAGAAATCTGACAGAGTTGGATGATAACAAGGTAAAACTGTATTTACAAATACAATGTGTCTGTTTCATTACCATCATGAAAACAAACCCCATTCTGCCGCATGTGGAGATGCATTCTGACATCAGGTGTGAACCGTATACTGAATATAAAGATGGAAGACGTGTCTCCACTTCCTCCCAATGAGGCCAAACTATCCCAGATACGAAAGCTGCCAAGTTGTGCATTTGGAGCCAGATGTTGCGCAGTAGCAATCGGGGGGGATGGAGGCGTGGGAGCGAGGTCCTGTCGACACATGCAATCGACCAATCGTGAGTCAGTCAATCGTCAGGTCTCACCAGGTTTGTGACACAAAGTGACACATTTTAAAACTAAACCTGATTGCTGTTCATGTGGAGGTGTCCACTTGTGATCAAAGCACCCATGACAGAACGGGGTCACAGAGTCTAATCGACGTCTCTGTAGAAAGGGAGAGCCAGCCTGGCAGGACAGACGGCGTGCTGTTGTGCCACACGTCTGCAGGAGTCTGCCATGGTATCTAAAAATCACACCCTGGGGCAGCATTATCTGTTTTGGCAGCAGGATGCGTTTAGAAGAAGCCTCAGAAGCAAGTTTACACTGAGGAGACATTTGACACCTGCCTTATTGAAGTTATAAGTTTCCAAAGCGGTTTTCCCAACTGGTAGAGAGCCATCTGAATCTTTTTTTATTTTTTTTACCTAAATTAGTTCCACACCCCAAATAACTTCTCAGCACCTGGAAGAGATGAGACAGCGAATTACACACCCTGCTGTTCTGATTTCACAAGAGAGAACGCAGCCCCCCCCTTATCAACATACTGGTGAGCAACATGAAGAACAGAAAACGATTCAGTCTGAAACAAGAAACTCTCATCTCATCAACATGACTAGACTGTACTGGGCAAGTGACAACAAAGGTCCCTACAACACAACTAACAACACATAACATGAACTTAAAATGAATCTGCTCGAAAAGTCTTCTCCCCCCTGGCCCAGACATCACCCTTCCACCAAGTTTCAAGAAAATTGGTCGGGTTGTTTTTTTGCATAATCTTGCAGAAAACAGAAAACAGGTTGTCTGAGGTAATAAAGAACATAACAAAAACAATACGGCTGCAAGAAGAACGTCCTTATTTGAGACGGCAGCAAAAGACTTTGTTCATCTTGCCAATTGCACAAGTGCTAAAAACGAGGCACTGAGTGGCGACAATGGACTCGCACTGCTCTGGAGTTCCAGTCTTCATGTTTACATGCACACTATAACAGGATTAAAGTGAATAATCAGATTTAACTCTCAATTGGATGTGCTGACAATCTTGAATTCTACATGTATTTACAGCCGTAGAAGAGGAACATTTTCATACTGTCACAATGCCGCTCATCTGCCTGTGCACATGTCTGGACTCAACCGCTCAATTGTTTGTGTCATCACAGGAATTCAGTTTGTCATTGCCGTCACTTGTTCTCATGGGACCACAAGTTCTCTTTGTATTTACATCCAGAAAAAATTCCAACAAAAACAAACTCATTTAAAGTAATGTTGTTTCAAAGTTTACCCACTCTCGTTGGTTAATGTTGTTAAACTTCATTAGATTTCCTTGTGAATTTCTGAAGAGTGCATACCTCCACTGCGGCCCAACAGTCCCCTGATAAAACCACATTAAATTCAATAAATCCGGATTTTATTCTGGATCTGCACCAAATTACACACCCATTAAAAAATATCAGTCCCCTGCACGACTGATTTTTCATTTTTATTAATCTCTGAGAAATCATTGCAATGTTACAGACAATGATCAAATTGAAAGGATTCTTCCCTGACTCACACATAACTCATCAGGTTTGTGGTGATCTGTTCAGTTTTTGCGTAATCCTGCTATTTTGCAGAGAAAAAACAAATGCAGACAAAAACATAACCTCCTCGGTGGACTTGATAAATGTTAGAAAAATGTGTCTGCGATACTTAGATTTGATCAATTGTGTCTGAGTAGAAAGTTTAACCCGAGAGAAAACTAATAAAGACTGAGCCCAACTTGACAGGCATTCTGTTTTTGGTGTCGGAACCCGACCTGAAGATGAATACTAATGGTTTTCAAGACAAATGAGTTCTATGACGTGCAGGCAAATGCTTAACAAAACTCTACAATGACAATGGTTGTTTTTATAATGTCAAATTTTGGAATAATAATGGAAATGATGCTTTAATAATCAGGACGTTAGTTGCACTGTGACAGTTTGGGTGGAAGTTACTTAAAACAGGGTCTGAACACATGAATAAAAACATGCAATTTCCTTTTTCTTTTCCATGAAATGAGATTTGAGATAAGCATATTCTCGTGGCTAACTCTACAGCAAGTTTACAGCATGCGCCGATGCACTTCAGTTTAACAGTGATTGATAGACACTGTAAATGGAGATGTGAGATCTTTCTCTCAGATCTGTCATGAGAACACTACATAGTTGGTGCTGCGCTCATGAGTGTGACTGCTGCATGCTGAGGACTGCAGTCTGGACATCTGGACAATAAGAGTTCTCATGGTCAGAGAGAGAGAGCCACTGCAACAGAGAGACACTCAGAGTCTTAATCTGTGGGTTACGATGGCGCTCTCACCGGCGGTGGGATAAACAATTCACAAGCAATTTCAGTAATCTCAGAGTTAGAGCAATTCAGACCAAACAAAAGGGCACAGACTGGAGAATTTCATATGCCAGTATCTCATGCACCCACTTTTGCCTGCTCATTCCTTGCAATCTCTCCGTGGCAGACATGTCAACAAATCATCTCCCACAGAATGGATTGCTCACACCACATGCACCTTTAGCACATTCTGTCTCTCACTTTATGTTCTGCCCTGCAGCCCTTATCTTCCTCGCTCTGGGTGAGCCACTGTCACAGCCCCTCGGCCCCTTCAGAGCAGAATGGGAGGGAGGAAGCCAGAAGCGACAAAAGGAAATGCGTTGACATCCTGTTGTTTGTTGCTGATGCACTGAGGATGTAAATTATTGTAGATGACGAGGACAAATGCACGTTAATGGCCAAACATATTTCCTGTAGGAGGAATGTGCTGCAACTTCAGACAAGATGCCAATTCACAAACAGATACAACAATATAAAAAATGGAAACGTGCAGCAATAAATGCACATTCGCTCAACACAACGGAAGTTCTCTAGGGCCTCTAGGGGGAGCACTGAGTGGAACAGCTTGAGCTTTGACCTGAGGGTCAGGAAACAGACGTACGGAGCAGACGAGACTGTGAGAGAGAAGGCTGAAGTGAAGAGGCAAAACAAAAAGGGTACATATTTATTTTCACGTGGTTCTTGTGACCTTTTAAAATGTGGAAATATAGTGTAATTTCATCCTAAACATTTGTGAAGTCTTTAATCATGGCCAAATATGTGGTTTTATAATGTGTTTTGCGAGGTCACAGCAATCTTTGACGACCACATTCTAATCAGTTCATTCTGGAGTCCAAGTGGACGTTTGTGCCAAATGTAATAAAATCTCCTCCAGGTGTTACCGATGCGTGGGTTCACAAGAACAGGCTGGGTGTGAGATCACAGTAACCTTGACCTTCAAACAACAAATTATAATGAGATCACCCTTGACGCCAAGCGAACGCTGGTGCCAAATTTAGGGAGATTCCCTTTGAAATTCTCACGAGATTGGGATGGACGGAAAGAGATCTCAGAAACATGATATCTCCAGGGACAGAGCCACAAAAACATAAGAGACTAAGTGGAGCTGCTATGAGAGAACCACTCACCAACACATGATGAATTAGTTTACTAGGAAACCACAAAATAATTAGCAGTTGTTATTTAAAAGTAAAAGTATTATTTTCAGAAGCTGGACCCTTTCAGAAGCTGGTTACCTTTTCTAAGGCCCTGACGTGATTAAAGGTGAATTGATGAATCACTGAATGCACTGACCATGTTTTCTATTGGTAACTGTGGCATTCTCTGCTCAACTGATTCTTGCATGAGGTCCATTGTTGTTGTCACTGCACTTAGAAGTCACACTAGTTATTTTGTTGCATTTTTAAACACAACAACACTATTTTTCTATTGTGCATTGTCATGGTTGTGTGTATCCAAATCAACCATGACTGAAATCTTGATTATGATAGAACTGCAGGCTGCAGGTACACTGAGAAGTAAAGAGAGTCTCCAGGTCTTAGATTGTTACTATATTTCAAATATTAGACCAAGTGCTAACACGATCATTTTATACAAGCATATGCCCAAACAAAGACAGCAGGCTGCAACGTCACACGTCCAAATCTCTCCAGAACTTGATGTAGCCACTGTGCCGTTCATCCGTGCCTTCTTCCCCCGCAGGCATTAGCTCGTGCTTCACTCCACGCCAGGTTGCTGTAGCTTTTTTTTTTTTTTTTTGGCTCACCACCGGCACTCCCAGATCCCGGCCTACCGCCTGACTCATCTACCTCTACTTCAGTTAGTGGTTTCGGGCATTTCTGAGGGTGACTCTCGTCAGAGTACGGGACTGAACGTGTTGTATTCTGCTGTTGTCATGTGTAGGTGGAGGCAGACATAGTAAGAGCGAAGGGTTTGGCTTATTCCCAGTAATCCGTGGGAGCCACACAAATATCTAAAATTGACATATTTTAGAAAGCAAGAATTTTCTGTGTCCTGTAAAACTACATTATAGCTGTGTTGGAAATCACCACACAATGATGTTACATCTTCTACACTGGAGCCATTTTTTGCAGTTATCAGTTAAACAGAAACAAAAACAGCAGAATTACAGTTACAGTTCTTAAAAACATTGTTATGTCTCTCATGAGGGAGGCAGAGTGCGGATGGATGATGCTTGAAGGCAGCTCAACAATGGCTATTTGTTTCAGCCTCTGAAGAAGATGAACACATAATAGTGAGATCATAGGGCAAAACAAAAAACAGGGTGTTCATTCTGAGGTTTTTTTTCTTGACTGAAGTGATTTGGCCTCATTGCATTGTTTTGTGTGGAATTCACTCGATCCCAACGACTTGCTGCACATTGCACATTCCTGAAATGCTAACTCTTGGAGAGCATCTGGTGGGTCAGCAGAATCCGTGGTTCATTTATTGCGCAACAACGGCTCACTTTACGAGCCCTACCTGTCGGAAAGAATGAAAAGTAAAATGCCAAAGCATCCATCTGGAAGGAGCGCAGAGTGTACATGATGCTCTGGTAACAATCCCTCATGATGCCGTCTCTAACTGGCTAAATGCACGCCATGACGAGCAATCTCTGAGCAATGATCGTTTTCAGGAGCTATTTCGAGGTAGTGAGTACAACCCTCACACACAGTAAAGCCTGGACAAAGGCACCACCCTGAACACACACACTCACAACACCCTGCTGAAATGGCATTTAAGCTGTTGCATAATCCTTAGCAACCGAACTGCACACAGGCAGACAGCAACCCCCGAAATCAGATTACAGCAAAATGACTTGTTCTCCAGACAAGTCGATGTCACCACAATAAAAGAGCGGTAACTTGCTCTGCCAAATGCCTTTAGAAACTGCACTTACTTAACCATGGAGCTTTTAAATTTAGTGTTGTCTTTTCCTCACAGACCCTCCTGAAGTGAAACCACCCTAACAAGATGTTACAGGTAACAAGTAACTGACAGTAATTGACTCCTAATTACTGGGTACGTGTATTTAAACTGAATGGGTGTCGCATTTCTAGCTCATCTCTGTCTCAGGGTAATCTGCTTAACATGAGGTGAGGCTGTGTGATTTAGAGCTGATCAGGGTTCTTGCACTTCCTGAACCAGACAGAGGATCCACATCAGGATCTGGGCATTTGCCTCAGACTCACTCAGGTCTGGAAAAACAAGGTCATTTTCGCAGACACATGTTTTGTGATAAGACCAGAATGTGAACTGACACCCTGAGACTGAAGGACCAGAGGGTTGAGCCTGACCTGAAGATGTCAAATTTCATTTGACAAAGAAAAGGCTTGATATTTTACAGTTTAACACAGAAGTCCGCCAACGCCCAACAGTCCCCTTAAGAAACCACACACACATCCTCTAGATCTGGATTTTTATTTTGGTCTGCACCAAATGCACTCATACATATCAGAACCCAAAAGAAGTCAAATTCTTTTTTATCAAGCTCATTATTCTGAAATCAGCGAAAAACATCCAAAATCCTGGGGCCGCACCCCCGTTCGGTATCCTCACCAACATTAAATCAGTTCTTCCATGACTCGTATCGCAGCCTTCTACCAAGTTTCGTGGAAAGCTGTGCAGTATTTATTAACGCAATCCAGCTAAATAACATAAAATGTAGACAAAAACTTCTTGAATAAATATCATTTTTGGATGTAAAATATAAACATAAAGGATTGATCGTGTGTTCACTCCTTGTAGACTGGAATGGCACGGCGAGTTCTGGGCATCATAACCTCATTCCTCCTCACTCTTAAGTAAACAACATCTCCACGTTCCTCTGGGAGCCGGCCGACTGCCGCCGGTCACTCAGAGGAATGTTTTGCTGTTTTGCACTCAACGTTTTTCCCTTGTTTTCAGCAAATCTGTAACAGGGGACAGCTTGATGCATTTATTCCCATATGGGAGCAGACTGTTTCTGAGAAGAATGGAAAAAGTTAATCACTACATCACCTGTGAAATAAACAAGTTTCACTGTAGCTGCTTTCAGACGAGCATGGAAGGAGATTTTTTCCTGATGTGTGTGAGTCTGTTGCCTCAAATGTTTTCTGGAACTTTTCCTGGCAAGCCCAAGTAAAATGTGATGAGTGGGTGTGTTGATGATGTTTTGAAACATGCAGGACGACAATCTGGAGGAACACAAAATCCTCAGAATGAAAAAGAGGCATCATGCACGTAGAAGATGCCGACGAGGGCGTCAACTTGGAAAGACAACGAGATTCAAGAGCTTTTGGTGAGAAGGGCCGACGCTGCTCTTCAGGTGCTCGAAACAAAAACACTCAAATTCTCCGCAGCAATATTTTCATGTCACGTCCTGCCTCTTGCATGCTCTCTCTTGAAGGTTCTGTAAAACGCTCCTGAAGTTCTGAACGTGTCTGACCCGAATGATCTCCTGCTGCGTTATTCATATGTCAAAGGTAAACTCCTGGAAACGTCGAGATACAACTATCCTCGTGTTCATGTCACTAAACAGCTTTCGATCGAGTGTGTTTCATTGAGCAGCTGCTGCCGTACGTCGGGAAGCATGAAACTGGAGAGAGAATCAATAGCGGACAATCAGGAGGACCTTAATCGTTTATAACAGGATGGAGCCCATATGTGCTCTTCTTTTGAATGAATGCAGTTTATGAACCTGGCACAGAGACAAACCAGGCTTTTAAAGGCATCATGTGGAAGTGAAACACTTTTTCATATCGACACTTGACAGTAAATGGACGTTAGGACGCTGACAAGGGCTTGGATTCATTTTCTGAAAGAGACAGAGGAAAAAAAACACCTCACTGTCGGTGTGTCTGTAAAGTACAAAAATGTGAGCCTTCCTGAGAACATCAGAACACCATGTACAGGTATGATGCATATCAGCAATTCGACTTTAATGTAACACACACACCTCAGAGTCTTGGCCCGTCACAGGACCGCTGTATTTCCACCAGCCCAGTTCTATAGTTATATCTATAATCTGCCTGTACCCTGAGGGGGACCTGCTGCTTAAAATGGAACGAGCAGGGCGCAGACAGTGACCTTTCAGAGCTCAGTGGAGCCATCCGCTCTGAGCATGTAATGCTCCGAGTTCAGATGCAACACTGTGCAGCTGCCGTGCAGAAAACAAATAGAAGCAAGAAATGTTTCCACGATTGCACGTAAGAATTCACAGCTGCCAGAGAGTGGGTGAGGCTGAAAGTCAGGTTAGAGTCTGGTTTAGGGCCAGGGTTAGAGTCAGGATATTGCCAAGATAGAGCCGGGTTAGAATCAGATTAGAGTCCAATTTAGAGTCAGCGTTAGAGTCAAGTTTACTGCCAGGTTAAGAGTCAGGATATTGCAAGGATAGAGCCGGGTTAGAGTCAGGTTTAGAATAAATGTAAACTTCAATTTAGATTCTGGTTTAGGGTCAGGGTTAAAGCCTGGGTTAGAGTCTGAATAAAGTCAGGTTTACAGTCAGGTTAGAGCAAAGTTCACAGTCAGGTTAGAGTCTGAATACAGTCAGAATAGAGTCAGGTTTACAGTCAGGTTCACAGTCAGGTTAGAGCCAGAATAAAGTCAGGTTTACAGTCAGGTTAGAGTCAGGTTAGAGTCAGGTTTACAGTCAGGTTCACAGTCAGGTTAGAGCCAGAATAAAGTCAGGTTTACAGTCAGGTTAGAGTCAGGTTAGAGTCAGGTTTACAGTCAGGTTAGAGCCAGGTTAGAGTCAGGTTAGAGTCAGGTTAGAGTCAGGTTAGAGCCCTGTTTAGAGTCATGATGAGTTCCTGTAATAACGAGGAAATGGCGAAAACAAGCACAGACAGCTCTTTATAACTCACAGTGATCACAGCGTGTCACAGGGAAGAAGAACAGAGGAAGAGAATAAAACCTTTACCTTGCTTTCTGAGATAACGCCGTCTTGATGGTGTAACCTCAGCAAGGGTTGAAAAGATGATCTCCTCAATTGGATTAACGAAGACGGGCCAGGCAGTCAGAAGGAGCAGGAGAAGAAGAAGAAGGAGGAGGAGGAGGAGGGTTTCTCTGAAGGGGTGATGCCCATGTTCACGATGAGCTCCTCCGCTGTCTGGGTGGAAACATTTGACCCGCTACTGTCGCCTGCAGCGCCTCGGATCAGGCCCCGGTGAGACACTGACAACCATCGGTGGAAGACACAAGCACACCGCAGATGAACAGGCTGCAGCGGCACTCTCTCCTCTATCTGCCCGGCCCCACACGGTTGTTTGTGCACCGGGACATCGGTCTGTGCTCGATCCGAGAACAGTGCGCGGCGTCCGGCCGTCACTCCAACACACGGACCCGTGCGTAATAAAGCTGCGGCCTGTTGACGCGCAGGGATCCGGGGGGTCGGTGTGTTTACCTCCGCACCGCTGCTGCCGCTCTGCTCCGGAGGAGATCAGCTGCTCCGCACTGGAGAGACGCCATTTGTCCGTGAGAGGCCGCTCTGTGCTGCCGCCCACAGGACACAGCAGCAACTGCAGCCCTTTGCACAAGCGACAGCGCACCCTGCTGGTAGAACACGGAAAACGTGTTTTTCTGCTGTTCACTCAACATCGACTCGTTTATAAACACGTCAGGACATCATGGTTGCATTAGTGATAATCGTGAGTTATGACGTAATATATAGCATTGGGACAGCTGAATTATCATAAATCCAGTAATTCTTTATCAAAAATAAATACAATAAAAATATGTGCACAATAATAATTACAAAAATCTTAACAAAAAGGTGGGCAATGGATTGAAGTTATTTTATCAGCCACGTAACCTGAAACTCTAGTGGTTCCTTCACAGTACAGTGATCATACAGTGTGTTACTACCTCCCTCTAGTGGTGCATGTCCTTATTTTCTGCTTTTAAATCATGGATCAATACATTCAACCTACAATACAAAGCAGATGGATGGAATTTAGTTTTTGGTGCTAAAAAAAAGTTACTTATTTCAGCATTTCTCTACAGATGTAGAGATATACTGTCTTCAGTAAAACCACCAGAACTACTTTCTACCAAGGTAATTTTCCATAGTGAAATTGGACAATTTTCACAGATTTCAGAGAATAGTATTTGGATCTTGATGAAAAAAAATCAGGCATATTCAGGGGGACTGATATTAAAGAGTGTGTTCAAGTTAGAGCAGATTCAAATAAAAATTTGGTTCTATTGAAGTTAAATGTGGTTTTCCTTGGCGTAGATGGGAACTCTTCTGAGTGCCATTCTGAATCAACATGATTTAATTTGCCTTCATTGAAAAAGGATGGATGCAGGACTCTCAGAGGAAATTTCAAAACTACAGGAAGCTGAGATAAAGGGTAATGTCCTGAGTTTAGTGTCAGTATTTATGCCGATCACTTGATAGAAACACCAATACTTTCTCAGATGCAGGGTTCTGAGGTGGAGAAATGTGGCACTTCGCTATAACTAAATAATCTAAGATTAAATAAAATTAAGTAAAAGCATAATAAAATATTATTTTAGCATGTCATTGTGTCTATTATTTTCTCTTTTATACTGGATACATGTCAGGAAACACATAATTTCATTTCTCACATTCGTAAATAGCTTTTTATTGTGTACAATTAGACTGACCTTTAAATCAGCATAGAGTGTGTGTGTGTGTGTGTGTGTGTGTGTGTTTAGAATTATACTTGTGTGTAGGGAAGCATTACATTTTGGACTTTCCTTCTGTGTATGGCCTTGTCTGGAAGACGATCAGATAAATGCAGAGCAGGGAGCAGATGCAGTTGTAGAACTGCAGCAGCAGCAGCTTTGCAGACACGACCACAGAGAGACCATCTTTAAACTGATCATATCACACCTGCTCTGTTCGCACGGTAGATGTGATGCATGTTAAATAGAAAGCTGCAGAGTGGAGAGAAATAAGATCAATCGCCTGAGCTACTCAAATGTTTCACTCTCCAAACGTGAGAAAATGAAACTCATTCTGGTGTTTAGTGTGAAGCTTGGTAAAATGACAGAATGTGAAGCTGATGTCATGTTTTGTAGTGTTATTCCTCCAGATGCTTGCCTCCCTGTGTGATTTGTCTCATGACCTTACTCTGCTTTATTTCTGTCACCAAGGAGTTTATGTTTTCGTCTGCGTTTGACTATTGAAAATGGTGAAAATCCAGATCCAGAGTGGATGGGATGTGTTCGACACACAAGGTGAACAAGGTCACCTGCAGCCATGTTGAGAGCTAGTTGACGGAAATATCTGAGGATTACCATGTTCCCTCAGAGGGGCCAGAATATCACACATCTGCTATCAGCATCATTAACTCTGATGTTTTATACATTTTTTCTAGAGGCACATGAAGCCTTAAAACGGTTACATAAACAAATAGTGTAGAAAACAGAATACTGCAGCTTCAACTGTATCATGTAGAGAACTGGGGCGCTCATGTGCTAGAGGAAGGTATAGCAGTGTAAACCAAGTAGCCCTTCTGTCAATGTATCACTGCCAGGTGGTCCACAGAAGTGTGTGTTCGTGTATCTCTCTCTCTCTCTTCCTCCCTCCCTCCCTCCCTCCCTCCCTCACAGCAGCAAACTGATTCTGTCTGTTCTGCAGTGTGGTGACATCATCCCAGAAGCGAAGGCTGCACCGGAGCTGCTGCCCAGCAGAGCGGAGGCCAGAAGTAAACCAGACTTCCCTGTCATTGTCATAGAGAGAGAGAGGCCTGGACGCCACAGGTTAATGCCATTAAATAAATATAAGATCAGTTTTGATGTATAGACGTCTCGCTAAAGTGATGGCCGGCCGTTCCCTGTTCAAGCTATTATCTGCCAGCGAGCTTTGCCTAATGGGATATCACATATCATGACCTCAGTGAAGTTACATCACTGTGAAAGATGGTTGATTTAATAGTTCACTCATCCAATTTGTTTTACAAACTTCAGGAAAATAGGTGAGAAAGAAGTCGAGTCGACTCATGAGATAAAAGCAGAAGGAAAAATCACAAGTTTGATCTTTTATGCTCTGAAAATCTATGTGTTGCTTCTTTTTCTGGGAGGTGACATTCCCATCACAGGTAAGACGATTCTGAGGGATATTCAGGGGCCTGTTCTACTGTGTCCCCTCTCCAGTGTCTGTCCCCCTGGTGGGCCTGCTTTGATCAGAGACCACCCCTCACCCGCAGGGCCTTCCCCCGCTCTGGGGAACTAAATCTTAGCATAAGAAACAGACCAGCGGGGCATGAAGACACCTGTCATCGCTGACAGGGAAAGCCAGCTGAGATGTTGCAGGTATAGAGTCTAGTTTCGTGACCTTTTTTTCTCTTGTAGGAAGTTGAGGAGGAAACAGGGGACAACAGAACTCCCTCAGCAGGGATCTAGACTTACAACTCGATATCTAACATTTTGTCCTAGTCTAGCAACGAAGCTTGTCACCCAATAACACAGCCATCCATCATTCACCCTTCAAACCACCATCCACTATCTGTCCCCAGACTACGGCACAGCGAGGTAGCTCAGAGTACACCATTGCCACAGCAGTGAACGAATCCACTGTGCAGTCTTCCAGCTGTGTACGGAGGTGTACTGTGCACCTGGCGGGGGGGGGGCTGTTCCAGCTCAGCCTGGTGGTCTTACTCACTCTGGATGCTGTGGAGAGGAGGCTGAGAGGCCAAAGAATGACTGAAGAGGACCAAGAGCTGGATCACAAGCTGCTGCTCAGAGTCAGGTGAAATAGTTGGATGGTGATATCTTGCATACCTGAAAGTTTACATTTTAAAAAATTGGGTATTTAAAGCTCTGCAAAGGGCTGATAAATAATTCATGAATTTACTCTTCAATAATTAAATAAGTGAAATGTCAGAAATGTCCATCATGATTTCTCATAAACCCAACATGATGTCTTCAAATTACTTACGTGCTTCCGACAGACACCAGACACATTAAATTTACAAAGCACAGCAATAAATTCTTGAGGTTAAGAGCCCTTTTATTTGAATTTCAAATGATTAATCGATCCTAATTGAAAGGATTTCTACTTCATTTTCTGGCATTGGACTCATCAATTAATAGACCTATTATCACTAATACTGTGATTATTTTTTTTATTCCAGTGGGGGGAAAAAATCTAGCTGTAATGAACTGTAATGTTCCTGATACAAGCTGAGTAAAAAATCCTGAAACATGTGGAATTGCACATGAATCAAGTGTTTCAGCAAAAAGTGACCACAGTTTTGAATAAAAATCACCCTGTTTTTCAGGATATTGTAAAATAAATTGTAAAATAAAAAGTTCTGATAATGTAGGATTGCTTTACAACCACATATTTATCTAAGTGAGGTCCATTACATGATACCCACAGAAAAGAAGAGAGGGAAAACACACTTCTTTATGTGACGTGTGGTTGGATGTTTCGCAGTCTGCGATGAAGTAAAGTTCCTTGCGAGTGTGAAAACATGAAACCACAGATGGGTACAAACTGTACAGCACGTTTCACTGAGTCAGGTCAGCTCCGTCTTAGTCTGATCCATCAAACACTTAACAATCAATTACTCTCTCGTGGGGGAAGCAGCTGATGAGAAAGAACAGGTGATTAGTTGCTGAGCTGTTGTGCTCCATTAAGCTGACCAAAACTCGAAGGCACTGCCGGCCCAGTTAGTCTCTGCACGCAGACAGGTCGATGGCTACTTTCATTCATCCTCTGGCCTGACATAATGGCCTTTCCACATGGGACAGCCAGATGTTGGGCCAGCAGAATTAGAAAATGCAGGGAGTCGACTGCCTGCCGCTGAGAGAGTGAGAGATTCTGCAGACTTAGTCAATCACTATCATGAGGACTATTCTTCATTTGTCTCTGGGAGCGGCTGCACACGGAGCCATCTGTGTTGTTTCTCCTACTGTATTTCTCAGTTTACCAAAACTGTGGACTGTCAGCGTCCTCTGACTTGTTCTGTAAACAGATTATGCAGCATAATGTCTGACTTTGTTTGTGTGTCTGTTCCTGCACTGATCTTTACATAAGGACCATTTGAAGCATAGACCCTACAGAATGAGGACACTTTTGGAAAGTGAGGACATTTTGACCAGTCCTCACTTCAACAATGGGCTGTTTGAGGGTGAAGACTTGATTTCAGGGTTAAGGGTTAGAATTAGGGTTAGGGTTAGGCATTTAGTTTGAATGGTAAAGGTTAAGGTAAGGGGCCAGGGAATATATTATGTCATTTAGTGTCCTCACTAAGATAGAAGGACAAACGTGTGTGTGTTTGTGTGTCTGCACAGGCTTACTGGAAGATCAGCGGCCCAGCTTGCATCACTGTGGATGCTAGTCCTTCCTCAGACAAAGTGCTTCAACAAGTGCTGTTTTTAATTAGGGGCAAATGCCACTTGTAAACAGTTCTCCATCTCCCCTGCTGTCGGCCAAGCATCAAGTGGACGCGGTACCTCTTCTCCCCACTGGGTGCCAGTAAGATGTTGTGAATGTGAGACGGACGGGAGCGAGGAGGAGAAGATGCTGTTTGGAATGAGTAAAGGTTGAATGGCCAGGGGCCAGAAACTCATGCTACAATCAGAAATACATATTCATGTAGACTCACACACAGACACACACACGCACAAGTATTGTCGCGAAGAGGTGTGCATGAACTGACACTGAGGAAATGGGTTGAAGCAAAAATATAACACGCAAAAATCATTTAAGTTCACAAACAAACAACATCCAATACAGAGTAAACCATCAAAATTTAAACATAGAAATAACAAGAGTAGAGCCCACACCAAGACACAACAGTCCCCTAATGAAACCACATTCAAGTTCACTGGATCCAGATTTTTACTTTGATCTGCATCAAATTTCACATTAGTCCCCGAAACATGGCTGATTGAGTTTTTCATCAAGATGACTGGTTCTCAGAGAAATCTACAAAAATGTAAAAAAGATAAATAAACGCCCTGTAATGTTAAAGAAAGTGAAAAAAAGTTTTTTTGGGATCCACACCAACATTTAATGGGTCCTCTCCTGACACATACACAATTCTTCCGCTAAGTTATAAGGTAATCCTCTCAGTAATTTTTTTGCGTAAACCTGCTCACAACCTGGAAATGACACTAAATCTGATTGTCATCTTTCTTTAAGTCTTTCATAAGCCGCCTAAGTTGGTTATTTAAACCTGTGTGTACCATGAGTGAACACGTGAACACATTGTTTTCCATATTCAAAATGAAACGGAGTGAAGTGATAGTGATTCCCTTTAGTCCAGCTCCCTGACACTGATCCCACTTGCATTGACATCCTGTGTGACTCACAGTGGAGCTACAGAGTGCACTGAGAACATAAAGCACATATAGTGCTGTTTGTACTGGATGTTCTCATGGGCACAAGTGTGCACACATGAAGGTACACATGCAAACTTGTGTAAACACACAAACACATATATGCACACACAAGCAAAAGCGCATGCACATTTACTAAGAGTGTAGACTGTAACTCATTTATATAGGGAGGAAGTGTATATTTGGCCTATGTGATGGGAAGATTAATTGGGGGTTTTAGTAATTATGAGCTTGGCAAAGCTGCGGGCTGGAGAAGACAGAGTGACCCATCTCTTTTACTGTGATGCATCAGCAGAGCGCCAACCACTGCAGACCCTATTCATATGGCAATTAATGGAGCACTGTATATCAATGTCATTCCAACGCTCCCCCACATCAGCGCATGGATTACTCCTACTACCAATTACAGCAATCCAATGTTTTACTGAGTGGAGAGGTGCTGTGGATGCAAATCTTACTATCACACGTAATCACATAAACTAAAATAAGGTGTCATTATGTTTATGGCTTATGGAATCCATAGGTAAGTATGTAAGGGCGGCTTCCTGGATTCATGGGTCCTCAGCTGCCTGGTGACGCCACGGATGTGTGGCGTGACACAAAATAAATGAAGCGCAGGCCGGTGAGGAATTTTGATTGCTATTAACACAGTAGTCTCTGTCTCGAGAGATTCCAAAATTTATGAAATAGGGAAGAGAAGCAATTAGGCACCGTGCCATACATCATACCTGAATGCAAAGTTGAGTGTGCCTGCGGTGGCTGCCATATTTCCATGTCAGATGTTGTTATTCGTTGTTATTCTTGGCAAGAAAAAAGTGAGGGGTGATTTCATGTCATTACCACCCCTCAACACGACTGTGTTATGACATTAATGGCCCATAATCACAGGACATTACACATGAACTGAAAATAATTCTCGTGTTTTTCCTCTTTTTTGAGACATTAGGGATTGTTTTAGTTGTTTCTGTCAGACGGCCAGGATACACTCAGCGGTTTTAACGATAACAACAACTCACACATTCACACATTCACACACACACACATACACACACACACACATACAGAACGTCTGTGTTTCAAAGTTGAACTGCGGTCTGAGTAAAAAGTTAATAACTAAAGCAACCTGCTTCCAATCTGTGACCTGAAGTTTTGTGATTAAAGCCCGAGCCACTTTTAAGAAAAAAGTTGGATCTGTCTGAGAGCTGCAGGAGGAGCCTTAGTGTTACACACACACACACACACACACACACACACACACACACACACACACACACACACGTCAATGCACAATCATATACTGTACACTACACAGACACAAAGTAGCAGAGGAGCACACATGCACACACCTCACCCTGTATGGGGCCACTTTGCACTACACTCCTCAACTTCAATATTTCATCTGCACAACAGAGACGGAGCAGCGGAGAGGAGAAAAGCCCTCCATGAAATAATTAAAGATCCAGCAGGGATGCAGCAGCACAGCAGCCGCCGTCCCATCCTAAGTAATAGATCAAATGAAAGCTGTCCCTCAGATCATTAATAATGAGTGTGGTATGGAGACTGAGGGGGTAAGGGTGGGAGGGGAATGGGAGGGCATAGGGCTGGTACAGGTTGGGGGAGGGAGAGTGGGCATCGAGGAAGCACAAGGTGTTTTTATATGTATGTGTGGTTGGGGGTTTGAATAGTAGTCTGGGTCCCTTGGCAGAGACCCCAGTGGACCTCACTTGGCAGCCACATGAAGCAGCATGGCAAGAGGAGTCATGCATATGATTTGGCACCAAGTGTCTGCCAAACTCTAAAGACCCGACAGCAATGTCTATATACATCGCTTGTCAAATAAACAACATTTTAGACTGTGAATGGGCAGGTTAGCAGCGGCTAATAATGCTCCTTTCAATCAGTGGGGCCCTCGGAGCAGCGCGGCTGGATATGACGGCAGATTTTGAGTTCACCAAGGAGACAGAGGAAGGGGATGGGGCTGTCTATGATGTGGGGTTAGGAGGGATGAAAGAGGGAAGAGTTGTTAGGGAGAGGCAGAGATGGGGGAGGTGGTGGGGGAGGTGAGGGATTGGGTTAGAGGATGCAGGGGTGGAGAGGGTTGTCATCTATGGGCTCATGTCCCTCCAGATTCCTGCAGCTGGCAGGTATATCTCCCAAATACCATCCCCCAAAACCAAATAGAGCATATAGAGTTCCCAGAGTAGCTTAAAATACCATCAGAGGTCTCAATAGTCACCAGCCTCAGCCTCCCTAACAAATGCTCAGGTTGTATTGGAAGAATGTGATTAAAACAGAAAACTATGGCAACAGATTTTTTTTTAATCACAGACAGCGTAAAAGATAAGCTCTCACATGAGAGAGAACTGCATTGCAGGCCACTGTCTGCGAGGACAGTAAAAACTTTATTGATGATAGCGCGAGCAAGCACGAGGCAAGGTATTCTATGGTGGACTGCCACACTCTAGATAATTATTGGAGAAATCAACACATTTAAAAAAAACACCCAATGTTCAAGAAAGTGAAAACAACATTCTTTGTGTCGACTCCTGATCTGGATTATCACGGAAATTAAATGAGTTCTTTGTTAAATCATGCCCACCCCTCCACAAAATGTAATGCAAATCGGCTGAGTGAGTTTTTTGCATAATCCTGCTAAACACCAAACAAATGCAGACAATAACAATGATTTAACCAGGAGGTAATTTTAAGTTCATGAGCAAAGTTCTAAATTCTCATTTCGTCAAACCAGCCCAGTCTCATGTACATATCATTTCAGGACATGACCCCCCCACACACACACGTTTCCATAGCTGCACACATAAAAACACACCACATATATACACACCACTACCGCTTCCCTCTGAACACAGCAGGTGGCTGCAGACACCCCAGCGCCATTGTCTGTGAATGACGGGTGGTAGGATGTAAAAACATGACGGGTGCAGGAGCTGAACTGATCAGAGGTGAAATGTTTCTCAAAAGCTTTAAACGAGGTGGAAAAGCTAAAAACGAAGGCAGAGATTGAGAGAGGTATTACTTTGTCAGGTGGAGAAAAAAAGTTTTGAAAATATCCCATCAAAAAACGGACGTACAGTATAATTCATACCAGCTTTTCTTCATCATTCTTCCTCTTTGTCACACTGTCTGAATACGTATTGGCAGGGGGGCCAAAGCAGCATCTCTGTCGGTAAGTGCGCGTATTAGACACAGCAGGCTGTTTATTCACAACACCATTATATATTCAGGTTGTGCTTATTTTCTGATGTTTTCAGGGTATAGGTGTTGTATAGTCTGTGATGATCGCATGAAACCTCACCAGTTTTTGCCTGGCGGCTGTTTGGGAGGCTTCACCAGGAACGGTTAAATATTTAAACACTGCTGTGAGATCTCATTAAAAACAACACATCAGCCCCCATAAGGCCCCTACAGCACTCCCTCGCACACTCCCCAAAACCCAGTTAGAACTCAGTGGTGTGTGACAAAACAGTTATTGTCTATTTACCATGGAGGACTTGTGATAAATCATCATATCCTGTCAAATAAGGCAGCTGGCAGTGGTGTTGACAAGTGGGTAAGTCGTCGTATCAGGGAGGAAAATGATTGAGAGTCAGTTGTGTTTTGACAGCTGCAGACAAGCAGCAATACGGCAAAAACAAAATAACACGACAACTAGACCAGGCCAATATTTCCATAACACACATATGAAAACAAGACGGAGAACAAACTTCGTCTCTCTGGAGTCGTCTTGCCTTCTCACAAAATCTGGGCAATTAATTCCAACGCTATTGTTTGGGGCTTCCCTATTTTTAGCCTGGCTGCCCTCTCAAATAAATTGATTTCCTGTGGCAAACTTGGAATGTTCCTTGTGCGCCATGTTTTCCCCCCCTTCCAAACACACAAATGCCGTCCTTCTTCCCCCACAGGAATAAATCAAAGGCAACACAGCCAAGTTTCTACGCAGCTGTGTGTGTGCATCTGTTTTTATACTTGAAAACGGTTTATTTTTGTTTCAGTTCCATTAATGCTTAGGCATGTCTCCTACTTCATCAGGCATCAGCAGACAGCTGAGAAGCTACTTGCCTGACAGGCAAGTGGCTGACTGACTCTCAAAATACCTAAACCGACTTTTTCTCCCTCTCCAGCTCTCTCTCCCTCTCTCTCTATCTCTGGTCTTACTCTTTGATTCCATCTCTCATGAGACGCAGAGGTCTGGTTTATCCGTGGTCCCTACCACAGAAATAATGGCTCGGTCAAAACAGACTAAGCTCTCAGATCGCAAGAAGATATTTAAACACCCGGCACTACACATAAATAAAAGTAGAGCAACTTGATCCTGGATTCTTGTAACAGTGTCGGGGGAGCCGCTGGTCTTTGATGAACACTACCAAAGACAGATGCACGGTGGTTGTGTGGGGGGGTTGTGTGCACTTGCAGGGAAAAGAAGAAATTACAATGCACAGGCTGACAAAGAAAGTGAGAAAAATATTGAGGAATATGAATCATTAAGCAGAGCAAATGTTTACTCAACTTCACAGGGACAACTCAGTAAAAGTGCACCGCGCACTGTCATATATCAAATTACTTTTTAATTACACCGCTGTTAACTCAATGTGAATTCATGAGTGCATTTTTAAAATCAGGTGACCGGGGACTCTGTGAGGTGCGTGTGTTCCGGTTTCTGACGCCATGTGAGGAATAAACGTCTGTAAAGAAGACCTTTGGGGTGTAAATACAGATAGTTATAGAGAGGGAGAGAGGAGCGAAGAGAGCTGGAGAAATGAGAAAAACATAGCACTCCATCCCAATTCCTTATCCTGACTAAGCCACGTGAATCCCTCTACACCCATTTAGCTTGCTCACTCTATGGCTCTCCTGTGAGAGAGCTGAGGCGCTGCCTGCTTTACAGTCTTCTCACTGCACCTCGGAAAATATTGAGTTCATAGCCACTCATCTCCATAATCAACACCATATAGCCAGCAGCCTACAGGGGGGACTGTGAGCTAACAGGGGAGAACGATTCACACTGGCTTTACCTCCCAACTCTTCCCACAAGTCACTGCTGCAGCCTTTTTAAACAGAGTTTAGCGAGCTGTCCTCGGGGGCCGATATGTAAGAGAGGAAATGTTTTCATAAGTCTCAGTCTTACTCACTTTGAAGCGCCACCAATGCTGTCCATCTCTGATAAGAAAACTTTGCTAAGAAAGCCTGTGGTCAACCATGTGTTGAATACGATATGGAGAAACATTGTAAAAGTAGCACCTGATCCTTAGTGTTTTCTATATCGTTATTTTCATCCATTAAAAAATACTGGTGGCTGTTTGCTTGGCCTGTGTTAATGCTCTGGAGCTACTTCTGAATTATTCCTTATCATTAGTGAGGTGTCCTCACCACAGGAGCAGTATGGAGGCATTTAACGATTTTTTGTTGTTGTTTTTTCTGTTTGAAGAAGTTGTCAGCATTAACTTCAATTGTATTGGATTTGGCTGCAATGTTGTTAAACTCTAACCCTCCAAAAGTGTTTTGTGGATTCAAACACTTCACCCACCCCTCCATTGGCATAGTGGTGAGTAGATAATGAGTGCATTTTTTGGGTGAACTATCCTAAAGAATCAACACGCCAATTTTGTTCCGCTAATAAGAAGAACGGAGCGAACCACATATAGAAAGACAGACGTTTGTGGAATTAGATTAGTTGTTAGACGAGATAATGTCAAGTATTGAGTCACATGATGCAGAGTGCCATGGCAGCAGAGCTAAGAAACCTCACTTTTATTTCGAGAACACTTCGACCCAGGTAAGTCACACTGTAAAGAAGTAAACTAAAACTGCACCAGTGACACAAAAAGAAAAAAAACACATCTTTCCTTTCCTTCCAAACAGCCTCAGTAGAGCCAAGTGATGATGTAGCTGGCTCGAGCTTGGCTGGAGCAGTTATCCATCTCGCCCTGTGCTGCCAGCTGTCAGAGTACACAGCTCCAGCTAGCCGCCGGTGGCAGGTGTAATCAATATGGACTCCACAGAGAGTTGCACTACCAGAGGCCAGTCTCCACTCTCTAACCCATCTCTGTCTCTCCAGGGGCAACAGTAGGCAGGCGGGTAGGGAGAGTGCGTTTGATGTCTCCTCCGGGCCAAGATGGAGCAACCCACTATAGCTGTGTAGCAGGGAGATGATTAATCCTGCCGATTGGATGCAGCATCATGTTTGAGGTAGAGTAGACAGTTTTTTTTATCTGACTGAGGTGAGTATACTGCCTCCTGCAAGAAGTTGTGTTCTTATTAATACTGTATGGAGGGAACAACTGTCACCTGGTGCTCAGGCAAACATTTTTAATATCAATTAAAAAAAAAAATAAAGGTGTCAACATCATCATTCATAACATATGCTTAATATGTTATACAACAGCTTTACGTTTGATGATGACATTAACACCCACAAACACAACATAACTGTACAAATAGTATTTCCATTAACCCAACAATGTGGTTCATAATAAAATAAAGATGTGAGCATATGAGCAATTGAAATTACAGGGTTACATTTTGCACCTACAGTAAAAGATTCTGGCATGTTTTAACACGTTTGTGCATCCAATCAATTTTGTATTATATTTAACCTGCTTGTATAAACCATACACAGTCATTAGCGCTAATGATGCAAAGTATAGTGACGTCAATAAACATTTGAATTACAAATAAAAATGGACTAGTTGTGTAGGAGGTGCATCATTATCACTGATTTGAGGGAAAGACAGACACACACACACACACACACACACACACACACACACACACACACACAGTAGCCCCCTGAAGGTACTCACTTCTCCACCTAATTTAAAGAGCCCTCAAAGCAAAGCAAAAGAGAAGAATAAACTGTGAATTTAAAATCATCTTTCTTTTTAACGACTTGTTGTTGCCTTTAAAAAAAAAAAAAAACTTTCTCTGAAATGTTTTCAGGGGATCTGCGGAGGAGTTCTCTAATTTAAAATGGTGTAGATTTTGCCCGAAGACAAAAAACATATATTATGTATTTGCATGTACTATGCATTTTTTAGCGTATTCTGCTCCATATGCTCACACTGTATAAAAGCACTTGCACAAGTGAAATATTTAAGTTGGGATTTCTTCTCCAAATTCTTGTGTCTTAGAGGCATTTGTGCTGTAATTATCACATGGGTTGGTTTTTGCTTTTTCGAAAGAAAGTAACTTTGTTTGAGCTTGAATTGTGTTTGTATTTTACAACGACAGCGGCAACAGTCGTGATAGTTTTAAATTTATCAGGTTTAAAGTTAACCTGCAGAGCAAATTAAGCTGTTATGTGGCATAATAGCCCATCACAATGGTCTGACGTTCCAGAGGAAAGAATGGTGCGAGTTCAAAAGCAACCGAGTCATCTTTCACAGGAGTTAGAGGCAACTGGCAAATCTCAAACCCTCCTGACAAAGGCTGACCTCTGGGTTACCCTGAAGGAAGTGCAACAACAAAAGGCTGAGATACTATTACGAGGTTAGGTCTATCTCACAGATGCATGCACCCCTTTCGCTCCACGTTCACACACAGACGCACCTACGTGAACACAGGCTCACATTCATAACCGGGGAGGAAATGCCTCTGACAACCAGTCCGCTCTGCAGCAGAGATGGAAAACAGAACAAAACAAAGCTGCGTAAGAACACTGACCATCAAACTGCTCTTCATAAGCAAAACCAATTCTGCACCAATACTCCCACACTGAGGTTGTTGATGGATTCTTGCCAAAAGGCGTCTAACTGAAACATCCTTATAGGTTGTAATCATTCTCTGTCTTATTGTGATTAATATGCACAGTGAAACATTTTAATTTGAAAAGTCACCGGTCCGTTGGGTTTCTCCGTTACAGCCATGTCAGCCCTGAGACGCCCACGCTGCTGCTTTCCAGGAGAATCTGACACCAAATAGATTTGGCCAAAAAACACTCACTGACTCTTCACGCGTTTTTCCCTTTTTCACCCTCCAGTTGTTCCCAAAACCTTTAACTCCATCTCATCTTTCTTTCTTTCCGCACTTGCTCCACAAGACTTCCTAAAAAAGTATCCAAAGGGAGACGCAGCCAAAAAGCAATAGAATTGTTTATTTTGGCATGATTGGAGGGAGGGAGAGGAGAAGGGAGGAACAGAAATGAGAAGAGGAGAGTATCAAGTGGTGATAAATAAGATGGAAAAGAATTCACATCACAAAAAAGAACACGTTCCTGTTGGGCCTGAAGGTGTCTCACCGTGTTATAACTGGCAACAGATGAAGACGGGAAAGTGGAGTTTAGGAGAGGAAATTTGCTAAATCTGATGCTAGAAACTTCAATTTATCCTCAATTTACTCTGAAACTAATTCAAGTAATTCACATTCATCTTCTGCAAGTGTGTGAATATGTACGTGTCTTTCTATCACTTTCACTCCCTCACTCCCTTTCCTCTTTCCCTGTGACCTTGATTTTCTGCCCTCCTAAATGCCTAATCCCTTCCTCCTGACCTCAAACTAGCCTGGCAGCTCTGAGGATGATGGATCGGTGCAACACGGTGGCCCATTTAAAGTTAACTCCTCTACTTTGCAGCATGTCGGACGCAATAACCCACCGCGACTTGAAGTATATACAAATGTGTCAGCTACACGGGAACAACAAGACTTAAAACTGCTCGATTTATCTAAAATTCAGTCGGTATTTATCGGACGATATTCACAAGTTGTTATTATACAGGTTTGGAAAAAACATCTTTTGGATAAACTTCAAGGCGAATGTGTTGTTGCGCCCTGTAGCTGAATCCTAAGCTCGATGTCTCTTATTACTTCTAACAATTGTTTGAAAGCAGGAAGGCAGAGATCACACCTGTTCACATGGCATAAAAGAGGCTTATACTGGAGGGCTGTTCCCGACTCTAATGTTTATACCATGCTTTTCCTCGTCCCCACAGGCCACTGACTACTCTGTGGATTATTTAATAGTGCAGTATACTGATGGCAGGCTACAGTTTCACTGCCACTTTATGATCCTGAGCTGGGAAAGCTATCTTTCAGCTGAAAAGATGGCGAACGTGAGAGAAGGAGGCATCACTCATAGGGGCGAACATTGTGCTTTACATGCCATCGCTGGCTCCTTATTCGGTTGTGAGGTGTACACAAGTCACAGGGCAAGACAACCTCCCCGCGCACATTAAATCTAGGTCTGCAGATAAATCGGTCGGAGCTCGGCCAGAGATTGCTTTGATTTATGGCGTAATTACAGAGTTTTTCTCCAGCATTGATATGCCTGGCTGTCTGTGCCTCGCTGCCTGTGTATGGTTAATAACAATGAAGCTGTCAGAACTCAGAGCCGAGCAGACAGGTCTGATGTTACCGGTGGTATGATGTGTGGTGGCATATCTCATGTAGCAACCACAAGTCATATAGAGGCATGTTATATTACACTGCAGTCTCCAGCATGTCTGCACATCCTGGCTGAGAGAGTAATCAGATAAGATAATGTAGTCGAGAGAGAGAGAGGCAGAAAGAGAGAGAGAGAGAGGGAAAGAGAGAGAAAGAGAGCAATGACTATAACGCTCACTGTCAAGATGGGAGTGCATCCCTGTGAGGGAGGATCTATCTCTCTAAACACTCACACACGCAGTCACGCCCGATGCACACACTTAAACCCACACCCACTCACAAAGTTGAGCTGGAGAGATGAGGCCGTGAGGTGTGAGCCGTAGACAGGGAGGATGTTTATAAAGCTGCCAGGCTCAGTGCATCTTTCAGGTTGCATTATGGGCGCTATCTAATTGGCGGTGGTGGAGGCAGAGGTGGGCCTCGTTGGAGGTTCAACCAGAGGCTAGCAGTCTCATAGCATCGCAGCAGCTCGTATTTCACTGCGCTCGGTGTGCTAAGAGGGTCGGCCTGTCTGTCGCTGCTACACACACACGGAAATGTTTGCACATCTCATCTGCAAATGTGCACACACCCAAATAAAGTTATAATGACTTTGCAGGGACATTTATATTCCCGACACGGCGGTTTAACAATTTGTTTAAACAAATTCACTCTTATATAAATGTACTGTGCATGTGCCAAAATACACACATGGACACACCTCTCTTCATCAGAGAGGATCTCTTTTTAATTATGTTAGTTTCTTAATTAACAAACTTTGATCAGTGTTCTCTGCTGTGTGTTTTTAGGTCCCACACTCAGAAAGTATACAGATTCAGAGCAGATTTAAACAATGGGACATTGATAGAGTGGATTTTTTTTAGTTGTATTTGCACATGCACGTATGTATGCACACAAGCACACACTGTACATATGTATAATGACAGCAAGAATTTAAATAAAGTCAATCATTCAAGTAGCTAGAAAATAAATAGGCTTGTATAGATACCTCCATAAACACAGAAAGAGAAGAAGAAACTACTCAGTGACAAAAGATTAATTGCAATGTACACATTGTGGCTCAGGAGGTAGACAGAGTCGTCGACTGACCAGAAGTTTGTAGTTTGTAGTTCGTGGTAAAATAGCATTGCATCTTTTGGTAAAGCCAATGATTCTCAAAAATCTCTATTGGATTACAGAAATCTTATTTGGTGGTACATGTGGCATCTCAAACTTAATAGATAATGGAAGGATAAATTAAGCTGTAAATGATGAAGTATAATCAAGATACCGATTAGGAATTTAATATAAAATAACCAATGTTATGTGTACATTGTCTATATCCTTTGTGCGCTATTAGTTTTTGCATCATAAAATTAGTTTGAGTTTGTTTATCTGAGACAATTGAGAAAAAGATCGATTTTCAATTGCTTTTTTCAATTATATTATGCAGCTAAAATAGGCAGAAATACAACATTGTGTAAAAACACATTCGTTGGATACAGATTATTATGAATTGATAGAGCCCTTCTCTGTACAACAGATCTTGAGTTATCACCACGCCCCTGCAGGAAGTACAGGTTCCTGGGAGACCGTGATGATGATGATGATCTCCTCCAGACAAAGCTTTGGACCCTCAGGCCATTCTCACACGCACAGACATAATTTGGAAAGATTGTTTACATCCCGAGCATGGCTGAGTCCACAGAAGCGCTTTCAAATCACTTTTTTTCTCCAGAACAGCTCCTTTTAAAAAGCTCCAATAAAACACCACAACAACAGAAAAGTGGTTTATTTTCCTCCTCTCATCTCTTTTGGTTTGCAAGCAATAAAAGTGTACTTTAACAGCCCGGGTTGTTGAATATATATCGCTGAGAGACATGAGTGGATACTCCACTTGGTTTATATACAACCATGTCTGCGAACACTAACAGTCATATAACAGCGTTTTAGAGGGGCTTCATTTCCCTTATGCCACGTGGTTATGGGCACCTGCAGTTCATCCACGTTAATGAGTGAAAAGCTCAGTTTGAGGAGCAGAAAACGGCAGATTCATGTAGATGAAAACGCGAAGAAGCAGATAACATTTCACACTTTCACTAATGAGTGCGAGTCTAGTCTCTGAGCTGCACTCCCACCTGTAGGAAGCAGTCTGCATACATTGAACTGAAAAGACTTCAGTGCATCTGCCACGTTCTCTTTTAAGTCAGATTCTTTTCACCGCCTTGTTTTAACTTCCACTAGATATGATTTTTTCATCTCCAATATAATACCTCCACTCTACCCTCTTCACCTTCCTTTTTCTGTCTCTCCATCAGCATGTAAAGTCTGCACTAGTGCGAACTGGCCGGCTCCATCTGATCACTGGGCCGAGCGGATCCCACTGCGAGAGACTTGAGGGGCTCCACTGTGTGATTAAGCAAGCCTCGGCTCCACCAGAGGGCCACCGGAGCAGATGTTCTCATTAAAAATGCAGGCGCTGTGAGTGAAGGAGATTGCCTTGTTCCAGGCAGAACCTGGCCGGAGGTTTAAAGCTCTAATTCCTCTCACTTGTAAGGACGAGCCAAGTTTCAATGCCTATGCACCCTGTAAGCAATGTGGCAACCACACAAGAAGAAAATGAATTATTCCATCATGCATCAAGCAGCTTTTTTATTCTCTTTAATTTTCTGTTAAAAGGAAAGACAGGATTGCTTTAGTTTGAGTGTTAAAAAATTTAATTCAAGCTGTAGCAGATTTTGAGGTTTCCCACTGTTTCAGGCGTCCTCGCCGCCACTTTTAAGAGCTCATTAGCGTGTACTCGTTGAACATCTCGTTTGGTGAGGGAAGAAAAAGAGAAGCAAACATTTTAGCATTTTCGGCTCAGCAGTGAAGTGCAGATGACTAAATATGAACACTCTGGGTTTTGGGGCTTAGGAACAAGCTGCTGATGACAGCTTGGGATATTCCATCCTTTCCAGCTGGCACCTCGACGGAGCCCGGTACAATTAACATGAAACTGCGGCGCACTAAAAAGTGATGCAGCACTCCAGAGGGTACAACTACACCTATAGCACACAGCTGGTTAATAGAATCAGGGATATCCATCAAAAGCTTGTGTAAACCCACAGCGAGACAGCAGTGGTCTGAAATCTTTGTTGAACCATGAGGATAATCCCACGGGCATTAAATATTGTCAACACAGACACAGTTTGGCCTGTAATGCTAAAGTTGCTGGAAAGTTAACGGGGGGATTTGTGTGATCTGGTGGGACATTCTGGTTTTCATCAAACAACAGATTCCGGGCCGGGGGTTTGATGCTGCAGGGTTACATGGGAAAGTCGGTGTGAGTGTGTTTATGTGTGCCTCCGTGTACAGATACATGCTCTGCGAGAGGCCTGCATGGTGCATATGTGGGAGGAAAGGCTACTGATGGATTATAGCCCTCACCTTTGAGGCTGACCCCATTACTGCCCTTCACCTCACCCTCCCCTCGCCTTCGTCACCAGCTCTAATCTCTCTGTTCTCCTTCCTCTTCACTTTTGTCCCACTGCCCCAGCACACACACACACACACTGAGAAACCTGCCCTAACAGCAGTCGACTCTCCACACGAGCACACACACACACACACGCACGTGCAAGTGTCAGGAGGTAGAGAACACATTTAACTTGACATGCATGTCAAACAGAGGTCCTTCACTACTGCTGGTGGCTGCAAACCAGATACGTCCCAACATTACTTCACAAAAGGGAGGAGGTGCTCACAATGACATACCCCACCCGCTATCTCCCCGTTTCACATATTTGGGAGCTGCGTGTCATGGCCGTTTCACTCACACATGTGGAAGTGTGTGGATAAGGCCTGCAGATATTGAAGTTGAAAACTGAAGGATACGAAGGGCACATGCTTCAGCTTTGTTTTTCTTCCCCTGTGCTCAATTTGTTGCCTTGTTTCATTTGTCTCCACTCATATATGGAGACCATTCTGTAGAAAATAAGTGAATCCATCGAAGTTTAAAGCGAGATGAAACTGCTGCTTGCTCTTCTGAGGCCGGCAAAAGGTCACAGAAAAGAAATAATGACTTCATAAACACTTTGGTGAGCTGAATTATGGGAAACCTTGAAACAAATTGCCGGATAGTGCCACGAATGAAAGGCATCAGCATCATTAGGGAAGATCTCTGAGAATATCGCATAGTGTAATGATACAAGCACATGGGTACACACAGGCATGTACACACAATTATAGACAGATTTATAAACATGCAATCAAACAATCTGGATCTGCTCTGTAATGATTTACCACGGCAATATGAGGTGGGAAATACTGCCAGCCCTTTTACATAATTCACTTTTTTCCCCTTAAATACGGTGCTGATGTCACTGTGTAGATTATTGGGGAGGGAGGCAGTTCATTATGCCAGGCCATATCTCTCACTGTCTGTCTGCTGCTCAAGTGTGTTGCTCTGAAACCTATATAGACCATAAAACAAATGCCAGTTGTGTAGAACAGATTGTGTTGTTAAAGCAAACATTGTTTGTAACGTTTGAAGGCAAGCAGAATTTCAACATAAAAAGAGCAATAACCTGTATGTTACAAAGATTTATGTATCCCTGGATGGCGTGCTCACTCCATGCTGAGGATTGCCAGGTAGTAAATTAGGAAATGCCTTTTGGCAAAGAGTGTACCCTCACACACACACACACACACACACACACACACACACACACACACACACACACACACACACACTGTATCGCATTCTTACTCTTAGGTTTGCTTGTGAAGCAAAATTGCCAATATGTACAGTTGCACAGGGATACATGCATGCAAGAAGAAGAGTGTGAGAACTTATGCGCAGAACGCACACACACACACACAAACCAGATTCTCGCCCCACCCATAACCACAATATTTTTTTTTTTTTACGAGATGATTTTTCAGTCTTTTCAAAGTCTTTTTTTGGAGCCCATTACATCACGAAAAAAGGGGATTACAATCACAGTCTGGAAAAACACTCATTCCTCAAACTTACACACACACAACCACACACACAGAGAGACTGCCATGCACACAACTCTGGGAATGAGACCCTGATGAGACGTGAAGTGGGAAAGAAATGTTAGTGACACTTGGTCAGGTCTTTAAGAGTTAATGTGAACTGAGAGCTTGTTGTCTGTCAGATCCACATACACACACATACTGTACACGTACACACACACACACATACACACTAATTCCCAGTATGACTATGCTTTATTGATGGAGAGACAGGGCTGCATATCTAATGACGCTAGCGACTGAACGTGAAGAGGCTGCTGGGTATGATCCATTTATATGCATGCTAATAACGGAGCACATTGGGTCTGGGACGAGCAGGACGATCTCTATATAATCGACCATCCATCATTAAGATGTGACTTTCCCGTCAGACAAAGCGCATCATTACTCTGCACACACCATGGCCACACACACACACACACATGCAAGCAAGAACACAAGCCTCCAAAACGCTTTATCTGCAATTGTTCATTTCTTTCATCACTTCTCCACACACTGTGTATTTGTATCAATCAGTGAGAATCAGCCGCACACAGTGGAACTAGTGAAACTCAGCTAACTTTAACGATGGCACAGCTCTGTTCAAAAGGGCCTTTGTGAGCCAGACTGCGCTTTCAGTAATGAAGCATGAAGCTAAAGCTTGCTCCCCTCTGTAAAAACGGTGACCTGGAACTGCACACACACCCATTTGTATGCACACACACACACACACACGATCAAGATCACCGATGGAGCTGTGAATTCTACAGCACAATAAATGTCACCCACGTGTTGTGAGCGAGGGTGGCCTCAGGGGTCCTGCGGTGGTTTGGGGGTCAGGGTTGAGGTTAGGGTAGCTGGTCTCCTGTGGTCCAGTGTCAAACCTCAACAGTGTGTGTGCTGCTCGCACAAGAGGACCTGGGTACCAAGGTTTTTGGCTTTTCATCTGAGGGGTGAGAGAACTGTGGGTCCCTTTACGTACACAGAAAGGCCAGTTCAGGAAAGCCATAATAACTCTAGTTATAATCTTGCTCAGCATAATTTGCAATTCATTAAACTTGCATTAACTTAATGAAGCAGTTGTAGTTAGATTTGTATCAGTCACAGTTTTCCGAGAATAAATATCAACATGATGTTATGAAAATAAAATATTTTAAATTTTAGGTTAAATTTTAGAGGAGGAATATCTTTGCCATCAGCCTCTCGCCGGCATTCAAATTAAGAATTTATACTTTAGGGTTGGTTTCACAAATAACAAAATACTTCATCTTTTGGCTGATCGAAACCACATCATCACAATATTGTGCTTTCCAAAGAAAGAACCACACAGACTTAGAGGAGGTTGCCTGTTTTCTGTTGTTGCTGTGAGGTTATTGTTGTTTACATCTGTGTGATATTCAAATGGTTTTCATAGTTTCACAATGATACGATTTTTGGATCCAAAAGGAGTTGAACAAGGTTCTCCTGCTGCTTATTTCTTAAACTTGCTAGATATGACCGTTATCAAAATTCTGACTGTATTCATTCCATCGCAGTATTTAAAGTTAAATAATTAACATCTCAACAATTTAAACAAAACATAAGATAACTTCCCAAAATGTTCTTGAATTTCTTAAGTTTCCAGACCCTTTTATTGTAGTTCTTAGCTCACAGTGTTTTGCAGCGGCCTGATTTTGTTGTGAGAAATCTAGTTGGCAGATGCTTTTGCTTCATATTAAATATTTGATGATCACATTTTTCTGAACCGTGTTTTGCTCGTTAGTGAAAGTTCTGAATCGTAAACCCATGACCTAAGAGGACATTCAGACACTCACTCACTTACCTCACTTTTGCACACCCTTATGCATGTGTCATTACGTGGAAACACACGCACACAACCTGCTTGCACCCACTCGCACTGAGACCTACATATGGCAGACTGTGAGCGGGCGAATTGGGCAGCTGGCCGGTGTTAAATTGGATCCCTGGGTTCCCCACTGTTCAATGGGACTTAAAGCCATATTAAAAGGCATCTCCTACAGTCCTGCACCAGTGGGAGAGCATGGACAGTAGCCAAGGAAAGCAGACCGGTGCCAGCCACACCCCTGGAGGACTGCATCTGCTCTCCCACCGCACCCTGGCCCCTTTATGTTCAGCATGACATATCGTCCCATGCACCCATATGCCAGCGGTACCAGGCTACATGTTCTTTAACTCCAGACCATGGAGCTCCACATGGGCAATAAAGTTCAATGAGCACAACCCTGATTGTGTGCATCAGTGTTTTACGTGACTTTGGGAATGTTTGTGTTTTTGAAAAAGACGGACGGGGGAGACGTGTTTATGCATGCAGAGACGACCTTTTACCATTTATGGATCGGCATATAAATG
Organism: Paralichthys olivaceus; assembly: GCF_024713975.1. Taxonomy (NCBI): domain Eukaryota; kingdom Metazoa; phylum Chordata; class Actinopteri; order Pleuronectiformes; family Paralichthyidae; genus Paralichthys; species Paralichthys olivaceus. The sequence continues at coordinate 13,663,292 of NC_091104.1, read as the reverse complement.
CTCAAATCACAGTGTCTGCGGAGACTTGGTGATCTCCTCCCTTCTTTTTAGAATTTATGTCGAGCATTATTTAATCTGTGGAAGCGCCGGCAGGAAGAGGGAGTGTGTTTGTGCTTCCAGTGGCTGCTCGACACTGGCCACTCCGTTTGGTGCAGATTGCGTGGGCAGATGCTATTTTATGCGCCAAGCTCGTTTTTTATCGCCGGCTTGTACTATACACCGGTGACATAAAGCTAGCGGTGCAGTCATGCCTGAAGAAAGTGAGAAGGGGAGCTTGCGGAATCATTTCCCTTTGTATCTTGCACATAATTGAACAGGTCCTATTTCCTGCCAAAACAAATACGGAGGCTACAGAGGTGATTAGTAAAAGAGCAAGAACGCTCAAACGAGGAGAGCTACTCCACACGAGGGCAGTCATCTGCTTGTTAAAGAATAACAAGAGTTTCGGCTTTTCTGCGTCAGGCCCGAATCGGCATGCAGAGTTGTAAATGCAGGAGTGCAGCTGAAGAAAAGCTGTCTCTCAAACTGCCACTTTGGCTGCAGCCCTGGGAGAGTAATAAGTTTGTTTGGCTTGTTAGTGTGATTGTTTCCTCACAAAGCTAATTAACTGTCTTGGCCTTAGGGACCCTCTGTCCTATATCCTCCTATCACCACCCATCCACACACACACACACACACACATATATATTCACATTCATCCATCCATCCCCACCTTGCTCAGCCCCTGAGCCTCCTCCTCTCTCGCCCGCACCAGCGGCAGCTCTCTGTCTCTCTGTCTTTGCTTCCTGTCATGTGTAAATTGATGGAGGGTCTAGTGATTGTCTGTATGGTCCCAAGGTGCCTTTCCCCACTACACAGGCATCCTCCGGATTCTTCCTGGTCCACAGTTGATTACGATAAATCAATCTGAGGGGTCAAACACTTGGACTGGGGCGCTATCATCTCCAGTGGCTGTGGGGGTAAGCCAGCCCGGGATAAGAGGGCGTTTCCTAGAACCCCTGTGACCCCCTCGACCACTCTCGTTTCCGTGGTGAGACCTTCATTAAGGGACAAATCTGTTCCCGGAGTTTAAAAAAAAAAGAGAAGGTGGGAGTGGTGGAGGTGCTCTTGTTTCTCATCACATCTCTCTCTCCTCTTCCTCTGGTGGCTTTATTTCTCTCTGTCTGGTAGGGCAGGCGACTGACAGGTAACGGCAGAGCAGAGCAATAACGCCATCCCCCTGGCCTGTATAGCAAATAATGCTGGAGATTTAATCAATGGCCAGGAGGAAAAGCAGGGCCAAATCAATAGAAGCCTGGCTGTTTGTTCCCCCCTGCTTTGAAGGTGAGTCCGGGCCTTGCTACATAAATTGGACTAATTGAAGAGCATGCTAGGAAACAAGCCCCTTTACAAAGCACGCCTGTGTCAGCATGATACTTGTATGTGAAATTCATCAACCCAGATGTGCAGGGACTGAGATAATAAGCTGCCATAAGCCTGGAGTGAAAAGTAGCAGGGATAAACATAATATTAGATACATGTGATCTTCTAACCGTCCGCACTCATTTAGATGATAAGCGTGGGTGTGCTGCAGCGTTTACAGCGAGGCCACTTGATTTGGCTTGTGGAATTATGGCTCCCACTTTATTGTCTAAGTAGTATGAAAGGGTATGTTTTATGGCACCATGTATCAAGTATGTTCCTCCTCATTTATCTATCACAGGGAAGCACCAATGATCTATGTTTTCATACTGTACAGCGCGTGTGAGTGTTAAAAGGGCCCCTTGCATGCTGAGCTCAGGACGTATATCCAGTGACAGTGATACATCTCATCAGCACAGACAACAAATTAAAAACACTCACCCATGAGACACCGGCCGTTCAATAAATTGGCCTTATTTTCAGGGGGAAAATGACGCATTCCCCGCGCAAAACAATCAATCAAAGTAAATGACCCTGCTATTCACAAAGCTGTCACAGTGGAGCATCGCTGTATTAACCAGCGGACCTATCGGCTGGTGAAGTTGAGATCTTCCTTGAGACCTCATTCCATCTCAGGTCCCTCATGGGGGTGGGGCCCCTGAGGTCTGAGTCCTCGCTCTGGCCATAATTAATAAGTTTTGTAGTAATGGGGAGAACAACAGGAGGTGTTAACCCTGTTAGCGGAGTGGCATGTTACAGCATTAGGCTCCTCTGAAGGGAGCAGGGGAAGGGGAGAATTAAAAGATCTCTGTGGCGGATTGGCTCACAATGCACCAGGAAGGAGATTTGAGCCCAAATGAAATGATTGTATCAGATAGAAATCGATAGCAATCCATGCCTTCCTTAATCCCACACTAGCTCCCAGATCACTCCCCGGTGCAGGCAATCTCTCAGCCATCATTACGACGCGCGGATCGATAGTGGGCAGCGAGGCCTCTGGTTAAGTTTCTGGCTACGCTGCAAAAGTCCGGGAGAAGAGAGTAAAGGAGACGAGAGACGAGACAGGATGATGAGAGAGGCAACAGGGTGTTAGTGTGGCTCATGGTGTCTGACAAAGTACAAGCACACTGTTGTTAGAGGTAATTAACAAGAGAAGACAGCAGAAAACAGGTAATCTACCTCTCCGACAGAAAAAATAAAATTTTTAAATCCTGCCAGAACAAAATCTTTTGTCGTGTTATTATCTCAATTGGGGATTTGAGTTTAGCGCCAAGCATATTCCGCTTCAAGAGATGGATGATAAAGCTTGGAACGGTGCTTTATGGCTGTAATCAGAACAGGTGCACATCATCTATCAAGACGTAATAAAATTTTACAAAGTGCTTTCTTGTCTGCAATCGTCCTGACATTCTGTTTCAGCCAATGAAACATGCCTCACATGCCTCAGCGGCAACATCTCAGGGGATCTGAGTGAAGGGAAACAGGCTTAAGTTATTACGAAGGATTTTTGGTTTTGCAGTGATTGCATTCATGTGATGTAAAATAAGAGAAAAAAAAAACAACAACAATTAATCCGAACGTTTACAGACTCACAGCAAAATCTGCAGGAAAAAAAAAACCTCCATCTTGAAGTAAATAAAACAACTTTGATGACATGCTTATGCACAGGGTATTTGTCGTGCGTTTCCTTCTTGAAAAATTAATTGGTGTGTTTATCATTAACATCAGTGGCTTTAACAGCAGGAGGATCCATCATTAACACCGGTGGCCTGAGCAGCTGGAAGCGCGGAGAGAACGCCGCTGGGTTGCAGCCTCTCCTCGCCGCGTTTCGCAGTCAAGTCACAGTGTCTGTTTAAAAACCCTCAATTAAAAATGGCGAGTTGGGCGCTGCTTTAATGATAGCTGTGATTTTAATCAGCGGCGCGGTATTCCTCGTAGGTCCTGGAGGTCTGGAGGCCTCACTGCACACATCAACTTATCTCTTTCTTAAAGCCCCCTTTCTAATTTCCCACCTCTGTCAAAGTCTGCTCGGCTCCCCCAGCGCTCTTCACCTCCCACAACAGAGCTCGCTGTTAGGATGTACATATTGAAAAAAAAAAACACACCACAAGTAATTAATTCTATTAGCATCAATATTCCAGTCATGAGCAGCAAACCCAGGCTGGGAGAGCAGCTACAGGAAGTGTTGGTGATGGAAAGCATATTGAGGGGATATGAGTGGGAAGATAGATAGATAGAAGAAGAGAGGGATTGTTTACACTCTCCCTATTCTCTATCTTACTGTCTTTTTTCTTCCATCTCTCCTCCTCTCTGAAGAAGCCTGCTGGTGCGAAGGAACTTCTCGCAGCAATTAAGAGGGGCCGCAGACGCTCAGCGTAATTACCGCCGCACATTGCTGCTGTCACAAAACTCGGCTTGCCCTCTGGTCATAAAAAAACACACTGAAGAATATTTAGAAATGAATTATTCAAAGTGATTGTTCGCACTCAATTATTCATGGTGCCCCAGCGAAGGGAGATTTGCATCTCGGCGCTGTAAATATTATTAATCTTGCCAATTACAAAATTCTCTGCCGCTCCAAATTCTTCAAATGATGTTCCAAATGTGCGCGGCATTTTGCAGCCTTTAATGTTTAAATGGCTTGAAATGAACATGCTGCAACTTTTACAAATCATCTGGAAAACAAATCAAGTCCTGCAGAATGAGATTCTGTGAAACGCAGTTACGCCACAAAAAAAACCTACCAAATGTTAACAGCCCAAAATTACTTAAAGTGGAAACAGACAACTTTTTCAACTAAACCCAGTGTTTCCAAGTGGTAATAACTCTTGGTGCCACTGATGCAAAGACCAGGTCACAAACATGGCTGTGGCTGCTATCAGACAGGCTTCTGTTCAAACTGCAAGAATCCAAATTTGAAGTAGAAGCTCAGAGCTCAGTGAGTAAAACACCACGTTTTATTAATAAGTTGGCAGGTTTTGTTACTACTAGTCTGCCATGATTCAGCACAGAAACACTGAAAGAGCCCATACCTCTACCAAGGCTAACGCCCTATCTGGACACATCAAAGCAGTGTTTTTTGCCATCATATTCTAATTTGTCCCTCCAGAGTTCTATATTGGACCCAAAAAATGTTTTTACACTTCTCATTATGATATAAGAGATCTATAACTTGGTGTATTGCTCTGCTGCTGCATTATATTGCTTGGTGCAGCACCATTTAAAGCACTATTTGCCACATGCTCGCTTGCACTATCATCCATAAAGTTGTTACCGTCCACACAGACAGTCAGACCTTGAAGCTGTAACTGCAGTTGTGCACATACCCACAAGTCTTTTACTCTTTAGTCTGTATACCTGCCTGCACGAACACCCCTGCGACCATAGATTCAATGAATTCTGTGGGAATCGCTGCAGAGAAATTGATAAAAATTCCAGGATCCCTCAATTTACTTTAGCAAATCATTCCTCAACACTGACAGCAACAAAATTTCCTCAACACAAAAATTCGATTGGTTCTTCCCTGACCTATTTCACATCCCTACAAGATTTATGTAATCCTGCCAACTGACAGACAGACTAACAAAATAAAATTATTTATACATGTAATTCATCTTTTTAAGTCCAACTGAAGATTGGTGAAGCCTTTTAATAACTTTTTAATCAAGCTAATGCACATACTGACGACTCTAGGTTTCGCCTCTTATCACTTAAATTTAGACGACAATCCAAAGGGATCTCTTCAGGTAGATCATGAACAGATCATAACACAAAGCAAAACATGTTTCTCTCGACTATACTGTGAACACATCCTTCAAACAAGCCAGAACAACAAAATGGCTTGAGCTTCTGCTGCCTCCAAACCCCACAGTTTCATTATAACTGGTATAGCGTCTCATTAATTCAGCTGATGTAGGATTTTTGCTTCCTCACACAGAGAATATGTCATTAATACAGGTAATTATGAGGCAATTTTGCAGGAGCAGGTGCAAACATACATATATAGAAAAGTCTACAGCATCAAAATAAATAAATTATGATTAATAATTAATTAATAATTATCTATACCACTTATCTTTTTTGAGGGTCTCGAGGGGGGGGGGGGGGGTAAATCCCAGCTGACATTGTGCGAAAGGCGGAGTACACACCCTTGACAGGTTGCTAGTGCATTGCGGGGCCAACACACAGAGGAAAACAACCATTCACACTCACATTCACACCTACAGCCACTTCTCCAGTTTACCTAACCACAATCTGTGCGTCTTTGGACAAAATGTACCTTTGAAATTCTGGAGTTCATCACTATATTAGTTCATAATATGACTCATGCAATCGTCATCTACTGTAAGTGCATTTTAAACAGGTGGTCAAATGAGCTGAAACACTTTCCAAAGGTCAAAGACATTGTTGATCTGCTTATTTGACTTGGCTGTGCTGTAATTATGAACCCACATTTACATTGAAGCTGCTGAGAGAATATCTCAAACTGAGGAGGAGCACAGAGTTGAGAGATGAGAGCTCCATATTCACGAATTCACAAAACTCATTGAGCACATGCTGTGTGTTTGAAATTAAGAGGAGAAAAAGACATTGCAGTTAGATATAGTTATTAAATATATTTTTATTTACAGTATATTTTATGACTTGATCCATAACTTAACCATCTGTTTTGCCTTGTTTTAAATATACAGTAGCCCTTTTTCCCCCCATGATCTTCTATCTCATTTCTTTTAGTCCCTGCAATTGCATGATATAAGATATCATTTATAAAATGCAAATTGAGATCCATGTTCAGACACTTAATTAAATTTATGTCAACTTTGATATTACTGTAAGCCTTTCTGTTCTTGAACAATGTCACAGATTGTGATAAATGGAATACATGCTGGGCTATAGAAATAATTTGTCCATGTAGGCTGGTGGAAGTTTCAACGTACTGAGGTGGAGCAGTTACTGGCCAGAATCCTCAATATAACTACATTTTAAATCATTTCTACATATTTGCAAGTACGAAAAGGGGCTCTTTTTCATATTTGAGGTTGCATATGTGAGAAATAACAAGTATGAAATGCATTTACATGTGTGTCTGTGTGTTACAGCACCTATTTAGATTTTAAAATGGATATGATGCATAAATTACGTGTAATTACCAATCATGTACAGCTGAGACACCAAAACACCCTGTAGTGCCACTGATCTACAGATTAAACACTTTATTTATGGTTCATGTTGATGCACAATATTAAGTAACTCCATTAAAGGTGGCCTTGGAGGAGCATTACTGTAAAGCTGCAGGAGAAATCGCCCTTGTTGGTTCGTCAGTGAAATACCCGACCTACGACTTTTTCCATCCATCCTTTCAGCAGTATGTAGGACATCAGCAATCTCGATTTTAATAGTAACCCCGTGTCTCCTGCCCGCCTGCCTGCTGCTTCTCTGGGCCTCAGGATGAATGGGAGAGTGACACTTTGTAATGCTTTAGGCTGAGGAGCTGACTCTAATAGACCCTAGCCTTAATTAGTATAAGACCCCCCCCCCCCCTGTACGCGAAGATAAATCCTAACCCCAATGAAAGTAAGGGCTGCTGACACGTATAAACACAAGTATACAAACACACAGAAACACATTTACAGAGCCTGTATGGATGCATGCATTAACCGAGGCAATTTCCACTCTCTAGTTGCCCTTTGAGCTCTGATGTGGGGCTGGTATTACTTTAAAGTTGAACGCAATTCTTTTTCTCTTTCTTCTTCTCTCCCTCTCTCCCTCCCTCCCTCTCCACCATGTCTTTCTCTCATTGCCTTGCAGGCTGCACAGTGATGTGTCATTTTATAATCCTGCGCTGGCTAAATTACATTAGGAATATCCCCTCATTAATTAAACCTGCTATTGGCAGCACCTGAGATAAAACAGATTATAAGAGCTGAGCGTGAAAACACTGAGTGCGAAATGCCGGCGTCAGCACTTTGTGTGTGTGTATGTGTGTGTGTTCCTGAGAGTATCGGGAAAAAGAAAAAAGAGCAAGAGAGATTGTGAGAGAGAGAGAGACTGCAGGAAGAAATGGTACAGTTAAGATCTGTCGGTGTGCTTTAGTGTATATGGATGGTGCTGCAGCAGTGAAATCGTCTGCTTCACTTCAGTCCATACGCTCATTGTGATTTAATGTGTATCCTTCGAGAGATGGTTTATCCATAACGGGATTAGTTTTCGGGTTAATGGACTCCATTCACATGCTCTTTTGCACTGTTTCTGACAGGTGGTGTGCATGAAGTCCAGAGTAGAAGAAAGAAAAAACTCTGATCATCAACATTCAGTAACTCTGGCTCCAGCTGGGATTGACTCAGAATGCTGCTACTAATCTGTTGGAAATTGTTTTTGTCACTGAGTGCAGTGATTTGATCTTCCAACAGGACTGAAGGGGATTATCAGACATCTAACATCTGCTGAAGTGCAAAAGGTGCATTTTGCTAAAGGTTTCTTGGGGTCACAAGATGAATCTCATATTCTAGCTTTGGGGTGTTCAATTTATTTTTTGGTGGCTGCCAGGAGAGAGCGAGTAAAAAAAAAAAATCAAAGCAGATACCCCATTAAAATGGACCGGAGCTACCTCCTTCAAACAAGATTAATCATGATAAAAATTCACATTAAACATACTCCTCTTGCAAGCTGTCAAAACAGATTAATGCAAAGAAAAGACGAGAGAGGGGGAGAGGAGAGAGGGAGAAAGATTTATAAAAAACAAAACTAGTGGATAAATATTAAGTGAGTCAGAGTGGGAATGCATGTTGCCTTTGTATGCACACGGTGTAAAGCCACAGTGGAGTTCACACGGGTCCCTTACAAACAAATAAATCATTGCCTTCGGACAAATTAATCAAAGTGCCCAGCTGTAGCTCTGCATGGCTAAACTGGCGACTGAGGCTGAGACTCCTTCCCTGGACATATTGTCTCCCCTCCCTTCTTCTCTCTGAGCAGCAGACCTGAAGTGGCAGATTGGGTTTGTCTCGCTCTGAGTGATGTAGTGCCACTTCCCACCTGATATTTTATCACCGGGTCAGGTGTTACACTGATACGCTTCCCCCTTCCCTTCCTCCTGACGCAATTCAGAGGATGGATTTTGACTTTTGTGTACTGGCCTGTTTCCCCTTAGGCACCAAACTACTCATATTTGAATATTTTAGCATGTTACAAAATGTAAGAATTTGAATTTTCTATAGCCTCTATTTCCAGATACAACACTAACGTCTAATCTAACCAAAGGAAAATCTATGTTTTACTCGGCACAATATGAGCAGATATTAATCATGGCCCCAACCACAGACTATATTAAGATATATGACACGTCTCTACTTCCTCCCACTATGAAGCCAATTATCCCAGGTATGAACTTTCCCATCTTGTGTATGTGAAGCCAGGATGCAGCGGCGATTAGGTGACAGAGGCACAATAGTGAGATACACATAGAGCATCATCGACCAATCGTGAGTCAATCTGAGCTGTCAATTATGACCTTGTTTAATCGCATCAGTGTCGGTGTAAGTGTAGAACTTACCTAAAAACGTCAGAAACCATCTGTGAGAAAAACATATTTAATGTGTATTTTGACGTTTTAGTTTAGTCCTTGTGCCATCCACTTACATGGAGGAGGCGATATTCATGATCTATAATGCAGTCAGCCACCAGGTGGCAATCAAGACACTGTGGATTTAAATTGGTGGAGCTGTCCCGTCATCCATCTTTACAGTCATTGGTCCCCACTAAGAACATGTTGTTCCAAACTCTTGACAGAGTTGTACTGTTGCCAAGCAACTTTCATGCAATCTGCATCGACCTGTCATACATGTCTGCTCCGCGTGATGGACGACTAGAAATAGCTGGCGTTCATTCATATTGTTTAGTGGCTTTTAATATACATGATACACTCATATCAAATGATAGTGTGTCTGGTCAAAATCAATAAGACAGAGCAGACAGTGGATGGCCAGTGACTTATAGCTTTCTCTTTAATTCACCCGTGTGCCCTTGAAGAAAACACTTCCAGAATAACCTCACTTGTACTGCAAGTCAATGAGCGGGTGCCAACATCATGGATGACAGTCATACATGTGACATGTCTGTCACCTGCTCTGCCTCCAGCGCCACCATGCACTTAAGGTAATGGTGACATGAGCCATTTTGCTCCTCTCTTGCACTTTCTCCTAATTTTCTCTGAAAAACATTCAACACCTCCTGCCTCGCATGTTGCTATTTTCTCTGATTCTTCAACTGTTTGTGAACCTGCCGCCACACCCCGTTCTCCGTATTCTCTGTCTTGCTGACTGCTGATGTCCTCTGCAGGGGAAAAATCACTCAAAGAAGAAGTTTACTTTGTGCTAATCTCATAAATGCCCCGTGTCTCCCCTCCTTTGTCTCCCCATGATGCAGGAACGCAATAAACCACTTACATAAACCTCTCCTCTGAGACAGGCTTGAAAAAAAACAGCTGACATGTTCAAAGTTCCCTTCTGCCTTTCTCCCTCTCTCCTGGTTGCTTATGATTTCCACCAGGAATGCTTTATTTGGATCATTTATTACATGTGCTGTCCCAAAGTCTTGAAGGGCGGTTTTAATATGTGAATTCTCTGCTCTGTAGTGTGTGAAACAAGTATGAGACGCACTGAAAAACGTTGACATTTATGAGCACAAATGCATTTCACCGCGCCACTTGTTGTTAAATGATCAATATAGGATGGCCTCAGTGTAGATGAGGTAAGTTACTGATATAGGAATGAGGAGGGGATATTTTATCTCCTTCTTGTAAAGTCTATGATGAGATGTTTTGACTGTGCAATAGCTCCAGTAGAGTAAGTGTACCCATGAAAAATATCAAAAGTCTAGGGGGAAAATTATGAATCATCTCCGATGACTAAAAATAAAGACACGTCTACACTTCCTTCTACGTTACAATGTTAAACAAAGATTAAACTCAATACATTCATCCAAACAATGGGTTAAATGACTATGTAATGTAAATGATAGGGTGACTAGTAATCAGCAGTTTTACTGTTTTACTGGTCTCATCAGCCCACTTTGCAGCTGCTTTCACATAAACACCCTAATCAACTTAATCCACGCATTTGTGCATTATACATTAATTATGTATAATAATGATAATATTGCAATAATGTATAATATTGTATAATTTTGATGTATTCATTTACTCTACATGTAAACTAGAGAAAGAACAAGTTCTCCAACCTAATCATCAATGGAGGTCATTTGGCATTACCCAGTAATATGGCACTTTCTGAAGTAGCACTGGTATGGTTGTAGAAACAGTTAAATGTTATTTAAAAACAATAACACTTTTGTGTTGTGTCAAAGTTATGGAATTGGTTGAGGTTTGGGGACAAAACCACTTGGTTTAGGTGAAGCTCATGGTTTTGATTAAAATAAGTACATTATACATTATGTATAGTGAATTTTGCACAGTCACCATGAAAGCAAAAATTGTTAGTAGTATTTTAAATAAGCAAATGACAGTCAGAGGGAAGAGGTTTCCTCCTGTTTCCGTTCCCTATTCCAACTATGCTGGATTCATTCTCATCTAAGTGTTTTGTGTAAAACCCATAAAGTAATTCATACCAATGTTTTTTTATTCCTTATCCTGACATTCTATGTTGTTGTTGATGTCACCCATACATTCTTTTAGAAAGCCAGCGCTTGGATGACAAAATTTTTTTCTTACTCAACTCATATTAGTGAGTCAGGACACATAGGCACCATCATCATTCATTACCCGATCTTTTCCTCTCCTCTTCTCACATCTTTCTGTACCCTCACACCTCTTTTCATCTCCATTTTTTATCCCCTCCATCTCCACAGAAGGTCCCACTCCGCCCAGCCCCATATGATGTGCCATCATTCACCTCTAGAGAGCTATTCTCTCTTTGAATGGGATCATAATCGGCCCAGCTTCGCTTTTAATAGCCAAAGTGACAATACCTTGCATGTGCATATGGGTGAATGTGTGTGTGTCTCCCTGCGTCTGACACCTCCGTGGCTGCATGGATGAGCATGGGCAGATGTGCCCACTGGAGCAGAACTGCCTGAGCGTACGGAGACTTGGACATTAATGAGCTGGTGACAGAACTCGCACTCTCCAATTAAAGACAGTGAATGGAGACCACTTAAAACAGAGGGAAATGGATGGACCAGCAATGACAACTGGATATACTGGAAGGAAGGAGGAGTGACGTCAGTCTGCACTTGTTCATGGATCAACTCTGCGATAACAAATGACAGAATTTTACGGTAGAAAGTTTTTTATGACCAAAATGACTTGGGTTTCTTAAAGAGATGATGCACACCTGACTGTGTTCGTGAGCTGTTAATAAATTATATGACTGTTCTTTGATGAAATACATCTATGCTGGTTTTAATATCACATTTATAATCAAATTTATAAAAGATATTCTACTTCTATTAGTTGAGCATGACTCATAATGCCACCTAGTGTTTAAGACAGTCTGGGACCTTGCAGGGCCAGTGCTTGCATAGAGTCAACCTTTTTGGATGTCTCTTCGTTTGCATAAATATATGAAAAAGTGAATCACCCTCTAATCAAAGTGGACAGCCCCCCGCCACCAGCGACTACTCATGGGAGACAATCTGAAAAGCTGCATTTCCACATCTATGCTGAAACTAAACCCATAAACTACCACATCGTCGAACATTCAGAGACGTCCCTCATCTTCTACTGCCCCTCCATGTCCTCAGACACACACCATATGAACCCTGGGTGGAGGGACCACCGCACGACTCAGACACACGGAACAACCATGGTCTTAGCTGTCAGGAAACTCCAGTGATATGAAGTTTTCATACATTTCTATCACAAAACTGTGTGTGGCTAAAGAAGTCCTTGCAAGAAACCTAGATAACTTTGCTTAAGCTAACAAATTGGCATTTTGTATATCAGTTTACAATGTCTGGGTGTGAGATGGGGGCCTCCCAGCAATGAGCTCTAAAGGCATTTTTTGAATTTCAAAGTCGGAAAACTTTATGCAACACTTTATATTTTTCTTTATACTTTACTTTACTCCATGATATACAAAAAGTACTGTATATGTACTGTTAAAAGCTCTGATTTTACTGAGAGCCTGTAAGATGCCCAGACTTCTTCAAGTGTCCTTCAAGTGATGAGCCAAATTCATGCTATGCCATAGGTGTGCACGTAGCCTTCGCACAGGGCTGAGCATTCTCTGTGTTTCAGTTTCTATGCTACATGGGGAATAGCGTAGGGCTCTGATGCTTTACAGGATCCCATGTCTAATAACACCACTCACCCTGTTCACCACCAGAATCATGACTATCAATCTGCAGATGTCTGCTCTATCTAATTACTGCAGAGGGACTGAGTGTGTTCTTGGCCTTCTCAGTCATTTAACTGCTTTTATCTTCAACTCTCTAAGGTGTGGTGTCTTAAGGTCTCCTCACATGATCTAGTAGGTACCAACAATATCATGTGCGGACACAAAAAACATTCACAAAAACACGCCATCAGTCCGAAAGCGGAATGGTCCAGCTGCTTTCACACAATCTGTGTTGATGTTACGGTTCAGCAAAATGTCAGGATGAGGAAAGAAGCTACAGCTGAAACATCACTTGTTGCCTCTGTGGAAAATAAGAGTCTGTCATTGTTGTTCTGAATTTCATCACACTCCTACATTTCTGTTCCTCCTGACTTTTACAGCAACACCAAGGTTTTTATCTACGCTATGTTGCTGTACTTTCTCAAGGCTGAGTTTTTTTCCTGGTTTGTTAATGTTGAACACTTGAAAACTCCCGACAGCGTTTCTTCTAATATTAGAACAAGACTAAGAGTTTGGGCGCAGAAAATAAAACTGTTAGTAAGATAATGAAATTGCTGGACTTCTTTTTTTTTGTTTTTACTTGAATAAACTGAGTTGGATCATCAGAGCTCACAAAGACCATGAATGTTTGCACCAAACTGCATAATAATTATTCCTAAATATTTAACTCAGAATCCAAAATGTCAACCTGCCTGTGGCGCTAGAGGAAAAAAAGTCAGCAGATCACCAACATTGTTTAGGGTTTATCTTTTTCTACAAAGTTGAAAATGTGGATCAGCAGATGGTGCAAGATAAATATCCAGTGAATTCCTAAGTCAGACTCATCCTCTGGGTACCCTGAATGTCTGTATTAAATTTCATGGCAATCAATCTGAATATTGTCAAGACATTTACATAAACCTCCATAAAGGCACCTCACAGGGGAGCTAGAGGTTGAATCAGGGGACCACTTACGTCAGTCAGGTTCATTCTTTGAGGACCAAGAAAAATCTGCAATAGATGTAATGGGCGGGGGCTGAGAACAACTGATTACATTAGTCCACAGCAATATCCCTTTGTGATAAACTCTATGATTGACTATGTAAAAGAGACTGCAACAAAACCATGGTCAGAAACCCCCTAACAAGATCCCGTGCCCCTGTAGCTTTCTGCTAAAGGCTTTGTAAGTGTGTGATGTACCTGGATTGGTGGAGGGGTTAGAACTAGAACTTTGCTATATTAATAATACGCTCATATTTATTTGTTGGCGCAGTGTGCTTTTTGTTTATAATCTTAATAACAAAAAATTGTATTTGTAGATTGAATGATGATGTTTGGTATCATGTCTTTCTTTGGCGGGTGGAGGTGGGTTTGGTTTGGCTCGATGCAGGGCCCACCAGGTCCCTTACGCCTGGGGCCCTTAAAGCCTCTTGAAACCCTCCTGACTGCAGGTGCACAGTTGGTGGAGTCAGAAACCTCGAAACCTCAGTAATATATTCTCATTCTCTCCATACAAAGACTGTTATTTATGTTTTAGTTTGTGGTGGTGCTCTAAACATTCATAATTAGTGTGTGGGAGTTTGTCCTGCAGTGATGGTGTAGTAGGTGCTGCACTGGGTGGGCAGTGTAAATAATCTTTAACCAGTATCTTACTTTCACACAAGTACAGTTATCACAGACCATCACAAGGTTATGTGTTGTTTCATGTGTGGACGGTCACTCTTGTTATCAGCACTGAGCAGGGGGCTTGTTAAAAAGAGAGAAAAAATAACATATAAGTGGTATGTAGGTACACGGGTGGTAAGTGCTGCTCCCACCACGTATATAGTGTGTGTTTGGTATGTTGGACCCCTCTGCAGTCCGCATTGATCGACCTCCCTCCCTGGACACTGTGTGCAGCATGATCCCTCCAGCAACCAGCCCGTAATTGATCCTGTAGTACTGTTGTGGATTCCCATGGTACACCGACTCAACATGTACAGTGAGTGTGAGTGTGTCCTCTATCTCGTGCTGGCTGGGCTTCAAGCAGCACACCCCACCTTTCTAACCTCTCCATTGCATTCAGAATGTATCCAAAGGCCACAGTGATGGGCAGAGAACTAAGCCTGTTCTTACATACATCTATTTTCTTCTTCTCTTATCATTTTTTCCCCCTATACAGTCCGCAGCACTTATCCGACGCCTGATAAAATGTCTCCCCTTTCGGTCAGGCTCCATTTAGATAGCGGCAAGAGTTCGCCTACTGATCAAATAGCCCTGTGATTTTATGTAGATGAAAGTAAATCACGGCTCCTCCAAGTTGTTTCAATGCTCCGCCACGCTCGATTGTCTAGCCATTCCGAGTGACTCGCTCACCATAAAAGACCCCATTTCACTTCCATCCAGTTTGAGACAGACAGAGAAAAGAGGGGTGTGCCAAGTGAAAGCCTTGCTTTTGGTGGAAGATTAGCAGCTGCCAGGAAGCTTTCAGATCCACCGAAGAAAAACACATTCACACGTACACTATATTCATTGCCATCTATATGCATGGCCAAATCCACACTGTCTCACACTCACACACTTCTCTATAAATGAACACATATATACGCACAGTCACACACGCGCAGAAACTTCACACAGAAACTGCTCATCAGAGCAGTTGCAGTTTCTTTCAGCCTCTGTAGCAGTTTATCTGCAATTCAAAGTGCTGTGGGTTTTGCCTCTGCCAAATTACAAGCTCCATTTGCCAGGCTAATTAACGGATCATAGCATTCAGTGAAATTTATTGCTGCAGCCCAGGCACATGCCAAACCAAACAGGATAGACCTCACAGATAACCGTAAACTTGGCCGTACAACCTGACACCTTGAAAAAACAAACTTGTTACAGGGAGTCTGTTTATATACTCCCCTTTCCCTCCGTCTCTCTCCCTCTCCCTCTCCCTGCCTCTCTTCTCGCTCCACTGTCTCGGCTGACAGTTACTTGACTGTTTCACTTCACGGTCTCCGTGGCGATGGTTGTTAAGAGGGAAAACCCAGCCTCACAACCTATTCCTTTTGACCGCAATTCATTGTATGTTTGTCAGCGGGTGCCCTTGTGGTCAATACTGTTTAGATGAATGGCTGAAATGTGAATCTAGAGGAGAGGACACGACAGGATAAGACGAGGCAGGAATTTCAACCTAACACCCAGGAATCACCCAAACAGTCCTCTCCGTTACAGCTTGAATATAAAACTCAACGTAACATGAAACTGACAAATAGTAAAAGAGTTTGAAAAACTGAAAATCAGGATGATCGGAAATTTGACTTAGTAATCTGCCTATATCACTGGCACACATAACTGTACCTCCACACATGTATGATCACTATTTCAGGTAATAGAAAAATACTCTGCCCAGCAACTGACAGACTAGAGGTTCCAATCCAAGGAGCACCAATTGCGTCCTCTGGTGAGTATGTCCCTGACACTGCCACTGCTGTGACAGAGGTGCTGAAAGGTGTCCGAAGGGGACCTTTGTCACGAGCGCCTGAGCATTTTGTCAAATGCCTTGCATCATGCAGGTATGACATTGTCTGGCCCGTGTGGTTACTTTGTCCTTGGTGGGTCGGTTTCTGACAGCACAGGGGCCAACAAAACAAATCCTGTGGAGATGTGTTCAGTGCCCTCACCTCTGAGGTGAGACTATTATCTACAACGGACCACTTAAAGGGAAAACAATCTGAAATCTGAGAATAAAGTTGTAAAATATTAAATAAAAAATCATAATATTACAAGAATGAATTTGTAATATTTAATGAAAATTTCAAAAGTTTACATTTTATGAGAATTTAATATTACCATAAAAAAATCATAATATTACAAAAAACATTTTTGCTGTGGGTTTTTGGAGGAGGAAATGTCTGGTAGTGGTTGACTGTAAGTCTATTGTTGGTTACCTGCACGTGTTACTCAAGTAGGTTTTGTAAAGTGAGATCGGCAATCAAGTAGTAGAATTTCCTTTTTTTTTCCTTTTTCTGGAAATCTGGAAACTTTTTTCTCATTAAATTTCAACTATATTCTTGTAATATTATGACATTCATCTGAATAACAAATATGTTCTCATAAAATTACATTATTCTTGAAATCTCAAACTATGTTATTTTTTAATATGGCCCTAATACATGTTAGGGTTGTTACAGAAGGTGGAACCTGTTCGTCTAATCGATGAAAGAACCTTTTTATTTCCTTTTAGAATTGGGTTGGAGTTGAATTCCCACTTGATGGAGAGCAAACTAAGCCCATTCTTGGTGTTTCAAATCCAGAATTCTTCTAAATTGTCTCTTTTGTACGGCCTGTAGTTTTGTTGCGGGACCCTCAGTGTGGGCTTTTACTCCTTTTTGATTCATTCATTGATTTTTGTCCAACATGTCCCAGGCAGACCTGTGTACCCTGGGTGGAACATCTCTTCCTGTAAAGTGGACCTTTGTGTTTGGACTGAAGAGAAATGTGTTGTTCCGTCACTGATCCATGCTCATGTGTGCTCTCTCTCTCTCATACAAAAACACACACACACACACACTCGTGCAGTTTCAAGTTGGACATGGGAGATAGAGAAACAAATCTTCATGCTCCTGACTCCATGTCTCTCAGTAGATTGCCTCCCAGTTGCACCACATGAGTAACCCTGCACTACAGATGTGACAACTACCTTAAGTCTATAAAGAAAGCAACCGAGACAGAAAGATAGATCGACAGGGAGCGTGAAAATGAATTAAGGGGAGGAAAAAAAAGTGCTTTTCATGTTTCTAGGCTAGTGTTGCACATCTTCGGCTCACTTCTCACGGGAATTACTTTTCTGTTGTAGGTAGAATCCATGTATCAATCAAAGCGAGGTCTAAATGAGACACAAAGGGATGCAAACATAGCCGTGTTGCTAATTGATCGATGGCTTGTTCAAGGAATTAAAAAGAGGAGGCTTGCTTCATTAGCACAAACGTTCTAAATCTCTAACTGCGGCTCCATTTGGAAAATATCGCCAAAGGGCACAATTCCAAATAAAAAAAGACAGAAGGGAGGGAAAGTGCACTTACTCCGATGTGTACTATCATCCTTTTAAAAGTGTAGAACTGAAATGGATGTTATTTTCAAAGAGGGTTTCCCCCTTCTTTTATTCATAAACATGTAAAATTTCAAAAGGTACAACTCAGTCCTAAACTTATCTCTGTAATGTGTCTTACAATTGGGCCGCGTAAAAATAGACTTTACGGCAGCACATGTCATTATCTCCTAAGAGGCTGGCCATTAGAAGAAAAGAAACTGGACCAGGTTTAACTTGTCAGGCGGCTTCAAAGAAGACTGTGTGGGCCTCTCGGAAGCCTCCCTGGCTGATGGAGAATTATTGATTGTGTGTTCAGATATCTTGAGGCGTTGGTGTATAACACTGGGGTTTAAATTCAGCCCTAATGCTCAGCTCATGCATAATTTATGTCGTTCCCATCAAAAGGTAGCAGCAATGCAAACTAAAGAGGCCTCCAGAAGCTTTTTGTGTAAAGTTTTCACACATCAACAAGCTCAAAGCCCAGTATGTTTTTTTTTAAAGCATTAGGTTAGAATCCATGTGAGAAAAACAAAATTTACCAACTGAGCGAAGCAGCACGTGACCGTCGGTGCAGGCTTTTGATCTAGTTGAGAGACATAAACCCTGATTTATCTTTACGTTGAGGAATAACACCGAGTAGTACCAATTTATTAATGGAATTTTAAATGCATAGTCTATTTCTTTTTGGTTAATTTCTCATGCATGTATAATGAGAGTGGCGCAAGTAACATTAACACACAACTGATGTTATGGGTGAAAGTATTTTTATGTTCCTTCACTCTCCATCTTGCATGTTAAACCAACATGCATTAGTTGAATAATGAAAGGACCATTGGTGTATTGATCTGTCTGTCTGTACTGACCAATGCTGCTCCAGGCCATACTTTTTCCTCATGGTAAAGACATTTATTTAGACAGAGAGGCACATTTACTTGTAATTACAGAGCACAGCTGAAAGCATGAGCATAATAGCTTATAAGAATATAGGAAGCACAGAATCCTTTTGAATCATCAATGATGTCTTCTATAGTAGCTGCATGAATTATTTAAGATCAAACACGACTACTTAAGACATGTTCACACCTGAAAGTCTGAACCAAGGTCTGGACCAAGGTTCATGATCTGGTTAGTTTTGGTGTCATTTTGCAATTTTAGGAGCGGACTGAAGACTTTCATGTGACGGACGTATTTCCTGTCATCATCGTGGGCTGTGTCTACTTGACATTGATTTGGTTTGCAGACGCACTTGTGTCTATCATCACAGTGTATTAATTTCGGCAGGGAGTGGTCTTTTCGTTTGATGGAGAAAATGATAAATGAACCAGTTCATTTTGTTGATGTCTTTATGGTATCACTACCATCATCATCTCAACACTATAGTTCAATGTGTCATTCAGACATAATCTAAGAGGAGAAGACTGCAAGCAATTGTAGAGCTGCTTCTTTTTCTTCATCTATTGTTGCTGTCCCAACTTCTGTAATTAGTGTAAAAGTCCAAACTATCCAAAGCAGTGTTCACACTGCAAACAAGCCATGGTTTGGTTTGATCCCCACAGAGACCACCTCTTTTGGACAAAAATTTGGGCACAAGGGCCTCAGTTTATAACCAGACCATCTATGACAGCATCTTGTGGACAAGACCACATTCCTGCTAGCACATCTGTGGAGAAGTAGAATTTCTATGGGTTAGGTCTAGAATAAAAGATATCTGCCGACCTGCTCTCCACCTCCAATGATGAGATCTGCCTCTCCTTCCTCTTCAGGTGCACACAGTTTGAATGGGTCAGTGTATCTCTGACAATGATGAAATATCTACCTGGTTATATGAAAACTCAACTGATTTCAAAAATAAAACTATTTCAAATTGTTGAGTCATGTGGGAGCATGAGGAGAAGCCACACAGACTCCTGTATTAAATCCTATCTAATTAGTGGTTGTGCTTCTGCAAAACAAATGTCAGTAATAAAGATGTGTTATAAGTGTTATTATTCAGTCGCTTACAATAATGTTTTATATGATAATTTGCTCACAGGTTTGGCTAAAGGGGTTTCTCATTAAGTGATCTCAACATTGAATTAAAAAGAGAAAAAATAGAAATGATTAATTTGCCTCACTAAAAATCACAAATGGATCTGATAATAAACTTGAGTCTGTTCACAAGGCTACATGGTTCGTCTGATTATAATCTGATACTCCTGGTCAGGAAATTATTTGAAGCAAGTGTACTTCTTCTTTTTCTTCAAATAAGGTTTTTATCAGGTTAGCTCACCTGACCATGATCTTAAAAGCTTGATGAATGTTCTAAACGCACTCAACTTGACGGTTTTTTATTAAAGTAATTCTGAACAGTCTTATAAGGTTAAGTGAAAAATAAATCCAGCTGGCAGACTGCTCTTCCTCAACTGAATTGATATACATGACGTCCATTATACAAAGAGACCATGCTCTTAAATTACACTTCAATTGTAGAATGGAACTTGATATCTGATCCATTCATGTAAATCCAATGAGGCAGTATTCAAACAAGTTTTAAAGACCTCACACCTTACCATTAGTTTTTAAATTAATTCCATTTTTACAATTGGGAATATTTGGTAATATAAATGAATGTAGTTAGTAAAAAATCTGTCCATATATCAATGATCATTAAGTTTCAATAAAATTAAATTGCCACATATTGTATGTATTGTCTAGTCAGCTGTTGTAAAGTTTAGATTCTCCCATGGGCTTTTATTTTTAAGAGCTTGTTTACTGTGAGCTGTCCAATGTATGTGCTTTAGTGTCATGTTTACCATGTGTCCTCTCTCTCTATATATATACATATATATATTAATATGTTCAACAGTTAACATCAACCTTCCCTCTGGGACTAAGATGAAATTGGCCATTAGGTGAGATATGTTACATTTACATCACATAGATGTCAATTAATCTGCACTGCCACTGGATAAATCAAGAATAACACAGCCATTAGCTGTAGGAGTGGTGTATAACATGACACCACATCTGCCCAAATATCAAGTCAAAGCCATTTCCCCCTGGTGGCTGGCTGTGGAATAGGTCATCAATATGGCCTGTGGATGTCAGTGGATGGGACATGGGAACAACAAACAGGATGAAAAAGCATGATTGACGTCACCAGTGTAAGATGGTAGCGTTCGTATCCAGGATATTTTGTCTTCATTTTCGGGATTGTAAGAGGAGGAAACAGGAGCCATGTTTTACACACTGGATATTTAAGTGGAGACCTGCTCTGAAAAAGTTCAGCTTATAACAGGTGGTAAAATAAGGGAAGACTTTAACTTTCTTTCTTTCTTCTTCTCTTCCCTTTATTTGTACGCACTGCTCATTATGCCCTCATGTGTGTCTGGCACAGCGGGAGGTTGGGGTTTGACAGTGCCCGTCCTCATTACTGGCAGGCGAGCACCTGAGAGATGAGATGCATCCTGACACCCAGAGCCGATTCTCACCTCCATTAACACCAGCAGGAGGTCGCCATGATCTGATTACAGGAGCGAATGAATAAGGGATGGAAATGCGGGGAAAACAAGAGGGGAGGGCAAGGTGGGGAATGAGGTGGGGGAGACGGGGCATGAGAGTGGACGTATAGGTGATGAAGGAAAGGCGAAAGGGCGGACAGGAAAGGGGTTAACCAAAGCAATGAGATGATGAAGGGGGTGGTCGGAGGTGCAGGGGGTGGGGATGACAGCGGCACTTGTCTGGAGTGCATAAACCGGCAGCCGTGGGGCTTAATGATTGAGGACATTGGTACACAGCTTGGTAAGGGCGACTGGCTATGATCAATACCACCTGATGAGGTGTCTGAGTTCCCTCTGATGTGCATCAAAATGGAATATGTTTTTCCTCCCCATTAAATCGATGGCAAGAGTGTGAAACTAATTGGGCAAAATTGCAGGGGCATTTATTGATTAATCAAGCAGAAAAACGAGGGGAGCATATCAGGGGCCAAGGCCTCGACATGTGAGGGCAACGACATGGTGTTTTGATTGGTGAAATGAATCGATATCTCAGAATCATTGGCTGGTGCAAAAAAGTTGGAGGGGCATGAAATATTAAGATGCCGTGGCAGCTGCACCTCCCGATCCACAGAACGCTGAATAAAAACTGACTGGCATCAATTTTGAATGCCAGACTGTCACATACTGGAGAGCACTCCTGTGGATGATAGGATTTTTCCCCTTAGAATGTTATCTCCCCTTTCCCATTCTTCTCATGTATACAACATTTTCAATATATAGTCAATGTGGCGTGCTTTAGGATGGAACACGCCTTATAGATTTCTGTATCTTTTTTCCACCATCAAAAAAATCTCATGGTGCGGGTCCTGTTTTGCATTGACAGAATGTGTTTGAGAATGGTTTGTGCATAGTGGAATGTCACAGTGGGGTCCTCTGAAGGACAGGAATTGTGAGTCTATAATCTCTCGTCTCTGTAGCATTGAACCCCTAGGGAGAGTTGGATCAGGCCACTTGATTCAGTCTTTTAGTTCCACTATGGTGCACTATACCGTACGCCGGTACAAAAGCCATCTCCCTTGTCGAAGTGGATGGAAATAACATTGGTTGGGGGGAAGGGGGTGGCGATGCTGCCACTACTACCCGTTCCACATCAGGAAGCATTCATACTCTTCTGCTGTCGGAACACATTTGTAGTGTTAATGTAAAAAAGAAAAATATGGCAGCTAAAGGGAACAACAGACAACCTCTCCTTATAAAACATAAAAAAGAACAAACAAGATGAGAGACTGTCGTCTATATCAGGAAGAACAGTAGAGACCAAACAGAGAAAAACGTAAAGAAAAGGGAGAGATGAAAACAATATCCTGATGAAATGAATAGCAGTGCAATCAGTCTGATGGCGAGGGAAGAGGCAGGAAGAAAGCGACGGGAAAGAGAGGTTGTGATTTGAAGAGGGGGTGAAGACAGAGAATCAGCGATGCCTACTGAGGTCACTCAAGTGTCAGGGTGAAAGAACACTTAGTGACTTACACACACAATTTGCTTAAGCAGATGTTGCCGGTCTGGAGGCTACTGAGAGGCGGTTGATAAGCGTCTGGAGCGTGTGTTGACCTCTCGGTGGCCTCACAGCGCTGTTGATTGCTGGCAGGAGTCAGCAGGGAGGCTAGCGGTCTGGCTCTGGCAGCTCCGGGGCTCTGAAAGTCTGTCGGTGGAAAGACTCGAGGCCACATTATTCTGAGTGGAAGTCCATCGGGTCTCGTTGTTTTGACCCACTACAGTACTGTTTACATACTAATGAGAGATTTACTCTTTACACAGCACAGGGGCTGAATAGTATTAACGTTTCTGTTTCACTTCCCAAGGAGTTGGTCTTGCACATTCACTAATCCATGAAAACTCAGCAATCTGAACGCGGCCTGCATATCTTGAAACTGAAATCATCAGCTCTGCAACATGTTTATGGAACAGGCTAAAGTTGAGGCAAATCAATAGACTTTAGTTGCTTGTTAGGTGTTTAGCTGGTGCGCTAGAAGGAAATGTCATACAGTATGTCCAAAATCAATGCATCCAGCTCATTTTGACTCAACATTTGTGAACTTTGAGAATTTTCATAGATATTATAAAACACCATGAAACTTAAGGGCACCACTGCATCATTTTGTAGTTGAGTGATTCTAAGCCAAGCCCACAAAATGTCATATACAAGCCTGAGGTGCAAGGTCAGGCTCTTTTTTTTTGTTTGTTTATAGCATCTTTCATTCAGGATAAAAAACGGCCTCTTAGTACTTTGATTACTCAAGAAAACTTAAAAAAACACATGCAAATAGACAAACACCATCAAATGAATGAACAAGATCTCGACAAATCACTGCAAATACATACAAATACAACTAAACAGACAAAAATACTGCTAACGCACAAAACTCAACAAAATACACAACCACACACAGAAACGCAGGTAACGGGGTAATAAAATGTGAAACAATCCATTCTGCACAAACAAACTGTAGTGGATAGAAGGAAAAAACATTTCTGTCATTCCCACATCTTTGAGAGGCAGTTTTTTCTTTCACTATAGCAACCACTGACATCAGTGCCAGACCTCATCAAGAGCAAACGACATACTCAGATGCTTCAGCTATTACAAACAGGATAAAGCGATTTAAAGTTTGTTACGGTATGCGAGTCCACCTAATTTCATCTGTTGAAAACACAGAGGTATCAGTAGTGATGTATGAAAAAGAAAAAGACAGAAACCAAACAGATCCCAATTTTATGCTCTGCGTATACAGGTCATGCATATTTTTTTAATAGAGAGCTGCATGAGTTCTACCCGGTCTGAACATGGTGACTAGTCAAGAGGCAAGGAAGAGCTTTAACGCGGACGGTGTCTAACACTCTTGGACACGTTATTTGACAATTCCTTGTGTCATAGTGACTAACTCTGCCTCATGTCTGACAGGTAAGCGTCTCTCAGAGCAGCCTCCAGCAAATCTCTGAACACTGGGAACTCCGGTTTTAGCAGGGCAATAGGGACGTAGACAGAGGGACCAGAAAGTCAGACCTGCATTTACAACCTGTTTGGGATTTGGCTATTGCACCGTGACTAACACCCCTGCTGTACCACATATGCTGCTGAATTTTAAGTCTGGCGTACTGCAGGAGGTACGGGGGTTCGTAAGACTGAAGAACAAACGCCATCTGTTAAATAAACAAACACGAAATATCGCGCCATCACTTTCCATGCAGGAGGAAAACTTTTCAATCCCTGAAATGAATGCACGCCATTACGCCTCAACTCCAGACGGCCAATTATGTTTTATTCTGGCACTTAAAGTTTGTGAAGGAGTGCAGGATATTGCCCATAATATACACGGAGCAGGCTGCCGCCGCAGGACCGCTGCTTAAACTGGCCCCTTGGGGGTCCTGAAGTTGGGACGGAAGGTACCACAGAACGGAGACGGCCACCTGCATGTGTCTGCACATACTGTACGTGTGCCAATTACTCACTGACGGACAGAGAGAGGAGCCTGACAGGCCATCGGCGTTTGGCAGATGCCACGCACAAATGCTTCGCACCGGCTCAACGTCAACGGACATGGCTGAGATGAGGCCTCGGTCTGACAGCACAGTTGGACCCGGGCCAACGAGGAAAATATAGGAGTCACGGCAGCAGCGAGAGAGGAGGGGGTGATAGGGGTGAGCCATGGGAGGGGTAGCGGGAGGATTAATATTACATTCATCTGTGTGAGGAGTGTGACAGGGGTATGACAAGCAGCATATGAATATTGGGAGTAAGTTTGTAGCGCTGTCAAAGTGTTTTGAATGTTAACTATTTATGAGAGGGACAGTGTGAGGGGGGGATTTTGGCGTGTTTTGCCCGAGGCTATGTGGTAGCCCCGTGTTTGAAATTTGGATTTTACCTAAACCTGGCAGTTGTCATACAAGCTAAGAATAAACCGAGTTGCAAAGTAATGAAGCAGATCCAACTACTCCATCCCCCCTACACCGTACACACATCTCTGTGTCCATCTGTTTTTTCTCTCTCTGTTTTGACTCCCCCCCCCCCCTCCTCTCTCTTTCTTTTTCTGTCTTCGGTACATAGTATTGAATTCATGGTTAAAAACTGTCAGACATGGTCATAAATTTGCTTATTGTATCCTGCTATTGTTATGTAGATGAGGAGGAAAGCAGCAACCGTATCCTTTTAGTTACAGTATCTCCAGGACTAACGGACATGCTGCTGATAGTTTCATGGCTGTAAAAGACATCGCAGCTGTTTGATTTCAACCCAAAAATACGCTTCTAAAGGAAGAAATCTGTTTTTATGGGGAGAATAACCTGAAAGACATTTGTTTTTAACAGAAGTTTCCATTCCTTTTTAATGTAATAATAGTGAGTCCATGACATTTCAAGCTGGTGATTGGAGTTTATATATCAGCTCTGAATTCATGTTGTGTGATAGTGAGAGTAAAGGAGCCACAGACAGGCAGACAAGGTCTTTGTTCAGGGTTCAGTTATTAAGCAAAGCCACGGTTAGATCTAAAAGAGAAATTCAAAAGAGTGACACAGACAGATTTTTTCATCAATAAGAAAGGAAGCAGCAAAATGAATCCAAAGCAGAATGTGCAGTGGTAAGATTGAATGGAATAAAGGAGAGGGGATGGGTAAGCATTCCAATCCTCAAGGTGCCTCTGTATGCCAGTGTGCATGTGTGAACGGCGTGTTTGTGTGCGATTTCAAAGCAGGAAGAATGAAGGGGGTTCTCCCCTGTGACACCGGCCACCTCTGTCATTCATGTTTCATATATGACATGATTACAAACACACACAAATGCACAGGCGCACACCCACGTGCAACAAAGAGCCTGGCCGCTGCTTTGTCTGCGTGTCAGTGGCTTGATTCTCCCAGAAGTCTGGATGGTTTGCGTGACACCGTCACAGTATCCCAGGATCCCCGCAGGCAGCCTTGGGACAAGAAGCTCATCATTTCTCCTTGCGGTCCCAGGTGAATGGCAGGGGGTCACACTGAGATGAGGAAGAAGGGGTTGGATGAGAGGCAATAGACCTGAGGCCTATTGTGGAGATGGAGAAATATCCACATCTGCCACAGTGGCCACTCAGACAGACAGTGAGTAACACACACACAAAAATACATACACACGCAGAGAGAGAGAGAGAGAGAGCTACTCAGATGGGCAGTTCTGTCACCAGCGATTACCCTCCTGCCACTCTGACATGGAGAGATTGGGGCCATATGACCGCCTCTGTAGCCCTAAGCGATGTTTAGGGGCAGGAGTTAGAGAGATACGCCAGTCGCTGCTTATGAGGGGTCATAATCAGATGTGAAAGCTGTCTTGTACGCTTACAGGCAGCATTGTGGCGAAAAGCACTGCACGCTGTAATATTGATGCAGCTTTTCAGCGGGTTGCATTAAGATGATGGGAGGAAATTGGAAACACATTAGCAACACCTGATAGCTTTGAATTTCAGGTTCAAGGATTCTGAACTCGTCCCACTCGAACGGAGCGGCTCAGAATGTTAATCATTCAGCAGGATTATCATCCCAGTGGGTGAATGATGGGGGGAGAGAAACAAAATCATGGCCCTGGTGAACAGATTGCGGCTTTAGTAAACATGTCCTGTGCTATTGAACGATTATTGTGTGAAAATAATAGCTTTTAGTCAGTCCTCCCTACTCCCCCACCCAAAAAAAGAAAATCACGCCACACATTTTGTTCTCATCAGGTATGCAGCAAAAACTGTATTTTCCTTGTCCCCCGTGGTTTTGACATAAAATTCTAAATGCAGACTGTGGAACAGGATGAGATGTTTTGTTTATCCTGCCTCTCTCCCAAGAGTCATCACCGTGGAAACTATTTATTAACTAGATGCTGTGCTGGCTGGTCAGTTGAAGCGCTGTAATATGTGGGGGGAAATGCTCGTGGAACCTTAGATTTATTTGATGCCACTCTCAGGTTTTCCAATCTAGTGCGTCTTGATGGCTCCGGCGCTCACATATAGAGGGGCTGAAAATAGCAGGGAGCACATCTCCGGATGAAAGGTGCCTCAAGGGTGGCTATCAGGAATGAGGAACACAAAGTAAGCACCTCACTCACATGCACAGTCCAGCCCTCGGGGTCCTCGGGAGTGATGAGAACTGACAGTGGTTTGTGTGCAATGACTACTTCAGTGTTTGTGATCCACAGTACTGGGCAGCCTCCTTTTTTTCCACAAACCTCCAGCATCCACCACCGACAACACAAGCCAAAAAGATCTGTCTGAATTCACGGAGCGAGTACTTTCTCTGTCTAAATCAAGACACAGGGGACAGTGCACTGTACCAAACAAACCGTGCAAGTTTCCAAAATGTTGCATCTGCAAATGGTAGGTCTTGCGGAAAAAGCCGCAAGCAATCAATGATGGCGGCTAAAAATATGTTCTGGGAGATTTTAAAGGGCTACAGAAAGGTGCGTACATCTTAACCAGCATGCATAATTAATATGTGCATTAGACACTAAACAATGGTAAATGATTTCAAAGTGCTGACCAGTAAAATTGCTAGCGTTTAAGGATGTCAGATGAAGGTCTGGGCACCGTAATTTTGAATGCACCTTCGCCTCTCCTCCGTGAGTGTGTGAGATGTGTTCATGTCAGGCTAATGGGTCACCATATACATAAATTATGAGATAGCTCTCCCTTTTACATTTCATGCAAATCACTTGAAGAACTGTACATGAATAAATACTTAAGATTTGTTCACAATATAAAATATTCGGTTAAATTACCATTTCATGAAAACGTGCACGCAAATATTAGTCAATGGTTATATTGTTGAAATGTTCACCTTAACGCCTCACATCTCATTAAGGCACTCATGAGTATGCACCTTGCACTGTAATGACTATGAAAAATCATATCAATTAATGACACATCACTGTCATTAATTCATATATGCAAATGCCGCACACACCCACCATTTCCAAAAGCTTGAAATGATAAATTCATCCCTATAATTATGGTGATGATTCAAGTCAATGAGCAAACAAATTTCATTAATGGATTAAAAGCTAAAAATGGTCTGTTATCCTGCACTTAGAGGGAGGGGATTAGCCAGCAACCATATTAGACTTATCTTCATATGCAAATGAAAATGATTAGCAATCACTTGTTCTACTGAAAGCTACAGCGGCAAATAAAGAAAGTTACTGAGGTCGAAACAATAATGTTAACTACTGGGGAGAAATTAGTTATGTTTTTAACTATGAGGTATGGCTGATCAAATGCTGGTTTGTATTCCTGCTGATTTATGGGCTTGTTAGGTGAATCAGAACAAAAGAGAGCAAAGCTTAACACAATGCAGAACAACACAGCTAAAAAATGCACTTACTGTAAATCCAATAGAATTAACTATAGGGTGATTAACTATCTCTCAATGGATATTTTTTGGGCACAAATGACTGCATCAGTGCCATGAATCTTTGGAATGTTTTCCATTGGCATTCCACTTATATTGGCTCCAGAATTGGCCTTTTGATGCCTGCATGAGCTCCTATTTAAATCTCTGCGCCTGTCGGGAGGGTCTGCTGCCGCTGCTGCTGCTGCCGCCACCGCTGCTGCTCTTAGCATCAAAATGCAGCACTTCCTCTCAGCGGAGCCAGGCGGCTGATAGCCCTTATCTCATCTCCAGCAGCACGAGCTGTTGGACTGGGGGGCACACTGTACCTTCCCCTGTCCCTCCAGCTCGCTAACAATGCTTTCTCTCTGGGTGAATGGTCTCTGAGGGCTCAATTTAGACTGTGGATGGTCACCCCTGCCTCAGATTAATGTTGGAGCGCTGCGCCAATTCACAGGGATTTGCTCTGGCATGTTCAGTAGGCTGTGTTAAAAGGTCTTGCAGAAACAAACTCTGACACGCATGTAATGGCTACACAACTGGATTCACTTGCATGCACAGCCTAGTGGTCACTTGCTTGACTGATACTTTCCCTCTCCTGCTCCGTCACTGTCCCACTGATAACACTTCAATATTGGACCCGGCGATATCCTCAGATGTATCTAGCAGCTTCAAATCTCTCCTATAAATTGGTTGTGCAGACAGACCTTGTTGTTAATCTCGAATTCACGAAGGAAAGCCCGAACGAAACCCTAATCCCTTGCCTCGTTATAAAAACATCATGGCACAAATTATCTACAGTATTAGGGCATGGTGGAAGTTCGTTTTATCTCCAGGGGTCCAAAAAGTGCTCCGACTGACTGAGCCTGAATAGAAAAACACACACCCCAGGAAGACTCGCTGCTACTATGACGACTACTCGTCCAAGTTTCTCAGTGCAGCCAGCTCCAGGCCAGCTGGGTCCACCTTATAACTCACATTCTGCTGCGAAGAGCCAGCACAGCATGGAGAAAACATTTCCCCTCCACACATGACTGAGAAGGGGGAGTACAGGTTAATTTCCTCCCTTAGATTCCCACATGTGGACAAGCAGTTTATTTCTTTTCTCCGTATGAAAATGCATCTTAGGTTTCAGTAAATGAATGTATGGAGAGATAATTACTTGTTTAATGAAATGGAAGGAAATTGTGAACTCTGCTGACTCTACTTCGAAGAACCAACCCTTGGAGTCACAACCCATATATTTACCAAATACTTTAATGTAAAATCAAAGTAGAGAAGAGGGCAAGAAATAATCCAAACACTCCTCACTCCATGTCCACATCTGATCTGCTTTGAAAAACCGTTCACATTAAAACTGAAATAAAAAAATAAAAAAATACCTCACTGGATCGAGAAACTTTGTAGTGCTTTCATGGCATAAAAGGAGATTTCACTGTTAAAGTCGGAGTAAAAGTCATGAAACCACTTAAACATTACACGTTTAAATTTTTTTTCTTTCACCATATAACTAAGTGTAACATGCTTCCAAAGCAGTGTTTGACAGATGAAACGAAAATCACTGATGCTCTCACGTTCTAAAATCCTATTACTATGAAAGCCTCTTATAATTGAGTTAGAAATTTCACAGTCTATTACTAATCATGCACTGCGAACATGTTCAAAGTCAGTTTCCATGTCAGACACTGTCTAATCCCTCCTTTTAATGTAACTGATCCAACGGTCGCCTTCATTAGGCTGCCTATAGGTTCCTCTCCCTCTCTGTGCTATAATGAGAGGAGTGTATGAAATAGGGATGGAGAGAGTGTTTGCTCTGGAGAGAAACAGCAAAGTTTTTTTTTTTTTTTTCGTGTGTCCTTATTAGGGCTTTGCTTTCCAAAGCAAGGTCAGAACGTCTACCAACTTTCAGCTTTATTAGCCTTGGGCTTGTCCTCGGGCACTGAGTGGCTCTCACGCAACGCCATAGAATGCAACCTCTGATTGTGCCTTATGTCTCACTCTCCCTTTCTTTTCATGTAACGCATTAGAGTTTTCTCCCTCTCCACACAGTCATCCTCGCTGTTGCTTTCTGTATTGAAGTTTTCCTGCAGCTCGCCTCTTGTCTCCACCCAAGCAGCAGCACGGCTCCTCTCTCCTCCAATCCTCCTCATTAGATTCTCCCTGGATAACCTGAGAAAAAGAGCTCCTCTGTCTTCCTCTCCTCTCCATCATAGCCTCTGCCACCCCAACCACAGGATTCATCTGCTGGCGACGAGTGACCTTTGACACCAGCGCCTCGCAGGCAGGATTACCATTGAGTCCGGCTCACGCTTTGTTCCTGGTAGCCGAGGGAGCAGAGAGGGTCTTTAATGAAATTCAAACTTTGGGCATGAGGAGCCACAGACATCTGAGGACCTTACTTCCCCTCACCTCAGTTGCAATGTGTGGAGATCAAAAAAACTTGAGCCAAGCTGCATGGAGGAATGTTGCTCCACTCTGTGAATGCACAATGATGATGAGAAACAATGGGAGGTTTAGGTGAGAATCAAGGGTTTTTGAAGGACTCAGATATTCCTGCAAGTGCCGTCAGTTACCGTTCCATTTTAGCTGGAATCCATAAACAGTTTGTCTGAAAACTTTTAAACGAGACAAAAGGGGGAAAAAGTAAGTTGTTGCACGTAGTAAGAGTTAACATCTCTCGCTCATTTTCATCTGGTGCTTTGGGAAATGTACCAAACTAGTGAGGCCAGTGGGTTTATCAGTTTGTCAGGCACATCTGTGAAGCTATCCATCTTCTCACTTGAGGTGCAGAGCCATAATAACTGTAGATTCTATATGTTGCCTTTTCCAGATTGTGCCATGGAAGTTTAAGTGTTTTCATTTCCACACAGTTCATCTCTGTGTAGCACTGCAGGTGCAAGGCTTAACTCAACACCAGGCGCGTGCACGGAGCTGTGTAGCGTGCCGTCTATTGGAAAATCATATCCCAAACTTGTGCACTTTCCCTAATCAGCTGTTCATATACACATGCACTTTGCCTGTCTGTTTATTTACTATAACTAATAACTGAGGTTGCACAAAAAAGCCACCCTGAAGAGCAGAGCATGTGATGCTGAATTAAGATGCGTATTTATCACACCCAGTTTAGAGAGGCTTGTGCTGTCAGGCGGTGATATACTGCAACAGATTCCTTTTAAAAGTAAAATATAATCATGTCAAATTCACATTTCCTTACATACTGCAAGCATCTGCAATTAGAGTAAGCAATTCAATCCCTACATCTGGCCCAGGCATTAACTGTAAGATATCTGTGAAATGTGTGATAATATTTTTCTATTGGAGTTGTGGTTGGAAACTGTAAAGACCCCCCCCCCCCCCAAAAAAAAAAAAACTTTAGCCATGGTAACAGCTGTTGGGACTTTGGCGCCTGCTGCACCGAGATCTGTGGTTTCAGAGAGCTGGGCACCAGTAAATCAGAAATTCACAAACCTACAAAATTGGTGAGGCACAAGTATAAATAGAAATATCTCTCACACATCCACCATGTAAATGTAGATTTTGTTTCATATAAATTCATCATTAATATTAATAAGTCACACTAATCATCACACTGAATCAGGAAATTACTGTCTCTACTGGAGACAAACTGTACACGCCATAATTTGCCTGAAAACAAATTTTGCAAATCACTCCTTCCATTGCACCTGTCATTTAGAAGAAAATAAAAAAGAATCATCACAAGCTTTTTCTGTGGAATATTTTGAGCTGAGCCTCCAAATTCTTCAGAAAATAGAAAGAAAATAAAAGGAACACACAAATCCTAGAGGACTAATCAATCATCAGGGAGGGGGCACCATGGCTTGAAGCCCTGCTCTGGTTTTGTCATTGACGAAAAATGGCTTTCCATAGAAAAATGAGCAAGATCACATGCACGCACACACCCTGGTCCTGTATTGATTTTTATGGCGGATGGTGGGGATGGTGGGTAGTGGAGGCAATGCTCTCAGAGCAGATGTCTAATGGTGTTTAGAGACTCTCCACTTTATCAAGCCAGGCCAGCACTGACAGTTAGATGCTGGAGGGCAATTAAAATTAAAGCCTGCCTGATTAGAATATCATATTCATCTGGATGGTAATTACTATGTCTGGCTCCGTATAAATAATTAATTATGCAAAACCCATGCAGCTGCCACTGGCTAGAGTTAACTGACTTTCTGTCAACGTCTCACAGTTCTAGAAAGGATAAAGAGATTTGGGAAATAAGCTCTTTAGCCGCTATCTGGAAGCCCGCTGGGGTGTGCGTGCAGCGACCAGTGAAACAGTGGCAGCCTGCCCTCTGTGTGCAGGTGGCTTCACCCAGACATTGTGGCGTTTCTTACTGAAGATGAGTTTAAAAAGACGTCCTCTTTCTAGTCCCCTCCGACTCCTCAGCTCACGCTCTGCTCTCATCTCGCTTTGTGTGACATGGGTCCCTCTCTCTTTTAAAAAAAAAACATGAGCACACATGCTCTCTATGACATGATTTTCCAGCCTGTCTTATTTCACTGTTGCCACAACATTAACAGGAGACTCTGTGATTACCCTGCATATCCTGTCATCTTGTTGGAATTCTTGGACGTTTGATTGCATCATCTCTGTCTGTGCACACAGCTTGTTACATCAATTTACTTCATGTGATTTTGTTAATATGACAGCTGATTCCTGAGTATGCTCTACTGCTGTTCTGATTTTAGACAGAATATGTGAGCATTTTGGTTGCAAATAAATCGTTAGGAAATTAGTAGATTAAATGTATCTGTCAGTAAATTAGGTACACCCAGACAAAACAAATGTTGACTCCCAATTTTATGAAGGTTTTAACAATGTTTAGAGTTGTTGGTACTGATCCAGCATATTTCTTCCTTTTTGGAAACTGTTTGGTGCTGATGAATTATATTGCATTATACTGGGAGAAACACCCATAATAATATAGTTCAATACAGTAAAACAGCACTAAAAAGATAAACATGAACAGAAAGTTGATTCAACACTCATCTAAACCAGTTTCAAACAAAACTGATGATAACCTCAATGAAGGTTGGATTTATTACAGGGTTTTTGTAATAGACTATCTCTACACTCTCTGAGAAAACAGAGGAAAATATGTCCCGACAATCCCATTTTCAATGAGTTCCATTTTCAACGAGTTCTTTCTTGGTCCATGTTCCACCCTTCCACCAAGTTTTGTGGAGCTCCGTTGGATGTTTTTTTGTACAATCAAACAAACCAACCGACAGGAGTGAAAACATAACCTCCCTCACAAAGGTAGTAATTGAGAGACTCTACCCATTGCATAGATAGATTATAGCTATGTGCTTGCAGTACGACCCTAAGGATGGCAGTGTCGATCTGTCGGTCAATCTGTTAGTCGATCCACCATGTGTGATCCAGACTTAAACAGTATAATGTATCTCAACTGTTGAATGGATTTACTTACAGTTTGGAGCAGACATGCATGGTCCACTGAAAAAGAATCCTAATTATTCTGTTGATCCACTTTCACTTTCAACTCCAATATTCTTAAGTCAAGTGTACTTTGTATTTTGGGCTAGTTAGCAACTGTTGGCATGCTAACACTCATTTAATAACATTGTGAACATGATACCCTCTGTCCTCCACATCAGAATGTTAGCATATGCAGATGTTAGAATTTAGCTCAAAGCACCATTGTGCCAAAGTATAGTGTCACAGAAACACTAACACATGGCTGCACTCTTGTCTGTTCTACATCACTAGTTGGAAAATGAGGTGATTTTTAAATGATATAATCTCTTCTGACAAAGGTATGTACTGTGAATGTATGAACAAAATCCAATTAAAATTTTATTTCTGATGGTTTTCCTGCATTACCTCAGAATAATTCCGTTCAGGCCGTTAGCCAAGACAATTAGCAGAGAACCACCCCAGAAAACATGGTTCTACCATCCAACCATCTCTTAAATATAACAAGGTGAAATTGCCAGAGTATCTTGTGTCAGAGGAGATAACTAGAAACATCAGTGGTGGAAAGAGGGGCGAGTTAGTCTATAAGAAGAGACGTGAGCCACAGGTACTGCACATTATGTCCAGAGCATTCTTTTCTGATTAAAATTTCCAATCACGCAAATATAAACAATTAGCAAATGTTTAATAAGTGAAGCTGAAATCATGTTCTTGGTGTACACTTCATTACTGTGACCTTCTCCAAAGACATCCATAGCTCACAAATTAGCTTCATGCTGTTAAGGACGTTAATATGGTAATCAAATGCAGAAGGTTATATAAGCAGCGAAGGTTATTCCATTTCATGTGGGAGAATGTGGGGAAGGAAATTGAAAACAGAGTAAAAAGACCTCAAGATCTCTTTGTGTATTTATCAACCTTTACATGTCTCCTCGGTTACTCCTTCACATGCCCTCACCCTGCATTTAACCAAAGCTAATTGTAACATTATGCAAACGGAGCAATGCTGACGAGCCTGAAAAGTTAGAAACAGCACAAACCATGTGATAAACAGTGAGCACTTATGAAAGCTATGCTCCGAACCTCTCTGAAACCAGACTTTATTGGGTGGGAGTCTGCAGAGCATTACCCCTGAAACCACAATTGCAGCTTGGGGACCAAGTTTGCCTCCCAGTCTGGAGAAAATCTCCACAAATAGAGCAGCTGTGGATCCACATGAACCATATCTGCAGCTTCCTTATGCAGAAAAGATAACATAAATTACAACTCAAATGGATAAATCACACTTCTTTATACATGAATTACAGAAAGAGTCTGGAAAATTGGGTCTGGACGTTTTATGGAGTTTGTGTTTCACTGAGGAACACAGCAGGAGATTGTTAGGGTCAGACATGTTCACAGCAACAGGAAAATGTCCAGAACCTTCAGACAAGGGGCGGTGCCTGGGTAGAGCATGCAGGAGGCAGGACATAATAGCTGTGTTCCAATTCAGGGGCCTCATGCTTCGTCGGCTTCATTCGTAGAACGATTGCATCACAGCGGCGTGACTAGGCTGTCCCAATTCCAAGGCTCCTCCAAGTGTAGCAATACATATGTTCTTCCAGCCCCCGAGCAATGAAGGCTTCACTGGGTGGATCCTTCCCGGCCGAACATATCCCATGATTCATTGCTCTTCAGTGAGGAACTGTTTGGTAATGGTGGCAAAAACGTGGAAAACCGACACATGTTAAAAAAACATGTTTTCTTAAATTTTTAATCAACCAGGGAACATTTTTGTCCATAGCTGTTGTAACGGTGGGACAAAATGGACCAGACCCTCTCATTTCGGTGAGGCCGACACATTTTAGGCTGTCGTTGGGTTGGTCAATTCCGTTGTGTAAATCATGTTATTTTTCATGTTAGAACTGTCAAGCCACCCACTTGCTGTGTATTTACTAGGGGGTTGGCAGGACAAGTTCTAGAAAATGTCTGGTACAAAA
The DNA here is from genome assembly GCF_024713975.1 of Paralichthys olivaceus. Taxonomy (NCBI): domain Eukaryota; kingdom Metazoa; phylum Chordata; class Actinopteri; order Pleuronectiformes; family Paralichthyidae; genus Paralichthys; species Paralichthys olivaceus. The sequence goes on along the minus strand of NC_091104.1, from coordinate 13,627,186 downwards.
TTTGCGTTCTCACATACAGCCTCTCAAAAAGATTCGAGGGAAATATGTCTAAAAGCTGCTTTTGTGTTGCATACTTGTTTTTCCATAAGCATGCACTTAGGCACTGGTACTGCGTGTTCTCTGTTTGTTTAAAAAAATGTTGCTATTGATTTAAAGGTTTCAGTGACCACTGGGATAAGGTAGCTAATTATGTTCAGCAATGTTTTACTTGATGTATGCATGTTTTCCCTCTTAGCCTCGAGGATTCTGTGGTGAGAGACGACTTGCTACATGCATTCTTTGATAATCTTCTCACAGTGGGGGGGTTTGGTGATTATGGAGATCGCAAGGCTGAAGCTGTGGGATACAAGCTCCAAATGAACATCACCCTGCCACTGGAGAAATTGGCTTGAAGACAATGCCCAAGTGGCTTGTGAAAAAAGTTCAGAATTTTAATTCTATAATGGCAATAAGTTCACAATTTATTATATTGGTTTTATATGTGTACTTTTACTGTTGAATGCAGGACACAAAAATTAAAACTTAATTGGATAAGTGTCTCGAAAATGAATAGACAGGATGACCGTGCAGCAAATTGTTGAACGAGACGGCTATAATTCAGTTTCTGACATTTGAATAACAAATATGAATGTGTATTATGCACGCTTTACTATTTGAGCCAAGAGGATTTCGTCAAGTACTGTTGAGTCAACAGATGTCTATAGAAAATCTGCAAATCACTGATCTACCAACCAACCAAAATCAGTCAATATTGTCTTTCCCGTGCCTTGGAGTCTAAAGTAAAACAGCCCCAGCAGCCTCATCCTCACTTCTGGAGGGGCACCTGGCGTTGCTGGCACACTGTACCTCACCATGGGGAAGAAGGGTGAGGTTTTGGCTCAGACTCCAGGCTTCTGTTTGCAAGGTCACAGCTGCCTCAGGGGTGGCCCCCACTGCCTTGTCTGGCACCAGTGCAATGTGTGTCCTCCGCTGCCATCCCGCAGGAAGCAAAGCATCCCAACTTCCTTGTGAGGGAGTTTCAGACAGTGTATTAGCACATGTCATCAACCCAGCACACAGTCATAGCACAGAGGGGGCTATTCTCTGCTATACTCTGTGTGTGTGTGTGTGTGTGTGTGTGTGGGGGGGGGGGGGGGGGGGGGGATTACAAGCAAGACTTGCGGCATAGAGATGCATCCTACACATGAGCTAGACAGACACCTTTAAAGTTTGGATCTGTTTATTCAGTTGCAGTATTTGTAGAGTAATAGCGTCTGGGACGAATACACCACCTTTACATCTCTCAGACAGTCACAAAAAAAGAAAAAGGCATCGACAAACACAGACACAGCAGCTGCTGATAATAAGGTGTGTCATCCTGCTTTGCCCAGAATAAGACGAATGACAGTTATGTGCACAGACTCTAAATGAAGTTCCCAATGCTTTCCCCTTTTTTAATATCACCGCTATCTTTGGGCTGGGCTCGGCACCTGCTGTGGGCAGATATCGACTGGAGGAAGAGGAAAAGAGGCAGGCAGGTGGGTGGGTGTCTAGGGGGGCTTAGGTGCTGGAGGTCCGTGGCAAGCGTCCACAGAGCACTTCCCTATTCCTTTGACTGGATGTTGAAAGGCATGATTCCAGCCGGGAGGGGGGGTGTTGAGGGGGGGGTGCGGGCAGCGCGTTGAGAGATTGTCTGAAGACTTAGGAAGAAAAGCTCAGAGAAAATAAATCAAGACTGTTTCATGTAAGATATGAGATTTGCATTCAGCCTTTTCAAATGAGCCCCCTTTCTGTTGGAAAATGACTGACAGTCATAATAGCCAGTTGACTCGCGGAAAGAGGAGAATGGAAATGGGCAGGGACCCAAATCTAGTTTCCTCATGAAAACACAGCCTCAAAAATAAAGGAGCACCGGACCAGTTTATTTCAGTTTAGCACAGCTCATGATTAGGAAAACCTGCCGGTCCCTTCTATCCATAATTGCCTCATATCCAGAGTTAAAGAAAAACAAGGAATACATTTTGGTTGCCCTAAGTGAAATAGTTTGAGGTGCAGGAGCCTCCCTACTAACAAGCCAGTAAATTAGCCACAAGCGTGACATAGAGGGAGAATTACTGGCTCTTGCTGGAGGGAAGAAAAACACAAGTGGCACATACAGTATAGGACAAATGCACATTCCTCATACATGGCCACATTTTTAAATTGCAGCCAGATTCTCTCTTGTTGTGCTGTTACATATGACTGCTAATGGCTGAATGTAAAGAAAAGCCATAGATGTGTTTACTAGTGTGTGAATGTGTGTCTGCTTGTGAACACGTACTTCATCCTACAGGCTGTGTACACAATCACACACAGCAGAAACTTTGATCCACTATATATACTGTACAGTCACCAGACTGTGACCACGTTTACTGAGGCAGAGCTCTGGTGTTTCAATCAAATAATGTTGTTTCCAATTACACCAGCACCAAAATGTTGGAGATACACAGAACCATGCATTTTCAAGCAGTCTGTGTTGTAATCTGATGCTCGTGGGGTGGATGTGTTGTTGGTAACATCACCCTGTTGTAGTGTCAGATCAGGTTGAGGCAAAAGGAACATTCAATTTCCAGCTGCAGAATGGGCAACACATAACCGCCACAATGCATTGTGTTTCATCACCAAACTCTGTGAGGTGTTGCAGGAAAAATGAAACAGGAACAGGCCTGCTAATTGAAGCGGTCACGCTTCCTGGTTTCCATTAGGGTAATTGGCATATCTATTTAGGACATACATATTTTGTGGAAATGTGCAACTGAGCCGTAAATGACGTATGAAAGCAATATAACACGCCACACTCAACAGTTACTAAGCCATCAGAAAAAAAAGAAAAAGACTTTTAACGTGTTGCTCAACTTAATTAAATGATTATCCGCAACCTGACCAAGGCCTCGGCTACCACTGAGCTGTCCTTTGCAATTTCTCTCTGAGTTTTGGGGTAATAGCAAACTGAACCTCAGTTCTTCATGTGCAGTAGAAAGATACATATGGTGGGTTACCAGTGATGTCAGACTTAATAAGATCTGATTAAATGGAGTAATCACAAGGTGCTAGGTCATGTGCAAATGGACAATTATAATAAAAAAGTACGGCAGAATTAAAAGAGAGTTAATAATGTCATTGAGAAAATTAATTATGGAGTTACGGATAAATCATATCTGTACACAACAATCCGATGATACAAGGCTGGGTAATATCAGTCTATTACATTAATATTCAGGTTTATAATTTTAAATTGCGTTATTACTCTGAATGTAATGCTTACATGCTCCAATGTTCACATCACATTCCTCATGCTGTCACTTGCTGTTGCACTTCTTTTCAGCCTCTGTCTGAAACACTTGGTTTTAGCTCCTGTCTCTTTAAGACCCCCACCCAATACAGCCCAGTCTGCTCTGATTGGCCTGCTGTGTGTAGGAAATATTGAATTTTACAGTTCTTGTTTTCCCTAGATTTAATTTACTCTCTAATTTTTATTCTCTGTGTATATTTTATTATATTTCATTGTATTATTTTAGTTTTTTTTGCTTGTGTTTTTTTTCTTTCTAAATATTTTTGAGCATTTGTAGAGGGAGCCTGTGACCCAAGAATTTTATTGCCAGCGACTGCTATGTACTAATTGTTGTGCACATGACAGATAAAGTGTTGAAGTCTTAGTTAGGGGGACATTATGCCGATATACTTCTGGGGAATCTACCACTGACGAGGTGTTTCAGAAGCTTCAAGAGCAGTGTTTCCTGTGGGGGAGCGGAGCTCCCTTTAATGCAGACTTTGGGCAACTGAACTTTACAGACCTTTTACAAACACAAATACACCAGAGTAAAGAAAAACTGAAAAAGCATTTTATGTCTCTGTTTATATTTTATGAAAATGCATGATAATAAATGGATCGTGTTTGCAAAACAGGAGGTAATATCTTCACCATCCTTTTTTTGAAACACTACACAGCGTAATGCATTTTAACTCTTCATACAAAGGTGTAACTAATAACTTGACTGGTGCCTGCATTTCTTTTCTATGTGCCCAGCATGCCTGGCTCCTGTTATTGTGCACGGTGACTTGAACACCAAAATGGAGTAGAGCCATCATTATTACAGTTATTAGTTACACCTGTGCTTCTATGACAAGTCTAAATGTTCGCTGGGAGAAAAGGTCTTTACTGCCAAGGCTCGACTTCAAACGCTGCTACTTGGAAACACATGATAGTTTAAATGTAAAACCATGAATCGTGGCTGGAAATTTTTAAAACACGTGTTTCATCTTAAATTTTATGTTTGAGCTCTGTACGGCTGCAGAGGTAAGGAGCGGCCATGTGCAGGAGTAGCTCTTAATTGTTTTCTCTGCAGGATGCAGAAGTGCCATCTCAAACCTCACATTTCATCCAAGGATTTTTTTTTTTACTTCTATAATGTGTTTCAGCTCCCTCCGAGGAATCTGATATCTCTCGAGTTCATTTCTAAACACCTTTGCTGCCAGTCCCAGTTAGCTGGCCCACACTGAAGCATCTTGGCTCATCCCTGCATTCCTTGAACACTCGGTGGAGATTTCCCACCAGCAGTCACCTGATGTTGCTGGTCTAATGGTCGGGATGACCCTGTGGAAATGGGCGTGATGCCACCCTGGATGGTTCCCATCTGCTGCGTACAGGGTGTAGAACATTATCTACTGGTGCCCTTGAACAGATATGGCATCAAATGAACTCAGTAACTAAGCAGAGAGATAAATAGAGAGATTAAAAATCCACCAGCCAAGGACGACACATTTGAAAAGGTGTAAGAAAGATTGAACACGATCTATTAAAGCTGTAATATGAATTTTTGACCAATAGGGTCCATGCGCACAACATGCCTGATTTGCTTATTAAAGACAGCCTGTTGAGCGTTGGAACATTATGGAATTATTTGCGAGGTTTCAAATTTGCATGCACGAACACGCAGGCAGCACATTTCACATCCTGCTGTCAGCGTCACACAGCTGCACTGGTCGACATTTGGTGGAAGCAAAGTACCAACAAGCACAACAATGTGCCAACAAAGGCAGTGGAGAAGATGCAAAGACAATGATGCTGATGTGTGATGAACTCATACAAGTGCTGAAGCTCCAGGCTGGATTCTTATATTATGGGATGGATAAGAAATGTTGAATCTCTGTTGAAAACAGATTCTGTGTGTGAATTGGGGCGAGGCAATGTGACTTAAAATCAATATCAAGATTATTTCAAACTTTTACCTCGATTATGATAAATGAACGATTATTAAATTTCCCCACCCCCGATCGTGATCTGACACCCCGCCCCCCCCGCATGAGGCGCTGAGTAATGTGCCAAGAGACTCTGCTCCTCTGCTCTTTTCTAATCACTCACACGTAGAACTGATCTTTATAAAAACCTGCTGATCTCATATTTATGTCTCTGGATAAACAGGGTGTCGCATCTTCTGCAACAATGAAGTTGAAACACAGCATTGCATCATAATTTGCAGGAGGAACTTCTCTCCTGTCTGCAGGAAGGGTGTGTGTTTGTGTGTGTGTTTGTGTGTGTGTCTGCTCGTCTCTGCTCTTTACTCAAACTAATCTATGAAGTCGGTTCATGAATCGTCACTTTAACTCTGATGTCCTGGCTGTGGATGTCACGTCACATCTTGTGTTGTGTTGAGGCATTTGAACTGTGTGCGAGCAAAATGTTGGACTTTTTTTCAGTGTGCTTAAATACATGCTTCACAAACTCCAGAGCAAATCAAACAAATGCAAAGTAAACTTCAAGTCCTAATTCACTTATGATTAGTGATGATGTTTATTGTAACACTATAAAGTGAGGCCATGTAGCATGCCACCGCTGCAAAATGAACGTATCAGAAACCCGACAGTTTGTGAATGCACGCAAGGGAAAGTATTAACCGAATTAACTGACATGAGCAAAATGAAATCGCCATTAATGTTATAAATGTTGGTTTCAATACATTTTCTGTTAACTGCCCTAATGTGAATATGCAAAATGTGTAGGCTAGGGACTAGATTTGGGGGTTGAAAGCCTTTTGGTTTCCAATGCTAATTTTACCGATTATGTTAGAGCAGGCTTTGGTTTCCCGCAGGTCCATGTGGAGAACAAAAGATGCATTCATATGGAGATATTCGTTCATAGAGTTTAGCAAAATGTCATCTGGACTCTAAAACACCTTCAAAAAGTATTGCAAAGAATGAAAAAAAACTCATTAGCTTATCATCGGTGTGCGGCAAACGAAAGATGGAGTCTTGGCCCGGATGTCGACACTGTAAGTCCCAAAATATTGGCCTCTGCCACCAGAGGATTATTCGCCATCAGATGACAGTCAATGGGCTACGAAATGGAGAGCTGTTGGACTGTTTATACTTTTAAAACTAGAATGGCTAAGCTCACGATACATCGAGCTGTTGTTGACTCCCACATCACAGCAGTCATCTCATAGAAAGCCTGTTTTAAAAAAAAACATTGCTTAACTAAGCCTTGAAATCAGCATTTAGAAGTGATTTCCACAAACAGGGTGAGGAACAGGTGAAAAGATTAAAATGAATACACAGCCTTGGTTAAAACAGCATTGTGGGTAATCCAGCATCTCTACCCACATGCTAGCAGCAGCATGGCAAATCTTTAATCATTACTTTTCAAGATGACATTTTTGACAATTTCTTTTGAGAAGTAAGCAGTTAGAAATGAATGCTGATTTTGCATGACTAAAAAGGGATATTGGTTTTTGCACCAGCAGAAACCATTTAAATGAAATGTAGGTTTGAGGTGATCTGCATGAAATGACAGATACATGAAGCAGTCAATCAAAAATAACATCACCCACACACAAATTCAAATATGTAAGCATATTCCAATCTTGGCCTTGTGCATAAATTGTTTACATAATTTGGCAGAGTTATGCCTTTTCTTTAAGGAACTGTACCATCACTGCCTAAGACTCTCATTGTTCTGGTTGGGTACAGTATTCTTTTCTCTTCCTTCCTCAAATGTGGAGGCAGCTATCTGAAGCGTCCACACCGGTGGATTATCCCACTAACCACCAATCCTTTTGCAACAGTTGAGAGGATGAGAGCGCCTGTTGGATCCCCTCCAGGGCCTGCTGGTGCCTCTTCTTCTACTCCCCTTCCAGAGCAGCTCCAGGCCGGGGCCCGAATCCCACATCTCATCATCCACTCTGTGCCATCTCTCGGTCCAGGCCACACCCCAGCAGCGACTGGCACAGGCAGAGTTCTGAAGCCTTCTGAAAGCTGAAGGGGAGCAACTGCAGGCCCAGATGGTTTTCTTTTATATTGGTTTGTCCGTCTGTCCGTCAGTGGCCAAATCTAGTTTCTTTACATCTGTTTCCTGCTCTGAACATTAGCTTGCACCTGTTGGGACGATACAGGTGGCAATAAAACCTGCTTTAAATTACAGAAGAGAGGGGTGTGAGCATGCATGCCACACAGAGTTATGTAAAGACACCAGCGCCACCATCATTATCACATGTGCATACTGTATATGCAAATACAAACATATATGCATGTTTAACCATAAAGAAACACCTCCTGCCAAGATAGCGCAAAACACTCCCCCGCACATCCTGTAGACAGATCGTACACACTTACTGTAGCTGGTCTCTCACACAGTCCAGCCCACACATGTACAAAGTGATCCTCAACACGCACATCTGAGCTCTGTGAGGCCCGTCTCCGTTCACTTGATTAGAAGTGGGCCCCCGGAACGTTCAACGCACACATGCTAATGCCTAAATACAACAAAGCCAATGATGAGGAGATGGTGTTCTGTTGGAGCCAGAGAGCATGTGCAATCAGTCTTCAGGGCTTTACGTTTAAACAATGCCCAATCAGACAAAACAAGTGAGAGGGACATGGTGAGAAAATAGATGGATTGGTAGAGTGAAGGAGAGTGAAAGTTTGTGTGTAAGCAGAATCCACGCTTACCAACATCCACTCTCAGATGCGCCTGAAGTCCACTTTTCACTAGCTGTCGAAACATAATGAGGGTAATAAGTGGACACGGGAGACATCTCTGGAAGTGATTCTGTAGATAACTGTGAAAATATCTCTAGGAGTACAATTACACTTTAAAAACTCGGTACTTGGTTTTTGTTACAACACCAGACTGTCAAATCAATTCTTGGTAACAACCTATAGCATAGAGGATAATAAAAAGCATCAGAAAATAAAATCTGAATATTTTAATAAACAAGATAATGCAGGTGTTATGTTTTCTAAACTCATTTAAAGGTGATTTATATGCACTTTCAAAGGCGAGACCTTAATGCCTCCACCAGTCACAGTGGGAACGGACAGATTGGCTTCTAATGGCTATCCGATACTATGCAGCAGTGTACCTATGTGTTGTTTAATAAGGTGAGCTGACCTTTCATCATGGTTATAAATCAATGACATTCTCCCACACTGAAGCACTGCATGCAAATGCATAATATTATCTTCCTACACTTGCACACACACGCACATACACACACACACAGCAAAGGAAATGTGTTCACAGGAAGTCAGAGATTAATACACACGTTTCAAAGCACCACACTCGCACATGTGCACCTTGTCTTTCATATACACAGTCTCAGAAACAACCTTCAACCCCAGTATTCATGATGAAATGAAATAAATTAATCTCCTGTTGCCACTGTACAGTTTTGGATAAAAAGACCTTGGAAATGACTGTGGTAAGTGGTGAGGGGTGAAGCAGAAATAGATGAAGTAAGATTGTGTTTGATTGCAGGTAAATGGTGGATGTTTGTGTTAAGGGCTTTTGATGTAGCTGTTGAAAGGACCTGCTGGCCTTTCATTCTGTGATTACTATCCTTCTGCCAGGGCATAATGGCTGAGGTGCAGCTCTGTAATGAAGGCATTACCAATGGCAGAATAGAGCAACAACTGTAATATCCAGATTCCACTCATTTACCTCCCAAATAATACTTCACCTCAGCCCACAGCAGTGGAAATAACAGCAAAACCACGGCTAATGCCATCTCGTCTGTCAGAGAAAACAATATAAAAACAATGTATTTCTTATTACTCTGTTTCGCTCCCGCTCTCTTTCTCTCTGCTTGATCACTATAAGTACAGCCCTAAAGCAGAACAGAGTGCCTCCATTGCCTTCATAAAGTGGCAAGGTTTTTTTCCCCTCCTGTTGCTGTTCATTCTCCAAATCGCAATTTATTTTTGCATCAGCAACACAAAAGGAAAAGCGATAAACACTCACAGTGTACCGAGACATACCCTCTCCACATGGGCCCGGCCACAGGCCCAGATAGAAACATAGGTCCATGCACCGCTGTGCGTGTGTGAGTGAAGGGGTGGGTGCTGGGTAAGTGGTGGGTGGTGGGGGTATTTGGGATCCATTCCCTGCCTCTCTAATAAGCCACCGGCTTGATGCCACTGCTCTCCTGCATGGGAGGAGATAAGAACTGGCAGAGCAGTGGTGCGGGCTCCCATTGAAAGCCAGTGTGCTGCTAAGCCCCCTCACAGCCCCCAGCAGAACCTCCAAATGCACACACCACCACACACGTGCACCTACACACGCACCTACAGACACGGGCTACAAAGGCAGCCCCCAATGAGGTAATGTTGTGATTACAGATGCAAGAGCGCAGACGGTGCATTGGGAATATGAGGTGGAAGGAGAGAGCGGGAGAGAAAGGAGAGGGAGAAAATAACAAGTATTAACTCCACTGAGACAGCATTAAAAAAGCACAATGCTCTGCTTGTTGTTCAAAAAGAGTGAGACTACTGAACTGAGGAATCTCCACTTCTTTTTTCTGCCTTTAAAAAATTACCACACCAGCAAGACTCATCCCACCCTCATTTATTATCTTTCCTTTTTCATGAAATTCTTTTTTTTTTACATGCTTCAGCAACAGTAACAATTACCTTATTGAAGAGGAGAAACGGTTTGAAAATGTGGGGGGCTAAGGGGATGTCGTTTGCATATCAAACCTTGTTTTTCAGGTCACGAGGGAGTTGAGTTCTCTTCTTTAACCAGTCGAGATTAACCCCATGCAAATGAAGCAGATGCCGAACTCCAATAAATCAGCACTTAAGAGAGCCTGCATCTGCGGAGGACATTGTTATGAAGGCCAATCCACACCTTACCCCAACCGGTCTGCAGTAATTGCGAAACTGTTGCTTATCCATCTGTGGAGTCCTTTGTAAAGGGAAGAGAGGATTCAGCTGTTGTATTGGAGGAACTCTGAAGTGCTATTTCGCTATTGTCGGGAATTCTATCACCTCGTTAGCACATTAACCAGAGAGTGACCATCAGCTGTCAGCCGTAAACATCGGCTGCCTCCCCTCATTCTACTCTCTTTTCTCGCGGTGGCTGTTTTCATTTGCATTTTTTTTTCTTGGTTACAAATTAACAATCAAACTTCCTAAATAGCTAACGGTGGTTTGGTTGCCTGTTGTTGTGAAAAGTCTAAATGTGCTTCCTGAGTGGACATTTTAAGTCCACAGAAGACAAAGAAGAAAAAGCTGAGTATCTGTTTTTGTGCACAGGGTCTTTTTAAGATTTTTGGAAAGTAAATAGGATTTTTTTCAAAGTTATTTCACAAAAGTGAGATGTGCTGCAGCAGAATGATAATCATCAATTGTGACTGAGCATGGCAGCAAAGATTATGCTGATGAAGAACAGTTAGAGAATTTGCAACAAGAGCGAGTACAGGGACGTGTTCCCACACTTAGTTGAGCTAACAGCACTGTAGTACCACTGATAGAGAGAAAATTGGCACAGAGGAGAAGTAAATATACTCGTTGCTGTGCCTCGACTGGTTCTAGTCATGGTGGAGCAGATCTGGGCAGCTTCCAAACTACAGTAGTAATATGCCAGTGTTATGTTCCTCCAAATGGGCAGGCTGTAAAAGAATCCAGAGAAACTGATTGATTTTAAATGTGAGGCACTTCTAAATGCTAGTTGCATTGCAGAAGAAGCTGCATAGCTGAAAGATAAAACTGTGATCATTCTTAATATGTGAATATAATGTGTATTGAACTGCAAAGTACGACGTTTTCAACTGATCTAATTATTACTTTGGCCTGGTTCTTTGCCTATACATTAAACAAGATTTGTATCAATACAAAGTTATATGTTGAATTGAATTAAGAAATTTGGATTCTCAAATAAAGATTTTACAATAAAAGTGAATTTGCTCCCTTGACATTTGTTAACATAATGTCTACAGAGCAGCTAAAGCTACAATGTTTATTTATGTATTCATTCATTTAGCCTGCTGCTCTGTGGCAAGTCATTCAATCTACTGTATCCTGTTTTGCTGTTTTTTGTCAGTTGGCTCTCACTCCCTCTGCCAGAAACCAAAGAGAAATCCCTCCTCATGCTGTCCAGTGCCCACCAACATCCAGTGTTTAGAAAAGCAAATCAGAGTAAGACCATAGAAGACAACATAATACACATTTGCTTTCATGTAATTGTCTTAATTTTTGGCTTTAGCAGGAACAAGTGAGGGGTGTAATTTTCATTTTGAGAGAGAGAGCATCAAGTAAAACATAAACAAATGTCTCATGCTGAGAGGAGAAGCTTATAGATGCATAGTGGGAATATAGTTCTGCAAGTACGTCTCATGTTAAACTCAAAGACTGTCGCAGATCAACAGAAATACTGCTGTTTGCACTGGTGTATTTACTAACTTACTAACATGTGTTAGCCTGTACATCCTGCGCCAGTGTATTTGGCAGTACACAGTTTTTAAGGGCCATACTGACAGTCTAAAGCAGGGAAAATCCCCCTCAGGAATTCCCCTAATACCAGAACCTCTGAGAGGGCTGAAAGAGGGGAAGAGCAAAACTGAATGATTGTAAGGAGAGTAAAAACTGCAGGATTGAGGTGGAAAGTGAGCAGCCTGGAGGAAACCATACAGGGAAATGTATACGAGCAAGAAGACGCAGGGGAAAAACATAAGAGATTTTGAGGATTTAGAAACTAAACCTAGCTGTCAATATTATCAGGTCTCCAGACCAACCTGAGCATGAGTCCGTGGACAGAGCCGTCTGTCAGCTGGAAAGTAAAAGGCTGCAAGAAATTTAGGCAAGAAAAAACTTGGCTGTATCATTTCTTTAGATGTGGAAAAAATCCCTGTGTAGCAGGAGAGGGGTAAATTCTTACACTGCTGCCTGTAAACATTAACTTCACAGGGTCTCTTCGGCTCTTTGTGACTCAGGCTCCGTGACCAAACTGACTTATTGAGTAAAAAAAGGAAAAGACATAGTTAACTAAAAGCTAACGGATAAAACAGTTCTAATGTAAAAAAAAAAAAAAAAAAAAAAAAAAGGGACCCTAATGATTCAAGAGTGTCATTTCATATGGCTTTTTAATTGAGTGTCATTACATCCAGAAACCCCGTCACAAAAATTGAACATTACAGCATATGGGACCATCAACTAAACCATATGAATAATGTTTAGTTTTCTTTAAAGCCACGTTGATAAGCGTCACCACTAATTATACTGAACATCAGCTAAACCCAGGTTGAATCACACTTTTGGCTCATCTTATAGCAAGGTCAACAAGTGATGTCTCGCAGTGATGCATGGCTCCGCTATTGTCAGATGGATTTATTCAGCCGACTAACTTTCTTTTTTGGCACTAAAGCAAAAAGTTTACAAAAAATTTGAGAACCACTTTTTGTAGCACATACTTTTGGATGTGTTGACAGTGAAGTCTGTTACGCCTCATGCTCCTATGTGAAATTGTGTGTGGGTCCCGCTTCTGTGCCCATGTTTGTCTGTGTTCTTGTGCATGTTGAGGGTGTGAAGATGAGCTCCCATTGCTGCTGCCCTCTCTGTTGTGTGTGGCAGAGCTCAGCCAAGCCAGCCTCAATCCTGGCACAGGCCGCTGCCAGCGAGAATAACAGGATTGAGCCACCTCCCTCTGCAGCTGTCAAGCTCTCTGAAAAGTGGTCCCAGAAAAGCTTCAGAAAGGCCCCGCAACACTTGTGGACTGTACACCGCTATGGCCCCATGGCTGCAGTTACACAAGCACAAATAAATAAGGACACAATGTTACAGAGATGCAAAGCAGACCACATAAATTACATGGAGGCAAATCTCTCCCTTGCATAAGATGCTTATGGTAGACTCGTAATAATGTGTTTAAATGCACCCAATCCTCTCATTCATTAGGTGTGTGTCAGCATGCACAATGTTAGCCTCCATGCAATGTGTGACACAAACAGGTTTGTACACCAGTAGCCTATACTTATATAAATCTTCATTCTCTTATTCAAAGCTTTTGAATTTTGACTCTGGATTTTCCAAATATAACTGCTAGAGATACAACTTTGAATTCACCAATACGTTACCTACATCACCTTTAATTTAATATGCAATTCTCTTTCTTTAGCTATGTTACTATCTCATTATGATCTCATCCCATGCACTTGTATTGTCTTTAAAATATCGGCCAAAATTGTAATCACTAAATACTATAAATATTTATACAATGAAAAACGATAAAAGGACTAGGGCACGTGAAAAAACAACTCACATAAAGAGGAAAAATGCATGTATAGTTCTTTGTTAAGAGTATTGCCAAAGTGGCTGTATGTGTACGTTCAATAGTCAACAAAGTGACTTGTGTGCGTCTCTTCAAATGGGAAACTCCAGATTGCGTTCATGGCAGCGAAGGAGATAAGAGGGGAGGATCACAAGAACTGTGACTGTCTCTAGTGCTCTTTTTCATCGAAGTTTCCGATGGAGATCGCTGAGAGGGAAGACGATGTTAGGGAAGTTGAAGTGAGCCTGTGAAGCTCTCTCCTTTTCATTAACACACTTTCAGAGACGTTTCCACATCAAACCTTTTGCTGACTGCAACCACTGCTCTGCAACTGTGAATGAAAGATGGTAAACATGACGACTGGATGGCAGGAGTCTCCCTTTCAGTACAGCAACAAAGCAAAATACGGCTCACACGGATGTAGCTCCGGTTATACGAGTTTGTTGCTTGTAAAAAAGAATATTAACACAATTACTGAGGCCATAATTAAGGAACGCTACACCCTGAGCATGTGCGGTACATCAATACTGCTGTGACGGTGCTCGAGTGGATGACATTTCACACTGCAAAGTATATAAAAACATAATGTAAGAGAGATAAAATATGAAATTGCCCCAGAATTCATTGCTCATGTCAATGGCGTTCACTACAATTTGCATCACTACATTGTTGTAATAAATAATAATACATTTAATTTGTTTAGTGCTTTTCAAGAAACTCAAAGACGCATTGTATTGAATTTAAACGAAAGCTACACTAAAGATTTAAAAAAAGCATGAAACACAACATGATTAAAACATGAAAAGCAGTTTTGTTTATCTTCATTCATCACTGGTGTGTACAGAGTAAATAATATTATGCTGTACTATTTGACATCTCTCATAACTCCTGCGCTCCCTTTAAATAATTCAGTATTTTATAAGTGTGGCTTGAAATCAGACTTTTTATAACGTAGTATTTCTAACTGTTCAGAAGTCCACAGGAAACACATCTTATATAATCATTCAGTCCTTCCGTACTCGTGTTAACAAAAACTTCTCTCCCGCTGACCAGCCTGCACAGAGCAAATGTGAAGTCAATGACTCATCAATTTCGGCGAGACAAAAAGACAGAGAGAGCGATCAGGGGGGCGGGCGGCTCACACACACCTCGGGGCCCCATCTTGTGTCAAGGCACCCGTCACTTTGCCAGCTATTTCCTGCTGCAGTGTACACACACTTAATGCCCCCAACTCCCGTCCCTCCAATCCTCCCTGCGTCCCGCCTTCATGGGGCCCCTTGGCCGTCATGCATATCAATGCTTTATGAGCAATGGAGGGGAGGGAACAAGGGATTGGGAGGAGAGGTACAGAGGCAGAGAAAGCATAGAAGGAGGATTGGGCAGTGCAGCGAGGCCTGGGCAACAGTCAGAATCAATCTGGTCTGTAGGATTACTGCTCCACTGAGTTGTGATCAATAGATCCTGAACACTATCCCCTGCTAGCAGGGCTGACAGGGTAAATGAGGGTCCGAAAACTGCGCCCCACCCACCTCCCTCATCTCATCCCAATTCTCTCTCTACTCTCCATTGCACTCTCACTCCCACCTCTCAGTCACCGCCCTTCCTTTGGTAAATCCAGAGGAAGGAAAAGATGCCGTTTGTGTTGATAGTGAAGAAGGCAAAGACTCATTCTCGGTCCAGTGGTTTTTAACAATGCCAGTGTAGTGTTGCATATTCAGCAGAGAGGAACATCTACCCTCTGCTGTGGGGCTTTTGTACCTCTGGGTGCACTGCTCTGTTGTTTTAGAGAGATGGAGAAACTTTTTGGTTCAAGATGCGAAAAAGAAAAGACCTGTTTGGTCTTTTAGATCAGATCCTTAAAGTTGTGTTGCACACCACACTACTGAACACAACAGGATCTTCACAGACGGATTAAAAATGTTAAAACAAAGAGAACAGACAAAGAGAAGATACTGGTTATTTCTTTGAGTCAATTCTGAGGTAGAGGAAACTTTGTTGCTTGAGATTCTGAGGATTTTATTTCGCAAAGACAGAGAAGAGCCTCATGATATTCAAATGATACAGGCACCCGATGTGATGAACAAAGTGCTCAGCTGACTGACAGGAAGGTTTCAGGTCCTGACACCAATCTCCTCACATGTCAGTGATGATGACTTTAAATTTAGTAAAGTGAGATAACCCCTCCTCCTCGCTCCCCTTCTTTTTCCACTGATTGCATACGGCATACTGTATATTTCCCTGTGCGACCAGCAGATGGCAGTCCTGTTATCCTGATCTAGCGTCATGAGGCTGCGCGCCTGCAGGCTGAGTTTCGGACTGTTCAGGGTTTAACTATGTGTAAAAGTACCCCAGTTCTCCAATGCCTGGCGGCTGAGGGAGAGGCAGGAAAAAAACGAAAGAGGCAGCCCAAATAACAGGTTCCCTGGCCCTGAGCCAACAAACTCACAAATTCTCACACATGCAGCAACATAACAATAAAGCGCACCCTTCCTCTGTTAATAGGCAATCTGTGTTGCCATGAACATTTAGGCTAATAACTGTTACTGCTGTGTAAATGATGTCATAGGCCTGTCATTGTCTGTAAATTATGTGGCTGCGCTTGACAAACCGTTTTGTCAGTTATCCACCTTTTTCACAGTGTGACCGAGTCGTCCGCCATCCACACTCATAAAACAAGTTAAATACTTTGCACATCAAGTAAGTGCACTTTTTTTTATTATTGTTTGTAATGAAGCGTTTTTCACGAGCGAGAGGAAAGAAAAAATGTCACTAAAACTTTGTGTGTGACAGCAAACGCTCATATACTACGAGCCATTAATAAGTAGAGACTTTTCAGTGAGAGACACAGCAGCACACTGACCCAGCTCCAGACGACATGAGGTATAGAAGAGCAGGAAAAAAAGGAAGCCATAACTTCATTACTGTAGTAATGAGTGGAGAGTAGGACTTATGTGGAAGCAGTGACCCTGGCCGCGTAGCTTACCTGCAAACTCGTAGCACTAATACCTCTGGTCAGGTAATTAGTTCTGCATTAATACACAGAGAAGATCTGATCTCCCCAATTAGGGAACGGCAATGGAATGACTCACAGGGACTCTGCTGTCAATTTTATACCACGAACCCTGAATCGCCTGAGTGGACTTGATCTGAACTTACACTCACGCATCCCAGTTCAGTCTGTGTCCACATTTTGAGTCCAGTTTGTTGCACACGACAGTCTGTACGATATTTTGTTTTAAAGTCACATGGACCACAAAGACAACGAGAATGGAATAACCAAAGAGATGGACGACATCTTGCTCCCCAAGAGTGAAGCCGGAGCGTCTTGATCACCCCCTGGTGGCTGGCTACAGTGTAGGTCATAAACCTCCTCCATGTTAGTGGATTGGACATGGACCAAACTAAAAAGTCAAAATACACTTCCGAATTGTTTTTTTTCTCAAAGATCGTTTCTGTTATTCTAGGTGGTTCCTGTCACACTAATATAAGTTCAAGTGCTTTTTCAGGTAAGTTATAAAAAATGTTACGCTTTAAAAACAGGATGAAATGTCACAGTTGACACATCGTCTATCTTTATGTCAGTGGGAGTAACACAAACAGTAGTAGCAAGCGATCTAGATAATGAACTAATCAAACCTATATATTTTATTGCAGATATCATTTTGGCATCAGCATTTCCTCACTGCTGGGTCTCAACCAAACCAAACATATCCTTGTCAAGTTCCTCTAGAAAACGGTTCACTCTGTAAAAAGCAATTACCCATCCCATGCCAGTGCACCTCAGGGGTCAGCACTGGAGTGTGAAAATGGCCACACAGCTCTTCCACACGTAAGCAACACAGCAACAGAGCAGGATGGAGGAGAATAAAGAATCAATGAAAATACTGTAATTGCAGGGAGTTAAAATTAGTCTTTTTTACTTTTTACACAAGCAACCCATTGTTTCTCTACAGGTGTTGTCATAACCCTAGTCCCCCTGAATACATTTTACTCAATCAGCAGTTTACTATTGTGTGTGTGTGTGTGTGTGTGTGTGTGTGTGTGTGTGTGTGTGGGGGGGGGGGGGGGGGGGGGGGGGGGGGGGAAGAGATAAGGTTTGAAGAGTTACCTAATTTGTGTGTGAGAAGTGCAGAGTTGAGAAGCTGCCAAATATGATCCACATTTTCATTCACTGGGCTTTAAAATACATGAAAGCAGAGACACATGGTAAGAAAGAGTAGAATGTTGCTGGTTTACATTAAACATTTATTTATGTATTTTGTGTCTTTTTCAGCTTTTGACTAGACTCTGGATTTGTCTCGTCAATGACATGTACACTTAAGCGCTTGTGGGCAAAAGCAAGAAACTTAGCCAGAAATAGCTAATGAGTGCTCGGGTACCATTAGCCCAGCCATGATTGTAATACATGCATTATTCACTCGCAACAACACCGCAACTTTAACAGCAAACTACTTGATACCGCACCAACACAAGCACATGACTCATGCTGCGTTACAGGTTTAATATACAGGATGAGAGTCTCCAAAGAAGGTGCGCAATTACGCAGCATGCTACCTTCAATAAAGAAAGAGATGTAATGGCAATATGCTAATCAAATTGTTCATCTGCGTCTGCTCCTTCACTGCGTTCCCTCTTGTCTGGATGGTTTTCACACATAGTCATGCCATATAGTTGCTGCGGTACAGGAGATAGGTAAGATCTAAGGAGGCTTGATTGGAACATAGTGTATTGTACCCATGGGACCCTGCAGGAAACATCTATAATGTGCAACAGCCAGGGCAGCAGGCATGTGTCCCAGGCTTCATATTTACGGCTATAGCATAGAAATGCATGGTCCGGCTTGGCATAACGCAGAACACTTTGGCACGGACTTACTCGCTGATGCTCACACATACACACGCTTGGCAGTTTGCTAGCACACAACACTTGCACAGGGTCCTCCCCGAGACCACACAGCCTCCATACGGAGATCCCTTTCATCTCCTCCTATTGACTACTGTTATATCCTGTGGCTTGATTGGACCACACCAGACAAGGTCTCACTTCGCCTCCCCTACTCATTCGCACCCTCACTCCCTCCCTCACTCGTCCACCTCGTCCCTCCTCCCCTCCCCCCACCAACACCCTTATCGTGTTTGCCTTTCATTAGCTTTCATCTCTCCAGCTTATTGAACTCCACCACTGGCATCAGAGTGCGGTGCTTTGATGGTGCTGCCGCTCCTCAACATAAATCCATATTTACTCCCTTTACATATCTCCATGCTAACAAATGGCTCGCACTGTCTGCCATTCTCAGGGCATAATAGGACATATAGTCTGAGCACATTGTTCACAGGGCCCCACGGTGTCGAGGGTGCACTGCGGGAAACACCTGAATTGCACTCGCACACAGTAAGTTAGTTTTTTCTTTTATGCACCTGCCCACGGGAGAGTGTGTTTATATGTCTGACTTCCCTTGCTATGATTTAAACCAGAGGAAAGAGAGGGAACCAGAGAAATGTATAGGCCAGTGGGCAGGTATTTTAAGGAAAGCTCAATGGGGAAACTCCACATATATTGATACACATAAATAGATTTACTCATTCTGTTTGCTTTGAAGTTGTGCCTTCATCCCTCATCAAGATGCATCTCACACACACACACGCACACAGACACACACACACACACACACTCACACACACACACACAGGGACATTACATAGACTTACATTCATTTCATTTGCGTTTTTTCCCCAGCTTTTGCTTACATTCCCAATTGGACAAGCCGTCTCTGATTAACTGGCCTTTAATCTGAAATTTGTCCCTAAA
This sequence comes from Paralichthys olivaceus, assembly GCF_024713975.1. NCBI lineage: Eukaryota > Metazoa > Chordata > Actinopteri > Pleuronectiformes > Paralichthyidae > Paralichthys > Paralichthys olivaceus. Next base: position 13,607,823 of record NC_091104.1, on the reverse strand, counting down.
CATAGCCTATGGCAGCCACACACACACACACACACACACACACACACACACACACACACACACACACACACACACACACAAACACACACCTGCATGTGTCCTGTGGGGATGTGTGTTAGCAGGTGCTGCACTGTCCCTTCATAATAGATGCTCAAGCACAAGTATCTAATTCTACAGCATAAAGTGCCGACCACTTACACTCAGGTGCTGGGTTTCATATAAGCCTATGTGCAAAATCATTCAGTTATTCCCTATTATTTACTGAGGACTATACAGTGTGTCAGATGGCAAAATAATCCTAACAAAAAAGCCTGTTTTCACAAGTTTAACACCATGGGGTGTCTGTAAAGTCAAACTCACACTGTGAAACACACTGTGAAACACACTGTGAAATGGTCACTGTGGTTTGTTTTGTGGGCAGGAATACATTTGGCTGATTCTGGCTGCATGTGCACATTAGAGACAATGTGTGATTTGTTATTTTACAAGAAATTGCTGTATCTTGCAGTTTATTCGCATTACAGTAATCATTATACCTTTGCAGGTTTTTGTCTCCTTTCCTTCTTTATCAATTTCTTACAATTTCACTTTGGAAACACATTTTATGTGATTTAGTGCCCATTTATCATAGACCCTGTTTAGAATTTGTATTATCATCTGTCCTAAGTGATCTGATCAAAAATGGTTAGCACCAAGTACAGGTGTGAACGCACCCGAAAATGTACTGAGATCCGATTGCTCAGACCACATTCAATTCTGCGTCATATTAAGACCTACTCAGCTGACATCCTCTGACCCACTTCACAATGAACCACAAGTATTTTTGTGTTTCTTTGTGACCAAATGTTGATTTTTTTGTGGCCACAATATCAACGCTGACGATCTCATGGTAATTTCTATCTTATCACATAGTAGAGTTGAGTGAAGAGCATTGATTCACCCAGTCTCTCCTGACTCCACTCTCTCTGTATCCCTCTCATGCACACAAACATATTCACAACAGACACATCTATATAGACTCAGACTTGGTAAAAACAACATCATTTAGTTTTCTTGAACAGAAATGACATACTACATGTGTATTTGCATATAGGACGGGGACATGATCCAATCACAAGGGATCAGAGCAGACTCATGAGCTGTCGACTTTAGGTGGGATCTCTCAGGACTAATGTCAATCTGTCTAAACAGGGCCTTTCATTACTTTTACATTGCAATCTGCTATATTATATATAAAGGTACAAAAAAGAGACATTGGACTATGTTGAATAAAACTATTGCACGCTTGTTAACAACAAGTACAACCAGTGAATTAAACATTTTTGTAAAGTAAAGTTTTGATTCTTACATATGCGTGTATATTAGGAATGACTATAATTGTGTTTGTATTATATAAATGTAAAATAAAACATGTTGAATTTTCAAACTGCTGCCTTACTCCCCCTTTCATAATTTCTCACCTCTATATATTTTTTTCTGTTCAAGTACATAAATAATGCACAACATGGACAACGTGTTTTGTTGTGCTGAATGAACACTGTCTATGGTGCACATAGGTTATATAGGAAATATTGGCTCAGTATTACATCACACCCTGAAACATGGCAAGGCCTGGCACATTTACTTTAACAAGCTTTTCACCATCAGTATCTTGTCAGTAACTTGGGGAAAAAGTGAACCAAAATAGGCTTCTCGAGGACCCTGTGGCATTAATTGTTTTGCTTTGTGTGTCAAACCAGTCCACAACAGAAGACCTCCACAAAATCAGTGCTTTTTAGACATGATTAAAAATATTCACCACAAAGTCAGAACAAAAGTCTAATGTTAAAATGAATAACTTGCAATGCAAATTAGGTAAAATGATGGGGGCCTTTTATTTGAAGTTGAACCTTTTGTTGTCAGCTCCAACTGTACTCTCTGTTTTTAAACCCAGCAAGGGACCTTTTACACATTTCAATGGGGAATTTGGCTTTGAATAATTCAACAGACTAATCCACCATCGCTGGTGCTTTGGTCTGTGTGGGCCTGCTGTTCAGAGCTACAGCCAGTCCTTAGTCGATATACAAAGACTGAGATGAAGAAAGAAAGACACACAGACACAGACACAGACAGAGACCGACAGAGGGAAGGGTTAAGAAAAAAAGGTAAGGATGGGACAGGGGGGGTACTTAATGTTAATTACAGTGTGATTAATCCTAGAAGCTAACAGTGATGTCATGGGGCACAGTAGCTAATGCTATAAAACAACACCAGAAATTAGAGAAAAATGACATGCTCCTTGTATTTTAAACAGGGGTAAACAGATACAGTATATATGTGTCAATTGTGTGTGTTTATGTATGAGCACACATATAAATACATACACACAAATATATAGATGATGTGTAAGCACTAAACTAACCCACAAATTACAAGGTGTTTACACAAGAAATAAAAAGTGTAATGTGAATGTGGTCATACTTCAGACCATAAGGATGTATGGTTTCCATTAGTCTAATAAAGTAATTAAATCATAGTGACACTGTATAAATGGGCCTCTCATTGGCTTGTTGTCTGCTGTGTTGTTCTCCATTGCTTCATCGTCTTATTTCCACGTGTTTACATTCTTTTCATTTGATCCTTTATTGTGAAGCACTCATTCTGTTACGATATGGGTGCTATAAACTACATGACTTCTGATTACCACTCAGATGTGTGATATGTGTTCTGGTGACGGTTTACAGGTGCATGTGTAATGAATTAATGTCAGTGCTAAAAATGATCACTGGTCTATGTTGTTGTGCGTCACAGGGGCTGCTTGAGTGCTGTTGGAGAACCTTTGCAATGTGACACAGACAGACATTGAGATTTCTTCACTGCTGTCATTTTACTGCCAGATCTAAAAACGAGTGGAACAGAAGTACTTGTATTCAAACACTTGATTAAGGAAATGTCAGTGTCAATTTATGACAATCTGCAGGAGTGGAATCCAGCTTGTGCACATGTGCACCACTCACAATGGTTCTATTGTACACGCTGGACCGAAACTGAGTTTTATGAAATCTTGCCCCTGGTCTTTGAGCTTGAGGCCCTATCCCAAATAAAGTATAGAGTATGTGTGTGTGTGCGTGTGTGACAGATGTGGGTTAGGCTGAGCTGATTGTACTGCTATGGTCACCCGGTTCTAGGGTGAGGAGTGTTTCATGTTGTGTGGGGCTGTGACCTATGCCTTCAGGGGCCTGAGCTGAGGATGATTGAGCTTTGCAGGGTCTAAGCTGTAACCCTCTAGAAAACAAGTACACATACACACACATACAAACATACACATTTAAAAACACAAAACAGGAACAAACTGTCCTCAACAACAAAGCCCACTCAAGCCCACTCAACTATGCAAATATGACCATTTACTGTGTGACATGCACATGTCAGTGTTTTAGTCCATCACTGTGCATCATACATGAGCATGCTGCATCTAACATCTGCAACAACTGAACAGTGAAACACTCCCTTGTTTAAGCTGGGAGAGCGTGAGAGGGGGAGGAAGGATATAACAGCTCAAGTGTTTCTCGTTATAGTTAAAATTATGCAAAAGCACACTGAGGAGCATGGGAGATCAAAGATAAAGGCCATAGGGCATGCACATTAAGAGTTAGAACGGGAGCCCTTAGCTGTACACTGTTTAATTATTGAAACAAGAAACATCTTAGATATTTTAAAGTGCCTCTAATAATGTAGTTTGAAAAGAAACACCCCCGTGAAGACAAAAACTGGAGAGAAGACAAGAAAACACCTTTTAATTTGCTGAGTAGTGTGAGATAGTTTGTTCAGAGGATGAGTGTGTTGGCTTTTACAGTGCCAAGCTGTTGTCATTATTGCCCCAAAGTAAGCAAAAACTTTCTACAAATGAGGCCACATGAGCCAAATTTGTTATGTGAAAGAAAAAAAATCTCTATGGCCTTGAGTACAAAATTATTTAGAGGACAAAATTACTGGGTGTCATTATGATCTTCAACGCAACTTTCCATTGTCACCAAGTCCCTGTCATCATTGGTTTAAGAGTGGTTGATTGCAATATCAGTGTTTGAAATGATTAAAGTTTATATACACAAGATTTTAGAAATTAACATTACAGCCAACTACTACTTTCTATATAAAGAAAAGTATAAAGCTTCTCTTGTTTTGATCGCTGGTACAGCGATGCTAGTATGCTAGGGCATGCATGTCTGCATAAGTCTGTCCCTTTGGCCCTTCCCACATTTAGAAAGAGTCAGACAGTAAACGCCAGAATAGCAAAGCTAGATGGCAAATTTCAGTACGAAATGAAGAGCAGAGTCAATATTGTCCTGGCAATTGTGAGATCAAGAACATTGCGAGCTGCTGTAAGGCTCTAATCTGACTCAGCTTTTCTATTGCTCAGTGCTTGAGTAACTCGCTGGGTGCAAAATTTTAAGTTTTCATTGGTGACGAGCAAGAGTAGGAATGTGAACATTAGATAAACTGCTGTTACCGATATCATGAATTTGTTCAGTAAAGGTTGCCAGTGTTGTTTAGCTTACACTCAGTATTGCCATTGAGCATAAAACAGCAATGCTAACATGGGCGAAGAGTTGTGGCTGTATTTTATTTTATTTACTCTCACCAAAGGAATGTGGGAGGTGTGGCCGTATCGTGACCAGTGGTGTAGCTGACAAGGCATTTGTTTTGGTCTGAGATGTTGGTGCTCTAGTGTGACATCTAGTGGCAGAGAATATCACATATACCTTTAATCAACCTCACATTGATCCTCCAGTTCATGTTGATCACAGTTTCATCTGAGGTTGAAATATTCTTAATTTAATAGTCCAAGCTTTCCCAGTTGGTGTGGAAACATTTCAAAGTGCACACTGGGAGCTGCAAAACTCTTCAAATTCTTGTAAATGCCTCGGGGAGCATGTCCAGGGCACTGCTCTAAATATATGAAAGCATCCTTAAGTTCCATGATAGCCTCTCAGCAGTGGCAGGGTCACTTCTTGGTCCCTTGCTTTGAAAGAATTTCATGCATTTTGACCATTAGAGGAGAGACCGTTTGAGGGGCCAAACATTTCCGTGACTGAACGCAGAGGGAGGAAAAGGGGGCTGAGGGCCACATTAATCCATGTCAGTGCAGGGCCAAATTATTTATCACCTTGTGCAAACAAACGCAGTCCTGGACAGCCTGTCGGGAGGGGGAGGTGGGTGGTGTGTGAGGTCCATGAGGGCTGCCAGCGACGATGCAGCCTGACCTCCATCACTCTTCCTCTTATCTCTCCTCCTCGGCCCTCTCCTCATTACTCCTCAGACACAGGCAACAGGCCCTTAGTGACTATGCAAAGAGCTGTACATCGAGCAAAGGGAATAAGAGAGCTGTTGAAGAGGTCCCATGTCTTCATTTCAGAGTTCTGTTACATTTTTTCCCCAATAGATTTTCCCTCTTCTTTTCATTTGCCCCTGCGTCTGCGCTCAACCGATCAAGCCTGGTGCAGATCATGATCTCAGTGGAATCTGCAAATTTATGTACGAGAGGGCACTTATTTGTTTCTTTGTGTATTTATGCTTTGTGTTTGTGAGTTTATGAGTAGCGTGTGGAGAGAAGAGGGAGGGGGGGTGGACTGGGATTGCATCTGGACTCTGGGAAGCAGGCTGATCAGCCTCTCTCACCCACAGCATAGCCCGGGCAGCCTAGCAGTTTCAATCAATAAGCAGTCCCTGTGGCTGCCCCGAGCAAGCTGTTTGAAAAGTCAGAGTAGCATGAAATGGCCATTATTAAATTACTGGGACGGACACATTTAGAAGGCCATTGCATTAAGAGAGCAAGCTCTCCCAATTAGTGGATCAGCACATTAATAGCCCTGGATGAGAACACCATCTGATCAGAGATTAGACGCACACACAATCTATTGACCTATTTTACTGGGGCACTGATAGCTACATATAACATTGCTAAAGCATAACACTAACTCATGTCCTATAAGCAGAATTAATGCTTGAAGTGTATTTTATGTCTTCAGCCATGATTCATATTTGGACCAAAGCCCCATTATCTCACAGCGATTGTTCTCTGAACATTCTGCTGATTCAAACCCCAAGTAGTAAAGCTGTATTATACACAAAGAGGGATTGTTATGAGATCAACATTTTCCCTCTGTCTCATAATACTCAAGAGTGTTTTCCTCACAGGGAAAATAAGAGCTGCTTTATTTCCTTGGGTGATGTGCAAAGCCCATAGCATTTGTTTAAAATGAGATTGAAAAGAGACACTGTTGTTTTTTATTGTGACTCATTGAGTAATGGAGTCACTCCAAGATCAGTGACCTGCTTTTTAAAGGAATATATCAAAAAGTTTAGCCAATCTCAAATGATAACACGGAGAAAACAACATGAAGAAATTGAATTGCAATATGTGCTTATTTCTAGAACTGGAGGAGGATCTCTATTTTTCCATGATCTACATATACCAACACACCTCCAAGTCGATTCAGCCCCCCCCCCCCCCCCTCAGACGTGTGCATTTTATACAAGCTTCCCTCGGTTTGGCACATCATTGGGTCTTCAGAGCTCTGGGCATATTTTTAGTGCTTCTGTGAGTGATGTTTTTAATATGAATTATTCACCCCAGAGAAACACGGCTTTGGATGCTAGCCCTTGTTTTTAAAGAGCACCTTGTTTGCTCCTAATTTTACAGCCGGTCGGGCAGAAGTACAGCGGCTAACCTGCGGGTCAGGCTGACAGCTGGGAATTGCCATTTCCTCCTGCACTTTTCGCTGCAGTTGCAGCGCCTGTGAGCACACACATAGAGGCTGAGCACATGTGGGCAGAGGTTATGGTGTACCTGAACTGCAGGGATGCCAGGATCATTATTTCACACTCATTTCAGGGTTGTATCCACCTTCAACCTGCTCTTTCACAACACCACCATCACATATCACTATCAACCACATAACCCCTTCCTACCTTTACGCTGTGTACTTTTGCTTTCTTGCTCACCCCTGAGGCAGGAATCTTTCCAACAGGCCATGGTTACTGTGTGCTTGTATTGATTACACACTATTCACCCACACAGACACAGGCGCAGCTTCCACTTTCACTTGTTAACCTTTGACCTTTTGGTATGTGGACTACTCAGTATATCAGAGTTGTAGCGAGACAGAAAGTAATATACTGTAGTCTCTTATGCAGTTTTTTTGGAGGGGGAAGCAGGAAGTTAAATTTGCTTAATGGGTGTTTGACATGATGTTCAGTATTTAGTAATCTTGCTGGTGGATGTGAACATAATGTTTTGACAGTTAATACATCCCACAAAGGTTTTTATGCTGCATTATTTATTTGTTAATGCATTTTTTCCGAGTGTATCTGAATCCAGGCAGCCTGTACAGTTTAAAAACAACTCTGTAAAGCATCACAGGCCCCAAGAGGACAGTAGTGTTTTGAATGAAAGAATCTTGCTTCTCAGTGTTTTCCTCAAAACTCTGAATGCTTGTATTTCCAGTCAGCGAATTTGGCCAGGCAGAAATTTATCTGCAAAGTGATGAAATATTGAGACTGTTTTGATTATGAACTCACCCTTACCTCGCTTACCTCCTGTGACTTGGCTGAGATATTGATGAGGTGAGATCCTTTTTATTCACATTTTGCTTGTCTGCCATATTTCTGGTTTTCAGCAAAGAAATTGGATGTTATTTGAAAAAAGCTTTCCAGTCTCTTGCTAGCTGGCCTAAGCTCACCCCGTGATTTCTCCATCTCAGCTTGTTTGCTGTGGGGAGACGGGGATAGTAACTGCATCTTTCTTACATGTTTGGTTGGTATAGGATATAGAGAAAACCCCAGCAGGCGAAAAGAACCATGTTTAAGTAGTTTAGTATCATGGCCTGACCGAACTGCAGAGCATGCAAAGCCTCACACACAGTGCTTAGTGGCCCCAGTATTCTTATCCCACTGATTAAATTCCCGGAAATCAGATTGGCCAACATCACCTTGAGGCCACAGAGGCTCTGCTGGTATCTCCGACACCGGCGTGTTCCTCTCCTCTGTTTCCTCCTCAACATCTTTCTCTGCTCATCAACAGCACACTTGCAAGAACAAACAACAGATTAGATACCAGCAAAAAAAAAAAAAAAAAGCCAGCCTGCTGCTGGCCCACATGGATGTGGCCCAGATCTGGTGGTGAAGGGAGGGAGCTGTGGAAGCCTGCTGCCGGGCCGAGGGCCAAGGTTTGATCCCCAGTCGACTGGCGTCCTTCCAGCCCAGAGGAACGAGTGTTCTGCTGCAGAGGAAAGCATGGGGCTCACACCCCCCACCATCACCACCATCCCCCCGGAGGATGATAGATGCTCTGTCCCCTCCCTACAGCAGGGAGAAAGCATTAGACATCTGTATAATTGACTGAGGATGAGAGAAAAGAGGGGGAAAAAGGGACCGAAAAGAGAGAGAGAAACAGAGGGACAGACTGTGTGGGTGTGTGTTTGCACTTGAGTGAGACATCGGGCATAGAGTGTGTGTTTTAGTTGCTTCGTCTGTGTGTAAAAATGAAATGGGAGACATAACAGAGATGGAAAGACATGAGAGAGGGAGAGGGAGAGAACGAGGAACAGAGTGGCAGAAACAGAGGGGAGGGAGGGGTGGGGCGGCAGTGGGAGAGGTAGGGAGCTGGCACAGATGAGGCTGGCTCTCGCTCAACAGGACATCCTTTCACACACATTACACATGTCCTCTCCAATCCTCTCACAGGAACAGCACTGGAGCTACTCTTTCGAAAACAGGCCCGTGCACTTCTGACTGATGAAACTACCAGTATTTCATGGCGGTGTGGAACAGCCTGGCAAAAGACTCCTAATGTGATCCAAAGTCTCTGAGCTACAGAATTATTCCAAGGGTTTAACATTAGGGCTTACCCTCACAATAGGGCAAGGGCTGGCATGTGATCGAAGGGGTAATCTTGTTGGGAAGAAAAGACCAGAAATTTCAGTACAGTTACGAGAAAGAATTTTCCATTCTTTTGTCTGGAATACGAGCACATCCAAAGAGATGAGTAAAAAGGGGCCAACATGCCACCGATAAACAAAACCAAATCTGTTCCGGTAAAGTGTGTTAGTTCTCTACAAAACACCGACAAGAGAAACTTGATGATCATTTCTGAAAGTTACACCAAATCGTTCCTTTTGAAAAAGCGTGCTCTTAAGCGCTGGCCAGTGTCCACATATCAAATCCACCCAACAAATGCTAGAGTGAAAGATGGTGCACACAACTTTCCAGGGAAAATAACACAATTATAAGAGTACACAGACATGTTCATTATTAATGGAGTTGCTTTTCAACTGCCTCCCTGAAAGACCACTCAATAATTTATCACCACGCAGACGCATGTCAAGTCAGTGTGCTTGGACACTTCATGAATATCAAATAAATATGCAATACAAAAGGGGCATACATCATTAAGCACACTTTAAAACTGCTTTACTGAGATTCTTAACAAATCGGGGATTCTCGATTGTTCTCGGCACCACAACATTAATCACAGCACTCCGATTTGATCTTGATTTTGATGAAAATTCTTGAAACCCTTACCACTGTGCTACAGTGATTGTGCTGCTTGGAGCATCATGATCAGTTTGAGGGGAACGGGTGGAGTAACGTGGCTGTGATTATGCTTTAATGACGACCCTCGATCAGTTATTAACAAGACGTTTCTCATTAGTTAATTGAATAACTTGCAAAATGGAGTCCCACGCTCTTCACGACTTTGGATTTATTCAAAGCATTGGAAGATGATGAACTCTTGAGAGGGCTGAATGATACTCGCTCTTTATTGCTAACAGCCTGTTGAGACATATAGGAAGAGATGGGAATTGGACTGTGAGGCTCCTGTAATGACAGTGGCAGTCATTAACATGGGAGCAACTGTTACACGTGAATACATGTAAAATAATGTATAGTGAATAATTATCAATTAAAAGCTCGACAGTAACAGGTGAAAGGAATGTTACAGTACAATGATGGCTTGTGCTTGTGGTCTCACATGCTTAAAGTAACTGATATAAGGCCAATAAAAAACATGTTTACTCTGCATTTCTCCTCAGTTGTATTATATGCCCTGCACATATACTACTGTATTTTAATTATTATTATTATTATTATTATTATTATGTATATGCCACCTGATCAGCATGAAACAGCAGACAAACATAAAGATTCCCTCAGGAGGTGGTGGAGACTAAAACGAAGCAGCAAGGAAATTGAATATTCACCAGTGGGCCAGGAACGTAACTCTAAACTAGACTGGCACTCAGTAGAATTTATACCTCCCCCAAGGCCCAACAGTCCCCTGATGAAACCACATTTAAATTCACTTGATCCGCATTTTTATTTGGATCTGAACCAAACTGCACACACTAACATACCTATCACGCAATATTAAAGAATGTGAAAAAAAATATTCTTGGATCTGATCCCTGGATCTGCACCAGAATATTACAGGTTCTTCCAAGACCCATACTGTATCCTTCCACCAAGTTTTATCTGAAGCCATCCAGTAGTTTTGCTCACAAACAAGCCAACCAACAAAGAAACAAACACAGGGGTGAAAACAAAACCTACTTGGCTGAAGCAAAAACTTCTAATGTTGCTCCATTTCTACTGGAACAGCAAATACTTGCCATATTAATTTTATCAGTGGTAATACTGCATGTCAGTGTTGTGTTGAACAGGTTGCTGTGCTGCCTTCAAGTCACCCAAAACTAGATTTATTCCATGTTTTAACATTTTGTCACAGAGCATCCTGCTTTCTGACATATATATTTTCAAGTCAGTCAATATCACACTTGGTAATGAGTACAGGAAGCAAAAGCAAACCCACCCCTGATAAGACACCATTATGAATTCCTCAACAAAAGTCTGAACACTGTTGATAAACAGGTTTTATGCAGGTTCAGTAGTCTGACAGCATGTTGTAGAGTAACTGTCATGTTCCTTCTTTGCTAAATGCCAGAAAACTGCTTCTCCTCAATCAGTTTGCTGCTTGATTTGGTTCTTAGAGTTGTGCATTACATGGCACATACAGTGGCTGTCTTGTCTCTCCCTCCTCTTATCCCACTCACAGACACACACTTGTTAAGTAATTTGCAGATAGAGATCCTGTCCTAACTAAAATGAATGCACCACATTTTACCAAAGGAAGTTAGGTTCTCCATTGTTAAAAACAAATATATTTTCATTTCCTCTCCATTTGGGTTGAAAACACTTCATCCGTGGCCTGAATGCTTGATTGAGAAGACAGCATTTCAACATAACATGCAAAGCGGCACCCTTGTGTTGTGAATGCATATCCATGTTTATTGTCTGTAGATGGAATTCATGTTTATAAATGCACAACACATCCTGTTAGTCGGGTCAGAGTTGAGGGTTACTGTATGTGTATGTGTGTTTGCCTGTGTGGGAGTGTGTGTGTGCATGTTTATGAGGGAATTGGAGATGTGGGCCTGTCTGGGGGGTCTCAAAGCAGGCAGGTGAGAGTCATGCAGGGTGTTCCCTCGGTTCAGTGCTAATGTAGCTCAATCTGGATCTTTCCTCGCCACATATTTTTCAGTCCCCAATTATTATGGGCTTGCTAATTTTGACTGCAGTCAAGGTGTTTGACGGAGAGATAGACCTTGTTGTGCCAGGCCAGTCAATCACATGTACAACATTAGGATGGAAAACGGACAGATGATACAGCGCGATATCGACCCAAATCATAGTCAATGACAAAGATGATTTGAAATTTCAACTGGTGACATTCAGTAATGCTCTGTCTCTGTCAGTGATGTTATTTGAGGTGAATGGGTCTTGGAAGAAGCAGATTAATGGACTGAATTCATCTACAATCCACTTACAATTAGACAAGAACATAACTGAGAGCGGGGCTGCAAAAGTATGATTTTCATTGTATGATAACCAACACAGATAATGTCATTTCACTTTTAATTATTTGGTTTGTTTGGATAGTGGCTCAAACTTTTCTCTTTGAAAGTGACTGTGTGACAGTTGGTTGAGATGGATTGGGAACCCTAAAGAATTAACAGAATTATAATAAACAGAATTATAAAAATGGACGGTTCTGTTCAAACAGCCCCTCTGGATTTACCGAGGAGAGTTACTCTGTTGTATTAACGCAGAGCAGATGGACGTTGTGTGTGCAAACACATAAACAGTGTCCCTCCCAATAACCTTGCTACAGACAAAAATGATACCTGCAACCATGGTAACTGTAAACAACAATGACGGAGACAGCTGTCACATCAAAATGCTCGGAATACATAAAAATAAAAAAAGATGCCTGACAAAGAGTGAGAGTAAAATGTCTTTAGTTCTGTTGACTAAAAGAGATTCAAACTACAGATAACATCAAAATCGGATGAAGACTGGACTCAACATCATATAAATGTTTAGTTTCAACAGATTGTGCAACAATAGGATTTTTTATCAAGCATTATAATTAACATTCATTATATTATTAATAGAAATGAACAATTACAGGGCACCAGCAACCAATGACCGGACCGTAAATACAGTCTCAAATTGGTGTTCACCTGTTAATGTCAATCTGTTAGTGTCAGCCTCTCCCCGATACGTGAAGGTTTGAATCCAATCACTGACCATCACAATTACTCTTTAAAGCACAACATAATTCATTAACAACAGCAACATTGATCAACAATCACTGTTACCCTTCATTAACAAACATCTGTTATCCACACTAACCCAACAACAAGCAACCGTGAACGCATGCGTCTCCACTACCAAACAAGCAAAAAAGCAAATCAGCAGGCGTGCAGTACCTGTGGTATGTGATTGTGTTTTTAGAGAGGAAGTGAGCGAAGGAGAACAAATGATGGCAGACAAGGTCATGTGTGTGATTATGTCACAATCCAGTTTAAAAGACGAGGGTTTCACCTGCAAGATTCGAGCTGAGATATGTCGGGCCTTTAAATGGCTTTGTTGTTCTGTATAAAATGAGCAAATACGGAATGGGGGGCTCTGTTGTTGCACCTTTACATCGACAGCAGAGGTAGTCAGCCACAGAACCAGATCAGACGCTGCTGTGTCACACCTCCGTTTCTGGAACTTCTGTATGCAACCACTCAGCGGACATCAATCTGCAGCGTGTTTGGTTCAGTGTAAATAAGCAATAAGCGGCATAACAAAGGGCCGTCTTAACCGCAAGCTAGATCTCTGAATAAAAGTGAAACACACAATGGCCTCTATCGCTTTCACCTAAAGTGAGAGTGCTGAGGTAGAAAACATTTGCCTTCTTTAAAATGAACGAGGACATGAAAAGGACCTCGTCAGTGATCCCACATCAGCACTTCCCCCCCGTGACACTCAATACTCCACTTGATAAATGTCATTGTCTTTCCATGCAACTGCGCAGCATTAGTTCACCTCTATTGAGAGCAGTGGGCTGGTCCTTCTTTTCACTATGTGTGAGATTAAGTAGTGAAAAGTCTGTTCAGCACAAACTGAGTGGAACAGGAGATCACAAAGTGTCCGAACTAGGATCTGCATCATCCGCAAATCCTAGACAACAGAAAGCACTGAACAAATAGCGTGAAAAACCAGCCCCATATGTGCCGGTGTGTAGTGGCTGAAAATAAACACCTCATTTTGTTCATGCAGGACCACTCCTCAGTTTCTTCCCCTCTTTTGCTCACCCTGTCCTTTCCCTCTCTCTCTCTCTCTTTGTCCCCCTCCTCTGATACCGTTCACCCGTAAAAGGTGCAGCCCCTTCATACATCATCTGCCCCTGTGGAACCCAGAGGAGCTAAGAGATCCTGCTTCTCCTCGATTCTACGGAAATGGATCACTGTTTTAATACTGTGTCTTCAGGACCGATCCCATGATCTACAGCCTCTCCTGGTCTCCTCCACATGCAGAGTTCTCATGGTGCGCCCGCTGAAGAATTTACAGTGCTATGATCTTATCATTTCTCACTTTCTCTCTCACTTACTCTGTCAGTGGGCCCACAGTGAAGTGGGGTGTATTGATCTATTTACCTACTCTCTCTCCCGCTCCCTCTCTTTCTGTCTGTCTCTGTCTTGCGCCATCTCATCCAGTCTCACTCTCTCTCTCTTGCAAACACACATTCAAATCCTTATATGAATATATTTGCGGGGACTGGCCATTGAAGTGATGCATTTCCTTGCCATTTTACTCAAAACCAAGCCAACCCTCAAACAGCTATTTAATCTCCTGTTTAGAGCAGCTTTCAGAAATGCAAATTTTCTTGACATCCTCCAAAGGGGCATCATGTGAGTTGGCAAATGGCAGAGTCAGTTGCTCAGGACATTTTCCAGAACATGTTCGAATGAGAGAATGCATCAGGAAAATGTCACAGCGAGCAAGTGGGCGTGTTGATGACGATTCAAACAAGCGGTTCATTACTGACGTAAAACTGAAAAAGACAAACAAACAAAAAGAATACAAATATCTGAGGATGAAAAACACGAGCAGTTCGTATTCTTGTAGAAATCCTGCAAGATGTGCGGAGTCAATATTCCGAATGTTTTCTGTAGTCCGTGTCTGCAAATATCTTAAAAAAGTGTATAGAGGGTTTTCAAATTTCAGTTTAAAAATCTAGTTAAACAAGGCCACACACACATGCAATACACACTCTTTCTCGTAACAGATGTACCATTTCATCAGCTGAAGACCAAGGCCAAGCTTTGAGCTTTCAGTGCTACATGGGATCCATTTAATTTGCAGCAACATGAAGGGAAATGAGGCCATATCTGCCAGGCTCAACTCACTCCACCATCCCGGACATAATGAGCAGCAGCTAATCAGCCTCATCCATTTACTCAAAGATGTGAAAAGCATCACACGTACAGCAAAATGTCTCCATGGTGCCATCTTCTATTATATCCCCGGCAGTATTCACTTGCATATGGTGAATATGTGTGTGGCTATTGCACGTTTGCTTGTGTGACTAAACAGTATGTTAAAAAATGGTGGCCCATGATGTAATTAACTTAACTTAGATGGATAATGCCATGCAACCTCATCTTTGTGCACAGAGAAAAAGCTACATCTTCTTTGTCCTGGGCAATAATCTATCACCTTACAATTACTGTGTATATGTCCCAGTTCTAATAATATTTCAACATGTAAATGCATTTCCAGGAACTGAAGCAGAACAAATGCATGAAAGCACAAATTGTTTTTTCCTAGTTAATGGGTACATAGTTCCTATCAGATGTAAAATCAGCCTTTGTGCTTTATAATGTGCTGAAAATCAGCCATATTCAGATTGTGCTCGTCACCAGCTGTGGTAAACAGTCTAAAATGCTTTTGCCTTGCTCTTGAAAAGGGGAAGAAAAGGTGGGTACCAAACTTTTTTTACCATGCACAGCCCATTTGCTATTCTTGACATGAAATAGAGTTGCCCTCTGAGGGATTGGGGGTCTGTTTTTGCTGATTCCACTCTGCAAGGTGGGCTGGAGGGGTGGGCTGCTGCTGCGGCGGGAGCTGGAGAGAGCCAGAGGTCCAGGGCGTGTCGAGCCACCAGCTACTGTTGGATGTTAATGCACTGAATAACAATCTAAACCGATCCGTCATTAACATCTGTAACCAGCATGCCGTGCTGAATGACTAACGACTTGAACACATAAACTGGGTGAGAAAGGCAAACAACTCATGGAAAGTTGCAGTGATCATGAATAACAAAGCGTGTGCTTTTAAGTGCCCTGGGAATTCTGATGGCAGGCACAGATACTGTACACGCACGTCGTGGCAAGTTCCGGTGTCTTGGTTTCCTCAAGAGAATCAAAGACTTTGGAATTAAAAAATTCCTCACATTCGCTGGAAACACTCTATGAAAGGTTTATGAGATACAATCCCTAAAGGGCCTTAAACAATGACAAACCCATCTTAACTACTGGATATTCTTTAGTTTGCAATTGGGAAAGAAAGTAAGTGCACCAGAGTCAACCAGCAACGGCACTCTATCTTCTCTATTGTCTTCCCTTTTTCTCCCTTTTCCCTCGTTTTTCTCACTCACTGCACCCGCTACAGGAAAAAAAGCAATGCATTATTCGAATCCGCAGCAACTGAACAGATTAGACACACTGTGGCTTGAAGTGACTGATAAAAAAAAGTGATAAATTGATTCACAGACATGGCTGAATGAGTGAAGTGACACCATATTCCTCCAGAGCTTTGTGTGTAAGGATATGTGTGTGTGCGAGTGTGTGTTTCATTCCATCTCCAGCATGGCAACACAAACCTAAAGATTTTTTTTTGTCTTGCACTGTGCAGCAGTTGAACCTCCCGAGACTCAGTCCCTCTGGAAGTCCATCAACACAACATGGTCAGCAGAGCAAAATGTGTGTGTGTGTGTGTGCGAGAGAGTGAGAGAGAGAGAGAGCACGCTTGTGTGTGCTGAACAAGCACACTGATGCACACAGCTCTGCTCCACACCTCTCTCCGTTCGCTATTGCACTGCAGTTTCATCATCCACGGCACAGGTTTGATAGGCAGTTCCTCTTATTAGAAAACCTGGAGGGGGCGAGCCAGTGTTAAAATGAGACCCTCTTTATCAAATTGTGATGAAGTGCCTGAAGTGAACACAAGGTTAACTAAATTGCATATCCCTTCTGTTGAACTCTTTACACTCCACCATCACCTCAGCACACAGGATTTTAAGACACAGAGGTTTTATGAGTACAAACGAGATGAGAGCCGTGTTTCTCTACCTTAAATCACTGTGAAATGTGTCTCACTTGTTAGAATTGCAGCTTGGTTCTAGCCGGGGGCTGAGATGAGGCACCCGAGGTATTTCTGGGTCTCCAGCTTCGCACCAAAGCTGCGGTGTGCTCTCTCCACCACACCTTGACAGTGACTTTGTGTGACAGCAGATATAATGTGATTTCTCCTGTCCCCGGGGTCTGAGGCTGATGATGGAGACTTCTGGGCTCTGCTTTTCTCGCCGGCGACAGCCATGACAGAAAGAAGAAATGCCTGAGCATGATGATCAGTGGCATTTTTCACACGGCTTGGAGATCCCTCAGTCTGTGCCCTGTTGCCCATGCTTCAGTGACAGAGAAATTAGGTCCCTATGTTCAGCCTGAAATTTCCTGGTCTGCGTTTGTGCCTCGGCTAGGGCGCAGTCACATCGGCTCACTGACACATTGTCAAGTGATTTTAACGTCTTCATTTTTTAACCCCAAACAAATACTGTACAGCATTCAGTGCATTTTTGTTTTGTTTTACAATATAATCCTGAGTTCACAGCAGCTGAATGGTGGTGAAACGTAGGACGTCACTTCTGCTGTAAGTGTGTCACATCAGGTGAAGACGTGGTGTCTCATACCTGCAGGCTGTGCAGGCCTCTGCTGTCTCTGCAGGTTAAGAGCAAAATCACAAATAACAACTTCTGTCATATGTGTTTTGTCTGTTCCAAACGTAAAAGCAATTCTGTTTGAGGTTTAGGTCTAAAGTCAAGGGGGTACAGTTGAAGCTGGTGCTGTAACAACTGGTTGGGCAATTTTCTTTTTCAGTAAGTGATCAGTTGTTCAGTGGGTTTTTACTCCTCAATGCTGGCAACAGCCTGCGGCCAGAGGCATTATGTTTTCGGGTTATTCCACCGTCTGTCAGTCCAATTATTGTGAACATAATATCTCATTAACGCCTTGAGGAAATCTCTTTAAATTTGGTAATAATATTCACTTGGACTCAGAGATGTTCTGATTAGATTTTTGTGCTTAGGGGTCAAAAGTCCAGGTCACAGTGACCTCATGTTTCTGTGAATGTGATATATTAAGACTGCCTGTAGGGAATTGTGATTGGTTTTAGATTCTAAAATTGTGCTGACAAACTCACAAAATGAACACTCATATAAAATGAATGTTCAAATCTTTCATAATAATTTATAATGATCTTTACTTGTGTCCAAATAAACATTACGTATGATTTCAGAAGCACAAGGAGAGTCCGAACCAAAATAACTGGTCTTAAAGGTGCCAACCAATAGAGGTGTTCTTGATCTGGGTTCAGACTCTCAGGTTGCAGGTTGCAAGTTGAGACAGCGTTTAAGAGCCTCAAATCTGCAGCTCACAGGATTGCTTGCAATCTTCGACGATATAATGTTTGAATTACAAGGATGTTCATTTGGCACATTCAAACTGAGTGCCTGACGTTGGTGATTCTGGTAGTGAAACTATAATGATATCACAGTGACGAAATAACCAGTTCATTAACTTTCTCCCTCTAAACAGAACGATAATACCTGTACAATTAACAACACGCCGCCATCAGACACACGTCTCTCTACCAACCAGTCTATGTCAAGCAGCCTGTAGTTAGACACAGCCCAAGGTGGTGACAACAAGACTTCTGTGCGCTCCCTAAATTGCAATTCAAACCAAAACTAACCAGATCACATGTATAGAATGTATCAAGGAAAAGTCCCT
Source organism: Paralichthys olivaceus (assembly GCF_024713975.1). NCBI lineage: Eukaryota > Metazoa > Chordata > Actinopteri > Pleuronectiformes > Paralichthyidae > Paralichthys > Paralichthys olivaceus. The sequence goes on along the minus strand of NC_091104.1, from coordinate 13,589,386 downwards.
CAAGCTAATGCAGCACATGAAACCACAAATAAGTGTTGTGGTTTTATAGATTTAATAAACAAGATAAATGAACATGTGCTATAAAAACAGCTGGAAGGTAAATTGTGTTATTTTTGGATAAGACCATAGGCCAATTGTTTCCCCCCCTAATCACCTGATAGTGACAAATCAATGTTCGGCACATAAACAAAATAATGGCATTGATGTTCTAATCTAACTCTAAGCAAAAAACATAAAATGAACAAATTTCCAACATCAAATGCTTTGGGCTTTTCTATTCGCATGTTTGGCACAGGAGGTTTTATTTTCAAAAGAATGTCTTTCATCCACAATAAGTCAGAGACAGAACCAGACAATTTCCCCTTGTCTGTCACCTTCCGCTCCTTCCTTTCCGCCCTCTGCCCACACTCACACCACACACACACACTCACAGCAGCAAAAATAAATAAGGCGGATATCTTTCACCCTAATAACGCTCTAGGTAGTGTACAAATGCAGCTACAGTCATTGTTACAGGCTCCAGTCAACATTTAGACGATCACACTCCCGGTTTATGAAACACTGAATCTCGGCTTCCTTTCCTCCCTTCCTTCCGGCGTTTTATTCCATCTAAATAATGCAGCCACAAGGAGTCATTGGGGGGATCTATTATAGAGAGGCTGATATAGAATGCTGGGATGCATGATCAGACACTCTTATCACTTTCACAGAGCATGTTATAGTGCAGCAGGGAGAACTTTGTATTGTCATGTCTCTCCTAAGTGCTTAGCCCTTTGCTTGATAGCAATATGCAATCTGAACAGTTCGGGATATATTATAGAATTCCCCCAACTACATTAGACCCAGATGATGTATGATGAGGGTTGGGAATGTGCTCATGGAGTATGGTTAAAGGACATTTCAGGGCCTGGGTGAAATTAACTTTGTGCTGCAACAGCTCGTGTGAAGTAAGTGACTACAGCCGTCATGGTTAGTGGAAGAGGATGAGGAAAGAATCCATCCAGCAGCCACACGGTGAATACGAAAACACTCCCGTATCCATCCGGAGGAGATTCTGAGGCAGCGAGGGCACTGGTGAAAAATGTCATAATAAGATTGGAGGCATCGGAGAAGCCAACCTTGCCAGATGATTTATTTTGATGTCTATTCATTTTATTCTCCGCAGCTTCTCTGAGAGGATACTGTTAATTACATATAGTCTATTGAAGAGCAAATGAGCTTGACAGTGCTCCATCATGTTGTCACCGGAGAGAGAGGGGGAGAAAGAGTGTGTGTTTGCGTGGGCTCGCACGCTCACAGGTGGAGTCTGTTATGCTCTTTCTCCTTTCCACTAATCTGCCTGTCAGTAATGAAGTCTGAGGCTTAAGTGTGGGAGAGAGCAGGCGTCATCCATTAGTCTCATCCATTTCCATTAATGTTCACAGATTACTTATTATTCCCTGATTAATAAACACTTGGCAGGCATGTCCTCATAGCAGCCTCAATAAGCACAGCTTCATTAATGATTAGTATTAAGGCTATTAATATCCCAGTTACTGGCATTCACAGCCAGCTCGACCTATATTATGATTGGGAGTGTTTTGTGAAAGCATCCTGTTTGCGCGAGATGAATAAATATAGGTGCATTAGTCACTGACATCAGCCTCTACTTTAAAGGTAATATTTTCATAAGCAATTCACATTACCTTGGTATTTGAAAATCCTCCAGCAAAAATAAATAATCCAATTAGTAAACTGAGTGAGGTGCTATTGATTTCAGAAAAACATTACCCAATCAATTTTGGTGGGGTAATGAAATTCCTTTACTTTGTGCTCCAAAACAGTATGAGTGTGTGTGTGAGTGTAAACACAAGAGCGTGCACGTGTCAGTGTGTTTGTGCTCCTCGAAAACCAAGAGCATAATTTCATGTTAGGCATGCTTCTCAGACCACACCCTAATGGGGTACAGAGGTCTCCTATCACACAGGTAAGTACACACAAGAAAACCCTCTGATGTAATTTACTTCACATTCATTTATTTTTGCTAAATATCTCAACATAGTTTCCCTCCATTGCAAAACACAAACAAACCCCCCGTAATAATCCTGGCTCCACTGTTTCCATTCAACCCTCAGTGGCAGTGAGTTAAACAGTGGCACACACAAATTGTCACACTTGTCCTCAACACTGCGCCTCCTAAATATTCATGTTAGACAGGACTTGAACTCCTGCCACTGTAACTCTTAGTTGGATTATATATTGGACACAATTAGATTCTAGTGGAGTGGTATAAATAGCCGAGGGATGTTTGCAAGAATTACACCACGCCGGAAACTACTGTAATGCATTGTGTTGCAGTGTTCACATTTTGCCTGTGCAAATCTCCCTGGTCTCATGACACTAATCCCTAGCATAGTAAATTCTATGTTGTCTCATTTTACACCATGCCCGAGGTTGTTTTCTTTTCAATAATCTCATGGGCAAGTATAACTTGATTAGACTCCCAAAAAAATTTCAAGGGTACAACTATTGATTATATGCAAATGGAATTAATCTCAAACACAATTGTGCTGGCCATCTTTCTTGGTGTTTATTCCTCTTGGTCCTTCAAATCAGCAGCGTTCACACAGACACACGCACACTTAGACAAAAACTCCAATCCAATTATATAGATAAATAGGCTAATCATGCCACAAAATTTTAATACTCTGTCTACGGGCAGGTCGATAAGCATAATCATTCACAGTGCCAAATTTACAGCACAATTTTAGATAAGAGAGATGGTGAGAAAGAGAGAGGGGGCAAATTGAACTGATAAATAGTTCCGTATTAGACATTAACATATGGATCATAAGGGAGCCAGATAAGGGGGGAGACATTTCATTAACGGAAAGAAACATTCGATTAAAAGACTTTTCTATTTACATCACTTCCCATAATTCATGGGAATGTGATGAGCGCCGCTGTCCAAACATTATTGCAGCCTTTTGTGGAAGGCGACAAATGTGACTTATTTTCTTTGAAAGACTCTTTTTTGCATCCAAGAATAGGAAATAATGAGAAGGAGGGCCATTTAACATTTCAGGCTAACAATGGGGATGTTTGTTTACTAGCAACATTGCATACAACAGAATGCTTTATAAAAAATCTCTATCACAGCTTTCATTGATTAAGCTGGAGATTTGAGGCATTAATGTTATTGTTTTTCTTTGCAGCATCCATTCTCTCCTTCTAGCGCAGATAAGCAAAGCATGTAAGGTATGTTCTGTGCACAGGGGAAGTATCTTTTCTTATGTTTGTATAGCTTACGGCTGGCAGTCTCATCACTGCAACCTACTGGCTCCCAGATAACTCAAACATCATGCTCGTCTGAAGAAAATCCTTCTCATAAATGCTCTGCTCGGCCTGTTTCCTTCCTACTGGGATGAATTGATTTCTTTGATTTTGTTTTTTTTACAATCAATGATTCGTTCCCTTTGAGGGATCTAACAGCAAAATCTTGCGACCGAGCACATCTGTTTAGCTGATGGCAAGACAGACAGTATATGAATGTGTGTTTGTGTGTTTGTGAGTGTGTGTGTGTGTGTGACTGCATCAAGGTTAGGAGGAGTGAACGGAAAGGTTACGGTTTGGTTAAACCTCAGTAGAGCACAGAGGCCTGGTGTAAAGTTTAGGCCTTTACTTTATTTAGCAAGAGAGTCTAAACATTTGAGGTAAAACATCTCTGTGCACACACATGCACGAAGACACACACACACACGTTAATATAAAGTGTACTCACTATTCCCTGCCTGCACAGGGAAATCCTCCCCGACTCCCCATGAATGTCTGCTTAGACTAAACACAGCACAGCATGACTGTCGTCACACATCAACCAGTAAGAAACAAACGCTCGGCACAGCGAAGCCTCAACTCACCCTGATATGCATGTACTGCGTCTGTATCCTTTCCAGCTTCCAAGCATTGATGAAACTATTCCATCTGAAATACTGGAAGTCATTGCACCATGCACAATAGCTCAGGTTTTATGTGCAACATTACAGCACCTGATTTTTAATCGCACAATAAGGACGATTATTACAATGTGCAGTGGAAAAAGCCCACTTAGTAGTCATTGTGTAACGGCTGTTGGAATGAAAATAAAAGATGTCATTTTGAAATATGCAACTCTTCATCAAGCTTTATATTCCACACTGGGTGCCCCCCGATCAGACCGACCACAGCGATGTCTCAACCATTAAAAGAGCTTATTTCATTATACTTAGCCCAGTGACAGTTTTAGTGCCAATGCTCCCTCTATTGATGGTGCTTTTCCTCGTGAAACTGACTAATGATCGATAACAAAACAATGTCTCCAGAATAGCAAAATACCATAATAAAAGCCGGGGATAAGAAAAGTATATCTTCAGTGTAAAACGCCTCAAAAGTAACAGCAGCTTAATCAACAATCCACTAACACGGCCATCAAAGGGCTCAATCAAATATCTCCAGGAGCACTTAAGCAGCGATTGAATCTGTGTGTAATGATGCTGATCGATTAGGGGGATGTGTATTTGAAGGACAAACACATGTTTTTACTCTGCTTTACTTAATGAGTGTCTTTGTCCAATCACACAGTGTAATTAAGGGTGACAGAAGCGCTGCCTGAACCAAAAGCTCCGTCAGTCAAAACTTCTCTGAATTTGCTTCTGAAGGAACTTCCATGAGGTCAATAAGCATCCAACTATAGTTGCACAAAGAAAACTCTCAATCTCTCTCTTTTTACAACAGCATTTTTAGAACAATACTTTCCATCCTGATAATACATTCATATTCAATATCACTCATCTCATGTACCATTTAATTTCAAGAATAAATAGAGACATGTGAGTTCATTATGTGAGCCTACCTGCTGCACCTCTTGCACTTATGACCAGCTAATCACTGAGAAGATCTGATTGCTGTCAAGTCTCCCTCCACTTGATCTGATGCTGGTGTCTCAATCAAGATTACCGAGCAGCATTGTTCAAGCTCCTTTGAATGAGACTGACTGCTTAATGACAGAAATGTAAATTAGCTTGAGAGGTAAAAAATTAATTCTGACACTTTAACAGCGTATACATTATTCCACCTTGATTGCGTCCTTGCATGAATATTAGACTGGCGAAGGTGAAGTGGAGCCGTGACCAACTTTTTTTGCCGTGATACCTTGTATGTGTTTTGTTGAAGTGTAATTTTTTTCTTTTAGTTCATAATGAAACTGTGCCGGGACAAATTATACATTGGCCGGCCGCCACAGTCTGGATAATTAAGAGCAAACACTGCCGTCTGGCCAAAACGGATATGTGACCGACTTTGGGGGAAAACCAGGGTCAACATCAGCTGTGGCAGATTAATAATATTACACTGTCTGCAGTCTATACCAGGAGTATTAAGATAGTTACACATTTGTTTGTTCTTCAGACTCTGCGTTTCAGCACATTCCATTAAAAATAAATTAATGAATACGACGTCCTAACTATTATTTGATTAGGTTTAAATCAATTTAGAAAAAACCGGGAGATATACTTATACTTTAGAATGTAAATTCTATTATTAGAAAAACAACTTTAGTCATCAGGTTTTCCAGAGATGCTGTGCGTGAGAACATCAGTGTCGGAACTTTTCCTTCCAGCGCCCTAGTACAATGTCCGCAAAACCTCAGGGTGAGCCACTGTGAGAATACAGCAGGAAAATGTTCAACAGAGTGAGCAAGCAGGCGTGTCGATGTAATTTCTAACACGAGAAGAACGCAAAAAATGGAAGACTACAAATATCTCAGGATGGAAACAAGGTGCCCTACTTGTAGAAGATGCTGACGGAGATGTCAACTTGGAAAAACAACTTGAAACGCCACAGAATGTTCTGGAAAATGTTGTGTTGATGTGACAATCTCCTGCTGGGTTTTTCATATATGAAAGGCAAATATTCGGAATATTGGGTCAAGTCAGAATATATAGTTTGGTATCAAACTATGATAAAATTGCAATTTTAGTTTTAGATTTCCTCATCTGCGAACATGATGCTGCTCGTATCAGAGTTTGGATGGCGTCCACGATGCTCACTCGCTACAGCTCTCTACTGCACCTAGAGTGTGATCTTGCATAATACCGTTTTTCTTACACACAGAACCTTTAAAGGAGCATTTTCCCTTCAAAAGATACAACGAAGAATGGGATTCGAACATCAGTCAAGTCAAGCATGAGTCAATGTGTTTCAAAATGTGTTTCAAAGAAACATAATCGATACAAGTCGTGTTAGAGTGACCAGATAACAGCCGAATCTATGCAGATTTGAGGAACATTTCCACAGCTCGAGGGCTGAGTACAGTACATGACCTGGAATGAATGTGCTCACAATCAGCCAATCAATTGGGAATGCTGGGGGTGATGGTGAGTAAAGTAATCCCTTGGGTGGCTCCAGGGATATCTGGATTATATTGCATTCCCACTCAGCAATGACTCTTTCTGCTGGAAGCCAGAGCCGACTAATCAAACAACATTACTGTAGAAGATCAATAGGCAGACAAACTGATGTATTGTTCCATATCCCAGCCCATCTATTTCAATTTTTTATTAGAAGCTCATTTATAACTACACTTAAGTTTTAATAATTTATTTTTCCGTACCCAAACTTTTGACTGAAGTGATCAAATCTGTAACATATTATACATTTATTGTATTTAAGTCCACGTGTCTGTCTGTCTTATGCTTTCTTTATTGTCCTGAAGCTTGACAAACATGCTCTATACGGTAGAAAACCACTACAACTGTGCTGAACACTGCATCTGAGCACATTGCGGTATCTTATCTGAGCAAGTATTGCAAGTATCTGTAACACTGATATAGAATCAGTGCCACAAAGGTTCAGGTGGGTTTCTGATTCAGAGCTGAATTTATATCCTTTTATTCTGTGATGCAGTACAGATACAGAACATATCCATAACCATAGAGGATTTCTGAAAGAAAGTGAAAAGATGAGTGTGATACTCAGTTTATTGAAGATAATAATGTACGTCGTCGTAGTATCTGTATTGAAATGAAGTAAGTCGGTATCTGCGCGGTGTAGGTTAAAGTGTGTGAGTGTGTGTTTGTGTGAGAGAGACATTTTTTGGAGGTGACGTGATGGTGCTTTTGATGCATATAACCTGGCTATGTAGTCTAGCACCCACGATCGGTTGAGGAGAGCTGCATTCATTTCTTTCACAAATAATCTAATCTTTTTAATTTGAGAGATAAGGCAGAATTGACTGTAATTATGTGCAGCTGGGTCTGTGAGGAATTCAAAAAAAAAAAAAAAATGAGGCTAAGCCCATCTGCTGACTGGGAAACTGGGGGAGGCAGCAACATAGGAGGGAGGGAGGGAGGGAGAGAGAGAGAGAGAGAGAGAGGGAGAAAGAATGAAAGGAAGAGACTCTAAAATCATTAAATCAGCCACTATCTCCTCTCCTCTGTCACTCAGAGAGAAAAAAAGAGGCACTAATGAAATATTAATGCCTTCCTTATTTTGAGATTTACATTAATCTTTCCTCTCTCTTTCTGTCTGTCTCTCACCCTCTCTCTCGCTCTCCTCCACGTCTCTGTATGTGAAATCTGTGCTTGAAATGACTTGAATATATATTTCTAATGAGACGCCTGCATTACAGAATGTCTCATTTTTCCGCCTGTTTTGCAATCCAAAGTTGCCTATGTTGCACGGTGAACGTGGTCGTGTGCTTCGCGAGAGGAAGGGAATGAGACAAGGGTGTGGGGGGAGGCAGTGGGAGCAGGAGGGGTGGAGGGTGGCTGCTTGATCTGAAAGTGAAAAGAGAGAAAATGAGAATGAAAGCAATAACAAGAGAGTGAATGAGGGAGCAAGAGGTAGTGACTCTGGCTGTAGTAGTAGCAGTAGCAGGAAAGTGGGTAAGAATGTGACAGGTTTCCTCTGGCCCTGTTCCATTTGGCTGATGTTCAAATGGGAAAGCCAAAACTACACAAAACAAAAAAAAAGAAAGCTGGGGTGTGGATGCTCCCAGGAGGAGAAGAGGAATTAGGAGTGTGTCAGGTAAACCAGCCGCAGTTTCTCTGTGTCCGCCTCCACCGAGACCTGGAGCAAAGGCAAACCTGACACCACTGACGCTTCCACCTCTCTCACTCACGCACGCACAGGGCTTTGAGTACGAGGGTGTTAGAATTACCTCTGTGGTGCTAACACGCCCACGCACACACACTCAAGGCAAAATATGAAACCTGATGTCAGCCCCGGCAAAACTGCTACGTATGCTTTTGACTTCGGGAACAGGTTCAGAAATTGGAAAGTGTAAGGCCCCTTGATACAGATCAAAACTGTTTTACCTTGACAACTCTGCTATGAACCTTCCACTTACATATAGTATACGAGGAATGGTCGAAACACTCAAACAGCTGCAATTTTACCACTGCAGTGTGAAATAACCTAAGTGCAGATAAGTATGGGTGGTATGGAACATTGATTCTGGAAGTGAGCATTTCTCTGCAGCACGCTGCCGACTGCCATCCCATCAGCACTCCATCATTCCCAGAGTGAGACTTTCCTGGCAAAGCTGAGCATTCCCATGCCGTCCTACACAATGCAGTAATTTCCCTGTAGTGTTTCCATTGCAGCTACATACATTTACCACACATACATGTGAGTTTCCCCCCCTCAGGCACCCAAGGCAGCAGCAGCGTGGCACACTCAGTGCACTGGTGTGGCAGTCATACACCATGCACACCACGGCAAATGGCAAACTGCGAGCTGATGTTGTTGCTGTTGCCGTCTGATGCAGTCTGTGCCTGCAGGGTGTATGTCGGGATGAGTGCGTATGTGTGTCTGAATGGTGCAACAGAGGTGATGGTTGGAGCGGGGAGGGTGTGTAGGTGTCTAGTGTGTGTTAAGAAAAAGAGGTGACACTATGCAGTGCCAATCACAGTGATAGACACTCTTCATCTTCCATTGAGGCCGAGGACAACAAAGAGCTGAGTTAATAGGCAGACACGGCTCAGAGGACACTAAAGACCGCCTCCTAACCCTGACATCTAGAAGTAGTCACTCACACATTATTAGGGCAAGATAATTGGCTCATTTTACTCATATTACTCCTCAGTGAAGTGCAAACACACAACCTGGCAAGTGATTCCAGACGTACTTAAAAACAAAGGGATAGAAAACCAGACTGCTCTGCACACGATACACACGAAAAACTAAAAAAATATAAATTAACTTTTAAATTATTAAGAATTTAAAAATATCAAAAGTTATACGTAGAAAAGCCCATGGAAACTGCAACAAGTCCTCTGTGTTGTTTATTATTACCTCCATAGAGCAACTACTTCTTATTCAATGCCCCAAGTCCAACATAGTTTGTAAGTGTCTTCTTTTGCCATTACTTCTGATTTAACACTCAGATAAGTTAACAAAAGTCATATTTCATTGGATCGATTGAGGTCTTGTATATTGTATAAGTTGTAATTTCAATAATATGCACAATCTGTAGGGACAAGTCTGTGCGGCCGGAAGCCTTCTGTTTTCCTTTTCTAGTGTGATCCATCATGTTTGAGTAGGCTTTAGTTACATGCACATAAACAGTCCACGTGGAGAACAAAACACATATGCTATCAGCTTTTTAGTTTATCTGCATTCATATGCAAATAGATGTTTAGAGCCAAAATGGCATCTGTCCCTAAAACACCTACAGAAAATATAATTGTCTGTGTGAAGAAACATTTGACTAAGAAGGACTGTAAACAGTGTCCATAGAACGGAAGAAAAAGCCTTGGCCCATATCCGTGCTGTCTACACTGGAAGCTTTAAAATATTGGCTGGTACCCCCAGAGGCTAATCCGTCAGACGATAGCCTATGGGCTCCGAGATTGTATATTTTAAAAATGTTATAACTAACTACATGTGTCACATGACTGTAATGGTCCAATCATGATTGAGCCATCACACCTGTGGTAAAAGTTTAATTGGCCAGTTTAATTAGTTCAAGATGGATAATAACCCTGAGACTGCAACCTGAGAATGTGCCCCCAGGCAGATTCAAGTCAGGAGTGTGGGAACAACATATGAAGCAAACCATGGATTTGGAGAATCTTCAAACAACAACCGAAAAGATAAAATAAAACCAAAATAAGAATAATCCAAAATATGACTGAAGAAACCATTTTGCTCCTTACACGCAAACCCCTAATCTGGTACTATCACCTTCATCATCATCGTCATCATCGTTAAACACCGGCACACAGGGCAACAGACGTACAAGAATTCAAATACCACTCTACACTGGTTGTGTTTTTCAGTTGGGCAATTCTGAATACTCACCCTGTAAATTATCACAATGTCAACTTGTTTTTATCAACAGATCCAATGGGACACAACAGAAAAAAACACCCTGAAAAGTATCTACACTGCACCTCATTATCAGGCCGACTTCTCAAGAACACTGGCAGCGCGTAGAAGAGTTTCTGCAAGTCTCAAGTCTCGAGTACAAGATTAGAAGGCACCTTGACAGTGTGTATTTCTGTTCTTTAGGAATAAGAGCAAATGCGGGCAGAATTGATCCAGAGGCTATTCTTGAAAATATGTATGAGTGATGCTGCTCTGTCTCTCTCGCTCTTTCTCTCTCATTACCGAGTCTGAGCTACTGACTTCCATAATCCTGGAAGGTTTAGTGCCGCTGTGGTGTGATTGGTTAGACATTACATCAGGGTGATGTAATACTCCTAGGACTGGCTAGTGTGTCGGGCATGAGGAGGGAGGTAGGGAGAGCGAGGGGGAGTGGTGGGGGGTGTTGTTATATTGAGCAGAAGAACTCTCTCTCTCTCTCTTTCTCTCTCTCTCTCTCCCGCCTCCAGCCAGTGAGTGTGCATGTGCAGCCGCCACAGAAAGCCTCTAATCCCAAAGCACACAGCGGTGCTTTGGAGAAGGAGGGAAATAATCAAGACTGTTTCCATAGGCCCCCATCTAAAGGCTGGAGATAAGCTTTGCTGTGCATGCTGCCGTGTGTACTGGTAGCAGCTGTGTGTATTGGGGATACATACACAAAGCAGAAATGGGATTTTTGGGGGGCTGAAATTCAATCATTAATTGCAAATAGACAGAGGAGAGGAAGATGATTGTTTGGCAGGGACAGAAAATGCCAAGGCATTTGGTGTTTGTGCATAATGACTCGTAGCCAATTTCTCACTTCAGTGCAAGGTGCTTTTTCATGGGATCCATAAGGTGTTATACCATATCTCTGACTTGAGATGAGGTCTGTGAACAGCAATGCCCAGGGCACAAGCAATGTGTTTTCACCTGATTGCTTTCATGCCATGGTAGACAATGGCTTGACATGCTAAAATAAAGTGATGTTGGCAAAATTAACGAGAGGTTCAAAAATAACAAATCCAAATTGAAACAAAGTGATGGATAGAATAAAATTCAAGCTACTTAACAGATAAAGGTGGTTGGTTTTGCAAAAGGAAAAAAAAGGAAAGAAGGGCACTCAGAGAATCCACTTATGAAACCACATTTATTTTAACTAGATCCACATATTTTTATTTGGATGTGCACCAAACTAACACACTCATTGACTTCAAAGTCTTTGGTCAAGATCCAATAATTATTCTCTGAGAAATCCACAAAATGCTTGAAAAACACTGTATTTAGAATATAAAAAAAATCCTGGAACCCCCTGATTTGTCTTCACACTTAAATTTAACAGGTTCTTCCACCAAGTTCCAAAGTAATTCATCATTTAGTTTTGGCCTACTCCTGCTAACTAACAGACAAACAAACATAGATAAAAACGACGGCGAAGGTAAAAATAACAATTGGCCTGCATGGCATTCTCTTTCTTGGACATATAGACTATACCACCTCAAAAAGGATTACTACAAAATAAGGTTTGACTCCCACATATAACATTTTTTTTACAAACACATGGTCATTTATATGATTCAGTCTGATATGGCACAGAGTTACACATCAATATACCCATCTTTACAACTAATATTAAGGAAAAATGCTACAATACAGTTTAACAGCATCATTAATACAGGCATGATCCCAATAACCAAATATTAGGGGAGCAGAGTATGCATGTATTATGTCAAATAGGACTAGAGTGTAAAATAAGCCTCAGGACCTTCTGAATGTTTGAGCCTGCTCTGGGATGATAATACAATAATTGAATGAGACGATGATGCACAAGGTAAAATGATGACAGGTTAAAGGTGTCTCAAGAGCCTGACTTACTTATTTTCTGAGAATGGTGTCAAAAACACCCACATAAACAGTTTAAGGTCACACATTGCCCCGGGTTCAGATATTTTCCTTTATTCACATTAAACTATAAAGCCAAAGAAAATATGAGCAACATATTTTTCTTTGTAAACACGTGTACTTAGTGTTGTTCTGGGAGCCATTCTGAGGTAGATGTTTATTCACTATCTAGAATCTAACAGTCTAACTTCCTGTTGACATGCAAACTCTATCTGCTGTCAGTCACAAACCTAACAGAAACCTCTGAGGTATTATGAAAACAGAGTTGGACAGCCTTTGAAGGAAACTAGGGAAAAAACAGAAATCTACCTGAATGACAACTTGTCAGAATGAAAGACTGCCATTTCTTACTTTGCTTCAGGCTGGAAATGGAAACTAGGTAATCGCTACAATAGCAGTGCGGAGACAGACACACATTTTCGCACTCACACACACGCACCGACACACACTTCCAGTGAAACACAGTTTCATTGGCTGTGTCTGGTTAGTCAGAGCCTTCTGGTTCAAATCCATAGACTGTGTATGAAGATGGATGACACGTCTCCACCTCCTCCCACTATCTAGACATGAAACTAAATTCTCTTGAACGCTGCTATCTTGAGCTGATGACTTCATTGAGGGCCAGAGTCTGCGCAGTTGCGATCGGGGATGGGGATGGGGTAGCTTTTCCCCCACCAAAATAAGCATGTGAACAAAATTTAGTGTGATAAGAACTACCTAAAATGACCGAAACATATATACAACATATAAAACCAAATATTTAAGGTGAATATGGACTTTTTACTTTGGCCCATGTCCCCTCCAGTAACATGGAGGAAGCATGGGTTTATAACATGTACTGCAGAGGCAACCAGGGGGGTGATTAAGACTTTTTTGGGGAGCCATCATCCATCTTTACATTCTGTCTATATTAAAAAGCACAAGTCCTGGTGAGAGTCACCAAAGGAATCCAGTCTAAAAAATACTTTCTATAGTTTTATAAAATGTCTTCTAGGAAGTCTGCATTAAGTAGTTTACTCTGTGGATGTAAGTGTGTTTCAAATGCACAAACTCAGTGTTTATATTCTTCCCTCTCTGGATATTATTTCCATTCATTAACTGATTTACATTTTTGTATAACCTGTCAGCATAGATCTTAGTGAACCCTGCTCTCCACCAGCCAGCCTGTCTGCACTCCTCTCTGATAGTCCATTCCTAGCTGTACTGCTACATGCTGTAACACATCTCCCTCTGCACTCAGGTCTCTGTGTTTATGCCCCGCTCGCATTGTCTGCACTGTTATATGACTGTCTGGAGCGCGCCGCACTCCTCTCTGCTGTGACAGAGGTCAGCGAGTGCTCCGAGCCAGGCTGACGTCATGCTGCTGCAACCCCAGACACACCAATAGGGAGGCAAACGGACCGGCCGACAGACAATCCGGCAAGGAGGCAGGATGTATTTATAGCCCCTATGCATCTTCACAACAAGCTACGTGGCCAGATACGCCCCGAAGGCAAACCCATCCTGAATATGTTGTGTTTATTATCCACAAGTCTGCACAAGTGGCTCTCTTACTGGAAAATGCAGGTACAGCATCAGGCACTGAAGTTCTGTGATCACTTCAGGTAAATCATTGTGTGTTTCCCACCTTCAGAAAAGATGTGTGTCTTGGAATGTTCATCTCTCACGGCTAATGAACACATTGTGTTACACATCAGTTAATAACAAAGTGAGGATTTGCGCTTAGCACAATGCTTTACACCATTACTTATCTAATAAACTGTAGGAGGCAACTGCCATTAGCACTGGCACTGATGCTGATATTCACCTCCCACTGGCAGGCTCCTGCAAACTAATCTTCCGTATACTGTATGCAAATGTGAAACTGTTACTGTCAGGATGCAGTCTAATTCCACATTATTCTGCGGGTAGTGGGCCAATCAGGTTGACTTTGAAATGGATTGTGGGTGATTAGTTGGGAATGCTGGGAGAGCGGTGAGGTCTCTCCGGTGAACCCCGCAGCTGGTGCCGGAGTCAGCAGAGCAACGATCCAGGTAATTAATTCTTTGACAAGCATCAGTGATTTGGAAAATCAGTAAGAATGGCAGACGTTGATCAAAAGGGAAACACGGAGAGAGATGTTTAAACAGTGGCCGTTGGAGGCGTCAGTCAGGCGAGGGTCCAGACAGACGGCCCAAAGCCCAAACACCACAATGCACCGAGCTGACTATCAAACAACTGCAGCATACCTTTTGTGCTCTGAATTGGCACTTGTGGAAAGGCAAGTTGTGCGCAGAGTGACGCACGTACACATCCAATTAATAAAAGTTAATTCATTCAGCAAGAAGTGATTCCCCCCCCTCTCTCCCTCACACACACAGGAAAATGTATCCACATATACAACGGCATGCATTCAGACACATATGCATATTATAAACATACTATTACCATGTACTCAACATGTACAGTAAACAATTCATGTATATGGACTCAATAGAAAAATACAGATAAACCACACATGTGTATTCCAGTCACAAATCCATGCATGCAGTACAAACACCACGGCAGTACACCCCAGGAACATAACTCAATATACACACACGGACATGTGGTAAAGATCAATTCATTTTCTGTATTTATTATACATATTGCACTAAGCCTATATCTGTTGAATGAAATGCAAACAATGGCATGATATTCATGGGCATGAGATCACATAGATGCAAACACACACACACACACACACACACACACACACACACAGCACTCTTCATAAATACACAAGAGGTTGGGCTGACATTACTGCCGTAGTCTTGATTAAATCATGCGTATATCCTTTATTTGATTGTATGGATAGAGAGAAAAAAACACACAAGCGGAAAAACCGTAATGAAACTTCATTGGCACGGGTATTACAGACACACTGTCCAGAATACAAATTCCCCATGCAGGTATTTGTTTTCATCCATCAGTATTCATTATGCGAGTGAATGTATCATTGGAGCGTAGCTATTGATCCTGTATTAAATCTCATTGTTATATTCCTATTCAGCGGCGAGCCAGGTGAGGGAGAGAAGGAGGGTGACCAAATGTCATGGTGACAACATGCCGCATTGTCAAAGGTAGCTTTATCGATCAAGATAGACAGAGAGAGAGAGAGCAGAGAGATATTTCAGCGGGACACCAACCGTCTGACATTTTAGAAAAGCTGTCCTTTCTATTTTGTCACCCTCTGCTGTTGCACACAAAGAGCAGAGATGAAGCAATTTGAGCTATGGCCTTCGTGGCCAGCCGCAGACAGTGAGCAGGTCCAGCTCTGCAAAGTAGGGAGTCCTGTTCATTATATTTATCAGTGGTGATTTCACAATTCACACGCTGTGTTTCTGAGAAGGTTTCTCTAAGCATTGTGCCGATATCTTTGCTTTGACATTTTAAAGGCCTCGCTGTCACACCTTGTCAGCGGTTAATCTGAAACACACTGTGGATGGAGGCTCTGGTTTGGTAAGGGTCCAATTAGCTTGCCAGACATGTACAGCAATTCTTCAGACAACTTAGATGACTCAGAAACGTCCCCAGTGGGACTTGCCTTCTTTTCTTTTCCCCTTCAGATCCAAATGAAAGTGAACGGTCTGAGGACGGGGGATAGCGCGATGAGGCATACAGGCAAAGGGAACATGGATGACTAAATGAGTGTTGTCGTATCAACGCTGAGCTGCCACCAAACATGTCAGACTAGAGCAACAACACAAAGAGGGCAGGCCGATACTACGTGTTGACCTGGGAGAAAGCTAGCGGCAGGGTAGTAATACAGGTCAGAAGGTGTGGAAGTTTGCTGGCAGAGCCCAACGTCTCTCCCTCTCCTCCCATTTCTCTCTTCCTTTCTGTCTGATTCACTCGGGTAATTAGCAGACTTGCATTTTCCCCGTGTATGGCTTAAAGCGTCTTGTGTTAAAGCAGTCCAGATCAAAACGGAATGTCATACCACATTATCTTCAGTGCTGCGCCACAGCAACGGCCCAGCTCTCCAGTCAGCTCTGCTCTTCCTCTGCTTCCCTGGATGTTTATCTGTTGCTAGGACTGGAAAATCTCCACGCTCATTGTTTTGCGAAAGGGGGAAGCGAAGAGCGGATTAAGCAGATATCCCGATCTATGGAATGACCTTACATTTCAAGGCTCCTACAGGAAGAGCATTTGTTCTAACTCTCAACATAGGTCCCTCTTTCCACTGAACACAGTGCAATCCAACCCACAACGAGCAGCTCCTACAGAACAACTCCCTGGTACCAACTGGTGGCTCCATTCTGAGTGGAATGCATTTGGAGTTTAAGAGGCCTGAAAGACAGGGACTGTAGAAACACCTTGGTGTCACCTTGCAAGTACTAGAGGTGAACAAACTAGAACCTCAACATCACAGGAGGATGATATTTCTAAATTTCCCAACAATTCATTGACACAATTTGCCATGAAGTCACGTTTTTGAAGTTTTTATAGTAGTTTTTATGACTATTTTTATATAGTATAGTCATGAAGTTTTTATAGTCATGACCTTGTCAAATTTAACAGACAGACATTGCACACTCACACGACTGAAA
The DNA here is from genome assembly GCF_024713975.1 of Paralichthys olivaceus. Lineage (NCBI taxonomy): Eukaryota > Metazoa > Chordata > Actinopteri > Pleuronectiformes > Paralichthyidae > Paralichthys > Paralichthys olivaceus. Next base: position 13,572,554 of record NC_091104.1, on the reverse strand, counting down.
TGTATTCACCCTCACCAGTGGCAGCCATGACCGCTAAGTTTTAATGATGATAAATGCATTTAGAAATCTAAAAGCTTTTCCTTTTAAAAGCTCATCTTCAGAACCTGTCTTTTGTCTCACCATGATGCAAATTTGATGGAGAGTTGCTTGACAGGGTATTCAGACATTGAGCAAGGTTCATTCTCAAAAACATTTAATTACTTTTTACCAGATTTGTAAAGTAGTGTGAAATGAAACATGGCTGATTTTGTAAAGGTTTTGTTCTACCTTTGCGGCATCTGACCCATAAAGCTGGAAAGGTTTGATCGTCTCAAGGTGTTAAATGTGTTGTTACTTTGGTCTGCTGACCTCTACACAAGTTGTTTGACTAGCTCTACTCTAGTACGAATGAGAGGCACACTGAATGGCAGTTGCCTCTGTGCTTGGCAGGAATGCATTTGCTTTAAATTCCACTAAGAATCTGTGTATTTAATTTCTATTCCATTCATAATGGTTTAAAATATCTCAAAAGAGACATTAATGAAAAGAAACTCTTAATGGAAATTTTTCACATTACCTTCAGTCTGGGCGCTGCAGGAGTCAACATGGTGATCAGGGTGGTGTCATCAGTTCAGACAGAGGCAGTATGTGTTCATTCACACGCTCCTCGGAGGGTCCCCAGTCGTTATGTCGTTTGATGTGTTCGTGTGCTCTAAAGATAAAAAGTGAAAAAAACACTGTAAATAAAATGTATTGCATGTTTGTGTTTAAATGGCTGAAACAACATCTTGACACTTCTTTCCAATATTAAATAATGATAAAGAGCAAAAAAAGGGATCGAGTATGACAGCTACAAAATTAATTTAAAACCAATGCACATTAATCTTGATTACCTGTGCATGCTAAAAAGTAATGTTAGGTGCTTGACATTAAAAGCTACTATTTACAGCTGATTGTAAAATTATGGTAATTGTTTGACAGGTGATGATGACGTGTACCAAAGTTTTCACAGACTTTCTGACTTGAGGTGGTGTTTACATGAATTTTCCAAATTAGAAATAATTTGTTCCAATTACTCCGACACCCTTTGAATGTGTGATATCTCCGGCACATGGAGACTCAACTGCTCGTATCACTTTAAAGACAACAAATGACTCCTCTGTCACTTAAATTATCCAAAAACTCAAACACTATCTCATGCTAAGTTGTTTACACTAACAACATACATACACAGTACTATACGTTGAAACTGCTGGGACATAGAGAGCCTTAACAACAAGTCAGTGACAACTCTCACAAACTGCACAGTGAATTGAATTGTTTTTAAAATAACCACATTTCTTTACCTTCTGGAGACTGTGGTAAGTCACCAGCCAGGTGGAGTAACTGTGTTAACTGATGCTGAGGACACGTTCACTAACCAGCATCATTTACTACAACTGTATAATAACATGATGCACCTGCTTTGTGTTTCCTGTAGCCTGCAGCTTCACCTTGCCATGACCTCTACATCCCGCCCCTCTATCTTTATACTGACAGCTGATTGGCCCGAAAGTTTACGACGAGTACAATTGTAAAATAAATGTCATGCAATGTTGTGTTAGATATAAAGACCACATTGTGCAAAGCCAGTAAAATACTTTTAGATGGAATTCTTTATTATCTAATTTATTTAGGTGTACAGAGAAAGTGTATGACTACTGTGAATTTGCATATTGTCCAGTGTCTATTGAATATTTGTCAGTTGGCAAACTTATATTACAGTTTCAATGACGGTAGAAAAGTATTTTTGAATAGTTTTTTATAAACAGATACAGATAGAAGCTTTTGCTTTACACTACAATACTGTTGTATTGAACAGTATAATTAAGTACAGGCCTCGCTTGAAACATCTATTGGAAGTGACTTTTCTTGTTATTCTTTTCAGAAGAGGAGCAGTTTTATTGCCTTGTTTGTAGCTTGTTATTTGGCCTGTTAAAAACTCTGGCCTAAAGTTGTTCTAACTTACGCAAACCAAGAACAGCCAAAATTGCAATTTTTAACATGCGGTTATCTCAAGATCATTCCCAAGATTATTATCTCATGGTAGCAAAGATCGGCTTCTTGTGATAATGGGTTAATTTATCTCTTTATCTCGAGAAAACAAAAGGCAGATTTCTCAGGGTTTCAAGATAACAAGCTAAAACTAACCCTCACAGGAGAAATGATTTGTTATTGTGAGATAATGAAATAAATGATCTGGAGATAAAACATTAATAAAACATTTAACAATGTCATTTTTAGCTCTGTTGTATAACATTGGATTTTAAGGCCAGCTGCTCATCATTTTGCAGAGTAACATTAAATTACATGGCTGTAAAGTAGCCAATGAGTGGACCTGGACTTAATTACCTTATTATCTAATATCACACAGTGGTGCAGGAAGATGTCTGCTTTGTTGAGTTCCCTGTAAACAAGCAAAACCAGAAAAACAAGGGGAAAACATGAATAAACGTTTATTCAGACAATAACTTGTCATCACCATGGAAGAAACGATCAGCGAGAGAGAGAGAGAAGGGGAGATCGGTCGAAGTTTGTTAGTTGACGTCTGGGGGGTAGGTACAGTAAATGGTGCGGCAGAAACTTTGAGTGAAAACCTTGCACAGCAATAAAGTGATATACACATGAATAATGCAGAAGCATTTAGTTCAGTGCTTAGGCAGTGGGGGAATCAGATGTCCCTGGTGCCTTGAAGGATTCCAGTCTACTGAGCCAGCGTCTCTGGTCTAGAATAGACCAACACGGACCCAGAGGAGGATCCCAGCACTCCACACTGACCTGCCAAGACATATACACAAGATAGACACACGTTCATCATAGAGTGTGCACACAAACAAGCATTACGGATTGTGTGGGCACATATTCAACCACCGTGCCTCACACTCAAACATACAGCCTCCACCCTGCCACACACACAACCACACACTTACTCTTCATTGTCCAGTGTGTTTGTCCAGTCTGTGAAGGAAATTAGTATTAGTATTAGAATAATTCACTCTGTTGTATGTTGTTGTATGTTGTACGTTTAAGTAATACTTGTGAGATTTGGAGTTTAAAAATAAACCTGGAGTGTAAGAGACTGAGCGAGGCACAAGTCGGAGTGTTAATTTCACACGACTGCTGAGTAGATTTGGTTTTGTTGTCTCAGCTGCCCAAAGAATCAACTAATGACTAATTAATTACTACACATACCCAAATCAAATCATCTGCTTCTCCTTGCCATGCATATTCTCTTTGGCCGTCATTCAACTTCTTTCCTTATGCTGAGAAGAAGCACATTCTCAGCAATGAAATGATGTCATCGTATTTTGGTTTTAAAGGAGCAGGACACAAACATTTTTTTTTTTTATCCTCTTGCTCAGTCAGCTTTTGGTCATATGATATTCATGCAGCTGTGTGTGTGTGTGTTGACACCACCACTACTTACCGTTTGATTTCCATTCAGCCAATGCAAATGAGGCCAGGAGAGCATTGCCTTTTTAACATATGCAGCTCCTCATTTGCCGCCACGGCCAGTGGGCTGAGGGACAAGGGCGGGGCCGCTTTTCACATCGGAATGGTAATTCACCAATCAGCGAGTTGACATGCTCTGCAAGAGGAGGGAGAGCCGCACGGCACTGACAGGGACATCAGTTTCACGAAACATTTCCTCCTCTGCACCTGAAAGCGCGGCATAATCACGCGCAAGGGCGATGCACCATGAAATGGAATGGGCGCCCAGATCCGGGGGAGCGGACACAGTGCCGTGTCCACAGAAATGAGGGTCATTCTTTACCCAGAGATGCCCGTGTCAGTTGAAAAGGCCCAGCAGGTCCAGGTCAGACTGTCATATGGGAAACTTCATGATATCAGCTCACGTCAAACTTTCATCTTTGATTTTAATGGTACAGACATATCTGGATTTTATCTCAGTTAATCAGCAGCTGCTAAATAAATTATGCCTCTATAAGTTTTCTCCATAAGTGTGAGATTTTTGACATTGCCAGTGCTGTTAATTTCACCTGTATGTTAATTCAGTCTGAGGACATTATACATTGAAAGCTTTGTTGAATTAATTGGCACATACATCTACCAGTTTAGCAGCACCCCATGGAATCACCACATCTCCATGAACCACCAGGAGTTTATGTTTTTTGCGGGCATTTGCTTATGTTTGTTAAGTCCCCCACAGGTCATGCACATTGTGAGACACATTTTAGCTTGCAGAGGAACAAATGTGTGCCAAGTGAGATAAGAAACGACTGCTGTTAATAGACTTTGCTCCCAGAGAAAGTTCAACCCGACCGAAAAAAAGAAGAAGAAATAAATAAAGAACATGATCTAAATCCTTAAACTCGTGCCTTTCCCTATCTGCCAGATGTATCAATGTTCCTCCAAGCAATCAAGAAGTAATTCCCTTTATCGGCCAACATGAATATTAAAGTTTTGTGCTAGAGGGATTGAGGGCATAAACAGCGCGGTCCCTGGCACCTGTCGGAGACTGTGGTGGATAGCTGATGAGACGGATGAGTGGCTCACAGTGCTAAAACGAGGCTGTAAAGATACCAACGGTCTCGTCGGCCAGAGCGAAAGAGCAAGAATGCTGATTAGTGGGAGCAATTAGCATCTTTGTCTTCGGGTCCTTGTCATCCAACACATGTAAATTTAAACCAGTGTGACAGCAACAGACCATCACATTAATGTTGTTTACAGTCGATGCAAATGAAGAATAAACAAACAAATATCTGAATGTGAAGGGGGGGGGGTTCCCCAGACCTAAGACCTTTTTTATGCATATGCAAATGGAAGATCTCATGACATGCATCGAGCAGGAAATTAAGACAGAGAGAGGCAGAATTACAGAGCAGTATGGAAATGTGCAGATGTGTGAATATGCTATGCTGCTTCATTATGACCGGAAAAATGGCCCGTGTTAATATTCAAACATCTTGATAAACAAAAGGCACAAATGAAGACGGTCCCCCCGAGGACCGGGACAGAACACTGATGATCTTAACACTCGCCAAACAACATCCAACTCTGAGACAAAATCTGTCCCTCGGCGTCGCACAATCACGGCGCGTGCACACAGACACCCACACCCGCACTGAACACTGAATAAACAAAGAGTGGAACATGCTGGAACATTTAATGTGCATCTGGGGTCAAGTCTGGTAATGCACTTAGACGCAAGATGACTGGCAGTGGTCATGAAAGCTATCAACACCTGCAGATCATTTTTCAAATTGGTCCGCAGTTGTTTGCAGAGTTTTTTCAAAAGACTAATTCTCTCACAAACATTTCTCCAAATTAAATCAAACATTAAAAAAAACCTCTTGCTGACTGAAAAACAATCATCTTTGTCCGTAGAGAACGAAACCAAACAAGCACATGCACGGAACAGGCTTTTCTTACTTTTCTCTTTCAGGATTTTTTGTGTCATCTGGTTGTGTGCTCTCCACTTGTCATTGCCCCGTGTTTACGGTGGCATTAGAGTCGTCGCTGCGCCCACAGTTAATGGAAGAGCGGAGCGAGGAAGACAGTGAGAGACGATCAAGCCAATTGTCCTTGTGTGGAGCTCACTATGCTGTTGACTTTGTCATGGTGCCATGTTGGATTGCATCCACTCCATCATATCCATGCCCAGATGCTACAAGGGAGATAAGTGGATTGTACAGAGCAGGCTTGTCAGGGATCCCATATATTCACCCTGAATCTGTGGATAGTTGAACACAAATAGGCTTTTAAAGTGAAGTGATTTAGATTAGGTTTGGGCTTTTTTAACTGTCTTTTATTATGGATTGTTTTACACTGACATCAACTTGGCACAGCCTGAAGACAGGTTTCTTGGAAACAAAGCAAAACTGCTGGCAGTATCAAATGTTTTCAATGGCTTTCAGGGGCCAGAAAATGTAATATTAGCTACCTATTTGAATGCTGAGCTCATGGAGATTGTAGTAAATGGGAACTGGAATGATTCCTGAAACATCATTACGAAGACATGTCTTTAACGCTGCCTTCCCTACAAGTTGCGCTTTACATAATCAGAAACCAATACAATTTGATGGCGAAAAACTGAAACTCCTCATTAAGTTGTGCATATTGATTTTTGTGCGTCCCTGCTTTTATTATAGTAATGATGCACTGGACGTTATAATGAGTGTTTTAAAAGGCAAGAAAATTGTTAATTTACACCTTTGGATGATTGGATGGTCTAGTCCCTGTTTTCTGTGCTTTATTAGGGTTTATTGCCAGCTGATTATTTTGTGGAATGACTCCCTCACAATAACGCCACTGATGCATTAAGTCAAGATAAAAGCAATCTAAATATGAACATGCACAGTGGCTACGCTAAATGCACCCAACTAATGGTTTCATTATTTCATAATAAAGGGTTAATGCATATTCAGAATTCCTATTTACTCAAATTGTTCTTGCAAATATATGGTTCTTAACAGAAGTGCTCTTCAGGTTCTTGGGAGCTTGAGGTTTATTTGCACAATCAACCTGTTTCGGATAAGGCATATATGTTGTGAAAATGAGTTATGCTGCTGTTAACAACCTGCGCTCACCATTCAGCAGAAAGTAAGAGATTAGTCAGCTTCTCATCTCCTGCCCTAAAGCACACGATCACACTCCCACACTCCCTCCTTTACACTGCATGACCATGTATATTTTTTTAACCACAGCCAGCTCGCTTCTATACAAGGCTCTTGTTTGGTAACACAACAAATTGTCCATGTCCATGATGATCGGAGGCGCTGAGACTGAAACTCACCCACACTGCCCTGTCATTGTGACTCCCACCTGTTCTTCTGTTCCTATTTCAACCATTAAGGTCCGATATTTGGGTAAAGTTGACGTCACTGAGGAGGCTAAAATTCTGATGGCCCGCCACCCTGTACACACAAGCAAACAAACAGTCCATAAAATCCAGAAATAAACGGTTGTCAAATTAGCATAGGCCCAATCCATCCATTTGAATAGAATATTTAGACCAAAACCATTTTGATTTTGACCCGGGTGTTGGACCCAGTTGAATGCAGATGAGGAAACTGAGGGAACACTGCCCCGCCCCCACAGGCTGCTACAGCGCACTGGTCATCTGTTTATACAATTTTTATTCATATTGAATGTATCGTGTTCAAATCGTACTAAATTTGACACGGTGTACGTAATTGTAGAAAATGATTGTCCATGCTGAGAGGAAGTGTCCCCTAATTCTTTGTCCATCAGAAATTACACAAATAAGGTTGTTCCACAGGGCTCCAAAATCAATCTTTGCCACATTGCTTTCAGGAATAAAATGGTCTAAAACTCAGGCTATGAATTATATATGAACAAACCTCTCAGTTAAAATCTTCAGAATATAGAGAGGAATACAAGTATTACGTTTTGTGTTTGTAATTGCTGCTGAGATTTGTGTCTCTCAGTGAGTATGAGAAAAAACTCATCAGGAGTCCAAATCCTGGCGGCTGTCAGTCAACTTCAAAGCTGTTGGGCTGCGGCCATCTTTCTTAACCTCCAAATCTGGCTGGTCTTGTTACAGCTGCACTGTGGGGACAGTGTGGGCAGTGTTTGCATCTGTATGTGTGTGTGTGTGTATGTGTGTGCGTGTGTGCGTGTGTGTGTGTGTGTGTGTGTGTGTGTGTGTGCCTTCCTGGACAGAGTGGGCAGTGTGCTGGGTCTGCTGATTAACCCCTGGGCCAGGGCCGTTCTCCTCAGCCAGACAGATCGGCTTTCGCCAGTCCCGGCCCCTGTAACGGGAGCCCGCTCCAACAAGCCACTTCAAAGAGACGGGGCCAGCAGGAATGTCAGGTTCAGAACCAGGGGGAGCGAGAGAAAAAAGAGCAGGAGAAAGAGGGTGAAGCTGAAGCAGGAAGAGGCTTGTCTGTGTGTGTATGTTACTTAGTCTTAACATGGAGGAGGAGGGGGAGGCTCCGTCATTTTCTGGTCAGGACTTTGGCCCTATCTGGACCTCACTCGCAAGCGCTTCCCTTTTTTTTCATTTGCAGCAGAGTGAAGTTGTTTTAAATTAATTTGGCTGCAAAGCAAAAGCCTTTGGGAGCATTTGGCCTGTGTGTGAATCTGCTTCAGAGACGGGCAGCGTGTGTACGGGTTTTTATTTATTTATTTTTTCCTCTGCTGCTGCAAGACGATGCCTCATCCTCTCAGTGACCTCTCTGAGCCAAAGAGAATCTATCAGTCAACACATATTTTTGGGCAGGCCTTGCCAAGAATCAAACTACACCACAGCCCTGAAAAATGGAGTCATTTCACGGATAGGCATTAGATTTGTTTCATTATAGCAGGACGACAGCATGGGAAGTGGAGGGTTGACGTTTTTTGGATCAAAGACGTGTTAGTCATTGGATGTGATTCAAGGAGGAAAGAGGAGATAATTATGATATCTCACTGATACAAAAAAACACCCAACCCAATTATGCAACATGAACTGCATGCATATGACTGAGTAGGTGTATATGCATTTACGTATACTCTAATTATATGTGGTATACACTTCTGTATATCACTTTAATAGAGTAGAGATGTAAAAACACAAATTGTTCTATTTATTACCTCTGCCAAGGAGGGGCTGTTTTCATCTATGTTTATTTGTTTGTTTGTCTATTAGCAACGTTACACAAAAACTACTGGACAGATTTCCAGAAAAAAAAATGTAATAATTAAGAGAGATTTGTGTTTTTCAAAAGTTTTGTTGATTTCTCAGAAAATAATTTATGGATATTAAGGAAGGTGCAGTTTGGTGCAGATGCAAATAAAAGTCGATATCCCGTGAATATAAATGTGGTTTCAAAGGGGATTCAGTGTTTCCCACAGAATTAATTCAATCTATGGATGTAACCGGGTACATGTGCACGCAGGTCACTCTCAAGTGCAACAGATTCTGAGTTATAGGTACACAAACTAAAGAGTGAAAGATAAGTTTTCATATGAGAGAGAGAACTGTAGAAACTATGAGGACTGTCTGCATGGACTGTAAAAACATTATGGACGAGCAAGAGATAATGCAGCAAATAGCGGTCTCTTATGTTTTTAAGAGACGTGCAGAAAAAAAGGTTCATTATGAAACTGTGGTGTTATAAATTAGACCGGTCAGCACAGTCTTGATCATTAATGGGAAACACTGGAATTGTTGGGCATTGGCAGAGGTACGAGTTCTACTAGTTGTAGAAGTAAAATACGAGAAAAGTTCCCTTCTGATACTATATACTTCTATCTATACTTCTAAATTATAAAGTACAAACCTTACAGACAAGTGTACTGAGTGTAGTATGAGTTTCTGTAACACACAGAACAAAACTGCATGCAGCTGATAGGAAAAAACATTTAAAAACATGAGCTGCTGATCTTCCCGTGAAGTTTTTTACGTGCATGAGGTTGTGCAAATGCGATGCTGTTTAATTTTGCAATGGTACACACCCACACATGTGTTGTCATGAGATTCCTTGAAGTCACACAGAAGAATCCCCTGCGGAGGTTAGGTTTGCAGCGGCAGAGGAGCTTGGCTGAGCCGCTCCGTCGATCACCCAACACTGTGCTGCCTTTTGTGGCTCAGAGACAATGAGCCGCTGCCGGGGAAAGAGAGAGAGACAGGCAACCTGAACCTGACACAGGAAGCTCTTAAAGCTACACAAAACAAACTGCTGAGCTCTGGCATTTCCCCCTCACTGAAAGACTATCTCCACCATCATTAAAGGTGAACTCAATCGTCTAATCTCCTCCAAAGTCACTGAGCAACCGCCGCTGTCATCCCCTCTTCCCCTCTTCTCCTCCTCCTTGTCTCTCCCCTCGTTCTTACCATCCCTCTATTCTCACTTGCCTCTCGAGGTGGAGGCCATCAATGAAATGCCATCAGATCTCTTGGGGGGTTAGAGGTCATAGGACAAAAATGTTCTGTTGAGTGTGCGCTCTGGCTGCCTGAAAGGAGAGCCTGTGTTTTGTTTAGCTCTGATCGATGGAAGGTGGTTCACAGGAAGCGTTCAGCAACACGCTTGTGATCAAGCAAATCGCTCTGTTTAAGGTTCATCCATATTCCTCAACAGACACCGGTGGAAGGCTTTGTAATACTCGTTTCTCTGTGTGAAACACGCCACTTATATAGATTTCATGCCTGTATATTGTTTAACCTCGCAGAGGTTTGGCACGCCATTCAACATTTGTGAAATAACAATTGTAGAATCTGTATTTTCATGTTTGAAATCCTCAGCAGGTAATCAATACCATGCCAAGAGGAGAGCGGTAAATAGCATGTCTTGTGATGCGAATTGAAAAACAACTCAACAGACTAACAGCAAACAAATACAAAACAATCCAACCGTCACCACTGAGAATATAATGAAAACCCTGAGAACGGACATGCACATTTGCACATACAAACACATTACATTCTGTGCTACCACAATACATATCATTTTGATGTCATCCACATTTGGCTAAGGCCATTTGCACCTCACGCGTAATATGCTGCCAGCTATACAAATAGCACTGTTTGGAATTCAATTATCTGTTGCCTCTGTTCCCCCGGCACTATGAAAAGGCCTCTCTCTTCTCTCGACCAAGCGGCATCATTGAGCAAAGATGGAAAAATGGTCTTCACCCCTCCTATTATCGCATCAAAATCTGCTTGGCCACTGTGCACACCGGCTCATTACCTTGGTGAAAAAGCCACCTTAACCTCCATTACAAGCCAGCCCTGTAATTAATGACTTTTTAAGCTATTGAACCAAAAGCAATTAGGTTATAAAGGAGGGCTTGTTCAGTAACATGAATACCTTTCCTTTATTAGTCGCATCCTTGAAGAGGAGATGCTAACCGAATGTGACAGTGCCTGGAATTAAGATGCTAATGTTTCCAGTTATTTGAACTTGTCAATCAAGCTTTTTTTCTTTCTTCATTGTTGTGGAGGGTACACAAAAACAAATCGAGAGTTCAATGGTATTTCAAGGTTGAAGCATTTCTCTACAGTTGAGGTGCTTGTTGTGATTTTGCATACGTGTGTGCGTGTTTGGGTGCGTGCGTGTTTGTGTGCCTGGTGGTGCACGCTAAGCGGAAGAGAGTAAACCAGATACAGCTTATTCCATCAGCACAGTATGCAGCGTGCAGATAAGACTTCATACAACACATTTGCTGTGTATTTGTTTTAGACTTTATCGCGTGTTCCAGTGGAGGTAGACACAGTCGATACATGTGGTCTACATTCTAATGCCTGGGGGGGTCAGCTCAGCGGTCAACCAGCACATTACTCTATGTCCACACAGGACAGGTTAGAACGCACAAGACTAATGCTGCAGCTCATCCAAAAGGTCATCTGTGGATATTAATGTGTAACTTTAACTGAACCTGCATGAGGAACACTGAGCCTCCTTTCTCATGAACAGGAGGACATGGTGCACTGCAGAATGTGCCCGCAGGAAGCAATGCAAAGTTTAACTGGGTCAACCCGGACATTTCTTTTCAATAAAAAAAGTAAACAAAGGCAAAATAACTCATTGCTATTTTTTGTGGCAGTTTTGCTCCAGACAGTAATCGAAGGCCTGGGTACAATTAGTCAGGCTTTTGGAAAACGTCTTTTCTTCAGATTGATCCGACCAAATGTTTCACCGCTGCTCATTATTCATCAACATGCAGCAGAGAAAACCACTGCCTGACGATAAATCTTGTGACGGGCTAAAGTTCCCCAAATTGATTTTAACCTGTTGAAATCACTGGAACAAAGATGTCAATTCTGTGATGGTCATAACTAGATGAAAAATGACATCCTCTTTATGTAAGGCCACAGGTGATGATCATATCTTCGTCTCGCACTAGGTCTGAAAAGAGGCTTCTGCCTGCTGGACCCATAGATTGTATATTTAGTGTCTCCACTGCCTCCCACTATCCAAAAATGAAGCTGTAATGCAAATGTTGCCATTTTCCACATTTGGAGCCTGTGCGGTAGCAGTCAGGGGAAGGAGCCATGGAAAAATGCACTGGACCAATCCTGCGTCAGTCTTAACTGTTAATCATGATAGTTATTATAGCATCAAATAACTAATCCAAACCAGACTTCATCAGAAAAACTAACACTTGTTCATACATCAGTGTGATAAGAACTTTCTAAAATGACAACAATCATCTTCGAGAAATCTTTTGTACTTGAACAACTTTGACTTCACCCATCACCCGACAACATGATATAGAAGCATAACAAGGGAAACACTATTAGGAGAATGTGTCACGCTATATTACTTTATGATAAAGAAAACCGGTTATGACAGTGGAGTAGATATTTCTTTTTAAGAAAATGTTAGTACCATACTATACTATGATAGTAACTGCAATTATAACAAAGATGATCTTAAAACAATTGTAACCATTTTCCCACTTGATCAAGCACCTCAGTTCATACCTCTCACTCAGTGTAGACCTTCATTCATTTTCTCAAGTAGGTCATTTATTCAACCGTGATTGTGCCAGCTATATCAAATCTTTCTGAATCTGGAGGTTGTTTGTGTGTGTGTGTGTGTGCGTGTGCGTGTGACAGAATGAGAGTGTAAGTGCACGTGCACTCTGCAATAACACACTTCAGGCCTTAATCAGCAAGTTCAACTTAGAGCAGCAGGGAAGCGATTGATCAGCGTGGTCATTAAAAGGATACTTCAGCACTCGTTTCGGCCGCGCTCTTTGAAGATCACTAACATGGAATTCATAAATCAATGATTATTAGACCACAGTCAAATATTTTTTGTGAGAATTTATTTTTCATAGACCACATTGATTAGCGGGATTACAACGAGTAGAGCTAATGACGGCACATTAAAGTATTTTGTGTCGAATTTCTCTGACATTAAAAACTGACATTCTCCCACAGCCCGCAGTGCTTAAAATGCATCCCATGACTCTTGTGAAGCTCATTTCTTTTTCGCAGCAAATTTGTTTTAGAATTCATTATTTGCCATGAAATGTGAAAAGTCTTCTTCATTAGATAGTGTGAAATCCCTCCCAGTCTGCCTCTGCCTCTCTGAAGTCCAGCTAACCATGTTAATCCCACAGCTGTGAACTCTGTGGCATCTCCCCCAACACACTCGCAGGCCGACTGTCTAAATAATTGCCTCATTAGTGTGTGGTGCACAGGTACGGCATAAATGCAAACTTTAGACAAGTGTATATGCAAATCCAATTGCTTGTCCGACACTCTTTATTCATGTGATCAAAAATCAGCTGAATTATACCGAGGACCTCAGCCCTGAAATGGAAATTTAGGGATAACGAATGCATTTTCAATGAGGTGCAGTGTTCAGGTTGTGCCTCCGAACAGATGATGTGCAAATAGTTGACAGCTTTCAACTTTGGTGTCATTACATTTTATTTTTTATTTTTTTAACAAAAAAAAGAGAAGAAAGGAGGAATCTGTCAAAGCCCACATCACAGTTTGTTGGTAAATTGATCTTCAGAGAACGAGAAATTATTTTAGCACCAAACCAACTTTTGGGTTTTCCTGTAGAGGAAGAGATGTAGGCAGAATTATTCATCATTAGCTGAAGGTATCGATTTAGGTTGCAGCGATGCAGTAAACACGGCTGTTACTCCGCACAGTGAAAACAGCTCTTTATGAGGCCACATCGTTTAATTTACATGCAATCACATTGGTTTGATAAATGCAACTGACTGATTTGGCACAATTTTTATATGCATCAGTAATCAGCAGAATCTGCAGTCTGAGCCTGTGTAGGAATTCCTGTAACATTATTCTTCAGTGTGTTTTTATGCAACTAATATTTCTCCTTTTAAAATGCGGACTTCTCACATGAATCCAGTCACACTTTAATCTCACACAGGGCATAATTCATCAGAATGACATGATTTGTAGGGCTGACATCGCCGCGTTTCATTAACACCGTGCCGCAGTTCATCTTCATGAATTTCATAAAATGTTACTGAGCTTGTAAACTTATAATATAAATATTAATTTTAACAAGTCATTTATGAAGCTTAAATTTTAACTATCAGACTGAATGATTAAACAGCTGAATTTGCTGAATGTTTTACGGTGCTTCGCTGCGACACAGATTGGGAAGAGCTGTGGAGACTGATCAGAAATGCTAAAACAAGATGTTGCTCTTGCCACAGCCGGAGCGGTTTAACCAGATGGCTTCAACAGCCTGCTGAATAGCTGCTTACAGTAACGTCATTTTTCTCTTCTGTGATGATGCACCCACTGTTACACCTTTGGCCTCAGACCTATGGCTCAGAGTGCTGCGCTGTCTTGGCAGACCGCTGCCTGCGTTGACCATCTGACACAGACTTGTGAGGTTACCTTGAAATGGCACAGACCTGATGGACGAGATGACTTTTCCATGTACTGTCATAATGGGAAGACGGAGTGCACGAGGGCCAGGTGCTTGACAAAAGCGAATCACGCCCGGGTCGCGGTAATTAATCTATTTTGACCATTATACTAACAAAAACAGCATCTGTTTATTCTAAATCACATTTATTAATGACATCCAGGGGAAGCTGCATCACCGCCATGTGTCTCAAATGTCGATACAGGCTGTAATGTTAGCTCCTGCACCACCGTTCATCAACTTCAGCATCAAGGCTATCGCTCTGCCTCCGTCTTTCCTCCTGAAATTCTTAATTATTCATAGTTTTTATTTGCCAGGTGCAAGAGAGTGAATTAAGAAAAGCCTCACACAATGTTGAACTGGATGGATGTGGATGAAGAACAAACATGTGCAGATACCTTAGTATGTTTTAGTCTTAGTACTAATTGATTTTGCCAAATATGAGTTGGAGGAGGTGTGGCTCAGTGGTACAGTGGTTACCTCACAGCAAGAATGTTCTTGGTTCGGTCTTTCTGTGTGAAGTTTGCATGTTCTCCCGTGTCAGTCAGTTGATGTTGGATTAATTGGACTCTTTAAATTGTCTGTAGGTGTGAATCTACTGACCTGTCCAGTGTCCCGCCTCTCGCCCAACATCAGCTGGGACTGGCTTCGGCCTCTCTGCGACCCTAAACAAAAAGGATGGATAGATGATGAATAGACCTTAAACCTTAAAACTTCACTTGTCAATATCTTTTATAATAGTGATGCTTCAGTAACTTCCCCTGAGCTCCAATGAGCATTTAGGCATCTTGCAACTCATTGTTTTGGTTTGATGTACCACATATTTGCTGTTTTGGTTTGGTCTCTCTGCTCGCAGCAGACAGAGTCAGAGACAATGGTGAATATACAGTATATATACAGTAGTTGACTATTTAGCAACTATAGAGTCTGGCTCCTGATGTACATTAAGTGGAGATTGACTGGACTCCACAACTAAATTCAAATTTTTTCACGACAGCAGCAACAGTAATAAATATTTTCTCAACATATTCACTTTACAAACTTCCACTGCCCCCAAATGTCCAAATAATCAATTAATACCATTTTAATTAATGTCTGGATTGTGTTCAGGGGCAACATAAACTATTTCCAATCTAGAAAAAGGTTCTGCTCATCTTGTTAAGACAGTTAGTTTTAGTCAAAATAGTTGATTTAAGAAAAAGTAATGTGTCCTGTGTTATGTTTCAAGTTAGATTGGAATTGTCTGTTATCTAACCATATTCAATCCCTCAGCCCTATCAATTGCTCGGAGTTGCAGGAAGTTAATATAACATTAACTTATTAATCTCAAGTAGAAGATATTGTAAAGAAGATTGCAGACTAGATGTTCTATAAATGGAAACAGGTTTGGCATATGCAAATTTTTCCCATTTTATATACACATGCAGTTTGATACACACACTTCCAGCTTTAGACACTTTGCTTCTGTCAGATACTTCATGTCATTAAAAAAATAATTCTCAGACAAAAATGCTTCTCCCTCTTTAACAACGTCCTCCTCACTCTTACTTAACTGCAGGCCCCTGCACATTGTAATCACATTAGGCTGTGTTTGATGTATTATGTCAAATATAGTGACAACCTCCCAGGAGGGGGCTCACTGGAGAAATTTACCATAGCTGTAGTCCATATGTAATTAAAAAGTATGTTATCTCTGGCCAGAATGTTATGGCTAAGTATTGGCCCGGGTCCAGCTAACGTTGATATAATCCCACCCAGCTCTGTTTGTCTGTGGATGGGGTCACGGGGTCACTAACTGCCTCCTTGTGTTCTATTCTGCTGCGGTGAGACGAGGGGAAGCCTCTCCAGAGAGTTTGAGATCCACATACAGCTGTTTACCTCCCAGCCGGGTGTTCATATTAAAAAAACAGCGGGGGGAATCTATCACCTCTCCATATTGCTGCTTCTCAGACTAGGGTGTGAAGAACGAAAAAGGAAAAAAACTAAAATCCTCCCACTCCGCTAATACACAGCTTTACTCTGAGAAAAATACGGATCAAATATTGTAAATGGTTTCACTTGAATCATGTTTGTGCTTTAAGGAGTCTTTCTAATCAGTTCCAGAGGATTAGCCGACTATTTCTCCAAAAGCTGCTCCGAATACATAATAAATGATTTCATTTTGCTACACTGAGGAGTACACTGTTGAAATATGGTGGTTTTATCAGGTAGTGATCAATCACAGACTCATTAGAGAGAATGGCCCGTTTGCTGCTGCGGTGAGCTAAGAGGAGGTTTGATCGGCCAAGTCTTGAAGCTGAAGGAAAACTCAGAAACTTCAGCGAACGTTTAAAGCAGCTAATCAGTCGGTTAAACAGCTGCTCCAGCAGGAGAAAAACATCCTAAGGTATTGGGTGGGCTTGAAATTCCTTCCTACAATCTCCCACTGCATAACAAGTATAACGTGTGTTAAAAACATATGCACAGAGACAAGGCACAGAAACACAGATTTCAAACAGCATTCCCCTGTGCAGCCACTAACCTTGTACTTGCATCAGTTCCAAGACTGAACATGACCTAATTTTGTTATGGCGTTGGTCAATTAAGCAGGACGCTGGCTCAGTAAGGTCTTGTCTACACTGTTGCAGATATTATTTTTGTTCAAATGATATCATCCTCTCCGTTTAAAAAACAAAATATCTCTGTCCAGTTGAGAACACAAACTACAATTGCTCAGAAAAGCATGCTGGGTCAGTGGGTAGTAATACAGTCTACATCATTTTGAGTGTACTCAATGAGCTCATTCTCCTTTGGCATAGAAGCTTCAAAACCAAAACAATAGTAGGTCATCGTTTTTTACTTATATCTTGATGTTAAGCAGACAACCTGTGAATGATGGTACGTGGTGCAGGTCATTTAGCCGCAAACTTGTAATTAAACAACATAGAAAAAGAGGTATATATTCACCATTGCTGTTGTTGTTTGTTACACAAAGCAACAGTGAGCATTTTTTGAGTAAACTATGATGTCATCATCCCCCGCTTGCTCAGTTTAGAGAGTTTTTGAGAGTTTGTAAGTAAGTAAGTGCTGTTTGTTTGTGGACCAGAGGCCCAAACGCAGAGTAAAACATTTGCTTTGCATTAGTGTGGACTGGGCATCAGTTGTCCTCTGCAAACAGCTGTTGAATCAATCGCAACCAACGTTAAACCGCGATGCACATATTCTTTTTTTTTTGTTTTGTCTGAATGCTCGGAGACACTGTGTGCGCGCAGTGGGCAGCAGATGCCCAACACATCTGAGAGTTTGGAGAAAGAGAAAGGGGGGGAGAGCAGTTTGAGGCGTGATTGCAGACCACAGACCCGCCAATGGCTCTACTGCTGTGAGAGCGTGGAGGAGGTCCTGTTCTGCCCGGAAAGGTCAGGAGAAAAGAAAACAACTCATGCAACAACGAGAAAAAAGAAAAGAAAGAGTTTTGGCAAGAGCAAATCTTGCATCTGTAATGAAATCCCATCAGGCGTTTTGTGTGAGTATTATGCACATATATTTAAAGAGAAGAGAACAATTTCATAAGGCCTATTTTCTCTAACATAAATCCCCTTTGAAGACGGCTTACAACGCTGATAGTCTTGAAAATCTCCAGTCGTAAATGGTATCTGTTCTCGCGGTTCTGCGCGGAAAGCAGATGCTGTAAATTGAGTGGAGACTTGATTTCTTGCACAGTCAAATTAGCTTGAGATGACCGAGCAGTGAACTGCAGGAGGTTTAATTCCCTGTGTTTACATCTCTGGCAGAGCCTTTGTTTTGTTTGATTCACTATGCTAATATAGGCTCCTCTCAGATCACACACTGAGCACTGACACGCTGCACACAAACCCATGCACCGAATCTGTCTCCCCCCCATAAACTTGCTCTTAGTGTAAAAATGAAAGGAGGAATGAGATTGGATTATGGGTGTGCATGTGCATGTGCGTTATGTTAGGTACTGTGAGAAGAAAGCTTTTGGCCGTGGTTTAATTGACAGCACCAAAAATTGTTTTTAATGATGCTTTTAATTAAAAACGAGGATTAAATAATGCCTTTGCTATATTATTTTTAAGCAGCGCTTCTTCAGTTGACAATCTCCCGCACAAAGTTTATTCCACTGAAGTCATATCTTTAAATACACCGGCAGCATCAGGCATTCCATCCTCATTTGTGACACTTTTTACTTTTATTTTATCTCATTTATTATTTGTTATCTCCCTCGGTTCGGTTATGCAAGTACAAACTTGGAAAAAAAAACCCAGCTGAGATGTCATATTGAGTCCAAAAAAAATAAGTTATCACTGTAAAGGAGCAGCAGCAGATTGTCAAGGCACATGAATACAACATTAGCAAGTCAGACAACACATGATGCAAGATAAGAGATGGAAGTGGCTGAGGACAGCAACAAACCATACAAATGAAATTGTTCTTTAAGTTGCTGATACAAAAGTATTGTAAAGATATTGAAGTGTTTATCCAGTCACTTTTCTTTTCGATCAGCGAGTTGTTCGAGCAAATCTGCCACTGCATTGACATCTTTAATTCAACAGACTTGATGCACACATAACCAGGATACATATCCACAAACTGTCTGTGTATGTGACTCACTTATTTAGATCTGGTGTTCATATTTTACTTTCTGCCCCCCCGCTATCTGATCTGAGCTCTGCAGCAAGCCCGCACATCCCCTGATTTGTTTGTGTTGCAGATGGAACCGTTTTGCCGTACATGCTGGGTGACCTTTTATCCCAAAAATTAGAGAACATTTCTCTCTGCAGACAAATGTACCAGAACGTATAATGGAGTGATCAGTATCACCGGGGCAATTTTGGACAGAGCTCAAGGTTGTCTGCTCACGGATCTATTGGTTTCCATTTGTGTCCTCCACGGCCTTCCATACGCCTCCTGTGATCCAGCGAAAGTTCGTCCTGTTGTTACTGGCAAGATCACTTGGAATTGAATATGAAACACCACAGGAAAAATCTTCTGTTGCTTTTATTCATGCACGATGTCCCAATGCAGTTATCTTTTAGACCATGTCTCACCTCAGATGAAGCTTGCATGTTACAGCAAATGTGGGAAAATATTAAATGGACACAGTTACTGGAAAATTCATAAATAGAAATATTCAACGTAAATCTGTAAAATGTGCACTTGTGCAGAACATGAATATGAAACCCTCCAGTTGTACAGGACTTGCCAAGAGAAATAGGGGCGTGGGCCTTGGGTTCCCACAAGGGGGCACACATGAAACAACTGCATGAACTGACAGCTTATAGATAGACCGTCAAAGTTGGAGGACTTCTCAGACCTCTAGGACACTGACAGCAAACCAGTTCTAACATAATGTACTGCAAGAGTTTTTCTGTGCTTATTTGTCTTGTCAGTGAGTTTCATATGTTGATTTTTCCACAAATCCAGATGTGTTTCTCTTTTAGAAAAAGGTGAAATGAATATGTTTCATCTTCATCAAATACAAGTACATATAGTTTTATGTAAATCTTATTCTACTACAAGGAAAATACTTAATTTTTTCCTTGTAGTAGAATAAATTCATTCATTTCAGGCGGTTGTGGCTCAGGGGTGAGAGTGGGTCGTACTGTAACCATAGGGGTTTGATTCTTGGCTCCTCTGCACACTGAAGTGTCCTTGGGTAAGACACATTGATAGAAATAGTGCTGCACAAAGATCTGAGTAAGTGAACGGGAGAACGGTGGTCAATCAAGCCTAGAAAACCACTATATACAGCAAATTCAGTCTATTTAAAAAGTACAGTCTGTAGTTACAGAGCATAGACTGTCTATAAACATGGACGACGCATCTCCACTTCCTCCCACTTCCTCCTAACCCTATACAGAAATGAAGTCAAAATATCCCAGAACACTGAAATGTTATGCTGACATCACCATTTAGAGCCATAAGCTCAGAAGCAGCGATTGGGGGGTGGAGCCGTGGTAGCAATGTCCCACTGATAAACAGGCTCGACCAATTGTGAGTGTCTAATTAAAAACAAACTGACAGACATCAGTGTGATAAGAGCTACCCAAAACTATTTTTGAGAAAAAATGATTGAAACATGTTTATTGACTTTTTAGTTTGGCCCATGTCCCATCCACTAACATGAGGGAGGTGGACATGATCAATACTGCAGCCAGTCACCAGGGGTCGATTGAAATGCTCTGACTTCACTTTTGGGGAACATTCATGTCGTCCATCATTATATAGAATCTATCAAACAGAGGTGGAAAAAGAAAATACACCACATGTTAACATCATAGCGCTGATGGACAGTCGTGGGCTCAAACTGTGATATCTGTTCTTCTGAGTTTTCTTCCTGCATATTCTCGATAAAAAGTGTATTAGAGTCACTTTTTCCCCACTCAGGTCTTTTCTTTTCCTCAAAGGACCTTCTAGACTATAACAGTGAATCATTAAGCACCACCTACATAACAAGTGAATTAATATGGGGGAATAATTGTCATTGCTTTTTAAAGGGCAGGAAAAGAAGGATGGATCAACATCTGAAGGGAGCAGTGGGTCTGGATGTCTCTGTTCTGCACAGAGACTTAAATGTGGTGGCAGATGAGGTCACATGCTAACTGCCACTAATGTTCCTCAATCGTGCCTTTGTGCAGTGACCCCCTCTCCCCCCAAGTTTATGCGGACTTCCTCTGCGGAGTGTCGAGATTGCGAGATGGGACGTTTCGACATTTCTTAAAATCCTAATGGGTTCGTCGCTGGGGGGGGGAGAGGGTGAGGCTTAATTGGAATAGACTTTTCCACCTCTAAATTTTAATGAACTGCTGGACTGAATGTCTCTTATTAGGTGAAATTGCCCATTAGCATTTTAAATGACCAGCTATCTTCATTATAATCAGAGTGAGATGCATTTCTGTGCTGAGGGTCTATCGATTGCTTGGCAATGTCAAACTCTGCATGAAGACGTGGAGGCAGGAGACGAGTTTCGGCCGTTGCAGCAGCAGCCGAAAATGGATCAGCGCAACCAGGAGTGGGGGAATGGGGAATAATCCGTTTTGCGCACTTTCAAATAATTACAGTAATATGAAGATAATTACAGTGGAAGCAATGCAGCTTTATCATGAGACAAACATGTATGTACAGTAATTCAATTTATGCTTCCTGTGAAAATAATCGCTCATTCCTATTACACAGAGTGGAGATGACACCGTTGTAATTGTGTTCCGTTCTTCTGCATATAAGATGCATGGATTTCAAATCTGTGCCCTCCATATTTTACTATAGCAGACCAATGCAATGTGTCTGAGGATTCAGCAGAAATTACTTTTATGCATATTAATTACATTCTCACAGTCTGGAGAGCTGTTATTAAGCATTTTAACATAAGAGATACTGTGATGAGAGTGGAATACATGCATCAAAAGCTTTTTACTAATTACTTTGCATTTATTATGATGTATTGCCGTCTCTGCGTCGCTACATACATTTAAGCGCAGTTAATATTTGACAAGGGGCCTTTTTAATTGCTTGCCTTTGAAAAGGATGAGGAACATTTAAAACCCAGAAGCACGTAGACATCTGCTGTTTGATTTCTGTTTCCACTCTATAGTAATAATGAAATGAAAAAAAGAGATACGTATTTCAGCCAGTTTTCAAAGCGCTAATGATAAGAGAGTGATTATAATGTTATTAAATAAATATTAAATACTAATTTCATGAACGCTTGTGTTTAATAATCGCTGATAGTTTATTATCGGGGGAGTTTTAGTTTTTCCACTTTGCAAAAATTTCTCAGAGTTGTTCTGATAGCTTTGACAGTTTTTCAATTTTTGCCTCAAAGCACCCAGAGCAAATATTTGAAAGCCTTTCCAGACTAAAGCAAACTCTAGACCAAAGTTGGCAAACATTTGCAGCGAATATCACACAGGACTCAAATAAATACAGCCACAATCACATGTGCCCCGAACTCATTATCAACCTCAGAGCCCAAAGTATGATCACAATAATCTCATTTTAATTTGAGTTATATTGCAGAAATTGGGGGGGGGGGGTGAATAATTAGATTGTCCTAGTTTGAGTGGGGAGCGTTGGCCAGTGTTTGAGAATACTTCCAGATGGTGTTGAGCCGGCAGACTGGCACTGAGGATAGCTGGGGACCTCCTCCCTCAGACAACATGTCATGCCCTCACCCTTCCACCCTCCGCTCGCTCGCTCCTCTTCTCCTCTCACCGCATTTTCCTCTCGCATTTCCAATTTCGCCATTCCGGCCCCTCGTTGCCCTTCTGATTTCCTTCCCTCACTCCCTTCTCATTTTTGCCTCTCAATGGCCCAGCCTTTACCCCTCTCTCCTTTCCTTCCTCACCTCCCTCACATCATTTTTGCTCATCCAAAAAAAAAAGGTCTTGCAGTATGTTACCCCCACCATAAGGCCAGAACCAAAGTAGCACTGCCCCTCCTCCCCGAGGGAGGTGGGGGAGCGACAGAGCCCTGCCCTCCGATTACACTGGGGGCGCAGGGTTAGAATAGAGCCCTGAGGGCCGGCAGCTGTCAATTAGCGATAACTGCCGAGAAAGAGACACACACGCGTGTGTGTACACACACACACACACACACACACAAAGTCCCCCCTCCCTTACTCCTTCATTAATCAGGGGGCCATCACCTAGCAACGGTCCTGAGGAAGTCCTCAATGGGGATGCCTGGTGAGAGGCACACACAGAAATGACAATGAGGTGGAGAGAGGGAGAGAGGGAGCAGGAGGAGGGAGAGAGAATGATGAGCGACGGAGGGGGGTAGATGGAGAGAGGATAATGAAACCTCTCCAGAGGACATTATAAAGTGAGACAGCCATTGTCAAAGTGAAGATTCAATGTTGTTTATACACTGCACTACATATCCACAGGTGTTTGTATAACCTGAGGATGTTGGTGATTGTTTGAATGAACTTTACATCTTTTTTTCCTCCCCTCAGTTCACACCATCTGTTTTTTAAATTGAATGTGTCTCAATCAAACCTTACTAACATCCTGAGAATGTTTGCTAAAATCTCAATTTTAGTGATTTAAAATAAAGTTTGCATGTTGACGAGAGGCGCAAAGACAGAGAAAAAGTTTGTTTTGCTAAATAATCGCATAAAGGGCCCGGTCACACATTTACATTCACAAACCTTTACCTCCTGATCACTTCCAATCAGTGTGAGTGAGGATAAAACATTTACTTCCTGTGGTGAGGCAAATTGCAGCAAGACTTTTAACTTTGGTGAACTTTTATCTGCAATATTAAACTTTTTCCTCTGGGTTTGAGCCCCTCAGCAACATACAAATGATGTTTAACTGACTAAAACTGAGACTTCTACAAACACTATCCATGTGAAAATGTAATAGGGAGCTTTTAGGAAACAATTACATCACATGCCCACTGTTGCTCAGTGTAATGAGCATGTGCCAGAAACAACTGTGGCTATATAATGGTTTCTCAAAGTTTGGTTAGCACTGTTAGGTCTAATTACAAGTTTGCTGTTAAATTTTATCTTTACTGCATCACATTCACAGGCCCCTATCTTGGCAGATATTACTTAGACCACACCACGGCGTACTTCTTTGGTATTTGACGCATCGTAGATGTAGATGTTATCGCCACCTACTGGCCCGGCATGCTTGCATGAATGATTGTACGGAAATGTATTGTGAAATGAAAATATCAGCTCCAAAAAATACTGTGTCAACGAGGCCTCAGAAAGAAATGATGGACGGCCTGGTCCTTCATATGTTTACTTCATCAGCCAACGTCATTACCAGGCAAGTTTGGCTCTGTTCTCCTGCAAACACATGAATATGAGGAGAATATGACTGCTGCATGCAGAGCACCCCCCCAAATACACACACACACACACACACACACATGCTTTTTCATCCAATCCACCACCACCTCCGCCTGACAGAGTGGCAGCACATAGAGCCATGAACAGGTGATAAATCCTTGTCAGGTTTTATTAAAACCCAGCCAGGCCAAACAGAACACCTCATATTCCGCTGTAATACCCAAGGAGACAGTGTATGAGAGAGAGAGGGAGAGCCCTCCTGTTTGGTATGCTCTCCAGCAGGGAACTACTGTCTCCTCTCTGATGTCATTAAAGCAGAGTTGGAGGAGGAATAAAATGCCCCAAGAAGGCACACGAACACCCACACAGCCACACACACACAAGTGCACACAGATTTCTGCCCCCTGCTGGTCTGCCAGACCAAGGGGGCAGGTTGTCATTACTTCCTCCTAAATCCTTACTGCTCGAAATGATAGGGCACAGAATTGAAAGCTTTGCCACAGCAAAGAAAAGGCAAGGTGAACCTTCGAGTCTCAATTAAAATCAAAGTCAGGCTTTAAAAAGAACATATGCTTGTATCGTTTTTGTGAGTCTGTGCATAAAGACGAGTCCCTGAATGAGTGAAAGGAGATTTATGCAGATAGTCCTTGTATGCAGACACGTACGCAGAAGCCTGCCCTCTCTCTTTTCTCCACACAAACAAACACACCATAAAAACAGACACCTCCGGAGGCCAATTTTTATGTTTCTTTAAATATTCTGTTTTCTCTCCTCCTCCCAGAGAGCTGTTTTCACAGTTGACCTCTCCAGGGGTCAAGCTGCTGACTGGGCAACAATAGAAATCATCACTTTGCTCATTATTTATTTACCTGGCAGAGGAGCACTTTTGAGACAATTAATCAAGTCGGTGAAAGATTTATAAGCGGCTTGACCGGAGCACTCAGACAGTAAATGGGGCAGGTTGTCAAATATTGGGAGTGATCTGTGCAAACCAATAACTCTGTCATGTCAGGACGACCTAAATAACCCGAGCCAGAACTGTTGAAAAATATAAAGCCGCTGCCTGTGATGCTCGCAGGGTTGGTTCAGTGTTTGCGGAGCAGAATAGACACACTACCACTGTGCTCACGCATAAGAACACACATGTACTTGTACATCTGCATCATAGAGTCAGATGCATAAAATCACACATTCACATATGCAGTAATGAACAATACCTTAACAGTGCTGACAGTACATGTGGCTTTCACAGCTGAGTGCACACACCATATCTAAAAGCATGTGTCATCTCAGCACATTTAACCAGGACTGTCTGAAAGGAGATAGCCACGCTCCTTTCCTCCTTCTCCCCCCCCAGTCCCCCCCTCTCTCTCTCTCTCTTTCTCCCTCCTCAGTGTTTTTGTCCTTGATGACCAAGCGGTTGGGTGGTCTGTCTGACCGCGCTGACCCTTGCGCTTGGGCTGACGTAAATTTGCTAATGGTTAGCGTCTTGCTCCTCCTGTGACAGGCGGTTTCTCTGCTCAGCTGATGGGAGCTGCCGGTGCTCCAGAGGTGCTGTGGACTTAGGGGAGCTTGTGTGTGTGTGTGTGTGTGTGTGTGTGTGTGTGTGTGTGTGTGTGTGTGTGTGTGTGTGTGTGTGTGTGTGTGCGTCAGTGGACAGGAAGAATGTCTGGGATATTTGGGAATATCTCTGTACTTCCAGTGTTGCTGGGTAGAAAATCAGCAGCACAGATGTAGCCAATGATACACATATCAGCACTAAGATCTATTACAGTTCGATAATAACAAATAATTATCAACTTTACTGTCATATGAAATGTAGTTCAATGTGCTTTACATAAAAAGGTAGTTCAAACTGAATAGGCAATATTGACACAGTAAAGACCAATGTTAAGATACATTTATATATTTGTACGTAGTGTGTATCTGTAGTAGCAAGTACTTACTTACTCCTAGGCAAGCAGAATTTGTATGGTGCTACTTTAGTATATTTTGTCTATTTATTTGTACTTTTACTGAAGTAAAATATTTGAGTACTTCCTCCACCACTGACCTTTTCTCTCAAAAACCTCTGTAAATAACCTTACAAATAATGCTTAACTGACTGGAACTCATAAGTTTCTTTGCTTTTAATTTCTGTTTATGGCCTCAGACAATAAGTGTTTAGGTCATTGTGACCTTTCTTTTGGAATTTTGTCCAAAACCTGCAACTTAGCTCATTAACATTGGGGCTGTGCCTGAGC
Organism: Paralichthys olivaceus; assembly: GCF_024713975.1. Classification (NCBI taxonomy): domain Eukaryota; kingdom Metazoa; phylum Chordata; class Actinopteri; order Pleuronectiformes; family Paralichthyidae; genus Paralichthys; species Paralichthys olivaceus. The sequence goes on along the minus strand of NC_091104.1, from coordinate 13,546,161 downwards.
CTCTAAACCCCTTTTAGCTTTACAAAGATCAGACTGCAGGAACTTTAACTTTACTTTTGCCTACACTGCAAGAAGTGAAATGTAAGTAAGATTCAATATCTTAAATCAATGCTTGTTTTGTGTCTGACCCGGCATTTCTCCTTAACAGGCAGTTTCTTTATGTTAGGTCACTTGTTTCAAGTTTATTTTTCCTTGTTTTAAAAAATCTTAGCAAGTGAATTTTTCCTCTTCTGCAATAGATAATTGTGCTTATTCTAATATTTCCCCCATTTAATGCATTTTCTTGCTCTGGTGTTATGAGCTATGCTGCCTTATATACAAAAGAAAATATGGAATAATGATATATTTTATGAGGAGGAGCTGGAGTACTTATGGCAGGGACATAAACATATGGTTTGTGGTTCTGTGTTTTTGGCGTCCAACATCGACAGGATAAGCTGAAAAGTTTAAAAACTAGATAATACTTGCAAAAAATGAAATGAAATAAAGTCATTATGTTCAACATAAACGTGCTGCGCTGTGTGCAGGTCCTAAATAATTACTGTTTTATTTTGCGCTCCCATGGTAAACACATGTAGATCCAAAGCTATAAGGAGATTGTTACCCTGTCTTATTATTGTTGTATTATAGCTCTCACAGCTGGAAGGTCTTAGGAAATCTTGGCAGAGCTGGATGCTGCTTGGATGGTGCTCACTTTCAGTTGTGAAAACTGTTTGCTCTCCACCTAAAAATAACAGGGAGAAAGAGAGGGAGAGGACAGGAATTGATTCTCTGCTCCTCGCTGTAATTCAGTCATCCATTTACTGTAAATATACAGCTGGAAAAAGGCAAAGCGCTGGGTAAATGATGATGTTTGGACTGCCAAATTAAAAAGAAATCTTACAGCATGGTTCCTATGACACACAAACGAGCACTGCCTCTCTTCTTATACCTCACCCTCCCTCTGTAAACACTGCAATCAGCACCATCTCTCATTCGAACATCCCCCGCAAAAAAAACTAAAACAGATCACGTAAAAAATATGTTTTACAGCCAAGGGTTCGAGAGAAAGAAGGACAGGGAGCCTGATGTTTCTTGCACGACAGAAGACGGAGAAAGTGTGCTGCAGGGAGAGAGAAACAAGAAACAGAGACCCAGGGCTGGGTCAGGGTTGAAGTGCACCATGCTAACAGCGGCTGCCTGTAAACAGAGGCACACCTGCCAGTCAGCAAGTGCCTGCCTGCTGAGGAGAGGTTAGCGCTGCGGTGTCTCCACAGCCGTGTTTATGCAGTAACCAAACAGAGAGAGAGGAACCAACGAGCTTCTTCAAAGACAACCTGACTCTCTGTAATCACTCCTGTTTGGGCTTTGATCTCAGGGAGGGGAGAAGGAAAATAATTACATGTTTTCTGGGTGCCCTTTTACAATGAATGAAAGGCAATGTTAGATTTGAATCGTATGGTAATGGGAGGTTGTCTGTGCGAGTGTGATGGGGAGGTGTTGAATGCTACTTGAGGGAAATAAAACAAGACCCGCTGAGACATTTTTTTTTCCGTCTCCCAGCTCTGAAAGCTTCTGGCAACCTGCCTCATTCTGCCTCTGCAGAACACAGAGGAGGGGTCAGAAAACAACGTGCAGGGTGGCTGACATTATCTAGCCCCCGGAACACTTTTTGTTTCTGAGAGGGGAGGACACATTGACTGACTGACTGAGAGGCTGACTGAGTGACTGACCGCTCTGCATTTCAAAGTGCCTCCACTTATTTTGTGCTGTGGTTCGCTTGGAAAAATGCTTTTATTTTGTGCTGGGCCCCTTTCATGAGATCCCTATGATCTATGTGATAACGAAGCAGGCAGAGGATGGTATTATGATTCTATTTTGCAGACATTTTTTTCTGCTTTCATCTCCGATCAGAATGAAAGCCGCAGACTTCAAGTAGTCTGGAGCATTGAAGGAGACGTTCTTATTTTGACACAATGAATCCGAGCCGAGAAGAGCACATGAGGCCATCTTCAAGAGGCCCAGACAGCGAAAATGTAGGAAGGTGAAAATGTCTGTAGAGTAAGAATTGAGCCTGTATTAGGCTGAACAAAATCACAGTGAAGTGGTATGCTAGTAATGTGTTCAATTTTTCATCATGGTCATCATAATGATACCTTGGGCTTGATAAAGCGTCTCTTTCCATATCGAGTTTTGAGTATATGCTTCATTATAGATGAAAAGTGATTGAATGTTCTGGTCAGAAACCCAGCTTGCCTTGACTCTTATGCAATTACGAGCTAGATGTGAGGACGTGTAATCAATTGAGAAATCCATGACAGTTCCTCCATTCGGGACACATGGGGAGACAGCCAGTCATCCTTCACGTGCCCTTTGTGACTGATGCATCCACTCCCTGTCTACAACATGTATGACCATATTGCACGCACACACAACATTGGATCCTGCATAATCTATCGAGGTTGTCTAAACATGATGATGGTGAAACCTGCAATAAGTATCAGTCATCCTGCCGGGACTACGGGCTTCCATTTTGAGTGATTGGGGCTTTGAGAGGGCTCAGTGTGAGTGCTCGGATTCTTGACTGTGACTGCATTTGCAGGCTTTGACCCTGCAAATAGAAATGACCTCACTCACTATTCTCTGTAGTGTCCTGTTTGACTGCTAAAAGCATTTGAGTAAAAAACAACACTTTTCCCCTCATACTTTTCTAGTTCTACAAGATTTGGAACTTGTACTTCTGTGGTGGTCATGCAAATAACGTCCGTACAATAAGAATTTCCGTTTGTTACAGCACAGAAAAACACAGACGGATGAGGATAGTATAGATGGTTTGCATCAGGGACTGTATATGGAGATGACTGACATGACAGCTCCCCAAAAGTGAGGCCAAATGTATCTTTATCGCCCCCTGGTGGCTGACTGCAGTATCAGTCATAAACCCCACCTCATCCATATTATTGAATGGGACATGGGTCGAGGTTATTTGGGTTGCTCATTTTTTTGTTCCCAGTATCAAAACTAAACATGGGGAAGCAGCGTTCAGTTTAAAGTAACGACTGGTCGAGAGCGTGTAGCCAGAGGACCTCAATATCATGGCTCATTACCATGATCAATCAACAAATCAACAAAGGAGGGACACCAGACAGGGACAGGAAGTAAAGTAAGAGACACAGACAAGGAAGTTTCAAAATAAAACAGGAAATCATTAACTCAAGTGCAAAGATATTAATCCAGACACCAAACACAAGGAAAACAATAAGGTCAAAGTCCATAAACACAATAAAAGAGTAAAATCAGTCCACAAAAAGACGCCTTCAGTTGTCTCCTCCAAAGGGCAGAATCATGACACAATTCTTTCCTGGCTATTGGCTTGTAACTATTAACAAGATGGAACAGGTTGAATTATTTTTATCATAAACTTTTACAACTTTTTTAACAATGACTTGTGCATTTTTGGAAGACAATGACAAACCATGTCCAGTGTTTTAATCTTTGAGTTATGAGGAGTTGTTGGGGATTATGACAGAGATTTCCAGTGGAAACAAAGAGTGGAGACATAATCTCTTCTGGCGATACACGCCAACCCAGCAGTTTCACTCTTACCACATCCTGTGTAACACAGAGATGGCACATTACTGTATGTTAGGTAGACCAGCACCTGAGGGAGTGTTTGCTGAGCTCCACTGCTGTCACTGCTGTGATTGGGCAGAGTTGTGATGCTGGCGGGGATGGAGAGGTGGGGGAGTGAAGCCAAACGGAGGAGAAAGGGGGGAGGAATAGATGCAGATGAAAGAAAAGGCAATGACAGATTCAGGAGAGCGGCGGCGAGGGAGGGGTGGAGAGATGTAAGCAAGGAGAGGAACGGAGGCAGGGAACCCAGCAGGTGCTCCCGGCACGTCTGCCTCCTCGGCGGCAGGTTCTCAGCCTCAGCCAGGGGAGTGTCGACCCAGCTGCTGCCATGAAGGCCACACGAGTGAGACAACCCAATGATCAACCAGCCTGACACGACTTTTCCATATATTTTTTAAATCACGATTATTTATTGGCTTTTCGTGCGAGTCGTGTCTCTGAGATTTTCATCAGCAATAATGGTGAAGACAACAACTCCCATGATCCCACGCTGTTACACGACATCATCAATCTAGGTCTTTTGGTATTGTTTTGATTGAGAGACCCCTCGTGGCTGAAGTTACATTTAATCTGGCAAAATGAAGTCCGCTGAAAATAAAAATAAATGAATGTATTGATGTATAATTAACTGAAATGAACTGTTCAACAAGGCCAATGAGAACACTCCTCAGTCTTCTTTTGTGTCCAGCCAACACGACACATCTGGAAAAAAAAGAGGTTTCAAAAATAATTTAATGAAAAATGCCGTTTATGACAGGATGAGGGCATTCCACAGCGTTCCAGGTTAAGTGACTGACGGCAGTCAGGCCTGCTGCTCTTCTCTGTAAAGCCTAATCCTGTTTCTGTGCCAGTTGGTGTGTTTTTATTGTGTCTGACACCAGGTGGATTATGTCGGTTAATTCACAATGAATCAAACAAAAGCTAATACTAATCCAGCGCAAGGCTTTGGTGTGATGTCTGACGCACGGGATTAATTCACAACATTCCCCAACCAGCCTAATCCTTAGCGAACCAGACGGGTTGGTATCCTAACTGACAGTTTCTGCCTCGTTATGGCAGGGTGATATGCTTCACCTACCACTTCCCTCGGAAAAGCCATTCTGATGAGTGAGACAAAGGGGAAGCCATTACAGAAAGAATAAACTGGGTAAAAACTTTCCCAACAGCTTCTCTTCGGCAGCCATTAAGCCCATCTTGAAGCCTTTTGGAGTGTGTTCTGCTCCTCTTAAGGTTTAGGGTTTTGACATTTTTAAATCAATAGGAGGCAGAGAGATGTTTTTTTTTACAGTTCCATGAAGCCTGGGTGAAAACACTTCAATCAGGACTGCAGAGGACCTGACACAGGAGATGGGGGAATCGATCCATAATGAGTAGCGCCCTACCTGGGGTTACACTTATGGCTCGTCTACTCTCAGCAGCCGCAAATCCAGCAGACCCACATTCCCTGACTACATCAAGAATCTAAAGTCTATTTTGTCAAAAAACAACTGGGAAGAAAACTCCCTGTGGGAATGTGGAAGCTGATATTGTCCTTTTTTGCTAAGGCAAGCTTTGTTATTGTGGGTTGTAGTTACTTTTAGTGCAGTTGGGCTGCAAAGACTGACGTGTATAAATAACTAGATATGATGATATCCACTGATTGATGCAGAATACAGGTAAAGCAAGTTTTGATGCTGCTATTATTGCAAAGTGTTATGAGTGTGTGAGTATTGAGGAGGCTGAACTATTTTGTATTAAGGGACAAATATGAAACCAAACCCGCAAGCTAAAATTTTTTTTTTAAAAGTCTCAAGCCATATTCAGACTCAAACTCTCGAAAATGTCTGGAAAATATCCCTTTCACATATTATGCAGCAGGAGATTATGGGTCAGACATGTGAACAGAAAAATGTGTGGAACATTCAGGTGAGGGGTGGTGCCGTGTTAGAGGATGCAGGAGGCAAAACATAATGTATAAATTCCGTTGAGGAATACATTGTTATTTTTTTACAGCACATTAACGGTGGCGTTCACCCTTATCGCCAAAAACTCTCGAGTCTTGTCGTCTTTCAAAGTTGATATATTCATCTGCATCTTCTACATGTATGACACCTCTGCTCGAACCTAAGATTTTTAAGTTAAGCGTCTGTCACATGTTAGAAACGTTATCAAATTAACAGACATTTTCCTATTATATTCTCACGATGGCTCACTCAGACATTTTCCAGATATTTTGCTAAGGGACCGACACACATACAGCTACTGTGGACAACTTCAGGAAAATGTCTGGACTTCAGTGCATGTCTAAAAGCACCTCAGGTCTATCAGTCACAATCTTTTGTGGTTGTTTAATTTCTAGTGCTTTCTTATGGGAATAAATTACAGCAATTAATCAAAGGGCAAATACAAATCAAAGTTCAGAAGTAAATCTTGACCATTTCAAGGGCAGCTGCAGCCAGCAGGTCAGTTAAGGTTGCAAGTATAGAAAAAAATCTATTTGCTATTTGGCAACTCGCACTTAAATGATTCAATATTGTAGTGTATAGATCTGAGACTATATGTTTTGCATTTGCCTTCTCACATACAAACCCTCAGGAAAGAAAAGGAAATATCTGGATTCCAGTGTATTTCTGTAGGCAGCATAATGTGACAACCTAAAAAAACAAATGAGTACATCTTTGCCCTCCTCCCTTCCTCGTCACCGCTGTAGCCCCAACCCCTGCTCCAGAAATGGATTGGCCATTTCAAAAGATGCTATTGTATCACCAAGCCAGCCGAGTTAATTAGGCATCCAGCCGGCCTTCCTCTGTTGAATACATAGTCCCTCTGGGCCCCACAGCTGCTCCTACTATAGAGGCTAAGTGCTAAAACATGTTCCCCCCTTCTACATGAGTCACAGAGTTATAGAGCCATGTCTGGTTACCTTACAGTACTCTGAGTTTATCAGGGGCAACTCAGAGGGAGAGCTGAAAGACGTGATGATGTGACGACATTTTTCACGAGTGAGTTTTCTTTTTTTAAACCGAGGGAGGACGTGAGGGCTGCTGCAGTGAAGAATAAAACATCTAACGAGGGTACAGAGTTAGGGAGTTGGATCTGCATCGTCACAGAAAGTCCTTGATGGATAGAAGCGTCTCTCTCCCCTGCCAACTTCAAACATCATGACCTGATAACAGCCCGTTCACCTCAAACTCCCTCCATCTCCAGGAATTCATGTGATGTCATCGCGATCGACTGACTCGCTCTCACTAAAATATGATTTACGCGCGCAGTCGTGTGTCAGCACTTTGGAATGGCTTATCCTCCGTCACATTAAAATAATCTCTGACCCAGCAGTAAAAGTCACCGCGATACTAACACCAATTCCCAAATACAGAATGAAAAAACAGCATGAGGTAATTTTTTTTGTGCAAAGAATAATCTGAGCAAGCTGTCACAGTGTTCCACTGTGCAGCATTAAAACACCACGTTGCATTTTAGCGCCTTGTAAATCTGCAGTGTAATATAGTGATGTGAGCTTTTTCCCTTCTGACTGTGTCACTTATTTGTGTGTGTGTGTGTGTGTGTGTGCCGGTGTGCAAGTGTTTGTGCGGCGGATTTGTTATACAGCGAGTCGGTAAAGCGGTCCAATGTGAAAACCATCTTCCCAAAGTCAGAGAAATGTGATGTGGATTGACGCCGATAATAAATAGCCGCGATAACTGGGGGAGGGAACCCATCATCCCGGTGGTGAGATGGGTCTGTGCGAGGACGAAGCGGCCATAAAAGCCTGAATGAAGAGATGTAAAACAATAAGGCCAGAGAGGATGGGAGGAAAGGAGGGTGGGGGTAGATGGGGATGGGGATAGAGAGATAGACGGAGAGAGGGATGGAACGAGAGGAGAGGAGGGGGCAGGGGGGGAGCGGAGAGAGGGTGAGTCAGCCATGTCTGCACTCCATCAAAAACTGTGTCAGTCATTCACTAGCACCGACTGGCCCCACCCCGACCACCCTATGGCCCCCGCTCCACTCTCTCTCCCCTCGACTCACACATTAATTCCACTTCTTTTAACTGCCAGCCAGGGGTGTCCTCGACTGAATGTCAATCCTCTGTTCAGGGTGACAGGAGAGTGAACGAGGGAGGGGAGAGAGAGAGAGAGAGACAGAGCGAGAAGGAGGGAGGGAGGGTGAAAACTGCTCAGATTGCTCAGAGGCCTTTTTTTTTTTTAACTGAAGGTCTAACCCAACATGACCCGATCCTTTCCATTTTAATTGCATTCTTTTAAATACTCCTCTTCGGCTGGCATTTAGAGACTTTTGATAAGATGCGGTGCTGTATCATAGCGTTTGACAGGCGTGAAGACGGCAGACATCTGAGGCTCAGATGCCCTGACGCAAGACAGACAGCCAGACAGACAGAGAGAGAGAAGGTGACGAGTGCACAGACCGACACTGTCACCAAACAGCCTGCAGACGAGGAAGGAGAGCAGAGATGCAAGAGATGATCAAGTTGGCAACACAGCAGAACAACTGCTGATGGGAATTATGGGAGTTATTCCCTGTGCTGGAGATTTCAATTAATCAATGCCAGCCTTATTCAAACCCAAATCAGATCTGAACTGAAATTTATGTCTCTGCCGGTTCTCTAGGAGAGCAATGATTCCCTTTATTTATCTACACACAGCAACCCAGAGGAATCAGGTCTGTTGATACATGTAAGGAAGTATGCAGTGGTGTGTGTGTGTGTGTGTGCATGAACATCCCACCCTCACCTAACACACGGGAGGCCTGATAAATAGAACACAAGCGGTGTATATCTGGTCAACGTGGCATCCGTGAAAAATAATTACACTTAGCTTGACACCCAAGGTTGACAGGCTCCAACAGCTGCCCAATCTTTGCCGGCTATTTCTCCCTCCGTTGTCTGGACTTGGCCGAGTATAAAAAAAACACATCACAGCGGGTGTTTTTCATGCTGTCATGTGATAGCACATGAAGGCCTCATTCAGTATCAAGAAGTCTGAAGCGATTGCACGCTTGTGGCAAGTGAGGGTCATATTCATTGTTGGGGATAAGATAGAGATATGGTTTGGAGTAGAGTGAACCTCAGCTCACCCTGTTTGTTGATGTAACAGGTACCAGATTTTAATGTGGCACATACAAGGTGAGACACAAAAACAATTAGCAGACAATTTTTAAAAAGGAGATACACACTTCATCCATGCTGCTTAACTTTTTGCTTTTTTAATTAAATGATGAGTGTTTTTGTGTTTTCACTCTGTATATGGAAAAATCCCCATCCATACCATAGACTGGATATAAAGATGGATGACGCATTGCCCATTTCGACTATCCATAAATGCAAAATATCCTGGATACGAACACCGTCTTCTTGCACATTTGGAGCCAGAGTCTGCGTTATAGTGATTGGGAGATGGAACCATGGAATCTAGTTTTCTAGTGCATCAAATAACTAATTAAAATCAAACTTAGCGGACTAGAATGACAGAGAACACTTTGAGGAAATTTTATTTGGCATTTGCTTAAACTTGTTTGTTTGTGCGTCCGATGTGTTGATTCGGTCCATCAACTCATTCCTGATTGCTGAATTATTATTATGACTGTTCAAAATTAAATGTCCTGACATTGTAGATGAGTAGTGATAACTTTATTTATTGTTTAAAAAGTTGTTATTTTATATGATTATGAAGTCTCATTAAATCCTGTTAATTTATTTACATGAAGGTAATTGACTCACTGAAAATGTCAGAAAAGTCACCTCAAATTTTAAAAGAAAATGATATTGAAATTTTCACCACTACATTACAGTACATTTCATTTAGCTGACCTGTTTATCCATAGGAACTTAAGTGCATTCAACTGTGAGGAGACAAACCCAGAACAACAGGAATCATTTGAGTACATTAGCTTTAAAAAAGCCAAACTACAAAGTTGTTTTTTTTAACACCAGAGTTGATGATGGTTATTAGATTCTTCTTAAAGTGTAGTCGGAAGATTAGTGTTTTTAACCCGAGGCGGACGATGTGTAGACGTTCTGTTCATTCCACCGTTTTGGAGCCAGGACAGCAAACTGTTGTGATTTTGTTGAGTGGCATAGGTCTCCCTCACCGCGACGGAGCAGCAAGCCGATTCGCAGCACGGTACGCAAGTACTAGTGTCTTGAAGCAGATACGGGCAGCTCTGGTAACCACCACTAACTTTCACTCATCGCACGCGGCTCCCTGACACAAATGGCTCTCTGCTGTCATGTCAGCGGGAGTGAGACCACCTCCATTATGGATATTCATTACGGCCTGGAAGAGTCAGCGGAGTATTTCGTCGAAACAATGTGGTCCCTAAACACTGAGCTCACTGTGGCATGGCCCCTCACTTCACCGCAGCCCACAGCGCACTCTCCCCTATAAGAGTGAGAAATGGGCATGGGGAGATGGGGAGGCGGTCCTGGGTGAAATTCAAGGCCAAAACACTCATGTCTCCTCCATCTACCACCTCCCACCTCAGGCGCAACACATTACCTCTCTCCTGGATATAATCACACCCAGTGAGGAGCGAGGTTTGGATGCGTATGAGCATGTGAAGGTGCGTTTCTATTTACGGGCATGATTGTGTGTGCGTGTTAGCGTGTTATCTGCATATCTGTATGGGGGCCTGTGAGCAGTTGGTGTGTGTGGGTGTGTTTTTTATGTGTGTACCTGTGCATACATGTGTGTACTGTTTGTGATTGCCACTGGGATTTACATCGGGCCCCTGTGTCCCCTCATAAGGGTCCCTCTCCAGCTTATTCCCTTTTATTAGCACCTCCTCTTTTTCATTAACTGAAAGGTTACTGGTGCATTTGTAATACCCCCATGAATCGTCTGCACCCCACCAGCCCACAGTTGAGGCAAGGCCCCAAACCTCTCCTCCTAAACCCCCCCGTACGTACACACACACACACACACACACACACACACTTGGTCTCCTCCAGTAGCAAGAGGACATTTCAATGGCATCGTCCTCCCCTCTGCCTCCCAAACACAGGTAGGGTATTATCACCCAGGGAATAAATAACTCGGCCAGGTTAATTATTTGGCAGACGCGTCCACAGATTAATAACTGAATAAAAATGCAGCTGCAGATGGAGGTGCTCTGAAAGGTGTGTGTGAAGGGGGGTGGAGGGGGTTGGAGGAGGCGGAGGACTGATGGGCAATTGAGTGGAGTTATTGGAGAGCAACAGTGCATGTGCCGGCTTCAGATAGATGTAGGAGCAGGGTCTGGCCCCAAGGCTGTGAATATGCTGTCTGGGAGGAGAGAGATTAACTAAGGCAGCTCGGTGACATCATGCCTGCAGAGACAGTTATGAGAAGTATCCATCACAGGCATTGTCTGCGAGAAATGGAAAAAGAAACATAATTATATCTCAAAATGATATCGAAAATAAAATATGCACGGGAAGAGCAGGTTGAGTGCATTTGAATGGAAGGTGCTCGTTCATCTCAATGTTATAATTAAGAGAGCAACACTTATTGGCATTACCTACGCCAAGGGGTTATGTTGTCATCGCTATTTGTGTTTGTTTGTTCGCAGAATTATGCAAAAAGTACAAGACTGATTTCCACGACACTTGGTGGAAGGATGCATTAGTATTAGTCAGGGGAGAACCCATTCAATTTAGCATTTTTCATTGATTTGTCAGAGAATAATCTGTGAAAATCAGGCATGTTTAGGGGTATGACCATAAGACCATAGACTGAACTCTAAAGAACCTCCAGACATTCTCCAGAGGGGTTTTATGTGAGATCGCAAATGTTGAGAGAGAGATTGTGTTTCCAGACTTTCTGCTGAGCTTCTCCATCCAGCTGGAAGACAAAGCGAAGACATACATATAGAGGACACCGACAAAGTCAAAACAGCTTTTGGTGATAAGGGCCAATGTGAGTCGATGTGCTGTAAACTAAAACAGGTGATCTCTGTAGTGGAATGAAAACTTTACCTCCTGCCTCTGCCTGCTGCACCACCCCTCGCCTGGATTTCTTAGTTGCTGTGAATGCATCTGAGCGGAGAATCTCCTGCTGCAATGTTCATGTGTGAAAGGTAACCTTCAGAGAAAGTCAGGACCCAATTCTGCAGACATTCTCTGGAGTTCATGTCCTGAAATGGCTGCAATTTGGTGCAGATCCAAATAAAAATCTGTGTCTAGTGATTTTTTGTGGTTTCATTAGGGGAATATTAGGCCTTGGTGGATGGTGGTATGCGCGCTACGAGTGTGTGATTGTGGAGCATTCTCTTTATATTTTAAAGTAGAAATTTGAGACCTTTCCTGGAACTCATGAACTAAAATAATAAACAACTGAATCAATGCAGACAGCAAACCTGGCAAATCCAGCAGGGGTGTCGATCAGTTCAATAAAACAAGAGGCAACCCCATGTGGAGTTATTATCATCACAAATGCACAAACAACCCAAATACCCTTAATCTAGTCAGGGGGTAAAGCCTGTATTGACCTAGTGGTGTGTGTGTGTGCGTGTGTTTTCTGACCTACTCTGCAGCCTGGTGCAGAGATCCCTGAACCCTGTTCACCTGAGGAGGGCAGACTGGGGCAGTTTTCTTGTCTTTGAAGACCGACAGAGAGAGAGAAGGGGGCAGGCAGAGAGAGTCTGGGATTTTATTTGGATCTGTTCCTTTTTCTCACTCAGCAAATCCACATTCATGTTACACAGGAAGCACTTTTTATTGCCCAATTTGTGTTTATGTGGTTAGTGAGATTTCTTATTTAGATATAACACAGAGAAACACACTTCACTACTGCTTCCTTATACCATTAACTACTATATAAGTACATGGGAACATCACATGGGGTTATATGTGCAGTGTTGTGTCCAGTTTAATTTATTTAAAGTTGATTTGAGAGTTTATCTACACATTTGCCAAACTGGGAATGAAAGCAGCAGAGAACTAATTTAAGCCAACCGGCTGCAGTGTTGCTACCACTATTGATTAGCAGCTAGATATCAGCTCTTACATTTTGCAAGCCAAACTCTTGTTTTCTAAGGAGCTGTGAGATCGAGGGAGATGCAATATGGATAAACAGACAGATTGAGGGAGAGAAAGAGAGAAATCAGAGACTCCACACAGGCCACAGACCCTGGTCATTTTCATGCACCAGGCTGCCTCTCCCTTCCCCCATCCATCCATCTATCTGCCCTCCACCCACCCATCTCCCCTCTCACCCCTCTCACCCTGCAGGGCAGGCCTTGTCTTCCATCTGTTGTCTGTCCCAGCTAGGAGCAGCCCGTTCCCCCTCCGCTCGCATTTACAATTCAATTAAAAGCAACAAGCCCCTTCTTCCTCCTCCCTCTGCTCCTCTTCCTCCTCCTCCACCTCCTCCTCCTCTTCATCTCTCTCTCTCTCTTTCTCTCTTTTTAGCTGTGCCTGGATGAGCACAGCAGAAAGGCCCATACCACATGTGGAGATGCAGTCATGACACACACTTGCCGGGGCACTGCTAAGCAAAACCCGAGCTCCACAAATGATGCATGCAAACACAGACTGACACATAAATACACAGGGTGTTTGCAAAAGAGCAAGGGAGAGACACACGGAGACGAACACACTCACGCACTCAATGATTTTTCCTTTATCCTCGTTTTGACGTGGTGAATAGAAAACAGGGTTGGTGGGACTAAGCCCAGGAACAATACAAGTGAAGAAAGTGGGTCACACTTTGCATTAGAATAACGTATGTAACGATGATGTAACAACTCAACAACAACTGAAAAAAAAACTGGTTTATAGGATAAATTAGTCAAATAATAAGAGTTAATGTTGCTTAAAGAAAGTATATTTACAAGAAACAGAGTATGCATGAGGCACCACTCACCTAAAGTTAATAATTCTGCTTCAGAAAGTTTGTGCAGAGGATGATGACGCCTCCACTGTCAACACACTTTATCAACTCTTTACAATTAACATGGCTTCCCCATAAACAGTTTTTTTCATCACCTTTTATGATATAATCTATGAAGTAAAAAAAGCATAATGAAAGATTTGGTTTCTAATTTAAGTTCCTCATAAATCCCTCTTCTCTCACTGCTGTAATGTGAAAGCAATATCCACAGGCATCCCTTCTCCCGGATGAAAAAAAAAGAGAGAGGGGAAAAAAATGAGAGTCTTTAATATTTAATTATGGTAGTGCCAACATGCAACTTTTATCACTTTCTTGTGTCATTTGCATCTCGGGCGAGCCCAGAAGATATACACAAAGAGCGAGCGAGGAAGACAGAGAGAAAAACGGAGGAGGGGAGAGGGGGTATACAGTTTGATAGAGAAAGAGTGAGAGGAGACTTAGGAGCTGAGGAATACAAAAAGAGAGGGAGGCAAAGAGGGGGAGGGAAGACGCTGTCATCGGGGAACCCATATGACAGAGTGCACTCAGGAGATGTAAAGGTGGGAATGATAGGGAAGGGAAAACAAAACGACACAAAAAATGGGGTAAAATAGAGATTTAAAACCAAGGGAGAGGGCAAGAATGAGAGAAAAAGAAAGAGAGAAGACAATAGATATAAAACAGACCTTCTCCCTAATGGGGCCAATGGTTTTGTACAAGGATGTTTTGTTTTGTTGCAATTTGTATGAGGCCGTCTGCAACATCTGGGCACAACTTTGGGCACAGCCTGTGTATATATATATATATATATATATATATATATATATATATATATATATATATATATATATATATATATCTTCATGCCCCTAACCCCAAGGCGTACAACCCCCCTCTTACCCCCATCAACGGCCTACCCCCGCTGCACCCAGGTCTAGCTCCCTGTCTGTCTCGGCCGCTGTGGCAGGCCGTGTTAATGACTGATAATGTGTGTAATTACCAGCCCAACAGCCACAAGGAGCTGATGAAGAACCAGACCGGCGCTCCACTCCTCATCTAGGGCCTCTTGTTCCCCCTCATTCACTCTGAAAGGCGGTGGGCTCTAAATGAAGCCTTATTGGACGCCGCTGCTGCCGCTACACTTACGGGACTGACAGTCATTAGGGCGGCCATCTAAATGAAAAGAAGGGGGGAAAACTGTCATTACCATAAGAATGCATGTCAAAGCAATTTTGATGTGGCTTTAATTTCCGTGCAGAAGGCTACTTGGAGTATTCAGTCCACATTATGCCGCAGATAGACAGTCAGCATTCTCCGCTAATTTAACAGATCATATACCTGAGCAGCTCTTCCATTCAACTCATCGCCTCCAAACTGGAAGCCAACAACTGCCTAATGACAGTTATTACTGTTCATCTTCTTCCTCTAAACGTCTTTCTGAACTGTATTTTCCAAAGTATCTAAGCTGCTGTAAATATTTAATACCCTGTGCACACAAACGGGACTGGAGTCCAGGACCTCCACCTGTGTAAACTCATAAAGCTTGTGCTAAAACCTCAGGCCTGTGGAATGGTGTTTCTGCTCTTTCCCAGTTGTGGGAAGTCATGGGAGAGTCTCGGGCCATGCGGGGACGTCAGCCTCTACAGCCCAGATGTGAAATTTGCGGCCCTTGTTTTCCCATCATGCAACTGCTAGGTTTGCCTGAGGCCAACCAATTTCAAATGAATGAAACACGTTCAGCGGAGGATACAAGGGGAAAAAGGAGCAGTGCAATGGTGGACAGGAAAGTGAGGGCGAATCTCAGTGAGCTCACAAAGCTCTCAGAACAGAGGGGGTTGTCCTAACACTGTGGTTCAGTGGGAAATGTTCTGCAAACACCTCTGCACAGTGCTCCACTGGCTCTCTGGAATAAATACCTAACTGTGTTCCAAAGCTTTTCTACAGCTGATATCCCACAACAGGTCAGCCAGTCACAGGCTACATCCACACTGCTACATTTTAGTTTTAAAAAATAAATCGCTGTTGCTACATTTACTCTTAGTGCCAGTTCCACCTCATCGTCCAAGAAAAAAAGAAAAAGAATCCCTCATCTCACTTTTTTCTCATTAGTTTTTTCTTATTTGTAGTATTTTCTCTAACTGAGTAGAAAAACGGTGTCCTATTTACTCCGACACACACATTTTCAGGTGTGTTAGTATAGATTGGGATTGAGATCTCAGGTGGACGGAGAGAAAACATAGAAGTATGATGTGCCATAAGATTTAGAGGCTGTTTCATTTCAGGATTACATTTCAGCCATTCATTACAGGGCAGATACAAAACCAAAGTCCCAAAGAAAGTCTTGGCCATTTCAAAGGGCAGCTGCAGCTGGCTGGTTAGTTCACAAGTATATAACAAAACCAATTTGCCATTAGGTGCCTTAAATGGCTTCATATTGTGCTCAGTGTGGATCTGTGGACAATATAAATCAGACTACACATTTTTCAAACCCTGAATTCTAAGAGTCAAGAAAAAGAGTGCTGAGCTGGTGGCTGCTGATCCTAAATCAGGACTCCTACTGTGTGAAACTTCATTAGGGCCCTGACTGTTTTCTTACCCTATAAATTATTCGACCCCACTTACTCCTAAAACCGTTTAATCCACACAGCTTCAGACGTTGTGTGGAGGAAGCGTGGCTTGCTTTCAGGGATTTTGTAGTGTGATGGAAAGGCTAGTCAATCCATGCTGGCATGACACGGTACAGTGCAGCGCAAAAGTGTGAAAGGGCCTTATGTTGGGACTTTATCAGTGGTGAATGTGGCCACCAAGAAACCCACAGAGGGGCTGTTGGTTTGGAGGTGCACTGACATCACAGCACTCTGACCTACCATCAAGTGTCGGCTCCGCTCGCATGCGGCAAGGAGCGGCAATCAAGCCAAAGTGCTTTCAATGTCAGAAGATCAAAATTCTGCAAATGCACCCACACAGGGAACACGCTGAGAATCACATGAAGAATTCAACATCTCAACACCACTAAAAGCTGTTTAAAGCTTCAGTGGCTGATGTCAGCTTGCAATTTAATTTACCTCTGTGCCTTGATTAAACTTTGCTGTACAATCTTAGAAAACATGGTTCTTAATCACTTATTTTCAATTGGATTGGTTAAGGATATACTAAAACCTTAGGAGGGTAAAATAATTGCAGAGAAAAAAACCTGCTGATTTCCTAGTTTACCGTGTTTTCTGTTAGTGAGGGCAGGATTCCACTCTGTCGCCATTAATGCCTCATATTGTATGTTGTCTGTTTCCAGGCCTCTGCATCACCACCTGCACTTTTGATTTGATCAACAACTCAACAACAAAAAAATGGGAAAAATGCACAGCTAGCCTCCAATGTACAATCATAAAAAAAGAACAAAAAATGCTCAAGTGTCTACAGCATGTAAGTCCCCTCTGCACTGTGGAGCCACAGGATTCACACAACCTCCTGCTAACCACTAGTAGGTTTACACTCAAGCCTATAGCTAGTTCTTCTAATGGCATTCAGAGTGCCAAGGCCCAACAGTATCTTTAGATTCCATTAAGCTTCACCAAATTGCACACAACAATAGATATCAGTCCTTTTAAATATGCCTGACGTTTTTTTCATCAAGATCTTTGTATTATTTCTTGAGAAATTCACAAGAATTGAAGAAAATCCAAGAAATGTTAAAGGAAGCGAAAAACAGAAATTCCTGGATCCACTATATTAATCAGATCCACTCCAAAAGTTAATGGGTTCCTCCTTGGCTAATCCATCCACAAGGTTTTAACAAAATCTTTTTTTGCGTAATATTTCTGACAGACAAACAAACAGCAGTCAAAACCTCTTTGGCAGATGTAACAAAAAAACTCTCATAAACCCTCATTAGAAGAACCCTTTGGATAGGTTCTAGGTATAAACCAACAATATGCTGCTATGGTAGACTCTTTGGGGTCTTTGCGGAACCCGTCTTGTCGAGTTCCTCATGTACCAACTGACTGTGACCGCAGTAATGGCTCTTGATAAATCCCTCATGGGCAAGTAAAAGTTCCACTTTTGAAAGAATATTCTACCCATAACATTTAATGGGTTCGAATGAAAGAATTTATGTCACATTATTTCTTAGAAAATGGCCTTTGTAATACACAATGCTCAAAAATGTGCATATTGGAGTTAACGTTCAGTTTAATGTATACAGCACTTAACATCTGAGAGGGAAGTGTATTTTCCTCCATCCTGCATGTCAGTGGTTGTTTAAAGAAAGGAAACAGGCAGAGCTGGCAAATCCAAAGCTCCCGGCAATGTCTGAAACGGTGTCTGTTTTCCAGTCGCCCTGTACTGAGCCTTAATGCATCTGGCACTCTCAACAGCATGTTGCTGCAGCTTTAGCATAACAAACACCAGCTCTCCACAGGAATGGACTCATGCAGTTAGAAGAGGTGCACACAGAGAGGGGGCTAAAGAGAGAGAGGACACTATAGCTGCTTTCAGACATGCACTCTGCAGTTCCTCCGTATTTTCTACAGAGGAGGTGCATGTGTGAATGCAAAAGTCCGATGGAGACTCTCCGTATTTTCTACAGACTTCATCCACCTGGCCTTGTAATATAATGTCGATGCAGGGGATCCCCCAGCTGACTGGATAGGATTGGGTCTTTTCTGTCAATACATAGCCTTGGCTGATTTGTCAGGTTCTTATCACATAAAAACAACTATCAGCCTCTGCTTCCAGTGTAGAAAACAACAATGAGAGTTGATTTAAAGTGTTGTTGGCCCAGTTGTCTTTGCCAAAAGCTGTTGTGCAATTACATTCTGCCTTTTATAATGATAAATCTTCTCACACTTGTAAGAGAAGAGCTATTATTGGAGCGATCAGTGGAAATTCCTTCCTGTTGGCCCAGTGTGCATGAGTGGTCATGTGATGTTCATTTTCAGGCATGTTAGCATGGACGTGAATTGAAACTGATCTCTGCATGAACAGAGATTGTTTAAGTTTGAAAATAACAGCAGATATTTACCCACAATACCCACTACTTTTATTGTGCAGATGATTAAGATTAATGTGTGAAGGACGATTTTTTTGGTTCCTTACAATTGATGTGGAGTGAACCTGCCCTTCGGAATCTTTGATTTTCAGTTGCACAGTGAATACAGTAGAGTATAGTGTATATCCCTTTCCAACCAGCAAAAGAAAGTACTTAAGGGAGGAAAAGTCAAACCTCATTAATTCCTGTCGCTCTCCTTGACTTTCATTCTCTACTTTTCAATGTGTTTGTTATCATTTGTATACCACCTAATCAATGGGTCAATAGATCAATACGTAACAAATGACACTGTGGGTGTTAATGACAACCTGGGATTAGGACGGATAATGCTGCCTCGTAAGATCAATCGATTAGCAGCGGTCTCCGTCGAAACATGCTGCAGAGGTGCACACGTGAACACCAGGATCAGTCGAGACAGGGGGATGCATGCTCTCCCAGTGGGTAGTGCACCTTCCAGGCCCCGCGCACCCACCCCATCGCCTTCCTAACAATGGTGCCATAACACTCTTTCATCCCTCCCAACACAAGCTCTCAGGAGCCTGGAAAAGATTTGCCAGAGTGCCAAGATGAGAGGCCGGGCTAATGCTCAAATGTCAAAGCACCTTAATTAACACAGGGGGCTATAACCGTGATCAAGGCTCCCTTGAGGAGCCGGAGCAGTGTACAACCCAATCTCTCTGCCTCAGTCGAGCTCTTCCGGATCGATTGGAATAGATTTTCTGCTTTTGCACACACCTGGATGCTGTCAACGGGGGGACGTAAATTTGGTTCTCCATCTCTTCCCTTTTTTTCTCCTCCTTACCGACCCTCATACTGTATTCCTGTCGAATCCATATTTCCCCTTCACAGTGCATGGAAAGCTTTGGAGCTGTTTTTGGCAGGCCGGGTTTGTTATAAAACAGAAGAGTCTGTTTATGGTGGTCTTGGTTTAAGTCTGCTCTTCCTGCCCTCAGATTGAAAGACTCCTTTGAAAAGGAGGCCTTGGAGGGCTTTGGTAGGATTCCGTCCTGCTAGCACTCAGTGTGCATTCACACACACACACACACATATACACTCGTGAGTTCACACGTGTACACATGCAGACGCACAGACATGGGTCTCTCTCTCATTACTCAGCATAAGGCTTTCGCGCTTGACCTGCTTTTTAACTTTCTGATCTGGATTAGCAGCAGATAATTTAGGGAGGAGAGGAGCGGGGAATGCATGTCTGCTTGAGCCGAAGGGCTTACAGGTAGTGCACTGTTATCATTCACAGTTGAACTGAAGACAGAGTTGACACAGCTGCCTCTGAGAATTACCACCGCTGTTTCTGTGGCAAAGAGACTGAGAGTGATGGAGAGTGACACAGGGAGAGAGATGCAATAAGACAGAAAGCGAGAGAGAGAGTGATTCCTTTGCAGACAAGAGTGAGTGAAAAATAAATTTGAAGCAAAAGTCCCCACTTCGCCGCTCCGGAGCTCTCCGAGCACCTCAGTTCCAGAGGTCTGCGATTGACTCGTAAAAAGGAGACTGCCGAGTTAGCGGAGTGCCACCTCACTCGGGAGAACAGAGCGCAGTGGTGGAGGATGTGTGGGGGTGAGGGTAATGCAGGCGGGTGACGGGATGGGAAGGGGGGGCCTCAGTGATAAATCCATTTACATCCTCCCCTGTTTTATTTGCTCCCATGGACTGTGCTCGCATCTCCCCACTCAGGCTTGTTTACCTGGCAAGCCGAGTGTGACTAAAGAAAATTCCCACAGCCTGAGGTGGGATTGGAGCTAAGGCAGAGGCGGGGGGTGGACAGGAGTAGAGGGTTACGGTAAGGAGATGGAGCAGGGTAGGAAGGGAGGTGACGAGGGCAGGGGGGGTGGAGGGGGGGGACACAGAATTACTCAAAGTTGTAAGCTGTAACCCACCTTCCCTCTCTCCCAGCCCCCCATGGCTTAATTATCATGTGCAGCCTAGTGGAGATGAAATAACGGAGACTCTCACATGAACACCCACACACCCACACAGGGAGGATCGGAGGACTCCCCGTACACACACACACACAGACACACAAACACACACAAGCAGACACACAAAGGCACAAATAGGAGGAGAGAGAGACAACATGGTCTGCTTTTAATCGAAGCTAATCGGCAAGGAAAATAAACATGCTGGCATGGCAGACATCTATCTTTGGCTGAGGCTGAGGCTGCTAGATAAGGAGGAACAGGCCTCACAGACATGTGTTCCTCTCTTTAAAACACCGCCTGCTCCTCGTTGGCAGAATTAAGCTTTAATATGGGTCTTAGGAGGAAGCATCTCCAAGGTGAAAAGGTGAAATTATGGGATGGATTTTCCCCGAGACACATCAATCATCTTCAGCTCTGCCCCGTTTGCTGGGGTCGGAGTTGCCTCTCTTTTAAAAGGCCTCACTTGCAAGAAAATCCACAGTGAAATGAGCTTTGAAAAGGATTTAGAGCAACTGCAACTGATCCGTCAAAGTTGCCACATTGCTTTGCATGAATCTTTAATTAGCCAAGAATAGCCCTGTGAGAAGAGGAGTAGCATGTCGCCTTCCACGTCATCTCGGAGCACTTGGCAAAATAAAAACAGTTCTCTCCCACCATGAATAGATCATCCATTCTGTGGTGAGAGAGGGAAAAAAGTGAAGAAGGAAAACAGAAAAAGAAGGAATTGAGAGAAGAAATCTGTAAAAGCAATCATTACTTTTTGTAAAAATCTATAAATTTATCACTTGTGTTCTAGGGACAAAAATCACATTAAGGAAGTGGAGTAATAGAGAGAAACTGAGGGAACAAAGAGAAATGCCGGGCATCAAAGAGAAAAAGGAATGAAAGAGCACGGACGAGTATCAGTCATGTGGTAATCGTTCTATCAGTGGCCGGAGTAATGAATCCAATTTCCCAAGCAGTGCCAGTGTCATTTAGAAGCTGTGGAATGCAGATTCATGGGCCCAGCACGTAGAAGCTTTTTGAACCGATAGACACATTAAAAGGCATTCTGGGACAGACATTCTTATTGTCACAGCTTGTATTGAATTTCCTTGGTCTGATGTTTTAACCGACTCTAAGCCACTGTAGCCTAGACATAAGGTTTCAACTTTATTACCTAGGTTTTGTTTGTCTGCCGGATTACACAAAAACTTCAAGAAATATTTCCACGAAACTTGGTGGATGGATGCAGTATGGGTAATAAAAGACACTGCAAAATTCTGTGGATCCGGATCAGGTGGTTGATCCATGAACTTCACTTCCAAAAACATTGCCAGATTAGGCCTTTACAACATGTTCCTTGATTTCTCAGAGAATAATACATGGTTCTTGATGAAAAAAATCTGGCTTATTTATGCAAAGAATCTGGATTTAGTTAATTTAAATGTGGTTGCACAAGGGGACAGTCGGGCCTTAGTATGCACTCTATAGATATCCATTCTAGTTGTTAAGTGTGAGGCAAAGTGACACATGATGTAAGCTTGTGAACGTCAGACATTAAACACCATTTACTATGCACAGTAATGTTATACAGCATTTAGACATTGAGCCATAGTTCTATTTTAGGTATGAAAAGAGCCTCATGATCCACAGATCTTTGAGTTCATGAACTTTAATCTTTTCACTACAATTCCCCCTCCAAAAATTTTAATTATCCAACCAACTGCAAGCACATGCTGCAAAAGGGGAGAGAGAACGAAAAAAAACACATCTTCATTCTTCATCTAACGGCTTTGATGTCCGACCACAAAATCCTGACCGTTTTGTCAACTGTCTGAGGCTGCCGGAGCTGCGGGGAAGCAGACACACACACTCAGCCAGGTCCGGGGCTAATTTGCGGGGATCACTGCACTGACCCTGACCAGATAAGGTGCCAGTCGACGAAACTTCCTTCATTTCCTCTTGTTGTTGCAGTATGGGAGCAGAGGCAGCCACCGACTAGCTTAAGGACAGCGGGGCTAAAAGGTGAAAGCCACGCTCGGCTGAACCTCAGGCCTGATCAAAAGGAATGCGACCTGGGCTTGAGGAGGCAACAGAGCTTATCGGCCCGGTAGCAAGGCTTTGGAGGAGAAGAACCCAAGGCACCAGATATCTTCAGGTAAAACCAGGTTTTCCCAGGAATGAAGTAAAGTCACATCCAATATTTTTCTCGTTCCTTCATTGTCGTCCCCTAACCTCAGCTGAAACTGCTGAAAGTGATGTAAATGAAATTATCTCACGGACGCTGGGAGGTCGCTCTGTTTGTTGTTACAATGCCGGGGGCCTTAAAATTTGATTATTTCAGTTAGTGTGTTTTTATTGGGTTGAGTAGTGTAGCTGTTATTGGAATGAGCGCGTGTTTACATATGCCAGTGTCGGTGCACGGCTCCATCGCAATGTCTACTGCATCTGTGCTAATGTATCATTCATGATTTTAATTGCTAGTAATTAACTTCAGCCCAATTAGCAAGAGAGATAATCAATACTTGTTGATCAACATGCAGGTGCATTATCTTTGTTGCGAGAGGTTGCACATTTGTGGACTTATGTGAAGTGAAAGGCCTGTTTACTGCAGAGCTAGTAATCAGTTTAGCTTGCTCCTATATTGGACTCTTTCCTCCTAACAGATTATATATTGAACTCTTCTCTCTAAACCATGTCTACTTCACACCACTGTGCAATTATCTGCTCACTAAAGTTCGCATAGGCACCTGCAGGCTGACAGAACGCTGCACATTTGCTCCTATACTGAAACATCCCAGTCGGTAAAGATGGCAAAACTAGCACACGGCATGACGGAGGGAGGGGGGAGCGAATGGAGACAAATTGAAATAGATGTAAGGGAGATGGAGGTATAGGAAGTTAAGAGCCGAATGCTGCTGAGTCTGAGCTTTTCTCCAGAATGCAAAATGGAATGAATGAGGGATGAGGGAAGTTTAAAAAAAAGAAAATCATTGGATGTCCTCCCCCTGCTTGGCCCACTAACCACACGTCCTCCAGTGCTTCTCTGCGCTGTGATCAATATTGACGTTGTCATTAAGCAGCTCTCTGGTAATGAGGGTGGGGAAGGGGGTCCTGGGAGAGACATTAGATCTGCACGCCAGGCGTCTTCGCGTGCATGTTCAGCCCACTAAGCAACTGCGGTAAAGCAGACGCACTTCCTGCTCGGAACTTCAGAAAGTTTCTCACTTTTTAAATTACAATGAACACACAGCTTATAATTACAGATTTGACTCGATGATGCATTCCATGGTGTTTTCAGTTTGGTGTGAACATAAATCGCATGCAAAAAGTTGCCAATGACATGATGGTTCAAACCCCACAACAAAGAGAAAGAGAGAAAAAGAGAGAGAGGGGGAAAATGCTCTGTCACTGAGTGTGTGGGGGTCAGGAGAGTGTGCAGCTCATCCCTCAGTGGGCCTCACTAATAGCCATGCAAACACACATTAAGCTGTGACACTAAAATCCAAGGGCGCAAAACCGTCCATCATTGCGTCTAAGAAGAAAATGCCTCAAACTGAAAAGGCACAGAAAGAGCGAGACAATGAAAGAAGTGAGAAGAGAAGGGGCTGAAAGATCTGTCCACAGTCCGTTTCTGATATAACAGATAAACAGCGAGCGCGTCACGGGACGGGGAAACAGCACAAAAAATGAGATGGCAATTTGGGGTTGTGTGTTTCACTTTGGCCACCCTGTCTCTGTCTGTTTGGCTGAAGCAGCGGCAGCAGCTGTGGCAGCCCATGGCCACTACACCGCCCTGAAAGTTAAGTTCACTGTGACACGTGACGGGTTGATGACAGGCAGTCAGAGCACTCAGACGAGCTCAGGGACGTTACGACTCTGTAACTATCTGCAAAACTGGAGAGTCACCGTCTGAGTCTCTGGATGATTCACACAAAACGCTCACTTGTGGATGCAAAACATACTCTGTTTGTTTGCCAAGTATTTTATACAATATACCACCATAAGTGCGAAGTGGAAACTTGCAAGTCAGCCCATCGAGTGCATAAACAGCGTATTAATCATATGCTTTACAAACAGTTACTTCAAACAACAAGCTGGTGCCAATGTTTAAGCAATGCAACAACAATAAATATCCTAAAAGAATTATATTTTTATGCACCATAATTTAAAAGCTGGGTCCAAGTTTGTGTCGGGGGACATGTCAGGTATTTGCTAAATGGAGGAGCAATATGAGGCGTCCATTCAGCGATATCATTAGGAGATGAAATATGTTTCAAGTGTTTGGAACTTTTCCAATAATATCTGTTGTCCCACAAAGAGAGCCTTGTCTTTCACATTCGCCATAGTTCTCCAAGCAACGCTGGATCCACATACGGAATATACATTTCTCATATATATGGGATGGTGGCTGATTTTGTTAAGTGACAACTACACAGCAAGTCTCAGGGATCAAATGCTGTGTTTACTGCTTGCCTGTGTTGCCTCTGGGTAAGAAGAAAACAACCTCCTCCTCATTAACACAGGCCACTTGGTAGTGTGTCTCGCTACCAGACAGTTAGCTCAGCGAGTTGTGACAGATCCGACACTTCCTTGCATTTGATGTTTCTTCAGATGGAGGACGCGGCAAGTTTTTCATGTAAGTGGCATATGGTATAGTAGGTGTAGTAGTAGCCCACGTGTCTTCTTCAGATTGTTCTCCCTGCTCTGCCTGAAATATATTGCCAGTAGATTACAGGCTTGCAGGAATGACAGCGGCTGCATTTCATACGAATGCTGTGAATTCATAATGCATAGCATTGTCTGCATGAACCCTTTCACATGCTAATGCAAACCTTTCTGCAGATGTCTCAGAGGTATGTGCTGCTGACTGTGGAGTGGCAGAGAAGGGGTAAAAATAAAAAGGAATCAAGTGCACAGAAAACAAAAATCATCAGCACTCTGGCAGCCTTCACTCAAATATAACCAACCATTAAAAGAAAACATGTCCAAAAATAGTTCGCCTTCATGTGGTGAGGGAAGAAGGAGAGGGGCCATCCAAGGTGGTTCCGTCTTGGCATCGTGGGCCGCCAGCTCCACCATCATTGGAACTTTCCAGAAAAAAAAATCACCAGAAAGCCTCAGATGTGATTTAGAGCCATGCGGAGCAGTATCCCGACAGAAGTCCTCTACCAAACGCATTGGCAGAGTCATCAGGATCTGTGATTAACATGTCTGAAAGTATAACCGCCGCTAAAGGAAGTGCTCTCAGCAGCATTCGGGGCCAAGCACTAAATCCTGATCCAGTTAATTGTATGGTTGTACAGTGAAGGCCTACAGGCACTAAATGCTGTTGTGAGATGAATAAAATGCTCATTTAGGGTTTCGCTGAAAGTTCCCACTAATAATCACATTTCACTCTTTTCTGCACCCGCAGCAGTGTTAATGAGTTCAGACACCAATACCAATACAAGTAAACAGCTTAAGTTTTAAGGGCTGTGGCCTCACACATGTTAAATACATGTAGTCAAAACATAGTATGAATATAATCCTCAAAGGTTATATACAATATTTATTAGCACTAGCGTATGTATTCCAAACCTAAAGAAATGCTACATTGGTTAATGTCCTCCCTCCTTTGTGTTCTCACATATATATATATACAGTCTATGGGTGTTGCAAAGCAAAGTGAAAGTGGGCCCTAAACATGCAACCAATACCATAGACTGTATATAAAGATGGACGGCTCATCTCCACTTCCTCCCACAATCAATAAATTAAGCTAAAATATCCCCAATATGGACGACGCCATCATTGATCAGGAGATGGAGCCTCAGCAGCAGAGTCCTGTGGATTCATGTGCTCAACCAATCGTGAGCCAGTCTCAGCTGTCAATCATGACGGGTCACCCTGTTTTTATAGCATCAAATAACTAATTTAAAGCAAATTTACTGGAAAATTAACACTCGAACAAACATTAGTGTGTAAGAACTACCTAAAATGACAGAACCCATGTTTAGCTGTCGTGTTGTCCAACTTTAAATAAAGTCTATGAACCAGATGCACACGAGTAAAGTAAAGGGGAGGAGAAAACAACAGAAACAACTAGCTACCCTGCAGAAAAGCAAAATGGATCATTTACAAGTCATTTAAGGGTTAATCCTGTCAGTGATGGAGCTTCTGTTACAGATGCTTCCGTCTGTAAATGTGTTTACTTAATAATTATTTCTTGGAACAGACTACAAAATGGTCTCAGCACTGTGTTGTGCCCATACACTGTGTAAAAATGAAATGTTATCACACAGGTTTGAACAACACTGTCATGGGCAGGAGAGGTTTTTTGTGCTTCAAAGATGTCACAAGAAAAGGTTCGGAAATGTCGCCACCTGTATGTTTACATCACTGGATCACAGGATTTGTGGCAGTGGCTTGAATCTAAGTGCAAAACACTGCAGGAGTGCACAAAAA
The DNA here is from genome assembly GCF_024713975.1 of Paralichthys olivaceus. Lineage (NCBI taxonomy): Eukaryota > Metazoa > Chordata > Actinopteri > Pleuronectiformes > Paralichthyidae > Paralichthys > Paralichthys olivaceus. Next base: position 13,519,294 of record NC_091104.1, on the reverse strand, counting down.
AGGTTGAATGAACAACTCTCAGAGAGTTTAATACCTGTGTGAGTACGAATTGAGCATTTCCAAAAAGGTGGAGTTAGTAGCATGTGGAATCGGGCACAAGCACTAAATGGGGACAAGAACACACAGCAGGGAAACCAGGAATTAAAAATAAGAATAGCAAAGAAAAGCACTCACATGCTCTAACATGAACGTGCACCAGGACTGGCGACCAAAACAAAGATTAGAGAGGCTCGAATCACAACACACACAGAGTGTGACTTCATTCTCTGCTCAGGATGCAATACTTCACTAGAGCTTTGCACAGAAAATAGCTGTTGGCTGTGATATTAATGTTTAAAATCTAGTAGGCTATATATAATCTTTAAATTACCATAGCACTGAGCAGGGTGGTGTCCATGGGTGTAGAGTTGTGATGGATTATGCTCTGGGGGGGGTTCACCCCTTTAGTTGTGTTTTCTTTCCTTCTTTTGTTACTAACACAAGGCTTGAGGTGAATTGTAGCTTCCACTGTTGACAGGGCCCCAGTGACCTTCCTCCCCGGTGAGTGCTAGAAACACTGGACAGGCTACCATGGCCGGGGTGTGTTTACCATGTCTTTCAGAGCTGGGCTGCTGAACTGAGATCGGTGATCAGCTCCCATTTTCTGCAGTTTTACTCCCAGGTGGGTGACACACAAAACTGATCTTGGGCCAGAAATCCCATCCTGAGATGCTTGACATCAGCTCTGGTCTCCGGTCTCAGGTTTCTTTGCTGCTCGTGTGCGTCTCTGTCCTTCCCCTCTGTTGACTTTCCAGACTGCTGGTATGTCTAAATAAGCACTGGCTGGGAATAGTCCAGCAATCCCATCTATCCTGTCACTACTCCTCTCCCTTATCTGATGCAAGTCACAGAGACTGGACTATGTGGCAAAATCCCCACATTGTACACACACACACACACACTCCTGTCCTGCATGTCAACTTCTGCAGAAAGGACTTCACAATGTTTTGTGCCCTCCTCAGATGGATGCTTCATTTGGCACATGCTGAAAAACAATTAAAAAAACATGTTTTCCAGAGTAACCCCTGAACTCTTAATCCTTACAATCCATACATTCAAGACTTAAAATCACAGATCATCCCAGCAGAAAACTATTCACAGTGATTATCTTATTCAATAAAAAAGGTCCACCATATTACTTAAAGAGGGATAACTGCACATGGACATTGTATTTTCATTCCATTGCATGCACTTGTCCATTATCTGACCAAAACAATGGAAAATTGGATCTGTGCAGCCATTGATTAAAAATGAATCGTAAAAGAAATTATTGACTGTTTGCAAACATGCCGATAAAGTTACTAAAGACAAATGCTGCCCTCTAAATGTTTCAATAGTAGGGAGTCTGTAAATAATTTATTTTGGAAGGAAGGGGCAGAGAAAAATAGGGAGAAAGGGCAAGAAAGAGAGAGAGAAAGGGAAAGAAATGAGAGAAAGGGAGAAAAATGGCTGATCTCACAGGAATCCTCCACTGGCTGCAACCAGAGGTTCTAACACACATTTTAGTGACCTATTAAGAGCATTATGGGCCCCTCGTCCACATCGGCCCCCAGCCCTGGTAATCTGGCCTATCCTCTTAAAAGTGGAATTGATTGAAAGAATTGATCTTCTCTGGGTTGGCAGACATAGCCCTAATAATTACCTCACGTAAATCTCTGCAATCATGTATGAAATGTCAGGATCTTCTGCTCTCAGTCTCCCTCTCAGCTGCTCCTCTTCAGTAGCTGTTCTGGGGGCTCGACACTTGTCATGTGATAAAAGGAGAACTGGGTTGAAAGAAAAAAAGGCGATTTATCACAAACGCTCCAGACCTGCTCCTCGAGAGCAATAGGTTGTCTATAGATTTGACAAAAAATAACCTTTTGAGTTAGGAAAGGAACATTTCAAAGACTCAAAGATAAAATAAATCTGTATTGCACAAACAAAGTATAGTATAGTATAATTTTTTGCTCAAATTTACCACAAACAAGATGATGACATTAAGCACTTAGTTTGTAGTTTATGCAAAATTCTAACTTTGAACATGTAAAAACACAAAAGATGATCCAATGTAAGAATATCATCAGATAATCTTTGTGTATACATTTAGAGACATCACTTATCTACCTGTGCGTAAGCCCATTAAGTCAAGGCAGGGTACGTGTGATGACAGGCTTAGCGTGCATACACATGCTGTAAACCGCCATCTAACCAGCCTGACCAGCCGCATCTGATTAAATGTTATTCATGAGGCCCCTCTCTCAGCTAAACAGGCAGCGAGTATGCACAGACAACCATGGAGCCCTAAAAAGCAGCTGCAAAGATGGGAGGGTGCAGGATTAGGACCTGAGCCTCACTCAGATGGGGCATTTCCATGACAGTGAGCTGCGCCACGGCTTAACAGCCCGCCCCTGTTTATGCTTTTTGGAGGAGAAGCCGGAATCCCTCCCCGTGACAGATGGCCTTTCAGCCACAAAGTGCAGTGTTTAGACTTAGCTTGCTCTGGGGCAAGACAGCAAAGCTCTGATGACACAGCATTCAGCAAACAAGTCCCAGATGCAGAGGTGGTGGCCACAGAAAGCACAGAGAACTGGCTGACCCATAGAGCGAGTAACCAAATGACCAGAGGAGCTGCTCAGTCTTCGACTAAATCTGCCAGCAAGGGGGGGAAGGCACAACAAGGGCTACCAGAGATAATGACGGGGCTTAGAAACCAAAGAGGTTGCTTGGCTTGAAGATACATGACACAACTCAATTTAGATTCGACCCAGTCCAATCTATCTTTTGCTTACTTCAGACCAAACACCCCCCCCAACTGAATCAATACACCCTGAAAAAAGAAAGCATCAGTTCTGCTTTTAATTAAGAGGATTGTTAAATTTGGTTAGTTGAAGTGTAAAGAGATTTCTTTATAGGCAGGCAGGGCAAAGCAGCAGATTTTGCATTTGAGGGTAAACAGTGAGTGAAAAGGACCAGCTGCTGGAGAGAATTAGCCCAGTCTCATCTGATCCAACACAAACCTAGTGCTGCTTACTCTCAGAAAAAAAAATCTGGCCTGACCTAGTCTGACCCCTCATACAAAGCCAGAGAGGCCCTGGAGGCAGTGAATTAATTGCAGCCCACTAAGCCTGATACACCATATCTTAAATAGAAATGAGTTGCAGGCTCAGAAATGCTGTAGCCGGGACTACAAAAGAGCTAAAAGGGGAATTTTGTTCAATTTTGTCCAAACAGTAAACAAAAACAAACACTGGGATCTCTTTTTTTATTTTGGCTCAATAGTTCAACCCAAAAAGAAAGCGGCAAAATGGGTAGTTCACAAGGTTGTGTATAAACCGGCTTTGACTGACTCACCAAAACATAGGTACAAGAGCACAGGTACCTCGATGACTTTAGTAAACAACACCAGCGTGAAGCAGCAGGCAACAGAGGAAAACTTCCCTGAGCTCCCCCTCTGCTCCTACATCAGACCTGTCAGGAAAATGGTTGATGAAAAATACCATCCCCTCACATCTCCTTGCGCTGAAATCATTTAGAGAGTGGAGGCGTTACTCACAGTGTTTACCCTGGCTGCTCACTCTTCAAACCCACACTGTTGGAGCCACCTAAATTGGCCTCTCGCACCATATAGATTTCCCATCACGGCCAGCATCTTAAGAAGACACAGAGTTGAGAAGCGAGGGAAGAGGAGAAGCAGAGCATTCGGCGGTCTGACCCCATTGTCTTCCTCAAATAAAATACATACTCAGATTAATAGGCTCGATAACATGGAGAAACGGCTCGTTACAATGGGGCTAGAACGCCTTATCAATCCAACCATTGACTTAGCTTAAAGCCTGGTTAACACTTATGCGTACAATCGACACAGAGCCTGTGGCATATTGAAAATGGAGATTGAAATTGAGCAGACTGTGTTAGGGTTAATAAATGTTGAACAATAGTTACTTTTAGTCAAATTACTGAAAAGAGAAAAGTCATCAGAGGAGATGATGTGTTCGACAATTAAATTCACTAATGCAGATAAAGGGTGAGTTGTCTGTCCATGTCCAACCACTGAGATCCATTTTATCAAGGCAACCAAGAACACACCAATCACGGCAATGTGTAGTTACATTTTTCAAGAGGTGCAAACCATATCTAAATTGGACTTATGGCATTAAATCAATACAGAAGTCTAAATTGACCTTAAGATGATATGTAAATTAAAATTAAACAATGGTTCTAAGATGACACCAACATGATCACTATTCAAAATGGAAAAGAGGCTTGTTTATAAGCCATTCTGTGGAGTAGTTAGCCAGATGCCACAGAATGATGCTGAGGGTCTCCTTGAATAGTAAATATAGATGGTCATGTAATGGTGCAGGCAGCATGGGAAACAAGAAATGTCATGTCTGGGGGCTTCTGATGTCAGTGGATCAATAGCGCCTGACAAGGAATTTTAAAAGATAGTATCTGTCTGACTGCTGGTGGCAATAAACTGAAGATTAACCTTTACGTCCCTCCCAGTCCCGGGAAGTACCCTGAAGGGCATGCTCCACTGTTTACTAATCAAGAAAAGTTGCTTCTTCGATACCACAAGACCAGGGAATGGCTTAGTGGCTCTGCACTAGGCCCTGAAAGTTATTGACTTCTTCCTTTCCTATATGAGCGTCATAAATGTAAAAGATGAACACTCCACAGGCATGTGTTATATATCGCTAGCAACAACACAGGAGATGTACACAGACACAGCTTGGTTTATTAAAAATAAACACCGTATATTATCAGTATGCTGTAGCACAAATGTAATAATTCCTGTTGCCGCGCATGGAAACACAGAAAATGTAATCACATGACAAGAGAGGGATAGGGTTGTTGTTTGGTAGAGTCTGCCTGGCTGACTGCACGGCTGTGTCCTTTGTGAGCTGTGGGGGGAAACAAGAGCTCTTTTTCTCCTCCAGAAGCATGATCCTCTTTCACCCCGTACCTTTGAGCCGGGAGCCAAGGTTTTGAATGGCTCTGACCTCTGTGGCCCCTGCTGGCCCCCACTGGCCTCCAACCCTCCAGCTGTTCATCCTTCCAGTCCAGCACACTGCCCAGTACCCCCAGTTTGTGGAGGCAAGAGGTGCAGCACCCCCCTCTGAGCCTAAGAACTGACCCCCAGGCCAAGGCCACAACTCCACAGGCATAATGTCAGCGTTCCCACATGAGTGTTGGAGCATGACGAGAAGGAGAGAGAGAGAGAGAGAGAGAGAGAGAGAAAGTCAGGAAAATGAACTGGGGTATTTGAGGTTGTGAAGGCAAGTGGAGGGGTGGGAGATGGATGTTCTTCAGGTAGGGTGGGGAAGCGGAAAAACAGAAGAGATATATGAGGGATAAATGAAAAGAGAGCGGAGAGTTAAAGGAGGTAAAAAATCGGTTGTGGGTTCCCGGAGTTTATAGGGAAGTGTGGTCACACGAAGTAAGCAGCGACAAGGCAATAACATGGTGCTGCACGGACGCAGACAGACGCCAAGGTGCAATAGAAGAGCTTGCTTCCTTTCTGCATGGCTGGCTCCAGTGACAGGACAGTATTCCCCCAGCACCAGCCGCTAACTGGATGATAGCACCAATCTCTTTCTTCTCGCTACTCATTTCGCTTTCTGTCCGTGTCTGCCCTGCTGCCATTAATTGTCTTCTCTCTCTCTTTCTCTCGCTGTCTTTTTCTCTCTGTCTCTCTCTCCCTCTCTCTTAGAGTTGTGTTTCACCAAAATTAGCGGGCATACCTGTTTTTTTAAATGTACGTAAACCTGCTAAAAAAGGCAATTGACTCCTTTCCCATTGCCAGTAGAAGAGTTTGCCAGTTTTTGTCTTATGTCATGAACGCACCGGAAACTGAGGCACTCTCTCACCTCGCTGTCTTAATACAGACAGCATATAGAGGCCATCTAAAGCAAATATTATCCTATGGCTTTGTTTGTTTACCTGAGAAAAATCATTGCCTCGGGCCTATCTCTCATTACAGCACCCAAACAAAGACAGCAGCAACTTGAGAGCGCTTTAAAAATGGCTATAATTTGATGATGAGGGGTGTGTGTAGGAGGGGAGGGGAGTGGGTGTGTGTAGGGGGGTTTCGTGCACTCGTGCAGGAAGGGCGAATGGAAATGGCCTCTGTACAGGATGAAAGCCTCTGAGGACTATCCATTGACTATGAAATGTGATGATCCCCCTTCACCTTCAGACACAGAGAGTTCAGCTTAACATTGCCCTGGGCACTAAACCTTGGAGCCTACAATGTGAATGGACTCCAGAATGTGCACTTACTAACTGCTGTTGGGTTTTTCTTCTTCTTCTTCTTTTTCTTTTTTAATAAAACCCCAACCTGCCTCATTCTTCAGCTCTTTACATCATAAACACAATATTTCCAAAGTGCATTATGTCTGTCACAAACTCCATGAGGGAATGGATGACTCGTTCAAGTTTTGCGCCTATATTTCCATACATTTCACGATGCCTCATAACTGAATGATTCACTGGTTTTCTCATTGAATAGGAGGGTATTTGAATTTGAATGTGCATGTGTGAAATTGGGGTGTGCGTGGCTGTACATATGGCTCTTATGTCTGTTAGTGTTGTTTGTGCATGTGTGTATGTGTGTGTGTTTTGAGCACACATGTGATGCGCCTGGGTGGTTGGTGGGGTGTTGGCAGGGTTGTGGTACCCTGCTGGGACCAACCCTGCCCAAGCAGCCTGGTGGAGGGGACAAGCTGTGGCATGTACACACACTCACTCACACTCACACACACACACACACACACACACACACACACATCGAGCAGCTGCTCCTTCTGCAGCTGCTGCTTTCACCCAACCCAGAACTCCCTGTTCCAAAGGAGGGTGAGAGGAGAAGGGGGCGAAAGAAGGGAAGAAAGAAAGGGAGAGAGAAGCAGGAGTGAAGGCAAAGTGGGAAGTGTAGGAGAAATGGAAAAAGAGAGAGAGATGACAAAATAAATTGGAAAGATATGAGGAAGAGGTGAGAAATGGGAAGAAGAGGAACGTAATGGAAGTGAGAGGGGAAGAAACGAGCAAAGGAAAAAAAAACTGGAGAAAAGAGCTAAAGGGAGACACACACACACATACACACACACACACACACACACACACACACACAGAAAGCTGTTCTCAACTACTAACAGGTGAACAAGTATCCACTATCAACTTCGTCTTGCTATCAAGACCTTTGCACACATGTAATGCATTTACCATAAGACACAATTTATTCATTCATCCAAATAAACAGACAATAAACAATCAATCCAATAGAAATAATGCAATTGATCAACCACAACAATACCATTAGAACAACTACAGCGGATAGTGACCATACAATTTCCACAGGTTAAGCAGAGATTAAACTAAATCCTGGCCTATATTCCCTATGATGGAGAGCCTCCACCGAAGATAACACATTACTCTCCAACTAAGCTTAATCTGTGTCTGGGAAAGCAAACACATCCTACATGACAACGACCCATCCATTGACTTGAGAATCACACAGTGTCTCTGTTACCGCACCTTCATTTAAAAAACATTAAACACTTTGGTGTAGTTTTTTCCAGAAGTGGTTTAGAAGCTCAGTGTGTTGATGCGTCGGAGGCTGCTACAGGGCTTTAGAGGAGATAGCAGAGCAGAGGTTGGCAATGGGGGAGGGGGCCACATCGAATGTGTCCAATTAGCAAAGTAATTAGTTAATTAACATAGAGGACCCTGAAGGCCTTTTCTAAGCAGCCTCATATAGACCTCCTCAAAACCGAACAGCAGACATTGAAGGCTTTGCTAAACAGCGCAATGTAGATAGACCAGCTAACCAGCCCACACCTTCACGTGTCACAAACACACAGGTTTGTGCAGCTATTCTTGTTAGGACTTTCCATTGGATTCCATTGATTGTGGACAGCCAAACCAAAATTTTATCCCTAACCTTAACCTAAGCACAATTCATATCTTGCCCTTAAGCTTAAAACACATCTTCTCCATAAGATTTACCGTTTTAGGTTAAAGGCACTGGTTTTGTAGTTGTTTTTGAAGTCCCAGAACAGATTGGGGTCACCACTACCTGGGTCATACCTGAAACACTTTGGCTTTGGTGCCCATAAGGACTACTGGTCCTCACAAGGTCAGTGTTAATGCTGGAAAAGGCCCTAAAGAGGTACCAAAAATGAGTACACTCGCCCTTACCCTAACCTTAACCATCACAACTACATGCCTAACCATAACCTAAATATAACCCTAACCCTAAAACCACATCTTAACCCTCTAACAGCCCATTGAATTTGAGAGGACCAGCCAAAAGGCACACACACATACATGCATTGAGACTGTAATACCCTCCACATATCAAACATATAGTTTGCATTCAGTGTCAGTGGCACATTTTGTATTCACACACATGCAGAGACAATGTGCATTCAGTCTCTCTGACATGTGCTGTCACTTCTTTTGGCTCGCAGTCTTCCAGCCTTCTACTGCTAATTGTATAAGAGCACGTGGACACAGGCTGCTGGGCTAGTCTTTCTCTCTGCAACGCACAAAGCAGCTTCACAGGGTGATGATGTTATATCCTCTCCCACCGCAAATGAACAAACAGTGTAAATGTTTAATGGATGTATCAGCTTCTACGGTGACAACACCTGATGAATAGTTTTCTTTTTCTCTTAACCTTCTACAGATCAAAGCAAGCAGTGGTTCTGTAATTGCAGCAAGAGCGAAAAGAGAGAAAGAAAATGTGAAAGACCGTCTGCCCTGCATCGCTCCATAGCCACAGGCAGTTGCACAGCACTTGAGAAATGTGCTTACATCATCACATGCGGTCCAGGCATCCTGCAGAGGGCACTGCTTATAGCAGAAACACAGAGCGGAGGAGGCAACCAACCAACCCAGGAGGAACGCAGCAAGACGCTCCCACGCAACTAGGATTTCTGACATTCTTGGCAGCCTTTCAGAGAAGTCAGTCCAGAAGTATTCGAGCAGAGCTAACCTTCAAGAAGCACCGTGTTCCCGCAAGCTGAGACCAGAGGCTTAATTCATCACTAATTAAAGTCTGCATGGGGTACGAGGATGAATCCTTCTCAGAGAATCTCTGACCCCCCTCTCCACAGAAATATCCCCATGATTCGGACAAGACGTTTTACTCTATATGCCATATCTGGGTGATATAATGTCAAATGGATTGCATGTATGAATTCTGTCTTCTTACTTAGTGCAGACAGAGGGATGGAAGAGAGACTGCACCAGTGACCCAGATATGGTCCTTGCCATGTATGTGAAATGGATCATTCATGTAACATGTGAGTTATGGATGTTCAGCACAGGCACCTACAGTGGCCCAGGAGGCTCAACACACTGCACCTTAAAAAGATGCAAATGGTCAATTACTTAAGAAAACATCTGTAAACAACAGGACATGGACATGCTTGTTCTGAGATTTGTAATTTGTGTTAGTGAAGTCACCTACGGAGTTAAAATTAAAAACAAAAAATATGATTCACCGAAGCTCATTCTACAACCAACAAATTAATTAATTACTTTGTCTATTCGTATTTGTTCTGTTTAAGTTTCAGTGCGTTAGTGAGAAAGTCACCATGGAAAATCATAACACACAGCAAATAATAATTTATAACATATAATAATAATAATACACAATAATAAATAAAAAAACATAACAGCATCAACTTTTGATGGAAAAAGTACGTGCCTGCTATCCAACAAGGCTCGTCTCTGATTGGACGGCTCTGTCCAGGTGTATTGTGATTTGCTGTTGGGCTGTGCACCTCGGGGCCACTGTACTCGCCCACCAGACAACAAAATAAAAACGAGTCACGCTGCCTACACAGCACCCAGGGTCACTTCAAGTGTCAGCATCATCCCTGCAATCCCTCCGTGTTCATAGGAGTCACGTATCACAAGTAACCAGAAAACACAGGCAGCAAACTTCATTGATCCTTATCTTAAAAGCGGTTCTAACACAAGTTTGGCTGAGATGACAAACAGCTGCTGTGCTCAATGTATCAGAGTCATCTCACCCTCGGTGAAATAACAGATAGGATCACATAGCAAGTGTCCGAGCAAGAGATGTTGAACTATGAACACATTGAAATGAAGAACATTCTTCTCATGACTCATATTAACCACAGTTGAAACTTAATCTTTTTTTTATATGTGACTGTTTGTGTGTGTGTGTGTCTTTTCAGGTTTCGCAGAGGCGTGTGTAGCCAGCTGCAGAGTTGTTCTGGATGCTGATTGGAAGTGAGTGTTGAGCGCTCAGGACAATTATGGAATCATTACCACCGCCATGCCGGAGGCAAAATATGAACACCGTGCCATTTGTCAACCAACCACAGCTTTGTAATCAAGCTCACGCGTGTTTGTATGTTAGTGTTGGGGGGTGTGGGTGTGTGTGTGTGTGTGTGTGTGTGTGTGTGTGTGTGTGTGTGTGTGTGTGTGTGTGTGTGTGTGTGTGTGTGTGTGTGTGTGTGTGTGTGTGTGTGTGTTAAATCTTTGGCATGTTGGCTGAGGAGATAGAATGTCACTCAATGTGTGCACATGTAGATTGGGGGGTAAAGGATGAGTCAAGAGCCCTGCCCAATATTTTGCGTCTGTATATTTGTTTAAATGTGAGTTCGTATCCAAATAGACTACACCACATGTTCGAATGTGTGTGTGTGTGTGCGTCAGCAGAGGGTGAGGAATGCCCTGCCCGAGTGCAACTGTCTAAACATGTCCCCATCAGCTGTCTCCCCGCTCCCTCCATGAAGAAATAACTTAGCATGAGTTATTTGTTTTTTTTCACCGCACCCCACATTATAATCTAACACTGGCTGCTGAGACGTTCTATGGGAATGTCCCCCGGTGGCCTCTTTTAGACTGGAGAAGTGTCCATCAAGGGTCCGAACGAGCCGGTGTGTGGGAGCCTCGATGAGAATGGATGGATGAGGGGCGGAGGATTGGTAGAAAACATCTCACGCTTTAATCAGTCTTGTGTTTTTTCCTGATGCCTACAGGAAGCACCTGTAATCCATCTCCCTATTCAGGGATCGGTGTGGTAACGAGTGGCATAAATGTTTTAGGAAGATTTAATTAATTGATTCGATGAGTGATAATAGCAGGCGTATTCATCACAGGTGCGTTGGCTTTCATGGCTTGGAGGAGCCCACGGCAAAGTCAATGTGGTGTGCAGCTCCAAATGCTGCAACGGTAAACATTATAATTTGTGATTAATTATAAAATGTGTCTTTTTTACAACTTTTGCTTGAGTTGAGTTCATAGGATTAACAGCACTGCTTTCTCTTTCGCTGTATTCAGACATGAACTGGGAAATTGGGACATTTGATTTGAAAAGTGCAGCAGGAGAGTGTCCAGGTCAGATACGTTCAAATCAACAGGGACAATGTCCAGAACACTCAGGTGAGGGGTGGCATCTGGGTAGGGCCTGCATTCTACTGTTTGGAGTCCGTTACAAGTTAGAAGCATCATCATCATACCCACTCGCTAGCTGTGAATTTTCCAGACATTTTCTCTCTATCCTCACTAGAGTTCGGCTTGGGTTGCAATCTTCTGTCCAATCCCGACAGGCTTTATGTTTCTTGTACCCGAACTCGACCCAAGTCTGATGATTTCCCAGATTAAAGGCACATTTAGTGCTGATAGACCTAGCTGACATGACCAAACCTGATACAACCCTGAATATCATTGGGAATTTTTTTGTCTGAATCTGGCTTGACCCATCGCGACCCCTCTTGTGTCCAAACTGTTATTCTCACATGGGCTCATTAAGACATTTTCTGGACATTTTGGTTGGGGGCTGGTGGGAAAGGTTACTGCAAAATATCCATGGTAAGTTACTGTGCCATTTGCATTCTCACATATAGAACCTCAGAAAAATGTTTGTCATGTTTGAAAGTAGCTTTGTACTAACTACAGTGAAGTGGCAGCGTTCTGTGAGAATGTGTGTGTGTGTCTGTGTGTGTGTGTCGAGGCAGTCAGTGAGAGATGTGTGTTGTAAGTGCACAAGGGATTAGCAGCTCAAACATTGATCACTGATAAGCTACAAAAAGTGGTCATGCATCTTGTCACTGTCTCCACGATGTTCTTGCTCTCAGATTAGCAAGTTTCAATGTGTAAAACAATACAGAAAAAAGACACATCGCCTGCCCTGATGAAATCCCTGTTTGACATAGCTTGCCAAGATCCCCCCCAGACAAAAACAAGCCATTACCATTAGTCAAAAGAGATCAAAGACATATCCCAGCTGAACACAGTGTTTGGGATTGCAGCGTCTGACAGCCATCTGCACTGGTAAGAAAAAAAAAAAGGATTAGACATTGATAGCGAAGGAGGTCCGCGTTTTTTCCACAGTGTCAGGTCTGATAAATTTGTGCAAGCTACACTTCACTTGGAGGACAGAAGTGCATGCAGAAGTAGTTTGAAAGGGAGGAGGAACGTACAAGTGAAGATAGCTGAAAGTTTGTAAGAATGCATGAGGGGAAAATCAACAGGGAGAGGGGTGGAGAGGTGGTAAGAGGGGCTAGTGGGGCAAGTTTAGATAGAGGATCGGTGAGGAAAACAAGAGGGGGAACAGTAAGACCGCCTGTCCCTCAGTGAGACAAATTGGCAAGGAGTTCAGAGAGAGTCAACGTCTTCACCAGAGAGCCTGTGGAGCAACGGATGCCCAGGACAAATCAACACATCTCACAGTTTGCCTCCATGAAACGCAAATACCATCAGCTTCAAAAAAAATCTTCCCTGGAGCATATGAGCAGAGTTTTGTTCCTCTGGGTTTTACTGAATTGGTCTGTGGATCAATCACAAAAGTAGAATTTCAAAGGATTTGAGAAACTATGAGGTCTTTCTCTTTGTTATACTTAAAAAAAACAAAAAACAGACTACAACACAGACAGCCCTGCAGACACTTGTGGCCGTGGGGTCCCAGAAGGCTTAAGAAAAGTCTTTTCAGCACCGGTGAAAACAGCCGTATATCAGCACAGTTCAGTGCAACCAACACCAGGCAAAGACAGAGGAAGGAATATGTAAACAGAGAAAAAAAAAAGGGCTTGAGCAAAGAAAGAAAAGATGGGCGTCAAGATGAAAAAAAATAGGATTGGACTCCAGCCCAACTCCATAGAGAGTGTGATTCAGACAATGTGAAAGAACAGTGCCATATGTGCGTCAGTCCCAATGACCAAGTCTGAACCTACATGCAGCAGCGAAGTTGGGACATGTGTTTTGGCTATCAGAGCCATTAAAATCCCATTACGTAGTGCAACAACAGAGATCGTAACTCTTTCGGAGACTTTAACAATCATTCATCATGTGAATTTACCATGAATGATGTATTTACACACATAAAGATGCTCGTTGTTTGACATTTAATGGTTGTGCTGCAATTTATCAGTTTCAGAATCTGATATATACACGATTTTTAAGATTAATAAGAGGAGATTTAGAAGGTGAAGAGTGAAGCAAATTACATTTTTCCAGATCACTGATGCTTTGCCAGAAAAAAAAAGAACAACAGGAAGAGGTCAATGGTTAACCTGTGTCTCATGTAGATTGTCACTGTCAGTTGTTTAGTCATAACGAATGGTGGGCCATTCTTTACAGTGAAGGCTAATGGTGCCCTGACCTACAGGAGAGGAATGCCAACGCTTACCACAGCTGCACGCTAAGGCCAAGAGCCAGAGTGGACTGTGGGGTCAGAGGTCGCCCATGATGTGACTTGATCCTACACAATCAATGGACACAGGGTCCTGGCCTTTGGAAAAAATGCTCGTAATGGGGCAGGGCAACTGGACAAATGATAAAGAGAGAGGATCAGGAAGAGACTGATGGTATAAACAGTGTAAGAAGGACAAATTCGTTTTTTGTTGGAATAAGTTAATATAAAAGTGGAGGGGCAGTTGGAGAGCACATACCTCCGCCAAGACTTTTTGACCATGTGACATATACATGTATTGATCAGATACATTTACCATGGAGACAGAAATGTTCTGCAAACTGCTCACATTAAACAAAGGCAAAATATCCATTCTCTGAAGATTACAACATTATGGTGGTTTATTTATCTCTAAATGTCAATTAACTTGGAAACCATCAGGCGGATATCAATAAGAAGTGCTTGAAAACTGAAATTTACAGAGACATGGTGTAAAAAGGTTCCTTAAGCTATACTTGTTACTGCACAGCTATCTCTGTAAACCGATTCTGCAGAATATGCAGGTTTGCACGCCTTCTGGTTAATTTTAATTGATTCACCCATGTCTTTTCTTTTATTGTAATTTTAACCTTGCTTTAACCCTTTCATCATTATTTTATTGTCATTTACTGTCTGAATATGTTCTGTTTTTAAGCCTCTGATGATCTGTTTTATGTAAAGCAATTTCAGCTGTGTTTTATGCTATGGAACGTGCTAAACAAATAAAGTTTATTAGTATAATTATTATTACTATTATAATTATGCCCACATAAATAAATGTGCACGCTTTTGTGAAATTCCTCATGCAGAGAAAAGCAAGACTTACTTATTAATTTCAATTGTCGCATTTAAAATGGAACATTTTCGGTTTCTCATTAATTAGTATTTACTGAATTTCTTGCACAGGAGGCATTACTCAGAGCAGGTCAGTCCACTGATGACAAACACAACCAGCCAGCTACACAGATAATGAGCGATTTTTTGGTAAGTGTCTGAGATTGTTAGGTCATTAGGACTCCGGCATATGAGTGCAAACCATTTTAATTGCAACCCCTGGACACAGGCATAAGCTCTGTAAATAACCCAGCCACTTTGTTAATGTGTTCATCATTGTCCCATTGCATCATGTGGATGAAAATAACATTCTGGTCTTTTGCTTTAACCCCGGAGGAGCTGCACAAATAACAATTTATCAGAATGAACCAACTACTGAAATATTTTTTTACTAGTAAAAACTTAAGTGCCAGTGGACCCATAAATTTGATTTTCCAAACTGTCGAGAGTCGGGGGTGTAAATGCCCATAAATGTGGAGTCACCTCGGCAATGAGCAGCAGACAGAGCAACGCGGGGAGAGCCTCTGCATTGGTCCATTTCACACTTCATAAAGCAGCGACATATTTATTCCATGCATTCACACTGATATGTCGCTTCAACTCTACAACTTGAAATGATTCATTTGCTCAGTCATTTTTCCCACTTAGTTCTGGGTTGTAAGTGCAAGTTTCAGAATGCTGCACTGTGCCACGGTGTTTTTTACCTGATGTTTTTATCTCACTGCAGGGAATCAACAGGGAATTACCTCTCGCCCATAACTACATTCTTTAAAAAACCCAAATACACAGTGCTTAAAAAGAGGCTGTAAAATGTGCTGTGAAACGGCATGGTAAACATCCCACCTCTGCTCAGGCAATTTACTGAACCTTGTAATACGCAGAGAAAAGGGGGCATATAAACAGCTTTCTTTTTTCCCAGATTAGTAAAGTGCATTTTAATATAACATTTTATGATAACAACACACAAACTTAATCAGGAATATAATTTGTTCCGTTGAGATGCATGCAGAGCTGGGGTCAAAAGGGCGAGCCTCAGGTAAATGCGAGGCAGTGGGAGCACACAGTTCTGCCTCTTATTCCTGTCTGATTTAAGGGAATCCATAGGGGGGCTGTGGTTAACACAGCGGGGATGTGAACCCAGGACGAGGGGCTGGTGTTGTACTTATGCTTCATATAATGACTAACAAGCCCCCCTTCTTCTTTAGTCCCCACATACCACCTCCCTCTCCACCGTTCCTGCTCCAATTCTATAGGTTTGACCGCTAAGACCCTCATTCAACCTGTGTATATGAGAGACCTTTCTTTTCTCTCAACTCTTTCCCGTCTCCAGTTCAGCACTCCCTCACTCCTGTGAGAGGCAGGTCCTTTTCAGACGGCTGGCCGAGCTCCCGCTGTTTTATGGGAAGTATTGTGATCCCACAAGCTCTCTCTGGGGGATTCAGCACTTACGAGAGCTGCTTGATTTGATCTTCTCTTCTTTCACAGCCTTTCGCAAGTTTTCATCAAAACTTCTCGGGGCCCGATCGCCAGGGGAAGCCCTGGCGCAAATGTGATTCCCTGTGTCCATGAAGCAGACATCATCTGTGACAGTGGGAACACTGATGAGGACTGGGAGACGAGAAAGAATAGGGGGGCTGAACTTCGCTTCAACCCAGCCACATGAAAGCTGCGGAACTCTAAATATTCAGCAATGCTTCAAACACTTCTTCCAATATTTAAGAGCCATTCCTTCCCAACAGACACTCATCCTCATTTTAGTGAGTGGCATCAATCATGAGTGTGCCCTTGCAAGAGTTCAATGGGTTTAAAGGGGCATTAAATAAGCTATGACTTAAATTGATCTCTTTTCCAAAGGATATCAGATCTCTGGCATAGTTTACAGTGTCGTCCAAGTATCACAAATACACACTGATGAAAGAGTACAGCTGTCTTGTGGTTGTTGGATTTTTTTTTTTATCATCTATCAAATTCTAATGTGGCACATCAAATACAGTAGTGAAATGATTTGTATTTATTTATTGACTTCTGATTATTTTTATGTTTATATATTACCTTTGATCATGACTGTGATTTTCTCTCGGGCTGATTAGGCTGTTTGGTTTTCAACAAAAATGCCTGACTACAAGTTAACCCTCTCTACAACTGCTTTCATACAGGCACTGAAACCTGGACATTTCCCTGAAACTTTGCAAAGGGGCCTTATGTGAGAACGCAAGTTCTTCATATGTGAAAGAAAACTCAGTTCATGTTGATGATCATGTCTGAATGTATCATTATTGCAGTGAGTCAGAATAGTACATAAACAACTACACCGTAAATAATAAAAAGCAAACTAATTAGAATAAGGAAAGTAAATTTAAGCTTATCTTACCTTTATGAGGCTGTGAGTGTTTTTAAAAAGTCAATCCAGTTTATGGTATTTTACACTGCCATCCACTGATCCACTGACATGTTGGGCTTGTTTAGATGACTGAAAATCACGTCCTGGTGTTTTTGTTACTGGTGACCAGATTTTCCATAACAACCTCTGTTCCCCAGAAGACGCTGCCTAATTGGACAGTTCATCCACTGTACGTGTGTGTGGCCTGAGGGAGGATCTGGACGCCAATTATTGCTGACTGGATGCTACTTGCTTAAAAAGACACACTCATTGTGCTCTTCTCACTGTTCTCACAACCATGCAAACTGTGTTGCAGCTCTGCATTCATGCAAAACTTACACGGCAAACTGCTTTTCTCAGAAAGATAAATGGATGGATAAAATACTTTTATTCTTTGATTTTTTATTGTGCCTCCTTTATTGTTCCTTTTATTGTCACTCATTATTGCTTTCATGTTACTCCAGCTTGATCTGATTAGATGCAGCGACAGACATGGATAAAAGTTTCCAGTTTAAGTTTTGTTGAGATTTGGATGCTGCTGTTTGCTAACTATTAGTCAATGGATTTTACAGTTTTATCACCTTTGTTCTTGACATTAAGGAATGTTTTTGACTTTGAATATATCAACACGGTGCCAACGCGACACAACTGGAAGGATTTCCACAACAGTGCTACAGTTCTGCAAATGAAACCTGGTGCTGTGGAGGTGGGAAAGTTCTCCACCAGTGATTGCAACAGGAAGTTGGGTTTTAAAGCCAATGTAATTACTGACTGATTAGTCAACAGTGAACAACAGTCTTAACTTTTCCACATGCATCGCTCTGCAACAGTAAAATCACTGCCCAGGGTGCAGTGTGTCTATTTTGGGACCATATCGCTCAACAATGACGCTAAGTGAGGCTGCAGCGACTTTTTGTATTGTGCTTTGATATCCTCGTGGATAACGGCAGAATGCAACAGTTATTGTAAACTGATAGTGATGGCTTATGAAGGGAAATCCCATTGGCATGGCTGGCATTTACTGGTAAACCAAAACACAAAGCCAATAATCTCTGTGTCATTAAGACTGAATTTCCTCCACTCAACCTAATGTGATGACAGAGATAAAACCATGTCAGGCTAACTGTGCATGGGAAAATGAGAGGCGCTATTAGCCAGACAAATGATGACAATGCTAACATGGACCGGCTCAACATTACGTGTTCTAATGATGACACTGACGGCAACAGCTTGATCGGTCTCTCTCAGCATGTGGGATGTGTAAATGAGGATAACAAAGTTAAAGAATTCCTTTATCAGAGGTTTAAATTTGAATTTTTAATGCTTTTAAAAAGCTGAATTTTAAACAGATGAGTACAAAATCAAATATGAAGAATACTTGACAACACAAAGGTTTTGCCCTCGCTATACTTTCTTTTTAGGGAGAGTTTATGGGGGTCATCTAAACCATCATGTGAGTCCATAACGATGTGTTCGTTGCGGCGCCTACCACCAGAGAAAAAGAGCTCTTAGACAGCACTTTTCACAAAGATAGCTTTTAACACAGCAATCAGTGGTTTTCTACATGGATGGGGTGCCGTGCAGGTCACGCATTCATTTTAGAAACAAGCGGTTAAAGTTGTAACACTTACCAGAGAGAAGAGCCCTGGCGTAATTACCGCATTGGCAGATAACCCCTGCAATCTCCCCAGACACCGAGACTTCCGCAGCACCTCACACAGGCTTGCACAATTGTCTCCAGTCCTTTGAGGGCCTTGTTAAACATGTTTGTTTTGGTTTTGACAGGTTTCTGTCACAGACAGACAGAGACAGTGTTCCCCAGTTGTTTCCACAGTTTGTTTAGTTAGTTACTGTGTTCGAGGAGCTTAATAGCTTCCTCTGCTTTCTAATGCCTACATTTGAAGCAAAGAGACAACGTGTCTGTACAAACACAGCTTAAATGTGTCCAAGGACATCACACGTCTGTGTTTAAGAAAAACTATTGTTTTTCCTCTTGTGTGTCTTTCATATACTGTATTTTAATAATTCTGGATTGAGCCACCATGAGCAATCCCATGGTGCCATGGTCGCTTAATGTTTCAGAAATGTCATTTGAAAGTAATTCAGTAAGCACCCTCATGAAAAACAGATGAAATACAGATTGCCATTGGGTATATTAACACCTGTCACATCAGACCGATATCATATTGCATTGCGGTAGTTACACAGCTTTCTATTATTTTCTCCACTCCCAAAACATCACCTTGCCCTTGCAATCTACCAATGTAATTACCTCATCAAATAAACTATCAACAAAGCCCCTAAAATAGGATTTGTGGAAGTGTGTGTGTGTGTGTTTGGTGATGGGGGGGGGGGGGGGGGGGTGGACAAAACTAAATAAATAAATAAATAAAAAAGAGAAACATATCATCACACCCAACATATGTGAGACGTGTGACGTTTAGAAGTCAGGGGAGCAAAGCCTTGAGGGCATACAATCAATATTACATTTTCCATTGCCACCTTCATAGCTATTGTAAATGGCTTGTGTCAAAAATAATAACAGGTTGTATCAGGAACCTTGGGTTTGCAATTTCACTCCGAGTGCTCGGAGGCCCCGTCTCCCTCCCTTACCCCGGCACCACTGGGTGTTAATGACGCCGTGGTGGCAGACACTCCTCACGCCACGGCCGACTTTCTTTTTTTCCCTCCTGCTCATTCTTTATCTCTTTACTCCTGACAGCTCTGAGAACTATAGGGAAAGTGTGCGTGTTCAAGAAAACGCTTAGTACTAGAGATGATTGGTCCTTTGTGCGTGTTTCGGCCCTCAGCCAGTAGCATAGTATTGATAGTAGGGCTGCGAAGATTAAATCTCTGCCCACTTCTGTTGTCATAGTACTCTAGACAGCAATAAGCAAAATGAGACGCAGTAATATGCACACTAGAGGGAAAGACTCCTCTTCACTGGAATCAGATCTGCTTCAAGTTCTTTTTTTTCTGTTCAAGATGAGTTGATTGCTTTATATCGTCTGGACATTATCTCAGATACACACACACACACACACTGCATAGATTT
Organism: Paralichthys olivaceus; assembly: GCF_024713975.1. NCBI lineage: Eukaryota > Metazoa > Chordata > Actinopteri > Pleuronectiformes > Paralichthyidae > Paralichthys > Paralichthys olivaceus. The sequence continues at coordinate 13,499,296 of NC_091104.1, read as the reverse complement.
ACATTGATTTCATGGAGAATTCCTCTAACCTTAGTACTTGCCAAAACCTAACCTTAACCTAAACTAAACCTGAACTGAAAACATGTCTTCACAAAATTTGAACTTGTTTTTCATCCTCACAAGGAAGACAAGTCCCCACAACATAAGTAAAGACTACACAAACGTTTACCCAGCTATTCTTTTCAGGACTTCCAGTAATTCTTGACAAACAGCCTAACCAAAACCTTATCCTTTACCAGTAACCATGACCAATGCCATCTAACCCTACCCCTTACTCATACCCTTAACCAGGACTTCAGAAAGTATGTTTCGCCTCAAGACTGTACTTTGGTCCCAATGGGGTCTACTGGTCCTGATAAGATCAGTGTTTATACTGGAAAAGGCCTTAAAGAGGTAACAAAAAACAGTACACATGCACACACACCTTTCAAGATACTCCGGTCTGCTGACACAGACATTGCCCTTTTCCGACCATTTAAATCCAACAGTATTTTAGTCCTCTAATTTCTTGTTGAGCTGCTCTTGTTCATTGTTATAACAATGTAAAAATCTCATTAAAAAAAGAAATGGCCTCCTGCGGCAGATTTCCCTTTTTACTCCTGGAGCTACTGTCCTGGTTTACAAGCCGACTTCAAAGAAAGTGTCCACTTCAGAACATTTCCACTGATTCCACTGATCAGACTTTACCACGATCAGGCTGCTCACAGCACATCTCAGAATAGTAATGGTCTTACAAGTATGCAGAGCTAAGGTGAGCTGTGAAACAGAAATGACATTGTGAAAGAAAAATGTTGAGATGAGGCAAACTATGTGATCAGGTTTCAAGTCTTTGTCACGTACAAAACAAAAGGCTTCTCCAGCCCACAGTGATTATTTCTGCCACAGAGACTCAAGTCAGCGCTGTGGGATCCTCTCCAAAACGATACATTGTCACACTTTCAGAGACGTCCCCTGTGATACCATGGTGTCCATCCCTTGCTATGTGATATATGTGTTTCAGCAAAGAGTGCTATTGAGGTGAGCAAAAACCAAAAGTAATGCAGTACGACAGGATGATGCTGAGGCCAATCATCACGTCGACAGACAAGAGCCTGGCAGCTCTGGCTTTTGTATGTGCAGGTCTTTTTTTCCTGTAAGCTTCCAGAGAGCTCATGTCTCTGTCTGTTCAGGGCTTTTAAATTGTTCTCCCTTATCTGAAGAGGAATCTGCAGGAAGTCACAGAATCCCAGCTTATCTTGGCTAATTGAGGATGTGTGTGTGTTTGTGTGTGTCTGTGTGTGCGTGTGTGTGTAGCAAAAGAGGAGGGGACTTGAGAGTGTGCCAAATGCCGCAGGATGCAGCAGAGCACGTCAGGACAAGAAAGGCAGAGGCACTGTCAAGACTGACAGACACAACACTAACATCTGACGGAAACAAACAATGTGAGTGCATACACAACAACGCCCATACAGAAACTGACGGAAACACCCAGGGCATAGGTGACATTTAATCCATCCATCACATTTGAGCCAAAAGGCAGATGTCAAGGATGTTCAAACCTTGTGTGGGCACAGTTTGGGAGGTAAGCGTAAACACTGAGTTTGATTGAGGACATGAATAATTTCAGTATCAGTACAGGGTGAAACTTTCAGAATGCCTGGGTGGTTTTTGCAGAATTTGATGATCACATTTCATGTCATCGCCACTTTGGTTTTAAAGTGTCAAAAGCCACTTCGCACTGTTTCGAGGCAACAAACGAACGGTCCAATGAGCGTGCGCCAAAAGGGATGTGCAGCAGCATCCAGTTGTGCAACATGAGAGATGGCTCCAAAGGGTGTCTTAAGGAGGTGATAAAAAGGTCCGTGACCTTGCCCAAATGAAAGCTCCCCCCTGATTTGTGAGCCGCAGCCACGCAGAGTGTTGTTTGAGGGAGAGAGAGTGGGTGGTCTGTCACTGGGTTCATGCACCTTTCTCTCTACAAACAGCCCAAATTTACATGTTTTTAATGGCCGCTGTGTCCACTGACCGTTGTAAATCAAACAAGGGGTTTTAACCTCTAGGAGGCAGTGGGGGTTAATGCTAAGGGCAGTGGCCACTGCTATTTTGGCCTCGAACTGAGCAAATGGATGCCTTTGAAAACAGCGTGCATCACACTGTTGGTGCTCATTTACTTACAGTATATCATGAAAAAAAGTTAGTGAAGAGCACAGATGAACATAAAATAATTTATGCAAACCATCCACACATCATATGATGTGCAAAATAATGAATGTTTACCAGACGATGAAAGCCATGAATGAAATCCAAGGAAACAATTGTGCTTTTTTTTTACCCTTTCTGCTTCATATTCGCGCACAATACTTCTCCCACTGGCATTTTCGCTCTACTATCAGAAAGGGCATTCACACATAGTGAAATCTCTTGGGCTCAAATGCGCAATCAGTGTAAGAGCAACATACCTGGTGAGGCTTAGCGCTTCTCTGAAAGGCCATCGGCACACCAGGAGAATTGGCTCCCTAGTAATTGAGATCCGGGCAAATTATTCTCATTTGATTGTCTAATGACCATCTGAATGAGATCCCTGCCATAATAAGAGTCCTATCAGACCAGATGCTGCAGGAGAAGCAAGTGTCCGTCAGGAGCTTTCCCTCTGTCTTTGCATTCATTGTTGGAATGTAAATGTGGCACGAATACAAACAATCATTCAACTGTTAATGTCTTTTAAAACTGGGTGTGATGCTTATTTTTAATCAGATTATGAAGTAAATTTAGTTTTCCATCTGCTGAAACCTGACGACGTATACAGTCGAGTCTGCTCTGTAAAATGAGAGAAATTGTTATTGATTAGAATTTTCCAAGTGGCAGTTTTTTGACCTGTCAAACCATAATTCCCATTTGTCATAGCTTTATCAATGTTGATGGGACTCTTTCCAAACCAATTCTCTGAGCAGGAGAAACCTGTTTGACCTTATGCAACAACATAAAACGTTTCTTTTCCCCACCACCATGACTCCCCATCCAAATGTATCAGAGCTCAAATGAAGTTATCGATTATGCTCTCGCAAATATGGCGAGGTAAGGGAATGACACCGCACTTAGAGATCATTGCGCAAATGTGCCCTAAATCACAAAAATGGAGGAGGGGGTAGTTACCGGTCTGGACGTCGCTCCTTGCAAGGGAGAGCACTCGTGCATTCGCTCAGTGTTTAATCAATGGATAAAACTGTCTATCCATTCAAGTATTGATGTTCCCTATGACAACTGCTTATCCACGTAGAGCAGAGAGACACCAGAGGCCTTTCAATCATCGGCCAGCTGAAGGGAGCACAGAGAGGAAGAGGTGGGGTGAGACACATGAATCTCTGATACTGGATTCATGCCGCATGCTCAATTATTCCACTGCCATGGTGCAAGTTAAACCAGAGGAGTCCATCACTGTACACAGAGCGCAGGCTTCGCCACAGTGTGGGAGCTCTACTTGGTCATTCCCTCACAATGGCAGTTAATCAATATGGATCCACTCCTTTTGATCTGCTACCTCTGACCAACAACAATCACTAACAACAGTATAATTGCACTGAGCATAATGGCGTCCATTCTTATCATCCCAAACCAGAGGAGGAGGAGGGACAGCGTTTGTCCTGTGGACCATCTCTATCACTTTCCTGTGAACTCCCTCACAGGCACTCTTCTGCATCATCATGCTCTGCGGTATTGCGGTACAGATGGTCAGTCCAGTCACCTTATTAATGTCATGTTTAGACACATATCGACCTCACTGCAGTAACGATCAATCTGTGGTAAGGAAAGACAATAATGCAGAGTTCATCCCCATGTTGTCCAGCATCTCTACTATTTTCCTTGTAGAAAACAATTCATATTTCCCACTGATGTGTCTGATAACTGGGTGAATTTGTATCAATTGGTTGTATTTGTAAATAAGTATCAGGTAAAGTGTTTTGAAAATTCTTCCCGCCGCAGCATATAATCAACACCAAATCATCACACACTTAGATTTATTGAGCGCTAAAAGGAGTCGTATATGATGATGACAGCATGTGTGCATTCTAACTGGAGCGGGATCGCTTAGCATTTGATGACCAATATGGCTTCTTAATCACTCCGATGCCATGGACCTATGACAGATCTACGAGATGATGGAACGGACTGGTAACATAATAAAGGCACCCTTCTTCTCACTCAACGTCTCCCATATTAATATTTTCCCCCTGTAATAACTAAGAAACATTTCATTACTCATTAATCAGTATCTGAGGCTGCCGCTTAACAGTACACATGGAAATATGATCCTGCGATTTCACAGGAAGAGCGACGCAGGACCCGCAGCTGGTGGAGTAATAAAACGCAGTGAGCGTGTTGTCTGTCAGGAGACCTTACCCAGGCATACAGGCCAGAGTGATGTACTGGAAACTATACCGACACTGCATGGTTGTTGTGTTTCTTCCCGGCCTCTGTGACAATCAATACTTGAAACAACAGCGAGAAAAAAATGTGGAATCAGCATAAGCAAAAGAGCGGCTAAATTGATTTGCGGGAGGTGCGTTCAAGCATTCAAGGGATTTTAAGCAGTGCACAGTGTTGCCAGTCAGATCACTCGTCAAATCCATATCAAGCTGCGGGCTTATGAGTTTTGGTGTTTATTAAAGTGAATGACAGGTAAATAGGATAGGTCAGCACAAAACAACAACACCTGAAAATGTAGGGACATGGAATGTGATTTATGCGTATTGTCATCTGTGTCAAAAAATTGTGTGTGTCTCCATGCACGTGTGTGTGTGTGTGTGGGTTTTCGTTGTGTTTAAATCAATGGTCATCCCCTGATAAAAGATGGCCTCATAAATCATTGTTTGTTGATCACTTGTCAGGAGGCAGGGGCCTTATGGCGTTCGCCAAATTATTCCAGCTCACAGAGCCACTGGATGAATAAGGACAGGAATGCTAAAGCAAATCAAGGCATTGGACTTTACAGAAATATGGCCATAAAGGTGGTTTAGTCTGGATGGATGTGGTGAGGGGGTTCGGGAAGGGAGGTACGGGGAATGGGGGTGGAGGGATTGTGTGTGTGGGTGGTAGGGCTGTGCAAGTTGGATTCTAGGGTGCACTGAAGTGAGAAATCTAGTATATGAGATATCCGTCACGCAGTTCCAGTGTGCTAGAGGACTCTGTCATGACAGGAACAAGCCGGCCGCCTGATTGAAATTGGACCAAAACAACAGAATCTTGTTATTGTGACCATTCAATCACTGTGACACCTAGTATCTCTCTTTAAACACAATTTGAAAACATCTTTGTTGCCAATCACTGTCACCTCCTCACTGATATTACCTGGACAACAAGCCTCCACAGTCGGTTTGGCTGAAACAAACCATGACGCTCAGACGTACCATATGCGGCCAACATTAACATCGGGAATGTGAAGTCCGCGCAGTTTTCTTTCCCAGTAAGAAAGAGTGCGGTGACAAATTCTGTCAAACGTTAGATCCAAGTGTTCAGAAAGCAGTATCGGGTTTCAGTGTGATTAACTTTTCAGCGGTAAGCAGGTTTCTGTCGCCGCTGACCAAATTGCTTTAAATGCACAGCAATTACACGGTTGAGGCCGCTCAAAACACGAGTATAGTTTCTGTGGTAAGACCTAATGGGATTATTAGTGAGTTTTTTGGCAAGGAGGGAACTTGCAGCTCAAAGTAATTCAGGGAGTGGGATTATATATTTGAGTGATATACAATAACAGCCATCTGGTCCTCTTGTTAATTACTGGATTACCCTTTCTAATTAAGAAATCTGTAAATGCGACTTTAATAATTCATCAAATCACAGTGGCACAAATTCTCATAATACTCTCCCCCTCCACACTGAATTTGATTCTCTCTCTTTTACCTCAGTGGCTCCCATAAGTAGGCATGAAGGCAGTAACACCTTGTTATTCAGAGTTAAAATGTGTTAGCTTGAGGCTTAAACATGGCCTTAGCATGTTTAAATCACGCTGAGCGCATCACAGAGGCCATGCTCGCTGTTCCCTTTGATATGTATTTGCAGCATAATGTGTGGTTTTGAAAATCAATGAGGTTTCCTCTTTTGATCACAGTAGTGTCCCTCGTCTCATCACTCCGTGGAAATAGTGTGTAACCGTCGGAGGTGAGTCACCTACAGACACAACATGCAGGCAGTACAGTTGGCAGCCTCAGTCTTATAAGAACAACAACAATTTGTGTGTTTTGACCAAGAGGTGGTGTAAAGGATTAAAGATTGATTTTTTGTTCAACAGGATGTTATATACAGTACAATAAGTGTATGGATAGGTTTACATTTTCCTCTGGGTTCATGGAAAGCCTAAATTATCTTGTGGTTATGTTTTGTGTTTTAAATTTGATCCATCCTGAGGAGTCATGCCCTGTAGTTGGCATCTGTCTGGGACAACCTGCTGCCGTGAGCAACTCTTAACAAAAATGACTTCTGCAAACTTGAGTTTGCTCGAGGCTGACTGACCCAATCCAGCCGCTATGCCAGTACCACCATCACTACCATCTGACATCAGACATCTCACCAAAGATAAGTAGTTCCAGCCATTACAATGGATTGATTAGTGTGATATATGTGTGGAAACATTTTGTACAGCCCTCAAAGGATTATATAGAAATTAAAATGGCCCATAGGAAGAAGGTTAACCACCCCTGAAGAATAAAAAACAAATACTAAAATTGTAATTTAGTACATGCATTTAGTTTCACTCTACAATGGCACTAAAGTCCCAGGATTTTACAATATACAATTTAATAATTAATATTAAAATCAACCTTGTATAATTAAACTAGAGTGTATTTTAACAGACTTGTGAAATCTATTTGTGTATGAGACAAAATAACTGTTTCCGTAGTAATCCATGTTTTCATCAGGTCCAATATGAAATATCTGAGGAAGGGAAATGTAGGTCATTGAGAACACCATCAAACAGCAGCACAGACTGCAGACAGCAGCACGCAGCCTCACGTTTGTCTCCTGTATCTGTGAGGACATTCTCAACCGCCTGTGGGTATTTGTAATGACCCAGTGACAGCATTTCTCTGCTGGCGGCTGAGGTGCTCAACAAAATGAATAACTCTGACCAGCCAGGAGAGAAGGAGAGAAAGAAGGCTACAGTGTGTGTGTGGGTGTGTGTGTGTGTGTCAACAGTGTGTGTGTGTATCAGTGGTGAGGAGTGGGGGCTACATGTCACATCTCTTCAGACACTATAGCTCCAGTCCCCACCGGCTACAAACAATCTACAACCACCCAGAACCTTCCACAGAGGCTGTGCGTGCTGCATTTGTGCCAGTAGCGCGTAAAATGCGTTTCTGCACTGTCTCGCTTGTCGCCTTGACCAGGCCACATGTTCCTTGAGTTTAGGCCTCAAAGAGTCTGTGTGGTAATGGGAACGCTGGGGAGGCAATAAAATCAACTTAAGAATCCCGTTAGGAGGCGATAGGAGCTGCCAGCTGTGTGTTTAACTCCCAGAAATATAGATTTCCTTGCATGCTTCCTGACAATCTTTAAGGTGTAGTAGCTTTTGGCGCGCTGTATTTTCATGAATATAACATTTCTCCATAATGGATATAGATTCAGCGCGATGCATATGAATTGTTCATTCGCATATTGTATTTGAATAATTCAACAATGTGATTTGTTTTGCCCTTTTTTGGCGGGGGGTCAACATGCACTGGAGGGCATAGGGGAAGGGATGTTTTCAAGTCCCACTCAGGTTGTTGGCACATTTTCATTTGGTCTCTTCATCTCTCACAATAATATCTGAAGTTGTTTGCATCACAACGCAACGGTTTGGACTAAACTGATAAAATCTACATGCAGTTAATGGACTTTTTGGCAGGAGATGTCATTTTATGGATGTGCTCCTGAGAGGACATTACTTTATCTGAGTGTCTCCTTTGCTAATCAGTCAGGTCAAGCATCTGGCAAGTGTTTGAGGGTTTGTGTTTCTGGTTGAGTAAAATATACAATTCAATTCTCCCGAATGCATCTACTGAATGCATTACGCAATGCATTCAGGCAGGGATGGATCCAGGGGCAGGATCAGGTGGCACTGGCCCAAGCTGAAATCTGATTGGTTACTGAAGAGCCTCTGTCCTGTCAGTATTTTTCTTTTAATAAACTAGTCACTTACTAACAATACATACAACAAATTTGAAGATGTTTTATTTTCTACGCTGTTTTGAACAAGAAACATTTTTCAATATAATTTGTCCCTGAAGGGCATTTGGTTTTGCAGCAACCAAAAAATTCATATTCAATGACGTGTGATTTTGCACAAAGGTAATAAAAGTAAACAAGTAATGACTTAAATGTCCACCGTTCTGAATCAGAACTTGTGAATAGATGTAAGACATTTGGGAGAATAGAGCTGCAAAAGAATACAGTCTCCTTTAATTCAACATATTTTTACACATTGATCTGCAAAATCTACAAAACTACAAAATACACACTAAGATCTCAACAATGTTGTTCTCACTAGTTTCTTCACAAGCAGACACATTTCAGTCTGAGAGACTAATACTTAAATATGTGTATTATATAAATCAAGCCTGTTTATCTCTATGTACATTCACATTCAGAATGAATTGTGTAGTGTATTGTTTTCTTTCACATTGGCTGTGTTGAGGAGAAAGGCAGGGGGCCCGCTATCAAAAACCTTGCAGGATAGCGATCATTAGAACTGTAGCCCCCCTGGTAAGCAAGCCATGCTTCCTGTATCGGGCCCCAGAGGATTCGGTGTGCTAATTATTTACTGAAGCAGCAAAGACTATCACATGAGACCCTGCGTCGAGTCTGACTGTGAGGGGGGGTACCCTAACAGTGTAACCTGGGTAACATGCAAATTGACTGGGGAGAGAGGGGGGTTGGGGGCAAGAAAGGGAGAGATAGCGGGAGGAAGCACGGGGGTGTATAATGGTCAGAGTGCGCGAGGTTCACTGGTGAGTCAGGAAAGGTGGGGCCACAGAGGGGCACAGCGGCAGAGTATTAGATTTCAAATGCATATGAATGACCAACTGCTGGCTCTGCTCTTGCTTCAGGGGGAAATTGCTCGGACTCCCATTGAGCTGCAGTTTTGAATCTAGATTACTGCCTGACTTGATCCCGGGGTGGGTGAGTGTCGGGGGTCATGAATGTCTCTTGCTGGTATCATTAAATGTAAGGGTTGCAGGAGAGCAGGCACTTTGTCTTTGCACTGTTTTATTACAAGTACTCTACAATGTTGTGCTTGTGTGAAGAAACTGTACGCTCATCCAAACTGCTTCAGACTCACCAGTGTTTAGAGCCGGGCTGCAGCTTAGTTTCCGTTAGGTTTGCATCTCATCAGCCAAACAGCAACCTAAAAAAAATTATATAATCCAACAGACAAACACACCCACACACACACACAATCCCCAACTCCGAAAAACGGGGGAGGGGATGACGGGGGCGGTGCTGTGGTTTTAAATCCATGCATCTGGGCTGAAAGCCAAACAGACTTTCCTCAGCAGAAACACACATGCAGAGAGAGAGCGCTGAGCTCAAAGAATACACTAATATCCACTCCAATTGATTAGACAGCAACAATATAATCTGGTCAACAAGCACGTATAAACACATATGGACTGCTGAATTAAAAGAGATAAAAACAAATGCATGTAACTTCAAAAAAAAAAAAATCATATAGTCTATAATCTGGATTTGAATATGATTTCAATTTACCACCAGTGATGACCCCATTGGACCAACATCATAAGCTTATGACCTTTTTCTTATTGGAAAGGCCCAGGGCCTCCCGCAGCTGCTGTAAAGCTCTAAGATAAATATCCAGCACAGATTCACAGTTAATTCCAAATAATGTTAAGCAGGAAGAATTCTGACCACAATCAGAACAACTGACTTGTGTGATTGCTCTAAACAGAGCGAGATGTCTTTACAAGTTGCCTCTAATTACACTGAGCCCATTTACTGTGGCTTTTTCTTCTTGAAAGAGAAACGATTTATTTTGTCCGCAGACCGACAGACAGCGTGTTTATCTAACACGTATTGAGCTCCAGATCTGCAGAAATGTCATCCGGGAGGCTTCGCTCAATTAATGTAATTCTCAGAGTTTGGGTTTTGAAAACAGAGGAGCAGGTGTGGAGCAGAGTTCCTGCCCTCTGGAGAGATAGTTCACATGAGTGATGTGCGACCTCCAGCAGCTCCCCACAGAGAAAAAAAAGTGACCTTCTCCCAATGAGATCTTATCATGTGTCGGGGCAGATTCAGGGAGGAGTGATTGAACTGTTTGTTTCTGTGCCAACAAGACTATAGTGCTGCCATCTTAAAGCCCCCCCCCCGACAACCTGCTGTGTCGGCCGCTCGCTGCTGCAGCACCCCCCCCCCCCCCCCGCAAACTTCTTCTCAATGTCTCATTACCTTTGCTAAATAATGGAAAACTCCAATGAAGTTGTGAATGGAAAATTAGGCAGCAGCAGAGCGTGCAGGTGAGTCGCCTCCAGCTACACGCTGAATATCTGTGACACCGGCTGTTTTCTATCCCGGGCTGCGTCAAGTTAAATCTGAGTTTAACTCTGGTTTGTATGAACAGCCCTTTTTTTTACGTTCTATCTATTTGCATCTTATCTGTCTCTCTGTCACATTTACTCCCTTCCAGCGTGTATGTGTGTGTGTGCACATGTGTGTATCTGCCGGAGTGCTAAAACACCATGAGGGAATTGGGCCTTGCCGCCCCCTCCTCCTCACAAATGTGAAGGGATAGTAAATATCAGTGCAGCAGATGGGGCCGATGCTTCCTCTCTGCCTTCCTCTCGTACTCAGGGAGGGCAGAGCAAATGGATAGCCATCAACAGCAGCAGGAGTCGCCCGAGGCCAAGACTGGAGCAGAGGACACAGGGACCGGACTGTTGCTCAGGCAGGCAATTTCACCGACAAATTCTCCCTGACTATCAGCAAGAGAACCGCACAACATTAGGGATGAGTACTTACTGTATAAGGTCATTATATCTAAGATTTCATGGTAACCAGGCGTCCCAGAATCCAGATGAGAAAAACGACAAATTTTTCTCATCTGGATTCATAAGATAATAAATTATATTTATGGCCCAAATAGCTTTTTTACCTGTTATGGATCATATCACAGGACTCACAGGGGACCGACTACTGGTGTGCCGTTTCAATACTCTGTCACACAGCTTGCAGGATGTGTTAGGCACTGGCGGTGGTGAACAGCATGTCATGCTTGTATAACAGAGCAGGAGAGACGCTCGCTTGGACAGGAATGGTGTCAACGCCGTCCTGATGTCAGATGGCAGATCTGGAGCAGATACCATAAATCCTGCCGACTCGTCAACTAACAGACGATAAACAGGGTTAAAATTAGGCTCACTGCGTTGTTTTTGTTATCATGAAACCTCCGGCATGGAGGGCATATATCTGTATTCCCAAAGCAATATCAGCCTGTCTCCCACAGGGAGGAGAGGACCACATGTGGATCAACGATGACACAACATGGAATCTTACTGCGCAGCGGCATAAGCTAAGCAGTGATGTAATGCATCTGAGCTCACTGGGTGAGAGTCAGTACAGAGAGAGGGAGAGGGAGAGAGGGAGAGAGAGAGAGAGATGTGAGGAAATCATAACAGGCATCATTACTGGATTCAGTGAGACAGAGACCAATCACAGAGGGACTGTGTCTTTGAGTACTGACATATTTTAGATGTCCAATTTAAGCAACTGGCAAATCTGGAGATACACCTCCTGCCCTGGGCTCGGTGGCAGGGGTCTTTGTATAGGTGTCACGTACAGCGTTTGACTGTGACATCCAGCGTCATATGAATGATTTAAATGCTCAAGGGATTGGAAATTACTTTCTTTTGTCGCCACAATATCCCCCGCTGCTGGATTCCTGGGAGGACGCTATCTCACCCAGCGTCTCGGGAGCATTCTAGATTTCCATTTATTTATTTAAGGAGGAAATAGAGGGAAATTTCAACGGGTCACTAATTTCATTTCAACATGTACCGGTGGCATTAGCCCAGAGCAGATATTTCAGAGGAACACAAAATCAATGTTGAGATTCTATTGGGAATAGCCCTGGAACCCATTAGCAACTTTGACCAATAGGTCAGGTAAAGTAATAGCTAGATAAATGTTTTATTACAGATTTGCAAACGGACTTAATGGGGGGGCTTGTACCTGTGCAGCCATGCATGGCAAATATTCATCATTAGATTCTATTGCTGTAATGAACACAAATCTCTCTGTGGCCGAGGTCTGTGCTTCTTTATATACGATCTGTTAAAGGTGGGTCCCACTAAGCCAGAGCTCAGAGGAGACAAACTGCTGCATCTCTGGTCCTCAGGAGGAACGGGGCTCTCAGAGCTCTGGGAAGATGTCGTCACTTTAATTCATGCTTTGACACATTGTGTCTTATATGACATCATACACGGTTGAGAGGTGTTTTTATCCTAATGAACAAATCAGGGGTGAAAACAGACTGATATTGTACCTCACTCGGAGCCATAATACAATCAGATCTGATGATACACAATCAAGTATCACAGTTATTTAAGTGTGTGTGAGACAGGTATCTATTTCTATTCATGTTTGTCTTTAGATTTATTGGTTTTCTGTCATACCAGGTATTAACTTTTACTTATCTATTATCCAAAGTGAAGACGAGGCATTAAGAAGTAACAGTAAGAGCTGTGATCATCATTGGATGCAACAGATGATGACTGGAATGGTTATTTTAAACGATCGTCACCGACCTACTACCCCTGATCCCACGTTTAGTGACATAATGGAGGATTAGTGGACTTTGGCCCTCTTGGGTTTACTTTCTCATATGAATCATGTTTCTGTTAACGTCCCTGCAATGTTTATATCCACAAATAAAACAGTATCTGTCTGGAGTAAGTGCCATTACTTGTCCCGGAGTGAACATATGTCACATTCAGACTTTTTTTTCCAGCCCTCTGTTCTCAGCTCCCTCGCTGTTTCTGTGCCGGACAGAGTGCTACTTTTCTGAATGGAAGCCAGACAGACTAAGAGCTGCCACACGCTGAGAAGAGCCTGCTCCTGTTTCCAGCTCCGTCTCCAAGGGAACCGGCAAAAGCCCACCAATCACATCGCTCGGCGCAGGCAAGCGGGCAATTCAATTTCTTAAAGCTGCAGTGTCCGTTTTCATGAGGGGGCGTTGGGGGGGAGAAAGTTCACCAGAGAGAGCACCATTTGAAACAGGAAAGCACCTCGACACTGCAGTTTACAAGTTTTCCTTTTTTCCTTTTTATTAAATGTGAATTCACATGTTAGTTTGAGCTCATCCATTTCAGAGGATCCGCCTACATACAAAATAGGCATCACTCTGTCATCACATCCTTTTCAAACGCAACACATAACACATCTGTGTACATATATTCACAAACTGAAAGGACAGTCGATGGTGGTAGGTACTTATTTATTAAAAGATGAGTCAAAGACAGATTCACACTTGGAATGTGAAGTAACTACTGCCCAGAACTTCCAACAAAACGTCTTGGCATATAATTAGGTCATATTCCAAAACCTTTTTATCAAACAGACTTCATATGTAAGACCCACATAAAAATAAACAATATCTGCTTTTTTTTAAGTGCAAGAAATAAAAAATACAGGTTTATGGTTAATGTTTTAAAAAAAGAAGGCAGTCTTCAGTTTTAAAATAAAGTTTCATTTCATGAAACAGGACTATGGAATGTTCTTTTTTGCTTGCCTGTTAAACTAATGCCAGACCACCACTCTTATCAGACTATGCCCTTTTGCAGAACTCTTTGTGTTTTCCCCAAATTTCTTTTTCAGTCGGATTCAAACTGTTTGGTGTCACTTATACCCATCGCCCCAAATCGCATGTGTCAAATAACATTCAATTGGTTATATTTATCAGTTTCTGTACGTATGCATCACACCATGAGGCCATATTTAATTATTTTGTATCAGTTCCAGCTGATTTGTTTATTTTTTTCTGCCCGGACAGGCTTCAGCATCATAACATGAAATGATGTTGACAGTGCACAAGTCTGTTTTTCCATCACTTGCTACAATTGTTGATGGTCTGTATCTTAAGAGTATATATTGCACAAAAAAATGAGAGGGGGGAAAAACAGTATGTGCCATAAAAAATACCAAAATCCAGTTTCACACCTGCGATTGGGACCCATCCACATATCACGAGTATGATATACATAAACTCCTAACTTTACTATATTACAGTACATATACAATCTTGAAACTAGTTCCAGCTCTGAGGTATGTGTTCCCCATGATGCCATTGTATCGTCTACAAATACTCAACAAATCTGCTCTACAACTGTACAAAAACCTAGTTTAAAATCACAAGGCATTTTTGATGCAAGTTTTAATTTAACTTAATCCTTAAAACCAGGACTCCCTTGCATGCGTAAAAACAAAGGATAAAGGGAAGAAGTGCCTGAAACTCACTGAAAGCACAGTAAGAACATTCCCTTTGAACTGTACAAAAATATGCCTGAAAATATCTTACTTTTCTTTTAAAAAGATGAGGTCTGTTATGTATCAAAATGTTCCCCTCCACACCTGTACTCTGCAGAGGTTTAGGCTGCGTAATTTGTCCAAACCCAGGAGGTAAAACGGAATCAGTTACAAAAAGAACAGAGAAAACAAACATTTTGCGGCATTTAGAAATTACATAAACCGTTGTAAAGTAACATCCTGAACAATTGTCAGTTCACAGATTTGCTTCGAGTCAGTCCACAGTCCGTTTTCAGCTCCCTGCAGTTTTTTTTTAGTTTTAAGAGGATAAGATGCATAGAAGTTCACGTTTTTCCCTTTGTGGTCCGTTTAAACTGAACAGTAAATGCAGACCTACTTGAGGGAAAAAATCCATAAAAACCCTGTCATGCTGCCAGAAAAAATCGCCTGCAGACTTTGCTGTTGTTTTTATTTATGTTTTTTTTTTTTTGCTACCATCTTCATAAGCATCTCATTCCTCAAACCTCACCTCGCCTCCTGGTCCTCCACCTCCCTCCAGGACCCTTCAGAAAACCCACAGACAGGAGGAGGCAGGGCGGTAGGGACAACTTGACCAGGACACATATATAATTTCAACGCTCCCTTCTCTGTTATTACAAGAGGAACTTTTTTCCTCCCTCCATCTCTCTCTCTCTCTCTCTCTCTCTCTCACAGTTCAGTATGTGAAGACCAGGTCGGAAAAGTTCGCCTCCAGCCAGTCCCCGGCAATCATCTCACTGAGTTCAGGCGTGCAATAGTCTGGGAATTCAAAGTGAGAGCCCAGGCTGCCCTCGCTGAAAGAGTCCAGGTCCTTATCCACAAGAGACAGGGAGAGGTTTCCTGAATTGGGGTTGCCCAGCTCCGAGCCTGGGGCGCTGGGGGCGAAATTCAAACTAAAGTCAAACAGCAAATCGTCCGCGTCCTCGCCGGAAGAAGAGGAGCTGCTGCTGGATGAGGAGGAGGAGGAGGATGTGGAGACCGACCTGGAGGATGCTGGTGACACGGACGCAGCGTGCAACGCGCTCTGCTTGGTAATGTTTTTAATATTGTAAAACAGTCTGTTGTTGTTGTTCCGCACTTCTTCGTACATGCTCGTCCCCTCGGACTCCGCCGAGGAGCTCAAAGTTGGGCTCGCGGGAACTTTGGCTACATTGTACGGCCTCAGGCGCTCCTCGTCCCCGGTCTTAATCCCCATCCGGTAGTCCTCCTCGTAGTCGTCGTCGTCGTCCTCGTCCGTGAGCTCAATTTTCACCGCCTTCGCAACTTTGAAGCCGGTAAACACGCCGCAGTCGTCGCCGTAGCCGTGAGAGGACTTACTGGAGGCGCTCTTACTCTTTATCTTGGAGCACTTCTTGCTGGGGGTCTTTGTCATCTTTGCGCACTTCTCCGGAGACGGCGCCGATGACTTGGAGCTGTCGAGCTTTGGTTTTTTCTTGGGTCTGTACTTGTAGTCGGGGTAGTCGGCCATGTGTTTTAGCCGCAGCCGCTCGGCCTCTCTGATGAACGGGATCTTCTCGCTGTCCTTGAGCATCTTCCAGCGCTTCCCCAGGCGCTTGGAAATCTCCGCGTTGTGCATGTCCGGCGACTGCTCCATGATCTTTCTCCTCTCGATCTTGGACCACACCATGAACGCGTTCATGGGTCTCTTGATGTGGCCGGTGGCTGTCTTGCACCAGTCCGGGTTTATCGGCACGGGGCTGCATGCCATAAATTCACTCTCCTCTGAGTCCGTAGCCTCCCTGGACATGCTCCCGTCCGTCTCGCTGTTGTCTGTGTGCTGCACCATCGTGTCCTCCCCTGCTCCAAGTCACTTTGCGTCCGGACGCCGCAGTGTCTCACAGTCCCCCCCAAACACACTGCAAACACCGCTCAGCTCTCTGCGTAAAAGCGCCGGTTTCGTCCTCGCGTCCTCTGCGTAATGTGCGTCTCAGTCTCCTGCACTCTTTTTCCAGAGTTACAAACTGCCTTCTTAACTAGTTATCGGCTTTTTCATCTCCCTTGCGTCACACGCAGCCATCCAATCACGTCCCTTCCACTCCGCCCTGCAGACTCCATCCAAGACTCCCCTTAACCCTTTTTATTCCTCCCTCCCGTGCGCTCGTTGGAGAGGAGGTGGGGATTTGTGGTACACAGTGTCTGGGGCAACACGCCGGGCGAGACAGGCATATTAAACACACAGTTAGCACCGAGCGCTCCTGAGATGAACACCGCGCACCATAGCGCACACAGCATCAACGTTTATGTCCTTATTTTAGATTTGAAGAAAACAAGAATACGTGTAGCAGAGAAGTTTATTCTACAGCCAGACATCAGCTCAGATGTGTCTGGAGGAAAGGATGTAGACTCTGTGATTACTTGCTCCCCCCTATCACCATAGGTTGGATACTGAAGGTGGCGCTTGGACACTGTTGCAGGCGCCTGGATGCGTCTGAGCGTCTGCCTGCCTCACTGCCTGCCTCGCTGGCTGCTGTAGAGGGATACATTTAAGCAGCTGGTAATGTCTTTAGAGGAGGACTAGATGTCACCGTTAAGTTCAGTATAACCTCATGCATTCAACACCTATCTCTGAGTGGCCACGTGTTATCACATTCGTTTCCTTTTGCCATGATTTCCTTCCTGTCCTATTTGTTCCCAGGTCCACATGAGAATGAAGGAAATAGGTCAGTAGCACATTCTGCTTTAGAGATCTTGTTTATAGTGTGAGTGTGTGTTCCCAAAACACACCTGCAGCTTCTCTTATTACAGAATTCTGTTCCAAGGAAACATCCATGCACGCACGCACACACACACACACACACACAAACACACACACACACAGTGATTAATGTAATTGTGATAACACGTAAACTGCTATCTATATTTTTAAAAAACTATTTCCCTCATCAAAAACATAAACACATTCTATGATCTCTCCTCCTTTTTGGATTAAAGCCCATGTGGAACACAGCAACACATGCAGGCGAGGCAATAACACTCATTCAGATGGCTACATTTGGCTGTGTAGCCTTGAGTTGAGCCCATACAGCCAGGCACGGATGGAAGGCTCCCCGCTGAGTTTGCTGTGTCAAGAAGCAGTGTATGCATCTAGCTGGCGTCTCCTGCAGCCCCCCATCCTCCGCCCTCCTCCCCGCTGGCTCTGGGTGGTAGCCAGCAGTGCTATTGGAGGCTGGGGCGATAAGGCGTCCTGCTTTTTTCTCTCTCTCTCTGCTTCGTCCCCTAGAGGGCAATCACTTACCCTTTTGAAACCCTCCCCCCAACCCAGCCACCTTATTTTCCCCAGCTGGGGCTTAAGAAGTGTCTCTGATACAGAGAGAGGCAGCTAGAAAAGCAGAGAGAGGTGAGGAAGAGGGAAATAAAAAAGGGGGCACACAGGGGGAAAAGAAGACAAGGGTAAGGAGACGGGGGCAGTGTGAGGGAGAGAAACGCTGTGAGAGATAGAGGAACTCTTTGGCTTTCCATCCCTGGGAGAAGAGAGGCAGCCCTCTGTCTGCGTCTCCCTCTCAGACAGAGATAGGACTGAAATGCTTTATCATGACCACCCTGTGCTGATTAAGCCTTATCAGATATATGTGTTAGAGCAGGAGTCTCAGGAGGTTGGCACATGCACATGCATGTTTTACTGTCAGCATCTTTTTTTCCCCTGATGGATTCATTGGAGGGGAGTCTAATCATATGATCAGTGCATATGTGGGTGGAAGAGGTTATTTCAAATGAATTGATAGCATGATGTCATATATATATGCACACTTAACTGTATTTCTGAGTGGGATTCAAGGAAACTGCCCTTAAAATACAAAACATCTAAATCAATGTTTCATTCCATCCTGATTTGTCAATAACAGAAACTATTAAAACAATACTGATTAGTCGTATCGTACAAAGCGATACCTGCAGTGACAGTTTTTTTTTTCTTCGATGTGTCCCTTGTCTATTCATATCTCATCCTGGCCCCGCTCCAGCCAACCTTATCTCTTTATATGATGGTTTAATGCTGGACATGAATCACAGGACTGCTTAATGATGAGCATGCAGGGCGGTTGTCCTGCTCATTAGCATGGCTCATTATTGGCTGTGAATGAGGTGCTGGTGTCAGCCCATGCAGCCTATGAGTCATCTCAGGGAGGGTCTCATCGCCATTGCCTCTCACACACACACACACACACACAGAGATGCACCAGTAACACACACCCCCTCCTCCCCCACCCCACCCGGCTGCCTCATTCAGTGACTGGTGATCAGACTGAGGAGAGAGAGAGAGAGAGGGAGAGTTGTGGTGGGATACTGAAACATGTTGTGTTTTCATTTCATTTTCACTCTAGAGATTACACATGATTAAACAGTGAAAATCCAGAGAGCTGCATTATCACCGTGTGATTTTCTAATACCCGTTCGCTTTCCAATACCCCAAAGGCAGATGTTTTAGTGCGTATTGCTTATTTGCTGCTTTTCATGTCAGGGGAGAGGAGGGGACATTTTCATTCCAGAGCGATGGAGTGTTGAATTAAGTGATGGTTTTCATGCACAAACACTGAAAGAGCATTTCAGGAGAAACAATTCCCCTTTGCATTGCTTATCTAAAAGCCCCCCAAAGCAGCTGCTGCTCTCACAAAGGGCCAGTGAAGCGTTAGATCAATACTAACCCTGGCTGGAGGCTATCTGATGCTCAAAATGCATGGATCCATCTCCTCTGCATAGCCCTAAGACAGGTGTGGACTTCTAGAAGCCACTATCTGATGGCTTCACAATGGCTGCAGGGGGGGTGTGGGGGGGGGTAAAAGGCAGTGGTGAGGAAAAGGGTGTGTGGGTGTCGGGGGGGGGGGGGGGGTTGTTTTGGTAGCACATGAAAACGCAAATTAACTTCTCACTTGACAGACACATTCTTGAGTATCCTGTGTACTCGGGTTACGATGTTGATTGCCGTGCAGTGAATTGGTGATTTTCTAGGCCGTATAGTGGAGTCACTTTATGGTAATCTGGTGCTTTGCATAGAATTTATGTAACAAGTCCCATCAGTTTGCAAGTAGAAGGAGGTAAATCCAACCCTGCATGTCTCCTTCCATACAGACTTTAAGTCCTCTGTACCCAGGCTGTGGCTGGAGGTGAAAACCGATACCTGCTCATATACCTGGGGATTTATAGTTTTGTTGCCAGTCACTGCGGCCCATCTCGTTGTCTTAACTTGTGAGATGATTCTAAAATGAGCCGTGTCAGCTGCGGCGTGATTCGTTTCGCCGGGGCCGCCTGTCGCTCTGCTCTCATTCCTCAAAGATCATGCTCTGCTTCCTCTCTCTCTCTCTCTCTCTTTCAAGATAAGAAGAGCTTTCTACAATGAGGAAGGATTTCACAGCAGTTTGGAGGCTGTTGTTTTACAGCAAGTGTTTGGTGCCTCTGAGGCCATTTTATGCCTCGTTGTTGCTTTACATTCTCGACTCAATGCAAATGTATCTCCAGGGTGTCAGGTTCTTTGTTGACCTCCTTGATGTGGTCTCTGTCTCTCAAGGTCTGATGCTTAGCAGATACTTGAGACTGGAGTATCTTGTCGTGAATGTAAACAGATGATGCTTGAGGACTGTGCTGGAATGTTTGTCCCAGGGACACACAAATGCAATCCAGGGCCTTTGCTGCTGGTACTTCATGTACACTTGAACGTGTAACAGCCTTCTTCTTATTGAAAAGCAGCAAACATTATTCTGAGTTTACTTCATGCATCTGGTGCATTGAATTGTGTAGTTGTATATTTTTGCATTTAAAATGCAAACTGAGTTAAATTTCTATATGTTTTGTGATAAACAGTGGTGGGAACTAAGTAGTACATTCACTCAAGTACTGTGTTAAATTACAGTCTTCAGCTTCCTGTACTTGTACCTGAGTATTTCCTGTTTATGTTTCTTTGTATTTATTTTCCACAACATTACAGAGGCAAATATTGTAATTTATAGTCCCCCACATTCACATTATGTTTCAGTTCTGCCAAAGAGGTTATGTTTTGACCTCTGTCCTTTTTGTTTGTGAACAGGATTAAACAAACACTTCTTGACAGATTACCAGGAAACTTGGTGGAATGATGTGGGATGTATCAAGGAAGAACCCATTGAATTGAACCCATTAATTGGTGCAGATCCAGATCAGGGGGAGGATTCTGGATCTTTTTTAACATTGTGACATTGGACGTCTTTGTATATTTCCATGAATTTTTAAAAGCATAATCTGTGGATATTGATTAAGGCCTGTTTAGGGGGACTGATATTAGAGTGTGTGAAACTTGGGGTGGATCCAAATAAAATGTTGGATATAATGAATTTAAATGTGGTTTCATAAGGGTTTTTTTGGGCCTTGGTGGATGAATGTGCTCTACGTAGTGTAATTCTAGTTAGTTATTTTGAAGTCACAGATTACTTAATAAGATGCTGAATTGGACAAATTACATTGGATGGACTAACAGTAATAATCTGATAAAAGATAATAGTACATACCATTACCAGTCCCCCCAAATCCGGATCTGTACCAAAACGTAATGGGCTCCTCCTTTGGGTTCTGCTCCAGCCCTCCAATACATTTCATGAAAAACCGGTTGAGTAGTTTTCCATAATTCTGCATACAAACAAAAACAACCACACAAATAAACACAAGAGTGAAACATAACGTCCTCGGAGGAGGTTATAATATAACACAGCATTCATCATAATCAGTTTTAAATTTTGAAACCACACTTTTTTTGGATTTGAACATCTCATCCACTCGTGATGATTTGTTAAACTTCAATAGCCTCCTCAGTAAACCCCCTCAGCCAACCACAACCACTCCAGCACACACTAAACCCAGAGGGAGACTATAAACTTTGAGCGTGGCCAATGAGAAGCACAAGGACCAGTGTGGGTGTCGGACATTTGCAATTTGTAACTGAATACTTTGCGACTAAGCCAATTATTGCACCCGCGATTGTGATAAATGCGAATTAGATTTTTATTGGCGGGCTACGTTTAATCACTGTCTGCGTAGGTGATGACTGTTTGAATTCTGCAGGAAAAGCGTGAAGAGTTTCCTGTCTCAGTTCCTCTCTCGCTCTCTTTCTCTCCCTTCACAGACTTTTCTACAGACGCTGTCCCACAAAGCAGCAGGAATCCACTGTAGCCTGAAGGAGATGACATCATCCTGGAGAAACTCCGGCTCACACAGTACAGTATGTTCTACAGTAATCATATTGCCATGTCATTCCCCATAAGCTCCGGCCATCTAAATCCTTTAATTATATACCAGGAGCATTGAAGCGGTGTTTATTGTAAGAGTCCGGCATACCTCGTTTTAGTATTGTACACTGTGTCTTGTGTTAATAAACTTGTGTGGTGGAAGAGCCCTCCAGGCGCTTGCAGCCACTGTAATGAGAGTGTGTTTAGTCTGGAGACTGCGTCGGACTAATGCTGATGGATTGTATGGCTGCAGGTCAGGTCTTGCTCCCTCTCACACCGGTGCTGACTATAGAAAGAGTGAGGGGAAGTTTCATTTGTACGATTGCGTAACATTATAAATGACAACCCAGCAAAAAAAAGTTATTATTACATGTTAATAAGAGCTGGAAGAAAACTACAAATCGTTGTCACAAGAAAATTCAAAGTTGGTGTTTAGGAGTAGGATAGTTCATTAATATAGTTTTGTCAGCACAGCCAAGAGTAAAACCAAAACATCATCAGTCTTGGAGAAATGGATCCACTGACCCACATTTTACCCACAAGCAGTTGCTTTTCCTAGAAGTGTGGGACTTCCCACTGAAGCCGCACTGCGCTCCGCTTCCCCGCTGGCCAGCCCAGACTTGCCCCCCTCACGAGATAAGATAGTGTTGACTACACTGCGGAGCGACTGGTGCGGGGCCCTCCGCTGTGCTTAGTCACCCTCAGTCGCATCCTGTGCTCTGAAGTTTTACTGGTTTATGATCTTTGCACCACCAGTCGAATAGTGACAGTTCAAAGCAGCATGACAAATTGAGAATCCATGCCCTGTGGACAAGTCTCAGGCAGCATTGTGTTAGGTCCTTAAGTTTAATAATTAGTAGGTAGACCAGGCCAGAATTAAAGTCAGGGACTGTTTGTTTTAATTTATTTTCTTTTGATGGCTTACTCTCATTCCTTCAATTAATATTAACGGTTGATTTATTATTGTAAACTGCCTTATACTAAAATATTGAGTGCACAAATCAAAATGTAGTGTACCTGTCACACACTCAGCCCTTTTCAGCCTATGTTTACTTTTTAAAACAATTTTAGGTAATTAGGTAATTTCCTAAAAGCAGTTTTTATCCTCTAATTTCCTTTGCTCTGTTGAAACCAAACCTAACACAACCTAATGTAAGAATACCCCTGCTCACTTATTATGTATTACTTTTTCGACAAACAACAGAGGGATTTAGTCACAAGCTTCAACATGGCCGAACAAAAAAAAAAAAAAAAACAGCATTGCTGCAACAATCAGGCTTTAACCTTGAAAACAAAAACAGGATGAAATGGACCCGCGAAGAGACAAACACCTGGAGTAAATCTGAGCATTCACTCTTGTTTGAACAGTGAGAAGATAAGATAGCTCAAAGTTATCAGCACAAGATGAATTCCCAGAGGAGGAACCCCCTCCCCTTCACACACACTCGCAGGGGTTTCATCAACGTAGTGGGAGGGGGGAAATCAATCCCTCAAACCACATATTGTGACAAATAACCACTGAAAACTGAAGTGAAATTAGTTGAACCCTCAGCCGCTTTATTCAGTCAAAAAAACAGCGGGGGAATAAAAAAAAGATGTAAAGAAATGTCATTCCGGCATTACAACAAAAACACCCCAAGTAAACACTGCGCAACTTTTGTAAACATAATCATCATGTGGGCCAGAATGAAAACATACTTTTTTCCAGTTGTGGGGCCAAAAACTCTGGAGATGTTGCACACCATTCTGAAATCAGATACAACTGCCTTTGGCCTGTAGTCCACCCTGATTCATCACATTCCTACAGTTTCACTCATTTTGTCATAAAAATGACAACTGGTGTTAGAGAATGTATTGTCTTGTATGTAGATTAGAACTCCTTTAAATACGCATTGAAGTCCACGGCGAAGGTCGTTTCAATACCAACCTTTATGCGCTGCGAGTAAAGTTTTCCTCACATACATTTATGTTCTGAGTGAACGTCTTCAGAGACCAAGTGGAGAAGACCTAGGAGAGAACTTCAATAGAGTCCTGTGACTTCCCTTTTTACTTTGCATTACATATGCACATATAGACTGGTATTTTTCCCATCATTCCATCCATATCAGAGCGTCTGTGTGTCCTCTCCATATACAGACTCACTGCCCTTTCCTTCATGTCTCTTAAGGATTTCTTAGACGGGCTTCAAGAAAGATTTTCATAAATGTCCTCTTTTGTAAATCCTCCACATCCCTGTGTGTGTGCTCCGAGAGCTATCTCCATCTTAACAGTAAAGGTTATTGGAGGAGACTCAGGGATATGGAAAGGCTAAGCTGCGTGCATGGCAGAGTGTTTAACAACTATCTAGAAATCAATAATAGAAGGTTTGGTAATGAGTGAGTCAAATCACAGGCGCTCACCGACTCAGGTGGGGCAGAGCTCAGAATCTTCTTCTCATCAGCGTCTTCATTGAAGGAACAAGTCAAAGATGTGGATGTTAGAAGTTCTTGTAAAAACATCCAGAAATTTAAGTGTTAATTATTGTGTGTGTCAATATTATATAAATATATCTTTGTATGTAAAGATATTCCTTCTTCCCACTATCGAGAAATAAAGCTAAAATTTCACTTCCACCTTTCAATTCCACCTGCTATAAATAACTCATTAACACCAAATTTACCAGAAAAAACACCAGTGTGATAAGAATCTCAGAAAAGAACATGAACCATCTTTAGGAAATATTTATTTCATGTGTACTTTGACTTTTGACCTTGGCCAATGTCCCTCCGCTAACAGCCAGACACTTTGGCTTCACTTTAGTGGAGCCGTTACATTATTGAGGTCCCACCCGTACATGTGCTCGGCCAATCATGAGTCAATAATTTCTGTCACAAGGTTTTACCCAAATTTTATAGAATCAAATAACAAATTAAAGCAAAATTTACTGGAAAAATGAATAAACTTCAGTGTGACGAGGAAATACCTTAAATGACCACTGTCCATGTCCCATCCACAAACATGGAGGAGGCAGGGTTTATGATCAATACTGAAGCTGGCCAGCTGGTGGCGATCAAGATACTTTGGGTTGTACATATTTATACTTATATACAGTCTATGGTTGCAAGTCACAACCTCTCATCCTTGATGTATACAGCACCATGATTAGACACTGATTGTATTAATGTTTTTTATTACTGGTTATGTTAATGTCTGGAAGTAATTTACCTCTATCAAAACTGAAGCAAGATTTATACCTGCATATAACATATTAATACAAATGTGATATCGTCAACACAAAATGTCCCCCTTTATTATTCCAGTCTCCTGGGGTCTTTTTAAAGCAAATTCCAGTGACAGCGGAGGAGGTCAGGATTACAAGATGAGCGCTGTAAGACAATTGCGATAATGAACAGGAAAGCAAAGTTTTCAGAAACCGTGGAAAGAATGAATTTGGTCATGAAAGTGTGAGCGGATTAGCTCTTCTCTTATTTCCAACATTTCCTCTTTGATACGTCGCAGCACTAATCTCATTATAAGTGTCCGTCAAGCATAAATGACAAGGTAGAGTTTCCAGCTCCCCTTTAAATTCAAAGCTGTCTTCACAAATGGAAAAACATGAGAGGTTTCTCTGGAACAGACATGGGCTAACAAGGAGGAGGAGAGTGAGGCTTAGCACTTTTGATCATGTGACAAACCCGACTAACAGAAATAATTTAAACGTGAATGAGTTTTCCCTGGAAATGTGTTTACTGTGACCGCTGCAGTGTTTAGTAGTATAATGACCTGAGAGGCTCACAGTTGGTGCCCTGAGTTTGCAATAAAAAAAATCTACATTCAATAAATATTCATGCTTCATGTTTATTCCTTTGCGCGGTTCACTGTATGACTCTGTACAGTGGGTCAGTGCCATGAATTCTAGCCGGTGACTTTAAGGCGGAAACTTGTTTTCTCATTTTTCACTCTGGGAGATTTTTATTCCCTTTAAGAACAGTAAAATGATTCCATAAAGAATTGAGATTTTACTTCCATATGAATATTTTGTTGTTTTGCAGCTTTACCATGAAAGTGTTTGAGGAAGAAAAAGGGGCGGCTCATAAAACACAGAGTTCCCGATAAACCTGCAAAGGAAGCAGCCCATAATTAGTGTCTTGTTAATTGGGGAGAACAATTGTAGCATACTTAGTGTGATGCTAGACTAAATTGTTTGCCAACACAACATAATGATTTTACACTCTGTAATTGTGTTTTCAGTAAGAGCTGCCTCCATTTTTCTTTTAACAAGAAGTGTGAAATGTCCCGAGGCATTATTTTTGAACCAGGTTTATATAACAAGCTTATTGCATAAATAAATCATTGGCTTTCTGTCTGCGCCAGCGTATAGTGCACCATCTCCTATCACGTCTGGTGATATACAGTATATAACTTTCAAAGCCACACTATCCGAAGTGTCTATAATAGGCTTCAAACTAACTGTCTAGATATATCTCAACCCCCGTGATCTCTATCTGTCCATCACTGGAGTAATCTGACCATTGTGGATAAATACTGTGAAAGGTCTTAACGCACTAGGAAGACCAGTGCCTTAATCATGGCTAATCCCTGGTAGAGAGACATGTCTTGGGGGGACACGGGACGGACACGTCACCCCAATTAGCAGTCGCTATAGTTTTAGAACCCTGTCATTAGGAGCCCATAACCTTCCTGTCACTCACCGTAGCTGCTGCAGCTTCTACTTAGCGCACTGCTACAATTTGTCACATTTATGCACGACAGTTAGACCACACGGTATAATATACTCACTCGCACATGTAAAACCAAAACTTGCATGTGTAATCCGAAAATGCACCAACACTGATTTCACATTTCAGAAAACAAGTGGTGATACAGGATATATATATATATATATACATATATGCAATTTTCAGCTAGGCAAATTGGGCCTATGCCATTTGTTGCTTGCAGGTGAATAACTTTAATAGGCTGGTTTATGTATGACAGCATTAATATGAATAGACAGGGATTGCTGTCCAAGCCACAGAGTGCCCACTATGTTATGCCATATTCAATATACTCTGGCTGATGTATTGGAATCATACCATGGGAAGAAACATGCATTTCAGATACATCTCTTTTGGTTAATGAATGACAAGGACACATGCATGTGGAATGTCCATATAACTATCAGCTCAGTATGCAGATAAGGTCCCTGGTGTTTTAGTGGGAGATAGTCTTCGCAGGCCTTTCGCTGGTAGACAGTGGCGCATTAACTGTTATCTTGGCCAAAGCACCACCATTAAGCCGGCAACAATAAGACCAGGGTCAAGGATGAAGTTGAATGACAGCTCAGGATGAATATAATTTCCGAGGAAGCGATAACGAGGGGTCTTGTACTCACACTAAAAAGCATAATAATAATTTTTTCACCTGGTTGTCTGCTCATACATACTTTCATTCTTTGCTCCCATTCTCGAGCGAAGAGGTCAGATGTAGAGGAGGACAATGACCGCGCTCGTGGGATTGATGGCGGGAGGAACAGGCTGGCGAAATCGCGGCTAAATCAAAGCCATTCACCACTAATGAAAATAAGAGAGAGACCGCACTGTAAATCATCTTATGGTCTAATGTATTAGTGATAATGAATTCACGCTGCCACATTTAACCTTAGTTTTGCAAGTCATTATATTTGAGATTAACAAGGGAGGGAACTAAAGTGAACTGTCTGCAGGGAATTACAGCTGGGCCCTCATTGTCAATCAAGGATTGTGTTTCGATGTCTTTCATTAGGGTTGGAGGAATTAAATAAGACTTTCTTTTAATGGCGGCTGGTTCTCCCATTTAATGTTCTTCGTGCTCTCCCAAGATGGTTAACTCTTCATTACCCAAATTAAAGGCATCCATCTCTGTTGGCTCCTGCCACATTGCCATGACCTCTACCTGTCAAAACTTTCATGTAAGCTCCTGAGTGATGGATGATACCCCCAAACCCCATTGTCAAAATTATCCAGTGACTGTCCAACCCTCTCTGATCCATTCAATCCATCTCCCCAGGCTACGTGCCACCAGCCATGATTTAACAATGAAGCTGAGGCGCTAATTTACTCTCATAGAAATTAGAAAGTACCTTTTAATTATATGCCTGGGAGTGTTCTAAGAGTTCATGCGGATCACCCCGAAAGCTTTTAACTTGACTTTGTGGGGTCTGATCATTTATATTCCTCAAACGTGTTATTTCAGGGGTCGTTCAACATACCTCGCACCAGAGGGAATTAGAGAAACCATCAGGAATGGAAAAGAAGGAGTGTTGAGTGTTGAAATCAATGTTCGCAGTTGAAGGTCAGAGCTGTTTTTAATGGATATGATAAGATGGAAAAAAACATGACTCCATGCTAAAAATCTGTTTATCGAGTCGCACGGAGAAAGGGATCATCTTTAATTGAATCCTCAATTGGGACTTGTTCACTGATTTTGAAAACATTAAGATATGCAGGTGGAGCTCTGATCGATAGATGATATGCGCTGTGGGTGTTTCGGGCCCAGCTCTGGAATTGCATCATGCTCAACTGTTTACAGAGAGTCTTTGTTGACAAAGGAAGCGCAATTCTCTGAACTTCCTCTCGGATTTTCCCTCTCTATTTGCATCACCCTCAGACACATGTAAATATTCAAACACATGCCACCCGTCATACATAAAACATGATATAAGTGGTCCCATTCTTGTCTGACCTCTTGTCCTCCTGCTTCTCTCCCAGACAGATGTAGATAACGTTCCAGACACACCTCACTTCCTGAGAGGAGAGTTATAGCTTCCTGGGAGAGGCACTGCTGTCCCCTGGAGCCCTGAGGAGTTCGACAGCTACCTATGGAGAGGGCACATCTCTGACTTGTAGACCTGCTCTGAGGCTTCTCCCCTCACTTTGAGATCCTCCGTGTACCTGTCAAAGGGTCAAAAGGGTACGCTCGCTGCAGACAACAGGACGGTGCTTGTGTGTTTGGGTGTGTTTGTGTTTGCGTGTGTGTGTATGTGTGACCCCCCCTGTGACAGATGCCAAGCTGTTTATGTGTGAGGTGTGGGAGTGCTGGGTGGGCAGGTGGGCAGACGCACGCATGTGTTTTTCGACTGTGTGTGAAGGGAAATGTGTGTGTGTATGGGTTTGTTGTGTGTGGGTTTTAGCAGTGGTATAATATGAGAAACTGCACTTGTCAGAATGTGCAGACAAGCGTGTGAACCTATTTGCATACACTGGCATATGTGTGCGCATGTGTACGTACCTGCACGCACTCTATCTAAGTGAACCAGCAGTCAAATGAGAACCTGTTACCAGGCTCCATTAACACCCAAAACCCAAAACTGCTGTCACAGAACCGCAGCATAACAGATGGGGGGGCCGTCGCTCTGGCAGCCGAGCAAACGATGAGCTAATCGCAGCGAAGAAGGTGACCATAGTTGGTTACAGCTTATTCAGGATTATGACTCAATCACTGAGGCTTATGGCACTTAGGTAATTATTTAATCAAAGAGTGGACATGTCAATAGAAGTCGACACGAGATTAATTATAAGTCCGGGATGGCTTCAACTCATTGTTTTTACTGGTCCGCCGTCTTGACAGTGGCGGGGGGAGAGTTGATGGGATCATTGAGAGGGTGAGTGACAGCTCTATTGGAGCAGGAATAATCAGCATAGTATAGTTAACACTAACCTCCCCTTACTGCAGATTGAGATCAATATGGTGCAATCCTTGATTAAAATGTTTAATTAGCTGTATATAGGTGCAAGTCAAAGCTGAGGAGGGGAGAGAAAACATCCTTTTGCTTCTGTGTATGGATCAGTGGGGATATTTAACATCAGCTAACTGTTGCTCTAAGTCCAATGCAGCCCTCACTTGTGGCTCCAGGAGCTTCTCCAGGGACTTTGGGGTTAGGGTTAGGCAACCCCACCCTCCCCCAAATAATGCATGGTACCAAACCACATCATTTCAATCTTCATACAACTATTTTATTATCTAAACTAGGGCGGTTCCTGTCTGT
This sequence comes from Paralichthys olivaceus, assembly GCF_024713975.1. Lineage (NCBI taxonomy): Eukaryota > Metazoa > Chordata > Actinopteri > Pleuronectiformes > Paralichthyidae > Paralichthys > Paralichthys olivaceus. The sequence goes on along the minus strand of NC_091104.1, from coordinate 13,469,575 downwards.
TTGGAATGGGCTGTTTGCTTGGCCTGTGGTAATGCTGGTTCTAGCTTTCTCTCTGAAACTGTAAAACTAACCAGCAGAAATTGAGTCACAGCAAGTAAAGACCGACTGCAGGACTCAGTCCACTGAAACCTGAAGCTGCACCACTTCTGCTGCACAAAGAGCTGTTCGCCTGTTTATTTAAAGTTTGGTGAACCTCGACTCGGTACGCAGAACCCTGAACTGGAGAATCGGTTGTCGTAAGAAAGTCATTATCCCAGCTGCTGCTGCTACAGAGAGCCGGTCGCATGTTTACACAAATAATAGTAAAGAAGTTTGAGTGCAAACCTCCATTACCATCCTAGGCACAACGTACACATGCATTTAGACATAGTAGTCTTCAATCAAAGCTCTAGAGTTACGAGGCGTTTAGCAGAAAGCCTGAGATGTGGGGCCTTGTAAGAGGATTTCTGACCATGGTGTTGTTGTAGTCTCCTGTATATAGCTGATCACAGAATTTAGGGATTGTAGCAAAAAAGTATTTTTGCTGTGGATGAACATAATCAGCTGTTCTCTGGGTCTCACTCGCAGCTCAGGCTGCTTTGCCTACCCTGTTGCAACGGCTCTGACCATGTAAAACCACATAAAGCTAACCATGCATTTTTGAATGTGGGAAAGTGTGTGTGTGTGTGCTAAGTTTTCTGTGACAGCTATAGGAGCAGAGGCAAGCCAGTGGAGAGGAGAAGGTGCATGAGTCACTCAGCCTATGCTTAGTAACTGCCATTATTTATACAGAGTGTAGGAGGATGAAAAGCTCTGGAGGTTTCTCTCTTAGTTATCTGCCAACAGCTTTCGAGTAATAACTGTGATTCCTAAATGTACAGGGGCTTTCATGTCAGTGGGAGTGACCTGTTATACATTATCTTCACATCTTACAGATTACAGTGATGATGTATGAAATAGACAGCTCCCAAACTACCACTCAACTTCAGACACACAACCCGAGGAAATGGATCATTAAAGCGGAAAGTGGTCGTATTCTGTTTGAATCTCCTCTTTGAGAAATCTAAGTTAAAGTTAGTAAATGACAACTAAACTAATGCGAGACAGTTGTTGCGTCTCTCCTCATTCCTTGTTCCTCCTTAGAAAGAAGAGGAGTGAGGCTCTGTGAGGCCTCACGCATGCTGATTCTAGGGATTCCCCTCCATGTGTTTTATCCAGTCCCACTGTTTTATTTGGCTGACGGGGAACAGGATGTGAGATTTACACCAGCCGAGAGAAACGGGGGCAAGTTGAGACACAGGGATGGACATGGTGGTTAACTCCCTGATCGTGTCACCAGAGAAGAGAGATAAATGGTGAAAGGAAAACAAGCAAGGGGAAGCGGACTATTTTTCTAAAAGCTGCACGGAAGTTTCTAATTATATCCACTTGGAGACCTGTAACCTCCACTGAGACACTCAGCCACACACTGACACACATTCACTGGCGTCTGCACACACACACACACACACATACACACCATCGCCGCGGACTAACCTTTGCTGGCCTTGCAGTCCCCTCCGAGCAAGAACCAAATTAGACAGCGAGAGGAAAATAACGTCCTCCCTCTTTGCTCCTGTTAAAGGCCAGTAATCTCTCATTTAGACTGACATTAAGAAGAGGGAAGTTTCACACTTACATAGTCCTGTCATTAAAATTGAAAGGGAGAAGAAGAAGAGAAGAGAACACAAGAGAAGAGAAGAGGAGCGGGGAGGGGAGAGATGAGGAGAGGTGTGTTTGGGAGGTTGATTGAGGGCAATGCTGTCATGCCAGGTAATATGGAAGCTAAGCCGTGGAGCCCCCAGCCCCAGGTGGGCAGATGGTAGGGTGGGCAGCAAGGGTCCCCTATCTCTAATTCTCAGCTGCACTTGTAAGATATGCGCTATGTATGAAATGTGTTGGCAAAGATCCATGTCCTTCAACTCCCTGTGTACCCCTGGCGGCTCCACCCAAGCCAGCTGTGTCTGTGTGAGCTCACCGGGCTCTGACAGCAGGGATCAAAACAACATGTGAACCAGCCATGACACCGACCACCATCAAAACAGGCGAGCAGCCACGACAAGGCTCCAACCACTACATCACAAGGGCCGAGGTGTGTTACGAGCGGCGCCGGGCATTCCGCCGCCGCGTGTGTGTCTCTATCAAACACAACGATTGCTAATGCATTAGTCAGTCATTGTGTCACGCTGTGATGTTGCTGAGCACAATTAGCTCTTTGAGCTCGCAGTGGAAACCAAACGTGAACCAACATGAACCTCGCTGCTTTGTGTTCAGATCAAGGAGAAGCTCAAAGCTCCGGCAAACTTTGTTACCTTTTTTTGTCTTGTTTGAAAGTGAGCACATAGTGTTTCAGAAACACACCTCACAGAGACAGAGAGAATGAGAGAGACAGACGGAGTGAGTAAGCAGGAGGAAAGACGAATTGCAGCAGCGTGCATGTATATTGATGGTTACCTTCCAGGCCATGTGGGCCAAAGACAGGAAATGTGTGCCTTCCTGTTTGATTATATTGGAACAGAAGAAGCTCAAAGATAGACATGGGATGGTAGAAGTATTAGATAGGCCTGCTTATTTTAACTGCAGCACAGGTGTTCTCAATGAAGAAGCCCATTCATGGAGCCATTAACTGCCAAGTGTATTAAAAAAAAGGAAGAAAAGAATAATACAGGAAAAAATGAGGAAAACATCAAAGCTCCGACAGACGAAGTCTCGGTCAATTCATAAATGCCTCTGGACTCGAGCTGTCCGCAGCTGCAAAAAGAACAGAGCTTTGAAATTCTAAAATCAGTCTAATGGAAATGTGAAGGGGGGGGGTTGAATTCACATGACCTGTAGGAACTGTACTGATATTTGCCGTTTAAAAAAACTTTTCTTAATAAACATTACGCACACACACACACACACACACACACACACACACACACACACGTACGTCACGTCTGTCACACTTGGACTACTTTCTCTTGGCAGAGAGCTATTGTCAGTAGTGTATGTGGGTGACTGGAAAAGATAATAGATACAGTTGTTTAGCTCTCCCCTTTTTCCCATAGGAAAAAGCTGAAAGCTTAGGCCATCACTTAGGTCATATACTAGAGACCCAGTGCATTGCACACAATACCTATACACACAGTACCTATACACACGAGCACACACAGACACGCACACACACAGACGCGTGCACACACACACACACACACACTCTCACTGCACTCACGGCAGATGGAGTCCTGAGTGACACACCCTGGCAGAGGACAGTTACATCATGTAAATAGAGCGATACTCTGCCAGATTTTAATGACATAAGATTTTAATCCCCCCCCCACACACACACGCGCGCATGCACACACACACACGTACGCCTCATCCAACTGTTAACTATTCTGGTTTGCATCTGTAAGCCTCAGCTGGCATTGAAATTATATTAATGGTAATTATGAACCTGATTATGACATTTTAACTTAATGTATTCTTAAGTTCAGAACACTTACTCAAACACTGCGGTATTTTCTCCACTTGACAGTGCAGCCCTGCTAACCATATGCCGTCGAAAACTGATTATTAGATTTGATTAATGTGCATCATACACAATTACGGAAATATAATTGAACACAGTGGTCGTTTTTTGGCACCGATCCCCCGACAATGGACTTGTGCCGACACGACTAACGGAGTTAAAAAGGCCAAGCAGCTGCGGAGGCAGACGTGCCTTCTGGTCGAGCCAAAAAATGTTTTATGTTGAAAGTATATTTCACTGCATTATTTACTTAGAAGCCCCCAGATGTTGTGAACATGTGGATGTTTTATATGGTAGTTAACAGCATGTCACGCTTGGACTTCCACTCCCTCAGAAACAATTAATAAACCATAAACAGTCTAATATCCTCTCCGCTGAGCATTAGGTTGGTACTGCTTCCATGCAGAGAAGAAAGGCAGTGAAAACACACTTTTGGTTCTGTTAGCAGGAGGAGGGGGGGGGTTCTTTTAACTTTTTTACAGCTCCTCTGCCGCAGAGCTCTAGCTGTATAAATAAGGTGGTTCGTTTGACCGGCAATGTGGAGACTGTGCTGGGACAGTAAACCTATCATGGTGCTGAACCTCCTGACCTGGGCTGCTGCTGCTGTTGTTGTTGTTCGCTGCTGTACCCAGACACCTAATCTAAAATTTAAGAGTAGTTTGTTTCAAGTGGGACTTGTTCGAACATGATAAGAGTAAATATGGCTGTTGTCTGGTGGTACCTCGTCTGATTAGCGTACAATGAAAGGCTCCATTGAGCAAAGGAATCTGGTTTATGTAACATGTCCAATTACAAATGAAGAAATGGATGACTAGATCTCAGCTTTGAAGGCAGATGGAGAATTCATTACACTGAACAAGGCCTAAATAGGCAGCATGGAAATGTTTAGCCTCTGTTTCTGCATTTCTGGCTTGATTTTCTCCTGCGTTTAAGGTTTAATGTATAAAACATTCAACCGGTACAAAGCAACAACCCAACAATTTGTGAAGCAAAAAAAAAGGTTTTTATCATTACAGTTACAAATGCACAGATGCATTATGGAGGTTGAGTTAAGTCATCACTGCCCCAGGAGGTAGCATTCTGAATTTCATCATCACACATGGCTTATTCCTTACCCAGGATCCTCTGGTAAGGGGTGAGGGGTCAGGCAGCCATCAGAGGAAGCCATCACTGAGTAGCTGACCCCTCCTCTGGCCCCCACCTTTCATCTGTCTCTCTGATTAGTTTGCCCATGTGAGAGATAGCAACTTAAAATGAAACGCCCTGTAGACACCCTCCCGGGAGAATCTCTCAAGCAAGATGTATATACACATTCTTGCTGCTCCGCTAGTGAGTGCACTTTCAATTACAAGAGGAGAGGTGGGCCCTTTAGATGTTCACTACTCATGGCTCAGAGCTCTGCGAGGTCTGTTGGCTTCCAGAGAGTAAATCCATTCACTTGCCTTCAGCTGCATATCAGGTGTCCTCCGGCTCGTCTCTCATGTGTGATTGGTGTGTATCTACCCTGCAGCCGCAGATGGGGCTCTCCTTGATGTGGTGGCATCCAATATCCATTCAATCTAGACATTATGTAATGGACAGTGAACGGAGGTTCAAACTAAACCTCACGGCCGCTATGTCTTATCAGCCAGAATGCGCATGCTGCGGTCACCAAGTTGTCCATTCTCCTTTTTTACCATTGAATGTATAAATGTTTTTATTCAGATAAAATTTTGATAAATAGATTCTGCATGTGAAGATGCAGAATCTGTAGGCGTGGAGCAAGATTTTGGTTCTGGATTCCGTTTCTAGTTTGAACAATCATAGGCTTTGGTTGCCTGCAGGTAAACAGTCCACATGGAGAGCAGAAGAGGTGGAAAACATCGACTGTGAGGCATCGGCTATCAGCTTTTTATTTCTTAGAGCTAGTCAGGCTGTGAACGGTGTATGCCAAATGGAAAACCGAGTCTGCTGTCTACACCGGAAGCCCCCAAATATTCGCCATTGTCCCCAGAGGCTGAATCATCGGGCGATGATATTCCCCTTGACAGATGTCACATGTTCAATTTCACGACTTGAACATGATAGCTTTGTGCCTTGAGCTATTGTGGAGAAGTGACAAAAGAATGAAGTGCATAAAGGTGCACTTTGGACAACAGCTACCTTTGTCGAGGTTATTTCAAGATCTCCCTTCGCCAAAGTGTCGGCTGCAGCGTGTTGATGCAGTCATCAGGGGGTGATTTAGCTAACATACGAGGAGATCTATTGCTCATCAGAAAGATATCCGCCACACTGATTGAGTCATATGCAGAGCTGCTGGGATAATTTGTCACAGGCCTGCTAGGTCAATGGACTTTGATTGGAGCACGGTGTGATCTCGAGGATTTCTACTGAGCTGAGAGCTCTTACACCCTCACTCTGTCTCAAGATCGCCCCTCTCACCCCACCACACTCTCATTCTCTCTTTAAACTCTCAGAGATACACCCCTGCCTCGTTTCTTATTTTGTTTCTTCGTTTCAAATACTTGATCAAAAACCGTCCCATCTCCGCTTTGCTCTCTGCGTTTCTCTCTGCCCTCTTTTCTCCCTATATTTCCCTGGCCTCTCCCTGGCCTCAGCCTGGGGGCCCACTCTGCTTGTTGAAAGGTAACAGAATCTTCCGGAATGACCCACTGAAATCGCTGGGTTGATTCACTGATGTTTCTGTCAGGGAGAAGCACAAAGTACTGGACTGTATTTCCCCCCACAAAACTAGAGGTGTCCATTACAGTGAAGATCTGTGTAAAAAGGAAGGAAAAAAAGAGGCCCCGAGCCGCACTGGCCTGTTTTAATGTGACAGAAAGAAGAGGAGGTTGGTACATGCACACGTACAAAGTACATGCACACAAACACATATTTCCAAGAACAGAAACCTTGTCTGAGACACCTGTTCCTTTTGCTGTTAAGTTTGAAACTTTGAAACATGTGGCTTAGCTTGGAGGCTGTAACTCTGCCAAATGCTTGAATATACAAGTTCAGCTGTGCCCTGTAACTTTTAACACTTCACAGTGAAAATCACCGGCTCCTAAGCCGAGTAACTCGGTTCCCCTTCATTACCTTTCTCCAAAAAAGAGCGAGAGAAAAAAAAGAGGGGATGACAGGGTTGAAAAGAGGGAGAAAGAAAGGATGTAAACTTGAATAACTTCCAGAAGAAGCATGGCAAAATACCTGCAGTGAGTTTCAAAAACCACGAGATCTTTCATCTGACTGTTTTGGCATCGCCGGGTGGGAGCCTCGGCACTGACCATAGCATAGGTATGCCTAATCCTCTTTCATCTACAATATTGTACAAAGGGAGTATCTGTCCGAGTGAAGAGGGAGATTCTGCAGACATAAAAGGCTGACGGGGGAGTGTTGCATGTCTGTACCAACATTGTCCTGCTCCTTATTATTCTTTGCACATAGCTGTAAGTCTAAACAAGACCCGCTTCCTGAGGAGGACTGCTGTGCACTCACTAAACTCACGCTGGCCCTGGTGTTGTTCTGTTTCAGCATGTGCGGTGTGTGTGTGTGCAACTTCGTGTTAGTGTGTGCGAGACCGCTGCGATGTTGAGATGACCCGGCTTTCTTTCTATAGGGGCTTTCACTCTGCAAGAGCTCAGCCCCTGTAAAGAGGGAGCCTGTGCTGGTACCTCTCTTAGCCTCTCTTTCTTGTGCAGGCGTCTCTTCTCTTTCATTCTCTCTCTCCCTCTCTTTCTCTCTCCCTCTCTCTCTCTCTGCAGCAGCAGCAGCTTGAGTACTTCCAGCTGCCGACATTGAATACCACCTCCCACACACACACACACACACTCACAACTGACATACACACAGGTACAAACTGGTCCTGTATAGAACATATGTACACATACACACACACTTATATATATATACCTCCCTCAATTACTGAAATGCCTGCAGTAGTTTCTCACTGCCTCTCCATTTGTCCTCCTCCCGCCTTTGTATGTGCTGCATTTACATCTATGGTGTGGGGCTACATGTCTGCATGCATGTCAGTGCCTTCACCCTCACCTACCCTCTTGTGTCTGTGCCCGCAGACAGGGTGGATATGGGTGATGATTTATTGTCCACATCCATAGCAGACCCTCCAGTTGCTCCACTGAGGCTGGCACAGGCACTGGCAGTACAGTAGGTAAAGGGCCAAGCTACACACCTCACAGTGAGCTGCTCTTCCCTCACGCCAAAGAAAACTACAGTTAAACAAACAAGAATAAAATATACAAGAGTGAGTGTAGATTCAAAATGCTGTCTACTATGGCTGGGCTGCTGTCTGTGTGCAGCACTATGTTTTCGTTTTAAAACATATCAACTCAGTTACGAATATGCTGACACCACTTTAGATTTAGAGCCGCTAAAACAGAAGTTTGGAAAAGCCCCTGGCCTCGTTTTAGTTTGAAAACCCAAGGGCTGTGATCTAGTCCAAAGATGTTTGGAAACAACAACTTAGATACTCACAAGCTCTTACTGATTCTGTCTTTTCGGTGACAATGTAGCCTTCACTTATTCGTAAGGCTCCTATCACATGACCCCCATCCGGGGCCTCGGCTACCAGCGTAGAACACAAGATGGATTATCACTTACAAGTGATGCTGACCCGGTTGTCTTTGCTAACAGCTGCAGTTTAACATTTCTCTATGATACAACTGCTTACATGTGGATTACAAGCTAATACTTGTGCAATCTGTGACAATTCTCTTGTATGTGAGTGGTCACATGATAAGTATTTCAAACGTGTTGGTATTGACGGTGATTAAAACTGATACGCATTTTCAGAGTAAAACTTTGTAGTATTGATGTGGCTGTAGAAACAGATCTACATGCTCATAAGCACAAAAGAGGAAAAAGTAGAGTCCCTCAGTAGCAGCAGTGTGTCTGTCACTTCTTTCATCGTGTTATGAAATAAGAGGAGAGCACCAGAGGAACCTGTTGCTGGGCTATAAGACTGAAGCAGCCCAGGGAAAAAATGGTAATGCAAGCTAGAGCGGCGGCAGGGGTCTGCCGGGGTGTAACCATAGCTGCTAAACTTGCATTCAGGCCTTTTCCAGAGCTGGGCTCAGGGTATGCAGACGACCTAGGGGCTGAAGACTTAGGGAGGACTTTAAGCCTCTTTGTCAAGCTCCTCGGAGCTCAGTCGACCGCTGTGAAGAGGCCGAGGCATGCAGCTGTCTAGCAACAAGGACCCCTCATACCACAGATACTGGCCTATGGTTACGGAGTGTGTGTGTGTGTGTGTGTATGTGTGTCTGAGAGAGAGAGAGAGAGAGAGTGTGTGTGTGTGTATGTGGTTCAGGTTGTGTATCTGAACATCAGGGTTTGTGAAAGTGGGCCACTGATGTGTATCGCACCAGGTGAGGCACCAGGTATGTGGAGGGCTTCAATTGCCTTAATAGGATAAATACTTTGGTTATACTACTTTAACTTCACGTAAAATGACAATTCCAATTATAATACTATATATACTGTACTATACATACTGTATATTAATTTGCAGTATGTTAACAATTTATGATAAACAAAAAAGTGAATGACCCCCGTGATAAATCAATGTTTTCACATGGGGCTTTTTTGCAAGGATGGTCATTCATCAGACTTCGAGATCCACAGTGCGTCTAATAGACACCTCATTTACTTGAAGTACAATCTATGTAACATGGAGCACATCCACATGCCAGAGTCTTGTTTTTGATCCTTGAGACATGTGCCAGGGACGGAGCTGGAGACATCAGGAAAACACGGTAAAGCCATGTGCTGTCTTTCCATGAAAGTATTATCAGTGAAACGAACACCTACGTTTGAATGCCACAGACCTGCCTGGAGACATGGAGGAGCTAGTTTTATGAAGCCCGTCGCTGCACTGCCCCAAATGAGCCATGGTGAATTCTTCACTGCCAGTCAATCCCTGGGGAGGCAGTCAAGAAAACCCTATTATATTTGGGGGCAGGCACCGCTCAAACTGACAGCAACTGCTGCGACAGCAAAGCTCGCAGAGAGAGCGAGAGGCAGAGGGAGAGAGGTATGTTCACCATCTCGACGTGACAACAGAGTAAATTGCACACAAGTTGCTCTCGTTTGCTTTGGATGGTGGAGCTGCACAAAGAACAATGGACTCTGCATTTAAGATTGAACAAACTGAATTATGCAAACAACACAAATTCAGAATTATTCACTATTCACATTTGTGTTGTAAACACGGGTTTGTTAGTTTCACACAGACCCAAAGTTACAACTAAGCTCTGGTCTTAAAAACATTTGCTGAATATAATTTGAACAACAGTTGGAACTGATTAAATTCCTTAAATTACTTGTTTTAGAACACTTTCCTTGATGTTGCTCTATTTGTCTGGTACTGCTTCTGGAGACGGGAAGTTACTTAAGGCATCCGGTCAGAAGTGTCTTTTTCTTTATCTTTGGGTTATTCCCTTTTCTTTAGTGTGTCGTGCATTTAAAAGATCTGCAAAGTGCCAAAGTCCTTCTCTTGCACAGAAAACATTGCACCTGAAATGTCTTAAACTTATGTGCATTCCCGATATTTTTCCATAAAGCACCTTTTCCAGACTGAAAAGAGGCACATGTAAGGTTTGAGACCAATTATCCATATTTTGAACATTTCCGTATGTAACACATTTCTAGTAGAGTCCCAAATTAATTATTGAAGCTGAAAAGTATGACCACTTTAAAGCTACAGTAAAAAGGTAACTAACAGAGTGGAAGTATAGATGGAGACGAGTCCATGAGTGTTGGTTTCAGTCGGAGGGATAACATGAAAAAGGTCAAGTCTGAGTCAGCAGATCACACATAATCACCTCCCACACTATGCTGCTGCCCTATTCTGTGGTAGCCTCCTGATGAGAGGAGAGGATAGAAGGAGGGGAGAGACAGACAGATAGAAAGCAGGGGAGGAAGAGAGAGAGAGGGGGGAAGGAAAGAAAGACTGAAATAAGAGGAGGAGAAGGCATCATCATTCCAAGCATCAATCCCATAGCAGATGTGCTGCTTGTCTTGTGCTGTGAAGGAGTGGCACATGACCCTGTTCACCTCAGGCCTAATGAAAGATTGACTGACTCACCTCACTATGCAGCATGTATGTATGCTCAACCAAATATTATTGGATGCAGGCCCTGGAAATGATCTGGGAGCTTAGGGAGGCGGGGGAAGAAAAGAAATTCACAGAACATTGTCTGAATGCAGGGCCATACAGTGAACTAATCACAAAGTGAACTGTGGGTTTGCGCTACAGGCAGCACCGTGCCACGAAATGAAAAGAGATTTGTTGGTGTCTTGTTATGTCGACGCTTTGACATGGAACTGGACACAAGGTTTCAGTGTAATCTTTGTGCTTCTTTCAGATCACAGTCTGTGATTTAGAAAGGGCGGCAAAAGCTAGAATTTATGTCCCACATGCATATAGAGTGATTCTTCAGTGTATGTATGAGTGGGGAATGGCATTGAAAAGCACTATACAGTCTTTAGACACACACAGCACAAAACACGTGTAGCACAAAAGCACACACTGTCTCAACCGATGATCTTTAAAGCCAAACATGTATACAAATCTACACATGTATACACCCACACGTATGCATACATAAGCGCTCTGCGACTGCACCAGTCAATATTCAAAGTTCTAGGTCAATCATTCTTCCCGTGGCAGCGTGGCATCACTTCAAGACCTTATACACTAAATCAGCCTTTATCCCACCCCCTGCCAATGGTCCATTTCTGTATATACGGGAGATTACACACAGAACACACACGGAGCAACCTTGGTTTGAGAGAGTAAATCATTTTGTACGCGCTGTACACTGTGTTTTGAAAAGCCCGCACCTGATCTGTACTCCAAAAAAGTATCGGCACAATAATGTTTACGCAGGGAGGTCACAGAGCAAGGATAAGCGTATAATCTTGACTGAATGCAAAGAGGATGCATATAAGCAGCGAGGCACTGTCATAAAAGCTCCCATTCAGGTGCTTGTGAAAAGAAAATTACAGGGAGAAAGACAAAACATAATTAGTAGGTGTAATAATAAGAAGTAACAGTAATCATTTTGTATAATCACTCAAACACACACACACTATAAATCAACAATATGAGTTTAGCTCAAGTGTTTTGTTTTCCACCTCAGTCACAGACTCATGAACAGTGATGGAGAATGCATTAATATATAAAGATCATGAAGCTCATATATATCAAATCAATATAAAAGTACAATTGACAGTCCACGGCTGCAGAATCGACCCGCAAACGTGCATTATACGTTTTTCCAATCCACAGCAAGAACTGAGGCGGAGGCGTCAGTCAGCAGAATTACAGCATGAGGTCATGTTTCAGAAAATGTTTGCTGAGTGAATGAAGTTCTCTAAATCACACGTGGAACCTTGAATCATCCCATGTCGAAATTAATAATGAAGTTCTTCAGACGCCGGGATGGGTGACTCTTTCTGCCGCAACCAATTAGCTGTTCGCCGCTGTCTGGGTGCCTTTACTGTGTCAATCAGCAGGCTGTAAACATTGTCTTTCAGTAGCAGTCTACCTCAGGGGAACTGCCTTTAAACAACAAAGTCAGCTCTTTGATACCTCCCCTTCTCACCTTTCAGCACAGCCATGCCCAGACGTAAAAGCACACCTTCCCATAAAACACCGCCACAAAACACTAATACACCCTCTTTTTAGACTTTATGGCCTCTCCTCACACAATTACCCATGATCACACAATCAGCGTTTGATTTTACGACCTGAGCAGTGGGTATGTATATGTGTGTGCGCGAGTGTTGGGAGAGAGGCGAGTGGAATGAGAAGGGGAGGGTCTGGACAGGGGTCGTGCCACAGACATGTGCGAGCAAAAGCAGCACATTTATATACAGACAGGCTACCTCGCGTGAGCACAAGTAGTGTCGTGCACAGACGGGGGGAGGGCTGAGTGGACGCATGCACGCTAACACACACAAACACTGATCTCCACCCGCTGTCTCTCTGTGGCCTTTTTCTCCTTGCCCTTAGCTGTTTCCCAGATTCCAGATGACGTCCTGACAGGAGGGCTGAGTGACTGGAGGTGAGGCTGCGTGATGACAGACCAGGGCCTTTATCAGTGACCAGCACACTGCCAGCTTGCTGTTTGAAGATTAACTGGCAGATTGAAACCCAAACCTGCAGCCGTCCCTGCTTCACTCCTGCCTCTTTACATATTTTTTTTTCTTCTTTTAACCCCTATTTCGCCTGCTGTAGGAGCTCTCCGGGTTTAATGTAATTGGCCTATTTCCTGCATATGAAGTTCCCGGTTTGTTGTAATTGACTAGGTCTTTTATTGGCTGTGAGACAGGTTAAATGGGAACCAAATGGAGAGGCAACACAGGAAGCTTAGGTCCAGGCTATTTGATACTCATCAAATCAGCCAACCTGGACATGGAACAGCAAAGTGCTGAGAATGTGGCTGCAGTAATTAGCAGCTGCATGAGGATTAGTATGTTAGTATGGTTTTGGCATATGTTAGTCAGCGCTGGCTGTGAAAGATGTTCATGAAATGTAGTCAGTTCCATTATGTGGCATCTGATTACTGCACATTTGAATATGTAACTTTGGCCACTAGGGGTCTCACAATTAAAACTATGACAAAAGGCCTAGTTTGACCACGAAGGCCAAACCGAAATGAGATGGTCTGGTTCACAGCCGATTTCCGTCATTGGCGTCACCACCTCCCCTCCCCTCACACTGCTCACCAAGTAGCTGTCTGTTAGCCGCAAAACTTTTCATGTACACAGCTTGTGTATAACGCAACTATTGAATGGCTCGTGGCTTGCGCAATTACCTCTTTGAAAAAAATGTTTGTCACTGAAGTACAATGAATCCTGGGATAGGTTGGACTGGTAAGGATCCACCCCGAAATAAAACAGGGTGTCGTCTGCTTTTGAAGGAGCCTTCGAATCGGGACAGCCTAGTGGCACCGCTGCAACGCAATCTGTCTTCAAATGCTGCCTCCTTAACAGCTAGGCCACTGGCTAGCTAGCAGTGTGCTTTTCTGTCATCACACCTCGTTTGTCCCGGAAGTTATAGCAGAGATGGGCAAAAAATTATCTGACCAAATTAAAAGGCGACCAAAATGGAAATGAATTAATTAAAATTTGAATAAAATGAAGGATCTCTCTGGGTTTGAACATTGCAGGAAACAATGCAAATCAATCAATCAATCAAATGTCATCATCCTCTGCCCTTAGCCATGTCGAAAAACGTAATTTGCACATTCGTGAGCACAGTGTCTAATATAAAGAGTTGTATCAATTTATCTAGTATTTATATAAAAGAAAATGTCTGACAAGAGATGAAGAGGGGTAAGTGCACAGGTCAATAAGATATATAACATAGGTCTGATTGTTTTTAGACATTTAAATTGAATTTAAACTGTTTGTCCAACTGTGTTTTTCCATATAGGCAAGACGCTTATTTATTCATTTGATTATGCTTTTTTTTGTGTGCAGTTTTCTTTTCAGTGGAGAAGAGGCACGGAGATAACGTGCAGCTTGTTTCATCAAAATATCTCATGCCACAGTAAATGGCATCCAACAAAGCTGATATTCTTCTCTTTGATGTTTGCCAGAGTAAATGGACTATCCATGCAAAGTATAAACACTCCTCTATGCTAATGTTCCTCTGGGGGTCTCTGGATGGCACCAGTAGTATCTGTGAAGTGTGTTTTGAAAAATTGCATCGATAAGCCGTCCAAACAGCAAGAATTAAAGCCTATTCACTCACCGCACCTTTTCAGCTGGGGGAGAGGGAAAAAAAATTGATTTGGAGAATGGCACTTTGTTGTGAGGGGGAAATTGGAGCATAAACAAGGTACCGAGTAAGTGACTTGTAACAGACAGCACGGTCCAAGCAAACCAGTGCTGTGGCAGGGGTCCAGTTGACTGCCAGGTGACATCATTTGGCATTGTTTCACCACTCCATTTATTTTATTGTGTCCATTGTTCTCCCACATTCACTCAATCAAGTGGGTCTTTTTGTGCCGGTTGTTTAGGTAGACCAGGTGCACCGTGCTCGTGGAGGCTTCCTGTCTCTCCAGAAGTCTTTTCAATGACTCCCCTGCCGCGGGTATTGTCATATCCCACAGTGCATCTGAAAAGAGGCAGCAGCCCTGCGTAAATGTCAGAGAGGTGACTTGTTTTTAACTCTTAGCAGGCACCGAATGCCTCTGTGTGTGTGTGTGTGTGTGTGTGTGTGTGTGTGTGTGTGTGTGTGTGTGTGTGTGTGTGTGTGTGTGTGTGGATAAACCAGCAGCCTCCTGTGAGCATTTCCTCTCTCCTCTGTGCTGTATTTTAAGTCTGGTTTTACAATGTGGCGCCCCCTGTTGAAATGCTGTCTCCCCTTTACCATGTTGTTGACATTTGTGATTTATTTGAAGGCACCTGTTTTTTTTCTATCTTAAATAATGCATTTTCTTTTCATACAGTGGCATTTTTTTATATTTTGAGGCTGAAATATTTTTTTTATACTGTGGAGAAAGAAGAAGTCTGTGTTTTGAGTTGTGATTGTCAAGTAGAAACTACAAACTACACCTCCGTGCTTCAGGAATTCAAATAATATGACAGTCAAAAGGTTTCTTCATTGTGGTAATTAAATTGGCTTTGCTAATTCTACCAGTATTTGTGGAGATTTCACACTTTCCAGCAGAGCTTCACACTTTCCGTGTGTAAAAGAGAAAAAATAATTTTCGATCATAGAGGTGCTACTGTCTCGCCCACAATGAAGGCTTTATTAAATGGATGTGCGTTTTTAGCAGCACAGCAGGACAATGAGTCGAACACGGCTAATGACTATAACATGAGTGAGAAGACAAATAGAGGCCGAGCCAAAGAGGAAGCCACAGAAGTAAAGTCATGTCAGGTTCAATTAGACCATCTGAAGAGCTTAGCAGCCAGAGCTGACAAAGTCCAATTTGTCCGACATATTTCAGCCCACCTTTCCCACATGTGCTCGCCGCTCACCGCTCTCAGCACTGCGTTTGGACAAACATTCACACTTTCCCACGAAACCCTCTGAGGAAAAGGTGTCCTGGACTTTCACTTCAGGGTTCAGTTTATCTAGGAAAGATCAGCTATTTTTTTTTTTTTCTTTTTCTCTCTATGTAAGTTAATTCCCCCCCTCTCCCCCATGCCCCAAATGACAAGGTATTAGTCTATAGAGAGGAGGGAGAAAAAAAAGAAGACTTTTCTCTGTGTTTTCCTGCTGTCTCTCTTATTCATTCACCCACAGTCTGTCTCTCTGTTGTAAACACACAGGCGCACACGGAGCTGTACCCTGTGGTGAATGTCTCACATATGCCATCCAGTTAGCGGGGTATTTTTGTCTGTGTGAGTGGGCAGCAGTGTCACTCAGCAAGCTTTGAGCTCAGCGGAGGGAGAGCTGTGAAAGCCAGTCACTAACAAGCAGAGAGATTCCCTCCTTGCATCCCACAGCCAGATGGTTAATCTCAGCAGAATAAGAAACACATTTTATAATCAGATTTAGAGGAGTGAAAAGAAGAAGGAAAGAAAAAAAAAACTATCACCAACAGCATAACAACTCAAATGCCTTGTGGTCACAAGTTGCCTGGAATGAGGTGAAAACAACATAAAACAAAGTCTCCTCTTGTCGGGGGATGGATCCAGTAATTAGACACACTGGAATGGCCTCGGTTAGCTTGCAAAGCAGACACTGGTGCTCCAGACCGGCCCTCCAAATTGGAATAATTTGTGTTCTCAGGCTGCCTGAAGTGGATGATGGCTGGAGAAAAAAAATCCCTTATTTATTTATCTATCTACTTATTTATTTATTTTTATCCTTCCAGGGATGGGACAGCATCCATGGCCTCCCTACCTTCACTCAAGCCCCTGGAAAAAAACCTAAACTCAAAAATAAAAAATAAGATGAAAAAAATAAACATTCTCCTTATGCCTGTCTCTGCCTGTGGCCTGAATGATGACAGGCTTGATTCCTGCTGGCGCTGTGCCAGTGCATCGCCCGAGGATGCCCGCGGGTGTCTGAGGCACCGTATCCATTAGCTACCTGTGTAGACTGCTCCTCGGAGATGCACAGACACTGATGTATGCTTTCCTTCCTCTTCCAGAGATCCCTGAGACCCCCCCACACACCGACACACAGCTGAAGCCTACCATCTGGACAAAGCTTGAGGACCGTGCCGCCACGGCCTCTGATGGTCTGACCACTCGGTCCTCTTCCTGTCACTCAGCCTCGTCAACCGACGCTGTCAGCACAGGTGGCATTCTCTTATTCCCTTCACTAGAACAGCTTGACAGAAATGGATATTATTAAGCTTTGAGCAATGTACACAGACACACACATAGTGAGCAGAAATACAGAAATCCCTGTACCATGTAATGCGATGTAACACTTTACAACATCCTTGCAATAGTCTTGTCAGATTGTTGACTCAACAGTTTGATAATTTTTGAGCTTGTAGTCTGGGATGTTGCTGTACCAGAATAAATTATAGTTGAAATGAGAAATAAAAAAATTATCGCCACATGGTCCATAGTGCAGAGTTGCCCCTGTTGTCATGGATTGTATGTTTGGACAGAAAAATTTTAATTAAAAACATGTTTTTAAATTTCTTTTCCTCAGAAAAAGTATAAAAATATTCACCTGGTGTAAACATTATGATTTATGTATTTGGTTATTGTGTGACTACAGTTCCATATAAAGTGCTTCTCTTTTTTTCTTGCTGAGAATGTGTTCTTTTTTTTAGAATACATGTGTTTGTTACTTCATCCTTGTAATTTGTTTCCAATGAATACGGTTATGTACTGAAATCGAGCCTTGATTTACCACTTCAACAAATATGCGACGCATTGAGCCAGTTGTGATTTGTGCGACGGCTGCAAAGCCTAATTAACATTATTTACACCCATGTGTAGAATCAGACGCCCGATTTTATGAACACCAGGAATCAAGAACAGCTGTTTGATAGAGAGAAACTAATGATGTCATGCCCAGAATCATCAGCGGGGAGCCTGACACCGTGGGGGCTGTCACTCAACAACAGAATCTCAGTGGCGGCAGGGCCTCTGTTTGGGGAAGGCACTTGTCAGTCACATCTCTGGCTGCGGGGAAGCAGGTGCGCTGACCAATCAGAGAGGGTCCCAGCACAGCAGGCCCCGGGACCAGGAAGTGAAGCGCCATCTGGAGTGAAGACGAGCTGTGAGTGGGCAAGTGAAACAAAGTAATGACATGCTGGAGGAAAGCTGGTGTGAGGTGGATATAACAAGGGCATTTGGATTCATGCTGCCTATCACACCAACTCTGTGGCTGATTCTCGTAGTCAGATGGTGCTTATTAAAGATGTGCACAGGCAGCCATTCCTCTCATGTGGGTGTGTGTGTGTGTGTCCATGCACGCGTGTGTGATACCCAACAAGTATGATGGGTAAAAAAATGCATTCACACATGACATGGTATCAGAATACTGACAATGATTAGTGCAACATGTGTAGCATATTTATCAGTCAGATATTATTATTAATGCAGGACCAGTCGATTTCCACCTGCAGGGTGTCACTTTATCATTGATAGTTGACAATTTGCCAGGTCATAAAATATAAAAAGGAGAAAATGGCGGCAGTGAAAACTGGCAAATTGAAAATTATGACTCCGAGTTTGATTTGGGGGAAAAAGATGAAAAAAATCCATTAAAACAGGTTCTGCATGGAATGAGCTCTCTCTTTCTCGCTCCCCTCTTTTATGTAACAACGATCTTTTATTCTTTTGATAAGAGACAGATCTGCTACGAGATAGGTCAGAGGAAATGGAATTGAATGGAAATCTTTGCGCTACATTTACTGAATCATCAATGTGATTAATGGCAGTTAACACCTCGTAAAAATAGAGCCGCAATTACAGCGGAAAATTAGGGGCTAGCATTACCATCATGCTAATAAGTACTATATATAATTACATTTATCGCAGTATTGTCACAGAGATTGATAAATTCATGCTCAATCTCGTTAATCTCTCAATAACATCCAGCACAAAATTTAACAATTATCTTTTTTGTCATCCCTGAATAAAAAAAAAGGGAAAAAGAGAAAGGGGTAGAGGTAAGTGATTGGAAGAGGAGAGGGAGGCAGGAGAAGATGTAGAGAGGCAGTGTGCTAGAAAAGAGAGGGAGAAGATATGCTCCTGTCCATCTCGAGCATTTTTCATCCTATTCCCAGCAGAAGGGAATTACCAACTCTAAAAAACTGTGTCTTTGTGTGCTGCTCTGAAAGGAGAAACTCTCCAGCACTGAAGAGATAAAGCTCAAAACAAAAGCAGCCTGAATTGGACCAGGATTAGCTTTAATGGTGGTAATTACCAGAGGGGATAACAGCCCGCTCCTCTCTGCCCATCACTGAGGCCCAGAGCAGAGGACAGCAGGAGGGGGAGAGAAAGACCTGAATGAGGTCCCATCCCTGGCTGCCTGTGTGGCTGCATGGTGGCAGCGGTTTAGCACATTCAATTGTAAAACACTTGGACGACCCATCTATGTCTGGCCTCTCCTGTGCTAAAAGCCACTACTGTATCTCCCCACCCCTGTAATGGCTGCGCATAAAAAAGGGACCGGGCCCTCCACACTGTTGCTTCTTGAATTACAATCCGAGCTGATGGCAGGGATAAGAGTGCCCTAAATTATAGCAGCGGGGGCACTGAGGCCTCTTTCCCTCTGTCTCTGTCCCCACCTCATCTTAATGGCTGAGCAGCATCAGCAAGCTGCACAGTGTAGGCCGATAAAACGTTATTATTTGGACCATTGACAGCGATGGGCTCTGCTGCCTAAAAACAAGAGAAATTAAAATGCAACATGGTGCCACCTTACACCCACTGTGGAAGATTGGCCCCCAGACATCAGCTGGAACAAAAGAGAGAATCGAGAAGAGCCATGTGCAGGACATTCAGCCGCTCAGTGGGCTATAATTTATGTAGTTTTAAATGTCTACTTCAAAACCCTAATTTGAATGTCAGCCCTCCAGCCCCAGGAGCTGAATCTAAATCAAATATACTGTACCCCATGTGCTGCTGCTTTTCAACTCCGCCACCTCCTCTATAGCTTTGCACAATATTCCCAGGTTCCGTATTCTCAAGGTGTGCGTGGACGTCTGACCTGTGCCTGTGTTTGTTTCCTGAAACTTGGATCAATAAAGAGCACCAGACAATCAATCCACGGGGGAAGCTGGATCTATAAATATCTCATATGTCCAGCTGAGCCAGACTGTCCGCACCATGGACTGCATTAACAGACCCCACAGGTTCAGGATACGCGGAATAAAAGGCTCCCCCTATGTTACTCATCTTCCCATTGATCATATGAAGGTGTGAATTGTTTCTATATCTGTATCCAGTTGATGTGTTTATTGTTTCTTTATCAGTGTCAAACAGATGAGGAGGAAGAGTCATGAGCCTCGTACGTTGTGCAGCCGTGATCTGTTACCAGCCTAGGTTTAACCTGAATAAATTCAGGTTAGGGCCCACACTGTAGTATGTGACTGTAATGAGAAACACCCTGCAGCCCGGTACATAGTCTCCTTTAATTAGCTCTTTTGAGCTCCAACAGAAAAGCCTTCACATGAGAGAATGGACCTGCCATTCAAAACTCCACCTGTGACAACTGAGCACCATTGGAGGCATTTCTGTCGGTTCTTTTGCTCTTATCTTGGGGATGAATCAAGAGGCATCATCACATTTCTCTGTCTCTTAAAGCTCCTGGTTGACCCCCCTCTGTCGGCTCTCTATAGGATTTATCTTTTTAATCTATCCACAATAAACCAAGAAGAGTGTCCCCATGTTCACTTCAAATGTAATATGGATAACTTGCAGGCATGCAGCCGGATGGTAATGCAAATGCGTATGGATAACATGAACATGACCAGATTAGTATCAATTTTTTTCTACTGAATTCCAGCAATGCTGCTCATGATTTGATGATACTAAGAAGGTGATGCAAGATAGCTCAGTAAAGCTGAGTAACATCAATACAGTCAGCATCTGAGCCATTTGTGCCAACAAATTCTTTGAGGCTGACATCAAACGTTCAACCACATGTCGGCCTGCCCTTGTGCGGAAGTCAGAATGGAAATCCCCCTCCTCCCTCCATCCCTCCTAAATAAGTTTGTGGTTGGCATCTATTTTTTTCTTCTTATTTCAATCCAAGAGCAACTCTGCAGATGAAAGCAGAGCAACGTCGCTAATGTGTGCAATCGTCACAGCCGCATAAACCCACCACAATAAATTAAAGACCGCAGGCGTTCTTCTTGGCCTCATGTGACCAACCCCCCCCCCCCCCCCAGATACAAACAGACATACGGTCACACAAGTCGCACATTGTCCTCCAACGCCCTCCAAACTAGAAGCAGCCAGCAGGCAGGCGCCCGGGTTCCCTGCTCCAGACCTATCTGGCTGCAGAGATAAAACCGTACTGTACACACAAGAACATTTGAATCATCTGAGAAACATGACTGGGATCCTGGGTGATGTGGGGAAACCTAATAGCTGTACTGCACAGGAGGTTTTTCTCTCAGAGACCTGTAGCTACTACAGCAAAGTTTTGATGACTTAAATGTTTGTATGAGGTGTGGGCGGAGTGCTAATGTTAATGCACGACTGCTCCTCATATGTGGTTTTACTTTGATGTGATGCTGACGTGTGTGACATGAAGACATATGATGTGAATAAGTCTAAACTCTGTACATCCACCATATATATGTGTATGTTCAGTTTAAACATGCGTTTCCTGCAGACACACATATACTGAAGGACGATTTATGTGCTCTCTCTCTCTCTCTGTCTCTCTCTCCCTCTCTCTCACACACGGCACCCATAAAATTCAGATGTCTCCACACTCTATCCTTTGTGAGACCTTATTGTCCTGGTTATTACCCTGGGTATTGTTACAGAGAATTGGTATGCTTATCAAGGCCTGTAGTCTAAAGTTGATACGACACTGGCCTGGCAGCTTCATTAAGATTGATATCCTGCCGGAGTACACCCAGATGAGCTGATCTCGGACACGGGAGGGAGAGGCCAGGCAGAGTTAGCGGAGAGAGTTAGAGGAAGACAGAAAGAATGAGAGAGTGGGAAAGAGAAAGAGACTGCAGGTCCACCTCCCAAGTAGCTCAATTGCCATCTATTGAGCCACTTGAGCTCAGGAGAGGGGCCAGGCATGCATACCTCTCTTTAAGGGGACGGTCCCCTTGTAACCTCACCCTGCCAGTCATAAATTACCTTCCCTGGCTCAGTCCTTTCACAGTAGATGCACAGAAGGCCCCTATAGCTTCTCTATGAGCAATTAAGGTCTCAATAGGATGGTATCAAACCACGCTGACCCCATCCAACCTCTCCTGTCATTGTCACCTCCGAAAAGGTCCTCTCCACTCTGTCCCCAGAGTGCCACAGCTCTCAGCGTGCCCGGCACAGGCAAAGTGTATTTTACTGACCACTGGTCAGTCACAGTTTTCACCCTGTGCAATACAAACAAGGTCAGAGGTCAACTGGACTGGAAGTTTTTCTTTTGTGTGTTTATGAGCAATGTTTCCAGCTGGTTAGCCCGCTCCGAATATGCCGAACCCGGACTGTGTCATTTCATTAGCTGTATGACAACAGTGCTGTCTCATTTAACAGATTATTTTCATTCCAGCGGATGGCCTTTCTAGCCATCCTATCATCTGGGCCACATTCACTCTGTGTAGCCAACTGGAATAAAACTTCTGCTTTATGAGAACTCCCAAGTGCTGAATTCAGCCTGTATAGGTCAGGGAAGATTGCACTGTGTACATTAACCGAGCACACTGGCGTGTCTAATTTGCTGCGGTGGGCAAAACAAAGGCTTTCATTGATATCTCCATATCGAGTCAGGCCTAGATTCAGTGGATAGTCCTGGTTTCCACTGGCCAGACCTAATGATTTATTGCACCAGTGACTAGCCTGCTCACCATCTGATTGGCAAGGCTGGGGTCCATTTAGAGGCATATATTTTTAATCACTGTTTACCATGTCAATAACAATGCTAATCACTTCAGAGCGGTGTTAATATTCCTGCACTGGGTGAGGAGACAACAATGAGTCCTCCTGGTATGTGTGTGTGTTTAATAAAAAACGACATTGAATCCAGTGTAACTACAGCTTGTGCTTCACCTTAAGAACCTTCATTAAAAGGAAGGACTCGCAAATGTGAGCCACCAACATCTGTTATTGAACAGCATTATGTCAAACCAATTGTGCACCATTCCCCTTGTTATGATGCTGTATGTCAGATTTAAATGGTGGAATACCTTTCAGGGAGTGATAAGACCAGAGGAGTGGGCTGAAATGAAATTCCTTTCATTAAGATTATCATCTGCGGACACTCTTTAATGCCAGCAATGACATTGTGATTGTGGAATCCTTCATTGCCAGTTGTATCAATGCAACATTAGGACCAAAACACCAATTTTATGTTTTTTTTTTTTTTATCCTGGTGCTTCAGTACCTTTTGTGCACTTCACATGCTCAGCTTTTTTTTATGATGTGACATTCCTGCTAGCATCTTGAAGAAAATGGGATGACGTGACAGCAAGTTTAATGTGCGTATGGTGAAATGTCAAGCTCTATCAAGCCCATTGGCCAGCGTCGTGCACACAGAGTAGTATTATGGAAGTGGGGCAGTTGCAGCAGGCCCCTCTGATGGCCTATAGAGTGCTCCCTATATGCACACAGAGTCATTGGGCAGATGTGACCTCGCCAGCACACAGAGGCTCTTTGTGTCCGAGGGATTTAGAGTCCCCTGGGCCTCCTGACTCTAAACATTAACAGACCTACTGCAGAAGGAGAGAAAGGGAGACCCTTACTCCACTGACATGCAACATTAACTGAGGCCAGCTCTCTCTCCATACTTACAATATCAGGAAGGGCCCTATATGTACAGATGCACGCTAAGATGCATGTGTTGGGTTGATACAAGGGCAAGGCCACAGCTCAGCTGCACACTAATGAGGTGAAGCAGTGTACTTAGTGAAAATATATCAGTTATTGGACTGAGGACATATATTTATAGGGCTCTTCACACTTGTTTACATGCAATAAAGACAAGGTCTCAAAGCACTCTACTTAGAGGACTCCAGGACAGGCTCAATCCATTTTACTCATTTTCATGCTGCAACTTGAGCAGAGGTCAGTGTCCTTAATTCTGCTCATCTTCCATGATGTGACTGTTATCTCATTACTGGAATGTGTTTGGAAGACGCATCCACGCTTCGTTTCAAGACGAAAAATAAAAGACCAAATTATCAGTAAAGGATTGCTGTTATGAGCTCAACATACATGAACTTATCTGGATTCTATGGGGCTTTCTTTTCCCGGCATAATAGTGTGATTATTCACGGCTGTGGTTAAAGCTGCCTTTGTGATTCACCGATATTCTCGTCATTTTTGTTAATAATAATGATACAACATTTGCATAAAGGAAATGAAACAGGTTCCATTTGCATATATTAAACATTTATATGTATGCATATAATATGTTTGCTCATTTCAGGAAACTAGGCAAGATAATAGTAAGACGAAGTCAGGAAATAGAAGGAGCACAAATCCACAGTAAATATTGGCCTTCGTTATCTGCCATCCTCTCAGACAGGAGGCTGTATCATTTTTCAGCAAAGAGCCCCCTGTTCTTGAGGACTAGGCCAGGCCTTGCCTTATTAAATTATCTCCCTTGCTTCGCAAATACAATTTCCTGCATAAATCACTCAAATGATCCTTCAGACTGTCAGGTCCAAGAGAGTGTTTTTATATCCTATCTGCCTCCGACCACGTTATGCAAATCCCCACCACCGTGTGTTCGATATCTATTGAGATGCTTCAATTGTCTACGTTTGGCCTTAAATCCTTAGCTTGTCCCCATATTATTCTCCTGCCCTTGATAAAAGTGACACTAAGCATCAAGCCATCACCAAGTCAGTAATCCATTACCAAAAAAGAGCATGCCAATTTAACTAAGCCAGAAACACTGACCCTGCAACCTTGACCTTGTAAACATCACAATGGGGGGAGGCCAGAGTTTGTGCATTGGAGAGCTGTTTGCTGGAGCACTGGGAAGGGCTTATTATGGCCTCTAAGCTGGGACTGAATTCAATCACATTGGAAAGAGGCTGAACAGAGAAATCTTCGCTAGAGGTCAGCTTGGTGTAAGACCCCAATACAGAAATACATAACTGCACCATGTTGGCCAGATAGAAGTCTGCATTATCATTCTCCCTACAGCGAGCCAGCCAGCAGTCTAATTCTGAAGGATAAACATCTGTAATGCTCTCGCTCAAATGGGAGCCAGCTTAGAGTGACTTCAGCTTGATCCTAGACAGCTGTTTGAGGAGCAGCTCTGGCCTAACTGCGCAGGGGGTCTCGGTGGATGTCCTGAAAAGGGACCTCCAAAAATCTAAAGGGACAAAGGAATCTCCCAAACAATGTTCTTGCTGACACAATGGTGGTGCACGGGGAGGAAGGGGCAAAGGAGCACTGCCTATTCTGGGGCGTGAATGACCAGCACATTCCTCTCCAGTCGCCGAGCAGTGAGCGCAGTGACCAAGAGTGACAAGTCTTTAGACCGCTTTGTTGACACTCTGTGTGCTTGACCAATACATTCCTTCTGTTCTCTCCGCTCAGCCTCCCTTTTCTCTCTTTCTGCTTCCTTCCTCCTTCACTTCTAATTCTACAATTGCACTTCTATTGGATTATTTTGTTTCTGGGTGGGTAGCCCTGAGTCCACTAACCGGTGTCAGTCTAGTTACATATTGCTTATATTCAGAATAAAACATGGTACGGCATGGTACCACACATGCACATAAATATACGTTGGGGTCAGGTCAGTGCATAGCATTACTGACACACATTTAGAGCACATGTTTGTTCTCCATACAAGCTACACATCAGCCCTTTGACAAGTGAAATGGGCGAATATAACATATGGGACAGTATCAAGGGTTCATGTGGAGGACAGGGAATTACAGGCTTCCTTCCTCTCACACACTCTCTCTCCCTCTCTATCAGATCACACACACACAGAGGAGGGATCCCTGGGCTGCTCACAAAAACTCTCCAAATCCCAACATGTAAAAGATAAAATTTAAAGTTATGATAACATTTCAGATGTTGAAGCGAGAGCCATCGAACAGCCGGGAATCAAGCTGAATGTGCCTTTAAAACTCACGGCACAGACGAGTAGAGAAATGAAAGTTGTATGTGTCTGATTAAAACTCGGGTTCATTTCCTTGGTTGAGAGGCATCGGTGTTGTCATCTGCAAACCCACTGATTTCAACACCGCAGAGAGAGAGAGTGACAGTGGGAAAACAAAGCAGCACAGCGCATAGTTACTGTGCTGCTTCGTTGTGAATACCTTATACTCCCTAATTGACTGGGTAAGGCCTGTGTTGAGCCCCGCCGAGCTTCGGCATCAGCAGATTCACACCTGTGACAGCGGCGCGAGAATGACGGGGCTCATTAAAAACTTGATTCGGATCCTCGGCAGGAACCCTGTTGAGTCGCTTTAAAGCAACGCGCTCATCGGAATGATAGGTGGCAAATACAGTAGCAGGGGAAAATTGGACTTGAAAAGGAATGTCTGTCTTTCTACTTTTTTTTAAAGTCTTCCTCTTATTAACCTGTTTTCCTTTGTAGTCTCAAACAAAATGGCTTCTATAGCTGTACACAGGGGCCTTTGAAGGTGAGCCTTGACTGGCATACACGGATGTCTTCTTGTAGGGCCTTAATTTGATGCTTGAGCACTGCTGAAACCCCCTTATGCGTTTGTTGCCTCCCTTTGAAAAGAGTAGACTTTCACTTGAGTTAAAGTAAACTGCATACATTTTTCATGTACCCAACCTAAAGATAGGCGCTGCACTTTCCTACACCGGTGGCGCGCGATTCCCGCCGCGTTCTGTGCCACCGCTTCTCTGCAAGTGATGTCTGACCTTGTAACTCTGCCTATCAACGAGGGAAAGTGACTCTGGAATAGGGTCGAGGTGGTGCACGGTGGTGTGGTGTACAAGCAGTGGAAATGAATTCAGTGCAGCGTGTGACTCTTGTGATGAGAAATGTTCTGGTAAATTATGACACAAAGCATAATTCATGTGATAAAAAGAGGGAAATATTGCATAGATGGAGCAGATTATTGGTTTGAAGGCGAATACCTTCAGGCTATGAATATCTGAAGTACCTAGTGCAAGAGATAATAAGCACCATCTTAATGGTTTATGAATCTCATTTGATTTATGGTTATTAACCATTGGAGAATTATAGTGGCACTGTATTGATGGACGGGGGTATTTCAGGATAGAGCTCATGTGATTGAAGTAGTTCAACCTGCCAGCTCACAGGCGCACATGGTAGGCAGCCATGTGCACACGGAATTCTACAATAACCTGACCTAAAAAAACTTCATGCTTTTAGTTCTATTCCTGACAACGTTTTCTCTGGTTAGGAAAAAAAAAATTCCCCAACTAACAAGTAGCTTCAAGCTAATCATCAGTTCTTCGATTTTTCCGTGTTAGTGATGCCAGAAGTAGAAGTAAAAGGGGAGGAGGGGGAGGAAAAAAGGAGAAGGTTTTATCCAGGGGACCGACACCATTCCCGTCCCGCAGACGCCTCCAAGCGAGCACATCCCCTTGTCGACCCCCCCCCCCCCCCCCAAAAAAAGAGAGCATCAATAAAAGAACTGTGGTGCAGATTGGAGAAGGCATGAGCAGATTTTCAATGGGATTTCAGGAGATGGCACAAGGGGCAGAAATCTTTTGCTTTTGTCTGCTGTTCAAATGGGTCTGATGAGCCTCAAGCTGCAGGCTTCGCTTGTCAAAGAGGTCCTGATCTCTTGTGAGAATTGATTTCCATCATTTGGGGGGAGCTGTACAGACTGGGGGTATATTCCTGCCTGGAAGAGCAAGATAAGGGCCAAATGAACTGAAACCAACTTACTGTACAAAATAAGCCGCAAACCCCTCCCCCCTCAAAAAAGTGAGAAAAAAGACAGAAGAAAATAACAATAAAAATATATGAAGTTGTCTTCCAGTTTTTTCTCAAATGTTGGATTACTTTTCACAGAGTAGGAAGCCCTGTCCTGTTGTGGCGTTTTCTCTCCGCCAAGCATTTCATCTGATTATGAGTACTTTGCAATCTGCGACAGCATGATTGATGCTCCACTTTCATGAGGGGAATTTTAACAGCACCTCTTCAGCGCTCAATGCGCACCCAATTATGCGTCTGAGCTGGTAACCTTGAATTTATGTCACCATGGCAACAAAACCCCCGGTCATGCATTATGGATTATCATTGAAATTCTACACCCCTACCTAACATAATGAGAGCCCAGGACTTAATCAAATCAGCCCATTCTGTGTGACACAAAGTGAAGAAGGAGCTCTCATTGTATTGGGGTTGAGGCTGGGAGAAGCCGGCCAGGCAGCCAGGCAGGCAAGCAGGCGGGCGGGCGGGTGGCAGGCTGGGCTGTGACGGCTCGAGCAGCTGCAGGGCTAGCAGCCTGATAGATGGCTCCCATATACATCAGTGAACATATAGACAGATGGTCCTCAATGCCTGGAATTTCCAACCCAGGAAGCAGCTGTTCAGCCTAACCTCTGCTGTCCGTCTCACCTTGTTGTCATGGAACATTGAGCAGGGAAGGAGAATGTGGATGGTGACATGGTGGGAGTGTGGTAGAGCACCACCAACCTCCAACAGTGGGACATGGGTAGGGGGACTGAGTGGAGGCTGAAACAGGGCTGGCTGAATTTATATTAGGTGGCACTTATTCAATCTGTCTCCCTCTCCCCAGACCCCTCCTCCTAATTTTTTTTTTTGGGTGACAGGTCTTACACATGAGAACATAAATAGAGGTAGCCCGGAATGATTCAGTCCTCTTCTCACTCCCTCTCTGTCTGTGTGTCTATCAGTTGGATGACATAATTGTTGTAAATCACTGCACCGGATTAATGCAATCTATTTTTCACCTCCTCCCTGGCTTCTCCCCCTGCACCACTGCAGGCGCAGCCGGAGCTGTTACATAAAATATTGATTGCTGTTGTGTATTTCTCTCATTGTATGTAAGCATTTTTTATTAGCTAACAGGCAAGCAGGGGACGCCAGTGGTGCCCCCTCCCTCTCATGTCTTCCCTCACTCTCTATAAGAACTTTTAATAGCTCAGCAGATTTTGTTCCCCCTCTCGTCCGTTTCCCTGCATCATCCCTGTAGAGTACTGGGGCGCCCTGAACATTTCAGCATGGGAATATTGGAGCTGGAATACAGGAAATACAAAAATAGGCTCTTCTCAACTAATGCTTGAGAAATTGTAGATGCAAAACTCGTTGTGATTTTAAAATAATAACTTTGTTTGTTGAAAGTGTGGTTTTAGTTCACTCACTATGTAGAAAATATATTTATTTATTTTTTTGACATCCAGTTGGGCAAAAATATCTAAAGCCCAATTTCTACTGGTTGAAAACCCACAAACATGTGTCTTTTGTCTGCAATGGGAATTGATTCAATCTGTATTCAGTCTCTGGTCAAATGACTCTGCAGTAGACACAGATTTTTATCGGCTTTTGCTCCAATCAGCAGTGATGGAAACAACACACCCTGGTGGACGCGATAATTCTTTCTTCTTATTTATTTAGGAAGTCAGGACAGTGACACTGTACCTCTCTGGCACAAGGTTATAATGTGCATTGAACTTCTGGGCATTGTCGCATAAATAGCGATTAAGGTTTGTTTTATTGTACATTTTTTTACATCTTGGACAAAACACGCAACATTTGTTTTTTTCGTTTTGTGCAAGATGTGACACAAGCAAGACAGCCGCATTGGTGTCCGCCGTGTTTGTGAGGTTGAACATGACTCAGGCAAACTCCTCTCCTGGCAACGGTTTACCCGTGGTTAAAATAACTGCATAGACCCACTCATTTTGATGTAAATGAGGTATAAACAATCAAATTCTGTCCAATGCTATAATGTTTTTTTCAAATGTAACTAATCATCAATATATTTTTTTGCCTGACTAAATGCATCTTGAACGGCGTCTGCCAGGAACCCAGGAAACAACCCAGCTGCAAAACTACAAACATATGATTCACATTGACTCTGCAGGGATTTAATGTTTTGGCCACAACCTTATGTCACTGGGAGGAGCACTGTGCTAAATGGCTGATTTGCATAACTTTTCATCGGCTCTTTTCCAAAGCAATCATGACAGTTTTTTTTTTTTGGGGATGCTCTCTCAATGGAATGTGAGGCTTGGATGTTTATTGAGTCTATAACAACCGCTTTTTTGGAAGCAAAACAAAGTCTGCTGCAGGCACTCAGGCATATCAAATTTATTCTGAGCACAGCAGTGAAAAGGGACAGTCTATCAGCATCAGAATACTAATATCTCATATTCCGTTGAAAAAACAAAAAAAATGAAACAAAGGAAAAAGTGTCTTAAAGTAAAAGGGAAAAGTTTATGTAAAGCAAATGGGAATTGAGTAATTCATCTACACCCCAGGTCCTCTGCAGCTGTCTAATACATCTGCATATTTCCAATAAACATAACAGCGTAATAAATGTTATTTTCTCTGAAGTAAGTGCATCACAAGTGGAGGTGTCATCTAAAATGTATTTGTGATGTGCTTGATGAAGCCCGCTCATCTCTCTGTAATGACACCCCAGCCTCTCTCATGTGTTATGCATCACATCTTGTTACCATCTTCCTCTGAGCATGGCTGTCATCATGCGTCTTCTCAGGCCCCTCCGGAAGCATTGCATCAGCTATAGGGATACATGGTGAGGGGAAGGAGGAGGAGCGGGGAGGGGGGAGGGGGAGCGGCCTTATTAGATGCCTCTTCAACTTCTCAAACTCCAGAAGGTGTCATTCTTATCTATATTTGCCCCCCCTCCCCGCCAGACTGATTCATTACCGAGCAGAAGGGAGGCAGTGGAATCAGTAGGTGTGAGAGCACTTTTGCATGAGTCTGTTCTCACGATACATTATTGATGCTGTACTTTTTTTATATCAGAACATGTGCATCATACACCTGCATAATATATATATATATCAAGTTCATGGAGAGGATTATTGTTATGTTGTTTAACTATATTATATGAGAACATTTTGGCCTCTATTTGAACCTGCTGTGGAACGTGTAGGACGTACAAGTTTTTATTTCAGTGAAAACACAGATTTATTATTACCTCCACCAAGGAGGTTATGTTTTCCTCTGGGTGACTTTTCATAATGACACAAAACCTACTTAATGAGTTTCACGACACCTGTTACAAGCATGTGGTATGGGTCAGGGAAGAACACATTTAATTTTGGTTTGGATTCAGATCAGCAGTGGATCAGGGATTTTTAACATTGTAAGATTTGGCACTGTGGGCATTTTCACCACTTTCAGAAGGAATAAAAGTCTTTTGCAGACAAACGCATCAGAGTTTAAGATTTCTGTGTGAGTGACAATTCTTATGGGATCACAGTTCAAGAAACGGATACAAATAATATGGACTGGGTGAGCAAAGACCTGAATTCATGGATCTTGATGAAAAAATCAGGCACATTTAGGGGACTGATATATATGAGTGTGTACAATTTAGGATGGCTCGATTAACTTTGCTCTTTCAGGATTGTGGCAACAAAAAAAAATTAGACTGTCTATCTTGTACAACCTCAGGTCCACTTTATCGTGCTGTATTAAATCACAGCCTTATGCAAATCAGCTTGACCCAGGCTGTTCACTCTGGATCAAGCAAGGAAAATAAATAATCACTTATATATTATGCTTCTTTAGGAGTGCATGCATAATTGAAAAAAGACATTAGCATGGACTGAGGGATAAACTCAGATCCTGCAGAACAGAGGATAATACAAAGACAGCCTGTTGTTGTTAATTCTTCATGGGCACCTTGTTATGTTGTGTATCAATGCATGTGCACCGCCAAGACATAAAAGCACATAATAAAGAGTACTGAAAAGTTTATTCATTAATCTCATTCATTAATCACCAAGAAGAAGACGGACTCTATATGTAAAGACTGCTACAAACTAATGACTTTGCCTCTCTTTGTAACCTTCCTCTGACAGCTATACTATTGGGTTACAAGGAGAGTCACTCTAGTGCAGTCCCCACTGCCTCATTTGCATGGAATTAATGATGCATGCATATGCAAATGAGCATTTTAAACAATGTTGATTACTGCCTATGTATTCATAGGCCAACAGTCACACATGTCTGACATGCCACTTCTGCATGTAATTTGCACCACAGTAAAGGGCAACTGGTACCATCTCTCACGTAGCTTCATCATGGCTGCAGGCAGCGATGATAAGTGTGTCGCGACTGATGTTCATTTATTGGGCTGGGTCTCTTTTCTGAGGTGAGACCATATTTCTGACGACAAGAATTAGCTGCGCTGTGCAAGAAAACGCACCATTTTTGCATTCATGCCAAGGCTGCACATGAAGATCAGCAAGAATTGACAAGTTCCACATGCATGCAACATGTGTTCTCCAGGTATAATGTTAATACTGTACAAGTGTTCTCTGTCTACTGCACACACACACACAAAATACCCATTTCAATCTGCAATGATTTTCTCTCCTTCAAGACAGGATGAGTCAGGATGGAGTCTCGTTTCAGACCCCAGATGTTCACAACCCTCTGAGCCTGTGGATACATCATAGCCAGCTTTCATCCAGCTCCTGAGGCCCACTGAGGCCTGTGGAAGGCATCCAGACCATCCCTCTCATTTGGTTAAAGGCTGTTCAGTGGTACAGGCCAACAGTACTGAGAGCCTCTGCCTGTCAATCCCTCCTTATACCCCCTCCTCACTCCCACCTAAAGGTTGACCCTGTGCTTAGACCCTTAAACTGGTGCATTTCTAATATCTACATGTCGTGCTATGACTTACCACTGCCCTACGGCAACAGTCAAGTGTGGCGAATATCTTTAAAAAGCCACGAGAGATGGAAGTAACCATGTTACTATAAAGTAAATTGTGAAGATGTGGGCAATTCTAGATTCTAGATTTTTAAAATTCTAAATACAATAGCCAAGGCTGAAAATGGGTAATTGTTCTGACATGTAAATCTTCTGTGGCGTTTATTATCAGAGGGAATTTGCACTTTTGTAGTCTTATTTCCCCTTTACAATCAGGGTCACAACCCCTGCTTTTACAAGGTTCCAGTTCAACACGTATTATACTTTACAGTGTCAATATTTACGATCCGGCTGTAACCTACATTCACATTATATCTGCGCTTTGTCACAATTTGCATTTATGGACTGAAACTAAATGGCCTATTTTACCTCTATATGTTCTCGTAAGGATAACTCTAACGCCATGAGTACTTTTATAAAGCAGTGGAGCGCAAGGATTAGCATGCAACCCATTTCTTATGGGCTGATAAGAAAACACTATCAAATCAATATACTAATGTATTTTTTTTTCTATTTTTGATTTCATTTCTGCAGCCTAATACAAAATTGTAATGAATGATCAGGGGATGTTTACCCCATTTGGATTTTCTAGAACTTGGTGTCTGCATTGATTAATGTGTGTCTAACCTATGTTTTCATTATGAGAGGAGGAGGTGTGTAAGTCCACTTGTACATTTGTCTGTGTGAGTCTGTTTGGGGGCGGGATGGGGGGTTATATTTTGGGCTGGTATGATTGAAACCCCCCCCATGCTTCCATGTGGAGGTAATGAACCTGAAGACAGGCAGCGGCTAGCCTGAAATTTCATGCATTGAGAGAGGTTCGGGGCATACATAAGGCTGGCTTGGTCATTTGTTATCGTTAATCTTTACATTTATGGCTGCAAATATGTTATTAGGAGGTGTGTCCTGAGTATTTCACTTTGATTGGGCAGTGCTCTATGACATATTGATCAGTCGAGCTGGGGCAGGGACAGGCAGGGGGCCAAAGTGACCGAGACCTTGACTTTGGACATCTGCAAGACATGATCATGAATGTCTGGCTCATATTCAGCAGCCCTGGTAATTTCCCTTTGTAGGGGGAATCAAGGGCACGTAAAGCCCATCGCATTAAGGTCGACCACTTGCTGCCTGGGTGAGTAAGTGACAGCATACACGGAAACCAAGATGGGGTCCGGCAATGACCAGCGGCCTCCTTTGGATTACATTCCAGGAAATCCTATCCATCTTCATTCAAGCATTTCACTGCTCAGTGAAATCGTATGGTAGGGTGGACCAGATTCAGATTGGTTCTATGTTGTGTGTGTGTGTGTGTGTATGCATAAGACATACATAAGTCAATGTTACCCCAGACTCCTCCAGGCTGTCCTACGTTGGTAAGCTCTTAACATGCACGCTCACACCCCTCCACTAGCTGCTGAATTGAGACCTAATAAGTTGACATGATTCCCGTATTAATCATCCATGGAAATTTTTATAGGTGAGCGGCAATTTCGCAGGGCCCCGGGTCAAAGCCAGCCGCCCTTGCTTTATCCTGTTCGTGTCAGCTTCCATCCAGAAACGACAGGCCCTGGATCTCAATCAATTATACAGCAGTCTGAAGCTATAACAGCACTCGCTATTTACTAGCTCAAGCAGCAAATCCCATGATAAAACCAACAACGACCTATCACATGCAGAAAGAAAAATGCGAGAGTTAGTTTATTAATGAACCACGTCCCACTCGCCTGTTTATGCGGTGGCATTATCTGCACCATATCTGTCTTTGTAAGTCAGAAAACAATATGCCATTAGTCATATGAAAATTCAGGAATGGAACATTTCCAATTCATGAAAAAACGGTTCCATATACATACATATATACATGCACAAACAGATTTAGGGGCAGTGTTGTGGAACCCAATGATCAGTGTCTGATGAAGGTAACATTTCTCTCTGTCTGCACTTAGACTAATGCGAAGGGGAAAACCATTTGGCACACCACACTGGCTGACATTTGTGGAGATTTAGTGATTTGTGGAGAAAAGACAATTACAATAGAACGTGTGTGAATCAGCATTACTCTACAAGGTGATGTCATGCTTGTAGTCACTAAGCTGCTTCTCAGCTCACCCACAAAATGTGCTCGGCAATAGTGGGATGTATTTAATCCCAGTGCTGAAATGCCTCGTAATGTAGATACATCAGCTCTTTAAGTCTGTTCTCCTTGTTTCAGACCTCAGACGAGAGCTAATCCCTGTGGTCATAGTGATGATTCATGTTTGCTCATACATCTTGAGCTATTTATACCCACGTGCAAGGAATTGGGATACATTTGGATAAGATGAAAGCAAATATATGAAAGGCACATGGAGAGTGAGAGATTGGCCACTTTATCACCATATTGCATATTCACGTATTGCTTTGGATACGTTTCCCATCATACAGAAATGTTCTGCCTCTTGTTTACATTTAACACAGGCAAAACATCTATTCTTGGATATATTTGTAATCAATATTTGTTTTACCATATAGTAACTGAATAAAACTCACACCCCTTCAACTATTTAGTTTTAATTTATATTTTGAGTATCATATTTCACATATATAGATATAAGCACTCTACAGATGCGGGATTTTTAGCGTTGTTTGTTTGTTCTAGAACCAGATAGTTTATTGGATCTGCACCAAATTGCACACACTCCTTAATATCCCTAAACATACAGATACAACCGGATTACATATGTCAGATATCAAAAAAGTGATCTATTTTGCAATGTTACAGGAAGTGAAAAACCATTCTTAGATCCGCCCCCTGATCCAGATCCACACCAAAATCTAATGGGTCCATGGGTCATGCCCCACCCCTCCAGAAAATTTCATGGAAACTGCCTCAGTAGTTTTTCCCAAATCTAGCTAACAAACAAACACACAGGAAAACATAACCTCTGTGGTGAAGCTAATTATCATACAATAAACCACAGGACAGTAGGAACAACACAACTTCAGATGAGGTGGAAATACAGATTTGAGCATGTGATGGGCTGAGGGCTTTCTGGCCACAGTGTTTGCAAGTTGACAGCATAGTTAGCAGGTTTCAAATGAGGATTAAGCTAGGTGTTGACCCAGCCACCGGGGGACTGTAATCCCAGTCACAAGTACAAGCCATATTTTATGCTAATAACAGTTCATTTCATTAATTCACTATTAAATGTGCCGATGTGTATACATATATATAAATATATTATCATGCTAAAATGTCATCAAGATTAATGGAAAGACCAACAGACATTGCATTTATGGAAATTACAATATTACTCTTTGTAAACCGTGGTCCCCACTAATGGATTTTATGCACCTTTATGGCAGAAAGCCATGGCACCTAGAGAATAGAGATCAGGTAGAAATGTGTAGGTCATTATGCATCTGGACTCCCAACCTTCCTCTCTCCTTAGCCCAGTGCCCAGCTCCAGGCTGTAAATTAGAAGGACAAGTTGTGTGCGACGATCACTGTTTATTGCTCTGTTTAAATTCACCCTCCATTCGGAACGACACATTACGGGGTGTAGCTTTAAAAAAAAAAAAAAAAAGAAAAAAAAAAGGCAGGGCATTTAATATAAATGATCTGGCGTTGATTGTGATGGATATACTATGCAGAGACACCTTGCCTTCAAGGGCATTGAGGGATAAGCTATCATTTTCTTCCCCTTACGCATGAAGGGAAGAATGACTGAGGGTCCAATGTCATCACAGTGTCTACAATAACACACCACAACTCACAGAACCACACACAACGTGATAAAGAACAACAAACTGTTTGTGCATCTTACATGTTTTGTTCTGGATAGTTTGTGTGGTTTTAAGCGTGTCTTATAAGAATTTACACATAGTCTGGAGTATGCAAAGAAATAAAATCAAACAGGCTCCTGACCTTCTGTCCCACATTTCTGGTAAAACGTTTTATTCTTCGTGGTGTTTTACCTCTTTACACCTTTGCTGATTTTTCAATAAAGAGAGCCAAAGTGACCCAGCTTTATAAACCTGCGCTCAGCATAATAAGCCTATGTTACGATTAATGAGATACCCTGGGCATTATTTGTTATCTTATATATCTTATTGATTGCATTGTCTTTCATTTTTGCAGAAGTGTACTCTCTCTCTCTCTGTCTCCGCCAACTCTCTTTCCTCCCTCTGGCTGTCTGTTTTGCTCTCTCTCAGTCTCACTCGCTCCTTCTCTCCCCTGAGCCCACTGTTCTCGGTTATATAGAAGTTGTTGAAGGTTGAATAGTCATGGTATGGAATGTGCAAGCTTGTATAACTATGCTTCCATTACCTGCAGCGTGAGTGCTAATAAGTCATCTTAAGTCAATGACCTGTATATATCAAGCTTCTTAGAGTAGCGATCCAGGATCACTGGCCATGCAGGCCCCCTTAACCATCTTATTTATAACAGACTTCAAAGGCTCAACTGATTCTCGATCAGGCCTCCCACTTTGAGACGTCTGATAAAACCTACTGGCTGCAGGGGAACTAAGAGTCACACGCATGCACATGAATATACATGCACACTTCTACACGCACATGTTCCACACAAACACTGCCTTTAGTGTTGATTGACCCTGTCTCAGTTCCAGGACATGAGAGTGATGCCTGCAGGAAGCTGGACAGCCACATTTTGTTTGATCACATCCAGCGGCGCGGTTACTGGCGCTCCAAATGCCGCTCATTTATTGAGGGCAGCTCGGCTGCTTAATGGAGGCAGAGAGGATTGGAAGTGACACAGCATAAACAGGAACTGTCAAACAATTAAACAGTGTAAACAGCACAGATGAGCCACTGATGAATCTGGCTGTCAGAAGCCATTTAGTGAGGCGAAGCCAAGTTGCCTGAATGGTAGTTCTATCTGCCCACCCGTCTATCTCCATTCACAAATGAGCTGGTACAGTACCAGCACCCTGAAATTTGGTACTGCTACTTAATGATAGATTGTTTACTTTACTCCCACTGATCAGATTTGCGATGATATTGCATCCACAATATTGCAGTGAGCAGCAAGTACAACCACTTTCAAATGCGATAAAGTCTCAAAGGTTTCTTGACATTTTCTGGAGGGGCTATATATTAGAACGAAAATGTCCACAAAATGTAAGAGGGAACCCGTACAGCAGAAACATTTCCAGAAAATCCAAGAGTGGGCGTGTCAATGACATCTCTAATACATACATGATAGACACAAAACTGTAAAAATACAAATATCTCCGAATGAAGAAGAGGTGCCAAACACTTAGAAGAGGCCGAAGAAGATGTCAGCTAGGAAAGAATGAGATTCTAGAACTATTGGTCATAAGGGTAGACGCCGGTGCTGATGTGTTGTTAAAAAAAAGCTTTGGAAATGACAAAACCAAATTTCGGAACACTTTTATGTCTGAACACAGCTCTGGTGTGACTTGAACAAGCTAATGATGAACTTATGTCCACCTCGGTTTCACTCATTATTTTCTGTTCCACCAAAATGTGTTTGATTCAACATGAATCAGTACCAACATAATTCGGTAGTTACCATTAAAAGAATGCAGTTTGATACCCATCCTAAATGCAAAAGACTGAAATGTCAATGACCTTTTTATAACTATAAAGCATGTTTTACGACTTACTAATTAATCTGCAGGACTACAGCTTACAGTTTTGTGTACTTGCTCAGATTCTGCCTTCTGAATAATTTGTGATCTTCTAGGCTGGGAGAGCCTGGGAATTTCAGGAATGTGCAATGTGAGCACTATTACTAAGGCTTTTAACCTTGACATCATTACAGCAAGTGGAGAAGAATCACACTAAACAGAAAATAGACTTCTCATTAATAGACAACTTACATACAGGGGGGCAGGCGTGAACAAGTAGTTCTTGAAATGCAACTGAGAGAAGTAAGACGCAGGAGAGAAAGTGTTGTTGATAACAGAGCAATCCCAATGAAGCAATGAATATTAATGCAGAGATGCATTGTTTCTTTGTAAGAGCCTGAATCACTGTTGTATGTTTGTGATAAATGAGCTCTCCTTCTCATTGTGTCAGGCTCCCTTGACCGACAAATAGCGGGCTAATGACAATAGCTAAAACATATGGTAATGGCCCTTCACAATACGCTGCTATCAATGACACCTGGAACCTGCAGGGTAACTATTCATGTGGACTATACAGTCATCGTCATACTTTGTCAATTGTTTAGGATGACTGAGTATCTGATTAACATTATGTTTGCTGCTGGATTATTCTCTCCAACCTATTGTGTCCCATGGAATTAGAACACGTTCTTCAAAGATTTCAATGTGCAACAACTGGTGGAAGTTGGACATTTTGCATTATCTCTGGCTATTTACAACAATTTAGTTAGTTACCGACTAACACCCATTAACATTTGGCTTTTGTCTGCAATGGGAATGGAAAATCGACATTCACTCGTGGGTCAAATGACTGCAGTAAACAAGTGCTTTTATTGGCTGCTGTTCCAATCGGCAGGGATGCAAATGTGGACGTGTTCATTTCTTAATGCTTGATGCTGATCCGTTCACGGCACAATGTTAAAATGCCCATCGAACATAAATAACCATTTGTTTTTAAACCTTGAGAACACCGGGCAACAGATATTTTTCAGATGCGGAAACTTCTACTTCAATTTCACTAGCTTTATTGTAGGAACCACCATGCAACATTACAACGTGAGTGATAGCTAAGACCTCTCCTAGCTATATACACTCTACCCACCGCTCTACCAAATTCCCACCATACAACATAGTGCAGGACCCCTGTACTGGCCCTGGACTGAAATAACATACAGTCACTTCATGACACTCTTCTACAAGTAACCAGAAAGGAGTCAATTGCCTGTGTTTATAAAACCTGCACAAACCCAAAAGAGGTTTTAAACATCATATTGTTATGACCATGGACTCTACTATGTCGATCTTAGAAAACCACTGCGTTCATATTGCGTAACGATCACCAGAAAACCACATATTAAATGTTCTGATGTGCACCTGGGTTCGATGTGATAGGACATTTCCTCTTGTCGATTATGATGCTACAGCATATCTCGTAAACCATGGGATTAACTTTCTAATCTTCACTTTAATTCTACTTCAAACATCCGAAAATAGAGTCACACATGTACAAATGCATGCAACACCTCCCAAAACTCTCATCTACACTCCATGTCCCAGTAGGCAGTGACCAGAATCCCGAATCCCCTCTTAGCTGTGTGTGAAATGTAGAATAGCTCTCCTCTCCCCTGTGCTAATCCAGGCCCATCCATCCCCACAGCATTGGCCTGTGACAGATACAGAGTACGGGGAGCGCTGCTAATCTCAGAGCCCCTGTAGCCCGGGGGTCAGTGGGGAGCTCCTCTGCCTAAGCAGGGCCATCCTGGGAGGCCAAGCCTGCAGATAGCTAGGGCCTCAGCCCTCAGTGCAAAAGCCCTGCCTGTCGGATTAACACACCTAGAGGGACATGGTGTTTCTGATGGGCCGCAGGCTCACAGGATCACGGGATCACAGGCTCACAACACACGGGACTCTCTACAGTTATTACAGAAAGGAGCTGGAGTCGCGTGCTATCTCGCTGCTAGCATCCAATGGCACAGTTCGCACAAAGATAAAGACAAACGACAAGAGTGAAAACAACTCAGCCATGACAGTGAGTCGCAGTCACAAAGATAAAATGAGTATGTTATGTTTACATGTTGAACTTGTAAGTGTGAATTTACCTCAAGGGTGAATATGTAGAATAGTAGAGGAGAACTCAAATTGTACATTAGCAGAGAGAAACATGTCCCTGCCCTGAAGGATGCAGCAGTGCACTTACATGATGATGGAGAACTAATTCAATAATTAATGGTGATAACCATCATCAGCAGCCCAAATCGATTCTTATCTTTGCCTGTGTTGAGCAATGCTACATTTTTAATGTTCTTGTCATTTTGATTAAGATCATGTCATTGCCTTTGTCCTCACTTATAATGTGAGAGCTCTGAGAGATTCTTTCTCACATGGTTAATTAGGCTTATCCTACACATAACATCCTTTACTCCAAGCCATCATACACACTCTTGCCCTACAGAATATATCTATTTTATATATTATATATGTGTGTGTGTGTGTGTGTGTGTGTGTGTGTGTGTGTGTGTGTGTACTTGTACATATATCTTTGTCAGGACCATTTTGAGCCTAGACCTTACAGAGAAAATTTTGGTCAGTCCTCACTTTCTGACCCACTTTCAATGTGCAGTTTGAAGACTTTATTTTAGGGTTAGAGTTGCATTTAGATTTGGTTAAAGTTAGGATCAGGGTTAGTTGAGATGGTTAAGGTTAGGGTACTTAAGCATGTTGTGATACTACATCATACTACAAGCTTCTTGGGACTATATTTAAAAGATATATATGTATTTGATTATAATTTCACTTATATGGATTTAAATATATCAACTAAATGACTTAGTAATGCGGTGGGAATATAGGCTACATGCCGCATGTTACAAAAAGTCTAGCTGCTTCCTTTTTACTTTCTTATTCGACAGATGAATATTTGATGACGCATGTTTAAAATGTGATATGTGACTCATTTTGAACTCTGACTCATCCATCCGCTCCATGGCATCGGTGACAGTCTGCCTTTGCATCCTGTGTCTATGATCTTCATTGCAAAGGGTTTATTTCATTCATGTAGCAACAATGGATCGTTGGCTGCATGTTGCTAACAGGATACAATTGTGCTGACATGAGGATGCAATGGAGGACAAATGTGCAATGCTGGAATTTACAATAGAAACTGTGTGAGCCCAGTTTGAGCAGACTACCAAGTATGTGTCAACAGTGCGGGGTTGCTGCACACAATCTATCGCAGAACTTCCGTGCATTACCTCTCCACTGCAGCCATGCTTCAGTTTGTAAACCAATATTCATAAACCAGTCAGTCACTAAAAATCAATTAACCAGAGGAGGCATTAATCCCATTTTGTTGACCATTAAGATTAAGTTGCAGGTGATCATTCTGAAGGTTAGTGTTGTGTTTAGTCGCCTAATTCCTGCTTTAAATCAAGCAGTAACATTTTGCCCACTAACCCGCACACAGACACCCACTCCTGCACACTTACACACCAGCACCTGAGCAGGCAGCACAGCAGCATCAGCATCCTGTGCTAGATACACACCAAATGACTGGAACCCTAAGGGCTCAGGCAGCCATGATGAGGAGGGATTAGGAGTGGTGGGTTGTCAGCAGGATGCATTTGTGAGCGTGTCTGTGTGTACGTCCGCGAGTCTGTGTGTCAGTGTGATGGAGAGAGTGAGAGAGAAATCTTGCTGTTTTTGGTATCACATGCCTGCTGAATCCTGTCGGTGGCTTTTAAAGGCCTAAAAATGTCCTTGCACTTGAAATCTGAAACCCTGAAATCTTCTCTGGAATTGATGAGGTATTAAAAAAGGCTGTTCAGGTAAAAATCGGGTCTGGGTCTCAAATAGTTTGGTAAATGTCAGAGAATGAAGCAATTTCATGTCACAATCTCGGCAAAGAGCGGTAAGCGATATTTCCATTCGCATACGCGGCCTGTGGGATACTCACAGCATTAGAACGCTATCCATATTCAAATATCAGTTTCTCTACAACCAACCAAGCCAAATGATAGAATGTCAGCTACACAGAATGCAATTCTGTGCCACAGTTGTAACCCTGTTTCATATTCATAAACTCTCCATATAACATTCTCCCACTCTCACTTGTGTGAAACCCTGCGTCCACACAGCACTCCTGTTTAGAGTGCCTTCTCATCCAAGCTCTAATTCAAAGCCTAAAATTATGGCTGAGTTAAATGTTCTGTTCCTAATGCACTGAAATAATGCTACATTACAGATGGCTGGTTTTACTTGTGTGAATAAATTTGTGAGCTTAATGGTTTGTAAAACATGTTTTCTCCGCGTAGTTTACAAACACGGACGGCTGCTGGAATCTGTGTTATTCCATGAAATACAATTATCATTCATTTAAGCGATACATAATAATCAAGAGAAGAACAGAAAAAAGACACTTTCCCGCAGTGAGTTGGGAAAACAATTCCATAAACTGTTATGACTTGATTTTTGCGCTGATCAAAAATCACTGAAGCATTTTTTGTGTCTTTTTTTGGTAAGGATGTGGCTCACAACCAACAACGAGCTGCAGCCGTCCGGATTGTACCTAACCCATAAACAATGAAGTAGTTTCCAAATGATGCTATAAATAAATACATTTTCTCCATTTAGGATAATGACAGTAAATGTGCAGCATATCTGATCACTCTGTCTGAAAATTATATTTAATCCTAACAGATGGTAAAACACTGCCCACAATTAGGCAGCACATGGCCAAGATCTGTCCATTTCTGGAAAGTAAAGCTGACATATTTTCCAGTTATCTGCCAGTATCTGACATTAATCTGGCAATAGAAAAAGGCATTTGGCACGGCCTCCGGTCCCCGTTGTGGTGTGTGCTTCCTGTCTGCCTTCGCGGACGACACTCTATCTGGGACAATATCTTTTAAGCTTATATGCTGGAATGAAAACTGATTTTTGATGTGGATGTGAAGACAACCTGTTGCCCTGATCATTTTCCAAACCCAGCTGAAGAACAGTGGAAAGAAAAGGGCGACACAAGCAGGCTGCTTACTACTCGACTTTTGGTTTGAACTAAGCACATTCATAAGCCCCATATTGGAATTGTCAATTATTTACATAAAGAATGATACGAGGATCATCTGTCAATTCATCAGCATTACAATTTCTGACATGCTAAATGTGCAGTGTTGCTGACAGTGACAGTTCAGAACATGGGGGGGGCGGAGGGTGAGCTGACTTGATCAAGATTGAGCGCAGCAATAATCAAACACCATTCGACGCAACACCTGCTAACACTGCAGAGATCTCAATTGTTGCCCCCCCCCACACACACACACATACGAGGAAAGACTCGGCAGAGCAGGGGCGGCGTGGTGTTACGGAGTGTGAGGCTATGGCCCCCCCACTGCCACCACCAACCTCTCCAGTTGTTCCCTGACACAGCACACAAAACAGGGAAAGGGGGGGTGGGGTGGGGTGGGGGTTGGGGCGTTAAGGCAAGGAGCCTTTTATATTTAGTTAATGATTGAACAAACAATCCTCGCCTCAGAGCTGTGCCCTCCGGTGGGTGTGGCCACCCTGAGGCCACGGAGCCGCTCTCTAATAAGCATCCCCTCACACAAACAAAAAAGGCCCAATATTTGCTCAGCAACTGGAGGAGGAGACGGAAGAGCCGTTAGGGAGCAGGATATTGGTTGGCTATGACAGCGCACATGAAGACAGAGCAAGATTGGAGGAGGGTTTTTTTTTGGGGGGGGGGTTGAGGGATGGATGGAGTGACAGTGGAGGGGTGGCGTGGTGCACTGAAGGAGGAGGAAGGGGATGAAGTAGTGGTGAGTGCTGATGGTTGGTAGGGGGCCTTTTCTGCCACATATAGCACTACGAGGAACAGATGGGGC
Organism: Paralichthys olivaceus; assembly: GCF_024713975.1. Lineage (NCBI taxonomy): Eukaryota > Metazoa > Chordata > Actinopteri > Pleuronectiformes > Paralichthyidae > Paralichthys > Paralichthys olivaceus. The sequence goes on along the minus strand of NC_091104.1, from coordinate 13,425,562 downwards.
CTGATAAATCCTGAAAGGGAGGCATTACCTGCCCAAGTCACCAAGCAGCCACAATTATCACAGGGCTCTGGGTTCATTGTCAATTAGAGTGGCAGTTAAAGCCAGGCAGCAGCTGTGGCAGATGGCTGGGATCCAGAGAGGCTGGGGGAGCCGGGACAGAGGCCAGCCCCCAGGCTCCCTCCATCTCCCCTCCTACTTCTCTCTCTATGTCTGCTTTAGAGCAGGATCTACTCTCTTATTTCATGTGTGTGTGTGTGTGTGTGTAAGACAGCTAGAAAACAAGGCAGTGTGTAGCGAGGGCCACTCATTAGAGAGATTTCAAGAAAAACAAGTGTTGTTTCACACGAGAGTTGTTTTTTCTTGTGGAAAATCTCATGTCTACAGAACAGCACATTTTATGATGTAGTCAGCAAATAGCACATTCATTATCTGACAGAGCAATTAACATTTTCCATCTTTTTTTTATTGCGGTAATAGCGAATGTCTCAGCTGACATTCATGACCACAATAAGTAATTTATGGAGGTGACATCATGATCAATAGCATAGACGCTTTGTCCTGATAGAAACAACATTAGAAGAGTGTACAGGCTTTTTCAACTGCAGCACTAATTCACTTCATACAGTCATATGGTAACAGTTGCTATTTGATGCAAGTGTTGAGCTCTTTCATTGCCAGGATTCCTCACACACAGTGTTGGAGAATGCACAAAATCTAAATGTGCCTTAGTGGATTTGATTATGATTTTGAATCCCTTTATGAAAGCAAGAGATTCTCTTTGGGCACGAGTTTAGGCTCCAGTTCTTTTTTTTTCTTTTAGCCGTTTCTGTGGTAGTGTGCCAACAGTGGGCCTGCCATCTTGGTGAAGTATATGGGCGACTGAAGGGCAGCCTTTTGCTGAGTTCGTCCCTGTGATCCTCCAAGCAGCCCCCCCCCCCCCCTTTGCCTCCTAGCCCGAGCCAGGGCTCACCAGCAGGCTTCACTTTCAGCAAGTACCACCATTCATCACCAAGCAGGGGTGCTGGAGGGGAGGGAGGACGGCAGGGGGCCAGTAACGGGGCAGTGCGTGCCCCTCAACCCCCTCCTCTTTTCTTCTCCACAGGCTGCTGAGAATATAGGCCTCTGCCACAGACAGCAGCCACACTCCTCTCTTACACCCTTTACAATGGAGCTCCAAATTTATTCAGGGGAGGAGAGACCTGCTCCCTCCTATTGCTCCTTCACCCTTGTCTCTTGCCCCCTCCTACCCGGCTCCTTTTTTCTCTCTCTGTCGCCCTCTTCCCTCGACTCTCCTCCCTCATCCCTTTCCCCCCTCCTGCCTTTCTGGTCTCTCTCACCCCTTCCTCCCCACTGGGGCATCATTCCTCCTACTTTGTTCCGCCAGTCCCGCGCCCAGTGTCTGGGCTGTCCTGATAGCAGAGAAGAAGTAGCAGCCTATCCATCTGCCTGCCCCGGGCCTGCCAATGAAGAAAGAGGAGCAGAGGTCCTCATTCATAACAATAGCCATTAAGAATGCTAACAGCGCTGCTGCTGCGAAGGCTGGGGAGCGAGAGAGGTTGCAGGGGACCGGGACAGGGGGCTGCAAGGCCTGGGACTGCAGGGGCCAGAGAGTGAAGTGAGATCAGGGGCCCGGGAGGGCCTGTCACCAGGCAGAGTTGGAGATTGCAGAGATCCGATAGGTTTACGGGACAGACAGCGCATGTTGTTAGGGCGTTAAGCAAGCCCTCTGAGTCTCCCAGGCCTGTAAAGAAATATTGATTTCTCTTTTTTTGCCTGTGGTCAGACAGCATGTGAAGTCCTGTCCATGTGAAGCTAGCTGCTCTCTCATATTGCCTTGTGGCTTCACGCATGTTATTTAGGAGTCTGCAGTTCAGCAGTGGTTATTTCAGATGTTGTAGAGCGTTTGGGGAAAAAAAAAAGATTCTTAAAAACAATAGAAACACAAGTGAATTTTAACTTCAGAAAATATACACAAGTGGAAAGCAGATGCAGCACATCAGCACAAACACAGTACAACGTGGGCTCACTTTTTGACTCACTGTCACACAATAGCTGTAATGATGCCCAAGTAGGCCAAATTTACCTCTGGTACTTCCCTTGCTTCCCTCCTGAGTTTTGACACATTTTCCCGTTTATCAGGAATGCCTATCTGTCTCCGGTAACAACAAAAGGCACCTCATCTAAAGAGCAACACTGCATGGAGCCTCCTGTGAAATGGTTACAGTAGGACCTCCCTCACCGCGCCTCACATCCCTCCAATCAAACTGTCAAAAAAGCACAGTCCTTTGTGTTGGAGTGTTTTAATTAGATTTGGATGGATTTCAAATCTGCTCTTGTTTCCTGGAATGATTCTGAGTGAAAGAAGAAACCTGACAATAAGATTAAGACTAATCTAGCCTTTAGTTACAGCTACCAAAATCTGTCCATCTGCCCAACATTCAAACTCAGTGGATATTAAAATGTGCATATGATCTGTTTGTATTTCTTAAGCAAATAATTAATTCCCCATCTTGAAAATCTTTATATATGTGGGATTTGGGAGGATAGTACATTTATGTGATTTGCATTTCTTTACAGTCTTCTACTCCACCACTTGTGTGCAGCTAGACTGACCTAACTTGATTAATTGGCTGTGTAACATTCCCCTATTCCTCTTACATGTAGTGTGGTACAAGTATGCACTTGATCCTCTCAGCGCGCTTTCATCAATAGAATTGAATTTGTCCACAAGGCAGTGAAACACACTGTACGCTGTCGATGATTCTGATCGATATGATCCGGTTATGGCAACTTATTCTATGTTGGACATCGATACCACAAATCATCAACATTTCTGTCCTCTTCAGCTCCCAATATGGACCCGAGCAATCAGTTGATAAGACTGTTAGCAGACACACAATTGCATCAGTGAAGCCCCTTTTCCAATGGTCAAAAGACCCACTAACATCTGGCTTTTGCTGTAGAAATGGATACAATCGGCATTTACTCCCGGATAAATGACGCTGCAGTGGACTCCGGCTCTGATCGGTAGTGATAGAAATGTGACACCTGTGTGAACGCACTAATTTCTCCTTATAAAGGCAGTCTAGACACTGACTTTACAGGTGTTGGCAAGTAAACAGCCGTGAATGTGTACTTATGTATCATTCTACATCTCGGCAACAACATGCAACAGCGAACTCTTCTTTGTATCTTGCAGGATGCAACACTGGCAAGACAGCAAGGTTAGAGAGCTTCTCGGTTTCTGGCACGATTGTGATGTTGAACATGACTCATCTGGGGAGAAAAAAACAGGCAAACTCCTCTGCTGGCAATAGGAAAGGAATCGATTGCCTTTTCTTAGCGGTTTGTAGACGCCCCCTTTGGCAGCTATAACAACTTCAGCAAGTTTTCTTGGATAAGTCTCCAGAAGCCTGGATTTTGGCAGTTAATCCCATTGGTAGATTTTCTCAAGCTCGGTTAGACTAGATGGGGGGCCATCTGTAAACTACAACCTTCAGGTACATTCTGTGGGGGTTTATATCCGGCCTTTGGCTCTGCAACTCAAGGACCTTCAGTCACCTGTCCTGAAGCTGCTCTACCTTTGTCTTGGCTGCATGCCTCCGGTCATTTTCTGATCTGATCTTATCTTGATCACCCCTTTGTTACTCAGCTTCGCCGGATGGTCAACCCTAGCGAGAGGACTGGTGGTCCTAAATTTCTTTCATTTCAGAATTATTGAGACCACTGTGCTTCTGGGAACACTCAGAGCACTCGATGGTTTTATACTCTTCTCCTGATCTATGCCTTGACACAGTTTTATGGTGGAGGTCTACAGAGAGCTCCGTGGACTTCATGGCTTGGTTTTTACTGACATGCAGTGTAAAATGTGGGACCATATATAGGCTGTCACAGGTGTAACTGTCCAATCGGTTCAGTTTGCTCCCATCAAGTTCGATACACATCTCAAGGATAAATAGATGAAATCATGTTTTGGATTCGAAAAGCCAAGGGTCTGAAAACAAGGGTGTTTTAAATTGAGAGATTTCAGTTTGGGGCTTTTAATAACTTTGCAAACATTTCTAAAAAACATGCTTTCACTTGGTCATTATAAGTAAAGTGTAGATTGTTCAAAATGGCAGTTGTATTGATTTACGATCAAATCTACATCATAGTAATACAGTGGCTCTCAAACTTTTTTAGGAAACCCCCTCCAGATGAGAAGATGAAAAGAGGACGAAAAAGTTAACACCACCCTCAACCTCCATTTTTCTATCAACCATTAACACTGACAGTGGAAGACACTGAAAAAAAGTTTTCCTCAAATAAATGTCATTTTCCCAACATAAATCATATTCATATCAATTCAACGTAGTTCCACTCCATATTTTTCTCAGGTCATCCATGCCCCTGCAGTGGCTCTCTGCACCCCCAGGGGGACCCACCCCCCATTTTGACAACCACTAAACTTAAGTATGCAAGCACAGTACTTTCTGAAGCCACTCTGCAAATAAAAGTATGGCTGGCTCCCAAGATGTTTTCCTCTGTGTGATTTAACAGTTTTTAGCAGCAAACACAGTCGGCAAACAAGTTGATTGCTCATAGGGAAATTGCCTGGAAACCTGATGAAGTCTATATGCACAGTTTGCTGACAAAATTGTCAATGAGTTAATGATCATGAAGAATTGGCAGAGCGTGCAGCTTTTCAATCCATCTCTAATGCTTTCATTTCTATTGGCAGGCGCTGAGCTCGCCTCCCTCAGTGACAACAAAGAACTCGTACCAACACAAACCTGTCTGTGAATCAGAGACACTGAAAGTAAACCAGTTTACTTGCTGCACATTTCAATCTGCCTCCAACACCATAATGATGAAAGTTTAGGTTCGGGGATTTTCTGTGAATTCCAATTTATAACCTCAAGTAAAATCTTTATTATGCTCTGCGACTGTGGCCATTTTATCATCTGTTTTTTGTCACCTTGTCAACTAATTGTCTCTGAAACTCTTGATTTCACCTTTTACAAAGAAGACGATAAAAAGATTTTAAAAAATATACGGCAAGTCTGGTTTGAGTAAGAAATGAATAGAGTTAGATACTTAAATGTACCAAAACACAGCACATGTGAATAGGAGGTTATTCCCCCTTGCTCCTTGTGTGTGTGTGTGTGTGTGTGTGTGTGTGTGTGTGTGTGTGTGTGTTTCTGTAGCTGGGTGTGGCGACCTGAGCTCTCTCTCACCAGCTCACCTGCACATCTGATGTTCATCATAATCCACCCACAACATTTTATAAACCTGAGCTCATCTCTTCACTCTTTGCCAGATTGTAAATCCAGTAAATCTTAAGCCCATAGACTGCATTATAAAGATGGATGACAAGTGATTGTGGTGTCGTGATAATCAAGGTCCTGGCTTGACCAATGGTGAGCAAGTCTCAGCTGTCAATCATTATGTTTCATCCTGTTTCAATAGCATCAAATAACTAATTAAAAACAAAATTGCCAGGAAAAGAACAGCCACCAGGGGGCGATCAACATCTCACTTCAGTTTTGGGGAGCTGTCATGGCGTCCATCTACAAAGGTTTGCAATACTTAAGCCGTTTTCAGACATGAACTCTGGGTAAAATCCAGAGAATTAGCTAAGGACTTTACTCCCAGTTTCACACGTGCACAACACAGCGGGAGGTTCTCTCCACACGACAGCACTAAATCCTCTGCGTTATTCAGGCAAGAGGTGGAGCAGCCGGGTGCAGCAGACAGAGACAGGAAGCAGCGTATTATCTCCGCTGCAGAGATCACGTGATCATGTTTACAGCACCCTGACACAGTCGTCGGCTTTTATCATCTCATACTCTCTCGACATCTTCGTCAGCGTCTTCTTTGTGTGTGTCAATGATTTTTCACCATCTGTGATTTTTTTTGCATTCGTCGTGTGTTAGCAGACTAATCAACCCCTGCACGCCCTCACAATGAATCCAGCAGGGGACCCCGGCTGTGTTCACACATCAACCTCTTCTGGTTTTCTACGGACTTTATATCAGGGGGTCAGGCGGAAAAAGTCTGCAGAAACTGAAAGCAGGTTTACTGACAGAATTTCACAACTCTGGAAAATAACCTCAGCATTTATTTTACTTTAATCATAACGACCACAAGGTATTCAGCAGAAAGTATGATGTTTACTTCATAAAACAATCCAACAGGAATGTGTAAATCATGTATTTGAGCGGGAGGTGATGCAAAAACTACATAGTTCCACTTTTTTAGTGGACAACTGCGTTGTTTTCCCAGTTGCTTATGAAATTACTGATCTAGTTGTTTAAGATAGTTACGCGAAACCAGAGAGAAATATTTGAATCCCTGTAAAGCTTTTTGTTTGTTTACCTGGACACAGTCTGATCGATTTCTGTCCCTTTTCCATAAAAATGAAAGAACCATTGGTCCCTGTCTCCGGGGCTCGTGTGCTGTTTACAATTTGAATTGTGTCTGGCTGAATCTAAAGCAAATGGTGAAACCGATATGAGCAGTTAATTTCTCAACTCATGTATCTTATTAATCTCTACTGTCAACTATCTAATATACTCTGTGGCTGAACCCACAATGTTAAATGTTAACTTTTTGGGCTAAAAAAAAGATATCAGCTCTTTTCCAAAATTTCCTCCCTGTTTGTCTTCTAAATGTTTATGAATTCATCCCTTGACACTTTCTGTCTTTAATACACATCATCTTGTTAAAGTGTATATAATAAACAGATCCAAGCAGTTTGTTTATATTGCCACAAAAGCATCCTGAAGTAAATGTAAGTTTAGTTTAAATCTGTTTGATGCTGTGAGTCGTTAAGCATTTGTTTTGTATGATGCGTAATACTCTGGTGTCTGCTTTGTTAACACAGTCGACTGTTTATCCAGAACCCAGCCTCCTCAAAGGTAAATTGCGAGGTTCATTATTCAAATGCTTAGAAGCAAATTATTTTCTTATTTGCAGAAGCTGAAAGAGGTGGGGTTTTTTTTTCCTGGCCGAAACTGCCAATAGAACCTAATTCAGATCCCTGAGGTTTACAAGAGCTTGGATTTTCAATCAGAAGTAGAACAATGTTTTTTAGAATGAGCTACAGCTTGAAGCCCCCCTCCCCAGAATCTCTCCTATCAGTGCAGACCCAGGATAATCTACACAGACATTCTGGCTCCAAACAGAAAAAAAGAGTGTTGGCAGGAGAAATGTTATTGCTTTTAGATTATTATGGCAGCTGATATTTCTGGAACATCAAGGTCTTTAAGGGAAAATCAATATCTCCCCAAATCCTTCTCGCTTGCCTGCTTCCTTACACCCACCAACCATGACCCCTTCCCCTTGTGTCAAACCCTTCTCATACAGACAAACTTGCTAATGCTAATCAAAGCCGCCAACATGCGCACACAAATACAACACGTATGGATTTTCTTATACTCATTAATGGTTCTGTACATGCAGTGAATACATTTTGGAATATAGCAACTTATACAAGGGTCTGCCGTTACTTCCTGAGGCTGAAAACTATGGGGGACAGAGTGTTCGCCATCAGGGCCCGAGGCTCTGGAATGAACTGCTGAGGAAATAAAGCCGTCAAAAACACTGACTTCTTTTGTATCTCAGCTAAAAACTCACTTTCTTCACAGGGCATATTCCTCAGTTTACTTGGGGTGCCTCTCTATTATTATATATGTATTATTTATTATAACTACCATTATTATTAATGTACATCCTCCTGTATTTTAACCATTCGTTTTCTTGTTGTGCACTACTGTGTACTCTGTGTTGAAAAGAGCTCAACAAAGAAATGTATTGTTATCAAAATAATTGAAAAATAATGACACACAAAATGAATAAACACAAACTTCCCCTGCAGCAGTGCTTCAAATTTATAGACCAGTTTATGCTACTTCTTTCTGTCAACCCCAATAATTTGGCTCTAAGCCAGTGTCTTTGGTCAGAGGGTGACTTTTTTCTGTTGGTATCAAAGCAGCAGGGTTGACCCTTTCACTCAGCGCATGAATCCAGAGGACGTATGCACAGATATGGTCCAAATTGGTCTTGAATCCCTGCCTGTTTGTCCTTCCACTCCGTGCCCTCTTATAGCGTGTTCATCTTCCCAGCATGCATAATTTCATTTATTGTCACATTTTAAAATGAGACGCAAAACAAAAACAGTGACCCCGCTCAGAAAAAGGTGAAACATACCTCACGATACCCGTTTTAAGATGCAGGAGTCCCACTCTGTTTTTGTCATGTTTGGCCCCTGACCTCCCAAAAAAAAACGTTTTTTGCAGAGTCTTAAACACAAGAGAAAAAACTGCCTCCAATACATTTTTACAATATGTGAAAATGAGAATGTCTGTCTTTTTTTCCCCTGAACCAACCCCTGTATTGGATTTTGTGCAGCGGCTGACATCACTCAATAACTTTAAGCTCTTGATACATGTCATAAAGCATGAACTCTGTCTGCTGATAATGAAGCAGGTGACTGCTGTATGGCTCCAGAATGGTCTCAAATGCACAGTTTAATGACCGTGTGTGTGAGAGAGTGTGTGTGTTTGTGTATGTGCGAGTGCGTTCCTGTACTTATCTCTTTGTGAGGACCATGTTAAGCACAGACTCTACAAAGTGAGGACATTTTGACTGGTCCTCACTTTTTCAATGAGGTTTAAGACTTGGTTTTAGGATTAGGGTTAGATTTAGGTCTAGGCTATGGTTAGGTATTCAGTTTGGAATGTTAAGGTTAGGGTAAAAGGCTAGGGAATGTATTATGTCAATGACTGTCCTTACTAAGATAGAAGTACAAACAAGTGTGTGTGTGTGTGTGTGTGTGTGTGTGTGTGTGCCATCCTTGTGTGGTTCTTTCGCAAGGCTCCTGTCAGGTCCGTAATTGACAGTCTAAGTGGGGCAGCCGAGAGGCCAGGCCCTGTTAATTTATTTTCTCAGACTCTCCATCCATATTTATGAGCCCCTGCTGTTTTGTCTATCACCGCCGATCAAACTTACTGTGTAATTGTACTCGCCAAAGCAAGAGACCCACGTGTGAGTGGTCACTCGGCCCGCAACATTCACATTAGTCTTTATTATTTCATTATTTCATATACCGCGGGCCGGGAGGGAGAGGCAGGGAGGAATGGAGGGAGACAGAGAAAGATGCCAGTGGCAACCATGATTAGAGATCAGGAATAGAATAAGCTGCCAGAATCAGGTCATTATGCCAGCACCCTCTGATCTGGCTCAAACTAATTGCGGTGGCTCCTGTGGGTGTGGGTCCCACCTCATTTTAGCCCTAATAGCCACGTCTATCATGGCGTGGCACAAACTCATTTATCACAAACCATCATTAACACAACCATATTCTAAACACAATAAACTCTGAGCTTAGGGAAAACACACGTGAGTAATAATCAGTGCTATGCATCATCTAGCTGTGATGTGAAGTCACCTGCTACGCTTTAATTCCGATGACGTGTTGAATTGCATTATATTTTCCTCTGCAGGGATAATTCACCGCCCTGTGAAGACTACGAGCAACGTGCGAGGCATGTTGGTGTTTACCTCCGGTCGTCGCCCCTTTAATGAATTTAATTTGTTTACAAACTAACCACAAGGAAATATTTGCCGGAGAGACCTTGATGTTTGTGGTGTTAGATGGGGGTAAACCTGTATCGTCAGGGGTAATAGTGTAATTATGTGCTATTTTGAACCCACCGACATACATTCATTTCCATTCATAATGACTTGTTATGTTTTTATCAAAACAACACTGCAGCCTGATGTAAGCATGCATAATAGGGATTACTGTAGGTGGCCCTGGTGCCGAGCAGCTCCGGTTACTCTCCACAACACCATGTTAAAAAAGTCAGCTCAGTCTGGGTTAACGCAGACTTGTGCTCACTTCGAGTATAGTTTACAATAATAGGATTAAGTAACGTTTGTTGCTCTCTGGTTATTCTGAAAGAAATATTTAATGAGTATTATGAATTTGTTTTTTGTATTGGGTCCAGAGAAGCAACAATGCATACTTAAAAAGGCAGCACTTAATGCGCACTGGATAAATCATTTAAGTTGCTCATTTACTTGAGCTCAAAAGCTTTAATTTGCATTTTGTTTTCTCATTTTCATCCCCACTTTTTTTTCTCTCTCTTTTTAAAATCGCTGATTGAGTGCAGTTGCTAATGGCTGCATTGTGGAGTTATAAACTACAAATGAATTCTCTTCAGTCCAAATGAAACTTACTTTGATATGGGCTCCCAGCATGCATTGATGATTATAGAAACCCTCCCCGTGAAATTGTCTTTGTAATTGTCCCACTGCTCATGGTAAGCCAGATACTTCCCTAATAAACCAAACTAAGGAGACATCGAAGGCACTTAGATAACCTCGCAGAACAAAATTGCTCCCCCAAATGTTTTCGATTCCACATTTTATCAACTATCCCTATTTCATTTGGTCGTGCTTTTCAGTGTTTGAAGCACATCCCTTTTATTTTAATTTAATCATTACACTCTGTGTGCTCAAAAAACACACACACACAGGAATGTTACGAAATAAAATGAAGAGCGATAATGGGAAACGTCTTTCCTGCAGCGTCTTCCTTTTGTTTTCTCAAAATAACACTGAAATATGTGGGTATCTAACATTGTAAAGCAATAAGGTCAATATTTATGTACGCAACAACAATGCAAAGCAGTTTTGTGTTTAGCATTGGACGATAAAAGTCAACCAGGCCTGTAATTTTAACATCTATAGCAAAACACATTGTGTTTACAGTCTGTTTACCACATGCACGGCTCCGCGGTCCTCTCAGGGCATCGCTTCCAGACTCCATTGAAACATCATCTGTCTTTTTGTCGTGTCCTCTCCTGGTCACACTGGATGCACTGTGCCTACAACCAGAGAACAAGCACAACACAAAACAGCATTTACTTTTTAATTGTTCAACAGCTTTTTCACATTATCAGTTACTTGAAGAAAAAGGCAGGAAGGGAGATGAAGGAAAGATATAAGGAAATTAATTACGGACAGGAAGCAACTTCAGACAAATGGAATGTGCCCCAGGTGAAAACATGTCATTGAATTGACTTCTCCGAGAACAGAGGTTGAACCTGCACTCCTTGATTAATCAATGTGCCGTGTTTTCTCCCCTACTTGAACCCAAGGCCGAGCTATATTTCACAGGGACAAATTGAGTGGGGGACTGACACAGGTCTGACCATAAAACCAAAGGTAATTAGGAAGACGTTCCATAAAGAGACAGTGGGTCAGACACATTCAATACACCCTATGGAGGCTGCATGGAGACAAACAGAACCACCGGCTGTCTACACACTAAGCAGATACAGACCACAGGAATACGGTGGTTGAAAGGAGATCTATTACGAATACACTGTGCTGCGAGTGTGCACATTTTGATAAATAATACCTTCAGATCAGGGCGGTAATTTGATTTCCTGTGAGGTAATCTAAACTAATTGACACAAGAATGGAGCGAGCAACACGCTGATGTTAAAGCTTCCTGGCACAGCATTCACAGCGAGATGTTTTCAACGTGTCAGGGCGGAGGAGTGAATACATCAGCTCTTGTCCTGTGTGATGCCTGTCGCTCTCACGATATGTCTGTCCCCTCTCTCTCGTGTATTTGGAAACATGAGCGCTCATCATTAAGGCGTTGCAGATGAGCAAAGAAAGAGAACTGTGGAGAATCTGCAGAGTTGGAGCTTTAGAGGAGGTAGAGAAGCAGAGAAGCCATAAAAAAGGAGGCCTATCAGTTCGTCATTTCGTCTAAATGCCTTCACCGCGGTACGCCACTGGTTAGAGGTCCCTTTTTTATTATACCACTGTTATGAAATCTTCCAAGGAGCGTCTCCTCTAGCTCTGTGGTTAATGTAGCTCGAAAAGCAAATGGTCAGACATCCATTCTTCCACGCACCCCTCATTATGGCAAGAGACAGAGAATGAGAGAGAGACAAACCGTGGTACGTCTTCTCATTTTCAGACGAGTATCCTGGTGTTTATATGCAGAGTGAGCGCTGGACTGAGAGAGAGAGAGGGCTGCAGATTGCACTGTAAGCATTCCAGGCCACTAATGAAAAAACAGGCACTGTTATTAAATCTATATTTAGATGTATAGGGTGTAGCAGCCCAAACCCTGTTGCATGGGACTCACTTGCCATATTAATGTCTGTAATTTAATCATCTCCCGATCGTGGAAACTGGGAAGTGTCAACATGAAAGAATAAATAATAATAATAAAAGGGGAAAAGAGCGATAGAGAGAGAGAGAAGAGACCATGACTTTTCCTTGAAGGATAGAGCACTGGAATATTTAAAAAAAAAATAAGACAGCCCTTGAATAAGTGTTATTCAATAGTCACAATTGTGACTCAAGTCACATACTGTATAGCGTCAATGCTGATGTTAATTTCCCTCGCAGCCAATTAAAATAAGTTGTTAAACTTTCATCCAAACAAAATACACATTTAATCCACTGCATCTCAGCATGTCCTGATTTCTATCATGAACTCTTCCTTTTGAAACACACACATCGAAGTTCATGGTATGCATCTATATAATATCTCTAATAATGGTGGTATAATAATCTGGTATGTATGTGAAATGCATTACTCGATAACCGTTCATCTCATGCAGGTGCAAGTGCAGTGAATTTGTTTTTTGATACATTCAGTATTAAAACATTTTTAATAAATAGGCGACCAGTACTCTGCAGCAGAAGCAGCTGGGATTGGGATAGTGACAAAAGCACATTCTTGACAACAGTATCTAATTCTCCAGTTAGTGGATCTGTGGTCATAGTTGAGCTTCACTTAATTCTGAATATACAGGTGAACAGCTCTTTGTGCTTCAGGGTTCTGTGGACTGAGATCAGCAGCTCTTTACTTTACAGTTTCACAAAGAAAGCTGAAACCAGCATCACCACAGACCAAGCACTCAGCCCCTTTAAAACAGGACACTGCACTACTCTAAAAAATAAAAAAGACCATGAATTAATTTATCAAAAGCAGATATTTGCCTCCGAGTCGGTTATATCACCAGTCCGCGGTGGCATGACAAGATGCCATGGCAGTCAAGCAGACTCTCCAGATGGCACCCACAGCATATGTGGCATGACCTTCTGCAGCATGGGTACACAGGGGCAGCAAGTCACTGTGCAAACAGCAGGCAGGGTGCTCAGATGTGTGTGGCCCCCCCTGGGACAAGGCAGCAGAATGAGATGCCCATCACTCTGTGGCTCTGCAGATGCTCCTCACAACTGCCAGGCTTTCAGCTTCATTAGGCCTGGATCAGATACATACAGAGGAGTGCAGCCTGAGGCTATCACTGCAGCCTCCCTGCGATGCAGACACTCACATGTACACACTCTCACACACATGGATATACGCACACAGACCCATGTCACATTTGGAATCATTTCTAAAAGGAGCCAATTTCATCAGTGGAAACATGTGATGGCGAGGGATTTCTTTTTTTCAGCTTTGTGTTTTGAATATGTGCAGGGAAGACGAGATAAAGGCCTCGTGACATGAAGGAGTCGGTGAACGTGCATGAATACAGAAATCCGTTAATGAACATAGAGAGGAAATTGGCTGGAGCAAATCAGGAGAGAAACCAGTGATATGAGAATGTCGTTCATGCTGTTGTATCTTGGAATAGGCTCCTCAAAAAGGGAAGCTTTTGTTTTTTTCAATAAAATGACAAACAAGAAGCTTCCAGTGACCAAAACACAGATACGACTGGGATCAAAAGGTCTGACTCCAATATATTATAATTTAACTGTGAAGTCAACTCGATAAACTGATAAAATATAAGCAGCAGCCCCTCAATGAAATAGGAACTTCTATGTGAGCAGTTGGACTTTTATTCATCACCAGTGGAGACATTCCCCACCATGCAATATGTAATTAGTGTATAATCCCCTGCCTTTTTAACGTGAGAGCAAAGAAATGATGATGCAGAACCATAATGAGATATTAATTCAGAAACACTGCAGATAGGCATTTATTTCCTGTTTTTTTCTTCCCCACCTCAATAAAGCAACGTTGTGTAAGTTATTAGAAAGCTTTAATGTAAATACGGTTATTACAGCAATTTGTACAGGGAACCAGCGTTTCATTTCCCCTTCTGTCTGACTATTCCTATTAAAACCTTCAATCCTTATCTGTCAGCTGTCCGTTTGTTTGGAAGAACTTATTAGTATAAGAGACATAATGGGAGATACTACAGGAGGGAGCACACAGATACAAGTACTGCACATATTTCTTGCCAAAACTGCGGATTTCTCTTTCGGCCTAGCTGCCTGAATGTTGTCATGTGTATCCAATCTCAAGCATTTGGCTCAATCATGTAAAATATGTCCCAGGTGACAGAAGCAGGTGGTCCACAATTTAATCCCCCCCACCCCATCCCCTCAGCAACCGACGCTGTTCCACCCCTCTGAGGTTGTGGATGTATGTGTGTGTTTATGTGTGTGTCTGCTTCAGTGTGCACATGCATCTATCTGATTGAATATTTGAATTAGACACACGACTTCAATGAGTTCCCACTTTTAGACTGAAGGAGTTTCAGCGCTGACAAATGAAGAATGAGTGCAGAAACCAGAAGAGCGTTGTCCAAATGTGATTAATATGAAGAATTGTATTTGAATAATTGTATTTGAATATTTGGTCGATCTATCAAAAGAAGCCAGAGATCATTTATCTCAGCTAGAATTCTTCTCTCGGAATTCATCTTGACAGTCATTGCTTTTAATGTGAAACACAATATTTAACCAAATGGCCTCAAGCAGCGCATTTACGCTATTAAATTATTACGTACACTACATTGTTTCTAACTGAAATTTCCCCCCATTATTTTTGTCATTCATCAAAATGCCACAAAGTTGCTGCAACACGTTTTTTAATCAAAATACAGAGGCTGAGCATATTTCCACCATTCCCTTATTTCAGCAGGCGCTAATGCTGAAGTTTGTCTTCCTTTAAACACACATCCAAAGTTAAATGGTTCTAATCCAAGAATTTTCAAGTCGAGTAATCTTATACCTTCAATAAAACAATGGCTTTGCCTTCCAACACTGATACGGTGTTTGAATGTGCTGAAACATATTTGTCACCGGCACCGTTTCATATCTCACATTAGAAGGAGGAAAGGTGCTCTCCGATTGCATTTTTGGCAGTGTGTCAAGACTGTAATTGAGCATGTGTGTGTGTGTGTGTGTGTGTGTGTGTGTGTGTGTGTGTGTGTGCAGGGGGGGTGAAGGGGCTTAAGAGAGTTGGGTCATACTGTTGCCTGGTAACAAGCCTCAGATTGACAAAGGAAGAGCAATTTAGGACTACTTTCCCCAGAAATCAATACGACAGGCCTGATGTGATGATGT
Organism: Paralichthys olivaceus; assembly: GCF_024713975.1. Classification (NCBI taxonomy): domain Eukaryota; kingdom Metazoa; phylum Chordata; class Actinopteri; order Pleuronectiformes; family Paralichthyidae; genus Paralichthys; species Paralichthys olivaceus. The sequence continues at coordinate 13,410,184 of NC_091104.1, read as the reverse complement.
GAGATTATCCAAGGGAGAAAAGCCAACATATTTGGGCCGGGGTTATTTTATAACCAAGGAGAAGAGGGTGTGGAGGAGATTGCATCTGAAACGTTGAATATAAAGATATAAGGTCTGGTTACCTGGCTTCTGAAATCTGGCTAAAATGAGACTTCTCTCGCCCTTGTCTCCCTCAGGTGATGAGAACTTTAGCAAAGTGAACACTCATGGGGAGGGAAGAATCGGATTTGAGCTTTCTTGCTTAATACCCTCTGTCAGACTGTCACTAATATTTCCCCGGGCGAGCGGATTCTGTGCAAGGCTGTGATACTGGAAAAGATTGAAGTATGAAAGAGATGCAACTTTAATAAAACTTTCCGACAGCTGCAGACCTGTGGGCTCTACGTCTGAAACATGTCCGCTGCCTCCTGCTGAGCTTATTTAAAGTTGAGCTCATTTTATTTTTTATTTAAACAGCTGCATGTTGTGGATTGAAACAAGGTTGATGAGAGCAGAAACACAAAACTGTAAAGTCGTTACATATAAAGAAAAAAAGGAATTGCCTGGTTTGATGTTAATTCTATGGGTTCATCACTATAAATGACACCTTTAACATCACATCTACCTCTTTGGTCTGTTGTTAATATATAAAAACATTGATTTGTGCAGATTTATTAAAGAATTTGCTCAGTTTGAGTCATTTTCTTACAGAGGATATTTTTCTTTCCGTGTTGTATTGATTTGTAAGTAAATTAAATTCATAAATATTTAGGCAGTGGAGGAAACAGGAGAATTAAGGGTTGGGACTATGACTTTCTATTGAGCCAGCAAAGTGGCATGTAGATACCTGACAAAAGCCCCGCATCAGGTTCAGACACAGACTCAGTTCAGCTTATATGAACTGCATCAGGCTCAGTTCGGGTTCAGCCACAAAAAACAGAATGCCTGTCGGGTTCGGGTCAGGTTTGCTTAGTTTTCTCTCAGCTTGTCCAAATACAGCCAGGTTAAGTGAACTGGAAATCCTGAACTGCCTGTAACTGAGAATATGAGGGTATATCTGTTTGACTGAGCCCATGTGAGGGACTGATAACTACTACATCTCCTCCAGTGCATGCTGGGATAAGCTCATTGAAGCAGTTGTACAAAAAAGTCTAGTTACAGCTGGATGGGTGACAGACGTAGACACAGTTTTAGTGTGATAAGAAATCTGAAAATGAGACGAGTAGTTTAAATTGTGTAAACACTACAAACTTGATACCCAAGAAGAGTGGAGGACATAAATTGTTGCTATTTTGCCCCTGGTGGGTGGTGGATTAGAATCGGGACGACTAATCTACATTATGTAAAGGGTTTAGCCTTTGCTGAAAGGTAAAAATTAAAAAAAATTAAACAGACAGTGACCCTCAGAGAGGGAGAACAGATATGCAGGTAGAAAAAAGGAGGGATACACACAATGACTAATCAGGAAGACTGGAAGATGAAGGATTAGAAAGAGAAACATTCACACTGGCTACTCTCCCTCTATAGTCCAGTGTAACCGGACCCCTGTGAGGCTGGACGCTGGAAGCTCTTGATGGGCAGGAATGTGGATCCTGAGAGCACAGAGAGCAGATTGGTTGAGACCGAGAACGGAGGAGGAATGTATTGACTCCTGGGGCCAGTGGGAAAAGAACGGCAGGACAGGATCACTGTGACCTGCTGACACCTCTGTCATCACACCTCCTCCGTCTCAGGCCAGGGAAAAGGGGGGTGATGGAGAGAAGGAGGGATTGGAGGAGGAGGAAAGAGGAGGAGGAAGAGAGGGGGGGTGAAGGTAAAAGGGGAGCGGGTCTCTTCAGAGCAGACAGCAGGAGGCAGAATGTGTCCAGACACCACAGGAAAAGCTCATTGTGTATGCAGTCTACCTTGCAGGGAATCTATCGCTGAACCTGGGACAGAAGCCTGCGCATCGAACAAACACACACACTAAATAACCGTGTTCTCCTTCAGAGAGCGTAACTCAAATCTCATTTCTCTTAAATGAAAAAAAACAAAAAAACGAGCAGTTGTGTTAAGCGATCACCTTCAAAGACCTTTCTCTACAACATTCAGTCTGTGCAGTAATGAGAAAGGTGAGACGTCACTTCAGAAACACTGTCACATCAGCTAGTCAGCGGTGGTATTTGGTATCTGCCAGATTTGCAATCAGCTCTCATATCAAGTCCATAATCAATTCATTGATCAGTGCTGGGGATGAAGTCAGGCAGAAAAGGAGTCACTCTGGAGAAATGAACTCCATGGTCTTTCTTGCTGGTCTCCCCTATACAATGATGAGGCAATCAGCCCTAATAAAGCCCCTCTATCTCCCCCTGTGTCTTTCTCCTTCCCTCTCTAACACTGGCCGTCATTTACCAATGTCTGCATCATTAGTCTGCCTGGTCCAGCCCTTCTGGACTGATGTCTCTGTGTCAGGACCCGCTGCATTAGACCACCGCTCAGGTGCCATAATTCACCTCAGTATGGGCAAGGGGTCAATAGAGAGATGAGACCTGCTGGCCATTAGCTACTCAGTGGAAGACAGTGAGGTTGTGTCAGGGTCAGCGAGGGTCAGCGTTGTTAAACAGAGGACTGGAGGAAGAGAGGAAGGCGGGAAAGGGTGTTGGTATTAAAATGAAATGAATGGAACAAGGAATAAAAGTGTGAATAGCTTCATTATGAGGCTTTAACTGGTTGTCTGGATGGATAAGAGTGGATTGAGCTCAGCTGACTTTGGTGCTGTAAGCTGTGGGAATAGTGAAGTACTGTTATAGATGTTACAGACGGTTTAATAACGAGCGCTCACTGCAGTTTTAATCCACGTTATCTCTATCATCCTAATCATTTGCTTTGTATCAATATGAGTGTTTGTGTTGACAAAACCATGAACAACATGACAGGCCAAAAGTGAAGCCAAAACATCTTAATCGCCCCCGGTGGCTGACTGCAATAGCTCATAAGCCCCACCTCCTCCGTGTTAGTGACTGGGACATGGAACAAACTAACACTTACATCCATACATACATTTTTCTTGAAGTCATTATAGGGTAGTTCATATCAGACTGACTTATAAGCAAGTTTGGTTTTAGTTATTTAATGCTATAAAACAGGGTGAAATGTCATGATTGACAGTTGTGACTGAATTGTAATTGTTCAAGGATGTGGGACCTCGATACCGCGGCTCCACACCACCATCATTACGGCACAGACTCTGGCTCCAAATGACGTCACCAGAGCAAGAGGGCAGCGACTGCATCTGGGAAAATTTAGGTCCACACTCTTTCCATGGGAGGAAGTGAAGACATGTTGTGCATCTCTATGGTAGCAGCTCTATTAAAGCAGGGCTTTAAGATAAGTCCTAATGCTAGCACAGCAACAGGCTGACAATGACAATACTAACATGCTAAACTTAAGTGTTTATAGGAAAGCCATTAACTATAAAAATCAAAACTGACCATGATGGGACACTGAGGGATAAGCAAAGTTATCACAGTTGATTCTGTTGGTACCATGAAAGTCTGTACCATAGTACAATACATCAAAGAGTTACTACATTAAACCAAATCTCAAGCTCCTGGCAGCTTTAAGGGAGTCATCCGTGTAAGAGTTGCTGCTACAGTTGAGTCATGGACCGCCCCAACAGAGTGGGCTTTGCTTCAACGTTAGAGGCACAGAATAAGCATGGCTAAAAACAATATAATACATCAAAGCATACTTGCAAAACACACACTATATGTTCCTTTGCAAACCTCCTAAATCTTTGCACCATATCACAGGAGGATGCTCAGGATTTCATTTTCTGGTGGTGTTGGAATAACCCAAAACAGTTCTGCTTATTAAAGGTAGAACAATGCAAGGGACGGGCTTAGAATAATATGTCAACAAAACCCAGCCATTTGTAGACTCAGAGTTTGACAGTCTGACCTCTCACAACATGCATGAGCTCTGTTCAACACAAACCTGTCCATGTAAGATTTATGGTGCACATATAGTTGCCATAAATACAACCTGCTACATGTGCTTTGCCTTTCGATTTTTTTCCCCTGTACACAACTTTTATTTCAAACAAATGACATCATTTATTAGTTGGTGACTGGAAATGTTATCTATCTTCATACACTAGATCTTATGAGTTAAAAAAAAATGGAGTGACTCAGCCTTGGCTGGCAATTGCTGCGACTCAAATATCTGTTAACAGACTGCTTCCTGGCAGAGTTGCATCAGCTCTGGCACCAGGCAGGCACACAGAGAGAGACATTAGTCAGCACTATTCTCTCTCCGGCTACAGCTACTGCCGTGCATCCGGCAGGGGGTTCAATGATCAGCTGATAACTCATAGTTAATGTCACTTATTGTAATCTGGGCCACTTATAAAATCACATTGGAGGCTACGGCCGCTTTATTATCTGTTGTCAAGTTTGGATATAGAATCCGTGTGCATTTATTTGTCTGTCTCAGAAAAAGGGTTTAATAGCAGGGCTGTCCTTGGAGGTAGCGTACGTTCAGTGTGACATGCTTTGTTTTATCGTCCCGGGGCTACATTTGTGTTTACAAACTCTGGGAATGCGAACCACATTCATTGTCAATTCCTGTAACATGACAGCTGCACAGACACCCAGGCCTCTGCAGAGGGTGGCCTCTTCCTTGATAGAGCCCATAATTGTATGGCAAATTGCTTAATGCGGCCATTGAAGGCGAGGTGACAGGGAGAATGCAAGGAATGAATCCTCCGCTTGTAATCTGAGGCGGGATGTTTCACGCTCAGGAGTGTTATCACCGACACAGCATGGGATGAATTCCGCCATTTTCTCTCCAGAGGGCCATGACAGAGCTCCCCTTTCTAGCAGGCGCCAAAGGAGGAGGACGACAGAGAAAAGGCACCCGGGGAAGGGAGCACAAAGAAGGAGTAGTGGGTTGACTAGGAGCTGTTGATAAACTTTCAGAATAGTTCTCTGTTGGAAATGTCTCAGCGGCCCCATCGTGAAAGAAGACAAAGAGAAAAGAGCAGACTGGAGGACAGGGATTGACGGGTTTACTTTGCCTAATCTGAAAGCAGCTGAGTGAAGGGCAACCACTTGCGAACAAGTGCTGTTTCATTCCTCTGCCAATGTTTCAAATTATTTTTAAAATCGACGCTGTTTGTGCATCATGTCTGTGTGTACCAACATTATGTATTTCATCCACAGTTCCACAATCATTTGCACAAGGTTCACTCAAACATTCAGAAAACCTGTCAGTGTCAGCGCCGTATTTCCTGAAATGAGTCATCAAATATGCTGCCTTCAGTCAAACACAATTTGGCGTTCTGATCCTTTTATAGGAACCTGACAGGCCCTAATAACTCAACTTCACAAAGTAATGCTTAAATAATTACTTGTCCTAATTATGATGGCTGAGGAGTGTTATGCATTCTTTTTCGATAGCAATTCTCTAATTAGCATATTTTCATTATCTTGGCAAATGAATAATTTAGAGGGTCTGTAATAGACATGAATTATTAGACTATGGTACAGTGATGGATTTAAAGGGGCACTACACTCAATTTGTGTCTCAGTCCCTCCCAGGATGACATGAATAATTAGAGGAGAAGCGGACCCACTGTGAGTCCTTTCAAGTGTACGGAAGTTACAGCTGCTGCACTGGATGATCAACATCTTGATATATACTTACATTATATTCTCTTTAGTTTTTTCACTTTTCTTTAAGACATGACACGTATGTGTCTTTTTATTTAGAGCAAAACCTGGCATCATAGGAGTTTAATAGTGGCTTATCTAAATGCATGTGTACCAAACACACCACTTGTTTGATCTTTTTCTCATTTGCAGGTTGAACTGAATCAAAATTAAATTATATAATCATATGTTTTTTTAGGGGCTGGAGAAGACAAATACAAAAAAAATATCTATTTCTCCCGCTCTCTGTCACTTCAGATCTCTCTCTCTCTTGTTTTCTGATTGTCACTTTCGCCTCCCCCCCATCTCCCACTTTCCCTGCCATTCCTCCCTGGTCCAGTTCTAAAAAGACTCTGTCAGTGTAAGATGAAAATAAAATGATTTATGTTGTCCCCCTCCCCACTTGTTCAAAGTAATGAGATTCCATATTTCAACTCGCTTGACAGATGGATTGGAAATTAAAAGCCTTAGATAAGTAATGCCGTTTTGATGTTGGACTGTGAATAACTCACACGGGCTGATTGATTTCAAAACTCTTGTGACAAAGTGCACATGCTGCGCTGGGGACAACATGCCCATACCACTATATGTCACACATTAGTTAATGTGGAAGGTCCGTCTCAGAGAAGGCACTTTCCAGGAAGCCTTATTCTCATTCACTGCAGTGCATTTGAATAGTATAGGGTCGATATTTACAGGAGCAGTTGTTGGCAAACCTAAAGGAGAGGGAATGCATTATGTAGCAGTAGGCGTTTCACCTTGAAAATGACGGTAGAGCAGCATTAGTTTGAATTCCATGGTAAGTACCACATTTTCCATCCTTGAGCTGCGTTCAGCTGGATTTCAGAACTGTTGCTGAGGTTTGACAGCTTCACACAGAACACACCATCAAGAAGCTCTTCCTGAAGTCAATATCTGTGAGATATTTTGCACAACCAACAACTCAGTTTCCCCAAAACTGTATTCCTCTGTGAGTGCCTTCCTCTCATTACATCTCCTCTGCTATGATTGGTACAAATTCAGTAAGGAAAATCAATAAGAGACGATTGCTTTAGCTGCCATACTTTAAATCTATACCTCTTCATGAAAGGAGTGAAAATCCACTATCATTTAATGCATTTGATGCGCAATATCTATCCGAGCCGTGAAAATTACATCATTTCTGCATATGACCTTTGGTTCAGTGCAAGTCTGATCTCCTTCTCCGCAGAAGCCAGCGCCGCAACGCTTTCATTACATCAGCACCTGCAGTCAATTTGTGAGAACAGACAGCTGTCTATTGCTTTGGAGGAGACGGAGTGAAAATATCGAACCGGCTCATTCCACGAAGAGACAACACCGCCGACATAACAGTGATTCATCAGAAAAAGTGCTTGATGAGCAGAGTCTCTGCTGCACGTTCTATTTTTCATCTCACATTTCAGCCGCGAAAAGTAATGCCCCACACCCGTATGAGGTGGCGCTGCACAGGTATGCGAATGAGTGGTATTAATGGTAATCCGTGCTGTCACCTGCTGCTGAAAGACGGAATTTAAAAACACATGACATATATGAGTGATTGATGACACCACGTGTGTTTTTCAGAGGTCATATTGATTGGGGCCGTAAGAGGTAAACTCCTAGTTTTACTATCCGACCAAAGTGCCTGATGTGAACCCACACATACATACACACAGAATACGGAGAAAATTCAGATGTGGTTATATTAGAGCACCAGCACAATACAAAACAATTCATCTATAGGTGTGTACTCTTCTCACAGGTTACAGGATCACTTCACAGCTATAAATTAAAACCCTGCCACTGATTACTTAATTTTTCTCCAACTTAATGTTCCTATTTAATAGAAATGGGAAGCTGAAAACCCAGTTAGTGGATATGAGTAATGTCAGAGCAGCCAGAGTCATTAGGACCACAGGTGTGTAATGCCAGCACCCTCCCCTGTTGTTCCCCCCCGATGTTCCCTGGCTTATTTTGTGAGCGAAGAGTATTAAGTGTTGGAGGGACGTAAGAATCCTCAGCTTGCAGCTAAACAACAATGTAATACCCCCCCCCCAAAAAAACTGAAGAAAATAAAAAAGGATTGACCAAGTCAATGAGCCTATTAAAGTTTCCCCTCAAAAACGAGAGTTTAACAAATAATCCATCTAACAAACAAATACGTAATGAATAAATACAGACAGATTCCAGGAGCTGCCTGCCACGCTTATCTCTTCCTTGTGTCTCAGGGAAACAGTGGGTGCTCTCATTAGGCACAGGGACGACATCTAGTGATTCATTACCCGCGCCATGCAAAACCCTGCTATTAAAACTCTAAAAGCCATTAGAGAAATCCATAATGAACCCCACCAGCAGCAGGTGCACATGGGGGGCTGGCTCTCGGAGATGACACAAACAACACTGCTACATGACAGTTTGGGACTCTGTTGCCTATTAGCATCGCCACCGCTGCCACCAGCATCATTTTGGTGTAGGTTAATGCCAGGCGGGTTTTAAGTAGCTGTGGGTTGGTTGTTTGCAGGCAAGCTCTGCTCCTTTCACTTGACATGCAGTGCAAGTCAGTGAGGTGGCATTGGAGGTGTTAGTCAAATGTGGTGTGACAGTATTGACTGTAGCCTGTTTACTGAGAGGAGTTCAGAACAGGATCAGCTAAACATACATTATGGTAGATCAATACTGGCTGAAGAACTGAGCAATGAGCTTGATATTAGTCTGGCTTCACTACCAGCCAGCATTTGGCCACTTAAGATTTCCCTTCCTGCAGCTTTTTCCCATCCCCACTGCACAGACCAATAACAGCTGGAGGGGAGTTATTTTTCTGCGGTACCACCGACTGATCTGGTGTGAATCTGGTCTGAGGCTAAATAAGCAAATATCTCGAGACCAGTCGGTGAAAAAAAAAATCAGCAAATGCAAAACAGAGAGCAGGAGAGAGAGAGAGAGAGAGAAATGTGTATTTGGTCTCCTGGGTCTTGGCTCCCCATCATTATAACCTTAGTCATACTTCATACTTCCTTCCCTTTTATCTTTGACACACTCCATCTGCTTCTCATCATGTGAAACCCCAATATAAATACAGTACCAGGCCTGTGTAGTGCACCGGGCACTTTGTGTTTAAGATACAGCCCAGTACATGGGAAGATTACAGTACAAATCAAGGGAAACAAGAGAGCTGAGGCTGCTGTGGAATCACAATGGACGGTGCAGTATAGGTTCGTACAATATGTGCTGCCCTTAAATCCACATACAAAATGAATGACAGACGCACACCACAGGTAACTCCCCAGTCTGCAACCCTTCCATGTCAGAACACAATGGCCGCGTTGACCTCCAGGGAGCGGGGTTCAAGACCAACTGACCCTTAAATTCCCCATCAAACACGAAAGCAAAACAAGTGTGCTCACGCAGGAGTCACAGTTTACGGTGAGAACCACCCTGCCTTTAGCCTGCTCAACCTGCAAGGTGTGTGGGTGGATGGGGGACTGATCCATTGGGGAAAAGGGGCCTATAGAAATGAAGTATGTCCTGGGAGACTGTGATTGCCCCACCACTATGTACCTCATCCCTTCTTCCAGGGTATGCAACCATGAAGTCAATCAGCATGACACCAGGACATCAATCACTCAAACTCCCTTTGGGGTGACCTGCTTGCTCCTGAGAAGCATACAGAGTAAAAAAAGAGGGAAAATAGCAGCATATATTCCAGAGAAGGGCAGCAGGCATGGGTAGGTTTGTTCCGACTCATTTCTTGCATAGATTGCAGAATGCAAGTTATCACTTTAGTGTACTTTCTTTAAATTTCATGAGCCCCTACATTGTATGTTTTGATTGAAATGCTTTGGGTGAAAGAGTAACAACAAAATATTCTGTCCAGATCCTCATATCTTCCAATTTCAGATTGTGTGAAAGGTGAGAAACCCATTTCTTACCCCCCTCTCGATTATCTTGCATGCAGTTTTGCATCCTACTCCAAACAAATCTCCTGCTCCAAAGGGCCCAGGCCCCATTAATAATTCCCTCTCTAATCTCCCCCTTCCATCTGATCAGGTCTTTTCTTCACAGCCCCTCTCCATTTCTCACCTGCCCAGAAACCCCATCAACACCTCCTCCTCTCCCTCTGTGCAGGGTTCGCCACTTTTGATGTCCTGTTGTTAGCTTAAAATGAGCTTTAACAACTGTATAATCTGAAATAACATTGCCTTAGCCAATTCCTGGAAGGGCAGGGGGAGAAAAAGGAAAAGACGAAGGAGAAGAAGAAAGAACATGTTCCAAGGTAATGGATGTCCCCTGGATGTGTAATGTAATAATTTTGGTGAAAAGGAGCAGGAGAGTCTGGGAGGAAGAAAAAAAAAAAAGATGAAATGGATGGATGAGTAGGGGGATAGATGAATTGAGGGCAGGGTGAGAGGCAGCTCTTGAAAGAGTGAAAAAGGAAAAAAAGGGGGGAAAGCAGATGGAGCCAGAGAGAGGTTGGGCTGATTTAATCTATTCTATCGCTCCTCTTAGACCACTCCGACAGGCAGGAGAGGATTTGGCACACTGATCAAAATTATAATCTCATACTCTTCTCGCATCACATTGGCAGATGGCAAGCAAGTGGTCACTCTGCTGAGCCAACGACACCATTGAATATGTGCTAATAGTTGATAATCTATTGAAAGTAAGTGCTTGATTTGGCCTGGATTTGACACCATCCATGGCGCAACTTTATTCCCTTTCTTTCATCCTGAAATTATTCCATGCACAGCCTTATGAAAGGCCCAACTTTAAAATATTCTATACCTGAATTGTTGATGTACCCACAGTTTAAAGACATATCTGTGAGCTCGCATGCTCGGCTGGAAGTTCCTCTGATGTTTAATTCATAATCATTATGCAACTCAGCGCTGGACTAGCCTTTGCTCGACCTCTGTAATCTTTGAGGATTTCATTATTAGAGATAGTAATCTCCAATACTGCAGAGGAAAAAAGGGCTGCGCTCTAATTCACTCTACCATGACTCATCATTACACACCAGAGCCTCAGCAAGTAGCTGCAGCACCTCCTTGCTGTCCTCATCACGGCTAATTCCCATTTCCTTCTTCCCCCTTTACCTAGCATTAAGCAGCCAGCCCTCCTCCCTCTCCCCGTTCAAACCATCGGTGTTGGATGTCACTAACAGCACTTACTGGTGCTGCAATACAGCAAAGAAGCCTGCAGCTGCCTGGCCGCCGGTCCCTGGTGTGGTCAGAGTAGGAGGCCTATTGTGGCCGAGCCATTGATCGAGAGTAGTAATGGATCTGGCTTAGGCTGATAATGCATGATGTAATTGTCAGAGGAGTTTAATTATATGCTTATTACATGAGGCACTGAGTATTCACGCTCCCTGCCCATTTACTGCACACTCTCCGTGAAGGCCACGAGGAAAAAAAAAAAGGTGAGGAAAAATCATGTGACATTTAAGTGGAAGATTTAAAGTCTTAAGTACTGCGTGTGAGGTTCCATTAGAACCACCAGACACAGATTGATTTACTATTATAACAATATTGTTATTATTAATGATAATACAGTGGAAACTGCTTATAGTGATCACAAATATTGTGATAAATGGGACAGAATCATTCGTATATAACTGCTAATTAAATAATTTGGTTATAGTGATCAGGTTATCCGATTATAGTGTTCATTCGGGTCTTTTCATACGTGTTTGGACCATAGAAAAAAAAACAAGGAAGACAGATTTTACTCAGTTAAGAAAAGTATGGATCATCTTGTGATGTGATTGATAATGTGAAGGTCATTTCAAACAAATCAACTTTTTAACTGTAGCGGGTCAGTGTGTGTGTGTTTGAGTTGTAGACTATATCATATAGACGGTAAGCAATTTGTTTATAGTAATCAACTGCTTTTAGTGATCATTTTGGTCGGGATAAGCGTGATCACTATAAGCGGTTTCCACTGTGATCAAATTTTCAAAATACTGTATATTTCTGGTTTTGAGATTCCAGGAGCTATATGCACACGCATGTTTTTCCTATTCACCCACTGACAGAGAGAGGTGTGAGGCTCCAAGATGATCTAAAATTTCTATCATGACACGCAGCCCCTCTATCCCCTCATCCCGTCAGGCCATGCTGAAGCATAATGGTGGCCTCATCGCATGTCGGAGTGCATACGCTACACTGGGCAACACTTTTCAATTACCTGCGCTGGAGCCCGAGAAGAAAATACATAGCACATATTTCTGAGGCAAAATGCTTAGGTCAGACGCACAGAGAAAAAAAATGTAGCTTATGGCATTTAATTTGACACTCTTCCTTTTCCCAGCAATTGAATGCTGTGGAATAGCTGCGTGTGGATGTGTGCAATCAATGCAGAAGTGGCTGTGAATCGCTGGTGTTTGAATGTAGCTTTGGAACCATATAAATCCATAAACAACATTTTTCCAACACAACATGACCTCATCAAAACCACAGAGTTGTGATTTCCGTGTCCTCCACATGAAGCGCGGGAAGATCGTAACCTGATCATTAGCAGCAGAAAACCTGAACGCTCACAACTTCTCAACGCAGTCAGTGCACCTGGTAGAAGACACGGAACACACAACTTCTGAGGCTTACAAGTGAGACACCCAGGAGGCGCTAACGAGCATGCCAGGCAATAACAAACAGATTTACAACGGGGGTGAGAAAGAGAGCAAAGAAGGTGTCGAGACAAACAAAATGAATCAGATAACATAATAAGACCGCTAACTACCGCTTAATTTTCCACATATAGACTCTGAGTGAGTGTGCAACATGCTGCATCAACAGCAAATCCCCACAGGCAACGGTTAGAGAACTCCCTGATCGGACAACAGCTTACTCCGCTGTTACGGTCTCAACTGAAAATACCCCGACTGATTCATAATGTGTGAGACAGAAATGTGTCAGCGCTGCACTAAGTCATGCAGCAACGCTCAGGCCAGTTTTACCTGGGGTTCAGTCGGCTAAATAAATCCCATTAATCATGTTTTTTTTGGGAGGGGTGGTGTAAAGGAAGAAAGGGAAGAGTGGGGAGGGTGAGGAGGGGAGGGATGGAAATCTCCTGGTGTCCGCCCATGTTGGAGGCTGCATTAATGAGCTTCAAGTAGGGAACAGGGGCTGAGGCCGGGTCTGTAATGGTGTCCGCCTGGAATAGACAGGGCTGTGTGTGTGTGTGTGTGTGTGTGTGTGTGTGTGTGTGTGTTAGTCAGAGAGGAGAGAAAGAGTTGGAATACATGGGGTTGTTTGTATGGTGTAAACCAGGACACTTCTGATCTCTGACACACAAATCATGGAGGGGATCACTGGCTCTGACTGCTACAGTCCGCTCTATGCATCCAGCCCCCCCCCCCCACACAACACAACATCCAGCTGGGCTGCCGTTGCTGTTTAGAAGTTGGCAGACACCCAGCTATGCAGCTATGCATTTATGTGTTTTTGATGTGGAATCACCAGGGCTTTGACAAAAACACACATTTGCCTGATTGCACACACAAACTTTGCAGAACACATAGATAACACGGTGAGGCATCTGAACCGAAACATAACATCCAGCCGTCTTGTGAACATTAGTTTGGAGGTTACACTCTAGCCCCATTTGCAGCATTTAGCAATTAGGTAGAAATGCTCAGATCAAATATGGAACAACAAACACTAGCAGTTATCTTTTTATAATCTCATGTATGGAAATGAGTGTTTGATTTTCTCCTCATGCAAATGAGATTTTCAATTAACTAAAAAAAAAATCTGGGGCTTGGCAGAGCGTTGCACGCTTGTCTATTGTGTCCTCCCCACACAGAAATAAATTATGAATACCTAAATAGCATTCCACATTTGAGATAATTATAGTGCTGGGAGAGAGGGAGAGACAGAGAGAGAGACAGAAAGAGAGAGAGAGAGTATCTTTTAACATGCAAATAAAATACACCACTTTGTTTTCCCTTGCAAAGATCAATCATAATTGGGCAGGTACACGCAATCACAGGGGTAATTTGACGACCCATTTTATTTTTGGATCACACACCCCAAATCTCTGTGCTCCTCTCCCATGTGTGCTGCTCCATGCGTATACTCTGCATTCACTGACTTCAGTAAGAGTATAAAAAGTCTGATTATCAAAGGCTCTCCAAGCTAACGGCACAGCGCACAGGCACATTTCACTGTATTTTCCTGTTCACTACCTCGATAAGACATCCCCAACTTTTTCTTCTCTTTTTTCTTTTCCTCTGTTGAAAAGAATAGCAAGCCAATTCACATTTCAGCTTCTCCGACTTGAATTGGAAGTCTATCTGCTTTTCAAATGGCAGAGAAGTAATTGAATGGAGTTGCACTCTGATCTCCAGTCATTCTGAAATCCTTATCAAAGTGTCTGAGTTCAAAAGATAAAGGGTTACGCTGCCGAGCGGCTCCTTATGCACCGCTAATGAATGTTCCGACAGTGGATTGGTGAATGGGGCACCAGACAAGTCATTAACAATGAATTGTGTACACATACAGAGAACAAATGCATAGTGCATTATACAGTATAAATACACAGAGATTACTCCCGCATATGCATGAAGACCCATCCACCAATCTGCTGACACAAACACACAAACACACACACACACACAAACAATACATTTTCCATGATTTCCAGGCCAATTAGTCGGTACAAGGGTTGACATAAACATTACTGAGCCTCGGCTTTGTCATCCCAGAGGGCTGGTGGGTTATGAGCCTGGCCCTGTCTTATGCAAGTTGCCTCCCTTGCCTTCTTCACACTCCCTATGGGCTTTGCCAACAGTAGAGTCGCTGTCTAATATAATCTTGTGGACTCTTGGGAAAAAAAGCCAAAGCTCTCAAAAAAAAAAAGAGAAAAGAAAGGCAGAGGAGACGGCAGAAGGTCGTCCAAAGTCATGTCTGGAAGGGGATTTCAGGGACTACCGTGATCAAAACATCACAAAGTGGTGAATGCTTGAAACATTCTGTATGTCACCTTAGAGCCTGTCAACACATGTTTGCACACGCCTGTGCGCACATCTTGCACATGCATGTCTGCGGCTTTAAAAGTGCTAAAAGCAAATTCAGCAGGTGAAAAGATGATGGAACGAGTGGCGAAGTCAGACTCAGCGATGTTTGGATCTACTGTACAGTGGTACAGTCATTCACTGACCACTTCAGTGAGTCAAACACACAGAGAAATGTGTGTGTACAGTGTGCGCTGCAAAATGAGTGTGCTGGGATTGATGTGAACACTTTTGAGAGCTGCTGGGTGTGTTTATCACTGGATTTCCTCTGTACCAGGGGCTATTCTGTGGGCCTCTGCACACTCACAAGTAACAATCTTTTCTGACCTGGCCTGGAGCTGCATCCTCCCAGAGGAAGCAACTCTCTCCTTCTTCCTCCCTCTCTTACCATCACACCTCCTCTCCTTCCCCGATCCCTTCCTCTTACAGCCTCTTTTTATTTCCCCCACCTTCTCGCTTTTCTCATTTCCTGTTACTCACTCTCCTTCGCGTTCCGCCTCCTGCGTCTCACCCTCACTCTTCCTCTCCACTTTCCCTCCATCCCTCTTCCTCTATCTGACCTCATCCCTCCACTAAATCTCTCTTCTGTCAAGTGAAGCACAGGGAACGCGGAAGTTGTGAACTTGTGACGAGCAAGATCAATAAAGCAAGGACAGGCTGAACGATCTACCCAGAGACAATGCATTTTGTGCCGCAGATGGGCACTACGGGCTATAAATCCCGCCGTCCGGGCCGTCCGCTGGGCAAAGAGCGGCGGTCGTCATCATTGTCCTCGTCATCTGGGGGGGAGAGCATCGGAGTCACTGTAAACAGTTACGTCAGCCATCCCATCACTGCCAGTGGCGCAGATAAATCCATATTAGCAAGAGTGATGAAAAAGACTTTGATGCGTGGTCATAACTGAGTCGCATCGATGACATATGAGCGGGTTGCGTCATATATGTCATGACAACATACTGTAGATGGGTTTTCATATGAGGGAGGTACACACACAGGCTGGGATGAGCTTACCATAAACTGCTGATGATAAGTGTGATTGGCGACTGAGCAGAGGCATAATCTGCAACCTCTGAGAACTTGAACACATCTTTGACCTTTTATATGACTCTTTGTAATGATCCATGTTATTGTAGATGCTGATCTACTGACAGATGACAGATATGTAAATCACAACCTCAATATACAGAAACACACACACACACACACACACACACAGTGCCTGAAGTGTTAGTAAAAAAAATTCAATAACACTAACCAGTGCAACTTTTTCCTGGCGGGTTAGGGGGGTGTTTGGGTCTCTGTTTGTTAGAGGAGAACCCACACAAAATATTTTATTTATATTCCATACATAAATAGTACGCTGTTTGGTCCCATCCCAGCAGTCTTCATATTTCCTGGCGACATTATCAGCTGTCTCCATCATGTGCAGAGCGGGAAATAAATTGCATTTTTGCCGGTGGTTCTGTGGCTGCAGACAGCAGGAGGAGCATTATAATATAAAACATGAATAAACAAAATCACTCATGAGCAAATGTGCAGGAGCATGGGGAGGTAATCTCCTTTAGGCATGGTCCTTGAAATTAACTCAAAGAATCTGCACATGAAACGTGTTAAGAAGATTAATCAAATATTTCTCCTCCCCTGCACCACCACCACCCCTCCCGACTCCTGCTTCCATTCAAAGTTTTCTTCTCCATTTTTTTTTATTCAAACATTATGGTAATAATGCTGTTTACTTATTATTGTGCTTACTTGAGGAAGATTGCTTGGCCACAGGTGAATCGGAGTGAGGAAAAAGGATAACGTTATATGTGTGAAATTGTCATATCATCTATTTTCTAATGTGGCTTAGGCCCGGGCATGAGTGTGCCAAATGGGAGGGACGTGCATGGCAGAGAAGGCGCTGTATAGTGCGCACAGGGCCAGTGGGCTTGAATAAGCCAGAGCACAAGTGAACTAGGCAGATAATACTTTTAAACTTTGAAAACTGTAATTGGAAAACTTGAAAAAATGCACAGAAGAGGGGGCAAGCAGTGGTTCAGAGAATATTGGTCGACTGTCACCATGCACATTCAGGACCTAGTATTAGAAGGTGCCTCTTGATGTAGAGCAGAAGGAATAAATATTTATTCTGCCTTTTCCAATGAAGGTAAAATACTGTGCGGACACACACAAAAGTTAGGTTTAAGATACATATGTGGGAATAATTCTGTAATCAGAAGTGAAAAAACTGTGTGTGGTTTTTGCCTTCTGCTTTCGTGTGAAGCACTGGATCAACCGCATTGTACATCCCATAATATATCTGTGTCCCAGAGGTGAAATCTGCTAGATAAACATCCTTCCCTGCATATATCATGCACCTCCTCATGGTCATACAGCAATTACAGGGTATGATGTGAGCTCGGTTCAGGAGCAATGGTTAAAGAATACAGGATCAGATGCCACTCATACGTCCTTCATC
This sequence comes from Paralichthys olivaceus, assembly GCF_024713975.1. Taxonomy (NCBI): domain Eukaryota; kingdom Metazoa; phylum Chordata; class Actinopteri; order Pleuronectiformes; family Paralichthyidae; genus Paralichthys; species Paralichthys olivaceus. The sequence goes on along the minus strand of NC_091104.1, from coordinate 13,393,044 downwards.
TAAAATGGCTGTCAGACGTAAGTGCAGGTAAATCACTCATGTGTCTGTGTAATCATGCAAATTTGTATTATCCCTCATGTCCTGCACACCTCTTGTCACTCATTTATGCATGTTTTCTCCGTACCTCATCGCCCACATCCTGTTGAACAGGCACTGGCTAAAACACAAAATGTGTTTACAGCGTCTAAAGGGAATAACAGTCTGTTGGTCCAAGATCTCGACAACTGGATGGATTACTGTGGAATTTGAAGAAGACGTTCACGATGCCCCGAAAGATGGATTCAAATGACTTTGGTGACCCCCTGACTCTTCATCTAGCGCCACCAAGTTAAAATCATTTAACAGTAGAGCACATGCACCAAGGCCCAACCGGCCCCCTTAAATTCAATCAAGCCTTATAGCTAAACAACAAAACAAACAGAGATCATGAAATCATAATCTTCATTGCAGGAGTTTTTTTCCATCAAGATTGAATAATTATTCCATGAAATTGGTGAAAATGTCCATAAAAACCACTCTATTTAACAATGTTATAAAAAAAGTGATGGAAAACAAAATCCTGGAGCTGCTCCTTTGTCTGGATCTGTGCCAAAGTTTAATAGATTCCGTCTTGGCCCATGCCCTATTCTTCCACCAATTTCCGTGGAAATTCGTTCAGCCATTTTTATGTAATCTTGAAGAAAAAGAAATGAGCCGACCAACCAACAAACCAACCAATATAAAAAGACAGGTGTGAAAACATAATCCTTAATCACAGTAGCCTGTACTTTGAGAGCACTTTGAGTCAACATTCATATTGTTCTTTTCTGGTATTCTTTGGGGAAACATCATTAAAGTCTGGTCAGTGTAATTGAGCAACTAGATATGTAATTATTTTTAAAAACAAATAAGAGTGCACCCAAAAGCTGCACACAGAGATTAATCACACATTGCAATGAAAATAAAGAAAATGAATGCAAAAATAAAACACCAAACCTGTATGCTGCGTGAAATCCATGTGTGACTGCATAATTAAAGGCTTAACTATATGACAAACTATATTGCCTAACTGCAAACATTAAAGCTATAAATGAAAGTAGGAAAATCCATCTCAGAGGAGCAGACAGTGTGACAAAACAAGCCCCCGTGGCCTTCACTTTCACACACAATCAAGGCGGAGTGACAGAATTTTGAGAGGCAAAGTCACACTCAGACCTTGGAATATGTTATGCTATGGTTTCGGCAGAGAGTATGGATATTGGTATGACTATAGGGTGAGATGGAAGGAGGGGCTGAGTTTGTGGATGTCCCCAGTGAGCGGAGTGTGTGCATGGCTGATCGGTCTGTGGCCTGGTCTGGTCCACGATGACTGATGAGATGGCAGTGGACCTTGGAGGTTTGGGTGATAGCCTTTCAGTGTGTGATTCACGGGGAGCGCCCTGTGCACTGACATCCCCTCGTGCTGTGATTGAGTTCACAATCCTGCGCAATTCCTCCCCAAGTATATGTGGCTCCAAAATAAATAAATGGTGGAATCATGAGATCCCAACTGCAATACAGTATATCTGTAACAGTCCAGGATATATCCACCAACATTCCACATAAGTATCTGTGAAAGGATTTTTTTAAAATTTCATTTTATTTTGAATGCTCATACCTCTCCATAATTATAAATCTAGCTTGTCTAGTTTTATATTATAAATGATGAGGAAGGTCCAGCAGTTAATTGGTTACTGGACACAGAAGATTTGCAGAAAGACTGGAAACTGGTGAAAACAGCCTGTCCACAGGTCAAGACAAATCAGTCTGCCAAAATCTGTAATTGTGTAATTTATCAATCAATACAAAATAAAAAAAATGGCAAGAAATACAATACACTCAAGTTACCACTTCATGGTGTCAACAACACGCAGGATGATTCTGTGCCCAAGACAGACAGACTGCAAGTGACTGTAAACAACATAGACTGTAAACAACAACAGTCACCATGTCTGCCTTCTAAAAGTGAAGCCAAAGCATCTTGATCTCCCTCTTCTGGTGGGCTGCGGTATAAGTCATAAGCCAAGCCCTCTCCATGTTAGTGGATGGGACATGGTTTAAAATAAAGAGTTGAAGTCAATTTACACTATTGTATGTTCAATTGTTAATTTTCCATTTGTTTGGCTTTGATTGCTTAGTTTATATGTCATGATTGACAGCTGAGACTGGTCGAGTGTGTGCGTCTCCTGATCACTACCGCAGACTGTGGCTCCAAATGCGTAAGATGGCAGCGTTAACTGGAACATTTTAGCTTCATTTCTGGATAGTTAGGGGAAGTGGAACCACGTCACCCATCTTTATATAACGTTGATGGTACAAACACACACTATACTTTTACACATCAGCTACAGTGGCATTAAAACAAACAAGTTAAACATGTAAATGAATGAGCTTAAGAGGTGGTTGCAGAGCTGTTTCCCTTTGCTTTCAGCTTTTATGCTAAGTTAAACTATCTCTCTCCAAGCTGTAGCTTCATATTTAATGGACAGACATGAGAGTGGTTTCGGTTTTCTCATATTTTCTCATTGATTCTCCCTTCACTCTCAGATTAGCATGTTTCCCAATCGTTGAACTCTCGTGTTCTTCAAGAGCTGAGACAGGCTGATTGTTTTTATCCTTCCCTCGCACACACACAGACCTCTGGCCGAGCGTTTGATATCATGTTAAAAGAGGATTTGCACAAATAGCTCCATAATCTCCAACAGCCAGCAACAGAGTGACGTAATTGTTGCTGTTAGTGAATAACGAGGCATTACGGAGGTGAGTCATTCCTCTGTGAGAAAGGGGGTCTTAGACACAGACTTAAAGGAGATAAGCCTGTTTGGGCTAATGAATGAGCAGATCCTGAGATGTCATCTGAGATTTCTCTCCCTCATGTAAACGTCAACAGGACATTTTGAGGACGGGCACACAAGTGTCCCTCCATAAAACCATTAGAGTCAATAAAGGAATTATAGAATATATAGTTTTATTATTGGTATGATGTTAAATCTTGTTAAGATCCACATGCAACCTTATTGTAAACACATGAGGCACTTAAAGCTGGTTAGATGTAGACAATAAAGACGTCTGGTTTGCATGTCTGCTGTACGAAAATCAAAGCATCACTATCAGCAAAGCAACATTTGTCTGTCACCACTGCCCCCTTATTAATAGGGTGAAATTAGCTGTGCTTGAAACGAGTGAGAGCTGCGTACTGAACTCCTCACTATGGTGGAGCTGTGGAGAGAGATAGTGATCAGGGAGGGAGAGAGGGAGAGAGAGAGAGAGAGAACAGGGCGCACCGTCAGTCCAGACCTCAGATGTTCAATGTGAGAGCTGCTCGTCTTATCAGTCTCCTGAAATGGCCCTCTAATTGGTGACATGTTTCTATGAAATGTGTATAAATTGAAGGTAATTGCTTTTGTATGCATGGAAATGCTAATTTTCCTCTATAATAGCTATCAAGAGAAATATACAAACTAGTTCAGTGGATTCCTGTATCATGGATGAAAGAACAATAAATAAATGTGGGCCGTGCTCGCAGTCCTAATGTAAAGCAAATGCAAATTTGAAACAGAACCACGATATCTCATCCCTTCGTGTGCTCCTTTGGTAATTACAGACTAAAACCTACACAACTGTGGACTCCTCATCTCATGTTTTCTCTCCGGAGAATAGAACGTGGACATGAAATGCAGCATCAGAACACTTTTCTGAGGCACTGCACCCACTTGAGATACTGACTGCTTGTGATAACTCCTGGGTTCAACGTCCCATAGGCAGAGCTTTGGAATAATCCATTCTCCATACAGATTTCTCCCACGGAAGCTGCTTTATCCCATTATCACAGGCATTATACAAATGTATACCGCTGTAATCCACACACTTAGAGCCTGATGCTTTTGGAAAAGCCATGTTGTCGCTGACAAACAGCTTCCGATGCCGTGCGGCACAAACAAGCATACAAGTCGATAAATGCACTGAAGGTAGGCTCATGCTCACAACAATGTTCAAATCAAAAAGTTTGTTTGTTGTGTTTGCACGTGTGTGTGTGTGTGTGTGTGTGTGTGTGTAAATGCACTATTTTCTGAGGGAGATGTTGCGTGAGGAAAACTTGGTGTTTGGCCGTATGGGGGTGTTTAACATATCCAAGGTCTCCAGCAGAGACACACAGAGACACAAGCGGGTCATGGGGGATGCTGATAGCTCTGTGAACTCAGCAGGTGGTTGAGCGCGAGATGTGATAACTAGATGTTCTCGATGACAACAGTGGTGGAGCTGGCCTGTCCCTAATGTACTGTATTTGCCTAATAACACAGCAGGCAGCAGAGGTCCGGGTGTGATGAGGGAGAACCCCCCCCCCCACCATCACAAACCCCCAGAAGAAGACATACAGACATGCCCCATATACCCTACAGGCCATGTGACCCATGAAGGACAAAGGATGAAAAAAAAAATCCAAGTGTCTGTGCATCAAAGAAAAAAGAAAGAAAGAAAGACTCTAAAAAGAAGATGGATAATCCTGCAAATTGTATTTTTCTCAACCGCTCTTAATTGTGGAATTCGCTGCGTATATACCAGCCAGGCTGTTGGGTTTGGCAGCGCCTTGCAGACATTACTGTTAAGGTGAAGCTTGCTAACTGATGGTTGGAATTTATGCTTCATTGGCTGTGCCGGTGCTGGGGGAGACATCATCCGCTGGCAGATGTGCACAGCTCACCACTCTCTGCCACCTCCATAATTGACATCTGCATGTAAGAGAATGGCAGCAGCACCAGTCTGTGCCATGTTTCTGGGAAATACGGCGGAGAATAAGCAGGGCACATCATGCGAGGTTTGCATCAACTGTCTCTGCAACGCTGTGAGTGCTCCAACATTAATGGGACATATTATGCCTCAAATTATGGAATCATATACAGCAGCTGTTGATCAAATTTGGATGTGGTGCTACAGCTAAAACAAGTCCCTCCGGGGGGGAAGGATGTCTGGGTCTGGTTTATGTGGTGAGATTCTGATCTGTTCAGCTGGCATCCGCGGTGCATTTCACGACTTTTATTCAAAAACCCTCCGTTATTTTAGAAAAGGATAAAGATGTGCCTCTGAGGATGGAAGAGCAGAACTAACGACAATGGAATGATCAATAGAACAATGCAATCTGAACAAGTCACTACATTCCAGTGATTAAATCCATACCCGTGTATCCTGTTATTAGCCCAAATCGTTGTAACACACAGTTGGCTGATGACTTAAAGTCTATTTTCCTGCTTGCCTTTTATTATTTCACAATAAATTATAATTCCCCATTATTTTACACCTTTGTTTTCATTAAAATATGCACGTTATCACAACTGCCTGGTAATACACTCTTTAAGAGCAACTGCAGAGAAAATAATGTTTTTCTTTCCACATCTTGAATTATCACATATATACTGGACAAAATTAACTTCTACCTTCAACAGGGATTAAGCACAGCCACCGTAACTAATCAGATTTCTACGACAGGGAGAATTCATCGAGATTTACTGTGGGCTCCCCTCCATTTGGGGTTAATGAGTGTCTTCCACAGCCTCCTCATAGCTATTTCATACCTCAGGGATTTGAATAATTCCCATTGATAGTTTCAAAATCTCAAATGAGACAGGATTAATCAAAAGCATAGAAAGTAAAGCTGATGAGGGTGAAGCGCTGCATGAGGATGAGGATATCCAAATCAGGAGGAAGGTGACTAGTTATACACAGTGGGCAACATATTCATATTATTTCAAAAGCTGGTGGGGGTCTGTGACTAAAACAGTGTAAGTAGATCCACACTGGCGCATAATGATATTTAGAGCTTGGAGAGTGTTTCCCTATTCTAATCAAAGGTGTGTTTCTTGACACCGTGGCTGTCATTGTAATAAGATTGCCACTGGTATCCCACCTTGTTTTTTATATGACTTAGAAGGTTCAAATATGGGTAAGCCTTTATGGTAGTTATGTTTTGTGTTTCTGCTTTTTTGAGTCTTACAAGTGAGATTAAGTTTGTTGAAGAGCATCCTATCCGATCACCAACTTGAAACATTGTTGGACAATTGGGTCTGGACGTTTTTTTACACATTTTGCCTTTAACAAATGAAGAACGCAGCGGGACATTTTCTGGGTCAGACACTTTTACAACAACACGGAAATGTCCAGAACATTCAGGCGAAGGGTGGCCTCTCGCTCACTGTGAAATTTGAAAATTATTTCTTGCTGTATTCTTACATGGGCTCACTCTGACATTTTCCAGATGTGTCAAAAAGGGACTGGTGGGTCCCGTTCTGAAAAATCTCTGGAGCAAAAAAACATTGGCATTCTTACAAACAGCATTTACAAACAATTTCAGGAAAAAACCTGGACCTGAGTGCATGTCTGACAGCAGCTTTGTAAAAACATGTATTTTTATTTTATCTTTGAATTATTATATTTATTAAAAATTGTTATTTATGCATTCAATAAAAAAAGTTTGAGTGAGATGTTTTGGGGGATCCATGGCTCTCTTTATCTTAGACAAGTCAATTTCATTATTCGCAGCAGGGTTGTTGAAATGTGTGTAGAAGTTGAGCACTTGCAGGGTGGCAGCCCTCTGTGGTACGAGCATTGGTATTTAAGTTCCCTAGGATAAATCATTTATGTCAATTCAGTTACTGATGAGGCATGAATACATATGGCGAATTCTGTCCAGACGTGATTTATTTTAATTGTCACACTGGGACCTGCTATTACACTGCTTCAGAATGGGTCACTGCATTAGAAAATTAAAGCAGGGGCTCTAATTTGAAATCTATTTGTAAATTCTGGCCTGTGGGATAAAGATGTGCTGAGTGCATATAAATGCCCTCCCAGAGTGGCTGGAACTTCTTGGAAACTGGCGAACAGTCACCTGGGTGTGTCACTCCCTCCCAGGCGCACTCTGCCACTGTGCTCAGTCTGAGGGAACTCAAATGAAGCTGCAGCAAAAGGCACACGTCCTACATGAGTGAGCATACGTGTGTGGTGTCTGGGGTGCGGTGTGGGATGTGAGGTCAGCAAGTGTGTGGCGTGCCGGAGGCTACTTATGTTCTGGATTTGATGGGCTCCATTTCCATGGATCATTTAATACTTTCCCTCATCCACTTTTGGGGATATCAGTGGGACTTGTGGCTATGAATCGCAGCTGCTAGCGATCCTTATACAACTTGGGATTCATGCAATTAAAGCTGAAAGTATTGTGTATTCACAATGGTTACTTGGAGATGTGACAGCACTGTTACAGCAAAGTCAAGTTATCATCCTAACTGCTCACTGTTTGTCAGTGTTAGCTGAGAGGTAGTGTGTGTAAAGTAAAAACGTATATCTAACCCTCAAACTGTGTATTTTAAGATTGATCCCAAAAGGCGCGCTCCCTGGTGGCCTGTCATATACTGGCAGACAGGCCAGGACCCCCAGAACTCTGCATGACAGGTTAGAGAGCATATAGTTTATAAACGTGCTCTTTCAATGTGGCCTTTTGTCTTTTGTTGTCATCAGTGTCTTTCTTGCTGTGATCTTTCATACAGTTTGGGACCACAGACCAAAGATGATGCTCACTGCACTTGCTTCAGGGAAGAAGCCGAGGTCATGGTTCTGTTCAGACTGTCTGAAAAATCTGACCTTTATACTTTGTGGCCAACTTGTTTTTCCTGACTTGTCCTCTATGTTTTGGGAGCATCACTGCAGGAAGTAGCAGCGTCCAAATAAAATAAAATCGGCAAAATAATTCTCTGAGATTCGAGACAGTCCTTTAAGGTTGAGTATGAGATCCTTATGAGTGTTATTACATTAGTATTAGAGCTCAAACCACAACACTGTTGCAGCATCAGTAACAACACATTTAAAAAAATGCATATATTGTCGACATTAAAATATCTTTTTATATCTTTTCAACGTTTTTAAGTTTCCTGCTTCTGAATAAAGACATAATATGAGACAGTTCTTCATGAAAATATCTAAAGCCAACTAGACCTAACCTGTTTTTAAACTGTTCAAACTTATTAAAGTCAATGAGACGTTTCATTTTGGTCGACTTACATATGCTTTACGCATCTCAATTATAACTTCAGGGTGGAAAGATATATGGCTAAGGTAAAAAACAGTGGACATGGTGGACAACAGAGATAGAATTGGTGGACAACAACAAAACAACGACCACTATGATCCTACGCTGCTTCACAATGTCATCAAACTAGGTCTTCTGTTATTGTTTTGAATGAGAGATCCTGAGTGGCCAGTGTTACATGTTGTGCATTTTAGGTCAGTAAAAGATCATGACTATGGCAAATAAACTATGATTAATGTAGTGGATGGTTTGTGTTGGGCAAGTGAAACTCGGTTGCAGTCAGCAAAAGGTGAACATTTATTGCATGTGAACCTTCCTTCATCTCCTGCATGAGGAATACATGGCCATCCAGCTCCCAGGCCTGCACACACTTTTATATTGACATTGCACATAAAGGTGAGGAATTGTCCAATGTGGATGTAATTCCTAGGGATACTGGGATGTTGGTCACTGTGACACAAATAAAAATAAATCAAGTATGAAATACATTTTACACACTTTTTTAAGTGTTGTGTGCCATTGTGAGCAAAGAGCTTCTACTGAAGATCATACTTTTCTCATTTCAGTGAAGTGAAGCATTTAACTGCATTTTCAAAGTATTGATTCACAAGAAATCTGCTTTTTGTAATCATATCGTTTATCCTTATAGATAACATTTGGTTTGTGTGCGTGTGTACTGCAAGAAATCTCCTACCCCAAACACATTGACATACCTAAAGCTCACACTGCAGCTTTTCAACATTCATAAAAACTAAACCAGAATGTTTTATGTGCATTGTGAAAGATTGATAATTTCCCTCACAGAACTTGCAGAGGAAAAATACAGTTTCCTGCGATGCCTTTGAATATCATTTTTTAATTGACCCAAGTATTCTTTCCCCTCTAAAGCAGAAATCACTTGCTTCCAAATAGACTTTCTTTAGGTAATGATCAATCATGAGCGAAGTGGGTAGTGGTCCTGAAATAATGAGATCCTATTTCCCTTTCTTTCTACCTTTGCATTCCAATAGTAAAGTCAAGTTTAAGTAGAGAGAGGGGATGATAGATTAGTTGAGAAGGTTTCTGACAAGAGAAAGAGATAAAGAGAAAAAGAAACCAAGGAACAGCAGCTGTTCCATCAGCCTGGATAAAAGTGCTGCGTAATGTGCCCCCCTTTTGAAACGCCGTGGTACCTCTAGATCCCTCTTCGACATCTCGGAAAGCAAAAGGAGGAAGTACAAATGAGATCATGACAATTGGAAAAATTCCCTGGAATGTCATTCAAATCTAAAAATAAAATACGAGGTAAATCAATTATCCCGTTTGTGGCCTACAAAACAGAGTGTATGAAGGCACACGGAGTCAAAGAAATACGACGCTGAAGTAAGCATGTCAGAGCTTCTGAGGCAAAGAGGAATGATGGCCCCGTATTTGTGTGTAAATCTTTCAATTGACATTTCATCATGTGTGCTTTGTTGCCACATAAACTCATAAATCAGGGAAGGGAATGTCATAATTTACATAAACAAACATATCTGCTGTTGATGCTCGGGCTGCTTGATGTCAAACACTGTGTCTTCCAATCAAACCTCTCCAATCAGAGGGGGAAGACGCTGTCAGTGGGGAAGACCTGTCTCCATGATGCAAGCCTAATTTTCTTTAGTGGGAGAAAATGTGATATTCAGATTAACTGAAGTAAAAAAACGCAGTAGGAGTAGCATCCATGCACCTTTACTAACTAGCCTTAAGGCTACAGGCTGCCCCGAGCTGTTGTTTTTACACTTTTGTTGCAGATGAATAAAATGAGATACACCGTGTTCACTGGTGAGCCTCATCAATGTGGATAGATGGATTTTATTATTGTTGTAAGCAAGTTTAGCAGTTCCTGCCTTTTTTTCTCCAGTCCTTGTGTTAAGCTATGCTAACCTGCTGCTGGCTCTACATATTTAAAGTACAGAGTACTACTACTACTACTACTGGACATTTTGTTATTTAACAGTTCAGAAAAGGGGCTTTGTCTGCTGATGTTGGGGAACGATGTGTGAGACATGACAGCACAGTAAGTGTGTGCAGGATTATCTCTTACTTAATGTTTTGTTTGTTTGTTTTAGAAAATGGCCTCAATGCAAATTTGATGTTTGTCCCGATCATCTGCTTTGACACATCCAATCACCACTGTCCAACAGCCTGAAAATATACTGCATAGAAGTAAATATTACTTGACTTCATGTCTCTGGTGTCACAGTGACTGGTTATGAATGAGAATATGGGGCAGTTTTCTCTGTGCATTGCAACCAAAGTCCTACAACCTCTTATTCTATATTTGTTCATCGAGAATGTATAGCCTGACATATTCTTTTGACCATTGTCAAAATAATGAAATCCATATGTCTGTCTTTTCCTTATTGGAGTGAAAAGCATTTCTCCAACACCCATTTCCTGGGCTGGAAATAAGGTTTGAATGAATGTGAATTAATGTGTTTTGTTTTTTTGTTTTTTCTATCTCCCACTTCTTTTCCACATTTCAAATCTTGTGACTGGTTCTCAGACAGTGTATAATACAGATGTGATATCTAGGTCACGGATGTCCCAATATGGAAGCCATGTTGCCTGCATGATAATCAGTAATCCACTTTGCTCTGGATCTGGCCTGGTCACTGACCCCTGTTGACCTCCTCAGAATTGATTTTGTGCTTGAACCCAAAGCCGGCACAAATTAAGCCAAGATATAAGCGGAAAGCGAGAGACAGAGAGAGAGAGGGGGGCAGAGGCGAAAACAAAAAAGACAAGAGAGAACAGAACTGCATTTTGGGTCTGCTGAAAGAAGGTATTTAGCCATGGGAAAGATAGATGGTTACAATGACTTACATTGATAGAACATCTGTAGCAAAGCAGGACAAAATGACGAGGGCCTTGTAGAGCTGTAATTTAATAGCCTAATTTCCTGCCCAGCCCGGCAGAAATATCTGTCTGACACTGACAGCTGATGAAAATGCACCAGGATTTGATTTTCTCCCAAGTGGAGAACAAGTTAAGACCTATCTCTCGCTCTGTAAAGTCCCGCAGGCAATTGTCTATGTCTGTGTGTAAGAGAAGACTAAAATTCTGGCTGCGTCTGCTTCTTCCTCAGGGCTAATGACAAATTTAGCGATAATCGTCATGTTTTAATTGATGTTTCCGCACCACTGACTCAAACCACCGGTGGATTACATCAGGGGGCTGAGAGATATGAGTAGTTTTGTGTCTGCGTAGCCCACAGTTCCCTTTATTGCAGCGGTTTGCATCCGATCTGTCCAACGCTCAAGGCTTTAATGCACAGCTCAGGCAGCCCACCTTTGGGACGGCACAACCTGCTCGTAGTCACTGCATGAGGTAGATGGTACATGCTGTCCCATCTCCATGCTGCCACTGTTGGACTGGGTAAGAAGCAGCACCACACGTAGAGCAAGCAGCTTGATTGCCCAGCGGCCCCCCAGTGCGCTGCGCTATGGAGAGGACTAATGTATTTATAACCCCTCTCATATGTGCACTGGGAACAAATTAGAGACAAATGAGGCAGGATTCCTCCTTTCGCCCCGGAAAGCCTTAAAATTAGGGCAGCATCATTTACAACTAGTAGCACATCACAGCAGCAAACTAATGCAACTTTAAATATGCTCCTAGAAGTGTCAGTGACAGTATACTGTGCAGTATTTTACTGTCCGCGAGTAAATGCTCTGCACAAGTTTATGTTTTATCAAGTGAAAGTCTTTATTTCCTTATTTCTCTCCCTGCGCTTTCTATTATCAGGCACTGCTTTGATGATCAAGAATGTCACAGTTACAGGAGGCAAGTTTCATGTCGAGTGTCAACATCTTGCCAGAGCAGCAAGCAAGAAGAAAGGTGTGTCTTTAAACTAAAGAAAAGAAACCTTTAGAGACAGTGCAAGTAAGTTGAAGATGGGACCATGTCAGAAGTGTTTTACCTCAAGCAAGAAAAAATTAACAAAACAAGTGGAATTCCGGTGGAACGTTTTGTGATTTTAAAACTGCTACAAGTCCCATCGCTAGCTAACTTCTTTGGCTTTTTGTGGTAAATGTCAGTCTGTTCTGGTTTGCTTCAAATACTAACAATGTCAGGCCTCAGCTCCACTTTCTCACAAAGACTTTCAGTAGATTTTCTCAAACACCGATGTTCAATTAATGTTAGATCCTCTGCATATACACTTTTCAGGAATGTTGTAGCTGTTGTGAGAAATCTTTAGTCACCGTGTGGATTTTTTAAAAACCTCTTCAAAGTGACAAAGAATGTCACATTTTCAATAGTTCACTTGGAGACACAGTGTCTGCTCAGCAACAAACAACAAACTCTCTATATATGTAAATCAGATCAATAGGATATCCATACAAACGGCCTGCAGCTGTGTGTTGCCATCAAGCAGCTCACCTAATGTAATAAGGAACATCAATAGTTGATTTTCAAACCTAGTGGTGCAGAGAAAGAAAACGAGGATGATGAGATTAGCGCAGCTTGGCTCCAGCGTCTAGCTCCATTTTATAAACAGTCACAATTAACACAGACTGTCATTATACAGGGGACAATGAGATGAGTTGGGGAGAACAGATTAATAACTTCACTGCGTGAGTCAAACTCTGCTGCACTACAAAGACACACTCACATTTGTTTCTCAGAGTCAACACTGACATGTGGACGTTTGGATGAGATAATTAATCATGATAAGCTGAAACGCTCGCATGCTTAGACAGAAGATGGTGTGCAGCATCTTGCACGTCTATTGTATGTCGCTCCTCAGACGGGTGCAATAATGCAGCTTGACAATCAGCCGCACTATATGACAACACAAAATTAGCAGGTGTGCTCTCCAGCAGAAATGCCTCCATTAATGGTACATCCTGGGCTATGTTCCCTGCGGTGGATTAAGTCAAGTCTTAACTAATTATCTTTTTCCCGGGAAGAGACACGACCGTCACTTAAATATAGGATGTCTCAGCTGCAGAAAAAATACCTTCATAATAAGCTGTATTTGGAATATTAATAAAATTGTTGTTTATTTTTTAATGTCAATTAATTGATTCATTTAATACATATGAGCTTCAAAACCAGAAATCCGACTAGTTACATACACCAGATTTTTTTTTCTTCCTTTTAATAAACACGGAGGAGCAAGCGTTAAGTAAAAATAATTACTAATTTCTAGACCGTTTATAAAGATTGATGGCCTGCCAAAAGTCAAGTCAGAACATCTTGATTGCCCCCTGGTGGCTGGCAACAGTATAGATCATAAACCGTTCCTCCTCCATGTTAGTGGATGGGATATGGACCAAACTAAATGGTCAAAGTAAACGTCAAACAAATTAAGATGGTTTCTGTAATTTACGTTGCAATTATTTCACTGTTTGTCCGAGTGTTCATTTTCCTGGGAAGTTTTGTTTTAATTTATTATGTGCTGCTATAAAATTAGGCTGACACGTCATTATTAACAGCTAAAACTACGACTACCCCTGTGGCGTCATCCCCCAATGGCCACATAGCAGACCCTGATTACAAATGATGTAATCGGCGGAAGATGGCAGCGTTGATATCCAGGATGTTTTGGCTGACACGTAAGGCATCTTTATATACAATCTATGGTTAAAACACTGTATTCTCCCAATTAGGTTCACGAACTACCATAAGTAATTTTTAGTTGCGATACGTGAACCTGCTGATTGTGTGTCAAAAATAACAAATGACTCACACGTTCAGCATGAATAATTTTGCTCCCTATCATTTTGTAATCACGTTTCACTTCCACTCCTTGCTTCGGCTCTCCCACACTTTCAGACAAAGTGAGAATGAGTGTGAGAGTGTGTACTCATAATCCTCCTTTCCTGCACAGCCAGAGGCAGTGTGTGGAGTGTTTTACTAGAGAAGGGCGTCTGAAGGAGATGAAGCTCTCAGGCCGTCTCTCTCGCCCGGATTAGTCAGTGTTTGGTGAATCAGCCATTTGTCACCAACACAGTAACAGCCTACCAGTGGCTTTTATAGGCACCAGGTGAACCAATAAAAAATCCTCAGCGTTGGTATCCTCAGGCCATCAGAATAGCAATTCATCTACAAACAGAAAGTGCATGAAAAAACTCTGTTTAACATCCCACCAGAGGGGCATTTCATTTTTTTGTATATTTTTTCATAAATCCTCTATTCCCTAGCATTCCCACTACAGCCAATTACAAACATTAAAAATTACTCTTAAGAGGAAAACATGCTTTTTATGATGGAGACAGAAAAAAGCCCTGACACAAGAGACAGAGAATAAACTTCATTTAAAAGTAAACATGTTTACAGGGCTCAGAGTTAGTGACCTTGCAGGTTATAGAAGCATTGTCTGCTCTAATTGTGTTTGGTAATGTGTTTCTGAAGCACTGTTATTGCTATTCATGGTATTCAAGCAGGAGCAAATGGCTCTTCCTGCCCATGGACACATAATTGAGGAGCCCGAGGAAGATTGCCACAGCAGAGAAAAAAAAAAAGAAAAAATACAGCGCTAGAAAGAAAAAGACAGAAAAGGTTTAGGGATGGGGAGGAAGCCGCAGCCAGAAATGGTGGAGGAGAGGGCGGGGGAAGAAGACAAAATATGTTTGGAAAGTGTTCAACCACATGTCTCCAATTCATAATTAACTTTTTAGAACCTTCACAAAGCTACGGGTGCAGGGCTCATGCCAACAGAGCTATTAGTTTTCACTGGCAGATGTGACTCTGCTGTGTTTTATTATGTTTATTTACATGTTTTCCCAATGCCAGCCATACATGAGCAGTCTGAGGGAACACATGTTGCCAGAGGGCCACACTTTATCTGCAGGAGAAATACAACAGTCATTAGATAAATGAATGGTAAATGGGTTGTAGCTCTCCTAAACAGGAAAACCCAGTTCACCTCTGAAACAATGTTTTTCTTCCCTTGATTTGTATTTTTTTCTCTCTCGCACTTAAAAATCATAATGTTCTTTAAGCAATCTATTTTCATTTTAATCACTGCACCTTAGGCAGCCTTCAGGTGAGATAGGTACGTGACTAATAAAACACTAATTGTGCAAATTAGATGTTGTGGATCTCTCACTGTGTCAGGTAATCATCACCCTCTACTGTATATGGTAAGTAAATCATTGTCAAGGGTTATTGGTTAATGATGTTGACTCATTGCAGGTTTGAACACGTCACTCTGCTGCTTTGAAGAGGATGTGGAGAGTCACGCACCAAATTCGTCAAGCTCTGGCTCTGACACACTTTCAGCACATATGTTAATGTTGTCTTATTTTTCAGTACAATAGAGGAAAGGGAGGGATTAAATCTTTTAAATCTAGTTACGCCTCTCCTGTCCTAAGGCCGCTGTTCTAATCACTGACCAGTGGATGTAGAGAGGTGGGCACACGGCCTTCGATAATCCTTTTCCTTTCTTTGCAATAAATTATGCATCAGAAAAAGCTTTTTCCACCCCAATGGATGTGTCCCCTAATCCCTGGCTCCTAAAACCTGTTTAATCTGAACTAAGTCATTAAAACAGTAAAGGGATATCACAAAGGACTTTCAAGCCAATTGGCTTAACGGTAACATGATTAGATCATTGATCTCCCAGCAAAGCCTTGGGCTTCCAGGTGCGAAATGACTATTTAATGAAATCAGAGAAATCTCGTTACTAGAAAATTACTGATCAAAGTTAAGACCAGGTGACTAGGGTGGCATTGGTATCCATGTATCTGGGCAAAGGTATTTATTCTCCAGATCCCCTCTTGACATTACCAAGAATGTATGGAGCTGGAATGAAAAGAGTGTTCTTAATCCCTTACCAGCCACTATCCATACCTCTATGCATCTTTAGCAGGCAGCGCCACTTTAAGCTTCGATAGTGATCACCACCGGAGAACACGTTGTCCTCACAGATGCTAAAAAAGGAAGTGGACTGATATCATTGAAGCCCGATTAATACAGTACAAGTGCCATCTTAAAGATCCCTTCAACTGCGTTTTTTTTGTCCTGTGATTGACTTATTCAGGATCCCCCCTCTGACGATATCAGCTTGATGATAGTTAATTCCCAAAGTACACCTCACAGGTATGAATGATGAATGAGCTCTGAAAATCTTTGGCACTCAGAGGTTTAAGGGCCATTTCACGCCTATCGTGTTTGATCCGGAACTTCAGACTTTACAGTTTAGTCCAAGCCAAAATAGCAGGTATGAAAATTGCCTTTGACCACTGTCAAGACCAACAGATGAAATTCTGTCCAAACAAAAGAGGTGATCTCAGTCAAGATTTGCAGCATGAGAACAGTTAGTTGGACAGATAAAACCTGTGGACCAAACACAGGAAGTTGTGAGTGCATTAAACAATAGAGAAAGAAATGATATGATGTTTAGACAATGAGGATTTGGCACATTTGAACTAGTGTGAAGTACTACGCTGTGAGTTGGTGAAGGTGGTATTCAAAATCATGATGATACAACAAAATTAATTAAATAAATTGGGTCATTATTGTTTTTCCTTCAAATAGAAAGACTACTACAACCACACTCGGACATCAGACACACGCCCGTCTACGAACCAATCAACGTCAAGTAAATAGATGAAGCCCACACAGCTGATGACACCAGGACGTATATAAGTCATACAAACATTTTTCAGCGCTCCACCAATTGCAGAGATAAACCAAAACTGACTGGATCAAATGTTGACATGAACATAAACATAGACATAAACTACGGCATACATCCATAAATAAACCCCAATATATATCTACACCGAACCCTTACCTGAAGTGTAATAACACCTGACATCCCTGAGAGGACTATGATTGTCCTCCTATGTTGCTAGAAATAAATAATTATATCACAGAAGACCTCTTTTCTAATTAATGAGAAGAGATGAAATATCACTTAATTTCAAATTTAATTACGAGCCATAATATTTTCTTCATTGGACCGCCTGCTAATGCTGTGCAGTTCCCTGCTGCTGATGAATGTGCTGTGTATTAAAAAACAGGAACATTTACAGTTCCCTGGACCGCATGTGAAATTTCCCATGATAGGAGCATTCTGAAGGAGGCGAAAAAACACCAGGAAGCCCACACACACACACACAAACCCACAGTCAAGATATACACCAAACAGACTAACATCAGGGCTACACAAGATAAAAAGGTTAATAAACACTTGGTAATGAAAATTAATGAAACAAATCATACACACGCCCTGACACACTTTTCCTGGTTTAATTGCAATGGCTGAGACACAGTCATTTTAATCACCTATATTGCAGCATTGATGTCCTTCAGTGTCAAGCTCCAAAGTTCTGCCTGTGCACATCACTACAGATGAGTATTTAAGGCCATTATCATAACCATGAAAAAGGTATTGACTTCTACCCTCAGATGAGTTTTGCTTATGCAATAGGAATTGCCATTAATTGGGGTAATGAGGCTTGCACGCTGACTTTCACCACCACTTTTGGTCTCAATCTTATAGTGATGATTTTGCATAAAGGGGATTGGCTAAAATCCCGGCTGAGGTCATTAGCAATGAATGGTTGTCATTTAGTTTCACTTAAAATGGATACAAGAGCTTATACAAGCTTTACCTAAAATGAACACTTTTACAAATTGAGCTTCTTTATAAAGCTTTTAAAATAAAGCTCATACAACACTTCAGCAAATATTTATACAGTTTAATGATACACACTCGTCTTCTCCAGTTAAGAACGGTCATTTGTTAAGATTTAAACGTTTTATTTTATTAAAACGGCTGAAATTGACGCACACACCTTATTCAGCAAGGTTACAAAATGTCAGTCAGCGATCAATAAAACTGACAAATGTGCTTTAAAGTGAATTATAAGCCGCACACCCATCGAAAACAGATTCATTTAGTCAAAGTTGGAATTCCACAAAGGCTGAAACTAAATTGTTTACCAACGACTGTCTGCAGTCATCTCGAGGGAGCGAGTGAAAATGCACCAATTGCAATTTGCTGATTTAGCACTTTGCTGCAAAATAATAATAAAAAAAAAAAAAGAAGCAGGAGGCTCACTGCTGCTGCTCCTGGCTACATTTTGATGATGGATTTTGAATAATGCAAATATGATAAATTAGCTAACTCGTAGCATTTCACTAATTAATTATAATTAATCATGTTGAAGTTTTCAGAGGTGTAGTCAGTGATAATGTTGTCTGTTTGATGTATTACCCATTTGAAGCCCAGCATGTGGATCAACCCCAGTCTCTGGGCAGAGGCTTAGACTGGTCTTCAGAGCTGGGGTTTGTATTTGTGTGTGTGTGTGAGTGTGTTTCCATTGAATATGTCCTCCTCATTCCAGTCCACAGATGGGTTTTCATTTTAATTGACAGTTACTCCGATCCATTCGTCAAGATGACAAGCTCTGGGAGGGGGACTGTTGAGGTGCACCCTGAATGTTCTCTTGGAGATATAGAGGTGGAAGCATTTCATTTGTGTGTGCTACAGTCTAGTTACTCACGTGTACGTCTTTCTCAAGTTTTTTATCTGACGGGCTCAGATAGGTCAATCTTAGCATCAAACTCCAGTATCATGTGTTTGTGTGGAGTGTGTGCGCGTGTGTGCACTTGTTTGTGAGCGCAGGGTGCACAGCCTGCCGATCCATTGATCTCAAGCGTTCTCTGTGAAGTCTGGCCTTTGTCTGCCAGATCTACCTCTCCTGCCGTCTTTCTTTTTGCTGTCATTCCCTGACACATGGCTCTGACACATCCTGAGCGTTGCACCGGTGGGAAAATAACACATATCTCTGACCTCTTGAACTCTTTCTTCTCCGAATGCCCTAGAGAAAGAATGCTTTAGCTGCCCACGCCTCTTTAAATGTGTACCAGGGGACATGGCTATTGAGACAAAGGGGGTAGAGAGACATTTAAAGACAGGTATAGATCTTCAGCTGGTGTCAGGTATGGGTATCGAGCAAAACAGCCGAGGACTTATAGCATGCACACTTCATGTATTGTGCATGGGCTGCGGTGAGCCCAGAGTAATAGACAGTGTTGTCAGCAGTTCTCTGTAAGGCTTTTCCTATGAGCTCTGCTCAGTGTTAAATCACAGACTGTATAAAAAGCTGGTCAATTCTGTTTTTTCTCCAGGCTGCCGCATTCAGTGTTTAATGTATCACGCTTAAGATACCAAAACAAATTTTGACATGCGGAACACCTTTATTATATGTACAAGCCAAGACGGAGAGATTGAGTTAAATGGAAATGCTTAGTTAACATAAATACCCTGGGATGATGAGCT
This sequence comes from Paralichthys olivaceus, assembly GCF_024713975.1. Classification (NCBI taxonomy): domain Eukaryota; kingdom Metazoa; phylum Chordata; class Actinopteri; order Pleuronectiformes; family Paralichthyidae; genus Paralichthys; species Paralichthys olivaceus. The sequence goes on along the minus strand of NC_091104.1, from coordinate 13,373,686 downwards.
GTCACATGTCATATCAGACCCTCGTGAGGCCCGCTCAGTATTCTGCTCACACAGCATGCGACAAATAGCCATAAACACCCCGCATCAGGCAATCCGAAAGCTGAAAGGGAGTTTGCAGGAGGGGGCGGGGGCAGAAGGGCTGGAGTGGTGGTGGTGGTGTGTGGGTGGGTGGAGTGGGGGGGTTCTGAACAGTCACACAATGTTGTCTTTGGATCGGCCCAAGGAAGCGATGTCACAGATCATTCATGGAGCCGGTGTTGTATACATTAAGGAGGGAGGGGAGGGGATTGGCGGAGGCCTCTCCACAGCAACAGAGGACAGCCTATGGAAAATGCCCCAGCTACCTAGCCAAGACGGTGATGTCATCAAAATGGAACATGCGTTTCCACACGCTGTCTGCTGTGCTGCGCGTGTGTGTGTGTGTGTGTATGTGACAGACACACAAACACACCTCCGACATGCTGCATCACCTTCAGGCCGTCCTCAGCTGTACCAAAGGGATGTTACCCCTTGAATGATTATCTCATGTATATTGAATGAACTGCACAACAAGCTCATGTTCATGGGTGATTTATCTTGTGCAGGTGTGATAATGTCAATATATTGATTAATCAAGCAGTGATTGAGGACCATATGCTCTGCTGATGATTAATATTGATAACTATGTGCCACCCCACACTTGACAATACAGATTTAATCACACACATCCACACTAGAAAATACAAGGTTGAGTGTGTGTGTTTAAGAATGTCTTTCCATGTGTAACTGGTGACCTGAGGGATTACATCTCCCCCCCAAAGCTCCAGCTCACATTGTGTTGTGGCAATAGTGTATTGTATCACTGTGGGCAGCATCTTAAAGAAGTTTGAAAATATATGCGGCTCGCTCTAACTCCGTGCTTTCTAATCCTTTTTGGGCTCACAATGGCCCTTTAGTCAACAATAGTAAAGGCAGTGAAAAGGGACAACTGCAAGCGTGGCCACAGCGTCTGAGCACCGATTTCATGCACATGGAGAATGTGTGTGTGTGCATGTGTTTCTCTGTGTCCCTGTGTGTGTGTGAGTGCACACACAGTATCACGCACAGTGTGGACATGTCAGTCAGCTTCCATGAGGTCATTATACTGTCCCCTGCACATAACAGGAAAGTATGTAAGTTGTGCTCAAGTACTGGCAACATGTTAATCTATTTAGAGGGAGTGTTTGAACGGCAGCATGCGTGACGGGTTTGTGTTTAACAATATATCTCTTTAAGTCTCCGCTCCCTGTGTCACAGCTGCTGAAACTTGGCATGGGACGGGTAACAAAAGGAGAAAGTAGGCATCAGTGCATGGGCAACAAGGCTATGAAAGAAAAAAAAAAGACATTTGGTTATCCACAAGCTGTCTGCATTTTGAAAAACAAATCTAAAGGTCTAAAGCTCCAGCTTATCAAGATGAAAAGGCCAACATGCATTCATAATGCTTCAGACATCATAGTTAAGCATTATTGTGGCTCTACCAAGTGGAAAACTTGCTCAGACTAAATCTGAAACTGCTTTAATGTAGGATCTGTCCCTCATTAGTACGACCGAGTCAAAGTAAAGTATGTGAGCGGATTCTTTTACAGCTTCCAGCCGCCGTGACACACTTCTTTCTCTCTCCCCCATCACTGGCAGCGGAGACCGGTGGCAGAGCTGATTTGTTGCGCTGCATTACACTGACAGATCGATTGATTGTTGACAAACAGCTCAAACTCAATGCCAGCGCCTCCGTGGTCATCTCTACTCCCGTTGCCTGACCGTTCGCTGCCGTGTGTTGTGATTTGCTGGAGCTTCCCCCTGGATGACAACCGCGCTTCATCCCTCACTTTGATGGCACCATAAAGGGGCCTCGGTGGAGCTGGATGCCGCTGTTCACTGGTTAGTCTTTGGTCATCGTTACGGTGTCACAGACACGATAACCAGAACGGGAGAGAAAGGGGGTGTGGAGGAGGAAAGTCAGAGGGTGGGGACGGTAACTGTAGCCAGGGCAGGAGTCGCCTGGGTCCATGAAAAAAAACTGATCATCTGTCCATTCATCTTCATATGCCTGAAAGCCAAATAGCCACTGAGCAGTTGGTAACCGAGAGGGAAGGACACAGAACAGTGGCCAGACCAAAATACATCTGATAAGACTATGTTTTCATTGAGAACCAGCTATGAGGCTAAAATCTGTTTTTGTTACACAACAAAGTGAACGTATACCCAATAAAATGACTCTGTTCTCTGTGGATGAAGTGGGAGTCATTCGGAGAGATATAAAAAGCTTTTTTACTGAATAAGCTCTAACTTACAAAGACTCTTTGATCTGCAAAATGATTTATATGCTCTGTGATCACACAGCAAACACCATGGGGTGTTTTGGGGCTTTGCAAGTTTTCCAAGCGTCTGTGTGTGTATATTTTTGCCGGTTTGTTTGTGTGCATGTGTGTGTGCATTTGTATTTAAAGATTTCTACAGATTTTCTCTGCTCCGCACCTGAAATAGAGGCTTCACCTGCAGATGAACTTGAGCTCGCTCTTTTCTTTTTTTGGGCGGCTGTGTGGGCTGCAGACAAACAAGTGTCTCACATATTTTCCTGACTATGGGAGAGGATCCTTTAGGGTCCTGCAGCAGTCTGCTCTGCTACTGGGCTAACAAGGGGACTCTGATCTCATCGCGCCACAGCTCACTTTGCCGGGAAGGAGCAGGATGATGTAATGCTGTTTGTGCAGCACCAGAAAGCACTTATCAGATGCTCTATAGAGGAAGGAGGCTGAGGCACCAATGCGATAAGAACACCTACATCATGGTTTTATGAGGCATCGTCATCTTTAACATACTGGAAGCGTGATTACTGTAACGATCATCATCACACTCTGGATATGCATGTATAAATATATACGTATATAAACAGAGTATACTTCTCTATATCTGTGTTTACATAATCACAGCTAAAGTTGTCATTTCAGTTTTAAATCAACAAGATGTTGTGTGAGTTTATGTTTCCTTTCATCATGGAAGTATTTTCTTAATATATAATTGTATCTGTAATCTGTAGTTCCTGTCTCCAGAACCGTTCATCTTGTTGCCTTAAAGGTTCAGTGTGTAGAATTTAGTGACATCTAGAGGTGAAGTTGCATTTTGCAGCTGAATACTCCTCATCTCAGCCTCCCCTTTCCAACATGTAAGAGAACCTGTGGTGAACTTTAGCTGTCATGAAATTTCAAAAGGTTTTAGTTTGTTCAGTTTGGATGACAAAGTAAAAAACATGGCGGCCTCCACAGAGAGGACTCCCCTCCAAGTAAATATAAAGTTTTTAAATATAAAGGGCCAATTCTACGGCAAAGAAAAACAATTTAGATGATTAGACACCAGTGAAAACATCAGTAGGAATATTTTATTTTCAATTTCTGCCAAAAATCCCTTTCACCTAAATGTTACACACTGAACCTTTAACATGTGTGTATTGTTAAGGGCCAAGGAACGATCTGGACACATGATACGTTCAATATTAGTACAATGTACATAAACGAGTGCTCAGTACTCTGTAGCAGCAGTGGCTGGGAATTATCATTGTAAGTGACGCTGCTCATCACAGCAACAGCACATTCTCCACAATCCCAACCATAACTGATTTTCCATGCCCTTTACTTGCTGTGGCAACTTTTTTTACAGTTTCAAAAGTTAAACTGCAACCGGCCTCACCACAGGCCAAGCAAACAGCTCATTTAGAACCTGCACTGCACTAGTCTAAGATAAATCAGAAAAATGTGTCGTATATCTACATATACGATGTGAGAATGCAGAGCAGACTCACTAGATATTCAGAGCGTTCATAGCCATCTAAAGTTCAGAATGATGTGTTGGACAGTTAAACTGCAAATCACAGATTCCATCCAGTTCACCCTCTATACTGAAAAATATAAATGACCAAATTAATTGATTGCTTTTTACAGCAACCTACAAAGGAGCCCATCCACCTTCATCTCTCCGCTTGCCACAATACGAGACAGTCACCTCCAGAGAATCATACGACTCCAGTCCTGTATAACACTGGGGTGAGAATATTATACTGTGGATTTTATGCTGGGTAATTAAAGAGATCACTGTTTTATGTCCTAGGCAGGGATGGGCCTTCCCTGATTCACAGCCCCACACACTAAAGTGGAATAGCCTTGTTCCTACTCTTGACTCCTCGAGTTTAATTGCCCTTTGTGTTCGGCTTATTTCTTCCCTAACTGCCCTAATATATGATTTGAGGAGCGCAGCATTGTTCTTTGAGTTATTAAAAGGCTATTGACGCACAGAGGAAAAACAAAGCACCTGTCAAAGTGTGATGACGAGTGGGGCTGCATCACCTGCCTCTGCCCTCTTACCTCACCTCTTTTTTTTTTTTCTTGGCATGACACAGCAGCATGACTGAACTTAGAGCCTGCAGCCACGGCCAATCCCTTACCCCGGTCCAGCCCTCCTTTTTAAAGAACAAGCGCCTCGGAGGTGAAGCATGTGTCAGGGGCTTGAGATGAAGCCAGAGAGCAGGAGATGAGTCAGATGAACACTTGTCAGGTGATGTCATCTCCAGTGAGCATTGATGACCGGCCCCAGCTGTTTGGGTGCACTGAGGCACACTCTGCAGCACCTGTCTGAAGGCGTTTCAGCTCGCCACAACTGCGGAGCAGAACAGGACCGCTACTCACAGGGCTCTCATAGCTGGCTAGTGATGAAGCCAACAGAGGTCAGACAGTGCGGACAATACGTCCCCAACAGTGGTCTGTGGTTCTGTAGTGCCAGTGTGGCTGAGTAGTTAGAGGAAATGAAAAATATCAGTGTTTTCTTAGCAAAAAGTGTTGATATTTTTGTTTGAATGACACATAAAAGATCAATGCATGGTTACAGGTGTTAGAACTCTATTAGTCATGCCACCATGACATCATTTCTGACACACGCACGCACAAGCTTATTATAGGTCATCCGCATTATGCAAAGACGCAGTCATCCTGTCCAACATCCGCCTCATGTGGTCCCTCAAACCAAACTTGCCCTAACAAATCAAATTTGTTTCTTATGCATAGTTATTTTGTAATAAAGCTCCGGGAGGTGAATGGAAGTGCAGAGACATGCTGCGGAAAGAGAAAATGTATTTCCAAATACCGTGTGAAGATGGAATCAGCTGGATTCAACTATACACAAGCACCCCCACACACACACACACAAAGCTCAATACACAACAAAAAGGGCCCAGATCCCCTTTTTATACTAAATCAAGAACTATTTCACTGTTATAGCTGTACTTTGTAATAGCCATTGCAGTGGAATAACTCTGATTTAATCTAGCCAGCAATCAATATCTTTTGACTGCTATGATTGATGGGTATTAAGTAGGACTATTAACCGAGGGAGGAAAAAAAGTGTCCAAGTCTGAATTCCACTGCCCGTCGCTCAGTCAAAGCCCTAATGTGAAGGGGAATAATTTGTCAGCTAATTCACAAATAGGTTTAGAACGGTGGACATATTTTCTTAATGAATACGTGAATTACTTGTGCATTGATTTCTATTGTGTGGGAAAATGGGAAATGTATAAAGAACCGTCTGCACAGGCGCCTGCAGACACACTTCATTGACGTTTCACTTGGAGACGAGGAGAAATATTGCATATGCTGAAACCAGCAGATTGTGTATTTAAAGCCTCTGGTGAATCAAGGTCGTGGCAGTGACCCTTTTAGTAGTAGACTGTCATACATTTAGCAGAGCAGGGGATCATTTCAAACTGTCCTCCATCACATTATGACAGATCTTAATTGACTACCGATACAGCTTTGCTGAGCTGACGGAAAAATCAGATTTTAATCTAATCACTGCAATATACCTGATTGGCTGCAACCAACACTCTAGCATATTAAAACATTTGCATTGCAGAGATGGGAGCCTGTGGACGACTGGAAATCTAGACACTGCATATCATAATCCCAAATGGATTCTTGATTACTTTTATCAAACATTATAGACACTGTCATCATGTTCACATTTAATCTATGCTAATCTGAAGGGTTCCCTGAATTTAGAGTATTGTTGCAAGTTAGCTGACACCACTTTAAGTTTTTTTTAAAGTATACCCCTGCTGTTGGAAAACCATCCTTCAAACACTTGATAATCCAAACATTTGGAGACAAATTGAAAGTTTAAAGCATTGAACTTCAGTTACCCTCTCCCTTTATGCTTTCCTCTACACTGTGCCTCCTTTTTAGTCTTTCTTTTTCGACAATTTTCAGTCAGCCAGTCTTCCCAGGTTTATCACTGAACCACATCATTAAGAAGTGCCCCATGGATCCCTGTCTAAACTGCACGTCGACAAGCTGCCGCCAGCTCCCTGGATAAAAAGCCCAAGGCTGAGCAGGCTGACATTCCCCTGCACAAAGGTAAATGATGGCAGAGAGGATGGTGGTCCAGAGTCCCCTCAGTGGTCTTGGGGGAGAAGACAGAGAAGGAGAATGATGATAGATTGCATGGAGAGTGGGCTGAGCTGATGGATCAGGCCTCTCATACCCAAAGAGCACCATCTGCTGTCAGTTCGGGTGACTCATTCAACTGCGCTGACATGTGCATGTAAAAGGCCACGCTGAGAACACATCAGACTGCCATCAGGCGCAGCGATGACGGGCTGAATATGAAAGAGAGGAACAGAGAGAGGGAAGGCAGTGGAGGGGAGACACCGAGGAAAGGGGGGGGGGGGGGGTACTGAAAACATCTCTTCTCTCACAGACAAACATTTTTTTCTAATAATAAATGTTTGTGTCATTTTTTTAGTAATTTTTTGATCATGCTTTTTTTTTTTGCTGTTGTTTTTTCGGTGACCAGAAAATGTTCAAAGAAAAACACAAATATGGAGAAGCACTGTGGGAAATCATACTCGACGGAGCTGACATTCTTTTAAATGAAAGCAAAATAAAACTGTTGTAATGCACTGGAACATTATTATCCACCATGACTCTTCAGTCTGGGCTTTTAACATCTTCCCTGGTGTGAACGAATACTCTCTGCACATCTTTCCCAGGGAGTGTGAGCCTGCCTTATACTGCCAATATTTCATCCATACAGCCCCACGTGTACTACTAGAGTGAAATATCAGGATAGCTGAGGGGCGAGTAACCAGTCTAGTGCCGGTATCAAATGACTGTGTCTGGCCCTGTTAAAACTGTGAACTGTTTATGGTCAATTTTAACAAGCTGAAGCACTTCTGACCGCTGCCTTCTCCTGGAAACTCAAACTGCTTAGAGCATTGAAGAGGAGAGAATAGCAAGAAGGCCAAGTATCATTGGAAAGGCCGGCTAGCACATAAAACACATAACGCTGACTGTTGGAAATGTCTTTTTTTTAAATATAAGGGGATGACTATTGAGTGACACAACAGTGACAGTCTCATTTCTCATAACCCCCCCCCCACCCCCTTGCGAGAGTCCCACAAGCATTGTTTTTTTATTTCTTAATAAAAAACTGAATTCCCATGAAGGGCCAGTGCTTCTGGGATGAGATGTAGGGTCAGGATGAGAGTCGGGGTCTTGTCATCTGCGATTTCATTTCAGGGGTCCGCGGGAGCCTAATTGTCAATAAGGAGCAGCTGCATTGACACCTGTGACACTGCACCGGTTTGCCTTGGACTCTCCCTCGGCCCACACGAGAGCCGCGAGCACGACTGTCATCCGGAGTGACGGGGGATGCCAATATTAAAAAGGTCGCAATTTATGAAAGGCCATGACATCAACACGCTGATCAATGGCTTCCATAGGCCTCAAATGCAGCCCCGGAGATCGATTCTATAGGTGATATTGTTACTGGAGATCTGCGGACGTGCTGGAGGTGTCAAGACAGGACACGTGCTTAAGTTCAAAACAGGCAGTTCAATAGGATTTACGTCAGTCAGACTAGGTGGTTGGACAGTGATGGGAGACCCCGCTGACCTCACAGGGTGATGCACACTTGTCAGTGTGAGACAGGTTTAAAGTGCAGACTACAGGGGGAATATTACATTATGGTGAATAGCTGCCTCGCTGGCCAGCAGCAATCAAACAGCATCTCTCGGCTCAAACCATTCCATCACGGACAAGGACGATGGCGTAAGGCTGCATGTGATGGGATGGATGGGTATATGGGATTCTGATGAGATGATCCAGACAGATCTACCCAAGGGGGGGGTGGAGGACATTAGTGTGCATCAATAACAGAGGAGGAGAGCTTACAGTGTAGAAAACTACACAGTGGGTTGTGCACATAGGAAAGTGACTGAAGAAGCCTGGGATCACTTCCAGCAACAAAGACACACATCACTTTCATACAGGGCCACCTCGTTTCCTAATGTTGCTACTTCATTATTTCACTGCACCAAATTTATTTGACAACTTAGTCACTAAATACTTTTAAGATCCAGATTTTACACATGACAAGCTTAGGAGATATATTTGATCAAATCTCATAGAGTATGAGTCGCGACAGACACAAATTGCTAACTGGTTGGTGGAGGTATACACATATGAAATATATATATAAAACAAAACAAAATAAAGAAACATTAAATGTCCTGTAATTTCATTTATTACAACAATTTATATCTCCATTATTTTAATTCAATGTCCAATTTACTCTTTTAGGTTTATTAACATTTGTTCTTTCCATGACTGAATATTTCTTTACTTTAGGCTTCTTTTGTTTGATGATGATCAGAGTGAGACTTGTGCTTTCCAACATTTTTGGATTCTGGCATCTTATAAACAGTGTGAGGTCAGGTTCACATTTCAGCTTCACCAAATAGAAATGCCCTCCCTTAAAGCTAGGGTTGGTGATCCTGTAAAAGCTAGCAAGAGCAGGCTGCACTTTGAAAATACGCAACCAAGACATCCCACCCCCTCAGCATAGCTACGCACCCAAAACACATGAACGCACACTGACTGACAACTACAAGAGGCAAACCTTTCTGTTTGTTACAGTGCTGTTTTATCAAAAATGGCTATTGGGACACGGGAAGGATTTCAACCGAACAGGATAATAAATCAGACACATTATCTACCGTTCCTTTTACGTCTCACATGTTTTCATTTGACTAAATGTTCAAATGAGCCACTATCTCAAATAGGGGATGAGGACTCACTGGATTCAGGACTCATACCAGATATATATCCCTGTATGTAAAGCTCTATGTAAAATAGCTCCACCTCTAACAGCTACAAATGTATCGCTGATTACACACTGATGCATTGGTGTTAATAATCTAATGATTCACAACATTAAAAAGGTAACTGGTTTTAATGTTGTGGCTGATCAGTGTAAGTAATATCTGAATTAGTTATGTTTCTTATGCTTTATGGACACTTGCATGTGTCCGTATATAATACACAAGTGTGCATGCATGCATGCAGACCCACATATGCAGGTGGGAACACACATGCGCCACACTACCTGCTCTCTTTATGTGATGGGGAGAAGTAGTAGGACCGATGTCACTGTCTTAAAAAAGCAGAGCGAGAAACAGTGAGAGAAACAGTAAAATAATGTCTGGAATGGACAGGAAGACTCCGGGGCATCCTGAATAAATAATAACACTCCAGAGGCAAGCATTCCTTTGTATACTGTTGTATTTGTCGATGCTCGCATAAGAACAAGTGTGTGGGTGCAGGGCTGACTGGCGAGCAAATAAATAAGTAAGTTGATGTTGAAAAAAGTGGAAGCTGTTGTTAAGTCTGTGTGACATCCATGGGTGGCCGGTGAGTTACATTACCACAGTGCTGCAAATGCACGTCTGTTATTCTTATTTTTTTGTCACTACTCACTTTGTTTTTTGGTGTTTTTCTGTTTCCTCAGATATAATTCATCGTTTGACAGAATTCGGTGCATTAATCAAAAGGGTGGAGTTCGTTATAGTTGAAAATAAAACAACACATTTGATTACCTTGACAGCAAACACTCTCAGCCATCAGCGAGATAGGAAATCTTTCATTTTTGATAAATTACAGTGAGGTTGTATATAAATAAACAAGACTGATGATGTGGAATAAATCCAATTTACCATGTAAAAGATAATCAATACATTAACCTGGAATCCCATGCTAAAGCACCTTTAGTCGACAGTACAGTATGTGCTGGTTGACTTTAATTGCAACAGTGTTGGATGCAGGAGCCGTGGGCAGACAATTGATAGTAGCCATTAGCAAATGATTAGGTGGACAGAGATGAACTCTCCCGCATTGATTTGTCTGGCTTACGTTTCCGACTTTTCTGAGGGAATAAATAAATTCACCTGCAAATCTATAATGCATGACTATATTCATAATTTCCACTGGAGAGTCTCCTCAGCTCCCTGCTTCCCATCGAGTACACAGAGAAGCTGGCAGCTCGATGAAGTCGGGAGTCCGCCGCGTCTGCTTTGTGCCAAATCATTACTGTTTATTCAGCCAAACAGCGCATTATGAAAAAGTATCGCTGTGAAGATTTATAATGAGACTGAAATTGTGTAGTTAAACCGCAGGCTTCTCTTCATACTGCTTCCTAGACATGGTGAAGCCACCAACATATCAAAGGAGTCCTTTATCATTTCCAATTATTGAAAAATATTGTCATTTGAGCCATCTGAACCACCAAGTCTAATTTGTTTACTTCAAGTGCCTTGGAAGCCTCTTTAATGTTTGAAATGAGATCCAGTCCCAGTGGGTTGTCTATTGCCCTGAAAACAAACGACAGATTGCACAGGAGAAGTCCGAACTTTTCAACAATAACAGTCACGCTGCGCTCTTTTTCTCCCATTGAGACACAGCGCATAGACAAGTGCTTTACCTCGCCGTCTCAACGCGGCTGTATTTACTTAAATCTGGCCACATAAGGTCAATCAAAGCAGAAGTGGTCTGCTGAAAAGTTCACAATCAGATACTCAAGGTGACTGAATAACGCTTGTGTTCACCTTCAAGTTCCCAGCATTAAAGCCACAAGCGATCTGCTCGGCTTGTTGGTCCATGTTCTAGGGCACATGGGTAGGCAGTAATCAAATAGAGGGGAGCAGAGCATATGGTGTCCTCAAACCTAATTTGGTTGCTTGCAGCTCCGACCCCCTGACCTTTGACATTTCAGCCTGACTGGCGAGGGTACCGAATCATTTATTTACTTTGTCAAGACATAAACCAGACAACGGGATTTTAGTCTCCTGAAAGGAATCTTTGGAACTCAAAACACAAATAAAAGCCAAATTAAAATGTAAACAGTCGAGGCTATCTGACAGATGACACTGCAATAACAGCAGAGTCCTTTGGAGTAATAATCAGTATTGATTCCCAAGAAACAGCTCCACCTATTAAACCACTCATTTTGTTGATTTCCATTGAGTCTGATCAATCGGATCAATGCTGTGGACAATAACTTGGAGTAGCAGCAAATGCTCGTCAATAAGGCTGCAGAGAAGATGGAGTCTGTGGAAGCTAATATACATATCAATACCTGAGCCGTTTCTCTTGTGCATTCACAGGGAGGAAGGTGAAAAGGAGAGGGCAGAACCTGAGAGAGCACTTATAAAACAACTTAATCATAAAAAGCAGCAGGTTACTTTCTCTCTTCCCCTCTGTCTCTTTACAGCTTCTTTGCCTTTGCAAGTTTCTAACCATGTCTCGAGAGGATTATGCAATGGTGGCTTGCCACAAATCTTTTTTTTTTTTCCAGGGCTGTACTCGTGTAGCTCCATTTACCCTTTACAAAAACTTTCAAGGCACACCCAACATTACAAACTAGGTTTTTTTGAATTAACAGTGCCACTGTACAAGCAATTAATCTGCAGCCCTCTTGTTCTCCTGCTGCTTCTTTAACATACTCAGCGATAGCATACCCACATGTGCTGCTGCTCCCTAAAATAAACCCATCGCTGGGCCTCCAAACGTTTGGCTGTTTCCCTCCTCCCTACTTGTCCACGCCTGTTAGAGGGTTACAGCTGCTCTCTCGCTGACCACAGTTTCCATTGCTCATCACTGTAACTCCCAGACCTCTTCTGGAGTCCATTACCAAGGCTAACTTCCCCAGATTTATCACCGCGATGACCTGCAGCAGCCAAAACAACAGCGTGTGAATGCGCTGAACGCTGAATGGGCTGTTGTGACTCTGTTCAGGCTCAATTAAAGCCCAATGCTGCAAAGAAAACTGGGCGTTTTATATATTAAAACATGTATTTCACGGATACCTTCTGTTCAAGCTGTCGCTTTCTAGACAGTGTTGCATGCGTGCAGTGCAGATGGAAGAATAATTGTGCAGCATCAAGGAGCTGCAGCGAAGATGTCTTTGATTGAGACGGCGCTCAAAGTGAGTGCATGATGGGATCACTGCCATTTACTTCTTTTAACTCCATCCATGGGTATTTCCATCTACATTTAAGAGCCCACACTGTTTGAAACTGACACCAATCACAAATGGAAAGGCAATGTGTTCCCAGTGTAACCCCAAACACAAACTGAGTTTGAGGAGAGCTCTGTGTTTCACAGTCACATCACAGTCAGGTTATTGAAATGATAGGAATTCAAACCATACTGCCATATCGCAAAGGGCTCATCAGCACTTTTAGTGTCTTGTGTTGGCTCTGGCTTTAATATTCACAGCACAGAAACAAATCTATCCTCTATAAGTAATGCATACTGGATGAGGTGCCACTGATGGTCAATAGATTTGCCACCACGACCTACACCACGGTCTCTGTTTGTTTCCATTACGAAGCAATTCTTATCATGCATTATGCAGTCCTAAAATCACTCTGTCATTAATTCATCAAAAAGTGAAAGATAGAAGGATGGTGAGAGAAAGCAAAAGGAAGAGAGAGATGCATGCTGCTAGATTATGCATCCCCTGAATAAAGCTTATGGGAGAGACAATGCAGCGCAACAGTATTTTTGTTTCACATGATAGGCTTATTAATCACAGTAATGAATCATCAGACGGTTTGCAGAACAGTGGAATCAGGGGGTAAACAAATGTAGACGATAAGCCGAGGACAAGGCCCCTCCCAGACTAAACACAAAGAAGGGAGACAAGCAGAAGAAGGAAAACGATGCTGGATGAACCGCGGCGACTTCACGTGACACACTGAAAACCCAACCCTTCAATTTATGTCTGTTTGCTCCGTCTTTACCGCCTTAGCTGCTCGCTTGTTTGTTTGTTTGTTCACTTATTTATTTGATGACTTGCTTTATAATATGGTAAAAAGCTAGTTGTGCATCTAACTAATTACACTGTAATTGATGAGCTAACAGACATGTAAATTATGCAGTAGTGTGTCGGCAGCAGAGAAGGAAAAAAAAACTGTGGAGTGTGTTGTATAATTACAAACTCCAGCTGCCACACTCCTGTGCAGGAGTCATAAATTAAGCACACAAAATTTGAATAACTAAGATCGGAGCAATTGCGCACTGTACCTTATGGCGATGGAATTCCATGTGGTCCCTATAAGCTGCGGCGGTTCTTGCCAACACGCTGCTTCACCTTTACAAGGTGCTGAACCATGATGTCCAGCGTAGTTTAGTCGATAAAGCATGTGGTTGTCATAGGTTAGAAGTTAAATTCCCAGCGGGGTCACAAACGCACTCACATTACTGTAAGTACCTTTGGGTAAAGCCATCTGCAAACAGCATGTCGGCCTATTTTACTGGTTTACCTACTGCACGAGCAAGGTGTTTACATCTCTTTATTTTTAACAGCACAAAATGACGCCTGTACCTGGGCTGTTATCTCCGCGGCAGCTTTTAATGACCTGCTGTCATATCTCGCCATTACATCCTTCTTACTCACCTTTGCAATATTATTCAGGGCCAGCCTGAGACATCTTTAAAGTGGCCACGGAATTATTGAAGCGATTCATCTTGTTTCTGTTCACAACCCAGCCCGCATCCAAGCCCCTCATATTTTTCTTTCTACATTGAGACGTACATTTGCAACCTCGCTCTCAGAAGAAGAACCAGGCGACACTGTTTTTATGATATTAAAAAAGCTCAGACTTTTTGGTGCCGCTGATAGGAGACGCATGGTTATCGCGCTTCCATCAGAGGAGTCATCGGTACAGGCTGACAGCTTGTAGAGCTCTCACACTATCTGTTCCTCATACTGTCCCAGTCCTCCTCTGTGCTCCTGTATGTAATTACAGTGGTTAATCTTCTGCTTCTCCCCTGTCTCCTGCCCACTCTCTGCCTTCCTTATTAGCCCTCTTTGCCCACCTGAGATTTTTGTCTTCTTCCTCTCCAATTTTTTCCCCTCGTAGCAGCAGAGTAGTCCAATCAGAGTTGCCATTGTTTATTGTGATAAGTTGGGATAATGAACAAATGACCTGCCACCTGGAGCACTTAGAGCCTGGTGTTAAACTCAGGTTATAAAAACCTCTTCCAGCTCTATTGATTTACTGGCAACATTTGATTGTACCCACGGGGCAGGGGGCCCGCAAGGCTGCACAGAGCTCTTACTGTTTTACAGTCCTTATTACACCAAACAAATAAATCTCCTGACCATTAATTCACTGCCTGTGCCCTCGCTCTCCAGACTGATAGGCCAGAAATCTGAGCAGATTCAGGCTGCTTGGCAGACCTGTGCAGATAACTTCATAGTTAGAGGCAACATTTCGTTTCCATGTGCCCCAATCCATATTGGATTAGCAGACCGCAGACAACTTTTAGTGTTCTCGGAAGATTTTATGATCTCCCAGGACAAATACAGGAGGAAGTGATTTGAGTTGGGCTATCCTGTTTTTTTGCAAACAACGGCCATTACTTCTATATCCTGTGGGGCTCTTTTACGATGCCCCCGCAGTGCTTTTTTGGCTGCTTCTCCCCAATATACAGACCGAGTACATGGCACCTCACAGTAAGCCAAAAGTCAACCGCAGGGAGAGTCAGACTAGTCTGATTTTTACGACGGAAGGCAATTGTAAACACTCAGGGGGCCCGACGAATGGAACTGAGAGGAGTGTTGCACTGGTCCCAGACCAAAGGCTAAATCAGCGATACATCCAGGCCAGATGGTAATTTGAGAATGAGGCAATCTGCTTGTAAAACATTAATAACGGGCTGTCCAATGAAATCTGCACCAACAATTAATGATTTTAACCTTAGTGTTTCTTGGAATGAGCCGGTTGATGAGGATCTTGCCTCATCTGTTTCGAAAAAAGAAAAAAAAAAACTGATGTAGCCTGTAATGCTGCTGTAAAATGGGTGATGTTAATTATTTATGGGGATAGACATGTTTGTGCACCTTCAAACTCTTTCAACCTCCCCCCTTCACACTTACACACACACAGGTTATATACTCCAAAACACCCCCTCTGGACTTTAACAGTACAGTGTACAGTTCTCTACCAGAATGACGAATAAATTGCCTGCAACACTAGAAGATGAAAGATTCACTGATTAGTTTTTGCCAACATGTTTACCATAGTTTGAATCACTACCATACCCGCTGATTGTCGATGTAAGGTTCAAATACACTTTCCATCCTGCCCACTGGTTTCCCTGTGGAAACTGACGTATAATTGTCAGCACATGTGCAACACATGCACATTCTGTAGCTCTGCTCACGTAACACGTGCACGCACACACACACACACATGCACATACACCCACACACACACACACACACCAAGAAAGCAGACTCATGTGGAGGAATCCTCAGAGTGATGTCACCTTCAAAATGAAAGACTAAAAGCTGCCAAAACCATGCTAAACTCAATGATTGGTTCAGATTAAACAGCTTGGTTAGCACACACAAACACACTTGCATAAACACATTCAAAAACACACATGCATGTATTTACCCCAGTGGGTACACAGTGTGCATTTCTGGGAAACAGTCCTCTGCTCAGAAGTCATCTCTCGGTTCTGATGTCTTCATCATCCAACAGGGACCGTGCTGCAGGAGGAAGATGCCTGCTTATCATGCAGGACTCAGGGGCCACAGACTGAAGGTGGCTTTGAACACTTAAGCTCTACAGGACGTGCATAGGCTTCAGCACCTGGAAGGTATAGGAGATGTTGGCTCACAGATACCTCTGACTCCAATTGAAGGATAAATCCTTTTCCCTTGTGGCCAAACGTGGCATGTAAATATTCATACACATACATGAGTGTAGTTATGATCAGTCGACCTTCAATGCAAACATTTAGAGACGGCCTAATCCATCCAAACCTCTCAGAACCTCAGGCCAGATCAAAAGTGAGTCTCCTCCAGCACGACGCATCACCTGGGATTGCTGCCATTATGATGTGCTTAGTCAGGGCACTCTAGTCACCGGATAAAAGACAAGACCACCAGACAGCTAACCAGCTAATCTGCCGAATACTCTGTTAATCTGACAGGCCGTGTTGAATAATGAATATGTACATTATCACAGAGGGAGGTATCACAGGGGACGCAGCGGATCACTTTCCATGGGGTAGGTGGACATGACATGTCTGTTATCAGCGTGATTTCTAATCAGTTAATTCACAGGTGAGTGTACATTTAGTGGGCCACACGTGTGTCATTATGACAAGCTATCCTCATCAAGCATTTGCAGTTCTTTTTGAATTAATCACTAACAATGCTTTCAATCACAGTACTCACTTTTTTAAATAAGACAACCTGTATGTGCATATGATTTGTCAATTAATGTGTATTTGAATCTACGGATGAATGCATACATGCTGCCATGACAGACCTTGCCTTGTCCACTGTTACAGAGACTTTCTACTCCGATGGCAGGTTGTCTCCCTGATTGATTTAAATCAAATACACATTTTATTGTTTACTTATTGATTATTGGGGATTCCTCCCCCCAAAGCTCTGTTTGAAAACATCCCAAACGCAACATGACATTTTACAGTCCTGTTTCCGACTGATGTAAAGTTCACACCGAACACCAGACAACAAGGTGTTGACATACAGGACCTATTTTCGTACATTTCTTCTCATCCCCCCCTTCCCCCATATTGGCCTCCCATTTCCTTCTGGGAGTAGGGCCCTGGCTTTACCTTTCAACCACGACACGCTACCTGTCACAGCACAGAACACACACACAGACACACACATCCCAGCGCGTGGTGCAAGAGGCATGTGACATCTGTTCTCTCTCCGGTGGGCTCCTCATGTCCTCGACCTCATCCACATCGTTTCTGAACACCTGGGAGGGAGGAGGAGGGGGTGGGGGCTGTATGACAAGGGTACATAGCAGGGGAAAAGGGGATGAAAGGGGGATCGTGCGTGTGTGTGTGTTTGCTTGCTAGGTGGCAATAGGTGGGGTTATAAAGAGAGAGCAGTCAACCATGACATCAGTCAAGACTGCCACCACCCTCCCTCCACCATCACTAACTTTCCCCTCCATGACCTTGACCTGAGTTTGGTGCTTTTTGACAGCATAGGTCCTTGTTGACAGCAGCTGTGCTTGCACACTGTGCCAGATGCACTGAATGTGGCAACAGTGAGGTTGAAGAATCAAAGGGTTAGCCTGACATAATGTGCTGCACTGTACATGCACACTGAAAAATGGGAGTGCAACTCGCCGACCTCTGCACTCGAGATACTCTGATAAGTAGGAAAATGGATAGCGCTGCAAACCTTTGCAAGCTGGTGGTTAGAGAATTAGGGGCATGAAAATCCAACCTAGGAACATCAGAGCAGGGAAAGTAAAATGCACACTCCCAAATAACTACTATGGGTAGTGCCCTTGAGCAACATAACTGCTTGAGTCATACTGCTTCGCAGCAACAGTAACCATTACAGCTCGCCACAGAAGCCAGTGCAGAATTGCCTTAAGCAGCAGTTCCAGTAATGGCTGGTAGAAGCTGGCTCTAAGACAACTCCATATTGAAACAGGAAAACTCTTGAAATATAAAGTGCATTAGGATTTCAAAGTTAGAGCCTCAAAGGTTATTTTCTTTTCTTTTAATGTGAGGTGAAGACAGCTGTGACAGTTTCAAACCCTCAGAGCACCAATACAATAGTTGGGTGTTTTTCACTCACTCAACATTTTCAGTTTCATGGTTCGGTTTCTGGCTGTATTATACAAGTTGTTATGTCAAATAAATCAGTACAAGACAGTTCTTTGGTACAACAGCGCTTTGAGCTAAATGCTAATGTCAACAACTCTGTAAGAGCAGCAAACAGTTGAGGGTGGAAAACCCAAAACAACGAGCTGAGAGATGCTATAAAACTGAGGAGAACTGCGTTGAGTTCCCTGTGAATCTGTCACCAAAGTTGTCCCTTAAACTAAACAGCCATTTGATTTGTAGTTATTGCACGAATCAGTGTTTTTTAATCGGGTGTAATGAAGAGCTGTAGTCACATGTCATATTTCCATGGTGTGAGAAGTGCTGAAGGGCCTGAAGCAGACCCTGTGTCTGTTTAACACATTGACTCAGCAGGGTCATGGGTTCGTTGGCTCAGGTTCAGCTCCCTAACAGCCTTTTCAAATCATTAAGTAATGAAGTGGGTGCCATTCAAATATAAATGCATCCACAAGCCAGGACCCTTTCATGTCTCCAACCATAAATACTCTTGAATTTTCCTCAGAACCAATATACTTCTCAAAGCCATTTCCAACATCTGTTACTCCCCCCCCCCCAGTGGGCCAAAAAGTGGGCCAGTCACTGTAGCTGCGCATCAAAAGGCTTTAAAATACACGGGATACAAGGCAGTTATGCTGACTTTTTCTTAATTTGTTAATTGATTATAGCCTAATCTGTCGAAGATCCTGGCTCAGAGCCCTTGTGACAGGATGTACTGTGGTTGTGTTTGGAAGAAGTAAAAACACACACACACACACACACACACACACACACACACACACACACACACAGGCACATGGAGACACACAAACACACAGTGAGATAAGCAAACCAGCGGATGTAAATCTCTTGATACTTGCTGATTATTGTGAGTGCAGCCACCACTGACCTTGGCACACATATCCATAGCAGGCTCCTTCCCTCTCCATCCATCCCTCTCTCTGAGGAGTGGCCCCTGGCCTGCAGCTTATTGGGGGGCCTGGAGGCAGCTTCCCATCTCAGACAGGCCCTAATCTGGGAGGCAAATGATAAGGCTGAGGTTTACAGGAGGGGCTTTGCACACTCACCAAATTTGCATTTAAAGGCCCTCAAGTAATCTTTAGGCTTATTTAAATCTCAGCAAGACACTAGCACGAGCAAGAGAAGGGGTGGAAGGAGGGTGCAGATTCTGCAGATCCACCTTCAGTGCTTCTTTCCCATAGTAGACCAAATCCCCACCATAAATGAGTGAGGATGTGGATTGCTTTGCTGTTCTCACAGCAGGTCTGTGTCTGTATCATCAATGGCATTTAATTGACTGGATTATTTTTTTACAGTTTTGCCTGAACCCCCCCCCTAAAAAACAAACCCAAGGGACAAATGCTTCAAACACCAATATGAAGCTGTTTATGAAACAGTCCATCTTTGCCAGAAAAAACATTGCGATTGACACATAGTTGGCTGTGCAACAATTTGATTGTTTGTTTGTTTTACATGAGCGCGTCTGATTGTATTTTTTCATGTGCTCTTTGTTGATGATTATGATAATTATAAAAAGAAACATCTGCATGCGTTAAAAGCCCAAATAAAAGAATTGCTGCTGGATGACCACCTGAGCAAGACACTATTGTCAAGCAGGTTCGCACATTTTTCTTCTTTTTATTTTAAATTTAGTATTTTTTCTCTGTTACGTTTATTCTCGCAATGAAAAGCCAAAAAATGAATGCACAATAATGAAAATGCCAAACAATGGCATACTGCTTGAATACATTCTGTCCCAGTGTGTGCATATTTACCAGCTGCTGCTGCTATAGAGGTCCTTGTATTGCTGTCAGCATATTCACTAGTTTACTGGCATCACGTCCTGCAGTATGTATACTATAACAGCACAATGCTTCTGCTCAGCCAATTCGCGTCAGCGTCAGGGGGGGTATTTTCAGTGTGGGACTGTATGGTGCATCCTACACATCCAGAAGGGAGTTGAAAGATTAATCCTCACCTTTCCAAGTGAATGTATGTAATTTGGTTTGACAAACACAAGCCCTACAGGGACGTTTTCTTCATTAATACTTGACAATGTGCCTTACGTCTCAGGCCTGAGGAGATGTAGTGGTGTGACGGACGAGAGCATCAAAGTGACCCAGATTCAATCTTTATTTCCTCTACTTGCAAGCTTTTAACACTGAGCATGGCACCTGTGATACAAAATTCAGTTGAGAGAGCAACAAAGGGCCGGGTGTTAACGGCCATTACAACCGGCCACACATATGAGACACGATCTGATGAGCACCTCACACTAAAAACACACTCAAATATTAAAAAGTGCTAAGACGTGTTGAGAAGGAGCTTTTTTTTTGAATAACTTAAAAACTGCTTCAAAACCTTATAGGATTCTAAGTCCATGGTCAGCAGTGTTAAAAATGTCTATTCAGATATTATGCAGAGGAGGAGTGAAGAGAGTTAGTATTTAACTGTTTGAACTCTGCAAGAGAGATGGTCCTCCAGTGTCTGTGGTATTTTAATCCTACTGTGATCTCATTTCTTGGAGTCTCTTCAAATACTTTCAATCACTAAACTCTGTACAACCTAAGCTAAAGGTTTATATGAGTCAATAAACCAGAAATCAATGATAAAAGCATTAAAGTTGTTGTAAATTAAAAAATATAAAAATAAGACGTGGTTTTACATTCGCTTTTGCTAACACATAAAACAAACAGAGCCATAACTTTTCTAAATATAGAAACATACAATACACACAAATATGTAACTATACTTCATAAGATATTCAAACTACTTACTTTTTGAGGTATGTCCATTGTCGCGACCATACATTAGCAACACGTTTTCCAAAATCGTAACAAAACTTTATGACATCAATACTAACGTGTTGAGGTGCAGCTTTCTGCTGCAAAAAGAATCATTGCTCTAAATATTGTTTTTCTATCTAAGATTGAGTCGAACAGGATTTTCAGAACGTTATGGTCAACATGTTGGGAAATACGCAAATTCACTGGCTTTCTAATAAGGGAGTCACAGCTGGTGGATAAGAAAAAGAATATAATCCAAGTAATTAATACAAGTTTAAGGTGCTAGTGAAGGATTCTATCATCTCTGCACAGAGCCATGCTTCCAGTCCTTATGCTAAGCTAAGCTAACTGGTTGCTGGCTGTAGCCTCATATTTACTGGACTGGTGTCAATTTGTCATCTTAATTTTGAAAACAAATAAATATATTTTCCAAATTGCTTTGAGTTCTTCATAAAACTAGCTAATGAGAACCTTTTGTGTGAGGCAACATTGCGTTAGTTTAAAGTGTTTCATCCACCATGGGACAAAAAAACCCATAAAAACACACACACACAAAATGTGGCAACAAGACAATATTAAAGGGCTAAACCCGATATCATATTTAATATTCTGCCTGATTTTCTCTTTAGCATAACCCTCCTCACAGCCTGGAGACAGGTCAAATCAAGCTCATGCATATAAAAGCCATTGCCCTGGGAAAAGATTTAACCAGCCCGGATGGGTCTCAGGGCTTGGCGTAACGAACAGAAAGAAAAAAAAAAAACACACTTGCTGCCATTTAAGCTCTGAGAAATAAGAGACGACGCAAGAACAGAGATCTGGACAGAACCACCACCACCCATCCCTCCCTCCCTGCCCCCCTCCATCTCCCGAAACTAAAAGTTAGCTCGGCTTCCCAGTCACACTGTGGAGACCCTGCTCACTCTTCCATGCCATAGCCACTTCCTGCTGGCTCTAAACAATGCAGACTCCATTTGGGCCGACGTAATGGCTGACTGCTTGACATAACCCTTGTCAGTGAGAGCTGCGATAGGTGACACTTGACAGATGTGTAATTGCTGGGAGAGCTCACTGACAGGTGGATGAGCTTAAAGACACCCGATATGCTCCTGAGACTGTTGACGCAGGGGATTACACCTTTGAGCAGCATCGGCTCCCCTGAGTGTTTTTGTTTTTTTCCTATGTATTTCAAATAAGAAAAAAAAAAAAACAGTTTGGTTAATATATTCCAAGTGAAATCGGTTTGAATAGTTTGAGCTGAGATATGAGCCAAGCGTGACAGCGAGAAAGGTTAAGTCCCCCGCAATAAACCTCATTTAATACATTGAGATGTATATTCTCCGCGAGTAATGTATGGTTGTGAAATCATCTGAGCTGGGCTTGTAAAGTCTGCACTGAGGCATGATAGCTTTCCCTCTCGGGTCAGCCCAGGTGAGGTGGTACCAGAAGCCGGAGATAACACTCCACCCCTATAAAAGACAGGAAGTGAGATAAACATTCTCTCGTTGATTAGGAGCCATGGTGTGGGCTGCCATGTGGGAGGCGGTGCAGTCATAGGGGTGAAACAGTAAGATGTGGATGGGGTTGTGTGTGTGTGTGTGTGTGTGTGGTGGGGGGGTTGTGTTTTATGTGTGGGACTGTAATGCAAATCAATGATCTCCTTCAGTGCAGAGCAGAACAGCACAATGCCTGCACACCTGTCCATCATTCAACATCTCCTGTTCCACCTCTTGAAGATGAGTTGGAGAAAAAAAATGTGCTTGAGCTCACAGTGGAGGGGTTGAAAGCAGGGGAGGGGAGCGAGGTGGTGTGCTTAGAGGCCCAGACATTCACTTTTCTTTTTCCTTGCCGACAAGCCCATGTTATTAGAACTGCAGTTACTAAATTGGGAGGAGGGAGACCGATGCTTTTGGATCTGACCTCAATTGCACTGGCGCACTATCTCAACCAAAGTCTCATTTCACCGAGAAAGACAGGGGGAAGAGAAAAGAGAAATTGACAATATCTTTTGTACCATCATGCATAGACGGCGTATAGAGATTTAGTGATGATATGGGGGGGGGGGTGGCTCTAGCTACACCCTAGAAGCTCAGCTGAGTTCACTGGGGGTATTTTCACTTATAATTGGGGTAGCTTTCATCTTGCCTGCCAAAAGGCGCGCAACGAAGAGGAGCACCAAGAGGGAGCTATCACTTCCCCTATTTCCTGGCCCCAGACAAAGGCACCCAGGCAGGCAGCCTGCTGAAGATGATGTATTTCTGATCAAAGAGCCTGGAGTTGTCAGCAGCCCGGGCTAGCGCAGCAACCTGATTGCTCCTGGATAGATTTGTCCCTTTGATCAGAGCAGACTGACTGCAGGCACTGTTTATGCAAAGAAAAGATGGCAGGGCGAAATCTACCCAGAGTTATGTGGAAACAGGCGTTGGGCTGGGGGAAGGACTTTTGCTTGAGGATATGTTGGCTCGCACAATAACACAGGATTATATCTGTTATAATTACCGCTAATGAGATAAGACCGCAAGAAGCCTTTTTACTGTAACTTGTTGCCGTGACCCTTTGGCGCTGACAGCAAACATTCGTACATGTATATTACTCCTGATGAGCTGATTAAGTCTCGCTTAATCACGACACGTACATCAGATATAAGTGTGAGATAATGTAATGTACTTGAGCGACTAGTATTTTTACAAAATGATCAGTTAGTTACACTATGCAAACATCTTACCCATAATGCAAATAACCGCCGGCTATGAATTTATGTGGACTCTAAAAAGGAACATAATTTCGTCATAATATATTGATGTAAATTCTTATTCTGGATTTGTTCTATAGCCGTGATATAGCGAAATATTAATGCCACTGGTCTGCAGCATTGTACCTACAATTCCCACAGTGACCTCAGTCATGTTTTGACTGAGGATAACAGCCTTCTTGGACGTGGGTACATGGGTTCAAACTCTGAAATGTCAAACACACTTGACTTTAAAACACTCAAGTCAGGTTATGGTGCAGCGTGAGACACAACATGAAACATCAGGAGAAGACTGCTCGACTAAAGATGTCCGAAGGGGTCTGCCTAGTACACTGAATCTTTTTTTTTTTTTTTTTTTTATACCACAGTCATGAAAAAAGTCAGAATTAGAAAGACTCAAGTGGAATATGTGTTGTATTCTTTGTTGGAGCTATTATAACAGAATTGTTTACTTCATTTAAACTATCTTGACAATGTCTACATAAATACATATTTAATTACCACTGTCAAAATATTTCTAGAAAGGCAGAAAAAGAAAACAGTAGTCAACATAACATTTCTCTTGTTTTCTCACTACTCGTCGTGCATATTGGATGGGTTCAGGTCAGAGCTTTCAGGGACATCAGCCTTTTCTGTCTTCTCCGTCATGTTAAACATTAAAAACGTACAGCTCAGCACGCCTCCCGCTGAGAGACGTCAGAGTCAAGGTTAATTCAGGGATGCAAAATAGCTCACCTTGAGTTTGAGATTTGTTTTTTTTATTTGTATTTATTTTGTTGTGTCGGTGACAGGAGCTATTTAAAGGGTTTTTTCGAGCGCACACATACTCAAGGTTTAAGTCGGCGGAAAGAGGGCTGAGTGGTTATGTAAGCTGTGATTAACATATCTGACGGCTGCATTTGGGTCAAACAGTGATGGGTAATTCAGGTCATTTCTGACAGCTGATGAAAACAGAAATCATCATGGCGGGCGGTGGGCGTAATTATGTATTTATGAGCAGCAGAGGACCTTGGGGGTAGCAAGCAGAGGAGATGAGCGCATACAGAGAAGTGCCTGAGTGCTGCATTGCTACTGTAATGACAGCTCATTTCCCTGTGTGGATGTTTTTCTCAGCTCGGCACCAAGCTTTTGTTAGTCCCACCAGCTTACTGTACCTGCCAGCCAAGCCTTTTATGGACAATAAGGGAGGGTTAAGTGTTGTATTATTAAGGGATGAATGCTCTGTAGAGACCTCGGCTAAGGAAAAGCAAAGCGTGTAGGTCTTACCCAAAGGGCCATCCATGGCAGCTTGTTTGTGTTGTGAGAGACACTGCTGGGGTTTAGATTTAAAGATGCATTTGATGTTGAATTACTGTATATGGAGTTTATGCATACGCGCATACATACATCATACCTCTTGCACTGTTTAGACCTGCTGCATCCTGCATTATCCTATTGTTCTGTATGCATCTGCTTGGCAAAAGATTGAAATTTATATTTTATAATCTTTAATAAACATAAAACTGTATTCATATCCCAGTATACTTCTGTGGACACATCAGATATACAAATCATGGGCCCAAGGGAGAATTGATGGTGAACTGGAAATGGTGGCTGGATAAAGCTGGATGCAAATAACTCTGGAGTTAAATCAAAGCCATCTTCAAATCAAACCCCAGCTACGCTCTCGCTCCTTTCTCTGTCAATCCACTGTGACATTTGTGATATGGGCAACACTTTCAACCTATGGCTGCCTCCTCCATTGGCCATGTAAAGTTTAATGAGCACCTTTTGTGGAGTGATATGAATAATGTATACACTACGGCGCTTTAAAGTGCCTATGGTGCATCTGTCTCCAGGATGGACGGAAGCCATGGGAAGAACCAGTGAAAATTAAAAAGCCTGAGGGTAAAGGAGGAGAGGGATACAAAAAAGGGAAAAGTTGAAGGCAGTCACATTAATTTGACTGCGTCAATGTGCCACTTCCAATGCAGAATAGAAATCATCAGCACGAGCACAGACTTTGCAAACCCCCACCCCCTCAACAGCCCCCATTCTCTCTCTCGTCTGTTGCTCATCTGTGGCAACCTGCTCCTTACATCAGGAACTGATCATGCAGTGACATGGAGGGAAAGGGGAATGTTTTCTTAGAAATTCTGGGGAGCACAGCAGGTGATGGGGAGGAAAAACAAAAGTCAGTATAAAGCAGACGATCCTGTCCCTGCACTCCTGCAGATAGCATTGATGTGCAATGTAAAAGGAGATGGAAATGCACTGTAGTCTGGATGACAAGCTCACCACTGTAAAGGAAATTATTTAAAAAGACTCAAACAGTGCGCTTTAAAGACAAAACATGAGAAGAGCAGAGGAAGGTACGTGTTTCAAAGTTTACAGAACTCGAGTCAAGGAAATACATTCGAGAAAAAAAAAAAATCACACCAATTTTTTTATCTTAGTTGCTCAATGAAATTAAATGAGAGATAAAAATCAGGTTAATAAATAGATGCTTTTGATGCTAATTTTCATCTCAGAACACTCTCTGAAAACCTCACTGAAAGAGAAGCACCCAGGCCTTTAACCACCAAGACCATCAGAGCAACAGCTCTTGCTCATCCAGACCACTCCGTCACAAACCCGTCGGCCAAGACCTCACTGACAAAATTAGAAATCTCCTGTGCATTGGCTGCTGCCCCCCACCCCCAGCCCACTCCCCCCAATTCAAAAGATTGGTGGGCCTCTATCTTAGAGATCTGCTCCCTGTTGAATAAGCAATGGAGCGTTCCCACTTCACTTGTCCATGCCAGGCTGGCCTGAGCGACCCCTTTCCCCCTCCCAGTTGTCCCCTCCCCTAACCCCTGTTTCCATCTCCGCAGATGGACCCTCCCTCCTCCCCATCCCATTCCTCCCCCGCCTGCTCCCCCCTCAGCCCTCGCTCTCAGCCGACACAGACGCACAAAAGAAGGCTCCGGCTTAGTGGCCTTGTGATGGATGCATTTTCATAGGCCAATCTCTGTTATCTTGGAGAAACAGGTCTCAGCCTCCATTCTCTCAGGGCTTTACAGTTCTCTCTCTGCCACTCACCCCCTCCACCCCTTGCTTCGTGCTTTTTCCACCTCCTCTTTCCATCCCTGTGTCCTCCTCCACCATTTTCCGAAGGTCACTCATTAATACTCCTGAGCATAAATGCTGACCCTGTGACCCTGAGCTTGAAAGCCTAGCTCTCCCATATTGAGCATCCAAACCCCTGTCCCAGTATTCTCACCCATGCAGGCCTGAGTGCAGAGGCCTGGGTCCAATACCCCCCACCCCTCCAAGGTCAAGGACTGGCTGACATCGGGCCCCAAAACAATAGGAGGCCCTTCCTCTCCACATCCCCATGGACGCCCCCTGGGTTGTCCTTCTTTGGATTGATTGGCTATGCAGCAACATTTCCAAGTCAATCAATTTCATTCATTTAATGCAGATGCGCCAAACTTGAAAATGTATATCCATGGATTTCAATTTCTCCTCGGAAAACAAAAAAATCTTCCAGTTTGGTCAATTTCAATTCAGGTGTGAACAAATATTCAATTTTTACGTATCTCTTATTAAATATTGCACATCATTATCTTTAAATTCACACTCAAATACAATTGGACACCTCTCAGTTCCCCAGTCGATTAATGAATTTTCCCTCATTTCTGTTTCAGTGTCATCTATTTATTTATGTGTAAATGATTGAAGTAAGGAAGGTGCAAATTGTATGCAGAGGTAGTGGAAGACAAGCTCACTTTCAGGTTATTTCCAGAGTAGATATATTGCAAAGACATATTGCTTTACACTGTGCAACAATGGAATAACTATCAAAAGGAAAAACTTCTTGGCTTCAATATCACGATGTCACAACCTTGATTCGCCCCCAAATAGGAATTGTGGCGTTAAAAATCCCCCTACAATAAGCTCCTTCATTTTCTGCTCACTCTGCAGTTTGCAGCTTCCTCATTTCCCAGCCGTGGAGTTTCACTGGGCCTTGATGTATCATATATCTCTCTGTTTTTCCTGCGTGGCTCTTTTTGGGCCTAGGGTCAGGGGGTGAAATAAAGCAGACCCCATTTTGAAGCTGACAGGGTCTCCAAAGCCTGAACCCAAGGGCAGCCCCCCCAGCCCCGGCATGACAGAGGCCGCGTCCGACAAAGGTGCAGTTTGTTACAAGCTTCTGAGGAAAAAAAAAAAGAAACACAACAGGGAGGGTTATTTGGTGTTCCTTTGACCCCTTAAGCCCTCTGAGATGAAAAGGCTTTCAATTTTTACCAGACAAGGAAGACCACTTCAGCACTGAACACCAGCATGGGCTTCAAAGCTCAGCAGAAATTTTAATCAGAGACAAATTACTGTATATTGTGTGGAATACTGTGCTCCATCGCTCAGTCTGAAGGGGCAAAGGGGCAAAAATAGCGCAGCATTACACAGACGAGAAATGGCGTAGTATCCTTGCAGGCGAAGAGTGAAGCTCACACAGTCACTGTGGTTTTTTTCTTCTTCTTTTAAATCATGAAAAGTCACTGCAAGATAATGTCTGAGCGGTTAGTTGTGAAAGGTAGGGGAGGTAAAAGCCTGATGGGTTTGCATGTATCTGCCATCTTAAATCATGCAAGCTGAAGGCAAATATCAATACCACAATGTTGCTTAAAACAGCATTCTGTCTAATAAAAACATATCTATCATTTACAACACAAGGGTAAGAGCCCAGGAGTGTACCGTGCCTTGCGCCATTTACTAAACATTTTATCAAATTTTACAAAGCCTGCTTAATATTTAAAGCCACGGTCATGCAGCCTAATGGTCCAGGGCAGGAATAAGCTATTCAGGGGTCAATTGTTTTATTAAGATTAATGAGGGGGAGCAAGAGGGTACGTCATATCTGTACTGCTTTCCCTCTTTCTTTGAGCACCAGCGAGGCATATTAAAAGGAGTGAGTAAGGTTTGCCACTTAGCTTATCTACGTAAGTGGCTTATGGATGTATTTGTCTGGGACACTCAAGGTACATTTTTTCATCAATTCATTTTTCATCAACTGATGAACTTACTTCCCCCGCAGAATATATCAAGGAATGCTTCACTTCTTCAGTACGCAGCACAAATGTTGGAGTATGTTAGATTAGCATGGAGTGAAGAAAGGCATAGTCTGTGACTCTCTGATAGCTTTATGTACTGGAGATAAATGTATGTGCGCAAGTGGTGGAGATCAGTTAGGGAAACGCTGAATGTTTAAGATTTAAATTGATCTTTACAACTAAAGATGAGGAATAAACAATTCATTCCTGGCCATTTCGTTAACTTTTGGCTACACCACTACTGCTAACATCTAATGTCTAATGTCTTTATCATCTTCTGCATTGGATAAAACCAACAGCCATCTGTAATCTACCCAGCAGCTCAAACTGCCATGACTCTGATGGGGTGGTGCATCTTTTGTCCAAAAAATAAAAAATCTGATGAATGAGAAAGAGTAGCAGATGGAAGTGGAGAGTGGTGGGCGGTGACGGCAGAGAGCTGGTAGGCGTTCATCTCCGCAGACATTTACACTCCATCAGCCATAACCCCCAAACCACACTGATGTCATTGTTGTAATTGCTTTGACACTTCCAAGCTGGCACTAATCCTGTTTGGACAGTGACTTAAACTGTATGGAAAGAGGGGACACAGTGGTTATGTCCACCAGTGCATCTGTCCCTACTGGCCAGGACAACATCTGTTTTGTGCTGCGTGTGACTGTGGCGTAAATTAGAGGCCAGAACTTATTATAGCACGAGTTTTAAATGAACCTCTCCAGAAAAAAAGACCTGTTTGTTTCCCTGTGGTGAAAATCCTCTTAAAATGTTACATCTTTTAAATCCTTGCTTAAGCCCACAAGAAAAGAAGTGTTTAAAAAAAGGAATGTTTTTAATGTGTGCTGTCTGTTATTCTCTGTGATCTAATGCGATGTGACGCTGAAAATGTTTTCATGGTGAAGCAGAGCGACAGGACTTGATGTGAGAACAGTTTTTAGTGGTGTCTGCTGGAGACAGGAGGAGATTATACCAGGGTTGCAGTAAAATGGACGGTTCACGTAGTTGCTACGGGAGCCCTGATGTGATGATCCATAGCTGTCAAGCAATAACCAAAAATAGATGAAGAGTGGAAATTTGATGAATACCGCTGGACTGTGTTTGAGCTACCTATGGATTGGATCACAGGGTTTTGGCAAAATGAAGATGTCACATGACGGCAGGTCCGGAGGGGTCATTTCCACTGGACTGCCTTCTTTCTCTAGGCAGAGCATAATGTGAACAATGTTTTAGAGGGTCATCTTCAACCACCATCTTCACGACAAGCAAGCCTTTCATGTGTCTGTCTCTCCTTGCCTCAGCCTTTCCAACACGCCTGTATGCACCCTGACACGTTGACAAGCTGGGAGTCAGTCAGTGTTGTGGTTGACCCACGAGGCCAGACCGGAGAGGTTTTCTTCACAATGAGAGAGGTATAGACAACAAGGTGCAGAGAACTAAAATGCCCTGAGTCAACCTTTAGCCTCGAACAACATCTGCAAGCCATTGGAGTTGGAAGAGAGAACTGGTGCAAGTGGACATAGAAACTCGACCCTTGGGTAACCAGACAACAACAATAATACTAAACAGGGCCATTCATGTTGGATCTGTTTTGGAGAAAACCTGTTAGCAAATAAGAATTACAGGATTCTACAAAACCCTAGATTATGTTCAGCTACAATTCTGTCCAATGTCAACATTTCACTAAATCCGACTAAGCACAGTCCAAGTTTGTAATGCCAGTCCTGACTACTCTTTGCTGCAGATGTTTGTCTTTAAAAGCATAAATAAGTAAAAACAATAAAGTCAACCGTGGCTTGGGATAATATGTAAATGATCAATACTTCTAATTGCAGAGAGGAAACGATTGCCATGATTATGCTGACTCTCTAATGAGTCCACCTGTTGGCATCATGCAGAAAACAATTTTCCACTTGAAGAAACATAGCGTATGTAAACTCCCATGAAATGTAAAACCAATGGAAGGCCTGCCGTGCTCTGGCAGCTGCAGCCTACAATTATGCAGTATCTGGCGATAGCTTGAATTCCAATCTGACAAAACGGTGCTTTTCTTTCAAAGACAGAGGGGAAAAAAGGAAAAAACTTCAACGACACATCAGTGAAAGCTAAAGCATCCACTTCTATCATCGTGATTTTTTTTTTGGGGGGGGGGGGGGGTATATGAAACTCAAGCTCAAAGCGACACATCCGAAGTGAAGTTAACTGATGATGTGTTTGCTAGATATGTTTCGATTGCTGTTGGGAATATGAAAAGATGTGAAGTTTGATATGTTGTTTATAAAATCTGCGGAGCACCAATTCCGAGAAAACAAAATATACAGTAATATACACCTCCTGCAGCCCCACTGCTCACTTCAAAGACTTGTCCTGAAATATAAGAGGACAGGTATTGATCCAATCCCTCGATGAATTGGGAATTGATAACTGAACCCTTCAGAATGCACTTTTATGTCTTTTCACTTTGAAGCTCTCCACTCCCATCTTTCCAAGGGATGTTATTCCACACAAGCACCTCTTTAATGTTTGAAAACCCATCCTCCTTGGTTTCAACAGCATCCGCGAGACTTGTCTGTCTTCATTCTCGCGAGGAATATCGGGAATCATTGTTTCAAAGGTAAACATAAATTTAGCGGCGGACACGACAAAAAGGCACCTTTCTTTCATTTCAGGCAAAGCTGAACAGGTTCCAGGGCAGGATCAGATCAGGTGAAAGGAGAGCCCTGGCCCCTCCATCTCTTCCCTTTATTGTTCCACACTCGCTGCCAAACCATCATTCTCAATATCCCACTGGGGCCTCTCTAACCCTCAACATCTGTCCCACTTTACCACTCTGATGGTAGAGAGCCGGCTAGTATGACGGGCACACTGCAGCCCTGTGCAGGTTTCAGAAACTGCTTCCAGACATCTTTCTGGTGCTGTCATCTGCAATTTTGTGCATTTACTCATTCAATTTATTTGTCTGCAATTTACTCCAACTAATCACAGGTGTGTTTGCACTATCTCTGTGAGAATATTTATATGAATGAAAATGCACATGAAACTAAAGGCAAACGTTGTTTAGAACTGAAATATTTTTAATTGCAAAAGCTATCCTTCCATCTTGGGCTGGGGTTGCATTTATTCTGGCCGTCATTATGAGGTGCTGTTTTCTGTCGTAAAATGACAAAACTTTATTTAACAGCTGGTGGGAAAAACCTGCAGGTCAACCTAAATAGCCTCAGTACCTCGCTAGAGTGAATAAATCAGCCATAAGGGGGCATAAAGGGAAACACCCACAGTAGACGTGCAACACTGTGGTGCCATGTAAGAGATCATAAACTCATGTAAGTCAAAAACAGGATGCTGTATATTTTGTGAAGGGCAGCTAGTACATTATAATTGCATGCCAGTTTTCCCTTTGGGAGAAAATACCTCTCCCCATATGTGGCAGTGATAAAGTATAGGTTTCTTCTGTCTGGCAAGAAAGGTATATCTGCCCTTTAACTAGACAAGGGGGAGCAGTATAGAGAGAGAAAGACTGAGATGTATAAAGGCTGCTGGAAACAGTAAGAAAAGAGAGAGAATCCAACCCACTGTCTGTACAGTCGGTGGGTCTGGAGTGTTTGCATGAGGGACAGGGGAGGCAGATTCATTTACATTGTAGCTGCGGAATAAAAAGCAGCTTTGGCTTGTCAATTTTCTGACTAGCGTCATGAACCGGGAGATGCCCATGGCTGCTCGTTCTACCTCAACGCAGTTCAATACCTGCCAGCCTCAGCCCCTTCTCCTAGTCAAGGAAAACACAGACACATGCACACGCGGGGGTCCCTCTGGTGTGTTTGTGTTTCTGTTTGTGAGCATTTGTTCCGAATCAGGCACCTGGCATCTTTTGGGAGAGCAGGCTTCACCAATGAGGCCCCCTGGACTGTCATATGTCTGGATGCAGACCAATACCCATCACGGCAAACTGATCAAAAGCAAAGGAAAGTACGGACCTTGAACTTCACAGTCCAATATGCATCCCTGTTGCTTATTACGCGCACACGCACGCACATGCACACACAGCATGTAACCACATGAACGTCCCTCTGCTGATCAAATATTCCAGAAAGCAATTTTTTCTCTTGTTTTCAGTCACAATTGAAATTCACTGCAGGTTAAATTGGACCCTCTCTCCCGACTGCTGTAACACAGCATAGTAGGTATAATCAAAGTAATTACAACAACACACAGGTGTTCCACGCTGCACGCCACTGAACACAGCACATGTCAGTGACAGTGGATGGAGTAAACATCACTGGAAAAGAAAGAAAACAGAAAAAAAAAATGAAACTAATTCAAATCAAGTGTCATTACAGCTACTTTATCGACAGACAGTAAGTGCACAAACAAATGGCATGTTTCATCATCTGCTGCTTAACATCGACATTTTATGCTCCGTCTGTTCATGTTGCTTTGCTTCCACTTTTCAATTATGATAATCTGAATCTGGTCGAGTGAATTATAGAGGAAAGACATGATTTTTTTAGACTTTATAGTAGAGAAAAAAGAGGTAGAGCGAGCACAATGCAGAGCTGCCTCAGATGACTCCACTTATTGGACATAATCTACTAGAGCTGCAGCAAAAACACAGGAACATTTAAAAGAAATGCAGATATGATTTATTTTTTAATGTTTTGCTTTACTCAGATTAAAGCACAGATGTGGAGAGGCAAACAATTCCATTAAAAGCCCCCCATCTGCATCCTCCAAATCTCATCTAAGTGGGAAAAAAAAAGGAACACGAAAATGTAAGGGGGGGGGGGGGGGGGGTCAGAGAAGAGAGAGAGAGAAAGAGAGAAGGTGCAATTACCAAGAGCGTAGTCTGAGGGTCAACTTCACTTCAAAGAGGCCGGGCCCCACGTCCCATGCTCCACACAGCCCCGAGTCCCAGTGTTGTGAGAGTAGGTAAACATGAGCAGATCACAAGAGTGTTAATAGCAGCCAGATCTGAAGAGGTCTCCACCTTGTGCCTTCCTGCCTGCCTCTTAGATTCACAGACAAGCCCTTGCCTGGAAGGAACACACTCACCCTGCACACTCAGCTATTTGGTGCATGCGTGTGTGTTTGTGTGAGCATCGCAACACTTTTTTCTTTTTTTTTTAGTATAATTGAAAAGCATAAGCTCAGAACTTCTACTGAAACCCTCATGGCAAGCAAAAACCAACAGCTGCTGTGCAAAGTGCTGAAATATGTGCATGGTAAATGCATTATATATTTCTATATGAAAAAGGTAATACTGCAAACTATATTAGTTTTTTAAGCAGCCGGTTCAGATGCAGTAGCCTCAGAGTGCACTGCATGCATCTGTGTGTGTGTGTGTTTGTTTGCTTTGTTGCTAAATTATTACAGTGTTCACTTTGAGACTCTCTGCCAATAATTATCTTGTTCCAGTATGTAGCAGCCTCAGTGAGTGGATTTTCATTCATCTTTTTTTTTTTTTTTTTGACAACAACAAAAATAGTCTGAGCCCTCCCTCCCTGAAATATGCTTTACCAATCCGGGGGGATGTCTACTGTATGTGAAGTGCACCACACTAATCTGTCATCACTGGATAAATACGATAAGGATGGCAGCGATTCCCCAGGAGTTATCACAGGCCTGACGACTAAACAGGATTAAACGGCTGGCATTATGCAATGTACAGAGTAAAGTAATGTTGTTGTTTTTGTAAGGATAGGACAGAGTTGACCCACTGGAAGGAAACAGAGTGTTCACTGACCCTAACAATCACAGATTTTCCTCATTTTCCTTCGCAACTGTGACGGCGAGGTTGAATAATAATCCATCGGCTATTTTCAGTCACGTGACCAGGGTTCAAACCCCCGTGTCAGGACACATGCACACTGACGAAGTGTCATTGAACAAGACAGTGGGTCCCCACCAGCTCCCCGTGAGGAGGTGGTGGTGGTGATGGGGGTGGGGGGGTTATGCTGTCTGTGACCTGGCGCTCTTGCCTCCCCAGAGGGGCAAAGCAAAAACAGTCTTTCCCTTGAGGGATCAATAAAGAATCACATTAACATACATGATGTATATCAAAGTAAATCTCGGACCAGGGTGTCCTCTGCATCGCTAATACCGAGTCCCAGGGCTGCGTTTTGAGGCTGTGTGGGTTTCAATGCACTGACAGCAGCTGCTTTTTTTTACCTAACCAATATTCAAAAAGGAAACCAGCTGGGAAGGCTGACCTCTGTTGGCTCAAGTTTGCAACTGCAGCCGAGAGGATCCCAGTGAGGCGGCAGGGAGACAGACAGACGCAATCTTAAAGCACTGAGGTATGAAACGGTTTCAGAACTGGTGCCCTAGAAGAACAGAGCAGCAAACACTTAAAGAGACACAAGGGGCAAAACTCCCGAGTCACGAGCCAGGATGAAAAGATGCCTCCAGGCTAACCTCGCAGCTGAAGCGGAATCACCCTGAGTGCTTTTAGTGTGCCTTTCTCCTTAGATGTCATTTGTTAAGAGAGTAAACCCCGTCATGCTTGTGTGAAACTTAATTCCCTGGTCTGTCCTTGAGCAGTAAACTCTCACCCTCTCCCCGGCAGCTGAGAGTGACCCCTCCGTTTAAAAAAAAATTCACACACACGCACACACAGTTCTCTCCTCTTTGACTCCTACCACGCCAGATGTTACTTTTCGTCTATGATTTATCGTGCAGTTTAGATAAGGGTAAACAAATAGTCATCACAGTTATAACTGCAAACACTGCTTTTCCGTCAGGCTTATCGCAGGTCACAGCATACGAAGTTAGCCAACGGTAGGAGGGAGACGGAGCAGGGAGAGAGGGGGGGGGAGACAAAATTGCAGCTTTTTCACTGAGTAGCCTTCACATAAACACCCTTAGTGTCCTTCTCCACACATATACACACACACACACATGTATATAACCCTGAGCCCTGACCTGTAGGAATGTGTGCTCTCTGTGGAGGACGATTAGCTGGCCAGCCTCTTAGCTCCTCCAACACAGAAACCTCATTGTGATAAAGCCCAGTCAATGTTTGCTGACACACGTTATCTCCTGTCCCTTCTCTCCCTGGGCCTCCGCTCGGATCGAGCTGCCACAGCTCTTACAACGATTTAGGGAGCCATTTGTTTTTCAAGGAGCTGTTTACACAATGGCTACCTACCACACATGGGACAGGAGGAAAGGTGCGGAGAAGGGAGACATTTGAAATATAAATCACGAGCATGCCTGCTTTTATCGGCAGCACTTCTGCCTTTTTTTTGTTTTTTGTTTTCCACTTTCCAATCTTTTTGCATTGTTTATCATGCGATAGGGCGATACGTTTTGTCAGGTGCTGCCGATTGTATGTAACTGCGGGAAAAGAAGGAAAAGAAACACTTATCTTGTGTTTGTTGTGTGTGCCTGTGTGCATGTGTGTGCATGTTGAGGAGGGGAGGTGATAAAAGAGAATATTCCTCAAGGAGGATCAATAGTTGTTATTCAGACCTGCATGGGTCTCTCCATAGGAAGCACTGACACTGTTCTAAGAGTCTGCTGGCATTATTGATTTTAATTTATTTTTAACTTAGTGATGGATATGGGACATGTCATGAGAGAGAGGCATTGGTCAAATAATTACCAACATCTATTCATTAATTGGAAGGCAAAAGAGATAGAACACTCAATATTCATTAAGGCCTGCAAAGACTTTGCAAATGTGCTGTCTGACACAAGGATGTCAGAGAAATATGTCGATCACCTAATCACGCAATGCAAATTTGTCCCTGTGAACCAAAGTGGTCAGGAGACACTCACATATCCAACCTGTAAGTATTTGTACCGATGTTTCTTTGCAGTATAGAAGATATATATCAACATTAAACATGTTACAGGTCGTATCACTGATCCTTCTCTTATTCCTGTTCTGATTCTGAGCTAGATTTCGAAAAAATTCACACAATTTTGACATTAAACATGCAAAGGATAAGATTTGCTCTGAAAGTTCACAATATTTCATGATCTGACATCCACTATAACAATGTATATCACCATTAAACAATATATAACCACACAACATGGTCAAATATTAATACATATCTTGTGTGTATAGCAAAGCTGTCAATAAGTACTAAAAGTAGCATGTTACATAGGACAGTTAAATGCACACAGAAAAGCTTATGAAATGCATCTTTAGTTAATTCTTGAACAACCCAGGTCATGAAATTAAATCCTGAATAAAGAGCTGCAATTAAACTCAAACGCTGTATGAGAGAGATGTAAATCCAATTAACCGCTCAAAGTGATCAGATGACAATGTGTTGTACAACAACCCTGGAAGTTTGAGGCCTCCACAAGAATGCGAAGCAGACTATTCAGCAGATGGAAGCTGCGGCTGTTGTTGCTGTAACAGAATCAGCAGTCTTGTCATACATATGCTGCATAAATATATTATCAAAACCCTTGTAACCTGCAATAATTCGCTTGATTGGCTCGGCGAGTGCGAGTTCCTTTGGTGTACATCAAGTCAAACTGACCAGAGTGGCCTGTGGGTTCTTGCAGACAGGTACCCGTGGTTATTGAGTACAATCACAACACTAATTATCCCGCGTGCAAGCGACTGCGGGGCTTTGCCCTTTGAGAGGAGCAATCAAACAGCTGACGAAAGGCCGAATAAACACACTGCGCTGAATATGCTGGGCCTAGCACATGTGCCAGTGTGTTTGTGAGGCTGTTTGTGTGGATGTAGGAGCGACAGAACAGTGCATCAACATCAGCGAAGCTCACATTATTTGTTAGATGACTTTTAGCTGGGATAACGTCAGAGCCTTCTTCCTTGGTGAGATTAAGTTTGGTTATAAAAACTGATGCTACGATGCGAGCGAGCGAGTAAAGTTTCTCTGTGTGAAAAACCAAATCAATGACATCCATGAGCTCTTGGTTTGTTTTGTGTTGCATCATAAGCAACGTTACAGCTGCCTTTTCCCACCCACCCGCCCCCCCCCCGAGCTAGGCCAAGGTCGTGGTTAAGTTATGATTACAGTATGATGCGCTCGGTGAAGACACACAATAAAGAGGTCTCTGCTGAACCATAAAACTGTCAAAATACATCACAAAGTGTCAGATGCACCACGCAACAACAACAAAAAAGACTCACTCTCTCTCTCCCACTTCCCTCTCTAAGCAATCATCACTCGCTCAACTTGATACAGGCTGAATATTGCATTAAATGAATATGTGTTGGAGGATAGAAAAACTACATTGATTTTAAAATCCCTCGGTTCTGCTATAGTGCCACGAACAGTAATGATCAATTATTTTGCCTCCGACTGGTGTTTCTTGGAAGTCTCTCTCCCCACACAGCAACACAGAACGAGGCCTATGCTCACTGTACTAAGCCACCAAAGAGAATCCATTGATTTAATCCTTGGCTCTCCAACTGCAGCTCTTCTTTATCTGTGCATTAATTCTGCAATCATCCACCAAACTGGGGGAAAGTCAGGTCCTTTCTGGAGACGAAGGATAACAGCTGATTTCTGATATACAGTACATGGAAAATAAAACCCACGCTGTTGAAAAGTGAAGTGAATGTACACTTAATGTCTGTGAGGCCTATTGGTGAGAAGGAGAATGACAGAGAGTGAAAGGGAAATGTGATATTCTGTGATTTGGTGTTTCTCGTCGCTATTTATTAAATGTTACCACAAAAGTCTCGATCCCCTACTTTGAATTCTAACATGCCTCACAGCGAATGTGCCATTAGACTTCACTGGCACCTGCCGTGGTCTCATTTCAAGGTGATTAAGATACTTATCACATTTATTTTGCTGGGGAAAAAAAACATCAGTGAGAGGAATGAGATTTTTTTTTCTTCCCCTCCGCGTCCCGACAGAGACCAAATTTTGACACATTTCCACACTCTGTTGGAAAGCACCATTTGAAGACGACAGTAAATCACACTTCACCACGGGGGCCACAAAGCAAACTGCACTTCGGTCCAATTCTTAATTTTAAGCGTGGCTACAACTCCACCCTCCTCCCAACCCCTTCGCACCTCAATACACCAGCCCAATGGAGGGAGGCAGCCTAAATGCACCCTCAGCATTGAGGTTTGGCTGAGCTGCCACAAGGGTATTATGTTCCAAATTCTCTCCAGCTGGAGTGAGGAGAGGTTCGCCCATCTCCTTTTTTTTTTTTTTTTTTTTAACCCATTCCCAAATCACATAAAAAGGAAAACCCGGCTTCTTTTTGTACCCTCCATCCACACTATTCTTGTCTTTCCTTTCTCCATCTCCACAGTTCAATGTTTAAACAATCAGGTGCCCGAGAAGTAGCGTCTGATTTTTTTTTTTGGAGGGGGGGGGGGGGGGGGGGGCATTGAAGGGAAGGCCTTCCTTACAGCGATCCGCAGAGAGATGGAGAGAAAAAATAACACAGAAAGAGAATGAGAGAGGGGGGTTGAAAGGAACAGAATTGAGAGAGAGAGAGAGAGGAAAAAGGAGAAAGAGCTGCTGGGGCAGGTGCAAGCCGTCCGCATACAAGGTGGCGATTAGAGGGAAAGTGGCCCTGTGTGAGGCAAGAGGAACATCTGTGCCTATTACCGCAGCACACAAAAGACTGGGAGGGGGGGGCGTGGGTTGTAGGGGGAAAAGACCACGGTCCCCAACATGAGCAGGGCCTCACCAGACACCACAGGCTGAATTGCATGGCCCAATTTGAGGCTTTCAGCACTACTCGTCATTAGCATTTGAAAAAGCGAGGCAGGAGTTCACTCAGTGAGTAACTCATGGGCTGGAGCAAGAGAGTGACTTAAGAGCTTGGAAGCCCCCCCCCCCTCAGCCTTAAGCACCTTGCAGACAGAGATCTGTTGAATGGGACGTGTTTTGGAGTCATATCTGAACTAAGGTCTTTGCACAAAGAGTCAGTATTTTTCATAAGCGTTTTTTTTTTTAATCCAACATCCAATAAAAAAAAAAAAATTCCGGTGTGTTTTATGACTCTTTCTTGAAAAAAGTGAAATATTGGAACCATCCTAACCCCAGGAACCAGGAGAATTGAATCCTCCAATCAAGGAGCTGCAAAATTATCGCAATCTATTTCAAGATGTTTGATAAGCTACCAGCACTGAGAAGACATGTTGAAGAGACATTTCTATGATCTATCACAAACAGCTCAAACAACTCTCTGTGAGGCCTTTGAATCAAATCTGTTCCGTAAATTTTAACGACAGAGGAACGTTTCGGAGTCTTTGAGTATTTGACACAACATGAAGTTGTATTAATTTTCAAACGTGCACTAATTAGAGATAAAACATACAGAGTTGAAGGGCAAAGAATTTAAGTGTTACTTAAGATTAAGCAACAGTTGGAGAAAAAAAAGAAAGACCTGCATTTCCGTATAACTGGTGCTCTTTAAATATTTTCAAGAAATTCCATTATCTGAGAAAACA
The DNA here is from genome assembly GCF_024713975.1 of Paralichthys olivaceus. Lineage (NCBI taxonomy): Eukaryota > Metazoa > Chordata > Actinopteri > Pleuronectiformes > Paralichthyidae > Paralichthys > Paralichthys olivaceus. The sequence goes on along the minus strand of NC_091104.1, from coordinate 13,333,643 downwards.
CAATATTAAGTGAGGTTTTCAAGACTTTCATGATACTATCATATGCTTTTCCAAGAGGCTGTCACAACCGCACACTTTCACTATCTATCCATGAGCATCCTTGCTCTGCAGAGACCAACGCAGAGCCTGTGATGCATGCATCCATACACGCATCGTTGCATATCTCAGCATAGCAAATTTTGACTCAACATTTTGAATAACTGTATTTCAAAGTGTGTCAACTTGGTTCAAAAACACAGCTAATGGATGGCAAAAGCATGAAAAATAAAACACTCATTCTGGTGAGCGGGTGCATCAAACTTGTATACCAGATTGCACTCTTTTTCAGGATTGAGAACACTTGGGAGGGAGGCGTATTACTTATTTAAACGCCACAAGGCATATATCTGTTTGTTTAAATATTCCAATTTATTCCAAGACGGTAAGTGCCCTGCTGGAGTGAATTATGGATGGTAAATCAAGATGCTGAGTTATTAGTTATGACACCATAAGGTTCTGTCTTAGTCAATATGTCTCTCTTTGAGATTGGTATCATTTAATGGGAATGTGTTGAACTGGCAAACAGATGAGTAATCCTGATTTGAGGAACACAACTTTACACCTCATCTACAGGCAGCGTGATCCACAGCAGAATATTACAGGAAAAAACAGGGACCACGCTGAGAACCCCAGTGGAACCAATGTCTGTTATCAGATTTTTTTTTAAACCGATGTAACAGAGTGATTTCGAAGCAAAGCAAAGGAGAAAAAAAAATATTATGATAGTGCCGACTGCTAACCACGACCGCAGAGATTTCTTTCACCATGAGGAAGGTCATATCAGAATTTCTTAGATTACATTAGACATACAGATGGACTTCAGGCTTCCCAGCACCAGGAGAGTTCTTTTGAAAAATCACCTTCCCTTTTGGCACAAGGCCGGCGCCCAATAACTCTCTCAGTGGGACTCATCTGTGAGAACAAACATGGTGCCTCTTTCAGCCCAGGGCTAAGCAGACTCTACTGAGAGAAGAAGAGGAAAAAAAAAAGCATTCAATATTTTTAACTGTCAAAATCTTTTACTGTTTAATTAAATTAATTTAGCCCTAGGTTTCCATTTAAGCACCTAAACCTTAAATTGTGTTCTAGGGCATTGTGCACATACTTTATGCTTTAATTGACTATTTCTAACACTCTTCAAACCTGAGATTGATGACATGACAGCAAACATTATAACCTAATTAAGAGAGATAACCTCAAAAGCTGAAATAAAAGACTTTCACTGACAACGCATTTATCCTCTAGGTTTGTTGTGACCAATTATTTCAAATTAGTGTCAGAGAAATGTTCTTGTAGGTCATTTTGGAAACTGATTTAAGATGTAGATATTAAATTCAGGGAAATGTATGTCAGGTGGTTAAACTCTGTGATTGGAGGTTAAATCCAGAAAATATTGGGTTCGGACATTTTCCTGGATTTGCTTTTTACATATTAAGAAGCAGGATATTGTTCTGGTCGGATGCGTTAACGACGACAGGAACCGAGGTCTCATCAAAAACTCTCGACTTCAGTGCATGTCTAAAAGTATTTTTATTTAACTTCCTTGTGAATTCTTTTTACAATACTTTTTATTCAAGAACCAGATATTCTAAATCTTTTAGACTGATGATTGAACTGGAGCAGTCTCATGTCGATAGAAGCAGCAGAAGTTCTCCAAACCTAAATCACGTTCTCTAAAAAAATGTCTATAGGAAACATTAGTGTGACTTTTACATCAGGAACCAGGCACAGAAAAATAACAGTCCAACTCTACAGTTGTAGTGCTGTGAGTATAATAATTGTTAAGTATGTAAATCACAGAATGGTGCTAAAAGCCAGTAGTTGTAAAAAGTTCAAATTCAGAATAATGCTCGACTAACCCCAGTAGTAAAATTCAAAGTGATTTCACTATGACAAATAAATTCCAGATGGAAACACAATAGGTTACACTCAGTGGGAAACCAGTGGGAAGAGCTGACCCTTTTTCTTTTACATAAGTACATTCTCTTGATCTTGAGCCAGATGTGTAAAGACATAGCAATACATTATGCATGTTAGAGAAGTAATTTAGTCCGATCTGATAAAACTCTGCATTAACGAACATTAAAGCAGGTAGGTTCAAAGGCAGGTCTTCACGCAACTATGACCACGCACGCTGAAACAGAAAGCTCAACGTGGAGGCACGAGCTCCCGGCTCCTTCACATGGCATCACATTGTGTGTTTCTAATCATTAGACTGTTTGTGTTACTCCACCGCCAGGTGACAATGCTGCAACATTAAAGCAGGTTCTGGAACTGAATATTAAAATCCCTTCATCTCATTATTTGAGTAACTGCTTTCAGAGGGTTTCAGGATTTCAGGGCACATAAATGTTTGATATGCTGCTGGAGTGATGCACGTGGGCCACGTTTCGCTTGAGAAGCACACTTCCTGAAGGTCATCAGATCTAATTGTCAGATGGGCCAAATCTTCATTGCTGCAACAAATCCCCACAAAGCTCGTAGGAAACCCGATATATGTAGTGTGTCGTCAGCACATTTTCACCTTTACTGAAAATAAGGCAAAAAACGAGGGCAGTTAGGTCAAGTACTGTAAGAAATGCCAACAGGATCCCAACATGCCACCACATATAATATCTACTGTGTGTATATACATGTGTGTCTGCACTAAGAGAAGGCTGATAGTTATTTGCATCCTTGCAGTGATCAATGCACACCAGCAGTACTCTAACCTCTCCATCAGTGCAGCAAAGCAGGGACTGGCTTAATTCTCCCCCCCCCGCAAGTGATGTAAATGCTCTGTGGTGCACATTTAATGTGATGTCATTGTACTATTGACATCCAGCGATGGACCGGCAGCCGAGGCTGATTTGTTTAATATCTAGCTGAGAGAATTCTATTGACTTTCCTTTTTTTCTCATCTGCTCACAAGATGAAAACATATCTTCCTACCCAGAAGCACTGACCTAATATGCCTTTCTAATGTTTTTCAGAAGGACATGGTATATTGCGTGTGTGTGTGTGTTTGTGTCCACCATTGGTGTATGTGTGTATGTTTAGCTCCATTCGGGACTTATATCGATATGAGCCAGGCTTAATCCTTTCACTCTGATGGCTTCAATGACAGCGGCACAGCATCAGATAAGAGGTCATTGAACTGCAGCAGCCACCTCTTCATTGAGAATAAATGGGGTGCACCAAGAGTGCACCTTACTATGTGCCACGTAGCTCTGGTCATAATGAAAATGTAATGCATTTTGGGTTCCAGCTGCCATCGCTGCCGCACTCGACAGAAGTGATACAGTTGATATTACTTGTATAACTTGCCCAATTTGTACCCAGAAATGACGCCCATACAAAAAAGACATTTCAATATTTGGTATGTATGAACTTACTCTCCAGGTGTCTCTGTTTTAAAATTCAATTCAACCCATTTGTGAGCTTCGTGGTCCAATCCTAGCTTCATATTTCTCTTGCACATTGTTTGTGGTTTTTTTGTGAGTGGTTTGGTTGTTCAAAATTTGGAGCTACAAATAGAAAAACTTTGCAAATGTCCGTAGACCCTAGCAGTCAATATGAGGCAGACATCTATTAAAGCCTGTGTCAGACTAATGCTCTTTCCTGTATCTTAGCACAGCATGACCATATGGAACTACATTAGTTTGCCTTTGCTTGGCTAACCAGTCAGGTTGAAGGGAGCAAGGAGCGCAGGCAGAGAATTCTTTCTAAAAACCATCTAATATCCACACAGGTGTTGCTTTTCTTTTTTTCTTTTCTTGCTCTGCCCGTCTCCAATCCCACCGAGGGACATGAAAACCGGAGACCACAGACAACCTTGATTGAGGCACAGCTGAAACATGCTAATGCCCTGATTTTGTTTTCATTGGGAGGGCTCCCTGGCTGTGGCATATCATTTGATTTTTGCATGCATCGAATCGCTCTGTGTGAACTGTCACAACATGTGTTTCTGTCTGCTGACGCCTCGATGAGCACCTCTCTTTGAGCAATCATCTGGGGACTAACGCTGGATGTTTATTTTGGCAGAAATCCCATCACGCATTCATGCCCATTTCCTTTAGTCCAAGTAGTGGCCCTGCATGTCATGGTGAAGTAGACTCAAAATTGAATATGCACGTACGGGAAGCCAGAGCCGTGCACAAACAGGAAGATTTTAAGATCCCCACAAGCTTTTAAGTGCTACAGCCGCAAACTAATTAGAATCAAATTTTCTTATCTCTTGCTCACTCCCCTTGCTATTTTCTACCTCTCTTTCCAGTTCTCTACAGTCTTGATAGTTTAAGACCTGGCCATTAAAGCAAGCAGCGCTTTTAATGACAGCATGTTAACGCAGCACAAAAAGAACATTCTCCTTTGCCTTTTCTTTATTTAAATTCAATTATCAGTGAGAACAGTTAGACAGCGAGGGAATAATAATAATAATGAGGGGTGTGCACAGGATGAAGGTGTGCAATGGCCGCACGGTGACATCTTTTGTTCTGCTTTTCGGATTGGCAAGATAATGGCGAAGGCTGCTGCGAGGGGGGCCAGGAAAAGTGGAGCTCACCACGCAGGTTATCTTTCATGCTGTACAGGATAATCACGGAGTGGTGAAAGCTGGGGAGCAGCAGAGACATATCTTCTCTGGAGATCAAGGTCAAAACAACTCAAAGGAAGGTGGAAATTCAGTTTCAAAAACACTCACAGCTGCCTGAAACATATTGATCTAGCTCCTCTTCCCTCTACCTCCAAAGTCATTTCTCTGATAGACTCTGGTAGAAATACATTATTTTCTTGTCATAGGCTCCACAATGGATCACTGTTAAGAATATACAGCACTTACAGAGAGAGGAGAGGAGGGGAATGTTAAGATCATGGCTAGCTATTTCTGAAATAGCAATTTGAAAACTGCTTCCCGTCAGTCCTGCACTTCCCCATTCCACAAGCTGAAATTTCCATCAATCGCAAATGCATGACTGCTAATTAAGTGCATTTAGAAGAAGACATCTGAAAACATTGACAATCTGAGCTTAATGAAAACAAGACAATGTGTCAAGCGTGGAGTTGCTATAAACAGGGTTGAGGGCATAGATACATGTTACGTGTCCAGTCTGGACTCCAGCTTTCCTTTAAAATGCATAGATGCTTTATACACAGAATCACTCTGCAGAAACTTTACACAGACAGATCAATAAGAACGCCTAGCACTGAGACCTCTAAGGTATTGCAGTAAGCTCAGCCACTTATGAGCTGAGCCAAGTGGCCTTTGCAACAAAAGAATAGCAGCTCCCTCTTATTCCTTTGATTTATGCCCTTGGAAGTTGGCACATATTCCCACCAAGGACCGTCTAACTATCTGATTGAAGTGCTTGATGTTAAGCAAAATTGTTATCCTTAATTCACATAGAGTTAGAGATCAAAGTATGTGATGAGACAGGCTTTAGTGAATAGATTAGGATGCATTTGATTTTAATTCTTTCAAACTGATAAAGCTAATTTCCGATGCTTAGCAGGCAGTGATGGATAGAGACGGTGTTTATGCCTCTGTATTATATTCCTCTGTAAACTCAACGTTAACAAATCGGACTGTATTGTCCTCTTAAAATCATTTAATGCTCCTCAGTGCATTATTTGTTATCTCCAGCTGACTGGCTGCTGGATGTTGTTCAGACACTGTCACTCCAAAGTCCTCCACCTCTACCCCTTTGTTCCGAGCACAAATCCTTCTTTTATTATCCAGGCAGCAGCGGAAGGTCCTGACCTCACTTCCCTATTGCAGTTTCCTCCATGTTTGATGCCTGCGCACCCCCCTCTTGGATTATTGTAATACTCTATGAACTTGCCTTGATGTAATAACCATGTGCAACTTGCAATTGGTGCGGAATTTGATGGAGCAATGACCTGACAGATGAGAGAGCGTGTGTCAGACTAGCATCCATTCTTTGGATGGGTTTTGAGGAAATGCAGCACTTTTTGTTACATGGATTAGAATTTTTTTTTATAGTTGCCCTTGATATTTTTGCACAAAGGTGCAACTGTTTAGCATTAATAACCTTGAATATGCAACACTGAGTAAGAAGCAACTTAGAAGTGAACAATACAAATAAACATTACGGCCTTGCATAGGCAATCTGTTTAAAAGGTATGGATTTAATCATTCAATCAATTTGTCAAAGTCAAATTCAAGAGTAGGTGGTGGCAGCAGTGTATATACAGGACGTCTTATTATTGTCTGCCAGTTTAATTCATTGACTGAGGACTTAATTGATTTGCTGACACTGTTCTCAAAGTCACCTCATCTGAAATGTTCCAGACGAACAACACCACTGCTGCCGCGCATGAGTGGCTTATCCAGCTAATTAACCAATGTTAATCAGATGAAGATGAAACTAATCATCTATTTATGAGGTAATCCTCCGACAAAAATGTTGATAAAGCGAAGCAAAACATAACATGAGTTCTGATGACTCTGTTTATCTGTAGTGTAGAGATGTGATATGACACAATAACCAGTTCTCTTATTCATACCCTATTGTATCTGACCATCGACACGGATTCAGTGAAGCCACAAATTCTTCTTCTCAAGGTTGGGGCATTTTTCAATTGCATGGAGAGAAAAAAAAATAAATTGCTTATAGCTAAAACCTGACTTCAAACATCACAGCTGACAACATAGTCAATAAATGGGTCACATCAGGCAGTCGCAGGAGCAGACAAGGCCAGGCTATTCTGAGATCAGAACTCCTCAACAAAAGCCATTCTAGGTGACTGGGTTCGTGTTGATGAAACTCACTTGCTTTGGGATCTGACAGGAAAGTTCTACTGAGATTTGGACAAATCAATCATCAATAAAGAAGGATACAGCTTTGTCGGCTTTGCAGTGACTGCAGGAGATGGTGACACAGGCTTGCACTCTGTTGAGTCTTTCTCCCAGGGTTCTCACAAACACACACACACACGCAGATCAACATGCAGTTTTACTCAGTAGAATAATTGCGTGCCACCCTTGGCTGTCAAGCAATGTCAGTGTCTCGTTAGCGGTGGTATTGGCTCTGTCGTAGCTGGTAAATCGGGAAAGGTCAGAGTGGCAGTGTCTGCACTGTCAGACCGAGCGCAAGCTGGACAGACAAAGCAGGTTCTTCCCTGTCTGTCTGGGCAAAGCTGATCCAGGGAGGCTGAGTTTTTACACAAACACCTCAGAGAGGAGCAGGTCTGTTTGGTTACAACTTGTCAGCTCTAAACCCAATATAACGAGACTGTCATCTTTTAATAGGGCAATTGTGTGGACTCGAGTAAGGGTCAATTTCAGCTCTTGTAATGGTGGAAGTTCGAATATAATGTCAAAGGCGGTGGTGGTAAATCACAAATTGTGACAGAAAAATGCTTTAAAAAATTGAAGTGATTTTAAAAGACAAAAATGAAGCAGTAAAACAAGAAATACGACTTTAGTTACACAGAGACAGAGCTGCTTTTGAGTAAATCTGAGCCCAGAATATTTAACTGATCAATTTAACAAAAACATGAACCATGATCTTGATTATCAGATGAGAAAACGTCATAAATTAGCACTTCAAAAACAGTGTGGCAAATTATCAGTGTCTTTGCTTAACCTCATCATTCACTTTAATTGTGCAAACAATTTATTTAGACATGTTTTACAGCTGCAAACTCTTTCTCCACACACTTTACCGTGAATTTCTCATGAGTTCTTTTCACAGGAGGTGACATACATCCAGACAGGCTTTGACATTATGTTTGAACATCATTTAACTGACTTTGAGCTCATGCATTTCTGTATCACAGTTTGTCAATTCAACTGCTAATCTGCACAATTTAAAAGATTTTCTCACACACACAGTGTTGCCACATTGCCCACAGCAGCAGTTTGACTCACACCAGCCGTAAAATGTGTGTTTTGAAACAGCAATGAAAACAGAATTCTAACTGAGGAGTGGATGAAAGCAGAGAGACACAAACAGGAAACCTTGCTGATGCCATGTCTGCCAAAGTCCTCTGATACATGTCCAAACTCTGATGGGACTGAGACAAAAAAAAACTGGACCCAATTTATTTCGCCCTGTTGCAAACCTTTCATTTTTGTGACTGGCGCCAGAGCGCTTATCAACTGCAGAACTATTAGCCACATCAAATCAATGTGTTCATTGCTCTCTCATGCCTCTATTGCTCTCCTCTTTATTTCCGCAGCCTGTCCCTCCCTCCCTCTAGCTCTCGCTCTCTTTCCTGCCAGACAGGTCAGATATTAGAAACCTGTATTATCAGGTCTTCCCAGGATGCTGGTGGAAAAGTTGATTTGCAACGCCTGATTGAATCTACTTATCCTTCATCCCTTTCCAACCCCCAGCCAGCTGCCCCAGCAGACAGGAGCCCAATGGCCTATCTACGGTGAGGTGCCAAGGAATAAAAATATCTATCTACAGAGAGAGGGGGAGGGAGAAAGGAGACAGAGAGAGGGAAACGGAGAGAGGGACAGAGTGTCGGCCCACATGTCACAGCTTTGGACAGCTTGGGAGAGATGCAGGGGAGGGGGTATAGATGTACTTCCCATCCCAACCGTGGGCCCATCCCCTTTGCAAAGCTTTATCTACTTGCATTATACATCCATTTATCAGTCACCAAACAAAACATGTCGAGACCCCCCCTCATTCTGAATCCCACTAGCTCACGCCACACACACATCCACAGGCACAGCGTTCACACAAAGTTAAATTAGTCAAATCTCTGAAAGGAGGCGAGAGCAGAGCAAAGGTCACAGAGGACATTCATTAAACGACTGTAACTTGTGATAATTGAAGCCAGCTCGCGATAAAAAGGGAAGAAATATTTATCTGTTGACGGGGGCTGCCACGGCTGAGTGGCCGTCAGGAGCACAAAGAGAGCCATTATGGCTTTATCTTTGTAAATAGAGGGGAAAGTGAGTCTTGGCTGCAGACGGAGGGATGAAGGGATGACAGAGGAGAGCGGAGAGAGGGAAGGGGAGTGGGTGAGGTGACTGATGAGGAGAGTGCGGAGCTGTGGCTGGTGGAGAAAAAGGAGAAGAATACACAAAGTGGCAGAGGAGGGGAATAGGTATAGAAATGCCGCCTTCATCAGGAGGAGATTGGGATGGGGGGGGTTCGCTCAATTTGTGAACGCAATTACTGTAGACCTCCCAAGTCTGACTACTGAATCGAATCAACACTGTGGTGGCAACCAAAGTGCCTAATTTCATTCTGTATGCCCTTCATTCACACGATAAAATGGACAATTAGAGTAATGACTATGACAGGTGTCACCACATGAGGAGGTGTCACAAAAAAACTCTCCTCCAAGTGCGATGGCTGTAACAAAAAAAAAACCCTGAAAAACCACTGAGTTGCCGAGAAGTGACTGACTCTGAGCTCCGTGTTCTGCTGCAGCGACACAGCCACAGATCTAAGAGGACAGCTGTCAATGGAGACGCACAAGTCACTGGGCCAGAAATCTGGGGTTTGGACAGGGCTTTGACTTTAATCTCACAGTTGCTCCCTTTAACAAATGTCCCCCTTCCATGTAGGCCTCTTTGAGTTATTGGCATCGGTGCACCTGCAATTAAAGCCCCCAAAACAAACTCCATTACCGCCGACTTGTCTTTGACTTTTCCTGTAGACACTTTCTGAAACCGGAGCCAAATGATGTTTGACTTTTGGGCCTTGGTAACTTTTAATGGAGTTCATTCTGCAATAAACCCAGCCAGGGGAGACGAGTGAACTCTGACTTTGTCGTATTGATCCCTCCCCCATTTGTTTACTGGCTGAGGTCACCAGAATCCCTTCTCCGGCCTGTAGAGGGGTCAATAATGTCAATACAGTAAATTAGGTAATTCTGCTGTAAAACATCCCAGGATGGTCAATTTCCATTTTAGTAAACTTTATATGCGTGACACACAATTACATCCACACGTCAACGTGTCAAGTTGTCACACGCTTGCACCAGACAGGGAGATTGAATCTGGACCAGGCGGCAGGATGTATATCTTAAGGGGGCGGATCTATGAGTAAACAAATCACCTTTTGTCAAGTCCAATGATTAGTGCCATTTAACCCTTTATTACCTTACCTCTGCCCCGATAAGGGTCAATAGGACACTATTGTTTATTTCTGTTCCTTGCTAAAATGGGTCTTACAAATCTTTGGTGTTGAATTTGTGGTTAGCATTTATATTGGTTATGCATGATCAAACACTGTTGCTGAAGATTCTTATCAGACAAAGATGTGTCCCACACATGCAGGTGACAATTCTGATGTGCACAGCATGGGGCTGATTAGAACCCAGAGAGTTGTTTACCACTTTAAAACCTCCCTTATGAACAAACTTTTTAAGTTCAATTACAAAAATCCAAACACACAATACAATCTTATCCATATTTGAAAGATGGGGTTTGACGGACAGAACTAAAATTAAACTTTCTGTATTGGATCTCTGAAATATGTTTTTTTTATTATTATTTGTTTGTTTTTTGCTGTTGCAGAGGATGATACATCTATAAGACCACAATGATGAGATAAAACAAAATATGCAACAAATCTTGTTGTGTATGACAAGATTTTGTTAAGACGTTCCCCAGTTGTGTAATGGATTTATTGGGGATCATGTGACTGACAACAGTAAAAATTGAAGCAGCTCTGGTTGACATGTCCAGACTTTTACTCCCATAACATAAGTTCCAAAGATGATCTTTCAGTTTCCATAATTCAACTCATTAGCATCTTTCATTAGCCTCTTAAATGCACACTTTCCTAATCCAAGCTTGAGATCCCCTCTAAAGCCAGAGGACAGTGTACTGTCACAGACTCACACATATTTCCTGAGAAGATTTTCACAGGTAAAATTGGTGGAGTGCTCCTTTAAACACAAGGCAAGCCAATGTCCATAATTATAATAAGTATAATGCTTATATCGGACGACTATAGAAGTGCTTACACATGTACCTGCAATCAGCAATCAGTTCCTTCTATTTTACAGCTCAGACTCATTTCAGACAATTGAACCATCACTCCTGTGCTCTGAGGTCATTTCCAATACATACTTTGTGCTTAACAGCAACTGAAAGTCAGAAATAAAGAAGAGCATCAGTGGCAAAGAGCTGCAAACACACACTCCAGGGCACAGATATAGGCACCAGAAGACTAACAGAGTTAAGTGTAATAAAAATGAAAACACACCAAAGAGAAATATTACCAGTGCAGCAGTTAAATTTACATAAAACTTGCAGCGTGTAATAATGATATTACAGAAACAGACTGTCTGCTCACTTTTTTGAAATATAAGACCACTTATCAGCAGATAAGACTTTCTGTACGTGAATGATTCATGGCAGCATTCCTGTGATAGAGAGACTATGGCTCTGTATTACATCTGTGCTATTCCTCTCTGCCTGTCTGCGAGATAGCTCTGCAGCTCAGCACTGTGAGATTACAACAAAAAAAAAAAGTACAAAAAGTGACACAATGGTCTGAAAGCCCTGCCCATTTAGTTCTGCACAAGGCGGACACAATAGGTTGAGCCAGCGGTGAATATTGGAAAAGCTAACGGTACAGCTAAAGCATTCCAGACAGACAAACATTCACACCGGGCCTTCTGAGATGGGAGTCCTGGGTAGGGCCTATTGCTTGATACCACAGGGGAAATAAACTGCCTAAAATAGGCATGAGGGCAGGAAATGGATTTTATTGGAGAACTAATCAAGGGGGCCATTTTAGTGGGGCACAATTTAGATTTTGATTGGATTCCTACTGACATCGAGGTTATCAATGCGTCTCATACTGGGAGGTGTAATTTGATCTTTGATGTCCACACGGTGGTCTTGATGTATGTCCTGCTGCATGGGCAATGACTGCTGTGCATGTGTTTGTTACGAGTGTGTGTGTGTAGGTGAATGCCAGTGTGAATGGAGTTTGTCTGTGGGTAGATATCAGGCGGGGGGACGGGACCATTGTGACTCAAGCCACTGCTCTTTTAGAGTGAAGTGCCCCTCAAGACCAGAATGAGTAAATAGTGAAAAGAATAATTCCGCTCTCATTATAAAATACTGCCGGAGAACCCGGTGAGCAGCAGGAAAAAGAAAATAGGTGAACGTCTGTTGTAAAACCACAGGAGACAACGTCTTCTTCTTTGTCAGCAGTTATTGCTTTCAGTGACATAAAATCTATATATATATCTTACTGACTGAGGAAAAACTGCAATTATATTCTCTATGAAACTTGAAGATTTGTGCAAAGTACAGAAATATGTTTAGATATTATCCGACTTGTTTGGGCTTAAAACTCAGGCTTTCACGCTGGGAGCACACTTTTCCACTCTTTCCTCACCACAATTCTCTATAATGTACAATAATCTATTTTTTGGAAAAGAAAGCAACGACAATATAGTTTGTTTATGTTTTCTAGAGTGACATGTATAAGGAGATTTTCCATACACCCTTTCTTATGCACATTTTTAATAACTCACATCCAAGAAAAAAAAGTTTCGGCATGTTGAGGTTTAGAGAATAATCATGGTTTGGGTTAAAGTGAGGTTGGGAGAGCTGTGTTGTGGTTACGGTGACTTTATACACAAACAGTTAGAGATAGGGAATGATGTGATCATGCTTTAGAGGAAAGTGCATTAACTTTCAGTTGGAAACAGGAAATAAAGAGCACATTAAAGACAGATTAGAGTCCCTCCCTCCTCCCCAACCTCATCCCGACAGTCACTCTATAACATCATCTCGCTTCCTCCTCTGCTCTTGTCGGCTGCTAAATGGATTTGTCTCTTGACGATTGAATTTTTTGGGGGTGCACTTGCTGAGACAAGTTCAGGTCAGTTCATCCAAAAAACCCTCTGGAAAATGAATTCATTACACTACAGCTTGACATGGACAAAAGTACAAGACATGTCAAGTATTAATGTAGTCTGGTCAACGTGTTTACAGAATCACTTTGCTCCTATTGTTCATTTTATCAGAAATATCTGTTTGTCGAGCCATTCATCCACTCTGACTTTACTACAAAACAAAAACAGCAGGAAGCTACTTGAACTAGTTTATCAATAATGAATCAAATTAATTGTTGCATATACTGTGCATTGCATGTTAATGAGGATTAAATCATTTCAGTCTTGATTGGTTCAGTGTAGATTATTTGCACCGTTATTCCTTCACAGCAGCTCAGGCGAAGAAAATCTTTTAACAGACTAAATGATGATTGTCAATAAAAAACAAACATTTTAGCCGTTTATACCATAAACAGAACACACTGTGCAATGTTTTATGATAAATCATTCAAGTCTTTGTTATTTTCTCTCTAGTTTGTTCTTTTGTTTTTATTTTTTAACATTTTAACAAGTCACTCTGTGCAGTAAAATAACAACACTGATCATGGTTTTCTAATCTACTAAAAGGCAGCTATAGTTGTACAAATTTTACTTAAGAGTTCTGGACTATTTCAGAACGAAAGTGAAAAAGTGGAAAAAATTCAGAAGGGTAAACAACAAACTGATATTTGTTGACTAGGATGCTAATATTCGTCTGCTTCTCCAGAACGAACAAGCAGTTAGTTGTGTCATGTTTGTCCACTTTCCGACCTGCAGTCATAAATTACCAAAAGACAGTTCTATTAGTATTAGCAACATGGCTGTTGCTTTCAGCCTTGCCACTGTACAAATCCCACATTCAACCAGGAACCTTCATCTCAGTAAAACACCTGGTTGAATTAATAAGTACAGGTAAGTTTTATTGCTTACGGATCTCGTGGAAACACTACCAACTTAAAGTCTTGCAGCTCTTTTGATATTCAGATAACAGCACCAAGTCATCTGCATCAGTGTGTGGGCCAGTGCATCAAAATATAATCTATAATTATTGTTATTATATACTGCAATCAACATTGAATATTAAAAAAAATATTTATATAGCTATATATGTATATATATTTCAATTTTCCTCAAAAAGATTGAGTCAATGCTAAAAATTTGCCAGACAGGCAGCTACAGACAATTAACAACAGAATAAGCAATGAAGTGGGAGTTAGCAAACAATGCAAACGCACATCTGTAAACACTGTGTCCTGAATTTCCTTTCATTTAAATACCGGCTTCTACCCTTTACTTGTCTCTTCTTCCCATACCATCATGTGCCACGAAAAGAGTTCTTATTAAATTCGACATCTGGTGTGCTGTCTCGGAATATCTGAACCCAATTTAGCTTGTAATAATGTTGGCAAGCAAACAGCATTCGGTTGAGGTTTTGCCCAGAGGTGCACTTGACTGGACCGTCGGTGTATTGGTCTGTTGAAGGGGTGTATGCTAAATCTAGTCCACCGCATCTGTCTGTAATATCAAGGGAGTGCAATAGCCCAGAATGAAGGAATTGCTAAAATACTTCTACATGATAATATACTGGATGTTGATAGGTCTTTCCTGTTTGCAATTTCCTTTACTATGTCACTATTTTTCCCTATAAGTTTTGACATTGAAAAACACTTATAATATCCTGTTATGCAGAGATGAAGAGCAGAGGCCTTTTTAACATGCAACACTCTAATCCTATTTAAGTTGCAGCCAACACAGATGAGTGCCAAAATATCATCAAAACCAGACGGCTTTGATGCCCAGGCCAAGACTTTAAAGACAGAGGAATGTGGTAGTGGGGGCTAGTGCCAGGTGTACACCACAGTGTAATTAGGACGGAATCAAATTATAAAGCAGCATGTTAATATATAATTTCCCTTATTAGCAACATATTTAAGTGTCTTACTTTAAGATCGGAGACACTCAAGGAATGATAGAGAGGCAAAAAACAACTAGCAAAAAAGTACAAAGGGTCAAACTGCTCATCTGGAGATGAAAGCCGGGTATGTACGAGTGAGAAACACGTGTTCCAAGAAAGGTGTAAACAATTCGGACCAAGCTACTATGATAATGACCGGGAGATTTTAAAAGGAGGAGACTTGTGTAGCAGGCATCAAGTCTTCAAAAGCACACACTGACCAAAATGGCTTTTTCATGGCTTGACAGCTCATTCAGCGTCCACACATTTCCATGCAAGTATTCTCATGTGTGCGGTATTTCGCGAGATTAAAAGCACTTCAGCGCAACATGTGATGTTTGCATGTGAATGGAAGCCATACAGAGAATGTCACATCACTTATCTTTTCTAGAAAACTGTGGCGTTCCTCCTGTCAGCTGCAAATAAGCCCATTGTGTCCTGCTGATAAAAGGCAATCAAACAAAGTATATAATTGTGAAGTCAAGCATTAATTGCCTGTATAACTACCGCCTAATGCTGAAATAATTAAGAATGTCTCTTACTGGGGACTGGCAATGCAATTATCACCTTGATGACTGCGCCGTACAAAGACATTCAGAGGAGGGAGACAGAAAACGAGCAAGAAGCAAATAACTAAAATGATGGGGATAATACAATTAGAACATGGCTGAGAGGGGAAGGAAACAAAGAGGAGACCGCCTCAAGGCTTTTTCCAACAGGGTTGCCATGTCTACACACTTCATTTGCATCCTTATAATCTCAAACAATTATAGCAGATAAGCATCGCTGTGAAGAGTTTGCGCAGCCCTTACATAAACATTGCAGTATTTTTATTTCTTACACCACCTTTAATATCTCCTGCTGCTGGTTTTTCACTTCATGTCTCCGGCCAACAATCTAAAGTTAACTCAAATAAACATTCAGGACGAGCAGGTTCCAAGCCACACATCGCTGACCTTCATTTACGTAAACCTTCACCATTCTATTTCACTACATATCAAATAAGCCTAAGCTGTGTCATAATTTCCATACCTTTCACTTTTAACTACGCACAGCGCGATGTAATGCAATATGTGATATATACAATAGTGGACAAAGTCATCATCTATAGGAAAAGGGGCAAATGTTCAATTCCTCATTTTGCATTATTAAAGGTGCAGATCAAATGAAATATTCAACAGATGATATGCTGCTCTAATATTCATAGAAATGAACTTTATATTAGAGAACACATTTTTATGAGAAGTAGACCGGAGGCCACTGATTAAATTTCATTGTTTGATCACTATGCAGGGACATTATGGGGTATTCAGGGGGCCGGCCTGCATCCCCCCCTTTAGCAAACATTTAGGGGCAGTCTCTGAGGCCGTGCCACCTGGGCAGGGCACATCACAGGTTTACGATACTTAGATGCGTTTCACAAATGGAAAACAGTGGCTTTTTAATAGGGTGCCTGAAACGCTTTTTAGCATGAATAAAATCGGGAGGTGTGTGGGAAATATGTAAGTCATAGCATGTCTCAAAAAGCAGTGATACATATTCATGTATTTACGGGCACAAATATCACCTAAGGCAATTATGATTCTGTAAATATGAATAACTCACATCGCTCCCCGTAGTGCAGTTTCTGTACTTTTGTATGCTACAGTGGCTCTTGAGTTGTTTTGTTTTATTCTGTTTGGTTGTGTTGTGTTTACATAAGAGTATTAAAGAGTTAATTAAGTTTAAACTGAAAGCAAACACAAGCTCCATTAGACAACTATCAGGAGAGAGCCCTCAGATACTGATCTATTTTAGACTTGGATGAGATGTAGACTAGCTGCTATGAGGTGGGACCATTTATTCCTCTCTCTGTTTCTTGCTTAAACACACACACGCGCTCTCACACCCACCCTCCGGTCAGAGGGATGAAGAGAGGGGGATAGGGGTCCCTGCTGCGACTCTTAACAAGATGGCATTCTCTGAGGTCACAGAGGTTGCTGGAGTTCGTGTCTACTTTTAAGGGACGTGAAACTCTACTCACGGTTTTCTAACAGTTACCTAATTGGATTAGGCCTCAAAGAGAGGCCCCTCTTTCTTCCAGAGCTTTTGTCCATTCGCCACAGCGCCCAATGGAGCTTAGAAGGCTCCAGACACTGAAGAGGACAGGCGATGGATTAGGTGAGGTATCCTGACCAATTAAGACGAGGCCAGGTGTCGTGCTGATAGCGGGAAAATTGAGACCTCGGCCGACATGTGTCTAATTTCCCACTCGCTGCCCTGCAACTACTCATTTGCCTGTCCGCCACACACCGCCTCCTTCTTTCCCCTCCCCTTTCTCTCCTCCTTTCCTCCTGTGCGAAGGTAACCCAAGCCGCCTTCCCTTGACCCTTCTCTTCCGTGGAGAGCTAATCAGACCCACCTGGAGCTCCCCAGCGCTCTGTTAGATGCTGGCTCAGCTAGCAACAGCTGATCCGAGTGGGAATCCCTGGGGCCAACGCTGTGGGCCTGGCACCCAACACACACCGACACGGGATCAGTCGGGGAGATTTTCCAACTGATGGTTCATTAAACCTTCAGCAGAGTCACCACATATCCATGAGTGGGTGTGTGTGGGTACATATGCACCTGGAAAAACTGTGAGTACTTTTTGTACTTTTAGCATTTTAAAGACACTGCGCTGATGTTACAGTGAATATAAACTAAGGTAATGAATCATTTTTGTACAAACTGAATGGTAAAGAGCAAAGAAAATGTAGCTTTTGACACAAGGGTTTCTGCAGGTTTCTACAAGTTGAACCTTTATAAGACCTTTTGAAGATGCTAATAAATCAGATTTAAGAGCTCTCTCAAGCACAACAGATATGAAGGAATATCAGAGTCCTAGAATTACTTACACTCACTACTAAAATTTGTATAGTTAAGAAAGAACAACACACAGAGACATTTCAAACTAAGCATCCTAAACGTTTTAAAGCAAGAGGAAAGAAGTGTGGACATCAGCATAACTACGACCTACCAAAATGACCTAGTACTAATATTTGAATGTATTTAAAATGTTTTAAGACCTAAAGATCTAAGATTTAATTTTAGACTTTTAGAGATCCTGGATACAACCCAAATTTTGGCAAAACTTTTAAGGCTTCTCCAAGTATCTGCAAGTTTATTTAATAACAACAATTCCTTATTAAAATGTCTCAAAAATGTCTAGACTAGAAGTTATTTATTTTGCTGACATACAATATCCAAAATAGCTCAAGCTATGTTCAAACCCAACTGGAAGTTTAATGTTGGTCGCCTTTAAATTGTGTAATATGACCTTTATCCGTGGCTTTGCCTTCTGCTTTTCCTGTAAAGCGCAAACCCACAGGGGACCATATTGGACATAATTAGCTTCTTTAGCTCTCAGAAATTTTAGCATTTTCTTAACTCCTGCCACTCTCACAGCAGAGAAGATTTAAATAAAGGATCTGCATGCTACTTGCCCACCATCAAACAGGTGATATACAAACCTAGTGAACATAATGGAGCTTTTAGCAGAACTGAACTAAATGAAGAGTGGGCAGGGACATGCACACTTTAACAGGCTCACATTTGCCAGGTGCTCAGAAGCACGAGCACAGCTTCAAATGAACGATATGAATGATGTTAAAGAACTACAGGATGTGCACATAGGCACCTGCTTGCTAACAGCTCTGCCATATCAACTTAAATGGTGATAACATGTCAGTATAGTGTTTACAGCTCATTTCCTCTGCCCCCAAGTGACGGAAAAAACTGTTATTGCAGCTTTAAATCTTTCATACTGTATGTGTGCGAATGTTTCATATAGAATAATAACATTAGGTGAAGCATGTGCCAGAATGCCCAGAATGTGACATTACCACAAAACACAACCATAGATATATGAATCAATGAGAACGATTTATATGTACTTGATATGCGTGTTTTTGGTTTACACAGTTTTGCCGCTCTACTATTTCTAAAAAGGCAAAGGAACGGGCTCAATAGCATCATAGTCAAACGACTGTCACATGCAAACAACCTCATATTCCGTAATACGTGTAACACTGATTCCCTTAACTATTTATCAAAAAAGGCAATAATAACAACGGCTTTTTTTCATATTATTTCAACATTAAATTATTCTAATATAGCCGAAGGGCAACTGAAATGGAAACGGGGAACATGTAGATCCAGTCCATTATGCATTGTTAAATGTTGATCTATGGTTTAATATTTGCTTCCCAACAGCAATGACAATGTGTTATTACCTTGACAGAGGGCCATAATATGTCGGTATGCCGGTGATTATTTAAATAAGCTGCGACAATAAATATGGCTCCACATGATCTGGAACATGAGGAAATGTAACAGAGAGGAGTGAATTTCTAAGTTTGGAGCTGAGGTTATCAGTGGTAGCAAATGTCAGTGAGGTGAATCAGAAAAGCAGCTCATTGTTATGCTGAGACCGGGCTGCAGAACAAAGCTCAAGTATAATATGACAGGAAGTGAGTGATAGGACTGATTTTAGGTCTTAACATTTTACAGGAGGCAGAAGTTTGATTATCTTTGTTGTCAACAAGGAAACAACTAGCAGTATATGCCTAAGGGCTAAGGAGTTGTTGAAACCAGTAAGGCTGCTCATACAGTGCTAATCCCCACAGCTGTCCTCCATCATCACTGCCTCCATCTCCTTCACTTTCTTGTAAATAGTATAAAAAAAAAAAAAAAAAAAAAAAAAACACTAAATCAACATCAGATTGTTGCTAGAAGTTTGGAAAGTGGCTGTTTCGCAGTAATGCGTCTCGGAGCAGTTGGCGTCCACAAGGGACGAGCGCATTTCAGCTCAACTAAGGATGCAAAAATATTCTTTTGACAGAGACACAATAAGTAGCAAAGCATCAGCTAAAATCAACATAAAAGCCTTTTGCCAAACACCAACTGTTATGAAAGGCAGCGTATAGCGAGCATACTGGCATCAGCAGCAATTAGAGGAGAAGGGTTAGCGAGGACTCCGCCTGTCCCAGACTCGCACGCCCGCATCCACACCTGTTTCTGCTCCTGGTCCAAACCAAAGACAGGGAGAGGGAGAGAGGGGGACTGGTTACTTTGTCGCGGTGCCATCTTAGCCCAGCATCGTCTAATGAGATTAGATGATTCACTAATGAGCTCTACAGTGAGGAGAGTCAACTGTGAAGTGAAGGTCAGAAATTGCATTGCTCAAATATGCTGTTGGACTTCAGGAGTCATTAACTAATAACAAACAAATGATTTAAAGGAACCGGCTCTGGGTTTTTTTGTTGGTCCCCTGAGACCTTCTCTCCCCTCTCTGTTTTAATGAGCATCTGAAGTATGAAAGTAGAAGAAAAACACCAAGAAGTTCTACCTCATGAATTTAATTGATTTTAGAAGACCTGTCCACTCTGATTTCACTTGCTTTTCCATAAAAACCTATACTAAACAGTTCCGCTGAAGTTAAACGGTAACTGGAAATTAACATAGCACTAGTAATTTATGTGTCTTTAAGAATCAGATCAAATGGCATACAATGTGTTTAAGCACACTCATTATTCTTAATCCGCTGAGAGGGACTGTAAGCTTTTCCAGTAACTTTTTTTTTTCAATATGCAGTTTTCTCCAGACGCACTGAGGTAAGCATCAGGGCAGCAAAAGAGCATTTCCACTGGCACCTTTAATAATGTGCTGACATAAAGTCATACATGTTTAACCAGGTAATAGAAGGCTCTAAAATAATGATCCATATTGGCTTTTAAGACATGGTATTAATCTCCGACATCCTTTTACCCCTTTTCTCTGGCACTTCATTCAGCAAGGGTTAAAACAGATTGACCTCCCTTCAAATAAAATTAATTGTTTTTGGTATTTTTTGCCACACAGAAAAGCTGCAGTGGCGGTAAAATGTTTACTCGTATGTCAGCATTTCCTGTTATTGGCACACAAGTGAATGTTTGCATGTTTTTTCTATCCCGGAAGGATTTCTTATTACGTGTAATACCCTGTTAACCAGTGATAAAATGAATTTCATTTTAGCATTATCAGGAAGATGTAATCAACGAGCAATTTGCTTAAGTGCACAAAACTATCGTTTTTGTTAGCACTGCATATTTGCTGAAGAAATATTGCATGCCAGGGAGTATTAACACAAGGAGGATGCCATGAATCTTAGCATCAGACCTGAGAGATCCTTGTCACCACTATCTCCTGTAATCTGTTTAATACTGTTTATGTCCGTCCAAATTGAACATGTGGTATGGAATGACTAATGTCAGTCTCATAATTTAGTCATAACACTCCGTACCCTATAGGGGCCATCTCTGGATGTTCAGTCCATGAGTGCACAGCATGAATAGTGATCCATTCACCCTTCACCTTTAAAAAGCCCTGATGGCGAGGCCCATCCCGATGCGCCTGCTCTGTCAAGCCCAAACCACCCTTCAGATAAAGCAATAAAGACCCAACGTGAACACCTATGCGTGTGTGTGTGTCCAGAGTCAGTTCCCGTGTGAAGATGATCTCACTGACCCACATGCTGAAGGAGAAAGAGAAAGAGAGCACTCGAGGTGATGACTTCTCCACTCACTTAAGGAACTTTGACTTATGAGGTGCACTGCATTTAGCCAAGCTAATGCAAGTGACGGCTGTGCCATTAACCTCGGGAAGAGAGGCAGGCCTAGGCAGTATGATGCATTCAGATTGGCAGAGGACAATATTTCACCATGACAGGCATTACCAATGAATAATTAAGTGTTTAATATAATGATCTTGAGAGAGGAAGAGAGAGAGAGGGAGAGACAGAGAGAGAAGAGAAAGTAAGAGAGAGACAGAGACAGAGAGAGGAGAAAATGGTAATTCCACAATTCATTGCCCTTAAAACCTATCTGGCATTATTACCCAGCAGCATTGCATGGGGGAGAGGGCTTTTGTTGAAACAAATAGGTTTTTGATGGCTCCGCCAGAGTAGTAACGGTTATTAGGTTTGAGAACTCTTTCATGATGGAAGTGGTATCCTGCCGAGCGGAGATCATGAAATTTTAAGTGGGGAATTTACAGCAGAAAGACTGCGGGACAGTGAGGCCGTCTGGGCCATGCCTCGGGACACATGTGTTTTGGTGAAGCATAATGCTGGTCTAATGTCACTGCAAATAAATAGTTAACAAGCTTCAGATTGTTGCGCTCGTTGGAACTGCAGCCTGGCTCACAAAAATATCTTCCCCTGTTATTTTTTTACTGGAAGAATTTGGGTTTAGAGATGAAGTGACAAGTCAGTTGGGAGACTTGAAACATATGTACAGCAAAGCAGAAACTTACGCGAACAAAACTATGTCAAGTTGTGCAATCGAATGCCAAAAGAGAAACCCAAAGATTATGCTGATAAAGCAAAACTACTCAGGCTCATGAACACATGTTCCTGCAGTGCAGTGCATATTTCTTTAAAAATAAAAGGTATGAAAACCAGTGATGTGAGGGAAGTGAGATCAGGGCTATTTATAAAGAATAACACCACTTAACAATAGAGTCTGACCAATACTGCATACATTAAGTCTGTAAACAATGGTTTAGCAATACCAGATAATTAAACATGGATCATTTTTGCTATTTAACACAAAATAAAAGCATATTTCTGATGAACATGCCTCAAATTTAGGAGCATCGCATTTAACTGTTTTGTGTATGGAGAAAAGTAAGTAGCGTGTTCTAGGATGATGCTTGTGGTTGCTTAAGCTAAATCTGCATTTACATGCCAGTGGAGCAGGTGCAGAGTCCTCAGATATCAATGAGATGAAAATTATTCACAGTTCTTGAGAGAATGGGAAAGACGCGCAACGAAGGGCCAGGTCTGGACTGAAGCCTCCTAATACAGAGTGCCTGCTCTACTATGAGCTACAAGGCGCCCTTTTTTTAAAAATTTAAATTGTACATAAGCATAATCTGCTCACATGCCAGTACTGTTTTTGCTGGCTTGTTTTCATGTTGAAAAATAAACCTGCCCCTACTCTTAGAGAGACACTGTGTTTAAATTACCATATTGACATGTGTATACTGTAATTTATCTATCCACTTATGTGCATATGCAGATACTAAATTCCATGTCTTTGTTAGATGAGCAACTGTAGGAAAGTATGTTCTACATACAGTATCACCTTGGCTTTAAAAAGCAACTTATCGTAGCAGGGAGAATATATATATACATATATATACACACACACATTAATGGGCCATAGCCTCTCTAGCGCGGCCTTGGCATATGAGCAGCATGCACCCAGTGACTTCACCATTTTTCCTCTAACTCTAATGAAAACAGATAATAGTAAGTGGCCAAACTTCTCAATCAATGTTGTCCTCTAAAAGTGAGCCAAGGACTACATTCACACATTAGCATGATTCACAGTCCACCCACGCCTTCCAAACACAGTCTTACATGTCTCCAAATGCCCAACAGAGAGCTAATTTCACTCCTCACTCTGGTGACCTTTGGCATCATATATATGTAGTGCTTGTTGCCTGTATGACAGATTCCCATGCATATTCATACCTACATATGGCCCGTCAGAATGAAGCCTGTCTGCTTGCTGCAGACTCCGTAGAGCGCATGAGGCAATTCATTACTGGGTGTTCTCAATTGGGTCCAGTCGAACCCTAAGGATTTGCCAGTATGTGTGTATGTGTGTGTGTGTGTGTGTGGGTGTGCGTGTGTGAGTGAGAGATGAAGAGAGAGGCGCTGATGGTGGTGGGATAGTTTTTGGTTGTATTGCACGTGTGTGAGAGGGGGATGCATCCATGTGTGTTTTGTTGTGTTGGAAATGGGTGGGGGGGGGGGTAAGTGTGTGCGTCTGCGGTGGAAGTGATGGCAGCGATGGGTGTATGCGTGTAAATGGTGGGGGTGGAACATGTCTGCATTTGTGCATGCGCTTGTGTCTTTGAGCGGTGTGTGGGAGTGTGTTTGTGTGTGTTGTGGCACACGCTCACAGGCTTCTCTTGTTTGTGAGGTGAGAAGAGAGAAAAGTGGAGTCCCTCAGCATGCCTCCACCTCCTCTTGCTCCATCTGCCCATTTCGCTCAGTTCTCCATAAATTAAAAACGCTCTACATCTGCTTTGGGGTACATTGTTAGTTGTGTGCATTTGGTGGTTCCTCTGTTTATGAAAAATTAAACACTTTTCTGCAGTCGATTATTCCCCTACTCCCGAAGCCCCTCTGCAGCAAACAAGACAGAAGCCCATGCTTCACCCCTACATGCTAAGAAGACGACCAGGGTTCCCACCTACAGTAGTGAGGAACACGTCAAGTAAAGTGAAAAAAAAAAAGAAGAAATTAACATCTGTTCATGGCAATAAATGAGCACTTGAGCGAAGCCTGGAAGTTCCACGATGATGTGCTTTCACAGCATCAAACTACCATAACAAAAACAGTTTGATAAACAGTGACAACAAAATCAATTGATCAAGCTACATGTATGTTTCACTAAGCGGCAGGCAAAAAAATAATAATTTAATATAGTAGAGGTCTGCAAAACAGCATTCCATGTAGAAGTAAAAGAACTTTCGCCACCTCTTCACTGCAGCTGTCAATTATACAGTCCCCATGTGCTGCAACATTCCCAAGTGTGCACTTGTTTCGCTCCCTAAACGGATTCACTAACGAAAGGACTGGCCTGATAAAATATGCTTTCTGGTAAGTCAGAGCTTCTGTATGCAAGGAGATGTGTAGCAGCAGATGAACAGACATTTTAAGGTACAGTGTAGCTAATTGGGACAAAAGGGACCACAGGATGGCCCTTTGGAGCAGCCAGGCTTGAATGGAATAATGAGTGTAATCAGAGGTTGTGGTCACAATGTTGCCCTATACAGAACACCCAGGCCACTGGGGAGGACCTGTGTTTGTCTTTGACATTAACATGCGGGGCTCCAGGGCAGTCATATTTGGCCATGGTTTGGTAACTGTGAGCCTTGTAGCTGAACAGGTGTTGCAGGCCGACGAGGCCATCAATCTCTCACTGGCCTGTCTCTGTAGGATTCAGGGTTAATTATCGTCAAATAAGCCATTAAGGAGAAGGATTGAAGCACAGAAGATGAGGGGGTGCTAACCTTGGCAATAGAGGGACAGCTGGGTGGCTGAGTTAGGTTAGGTTGGCTTTGTGTTGCTAGGATACTGAGTCTACGAACAAACTTGGTCATGTTTGTGTAAACATCACTTTTTTGGAAGAACATAAAATCATGTTTTGTAGTAGATTCTACCATCAGGGTGCAGTGGTTGTTCCAGCTTGTAAGTGAGGCTCGAGTTGGACCAACTATTGATCTAAGTTTATGTGTTAAGTCCGTAAGTTGATTTCAGGCCAGTTGTTTACTAAACTGGGTTGCTCCATTGATACTTTGACATTTTTTAGCTAGCAGTCAAAAACATTGCATTAAAATCAACCAAATAAACAGGAAGCATGTGTATCATAACAAACTGCAGCATCACTTCCAGACATTTAAGGCCTAAGTTCTAATCCTTTGTAAATATAGGTGTGACTTTTAACAGAAAATGGCACGAATTAAATGACTCAACAGCATCTGTCATGAACCAACCTGCCTGGTTTGAAAATACAGCAACCTTATAAAAATTGCAGTTATCGGGTAAAAATATTAAGTGACAACCAATCTCATATGAAACGGTTTGTGTGTCTAGTAATGTGTAAACTTGAACTTATAAAGAGTATACAACTGACTCCTGGCTGCCTGCAGGACCGTTGCTTTTTTTGTATGATGATAAATCGCAGGATAATTTGGCCGCTATGTTCAGGTTATCAAGAGGCAACATGTGCCCAGGTAAAAAGTAATGACTGCAAGCATCAAAGGTGAGAGTCTGTGTTAGAATTATATAGATTCATACCTATATAAAACACCCTCATAAAGCACACCATTTTATTTCAGTGCACCTTTAGTCTTAAGCGTATCCATCTCATTGTAGATTACTTCATAATGCATAAATGGAAAATGCCATTAGGGTTTCTTTTCATGCTCTTAACATATTAATTGGCATTACAGCGTATGTCGGATCATACAGTAAATTGTATCCGGTGAAGTCAGTGACACCTGACCTATTGAAAATTTTACAGTCTGCTTATAACTTCATTTATCTACTCAATGTTCCCATGAATATTTAAGGCTGGCAATTAAACCCCCAGCTGACCTGCACGATGGAGCCGGACAAGCGCTGTCAAAGTGAGGCAGCATAAATGCGGCCACGCAATCACTCTCATCAAAGAACCCAAAAATGCAAACCCCCCCCCCACCCCCCACGCTCCCGTGTCACACATGTACACAAACTGCACAGAGGCACACAAGTCCTGTCACAACGGCACACAGTCACAGTGACGTGGCCCGTGTGTGACAGGCACATCACAATTGTGTCATGTTTATGGGGGCATCAACCGACGCAGTTTGTGTTTTGTGTATGTAAATGTTTGGGCAGGGTCAAAGTTAATGCATTTCAGTATCCTGCTTCACCTTGGCTGGGTGATGCAAAGCAGAACGTGTATGGGGGTAGCAACGCTAAAACACAACACTGAACACTGTGAGAGTGTGTTGCATAAAAACAGCACCATACTGTGTGTTACAGCTGAATTAATTTGCAGTAACAAGTGACACATTTACACATTTGTAAATTCTATGGTATGAAAAATATCACACATAAATGCCAGAAAGCTGCTATAATTAATATTTTCATATAAATTCACATAATATCTATTCATGTGATATTATGGGACTAAACTCTACATCTACATCCAGGGTGTGTGTAGTGGTCATGCCAGCTGATAGGTGAGGGTGACTATAAAACAATAAAAGCAGCTGAGTTGCATCAGTTATTCTTAATTTTATTACCAGTATTATCTCATTTTATAGGTAATTTTGCTGCTTTCTTGCTGGGAATTTTATTGTTCTGGTTTATATTAAGTTATTTTTTTGGCAGAGCCGGCAGATGTTTCAAATGAAAAACCCACAGTAGAGTACCTTCCCAGCTCCTCATAGCAAAGTGAGCCCCTTGCTGGTTAACATGGCAGCTCATTAGCTAAAGAGTCAGATATTTCCCCGAAGAGATGGTGGAGACCGAAGACATCTTCGTCTGTGTCACCTCTCTTTCACCAAGAGATATTTGTTTTCTTTATGTTTCTTTAATTTTTGCATCTGTCGTACGTTAGGATCGTCATCAACTACTCTTAATTTTCACCAATGTTCTTCTCGTTTGTAATATATTCTTCAACCACGATCTGCTCCCTGTTTACACCAGCATGTGCATTCCCAGATCACGTGAATCATCAGGTGACATGAGTTTTCAGGGGTGTTAAAATGTACAGAAAGGATTTCTAATGCAGAGCAAAACATCTAGCCTGGATGAAAATCAGAAGGAGTAAGTGATGATAATATTATATATGTGCTGTCTCACATTTCCAGAAAATGATCAGTTACTGCAGGATTAATAATTAAAATCATAATTGTGAAATCTTTACTGACATGATATTTGTTGTGTAGATATTGACGCTCG
Organism: Paralichthys olivaceus; assembly: GCF_024713975.1. Taxonomy (NCBI): domain Eukaryota; kingdom Metazoa; phylum Chordata; class Actinopteri; order Pleuronectiformes; family Paralichthyidae; genus Paralichthys; species Paralichthys olivaceus. The sequence goes on along the minus strand of NC_091104.1, from coordinate 13,306,320 downwards.
TAATTGACTGAAATCCGCGTTTGCAAAACATCCATCAACCAGGCGGGCAGCTTAGTGAAAACTGAAACTGACACATCCCAACACTAATAATGTATGGAGTTCAACCAACGTCTTCCTGATGTCAAACTCTCAGGCTATATCTAATGTGATCCCACACTAACAGCATGCCATCTTCCCTGACAGATATCCATATATACAGCCTAAATGTAATAACCATCGCATTATGCAAGACTGATCAGACTGCTTTAAGATGGAAGTACTCATGCTGTCACCTTATTTTCATCTCCAACCTTGTATTAGTGCATTTATCCCCTGAATCTGGGTTATGCAGTGGCCCTGGTTCTTAATGACGTAAATAATACAATGATTCCATTGAAAGAAGCAGTCTTATACAGATGCATGCTTCCTTACTTCCATATCCAGTATGAGCCACAGTGTCTATAGGTCAGATTACTTTTTCATATGGTATAAAATATAAATGAACCAAAGCTTTTTCTACCCCCTAATCACTCTCTAATATTTTTATCACAGTGGCTGTGAGGAAGGAGGGAGAATGACTTCCCATTCTAATCATATTGTACATATACCCTCAGGTTAGACCTTCCATTTTACATACCAGAAGAAAATGGCACTGAAAGGAAGCCTTGCTATACATGTATTGTATTCATCAAGTGAAGTATGTCAAATGTAAAACCATCAGTCAAAAAGATGATTTAAAACAATCCAGAAAAACTCACAGAAACTTTTTCTCGCCTGTCCGCAAAACTACTTTCAAACTTAAATGGATTGACTGACGTGAACTCTATTACCTGAAACCATCTTAAGCATCGATGATGCAGCAATTTAGCAGAAAAACGTTTTCTCTAAATTGTCTTGCAAGTTGCTCTCTCAATTCTCTGTCCTTTTTAGGCCTAAAATCCAAGTTTCCATTTATGAAAGATGTCTGGTTAGGGGTCTATCATTATAGCAATCACTTCCTCACTGTTGTTTCATTTCTTCTCAAACACACATCTCATCTGAATGCCCATATACTGACCCAGGTCCAGCAGTTTTTAGATACACTATTATTTTGCACAAACGGTGATCTCCACAGGCAATCTGCATCTATCTGTGCCGCGTGTTTGCCATGGGAATATAAATCAGACACCTGTCGGCGCGACTGGAATTTTTTTCTTTCAATTCTACAACAGCTACCAATCAGCCAGGCATATGAAAGCAGTGGAGTAAGAGAAAGTTAGATTGAATAGAAGAAAGGTATTATTGTTGTCAGGCATTGGGGACTGATATAAGACTTCTTGTTGCCTCCATCATCACTGGCATCTGGGACAGTAATCATACCTTCAATGGAATCACCATGGTGACAGCTTTTTTGGATTTATCATTTTCACTAAATACTTCTATATTATTCTGTCAGTGTGCCATAAGGAACAAAGGATCATTTCTGTGGAATAGTACAAAAGGAATATGCATCTCTCAATAACAGGCTTGAGGCCTATTGTATATTGTATCTCATTATTTTGTTCTCTTTTTTTTTATCAAATAAAGTCACAGAATGTGGCAACTGATAGGGACTGTATAACCCTCATACTATTCCTTTCTCTTTATCATTTTCCTTTTTAAAGCCTGTTAAAAGCAGCGCTGTGACAGTGAGGTTTGAGTTACCAGCAGTGTGGATTGGTCTGTTGTCTAAATACGTCCCCAGAGGATTGTTTCGAATGTGTGATTCCAGGTCCTGGGGGAAATAACAGCAGTTGTGAATGCCATATTGACGATGTTCTTTGCCCCGGTGTTTTCACTGACAGATCTGGATCTGCCGTAAAGCACAGGGAAGAAATTATGTCATAGGGTCACACGTGAATCCATGGAAACTGAAAACATGGATCACACGAAGACAATGTGAAGGAAAAAAGCTTTTTTGCTTGAACAATAAGAATTCAATGAAAAAAGGCTTTTTACTCTTTGATGTAACTTGTGTAAAGTGCATTTTTTGTTTAATTTCTGGATGAATTTACATATATATTCATATATGACAGTCAGATAGGACTTTTTTCTGCTGCATTTACATTACCTATAATACATATGTAATATCATTAATTCTTATTTTGTCTTATGCAAATTCAGCCTGCTCTCATATCCACGACTTCATTAATCTGAAGCTGCATCCATTCTGGCCTACTTCTTGATGAGGCTGTAGCTCAATACTCTTCATTAACTGAACCTTTTTTTTCTGGGAATACTCAATCTTAACATGAGCCAGGTCAAGCAGGACCACACAGCCAGGGATTGTGATTCTAATCATGCAGGGGAGGACAACATACACCCATACTTGTTTAATTGGCTCATATTGCCATGTTGAGCAGATGCTGATAACATCCCACATGCACTGTTTTTTCATAAGTGTGCCGTCGCCCTCCCTGTGCACAAGAGAGGCAAAGAGGGCAAGTAAATGGATAGTCTGCTTGAGATATCCTCCGAGTAATTTCGCCCTGTACGTTTGAGGGGCTTTTTAGGGGCTTAATTTAGAGAACCCTTAACCCCCTCCTCACATACACTATTATATAAAAAACATTATTAATATTCACCAGATATTACTAAGGAGAGCAGGAGAGAGCCTTGCCATATCCAGATGGATGCCCCTTAAATCTATCTTCAATTAGTCTCCACTAACTTACATCTTCCAGTTGAATTCTGATTAGCTGATCTGGCAATTTGCTCAGCCTGGCTGGAGAGCACTTGTTCACCCTCCTGAGTGCAACCTAGCTGCTTTTGAGTATTGTGAACCTTTGATCAGTGCCCCCATATTACCTATAAAAGCCAATGCCATCAAATTTGCATTTACTCATCTTCTAGTCCGCGGCACTTTCTCCCTCTTCTATATCAAAGATCATAAGCTCATGTAATAAAGAGGAGGGGGGAAAAATTCAGTAATGTAGGAAAGTAAACCAAATGACAATAGCTTTTAGCTAATATATCTCACATCTCTCCAGTGTGATTATGAGGCTGTGGCCTGTCTTATGTCTCTGCAGCTAGCTACTTCCCTCTTGTGGACAACCAGGACACCGAGATCCCTGAGACACACACTGAGGTCAACATGTTCACTTCCCTCCTTCTTGCAAGGAAGAGGGAGATTAGGAAAGTGTATAACACAACAACACTCCACTAACATTCATCTTCAGCGCAGACTCTGTGCTCCACCACCTCTTCTCCTGTGTCTCTGCAGGAAGTGGATCACTAGGGGATCTAAACCCTCCCCATTAACATATAGAGTCTTTATTTAAATCCCATTCACTTGTCCATCCATTTACAAGAGTAATGCCAGTAAGGTTGCAGTGATGGCATTGCATGAGGCCCTGACTGAGCTTCAATTTGACCATTTTATCTGATTGTGAGGTAAACAGTATCATGATGGATAAGATCTCATTACAGTAGGAAAGTGAGAGTTTAATTTCCTGTACATGTTCCATCTTTATTAATGTCACAGGCAGCAGGTCGCCAATTGCATTACAGGCCATGGTAGTCTGGTGAGGCATCCTGCTTGACACAAACAAGGCCAAGGAGCCTGGTAAAAGGGATTAAATTAGGCATGATCCTCTAGCCAATTTCGATTTGGTCTTTGGCATCGATACTGCATCTGAAGTGTTAAATTCTTTACAACTTCTGCGATAAAAATAGACTGCAAAACATATAGTGTTATGCCGTTTAATTAATCTACGTTATTGGTGTCTCGGTAAGCCTCCCTCCTGATATGTTGAAATGGCTGCCAGAGTGGCAAGAGACCAGCTGGTGTAGAAACAGCAGACTTGTTGTATATGAAGAGCGAAACTACAGAGGAAGACAGTGACTATCACACCCTGACACGTCCAGTGAAAGACAGAATGGGGGGAAAAAAAACAAACTTCAATAATAAACCTGTCAACACTCCAATCTGAATACCCAGGAGCCACAACTGTCCCAACTCTCCTCCCATGGCTATAGTCATCATCACGGACACTCTCCTGAGAGACAGCATCTCATCTATCAGTCAGTTAGACACACACACAAACATACACACACAGACCCACACCCCTCATCACATCATCTCTATTTGTCCCATTATATCCTTAACACAGTCTAAAATACCTCTGCTGCTGCAGGAGAGGAAGTGTGGTGGGTTGAGGGCTGATGTGTGAAGTGTGTGTGCAGAATTGCGTGCCGTCAGTGGATTCATTACTAGCATAGGCTATTGCTTATGCCTGCCACTAAGACTCTGAGACAGCCTTGTTTGTTTGTTTCCCCTGCTGTAATCCTCAACTAAGGTTTGACGTGCACTACAGAGCCTTAGCTGTGTTACCCAAGGGCCTCTGGGAGCTCGGGCACCATGGCGTTACCAGGAAAAGAGAGACAGAGAGGCACAGGAGACCTATATCCCCTGCACCTGATCGTTACCATGCTAAATTTATATTGATTGCTGTAGCTTAAGAGCTAAATGTGAGTTATTCCCCCAACGCATTTCCTGTGTAGGATCTGTGGTAGTGGGCTCCTGGTAATCCAGAGAAACCACAACATGTGCTCTGTGTATGGCCACAGATATGGCAGTGCACATTATGCACTGCCAGGGAGCTTATTTTGTAAACCTGACCAACGCTTCCAGCAGTGATTTTTAATGATGAGTTGCACAGCTCTTGGATTTCACATTGCATCCAATCCTTACATGGGGAAGGGGGCGGTCCAGGAGGAGTGAACAGTGGGTGGGTAGTTGCTCCTCCTGCCCTTGCTCTGCTGGGTAAAGTTATGTGTCTGTGGTGCCTCTCCTCCTGCAGGCAGCTTTCATCACACATATGCATATGTGCTTGCCCTTGACATTATCATCAGCAGATTTGTGCTAGGGGCCCAGAGGTAAGGTTGAAATACTGCTGAGGCTTCTGAGAGAGTGGCCTGCTTTAGAGAGAGTGTCCAAGGGCTAAATATGCACCCAGAGACAGAGGCAGAGGGAGAGGAACAGCTCAGTAACTGAACCTAGCAGAGCACCCCTCAGGGGACAGCAGTAATTAAACAGTGATTAAATTAAGGGGCAATGCGGGCAAAACGCTGGCTGATTGACACTCTGCTGGCTCCTCTCTCTCTCTTTCCCTTTCTTCTCTCTCCCTTCCTCCCTCTCTCTCTATTTCTCATTCACGCTCTCTCTGCGGGTTCAGCTCTGTCGTGGAGCATTGCTTTCTATTGACCTCCAATTACTTAACCAGCTCTGAATTCTTCAAGGGGCAATTTTCAAAAACTATTTTCTTAACTGTGTTAAGAGCATGGATCACTGCACATTCGTGGAGGCTGAGCTTCAGGACTGGAGCACAGAAGTAGAGTAGAGGAGAAAAAAAACACACTTAAACGCATAGTGTCTTTGTTCTTCCAATACTATCAATGTTTACTTCAGATAAACTCGCAAACTACAATCACTCCAGCCTTGGACCCAGAGTACCATAAGTCTTTACCACAGATAGACTCACAAAAGAACAATCACGAGAGGCTGCCAGTGTTTTTAGGAAAGCGTACTCATGCGGAATCCAAAGTCTTCCCTTTTTTCGAGCCAGTAGTCTAGCAGCTTTAGAGGTGCCTTATCTAATACTCTCCTGGGGGGGGATACTATAAATTACCTTCGGTCTCCTTAAACCCAAAGCAAATAGACAGACAGAAGAGCCGAGCAACAGCAATAAAACCTATGGAGTTTCTCTCCTATCTTCATTCAAGAGCATGGTCTTTCATTTTGAGAGCATTATTTCTTCATTTCATGTTCAGATTTTGAAATGCTTTCCCTCAAAAACCCTGTCTTCTCTCTCTCTCTCTCTCTCTCTCTCTCTCTCTCATACAGCAGCACCTGCTTGCATGGAAATCTGCTCTGCTCCTGTTCAGAACTGTTCCACTCAATCTTAAACTGTTGCTGCACAAATGTCCTGCGCTTCAGTTTGACTCCTCCCTTTGCTCTCAGGCTGTGTGCTCACAAAACTTTAACTGCCTCATTACAGACACATTTACTTTACTTCATAAGCTGAGGTTTTGCTTGACGAAATGTTCATTGCATCCCAACAAATCAAGACAACATCTTTCCCTTTTATACTCGCGTTTGAGGCACGGTGACTCAGTGCAGTCTTCTCCTAGACAAAAGGTGTCGCCACTGAGAAACATACTATTACCCTGCTATAAAAAGGCGAAGACTAAGAAGATCAAACACAAACAGAACAGTCTTGACACTGACCTATTTCCTCCTGGAGCATAATTTCCATAGTTTCCTGCAGAATGCTTCGTCTTCACCAACAGTCTCTCCCATCCCTTTCCAGGAGCCATCTGGGAAACTCTATGCTTCCTTATTAATCATAAAAATGTCCATAGAGGCGGACCTGCTTGCAAACTCTTGCCTCAAGCTCAGTCCATGTAGTGCCTGACGCTATGCATGTGTGAGTAAGAAAGTTGGGAGGTGTGCGACCAGCCGAAAGGATTACGGAAATGACATTGTTTCTGCTAACAGACAAATTCATACGTCCCTTATGGTTGGTTATTGTTTCAAGAGAAACTTTCCATGCAAGCAGGTGCGATTTGAGAGTGAGGTATGGGTTTTAGGGAGAGCAATACAAAATTTGGAGGTGTAAAGTTTTGCTCTATATGACCTTAGTCCTGAAAAGGGAACTCAATGAAAACCAGCTAAAACGAATAATGTGAAAAACCAAGACACTTGAAATTTTCTACCTCCGAATCTAAAATTCTCTGCACGTTCCTGGCTTCCCCTGCTCGCCACAATGCCTCAGGTCTTCATCCACGAGTATAGATTTTTATAAACCAGGTCTTGTGCTTATGAAAATGCTTACTGATTGTCTTTAAACAATCTGTTAAGTCTTTTGATAATGAAAAAGGGCCTTTTAGTGCGTAATACAAATTCAAATAGCTGTATGGAGATGGATTATGGGGCAGACAAAGAACAGCAGCCCGCTTCAGAGGATGAGTTCAAGATGACAGGTATTGATTAAGTGCTCAATGAGAACACGCCTATGAAAGGCCAGCCACCACACAGCTCATGAAAGAATCATATAGCTCATACACAAGGCACTCAGCAAACATACAGGCGTGGAGGCGTGAGCACATTCAAACTCGTCATGTTGCAGGCAAAACAGTTGACAACCTGCTCGGTATTCTGTGGTCTAAAGTAATAAAAAAATTATATCAAACTTTTCTTATGTATTTTGAATGCCTGTTAGCACCTACACATCTGGTTAACTATTGAAGGAAGCAGACATCAGCAGTGAGCAGATAAGAGGAGGTTTGTGAATGTGGTTTGGCTAAAAAGACAGATTGCCAGAATCCATTATTCTTTGGTTTGAACTGCTCAGTTTGAGACAACGCTTTAATCCTGACACTGCTAAGGGATGGAAAAGAGGAATGATGTTTTCAAAGATAACATGTGAATTTAATTTCTTGGGGAAACAGTGGAACTGGGAGACTTGGCCCTCGCGAGCATAAATTGTGCAGTCGATGCTGTGCAAAGACAGCCATAATCGCGACTGCACTGCCGGCCCGACCCACCTCATCATCCTTGACATTTAGCACAGTGCTGTTTCTCTCTGCCTTCACTTCTTGAAAGTAAACAAGTGTTTTAACCCTGATTTGTATCAGTGTAACCAGAGGACATAAAGTGACACAACGTGTTGAAAGCTTCTGAGGAGGAGATGCAACGTGGGAGAAAAGTCGTGATGAGGAGAAGAGGAAGAAAAATAAAGAAAAGGAGTTAGAGAGCAGATCAGCAGGGAGGGCGATCTGGCTACACTGCCACCTAACAGGATTAATCTCTAAAGAAAGCTGTCAGGTCTGAGCAGACAATGTTCTGATGGAAACAAGGCGATACATGCATCTTAAAGCTGTCATAAATATGCAGCTTCCTGCCTTACAGTCACTGCCCAGACCAAAGTCTGACCACATTATCCTTGTCTGTACTGGCAGGTTTGCATGCCAACCAGGCAGGATCACAGAAAAAAACAACCCTTAATGTTAGGCTCAGTGGGATATGTGGCTTACTTCCGGGACTAGAAACCAGGCTCATCAAATTAAGATTGTTTTCCCCCTATTTGAAAATATACAGACAGCAGGGCTGAAAAATAAAACTAAAGTGGTGAAGGTTGGTTAAATTTCAAATGTTCTGAGACGGTAATTGTTCAATGAGGAGTAAGACTTTCAGAGTGGAAACCCAAACATTAAGTATGCATGGTTTCAATTTTTTCCATTATGTATGGATCTATATGTGGCTTAAAGGTGGATGATATGAATAATCAAACAGTATGGAAACATCTCCAGTTAAAGCAAATACGTCAGAGAGAAGGATTTTTCAGAGCCATCACCCAAATGTTTTCAGGATACAATTTGAGATCCATGAATAGCACTGACAAAAGGCCCATCTGACATTTCCCTCCATGAATGAAGGCAGAGGTAGATAAGGCAATCACAGCACTGACATAGTGTAAATATATAAATATGTTCATCTATCCTGGTCTCCAGATAAAGACATAAGGGCACATAAACGCTTGAATGGAAAGCGTCTCTCAGCAGCCAGCAGGTCCCTGCCTGCTTCGCTTGCCTGTCTGTCTGTAGAGGCTGACAGTACAGCAGCGTGCCCTTCATTATCACCGGGTAATGCTCATCACAACGGCCGTGGCTTTTCTCCATAAAAACCCCAAGTCTCACTCACAAAGAGAAATAGGGGAGATAAGGTGCGGGAGACCATTTCTCTTGACATTCACGACGGCAAACTCATCAGTCATGCTGTCAAAGGCACTGGTCTTGGCTAGTTTGGGATTTATGAGAAATAATGATGGGTCGAAAATAGCCAGTAAGGGCTTTGCTTTTACCTTTGGTTTGGAAGTGTTGTGTATCGAGGCACGTGCTGCATAATACCCAATTTCTTTTGTCAGTGACCCTTGCACTGATTTCACATCCAATCTCACCGTGTTCGGGCGGTGTGCCGGGGCCTGTTTGGATTGGTGCTGACATTTCTGCCTCGCATGATAAAAGAGTGCGGCAGCAATACGTTTATTTAAAAGAGAGCACATCAGCATGAGCTTTAAGAATCCTCTCTTTGATTCAGAGTATTTAAATATTAGAGCAATGAATGTAAGGACTCTGACTAAGGAAGGCCAACATGAACCTGTCCTTTCCTGGACCATATCTGGAAATGGAACAACAACAAAACAGTAATAGCATGTGTCAAACACTCACATTTTCTCTTCAAACCAGTGACAGGCAGTGACAGATGCTCCCTGTGCAATTCTCTTTGTAAACATTCAGAGATGCATTATCATTCATGTAAGAGGACCACAAGGTCTATAAACTTAATGTAAATTATCAACTCCAAAGTCATTTCAAAGTGGATTTCAATAATGTTGCAAGGGCAACATAGTTCATATAGCACAACTGTGCAACTATAGATTATAGTTAGTAGGACTTTTAATGGGATCCCTGTGGGACCACACGGTGGGGATGTCCTCAAGCAGCAAATTATTAGTCAATTTCAGATTATCAAGTTTATTAATTACTATTCTTAATATATCTTATGAGAGTGCCAGGAGATATAGCCTAACTACCTAAAAGCTGCAAATGAAATGCTCGACATACATTTATATTAAACATATTAATGAACTATGAGATTGGGTGGGTGTGCAGCTTGTCTTTTACTCAAAAGTCTGTGAATCAAAATGGAGGCACACCTGCTAAAACTGTTCAAAGAGCAACATTGCTTATAACCAAAGTGTTGAGTTTGGGGCAATTTTGATTCAAGTGTGTGAATGAGATCTCTTGAAGCTCGAGGGTACTTGGATCGGTGTGGAAATTAAGCCACGAGATGGTAGCTGAGGGGATGGTGGATTGACAGCGACATTAGCCCCCCGGCACCTCTGCCGTATCGCAGTATGGTTCTGTAAAATAGATGGACAGGAATAGCAAATTAAATTGTCTTAATAGTAGCAAGGGATGTACAGTCAGGTTAGTTTGAACTGCAGGACTATATGAGTGCAGGATATCAAGGGTGGTGCTTTTAGCGGGATAAAATCAAGTGGCTGTGAAGTGTTTTGGTTAATGGTCGTACTCAAACCAACGTCGCACAGAAGCCACTGTCATCTTTATACAAATTTGAAATGAGCTCCTTCAAAACGCCTTCTGCCCTATTCTCGAAACAAGTTTTAAGGCCATGCTCCATTTTTTTCTTTTTAATTTGGATAGATTTATTAAATTCATTACAGTATGAACATGAACAGACACTAAAGACTTACTCAGAAGCAACAGGGAGAGAAAACACTCATAGCTCTTGGGCTGAGAGCACTCTGAGCTGTTGGCTTTTGTTGTAGTATTGTTGATGTTTTCTCACCGGCTGTTTTTTTTTTTCCCTTCCAGGTCCAGTGACACCACATCGCTCTGCCACAAAGACTCACCTTAATGTAGACAAAGCCAAGTCGGCAAGTCTTTGCACAAGCAACATGCATGCATGCACACACTTTTAACAGTAGGGAGGTACACAGAGGGAGCAAGGCGTTTTTCAATGCATTTAGATGAGACCTTTAACAAAGGTCCCTAATGCAGATATCAATGAACCAAGGGACTGGGCTATCGGAGTGAAATTGGCTGACGGAGGGATGTCACCCCTGTGCATGAAAAATGATGGATCCCATTTGTAAACTTCTCTTCTCTGTTTTTCTTCTCTTCCTCTACACCCGCTGACTGACACGTGCACACACACATACACACTTCATCACCTTCTCCGCTGTTGGTTACTAAACAAGGTAGCACATCTATGACTTTTGTTGGCAAAAAAGCAAGTGGTGTGGTAAAATTGGCACTTTACTGGTTGTTTCATGTGACTGTCAGGGGCCACGCAGAGGACCTGTGAGGTTTCCTGTGGTGACAGGATGCATTAACATCATGGACTTTTGTTTTTCATCTTCTTTTTATTTCCCATACTATGCTCCAAGGACATCAACAGACTGAAACCAATATCTATGAACCCACAAACAAACAACTAGAGCATCTAAATATTCGATTTTTGAATCCGACAATTTACTCTTTCCACTTGCTCCACGGTTGGGCTTGATTTGAAAACCAAAGGCAAAACCTAAATCATCCTAATTCCCTGAGGGTTGACAGGCATTACAATATGTGCTGGTTGTACCCTGAAATAAAACTGATGTATATACCATGTATTAAACTTATCTGATATCTGAACACCACCCACATGATACAACACAGGTCATGCATAATACAACAATTTACAGACCTTGCAGAAATCATGGTGAGCATATAAAGCATGATAAGCAACATAATATGCATACTGAGCATTTTTAAGCAAACAATGATATATTGCTAATCATCCCAGAATGAATTACTGCATTTTTAAAAAGCGGTGCGTTGAGTCAAAGGTGTAGAGGTTAATATAGGCAAACAGGCATCTCTGCAGGAAAATGAAAACTTCCCAGTGGAGTGTGATGGCCAGCCTAAATGCTGACATTGTGGTTTCAGTGATGGAGTGACTTTGAGAAGGTTTGTGGTCAGAGTGTTCAAAGCTGTGCCTTGAGGGTAAGAGGTACATTTGCTAAGTTAATCACATAATGAGGCCAATTAAACATGGGAGAACCCAGGTGAAATGGGAGCTGCCACAGAGCCTCCGACAAATGAGGCTGCGCTGCATAGAGTCAGCTCCTGTAATCCTCTACTGTGTATTCACTTTAACATCTATATGTATCTTGTTAATGTATGTACAGTACTAGATTAAGTGCCTGTATTGGGTGAATCAATTTAAGCAGAAATGTGTACATTAACATACAGAGTAGACTGCAACAGAGGATTATTTCCATTGTCCATTTGTGTGTGTGTGGATTTTCAGTAAGGATCACTTAGTTTATGAAATATGAACAGTAAACAGTGCACAGTGACCGATACAATTTCCAAGTCTTAGAAAAAGGTGATGTTTTCAAATTGCTTGTTTTGCCCAATGCACATGTCAAAGAAAGTGATTAAAAATAACCCTGGATCCACCCATTCATCCAGATCTGCTGCAAAATTGTATCTGTTCTTCCTTTCGGGTCGTTCAAATGAAAACATAACCTACCAGCAGCTTTTAAGAACACATTATATAGTTCCATGATTTGAAACCAACTTTTTTGGGTCCTTTAATATTGAATTAATCCTGGAATTTCCCACAGTAGACTTTATTCATCAAGATGATATTCAAGAGGAGGGTTACTGGAATCTGAATAAAATCAAAGCTGCTTCACTCCAGTGACTGATGAAATGTATTTAATATTTCCTGACATTGCACCTCTTTATCACAAACAAGTACGTTGGCATCTGAAACCGTGGCGAGTCCCCCTGATTATAACTGCTGGGCTGCGTTGTTGACCAGTGCATCTGAGTGTTTGAGTGCTCTTGGAGGGTCTACAGGGGGATCAATCACTCCAGCAGCAATTACACTTCCCTGAGTACTTCCTACATAACTGTAACTCCACAAGCACAGCAGGCCTGAGGTCAGAGATTGTGAGGGTTAACACCGAACAAGATGAACGACACTGAAACAGTATATTCATGTGCCATCCTCTTACACATAAGCGCTAAGAGCACAGTAATCCCAGAGTATCGCCTTCTTCTAAACCATCTCCTGTTCACATACCTTTCGAAGGGTTACAGCAATGATATTGCTTTACGAACCAGAAATTCCTCCATTGTACCTATTCTGTGAGTGAGCGGTAAGGCCTGCGGGTGTTAGTTAATTCTGAATGCGGAGCGGAACTAGCCAAGGATAGAATATCTTGGTTGCAAGAGATAGGGCCACCATAAATGAAAAGCTGTATCACTGTCACGCACACAACACAAAGCAATAAGGAACTGCAGAGACAGCAGAGCATTAAAACATGAGGACACGGGGATATATATGGTCACTAATGAAAGAATATTTCATCACCATCAAGGGTTTATAAAAAGGCCCACCACTCTGCCCACCAGCAGCCATTAATCTGGATGTAGAGGATTTGCGTTGGGAAAAACGGACAAGGGAAATTAGGGCGGGCACATTTTACCACATCATGTTGCGATGATTTGTTAATAAAATGCAAAGCGACAGGCTAGATGTGAGACAGCGGCGAAAGCGCGACCATGATTTAGACTTAATCCGTCATTATCCCGCCTTTGAAGTGACCTCGCTGTGCACGTTCCCACAGTGACCCAGAAGCACGCGCGCAGCTTCTTCATTAGCCAGGATTAAACAGAGCCACGGCACATGTAACTTTGATGTCCACTCCACGCAGACCAGTACACACACACAGACACAAACAGAAACCTACACACACACACACACACACATCACAGATATCCTTATCAGACTACACTGAGGCACGGAAAACATTATGGTTTTTAATCAATTACTGCTCTCACCTTTGGGGCAGCACATTCATTACATATGATAGGAGCAGCTAAGGGACAATATTCCAATCGCATGCTGAGATTGAAATGAAAGAAAGTGTATGGTTAGAGGGGAGACAAAGGCTGCAGTTTCGCACAGCAGAACATCACGGATGGATTTACATATGTGCCCACAAAAAGCCAATACCGCATGTGATTTCACTGATGGAATTTATATGTAGCCAGTGATTTATCATCCTTAGATCACCATGTAGAAATCAAGCACAGATCTCCTAAAGAGATTCTACACATGCTGCCAGTAAATGATAGCTGTTATAAAAGTTTATCATGGCAATGAAATGGAATAAATCAATCAAAAAGGCCCAGGTTACCGTCATGCAAAATGGTGCCCAATCAGAGGTAGTTATCAGGTAGGGGGGGGTCACAATGATTGAACATGTGCAGCAAATGCATGCAGAAACATTTGTTGTTATCTTTTTTCGTTTAAAATCAATTAGAACACTCAATATAACTGGATTTTTCAGTTACAGCATACCGGTAGGAAAAACCTGCAAGTTTCAGACAGTAGCTATATTCAAAGAAGCAGATGTGCTGATAATTCATTTTAACGTACATGTACTGACATCTAAAATGTCCATACACAGCTGTCCTGTAAGCTCAACACCAAACACAGACCAGCTGCTGCTGACATACCTGACTGACATTTAAAACTATACATACAACATGAGGAGAAACAGTTATGTAAATACTGTACATACATGGTAAGTATGTGAGAAAGAATATCACATGCAATTTTCTAGTTTGAACTACTTACCATGGCAAGTATGGGAGTGAGTCCAAACCCTGGGATGAACAAGGTAAATGGAGAGTTGGTGCATTTAAGGGGTCTTAGAAAACAAGATTTCAAAACTAAAAGCTTTCTTCAACAAGGAATATATATATTTACCACTGAGTTAAACAAATGACAGAAACATGCAGATTTGCTTTATGTTACCAACAAAAGAACGCATACTTTTGTGTCCTTTAAACTAAGGAAAAAGTAGGGCATTTTTTTGAGCCAAAACTTTGAGGAATCTTTGAAATGTGACCAAAGTGGTTGGTGTATTACAATTTATTCAGTCAAAAAGTTATTTAAAAAGACTTCAGAGGATCAAGTCTCTGAACCTGAACCCACCATTAAAATACTGACTGGGCTGAGATTCATCCGTTTTGAAAAGTTCCCTTACAGCAAGAAATCAAACAAAAAGGCTGCTATAAGCAAAACCATCTATTGTAATTACTAGATTCTATTTTCCATTTTTACAGTTGGAGCCCCATCTTTTCTCATTATGAATAACTATGTATGTTACCTGTAGACAGTTTTTTAATATTCTGATTTACCTTTGAGTAAATGACACCAAAATAAATAGCCCACTATGCACTGCTGAATCTTTCCTATAACAAAACCTCTGATCCTTAAAGAAAAAAAGCCCATCGATGTATTTGGCACACAGTCTGCTGGAGTCTACTCCCATAAAAAGAGGATGTGAGCACCCATGCGGTCAGCTGCACAACCCCACGTTTGCTGCACAGTGTAGAACTCGAGTCCTTTCCCCAGGCAACGGCCCATCAGACCAGACAAGCAGGCCGGGTGTTAAAGTGTGAGCTGGGTACAACGGAGCAACAACAGGGCCATCTGCCCTAGGAATGCACACATCCATCTTACTAAGGACAAGCAGCCTGGGAACAGATAAAAGAAAACAACAGGGGAACAGAAAGAGAGCGAGCAAGGGAGAGAGGAAGTCTTAGAGGGACAAAAAATAAGGTGCAGAAACAAAAATAAAAAAAATGGAAATGGAAAAGCAAATGTGAACGCATGTTGTCTTTGTGTGTGGTGAAGCAAATGAGAGAAGACAAGGTGAGAGAAGAAGGAAGAGAGGGGCTGGTATTACAGAAATCTATACTGCGGGGGCATCATCTGCAGACGCTGATATTACACAAGCACAGAGTGTCTTCTTTTTTTTTTTTCCTGTCATATTGCTGTGATCACTTGCAGACTTCCAAAAGCCTGACGTGGGTAACATCTGCACTACGGAATGATAATAGGTAGTCGGATAAAGTCTGGATTGTTACTGAACGTATGGGCCCACTTTTCTCTGCTTTAAAAGCTTAATTTGACCAAGTACAACAGATAAAAGCCCGATGCAACTACCACAGAGCCACACCAGGAGCCCTTTGAGAGTAACACTGCTGAATTATGTAATGTTTTGAAAGTAATGTTCATAACCCATTCATGCATGTGCAAAACAGAATGTTATTCTCTTTTATTTTATTAAGCGTGACATCAGGAAGGTCAGTCGAGAGGACAGCACTGAGTCTCGGCTCCCACCGTCATCGCTGCTTCGTAACCATCTGGATATGACTCCGAACACTGCAGTCAGCAATCTGGGTGCAGCGATATCATGTAGCATTCTCCATTTGTTTTTATTTTTAGACCATTTCCTCATCGCTGTATAATCAGTATATATGGCCCCAGTGATATAGCACTCACTCCCTCTCTCTACATTACCTTATCACACTGAGAGCTTTTAGCCATGCTTCCAGCCATTAGCTTCAGACAGTCGGAGGCTACCAGGCTGGAACAGAGCGAGAGAGAGAGAGATGGAGAGAAAGTGGCCTCCTGGTGGCTCTGGATGATATAAGTGGCGTAGCAGGTCTTTTTATAACACCACATGACCATGCTGTGTGCGAGCAGGTTCAGTGCGAGTCTCAAGGCATGTGGAGCCACTGTATACAATGACCTTCGACAATTTTCATTTCAGTTACACAGGATACAAAAAGTTCATAGAGACTTTTGTCCGATTGAGCCTACTTTAAAATTGCCACGACAACGTGCCATTGAGCAAGGCTTTAATTTGTGATGCAGGATTATTGTAATGGTTGAACACCTAGCACATTCTACATCTACATCATTT
Source organism: Paralichthys olivaceus (assembly GCF_024713975.1). Lineage (NCBI taxonomy): Eukaryota > Metazoa > Chordata > Actinopteri > Pleuronectiformes > Paralichthyidae > Paralichthys > Paralichthys olivaceus. The sequence continues at coordinate 13,289,953 of NC_091104.1, read as the reverse complement.
ATTGTTCACAGTAAAGAGGAGTTGTAGTTAATTTACCTGCACTAATAAACTTTAAGTTGGGTAAACTTAGGAACCCAAGTTCAACTGCTGCCTAAATACATGAGTGAACTCAACATGAAGATCACCTTTTTATCAACTCAGAAAGTTCTGTTGTTTTTTTGATTATTGATTAGTTGCTGTTTAAATGAGTTTTTGCTTGCTTTATCTTGCCAAACATGTATTCACTTTAACACTATCTTTCCTCATGATTTCAAGTTAAGATAACCTTAATTATACTCATACTAATTACCCTCACCAAGTTTGTTCGTTAGTTAGCAGGATTACCCATAAAACAACCAATTTTCACGACATTTTTTTCACTTTCACTGATATCGTTTTTTAACAATGATATTAATGAGTGTGTGCAATTTGATGCAGATCCAAATAAAAATCTGATTTAAATGGGGTTTCACACGACTCTTGGGCTTAGGCAGAGGAATGCACTCTAGTGTCATTCTGGAATGCCCTTTAACGTTAAGTGGACTAATGTTTCTAAATAGTTTATACTTACATTTATTCTTTAACTCATGATGACTGATTAATGCAAGTTTTCTAAAGGTTAACAAGAAAATGTCTGTACTATCTAAACCCATCAGCCATTAAAACCAGTAACTGGTTTACACTCCATGCATCGACTATTATTTTGTCCGATCAATCATTTATAATCACTGCAATTACATCACATCACCACACTGATTTAGCATGTGCCCATTATTTCCATCCGTCACATTGAGAACATTCGCTCAGCTGCTCACTGAAGCGTCTGAGCTGGTCAGAGTGCCTCGCCATGTGAGACCACTGACATGTTATTGACAGATGGCCATGCACCTGCCCTCCACGGGAGACTTCCAAACCAAACAACTACTGGATACACCGAGGTGATCCTCACATCAATATCAATCAATTATTCACATATTTGTGCTGGCTCGCAAAAAACCAGCTTGACTGCTTTTCACAAGTGCTAGACCGACATGCATCTTTTAGGAGGGGAATGGAGGGGGTCCAGCTATTACCCTGCGTTTGATCCTATGGCTGCGGTGAACTAACTTTCGCACTGTCACAGTGCGACATAGAACTGCGTTAAAGTGGGTCAATGACTCTTATTGTCTGCATTACAGCCATTAGCTTTTATGGAGGGATACATGAGTTGTACTGGTTCTATATTTGAAGTAACATGCAGAGCAGCCTGTTTTATTCATTGTCAAATAGCTTTCGATACAAAGCCGAGGTCAAGCCTTAAACTTTTCTGCATACTAAGTGCACTTGAACTGAATACATAACTACAGAGGAATATTTTTGTGTGGGCGCCTCAGTTAAAGTACATGCTGGGGGAAGAAGTGGCAGTAGCAATAGTACTGTAGTTATGCAAGCAGCTGTGTTTAGTGGCTTTGGCAGTTCTTGAGGGAGATCTAGTTTATTATTCCTTGTTTAGTCAGCCTCTCTGGACTTTTTCCTTGAAGTGCTTCATATGAAGTATAAAAGTACTATAGTACTACACAGTGCTTAATGAGGTTTGCTTTAGCACATACCATCACACACTCGCCTGTTTCTCTCCATCATTCTACACAGAAATATTAAAGCTGTGCCCCGAGGTCGATGACAACAGCCCTCATACCGTCAGTGTGCCCTTGCATTCGCTGTAGCCACAACTGTGAGAGGCAATGATTCATTTTTTTTGATCCACTCCAATATCATTAAGTTATTAGTTGATTTCAGTGGATTTAATCAACATAGTAATTCCTCTCCATGGGAAGATAAGTCTCTCTCAAGAGCAGTTTCGCCGTCCACTATGCCGGCTGATTAGACACAAGCCCCCAAAATAATTCATCAGAAAACTGCAAAAAATAATTTATCAAAAGTGCTTCTCACAAAATCCGCTCAGGACCTTTGCTTCTTAATAATTAAACTCTGCAATTAGGCATCTTACCATGCGCTCAGTGTGAAGCTCCATGTAATATTCATAACCATACATAATTATGCAATATATTCACTGAAATAAGAGGCTATATATTCACGGTGGGGCTGTCAAGAGGCAAGACATTTTTATTTGCTTTATAACACTGTTTCATCTCATACACGAGCAGCTGGCTTCGGGAGACAGAAGTGAACGCGGACGTCTGGTCCTCAGCAGTTTGACACTGTTCTCTGACTCTGGTTGTTAAAGGAAAGAGAGAAAGAGAGAGAATGAGAACTGAATGGCAATCCCCTCACCACAGGAACTGCAGATATCAAAGTCTCTCTGTTGGACACAACAAAGGCATACCTTAGTGGTATCATGTATTGACCGCAGTCATCACATGATGCAGAAAGAAAGAAGAGGCATTAAATTAAAATGGAGCAGAGATGGGGCGCTGTCTCAGGATGGATTGTATGATAAATTATACATAATGCTCATCCCAGCATAAGCAACAGCCGCAGCATACAGTGGACACACAGTGGACAAGGTTGGCTTTCATCTCGAGACGCAGTTCAAAGCTACAGGCTACGCACAGAACAAACTGGCAATCAAAGCTAATGTGTAACTGGGCAGTGGTGCACTTCACAGAGCCTGTCGTCTCGAGTGCAGCTAAGATCACACGCAGAAGCGTCTCTCACATCACAATGGCTGATTTTCAACACATGGCCTTTAGAACTTATTATTTTTCACCATGTACATATAAAATACACTATTGGGAGCTGCTGTCTTTTGAAGGCCTTTCATGACATGTATATGATGAATGAGAAGAAAAGCATACATTTTATTCTAACTTTACTGTAGTTAACAAAGGCTCTAATACTCCCTCAGCGAAGCCATCCCCAAGGATACGGCTGCTCTTGCCTGAATAAAAATTTTACAAGGGATGAATGAAGCAGAGGAAAAATAGGATAAGATGCAGTGTAGTGGACTAACACCCACAGAACACAGGCTTTACTTAAGCGTCATAAACATAATGATTCTCAAGCTCTTTGTGATGGGATTTCATACGTTTTTAATATCCACATGTTCTTATAATGCGTTACAGTAACATGGAACATGCTGTATCCCCACATGGTTGATGAGCACTGCTTTGCTCTGTATGTAGCTCCACTACATTCTATGGATTTGAAATCAAGAGGTATGTGAAGTTCAATCGCTATTTATTTGTATATTATGAACATTACAATGACAGTCATGCAGATAAGAGTGAATGTTGATGTTTCATTTTTTTCAGGAAATATTTTTGAAAATATATTTTACCAGCATGTCCATACTTACACTTCATAATAAACAAAACAAGTGTGTTTTTCTGCTCCTGTCAGAGGCTGTGCTGCAAAACAATGACCTTTCAGAATATGACACAGTTTTACTGTCGATATAATACAGATGTGATTAACATAAATAAGAGTTAAAGTCAAATAGGCGTAAAGGTCGTCACTCAGGACTAGTCTCGGGTCCGCAGGGTGATTTACAACAACTTAATTTGACTGTGTGGAGTAATTTATCTGTGACAGAGCAAGCCATGCAACTCCCTGCATGTCGCGTGCACATACAGGCGACAATATGCCATGAGTGCACACATCTCCCATCTAACCAATCAGTCAAGATGCTTTACAACTTCTGTCAGAGGCCCTAACAGTTCCCATAAATTACAAGGCCATTGTACGTGGTGCCAATAACTTTTGAAGGAGAATCTCAGCCAAACTGAACAAAGTAGTATCCCCTGTTTTTATACACAGGAGTCAAGATGGCATACTCCTTGTAAAGTACAGTGTATGAAGGAGACAGGGTGCAGTAAGTACTTTAATGGTAGATTTGCTTTTAGGAAAAGGTCAACTATTTTCACTCAACCGAAAAATTCCTTTCAAGGACGAAAACTGGCCCCAGCTATTGACATTTTGAGGCGAGACAAGTGGCAGGCTGGTTTGATGTTGTTACAGATCACTCCAATTTCCTTTCGCTACCCACTTCTCGCCTCTGTAGCTGGAGTCTCCAGTTATGCTTTGCATTTGTGTCATCTACAGATCCATAGTGACAGCGAGGGACTATGAGGCATGAATGATGCAGAGCCATTCATAAACAGCGACAACAATATAATGTGATATGGACAGAAAAATGAGTACGTCAGTTTATAGTCAGCAAGCAATGATGTGCTGTGATATATTTTGAATGCCCCCTACAGTGCCCATTGACATTCTGCAGGGAAATCACAGACAGCCGTAGAGAGCACGAGGCTGCATCTCGACCTCTAGTACCATCAATATGAGCATAATCAAAAGCAAATACATATTTGTACGTAAAAATCATGCACACGTCTTAGAGAGAAACGTTTGATGCAGACTGCTGTTCCTCCTCAATAATGTGCCTTTGTGAATGCATGTGGATGTGTATTTGTGTACTTTTATTATAGCATGGTTGACATGTGCGTGAGGCAGGGAGCCTGCTGTTAGCACAGGATGCAGTGATTTTCCTGGTGTCACACTGACAGAGTGAACCTCAGATTGAAGGGCAAACAGTGATAACCACCTGCAGGGATTCGCATCCTGTTCCATTAGTCACCTTTGGAATTTTCACTAGGGACAATAGAAGATGCTGGGGAACCACTGAATGGACCTCGCTACTAAAGCCTGTGTTTTGTAGGCAATTAGAATGAAATTGCCTGAGCAAACTGAAAGGCATATTCCCCCAACAAAGGAGAATATCAAGTTTACATCACTGCTTTGGTTTGTGTTTTAAAACACTATGTTATCTTCTCTACCCCAATAATCAAATGTGTACAGCACCTATTTTGTTTTTTTGTACAGATGTGTTCTTCTCTAGATTGATCAAATAAAGGCCAGACCATGTAATTCTACTTAGAATAAAGAAGTCGTGGAGAAAAACAAGGATTTTCATAGTAACAAGGTGCATATCCTTCTCATTCTGTCTGAGTGGTTCCAAATTACAAAGGACACGGGATATAAAAAAAAGTGGTGAATGCTCCCAGGCTCTCAGCATGGCACACCTTGATGTGCAGGTGCCTTTAATACCGGAATAAGTCATCTGCGATAGGAGAGGCAAAAAAAACCCACTCAACCAGATGGTCTCCATAAAGCATGGCGTAAAGCTCTCCCAGATGTTGAGAGGTGGTTGTGGATCTGGTGACATGCGATGTGAGGGAGGAACTGGTAATGCAGAGTGTATTAGTGGTCTCTTTATGGGTGCATTAGGTGGTGCGGAGGGGAATGCGGGGGCCGCCGCCGCCGCTGCTACCAGGCTTTATGCTTTGATGAACCTACCCTTGAAAAAGTGGGACATCCGTGACCGTATTCTGCTGAGCCTGGAAGACACCTCCCTCTCTTTAGCTTCTGGGAAAACATAAATCAGTTTCTCATATCATCATCTAGTCATATTCAATGCATATGAAGCTCTAATCAGTAAATCTGTCAGCTTGCTCCCCTTTTGGTGATATATCAGATTCGTAATACTCTCCCACATATGCAGTAAATCTCTGACAAAGCCTGTGTTTTTTAAAATTCTGAGACAGGGCTGCATGAAGTGAAGAACTTGACTTGAAAAACAGAGTGGAGTAGCAGTTCAGTTGAGGATGAGCTTCAGTGCATTCCAAAGTGTCACCTCTCCCCTTACTACTAAACAGTGGCCCAGACAGGAAGCCAGAATAAATTTCCCCCAGTTCATCGTCCCTGCTGAGGACTAGCAGAACATCTCAGTCTGATTAATGGCTGTACACTGTCTAATGAACAGTAATTGAATGGTATAATGCAGCAAGTCCTTAAAAGCCCAGAGGAATTGTCTTCCTCCGCCTGGCATGCTGGAAAAGCAAGGCGGTGACATTGTCTAGAGTTGATTATAGTTGACCTTGCGTGGGGTGAATAAGGCCTTTGAAATGGCTAACCTAAACTTCAGGGAATAGGATCACGGAAAACCAGCTGAAAGACAAATGAAATGGACTTGTATTGGAAAAGGAAAGCATGGATCAATGGGGCGCTCAATAACGATTCGATTTTTTATCACAAAATTCCTACGAAGAGGAAGACGATTGATCAAACATCCCTCGTCGTATTGGCATTTCTAACAATATTAATTAAGAAAAAATGCTTAGCTGACTGGTTGATAAATCAGCCAATATTGTTAAATCAAAACAAATGATAGTTGTAAACATGATACAACGCCGCTGAGCGCAAATCTACCCTTGTCCACATTACCTCAAAGTGTATGACATCCACAACATAGACAGAGCCCCCCCTGCATGAAATCAATCACCTTTTTAACAAAGTGCACTCTAAAGGAAAAGCCAACCTTCAGAAAGCCTAACAAAAGTCAGTCAAGTGATTATAAGAAAAGCTTTGATAAATGTGCAACAGACTCTTGCTCGCCATCCTTCGCTCTCTTCCACCGAGATAGCCTGCCTTCACTCCCAGCGGACATCTCCACTTGGCAGAGATGCTGAATCTCGTTATTCTTTATTTGGCCCGGACCACACAGGTCAATATCACACGTGCGCAGTTTGCCTCACCGGTGTACTGTCTGCAAATGTATTCACTATTTAAATTCAACCAATAAATCATTTAAAGCTTCGGCTGAAAATGTAATCATGTAATTGAATTTGGTCATCAATATCTACTATATACATGCACCTACGGGGGGACGCGGGGCATTTCACAAGCACATATGAGCAGAGGAGTGGGAGGAAATCTGTCCGAACTCAGCTCAAAGTATGAGTCATAGCGGTGCAGTTATCCCTCATTATTATTCACAGCCCTCTAAATGATGAGGTTGCCGACAACGAGACAGCGACAGTCTGTTTGGCCTCAAAGGGAAAAGAGGAGAGCACGCGTGAATGATGGTTAGACTTTAAGTAAGGAGGTCTCACCTGCAGCATCATTATTTCCAGTCTGACAACAACGTTTAAAAATATGACGCGGGTCTTGTTAAAACATGGATAAAGATAACACAGAAATGCTGCAAGGAGAGATTTTGGTGAGGCTGAAAACACTGATTCCACTTTATGATGTCTACTGCGATTTTCTACATTTCAGGCTTAATTTATGTCTTTAGAACTGACACAGTTTTGACAACTGTAGTGTAAACTGTACTTAGTCCTGATGAGGACGTGTTCTGTCATGATGTTTTCAAATGGAGAGCTTGAAACAAAAACACTGTCTTCTCCTCATGTCAGTGTTCATTAGCTGACAAACCAAAAACTGCTTTACAACATAATTATTGCAAAACGTAGCTGAGTCCGTGCAGGGATCATTATTATCATTATTATTATTTTCGATTATCTAATGGTCAAATCCATAGCCAATCTGAATCAGCAACATTTGTGTATGACTAAAAGCGATAAGTAATGAATTAAGCTATTGATGAGGTCTTTAGTCCAGGTCATAACTGGCCCCCAGAAGTCAATAATTATCCTGATAAGAATATCTTTATTGCAAAAGTGCATACGGCAGCAAAATCATCAGCACACCAAAACATTCCCCTATGGTGTAATTGCCACTGCTTGAAATTATAGTTTTCATTAAAACAAAATGTTCAAGGTTATTGATTGCTTAAATAAGACTCAATATCTTCTCATTTCAATGCAGAATGAAATTGCTTGGAATAGTAATATCACCCAACTATTGTGTGCATTCATCACAGTTACACTGCTTCATATTGTCGTCCCTCGAGGATTATTAGAGCAAAATAAGTGTATTTAAATGAGTGTAATTTCTAGGAACCACAGATCCATGCAAAAACATCTGTATGCACAGCTCAGCCCTACTCCATCATCGAGAACATTCACATAACTAGAGTAAAGAACAGATGTCAAATACAACCGCATTCTATTGTGGAACTCGACAAATTACAGACACACACTATGTATTTCTTCTCTGTGATACATACAGTATCTTTGGCTTCAGCTATAAGCTTTAGAAAAACTACATGAAAAGTTGAACCTGAGGCTCAGGCGTCTTTAATCCTGAGTCTCTAGTATCAGCGCTGTGGCCTGGTGCTTTTCACTGGCTCTCCTTGCCCTGAAGAAAGGCTGCACTGGTAAATACACAGTACATTATATACAGAGAAAACCATGGCTACAGAAAAACAGGTTACACACATATTAGGTGAAAGTATAGTTGCCGAAAGCAGGTCTATGTGTCGCTCATGCAATTATGAGCACAGTGATTACCATAATTGCTGGTTAGGCCATTTTTATGTGACCTAATCCAATGGCAAATGAAGAAATTGGATGTAATAATAAAGTAAGAATGAACTAAAAGTGAAATACTAACTGTATAAAACTTATAATAAGGGTACTTACGTCCTTCCTGGAACCTGCAGACAAAGACCTTTGCAGACACAAGCCTTCTGAATCATGCAGGGGGGCCTTGCAAGGACTCGCAGAACAGCTCCCATCTTCATACTCCTCTTCAACTATCTTGGCCTCAACCTGCAGGAAGGAAGAAAAAAAAAGATCCCCCTTGGCTTACACTGTACTGTACTGCAGTATTGATTTTACAAAATATTTATATATTAACGTAACTTCTTCCCATGAGCATTTATAATCCTTATTCCGCACAGGAAAAAAAATCATTTTCTTAAACTTACTGGGCTTGTGAGATGACAGGAATAACTGAGAAATAACTACTGTAAGGAATCACAAGTTAACAACTAAAAAAGTAAAAAGTAATAGAAGTGTATTTCTAATTCTGTTTGAAGCTGAAAAACACAGAAAGGTAAAGCTTAGCAGCAAGAGATGATGCTACTGTGGTAAAAAGGGCAGTGGTCTTTTGATAGACTTGTGGCTCAACAAATTCTCATTGTTTGATCAATCGGCTGTGTTATTTTTAAAAGCAGAAAACTTACATTATCATTATCATTCGCCTTAAGGACAACAACAGCAAATAAAGAACGACTACCTTCAAAAACAGAGGTTTGTTTTTAACCCCCCTCCTTCATTTTCCAAAGCACAACACCAAAAACAATGGATAAATCTTGAAATCCCGTTTTCACAACTTCAAACTTGCACAACTAAATAGACATCGCTCGGTTTAGCACTGACTGTTGTTGGCTCTTAACTAAATGACACCACGTCACAGACGTTGACGGTGCGGCTGCATTTTGTTAAAACCAAAAAGTCGAGGCCTTGAGGGTGAACGTGTCAGAGACGGCATAGCTTAATGTACTGTGATGCAATCTTTTGCTACGCTCCAAAACACATGAAGGTGCACCGCATGAGAACTGCTGGAAGACAACTTTTCTTTCTCGCTCACTTCTGGCCATCGAGTCCGCTTCAGCGGTGTATGCATCCCCGGCTAAAGACTCCGTGCACAGTGAGAGCATCGGCAGGGTTGGCACAGACAGGTACATTGGTGAGGGACAGATGGGTACGCCAGCCAATCATTTCATTCAGTCCATTGAACGGGTCGTGTTTATTACAGTCCTGCAGGGCCACAAACACCAGCTTTTTTTCAGACTATTCATTGATAGCTATCAAGACATGAAGAGGATTTCAACAAGTAAGATATAAAGAGCTTCAGAAATAAATAACCAATCTTACCTTTATTTATTTTAGGCTAATAAGGCTACCAGGTAGTTTGCACTCAATGCCCTGTAGCTGATTTAGTTAATCTATCACATGCAGATGTGTTCTCTCCTGCGACCAATTGATTAGTTGAGAGTAGGTAAGATTTCAGTCGACCTAGATTTTCTTTGTTTGACTACAACCCTGATGTAGCAGCAGACACTTTTACATCCTTCCATCTTACATCAAAGCAGATTTAAATAGCTTGTGGTATTGCGCAATCGACATTTATACTCTGCTTCTGTTTGTCTTCGAGGCATGTTGTAAAAGTTGGAATCAGTGTTTATCTTTGGGGCCGAGCTGTTCAAAGATTAAATGTTTAATACATCAACAGGCTGCAGTTCTGTGTGTGGTTGGTGTTTTACCTGATCAATCGGCAGGTCCACCTTCAACTGGCGGTCCTCCTGCACCTCTGCCGCTCCTGCCGTCTCACTTCTTTTGTTTTGCGCATTGAACACACTGCCCTCTGTGAAAAGTGATTAATCACAATTACCTCATCTGTTGGCAGTCGCCTTCTCATTCTTCTGCACTCTCATCCACTCTCTCCCTCTCTCTCCCTCCATCCCTCACTGCCCTCCTGTCCTCTCCCCTTTTTCCTGTTCAACTTCAGAAGAGATCAATGTCGCCGTCCATCCATTTATTTGTTTGTTTGGAACGATGTTACAGACAAAAGCACCACAGAGGGCCACAGCTGCCACGCCACAAATATGGTCAGTCAGAGTGAACTTTCAGACCGGGGTTAGCTCTTGACAGTGACAGGTTGCTATTGATGCATGTGGGGATATGTCACAGCATTTTTCTCTCCACGAAAACAAACTCCCTTCCTTTCTGCTGCTGCTGGATCTAATACAGGGAGGAATGAGAGTAATGAAACACACTATTGAGCTTGAATCTATCTACCTCAATAGCCTTAAGTGTGTTCATTTAAATAGTAAATAACCGAGCATGCAGATTAATCAGTGATAAGGCAAAAGAAAAATGTTGCTCAAAGAGGAAATTACACAACTGCAAACCATGTAGACTTGATTATATTTTTCAGGCAGGCATTATTTTTGGATCTCCTACTAAACTGTTTAGAAACAGGGAAAATTATGAAAAAAAATCTGATGCCAAAAGCTCTGATCCTTTAACAGATGACGCTTGTGCAACCTGCTTTTATGAAGTGTTCTAAGAGGTGATTTCCTTCTGGGGAAGACTCATGACTTTTATCTAACTGACCAGCCTTTGGTAATGACTTCTGTGGGAGGAAACCAGACTATATAAGCATGGTCAGGTGCAAAAAGTGTGGCCAAGAAACTGCACTCTGGTCTGGCTACAAACGACAACATTATCCTGACACGAGCCCAACAAGAGGAAGAAAAACAATTCTTTCAATATGAAAAACATGGCAGGTTTCAAACTGTGGCAATTATCCAATCTATTCTACCACATAATGTTGTTTGCGGCACAGGATGAGTCTTTCAAGTCGAGTCAGTGTATTACTGAGCACAGATGGTAAAACAAACAGCCATGAAACATCACCTACTGAATAACTAAACAGGAGAAGTAAAGACACAGCGTCTCTTTATTATTAACAGAGTATCACTTTTAAACAGCCAACTGCTGAAATGTTCCAAACCATCAATCCCAAGCAGTGTTTTGTCACTTTTATGATCTTCTGTCAGCGATATTTGTGATTAATAACTTATTACCATTTTGATTCCCACATCAGGAGAAAATTGGAGCGATTTGTTTCCCCCCACATAGTTAGCAGGGCTTTCTGGATTAATACTCAACAAAATGGCCTGATTGAATTCATCTATGATTTAAGCCCCCTTGACGGTGTTTGAAGTCTTGTTCTGTTTAATATTCACAGAAAAGAGTTGTGTTTCTCACTGGGAGCTGTGCTGTTTGGACAGAGAACAGGTTGATCATTGAAAGGAAGCTCCAGGACAAACCGAACAGTAGATGTTCTCTTTGCTCCCAACACACACCACACTTTCATCTTGCACTATCTTGCACACTCCTACACGTGCAAACGCACCATGGACTGTATATAAAGATGGACGACATGACAGCTCCCCGAAAAGTGAAGCCAAACCATCTCAATTGCCCCCTGGTGGCTGGCTGCTGTCCAGGTCATGAACCCTGCCTCCTCCATGTTAGCAGATTGGATATGGCAAACTAAACTAAACCCATTTTTTCCAGTAAGTTTGGTTTTGGATGCTTTAAAAACAGAGTGAAAGTTGGTCGAGCGTGTGCATCCTTGGGACCTGGTGCCATCTCCAGATTGCTACTATGCCAAATTAGGTCTTTGCCACAAGATGGCAGAATTCCTACCTAGTCTAGTTTGGCTAGATCACTTGATAATGGGAGGAGGTAGAGAAGTGTCATCCATCATGATATATATGTCTATGATACACACATCCTGTTCCCAAACACATGCATATACGTATAAGTTTGTCTTCAACAGCCAACAGGTTTCTACGTGTTGTCATAGTAAGAGATACTATGAGGACAGAGGGGCAGGAGAGATATTTCTATAGAATTGCTCTGCTTACCCCCTGTTGAGAAGAGAACTGTATTTCTGGACATCCGACTCTGTTGTTTGGTTCTGTCGGGCTTGGCTGTGTGTTTCTTCATCTGGCCCCTGGCTGTGTGCTCAAGGTCTGCGCTAAAGCCTGTGTGAGGAAACTACATGGACAGACAAAGTAGAGGAGAAAACAGGGCCAAAGATTAAGGTGTATTTCCTCAGATTTCTTTGTGATTCATCATTGACTTTTTCACTGAGGAAAAGAAAAAATAGACAAAACACAATGAAGCGAAACTTGTTTCTCTTCTTTTCAACGCTTTTTTTTTTACATTTTCCATTGACCTCAATTTTTCTTGAGCTGATATGCTTTGTAGCTCCCCTGTGATTCCTACTGTATTGAATTCATCTGGTTCCAATACATCCTGTGCACAACCTATCAATCACTAGGGAGCGTGGCAAACTAATCATTTATTGATGAAATGGGGCAGCCATGAATTTCTAACTGCATTTGTCTTATTTATCAAGCCAGATCAAACAATGAAAATCAAAACAAGCTTAAAGGGAAAGGCAGGGAGTCGTAGGGAATAACTTATTCTTCGGCAGTAGACGGCAGAAGGTTATTGATGGGAGGGGAAAAAAACGGGCTGGGGACTTAGTTGCATTGTGGGAGAGTGAAGGAGCAAGAGAGGAAAAGAGAGAAAGGGAGAGAGAAAGCAGTCGGGAGAGTTCAGAGTGATGTTCAGACAGCAAGGTACACATCTGAATTAATGCTTCCACAAAAGGCAATTTTCTTCTCACAGGCTCCTCATCCCCTCTGTAGGTAGCAAGGTGAGGTATGTCTCCCTCACAGAGAATGAGAGACTCAGATACAGAGAGTGGGAGAGAACAGACTTAATGTTTCTTTTCAGCTACAATGCTCTTTACTGCAGCTGCCTGGCTGGATCCCTGGGCTGGCTCGGGGGATAGTGTAGTGATCTCAGGCTTCCACCAGAATACACTTCTGGCAATGGTGTTTGCAAGCTCACTAACATGGAGTCTGGGGAATAACCGCATTGTTTCTTCACTTGTTTGCTTTCTTTAATGCAGCGGCAAAGTCTGTTGATATTCTTTTGAATTTCTACAGCCGTTGGTGGGCCGAGGGAGAAAAATAAAACAACAAAAGAAGAGTGAAGTTTGCCTGGTATGTTCAGCGAAGGATGGGTTGAAATAGAGTTCACACTCGAGCGCGGTAGTGTCCACAACTACGCTAGATCAAAGTCAGAGGAGCAGTGGCACTGTCGCAGTAGTGAGCTGTTAATTCAATTTCATAACCTCGACTCGTCTGCGAGAGATGTGAGGCATCTCACGGTAAAAGGTCAAAATCAAAATGTATCCGGGCAGCCAAAAATTGAACATCTTGTTTTCCAATGTCTACAGCCTGTTGGTGAGATGTAAATAGATTTTATTTAAATCAACACAGTTAAATCGAGACCATCTCACTCTGGGAGGAGAAAGCAGAGGACGACGGGTGCTGCAGAGCCGGGAGAGTACTGTACAACTAGCAATACAAGTGGAAACACGGCAGTGGAAAAGCTGAGGTCATCTCCCCCTCTCATTCTACATTACATATCTACAGTACCACGTCCTGTGGGAGCCGACAACTGTGTGTATCAGGAGGCCCCAGAGAGAGAGAGAGAGAGAAAGAGAGACAGAGAGAGAAAGCGGGTGAGTTAGTGTGAAGGGGGCTCAGGGGGACCAGGCAGCAAGTAATCTGGAGCCCCTCTCAAGTGGCAGAGAACAGGAGTCAGCAAGAGGACACTGTGATATGATAGCCAGGGGAAAACGGGGGTCCCAACCAACTGGACCGACCAGCCTCCAGCCACACTGGCTGCGGTATCAGTAGGAGCCACTCCCATGGCCCGGGTCCTCAGTGAGCAGACATGCTGGCAGCAGCAGGGGGTGGGGGGGGGGGGGTGTAGTTTTCCATGGGGCATCACTTCTTCCCCAAACCAATGAGATCATCCACCGAAAAGCAGAGAAATGAGGAGCAGCGGCAAGTCACTGCTGATGTCAGAGAAGCGCAGCTATTAAAAGCTTTAATCAGACTTTCTGTGCTGTTTTCACAGGATGCTTAGTGTGAAGTACATTTGCAGCACAATTGCTCTGCTCATTACGATTACTGTAATATGAAAGTATTGCTTTGATGCACACCATTATTCTTTTTTTCCTGTCTCTTTGCATTCCCCTCTCCCCTATTAATCTTCCCTTTATGCTGCGTCTACCTCGGAACTTTCCACCTCATCATGTGTGTGAACACCTAACTCAGCATATATGCTTGCTTCCAACGGGAACACGTTATACTGGAGGGTTTCAATGGTGCACTCTGCAGAGCTGTCACTTTAGACTTCAGTGGCTGCTCCAGACCAGATGTCCCATTCAGCAGAGTAGAAATGCTCGGCTGCTGGTGCAGACAGGACAGAGCAGACGCCGTTCCCGCAAAAAACGAGGTCGCAAGAGCAAGGTTACATTTTACACTGCCTCGCTGTGCATGTTTAAAAAGATATTTTTTACAGGCGTTTCAGACCAGACTGCTGTTGTTTTGTGAGGTCAAACTGAAATTAATGACAGGCATGACCCCATAAATGTATGTGGAATCAGTAAGCTCAACAACTGACAGATCAAGACACCGTGGGCTGTATTTGTCACACGTATCTTTCCTCCCTGAAAGCTCCTTATTAACTGGTCAAATCATGTTTACAAATTCATGAGGGATCAGGCAAAGAGGAAAGGGGAGTAAAATGCAGCAGCATCATGTCTAGTGAATGACTAATAATACAATGAGCTGGTGGATGCAAAACACAGCCATAGCCCTGTCTCTGTCTCCACCTCATGGTACTGAGGGAAATGGCATGGGCTCTGGTCTTATGAGCTTTGATTCAGATTTTCTGATCTTTAGTGTTAGGACCGAACCTCAGCTCATGAAAGTTTAATAACAATGTGACTGTATCTACTGTTTTATGACTGGATCCATAATATTACTAAAAGATATTTATATTACTTCTAAATATTATGAAAGTCAACCACATGTACAGCAGGAGACAAGGTTAGGGGGATTTTTCTATCTGAAAAAAATGGCGTCTGCCACAGCATTGTCATCTTTCATGGTTAGAAAAATCAGATGTCAGACACATCTCTCACCGGGGCCCACCCCCCCATCTCTACCGCAACCTGCTGAGTGGGCATGTTCTCATCTTCAGTGTGTGATTTGGTGTTCATCTCAGGCCCGCAGCAGAGCAATCCTCACATGGATTCAAAGCATTTCACTGTCTACTTAATCACAATACAAATTGTCCCGGTTCTGGTTTGAATAAGAGATTTTTTTTTAGTTTTTTTCAGTCAGTAAAGTCCCCCTGGTGCATATGATCTGTCTATGAGGCTCACTGCACTTGATCAAGTGGGCCAGCCCGTCTCTGTGGGGATTACCCATCAAAGTGAAAAGCAACGGTAACTCAATGCCTCCTGCAGACAGTGATTGATGATAGTGCTGTTTCATAACGAATTACACCCCCACGACAAGTCTTGCACGTGGGAAATGTTAATTGAAATGCTGTGTGCGCAAAGATACACTTTTCCACTGTGATACAACCAAGTGTTACAACAATAAACTAAGGAGAAAATGTGACAAGTTAGCATGAAACAAGAAAGTGAACTGCACCCGAATCTCTACTCACCACATCCTTTGCAGGTCTTGTCTTTCTAATAGGAGGGAGGACGACTTGACTGCAGAGATATTATTTATATCAATACAGGAATCTAATGCTTATTCAATTTGCTGAAATGAAAACTTAATTTTCCTGATAGGTCTCATACCTTTTCATTGAGTTGTTTTCCCTGATATAAAACCTGGGGACGCACCGGTCATATGGGAGAGCTTTAAACCTTTCTGCACCAACTGCAACGTAGTGCTGGTTGTTCTCCAGTTGAGTGGAAGCGCAGACAGGCTGTCCATCTAATGTGCAAAGCCTGTGAATGCAAATAAAGAAATTGCACAACCTTGAGTAAAATCTTCTAAATATCAGTGTTTTAGATTGTTAGATGTCCCAAATATTGTCTTAGTGGTGAAATGTAATGACAGCATACTTTAAAATGTCCATTAAAGCAATGTTCACCTATCAAGCAGTTTTAGATGAATTACAGTGAGCACATCACAACCCTCACGATCACTTAATTAGAAAATTCTTTCCACTCTGCTAATGCATTTAAAGTGACAGGACAGGCTCCACTAATCATTCCTTCATCCGTATTAGAGAAGCTGAGTCTATAGAGCCATGATATGATGATGATGACAGTGCATCACTTTCAATAATCTGCAGTTATTTGAAAAAGACATAATGAAGAGAATCATTTCTTTTTTGGCAAATATTTTGAAATAATCTAAAATATGGATTCTTTAGAGTCCAGATGTATATGTCTAATGCAGAGGAAGTACAGATTATGTGTTTGCTTGCCACTCACTGTTAAATGAAATTAGACATTACCTGTACACAGCCCCAGTGCGAAGATGCACTTTCTCTGTCACCATGGCTAAAACATTCTCCCAACTTCTGAGAGTGTACTTTGGGATCCGTATTCGAGCTGGAGGCGCCAAGACGTTTCCGTTTGTAAAGACACTAAGAAGCACAGCAATATATGAGACACACAGTGAATTAAAACACATTCCACAACACAAACAACTTTATATCCATCTTAAAATCAATACTCACTTAATTGTGCAAGACTCATCGGTAGTTCTCTTCCAGCGAGCAGAAACTACTATTCTGCTGTGAACAACAGGTTGGATCTAAAAAAAAAGGAATAAGAAAATTAGGGAATATACGCGTATTTCGCCTTTCACTGGGACAGTGACCGCCATGATAGGAGCATTAGGGCCTGTAACCCCCAAACTGGGAGAGTGGCTCCAGCAGATTCCAGGTACATGTATATTTTCCTCATTTTCATGTCAAACACTTATGTAAAGTTGCAGCAGTCTATCAAGATTTTATTTCAATTAAAAACCTATGGACATACAAGCCAAATAAATCTGCTTTCACAAAATGTCCCTTCCCTCTTATTGTAATACCTGTACTTCTGCTGCCTTGCAATATGTTTTTTTATTATTTTGTTGGACTTTTAACTGTTTGCGTGTGCACACAGGTCCCAGGAAATGCAATTTCGTTCCAATGTTTGTTTTACAGATACGGCTGCAATGACATAAATAAGCTTGAAACTTTGTGGGCACGTAAATGACAAACACTCGAAGCTGCAGAGATCATAGATGGATGGATCTTCATTTCTTCAGACTCAAGGGGTAAAGTCTTATTGTACTTGATTCAGAAATAAGTGCAAAACATTTCACACATCTGATGAAGATCTATTGTGTTATAGCTCCTCACTGTTCTTCCACAATGCATACAGCACTTTATCGATATAGATTGAACATTTGTCAAATTGCTACTGATGAATATTATATTGCTAGAATCGCTGATATACTGTTTGAATCCCCGTCCCTAACTCATATATGGATAAGGAATTGCTTGTCACTTTAAATGTTCAACTCCAACTGATCTTTTATGTAACATCAGCACTGTGGTGTTGGTCTCAATGTATCACATAACCATCCAGCACTTTGAGATATAGGTTGAAGTTAGTTTAGTTCATTTCAGTGGAAAGAAAATCGAAAGGTGGTTTTACCTGTTCTCTTTTCTTATTCTCTGGCCTCTTGCTTGTAATCTCACTGTAGCTGGAAGTAAAGAGAATGAATGGAGACATGTTTTGATGACGATGAACTTTTAAGACTTGAGCTCACTTGCTAAACGAAGACACGTGTCCAGGGCCCAGATTGGAGCCCCACGCACGCACGCACACACACACACACACACACACACACACACACACACACACACACACACACACACACACACACACCTCACATTAGCCTGGTACCTACTCCAGCATTTTAAACTGCTCGTTCCCGGCGGCGACGTACACACTCCCGTGCTTCAGCTCCTCCAGACGCCGAACTTTGTGGCCCAGCACCGGCGTGTAGAGCCTCCTGACGGCGCCGAACGGAGCCTCCACCCCGCGGGTCAGGGAGGTCAGGAAGCCGTCAAAGGTCGACACCTGTCGCGGGTTCACCGCTATTTTCCTTCCGGGGAAGAAGGCGTCCCCGTTCCGGTAGACTCGTATTGTTCTGGTTGGAGGTGCATCACTTCTTCTGACCGGTGTGTCCTTCATACTGAGCTGACAGAAGATGTCCACAACAACAACAACAACAACAAACAGTGATGGCCCTGCCCGCTGTCAACAGTCTATATGTCGTGTGTGTGTGCGTGTCCGGAGACGTAACAGGAGACAGCAGGTGACATGGAAACCAGCTCCTCCACACGAGAGGAGCAGCATCAGGAAACCCAACCTAACTGTGAGCTAGTCTGTTAGCATCGTCTCTTTGTTTGATGCTAACTTCAATTTGGTGCTTGATTCCATAACGTAAGCGTTTCCAAGGCAACGAGCCAGCAGGAAATTGCGGGTTCATTCATTCATTCATTTATCAGTGACGTTAACTACAGCAGATTCACACACACATCATATCTATTACATTTTACAAGGGTCAAGTTGTGTATTGAATTACTTATTTTAAAATAGTAATGATAATAATACACTTTATTTGTAACACTTTTTAAAAACAGAGTTTACAAAGTTCATTGGATGAAACGTGACAAGTTACAGACGTGAAAACTTGAACACATAACAGCAGTAATATGACAATAAAAATACATTACCAAGTACAATTAAAGGTGAAAAGAGAATTATAAAAAACAGGACATCACATGAAAGCAAGTCTATAAGAATGGGTTTTAATTTAAAGGTAGTGAATGACTCTGCGAGCCTTAGCTCCTCAGGTGGGCTTATCCAAAGCTGAGGGACCCTGATGAAATATGCATGGTCACCTTTAGTTTTCATCCTGGACTTTGGAACCGCCATCTGCGATGTAGCTTGGGAGATGTAAGGATCGGGGTGATGTGATGTTGCCTTTTAGATGAACTGTCTAATATCCTCGCTTTCTTTGCTACAGGCTGGTTATTTGGGGACTTGGTCAGTGGCCCACATCTTTTTAGCTTGGACTTTCATTAAATGAACCACATTCATCATTCAGAGATGATGTGCATGTATCCTACAACATATCGCATAAACATTTCTACCAGCTTATTTTAATCTTATTGGAATTTACTATTTATTTCAATTGTGTGCAAGAAACGTTGTGCTGTTTATGCGGAGGCTGTCTATGTGGATGTTTCAAGCTGTTGATACACACATGCAAATTCACTCTTCTTGCATCCGAGCAGGGATAAAGTAAGCCTTCTTTATCCTCAGCACAAACATTACCCAACTGCCTTCTACCAGATCTATCAAAATAAATGGGATACGATGTGAAACACTGCAGCGAGAGACAAAGGAGCATTTTATTTTTTGGGTTTAGTTTTACGAGTTGATTTGTCTCACTTGACAGTGAACAGGTCCCTGAAAAAAACAAAGTAAAGTCATCCAAAACAATGATTTTTAATATTTCTGTTTCCACCAAATGTTTATATTTTAAGTACCTGTCACCCCTTTGCCACTCATCACTATTTTCATTCAACAAAAACTAGCATGACTTTACAAATGATCCTTTCATTTTACTTTACAGTTTAATATTTGTCATTTAGTTCGAGCACAAGCTAAAATACCACTGCTACAAAACAATTTTAATAATTCCACAGTGGCTATAGAAGTCTGGGGGTCCAGACATAACATCAAATCCAGGTTGTGATTTTTCTCATTTTCCTGCGCTGTCTCCATATCTCCCACTCCCAGGCCGCTTCTCTCACCACAGATTATCTGCCAGTCCACTGTTAGACAGCGCTGTCCAAATTGTTTACCACAAAGGTAACCAGAGATTGCACCAACAATGGCACCTAATTGGTTTAGGCCAGACAACTCCTGGTCAATTAAATGCATAATTCATCTCTGCATTAATTATTCATTTCTTCAGGGACCAGTTCTGGGTTTTATGAGGAGAACTGCACCGTGCATATTCAAATTCCTCGTCTTAGAGGGACGCAATATTATCTCAGCTGGGGATTCCCATCCCAAAAAACAATAGCAGCCAGGGTTGTAAGACAACTTCTATTAATCACACAAATGAACCATAGAGGATTTTCAATGAAGAAAATGTACTACTAACCTGCGGTGTGTAATGTCTTGTTTTTGTCACATAGCAAACATTGCACCATCTAACAATTACCAAGTGTAATTAATTCATTATTATTGTCAACCCTCTTGTGTTAAGATGAGACATTATTTTTTTAATAACAGTCATGTCTGAGCAGAACTGTCTGGTCTAATTTACCTTCCAATAAAAATCAACACATCTCAGTGTCTGTTTCTCTGTTTCTTGGGAATTCACTGCCTTAGATCAATTTAACAATTCCTTAAAAGCAACTTTAATATAAAAAAAGTGACGAACAATTACATTTAGATAAAAACATCACAGTTAAATCTCTTAGTTTTGTGTTTGTTCTTCCTCCAGTGCAACTGAAGTGCAGCGTGTGGTCACCCAAAGAGATGATTTCTGTGTCTTGTTGCATGGAGGTTCAGGGAGTAGCGGTGGGAGAGCTTACTTTAATACTCCTAAAGCTCAGTGTCACACATTTTAATATCTGTAATCACTGCTTCTCCAGGGTCATCCAGTCAACACTTGTGATCTCTTTAAAGATAGAAAGTGGACTGTGGATGTTATAGGATGTAAGGTCACACTGCTGCCTTGATAATAAATTTGACCTTTTTTTTATTGAAGTTGCATGTTGCAGCTGAACACCCCTCACCTCACCCTCCCCTTCAAAACCAGTGGCAGCCTTCAGTTGTCATAAAACCAAATGTGAGAAGTCTCATGGAGCAGCCAATGCCACAAAGCATACATCCCTCTGTCAGAGTTTCAGTACAGCACAGTTATTATCTCAGGGGCAGAAAATAATGCACAGACACGTCTCTCGTAAAAATGATTAGCGGATGTTTATTGTACAACAACTACCATCGAACTTATTATATAAATGTGAACATTAAATGTGTTTTCAATTTCTCTTAATAAAAGCAGAGATTTCGAATTTTCTGCAATTTTCTACAGCACTCTGCATTTGCTCATTTGCCTGGTTTGTTGATGGCACCGCAGCTAATATTGTTTAGTGTATAGTTTGCATAACATAAAAACTATTAAGCTCAGTTTATTACCCTGCATGCAGTCGGGAACAGAAAGGAATCACAGTGTATGAGATTATGGGTGTGTTAAAAAGTAAAAAAACTAAAAAACTCATGTTGTTATGTGAGTGAATAAAATAAATAGCTAATAAGACAAAAAAAGAAGAATATAAAAATACAAGTTTTCACAACTTGCAGGTCATTTTGTCATATTTACACATAGATACATCATACAGATATATATACTTAAAGTTTGCTTCATTATATTTATCAAATCTTTCAGCAGCTCTGCCCTCAAACGCTGTCCTTGTCAAATTCACAGACAAAACACATGGTGGGGTGGCACGCCACATCAGTCCACTCTCCAGAAGCCACCATCTCAGCACAGTCTTCATCGTCGTAGGCGTTGTTGGGCTCTCCTTTCCTCCATTTGGTGAAAGTGGTCATGGGAGAGCGATCCACGTAGGTGAAAACGCCCTCTTGGTCCAGGTCGTGGATGCCAATGTACACCCTGCTCAGGCCCACCTCGGTGATGTACCCGGCCACGGCCGCGTTGGCTCCCGCATCCTTGGGCATGGCCAGGTGCCCCCCCCTCGTCTGACAGTAGACCTCAGCGTCGGAGTAGCGTTTCGCCTCCTTCACCAACAGATAGACTTTACTGTCTGTCTCTTTTATGCCAGCAACAGCTGCAGGGGAGGGCAGTGCTGAAAAATGAGCACTTGTATTTCTATAAATTTCACATTGACATGCCCAGCATTTGCAGTTTTCTTTGAGGGTAACAAGTGAAGCAAAGGAATGAAGTCAGATAAGAAGAGTTACAAATGTTTGCAAAATGCACAATTACTTGGGCTAAGATCTCACCATTTTTAATGAATTTTAGTTCAGACGATAGCTGAGCCACGAGAATGTCCATTTCTCCGATCATGTTCCTCATTGGTGTGCACTCACACGGAACACCTGATAAGAATGAGACGTAAGGATTTACCACATCATTATTGTAACTCGTTCTCAAATTTCAACACATCTGATCTGTTTAATCCAGCTACAGTCTGTTTGACAAACTGAATAAGATAATATCTCACCTGGATCTCCATTAGGGCCCCTTGGACCTGGATCCCCCATGTCTCCTTTTACCCCTGAGAAATTAAATGTCATTATTTATTAAACATGAAATATGTTATACTTTATATTCTGTATTGACATTCCAATTGTATTATTCCTTATGTTTGCTGACTACAGTGTACATAGATATAGTATACATACATTTATATAACTACTTTATTCTGTTTTGTACTTTTACTTGCTCTCTTGTCAACTTTGTTTTGAGTGTCTGCTGCTGTAACAAATGAATTTCCCTGGCATGGGCTCAATAATGTTTTTCTACACCCAATACTACAATACTTGTATATTTAATTCCAACAGCGACATCTGCAGTACATTTATACACTTTGTAATGACCTTTCATTCCACTGGGGCCCACTTTTCCATAACGTCCCATAACTCCTTTCTGTCCATTAAGCCCAGGTTTGCCTGAAAAAAAGTTTGAGAGACAGGAACATAATAACTGAAATTCTTAACCCACTATTTACTTCCACTAAGTTACGTAAATGAAAAGGATGAGTCTGTGGAATCTCTTTTAAAAGTAAGCACCCCCCAGTCCTCATTAAGGTCTTCAGTAAACACTTGGATTCTGCAAATCGCTTCCCCACCAACCTCTCACCCAAACGTAAACACTCGACCATCTCCGGGTGGCCTGTTAGTGTATCAGCACATTATCAGGCCTGAGCAATGTGATCTTTACCCTAGTTTTTTTTTGTGTGTTGAAAAGGAGGAGATGTATAAGCCTGGATTCATAGTAAATGTTTTCCCCTATCCTGAGAAAGAAAATATTCTGTTGTCATCTTCCCCTTTTTGAAAGAGCAGAGAATATACCGATCTCTCCAGGGGGGCCGACTCTCCCCGGTCTGCCCGGTGCTCCTTTTATTCCTTTCTCTCCTGGTTCTCCTTTTGCCGGAAAATACAGATACAAATAATCAGAAAAATATAAAGAGAAGTACTTTGTATATGTTCTCTTTGTAATGTGTTTATATAAAGAACCTTTGAGTCCAGGGACGAGGATCTGAACAGTGCAGGGCTCCTCTGTAAAGTGCTGCTGTCCATGAGTTGTCTGTATCGGTAAGAAACTCATCATGACAGTCATTAGTATCATATGTAGAAACAGCTTCTCTCCTCTCATTCTGCTTCATTTATTGGTCAATAGGCTAGACTGGAGAAATTAAGAAAATACAAATTAGAATGAAGAATTGTTAAGAATTATTCATAAAATAACCGGTTTGACTTCAGATATCACCTAGAAAATGCAGAATTTAGAACTGATATAGTGGAATCATTAGTTTGAGTCACAAAACTGAAATTAAGCCCAAAATATTATTAAATAAACCTATTGTCCATTGGATTCAGAATTCATTTCACAATTACCCCCCAGAAATACATAAACATCTACCACATATTTGGAGCCACAGATGTTTAATAACGAGGAAGATACATCAAATCATACTTGTCATACTAGATGAATTCATGCTTGATATAAAAATCTGTTCATGAGGCTCATGAAAGCCACATCCAGATTCACATATACCCCGACCAGAGACCTGTTCAGCTTCATTTTGATAATATTGGCAACAGCAGTAACTAGACAGAATAATAAGTCATTAGAAAGGACTAAACAGTAAACTGAATTTGAAAACATCCTACCTGTAGAGGCACTTCCCAGACCGAAGGAAAAATGTATTGTCAGCGTGCACAGACTTGCAGGAGAACAGTGGTGGACACACAGAAACATTTCATGTTCTTCCGCAGGCACCACAGAATGTGTGGGGTAAACAGTTCACAGATAAAGTCCAAAGCAGCTGGGGCTCCACAGATAATTGGCTGGGAAAACAGTCGAGTGATTGATGGTGGAGGGGTCTGATAAATACACTGACTGAACTACACTCTATCAGATCTTTAGACAGGAAAAGGAAAATTGTGAGATATTTCAAACATTTGAAGAAAACTATTTTCATAGGCCTGTATATCATTTATTGCTGTATATATTTTAATAAAAACCATGGCTTACAAACCTTAAATTCACTTTACAATGTCTTTGCTTGTGTTCCAGTTAGTGTGGGTTGCCTGAACTTGTGTCCATCTCTTCATGAAACTAATTTCATTGCGGCCGGTGTGGCAGTGGCTGCTGCAGTATACTGCAGTTCTAATGATGTGTAGGGTCTGTGTCATTAAAAAAAAGTGCCACACTGCATATCTGTCATCTTATATGATTTAATTTTAATTAAAAATTAATGTAGCCTAAATAGATGCACATAAATAAACAAGATGATAAACAGAAATCCATACTTTAAAGTGAAGATTTTTGCTTGGCAAAGCTTTGCAATGGAATATGAGAAGCCTACTACCCAGGCCTCCACAAAACTCTCACTGAGGATTTATTTATTCAGTTCTTACTCAAATAAGTTACTTGACAACTTAAGTTGTATTGTGGGGTTTGTGTTAAGGGCTTCACACTATATATTCATGTACTTTTAATTTATTGTATTTCTCTTTACAATTTCTGTTGTTTGTCTTTGTACCTTAAAGAGTTGAGTCGTCATTGTCTAAGACAATACTACAATGTCGAAAACAGTTAGAAATTATGATTTTATATGATTTACTGTGGGGGGTTTTTGTAGGGGATCTTCCGCCAATGTTATATTCCCAGAGTGCACTGGTTCCTATGATGATCTACTCTCCAGTGCATCCCGTCCCTACTCCATTATGTTTTCTGTCTCTTCCTGGAGGAGAGTTTGGGATCAGGCTTTAGATCTGCTTTTCTGCTTCTCCCCAGACTCACCACATGATGGAGCCATTCTCCATGCAAGCATTTGAAATAAACAAACGCTCTGTATCAGTTCTGTTTCTTATTCTATTTTATTTGCAATCCTGTTCCACAGAACCACATTGTGCCACATGTGATGAGATGATAATAACAAAAATAGGTTTGCATCCTTGAAAAAGATTTCAGAGTAAATAAATTATTAAGAATTTACGAAATTCTGATTCCTGAAAATGAAGTTACGAAAGTCATTGTTATGCGAAAAATTAAACATGTCATTGTCTAATATGGTGAAGTGGAAACATGGAAATATCTTTGGCTTTTCAACTTTGGAAGAAAAATGTCAGGTTCATTTTTACATGCTGTCATCTAGTGTGTGTGTAATCAGATAGGGTCAGATGCAGGAGTATCACATGTCCTAATTAGATTTACAAACCCTGAGGCTGCTTTCAGTCGTGGATCGTGTGTCTCCTTCAAAAAATCCCCCCCCCCCAAAAGTTTTTGGTTACCTGCTTTTCAAATATTCATGAGTCAAGGCAACATTTGCTGTCTTTTCATTGCAGCCAGTGATGTAGTCTAGTGGGCAGTGCATTTTTTATTTATTTATTTGTGTTGTATCCTGCCTGGGTGCAAGTACAAATGCACCAACCACTTGTTGCTTTGAATATCTTTTCTTTCTAAGTCGTATCAAATTGTTAACTCAATCCATGTTTCCAAAATTAGACCAATGCTTACAATGGTTCAACATGTCATATGTCATAATCTATCAAGATCAGACTTGGAAGCACTTGACCTGTTTTTAAATGTTACCTGTTTTAAATGATTGCTTATAACATGTATTTTAATTGGAAAACCTTGG
This sequence comes from Paralichthys olivaceus, assembly GCF_024713975.1. NCBI lineage: Eukaryota > Metazoa > Chordata > Actinopteri > Pleuronectiformes > Paralichthyidae > Paralichthys > Paralichthys olivaceus. The sequence continues at coordinate 13,263,896 of NC_091104.1, read as the reverse complement.
TTTGGATAGATTTTGTTTGTTTTTAATATTTTCTATGTGATATTTCTTACTGTTGCTTTGTTTAGTTCTATGTTTGTTATGTATTTTGTATATCATTCACTTTGTAACCTGTTTAGATCGGTGCTATAGAAATAAACCAGTACTATTATTGTTATTATTGTTGTTGTTGTTGTTGTTGTTGTTGTTATTATCGTTATTATTACCTCGTTGTTATGTTAAGATAAGATACAATCATTCTGTATTAGTCCCACAATGGGGAAATTTACAATATTACAACAGCAGGAGTCAAAAATAGGCATCAGTAAGTTATAATAAGTAATAGAACAGAATAAACATTGCACATTGTTGCTGCATGGGGGGTGGGGGTGGAGAGAGTGTTGCATTTTGAAATATTTCTGGTATTTTTTAACCAGTTTACCAGTTTTGATTTTAAGTCTGATATTGTTCCTACTTTTTGAATCTACCTGAAACGGGAACTTTACGAGCCGCACCTCAACGCACCTTCCAGTCCAGGGTGACGTCACCTGGCTTCGCTCACCGCGGCTCCAGCGCAGCGTGACGTCCAGACACTGCTGCTCCATCCTGTCCCGGGCTGTCCCGTTCCGTGCCGTGCTGTCCTGCGCTGTCCCGCTGCAGGAGGAGAGACACACCGAGGGGAAGTTGGACTCTACGGAAAAAACAACAGCGAACAAATCCGCATGAGGGACTTTAAACTTCTTGATCTGCACCGAGTGAAGGACACGAGTCGTAAGTGTCAACGCTTCTGTCCCAACTTTTGTAGTGAATAGCAAAGAGTCAGCTCCAGGTACTTTGTGTTATTAGCACAGTAACATGGATGGAGGGGGGGTGCAGCTGCTGCACTCCTCTACTTCTAGTCCTTGTCTTTGTTGATTGCACTGGTGGAGTGTTTATTTCCTGTCTGACTCTCACAGTGCTTATTATGGCTTATTTCTAAGGGGCTTAGCACCGTCAGTCTGGAGTTAGTCTGTATAAATGCACTTTGATCATGAGGTTATCTTCTAATGAGTCTTAAAGCCACAGGAAGAGCCTCAGCTCAGCTCGTGGCATTACAAAATTATTACTAAAGTAGCCTCCATAATAATAATACAAATAAAGTATGATAATAATAATGTATTTAGCACTTCTCAAAACACAGCAACAAGGTGGCTTACTAGTTAAACATGAAAAATGAAAGACAAACAGTAACAAAGTGTTATAAAACCATTTGTAAACCATAACAAACTACACAGATAGACCTCACAGATTTAAAGATACAAATGGTCGAGCTGGATGATATGGTTAAAGATTATATCAAGATTTTAAAATAGTCAGTTTGTAAATATTGATGAAGTTTCACATGATCAGTGTTTGCTCCTGAGTGAAGGTTGTGGCTCTAAAGTCTTTCTGAGCAGAGAATGACAAACATTTGATAAACAGCGAAACGTTTTTACAGATCTCAGGTAGATCATGTGCTATAAACATTATATTGATTTATGTGTGCATAAACATTATATTGATATGTATCTGGCTTTTATTATATGTGTATTGATGAAATGTATATTGTGATCATTCTTGATATTGTTTCATCACCCAGGCTCTATAGTTTCAGGTGTGTAATGTTTTGCCATTTGGTTCATTTTATATGTTTAATTATTTACTTTATTCAAATTCTTGTGTCTTCTCTCTGGCCTACTCATCCCTTTTAGATCAAAAATCCATCTTGTGCCACCTTGTTTTTTAAAGGTGCACCTCCGAAAGTGTGACCTGTCTTATGTCTCTCTTCCTCCTGTTGATCTCCACATCCAGTGCTTTCCCCCCCATGTCCCCTTTGCCTGCAGAGAACAGGAAACAAGAGGCAGGAAGCGAGAGGCGTGTTTGTGTGCGGCCTGCTTTGACTCAGAGCTCCACTGTACTTTTGTGTGTGTTTATGTTTCCTACCTCCTCTGCACTGTGGTTCTCTTTGGGTTTCCCGGGACATGTGACGCCCTTTAATATGCTGATAGCTCACTTTTTTATACATGAGGGCTTAGATCCCACATGTTGCGTCTCACCTCTCTGTCTGGATTGGGGTCAAACACTAAGAGGATTTAAGGCTGCAGAGTCAGTTACTCATGCGGGATTGGTCTCAGTTGTGTTGAGAGCGGTGAGCGATGCCTTCCCAGACTTTTGGGACTGAAGGACATCACCCTGTCTAAGTGAAATACCAGATTGTTTTGGAGGTTTGCTGCGAAAGGAGCAAGTGGATCTCTAAGGTTTTGGTTCAGGGAGCAGAGCTGAATATGATGAAGATGGATGTGTTGTGCGCAGAGCCACGTTTGCAGCAGACTGTAGACAGCAGGCTCCTGGTGTATATTCAACAAGATAACGATTACTCCTGATCTTATAGCAAGATGGGTGCTGTCATGTAGGCTTGTGTTGCTCATGCAGATTTGAGCTGTGCTGAGATGTTGTAAACTTAAAGTTGTAAACTGTGAGAAAACATTGTGGTTATCAGCGATCCAACAAAGACTTGTTTGAAGGTTGAAGATAACAGATAACTGATCCTGTCCTCACTCTTTCCTGCTTTCATGTATGTTTAGATGTGGTTTAAATAAAAGCACACGCTGTGTAGGCTCATCAATAACAGTTATAGTGAAATGAGTATCACTACAAATTTGCACATGATAACCCTCGTGACAGAAAACTAAGTTACAGCACTGATCAGATTTGCGTATTTATCCCTATTGAGAAGAAGCTTCTAGTACAGACATTAGAAGCAACACATTGAATTTACATCTATTCATGCATTTTGCTTCTCTCAGTTTGATTTTCTTTTAGCTCTCGCTCTATGATATAAGATTCTGCCTGGCTGTTGGCCTTAGAGAAAAGGCACCAAGTGTGAACCTAAGATTATTGCTCTAATCATAGACGAGCCATAGAGCAATAAACTGAGATAACAACAGATTATTTGTCTCAAGTTACGTTCACTTTTTATGGAAGCAGTTTTAACAACTGGCCTTTGTTTTAATTTTATTATTATTCCACTGAAGATCCTTCCTTAAACTTATTAGAATTATTAAGGATATATGGTGGATCACTGTGGTTCAGGATATAGAGCGTGTTGTCCACGAACAAGAAGGTTGGTGGTTCCATGCTGGCTGCTCTGTTCTGCGTGTCGAAGTGTCCTTGGGCACTGAACCCCAAATTTGCCCCCGATGGCTATGCAGACAGGGTTTGATAGAGAAAGTGCTGCACAGAGATGCACTGTGTGAATGGGCGAATGGCAAAACTGTGCTGGAAATATATGGAAGGTATCATTTATTGTATTTAAGTATTTGAGATGGTTCCTCAAATCACTCTGTTTTCTTCTGTCCAGCATCAGATGGAATTTGATCTAGATAATACAACATTCTTACAAAGTCCTTCTAGTTAAAGGCCTGATGGGAAATATCAGTTGTGTAGTGACAAAAGTCCAAAGTGGGTATTTGTCGGTTTATCGAGCAGAAGAGACACAAGCTTTATAACAAAGCAGTAAAAGTCTGATGTTCCAATAAAGGTCCAGTGTGTACGATTTAAGTGAAAGGAATCTATTTGCAGAAATTGAATATCAAATAGTCCTAATGATGTTTTTGCTTGTGTGTTTGTAAGAATTGTTGTTTTCTTTACCCTTGAATGGGCCTTTTATATTTAAATACTTTATATTTCCACTGGGAGCGGGTCTACGGAGGCTGCCATGTTTTTTACAGCAGGCTAAACACCTTTTGAGTTTTTATGACAGCTGAAGGTTAATTCAGGTTATCTCTCATGTTTGGAACGGAAGGCTGAGGTGAAGGTATTCAGCTGCAACTTCGCCACTAGATGTCACTAAATTCTAAACACTGTACCTTTAAATGGTGATGGTCAGTACAGGTTACCTTACAGTGTTGGCTCCAGCATTGAGCTGATGTGATGCACTTGTTGAACTGTGAGCACATGGATGCATCAGCAGTGTCTCAGCTCCATCTCTTCTCTGACATTTGACTTCAATCCCTGATCCTAATTGGATGTGCAAGCATAACCTCATCACTTTTGCTATGAACAACCGTGTGTTTGTCGGATTAACTGTCAAGATCCGTTAATGACACACACATGAAACCACGGCTTTCGCAATTGACTGATTGGTAACACAAGAGTCCAAATGGGATTGTTTGGGGCGTTTCATGTAAGGTCACTTAGGGTAGAGTTGTCCTTACTCAGGATTGCGAACAAACTCCAGTCCTGTTCCAATGGGAAATCCCTTCTTATAAGATTAGCAGGAGGGATATCAGGTTAATGGAAAGCAGAACTCAATCACATCAACGGAGAAAACCAGATCAATTAGATCATGAATTTTTTAACATGCTAGTTTTTTTGTTGGATAACCCGGAAGGTTCTGTAAGTCATACAGAGCTACTTTGATTTTAGTCTCCATGTCAGTTTAGAGATAATGTTTATGGCAAATTGTCATTGCTTTAAAAAGCTTTAATGTAACACTTTTTGGCGTTTAGCAAAGACTGAGAAGGGAAACTTGCCGCCATGCAAATAAGGTCAACAATGTTGACAAAAACAGACACTGACAAGGTACCTTTACATGAGATAATAAGCAATAGTGACAACAATTTCTTTAACACATTCATTGTGTTGTCATACAGGTTTTAGGGAACAGGATGTAGGTGCTGCACTAAGGGTACAAATGCAAAACTGTCTACTGTGCTTTGCATGTTTATTTTAAGCCACATATTCATATACCCTCTCTTCCACCTCCGCTGTCTTCCTCCTTCTCTTAGTTGTGTAGCCGTGCTGACTGGAGGTGAGCCATGGAGGATGGGAAGCCGGTATGGGCGCCCCACCCCACCGACGGGTTCCAGCTGGGCATGATCGTTGACATAGGAGCCGACACGCTCACCATAGAGCCACTGAACCAGAGGGGCAAGGTGGGTAATGGCACATGAACACACCCCTGCTTTTCATTTACAGGCAACGTCAGGTGGAGAAATGGGGCTGAGGTAACAGTAGTGTTGGTGCTTGTTTTTCTTTCGCCTGTCTCTGCAAGTCAATGTGTGAGAGTTGCACCTTCACTGGTTGTTGTTCACCTCAGTCCCAGGAGGGTCATCGCCACATACGCACATGCATTTATTCATAAATTTACGCGGAAAGGTTTCGTGAAATAATCCCATGAAAACGTAATTATAGATTTCCAGTAACAGATGTCTGTCTTGAGTGTGATTTCAGGTAAAAAGGCGTCAGCAGCAATGTGTAAAATGTGAGAAACATGAGAGACCGCATGTACGGCGGCATGAATAAATAAAGCGAGCGGCAGCAGGTGTGCCGATAGTGTTGCCTGCAGGGAGAGCTGCTCATTAGGAGGTAAAGGCCACCTGTTACACCTGAGCCGTCATGTGTCCCCTGCAAGCGCTGGGCCTCGGATGTTTACAGCCTGCAACTTCTCCTGCACTGTAGAAGTTCCTCTTTGCGTTTGTTACGTTCTCGCCACAGCTCGTGGTACAGACCTTTCTGGCAGCAAACATTTTGGCAGGTGTATCTAGTAACATTGTATTCAGGTGTCCCAGTATATGCACCACCACGCTGAATCTGAAGCAGCGACATCTCTGTTTTCCTCTTCCCTGGTACAACATTTTTGTTTAGTTGTGCTAGTAAGCAGCTTTTGTTTTCTATATTAAAAAGATATGTAGGAAATCTTTCTATTTCTGCCTATTTTTAAGTCTTATTATCTTTTGAGTATGTTAGAAAGAAGTCGGCAAACCGTTGGTGTATCGTTTGGGAATTATTTTCAAACTTTTCAGGAGGTTCAATATTTTGTAGTTTTGAAAACTTCATTTTAATCCCAATAGAAACCGAGAGAATCAAAGGAGAATCGGAAACAAGCAATTATCTAACTGCATAATATTAAAGCTGCTTTCAGACATGCCCTGAACTTCTTAGAGTTTTCTCGAGGGGCTATGTGTGAGAATGCTAATGCCAGAGTCAGTTGATCCAGACATTTTCTGAAACTTTTCCAGTCTCTTTGTAAAATGTTTGGTAAATGTTTCTACACCAGGAAAATGTCTGAACATGCAACAGACGCAAAACTGAGAAGACACAAAAGAAGAAGTCAAATTGGAAAGACGATGAGAATCTAGAGCTCTTGATGATTAGGGGGTCATGTGAAAGAATCTTTCACAAATAGCAGTTACGATCCTCAGATGAGGGCTTGACAATTGTTGCTATATTTCGTTTTACCCCATCGACGGTGATGTGTTGTGGTTTCTCTCTTGTGACAAATCACTTTGGACAAAAGCGTCTGCTAAATGCCCTAAATGTAAATGTAAATGTGTGGATGTGCTGTAAATAAACACTGTGCTTTCCGCTTCCTGCTTCCTGCTCCCTGCTTCCTGCTTCCTGCATGCTCTATCCAGACGAGAACCTTCACCTGAATGTTCTGGACATTCTCCGGTTGTTGTGAGCACGTCTGACCCGGACATTCGCCTGCTGCGTTCTTCATATGTCAAAGACAAACCCAATTTTCCCTGACATTTTCTAGAGTATATGTCTGGAAACGGCTTTACACTGTACCCTCCTCTACATCACTCACAAATATGCATATTTTCCAGGTGCACTACTCTCAGCTGGAGACGATTTGAACGAGTATGAAGTGAACCTCGCTTGTAAGAGCCTCGAATGATGATTATGAGTTTATGCCCCATTACAGGACTGTAACTCTGCTCCATTCAGCGAGGGAATGAAAGGCCCATTGAGTGTCGTTTTACTGCAGCGTTGAACTCATTAGTGGCTCGGCTCTGTGCGCGGCCCTCAGCCCGGGCTGTCTCTTCTTCTTTGTCAGTTTTATTGGTGGGACATTTCTCACACGGTTGTTATTGTGGACAGGCATGTCCAGATTGAGCCAAGGTATTGTAGCTGGCACACAAAGCAGATTCTGTTTATGTGTGCAGGCTGTTGGTGGTAATAAAGCATGCGTCTTGGCTCAGACTGGGACACACACACACACACACACACACACACAAGCAGGGCCATTGCTATAGGCAGTATAATGAATATGTAAATGATAGAAAAGAGTGTTTATTATGGGGAATAATCAGACATGTCATTGTCTTGTTTAGACGCAGCATCAGTACATTTCCGGAGTTTGTTTAAATGTAGGGATTTGGTCATTGTCTTTTCTGCACACACACACACACACACACACACACCCACACACTAACACACTCACTTATTCGCTCAGGTGTTCAGATCCTGTTGCTCTGCCACCAAATTATTCATCGTGCTGCCATGTCGTCTCGTTGTTTCTCTCACAGCCGGCTTGTTCCATTGAATTTATTTCCATTAACTCAGACAACAGAGTGAGAATATCAGTAACTAATTTAGCCTGAGAACACGTCGTCACATCAAACATCATCACTGTGATCTTTAAGCATGATGAATGATTCATGTTTATGCTTGTTTAGCTGTTGTATCATGGTTAATAGGATGCTAATAAAATGTGTTTTTTCTCGAAAGCATCATGAAAAATAAGTAAATAATAAATAATCATGTGTTTCAAGTTGTCAGGGATTCATGTAGCATGTATGTGTGTCTTGAAAGTGAATGTATTAGTAAGGAATTGTTTCTGTTCCAGACCTTTCTTGCTCCAATGAGCCAAGTCTTCCCGGCTGAGGACGATGTCAACAAACTTGTAGATGACAACTGTAAGTTAAAATCTCTTGTGTGTTTCTTTTTTTGCTATTTTCTTCACATCTTTCCTACTTTATCCGTTTTATTTCTGTATCTGTGCTCTGATGCTGTGTGACCTTTTAAATTGTTTCCTATAGCTTGCTTTCCATTTTTCATTTTTATCTTGTAAAGCACCTCATCACAGTTTTAAAGGGTGCTATAAATAAAGATTATTATTACAATTACTATATTATTATTAATTGTCTCTGTTCTCCCCTGTTTAGGCTCCCTCATGTACTTGAATGAAGCAACACTTCTCAACAACGTTCGAGTGCGGTACAACAAAGACCACATTTATGTACGTGCTCTTCCTCGCGTATAGGCCTACTTGTCTTACTTATAGCTACAGTATGAATCCTCTGAATATGCTCATGCAATCACTTAAAGACATTGCTATCAAATTGCATCATAAGGAGATATAGTAACAAGTTAGGCGGCAGAAGGAGAGAGAGGATCTTTATCCTTGTTTCCCCGGGGGGAGAAGTACCAGGTGGTAAAGAGGGAAGGGAACGCAGGGTCACAAAGTCAGACAGTCTAACCCCGACCCTGATCCCGGTCTGTCACTTAGGAAATGAGGGACAGCTGGTAGATGAGAAAAGAAAGATAAGGAAACAAGTTAGGGTGTGTCTCATTTTCACCTCTTGTCATTCAATAATTAATGTGCATTTCTTCACTGTTTATCAACTTTCTCTAAATGCAGAGACCCTGACTGTACATGTATTTACATCTCCCACAGACTTACGTAGCGAACATCCTGATAGCTGTGAATCCTTACTATGACATCCCCAAACTGTACGGCCCAGACAACATCAAGTCGTACCGGGGGAAGTCTCTGGGCACTCTGCCACCTCACGTTTATGCTATAGGTGAGAGCTAACACCTGCTAACAGCTGCACAGTATATATATCTGCAGGCTCAAGTAATATTACTCCACTTACATTAACAAGCTTTGGTATTATCCTGAGTTTATCTTTAGTATTAGATTTATACATTGTTTTTTATTTGTTTATGACAGAGAATGTTATATATTATTAGAAGTACATTATCTTATTTTTCAACTGAAGAAGTTTTTGCAAATTGTACAGTACAAAAATACATCAAGTCACATTGCTGTTGTGTGAGTGTACTTTTGGTAAAAAAGTTAGAACAGGACAAAAGACATATGAAAACTAATACAGTGAACAGTTCAATTGTTCATTTCTCAACCTCCCTGATGAGACACTATAAAAAATTGCATCATTGCGTTATGATTTATCTGTTCCCTGAATAAATCCTGATTATGCTTGAAAGTAATATAACCTGTGATATTTTTCTCTTCAGCCGACAAAGCCTACAGGGACATGAAGGTTCTCAAGATGAGTCAGTCCATCATAGTTTCTGGTGAATCTGGTGCCGGAAAGACTGAAAACACCAAGTTTGTTCTCAGGTATGAACTCACCTGAACCATGCTGCGTTCCCTCACCCTGGATCGTCTCCTTTTCGTTTGCATGTTCATGGGACGAGCAGCGGGGGTTACATATCAAAATCCTGTTCCTCATATCAAACATCCTCTTCACACCTTATCGAGACCGAACGATTACGCCCTGCAGATGTCGCAAAATGTTTATGACTTCTCAGCAGCTTTCTTACGTGATCACGTGAATTCAAAAGACTTCTGTTTTGTTATTGTCAAGCAGCCATAGAGAAAGCAGCTGTAGTAATTGTGCAACTGTGTAAACTGTGGATTCAGTTTTAGTGTGAGTGTTTTTTGGCTTTTAAACTGTTTTTATTCACCTCTATTCTTTTCACCCCTATACTACAGATATCTGACCACAACGTATGGAAGCGGTCAGGATATTGACGAGAGAATTGTAGAAGGTAATAAATTATAACGATCTTAAACTCTCGTGTGTGTTGTGTTTGGAGGCTGTGTGATCCTGATGTGTATTTTTTCCCGTATCGAACTCCAGCGAATCCTCTTCTCGAGGCCTTTGGAAACGCTAAAACAGTTCGGAACAATAACAGCAGCCGGTTTGGGAAGTTTGTAGAAATCCACTTCAATGAAAAGGTAATGGATGATCAGCGATCTAAGTTGATTTATGATTTTTAGAATCTGCTGTAACTATATATTTTTTTGTTCTTCCAGAATGCAGTTGTGGGAGGATTTGTGTCCCACTATTTGCTGGAGAAGTCGAGGATTTGCATGCAAAGCAACGAGGAGAGGAACTACCACATCTTCTACAGACTGTGTGCCGGAGCATCTGAGGACATCAAGAAGAAACTGCACCTGGACTCTCCAGACAGCTTCAGGGTCAGTGGACTCTCAGGGACCCGAGGGAGTTTCGATCTTATATACGAAAAAGAGCATACTGGTATTTATATCCGTCCTGAATGATCACAAGTGGAAAGCGCTAAGATCAGGTATGAATGCACCCAAAGGCATCACTGAGGACACATTCTGAGGCGGTCTGGGACGCATGTTGCCACATTCTTTTCACTGTGAGAGCTAGAATCTGTCCTCGTCCATGTCTGATGGACGGCTGACGTCTCTGACCTGCAGTTAACAGTTAGTAACAGTGACCATTTGTTGATTTGTTGAGGCCACCATCATAATATCCACACTGATCGCCACATAATTATTGATACTTTTCTTAAATTGGTCAAATCTTTCTTCATAGAAGCTACATGACTCAGCCCCTCCTGACTCCCGTCTCTCTCACTCACTCACTCGTGCTGACACACACACAAAAACAACATAATTTGGGGTCTGTTAAAGAAATAATTTATATTTATTTGCTTAAAGAGCGGGGAAGTAGGATCTGGTTACAAGTGGTCACAGGAGACACATTTTAATATCAGGTGTGAACAGACGTGCTTAACTTTGTGCTCTTGTGATTGGGTCTCTCAGGAGGGCTGTTGATACCAGGTCTGAACAGGGACTATGTGATAGAGGATAAAATTAATGCAATGAAAGTTTAATAAAACGTTGGACTATTTTTGTGAAAGCTTAAACAAACCTTACCTTATTTCATTTGTATTTTATAATCGGTATGTGTTGGCAGCTCTATAGAAGCCCATTAGACGCTTATTTTTACTTTCTTGAGAGAATTGAGAGCCCCCCCACACGTGAAATCAAACTCCCCTCAGTAACAAAATATTCCACAATTGAATTCTGTCCCGTTTTGAAAGCAATTATCAACTCAGCAGGGGCAGAGTCAGAGAGTGTAAAGGTGTTTATTCCACTCGGGATTTTCTTCTGCATGCATTGCAAAACAACACTTAATGGAACAACAAGCAGCTCGAGCTGTTCCCCTTTAGATGTTTATCATAGTGTCATGATATCAGATCCCTGAGGTGATGCCCACATCAACAGAGGCAATTACTTTTATGCAATTCACTACCAGTCAGCTGTGGAGCAATATTGGAAGACAGCAGAGTAAATCACTGCGATGGTGGAAATCGATACAAATATCCCCAGTATTGTGTCTGAATTAAATTCATTAAAATACTAATTATGTTGAATTGTTTTGTAAAAAGTTATTTTCTCTGTTGCAGTATCTGAACCGAGGATGCACCAGGTACTTCGCCAGCAAGGACTCGGATAAACAAATCATGCAGAGTCGCAAGAGTCCTCAGGTAATGTCACATCCTGTTCTGGTTCAATTACTAGGAACTCATTTATTCTGATTATTTTTGACACTTGTGTTGCATTTGTCTTTGTTTGGGGCAAAGTTTTTTTATAGCAAGGAGACAAAGGCAGAACATGTAACTCTGCAATAAATCATTTAGATATGCAGTAACAATCAGTAAGTATCAGACTGAAAGTAAATCCAAGACTATAGTTTTGAAAATTTGTTGCCAAGGTGAAATTATATGCAAAAAACTGGTAAATCGCAATATTTTATGCAGAGAAATTAGTTCAAGTCTGTGTATTTGATGAATTATGTACGACATGAAAAAGGGCCAGGCCCTCGACGAGTTGCGCTGCAAAGCCTGCAGGAGACGTGTAATTAATATCATGAAACAATTAGAAAAATAAGTGTGACAGGTCCCTCTCTCAGGGACTAATTATACATGTTCACTTCACTTGTTGTTTTCTAAGACAGAATAATGTCTCCATTTTATGTTAATCAAACTTCCAGGTGAAATGGTGGTAGACAAAAGAGCTGAAAGCTCTTTTTAAATGGATTTACTCATAATGAGTTTATTTAGCAGAGTACATTAAAGGGTGATGATTTAAATTTGCTTCACAACCTTTGTTCTTTGACTTTCAGACTGTAAAAACTAGAGCCTGACAGATTTATCATTCGGATGATAAAATTGGCCCATTATCTTTCACAGACATATCAGCATCTGTGTTTACTTTTACTTTATTTTTATTTTAGGGATTCAACAATACCGAAAGCCTGTTCATTTAGGTTTATTTTTGAGGTTTATTGAAGTTCTATATATTTATAGTTATTTATCATAAGGTTATTATGGTTATTTCTTTGACAAAAGGGAATGATAACAACATAATCATTACCAATTGTGCCAATAGTTTTTATTTATTTAATTTGTTTTTATATATCAGTCAGTTTATCGGTGTCGGAAATCTTTTACTCTCTAATAATCGGCATCTGCCCCCAAAACTCCATATAGGTCAGGCTCTGATGTCTTACTCAAGTCGTATATGCTATTAGCTGTTTTGTACTTTAGTATGTGTTTTAATATTTCAAAAAAAACATTTTCTTTGTGAAATATTTGCACGCAAACACAGATTTTGTTTTTGTGCTCCTGTTACATTTTTTTATTTGACCGAGACATTATTTTAAAATGCCATTGACTCATAGGGCTTTAATTAAAGATGCCACTGATATCTTAAATATAGTCGTGGTCTTTATTCAACATGTTTACTGCAGCTTGTGTTTACAAACCTTTAACAGTGTCTAATTACTTAATCATTGGAATCCCTGCAAGCTGTGAGGTTGTAAGTACACTGTGTGTTATTAACACGTCTCTGTCCTGCCACACGCCTCTGTTTCTGTATATAGGACAACAAGGTGACGTTTTGCTTTTTTTATCAGAGCTGTGTGTCCGCTGCTCTTTCTCATGTGTTCCTCCTCAAGGTTTTTCACATGCTGCTGTTTGTAGTGCATGCTTCCTCTTCTCTGCATGTGTCTGCCAGGGCTGGGTGGGGTTAGAAAAGCACAAAGGATGCTTATTCAGCTTGTTTCAGTCAGACTGTATGATGAAGGGCTGCACAGTTATTTTCCGTAGTCACAATCAATACCTTTTTTATTCTGCAGACTTGCTGTCTCAGGTGAACTTTGATATTTGTGTGACTGGGTCCTTAGTCAAAACAATGACAAATATGTTCCAATCAATACAGTAATTGTGAAGGTTTTCTTATAAATCACTATAATCAAGAGTCATAATTGTGCAGCTCTAATTATCTCTCTGCGATTAAGCTACAATCTGGACCCCTGATGATTCTTGAAGTGGTCTGTTCCAGTCATGTTTTCACGCTGCATGTTTCTCCTCTCTGTTTTCACCACTCCTCAGATGTCATACATGTTTCAGATGGGTACTTCTTTAAAAGTTCCAATAAATGAATTGACCAGACATTCAGAGACGTGGCACCTGTAGCAGAGCAGCCTTAGTTTTATAGGATGGTGTGTTTGTTGTGTGCTGCTGCTGGTGGAGGCTTTGACTGTGAAATATATTTTGGTTTGTTCATCTCAAACATTTGGCTTTTAGAGTTTATCATTTATTCAGTTTAGAATCACATTTACTCAATATCTGAAGTCAAACAGTTGAACCAAACTTTAAAATGTAAAATACAGATTGATATTCACAGATTGTTTGAGTAAATCCTGATCTGAATTGAGCTCTTACACTTTTCCTGTTTTGCGACCGTTTCTAACTCTTGTGTCTCTTGCAGCATCTGAAGGTCGGCGCGCTGAAGGACCCTCTTCTTGACGACCAGGGCGACTTCAACAGGATGTGTGGGGCCATGAAGAAGATTGGCCTGGATGACACTGAGAAGCTGGACCTGTTCCGGGTGGTCGCCGGTGTTTTACATCTTGGCAACATTGACTTTGAAGAGACGGGGAGCTCCTCTGGTGAGGCAGAAAAAAAGAATTTGGGATAATCCGTGAGATTATCAATATATTGGTTCTGGCAACATATTTCATGGGAGCCCACTGCAGGGGTATTTGAGTTTCTTGTCTAGTTTTGTTTCTTAAATCCAAAGTATTGTCACTAATCATGAAACCAAGCTCATTTTTTTTCCAGCTACTCTCCCGCTACAAAGTAGAAAACCATCAGAGGCTCAATAAGTCGGCATTTGTTGAAATGAAATGCTGCAGATAATTGTTGTTCAACCAGAGCTATGTCCGTCAACACCATCACAATTAAATCTGAAGTGGTGATGAAAATAAGACCTCTGTTACCTCGGCAACCATCATGTCTGTCTCCCTCTCCTTTCTTGTTCATTCTTTATATTTCTGTCTAGACAGGCAATGTCTCAGGATTAAATACATACACGTCGACTGCTTTTATATTGAAGTTGCACTGACTGAGTGAATTTCCCATTCACTTTCACATTAGAGCTCTGATGGTGGAAGGTGCCATTAATTATCACCTCCTTGGTGAGCTCTCAAATCTCGTTGTCTCTCCAAGTTGACGTCTTTGTCAGCGTCTACGTGTAGGGCTCCTCTTTTTTCATTCTCAGTATATTTTACCTGGAGGCTGGTGGGAAAAGTTCTGGTCAATGTCGGGAGCAACTGACTCACACATTTGTGTTCTCACATACGGCCCCTCGGAATAATCTGTCATGAGTGCATGTCTGAGAGCAGCACTAGTGTTCTTTTCTTTTCTACATCAAATTAGCTTTAAGGTGGTGACAGCTCATAATTAATCACATTTTTAGAGATTAAATAACATGTGTGTGTGATGACCTCCCTTAAAAAAATGCATTGGGGAAAAAAAGATGATATAAAAGAAAGACAATATAAGTATTTTGCACATTGTTCAGCACATTAATCTGCATGTGGGGATTTTGACTTGATATTTACTGTTTGTTTCAGGTGGTTGTGTTTTAAAAAATCAGTCCAGCCAGACTCTGGAGTACTGTGCTGATCTGCTCGGTCTGGACCAGGACGATCTGCGTGTCAGCCTCACAACAAGAGTCATGCTCACAACAGCAGGGGGCGCCAAAGGAACAGTTATCAAGTAAGAACAGTTGTATTCAGCCTTCACGATTCAAGACTCTTTTTGCAACTTCTCTTGGGTTTTAACAGAGAAAATATGTTATGTCTCTTGATTTTTGCAGAAGCCACCGCCGTAATTTCAAAACCAAAACAATGAATTGAACAGAACTGAGGGAAGGCAATGAGTTCATAGTCTGAAAACGGCTAATGCTCCTTAGTCGGAGATTAACCAACTGGAATTTAAACGGCACGGTTACTGGATAAGCAGTTGTTCGTGTGACAGTGACAAGCCTGCAAAGTCTTAAGATGTCTTTATTGAGCAAGATGATGAGATTAAATTATGACACTGAATTAATCCTGTTATTTTATGGTCTGAGTATGAGAGAGTGTGTGATGGAGCTGATCATTTTATGCAAGAAAGAGCCGCTCTTTGTGCAAGGCTGTTTTACTTGCAGGTTAAGAGGCACATGTACAGAGGGGGAATATGGCACAGCCTCAGCACTGCTGCTGTGTACTTGTGGTAGTGATGTGGTGTTTGAATGATGGGGGCCACGTTTGGTGAATTAATATTTCAGGGGGGCCAGATGCTTGCCTGGGCTGGAAGTGTTTTCTCCACATAAATAATGCAGCCCGTATCCGAGGAGGCAGGAGAGCATGGCCGCTGTACAGTAGAGGCCATGGCGTCTGGGGAGCAGGTGGAGCTCAGTGGTCCTGGTTTTGTCATCAAGCCCCAGTCTATCCAATGAGAGGCTGAGGGTAACAGAGGGGGGCGGTGGATGTGATGGTACCAGGGATGAGTGTGTATCTAACTAGTGTATATGAAGCATTACATCTGAATTTTGCCACCAAGATTAATTGTAAGGATCTCGAACGGCTGCATAAAAGAGTTTGTGTATTCTCATGAGAGTCAGGATGTGGTGGAATATTCCCGTTTGTAATATATGAGGTGGGTGGAATATCAAAAGGAGGAAAGTGTGTAAAGAGCGATCATGGTAAAAAGAAAAAACAGAGCATATCATTTTAAAATTCATCCTCCTCATCCTGTGGGAGAGCTGAGTTGAACTCTGGGCCACTGCGGATCTGCACTTTGCCCGTACAATCGACCCCTGTAAATAATTTAAAATAAAAGGTGTTGAAGAGTCGTCAGAAAGCCTTGTAAGGTTCAAGGTTCATATTTTTGCTTTAATACGTTTCTCGCCAGCTCAGAAACTCTCATTTTAAAGCAGCCAACTAACTGGACTGTTAAGTTCGGAAGGGTAATGGTGCATACGCTGCAAAATGTGTCACGTTGACACGCCGTAACTTTTGCTGTCACATGAAAATTGGGTTGACTTAAAAATAAATAGATAAAAGAGAGGGATTTAATAGGCGACCGGCATTGACCCCGTTTTCAGAACGTCTCTGCCCCACTTTGTGTGTCCCTGCAGGGTGCCTCTCAAGGTGGAACAAGCAAACAACGCCCGCGACGCCCTGGCCAAGGCGGTGTACAGCCGGCTCTTCGATCACGTGGTCAAACGGGTGAACCAGTGTTTCCCCTTCAAGACCTCGTCCAACTTCATCGGGGTGCTGGACATCGCTGGGTTCGGTAATGATGTGCAGTTAGTGGTCTACAAAATGGAGATTTAGCTCGACAAAGTTTTGCCAATCTGTAAATTTGCAACTTTCCAGATTTAGCATGTAGCAATGTTCTCCCTTTGGTTTGTTCAGTCTAAAGATGCACTTGTTTGTGCAGCATGGTTTAACTAATAAAAGAACCCTCATGCACACACAAACACACACACACACACACTACCTTCATTATCAGGCCACTTTGCTTAGAGAATTAATTTCCTTCTCTGCCATATTTAACGCAGGATTTTAATGTTTTTCATTTTGGATTTAATTGAAATGTGTTTTATTCCTGCTTCCTGTGTTTAGAGTATTTCGAGCACAACAGCTTTGAGCAGTTCTGCATCAATTACTGCAACGAGAAACTGCAGCAGTTCTTCAACGAGCGCATTCTCAAAGAGGTGGGTGACCCAGCGTTTGGATTCAGGTGATTCTGTGTGGTTTACTTCCTCTGTTCTGGGAAACCTGCCACGTCATGTCACTCACGAGCCAAACTCACCGGCTCTCACCTGTCAGTCAGAGGTGGTCGGTGCTCTGAGCTCCTTCTGTGTTTCCCTGCATCTCTCCCGTGCGCTCTTTCATTAGAATGCTAATTTCTCGAGGGACACGATGAGGCTTGTTCCTCCTCCTGTGATCTCTTAGCGTTATTCTCTTCCAAGGTTTCCAATTAATGCTCCACCATTCTGGTTTCAGCCTCTTTCTCATTAACTGAATCGTATATTGCGGGTTTGATGTTTGTTTGTTTGTTTTTTGAGGTGAGAGATGTTCTGAAGCCAATAAATATTTGATATTGAACCTCTTTTTGGAAACCAGTACTTCCAGTGTTGATTTTTGACTTTGGGACTTGTCTGTGCAGGAGCAAGAACTGTATCAGAGGGAGGGGCTGGGGGTGAATGAGGTCCATTACGTTGACAATCAGGACTGCATAGGTAAGTTCCTCTCCTGAAACCCTGCTGACCCTCAAACTGTGTGCATTGATTTTGTTTTTATTACTTTTCTTTGTGGACAGGCTCTTTTGAAAAGTTCATGATTTCCCTGATGAGATCTGTCACTGTCACCATCTGATGAGAATGATGCAGTCCACTCCACAGAACTAGAACGGCTTTCAGTAGATCACGCACCTTTGCCAAGGCTCAACAGTTCCCATCAAGCTGCACCACATTTTACACACTCATAGATGTTAGTCCTCTAAATATGTCAGGTTTTTTCATCAAGATCTTTTAATTATTCCTTAACAAATTGAGGAAAATGTACAAAAAAGCTCTATCTTTGAATGTAAAGGAAAATTCCTGATCCGGCCCTCTGATCCAGATCTGCACTGAAATTTAATGGCTTCTTCCCTGACCCATACTGCACCCTTCCACCAAGTTTCATGGAAATCTGTTTTTTTGTGTAATCTTGCTTTAAATCATACAAGCCAACCAACCGACAAACAGACAGGGGTCAAAACATAACCCCCTCAGGGAAGGTAATTAGAATCTTGCTCAGTAGATCACATACCTCTACCAAGGGCCGCCCGTCAGTCCCCTTAAATTCAATCCAACTGCACCAAATTGCACAAACTCATAGATATTAGTTCCCTAAATTTGCCATTGATTATTTCCTGGTAAATCGGTGAAAATGTCTTGCAATGTCGCAATGTCCAGATCTCAACCAGCATTTACTGGGTTCTGTCTTGGCCCGTGTCCCATCTTTGTGCCAAGTTTTGTGAAAATCCATTCTGTATGTTTTTGCGAAATCCTGATGACAAACCAACAGAAGCCAGGGGCGAGAACATCAGCTCAGAGGCAGAGGTGAAAAAAAACTGCATCGTAGAATCTTGAACACATCTATTTCTAAGATGGCTGACTTGATGTGTTTTCAAATGATCAAAAAGGTACATGTGTACATGTGTGTGTAGAAAGCTACATGTATCACTGAGTGACACTCAGGGACATCATTAACATGTTGCCTTTGAGGGCCTGTGCTGCAGAACACAAAATGTACTGACGGAGATGTGGCAGTCTACAGAGCCCACACACCACAAACGTACTGAGGTGGGTTCAAGTGTGATATCAGGTCACCCGCCTGACATTCATTTGGGCCATTCCTTGTGCTCTGGGCTACACATCACAGCAGCAAAAAATACACCTGTCAGGGGGACAAAAATACCAACTGCTCATTATTCAAGATGCTGGCATATCCGCCTGTGTGAAGGGAGCAGGCGTAATGAGTATTTGTGGGTTTTATGGCCTCTTTTGTGCTGCAAGAACCCGGAGAGATGATACCACCTTGTTTTTGTTGTCCCTGTCCTCGAATGCATCCTCAAATGAATGGGATGAAGTCGTCAGTGTATCAAGGTGAAGCACTTTGATTTGTATTTCAAAGGCTGTGATTATTCGGGTGCGAGGTTAACTGACAACCGTGAATAACATTTATGACTTGCAAATGACCATTTGGCTTGGCCATTAATTCATCCATCAATCTTCAGGATTTATGCACAGGTGCTTGGCCATGCAAATTTTTTTTTTTGCTGAGGTCCTTGGTTATTAGATTATTTTCCAAACACAGTGAGATGCATGAATAATTCAGATATGTAGCTAAATGAGTGTCCTGATGAACATGTTCAGTGCTTTCAATATTCCCATTCAAGTTTTTGTACCTTATAATTGACCATGTTTACAAGGCAGCCTTTTTCTCATGGCGGGACGAGATATGAGCAGAATAATGTTGTACTGATGGGATCCAGGTTTTTAAGTCATATAACCACAGGGAACGTTCACACCTGGTATTAACAAGTGGCCCCACATGTGTCTCGTGATCAGATATCACCTCCCCGCTGTATACAAACAAACGTGTCCATCATTTCTGTACACGAAGACCAAGTTATATTGTCTTTACCCAGCAGTGAGTGCACAAGTGTGTGGTTTGTGTGTGTGTCAGCACAAGCGAGCGAAAGAGAGGTAGAGAGAGAGCTGTGAAGACAGATACCAATTTAAGTAAAGTATCGATCATTATGTGGGGATTAGTCGGGGAGCCTTCAAAATTGAACAGCCTATGTGGCGCTGCTCAGACAGAATCGGTTTTCAAATGCAGCCTCCGAAGCCCCCTTAAATACTTTTGCAGAGATTCATGGTTTTAGTTGTCCATGAAAATGTCTGTAAACATTTGTGGATGCTTATGGATTTCAGTTGAAGTTCTTCCACACGGTAAATACTGTACATTAACACAAATCATAGCACTGTGGTTGATGGATGAATATTTGTTGTTTCCAGACCTAGTGGAGGCAAAGCTGGTGGGAATCCTGGACATTTTGGATGAAGAGAACCGACTTCCGCAGCCCAGCGACCAACACTTTGCTCTGGCTGTTCACAGCAAACATAAAGACCACTTCAGACTGACGGTCAGACCTCTTTCCCACACTCCCTCCCTCTCTCTTCTCTTCCACTGTGCTTCTTATTATCTCTCACCTTTTGTCCTTTATTTCTCTCCACTCTTCTGCCATTATTCACTTTCTTTTGTGCATTTAGCTCTTTTGTGACAATTTAACTGCACCGCGGTTCTGCCATTGTGGTGATTTTCGCTCTGGCTGTGTGTTACGGCAGGTTTTGTGATTGTCAGACAGTTTCATTCCCTCCCTCTTTGTCAGTGCCTGTATCTCCACAAGCATGAAAATGTAGCCTTGACACCAATTCAGGCTGAAGATAAGAGGTGGCCGGCTGCAACCACATTCAAATAAAAACCCCTCTATACATGAGAAAGAATAAAAGGCATGAATCCTAATGTGCTTTAATATGCAGTGAGTTAACATTTCTACCATTTGGTTTTTACACTTACATGAAAAAAGAGATTCATGGATTCCTCTCTGATGAGGAGCTTAAAAATGCTGGTTACTGCATTTTCTGTTCAAGTAAAAAAATAAATATGGTTCTTCATAATCCTTGAGACACATGAGATGAATGAGGCAAAAATTAGAAAAACATATCTTGATGTCTGCAGTTGTTTCCTTGTATATTCATGCAGGTCAACATATTAAACAAGTACAATTTCCCTGTGTAGAGTTTGTGATGCCTTGTTGCAGCTGTAGAGATGTCGATCAATATATATGTGTGTGTGTTTCAGCGCTGTCATTTAATATGATTTGCTTCTTCTTCTCCCACTCAGGTTCCCAGAAAGTCCAAGCTGACCATCCACAGGAATCTCCGGGACGATGAGGGCTTCATCGTCCGGCACTTTGCTGGAGCAGTCTGCTATGAAACGGTGATAGTGTTCTTCAATTAGTACATTAAAAAAATGCAAAAATAAAACAGCCACCACTGTTTCCCAAAGCTCAAGGTGACGTATTTAAAACTCTCTCAGATTCAGACACGACAGAGAAAAACAACCATAGCTCACAATGACAAAACAGAAATAGGGAATTTTGGCTTGAATGAATAATCAAATAGCAGAATCAATCATCTTTCAATCAGCTCATTTAATAATCAACTAGTAGATTGAGGTCTATTGCATTTGTGGACCTGGTACAAAGGTCACAGCACATCCCCTGGAAACATTATTTATCTGTGTTTAATTTTTATTCTAAAGCTCTGCAGTTACACACATGTAAATGTGTGTATGCATGTGTGTGTGTGTCCACAGACTCGGTTTGTGGAGAAAAATAATGATGCCCTGCACATGTCCCTGGAGAGCCTGGTGTGTGAATCGAAAGACAAATTTGTTCGAGAGCTGTTTGAGAACTCCAGCACCACCAAGGACTCCAAACAGAAGGCAGGCAAACTCGGCTTCATCAGCGTCGGCAACAAGTTCAAGGTCAGCATTTGTCAACATTTGTCATTTTTCATTATCAAAGTCCCTCAAACTGATTTTTTAAAAACTTGCTCATTTTTAGTTTCTGATAATACCTTTGAATTTCTCTATGAAAAAGATTAGAGGACGAATAAAAGTTAAATCTTTCACAGTGAATGATAAATTATTTAAATTACACTTTTAGATTTTAGATTATAAAAGATATTATTGTCAGGGGCCTTTAAATTTTACTTGCAAACTTATTGTGTATTAGTTTTTCTCAGAGATTTTTTGGAATGCATTTAGATTTAACTAAAGATGCACAGAGTAAAAATGTGTGTGAAATACTAAACACTGCTCTACTCTGTCTCTACGCCTGTTTTCTGTCTCTAATTTTCAGACCTGTGACTTTCCTCATTTCCATCCTTCTCTCTCCTCCTCGTTCACAGCTCCCCTCTTAGGTTTCCTCCAGTCTTCCTCCCTCTTTCCTCTGAGAAAACCTTCCTTCCTGGATAAAGCTGGATAATGTCAGCTTGAGGTATAATAGAGAGGAGTCAGAAAATAGTAGGAGTGGGAGAAAAAAGAATAAGGGAAAGAAAAAAATTAGTGTGTTCAGGGTGAAATAGAAGTACGCTGCGTTCACCCAACTCCAGTCTTATGCTGTCACTTACTTCTTTGTGCTGCACATCTTTTTCAGATTTGATTTTTCTTCATCACTTGTTATGTACCTTCACAAATGCATGAGACATCGACTCAAGCATGAAGATGATGTTCCGGATGAGTTCATTTTAATAAATGGTTTGAGATAAAAAGCCAAAGTGAAGGATGTGTGGTTTTAGGAATCAGTTTTTAACAGTATTCATTCATAAATCATACATTCATGCAAAGTATGTCCTGTATGCATACTTGGTTTTCAGCATGTTCTATTTTTCTTCCACTTTTCCCTCCCGTCTCTGCCACGTTCCTGACAAACATTTTAAAACAAGTGGTCATGAAGCAGCTTGTTTTGTCTCTTTGCTTCCACAGACTCAACTGAACCTGCTGCTGGAGAAGCTTCGCAGCACCGTGAGTAAAACTCACTTTCTTTCATTTCATATTCAGTAGAAAGATCTTTTTGAATCCTCTTTGAATCAGTAGAAAATAAATCACCCTAATCAAAAGTATGTAATGGAATATGTTAGCTTGCTGCAGGACTATAATTGAATATATGTTTTTAGTCAGACACAGACTCGTGTCAGGGTGGAGACAGATCAATGTCTGATTGTTCATTGTGTGCAGGGCTCAAGTTTCATCCGCTGCGTAAAACCCAACCTGAAGATGGTGAGCCATCAGTTTGAAGGAGCCCTGATTCTCTCACAGCTGCAGTGCTCAGGTAACAACACTGAAACATCATATGTCATATTCTGTATTTTAAAAGTACAGACCTCAGAAGCTAGTGGAAATTTATTTGTAGAGCCATTTCAGACACAAAATTGGGTCAGGACATTTTGTCTGTCACAAGAAGAATGCAGCAGGAGATTGTCTGGGTCAGGAAAATGTATTGAACATTCAGACGAGAGGAGGCTCGTGGGTAGAACTTGCAAGAGACAGGACACAACATAAATTTGGCTGAAGAAATCTTGTTTGTTCTTGTTGAAATCTTTGTCAGCAATATTTTTTTGCTCTATTCACACATGGGCTCACTCAGACCACGGTTTTTAATAGTTTAGTTTCCTGGTCATACTACTCATACACAATTTGGAAACAATAACTTTAGAGGAAATCGTCATTTGTTTAATTTTGCTTTAACACCAGTTTAAAACAGTGACAGTGATAAAATGTTCATTACAGACAGGAACAGAACAATCCTGTCAGTAGTGAACTGTTATTCCTCAGGTGATCCAGGTTCTTTGTTTGCATGGTTGTTTTTTACCAGGCATGGTGTCAGTGCTGGACCTGATGCAGGGGGGGTTCCCCTCCAGAGCCCCCTTCCACGAACTCTACAACATGTACAAACAGTACATGCCAGATAAACTTACACGACTGAACCCACGACTCTTCTGCAAGGTGGGATAACAGAACTGTTTTCATGAACAGTTTCCCCTTCAGTGGAAACATTTAAACAGCTGTTTGGTTTAAATAACAAGATAATCTGTTTGAAATAAATCCGAATTAGTTGCGGAATTTGTACGAAGCAAATAAAACCTATATTTGTAAAATGATTAACTCACATAAACAGATCAGTGCCCTAATTTTTTACCATTTATATAATACTGCTGTGAATTTGTTCCTCTGCAGGCGTTGTTCAAAGCTCTGGGGCTGAACGACATTGACTTTAAGTTTGGACTGACCCGAGTTTTCTTCCGCCCTGGAAAGGTACAGTAAGGTCCTCGAGACTAATTTCCAGGTCATTATCTGCACTATATGCTACAGCTCTTGAGATCACAAGTGTGTGCCGTCATTCCTGCGCTTTTGTCCGTGTGCGTCAGTTCGCGGAGTTTGACCAGATCATGAAGTCCGACCCAGACCACCTGGCAGAGCTGCTGAAGAAAGTCAACAAGTGGTTGGTGTGTAGCTGCTGGAAGAAGGTCCAGTGGTGCAGCCTGTCCGTCATCAAACGTATGTGAAATCCTGGAGAGTCTGGAGAGAGAAAGAGAAACTCAAGCAGATTTAAACACGTCATCACAAACATCACAAGGCACTCAGACAGCAGTTACCACCATACTGCATGTATTTAGATCAGGTCTCCAATAGGATGCACCAACATTTTCTGAAATTTACAAAAATGTATGCCCTGAAAACATGACTTGGATTATTTTATATTCAATTCCTGCCAATAAACCCCTTTCACCTAAATCTTACACACTGAACCTTTAAGCTATTTTACTTTACAGTGATTAAATCCTCCCTTATTTCCTCACAGTGTATTTTACTGCTCTTTCAGCCATGTCATATCATATGTTACACTGTTCCATTCATTCTGCGTGTTGGAAGCAGCAGCCTCCAGCAGTGTGGAATAGTTCTTTAAGAGCAGTTCCTTGAACCATCACACCCTGTGCCAAGTTATTGATTTCCACCTTTTAACAAAGTGCAGGCTCGCCTCTGCTTATTTGTGTGAAAGCATCAGATGAAATTACATCAACGTTAATAGCGGAACGTTGCCTCTGCATGACCCCACATTTCCTGCATAAGTGACCTGAGGACATTTATGTTCCTGGTCATTTAATATCTTCAACACTTCACCTTGTTATTACAGATTCATTTGCGCCCGTATGTGTGTTTGACATAGTGAGGCAAAGAGGGCATGTATAGTGCACATACTAGTCTTATTGTAATAATAGTATTATAGTGTCGCCGTGTTATTAGCATTATTATTTTCACAGCTTTCCCACACAAGGTTTATTGTAGCATTTTGAATTTTATATATATCTTTAAATTGACTTTGGGCTTGAAATGCTTCCCCCTTCAGAACAAGTATGGAAATGATGTATTCATTTCAAGTTGTGCAAATGTGTTTGTCCTTTATATTAAAGTATTTTTACACATCTTTGTTTGCATGCTCTACAGTCAGAAACAAGATGAGTTACAGAGCTCTGGCCTGCATTAAGATTCAGAAGACTGTCCGCATGTGGTTGTGTAAGAAGAAGCATAAGCCACGGTGAGTCTGCCCCTGTTCTTTTTGACTAACACACACACACACACACACACACACACAAACACACACACAAACACATGCCTCACTCCAACCATCTTTCTGCTCTGTGACCTCTGCCCCCTTATTTTTTTCCTTTTTATTTTACCCTGTACTCTCTGTGCCTCTGCTCTCTTTATTCAAATGGCTTCACGCTTGGTGAATTCTGATGGCTTTCCCACATCGTGCATTTAGGACTTCAAATCAATCTATAAAGTAATCTGTTGTGAAATGATGTGTCACCCTGCTGCTGTGGGAAATACCACACGACTTGCTGTATTGGGTTGCACTTGGAAACATGGCTCCAGTGAAAGCAGCCATTTAGATAATGGGTTTCACAGACAGTTTCTTGGGAGTAAATTTTAATTGTGAGTGGCAGATTGAGTTAGTCAAAACGTTTCAACACTTACACTCCTGGAGTTATGAGGGTTGTTATTTCTAACAGTACAAAACTATCTGTCTGTCTATCTGTCTATACTGCATAGTTATATCTATATAGATATATACTCTATATTTGTATATATATATAAATATATATATATATATATCATTTCAGTCCATCTTTATTTAAGTCTATATGGGGATATAGATACAGTCAGATGACATTCAAATAACTCTGACCCTTGATATCTCTGATTGCTATGATGACCTATAAGCTAATTTTTATAATATATGATAAGTAGGGTTAGCTAGTCACCCCAAAGCACATATAAATGGAATAATTTATGTTTACGCACCTAAGTTCGAGATGACTCACAGTTACAGGAAGAGAAAGTTATACATCAAAATTATGTTGGTTTTTTTTAATGTATTTTATATTAAGAAATAGCTGTCACTTTTTTCAATCAAACTCTTGTTATGCTCTAAATTCATAATAGCATTTTCCCTCCTCACAGCATCGATGGTATGGTAAAGGTTCGGAATCTGAAGAAACACATGGAGCGGTTCAACGAGGTAGTAAACGTGCTGAAGGAGGGCAAACAGGAGATGGCCAAACAGGTCCAGGAGCTGGCCACCTCCATTGACGCTCTACTAGCCAAGATAAAAGTGAGTCGATGCTTTCACTTCCTGTAGCTCCTCGCCACAACATTGTTGTTGCCCAATGTCCCTTTATTGTTCGTTCTCTCATAATCAATATTTTTAGTCACCTCGGGATCAAAAGAAGAGCCGGGCGGAGGAGAAAACACTCTCCTCTGTAGTTTGATAACTACTTGATTTAATTTAATCAGAATGTTTTGCTAGATTATCAAACTGGGTTCATGAAATCCCAGCTCTCCCTGTGCAATAAGCACCGGTCTTATTGGACCCTCTAGGTGCAGCACATCATCACAATCACATTTGATTATTATGCAGAGATTTGGTCTCTGATTTTGCTTTCATCACCTGGATGGAATCATCAGGTGTGACTGGAATTCTCATCGGTTCCTTAAAGTATCCTGATTGACACCCACGCACCAGTGACTCTTGACCCTTCCTCTCTCGTCTACTTCCCCCTCTTCTCCTGTGTTCCTCTGTTAGCCTATTAGCAGCCCCACCGTGGACACTAGTGGCACCGTGCATGCTCAGAAATTGCTCCCGGCATGGCATCACTGAATGAATAATGCATGAGGTGCCAATGGCTGTCATTCAGGCCTCTATACGTTGGGGACAAGACCTTGTCATCTTCCCTCCCCGTGCCACTCTAATGAATCTTCACGATGACGTGACCTCTTCTTTCCTCACTGATTGTCTGACAAGAATAGTCAGGTACTCAGCATTATGGCTGCGGAGTGTCAGTCAGCGGCTTCCATTTGTTTTGCCACATGGGAAAGTTGTGCCATGCTAACTGAGGAGTGTGTGCCAAGTCAGAATGAGTGCAGGGATGTCATTCTCTCTTAAATGCCAGTAGACAAAAAAGTATTCAGCATCCTGCGGGAATCTCACCAGATATTATTATCAACAAACACCTTGTGGTGACAGTGTTCTGAGCAACCCATGGTTCTGACCTCTACCCGAGGCTCGGGGAGGAGAATTGATTCAAAAGTTAGATAAAGTAATTGAAAAAAGTTGATTTTGTGATCGTGACCTGCCACACTCCTTCTCTCGAATCGTAGACCACGATGATGACTTGGAAAGAGATTGACACAGAGTACCAGGGGCTGGTGAAGCGCTCGGAGCAGCTGCTCTCCTCCATGCAAAAGAAGAAGCAAGAGGAGGAAGAGGGTGAGAGGCTGAAGCACATCGAGGAGGAGATGGACAAAGAGAGGAAGAGGAGGGAGAAGGAGGAGCAGCGGCGCAAACAGGAGGAAGAGGACAGAAGACTGTAAGTGACGATGTTTTAGGACGATATAACGGCAGATGTATGAGACTATAAGCTGTCTGACTCATCTAACATTTGTTTTCTTTCTCTATAAACATTATAGGAAAGCAGAGATGGAGCTGAAGAGGAAGCTGGATGAAGAAGATAGAAAAAAGAGACAGGAAGAGGAGAAAGTCATACAGGTTTGGACCTTGCTCTACTGTTGTAGATTCCTGCTGAAAAGTTGAAAAGTCCGGACAAAAGTTTAGAAAAAGGACATAACATCGGTTTAGAAACTCATGCAGAAGCCCAGTGAGTTAACGGATCCCTACTCCCCTGCAGGGACTCACCAGTACTCACTCCCTGACAGTGTTATCACAATTACACAAGATGGTTTCCCAGACTTGGTGAAGTTAACAGGGTCTGAAATGTTATGGTTTCTCCCAGTTTCAAGGCCAAACATAAAATAAACTGAGTGATTTAATGGGTTTAGCCATAGACTGAGTTCAATCAGTTATCAAACGGCACCAAGCAGAGTGCACACCTCCGGCAAGACCCAACAGTTCCCTTTAATTTTATAAAGCTGCACAGAATTGCACACTTAAAGGTATCATTCATCTTAAATTGGTGAAATTGACAAGAAATGCCTTTTTTTAGATTCCTCTTTTCTCTGAATCTCTAAATTGACTAAATAATCGAATCAAATTGCCTTTAAATACGCGCTGTAAGTTTTCCATAAGCATCCAAACACATCAAGGATGTTTTTAACTGTCACTTCTTCTTCAACAACATAACAATAACCTAACTTCAACCAAATGTCAGAAGTTGAATTCATTCAGCTCCATACTAAGCTACTAATCCCACTGCAGGAAAAAAACAAAAACACTCTACCCCACCAGTTGGATTGTCATGTTTCCTCTCAGCTGTAAACTCTGCCTGCTCCCCTCTCCGACTGAAACATTCATTTGCTCTTTGGACTCCCACGACAACAGCCAGGTCATGACATTGGTCAGCTTCCCTCTGGGTTTTCCGCGGGGTCTTGATTGAAGATTCCATCGAGTTTCCCCCGTAATTGAAATACTTCATCCCTCGCCTGCTCCTCCGTTCGTCTGTCTTTTAAATGCACTTCCCACCTTCTCTACATCTACAGCTCTTTGTAACTCAGCAGAAGTCGGACATGTGCATGCCGTCCTGTTTTTTTTTTCCCTAGCAGTGAGATTGCAGACAGGCCACGTGTCTCAGGAGACAAAGTTTGTTTATCGTCCAGCTCTAAGACTCAAAGCAGCAGAAGTGAACTCAGTTTGTCTGCTGTGACATCACTGGCACTTCATGTCTTTGTCTGCTGTGTCAAAGGTCCGTCTAGCACCGCAATCCTCCTCCCTCCAAACTTTTAAAAATGTTTTTAAAATGTCTTTAAAGGTAACCTTGGACAGTTGGTAAAGTCCTGTGGTGTCAGAATAATTGGAAAAACAAGTTCCTGACTGGGTAAATTCACGTTCAGCATTAATGTCTTTTCCACATTCTGACTTCAAAAAACATAAACAAACCGATCTCAGAGCTCGGAAAAAATGGGCACTTTACTTCACTGTTTACTTTCTGACAGGGGAGCACCACAAAACTGGAGGCTTCCCAAGTGGTACCCTTATCACCCACAGCGGTGTAATTCATATTTTGGAGCATCTCACACATCTTATAGCTCTCAAACAATACATTTGAAGATGTGTAGAGATATTGATTTTGTAAATGGATGACGGGCAAAGACTCAGTTGGCTGTTTTCTTATGAAACATCAAAATTAAACAGATATTCATAGAAAGCCTGGGAGAAGAGATAAATATTATATTCAAAGGTTCCATGTGTGGCCCTTTCATTTTTGAGTGTGTAGCATCCCTTTTTACTTGTGTTTATATATGTATGCATAGTCAGAGAGAAAGGAACCAAGAGGAATGTTGGGGATAAAATACAGATCATTGTTCAAACTGGAACCATCCCAGTTTTCAGCTCTCTCATCCTTCAGTCTGATCATGTATCCGAGCTGATGGTTGGACCATTTCACAGAATGAATAATGTATTCTTAACTGGAAAGGTTTTCATATTTATAACCCCTCATAGAAAAAGGGACCATTGTGGACTTCATTTTCTATAAGACGAAAGGTGGATATACTGGATACAGCTGGATACATATATGTATTGATTCATACATTTACAGCATATTCCCTCCAGTTGTCTCTTGGCAAGCTCTACTGTAAAGAATGACTAATACGTTTTCTGATGAGCAAAATAAAAAGCTTGAGTTTGAATCTGGGTCAAACAAAATGTCCCTACTTATTGTTGTTTTATGCTTCTCTGTTGTGTCTAGACAAATGATCAGTAAAGCTTTATCAGCAGCCTGGATAAACAAACCTAATCACAGCTCAGCAGAGCTCTAACTGTTATGAAGGGTCTGGCACTCATGTCAGCACCGGTAATTAGACAGGATCTAGATTTTAGTAGATTTGACTGAATAACACATTAAGAGTGAAAATGCTGTGGCGTGTGTTTGTGTGTGTGGATACAGGCCGAGTTGGAAGTCCAGCTGGCTCATGAGCGTGAGGAGCAGGTCCAACGCACCGCCATAGTGGAGCAGGAGAGACGAGACAGGGAGTTGGCCATGAGAATCGCCCAGAGCGAGGCGGAGCTGATCACAGAGGAGGGCCAGTTGGACCCAAGCCTGCGCAGGTATTGCTCTGCACGTGTGAACGCAACGCACACCTTCGTGCAGCGTTGACATCAACATACATGTGTAACCACGTCTCTCCTGTTGCTGTGTTTTCTCCCAGCGAAGAGTCTCTTTCAGATCTTCCTATCTCCTCATCCTCAGCCAGAGCCATGTAAGATATCAGTGCCGCTGTCCATGACCGATCATGTCCAAGCACGACTAACACCAACAATAATCACTCCCCTCCCTCACTGTCTGTCTGTCTTCAACTCGATCATAGCCCTGAATCTCCCCGCTGATGAAAATAGATGCAAGATTACACCAGCAATGTAAAGCCAACAGAAACAAACAGAAAATAAAATAAAAAGAATAATTATGTGATGACTTAAGAAATAAAGATGACACAGTATATCATATATATGCAGTGGATCAGTATGTGACCACACGTGCAGAATGAGATCTTATATTCCTGATCTGCACTGTGTTAAAAACTCGTCTGTTTCCTTTGCAGTGCTGGTGCACACAAGCACACGATCATGACCATGTATGTGCTTCCCCTGTCTCTGACATTCACTGTTAACAAAGCTTGTCAGGTGCTCATGTCCTTTACATATATATATATATATATATATATATATATATATATATATGCATATTTTGTAACTGCTTCATAACTGTATGATATTTACAAGATACATTTAGTTTTACGCTCTCCATCTGCTACAACCTTTAATCCCATCTGTGATTTCAGTGGATTTTAATTTTAATCTTTACTTACTCCCTTACAACAACTCACAATATTCATAATTAAATCATATTACCCCAGTGAGGACATGAGCTGTGTCCTTTAATTGGCACATGAACGAGTTGTTCCTGAAGTAAGCTCTTATGGAGAGCACATACTGTTCCTCCACCAAGACCATTCCCCTATCTTAATTGATAAGCCATGGAACCACCATATTGCATGTATTGTGTTCAGGTCCAACATCAGATATACCAACATTTTCTGAAATGTACAAATGTCAATCAGTAAGTCCTGGATCTGCCTGATTATCCACATCTGCTCCAAAATCGAATGAGTTCATCCTTGGGTCATACCCCACCTCTCCAGAAAGATGAGTGGAAATGGGTTCAGTATTTCTTGAGTTACCCTGCTGACATACAGACAAATAAACAAAAGTTAATGAAAACATTAAATTAAATATTAATATGATATAATATGATATACAGTATGATGTAGGACAGCAGCCTTCATACTCCTGAACCATAATCTGAATTTGAACTAATTATCCGTGTCCCTTAATTTCCACAGCTCCGCTCTTTGTTTAATACCAGGAGACATTCTCTCTCTGTGCGCTGCTTTATCTGCAGGTGCAATGAAAACCGAATTACATTTGATCCAATAGCCTGTAATCGTGTCAGTGTTGGCTCAGGCACCCAGGGGCCACACATGTGTCCCCATGCAATTCCTGTGAGTCAGATAAACAGCTCCAAAGTCCTCCAAAGGTGCATGTGCACACACCAGAACTTACACACATGAAGGCATGCATACAGAAGTACTGCAGAAGTACATTGGTTGCCATTGTAGCTGAAGGTTGACCAAGAGACCTCAGACTCCCTCCACCTTCCTCTTCTCGAATTCACCTATTTCCTGTTCACCTGCTGTCAAAAGCCTTGACTGCACGTCTCAGCCAGACTCAGTTTCATCTTTCCAGTCAGTATGAATTAAACGTAAATGGTTGCGGTAATCTGGTTAATGTTTTCGTAGATCAGTAATCCTCTACTCTGAGACAGCGGCAGCCATGCTGACTGTAAATAGAGGAGGTAAATCCTTTGTATTATTGAATAAGCAGCTCCAGCTCAGCAGGGAGGCTGGAGACATGAGATCAGATCTGCTGCAGCTGAAACTCTGCACGGTCGGTTTGATTTATAAAGTAATGCAGGGTTTCTGCTTTTTCCAGTCATCTCACGTAGCTGTTAACATAAAAAACACTGAAATGCCAGCAGATGTACAGTGAGCTGGCATCTGGCAAATTGTAACATCAGAATAGTTTTGCATTATTTTAAGTGGAGTGGAAACAGCAGGATGTAAGAATATGGACAGACTCCGCTCTTCAGCTCCCCTGCTGTCTGACCAGCCTCTATTGAATTTTAGAAGAAGTGACACATCTTTTTCCCTCTCTCACCCATGCTCGTCTCCTCCTTGCCACAGGGGTCCTCAGGTGCAGGCTACAAAAGCCGCCGCTGGTGTGAAGAAGTATGATCTCAGCAAGTGGAAGTATGCCGAGCTGCGAGATGTCATCAACACCTCCTGCGGTGAGAAATCCCTAAACACTCTCAGGCTCTGTCTGATGCCAACTGTACAAAAAAAAAAAGTGCATGTGCGCTGAACC
This sequence comes from Paralichthys olivaceus, assembly GCF_024713975.1. Classification (NCBI taxonomy): domain Eukaryota; kingdom Metazoa; phylum Chordata; class Actinopteri; order Pleuronectiformes; family Paralichthyidae; genus Paralichthys; species Paralichthys olivaceus. The sequence continues at coordinate 13,231,589 of NC_091104.1, read as the reverse complement.
AGCCACGAGGTGGAGGAGCTATTAGTGACACACGTCTTTGCCCTGCTTCACTACAAATGTATTTACAGCTTGCAGCCCCCTCGTTAAATAATTCAGCAGCAGATCATGTTTTGGAACTTTTCTCATCCAAAAATGTGTGGTACCCTCTACACACACACACACACACACACACACACACACACACTTGTTTTTCATCTGCACTCTGGCACTTTTTCCCCTCGGTAATTTTATTTTGAGTAGCTGAAGTGACTGTTAAAAAGCTGAGACTGCAGATGTGGAAACGAGACGTCTTGCCTGAGAAAAGCAAAAGATCGATTCGAGGAAGTTCCCACAGCTGCTGCCGCTCATCAGCATTCGCTTTAGTGGGGGAGAGAGGAAATTACCGCCATTATGGAGGATGGCAGACTCCTGCCCTCTCCTCGTCGTTCCCAGCCAGCCCTCTCGTCAGTCAGTGTGAAAAGCAGAAGGCTCTCTGCTGGCTCCCTCATCGACGCTTCTATAAGTGCCACTGTATACAGTTCTCTGAGCAGTGTTACACTCTCTGATTACAAAGACATCTGGCTAATTTGTGAACCCATTTGCTTTGCTAGTGCTGGTGGTAATATCAAAAAGTTGTGTGAGAAGTCTCACTGATTATGTTCTCTGCAAGTAATGTTTTTATAACAGGGATGAAAACACACTGTGCTATGAGAACCTTACATCACTTATCACCTCCAATGGTTTGACCCCTGTTTGTTTGTTTGTAACCTAGATTACAACTGAACCCAGTATGGGTCAGGGAAGAACCCATTTAATTTTGATGTAGAGCCAGGATTTTAGTTTTTCCACTTTAACTAACATTAGGAAATCAGCTGCATTTCAACATTTTCACTGATTTCCCACAAAATGGATGGATTTTGATGAGAACAAGCATATTTAAGGGACTGATACAATGAGTGTGTGAAATTTAATGAGTCCATTAAACTTAAAATGTTTCCAGGTACTTTGTTTTCATCTAAGTCTTGTTTGAAGTTGTCTCATGAGTAGTCTTCCGAATCACCAAAACAATATTTCAGCCAACTTTTTAAAATGTCTCTGACAAAAAATGTTTCCTCCTAAAACAGAAAATATTTACAAAAAGAAGTTCCAGGAAAATGTCAGTAAACACTGTATAAGACAGCGTTAGAGCCAGATAGAAAACAATAAACACGTTTCTTATCATTTACTTTCTTACCAAGAGTTTATCAAGAGGATCAAAACCTCTCATGTACGTTACACTGCAGCTTAGTTAGCTCAGCTTAGCACAAAACAAACAAGGGGAAACAGCTAGCCTGGTTTTATTCAGTGGTGATAAACTCCACCTACCAACAGGAATTAGTTTCACCCACAAATGGGAAAACGTGGTTTGGAGGCAGGAAGGGGGAAATATAACATTAAAATACAACCCAGGATTGTGGGAAATGTAATTTTTTCAGTTCCCTGCATCTAATCATTCAATGTTGACGACTCTCCTGCCTGCTCTGGATTTGCCGACATTATATAAAGTTGAATAAAAGTCACTGAACTGCACCTTTATCACATTTCACTTGTCCAGAATTTGAATTCGTCTTTAAAAGAAATGATAAATGTTGTGAAAATGTTTTTAGACCAGCCTAAATAGGCTGAAGGGGATAAGTCATACTTTAATGTTTCACTATTTTGCTTACTAGTTTATGCTTGCTACCTCATATTGTGTCGCCAGACATCGAGCTGCTGGCCGCCTGCAGAGAGGAGTTCCACCGCCGGCTGAAGGTGTATCACGCGTGGAAATCCAAGAACAAGAAGCGCGACGATGACGGCAGTGATCAGAGGGCTCCTAAATCTGTCACCGACTACGGTTAGTGGTACACCGTCTTCTCAGTAATACACTTTCATTACACACTTCACCTTAGGGTATGAGCGCAGGTCTGTGTTCTCTCACACCTCCCCTCCAGGTACGTTAGGTTCAGCTTTTCTCGAGGGGAATTGACAACCTGCGCAAATAGCCTGCCTGTGCTTTCTAACATTCAATTAGACGTCGAAACACCTAAACAGCTCAAAATGCAGCTTCTGTCTGGCTCCGTCAGAAATATTTGTTTTAATTAGCAAGTAACTGCCAGACATGGCTCGTCAGGTTCAGCGACTGCTTGTGTGACAGCTCGCTGCTTCGCTCATTTCATTCCCAGCTCAGCCAAGCATGAAGCATGACACACACACACACACACACACACACACACACACACACACACACACACACACACACACGCACACACACACACACACACACACACACACACACACACACGCACACACACACACACCTGCTGTTCTGCATTTCCCTTCTTTTTCCATCGTGAACAGACATTAGACTTGATGGGGAATGGGAACATTAGACTCCCTGTGGCTTCTACTTTCACGATATTTACCTGCTCTCTCTTTTGATATGATAGCTCGTGAAAGCTGTTCTGGCTGCACTTTGTTTGTCTAATATTCGGATCCTGTTCTTGGCCTCCGCTGATGCTCCAGGGGTCTTATCAAAGCATTTCATAAGAGGCTAAAAGCTGCTTCACATGGATTTCCCAAATCGGGCATTTCCTGGGTCCTTTTTGATCTTGTATGTTTAGAAAGCTTTAAACATTGTTTTCTGCCCGGCTCGGTGTAATTTTACTGAAAGTAAAAGACGCAAAAAATAATTTGAAACCAAATGAAAGATGTTTTTCTGTAAACACTCCCTCTTGCAATGATACTCCGGAGATAAACAATCAATCAAATGTTAAAATGATGGCACTTTCTCTCGCCGTCCCTCTGCAGCTGAACAGAACCCAGCTCCTCCGATGACGGCCCAGCATCAGGAAGTGGCCATGAACCGGCAGCAGCGCTACTTTCGCATTCCCTTCATCCGGCCCGCGGACCAGTACAAGGACCCGCAGAATAAAAAGAAGGGCTGGTGGTACGCCCACTTTGATGGGCCCTGGATAGCCAGACAGATGGAGCTTCACCCAGACAAACGGCCCATTGTGTTGGTCTCGGGTGAGTCTGCAGCTTTTAGTCGTATCCTAGAAACATCATCTCTATTAAATAATGATGTTTTTCTTTCAAATGACCAATTTAATATTTATGCTGGAGACTTTTTTGGCCAGGGTAAAACAAATGAAATGTAGAGTCGACTTGTCCCTGCCTCACAGGGGGTACTGTGGTATAATCCTCTTTCCCTCCACCACCAGGTAAAGACGACATGGAGATGTGCGAGCTGAGTCTGGAGGAGACGGGCCTGACCAGGAAGAGGGGGGCGGAGATCCTGCCCAGGCAGTTCGAAGAAATCTGGGAACGCTGTGACGGGATTCAGTACCTCAAGAAAGCCATCGAGAACAAGCAGGCCCGCCCCACGTACGCTACCGCCATGCTCCAGAGTCTGCTCAAGTGAACCACAGCACACAAGATAAGCACACAAGCACCAGTCTGGTCCTGGAACATGACACCGATACACACACACTCACAGACACAGAAATGCACATGTGAAGGGCGAAAGATACTCGATCATCTCATTTTTAATGTTGGTTTATATTCACTTTTTACATCTTTATTTTTGCAGTGGAACACTACATTGGTGCAGCGTTAGCATTTATTTCTTCTTCTTAGTCTGTGGTTGAAAGTAACGAGGCCTTAAAATGCAGTTTCACTGCACAAAACCAAGGAAGTCTTAACTGATGTGTAGCCTGTAGCTTTAAACCTGGAACCTTAACAGTCTGTGATAGGGACAAAAAAATAGACTTAATGAGAATATGTGTAGACATGCTGTGAAACAGTTTTGTTTTTCAAGTCATTTAAGCTTTTGTCATTTGAATATAAAGACTATCATCATTCACTGTCTATAAATACATCTGATTTGATTAGAAGCGATAATTTCATTTTTCACACTCGTGTACTTTGTCTGGCTCCACCCCCTGGTGACCGGACCAGATAATGATGGATGCATTTTCTCTCCAAGATTTATGTAATATATTTAATCATGACACTCATAGACGCTCATACAACTAACAAACAGAATGCTATATTTATACATAATATAATGTTATCCTGTGTTTCATGAGTAAAAATCTAAAATGTTCTAATATATTTTATTCTTTATCTCAGAGGTTCTCAGCCATGGGCCCCTACAACAGTGGTTCTCAATCTTTTGCACTTCAGGGACCCCGTAAATGACAAGATTTTTGGGTTTAGATGTTTTATTACAGGACGTTATTGAAATTCAAGACCAAAATTTTCATACAGTTCCTCAGTGTGTTACTTATGGATGAAATTATAATCAAATTTCAGTCCTCACTTTCAGAACCCCTGTCCAGCAAGAAAGGCAAATAAACTGGAGAAAAATATTCACATTCTTAGAATAAATATTTTCACCAAGCAACACAGGATACCAATATATCATGACTAGTATGACTCTGGAAACTTCTCACGGACCCCCTGGCAGCGTGCAGACCCCCATTTGAGAACCACTGTTCTATCCACTACAAATTTAATGACATCAGATAGAAGAAATAACTTTGTGGCTCATTTTAAAATCTTTAAAATCTATTTCTCTCTGTAGTTGCAGAATGTATCTTTACCCCGGAGAAACCTTTGAGGAAAGTCTTCTTCATTTGAAGTATCGTGCTTTTCTCTGTTAGCCGTCTATTATTTTCATTTCTCTGTTGAATCCTTGATCACGTTTTTTGTATTGTTGTTTATTTGATATGTACGAGGAGAAGTGTAGACCTTTGTTTGCAGTTATGTGGGTTTGGGGTTGTTTTACAGACAATAATGTAATTTTTGTGTGTGTGTTTGTTCATGTGATATTTTATGAAGCTGATTACTTGACTCCTCTGTTGGTTGTGTCATGAACAATCCAAACATCTCAAAGCTACTGTTCTTTAGACTCACCCACATGAACTGTCGAGATACAGTCGACTCTGCTGTAACTGATGACTCACTGTCATATGTTCCCTCTTTGTACTTTGGCCTTTGCACTGGAAAACTCTAGGAAATAAACGTATGCTCCCCACGTTTTCCAGTTTTCTGTCTTGTTACTGGAGATATTTCCAAAGTTCGAAACACAGCTGTTAGTGGCCTGTGTTCTGTAACTGGGTCTGACATCAAAATGCTAATAGCTGCTTACAAGATTAGTGTGTAGATTAATTAAACAGCAAAGCCTAATGCACAGTGGATGTCGTCACTGAGCTGAGGCTCACTGCAGTCAAGTGATCAGCTGGATATAAACAGACGTAAAGGTCTCTTCAGTGCAGCTGTTACACTGAATGTTCAATAACAACACAAAAACTCTCCATTTGAATGTCCTTGATTTGACTGTCAACACTTTTTTACAATATTTATGCTGCTTCAAGAACGCCTTGATTGAGTTCTTCACATTTGAATCAAACATTCACTGGGACTTAAAGATTAACTGATCAGATTTTGGTGGTCTGAGGTCAAAGGTCAAGGTGTCTGTGACCCCATGTTCTTGTGACTGGTCCATCAGGAGCACTCATAGGGAATTTGATTGCATCTGGCACAAAACATTCACTTGGCCTCAAGGATGACCTGATGAGAGTTTGGAGCTCAAGGTCACTGTGGCCCGACAAAACAATTTTGGTCTTGTGATTGCCTCAAGAGAATTCTTTCAAATTTGGCTAAATTAGATTTGTGTGGTCAAAGGTCAAGGTCACACTGGCTTCAAATAATCAAAATCAGGTTTTAGCTTCATGAATATATCTCAAGTCTGTCTTTAAGGGGATTTCTCTTCAATTTCTAACCAGTTGTCTGGACTCAAAGATTAAATGATGGATTTCAGTGGTCAAAAGTCAAAGGTCATGGAAGAAATCAACAACATGTTGACTTAAACTGCACTTGCTGGCGGAGGCATACAACCGGTAATGCTCGTTTTCATTCTTACATCTACAAGCGTCGAACAATCAAAGACAAATGAAATATCAAAGTTATTCATGCAAAAAACATTTTATTCTTCGTTATTAAATGTAAAATGCGTTAAAAAAAAAAAAGACTCAAAAGACATGATTAGTGGGAGAAGTTGTTTTGAACAGGACAAACTGAGATACAACACAGTAGCCAGTGTTTCTATACACAATACATCATGAACAAAGTCAGCAGCTTATACATTCATTCTCTTTTTGGGACATTACAAAGTTTGAGAGTAGCATTAAACAACATTGTACAGTCTAATGTTAAGATACCACCATGTGTATCAGTTTGTAAATAATAATAAATACCTCATTGTGAGGAAAGAACAACCTTTGCCAAGGGTATACAGGAAATGTTCCTACCAGACAATATATAAAATAAATATTAGGTTCCACTTGAAGACAACCTAAGTCCGCCTTAACATCCATAGCTCTGTCTAAAAAAAAGACACTTTCATCACTATGAAGAAATAATCTCAATCCCTGCTCTACTGTACCTGCATCAGTGCATGAATCCCATTGAAAGTTGAACAGCAACGCAAGTCTCTTGTTTCTCGTGTCATCAAAGAACAGATTCTTCGAAACATTCGTTATTCGATGGCCTAAAGAGACAACATGTTTGGTATTCATTTGGCAGATGCCACGTCTGGAGGAGAGAAGAAGGAGAGTGTCATTTTTCATCTAATAAATTACAGAATAGACAAATAAATACATCTAGGCATCAGCTGCATTGTATAAATCAATCACAAATTTGATTAAATTAAGGAAGAGTCAAGTCATAAACACACAAATAGATCATTGGAAGGTTAGAATATCATAACTGTTCTATGATTTATCTTGTTTTCAAGTTTATAAATGCTTTAAAGCTAGGGTTGGTAACCCTGGAAAAGCTAACAAGAGCAAAAATGTAACCGATATATCAAACTCCCTCCCATTGACCCTCTCGTCAAACCTACGCCCCAAAACGCATGAACGTGCACTGACTGAAAGCTGCTAGATACCAATGGCCCTATTTGGACATAAAGACAATGTCCACAAATTAGATTCAAAGTGTTTCAGAAACAAATGACCAACCATAGCTTCAAATACACAAAACAATGATTTGGTTTGTGAGTAAAAAAGAAAATCAACGAGGTCAGGATGCAGACAAGTTTTACCTTTGTACGCATCATAGGGCTGTAAGATATTTAAAGTAAAAGTTGTTACCAACACCATCTTAAACCACAAGATAAAATACTATTTATCTACTGTGAAATCACCTGATGTCACTGTATCTTTTCATGGCACATTTTATCAACTGATTCCTTCAACTTTACACTTCAGTCTCTGGAACTCACCTCATTGTGTGGTATGCAGTGATGTAAGTCCACAATCTCTGAGACTAACTTTTCTGATCTTGTTGTGTAGAGTTGTCTGGGGATCTGTGGAGACACGGAGTAGACAGTCTTGGCATTAACAGTGTGCTTCATTAATATATTATGGTTCCAGAGGCACTTAGACAAACAGATGCAATAAGGAAATAAAGCACTAGACTATGGCAGGATCAGCTGGAAACAAAGCAGACTGGCAACTCCAGAGTTATGTTTGATTGGGAAAACAAAGAAGTTGTCCAAGTTGTGAATCATTTGTTTTTAAACTGCCTAATGTGTGTGATTTGTTTAAACAAAGTCTCTGAGCAGCTACTGAGGATATTGATCTAAATTTCATTGGCATTAAAACAGCAGTTCATAGTTTCAAATTCTATTTTTGTAATACTAAGAGATACATTGTGTTCCCTTCGATGGTAAATTTAAATGTTGTAACTACAAAACAAAGTTTAAAGCATTAATGTTCATTAATGTATTATCAATGTGTTAGTTTAGACTGATCGCAGGTTTGAGGTTAATTGTTAATTGTTAGTCAGTTTAGTCGTCTGTACTGCGCGGCGCCGCAATACCTCAATACTCAGATGTATATTCTCAAGAGAGACAAAATGTTCTCGCTCAGACTGTTGGGATTGGGAAGAAGCAGAAGAACTTGAAGGATATGGCAATGTGGACACTTGAGTTAAGACACCATCATCATTCTCAAACACTGGGTTCACCCTCAAAGTATTCTCAAAGGCATAGGGAGCAAGGGTGTGCCTACAATGTAAAAGGAGACGAGGTGAATGAAAATGCTTTTGAAACACCCCATGAATGACAAAAACTGTGTGCAAAACAGAGGAGGCTCATACTTACACCAAAGTCACAGCCTTTTTGGGCTTTATGCACTTTTTGTTAAAGAACATCAAAATGCCAATGACGCCACAAACAAGGCAGAGACTTCCCACGAGGCTGGTTATAATTAGCGGAGGGTCCACCGGCATGGACACCAGCTCTTCGCAGCGTTCTCCGTGGTAGTGCCAGTATTTACCTACAGGACATCTGAAAGAGATGAGAAATTATATATAAGTCACAGAGGTAGGTACCCTATATAATGTAAACTTCATTAAAATAAAAGGGCCCTAGGGTTTTTTTTTTTTCATGTTTCACAGGAAATGCACATAATTATAAATAGTTGAATGATGCAACACCCTTCAGTATTTCAACATGAACATATCATCATCATTTGCTGTTTCTAAATGATATGCACAGCACAACCCAAAACCCCCCCCTGCAAACTGTAAACCAGAACTAGAATAACACAGAGGCATTATAGAAACAAACAACTTGTCTCTAATCAATACATTATCCTCACTGGTTCGGTGATGTAAGCTTTTTTTTTTTTTACTTTTTGGCTAATCAAGAAAAATCTGATAGCTAAGACTTAACATTCAGCTTCTCAACAGCATCAAGCTTTGCAGGAAACTATTAGATTCACATGATCCTCTGCACAGCATCGACTTTTGCTTCATGTTCAACTTCACGGCTTGAGAATGCATGTTTTTCAGCACTCATCTTGAATTTCCTTGGATTTATCAAAAAAAAAAAATTTCAAAGCAAGCAACTGGTAAAGACTGAGATTAGATGTTGTCATCTCTCTGTTTTCTTTCATCCGCCAGCTGTTGTGTACCTGCAGGCGGCTCCATGTCCTGGGATTATTTCACACAGGCCTCCGTTGAGACAATAGTCCGGCTGCAGAGAGCAGGTGCTCTGACACGGCAGGCCGTCCACGGTGCGGTAGCCTGGATCGCAGAGACACTCCGCCTCATCAGTCCAACTGTTCACCACGCAGCGGGAAAACTCATTGCAGGCCAGGAACTTACAGGGGTCTCCTTGGTCAGCTGAGGAAAGAAAAGAGAAGAACCAGATGAGAAGAGGGATAGAGAGAGCAGAGTGGTGATGGCTCATTGATATTAATACAGTGTCCACAAGTCTCTCACTGTCTACAGTTTCAGAGGGGAAATTAAAGTGCATTTTGATTGATGGAGGTGTCAGTTTCCAATAAGGGTTTTTTAATGAAGTCACAAAAAGTCATGAACTCAAAAGGATGCAACAGATTTATACAGCACGTCACCGTCAAACTGCAGAAGACAGTCGAGTGAGGTTTCCTGTTGTGGAGTGTCTGGCCTTGTAGCATGAACGAGCATAAATCACTGCAAGTTCACAATATATGATTTTTCTTTTTTCAACAATGATGTGTCCACAAAATCCAGGATTGCTATATTTCATTCACATAACAAGGAAAAGCTCTTTCAAGAACTTTGAACTTACTTTTGTTCAGAGACAAGTTTCACTTAGCATATAACAGCAGAGAAATCAACAGTACAAGGACGTCTCACCAGGCTCTACTTCCAAGGAGCGGCTGTCGATTTTGATGTCAAGCCGCTTCGATGCAGCGCTGCAGAAGTCTTCGAGCACACAGTGCACAGCTTCTGTGACATTATAAGGTACCGGCTTGTCCAGTTTCATCTTGCTGTTCACCACGACGCTGCCGTTCCTAAAGTTGAGGATTTCCAGCTCCTTGAATCCAGTCAAATTGGACTCCAGATATGGAAGGAGCTGTGGGGAATGAGACGAAGGACAAATTATTTTCTGCAGAACTTCAACAGGTTCTATTTCATTATTATTCTTTTTCAATTTTACAGATGTATTAAAATTTTTCTCATTTGAAAAGATTAATTTTCTGTGCAGTTAGTGATCAGTGAGAGAAATGACTTCTTTGCAGCAGGAACATGGGATAGGCTGTACTGTGCCTGATTCATTTCATCCTAAAGGGTAAGAAAGGAATCATCGTTTGTCCTTGGAGCGTTTCACTTGGATATTTACTGTAGTATAAAATTATGTTCATGATTCATATCAGTGTCAAGTGTCAGCGAAGACCACACTGACTTGGACTCGGTTGTCATTGCTCAGCTGATTTTGAATTATTCAGGTCACATTTTACAGTGTGAACGCTATGAATAGTTCATAATTAAATTTTGATGCAAGCGTGAAATCCTGCCATTGCTGAGAGTGTAATTAGATTCAGGACAAAATTAGGGTGAGGTTTCTGAGCGTTAGTGTAAGAACACAGAGCATGTTATTTCTAGTCACGGAAGCGCCAGAGAACACATGATGAAAAGATCAGACACTTAAAAGGGTCGTGCATGGTAACAAAGCTATAGCCACATCTATAATATATACTGTTTGGAGCAGGCTTTTATCTCAACACATGCTACAGTGTTGTGTCAAGTATCTCTGCATTAGCCGACCTACACTGCGCAGTAAAGTCTAAACACAGAAACCATATAGAATCCACATAGATTTCAAATAAATGTCTTTTTGACATCTTGCACCATCTAACAATAATTGTGCCAAAACAATGTGGAAGTTTGGGGGGGAAAGCCACACTGCTGTAATCTGGCTATAGGCTAGCTGGTCTGATAATCTTAAAGCTGATTCATGCTTCTGCATCGAAGCTATGCTGTAGGTACGCAAGTAGCCTATGCACGATGCCGTGCATTCATAGTTGTGCGTAGGTGTGTGTGTGAGTCACGCTGCAATTCATCGCCGAAACACTAGTGGCAGTGGAGTTTCTATGCTGGTGTTGAGTTTCCTACAGTTTCTGGTTCGGTTGTTGACAAATTCTCTGGCATCTGTTTACTTTAGAACAATGGCGAGTGTGTTGGAGCTGATAGATGTTGAAGAGCAATTACTTCTACATCGAAGAAAAAAAAGGCGTTGTCCATGTCATTCCTTTGAAAATGGCGGCGAGTCTGCCGGAAATGCAATGCTACCAAGCGGAATAATCGCAATTCTTGCGGTCTGTGTCACCTCGATGCGTAGTTACATCTTTGGGGAGGTGTATGTCCGGGTACAGCGGTGTTAGTGGATGCCACATTTTCCTTGTGCCCTTTGGATTTATGTAAAGACAAAAACATAATTCTAATGAGCCTAAAAAACATTACAATTAAAGGTTTACAACTTTTAAACTGTATCTGTTTTGCCAACAAACTCCTAATCTAATCAAGAAATAAAAACACATGCAGCCATGTTGAAACTCCCATCTTAAAATCTTCCACAATGTTGCGTTTACAAACTTTCCCTCAGACTCAGACTTGCAATCTATAAAGACTATGCACTTGGACTGATGACGGTGGTGAAATATAGAGGGGGGGGGGGGGCAACCTGCTGAAAGTAATGGACCTGCATCGATGTCCATCGATCTGAACCTCTCTCCTTCCAGCCACTTCACGTTCACTACATACGGGGCAAACATCAAACTGCTGCAGTGTGAGAGAGAGAGAGATTACGACGCTTTAGCTGGCCTGGCTGTCGAGCAGGAGATAAGCGGCATTAAGGAGCTCTGCCCTGATTGGGTAACTTCACTTATCACTGGCAGACAGTTTACTGAGGGCTAGGTCCCTATAGCTAATGGTCTCTGAGAGAAGGGAGTACGAGAGGGTCCAGCATTGAGGACAAAATGGGCAACAGGGTGCACCGGTCACACAGCTTGTAGCTTGGTCATCCATTTGTCTCAATGCAGAATGTCAACTTATGTGCATTGTCGTTTAGATACCAATCTGTAGCTCTATTGCCTTTCTCACAAGGTCAAAACCAAGACCGAGGTCTTTGTAGACTTCAATGCGGGAACAGTAGAGCTGCTGCAGATTCCTTTGTTTCCTATACGCTAAACATTTATAAAGAAATATAGACAGCATGGAAAAACACAGCCATAATGTCATTATTTGGCACGATCACATTCCATTCTCAGAGATTACACTTGTATCTACTGGTTCTTGTTTTGGAAAACCCAGCGAAACATCCCTTCTCTGAGGTCAGAAAAAAAGAAACATCACAAAGTATTTATGTGCTGCCATGAAAAATGTTTCCGATTTACTGTGGCAAATACAGTCATTCAAACCTCCATGTCCACATTTATTGGTTGCTTCACAAACCAGTAGGTACAGGAGTAATAGAGGAATATGGAAAATGGGGAAGCTGAAAACTATACTGTGCACTAATGGTTCATATATATATATATAAATATGTCAATATATATATGAGAGACAATAAATATACAGTATCATAAAAGGTGGTGAATATCCAGTGAAACATTACGTGTGTCATTATGTCCATTTAAATGGGCTGCATAATGTCTTTTCATTATTGTTCTGGAATTTTTTCTGTCATTTATAAACTGTCTCAGACCAGTTTGACATATTTCTTTGAATGTGTCCCTTCTAGAATAAATAGCCCATTTAAAGGAAGATATCTCAATGGGATGTTGACAATAGACAGAGATGGTACAATACTTACCCGTTCAAATGTCTGAGCACATTAGTTTTGCCAGGAAGCTAAATACATTGATTAATGAGGAGAACTGCAGAAAACAAGGTTTGGGCAACCATTAAACATTGGAGATGGAGAGTTATTTGTTATTGCTTTGTATTTTTGTAGGTGATAAATCGTGTCATCTAATTTCTATCTGTGCAGCCCTACCTCTTCATATTGTATTGCCTGATCCAGTGATGACATGGGTTTTGTTTAGATCTGAAGAAATGTTCTAAAAGTTTAATAACAGGTGAATGAATCAAAGTCTATTGAGAGACGATCCAGATATAATGCATTCACCATTTGTCTTAACCTTTGAGCCCGTCGCTCAAAAAAATAAAGCCCACCTGCCCCAGTAGTTCATGTTCCCTCTGATCTTGGCACTGCGGCAAACACACGATCCAGTTTGTATCGAACCTCCTCAGTTTGAAGCTGAGGCCTTTACATAACAGTGCAGGGCGCCTCCAAGCAAACCTAAAAATATGTCAACCTCAGGGTAAGCCTTGAACCTAAAGCAGGATGCCACGTGATGCTTCTTTCTTTAATGTAAGCTAATAGGTGCAGTTAAAATGGGAGGCAGTCCTCACCTGTTTGCCAGCAGCTAATGCAGGTTTAACAATCTTATAAGCAGAAAAACCGCACTGTATCTTGTTTGTTTCCCAGAAATTACATTTATGCATCAACTTAAAATTAACTTTACACATGAATGTTACAAAACAAAACGACTTCAACCAATCACTTGTCTATTTTATTTCATCGCCTTCGGCAACATGCATACAGATGTCCACAAAACCTGACTGATGTCACACTAAGCAGATAAGAACCATTAATAGCACAATGCGTGTCAGTGCTGGAACTGGCCAGAATTACTCAAAGCTTCTTACCACGAGTCACAAACCAATGACTAAGGCAGACCCAGGTCCCATGATTCAGACTTATCAGGGCTATAGTTTGCCGTCTACCATGTATATAGCAAAATAGTTTTACAAACATAAAATGCATTGACCTGCATGACTGTCCTGTTGCATTAATTCATTCATTCACTCAATGTCCTTTATCTTTAAGGCTTCAAATATGCAAAAACACACAAGTAAATGTTGTAACACATAATGCTAACACACTCCCTGTCTGGACTTTGTTGGGAAGAAACACTCCAGCCTAACTTAGATTTTTTACTGCATACAAAGTCCCTTGTTTTCATTCGTTATGCTAAGCTAACTGGCTGCTGGGTCCAGCTTCATATTGAACACACATAGAGTATGAGGATTGAATCAATACGTTCATGTAAAAGGTGTGTTCAGACAGAAAGGGAATTTTTGTTGCACCATTACATGAAAGTGAATGGGAAGAAGTAAGAAAGTGTGAAGAGACATGCTCCAGGTGAGGATAACTTTTCAAACTTTTCTCAGAGCCTTATGAATCTAGCGTTACTCAATAAGCAGCGAGAAAAAAAGGAATGACTGGAGGGAAATAACAGTTGATGGAAGGTCCTGAGGTCAGAGGCTGGGCTGCCACCAAAAAAGCCAAAAACCTACAGCACCAGAGGCAATGCTAGATTTTACACTGCACACACGACAAACACAGTAATCCAGTGGGAAATTTTACTTCACACTTCACTCTCTGAACACACATTGAAGTGAAGAAGCTAAATTTCATTTTGACCATTGAGGTTTACTTTTTTTGATTCTTAAAATCTTTTAAAATCCAATCCCAATGACAGAAGTCATCTTGTTTTACAATAATAAGAATTCCTTGCAGACACAGATTTAACAAATTTACATTCTTATAGTTTTGTCATAGAATCTAAAGAGTCCTTGAAAAAGTGGAAACTTTAGCACAATTAAAAGAATTAAGGCAAAACACATGACAATCTTGCCAATATTAGAACAACACTTTGCACAAAACACCAAAAAGCAACTGCATGTGGTCTATGTATGCACATAATCAAAGCAGAGACCTAAAGCTGAGTATGTTAGAAATGTTACAAATGTTAGGTACTTGATTGTTAGTAACTGCATTTCTGAAAGATTAGTAAAGAAAGGTTATGCTCTCTCTGAGGCATTGGATAGTTCCAATATGGAAAGAAAAATACCGGTATGGAGGCTAAAGTCGTCTGTCTCCTAGGCCCAGATTTACTGGAAGCTCCAGGGTTTGGCGAGTCTCTGGAGCCAGAGTGCTGTGTCTAAGTGAAACAGAATATTTGACAAGCTTCTTGGTTATACTGTTGACCCAATGGCTCTGCTTGGATTGATCAAGATTTTGGCGACTGGTTAAAGCCATGTAAAACTTTACAACACTTATAATATAAAAATAAAATGATGATTAAAAAACATTCTTTTAAACAATTTACTGTAAAATTTGGGATGAAAAAGCAACTGTGAGGATAAGGCCTACTGGAAAGTGCATCCTCACTTGTGCAACAGGTGGGGCTGCTCTAAAATCTTTTCCTTAATCATTAACCAAAGTTAAACAGTAAACATTGCGTAAATGTACTTGTATCACACATTTCAGCTTTGGCTACCAAAGCAAGTATGAGAATGCAGCGTGGAGAAGCATGATATCCAACACAAAAGCTTGTGTACCTACCAGCTCAAGAAAGGTATTCTCCAGAGATTTATATTCCGGGGAGCTCTTGTTGAACAGGTCATCAGAAAACATCATGTTAGTGACCCTCAAGCTAAAGAACACCACTAACTCTTTGCTCCTGTCCACTGTGGTCATTAGAGGGGTGCTTGCTTGTCTCATGGCCGGTGCGGCTGTGGATTCATGCGGGCGTTCATCAGACTCTGAGGGGTATCCACTGCCGCTCTCTTCCCCCAGAGGCTCGGTCCCATCTGCCTCTGTCCCCTTCTGACTCGTTCCTACATCCTCTTGAATGTTTGAGCCCTCATCAGGGACGTCCGTTGAGACTGGGGTCATTCCACTGTGCCCTCCGTTCGACCCATCGATGTCTTCAGGGGCATCACCACTCTCATCAGGAGGTGGCAAAGGCTCCACAGTTGTTTCTGGTTCAATTCCTTGGGCTGTATCCTCATGAGAAGGTGGTGTGGGAACTGGGACTATAGCCTCGGTGCCAGACAGCTCTGTATCTGTAGGAACTGAGGACTCTGGTACATCAAGGTTAACCTCAACAGGATTATCCTTCATCACTTCTTCAGGGTCAGAGTCTGGAGTTACCAAGGGACCGTCTTCATTCTGTAGCTCCGGATGCTCCTCCTTGACACCATTAGTTGGTTCTTGTAAAATAAAACATATCATGAAAGAGTTTTTATACCTGGGAGGATATTTTGTGTATGCAAGAAATACACCTGTGCACTAGTTGTTCTTTTATAATTATCGTACATCTGGCAAAACTGCTCTACAGAAATACTTCTCAACTCCACCAAATTCAGTTCAACAAGCTTGATATATTTGGTATCTTTTAAAACTCTATTAGAATTTAAAATCAAGTTTGGGAGATTTGTTTGGCTGCACAGCATGAGGTTGTAATAACTGGACCACCAGACAAATTACTGCTTTTTAATGGGTTTTAATATGATGTACTGCCTCAGCAGGGAGCATCTCCATGAGCAAAACCTACCCACCAAATCTAATTGTACTGCCGATTCCATTTCCCTTAAGAGGCGACTGTTTTGTACTTACAGCATAGGAGGAAATAGGTCACTCTCTCTCAGTGCAGTAACTTGAATTTGTCGCTAAATTGTTTCATGTGATATATTAAATTGTCAAATTGGAGTTCATATTAAAAGGTTGCCGAACTTGAATGATAATAATAATCTGTACTTTTCACAACCCAGTACATGTGGATCAATACTAGACCGATCATAATTAATTCTATTAAATGGTAATTTAAGAAAATCAGAATCATATTTCCTTTGTAATTTCTTCCCTATGTTCTTTCCCAACCTCTTTTGATACAATGCTCTTCTCTTTTTTTCTGCTGTTATCTGATCAATGTCAGACACTTCGTAATCACTCTTCCTTGTTTGGGATCATCCAATCAATCCAGTTTGAATTTTGCCTCTCCATCTTCTTGTCTTTTCTGTCTCCTGCCAATAACAATAATTAGCTCCCACCATTTTCCAGACGTCAGAATAATAGAAAAAAACTGTGGAACCAGACACTGACGATGAAGTAATTAAGAAACACCACAGTCTACTGTTTGGTCGATAAAGTTCTTTAGACTTGTACCTGTCTCGCTTCTGATTGAAATTAAACATTGTGCTTTAAAGAGAAGATTCAACCTGACGCAGGCTTACCGTCCGTCACCTGTCCTTCATGTTCGGCCTCACCTCCCTGGTCTTGCTCAGTTGGTGGCATCACCTCCACCTCTGGTACTGCTTCCTCCAGCTCTGTGGTAGTTTCTAATATTGTTTCTGGGATTAAAACGTCTCCAGCCTCTTGAGACGGATCTGCTGCGGACTCCTCCTCCACTGTGGCCATCAGAGGGCTCTCATCAGGGACAGCAGTATTGGCGTCTTGGAGGGTGTTTGGGGTGAAAGGCACAAAGGTTTGTGTTTCTGGTTTGATGGTGTAAGCTTCTAGAGAGTGTTCTATCGCTGTCACTGGGGGGAAGAAATCGTAAGTTGGGGTGTTGTCCTCTGTCTGGGTCTTTGTGTCGGCCTCTGGTACTATGCTCTCAACAGCGTTGATGCCGAGCTCAGCAACTGGATAAATTGTAGTCACTGAAATGGAAAAGTTGAAACATGTTCCCTGCGTTAAACTCATGTTGTATTTTTATTTAGTTAAAAGTGAGTAGCCTTTGATATTCATCCTACCAGCCTCAAAGTTGAGTGTCTGTATATCCAGTGGTAGTGACGGCTCCTGTTTTAAAGCCTTCTTAATGATGCTTTTCAGTTTAGGAGCATTTACATCTTCGTCTGTTTCCTGTTCAGGCTCATCAAGACCCTCGGGATCATCATTGAGCTCTGTCTCTCCGTTAAAGACCACAGCGTAGCGCATAGACACATCCTCCGTGCTGATCAACACAACAAATCAGTCAGGATCCTTCAGAGCACACACACCTCAGTGGATGTGTACTAAGGCAGAAATGTCTGAGTTCTATCCCAACAAGAATAATTTGGGTGATGTTGTATTTTCTCTTGATACTTCAGCAATAAAATGTCACTTCAAAATTATGTTTTAAGTCGATGAAACGATCTGTGATGAAACTCACCGAAATCCCAGAACACGAATCTCTTTGAACCCTGGAACTTTTTCAAACACATGAAGCATCTTTACAAAAAAAAAAAAAAGAGAAGTCAGAAATTAAAATGATTGAGTTGTATTTTTAACATCTAATTCATCTTATTTGAAGCATTGATTATTAACATTATTTTATTGTAAAAGCCTACAACACCACCTTTGACCCCTCACTTCAAATAACAACTACTGACAGCGAACTAGCCAGTGCATCAAAATTAATCACATAAGGGCAAACATAGTCAGAGCTCTCAGTGACTCTGCTGCTTGTAAAAAGTGTCAAAAAGTAGAAGGTTTAATAGCCACTAGCTAGCTGAGCACAGGAGGATGAGGAGGCCAGAGCCCATTGGATGGTGTGACTGTGTATGCAGCATGTGTTTAATCACTGGTGACGGGTCGGGTCAACAGACCGGATGGTCCAGGTTTGACTTAGAGATAATATCGGGTGTGGGCAGGTGGGGGTTTACAAAAACTGACTCGTGCAGGATTTTGCTACAAGCGTCAATGGAGAGTCCAAACCACGCCTTCTCCCACCCTTGACCATATTTAGAAAGTTCCTTCCCGGTTGCCCTTCATGGCTGCAGCTGGACATACCTCATTGGATTAGGGGATTTGGGAACAGGTGTGTGCATGTGGGTTGTGGGAGTCAGGTGATGGCGGGAGCTGGGAAACACTGACGACTACTGCAGGGCGGGGAAAGAAGTATTACTAGTATGCAAAAGAGCCAGGTAACATTGAGAAGTGTTGGTCATAACAACTTGCAGATGCAGTTAATTCTTCATCCAGAATCAGCAAATGGAGGATGTGTTAATACCATAATCATTACATTTATATTTGGACGTAAACGTTAAAGAATTTGTTCTCACAGTTCACATTTAAAGAAACACACTTATGACCTTTCTCTTTTATCCGACATTATCTAAATGAAAGCAGAGACGCATTTCTGTCAAAAGATATGACGCACTGATGGCTTTACACCATCAGAAGTCATCCCTAAGAGCTGTGGCCAACGCCTTCTTAGTCAGAGATTATCTACTTGATTAGATCTGACTATTCCGGGCTTGTGGTAATTTAGAAGTCTTATCTTAAGACCCTTGCTTGCAACTTTAAAGCTGTTAAATCAATCAGGGTGCATTTTACTCCTAATGATACCATATTATAGAAGCCTGTGTTCATACAAAGTTCAGTGTCAGTCATCTCGCATGAGGAAAGAATGGTTTAGTTGTGAAGGGTAAAATAAGGGAAGAGGAAAACAGAACAATTATATTTTGTCGGCAAACAGGGAATGGACGACTACCAGCTGCTGTATGAGCTGAAGTTTATGAGAACACACACAATAAAACACAACAGCTGCTTTTCCAGAAGAGTTTCATTACCCGGAGTAGGATTTTTAAAAGCTTTTCCGGTACATAGATCACATCACGGGGTTTTGTGTGTCTGAATGTAAAGCTCAGGACACGTGTCAACATGAACAGTGGGTGCGCAAACGCACCCATGACTCTCTCTCACCTTGTCTGTGAGCTCTCGGGTGATGTCGCTGTAATGCGGAGACGTGGGGTCGCTGAGGAGCTCGCTGTACGCCGGGTCCACGATGGTGACGCTGAACTCCACGATGTACTCCTGATTGTTCTCTTTTATCATGTTGGCATTCTGCAGTATGTGGCAGAGAGAAGTGCATTACATTGAAGGTAACTGTGTTCAATATGTTGTGGTCCAGGTAGAAGAGTCAAGGTTTAGGATTCTGAATGATCAGGTCAAAGGTGACCACCTCACCATGTCATCGTCCGTTGGAAGCAGAATCAGAGGCGGTGTCCAGGTACCTGAGACAAAACCGCATCCCGCCAATTATTTATGGAGCAGTCATGCAAATGTATTGACAATCATTGTAAACAGACTGAATTGCTTTAATTAAACAATATTGACACATTTGTGTCCAACTCACACTCCCTCCCATGCTCTGGGGTTCCAGTGACAACTCTGGAGAAAAAAAACAGAACATCATTATAAGAAATGTATTCATAGACGACTACATTTTCTGGACTAAATTAGTGTTAATCAAGAATCCTCATGCTTAAAACCAATTTTATTTTTTGTCCGCAATATTAGATGTGGCAGTGCTTTAGTTGTTCTGAACACTGAGTTGAGGAGTTAATAGATTCTCCAATGCTTCTGAAAATAAAAACACTGGTAATTGACAATAATTAAAAAAAATAAGGTTTTGCAGTTTTTGTAAACTCCTGAAAACACACAGGAAACTCACATGTATTGCAAAATTTAAGAGGGAAGTCTGCACCCACCCTTCAAATTCAGCCTCCTCTGCCACTCTCTGGAAATTGGAAACAAGATGTTGACAATCACAGATGTATAATGGAGGAGGATAGAAAACAGGAGTGCAGTACAAAAAGAAAATGTATTGTTCTGTGTTTGTGCTGGACTCACTCTGGCCACCATCTCCAGATGCTCCTGAGTGCTGCTGAAGTTCTGGGCCAGCTCGTCCATGCAGAGGTTTTCGTGCTGGCAGGTGTAAACCCACGCTCTGAACTCCTCCGAGTTCGGGACCCGGTCCAAGAAGATTCGGAACGCTTCCCAGATGGCCTCCTGACAAACTGCACGTAAATCATGCCACGTTACGGACGTCTCGCTTTGACTTTTGAGGAAATGCATCATAATACACTTGTGAATGCAGAGCACATAATGATACAATTATCATAAAGTCAACAACATATAACTGGACAGCATAGTAATGCCTGTTCAGTAAATGTCAAACTGCATTTCATGTTCTGACATTTGTGTGAATATTAAAATTACGAGCACAAAAGGCGCCCTGAAGCAACAGTGTGCTTTATCAGCCTCTGTGGCACAAACAAGCTCCGCATTGTCCAACATATTGATGCCTGTGGGAAATTTATTCTCGAAGAAAAATCACAAAGTGCTTAGGTTCAATACACCAAATTAATCAGCCGCATTTTGAAACGATGCACAGCAGCTGTTGCGGAACAGTTTGTATTACCAACCAAATGCAGCAGCCAGGCAATCTCAGACCTCTCAAATCACCCACAATCCATCTCTCTAGGACAAAAGACATTTGCATATAGCTTCATTATATCAAGTGTTTTCTTTGTGCGTATCCATAAAGTCAGGAGTGAGCAGCCTCATTCGGTGGCAGCAGATTGACATCACCGGCCTCTAGAACAGCAAAAACACTGCATATCTACAAGTGATTTAGAGAATCTACATATCTGTGAAGACAGGAATAGAAATATTACAATAGAGTTAAAAAAAAATCAAAGAAGACTATTATTCAACTCATGAATGCAAACTCTGACACCTCTTCAATTAGCGGATATACGCAGGTTTGTGGGTAAAACCTCCAAAAAAGGCTCTCCCATTGCCAGTAGAGGAGTCTGCCTTTCCATTTTTTTCCCCAGTGCATCATCGTCTATGTTGCAAACGCACCGAAAACTGAGGCGCTGTCTCACCTCGGTCACCAGGGTGTCACATTTCCATCAGTGGAGCCAGAGCTGATTAAAACCTGTGTCTGTTGCAGAGTCATTTGACCCAGGGGTGAATGCTGATTGAATCCATTCACATTGCAGACAAAATCCAGATGTTAGTGGGCGTTTTTTTATCAGTGGAAATGTTAATTCTCATTAACACTGTGTTTGAGGACAGAATCATTGATTGCATTAAAATATATACACTCCTGATTATTACCTTCGTCAAGGAGGTTATGCTTTCACCCATGTACGTTTGTAAGCAGGATTACTACTGTATGGATCTCCACAAAATTATAAAGGATGTGGTACATGTCAGGGAAGAACCCATTACATTTTCTTGTAGATTCAAATCAGGGGGCAGAATAATTCATGGATCTTGATGAAAAATCTATAGGTATGTTAAATTGCATGTGGTTTGAATACATTTAATAATTCACATTAGAATTGTGACAGTGGACATGACTTTCTTACCCCTGAGCTTGTAATAAGCCCGATGGCTGCCGATGACAGCTTTCATTGTCTCCTGGGGACACACTTTGACCCCTGTGGTGAACAGCGCTGACCTTTTGGTCCGATGTTCGTTCCGCTCTCCTCTGACATGTGCAGAGTGTCTGATTGGTCGAGAAGCTTGCAGAAAGTGTCTGTACTTCACATCCCTGAGTCCAGAGAAACTGGGGTCTTGAAGGTCTGTGAGACGAACATGTGAAGCAAGAAGATTAGGAAGGATTATGATGAAGGGACCTTTTTCATTTTTACAATATTAAGAAAATAAAATTCGACTTAAACATCTGTGCACTTTGTGATAAGGCGCTTAAATGTGTGGACTATTATGTGTGTGTGAGATTTCTCACTTAGCAGTGCAGACCATTTGTGCAGATGGCTTTTGTAATCAACAGCCGATGGGTGACAGCACAAAGTCAAAACTGCACCCTGTGTATGTGTGTAGTAAATGCTTTGTTCTTAGTGGCACCTAAATTATGTTCAATGACTTATAGAGGTTTAGAGATTCTGTAGCGGACGCTGCACGATTTAAACATAAGAATTTGCCATCGTTCAGAAAGGAATTACTCGACAACCAAATTTTAATTGTCCATAAAGAAAAGTAAGCAAAGCAAGTGTCAAAGTGTACATTTGTAAAGCCGTTATTCGCTTTTAGACATGAGTGTTCTGAAAATTCTGTCAGGAGTTCTTCTTTCACATATAAAGAGTGCAGCAGCACATTGTCTGGGACAGATGTGTTCACAACAACACGTAACTGGTGAGGTGAGGGGTGGTGTCTGCGTAGAGCGTGCAGGAGGCGGGACATGACGGATAAAACCCAGCAGTGGAAAGCATGTGTTTTTATTTGCAGCTCATCAACACCAGCTTTGGATCTCATTACCAGAAGCTCTCAAATCTCGTGTTTCCAATTTGTCAACATCTTAAAAGTTTATGTCACCTCTTTTTCATAATGAGATATTTGTATTCTTTCAGTTCAGAAACCTCATCAAATTTTCATTTTCATGCTGTAGTCTCACATGGACTCACTCTGACACTCTCTGGAAATTTAATAAGGGGTTTTGAGGAAAAAGTTGCACAAAATATCCAGAGCAACTGACTCAGACATTTGCATTCTCGCATACATCCCCTCCGGTAAATGTCCATAAAATGTCCAGACTTCAGAGCAGGTCTGAAAGCAGCTCAAGTCTTAAAGTGTGTACCCAGGTATCAGGCAATTAACACCAGCTTCCACTAAGGAGTATTTAATGTGACAGTTACTTAATCCAACAAGTTACATCATGGCATCGGCCTCTTACTGTAAAGTAACTGCTGCCTTTTCCTGCCACCTCTGCTCCGTTGGTGCGATGACTTTATTTGAGCTTTACACTTCCTTGTGGTGTGAAAACACCTGGGGCCTGGAGCTCTGAGGTGCTGCGTCGTGCTTGGACGGGTTTTGAACGCTGGGAAAAGTGCAGAGATGTGTTGAGAGAGCGAAGGAGCAACACTCTCTTCTCCCTATGGATCCGCTGCTAAGACATCCTTGGGCAACTTAACCCATGATGCATCACTGCAGCTGCTCAGCGATCAAGAGTCAAAGGATGAGTTTGTACTGGGCGAGGTGTGAATGTGCAGAAATGCATACATGATTTTATTCTAGACCGAAAACCAATCCTGTGAAAAGCACTTCAGTAATAACTCAACCGTAGTCAACTGAATTCTTCGGCCACCACCTCTGAATCATCATGATATCTCAGGACGAACTCCACAGAACAATCCACTGTCCAATCTACAAGTGTGCAATATTATTTTACAATGTGTATGATAGGATACTTTTATCTTTCTTCTATTTATTAATCATGAATGTGGACAGATGTGTGTGTATGTACGCATCGTTTTTTAGGTGCTGCACAACAAATTAGTTTGAACGGCACTAATTTTCTGATCACGTTAGTAAAGAAAACCAACTCAGTCGTCGTGGTGAGGCCTTTCCCTGAGGTAATTCCACATCATTACACAGTGTGCCAGTCAACGCTGTCTAACACAGTCACCCCATTGAATAAAGCTATTTTAGAAGAAAGGCACTCATTGTGATGCCAGGTGGCAAACCTCAGAGGGCTTCTTAAGACAATAAGCCAGGATTTATGAGCCCCAAAACACCGCCCGGAGGTCACCAGCCTCAGATAACAAACTGTGCCTCCTCTGGATGAGAGGACAGAGTGAAGGTAATGGGAAAATAAAACAGAGCAATAGAGTGTAAATAATATAATCACTGTTATATCTGCGTCAGAGCTTTGAGCCGAGGAAGATTTGTTTTTTTGGGGGGGGGGGGGGGGGGGGGGATAAACAAGAGAGCGATCTTTGTACATAAAGACAACTGAACTGTGCTATCTGATCTCCAGCACGTCGCAGTGACACTGTGCAGAGGCCGAACCACAAGTGACGACATCACACAGCAACAGACCGGAGGGTGTCACACGAGGACACGCTGCACAGCTGTAAGCGTGTGTACTGTAGCATCTGTAGGAGGTGGACACAATATCGCAAACACCCGTGTGAACATACGTCTGCCTCTGTATGTTGAACCTGTGATTGGCTGGCGATCTTTGGTGTGCCCAGCCCCTTTCCTGATTTCAGCTGGGATCGGCTCCAACTCCCCCCACGACCATCAGAGCATAGATAATGAAAATAACACGACTATGTGAAGGTATAATTTAATAGTTTTAATCATGTTGTTTGTTTAATTACACAGCGCTGATTCGTTCTCTCAGAGCTTGTGGGTTCATCTTGTCTTGTTTAACGATGCTGTGTTATTAACCCACTGATTGATGGAAACATTGATTCCCATGTTATTGTTGCAAATTATCACAATTTGTGTGTTATCATAGTGTCAGAGTTATATTTCTATGTTGTCATCACAGAGCTGACACTGATGATGACTGAAGTGTTTGTCCGACCTCGTGGAGATACTTAGTATTTGGTGGCTGTTGCATTGCATTAAACTGCTCAACAGGTGTGTGTTGCTGATGTTTTATCCATCTCCTCATCATCATTGCATAACTGAAGCAGAATAATGTCCGTGCCCGCTGTACAGTGAATGATTTCTAATAATTAGAAAAACAAAACACACATTCATTCATGTTTTGTAGGGGAAATGGTGTTAATCACTGAATTACACATTAATAATAACCTCAACAATGAACAATATTGTTTCCCTCAAATCCAAATTTGGCCAAACACCAAGAACATACAAAGAATGTGTGGCCATAGACTTATGGGCAAAAACATCCCTGTTTAAGGTCTGTCAAGCAGAGCCATTCACCAACTCAACCCTCCCCCTCCAGCGGGTCAGGATTTAGCCTGAAATTCAGCCAAGTCCTGAGTGTTTTCATTAGGAATCAAGAAAATATCTGAATGGGGTTTTTTTGGGGGAAGATTGAAGACTGACTCGCACATGCTCATACACGGGGGCCTGAGCAGGAGGAGGGAGCGTCAGAGCGAACGGCCCCTAATGCCCGGTGCAGCCGCAGAAAAAGGCCTCACAGCAGAATTACAAGCCAGAAAAGATTAGCGTCCTGCGACACTGGAAACAGAATGGCTTTTGTTTCCTTCAGGATAATGAGCTCACCCGGGCACATCACACTGAACAAGACAACCCGTGCGGACGCAAATGTTATCACTGGTGAAACGATGTTATCGTTCCCAGTGAACTTCTATTATATGTCATCGCCCATTAAATTCACAGGGTGAATATTCATGGCATTAAAAGTGGCTCATCGGCAGCTTGACATTTTCTGAAAAGCAGAGTTTGAGGACGAGCGTTTGTAGTTTTCAGAGGATTTTGTCACACATACACACTGTAAACTGGAAAACGCTGTTGCCCTTGAAGTGACTCACCACCTCTGTCGTGCAGCAGAACGTCACTGATGAAAAATCTGGAGGATTTCTCATTAAGTAAACTGAAAGCAATGTGCACAATGTCCTTTATTCTTCCTTTCTTCTAATTTCTTCTTGATCCAGGGTGGGACGGAGCTGTGCGCAGATTATTGACAGAATTGCTCGTGTACTTGCTAAAAGTGCAGCGTTAACAAGTTAGATTGTTGTAACTTTCTGCAGAAAGATCCAACTACTGAAACTTTTCATTCCCCGGTTATAAAACACAAGCAATAACTTCTTACAAAAACTCTGAAAACGGATGCCAGCCTGGATTCTTACCTTTGATTTGACTTGCATGGAGGGTTAACACACACAAAGTGAAGAATAGTCCTGACTTCAAAAGCATGATGGGCTAGTTTATGTGGTTTTCAAGCCCCAAGTTGTCATTTGTAAAGAGACGGTTGTAAAACAACAATAAGATCCAGAACCGTTCTATAGCTGGTCCGCTACTGAAAGAGGGAGGTCCAGTCCGCTCTGATCTGAACTCCAGCTCAGTTCCTCAGCAGCCCCTCAGTTCCTGGTTGCTGTTGGATCCCTGTTGACATCCGAGGTGGCTGCATGGATGGATGAGCATAGGGAGCGAGGGAGGGAGGAGAGGTCGAGGAAGGAGAGACGGGGAAAGAACGGATGGAATTTTGGCTCTGGAGTTTCCTCCTGCTCTGTCAGTATGACAACAGTGACAAGGTTAAAAAAGCAGGCTGCGATCTCTGCCTAATCCCTTTACCTTCTTCTTGCTGCTTGTAATCCCTGCTGGGCCACGTGGCTGCTCGGCCTCATCCTGTTAGCCACCTGCTGGACCCTCATCTGTCAGCTGAATAAACTTGGGGAACTGCCAAACCGGCCGAGACCGGAGGACTAAACCCCCACAGTTGCCCCAAGTTAACACCGACACCGAGCCTCTTTGTGCGGCCTCTGCGTGTCACTGTCTCACTGCCTAACTCTCTCGGTTAAGATTTCTCCTTCCAGTGTGCCAACGGCAAATCCCTGCCTCCCAGACCCGTGAACTTGGGTGTCAAGTGAGGTCAGGAATGCAATTAGATAGTTTAGTTGGTCGTTTAGCTACAATGTGCCAATGTGCCGTCTTACTCCTGCTGCTTTCTTCAGCCTTTAAGGCCTCTATTCTGACTCTCTGGTGTTCACATCTGACCCTGCTCCTTCCTTTCTCCCTTTATCTCCTGTGGTACCTGTGAGCCTACGGACAAATGAACCCACCACCACCTCTTCAAACTCCACATACACTGCGAAAAAGACTCTTCTCCTCTTATCAGATCCAAAGATAATTTTACAGATATGCCAAAAAGCAGGGTCAGGGTCTTCTCCAATGATGATGTTGCTCCTCTGCAGGTTCTGGTGCTGAGGGTGGTGACTGTGCAGGAAGAAGTAAACAGAGACGGCAGAGGCGTGTGTGGCCTCTCATGTTGTGGTGTATCAGGGTGGGAAGGCTCCATGTTATTAGTCTCCACCCTCCTCACCTCTTTCTGTGAAGAGGATTAGCAGCCTCTGTTGCTTGTTACCCTGTGAATAAGCCCTCATCAACCCGGGCTGTTCGCTGACACAGTAAACTGAACCTTGAACTGACGGCTGTGGAGGTTGCAGAAGATGTCACGGCTTTCACACGTTGGCAAACAATTTCCTGTTTACCGCTCGAGCAGATATGGAGCAGTCACCAGGTACGCTGGTGCTTTAGAGCTGCCTGCATCGGCTGGACATGTCATGAGTGTGAACGTCCACAACAGAGCAGTTGTGAGCTGTAAAACCAAAACGATGAGCTGAAAGAATGGTCTGTAGGGCAGTAGGAGTCAGATCATAATCAACTGCAGGTTAATCACCAATAGACCTCTCACATTAGACATATTAGTGCAGCGTCAACCCTTCAAAAGATGGAGAGAGGATGCACAGTTTTCTCTGACGTCTGCAAAGGTTCGTGCTTTTCAAGTCATTTGTGTTTGCAACATGTTACGAATCCCGTGTTTCACTCACAAATAACTTCCAACTTTAGTTACGTGCAGTGGTAAGTTCTTGTCTCTTGGTTCGAATCCCAGCTTGATCTGGGCCTTTCTGTGTGGGGTTTAACATAACAGAGTTCAGACTGGTGAGTCCCATTTGTTATGTATTTAAATCCGATAGTTTTTAACCTTGACCCAAATCCTTCAGGATTACGGTCAGGGTCACAGATCAGGTATCAGTCAAGCTCAAAGATTTTAGGTTCATGCTGAGGATTAACAGGAAATTTGACTTAAATCCTAAGTGTTATTATTTTCATGTCTAAAACTAGTTGACACTAATGCAACACCGATCACTGCTGAATTTGAGCATCATTTATGCATGAAAGCAGCCTAACCTTGCAGCCTGTTCTTGTAGATTAATAATGTATTTTTAACTTCACTGTATATTCATGAGCCACTTTGATATTTCTCCCCAGATAAACAAAACCTTGTCAGTCTCGAGCAGGATTTTATTCTGACAAGCTTGACCTTCTCCCACGTGGCTGATGACTTGAATCATTGTCCAATTAGAGGGGTTTGTTTAAATCATGCAGCAGGGGGAAAGTGGTACTTGCCATCTGTCAGAAGGGGTTATTTCATTGGGGACAGAGGCAGGGTGTCTCTGGCTGGAAGAGTCTGCCGCAGCAAAAGGCACCTCTGCTGCTGCATCCATCATCTGCGCAGTAAGTTATGGATGTGGAATGTGTATGTGAAGTATTGCTGCCATTAGTGTGTCATTGTTCTGCCTCCATGCCGCTGACAGCAGTGGCCGGGAGTTTTCAGGTTGTCTTAAACTTCCTCGTCATTCTTTGAAACATGACATGTCAGGCTGGGGAATTTCTTCAAATTTGGTAAAAACATGCAGTTAGACTCAGGGATTAAATTTTGGTCATCAAAGGCAGAAGTTCAAGTTCCCTGTATCCTCCAAAACAAATGTGTTGCCTTATGAATGTGATAGCTCAGGAACACCTCCAAGGAATCCTTAAAGATTTGGTACAAACATTCATTTGGACTCACAGATTAGAATTTGGTCGTCAAAGGTTGGTCAAGGTTGTCACTTGGACTCAAAGAGAAACTGATTAGATCAGATTAGATGGGTCAAAAGTCACGTTGACTTGAATTCAATATTTCAGGAACTTCTTGAATAAACTTTAAACTTGACTGGTTTACAACCGCGGGACGGTTTTCTGTCATGTTTTAACACAGAACACTTGAGTTAATGAATTGTTTGAATGAATGAATTTGCTTTTCATAATGTTGGGTAGTCACTATGAAAGAAGTTAATCAGGAGTAGATCCATTCAAATTGAAGCGTTCCGATTAAGCTGAAACGCAGTACAAACATTTTCAGTCTAATTTGTGTTAAGACCTGAATCTGACCTTCTTGCTTCAATTCACCAAATAAAACCCAAGAAAAGTGTGAAAAGAGCATGTGAAATCAATTGAGAGAGAACAGTGACCCAAGTGAAAGCAAACTGGGGAGACTTAATTTTTGTTATCTGTTAAATTAAACATTTAAAATATTCAACATTTTGTGAACTCTGGTGTTACCTGAATGAGACAGAAACTTAATTCAGGGACTATAAGAAGTCAAACTCTTTCTAACAGTTATTATCATTAAAGTAGCACTGACTTCTAAATCTTACGAAGTTCATACAATTTGATATGGTATACATAATATATATGGATCACATATATTATATTGATTTAAGTACATTATGGACATTAATAGGAGCCAGGCAGACACAAGGAAAACACAGCTACATTTAATCATCAACTGTGGAATACAATCTAAATGTTTTTGGGTTTTTTCTCATGTTATTTCCAAATTTATCAGTTTTATTATCAGAATTATCCGTCCACCCACTATATAAATAAAGATTATTATTACTTTCTATATCACTTGTTCCTAGTAGTAAAGCTTGAGCCAAACCCAGCTAACATCGGGTCAGAGGTGGGGTACGACTTGGAAAGCACACAGAGACATGTCTGTAGATTGTTGAAAGAAACTGAAGAACCAGGAAAACCCAAAGACATGGGGAGAACATGCAAACTCCACAAAGTCACGATGCAGCCGAGCTGGGATTCAAACTAAGAGCCATTTTCTTCTCATATTGACATTCAATCATCGTCATATTTTGTATTGAATGTTAGCTCAGTATCTGTACATTTTAGGTGGCTTAGGTTTAAAATGACCTCTTTACATTCTGTACACAGCCTGCCTCTGCAGAGCAGTGAGGCATGAGAAAACCTCATCAGATACACAACACATAAAAACCTGTGTGATTCATTCCCAGGTTTAACCTTCCCCTGAAGAGTGAAGAAAGACAAGTACCCGGGGCCTAACAGTCTAATATTAGTCATGTTTGTGGTAATGCGCCTCTTTGGGAAAATCCATTCTGGGCTGATTATCAGTGTGATCCACTCTTCTGCACCTGCGGCAGTGAAAGTGCCATTGCCAGCACATGGCACTGTGTGTGTATGTGCCAACATTAACTCTGTGACCTGGTGCTGGAGTTCATACGTGAGGAAGTTCCTACTGCGCCATAATCTGTGATGAAGCTGTGTTTATATAGCAGCCAGCAGTGTAAAGGTCAGTTCTGGCTGCATGTATCATGGATAACCGTCAGGACACTCAGCAACTGAGCTCTAGATAAGATTATAATTTGTTGTGAAAGTAGAAGTTATGCATCTGGATGAGGAATTTTAGATTTTAAGTCTTCCCATGGTAAACATTTCCTTCCAGTTTTTCCAAGTGTCAATTAATTGTAGTGTTAAATCTTAAATCCAACCAATCTGGGGGACTAAAAAAAACATTTCTTGCACAACCACCACCAGAGGGCAGCATGTTTAACTGTCCCATCCTGTGCATAAAGATGGATGAGGTGACAGTTCCCCAAAAAGTGAAGCCAAAGCATCTCAATCACCACCTGGTGGCTGGCTGCAGTATAGGTCATAAGTATAAGTGTTAATGAATGGGACATGGACCAAACTAAAAAGTCGGAGAAACTATATAAAGTATGTATATATATCTATTTTTCTCAAGGGTAGTTTCTGTATTTTTTTTTTTTTCATACCACCCTGTTTGTCCAAGTGCCCATGTTTCTGATAAGTGTGGTTTTAATTAGATATTTGATGCTATGAAAATAAGAGACTGCCTCACTTTTGGTCGGGCACGTGTAGGAGGCCCTGTGCAAGATGGCAGCACTTGAATATGAGATATTTTGGCATCACTTCTGTGTAGTGGGAGAAAGTGGAGATGCATCGTCCATCTTTTTTATACAGTGTATGAGCCCATCAAATGGAAAAAGCACAAGTGTATGAACTCTGTGAAAAGGACAGAGTGTGTTCGCATTCTGTAACAATTCTCAAAAGCTCATGAACATGATCAGAAACAAAGCAGGAACAGAACAGATTGCAACGTAACAAACAGGGATGAAACAGACAATCTTGCACGGTGAGGGGAACACAGAGACTATACAGGAGGCAGCTAAAGGAAACAACCAAATACACAGGTTAGTAACAAAAGAAGAAAAAAAAGGAACACTGAAAGGACACATTTTAAAGCCATGCACTTCATCCTCATTATAGATTTCATTTTGGAAGTAATCATCTCCTGGTGGTTAATGATGCACGCACAGTAGTATAGTGTGAGTGCAATATAAAATGCATCAGTCGTTTTTCTCCTGTGTTGAGAGAGCTGGAAACTGAAAGCTTGAGGAGACAGACAAAATAGAGTCAAACTAGGGGATGTTGGATTTATATGGTTAGGCATCCCAAAATGCATCACTTCTGATGGCCAGAGATGCTGGACAAAGCAATCAGCAGAAATCTGATCTTTCATTCTGATATAAACACAAAGGAGCTCCATTATTCTTGGCTCTCTACAGCATTTAAAAATCTAAAATGTCCTTTATCCTGGACATCCAGACAGTTTGAAACTTGATACACACTTAAAGTTGTGAGTGAACATTTTGTCATTGTCATATTATTGTTGGGCACCAGTGCTACATAAATAGATGATGACAGCAGGAGACTGGTAAAAAGGAGAAGCTGACAACATTGTGATTGTGATGGATTGCCAAGTGTGCAACCTTGTAGTCGAATATGTGATTCTCATGCCATAGGCAACATAAATTAATGGAAACAATATGCTCTCTGGAATATGAAAGACACAGCAGGCTTTGCTTTGGAACATTTTATAAAATAAGAATTTCAATGTTTATTAAAACAGGAAGGACAAATCCCACAGGAACACTGATGTGAGCCTTAATAGTCCGATCTGGTTTAGAAAATAATAACTTTGCTTCTGAAAAGCATTATAAATGTTCACATTATACAGATGGAACGTAGTGGAAATGACTTTGGATGGCTGTCATCAGAGTGCAAATTATAAGCGCCATATACTCTGTGATGTGGCGAACTTAACAATCTGTGACAAGTATGAAGGTCCTGCAATTTGTTCCTCTCCCTAATAGAAAAGAGCTGAATATGTGCGTCACACATTCAGACGTACCAGTTTATTATCCACGAGTAAAAGATGGGAAGTGATGCTTCTCCACGTTGGTAAGAAATGACAAATTCAGACATTGTGTGACAATCTTGAACCAAGCGTTGCAGCCCCCCCACCAACAAAAGCCTGGTACACAGAGGCAGCTGTTGGGGAAACTAACAAAACACTTGCACTGCAACAAAACAGGCAAGGGTGGTAAATAACAATGGGCAAAGAACTAACTCTTAGGATCAAACAAAACCAACAACACAAAACCAAAAACACAAACTCAGAGAACCAACTGAAGGTGTTGACTCTCTGACAACAAACAACCAACAGAACAAGGACGTCAAACCTCCTTATAAACCCTCCCAGCCTCCGCTCAGTGCCACCAGCTGAGGGAGGTGCCAGCTGCTTCCCATTGCTCCTGATGAGCTGTGGAACCTGTGACCTGGATTCTGATCTCCATGTTATCTCTATGGCCCTTAACAGACAACAGATACTGCATCACAGATTTGATGGCATGTCACACAACAAAAGTAAATGTCTCAAGATGCTTGAACAGACCCCACAGCTATATAATGTCCAAAACATCAACTTAAATAACCAGTATTCACACTTTTTCATCATTTTTATTCTTAAAGACAAAATCACTGCAGTACAAAGTGAATATAATTTTCACACACAAAAAAAACCTTAATGACCACATGTGACACTGACCTAATAATTGTCCTTTCCTTTGACATGCTTGATTTCAAGTGGTAGTCCTTGCAGGGCTCAACTCCAGCGGAGCAGCCTACGGTTTGCAAAAGCTGATCGCTGCAGGAACAACAGAGGATTGTGGTCAGTGTAAACGACCACAGGATCGGAGGTCGAGACAGAGATTTCAAATGTTCTAAAGCTAGAACCAAAGCTAGAGTTCTCCTACTTAGAGTAGCGCACCTGATGAAGAAAAATGAACATCTGAACATACATCAGTGTGATAACAACAGCTTAAAATGACAGAAAACATCTATGAAAAAAAATGAATGATGTGTATTTTAAGTTTTTAGTTTGGTCCATGTCCCAGCCACTAACATGGAGGTTGTGGAGTTAATTACAGATAACTTAACCAGCCACCCGAGGGTGATTAAAACCCTTTGGTTTTTGGGGAGCCCTCATGTTGTCTATCTTTTATGGTCTATGGTTGAAATTGGCTGAGTTTATAAAAAAAGTGAAGCCAATTCGGAAGTGCCTGAAACTTGTAATCTTTAGAATGTCCAGCAGAGGGCGACTCCAGGGGTTGAAAAAGGAAGTCCTCTTTAACACAGTATGATGTTGATTTTGCACATTACCATCATACCATTAGTAAAACAGATGATAAAGTACTGTATGCAGTGGGGCATGGATACCACAACTATCATGCTGATGGGAGCAGGTCTCGTGTACGTTGGCGTGCAGTGTCCTCAAGGTCTCAGTCAGGCTCCACCCCCCCACAGCTCCTAATGTGGTTACTTCTAATTTCCAAAAACAAGATGGCGCTGGACAAAATGCCAAACTTGAGGCTTCAAAACAAGAGCTCACAAACGAATGGCTGACTTCACAATGGGTTGCAACAGGAGCAAACACCAACGTCCAAACATGTCAAGATCATATGATGTAAATGTTGCACAAATCACACACACACACACGTATGCACACACAATCAGATTAAATATTGAAGCCTGCTGTAGTTCTGAAAAGACAATGATGAGTTCCATACATACACCTAGGACCTCGCTCCTGA
The DNA here is from genome assembly GCF_024713975.1 of Paralichthys olivaceus. Taxonomy (NCBI): domain Eukaryota; kingdom Metazoa; phylum Chordata; class Actinopteri; order Pleuronectiformes; family Paralichthyidae; genus Paralichthys; species Paralichthys olivaceus. Next base: position 13,197,569 of record NC_091104.1, on the reverse strand, counting down.
ATGAGCAATGATTGAGTCATCTGCATGTGACGAAACATGTGATTGAAACAGCTTTAAGATCAGTAAATAAATGAGCTATTAGAGATGTCACATGTAATGAAAGGCTCTTATCACTTTGAGGGGTTTTACTCAGTGTTCTCTGAAGTTGAGAGATGGAAGTCTAGAGAGGAATCACTCATGTCTTCCACGTAAGAGGTGCCAGCGTATGGGCCCAGGAGGGAAGGAGCGGAAGAGGAGTTAAAAGGCTGCGTTCCCATGCTGGCAGGAGGAGGATGGAACCGTGACTCCTGGTACCCAGCGAAATGGAGCCTGTTTATCATGTTCCCGATGGGCAGACTTCATTTTATCTGCTAGAAACGGAGCAGAGCAGCAGGAAAGGCAGGGATAGAGGACCGGTGGGGGGAGACATGGGTAGACATAGAAATTAAAGAGGGAAAATGGAGAACGGGTGAGGGGAAGACACAGGGGAGGAAGAGAGGGAAAGAGTAAGGCACGATGAAGGGAAGGCAGGGGCAGACAGCGGAGGGAGGAGAAGATGGGAAAAGTAGTAGGATGAACGTGTAGAAAGATCGTGTGAAGGGGTACAAAGAGGGGGTGGGGGGAGTGAGAGGCAGAGAGGGAGGTCAGGTCAATTGACATCAGGGATGCATTTCTGTCCCGGCATATTAATCCGCACCTGCTTACAGCCAACGGCAGTTTAACAGAGGCAGCGCAGGAACCATGACTCAATCCACTGCAGAATTAAAAGCTGTCAAAACGGCCTCAGCCAAACCACCTGTGATCGAGATGTGTACAGCATGAATCACATCCACAGCCCGATGTGATGCACCCATTTCATCACTGTTGGTTTGTGTATCAGGATCACACAAAAACTACTGAAATGATTTTAAAACCCATTCACTTTTGGTGTGACGACTCATGGACACTATGGGGCCGCATCCCTCGGAGGACCCTGTCTATGCAGCTGATGTCGGGTGCATCATCGGCCAGGAAGACAGCGTCAGCCGAACCGTCAGGAAACGATCTGTTCTTTTTAGCAACAGAGCTATGAATAAGCTCTTTGGTTTATTTAAATGTTGAAAAAAATGTTTTTCTTTTAAACACATGTACCATTAGCTGTTCCATTTTCTGACATTCTGACGTTCTTTTCCTGCCGTAATTATCTCTTTGAAAAACAATTCATCACAGAAGCGCAATGACTCATGGGATATGTTGGTCCGGGAAGGATCCACCTAGTAGAGCTTGATCTGTGTGCTAGATCTCGTGTGCATTTTGTGTGTGTTAACTTTGAGATTAAATGGATCAGACATTTTTAATCCCGTACTTCACACACTGAGCTCCTGCTACGTCCGCAGATGCTCAGTGTTTCTCCCTGCATTTGAATTCTACACAGTGAAGCGGCCACGTTGGTTTTCTGGAGTAAGAAAGTACAAGCACCTGTCAGGACGCAAATATAAAAGTGCCCTGAATCTTAACCTTCCACTGAGCATGTACACAACCCCACAGAATACTGATTATCCACAAAAACACTCAAGACACAAAAAGAGACTAATAAAAATGAAGTTTGAACTCATTTGAACAATAGATCTTGTGTCCATGCTTTAGTGTCAAAGCTGTTTCTTTAAATGTGACATCTGGATCAGCCTTTCAGATCTTACAGGGACCTACATATTCTCGTCAGACTCTTGAGGACCATGTGACTATGAGCAGAAGTGGTGGTGCAGCTTCAGAGTCCTGCAGCAAGTCTTTACTCCAGCTCAATTACTGCAGGTCACTGTCACATGTTTGAAGAAAAGACCCTAGGCCAAACAATCCCCTTTAAATTAAATCAAGCTGCACTGAATTTCACACACTCATAGATATCTGCCCTATAAATGTGCCTGATTATTTTTTTTAATCAACATCCACTAAGGATTCCCAATGAAAATCCTCCTCTCAAAATGAAATTACAGAAAGTGGTAAAAGAATCTCTTTGTCCAGATCCACACCAATATTTATTTCTCGGCCCGTGATCCATCTCTCCACCAAGACACGTAGAAATCCAGAATGAAGATATGACCTCTTCGGTGGAGGTAATGTAACAATGTAAGGTGTGTAATTGTGTTTGCTCATAGCAGTGGAGGGGGGAGGGAGTGGAGTCACCACTGCTCGATTTAATGTTGCTGTGAGTCCATGCAGCTGCACTTTGCTTCAATGGATGCAAGGTTTTACATATGATCTCACACTGGCAGAAATAATTCACCTCATTTAACGATTTCCAAAGTGTTATTTCAGGCTTTATGGCGTTGCTGGAGGAAACCAGCTACACTTACTTGACATCATTTGATTCAGGGCAAAAGAGATCGGTCAGGAAAGTGTCAAAATCATGATTTCATACTGAGTTTAACATACAGGCTTTGCTACTATTTTATACTACAGTATTTAGAAGTGACTTTTAATGCAAAACATCAGTCAGCTCCAATATAACATTAATTTTCTGAATTGAGGAGTCAAATTATTCCAGGGTCAAACTATTTTAAAGATGTGACAAACATGTAAATATAGAATCATTCATTAAACGGCATCAACCAAACCAATCAAGCTGTGGCACATTTCTTAATCTAATATATGGATGATTGATTGGTTTCAAAAACATTCATACACACAAGAGCAGAGGTCCACAACCGTCATTTAAAGGAAACCAGGAGATTGTTATTTGAGGTTGTTATCAGCTCCATTTTGTTTTTGGCAAATGAGTCTTATTATAGAAATTAAAAATATCAAACCTGTGTTAAACTGTCTGGTGTGAGCAGGAAGCTGGGTTCAAAGCCAGACAGGAGGCTGCGATGGAGTGAGGCTAAAGTTGTTTATCAGAGTGACAAGAACCTCGGGGGTTTGTAGACGAGGGAGAGGAGAAAAAAAAGGCTGAATTAGGTTGTGTCAGGAAAATTTCATGCTAATAGCTTCAGTGACATTTTGTGGTGTTATTGCTTGTGAAAATGGGAAATTACAAACATGCTAGTCAAGTTTCCATCCCAATGCACCGTCTCATGCTTAATATCAAAAGGTTAATAAACAATATGTAAATGATCCCCGAGGTGAGGGAGAACCCTCATTTGTATTCTCAAAAGACTCTCAATGAAACAGAAACCAGTTTTTATTTCTTATATTGTTTTATTATAGAACAAAATATAATTCTGAAGTAATATATTAGGAATTATAAGAAAGAAATACATACATGTAGGTAGCTGCGTGTAAAATCCTGTCACCAGAAAGTTTAATTTCATACCAAACTAATGTGTTACTAAATCCAAATATATTCAATGTATCTTTGTGGAGGAAGAAGAGGAGAGAAGTGCACAGATAAATAAAATAACCTCTGCTGCCATATTCCCTGTTGCAGCAGCCTGTGCACTTCGCCTTCTAACGAGGACCCACAGAAGTTTGGTGTGTTTGACCTCTGAGAAGCTGCATCTCATGTTCAGCACAAATGTCAGACGAGACACCAGCTTCTCTGCCAGATCCATTTTTACACAAAAGTTTAGTTTATTCTCTGGAAACTTCTGTTTTTTACAGACCCCTCAAAGTCCCAGAGAGCAAAGGAAACCTTTAACGTTGCTGGTCGCAGCAGGGTTTAGTGAATAAAGCTCGGTAAACAGCTGATGTGCTGCAGAAGTCACTCACATTAGACCAAATACCGGGTTACATTGTTGCTTCAAGGATTTTATTTGTCCCAAACAGAGGAATTAAGTATTTTTCAATCTGCTGTATTGTAACAGCAACAGCCAGTTAATTTGTTTCAGTGTCAGTCCCTATGCAGCTTTAGCAGAAACCCAAACTCTGCATGATTATTGTGTTTACGACTGATGAGACTCAGAGAGGAGCATTTTTCAATATTTATATAAAGCAGGAGTTAATTTGGAAAGTTTTGGGAGGATTTTTTTTTTATTGTCAACACCACCTTATTTTATTCCTCCTTTATCCCTGTTTTATTTATCATAATTCATTGTATCACTTCTTACTTTTGCTTTTACCTGCTGGTCTACGGTCAATAACTCTTTTATCCCAGCTGCCCTTGGCCATTTCATTCATTTTAAATAATGATAATGATTTTTGATACTTTCTTTTCATTGGCCTTTGAATTAACTTGTGTATTTAATGCGTAATGTGGTGGCAGTGGAATTGAATTATTTTCAGACTAGCCAACAGAATCGAGTCAAGCGTCCCTCTCTCGTTTTTCCATCACCTGTGTCTACTTCCATCAGTTTTGTGGGTTATTGGACAAGACTCTGTGAGCGGCTCTGCGGTTTTCTTGAATGATGCATCAACTTTCCTGAGACTGGGTTCCTGTTGTCTTATGTTTCTTTATGCTAAGCTAAGCTAACCTCCTCCAAGCACAGACATAAAACTGCCCTCAACCTTTTTCCTCTAACTCTGAAAGAAAGTCGGTTAAACACATTTTCCAAAAGGAATGTATACATGCATTTTTCTTATCTGTCACTGGACTGTGCATATATAGGTCTATTTTACTGTCCTTTATAATTGGCTCTCCATGTCTATGGATATATGCAATAAAAAAAATTGCTAAATAAAGTCTAATAAAGAGCATGTGACTCTTAAACATGTACAACATGTATGAGGTTGCACACAGCAGCTTTTCATGAAATACTGTGAGAGACTCAGTCGACTGGTTTTACTGTTCAGGTGATCATTGGCCTCAGGCCTCAGAGGACGGTTTAATAAGAGCTGTAGGTTTTAACATGACCAATGAGCAGTTAAAAAAAGGACACCCATCTCTCTCATGGTGGTAATTGAGTGCCTATTATCAGAGATGCGTACACAGTGTGGATGGATGGATCATAACCTCAACAGGACGCACACCTCCTCCTCCACTGCTACATCACTGCCTGATGTGATGGCGTGTTGCTTGTTACTCCAGAGTGGATGTTAAGTGTGATGGATTCACCGAGCTCCAGCGCTGATGGTTCCATAAACGCAGCCAGCCGATTGGATCAACAGATTGTTTTACTCGGTGGTCAAACCCAGCGTGACTTCTAATTTCAGAGGAAGCCCAGTTTATGGGCGGCAGAGAAGCTGCTGTGTTATCAGACGTACAGTAGGGGAGTTGGAGGAGAAGCTAATGCAAAGTGCTTTGAGCCCTTAAACTAACCCACTTTGTTAAAAGGCAGAGAAAATGCTTATGGCAGTGGATCTGCTGCGAAGTACTGAGAGAACATGCATGACTGATGACTGCAATTCATCACACACACACACACACACACACACACACACACACACACACACACACACACACATGGAGCTGTGGTGTGTTAGGTATTTGTTGACATACATAAGGCTCCACTTCCGACACAACTGTCCAGTTTTCCCCCCACATCAGCAGATGTTGATGAAAGTAGAAAAAAAAATTCAGCTCTGCAAAATACCTTTTTACCACAACCAAGGATGTTGTGTTTTTTTGCTTGTTTTGTTGGTTGGTTTGTTTATTTGTAAGCAAGATTACAGAAAAACTACAAGATGGATTTCCACAAAATCTGATAAAAGGATGTGATACGGGTCAGGAAACAACCCATTCAATTTTCATGCGGACCCAAGAGGTTTTTTTTTACTAGAAGGGGCCATTTTCATTGATTTCTCCTTGATGACATTAATGGATCTTGATGAAAAAAATGCTGATTGTGTGCAATTTGGTGCAGATCAAAATAAAAGTCCAGATCCAAATGTGGTTTCATGAGGGACTGTGAGGCCTTGGCAGAGCTAAGATTGACTAGTTCATTGGTTGGTTGGTGGATGTGTTTGTCAGCAGAATTAAACAAAAACTACTCAACAGATATTCATCCAACTTGGTGGAAGGATGGGAAATGAGCCAGGTCAGAACACGTTAAATGTTGGTGCAGATCCAAAGGGGCAGATCATGGATTTCATGTTATTTTCAGCTGTTATTTTTCAGATGGTAACAACTAGAATCTTACCTGCAATGTGGAGTTGAGTAAACGTAACGTGGCCTTAGCTGGACGGCTTGTTTGAATTTAAGTGGACTGTTGGCAGAGGTATGCACTCAACTGAGTGGCCATTATGGGGTTAACTATGCAGAGCTGTGCCTGAAGGAGCTAACGTTGTAATTTAATGGTCTTTATTTGAAAAGCACACATCAGTCCATCCATTATCTATAACACTTATCCTCTGAGGGTCGCACAGGGGGTGGAGCCAATCACTGCTGACATTGAGCGAGAGGCGGGGCACAGTCAGGTCACCAGTCCGTCACAGGATTGACACATAAAGACAAACATCCAGTCACACCCACATTAAAAAGCAGATTTTTACTCATCATTACTTTTCTAGTCTTTAATGCCAACCAGGTCCATGGTGGTGGCCACTGGCGTCAGAATCAGGATTGGTGAAAACTAATATCAGAACCCATGTCTAATTGTTATTCAACCTCAATCTCCTTACCCGCCCCCCCCATATCGCTTGATAGATTACTAACTGACTCGTTTTCCTTCCTTGACAAGGTCAATGGCTTTCGCATGGGTGAGGTAATTTATAAATAGCAGGACAATCTCCGTGTGTGTCCACTTCTTAAGCAACGAATGCCGCGAACGTCTTTAACCAGAAAGGGTGAAACAATAAAGGAGCTTAAGAAAGGCTGCGTTCAGCGAGATAATATTTTATAGGTTCATTATCCATGTGTTCAGCCTCAGTAGCTATAACATCAGTAACGTCCTTCACTGCTGAATGCACCTGTGGCAGAGCAATAATGCAGCACTCTCTGCTTATAGAAGGAAAAAAAGGTGGTTGTATAATTATTGTATTTGTTTGAATGCTGCAATCATCCTACGTCAACAACGGGATGATGTGTGTTTTCCTTCAGCCTTCTTTACCTACATGAGCCGTGCAATACTAATTTGTTAAACATCAAAAATCTTCCTGCATGATATCTATATTTAGATCTATATATCTATAGATCAGCTCTGCTCCACATCATCCTCTCCCTGTGTTCACAGGGGCTTCTTCATATGTACAGTAGGCTACACTCTCCTGTGTGGGTTTAATGAGGTGGAAAAATATTCAAACTCACACATTTTTAAAAGGGAACATGAATTTTACACATCAAAGTCTGTCTAGGTCTTGGGGAGTGCTACTGCATGCATGAAAAGCATCTCGAAATTATGATAAATGACGTCAGGAGCATTTTCATACCTGAAAGTTTGGACCAAGGTTATTGTCTTTGTTACATGTTTACATTTGATCTGGATAGTTTGGGTTTTACATTTACCTACGTTCGTCCTGTCATCATCACCAACGTGGACTGCGTCTATTCTTGACATTGATTGGTTTGTAGACGGGCATGACTCTGATGTCGGCATGTTGTCAGTTCGGTTATGGAATGAAAGGACGTATGATTTGGTCGCGTTTGAAGGAGCCTTCAAAAAGCATCAGCCCAGTAGCATCGCTGTGATGTAATCAGGCTGGTGTGGATGTTGTGTGTGTCAGGGAGGAACCCACTGAATTTTGGTGTAGATCCAGATCCACACCAAGACGGATCAACATTGCAAGATGAGACTGTGTTTTAAAATTTTCAAAGTTTTAATTAAAATTTTTAAAAAATCAGACATATTTAGGGAACTCATCTATGAGTGTACGTAATTTGCTGCAGCTTGATGGGACTGTTGGGCCTTGGTGGAGGTTTCTGCTGTGAGAGCCATTCTAGCTTGAAGGGTTTTCTATATTTACATTGTTTAATGTTTTATCCTATTAAGTGGTAAATCGAGATTTGTCTCTAAATGAGTCTTTACAAAGACTTTGTAAACACTAGACTTTATACACTTATCTTCAAGTCGTACATCCTATGGTTTATGTCCCTTACTCTGTAGGGACGATGTAAAGTGATAGAAACACCACAATAATGTCAAGATGTCAACTTAAAGTAGTATGGTCTTTTTATGTCCATAATATATGTCATAGAATGCACATGCTGTCATGTTCATCTTTCAACATTCTAGAAATGCCTGGAAAACGCTGTGCTTTGAACAGCTGCCTGCTCAGGTGCACTCATCTTTCATGCATGATGAGCCGTATGAAAATTCATAAATGGAGAGCCAAAGGGTGTGCCTGTTTGCATGTGCATGGACAATATTGTGCTGTGAAGTACACACCACAAAGCATCACCCACTGTCGCTCGCATGACATATTGAACCGTGACGGCTGCTGACTACTCGGTTCGTGTCCTCCTCCACCTGCAGGGAGGCAGCAGAGACGATGGAGAGATCGAATCTTAATGAGACTCTCAGTCTCCACCGAACCTCATCCTGTCTCCTCAGAAAATACAGTCAGGAGGAGCTGATGTGAAATAGATGGAAGCCCATTTCTGCCAGTGAAAGAAATTATGAGATCAAAAATATGAGATAGTTAAAAATACGAGATAGTTAAAAATATAAAATAGTCCAAATTATATGAGATTGCTAAAATATGAAATAAAAAGTCATATAATGAGATAGTTAGTTGTGATTATGAAAGAGCAAAACAATTATTAGATAGAAAGTCACAATTATGAGAGACTAAGTCATTATTTTGAAATATTAAGTCATAACTTTGAGATACTCAGGCTTTGCTTGAGTTAGTACGTCATTATTTGGAGATATTACATTGTTACTTTGAGTTACTCACTCATTATTTTCAGATACTAAATCATTACTCTGAGATAAAAGTCATTATTATAAGTTTGAACATCATTGTTTTGAGAATGTTTCTCATTATAATGACTTCCATGAGATTTTTCTTTCTATTTAACAAAGTGGCAGAACTGATCTTCCATATAAAGCTTCTGAATGTGATCTGTATTGTTTAATGCTGCACCACGTCTGCCAGAGCCTCGAGAGATGGTCGGATTTAATTTTCACATCATCTTGATCTTCTGCAAATCATCCGTCGGATTATCTCTGCTGCATTCAAGAACAACTCACTGCTGACTTTAGAAGAACGTTCTCACTCAAAAATCAAATGTGCCCAAAAGATTCTCGAAAGCCTTTTTTTATTGCACAGCATCTGTGGATGTGAACAGATGAATCCCTCAAACAATGTTTACTTTGATTTCACATGATGCTGATGAACAACCAGCGTCACTTCAGTCGCTCTGCAGACCAGACCCCATCATTCAAAGCAGCAAATTAGCCTCTGTCGCCATGAGGTGGCAAACCACATGTGAACATAACTTACTCTAGATACACATTTGATGTCAGAGCAAACAGAGTCACACACACACACACACACACACACACACACACACACACACGCACACAAGGTGATGTTTGTTCAGTAAAATTGAACTTATCATCAGCTCTGCTGGGTAAATACAGTTTCTTTGTTTGACACAAGGTATTGTATGAATCTCTTCTTAGCGCCTGGTACAACAAGCCGACTTCAGGCTATTTTTTCAGCTGCATGAATGTCCCTCTCTAAATAAATAAGATAACCACAGGGCAACAGCGAGCAGGGCCTCGCCATACACCTACTGCACGTTATCATGTCACAGAACACATGGAGGGAAAACTCACTGTTTTTGAGTTTTTCAAAAATATAAAACTACCACATATGAGCACAATAAAAATGGATTCTGTGTCATTTAGCCGTATTTTCATAGATTTTTCTGACTTATAAAAAGAAAGTGTATGGTCTCTGCTGCTCGCTCACACTCGTGGGAATAACATGCACTGCAGCACCTTTCGAATATGAATCCATACAGAATGGACACCAATAAAAAGCAGCTTTTATTCCACCACTTATTTTTCTACTATTTCCACCCACAATTCCCCCAAAGTGTCCATCCTTTCAAGTCTGTTTTGTGCTTCACAGTCATTTTCATGAATCATTTCTCAAATAACACTTTGGCCCATCGGAGGCCACCACAGCTGGAGAGAATATTTCTTCATGTTTTCAAGTCTTGCTAGAATAAATACACGGATTTAATGAAATGATTTCACTGCACATTTTCTGTCTTTGTTTTATGAACCTGACTTTTAAAATCCCCTCACAGGTGCCTGTGAATTGGTGGTTGTTCCATCGCTTGCTCAGTTTTTGATAACAGTCTCAAAAATGTTGTTTTCTCACAGCTCCATGTTTTTATGCATGATATCCTAAAGCAAATGCATCAGCAGCTTTGATTGGGAACTGAGGCAGCGTCTGTTTTCACCACCTGCAGCACCTGAAGCGCACAAGTTTTTGGAAAGCTTTCTTAAAGTCCTCGTTGGACATGGTGTAAATGATGGGGTTGATGAGGGAGTTCAGGTATCCCAGCCAGGTGAAAAAGTCGAATAACTCGGGGTTCAGACACGTGTCGCATGTGGCCACCACCAGCGTGTAAATGAAGAAGGGCAGCCAGCAGACGATGTACGCGCCGAGGATTATCCCCAAAGTTTTTGTGGCTTTTCTCTCTCTGGCTGCAGAAATCCGCTTCTTCTCCAGCAGCGCGTCAGACACCGTCACTTTCACCTGGTTGTCGCCGGCCGAGGAGCCGGTGTCGCCGAGCGCAGCGTCTTGTCTCCCGTACTGCAGCGAGGTCGTGGATGTCACGGAGCCGGGGGAGTTGTTGACCAGGTGCGCGGAGGTGAGTCTCTTCCCCACCTTCTTGGGGGACTGCTTCAGGATGCGCTTCCGTGCCTCCACGTAAATCCGCCCGTAGAGGACGATGAGCAGCAAGGTGGGGATGTAAAAAGCCCCGAAGGTGGAGTAGATGGTGTAGAAAATATGATCCGTGTTGACGCCGCAGCTCGTCAGCTCCTCCGCCTTCACCTGCCTCCAGAAGAGCGGCGGCAGGGAGATGGAGATGGCGATGACCCAGGCTGTGGCCACCATCCCGGCCGCGCGTCCCGGAGTGCGCTTTTTGGAGTACTCCACCGCGTCCGTGATGGCCCAGTACCTATCCAGGGCGATTACGCACAGGTGGAGGATGGAGGCGGTGCAGCACGTTATGTCCGAGGAGAGCCAGATGTCGCACACGACTTGCCCCAGCGTCCAGGTGTGGATGACGGTGTACAGGACGCAGATGGGCATCACCAGGATGGACACGAGCAGGTCGGTGACGGCCAGAGAGGCGATGAGGAAGTTGGCAGGAGTTTGCAGCTTCTTCGACTGCGAGATCGTTGCAATGACGAACGCGTTGGATAAAGTGGTGGCCAGTGTGATGACGGACAGAACCACCGCCAGGCTGATCTGAAAGGCCAGACTCTCTGCGCTCTCATCCACGGCGGCGGATGAAGCTGTGATGAAACTGTCGTTAGTGGTGTTCCCCGACTCAGTCGTCACGATGTGACCGGATCGCTCCATGACTTTTACTCACTTCTTGTCATCTTTGAGATGTCTGACATCTAAGGCGCCCTTTCTCCTGGTCAGCGTCTCCTCATCCGTACAATCCGGTCACACCAAACGGCACAACGAGTCTGGAACATGAGAATGGAATCATTTCTTCCACATTTTCTTCCGATGGGCTACATCAGGTTTTAATATGGAGCTGCAGACACGTGGAAGCCAATATCCATTCCCAACAGCAATTCAAACTTTTCCGTTTTTTAGCCATAAAAGAAAACTTCACACTAGATGAGCGAGGTTGGTGCGTAAAAGACGAGTGCTGCGTCCTGATGTGCCAACATCTGGGAAGATGTCACATATAATCCGCATGTGGGGCTCAAGTTGTGCAGAGCTGTGTCTCTCCAGTCTCCCCTGTGGCTGAATGGGGAACCAGCCCAAAGTCTCGGTTTTATACAGACTCTGACATCAAACAAGCACCAGTAATCACAGCCTTGTTTTTTCCTCTCTCTCTCTGTCTATCTGCTGGGTCATAGTGCCCAGTGTGTCTCATTTGTCACACGTTAACTCATCTATAGGTTAAAATAAACTGCCTTCTATTACCACACTGGTCTCACCACTTTCTATAAGTCACCATTTATATAGGACGAGTGTTGTGTAACTTAAGACTGATGCTTTACATGTCCTTCATGAACCTTCAGGGAGATGAACCCTTGGTCCCCATCTGTTGAGTCTTTATTTGATGTCATTAAGTCTTTTATGTTAATAACGTCATATAGTAGCTCACTCTTTAGATAATAGATCAACTGAAGTCATTTGCAACTGGAACGGCTCTCAGTCGAACGCACACCTCCACCAAGGCCGAATAATCATACACATGCATGTCTGTAGTTCTCAAAACATAAATATATGTATAAAACCTTGTACAAACAGTTATTGATCACAAATAATTCTTCTATTTAACTGGTCGGACACAATCACTTTTCTTATATTGTTAGATAAGGATGTGTTACACCTAAACATCATAGACATCATGGAACAGTAATGTCTCTTTCGATATTTCATTGATGGAAGGTATCGGGATGAGGGACTGTCATCACTTCTGATGTGTGAAAACCTCTGTCTGATATTGACATGGGGTCAGTGACCGTTACACATGAACCTGTGAACCACTCGTCCTCATCCAGTGCATCGTTTAATGTAACTCACTGACCAATCACCTGCTCAAGAGCCTGGTGAATGCTGTGAATTTGTAGTCCTGTAAGTTATGCAATTGGTCTGTGAATACTCACAGACACACACACACACACACATAATGTCATAAATCGATGTGTCACTTATATCGTGTCCAGTATTGTTCAGAATCACATTTAGCTGTCTAAAGCTAAATCCATACTTCACTTTGTTTGAAAACACATGAAGGCAACCTCTGGCTTTAACCTCGACCGGTGTCGAGCGCTATTACAAGTCTTACTGACCGTGTTGTCTTTGTTAAAAGCTGTTCTTTCTAAAATCCTACATCTGTTTACATGTGTAGGAGACAAGCTTTTATTCCAGCAATTCCTGTTTTCACCAGCACGTGCATTTTGAGGCTTGTTAGTACGGACAGGGATTAAAACTGAAACAGAAACAAAACGCTCTTGTAGACGGAAATAGATGTAGTTTGAAAATGATGTTTTCAAACTATCACATGTGGATGAAGCCTCAGGCTCTGCTGGAATTCGTAGTTTTAGAAGTTTAGAAAACATATCATTTCTATGGGTGTTGTCATCTCAGTTGTAAAATCCTATGCAAGTTTCCTTATGTCGTAAAGTTTATAATTCAGCCACAGGAGTCAGCACATTCATACAGTCTTAGCAATAAGCACAAAATGAGTGACCGCAATTTACTACAGCAAAGCTGGGGGAACATATTACATGCACTTAAGATATTTATTGATTCACATCACTAAGATTATGTTTTATCGTTCTGACCTGTATGGATGTTTCTGCATTTTCAGCAGAATAGAGTTGAAACAAGTCAGCGCCCTGGGCAGCTCTGGTGGGAAACACTGAATCTTTAGTTCCCAGCCTTAAAAGCTGTCACATTTAAATGCTGCGTTTTAAACTAAAGTTAAACTAACTTTTGTAATAAAACAAACTTCAGACAAGCTCATAAAACATAGAACATTTGTGTCAAACACTTCAGTGCCATTTAGAGCTTGATGCAGCATGAAGGTATCTCACAGAGGTGCAAATTAATGATGCATTCATCTGATCTCACTGGACGTTTGACAAATAATCTACAGCCGTGTGCAGGGCGCAGTGTTTCCACAGAGGGGACATGTAGTGAACGCCACCTCTGGGAAGCAAGGTCATTTTTTCATGAATGCAGATGATTATTCAGATAAATTTTGAGATGAAGTGATAAGAAGTCAAAGGTCAAATGTCAAAGGTCACTGTCACATGTGTCCGGATTAGCGGCAGGGACGGAACCTGCGCTGGTTGGTGGAGGAAAAACCACCACATCGCAATTATTCTAGTTCTTACATAAAATCTTCAATTTGTACCGACTAACATTTTCATTAACAAATTACAATAGAGACTTAAAGGGTTCCAATGTATTTCACACCTTAATCTGCTTCTCCAGGGAGATTGAACATCCCAGGTAATAGCAAAGAAATGAATTCTTTCTGGGCAGACAACATTTGTCACAGAGAGGGTTTTACAATTACAGTGCAAAACGTTGTTATACGGAATGTTTTTCACCCACTGGACCCCCACGTTTGTTCATACACACTGCTGGTAGAGTCACTCTATCACCTCACCCGTCAGTGCTGTTTTACCCTTAAATTCCCCCTGCAGGCTGTGACAAACAGCACCGTCCATCTGTATCCAGGCTCAGCAGAGAGGATCGTCAGGTGAAGCAGACCCTCATCTGGGTTCATGGTCGTACCCCTTGACTGACTGTGACTGTCTGGCACAGCTAATGCACAGGCCCCTGGACACAACACAGCCACCATTACCACTGTTTACACACAAAAACATGCTCTTCTCTATTTTCAGACCCTCTTTTTATCTCAGTCAGAAAACCTGCAGAAACACACAACAGCAGGCCGAGGAGCTGCACTGGTTCTGCTCTAAACCCAGGTTTTATGAGGTGCAGTGGGTCGGAGCTGCAAAGTCAGACTTTAGGGGGAAAACAGGGAAACTTGCACACTTTAAAAAGTTGTACATGTACTAAGAAATTGGACGAAACAGATGTAAACAATGTTACTTGAGTATGAAAGTGATGTTTTCGTTTCTTTCAGAGTTTTCTGTGTGAGTGACCCAGTTCATCATCATCATCAGCAGCAGCTCTGCGGACGAGCTACATCCAGTCTCACACTGGCCTGGAACGCTAGATAATAAAGTATCCAGCAGGCCGCGATGTCAATACATCTTGAGTGTTATTGAAAAAACACTCAAGAATACTTGGGAAGAATACTGGAAAATCTCCAGAAAATTGTCATATTTCAATTAGATTTTTCATAATATTCCCAGAAAAATACCAGAAAATACTAAAAAAGTATCAGTATTTGTTTCCGTTTTATACACACACACGCACACACAGATAACTTAGCAGTTGCATAAGCAGAAGAAAAATCAATGTCATCTGGCACATTATTGTTACAAAGTGTTTATCGTCATCAGCTCGTTTGGTAAATGGATCTGGTTTTCCCCAGGAAGGAGACAAGAGACTTGTTGGCATTGACTGTAATGGACTGGACATCTGCAGTACAAGACGTCTGAGAACTGTGCAGTACACTGTGTTCCAAGCTGAAATATTTTTGCCAGACTTTTCTAAAACAAATAAATCAATATCAAATATGTAATAGAATCAACCTGAACAAACATTTTTTGGACAGTTTGGGGCGGCGTAACAAGTTGTAAAATAACGATGACAAATTGAGTTATTATGCTCGTCTCCTTCTATCCTTGATAACTGACAGCTGCAGCAACTGAGACCAAATAGGGCAAAAGCAAATCAGGGCAGATCCCTCGTTGTTATGAGATTCAAACCCACACCCCCCCCCCCCCCCCAACCATCCACCCTCTCTGCCTACCTCAAACCATCACTGTAGGGAACGGCCTCCTCTTACCCAGTAGTTAATGAAATGAAACACAGAATGACCAGGCGGAGCAGCTGGGTCAGCCATGTTTGGAATCTGGATCATATGTGTACCTATGTAGCTGTAGCTGATCCAGACTCTGCAGCATCGTGTTTGTATTTTGATCTGCATCATTCTCATCATGGTTAAACACACTAGCATAATGTCAAACATACAATGTACATCTGTTAGTTTTAATTCATTTCCAAATCAATAAAAAGTTAGATATGTCTCATTTCAATTACAGAACAGTGCAGCTATTACCAACAATTTCTCACTGTCAGATGAATAATGAATATTTAGTTAAACGGCCTGAAAGAGTATTTTTAATATGAATGATTTCCATACTTTTAGTTGTCCTGAGTGGGATCAACAAGAAGGTCCCTGGTTTCAACCAGGGTCTCTATTTGTTGTTTTTCTCCCGGTGCTATAGAAGACATTCAGATTGGGATCAGGTCGATCGACCTCTGCACCCCAACAACTGTGATTTTCTAAAGCAATAGAAGGAATGGATGGATGTACGTGGTGCTATAAATACTTAAGTACTCTTACGTGAGTGAAATGTTAGGGAAGAACTTTTTCTTTACAGCGTAGCACACAATGCTTTCCTTCTCGGCTGCTGTGTGCGATCTGAAGGCTGCATCGAAGCACAATGAGAGATTCAGAATATAGGACACATGTTGATTTGGAGAACCCGGCCGGGCTCACACGACATATGGTGCCTGCTGCTCCGCCAATCGGCTCTCAAAGGTCCACTGCTAAAAATGCGTCGAGAGGGATATGGGCTTCTAAATCTGATGATCGTGTCAAGGAGCTGGTGCCACCGTGCAGGGGACTGTGTCACTTTTTCCGCAGGGCTGTGCTCCATTTCTGGAAGACCCTCACCGGGTGACTTGAGGCAAATGGCTGATTGCTTGAGGAGCATTTCAGGACACATCTGTTTGGAAGAGGAGGGGGAGATCTGCCCAGTGAATGTACGGTAATAGGCAGAATTTGAATCCCTGGGGGGGGGGAGACATATGATAGGAAATGAGCTAAGTGGTGATGATGTCTGCTCATTGATAACACGCCGGTGATCGCGCTCACGTTGGCTTGAGTGGAAGTGGCCAAGTCCATTAAGGCCTGGACGGTCAGATGGGAAACTGACTGCTGGCGTTTTGAGTTTGATCAGCACTTTTACGACCTGGAGCTGGTCCCACACTTTGGGGTGGAATTGATAAAGCAGCGCAGAATTGATTTAATTCAGCTGCTGCATCGATGCTACAGTGACACCAGCGTGTCACCCCCTGAGGTTTTGTTGTGTAATCCATATCATTCTATTTAAACATTCCCAGCATGCAACTGCAGTATCACAGATGGCCTTGTTTTAACGATTAAAGGAAGATTACCCGGCGGTGCAGACTGCAAACACAATATCTGACGTGGTACTTGGAGATGAAGAGAAGAAGAACAGGCCTTGATTAGGAGAGCGTGAGAGATGAGACCTGATTTGCTGCCCCCTGGAGGTACAAGCTGTCTGCTGCCTGTGTGTGTTACGTTCGTCACACAGGTTTGTGTGGTGAAAAAGACGAGGTGATAGTGAGAAGAGGCGACCGGCTCGGCCCTCAGCGGGGCGGACAGGTGCTAATAGCACACATCAGTGCTGGTGTGAGTGATGGCTCGCGGAGTGTGAAGAGGAGAGGTTACTGAGCTGGACGGTCACAGAGTTGATGTTGGGGGGGGGGAAGCAGCAGGAGATTTATCACCTTGTTTGAAAGGCAAGGCCGGAGAAACACTGCACCATAATGTATGAAATGTAAATGTTAGAAATGCAGCTGCTGCTCCGACAGATGATTTCTCGGGTAAACGCTTCTCACCTCACCGTCCACGAGGAGCCACTTCCATCAACCAGGAAGCACAGAGTCAACCCACTTTATCAGAGGTGCATTAGCTGGACGTTTACCCAACATAAAAGATCATGTTATCACAGCGAGGGGCTGAACAAGTAAAGTGGTTTCAGCCCCCGAAGGGCCTCCGAACAGGAGGAAGCAGGAGGGCAGAGGGATTCAGGAGGAACCCTGAGAGTGTGTGTGTGTGTGTGTGAGAGAGAGAGAGAGGAAAACTCACTCACACAAAGTACAAACAAAGTACACTGCCCTCTATTTAACAGTGTCATACGGTCGACTGCAGACTGCGAGCTGTCACGCTTCAAATCGTAGCTGCTGGTGTTCCCATGATGCCTCAGAACCAACTGTGAACCGGTCTTTATGGAGATTCCCATCTGTGTGATTGTTTGAGGATTTTGTGGTAAAGCGGTTTGAACTGTCGCCTCAGCAAAATGGTTTGATTCCGAGACCCTTAGAGGATAAACTGAATACATAATGGATGGAATGGATGTTTGAGATTTACATCATTCAATCAGTGGTGACACACAGTATTCATATTGTATTCTGCATGTAATATGTTTAACATTGGCAGAGCGATACGACGTCACATGTGCAGTCCAGATGTCAGGACTGTGGAGTTACACAAACGAAATTGTCCCCGAGTTCTTTCTTGACTCACAAACCTAAAAGTGATATCGAGGAGGAAAACTCTGCTTTACAATGTGAGTAGAAATCGTTTGTCAGGATGGTGGTGCTGATTCTGCATTCAGGTGCCATTAAACCAAGGCAGAGAAAGAACGCCTCAACAAGTCGACACAACTGTCAGACTTCTGTTATTGCAAAATACCAGATTCAAGACTAAGTTCGAAAAGTTAGAAAGTTAGAAAACATGATGCAAATTCCAAGTTTCCTGTTTGTGGGATGCATTAACTTTAAGAAGGTGACATTCTCCTCATCACTCCACTCATCTCGTGCTTTTGTCTAATTTTAGTGTCCCAGTGGAGACATTAGTGACCTTACATGGTGATTTATCCTGTCTGTTTCCATTTGTCCCATTTTACTTACATACATATGGTGAATGTAGGTAATCTGGGAATTTTGACTTCGGCGACTTAATCCGATATGTTTTACACATTAGGTCAACAAGAGAATAGAGATATACTCAGAGGAGACATGACACAGCTTTTAGTGTTGTTTGTGCCAAAAAAGGAAAATGAATGCTCAAAGCTGACAAGAAACATTTGTTATAGGGTTATTGGATATTTATTTTTACTCAAGTAATAAACACACTTGCATATTTAACTTGAAACGTTTTTCAATATAATTCTTATATTCCCAGTATTTAAATGTCTTTTTAAAAAGACTTCACTTATACAGCATTTTACAGGAAGATTATGTAAAGAAAATGTTTTCTTGTGTGATTGAAAATGTTTTCCCAAGGAAACATTGATTGAACTTCCAGAAAATATCTCAAAAATGTCAAATAAAAGGGTCGCACTGGCGGAGTACCTATTTTTAGTTTTTTATTGACATTAACTATTTGATTATAAGCCAGTTTATGTTTGAATGTTGGCAGGTTGTGAAAAATATCTCTGACTGACGTTTATCTTTCATCATAATACAGTTACAAATGAAAATAACCCATTAATGATGATTGATTTGTCAGTTGATAGATTTGTGATCTGCACTTTCCATTACATGAAATATATGTATTTCGTTAGTCGTGCAGGGTGGTGCTCAATGGCAAACATTGAAACCTTTCTGAAAACACTCTGGAGGAATGTTTGAAAGCTGAAGTCATATTCAAATAAGAGTGTGTGTGCTCAAGATTACACAAAAACGGATGTGCAAATTTACAGTAAACGTGGTGTCAGGATGCAGTGTGAGTCAAGGTAGAGCTTTTGTTGAGGATCCAGATCAGGTGGCAGATCCAGCATTTTATTTTCACTTACCTCAACAGTGTTTTACATTTTCATGAATATTTATTTTTATCACATTCAAGAAATGTGTCTTGTCTTTCCGACCCACAGCCTTGGATTGTTGCTGTTGGGTTTACGTCTGTCCCTGACCCTCTGATTGACTCTGTCCACTCTGGAAAACTGTGATAAACTGAAGGGTTTGCCTGGAAACTCCTCCGGGACGTGGTTAACTGCCTTTTCATCTCACTGCCTTCAAGGTTAACTAGAGGACAACACAAAGGCAGCCTCCGGGTAGATTCACTACCCGAGCAGTTACTTATTATATCCCACAAATCAGCCAGTAATTTAAATGATTTATAACAAGCACTCGGGGACAATCCTGTTTACTGAGATCTTATTCACAAGCAAGATGAATACGTTTAAAAATTGAAAAGCAAAGACATCAAAGTGCTGTTTTATGTCTAAAATCCAAAACAATGCTTCACTAAAAGATATAAAAAGTCTGCAACACACTGTCCATCATCTTAGTGAGATAAGATGAAGCTGTCTCGCTGCTCTAACTCTCTTTTCAGACCAGTTCATCAGAGTGAAATCGAAAAGATATGATTAAATCTTCAGTTTTAGAGGCTACAACCACCTGCAGCAGTCCACCAGATGTACACACTGTTTGCTTTTTATATTCAGGAATAATCATCCAAGCCACACTGACGTCTCAGTTATCTGTATAATTTATTTTACAAAGTAGATGCTGTTTTACAGCAGGAGAAGCTGCAGAATAAGTTAATTTATGTTACAAGTATGTTAGGATGCATGTGTCATGTCCGTGGAAATGTTTATTTTACATCCATGGAGCCATCACAGTGGTCTCCTTCTGTACCTGCTGGAGAAAGAAAAACAGAGTTAGCACAAGAATACGTGTTCCATTAAATGATCACTTATAGCTACAGATAAAATGTAAAAGCCAGATGTAACAAGGAACAACTTCACCACAATAAAGTAATAATAATAATAAGATATTTATTTATATAGCACTTTTAACAATGCTCACTTTACATTAGTTAGAAAAACATATAATAAAGACACAGAATAAAATGTTCCTCCATTCAGATTCTCCCCTCAACGTTATATATGATAAACCAGTAAAGTTAATGCATGTGCGTATATTTAAACTATATTTCTATACATTTCTTTAGAAACCAAGATGAGCAGCAGTTTACCTTGTTAAACTCAGGGAACAGTTCTTGAACGGTGATGTCCAATAGCACATATGTGAGCTGAGGAAGACATGGAACAGACAGATGATGAAGAGCATTAAGGTAATTTCTCTTTAAATATAAAAGTCTTCTGAAATCACACAAACAAAACAGTGGGTGCCTATACGTAGGTGTGAGTGTATATAGTCATGACAACAAGATTCACTTTAACTCGCTCATTGACTGTCACAGCTTCTCTCAGCTCTTTGTTTGTTGTCTTGACAAATTTATTTCAAGCTGTGAGAAGCTAGAAATACCACAAAGTGATCGTATGCCTCCACCAACCAGTGAAGATTCAGGTTCGACTTTATATCTATGATATGAGGTCACCCTCAGTTAGTCTTTGAGTCACAGTGACAACTAGTCACAATTTGGATTCCTGGGCTGCAGCCAAAAACATGTTTTGTGAGGCCATTGTGACTTTTAAGTACCAAATTCTCATCAGCTTATTTGGGAGACCAATTTGGACCAATTCCATCGCAGTGTTCTGGATATATCGTGCTCACAAGAACGGGACAGATGGACAGATGTACTGACAGATGGACGGACAACCGGTCAGGCTGTTGTCGTGTGCAGAGGCATGAAAAAGAAACGTGTGTTTGTACCTGTTTGTTGAGAACTGGCTGTTGCAATCCATCGAACAGGAGGCCCACTCCTTCGTATTTGGCCTCTTCACCGATACATTTCGCCAGCAGGTCTAAAGATAAATGACCAACACGTAAAAGTGGCTGCCAGTTCTTACATCTGAATATTTGTCTTGTAAGTGTAAAGGACCTTTAAAAACTGAATGACTACCTGGAATATAACTCATCATTTCTTCAAAAGTCCTCTTCGCCCTCTTCTGCTTTTCTTGGGCGGAGCGGGGGGGACTGCTCTCACAGAAAACAGTGTCTAAAAACACAAAGAAGATTCACAATGAGAGTTGTTCAATGGTTCAATAGATGGACTCCACTCTCATGTTTGTTTAAGTACAGGAGGCGATTAGCTTAGCTTAGCTTAGCATTGTGACTGAAACGATGGGGAACATGTAGCCTGCCTAGATCTTCAAAGTTTACCAGCGCTAATAAACATGGTGCATCTCATTTCCTAATGTAAACACAAACAGAAGCCTGACAACTCAATTTGTAGTTTTAGGGAGGTCATGTGATAAACAGCTGGTTCCACATGCATCCAGTCTTTGTGCTGAGTTTATTTCCTCAAACGTCTCATCTCACTCCCAAAAGATTTTGTCCCATTAACAGCTTGTATTTCTTTTTTCAGGTAAATAATGGCAACACATTATTAGTATTATTATGTAAAAAATGTTCTTTTTAAATGTTCCTCTGGCATTCATGTCAACATCGTGATTTAATGGCTGCACCTCTGAGCAGAGTGATGAGCGAGACGAGCCGGTGCTCCTGGACCACCTGGTTCAGTTTGTACTGGAGGTAATAATCTGTGTACGTCTCCAGTGTGTTCTTGAACAGGATCCTGCCGCCCATGAGCAGGTGGTGCAGCCAATCAGGGATATGGAAGACAACTCGGCCTGATGAACACCAAGAAGGACAGAGAGTTCATATATATATCTACACATTTGCATCTATGTCTTTTACTGTAAATAGCATTTAAACACTTCAGACCTGGTTTCAGAAATGTTCTATATAAATATAAATAATATATATTAATACAACGTTACTCAATTTAAAGCAGGTAAAAACTATTTTAAAATCTGTATTATTTAGGAACGGTCACAGGTATGCAATCATTAAATTTAATTGAATTCTGATGAACTGATATATGAACACTCATAGGAGTAGTAATCCATGTGTTCAAATATAATAAAGATAATAAGATAATAAAAATAAATCCACTGATATCGTAAAACCGACAGTTAACATCCTTCTGTGTGTCTCCAATAATAATAAAATGTGTGATAAACAGTGTGTGATGGACAGATTGTAATAAACACACTTCACTTACCCACATACATCAGGTAGTCATACACGCCTTCCACAGTGATCATTTCCATGAAGTAGTTCTGATTGTGTCTCTTCTCTGTCATTTCGGATCGGTTGGCGTTGTTCTTAAAGAGGTCGTTGAACAGCTAGCAGAGAGGGATTTATATTAGTTTTCATATTATAGCTCATTTAAAACCAAAAGACATTTTCTGTTCTGAAGGACTGACAGAGCTTTACTGAAATAAACGCACAGCTTCAGTATAGACGAAGACTTGGTCAGAATCTTGTATAACTGGTCAATATGTGAAATCGAGGATGTAGTTGAAAACTGTAGTGAAACATTCCACCGAGTGTCAGTTGGCTGAAAAAGATATTCAGAGTTCTGGCGTTTTTGATTTCTAACCTTTTTGTCATTTTCCGATGTCGGGCTCAGGATAGTGAGCTCAGGGCGGCTCGGTTTGGGCTTGGGAGATTCACAGGAGTTGAAGAAAGACTGGATGAAAGGCTCCAGATGTTGCCCTTTCTGTCAAAGAACAGCAGACAATTTATAGAAGTTACAGCGAGAGTATTATTTCTCTTAAAGATGGATTTGTTGTGTAAAAATATTAAAGCGTCAAAGAGTCAAAAGAGATTAGAAACAGAAGATATGAACAAGAACTACAGTTGTAGCTGTAAAACATGTCTGTCCCAACTCATATAATATATGTAATGAAGACTTTAAAGGAGGTTGATCAAAGTGAATATTGTCATAATTCTCATGTGACTAAAAAATGTGTTTCATGAGGTCAAAGTGACCTTGCATCTTTAAGTTCCAGAGATTTTGTGTTCATGAGAATATTAATATACTCATAATAATAAAAGGGCTAAACATTCTGCAGAGTGTTATTCCACCCCACACACACACACACACACACACACACACACACACACACACACACACACACACACACACACACACACTCCTTACCTCTTTTATGAGTTTGCTCGGAACTGACTTGATGATTTTCCCTGTAAAACAAAAATATTTTATCTCAGTGATGGAAAGTTTAATATCTTTTCACAAGGTCAAGCTGATCAAACATTTTCAGCGTCTCTCAGACTCTGACAACAAGACGATCCATCTCTTTGTTCTTCGTCACATTCTCTAACATCTGCCTCATACTGTACCCAGGTTCACGTCGGGCAGCATCTTATCCAGGAACTGAGACTCCATACTGTGAGGGGACAGGAAGTCGGCCAGGAGCTGACTGTTGCTCAGCTCTGGATGCTGGAGAAGTTTCTGCAAAGAAAACACAAGTATATCCATGATGTTATCATGAAGTTATAATCTTCTATGGTGAAAAGCATTCACAGGATCCAACATTTATTTTACACTGGTAAAAATGACCACTCACAGCGCTTTACAGTACAGCTTTTTGAATTTTAAAATCAACTGGGCATTTTCACAGTTTTTTTGTGTCGTCAGCTGTGAGACGGTTTTGTCCTGATGCTCTTCTACTACAAACTGTAAAGATGGATGATTTATGACCTATACTGCAGCTAGCCACCAGATGGCGATCGAGACACTTGGCTTCAGAGGAGCTGTCACAGAGTCCATCTTTATTTCCACCTTCTGTCTGAAGGACCATTTCAGACTCTTCCCTTGGCGATGTGTTCAAGGACACTTTGACACATTGTTGTCAATCTCAGTGTCCGAATCTTCAGTTGTGTAAATTTTGTCATTTTTCTTCTCAATCTCATGACAGGTAATTGTCAAACCTAGTTTTCAGCATCCTTGACTGCACAGCTAAAAAGAGTGGATCACAACCCCCCCGACTCCAACCTCCGTCTGAACTCTGTCACTCATTCTCTCTGTCATTTCCTCTGTGATTTGAAATGATAAACACAAATGAGACAGAGACAGAGAGATAATTTCTCTATAGCAGTGCTCTAATCTGCCCATCATTAATATACTTCCTACAATTTTTTCTGATCGGTTTAAATTGACGTCCAGAAAAAGGTTGTTTTCTGACAGTGGCGTGTTCCTGCTGGGATGCTAGTCTCAAAAGATTAAGGCTGTTTCCATTTAATCTTGATGTCAGTGCTTCCTGTTCAACCTGACTCATCAACTGAGGGGTTTGTATTTAGTGCACTGTGTGTGTTTGTGGGTGTGAGTGCACATCTGTATGTGTGTGGAATTAGGAAGAAGGAGCTGAGTCTGCACTTAACCTTCTGTGTTACTGTTAATTTAGACCCATCAAAATACCTGGCTTTTGTCTGTAATGAGAATGGATGCAATCAGCATTCACTCCCACACCAAATAACTCTGCAGTAGACGCAGGATTTTATCGGCTTCAATCCGCAGTGATGGAAAAGTGACATCTGGGTGAACGCAGTATTTTGGCAAGACAGCGACATGAGAGAGATTCTCGGTTTTAGGTACAGTCATGATGCAACAGGGGGGGAGTAATAAAGACCCAAACTCTTCTACTGGCAATGGGAAACAGGTTTGTCACCTTTTTACCCACGTTTAAAAAACCTGCATATATCGGCTCATTTACTATAAAAGAGGTATTAGAGTGCTGTAGAATTTATTTCATATTGAAATTGAATGATGTTTGGTGAGATATTTCAATTTGTTATACATGTCTCTTCACTTAACAATTACATGACCCCACTAACACTGCAGTGAGATTTCAGTGTGTTTAAATACTCTTCATCAATCAACATTGAGTAAAGCTAATACAATTCAACAGCAAATTGTCTTTTACCTGAAGGTACTCCTGGAAGTCCTCTCGCTTGGATGTGAGAAACTCATAATTCTTGGGGCCGATGATTCTCTTTGAAGGCAACTGTGCATCTGGAAACGAGCCTGTAGGGGGCGGAAGATTTCTCAGAAAGGAACGCTGAAAAACTATCAACAGAGAAAAAGTCTTCTGGCCCCTTTCACTGCACGACCGTCATTCCCTGCTCTACTTAACCATTTGTTCTCCACTTTCCATCAATTTCATTTACTTTAAACTTTATAACACACCCTAACTTGGAAGCAATGATCAATAAATTCTTAAGAATACATGAGATCCCTTTGGTGGTTAATGTCTTCCTTGAGGGAAAGAATAAAAAAAGAGCAGAAGCAGGATTTCTGATAACAACGGTGAACATAGTAATTGTAACTTGTGCTGCACACACAACCTACTCTTGAGCCTGGATTATGTGTTCTACCTATTCATCTATAGCCACATATACTATTCAAACTTATTATCAGCTCTCTGTTTGCTGCTCTGCTGCCACGTGGACGTGAACATGTTGTGCTCAAACGTTCTTGGGTTGACCGAGTTGAAAACCACTGTTATGTGACTGCTTAGCGTGATTGTGGCTGTCAGGCTTAGTAAAGCCAGATAACCAAATGAGATCCTGAATTTGTTGAACTTTCCTCAGAGAACAGAACTAGAGAAACAATGAGAAAACTTACCATGAAACTCAGTTAGTTTTGACTCAAGAACGTAGAACTCCAGATATCTTCTGTATACAGACCAGTGCTCAGTCTCATGTCCGACTGCAGAGAAACACAGAAGAGACATTTTACCGTGAGAATAATAAATCCATATACACCAGTGCTCGCCACACGTAGATGCTATGGACTTTATTTATTTTCTTATGGACATCTCTCAGAGCTTTACAGTATAAGTCACACTCACCCATTCACATACAGATTCATACAGCATTTCAATACGCAGCACTTCCTATTACACACCATTCATACACTGTCAGCACAGCTGTCTAGAGCAATTTGGGGATCAGTATCTTGCCCAAGGACACTTAGGTATAACCTTAAAAACAAGCAAGTGCACTGTTGGTTAGTTCATTAGCTCATTTGCTATATGATGCGCATGGAAAGACTTGTGCAGTTTCGAGGAGGACAATGTAAACAAAGGTCATTTCCTGTAGCTACAATTTACAGATGTCCCCTGAATGGCTATTGGTAGATGTAAGCTCTGCAAAGCAGCTTGTGGCTCCCACTGTCACTGCAGCATACGCAACTAAGACAGGTGTTTGTTTCAGGAAAGATAAATCTTACATTAGAACACATTATTCACTCTAAACAAATGTATCTATTTATTTCAATAAATCTATTTTGACAGATCTGTGCATGTTGACAAGAAGAGCAATGAGAAGAACAAACTTAATTTCAGGTTTCTGTTTGGACAATGTCCTGCGTCAGTATCGTTGCCTGTTAATTCAGGATCTCCACCATTCCAGCATCCACCGGCACGCTCTGACAGGTGTCGAAGATATTTACTTATCACTACCCTTTAACTTTATGTAACCATATCTGGAAAAGTGATGAGTACAGCGCCTGGACTGAAGTTCAATCTGATGTTTCATGTAGTAAAGCACAATGACTTCTCTCAGACGACACAAAGGCATGTCCCCTTCAGCCTCACCTGCCTTCCTGTCGTTGCGCTCCACATCGATGCAGAACACAGGTATCCTCTCTCTCTTCACGTCGTCGTCATAGAAATCAATGTACGGGATGGTGATGTTCCAGGCTGAGAGGTTTCGAGGGGTGCTGGGGGTAGAGGCTGCCTCCATGGGGGAGTCGTCCTCCAGCACCATCATGGCCTCCTCCACCTTGGATGGAAGAACATGGGGTTAAGGTCGTGGTCAAAACTGCAAAACACTGTAAATGGTTTTACTGAATACAGTCGTTAAATAAATCAGACATTTTTTAAGTCTAAAAAAATTGTTTGAGACTCATGCAATCATAAAAAGGGAAAAGGAAGTACTGGAGAAATTGAAGTCTAACTGGTTTCAGAACAGCTCAATAGCTTTGTGGACACGCTGATTTAGGATTAAATAATCTGATACCAGCAAAAAACACAAAATTTAAATATTAGAGAGAAACTAGTTCCTTTCTTTACTCACCAACGCCCTCGAGTGGTAAATCTTGTGACAGTGTAACAGAGAGCTTTAGTTTGTACTATTATCAATCCATTACCTATATCACTAGTTCTTTGAGGGTCTTGGGGGCAGCTGCATTGGGCAGGGGGACACTCTGGACAGGTTGCCAGCCAATCCCAGGGCCAACGTACAGAGACAACCCATTCACACTCACATTCGCAAACACTGTCAATTTAGAATCTCTAATTAACCTAACTCCAATCCACATTTCTTCGGACTATGGGAGGAAACCGAAGAGAAAGAGAAAACCCACCCAGAGAACTATCATCCTGTGACCATTTGCACTACAAAAAGTTAGTGTACTGAATAATTTCACATCGGTCTCACCATGTCATCCTCTCCCTCCACCAGCCCATAAGATGGCAGCATGGCTCCCTCCATGGTTGTGCTCTTGAACACTCCTTTGATTTTGCTGCCAATGCGGCTGATCCCAAAGGACTCGCCCCTCTTTGCCGTGTTCCTGTAGAACAAACAAAAGAGGTTGTTGGAAAATGCACGATGGAGGAGATGTGCATGGCTTCAGCAAAGCTTACAGAGTTACACAGAAGATACTGTGGAGGAGAGAAGGGGGAGGTAGGAGCAGCACACTAGTAAGAAAATGATGATTGCACAAGGAAGGAAAAAGCTAAGGAAACCAAATCCGATATATCAATTTACAACCATCTCACAATGTCGAGGTTGTTGGTTATAAGCGCTGCAGGGCAAAAAGCAAACACAGCACACAGCAGTGATTTCATGAACCAATGTTTGGGCGATCCAAATTAAAATAAAAGTGATCAGTTGCTGTTCAACCAGAAAACAGGTGCTCTGTGCCAGTAAATAAAATAAAAATGTTGATTTACCGAATATACAAGGAGCTGAACACGGACACTGCATTGTCAAAAACAACAGGGAGTGGTTAGTCTGAACAAAACAACAGGGTTGGATAAAGGACACGTGACAAATAAAAACAGGATCCACATGCAGCGGTCCCACCATGCAGGTGTCGGGCTGAGACTGGGGTCACGTGAGGGAAAGTGGACGGCATGACATCACACTGAGCGACCTGTGACACACGGATGGACCCTGACTTACTTCGGTGATGAGTGGCGGTGGGATAGCGAGCCGTACGGGAAGGTTGTGAACGTGGACTGGGCATGGAGGGAATTAAAAGATGCAGGTGAAGAGCTGCCAGAGGCGGTGAACAGTGAGGACGGGGACTCGGGGCTCCAGTCCCAGGGACTACGAGCAGAGCAGGGTCAGGTTCCCGAGGGCGAGAGGAGGGAGAGGACCATGGATCATACCAGGCAGGCATTATGGTGGTTGCAGAATCAAGAGTGGACATACGGTCACAGACACAGCATGGTGGTGGTCATACATTGATGGAGTTATAGGCGGACGAATGGGCAGAGTGGAAGGGGGGGTTACTGAATAGCAGACATGGAGGGAGTTTAGCAAATGGAGAGCCAGTAACGGCCATTATCTACTAGTTCTTCTGCCTCATTAGAGTTTCTGTCTTCATAACTAAATTGCTTTATGACCAGATGAAAAATCTGAAAGATGGGATAAATCAACTTCCTTCCCTTAGTTCTCCCTCCCTGAGAGGATTCATTCAGTAAATGTGAAATCGTGCAACTTACGTTTAAAATAAAACCTAAGCCTAAACTCCTCCCATCCCTCCTCCTCCCTCCCCTCCCCTCTAAAAGTAGTTTTTATATTACGTGTGTCTCAAACCTTTGATGAGCTTCATTAACATTTGCCTAACGACGACTCATGATTATCATAACTATCGTTACCTATTGATAACTTTTCTACATCTTCTCTCATTGTCTTTTAGGCATTGTCTTTTTAATTAGATTAGTAAATAAAATCATAAACCATCATTGATAGTGCTTGTTAAACTGAAGCCCTGGTTACAGTAGACCCAGAACAGAGTGAATCTGTAAAAAAAAAAAAAAAACAGAGAGGCAATACTCTGTCGGAGCAGTCAGGCAAGAATGAAGTGTAGTTTGTATCTCGCGTGCAGCAGCACCGCTCAGCCAGACACTGTTTTGATCAGCACACCGATGCCTTATACTCACCGAATGTCATCCATACTCAGGCTATTTCTGGAACAATATGCACAAGGAGTTAGTGGCAGGGCCCCGTGGCCACATACACACCACACCCCGTGATAGAAACATGACATTCGATCCCTGTGCTCAACTCAGTTTACGTCTAATTTTAATTTCATTATGCTGCAAAGCAAAAAATATATGTGTTATTGGTAATTTACATCTTATTCGACAGTATTGAGACAAAATGTGCATTCATATTGTGCTTCAGCTGCCACATGCTGTATTTTTCCTTCATAGTGGCCAATCTTATACAGAGAATTGCGAACATTTTGAAGATATATTAATTATCAGTCAAATTCAGACAAATTTTGATTTGATGAACTTTAGTTGCATGTGGGTGTAAACATGATTTATATACTTTTTATTAAATTAACCACCAGTGAGTCATTCTGTGTTTAAATTACACAGAATGACTCGTTGTCTTTTGATACTAGATTATGAGGTCACATCAATTTCGTGGTAAACATTTAGAACATTTTCTTTTCATACACACAAACAGAAACGTTGCTGAAGTGAAACCGACCTGCTCATCTTTGAATTCCTGGCAGGGGACTCGGCCCCTCGCAGAAGCTGGCGAAAGTACTGGAGAACGACACGGACAAAGAAAATGAGCAAAGAATTAAAATCAAACACTGCATCATATGATACATGAGTGTGTTCAAACAACATCAGAGAAACATTATCTATCGAGTGACTTCTTTTGATCTTATTAATGATAATTATGACCGCACAATTTATTTAATAGCAGCAACAGAAGCGACAACAAAAAAAATAAATCAATATCATATTATTTTCCAGACACACTATTCATGCAGGGCAGTGGCCTGCTGTGGACAATGGCCGAGCAATAGTCCACCCAGCTGAATTCAATGAAGCAGCCTCTGAGGGGTGAAATTCGGCTTGGCAGCTTGGCATGGTGCCAGCATCGGCTCATTGGCCAGTTGCGCCTCCAGTATTGGTGACATGGACGACTGCGGTTGGTGGATGCGAGATCGGAAGAGGATGGCGCAAGAGAGTCAGTGAATTCCAAATCAGCTCTAATTCCAGCATTTGACCGATTTGGCTTTGTTACTTCTGACACACAAACAAAACTTAAACGCTGGGCGATATTAAGATTCAGCCGGTAGTGAAACGAGCACTACAGATGTAACCGAGGATTTTGAGCTGCAGGTGGGGGTGTTGTTACGCTGTGGTTTTTAAAAAAAGATTATTTCTTGGTGCTAACCTCGTCGCTGTGACAGAACATGGGGGTGAAAACATTCTCCAGGAGGGACAGGACGTGTTCATAGGCTTCGAACAAACACCTCATGGTCTGTAGTTTCACCACCTCTTCATACGGGCCCTCTGCAACTGTGGAAATAAAATCCTATTAATCATCACATTAAATAAATGTCCAGTTAGTATGTGTGCTTCCTCAAGATGAAATTAAAGCAATCTTAAATAACTTATTCAGAGAGGACCCTTATCACTCACTATTGCGTATTTCTTCCACGATAAACGGGTCGAAGCGGATCTTGTCAACGCTCTCGTCCAAACAGTAGGTCTCGTAGATCTTCTTCACCTCCTCGTGGAGCATCATCTTCTCCGAGTCAGACAGCTCTGGGCAAAGTATTCTGTCGTTGAATTCCTCTGAGAAAAGTCAGACATGTCAAAGTCACAGTGTAACAATGCCAATCTCTGTCTTTTTAGTAAGTTGATGATTCCAGATGAGTGAACTTCAAGTAGAGATACCTGATTAAATCATATAACTTGTTTTAGGATCATATACGATTTATATTTCAGAATATATACATTTCAGTCAACGTTGGTTCTGTGCGGGCTTAAGTGTCCTCTTTAGGAAACACTTACCAACTGAAAGGCAGAACTGGAGCACATGCACGGCCCCCTCTTGCTTCAGAAAGTTCATAAAACGGAAGAGAAGGTCCTGCTGTTCTCTGATTTCCTTCAACTCAAGCTTCAGCACCTGGTGAGAGAGAGAGAGAAAGAGAGGAGTGGCTCAGTGAAGACAGTTGAGTGTTTCTGCAACTATATGTGATTTGCATCTTGATTTCAGTCAATGTCAGGGGCTAAAACACTGAGTCTGCATATTGTGATTACAGTATGTACGAGATGCTGTCACCTACAGTGTCCAGTGACTTGTTCAAGTGCTTTAAATTAATCTTGTACGTAGTTGTATATGTTGAAAAATCACTTTACCACTATGTAGGAGAGGAAACACTCACTGAAGGCTTTTTGTTTCGGGTATCAGAATATTTCTGCAGGAAAGGAACCAGGGTTGAAGTTGGCTCTGTGGCTACTTCAGGCTTGAGGGACAAACACAAATAAAAACATGTTGATCACAGTCAATGATGAAAACTTTATATATACACATGGATACAATTGGAGCTAGAGTCTGACTGATCTGCATTTATGTTGCCAGTACACCAGTACAGTACACTGCGTGAAAAGTTATTTTACAGAATAAACAATGCAGAAAAGATGTGCATTTATTTTTTATTTCATTAATAGTTATTTATAATAAAGTTTAACTGTAAAATATTTAACCTCAATTACATTTCTTTGACATTAGGGTTTGGAATCGTTACAATTTCGAAAAAAATGTAGCTGATATATAAATGAAATTATGAGTTGAAATATCAACGTATACTTACAGGGGAGTTGTCGATGAATATCAAAAGCAAATGATTTACTGTGTCCTGAAATAAAAACAGAAATCATGCAGAACACTGTCGCTATTTCTGGTGTTCGAACAAAGACCATCTTTGTCTACAATTTACATGCTCATGATGAACATTGATTAACATTCTTGCTACATAGAATAAATCAAATTGAGCCCGTAGTGGGTCTACAGTGCACTCACAGGATCAGCCAAGTAGTCCAGTGAAGGAAGGAAGACAGAACCAGCCAAGACTTCTCTTATTAGGAGAGTAAGAGATCTGAGAGGAGCGAAGAGATAATGCAGCAGGAAATAAGAGAGTGAAAGAGTAAAGAATGATCCTAAACTACGTTTATAAAGAACAGTTAAGTCTGCGGATGGTGGGATTATTTGTAACTCATTTTGTGAAATATCTGAGGACACTGCATGTCCTATACTGTCACAGCTGTGAGTTACCTGCAGTCTGTAGCCTTCGGTGGCAGGATGTAGGGGAAGAGCATCTCCGTCAGCTTCCTGAGGTAGAGGAGCTCATCTCTGCGACTGCGAAGGGCTACATGGAGGTCGGGACCGTATTCCTCCAGAGCAGCTTGTTGAAGGTGCTCTGTGTTCTTTACTACAGAGGAGAGCGGGTGGGAAAGAGTTAGCCTTTTTATGGTGAACACAAAGAAGAGGAGTCAGTGGGTGATGGAAGTTGGCAATACCTTTCTGCCTGGCTTTGCTTATGATTTCAATATGCTTCATGGAAACTTTAAGAAGCTTTTGTGTGATGAGGGATGCTACATCCACCTGAGGGAGAAAAAAATTGATAAAAAATAGTTCTGTGAATCAGCAGCCAAAGATTCTGACTGCATACGGTCTAGTTTTTTACCTTCTGGGTTCGTCGCACTAAGACAGCTGCGAAGAAACGCAAAGTCACTCTCAGCTCGTCAACAAAGGCCTCATCATCGGTGATGTCTCTGAAAGAGAAAACTTTACTGTCACTTCAGTGTCCACATACAACATGGAAATGGATGGAAAACAGAACAGAGAAAATGGCTTACCTATACCAAGGATATACAAAGTTTTCCAGAACAAGCTCTAGAATCTTGGAGAAAAAACATCAGGGAAAAATTAATAATAAACAATTTAAGTAATTTTACATTCAACTTTAACAAAGTTTGATCTGTGCATGCGTTACCTCTGAAAGAGAAGCATCAACCTTCGAGGGAACTTTCAGGTCAAGCCATGGCTGATAGTTTTCCAGTAATAAGGTCGGTCTAAAATCCCCAAATTACACAAAGAGAAAAGCGTTGGAATCCTGCCTGACCACTAGGGGGTGGTGTAACATTTTCCAGTGTTATGACACAGAATGAATGTTGTCAAACTGAATGCTGGAAATTCGAGTGAAATTGTTTAAGCACCTCACAGTGAATCGAAGTGACTCTTTTGTCAGTTTTATGTCCTGTTCTCTTCCAAATAAGTTTTATACATATGTCTGTCTTTATGTTATGTTACAGGGTTTTTTTTCTCATCACCCTGCCAGGGACTGCAGGTGAAAACTGGCCTGCATGGTTAATTCTGGCGCAATTACATGTTGGACTTAAGTAGGCATATTAATCAATGTGTATTTTCCTCTTTTAATTAAATAAACATAAACAAACATCTTCTAAAGCTCCACTGTGCTGCACCATAACTCACCTGTGCCTTTTGCACTTGATTTTTCCACAAACAGCACAGCTGTGTCCCAGTGGAAAAAGCTCCTGTTGGTACGACTGCAAGAGAAATAAAAAACAGTAATTATGGTGATCCTGCCCATCATTCACTCTGGCAGCGAAGGTGACTAAATCATAGGGAATTTATGGGAAGCCTCTGTCTCTGACCTACCTTGGTCTTTGGTTTGATGGAGACAAAGATGTTGGGCAGCAGAGACTCTGGGCCCAGAGAGCAGTAAAAAGTGGCAACTCCGGCCAGGAAGGACCAAAACACTATTATGATGTGAATATATCTGTGCAGAGAGAAGACATGTACTGCAGTTAACAATCAATGTTGGAAATCTGGGAGCGTTCCTTGGTTCAACCTTTCTGGTGTGAAACATCAGGTATTGGGGGACTGGCTAAGATCAGCTTTACCATTAAAACCCATTGACTAATGTTGGTCTTATCACGGCAGCAAGAGTCCTGTTGAAAAACTAGAAGCATTCTATGCGTCCCACAGCAAAAGAATGGATCAATGAAACGATTAAGACTTTATTATATTGATACAGATGGGGAAATGGGGGAAATGTAACTGAGACATTGGACCACTTCTGGCTTCATGTAAAGCTGAGCCTATAATTAAATGTATATGCTAATTAATGGCATTTATTCCTAGTGTTCATTGTTTGATTTTAGTTTATCTTCCTTTATGCTGGCAGCAAGTCGTACTGTATCTACCGTGAGGTATCCTGCACTGTCTCCTGCACAAAATCATAATAAGCATTTGGATTACAAGAAAACACATGCAGTAGCATGGATAGAGTGGTGTATTTACCTTTTTATCCACAGTCTATGGTATTTACAGAGTACTTTACCTGTTTAGCAGCACAGTGCACAGCAGCAGGAGCAGCAGCAGGAAGCAGAAGACTGGGTACTGTCTGCCCAGCTCTCTGACCCGGTCCAGCTTGATCCTGCTGCGGATCTTCTGCAGAAAAGCACTGATGCATCCCATCCTCGCCAGTGCATGTGCAGCCTACTGCAGGTTACTGAAACATGAAGAGGGAGCGAGTGTCTGAATGTAACAAACGATGGCGTGCAGCAGCAACGCCTCACATGTCATCCAGAGCGACTCTCCTGCTTCAGGCAGGCTGTGTTGTTGTCATCCGCGGACCGCAGCCCTTTACTTACTGTGCGACTACGGTGGACGCTACGGGCCATTTTCCGCCGTCGTCCAGCAGCGACACCATCGTGAATGAGCAGAATAAATGCGTGTCAGTGTAATCCAGTGTAGGATATAGGTGGAGGTGCAGGGAACAGCTGGGAACCACCGCTGGATTAGGAGTAATTGCGCACACTCGGGCTCTCCGGTGGATATTAGCGCGTGTTCGGCTAGCGGCCGCTCCAGCTGTCAGCTCTGTCCGCCGAGGGGGGTCGGGTCCCGGGGCCGCCTGCGTGTGATGTCACCTCCGCTGCGCTCGCTCCGGTAGTTTTACACGCAAACAACGGTCTCAGCTACATTCAGGCCACGGCGAAGGGTCCCACACATTGAGGAGACGGAGTCAGCGTCCTGCCGCCATTTTTCATTTGTGTTTCTTTCTTAAATAACTCGCAGTGTAAATATCAGAGTGCGGTTAACAGCTCACCGCGACAGTTCACTGAGGTTAACAGAGTCATACACATGTAAACCTTTCATCGTGTTGCTGCTTGTTTTGTGTGTTTGCTGACACGGAACAAAACATTGGAAACATAACCGCCTATTAATTAGTTCCGCTTGAGTGGCCACCCACATCGCTGCTGTTCCTATGGTTACACGCAGATTTAGAAGTGATCAATCGTTTGAGACCGGAAACTTCCGGGACAGCTGATGATTCACACAGCGAGGTCACATGTGCAACTGTAGTTATCACAAGTTGTTTATGCTCATGGAGACTTACTGTGACTAAACTGTTGCTTAACTTCATCAGCATGGTCTCCGGTCAAAGGTTCGAGGCCCAGATTACTATTTATTCAGCTATACTTGTCCACTTACAAGAGGAGTGGAAGTCATCATTTTCCTGAATTGTGTTTTAGACCCTTTCCCTACTCTCATACTGAAGCACAATTAGTAGATATAATCAATTTAGTTCTGCCTGCAACAATGACTCAGCGTTGTGGTAAAAGATGTGCAATGTATTTCCTTCCTGTGGCATTCACACCAAGCCATAAGATTAAACAGAAGTTCTAACATTAGAAAGAGCATGCTCATCTGTTAAGTTCTTCAAACTCTCTTACCTACGTTTCTGAGCAATGTCCTTTCGCAGGCTTTAATCTGTCGTTAACAAATCGTACTTTCCATCTTATTCCTGGTGTCCCTAAGGTTACACTGTAAACAATGACAGACCTGTGGCCAAACTGAACCACATGCAAACCAGTTAATAGCAGAGCACGTCCAACTCAAGAGTCCTTTACCCAAAAGAGTAAGACACAGATAGAAATCAAAAACTTTATTACAAAAATAAGTTACACTCACCTCCATTTTACAGTATAAAACAATTTATTTGCAGGAATGCAAAAAACGTTGTTGGCCACCAACAATAGTTTAAAACTGCTAACATCTTTTTTTCAAAAGGTGGTTGTTACAAGTTTATTGAGGGAGTTAACTGTATAGAAAACTGGGATTGAATAGCACAGTTTCCTTTTTGCTATACCTGGAAATAGAAATCGTTCACTGCAGTATCCCTTGCCACCACTATGTGACTATGATCCCTCGCCAGATCGCAGCAGCCAGCATGAGACACGCATGCTCACAGGCTGGGCAACAGGGCAATTCAGTCATCCATTAAGATGAACTCAAAAGATCTTGTAGATGGTTGCCGTCTTCGGAGCTGGGAAGGGATCATTCAAGATTTACATGATCTTATGTGATGAATGATTGGATTAGGTTGTTAAACATGATCTTGAAGTTGTTTGAAAATGTGTTATCCATATAAAAACAAACCCACTGGAATAATACAGTGGCACAAAAGGGACACTGCAGGGCTTTATTTTTGTTCTTAATTTTTTTTTTATCAAAGGCAGTTGGATGCCTGTGATGATGAAGCCTTTACAAAAGTAACATTTTTATCCGAAAAACTATACAACCAGTAACTACATACTCTGAAGAAGCAAGGCGGCTAATTCAGTTCAAAATAGGATAAAAGCAGGGCTTGTTCAGACTCATCATATGAGATTGTTTTGCATGCCCAGTTTGACTGTTTGCAGTGTCAGAGCTGCAGCAAAAATGACTATATTACATTAAGTACATCGTTTTTGCGCTGCAGCTCTTGTGCATATTTTGTATGAAAACAAGCCCTGCTTTCATCAATATAGTTTCCCTATTTACAGTACAGGCCGGGTAGTTTAGTCCTCTGTACTGAGGTAGTCAACCAACCCTTTAAAGACAAGTTCTGAAAAGAACCACTTTCCTGGAATGCCTGACTTATCCATGCCAGGTGGGTACACCCTAAAAACCTGCAAATGTTTTCTTTCAAACATCCAGATCAAACGATTAAGATTAACATGGATATTCCGACAATAAAAATTGCGATTAGCACAAAAATATACAATAGCATCAAGCTCCTTTGAGCCACTTCAAACCTAAGAACTTAAAAAAGTGCAAATTCTTCAATAATTATTTAAAAAATGGCATGATCAGGGACAGGGAAGGGGTAGATTGTAAGGGCAATACATAGAGCCATATTTTTTCAGGGCTGGGTTCAGGGATTCAGGACAAAGAGGCTGTGGCGAGTATTCAGAATCCTCCGTCATCTTTTTAAGGTGGCAGTTTCAGAAAGAATTGAAAATAAAAACATGGGGGGGAGGGGCGATGCTTCTTCTGTAAGGCTGGAATATCATTGGACCTTTTTGTCGTGCTCTTTTTCATTTCAACATCCATTGCAGCTTACGGTGTTAACCCCACACATCAAGTCAGTATCCACTGTCACAGGTCAGGACCGCCCTCGACCCCGTTTCCCTGCTGGGACCAACGAGAGGAAATATAAAATTAGTATGGAGGGATCCATATGCATTCTCCATTAATCAGCATGCTAGCAATTTAATGAAATTAGACAAAATGAAGACTAAAGCCAGCATTCAACTACTGGAGTGATTCAACTGTCCTTAAAAACATAGTATGCTGTGAATGACCTTGCTCTGCTGGCAGCAACAAGTTGACAAGCTGGTCTGAAAGTTGACACCTGTCAGGGATTAGTTATGATGCATATAAGCAGGCGTATCTTTTTTTAATGGCAACGTGAGTATTTTTTGTACAGGTTTCTGATATTTTGTAGGATCATTTCAACATAATCAATATATTCCTTTCCTTAACTAGAGCTGCTTTCATTTACTACAGCGCTCTGTCTTTCCCCTGAACTTTGTTCTCTGATAACTGACACTCAGCATTGGAAATATACAGAGACTGAGCACAGCAATCACTTTTCAAGACTTCTAAAAACCACTGACTGAACAAGCCATTTAACAACTTCTTTCCCTAATTAACAGTAATTACCTGGAACAGAAAAATCAAGCTTTATTAGTCACACTTTAAAACTAATTTCATTTACCTCTGCTTGTTCCAGGGCCTCCTCGCTG
This sequence comes from Paralichthys olivaceus, assembly GCF_024713975.1. NCBI lineage: Eukaryota > Metazoa > Chordata > Actinopteri > Pleuronectiformes > Paralichthyidae > Paralichthys > Paralichthys olivaceus. Next base: position 13,159,194 of record NC_091104.1, on the reverse strand, counting down.
GGAGAAGCCCAGACGGCCCCTCGCTGTGACAGCACCGCGGCCTCTGGTCTGACTGGCACCTCCACGGACTCCACCCCTTGCTCCTCGTCCTCTGCCGGACCCTTGGAAGTCCTCGTAGCCATAGTACGGGTCATCGTAGCCACCCCGGTAGTTGTGGTAATCGTATCCATAGTAATCATAGTAGTCTTCATAGCCATAATAATCTGGAGGGTAAGAATAACCTCCTCGCCCTCCTCGGCCTCTGCCTCTTGTGGGTGGTGGCATGTGGGGAGGCCCATAGTAATAGTATTCATCATACCTGGGGAGATACACAGGCTCGACATGAATATGGCTTCTTGCTTTATATCAACATATAAATTTGCTAACAGCATATCTAAAAGGTCATAGATTCGGGTTGCATTGTTCAAGCTTACATCTGTGTTTTGGCAGCTTGTCTCTGGGCTTTACGCTCTTTCCTCTTCTGGTCAGGGGGTTTGGCGAAGACAATTTCGATGCGCTCTCCTTCAAGTACTTTTTCGTGGAGATCAGCCAACGCCTGGCAATTTCAAAAGACAAGATTCTAGGATCAATCTCACAGCAATGACAAGTTTAGGTCAGAAACATTAGTGTCTTTGCAAAGACTGTCATACCTTCACAGCACCATCTCTTTCCTCGAAGTGGATGAAGGCATAGTCTTTCAATTTTTTCACCCGCTCCAACTTGCCAAATTGACTGAAGGTCTTTTCAAGTATCTCCTCTGTAACAGTGCTTGCTAGGTTCCTCACAAACAGCACCTTGACCTGGGACAAGAACAACATGGTTCAGGTTTAGGTGACAGAAAACTTATGTTGGCCACTTACACACTGAACAGCAACTGATGACCCCAGCCTTGTGCCTTACCTTGGCCATGACCTCTGGATCCGGATCCTCGATAGGGTCAGCCCATTCTACAGTGACCACATTTCCCCACACCTTCACCTTGCCACTCATCAGACGGCGACGAGCCTGAGCTGCCGTCTTGTGGTCTTCATACTCCAGGAAGCAAAAGCCTCTATTCTTCTTCTTATCATCTGGCTGGTGGTACAATATGACATCATTTAGACCCTCTGGAAACAGAAAGAGATGGGTGGAGAAAAAAAACAACAGAAGGTGGTTAAGTGGCATCACTGATTAAAATCAATTCACATCAATAACCTACCAACAAACTATTGACACAATTTAAGATAAACTGTGAAATTAAAGGTTTGAATAAAAAACTAATGAACAAAGTGGTTTCATAGTGGTAATCAGACATGGAGAAATTAAGACCAAGTTATCCCTTCATCAGATACCTAACCACGAGGGTGAAAAACAAGCTCAGCTACATCTAGTGTCCAGTCAGATCTTAGCGGTAAATCGTCATAGTAACATAAGTTACTCTGGGATTGTAAGAAGTTCATCATTTGGACATTCACAAAGCATCACCCACTGATTCTTGCATAACAAATCTTGAACGTAGAATGAACCTAATCTTTATTGTGGGTATGATGATGTTTAACAAATCATGAAAATCTAAGGATGGCACTGACTTACCTGTAACTTTTGCAAATTCTTCAACAATCTGCTCTTTTGTTTTACTCTTGGGGATGGAGCCAACGAACAGTCTATTATTGGCCACAGAGATGCACACGCCGATATGTTTACCCGGTCGGATTTCATTGTTGTTGCACTGTGGAAAGATGGAGGATAGTTTAAGTAATGGTTAAAAAAAAAAGCAGAGGAGTGAACAATGGAGCCTATACCAACTTGATGTACTTGCTATTTCACACTCTTTATGGATATAAATGTCATTAGCACATTAAGTGATAAAAAAAACTTTGTTTTCTTGACGTAATTTTACCCGATGTGTGTTTTTACCAAACTCCATCAGACCCTCTCCCTTTCTGGGAATAATAACAGTCATGTAAACGTACCAATTTGACAGCCTGCTGTGCAGCTTCTTTAGTGCAGAAAGTGACAAAGGCATAGCCTCTGTTCAGGCCACTGAGAGGATCCATCATCAGGCGCAGGTCCCAGATGGGGCCAGCTTTCTCAAACAGTGGAACCAGCTCATCCTCAAAAAGGTCTCTGGGGATTTTGCCTACAAATATCTATAAGGTTGAGAGCAAAAATAATGGTGCATGAAATAAACTCCTTCATCTGAAATGTTAAGACAAGAGAAGGACTGCATTTAGGTAAAGGGTATCCAGTCAGCTCTTAGCGGTAAACTATCAGTGTAACCATGGTCACTACAGAAGATATTCAAGTTTCATCATTTGGACACCATCATTTGAAAAGGATTAACAACCAACAAAGTTAAAAGAAGTGGAGTGATTGACAAGTGTTAAGTAAGGTTATTTTGTACCTCTGTACCAATGGTGGGCTGCGCCCCTGAGTGGGCGGACTCTGGTGGAGGACCCCCATACTTCCTCTGGCCTGTTGTCACATCAAGCGTGTAGCTAGTTCTCTCCAGCAAAGCCTGACGTAAAAAAAACATGGCGAATTTAAAAGGATAATGTTTAATTAAAAATGTGTTCTATATTCAAACTGCTTCAGCATTCACACATGTAAAGCACAACATAAGATTCTATATCAGTTCTCACTTTGATTTTGGCTTCATCTGGTCCTTTATTGGTGTCTGAGACTTTGGTCCCTTGTTTCTCTCTCTGTCTGTACGTCTTCATCACGCCACAAAGAAAGGCACTTTTGTTCTGAAAAGAAAAGAAAGTATGATCAAACAATAATAATCATAATTACGATCACATTATCTGTTCAACACAAAAAGAATAAGTCCATCTTGTAGGTCATTACACCACTTTGTATCACAGCATCAGAAGTGAACCAAACAACACAGCAGTTCTACATGCATACCTGAACATGTGAGAGGTCGCTGTCCTTGAATTGCAAAAGGACTTGCAGAGCACCTTCCTCGTTGAACTCTTTCAGAGCCTCAATCGCTCGATCATCTAAGTCACTGTGTGACACCAAACCTGGAGGAAGAGAGACAAATGCAAAGGGAGAAATGATGAGGTACAGTAAGAGTCATTCAAAGACAGAAAATAGAGTACAACTAAAGGATTTTTTTAAATTACAAGGGAGCCACTTAGTGTTATGTCTTATTTAATAAAAAAGTAATGGATACATATAAACTACATTGAGGAGAGGAGGGGGACAAGCCAAATCAAAGTTATGTTCAGTAGTCAGGGTGCACTTTACTCTCCAAACAGCATGTCTTTGCAGAACTAATCACAACAGATGTGACAGTGCAACTTGATACGCCACTGCACTCTACACTGTGGCTAAGAGTTTCTAATGAGCCGGGCTGCATTCTCCTCTGTGGAGGGGCCGTCACCTGTCCCAGGCAGCCACACACCAGACAGCTGCTGCCATTGTTCCTGCCTCGGTCCCATCTGGCTGAAAAGGCCAGACTAGTACTTTTCTAGATCTGACCGACCAAACAAGTCCTAAAATGACCCCCCGAATGTTTGGCCCTGGAGCTCGTCTCTACACAAACTTCTTAAGATCTGGTAAAAGCAGGCTGTCACTGAGATCATAATTACATCTATTCATCCGTCTGCAGTAATTGTATGGGATGTGAGGAAATTACATAGAAATTAACAGAGATTGGACAGGCTCACCAAGAAACTTAATGACAATTCATTCACCCTGACACCAGTGATCATGCAACCATGTTGGGAATGCAAATGCTGCAATCATGTACACATTTTCACTAGGAATGTGTAATTTAATATTTTGTAGCACTGCAGTACCCATTTTGGTAGGAAACCACAAAAAGTTGCTTCAGGATCCCAATTCCCCCATTCAAAAAGGTGATAAATGACAGTACATGCAAGAAATTGATAAACAAAAATTTGCATATTTCAATATGCAAGTATATTCATTGTGCCTTACCTGCTATGTAAATTTCATCTAGTTTTTCAGCAACTTTCTGTGGTAAACCAGCTTCTAATAAAGTCTGGAAGTGCTCAGAATGGGTAACTGCAGCAGAGGTGTCCATTGGTTCTTCTGGACCATTTCCATTAATATGTTCTGTGGCCATGTCTCCAGAAATCTGTGTGAATGCAATGAGCCAAATTAATCCTGGGTCAAGGGCAAGACTTGGGATGTGTTCAGGAGAGTGTGAAGTCTCAGACATGACAGGTGAATAATTTCAAAATGTATACAAATAAAGACTTGACCATTTATGATCTTTGAACAGGGTGTCTGACAAATTATTATCCACAAATTATGAAATATGGGAAGATTGCACAAGTTAACATGGCCATTTGGTCCTATACCATCTAGAGACTTTTCACTGTCCTGACTCACATTTGCAGCTCTCAGCTTGCATGAGGTAGAAACCCAAAAACCTTCATATAGGCAGTGGACACAAATGTTTTAACATTGCACAAAAAGCAGACATTGCACAAACCAAATCCCCAACAGAAATCTAATAAATGACATGTCATAAACAGTTTCACTACTGAGTTTGTGTCCATGTGGCGGTGCTTTCTACTTGCGGTTTGTTCTGGGTTCAGAAATTAGCAAACTGAGCAACGTTCATTTGCTAACTCCTGAATCTCTGCGCCCTCGATGGCTGCTGCTGCTGCTGCTGCAGGAGCCTTGTTTGCTTTGGCCTCTAAATTACATGTTAGCTTACCTTCTCGCTGCTGACTTCAGCACAGGCTAGATAGCCGATACACGTGCTCCATCACAGAGTGAGCCCCGGTTTCCGGTGGCTGACCAGTGATCGTGCACCCATTTTGTTTATTGACACTTTGACAGCACGGACTGTGATATTAAAATTAATACTCCAACCACAATCACGCACAGAACTAACCCAGTCGTTACTTCCATCCTGTTTGTGCTGATACACACTGAGGCAAGAACTCGTGCAGAGCAGCAATCCCACTGATCTCTGCTCCCATTACTGGATCCGGCAACGCTGGACTCAGCAAAACGTGGACGGCAAACTTCTGTTTCGGCCTAACGTTGCCTCAGCTAACGTTACCTGTAGCTAATATTAGCTTAAAGATATCATGCCACCGATACCGTGTAGTGCCTGCTAATCGATCACGTTATATCGGTAAGCACGTGCTTTCTGTGGTTAAAACATTTCTACAGCGTTAAAAGTAAAGGTTAAAACATCTGATATATCGAACTTGATTGTTCAATCAGTAACTCCCACATATTTATTTCATTTAATTATTTTACGTGACGAATATGACAACGTTTGATTTAGCGGGGAGGGACTGACTCGCACACGTTGAGGCTAGCTAGCTGGCTAGCTGGCTAGTTTGCCCAGCTAACATTACAGCAGCCATGCTAACCGGGGACCTTCGTGGAGACAATAACACGATGCGCTAATTTGCACTTTACACGAATACTTCTGTGCCTGTTGTTTCAGTCTGCGAGAAGAATGACAGCTAGCACGGCAGCGACACGCGATTGCTAAGAAAAGTGGCTTTTGCCAGCTAACTGCCTGCTAGCATACAATGACAATGAGCATGTCAACTCCGCGATCTGTCAAAATAGGCTAACGTGAGCTAGCATGCTAATGCGAACGGATTTTCAGCGAGGCCATTGTTACACCATCATTTGTCGGTATAGACTTAGCTAATTAACACACCGCAGCTTTTAGATTAAACCAGAGCCACCGGGGCCTAAAGAGCCGGAGCCTTTAGCCCGCTGGGTGCGTGGTTAGTCAACGTGCCGCCACATAGGAAGAGTCCATTTTCAAAAAGCCGGTCTGGAGAACTCGTTCCCAACCACCACCAGTTTCCACATTGTTTGAAACAGCACCGCACGGTTTCGGACTTTTCAGCAATCAATGCAGCAACAATGACGTGACCAGTTAGAAGCATTCGCCCTACCTGCCGCCGGCTCACCAACGCGTATGGTGCTGATTGTTTAGGAAGATAAATGTGATATTGAAAAGACAGAAAAAGTGTAAAACTCCCGGCACTGGTCCGGCTCCAGTCATTCACTCTTGATGATGTAAAATGGCTGCCACGTTCACGCCTCGAGTTTTGTCTCGTCGATGGGGTTTCTTGGACAGTCCCGCACGGGCTTGCCTTGTATGCATTGTACAGTAGAGACGGAGGCACTGAGGCAGCAGCGGGTCAGCATCGAACACCATCAGACACCATCATCACCGTGTGACCTGGTTCACCATCACTCCGCTCGGTTTATGGAACCTCTGCAGCTGTTGTGCTCATTAAACACATATTACTTCACTGTATTTTACAAATAATGGACACATTGTACTTGTATACTGTATATTTATACTGCACATTTTTGTATATATTTATATTGTCTTTCTTTGGGGGGGGGGGGGGGGGGGGGCAGCCTTGTATTTGGTGTACTATTCCTACTTTATTGTATAAAGCATTTCTATTTGTTTTCATATTCTAAATAATTGGATATTGGAAACAAATGTAAGGCGGTTAACACACTTTAAGGAGAAAGACAAATTGTTTTATTTTGTATTTTTTCTAAGTGAAATTTTCTTTTTAAATCTAATATTACCAGTGGCTGCCGTGCAGATATAAGTCAGTAATTAAATGACTATGATATAATTGTCAAGACTGCTGCTGATTGCTTCCATTATCATCTAGTGAACAGATGATTATTTCCTATATCTTTTCGAATCTCGATTAATCAAATTTTTTTTCAAATATTTTTATTCTTACCATATTTTCCCCTGCACTGCTACTTTATCCACAAATGTGGAGCAATTTAAACTGAACGCCGCTTCTCAATGTGCAGCAATCTGCCACTTATACTGCATGCGTAATAATATATTTTTTGACTATTGTCACTAATCTCACATGTGTTGTCAAATGCCAGTCCACATGTGTTTAAAATTATAATCCAACCAACACTGATATACAGGCTCTTATTAAATAAGCACTTTGATTTAATATGTACTTTAGTATTGACAGTATCTAGCAGACTGTTTTACTGGAGGTAGAGCAGTAGGTCCCACTTCCCACCACACTGTGTCACTCTTCTTATGGCTATAAAACACACCCAGCTGCTACGTGAACAAAAGAATATGTGAAGAGTATGAGTGTTTTCCAGAATATTATTTATTTGATTCAATAAATACATGACAAGGCACAATGATTACCTACTGAGAATTTATTTATGCAAAATTAAAACAATTTTTTACAGATTTGGTAAAAGATTATCTGTCAATTGAGCATGCATAACAAACCTGACCTTTTTTAAATGCCTGTTTTTGCTGAAGCAAATTTATATTAAAATCACAATAACACTGAACAAAGTTTGTTGCTTGACTTTCTATCATTATATTGTGTACTATGATACTTGATGTTGGTTTGTCAACTGCAAATTGCAAGTAAACCTTTTTGAACAACATTTTCTGGGCTCTAGAAATAATTATTGTTTGCTTATGGTTTGTCAGGTGTCAGTGTTGATCCTTGAGAATCCTTTACAATAGAGTTACTTTGCTGTGACATTACCACACAGTTCTATATGAGATTGGGGTTATCTGCTATCCCCATCACAACTAAAGTGAATCTTAATGTTTGGCTCATGGCTGAGATGATAAAACTTTAACAGGTAACCCACTCCAACAACCCCCACAGTTATAGAGCATTAACAGCTGGATGATGATGGCTGGAGAAGTTCGGGGGAAAACCTTACGCAGGTGTTGAGGAATGGAGCTGCGGAATGATTTCCTTTGGGTTTTTGGCTCATTCTCTCAATCAGTACATATGACAGACGTGGCATTCTTAAAAATAACTATATAGGATTGCAAAATATTACCAAGACAAATGCCAATGAATATATGTTGCAAAGAAAAATAAACAGATACTTAAAAACTTTAGCTCTACAGGTGGAATCGGTGGAATTCACAATAGCATCTATTCCGAATTTGACTTCTCGTGTCTTTTAGTGACTCCTTGGAGAATATACCTCAAACAGGCAGATATTCTTCTGCAGGAAATATATTTGGAAAAGTAAATACCTTTGCATTCAGCTCTAAAAATAATGAAGAGAAGGTGCCAAGACTGTAAAAGAGGTCTACTGCAGGGTTTTGGGCATTAGCCAAAGTCATGTCTGCAGAATTTGTGCTCAAGCTATAAAAGGACTCCTCAAATAAAAAGAGCTGGCATGCTGAACTCGTAGTATAGCAGGTGCCAGCCTAAAAGGCACAAAATGACATAAAAGTCATCACATAAGTGTCTAACACTTTTCATAGGCTAATGGATAAAATCTGCTTTCTTCATGTAATTTTAGAGCAACACATTTTTTTATTTTATCTTAAAAAGTCAAATGATGTGCAGTGTCTGGAGCCAGAATCATATTAATGTAGGTATAGTTCCTAAAATATAGATGACAGCAAAATGGATGGAATGACAAAAACACTGTTCATTGTTTCAAGAGGCTTCTTCCACTTATTTTAAGAGATAATGATAATTAGACCCTCAAGTAAACAGGGCTCCAGGATAAAGATTATTATTTAGGTTTCAACTGGTGGAGAGGAAATGTTGATCAGTGGTATCAAATTACAACTTTAACCCAGACTAAATATAGTACTTGATATGAAACTCTGAATAGATTTGTTGTTGTATGTATTTCCTTGGATATCCATTCTCATGAAAACATAAATGCTTTATTTTTGTACCACAGTACAACTGCCTCTGATGACCAGCATGTGCTCTGGAGGCCCATAACTATTCCTATATTACATTTCTTTCATGGCACCATGTGGTGAGAGCATCTCTGTGTGTCCTCATCAATCAAATGGCTCCTGAGCATTTTAGCAGAACCTCTGTTTTTTCACTTTCAGTTGTGTGTGTTCCTTTTAGAATTGCTCTGCTCTTAAACTGATGCTGAAGACACACAGCACGTTTCTGTGTCTGTGTCCTCTATGCATTGTATTGCATTTCCCATTATATTGATAATAATTTAAAGAAAAAATGATGATCCTGGACCCACAGCACACACACAACTTCTGGGTTGTCCACTTCAAAATATGACTCTTCCCTGGGAAAATGAGCAGCAACTGAAATGTTTACCTACAAAAAGGGAAACCAAAAGTGTGGTGTGACTTCCTTGTTTCATGTTGTCTCAGCCACTTGAAATTCTTCCCTGGTTTCGCCACATTGAGCTGCAGTGAGCCTGCACGGACTTGATGGGTTTCAAACTCATTTTCAATCATCATCATCTTTACCACTTCACTAAATATTGGAATCATTAGATTAATTACCGAGACAATTACAGACCTGATAGCATAAGGATGTGGACCAATACAGACAATGATGTTGGCACTTCACTTGTGGCACAGACAAATTGAACGTGAGCCTAAAGCTGCACATTTGTGAGCCTAAATATCCCAAAACAATATCCTTCTTTTGGCAAACATTCTGTGCTCTAGGCAAGACGTAATCCGCATATGAACATAAAGTGTCTTATATGCAAAATGGTGACTATGGCCCAGCACAAAACTAAATCGGGCCACCTTTGATTGACCTTTGGTTGGTACTGCTGTGGCTTACTTGTGGCCTAGATCTGGAAAACAGGAGTGTCAAGTGCCATCATTCCATGCGATATGTGGGCCAAAACAATTTTGCAGCTAACAACTTCATTTGCTCTCAGGTGTCACAGACTTGTTGTGCATGGCCTTAGACATCCAGAGCACGTTGGCTTTGAGCTGATCAGAGTCTGGCTGCAGAGAATAGACATGATCTGCTAACCTCACCATGACACCCACCATGGCTCTATCACGACACCAGAGCCCCTGAGAACAAATCAGATATTTGTTTCATCGAGCATGACCGCCACATGGTTTGCTCTACACCTGAAGCTGTACATCCCATCCTCTTACTTTCAGATCAATACAAAGATAGAGCTAAAATAAGACGAACACACCACGTCTGCTTTCACATCTCATTTGTCCGAACACCTATACCTTGCTATAGCGTATCTGCAGAAGCTACATAACACAGCAATATGTTTTGCTTTAGCACATTGAGAAAGAGGAAAAGCTGCACATCTAAAGACTAATCCTCGATACTTTCATTCTCAGCTGGTTGACTTTGATTCTATGAGCTGCTCTTATGTCGTGTACAGCCCTCCCTTCAGATTTCCTACCAGTTATCTCAAACATCTCCTGCACATCTCCACTACTCACCCAGCTCAGATACAGCATTTCACCCATCAGCCCTCTCCACAATTATTTATTTTAGATGCTGATGCAAATAGACACGTGTGACATTACGAGCTCAGACTAATGAGCATAAGATGGAGCTTGTGATTGTAACTTTTAATATTGATCAGCTGATGTTTGAGGTGTCCTTACGAGGTAAACAATTTGTTTTTCATGAAGTATGAAAATGAATATGTGGGACTTAATTCAAATAATGTTGCAAACGTGATTGTTACAGTTGATTATGGGACAATTTGTCAATAAAGTTACATGGGGGGAAATATCCGAAGCATGATGCTACGATCTTAATCATTCCAACCGGATTGAAATTACTACCACGTATTATAAGGTTTAGACAATGTTCTAAGTGCAATGACATTAGCTAAAATAAAAAGACCAAAACAAACCCATTTCAAATCTCGGTGATTTAACATGCTTTCCTCCGTACTTATTGAATTACATGGCTTAAGCCAAGGATTTATCACCAGCACAACCAAGGACGCAGGACAGGGAAACTTACACTAAGTAAACACTCAGGTGAAATACAGAATTAATTAATATTCATCCTTGACATTTCAGATATCAGAAGATAACAGATGGGTACTCCTTCACAGCTATTGAATATTCTAGGTGCCATCGCACTGAGACAATTAGTTTTGCTTCGATTTACAGTGAATAGTTGAGGAGAAAGAACTACACACCCCTAAAATATAAGTTTTAGTAGATTCACTATCATAAGTTTGTAGTTTTTACATGACATACAGTTTTCAGTATACTGTACAGCTTTTGGAACCATATTGTCTGAGAGTAGTGTAAGACAGTAATTACATTAATTTGGTATAAATTGCATGTACAGATTGATTCAATGCTACTGCTGAAGAAACCATTATCAATGATGCAGATGAATATTTCCTATATCTTTTCCGGACTGTTGTAAAGATCTGATGTCATTTATTTTAAATCACATTTAGGCAAAATCTTGTTTCATCTCCCCCTTCATTGTGCTGTAAGATCAGAACCGAATCAGAACTGAATATCTAGACATACTATTTAATTACATTGTTTTGAATGCATGATCGAAAGGGGATGGAAATTTAGACCCTCAATTAAAAATTGTAATATCATTTAAAATTTAACGTGATTCTATCTGGATGATGGAATAGACAGTCTGTGTCTGTAGCTTCCTGTGAATGAAAGTGTAACACATAACTTTATCATACTACATTGCCTGATTTTACCTAATTCTAGTTTTTGATATCTTTATAGTGGTCATGGTTAAATATCGTTCACACATATTTCATTATTTATTTATTATTATTTATTCACTACTTGTCCTGTGTATTTATTTGTTTTTGTTATTTTTGTGTTTTTCCTATTTTTATTTTGGAGAATTGCTTTTATTATGTGCTATTCCTTTATTATTATTTTTTAAATGGATGCATAAAGTGTTTTACCCTATCTGAGACTTTTAGAATGATGACATTTCATACATAATTATTCTTTCCATTATTTATAACATAATTTCTATTATGCTCTCAGGCCACGTTCAGAGGTAAACATGTTGCAAATGTTCCAAAAGCAGTTAACTAAAATGATCAAGAAACTCTAAACCAATGACCCTTTCCCGCCATGACGCGACAAATAATAACAACGCTCAGTTACTAGGCTACAAAAACCCGGGGATTACATGTATCATCCTTAGTCAGAACGGTGAGATGATGGAAATATGCTTTGACTTTGTGTGGGTTGTTCTTATCATTTTGTGCTACATAGGGATTATGAGGAGGAGAGGAGGCCAATGAGTTGGTGAGATCATTGATAAGGTTTCATCCAATCCAGGAAGTTGGTGGCGACAGTAGTATAAAAACTCATGGACTGAAGCAGAGGTGCTCAATATAAAGGATTCTGTACAGAGGCAGCATGAAGGGGAAACTTTCTATCAACATGGTAATACTCCAATAATCAACATCCATGACTTATATATCTGATTAAACAGATATTTGAAACTGATGATTTTCTTTTTTCTCCAGGTAACTGCCACAACCTCAATGGGCTCTGTGAGATCAGCGGGACTGTCTCTTATTCTCTTGTCTTTTTTTCTTTACATAGCTGATTCTTATCCAAACACTGACTTATCAAACAGTAAGGTTCTTTCACAATATTTACCTCTGCTGTCTTACCGTCATTAATCACATGTGAATGTAATGTACTCATCTCTACTCTCAAAGATTGTACATTGTGATTTTTATCTCAGATGTCAAATGTTGCTGAATGTCACCCCCAGTTGTTTTGCTCTGCTTGTGAGACCGCTGTCATCTTTCTCCAGCTGGCTGCGAGGAGTGCACGCTGAAGAGGAACACTTATTTCTCCAGGGATCGGCCAGTCTTCCAGTGCATGGGCTGCTGCTTCTCCCAAGCATACCCGACGCCTCTGAAGGCAATGAAGACGATGGCGACCCCTAAGAACATCACCTCGGAGGCAACATGCTGTGTCGCAAAGCACAGCTACGAGGTACAGACAAAGCACATGTCAGGCATGGTTGATTTGTGCCTATTTAATCTACATTACTGAGGTTACAGTACATTAAGGTTGGAGATGAGGCTGGTCACCTCATGGTAAAGCTGCCTAAAGTTTCAGTGCAGCACCCCTGGTTTAAATATGGGAATGCACTCATCCCCTATTCATGTCTGTCAACTACTGCTACCACAAAGGTAAAATGGCACAATATCTTAAAAAAAGATAAAATGGTTATTACAGAATTGAATTATTTTTAGGTTAAGGTTTATTCTTTTGATGTTTTATCTTATATTGAGTTTAGTCTTGGGGATATTTTGTTGCATTCTTCACTGCTGCTGCTGCTTATACTTAGAATTCCATGTAATGCTACTTTCAACTTTACCACCAGACTTCAGATGAATGAATTACAGCTGTAATTTCTTAGTATTGTTCCACATTAAAAAAAACTATGTGATAAACCACTGACATGCAATGTGTTGTTTGAGATTAAACCAGTGGTGTCCTGTGTTATTAGCTTGTGATCCTTCTGCAGTGTCCAGTCTGGGGCCTGTTGTCACATTTTAAGACGTCTGTGTGTTATTAGCAGTTGCATCAAAGAAGCATTTCCCTCAAACTCAGATGGTTTCATTTAAGCAATTGTTCAAGGTCCAAAGAGGTCACATTCTCAAACATCTCACAAAAGAAACAAACCAAAAACAAAGAGCGGAGTTTATGCGAAAAATGAAAACAGGAGAAGAGCTTGTATTTTTTTCTTTCCTCTCCGTCCTCATATATTATTTGAAAGAAATGTGATAAATCATAATTTTAAGGGGGGCCTGATTTATCTAGAATTAGTAGTTTACTTTCGGTATTTGAATTACATATAACTGACACTTTAACTGTTAACTTGCATTGAAGTACTTGAGTAAAGGATCTGGTTACCTCCTCCACCGATGGTATTCTCACTGATGTTTGGTTTTAGTTTCACTCTTGTTTCAATTCTGGTTTCTGTTAACAGATGTTAAGAAGTGCATGAGGAGCAGATGCTCACAGGAGGATTTGATCATACACACGTTGTACATTTACTTGCTGCTGTACCTTGATGTGACTCTGTTAGTGTTCACGGTCATCTGTTCCTCTTTCAGATCGAGGTGGCCGGCATCAGGTTGAAGAACCACACGGAGTGCCACTGCCACACCTGCTATTATCACAAGATATGACCGATGAGAAGTGGAGGCCGTCCTGCTGCTCTCAGCTTGCCAACAAATTGTGTTTCTTTTAATAGGCAAAAGCTCGTCATTTTAAAATGCATGTTCTTGAGTTGAAAGATAATATTTTGTAGCAATCCTGTGCCTGTGTTGTGTAATTATCCTTCGATTTTGCATTGATAGATGTACTGTATATTGAAAAGCAATTAAAATATGCACCCAGGTGTTGATGAACTCATGCATTGCTATCAGTGTGTGTGTGTGTGTGTGCATTTCTCTGGCCAATTTTGAGCACAGACCGTACAGAGTGAGGACATTTTGGGAAGGTGAAGGCATTTTGCACTATGCCTGTGTGTTTGTGTGTGTACTCGTTTATGTTGCCTCTTTAGGGAACTTTTTCAGCATAAAGCAGTTAGGAGTAGACCTCATGGGGACCAAAGCCCGGTCCCAATCAGGCAAAACGTAATTTCTGACGTCATTGTTAAGGTTATGGATAAAGTTTTGGTTAGCCTGTCCACAATGAATCCAAACCAATGTCAAGTCATAATAAGGATAGCTGTGCAAACCTGTGTGTGTGTCTGTGTGTGAGTAAGTCACACCTGCTAAATCAATAGTAACACAGGAAACAACAGGTGAGAAAAATTCAGCAATTCAGAAGTGGGACCCAATTAAAAACTGCAATTTCATGATAACTGAGCAAAGAAAGTAGTAAACGCATCTATCTGTTGTCTGTGATGTGCAGAGATAATCGATCCGTCTTCTGAGGCTATAATTTAGCATGATGTACACTAACCACACCACACTCTGTCCATATTTCAGAAACATAATCCTGACAGTGTTACGACACTGACAGAGTAACATGCTGCCCTTTGGATGGAGAGTTTTTCAGATGACTGACCCCTGATTGTGAACATCTGCCCCCCCCCTCCCCGAAGCACCAGTGAGCAAGTCAAAGTGAATCAGGGCAGTGGTGAGGACGACCCTGCACTCTGACCATTGTGAAGGGATGAGGACATTAACACTGTGGATACTTTTGAGATAAGATATAAAAAGCTACGATCAGATGAGATATGACTCTCAGAAAGTGGTGTGTTAAAATCCAACACTTTTTGTGTTATTACAATTTCAACACATGTTCTGTTACTTTTAACATCTGTTTTGAGAGTGTAAGATATATAAGATGTACCTTACTGATCCTCTGTTGAAAAAAATCACAAATGACATGACAGTACAAGGAAGTAGCAGCACAAGGGGAAAATGTAGTAAGAAATAAAAATGTGAATAACCAAACAAGAATAGAAATACAACATACAATAAAAGTGGGAATGAAACCGCATATACAAGGCTGTTCTTTTTCAAAATGTGCAATATATTAAATGTTGTTATTGTGCAATTGTTCTTTATTTGTAATATACACTGTACAACATGTGCAGCTTCTTGCAATATAGATTTTGTGAGAATTCTTTGGTGCATGGTGTGTGATGATGCTGGGAGCCTGGATGTCACAGCTCGCCCTGCAGTGTCTCAACATGGACCCTGTAACATGGAATGTTCCTGGAAAACGCAGCAAAAATGACCCACGCATGAAACTACAGTGTGTGCAAGGAGTGAATAAGGTCATGGATGTTTTGGTGACATCAGGGGTGTACATGCACATGCATGTGTTAGTGTGTGCTGGTCCCCCCCCCCCACACACACAAACACACTCCCCGCCCCCCCAACACCCCTGCGTGCGCGCGCGTGTGCGAGTCTGGCAGCGTAACATCTGTGCGTACGCGGTCGTGATTGTTGTGAAGATGGCGGAGGGGGAGACAGAGAAGGAATATGACACACGGAAAGCCATCGAGCAGCTCCGAGAGCGCTTCCAGGGCCTGAGCGCGGCCCTGGAGGAGAGCCCGCAGTCGCCGCCGGAAGCCTCGCTGCATTTCTGCCAGGACTTCTGCCAGGTTAGCCCGCTCTCCCGCCTGCTCATCCCCGGGCAGCCCTGCAGCCCCTCTGGCTTCCTGGCCGAGGATGCGCGTCTACGCTCGCTACAACAATGTAGCTAAGCGGCTAGCTGCTCCTAGCTAGCGTCTCGAGATGAGTGGGGAGGAAAAAAAACTCCTCCGTGGTTTTCCGTCGCGCTCTCTGCGATGTTTACCCGCGACATGTGCTTGTGTGTGAAGTCTGACTGTCCGTGGGGCGACGAGTCCCACAAATGTACGCGCACCGTGCACGTATTACTCGTATTTTCCAGGCCAGGCAGCTAGCAGCGGATGAATGTTGCTAGCTGGTATGCAGGGTCCCCCCCTGTCCTGTGCAGTGGTCATGCTGTGCAAAAAAAAAAAAAAAACCGGATAGCAACGTTAGCGAGATTTTGCTGTGCGATTGCATTGATGTGCACAGAATAAAAGGAGTGATTCACTGTGGGAAACATGACTCCGGCGTTATTCCACCGCAGCTCCGGGTTGAGTTTGGTGTGAAAATGGGTTAGTTTGGTGAAGCTCATTGTAGCGAGAGATCAATGATTCCTCCAAGGTGCTAGCTCAGGCCTTTTGCACTAATTAATCCGGCTAACCACACGAGGAGAGGCGGATGTGATCGTTATTAGTGTTATTATTACAGTTTTATAACCAGCCCCACGGAGCAAAGATGCGATATTGATGCTAAAAGCGAGCGAGCAGTGTGCAGCTGCCTGCGACAGTGATTTCAAAGGGAGAGTGTGGCAGTGGTCACTGACTCCATTACGCATCCTCCTTCATTAATTTGCCCCGACCACGTCCATATCACGCGAGGTCTCCATTTACCTGCGATGCAGCGCAGATCTTTTTATTGTTCTGTTATTATTGTCGTGGCTTCGTTTTCTGTTCCACATGAGCGAACACTGGGGAGGTGGAGGGGAGGGGGGCTGGAAAGTTATCGGAGGGAAAAGAAGAGAGCAGCGGCAGGAAGAGTGGAAGTTTTCTGCAGTTCGGTCAGGATTAGAGATTTGTGAGGGAAGAGAGCAGGGATCCAGGGTGAAATGGATGTGGAGGGATTTTTCACTGATGCAGTTTGGGGCCTAAAAAAGGCTTTTTTTTGCAGGAAGACACAAAACTTTGATGCCTTTGTTGTTTTATATGCGGTGCTACTTATACAATTAGGATGTAATAACATTGTGCATGTATATTTATCCAATGACTACTACAACAAAGCATTTTGTCTTCATCCAAAAGCTGTCGTGTTTTACCTACACCAGGGAGATTTCATCATGACCCCCCCCTCTTTGTTTGTTTGTTTGTTTGTTAGCAAGCTTTCACCAAAACAACTGAACTGATTTGTTTGGAGGGATGTGGCCTGTGTGAGGAAGGAACCCAGTAAAGCTTGATTTACTTAGTTGTTGTACACGCTGTGTAGCTTATATAATAAGGAGGTCATAACTTCTTCTGGTAGTTTTTGGAGACTCGTTGGATTTCTGTGTAGGTTTAGTCTTTGTTGAGTGATGGGGGGGGGGCACAAAAAGTTGATGCATGTTATTTTACATGCTGTGTATCTTATATAATTTGGAGGTAATTATATAGCTTATGACGATTTAGCATTCTGTCTTCATGTACAAGCTGTGTCTTTTTACCTCCGCCCAGGGGGGTGCGTTATCCTCCCTGTTGGATTTCCATGAAACTTGATAGGAGAACATGCTGTTTAATTAATATAATCAGGATGTAGTAACATAATATGTATTTATCAAAATTAGTAGTTTATGAAGCCTTATTGGATTTCTGCCAGGAGTTTAGGTATTTCTCTTTGTTGAGTGATTAAAAACTTTGTGTGCAACTTTAATAGTTAGGATGTAATAACATGGCACTGCTGCTCATCCTCTGGCAGCCTGCAGTCCTGGCTTCCTGGCTGAGGATGCTCTGTGTTCACTGCAACAATGCAGCCAAGCAGGATGTCATAAAGTAGAAAAGTCATCAACACTTACATTTGTATTACAGTATTTGGTATTTTACCTCCATGTAAATGCTGTGGCACCCCTGTCAATTTGTTTGTTGGTTTGTTTGTTCTTTTGTCTGTAAGCAAGAGATCCTCAGAAACAACTGAACTGATGTCAATGAAATTTGATGGAAAGATGCGGCGTGAGTCAGGAAAGACATTTTTATCAAACTTAGATATGACTCTATGACATTTTCACATCAAAGTTAGTTGTGGCTTTTTGAAATTAAAGATAAATACAGATCCAGTAGTTACATTCATCCTAGATTGCCGTTAAGCGTTTCTCCTCAATTGTAATGCAGAGGCGTTACATCTTTTGTTCTTTCTCACCTTTGAGAAACTTTGATTCTAGTCCTGTCAGCAGCCACAAGTGTGAAGCCTGCAATTTTCTGTTATTGTAAGAGATGAAATTACGAAGCATAATTTGTATATATGCAATTACAGCTGTTTCCTTTAGCTCAGTGACCAATGGAAAGAGCAGTTAAGTCTCATTGAAAAACTAAATTAAATAACAGTTCATAAACAGTCATTTATTATGATAAATCTACATATCTACACATCTATACATTTTTTAGGTTAATTGATTCATTTAGTCTTCACAGTTAAAAATAGTCACAATTGCACAGTCTAAGGCAACATCTGGAAATTGGTTGTTTTAGTCATCACAGAAGAGCAGATAGAGATTCATTTAAACACGATATAAAACTGAGAAAAGGCTCATTTTGATAAAAGGTTTTAAAAACCCAAAGTTTTTGCTGTTTTATTGTGCAGAATCAGTCTTTCTCATCTTTCTATCTAAATGCTCTTCCAGGTCCTGGTGGAACATGCCGGCCGATGGAAGACTGATGAAGATCCACTGCCTTTGCTGGAGGTCTACACTGTGGCCATCCTCAGCTTCGCTAAGGCGGCCTCCTGTCTCTCCTCCGAATGTGAAAACGTGCCACTCCTACTTGAAAAGTTAGCACTGTGAGTGGAAATGTTTAAACAATAAATTATTGTTGGATTCTTTAAACAACATCCCTCCCATGAACATTTCTGTAACATGTGTTATACATCATTCACATAAACATCTTAAAAGTTGTAGTTTGAGTGTTTAATGAGAGCAGGGTTTGGTACGATGGTGTAACATCAGACATAACATTGTTTGCTTTGCAGTTCCGCGGCTGTAGTTGTGTCTTCGAGCAGAGCCGCCCCTCAGATAGACTGTAATCTGTTTAAATCCTTAATTTTATGGAGACATTATTTGACAGAAAGAATAAAACAAAACACGCCCTAATCCCAAAGGAAATTCCGATATGAAAAGTTTTTTAAATACTCTGCAAACAGTCTAAAAGAACTACTCAGCTATTTGCTCAGATGAAGGCCAAGACCTTGAGGCTGTTCTGCAGAATGGAAATGTAGGCGACCTCATGGGGAGCTTTGACATATTTGGGCTGAGCTGCGGAGTAAAGTTTGAGAATGAAGGCAAAGCACACACACAGAGTGTAGATAGACAGACAGCCAGTAATTTAAACGGTGTAACTTCATTAGTTATCGATTATAAATGCTGATTTTGGTTTTTTTTGTTGATTATTCATATTGTCGTTCTTCATTACTAACAGGATTTCTAACTGTAATAGCTATTTAATATTGAACTCATACCAACACTGAGAGATCTAATTTAACATATGTGTATCACTCCCGCTGTTGATGATTTCTAACCCCCCATTTCTCCTGTTCATCATCCTCTTTTATATTGACTCTACAGTGCAGCATCTATTTTTGCATGGTTCCCCTAACTTCGTGAAGTGTGTATCCTTGACCCATATGTGGCTTTAACAAACGACCGTGTTGGATTCACAGGAGCTGTGCGGAGCTGCTGCTCTTACTGCCCCACCATGTCCCTGGTGCCTTATGGGAGGAGTTTCAGTCCTCCATGAAGGTCAGTATCCCGGCCGCTGTAAGCACACTTCTCTGAGGCTTATCTTTCCAGTGATAAGCAAAGAAATGTTGTTTAGTAATTAGCGTGGATATGGTTTGTCTCAGTGTTGAGGTAATAAAAACACATTGGTTGAAATATAGGGGTCTGTATGTCCTCTTTACTGTATAAGAATGACTTGCAACTTATTTGATGCAAATTCACTTCAGTAAACCTGCTGTAAAAATGATTTCCGACTCATGAATGCTGTGATATTTTAAGTAATTGTCACTGACACCTTAGTAATTCTGTAACTACATATCTATTTGTCTCATGCTGCAGTTGGCACACAGCCTTTTGCAAGAAAGTGGGAGCACACAGCTTCGCCTGCTCGCAGTTCTGGCACAGCAGGATGGCGTCTGGTCCAACACCACGCTTAGCGGCATCCTATCCAATCAAAACCCTCAAACAGAGCAAGGTTAGTTCTCACTTCCTAAGATGCATATGGGCCTTGAAGATGCACCAAACTAATTTTTCGTGTTGTAATTTAATGAAATTTAAATAGTTTAGTGTGTCTTGCCTCTTTCGTTTCTCAGATCTTGTTTCTGTCTTCTCCACTATCTGTCCCTTAGTTCACGAGTATCTTGAGTTGGAAGGTCCCACGCTGCTGAACATGCGAATAAAGCACCTAATCAAAGTGGACAGCATTGATAAGGCTGCTGTCCTTGCAAAGATGTGCTCAGAGTATCCGGGATATGAAGGAAAAGGGAACTTCAAACAAACCTACTTGCTTTGTGTCTGCATGACAAAGAATCAGGAGCAGCTAATGGAAGAGGTGAAGAAACGACACAGCAACTCAGAGACATCAAGTTTAACATTTGAACAACTGATCGATGCGTGATCCTAAATTTCAAAAAGTCATTTGTTTGATATAATTGTTTTAAATTAACCAATTAATTCAAACAAATATTCTGTTTCACTAAAAACGGACGATTATTTGCCAAATCTCACAACCAACACTCACTGATCACTCAGTACTCTCAGATGGTTATTAATAAGATGTCCCAACAGTATTGTGAAATGTTTTTCTTCTCTCTTTCTCTCATAGATTGCATCAATAGACTGTAAAGATGCTCTTGAAATGATCTGCAACTTGGAGTCAGAGGGAGACGAGAAAGGAGCTCTCTGCTTATGTTCTGCTTTTCTCAAGCGACAGCTCCTTCAAGGAGAAGTTTACTGTGCCTGGTAAGTGTTGGTCACACATTTGTTATTAGAACACTTGGTAATACAGTCGTCCTGGCACACATTTGTTTTTCCAAATCAAAGCGATCTCTGTGATAAATATGTGCAGAAAGATCTCCTCCTGCTCTCTGTAAATTTGAATATATCTCAGTGTCTAATATTTGTGTGAAGATTGGCCCAGAGTGAATCTCTGAATTAGTGAGGATATAAATGACTTGCTGTCTCAAACACTTGACTTTTTTGTATCAGCAACTGTCTGGTTAAAACAGAAGAGTGCTCTTTTAGATTTGTGGTGATCTGTAACCTGGACACATTAACTTTTTCATCTGAAATAGAGCTACAACAGTCATTTAGGCTATTTAGGAAGACAATAGAAGGTTCCAGGTTGTAAGATGATGAGAAGATATTATAGTTAATTTAATATTTTGTGGTTTTGGGTTATTCTTCCTACAAAGAAGATATAAGGAATTGGGATTTAATTGTGATGGAATATTTCATTGCATATTTTAATATTTTATAGACCAAATCACTAATCACAAAATCATTTTTGATAAAGTTTCTAAAGGTTTTTATGTTTGTGATGTTTTCCAGGGAACTCACACTGTTCTGGAGTAAGCTTCTCATGCGTTCAGAGTCATCTGCTGAGACTTTTCTCGGGCAAGGCAAAGAGATGGCTCTTCTTTGCAGAAGTGTCTGTCACATTCTGTTTCTCATCAAAGTCATCCAAAATGAGGTAAGAAAATAGTCTCCACATTTGTAGATTTAAAGGTACAGTGTGTAGAATTTAGTGACATCTAGTGTTGAAAGTGCTTGTTGCAGCTGAATACCCCTCACCTCACCCTCTCCTTCCAAACATGAAAAAGAACCTGTGGTAGCTTCAGTTGTCATAAAAAACTCAAAAGTTGTAGAGTTTGTCCAGTCTGGACTACTGTAAAAAACATGGCTGCCTCTGTAGAGAGGGTACCCTCGATGTAAATATTTAAGTATTTAAATATAAAGGGCCTTTTCTGAGGTAAAGAACAGTTACAGCTACAATTCATACAATTTAGATGAAACAAACCAGTGGAAACATCATGAGGATTATTCAACATTAAATTTCTACCAATAGTTCCCTTTCACCTAAATCTCACACACTGGAACTTCAAGTAAGACAGAGACGTCACTACTCTCAGCGACATAGTCGGCTGCTTCTTTTAACATGCCCGTAAAATCTTACTTGTTGCATTCATGTTACATTCTTTTTCCTATAGGTTGGAGAGGTGGGGCTTCCAGTGTGTGTGGAAATGTGCATTCAAGCTCTGAAAATGACCTCCAGTGACCATAAGGACAGCAAGTCTACCATCTGCAAGACTATTTCTTGCATCTTGCCAACCGATCTAGAGGTTAAGCGTGCATGCCAGCTGACAGAGTTCCTCCTCCAGCCTACCGTCGACTCTTATTATGCTGTGGAGTCACTGTACAACGAACCCGACCAAAAGCCAGAAGAGGATGGGAGTCTACGCGTACCCAACTCTTTACGCTGCGAGTTACTGCTGGCCTTGAAGACACAGTGGCCTTTTGATCCAGAGTTCTTGGACTGGAAAACACTGAAACGCAACTGCTTGGCACTGATGGGAGAGGAGGCAGCTATTGTGTCATCTATTGACACACTTAATGACACAGACGAACAAGAAGTGGAAAGTGCACTTGGCAAGCTCCCTGAATACAGAGACCTGGAGGATTTCCTGTTAACCACTACAAATGAACTCAATGAAATCACAGATGAAAGAGAGAAAAACCGAGAGGCTAAAAAACTTCGGGAGCAGGGTTTTGTGTCGGCTCGCTTCAGAAACTGGCGAGCCTACATGCAGTATTGTGTTTTGTGTGATAAGGAGTTCCTGGGTCACAGAATTGTTCGCCACGCTCAGAAGCATTTCAAAGATGGAGTGTACCTGTGTCCGATTTGTGCTGACAGTTTTGAAAGTAGGGAGGTTCTAGAGCCACATGTAGCATCGCATGTAAAGCAGTCTTGTAAAGAGAGACTCGCTGCAATGAAAGCCGCAAGAAAGGTAACCAAAACACCTCAGTCCCCTAAAAGTCCAGCAAAAAACTCAAAGGTTGCCGCCAAGACAAGCATGAGTCCTGTTAAAATTGACTCTCATGTTGGGGACCAATTGGCATCTCCTGTTAAGTTAGAACAAACTACATCTGACACGCAGATAAGTCAAGACTGTTTCTGTCCCGTCAAAAACTGTTCCAAGGCTTTCAAGTTTTTCCGTAACCTCATGGCTCACGTAAGATCTCACAAGGATGACGAGGAGGCCATGAGATTTTTAGAGATACAAAAACAGAAAGTGGTGTGCCAGTACTGCAGACGCCAGTTTGTTAATGTCAGACATCTTAATGATCATTTGCAGATGCACTGTGGCAGCAAACCATACATCTGCATACAGTTGGATTGTAAGGCCAACTTTAACTCCAACTCTGAGCTCCTCATGCATAGAAAAACTCACCCAGAATTTAAGGCTCAGTGCATGTTCCCTAACTGTGGCAAAGTTTTCAATGAGGCGTATTTGTTGTATGATCATGAGGCTCAGCATTATCTTACCTACACCTGCCAAACAGACAACTGTGGGAAAATATTTTACTCACAGTCTCAGTTCTTGTCGCACCAAGAGAATCATTGTACAAATGACACAATGAACAATATACCTGTCACAAATCAAAACACGCCTGTCACTCCAAACGTGCAATCGTCCCCACAGAGCACTCCGAGCAAAGAAGACGCATGTTCGGCTGTTGTTTGCCTTGAAAGGATTAGCGCA
The DNA here is from genome assembly GCF_024713975.1 of Paralichthys olivaceus. NCBI lineage: Eukaryota > Metazoa > Chordata > Actinopteri > Pleuronectiformes > Paralichthyidae > Paralichthys > Paralichthys olivaceus. The sequence goes on along the minus strand of NC_091104.1, from coordinate 13,135,422 downwards.
GAAGCTTACGTGAAGGAACCATCAAATGCAAACGCATCACCGTGCAGATCACCAGAGGTCAGTAATGATGCCACTCCTGTTAGAGTGAAACACTCCATCGAAAGTATGCTGAATCAGGTGGCGGATTATGAAATGAAAGAACCAGAGAAATGCTTCACTCCGCTGACAAAACCTCACACAGCACCAGCTGATGCAAAACTTCCACCGGAGGCTCCATGTGTACAACAAAAGGTGCCAGGCGAAGGTGAGATTCCTTCTGAATATCCTGTCCCCGCTGCAGCAAACCCTGTGGCATGTCAGCAGGGAGAGGGTCACAATAATAATGTACAAGGTAATGAATTACCAAAAGCGATACCACAGATCATTTCTCCGAGTCAAATCAAGACAGAAATTCCCAGCTCGCTGCAGGGATATCCTTCCAGCACTCCTGTTGTTACTGCCAGCAGTGAGGAGAACCTGCATTGCTGCCCATATAGTGAATGCACAAGGGCGTATAGTACCAACAAAAGTCTTTCTAGGCATGTGAAGAAGCAACACCCTCAAATATTTGAAGACTGGAAGTTGGCAAAGAAATATAACAAAGTGGCCAAAATCACAGCAAAAAAGATCCCAAGTGGACCAGCTTCACCAAACATGTCTCAGAACCTGGGAAACAGGCCGTCAAACCAGCCAGGAGTACTATGCAATAAACCCACGATGCAGCAAATGGATTACCCAGTGGGATGTTCAACGTCACCTGCCCAATGTTATCCTGGATCAATGGAGCCTGTGCCAATCACTCCAATGGTGAACCCCACACTGTACCCATCATGGGGGAGCTCAAACAATCCCAGTGGAATGATGCAGTCCGACATGTCCCAGTCATGGTCTTCACCTCCTGTGAATAACTGCTATCCAGACGGCTTTAACATGAATGACTACCCCGCCCGCAGCTATCCTCAGTGGCAGGCAGACCCTTATCAGACCACAGCATCAATTCCGTCTGATAGAGATCAGTCAATGGCAGCTAATATTGGTCCCACTATGTCACAGGCTCCTTCAGATTCCAGTTTGATGTCTCAGTATGTGTCTAGTTCTCTGATGCTTGATAACGGAGGGCAAATGCATAACGGAGGGAATCAGTATGGACTCATGCATCCTGAAGGTAGCGGAGACACTGTAGATATGAGGAAAACCAGTGCAAGTTTGACAGCACAGTTAGATAACGGAAATAGTATCTCAACAATTGACAGCCTCTCAGAAGGAAGTTACCACACTCCATATGCTCAGAGTGAAAACTCATGTCATGCTCAAAGTTCATCAGTCAGTATTCCCATGAAATGTCTCAGCCCAGAGGCCCAGGTTGCATTAAAACCCACACTTGACATTGTTAAAAAAGAGAATATATCAACCCCTGGTTATGATCAGATGGACAATTCTGGGGATGGCATGCTCAGTCCACAGAGTGTCATCAACACAGATTTCCCTTACGATGAGGACTGTCCTAGTGCTGAATGTGATGTCCTACCAGCAGACGAAAAGAGCAGCGACCCCGACACGCAGAAAGGAAAGCGCAGCAGGTTGAGCAAGCGAACCAAATGGCCTGCTATCATCAAGGATGGCAAAGTCATTTGCAGGAGATGCTTTAGGGAGTTCTCCAGCACCAAATCTCTTGGAGGTCACCTGTCGAAACGCTCGCAGTGCAGACCCGTAGATGAGATCGACCTGACGGCTGATCTGCCCACTTCATTTCTTGATTTCCTCAATGACCCGCATGTCCCTGACACTAATGGAGCAACATATAACAATGGGGATTTCTCACAGGAATCCTGTAGCTTGACAACTTTGACTTCACCTATAGTGTTGAAACAGGAGCCCCAAACTACAAATATAATGGAGTACTCCAACTCCTTCCCCCCTGAAAACCAGCAAGAGAAGGCTGCAGAGATGACTAATCCAGCCCTCGCTGTACCTTATCAAGAGGATCACCTGATGGAAATCTCACATGCCTTTCAAAGGTTGGATTTGATTGAGGCTGCTCAAGAGAAGATGCGGAATGCACTGTCCTCAGAGCAAAAAGTCAGCCATTGTGACAAAGCCGCTGACAGAGAAAAAAGTAAAATCCTGAGTAAAAGTGATGACAAGCCCCCTGAAAAGATGCCAAAACCTTTTAAATGTGACCAGGAAGATTGTGAGTGTTCCTTCATGACAAAGGAGGCGCTATTCAAACACTTGTGTAAAATGCACGATTACTCAAATGAAATGATAGAGGAACTTAAAAGAACACCATCCAAACTGTCTCCGTACCCTTGTCAGATTTGCCCCAAAACGTTCACCAGAACCACAGGGTTGAGAATTCACTATGAAAAAGTCCATCGATTGTCAAAGACAGAAATGCAGAAGCTGAAGATCAGTGCTCGAAACAGGCGTGTATTTAGAATTAACAAAGATGATGCCATAGGTAGCTGCGCAACCACTGATGCCAACACCAGCTCCACGTCACAGTCTGCACCCATAATACCTGCTATTAAACAGGAGCCGCTTGACATTGCAATTGCACCTCAAATAGACAGTGAAAACTATCCTGAAGTTCATCACATCACTTCACCAGGAGTTGCAGTAAAAGAGGGCGTCACACCTGATGTGTTAACGGTTACAAGACTGCCATCACCTCAGGACTATTTGAACGAGGGATCCTTCAGCGAGGTGGCACCAGTCCCTGAACATACCCCAGAGCAACTTAAAGTGGCCGCTGTAAACCAGAGTCCAGATGTGAAACATAAATCTAATTTAAAAGAGAAACTCAGTCCACTTGGCAAAGCAAAGGAGCAGCGAGGAAAATTTGATCCAGCATTGAGCAAAGTGAGAGAGCCAAAGTCCAGCTCTCCCACTGCATCTGCCTCTTCCTCCCCAGAGAAACCCAGCAGCTCCAAAAACACACCAACTAAGGACGAAGCCCAGAGGAAAGAGAAACTTCAGAAAAAGCTGAGCCTCAAAATGTGTGAGACAACAGACGCGTACAGTCCATATAGACCATATCGCTGTGTCCACGAAGGATGCACCGCTGCGTTCACCATTCAGCAAAATCTGATTCTCCATTACAGAGCCATGCATCAGGCATCGCTGCCCGTCACCAAACCAGAGACTGAGCCTGAAAAGACCAGTGTTGACAATGGCCAAGAGAGCAGTCCGAGCATAGGAAAAGACAATGAAGTCAGGTGTCAAGTGAAAAACTGCTCTAGGGTGTTCATGGGAATCACACGGTTAGTGCAGCATTACCTCTTACTTCACAAGTTCACCCGAGACAAAGCTACGGCCATGATGGCCAGCATGACCATAGCGACTTTTAACTGTGACCGGCCAGAGTGCGATCTGCCCTTCACCTCTGTGGAAAAGTACATCGAGCACATTAAGAATTACCACAAGGAAATCGCCATCTCTGAGAGCGGCTCAGTTGATCCAACTTTCAGGTGCGAATATGATGGATGCGATCGCATTTACACTACAAAATCAAACCTCCTCCGCCACCTGATCAAAAAGCATGAATATGTTTATGATCCCAAAACAAGTGACGGAAGAAGGACTAAATCATTAGGTCTTTTCCCAGAGGTTAATGGGAAAGAGAATGTAGAAAACAAATTCAAAATGAAGAAGAAAAACTCTAAAAAGAAAGAAGGGAAGTCCATTGAACATTGGACTAGTTTCGGTAAACCAACACTAAAATCACACGAGGAGGCATCAGCTATGTGCACCAAGAAGTCCGCGCTGCAGTACCCGTGCATGATCATAGGCTGTGATGCAGTTGAGCGGGCGGAGAGGAATATATTTAAGCATTACACCACTCATGGCCTCACAGAGAGATACATCGAAGACCAGAGGAGTCAGTTCATTTTCTGCAAAAAGTACTCACGCGCCAGATTCAAAGACGCAAATAAATCAGAGGGCGCATCAAGTTCGTCCTCTGAGGAGACGGAGCCAGAAGAGGCGGAAAAGCCCAGTGACGAGAAAACAGATGAGCTGGTGGACAGATCAAGCCAAGAAGACAGCAAGCTTTCCAACGACGATAGTGCAGAATCTCAAGCTTCCACTGGGACAGAAGGCGGAGCGAAAAGAGGCCGTCCCAGAAAACCTGCACGTCCAACACCAGCCTGTCCGGAGAGGATGCAGACCCTTAGGAATCGTTTGACTGTTAACAGTTCAAGAGAGAACTCAAATCCTGGTACCCCCACAGCCCAAGAACAACATGACGATGTGGTTATGTCAGGGTCTTTCAAGCCTTTAGGACTTGAGGACTCCTTCCTTAAGTTCTTGGAAACTTCAGAGTCAACCCACTCTTCCAAACGGAAATCAAGTGACAAACCTGGTGCCGAGCTGCCGTCCAAAAGACAGCAAACTCACAAACAGAGATCTGCAATGAAGAGTAGAATAACTGATGAATTTAGAGGCTGTGAAAATCTCGTAGACTTCAGAAATCCACTAAATCTAAAATCCGTAAACAATGTCAAGATAGTCATGGATAAAACATTTTCAGACGGTGCTGATCTTTTGCTAAAGCAGCTACAAGACATGAAGCCCATGGTCATGATTAAAAAGTGGCTTTACAGTGGATCATAGCCCGGTACTTTGTTCTCAACTCAATCTCACTCAGGATTTGAGAAGTTATGCTGCAGAATGATTTGTTAATGCACCAGATTTCCAGTTGTTCACACTCATGGTCACAGATTACAACGAGACGGCCTATTTTGTACTTAAAGAAAAAATGTCTTGGATGATTTTAAGTATGTATGTTAGATATAATAACCAGGTAATCTTTAGGGCATAGATTTTAGAAACTTGTTTGTATTTATGCTTAGTACTGAAGATGTTTTTTTTTCTTTTGCTAAATGGAGACTTTTAAAGAAAAACTATGTTTTTATATATCCCTATGGGATTTCAAGTTCTGTTTGTATTTATTTTATCCTTTTTCAACACTAGTAGACCTATCTGTAATATTTACATGTCTTCCACAAAGTGTTCAATAAAATGTTACTTTTTAAAATGTTACTTTTTCTTTTTGTAAAATATTGTCAGCAAATATTTTTTTCTGATGTCCTACAGACATAGATTACAAAATATTACATTACATCAGGATACTTACATTAATACACTGTCCCTCTTATATGATTGTTTAAAAATGGATCATTGCTAAATTTCTGGCAGGGCATATGAGAAATCTTACAATTACCATGTCTGCAGAGTTTTTTTACACAAAGCACACATTTACTACTCTTAATTATGCATATTAAGTGCATAATTCACTTATACACAGCAAACTACAATAAAGTTGTATAATAAATATTTATCTCAATAAACTTTAAGAGAACTAAATAAAATACTGACAGGTCTGTTTTTCCTTGCGTGTTTCATGAGACCTCAGATATAATATACAGTGCATTAGAATGAAATGTTGACAGATGCTGCTAAATAAATACCAACAAAAACATTTCGTCTGTACAAATTGCACTTAATACAATGAAATAAAACGATGAAGCTTTTTAAAATATGTTTTATATTAATATAAATATATTACAGGTATGTGGGAGCATCATCTTTACATTTTTTGGATCATCTATGGATATGAATGAGTGGAGGGTGTTCAAGATCAGCAAAACAAAAACTACAGCTTCTAAAAGTAAAGAGATTCTACTTATAATAAACATTAAGCTCAAAGTCACGTGTCAGGTTATACTGTTTAACATGGCTATAACATTAAATTTACTTTATCACGAGCGATAAAAACAATCTGTGATGAAGTCAAACTTATGAACACACCGCAGCAGCCGTTCGCAGCTGAACACAGCCTCTTCCGGTGACGTCACGTTGGCGGGAAGTGGCAGCTGCCGTCATTTTAAATCAACATTTTGTTTCCTCGTGATCTTCCAGCGTCGAGCTCTGATTTCAAAGTGACATGTCGACTTCATCTGTGTCGAAGGTAACGTCCCGTTCTGACGATGCGAGTCCCGCGAACATGGCGTCAGAGTGTGTCTTTGTGTTGTTGTCTCTTTGTGTTGTTGTCTCTTTGTGTTGTTGTTGTTGTTGACTCACGTTGTGGCCGCTGGTGTTTCAGGGCTGTTTCGTTTTCAAACCGAGTTGTAAGAAGAAGAAGAAGCAGCAGCTGAGTTTAGGTGAGTTCTGCTCATGTTCATAACGATCTCTCTGTGTTTAAAGCTGCCACGTGACACATGACTAATACAATGACTTGTACGTTCACGTGTCACTTTGGTTTTACGCCTCCCTCTCTCAAAGTGAATCGTTTTCCATTTTTTTCTACTTTTCATGTTATATAAATAAGAAATATAATGTATAATAGTATTGTATTTATTTTATTTGTATTGAGCTCTATTTCATTTTATTTTATGTTGTCTTTTCATCTCTATATAGTAGTATTGTATTTAATATTTATTTTATTTATATTGAGCTCTATTTTATGTATTTATTTTTCCTTTTCATCTTATTAAATATAATAGCATAGTATTTGATTCTCGATGTATTTATATTGAGCCGGATTCTATTTATTTTTCTTATATTTAATGTACAATCGTTTTGTATAAATTTTTTGAAATATATGTATTTGTAGTTACACAGCGGATAGGACGCCGGAATTTATATTGCGTGTTTAGTTTTCCCATTATTATTCTAATACATTGCTGTTATCACTGAGCTGACATCTGACAAATCAAACGGATATTCTCCACAGAGGAGCATTTCACTGATGGCTGTGAAGGTGCAGAAAACAGTGACGTACGATTCAAACTCTGTCATCTTCTGTGGGAGAAAATCAAAACAGACACAGAGGTAAATATATCAAAAACATCACGTTAAGATCACAGCAAGATACATGTTTATACACTTTGCACTGTTCAACCGATTCTGAACAAACTGCTGTATTCAGTAAGTGAAATGAAGTAAGAACTCTATATTCACTCATATATACTCCTGCATGTAAGGTCTTACAGGATGAACTCAACAGGAAAGTCCTGGACAGTTTGTTGGACTTAGCCAGGAAATGCTCTTCGACTCTTCAACACAGTGACTGGGCGTCAAAGATGAGAGCCAGTGAGATACCGACTGCAGCTCTAGTCCTGGGTACACAGACGTTTACTGACTCTATATTCATCACGCTTTCTCTGTGCCTTTGATTGCTTAATACATTTAGTCTGCCTTGCTTTTCCTACCTTGTTCTCCGCAGGTGTGAACGTCCCAGATCATGATATGACCTTTCAGAGTCTGTCGGAGCAGCTCCAGCAGTCCGTCACTCCTCATGTGGCCTCTGTCCAGGCCAAAGAGTGTGGAAGTAAGAACCTCTGAGGGCGGCAGAGCCTTTCATTTTCATTTAAGAAACTGTTTGCTTTGATACCTCCATGTTTTCACCTGATTGTTTGTTGCTTGGTTAGAAAACAATATTACACAAAAACAACCAAACAGATTTCCTCTGTGGATGGATGTGAAACGTGTCAGGGAAGAACTCGTCAAATTTTGATGCAGATATGAGTCATGGAAATAATAAATGGATCTTCGTGAAACAATCAGGCATATTGAGGGGACTGATATCTGTGAGTCTGTTAGAAAGATCTGAGGATTGCTCTTGGTTGTGTCATTACTTCTGTGACAGTTTGAGCTTCATCATTTCAGCATTGAAGCATTTGATGAAGAGGGTGCTGGAGAGGCTAACGGGCTCAGTTGTGGCCGTGGATGATGAGGAAGAGGAGGAGGCCGAGCAGACGAGTGCACAGCTCCACAAGAGCGCACACTGCTCCCTCAGTACACTCTGCGACTGGTACAACACAAAAGTAAAGGTGAGAATGGAAGGTGTAGCTTAATAAATTAACATCTGTTCAGCTGATATTTAAAAAAAACCAAATGTTTACCTCTATGTCAGAAATCCAGCGGTGGTACTCCAGGAAAAAAGCGAAGCTCTCCAGCCAAAGATGAGCAACAACAGCCTCCTGTCGTAATTATTTTTAAAGACTTGGAGGCTTTCAATCCAAGAGTTCTTCAAAACTTCATCCTCATCTGCAGGTAATAAAGGACCTCCTCTTCACATGTGATTTTAATCATCATTTTATTAAGTCCCTGAACAAATCCACTCTTGCAGCCCCTTCCTTTTCAATTCAACTACAAAGTGAACTATGATTGATCACCTTGTTAGAAATATCTGCTCTAAATAGTTAAATTACTGACAAGAACATTAAAGAATCTTTGACTCGTCTCTTTTCTCTTTTCCTCAGTCTGTACATCGAGCGTCTGCCGCTGATGTTCATCTTCGGTATCGCCACGTCACCCAGCACCATCCAGCACATGCTGCCTCACTCTGTGTCCTCCCTGCTGTGCATAGAGCTCTTCCAGTCCCTGTCCTGTACTCAGCATCTGGCCACAGTCATAGACAAGGTACGTCTTTCACTGAGGGTCAGAACGCTGATCAACCAGCACTATCTTCCCTTCACTCTGCAAAAAGATCCTGAAAGTCATTCACTGCTTTCCTGTATTTCCTTTGTTAATAAACAGGTGATACACAAAGAATGGCTTCTATCATGTGAAGTAATCCACTACACCCCTGTGATAAACCCTGCTGCCTTGTGTCACAAATATTTAAGACTGTATATATTTTTATTTGATGCTTTTTATTGTGAATTGTTTTATTGCGTCCCCCAAGACATACAGTTTATTAAATGTTTTGATAAACATATTACTAGATTATTTAATTTAGAAGTTTATGATATTTTTTTCGTCTCGTCTTTTTCCAGTTGATCCTGACACATCACTTCCCCTTTAAGCTCAATGGTAAAGTGATGCAGGTGCTGATCAGCATTTTCCTCTACCACGATTTCTCAGTGAGAAACTTCATCAAGGGTGTTCAGGTACAGAGTGGCTCCTAAATGCTTCATCAGTCCTCCCTCTGGTTTTGTCGCCTCGTCTGAAGATCTAATTCAGGTGTGTGTTGTGTGTGTTGTGTGTGTGTGTGTGTGTGAACTGTGCAGCTGGCTCTGCTGGAGCACTTTCACTCGCAGCCTCTGAGCGTTTTGTGCTGTAAGAAGAAGGAGGCTCTGCCGAACGTGACCCAGCTCAGTCTCCGCGACTTGGAGAGGATCAGGCAGCTGCCCTCATTCAAGAGGTACAAACACAATTTGTATTTAACCTGTGTGAAGATTTCTTTCTTTATTTCTATGTAGAATTAAAAACCATTCAACATCAAAATTGCTCGGATAACTTAAAATTCATTCAGAATCAGAATTCTTTTATTTGCCAGGTATGTTTGCACATACAGGAAATTGCCTTGGTGTCATTGGTGCACTACTTATGTACATAAAACAACAATATAAAAAACAACAATATGTAAGAAATTGAATAAAATAAAATAGAATAAAATAAAATAAAATAAAGAATATACATATATACATTAACAGATAGTCATAAAGTTTTAAATTGTGTTGTTCGTTTCATGGTTTGCTTTTACCTTTTCAAATGTAAATGACTGAAGTAAGAATGTTTTTCCAGGTATGTAGAGAAGCAGGAACATGAGGAACAGGTTCGTCTGTTGAAGGATGATGGTTATTTAAAGGTACGTTATTTGTTTTATGTCCTCCTGAGGCACTGGAATCCACATATCTGGCCACAATCTAACACCTCGGCTGATCATCTGTTTTCAGGATGTGTGTCAGGGGCTGATAAAAGACCTTCACAAATACCACAAGAACTACTACCCCGTCCTGAGGTGCCTCCACACGCTGACCTCGTCATTACCTCGGTACCCTCTCGGGAAACAGGCATGAACTCTGAGCTCTTTGTCTAAAACAATATTTTTAAAAATGCTTTTGAACCAGCTCTTTTGACTACAACAGCGTTTTGCTCTGTTGATGTACTGCTGTCTGTGCTGCAGATCAGGGAGCTCCATTTAATTTGCCTCGAGAAGAATGTGTGGGAGAATGAGGATTACCAGTCGGCCATGAAGCTTTTGAAGTAAGCCTCTATAATTTATCTGTTTGTTACCAAGAGATAGACTTCAGACATTAAAAGAATATAAATGACATTAACTGCAATCACTTAGATTCCTGCCCACTGTTTTTAACATGCTCTATTTTTGATGTGTTGTGGTTATTGCACCTCCTGGTGGCCAAATTGACTATCATATATAGTAAAAAGCTGTTGAGTCTTCGTGGCTCCCCTGATCAAACCATAGTGTTCCAACAGAATCCCAGTCTGAATCCCAAGTACTGTTCCGTTATAAACTTCCTGTGGGTTTTCCTCTCAGGATGCTGGCGAAAGAAGAGCTGATCACGTTGCTCCAGAGATGTGCAGAGATTGTACAGCTGGCCAAGTCCAAGAAGATGAAGATGGCTCTTATCCAGCTCGAGGAGCTGCTCACCAAATTCAAACAGTTGGACAGTAAGTTGACCTTAATTTATAATAAATGTTAGTGGAATAGGACACGGAAATGTTATGTCTGTACTTCCTCATTCTTGTCATTTGTTTTCATCTTAGCAGCAGCAGCTGTTGAATCCGTCCCTGATGTGGAAGAGAGTTTCACGTCTCCAGTGAAAAACCTTCAGAAGAAAACAGATCTCTTCCAGCTGCAGAAGGTAAGTCATCTGTATTTAAAGAGAACTTATCAACTTCACTGATGTTTATTCGTACTTAAATACATGAACTGCACATGGTCGTGTTTTCCAGACGCTGCTGGAGATGAACGAGTCTCGGAGATCCAAGAGACTCAGTCCGTTTGAGGTTCTACGAAATGAAGCAGTCGATTTTATTGACGGTCTAGTGAAGTAAGACAGATTAGTTTCCCGCTCCACTGAAAGTTTGATGTGAATTTAATACGATAAATTAAAACATTCCAAACATCTCTCTCCCACCCAGGAGTCACCTGTCTCCCCCAGAGTCTCAGACGCTGAACGAAGTCTGCTACTACAGCTCGTCTGCCACTGTGAGACGCCACCTCAACGCTACACCTCGCACCTCCATTCAAGCTGCTCTCAACAGCCCCTACTATTATATTCAGGTACGACTCAAGAGAGGCGACTGGAGGTTACACATGCAGGACCTGAAACTAACCACAAAAAGAGTTTCATATGTTTGTGTGAGACGTGCTTTGGAAGGATCGTAACTCTTGACTCTCCTTACAGAATGACAACCTAAAGACTGAGGACGGGTCGGTCTCTAATGCCGCTCCTGATATCTGCATCGCTTACAAGCTGCACCTGGAGTGCGGCAGACTGATCAACCTCTATGACTGGCTCGAAGTGAGTTATTTATTTTGTAAGCTGATTTCAAGTAACTTAACTTGTAAACAGGGCAACAAACCGCTTTCTGGAAAAACATGTTTGAACCCTTCAACCTTACCTGTTTTTCATTATTGATCCTGACAACTGTCACGTTATTGATCTGAAGTTTAGATATTGGACACGTGCATGAACATGTTTGTTTGTTTCCAGGCCTACGCCACTGTGGTTTCTGCTGCAGAGGGTAACGAACCAGATTCTGAGGATTTTGGGAAAGTGGATCAAGTCAAACAGTATCCTTCCATGATGGTTTTTCCCCCCCATCATGCTTCCTTGTTTCATACTGTCTTAACTTTTAATTCTGTGGGTGATTTCACATTAAGCAAACAGTCAATCGTCAGCACTAATTCGTAGGAAGTCTTGTTGTGTCGGTGCAAACTATAAAATGCAAACAGATTGTGATGAAGATTTGAGAGAAGACCGACACTGAGGTCAATACTATTTGCTCTACATGTAACACGTCAGTTCCCATCTTGACTTGAGTAGTTTTGACATGAGGATGTTGTAGTTCAGGATTTATTAACGCATGCTGTAGTTTCATCCACTTTTCAGAAACTTTTGTTCCTCATCTTCGCTTCCAGTGCTCGTTTCATCCGAGCCGTATCGGAACTCGAATTTCTGGGATTCATCAAGTCCACCAAGCAGAAGACGGACCACGTGGCTCGACTCACCTGGGGAGGCTGCTGACCACTCTGAAAGAAAAGTCCTGAGCGTCTGTGGATGCTGTTTCTGTTTGCTCGAGCTCTTATCAAGTGGGAGTTGGATCCGTCTTTCATAATGTTTTTTTTCTGATAATAAAAGATATGTGGTGAATGTCTATGAATATTTGTATTTATAACTTTGGGAGAAATAACCTCTAACTAAATGCTCCTTTTATATCTTAGGATTCAGATCTTATATTCTGTGTCCAAAAGAAGGGAATATAGTTCCATCTTACTTGAGGTGTCTGGAAGTAGGTCGCCGTATTAAGAAAAAGGAATTCGGACATTCCGAGAACATAGTCGTAACGTTACATGTTACACATTACATATTACTTTCAGGAAATAAGCTGAACTCGTGCTCACAGGCGTTCCACCCCTGGATTCTAATTATTCCTGATTTCATAGTTTCTTGAGAAACTACTTTTGAATAACCAACGCCAACCTCGGTCAACCACCACCAAACATTTCCTCAGCAAAGGATGCAATTTCCTCCAAGTCATTGTGGTTCTTTCTACAGACTAGACAAAGTCTAGACAGCATTTGTAGAGTCCTATTTCTGCTAATGTGCTGATGAGTCAAAAGATTAAGTATTTTGTTATTTGTCAAACTTATACTTAAGAATAACTTATGCTTCAAGTTCCTCATTTTGATGCAGGCAACAGACTGATCTGATGGTCCCTCTATAAAATGGTTACTTTTTTATAATGTTATATCTTACAGTATTACAATTTTATTTTCACAAAATACCAACCTCTAAATCCCAGTTTTCCCCCTTTAAGTGGCTGTTATACTCCATCATACTGGAGGAAATCTGAATTCAGCATTTCCCTTATTCTATAGGAGGTGCAGCTTGAATACATGTGCAAAGTCTACAGTTAATTGGAAAACTGATCATTGCAATCGGGAAAAGTTTTCCTACAGTTCAGTGGTAACAGATTACATGAGGGGACGAGCTTTAACAAGTACCATCCTAAGGAGAAGCTTGGTTGTGAAAGCACCTTACAAAGAAATAAAACCATTTCAGGTATTGATCATGCACCACTATGATTCTGAACTCTTAAAAGATTTATTGTTTTTTTCCCAATAAGTACATTGGTTTCAAAATGATACCAGCAAAACAAATGTCAAAATAAATAAAACACTGGTAGGGAGAGAAAAAAAATTTGCCCACGTTATTCTCAATTTAAAAAGCGATGAACAGAGGACGAACTGCAAACATTCTCCCTGTTCAGTCGCGTTTCTTCCACTTCCTTTCAGATTGACCAGCAAACCTTGTTTTAAACTCTGCGCTGCTTTATCGTATTTACATGTAACAAAGAGAAACAAGTGACAAAGCCTGGAATGCTGGGAATCATTACAAAAGTGAGATAACTGTAGATACGTACAGCAGGAGGAACATAGGCCACTGGTAGAGATAGGGTCCATTCATTTACATTAGGACCTAGTTGCTTACAACAGAGTGGTAACAACTGACAACAGCTTCATATAAACCTTTGCCCAAAGACAGAAATATGGCACAGTAAGAAAAGTTTGATTTAAACTAGCTAAACTGAATCTCTTACAATGATGAGCATTTTTTTCTTTCTTTCTTGAAATATCACATGACAGCTTGCAGCAAGAGGAGGCCGTCTTGCAGACTTTTCTGTGTCCCACTCAGGAAACATCTGGAGCGGAGGGAGATGAGACAAAAACAGAAAAACCACATTTGTTACTTTTAAACTTCAAAGAGACGGAGCTCACACTGAGACCTGATGCTTTGTCACGTTTAGTCATTACACGAAACACGAGCCTGTCAAACTCTGACGTAATGAAAATAACTCACAGCTCGCAGGTTGCTCCCCGAATCGTCGCATTAACTGATCATGTGTGAACTTCACAAAGGTGTCATATTGTTCTGAAAATCACAGGAAATCAACATGTTAAGACTTAAACGCAACTTCCATCATTGAATCGTGTTCAATCTTAAAATGTTCTCAGAAACTAATTTAAAAACAACAGCCCAGTTCACCAATGACTCTTAATCCATCCTAATTTGAAAAAAGATTTATAAGGCCACGAACAGGAAGACAATTTTCATAGATTCATAGACTTTTATAATGAAAACGAAATATTTGCTTGTTAAAGAGAATATCGACAGAATATTTTGATTTTACAGCTTTTGGGTTTTTATCAAACTGTCAGGCAATCTGTTTAAGAAATACACTTTGAAAACTTAGATATTATCGTTGTTTCCAATAAAGGAATGAATTTAGTTTACCGGCATTAGTGACTTGATCCATAACATACACTATCACATTACATCCATATTTGCTTGTTACTACAACACATTGAGAGAATGTCTAGATTTCAGACGTTTATATTTTGACAACCTATCAGACAGTTTACAGTCACTAGTTTAACATATGAATATGGATTTTGGTGACGTTATAGTCATCATTTTAAATAGATTATATAATGAACTTAGTTTACTTACATTTGTGACTACAATATAAATTAAATGAACCCTCGTTCCCGATCACTATCAGGTGTAGGAGACAGAGGAAGTGCTTCAGTTATTAATTGTCTTCATGAAAAACCTTATTAACATCCTCTAATTTAACTATGAGGAAGTAAAACTAAGTGTGTTACCTTGTAACTGGGTTTCTCTGATGAATGTTTTCTTACTCTGAACATACAAACCTGCCAGTTTCGAGGTCATGGTCTCCTCGTATTCTTCCCGCACCTTCTCTTCCCTTTCTTTCAGCAGGCGTTCACAGATCATTCCAACTTGTCTGAGGGTGAATAACGGCTGTTCTTTTCTAGTGGGAGAAACACCTCCGGAGGACGTTCCTGCACAAATCGAGCAAAGACCCTGAGAATCACTGTGAGTGTGTAGCGTTTGTGATCAAGTCATTACGTGTCACAGTAACAGTGTCAGCTATAGGCATGGTGTTTAACCTGCTAACCTGGCATGCTGGAAACATTCATAGTAGACGACTGGGGTGGGGACTCTGGAGAATAGCAGCACTCTGACTGTTGGTAGCCTCCATCTAGATGCTTCCTCTTTTGAATGCGTTTGTACTCCTGCTTGATGCTGTTGAGGATTTGTTCTGGAAGGACAAACGAACACAATCAACACAATAAGTGCATCAGTGAAGACAATAAAGGATTCACATTATCACAGGGAAGCATAGCTGTCTTCTGGTTAGTGGTAGTGAGGCTCAACATGTTGCTAAAGCCTTTCAGCCAGCAGGCCAACACCATACCTGCACTAAGTCTGGACGATGACTCCCCAAATGGCGAGGGCTCCATGCTAAGATACTTCCTAGGGGACGAGGACGACGGGGCCACGGGGATGCATCTTCGTCGTTTGGGTGAAGCGGGACTCATCAGTGGGTCGAAATCCATGGTCCTCTTCAGGGTGGCTCCACACGCCATGACTTTAGTTTGTTAAAGGGAGGAGGAGGAGGAGGAGGAGGGAGAGGAAAGGGGGGTGCAAAAATACCGAAACAAGACAATAATGAAGTGACAACACGGGTGATCGCACAGAGCTGTTAGTCGCGGCTCCTTTTTAATGTGTTGAGCCGGTTCCGACGCGAATTGTCCCGCTGGGGTCAGATCGTTCCGCGGAGGAGCACACGCCAGGAATACTGCGCAGCTGAGGCTTTAGATGTCTGCTAGCAGGCTAACGCTAGCCGCGCTCGCTAGCCAACAATCAAAAAGAAAACAAAGCTAACGTTAGCTCTGGCCGCCGCCGCTCGGACCCTGCGCTGCGCTGCACGTTTGTAAATAAAGCCGCTTCTTACCTGTCGCTGGAGGGAGAAACTATTCCGTTCCACAGCGGCCGACCCCTCGGGTTGTTGTGAAAGTTGCGTTCCAAAAGTTGCAGCGACGAGCCGCCAGCTGCGGGCCGACAGTTCGCTGTTAGATAGCGGAGCTAGCTAGAGATAGCGGGGCTAGCTAACACAACTCCTGCTGCTTGTTTTTCATACGGGGCTGTCGGCTTCTCCGCTCTGTGACGTCACGTGTGAAACCCACCGCAATGCATACTGGGTCCCACAGCGAGACAGTCGAGGGGAATTAAAGTTTGACGTCGTAGAAAATATGAAGTTCACAGTTTAGATTGAATTAATTAATTTAATTTACAACCATTGATATTATTTGCCACCAGCAGGATCAATACATTGAGAATAATGAATCAATAATAATAATGATAATGTGTTCTTGTCCCCACAGGAGGGCAGTGTCACACATATAATACAGATAAACTAGTGATATCTATATTTCTATGACAGTTATGTAAAGTTGTTGCACTAAAAAATATTTTCAAGGCTGAAATGACGTAAGAACAAAAAAATGTGGTTTGAACAAAAAGTCTCAGCAACATCCTGCTCATACCTCACCTCAAGAAATATATAACCTTAAACAAATCATGTTCATTTTAATTTTGCCTCAATGTTGAGAAAACTCAATATACTTATATTTCAACTTATATTTATATGACACAAAATAATGTCACCACAAGAAATATATAAACCCCCCCAAAAATGATTTTCCTTCTACATTATACAAAATGACGTTCCTTTGTCAATATATGTTTTAAAATGTGCTTAAAATGATCTCAGAATAAAAACATGTGGACAAAGTGCATATAGCTTGGCTTCATGCTCTTAACTCCCCTCAAGCAATATAAATACAACCGAAAATACGCTCACTTTAATTTAGCTTCATTGTTGTGAAACCATTCATTTGTCAAATTTAATGTTGCTGCATTGTCCCCCTTCACTGAATTACTCATAACTCATGTCCCATCAGTAAAACCAGAGCCGTTGACGAGGGGTCAGAAGTACACACACACACACACACACACACATCTTATCTTATCAATAAAATCAGCTGCAGGCGGTTTTGTGTGGGTTTGTCATTTTTCACATTTTTTAATGAAAAGAACCAGGAATGCTGAAAACACTTACGACAAAAATAGACAAATGTCATATATTCGTGGAACTCATGTTTTGGCTTATACACACCTTTAAGGAACACAGTGGCACAATGGACACCTCACAAGAACATGGCAGTGAAGCTTCACACAAAATGCTAACTGTATTATAAGCACGAGTAATAAGCAGCTATGTAACATTCCCAAGTCACTGAAGTTCTGATTTGATCAAAAAGACATTTAGGTTTCAGTATGACTCAATATTTTTGCTTTGCTAAGCACAGTAAAGAAAAACTAAAGTAAAACTCAATAGAATGCTAGATTTCACAATATCATGGTTTTACAAAATCATCAGTAGCTGATTTCAAATCACTAATGGGATGCTAATCTTACTTACAAGCTATCGTTGCATGACGGCTGACACAGTTTCTGTTTGCATTACTGCCACAATATTAGTGTGATAGAATGTGAAAAAACCTAAAGTACAAAAATTAAATTACAAATTCTACCTTTAAGCTGAAATCTGTAAAAAGAAAGTCAAACTACATTAAACATTACAGAACATGTTGTTGGACATAGTAGTTGGGAATACGATTGTATTATTTCCTGAATGAAATAATCAAGTTGGCCTTTTTTTCTCAGTCTTGTGCGACCTAACAAACCACGTCTCAGTAGTAACGACAGAGGAAAACAGTTTTGTGTTAATATCACAGATTTAAAGCGATAACAAGTCTGTTTCTCATGTTTTGGCACATTTCACAGTCACAGAGAGTGCACTAGAGGGTCGGGGCTGTTCTACACCATCTTTATTTCACACTTGTAGCAGAGCAGAGCAGCTCGTCTCTCAAACAGCCTCTGCAGTGTGAGCCTCCGTCACTCCAGAAACAGTAACCCGGGCTACTTTCACTTGGGTGTTTCCACAGCCGGCTCCATCTTTCCCCGCCCCGCCTGCTGTGCCTCTCATGCTCCTGCTGTTCCAGTCGCTCTCAGCGCTGTTGTCCAGGGGCTGCGTCGCTCCCCAGCACATATGGCAGATGTTGAGGAAGGCCCTGCGCAGGTCCTTGCTCCTCATGGCGTAGATTACAGGGTTGATGGTGGAGTTGAGCAGGCACAGCATGCTGCAAAAGGCAAACACGGTCTTGATGAAGTCGTTCACCTTCCCAAAGAGGTCGTAGACCATGATGGTGAGCAGCGGGCCCCAGCAGATGATGAGGGCCACCAGGATAAGAACCAGGGTTTTGGCCAGGCGGAGGTCCATGCGGGCTTGCTCGGGCCTCATTGTCTGAACTTTCGTCCCCTCCGCGGTGTAGACAATCACACTCCTCTGAGAGCTGCGGCTCAGCATGCGGACAGCGTGGTGGTGGGACTTCCAGAGGATGAACATGTAGGCGTAGATGATGAACAGCACCAAGATGGTCGTCATGCTGATCCAGAACATAAGGTACTTCTTGTCGATGAGAGGGAAGATGTGAGAGCAGACGGAGTTGAGACGCTTGCAGTTCCAGCCCAGCAGCGGCAGCAGCGAGATGACAATGGAGATCATCCACATCATACTGAAGGCAACGATTGCTTTAGTCTTTGTGACAATGCGCTTGTACGACATGGGCCTGTGGATGGAAATGTATCGGTCGATTGCGGTGAGAAACAAACTTCCTACAGAGGCGGTGAAGGAGGCGATGACCCCTGCCAGCTTGAAGAGGAAGATATTGGGGCTGTCCTTCCTGTGGAGCACATGGAAATCCAGGAAGCTGTAGACAAAAATGATGCTTCCGATCAGATCAGCCACAGCCAGACTGGCTATGAAGTGGTATGAAGGCCGCGACCGGAGCGTCTGAGAGTGCAGGATCACGCACAGCACCATGAGGTTCTCCAGCACCGTGAACGTGCCCAGGGTGAGTGCCAAGATGGCGACAGCGAGCTGCTGACCAGGAGTCAAAATCATAAAGCACTCCATGTTATCGGCAAAGTCCTCTCCACACTGTGCCGCTCCACCGCTATCCACAGACGTGCCATTAGCAGGTAAAAGGTCTGATACGTTGGTGGGGAAGATGGCAGAGAGACCTCTGTAGAGGACCTCCTTATTTCCAGAGACAAGTCCAGAGAGCGAGTGGCCGATGGAGGCGGGTTGAGGTTTCTCAAAGTGGAACTTGCTCTTGATCAGGGTCGAGTCAAGGGAGGGGTCGTCATAGCTGGCGTCGTTGGAGCCGAGATACTGGACACCTGTTGTTAACGTGCTCATGGTGGTGCCTGCTATCCTGTGCAAAGCCAACTTCATGACTGGTTTGTAGCTGCAGAGATGCTCAGTGGAGACGTGTGTGGTCAAACCGCATTAGAGCCGAGCAACGGGACATCTAAGAAGAAAAAAATGAACAAAAAATATTTCCATGAAGGCTTCAGTCAAAAATAAACACACCCAGATATATTTAAAATTTAAATATATATAAATCAGATTACTTTGAGATCCATTAATATTTATGGATGATAAATACGGTGGAGAATGAATTTGTTGCTGGCAGACATGATGGGAATCTGTGTATCAACCAGCTGACTCCAGAGCAGATGCATCCCAGACAATAGTGGGAAAGTGAACAGTTGATGACAAACCTGTGCAGCCTCAGGGGAAATCACTGCATTAAGTATGTAGGACAGCCAGGGCTTTCTTATTAATTAAAGTAGGTCATTACTTTTTTAATTCAATAATCATTGGAATAATGAAGCATCAAGGGAGAAACTAAACAGAGAGTGTACATACAGTCTGCCCAATGATCCATTTAATTATGATATTAACGAATTAATTAAGTGTTTTTAAAGGGATGGGGGGTGGAACAAGATGTTTAATTTTGAAGAAGACAACAGTGTTGTTTCTCAATTAAAAAGCTGAAGGACGAAACATGTTTAAGTTTAAAATACAAATAAAACAGGTTTCATGGTTCCTCAATTAAAAGCTGCACGCACAATCTGGAGCAACAACCAATGAAAAAGACGCAAAATTAAAACAGAAGTGAAAAATATAAAAAGGAGACACTGAGTGAAAAGTAGTAATAAGAAACGTACCTTGATTCCCTCAGTACAAACATCGATCCACGACGCGAGGAAAAGCTGTTGAAGTGGGAGTGAACCAGTGTCCAGTCCCAGCGGCTCCAATTCAAATGCAGCAGCTACACTTGTTGTTTTTTAGATGCTTTTCAGGAGGAATCATCAGATGATGACAAACCAGAGACTGTCAGTGTCAACTAGGAAGCGGACAGGCAGCCGGTGTGTGTGTGAAGGAGTGCGTGCGTGTGTGTGTGTGTGTGTGTGTGAGCGGTTATAAGGCTTTGTGCGCCTGCTGGTCACGTGGTCCGAGGTGTTGGAGCGCAGGAGGAAGCTCAGCATCGTCTACACCTATTAATTAATTAATTAATTAGTTTATGAATTCATATATTGATTCATTTGAGAACAGAACAACTGCTGCAATTAAAAAATAACAATAATAATAATATATATATATATATATATATATATATATATATATATATATATATATAATAACGTGTGTGTGTGTAAGTATGGCATATACACAGCATGACTAGCTATTATTTAAGATTTTATATTACTACATATATGAATATATCATATTGTTATGTCAATTGTATTATTTATATTATTATTATTTGGATGATAGATATGAACCTCTATCTCTCTCTCTCGCTCTCTCTGTCTCTCTCTCTGTATATATGTTTTATACATATATACATGTGTGCGTTGGTGTGTGTGTGACTGCACAGCGGACCATTCTGCATATAACATTTGGCATACAACACAGTCATTTCACATTATAATATTGCCATTCTTCACTTAGTAAAAGACATGAACGTTATTTTCATATTGATAAAGAGATGAAACATAGGCCTATATTTTGGTGCCATTTTAAAGTGTGACTAAAAGTCCACCCTGAGCACCTCCACTCTTCATCTATTTATTTACTGCAGTACACACACCATGTGGTCTGAGTCCTCTTCTCATCCTCCACAGCTGCACAATTATTTCCACTACGCTCTCCCAGAGGAGCTCTCTCCCAAATTACATGTATCTTGTTGTGGAAAATACATGACATTTGGCGATGCAACATCATGGGAAAACAATGAAAGGCGCGGCACATAATGCCAGTGCCTCCAGTTTTGGCAGAACAGAGGAGGCTGTAGAGTCATCCAACTAATTATTGCACACTTGTTATGCTGCACTTGAAGCACGTTCAAACAGCCATTGATCATTTGTGGCAGAGCAGTACATCCAATATGTCCTTTTTATGAAGACGTTTACACAGACACTGTAAGTGAGATGTCTTAGGCATCATCTGTAAAGGATTCAGATATATGTAAAGTGGCGTCTGATCGCGGCTCTCTGTTTTCTTTTTGATAAAGTTTGGGGTTTAGTCCTGAAAGAGTGTTGCAATCCACATGCATGACAAAGATCATCGACATTATTTCATTGTCGTTGTGGACACAGCTCCAGTGAGGGAGAGATTTCACAGACGAAGGGAAGGCCTCTGTGTGTCACAACCACATGTAGACGTTCAGTTCCCCTAAATCATCTTCCGCTGTGTGGACCGAGCAGTAATGGGCGGCTGCTGCTGCATTGTGTGTGCATTGCATTGCTGCATGTCCATCTGTCTTCACTGTTGATTTAGACTGATTGATTCATGAAAAACAACACAATGCATGTCATTCACGATTGATCCTTCCCCTTCCATAGTTCAGTGGCTGTTATGGAATCATCAGTCGCAGGAGACACTGGCTCTTGTCGTGCAAAAATTGAAACTTTCAAACAATACTGTTATATTTGGTTGCATGTCCAAAGTCAGAGATGTTCATCCATCTTGAAATATATACTGAATACATGGACATAGTTTCCAGACAAGACTCTGTGCAGCAGGCTGTCTGTCTCTGATGTGTTCGTGTCAAGGTGTTGGTAGATGGCAGAGTGTGTGGGGAAGGAGGGGAGGGTGGCTGAGGAGGAATGATGCATAAACAGAGGAGAGAAGTTGCGGGCGAACAATGACAGCTCTTAACCGTTCCCTAATCTGCCACTTCCATATTCTGTTTCTCTCTTGAGGCTGGAGACGCAGACTGACACTGCAGAGCAAAGAGAAAATGCCCAAATATTATTTGATATATATATTATTGATTTGAATATTTAGCACATGTGCATCATCACCTACCTTCCGTCATCAGCTGTCTGCATCCTCATAATTCACTTCCTCAAGCAATTATATGTGCATACGTGGCTTCACTGGGCAAATCAAAGGTGTTTGTTGATCAGCTTTTAATTGAACAAACAGCTCCGCTCTCAGGGAACATTGTCGGAGAAATAAACAGGGAGAAATGAAGTGTGAAAGTTCCCTGTCATGTTCCTCTCTTGTGTCAGAATCTGCACAGATCTCCCTCACAGGGATCAACAGCTCAGTGCAAAGTATGAAAAAGTTGTGACTCTGCGCCTTCTGTGTCTGAATTTCTCCCTGGATGAAAAAAAATTGAAGAAAATAAAGACTCAATAAATAAAATACCACTGTAATTCAGTGGATGCCTAAATGATGAGTTGCCATGCTACAGAAATGCTGGATTTTCTTGGTGCACAGGAAATAAACAGCATAATGGTCAGTGGGCAGAATCCCCTTCATGCACCATTAAGTTTCGTACAGACCTTTTTTTATCTCAGCAGAACACAGTGGTAATCACAAAGACTTAGCAGGTGGTTCAGTGAACGCTGGAAACATGATGCAAATAAATGCTCCGAGCCCAGATGAGTCTCTCAAGCGGCAGCAAAGCGTCAAATCGCAGCTCAGTTGAACTTTATCTCTCCTGGTTCACATGTGATTCAGACCAGCACATATGCAGCAGCACGAGGTAACTCTTCCTGCTTACAGACATGCACTGAACTCCGGAGAATCTCCTGCCTTTCTCCAAAGGGACTGAATGTGAGATCGCAAATATCTGATTTAGTGGCGAGGGACTTTCTCCTGGCAGCCCCTAGTGAGAACTGCAGGGGATCCTCCGGAGGATTCATCGCAAGCGAGTGGGCGTGTTGATGATGTTTCTAACACGTGACAGACGCAAAACTAGAAAAAAATCAATAATAGAAATATCTCTGGATGAAAAAGCAGTGCCCTCATCTGAACACTCCTGAGATTTCTGTGTTTTTGTGTAGAAAAGGCAAACTCTGGAGAAAGCCCAGCCCTGTTCTCAGGAGTTCATGTCCAAAAACGGCTCATGTTTCCTCATCATGACCAAAGAGCCACAGTACAATCACAGCCAAAGAATAATTCATCCGACCTAAATATGGCTGCAGAGCTTCGCTGACAGACGAGAACGCCGAATGAACCTGACTGCCATGACACGTTACCTGTAATCAAATGGCCCACTTCTGTCAGGAAGAAGAGCGGTTGTGAAATTGTAATTATTTTTACCCATTCTTCTTGTTGTTCCCCATTCAGATTTGTACTGCATAATCACACCAGGCTGCAAGTTGCTCAGTGATATGATAAACTTCACTTTGAGTCAAGCTTCTTTTAGCTGGAAACATCTGAAAACAAAGCTATGTGGGCGAGATTGTCAAAAACAGTGGATTTTCCCCAAAACCTTTTTGGTGCAGATCCGGGTCAGGAGGCTGATCCAGGATTTCCTCTTTTTTACTTTCTTTATCATTGCAAGCACAGTTTTCAACATTTTGAACGTTTTCCCAGGGAATAACTCGTGGATCTTGATAAACAAATCTGGAATATTTAGAACACTGGTATCTATGAGTGTGTAAAATTTGGTGCTGCTTGATTGAATTCAAGGGGACTGGGACGGGGGAGGTATGCGCCTCATGTCAGATAAAATAACTCATCAGAGGGGCTGATGCATATACCACTAACAGGAAAAGCTATTTTCTTCATGGTGATGTCATCATGATGCCATTTATACCATACGATGATCAATTATTCTTTAATTTAAATAAGCGGTATATCATGTCTCTACACTGACAGTATGATGTAATTATCTGACCTCATAGTGATGTCATGATGACATAATTCCCACCACATGATCATAAACATTTTTCGATTTATATAACCTTCAGGTTGTGTTGTATAGGACGCAGAGAAACCTTTAAAATGCATATACCAGCATTGGGTATAAATCTGTGCATCTGGCACACACACACACACACACACACACACACACACACACACACTTGAATAAATGCATAGGGACTTTCTATCACCGCTGTTTGTAAAGGTATCACAGTGTGAGCTTGATTTCCTACATCGTGTGTCCATGAAAACATGTCATCACCGCGGCAGCACTTATCCATTCTCATTCTGCTCACTCCATCATGTTTATTCACCCATTACTGGCAGATGCATCCAGCTCACAATATCAGAGTGCTCTCACATCCCCAGAAGAGTTGTTTCATCATCCCAGGGACTCTTTGTGCATCAGCTTTTAGTTTTATCACGAGATGAAGAGATTCTGCTGTGAATGACATTAAAGACACAACTGTTTAAAATTGGTTGGAGATTTGTTTTCCTCTGGTTTCTTGGTCACAGCAGAGAGGGAGAAGAGAAAGAGAAAAGTGAAAGTGTCTAAAACACAACGTCTTTACTGTCAGACAAAATGCTTCTGTGGTGAGCTGTACAGAGCGATTGACTCATTTTGTCAGACAACATAAGTGACCATGAAACATTTTCTGCAAATGAAGCATTAGTGTTGACCGTTGGTCAGATGTGGGTTCTGTGTGAAATCATCAGCGTCGAGACAACAAAACCAAAATTGACATCTGGGAAAAAAACTGATGGAGACATTAATGTCATCTTCCTTCTTTTACTCTTTCTCCTGATGTTTCTCTTCGCCTCTCCCCTTGTGTGATACACACACATTTTGTGTTAATACAATATTCTTTTCATATTTAATTGAAGCACTGTATGTGCTCCAGGCAATTAAGTAAGTGTGGACTTCACTATGCTCTGCCTCCTGATCGCTACTGCGCAGACTGTGGCTCCAAATGCAAAAGACAGCGGCGTTGATATTTGGGATGTATTGGCTTCCTTCCTGGATATCGAAAGGAAGTGGAAATGCGACGTTTGAATGAGCTATTTGTGAGTTTTTCTATCGCTGCAATGACAACATTGGCATTAACATGTGTTCACTCACCACCTTAAAATGGACGGTGCGAGTTCAGCATCAAACGTGAATAAGCAGCTAATAATTTGGAGGCAAGTTTCAACAACTTTTCACATCAAGTGCAATGAAATTTTGCAAAATATGTCATTAAGATTGATTAAAAAAATGTGTGCGTCGGGACAAGAGAGATGGAATCGACTTCAAACCTACGAGTGGACAGAAAGAATTGTGTAATTATCAGTCACAATCTTTCATTTCCTTCTAGGCTATGATTCATTTTTTGCTCCCTTGATAAATGTATCTCTCATCTGACTCTTGTAGTGTTTCAAGCCGTTACATTTTGTTCTTTACAAATAAATATTATTAAGAATTTATGAACCCTTACAATAAAGTATAGCACTACAGGATGGGTGATCTAACATCCACAGCATCGTCAGTGTTCACCTGTAAATAAAAACATGTCTTGTTTGTTTTGCAGTCCCAGTTTAAAACACATCTATGTTGAATACATCTGCATGTGATTTACTGATGCTCTGATACTCCTGGTTTATTGCAGTACCACAGGTAAAGCTGCAGGAGCGTACAGCGAAACTGGCGATTTAAAGATAGCTTATTGAGACATTTAAAAAAAAGGCAGCTTTTCATTTCCACACAGCGTTGCAGGGTCAACATGTGGACATGAGCTAATTCTGGCTAAAGCATGATAACTGTGTACATCAGTGAAGTGTCATTAAAGATGTGAGATTTTGATTTTAATAAAACACGAGGACAGATTTGACTCTAATCCCTGTCAGATCGAGCTCATCTTTCCCCTCCTGAAGTAATCGCAGCCATCTGGGCTGGAAAATAGATCGATGGCTGCGGAGCATAAATAACCCTGCTGGCAGCCGGCCGCCAGCCTTCGCGCTGAACTTGGGGAACACAGATGATTCCTTCACTTTACACCTATAAAAAAACCCAGACACACTTTTATCATTTCACAGTTCAGAGTCTGATTGATTTCAGGCTCAGGTACGTGGATTCAACTTTACATCACCTGTGGATAACCACTCACTGAGACACATCTGTAAAGAAACCACTCCTTAATTTGTTTTAGAAATGATTTAATCCAGTATGTCATCATTTATCTATTCACTTAAGCTACATCAGTACTACGACGTGTTTCGTCCACACTACTGAGGAGTTTTAGAGCTGCTTAGTTTGAAAACTCTGGGGCTGCGTTTTAGTCTAGACAGTAAGAAACTGATGTTTAGAAGCGATATGATGATGTAGACTTACTGATTGGGTCTTTTTGGTGACAATGTGGCCTTCGCTGATTGGTCAGGGTCCTATCACATGACCCCCTCTCAGAAAAAAACAACAGTCATCTGCCTCAGCTACCAGTGATGAACCCATGAACCCCCCCCCCCCCCCCCCCCCCCCCCCCCCCCCCTTTTCTCTTTTCTTTCCTTTTGCATCTATTCTTCCCACTCAACCGTCTGTATTACAATATGTATTTATTTGTCATCGATCCCCTCAGGTATTAACAGAGAAGCTCTGCAGACGTCTTTTGTGTTGAGACAAGAACAATTATCAGTCTCATTTCGCTCTTTCAAGCTGAGGGGACCATAGAAGCTGCAACTTGTCAGTGTTAGCATTTCAGGTGCATCACCATAGAGACCCTGCTGTGCCATAACTGCTCAAGGTCGCCTGGATTACATGGCTCTGTGTGTGTGTGTGTGTGTGTGTCTCTCGGAAAGAATAAAAGGTCCACAGTTGGTCTGATGAGTGTGCATGGACGAATGCATCATTTTCAGGTTGTGTTGTTATTTGCAGCCATTATCATGTCAGGATTGTTGTGATCCTTCAGGGCAGATTGCTTTTCTCTGATGACGTCTGCCAGTCGGTCTCTTATCCAAACAGCCCTTCCTACCTTTATTTAGCAGAGACTGATTTTTTTCAGTGTATTCTCAACCTCTATTATCCTCGAACGACTCCGGTGCAACATTTTATTTCTGTCTGTTTCTCCAGAGTTCAACCTCTTGTCACATAATATTACGATATGTGAAAATGGCAAATTTCTTTTCTCAAACAAGTGTATTGATGGAAAACATGAATGCAAACACACAACTGCAAATAAATAAAATGTATATAAATACATTACATTTAATAAAATGTGTCAATGTTGGCATCAACTATTAAATGAATTGTATGAATCATTGTTCTGATTCTCTGGTTTTCTTCAGGCCATAACTGGTCTGATTCAGTTTTGTGTTAACGCAGGTCCGACCCTCATCGGTCTGTCTCAGATGCACGAGGTCAAAGGTCATGACCGGCAGAGGCAGGAGTTCATTGTTAAGTTTTGATTGATTAATGACGTGTCACCCAACAACACCTGTTCCCACAATGAAATCAACATATTATCCTGTTCGTCGTTGATCATTTCCATTTCAGAGTCGCTGAAGGAGATGCGTTCTGTGCGTATCTCAGTTTGTTTTGCCGTGTGTGTGTGTGTGTGTGTGTGTGTGTGGCATCAGAGAAGGTGTTTCAATTATATCTTTGATTTATGAGCTCTGGGATTTTGGGCCAAACGATTAAATACTATATTATCAAAGTTGACCATAATCAGTAGAAAATGGAATTCATGTGAAGTCTTGATGGAAACTGCAAACTAATTAGCAATGATTCATTTTTCATCTCGTCTTTGAGGTCTGATAGTTTAAAACAGCCATCTGGTTCTGGGTTAGCGTGCTAACATTAGCATCATAATATGAAAGTGTCCTTCAAAATATCAGAGACAAAATCATTTTACCTGCAAAGACTTAAAAAAGTTCTCAGTCATATTTTATTTGTGTCCATGAGACTTTCATACAACTTGTACCAACACCAACAGTGTTTGTATTTCTATTGATTCCTGGAGAGGTTTTTTTATTTTTGTGGCAGCAAAATACAAACTTTCATGCAGCACGACAGGTGCTGACTCCCAAGAGGAGCACACCGATCTTTCAATCTGAAGAAATAACCACAGTGGAATTGGGAGGAGATAAACACAGGGGAGCTCGAGATGGAGTGGCAGGAGCTTGAATGTTGGAGTTGAATGAAACATTCTTTTTTGTCGGGCTTATCTCTCTTTTGTGACTGCAGTTTGCACGACCTTGAAGCTGAAAGCAAACAAGAAAAAGAAGAAAAAAAGCAAAGCATCCCCCTTAAAATGCAAAACCAGAGGAAATTGTCTGAAAAACAAGAAAAAACAACTCGACAATCTTCAGTCCACAGCACAAACAACATGATTTCTTTTGTTCTACATAATGTAATAGAGGTGCAGGCTTTAGATGAGCAAAGTTAGCTCAGCTGTGGTCTGGAAGGAAGCCAAACTATGTGTGCAACAAAGAACAAATACACATTAAAAACATCACAAAAGACCAAAAGAGGAGATCTCGGTCAGGATCAAACTGAACCATGGTCCAGTTCACGCTACAAGCCAGTCTACGAACCAGTAAATGTCAAGTGTAGGTAGAGACAGCCCTCATAGATAAAGATGACAGGACGTACAAAAGTCTTTATAATGTGAAACCAAAACTGATCAGATTAAATGTAAATAAGGGAACAAAGACTTGGTTTTAACTCTCAGGTGTGAAAATGCCCTAAAACATGTATTTACGTCTGCAAAGATAAATGAGCCAAAGCCCGACATCATGACCAAACATCAGATCTGAGGGTTTTACTGGACAATTCATTTTGTAATCAAGCTGTTAGGATTCTGTAATGTTTTTGTCACAGTTTTTAAACAGTGATTTCCCCAAAACAGGGAACATTTTTCACAATAGGCTCCATATTTGACACTGTTGCTTGATTCTCATTTAATCAGGTTGTGAGAGGCGTCCTGTGGTGAGTTACTCTGTCTGTCTTCACATCCTGAATGACGACTATCTGATTGTTTGAGGCTCAGTCTATTATACTAATCACTTCATGTGTATGTAAATGATCTGCATTTATTAACAGCGTCATGAACCATGTAAAACAATTATAATAGTGACAAATTATCCATAATTATACTGCAGGGATTCAAATCTTTATTCCGGCTCTCACTACTTTTCTATGGATGGAGCCTAACGAGAGCATATAGGGACATCCAATTAAGGTATGATACTTATAGCATGTTTGTGAAGTGAAAACAGTGATGTGGAGTGCATACTATTATGGTCTGTCTGATTAATGATATTGTTTGAATAAACAAGAGCCCGTAGAATAATAATAAGATCTACAATATTTCTCAGTTGAAACATCATATGAGTCACACACATCAGGCCGTGTGTAATCTCCGTCAAATGTGAGATCAAAACAAATTAGAAAAGAAAAAAAAGGATGAGAGGGATTAGCTTCTTGTGATGGAAGCTTCTGCAAAATCTAATTAGACAGAAGCAATTTCAACAGTGCACATTTTCACACTTTATAGACGTGTGTGTGTGTGTGTGTGTGTGTGTGCGTGTGTGTTTTGATGCGAGTGGAGAATGAAAGTGAATCCCATCTCAAATATCAGTCCTGTGCTTACCAGTGTGTCAAGATCATCAGTAACAGATGAAACACATCTATTCGAATAGTTTGAGATTTTGGAAAATATGATATTCTAATATAATATTTGCTTTCTTCTGAAGGGATGGATATACTCTGTATCGTTAAATCTGTCACAACATGGCTGGCTAGGATATTTTGGAAAATGTCTCGATCAACTGACTCTGAGATTTGCGTTCTGACATACAGCCCACACAGGCACATTTCTGGACAATGTCCAGATCTCAGCACATGTCTGAAAGCAGCCTGATTAACACTTTTACATTTCGTTCGTGTATTCCATATCTGTATTTTTGCAGTCTTCATGCTAAGCTAAGCTAACCAGCTGCTGTCAACAGTGTTATAATTACCATACGGAGAGTAACCTACAAGTTTCTACCACCTCTTTATGCAGGCCCCATCAACAAACCATGTTCACGTAATGTTGAACCTGAAGAGTTAAACATACAGAATTCACCCGGTGGAAGAGATGAAATCATTAACACCCTACAAGTGTCAGAGAAGAGTTCATTTAACCCCGCAACCGAGCAGCCATCACAGACACAACACTGCCAACTCTGCCTGTTTGTTGTAGAAAAAAATCCAGTTTTTGTATTTTCGTTAAGGAAGCTAAAGTGTTATTTATGCACAACAGGTAGCAAGAGTCTGAAGTGAATATTAAGTATGTTCATTATTCAGGGGCAGCTATGAATCTGAGAGAGCCGTGACAATCACATTAGCTGATAAACACAGAGGACGAGGAAGACGCCCACGAGTTCCCATGGGAGGGCCTCCAATTAACACTCGAGCTTTCTCCCTGACATGTCGGCTGGTTCAAGATGGAGCGACACATAGAGGAAGAGAGAGAGAAAGAGAGAGCACAGGCATCACACAGCGGGACATGCATTATTTATTAGCCTTGAAATGTATGTAGACTGTATGAATTTAGGCACAAAATGACTCTGAATTTCATCTTATTTGAAGGTAAACACATTGTCTGGTCAACCTTTATATAAATAGCCAGTCAAATTTTTTTCCATATATGCGTTCATGCTCCCCTGAAGATGATGTGTAAGATCTTTAATGATGACTAGCTGCTCTTTATTGCCTCTGCCAGGTAGATCATGATTTCATTACCGTTTGTTTGTCTGGCAGCAGGGTTAATCCAAAACGACTGAAAAGATTTCCATAACGTTTGAACCATGGAGAGGTATATGAACCTAAGAAGAATCCAT
Source organism: Paralichthys olivaceus (assembly GCF_024713975.1). Lineage (NCBI taxonomy): Eukaryota > Metazoa > Chordata > Actinopteri > Pleuronectiformes > Paralichthyidae > Paralichthys > Paralichthys olivaceus. Next base: position 13,104,600 of record NC_091104.1, on the reverse strand, counting down.
TCATTTAGGAGCGGATCCAGATAAACATGTGAGTCCAAGAATTTTCCTTTCACTTTCTTCAGCATGGAAGGATAGGGCATTGGCCTTTGCTGAGGAATGTTCTCTCAACCTTCAGATCAAAATATGAATGTGTCCAATTCTAATACCTGCAAAACTAATTGCTATTTTCATCCACCTCAAATGTACCTTACCTACTAATTAGTTAGTTAAAACTAGTGTAGTGTAACCAATCTGCTAAATACCAACATATCACCAGTAGCATTGTCAGCATGTAAGCTTAAAGAAGTCCTCACTTCCTCACTGTCCAGAAATGAAGCCAAAATATCTTGGATACTAACGCTGTCATATTGTGTCAGCTGTCAATCATGACATTTCATCTTCCAGGATCAAATAATGAATCTAAACCAAACTTACTGGAATTTGTAAGACTTGATTAAAGATTAGATAAGAACCACCAAAAGCGATGGAAACCATCTTTAGGGAAAAATGTATTTGACGTGTACTTTGACTTTTTAATTTGGTGCATATCCCATCCACTAACAAGGAGGAGTTTATGACCTATACTGCAGCCAGCCACCAGGTGGTGATCAAGATGCTTGGCTTCACTTTTGGAGAGCCAGCTTGTGGTCGATCTTTATACAATCTATGCTAATCTAAATATATCTAAGGTAAATATCAACATGTTGGCATTTTGAGCACGTTAGCTCAAAGTGAGTGAAGTGGTGCTCTCCATCTAAGAAAACACAGGCATTAACTATAATACTCTTTATAATACTCTAATCTGAATTAGAGTATTGCAAATAGTATTATGGTTTTTCCACATAATCGCAGACATTAATACATGTTTTAGGGCGTTTTCACACCTGAGAGTTCAAACCAAGTCTTCGTTACCTTGTTTACATTTAATCCGGTTAGTTTTGGTTTCACATTATAAAGACTTGTGTGAAAAATAAAGTCTGAGAGGCTGTTCTTTATCTGCTAGTTTCTAATCCAGGAGCATTATCACATTGTCAGGTCTAACTGTGGGCAGGTCTATTCTGACACAACACTTTCTCCTCCTGCTCCCCTGAAATGTTGAGCAGGCTGAGAAACACTGAGCCTCTCTTGATCTCTGTTCTCCCTGCAGACATTTTGCCGGCCGGTCGCTCAGCATCATCACAGTCTATGTTTTATTTAAATGGTTGCTGCTCCTTAATTATCAAAGCTGGAGGGTTAGGGTTAGAGAGGTACAAGAGAGGGAGGTGTTCTCTTCCCTCCTCTGGAGCAGAAAACTGAAATTAATCCTGTCCCTCAGGAACTCACAGAGTGAATCAAGCTCACAGAGCAAAAAGTGTAAATACAACACACGTGGGTCGTATAAAAAGCTAAGTAAATTGTTGTCTGCTCAATGTGCAACTGTCCTTGGGCTGCACAATGTTTTTCTCACTTTAACCCCTCACTGACAGATTTAAAAGAAATGTATTCAACAAGAAATGTCATACACGTGAGGATTAAGCATTTCTATTCTCATACCAGAGCTCCTGTTCTTATCGGAAACAGATTAATTTGTTGTGATCATGAAAAGAGCATCCAGCACAACAACTCAGGAACATTTTCGAATCTGCACTTTGCACACACCCTGCTGATTGTGGCTCATCTGTGGTTCGAGGGACGACTCGTACTCCCACTGTTCAGCACACTGCCCACAAAGGCTGATGTTATGGGGGGAGACAGCAGCCTTTTCAGTGCTGTCAGACAAAGAAAGGGCAGCGCAGCAGCAGGGCTTCCTTTGAAGCACTGAGTGCAGCTGTGTGGACTTTTCGGGAGGACAGAAGAGAAAATGCAGCTCAGCCAGAAGACGGTGGAATTTTGTTCAGTTCAAACACAAATCTAGACAAGACATTTTCATTCTGCAGTCATCGCTTTGATGTTTTGCAGATGTGTGGCACTTCAACATCGTTTTTCTCAAATCCTCCATTGTATTTTGTGCTCTCCACATTTTACACAGCAGTTATTCTCACAGTTGATGTGTTAGCATTGATTTAATCTTTGCAAACACTATCTACTTGCTTCTCAATTGCTTTAAGAAAAGTACAATGTTTCTTTAGAAGGTTCAGAATCCTACAGATGGAGACTGCTGTTCAAGGTGATTCTGAAGTATTTCGTCTAGGAGGAGAAAAAGACTTAAATTAGAATATACAATTCATTCATTTGAATTCTTTGAAAAGATAATTTAATTAAGTAAGTTGAATAACGTAAATAAAAACTAAAAGCTCTCAGAAAGATATCACTGTCTTTCCAATTAACATCTTCTTTGGTGTCATCTACATGTAAGACATCTTTTTTCTTGTATTCTTTTTGGGTTTCTTCTTCAGTTTGGATTTCTGGTGTGTTAGACACTTCATCAACACACCCACTCACTCACACATGGTTTCACGCATACATTTTCTGAACATTTGACTTGGGTGCAACTGTCCTGAGCAACAGATTCGGACATTTGAGTTCAGTGCATGTCTATGAAAATGCGGATTACTTTTCTAAAGTAGCTGATTTATAACATAATTCACCTGCACAAAACCTGACATTGAAAAGAGTATTTTTGTTAACTTGCTCTCAAGATTAGAATGGAGCTACGTTCAATCACAAACCACCGTGCTTCACAAAAACATGAAGAAATGTTGCTCAGAGTAATCCCACCCCCACATCACCCCCTGAAGGTGCACGATGACTTGATAAACCGAGGTGTTAATGTATTCCAGCTTGGAGAACGCAGCGGCACATTGTGTGCACTGATGTGACATTAATGACAGAAACAGGACTGTCATGTTGCAAACACAGACACACACACACACACACACACACACACACACACACAAATACTCCCAAGGCCCTTGGGGGATATTTTCCAACTACCAAGCAGCTTGCTGTGCAATATTGAACGTTGCAGGCTGGATTTCCGGGGGACTCCTATAGGGGTACGTTTTGTTTGATAGTAATACTGACAGGACAGAGCAAGCACGAATGACACATTGTCACTTTGCTTTAGTCAACTTGAATCTCATGTTTAAAATCAGCCTCATCAACATCCTGTCAGGATGAACAGTGAATTGGTCGAATAGAGGCTAATATGGAAGCCCAGTTGAGACAAAACTACTGTAAATGAATAGCAAGGCATGAAAAAAATGTTGAATGCTGGGGAAAAGCAAAAAGTTGTGCTATAACAGAGAAATACAGTTTCAGGCAGCAAATCAATCAAATAGTTTTAAAAACAGAGAAACAAACTAAATAAATTAATAAGTGAAGCAACATGTTTTGCTAAATGCTTTAAAAACTGTATGTGATTTGTAGTTAACTGACTACAACTGTGTTTCCCAGTTTAGGTTTTTGGACCCTAATGAAATGTTCCTTGTGTAGAGTTCTGGTTCAAAAAATAAAAAAAACAATGATGAGAGGGAAAAAAATGCTTTGTTTTATCTGTGGGTTCAATAGGATCACTTCCCCTCCACCAGGGAGGTTATGTGTGTTTGTCTGTTATTCAGCAGGATTACCCACCACTGGACACGTTAACATGAAACTTGATGAGGTGTTCTGAGTCAGCAAAGAATGTTTGGTGCAGATCTGGGGTCGGATCCAGGATTTTTTTTTCACTTCCTTTAATATTATGAGATGCATTTATGAGGGTGTTGACTCTGAATTGTCTCAGAATTAAACTCTGGGCAGAGAGAGGATCTGCTTTTGACAAAGACAACCCTCAATAAGTATGAATCACTCTGACTATCAATACTGGGTTGAAAATGTTGCAGTAGAAATGGATCATTACCCATATGTCTTTGCATCTTGGTTTTCTTTCCTGAGGATATGAAATGTTCCATTAATAAGGTGAAATTGTTGAGTCTTTGTGTCCTATAGGTGAAATACTTAATTCAATTTAATTCAATTCAACTCTATCGTCCTTCAGTGGAAAAGAACTGAAGAAGGAGCCATTACTGACGGACAGTTATGAAAGCTGACATACTGTATGTTGCTGAAGGCCACATACATAGATTCCACACAAAGAAGCCTTCATATATTACCTGGAAATGTTTGCATCAGAATTGTTTTGCAAAAATGGGAAGAACCAAAATATGTTGAACCAAAACTGGGCATATTGTTGTTGATATAAATCTCACAATTTGAATTTTTCACTCTGGCATAGAGACACAAACACATGAATATGTGGACCACACTCGCAGCGGTTACAAATATACATGCAGGCATTATTTGTTAGTTGTCTCATCCCTCATTTCAGACAGGCTGTCATTAGGGGCTCATCCATTCTTTGTAACTGTCAAACCAGCCTTCCTTTGGGGCGTGCCGCATGCACACATCATATCTCGTGCAACACTCCTGCTCTGTGGGATCCCTGCTGGCTCAGTCTAAAATATCTATGCTTTATGAAATATTTACCTCCCGCAAACGTATATATCATGTGCTCAGTGTGTCATGGGAGTAGACAGAGCTTTTATTTGTAGCATCACTCAGTGTGCAATCTATTTTACATTTGGTTTCCTTTCTCCTCTGAAGCTGAAATGGTTTTATCAGGAACCTCTTATCCTCAGACTCCATCAGTGTGATGTGCTGTTTGAAAGAATCTTCTTGGAAAAAACAATAAAAGTCCTCAGCCACATTAACACATTCAAGCACAGGCCGATACAAGAGGCCAAAAACGTGTAATCATGTGAACTCATGCACATGCTCGCAAGGCAAATCTCCTGGTAAAAAACAATGGGGGCGACACATGGGTTCCTCCTTTCCATGTCACTTAATTGATGCACGGTGGAGTGTCAGTGCGTCACCAGTGAGGCGTGAAGTAAGCTGACAGACAGGACATGTCAGGAGGCCGTGTTGGTGTCATCTTTCTGAGCGCTGTTCAACATGTCTCCTCCTGTGACAGCCGCCCCCAATTAACCCCCAACCCAAATACAGGCAGAGAACACATACATATACACCTGCTCACTCTCAAATACACACACATACACACACACACACACACACACACACTCACAGCGTAGCAGCTGTGGAGCTTTGTCTTTATTCATTCAGAACTAATTGACCTTGTTTTTCATTGACAGATCCCAGTTCATCCTCAGTGAGGGAAATAATTGTTTGCTTGCTGCAGGAGTAGAACCACCTTAGTGGCTGTAGACAATAATAATAAAAAAAAGATATTTTCTATTCATTCTTTTATATTGTTCAAGGTAAAAGATGAAAAGCTGCAGAATATTTAATTATTTCATCTTCAAAAGAAATCAAATCAGAACCATGAGGGAAAGGAGCCTTTTACCAGAGTATGTCTCTCTGGGTCCCTCTACTGTGGCATTATATTTACTCTCATTCATCACAGCATATCACAGTCGTCTATAGGAGGCCCATGATCTGACATATACCATGTATGCACATCACTCATATGCAAAGATGTGAGTTGGTTTGTGGGAAGATTTTATTTCTGGACTTTCGTTTTATTGTTGAATTGCATTCTTATATATGTGGTGATTCATTGTGTGTGTGTGAGCATGTTTAAACCCTCCAACAATTACATTTTAATTTAATGTTTCGGTTCAGTTCAACAGAAGCCATGTAGTTTCTACAGTTGTAGGCGGTCAAGTGTAATGTGAGTATAATCGTGGCCAGCAGATGGCGATCCTCACCTTGCTTCAGAGAGATGGGTCTGGTATTAGAAAGAGAGAATCCTTTCATTTTACATCAAACCTAATGTAAGCATGCAACATTAGTACATTACAGTATTGTATGAAGTTGAGTGCTAAAGCAAACCTCTGAAACAGTTGATGATTCAACACTTCAGTTGAATTTTATTTCATGGATTTTCTTTTTTTCTTTTCATTTGAACAATTTTAAGCAGCAGAGGCTTCAATGGAAAAAGCAGGATTCTTTGTCTCCTTAGTCTTCTTTACTGGCGCAGTAGTGAAAACAATAACCTCATAGTGGTGAATCTAGCAGAGAAGCAGAAAAAACTATAACCATGTCCACTGAAACCACAGATTCCACATTCAAAGAAAATTTGCCATGTTTAAATCAACAAAATAATAAATAAGTAAACTGAATTAGACATGACAGGTCCCAAAAAGGGACATTTTGATTGCCACCTGGTGGCTGGCTGCAGTATAGGTGATGAACCCTGCCCCCTCCATGTTAGTGGATGGGACATGAACTAGACTAAAAAGCTTGTGCATGTCAAATAAATGTTATTCAAAAAGGGCTTCTGTCATTTTATCTAGTTCTTATACGTCAACGTAAGTTTGGTTTTCATTAGTTATTTAGTGCTATAAAAATTAGTTGGAGTGTCATTGACAGCCAATTTGGAATTGGTTGTGCGAGTGCATCGGCCGGACTTTGCAAGAGCTGCTCCATCCTCACCATCCATACTGTGAGGTGGGGGGCCCCCCAAATCAAATTATGCTCAGGGCCCCATCAAGGCTAGGGCCGGCTCTGGTTGGGAGGAAGGGATTGTAATCTATAGTGTATGATTGTGGTGTGTGATTGTAGTGTTTACAAGTTTAGCCAACAATCCATTATGACCACAACCTAAACTTCCATCAAAACCTGAAACTACTTCCGGTGCGTGGGCAGCTAGCTCCGCCCCCTGCCACTATCTCTAAGAGGAGATTGTGACTCCTCTCTGACGTCACACGAAGTTCCAGCAGCTCTAAGGTGAAAGTTATCAGTGAGGACAGTGAGGACACATGGAGACAGAGCAGCAGATGAAGGACACGCTGCAGCTGCACATAGACACCCTGTCAGAGCAGCTGCACGGTCTGAGCCGGGACATATGGATCCGTCCTGAACTCGGCGGTGAGGAAACCTTCGCCCACGACCGGCTGCTCCGCTTCTTCTCCCAGGAGGACCGGGGCTGGACCGTCCAGAGCCGCTACAAGCTGCCCACCGCCTTCCGGGCCACCTGGGGTCCGGCGGGCGGCGGCAGCGGCTGTGAGCCGGTGCTGAACGTGGGCTTCCTGTGCGAGTATGACGCGCTGCCGGGGATCGGACACGCCTGCGGGCACAACCTGATCGCGGAGGTGGGAGCTGCGGCCGCTGCGGGGCTGAGAGCTGCGGTGGAGAAGCACAGTCAGCAGCTCCCTGTCCCAGTGAAGGTGAAGAGTCCACTCTGAACAAGATGACTATCATTCATGTTTCAGTTACACACAACATGTCCATGTAACTTCAGATAGTTCACCCAAAAATGAAAATTCACTCTCTATCTATGTCGATGGAACATACACAATGAACATAAAGTGCTACTATACTTGTCTTTTAGCCTAAATGTCAACAGACATTTATATAAGCTCAATCTAATGGGTCACATTTAAAGGTCCAGTGTGTAGAATTTAGTGACATCTAGTGGTGAAGTTGCATGTTGCAGCTGAATACCCTTCACCTCACCGTCCGCTTCCAAACATGAAAGTTGTGTGGTAACCTTTAGTTGTCATAAAAACTCAAAAGGTGTTTTTGGCTGCTGTAAAAAACATGGCGGACTCCATAGAGAGCAGCCGCTCTCAATGTACATTAAATATAAAGGGCCAATTCTAGGGTAAAGAAAACTACAATTTAGACAAAACCCACTAGTGAAAATATCACCATAGGATTATTTTATATTCAATTTCTGCTAAAAGTCTTACAATCTTACACACTGGACCTTTGGTGAAGTGTTTTCTATCATGTTGTGGATAAAAACATTTCAAGAAGAAAAAGACAGAAGTTGAACTAGTTTAACAAGTTATGATAAAAAAAACTAAATCCACTACACTGGAAAACATTAGACTGGTTATTGTGATTAATGTCACCCAAAAGAAAGATTATTTTTTATATTCTGTTTCCAAGGTCACAAATGAACTTTCTTAATCCATCTTATCTGAGAGGCCATAACGACTGACACACATGAGATGATATTTATGTCCAATGACTGATTTAAGCTCTTCTTTAACCAGGTAACTGTTCTGGGAACTCCTGCAGAGGAGAACACAGGAGGAAAGATCGACCTGATGCAGGCGGGGGCATTCGATGACCTCGACCTCGTCTTCATGGCTCATCCGACCCAGCAGGACGTTTCCTTCCTGCCCGGTGTGGCCCTTGAGGTGTACGTAGCCTTTCACAGCTCATATGGATTCACAACTTCCTTCTGTGGCTTTTCTTCCTCTTAATTAACTCCAGTAACCTGTACATATTGCAGACAACTCTTAAACTCTTACCTATGCTGATGTTGTGCAGGGTGTCAGTGAAGTACCACGGGAAGCCCTCTCATGCTGGTGCATACCCCTGGGAGGGAGTGAATGCCCTGGATGCCGCTGTCCTGGCCTACAACAACATCTCCGTGCTCAGGCAGCAGATGAAAGTGGAGTGGAGGCTTCACGGTGAGGAGCACACGAAAGCTGTGTCAGCAGTAGTTCACGTTTTTTTCTTGACCCTGGCTATTTCTCAGTACTCAAGGGTCAGACCAAAGAATTGGCATCACTGTGGCCAATTCTTAGGACTGAATGAGGGGTGTGCTCCTCCTGGGAGTCAAACTGCTGTATAAAGGTTTGAATTTAGCTGCCACGGAAACAAAAGAACCCTATGGGAATCAATAAAATGTCAGTTTGATAAAAATAGAAGCTCTGTTGGTGTTGAAGAAGTCGCATGAAAAGACACGCACACACTCAAATAAACCTATAAAACAACATATAGAAACAGATGTAGGGTCTCCATCGTTCTCTCCCTTAATTTTCCTTCTCTCTCTAATAAATGTGTAAAGTGCGCCAGAAACCGGATACGTTTGATTTTGTTGTAATATAGATAATCAATTCTCACAAATGACCCTCTAACTCTGCCTCTGTATCATCTTTTCCATTTAAACTATACAGTAACGGGACTATTTTCACCTTTTCACCAAATGTTTAATCACTAATGGAAATCAGAAACAACAAACCCCAGTAATATGGGATAGTTAGTAGTAGTTAGATAGTAGACATATGGATTCATTCATCATTGCCGCTCTCTTGCTCATCGTCTGCATTTTCTTGTCTTCAGGCATCATTACACACGGAGGAGAGAAGCCCAACATTATCCCCGCCTACACAGAGTTAGAGTTTTATCTGCGCACGCCACTGGTGAAGGATCTTCGTGACCTCAAGGGCAAAGCAGAGGCTTGCTTCAGGGCAGCTGCCGTGGCAACTGGTTGCCAAGTAATCTTACCTAAAAATACAGTGTTCCTCTGGGCTCCACTCACATTGTGTCCCTCCTCTGTAGATAAACACTGAAGCACAGGAACAAACAAACAGTGTATTGATATAGAGGAGAAATACAATGTCGACGCTGACTCTTCTGTTATATAACTTTGCCCTTTTAACACATTCCTGTAATTATGCTCTGATTGCTATGCTACTGTTATATAATGCATAACTACATTTGCAGGTTTGCCCCACATAAAGTGTGCATGGCTTCATATGTTGTCAATATACAACTTAAATACTTAACTAACTTAAATATGTTCATGCTACATTTTATGGATGAGGCTCAACTTGTGTTCCCTTTAGGTGGAGATAATCTACCCGTCCCATGCTTACTCCAACATTCTCCCTAATGCCACACTGTCAAGCCTGTATGAAAAAAATGGGAAAGCTTTAGAGATTCAGTTTGCAGAGCAGCCAGAAAACTTCTCTGGTGAGTAAAAATCTAAATATCACAGCAAAAGAAATCATCATCTCTTTCTTTCCCTGTACGTGTAAATCATAATAAGTGACTCAGCTTCAGAGCCCCTTAAGGATCACGGCCAGACTCTCTTTGAGAGCTTCTTTTATTTTACCTCACGATTCACATTGTGTTGTTTCACAGTATTTTTCTTCTTTTATTCCTTCTGAGTCATATGAGTTTGGAGTGTTGCATTTTTCTCTTTGAATCTCTCCGAGCTAAAGAGAAAACTAACCCAGCTGAGCCCGACAGCCATTCAGTTTTTTGTGTTCAGACCCGACCCAATGCAGTCACTGGAGTTTGTGTTAGACTAACACACATCGTTATTTGCTTGTTTTCAGACACAGGCACTTTCAGCCCAGTCGACGTTAACGTCTCAAAAAATTGGGTCAAAGTTTTTGTCCAATCTCAGCCCGGCCTATCACATCCTGAAGGTTCCCAATGGGCTTGGATCAAGTATCCACACATTATTATGTAGCCCATTTCAGCTCATCCCACTGGATCAGCTTATTGAATTTTACTTTAAATTGGGCATGATATAGTGCTACTGCAAAACAAGCATGGTTTAATAATTAGTGACAGTGAATTTACACGATCTGATCTGCAGAATGCTGTCAAGCTACTGCAAGGATGCAGATGTCTGCACCTAGTGAGATGACATTGTTGCATAACGGCAACAGGAAGCTATTGCCAGGTAACACAATACTATAGCAAGGGAACACAAAGGAACACAAAACAATCCTCAAAAAGATTCCTGCTGTGACCCCTGGGGCTGTGAACGCAGCAGATCTTTATTGTCTTATTGTTGTTTACTTGATGAGCACAGAATCATAATCACAGTGGATGTATTGTCATCTGGCAGGTTCCACAGACTTTGGCAACGTCTCATTCATACTTCCTGGCATCCACCCTTTCTTCTACATCGGCACAGATGCATTTAACCACACAAAGGAATACACCGAAGCAGCAGGTACGGCAGCACGAGTCTTATCGGGAACAGATGTTGTTTCTTGTAACAAAAGTTGAAATGCATCTCGATCAGACATCTTCACAGACGTCATTTCTTTCCAGGTCACTTCGTTTTCCTGTTTACTTTCTGTTTACTCCGTGCTTTATTTTCCTCCTCCTGTTTTTCCTGCACTAGGAGCTGAGACAGCCCAGTTGTTCACCCTGAGGACAGCCAAAACCCTGGCTATGACAGCTGTGGATGTAGTTTGCTGCCCCGATCTGCTCAGGAAAGTGAGAGAAGATTTCGGCCTGGCCAAACTGAAACAGGAGAAATGATGCAGCTTTGAAGGCTTCATGAAATGCACCAACTGTGATAATAATTATATGAAAAATAATAAGGAATTCAAGGGAGGTGGAGGGTGCTAATATTTAGTAACATAGTCCACCTTCATATGGGGAGAGAGTGGAATGAGTAAGTTTCACAGATTAACATTATAAGAAATAGTCATGAGTTAAAAAAATAAGGTGAAGCTATGATTAATGGGAAAACATTTAAATCCACCATCCTTGCTGCTGTTTTAAGTCATGAAGTCAAAAATGATGGAACACTTCTTCCCCAATGGATAAAAGTGATCAGTTTGTTACTAGCAGCATTTGTTTAGTATTTTATGACCTTAAAACTGATCATTACGTTGCCATCAGCCTCAGCTGTAGCTCACATTTAATGCTAACAAGCAGATGTCAGCATGCTAACACTCTAAGTTCAGTGAGCATCTAGCTCAATGCACCACTGTTGTTAAGTTCAGGAGATACGTGTTTATATTGGCTCCTGGACTTGCTTGTGTAAACCCGTACGACTCCTGAGGACACCATGACCTGGATGACTGAGAATCATCACAGATACACTGTGCCAACAGGCTGCAGTCTCATTTCTGGATATTTCACTTGGAGTGGTTAAGATTTCTGGGCATGTTTTCAGCAGCACACATTCAGTGGTCACAGATATGGTGGAAAATCAGGTTACGGACATCTTATTGATGTTTGAATCTTTTTCGTGTCTCTCTTCTGCAGCAATGCTCTTGTTCAGGTTTGTTGCAGAATGATGGTTCACTAAGGCGGAACTGTCACCACGCCCTGTGGGACATTATTTGGAGAAATTGAAAAAAATAAAAAGGTTTAGAGAAAAGAGACAACAAAGGTGGTCTCAGACTTACTATACCACATCGCATGCAAGCAGTTAATGGTATTACAGAATATGCCGTTAAAAGCGATTTGGGTATGAATGCTCATCAGCAATCATACTTGTGCCAGAGAGTGAAGAGAAGCCCTGGAGCTGGTAGGAGTCCAATGTCTAATAACTGTGAAAGCTTATCCCCCAGCACTGTTTGAATATAGAGTATTAAAAAACAGGGAAAAGGGATATTTTGGAAACATGAGGAGTCAAACCTTCAACTAACACAAACTTTGTGGTCACAAATTTGTGTTAGAAAACATATTTTCAGCCATGCCTCTGGAGAAGGTTTAAAATGCTTTATTGTGGTTCTGTTGTTCAGCTCCAAACCTCAAATGCTCAAATAATCACATTTTCAGAAAACCAAACATTTATTAAACACCTTCTCACATATAACATATGTCATTAGTTAAATGTATACCTCTTTTTTTGGACATTAAATTTTCTTATGAACCACCAAAAGATGTTTTTTAAATGTTTAACCAAGTATAAAGTTGTTTTAAGCTGAAAAAATGATTAAACTAGCAACTAAGAGGTCACAGTGAACCTCAAAGCCTCACAACACCAAACAGAGGAGATGAGCTTCAGTTGTATAAAAAAAGAAATGAGAATTAAAAAAACAAAAGTTAATATAATTTTCAATATTTTGGGATTTACTAAACATATATTTTTACACTTGTGACTTTAATAGACTTAAATATTTAGCGTTTTTTTTATGAACTTTGTCAAATGACAAAAATGCTATGCAGTAATTAGCTCAACATTGAAATACTTGCATTAATACAAAGATCACAAGAGAATGTAACAAAGACTGAATCATACCAACGTGCTGCAGAAGATTTGAACATTAAGAATAATTGGATTATCCGGCTTTTAAAGAAATAGTTCCACATTTTGGAAAATGTCACTTATCTGCTTTCTTGCGATGAGTTAGATGAGAATTGACGATCAAATCCGCCAACCAGCACCTCTACAGTTCACTTATTAATAAGTTACATTTCATTTGTCAATCCAAACAAACACTGAGGTGTAAATCCAACAGTTAGATGATTTACAGTTTTAACAGTATTATGTACCCGACCAGTGAAAACCAAGTGTCCAGGAAGTTTCTGATCTCAGCAATAAAATTGTTTGGCACATAACCATCTAGAAAACATTTTGACAAGATGAAACCTCTTAGCATGTGAGCTAGAGATGACCACCTTCACACAGTGCCAGGCTAGCTTTTCCCCTTGTTTCCAGTCTCTGTGCTTAGCTAAGCTATCTGGTTGATGTCTGTAGCTTTATAGTTAGGCCTTAACAGACAGATATTAGAAAGGTATTAATCTTTTAACCAGAAAACAAAATAAATGCATTTCACAAAATGTCACGCTATTCCTTTGAAAATGATTTGTTTGCTTTTGATTGTCAAGTCTACTTCTTGGCAAAGAGGGAGGAATCTGTCCATGTGCTGGCATTGTCAGAAATCCATGTTGACATTTTCCTTCACTGCATCCAGAATCATACCCCTGGTGAGTTAATCTGCACATAGTTGCAGTTTGTGTTGGTGTGTTTGTGCAGTAAAGCTTCATGCAGCGACAATATCGAAACTTTCCATCAACAACACTAAAGATACAACATAGATTTGATGGATTGATAAATCAATCGTTGATGGCTGTCCAGTTTGTCAGTACCTCTGTTTTAAGTGGCTGGGTCAAGAAGGCAATGATCACCAGTCTGTCAGTGGTCTCCATTCATCGAATGAGCAGTTTCTCTGTCTGAAAAGAATCAAAAGCGGCGTCTTTCCTGCTCTTATACAAACAAGCCGAGCTCCTGGAGTCCCGTCACAGATGTCTCTTACACATGTCCCACTTCTGCAGCCCGTGTTATGAGTAGATGGACCAGTAGATGATGTTAAAGAGGATGTACGCACCAGGAAAGACAACCCTCGAGTACTTGTCTATGGCGTGGGTGTCTATCCAAATGTTCACGTAGCCCCTGGTTGGCTTTACTTGGCCTGTGATCTGCGGGTCGTTCAGTGCCACCTGGGCCAAGATTCGCTCTTGGCGGCCGCCATTCTCTGGCATCCCATAATTCCCTGTGGTGTTGACATCCATGGACCCATAGCCAGTGATCTGGGGGTCGATCATCATCTCGTCTGGGTTGCCTATGCCACAAGTGCACGGCAGCTAGAGAGGTAAAACGGACACCAAACAGTAAACTGACACTTGGACACTCTGGTAAAAATAGACACTACTTTCATAAAAGTTCTAACTCAAACTGTAACAGGCAAATAAAAACATTGGTTTGTCGGATGTTTCTGCAAACTCAGGGCTTTTAAACAACTTTGGAATGAAACATTCAATAGAAGGATGTTTGTGCAGGAAATGTACCCGAGGCTACGTGGGCAATTTGGCTCCATATGCTGCAACATTTGGCAGATGAAGAATAGTCATAAAGTACACAAGCCCGAGTCCCAGAAATAATTTGCCATCGCCCCTCAAGCAGCTTTAAGTGAGCCAATTTAGTAAATATTTATTTGTTTAGTGGAAATGAACATAAATAATTTATTCATGCTTCTGCCAATTCAGAAATATTCTAATGGGTACATTTTTCTAATATAAAATCAGGTCAGACGTCTTTGTGTTGTGTGACTTACTTACAAACTCTAATGTTTCATACTTACTTTGGCCGTCCCCTTTCTCGCTTTTAATGACAGAGACATTTTTATTTGCAACTATTACAAGATGATAGAATTTTATCCACATTGGGTGGATATTCAAATCATCTTGTAAAGAGTTTTAAAATCATGTAAGCTGTTAAACATGAATCCATTAGTGTTGGTGTCTGACTTAACAGGGTTTCTGCAAGGTCTTAAAAAATAACCTGAATTTTAGGCCTTAAAAAATCTTAAATATGGTATAATATTAAGTACTACATCTTAAATACATGAAGGTAGATGTTAACTTTGCTACCAATGCGAGATAACCTGGAATATTGAGGGTTATTTTCTACTTTGCTACTTAAGCTTATCTTCAATTATGGAAGTGTAAGTAATTCAGGGACATTGCCACTGGTTTATATCTCTTGTACTTGACATTTGCCTTTTTTGCTTATTATGGTCTTAGGAATAAATCTAACTTGTTTTAACCTTCAGAAACCCTGTTCAAACCACAACAATTAGAACAACTGTTTTTCATGAATCATTCATGAAGAACATCGTGAACGTGAAAATTGAAAGTAACATGGGAATATGTTGGCCACACACTCAGACGTTTTACTCCTCGTACTAACCTCCTTACTTGGTAAGAAATATGTTCTCTCTTCTGTTAACATGACCAGAATACAAGTAAACATTGCACAGCTTTGTTCCCTTATTGGAATAGGACATGTGGGCCAAAATGAAGCTTAATCAGAGGTAAATTCATTTGTTCTTTTACTTAAAAAAAAAAATAATAAACTTCACATCTGGCAAGAAAACGTCCTCTAATAAATCATTCCACTGGTTTGGTTAAAAGAGGAACAACACAGAGCGACCAGTCTCATTTGTCACTGTGAAACATTAAATGATCAACGTTTCATAAGTGAACTATTAACCGTACTGAGAATATCTCACTTACTCTCTCCCTCAGCTTCCTCTCTTTCCTCTCCTGCACAGTGGAGAGGTAGTTGACCGCCGCGTACTCTATCACCGACAGGAAGACAAAGACAAAACTGACCCAGAGGTAAATGTCCACTGCTTTGATGTAGGAGACCCGCGGCATGGAGGCGTTGACCCCGGTGATGATGGTGGACATGGTCAGGACTGTGGTGATGCCTGGAGGGGAGCAAAACGAAACAAACAGCAGAGATTTTATTTACTGTATCCAGCTGTTACAAAACACAGAGGGATGCACATATGAGCCCAGTCTAGTATAATGCATAATCAGTTTAGTTTACTGGATGTATTGGAAGTGGCGATGTGGTGGATTGCAGTACCTGTGCTGCTGTCTGTTCAAAGTCTAGTATCTGTTTTATTCTCATATTTTATTGATCACTGTAGGGAAGCTAGAGAAGCAGCATTTGGGCTAGAGAATTGATTTTTTTCCCATACATTTTGTTGCAAATGTACATAATGATTCAAATTGCCTATAATGCCAAATGTGTCCAGGAATTTGGTTTGTTATGTGGAGATGGCTGGAGAAGCAGGGGGGGGGGGGTGATTGGCAAAGCTGAGACTAGTTGGCCAATCAACTCTCCCCCTCAAAAGGCAGCAACTGAGCTGTCACACAGGAGAGAGACTTCCTGAGAGACAGAGCTGAGCTGCAAAGCTGGAGGCCACCAGAACTTGCTGGCCACTTTAAGTGAAGAGATTTGTGAGTTTATGTTTTTTTAATAAAGAATGGTGAAAAGCGAATGGTTTGTCTCTGGCTGTTGTGGTGAGACACTGTCATTGTCTATTCCCACGATGACTAAATCTGTTCAAACTGAATTACATTCACATCAGCCTCTGCAGTAATTAGTCTTTAGAGCAATTTAGCAGGTGTCAGCATGCTAACATTATTAAATAAGAAAGATGGTAACATTAGCAAACTGTATATTTGCTTGTCTCTGTGAGTTTGACATGCTGCTGTTAGCATTAAACTGCTCTGTAAAGCACCCCTGTAAGTGTTGGTACAAATCAGTCAAGGTCATGGTCTCAAAAAACACAGTAAGATATTTTTGCAAATTGTTGAGCCACAGAGACAATCTGAGGCCTATATAATTCTTTAAAAAATGATCACTGAATTGACATCATGAAGAAGTCCCAGTGAATAGTCATGATGACATCATTGTGAGGGGACATTATTACGATATAAAGAAGTTAGCATTACCTGATTGGGGTGTATACAGTGTCTACACAGCAAATGTTCCCATAGTGGGACTAATAAGGGATTATCTTATCTTATCTTATCTTATCATGAACCATAAACTAGAGGGAGACCAGACCTCTTTAGTATTATAAAATTGTTCGTAAGAAATCAATTCCTCACATTTTGATGGACAAAGTGGTTTATTTGTAAAGGCCACACGTGTGGAATCGTACCTAGTGGCACCCTGGCGGGCACAGCCCTGCGGTCAATCCAGAAGGACACCCAGGACAGCATGACCATCAGAGTGGCAGGGAAGTAGGTTTGCAGCAGGAAGAAGAAGATGTGTCGCCGCAGGGTGAAGTGGATGTACAAACGATTGTACCAGCCTTTAGGAAGAAAATAATATCATTGTCACATGTTAGCTGCTGCTGCACGGTACAGACACTTGAAGCAGTTGTTCCCCGGCTATTCTGGCAGAGAAAGATAGGACGTAAAATCCATTTTTATGCTTCAGGTTGTTCTTGTGAGCCGCTAGGTGACATGTGGTTAGTGACAGGCTGCAGGGCTTTACATAGGGTTGGCAGACTATGGATTCATTTGGTTTCACAGTAAGGATTAAATATTATTGCATTCTTCTTTGGTGCAACATTCAGGGGATATCGATATTACATAAGGAAAACTTGGTGCTTCAGCTGGGGAAATTGAAAGTAAAATTCCATGTGAACTGTTTAACTTGTACATGCAACTACACATTTGGTCCATTTGCATAATCAGTTTAGTTTACTGGATGTATTGGAAGTGGCGATGTGGTGGATTGCAGTACCTGTGCTGCTGTAGAAAGCCAGCTTGGTGGTGGTGTGAAATTTCTGGATGAGGAACTGGGACAGAGAGATTCTGTCGTCAGTGTTGAGGGATTCGTTTCCTTTCTTCCAGTACAGCATCAGGTCATCGTCTGTGTATGCATCTGGTGGGACAATATGTAGAAGTGAGTACATCTGTAACGAACCAAATAAGATCTAGTATGAACAATGCTGGATGCGAATGTGAACAAAATGCGTGACAAAATGATAAAACATGACAAGACTACCAGTGTAAAGCACCACCAGCAGTCCCTGGAGACTGAAATATTCACAGCACGCTATGATTTTGCGACTGTTAGTGGCTCAGCAGTAGTGACGCTGTGGGGTTTATACAAGGGGAAAGGGTCATTAGAATTAAAGATATCTATTCTGTTTACATGCTCAAAATCTTTTATGGTATAATGTGTCTGAGATTTCATGGGATATCTGATAGCAAATGACATATTTTGGCTTTAGAAGGACAAAAGAGAAAAGTTCATTGAGTGAGCACTCAATGAACTTGGGTTTTTGAAAGTGATCAGTAAACAAACAAAAGGTTTTACAGCTATTTTGTCTATTTATCAACCTGAGAACCATACATATTACACAATGTTTTAAGGTAATCTGGGACCTGGTTATCAAAATGTAAATGTCGATCTAGACTCAAGTGTCTGGTTGATATATTTGTCTGTATGATTGATAATAACCACTCACAGCTCTCGATCTCCAGCGAGCAGGTCTGGGTGTCCAGAGGGAAGCGGCTCAGGTCCATGTTGCACATGGCAGTGACAGTGACTCTGCAGGGGAAACAGCAGAGACACGAAGAAAAACTCAACTTTGAAACAACAGCAATTTAGACTAAATTCACAAATTAATGTAAATATCAACCAAAATAAAATAAAATTAGAAGTAATAGACTACAATGTGGAGTTTTGAGTGCTGATGTTGATACCGATATTTGTCAAAAAATGTAGGATACCAATAAATCAGCAGTCATATGTTTATTTAATTTAATTTATTATAAATAGAAAAGAAAACACAACTACAGCCAATTAGAAGTTGAATTATATTAATTAATATTTTTCATACAAAATACCGGTATACACATAAATGTATTTTTTGTGCATTGTAAATTCAGAAAAATAAAGGTTTCAAAACATTTTAAATCAGCTGACTTTTATCAGCCAACCGATGAATCAGACAGGTTCTATTATTTACTGTTTCATTTGATTTCTTTGAGTTCTTTTAAACCTGTGACTCTTCCTCTCTGATCTTCTTCATGTGTTTTCAGTTTCTTCCTGTGTTAACTGCCTGCGCTGTTGTTTTATTTTTATCCCACATATGTTATACTCTCTTGTTATCACATTTATTTTCAAATCAAATGATCTAATACCATGCTGTCTTTGTGAATATAAAGCATTTTCCTGATTACAAAGGTTATAGACGCCCTACGGGAAACTGGTACATACCAGAGTCACAGTATAATGATGTTCTCCTCTGATTAGTGCTGTCACATTCGTAAGCTACACTGATTACAATTATCAAATATTGGACCTTTCGCCTATGGTGAAATTCATTACAGTAAATCAATGGTGATCTTTAGGTCTTCTGACGTCTTCTATGTGTTCTTTTCATGTGGCGTGTTTTTGTTTCTTCATCAAACAGTGAAAGTACAAAATATATTCTGTTGGAAATGTTTTACTGACTGGTTATATCTCTTTTTTTCAAATATGTTTGCAGAAACAACTTCACGGACAATCAGAAAGGCACATCCCAGTCAGTGTGTTCACCTGAGACTGTAGAGGACGTTGCCATCAGGATACACCCTCAGCATGACATTATCCGTGGTGGTGTCATGGATGAAAGAGCGCTTGGAGTGGACGAAGAACATGTCAGGAACCCAAATCTTCTTCACCAGGCGACTGTCAAAGGTCATGCTCTGGTTGTTGGTGCTCTGAAACGCCAGCCGCTCGTCCTTCCAGTAGTGACGCAGGTACAGTGTCATAGTGAAGTCCTACAGAAAGGTGGAAAACACTGGAGGTGTTGAACAGTGGTTGAGGAAATTCTCTTTATGAAGTAAAATGTAAAAATTCTAAAATAGCAAAAGTCTTGCACTCAAAATATTACTTTGGTAAAAGTACTATCTGCTAATTACACAAAATATCAAAGTTAAAGTTGTGGTTGTGCAGTAAAATGTTCTCATGTCACTGACAGTTTTATTATTTATGACATTAAAGATTGTTAATAGTGATGCATCAGTGCCTAAGCAGTGTTTTCCTGTTAGTTTTATATAGAGTTAGGTAGTAGTAGTAGTAGTTTCCAACCAGGCTTTGTACTCACCATATCCACTTCAGAGATGGTGTCCAGACTTTCAACCTGAACATCGACTCCAACAGGAATCGGAGGACCTAATAAAAAGGTCATCACATCAGTAAGTGCAGAAATGTTGCTTTTATTCAAAGAAGTTATATTTTTTTCCTGCTTCATTATGAATGACGCAGTGGGTAAAATAATAATAATATAATAACTATTTGTACAGCACTTATTGAAACAAGTGCTTCACAAAAAAAGAATGAACTAAAATAAAAGGTATTCAATTCAGTTCAATGTTAAGCACCAAATCGTAACATAATAAGGTCAAGACTTAAAATTAATGCAGAAACCAAACAGTTCCCACATTAAAAGAGAGTCAGCATGGCGGTTAGAGAAACTGAATCGACCTTTTGCTTTTATAAATCACGTTTCCAACAATGAATCACACAAATATAGAACAACAGATTGTGCCGGTCTGGCTGTGACTCTACTTTTGACCTATTTCAGCCCTTTTACTCTGCATCATCATCCCCCAATAGTACACAAATACAATTAGGTCACGTTAATGGATCAAAGTTGATGCAGCGCTGGATTGCATCCAGCTCCCTTTTCCACTTCCAGCTGAGACGCACTCGGTGTTTGAAACTAGACACAGTAAACACACTCTGCAAATACACTCGTGTGGTTTCAGCAGCAGATTGTCGCGTGATTAAAAGCAGACGTGTCCTGATAAAAACAGCACATCTCTCTCCACTGCAGGAAAGCCAAAACTCTCAGATTAAAGTTAAGTTCTTACGTGTGTGGTTATTCGCCACAAAAGACAAATCAAAAGATAAACGGAGCTAAAAAGATTATGAATATATATTCCAGTATGATATTCCAGTAAAATGAAGAGCCTGTGTGTCTTTATCGCTCAATAATCCTGCAGTTTAAAAAGCTGACATCAAATCCCTCCAGTATACAGCAATGCAAAAGACGTGTATTAACACTCTTGTGATGTAAAGAATTGAGCTGCAATTGAAAACTCCAGCACAGCTTGCATGGATGGTGTCATTAAGGCCTCCGAGAGCTTAATGCTTATATAGTTTGGCCCAAACCAATGATGGCTGCACAGATCTTATCCCGCTGCACTTGATGATTGACCACACAGCCTCTAATGCCAGTGTTTGTCTGAGTTGCAGTTTTGTTGATGATGGAAAACGATTTCTTCGCTCACCTCCGAATGCTGGTCTCATGGTGAAATCGTGGTCGTCTATTCTCAGGAGCTGCTCCGATTTTGTCATCAGAGATTTTGTCATGTCTGGACTTCGTTTGTAAATCGGGCTGTGAGACAATAAAACACGTGGTCAGAATAAACCTGCGTGGACATGTAATGCATAGTTTTTAAAGTCAATTAGGAAATGAATCACGACGCACCTTCCAGATTTCTGACCTCCACCCCCCTCCATTCTGGTCTCTCTCCGTGACCTTTTAATTAAGAGCAGAAATAATAAATAAATAATGAAATAAATAGGAACATCTGTCACATATGGCAACAGCAGAACACTCCACAATAAGCTGAGATTTCTGGTTTTCTTCAGTTTTACCTTCTTTTTTAATTTCAAATTTAAATTTAAAAACTACAACTTTTTTGACCCATTGACATTGCACACGTCACTTTATAGCTCAGAGTAGCAACAATAATTCAGCCTCTCTTTGTTTTGTTTTGTTGCTCCTCTCTTCCGGAGATAGAAAACGTTGGTTACATCACACACGTTATCACCACAAAGGCCAAAAGAGCATTTCGTCATCACATCCAATTTGGAGGAAGTCAGTTTCTCTCTGGTGCGACTTTTCAAGAGGCGTGCCTCTGCATATTTTTCGTTTAGGCACCATTTTCAAGCCACGAGTGGAGAGAGAGACACACACAAAAAAAGAGAGAGAGTGAGTAAAAGAGAGAGAGGGAGAAAAAAAAGATAGATTCCAAAAACCCTAAAATGGATTAATAGAGTAGAGCATGCTGTGACAGACAGGGCCAAATCCCTGTGACAACCATGGACATGCATTAAGGAAATACCACAGAGGAAGTGACAAAGAGGGAGACATGAAGGGCTTGTACAGAAACAGAAAAAAACCCAACAAGAGCAGAATCAAACAGAAGCAGGGTTCTGTGGGAGCTATAGCTGCACTGCAGTGATGAGCACTGGGTGCTGGTCGTCTGCGTCCAGCATCCAGCAGCTGGTTCCTAATCCTCTTGGCAGAAATGCCGCTCCAACCCCCTCTCTGCCTGACAACGCCATGCAGCAGACTGGCGGTCTGCGCTCTGCTCTGCTGTGTGTGGCCTGACGCCTGTTTCTGCAGCGGCAGGCCTGCATGCAAGCATCGCTGCACGGGCTGCATCAGGGTGAACACGCCACTTTACCACAGAGGCCTGTGGTAAAGTGGCGTGTTTTTCAAAAATAAAGAGAAGAGGGGGTTGAAGTTGCGGGCTCAACAAGTGGATTGGGGGTAATGTCTTTATCTTTAGGAAGCCACAGTATTACAGTATTGTCAAACTTTAGTGATTACTTTATATTGAAAATGAAATGATTTATGAAAAAGTAAATTAATAGATGTAATTTAAATGTAACTTAAGATTCTGCTTGAGTCAAGGGCTGATGGTGGTTACTGTTCAAATGTATATTCAGTAATTATTATTATTATTATTATTCTAACTACTAACTAAAATTCAAAGATGTTAGTCAATCAAAATGTATGTATTTCAACTACAGGAATTACTTTTAGATGAATTTAGTGTGGTTAAGTCATTAAGTCAGAATGAGCTTGGCTTGGCTGCCTTGCTTCAGCTGCGTGGTTGGTTTAGTTTAGCTAAGTTGGGGTAATCGTACATTTTGCATGCTGTTTTCTTTTAAATAAAGAAGATGTGCTAAAATCAATGTCATGTTTCACTACATACGTAGCTAGCGGGCTATTTTGGCTTTGTACCGCAGTGCTTTCCGTTAGAATGCTTTATATACTTGCAAGTATCAAAAACGCAAAAGTGAGACATTCGCAGCTTTCATCAAAATGTTTTTTTTTCTGTCCAAAGAATCACCCAGCGACAACTCCCAAAATTATCTCGAAAACCTCATGAGGGTCTTTTCCTCTGATGTTTTTCTTGTGTGGGACTCTGCTGTCCTACACAAATCCCGGGCTCCGCTCCTGCTCCTCAAGGCGGTGAGTGAAATTTTTGAACGCAACATAGTGAAAACTCCCACAACCTACGCATGGCAACATCCAGCAGCTCTTGCGATTTCACACTCCAGGCGAGGAGTGGGAGGAGGAGTGGAGCGATGGGAGGCAGGCGGGAGACGAGTTTCACTTCAACATGAGATTTTTTTTTTTACCCTCCTGCTAGAAGAGGAATCAGAGATTCGCTCTTGATTTGTATTCACAGACTTGTGTGTCAGCAAAGAGGAGACTGATGTGAGCTGACTTTCAACGAGTTTAGGGGGGTGAAGAATAGATTTGAGAGCACGCTGGCATTTAGAAATTACAGCTTTGAGCCACTTGTGCTGAACCGTCTTTTGCAGATTTTCCACAGATGATTATGATTGTGCTCCTCTTACACTTAATGATCCTCTTAATCACCTCAGGGCTGCTGAGATGATCACTTCAGATGACTGTAATTTCATGGATTGTTTAGATTAAAACAGCAGCTTTAATCCTGCGCTGTTTCACACACGTCCCCTCAGCGAGAACAGACTCACCCTGTCATGCATCCTGACAGTTTGCCGTGATGCACACATGCAGCTACAGGTATGTGTATGTCAAACACATGTATTCAACTCAAACGGATGACAATCTTGAATGCGAGCAGGCGGCTGTGTGCGATGCTGCCGCTGATCTATAAATAACACTACTTATAGCATGAAAAGTGATACTGTATCTAAAGGCAGGGGGATTATAATTTGACAGGGTTTGTTGAATATATTAAGTGGATGCAAATCATTCAACACTGATGGTATTATGAGGCGTACAGAGCTGTACTTTGCCTGCTTGGGAAAATCTTATCATCTTCACCAGAGATTAAGGCAAAGACGGTTTCTCACTTTAGGGGCTGCATGCGACAGCCAGACTACAAGTAAATAATGTTTTTGTTTGTTAAATGCTGAAAATCTATTGTCATTTATGGAAAACTGTTTATTTTTTATATGTCAGATGGTGTAAATCTGGATTTTTCTGAGTCAAGTCTATTCAGAGCCATCTTAACTAAGCTTTTTTCAAATACCGAACATTCCCAAGTTCTCGCCATTCAAATGTGTGGTAACTGAATATTTTCCTTCACCAAGGACGTCATGTTTTAATCTGCGTTTCTTTGTCTGTTAGTTAGCAAGATAATGCAAAAACTGCTGCGCGGATTATCCTGAAACTTGGTGAACAGATGTGGTATAAGTCAGGAAAGAACCCAATTTAATTTTGGTGTAAATGGATCAGGTATTTTTTTCATCATTTTCTTAAACATTGTGAGATAGGGCATTTTTCAAAATTTTGTTAATTCTAGTTAACTTTTAGTCAGGCATGTTTAGAGGTATGAAATGAGTTTGTGCAATTTGGTGCAGATCCAAAAATGATTTTACATGTGGTTTCGTAAGGGGACAGTTTGGCCTGGTGTGCGCTCTCTGAGTGTCATTCAAGTTTGTGATTTTTGAATTAAGCAACTAGAATGATAGGAAGCTGTGATGTAGCATTTCAAGTCCAGTGTGTAAGATTCAGGTGAAAAGGATCTATTGGTGGAAATTGAATATAAACTAATCCTTGTGAGGTTTTCACTATTGTTTAATCATCTTAATTGTACAAATCATATTTACATTGGGAGGGGGTCCTCTCTACGGAGAGTAGTCCAGACTGGACAAACTAAACACCTTCATGTTTGGAAGGGGAAGGTGAGGTGAGGGGTATTCAGCTGCAACATGCAACTTCACCACTAGGTGTCACTAAATTCTACACACTGAACCTTTAACAAATCCCATGTTTAGTTGATTAATCAAGAATCAACAGTGATAATAAAATGGAATATTAATTGGTGTGTTAGTGTGTTATCTCTCTGCTTTCAGATCTGATATTGACATTGATAGGAGCCCAATATCTAGCGATATTGCATTTATGTTGGACTTTAAAACATGCTGGTCAATTGTTATTATTACACTCCAAAATTTAAATTAATTCTAAAAATGCTGCTGTGTATGTCAATGTTGATTTTAAATTAAATAACATCATATATAAACACATAAAAGATAAATCACACTAATTGTTTTTATGCTTTAATGTGTGGGCTAAACACTTGTTTTGCAGTACAGAAGAACAGAGGTGTCGACTTGATAGTCAGGCTGCACGTTCACATACTGCAGTGTGATAAACAGCTGTGATAAAACTAACATTTTAATTATAGCCAATTAATCAATTTATCGAATTAGTCAAACAACAGAAAGGTGATATAAATATTAATCAATATTTATTGGAGCTTTTTGTCTGAATATCAAACTGCTGATCAGACAAAACAAGCCATTTTAAGACTAAAACATTTTTTAACTTTTTGTTAACATTGTCTAAACATATGTCAATTTATAGTCAAAAGAAAAAATAATGAATTGCAGCAACTAGGTCCATTAAACTATTTCAGCCTTTTTGATTATCAGGTTGTTTTACAGTGTAAATGTTTCTGTGTCATGTTTCTCTCACCACCTGTTCTCACTGCAGGTTTCCTCTCCATACACTGCTCCTTGCATTGAACAGCAGTCACCAAAACTTTTTACATTCTAAAATAAATATACAGTCTATCCTAATTAAATCACCTTTAACGTTCAGGCCAATTCAACTGAGGGAAACTAAGGACGATTTCCAGTTCTAGATCGGTAGCGACTAAAACATCTAATCCAATGGACGCGCATTAACGAAGCAGCAATTAGCCTAAATAATCACCTGAAAACGACATTGACTACAACTGCTGCCTTTGGGGTAAACAGTCATTAACTGGCCCGCAGTGGTTGTGGGGCAAAAGAACACGGTATTCACCAGTAGTACATAAATAGATGTGGGGATTTAGGTCTCGGTCTCCCTCCCTCTCTCTCTCTCTCTCTCTTTCTCTCTCTCCCTCCCTCTCTCTCTGTCTGTCTCTCTCTCGCTCTCCAATCTGCTGTCTGAATAAGTCAGTTTTCAGGAGGGAGGGAGCAGCACAGGTGACACAGGAAACACAGCACAACATTGTGTGAACATCAAAAACCCATCTATGAGAAAATATTATCGGGACAAGGAAAAAGAGCAGAAATATTTTGAAATATTTGCAGATTTTTTGCAGTAAAAGCTTCATAAAACACTGTCCCACATCCTGTCGAGAGAATCAAACCATCCACGCGTTTGCCTTTCATCCATCTGTGACTTCTTTCACATTACCTGCTCTGTTTGTAGGTCTCCAGCTTGTGACCCCTTGACTGGGCCATCCTCCCAGCGGCGCCCACGATCCACACACAGAAGAGCACAACAACAGCATCCACCTGCATGGTTCACATTCCCCAGAGGACGCACCTCTCCTGTCACTCAGAATCGACTCCCCTCCAGGGCTTGCAGCTCTCCACCTTCCTGAGACATTCCCTTCCCCAGCGCCGGAGCTGATGAGAGAGGGGAGAGGACACAGCAGCAACAGCAGCAGCAGCAGAAGCTACACTGGGCTATTCTACGGCCTGAGTGGAAAACATTCTACGGTGCTTAATCTCCACAGTGGGAAAAGCAATTTTGACTAAACCGATAAATCCTTGAGCGTCAGATGGTACAGATTTGATCCCTCCAGCGGCGGATGTGTCTGCCTCTCTGTGTGCTGCTGTGCTCAGATATCCTGCACTCTGCTGTGCTCTACTCCACTTTGCACCGCCCAGAAACACCAATTCTCACAATGATGCAGCATGCTCATTTGTAAGGTCAACGGTTTAGAGATACACACTCCCACAGGCTGAGAGGAAGCTCTGTGTCTGATGTGAAAGGCTTCTGTGCTCCTTCTGATGCTGCAGTCTCATGTCTGGCATTTAAAAATGGGTTTTGATGTTCAGCAAAAAGAAAAAAAGACAGGACAGTGTTTGCAGGATTTGAGTTTTAGAAGTTTTGATGAAAGCCTGGACTGGCAGAGTTATATTCTTTCTGCCTGCTGTGGTGTTTTCCACTGCGTCTTCCCCGGGGAGACCGTTTGGAAATATTTTGGGATGCTCCAAAAAGGATTTCACAGGTTGATGTGTCGACACATTGAGTACAAATAAGGCAGAGAGAGTTTTCAAACAACAAATCTGCAGATCTAAAACTCACCCAGGGATAATGTGATATATATTATTAATAAATATCATATTATATTGATTGAGTGTGTAAATGTTAAGACATTACACCAAATGGTTTTCCTCTCAATCGTGGTTTCATTGATTTGTCAGATGATGGATAAAAAATAAAACACCACATGCATTCAGTCTAAACACACAGCTTCCAATAGTCTGATCCTCACATACTTATCAAGGGGGGAAAACACCGGACGTTTTTTAATTAAGCAACACACTACAATCTGCTCCACTATTTGTCTGTCAACGTGCGCTGTCCATCCGAATAAGCCAATCAAAAAAAAATAAAAACGTCTCAGCACTGACGTCACACTCATCTAAGCCACATGACCCCCGCCCTGCTTTTTTTTTTTAAGCAAGCTGTTGAACAGTTGGATTATAAGATCATGAATTTGGGTTAGATCCATGGATGTCAATCTGAAAATTGGTGTAAGTAATGTGCGGTATTGTTTGTGTTTTTGAGATTTGTTGATCCTTCTTTACAGGATCCTGCTGAGTGAATGGAACTGCACAAACCAACACAGGCAACAAACAGGTTCATGTCGTGTTTCTTATCATAAATACAATAAACACATTATAGTTATTTCACTTGAGCTACAGTTAGCCTGCTGTTGTCTGGGGTGTTCAAATATCATTTAAGATCCCCATCAGAGTCATGCAAGAGATGTCATGGGCTGAATTTCAAATAGTTGAAACAAAACATTGAGTAAAAGATTGTAGAGCTGATAAAAAGGTGACAGTCTTATGAAATATTGACACCTTTTGCGTCCATTAAAAATGTCTCTAAGAAAATGTCCTGAATATCATATACAACACAATTCTAACTAAGATTGTTAAAATGAACTTACTTTAATTCATTTTTGGTTATTAAAGCCTGACTGACACTGGATCTTTAAAGGGTAACCACCTTAAAATTTGGAAAGATAGCTGCACTGCCCACTATGGGACAAAAGGTAAATATATGTGTTAAACAGGTGAGGTCACATTCTCTGTGCTATCATGTGACGTCAGAGAGACTGGAAGAAGCATGTTGTCACCACTAGTTGGCAGCAAAAACAAGCTCTTAAGTTGATCATGATTTCATTCTCTTTTTTGTTTGGAGTAGGAAACTAATTCTTCTTATGACTTAGCCGACACAGCACCAGCAATATTTGAAGATCAGCTCAAATTTTACAAAGAAATATTACTAATAATTGAGATGCTTCATCACAATTTTCCAACTCTTCCAGTTCTTAACTTACAGGGATTTTATGACAATAAACTTAAGTGTGGTCGGTTCAAAACTCACCACTGGCTCAATGTTTCATATGTGTGTGTGTGTGTGTGTGTGTGTGTGTGTGTGTGTGTGTGTACTGCTGCCATACTATACAACATCACCAGAAATGAAAACTTAAATACTGCACTGGTCATGTCACTCTACAAAGAAAATAAGTTTTTGCATATATAAACATATACAAACTTATATTTATAATGTAAAGATTATGTAAGATAGAGTCCTTATAGTCAGAATACATAATAGATTTGTTTTGTCATGGCGAGAGGTCAGTGTGCAGTACTTCCTGTATATAAGCGGTGTGTTGACAGTAAATACTGTGTGAAGTATCTGATGTATTGTAGTTTTCAGTGTATCTGAGATCGTCAACAGTCGCTAGATGTCAGCATGTGGCTGAAAAACTCGAGCTTCTTCTGCCGCTTGTCCCTCCTCTTCTGCTTCCGCGTGGAACTACGTCAATACTACGACCCTGTGGTTAGCCAATCAGCGGCCTCACATTCACTTTGGGTATTTCCCCCAGAGTTAGGTCTGTCAGGCGAACAGCCTCACGCTCCTCTCTGGCGACACTACATTAACACGCATGTCCAGAAATCAGAAGCGCTGAGACTCGAGTGCTGTCTTGTAGCAGATGATCGATGATGGGGGCACAGGATCTTTTAAAAGCCAACATATTAAGGCGGAAGTTGTGCCTGAGAACTGTTCATCGGGGTAAATAACCCTCCGCGCGGGGGCAGCGCAGTGATTGGCTGAGAGTGATGGCGGGTGTTTGTGAAGACTGATCGCTGGAGCTGTGTTTCTTGTGTAGCGATGTTTTGTGAGACTCTGAACACGATCTAACTCACGGATGACACCGAGATCAGGTTCATCACAACCCTGACCCTCACAGGAAGTGAGGAGCTGCTCACCTGTGTCTCCCCACCGCTCCTCCGTCAGCTCTCCTCTGTTTTAGCGCTATAGGCTAAAGTGAAGCTGCCCTGTCGGTGACTTCCAGCTTCAAGATGAGCTCCTCAAGGGAGATCAAGCGTAAGTATCGCTTTGCTGGACAAGTGGACACGTGTTTATAGTGTTGTTGCTTAAGTGTTTGGTGTTCGATCCCTGAGCAGAGCTGCAGAAAGCGAAGAGCAAAGCCCAGAACAGCAGCAACCTGAGGGAGGAGGCGAACATCTGCAACCAGCTGGGAGAGCTGCTGTCCAGAACCGGTGAGGAGGTTATATACAATCTATAGGATCAATGCTTATCTATCTATCTATCTATCTATCTATCTATCTATCTATCTATCTATCTGACTATCTATCTATCTATCTATCTATCTGACCATCTATCTATCTGACCATCTATCTATCTATCTATCTGACCATCTATCTATCTATCTATCTATCTGACTATCTATCTATCTATCTATCTATCTATCTGACTATCTATCTATCTATCTATCTATCTATCTATCTGACTATCTATCTATCTGACTATCTATCTATCTATCTATCTATCTATCTATCTATCTATCTATCTGACTATCTTTCTGACTATCTGGGTATTATATATTCTATATAATGTATAGATATATGAAAGCAGATACAAAGTGATAAGGATGGATGGTTAGTTAGTTAGTTAGTTAGTTCTTAATTAATTAATCCCAAACTGTGAAATTCCTGCAGGAAGGTATCAGGAACATAACACACTAAACAAAATATAAAAGTGTGTTGGCAGAGTAGTAGACACGACTCACACATACAGATTTAGCTTGTGTGTATTTACAAAGTACTGATATGTTTATTCATTTCTTTTTAAAGAACATTTTTTGGTGAGCAGGATTACGCAAGAACTACTCCTTTCCATTAATCGTACAAGGAACAACCCATGAAATTGTGCTGTGGATCCAGGATTTTCTTTTCTTTGTCTTTAACATTGTGAGATAGGGAGTTTTTTCAATCTATTTCTTGATTTCTCAGAGAATAATCATGGATCTTGATGAAAAAAAGATTGGACATGTTTAGAGGATCGATATTTAATGCAATTGTGTGCAGATCCAAATAAAAATCTGGATCTAATAACTTAAATGTGTTTTCATCGAGGGACTGTTGCGTCTTATCTGAGTGCCATTCTAGTTTATGGATGTAACTCAGTTGCTTGTTTATTTAGTTCATTTCACTCCTCACTACCTCACAGACATGCAACATTTCTTTTCCATGACCTATAATGATGCTAACGTCTGCAAGTCTGCAATCATATGCTGTGTCTCTTGTACATTTTTCACTTTAAATGGATAAGCTCTTTCTGTCTCTTGACATTCATCATGATATCCTGTTATCCAGTGTGATTTTTAAATCACTGTGTTGTCGTCTCAATCTAACATTCATCCTCTTTCTTATTCTTTTCTCCACTTTCCATCATATCAGCTCTATTGGTTCATGTTTTTCCCCTATTTCTCACAGTTCAGTATAATATTCACTTCTACATTCTCCTTTTCTAACAGTTTGTTTTCTCCGTTTGCTCACTGACCCTCCTGTGTCTCAGGTGATTATGAAGCTGCCATCAGGGAGCATCAGCAGGAGTTGTCTCTTTCTGAGGTGGTGAATGACGTGATTGGACGAGCCGTGGCCAATCGTAAGATAGGAGAGTGCTACGCAGAGATGGGAAACATTGAGGCTGCTTTGAAAGTGAGTCCATTGATCTGCAAGAATAAGTTGATGCCCATTAAACCACTTTCTTCTGTGGCGTTACCTCACTACTGTATTTTAATGTGTATTCAGCACATAAGTGGTTGTATGTTTGTCTTCTTCAGCATCAGCAGTGGCACCTGGACTTGGCTCGTTCTGTAAGAGATCATGCCGAGGAGCAAAGGGCGCTGGCCACTATTGGTCGAACCTATCTCTTCCGTTATGAATCGGACCAGTCGAGGAAAAGTTTAGAGAAAGCAGAGGATGCCTTCAGAAAGAGTCTGTCCATCGTGGATGATCGTCTAGAAGGTGTGTTTATTTACCGGCGTGTGTGTCCTCAGGGATTTGTAGGGAATCATTTTAAACATTTTTCTTTTCTTAACTCCAGGGACAGTGCCGGCGCGAGAGATAAGTGAGATGAAGGCTCGTCTGTTCCTCAATCTCGGTCTGGTCTGCGATCATCTGGGGGAGCCTAAACGCTGCAGCGAGTTCATCCGCCGTAGTGTCTTTATTGCTGAGTATGAAGAACCGAAACTACTTTGTCTTAATGTAAACACTCAGGTAGGAATGTCGTCTTGTTAATGGGTCTTCCTCCATTTTTATTGTGTGAAGGAAGAGCCAGCTGCTGGAGGACCTCTACCGTGCGAACTTTAATCTGGGCAACATCTACTTTCGTAACGGTCAGCACTCTAACTCTGTGCGCTGCCTGGAACAAGCCAAAGAGTGTGCCAGAAAGATTAAAGACAAGTTCAGTGAGAGCGAGTGCTTTCACTGCATCGGCAAGGTACATCCTCGACCAAACCCCCCTACTTACTGCCTCTCCTGTCTGTACAGTTTGTGACGAGTGTGTGTTTGTGTCCTTGTCATGTTTATCCACAGGTGCAGCTTTCTCTGGGTGACTTTGTTGCAGCGAGACGATCTCTGAAGAAAGCTCTTTTGCTGGGTTCCCAGCAGCCCCAGGACAAGCAGGCAGTGAAGAAAGCTTTCAAATATGGTGACGATTTAAGTTTTGATTCACTCGTTGATAATCGGATTAGTGTTTCATTTTCTCTCCTTCACGATATTATAGTTGATGGCATGATTTTTTTCCTGATGTCCTAGCTGACCATGGCTGTAAATTAGAGGAGGAGCTTGGAGATGATCAGGGAAAAAGACTCAGCTCCCATCAGGCCGTGGAGCTGGCAGAGCAGCTCGCGGACCTCTACTGTAAAGTTGGCTGCTACAGCAAAGCTCTGGATGCCTATCAAGCTCAAGTGAGAAACATTAAAAGCTTTACAGGGACAGTGCTCACATCCCAGCTGTTTTAACTTGTAGCCACCAGGCATTTTAACATCGTACATACTTTATAAGTCTCCTCTTTTAAGCAGCTCTGTAGTTGATTGTTATAGAGCATTGAGAACTGTTGTTGTTCTGGTGCAGCTTAAAGGTGCGGAGGCCCTGGGAAAGGCTGCTCGGGAGCTGGCTGTCATCCACGTGTCCCTGGCTGCCACCTACACAGACCTGAGGCAGCACAGCAAGGCGGTGGAACACTACAGACAGGAGCTGGCGTTACGACACGGCAGATCGTCGGAGGTAAACACGACCAACCTGCACATACACCCAACACTAATCTACTTTTAAACATCAGCCTCATGGTAACGGGTATTATGGGTGTTGTGCTTTGATGTCAACCTGTCTGGCAACGAAAGTGTATATAGCCTTTGATTCATCCATATATTTGGGCTTTAAGACATATTACAATAAATCATTTGGAAAATCCCTTGTCAATCATGATCGATTGATTTGTAGTTTTAATTTATTGTAAAGGCATTTCTGTATCCACCACAAACTTGAATGTGTTCTTTCTTGGACCATGTCCCATCCCGCCACCAAGTTTTGTGGAAATCCCTTCTGCAGTTTTTGTGTAATCCTGCTGACAAACAGCGATACTGCCAGGGGCGAAAACATAACCTCCTAGGCAGAGTAACAAATCACAAAACATGTGTTTCAATAAAAAATAAAAAACTTTTAATAATGGAAAATACTGTCATTGTTAAATCTGAATATTTTCTCCATCGTTCAGTCGGTGGGTTTCCATACTTGAGAATATAACTCCTGAATCTGTCTCTATCAGGAATGTAGCACTTGGATAAACATCGCAGCAGCTCAGGAGGAGAGTGGCTGTACCTTCCAGGACATAGACAGCAGCTACAGCACAGCGTTACACTGCGCTCAGAAGTGTGGACAGGCCAGACTACAGGTGAGGTGATATGAGCAGCTGAAAGAAAAAATAAAGAGGCTGATGGAATACTTATTCTTCTTATTTATTTTTTTAAACCCTCAAGGTATTGGTAAACTAGACTTTTTGAAGAGTGAATGATTTCCCGTCGTTCCCTCCTACAGAAACGTGTGTTGAGGCTGTGGTTGGCGTCCCAGAGACGCAGGGGCTCATTAGATGCGGATGACACTGAGGCGAGGCTGCAGGAGCTGTGTGCTGCAGAGGGCTGGAGTCCAGACGGGAGTGATGGTGAGGAGGATGAAGAGGAGGAGATGGACAACAGCGAGCCTCTGGATGACAGTGACGTCGTGCTCTCAGATTCAGGTTAGAGACACGCTGTTCCAGAGTTGACCTGTCTCATCACAAGATTTTTGGATTCAATTCAAGTTATCTAATGTTAGTGTTTTCATGGGGGCTCTAGATGATGACCTTGAGGGTTATGACAAGATGGTGTCGGGAAGGAGGAAGGCAGGAAGGGTGAGTTTATCAGTCAGCCTCATCTTCAAAGTCCACATTGTGCAAGGCCACTCTTTTACCCTCTGACCTGCTTGTATCCTCGTCTCCTTGCTTCAGTGGAACAAGAGGAATGAGAAGGGTGAGACGTCTCTGCACAGAGCGTGTATAGATGGAAACCTGAAGCAGGTCCAGTATCTGGTAGAACAGGTAAGAATACAAAAATATTTCTGTATTCTGGAATGTGAGCAAGAAAGCAAAATCAAGACAATTGTAATTTAAAACAAAGAAGGTCAAGCAGATAAGGTGTGAAATCGGATTAAACTGTGAACGGTAACACACTTATTGGACTTGGAGCTTCCTGTCTGAGTTTGAGGTGCATATTTATTATTTATTATCTGCTCAGCTATGAATCTTTTATAACACTCTTTAAAAGTTAAAATCAGACATTCTGGATTCTGTGATTATGATTGTTTTCCATCTCGTCTCCATGTCAGGGTCACCCAGTGAACCCCAGAGACTACTGTGGTTGGACTCCCCTGCATGAGGCCTGCAACCATGGTCACCATGGTAACTGATTTAGGATTGAATTCATTGAATCTGGTTTAAAAGCTTATTTTATGAAAATGGAATAAAACCATCTGCTTCTATCATCCTGTGTTTCTCTTTCTCTCGTGCAGACATTGTAGCTGTGCTGCTGGACCGTGGTGCAAACATCAACGACCCTGGCGGCCCGTTATGTGAAGGAGTGACTCCTCTTCACGATGCGCTCGCATGTGGCAATTTACAAGTTGCAAGGCTCTTAGTGGCACGAGGGGCTTCTGTCACTCTACGCAACTCCAAGGTGTGTGTATGTGCATGTATGCGGTTACATTTGTACTTTTAGCCTCTTTTAAACAGAAATCCCACTATACGGCATTTTAGGCTGAATATGTACTTGCTGATTAGCCACGTGTGGACATCCAGACATTGTTCACATACACATTCATGTGCCTCTCTGACTAACTGCTGCCACAATAAATATGGAACAAGAATGCCACTCTATGGTGGAAGAAAGGTGCAACATTCCCACATTAAACAAGCTGTGTGAAAGGGATTTAAAGCCCAGTTTGACGAGGAGATTATTACAGGGGTTGATGAGCAATAAAGTTGTTATGCTGCAGGAAAACCATGTGACCTTCATCACTCACAGGTTTAGTATGATCATTAATGTTTTTAATCATTTATATTGATCAATATTTTGCATTCCTCTCATCATTTCCTATTTCTTTACATTTCGACCAGGAAGATTGCACTTTTTTTTTTTTACTGAGGTAGGAGTAAAATCTCATAGACATGCGTGCTCCAGTTATGATTGGTATCAATGACCACTGCCGGTGATATTAAAATCACCCCACCTCCCCAGACAAATAAATCCCATCACAAGTCGCACTGATGTATGTATCTGTGTATTTCATGCTCTCACTCTCCTCTGTCAGGGAGACGCAGCCATGGATACCCTGCGTTATTGGCAGAGGACGTACAGCCGAGAGCTGGACAAGGAAACCAAGCAGGAGTGTGTGGCTACAGAGAGACTGCTGAGGGAGGCACTGGCCGGGGGAGGTGAGACTTTCACCCGGTCCTACCATCTTATCCTCAGCTTGCCTTTGTTAAATATCCTCTCAAATACTTGTTTTTCCTACTAATCTCTGTCTCACACAGTGCCTGCTGCTCCGGCCCCAGCCAAGCCTTTCGATGCTCTGCAGGACAGCCAGCTGTTTGATGCGGAGAACTCGG
This sequence comes from Paralichthys olivaceus, assembly GCF_024713975.1. Lineage (NCBI taxonomy): Eukaryota > Metazoa > Chordata > Actinopteri > Pleuronectiformes > Paralichthyidae > Paralichthys > Paralichthys olivaceus. The sequence goes on along the minus strand of NC_091104.1, from coordinate 13,069,006 downwards.
AGCCACTGTTGTCCTCTGGAGGGGGCTGCTCCGCCAGCCAAGACCGGCCTCGACACAGCAGGAACTCGGAGGTGAACGCGCGGCCTGCCAGCCCCAAACGGTGGCAGAGCAATAGTTCAACCCAGCGCCACCGAGCCAGAGGAACAGAGGCTGCTGTTCTCTATGGGGTAAAGTCTGATCAATGTTTTCAATGAAAATACTTCATAACTTCTTATTCTTCTTCTCTAGATCTACAGTTACAGTAGATGATTTGTATGTATATGAATTCCTCAGAATAACAGCAGCTGCTCAGATGAAAGCGACTCTGACTGCCCCGTCAGTCCCCTCCGTCCTGTCCGTCCTAGGCACAGTTTCCCATCAGCCCCGAGTCAAAAGGAAGCTCCACCAAACAAAGAAACCGGCTCCATCCAGACTTCAGGCACCACCAGAGAGAACCCTGCACCATTTGTCCTTGAACGAGAGGAGTACCACAGCGCCATTCGAGGCTTGGGCAGTTCCAAAACTCTTCTCCAGGGTCTGTCACAGCCACAGTTCTCCAGCACGCCCGCCGTGACGTCCAGCAACAAATCAGCTCTGGTTCCTGAGGAGGAGTATCTTGCCGATGACTGGCTGGATGATGATTTAGGGGACATGCAGCCGAAGAAGAAGAGGAGGCTTCAAGTCAAGCAGAACGGGATGAACGGGGAGGACACAGCCATTTTGTCAGCAGCCAGAAATCAAAACAGGCACCTAAACTCTAACCCAACCTGCAGAGGTAATGACTTCTCTTTCATTTCAATCTCACTTTATGTTTCTTTGCTTATTTGACCGTCAGTATTGCTCCTCTTCTCTCAGCCTCTGCAGTTCCCTCCTCCTCCAGCAGGAGTCTCTCTCTGAAAAGGAATGGCTCTGTGAGGCCTCACCAGGTGAAAATGACTCAGATGCCTGGGATGGTGCGGTTGGGCAGACGAGAGGTCAACAGGCCGCACAGCCCCACCCTCACAGATGATGACGACATGATACCTGAGACCCCGCCTCCGCACATACACATGCAGGTCAGAGTTCCAAAGAGTCAAAGTCAGAATACAGATTTCACTTATTGAGGACTGTGTCTGCAGCTCGATGATAATTAATGTTTCAACGTGACCAGGGGCTAGAACTGGAACATCATTTGTCATGAGTCTGCACTCGATTAATTTTAGATGGGGATGAATGTGACTGTAAATGAGACAGAGCTGATAGAGCCATTTTAAGATTTCTGAACATTAGCAACTTTACCAGAGAAGAAAATAGACTTTAACATCATATGTTCGCATGAGTCATGCTGCCAATCTGTTAAATCTAGTTCAAACTTTTTTAGTCTGTTAAAACAGCCCTGCCGTAAAATATTTTACTTTCGCAAAGGTTGTTTAGTTCCTTGACTCTATTTTAAAGGTGTTGATTTAATTGTATGGTCTTTTTGAAAGCTGCAGTTTGTGGGGCTGTTAAATTGGCAAAACAAATGTTGAGGGTGATTTCCCTCTGGGTCTTTTTTTTCATGTCGTCTTAAATTTGCCTTTTACATACATTTGCATATCACATGACGTCCATGTGTTTTTCCCAATCCTCACTCAAGAGTCTGGTTTCACTCTATACCCTGCACTTGAATTCAGATAGCCCCTGCTTGTGCTTAGATTTGCTGTTTGTGCTCTAACTGTGTGCTTGCTCGGAGATATTTTGTTGCTTGCGCTCAAGCTTCAGCTCTTCTCCTAGCGCTCACACAGCTTTTCTGTGCACACATCAGTGGATTTCTCTCCGATTTTTTTTTGTGTGCAACCAGTCTGTCAAGATTCCTCAGCCAATAAAATCCTAGATATAGGGATGAAAAACGAAATGGTCCTGCCCTCGTTGTGGGTGTGTAAATGAAATAAAGTCCTGCTCTCAAACTGAAACAGCCTTAAATGATAGAAGCCAGTTCATGTTGCTCACATATATATTACTGTTTTTATTTGTATATTTCAGCCTCCAGCTCAAACACTGGCCGCTCCGATGCCCACATCACTGCCTCCACCAATCAGAATGAGGGTCAGAGTTCAGGAAGATGTTTTCCTCATCCCAGTTCCACAAAGGTTGTTATATAATGAATAAATAGATGTCATTATTATTTTCCTCAAATATTCTGCCGGCACATAAAGAGCTTTGTACTTTGACCATACGGTTGTAGCAGCACCATAAGGGATTTTGAATTTAGTGTGATAGTGTTGTTAATACTGTCATATTTTCTAACCCATATCAATTCCACTGTGTTTCAGTGAGGCAGACTCCTGCACCGTGTCGTGGCTGTGTGAGCAGGCAGCGCAGCGTTACTACCAGAAATGTGGCCTCCTGCCTCGTCTCTCTCTGCAGAAGGAGGGCGCTCTTCTCTGCCCGCAGGACCTGCTGCTGGCTGTCCTGCACACCAATGAAGAGGTAAGGAGCACAGAGACATTAAGATGAAGTATCCTACATGAATGCAGTTTTAATACATTCAATTATTTTTTTACTGGGACAGAATAATAATAATACGTGGTATGTTGCAGGTTTTGGCTGAAGTGTGCTCCTGGGACCTCCCTCCTCTCCCTGAGCGTTACAAAAAGGCCTGTGACAGCCTGGCAGTGGGTGAGCAACTCACACAAACATACACACAAACACAGAAAAACACATTTTGATGATCTGTTACAAAGCGAGGAGTCTGTTTGCCTCCCTGCAGATGAGAACAAGCGCATCACCCGGCTGTGTGAGGTGCAGGATGGGAGCTCCTCTGTGTCGGTGTGCGGCCTCAGTCTGGCGCCCTCTTCCCTCAACCCGATGCTCCGCGCCCTCAAACTTCAGGCCAGTCTAACTGAGCTGCGGATTTCCGGCAACCGTTTCCATGACAACCTACTCCCTGATTTGGTTGCCACAACCATCACCATGCCTCGGCTTCGGCTGCTGGACATTTCTGCCAATAACATCACAGGCGAAGGACTGGGGAAGGCAGTGAGCGCTTTGAAGGGACAGACTCATCCGGCCTTTCCTGTAAAGTCCTCAGATTTTTTTATTATTTCCCCTGATCAGTTTCATGTTGGTGAAAATTTGTGTTGACCTTCAAGGCTTTAAATAACCAGTTGCCTAAAAACCTATTTTATGTATTAGATATGTTTCTATTGAATTCATGAACACTTGACACAGTGTGACAGTTTAATTTCCGTTGGTTATTTGTAATTACTCACTGAAACCACCTCCTCCCTCCCTCAAAACGCACATGGCACATTTTACCACCAAACGTGAGAACGGCACATTTAAAACAAAAAGAATTAATCAGATTGTTGTGGTGTTGGTGGTTTCCTCTCTTAGTGTCTGGAGGAGCTCGATCTCAGTATGAATCCTCTGGGGGACGGTGTGTCTGAGTCCTTGTCCTGTCTGCTGTCCTGCTGCCCTCTGTTAGCCAGGCTGTCTCTGCAGGCCTGCGGACTCACTGCTCGTTTCCTGCAGCAGCATCGCCTGCTGCTGGCCAGCGCTCTGACAGGTAAAACTAACAAAGTGTAGAGTCACTGGAAGACTGAGGAAAGTCTTGTGATGAAGAACATTGTCTCTTCTTCATTTCAAGGTTATTAATGTGGAGTCAATGTAAGTGGATGAACTGCATCTCCTTCTAAATGGAGCAAATGGTTCTTTATGATATTGTAATATTGATCTACAAGCAAATACGATTCTGAAGCCACTTGAGATTCAGTTCAGACTCTTAAAAACTCTTTGAATGGATTCAACATGACAAAGTTGATTAATTTACTTTTTAAGGGAGAGGACACCTGAAGTCAGTGAATCTCGCCCACAATGCACTGGGCTCCACTGGGTTTGAGCTGGTGTTGAAGACTCTGCCTCTCCACTGCCTCACACACCTGGACCTGTCTGCCATCCGCAGGGGTCCTGCTGATTTCCCGGCACTTGAACAGCTCACCAAAGTCCTGTCACAGGTGCACGCATGTATACACATGTACTATGATGTTCCCATGTCATCAGTGAACTGACTCATTGAGACGTTTCCATGGAACTTTTACTGTTTGACAGTTTAAATAAATGACATTGACGTTTGTCCTGAATCACAGGACGACTGTTCACTGACGCACCTGAGTCTGGCAGCAAACGACTTAACGGACAGCGGTGTCAGCACCTTGGCCAGGTGTGTGTGTTTGTGTGTGTCTGTGTGTGTACTTGTGTATTTGCTGAGGGTTTTTCCACTGTGCCTCTGCTGCCGTCTGCTTCTCTGAGGGATTTTCATCGATTCTCTTCCAGGTGCCTGCCTTCATGTCCGTCTCTGCTGAGTTTAAACTTGTCGGGAAACTCGTCCGTCACCTCAGCTGGACTTCACAGCATCCTGAACGCTGTCAGAGAGACTTCTCGACCTCTGACCCTTCTAAACCTTCAAGGTATACGTTAAAAGGCAACTTTATTTTCTTCCTCTTATAAAATAATTTAGAACATTTTTAATTATTGGCATAACTGTTTTTGAAAAAATAGTTTTGCCTTTGGTTGCTCATTTTTATCATAACTTAAAACAAGTCAAATGTAACTTAACCACAAATAGGACATGGTATACGTGGTAGATATTAAGACATTGTTCATATTTGTCTGAGGTCAGAGTGGGTGGTTTGTGTTTGCACGCCTTGCATGAGATGCAAACTAATAGCTGTACCTTCGTCAAACATTTGAAATAGTACCTTAAATTGGGGCTTGTTGAAAAATGCTGAATCAGCCAGAATATGCTGATGTTGGATCTAGGCGGTACATTTTTCTTGCAAGAGAACTTAACATGTAAACTTTGAATTTCTATTCGTTTCATCATCCTCAGGTTGTCAGGTGTCGGGTCCCTGGGACAGTTCAGCTCTGGATGGTTTGTCAGAGCTGGTCAAAGATCTTCGTCTTTGCTCTCAGGGACTGAACAAGCTGGACAGGCAGGCTCTGAAGCAGAACTGGGACAACAGTCAGTCACACGGGCTCTTTATTGACCGGAAAGCCAAGTGCCTGCTCTCTGCTGCAGCCTCTTCATGAAGAGGAAAGAATTCTGTGTCACACACACTTGAATCAGAGCCATGTGAAACTCGTGCTCTTATTAATTCACAAATACACAGCTTTTATAATAAGGATGATTTTCTTTCTTTTTTAGGTTTTGTTCAGTTAGCAGTGACAGCTGGAGACTTCATTAAACGAAATATCTAGTGACACACCATCCATGAACACGTTGTAAATAACTCTAATAACTTTCATTTATTCTGTACCCTTCATTTATGTGTCCCTGTAAAAGTCTTGTGCATAAAAACAGTTTATTTTAAGTGTATTTGGGTTCTGATGAACCTTTGACCTCAACCCACTGAATTATTGTATGAAAAAAATTAAAGTGACTCATGATGCTTTTGTCTTCCAGTGCTGTTTTTAATCGAAAGAGAAAAAGTGTTCTGCTTCATTCATGTCAAGATAAGTTCCTGTGTGAAACTGAAAAGAACCAGAACTGAATTGAAGTGAAGAAACTGATAGATCTTTCTGAGAAGTCACCACAAAAAGCAGAGACAGTTCTTGTGTGTGACTTCGCCTTGTTTCCTCAGCATTGTGGTCACACTTTCAGAGTTGTTGCACATGCATGTGACTATCAAGACTGAACTACTCATCTTTTAATTCTGAACATATACTCTCATGCCCACAAACCTGGGAATAATATATTTAGTTATTGATCCTCTGCTTTTCTCTCTTTACATTTCACCTCTTGCTCCTCTGCTGAGATGATAATGCTATATATCCCTGTAAAATTAGATGAACCTTTTCAGACTATCAAATTAAAGCTCTTACTTTTGGTTTACAGAAGTTGCTGATCATAACAGTCATTCTTTACCGTTTATTTCTAACTATGATTATTCAAAGTCTGAGAAATCGACATATTTGATTGATTTCTTATCATTATTTGATTGCCTCCCTCTGGCAGGTCGTTCTCAGTCTCAATTAACCTATTAAACCTCATATGTGAAGCACATACGATTATGTTTTAGATCCTCAGTCCCAGGCCTCTTCTCTTGTTTCTCTTTTCTCTCTCTTTCGTCTTCCTCCTTGTTTGCTGGTATCTGGAAGTTACTCTGTGTTCTCCTTGATTGTACTCATCACACATAAATATTTTCAAAATGTCTGTGGGTTTTATTTTAAGGAATTTTTGTACCGGGGGACATTCACCTTATTTGACTGAAGGGTCCAAGGACTGAGGGTGTTGAAACAAGATGACCCCTCTTTAATGTTACAAGCAGACAAAGGGCAGCAGGAAGTAAATGACAAAAGGAAGCCGACAGATCTTTGAGCATATCATTTTTAATCAGTCTCTCACCACCAGGAAGCACTTACATTTTTTCTTTTTCTCATGAATTAAATGCTGGTATATTTTTATGCATGCACAAAACATTAGGGATATTCGATGATTTCAGTTTGTGACTCATCGTGTTTTGGACGAAAGAGCAGATGAGCCACTTCCTTTGGCCTAAAGAAACAAACAAAGAGAAGAACTTTTTAATTGTCACTGGTGTCTCTACCGATTATGTTGATTCAACACACGCACATTTTCAATACACATTTATGCGACTATTGTTGTTGTTATTGATAAATAGCATATTTAATATTGTGGTGTAAGTAGAGATGATTTGGATTACTTGTTGGGTAGTTAAATCTGTACCAGTAATCATAAGTAATAAACAGATTATTTATTAAGCTTGTAAAATATGTATTTATCCTTTAAGAGTTGTAGTCACAGTTTCTAGTTTTTCAGTAATCTGATGAATGAATATTGTAAAATCATTTTCTGAAGATTTTGAATTTTTGATCAATTATTGGTCAAAACCTTGAGAGCAGTGTATCCATGTGGTTTTAGTTCAGTTGAAAGGATGTTGGAATCGTAACTCACTGGCAGGCTCCGGTGTTCACACAGATAGTCCTCACGTCGTCAGTGGTCGTGAGCTCCTCGATTAATTCTCCGAGGTGCGTTTTCACGAATTTGCGACACAGCGATTTCAAGAGGCCGATTTCATTGCAGATGACGTTCAACTTAGACTTCATGCTCTGTAAGAGAGAAAAAAATGATTTCTCCTTCAAAGATACTCTAGATCTTTTCTGATCAGGATCGTAGACACTGATTTACCTCTGCGGTGGCGTTTCGTCCGATGATTCTCTTCACCTTATTTAAAGCCCACTTGCAAGCCCAGCATTTACCTGGAAGCTAGAAAAAAGAACTTGTGGTTTTTATTTCTGAAATGTAACATCAGGCACATTTATTTTTAAGAACTCACCTATGTATTTGTAACTATATTTCATCCTGTGAAACCTGCACAGTAACAGTCGGAGGATGGAGTCTTGGTATTGTGGTCCCATTGATACTCAACCATCAATTATGACGTTTAACCGCTATTTTATAGCATCAAATAAATAATTGAATTTAAACTTACCAGAAAAATGAACACTTGACCAAACAGTGTGATAAGAACTATTGAAAATGACAAGTCATTTGATGTCTGTTCTGAGTTTTTGGTTCGGTCCATGTCTCATCCACTAAGATAGAAAATAGCAGCTTCAGAATCAGTTTGATGGTTCACTGACTGGAGAATACTGACTCATAGTCACAGCTGAGATGACCAGAATCAGACCCAGCAAGTTCAAGTGTTTAAGCTCAACTGTAGATTAGTTAAACGACTTAGAAGTCATTCAGAACCAGTGTGAATCTCTAATATTCACCTAGGAAACTTTTAAAATACGAAGAATCCTAAACAGACTTTTGTGTATTTGCTACAGCTGCAGCTCCTCTAGTTCAGGAAGACGGGGATCCTGGGTAATATCCATCGTCTGTGAGTCCCCATCAGTGAGTGAGACTGGAGTGAGCTCCAGTCTAACACATTGAAACCACTGAAACCTTTTTACTGTTGCTCAGTAAAAGTTACAAACTGTTGCTTTAAAAAATGTTTAATTACCTTGCCGGCCTCCACAGAGGGTTCCACATCCACCGGCTCCTGATCATCAATCTCAATCTCAAAGCATCTCCCCTTGACCGTCCAGACTGTGAAGGCACAAAAAGTAAGTTAAAGTTAACACAGAACAGTTTTCTACAAATGAAAACACAGACAGGATTGAACAGTGAGCACCTGAACATGTCACCAGGATGCAGAGCAGGAGGATTGAAGACGTTCCCATGGCTGAGGGCGAGAAGGATCTCTGATAGCTGTGTTTGCTGAGAACCCACCTTTTATACATGAAAGAGTTGAGGGGCTGCACTGCAACACAACTGCTGCCCCCTCAAATGGAAATCCAAACCACAAGGTTGCCGGTGACAGTGCAGGTTCTCACTCTGATGGTTTTGAGGAGAGCTGCTAGACAGAAAACTTTATTCATAGCCTCCACTCACAGTGGTCGTGTTTTCAGTCAGGGCTCACTTAGAGAAGTGGTGTGTTGGAGTATCGTGGTCTAAAGCTTCACCATCTAATTCTTGTAATATGCAAATAAGAAAAAATCTTTATCTGAGCTGCTATCCAAATGTAAATATATTATTTATAATTTAAATCAAAATCTTGGAGCAGTTTGTGTTTTCTTTCACAAAGGAGAGTGATGTTGAGATATTGGCTGTCGGGTTTTGGTTTTCTAATTAACTCATTCAAATCTGAATTAATTTTTAAAATACTATTTATTTTATTTAAATCTACGAATGGCCTCGTTCCTTTATGTATTACTGACATGCTCACACCAGACTTTCAATTTTACCTATTGCTGAATCAATATATTTGTCAATTTCCTTTTTAGATACTATTTCAATTTTTCTCCAATTTACTCTGATTTTTCTTGTCTGTTTGTTTTCTTTTATTCTCTTTTATTTACTTAAAATTAGTTATTTTAAATGTTTATGTTTTTTACGTCTTCAATATCCTTTTATTCTTGTTTCTTTTCATCTTATATGTTCGGTCATGTCATGTCATGTATTCATCCTGTATCTTTGCTTTTTTATCTTAAAGCACATTAAGTGTGTGAAATCTGCTTTACAGATGAACTTGACTTGATTTGAATGGGGATAAAATCCTGAAATAATTTGATTATGATGAGCTATCAGTATTTTGGACATTTCCTTGTCTAAGATTAAAAGACTATTTTATGTTTACATTTTACAGTTTTAATTCATAAATAAGGTGCAGACATTGACTGGAGTTTTCCTTTGACTAGACTGTGAGATAGAGTCCCACCTACTGAAAATATTCTGAATTGTTTGGGTGAGAACTGACAAGTAGGCGGAAGGAGTGTTAGAGAAATAATAAGTAACCTTCATTAGCATCCTCACTCACTGTGAACTTCTATGGAACACCATTCTATATAAATAACCTCTATAAATAAAGTGTTTATGATCAGGTACATTTTCTATGACGTCATATAGAGACCTGCAAATAGCTGCCACAGCCAACAGGTTCCTGTACTCTTGTCTTTAATGTAAGTCAAGTTTATTTATATTGCACAGGAAAACAATCCAGAGTCCAGTAAAGTGCATAAGAGACAAACCAAGTGCCCATGAATCAACAGAATTTATTACGTCGTTTTAAATTATTGTAAAAGCAAACCTTAGAGGTGTAGGCCGAGAAGGGCATTCGAGAACTTAGTGCTACAGCCTCAAAAGCTCCATCAAGTCCTTACACGAGTGCAAAGGATATATGTGAGCGATTTAAGTGACTGGAGGAAAGAAGTTAAATTACATGAATCTGCTGCTAATCAAGTCTCTCATGCTACTCATGTTAATGTTCTCCTGACTTAATTGTTTGAAAGAACAGGAAATAAGAAACGTAACTCAACAAACCTCAACTTTAAAAACCGGTGACCTTCAAATCAGGTCAAACTATGGCTTCACTACTGGTTGTGTCTCAAATTAGAGTCGGACATGTGCATGAAATGAGAATAATTACAACATGTTAAAACAAATTTTTATTCCAAAAAAAGACAATATGCAGAAATGAATTTGTTCATGATGGAAATGAAACACTTTGAACATTGGAAGCATTTAGTCTATGAGCTGTACACAGGCACTTTTTACTTTTTGCAGAGTTTCGCTTTCACACAAATGGCCTTGGGATTCTCATGGTGGGCGATGGAGTCAATCAGTTTTCTTTTGAAATGCCCAATGATCTTGTTGCAGGCCTGGCAAATGAGTTTACATTTGATTCCATTGCAGGCCTTGTTCAGCAGCCTGTCAATTTTTTCCTTCAGTAAAAAAACAAAATGTAAAAGGTCAGATAGAAACGTTTTTCATCAAGAATGGGGACATTGGTCAGTTTATTGATAACAACATACGAAAATGTCCAAATCATAAAAATCCACATTTAAGTCATAATATATACAATTTATATGTATATATGTTGTCCACACATGTTGGTTTGCATTTAAGAAATCGTCACACTATGCGACTGTAATGAGAATAACGGATCAAATTTTAATATTCCAGTGAAAACAATGTAAACAGCTGCTAATATATGTATAATTTATTAATTCACAAGAACAAGAGAAAAAGGAAATAATGTCTGTCCTCTCCTCTATCGTTCCTTTAGTGCTTCCTGAACGTCACCCCGGGCTGCAACAAACCCTGTCACCTCAGTCCTCTCTGAGCGACTCTCTCTCTCTCTGTGCTTTGTTTCATCCACTCACCAACACCACTGACTTTATACTGACATCCACATATTGTCTAAGAAATGTCTAAAATTCAGTTTTTGCTTCGTCATTATGGGATATTGAGTGTAATATTTTTACTTTACATTACACAACATTCAACTTTTTTAATGTAGAGGCAATCAGACAAAACTAATTCAACATGCTGGTGTGAGGCTTTCACACACCTTTTGATGTATGTCTGACTGTAATCTTTTTTTACTTTAAATTATTAATATTCTTCTTAACATCAACAAAATGCATTTGAATGCTTGTATAGATTATATTTCTAGTTATTTGGTTTTAATTGCTATCTTTTTAACCTTATATGTTAAAACCACTATATAAATGAAAATCTTTATTATTATTTTTATTATTGATAGTAGTAGCAGTAGCATTTCTGGTTTCTGGAGGATTTTAACTGTTGTGTTGAATTGACAAACTGAGAAATCAGACTCATTGTATGTGAGGTAAAAACAGTTGTAACCAATTAAAAATTGAATCATAAAAAGTTGTGAATGGTGAGAGTCCATCATTTGTTCAAGGAGTAAATATGTGGTGTTTTTACTTTTCTGTGTATTTCTATTACATCACCTTTGAACTGTCTTTGCCCAGCCACTTCTTTACTTTGGTCACAACAAACGTACAGGCTCTGCAGGAACCAGGAAATGCTCCATTCCGCAAAATCTAATATAATGAAAACAACATGTGTTTTTAAAATAATGCATCAGATCATACAATGAGTCAGTCAAAGAGACGTTCCTGTAAACGTCACGAAATAAAAGGATGGCTGAAGTTTTTACTTGAAATTCATCTCATTCATTGTGATTGTTCTTAGAATTTCTTACCTGCTCCTCATGATGTGTTGCTCTTTTTCTCACATGAAGTTTTAACTGGGAGGTAAAATCATCCTCTTCTGTTTGTTCCACCGAAGATTCAACAACAGCTAAAAAAAAGGAAAGAGAACTGTGTTTAAAGTGTTTTACTTTAATTGTCAGAATGAAATAGTAGAAATCTTGTTATTGTCTGACCTGCAGAGAGCAGGAGAAGAGCGATGCTGAAAACAGGACTCATGGTCATCGATGCTGTTTCACCAGAGTTGACTTGTTCTGCTTTGGGTTGGCTTTTTATTCTATTTCATATGCGTCTGCTGTTTGACCTCAAACACATGCATCAGCATTTGACACTTTTTCTTTTTTTTTTACGTAGTTTAGTACTATTATAAAATAGACATTTTCAAACAGTTGCAGTATCCAAATAGACCTGGTAAACACAAGTAGAAAGTAAGTCTATGTTTCCATGTGATCAAGACTGTTTCACTTTGTTTACAAGTCTGTATTTTCTGGTAAATATATATTCTCTTCCATCCTTTTCATGTTATCAAGTAAAACACAACTCATGAAAGGACTTGGAAGTCAACGACAATGTTCACTGAAACACTTTGCTGCAGCAGGTTCCTAAATCTCTGTAATGAACATCTGGACTATATATATACAATACCAGTATAATAACAGTATATAATAAAAATAACAGTATAATGGCAGCAACAGTATATTATGATAATAATAATAATAATATACACATAGAAATGTGTCATAATTTAGCCTGTGCAAGGTGTGCATCGGACATAACTGCAATATATAATATGTACACATGTATAAATATATGTATATATATATATATATATATATATATATATATATATATATATATATATATATATATTCACAAGATATGATATAATATGATATTATAGTATAGGTATAATATATGCATATAAATACTTGACTATACGCGATATACATACAATAGATAATATACTTATGATATGAAGTAAATGTTCTTTATTGGAGCGGAGTGTTGTACAGGGTACATGGTACAAAGGTGACAGGAAGATTCAGTGCAGTTCTGTGATGGTGGCTCTGACAGAGGAAGATGAGTTGTAAAGTCTTATTGCGGTTGGGAGGAACGATTTCCTGTATCGTTCCTTAGAGCAGCGGGGTTGAATGAGTCTGTTGCTGAAGCTGCTCTTTAGCTTGTCCAGTGTTTTGTGGAGGGGGTGAGAGGGATTGTCCATGATTGCCAGCAGTTTTGCCAGCATCCTGTTCTCCACCACCTCCTCCAGGGTGACAAGCTTAGAGCCAACTACAGACTCAGCTTTCCTGATCAGTTTGTTCAGTCTGTTGGCGTCCTTTGTCTTGATGCCCGCACCCCAGGACACCGCAGCAAAGAAGATGGTGCTCATCCACAACAGACTGATAGAACATCTGCAGCATCTTGTTGCAGACATTAAAGGACCTGAGCCTCCTCAGGAAATAAAGCCGGCTCAGGCTCTTCTTGTAGACGGCCTACAGTTCAAGTAGTTTCACACTTTCACTTTCTCCAATCAAAGAACAAGCAGAGAAACATTTTAGGTAAGGTTATATTTGACTAATCTCTGTCTATAGCTATCCGCACATGAATATACATTCAAAAAAATAATATCTGAGGCATTTTAGCCAATCTGTTCCACCTCTTTTTTTCTCCACATGTACTGTTTACCTGCAGGCAACATAAGTCTTCTTAAACGTGATGGGTCAAACTAGAAACAGCCTCAAGACAGCTTCTGCCCCAAATCTTGTTCTCTTCCTTTGTGGAGGTGTGCTCATGTGCTGCTGGGAAGCTCAATGGAAAATTCAGCTGTACCTCAATTGTGTTTGGCTGCTAGTGCAATTGTGCGACCACTGACTAATGCCGCCCTACGTCAGTTGCCTTTCCACAAGCACCCTGATGCCACAAGAGTAGAGCAAGTCTGCAGGTATGACTCCATCCAGATGTGCTCAGAGGACAATGGTTCCACAAAAATAAAGAAAATAAAAATGATCCATAGCAAGCACAAGACCCTCAGAAAGTTCCTGCAGTTCAGTTAAGTTAAACGCCACCAAACCCACATCTGGGTCAATTTCCTCAGAAGAATCTAAATTCTTTTCATGTCTAAATGTTTCTGTCTGCCAAAAGTTTGCTATGCTTTGTCCACGTGCACATTTTGTCTGGTGAGCTACCGTGCATGGTTCTCGTCAGTGTCACCATGAATCATCTAGCTGGTTCTCAGTTGAGTGGAGTTTCTTCACTGGTTTTCACAGGTTGAGCTGCTGAGAATACAAACGTTTCTTCCTGCTTCACACCTTCTGAAACCATAAATAACATTCACACTTGTGTGTGTTTCTCTCGCACGCACTATGTGAAAAGTGTAAAGGTACCTAACTCTTACATGCTAACCTAAGGTCTACAGACTATTAAGACACACAGTCCCAGACTTTCATGTCTCTTGAGCAATGTGAAGCAACAGACTAAAAGCTGCAGCCAGCTAATAAAACAATGTGTTATGAGAGTGATGGTGCAGCTGTGGGCTGAACAACTCAACAATGTTCCACAGACAAACAAGTTCCACAAAACTGAGAAGAGGTGAAGAGTCAGACGATAACTTTCTTTGGGTTTGTCACAAGTTTCTCTCTTTCGTCCTGTTCGCATGTTCTGATTTTTGCTGGTTCAGAAGCTGTTGCACTAACACTTACTGTTGTACAATCATCTAATCTGCAACTGTATCTTGCAGTGACTTTAATAAAAACAGGGGGTGCTGTGACACAGTCAAGTGTGTGAGGCCTGCCGATGTCCTGTGGTGAGGGCCTGGTGTGTGTGTGTGTGTGTGTGTGTGTGTGTGTGTGTGTCTGCGGCTACCTCAGCTTCTGTAGTTAGGCTGCATCTCCAGCAACAATGTAACCGTGTGAGTTGCTGCTAAATGGAGGTGCAGACCAACCTGACACTGTGCAGGGAGACGACGTCCGTCACTGGGATCAGATGAGGGTGAATCAGGAAGATGCTCTGAGCTGTGAGGTGATCGGATGAGACACTGGACAGAGTCAAGTGCAAGTGGCCTGGAGTTGTGACTTTTAGCAGTGCATATGTCCTCAAATTAATGAAGTTGTTTTCTTAATTTGAAAACTGGGATTTAAAACTTCTCCATCTCTCTGCACATTACAGCCAAAATCATAATTTATTTCTCTTCCCCTCAACTTCAGTCTGAAAACTTGCTTTGAGGACGGATTCACGTCTTTACACACTGAATAACTGACTCACTAACTAACTCAAGCTGTTTTCCAACCAAATCCTATCACAGGATGCATATTTGCAGGACCATTTGAGCAAATGATGAGCTGATTATCGAAAGCTAATTGTTGAGCTCGAAAAGAAAAAAGAGCCAGGATGAAAATGGGCAAATTATTCTGACTCATAAGAATCAGAGTATTGTGAAATACTTTTGTCTTTTTTATATAACTGTGACAAATTCTTGAAAATGAAAATGGTGAAAATGCTGAAGAAGAGGAAGAATGTGAGACCACGGATTTTAGTTTTTGTGATAAAGACGGAATTTTAATCTCATACATACATTATGTACAATATAGTATTCTTGGACATTCACTAAAGCCAAGTTTCAGTGCAGAACAGCCTTTAAGAGATATACTATATCTACTAAGATGCAACACCCTGCCAGAAATGCACACGACAAGAGAGGGATCGTATTTAAAGTTAACACGCTGACTGGAAATGTCTCTTTTTCTTATAGGCACCATTGTGCGTTCACAAGTCTTCTCCATCGGCTCACATGGGCTTTGATCGACAAATTAAAATAAAAAACCAGAGTCCCTAACCCAGAGCTGTACCTTACCTCTCACCCTCTCATGCTAACAAAGAGATGTAATATTTGGTGGAAAGAATCAAAAAGAGAGATTAAATCAATCAATAATCAACGAAGACAATCCTGAAATATATAAATCTAGTAGATTCTGCAGCTTGGAGAAAATGTAAAATGTTAAATTTGGTAAATGAGAAGTATAGTGCCTACTCAAACTGACTTTATTAGTTTCTGATTGATGATTATGAAAATGTATTTTACCATCAACATAATGTAAAACTCTGGATTGCGGTGAGGAAGATATTTCTGCGTGAGGGTGATGTTGTTGGAAGACCAGAGAGAATTACTGAAGTCTTTTTCGATGTGTCAAACTCCTCTGGAAATACTCCTCCACATCTCTGTTTCTCACCAGAAACATGTGGAAAAAACTTTTTTTAGGACTGTAACTGTACGCTGGAGGTTATACAGGAAGTTCTTTCAACAGATGTTTAGGGGAATTAAGGCTTAATAGAAAGTAAGTTATTGTTTTCTTATTTCCTCAATTATATTTAGATCAAGTTTTGAAAGGGCCCCGTATATGCCACTGTGTGTAACCAAATCTTAAAAATAAAAAAATGTGGTGTTTGTTTCCTTTTCTCAGGCATAAATATCCAATATTTATTTCAGAAAATAAACAGAATAAGACTAAGTGGAAAAACTCGTTGGCTCTAATACAATCAAATCCAGTGATCTCCTGTGGTCTAACAAACATCACCTCAGCATCTATCTGTTTGTGCTGAGAGCGAGTGAGGAAGGTGCAGAGACTCTGACCTGGAGTCTTCAATGACAAAACCAGCATCACTTTTTCTGTCAAACCCCATCACTGGTGTCTTGTCTTTTCATTTCAGTTTCCTCCCTCTGAGGCGACTGGTCCTAACTTCCTTCCCTCTTTCTTTCTAACTTTTTCTCTCTCTCTCTTCTCTCTAAGTGTGTCTCTCAGATGATTTCCAGGACGTCACAGGGCACAAAGCCTGTTTTCTTTCCACTCTCCACTCTGATGAAGCCGCTGTGCTCGCCCTCACTGCTCACACAGATCTGAAAGCAGAAGGAAGAGTTTCCTGAAACTTTGTTCCAGTGTTTTTTACTTTGACAACTCCAGAGAGACGTGCCTCATATATATTTTACGAGGTAAATCTTGCTTGTATATATCAACACAGAGTGTTGCATTCGATATAAGACCTTAATTGAAGTTTTGAACAGGGTCTTAATATAAACCAGACAGTATACAAAGACCTTAAATCACAAAATTTGAATCTATTTCCTCAAGCTGTTCTTGTGACACCATGTTCACAACAATGGGACAGACGGCCTCAGGGCCCACTGGCCACATTTTTGGTGCTTTGGTATAAAATGCTCTGTATTTGCGATGAGCTCTAAGGTCCAACACTGATATCTGTGGTTACAATCAAATTTGATGAAGAACAAATTTGTGTGTCTGAGCAATACGCAAATAATTTTTAACAACAAAAAAAGAACTCATCCTATTTTCTCCAAATTTCACTCACTGACCGTCACAATGGATCAGAGGACACTGTGTTCATGTTCTCTCTTAGAACATCTTCCCCTGGGTTTGAGAGACTGGAAAACAGAAGCCACAGACTCGTCTTGTGCCCGGTGGTTAAATCTCCACTGAGGTTTGCTAAATCTTCAGGCATGTTGGGACTCCTTTGAGTCTCAAAGTGTCCTGGGATGCATTGTGGGTAAAAAAAAGGGAGCCTGATCTAAGTATGGCCGTTGTGCCAAAATGCTGTTTGACTGGTGAATCCTGAGAGGGATCCAGTGATGACTGCAGTATAGCTGTTCAGTGAATATAAGTGTGAGAGGGAAGCAGCGATGTGGGAGCTGCAGAGGGCTAATAAGGGCTAATCATAGTTATCAGTACCTGTCCTTCCTTCAGGGTGATCTGGCCTTGTTCCTTGCAGCCGATGAATGTCCTGTTGCACCTGAACACTTGATCCTCGGCCCGCACATGATGCGCAAAGGCTGCTGGGAAGAAGCCGATCCTATCCTCAATTACCCCCTGGAAAACATTAATTCATCAAACATTGAAAACAGCTGACGCATAGAAAAAGCTGCAAAGGACATAAGAGGATTACACCTCCAGTGTTTTCATAAATGATTAAATAAAGGCCTTGAAAAAACAACAGAGGTTCTGTGATTCTTGCTCATGTGAATCATGGTAGAAACAGCATTTTAAAAAAAAATGTAGCTTATGAATTTGGTCCATTAACCATTTATTAACATGGCGGAATCTGGATTCATGACCCATACTGCAGCCAGATATACAAAGTGGGGATCCATTTTTATATAGTCTGTGGTTAAAACAGTTTGGTCACACCACCTACCACCCACAAAAATCAGTAGATAGTAAAGATAAGATATTGCTTTTATGTTTTCACCATGGTTTTCACATGCAGTGCATGCTTAATGACTGCCTCTCGACTTGTTAAAATGTCCATTGTTCATAGAACAAACAGGCCAGATGTCTGTTTATCTAGAGGCTGTAGAGAACAACAACAGCATTAAAATGTGTGATGAGTTTCTTCACGGTCTGGTGGCAGCAGGCTGTCTCTGTACAGTCACGTTTTGGCCCTTTTATCTCCGTAATTTATCTGTCATGCATCCCTGTCCTGCAGCAGCCTGTGGCCTTGCTCCTATAATTTACAGGCTAGACATCCTGTAATTTATCAATCCAGTTTTTCAATCTGGAATTTTCTGTGCTTTGTGGAAAACGCACATTGTATGCAAAACGGCCAACAACTGATTGCCAAACTCTTGTTAAATTTAGGTGGGAATCTCAGGAATGTTGGAAGTTTAATTATATGAAAAACAGTTTAGATGAGCCATGCTAGTTCGGACCTACCTTCCACCAGTCATTGTTTGAGTCGTCAGCCAATAAGATCCTGTCTCCTGCTCTGCAGTGACAAAGCAAAGTCAAATTCAGTCACCATAACCCTCTGATATACAAGATGTTGTTGTTTTGACCCAGTCTGGGTTTACAGATTACAGATTTGACACAGGATGCATTTGTGTTCACACTGTAAAAAAGATGTTGACATATTGTGGCCCAGATTCCCAGCAGCTATAATCTACAATCAAATAATTTGTCATCTTACATACGCTTCATATTGAATCAGAGAACATGTCATCATTTCTGGGTCGCAAATATGTGACATGTGATACACCTATATCCTGTTTGCGGTACATACTTCTCGAAATGCATGAATCATTGTACCCCATCACTACATGTGCAGTAATTACTAGCATCTGTTCAAAGCCATTGGCTTCAAAATCAAAGGAACCAGCACAGTTGAGTCAAGTGTTGGTTTACACAATTTCCCTTTTTCCTTGTGGTTCGGTTATAACTGTGTTGGTGCCCTGTAATAATGATCGTGACTCAGAAAACACTGTTGTAGGTGAGAAACAGCATGGCAGACAATGCTGCTTATGAGGTGATGAAAGCAGCAGGCCAAACTAATTGCAAAACTGAATTTCTCTCTTAAAATGAAGTTGAACCTTCTTATTGAGTGAGCTTTTGCTCTGTAGAGCAGGTATCTGTGGACAGAGGTCCTTGAGGAAAAGTCAATGAATTTCAAATGAAGCCAAGGGAAGCTTTTCCTGATCAAAGGGAGAGGGAGGGTCAGTTTGTGTGTGTGTGTAGGCAGAGACAAGTGCACTCTTATATCCTTAAATCCTCTGTGGGACAAGGAGGAAATGGTTCTTCGGCTGAAGGGCTCTTCATGATGAATGAGGGCCTGTTTCAAAGTATATTGCAGACGATTCCTTATCAATCATAACAATAAGCCTGAGGTTCACACTATATCTGAGATAATAAGACAACATACATGTGTACAGCTGTGTTGAATTATTGTTCCATGTCACTAGGGGTTTCTAAATCAAAACAACAACAAAATACATAGTTTGATGATGTCGAAAAGCAGCGTGGGATCATAGGAGGTGTTTTCACCAACATTTCAAATTTAAATCTGCCTGAACTTACGCAAATGTTACTTTACAGCAGCAAACTGCAATGAATAAAAGTGAGCGTTATCAGTGACCAATACAAACAGTGGACAGCTAACAGCTAACTGGCTAACAGTGTGTTCTTCCCTTGTCAAACATAGGACGTTAAAGCAGAAACGGGCAAGTAAAGCGATTTTGGATGATGTAAGTACAAAAGTCAGCCAAATATACAGTATAACATAGGGTCTACTCATTTTTAGACATTTTAATGAAGAATTGTCACATGTTATATCTTTAAATTCATATATGTCATACATATACATCTCTCTCCACATTGCATGTCTATGAGCCCTTTGTGTGGGTGTGGTTGTGTTTCGGGGTTAAAATGCATGTAAAAAATTTGTCTAAAAAGAATTTCCCCTTGAGGGATTAATAAAGTATCTCTTCTTCTTCTTTTTCCCCAGTTTATTTGAGTGTCAAAGTTCAAAGTGTTAATGTAGCATATAGCATCAACAATTCAAGTCAAGAAATCGTCATGACAAATCAATCAGTACATGACAAAACAGACAATCCAAAAGTACAATGTACAAATGTACAAATGTACTTACATCATCCAAAAAAAAAAAAAGTTTATTGACTCCTGAGGAAAATATCGCCTGTTTGTGTCTGACATGCATTATTTTGGTTCTTTTTTATGGACTCTTTGGTTTATGGACTTTTTCCAGTGTTTCCTTGTGTTTAGGTTTGTGTTCAGTTGTTTCTCCCGTGTCATTCCTCTTTGCACCTGCAATATTTTTCACTATCAATCAGTATCATTTGCTGTATATACTAACATTATCTACTCAGTAGTAATATACTTTATTTGAGTTGATCATTTATATTTGAGGTGTTTCATTTTATTTAGTTTTATATTCTATTTTTTTTCAAAATATTTTTGAGCATGGGTAGAAGGGAGCCTGTGACACAATTATTTGATTGCTAGCGACTGCTGTATGTAATTGTTGTGCACATGATAATTCAAGTCTTGAATCTTGAATCTGAGTTCTCAGTTTCCTGTTTTATCTTGA
This sequence comes from Paralichthys olivaceus, assembly GCF_024713975.1. Lineage (NCBI taxonomy): Eukaryota > Metazoa > Chordata > Actinopteri > Pleuronectiformes > Paralichthyidae > Paralichthys > Paralichthys olivaceus. The sequence goes on along the minus strand of NC_091104.1, from coordinate 13,048,594 downwards.
AGTTTTTACTCCTCCTGTTCCTCTAGCTTAACTTCCTGTCTTTGTCCTGTTTCCCGCCCCCAGCACCTGTTCCTCATGTGTTTCACCTGCGTTCAATTATCTCCGCCTCCCTTGTGTATATAAGTCTCAGTGCTTCCCTTTGTCAGTTCATCGTTTGCCTGTCACACGTCGTTGGTTCGTCATGTTCTTTGCTGTCATGTTACCAGTGTCTTCTGTTTTTTCAGTTTAGCCTTGTTGCAGTTTTTTCTGGTTCCAGTGTTTTTTTCTGTTTGTGAGTTTTTGTTAGTATTATTAAAGGACACTATGTTCTTGCATTTGGGTCCACCTGCTCTCATCAAAACAGACAAACCACCTTTCATGGTCACACTGTTTTCAAATTGTCATTTCTTACAATGCTATCAAGTATTAGTTGTGCCATTTTGAGTGAAAAGTGTAGAATGTCCACTAGTGCCTCAGACTAAGTTTACTGTTGAGTATACGATTAACTGCCACTGGCATAATCCCTAGTGGATGATGTAAATTGACTAATAGAGACAGAACATCATAGCACACATTCAGGTACCATTAATGAGGCCACTCCAGAGAAATAAATCTTTGAAGACCATTACCTAAAAAGAGAAAGCTAATTAGTTCCTTTTGTCTATTCTTGTATATTTTCACCTGTGCTGCTCTGAGTGCACTGATTTCCTAAGATGATACAGGAGAAACACAGACGCCCCAATTAAGAGACATGTTGATTTCCTGGTATGAGCCAGTAGATGACAGCTCTTCAACTGCAGTCACTGACATTTGTTATAACAATAAATTAAACACCTTTACATGTGTTTGTGTTTTCAATTGTGTGCCTGAGTCTTGATGTGTGGTGTGACTTTATGAGTGCATAAAACACAATAAATAATTGCACTGGATTGTTTTCTGAAGCTGTACAATCAGAATTAAAATGAGTCACACAGAAGTTTTGTTTCTGCCTTTGCTGCTGATTTGTTTCCTCATAACAACGGCTTAAAATCGATTTAGAAAAGTCATTAAGAAATTCTCTAAAGGCAGACTCGAGATATCACGTTCAAGAGGCTGGAAATGTGTTGTGAGGCCACGTGATGTTGACCTTTGAGCACCCAAATCGAATCAGTTCATCTGTGAATCAAAGTAAACATTTGTGCCAAATTAGAAACGATTCTCTCGAGGCGTTCTAAAGATAACGTGGTCATGAGGCAAAGGGGGTTTTGTGAGATCGCAGTCACCTTGACCTTTTACCTACAAATTCCAATCCTCGAGTCCAGGTGAACATTTCCACCAGATTTGAGCCAATTCCCTCAAGTCGAGACTGAGACATAAAAAGAAAGACTCAGAGGGCTGGTATCAGGAGACGAAATGTGATGTCTAAATCATTGAATGTAATATTTACATTTAATAATATAAGAGCGACTGTAATATTTAAGACCTGGGATTGATTGCACTGAAGGTGAAATAAACAGTGTAACATCTTGGTGTTTGAGCTGCTGCCTGGCAGGTGACCTCTGGCGACCTACGCGTGTGTTCCAATAAATCACTGCTGGTGTCAATCAGCCCACAGAAGAATTTTGATTGCTGTATATGTTTGATTTCTCCTTTTCTTCAGGATATTATGAAACGTTGGACCGTATCGCTCCACATGGGTTAGTGTGTGTGCACAAACTGACCTCATCTCCAGGTCATGGCTCTCTTGGGGAGTGAAACTGAACAAGGCCACATAGGTGTTGAGTTTGAGGATGTCTTTCTGTAGCTGGCTCTGCTCCAACTAGATGACAAAAAAACAGACACACACATTTGAATTAATGAAATAATGGAAAAAGTGGTGCATTACAAGACAAGGTAAAGACACAGTACACAAACACCATATTGTCTGTTGTCCCTTTTCTCACTGTTGTGTCTTAAAATACTCTTTTGGCGTTCGCATGGGCAGGAGGAGTCCTTGTTTACGGTCCTCTGATAGACCGAGGAGCTGCTTGAACTGCTCCGCAATCTGTTCCCTCTAATCCAGCGTCAATATGAGTGGGAGAGGCCGGATCCGCTTTTCATGAATGCTTAGGAAGTTAAAAAAAGGACAGGGCTGTGGGTGGAAGGGAAGTTCTCACAGAGGTGTTAGCACAATTAGCAGGGAGATAAGCGCTCTTCACACCTGCTCAGAAAAGCGGTGGGTGCGTTTTCCGATTTCATAACCACCACCTTGAGTCTGAACGCTGGATACCTGAAATCCATCCAAATAATAGCTTGTTCCTGCGTGTGGCCTGGAGGGAAACTATGCTAAAAGATTTGAGAATGAATTTTTAGGACACACAGATGTCTATTCCTGCACAGCTTCAGGATTTGACTTCTCGGTGGCAGGTTTGATAATGAAGAGGAGTTGTTTGGTCGTTGTGGCTCCCACGTGCACTGGCTATGTCACTGATGGATGACTTGAGTTAACTGTGGCCTCTGGGTGAAAGCAACAACATCAACCAGTGGCAATCCATTAGAGCTCACTAAGAGCTTCTTGCTGCAAGAGCCTGGCGGATAAGACAAGAGCCTCCTTTCTAAGTTATCGGGAAACAAAACAGTGTCTGAAGTGAAGGACAAAGCAGTGAGGTAAAAATAATAAAGTAAGAGTGGATTCAGGTAGTAAAACAACAGGTTTACATTATGATGCTGATATTTAACATGATTGGAAACAATTGCAAATTCAAAGTTACAGCTGGACTGTCTGTGTCCACTTCCTCCATATTCTTGCACATCTTCTCAAAGCTTACTGATACGGACAGAATGAAGCAGAACCACAGGAAATCGAAGGGGACCACAGAACACAAGGAAGACATTTCAACAAAGGCAGAACATTTTGAAGAGAGACATTAAGCATTGGCAAGAAACTGCAGGTGTCTATATGATATGACTTTGCCTGGACACAGGGACAAACAGCAGCTTTTGCCTCTTTCTTAAGAGGTACTCTATCACAACCCATTGCTTAACAAACTTGCCAATATAAAAGGAGAATGTCATTAAGTGGAAGTGGCTGTAACAATGACATGCTTTGAAAATGACACATCTGGCTGAGAGGCAACATAAATGAGCCATTAAGCCATAATCGGACACAATTTTCTTGACATTCTCTGTAAATGGCCTTTATGACACATGAAGGCGCAGCAGGCGATTGTCCGTGTCAGACATGTGCGCACACAACAGGAAAATGAAAACATGTTATTATCTGCAGCACATTTGCACCGGCATCAGCACTTATCAACAAAAGCTCTTAAATCTAATTATTTTTTTAACAAACTCAAAATCAAACTTTCCAAATTCAAGCAAAAATAAACAACTTTTTTTACAGTCCTCTCTGGTGAAGATGAGTTTTCCACTGATCATTAACCCACAGAGCCTCCGTCTGTCTGTCCCACAGCCTGAGCTAAAGGACCTGTCGGCCGACAGACAAACAGCCCACTGCCAGCTGTGCTCGGTCCAGCCTGAAAGGACCCCACAATGCACTTTGAGTCTGCAAAATGGAATGCTAAATTTTATTGAGAGATGTGTGTGTGGTATGTGTGTGTGTGTGTGTGTGTGTGTGTGTGTGTGTGTGTGTGTGTGTGTGTGTGTGTGTGTGTGTGTGTGTGTGTGTGTGTGTTTGTGTGTCCGTGCGTGTAGGTATTTGTGTGTTTTTGGCCTTGTATGGTTATTTTTTCATTTTTGTGTTTGTCTAAGTATCTGTGTTCTTTTTCCACTGTTGACAACAGAGATAAACATGTAAAACTATTAAAGCAAACAGGGCAGATGCCTGCACGTAGAAAATATTTACAAAGAGTATCAATACTGAAGGATCCTCCCCATGGACGCTGAACAGATTTAAAGGAAATGAACAGTCTTGGTATATTTCTATGAATATGAAGGCATGCATTTTTGCACCATCAGCGCTACATCTTCACTGTTAATTAACACAGCAGCACAGATCCCAGATCAAAACATGAGGGCCAAGGCTCTGTCACATCAGTGCAGGCCAGTGGTCATGTCAGCACTGGTATGATTTGTTACAGCAGGAAGATAATTTTTTTCCACAAAGCCCTGGGAAATTCAGCAGTGGCGATAGAGGCGAGGAGCCAAGTGCAGCATTCTTAATGGATGCTGCACGGACTGGCTGAGTATCAGTTCTCAGAGTCACCAGGCAGAGTTCAGAAGTTGGTCAGTGAACAAAATTGGCTCTCGGGGGTTTTCAGACTAAAGCTATGACACGTTACAGTAAGACTCTGTTCTGCTGTGAAAAGTTTGATGCTACAGTTGCAGACTTGTGAACTTACTGTTAAAGATCCAGTGTGTAAGATTTAGGTGAAAGGGAACTATTGGCAGAAATTTGATATAGAATAATTCTCATGATGTTTTCACTACTTCATTTCATCTAAATTGTATGAATTGTAGTTTTCTTAACCCCAGAAAAGGCCCTATATATTTAAATACTTTATATTTTTATTTTTTATTCTACACATTGAACCTTTAAAGCACGACAATACATTTAGTTTAGTTTTTCGTGTCTGCAGGTGAAAAAGCAAAGTCTGACGTCCTCTGAATCTAGATTAATCTGATTTTTAACAATGTATATCACAGGAACAGCTCTACTCAGATACATGTTGGACTCATGCACATCCAGTTTTCTGCATTAGATATTTATTTTGTGAAAATGATTTGGTGGATTTGTTTCTTACCGGGAAATCATCAGGTTTTCTCTCTGGCTGGTGATAAAGCTCCGTGCCGTTCTCAATGACTGTGAAAACTGACAAAACAAACAAAAAATGAAAAAATGTCATTCACCGAATTAAGAACTAAGCATACCAATCATTAAGAATAGAATTTAAACCCCAGCCTGCTGCCCCTAAAAGCTGTGATTTGAACTAAATTCCATGTTGAACTCAAAAATGAAACCAATTTATTTTCCTGGCTAGAACATTACCAGGAAAACAGCAAAAACATATGTTGGCAACAAATAAAAGATGAAGAGTCAACCTCTGGGGTTCATAAACATCCATAACCGGTCCATGATCGGTTTTCATTTATCATAGCTGTTTTTTGTGTCTGCTTTTTCCATTAACCCTGAGGAGTCCTGGGCTATTTTGCCAATTTTTGAATACTTTTGATTTTGCCTTTATATACCACATCAAACTTTTTTAGATTGTCATGTGTGTTTCTGTTTTTCAGCACAACATTGCTTGTCTTGTGTATTAGGATGTGTATTGGTTTTGATCATTATATAAGCATTTCAATGAACAAGAATAGAAATGAAACACCTGCCTGGCCCTGAAAAACTGTGATTTGTATTTGATTCCACAGTGAACACAAAAATTATACTCAAAATGATGGTGGCAACAAATCAAAAATGTCACAAAAATGTCCTAAATATCTATAACACACTTGTGGATAGTTTTTCTAGTTTTTTTTTCCATGAACCTCATCACTATCAAAGACTGGCCGACACTAACAAGCAGGGCTGAATGGAGCTCTTGATTTTTCCTCTTGTTCGGGGCTTTTCTCTGAATTCCAGCAGCATTGTACCTATACTTCAAACAGCATTCTCCAATACGAATGCCTCTGTGGGCTCCAACATTCTCACTAATTAGAGAGAATACATCAGATTGTAAAGGGTCAGTGCTTTGCCCTTCATTACACAAACTATTGTGCAGCAGAACAAAGCCCAGTGCCTCTGAATAAGGAGCCACACACACACACACACACAATGCAGGTGAAAGGTGAAGGTTTGTCTCATTGGAAAATTGCAAAGATCCTTATTGGATGGTTCACAGGAGGAGAATTTGATGTCGCAAACATTTCTCTGACTCGTGTGAGAAAAGCAGTGGCAGTGTTTTATCTTCCTTGTATCGCTACGTGGTTTGGGATCTTCAGACACTCACCGTCGTCACTGTGTTTTCTTGACAGCTCCTGTCGACTGCTGTGAGCCACCACCTCCTCAGGAACCTTATCCAAGTCACTGGTCTGTAAAGATTAGATACGTCAGTCAAAAGATATCGATACATCTGTCAATCATCTTCCCAATTGTAGGATTGAAGTGAAAAAACAATGTCCATCTCACTCTTCAAAGGTGAAGCCTCTTAATGTCTGGTTTGGTCCGAGCAACAATCTCAAAATACAAAGATTTTCAGTTCATATAAAACCGGAAACACTCATCTTTCAGAAGGGGGAAGCAGAGATTTTTTTTTTTTTAAAGAAATTGTTAAATCCATGTAACTCTAATAAAAATGATGGATATTGACAGAGGAGGATACAGATAGATAGAGAGATGAATGATAGAGACAAAGGTAAGTGGAGACAGATTGAAAGAGATGGGGAAGTGAAAAGACAGACAGACAGATTAGATGGATGGATTGCAGAGAAAGTGATAAGGATAAAGAGGGAGATGGAGAGATCGAAAGATGCCTAGAGATAGATATGGAGATAGAAAGAGAGAGAGGGGGAGGGGGGATGACAGATATTTCGGAGACCCCTGTTATGTAATAAACAATCCACATTTGCAAACTATTAACATAATCCCTGTTGAGACATTGTCATCGCACACACACACAAATCCACTGACAGCTGCTCAGGACAGGACGGGTCGACCACAACAGCTTCCAGACATCATCATATTCCCTGAGCTTCACTTTACACACACAGATGGAAACAAGGCAGGAAAGGGCCACGGCTCTACAATCAGTTCAGTCCATCTTCAGAGCTGTAACACGAGCGCTTGTGCCGACGTCTCCCGTCATGACCGCCTGGACCAGACTGCCTTTATTGGTAGTGTTTACAGCCCTGCAGTGGCCATATCTATTTAGATGATCAGCGACAAAATGTCTCCTGAACTGAACTGAGTGTCGAGTGGAGCTTAATGAAAATAACTGAGACAGAATAGGGTAAACAACCTGAATAATTATATTTACTGACTTTACTTCTACTACTGAACTTCTATTTATGCAACCATGCGCCATGTGCCATTTCATCCACTGAGAACTTTACTGTAAATGCTTCTATTTTGCTGCTATTTGAGGATGAACATTACTTGTTACTACTGTTCATTGTCTGCATACCAGCCATGAAGAATTTGCATTGCTCATTATATGTTGTGTTACTTATGTCTACTTATATATTGTGTTACTAACAAGTTTTGTTCAATATTTTGTGTGACTTACATGTTATGTTACTTACATGTTGAGAACTAATATGTCTACTTATATGTTGAGTTACTTGTATGTTGAATGTGTTGATTGTAAGTTAAGTATCTATATGTCTTTTCATGTGTTTACAATGAGAATCAGAAAGAGCAGCATCTCAGTCCGGTCTATGTCCTGAGTGTACGGCAGAATTGAAAATAAAATGTAATTTGATTTAGACCTTTGTTAAAAAAGAAATTGTCCTTTTCTCACCGAGTTTCTGTGAGGAGACTCAGAGCCGCTGGGCCTTTTAGCTTTCTGTGCCAGAGACGTTCCGAACCTCAAGGCCTCGTACACGGGGTCCACCTTATTCCCACAGGCTTTAGAAAAGGAAAACAAGACATAAGATTTAGTGAAAGACAGTTGGTTATTTACTATAAAATGTGGCAGGTACATCTTGTAAAATAGCTCAGGAGGAAAAGTGGTCCTGAAAGGGACGCGTCATCCCATCATCAGAAAGAACTGAACTTATTATGGAGGTGTGAGCCGCTCACCGATGGGCATGACTTCTTTGATACAGCCGTACTGCTCCTGGATCAATAATGGGGAGCTGTAGTACCGCCGAAAGCCTTTTGGCTGAGGAGGGAAAAGACAGAGAGGGGGGAAAGAGGTGACAGACATTAGAGCCGAATCGATACGCAGCACTGCCTCTGAAATACTGCACATTACTCTGTTTAATCAGACATTTCTGATCACAACCCCACACTGCAGAGACACCACGCTGGATGCCAAGTTTCACAGAAAGTTCAGGGCATATTTCACAATATACAAATTGAGCTTGCGAGGCCAAGAGGCAAAAAAACATGTTTTGTGAGGTCATTGGACCTCGACCTTTGACCACCCAGTGAATGTTGTTGCCAAATTTGAAAAGATGTTCTCAGAGTGTTCTTGAGTTAACATGCTCATGAGGCAAAAAAGAGATATTGCATTCACAAGACACTGAAACGTATTTTCCTTCTGCCACCCAGATTCTAATCAGTTCAACTGATCGTTGAAAGGATTCCGTTGAGGTGTTCTGGAGGTATCATGCTCACAAAGCCGAACATGTGTTTTGTGAGATCATAGTGACCTTGACCTTTGACATTTCATCACCAAACTCTTACTAGTTCATCTGTGAGTCCAAGATGACATTTGTACCAAATCTGAATAAATTTGGTGTTCTTGAGATATTGTGTTCACAAGAATGGGACAGACAACCCAAAATATAATGTCTCTGTTTCCAGCACAGAGACATAAATAATGTCCAAACATGTACTAATCCAAGTCTATTTTTCTACTGTGGACAAATGTATGTGTGATTACTACAAACTGAGGATATGAAAAGCAACAGCACGAGTTTGAGCATCACAGCAGTAAAGAGACAGAATGAGGCTGGAGCACACATGCTGAGGGGGGCTGTCACACTGCGTCCACATCCATAATTCTCCATCAATAATTCTCCATCAGTTTTTAATCTGTCTCAAGTCATGAACGAAGAAAGAAGATTGAAATTCTCAACAATTCCAGGAGCCTTTACGTTATCTGAAGCACAATGGGTGATGATTAATTACACATTAATGTTGTATTGATCATCTCTGTGTTTGTTATTCCTGTGTAGGTACCTCGGTACTGGAAACCTACATCTCACAGGACAGCCATTTTTTCTGTCTTTGCATTCACCTTTCATGCACCTCAAGTCGCTAATCAGCCCTGAAGAATTCTTCATTTGACACTTGTCATGATGAGACGGATAAAATAAGCAACTCTTGAGCTCTTCAGGCCGATGTTTAACGACCGAAGTGTCAGACTGTCGGGGAGAAACTCATTAAGGAAAAGGTTTCACAGAGCAAACACGTTGGGAGAACATCTGACTGTAAACAAAACGAACCACTCACCGTCACCGACACGGTCTTTGTTTACTACATTTTACAACACTGAGGTTGTGACTGCAGATGAACATGAGTCTGTTTTCAGTGAAATCTGTGAAAAAGTCATGGAAGCTTTTCTTATGTGTCTTTAATCCTCAAGTAATTGTGAAACTAAATGTAACTGTGAAGCCTGAATGTCTGGACCACACAAGGTGGGGGTGTGAAAGCCTCCTAAATTATTTAGTCATGCACAGATGTTGCAGACAGACTCACTTCCTCAGTTACAAACGAGCAGAGGTGAGCTGTATTACAAAGCCCACTGTTGTTTCACACAAACTGCACAGACACTGACACAGACCCTCACTGTGCTGGTTAAGGTCCCTGTTTGGCAAAAGATCTGTTTACCCCGAACACTCTGAAACAACACGGCAGCATTTTAAGCTTCACACACTCTGAGCTCCACACGTTTAGATTGTATGGAGAAATGAATCAAGATGTAACCACACGTACAGGAGCTGAGGATGTTCATTTATTGATGAATTTTATTTATCATAGTTAAAAGTGCATGATGTCTTAGTTAACTGAGAACAGAAAGTAAGAGATTCTAAATAACAGGTTTGAACGTGCATATGTTGTGATCTTGTCTCTGTTGATGGCTGAAAGCAGAGTGACATCACACACTGTGGTGAGAGACGGACAGACTTCTGCTCATGGCAGCGTTCTGACAAGTCTTTTGAAAAACCTTTAGAAGTGGGAAACACAGGAGGACGGAGGAAGAGATCTAGATGACGTGAATATGGGTAGTTATAGTTTTTAAGTGTCACCTGATATTGTTTGTGTATGTTCGAACCCGTCTGAGACTGAGGGAAACCAACCGAGTCTGACCCGAACCGGACAGTCATTCTCTTTTTTGTGTCCAAACTCCCTGATTACAGACACGCACAGGGTAAAAAATCTAGTCGTCAGCCAACGTGACAAACCCTGACCTGATTCCTGAATATCACTTACATTTTTTTGTCAGGTGTCAACACAGAGCTACAAAAAGGAAAACATGTGTTGGTTCTTTGTAAGTAATATTTTATTAGTAAAATACTAAAGCACCAGTATTTTACAGCTGTTGGTTCCTGACTCTATGATTTCAGGTTCTCTCTTGGAGGCAGAGCAGCCATGTGAAGTTAGAAAGTGAAGTAATGTTGTGTAACCAAATAGCTGAAGTACAAAATCCTCAATGTTAAATAACACTGATTTTCCAGCTACATGTCTTAAAGGGTTATTATCCCTTCAACAGTAAGTTTAGAAACGTACTGGAAAAAATGAAAATTCAGCCTGTGAGGTAACTTGATTTCTTCGCCTCAATGTTCTCAAGCCAACAGAAACAAGCATGGCTGCAGAAGTCCAAGTTTAGAACAAGACAAGTTTAGAGCCGCGCTCTGATGGGGAAACGTTCTTTTTTATTCTCGACCTTTCAACCTCATTTTCCACTCCTGAGAGCCGACCGTATCTTCAAGCCTCATCCCTCAGGCATCTTGTGAAAAGACGTCACAGTGGAGGAAAAGAGAGATCGTCTCTGCTGTTAATGTCCCTTCCACATTATTTCCATAGTTTCATGAGTTTCATTTATTCTTGCAGACAAACAACAACAACAGTTATTCCACATTTCTTAATCTGATTCCAGCGAAAGATTTGAACGAGTAAGAGACAAAGTAGAAAAACAGACATCAAGTGGCCTGACTGTGTGTGTGTGTGTGTGGGTGTGTAAATAACGACAGAGATGAATATTTTCTGGCTCGTTGTTTCACTAGCGTCGTGTGACTGATCCTTCCCCAGTAGAAACACCGCAACCCCACCCCCCGCCCACAGAGTTACTAAAGGATATTAAGAGGAAACATGAACAATCAATAGATCAATCATCCGATCTTTTCATTTCTACAAATAAGTTTGAGTGTGTTTTTGGAAAAGGTCAGACCTTAACTTTCAAACTTTCTCAAACTGTCTTGAACTAAACAACTGCAGTTAAATGAGAACAGTGACAGGCTGATAACGACAGTAGGTTCTCAATCATACAGGATATTCATCACCAATAATGTAATATAATAAACTTTGTCATCTTTGTGATACTGAAAACGTCCAAAAACCAGCAAATTACCTCAGCTGGTGATAACGTCTAACACTTTATAAAGGGATGATTAATGTGAATATTCATGTGACTCCAAAAGGCCAAACACATAATAAAACATCTTCAATAGATGTGATAAAGCTGATTTATTGGCTTATGCCGATGGCGGTGCAGCAGAACATAACCGAGGTGATGAGGCGGTCAGCATTTTTGTAAATGGTGCGATATTAATATTATCTAACACAGAGCAGCAGAGTGATGATATAACGATCATGCGGAAGATGACGGGGATGGATGCTGGTCACAGATGAACCAACACTCACACATACTGCAGAGTGTGATTTCTGAATAAGCACATTCTGGTGGGAAGCGGTCTGACGGCCGACTCGGACGTGTGTTTGGGTTGTTCATAATGATATCTATAATGGTTTTTTTACCTCCTGAGACAGCAGAATGAAGATGGTGTCGTTTATATCATGACTTGATGTCTCTTACCAGTTTGCCCATGCAGCGCTGCTGTCCCACTCCGTTTTCACATTTGTGGTGGAGACTCATCTTGCAGGCTTTGCAACGCAGGCCGTGCTTTGCCGTGTTTCCTGCCAGGAACACCACATGTTTGGCTGTGGTACCTAACACACACACAAACACACACACACAAACACACACACACAAGTAAGAGGCAACAAGTTAAAATCTGTCATGTCAGGAACTGAACTCTTTCCCTGAAGGAACAGCAAATTACACAAGAGCAGGCAGAGGAAATAGACGTTCAGAACACCATGTCATTCATTTATTCACTGACACTGGATTCTTTCCCAGCATGCACTAAGAAAAACCTGTGAAATGACACGTGGAACATTTTAACAGGGAAATTTTAGCAAATGCGACACATGATGTGCATTTAACCAAACGGAGCCAGCACCATCTGCACCAGTTTCTGGCATGAACAAGGTTTCATCTGAACCAAAGTTACGCAACACTGACGATGCAGGCATTTAGCATGTGCATGAATGAGTAACAAATAAATAACCACAGAGAAAGACAGAGGAGGCAGATACAAAGAGAGATACTGTAGATAAAGAAAGAAAAGATGAGAACGTCAGCCTTGTTTTGGACGGAGATGTGAGATTGTAAAGACAAAGGTGTTGGCGGAGAACAAAGCTAACGTGGCAACGTTAATGAAGTCTGTCACCGTGAGCGTGTTTGTGAAGATGGAGGAAAGAAAGACAACAAAAGGGCAGGAGATGAATAGGCAGGTGTGCATGAATGTTGAGTGGGTGTGTCTGAAGAGTAGAGGGGATGTAATGTCACGACAGGGAAACTCCAGCTCTCACTGCTCGTCTTACAGATTGAATTAAACCTACATGAAACTTCAGCCAGTAGCGGTTTCTCAATCAACAAAAGTCTAATTTGATGACAACGTGAGGGAGCGTGGAATCATAGGATGAATGGGATTAATGTATTAGAGTTTTACTTTATGCAGCAAAAGGCAATGAATAATCGTAATCAATCACGAGTGATAAATGCAAATAGTGGAAAACAGCCGACTGTTATTTTCCTACGACAAACAAAAACACAGGTAAAGCAGATATGACGCAATTAAAATGAGACGAAAATAAAACGTCCTGTTGCCTTGAATAAAATGGGCGATTTCTCTGAGTTGGAAACATCGTTGGAAACTTTTTAGATAGTGTAAGTAGTTACGTCCGCAGTTTATGTTACTTTTTACATTTTGTACAACTGAATAGAACAGTGTCATGGAGCTAAACTTAACTACACGGTGGAATCTTGTGGTAAAAGGCCTAAAATATTAAAATGTGAATTTTTACTGAAGTGGAGAATCTGTGAAACGATAAATGTGAGAGCAGAGAGAGGTTTCTGACAGGATAAGTCATCTGTGAAGGATTATGTGTCGTACACGGCCTGATAAAAAAGCTCCACTCACAGCCAGCAGCGGTGCATGGTTTGACAGCTCCTCCACATTAACAAGAGAGGACAGTGTTGTTATTAGTCTGGCAGCGATGTGCCTCCGGCTGCTGATTGATTAATCGATGATCACGTGCCCGGCTCTGGCCCCACACCCTCTGAGAGTGCGTGTGAAAACATGGACATGCAAAGGAACCATCGATCTACGTCAGTGGGCGTCGAGGGCGCGAGGGATAAATATCAGTATCATCTAGGATTGTTTCGTTTTCTGTGCATTGTGGTGTAATGCAAATAATGTCAGCGTGTTTGGTTTGTTTTGAGAAGAAGAAAACACAGTCCGCTGGTTGCTTTCTGAACGTCCCCAAATACAAGAGTGGAGTCAGTGTTGTGATGTAACGATGCATATTCACATTTTTACTGTATTTAATTACATTTTTCATATATCATTCTGTACTTAAGTACATTTATCTTTCATTTTTATTCCTTTGCATATGTCCAAATATCTGTACTTTCCACTGCATTTTTACAATGCGTTGCGTTGCACATTCTCATTGTTAACCACATTTTATCATCAATATATCATAAGACCCCGCCTCCTTCAACGGATGCAAAGCAGCAGCAGAGTCGCCACCACAGTGACTCAGCAATAATGATGTACTATACTGCTGCATTAGAGAATATGCTACACAAAGTATGCCAAGCAAAGTACTTTTACTTGAAATACTAAAAGTGGAGCTAATGTTCGTTGGTTGGAATCAATTTTTGTCTATTTATTTGTACTTTCAAAATGTGAAATATTTGAAAGCTTCCTCAACCACCGCATTTAGAAAATGATATGTTTGATGGAGATGATTACCTTTTTTCCACGTGTTAAGAAAATCATGTTTATGAAGTTCTCGGCCATCGGATAAATATGTTAAGACTTTCTCATGACAGTACTCATGATTTCCATTGTATGTTTTTTCCCTCTGAGAGCCCAACTCTTTTTGGTTTGCTTGTATTGTCTTTCTGGCCCTGAACATTGTCATTGCTCTGGAAATGTACAAGGTTATTATATTTTGTTGAAATTTTCTAGAAGCGAGAAGAAACAACACTGGTCTGATAAATGAAATGAATGTAATAGAAAACGTTTGAATAGCTCTTGTGTGCATTGTGTTATTCTGAATGATGTCAGCGTTTCAGTCCAGGTTCCAGTCAACATGCAGCATGCTCGGTTTGATGATCAGGGCGACTAAGGTCAGCGAGCAAAGGTAAAAACAACACCGACACATACACCTGATCCTGAACACAAGACACTGTTTCCTCAAAGGTACAAAGCCCCACATGTGTAGTTTAGTCAGTCAGCATCTAATCTCTGCTCAGTGTTCACGTGCTGTAACGTGAACTAGTGTCACACAATCTTGGAGCCGCACGGTGCTGAGACTGAGTAATGGCTGGAAAACTGGATCTGTGTCCTTCCTTTCAAAGCTGCTGTGTTGCTTGGCTGAGCTGCGCTGACACAGAATGGAAACCGGGAGAAATGTGATCCTGGCCTGAATCCTCACCGGTCATCCACAGATTACCACAACAACAACAACAACAACAGAGGAAGAAGAAGCAGCAGGGCAAAGAGTGCAACCTGCACCTACTTTTCAGGTCACTATGAATCAGGTTGGGCCAGGAAGGAACCACCCGTTGAAGCCTTAGCTTCTTGGGGATGGGAGAAAGCATTTCTCGCAATCTAGTTGCACCACTGTGACGCCGCCTCTCAAATGCAGCCTACGACGCATTTGAGAGGCGGCTCCTGACTCTAGCTCTCGTCCGTCTCTGTGGACGACACAGGAGCAGGAAGCACAAAAGAGCTCTTATCAAGCTGCTGTTGATGGGCGTGATTGAGGTGACTCACTCACACGGGACGATTATGAGACGACTCAAAGTCAACTCAGCTCATAAGGGATCAAACTGGAGGACGATACAGGACGCTGACATTGTCGTCCTTTTTTTTGGTAATGGTGAAGTGATTACTTCAGTGTGTGTGTGTGTGTGTGTGTGTGTGCGTCTCTTTGTGTTTGGGTGCTTTTTCCTCCAGGCTCAGAGAGGAGTCCAGGCCTTAAAGCCATTACAGCTGGGGGGGGAATGTGTGACAGTGCTGCTCTCTCTGGCATTTGCTCTATCTTGGCAGCTCTGCCTTTAAAGCCTATTTTTCATTTACACTACAGTAAAGGACACAACTCCTGCCAGATTTTCCATACCTCCGTCATCGTGCCTCTTATTTCCCACACAGTCTTCTTCCTGTTTCCTCGTCTCCGTCCCCACAGTATCAGTCTCCCAACAGACATATAGTGATCCACTAAGCCGCCCATCTAACCACACGCCTCCTGATTTCCTGAGCCAAGCGCCTTCATTGTGACAACAACTTCTTCACCTCCTCCTCATTGTAAGCTCCTCTAAATCACTGACCTGGGCAGCGCTCCTAGATTTATTTGCAGAGTTAAATTAGTTTTTCCCACGGTCATCTGATTTTTCCTCAACATTTTCCTACATCAAAAGAAATAAAGTCTGGAAAATTTGAAGCTTTAAAGCTGGAGTATAGCTGATTCTATGTCTCCTCGCCACCGACAACCAGTGACATGAGGCATTATGTTTAAAGGTTGTCCCCCAAACCATAAATACGTCCCATTCTTGTGAATTTGACGTATCAAGAACGCCTTCGGGAATTTCTTCAAATTTTGTGGTCAAAGGTTAAAGTGACCTTACCAAGCATGTTTTTGGTGAACGCAACATCTCAGGGATATTTCTAGAAATTTGGTGCAACCAATACTTACACTGAAAGATTAGATTTTGGTGGTCAAAGGTTACACTGCCCTCCCAAAATATGTTTTTGGCCTCTTGATATCTCACGTCCTCCTGCAGGGAATCTCTTGAAATTTCAACCAGTTGTCACTTAGACTAAAAGACAAAGTTGTGAGATCTGAGATTCTCCGAAATTTGACCTGATGTCGGCAAAATTTGGTTCCTCTGCAAAACAAAAGCACTTAAATCTCAAGGTCATGCAGGCGAGGAGGTGAGATGAAAAGTCTTTGGAAAGTCTGATCCCTGACGTCTGTATGATTCATCATCAGGGGACCATGACTTCCTGTTCATCACCTCCAGACATTACCTCAATGTGGCTTTAAAGAGCTACCTGTAGTTTGAGTCGTAGATCAGAGTTGAAGGTGTCAGCACATCTACACAAATGTTCACTTTCCTTCACCTTCTCTTGGCCTGACTTTTGTTTAAAGGGACATTTTCTCCACGCTGCCACTCGTGCAGTTTGACATTGTATGATGCATGTTTTGTTTTGTTTTTTACAGTGCACTGATGTGTGAGACATTTCCAGACAGCGTCAGCATATCGACTGCAACACTAAAACAGATAAATGCAGGATGGGTGGAAGCACACGGTCGTGATGATGCAAAGACTACGTCTATCTGTGTTTTATACAGGCAGTAGTGACGCAGCATCACTCTGCTGGCTGACATTAACCTCTGACCAACAAACTTCATTTCTCTTTCAGGTCAAACCTGTCATGTGTAATTCAAGGATTTTATAACACAGATTAGAGTTTGTTAATCAAGAGGGTTTACTCTCTCAACTTTTTTTAATTCCAGGAAGTTAAACGAATTGATATGTTGCATTTAGGATCTGCCTGACATGGACAGCAGCTTAAATCTCTGCATATTCCATCTGCATACATCCTGCACACTGCGTTTCACTTCTAATATTCACTTTCAAGCTCTTTATAGATAATAATTAATTTTTTTCAACCCAGCCCTGTAAATTATATTTCACCCTCTGTCAGCTGCAAATAAACCTCCAATTCACTCATGTGGACATTTATTTAATATCCAATTTGCAGCTAAGGCCCTAAAATCAATATCTCGGCATCAGTCTGCTCTTGCTCTGAGAATTTTATGTGAGGGAATCTACTTCAGTGTTATGAGCGGCACAACAAGGACCCCAGCTTTTATGGAAATGTACATAAAAACAAGGGTCTAACAAAAGGAGAAGGAGTCTTGAATCAAGTTGTAAGGTTCTTCTCTTAAAGGTATTGCTTTAATTATCCTGAGGGTTTTAATTATCCTGATGTTGAATTATAATCAATCTATGAGCCATTCTCTTATACATGAGTTTTAAAAAACAGATGGACGCCTACAGAAAAACATCTTTGTTTCTTTATCAATTATTCACTAATGTGGTTCAGTCTGCCTTCATATTATAGAGCTAATGAATGACTCAGTGAGCTCTATAAATAGCTCAGGCTTTTTTATTATGGATGACACATTAAATCTGTTCAGACTTTTATATAATAAAGGATCAAATTGAAAGAGAGTGGGTGCTTTAAATTCCCAGTCTGCCTTTTTCTATATCATCATATTGTTATTCATCTACTGGGCAGGTTATCATGGGGTGGTTTATTAAAGGGTTTTTGCCGATTTTAACACCGTTTTGCTGGGATGCTGAAAATAAAATGATTGCTCTATGAATTAATATCAACTCAATTTCAAGCATTTTCCAAGTACTTTAATAATTACTGCACTATTTTTAACTGTAGAGACCAGTAAATATTTCAAGTGAATAGCCTGTAAGATTTAATACACACAATGTGATTGGTTTAGGTCCCCACAACCCAAAACTGTCTCTCCTTCTTTTCTCCGCTGCTCTTTGACTCTGGCACACACACACACACACACACACACACACACACACACACACACACTCTGCAGATGACCACACTGTGTTCTCATTAAAGCAGGACAAATGAAGAAGAGGGCAGGTGCATGTTTTTTCATGAGTGGACCAGAGGGCACTGCGCCTTTCACAGAGATGCACAGACCTGACATCTCACTTTCATCAGCAACAAAGATTTGGCCGCTATCCCTCAGGCCGTGCCACATAAAACAGGCCAGAGTCAGCTACAACACTTGTAAACATGTGTAAATCTGTTTAATGGTGGAATAAAGTTCCGTTTTACTTCAGTGGTCTTGTTTTATATATATTTAATGACACTGAACTGCTGATAGAAAATAGATTTCCTCCATCCTAATTATTATGCCATAAATTTTAAAAGTAATGTTTCACCAAGAATGTTAAAAAAGCCTCTAAACCAGATTAACGATGACACCTTCACTCTGTATGTCGCAGTGACAGGTGGAGAGGTCCAAAGTGGTAACACATCATCACTGCCCAACATAGATTCAGTCTGCCACGGTGGCAAACGCACAGATGTCTGGCTGCTCAAACCTCTAGGTATAAACTCTCTGTATAAACCTGGTCCAACAGATGTTTTCAGCCACTTAGGGGCAACACAACCAGCTGTAAACATTATTATTTGTGTTCACCTGTTCTAATATCCACTCTCTGTTTCTGATCTCTATCCACTCCTGAGTGGAGTTTCTGCATCTTTAGCAGCTAAATGCTCCACTATGTTCCTCTGTCTGAGCTTTTTGTCTGAAAACACAGGTGAGAGTGAACCACACCAAAACTGTTGGAGGCTCTACAACCAAAACAACGAGCTGAAAGAGACTATAACGGTCCATAGAGCACAAGGGATATTTCAAACTACCAAACTAAAAATATTAACTAAATAAGCTTCACTGCAACTTACTGAAAAAGGCACCAGTGGTAAATGTAGGAGTAAACATTTGACTTGAGTAAAAGTACAAATAAATACACAAATATCTACTCAATTAAAAGTAAAAGTACCACATTGACTTTTGTATGGAGTAAAAGTAATTTTCTACACTACAAATGTACTCTATTCTCTAATGCAAAATCTACATACCATTGAGTGTGCTCACTGTATATTCCGTTCAATACAATAATAGTAGACTGCAGGCCATGGATGAGGTGGTGGCCAAATATATTTCAGGTGTTTCTTCACCAGTGATGTAGCTACTACAGGAGGCAGGGTCTAATGTTACCTGACCACTCTGATTAGATCGGTGGATTGATTTCCATTCAATTATTATTTTAAAAATATATTTAAAAAAACAATGAGAACATGTAACACATTGCAATGCATTGTGAAAATTAAAGGAGAAAGCACAAATATCTGCTGATCTATGTAACAGTTAAAGTGAAATGTCCAGGAAAATGAATCCTGCTATTGTTTTATTATTATTATACATGCTTGTTAACATGCAAATTCTTCGACCCAGCGACATCCCTGCTAGTCTGACGTCTTTTCTCTGCAACCAAATCATATATCAGGGGCTTGTCGAGCAGATGGCACAGACAGCCCTTGTCATATTCATGCTGCAAATGCCCTGGGACAAAAAGACTGAGTGGTCCTTCAGCGCTGATGGTTAACAAGGAGGCGAGCAGCCGCCAGAGAAACTGGAACATCTGGTAAGAGGAGAACAGGTAGAGGAGCTGGCAGGGATGCTGTTGTTGAATATCTGACACCTCAAGGGGACGATGGACAGAGACGGAATACGAAGGACGGAGATACTTCGGTCACATGTCAACCGGTCAAGTTCGATTCTCAGTGTCAGGTGTTGCAGGGTACATGGTGTGTGTGCATGTGTGTCATTGCTCCACAAACTAATATCACTGGATAACAATGTATTAAAATAAACTTAGACACTTTAGGAAACAATAACCTCCTATTTTGTGCTTTTTCCACATGTGCATTTTAGTACATGACCTTCTATTTTTAAATCTGATGAAAGAAAAAATTCTTAATTAGTAGTAATTTATGAATCCTTAATGAGTGGAAGAGGCTGGGTGCACGGACATGGCATCTGAGGTAGAACAACAGGAAAGCAAGAGTCTGTCGAGTGGAGGATGAGTGCAGGGGATTTACTGTAACATCCACCATGTGGTTGCTCAAAAAACTAGGAATCCTCAGACAAGCCCTGCACCAGGATCATAAGAGAAACATCACAGACTGCAGCCCATGACTCTGGATCAGGAGGAGAGTCCGCAACTGCGCCCCACAATGTCATGGGCACACCGAAACACCTGATGACAGTAGGATACACAATTGATGAAGTCCCTAACATCTGCAGGTGATCGCTGAGACCTACTGATGGTTGGCAACTCCACATCAAACTAGTCTGAAGACCTTCGATCATACATGGGGTATTCATCATCTTGTCCTATGTTGATGTTAAGAGGCTCATATTAATAAGTGTGTCAAATTTGGTAATTCATTTAAATGTGGTTCCATGAGGGGACTGTTGGTGGAGGTATATGCTTTCACACTAATGAAGGAGGGCGGAGCTGTGACCATACCTACGATCATGTGGTTGCACACGTCACAGAACGTCGGCTTCTTGAAGATGTGCTCCATGAAGCAGTGTCCCGCAGAGTCCACCTGCAGCGGGTTGCGTGACTGGGAGCGCGACGTAGGAGGAGGAGCGCAGGGGATGGCCGGAGGCACCGGCGGGATGGGGTGATTGGTGTTGTGCGGCGGGGCCATCCCAATGTTGCAGAGGTGGCCCGTGCTGCTGCTCACGTCGGCGAGCAGCTCTGTCTTGTTGTCGTTGCTGGTGCGGAAGAAGTTGTCTGCGCTCTTGCTGCGGATGCTCTTGGTCTTGAAGGACAGGGATCGTTTGAGTCTCTGCAGCTGAACAGAGAGAGAAAAGAGCTGAAGGAAACTGGAGCGACGGAGAGAAAAGGACATGTGGCAGTAATGAGCGGAGAGAATGACAGAGGAGTCCAAAGTGGGACGTAAAGGAAATCAATATTTGTAATAAACTACATAAATTACTTCCCAACAAAGTCTCTAAAATGTCTCAGTGTTGCTCAGTGGAAAGCCTCTAAGATTTCCTACCTGAACTTTAAAGGTCCAGTGTGTAAGATTTAGGTGACAGGGAACTATTGGCAGAAATTTAATTCAGAATAATTCTCATGATGTATTCGCTAGTTCGTTTCATCTAAATTGTATGAATTGTACTTTTCTTGTCCCCAGAAAAGGCCCTTTATATTTAAATACTTTATATTTACATGGAGGGGGTCCTCTCTACGGAGGCCGCCATGTTTTTTACATTAGTCCAGTCTGGACAAACTAAACACCTTTTGAGTTTTTATGACAATTAAAGGCTACCACAGTTTTCATGTTTGGAAGGAGAGGGTGAGGTGAGGGGTGTTCAGCTGCAACATGAAATTTCAACACTAGATATCACAAAATTCTACACACTGTACCTTTAAGGTTGCAGGTTGGCTCGATGCATTATATCAGTACTATTTCTCACACGCTGTGCCGTCTCTTCTGGCTTCAGCCTCCATCAATCTCATTAGCTTCCTCTTTTACAGTAATGCTATTCATAACGCTCCACACTGACAACTCCTCATTTAACCTCTCAGTGTGTACTTCCTCCCCAGTGAAACCCACTTAATTCTGGGCTCACGCGCGTCATAAAGAATCTCTGAGCTATTGTAATGTGATTTTATGGCTGGTGGGTGTGTGGCTGCCGATCTCTGACTGAACTGGAGAACAGTTTATTGATGAGGTATAATGGGTATAGGCACGGACTTCTAATGATCCTGCACATAGCACAGGCCTGGATGTACTACAGGTAAACATTTGTTTTGCTGCTGGATGCTCGAGATCCTGTCAGCTTGTTTGCCGTTGATATTTTGGCAAACGTGCAAATTGTTTTTAGTGCTTTTCATTGCAGCTTCGGCATGGTGAAGATCAATCCCTTCTGTGGGTCAGTCTGGAAACAATCAATTTAGACCCTTTCTAAACCATCACCACCCACACACACACACAAAGACATGAATATAACACGCATACACACATTTTCCTGCAACCTGTTGTTTTTCACTCACATTGCTTCTTCTAGCCACCTTAAAAAGAAACTGCAGTAAAAAAGCATGATAAAAATGATGGTTCCATCTTTATATATATATATATATATATATACTGTATACATATTTTGCAATTATCAGCAACTGCTGTGGTGGTAAAGGATACTACTACACTTCTTTTCTGTAGTTTCATATGTATAAAATTACAAAAAAACAAGTCAACAGATAAATAATTGAAATAAATAAATGCAACATTAAAAAGTAAGAGATAAAATGAAATAAATACACTCTCAAAGATATCGCAAAATGAGGAAAGGTGAAGTATTGTGTGCATGCATAGAGGAGCTCATGCTGTGTTTGATGGCACCAAATCCATTAGAGGTATGTTAGCTCATAAAGCTGGAGGGTTAATGAAGGTTGGGAAAGATAAGGCAAAAAAAAAGGCCAGTTATTGCATAAGATATTTATTACATAAGATCATTGTAAATGAATAAACTTAGTAAAGAACATGGGTGACGATGGATTTAACCTTGTGCGGCATCCGTGTAACTTAAGTGATCTGTTAAAAGCAGTGACTGTTACAAGTGAAACAGCTTTTACCCTCATGTACATGCAGCTACAGTAAGTTACGATGGACTAAAACCAGCAGGACGCTACAGTTTGCACAAGAGTATACAGGCTCACCTTGCGCTTCTGGTGTTCAGGCCTCACAGTATTCTTTGAGGAGGAATAAAAACACAGACACACACAGCTTTACTCGTTGGTAGTAAACTAATCCAGTCTCCTCACTCAGGAGCTCACTCGTCCTGAATGTGAGATTGATTGAACACTTTATTCTATATTGGAAGTGAGTGTGGCCGTTTGGCAGAAGCTTTTAAAACGATGTGGAAAAGTCAGCCAGGAGAAAGTACCCAGTGACGACACATGCCAAAGTAAGAGCTCACATGCTGGAGCCTAAAAACAAAATACACAATGCATCAGTGGAGATCAACTCTGTCGTCCCCACTGCAGCTGAGAAACCCGATTCTCACAAACAACCTTTACCTCCGCTGTCGAGCTTATGTTTTCATCTGTTTGTTTGTCAGTTAGCAGGATTAAATAAATACTACTGGATAAAATGTGGGTGTGGATGCGGTCGAATTTATTTTCACATTCTTTAACATTCTCAAATAGAGAGAAACATTTTCTCTGATTTATAAGAGCAAAATTCATGCATATTGATGAAAAAAGACAGGCGTGTTTAGGCGACTGAGTGTGTACAATTTGGTGCAGATATAAATAAAAATTGGGATCTAGTGAATTTAAATTTAGGGGGACTGTTGGGCCTGAGTGTCATTGTAGATTTTGAGATAAGAGAAGATAACTAACAAACAATCATAACCTCCTTTGCTGAGGTAAATATGTAAAAAAAAGAGAAAGCATGGGTCTAATCTATGACAGCAGAGGAGAGTTACTGTAGCATCACTACCACGATGACTGTAGTCTAATATCCACCTGCTAATTGTAGTAGTCTGGGCAACATGTGACCCACATAGATGGCAAAACGCCTGAGGCAGCTGTGGATCTCTATCACACAGCCTACTTTTCTACATCGGCCACAAGTAGAAAGTGTATAAACCCTATTTGCCGCTTGTGAATTAATATGTGCATGATAATAATAACGCAATATTTCTTCCTTTACCACTACAGCACATGGTGGATTTTGTTTATAACTTTAACAAGAACATTACCGGCTTTTACATCCTCATAAATCCTTCACTGATTATTCTAATTATCACAATTCTGTAATATGTGCACATAAGTGTGAGTTTAAACAATCTTATGTTAATCTAAGGTTGTTTCCTTGTATGGTTTAATATCAGTGTGTTACTCTAATAGTTATTTTACACACTGAGGGTGATGGGTTGAAGTAAAATGAGTCTCTTAAAGGCACTTGTTGTTTTCTGTCCTATTTCCAGAGCTGTTTATATTATTCAAGTTCATCCCTGTAGTATGATATCCTCTTAAAATACAATTATTATAAGTAGGATCGAGGTTTTAAAGCTGTTTGAAAAAAGGGGAGCTTACACAGTTTTTAGATTCTTCCCTAAATTAGACTTTTATTGAAGCTTTGGATCAGGATACAAGGAGAATATGTGCAAAATGTTGAGTTGAAACTATCCTAAGTTAATCTACAGGTTGTTTTCTTATATCATTTGATATCATTGTGTCACTGGCTGCACACTAAGGGTGGTGTATTGCAGTAAAATGAATCTCTTTAAGGTACTTCTTTTCTTTCCTGGTTATATTATTGAAGTCCACCCCTGTAGTATAGTCAATGATATCCTCCTTAAATACAATATTTATGAGCAGGATCCAGTTTTTGAAAAGGACTGAAAGTTCAAAACATCTCTTGTTAAGATGTATTTGTCATGTTGATAAGTGTTTGCTCTGACGCACACACAAGAGTTAGACTGGTGCACAGCCAGCTCAGACTATGAGTTTAGATTTGTGTTCATAACACCAGGACCATCCTACC
The DNA here is from genome assembly GCF_024713975.1 of Paralichthys olivaceus. Taxonomy (NCBI): domain Eukaryota; kingdom Metazoa; phylum Chordata; class Actinopteri; order Pleuronectiformes; family Paralichthyidae; genus Paralichthys; species Paralichthys olivaceus. Next base: position 13,024,213 of record NC_091104.1, on the reverse strand, counting down.
TTGGTTTCCTGCTGACTGGGGTTCGCACTCTTGGGGGATTTTGGCGTCTTATCCTGCTCCTGTTCGTCCTCTTTGTCCCCACTTTCATCCTGAGCCATGTTGGCCGGCGGGATCATCTCTCCCCCTCTCCCTCTCTCTCTCTCTCTCTTTCTAACAAAAATAAACTGTTGTCCTGCAGAGTTTGTTTTGTCCCACCAGCTGTTTACATCGTTTCCATTCCTCTGTAGTCACCGTGACCCGAGTGTGAGAGGAGGAGGACCGGACATCCAGACCCGCTGCTGCTGCTGCTGGTAGATCCGACTCTCACAGAGGAAAATGTGAGAAGGAAACAATCGCTTCCACCAAGTCAGAAGTTAAATCTGTGTCCACTCCAGCTGGAGAGTGTCCCGTCCGGCTACGAGAGGCTTCTGCGTGGATCGTGCCGTCGTGCGTAATCCCGCCTGGACATCTCCAAATCCACGCTGCGCTCCGTGAGCCTCGCACCTCTCCGGGAGAAGCACACTGAGGGGCGGAGAGCTGAGAGACACCGAGAGAGGGAAGGGAGGGAAGGATGGGGAAGGGAGGAGAAATGTGACACTGACACTGTGTCCTGCCAAAATCCCACATAGAAACATATCTCATGTGGTCAAACTGAATCACCACTTCTTGTAAATAAGAGAAAAAGACCACATGGTGTTAGGTGTTTGTCTCCAGAGCAAATCTCTCCAAAGGATTTTCTGGAGCCAGGACTTGTTCTTAGAATTGTAATTACTTATCCCGATTAACACTGACTGAAGTGAAAGTGAAAGTGCATCACCTCACAGTCTATACTCATGTACAATTTGAAGATGTAATAACTTTAATGTACGAGTAGACAGAAGATACACAAACTAATTTCATTCTGACTTGTTTAAAGCAGTAGTTCCCAAACTAGGGGTCGGGTCCCTGGAGGGGTCGCAAGACACAAAAAAGGGTCATGGTGATTTCCAGATACAATTTAAAAGCAATTTATATTAATGTCATACTTCAGCCATAATTGTTTCAAAAGCTATCAAGCAGTACATTTCAAATTATACCACGTAAATAATCATCAGCCTTCTGATTTTCTTTGTCTCCTTGTGATCATGACAGATCAGTGATGGCATCAATTCAGCAGGTTAATATACAGCATCACAGGAAACAATGCAACATGTGCCACAAGTGAGTTTTGTCAACTATCTTAAATAAATTGGGATAAAATGTTGCTGCCTTCGTTATTTTGGGTATTGGGCTGAGAAGTGTTGGAACCTCAGATTTAAAAATGACATTCAAAGATGTGTATAAATGGACTTTGTTAACTGTGAACATAGCAGCTAGCTAGCTGTTTCCACCTGTTTCCAGTCTTTGTACCAAGCTAAACAAACCAGTGTTGTTCGCTTAACCGGCGTGTTAGCTTAGCTCAGTGTTATCTCTTTGTTTAGCTCAAAAAACACATTTATGTCATATCCATGTTACAGTATTTACCATTTTTTAAATCAAATGATATGCTGGCTGTATTTTCAGGTGGAGAAACAGCTAATGTCTGATTAGTGATCATATTCAGTGGATTAATATAAAGTAGGGTGTATCTAAAAAAAAACAACCATTTCAGCCAAGAAACAAACACTTTTGTATATATTTTCACGTTGATATGCCATTTTATTGGAAATAAAGAATATTTTGACACATTTTGCAGTGATGTGAGGCATCTCGCCCGCCCCTGATGGGTAAGGTGTGATGCCCGCTGTAGCGATACATCATGCTGCGTCCCTCCAGGCTCTCCTGTGATGTGATGTCCTTGAAGCGATACTGTGGGACGAAGGAGGCAGGCACCAGACTGCAGTCTCCTCACCCTGACAGGGATCCAGACTCCCACACAGTCCAGTCTGCATAACCAGCTCTCCTTCAGATCAGCAGGGAATTCCTCCCTAAGAAGGGATGTACATCCTCTGAAATGAGACAAATGTGTCAAAAAGGGGGTTTAAAACAACAAGAAACATCAAAAATACAACAATAATACTATTTTGACAGGCCAGCAAACAGTTTGTCAGACTGTGGGTGTGTTATTCTGATTCTCCTCTGCCTCTTGTGAAAAACAAGTTCTATACAAATTATTTTAATGCTTTACAGGCATTCAGGGAGTGAAGATCCATGTAGTGTTAAAGAGCCACACATCAGAGACGGCACTGCAGGATGGAGGAAGTGCAGTGATATATGTGTGGTGATAAAAGTCTGGGCAATTACATGCATGTATATCTGCTGTAAATCACTGATGGAGCCGAGGTTACAGGCTGTTCAGGCTGTAATGGTGAGATTAGAAGGTGTGAAAATGGAGTCATTTGTCCACAGGTGGTCTGGATCTGACAAGGAAGAGAAAACTATGCATTGAAATTCATTTTAGAGAGATCATCTCAACTTCAGGCCTTGATCCCTGGCTCCTCCAGTCTCCATGCTCAATAGAATGTGGATACCCGACCCAAGTCTGGACCCGATGGCCCAGGCCAGGTTTGGGAAAACATTTTGAAATGACCTTAGGTTTCTCACAGGATGTTTTTCAAATGGTCTCAGTGGTGTTAACATAAAACTGTAGCAAACTGGTGACACAATGACCCAGCAACAGAGAGAGCACACAAGACAATCCCCCAAATTAGTCAGAGTCAGACAATCACAGCATGAGTCAGTGAATCATCCGTGTGTGTGTGTGTGTGTGCGTGTGTGCATGTGTGCATGTGTGTGTGTGTGTGTTGTGTGCGTGTGTGTGGTTACTGTTAATCACGTCGACAGGAAAAGCCAAATCTACCAGTTGTTCGAAGAAGCAAGAGAGCAGAGTGTGAAAGTGAGACTGAGAGAGAACAGTATAATTTTGTCTCTCTCATCTGCTGGGCCATCGCAGTAGGGCATGAAAAGAAAAGAGAGGAAGATGAAGTGATGGAGGAGAAGGAGAGGATAGAGCAGAGGATGGAGGAGTGATAGGGGTTGATTATTCCAAATGGAAGGTTTCAGCAACGTGAAGATCTGAGTTGTGTGGTGGTTGATTTTAAAGACTTATTTGGTCCGAGCTTCTCTTTCAGGAAAATACTTTGATCTTTGATAACAATGAACACAATATATTAACCAGAGTGACCTTTTTCATCTCTTTTTACTCATTTGGAAGTTTTGTGGTCACATCGCCAGCTGCCGGAGTTTTATTTGAAAATAATTCACAATACGGAAGCATATGTTTCCTTATTTAAAACTTGTTTTTATACTAATGTGAGATGCTGAAGTTAACAATATTATAAGTAATGCAGAAATGTCACTTCATGAAATCGTAATGTCTATTTTCCTAAAATAAACCTTTAAATGATCCCAGCCAGATTTACACGTGTGTGACAGATGTGTTGATAAGAGTTTGTATTTTGAGAAGGGCTGAGTGTGTGTGTGTGTTTGTGTGTGTTTGTCAGAGTAACTTCCTGTTTCACTTGGTGCTTTCTACCACAGAGTTGTAAATGGATGTCATACAGTTTGAGTGCCTCGCTGCATATTAAATGATTTCACACATAAATGTGTTGCATTGGTTAAAAGAAAAAAAACTGTCACTGCAGCTAATTTCTACCTTTGGAGGATCAGAGGAATCTCCAGATGTCTGAACTGCTGCTGACTGAACTCAACAAACCCACAGAATCAGAATACTCCAACTAACTGAGAATATGTATTTGCATTCAATGTAAACCTTTGTTTTTGAGTAAATTTCATTTGTCTGTCAATTGATCTCAGTTGTTTGCTCATTCTAATGCATTATTTTATCTATACAGGCACTAATCTGGGCTGTTTATATTTATTTATTTCCTTTCCATCATTTTATTTGATTTATTGTCTTTCTTATTGTACAAGCACTTTGTAACCTTCTCCTGAAGAGTGCTATATAAATACATATTATTGGCATCACTCGAATCACATCGCTGACCTGCATGATCAAAAGCTAAAGAAACAAAACAATAAAGACAAAAAGTGATGGTAAAGATATTTTGTATTATCAATCAAATGTGGAATCTGGGTTAAAAAATTAAATATCAATGGCAGACAGGATTTTACATAATGGAGCCAGTTGCAAAAAATTTAAATAATAGTTCTTAACTTCAAAAATGCACCCCATGTTTTAATTTTACAGTTGTAGCGCAAAACCTGCCTTAATTCATAGCACCATATCTGAACATCACCTGTGCCAAATATCATGCTAATAAAATGAACCAGAGCAAAGTGAGAGGTTTTATTTGAGATATGGTCAGACGATTCCAAATCGGCACAATTTGGCACCATCTGTACTAGTGAAGGTTTCTCACATCAATTAATTTCACTTATATGTCACACTACAAGTATTTATTCCATCTAAATGCAGCAAGAAACCACTGTAAAAGTTTTTTCAATAGCTCCATACATAGTGCTGTATCATGACATTGTTAACTATCAAACCTGGCAAAATATTTAAGGAAATTCACCAAAACTTAAAGAAATACATAAGTCGCAAGAAGAACTAGTCATGGTTGTATGTGAGTTATATTTGTTGTTAAATCAAGATGATTTCTCTGAATGTCATCAACACTTCTGTAACAGCTTCTACTAAACTCCACATGGTTGAGCTGTGATTTGTTCATGTCTTTGTGCTGAGCTGTCACGAGACCAAGCAGCTGTTTACACTGTGGGTAAGAAAAGATCATGTTTTCTTGTAAACAGCACATAGTTGATCCGTTGATGCCGTTTCCGCTCATTGTGTCTCAAGTCCCGGGAGGTTACGAAATCTGGTCTCCAACGTTGTCACACTCTCATGTGCCAAACAAACTCCACATTATGCCTCTTTTCTGGAGAGTTAGCAGCTCTCGGAAAATCAACATGTCACCCTGCTATTTCTGGGAGTGTAGTTTCCTGCTCGCATCCGTTTCTAGTGCCAACAAGACGTGACCCGTGTTGAATCCTGTCATCGGTGTTATCACATTCAGGGCAGAAGTGAAGGGCTGACAGAACGAACGTATTGCAGCAGCTATAAATAACGAGGTGTCTATTTTTTATTGTTATTGCTCTCCTCAAGATTGATTACAACACTGACTTTTAATAGCCCAGTGGAAAATTGATTGGAGGGGTGACTTTCTAGTTGGAGATGCAAGATTATTGTCATTGTTGTTATCAGTGGACCCTTTGGCATGAAGACTTTTTAATTTAACACTGCAGCGGTTCTGTCGTTCATATGGATCACAAGGCACCGCAGAGTATTTCTGAGGAACACAACTAATAAGATCATCACATCAAAAAACAAATATGTGGAGCATAAAAACAAAGACTCTTATTTGATGAATATTCGCTGCCAATGAGTGGAGGTGTGAAGACGGTCAAATGATGCAAAATGGTTGAAATGTCCCTTTAAATACCTGTCATCTAAAAGTGTACATCATCAATTTATTCTGCGTGTTCTCGGCTTAAAGCTAAAGTGAAGATGTTAGCAATAACCAATGACCCAGCCTGACATTATACAAAACACACAAACACACACACTTACAAACACACACACTTCCCCAGCATGTGATACAGTAATTGGCAAATGGATCCCCGAGAACCGAGGCTAATTAGCCCATATTATTTTAAGCCAACCCAGGAATAGTCTCTGCAGGGTACACGGCAAAGTAATGAGAGATGGGAGTATTATATACAGTATATGTGTGTGTGTATGTGTGATCTGACGTTAGAGAAATGTAATTTAGATATGCTTAAAGAATTGACATTGACAAGTATAGTTTAAAAACGAAATAATTGAATCATGGAGCGTCCTGTGGCCTTGGGGAAAGACGCATAACACAACAGGCTCAGTTTAATGCCTGAAAGGAACTTGTCCTTGTGCCGTCAACTCATCATTTAAGCGTCCAATATGTTTTTTTTTTTTCTGGAGACTGACTGACTGACTTTTTTCTCCCAAATTGAAAACATTAATTTCATCCTTTTACACTGATGTTACATTCGTGCAAAAACCACAGCCTGATCAAACTCTTTGTTCACATTACCACAGAGATGGTTCGGTATTTTGTGACTTTCTTACCAAGAGTTAGACGACAACATTATCTCCTTTCTGTATTTTTAACCCTCTTAAAACTGATGTCCCACAGACAGTGGAAGTTTGTTGTTAATGTGACAGGATCAACATGATCCACAACCAGTTAGTTTAGATCAGCATGAATTCTGGACCAGCTGGAAAGTCACTGCCAAGAAATACTGTCACACATGAACACGCAGATACGCCTGAAATTGACATTTTGACATTTTTTATTTTGGTTCAGATTAAAAAAAGATATTGAACTTTATTATCTTCTGACATATTATCTGTTGTGTCAACATCATGGTCATGTCTGTTTCTTTATGTCAGAAGATAGCATAGCACAGTGGAGGAGAGCAACCACTTCTAAATCTCACAAATTAATCAATAATGCCCCATTCAGTGAATCAGATGTAAAAGTCACACACTGTGGCTTCGCGGGGGGGGGGGGGGGTTACGTGATGTTATTTCTTGGCAGAACAAGAGAAAAACAGTTCATGATGATGGAAAGACTCTCACAGGAGCGATATTGATCTTCTCATATATATATATATATATATATCTGGATTGTCGATATATTTCTAAAAATAAAGTTTTTCCTTCAAACACAAACCAGATGTGCGTCAGTGCATGTGTGTCTCTGTGAGCAGGTTGATATGAAGGTTTATATTTAGGTTAAAACAAACACATATTTTGTCTCCAATGATCTTCTGCACTTCTCTGGATTTCACACTTTAAAGGTGTAAATGATGAAGAGATGATGAACACTCTCAGTCTGAGGGAATGGACACTGATGTGTGACGTGAGGAAGCTGCTGTTCAGACTGGAGGATCCATCTTTCATCGCTTTGTTTGATCCAGTGACGCACGACTGACCCCCTGCGACCACGTAACTGGTCTCCAGCTGGTTGTTAGTCCTGGTCTGTGCCAATCAGAGCTAATGAGACAGCAGAGACTAAAAACAGCACAGAACAGCAGCTGATCCTCTGCCTCACTGAGAGCATCACCTCTCACTGAGAGGAAGAGGAAGAGCGACGCAGACTGACCCACTGTTACAGTGGTTTCACTTTTATTGGCTCTACTTTTCAACATGGATATGAGAAGATAAAACTTTATTATCCATACATCGGGAAGAAACAGGTGGATCCTCTTGGGGCCAACCTATCCAAGGAATCAGTGCGCTTCGGTGACTTCAACTCAATTGAACAGCTAATGATACACATGTTAAAAAACCAAGGGGCATGAAAATCTTCTTATTGTGTGTAACTGCAGCTCTGTTGCTTGGCGGCGGCAGGAAGATTGGGACAAGCTGGACATACAGATCGCAGTAACTGTCCGTATGCCAGACTGTCTCATTTCCATCTTCACAGTCTAGGTTGTAGACCGCATCCTCTGAAGGAGACAGTTGGGGACGACCCTCAGAGAATTAACTCTGATTTAATATCAGTCCACCATTAATCAGTACTTGACAGTCTTGGATAAACATGATATAATGATTACATTAAAAGACTCAAATGTTAGTGATGTCCCTCAAAGATATTTTGTGGCTGTACATGAAGAATAGAAGAACTAAAGTCATTCTGTCTCCTGTAACTGTCTCGTGTTGTCTCTTCTAACAGAGTTCAATCACTTCATTAAACATGTACTTCTTGAAGAATTCCCTGTTTTTTTATTCACACACTTGGCCTGAAGTGAAATGATTTATTTATGCCATGGGTCGGTTCTGCCAAGAAATCTGATTTATTAAAGATGGCTTCCAACCGTGCTGTTAATCCCCAAAAAGCATTGGCTAGCTGGGCCTTATTGGTTGCCATGCCAGTTCCTGTAGTAACAAGGGAGTTAGCTATCAGCCTCTTTGTTTCCCTCTGTCTTTGATTTGTATGTATTTACTCAGCTCCGAGGATACTCTTTGTACACTTGATGATGTTTCCTCACTATATCTACCAACACTGCAGCGCTGCCAGTCAGATGCAATAGGACTGCAATACCCATGATCAGTCTTTAAAGCGAAATGTGCAAATGATGACGACACACTCGACGATGTTTCCACACATTCCATTTCTCTTTCATCTGTTATAATCATGCATTGGGCACGAGTTGCTTCATCTCAGCTTGTAGCTATTTGAGAACTACACTCAGATTTATCGATAAAGCTGGACTGTGAGGAGCTGAAGATTAATATACCAGGTGGCTAACTACAAAATAATTTGAAATGTCACTTTAACTGAATTATGACATTTAGGGCTGGAGCACAAACCAGGCAGTGTTTGAATTACACAGGGGGAAACAGAGAGTGTGTCTCTCTCTCACTGGCTGTCCCATCACTTCCCAGACAGCATTCGGATGTGGGCCAGTTTAGGCAATTGTAAAATAGCAAATGTTGCCCAAATATCCCACACCAAATGTACTGTAGGCCTTTTTCTGTAGAACACGCAGTGCTCTAGGCAAAGTGTAATCTGGATGTGAAAGTGGCCCATGTGGTAAATGGTGAATATGGTCCAAATAGCACAAAACAAACCGGAGCCACCTTTGGCACCTTTGGTTGGCATGCAGTATTGCTGTGGCTTACTTGTGTCTAGCAAACACTAAAACTAGACAAACTAAAAAAATTACTTATTTAGTGTAGTTCATATTAAGGCCATTTCATGTTTTAATATTTTCTTAACATATGAACAGCTCACATTTAATCAGATTTCCTTTTGTCTTGACCAACATTGAAATCCATCATGTAAACCCTAGTGTATCATCAATGTATGTACAGTGCTCAGAGCAAATTCTGGCTTCTGTGTTTTTGTTTTGTTTTTTCCTTCATCGACTGAATTATTTATAAATGACTGCCACACGGGATGTAATTACTGTGGGACCATCTGGGACTCACAAACCAGATCTTATCAATTTCTTATCAAAACGTGACGTGTGAGCTGAGGGGGGGAAAGAGAAGAATAGGATAACCATCGTTCCCCACTCCACCTCCACCTGTACTGCACATCCATCCTTTTAAACAGCCTCATACCTGGTTTCTTATTGCTTTCTTTCTCTATTACCTTTTTTTGAATTAACCTATAATAAATAAAGCTGATTCTTTTTGATATTTCTCTTCTGAGGTAGCTGATGAATGCCTCTGTCAGATATGAGGAGCTGGCGGGCTAAAACAAGGCCGTGATGACGACTTGCTCCATTTAATGTTGTAAAATGATGAATTTGAACAAACCACAGACATGAGGGTGCTGCTCTGTCCTGATACCGATCCCATCAGCCTCATCTGCCTCCTCATTACGCATATTCCCCTCCTCCTTTTTCCCATGTACCACTTTTCTCCTACATGTAGCCTACGTTACTTTAAATACAATCAAAAGTATTTTCCAAAATGTCCAACGATAGACATTGTTAGGGTTGAACAAGACTGAAGAGTTTATTTTGTGTCTGATGCTGTAGCTGTTTGATTGAAACATTCAAACCCAACACTGAAACTGCAGCAACAGGTTTAGCTCCTTGTTACAGAGCGACGTCACCGCACTGACTACGTTTTAATTTGCATCACAAAGCAAGAGGGCAAGCACACAAACAAAATAGAAACACTACAAAGACCTAAAAATAGAAACAACAGACGGACTTCAATGGCCTCGCAGCCGCTCATCAGGAGCGGCTCCTGTTGTGACTCATAAGTGTTAGCTTTGTGTCTTGATGACGCGGGCGGATGCGTGGGTGACACTAGAGGGAGGGTGGGTGGATGGATGGGTGGGAGTTAGCCGCAGATGCAACGCTTGTGTTCTCAAAGACCTTTGTCATCAACTGCCGGTCGTTGCTACGATACGACATGCGAGATGACACTGGAAGTGAACACGCAGAAGCTGTTACACATTTCACACATTCCGGGAAACCTATGTTTTATTTCACAACACAACTGAAATGTCTCACCCACATCGAGTTGGTCTGAGGTCAAACTAAGGTTGTGATCACTTGACATATTCCATATCTGCAAAGGCCAAATGAATGTCTAGTTCTTATAGAAATATCGAAGAAAAAAGGAAATGGCCTGATCACATAAATTATTCATTTGTCATAAAACACTGTCCTCAATAGTAGACATTTAATCCAATGTATGTGCTGTGCATGAAGCATCTGAACTTATTCATGTTGTATATTCAAAAATGTCTGTACCTATAAAATGTCATTGTCAAAAAAATGTTGATGGGTGTGATCTTTCACAATAGCCGATGACTACAAGACTGCTTGATATACAATATGTCTACTCACATATTCTAGCATTACTGACAATAACTCCTCAATGCATGTGTCATTGCTGCTCCCTTCATCTCTAACAGACATTTTCTTATGTATAAATACTTGTTATAAACTTTTTTTTCTAATCAATGTTGTAAATACTGTTGTTATTTATTCGATTTTTGATTTGATTTGATTTGTTCAGTTGATACTAATCAATTTCACCAATATTGTCTCGATGCTTGATGCCGACTTTGCTTACATTTCATTTCAGGTCTGAGTCAGAACCAAAATGAGCACTTTCACTAAATGATGACGACGCAGCCATGAAACTTAGTCACGTACTTTTGTTTTGAATCAGGAATGATCATTTTGAGATATGAATAATGAATGAAATCATTACCTGTCCCTCCCCGAAGGCTGCAACTGTGCCGGTAAATAAAACCTAATGCAACATGTTTTCTGCAACACCTGCTCGATGAGAGCGATCATATCCGTCTTCTCTTGATTTTGCTTCAGCTCATCAGCCTCTCCCCGCTGCGGCAGTACTTGAATTAATCAAAACCAGAAACCCTGACAATGTTTCTGACCATGAGTCAAGCTCCATCCATCCATCCAGTTGGCCCAAGACGATTCTCGCTCCACGACAAGAAACCGAAATTCTTTTAATCATGTTTTTCATGTAACAAATGGGCTTGAAACCCGACATGGGAAAACATCTGGGACATTAGGGGGAAGTTTCTGTTTCCGAAGACAAGCCTCCATATGAAGAGCTCTCAGCCACGTAAAGAGACAGTGATGAAAGGCTCTGAGGTTCAGGGAGATGGAGGAGTCACACCAACCGGTCAGGATGACAGATCACCTACTTCTTGGCGTGTTTGCTGCTTCGCTGACACTTATCACACTGAGGGAGTCTGACTGGGGCTTGGTGCCCAACATGGGGGGATTGGAGTCGGCTAAACGACGTAGGCATTGCTCAAGTGACACATCCAGATAGTCATAGTCTTAAACCAACATGTCCCCAGTCTAGTCCAAGTCCTAAACTAGTCACGTCACCAAACGTGATCTAATTTAATAGAATGTGTAATAGTGGAACTGGAGTACAGTAATTTTAAAATGCTGTAAATGAATGTCTGTTACATTTTAAGCTAAGTTATTGAACGTAGCGGAGCATAATAATGGCTCCTGTTCCTCAGTGGTCCGAGGGGGTGAAAGTCAGGGGCTAAAAAATTATGAAAATTCACAAACTGGCTCGAGACACAACAACATCTATAACTGCTGGATGTCTAGGAGAGCCACTCAAGTTCGACTTAAAATGTGATGTTAGCGGCCCCTGGTGGCCAAACATATCTGTTCTTATAGGTTCAGCATTTCACCAACACCATCATTACATTTAGATTTATAAAATCTTTAAACACTTTGACTTAATGACCAAATAACTTAAAAAACAGTGACATTCTCTTAAGTCTCAGCTGCTAACACCGTGAATACAGTAAACATTAAAAATCAGCATTTTACTGTTGGCATTCTCAGCATGCTAATGTTAGCATTTGATACTAAATTGCAAATGTTGCTTAAAATTTGTAACACTATTGTTTTTGTATATAGATCACCACAAAGGCACTTTCAATTTGATGCCTTTAGTAAGTTAAAGTTTTTGGGATTCTGTCATCACATCACTCCAGTCTGAATGCATACAACCTGATTTTAATTTAATGTTACTTATTTTACTGAGACACAGAATTTTATTTCGCAGTCAACAGCCCGGTTCTGAGAAACCTGTTAACTGCTGCATGGAACGTCCAGCAACTGTTGATTGAAACGTGTATTAACCTGCTTTGAGATTCTTTTTTTAGTCTCATAGTAATGAAAACGTGTCAATGTCACTTTGAACTAAGTAACTGTATTTATAGTTTTAACAGAGCCTCATTTGACACTGAGCCCTATTAACTGAGCTCTCCACAGACGTCTCCCTGTATCTAAAATAGGCAGGAAGTCCATCACGGGGGTGAAGAGGGACAAAGTAGGCCAAGGACTCTCACAGAAAATAGACAGTGACTCACTGAGGGGCCACGTCGTCTTGGGAAAGAAAAGGAAATGACAGAGTTTTAACAGTAATGTAGAAATTAGGATTGTGATGTGAGGAGGCCTGTTATTCCAGGCACATAATGGCTGGATGCTGGATGTTAGCTATAGTTGCAGCACGTGGCTGAGCAGTTACTCCAGTACTGTAAGTACAATGTTGAGCTGTCAATCAATGATCTGTATATTCTCCTTTTATTGCACTTTAATCTTAATTTCCCTTAAACAAATCCCTGTTATTAGTTACTTTAATGATATTAGATGTAGAGAATGTGATCATGTAGAAAGGTAATAAAGTAATAAAACGAGATAAAAGTAATCACATTATAGATAAACTGTGTTACAAGAAGGATTCAAAACTGTACGGATCTAGAGAACAAATGATTATCAATAACATGTCACGTAAACGAACTTGATATTTTATTATTTGATTAGTGATTTACTAGTGATTGCTGAAGCATGTGTTGAACTATATTAAGAGAATTTAATCTCCTCCGGATCATACAATTTTTTTATGCTAAATATTCTGAAAAACAACAAGTTACTGTAGTTGTTTGATGAATGTAGTAAAGTAAAAAGTACAATATATGTATCTGAAACTGCAATATTAAGTGGCATGAAATTGAAATATTAAATAAACACAAATCTTAATATGACAGTGTATTCCATGTGTGTGATAGATGTTGTAGTTGAGAGGAATTAAAGGTGCTCAGTATTTCTTATGGCAAAATTAAATAGTTTAAACAAAGCCCAAGGTTTGTTTGCCTGCACTGCCCCACACTGGATATAAGTCTTACTGCATGCTGATCAGGAAAGCAACAGTCATAGTTTCAAAACCTCAGCTGATCTTTATTTACAAGTCCATACATGATAATAAAAAAATGAACATACAGGTGGTGGGCTCAACCCTACAGAGGTAAGATGGTGACAAATGCTCAAAGCAGCACACAGAAACAGTCAAATTCTCTTTAACTCAATTTTCCCTTCAGTTTTCTTTCTGAAATACTGAACAGGTAGTGTTTGTTGGGCAACTCTCACTTTGATGAGGAAATGAACTATTGAGAAAGTTGTTGAGGGTCGATTCCAGCAAGTCAAACCTTCACGGCATACAATGACACACAGATGGGCACCTTCTTGTTCAATGCAAACACATACATAAGTAATAGCTTTTCACACTGCAAAACTGAACTATACGATTCTCAGTCTCGTAGGAATACACACGACAAACGAAACGTAGGAGTGACATGGGTTGAAGTAAATCTGACAAAACAGCAAGTCATTTTTTTTTGTGAGTGTTAATTTTTAACAATAAACAAACACTCGCAGCTGATTCTTAACAAAGTCGTTCATTGTTTGGATGAAGACGTGGAACTTGTTGAGGTTGGAGGACACATTCAGGAAAAAAGAAAAAGAGGGCAGGCGTTGAAGGGTGGGCTGATTAAAACAAACCCTTGGCACTTGGAGCTAATAAAGGAATAAAACCAGGCATTGGAACAGGCAATAGATCTGTGGTAAGGCGTCAACAACAATAGTCATTGTGACACACACACTCTCACACACACACAAACACACTGATGTGAAAGCTTTGTAAAGCTGCTTTCACACATGCACTGAAATCCGGACATTTTCCTGACACTTTTGCGAGGGGGCTGCAGGTGAGAACACGTCGTCAAAGACAGTTGTTCCGGACTTTTTCTGGAACTTTTTCCTGCCATCCCCCCAGTAAAATGTCCGAGTGAGAGTGACACAAAAGATTTAACAATAGAATTATCTTATGATGAAAATTAGGTGACATACAAGTTGGACAGACAATGAGATTTGAGAACATCTGACCCACACAATCTCCTGCTGCGTTCTTCATTTGTGAAAGGCAAAGTCTGAAAAGGTCCGGGCACAATTCCCCAGACATTTCACAGAGTTCATTCTGAAAACTGCTTGTGGGCACAGTCACATATACGCTAAAGCAGAGAGAATATCATGGGACACCAAATTTGAACCCCACACGAAGTCACACTGCTGATTTACTTCGCCGTAGGAAGCAAATGTCGGTGCAGACTGGGAGTGAACGGGAGGCGAAGGTTCGTCACTACTACATTCGTGTATGTGTGATTGCACCTTTACACATAGCTCAGTTGTCTCTGCTCAAACTAAAACCACCTCTCTGATGTCACGTGAGAAACATCATAAAAGTGGTCTCATCTACAAATTAGCTTGTTTTAAACACAAGAGGAAGTTACTATATAAAAGACCTGCTGATGCTTGTATTGTTGCCTTTACTGGAAATACAAAAAGATGCAAACACAGGAGGGTTCACCGTTAAATCACACACATCCATTGATTTATACACAACAGAGTTCACACCTCAAACTATATCTTCTATGTATTTTAGTTTGGGATTAAAATAAATAAAAAATCAGTGCCCCGTAGTTTGAGTGTCACTCTATATGCTATTCACACAAAAGCAGACAGGCATAAGAGGTGCAGTGGAACAAGCAACGCACATGATGCTGTGCACATTTGGAAACTCAGCAAAGATACATATATATATATAACTTATTTTTCCTCACACACGCGGTCAATAAGATACACTACATCTCTGCATGTGCATGAGACTGGTTTCATCTGGAAAAATATGTTCAAGTATGTAAGAGGACTTCTGTACACAACTGAAAAACAAAGATTTTTGCATCTTTCAGTGCATCCTTCAGCGCCTTCTTATGACACAACCCCCCATATTACTGGACAGCACTGGCATCGGTCTGTTGAGTCGTTGTTGAAAATTAGCTTTTTTTTTCCATGGGGAATTACAATGAATGCCGTATGCGATGCAGTACTGAAATAGATTATTGTTATAAAGAGCGGACTGTTCCCCCTTGTACTGTGAAGTTCACATTTGGCTGTGAATGTCTGGGACAAAGTGTTTTTGTCTTATCTCTGGTGGACAGCTATTGCCTTGGGTTTGAGGAGCAAGGTCGTGGATCCATGGGTACATACTCCACAGGCAAGGGCCTAAAATTAATGAGGGAGAGGAGAAAAAAAAAAAAAAAGTAGAACGACAACTAAGAACCCACAAGTGAGCTTCAACAGTTTGGCACTGAAAACAGCAACCGTCAGTTACAAAGGTTTTATTAGAAAAGATATTTAAAAACGACTCAAAAGAAATAAAAAAACTCAACAATCCTGTCCTGACTTACATTAAACAGCAGGATCGGGTGGCGATGACAAACACGCAATCGAGCTACTTCCGATTCACAGCAGCGGAATCTTCGTCCTTCAAGACAAACTTTTTCCTCAAAGCCTCTGAAATCAGACTTGCAGAGTCCTCCTCTCTCAGGGACGTGCAGCCTCTGTTGTACCTGTCATGTCAAGCGACAGAAAATACAAGCCCACTTAAGAACTGTTGAGCATCAACAAAATGCTTTCACGATGATGAATAATAAGACAGTTAGATGTGAAAGTGTAAAATATAATTTTAATGTGACATTTAGGGAAATATTCCAATTAGTTTTCTTGCAACTTTTGTATTTGTCTGTTAATATGAAGCTGCAGCAGTTTGGCTCAGTGGCAACACTTACCTGTCTTTGCTCATCTTCATGCGGTTCATGTCCTTCAGAATGTCCATCACGTCGGCAAAGCTGGTGGACTTTGACAGTGACACTGTGTCCTCTTCAGCCTCCCGGAAGTCCATGCTTGGCCTGTCCAGGTCAAAGGTTGCTGATGCCGTCATGGAAACAGGTGGCAGAGGGTCAGGGACCAGCTCTGACACCACAGAGACCACATCTTTTTCATCTTCCTCCTCCTCCTCTTCTTCCTCCTCCTCCGTGACGTCACTGATGACAAAGGAGGCAGCAGCAGTGGCAGCCGGCTGGTAGGATGCCGCCTCGAAAGGCGCCATGGAGAAGCTCATACTCGTGTCGTCGGGGGAGAGCAGATCGGGAGTCAGGGGGTTGGAGCCTGAAATAAATCAGCAAAGCAGAGGAGGGAAATAAGTGGATCTGTAATTATTACATTGAGTTGGGATGGGACAGCGTTACGAGAAACTTAACTATCTAAAATGATAATTTCTTATGTCAATTCAAAGCAAGAGTATAGGCATGCTACTGTTTGGAGTACCTCCTACTCAAATAACATGATACCTACTCATTGCATCCCTGTGAATAACAGCCTCCACAGAACGAAAGATTACCTTAAGTCACTGACCTACAAACAGATGCCAAGGCATCTTAGTACAAAAGAGCTTAAGGAGAATCAAGGCAGCTGACTTGGCAACAAAAGAATCACACCGCCATTAAGTCAATAACTCGGTAAAACACACTCACCTAACCAGACTAAAGCAATCTGAAATCTGCATTACTCAAAGCAGCTTTTGAAGTAGGGAGAGTGTTAAGTTAGATAACTTACCAGAATCACTTGACACAATCTTGGCAATCTGTGCTCGGAGTCTGCTGAGCTCGTCCTGCAGAGCTGTTGTTCGATTTAGCGCCGTGACCCCGGGCTTCTTCAGTCCCTCCATCCTTTTGCCCTCACGGCGGAAGTTGGGCACAGATGAGTTCCTGTGGAGCACCAGCAGGGGCGTGGGCCGCCATTCATGCTTTAGAGGACGTGAGTCGCTCCTGGAACAGAAGGTTGGTGTCATCGAGCTGAATCAAAATAAATAAGTTCAGCATTTATTTTGTGCTGCATCTCCTCTGATGCTTCTAATTCTTAACCTGCTGCCCAGAAAAAGCCCCAGCACTCACTTTATTTGGTCTGTTTGTAAAGTCTGATGCAATCAAACATAACAGGGCTACAATAACTCCTGCAAATACGCACCTGATAGTCAGAAAAGGCTGGGATATTGCAGGTAGGGAGAAGTGAATTGGCGCTACAACAAGGTGTAGTGATTAACTATTTACACACCGTACTCGAGCATATGTCTCCTCTTCATCTGCAACAATCCAGGCAATGTCTGCCAAGGTAGGAACCATAGGGCCATCCATAGGCCGAAGAGAGGGTAGGCCTGGTAGTTCCTATTGCACAAAGACACAAGTTAATATACATGTCAAGATGTTTTTGGCAGTTTTATTGCCAGATAGAAATGGGTCACATTGGATCTGATGTGTACCTGGAAACATGCTCTTTGTGGAGGTTTGAGTGGGAGAGTAGAACCTATTCTTCTCACAACACTACGGGTGGATCCATGGGGCTTATTCTGCCAGATAGGAATTACTTCCTGTGAAACAAAACACTGTTACTACATATGATGAAAGAGTATAATTCATATCAATACTTACTTTAAATTGAATAATCGTGTAGGGGGAAAGTTTTTAATTTAAACAGTAGGAAATAAACGTACTGTTTCTGTGTCCATGGTGATGGGGGGGGTCAGTCTGACTCGCTGGGAAGTTGCACACCAATGTTTGGTGCTACCTGTGGCTTAAGATCGACCAGTTCAGCAAACAGATGTCATGTCTGTCTCTGCCAACTATTGGGATGTAAATTAGTGATGAGTTAGAGCATCTGTTGAAAGAAATGAGCAGCAACAACTTAAAAACTGTTAAAGTAGTTGATTGAATGCCAGAAGATAAGTGAATCATTTAAAAAAACGGACTAGTTTAGCTTCTAGTGTGTGTCATTTCCTTGATTAAAATGCATATAGTCAGTACAGCCTCTGAATTTGTAAAATGCTGTGTCATTAGAGAACATATACATTTTCTTTGTATGATTGGATAGGACTGGACATTGGGCAATTAAACATCAAATATCGATAATTGACTTTGACTGGTCAATAATATCAAAGTTCAATACATAACATAATAGATATATATTGTTTATGTATGATATCGACTAACATGAACATTTTTATCTCAATACATTTTTGGGCCATATTGACCAGCCTTGTTATACTGTAGATAGATATTTGAGATATTGGCACAACTTACATAATCTAACAAATATAACACAACTTTATTAAAGGTAATCCAATCTAGATCAAGCTCTTTCATTAGCTAGAGACCATGCATACAATAAACCAGAGGTAGCAGAAGTATCCACCACTACAAAGAAATATAAAATTCAAATATTCAAGTTAAAGGGACAGTGTGTAAGATTTAGGTGACAGGGATCTATTGGCAGATATTTAATGTAGAATAATTCTCATGATGTTTTCACTAGTTCATTTCATCTAAATTGTATGAATTGTAGTTTTCTTTACCTCAGCAAAGGCCCTTTATATTTAAATACTTTATATTTACATCGAGGGGGTCCTCACTACGGAGGCCATTACATTAGTCCTGGACAAACTAAACACCTTTTGAGTTTTTATGACAATTAAAGTCTACCACAGGTTCTTGTTCATGTTTGGAAGGAGAGGGTGAGGTGAGGGGTGTCCAGCTGCAACATGACATTTCAACACTAGATATCACTAAACTCTACACACTGAACCTTTAAGTTCAAGCACCTGAACCTTACATTTAGTACTTGAGTAATGAGTATTCCCCATCCATAACAAAAATATCACCAGCAATAAGATACAAAATGTGATTATCTTAACATAACTGTTGATAAACTAAAGCCAACAGAGTAACTTTAACTTCATGATCACCCTCTCACTGTGAGTAGTTAAACATAAACGCAATCATCAAGGCTAACACAGCTAACACGCTACATTTAGTATAGGACACCCGCTATGCTAACTGCACAGCAGCCGACATTATCGTCTATACGAGAAGATAAGAGAAGCCAGAAATGAGGAAGAAAAGCTTTTAGAGATGTGGTTTGTGATCCGTTGTTCTCTCCTCCATCTTTAGCCGGTTGCTCCGGGCATCGAACAAACACAGTCAGTTAGCTTTAGCAGCGGCCCCCGGTGTGACCCTCAGCCGTAGAGCGACATGTTCCTCTCTTCTTCGCTTATATTCACGAAGTGCCATTTAAAAAACACACAGGGGTGCAACTTACGGTAACTAACAGATGGACGTGTGGAAGCTGCGGCGGTGAACAGTTGGTGAATCTCCGCTTCTCCTCTTCGTCTTTCAGTCTGCTGCTGCTGTTTTCCTTCATCAGGCCGGAAACTGTGCCTCGCTCTCCCTGCGATCTGATTGGCTGGAGCCCCATGACCTCACTTTATCAGAACCGACCATTGAGCGCCCCCTAGAGGTGGAGGTAAGCGGTCAAGTTTATTTATAAAGCGTTTGGTCTCATAACAGAAACATGTTTTTATATTTCACAAACACATCTACGAAAGAATTGTCACTTTATTTAGATTCGTTGACACTGACAAAAACCCAAACGACCCCATCTATTACTTATCAAGTGTTAATCGGCTGTAATTTATTAATTCATCTTTGGTAACGAGTTCACAGTGGATCAGTTATCATCCAATAACAGGAAATCTTCTGTCCCCCTACACATATTGAATATGTTTGTATTTGCACCCTGTTTACAATTGAGCAAATAGTTGCTGTTAACGTGAGAGCACTCAATCTTTTGCCCAAGACTTTTAATAACTGCCAGTAGAGAAACTCCTTTGTGTGTGTGTTTTTTTTAATTCTTTTAAATCAGATTAACTCAGGCACTTGATTGCACTGTATGATTATTGCACTTGTCTATAAAACTGCTGCTTTTTTGAATTGTCTTTTAACTGTTTGTTTGTGCAGGTCCTCAGAAACACAATCCTGTGCCTTTGTATGTTACAGATATGGCTGGAGTGAAATAAAGAAACTTGTGACTTGAAAACATGAAACTTTTAGAGTGTGGAACCTCAAGAATGATTTGCAAATGTTCATAACTATATTATTGTTAAATAGAAACACAGCCATGCTCTTACCAGACCATTATATGTTAACAGAACATACTGGTGTAAGAGAGTCTTACATTGAAACATATAACAAATAAAGGATGAAACAATTGATATAAAGAAAATTCACATCCACCTTCAAAAAACAATTCAAAACCCATTTCAGAACTTCTTTTAATGTCTGATTAGAATGTAAGTCTGTATCTCCATATATATTTATAGATATCACTTCAAGTATCTTTGTATATTGAATGAAATATAGCTTTATTATTATTATTATCATGTATGTATGTGAGCAAAACAGCTCCATATATTTCTTTATCATAAAAAATATAAAAATACATAAGTAACTCAGAAATAATAAATAAACAGTAGACAATTTGCCATGAAATACTGTTTTTATGAAATCTTGCATGATGGAGTTGTCATGTCATTCACCAGTCTGCACGAATACAGCACAAAGATGGTTGTGCAAGAGAACAAGATGGTTCCCTCCCATCTACTTCCGCCTTTACTAAACGTCTCTCGTCCAATCCCTCGCCCGGGCAGGACGCATCTTGACAGTCGGTGCGTCAGGTCCCTCGGGCTCAGGGCTGGTGTCTGCAGTGATATCATAACACTGCAACATGAAGACACGCTCCTCTGACCGACAGACATCTCCATCGCAGGTCAGTGAAGAGTCACAGCTCCGTGTGTCTGCTCCTCTCACCTCTTCATCTCTGCTCAGCTGCTGATCGCATGTGGGTTTTTTTTTTTCTCTTCCTGCCATAGCCGCTATCTCCATTATTATTCTGTAATGTCGTCTGAAATGCACACTTCGTCCACGCAGATGCACTGACCCGCTGCATTTACAGGAAGCCGAGTGTTGTCGTTTTATTGGAATGGAGCGATGCGTGACTGAGTGGTGTGAGGAGCTGTTGCAGGGTGCAGGGCAAAGCTAAGCTAGTCCCGTTGTTGCTGTTCATTCAAAGATGAGCTGAGGTGCAGCAGTGAGGCTCCATGAACCTGATACATTCCTGTGTCATGATGTGAGCAAAGGCTGAGGTCATTACATTCTAAAACTCATTCAAACCGTCTCATCCATCACATCATATATTACAAATTAGAAACTACTCAAATTTGCAGTTTGATCTACAATAAACTATTCACATGGGTAGTTTGCTCTGCTAATGTGAAACTTCTCAAATTTGTAGTTTGTTCCTCAAATTAGAAACTACCCAAATTTGTAGTTTACTCTGCAATTATGAAACTGCTCAAATTTGTAATGTGGTCTCTAGATAAGAAAATTCCCAAATTTATAGTTTGGTACTACAGTTATGAAAGTACTTAAGTCTGTAGTTTAGTCTACAAATATAAATCTGTTCAAATTTGCGGTTTGATCTACAATAATTTACTAAAATGTGCAGCTTGCAATTGAAAATTGTTATTATTGTTATTATTGTAAAAACGATAATGAGCACTGATTGACAGTTTTATTGAATTTTTGAAAGCCGGCTCCATTATCCTGCTAAGTGTCTCGATCACTTCCTCATGGGGTCATGTTGCTGCAGGTACCATAGAGCTTTTACCCCCCCTTCCTTCTCCTTCCCTCAATCCCTCCCTCCTCCTGCCCAGCTGATGTTTGTAAAAATCCGCCCTGTGTAGGTGCTGTAAACTGGGCCAGGAGGCAGGCATGGGGAATAAAAGGAGGAGGAAGGATGCCAGCTGAGCCCCCTCGTCCTCTCTGCATCTGCCACTAAGTCTGCCAGCTTCACACTAAAGAACGGAGAGGAAAATGGCTCAGTCTGTGAGGAGGCCTGAGATTTTAGGATCCACCGACAACGAGCCCAAGAGGGACAAGAGCAGGAGCAGCTACTTCGGCAACGTCAAGAGCAGGTCAGTGCCTCTATAAATACCAAACACGGATTACTGGAAAGAAAACAGAGAAAGCTCCAAGCAGACATGTGACAAGTCTGGCTTCTCAGATTTTAGTAAGCCATTATTCATTCTTTTATTAGAGGGGGACAAGGTTCTTTGCAATTGACTACAAAACAAATATGAAGGCTTTTTTTAGCACAAAATACATATTGGTCATCAGCTGGTTTCCTCCACTGTCGCTGAAAGACGCCAGGCTCCATCACAGAGCCTCATGTGGGTGAAAGGTGCCGCATCTCGTCAGGAACACACAGCCATCGCACAAACAACTCCCACTCCTCTATAAATAACTCTGATCAGACTGTGAACGTTGCTCTGTACAGTTGTTCATAGCCCAAACATTAAATCCTTGAATCAAAAGGAAAACAATTCATATTGGAGCATGGAAGATCTATCTTGATCTGAAGGAGGTATGTCTGTGCAGAAATACTCTATAAACAACTATGTTCCCTAACCTCCTTAGCGGAGGTTTCTTTATAGACACCGAATAAAGGCATAAATCCATTGACACAATTTCCAGGTGATTTGTGTAAATATGACGTTTTATGATTTACAGCTGAAAAGTCAAAGTCAAACAAATGTTCTTTGATTCAGTCAATAATCCAGCATTTGTGAAAAAGTCACTTTATGACATTATTACTGGGAGTAAGGCTTGCCCCTGACAACTGCTGTAATTTTCAGTATTTTCATTCTTTTAAAATGATCAAATCATCACATGAAATGTGTCACTCATAGGTATAAACCTCAAGAGAATCTTCAGCGAACTTTCCTTCGGCTCTGCAGAGAGTTTTAACATCTTTCAAAACTGTTATTCTCAGCTAGCTGGGCGACAGGAGATAGAGAGGGTGGTCCACTAACCAGAAGCTGGGTGGTTCGATCCCCTGCATCTGTAGTCTGCATTCTAAAGTGTCCTGGGGTGTTTAAGAAAGTTCTGCATACAGAAGTGCTGTATGGGTGAATGTGCTTTAAGTGGTCGATAAAGACTGTGTAAATTCAGTCCATGTACTGTATTGTCACTCACCAGGAGTGTGTACTTATGACATGCTATGAACCAGGCTTGTCTTCATCTTTCAGGCTGGGTTCCAAGCTTCCTCCTGGCGTCTCTCAGCCCCCGCAGTTCGCTAAGCGGCCCTGGGAGAACCAGCCACAGGCCCGAGTCATGCAGGAAGCCATAGCCAGCGGCCAGCGGCTGCACCAGCCCATCGTCGGCAGGCCTCTCAACCACATCCCCCATATCAGAAACCCCAAGCTGCGGCAGTATTACCTGCAAGGTATCCTGGAACTGTTGGATATACATCTCCAGGCAGGGCCCAGGCTGAATGCATCAAACAGAGGGAAAGTAGCTGTGGCCTCATCTTGAATTCACATCTGATGAGCCTGTTGGCAGTTATTTTCATGCAGCTGGCAGTCACATGAGCTGTGGAGGCTTCTATTAATCCTGTTAGCAAGTGACGGTATTATGTTTTTGAGTTGTTTATCCCTTCGTATTTACATACATCCGTCTGTCCCCTTCAAGAATTGGCAATTGAGCCTTGAGTAAGTTTCTTTAAATTTGGTACAGTTTTTATCTTGGACTCACAGATTAACTGAATAGATTTTGGTAGTCAAAGGCCACGGTCACTGTGACCTCACAAATCCCATTTTGGGTCTTGTGAACGCAGCATCTCAAGAACACCTGGAGGGAATTTCATGACATCTGGCGCAAACATTCACTTGGACTCAAGGATGACCTCACAAAACCATTTTTTGGCTCATGAATGACGGACTCACAGATTAACTGATTAGATTCGGGTGGCCAATGGTTAAGAGTCAAGGTCACAGGGCTTCACAAAACATGTCTTTGGCCTCTTAAACTTGAACATGATGAAATTTTGTTTTGTGAAATCCTGAACCACATATGAAGGACCGCCCACCCAGCTGACGTCCTCAGACATGCCACAGTTACATAATGAATGTACTTTTACTCTTCTCAGTGTCAATACGTTGAGTTTACGTTTGAGGCGAACATATCAATTGATCATAATGATTATTACTTTTTTTTAAATTGGTAGAATTCATCAAGATTCATTCAGCCCCTCCTGACTCCTCACTGAGCTGTAGAGGCTTCTTTTATTCCTGTTAGCAAGTGATGCCGAGCCTTTTCATAGGGTGATGCCCTGTGGATGTTTTGTCAAAAGGTACGACAGAAATAGTCTTATTTTAATTTACAGGGACCTCATGGGATCTGAACAATCCTGCAGGGAAGCAACAACATATGGCCGAACTGTCAGATGACAGCAGGAGCAGAAGGGTGAGTCACATGCGTTTTGTTTTTTTGACTGGATTTGACTTCAGCTGTGGGAACCTGCAGGGAGAGGATTGGAGAAGTGGTAGATAACAGCTTCATCGCTGCACGTATATATCTGTCAGCTGATTAGTTATAGCAGAGCAACGCTGGTTTGGTTTTACAGTTTATGGTCTGGATAGGGAGATTGATAAAGAGCGTCCAAGGTTCAGAGCTGCGAGTCAGAGCTGTTACAGCTGTTCTGTGGCACCATGGGGAAGCAGGGGCTATTGCAGAGCCTCTTCCACAAATACAGCCGCAGGAATCTGCATTCAGATGTTAACTCAAAGGTATTTGTCAGCTTTTTGATTTTGCCGTCGAGCTGTTAATTATACATTGATTATAAAATGAAGAAGCAAGTGTTGTTTAGTGTTGTATTATCATCAATCTGGAAAGTGCGATAGTGATTATTACCACGTGCTCTATTTGGATTTGTCATTGTTATTATTATTATTATACATATTATTATGCCTCTTCTGTTCTTTTTCTTTTCTTTATTTCTCTTCTTCCTTCACGTCATTTGTTTCTTTTGAAAAAGTGGCTTTAATCGGTTTGTACACTTCATCCAGATTTTGAAGACAGACGTTAAATCATGTTAAATCTTGCTTTTACCCAATAATCATATTCTACATAACTTCAGGTGTAAACCAAGTTATTTTAATCCAAACCACAGACTGTAGACACCCCTTTCTCCTAATTTCTAAATAAGTGGATCTCTTAAATTATTGTTTACAATAAGTGACCAGTTTATTAGATGCACAAGTTTTAATTTTAATTCAATGCTCATGCAGTTTGGGCTGTATATTGTTGCTGCTGTTGAATGATATTGTGTTATAATGAGAGGTGTTTATTAAAATCTAATGGTAGTTAAGTATCTCTCAGAAATAGGTTGAGATTCAAAGAAGATTTTCTTCTGCACATGAACCTTTTTTCATATTTTTTTCAATAGATGTTTA
The DNA here is from genome assembly GCF_024713975.1 of Paralichthys olivaceus. Classification (NCBI taxonomy): domain Eukaryota; kingdom Metazoa; phylum Chordata; class Actinopteri; order Pleuronectiformes; family Paralichthyidae; genus Paralichthys; species Paralichthys olivaceus. The sequence continues at coordinate 12,998,886 of NC_091104.1, read as the reverse complement.
TCCAAAAATACAGTTTATCTGTTAAAGCACACAATTGTGCCCACACAAACACACATAGATCCAAAGACACATCTACATGCTTACACCCACACTAAAAGCACACAATTTATTCAGTGGTCACACAATGTATCAGGCGCCTGGAGTCTAATTTAGGTCAATGGATCCATCTGTCAGCAAACAACAGTTGCGGAGCTGATCCTTCACTTCAGCTATTTCAAATATTCAGCTCGACGATGATGCTGCCAAACAATAGTATATCTTATTCACTGGTGAACATCCAGCCTGATGAAGCAAGTTTTGATTTAGGGTGGAATGAGATTGGAGTCTGTGATTACATCAAATCAGAAGCTACAGTTCCTCAGTTTTGAAAGAAACCCTCCTCCTCCTCCTCCATGAACATTATACACCATTAATCAAGAGATTTCCTCCATCGTTGATTCAGTGACTACATTTACATGAAAAGCAAATTTCCCTGCAGTCACGCCAGCCGCACTTTGAAAATGTATGCACGTCTTTTCGGGGACTTAGCCGGGTAAAGAAAAACGACTCATGACTGAGTCATAATGAAACATTTTCTCAAGAATTCAATAGTAAAATCTTCTGAAACATACAGACAGTGGGTGTCACCATGAACAAGGGTGAGGTGAAATATCTGTGTGGGGCTCTAATAGAAAAAGCTTGATCTGCCTTCGTCACAATACTCCACGTGTCTTAATGTTAATCTTGATTATTGCTTATTCAGTATGACCTTATTTGGATTAAGGTAATCAGACAATACTGTGTACATGGCAGTGTCTTATTCAGACTATTGTTTTAATCTGGTTAATATTAGAATATCGGTGTCCATGTGTCATTGAACTCCTTCCCTGATTCACACAGAAGTAAAACATTATCCTCTCTGGTCCTGGCGTAAGTTGAGATCTGATCATCTACTGAAAAACATCGTTCATTGATTTTTATATTTGTGTTTTAGGGTCTCCATGGCGATACAGTGTTCAGCCTCTCATCTCATTTCTGCAGCAACGGTTCATCCTCAGCAGATTCTAATGTATCCTCTGCATCTGCTGCCCTCATCGCTAGAGAGGTAAGAGTCAACTGTAGGCACATGATGGCAGCCGACATGTGACTCACAGTGTGCACATTAGGTCTTGTGTGTGTTTTTGCCTGTGTTTGTTTATTTTGTTTGAAATGCAAATTAGGAGCTTCCCCACTTTAACCGCTTCTATTTAGCTTGAGGCAGCAAATCTTTTGCTCCACCCTAATTTCATTGAAGCATTCACCCAAATATATATGAGCGAACTTGGACTGGTAATGCAGTACATGATATATGATTTTTGCTCACTATCATCTTAAGGTCATGAATTGTTATATTGTTGTGGTAAACGGATCGAAGCCTCCAGCTCATCAAGCACAGCCCTCATTTCAAGCTCTAATGTGACGACAAACAAAGAGGAGAGGGGAGGTGCAATCCTGTAGAAAGAGGAAGTGGTCAGTCCTGTCATCAGCTAGTATCTATTTCAATGTCAGAGCTATTCTTATCATGGCTTCCATTCTGAAGCAGCTGGTGGCAGTGAAGGGGAGAAACACCAACTCCACCAAGGACCGAGGATCGTCCACACCAGAGCTGGAATCAGGCTCCGGTCCTAAAGAGACGCCACAGGGAGAGACGGACGGAGACTGCTTGGATCCACTCCCTGCTCCACCACTCTCCCCCTCCCCAGAGGCAGAATATGACAAACTGCTGGTAAGAAAAAAAGTTTATATACATTCAATAAGTACTGTATTGAAGTACAGTTGTGTACTCTCTTTCCATTTCCATTTTTTATATTTCTATTCCATTACATTTCATTGGGAAATATTGTGCTTTTTAGTTTTAGCTACTAGTTGCTTTTCAGATTAAAACACAAAAACACCCAAAAAATAATTTTGTTTAATTTTAATCAACATTCAAACCGGTCAAGTAAATCCATTATTTCACAGTAAAATCAAAGATTAGAGAAATATTTGTTTGTGTAGCTTGTCTTCCCGTCAGATTGATGTTGTGGCTCTGTTGAGGGCCCTGGACCTGAGGTTAGGAACTGCTAAACTATATAAATGATATGGTCAAAACTAGCTCCACCAATAAAATCCTGCCTACACATTGAAGTATTGGTTTTAATAACCTAATGATGAAATATGTAATAATACATCAATCAGTGAGACCATTTTACAGCACAATAAAAACATTTGACTTAAGAGGGATTTTTCACTCAGGACTTTGTGATGGAGTATTTTGGAACTGTGGTATTGATACTTTTACTTAAGTTAAGGATCATCCAAACGTTCCTGCTTTACTGCTCCACCTGTTTCTGTAACAAACCAGAGAGAACTAACACATATAATCCACACTGCTGCTGCCAAAATGAAAGGTCTCAAACCCTCTGAGCTTCTAAGGCCATTACTCACATCACAACGTCAACAGCACGCTCAGGCAAAATCCTGGTACCTGCATCCACGTGATCCTGCTGTTAACCCAGCTCTTTACTAACAGTCAGTGTTTCATGATAATATCCTTGTTGTTACAGTTGTTTTTGTCTAATGATGAGTACTGTGATGCTGTTGTTTTTGCCATAGGATTTGGTGTTTAGGGTTGAATGTGACTATTCATTTCTGTGAAACTGAATTTCCCCCATCTGTGATGACTGACTACTCTCTTATTAAGGTTCAATAATATATTGACCTCTTACTGTAACAGATCCAATTATAACCAATGAGTGTTCTCCAAACTATGTAACTGGATAGAAAGCTAAGTAAGGCAGGAATACTAGCAGCTGTATTTACCTTAGTTACATAAAATGACATGAGAATAACAATTTGACGCTTCAGTTCAAAAACATTATTCTTTTTAAGTGAAAATAAAGGTGAAATTCTGTAAGTTCTCTTTAATAAAACAATTTTGAATATGAAACAATATGAATCAGGCACCACTAAAGAATAAAAGATTAATTAACCGTGTAATTAAACTGATTTGATCACAGTAGTGGCTGTTCATCTTCTTAGCATCACTGCATCATAGCATTCCAATTACTCTCTGCTGCGGTGAGAAAGAATCACAGGAGAAATTTTAATAATGGGTTAGATGAACAGAGCATTACCATAGAAACATGCAACAAAACAAGACTTAGTAATCCAAACATTGCAACACTAACCTCAGACGGAGCGTCGTCACTCTGAACATCATTCTGTGCTCTGTGGAGGTAGAAATTATTTCTGTGATGATGTAGAGGGTGAATAAGCAGAAAACACTAGAGGGGAAAAAAGGGATTGTTTTGTGTAGCAAGTTAATTTAATTGAGATATCCCTTAAATAAATGTCAAGCCAAATCATCGTGATCGCCCCCTGTTGGCTGGCTGCAGGAAAGGTCATAAACCCCTGATTGGGGCTGGAGGAGGTTGATTTTGATTTCATTTTTGCATGACGACAGGAGATAAAGAGAAGAGTCTATAGTTAACTATTGTCCAAAAAACGCTTCGCTTTAAAATCACTACAAATAAATAAATATGCACGTAATTGATTATCAGTGTTGCTCACTTATTGTTTTGTTGCTAATTTAAACATAATGTCTATTTATTTGTTGACACTGACAGGATGTGGAGGCGGTACCGCTGCCTGATGGACAGCTCTGCCTATTGGCTCTCCCGCCAGAGTGCTGTCAGGGGGAGGGACCAGGGGCCACGCCCTACCTAAAACTTTTCTGCCGCTACATCACTGACCGCAAGGTGGGTGGTAAAAACTTTTGTCGTAACAACAAATGAAAAGACGTTTGTCAGCGAACACATTTCCTGTCTCTGTCAGGGTGTCGTTTCTGGGATCCTGCTGGTGACTTCTAATAAGATCTTCTTTGACCCGTGTAAGACTCTCCCTCTGGTGAAGGAGCACGGCTGTGAGGAGTACCTCCTGTCGTGTTCTATCGACAATCTGGCATCAGTCTCCTTTTTCTCCGACATCTCACACGTTCACTTCAACACCTCCCAGCAGAGGTCAGCAACGGTCCACTGCTCATAAACAACACACACACACACACACACACACACACACACACACACACACACACACACACACACACACATACACACATACACATATTTGTACTTCTTAGTGAGGACACTCATAAGCATAATGCATGAGTGCCCCTTACCCTAACTTTAAAAAAACGAAATGCCTCGCTCTAACCAAACCTAATTCTAACCTTCATGCTAAAACCAATTCTTAACCCTCAAGCAGCCCATAGAAGAAGTGAGGACCAGCCAAAATGTCCTCACTTAACAAAAGTGTCCTGACTCTGTAGGGTCTATGCTTAAAATGGTCCTCACAAAGGTATAAGTACAGTAACAAACACACACACACTCAGGTTACATGAAAAGTCAATACCAATGTTTTTATTATTCTCTTTTTAAGGAGAAAAGGAAAGACATTTTTCCAGAAATTGAAATCAACCAATAGCCGAGCAGGCAGCGTCCCAAACCACAAGGGGGAGTCGGTTCCAGCACTGGTCTCTGCCGTCTCCTCAGACTTGTCCAGTCTGGCTCTGAGCCTGACCAAAGAGGTTTCTGGAGATGAGGAGTCAGAGAGCAGAGACATGGCAGAGGAGCTTGAGAGCTGCCCGCTGGAGCTGCTGTCTGAGGTGGCGGTCGGTGGCCTGGGAGAGGCTGTCCTGAGCAGCGCCACCTCCTTCTGCTGTGGAGGTCAAGAGGTGGCGAGTACAAACCTGCTGCAGGCCGATGACACGGAGAAGAGTCAGAACACAGGTACGAACAGGATTTATGATCTGCGTGTATTATTTCTATTAATTCCCAACAGCCTAAGTCCACCTTTGTTTTTATTTTCCAGGGCCTCATAGGTCATCAGCAGTTAGTGCTGGCAGTCTGATGTTTGTGCGCCTGCGGGTTCAGACGTCTGCGGGAAAGAAACGCGGTGTAGGAGATCTTCCCCTGGGGTCAGCAAAAACCTTACCCAGAAGAGACGCCTGGCTCGCCCTGTCACAAGAAAGGTACAGTAATGGAGTGGCTCTGCTGTCCAATCATCAGAGATTATAAACGTTCTGTGCAGCAGAAGCTGAGATTTGTATTTACTTTCAGTCATTTGTGTTGATCAAGCTCTAAAAACACTGGATCCTACGTACATTCCCTATAATACGAATCAGTAGCAGTGTACTTACCACAGGCTGTATATAAAAATGGATGTTGGAAAATGAAATCTGTGTTCTCTCAAACAACCAGCAGAGGGTAAGACCAATGGTTGCAAAAAGAAGTCAGTTTATATGGAGAATGACTCTTGAATACAACACGATGTTCATTTAGTAAATTAAGGTCCCATTGCGAGTGAAACAGACAATAAAGCATCATATGAATTGGGGGATGGAATGATTGCTATAGTGCCATCCAATGGGTGTAGGGGGGCGGGTTGTGTCCTTGAGCTTTCAGTCTGGCTTAAATCCCGGCTTCTCTGAATAAGGTTACTTCTGATCTCAATAAACTAAAATGTTAAACTAAAGGCTTTAAATCGTCTGTTCACAAACCAAAGGGTGATGTATCAGTGGGATGCTATTAGAGTGAGGATACTGGACCTGAGCCCGTTGGGACCCGTCCGGCCAGGTTCAGACATACATTTCGAAATGGTTTTTGGTTTGTCTCAGGTCCGATCATGTTGGCTGGATTACCTACTTCCTTTTTTACAATGCATGTGCCTTTAATCATTGAAAACGCTGGGCTCGGGTTTGGACATAAACATCCATTCATTACTTTATTCACCTGTGAGGCTTAAACTCGTCACTGTTGTATATTAACCCACTCCACCCATTCTTTTCTCAACTTTATAAAAACACTTACATTACTGTGAACAAACAAAGGTGGCTTATGGGAAATGAATGTGTCAACAGTTATTTAGGTAAGACCACAGTGAAAGGCCCCCACACAGTAACTATTTAACAGGGTTGGGAGAGGTAACTAGATGTATTTAGAGTATTGTACTACTTGTACGTTTTATCACAGGATCTAAGTTTTTCAATTTAAAGCAAAATTCTGTACTTATCTCTGCTTTATACATTTATTTTACAACTATTAGCTATAGTTACATTATCAATAATCTTACAAGATAAAAGACTCATTTACTCACTTATTGACAAAAAAACAGCACTTTCTCACCACGATGACTCACTGACCGTGCGTGTTTGTTTTTAAACTTCTCTGAGCAACTGCATTCCTCTCCCCCTCCTGCAGCTCAGACGAGCTGTATGCCTACCTGACACGCTGCCGGCCAGACTTGTGTGTACTTGAGGGAGAGGGGGTTGAGGAGGAGGGGGAAGCAGACCGTGACGAAGAGGAGTTTGTACTAATCGAGGACAAAGAGGAAGAGGAGGAGGTGTTCCAGAGGCACCACGGCTCGGGGGACGACTGGGAGGTAAGTGGGTTCACTTCGGTCTCACGAGAGAGGGGTGGTCTCACCGGAGTTAGATGGTCATGTGTGAATATTCTGGAGGATAACAAATATGTTTGTGTGTGAAAGATGAAAGTCACTAAAGTCTGAAAAACTTGACGTTCTCTTGATGTTCCAGAACAGACTAAATTAACAGGGTTTTTTTTAGATGGTGTTGATGGAGGAGAACGGGGACAAGCCGACCCTGGTCATTGACAGGGAACCTGAAGGACTCAGTAATATTGTGGAGAGCAGCCACATTTTGGAAGCATCACACGTTCGAGAGGTGAGTGACACTTCCCGTGCTGCTTCACAACTTCATCAAGCTATGTCTTTTTATTGTTTTGGTTGAAAGACTCCTCCTAGTGGCCAAAGTTACTTACTGTACATCTAATCTAGCACTAAGTAAATCTCTAATTCATAAACATTTACTCTGCAACGTCTGGTACAACTGGATCCAGAACCAGAGCAGAAGAGGAGGCAGATTGTTGTGTGGATCAAAATGATGTTAATTATTCTTTGGATCATGAAAACACACCTCTACATGTACACACATGTTATCCACTGTATCTGTTCAGCATTTTAATGTCAGGATGTGGCTCTACTTTTATTTTCAATCCATCCTTTACTTTTTCGTTTTTATTCTTGCAGTTATGTAAGGAACTTCCCCCTCGGACAGTGAGCCGCACCTGGCAGCTGGCGTACAGTACGTCCCGTCACGGTTCCAGCCTCAAGTCCCTCTACAGAAAACTCAGTGCCACAGACTCACCTGTGCTTGTTGTCATCAAGGACGCACTTGATGAGGTAAAAAAACCAACACACATTTCCAGTATCAGTGTCTTCAAAGATGTCTTCATTTTCCCTTCTATCTTCCTGTAAAGCACTTTATAACTCTGTGCTTAAATAAAGTTTCCTTCTCTGCTTTTTACTTATTATAACACCTCTTGTTACCTTTCCTCGTCAGATATTCGGGGCCTTCCTCTCTCATCCTTTGAGGCCCAGCGAGAAGTTCTACGGCACAGGAGAAACGTTTCTCTACATGCTGCACCCTCGCTTCAAGGTAAAACCGTCAACAACTACACTGAAGCATCTGTCTTTGGTTTGGTAAATGACGAGAGGGTGAGGATGTAGAGAGCAGCAGGTTTTGAACTTCACACACCTTCAGTATTTGTGAGACTCCTGGTACTGTGACTCTGCAGTGCTTCAGATGGACGGGAGAAAACTCTTTCTTCATCAAAGGAGACTTGGACTCATTTGCCATTGGTGGTGGAAGGTAATGTCTCTTCCTTTTACTCTCTCACTTGCAATCATCTTATATCTCAATGAGGAATTGAAAAATTAATACGAGAAGAAAGTGATATGATAGAAATAAGAGTCCGTCCCTCGGGATGTCATCAGGGTTGCAAGGGGGGGATTGGTGAGTGGTCAGGTGTTGGTTGAAGGGATCCAGAGAATACTTAAGACCTGAATGAGGTGAGGGGGACACTGGATATGGAGGCTGGAGGTGATCAGGGAGGAGGAGTGCTCGCAGCAAATCACTGAAATGACAGCTGACGGCGAGAGAGAGGAGAACAGATTCTAAATCTGGCTGCAACAACAGGATTGGCTGTTTGAGATCATGGCAAAATCTGATTGGATGAATACAGATAGTCTTCCTGATCGAATTTACGCTGTGTTTGATTTGTATGTTAAGCAGGAGCGTTTCAAGGGACTTTGAGGGCCTCAGGCATCAGGGACTGAAATTAAAAAGCTTTTAGCAGAAAGCTAATGGTATGAGACCTCAATGGGGAGTTTCTGACTATAGTGTCATAATAGTCTCCTGTAGGTAACCGATCATAGAATTAACTTAATCGGCCATTCTCTGGGGCTCCTCTCAGCTCGTGTCCCCAGTCAGTTAGCCTGCTTTGCCAAACTAGTTGCAACGCCTCTGATGTAATGTAAAGATTATTTCAATATTAAGTCCAATCAAGCTGTAAAAGAGAAGTCTCTTTTCTTTCACTACCGCCTCTGTCTCCTCCGCAGTGGTCACTTTGGTCTGTGGGTGGATGAGAACTTGTACCTGGGCCGCAGCAGCCCCTGCTACACCTTCAATAACTGCTGCCTCTCAGAGACGGACGACTTCCGCGTCATGGAGCTGGAGGTGTGGACGTTCAACTAAGCGAGACGCGCGAAGGCGAAGATTTCTCCTCGACTCACCACGTCGCTGCTGATCGGCTTCATCGACGCAGCATTTATCACCGAGCATAAAACACAAGCAGCCGCCCGCTCATTTCAAGGTGACGTCCATTTCAAACACAAAAAAAACGAACCACAGACTGCTGGATGTGTCCGTGTGATTGAGTGCTGTGGCTTCTCATGAAGTGGAACTGAACAAGGCTGAGTGGGATCTCATGCTTTCAGGACTGTTTTAATGGTTGACTCATTCCTTTGGGTTCGGAAACCAACCGGAGTTCTGCAGCCGTGAGTCGAGCTTGACTGTTAATGAAACTGGATTAGTTGAATCCTCAATTTTTGAATGGAGCGAGTCAGAAGCTGCACTTTGCTCTTAGTGAGAATCAGTAACTTCATTATCTCGTTGTGAAGGTACACCTGTCATATGCATGTCCCCACATTCATACAGCTGCATTTAGTTAATGCTGAACCTCCGAAACACTTGAGTCCTTTTCAATTTCTAAACTGCATGTGTACAGTTCAACAGCCACATTATAACAATCATTCTCTCAGTCACTGTTCATTTCTCTGGGTTTTCATCATTGACGTCATAAAAATAATTACTAGAACTGAGAAATATTTTCCGGTTTTATAAACATCTGTACTTACAATCTTATAATCCTCATTAACGACTATTCTGAACTCTTTTCATTTCGACTGATGACTCACACTCTGTTGTGGTGTATTATTACTGCAGATTAATGCAATTTTGTCATTCAGCTCTTTCTGTCACTTCCGTACCGCTACTTTGCTTACATTGTACAGTATTGTAGATTAGTTAATAAAAATCAGCACAATGTCAACAATGATAGAGAGAACACAATTCAATGTGTAAAAAACACTTTTATTTCACCTTGTGAAAAAATGCCACTGGTAGAATAACAGGTTTCAAACAGTCAGATATTTCACGCTGACAGGACCTTGTAGGTCTGTATTTTACTCTTACAACGTTATTCTCATTATCAAAATCCACTGGTACTAATCAGATGAGTTTTTTTAAATTACTGGGTTCTCCTGTTTCACACAAAATTAGACATGCTGTGATAAACAGCTCATTTTGTGTCCATGTTGCCATGTTTTTTTAGGCCTCTGTAGCTGCAACAGCCAGTGCTAGGAGGCATTCTGTTTTCAGGTTGTCTGCCCATCTGTCCCATTCTTGTGAACACCATATCTCAAGAACACATCAAGAACTTTCACTTGGAAACAAGGATGAACTGATAAGAATTTGGTGGCCAAAGGTTAAGGTGACTGTGACCTCACAAGACACATGATAAATCAGGGACATCTCGAGGGAATCTTTTAGGATTTGGCACAAACATTCACTTGGGCTTCGTCTAATGTCAAAGGAGACCTCACCATACACTTGTGAACGTGTAATCTTAAGAATGCCTTGAAAGAATCCTTTCAAGTTTAGCACAAATGTTCACTTAGACTCACTAATTAACAGATTTGAATGGTCACAGTGGAATCACAAAAAATGTTTGGCCACTTGATAATGATATCTGCCTTTAGGGAATTACTTCATATTTTGACCAGTTGTCACTTGGACTGAAAGATTAACAGATTTGATTTCTGTGGTGAAAGGTCACAATGAGTCCAGAAAAAAATTATGTTGACTGAATTTCACTTATTGGTGGATTATTAAACCACAGGGCAGTAATTTGTGTTTCCCCTTAAAATATTAAGTGTTTCCTCTTTGACAAAAGACACAAGCAAACATAGTAGTTTGACTGGAGTGTCATTGAGAGTAACGACAGAACTTTCAGTTAAGGGATCAAACAATTCTGCAAAACAAATGACCATTTGGTTCCACTGAGTTACATAAATATGAAGTAAGTGGACAAATGCCCAAGCAAAAAAGTTCTTTGGTGTGGTTACATCTTCCTCTGAACAGAAAACCTGCCAAATATCTCAACATTTGGTTTCAAACTCAAAGAAAACAACAATCATAATCATCATCAATAAATCACGTGGCGCTACCCTGTTTAATTTTTCCAGCTGTGTTTGTCCCCAGAGACAGCGACGGTTGTTTCCTCCAGCAGCCTCAGCAACAACATCAGGCGTCACCCGGCCCAGAGAGAGCTTTCAGGCAAAGTCTTCACAAACTGCTGAGACACAACTGGAGGCGGCACCGGTGCCATCTGTGGGTAGAATCATCAGCAGGAAAAACTCATTCAGTCGTTAAATATTGCACATGCAGCACCGGGATATAAAGAAGAATGATCAAAAAATACGTTGATGCACTTATGATTTGTCTTTAAGATGACATAAGCACTTGCACTGAAGAATGACTTGGCAGGCCTCTGCCTACATTTTGTATCCACATTCATCAGCTGCTTCAAGCAGAGAGAGCAGATCTAAATGTGTTTGGTTGTTACTGCTCAGTGCCAGGCCTTTATCTTTCATTAAAATGTATTACATTAACAGTATACACAGTAGCAGTATATGTACTTTTTCTCTCAATGTAAATACTGTATATAAAACCATTTTTAACCAGGAGAGACATTCAAATAAATGGTAACAAACAGGATTGAAGGCATAAAACGTTTCTCAGCTGCCAACACTGAGGAGACGGCTTCTCTCTTCTCTACACGACTGAGGGTTTTCCCAGAGGAATGTTTATCATATCCTCCCGTTTAAATTCTCAGCCTCTGTCACACACATTACTGTGCCAGGTACTCCTTGGCTTTCTCCAGCCCCTCTTTCAGGAAGCTGATATAAGTGGATGTGGACGGGTCCTCGAACCCCGAAGAGAAGCTGAATGTTGCTCCTTCCTCCTCTGGCTTCATGGCCGTCTGGTCCAGGAAGAAGTTGGCGTTGATGTGGTGGACCTAAAGCCAGACACAGAACATGGTGAAAGCTTTCATGAAACTTATTTCACAACATTAGTTGTTTGGCTTATTATTATGAACAAATAAATATATAGAGACGTCCACAGTTACAGTGGGTGTAAGCCAAAGTTAGTAGGCAATTTTAAACTTGTGATGCATCTCAAACAGCCATTAATGTATTTACAGAATCTGATTTTATATCTATAGAATAGTTTTTGTTAGAGATAAGATAAACTATTCCTGCACCAGTTTATAACTTCAGATCTATACACTTGGCGTTCATAGGAAACGATGCATGCATGTACTCCACTGTTACTTCATTGATATCAACCTAACTCTTCATTATCCATGGAGTGTTATCTTCCAACTAATGCAAACCCAACATTTAATATTTATATTTCTTGAAATTAACAGGATACATGATATTACAAAAACGCTTACAATGGTTCCATTGGGCAGCGCCACCATCATCTCCACAGGGAAGTTGTACTTCTCCAGATGTAATCGAGCCTTTTCACCCAGCACAGTGTTCTGCTCATCAGCCTGATAAAAGAGGAAACGTCACTGCAGCAACAGTAGCAGCATGAAACCGCTGCACTTAATAAAGGTAAGTCTCTTCTCAGGGCGTTGTTCTCTTGCTCACCTGCATGTTCTCCAGCTCTTTGACCAGAGACCAGCTGCTGACGAAGCTCTGGTTGAGCAGGGCCAGGACGGGCGAACTTTCCAGGACTGTCTCCCGGAGAGTTCGCCCCGAACCTAAATACGTAGGAGAGGAGAGAGAGAGAGAGATGTTCAATTAAAAATTCTTTATTTCAATGACTTCTTGGCTTTGCTTTTAAAGTGAGACTACTTGACTTTTGCTGAAATTCAGATTAGGAGATGAATCGTGAAGCCAGTGAAGCAGCTCAGTTATGTGAGCTATGCAGCAATATTTGCTCACGTAACATACCACATCATATTAAGATCAAAAAGTAAAACACCTGAATGTATAAAACAGTGTGTTGTTTCTTATGAATTCAACTTTAACTTTGTAAGAGGAAGATTATCTTTTAAAAGAAGGTTACATATCTTGTTTTAAAAGTGTCCTGAAACATATTTTCATTGACTGTTCCTTCTCTTTTGAAGCAAAATTAAATCTTTCTTGCAGAAATATCCAATATTTAAGTTAAGTTGTTTTTATAGAGCTTATTTTCTGATGCTTTTAATGACTACATTTTTTAAGTAACTCTATCAGGCTTCCAGACTGTGCAACACTCTGCATGAGAAACTGAACTTTGGTGGTGAATCTGATTTTATCTCGTTATTCTTTTGCCTTTTTCTTCCATTTATAGCCTTGTACCTCAAATCTTACTCCTCTAGGATCACTAACTTTGTAAAATGCTGTGAAATCAACTACTTGTGAATGATCTGACCTCAGCAGGACTGGTCGTCTAAAGCTCCCCAAAGCAGAATGGAATGCACCAGCTTCCTCTCTGCTTGGGCTCGCTCGAAGGCCTCGGAAAAAGGCAGGTAGGACACCTGGAAAAGAGAATAATGAGAAACAACTGAGTGAGTGCTACACACACTTCATGTCAAACAAAGAGGGGAAATGTGTGATGTGGACACTTACCCTTTTAAAGGGGTAGAGAGTGACCTCCAGACGCCGAGTGGCTTCTTGCTGACTGATCTCTGATGTCCAGAGGATGTCCTCAAAGACAAACTGGATGGGCTCCGAGGCGTCATCCCGTCTGTCTATGACGTTGCCCTCCTCGTCCATGATGATGGAGGGAGTGGAGGGGCCTGTGGACTGCAGCTCTAACTGTAAACACATGACACAACTGTATTCATTGAGAGCATTAATAGTCTTTGAAGGTGACTATTTATATTTATAAATGAATGATGTGCACAACAGGCGTGTGGTAACAAGTGGATATACACCATATACCTGCGTATACCCCGCACTTCACTACTGCCAAGGGCACTCCATCATGTGGCTGCATAGTATAAGGTGGAATATGATCTGCATAAAGTCATAGTGGCCTAAGTGCATCACTGCAGCTGTACCTGTGGCAGGTATCCAATGTCCACCTCCATGTTGCTGCTCTCACTGGCCCCATACAGCCACTCCATGTCCACATTCAGAGACCTGAGACACAACAGGACACTTCACACAGGCTCTACAGGAGCTTACAACAGCACTGGGACACTGAGTCCAGAGGTCTTACCTGTCGTTAGGGACGTAGAGGTGGAAGTGTCGGACATGAGATGCGTCTTTAGAGAGGATGATGTTACCAGTGAACTGGCCCGGGGTGAACCAGAAGGGAAAGTCAGGAACATCGTTGAGCTGGAACTCTGCATGAATCCTGCAGAAGAAAACAGGTCTCTGGTGAATATTCTCATATTTTCATTTACTGAGAGGCTCAGTCTCTGAATGCTGATTTTAAAGAACAACCAATGGCTGCCTTCCAGACATTAATCTAATAATCTGTGATTTACTGTACATAAGTGAGCACTAATGTAAAGTATAATTTCTAAGTTGATAAGCATATAAAAAGCACTACTGGAGTCGCTCCTCACCTGATGACAATGTCATAGTAATAGTCGTTGCTGGCACGGATGCAGGCGACTGCGCCCTGAGGAGCGAAACGTGATTTAATGAAGGGCCGAGGGTGGAACATACTCAGCAGGGAGTGGATGAGAACCTGCGGCAGGAGAAGAGCAGCTGTCAATATACAACACAGGGTACGACCTCAACATTACTAGATAGGAGTGTTTATTGGGATACCTCTTTCCCTTTTGGTATGGGAGGGTGGTAGCGATTGTTGGGCAGGTATCCAGTAAAGATGTTGAGCTCACTGGGCATCACCCACCACGTGTCTCCCACTTCAGCCTTGTTCTTTGGGGGCAGGAAGACCCGGAACTGGCTGGCGGAGTAAGAAGAAGAAGGCACCGCTGGGCTTTTCCAAGAGCGCAGCCCACTCAGAGAGCTGTGAGAAACCTGAAAGAGACGGTGGCAGAAAACCAGGTATTAAAATTTAATTCTTAAACCAGATCGTATGCGTCCAACAACCTGTGCAGTTTCAGGCTACATACATTTTTTTACAGATTTATGATTTATGATGACTCGTATAACCAAATCAAATCAGTTAATCAGTGAGTCTAAGTGAACATTTGTGCCAAATCTGGAAGGACTGTCTCAAGTTATTCTTAAGATAACATGTTCACAAGGCAAAAGGGGGTTTTGTGAGGTCGGAGTGACCGTTGAGTTTTGTCCACCAAATTCTAATCCGTTTATCTTTGAGTCCAAGTGAACCTTTGTACCGAATTTAAAGAGATAAGAAGAAACAATTTATCATGCCATAATTTATTCAGACACAGATCTGTGCTTTTCAAATCACTGCTATTTCATTATTGATTCATTTCTTGGTGGTTTGCAAATTTTGAATGAACTGTGTTCACAGAGAGCTGAATTTAAAATGGAAATTTACTGCAATATTTATGAAAAATAACTGAATTTCTTCTAATAATCTCAACTATCTTGGGGTGGTGCCTCTTTACTGACGTCCGAGCAACCTCTTCGAAATCACTGAATATGTTTCTGTATTACCAAACTTGGTGCAGCTTCTTCTGTGATTTTATTTGTGAGGCTAATCCGTGACTTTCATCAAAGCAGTTCTATATATAGTCTGTAAAGTAGAAGAGAGGAAGAAAAAAATAAAGCTCCTGTGTGAAAAAAGCCTTGAGAACTTGGTAATCTCACCCCGAGAAAACCATCTTTGCTTTTCGTCATAGAGTCGAGCAGCAGAGGCTGCATTTTGGCCTCCAACGTCAAAGTCTCTCCGCTGGGATCATGGATCACTTCCTCCTCAAAATCCACAGGGGCTGTGATCCCTGTGTTTGAGAGTAGGAATAGATTTGTAGATAAAAGGTACATGATCAGTGATACTGAGGTTTTGTTAGTGAGTAAGGAGAATGTGAGATGGGAGATAATATGATGTACCTGTGAGTTTCTCAGCAATAGGTTTAAACTCCTCAGGGCTGAGATAGAGGTCGTGGTCGGTGTCCAGCGAAGCGAAGAGAAACAGCCCCTCGGCACCTAGAACTCGAACACTCTCCTCCTATCAGAGAGACACAAAAGCATTGGACAGATCATTATTGTCGTTGCACACGCTTCAGAGATTTTCAATGCAGCACCGAAATTGGGCCAGCGAGCAATCGTATCACATAAAACAGAAAGATTCAGGGATGAAGACAAACTGACAAGAGATGGATGACATAAAACACAGCTGCAAAAAGTCAGAAAAGTTGGCTAATTGAAAGAAAGTGGGAGTCGTAGATACTGGCTTAGTCATGCTGTTTTTAGTCAAATCTTTAGTTTCAACACTACTGACAGGACAGGAGCACTTCAGGGGCCAGTCAGATTTCAGCTTGCTTCGCCTCTGCATCCGCCCCTGATTTATGAGAATTTTTTTTTTGCTAATCAGAATGGAAACACTAAATCTTTTTGAGCTATAAGTTGAGTGGAAGGTCTGGCCAATCCATCTGGCCCTGCAGAGTTTCAGACACTGCCTCTGTGAGACTTTTTCAATTTATGTAGGTGGTTCAATACTTTAGTCCTTTTTTCAGAAGATCTGATTCCTCTTCTATTCCAAGGTGTTATACTCAGTGCCAGTGTCATAGTGCTGTTGATGATGAGAAGGTAAATACTACACTATGTCGTTGTTTGAACAGATGTTTCTTGTAATCCTCTCAAAACCCAAGAGATGCAAACACACAAAATACAGAACAGAACAGGAGCAAAAGACCCTGCTGCAGATGTGCGCGCCACTTTTAAGTCCAGGTAGGATTATCTACTTTAAGCACATTGCAGGACTTGTAGTGTTTAGTCTGAGCGTCCGTTCGACCTCAGCAGTCCTGTCCGGATAGAGATCAGCCCAGAGGCCACAGATTCCTGGCATGTGTTTTAGAGTCAGACCTCCCTCTCTCTGACGGACAGATGCGTGCCTACAAGCGTATGCACAATGGAGGGAGAGAGAGGGGGAAGGAACAATTTGGAGACCCTCTGTAGGCAAACAAGCGTGGGTTTACAGAGTTTTAACAGCTGGGACACAGAGCCACAGCCCTCTCATAAAACACTATGAGGTGGAAAGTCTGCACATGGGCTGTTTTAAGGCAACTGGTGTCTGGCAAATAATAAATCTGAAGGCAAGCTTAAGTGAAATGTAACAAATAAATATTACATTAAGGCAAATGCAAACTTTATAGTAATACAAGTAGGGATTGATTTGGACAGATGAAAAATTATATCAATAAACCATCAGTTGCAATACCCTAACCCTTAGGATGGCTCAATATATATAAATAATGAAGGTATAACATGGAACTGATCTTCCTCAGATTTGTAAAATGTTTGAAAGAGTTTTAAAGAGTTTAAAAAAGCACAACTTTCAGTCAGGAGCAGAAATCAGTCTACAAACTTAAAATAAATAATAATGTGACATTTATCGCGATAATTATGGATATGGAAAAATCTTGATATAATTATGGCCACATAGTCAAAACCCTATAATTGATAGTACTCTGGCACATATCTGACAGTAGACTAGCAGATATTTTCTGACTTAACGTGCCTTCATACGTGTTGATGTCTCTTACAAGGTGAAACAATGAAAGCCCAGATGTTATGAGACGTGTAGAAGAAGTGTTTCAGATGATCTCTCACATGACGTCTGACGAGCTGAGCGTCCTGATAGCACTTGATCCCCAAAGCGAGCAGAGGAACAGCACCGACCACCAGCAGCGTCCACATCACCCGGGGCACCCACGATCCTGAGCCCGCACTCCGGCGCCTGTTCTGCGGCGGACCGTCTCCCTCATCCTCGGGGGTTCTGTTATCCACGTCCGCCGCCATCCTTCCACCCCGCACCGAGGCTATTTAGAGGAGGAGGGCATGGTCGTCGGGCTGTAAAGCGACGGTAACGCCTCAGTCTAAAACTTTCTCCTTAAAAAAAAAAAGTGTGTGGAAATCTACCGACAGCTCTTGGGTCCTGTAGCCGGCGACCGCGCGTCCTTTTCCGGCCGTTACAAGCTCAGCAGGCGTCTCGCTCCCACATCCAGCCACAGACATATGGATGTGCAGAAAATGCGTCAGGTTAGCAAGTGATAGCCACGTGAAAACCGGATATCAGCCTTTAGCTAGCTCAAAATAAAACCACTGTATCATCAATCAGCGCTCCAAGTTAAATGCTAACAGGAAGTGTACACTAATAATATCTTCTAAACAGTTTGTCGCTATTTCATGTGTTGTTTTTTATCTTACAGTGATTAAATCATTATTATCTGTAATCTTTCCGGATAAACAGAGGAAATGGAAACTGCTTCCTCTTTGGTTTCCCCTGTGCGCATAGTTGTTTTCATCTTTCGTCTTGGGATTTATTTTTGAAAGGGATGACCGGATGTCTCTGGTTGACATTCTGTAAAGCTTGACAGGAGTGGTCATTTAAAGGGGCAGTGTCTCATTGTTCGTCACAGGAATGTGAATGTAACAAGCCTCAATTACACGTTTCTCTGCCAGAGGGTCTGTGGTGTCTGTAGCTCTGTGGTCCTACCACAGGAAGTCAAGACAGACTCTGCTGGATTGTAGCATGTCCCCAATGTTAAAACTGTCCTAATGTTAAAATCACAGCATAGTTTGATATGTTTCATTAAAATTCACATATCTGTAAATCATCAATCTGTATCTTTGCAAGTCTGATTTCACCGACTGTGAGATGAAGACGTGTAAGGCTGACAACGGTCTCTGAAATGTTTCCAGAGTCATCCATTGAAATCACATGTTGAAAATATTTCTAACACGTTTGAGGTTTTCCTGCCACATAAATAAGTAGAAGTCTTATAAAAATGTGCAATGTGAAATGATTCAAAGGGACAATATTTTACTTTACTCGCTCTCTATTACTAAAATATAGTTTCTCTCTTTAAATGAAACTAAATCTGTTTGATGCCTCACTTTAGGTTTCGACAGAAGGGCGGACATGAGTTGCATATATTTCCTAAACACAATAATCAGTCTTTTTCAGTTGTTTAACATGCCTGATTGTTCAAGGCCCGTTTAAGTAAAACATGTCCTTGTGGCAGATATCTGACACACAGACACACCTTCAATTCAAATGAATGATAGTGAAAACTAGAATGGTCCTCCGTAGACTGCATACCAACACTAAGGCCACACAGTCCCCTGATAAAACCACATTTAAATTCACCAGATCTAGATTATTTGCATCTGCACAAAGTACACACACTCATAAATCTCAGTCCCCTCAACTTGCCTGATTTTTAAAGTCACGATCCGTTAATTATTCCCTGAATATTTTAAATGTAACAATGTTAAAGGTGAAAGAAAAATCTTGGATTCAAACCCTGATCTGAATCTGCATAAAAATGTAATGGATTGAGTTTTGTCGTAATATGTCTATTAGTTTTTGCTTAATCTTTCTTACAAACAAACAAACAAACCAACAAACAAACCAACTGACAGGGGTGAAACATAACAAATGACAGTTCAGTTTTTCTAAGGACATGTGTTGTAAAGTGTTAAATAAATAAATGCACATAATTCTTTGTGATGGAAATGTCTTTTATATCTCTGAGCTACATCAGTTTGAGAATCATTGCTCCAACTCCACTGTATAAATGAAAATTGAGTGAATGCACTCTGTTGTATGGTTTATTATCATTTCCCACAGATAGGCCCAGTCTGTATTTACATAGGTGCATGTTGCATTTAAGTACCCAGTGCCGGGTGAGGCCTCCCTGATTCCGGAGATACGCAGACATTTAACAGCCACTTGTATCACAGCTGACTGAAAAACAAGTACGAGTCGTCACAGACAAAAAGCATTTCACAATGCATCTGGAATTTGTGACAGCAGGAACAAACAGGAGCATCATTCATTCTGTCAATGCTACTGTTGCTGAGTTCATCAGTCCATGGGTTTAATGTGGGCGGTTCTCAGTTCATGTCCTCCTCCACCGGCTGTGTCTTCACTTCCACTGTTTTTGGAGGGATATATGACCCCATACCTGCCGCTCTATCCGCCTCAGCCTGGGTGTAGGGCTCCTCTCTGAGCTGCTTCAACCTGGATGAAGAGGAGAAACCATTGAAGCCATTATTGTCCTGTATGATGTGGGACCGAACCCGATTAGAACAGGAAATGATCTTGGTTTTAATAACATGCACATAAGAGACACTGCTGTCTTACCTTCTTTTGTGCACTTTAGTTCTGAAGTGCTCTTTCAAAGATCTCATATCCACAAAATATCTCCTGCAAGACATAAAAGTGCAACTGTGTTAAAGTGGGACTGAGCATCATGAACACACAATTTAGCCCCAGTGTTGACAGAAGAGCTGAAACAACTCATTGATTAGTCCACTGGACCTGAAACGCAAGATTCTTTAAATGGTTCCTAAAAAGTTTTAAAGGTACAGTGTGTAGAATTTTGTGATATCTAGTGTTGAAATGTCATGTTGCAGCTGAACACCCTTCACCTCACCCTCTCCTTCCAAACATGAAAGAGAAACTGTGGAAACCTTAAAATGTCATAAAAAATCAAAAGGTGTTTAGTTTGTCCAGTCTGGACTACTGTAAAAAAAAAGATGGCTGCCTCCGTAGAGAGGACCCCATCAATGTAAATATTTAAGCATTTAAATATAAAGGGCTTTTTCTGGGGTAAAGAAAACAACAATTCATACAATTTAGATGAAACATCATGAGGATTATTCTACATCAAATTTCTGCCAATAGATCCCTTTCATCTAAATCTTACACACTGGACCTTTAAAGGTGATTAAATCGAATTAAGATCATTTCTGATGCACAGGTATGTGTCTTTTAAAGTAATTTATTTGGTTAAATCTGCAATATTCACAAAGTAAGAACTCATAAAACTTTCAGTTGCTTACACAGAATTTCATCATTGTTTTTAGAAAGAAAACAAAAGGAATATTGCCTATATTCCATCTTCTTATATCTTTCTATGTGATCAAGTTGTTCAGTACTTTTATACTGATGCTTGTCAGTCGTTCTCTCCACTTCGCTGCTGTAACACGACTGATTCCTCTGCTGTGTGTATGGACATGGGCTGAACTTACGCGCAGTGCAGACAGTAGTGTTGCGCACACCCTGTCACATCGAAGTCCACCTCCTGCTTCAGCAGCTGGGCTGCGGTCTCCGGCTTCATGTCCGAGTGGATCTGGTCCAGGTCTTTGGTCCTGCGCTTCGTCTTCCACGTCTTTGCGATGTTCTTCTTCTTGTCGCTCTTGTGGTTTCCCGTCTGTTTGGACTTGCCCATGTTGGATGCTACAATCACGCGGTGTTTACAGAGGAGGATCTGGAGGAGGCAGAGTTTTGCTTTACTGATTCTGTTCAGGAGAAGTTATACCAAACATGGAAGATGTTTTTACCTTCCACACGCGTGGCCGAGAGAGATGAATGTACTTCCGGGTCACACAGAGAGTTAGACACACCTGCTCACCGGTAGAGGGCGCTAAATACCAGTGTTTACAAAGAGAGACACATTAACCCATAAATCAGCTTCACTCAGATATTTTTAATTACATACAATTTGAAAGAATCATTCATTAGTTAAGTTAAAATAATAAAACTACATTTTGAAACAATTAAAAGTCAAGCATTAAACATATTAGTCAAAATAATTTGTAAATAAAATCTGTATGAATGCCCATTTTGTCTATCATCTGTCTTTTTGTACAACATACATATACATGTACGTAGCAGGATATATCATTATCATATAATTATATATAATTCAGTAGCATTCTGAAGGCTGACTTAACTATATTCAATTATACTATAAGTATGTTATGCTGTTTCATTATGTTGTAGATTTATTTTATTGTAACCAAACTAATTGCTTGAACGCATTTACATTATTGCTTAATTATGTATAAAAATAATGTATTGTACTTATTTATATAATTACTAACTTTTTTATACTTGCTGGCTTGTACAAAACATATACATGTACCTAGTAAGATATATAATTATAATATATATTTAATTAAGTAGCATTCTGAAGGCTTAATTAATTATGTATAATTATATTATAATAATTTATACTGCTGCTTTATTATGTGGTAAATATGTTTTATAGCAACCAAACTAATTTGCTGTGCTTATTTATAGTATTACTAACTTATATTATTACTATATCTACTACTACTATTACTAACTTATCATATGATGTATAATGATAATATAATCATATATAATTCAGAAACTTTTTGAGGGCTGACTCAATCATATATAAGTATATATACCGCTGTTTTGTTGTACAGTATATTTATTGTATAGTTACCAACCTAATTTAGTATGATCATTTATTATACTTTATTATACTTATATTATATTATTGCATACTACTTTATCATTCTTGCTGGCTTGTACATAACATATACATGTATATAGCAGGATATATAATTATTGTATAATTATGGAATGATTGAGTCGTATTTCGTACCAATTTCAGACCAATAATATGATATAATATAGTGTAGTATAATATGACATAATATGATATAATATAGTGTAGTATAGTATAGTATGATATAATATAATATAATATAATATAATATAATATAATATAATATAGTGTAGTATAGTATAGTGTGATATAATATAATATAATATAATATAATATAGTGTAGTATAGTATAGTGTGATATAATATAATATAATATAATATAGTGTAGTATAGTATAGTGTGATATAATATAATATAATATAATATAATATAATATAATATAATATTACTACAGTCACCTACTCTCCCTCTGTGTTGACGGGTCACTCAGGTGAAGTTCAGCTGACACAGTTAAATATTCCGACGGCACTTGAAGGCAGCATCAGTCTGCACTGCATACGCGCCGTGGCGGAGAGCGAAGATGGCGGCGAGTAACGTCGAGCCAGAGCAGGAATGGAGCGACCGGGCCCTGGACACGGCAGAGGACACCCTGGTCGCAATGGAGACCCTGCTGGCCACACTGAGGGCCTTCGAGGACGTCCTCAGGCAACAAGAGACATCCACAGCGTCCTCCACGGAGTACTGCGACAACTTCTGCCAGGTAATGTGTACATGCAGCATCGCCGCTAGCGTTAGCCCAGCGTTAGCTTCCTCCCCGGGATTGTTTTTCTCGCAGCCTGCGAGCTCATCTGCGACGGCTGCTGGCCCGCTACGTGCCCGGCCAGGACCGGGGTGTGGGTGGTTAACCACGGGGCAGCAGCGCGGTGTGGATTGTGTCCGCACATTGTTGCCGCATGCACGCGATTTCACCTCAATTACATGGAATTCACCACCATTAGACTAATCACGTCGGGTTGGCTGTCATGTTCCCCGTCCACTGCTGCAAGTTGCACAGAATGCTCGCCTTACTTTCATGCACACAGCTCGTTTATCGTGAGATTATTTGTAACAGTAGGAAACAGGAAACGTATCGCAGGTGTTTGCATGCACATGACATGTCCACAGTTTGCAAATTACGCACAGATGCGTGTGTGTGGGGTGGGGCGGCATCGCAGTGTGTTTATCCAAATGTTCCAACCACCTCGGATCCACTGACGAGAAGAAGAGTTCTGCTTTAGTCTCACTATGGAATTCACTAAGGGGAAATGTACCGAGTTAAAGCAGCAGTAGCATTTTGTTTTTGCAATCAGAATTATTATTATTTAGTCTCGATGACAGCTGTCAAAGGTTGTGCATCCAAGTTTGTCTCATGTTCAAATGCTCTGGTCGTGGCTTTGATCTGCCATGTTGTATTTAATCTCTATTCAGTGCAGATGCATTTTCTATTTTAGCATTTTTTGAATACCATATAAAAACACATGCTCCGTTTTAGTTGGAGAAACAAAACGGGGAAAGGTCCATTTGAATTTCCACCTTTCACTTTTATTTCTCTATCTCTGAAGTCATGTAACATCACTGACAGTGGATCGCTCTGTGGGATTTGGTTACCAGCCTAAATGGATTACAGCTGAGAGTAATTCATTAATGAGATTAACCTAATTTACAATTTTGTTTGTTTGCTGTCAAAGCAGAAATTCAGGATTTAAAAAAAAAAAAAAAAATGTTTAAACTATGCTCATATATACACACTGATCTCTGTGATTGTTCCTTTATTTTTACCTATGACAAGGAAGTCATCTGAGCTGGATTATGCAAAAACTGCCTGACTGATTGCCACAAAACTTGGTAGAAGGATAGGATTGTCAGAGTCAGCTGCTCCAGATATTTTATGGAACTTTTCCAGCCATCCTTGAGTAAAATGTCCAAGTAAACCCATGTAAGAATGAAGCAGGAAAATATCTGGAAATTCACAGTGAGGGAGTGTGTTAACATGCCACAGATGCAAAACTGGAATAAACTAAAATAAATCAAATATCTCAGGATCAAACAGGTGTCATACACATAGAACATTTTGACAAAGTTGTCAACTGGGAAACATGAGAGCTTTTAATTTGAGTTTTTGGTGATGAGGGCCAACACGATGTCCTGCCATCACGCTCTACCCACACGACACCCCTCGTCTGAATGTTTCGGATATTTTCCTGTTTTAGTGAGCACGTCTGACCCAGAGAATCAGAACTGTATGTCTGAAAACGTCTACAGTGGGAAGGTTACCAACATGAGGTAGTTTTGTACTGAAAACTCGCTAACTTTAGTAACTAAGATACCAACTTCATTTGTGAATGTTTCAAACGGAATGAGCACTTGTGATTTTGTCCCTTATCTAATGCGGCCATTTTGGAGAATACAAGCGATGACAGAATCCAGTAACTACTTTATTGCACGGATGAGCATTCAACTGCTCTTGCTGAATGTAAACAAACACTTCCTTTAATTTCTACTCTGGGTAAATAATGTTTTTGGGAAGTTGATATGAAAAAAAATTTGACTATTTTGTGGTGATGTGGACTTTCTGTTCCAATCCGAAGTAGTCCAGATGTAATTAGTGCACTGATAGGAGTCTCCAGGGTTAAGAGTTTAATCTTGGCTCCCTCTGAGAGTGTACCTTATTTTTAGGGCTGAGGGGAATTAATTTAGTTCCTCTGTAGACACAAGCACAAAACAGCAAGGTTCCTTCTGTCTGACAAATGGGACTCCTGGGATGTTGATAGTACTAACCCGTGATTAAATGTGTATGCCCTCCAGCAACATGCAGGTGACACTAACATGTTGACTCCTCTGTAGCAGGGAATAGACAGTATTACATTGAATAACATTTTGAAGATCAAACACTGTTCTCTTTAATTTCTTGCATTAGGAAAAAAAAGGTCATAGTCTTTCAATTCGGTTTAAATGAGAGAAAAGAGCTAGGTTGCCTTCGTGAGATCCTATATAGGAGACAGAGGAGTGTTCACAGGTGCCACTCTGTGCTTTGTGTTCCTCCTGGAGTGTGGCCCCTGGCTCACCATTAAAGGTTGTCAAATGCTGTACAATGAAGTCCCCTCAGGCCCAATCAGGAGTACCTCACACCAGACAGTGTCAACTGGGATCAGTCATGTATAGACTGTTATGTCCCCCAGGTGGAAACCCCCTGTTCTTCCCCACATATGTTGTCTCTCGTCTGATCTTCTCTGACCAGTTTTAGTTTTTAAAGTCATATCTGTTTTTTTCTTCAATGTGAATGTTTTTATCATTTGTATGCATGTTTTTCTATAGGCACTAATTCACTATGCTGGGAGCAGGAACTCTATGGAGCATGGTCTCCCTCTCCTGGAAGTTTACTGTCTGTCCATCAACTGCTTTGCTGCAGCCCGATCCCACCTCACAGCAGAGTCTGACAAAGTGGCCCTTGTTTTGAAGAGACTAGCCTTGTGAGTACTGAACATCTTCTGGTAAATAAACATGAGAGTGAGAGATAAGACACAGTCCCACCATTCATAAACACAATAACATGAGAATCTACATCTGTTGAAGAACAAAAAAAACTATTTTCACTTTTGTTTGCTTCATGCACTTGTTGTTTATCTTATCTGCACCCAACACTTGTGTTGGTCACTTTATGGACTTCAGTTGAAAAGGTCAGCGTCGTCTGTTATTGTGACCTTAACAACGATGTATGCAGCAACTCTTTGTCAGCCATTGCGGGATGTCTCTGATTCCCTGACCTTTCAGCAGAGGCTCTTTCACAATAAAATATTGAAAGACAAACATTGTTTCTATGATCTTTATTTGTTTCTGAATTTAAAATATGCCAGGCACTTGGAAGGTTACCCAGTTTTTTTAAATTGACTGTGTCTGCAGTTGTTTGGTTGTTGTGCAAAAAACTGCAGAAACAATCTCCATTTTGTGGAGGGGGGAGGATTGCTGAAAGAGGAACTCATTGCATTTTGATGCAGATTTGAAAAAAAAAACGTTATCACTTCGTTTAACATGGCGAGATAGGCTGTTAGCCTTGACGGAGGAATGCAGCCTCCAAAAGCCCTTCTAGTGTATTTATCACCTTTTGAAATATGCTTGTGCACAATAGTCCATTATAATAATACGTTATCTAAGTGAACCACCTATAAAATGGTGTATAAATATTAGAGAGTCCTGTTTAATAACTTCTGCTTGCTAAAATAGAAAATCTTCAGTAAAAAACGGTCTGTGTCCCAGCTTTTATTTTTAGCAAAGAAACTATGAAAGAGACAACTGTGGCTGTTTCCTGACCCAAAACTTCCAATGTGTGTTTAGTGTGTTTTTCTGTCCATGCTCTTTCTATACATGATGTGGATGAGATACAAGTCCTAGAACAAATTACCTTTCCATACAAACAAATTATTTAAGAATGGAATCAATGATAACAATTTCAAGTTGTCAAACTCTGCTCTGTATGAACCCGCATAAAGACACGGCCCCTGTCTACCAGTGAGTGGTCGTTACTTTGGATTCAAGCAGATTCTTGATGCACTTTCAGGTACAGTTCAGGCTTAAGACGGCCTGTCTGAAGACATTTACTGTTCTAACTGACGTGACTTAAATTAGGTCAGTTCGACTCATCATGTCTCTCTCAGTTAATAGCTGAATTTATGCACTACCGCTCCATAGAGACACCTCCTATCTGCAAATGATCCTTTACGAGAGATGGGGGTCGTTTCAGACTTTTCAGCTTAATAGAAAATCTTACACAAGAGATCTATTCATAGTTAGATTGTAATAGTTAAATTTAATAATGTGAGATGTGGTAGAGCTTTTCTAAAAAAAAAAAAACATTTCTCCACTTCTCAATCTATTTTCAAATGAGTATTTTTGACATGTTTAGTGTATCTAGGTGTAAAGCTGATTCTTCTAAAACATTAATGCAGAGCTGCTGTAAGCTTTTTTTTTTTCTTAACAATTACTGACATGTTTTGAAGTTTGGGTCGTATCACAATCTGTTCAAAGTTTTTATACGTAGTATGGATGAAACAGTTTATACTCAAAAATAGACCTGTCCAGTATCATCATTGTTTACTGAAGCAGCGTTGTGTTGGTTTCTTTCAGGAGCTGTTTTGAATTGTTGCTGTCAGTGCCTGAGAATGAAATCCCATACGAAGCCTGGGTTCAGTTTCACCACTCTGTTCAGGTAAGACGACCTTGTTTCAGAACGCAGAAGCCGTCTTCCAGGAAGTTACACATTAACTCTGCTGCGTAGATCACGTGATCATGCTAACTGCACACTGACAGTCTGGGTTCCAATTCTTTTGAACGCAATACCTCAAGAACACTTTGAATGAATTTCTTCAGACTTCGTACAAATATTCAGTTGGACTCAAGGTTGAACCTATTTCACTTATCAATCTACAAAGACTTTATAACTCTATAGAATTTTTAGTAATTCTTAGTAAGCCAAATTCTCAAAACACATCGTGAGATTGCGTGTGGAGATGGCAGAAACTCTCAGTACTACGACCATCACTGCAGCACTTTACTTTCATGGTAGTGTCCAGACTGAAGTCTCTCCTCAGTGAGAGACACTCAAAATCAAGACATATCTGAAAGACTCAGATTGTGAGAAAAAAGGGTCCTCTAGTCTGATCTGATGAAATCAAGATTGAACTGTTCGGCCTCATGTCTGATTTCCTCCAGACATGACACTGAATTGTTTTCTCCCATCTCCACACAGGAAAAGGAAAATTAAATTCATTAGTGTAGTATGTGAATTAATGACCTTTTTTGAGTTGGTCTCTTGTAAAATACACCATCATGTGACATTATCACATGGCAGTAGAGGCACCACAACTGAGTCTGAAAAGTATTTATTTTTATATTTCAATCTTTTTTGTGTTTTTATTGCAGAATGCCCATGATACCTTATTACGGTACGGCAGTACAGACCTCCAAGCTTTACTCCAGATCACAGGAGAGGGAGGAGCATGGAGCAACCCCGTTCTCAACTCACTTCTCAGCGGCCAGCTCACCAACCCAGAAGAAGGTTGGGAGTCCAGTGACTTTATTAAGTTATTTAGAGACAGGTGTATTTTAGTGCACATTACACTTGTTGTGGTACTCTGCTCCAACAGGATTTGTTTGTATACTGTCTCTAGTTGATGCATATATCACCTTGGAGGGCGAGGGCTTCATGGAGATGCGAGTGAAACATCTGGAAAAGATGGGTGAAGTTGCCAAGGCTGTGGTTCTGGCTAAAGCCTGCACCGAATGCAGCTTCATCTCCAACCAGGCTACTTTTCGCCAAACATACGTCTCCCTGCTCTGTCACCTGCTGCCCAGTGAAGAAGCCATCATGGAGGTATTACTACATGTTCAGTTGTTGGCACGATGCTGTTTTGTTCAGTGATGTGTTTGTATTTGTGCCCCTCGTGTCAGTTGCACAGTCCTGTCAACATGTGGAAGGACTCATTTTCCACAGTCACCAGTGTTTGAGGGAGTAGTTTAAAGTTTAGAGTGTGTGACTCAGACAATGGTATGCATAGTTTTTTTCCTTCTTGAACAGAGCTACACAAATTAGGAATTGCTGTGCATACTCACTGACATGTGTCCTCATTGTTTGCTTCTGGCTCAACCTCATTCCCCCATCTGTTCTTGGTATGCTGTCTGTTGAAAAACTTGTATTTGGGGTTTTGAATACCCAGGCCTTCAGAGCTGCTGACTGTAGGTCTAGACAGTAAACTCTTAGGGTCATAAAGCTCTTCCAAAGACACACAAAATCAAAAGATCCTCACTTCAGATTTGTCTGCTGTTTCTTTGTGAGAGACTCAGGTGTCTGGTGTGACATGAGATAAAGTTCCTTCACTACTGTTACATAATGTGTCATGAATGCTGGCTGCTGAGGTTTAAATACATTTTGATGACAAAACTTTGATCCTGATTTTCCTTTGAGATCATTGTCAGTCATGTTTCAACCAATTTCAATTGCCCTGGATTCACATTGTTTACTCTCCTCACAGATTTCTAGACTTGACTGCAAGGATGTCCTGGAGATCACATGCAACTTGGAGACAGAGGGGGAGGAGAATACTGCCTTCATCTTGTGCACAACTTTCCTGACTCAGCAGCTTCAGCAGCAGAGTCATTACTGCTCCTGGTGAGTAGTTCCTGCTAAGGGCCAAGGGTTGGGTGGATTACATGTGTAAGGGTTAAATTATTGATGTTTTGAAAGTATTGGCAGCAGTCAGACAAGATGTCACAGGTGATTAATAAATATTATAATTGACCCTTTTTTTTCTCAAAAAGGGAGTTGACTCAGTTGTGGAGTAAACTTCAGAAAAGGATTGACCCCTCGTTGCTGTCTCTTCTGGAACGATGCCTTCAGCTTGGTGCCATTGCCAAAACAGTCCACCACTTGCTTTACCTAGTCCGTGTGATTCAGGCTGAGGTGAGCGTGAACGGCCAAATTGTTCATATCATGAAACCTTTCATAGTTCAGTTGTTCCAGGTACTAAGGAGCCACAGGAACAAAAAAGCCTGTTAAGTTTGTGTGTTTTTATTAATTGTCTAAAAGAGTTCAACTAAGATAAGATTCATTCATGCATTTGTGTGACGATGGTTTTTGGCTCACATCTGCTAAACTGTAATTGTTGTCTCTTAACAACTAAATTGCTGAAGTTATGGTTAGCAGACAGCTTCAAGTCCATTACCACCTCCATCTGCAGGAGGGCTGGCTAGTTTTTGAACTAATACTGGGGACCCAATTCAGATTTATTGATCTGGCTGACAGAAATGCATATACAGGATTTTATCAAGTGTTACTTATTCTGGGATTTACCCATATATTAGTTATTTGGAATAATAATTGTAAATATAAATAGATATTTGCTCAATGCTAATGATATATCCCTCTATTTTCAGGCAGAGGACGTGGGGGTACCTGCTTCAGTCGAACTTTGTGTCAAAGCCCTGCAACTTCCAAAGCAGAAAGACTCAGATACAAGGATATCTGTTTGCAAAACAATGTCCTGTCTTCTTCCAGACGACCTTGAGGTGTTGCGTGCCTGCCAACTCACAGAGTTCCTGCTTGGCCCCAGTCAGGAGGTATTCAGCTGTCTTGAGGAGCTGCATTTACGGCCAGACCAAAAGTTTGACCAGGAAAATGAAGTCATTCCCAACTCCCTACGCTGCGAGTTGCTGCTAGCTCTGAAAGCTTACTGGCCTTTCGACCCTGAATTCTGGGACTGGAAGACTCTGAAGTATCACTGCGTCTCACTTCTCGGGATAATCCCAGAGTCAGAAGGGGAAGAGGATGAGTTGGTGGACAAACATGAGCAGTTTAAACAGGAGCCACAGGAAGTCGCAGTGAAAGTAGAAACTGAGCATCAGTGGAGGTCAAATGGAAGTCTTGATGGTCATGAGCGACAGGATACAAAGCCTGTGTCTAACTTAGAAGCCCAAGGGGAATCGGAGGCAAAGAAACGCAAGTTCTGCTGTAAGATTTGTAAGAGGTCGGTCACTGAAACCCAACTGGTTCACCACTCCATTAGACACACAGAGGACAACAGCCACCCGTGCCCTGTGTGCCTGGAAAGGTTTGAGAGCAGAAAGGAACTCGTTCCTCACATGAAACAACACATTCTGAGTGAAACACATCTTAACAATAACAACGTAAAGAAAGAGGACAAGGAGAAACCGGTAGAGGAGGAGGATGATGACATTGAACCAGGTGAGATCACCATTGACCCTTCTTTAATGCTCTATTACAAATCCACACACGATCCAGATGTGCTGGAGCACATTGTGCAGCAAGCAAAGACTGTAAAAGAGAAGTATGTGGACGACGACGAGCATGTAACCTTCGATTATATCGACCAACACTTCAAACTGCAGAACCGGGATGAGTATCCGTGCCCAGGAACTGGGTGTACTCGAATATTTAAGCATTCCAAGTACTTATATGTCCACTTAAAGTCAGAACATAAAGGCGACGAGAACGTGAAATATTTTCATCAGATGAAAGACAAGCGGGAGAAGTGTGTCTTCTGTAGGCGCCATTTTGTCTCTGCTTACCACCACCGCAAACATCGAAGGGTTCACTATGGTGAGTTGCCTTACATGTGTGTGGTTATAGGCTGTGGTGCTCAGTTCAGAACTTCCAACGAACTTGTCACACACAAACAGACCCATGGATTTCAGCTCAACTTCCAGTGCGAGCTCAAAGGTTGTTACGTCACTTGCTCTGACTTGGGACAAATCTATCACCATGAAGCACAGCATTTCAGAGACGCAGCATTTACCTGCTCCAGCGCTGAATGTAGTAATTATTATTTATCCAAAAAGGAATTTATAAAGCATTTATCCACACACAACATTACCTTCTCTGAAGACGACTTCGAGGCTCAGAGGAAGGCAAAGCGGAAACTTTTCAAGACTGTTAGTGAACCACTAGTCCGCCTTAATAAGTTGCTTGATTCAGAAGAGATTGTAAGTGGAGATATCCTGAGCTCTCCCTCTGTGAGTTGTGCCTCCCCTTTGCAAGAGTCTGACCACAAAGAATCAAAACCAACAATGACCTTGGTGGCTGTGTGTTTTGATGGAAGCAAGTTCACCTGCGGCTTTGAGAAGTGCGGCATGACTTTCTCCAGAGCTAGAGACGTTCAGAGACATCTGAAATGTGCCCACCCAGAGCATCTTAAACTGGAGAACAAAGAATACAAACATGAAAAAGAGCAGGGCTCAAAGTCCAAAGGGGCAAGGGCTGAAACTGAGCCAGACGATGAGGAGAAAGGGAATCATGAGCTATCAACACCGTTTCAACCTGTGGAAGATGGAAAAGAAAGAAATCATCCCAAAAACAATGAAACAAACTCTTCAAGCCTCCAAATAAATAATGATGCTTTAAAAGAGATTCTCATTGGCCTCAGTAAATTGAACCTGAATTCCTCATCCCCTCAAAGTGTGTCAGGTGAGTCCACTCAGACCGACCCAGAATCTAATACATCACAAATGTCTCTTCATCAGGCGATCATGGCGAAGCCTCCTGTTGTACTGCTCCAGAAGAGACCTCCACACCTGCCTGAGGAAAAAGTCAAAATCAAAACTGAACAAACGTCGATAGCCAATGAAGAAGGTGGTATTGAATCATTAGCTAATGCTAAGCCGTATATCTGTCAGATAGAATATTGCGACTTCAGGACTGCTCAGAGTTACAGCTTACAGCGACACTATAACACCAAACACGGTCGAACCGTTGAACAGGCGAGAACGTTGACTTCTTTGAAAACCACATGTTTTAAGCCCTACGTCTGCCATCTTTGTTCCAAGAGTCACAGACAAAAAAGTGTTTTGCGGGCCCACTACCTTCAGATACATAAGATAAGTTCGGCACAGGTGGACAAAGTAAGCTGTGGATCTGTGTCTGAAAAGCAGGTGACGAATCGAGGTCTAAAAGTGAAGAAGAAAGAGAAGTTGCAGCTTCAACCCGGGAAAAAAAACTCAACCGCGACAAGTGAAAATGGAAAAAAAATTGACAATCATTCTCCATCTGAAGAGGAAGGTGAGGACGAAGCAGATAGTCGAGAGGAAGAAACTGAGGAGAAGAATACAAAGCAGGTCAGAAGTACAAGACGTTTGGTATCTAAAAGTAATCTCTGCTATATATTAGATAAATTCAGTAAGCCCTTTCATTGTGTAGCAAAAAACTGTGATGCAGCTTTTTCCACCCAGGGAGGCCTTGTGCGCCACCTACAGTTGGTGCATCATTACAATCGCTCTCAGCTCTTGTTGGAAAAAGACTTTGACGTGCACCACAGTCCAGAAGTCAAAAAAGAGCCGGCCAAGAAAAGGCCTCCTCCAAACTCAGATGAGCCTCAGCCCCAATACAAATGTCACTTTGCCAATTGTAGAGCCTCGTACCACCTGAAAAGCAGCCTGGTGCGTCACACTCGGGACTGCCACTCTCAGCCACCTGAGCTGATAAAGTGCAAGTTCGAAGGCTGCACAAAAGTATTCTGCAACAATGAAGCACTGAAAAAACACACACTATATAGTCACTGTGAGTACTACGATTCACTGGTGGTACGTCTTCAGAGCACTCACAAAAAGTCTGTTACTGGATGCCAAAAGAAACTCATCGTCACACCACAGAGTTCTGAGAAAGAAGCTCCTGGTTCACCGACGGCGCAGGCTTCCAGTCCCGAATCTGAAGTAACCACAAAGTCAGAAGAAGTGGCAGAGCAGAGTCTTGAGGAGAGAAAAACGTCTGGAGAAAAAAAGAAAGAGGGGACGAAACCTCTGGTCTATAGGTCTTATGAAGAAGCGCTACAGATGTGCCAAGACCGCTGCATGCGTGAGGCGTACCCTTGTATGGTTCAGAACTGCGATTCTGTCGTCACGTACGTCAAGAGTTTGCACCGCCACTACCTGCGGGTTCACCGCATGGGACGAGAGCATCTTGTTAAGAATCAAGACAAGCTTGTTTTTAACGCTGAAAAGCTGGAGGCACTGATTCAGAGGAAGTCGGCCAGGCCAACTGTGAAGATTGAGTGTAAGGCAGAGGCAGAAAATACAGGGGGGCAGGCTGCAACCATGAGCCTGCTGTCCATCAAGGAAGAAACACTGGATGAAGATAATCACCATCCACTGGGAATTCCAGAGGATGGGGAGGAGGAGGAGGAGGAGGTGCTGCCACCTGTTGAGAGAAATGGCGTCCTTGTTGTTGCAGATGAGGTGCTGTATGGTGAACCAAGCACCGGGGGGCACACTGAAGACTCGGCTGCAGCTGCACACATCATTCCGAAACAGGATGAGAGATTAAGCTGGGATAAGATCAAACCTCTGCTTCGTCCCGTCACTGTCGACCTCTCACCACCATGCTCCTTGCGCTTCACTACTGAAGAGAGCTTCCAAGATGCATTGAGCAACAAGGATGGCGGTAAAATGGTAAACGGCTCAGCAACAGCGGCCACTTTTGCTGTTCGCCAGCCACTTAAAAGGAAAAATGAGCTGTCTGAGCAGCCGTCGAACGTGATAGACCCTCAGCCTCGTAGCCCTTCTCCACGCCCTTTTGACATTGCTGCTTATAAGCCTATTGGCTTTGAGTCCTCATTCCTCAAGTTCATACAAGACTCCTCCCCGAAAGACAAAAACCCAGGAGCAGTGAAACGGCGAGACGCTTTCAGACGCAGCTGCTCTGTTAAAGAGAACAACCAGCTGGGAATCTCTCACACCCGCAGCAGACGCACACATTCCCCTCTGCTGAAGCCCCACGCCATGACTGGGGACTTCACGTCAGTCCAAAACTTGAAGTCCATCCTGGACAAAGCTCTGGCTGGGTGTGGGGACCTGGCCATTAAGCAGCTTCAGTACCTCAGACCTGTGGTGGTCCTGGGGAGACCTGTGTGCACCACCACCCTGCCTGACCTCTTCCCATCAGACCCCAACAACAGCAAACTGCTTCTTGGAAGTTAGTTGAACTGAGCACCTATTTCTCATGGCTATTGCAAATTACTCTGTCTTATAACAAACTGTCTAACAGTATTTTTTTTCCCACAATGATAGTATTATGGGTTTTTTTGCTCTTTGTTTTTCAAGGTGCCAAATTGAAGCATTGTAGAAATTAGCATAAGATAAATCAAGCTTAAACAGTGCACATCAAACCTGAGATTTTTTTTTTTTTTTTTTGAAGACATGTTAGGAAGGCATTCAGATAACACATATGTTAACTCATCATTACAAGTGTATATACTATAGCTCTCTGAGATAAATGTACATATTTTCAGATTGTTAGAAATGGTCAGTAGCGTAATGCAAAGCCTTTTTACTCATGTGAAAATGTGACTGAAAAAAACATTTCCCGACTACAACGATCTTGAGGAATATGTTTGGTTATTTTTCACCTCAGTTTGTATTAAACCAGTGTTGGGAAGCAGTGGACAGATGTTGGCAGACATGTATGTAACACTTTCTAATAAAATAAATGTGGATATGAAATTAAGCCATTAGCTTTTTGGTTTCTGGAAATGAACCTTTATTAAACCAAGTTTGTAAAGTCACAGTAGACATTTTGGATACGTTTGCTGTGCTGGGTGTATTCTAAAAACAATATTGAGGCAGATCATAATGCAAAGAAGACTCAATAAAAATGAACATACAGCAATATATGTGTAACATACTATGCTGGCTGAAATGTGTATTGAAGGTTTTAGGTATGAACATATCAGTTATTTCAGAAACATTTGGAAGATTAACACTATTTCAATATTTATAAGCTGTATGTAGATTGTTTTTTCATTTTAACATATTTCATTGTTACAATTTGTTCTCTTTTAAAAGATATATATAAGCAATTCAATTTACAGTCTTGTAAATTTAGTAATTTGGGTTAGGGCCCAGACCCCAAAATCCCCAGGTTCACTGTGTTGCATGTAAGTTTGGGGAAATTTGAGTACTTGTTAGTTTGTTGAACAGTATGTTAATATGTTCCATATAATGAATAGGGTCCCTTTGCTGAAATGTAGTCTTAAAATGAATGATAACAAAGGTTGTAACGAAGGTACAGTTGTGTAATTGTCATGTTTAATCAATTTCAGACTGGTTGTAATTAAATTATATATTAATTATTAAAAATTATAAGAACAGTAATAAAGGTTTATTTCTGTAGCACATATCTAAACAAGTGCCTAATATCGATACATAGATGTCACAGTGTTATTCATTTTACCAGCATTAGTTAATGGAAGACAGGATGCTGCTAATAATTCATAATTAAATAGTAATTATAATAATAATCATGATTAGCTGCAAACTGATAGACACAGAGGTTCAACACATGCTCATATAGATTAGACTTGATTCCTATGAGCACACAAGGGCATTCTATGTAAATACTACATGTGTGACACGTGTTCTTCATAGACTGGGTGTTCTTTCTGCAGAGGTGTGAGTGTGGTACACTTGTATTTGACTTAAAGCTTCTGTTCTTTACGCTTTCCGTTCAATGATCATGCTTTAAAGTAGTTAATCATTCACAGCATCTGGAAACTGAAAACCCCAAAGATAATGAGGAACTTTTTTTTAACACCCTGTCTACAGTTCTCCATCAGTTGGCTGGTTTATTCACTAGAGTAGTTAGAGACACCGGTAGTGACCATGAAGCTGTGAATTCAATCTGAAAACACAAAGTGTTGTTTCGCCTCTGTAGCGGAACTCCTGTTATAGTCGTTGTTTCAGCGGGGTCACAATTCGTCGCCGCACTTTGCCGACAGGCTCTCATCTTCTCATGAATGGAAAGATATTAGCGGTAGAAGCCTCGACCCCAGGAATGGAAATCTGATGCGGACATTTCCCGAGTTAACGTCGGCCCGTGTCTGTGACTCTAACGTGGAGACGCTTCTCTTTGTTTTCAGCCTGCCTGTGTTTCTGTGTAGAGCGGGAGCTAAGTAGCTGCTAGCCTCAAGCTAACAGTCAGTCAGGCTAGGTAGCGTTAGCCTGTCGAGCTAGTCAGCCCTGTTCCATCAACACAGACCAACAACAGAGCGAACATGGTGGAGACTATACTCGACCTCCCGGTGGAAAAGCAGATCTTTTATGCTGTTCTGGGCTTTTCATGGACCGTGTATCTGTGGGAGGCGTATCTGTCTTACAGACAGGTGAGTCCATCGCCAGTGTTGGGGACATATGTGTGTGTTTCAGTTCTAATTGAACATTAAACCAGTAGACAGTAGCAGTAAAATGAACCAGTGACACAGGTAGACGATGGTTACGTGTGATATCTGATGTGAAAGGCAGTTCTTGCAAACAGGAAGGAGATAGTTCGAAACATTTCCATAACAGCTGTGAAGTTTATCGAGGTCCTTGTCAGAAATCTACAGTGGAGGATATTTTAGTGTTGTATCATGGTTAGAAAAGGCCTCTCTGTTGTGCATTATCTTCTCACTACAAACTTTTGATGAGTGTGTTCCGTTATTTAACTCAATTTATAGTACATCTTGAATGCAGTCAGAAGAAGCTGGCAGATAGACTATGATTATATCGTCTCGATTTATAAAATGAAGGAACTAATCGAGATTCAAGAAGATTTATTGTCATTCCAAAACATGAGGTGCACGAGAGGGAACTAAATACTGAGGTCCCTGTAAGCATCAATGAAATGAATCACTAGAATCTAAAAAGCGAATACAATGAAATAAAACAATAGAATCTCAAACTAAACTAGGATTCAAAACAATGCTAATAAATAAAGATGCAAAAGAGTATTGATAAATATGAGTATTTATTATTAGCATTTTGTAATTATACAGTATGTTCAGCTCTTCAGTATCTGAATTGCACAACTGACTTCTCTTTGGTTTTGGTTGGGGAAGTCAGTGAAATGGAGCTGAGGAAGAACATGATGCAGACAAAGCTCAATGACAAGACAGAATCAGTAGCAACTTTATTTGTCAATCAGGTCAACACAAAAAGATCTAGTCTAGTTTTCAGTAGCTCTCAATGTAGATGAGACGATGCAGACAACAGTTTGCTGGAGAGGAAAAGCACAGCTACACACAGCTGCCACAAAAAGCTAATACACACACAGATATATGTGAATGATTGTTGTATCCCAGTAGTGTGGAGTTTATTGAATTTCTATTTTGACATTTTACAGAAAACAAATTTACCTGAGAACTAATTTATATGTGACAGGAAGTTGAGTGACTAAAACATCTCATTTGATTTGATGGGCATCGTTGTCTTACAATACAAGAAACATTATGTATGTTAGTGTCAATGTAATCATTCTTGAGGGCATTTTATCAGTTAGTTATCATGTTGCCTGACACCTGAGAAAGTTTCAATTCAACAAAGGACTTGTGATGTGTCTGAAATACTTTACATGAATTAGTCTGGTTCCCCTTGTTATCTGTGATAACCCCGGATCGGATTTATCTGCTCTACAGAGGAGGATATACAGATCAACAACACATGTACCGCAGGAGCTCGGGAAGATCATGGATTCTGCAACGTTTGAGAAGTCACGTCTTTATCAGCTGGATAAAAGCAACTTCAGCTTTTGGTCTGGACTCTACTCTGAGACTGAGGGGACGGTACGAACATGCAGTGGATTGAATTACAGAGATATTTGTGATGTATAGTTTCAGAAGAGTTTGATTTTTATTTTATTTCTTTATTTTAGTTGATCCTGCTCCTTGGTGGAATCCCATTTCTGTGGGGCGTTGCTTGCTCAGTGACAAGCCGCTTTGGATTTGGTTCAGATTACGAGATCACCCAGTCCCTCATGTTCCTGACGCTTGCCACCCTGTTCAGCGCCATAACTGGACTTCCCTGGAGTTTGTACAATACATTTGTCATTGAGGAGAAGCACGGCTTTAATCAGCAGGTACAGTGGCTGAACAGCACTCACCCTCTGTACAACTCAAGTGGGTCAGTTTGTGGTTTCCTGCCTCTGGAAGATCTGCAGACACATTCTCATCCTCTTACACTCTTCAAATCTGCAGTGGAAATAGTTAATCTAGCCCTGTTTAGATTTTGGCAAAAATAGACAGTTTGAAACAAGATAAATCTGCAGATGGATACAAAAGAATGAATATATTAATCCAAAATAATTCAATATTTTCCACAGTGAAAACTTGTCATTTTTAGAATCTGTCATAAATTATATGAAATCAAACTGACAATGGCAGCTTGAAACTGCAAACTTAAAATGTAACCCCCTGTAAAACCCAGGCTGCCATCACTGATAACTACAGACACACACGTCCTCTCTTTCTGTTTTTATTTATCTTAATGCCTGCTCTTCTTCTCAGACATTGGGGTTCTTCCTCAGAGATGCTGTGAAGAAGTTCGCTGTGACTCAGTGTATCCTGCTGCCTGTGACCTCACTGCTCTTGTACATCATCAAGATTGGGGGCGACTACTTTTTCATCTATGCCTGGCTCTTCACCCTGGCTGTCTCTCTGGTTAGTGCTACGTTTTCTTTGCCAGCATGTTATACAATGTCTGAACGTGTAGGAAAAAAATATCTTTGTGTAATCACCACTCATTCATGATGGTACATCTCCTCTTCTCTTTCGATCTTAGGTACTTGTCACCATCTATGCGGATTACATTGCTCCGCTGTTTGACAAGTTCACTCTGCTGCCAGAGGGAGAGTTAAAGACGGACATTGAGGTTATGGCCAAGAGTATAAGCTTCCCCCTCACTAAGGTTTATGTTGTAGAAGGTAAAGTAATAAGTTGCATATGATTTTAGGTTTTAAAGATATGTCGACCCTCTCTACAAGATGGTTCATGGTGCAGCACTTCTTAATTGTTTTCGAATGTCATATTTTCAGGTTCGAAGCGGTCATCGCACAGCAATGCATACTTCTATGGGTTCTTCAAGAACAAACGCATCGTGCTGTTTGACACTCTTCTGGAGGACTACTCCCCTCTTAACAAGACTGGAGAGACACAGCCTGAGCAGCCAGATACTGATGAGTCATCTGGTGAAGCCAAAGCCAAGCCCAAGGTGACACAGCCATGATCTCAGTTCAGAAAATATCACATGGCTCTAATATTAACCAGGATTCATCAGGGGTCTTGAAATGCTTTTTAAAGTTTGAGACAAACTATATAAATGGTTGACACAACCTGATAGTTATTTGTCAGCCACACTTTTCTCTAAGTTAAATTTGATCAGCCCAGGCTGTGAATTTATAGTCTTAAATGTGAGAACCTGGATGGAATAAGATGCATAATTGGTAGTGATAACTCTGATAATGAGTTATTATATATATTGTTATCTTTCAGTGGAATACAGGTTTGTCTTTCTTATTTAAATATTTTCACAGAACAAGAAACAAGGCTGCAACAACCCAGAGATCCTTGCCGTGCTGGGTCATGAGCTCGGTCACTGGAAGCTTGGTCATACTGTAAAGAATATGGTCATCAGTCAGGTCGGGATCTAATGGATTTCCATATTTATTTTTACTGAACAAGAGCTTGAAGTTGATCTCTATACAAATTGAATAAATGTAGACACAAACAAATACAACCATTAAGTCAATAACATCTGCTGACTCTTGTTTCTGCAGATGAATTCCTTCCTGTGCTTCTCCCTATTCGCTGTTCTGATTGGACGTAAGGAGCTGTTTGTAGCTTTTGGCTTCAATGACAGCCAACCCACATTAATAGGCTTGATGATTATCTTCCAGTTCATCTTCTCCCCATATAATGAGGTGACTATGAGATTCTGTAAACATGGCATTAGTAAAATTACATTGTTTTTTGAGCTGTTGACACATTTCATTATTTACATATCTACTTCGTCACACAAATGTATTTTTGTCTTCTGTCTTTGCAGCTCCTGTCCTTCTGTCTTACGGTTTTGAGTCGCAGGTTTGAGTTCCAGGCAGATGCCTTTGCACAGAGCATGGGCAAAGCCTCCGAGCTCTACTCTGCCCTCATCAAGCTCAACAAGGACAACCTGGGTTTCCCTGTGGCTGACTGGTTGTTCTCCATGTGGCACTACTCCCACCCTCCCCTCCTGGAGCGCCTCAGAGCTCTGGGCAACGCCAAGCAGGACTGACGGGGCTGGAAGGGGGAGCTGCGTCCGCTGCCTCCTCCAAAGGGCCTCCGCAGACCGCTCCTGGCCCTGTGATGCATCCCGGTCTTTCTTTACCCACCTGCAGACCCTCTTGTTTTATCTTCTTTCTAATTTTTTTCCATTTTGCTCCCTTTAACCTTTTTTTTAAACAAAACCAAAACATATCAGCACAAGGCAGCCTAAAAAAATCAAAAGCCTGTACTGAAGTCTCTACTCTTTTCTCTAGAGACACTATGCGCTTGTCGAGAAATACTTCTGGGCAATGTGTGTTTTACAAAAATATTGTCAGAGCACAATTTGCAGATAGTTCAGTTTTTGAAATAATACCTATAACTATTTTTTTTAATCAAAAAAGAAGACAAAAACTTGGATTTTCACTTGCAAAACTGTGTTTCTGAAAGTATAAAGAAGGTTATCACACAGTATTACATAAATAAAACAGGGAACATGTGGCGATGGTAGGTTTGCAGCCAGACTTCTTATAAACCTCATGACAATACTTTTTGCAAACACACAGGCCAGAATTTGATTTGTCAAAGTGCAACTATTAATTTTATTTAATTTAATTTTAATACATTATCCCCAAGCAAGCTCAAGAGAACACATGTTAATTCAGTCTTCAAATCCCCAGTTTTGTAAGAGGAATAATGTTGATACTTTATTACAGTAAACAATGTGAGTGCCTCTAATTATTGCTGTTTGTTCAGATAGTGGAAATATTATGAACAGCAGTGCAGAAGAAAATTTCATTTGAAATTCAGTTAGACTTGTGATTTTTATTTTCTACATGCATTGGGGAGAGTAATTTTACTTTTTTCTAAAGCACTTGCTCACCAACAAAGGGTGCAACCATACCTGTATATATGTAACTTTGATGAGTAGAGTATTGACGTATGAAGTGAATTGTGAAACATTTTGAATGTGGATTGAAATTTTAAGTTGATAACTAGTGTTTTTTATTTTCTTCTCTTGGATTTCGGGCCGGAGTGAGCGCAGTGTTGTCTGGAAAGTAAAGTATTTATAGGCAACTTCAGGGACGGTGTCTGTGAGGTTCCTTTCACGAATAAGCCAGTGCTTGGTTTGTTCAAAGAGGGGGCTGTATACTTCCTTTGCAGCATTGAATAAAGTTCTTCAAAGCATTTGTTATCCTGGGTGTTTCTTAGTAGTAACAGAAATTATAATGCAACACAATGTCAAATACACCATAATACGTTAGGTACTATTTTTATCATTGACTTACTCATTCTGATTGTGTGTGTTCATGGTTTTAATGGCTGGAGACTTTATTTACATAAAATAAACAAAGGCATGTTCCATACTTAAATGTATTAGTGTTCCAATATTCTGTTATATTAAGTTTGACTTGAAAAATAAAATGATATAATACCATAAAATAAGTCTGTATGTTTATGGTATGTGCAGAATACCTACATTTGCAAGGTAAGATTTCTTTCATATTTAAATATATTTCCTTTCCAATACCTTAAACATTGCACATGTTCCTTATTTGTTATATAGAATCTTAATTTTAAAAAGTGTAAATAGTTTTTTTTAAACAACGTAATGGTTCAGTCCCAAAAAACGTGCGAGGTGCGATATACCCAATCTTTGAGACCATACCATTACAAAAAAAGGGGGCGGGTAATATAATATAATATCCTCACGCAATATAACATTACTTTTCAACTTCATACTAAGTCAAACGAAGCAGTGTATGTGTATTTAAAAAAAACTCTTCCAGATTAGTTCTGTGGTTATAGTTATTTAACGAACATAAGTTTGTTTTAAGGATCAACGTGCAGCTCGTGTCGTCGTCGTCACACCCCTGGTCTGTGTGAGTAATGGCGCCGCCCTGTGGAGCTGTGTGAGGACAAGGACACCGTCACTGTCAGTGTTGTTGTCATATGTGACTCTAACATGGCGAGATTTCTGAGGCCCAGCGTCAGGACTTTCATCAGCTCTCAGCTCCGGATGTCATCAGACCAGGTAAACACACACGGAACACACGAACAAACCACAAACTGCTGCTTCGTGTGACTCAACAAACCTGAGCTTCACCTTCACGGAGGCAGTTAGACAACTGTTGAGGTGATAACATGTCAGAGGAGTGTGGTGGTAATGTGGTTTCAATGGATCCAGTGAAACAGGGTCGATCATACATCAGCAAGGTTTCATTTCAATCACGTGAAGTGTCTGTCTAAATAAAAATACCAGTGTTTGCCTGTGAGGCCATTTTGATCAAAGTAAATCAGCCTCATATTATGAAGCTGTCTCTGTTTTCACCTCTTTGTTTTTGCACAAAACAGTTTCCAGTCTGTTCCAAATACCTCTGTCTCTATCAGCACCTCCCAAACAAAGAAGCCTCCATTTTGAAATAAACACAATCTTGACCTTCACAGGGGAGTTCTCTCAACATCCTGGTCCAGCTACTCTAATATCACAGAAACACGTATTAATTACAAAACCTATGCAAGAAACTGACTTTAAAACTTTGTAATTTGATGCCCATGTCCTCTGGAGAGATGTCCATGGAGTAAAGTCATAACCAGGCTTCCATTTGTTGCTGATCATTTGACACTAAACATTTTGTCTTTGGATTTCTCAGCTGGGTGAGCTGGGTAAAGGAGCAGGAAAAGGTGGTGGAGGTGGAGGGTCCATCAGAGAGGCAGGTGGAGCCATGGGGAAGAAACAGGCCGCTGAGGAGGAGATGTACTTCAAGTGTGTACTTCTGTGGCAATCGAACGTTGGCAGAGAGTCTGGGCTCTAGTTAACTCTCAAGTCACCACATTTTCTTTTTACTGTGATCGTCTCTTGCTGTCCTAATTTCTCCCCCTTCCCTCCTGTTGTTAACGTTTTCTCTTCTGTGTTGTCGCTTGCTGTCGTATCTATCCACACAAGGCGTAAAGAGAGGGAGCAGCTGGCTGCACTGAAGCAGCACCACCAGGAAGAAATTGACCACCACAAAAAGGAGATTGAACGTCTGCAGTGCGAGATCGACCGCCACAAGGGGAAGATCAGGAAGCTGAAGCATGATGACTAACTTCCCTTTTGCCGTCAGACACCTTAAGAAATAACTCGGTTTGCTGCATGCGCCGTCTCACCGGGCTGGATATGAATGTGTGGATGACTGTTCT
Organism: Paralichthys olivaceus; assembly: GCF_024713975.1. Lineage (NCBI taxonomy): Eukaryota > Metazoa > Chordata > Actinopteri > Pleuronectiformes > Paralichthyidae > Paralichthys > Paralichthys olivaceus. Next base: position 12,955,262 of record NC_091104.1, on the reverse strand, counting down.
GTAAATGCTTGAAAGTTATTGAAGCTGTTCATTAAATGATTATTGTTTCAATTGCATGCTGGGATTTGAGTTGTATTCCTTGGAACAACCTTAAAACACTTCAAATGGCAAGATCAAAGGATCTTCTTGTGTGCTGTATGAATAAATTTGTAATGTAAACAGCTTTGGAAGTTATTTTTTTATCATTCTTTCAAAAAGGTCAGTCGTTTTGATTCATTGTGTATTATTTTAGACAAATTACTAAATCTTCCCTTAAGTCAACTTAGCAGATGTGAGGATTTGCTCCTTAGTGTTTTATGTCAACACAAATTTAATATCTATGTTTTTGACTTGGCCATCTGAAGACAGCACCTTGGACTCAAATCAACATTTTTCACAATTTTATGGTATTTTACAAAAATAATTAATCATAAGAATAATGGACATATTGTTGACTGCTGAAACAAGTCGTTCTGCAGCCCTGCATATTTGACAAATCTAAGGTTACAAGACCTGAGTGTCTGGGGCCTTGAGGAAGTTGTTTTTTCCCCTGTGATCCATCATTGAAGCAGAGAAATCACATTCAATGAATTCCTACTCAGAATCATTAGTTTTATCTTCTCAGGTAGAGTTTGTGAACCACAACATGCTGCTATGATATTACTAGTATGACATAACTATATATATTGATATTAATATTAGCCTAATGTTGGCAAACAGGAGACTATGCATCAATAATAAAATGTACAGTGTATCATATAATATCCTGAAGTTAAAGGTTTCAATCTGACAGCAGAAATGATAGTGGGGGCAAGTCTACATTTCTCATCAATTTATTACAAATAAAAATGTGCTATAGTTTTTTTATCGACATTTAACCAAACTCCTTTCATCCAACAGCAACTTTATTTATCAAGGTGAATTTACATTTCATTAATTAATAAACATTGTAAATGGAAATAAGTTTTATGAGAGAAAAAGCAATGAGTACAAAGACAGCAAACATAAAATACAGAGAATTAGTGGCTAAAATGAAGGCAAATCGCAAATACAATTCTAAATATAGCAAAACTAATGAGTCGTTTATTCATATTTATGTTTTGTTGATGTAAAATCATATTTTACTGTATGTAAATGTGAATAAATAAACTATGTTTAGAATCAGGAAGGAGAAAAAAAATTGCAATTTGCTTGACAAAGAATATTTGTGAACCGAAGATTTTCCCGTTATTATCATTACATAACATTTAAAATATTTCGTGAAATCTTTAACACATAAAGTAAAAAAAAAAAAACACGTTTCTGCACCACGTCTCGCGAGAAAGAATTCATATGTCGTCACTTCCGTCTGCCCCTGCTTTTTCTGCGGGGCAGCCCCGTGTCTCTTTCTTTTCGCTCATCATGGCGGACCGGTTCAATAAGGTGCGTAAAGGCTGCGGATCATTATTCCTCCTTTTTGCCTTTAACGGGGAGTCTAGTCTTCTCCTTCACATGTAAACTGCGGGGGATAATCTCAGGTACATTTTGGTGTAATCTCTGTTTAGTTTGATGTTTGTTTTAATGCGAAATTTGAACACGTTTGAGGCAGCTAGGCTCCAGCCCAGTGGACATGCCTCCATCATGGCAGCTTCCCTGACGAGCCAGTGCTGTTAGCTTGTTGGCTTTAGCTCGTGCCCTCGTTAAATTAAAATCCTAATGACGTATGTGCGATTTTACCGATGTTGACTCGTGATAATCGTGCTTTAATTTCCATCCGCCTTATTTGAAGGTAAAATCACAGTAACCGCGCTGGCGTGCTTTGATGGTGATGCTAAGCTAACGACGTAGCTCAAGCGGTAGTTGGTGTCCATGCGGCCGTCAGAGCTCATGGGGGAAAAACGTGCATCTTCATGGATTTATCCTGAACAACTTTGAGAAGTTATTATTTACAAATCTCGATTATGAGGAGTTCACTCAAACTTGATTAGGATCGAGTAGTTGTTAAAGACGTAGCATTCTTCATGTGGTTAACTATATCTTGTAAAGTGACGCTGAAGCTTACGTTAGAATTAAAATGTCTGTCCCTCTGTCTTTTAAACCTGCAGGTTCTGCTACTTGATGGCAGGGGCCATCTACTTGGTCGGCTCGCTGCCCTCGTGGCTAAACAGGTTCTGCTGGGTGAGTTTTATAAAGTAAGAATTGAGATCTAACTTGTGAATGTTGCTTATCTGTTAAAGTTTGTTTAGAATGTACCTGAACACAACTTACTTAATACTAAGTGGCACATTTGAGTAATCTTCCATTCTGTCGGTGATGAGCTACCTGTTTTGAGTTTAACGACCTTGAGAAAACTCACATGCACTACCATCTGAGACAGCATACAGCTGCAAGGTATTTTAATGGCTTTGTTCATTTCAAATGTTTAACTTATGTTCTCATCTGTGTTCAGGTCACAAAGTTGTGGTTGTGAGATGTGAGGGAATCCAAATCTCTGGCAACTTCTACCGCAACAAGCGTAAGTGACACCTTTATTTCCATTTAGGCTTTTGAACATGCTTGTCAATGATGATGATTTTTCACTGTAATTCGAGTTTAAATGACCATGAGAATACCTCACATGCACTACCATCTGAGACATCAGCATTACCATACTGAAGTAATGGTTTCCACAACTTGGAGTTAAGTATTTGTCACCTGTACTAAAGTATATTTGTGCCCTCTTCAGTGAAGTACCTCGCTTTCCTGCGTAAGAGGATGAACACCAACCCCTCTCGTGGCCCATACCACTTCAGAGCTCCCAGCAGGATCTTCTGGAGGACAGTCAGAGGTGAGAATGTGGCAAGAATCTAGATAATGAAACTTAAATACTGTTAATTCAGTGCAGATTATATTCTTAGCCTGATTTTATCAATTTAAATGGACATTAACATTAAGGAAATTGACATGCATTGTAAACACACCTGGGAAATTTGAAACCCATTGACCTAAGATGGTGGCCAGTTTGCCAAAAACCTTCACTTAACCTCTGAAACAGATTGAGAAACCTGAAATAACACTTGAAGATCTTAAACATTTGGCTTTTTTAATCTGTGCACTAAAAGCAAGACCTGGCTGGAAACCTATGCTGTCAAGTAGTTACATTGTTTCTTCATATTCTGAGAAACAAGGTTTAGCAGGCAAGTCAAAGTCTGTTGAAATCTTAGGTTGTCTGCAAATGACTGAACTGGGACCACAAATTTGTCTAGAGGACCAGGACTGCAGAAAAACTGACTAACAAAGGTGTGAAATTTAGCTAATAAAGATGTTTTTATTAACCACGATAAAGAAGCATTTCATGAAATGTAATCAGGCTTCAAAGGGAGAAACAGACACTTAGTCTTAAACTGGCAAATCAGAATTGTTTTTGTTCATTTGCTCCAGCACAACTTGTTCCTCATTTGACATTGATGAGCTCTTTATCCCGAAGCTGATCATCTTCTGATGAGACAAACTTTATCGGATCTGATTTCTGAGTTCAGTGGGGTGTACATTTGTGCTTGGACAAATTTACGATTTGTAATGGCTGCATTCGACACTATTTGACATTTTATTGAACTTAAAATTTTCTTTTTGCTTTCAGGCATGTTGCCCCACAAGACCAAGAGAGGTCAGGCTGCTCTGGAGAGGCTGAAGGTGTTTGACGGCATCCCCCCGCCCTATGACAAGGTGATGAGCTGCAACAAAGAACTGCACATCCATATTCCCTATGGGCCACACATGGCTTCATCTCTGCTGTCTGTGATGTCAATCTAAATACCTTACCTACCTTGTTTGAGTGACCTTTGAAAACAAACAAATGTCTGAGACATGCTGCCTGAGCAGTGTGTAGTCATGCCCCTTTCTTCTTTTATCTGACTTGTGAATTTTGTCCCACAGAGGAAGCGTATGGTCGTCCCAGCTGCTCTTAAGATTGTGCGTCTGAAGCCCACTCGCAAGGTAAGCCTTTAATAAATGTAAAATTGGAACACATCAGAAAGCCTAAGTTCACCTGCCACAACAGTTCTTGCTTGACATTGATGAAATCTATATTCCTAAACTGATCATCCATTGATGAGACAAACGGATCTGATTACTGAGTTGAGTCTAGAACAAGTTGTGTCCTTTGATCATATAATCAAGTGGTTAAATGCAGTATGGAAAATGTTTCTTATGGAATTCAGTGTTCTTTAGCATTTGTAGTAGTTTTAGTTGCTGCTGGTCGTATAAACCTAGTTTGGTAGAATGGTTTTTTTGCAGATGTTAACTGTGAATCACTCCCTTTCCCCCTCATAGTACGCCCTCCTCGGCCGTCTGGCACATGAGGTCGGCTGGAAGTACCAGGCCATCACAGCCACCCTGGAGGAGAAGAGAAAGGAGAAGGCCAAGCTCCGCTACACCAAGAAAAAGACAATGGTCAAGCTGACCAAGCAGGCGGAAAAGAACGTTGAGGGCAAGATCGCAGCATACACACAAGTTCTGAAACAATATGGAGTCCTTGTCTGAGCTGGTTCCCTCTGGCCAATAAAGATAAATAAATGTTTATAAATGGTGTCTTGACTTTCGTTTGTTCATGATCCTGAATTGCACCTAGGTTGAAATGGTTATTTGCAGTAACATGCTAGTAAACTGAGTATTTTGTTTGCAGCACTTCAGCAGCTAATGGAGAAGAAACTATACTGAAGCACTAATCTTGCAGAAAGTTTTTTAATATTTGTATTCCAGTACATCCTGCTGTGAGTGTAAAAACTGCTGAACAGTCTTTCTGCTCTCCTGGCAAGTTATGTTTTACATTGTGTGAGCTGAAGGAAGACTTCCACCTCAGAAGCTTGACTGACTCCTAAATTAAGAGAAGTGTGGATGAAGTTTTTGAGGTGTTAAACTTTAAATTCATGCTCATCAAAAATATAGTGTGGTTTCTTAAGATTACAACCTGCTTTTAAATGTGTGTTACTTTCAACTGAAATAAACCTTTTAAGACATTTGACACCTGTGCTATAAATTACATTTGAGGTGGTGAACAAGGCCCAAGACAACGGTGATGAGTTTCACGATATCTTTGGAAGGAATTTAGTAGCAAAATCAAGTGGCGTTCATCTTGATGTCACTTCTTTCCAAGTGTATTCCAGTGTCTACCAGCAGAGAGCAGTGTTGTACTTATGTAGAAATTCTCTGCACAGTGATTGAAAGCATTATTGAAGATATGAACTCAGAATAAAGGGTTAGATTATCAATAAGCAAACAGAGTTTTTAATGAAAAAGAAACTGGATTTCTTAGAATTTAATGTTGAAAGAGGAAGATTAAAGGATAATTCCAGATTTATTTTCAAGAGGACATGTTCTTTCCCGTAGAGACAGTATAACATTGTGACCTCGGTCAAAGTGTATTTCTTTAGGGTATATGTATTTTTCAATAATCTATTAATTTTCATTTGATAATTGACCTTGAGGCCCTCTGTTGAAATCCTCATTTAAGTTAATCAATGAACCAGTTAATATGAGAATGCCTCAGTGAACTTTATAAGCTGCTCATCAAAGTGTTTCACTACCTGGACAATGATATTGATCCAAGGATTTCCAGCTAAATCTTCTTAGGACTCAATCATGACCAACAGATCTTTGTTATTTAAGAGCAGTGTAATCTGAGCAGTTTAGCTGAACTTTTGTCCTGAACCAGCTGGATCTCCTGAGTGACCTTCAGTGATCTCCTCTTAAAATAAGACTGATGTTTTTTTCTCCCTTCAACAGCACTCACAAACGTTTTCCTTCTGATTTGATCCAACCCAGAGAAAGAGTCGCACTTTAGCTTTTAGCAGGTGGAAAGTACCTGAAGAGATAAAAATGGAAAGGCTGCAAAGAGAGGTTTCTACTATTTTAATGACATGCAACTATGGCAGGGAGTTCAATGTGCAGTACATGACACTGCTTTGTTTGAATTATAAGCATTTTTCCTACAGTGGATTTAATAACATATTGAGTATACAACAGACATATTGTCTTTTTGTGCTGCTAAGTTAATAAGTGCATCTGTTTTTTGTGAGTGGAATTACTTATATATATACACAGGGTGGTCCGCTCACCAGAAAGCCAGTGGTTTGATCCTAAGCTCCTCCAGTCTGCATTGTGAAGTGTCATCGTGCAAGATACTGAAGCGCTGACGGCTGTGTCGACAGTCTGATGATAAAATTGCTGAGTATAGAAATATAATATGTAAATGCATCTTAGTGATTTTTCAACTGCTGTATCTGGCAAAACTGTCCACAAGTCTTTTGCCGATCTGGACTTTTAAGTAAAATGGGGCCAGCTGAATTTAAGGGGCTCAATGACTCTGCAGTTGTGTGAACCCAGGATGTAAATGTTTCAAAAGTGTGGGAAAATAAAGTGTTTTTGCAGCCTGAGACGAATTCAGAACGCTATCCTTCAATGTAAACCCTTTCACCTGCCTCAACACTTCCTCCAAACATCTTGCAATGTCTTGGAGGGATTAGTTATGCGTGTGTGGGCATTGTATCAATGTCATATGGCATTTCTCATTTTAACTGAGTCAGACTAAGGCGAATCATGGCTTATCTTCCTGATTAAGGCGTAAAGAAAAACTGCCAAGACACCCCATACTTTCTGTGTTGGTCTCATCCCCCTCTCTCTGTGCTTGAGACTCAAATGCCCCCCCCCCCCTTAAAAGCAGAGCCCACTAAAGATCAGGCAGGAGGCCAATGCGACGCCTGTCTCCCTGTGTTAAGGGCGGATGTCGTTACTCCAGCAAACAGATGGAGAAATCACTGTGACGGCTCCAAAAATGACATTTTTGGAAATGCTGTTGCAGTAGCTCGCCCTCTAATCACAGCATCTGAGACAGATTGAAAAAGACCATGAGTGTCTGAAACTGCTCTTGCAGGCCCAGCCTTTTATGGGCTCCAGCAATTATAGAAAACCTCCTCCTCCTCCTCTTCTTCCTAAAACTGGCTGGTGTTTTAGTGTTTGGCTCCAGATTGGGAGTGCTCATCTATGTGGGAGCCATAAAGTGGTCTCCTACAAATGGAAGAGATTTTAAGTCGAATAGAAATTTGAAATCTCCAAACTTTTTGAGTCGGGAAGTATAAAATATTTTAATGCTACTGTAACTGTTGTGCATACTTTTCCATTTTAAACAGGTGGATGAAATAGTTTAGACACATTAGTGGGAGGTGTTGCTAGGTGACACGCTGCCAAAGTCGGTGGTCTAGGAATGAAGATTTTCTTCCCCTTTGCAGAGGCACTGTTTTTATATGTGTTTGATTAGTGATCATACTCTTGGCTGGCTGCAGTTTAGGTCATAGACCCCGCCTCCTCCATTTTAGTGGATGGGACACAGATCAAACTAAAAAGTACATGCTGAATACATTTAAGGCTGTTCTTATGAAACAGATGAATATTGAAGTTAGTTGTTATTAGTTTTTTGACATATAAAAATGGACTGAAACGTCATGATAGACAGCTGAGACACCGTGTCCAGGATATTTTGGCTTCATTCTTGTAAAGTAAGAGGACGTGCATTTGTGCACACTTTCAAAGTCACTGGCTGTATAATGTGTTAAATGTATACACATTAAGAGTACAATCACATGCAATCTACCATCTCACTACTGTTTACTTTATTTGTACAGCGTGCAACGCCCTCCATTAATAAGGAACACAAACTGATTCACCAGGCACCACTAAGGTTAATGAATGGAGAGCTAATTTGGTGGAAAAAGGAGAATTGATTACTCCAATCAAAACTGTACAACAGGAACGAAAAACCCAAACCGCTAATGTATGGGCAGAAATTGCAATTTAAACTTGTGTGTGTTTTTGTTTTAGTCAATACAACAAACAGTATCTCAAAACTAATGCAAAGACACTGATGAAACCACAAACATCTCATATAGGTGATGTTTTAATCCAGTTTTAATACAGAATGCGTTTGACTAATGAGAATGAGCTGATGAATATTGAAGCAGAGAGCTTTATAATCAGACTAGCAAAGCACATGAAGGTGCACAGTTTGAATATGATTTCTAATTTATTCCTGATAAAAAAAGGCTTTGGTCTGTGAGTCGAGGCAGAAGTGCCACAGATGAGCTGAATCCCTTTGAACAGTTAGTGTGGAGTTTCTCCAGTCCCTGTTGATGTCACCCTTGAATAGGAACAAATGTATTCCAAGTCTCAAAAGGCTGGCTTTGAAAAGCATAAGAAAAAGATAAAGAGCGGGAGAAAAGGATAGAGTTGGAGTTTGGTCAGCCATGAGATCTAAGAGAAAAATCAGAAACCTGTGGACTTGACTGTGAAGCAAAGGGCAGGCATCCATAAATCAATAGCTTTTATACAACAACTGCCACAATAATTGAATGTAAGTTATTACTTGTCCACACAGACTGGCCTCTACACTTGGATTAATAGTTTTCATTCTTCTCCTCAGAATTGCATTCTGAAAATCTATACAACTTATTTGTGCTTTTGATGCACAGTGCATGTCCCGTTGTTCTTCCCACACAGAGCGAGACTCAGAGTCGTCATCATGGGTCAATGAGCCGAGGAGCTCTTTGTCATTTTGAAACAAAAAGCCAGATACATTGTTCCAAACCTTTTTACTAATTACACTGGCACTACCAGAACAATGTCAATGTTGGTTTGACTAAATGTATTTTAGCTAATAAGTGGCAGAATGTTTCATAGATGTCCCATCCAGTAACACGGAGGAGACAGGGTTTATGGTTTATGACTTATGGTTGAAATCATTGACAACAGCTCCTCAAAAGTGAAGCCAAAGCCTCTCAATTGCCCCCTGGTGGCTGGCTGCAGTACAGGTCATATACCTGGCCTCCTCCATGTTAGCGAAGGGGACATATACCAACATAAAAAAACAAACATTACCATTTTTACCATTTTGCATGATTGACAGTTGTGTTTTTTTTCCCCGTCATGTCATTTGCCCTAGAAGTTATAGCAGAGTCAAGTGGATATAACATTGTTGGACACATTTCAGATAATATAAGTCAACAAAATGCATAACGTAGGCCAAATTATTTAAGCATTGTTGCAAAATATTTAACTTTTCTGCTCCCTCACTTACAAACAAAATTTGAATCCAAATCTTTCAAACCTAAAATGTTTGCTTTCTGATTCCTAGTGCAGAAGAAAATCCAGAATATGTATATAACTGGGGTGCAGCTCTTCTATAATGTATTATGATCTATACACTTACCTATGCAAATGAAAATACAGGCCTACTTACAACTTAACACTCCAAAAATACACAATCACACCAACACTGTTCAACAAAGGTGCTCTCCATTAGTCACAAGTGCCTTTCATAAAAACCTTTTTACATGATGTATGCTCTCTGTGTGGAGCCCTGTGACACATTTATATTTACATGAGCTGACGCGCAGACATGTCCAGGCCTTTATATCCAGTGACCTCTAAGTGTAATTGAAAAGATTTAGAATGACAGTAGAACAACTCCATTCATTCAGTCAAGCTGAAGTCATTATATCTATTTATGGACAAGAGCAGCAGCAAAATTCTGACAAGAGATGCTGCAGCGGTAAGAGACTGCTGTTGGTCTCGCAGAGTCACAAATTGAATTCAGAAATTGAGATCTGGGAAGAGAGAACGACCAATCGCAGAAACCTTTATCGACTTCACTGTAATGAGACCCCTCTGACATAAACACACACGGTACACACACGTTCACTTATGCTCACTAAACAAAGTCAAATGAGTATTTTGTGAGACGTTGCATTTTCCTCCATCGTGGCAGCGAATGTACGTCCACGCTATAGTGTCCTTGAGCAAAATAAAACCCTGCAGTTGCTGCAGATGGTCGAGCCAGCACTTGTTCTCCCTGGTGAGACAGACGTGCGCAAGGGGCTCATGGGAAAGCATGAAGAAAGCGAATCCCTCATTACACAGTGCGTAACACAGTGTGACTAACAAGCAGCTTTTCTTTTTTCTAATATAAAACAACTCTACAGTCTTGTGGCTGTGATGTATCACCCGTGCATATCTGTAACAACTAGTCAATAACATGCTAAACTGAGCATGTGGCCTATTGCATGGGAGCGAATTACTGTATGCGTGTGTGTGTGTGTGTGTGTGTGTGTGTGTGTGTGTCGGTGAAGCAAATGTGATTAGATGTACCACTGTCAGCAGACTCGCACTGTTGAGGCCATGTGGTTTTAAATATTGCTCACTTGCAATGTTTCACTCATGTTTCACCAGGGACAGGGAACCTCCAGCCTCTTGACCGTATGCAGCCCACGAACAATACATAGATACAGATAAAAATGCATTGGAAAGAATAAAGATGAATGGTACTCTAACACGTCCATCAGGATGGTCCCCTCTGGCAGTTTGATTCTCTGGTCACGGTCAGGGCAAAATCATGAGAAGGATCATGGTTACTGTCAGGAAAAGAGAAGTAGATTCAGAATGTTGAGCTTTCCAGGACAATAAAACAAACGATGAAGACGAGACCGTCTAGTTTGCAGGGATGTGCTGTGATGAAAAGGTCCAATCACGAGCTTCACTACAGCAGAAACATGTAGCTAAACTGTATAAGATAAGATTAAAGAATCCTTTATTAGTCCCCCAATGGGGAAATGTGCAATATTACATTACGTCAGTGACCACTCCACTCTTTGGTGGAGTTTTGTGTCTAACAGTTCTGTCAGACACAAGTTTTTCGTTAAATGAGCTAATGGCTAGAAATCATAGGTACGTAAAGTGATTTTTATGCCTCTGCATGGCGACAGCCATGAGACGTATTCATTACGTGTTCACTTTGTCGTCTCTCTCGTGAACACAATATCTCAAGAACACCTGGAAGGAATTTCTTTAAATTTGGTACAAATGTTCAGTTGGACTCAAGGATTTTGGTCGTCAAGGTCATAGTGACCTCACAAAACATGTTTCTGGCCTCTTAAACATGATATTTAAATTTTCACCAGTTGTCACCTGTCACCTTAGATTTAAGTTGTCAAAGGTCACAGTGACCTGATATTATTGTGAATATAATTTATGTCAGGAACATGTTGAGGCATATAACCATAGGATGATACTTCTAGTTGTATCACACTTTTCACAGATAAAAAATTGCTTTTAATCGACACAAAATACATTATTAAAAGAAGCAGAAGTTACAAAGTCCTAGAAGCAGTTCTGTGTTCAATAACCTTGTCTGGCTCGTAAAGGAATAGGGTGAACCATGGGCTCGGAGGACTTACTTTTGGATCAAACACTTGATATATTATGTATTATTATGTACGTAAATCTTGGACTGTCTGTGTAAAATGTCAATATCTCAAGGTCTTTGACAAAGGGAAATACCTTGCACTGTTTGATTATTGACTCACCATCCTGTTATAGTCGTGTAGTATAGTGCAGTGTCAATAACGTGTCCTGTAAAATAGCCACATATGTTTGAGCACTGGAGGGATCTGTGCCTCTCATTCCTCCACCAGCCTGAAGGCACCCTCCTCTTCTTTTGAATGTAAACCCATTATGACGGTAGCAGAGGGGGAATTCACTCTAAGTCCTCACAGTATATTACTTTTTCCAGTTGCTCAGGGCTGCAGGTTTTTGCTGCTTTCTCCGGGTTGTGGGAGTGTTTGCCTCACTCCAATAAGAAGCAGTTTAGTGAATTTCTAAATGTGCAGTTCTTTTTGTGGAGATCCTCACAGAGATATCGATTCAATTCTCTGATAATCTGTCAGGTCTTCAGTGCTCTTTAATTTAGATTATCTGTGAGTTTTGTCTTGAGCCGAGTCATTCTAACCACTTAAATTCCTTTTTAAGGCGGTTTTGCAGTTTTTTGAGAATTCCACCTTTAACCGGGGCTGTGGATTATACGGCTGCTCTGAAAGTATCGATCTGTTGCTGTCTGTTACTGACAGTCTGTAACTGGATTAATGGTTTTTGTAAACACAACTTTTTTTTTGGTAGTAAAAAAGTTTTTCAATGTTTTCTAAGGATGAATATTTTATTTTCAGCTATACTTTGTATTTTTAGAAAACATCTTAACAGGTCAAGTTTGGATTTAATAATTGAACAGCATATGAATTTCATGAGAGGTGGAGCTAGGAAACGCTTACGTGACAAACAGATGTCGCTTTTCTTGCAGTCTGGACCAAAGATTTGACCTTTGAGGAACATGATTAATAATGCAACACTTTATCTTTCTCAGTAGATCTTTCCTTTAACCTTATATTCATAGTCAATGGGGGTTATACTGCAGGAAGGAATATAGACCCCACGATTCCACATGGGCTCAACCTTCTCGATCATGATTTCAAACGCTCCAACAATAGAGCAAAGTGACCGATTGAAAAGCAGCTGGGAATTAATCATCTTCTTTAGAAGGAAAAACACTGAAATGACTTATCCAGTTAAAACAACACTGTGTAACTTTAACTGAGAAACACCGCCCTCTGCAGCCACACATGGTGATTACCTCTGCCAAGCAGGTTACGTTTTCATTTCGTTAGTTTGACTTCCAGCAGGACTATGCAGACATTACAGAACCAATCTCAAACCTGGAGCTATTAGCTTGCGAGATAGGGCGTGTGCGCTCTCTGAGCTCCTATATTCCTCATGATCCCTGGCTTCCTGAATTAGAGGAGTCGCTGCTGTAACAAATACACCAAACTTTGTTTAGAATTCAGATTTTTGGAAAAGTTTCTTCACTGAATATCAGCGATAAATACGGTTTTTGAATGAATTCAAAGTCTTTATAACAAACCTCTTACATTACTCGTGAAATTGCGACTACAGGATTGCTCTTGAAATTGCTCGGCCAGATTTTGAAAGTTGAAGCTGCGACAGTCAGTTCCACACTTTTAACAGGAGATTGTACCTGTGCACCAAAGTTACTTGGAACAAGAACAGGGGTTCAGAGTGAACAGTGGGAATGAAAGCACCATTCTCCGTATTCCTGGTCAGTGGACCATCAAACAAATATTGAAGCTGATGTTTTAAGGTAAGACATTTGCATAGTGTCGCTTTAATCTAGTGACCGGTTCAGTTTCTGCCAGAATTGGATTATATGAAACAACTTGGTCAACCTGCTTTTCATTCCCACGCACCAACTGACCGTCACACACACACACACACACACACACACACAGGCAAGAACAAAGACAAAACTCTGAGAAGTTCAGCTTGAATTTTGGATCATGAAAGCGAGGAGCAAAGAGGACGAGGAGAGACATTACACGATCATTACAAGAAGAGAATAAATAAGAAAACATAATAGCACAAAGAATTCCTTTTGTCAGTTCAGGAATATCGTTTCTGAAAAAAGTCCTAAATTGTTTCTGCATTCTTCCCTCATATGCGTCATTGATTTTTCTGTGTGTGCGAGGTGCTCTGCAGCTCCATTGATTATGCAGCTGGACTTTGCACAGGAGGGTAAAGAGCAGTAACTTTGCAGGCTTATCAAAGCTGAAGGACAGAAGCTATTTTGAGTATTAGTCTCTGAGGAACATTAAATAATTGCTGTGTATTGATTCCTGTTTGTGAATTTACAGGATATCGTGTGCAACTGTTAACACTGGCAATATACAGCATGTGATGTTACATCTAAAATAACTAACACTTTTAATTGGTTTCTTAAAATGATATATCCGGGTATAGAATCTAGAATCCAACTAGAACCTTACAATTGTTCATTTTCCAATGACAAAGTATTTACTATAGAGCTTTGTGAAACCAAAGCTTCCCTGCAGCCTCTTTCAGTCTGAATGGGGCTTTAAAGCTGGGATTTGAAGTCCGTTGGTATCTATTTGTGTTACTGCACAGCAGACCACTCAGCACAGCATGGAAGCCATTAAGGCTCCAGATGCAGCCGCCCACCTACGAGCGCACACACGAACCACGCGGGAGCCGCCCCGACTGATGGAGCTCATCCAGAACAAATTCCGTCTCCACGGAATCAATCTCAACCCCGCAATGTGAAATGTAAAATAAATGAATTCTCTTTCAGTTTTGAGGAGGCCGTTTTGTGTGAAATCACCTGTGATGAGACAGATATTGAGTCTATAGACTTCAGGGACAAATTTCAAATAAATATACTATATTTGAGTTAAAGTTTATGCAGACTCACAAATGCCAGAATAAAATCCCTGCACATACAACATCTGGTGTGGTATGCAGTGTCTATGGCCCTTGTGTTAACAGTCTTGATATTTCTGGGATAAACAAACACAAATTTGCATTCATCTCCTCCTACAACTCAACATATTCACACGCTTGGGAATAAAATGCTCTGAGCAAGATATGGAACCGCTCTTAAGAAATCTGTCAATGCAGGAATCCCCTTGAGTGTGCTGGTTATCCACGGCTGCAAGAGCAAGCTGCAGCGCAGACAATCCAACTCTTTTCTTATACTCCTGCTCACTGGGGTCATAACAAACCGCAGAAAATACTTAAATATAATAACTATATTCATAACTTCAGGCCATCTGTTTGCTTTCTGAGCAGCTGATATCTGTGTCCACTGGCTGGGATGGAGGCCTCAGATGTTTCTGTGTTGTCATTCGTCCATATCGTCCGTATGCTGAGTATTAAGAGTCAGGCTTCTGGAAAGAAGCTTAATCCCCCCCCCACAAAAAAAAGCTCAACACCATGCGAAGCGTGTAATTTGCAGAACATATCAAGTGTGAGCTGGATCTCGGGAAGATTGTCGATTTGGGTTGTTGAAAAGACATCATCACAACACACCACTTTTCTCTGTCCATTGCAGCTCTTCTTTTCAGCCTCTGTTGAAAACACTTGGTTTAAACTCCTGTCTCTTTAAGGCCCTCCTCCTGATAATGTCCAGTTTGCTCTGATTGGTCAACCATTTCTAGCATGCGTAGGAAATGTTGGTCTGTGATCTCACTTTACCTGGCTTTGTTTAGGGGCGTGCCAGACTAGCCACTATGGATTCATTTTGCAAATGTAATGCTTAGTGATGTCATGTGACATCATGATACCCAGAAGTAGTGGGCGGACTACTGACGGTGCGTTTCAGTAAACTTCAGGATCAGGGTTTTCTGTGGGGGAGAGGAGCTCCCTTTACTGTGGACTCTGCTTTTTAACTCTGCAGAAATTTTACAACAGCAAAAAACCTACCTAACACACAAGAAGAAAGAAAAATTAAAAAGGTCTCCTTTAACAAATGAGCTCTTTGCCCACTTTCTCAATTATATTTATGAGCCTGTTGACTGTTTTCCAGAGGATGTGACGTTGCAGGACGCTCACTCCTGACTGGCTTGCCTCAATGCCACTCTTCTGCCTACAGCGCCAAACGTTAGTTTAGAAATGGAGTCAACAAATGTCAACAAACGATGACTCAACACACATCAGCGCACAACACAGACTCCAACATAAATTCTGTTTGAGCATGAAATATGGCCAAACAGTTCCGTTATCGATGTCATGAGAAAACACGAGGGTCTGCTGAACAATCACGTGTACGAACATGTGCACATGTTCAGAATGCTGGCTGCAGTTCACTTTACAGCCACTAGTGCCATTGAAAACAAGAGCATTCTGGACGATAGTACATTTCAACTTATTTTCAGCAGAATCCATAGCAGTCAGTGAAATACATCAGTATTCAAACACGATATATGATTTTAATTAGATCAGATACCGAGGCTCCAGAGGAGAGGAGACACATTTCATTAACAAACCAAATAAAGCAGCCAGAGCTTTTTCGCTGGACTTCTGCAGTTTAATGAGAAGAGTTTAACTGACCTCAGGCTGCAGAAAATCTGTTTTTTAATATTCTTAAATGTCTGTTCACTGGATAAAATTTGTCAAGGAATCTTAGAAGGTATACATACAGAGGCAGAGAGTGAGAAAGGAAGATGGAAGCATGCAGAAACCACAGACAGATGATCCTCTTTAATGAGGATTTCAAGCTGGTGCGTTCAAGAGCGGCAGAGCACCTGTTCAAGCTGGAGATGGTTGGAAAAGTATGCTTTCCTCGTATGTGACAAATGGGAAGATGATATTCACAAGAACAGATAGTGAAGAGTGAAGGAGCTTTACCAAAATGGTAAATTGATCGTGATAAGCAGTAATGAAACTCAGTGAGTGGTGCAGTCAGTATTGATTTCCTCTCTTGTAACATGGCGTACGGAGTCGTCTCCAGTCATATCTAAGCCTCTCCTTGACAATCATTGATGATTGTACCAGAGAATAAGAAGTGTCTCTATCGCCAGTGTAGTCACAGGGGACCCTCTGCTTTCCCCATGTTCTCACCAGCTCCATTAATCAATTCTTGGATAAGCACACGACTAGTCTTGCAACAGCGTTCGAGCTCTGCTACTTTGCCTCCACCTTACTCCCCTTATTTACGTCTGTTTTTCTCCGGTTTTATTGCATGCTTTTCTTCACTGTTACTTTTTAATGATTAAACTTTGAGAAAAAAAGGATGCTGTTTAACACTCGGGTAATTTTGCTGCACAACTTTGTGAAACCACGCAGACAGAGCCCAAATAATGGAGCTGCTCTTTTGATCATTTTCTATTAAAGCAAGGACAGCGCAGGACTTTAGACAGACCTGAGGATAAGCCACGATTATCCACAGAATTGTTGTTCTTGTTTTCAAAGCACTGGTGGGTTAACAGAAAGAGCCCAGCAGGCTGTTGTTTAATGAATGATCTTCTGGCTTGTACCTGGCATTAAAGAAAACACATCACACTGCTACTGTCCAACTAAGTGCCTGTTTTCTGAAAATATAACCTGGAGTTAATGTCTTGAAATAGAAAGAAATGTGGTACTGCTTTCAGACAAAGTGCACTTTGTTTGTATGTTGTTCTATACAGTCTATGGTTGTAACTAATGGCTTCTGATAATGCTCAACAAATGATTGACTAATGATTTAGAGATTCATTATAGCAGTTAAATGGAACAACATCTGGGTTTCCAGGCTTGGAAAAATCCTCATTTAATCCTTGTTTAACGATATGACTCCATTTAATAATGATGATTTTTGTAGTAAATTATTCAGCATATAGGTTTTTGAAATTTTAAATAAGCCATGCAGTGTGCAATTCTAAATGTAAATGAATTTGTATAAATAAATGATTTTCTTTAACCTCTGCAGCTCACATCCAATGGGAGATGTCTCACCAGTAAAATGTTCAGAAACTAATATTGTTTGACGCTAATTGAGGTTGAGCAGTCTGACAAAACCTACTTTTATTAATGCTTTATTGTAAAAGTATTGACAAATAGTTAATTAACCATAAGAAATCAGTGGGTACAGATTCAACACACTATCCTTCTTACAAGTGGTTGGCTGCCTTTAATTTAATAGTCAGAAATGCATCTTGATTGCATCATTCAGAGTTGTGGCTGGTTGTCAGGTCAGTTATTCAATATACAGATACAATATCTGAACCACTGTTGGAGGGATAGTCTTTACAGACAGGTGCAGATAGTCCTGTCTGCCCCACAGTAAATTGAAATCACTGACTTTTTATTTACACAAAAAAAAGAAAATTGTTGACTCAGCTTAAGACAGTTCATATGATTGGTAAGTTTGTTTGAATTAACAAAGTTATATTAGCAAAGGTAATACATTTAATATTAAAACAACTTAATTTTTTTAATGTAGCATATATGCCAAACATCATCGTGAACATGTATACCAACAGCTTACCTATATTAGCATTTAGCTCAAAAAATACAGTAGACTGCAGCCTCTGCTGATGTGTGGACTGTCAGTCAGTGGTGATCTTCTGCCATTGATAATGGTGTACTGTGGCTTTAATGGAGCTGAAATATTTTCTTTATTAATAAAAATCTGCTTTTAATGATCATTTTATTGTTTTCATTTGACATGATTTTTTCAAGTATTAAAAACTGTTAAATCCTGTTGCTGAAAGAAATGTCTATTCTGTGGGTGGCATTACATCTGCACTGAATACCATCAAAACTTAAATGCTCTGAAGCGAGACAATAACCCTGAACTGCCCTGCAGGAAAATCCAGAGCTCTCTGAACCAATCTGCAGTGGATGAGTGGAGGGCAATGAGTGCATTTGAAGAATGCCATTTTATACATTAAGTTGAAAGTTTGAATAGCTTTTATATTATGCCGTGCTTTGTTTTAGTGAAGCAGCATTATTTTCCTGCTTTATAAATGTGACTAAGGTATAATGTCTTCTTAATGTCTTATCTTTTATATTTGTGATTATTCTATACGTATTTAAAGCACTTTTAAATATCTTGTTTTTGTTGCCTTTTCAATGCAACGTTAATGTCTTCTTTAATGTATTTTTATGCCTGTGTGAAGCACTTTAAATTAACTTGTGTCTAGATGGTGCTATATAAATAAATCTGCCTTGCTTTGCCTTCAGAGAGGGCAATTGCATTTTTACCCCTTCATTGTACAAGGTGTTATCAGAAGATCCTCTCTTGTTCATCATGAAGAGCACATCTTCAGTTCCTTCCATTCTGGCTAAACCTGATCAATTCTGGAAATTGTCTCGCTATGAACTAAACTTGGCAAAAAAATGAATTATATCTTGTAAACCCAGGAGAAAGAGTTTTCACAATGGATTTGGCATTAAATTCAATCCAACCCTGCTAATTAATTAGTGTAGAATAGAACCGGTAAAACTATATCAATGTTACGTGATAAATTGTATTGAAGGTTCATTTTCTGGCATATGTACGGTAAAACACAAGCTGAATTATTTCCTTGAGAAGGTCCAATTATAAAACATGCAGACTGTATCACCCCTCCTCTCGTTTCTCCATGGGGACAAGACGAAACAATCACAGAGCCATGTATGAATGCTTAGCTCAGTCTGAATTTATTCATAATGCTCCCCTGGAAATGCCTGGGAATAAATCACATTCTTTCCCAGAGATCTTTCTCGTTTCACCCCCATCCCTCTCCATTTCTCTGGAGGAGCAGGAAGAGCTCACAGAGAGAGAGAGAGAGAAGTGCAGGAGAGAGAAAATGAGAGAACTCATTGTGCTGGGGGGTGGAATAAGTTATTGAACTCAAAGTACAATAAGTTTGCACAGAGATTCATTAGCAAGAAGATGGTGTATTACTTTGCTTTGAGTTAATGACATGCAATGTTTTTAATCATCACATGGAAGAGGACAGTCATTCCTGTGGAAATGGAAGAAGTATTGAAATCTGCAGAAAAGTCTTAAAAGATTGATACCACTGTCAATATTTAAAACTTGAAGCTGTGTAGCCAACACATTATATTTTGTTTATCAAAGAATTGTAAAACAACAATTTGACTTTTTGTCAGGGTGTCATGAGTCAGTTTGATTCTTAGCACCACTGCTGCTTGTCTTGGTTCCGGCCAAGAATGAATCCAACACATAAAAGTATCTTCATGACTTTGTTGTACATAGAGCCAGTGTAGCTGTTTCCTGCTGTTTCTAGTCTCTACACTGAAGCGAAGCTAACCAGCTGCCAACTGTATTTATTCACATCAGAGGGGTATTGATCTTCTTACCTAACTCACAGCAAGTAAGCCCACAGTGTTTATCTTTAAAATTGTGACTATAGCCATGACAAACATAAATTATTATTTGTCTTTATAATATATTATATTCTATATTATTCTGCAATTTCCCTGTTGCAGTTGTTTGAGATGAAGTTCATCCACCCATTATCTATATTGCTTATCCTTTGAAGATCACAGGGGGAAGCTGGAGCCAATCCCAGCTGACATTTGGCGAAAGGCAGCTTACACGACAGGTTGTTGTCTATCACCCAGCCGACATTAAGCTGTTTTCAGACAAGGGCTACCAAAATTGTCCAGAACATTTGGTTTTCTGCATATGTGAAAGGTCGCCTTTCACATATGCACAATGCATCAGAAGATTGTCAGATACTCACAAACAGCTTATTTTTTTAATTTCAGTGCATATCTGAAAGCAGCTATACAGAGACAAACAACCATTCACACTCGTATTCACACCTGCAAGCTGTTCCACCAAGCTAGTCACAAATTAACCCAATATATATGTCTCTGGACTGTGGGAGGAAGCCGGAGTGTCTGGAGAATACCCACACAGGCACAGGGTCATTAAACTATATGAGTCTTTTTCATTAGGGTATGTATAGCCGTAGGGAATTTTGGAACCTTTTTAAAGCTTTATCTCAGAATAAACCTTTTAGTAACTCTGTCTGGGGAGGCTCAGAGGTTCAGAGGTTGCCTGGTTGACTCATGCTAAGCCCCCATCTCCATGACCCATCGGTGTCCTTTGGTATATACCTCCAATAGCCAAGTAGGAGGAATCAGAAATACATCATTAAGTCTGTTGAAACCCATGTGTGTGACTGTCTCATCTGTCCGGGGTCATGTTGTGTCCAATTACCACAAAGGGACAGAGAGCAGGCTGGGAATTGAAACACAGATCGTGGGTGACAGACAGATAGAAATGGAAACTCAAAAAGAGACATTACAGGTTTTCAGTACGCCGAGAGCAGCAGATAATCAGCTACATGTCAATGTGTGACCTGTTACCTGTATGATACTTAGAATTCCCAGTGTCTTTCCCATTTACTCTCTGTCTGAAATCCACTCTCTTGTCCGTATCAAGGCCCACTCGCTGTGTGAGCAGAATCAAAATAGAATCTGAGAACAACACAGGATGTAAATCTTTAAAACCTGGGAACACCCATCGAAAAGCGAAGAGAACACAATTAAAAAGAGCATTTATTCAATTTATTCCAACACTTGTCAGTCAGATGTGAGTGATTTGTTTATCCCTCCTTTCTAATGCATCATGTCAGTATATCAGAGGGCTTCTCTTGCTGCTGCCTGTCTTTTCTAGATGGATCTCCTGTGAGACTATGATGCTCGACTCTAACAAGCACAAAGGCAGAAACAGTATACCAGCCCGAAGCTCCCTGTAGGCCAATGGCGCCTGAGGTCAGAAACAAAGAAAACAGCCTTGGAAAAGACAACGGTACAGGCGCGTCAGCTGACTGAGTCATTGAATAATATATCTGAGATCATGCAGGCAAAGATACTTTGAACACACTTGTATATGTTTTGTCTGAAACGTAAGTTTAATGTAGCTGTTGGCTAAACCCCGTCCCTGAGCAGTGATTGTTAAATCACAGATTAGTGACAGTAACTATGAACAGCGGGCCTGTGAAGCTTTCACCATATGTTCAAATGGTTTACATGGGGATGATTAACAGGCACTGTATTTTAAAAAGCACACACTATCACACAAAGTTGTACATCCTGTTATAGCCACTGTAGCCCTGGTGCTTCTATATCAGGGTTTAGACTAAAGTTGGCTGAATCTATCATGATCTTTGTTGGGTTGGAAGAAATTTACACTCTTGAGTGTTACATTTGCTTGACTAGTCTAATGTTAAAAATCCATATATGGTATAAATCAGACTGTTGCTTGTGGAGGTATCCAAACAGGATTACACCAGAATAACATAGATAGTCTATTTCCTGCTACCTGCTTATTAAAAAGAAAAAATACTGTGACCTTCCTTTATATGCCAACATCATTTTTCAAACTAAACTTCTTCATGTATTCATATAAATCTCGGGTTACTCTGTTTAACATTATCTTAGATTTGAATTGGTTATATAAATATTTATTTCATTATTGAAAACAATCAGCACATAAACTGTAAGTCACCTAAATATTATTTGATAGTTTTATATATTATAATTTATATCTAAGTTTTTTATTTACAACACTTGCTTTTAGTTCCCACCTGCCCATGGGGGGCATTATTAAGACAAGAGAAACTGTAAGTGTTACCTGCAGTCCCGAAAATAGCCTAAAATAAGGGTTACGATTTGACCAGGGTCAAAGACAACCTGGATCAGAGGTATTAGCAAAACAGAGAACCCATAAACCTAAACATTATGTTATTCTTACACACATGGTGATTATTTCTGTGCTTCTCTTTGTCTTGGCGATTTAATGTTTTTCATGTTGAGAGAAAAACAAAGCCCATGAGTGTGTTGACTGGAGCACTGACTTTGTTGAACTGAAACACAACTGAGTGGTGGATATTACTCATGATACCCAGCTTCATGACCCAGAAGAGCTGCTGCTGTAACAAGTACACCAAACTCTGTCTTTAAACTTTCCTCGCTTAATTGTTTTAAAAAATATATATTTTAAAAGATCTACAATCTGTTATTAATCATTTGTCTTGAACTTGCTGGCTCTGATTCTGGCAATTTAGGTGTCACATCCTGTCCTTTAGGTCATGTTTTTATCATTTCTATAATTCAGTCTTGGTCTCTCCCCATGTTTGATTACCTGCTTCGCCCTCATGTGTTTCACCTGTGTCTCATTATCAGCCCGCCCCTCAGAGTATTTAATCTCAATGTTTCTTTTGTCTGTTGCCAGTTCGTCTTGCTCCTCAGTGACTAGGACACCAGCACTCTACTCCTCTGGGTATGATCTGATTCTTTGTGTTTTTGGACCAGTCTTACTCTGTACTGAGCCTTGGACTGATTATCCCTCTGTCTCGAGTCGTACATTTGAATCCTTTGTTTGTGCCTTGCTGATGGATATGAAAGTTACATAGAGCAAGAACAAGTCAGTGCACCATCGATCTAATTTTAAAGCTGCCATTTTAAGGTAAAAAAGTTGCCTTAAGAAAACACATGGGGAAGCTGAACAGTGCAACAAGTGTGATTATTATCCAACTCATCTCTTTTGAATATTTCAGGATTTAACCAATGCAGCTGTGGCAGCTGAAGCAGAAACAGAGGGTCAGGAAGGGACAGCAGCTAATGAAGAGAGAGATATGGGAGAGGAGGAGGAGGAAGAGGAGGAAGAGGACAGCTGCCAACATGATGCTTTGGGAGAGCCGGCTCGGGCAGAAGTAGAAGGTAAGACTGACAGCGAACGTGGAAATAGAGCTATAGATTGGATGTTATATGGATGGTTCCGAATATTCATTGAAACCTCTCAAAGTTTGTGAATTCGAGAAAAAAAAGAAAATAGATAAGTCAAGGAAAGTGCTTGAATGTATACATTTAATGCAAAAATAATAATCTCACATCTGTGCAACCCCTTTGAGTTGGTTCAGTCCAACCACTCACTGCCACAGCATCATTTTGCCATCAATCCACTCTGCAGCCTTTTTGCAAATATCCCATTTAGCTTAAATGCAGCCATTAGCTGAAAACAAGACACTGGAAAAGTTCTGAAAAGACCAGGTGTTGCATGACCCTGCCTGGTCTACTAGCTATAAAAGACACATTATCCTCTGTCTGAAACTCTTGTTTTAACTCTTGCCTTTTTAAGGCTCTGCAGTCAGCTCTGATTGGCCGGCTGGCTCACTCTTGATTGGTCAGCCGCTTCCATTATTCTTACATCCTACATGTGTAGGATGTAAGAATAATGTATATGTGCTTTCAACCAGCTGCTAGGTGTGCATTATGCAAATGTGTGGTATAGTGGTGACATCAGAATGATGCAGAGATATTGACTTGACTGTGAGGTGCTGAGTGTTCTCTGTGGAGGAGAGGAGCTCCCTTTACTGCAGCGTTTGTGCTTTTTAACTTTGCAGACCTTTGACATACATGAAAAAAACTTTACAAAACACAAGAGGAAAACTGAAAAGCATATGTCATCTTAACTGCAAGCAGTCCACAAGAGAATAACGCAGCGACCATAACAAAGTGCTGACTAGGAAACACTAAGAATAAACTCCCACCCCTGGGAGCTCAGTTAGCAGAGAGTTACTTGTAAGTCAACAGCTCCACTCAACTTTCCCCGAACAACCCATCAGACGCGTCCCTGCCTCGAATAAAAAATCATCCTGAAACTTCTTCCTCTCTCCGTAAGGAGGAATTTTGGAGGCACACTGACTCACCACCTTTGCTTTTACTGTAACTTTGAAATGAAAGTTCCTCATCTCGCGTCGTCCGATGGAACTATTGATGTTTATCTTTTGCTTTTTCTTCACTTCGGTGTCAAAGACCCCTGAAGACATCAAATGCTGGTGAAAGAGGTAGAAGTGGGAGATAAATATTGAGACATTGTGTGTGTAGGGAGGGAGCATGGTGCTCTGGGCATCAGATGAGACTTTAATCATCAGCTGTGAGGTCAGGAATGCATGGAGGGCCTTGAATACATCTATTGTTCAGCTCTGGCGCATCTGAGTTGCAGGTAATCGCAATATCGTCTTTGGTTTTATTTCTCATTGTTTTCTCTCAGCCCTCTGAAAACCACTGACTGTACAAACATTGGAGCGCTGATGACTGACGGCTCCAAATCGCACACGCCGCTCGCTCACACACCGTTTCTGCAGAAAGAAACACATCTTTTGTTCTTTCACAGCCCTTAAACGTTCAGCCCTCAGTCGACTCTGCAAAGTGATTTCCCCCCCGATGTTCTCATCATCATCAGCTTTTGAATAAAATCCTAAACTACAATAATAAAGTGCTGCACTTGTTACTTGACAGTACTTGGTGGAGATGAGCTCCATTTACAGATGTAATCCACTGTCAGTTTAAAAGAGCAAAAATTCCTCTTGCTGAGAAAAAGAATAGATCTTTTCTTCTGTCTGATGTGAGACAACTGGAATGAGGGAAGAGGAGCAGAAAACTGATGTAGCGTTTCCAGTGTTTGGCACTGTTGAATTTACTCACATCTCTGGACTGGAGAGAAAGAAGTGAGATAAAAGTGAGTGTGTCATCACATTGTTTTGCTGAGGGTGATTGGAGCAGAACTGTTATGCAGTGGTGAGCCATGCTTCCTCCCAGCCAACAAGTTTGATCTGGGTTTGAAACTTTCTGTTTAGAGTTTGCATGTTCTCACTGTGCCGGCTCGGGAGGGACCACAGCATGTGTGCTTCTTTGTGAACTCCGCAGAAAAAGTTGAGCAAAATGTCTGGACAAGCTGATTTATTCAGCGTCCAGGAGATTTCAGGTGAATGTTTGCACTTCATGTTTATACCCTGTGATAAACTTGCCAACTGTCAAGTGTTTGGAAAACAAGCTGCAACCATTTTTATGGTGCTATTTCTTCTGCCATTGTTGGCAAAACCTAATATTTCCTTAATATTCATGGGATAAGAAGTGTGGTATTTCTCTTATTTTGAGATTGGCAATGGAGTCTTGCAATGTAACTGATTATTTATCATTGACCGTGGATGTTCATTTCACATCACATTTTGACTGACTCACGCTCAGTATTCTGTGGAAGCCCAGTTAAAATACTTTTAAATGTATCCCCTAACTTAAAGAGCTAATATGAATAAGCTTTTAATACATGGAGCTGAGGCAGAGTGAGAGTTCTTCAAGAGTTGAAATGTTTTTCATAGACGAGTGAGAAGAAATTAATTTGGCATTTGTAATTAAGTCGATATTAAAATGCATTAAGGAAGCATCTACTGTTTATTAAAAAAATCAATACTGTTAATTAAAAAAATCAATAACACATAGACCTGTCGCTACAGTCACATACAGTTATTTATTCTGTTGGTTGGACGAGCTCATGTGCTGCAATGCTCTTGTGATGAAACATATTTATTCGAGCTGTAGACAAGACGAGAGAGGAGGAAGAGAGCAGAAGATAAAAGGAGAGAATAACAAATTCAGACATTAATCATGACAGCTGATTGTGGTCTGCAGCGCCAACATCTCAAATTGCTTCTGTTTCTGACGTTCTCATTAGCAGCACTCTCCTCGTTTTTTGTGCGTCCTTCGCTCTCGCCGTCTTCCTCTGTCCCTCCCGCTTGTTTGGTATGTGACTTGATTTGGAAAGCAACAGTGACAGGGAGCTTGATTTATCACTTTCTTCCAAGAGAAAAACTACTCGCCCCAAAATACAATAAAACACTGTCAGTGACGCTGTAGTTAAAAGGCAATTACACTCGCTCCAGGTTCTCCATCGACATAGATGAAACTCGAGCACTAACGCTTTGATAGTTTTCAACCACACACACAACAAATCCTATCGCCTGACAAGACTGCAGCTAAGTGTAAGTGACATCAAGGCTTGAGCTCATGTAAAGAAAACCAAAGGTGTTTCCGTCTCATGTTAGAGAAAACATCATAGAGATTTGATGTTTGAAGAGAAAAGATTTTAGGAAATTAAAAAAAGTACACAATCATGTTGAAAGAAAAAAATTTAACTTATCGAAAGGAAATGTGTTTTCAGTTGTTGCAAGAATTGCTTAGACATTAACTGTTAAACTGAGAAACCAAGAAAAACACAAGCTGTGAGAAGACCTTAAAGCAACCCTCTGAAGGCTCGTGTCCTGAATGTGGATATAATTGTAAATGCAGCCTCGAGCGTGATTGAGCGCACATCAACGCAACCAACACAATTTTCCTACTGGTGACGAGCGGCGCGGTACAATCTGGATGCAGCACAGCACAAAAAGGAAAAACGAGGTAAATGCATCATTAGCAGGATGAGGAGAGAATCCACAGGCTGGTGACCTTGAATAAGGACAAATCACATCACCTGTAAAAGCCTCTGACACTTGGAAGAGCCAGGAGGAGAATCCAGGGACCGATTCCACAGAGACGATGTGCAAAGAATGCAAATGGTGGCAGCAAGTCTCGATAATTATTGTCCTTGGGACTGTTATATTGTCAATAAATGATTATATCAAGGTTCACTTTTTACATTCAATCCAGTTTTGGTTTCACTTTGTAATTTTGGAAGCCTGTGACATGTACGTCCTGTCATCATCACCTATAGGCGGGCTGTGTCTACCTTGACATTGATTGGTTTGTAGCACAGCGTGCCTCTGACGGAGGAAATTGATGAAACTATTTCTTTTCATGGTATTACTACTACTACTACTAAGAAATTACATGTGAAACCATGAAATACACAAGCTGTGTCTATACTATTTTTTTCCACAGATTAACTTTGTACCCAGGTTTGAGAAATGATGCAGTAGATGGCTTGTACTGTATATTGAAGCCTGACTGAGATACATGGACACCTGCTGTGAATCACTTAACTTTTACATTTACGCTCTGTGCTGCAGCTCCTCCTACAAGGAGCACGACTGCAGGAAACATACATCCTATCTGTTTAAATGATGGAGGAAGTGACAGATAGTAATTCAGCTCTCTCCATCACCACTGCCAGAGGGAAAGGTGACCATGAGGTTGAATTTAAACCACATCTATACATCACAGTCAACACATGAGCTGCTTTTAGATATGTAGGTCCAGACGTTTTCCTGGAATTTATCGGAGGGACTGTATGTGAGAATGTAAATGTCAGAGTCAGTTGCTCTCGTCATTTTCTATAACCTTTCCTGCCTGCCCCCCCCCAGTAAAATGTCCCGTGGGCTTGTTGATACATACAAGTAGAAGATGCAGACGAGGACGTCAACTTGGAAAGAGGAGATTCAAGAACTTCTTGCGAAAAGTTCAGATGGTGACTTCCCCAGCAGAATTAATCATATTTATTTTAGTCTGGAAATGGCTGTTCTTTCTACCTCAGAAATCTAATAAGTGGGAAGGTGCAAGATAAAGGCACAGTCACACACATACAAATGTAGCAGTGGAAAACCGTCTCCTGCTCACTTCCATTCTGTGTGAGAGAGTGGGCGGATTAAATGAAGCACATGTAGCGTGCACAGAGATCAACTTTGGTGAACTTTGACTGGTGGCTTTAGGGCTTCATCAGATAAAAACTAAATTTTTGTGGTTGACCCACCTCTACTGTCACATCCTGCACTGCCCACACTTCACAAGCGATGTTGCATAAATCGTGATTAATTCCTCTGCTTTTGTGTGACTCTGCCCTGAAGCAACACTTCTTCAAAAATGTCTCCGAGAAGAGTGAAAATTTTGAGCTGCAAAGTTGACTCACTATCCATCCACTGTTTTAATCAGCCTGGCAACCAGTTGCAACTTTCTTAAACTTTATTCGAGCCTTTCAAAAAAATAAAAAGAGAGGGAGAAAATGTGAGCTTGACGTGAATAAAAAATCAGCGCCTCCCTGTCTAATTAGCTTGCATGGCTGAGATTCTTCCTGTTTGCTAAGCTCCCTTACAGCCTGGAGGCTCATGAAACATCATGAAATGAGCGTGTCTCAAAAATGTAAAATCATATTCTCTGCGTGAGAAAGGTAGAGGGATGTTTCCGCAGCATGAAAGCAAGGACACAACAGGAAACAGTGTTGCAAGAAGTACATGTTCCTACATTTGCCAGAACATTTCAGAAGCTATGCATTTTAAGAATACAGCTTCGTGTGTGTGTGTGAGAACCATAATAACCTTGGTTAAATGCGTATCGTGTGAGATGGGCTCAATCAACAGGATATCATTCATTCAAATAGTCTGAGCCTTCAGGTGTTTTCACACCAGTGGGGCCGAGCTGAGTAATTGTTGGAGCGGGGGTGCCAATTAGACCTGCAGTGTGAAAGAGCCTGAGCGTGTTTGATAACCTCATATGAAATTCACATCATAGAAACACAGAGGAAGGATACAAAAACATTATCAGCATAAAGCATCTGCGATGGGATAATCCATAGGTTGGTACTGTATAATGAGCTGTTGGCGCACAGTGTCTGAATGGAATGTAATTATTGTCGCTGCTGGGAGAAAACTTACACGGGGAAAACAACCTCGTTTTAATTCCCAGTTAAACTGAGGAATCCATATTTCGGTGCCTAGTAAATGATTGAAGTTGCAGAATCATGAATTTATGACTTTTTCCAGGAAGTCCAGGATTCTTTGTTTCTCTGTCTGTGGCTCACATATCTGAAGGATAGGGCTGAAGGAAGTGCGATGTGACTTTGGTGCAATTTCTACATGTGATACTGTGAATATTAATAAACTCTAAGGAAACAGTGCCTTGCAATGTGTGCAGCAGTGGGGGACGGGGCAGCGTCTTCTTCTTCCTCCTCAGATTAACCACAGGAAACAAGGTTTTCGTGATCAGAAAAAGTTTGCAATACTAACTACTGGCATATTCCAGAAATCTCTGTCTGTTTGTGGCTTTTCAGTATCTCACGAACTGTTCATCTTGTTGGCTTCACACTTGGCATGTGTATTGTTCAAAGTTCATGGAGATGCAGTGTCAAATGTTGTGCTATTTGGGCTCGTGGTACATTCAACATTGAATAAACAGGCGACAAGTGCTCTGTGACTGGGACTCATCAACGTGAGAGATGTTTTCAATCAAAACAACAGATCGTTCAATAACGGCAATGTTGGTGAACGGCTCTTTGTGCAGAGACAATGGCTTCAGATTGCCTTTTCTTACTGTGGCAGTTTTATAGTTTTAGAAAAAAAGCTGCAACTTATTACCACAGACCCGGTGTACAGGTGTAGAACGGGCACTGCATTAAATTATACAAAATATCAAAATCCTTTTTTCTCATCTAGTACATTACAGCTCTGAAGTCATCGGACTGTAACTGATGGGGTCAAAATATCAGCATCTGGCGTCTACACGTAATTTGATGGCAGAGAAGTAAATGTTTATCTTGCTGTTAAGCTGCGTGTTGTGTTAGTTAAATGATCACAACAGCCAATTTAAATCACATTGTGCACAGCCTGCCGACAGTGCTGCTGTTTTCTTACAAATCAAATTAAATGGATCTAAATGAGTATTCACAGCATTTGCCTCTTACAATCAACATTTGCACTGGTGCTTTGGCAGAAAGCAGAAAGGGAAGAGGAGAGAGACGGACATGGATTTAATTTTAATTCAATGTACATCTTTTCAGTCCCTTAGAAAATCATTGAAGTACCCGATGAAGTGAGATTTTTTTTTTTTTTAATGAGCAAATTAAACTATTTTCACAATTTAATTATAAACACAACAAAATCTGTCATTATTTGTGATCTTTTTTGATTTAGTCTAAAAAGATAAAACTGACAGGAACTGGTCTGAACTTCACTGTATACATGCTCGCTGTTTACCAACTAGCAGCCTGTACCTGAAACAAATTAAACCATTTTCATGTTTTCACAGCTGAATTTTAATTATTTTAGAAGAACAAATTGTTCCTCGATCAGTGTATCCTAAATTATTATTTTTTCCTTGGCCCAGGCAACGGCCATGATCAGAGGTGTTGTTTTTGGCTCATTTATCTGTCCACATGATCATGCGTTCATTTGTTAGTCCCGTTTCTCCCCCAGAATTTCTTAAAATATGGCATAAACAACACTGAAGTGATGTTTTGACATTTTAATATCCAGAAGATCAAAGTTCAGCTTCACTACCACATAATGTTCTGCAAATTTAAAAAAGAAATAACTAAGGATCAGGGAGGTTGTGACTATATTTCACATTTTGGTGGATACTGACTTTGTTCCTGCCTTGAAATGTTGAACTAGAAATTCAATACATTTCTATAAAATTCCTTCAAAGTCTTCACTACATATTATTATCTGGACGGACATGGATATAAACTTCAACTTGATTACCACAAGATGGTTAACAAGGGAAAAGAATTAAGAAAACAAGTAAAATATCTCATGCATCAGAAAATATTTAGAACGAGGACTCAACTGCTGCACCTACAAAGAATAAGAGAGTGGGTACCGGTGCACAGAGGCTCCAGCAGTGTATTTTTGATGGTTTTGGTTCCATCCCTGTGGTAATTATGACCGTTTTTGGCTCTTTGAGACAAATCAGTCTTTCTTTCAATGTGAGCAAACACAACCTTTCATAGACGATGATTTTGGCAGCCCTATGAAACCCAACCCCGTCTTTATTTTGGTGTGAGGTAAAGTGAGTGGCATCCATGCAGACATCCAACACTGTTTGTTTGTGTTTTGGTGAATGTTAGCAGATGTTTGTTCCTCACATCTGTTCAGGACTTTGTTCCTTGCTTCTTGTTTTGTTGAAGTTGAGTCAGAGCCTTTATACAGACCTCAGGATGATGAAGAAGAACAGTAGCTGTTTGTTTTAGTTTCCTTCAACCTGGAACTTCATGCACACAAACATGCACAAACACATGCATACATTATTCTTCAGCTGTGTTCACACCTGCACCGCTCTCCTCTCGGTCCACGCCAAAGTAAAAAGTGATTCATTATTTTCGTTTGGCTTCAGATGGTCCAGGGCTCAGACTGTGTACAAACAAACATGGGGCAGTAAACACAGCGTCACGTACACTGAGAGATAAGTCTTAATTGGATAGTTTTGGTGACCTGTCATTCTGCGCTGCACAAACCCGCTGGGCACAGTCAAAACAAAGTCTGATTGACAGAAACTCATGATGCACTTATCTGCGCTGGAAGGATTTATTTACTGTCTGGTCTTCTGTCCTGCAGAATAAGAGCATGAGCGTCAACTGCAAATACAATATGCATCCATCATAAATAACAAAGCAGGATGGAACATGATGTGGAGAAAAGTTCAGTGAAGAGAGACGCCACATAACTTTGCTTTCATTGGATGCAACACCAAATGGCAGCAATGTGGAAAACCTCACTACTGGCCAATGTATGATGTTTTGACACTGGGGGTGGAAGTGAAGAAGCACAGACCGTAACAAGAGCAAGGAGACGAATTATGGATAAGGCAGTTTAAGGCCTTGTGTGTTCGTCTATGCGATCCTCGTTTTACAAAACATCTCCGTCCGGATGAGGTGCCACTAGGTGGCGATAAGGTGTGCATTGATGATCCTTCATATACCGGAGAAGAATATTATGAGCTTGCTCAGTGAGCTTGTTGTTTACTGGCGTGTTCTCACCACATAAAGCAATATGTGCCAAGGAAGCAGTTATATCATCATTTCCCAAACTCTGTTTTCAATCTGTACACAGAAACCAGAGTTTTAATCTTTTCAAATAGGTATTCTCTCTATATATATCTTTTCAATATATTAAAATATGACACATTTTATGAAAATCCTTCTCTACATTTGATTGCATTTTTTGTTTGATTTCCTGGCGACCCTTTGCATGATAAATCACATCAATATTCAATGTTCAAAGTGCCATTTCTTCTCCTAAAGCCCGGGACTTATGGGATAAGTCCACTCTGGTGTTTTTCACACAGAGAAATTATTATTGCAGAAGCTGCGTTTTCAAACAATAGTATTAGGCTGAATTTAAGGATCTTGATTGTACGTGTGAAGGGAGCAGAGCAGAACACTTGGGTTTCACAGATTGCATCATCCTCATGTAGGCCCTCAAAGTGTCAAGGTCTGGCTCTTAACGGCTGAAAGCTGTTCTAGGCAATCTCACTGAAATAAGGTGCATTTTAAATTTGTCTTAATTCCTCAGAAGTTTAAGAGAAGACAGAGCTTTTATCTGACAGCAGCGTTGGTGTGACAGCGGCGCCGCACAGCCAGCTTTGAGTCATCGTGATGGCCAAATAATCAGGTAAATAAGACGCGTGGGACACAGAAGCCGTCTTTGTTCACCTCTGCAGTGACCGGCTGTTACACAAGCTTCTCTTTCGCCCACTGAAAGATCTTTACATCTTTTTAAATGACTGACGGGTCTTTGAGGTTACCGGTGACCAGGTGGGTGAAGTTGGCAGTTGTCCATTAATTCATATTAAACAGCTTGTTTATGTTTGATTGAAGTTGAGAAAGATCATGTGGGAAGCCGTGATTTGTTTCCACACACGGTTCGCCACACAGCACCGGGTCTCTTTCGGGGAATTCATTCATTCGGAAGCGTCTCCCCCGGCTTGTTTATCGAGTAATTAATTAGAGCTCCGCAGGAAGTGGTGACTGGGGTTATCATTGTTTTTCTTGTTTGAGGCATCACATCCTCGCGTAACAAAATAAATGATACGCCACAGAGAATCATGCACTGTGAAAGGCCTGGAGGAAAGTGATAAAAGAAAAGCTCTCACCCCCCTCCCTCTGCAACACTGTGCAGAGTCATTCTGCATATTAAAAAAAAACTATATTTTATAAATGATATCTATTTTTCAGGCGATGTGATGTGTTTTTATCTAGCAGGTGAACAGGTGAGCATTGAAATCCCAAACATTTCAGTCTCACTCCTTGCTCTCTTTCTATAGTGCACAAGGTTAACTACAGTTCGTCCGTCTATCAAAGGCACACACTCAAGAGGTTCAGGCCAGGGGCACCTTTGAGGTTTGTGAAGGGGGGGAAGAGGAAAAGTGCAGACGCTCAATGTTCTATAGTTGGTTTAGTGCTAAAAGTCTTTTAAGAGCACTCACCTTGTCTTTCTCCGCAGTTGTGTAATAAGAAAACGTTTTTTTTTATCTTTGTAAAACCATCTTGTTTGACTACTAAAATGATTGAAGATATAAAATGTAATTAATATGTGTTTGTAGATAAAGAATAAAATTAACACAGAAATTGTATTAAAGTCAACTGTACAATACTGTACCTATTACTTCTAGGTCAGCTGCCTTTCTAAACCTGTTACGGGTTGTTTGTTTGGCCTGTGGTGATGCTGCATGAGGTGCAGCTTTTCTTTCTGAAACCGTAAAAGTGGCCTCCAGTAAGTGAACTATGGTAAGTGGAGACCGGCTTCAGGATCCTGAAACTGCAACACTGCAGCTGGACAAAGAGCTGTTCACCTGTTTATTCAAAGTTCAGTGAAGCTCGACTCTGAGCTTGAGTAACTTCTACAACACTGGTCAAGTGTTTATTCAAACCTTATTGATATTGAATGATTGATTTGTCCAAAGTGTGAATGAGATAAGATGAACAGTTCTTGAGATTTGCTGCTATATACAGACAGACAGCGATTTCTGGAGTTTGTAGACAAATTAGTAATTTGGAATGTGGAAACTAAAGCACTATTGTGAGACGTTTGTTTTTGAGCTCATCGTTGCCCCTTGTTGATATTGAGGGAAAACCACCACAAGAACATATTGATCTCTCTCTTTATGGTTTGGGTCAGGACTCAGGGGACAGTAACGACCCCATTTCTGCCTCAAGCACTTGGTTTAATGCTGAAGTGGGAACATCTCCAAACAATATGTCTATTTTTACCAGAGGAATGACTGTAAGGTTTTCCTCATGTGGCTGTAGTTCACAACATGTACTGTACACAGCTTGAGCTGCACAAAGAATCAACTCTCTGCAATAAAGTCACAACTAATTGTAGGAGAAAAGGACAGTTATTATAGATTTGCAGATCAGTGGCTGCTGCAGAGCTGCTGTCACCGAACATAAAAAGTGAGAGGGGTGGAGTTTGATCTGTGCTGCTGAGGGCAAGCCAAAACATTCAGGCAAAGAAATGCAGGAGCTGCTGATTAAAAATTCAAGCAAAAGCCAACTGTCATTTTAAATGGAGGAGCGGTGAGGTCTGTGGTTCTGATTTCTCCCTGGACAGATGATGTCATGTCACCTCCATCATCCAGGACGTAATGAAACCACAGGACCTCCCCTCAGTTTTATAATCAAACACATGTACAGAGGATAAATTGCGCAAATTGTCCAGATGTTAAAATCAAAATGTGATGATGGCAAAGACATTAACTGTTGTTTTCGGTTCATTTCAGTCTGAATCTTCTGAATCCACCACCTGCAGCATCTGACACATTTTTAATAAGACAGTCATCTCTTCCTTTCCTCAATGTCCACTGATCAGCAGCCACTTAATTTCCTGTTGGGTGAATACACACACACACACACACACACACACACACACACACACACACACACACACACACACACACGAAAAAGTCCTTTTCACATGCAGCATTGAATTCTACTGCGTATCTAGAGAATGCATAAAGATTGTTCAGTAAACATGAAACATCAGGAACCCTAATGTATTTACCTTTTAGATTCAAAGCTTATTGAAAACGCCTTCTCGTAAAGTTTGCATGTCATGTTTTGCATGTTTCAACAAATATATATTCTAACTAAAAGCATTATAAACATTATTGAAATCAAAAAGAAGACATTTAGGGACATATTACTGTTTTCAGTTGGCGGAAATATTTTATTTAAACTGACGATGCTGGCACTAACCTGATCTGAACTGACACTAAAGATGATTTGTAATATCTTTTCCAAGAATTTTGACAGACACACAAGTATTAGCCACTCAAAAAAGAACAGATAAAAAGTACGTAGTGCTTATATAATTACCAGAATCAATTGTAGTTGAAATTCACATGACATCGTTCATATCATGAGTTAAATGAAATATTCTTCAACATTGTATCTGACCAAACTGAGCATTTCCGACACGGTGAATAGAAGCACTGCAGCGTAATGTATATACAATAATATACAATAATGTTTTTTTAATTACATATAAAAAAATACAAATTGTTCCTTTATCTTTGGATTCAAGTTGTAAATGAGTATTTTTCACTTGACCATGTTTTAAAAATAAAATCAATCAGTCAATCGATAGCAAAGAACAATCAGTGTTAATGGGACTTCATTGTTCAGGACAGTTTGTCATCCTTGCCTGAGTGTCAGCACAACAAAGGAAGATCCTAATGGAGGAACCCAACCCCCATCAACACCCATGCATAATTCCCTGGGGGGGGGGATAACCCCATCTCACATCACCCACATAGTTTAATTAACCAATTTAACCCGGACCAATCACAATCACTGAAGGGTTAAAACGTCTCTCACACGTCTGTGTTAAAAATGTTGGAACATTCCTGTATATGTGTATAAAATGTTAAATAACTCTACCCAGTGTATAGAAATACACACACACACTGTAGACCAGGAATTCTTCTGCAAAACAAAAGTGGATGGATTGTAAAACTAATAAAATATAATTGAATTCAAGTTGACCCTGATCCAGTTTTCAGTTGCCTGAGGGCATGCATGTTTTGATCTACACAGTAGGAGGCTTTACTTTGTGCTTTCACTCGTTAAATAAAATATGGAGAGACAGGAAATGGGCCGTTGAGATTTTATGCTCGGCTTAAAGTAATAAAAATGTTATTGACTTGATCCTAGAGTGGGGCAGCCCGTCCATTACTGTACAGATCTGACTGGACCTGAGTGGAATTTTGGTCATGCAGTGGAATTCATGGCCTTGGTACTGCTTGTTGTAGTTTATTCACTATCCAGCTACTTTAATGACTGCCAGGCCAGATATCCAATACAGTCCAGTACAATCCTTATTCCATATAACTTTGCTATTTGAAATATGTTTATATCAAGAATGAAATTTGTTGTTTCACAGGTTATAAATATTTCATGATGTAGAAAAAAGAGCCTGGGGAGCAGAAAATATGAAAAAGACAGAATACAGACAGAGCTTCTTCAGCAGCTGCAACTTATTCATTACGTCACATTCGTGTTTCACTATTCCAAACCACTCAAGTGTTTTTTAAACAGAATGTACAATTCTGTTTTTTTTGCCTACTTGACTTTTAAAGCTTTGGTTGGATTTACTCACTAAGATCTGTATAAATAATTTCTGGTCGGCTCAAGACAAGCCCTAAAAAAAGAAAAGAAATCTGCCTGCCTTCACACATGGACGGGCTGTTGTCAACTGTCCAAATGTTAATTGACCAAATAGCTTGAATCAGAGTCATTCCACACATTTTTTGATGCTCAGAAAAACGTATTTTTCAGCTACTCCTTGTCCTACGACTATATACTGGAAAATGTTTCTTGAGCGAGTGCAATAAACTGCAATACCCCATGCTGCCACTAAACCAGAATCCCCTCCTCTCTTCTCCCATGCTCTCATCCTGCCAGCGTGGTTGGCATCTATACATCATTAGACCCGCTTGTCAGATGGTTGAGCTGTTTCAGATAGTCCCTCCCCAGACACCGTTCCAATGTCAGGATTGATGGGAGCTGACAGTTTTCAATAACTGTCTGAAACCATCAGTCCGTCAAGCTTACGCTGTGATTGGCTGAATGCCTCTTAGAGAAGGTGAATGGAAAGTGAGGGTTTCAACTTTTATGTCAAGCTTTGATTTTTTTTTTGGTTATACATACAAAAAACAATCCAGCAGTGGGTGTCAAAGTGGGGCAGCATGCAGGAGGCAAGACATACTGTATGAGTTCAGCTGCAGAAATCACATGTTTTTGTTTACAGCACATCAACACCAGTTTCAGTCTCCAACGCAGGTTTGAGACGCCAACTACACACCCACTCGCTCGCCCAGTCTTGAATTCTGCGGACAGTGTCCTGCTCCAATCTCACTGGACGTTTTGAGGGGCCTTGCAGGAAAAACTCCGGAGAATGTCCAGAGCAACTGAGTCTGACATTTGCGTTCTCACATGCAACCCCTCCGGAAAATATCATGCGGCTCTCTAGAGTTTGGTGCATGTCTGGAAGCAGCATCAGTGTGTGAACAAGTGAATGCAACACTATGAATACCTCAGAGGAAAGCCTGTCCAACTCTCTCCCCACATTTGTTCATTTACTGTCGACTTTTCACCCTGACTTCAAATGTCGCCCTTTGGAACAACTGTAAACACGTCGTCCCTCAAATGGGGTCAGCAGCACGTTGAGTAAGCTGCTTCGTTTCAACCGCATCTCGACCTTTACAACAAGAAGCAGCAACTTCTCACATGTTTTTCCCCCCTGGATTTTGCCTGTCAGGCTATATATAGGCCTGTAGTTTGTGCAGCTTGTTGTAGCTGTTGGCAGCCTGAGAGGAACATTTGCAGACATTACACAGAACAGAAAAAAACACCCTGAGCCTTCTCGGCATATTTATTAGGAATTATAACGGTAGTGGAATGCTAATACGCATAATTATTTTGAGCAGAGAGGCAAATCTAATATCATTAAGGCTTGTGTCTTAAATAAACCTTATAAACTTCATCTTTTTTTTGTCTATTCTAACAATCTTGCACTTTTCTTAACAGTGTTACAACGTGCTCCACAAGGAAGAAGTAACAGCGGGGAAGTAGATTAAATACAATTTTTGTCCATTCAGGGGAGAGGTGGCGCCTGGCTGGAAGATGGAGGCAGGACATAACATGTAATTGAAATCACATGTTTTTGACCGGTGCTGGACCTTATCACCAAAAGCTCTTGGATCTCATTTACTTTCTAATTTGACATCTTCGTTGGTTTTGTCTACTTTTGTATAAGTTTGTTTCAGTTTCGTGTCCGTCTGTGTCAGAAGATTCATCAACACGTCCACTGGCTTGCTGGGAATTTTGACATCAACCACTCCAGAAAATTGAAGGTTTGAAAGCCTCCTAATCATCTTCTGATAGCACATCGTTCATAGTATTTGGATTCTTTGCAGAACAATTAAAAATAAATAGACAGGTGTTTTTCTTGGTCCAGGTGTAGTTTATTATCTTGTTTGTCATGAGTCATTTAGGCCTTCAGTCCTTCTCTCAGGTCTAATATATTTGAAGCTGCTGCTGATTGCTCTGCTCATGCCCACAAAACTTAATGACATATTGAGACAGTGTGATTCGGTGAATCAGTCACAGTGTCTTATTGGCAGTACAGATCTTCAGCTGTGCATGACAAACCTGCCACAGAAAATAACTAATGCTCACTGGAGGCCTGGACTTCCTTTACATCCCTCATACTCAATAACAGCAGGTTCCACTGACTGTCGGATTTTCTCAAAATGAATTGAGCCTGGTGTAATATTTCTAAAGATTGCTGGATTTATTATATGTTACAGTGGTCGGTGGAGAGATATAAATCTTTAAATGTCACCACTGAATTAAGCGGCACCACAACAATCACATGCCTGTTGAAATTTTTCATACGTGACCTAGAATCTACTGGAGGATGCTGCATGAGACTCTGAAGCTCTTTTCATACAGAGATCTACCTTTACCTTTACCTTTACCTTTGCATGTTCGCCCTGAACCACACCAGCTGGCATTACGTACACATTTAGATGCAGATGTTCCAGAATCCAAGACCAAACAACATCCTGACTCTTTTACACAGACATCAATCAGCTCCGTGACAACCTCCACTGCCGTATTAAGGTTGAACAACATTGCCCCCCTCCATTCCTTGTTTGTACATTGTTTGTACATTTCATGAGGCGGTGTAACTCTACCTACACATTCATTAATGGAGAGAAGATTGAGATTGTTGAGGCTACCATACATTCATATTGTTTATGAGGTGTTTTGAACTATTTATCATGCAAAAAGTTGCTATTTTAGGATCTTTAATAATTTTCTGATTTTCATAGACTAACAAAAAAAGACAAATTAATCAGTAATGACCTTAGTTGCAGCTTTAATCAAAACATTCAGTTAGTGTAAGTCCAGTGTTGTGATATGATAAGTGCCACATCCTGAATATCTGTTTATTCTGACAAAAACAACCAAATAACGAAATCCTAGTACACATAGTTTTAAGCTGTAATTATAACTTAATTATTACAAATCTATACCAGAACTGTGTTACACATATTTAATGTATAATAATAGTAATTTTTAAGTTTTCTATTGTAAAAACAAATTACACACATTCAGAGTACAGAATAGAATAGAATGGAAAGCCTTTATTTTATTGGATGATTAAAAAAACATAAGAGTCCTGCTTAGGGCATAAAAGTTTCATATATAGAGTTGCTGAAAAACAAATGAAAGTTTCATAGTCAGCATCGCACGATCCCCAGTAATTACAGCACAGTTGGGTAAAATAAAATATAGTTTCAGAAAAAGCGGACTGGTGTGTGTGTAAATGAAAATCTAGTTATTTCTGTTCATGGTGACATTTGTTTGTCTAACAGCCGGCTTCCCTCTCATTCCTGCCGCCATGTTCTATTCTCAGTTGCTGATCCTATTGGTGTGCGAGCAGAGCAGAGCTCATTTGTCAGTGGGCAGCTCTCTCTGTTAGGGATGCATATCGTTAGCTGGGGATGACAGGGCCTTGTTTCACAGCTGAACAGGCCTCTCGGCATGGGATCCAACCCTTGATTAAAAAGTAAAAAGAAAATACCCAATGGAAATCTAACAAATGATGAATAGCCATGCTTACAGGGAGTTGACAGCATTTGAGGTGGGGGGGTGCCAAGAAACCTGTGAAAGATGCCATAAATGTGCTGGATGGCTGGAAAAAAACAAACAAACGCATGAACACATTCATTTACTCATATCCTATATGGTTACACGCATGAACACAGGCATGCACAAGACACATTTGTCTTTGTTTTTGGTAGATTATAAATGAAGCTCTTAGCCATTGTTTCTCCGCTCATCTTGGCAGGAATGAACTGCTATAATCGACAGCGTTTCAAGCCTGTAGTTGATGCAAATATTTTCCTCGTCCAATTTGGTTTGGCTTCTGCTTTTGGAAAACATTTCACACATTCCTGCTGGAGCTCAGGGAAATAATAGCTTTTTCTTTTTGGGATCGGCTTAAATCACCTCCACGTTTCCAACTTGGCTCAGCTGCATTGAGAGCGGAGTGGATTCACAGCGAGGCTTCTCCTCTTCCTACATATTTCATGAGGAGGGTGTTGTGAGTTCTACTTTGACTGGGAGGAAAATCCAGCATCAGCATTATTGCTGACACTGGTCTGAAGTCATACACTAAACCAAAGCTTTGGATCAGACCTGGTTTTATGGTCTGTCCCATCACAAGTGTACTAGAGGAGTGAATGCATTGATGATGTATTTGAGATCTGATCACGCAGACCACATCTATGTCACCAACATAAATATCTGCACTTCCTGTACCTGTTTCAGTGTAAAAGCACTTACATTATTTATTTTTCAATAAACACGTGATATTTCAATGAGTAATCAAGTTAAATAATCATGGTTGAAATATCGACCAAAATTAGTTGCCATAATCGAGCAGCCCTAGTCTGGGCCACCTTCTTTTAGCCGTGTATACAAATCCATCCTGAGCCACATTGAAGCAACGTCGACTCAGCCTTTCCCTGACCTGGCACACAGCTTCATAATGAATCTGAAGCATTTGTACACCTCTGTGTTTCCCATACTTTGATTAATTTGTGGCCACCAAAACAGTATTAACACTTACCACCACATATTGATTCCCCATTTGTGTTTTAAATAAATCAAATCTTTTTTTCATGGTAAAGCTACATGCATCGATTTGCTCAGCCCCTCCTGCCTCCGCTCTCTCCCTCTCTCTATCGCTCGGACTTGCTTGCAAGGTCACAACCTATCCCATCAAGACAGGCATTTACTGGAGTAATTACATCTCCAGCAAAATAATTACTATGGTAACTGAATAAAACATCAGAAATGACGTTATCAAATCAGTTAGTGCACAGAAGAATATTCACAAAATGATTAGAGGTTCTACTTACATCGACACACTGAAATTCAGAAAGTGGTGGATGTCAATGGAGAAGGAGAAAAGGCATTTCAATTTAAATTCACCTCCCAGAGAGAAAAATTCTTCCTCTTCTACACCTCCCACTGCAGCTGAGAAAACACATTTGCATAGCATATCTCCCCCACACGCCACCTCTATCCCATGCAGGGTGGCATATCTGTGCTTCTTAGAGGTTTGA
This sequence comes from Paralichthys olivaceus, assembly GCF_024713975.1. Classification (NCBI taxonomy): domain Eukaryota; kingdom Metazoa; phylum Chordata; class Actinopteri; order Pleuronectiformes; family Paralichthyidae; genus Paralichthys; species Paralichthys olivaceus. The sequence goes on along the minus strand of NC_091104.1, from coordinate 12,913,952 downwards.
CCATGCTGACACAGCCCTGCGACCCGCTCCACTTGTCTGTATAATAGGGGTGTCACCCCACTGGCAGCTTTACTGCTGAAGTCGATTATGAAGTATTGTTCCAGTACAGTTTTCTTAATCTGCAAGTGCCTGTTAGCATTTCGCTGGAATAAGATGGCACACGTATTCAGTCGCGTGAGACAGACTGACAGACAAAGAGGTGAGGAGACAGACACTCAGACAGATGTATAGCTGTGGTGAGAAATTGTCTGATTTAAATGCAAATGATTGTACTGTGAGGAAAACATTAAAATTCATATTCATTTTGACCTGCTGCTGTCAAAGAGACACCAAACCATATGTTTACTGTACTTGTTATCTACTCACAGGCTGACGAGTAAATATCAGAGGTGAGAAGTGTGTGTGTGTGTGTGTGTGTGTGTGTCAAAGAAAGAAAGAGAGATAGACTGAGCAGTCTCTTTTCAGTGCATTCATCAGCCTGACTTAATCTACTTCTGCATCCTTTCCTTTTCATTATTTTGGGGAGGCTGCTTTGTTTCTCTCCTGCCGGCTCCCCTCCTCGCTCTGAATTAAAAGCAGCCTGACACTGTCAGTAAAAGCTGCACTGTTTTTCTTACCCAATGCACCTGCCAGCTGAAGTGTTTTCTATTTCATCAACATGTCATTCAGAGACACAACCCCTCCCGTCCTCCTCCATCACCTCTCCATCACTTTCCCTCTCATTGGTGTGATGTGCAGGTGTTTTTTCAGAGGAGTGACAGGATAGATCCTGGTTCAGAACAAAAGCAGTGTCCCAGGGTAGGCCAACAAGTAACTCCATTAGTGGGACAAGCCCCTGACAAAAGGGGGTCAGCCCTGCAGAGACATTAAAATTCTGACTTTGTGAAAACTGTGAACGCTGAAAGCGTACTCAGGAATATGGAAATGAGCCTGCTCCGTCTCTGTACCTGTCAAACTTTATGTTGCCACTTGAAGTCTTGACACAGACCAATGTTTGCACTAAAAGTTTAAGCAGCATTTTTAAAAAGTCTCCTACAAGTGATTTGTTGAGGTATAAATGTTCCCAAAAGGTGGTTCTTTGATATTCTGTAATTTCATGGAAAGATTATGAAACATGAAGCCTCCAGGCCCAGATATGTGAAATGCCCCCCACTGTCTTTCTTGGTTTCATTGTGGTTATTTTGCGTCCAAAATGTAATCAGGTTGTGAACCTAAAGTGACCCGTGTGGTAGATGGTTAATGTGGCCCAAATGACACAAAACAAATCCAGGCCACCTTTGGTTGATACATGGAGTATTGCGATGGCCTAAATCTTCAAACAGGAGGGTACCACCTAAGTGCCATCGTGCCAAGTGGAATGTGGGCTGGATGGTAGTGTTCTGTGTGGGCCAAAAAAATGTGTTATGTGGGTATTGGGTCTTTGTTGTTCCACATCTCTTTGCAGTTGTTTTGTGTCTCTTTACAATCACTTGAAGTAATTTAATTGACTTTCTAACAAAAAATTAAAAAAATTAAAGACCAGAAGGCCCCTGGCTCCTTTGGCCCTCGGTTATGTCTGGCAGGTTCGGTTGATTTATCCAGTTATGTGTTTCTGCTCTGCACACGACTGCAGACATCCAAAGTTTTATTTCTTGTCATAAAAATAATGAAAGAAGAGAAATTTAACAGCCTGAGGATTAATTGTCAGTTTGAGAAACACCAGCTCTAAAGTTCTCTTCTTGCCATGAGGGACAGGCCAACATGAACAAAAGACAGCTTAGTAATAACATATCATATTAAACTTCAGGCATCTTTCCCATCTTTCCAGCTTTTCATTTTGGGAAAGCTTTGACAATTTTAACACAGTGGTTGCACATACCTCCCCATCAGACCAATCAGTAACTGATCAAGCTGCTGAAGCCGTGGACTCTTTGTTCTTCTTTTTATTTGTCAAATTTTTGACGTATCAAAACCAACCAACCTCTTATATTTCCTATGACACTGCTGCATCTTAACTCTTTCTGCTGCATTTGACTTCTTCACCTCATCAGCAGTAACCAGAGAGCGATAATGAGTTCAGATTTCAATATGTGATGACTGTCCGTTTTTGTACGTAAGTTATCATCACATCTTTGAGAAGTGTTGACCTGAATCATAAAAATTAATTAAGTAATTAAGAGGCAATTATCTCTGCATGTAAAATAATAATTCACCATTTCAGCGTTCACACGTTTTTGCTCTCAGGTATAGAATTGGGTCCAAGTGTCTGTATATTAAATATATGTGGTCATTTTCCTTTAATCGCCCCCATGAAGCAGTTTATAACATAATATTAATACTTACTATATAATTCACTAGAGTGAATGTAGTTCTAAGCAACTGCAAGGATATTTGGAAGTGTTTTTCAGGAGCTGTAGCTTCTAATAAGACATGAGTTTTTTTAATATTATCACAACTGTGTTATATTGTCATTTATCTGTTTACAGTTACATTAAAGCATTTTATAAGTCATTTATTAAATGATATAACTCAATACATATTTAAATGTATTATATAAATGCTTAACAATGCTAAAATAATAACTGGTAGATAATGATTCATCTCCCAGAACCTCTAAAGCTCAGTGGTTAAAACATTGCATCTTGTTGAATTCGAAAAAACCTGAGACTGATACTTAAGTTGTGGAATCCTCTATGGCCATTTTAAACACTGATTTTCATTCATTTTCACAGTAAGAACTTGTCTTTGTGGAGCACATTGTATCTGACATGGACTGAAGCTGACCACGGCTGCTGTTAAATGTAGAGGAGGAATCTCCACTCCTTTTAAATAATACATCGTTAAACACTCTGCTGAGGAGTCAGCGCTGTCATAGAAAACTGCTAAATCAGCCGTTTTTAGAGAGAAGCTTTCAGTGGAGTCTTTCTCTAGATTCTTCCATTCAAGACAGCACGAGAAGAAGGACAGATTGATTTTTCTCATTGTAATGATCCGTGTCCTTGGTGAGGTGTGTCCTCTGCTGCAGAGAAAGAGAACAGGTCTTTCACTGCAAATACCGTTTCATTTATCAGCGCGATGAGGCTGACACAGTGATTAGGCATCAATGGCTACTGGTAATATGGTCCTCAGGAGTAACTCACTCAAGGCTAATTTCTGCTTGATTAATTTTTCTAGGAATCATTAGGTTACATGCCAACAGCCTCCACAATCTCTTAAATACCACAGGGGGCAACATGCAAAATACAGAACATTCATTTGGCCTACTTTTGAGATGATGTTGCTGCATGGGTTATGTTCATGTATGTTTTTTCTAATTTAAGAAGTCAAATCAAAGAGGTCAGAAATCAAAGGATACGGGACATTGACTTCAGAGATCAGACTTTTCCTCAGCAGACATTTTGAAGAAAAACTAAGCAAAACATTTGGGAAAGGATCATTGGTCAGAGATTGAAAAAGTTTTTCATCTTTAGCTTTGAGTTGCCGAAACATAATTAAACAAAACAAAGACATTAGCAACTTTGTGTGGCTAATGCTAATACTTTTTTTTGTTGCTTTATTGTGTCTCTATAGTTAAAGGTTCAGTCAGTCAATTTAGTGAAGTCTAGTCTTCCTGCTCTCCTGTCAGCATGGTTACCGGCCTACATGTTTATTTCAAGTCAGCCACGGAGTTGAGCGAGTTGAGGTTTCCCCCCCGGAGCATCTCCTCCACCTCTTCAGCTGCTCCATATTTATTCCTCATGCAGACTCCTGGTCCCCCTCTGGCTATCACTGATCTTTACTTACTCCAACCACTTGCTATCTGAACTCTTCAAAAACCTACAACCTACAAGTTTCCATACAACCTGTGATCGCTGCCTGCTCGCTGGCATTAGAGCCTGGTCATGTGATCTTCTTAGCCTCAATGTCTTTGGGTTCACTAATAAGACATGGTTTTAACTGACAGGAGAGTTGTGTTTATACTATTAGAACCACTTCACTGTATCGGCCCCCAACAAACAAGATATTAGCTCTGTGTTGCACATAGTCTCTAAAACTATTCAGCAGAGAGTGAATTTACATCAACAGAAGCAGATGTGAAATATTACCACAAAATTATGATTTCTATTGAGGCAGGCTTGATGACAACACATAAATCAATGGATGTATTACGAGATAATCGGGTGCATGACTACGGGTCAGCATCTGTTCTGCTGTGTGAAAGCAATCATACAGAGCAATTTGACATGGGAATTAGTCGGTTTTTCTTTTCTTCGCCTAATTTGTTCATTTCTCAGTTTGTCATGAGACAGAAGATTTGCTGAGTCGCTGATCAATATGCACAAGCTCATTTTCCCTCTGCATTAAAATGTGATGAGTACATGAATTAGTTTTACCTCTGTGCAGTCTGGACTGACATCAACGTCTCGCTGATGACCCTCTGCTCTCTTTATTATGCTTTTACACTGAACCTCTGTCAGACAACACTGAAAGATTTATCCCTTGTTTTCTGGCTGCTATTGATCTGGAAAAAAAAACAATGTTAATGTTATGTTGTCCAAATGGATAACATATCACAGCAATTATTGAATGGATTACCTTGAAAGTTTAAACCAGCTTTCATGGTCACCAGAGGATAAATCCTCATGGCTTTTGTGATCCATTCACAGCACCATGAGGTTGATATTTGGGGTTTTGAGAGACTTGTAATAATAATTACTTGATAGATTGTTGGGGTTGGATAGAATTATTCATGACCCCCAGAGGATGAATGCGAAGGATTTGATTGGCATATCTGAGGATCCCCTTGTTTTTCATACATTATACATAAGGTGTGTTGTAGGTCAGTGTTATCGAAATATAAATTGATTGACATGAACTTTTATCAGACATTCATGATATAACACTGATATTCATGGTTCCCACAGCAGCACGGAAACGTTTTACACCAGAAACTTGACAAATCCAAGCCTCAGATGTTTTAATTTTCTATTTGGTATACAGACTATCTTAGTTATTGTAAACATGGTAACAAACATGTGCCTACTCAAAAACAAACACTTTGTAGGTGAACGTGTCAGTCTGTTTACGCTACTTTGCTATGAGAGAATAATGAAACATATATTAAGCAGGTGTGAATGATGCATGTGTAATTTACATGGAAAGCAAAATACTTTCGAGACCATTATGTTAGTGAGTCTGTGAGAATGAAAGCAAAGTGGGTTTCCATTGGCTGATTCATTTGCTTTCCTTTAGTTACGCTAGTTTAATCAATCAGACAGAAACATTTGGAAGGTGGAGGAGCCAACACAGCGGTGAAACTGCTTAATCTGTATTCATTATACAGCTTCTCTTGACTGTGACATATCTGTTTAGTTATGCACAAAATTACCCTGATCATTAGATAGACATAAGAAACAGGAAAAGGCTCCAGCTGATAATAGCTAAGATTCATTATTGTTTGGGTTTGCATTAAAATAATGAAGCCAATATGAGCCAAGCTACAATAGCAAGGTTACAGTGTAAGTACAGTTCAAATCTTTTTCCCCAGAAAGAAGTAATCAAAGTTTTCTTTCAAACTGCAGCAACCACTCTATTTTTCCATATGAAAGGTTCACTTTTATAAAGAGATTTAAAATGAGATTTGTGAAAAAGTTTGAGGCTGTGATCATTCAGCCTTTCAGGACAAACTTCAATCCAACCTCAAACTGAGGCGAGGGCAAATTTATATTAAAATCAGCAACCGAAAAAGTATCAACTCAGTCACGATCTCTTTTAAATTGGACTGGAATATTTCGTTTTACATAGTTTAAAAGAAGACGTATGCAAGATAGGTTTAAATAAAAGTTTAGCAGTGAGGATAAGGCTCAGATGTGGCTGAGTCAGTGTGCTAATGGATTCCTCTACTCTAATATCAAAGTTTGTTTATGTGGTGCCTTCAATGTACGTTACATTAGGTTAAGAAATGCGCACATATTTTAAAGGGAATAAATAGAAAAAAAGAATTGAGTTGCAGGGTTGCTAAATTCCCCCAGGCACAATCTAAAGATAAAATGTAAGAACGTGTCCAGTAAAATAAGAAAAGTACGTCAATAAAGTACCGTTGTTATGCACAAAACATCAGACATGGCCTGAGGTGTTAATGCATCACACACGTGTCCAGCATGTCTCTGGGACATGAACAGATCAGATAAACCCTGAAACCTTCCAGTTTGTCATTTACAGGAAGTAAATACAGCTGGTATCAGTATCAGCTAATTGAATCGAAGTTTTAAAGGTTTGTTAAACTGATTGGTATCAGCAGGAAGCGCATATAAAACTATGGTAAGCCCTGAGGGGAAAACATGTATAATTCAGCTCCTTCCTCCACTGCTTAAAGCAAAACTTTGTCACACTCTACCCAGGTGACTTTTTTTAAACACTAGTCAAGGTTGTTATACTTCAATTCATTGTGCTGATATTTAGTTCGGTAACTTTTAAGGTGAAAAAGCAGGAGAAGGTGAAAGTTTTAGTCAGTGTGGGACTGAATATAATCCAGCTGAACACATGTGGTGTTACAGCACTGGACAAAAAAATTGCTCAGACTCTAAAGCCGGCAGCTCTTTCACTTGTGGCGTTGTAAATAGGTCAAGGTAGACGTTGCCTGTGGGAGCTATGAACCCAGAGGAATAACAAGCGTACAGCTTCACTTGTGTTACGTGTAACAGATGGTATGAAATGAGAACTCAGGGGCAACTGACCTTTGAGCCTTTTGCCCACTTTCATGACATTGGTAGCTGTCAGCCCTCAAGTACTTACAAGAGCATCCAAAGCTAAATAAAAGAGCTAAGACCATAGAGAAAACAGAGGTTTACACACTGTTATGCTCTAAAGCTATATGAGTTGCATATTAGCTCAAGGATGTGACATTTCGATCCATGTGTCCTAGTTTCTTCCAACATGTTTCGCACATGCACACTATATATGTGCCCTGAATCACACAATACACCTTAATTGTCTTCCCATCTCCTCAGGTGGCTTTGCATTGACTTACCAGGCCAAGTCTTTCCACAGTTATTTTGAGAGAGTCCTTGTTTTTGAAGGACTAAATTATTACAAGTGTTCATCCTTGGTTTGAAAGACCTCAGATATGTGGTATGTTTGGGTTACTGTCCACCCTCCATAATCCACCTACCACCAAATACAGCCCCCAAAGTCTGGTGAAAGAAATAATGTGTGCATTGTCTGTTCACACTATAGAGACCGACATTTTATGTAGCTTTCAAGTAAATGCCAAGAAATGATATGTCACATGTGAGGATTTCTTGACACAGAACCCTCCCTTCAAAGTTGCATGAGCTAAAAGTGTTAAAGGGATATTAAGATTAGATCAGTAAAGTTTGAGAGACTTGCAAAGAAAAAGAAAACTGATGCAGTAAAGGCCACAAACTTTTAAATCTACCTCTGAAATATAACAAACTTGAGACAAAAAGATTGGATATAAAATTGAATTGACATAAAGGAAAATCAATAGATTCAATTGGACAACACCAATGTTTGATACATTTTATTTCTCATTTTTCCTCCCACACACTCAGAAAAGATGTGCATTTATATTTACACTTTATGTTTATCATCTTAACTCAAGTTCAATATGTATTTGGTTGTGTTTTTATCTATAGTTATTTATTATGAAATTATTGGTAAACTGGTTTTACTCCTTTCTTTATTATCAGTATCTGGTCAGCCCCCCAAAAAGAAATTCATGCTTCTCCGCTCAGTTTGTTTTGCTGTGTAAAAACCTTAAATTGTGTTTTCATCTTCACTCTTGCACAGAGTTGATGTGAAAGTCTTATAAGTGAAAACACTTCTGGAAGCCTTCAGTATTAAGGTGGGAGATGAAATGTATTTTTATGTCTTGGTTACAGAATCCACAGCTAAAGTATTGATTGATTTAAATGTGGATGATTATTTATATTGATTTTGTTGCTATACATCTTGTCATTATAGAGACACAGAGCACTGAGTGTCAGCTCTCACACTCCAATAACTTATTTTTCTCCAGAGGCTAACACTTACAAATCCTGTGTGTGACAGCTTAATACAGCTGTGTCCTCCAACACGGAGATTTACACAAAGGAGATTTATGTAAATCTGTCACATACAAGTCTGTAAAGGGAGGAAGAAGAATAACTGGAGAATCAGATGATTAATCCAGGAGGTAGCCACAGATTTACGTTTCAAAGCTGCTTTGGAAACATACACACACTCAACAGACATTAAGCTCTGCACCATTTAACCAAAGTTTGTAAGTGAGACAGATGAGTGACCTGGACGGTGGCAGCAGCAACCTTCATGTGATTTATTGATGTGAACGGGTGCAGAATGACTGAATTGCATTTATGAATGTTTATTTAATGTGGAGATTATTAAGCGTGTAAAGGGATTATAGATATGATGTTTATAATGTCATTTATGTGGATTGAGGTGTAAAGGAAAAAAGAAAAAAAAGACTGCCAAAAGGATATATACAGATAATTTCAAATCCTCAAAAGGGTGAAAATATGTCATAGATACACACACACACACACACACACACACACACACACACACACACACACACACAGCTCAGTGATAAGGTATTTCTGCATATATAAAAAGAACAGAGCCACATGGGCAGGATGCCTGACAGAACATTCATTGGGAGGTGTTTGATGAGCGCGCTGTCGTCAAATGTCAACAATGCTGCGTTCAGTGCTGACGTAAAAATAAACCAATAATATGAAGATGATTAGTGTGGGGATTAAAGCTTTGTGCATTACCCACCTGACTGACTCAGAGGTTGGTTTACTACTAAGCAAACACCCTGGGAAATATGTTAATGGCGGTTTTACCACACACACAGTCTATAGAGAATATGTACATATTTCTAGTGGTTTAATTAACAGTCTCCTCAGTGTTTACAGAAGCATACATTACTTCCTGAAGCTCTGCGCTTCCCAATATGTACATAGCTTCATGTTCAGGCAGTGGGTCATTAATTCAAAACTTTGTAATTTTTATAAATCCATTTACAACAATCTTTCTTTTGAGCAGCAGAATCAATCTAATCCTCATGAATGCGTTATCGCCATTTTTCTTTCCCTAATTCTCATGGATATAGCTAATCGTGAGCATGTAGGGTTTGCTCAGGTGTTGTGTAGCCTGATCTGTTAAAAATGCGTGTACAGTAGGTTTAGTATTGTCGGGTGTGGTTGAAGACTCTAAAGAATGATACTGAGTTCTCACACATGCATTGCTTCAGCACTTGAAGGAGGGGCGTGCCTGACGCTGAGTCTTGGCATAATCGTCATAACAATAACCAATCACAGTTTCTTGCTCGGGATAACGTAACAACATAGCTGGCTTTCGTGTTAATGTGCATTGTTAGTTGGTCTTGCAATGCTAATTTTGACAATTGACGTCAGGCGTTTATTTGCATTCACGTGATCACTACTGCACACAAAGCAAGAAGAGTCAAGCAACAGGATCACAATGGAGTGACACACACCTTATTTAAGGTTAATGAGCACTGTTTCGTTTAAGACTCTAAAGTGTACATATGGGTCCATTACAAAGTTGACCATGGACTGGGATTTTCTGATTATCTATCTATTATCAAATTATCTCATCGGTTTATCAGCTACTAATTTTTCTTCACCACATTTTAATCCATGATTGAAAAGATGTCCCTTTGCTTCAATCACAATGTGTCTGTGTTGTGGGCCGATCGGCTCTAATTTGATCTAGTTTGAAAAAAAACCCCACAGCTCTTTCGTCACCTCACCAGCTGGTTACAGTTTGAGGTGGGAGTGAATGTTGATCTGTCATTTTTGGAAGGTGACAGTAAAAGGTTGGAGACGATCCTCAGTCACCTTCACTTATTTTGACGTTAGCTGGAGTACACACCGATAAGCACTTCTGAGCGAAGAGGTCTGCAGAAGCTAACAGGGTGTATTTAATAAACTGGGTGTATTACCTTTGAAATGAACATTTCCTGAATAAACCAGATCACAATTAGCAGTATGACAGCTTTTAAATCACGTTCATGGTTCAGTGTTTCAGGAGATGATCTACGGGAGGTTTAACACCTGGAAGACCCTTGAGGACTTCAGATTTTTTAATTGAAGTCTTTACCTCCATGTCATCCCTCTTACTGTAGAGTGGTCCTCCCCAATCCCACCCCTGGTCTGTCAACCACAGTTAATAGTAGCTGTGACCTCATGTAGAAATATTAATCACCGCTATCACCACTGATCTTACAGGGAGCAAAGCAGCCACACAGGCAGAGAAACCCACGGAGCCATGAAAAGAGATGAGGAGGAGAGCACCATGGGTGGCTTCACACAGTTGAATGGTGACAGACATGGTGAGACAGACAGTGAGCAGGAACATGCACATGAACAACAGTATGCACAAACACACACACACTCAGGTTTGAGTGGATTGAGTTGACAGATTGCCTCCAGAGTCTTGACAAGCAAGAAAACACACTTTCCGCATGTTCCGTCTCATCACTGGGAGATTAGAGAAGGACAGGGGAACACAATCAACTGCTTTCTGACAGGGATAACAAAAACCACTGATCCCTTTCATACTTAAAATCCCAAACACATAGTGATTGATCGCGTGGAGGCTCTCTGTCTGCGGAGAAATATTTTTTTAAGAGAAAAAAATGCCAAAAAACATGGAATACAAATCACTGAGGGTGTTGACTGGTGCAGGTTACTGGGAGAAACTAGAACTACTAGGGTAGGAGGTTATGTAAGTTTGAACAAGATGGCATCCAAAACTGTCAAAAAAGTAATTTCATATTTTTTCTGTATGCGAGAACACAAATATCCGAGTCAGTTGCTTTCGACATTTTCCAGAATTCCTCCTGCCAGTCCCCCAGTAGTGGGTGTGTTGAGTTTTGAAAAGAAAGAGATGTCATATATGAGGAATGCCAAAAGAAGATGATTTGAAAACTTTTGGTGCCAAAGCTAGTATTGGATGTGCTGTTAACAAAAACGTATGATTTTCACAGTGTGTGCTGTCCTCCTGCCGGCTGTACCTATATTTTGAACATTTTCCTGTTGTGATGAAGTAAAGATGGCAAATCAGGATGACAGGTCCAGAACAGACAGATGGTCAAATCACAGGCAGCAGATCATGGACAGGTTTACACAACAGGGGCTGGGACAGGATACAGGACCCCCAGGTTCAGGTTCAGGTAAAGGAAGATGTGGTTTTAATGCAATGGCAAACAGCAATGAAGTATATGATTATTTCAGAAGCATGTACACGGAGGGGCAGCGGCTATATGCTTCACAAAGACTGGTTCATGTGATACTCATGCAGATGTACAGATATGACTCTAATTATTATCCTCATGGCAACAGCGTTTGCTTCCTGCTGCTACCTCCAACACCACAACCTCCTTCTTATAAGGTATCTTGTATTTCTGATTTAGGGTTCATGTATGTTTATGAAGGGAGATTAGCTCCACTGTGTTAAACTGTATACATATTTACTATAAATGATAAGTTCATGAACTGTCAAATACTGGGTGGTTATTTAGGAGAAATGAGGGTTGGTTGGCAGGTGAGGATCAGGGAGATGTAAAACGTAAATGAACTGCATTTACATCAACTTTTTGTAGTCTTATTGACCCATACACAATGAGGTTTCTATCATGTGTCATTCACACACGGCTGGCTCAGCCGCCAGGGGCAATTTCTGTGTAATGCACAAGGACATTTCGGGGTTCAGGTCGAACAACCTACCTTCTGGGTTAATGGACGATCAGCTCTACCTCCTGAGCCACAGCCGCCCACAGGCAGGTGGAAAGGCAAAAACGTCAGAGAGCATGTGGTGAGCAGGGAGGCACAAAGAGACAGATTGTCTTTCTAACAGAATGGCTGTGTTCACAAAGACGAGAGGCACTGAGATGATGCTATTATACAATCTCTATAGTCTTTATAATGTCAGTCAGACTTACTAAGGTTACTATAGGTTGAAATGTACAGTAGTTGACACTAAGTCAGCTGGTGCATGTTTAATTTGCACTGATATATGCCTTCGATTAAGGCGCACAAACTAAATCTTAGCTTTTGCGCAAATCTAATATTCACACACCAGAAAAATCTGCTCCAGTTTCCCCACAGATCAGCCACCGTCCTAACAACACGTCCGCAGGGACAGAAGCAAGTTGTCCTGCTGGAACTGAAAGTACAGAGGCAGAGCATCTAAGGAAGGAAATTCACACAACAGGAGCTTCTGGTCAGCGACTCATGCCTTGAGCAGTCGTCAGTATTGTAGGGAAGAGGAAAGGTACAGCCAACCGAGGCGTTAAGAGAAGCAGAGCCACAAGAGCAGTTAGCCACCTGGACACAAGCAGAGGCCGGATAAATCCTCGGCTAGTTGCCCTTGGGGAGGATTCTCTTAAGAGGAAACACCAGGAACACCACTAATGATGTTCTCTTCTGCAAGTGTAAGATAATTCACAAGGTTTTGTCTTTAAAACATGAATATTTTGCTCTGATATAAGGTTAAACTTTACAGGAATGCTACATTTCTGCTCTCAGGAAAAATGCACATCACTGTCCTGTATGTGTGAGGGATATTTCCAACATATGTGCCATAGCATATCAACACTTACTGACTGATATATGTATGCGACAATTACGGTTTGTCCTCTTCTCACTACTACACATCTCCTCACCCCACTTGATGTAAGGTATACAGCTACATGTTGTGAAGGTATGGAAATCTCTGCAGCTGTATGGGGCCATTTGTTTCCTTCTTTCCCAACTCTCCAGACATTCTGTAGAAAAGCGAAAGTGGAAATGAGGCAGCTCTCCCTCTTCAGCCAACATCCCCAGGCCCCAGGCCTGTCAGGAGAGTGAGATGGGAACAGCCACCTAGTTCTTGAATAACTACACTTGTCTCACAGAGGCTCCTACAGTTCACTGATACTGTTTTCTGGTAAGATTTAACTGTTAGATACATATTCTTAGCCTCGTTCAGTATTGGCAGGAAGACCATTTCTTTCTGCATGAATGTCAAAAATTGTAGTGTAATAATAATAATAATAGGATTGACGGATCGTTCACTTCAATTGTTATAATGCACATGTGGCGTAGAGTTGGAGGAACAAGGCTAATGAAATAAGAACAGAACTGTTGACCACATTGATATAGTTTATTCCACCTCCATCCCGCACAATGTTGTTTGAGCCTCACATCAAACCTTAAAGTCATCTGCAGAAGGCACCACCATGTTGAGCCTTTTGGCAGCAGCAGTCAAGAGTGGGAAAAGATTGCAGCTCAAATAACATATTGTATAATTCATGTAGTGTCTCTACCCTTTCACCCTGTACAGTTTAATAATACATACAGTATGCTTTTCCCACACTGTAAAAAAAAAAACACTGTACAACTACCCCTGTCAGCTGTCAGGTCAAAGACATGTAAATATATGTTAAGTGAGTGGGAATCTGTCATCTCTTTGGTCACATCATCTTTGTAATAGACCTTGGAAACCACCCGGGAAATGTTATAGTACGAAATCTACAACATAGTCCGCTCTCTTGACCAAGAATTGCATCTTTATTAATTGAATAAGCTGGTTATGTGGCTCTAGAGAGGGCAGTGTCTGTCTGTCAGTTCAGTCTGTCACTTTGTTCCACACTCTAACATTTTAACAACTATTGGATGGATTGCCATGACATTTGATACTGATACAATATAGAGGCAGAGGACAGATCCAAACGATTTTGTGCCAACATGTTGACATCAAATGAAATGTCTCGACAGTTGCCAATAAATGTAAACCCTGCCTATTCAGTGTTGTCAGATGGGACATGGACCAAACTAAAAAGCCAAAATGTTATCCTAAAGGCTTCTGTCATTTTAGGTAGCTCTAATCATACTGATGTATGTACAAGTGCTTTTTGTTTGGTAAGTTGGGCTTGAATTAGCTATTTGATGCTATAAAAACAGGGTGAATGTCATGATTTACAGCTGAGACTGACTAACGATTGATCGAGTATGTGTCCGCGAGAGCTCGACATGGTGGCTACACAGCATGTAGCTACTGTGTAGAATCTGTCTCCAAATCACGTCATCGGCGCAAGATGGTAGCATTTAAATTTGGATTATTTTGCCTCCATTTATGGATAGTGGGGATATGGTGATGCGTCATCCATCTTTATACAGTCTGTGGCCTCAGCTGTATTGCATTACAAGTCAAACGGTAAGCATTACCCATATTAGCATTTTATCGTTGTCATTTTAGGCATGTTAGCATGATGATATCACATATAGCTCAAAGTCAGTAGTTGCCAACTGATGGAGAAAGAAACTTAAGAGACATGTATAGAACAGAAAAGCTGCATATAAACTCTGAAGTTTGTCTGTTTACATAATAACTTTCCTTTAATTGGATGAGTGGCACTTGTTTTCTCTTATGAATAATGCATCGCAAAACATGAGGCTGAGGAGCAGAATATAGATGCAAACATCTTATCTTAATTGGAGAAGCACCTAGTGACCACAGATTCATTAAATAGATTCAAGCACAACACTGAGATGTTATCTGTGTGTGCACTAGGAGATTATGAAATATAGGGAGGGAAGAGTGATCTCGGTCTCCCACACATACCACCATTTTTTGCAAGGTTATCCTGCCAGGTCACATGTGCCTGAAGCTTGATGGTCCATTACTCTGACTCTAATTTAATTAGGAGCCTTAAAGACAAGCATATCTTTGAACTGCAGCTCGGATTAACTGATATATCATGAAACATTGGGCTGAGGGTTTGAGTTTTAGTCACTTTGAGAATCACCTATTGGTGGTGACAATTTAAAATGGGATAATATACAATGTCAGTAGTGTTCAAATGACTTGATTCAGAATAATTATCGTTTCCAACTCTTGGAGAACTCAGATCTGAAAGGTTTGACTTTGTCAGCTTATTTAGCATTATTAAAAAAAACAAAAAGGAAAGAAGATATGAATTTGTGACTTTAAATATTAATGTTGAAAGCCACAATTAAGATCGAAATTCCTCAATGTGTTTTTTGATAGTGCTGCAGCTCAGGTATGGTTGATGAAGCGTGATCTTCCAACATGAAATATAACATTATTCTTTTGTTTTTATTTGTGTCAAGTGTCAAGATGTCACGTTGTATTATTGGCCGGCACGATGGAGCAGTGGTTAGCATAAAGGCCCTGTGTTTGTGTGGGTTTTCTCTAGGTACTCTTGCCTCCTCCCACAAGTCCCAAATCATGCAGATTGGGGTTAGGTTAATTGGAACACTAAATTGGCGACCTGTCCATGGAGTACACCGCCTCCCACCCACTGTCAGCTGTGATTGGCTCCAGCTCCCCCGTGACGCTCAAATGATAAGCAGTTTGGATAATGTATGCTTGGAAGGATGGACATTGCATGATTTCAAATTATGTTGTGATGGTGAGATGCCAAAAAGCCACAAATCCACAATATAATTAACAAAAAATAATTGAGACCAGTTTGTGAATAATCAGTGAAATTGTGCACCTCTGTTAGCCACCTTGCTACATTTGTAGTAATCTATATGCAACATCTTTAAAACCTAAAACTATTAAAATAGTATCTCTGTGAATAAGGGGTTTGGGTAACTGAGCTCCCAAGGTATAATCCTTGCAATCTTGCGCGGATTTATGACCACTATGCAATCTCTCCATTCTGAAGTGCCTGAGGAATAAGTACCCCAAGCAGTCCTAAAGACCAGTGAATTGCCTCACCAATGAATCCACTAATCCGGTGAGATACGAGTCCACAAACACACTGACAGTTCCTTTTGATTTGTGAGAGGCAGTCAGAAAAAAGAGGAGGGGGTTGGTACTTTGAAGAACCAAGGAGGCTTTAAAGCTGCTGTAATCAACGTTTAAACATTAACGATGGAACACATGATAAATGTGAAAGGAATCGCTCATACTGACAGAAATATCCAGCCCTGTGGTTCCTCTCAGATCTATGAGGCTCAGGAATACAGCAGGCACGTTCTGAGCGTACACCTGTGTCAAGGCTGAGCTGGTGCCTCTACTACAAGAGGCTCTCTGGGAAGTGCCAGAACACAGGTTATTATGGTTAAATCAATACAATTCATCAACTCTAAATATCTTGTTAAGCTCTGAATACAATTCAATCACTGGTCCATGTGTTGCGTGCGAGGAATAAATCTCCTGTTCATGGATGAAGGTGTCTTTTGTGAAGCAAGCCAATAAAAACATTGTAGTTTAATTCTACTTCTTTAGATATTTCCGAACAGCATCCAAAGACGTGCTAGATCATAATTTTTCTCACTCAAATTAGTGTGTCTATCTATAAATGAAACTCTGTCAATACATGTCAAGTCCACATAAATATTTTTAATGCCTCTGCGACAGTGACAGGCAGTGGCCAGAGGCATGTTTTCAGTTTGTCTGTCCATCCATCCTAATCATGTGAACATTATATCTCAAAAACAACTCCAGGGAATTCCCACAAATTTGGCAAAAACATTTATTTGGACTCTTGGACGAACTGATTTGAATTTGGTGGCTGAAGGTCAAAGTTTCAGGTCATCGTAACCTCACAAAACACATTTTTGGTCTTGTAAATGCCTTCTCTTAAGAACGCCTTGAGAAAGTCTTTTCAACTTTTGCACAAATGTTCACTTCGACTCACAGATTTACTGTTGGATTTGGATGGTCAAATTTAAAAGGTCAAAGTTACGGTGGCTTCACAAAACATGTTTTTGGCCTCTTCAGCACGATACCTGAAGTCTGCCTTCAGGTAATTTCCTCAGATTTTGACCAGTTGTCCTTTGCACTTAACTTATTATATTTCAAAGGTCACAGTGACCTCATATGAGTCTGTATAATTTATCAAGACCAAAACTTCACTGGTTGGCTGAGGTATACAACAGCAGTCTCGTATTTCTAGTGTCTAAGTATTTATCTCAACATAAAGACAGACACATCAGCACAACCTTGCAGTAATTTCATTAAACTACTATGTTGCTATGTGAAAAGGTGAAACTGAATTTGCTGCCTTAGCTGTAATAGAGGTATTGTTACCTGCAAGTCAAGCAAGCAAGCAAGGGATATCTCAAATAAGATCAGGGGACGCTGGAGTGAAAGCGAACTCTTCAGGGTAGGAGGTTTCCAGCATTGCCTGCAATAATTTAACTTGGATGTGGTTTTGAAAGAGGCCATTTGCTCATACAAAGCCACAGGGTTTGTGTGCAACTTACATTTGATTTGCATGAATTCCACAGTGAATAAGATAAACAGATCTTATAGAATGAAAACCCTGAGAAAATGCTGAATGCCCCTGCAGCACAAATTTACAGTGGCTGAGGTTGACAGCAGGAGTGGTTAATAACAAACAATAAAATCAAATTTCACTCAAGGTGGTGCTGGGTGAGCTGAGAAGAGCACAACAGGACAATTTAACCAACAGCATAATTTGTATAATGGTCCCTAAATAAACAGTCTGTAACAGTGAAATCTAATTAGAGGTTATCTAATAGCCTCTGGCAGAGCTCGCTGTAGACACCACCTCAAATACTTTTCCGGAGCCTTACTGTAATTGCTGCTCAGTCAACTGTTAACATTCAATTACTGATAATGATTTTTGCTCCCATCATTGCTGAAAGAGCCCCGCGGGCCAATCAGCTATTTGTAAACTAAGAATAAAAAAGCACATAGGGTTTATTGTTCCCTGCAAACCAC
Organism: Paralichthys olivaceus; assembly: GCF_024713975.1. Taxonomy (NCBI): domain Eukaryota; kingdom Metazoa; phylum Chordata; class Actinopteri; order Pleuronectiformes; family Paralichthyidae; genus Paralichthys; species Paralichthys olivaceus. The sequence continues at coordinate 12,896,237 of NC_091104.1, read as the reverse complement.
AGCAAATACCCAAACCTCCCAGTGAGGGACACATCTTAAAGCCAGAGCTGCACAATGAGAGCAGAAATCATCTGTATTCACCGTACCATGCTACGCAGTTCCCCAGGAGCCGATGACTTGACAGGCTCATGTATGAGTTCAGGGTCGTTCAGTCTTTTGATGTTGAAGTGACTCTCCAGTAAGGCTCACTATCAACTTCCCTCAGTGGCTTCCAGCAGAAACCATTGACCTCTTCATGAGGCCGTTAAAGGCGGGAACGAGGACACTGTACACTGACTGCCGCTGCAAGCTTGGAGGTTTCTTCCAGATTACGTGAATATTTCTTTAAAAAACCAGGAGTCTTGGTTTGACAAGCACAACTGAGATGCATTATAAGTTCCCACTGTGTCAGCTGAGTCCACTTCTAATATCATTATCAAACACAATTATTAAAAGATGTCATCAACGTGCCCGCTCGCTCACTGTGAATCTCCTGCAGCGTTCTCACATGTGCTCATTCGTTTATGTCAACCAGTCAGACAGAGGCTGACTGAATCGTTCAGACTTTTCTGACTTTTGATTTCTGTCATGGACTCAGAATTCCTTGTGTTGGAACTTTTGTAAACTTGGATGTTCAGATTTGTCTTTGTTTGCACTATGAATTCTTAGTTTTCTGTTTTATTTGGAAACTTCTCTCCTTGTGTGTCTCGCTTGCTTTACTTCCTGTCTTTGTCCTGTTTCCTGTCCTTGTGTTAATTTACCTTGTCATGTTTTTGAGTCTCACCTATGTTTTGCTGCCTGAGTTTGTAGTGATGGATTACTTAAGTTTGAGTTTTTGGGCTTCCTGAGTTTTTCAATCTTCCTTCAGAGACAGTAAATCTGTTTTGTGATGTTTTAAATTTACCTTCACCAGGTTTTGTTGCTTTGCCTGCTGTTTGGTCCTGCTTGCTGAACATGACATTGATGGATTGTTAAAATTAGAAAAGCACAATATAAATGCAGTTCATTTACCGTTTACCATTCTAAAAAACTTTCCCAATACTGGACCGTCATGTCTTACATCAGTTTCTTTATCTTTTTCTGTGTAATTCAAAAATAAAAAGTTTTTGGACATGTTTGTCTCTAGGGGCTCTCACAGATACATTTCCACTTAACATGTTTGATTTGTTTAGGCTGATGTGACAGCTGTCAATCAAACTGATGCGGACTAAACAGGCTGCAAACAAGGTAGACAAATAAATATCTGTCTGAGGGAGGGGCAGAATTATTTGCTGCTGTCACAACAATCAATTTTCTTGACTGCAGCGCTGATGACATATAATATGAAAGTCACCCAAATGAACTGTGGTGACTTACCTGTCAGACTGACTTATTTTCCTCTTGGTTTGCTTGTAAAATAACATGAAAAAAATCTTTCCTTGTCCCAGATTAAATGAATCCAACTGCTGGTGTGACCTGATTTGTTTGAAGTGAACTGAATCAGGGAGTTCTCTGATTTTCAAAGAAATTCAAGTGGGCACGTCGAGCATCTCAAAAGAAGTCATGTGGTAAATTGTAGAGATGTGGAGAAGCATGACGTTAATCATGTGAAGCACCCTGTGCATAATTCAGCTCTTGTATTGTTCGCACTCGAGAATGTGTTCTCTGTTGTCGACGGCTGAAGGAGACAGAAAGACACTGGTGTCTTTATTGTTTCTTCACACCTGCAGCTTCCCAAGATTTAAACATAGTGGCTACAATTTCAGCTTTCTGTTCAGTGCCTTCATTTGTTTTTTAATTTTTTATATATATATATGTTTTTGGGACACTGGGACATCCGATCCCTCAGACCTCATTTAGCGCTGCATCTGGGATGTATCATTCTTTTCACTGTGTGAACGCAAATGTTTCTGGACGCCCACTCAGGTGACGTCCTCTGACCCGCTCCAGTTACATGATGAACTGAAAGTAACGGACAAACTTACTCTCAGGATGGATGTAGGTTCCATGTCTGAAGAGGGCCTTGGAGAAAGAGACAGAAGTGATGCTCCAACTGTTAAACGGACCAATCAAAACTAAGCGTTATATGCAGCGTGGACAGAGGCCGAGGTTAAGACGGTGATGACAGGAGATCAAGGCCTTCTTTAAATTACTACAAATATTATTTTGAAAGAATATTTAAAAATCTCCTTCCACAAGACTTCGTTTTACAAAATAAAGCACAACATGTCAACAATGCTCAAATAAGCACGCCAGGCAGGTAGGTGGCAATAAAATCTACATCAATCAGCACTTTGGTGGGAAAGGAAGGAAAAATCTGTTTTAGCAGCTGAAAGCGCAGTTTGCATGCCCAAACACAGAGGAGACTATTAGTGCGGACAGAGTGTAATAAACTACGGAATCTGGGACATTATTTTATTTTACACTTTAATGAGCAATAGCAGACATTTGGAGGTAAAATCCTCCCTTCATTAGTAAACACAAGTTTACCGTTTTCTCAAATTTCCTCCAGAGCATGAGCCATGAGAGACTTGAAATGATTAATGTGGTGATGAGTAGATTCAGCAGCATCTTCCTGTCTTCTTCCTATTTGCAGTTAATCTCACCTCTGGCCGAGGACGAATGCTTTTATAGACATAAGTGGATAATGTGTTTAGAGAGCAGGGGAAGATCATCAGCTTTCAAATTGAGAAACTTCAGGGGCAATTTCCATCATTTAAGACTCTGCTGCATCTTGTAATTCATAGGTGGTAATAGGTGGACTGGGTAGCGGCTGCAGAGTCAGGTGTTTTGAATTGCTTTGTGAACAGAGGCTCCATCCCATTGGTTTTTTTACTGACCGTGCAAAAGAAAAAAACCAAACAGATTTATTTATTTAGTATTTTAAAACAAAATACAGCATCTTTGAAAGTCAATCAGTGCTTCAAAAGTTTTATCACAGCTTTTAAAAGTCTAATCTCATTATCATAATCTGCATCGCTGTTGTCGGCTTCACCTCTGGGGCTCAGAAGCATTCTTGTGACAATACCAGGGACATGAAACAGGAAGGTTTTATTTCTTCCTCCCTCATCTCAGCTGGGACATTAAGGTCTGTCACATCTCTCAATTGAACGAGGCAGCAGTCTTCTCCGCCCTCCTGCAGCTGCAGCTCCTGCAGCCGCAGCTCCTAACAGAGCAAACTGGATGGGAGTCTAATTGCTTCTGCAAGCAGCAAACGCCAATCTCCACCACATTTCCCCGTCTCTGGAGGAAACATCCTAACTGACTTTAACACGCTGAGCCCAAAAGTAACAGCTCTGTCACACCTGTGCTCCAGCTCTGTGCTGAGGGGACAGCGGGACTCAGGAGACGGGAAATTGGAGACAAAAGGGGAGGAGAAAGAACTCCTCCAAGTTTCCTCTTTTTCTTTCAGCCCTCAGTGAAAGAATCTTGAAGAGATCTTTGATCAAAAAAGAGGTGGAGGTTGGTAGATTTCCACAAAGGAATAGATCCAACACATGACAAGATCATAGTGAAGAAAAATACCTCCAATTCTAAACAGCCTTGGTCCCTGATGTTTCCCCCTCTTGGTTTGGTTCGTTGGTCTCACATTGGCTTGTACCATCAAACCTCTTTTGTTACATTTTAGTTTCTCTGTCTCTGATGTAAACCTTAATTTTTTTATCAAACTCACCATTTTCTCCAGCATAGCCAGTAATCTGCAATTTACTGTATGTCTTGTTAAATTTTAAAATATTTACCCTGAAAGTTGATTTTCTATATTTTGTCGAATTCTTAAAATAAATGAATAATAAACAGATGATTTTTTTTTTTGAAGTGAGATTTATTGCAGGTCTTACAATCACATTAGATTTTATTCATTTAATCGAGGTGTACAAGGTAAATTGGTAATTGCACATTTTATTTTTTCCCTTTTATTTGATAGTTAAGCTAGTTTAAGAATGACTTCTGTGTTTCCTTGGTTGTGCTGAGCTTTTGTGACCACGATTTACAACCTGCTCTATCTGGCAAAACAATGCAGTCATACAGCAATTTCACAATTTGCAAATTCTTTTGATCTTGTAAGTTTTTTTACATTTCATCACCTATATCATTTTATTGATGATGACCAGGAGGAGGTGGTGTAAATTGTTGTTGAATCATTGGAAACAAACTAACTCACCTGAAAGGGAGGGTGAGAGGTGGAAGCAGCTCAATAATCCCAAGAATCAAATCCTAGCTCGGCCTGCTGTCCTGACACACCCCTGCCGACAAGCAGAGGGTGTCATAGTTATAGATGAGCCCTGAATGGATAACCTTTTAATCTCACTGAATTAGTGATCAGGCTCACAGAGCGAAAGTGCACAGGTAGCCAGTCAGCCTGTGGCGGAGGACAGTGTCTCCCACAACCACTCACACTGAAAACTGGATGCACGGAGGAAGAGGGTGGGAACATAAGGATGATAAATGTGTTGGGGGATAGAAGTGATGTGAGGAGGTAAAGAGAATGACATATACTGAGGAATGAATATAAATTGGTGTCAGTGTATAACTACAATTACCTCCCTGTGGTTGTATGCATTTGCCAACCAGTGCAGTTTTATTCTACATAGAATATATTGCAGACTCCTTTGAGGTCACTGTGACCTTTGACAGCAGAAATCTTATTATTTAATGTTTGATTCCAGGTGAAAACCTGAATTGAAGAAATGACCTAAAAGCAAACTTGAGATGTTCAAGAAGCCAAAAACATATTTTGTCACTGTGACCTTGACCTTTGTCAAATCAAATCTAACCAGTTTATTGGTGAGTGAACATTTCTGCCAGATGTGAAAGGATTCTCTTCTTCCATAAGATCATTAGTTCATTAGGCACATGACATCTTTTTTTCTACTTTGCTTTTCAGCTGCGGCTCTTTGGAGGCTCTGTCAGTTGATGAAATGCTTTCCTTCAGACTGAAATATTTTAACATGTGTATTTTAAATGTAATTAAACAAATCCCATCACAGCATGCAATGCAGCACAAACATCAGATTGTGGATAGTTAAATTGCATCTGGCTAAACTGTAAAATTAAATTACCAGTTTTTCGACCTTTATTGAGTCTTTCACGGTTGAATAACAAAACTTAACAAATTATGTCATTGTGCTGTGAACCTCGTGGCACAGAGTCCGAATTTTCAGACAGCCCTGCTCATGGTCCAACATTAAGAATCATGTTTATCCCTGGCATACAGTCTATGACTGAGCTGGTTCACTGATGTGATGTGACACCTGAAGTCTGCTCCAGTGAGTCTCAGCGTGCAGGTAGAGAGGTCACGATGTGGAGAAGAAGTAATATAACAAACACAAAGGATGAAAAAAAGTGGTACCAATGAGAGTGTAGTGAAGGAGAGGGAAGACGGAGAACAAAGACAATAATAGTTAAAGAGGGCGACAGATGAAAGAAACAAGCTTCCAGATGAAAGCTGAAACCTTTTTTCATTTTCTCTGTGTGTTAGTCAAATGTCAGCTGTGATGTGAGGGACTGAAAATTCATAGTAATAACACTTATAAAAACAGTATTTTGAATCTCAATCCAATTTTTCCTACTTGTGTAAATGTTCCGAATAAAAAGACATGTTAAGGAACAAAGCATTTACTTGCACTCATAAAGTGTTGTTGACAACTATAGAATTACTGCCCTGAAGTTGTATCAGTCATCAGTCTGTTATATTTTATCCAGACTCATGAGGTCACCATGACCTTTGTCCACTGGAGAGTAATCAGTTTAGTCCGAGTAAATTTAAAGAAATTCTCTGAAGACAGACGTCAGATAAGATGTTCAAGAAGCCACAAACATGTTTTGTGAAGCAACCATGACCTTTGACCACCAAAATCTGATCAGTTCATCCTTGAGTCCAAATAAACGTGTACTTAATTTAAAAAAAAGCACTCTTGAGATGTTATTCACATGAGACGGACGAACAGACAACCCAAAAATATTATTCCTCCAGCCACAGGCTGTTGCAGAAACAAAGGCTCAGAAATAGTATTTGAGTCTTTGCAAATCCCAAGTTTGATCATATTATGATTGAGTTGACGTACAGATGGAGAAGATTCCCTCTCAGGGACTGAAAAATTAACAAAAGCCTTCAGAGTGAAATCCACTAACAGCCACATGTCAATGTTCAGGCATTGGTGAAACCTTAATCTCCACCTTGGCTCATGTCAGACTGGTGGATGAACTGCTGCATCATCTCATGCACACTAAACTATCACTAATTTAACAAATGACATGGACTCATGCCAGATCATGGGTTGGACTTTGCCAAACTAGGACCAGCACCAACCTAATTTTGTGGAGTCTGGCTCTCCCTCTATTAATAACATCTGTGAATTCAGTTTCTAAAAATAGTAATTCTGCATACAAATGTGTAAATTAAAGATTGATGAGGATGGATATTTTAGCTGCGGTGCTTGTTTAGGTGGAAAATAGAAAGTTGTATCTACAGTAATCACCACAAATCTTTTTCTACAGTATGGAAAGGAAAATGTAAGTGTCATAACTCTTAACTCCAGTCACAAACAATATTTGGTGGAGCCAAGAACAGACTGTTTGCTGAAACAGATACTCACTGAGCCTGAACACCAACTCCTGATTTGTAATTTGCATGAAGTCAGTGAGTGAAATCTTGCAGCGGGTGATGGAATACATTAAAAATGAAGTGTTAAAATCCTGGCTGTTGAAACGGTTGCACACTTTCAGGGCTCTGTTCTAAATGTAACTTTCTATTGCACATGTTTGCACCGATTTTTGATCCTGATGCAACATTGAGCTCCTGCTTCAACTAAATATCAAAACCAGTCAAAGCTTTTATTATTAGCATGAAGCTGAGTGAGTTGTTTCTCCCATTGACTGTATATAAAGATGGATGACATGACTGCTCCCCAAAAGTGAAGCCAAATCACCTGGATCGCCCCCTGGTGGTTGCAGTATAGGTCATGAACCCCACCATCTCCATGTTAGCAGATAGGACAAACTATTTTTTTAGGTAGTTCTTCTCAGGCTGATGTTCAAGTGTTCATTTTTATGACAATTTTAGTTTTAATTAGTTATTTGATTTTATAAAGATGGGGTGAAATGTTATGATTGTCTTGCGATTGGTTGAGAACATATATCTATGATACTTTCATATCATGTCTCCAGAACCTGACTTCTAATTTGCAGACTCTGGATCCAAATGACGTCACCTGTGCAAGGTTGGCTTCATTTTTTGATAGTGGGAGGAAGCATCTTTATAAACAATCTATAGCATCTCCCTGTTTTCACTATATGCTAAGCTCATTGACTGCTGCTAGTAACTTTAACACACTTACAATTCTACATATATCTTACTTTCCTTTTTATTTAAAATGTCAATTTCTCACTTCTCCGCAGCGTAGTGCTCCCTTAAGAAAAATGCTGTTTGCTAATCCTTTAAGGCGTCTGTCAATCTGTCACTTACCAATGCATTTTATCTTTCTCATGCTTTCTGTCTATCTTTCTGCTGATTCTAAATCAGAGGGAATACACCCGGGTAGCATCATGATTAATTCTTCCACCCCTGCTGTTAGCTGCCTGCTGAGCCAACAGCATATTACCAGGGAGTTACTGAATATACTCACTCATTCACATCCAGAGAATTCAAAGCCCCTGTGTCTCTCTATGAGACAGTGTGGACAGTGGAATCATTTTTTCCTGGGCTGTGTGGAAAACCAAATACTTTTAACACACATCGGATCAGTAATGATGGCCCCAGCTTTGCACACTGTCTTTATCCGAACATAGACATTTTAAAAATAACTCTGCTGACTGGAGGATAAAGCCCTTCTGAAGTAGCTTTGGGCAGAATCAGCGTGTAGTGTGATGCAATGGCCTGGCAATTTAATCAGACTTCACACTGTCATGAAAGACACACTAATATTAGAATTTCAGAACTGTGATGTCTGTCGATATGTGGTAGATAACAATTTACACAAGCACAATGTGTGGCTTGTTCATACAGCACAGAGGATACAGTACAGCAGTACATACATGTGAAGCTGATAAATTATTAAGCTTGTGTGTTTGACACAAAGAACAGAAAGGATCACTAAAGATGGAAATGTATTCTTTTTTCCTCTGGGCCTTTATATTCTGGGTTTATATTTATCCATGAATATGTTTATGCATCACACACTTAAATTATGAGTGAAGATTTCCAGTTTTATTTCATGTTATTATTTTCATGAGATTCTGTTTCAGTTGAGAAAATCTGGTTTTATGTATGTATGTGTATATACAGTATACATATACACATATATATAAATATAGTAACAGTATTACAAATTAAAAAGAGAGACTTATAAAAAGATAAGAATAATAAGAACAATAAGATGAAATTAATTGAATAAAGTGAGATTAAATAAATGAGATAGAGAATAATGCTTCATTAAATAATGAAAACAAGACTGAAATAAAATCGCTTATAGAGTTTGACAGAGTAAATGTAAAAGCAGGGGCACAGTCCATACATCAGTTAAAGTGTTGTTGTTGCTGCCTCCTGTATAAAGAACAGGGGAGAGAAACAGTGTGTGGGTGAGGGTCAATGCTCGGCTCTGACAATCCGTCTTGTTTTTCATGCTGTTCATCAAACTCCTGCCGACACCTTTAAATGTGCATATAACAGCTGTCTTCATTCATCTCTCCACCTGCAGCAACTCCCCTTGAACTTAACGCCCAAGTCACACACACAGCCGAGTTTCAAACTGCCACGTATTCACACACCTGGCAGCCTAGGGTCACCTATTTATTCTTATTCCCCAAATACAGGAAGAGTTTTAATATACTCACAAAAATAAAACATCCTTTACGCATCTGTTTTTTTTCCTCCTAATTATGATTAAATCAATTATTGGAATAGACACTGAGAAAGTTCAGCTTAAAAAAAAACACCTGTTTTCTAATTTCAAACAAAAGAAAATAAGTTTAATTGTTGGTTCCGATGATCTCGGTACGATCAGCGTCCATGTTAAAAGTTCAAACCAAAACACACACACACACACATAGATATTATAACATTGTGACTTGTTTTATTTCCTTGTGTTTCCAGTTTCTTGCAGCCTGAACGATGTACAGAAGACTGCAACAATATCACGGTAAGAAATCCCCTAACAATGTCCCATGCCACAAGCTTTCTGTCAAAGGCTTTGTAATTTCAGAGGTTTGGTTGAAACCTAGAATGTCTATCAAGCATCATGTGTTTCTTGGGGTGTGGGTGGTGTATGTTTGGTTTGCTTTTGTGCCCCCCCACCGGTTCCCTTTACCTGGCCTGGGTCCCTCAAAATCCCTTGAAACACTCCTGCTCTCATGCTGCGTATCAGTGCAGTGCTCTGATGAGCAGAGAAAGCTGAGAAAAGTGTTCCAGGCCAGTAACGACGAGACGCTCTGTAATTTTGCCTGGATGAGGTTTCACAGAGGAGCTGAAGAAGCACTGCTCGTTGCAAAAAGCACTTGTGTATCACCATTAGTGATGAAAGTCACGTGACACCGTCTTCAAATTGGATCCATGGTTACGCCTCAGAGCTAAACTGACCATGTCAGGAGGTTGCATGCTGCAGGCCGGGGGTAGTGAAGCGTACGGTGTGTGTGTGTGTGTGTGTGTGTGTGTGTGCTCTTGGACCTCTATCTTTCTTAGAAGCAACTTGAGCTTTATACATTCATAATGAGGATATTTTAACTGGTCTATTCTTCTTATGAAGGCTATTTCAGGGTTAAGACACACACACACACACACACACACACACACACACATGTCAGCTGCTCTTTAACAGCCTGCAGTGAACATTATATTATGCTGCCGCAGCAGGAAAGTGTGGCTGTGTTCTGGTTTTGCGTGAATCCCGCAAATGTGTCAAACTCATCGAAGCCTTTTTTATCTCACAGAGAAGCAATGTGGTGAAAATGAAGAGAGGCTATTGAATGTTTTGCTAATTTGAGCTCACGCAGGTTATGAGCTGGTTCTGTTAATGAAAACAGGAAGGTAAAGCTTTTTAATTTGGCTAAACCAATGAATATTTGTACAGGCTGTTAATGCAACAATACAGTAGAATGAAAGGCGAATGTAAGAAAGCATCTATGTTGACCATAAACTTTATTCCTATAGTATTAAAATCTACCGTATCTATTATAAACACATACTGTATATAAAGATGGATGACATGTCTCCACTTATTTCCACTTCCCAGAAATAAAACAAAAACAATCAATCTTCTCCACTCAATGTGGATATTTGCCTCTGTAAAAATATGTTATGTGGGAGATTATAGGCTTTCCCGACGGCAGTTAAAATAGAAACACCTTCAGTGGGCTGAATTTTGAATAGATAAGTCTTAAAAGGAAACAAACTTTTATAAATTATGTCCTTCTGACCATGTGGCCAGTCTGTCTACTTATCAGTGAAAAAAGAATGTGTTCTAATGAGGAAGGATGGGAGTTAATGATAAGAGGAAGTTTCAGGTTAATGTTAAAAGTGATAATTATATTGGCAGCAGTGAATCTTTGTATAGTTTTCTTTACACTGAAATGACAAACAATACAATCCTATCCAGTCTGACGATGTATTTCTGACTCTTCCTGACATAAAATAGCAGGCACCAAGTAAAATAGGTGTCTTTGTACATCTACATACATCAAACAGTTTCTATTTAACACTGCTACTTCAAGTGCAGATTAGCATAAAGATTCTCAACACTTATTAGCATAGTAAACAAATGACAGTGTTTCCAGCCACAGAAAAAAAGGTTTACTGGCTTAGTGAAACGACATTCTCCCTGAGCACTAGAATTTATGTTCTGTTTTAATGACAGTCATTATTTTCCTAATTAATAAAACATTTTAATGAGAATACATGAAGTATTGGAGTCACCTGGCAAATCTGTCCATTTGTTGAGTCTTAGTTCACAATGTGTGTTCAGATATTCAGGTTCCCAGTTTGACCAGGATGGATCCTAACAAGAATTCTCAGTGGTGCTAACGTCTATCCCTTGTCTGCTCAGCATTTAAAGGTCGGTCCGCATGGTGGGATTTGAACCGACAGATCTCGGGCAGCCACTGTAAGGATTAATGAGCTGATCCTGATTCCATCATTTCCACTACACAACAAACCGGTAAGGATAAGGAGCCACACTTGAATTAATGTCCAAGTGTAGTGTTTGTGTGTGTGGGGGGGGTTCAAGTGTGCATATGTAAGGGTATCTGACTGAGTGTACTCACCAGTGCTAACTGTATCCGACAGGTGAGTCATGTGGCATCCTGGGGCAAACAGACAGAAAGCATCCTCCTGGGATTTAGAGTCATGCATAAGTTAAACAGGAGAGTTTCAGAACACAGTTTCAGTGTCTGTCTCTCTGTGTGTGTGTGTGTGTGTGTGTGTGTGTGTGTGTGTGTGTGTGTGTGTGTGTGTGTGTTCTGTATATATATGGATGTGTGTATAGATTAAAAAACAATCATTACTTTTGAAAGAGATTAGTTACTGGGACTGTTACAGTTAGAATCCATTTGGTGAAGGATAACTCATTAGTGGCTTTGCATTAGAAACAGGTCCTCTGCGGTCAGATAGAGCCCCAACTCCTCTTACTGCAGATATATTGATGTCGGGACACTGCAGTTGCACTTGAACATCACTCTGGCTATTTCTTCATGGTGTCTAAAATAAAACAGATTGTAATTCGAGAAATCACCAGTGTTGAACAAATTCTGCTGATTTGTTCATTTAATTAACTGAGCTGATGAGACCTTTAGTCAGCGATAAGATGCACTGAGCTATATATACTGGCAATTATTGGCAAAAGGAACAAGGAGGGGCCCTATCTCGCCATTTTAAAGAAAGTGAAAAACAAGTTCCTGGATCCGTCTGTTTATTTGGATCCACCCTAAAATGTAATAAGTTTGTCAGTGGGTCCTGCCCCACCCCTCCACAGAGTTTTAATGGAGATAGGTGTGGTGCTTTTTGTGTTATCTTGCTAACTAACAAACAGTCAATCTAACGGATGACAAACTCCTTGGCGGAGGTAGCAATAAAATAGGGAGATGTTAATCAAACCATTTTGTATACTGGAAAGGGAAGCAAAATTGGACTATGGACAACTAGGACCTTTTTTATTAGCAAAGAACTATTAACTATTTATTTTACTATTATTACACTATTTAACTTGGCTGTGGTGTTTATCACACTACACAGCTGACACTGTGTGTGGCAGCTGCAAGACAATCTCTGTAAAAGGGTTGAATAGGACGGATCTTGTTATTATATCCTGTCAGTCCAGTCTTTTCACTGTCGCCATAAAAACAAATTTTTTTACTGTTGGAGCAGTGGAACGATTCCACACAGATGCACAGTTACCTTTCCTGTAATTTCCTGTCTCTGTTGGCTTCTCTGACCGGGATATTGTTCTGTAAGTGACAAAGGCAACAGTGTCTGAACCACGGTTTGCATTCTCCGGCTTTTCTCATCCTGGCAACATGTCCTCTCATTGTTGGGTCCTGCCTCCGTATCACTACGAGTCATTGTCGGAGCCAGAGCTCATTCTCAAACTCAGGCAGCAGCTGGCAAACATGAATGTTCAGCAGATAATAAGATTCTGCACAGTGTCTGACTTTCTCAAAAAAAAACAAGTCCAAGTGTCGCTATGTATTACTTGGTGCACTTAAATCATTGGGTTCTGTGCTTGAACAACTTAGATCTTCCATCCCATCATCATTACAGACTGTATATAAAGATGGATGGATACCATGGTCACCTTATAACCTCTGATCGCTTTTCGCACAGAATGGTGACATTGGTATCAGGATTATTTTGGCTTCATTTCTAGATGGTGGGGGGGAAGAGGAGACGTGTTGTTCATCTTATAAACTAAAGTCTATGGTTGTGAGGTCAACCAGGTAAGGGGCTGCGTGATGCAGTACAACCACCTTATTTGTGAAGGCCAAAATGAGACAGTGTGGTTTACAGAGGATTGGCGTCACCAGCTTGTCCCAACCTTATTGCTGTTGCCTAGCAACAGAGCTGCAGTTGGACATGTTGAAAAGGTTTTAATGCCCCTTGGTTTTTTAGCACGTAAACCGTCAACTGTTTGGTTGATTTGAAGCATGATGCTCTATAATTGTATGTCTTGTCACTCTGTAATATCTCTTTGAAAAAAAGTTTGTCACTGAAGCGCAATGAATCCTGGGATAGGTTGAACTGGGAAGGATCCACCCGTTGGAACCTTCATTGTCTGGGATGAAAGGACACATTTGTTTCATCTGCTGCTACAGCATCAGGAGATGGTTCTTCCCCCACCTCCTTTAACCCGCGCTCTTTCCTTTTAGATCCAGGGCTATTCAGAAACCACTTGGAGCCGTAGACTTGGATGTCAGGGCCTGGAGAAGCCTATGGGTTGAGATACTCATGAGGGTCTTCACCGAGGACATGTTTCACACCATGCTGTGCATAAATATTTAATCATTAACATTAATATCAAAACAACCCCAAGGCCATGACTGTATAATAACTGTTATATGTATAATAACTGCCGTAAAAGTCCAGGGTGTGAAGAGGAAAGAAGGCATGAAAAGACACCCAGGATATCACTGAAGGTCTTCAAACTTTAGCCTTCACGTCTGAGTCTGAATCGACAATTTGGATTGTAAACAAAATCTTCAGACGTCAGTGGCATGATTTCATACATTTGACTAGATATTCACTCCAGGGATGAAATGTTATGAATCAATAAGATGGGATTGCCATTCTCAGAGCTTCTCTGTTCATGGATCAGCATAATTACTAACTACTATAACTTACAAGTCTTCAATACAGTATAAGAGAAAAAAGTTATCAGGATGTGTCTGTTTCAGACTCACTCTTAGTAAGTGGGTGTGTTTGTTTATTGGTATAATGGTATACTAAGATGATAATGAGAATAATGTGTTGCAGTACCACATTTATTCACAGCAATATTCACAATTATGGTAATTTTTCATGACAGAAAATGCATTTTCCCAGTTTCTATATCCTCTATATATTCTATAATAAACACTAGCTGCAACATCACATATTGAACCGTCAACATAAAGACAAGGCATCTCCACTTCCTCTCAGTGTCTCCACTTTCCCTCAATATATAGAATTAAGCCACAATATTTCATCTCATGCATTTGGAGCCAGAGTCTGCACAGAAGCCATTGGGGGGGTGGAGCCACATTATCAAGGTTGCTCCAAATCACAGGCTTGAGCAATCGTGAATCAATCTCCCCTGTCAATCATGATGTTTCAGCCTGTTTCATTTATTCAAATAACTAATGAAAACCAAGCTTACAGAGGACATGAGCTCTTGAACAATCTAAATCTCTGAGAAAAAAATGTATTTGGTATATACTTTGATTTCTAAGTGCAGCCCATGTCCCATCGACTAACATGGAGGAGGTGGGATTTACAGCCTATACTGCAACCAACCACCAGAGGGAGATCGAGATTTAACTGTTGGGGAAAAGTCATGTTGTCCATCTTTATACACAGTCTATGTATACAACATTAGATTCAACAAACACTAATATATTGTGAGTTTTATTGTAGTTGGAGGTTATTCCAGAAGGTGCCGTGGCAGGAACTGTCCTCAGGGATATTTAAATCAGTCTTGGGAGCTGCAATTCACCTGTTACCTGTAATATTTTGATGAGGAGTCGACCTTTTGACCCAGAGGTGACAAGTGGAAAACTCAGTTAAAAATGCACAGGATTTATCTGTCGGGACTCAGATGAATAATCAATGCAGAAATCATTCTCATTATGTGAGAGAGATACAATATTCAAGATCATTTATTGATCCTTGTATGTAAAGCAAATGTCCATGTTCTTGTGTTAGTAGCTTGTCTTGAGGGTTATATGCCTTTGCCTTGTAGATATGATAACAGAGCACTCGATCCGTGCTTTACAAACTGGGAGGGGCTGAAAGTTGGATCTTTTAAGTGTTTAAATTTGAGAGGCAATAAAGATATCTGGTTCCTTCTCAGTGAATGTCCAGGAGACTGTAATGTATGATACAAACTCCTCCTGCTGCATCCATCACTACAGGGATATACGGCATATTAAATAAAGATAGGATTTATAAGGGCAACTGTAACAGCTCACAAGTCACTGAGAAGCACCTTCGGATCTATTGATTTCAGTAGGAGTAATAAAATGTGACAGCAGCAAAGTAGACTCTGAAGTAAAGTGAGATATTTACAGTCTTCATACTGTGGGTGGTATGTGGCGGAAATCATGGTCATTTTTGTGGGCTTTTTTTAATGGGCTTTTTTTAAAATAAAATACAACATCTTAAAAAAAACAGAACAACTATAACAATTTTGTGAGAACCCCCTTAAAGTTTTACTATCGGTTATATGAGACTGCAATGATACCAAGGTTGGAAACATCATAATAAAACCCAGTGCCACTGGTTTTCTGTCAAAAGCTTCCTCTAGAGGCAGGGCCATGGGAAGAGGCTTTAAGTTGGGGTTGGGATTTTTCTGCTTTGTTCAGCCTGGGGTTAAGAATAGGCTATAGGCAGCTTCATATTTTCATACACATCATTTTTATTTAACGAGTTTCAGTGAAAACCTTTTTCTGTACAAATTCTGTCCATGCCACATTCTAAAGCAACAGGCTGATATGATATGAATATGAATCAAAGCCAGTCTTGCAACTGCCAGACGGTGACCCCAGCCAAAACATAGTTAATCAGGTTGAAAAGGCTGTCACACGCAGCGGACAAGAACACATCCACTTATGCATAATACTCCAACTGCCCCATTTACACACCACACAACAACATAGCCAAATACATTTTTACAGACAAAGTATCAGAGTGAAACTACTAGTTAATGATAATGTGAAAGTGCTCTGTGACAGGTCATGATTAAGCAAACACTTTACCTTGAGCTAGGTGCTTCATTTATACAGTATCACTCCAAATGTGGCCTGGGGCTCAGTGGTTGCGGAAATAAAGTCACTGAATCCCCAAATTAGTTTCTGTGCTATTGGGAGCTACTTATAATAATTATTCAGTATTTAAGTATTTCACAAAACTTCCCACGGCAATCATTATTGAAGTAAATGATATTAGGAAAAGTAATTAAAAAATGTCTAAATACAAAAAATTTGTTTTTACATCTTCTGTGATGTTTCCAACAGGGGGTGCTGCATCCTCTGGACCCCTACTTCTCATAGCACTGTTTAGAGTTTGGTGGAAGACTAGAACGTCTATTTTATGTCTGGGGCCTCGGTTTGGTTTTGATGTAAGACCCCTGGGTCCTTTTTGGTTCCTTGAAATACTCCTGCCAACAACATCCACCCTTTGCTTACAACCATAGATCCTTCGTCAATGTCCTCTCCGTCTTTATCTCCCATCTCCTCACCTGTCATTTCTTCACTGTCAGCTTGATATTAAGAACACAAAATAAATGTTCTTTAAGAGAGAACAAGATGGAATGCTTTTTATTGTAATGTTGACCTTAAAAAGGTTTGAGTTTAGTTTTGATTCTATCACAAACTATAGAGGCTGAGACACAAAGAAAGAGAGAGACTGCGCAGAGTGATATTGCAAATAGGGCTGAATCCACCAGAGAGTTTTAAGTGAACCAGATTTTCTCAGACAGATAGTGAGTCCAGAGGGTTAGTGTGGCTGAGCTGCTGTCTGAGTGTGGCAGACGAACTCAGATAACGCAGGTGATCCTGATCAGAGTAGATTCCAGGGTTCTTGGGCGAGAACAAAAAAAAGAAATAACAAGCTTTTCCAAAATCTTGAGATTAGGCCAAATCTGGCCAAGGCGTTAATACCACAGGGTATTCAATGATCTGGCAGAGGAGTAGTGGTTGAGCTGGTCATTAAATACTGAAGTAAAAATAAGTTACAGATGAAGCCACAGCCAGACAGCAGCAAGCATTGATTATCTTTAAAAGAACATATTCTGTTCATATTCTCTTTTACATGTTACAGGATTAAGATAAATCTGAAAATGATGTTAACATAGCAGTGTCCTATTCAGACTATTGTCTTGACCAGGTTCATATCATATTATTGGCGTCTGTGAAAACGTGTCAGAGAATCCCAGCAGGTCCAGAAACAGAGTATCTGGTGGGCCGAGCAGAGAAGAAGAAGACAGAGTAGATGGTGGTATTACAGCTCGATGTCGGTTGCCACCCGCCAATAAACTGAGCAGTAGAAGATACAGAAGAAACAAGTCCCTCATTGACTCATTAATGAACCATTAGCTAAAACATTTACTGTCGGAAAAACAAACTTTTCACCCTTCATTTAGAAAGCAGCATTTCAAAGGGCTGGCCCACTAATAAGTCTTCACTGTGTTTCATCCCCATGTGTTTGTTCTCCCTTTTCCCAGAACACAGTTGATGGGATCAAAGACAAAACTGTCCATTTAAAGCCCAGCAGTTTTTATTTCCACTTAAAAGCTGTGTGTGTGTGTGTGTGTGTGTGTGTGTGTGTGTGTCTGTGTGTGGGTCTATGTGTGGGTCAGTGTGTGTACTGTACATGTGTGTGCAAGAAATGTGTGCTATGTCTTCATTCGCATTTCCTCCACTTGAAGAACTTTACTAATTAGCTTTCAAGGAGCGGGTATTGATTCAATTAAAGATAAAAATATACAGGATGAGGGAGAGAACCAGGAGCAAGAATCTAAGTTTTTAATGAACTAACACGACTGCTCTTTCTGTGAATTACTAGGAGTCTTGTAAAATAATTTGAAGACACTTTGTTCTTTTTTAAAAGTGGAGCTTTTCAGGGATTCCTCTGGGGTGTGATTCTCCGCAGCTCATTCTCCTCAATCTGTGTGCACATAGCACGACTTAACAATTATAAATTGAAATTTGCGAGCAGTTGATACATCGATTCTTTCCATGTCTCTGTGATGCTTTTCAGAATACAGCAGAATAATCAGACTTTTTCATTACCGCCGCCAAGAGGTTATGTTTGTTGTTATGCAAAAACTACTGGAGGGATTACCACGGAACTTGGTGGAAGGACACGGTGTGAGTGAGGAGAAAGCATTTTGGTGCAGGTTTGGATCAGGGGGCAGATCTTAATGAAAACGAACCCAACTTATTCTTAGGACAAGTATTTGTGAGTGTGTCCAATTCCGATTTAAATTGAGTTTCATTAGGATTGTGTTGGCCCTTGGTGGAGGTTTGCAGTTTACTGAGTGTCATTCTAGTTTTTTAAGGTGCTTTTTGCTTTTTAGGATGAGGTGGGTTAATGGATAGAAACTTTTTTCAAATATCACCATGACTTCAGGACGTTTGCATCAGACTTTTTTACCATAACATCAAGCTTTCCGGGGCAATTTATGATTTTAACTGACACTGTTAAGAAAGACTTGTTGGATAGCAAACTATTGTTGGAACAATTAATAAAAATCTTATTTGGTAAAACAAATGTATTGAGTAAAGTGAAATAAAAGTTAGATTAACAACAAAATAAATTAACTTCAACTTTAATAATCTGTGTGTTAGTAAATGAAGTATTTTTTTTAAGCTGATCTAACAACTTTTTTCCCCATGATCTTTCCCTAACTCTTACCGAGAGCTAGAGCGTGTCTTCCACTAATCAGAAAGTCGGCGGTTCGATCACCATTCTGCATGCCGAAGTGTCCTGATACTGAACCCCAAATTACCACTGACGGCAGTGAGTGATGTCAACAACCGTTATGGATAGGTGAGTTGATAAAACTGGAATTTATCCTTTGTGTGAGCCCAGAAAAGAAAAACTTGCCTACCACATAAAAGACGAAAATTGTCCTAAACTGGACAATTGTTTGTTCAAGAATCCTCTTCCTTTCGGAGTAAACAGAGTTCTGCGTATTTCTTTTACAGCTTATATTTCTTGGTGTGGGAAAAACTTATGCTTTTGCTTTCTGGATGACATATTTGATTTCTACCATATAGACTCAAATTCAGCTAAGTTCATGGTTTCTCTGGTCCCTAGTCCCTAGTCTATTTAAAGCTTTTCTATTACTACAGAAGGAGCTTATATGATGAAAGACAGTAACAATATTCACTTACCTAGATTTCTTTTGAAATGAATTGAATCAATCTTATTTGTGATTTTGCTTTACAGCATTTTCAGAGTCAAACTAGTGAATAAAATGTATTCTGCATTGCAGCACATAGGACGTCAACAATGTACTATAGAGTTATGTGTGTGGACAAGGCTTTAGACCCCCTTGCATTTTTTATGAAACCAGTGCACACTGCACAAGATTCTGAGGATTCACAGTGAAGGAATATATTCTTACAGATTTGTGCTGGAGGAGACGTTTAATTTGTCACTTTCTTTTCATCGGCCTAAATTAGCTTTGACATGGTGAAAAGTAATGCATGACTTTTTGTTTCTTCTGTAAGAATCCAATGTGAATCCAAGAAGATCAGTCATTCTCTTTGAAGGGACAAACCAGGAAATTTGTCTAAAAGAAAACAGACACATGGCATTGGTGTGATTTAATTGAACTTTTACAAAATTGACGTCCTAATGATGCAGAATGTCTTTTCAGGGGTCCTGGTTAACGTTAGGGGTAAGATGCTGAGTGTGTGTGTGTGTGTGTGTGTGTGTGTGTGTGTGTGTGTGTGTGTGTGTGTGTGTGTGTGTGTGTGTGTGTGTGTGTGTGTGTGTGTGTGTGTTATGGACACCCAGCACTGCCATGAAAACCTCCCACAGACGCAGTTCTGAGTGTTACTTGTTTCTCGTTGACGTCTCTGTGTTATCTCCCCCCTTTGGAGCTGGATGGTTCGCATCAGCACCGGGAAGCCCCCCCCCCTCACACCAGGGGTTTAGTTGTCGCTGGAGAAAGCTCACAATGAGATGCGTCCTGACGCATCAGATGGGAGTTCCGCCGGTACAAAAGTCTTTTCTTACACTTTTTATGCATCCTGGTGTTTGAACTCTGGAGCAAAGCGCTCTGCTTCTTCTGCAGAGAAGAAAACCAGAGTCTGAGTCGCTCATGTTTTCCGGGCATGTGAGAGTAAAGCGGCTCTGGATGCTCGCTGGCTTCGTCTCTCAGTGGTAACACCTGCAGAAGCTTTCCGCTTGCTCCCTCTGAATGTAACCACTCTGTATTTCTTAACGTGCGTAAATGAAGGACAAGGCTGGCGGGATTCCCTGACTGATGTGCTGCGCTTTTATGAAAAGAGAAGAGGAAAAAAGCAGCTAAACGGAGGAATTAAACCCGGTAAGTTTTTAAAAACCTTTTTTTATAAGCTTTTCGTGGCTCCCTGCTAGTTGTTACCATTACGCGCGGATTTGTGGGCGCACAGCAGACTGGAGATTGGATTGCATTCCATCTCGATGAGTGGAGAATGATCGTTCTGCTTGTGTAAAGACAAACACCACAGGTACAAATAAGAAAGATCAAACTTAAAGAAATGAATATGCAAAAGACACCACAGGGCACCACGAGGTCACTTTGCACCGTGTGGCACTGTTTAATTGACCCCCCCCCCCCCCCCCCCCACAATAGGCTGTGATAAAATCACAATATATGAAGTCCCTGTGGGGAAATAACAGGAGCTCTACATGGTGTTCGGACATGAAGTGGGATGGAGAGTTGAAAATATGCTCACCTAGATAAAACCTGTAAGGAGCGTCGGTGTGCCAAACTGATTTTCGGGTGAGGAGTCAGAATAAGACCATTAAATGTTTTAAAAGGTGGAGGAACACGCTCATTCCAGTTCATCATTTTTTGCAGTTTTGCAATAATTTATACAGACCAGCCCTTTCAGCAGCCCCTGCCCCCTCAAACAGCTTTCACTAAAACTGTGATTTTTTTGTGTGAAAATGGCTGTAATATGACTTTTTTCTGACTTCTTGTCCTGTTGGAACCTGGTACTCATCGTCTTAAAGGTTAGACTGATCACAGCAAAGCAGTTTATAAAGTGATTTAACGTGTTTAATTTGAAAATAAGGCTAATATATCTGGATGGTGGCGTTGCCTGCTGTGCAAGGTGCTTCAGAGATCATAATATTTGCATTATATCGAAGATGTTGCCTCCCACCAGCTGAGAGTGTGTGGAGCAGGAGAATGGAGCTACAGGGAGATGTTGGTTATAGGTCAGCAAATAAAGACAGCACGCTTTGTGACATTATGCTGAAGGGAGGAACTGCACATTCTTTTAATATCCTCATCATCTGGTAAATAGCTGTTTGTGGACAGGGCTTCAACAATCCTCATATTATATATTTTATGTCATTTTCACCCTTGAAGAGGGAATAAAAATATACATATAACATGAGGAGATGCTTCTTTTGCCATTAGCAGCTCCTGGGGAGAAGAGGTGAACAGCTCACGCATTAAGTCCATTTCAAGCTGGAAAAAAATAGATCTGTCCTCTGTGCTCTCAAGCTTTTCAGAAAACCCACCTGGGGCTCTCTTTGCAGGAAGCGTGTTGCATTTTTTGCTTTAAGTAGCCGACTGATGTGAGAGGCACTCGGCAAAATTAAAGAGAATCACCATGTCGATGCAGTGATGATGAAAAGTACTTCTGTGAACACAATATCCCTCTTTTTCATTTGGGAGACTTACACACGTGAAGTCTCCGCTTTGACACTGACACCCTCTTCTTCCCTGTGCTCTCTCTCTCTCACACACACACACGCACACACACACACACACACACACACACTCACACACACTCTTCTGGGTGTGACTGGAGACAGTGAACTGAATCAACAACCAATTAAAATGACGGAAACCCCTTTTCATTCTGTGCCATCTCTGCTTCCTCCTCAATAATGAAAATTATGATAACAAGTGGAAACAACTAATCTTGGTTGAATATGTAATTTTCTTGCTCAATTATGACGGAGTCCTCTCCCCTCATCTGGGCCACGAGAGAGAGCGTATCACAAAGAGGGTTCATTTGTAGCTCATTAGGCAAAGTGTAAAATTCTGGTTTAATAATTAATGTTGGAACAGGCAATTAATGCCCGATAGTTTTCCCGAGTGCATGAAAGAGCAGATCTCTGTTATATCTTTTTACATGTAGAGAATATAGGTTTCTCTTTGGAAAGTCACCATCTCCCATCAGTTGCCTAGAGCTACCTAGAGAATTGAGCTGAAACTGAAATGAAGCCCTCCCTGTTTGGACTCCTCTCATTTCAGGGACAAGTGAAATTATATAGAAAGTAATTGGAATATAAAGCTGTGGAAAATGTCCTGATATATTTTTGGAGGGGCTGTACGTGAGGACGCAAATGTCCAAGTCAGTTGTTCCTGACATTTTCAGGAACTTCTCCTGCCTTCCTCCTGGTAAAGTGTCAGAGTGAGCTTGTGCTACAGCTAGTAAATATCTGGAGAATTCACTTTGAGCTATTTGGGCACGTTGATGCCATTTCACATGACGTATGTTACTGAAAAAACCCCAACAGGAATACAGATTAATGGATAAAGAAGAGGTGCCAGACACGTGGAAGATGCAGACAAAGATGTTCAATTAAGACAATGAGATTCATGAGCTTCTGGTGATAAGGGCCGGAGTCAATATGCTGTGAATGAATATTTTCCTGTTTTCAGCTCGTCCAACCTGGTCAATCTCCCGCTCTTTATTTTCCTGAGTTCAAGTCTGAGACTACACCAGAGTATTGAAGTCATTATTTTTGTAATATTATGACTTAATATTCTTGAAATCTCTATCTAAAACTTAACTTTGATCCATTTTGTGAGTTGATTCCTCATCATTCTTAATGACTGATACAAATTGTGGCGTAGTTTGTGTTTGGGTTCTCTGGAATCCAGATGGCATTTCATGTTATGCATCATGTGCCATGTGAAAACAGGAAGCTTGACTGATGTGGAGAAGCTCCCAAATGAGACACATACAACACACATTCCTTACAGTGTTTTCATTATAAGTCACCAGAGATATGATTCACACTTTCCATGTTTGCTTCAGTCTGATAAAGCTTGTAAATCAACCTGCAGGTAACCAACACGTACGACTGAGCTGAAACTGAGGAAACAAGAAGCAGATGTATTTAGTGGAGTTACAGCCTCGGTTTTAACGTTTGTCACTACTTAACGTGAACCATGTGTCTGAAATTCCTACTTTTGACATGACCTGCTACAGTAAACACAAAAACCCTTGTGGTGATTTACTGCAGTGTCTTCATCGCACTGTTCGTCCTGCAGACTGACTCCACTGTTTACAGTGTTGTGCGACGTACAGGTTAGCTGAGAGAATTAGAGCTGAGCAGATGGTGGGACAGTGTTTGTGAGGAGGAGTTTACCATCGGGCTGTAAAACACCCCGTCTGAGACCGTGTCAACTATTTGATGTGGGACAGAAAGGAAAATGTCAGTGTTAGAAGAATGACCAGGAGATTCTGAGTGTGAAATGGGGAAGAGTTGAAGAGTTGAAATCGGCCGGCCATGGTCGCATTAGAGAGAGAGAGCGTTAACTATCATCTGCCAAACTAAACTTCCTTGAGCTCAGATAGAAGCAGTCAGACACCAGGGCTCAGAGCAGGATTACTTACATTCCCATGAGGACTATAACTGGAATCAATGTGCTGACTAGAAGGGCGCCTGGAGAGTTATACTGCTGCCCAGGCTTATTGGCCACTTTATCGCTCTACTGATGAGATGGTGACGTATACAAAACATTTCTGAAATCTACAAAAACTAGTGCAGTGGCTTCAAATCCTGCCTGTTTGGAATGGGCTGTTTGCTTGGCCTGCAGTGATGCTGGTAGCAGCTTTTCTTTATGAATCTGTAAATGAGCCATGTCAAGTAAAAACCAGCTGCAGGACCCTGATGCTGCACCACCGCTGCTGCACAAAGAGCTGTTCACCTGTTTATTCAAAGTGCATTGAAGCCGAACTACAGAATCAGTTGTCTTTGCAGTTGACATGCCCTCCTTGTTGTTAACACACTCTTGTCACGATCAACAATACATCACTTAATTTGGTGAGTTCCAGCCGCTACTGCTACAGAGCACTGGTCGTCTGTTTATACAGCTAGTGGGAACATTCAGCGTATCCTGCTTAGTAGTCTGGTGGTGGAGCTCATTCCATTACAAGTAATGAGTTCCTCCACCAATGTCAGAAGAAACCATTCACTTTTTTTAATAAATATATTAGGGTTTTTAAGATTTAGAGATGAGGAGTGTGAGCAGCATGTTGGCAGAGCAGCAGATTCAGTGTCCACACAGGGCGTTTACAGACAGTATTGATTTTATGTCACCTGCATGTTGGCAAAGATCAGAGCCCGATATACAATCAGTTATGCATAGAAAACAATACAGTTGAAATGTAAAGATATACTCAGATTAGCAGGTGATCAATAGAGCTGTGACATTACATGGTCGCTTCACGTGTAGTTAATCAGAGCATCACGTAGCAATATCAGGAGAAAAGTAGACTTTTTACATTGTCAGTCACAATCAGAGCTATTGATGTGTGAGAGCACGACCCACCGCTGCTCTAAACACCAGGCTGGAGTTAAGTAGTTTAGTCCAACTGAGTCTGCATCAGGTTTAAGTTTAAAGGTGCCAATGTGCTGATGAGCTGGACTGGTTTTATCAATGGCCATGATTAGACTGGGCCCAATTTCCTTTTGGAAAATCTATGATCTAAGATCTCTGGCAAGAACAAATGCAGTTCTAAGAACGTGTGCAGAATAGTCTAATTCCCAGACCTCGTCGATGAACTCCAAAAAGCGGAGTTATAAGGAAGCCACAATTGCACAGCTGGTTTTATACTGGAAGAATATGGACATTTGTAAATGTGTGTGAATTCATTTCCTCTGTTTCATTCTGTGCTTTACCTTCTCTCATCATCCTCTTGTCACTATTTATGCTGCTGAGTTTTCTTTTTACTCTGGAATTACAGCAATCCAGAAAATTGAGACTATATCAGTGGTAATCCCCTCGGATTTACAGGCAGGATTACTCACAAGGGATTGGACTCGTGTGAGAAAGCAGTATTTCACTCACTAAATAACATCCCCCTGCCCTTCTCCCTCTCTCTTTCTCTCTGTGTCTCTGTTCATCATTCTCTCCACCACTGTTTCAGCAGAGAGTAAGAGCCACTACATTGTACCATCTCTGGGCAAATCTCGATTTTAACCTTCAATCTAAATTTACAATTTTATGAATCTTTCTCCTCTCATTTCATTATATTCTCATTTTTCTTCTTCGCCATACCTCCCTGTCTCTGACTAATCTGCGATCAATACCCTCATAATTGCAGCTGAATCCTGAGATTGGCCCCTCCAGATGAAAGTTGTAATTATAGATCATGACACTGTGCCACTCACCATCACGATGACAGCAGGGGTCATATCTGAATCCATACAAGAATGCACTCAGGCCATAAGTGGTCAATGAGATCGACTTGTTGAAAGACGCCTGTTTCTGTTACTTGAAGGCATTTCTGTAGGGAGAAATATTATAGAAGAGGAAAATACAACGACTCTATTAAAAAAAAGAGTGTTTTTCTGAACACAAGGCTCAGTAGAGTGCACAGCAGCAGTGTAATATGAACCGCGTGAGTCAGAGTGGAAAAGCCAAATCATAATTAGAGCTTTTTATCTAGTTTTCATGTTGTAATTCCAGCAGCCTTTAAGTGAGCAAGGCCAAGATAACACAATAGAATATGATCATTACTATTAGTTCCAGCTCTTACAACTGGTGTGCTATCTTACAGATTATCAGTGTTTTGTGTTTTCTGCCAGAGTTATAGGAGAAAAGTGCTTTTTTGCAGGGTAATGCTTAATTACACATTAAACCAAGGCTATCTGTAGAGCCAGTGTTTGGTTTGACCACACAGGGCAGAAACTTGGTGGTGCAACATGGCGGCTCCGTGGAAGAGGACTTTCTTCTAAAAATAATGTGCTCAACAGTTATTTTTAGGTTCAGTTGATTATACTAAATTTCTGCAAATACATAGATCACCAGAGAGCCCCTTGGATCCTTCACCTTTAATTGAGGAAGAATTTATTTTTGTTTCTCCCTACATCCTGCTGGGTCACCAACCCCCTGTTATTTCTGTTACAGTACAGCATTGCTCTGAAAACACTTTATACACACTATTCATATTTTCTAGATGTTTCTAACAACACTATACTGACAGTATAGTGTAGGATGTAAGGCTTCGCAGTGTTTAAATCCCAATTTTACACTTCAGGAACTTTTTTGGATAATGGGCAAACAGATTGCAGGTAGCATTTATAGTGTTGTTTATTATGCTAATAATCAAATCTCATTAACGCACACCTTGTGACCAGATTACATTCATTAGGCTGAAACAAGCAATTCACCATTCACACGTTTATCCAGTTAAGAGCGTTTGGTGAATCCAACATGGACACGCTCGCACCAGTAAACCCCAAAGAGAGAATAACGATTAAAATACAAAAGTATTCCTGTAAGAGGTTTGTTGTATGAAGCACGTGACAATTATATTTCAAACCAGATGCAAATCAGGCCCGATGTCTGAGCTTAAGGACAAGCTCTAGAGCCACGTAAAACAAAGCTGTAATGAGGAAGGAGACCCTGATGTAATCACCATGTCCTCTTTGTGACTTCATCCTGTTCTGCTGAGGTTCAGAACGGGATTTAAAGTTTTCTTAATTGGTGGCTTTCTGTGTAATTTGAATTTCTCCTGTCTTTTAAAAGACTTTGGTATGGTTGAATTATTGGGTTTGATTAAATAGAGTTTTGCCAGTATGAATGAAGCAGGTATTGTTTGGGAGATTTTTTTAAATAGTCAAGACTTTCTAAGTTCAATGTGTTAATTGGCTGTACCATCTTTCTGTCAGAGTCTGGATTCTAATTTTGCTCAACATTTCTTCCACATTCAAAGACAAGGTGTCAAAGTGTCTGTTCTCTTTACTCACAAATGAGTTTGCACTTGTTTTCTCTGGGATTCTGTGAAGCTGTGAGGATCCATCCGGCTTAATTGACAATAAAATCAATTCACCAGATCCATGACAGATTTCACTTATTTCAGACTTCACTGAACCTTAACGTGTAACTTCACTCTAAGTTTTGGCTGGAGTGCCCGTCCCTGGAATTTCAAATAATGCCTTTAGAACGCAGCGCTGGGTTGCGACATAAATGATGTATGAGATAGTGTCCTGAAGTCCAAGACTACAATCGTCCCAAGCTGTTCGACGTGGTGGCACAGACGTCCAGTGCTGAGACAGCTGGCGCTGAGGCAACTGTGCCTGAGGAGCACGGTGGTACCTGAGCCCTGAGACAGCCACCTGTGCCAGCGGTTCAAGTGGTGCGTCTGAGAGACAGCTGAAGAAGTCGTATCTGCTTGTGTCACATGGCCTCTTAACTTTGATTGGAGGATGTTAACATTTTCAAATATCTACAAAATGTCATGACGTTGAAACGGTTGACTCTATGTAAGCATTGCCCCTGCAAGGTCTAAGAGGGTTTGAAACATTAGGTGGCTTTATGAGCCGTGCAAGGATTCAGGATTCTGCGAACTGAGTCCAGCAGACGGTCTTTATTTGCTGCTGAATAATTACTGCAGGGCACTTTTACAGTTTCAGAAAGATTGCTGCACTTAGCATCACCACAGGTCAAACAACCAGTCCCTTCCAAACAGGCAGGAATAGAACGGGTGCTGCACTAGTTTTATTAATTCCTTACTGGCTTCTAGTATGCAGCTAAAACAGCCTGGATACTGTTATTTTTAGTCATGTGCTGTTTTATTTTTCCTCTCTTTGTTCTTTCTATAATCACAATCCTTCAATATGGGGAAGATAAACCTCTGATACGCTTTGTCTTCTTAAGCGTTCTCGTCAAACATTGGCTGTTGTCTTCCAACCTCTGGTGAATCATTGCCCCTTCACTTCTATGACTCACACACACAAACACTCAAACACAGGAGTTAAAGATAAAAGCACTTCTGTTTGTCATCAGTCAGTGATATGGATGCTAACTGCAGAGTGTCCTCACTTAAACACATCAAATTTAGATGTACTGATATTGCTGGTCTATGTCCTCCTCACTGTAATGGCATCCGCTGTAGACTCTTTTCTTTTGTGTTTGCGAGGTGGCATCACAGCACTGTAGAATTTTTTTTTAAATTTGATTTTATTCACTGACCAAAGGAAAACATTTCCATATTTGGTTTTGATCCATGTACAATATTTCAGACTCAATATGGACACTACCCATGAGTAGAAACCATCTACTGTAAAGAAAGGTCAACGACACAACTCAACTTTCTCGTGCTGTAAAAAGCTAAAATATCCTGGTGCTGCCATCGTGCGCTTTTAACGTCATTTAGAGCCAGAGTCTGTGCAGCAGTGACAATGGCGTGGAACTGTGGTCACAATGTCTCGTCGATATTTGTGCTCAATCACAAGTCAGTCTCAGACGTCAATAAGGGCATCCGGACCTAAACTGACAGAAACCATTTTTGAGAAAAATGTATTTGAGATGCAGTTTGACTTTATTGTTTGGTCCATGTCCCATCTGCTAACAAGGGGGTGATGAACTATATTGTGGCCAGGGGGCGATCAAGATTATCAGGCTTTACCTTTGAGGGCAAAACACTCCGGTAACCAAACAGTCATTTTAAAATAATACTGAGTGAAAACTACTGATACTGGGATTGAATGTAATATGTTTCCTTTTCATCATTGTGTTTGCAGTATATTCAGTTTGGTAAGGTCAAAGGTTTGGAGCAATTTTACTGTGCTCCGTTGCTAATTTCTTGGTTTTAGATATCAAATTTAATGGAAGATACACAGAAATAGCACATTTAGATCTGTGTTCTAATCATAAGCTTGTGTATCATCACCTCCAATATAAACCAGATCCCCACTGTCTCTTCCTCTTATATACGTCTCCTCTCTCCACACTCGTTGGCAGCTGGGACTTACAATCTCTGCATCAGCTCATCACCGTCCCACTCTTTAAGAGACGGCATCTCCTAGATGTCCTAGATTTGTACTTCAACTGTTCCACTTTCTATAGGGTCCTGTACAGTGAGGAGTCTATTACTTTGGAGTAGTATGAAAAAACATTGGTGTGAAGATTGTCTCTGCAGTAGGAGGTTTTGATGTGCTGTTTCTGAAGGCTGCATTTTAACTAATGTGCACATCCTGGTTTAATTGTAACCTCTTTAAACCGTGAGGAATTTAAGGACGTTCGAACTAATCTGTTTCAAGCCACTGAAAATGCTAAATTGTCCCATTTTCAACAATCTGTTTGCTTCCTTATCGGCTTATGGCCGAGCTGAGATTATCCTTTCCAGCTGCTGTAATGAGTCCTGAAGTTTGAACCCAGAGGTTTGGATAGACCGATGACACTTCACTCCCTGAAACTCTCTCTACAGTTCATTTGTTGCCACAGAAATCTGTCACCATAAATCACCATGCGAAGCCCCTCCAGTGTCGTCCCGTGCTGGCTCCTATGAGGATTATATTGTTTGTTATTTTACATTGTATTTATGTGGGTGGGTGGATGGGTGGGCAATTGTGCTTGTGTGAGCTTGTGCACACATGCAGCCCACACAGCCTCAGAAAAACACCCACGCTCCACACTCCCAGGCACCTGCAAACAACAGAGATATGATAAACCCTGGAGCCCTCAAGAAATAATGTGATTCCGTTCACTACTTCCTGTCTCGCAGCGCGACATGGCAGCACGTTACACTTCACGGGCTCCATCGCCCTGCAGTCTGTTTGGATTTTTATACTCTTGCCCTTGTAGGCTATATTTTAACAAATATTTGCTCTGAAGTCATGTTGACTGTTCATGCAACTAATCAATTAATAGCGTCATTTTCTCTCTCATGATGCAGCTCAGTCGTCTGTATTTCAGTATTTGCATGACACCATGCAAATACATTTTTTAAAAAACTATGTCACCAAATCAACAAAAGCATCCTTGATTGCACACTGACTGTAATGACAAGCAATATGAGCCAAAGTCATTACTGGCAGTGCTGACTTGGCTATGAGACAGTTAAAAGGCATTTACCTACTTGAAACAACTGAACAATGGTTATTGATGTAACTAAACATCTTAAGAGGATGAGTAGTTTCTGCAGGTTTTACTTTTCAGGCTGATGATGTTCAACACAAAGTAAAAAGCAATCTGTATGAGGATAATTACTGAAGACAACTCATTACCTCCACCAAGGACATGGTGTTTTCACCCCTGTCTGTGTCTTGCTATGTGTTAGTTGTTAGGTTTGTGTATTTTTCAGCAGGAATACACAAAAAAGTACTGAACAGATTTCCACTATACATGGTGGAAGGATGGGACATGAGTCAGGGAGAACCCCTTACACTTTGGTGTGGATACTCGACCCAAGTTGTTCGGGTCGGGTGCGGACAAAAGTTTGAAATGGATGTATCTTGATGGAAAATTCAGACAAGTTTAGGGGACTGATATTTTAGTGTGTGCAGCTTGATTGGATTTAAGGAGCATGTTAGTATTCACCCTCCTTACTTGTAGTTTTTGGGGACAAAAATAAGCTTTTTAAACCCCCAGTGGTTTCTGTACAAAGCTGAACCTCATCAGCTCTTTTGACTCCATCTTCAATCTACTACATCATTCCCATCCTCTGCCTCTCCATTGATGTAAACGCGCACACACACACACACATGTATATCCTCGCTCTGCTACCATATAGCACACGCTTCAGTAAATGGAAGACAGTATCTGATAGCGGAGTTAGCGATGGCTCTACCATCTCTGAGCTAAATCAATTAGCCAGTCAATTAGCGAATCTCCAGTGGGGCCATGCAGTGTTTGCAGGCCTGCTGGGTTCACAAGGTTCCGCCCAGGTCAACAGACACGCTGCTACACATTCTGCACCATCTGCTGGGATTTGGCCTGAACCTGAAAGGAGGAGTGAATTGGATTCGTTGCTAATCGGGTGTGATGCCAAGGAGCTGACAGGGCAGGACTGTGATGTGGTACAAAGGTCCAGTTTTCTTCATCTGACCCAGCATAACATGTGTTTGACGTTAATTGCACGTTTGTTTGCTTTTGTGATCTTTTTTTAATTTTCCCCTGATTTGAGTAAGATGAATTAACATCCCACCGGGCCCATCCATGCCTTGTTACATTACTCCCTCAATTTCAAAGCCAGATGTAGATACTAATATATACTACAGAAACGGCATACAGCCAATTTAGAAAAGGTCTGTTCTTGATTGAAAATCTTTTTCTCTCAACCATTCATTACGAATCTCATTATCTTATTGTGCTGTGAACCAGACCCCGAGGAGATAAGCCTCGTCCATGACTTGTTTGATGTGTAAACAGATAAGCTATTCAGCCATCTATCAAAAATGCTACTGCGCATATGTTTGTGTACGTGTGTGTGTGATGTGCACCAGAAACACATTACAGTGCAGCAGCTTACAACGACAAGTGAGTGACTGATTCCCGACCGTCCTCTTACTTAGCATTCAGTATTACAGCGCTGCCACTGAGCGCTATCAACGGACCTGCGCTTATCAATCTCTTCTGCTCTGATGCAATGAAGTGAGACTGTAAGGTGGTCACGCCGCTTCACGCCTCAGCAATCAATATCTCCGCACCTACATCTGCACTCGATATTTTCTCCGTGCCGGCTACAGCGCATGCGAAACAAAGATGATGAGAGAAACATGACGACTGAAGGAGCTAGAATCAAAGTAAATAAGAGTGGAGAGTCAAAGAAGATAAAGGCCTTTAGGAGGCAGGTGGGGTCTTATGAAAGATGCTGTGAAGATGAAGCGTGGGTAATGTAAGCATAAGTAGATTAATGTGTTTCAATAATTTTTACCTTTGCTAAGGAGGTTGCATATTCACCCGTTTGTTTGTTTGTTAGCAGGATTATGCAAAAGCTCCTGGACAGATACTGTAATTAGATGATTTCATTTGAAGATGATAGAAGAAGATATATGTTATGTTAAGTTCTGTACAAATAAAGTTATTATTATTATTATTATCATTATAGTTGTTATGATAATTATAATATATATATGGTCTGATTATTATTATTGTTGTGCCAATTTTTTGCTTTTATTTATTTTTGTCATCTGAGCAGTGAAAATCAGGCAGGAGCTAAAAAAATTTTGTTGCATATTTCCCACAAAGAATCCACAAAATTGGTCATTAACACAAAATTGGCTGCATAGCGGAAATGTCCATTACAATAAGTTAAAAATGGAACTGGTGCAGAAGATATATGAAAATAAATGTCTTTAGCTAAATGGAATAGACATTTCATATGTGTAATCGTTCAGGCATGTATTTAAATTAGGTTCAAACCAATCAGGAGCCTCAACCTAATCATCAAGGATTCACAATCACAATCCTATTTGTATATACGTGCATAGATTTCTGTGTCGTGCCAATGCAATTTCCCCATCCTCGCTTGGGATTAGATGACATCACTAATTTACAGACACATACATCTTCTTCCAGTATGTGTACAAAACAAGTGGGAGAATGAACAGAACCATTGTACATATCAATAAAGAGGGTTTTTTTCTCTTCTCCCAGGCTTTCTCTGGATAACTGGTTAATTTATATTTCTCATACATAAACAGGTCAGCATTTGCACATTATCCATCAAAATCTACATTTCGTACACAACAGACCACCACGCAGTTCAGAAAAAAGGGCGACAGCAGAAAACTTGTTTTCTAAATCTCCAACAGCACATTTAACCGACCTGCTTCTTGTCTTCTAAATGCATCTCTAGTTTCCACAATCAAGGTAACATGTCGGGTGGGCTTTTTATCATTGTGACGTAATTTCTATACAACCTATTACACAAAGTGTAATTGCTCTTCCATGGTATCTAAGTGCAGGGCTTTAAATAACATGTTTTGATCCTTGATAACAAACCTTTTACTTTACATGAGGGGAACAAGACGTGTTCAGCAGTGGATACAAACATGCAGTGCAGAGATTGACTACTGTTTGATACAATTACACTAAAACAAGCTGGGAGAGCTCTGTTGCTGTTTAGCAGCATCACTTTGATTCAGGAGTTGGTTAAAGCAGCGCTGCACGTGTTTGTCTGTGTGATCAGTGCTCTGTGCCCTTTTCTGTGCTGTTAAACAATATGTACAAATCTTGGATGGAGGGCAGCCGGCAGTCGACTCCGCTCTCGGCCATTTGAATGTCACGGTGCAGGTTTATATTAGAGCAGGGCAGAGCATGGACAGAATGTTTCCTTGTTCAATTAATGGTTCCTGGAACTAAAGCTTAAGATCTTATATTGTTACAGTTTGTCATCTGCATCATAGATTAACAGTGGAATTTGATGACAAATCTACAGTGTTCTAGTGGTGTGTAAGTATCTATATTAAAGTATATATTTTTTATCTACCTTTTTTATCAGTTGATTGGGGATTGGAGCTAAACTGTGAATAGAAGTTTTGTGTATATAGATGGACGACATGACGGGTCCAGGTGGCCCCCTAGTGGCTAGCTGCAGGATCATAATCCTTGCCTCCTCCATGTTTGCAGATGGTACATGGAACAAAAAAGTCAACATTACACGTCCACTAAAAAAAAACCTTTCTTATTATAAGTGTCAAACGCCACGATTGACAGCTGAGACTGACCTGCGATTGGTCAAGCGCGTGTGTATCGGCGGGACCTCACTACCACCGCTGTATCCCCAATCGCTACTGCGACTCTGGCTCTAAAAGACCTCATCAGTACAAGATGGCAGCGTTCGTTTCCAGGATATTTGGCTTCACTTCTGGAGTGTTAGTAATTTAAGAGGCGTCATTGATCTGTGTGACCGTAGACTGTGTAAAAAGATGGACTGCATAACTTATACCCACAGGTTAAACTACAACATCTGTTTCCCCACCTAGTGGCAGGCAGTTGCATAGGCCAATAATCTTGCCTCCTCCAGGTTACCAGATGGGACATAGACCATTGATGTTTGGTCAAACATGTGTATCCGGATAGTGGGAGGACGTGGAGAGGCATTGTCTTTATATACAGTCTACGTGTGTGACTCATTAAGGGAGTGCAATGTATTGTCCATCAGTGGTTTGAACTCTTAACCTCAGAGAGCAAACTCAAGGCAAAATAAACGGCTCAAACTGGTCAATCCTGCAGTTTGGTTTATAAAAGTTGTTGTGTTGACATGCTCTGTCTGTTTAACACAGCAGCCTGTTTGCTGTCATTGCCGATGCACAATAATCCCTCTCAAGGGCCCAGCTGCCAGTCAACACTTCAGCTAATGGATGTGATTTGCAGAGTTGTATCAGGAACAAACACGCACTCAGAATTATTTGTCTTTGACACTTATTATACGCCAGCAGAATGTGATTTGTTAAATGTGAGGAGGCAAATATTATTGTTTGTTTTCCAGCAGGGTTGTTCTTTAATATTCCAAATTAATATTCCAAATTATCTTCATATGCAGCTTGTAGAAATATTAAAGAAAATAAGACAGTCTCATTCCAACAACCACATTCTGTTTATTTGTGTCCTTAATCTTCTCAGTCCCTTATTTTAACATTTTAAAAGTAATTTGGTAAAAAGACAAATATTTGAAGTAAACCATTTACCATTATTATTTGTTGTGTGGGTTGTAATTCAACAACAAGTGTTCTCAACTGTCCATTTCAGCTGCAATGAGTCCATTTAATGTGTCCCTTAATGCATGTTTGCCTCTGAATTACAAGTGGCCAGTATTCATGCTGCTGCTTTTAAATAATAAATTATAGCAGTCCTCATCTATACATGGAGAGCTGGAGGGAGGATATGTCTTCTTTGGTGATTACTAGTCATTTGAAGTCCTTGTCCCCCACTGGGACATAATACCACATTTCCACATTTCACTTCCTATCTCCTTTAGTCATTGAAAGTCAGTCAGCTTTCCTCCCTGTGATAATGCTTAATTGACCTGGAGGAAACATTGTCAATTTCTCTTTGTATGGCCATGATCCACCTCCTGAGCACCTCCAACAGTTCATGTGAAGCAAGTTTCATTTAGGTTATATGTCAGAAGTCTGTCTGTGGCCTTGTCAGTGAGGGAAAAGTTTAGGTTTTTAATTATATTTGGTTTGAAATGTCATGAAAATTGGTCTTTTTAAAATATAATCAATCAATTGATTCTCATTGTCATTGCATTGTTAGCAACTTAAAGCTCTTGGTGACTCAGGACACCCTGAATTAATTTCGGTACTTTCGTAGTAAAAGCATGTAGTTGCTAACTGAAGTGAAGTGAAGTTCAGTTTTGCAATAAAAGAAAATCATTTTTTCGGCCTCTGTGCTTGAGGCACCTGTTTTCAGGTTGTCAGTTTGTCTGTGTTTCATGTGAATATGTTCTTTTTTGGTACAAACATTCACTTGGAAACAAAGACAAATTAGATGGTTCATTTTCAGGGGTCAAAGGTCAAGATCGCTGTGACACCACAATGACCATTTTTAGCCTCATGAAGACAATATCTCTGGAACACCACTGGTGAAATCTCCTGAACTCAAAGATAATTCGTGGTTGAAGGTCAAATTTCAAGGTCGCGGTGACCTAATGTTATTCTAAACGTGATATATGATGAACAGCCATTACACCTGGCACGAACATTGACTTGGAAACAAGCATGACCTAATTAGAACTGGGAGGTCAGAGGTCAAGGTCACTTAGGCCTCTTGAACATAATAGTTTAAATATACTGTTGCAGAATTTCTTCAAGTTTTGACCAGTTGGACTCAAAGATGAACTAATTAGATTTCAGGGGTCAAAGGTCACTCTGACCGCATGAGTCTGGACTGTGAGAAGTGGACTGAAACTGTGCTGGTCAACGGAGAAATGGTAAAAATTCTACTGGATTTCCCAGTGAAGCATCAGTGTTGTTAATTGTTTCCTGTCATATTTAATTCAAATCAAACTGCTCTTTCGATGAAGTGCCTTTATATGTTGTTGTTGCTTGTCTTGGAGATTTCAACGCCAGTCTTACAACAAATGTAATAAACCAACACAATGGCAGAGGCTGTGTGGGCGTTGAGTCTGTGTGTCAAGTCATAACGCTCCATTTGCAGGTCAAGGTTGAGTTTACAGGTTGATGGAGTGTATTTACTTCCCCTAAAGTGTAGGTGGTTTGTTTGTTTGTGTGTTTGCAGAATATGGGGGAGGGGATGACGGCGAAGCTGCATATAACTAATCTTCCTTTTTTTCTCTCTCATTTTGTGGCTCCCAGGGTAAAGCTGCTGCTGAGGAAGCTGCATGAAAGCTGGACACAATCATCTTTGTCGACACGACAGTTGAAAGTTCATGGGAAAGACGACGCCTGGATGCAGAGACGCCAACACACAAGCATTTAAAGCGGGGAACCACTTGGGGGAGAAAGACAATTTGCTGATGATGGCATTTCAGTTGAAATTTGTATATACCTGCCAAAACCACATGGATCACAAACACTAATCTGCACACAGACTGGATAACTAGAAAATGTCCTCGTCTTGTTTTGATGGCGATCATGTAATTGCACAGTTCTGGCTTTCCAGTATCATCAAAGACACAAGACGTGGCCAAGTTTCAATACAAACCTCAATTTAAAAGGCTCCGTGCAGACTTCGGAATAGATAAGAGCAACAACAAGCAAACCTTTGTATCTGTCGTCATCATCTTCCTCCATGCAGCTCCCGCTTGGCTTTATTGAAGAGGAGGAGCCCATTAAAGAATTCGAGAGATAGGAGGGTTTGGTCTGAAGGTGTTGTTGGCGGCTGGCTGCTGGTTGGAAATGAGATAAGAGCGCTGGGAAGAGAGGAAGGAAGTGACTGTCTGACGGGAGCTGAATACAAATTAGGAATCATCTCTCCTGCAGCTACACCAGGGAGGCGAGAGAGATGAGCGAAATGGACAAATAAGTAGGTTTCAATTATATGAGCATTAGTGTAAACTGTCGCTAAACATTGATGACGTCACATTGCTATGTACAGGATGGGAAATGAAGGAAAATGTTGTCTTAGCTACTGAAAGGAGGATAAAAAACCACCAGAGAACCTTCCTCTGCGCCATGTCTGAATCGATCTGTGCACAATTTCAAATTATACTTCAGAGGCTCTACCAAACCTTCTAGAAATAAGGTTTTAAGAGGAGCACAGGTGAGATGGAGCTGGATAACAGCTCCCTGGACTACTTCACCAGCAACTTCACAGAGATCCCCAACGCCTCCACCTCTCCGCCCCCCTGGAGCGAGGCCACACTACTCGGCCTGCAAGCCTCCCTCTCTGCGCTGCTCGCTGTCGTAACCTTGGCCACCGTGCTTTCGAACGCCTTCGTCGTCGCCACCATCTTTCTGACCAGGAAGCTCCACACTCCTGCCAACTTCCTGATTGGCTCCCTGGCCGTCACAGACCTGCTGGTGTCTATTTTAGTCATGCCGATCAGCATCGTCTACACCGTGAGCAAGACGTGGTCTCTGGGGCAGATTGTGTGTGACATCTGGCTGTCGTCCGACATCACCTTCTGCACGGCCTCCATCTTACACTTGTGTGTGATCGCGCTGGATCGCTACTGGGCCATCACAGACGCTCTGGAGTACTCTAAGCGGCGCACCATGCGGCGGGCGGCGATCATGGTTGGGGTGGTGTGGGTGATCTCAATATCAATTTCCATGCCTCCACTTTTCTGGCGGCAGTCCAAAGCCCACGAAGAGCTGACTGAGTGCGTGGTGAATACAGATCAGATCTCTTATACCCTATACTCCACCTTTGGCGCCTTCTACGTTCCCACAGTGCTTCTCATCATACTGTACGGACGGATCTATGTTGCCGCCCGCTCCCGCATCTTCAAAACGCCTTCGTCCTCTGGGAAGCGTTTCACCACTGCACAGCTCATCCAGACATCTGCAGGCTCCTCTCTCTGTTCTCTTAATTCTGCCTCCAACCAGGAAGCACACCTACAATCCGACAGCACGGGGGGTGGCGGAGGAGGGTCGCCTCTGTTCGTGAACATGGTGAAAGTGAAGCTGGCAGACAGCGTGGTGGAGAGGAAACGTCTGTGCGCGGCGCGGGAGAGGAAAGCGACCAAAACTCTGGGCATCATCCTGGGCGCGTTCATCATCTGCTGGCTGCCGTTCTTTGTCGGCACGCTCGTCTTGGCCATATGTAAAAACTGCTGGTTCGACCTGGTGCTTTTTGATATTTTCACCTGGCTGGGATACCTGAACTCCCTCATCAACCCCGTGATCTACACCATCTTCAACGATGAGTTCAAACAGGCTTTTCAAAAACTCATCAAATTCAGACGGTGCTCCTGAAAAACCTTTCCACTGGATTTAAAACTGACATCTCAAGGAAAACAGGGAGACAAAGACAAATAAGATAGTGGATAATAATAATAATAATGAAAGTACTGTGCACTTAAATGTCCCATCGTGTAAACACATTTTACGTGTAAGATGTTTTTTATTTTGTAGAAACAGCTCCATGCCATAGCTCTTAACAATATATCCATCATATAGACTTATGCATGCATGCTTAAATAGATACAAATCTTTATTCCCAAGGATTATGGGACTCTTCTTACTGTAAAGAGATAAAAGAAAGAGATTTAAAGTTTATTTCGTGTCACAGGAACATTGCTGACATTTCTTGAACAAAAGCAAAGATTTAAAAAGACTAAAGATGGATGATGTAAGTGTATGAAAAGAGTTAACTCAGAGGGACAGGATTTAATCCAGCGGAAATGAAAAGCCATCTACATGTATGTTATTATGTCTTAATCTCTGTGTCTGTACGATGCTGCTCCCATAAAATGTTCCTGTGGTACAGTAAAGACCGTAGACTCAAACCT
This sequence comes from Paralichthys olivaceus, assembly GCF_024713975.1. Classification (NCBI taxonomy): domain Eukaryota; kingdom Metazoa; phylum Chordata; class Actinopteri; order Pleuronectiformes; family Paralichthyidae; genus Paralichthys; species Paralichthys olivaceus. Next base: position 12,857,480 of record NC_091104.1, on the reverse strand, counting down.
CCAGAGATTCAGTACAAATATCTTTATATGTGCAATAATACTTGAAAATGGTGCGTGTGTGTGTGTGAGTGCCGCTGTGCGTGCGTGTTTGCATTACTTTACTGTAATATATGCGTGTTTGAAGAGGAAGTGATTTCGTCATTACAGACTGAAAAACAGCATTTCCACTCTATCTCTGAATATTGAGCAGCATGTGATTTCCACAGTGGAAAAATATGTCATGTTCTGCCTCCTGTATGCTCCACACCAGGCACCACGCCTCACCTGAATGTGGCAGACATTTTCCTGTTTTCCTAACATTTTCCACACTTCTGATCCAGACAGTCTCCTGCTGCGTTCTTCATATTCAAATATAGACCTAAGTTTCTGGCTTTATAGTTTCTCAGCTGTTGCATTCACATGATAAAAGAGGCAGTGTACAGCAGGCTTGGTATCTGTTCACCCCACAGATGTGCATTAGACCAGAGTCAACCATCTCTGCCTCTGGAGCAGCAACACAGTGTGACCTAATGGACCTCCTTCTGTTTCTACCATCAATTCTTTATGTGTGCCTCTCAGAGAAGCGGCTGGATACACATGTGAACCCCTTTGCTGTTGGAATCTGAGTCTCTCCATCGGTGTTCTCCAGATCCTCCAGCTTCCTCTCACTTTCTCTGCTCTGTGAGCATCTGGGTGAAGGTGTAGAAAGTGCTGTCGCAGCTGGGTTATGACTTTCCTCCAACCCTAGAATGTGTTTCAGGTGCAGCAATGTTTGAAGTTTTTTTGAAAACCTCTTCTCGAGAAAGTTCATAGTTGACCCCCGACAAGTTTGAATGGGATGAGCGGGTGTCCAGAAAACTGAAACACAGAGATTTCTCCTTTTATATTTAGACAATCGTCATGGAAGAGTGTTAAGTTAATCCCACTGTGAGTGTGACTAGCTCAATGAATGTGCTCTCTGAGTTTAAAGGTGGGTCACATTTAACAGCGTTAGACAAATAAAACCTAATTATTCAGAATACAGCATTAAAGATATCACAATTAGCTCAACAGCTATTGATTTTTGCCTCTGGGAATAGCTGGGGCGCACAAACGTGTCTCAATTAATCAGAATAATCTAAACCAAACTGAAACAAATTACAATAGAGGAGCTTGCATCCGTGCAAAGATAAGACACAAAAAAGCTGAGTTGGTTCAGTAAAAGCTGTGCAATCGTTACATCTGAAATTTAAATCAGCTCGCATGTGTCTCTCTCCATTCTGAACTATTAAATAAAGGTTAAAATGCCAGAAATGTAGATGCCTAAAAAACGAACAGGAGCCAAAAGTAGCTCTGTCACTCCAAATCAGCACAGATAAGAGATGGCTTTTGATAATGTTTACGCCGTCCTGAGCAATGGAACTAAAAGGTCAGGACGCACTTAACCTGCGGGATGGCGACTGTCACTTCTTGACTCGTGTGAGGAGTAAAAGCCGAAAGGGAGCACAGAGGAGAACAGATGGAGGAGGAGATGTGAAAGAAAAGACAGCAACAGACCTGCAAGCAAACACAATTAGCCGACAGATCGTGAGACAGTGTGACGCAAGTCAGGTCAAAGGCTAATGAGGTGTCACTTAAACAGACATCTTAGATTGTTTAGCCCCCTGAAAGTAAATGTTTAACAGTATCAACTCCATATCTGCTGCTTTGAGCTGATACAGAGAGTGAAGCTAAGTAAAAAGTAGATGATAAAAAAATGAAATTGAGACAAATGAAAATAAACTTCTACTTAATTAGATTGAATGTAAATGCAAAACGAAGCAGCCTCATCATAAACTGCGGTGGTTCGATTATCCACCGAGCCTCCGCTGCTTTGATTGACTGACACACACAGCTGCCCTCACATTTGTTGTTGGCGTTGTGTTAGTGTGAGCCAGTAAAAATCAGACTCCCTCACCTTTTTCATCATTTTCAATATATCTATGTATGGTGTTGAAACCAAAATTCGTCCTTATATAAATTCTCATATGGTTCATAGTTGGGATTATCGCTTCGGCACAGCTCACTGGTTTTCTCCAATTTAATCTAACAAAGGAACAATTACCAATGTTTTCTTATAATGCCAAATGAAAATGATTACAAGTGAAAAATTACAGTCAGGGTCCTTTCAAAGGACTTTGGAGGCAAAAGGATCCCCCCCCCACCTTAGCAATCTTCAAACAGTTCTCTTATAATTGTACAAGTATCTACATCATGTTGGAGGAGGAGTTAATCAACCAAGATGTACTTAAAAACGACAGAAACCATCTTTGTGTAGTTTATATTCTATGCCTTTTTATTCTGGTCAATATCCCACCTACTAACACGGAGGAGGCATGGTTTATATCCTATGCTGTAGGCAGCCCCCAGGTATAGATATTTTAGCCTGGACCAAAGTGGTCGTCCAAACAAGAGGCATTAACATGGTTCGTGCTTGCCCCTTTAGCATGGCTGCAAAAAAAAGAGCCCAAGTTGAGATGTCACATTTTTAATTCAGAGATTTGCTTTCAGAATGCCTCTTTAACCTGAATATGAATGTCCTCTTAGAGATAAGCCTGTCGAGTGTAGGGTACATTACATAAAGTATGCATTGGTTTCAACATAAGATGGAGTGCTGCTCACAACCGCCTCACATTTTGATTAACAGGCGCATATGCAGTCTGACAAGCCTGCCTCCACCTACACACATACACAGACACTTAGGCTGCACTGTCCACGTATGCATATTCAATGTGGTCCTCTGCTTCCTATGTATCCACACTCGCACACGGTCACCGAGACACCTCCGCTAACATACATGATCGCAAACACGGGGGATAAATGATTCAAGAGGCTCGATGAATATTTTATATTTCATGTCTTGTGCAACACAGTCAAATCCCTCCACATGTACTGTTAAGGCACATAGGAAACTGTGGTAACTCAAAGGAGGATGTGCAGGTTCCAATTATTAATTATAGTGATTCAACACTGACACTTCTGCAAAAGAGAAATTCTGCTTTAATACAGAAATTAAAGAAATATTGAAGATGATGAGGCAGAGTCACCAAAGAATTAAAAACCACCCACGCATGTGAAATAATCAATCACCAGTGGATCAAATGCATCTCTAGGAGAAACTGTGATACTTGTGATCAGAGATTTTTCAAATTAATGAAACAAGCTAAGAGCAAGATCAGTATCTTTAGTGTAGAACTAATCAGAATGCAAATGAATATCTAATGCTGGAAGATTGTTTCAAAGATCACTTTGTTCTTTCCTCTCTGCCGTTTGTGTATCAACACAGCCAACAGTTTTTCCAACACACACCAAGAATTCATGTTTTATGCATGAAACCGGAGTAGCATGAGTCCAAAAAAACATTTGTTTAAAACATGTTTGAGCTTCAGACACATTCTTTTTTTCTAAGGTGTCATGGTTGATCTCAACGGCTACAAAGTCCACAAGGTCATCGCTTCTGTTCGTTCACCAAGTCGCCAGCTGTGCAATTTCCAAAGCTGACTGACTTTGATTTTTGAGGCAGGATATCGAAAGAAAGAGTTAAACAATCGGGCAGTGCAATGAAATCCACAGAATGGACTGAAGGTTAACCAAGCAAAGAAATGGACTGCGTGGTTTGTCGACAGAAGGATTAAAAACATGATAAATAGCTGAAGGGGTGGAATTTGGAGCCGAGAGAACCATTCTTCCTTCTGTTGGAAATCAAAACAATAAATCATACTGGTGCAATATTAGAATAAAGTGTAGTGATATATACATGGTATAGAGATGTAGTGTTAGGAGAGCCAAGGTATTAATAAAATGTTAAGAGTACAGCTGTCAGTGATACAGAAGAGATTTTATAGTCGTCAGCAAGTGATGTTATATTGTTGGTAAAAAAAAGAGAAATTAGACTGGATGGATGATGTAAAATACATTTTAAAGAGATATCTATAAGCAGTATCTGTTAAACCTTTAAACTAAATTTTACAACTATTCTTTGATGAAATACATTAATATTGTTTTCAATGTCTCATTTATCACCAAATTTATAAAAAGATCTACATTTATAAATTAGATACGGCTCATAGCCAGAACCTACAACCTTGCACGTCAATGATTACATAGAGCTAACCCATTATGACAGATCTTAAATCAAAGGTGGGCAGCCCCTACAACCAGTGGCTGCTTATGAGTGGGAATTTGGAAAGCTGCTCTCATTTTCAAAGTTATGCTGAAACCTCTAAACCACCACATCTTCTACCATTCTGAGACATCCTCCAACGTCTCCTGACCCTCGAAACCTCCATGTCCTCAGACAGGGCTGCTTTAGCTTTTGGTTGGCTCACACACACACTTTACAAGTACAGGGCTTCTACCCGTGGAGTTTCCTGGCGGCTTAGACCACAGTCGTCTATGTCAGCGGTTTGAACGACTCAGAACAATCCTGATCGTGGCGTCAGGTAACTCTGGAGGCGAGAATCCCTCAACTTCATATGACATTTATGTTGCAAAAGGGTGTGTGCTGCCACTGGAGTCGTCGCTCATACCTAGATAATCTAGATAATTTAGCTCTAGCTAGCTAATTGGAATGTGTGTGTGAGTGTGTTCATCCAAGTTGCAACCTACTGTGACATCACCCATTGGGCTGTGGACTGTTCTTTTGAAGTTTGGTATTTTGACCAGCGCCATCTTGGTTTATTGAAACCAGAAGTAGCCATTTTGAAGGAGCAGTGGGTGGAGACGATTGAGACCATAAACTCTGCATGTGCATGTTAACTGACGTTATTTATCAAATGAGAAACGGGGTCATTTTCTCATAGACTTCAAGCAAATGATTTTACCAACCAAGAGAATACAGATTATAGGCTCTGTTTTGACTTTACTTCACCAGACCTGTGGTCATACGGCCATTTTTATAAACAGCCAATGAATTCAACACAACTGAGATGCGTAAATCTGCATTCCAGTTGTAGCCTCGGTTTGAATTAGCGTGATGCCAAAAGCGTTTGATTTTCTCCTCTTTGGACAACAATGAGGTGCTTGATGGGAAACGATCGGGTTATTAAAGGTGATGAAAGGTCTCCGTAACATTCTGGTCACTGAGGCTTCAGCAATTAGCAAACACATTGCAGGTTAGGCCTTTCATAGAGGAAGTGGGCAGTCACTATGGAGGAGCAGACTAAGAGTAATGTCAGCTACCATAACATTACATTCACTTTTATCCAAAGCAACTTACAATAAGTGCATCAACCATGAGGGAACAAACCCAGAACAACAAGAATCAAGTAAGTACAATTTGTTTCAAAAAAGCCATAACAACACCACATGCACATGTGTACGCGCACGGGCCTGACAACATGAGCTGCAGGCACAGTTCACAGAGACAGACACACAAAGACAGATTGTTGCACAAACATAAGCAGAAAAACGTCTTGGCTGCCATAACAATTCCACAGTGACAGTGTGTACTGAGGAGCTGCTGGCTGGGAAGTTGTTAGGTTTTAAGGTGAGAGGAGGGAACGACACACACACACACACACACACACACACACACACACTCTCTCTAGTTGTGAGGACACATAATGCATTCCCTAGACTCTTACCCTAACCTTAAACTAAATGCCTAACCCTAACCTAAACCTAATTCTTACCCTAACCCTTAAACCAAGTCTTAACCCTCAAACAAATTGAATTTGGAAGGACCAGCCAAAATGTCCTCACAACGTGAAAATGTCCTTACAGAGAAAATTGGCCCTCATAACTATAGAAAGACAAGTGCATACACACACACATACACATGCAGCCAAAACATTGTCTGTTCCAGTCAGATCTCTACTTAGGAGCAGATGAACCACAGTTGAACCCAAATGGAATGAGGCATGGCAATCATCTTTATTTAATGAAGTTCCCCTTATTCAAATTATTTAAAGCACAAAATAAATATTTTCACATTTATTATTCTTTAATCCATCTGTGTTGCTTCTTCTTTGACTGCAGAGAAGGAGAATATGACTTTAATGAATGTATCTATCTATATGTAAATTGACAATATGTAAATGTTCTATGATTTCACTTACATTTTGCAGAGAAAGGATGAGCATTTTGAATAGTAATAATAATGATAATAATTTAACTAAAGAACTACTGGAATAGTGAAGATGACCTGTATTCACAATGGCAAGAAACAGTAAAAATCTTGAATTTATCATCCAGAGGCAGTTTATCCATAGTCAGTGAATTTCCTTACCAAATCCATTTCTGAGTAATGAACAACTATCTTGACTCAACAAGATTTGGATATAAAAAATTCAAAACCTGGCAGTGTTTTTCCTAAGACACAATTCTGATGAATGGCCCTTTAATATCAACGCTCCACACGTATAATATGATTTTTGTTTTTATGGGTAATAGCAAAGGCTGCTGGGTCTTCAGCTTCAATTCAAGTACAATAGGACGTGAGCCATCAGTGTCGGGCTGCGTCTGCTTCTGCACTGCTGAGTGGACAACTCAACCATGGTGATCCTCCCACGCCATCCTGTGACAGCTCCAATAAATACTTCATAGCTCCTGCTCCTCCAGCGAGCGTTTTCCAGGGATAGAAAGCAAATGTCTCTTTTCTCCGATCTTCAGTGCAGCAGTTTTCTTTTAAATAGAAATTCACTGCACTCAGAAAGGATTTTGCCGTTTTACGACACACTATATTTCAGCTTTGAACCGATTTGCCATGAGAATAGTCATGAGTCAATCCACAGAATAGATATTTCACAGGATAAAATCTGGTTTAATGTTGGTGTCTTATGATTAAGCTTCTATCTACCAGTACATGTACACGTCTGTGCAATATCATCACAAACAATATAATACCTGTCCAGATATGTCAGTCTGGATCAAAGTAGTAATAGTAAGGACAGTGGTGGGTAGTGGCTCAGGAGGTAGAGCGGGTCGTCCATAAACCAGAATGTTGGTGTTTGATCCTTCTTCTCCAGTCGGCAAGATATTAAAGCTCAAATTGTCTCTGATGGCTGAAAATGTACGAAAAATGCAAAGCACTGTACACATTATATAAATACCATCTCTAGAGGCTTAACACTGCCGTAGCTAAAATGCTCTATTTAAATGGAATACACACGGTACGGTCCACAAGCTAAGCAGACATTTTGAATTATTGCAGTGAATATAACAATACATCTGTTCTTTCTCCACCAATATCAGCTTCCACAAACTACAAGGGCAGCAATGTTCTGAACAATCCTGAAAATCTGGTCATCCCCTCCAGCCAAGTTGTTTGCACTCACACAACCTCACACTACGCGTGCAGACACACACAAAAACAGAAGACACACATAAAAGACGCCATCACAACATTGCTCTGACCTGAAGGGCAGCAGAAATCTGCCGAACAACAGAAAAATTATTTCATCACACTCCTCTTTGTAATATTCTGCCTTATATAACCACAGATCATACTTGCTATAGTATTCAGCCTCTGAAGTAAGAGGGATTCATTTGTGTGTAAAGGTAAAAACCTTTTCATTATTTTACGAACTAATCGCAGACAGGAATCATATTTTAACTGAGCTGAGACACAAGAGCCCAAAACAATTCAATTGAATCAACAATTCCAAAAACATTTTTTAAACATGTATGAACACTTATGTTGGGATTTTTATGACCCACTCAAAAAGCACTTTATTATAGATATGAATCATGTGAAAATAATAAATGTTATTTGATCCTCAAAACAGCCAAATAAGCAGCTTCATCTTTTCCATCACTCTGAGGTCCTAATGTCAGAATTTAAATTTGTTCTTCTTCAGGGGGATTTTGAACTTCATGTATCGTGACGCAGTCTCTCCAGACATGAGGCTGCGTTGCTGTCTCTGTGGCACTCGAGTACATTTATAGGTCAAGTTGGATGGTATCTGAATTGAGTCTCGAGCACAGCCTTTTATCAATGTAGAGACGCCGGCCTTTCTGTCAACCTCTGTCTCGGTCTCCAGCCGCCTGTACTCTCCAGATTAGCCCGGGCAGCCGGCTCAATTTCTGACCTGGGTAACTCACCAGCAGATTGGAACTGAGCTGAGCCGCACAGTGAATGCAGGGGATGGAGCGTAGCAGAGATAGGATGAAGAAATGTGAATAGGACAGAGCGAGAGAAAAAACGGAGATAGTCAGAGGTGTGGAAGAGAGGAGAGAGAACCACCACAGGCTGACAGAAGGACGGTGTTATTTAATTCCTCAGATGTATATTTTACAGTCGGACTTAATCTCAAAATATGGTGATGAAATTATACGTAGAAAAACCTAAAAACCTTCTTGCAATCGTGACTCAGACTGTGGGTCTAGAAAGTGAAACCAATGCGGAAGTGTCTCATGTCTTCGTCAATACAGCATGATGTTAATTTTTTAAATCATGGTCCCCTTTAGAGTAAATTAGACAATACACCATGTTATGCATCGAGGCATGGATATCAGTCAGGCTCCACCCTGTGCTCCTCCAAATGGGGTTACATCTTGGATGGCACTGGACAGAATTAAATACTCAAGGCTTCAAAACAGCTGTTCACAACCCACTGGGTGACGTCAAGTGGGTTTCCATATGATCCTAGCACCTGTGATAAAATCCATTCATAAGATCTGCAGCGTCTCCTTCTCACTTATTGTATTATAGGTGAAATATAAGACTCTTCCTTGCAAAACTTTTGTTTTCTTTCTTTGTTGCAGTCTCAAAGTTCAAGTGATGAAAGCCTTCACACAACATTTTATCACAGATGCACTAGTACTCCCCAACACAGATAGACTTTGACATATAAAAACTCTTAAGATTTCAGTACGCTTCAGAGAAAGGTCTTGTCAGATGGTTGAATAATGTTGGAAAAAAACAAAAACATAATGTAGTATTTGAGCTGCGTATTCATGGACATTTTGGAACAGTATCTGTCTGGGTCGGTTGTTGGTCCTCAAAGCTTCTGATCTATTGGGAACTTGGCTCCATCTTTTTGGTTTGATTTAATGTCCAGATGTTCCACATTAGCCAGCGTTTAATCCAGCTCATATAAAACATGTAATTTCAACAACAGAGATATATGAGACACTTAAGCCTTGAATTGTCTGTGAGGTGTCAACCAATCAATCAAAGCCACTGTTGGTATAAAAAAAAACAAAGACAAAGCAATGAAGCTTCTATCCTCACTTGTTTCAGTAATTTGTAATTTAAATTTGTATATTGTATCAGGCTGCATTAAAAAGACTTAGATAATGGACGGTGCAATGGATGGATGGAGGGATGGATGGGTGGATGAATTGTACTGTACAAAAGAGAATTAAAATTTGAAATGCATCTCTTCTTTGTTTGGAGCTAAATCCTTCTTTTGCTCTTCCTCCCTTTACTCCTCCTTCTAATGCACTGACAGCTGCAGCTGCGATGAGCCTTTTCATTCCTCTTTCCTACATTTCATGACAGATAAAGGGAGATAAAGAGAAGAATGTCTTACCACAACACCGTGGGGATTCTGTCTCATTGTTGACATGTCCCCCACATTGTTAGAAGAGCCTGCAGACTACATAGCACCTTATAAGAGCGATTCCTCCTTTCGCTGCTGCAGCAGAAGAGAAATCACCAGTTTCTTTCATCACAGACAAAGACAGACAAACCGGTGTGAGAGCAAACATCACAGGGACGTGGCGACTGTAGACGCTGTCCGGACTGTCAGTCCGTTCCAGCAGAGAGAGCCAATCTTAGACACATGACGGCAGGACCTGTTGAGGTATAGCTAACTTAACTAGAGGGTTTACCCTGGTTAACAATGCACTGTGCCGTCACTGGGCCTTGCAGAGGGATGCTGTGTTTGAGAGAATGTTTGTGGGTGCATGTGTTGATCAGTGTGTGTCCGTGCAGGCATGTGTGGGTGTGGACAGGCTTTGATAAAAGCACAATTCACTCTCTCTTTCTTTTGTATAAATACGCCTAAGGCTACAAATCCAGAAGATAATACTTTAATGTATTTACAATTTCAAATACCAACAAATACATTTAACAGGATTATATTTGTTTAATGATGATTATGTGTGCACCCACTGTCAGGTTAACACTGGACTGTGCTTACGTGCTCAACACTTGGGTCAAAGTTCGCAGAAGTTGAACTCCACGCTGCAGTTTGCCTCGGCACGGGAATTGATTTCATGTGGTCATTGAGGCACTAGCCAATCAAATCATGTTCAAACATGTCATCTATTTTCTAACAACACACGCATTATCAAGCAGTTAGTCATTTGTATATATGTCAATGTCACAGAGAGCTGTGAAAAGTCCAATAAGACTTTACAATGGGATCGAGACATGTGCATGTCTACGTAATGCGACTAAGGTCCTGATAATCCACGCCTTAACTTAATTATTGCTTATTCTGAGTCGGACATTATTTGGGTTAAGGAAATCAGAAAATACAGTTTATATGGACCTGTCTTATTCAAACTATAATCCCTTCTTAGGTTAATATTGATATTCATGTAAACATATCTATTGTGTGTTGAAGATTTAAATGAAAGTATGTGAAAGTGCATTTTCCCTTCATCTTTATTTAGAGCCTGTTTGTGTTTCGGTGCATGCATATGTATGTCACAGATGGAGCAGACATGTGCATGGTGGCAGTTCCTTTTAATGTTTCATAACCAGCTGACTGATAAGCTCCTCGCTCTACAGGCTCATTTCAATACCGTAATCTCTGATGTGCCTTTGTCTCGATACCTTAGAGGGAAAAGGCGAGAAAAACCTGCAGTAAAAACATATTATCAGCTCAGCTCAGGAGAAGAAGCGGAGGTCTCAGGTTTCCTCACAGAGACTGAGCTGAGCATCAGCAACAATGCCAAAGTATACTATTCCATTTTTCAGATTTCGAGTCGGTATTTTCCTGATTCACAACTTGTCTTAAAAGTTGTGTCTTAAAATGTGGTGTAGCTGTATTCACTTGTGTTTGTGTGTGTGTGAGTGTTTTCTAAGAAGCAGATAAGAAAACTTGAGGGCTGTTCTTTCAAAGACAGTCCCTTCTGACCCACAACTAGACTCTGTGAGAGGATCTTAGTTGAAAACTGATGATCAGGAGGTTTATGGCTTTCACAGTTGTTTTTTCTATGTGGACTTTTAATATTATTAAAAAGTCCACAGTATTTTAAGATTGACTTACAAAAGGTCACTGAAGGTACAACATCTCTGTAAAAGTAAGAAATAAGACTTCAGCACAAGGAGTAGAGCCCAGGGAAGAAATGTCTGGGGAGAAACTTTAACTCTCGAGGGAAAGCAAAAGAGGTTGAAGCTGGCAGCAGAACACGAAGTGAGATGCAGCAGAGCTGGCACGAAGCAGCAAGGTGACTTCAAGAAGTAGATACGGTTTAAAGGCGTAAAGGTCACCTTGAAGAAACTGGAAAGTTGAGTCCCTCAGGAAGATGCTACTGACGCCAGTGGTACACGATGTTCTGCTTCCACACCCATTAAACAGCCATCTGCTGAGGCAAGGTGAGGGCTCAGCATCTGTGTGCAGAGTGAGAGCACTCCATCATCACCAAGCACAAGCATGTTCACATCCAACTGTTGCTAAAGTGCATGTAAACAGGTTTCACTATTTGTGCTGTGCAGCCAGTGTATAAAGTACTGCATATACTGTATATGCACTGTATTATTGTATATGTGAATGGGTGAATGGCAAACTGTGCTGTAAAGCATTTTGAATGGTCATCAAGAAAAGAGATGTGCTACATTAATACAGACCATTGAAATTGATCATATTGGATGTATTTGTAAAAAATAGAGAAAATGAGGATATTCAGAGATCTGGAACCAGGCGTTGATGATATTGGACCAATGAGACTTTAATTTAATGTCCAACTCCTTTGATTTAGATTTAATCTGAAAACATAAACTGGATAGCACCAGAGCAGCTGACATGAACATGTGACTTCTTACATTAGTTATAGAGCTTTCCTGTCATGAACTCATCTCACAAAACAAGAACGTGCTTTCTCAACCCGTCTGCCATGCAATGACAGTCCCCTTTCACAATAAAAGCAGGTAAACAGCCTGTCGTGTGTTTAAGTGTGAGCTCGTGTGCAGCAAGCAATACATGTCCACGTGTTATCACTGGGGATCGTGCACCTGCGATACAACACAGTGGTTTCAGTCAACCGAGCCACCCCCCCCCACCTCACCCTCACTCTCTTTTGTTCTCTCCAGCAATTTTCTTCTGCTTTAACAAGCTGCCCGTTTCTCTCTCTCCCTTTTCCCATTTCTATTCCCACCTTCCTGGAAAAGTAAACAAGCTGTCGTTGAGCGGCCTCCACTCCTCAGCCTCATTTGCTCAACAGCTTTCTCATAAAATCAACTCACAATTCAGTGACTGTGGTGCACAGGGCTGATGTGAAATAGGATTGCTGGATATAAAGGTTTACGAGTTTTAACCAGATCATTGTAAAAAAAAAAAGAGAAAGAGAAGAAGATGAAGGTATTGGGCAGATTTGTGTGGAAAAAAATATTTGATTCGTTTGTTGGAGGACGGCAGAAAAACAAATCTTGCCCTCACATCAGTGATATTCTTCATCACTGCAGCCTGCACTTCATTTATTGCGTTTCTCTGTGAAGAAAGCACATATTGTGCTGTCACACATGCGTGCAGTCGTCCGCCCGCCCGGCCGCGCACACGCTTGGGCACGGTGTTGTTGCATTCAGTGCTGCCGCGGGTACAGGAAATGAAAGGAGCCGTATCAGGCAGTAATAACGGCGTGCTGATGATGAGGCTCTGGCCATGAACAGAGGTAGAGATGGAAACACAATGATTCAGAGGACAGAACGCTCTCACAACCTAATCAATACACACCAGTGCATCGACGGCCAGAATAGCAAGCAATCCCACTCTGTTTGTAGCCCACACATGCAGTCATCGCTCATGTCAATCTAATCATGTGCAATGAAAAAAGACCATCGTGGAACCAACTTCAAAAAGGATTTCAGAAGTAACAAACAACTGAAATAAGTTTTTTCAAACTAATTTAATTCCTAATTTTGATTTGATAGAACTTAATTACCTCAACCAAGGGGGTTATGTTTTCGTCTGTTATTCAGAAGGATTACTCAAAAACTACTTAGAGGATTATCATGAAACTTGTGTCCTAGGTCAGGGAAGAATCCATCACATTTTGGCTGCGGGTACAGAATTTTTTATTTTCTTTAACATTGCAATGTAATGAGTTTTCCAACACTTCCATTTCAGAGAATAGTCAATTGATCTGAAAAATCAGGGACATTTGGGGGACTGATTGAAATGTCATGAGTAGAGGCTTTTTTTCAGCTGCTGAATGTTAATACATTTTGGATCCAGACAAATGGGCATATCCAGGAATTTCTTTTATCACTTTCCGTAACATGGCCAGGTTGGGATCTTGACAGAGGTATGTGCTCTACCAAGATTATGTTTTCATCTGCGTTTTTTGCATTTGTGTTTATTATTGTTTATTATTTATATGACGAAGAATCACCATGAAACTTAGTAAAATGACCCATTCATTTTTGGTGGTGATACAGGGGCAGATTTCACTGATTTCCCAAATAATTATTTATGGATCTTAATGAAAAACCAGTGGTATGCACTCTGAGTGGAGCTTATCATCATCATGTCTAATTTCTTTGTATGTTTTTGAATCAAAGTGTTTTACTAAGTTGTGAACCAATATTTTGTGTGTTCTGTCTCAAACACAGGTAAACTAGTTTGAATTCCTTTTAGGTTTCTCAACCTGGAGGTGGAGATGAACAAATTCAGCCCAAAGCATAATCTCATAAAGCATCATATGGGTGGTTTATGTTTCCACCCAGTTTTATTAAAAAAACATAATTAGATTTTGTCTTGGATTTTTGTCAATGTTACATTTTCATTGCTGCAGTTTTCTCCAATAATTTTCTACGAATGCCTAAAAACAAACACCCAGAAGGAAGAGTTTGTCCCTGATGGAAGACGTATTGATCTGCTCGTGTTCACCTGCCTGTAGATAAATAAAAACTAAGTCAGGAGGAGGAAATGTCACATTTAAACTCAAAAGAATACAACACTGCCACCATATGGGCAGACTCAGATTCTACAAGAACATAAATAGAAGACAAGTGATAAAGATTACCCAGAGAAAGTCAATCACAACCCATTGCTGTGTTCTCCATGGAATAGCTGAAGGTCGCTCGGCTAAAGGGGCAAAATAAATGTAATCACATTTGGAGAAATTGAAAATGAATTTGTGATTCACTGCCTCAGCTCGAGGTGACTGGTTTCTGGAAGTCTGGGGAAATCATGGCACGTATATTTGTCAGAACGTTGGGTATTTGGTATATCTCTCAGGGCCACTGTTGCTGTTGCTCAAACTATTTTTGAACTTTTCCTACTATGTTGCATATCCACACTCAGTGACTCAGTGACCTCTGTGAGCCAGCCACTGCACTTTTGACACCAGCAACATTGAACAACCCTCATCAGAGAGGGGGATAATTCAGTCGACACTCCGCCTGGGCACATATTGTATCGGTACATATTTGTCCATTAGCCCATTGTGCTGCTCACTCCCAAACTTGTATCCAAACGATTTGTTTGCCTGTAAGCACTTGTGTGTAAGAGCATAGATGCAGCATAAAAACTCCCCACAAAAACTGTGACCATGGTTATTGGACAGACAAAGTCAAGTCAATGTTTTGGTTAGACACATTTTAAAACAACGGACATTTACCAAAGTGCTGTACAGCTGAAATGGGGGAGATAGATAAAACAATACCTCATTGAGTAAATAAACAAAAAACAAAACATAGCTAAATAATATACAACCACATGAATAATTATTCTTGTTTTAAAAGCCAGAAAGTAAAAATTGGATGTCAGATGAGTTTTAAAAGTAGTAAATAATAATAATATTGAGAGTTGAGCTCTGGAGTCAGAAATACCTGCAGAATTAGAAATGCCATCTTGTTTGGATGTGCCTCTTCTTATGATTGTTGTAATTATCATTATTATTATTGTTATTATCATTATAATCACTCAACCGGTCATCTTCATCACTGCTCAACAAGCTCAGTCCAGACCCTGGTGAACCCACCAGCTCTACAGCTCTTCCCCAGTCACATTACTGACCTCCTGCGGCGGTTACCGAACATTACAGCATACGTGCGTGTGCGTGTGTGTCTGTGCGTGTGTCAGTCAGACGTGTTGAGCAGCCCTCTGCTGACAGTGTGTGTGTGACCACAGGC
Organism: Paralichthys olivaceus; assembly: GCF_024713975.1. Lineage (NCBI taxonomy): Eukaryota > Metazoa > Chordata > Actinopteri > Pleuronectiformes > Paralichthyidae > Paralichthys > Paralichthys olivaceus. The sequence goes on along the minus strand of NC_091104.1, from coordinate 12,842,233 downwards.
TCACACTGACCTGCTGACACAGAGGAAAGGAGTCCCATCCCAGAATGCCTCACAAGAGCAAAAAGGACAAGGTACAGTGACCTTTTTAATTCACCTGTTTATTTGTGGATTCATCTTTTCATAATATTAGAGACATATTTTCTGCTATAACATATGTACGATAAGAAAATAAGAAAGCTGCACAGAATGGTACTAGTAATATAAATCTTGATAGATCAAAAAGGTAAAAGATACAATAGCAACACATGTAACTATACAAAGTAGAAATATTTACAATGGAAACAAAAACTACAAAGTAAAAAAGTATTGCAATGCTGACATTATATGATATTGAAATTGCATGGATAGAAAATTATAAGTTTACAGTTAGATTGTGGCTATTTGCTCTGATTTGTTGTCGTATAGATTTATATTGCCTCTGTGCATTTTAGTAGTTATTTTGTTTGAAATCATCTTTTTGCCTTTCCCTTTATATTCTAGTCACAAAAACAGAACAAAAATGGCTGATTACAGCTCAGTGTGCACATGCAGGGATTTTCCTTCAGTGTAAATCCTTGATTCAAACAATTGCATGTTTTCTGTGGCTAATCATCCATTTGTGTTTGACCTTTCGTTCTCACAAAGTTTCTCATGTGATATCGTGGCATGATCTTATGACTTTTTTTTCTCTGGAAATTATCCTTCAGCTCTACCATCGTGCCTCGTTTGGCCTCCGAGAATAATACCCGGCATTGTAGCAGCTATTTTTGTTCCCTTATCATTTCTGTCGTACGATGGTACATTGCGATTGACCTGATTGATTGACTTATTGGACGTGCTGGTTTGTCCTCACTGACGGTTTTATCAGCTCCATCTCCGTTCAATTATTCTGTCCGCCGAGGGCCGTCACAACCCCTGTCAGCTGATGCAGTACAGTACACCAGCGGCTGGGATCAGGTTGCTTCACCCAGAATCACCTGATCTGATTCGGAAAGGAACTTGACCCAAAACCGCAACAGTTCTCACCCCTTCTCCTCTCCTCTCCTCTCTTCTCCTCTCCTCTCCTCTCCTCTCCTCTCCTCTCCTCTCCTCTCCTCTCCTTTCCTCTCCTCTCCTCTCCTCTCCTCTCCTCTCCTCTCCTCTCCTCTCCTCTCCTCACTTCACCTCTCTGTGACATTTGAGTAAAACGATTCCCATGTCATTTCCTTCAGGACAGGAACCACCTCACCCTATCCCTGCTCCAGTAATGGGAAACCTTCCTCTGCCACTCTTTTGTTTCCACAGGGCTCTAATAAGAAAGTGCCTCCTGCAACTCAGCTGATGAGGGTGAAGCAGCCGGGGTCACACTCTGCCCTGAAGAAGGAGAAGAGGTTCAGCACTTCCTCTTTTCCCCTCAGTACTAACAAAGAACTTCAGAAGCTCCCTGCACTGGCAGGTATGCCTCGCTCAGTATCTAAAAGAGCTATCACTCTTTTTTCACCTTTTCTTCAAAAACTTCTCCTTTCTACAAGTTTTACACTTCTTCCTGGAAGACGCCAGACGACCTTTATCCATGACTGCGTGTTTGGCCTATATGGATGAAGGGAATCGTATTAACTATTCATAGCCTTGGTGGATCCTTATAACTGCCTTTTTAACCTTTACGTCTTTGCTCACTACATAATTTATTGCTAAGCAGACTTTATCTGTAATGCAAATGCTGTGCAGTCACCTGCATCTCCAGCCATGACTGGAGGAAACAGATATAACCCTAAGTCAGAGTGCTTGGACCCCAACATGGACAAATCTGTGCCAATCCAATAATAACTCAAAACATCAGAGCAAATCAAACTTAAACTGCGTCTCTGAATCCTAAAAACACCTCAGCCTGTGCTGCTCTCTATCATCAGCTCACAGTATGTAATTATTGTTAAATAATACATTCTGACCAAGAGGAATAAATAGCTGAAGAGATTTGGACTCGTATTAAATTCATTTTCCAGCAAAGCCACCAAAATAACAATTAGGTCACACCGGCCCCCGCTGCCAGTGTTTTAATTTACCGTATTGATTGATTCTATCGCACTGACGCCAAATTCTTCGGCAAGATAGTGAGGTTGCGGTTCACATCAATCTTTCATGGCTTCTTTGTTTACACACAGCGTTACAGACGGGATCAGGCCTAAGTGGTTTCCTGTAAAGTACACCCAGCTATGCTTTGTTCATGTACCTGCATGAGCCGGGTGACACGACAGAGCAACAATGGAGGTGCACGGTCAGAGGATTTGCAGGTTTGATGGCGGCCACTGAGTAACACAAGTTTTCATTTTTCAATTTGCTGAAAGTCAAAACAATAATTTGATGGCACACACACTGAAGATAATGACGACGCAACTCAATACAGAAACAAGCAGCGTAAATGAGAACAGTGTTTCCAGGGGACACAAATAAGTGATGAACCCAACTGGGACATGCAAAAGGCGGGGTTAGATTAAGAGCAGATACGTGTATGTGCTTGTTTTGTGTGCATGTGCAGCTTTTTGTGTATGTGCATGTGTTTCCTCAAGGTCAGACTGTATATAAAGATGAGGCAGCTCCCCAAAGGTGAAGCCAAAGCATGTGCACATCAAATGATTTAATCTCATAGATGGTTTCTGTCACTTTAGGTTGTTTTTATCACACTGATATTTGTTCATGTGCAGCTTTGGTTTCAGTAACTTCTTTAATTCAATAAAAACAGTGTGAACGTCCCCGCTGAGACTGACTCGGGATTCATCCCCCTGATTGCTACTGAGCAGGCTCTGACTCCAAATGCACAAGATAGCATCAGGGATATTTTAGCCTCATCTCTGGATATCGGGAGGAATCTAGACTCTTAAATTCAGAAACAATGATTACCTGCTCAGTCACCCACTACAACTGATGAGTGTAGTATGTTGTGTAGTGTATTATGGTTATGTATCTTATTTTTTGTCTTGTCAATCTTTTCACTTGGAAAGGCTAATACTAATACTTCAGACTCACCCCCCACACTTCTGACATATTTTAACTGAAGCTGAAAGATCACATGATTTTTTTATTTTCAGATGGTGAAGCTTCTCCTGTTATGTCTCTTTAAAAAACACATTTTCTGATGTTTTATTCACCAAACAGTTGATTGATTACTGGACAAATAACTGTCAAAATTAATGACACAAAATAATCGTTAACCTGCTACGTCACCGTTCCTGAACTGGAGAGGACTTTATTCTGTGTGATCAGTTATTTTTCAAAAACAGATATTTGCACTGTTACAGTTATATTCAGTTGCAGGACCTTTAGTTTACGTAAACTTGCAGCTTTAATCGTCTCCATGAAAGAATCAGTTTGTTCTGTGATTTATGTGACGCTGAAGTGAGGGGAATTATTTACTGCCTACTCTTTTTAGAGAAAGTTGCTTGGGTGGTTATAAAGGAGGAGTTGCGTTTATTGGAGCCTGTTTTGGGGCAAATTTTATTAGACAAGACTTTTGTTTGCAATATTATGTCACATGTGAGATGTTACGTTGTCTTATTTTCATCAGAATACAGCTGCAGGGAAAACGACCAAAACCCAATATAAAACATCTCATATACAAGTCATTGAAGACCAGAATCAGAGTTCAGAGAGGGGATTATTTGTAGAGGAGTTTGTTTGTAGCATGAGATTTATTTTGTGTAGGATTTACAAAATGGCTGTTTAGTGCCATGGGCTTTTTAGTTGTTTTTTATTTTGTGTGTCTTTGTGTTTGTGTGTGTATGAGAAAGAGAGAGAGAGAGAGAGAGAGAGAGAGTAGGAGACATGCTTTGCTTGACAAAAGTAATAAATATTTTAATTGGGAACAAACAGGACACATTTGAGTTTAAGTTTTAATCTTTAACTAGAATAACACTCAGTGGAGCACATGTCTCCGGCATGGCTAAACAATCCTACTCATGATGGTCTAGTCCTTATCTGAGAAATGAGAAATAAAACACAGATCTGTGTGTTATTCCCTGAAAAATTAACGAAATGTTGAAAACTGCCTAATGTTAAAGAAAGTTAAAAAAATCCCTGATCCACTTTTCTGCCCAGGCTCCATCCATCCACCAAGTTTTATGAAAGCTGGTTTGGTACTTTTTGCGTAATCTTGCTGATAAACAAACTAATAAACAGGTCCAGTTGAAAACAGGAAAGCCACGCTGCATGTGTGTTTGATGAAGAAGAATAAACAGTGGGTTTCTTCCAGGAAACATTTAGTGAAGAGTGTTGGTCAGGGCACTTTCCTGCGCTGCCATCTTCTGGTTCAAGACTGAAGTGGTGCAGTATCCTCAGCTGTCTCAGCCTTAAAAATGTTTTTAATATATATAATGTAATCTTGTCATATATGGCAGACTTAAGACTTGATTATTTCATTAAAGATTAAACCCAGCAGTGTGTATATCTGTAGCACTCAGCCCCAAGTTCATCCATCACTACTGAAGATGTAAAAAACACATGCAGCAGAAAGTTAAATTTTATTTTCCTAAGAAAAAGGCTGAATGAAATCATATAACAGCTGAGTACTGTGGCTTTCATGAAAACTTTTTTTTGTTTGGACGAAATAATATTTGTGTGGGACTAATTTCAGCCGGGAAAACACATGATTTGTGAACTAGTGTGTGTGTGTGTGTGTGTGTGTGTGTGTGTGTGTGTGTGTGTGTGTGTGTGTGTGTGTGTGTGTCGCTTAAAATAAACTACTGATGATGATTTTTTAAATAGTTCTGGACAACAATGCGAGGTCTGTGTCACAGAGGAATATAATCCACTGTGATGGATGGACTCTGTGGGATCGGACATAGGAAGGTTTTGGCACTATAACTGCTGTAATAGTTCAGGCTGCACAGATAAGACAGACAGGATCATTGTCAGATTTGGTATTTTCATATCCAGAATGTTGTCAATCACTCTAGGTTTTTTCTCTCTACCCGCTTGTTCTGCTTGTAAGAAGTAAGTGGCTACTTTCTGCAAATGCTTCCGCCAGTTGTCATGGTTGTGGAATGTAAAGGTTGTGACTGAGAGAGAGAACTGCCCGACCTTCCTCTCCTCCTCTACTCTCCTCTCCTCTTCTCCTCTCTGCTTCTCTCAAGGTCAATTATTAACACTAGGCTACCGATTCTAAAGTTACCAACCAAGAAGAAATTTTACATGTACAAAACACGTTTTTTGCATCATATATCTTAAAAATGTAAATATTTTATGCACCAGGATGTATGTTTTATTTAATCAGATTAGTCTGACCTCAACATTTCCATTAGATGTGATGTTTATTGGGTAATTCCAGATGCTGGATGACTGTAACAAGACATACTGTACATCACAGCCTCCCTGGTGAACTCTCTTAATTAAATTGTATTTAATTGTCTGGCTGTGTCTGTAGCTGGAGGACAGCCTGCTCCCTCTGCTTATTAAAAGACTGTGGAAGGACCGTGATGAAATGATGACTCCCACTGTTAAAGAAACTCTGCTCAGCCTCAGCGTGAATGTGGTTTCCCTCAGCGTGTCCTCTGATAAATCACATGAAACACAGAGAAGCTACTTGGTTATGTAAAGATAAAATGCTGATTCATGTTGTGGTTTTTGAGAGTTAGAGACATTTTGTTTATTAATACTTCCAAAATAATGTAACCTACATGATTTAAGGTGCAATTTACAGCACCATGCATACATGACACCTAATTAAAACACCCAATCTGCTTTAAAAACACAGAGTAGGATTCATCAGATAAACCAGCTGTGTGCCTGCCCGTCTAATATTCCATCCTCTCGCTTTCATTTCCTGTTTACAGCTTATTTTGTTAAGCACATGCGCGTCACTCAGAAAAACACAATGCAGCAAACTCTGCCTTCGCCTCGAAACGGTTTTGACTGATGAAGTTCTCTCACAAAATAAAAGAGGAGGCGACCAAAGGTGATGTCATTTGATTTTGTTCTTATTGAGGAGAATAAAGTCGTCTATTATATATCTTTCAAAAGTGTCTCACAGGAATAGACCTAATCAACACTATAGACCGATGAGATCTTTTATTTTGTCTAGCGAATAATAAGATACTGTATGCCATGTATTGTCTATTGAGTTTAATTCCATGATCATGTCTGGTGTGCACTGCCACAGCTTACAGTAACGTTCTACTTAACATACTTGCTGACCCACTGCTACTTTCGACATCACTGTGTCACTTTGAGATGGTTTTACAGCACATTACTAGTGGCTGTACTGCCACTGCTTTTACTTTTTGTGTTTTGCCTCTAATCCGTCTTCCAGCCATCCATTATGCTTATACGTTTGAGGGTCACAGGGGGACTGGAGCCAATCCCAGCAGACATCGGGCTTGAGGTGGGGGGGGGTACACCCTGAACAAATCACCAGCAAATCACAGGGCATCAGCGTAACCAGAGACAAACAACAATTCACGCTCACCCGCAGAAAAGCCACACGGACACGGAGAGGCCCCAGAGAAGCCCTCACTGTTTTTATATAGTTCTGTCTTTTATTACCTCAGCCAAGGAGGCTATGTTTTAATCTATGTTTGTTTGTCTGTAAACAGTATAGCGAAATGTTATATCAGAGGGCGGACACAGGAATTTTCCTGGTGTTTTTCTTTTTGTTTTAACATCTTACCTGATTTCCCTTGGAATAATAAATATCTCTTGATGAAACAAATCGGGCACATTAAGTCGACTCATATCTATGAGTGTTTGCAATTAGATGCAACTAGAATGCATTGAGGGGTCTGTTGGCGGAGGTTTGTGCTCTAAGTAGTTCTGAACTAGGCTGCCACAGCGACCAATACAGGATTATTTAATATAATCTAATCACACTGCAGCTTCCAGTGGAACTTTTGGGGGTTTTCTCTCTGGATATCGTCCCATCCTTTGCTCCTCTCATCTCCTTCTCTAAATTCTAAGGTTTGAGGCCCCTCACGACCCTGACCTCCACCTCCTCCTCATAGAGGAGCAGCAGAGATGACAGGAGGGGCTCTGAAATCCATCCAGGGACTAACTTGTCCTGAATCTGTTTATGTTATGAACCCGCTGACGGCTACACTGTTCAGCTGATTTGAGCGAATCTGATCTCAGATCCGTATCAGGGGTGCACAGCGTCACCAGAGGAGGAGGAGGAGGAACCGGGGCCAAAATTCCAACACACGTCCCGCCCCCTATGCGCCGTCTCAGCCAATCCCTATCCCTCTTCCACAGCCCGTCACACCCTGATTGCTCCGGAGCTGACAGCGCTCGGCCAATCAGCCGCCTCCCCCGCTGCCTACGTCACCGAGCAGCCAGTTCCCTCCAGCGGCGGAGAGCTTCATTTTCTTATCCGCTTTTGTGCTAAAATGGAGGCTGGCCTCTCGCCCTGAGTCGATGCGCCTTCCTGGTTGAGGTTTAGATGTTGACATGCAATAAATCTGGAGACAGGATGGTCGTGGATGCGCCTAATTCCAACGGGCCCTTTCAGCCGCTGGCTCTTATGCACTTCAGAGGTACGTAAAGATGAATTCTTCCGCCTGCATTGTCCCGGGGAATTACGGGGAGAGGGAGCCGTGTGTGTGTGTCGCTGTGCTCCGGTTCTCCTCCGCTGGCGACCGCTCGGTTCACACCGCGTTCAGACGCCGAGAGACGAATTCACCGTCTCGGCTCGGCTGTGTCGCTGGAGGAACGACGGGGGGGGAGGTGGGGACGGTTCGTGTGGTTTTCTGCGAGACTCTGTGTAAAAAAAAAAAAATCAGGTTTTACTAGCTAGCTGCTCTCTGCCCATCCCCCCGCCGAGCTAGTGATGTCAAAGGAAGTGAGGTCATAGCCCAGGGAAGGGTCTTGTCCTCGGCTTTACATGTTTCGCTGGGAATTGCGCGTCTCTGCATTCGCGTATGTATGTTTGTGCAGTAATTAGCCGTAGCCCTGAAGCTAAAGGCTAATGCTAAAAGCTGACTCCAACATGGCCAGTCCTCCTCACCCCCCACCCCCCTCCCCCGGTCCCAGTATTTTTGTCACACTTCAGTTCATCTGGGTGCAGATCGGTCACAGCAGACGGACACAGCTCTGCAGCAGCCCCCTCCCCTCGTCCATCTCCCCCTTGTGACCCCCACTCCCCATGTTCGTGAATGAACGTCTCTCCTCTTCAAGTGCAGCGGATCTGTGTCAATATGACCCCAGCCGTCCGTGTCCCAGCAGGAGCAGCAGTGTTTCAGGATTACAACAACCGGAGCTCGGCCTATTTAATATGTGCACAATGCATTCAGTCATGTTTGAAAGGCCCAGCCTGTTACCACTGTACTCTGGTGCAGCCCAGCGTTAGATGAAGCCTCAGGCGATTATTGATCACACTCTGTTAAACCACAGAGGCGAATGCCGTGAATGACAACTTCGTGTTGGGGGGAGAACAAGCTGGACACTCTGCCCTTTCCCCTCTTCCCATTGTGATTCTCTACTGTTTACATCAAATGCCCTGCATCCAGATTGACTCTGGGTCAAGTCGAGACTGGTGGCAGTTTATACAAATGGCTTGATTCAATGTATTGTGGGAAACTAAACTGCTACTACGCAAAATAACGTATATTTGGTGCATGGATGTGTACAGGACAGTGGTGTTTCACTCCAAATGTAAACATTGACACATGTAAACAATCACAGTCCATGGTGGTTTAATTCATGTAAATTAACTCGCAAACAATCAAAGATTTTGATTGTTTTTTAGGTTTATATCTGGAGGGAGACGCCACAATCCTGTACACATCCATGCTCAAATGTCCGTTAAGTTCATGCAAATCCACTCCTAAGAACACTATCATCTATTTATTGTAGTGTATATGAAGTCTACTCTGCACTAATATGTTACTGTATGTGATATATTGTCTATGTGTCACCACTGTCTTTGCCAATAGGTTATTTTTCATGTTGAAATAAGCTTTTTCCATTTTGTACCAAAAAAAGTTCCTCCAGTGTGTCATTACTAAATGCTAATGAGTCTAAAGATCTATAAAAAAAAATGTCCGAAACTAAGGTTCATCTGCATGTACTAAACAAAATAATATACATTTCTGCATGGATGTTTGCAGGATTGTGGTGTCTCATGCGAGATATAAACCTGAAAACAATCATGGTGCATGTTTATTTCAAGCAAATGAGCTTCGTTTCGGTTTATATCTTTTACATCTTCACAAAAATGACTGGATGTTAGTGTTCTTAGGAATGGATTTGCACAAGCTTTGAAAATCCTTGATCGCCTCTAAATCCGGCTCCACATCTTATGATCTTATGGATCAATTCATGCCCATATTTTAAGTGAGCTTCACATAATCAGAATTTTCTTTCTTCAAGACACATGACTCCATTTAAATTTCAAGCCTTGCAAAGCTTTTCTTGCCCTTATCAGTATCATGGCGGCCTCCAAAGTGCAACTACCAGTGTCTCATTTGTGGCAACTAATGAGACACTGGTAGTTGCACTGGTAGTTATGCAGGAAGTATTTTCCACTGTTGCTTACAATGAAGCCATAGCAGTTTGAATTTATCGGGGGCGCGTTCACTTCAGAGACTTACTCTGTAACTGGGTTCATCCACTCCCACCCTCCATGGCTTTATTAGATGGACTTCCACTTGCTTTCTCTATGACTTTTTGGAATAAAAGGACAGGGAAGTCCATCTAATAAACTGTGGAGGGTGGGAGTGGATGAACCCAGTTAAAGAGTAACCGCCCGCATGGGATGGTCTGAAGTAAAGTGAACGCACCCGCAACGAGGCAGGGATCATATCATTAATTTCATTGGTTGACCATTGGTCAAGACGACACCTGGCATTCTATTGGTTGGGGACTTTTGAGAAAATCTGAGAGCAGACGATTCACAAGCGCACAGAAAGCAGCCCGAGTGCAGAGAAGGGCGAAAGCTGGAGCGCAGGAAATCCGTGAATATATCTGAGTGCAAGCACACAGTTTGAGCAGAAGCAGAGCAAATTTAAGTGCAAACGGGCTATTTGAGTGAAAGGGCAGCGTTTTGATGAAAAGTAATACACAGTCTGAACATAAATTCAACAAGTCATGCGTTCGAACTGAAAGACCACGATGTTCCTCTACATATCTGTAAATATGTCAGTGTTTACATTGAGCGTAACATGCTGGTGATAAAGCAGAGTTCCAAACCAGTTCTAACTTCAGACCTGCAGCAACTGGAGTGCTGACTATTTTTCCAATGTGACTCCACTTTATTTTTGTTTTGAATAAGGGGCATCAAGATAAATCTCGTTTTGTTCTCCATAAGACATGATGCTCGGGAGTGTGGGTGCGTGCGCGTACTCGCTCTCCTCAGGCGTCTGTTTGCAGCATTAATAGAAGTCACATTGTGCTTAACATCGGTTTTGGGATCACAACACTGGGCCTTTCTCTGTTACACAACAACCTGCTGGGTATTTTGGGAGCTCACAGAAACTTTATGACACGGGCAGACAGACTTATGTAATAGCAGTAAGCTAAGTCTGACACGGTCAGGGGTGCAAGGCGAGGCAACACATTACGGACCCGCTTCATGTCCCAGACAGTGCAACCAATTGCAAATTAGAAAGTAAACAACCAAATAAATGACTTTTATTTGAATCCCTGCTGCTGTTTCTTACTGTTGTTGCCCTACTGAGCCTCATTCTAGAAGCTGCTATGTCCACTGTGGAATAGTAATCCTAAGCAGATTTTGACCATGTAATAACAATGATAATAACCTTATGTGTTTTTAATCAGGAGTAAAGGCACTCATTCTCCTGTTGTGATGGTCACAATTGGCCGCCAAATGTTTTATGGAAATGTGCGATAATGGCAGCTCACACACTTAACTTCTCTCCTCTGGAATTACCAACCTCTCACTGTAATCAAGATAAATTGTCCGACTTGAATCTGACACTCCAGAATTGTGTGTGTGCACCATCCTCTCCTCCGTGCTATGGCCCCTGTAACTCTCTCAGTACGTCCACTAAAATTAGGGCATAACCAAATAGTTTCAGCTCCCCATTACTTCCTTCTCAAGCCTAGTTTATGCTTCGCTGCCGTACCTACGCCGTCGACGTGAGAGCATTCGAAGTTCTGCGTCGAGGGAACGTGTTGCTCTGCAATTCACCGCCATGCCGCTAGGGGGTGTAGCGGTGTGTTTGTGTGGTTATAGCCGAATCCTCGCTTTTTCTTCCGTAAAGTAAACAACAGTAAACAATGGCGACCGAGGTGGAGCAGCTGTATTTGTTGTTGGAGCTCATCAATATTGAAGAACAAATGCTTATATTGCAAATGTTGAAGCGCAAGCTACAAAGAAAACGTTTGCGGAGTTGGTTTTTACGACGAGGAAGAAAGACCGGAAAAGCAACTGCCGGAACTTACGTTCTGAGCGGACCAATCACAGCGCTTACGGTCCCCGTCGACGTCTGCGTAGTTAGGATTTTTGGGGGGCGCACGTCAGGCTACGGCGTAGGGGTCTGCGTCGACGGCGTAGCTACGGCGTAGGTACGGCGTCGGCGTGACGCAGAAGCATAAACTAGGCTTTAGTGTCTATACCAAGCTTTTCCTGCAGTGCTCTCCTTCCTTTCGAACACCTGCACAATTCAATCAGCAGAATTCAGTGCCAGTTTATTTTCTCATTACCTCCAGTCTAATTTAAACAAGATGAAAGTCAGCAAGCAGAAAGAATGAATTAAGTTGTCCTAGATTATTATGAATTATATTTCTGCATTCATATATCATGTTTTCGCTGCTCAGGTTGCCCTTATCAATTGTTTATTATTTTTACATTTTCTCTATTAGAACCCTATGCCAAATTCATAAATCACAATTTGTCTCCCATCGTAATTTGCTTATCTTAGTAATTGCAAGCATTCTGCCCAAAGGTTACAGTAGAATCATGAAGGATGAGTAGAATCCATCCATCCATCCATAGCATCAACATCCTTGTCTTGTGCAGACAGCTAACCCAGTGTTAAAGCCACACCCTTCACTGATAAGTAATTATGAGGCACATGTCTTGTCTTGTCTACTGTACGGACACCAAGCGCAGCGATTTAGGATTTGCTGTATTCTGGTTTTGATGTAAGGATGATGCACATTCTTTCACTGCCGTGCCCTCCACATTTTATTGTAACTGCATAGAGCCAACTCTGTCATCGGGAGCACAGAGTTTTAGAGAAAAGCGGTTCATAAGAAGCTTCTGGATGCAGACAGTGTGTATGTGTAGGCAATTGTCGCTAAACAATATAACGCTTATCCTCCATCAAATAACGAGAGGCATCAATGAAAGCCTAAATGTAAGCCTTATAAACTGGCAACATTTTTAGTCTCCTCTTCTGTTGGTGCATTTCAAATAATCAGGAACCAAATGAGAACATCTTGATTTGACAGGCCTCTCATTTGTGCCGCTATATCAGTTGCCCCTGTCAGCTCAAATAACCCACACCTGAATTTAGTCACAGAGTACTGTGACATTATTAATTTTACAGCTTCATCTGGGCAAACACTCAAATTTATATTTTTACATCTGTCAGTCAAGGAAGGGACCCTTCTCTACCCCCTGAGATAATCACTGTTAATAACATGCCTGTTCTTTTATTGTGCAGTAGCTCATTTATTAACAGGAGTGTGTTGCTGTGAAATGTATATCGACCATTACTGATTAAGCTTGACATGCATCACACTTAACATATCCCCTGACCTGTTTGCAGAAAGATTACTGTAAACTTGATGTTGCCAAAGGTACCAACGACTTTTTTTTAGTATAATGGTACTCAGAGTGTATCCCTCTGCCAAGGCCCAACAGTCCCCTATGAAATCACAGTTAAATTAACTAGATCAAACAAAGTGAAAATAGATTCCTGGATACGCCCCCTGTTATGAATCCAAACCAAAATGTAATGAGTTCTTCCCTGACTCACGCCTCAGCATCCCACTAAATTCTGTGGTAATCCGTCCTGTAATTTCTGCATAGTCCTGTTTATAAACAAACAAAAAAAGGGACAGGGGTGAAGGCAGAGGAAACTACTGTTTTAAAGTTGTTTGTTTTAGTTCAGAACATTATTGCACACACTCATAGATGCAGTGTGTCTCTTAAATGTACCCTTCTCTTACATCAAGATCCATGGCTTATTCTCAGGGAACTTTGGTGAAAATCAAACAAATGCCATATCTCAAAATGGGAAATTGAATTCCTGGATTAATGGGTTCTTTCTTGGCCCATGTTCCAATGAAATTTTTAAGTGGTTTCTACATAATCGGTCTGACAAACAAAGAAAGTTAATGGATAGGGTTACAAACATAACCTCCTTGAGATGGGAATTATCTATCTATCTAATAGTGATTATTTTCGGAAGCTCATCAGACATTAAGACAAACAAGCAACATCAAAGTTGTGACACATATTGACGACATTTCACTCTGGGAGAAAAAGTCCTAAAATCACCATGGTCAAATATAATGACAGGCTTAAATAGCTTGGATTTATTAATGAATAGATCTGTGACTGTTCACCTAGTTCCAAAATCCTTCATCCTCTTCCTGTTCTGCGTTCTCTCCTCTCCGCTTTGACGTCCTCCCCTTGTGTTCTCACAATCTCTGCCTCTCTCTCAATGCTCTTCAGTCTTCATGACTCACTTGCCTCTCTCCATCATTCTCCTGCTACCTTCTTTTTCCATTGCAGTTTAAACTGTATCTTTGTTACACCTGCAGCTCATTTTGTCACTGGACTTTGTCTGACTTTCCCATCTAATTTTTTTTCCTCTGTCTGTCTTAAGATGTGGCCCCCGCTGAGCAGGAGAAGCTCTTCATCCAGAAGCTACGGCAGTGCTGTGTTCTATTCGACTTCCTGTCCGACCCGCTGAGCGACCTAAAATGGAAGGAAGTGAAGCGGGCGGCGCTGAGCGAAATGGTGGAGTACATCACCCACAACAGGAATGTCATCACAGAGCCCATCTATCCGGAGGTGGTGCACATGGTGAGTGGAGCTGGAGGGAGTTAAGTTTACGATGAAAGCTGGAGATGAGGGCGAAACTCTGGCTGAGAGCAGGGGCCAGCTGTAGCTGCAGGACAGAGCTGTTTGGAGGGTAAATAAGAAAAACAGAGTTGATTTTATGAATCAACTTGGTTTGTGTCCCAGCTGATGATTGTGCTCAGGTTTGGATTGGGCTTTTTTCTTCTATAAATTTGCAACTTTGTTTATTTTCTTAACTCTTTTTGAACTGATGGTTGAAAAAAAATAATGTGAATATTTTTTCCCTCTGGGCATTGGGAAAATATGATGGGTGTTTTTCTTACCTTTATCTGACAATTGAAAGAAAGATAAGCCAGAAGGAAAATAGGGTATGACCCAAACAGAGAATTTGAAAAATCATAACTTTTTCACATTTAGTTTTTTGTTATGATGTTAAACATACAATAAGTGAATTTGGCCACTAGAGGTATCGCAATCAAAACAATGCCAAAACCCCTTTTTTGATGATGCAGCTTGGGATCATCTGTGTTGTTGTCTTCACTACCATTGTTTGTCCCACAGTCTCTCTGAGTTGCTTGGTTTCCTTGTGTGTTTGTGGTTTACTTGGAGAGCTTTGGTGACAGAACACACTGCAAATGGCAATGAATAATCAGTATCCATCACGATTGACCAATATGAACAGTGGAAGGAGAAAAACAGCCAACTGGTGTTAGTGGAAGTGTTTTTTCTCATCATACATTGTTTGCCCTTTAAGTTCGCAATTAACAGGCGACCAGAACAAAACACCATGTTACTTTGAATATAATTGTGGATTTCTCTAGTTTTGAACATCGTTCTAGTGTTTTTAGACATTTTAATAAAGAATTGTTACATATTATATCTTTTAAAACCACAATCCCCTAAAATAAAGAAACACTATAGCAGAGGTTTCAAAGAAATCATAAAAAAATGGAAATATCACATTGACATAGGTTTCAGACTCTTTACTCAGTGCTTGGTTGATGCACCTTGCAGCCTTCACAGCATGCGTCTCCTCGGGTGTGACATGATAAGCTCTGCACATCTGGGTTTGAGGATTTTCTGCCATTCTTCTGGATCTTCTCATACTTCTCTGACACTCAGTGACATTCAGAGTTGTCCCTACCCCTCCTGCTTTGTATTGGCTGTGCGCTCAGGGTCAGACGTTCATTAAGGGTTTCTCTGTTCGAGAACCTGTCTTCCTTCCCCTGCTGAAAACATCCCCATAGCTTGATGCTCCCACCACCAAGCTTCACTGTCGGGATGGTGTCGAGCAGGTGACAAGCTTTGTGTGGTTTCCTCCAGACATGGAGTTTAAAATTTAGGCCAAACAATTTAATCTTGGTTTCATCTGACCAAAGAATCTTTTTTCTCACAGACTGAGATTCCTGTAGGTGCTTTCATGTGCCTTTCACTGAGGAGGCGTCTGTCTCACCATTCTGCCATAAAGCCAACATCAGTAGAGCGCTGCAGCAATGGTCGTCCCTCTGGTAGTTTCTTCCATCTCCACACAGCCAGAATGATCATCAAGTTCTCGGTCACTTCTCTTACTTCACATCTCTAGTTAAAGCTCTGGTTGTTTCACATTTCCTCTTCTCAAAAAAAGAAATATAAAACTTAGAATTGTCAGAACAGGAGATTAAGTTGAGATAAACGAGAGAAATCCAGACAAGTATATGGGAGCGAGTGGACGTTCTTGTCTTCTGACTAAGGCCACTGGGGTGGCAGAAAAGGGTTATTTATTTCATTAAAATAATCTGTCAGGTTTTATCTGAAAGAAAATGTAAATCTTTCCTGCTTTACACTCTGTACATGAAAGGTTTTAAATTGTAAAGGTGTTTTTTCCCGAGAGAAGAACTTTCCTATGGTTCAAGGAAAGTGGTTCATTTTACATTTTCAGCAGATATTGATTTCTTTGGAATTGATGAAATAATTGCTTTAATTTTAAAGCAGATTGTATAGATTAAGAAGATCGTTGTGATTTTTGAACATTTAGTTAACAGTGAAGTTTTAGAAAGATTCTCCCCCTCCATTGTCATTATCTTTTCATCCTCAAAGCCTACAGCAGAATTGGCCTAATAACTGTTATGATGTTTCCATTTACAGCTTCTTTTGTGGAGTTAATGCACAGTCATCTCCACAGCCTGTTCTGTGATGAAGTGTGGCTCAGCCCTGACGGTCTTATCTCAGTCTACCTTGTAGCTTGTCTTTTCAAACAAGGCCCTTGCTGTTTTAGTAGGCCACCTGCAGAGTCCCATGATCTGCCTAGCAGGGAGCAGCAGCCCACAGGGGAGTCAGTTGACACTGTGAGAGACCATTAACGCAACACACTCAGATTATTGTGGGCCAATCGCTCTGAGGCTAGTTTGCAAAGTTAACATTAACCTAAAAAACAGATTTTAGAATATCCAAGATGGGACATTTCTTATGCATTTAGAATTGTGATAAAGTATTTATTTATTCTAGACTTCTACAATGAAGTGTAGAGACATTTTAAAAGATCATGTTCTTTTTATTTTCCTGCTGATTTTTGCGCATTGACTATTTAAATATTGGCAGAAAACTGAAAAACAAAACTGTGAAATGTGACACTAACATGCACTCCTAATCATTTAACACAAGGCCCAGGATATGAATAAATTATCTGTACTCCTCATATGATGTCAGCATTTTTAACAACCTCTTCAGGCAAACACTCCACAAGCAAGTGCATCTGCAAAATGTTGGTATCTGGCACTGAACTCGCTCTGTGTGCTGAACTGGTTACAGAGATGCTGCTGTTACTTTTATTTTAGTTTTAAAACCCTGCATTGTTCTTAGAAACAATCACCAAATTCAAGAAGCAGCCCTGACCCCAGTTTGATGTGGTTTAACTGTTGGTTTAACCTCATGTCATGATGGTAAACAGTTATTCACGACTGGCGTATATTTTGTAGCGTATCCTAACACAACCTGGGCAGAGCCGCTGTATTGTTTTCCAACTTAAATAGATATTTGCTGTGGTTGAAGCACGAACTGTGGCTCTAGGTTGTTGAAACAAAAGGAAGCTGACATGAATGATTTTCTGTCCTGGGTCGTAAACATTCAGCAAATCATTTTCATTTCTCCTCTTTCAGTTTGCAGTGAATATGTTCAGAACATTGCCTCCATCATCCAACCCCACTGGAGCAGAGTTTGATCCAGAAGAGGACGAGCCAACACTTGAAGCAGCGTGGCCACACCTCCAGGTTGGCATTTTTTAAAAATGATTTCATCATCTGCCAAACAATGAGAGGTTTATAAATGTTTCTCAGTGTAGAAAAGACTCCAAGTATGGTTAAAGCTTGCTATTAGGCTGCTCTAGTTTGCAGTATGTATTTTATGTACAGACAGCTATAACCATGTTAATGCACACCTAGAACTGAAAGAACCGGGAAGAACTTGATATACCGGATTTCAAAGAATTTGTAAACTACTTATAATTCCTCACCAGCATTCACTCATTTGTTTTTTGTCTTCTTTGTTTCTGTTGCAGCTCGTCTATGAATTTTTCCTTAGGTTTTTAGAATCGCCTGACTTTCAGCCCAACATAGCAAAGAAATACATTGACCAGAAATTTGTTATGCAGGTAAGAAAACAATATTTGACCAAACTCTCAGACTGAAAACATTTCAATTCCAGATTCAATTTTTCATTGTGACTGTCCTTTGTGGTAACATTTCACATCTTTGGTGTTTCAGCTCCTAGAACTATTTGACAGCGAGGATCCCAGAGAGCGAGACTTCCTCAAAACAACCCTCCACAGGATCTATGGAAAGTTCCTGGGGCTGAGAGCGTACATCAGAAAACAGATCAATAACATTTTCTATAGGTCAGTGCAGCTCTCCCACTGCTGTGTTTGTTTTAACTGTGTACACCAAGATGAATGGTCAACCTATGAATCATCAAATACTGAATCCAGTTCCTGTTTGTTCTCACAGGTTTATCTATGAGACAGAGCACCACAATGGTATAGCTGAACTACTGGAAATACTTGGAAGGTATGAGCCTTCACAAAAGTTACAAGCTTTGTGTGATCCAGCTGTAATGTGTCAGTGTCTCAGTTTTTTAAAATGTCCAATTCAATGGTTTTGGTTTAAGAGGACCTATGGTGCTTTTCTTTATTGTCTGTTACATATATGATTAGTGCAGTGTTGTCGTGATCAACAGTGTCACTTATGCTACAGAGGGCTGGTTGCCTGTTTGCCAAGTTTTTTAATATTGAACGTATCACAAATCTCACCCAATTAGACACTGCACTTGTCACATGTCAAGTAGGAAGCCAATAAGACGAACATTTAACTAGATATGCGAGCCATAGACAGAAAGAGATTTCTGGATTTATTAGAAAGATGTTACAATGTGAGATATGTTCAATGGACATAGTCATGAGATAAAGTCAGCAGGAGGGCTTTGTAGGATGTTGCAGAACAGCACAATAAGATGCGTTTATTTTTAAGAATGAATTGAGATCATCGATCAAACCCTCACACTGTGGATGAGATGATGCTTACAAATGCTGGGTGCTCTGTTTCAGTCAGAGGATCAACTGAGAGGCTGCATTAGAGATAATAATAAGCAGTTTTTTTAAAACTGTCAATGGAGCAAAGTTGCTCCAGTGTCATCCTGGAAATCAAATGTAGAAATAAGCACAACAGGTCTTGTGTATAAGTATTTCTTAAAGATTTAGTTTGGTTTTTTGCTTTTTAAGTTTTCTGATAATTCTTGTCTTTCTATTTTCTAGCATAATCAATGGATTTGCCTTACCACTAAAAGAAGAGCACAAAATATTCCTGTTGAAGGTTTTATTGCCTCTGCACAAAGTCAAATCACTTAGTGTCTACCATCCACAGGTAAGTGGAAAAACCCAGAGAAGCTTCATTTCAAAGTCTTATTTCAAGCAGTTAGAAATGGGAGGTACATTATTTACAGGTTACATTCTTTTAAAAATGTATTTAAATATTTTTGCCCAAACCTGCTTTAAGTACACTCCTCTTTTTTTCATGACAGCAGCAGAATTCTGCTGCTCTCGTTAAAGAAAAAAAAAAAGTTATTTCATGTTCCAGCCAGTCGAAGCCTCAGGCCTGTTGGGTGCCCTGTCATGTTACTTTTAGTTGCTTGTGGATAAATTCAGATGCTTTCACAGTGTAATGATTAGTATTTGTTTATGTTTTGTAGCTGGCTTACTGTGTGGTGCAGTTTTTGGAAAAGGACAGCACTCTAACTGAGCCGGTACGTCCCATTCTGATTCTTGCTGAAACTTATTTGAGGCTTAAAGTTGATGTTAAAAAATTTGAAACTCGTGTTTAATCCTTCATTGGTTTTTCTTGCAAGGTCACAAGTTTATGAATTAATCATTTGGCTCATTCTTTGTCGGATATAAAACTTTTCTATTCAGCCCTAAAGCTGCTCTCCCCTTTTCTCCTACCTGGACGGTTATTCAGCACAATGTTATCTTTCTTTACCGTCACAACAGGTGGTAATGGCTCTACTAAAGTACTGGCCAAAGACTCACAGTCCCAAGGAAGTGATGTTCCTCAACGAGCTGGAGGAGATACTAGACGTCATCGAGCCGTCTGAGTTTGTGAAGGTGCAGGAGCCTCTGTTCCGACAGCTCGCCAAGTGTGTGTCCAGTCCGCACTTCCAGGTAACTGATGGGTTATCACAACATTACCTAAACCCCCTAAAACAAAGAAGTTTGGAAACGCTGCTGACCCTGTTTTAGTTTGAAAACTCCAGGGAGGCGTTTTAATCTGGACCGGCAAAAACATGACATGAACACTCAAAACCACTTGATTGAGTCTTTTCAGTCATGAATTAGCCTCTGCTGATCCGTCAGGCTCCTGTCACATGACCCCCTTCCAGAAGAAAACAACTGGCATTATCCTCGATTACCGAAGTAGAACGCAACATGGATAATCTATTACAAGTATTGCTGACCTTGTTTTCTTTGCTAACAGCTGGTGTGCAGGTGACTTCCACATTTTACAATTCTACAACTGCTTACATGTGTAGGAGACAAGCTATTAGAGCAATCTGCAACTTATTACCAAATGCTTCCTGTTTACACTGGCACACGCATTCTCAGTGTATGTCAGTGGTCATGTGGTTTGCATTTTCAGGCATTGTTTGGACATTGAAATTGATAACTGAGGCTAAACGCTCATGTTGACAGAGATCGTTTTAGTTTGAAAACACTGTTACTACTCAAGAGTTATTCACGTGTCTGACTGAGGATTTTGTGTGTTGTTTCCTGTAGGTGGCAGAGAGAGCTCTGTACTACTGGAACAACGAGTACATCATGAGTCTGATCAGCGACAACGCAGCAAAGATTCTGCCCATTATGTTCCCTGCTCTGTACCGCAACTCAAAAACCCACTGGAACAAGTAAGACACTCGTGTTGACGAGCTCCATGTGTACTGGTGTCCTGAAATGCCCTGTATGTACCTCACACTGCATGTAACACCAGTCTGACACACCCCCTGACTAAATAGCTCACATACCGATCTCTGAAGTGAGTGTGCGTAGATTTATATATAGATGGGGTTTGGTCACAGAATGTGCTCATGCATGCCTTTTATTATTGCACCTATTGCTCCAGATAAACATTTTTGTGCGATTTAAAGTTTATTGGTTTTGATGCCTAATAAAAGTCTTTAAAAGAATTGTAGAACATTTCAACTCCAGCTGCTTTGCATTAAAAATAAATTAAACTACCACGGCTCTCAGTGCATACGTCCACCAAGGGCCTTATCTCAGAGTGTTAAAGAGCGTGATATCATTTCTGGATCTGCCTCTTTGTCTGGATCCATGCCAAAATATATTAACATACAGAAACTGAGAAACACCTGCCCCTTATGAAACCACTTCTAAATCTGCTGGATCTGGATTTTTATTTCCACCTGTACCAAATTACAAACATTTATTTGACATTTTCTCTGATTTTCTCAGGGAACAATGCATGAATCATGATTTAAAAATGAAAAAAATATCTGTCCTGTTTAGGAGACTGATATTTATGAGTGTGTCTAATTTAGTATAGATCAAAATAAATCCAAAAATCTGGATCCAGTTACTTTAAATGTGGTTTCATAAGGGGACTTGATGGAGGTTTGTGCTCTGAGTAACAGTTCCCTTGAACATACATGGAACACTATGTCCTGAATCCACCTCTTTGTCTACTTCTGCCCCAAAATGTTATAGGTTGTAACATTACGTTTTGCAGAAATCCAACCAGTATTTTTTTTTTTCTTCTTCATAATCCTGCTGACAAGTAAACCAACAAATGGTCAGGGTTGAAGACATTACCTCCTCGGTGGATGTAAACATATGTCTCCATAAACAGGCTTTAGTCATAATTTTGTCAGTGAGTTATTGTGTCAGACACCGTTGTGATAATTTGTATTAATCCTGTGTGTCTGGTGTGTGTGTGTGTGTGTGTGTGCGTGTGCGCACTCACAGGACCATCCACGGCCTCATCTACAACGCTCTGAAGCTCTTCATGGAGATGAATCAGAAGCTATTTGACGACTGCACGCAGCAGTTCAGGGCTGAGAAAAACAAGTAGGCAACAGACACACTCTTCTCCCAATCAATGAATCCTTTTCTTTTTTTTAACACACAACGTCTGAGCGACACATTGTTTCAATCAGCCACAAGACTGCGACTGAATAGTTGTGTTGGTTTTCACATAAATCGGTGTAGCACACTAATGAGCAGAGGTCTGGTGCTTTGTTTGACAGAGAGAAGGCGAAGTCAAAAGAACGTGAGGAGGCTTGGATCAAGATTGAGAACCTCGCCAAGTCAAATCCACAGGTGAGCAGTGTGTGGAACACTTCTGTTTTTCCCTTCCTACCAATGTGCATGTCTCTGTGTGTGTAGGACTGTAGATGAAATGCATTAAGTGTCTTGTGTTTCCTATAATCCAGTTGTGTTGCTGAATTGTGGCTCCCTTCCCATCTTATCCCATGTAGGTTTGCTCACACTGTTTGTTCCTAGTTGATGTGGAAAGAAGTGCTTTAAAACTTGTGCTCAGTTGTGGTGACAGGAATCAGTGATGTGACGACATCCCTCAAGAGCAACAACACACGGGTTAAAATCCTGCTGTGATCGTTCTGTCCCCTCACATCTCAATTCAGCATCAGACTTTATTTAAAGTTTTTTTAAAGACTAGTTTAACATTTTAAGAAGTCAACTTAAACACTTCCTTGTTTGACCAGATTCATGTCACTGTCTTCACAGTAAATATGAAGCTCCAGCAGAGGAAATTATTAATCTGACTCTGTTCAAGTGGCAGAATGTAGTTGGCACATTTCCTAAATGTGCAATGAAATAATTTGAACCCAAATAGACGAGTGCAAAAATCTCAATGAACCAGACCAGAGTTGATTAATTTATATTTTGAGCTGCTTTCAGAACACAGATGTCTGAGTCTATAAGAAAAAGTGCTGTAAAAAAACAAAAGAAAACTTAATTTCCGCAGCAGAATTTTAACCTCATTTCCTGCCTCCTGCATGCCCTTCCCCCCGCCACCCCTTCCCTGAATGTTCTGGAAATGTTCCTGTTGTTGTGAGCACATCTGACCAGGACAATATCCTGCTGCGTTTTTAATACGTCAAACACAAACTGAGGAAAATGTCCTGACCCAATTTTCTAGACATTTTCTAAAGTTCATGTCTGAAAACAGCTCTAATGTCCCAGCAATTGACAACCTCTTCATATCATTTAACACACGGTGTGTTTCACAATCAATAAATTCCAAATCAAGCAATCATACAATGTCTGAATCATTTCTATTTCTACACCACAACTAAAGCACATCACTGCCATAGATTCGAGTTGCTTGATTGAATTCATCCAGAGCCTCTAGATTCATTCTTCTTTGCATGCGACTGAAAGTCTTTTCTCCATCCTTTTGTGTTTGTTTTTTTTGTTTTTGTTTTCCCTTTCTTTTCAACATAGTTCTCTATGTATGTTGATTCCTCTGACCTCAATAGTCCTGTAGCAATGGAGACGGATGTCCCTTTGATAGAAGATGTTCAGAGGTTAAAAGAGACAGTTGAGGAGGGCGCGATTCAGGTAAACCTGACTTACTCTGTCTCTGTTCATCTTTCCTCTTATAATACAACCCTATACATTGATAGATTTGTTATTGACCAAAACTCTCAAAGTCTGTTTGAACAACAATACTCATTACTTTATACTGTGTGTTTAAAATATAGACTTTGTTACAGTTTTTTCCAATTAATCCATTTATCAAAAAAAAGCAAGAATGAAGTGAACACTGGAATCAAGAGTTTTTCTGTTTTGTGTTTCTGTCCCCAGCATGAGGTCTCAGTGGGTAGAGCCTCAAAGTGTTCAATATTATATACGTAAATCAGAAGTTATGAAATAAACGATAATTAATAGAGTAAACAAATCAACCTTTCAATACCTTGTTTCTCGTCCAGATACTGATACCAGTGCATTTCAACTTATAGAGCATATTTTAACAGCTGCGTGTTACTAACCCTGCATGGAAGTGATGATGATTACTCTCATTGTTGTATGGATTCTTCAAATGCTCAGTGACATCACTAGTGCACTCATTAAATCCCTACAAATTGAAGTCTTGTATACGTCACATGAAGCCGTCGAACACGTTGAACTGTCCAGCGTGAAATTTCTGACATTTTAGCAAACTCTGGTTGAAATTACTTCTCCTGCACTGCTCTAAAAAATCAGTACGGCACAACTGCTCGTTTGGACTGGTGAAGAAGACGTAGTTTCTGTGAAAACCTTTAAACGAGTGAAACAATTTATTTTAGACATGGTAAAGGATCGGCAAATGGATTTGCTTGATCTGGCATTGTCGGCAGTATCAGTCATTTCAGATGCTGTTGTCAGAGCATCTTTCATAGATTTCTTTAAGTTGATGTCATCTCAGTTATCAACGTTTTTTAATTAATTTAAGATTATTTAGATAATTACTTGAGTTTCAATAATTTCCCGGATTATTAACGTTGCATAGTTCATATGTGTCACACACAGTCTTTTATTAGATTGTTTATCTCATAATGTCTCATTTATTTAATATTGAACACATTGAGGCTCCATACGTGTAGCACAGGTCTGATTTCTGTTGTTTTAATGTTATCATTTGCTTTACTGACTCTTGAGTCAGTTTCTCTGTTTATCACATTTTGTTGTATGTAACTAACTTGTGCTCCAGCTGTTTTACTACAAATATGGGACATAAATAAATAAATTAAACGTCCTTCTCTCGTCTTCCTTCTCTCACAGTTGCAGCATGACCAGCGGAAAGAGCGACCCATGGTGCGACGTAAATCTGAGTTGCCTCAGGATCTTTACACCACAAAAGCCTTGGAGTCCCACCGCAGAGCTGAAGACATGTTGACCACCCACGATGGGCTCTAGGTCCCGCCACCTGCCGGCTCTTGGTTCAACTGCCCCTTCTTCCCTCGACAGCCATGGACATCCACTCGGCCCGTTCGCCAGAACAACACTTACGACCTGCGCTGGGCTCTCATCCCTGTGCCCACCATCTGTTTACCCAGAATCCTTAGTTCTCCTTCATTCCCTGCTGCCCCAGTGCAGAAGCTGTATATTCACCTCCTTCAGATTTCTGCTTTCTCAGGTTTTTTTTTTCCGTTTAGGAAGAAGAGTGGGTGTGTGTTTGTTTGTTTGTCTTTAAGCCCTCGCCACAATCGTTGTGTTCTACTTTTGTTTTCCCTTTCGGTTCCTCTCACCTGGTTCCTTCATTCCTTTTTGCAAACGTGTTCACTGAGGATGAGACGTGGTTACATAATAAGTGACTGACTCAGTCTAAGGATCGTCTCTTGGTCTCTGATTGGTTTTCTTTTCTGTCTAAGGGAACAAAAACAGAACCTGTTGGTCAAATGAAAGACAAGACTTTCCTGCCATCTGTTGTACGTTTTCTGTTATTTTTTTTGCTCGATCTGATGGACATCTTATCAGTGCCAAGACTGTCGTGTTTTTTGTTGGCTTTGTTTCATGTTTTTATCTGGGACACCTGCCTTTGTTTCTGGTCACTGGTGTTTAAAAGTTTTTTTTTTTTTTTTTTAAGTTTAGCACATTTAAGACCAAACTGAGGCCTGTCCTTAGCCTTGCAACGTCCAGGAAAGATGGCGGGGAAATGGGGAAGTTGTCCTGTGGACATCTGACACTTTTCCACTTTATTGTTTTGTGCCATACGCCGCTCTTTTTATATGCTTGCTTCCTTACGTTCACTGGCGATGTTTGAAAACCAGATCATAGTGATGCCGAGACGGTTCAAACAATGGTACTCGCTGTGTTTGAGTTGAGCAGATGAGGGTAAGCCTGAATGAAAAGCTGCATTTGCTCCCTAAGTTGCAGAAACAATATTCTGGGTTTTATAAAACATGCACATGAGCAGAAAGACTGAGGGCATGGCTGTGTTCAAGTGTTGGGTTTAGTAAAACTATATTTATCCTGTAAAATGAATAGAGATGATTATTTGTGTAAAGGAGTTATAATCAGATAATCTTGTTGTTGGGTGGGAGGGGGCACAGATCTGTACTGTCACACACCGTTATGTGTTTTTTCACTCACTGATGGTTTTAAGCAGCCGTTACTGAGTTAGAACTTCTGCTCATTGTCTGCTTTTAAAGAGCAAGAAGGTGTATTAGTGTTGTATGCTATAAAGATTTTTAAAATCCTCATTATTGATTAAAAATAAATTAATTTATTAACAAACATATGAGCGGATAGTAGCTATGAACAAACTGACGTCAGATGATCAGAGAAATTACTTGATGACAGCAACAAATATAAAAGACTTTGATTTAAAGGTGTGGCATGTTTGTGTTGCTACCATTCATAAATTCAGTTGCCTGGTTTGTGGGCTACGTGTTTTTGGACATTTCTCAGTGAGGAGGTTGTTTAAAAGTTGGAAAGTATCTTCCAGTCAGTACCATTGTTTAAACTGAGGAGGTCTGCTAGATTTCTTCATATTTGACGTGGTGTATTTCTTTGTCTTGTCTCTGGAGGTTAGTAGCGTGGATGTCAGGTATTGGACTTTCTTTTTTGGTTTTCCTTCCTCTGGCCATTCAGAATGCCTGACGCTGAAACAGACTGGTATCAAATAATGGCCACAAAAATGCCAGATAGATGCTGAAAATAAAACTGACATTGTGACTTGGCTTGTTAACTGTATTAATACTGTATTTGCTTGAATGCAAAAATATGTAAATTAAAACTACCATGTTAAACATGTACCTTTTACCCTGGAGGAATGCCATTCACCAAACGGATTTCTGTCATTGCGTTTATGAAACAGTCCTGCTTGCTGGGAGAAGATGTTTTATGGATTTTATGAGTTTAAGATGTTAGAGGTTTATTTTAAAAAATGACAAGTCGTCCACAAATAACGAGATGATTTCAAGATGATTTGGTGGCTTGTTGTCACTCTGCAGGATCTTTGCAGATCTTTTAATTTTAACACATTATTTCCAAAACATGATAACTTAAAGTGTCCTTTTGTATGTGACCTGTACTATATGATTCATTTAATATTGTATATATGATTTACCTTGTTTCATGTAGTGTTATATATAAATATATATATCTAGATTAATTTTGTACAAATTGTCCCTCTGTACAGAATAAAAACATCAATAGCAAGTTAAAGAAGTAAATCTGGCACATACCGTCTGATTTCTCCTGTTTCGGCTGTGACACAGTTTAGAAAATGTTCTTATTTTTCTTAAAAATAAAAATCTGCAAAGTTTCCTCCATCCTCAAAGTAACTGACAAATGTTCAAGCCCGTTGTGTGCTCCTATCACTGTCTTTAGTGGTGTACAACTATGTAGAACGAATAAAGAGACTATTTGAATATATATTTTCAACCATGCATCCATTTTGGCTTTAATTAACTGAAAGGGCACAGACAATAAATGAACAAGGCCAAAGATGCTGGTGGTGCCAACTCATGTTTCAGCTCCTGGAAGCTATGTTCTCTTTATAGATAACAAAAAGAAGATTGTTGCATCCTTACCATAACTCCAGGCTTTATTACTGCTCCTACAGTTACCTAATGATCTTCTGTGCGTGACCTCAGGGGACCTGGCACACAATGCATCCAGTCATGGCTACATGGACTGTATGTCAGTATTTGCTGTAGAACTCACTTGTGCACCAGGAAGTTCACCAACACCAAACACGTGGATTAGGAGGTTTGTTCTTAGAGTATGATGAGTTTATTAACGAGTGGGGAGGAGGGACTGTTTAAAGGGACTTTGGGAGCCTCGGGCAAAAGGGCACTCTGGGGCCGAACATCAATCCAAACTGAACCTCACTTACACCAAACATGATACCAAGCCACATTATTCTCATCATAAAATCTGCTTTGTCTAACCCTAACGCCCCTGTTGAGGTCTTACAGTCTTTAAACTAAGTTTACTGTTCATTCTCTGTATGTGAATTACTTGGTGGCTAAATAAGATACGCTTTATTCAGAGGAGAACTTTGATTGAGGATCAGCAGCAATGTAAGAGGAAATGTAGTCAAGAATAAAATAAGAGTCAAAACACAATCCAAAAATAAATTCCATAGAAACAGAAATATTATGTACAATTTTTAACTAAGAAATCTAAACGTAACAACCAATGTATTCAATGACTGGTTATCAAATATTATTCATAAACATTAAGCTAAGTTTGGTTTAGTGAAGTAAAGCCAGTTTTAATGAAACACGAGGGGGAACTCAGAGTTCTGTGACAAACTCATTTGGTTTTGATTCAGTGGTGAGCAGCTTTGGTAGTGCACTGTTTTCAACACAAGGGGGGGCCAGATAGTTGTGAGTGGACATTTACCAACAGTCATGTGTTAGAACAAACAGAAAAAAAACGTCTGTAACTTTAACTGTTAATGCAGATCTAGAGGAAATGATCATTCCACAGGTTTCCCAGCAGCTAACTGATGTTTCATCTGTGAGGTGAAGCTACAGTGAAATGATTTCAACAGTGTGTGGAATTCTTCTCTGGATCAGTGCAGATGTTTGTCGTCAGTGTTTGCCAATGACCATTGATTTCCTGCCAGAAACTAGGGCAGGCGATATGGTTATAAAGTATATAATAAATACAATAAAATATATGAATAAAAAATATAAAGATTATATCAGTCAATGTCAATAATCACTAAAAATGTCACAATGTTGTGATTATTCTGTTTTGAAAGATGTTTTTTATTAGGTTATGGTTTTTGAAAAGAGAATGACACTCGATATATCTGAGGTCGATCAATTTGGTGTTAGACCTCCTCACTGAGCTCACACCACACATAAGCATTTTATCACTATATCCTGCAGCTTCAGTTATATTGCTGTTGAGGGAAATCATATTGCCATGTTTGTATTTCCAAGAACAACTAGAAAATACAAAACTATAAACATTATTATTATCTAGGAAACGGAAAAAATAAGTTTGCCAAACATTCCATAACCTAATACACACTTCTGTAACATGAACCATGAGTCGTTGACTAGATGATCCCTCTTGTATTTGTGACGTTCAGCAGAACAGAGTACGTGTAATATTATGATCTTATTTTTGTAAATGTAAGACTTCATTCTTATAATATTATGACCTAAATTGGAAATCTTTTTTTTACCTTTAGATGATTTTATAATTTTAAGATTTAATAGGATTTGTTGGGATTAATAAACACATACTGATGCACTGACAATGATAATAATAACAATCAAACCTGAGACTGAACATATTTGGATTGAAAAATTGAAGACTGAAGTAATTCTTTCCAATTTTATAAACAATCAGTTTATCAAGATATTGACCAACAGTCAGTCAGTCAATACTAAACAAGATGAGCCGACACTGAATTCAAGTATTCTTGTACTAAAATCTGTTGTTAAAATTCTTATTCACCACTGACAGTAAACTGCTGCTTCCTCTGAACACTTTTAGACATAGGGAGAGAACTCTGTTGTATTTAAGAATATAATGGAGGCTCGTTTAATTAATTGTGACTTTATTCTTATCTCAGATTACATCTGAGAAAGTGACACGAGAGTGCAAAGCTCCTTCGTGGGCAGGGACGAAGAATTTAATTCTTTACAAATAAGCAGGAAAAAAGGGTCAACCTAAAAAAAACACGTGCTATGGATTACTTCCTGTTTCTGTGATGAGTGCTTTTGTTTCGATGTGGTTGGCCTGATACTCCTTGCAACAGTTGGCTGTAGTAGCTTATCTCCCGGTGCACAGAGAGTATTTAATCTCGATGTTACACAAGGTGAAGGCGAAGCCTTGAGTCACAAAGGACCGCTGTAAACAAGTGTTGTTTGTTTTTGGAAGGGGGAAAGATTTCAGCGAAACCAGACTTTTGTTGTTTGGAGATTTCAGCGGAATCTGTTGCTCTGTCCTGAGCTGACACTGCTGACGGAAATCAAGCGTGGAATTCACAGTTGGCTTGAAGTCCCAGTGTAGTAAACTCACTTTTAATCCATCAAAAAAAAAAACGTTAGTAAGGTAGAAAGAGGACAAGACTGTGGAGGTATGCGAAGACTTGACACTAGTCCAACGAGTTTTTCTGAATACTCAACATCACCTCAACATCACCTCACCTGCGAAATCATCGGTGGTTAATACAACGCTTTACCTAATTGATGTCGTGAAGCAGCGTGGGATCATGGGAGTTGTTGTCTTCACCACCATTGTTGATGAAAAGCTACCTGGCACGAATGTTCATGCATGAGCTCATGTATTCAAGTTTTTTTCACGTTTCACAGAAAAAACTGTAACAATAATGACAATAATCTTGATCAATAATGACTACTGGCTAACAGGCTAAAGGCTAACAGGCTCACAGGCTCACAGGCTAAAGGCTAACAGGCTCACAGGCCAGCAGATGTGAAGTAATTCTGACGAAACTGACGAAACATCCCCTTTCCTTAAATAAACGGATTTGAACATTGTTGGAAACATTGTGGATAATGTGAATTCACAAGTCGACAAAATATACAAAATAGCTCTCGTTGTTTTTAGACATTTTAATTAAGAATTTATTAACGTTATATCTTTAAGTCCCATTCAGGTTGCAAAAGAGAACCGAAATAAGCAACAAAAAAAAAAAAAGTTCAACAAATCCAGATTATTATGCAATTGGAAAAAGTCTAACAAAAAAACTTAGTCCACATGCGATATGTGTGTTTATACAGCAAGAACAGTGTGTATGTTAAAACCATCACGCAAGACTAATGCAAAAAGATTATAACCAGATGACACACAAGTCGAGAGCCTTAATGTAGGGATTTAAAGTGCTGTTAGATGCATATAAAATGTATGAACGCCAACATAATACCATGAAATGAAATAAAAGCTAGTGTGACAATGACTGTTGTTAGGAATCACGTCAGAATCAGAAGAGCAGCTGTCAATCTGCTCTGAGTAGAATGCTGTAATGTGCCGTGACCTCCGTAATATTGAAAGATTATCGAAGCCATTTCTGCCTTTCTCGCTTTATGCTAAATACCCGTGAGCCGGAGTGAACCATGATGCAACGATGTTCGCTCATCAGGATGTGACTGGTGGAGCTGTTGATGTTCTTGGAGATCTGCCAGCATGAGTGTTCAGGCCCAGGTGTTCACTTTCCCAGCGAGGAGAGGTCTATAATTTCAGAGCACTAAAACAGGCAAAAACGGAAGACGCCACTTTTATGACACCTAAACCGTGCTGTAAAGTAGAGTGATTTAAAGTAGGAGAAGGTGTAGTAAATTTGTACTTATTGATAGGCTGGGAGGACACACACAGTATCATGGAGGGACACAAATAAAGACGCTGGTATATAACCTAACATCTACACTAGATTCAACGTTACACAAACTGACCATACCGACATTAATTCTTTCGGATCCAGGTCAGAGATCAGCCCGCTCGCTCAAATCGCACAGCATCATCTGGGCTTGCGTGCCGCAGTGTGTAGTTGCCAAGCTGTCCTCACCTGCCCTACCTGACTCACAGGTGGCTGAGAGCCAAGACCGGCAGACTACTGGAGGGGAAGGCTGTCACCATCTGGAGCATCGCAGGCTGCCGGTATCAGCCAGGGCCGACTCACAGACAAAATGTTATGTCCCCGGCCTAGTATCTGGAGAGCGATCTTTCCTGGAGGAGGTTAAAGATTGTGTCTGCTGCAAAAATGTCCTACCTTCCCAACAAAGAGTAAAAAGATTTGAATTAGTGGTTCACGAGAGAGAGAGGGATACAACAACCAGTCTCCAGCTTTACATCTATTATGTGGTCTATCTATCAATCAATATGTCTGTGCTCTCTCTATCTATCTATCTCTCTATAGTTATACATCTCAGCACTGCACCATAGACACTCAGCCTGGAGGAGCATCTATATGTGGAGGTACAGTATAACTTTAATTCAGTTTCATTTACTGTTGGATTTACTGTGAGGTTTACTTTAATGTTTAGATTTGCAGCTAATGACTCTTTTCATAATCAGCACCTGCAAATGTTGATTTCTGTCCTGCAGACCAGTCCCAAAGCCTTAATCTAAATATCGATAACTGATGTTCAGAGAAAAGGGATTGAAAATAATATAAATTTAAATTTAAAGGAAAGAAAGCGGGAATGAGGAGTTGTGGCAATGATTTTTTACCTCAGGCCACATGGTAAATGGTAAACAGAACATTTATAAAGTACTTCTCTGGTCTTAACAGTGCTTTACAATACAGCATACATTCACCTAACAATACAAATATCCACACAGAACTACCACATTCATCTCAATCATTCACACACTGGCATCACACCGGCCTTCTGATTACCTTCAAACCTCTGTAAAGTTTAGTAGCAAGTAACCATCTCTGGATTCCACTGACTTATCTGGGCTGTGTTCTGACATATTTGATTAGACCACATGTCTGTCTGGAAGAATTTTTGAGATCGTGACTTAATTCTAAAGTAATTTCAACCTGATCAGACGAGCGAGCACACACACACACACACATCCCCTGTCATTCAGTCTTGTCAAATTTCTTTTCCTGACAGCAATTGTCAGGCAGAGTTTTGGAATCCTTCCTCTGAGGTGCAAAGTACAATTAGATTAACTCTCAAATGGGACAGTAATGGGTCAATAACTGACACCGATTTGCTTGTACCTGATGTGAAACTTGGCAATCAGTAGTGTATATCTCCACCAAGGCCCAACAGACTTTAACTCCAATCAAACTGCACCAAATTTGATATCTGTCCCTAAATCCCTAAATAAGCCTGATTTCAAGAATTAAAACACTCTATCTCACAGTGTTACAAAAAGCAATAAAAAACTGATCTTGGATCTGCACCAAAATTGCATGGGTTCTTCCCTGACGCATACCACATCTTTTCACCAAGTTTCATGTTAATCCATCGAGCAGTTTTTATACAATCCTCCTTCAAACAAATAGACAAATAAACCAACAAAAAAATGGACAGGGGTGAAAACATAACCTCCTTGGCGGAGGTGAAAATAAAAAATTAAGATTGTGAAAAAACTCTTTCCTATTCGAATGTTAGGGGTAGAGAACATACACCATCGCTCTCATCATTCGCCGACCCACGGCAGAAACCACTGAAGACTTCTTTCTCTCCCGGTGACTTTTCAAACAACTAATCCAGTGAAGGCAGCCGGGCTGAGGCTTCTGAAATCCTGCCCTGATCCTACAGGGGGGGGTGTTACACTGCGGCGACTGCAGCACAACCCTGGGCCGGAGGGAGGATGAGAGCTGAGGGAAGAGGGCAGCTGAGGTGAGAGGCTGGGTGGCAGCCGCAGAGTAAAGCCTCACCACAGCCCCAGCAGGGTAATCTAATCAGCTGTTTCTGGGCCCTGCATCTCTCTCTCTCACTTTCTGGGAATGGAGAGGAAGCTCATTCCTCATTTTCAAGTGATGTGCCTCATCTCATTATCTTCAATCAGATATGAAACGTTTGAAAACAACTGATGAACACAGGTGGGTTTTTGTTTTCCTGCACGTTGATGTGGTTTTGTTGCATTTAGTTTGTGGTTGATTTCAATCTTTGTTTGCCTTGTGGGTATTCTGGCTCCCTCAGATGTTTTTATTACCCAGCTGTTTTCTAATAAAACATCTCCTCTTGGTTATGAACCATTTTAGTGCAAAGTAAATAACTTTCGTGTTCATGTGCATTTTATTTTAAAGTTCTTCTTCACTTCTTTCTGGTGAGATTTACTCACACACACCTTACTTGATTTTCAGGCAATATCTTTGGCTCTAGTCTTTCACTTACGATGCACAGCAGGGGATATTGTGTAAAAAATGGAAACACACACACGAGATTAGATCCACCGTACTTTCAGAAATGTCAGTTACACAACTGGCCAACACTTACGGTTGACATGATATTATCCTCTCATCAAAAGAGGAGAATAAACCAAAGGAAAAACGTTGCACAGCCACCGGAAATCCACTATAGATGAACAATAATGCAGCCAGAGAAGCAGGCTTAAGAGTGGATAAAAGAGGGCTTTTTGGTAAGCAGCTTTGACTTGCCAACAATGAGGCAATTAAATAGAAAAATCTCAAATATTTACCACAAATGTCTAGTTTTAACTCAGTTAATTTCAGAAGCATCTGTACTGACTAAGCCGCACGGCAACGAAAAGTCAGCTTATGTCCTCTGGTCATGCAACTTTCAAAACGAGTCACTTGATCCCTTCATCACACTGGAGAGGAGTATTCGTGTTTGGCACAAAACAACACACAATCTGTTAAATTATCTACACACGGAGGATTTTATTTGACACGTGAAGGGTGAAATATTTCAAGAAATGATCAGCTTCCTGTTTCAACTCATGCTGAGGCAGAATGGACACTGGTAAATGTGTCTGAAGAAAACAAGATTCCTCAAGTGTTCAAAAAACTTGGAGTTACCTGAAATCAGATACAATAACTAAAAGGAAAGGTGAGTCGATAAAATGACAAGAAACAAGTGGACAGTGCCAGAGAAAGTTCAAGGACAACGCCAGAGACCATCTTTGAACAGAGACGGACATTTATATTCTACAGAGAAGAAACACTAAGTGACTTAATATAGTCATGGTGCAGAATGGCACCATTTAGAATAATGTATTCTGAACTGGATTATAATCACTGATAGCTAAATGTGTACATTACTTTAATTTTATCGCTGTTAAAGGTGAAGCTGATATTGACTTTTTTCCTGCTGCGGCTTCTCTTTGCCCCTGGCGATCAGTGAAGTCAGTAACACTGTGTAAAATAAATCATTTCCTTTAAAATGCCCAGTTGTTTCCCTTGTTGTCCATACCCCTGTTTTCTTCCACTGTAGTTACATATCAAGTATCAGTAGGAGTATTCTGGAGGTTATACTTTGTATCATTGGTGTGAATAGTAACTTAAGTTATCTGAAAGAATAAAAAGTACAGCAGTTCCTTCTGATCAAGTGGTGTAGACACATAAAGTGTCATAAAATAGAATGACTCAAGTCAAATTGGCATTGGCTCCCCGAAAGTACATAGTGGTTGGGCTTTGGATAAAATGTTCAATTATTAACATTATTTAGATAGATTACTTCATTCATCCCCAAAGGGAAATTAGGTCATCATAGCAGTTCGGTATTTGGATACAATAAAAATAGAATAGAATAAGAAACTGTAGGTAGAAAAAAATAAACACACGGAATAGGACAAGGGCACTTAAAAACACATACGATAAATAGGTAGATAAGGTGCAGTGGTGAGATGATGGTAATTGTACTGATGATATGATGGTAATGTTATTGTTACTAAACAGTATATAATAATAGTACAGTATATATACAATATAATATAATACATAATAATAATAACAATAATATATATACAACACCAGTTTAACAACAGTATATATTTATGAGGCTTTAGTCAGAAATCCTCTGAATGTGTGAAGCCACCACAGACTACAGCCTCCGGACTGACCACCTCTCTGGAACCCACCAGGACAGCATGTGCACATGGAGGTCGTGTTTATATACAGTCTGTGGTTAAAACGTGTCCGCTGTTCCTAATAAACTGACACCTGAGTGCAGATCCAAAATGGCGGGTAATTCAAACCGCCGCTCGCTCTTTGGCGTTGCTAGGTTACCACCGCACTCGCTCGTCAAGCTCACCTGCGGAACCACGTGGCTCCAGGGTGGATTTGTGGGTAAATCGTCCATCGCGTGGTTTTGCTGTGGATGTGTTCGGCGGTGGCTCCTCACGTCAGCTCTCCACCCACCACCACTTCCAGCCTGACCGGCTGTGGACAGCGTGAGACCCCGGAAACACTCCCCACGCTCCCCCGCCGACCTGGTGCTACTGCTGCTAACAAGCTAAGTGTTAGCCACCACTGCTCACATGCTGTGAGTTCATGTTTCTGCTCATAATGTCCCAGACACGCACATTAAGCTGCTGGTTTGTGTGTTTGCTTTACATGTTGACAGCTTTCCTGTTGCGGCTGAGATTATTCTCCAGTTGGGTTGTTGACATCATGTTTATCTTGACGCTTCAGTGTTTTGACTCGAGTGGCCTGAAATGTTCTTGGCTTGGGCACGTTGCTGTGTTCCTGTTGATTTCCTGTTTGCTCCAGGAGAGAGGGTAATATTCCAACATGTTCTTCCTGTCGTGCTGGACTCATGTGTCTCCTCTAAGGTGGCACAGAGAGCTCAACGCATGCAAATAGAAAAAACACGTGCAGACTCAGAAAACATTTTTCCTCAATTTGACAACACGTGTGCTACAAAAAGGCACAGCGCATGCAGATTGCGAAAACGATGCTGGAAATGTTTCAAGGGGACCCAAAAAAGTGATGAACCTGGCTGTAGTTCAATGCTCTGTGAAGTTATTAAAGTCTGCTACTCGTCAGTGTTGTTGGAACTTCACAGAGCATTGAACTACAGCCAGGTTCATCACTTTTTTGGGTCCCCTTGAAACATTTCCTCTGCTATTGTGACTTTTTTCAGCACGTGTCGTCAAATTGATGAAGTTGTTTTTCTGAATTTTCAGTGTGTTGAGCTCTAGAAATGGATTGTTTTGTCATTTTTCAGCATCATGTTGTGAAAGACATCGGGGCCCAAATGTCTTCGAACACGTCATGATTAATTCTGACTAACGTGCTGTTACTAGGCTGATGCTATCCTGTTTGTTCGTGATTCTCTGAATGCAGCTTGAGGATTGATTTGTTGGTTTTGGATGACGTTATAAAAATCTAATTTTCTGTTTTCTCTGCGCTCTCTCAGCGTACAATGCGACTATGATGTTAGGACATGTCTTACACCAAAAGATCCTTAAATCTCTTTAAATGCATATCTTATTTGCATCAACAATCTTCAGACATGTCAAGTCTGCAGACAATCTTTGAATATGTTTTAGTGTCCGAAAGACAAATTCCTGTTTAATGTGAAATGGCTCATTCATTTCAATATTTAGTCGTTTAAGTTCATCTTTATTCCCAGTCTCTCAAACCACAGTTGGTTCGTTTTTGGTATTTTGATTTGATCTTCTCTTCACAATGAAAATGTAATGGTGATGCCAATTGATCATGGTTATTTTATAGTCAGCCTATTCTCATTAAAATCCTAATTATTTTTCAACATGCTTTCACTATAAATCTGAGAAAATGAATGATTTGTATCTGAAAATGAATGTATAATGTATAGGGTTCTTCCTAAAATGTTTTGTCTGATCAAGCTGCTGAACTTTTTTAATTTTGTGTTCAAGGAAGTTTTATGAACTGGGTTTGTTCAGTTTACAGAACCTTCATTAACTCATTAAATCAACTCTGTGACGACCCCTCCAAAATATAAAAATATAAAAGACTTAGCAAAACCAAATCCTCAATGAACACTTGTTTTACATTCTGCTTCATGGGTTCATGTGCTGTAGCAGAAACCAGGCAATCCAGCTTTCAATTCGAGGCGGAACAAATAAGAAGCATATTTGTAAAAGTCTTCGTATTGTGTTTACAAGAATCTTGAGTGTAATTTTGTTTTAACACACACACCACGAAAACTCAACAAAAATAGTGTGGGTGGCAGCTTGAGGCATTATGGAGGGCAACTCCGAGCACATGAGACAGAGCAGTCAAGAGTAATCAAGCAAATCAAGTTCAGGCTAGATGGCTCACCCAATGTCAGGAGGAGACCTCAGCATCTACAGTTTGCTGTACATCTTATTAGTGAGACTTATAGAATGGACCTTTTAATTTTGAGAGTTTTCGATTAGATGCTGGAATCAGTCATTTCAGTTCTTGCACTCAGCTGCTTCCCAAATTAGGTCTGGACTGAACCTACGTCAGTGTTTTCTTTATGGATCCATCTTGACGCTGCTGGAATTAGGGAAAAGGAACTAAACTCTGCCCTCTTGTACTCTTCACATCCTTGGAATTTTGGAAGCTTTGAGTTCACGAGCTGTAACATGTTCACTGACTTTTCTAGGAAAGGCAGAGTCCTTTAAAAGTAATTCTTCATTGGATGACAAGTTAACACATTGTAATTTGTGGTCATGTAGATTTTTTTGGCAATTGTAAAATACACTGGCCTCATTTCCCCCCTCAGCCTTATATGCCCTTTATTCTGTTAACCACTTGCTTACTTACTAAACTGACAGTAATGTTAAGCTACTGTGCTTTAGCTGGTAGTAATGAGGACAATGTGTAATCTGTTGTCATTTGTGTTAGGGTTGTAAACAGTGTGTTCTGTTTGCCTGGTGACCACCAGTTTTCAAGTTGGGAACCATTTTGTTATGTTCTGTTCATCATCATGTCAGGGCGTACTGCTCAAAATACAACACCCATGAGTCTCGTCCACTGTTATTGGGGCAAAAAGCAGGTCAGTGGTGTCAATCAAAGTGAATTCAAAAGTGTTCGCTGTTGCAGTGGAAAACAAAATGATGAGTTCATCCATAATTCACCCAGGATCTAAAATTGAATTCAACTTAAGCTCTGTGCTTATACAGTTGTTTGTCTTTTGGTCTAACAATAATTATGTTTTGTGAAAATATGCATTTTCACCTCACCTTGGACCATTATCA
Organism: Paralichthys olivaceus; assembly: GCF_024713975.1. Lineage (NCBI taxonomy): Eukaryota > Metazoa > Chordata > Actinopteri > Pleuronectiformes > Paralichthyidae > Paralichthys > Paralichthys olivaceus. Next base: position 12,804,194 of record NC_091104.1, on the reverse strand, counting down.
ATATGAAATGTATATACGCACAATACAGGCTTGATACAGTACACTGAAAAGCAAAACAAACATGCTCACTGATGAGGGGATTGCTTCAAACAACCCATAACAACAGAAATGCTGTAATTAGAATGGAACTCTCTGTCTATAATAACTATAATAATATCGTCTTCCAGTTGTTCTTGGGGCAAATATGTTGTCCTCTCTCCAGAGTGGTAGAAAACTCTTGATGTAGTTTTTCCCCCTGTTCATTCAGCTTAGGTTCCATGCAGAAATGTGTTGTTACTGTGCCTCAGATTTATAATGGTCAGTAAATCCCTGCCTTAATGGAAGCCAAACCTCTTTGCACCTTCTGTAGTCTTTAACACTTTGCTTAAATTATTCTTGATTTACAACCTGAAAGAGTAAACTAAAAAAGGAAATGTATTTGTGATTTTTTTAGGTTATTTCGAATTATGTTTCTGCTTTAACATACTAGATACTGTGTGTAACCATGCAGATGAATCATTAGAGTAAGTGTGGGGTGCTGTGATGGTGGACTTTAACATATGTGTCATCATATGCACACATTCCTTTTTATTATGAAAGCAAATGGAACTTTTACTTCAGAGTTTAAATTGCTCTTACTGACGACACACCTACATCTTGATCACAGTAAGCAACATCATTTAAATTAATACTCTTTATATGTGTAAATAAGATAATTTAATGGCAGCTTTTCTATCCCTTCAATATTTTGTATGCATTGCATAGACTGCTTCTTGTTGAGAGCCCCTAACAACCATTCAGGCGATTGATTGATGTGATTGAGGCACCGCCAGGAGAACTAATAGAAAATGGCACTTTATATAACTTGAGATATTTTTGTCAGTTCAATTATTTGAATCATTAAAATATAACTGGAAAAGGCAGAAAAGATAAGGAGCTTGTTGCAAATTGTTTGCAGACCACATTCAATTCAGCCATGTCCACAGTGTTTAATCCCTTATGATGCCGATGAAGGTTTCTGCATGTATTTGATCAACTGTACCACAAAAGCTCAATAGTTGAATTGATACTGGTGAGATTAGAAACCTATTTGTTAGCAGTCGCTGCAGCTGAAAGTAGCAGTGATTGATAAAATGTCCAACATGCTGTCTAATGATTGTCTGGTATGCTAACCTGCCCCATGCAAGCCGCTTTTTTTTCCTCCTGATGTTTCCTCTTTTATAGCCTCCATATCTCCTGCTGATCCCTCCATATGGTTCATATATGGTTTAAATGAGTACCTGCACATGTTCTGTTACTCGGCCCATCAAATATTTCACACATCTCCTCCATCAATTTCCAGCACGCAATGAAACAGAAGCTTAAAGGAGAGAAAGTTACTGACACCCACCGATCAACAATGTTTAAATGCGTAATCACACAGAGGCCTGTACATTTCACAAGACATCTATGTGACACATCTGAAGGTGTGTAATGTTAATGCACACTGATCTATGAATATTGTTTGAATATGGAAGCTTCATTGCATAAGCTTTACTTTTCATGTTAATGACAAGGCATGATGTTCTTACTGACTCTTCAATTAGAACCATGTTGATAGAATCATACACATGCACTTCCTACATGGTTTGACATGCTGGGTGTGAAAGTTTCCCTTTCTCCTGGAATATGAGAATGTTGCAATTTGTGCCTTTTTATTAGGTGTAATCGAGTACCACTTTCCTTTATGAGCCAAATATCCTGGAGATTTGAGTCAGATTTGAGGCAGCTAATGATGAGAAGGACGGATATATCCTCCTTCACCAACCATCTTTAGTGCTGTGTGTAGTTATTAAATGTTTTATTAGAATTCAAAAGTTAACATGCATACACACATTCTTTGCTGTAATTGCTGCCACTTTGGCAATAAACTCTCATGTCCATTATAACAGAGAATGCACAGTCTATCTCCAGTGTGTTCCAACGCAAACAGGAACATGCAGATAGCTATTATGAGTACTTATGTATGACTGCAGGTAATAGACAAACAAACATCATGGGTGGTACTGGGAGAATTCATGACTTCGCTCTACAGCATGTAGTTATTGCTGTTTCGTATATTGATGTCAGAGTAATGAGAACGAATGGCAGTAATATCCCTATAAAAAATCCAGCACGTTCTTGGACAGCTGTTGAACACGATGCTTTAATCAAGTACTCGCACACTCACAGATGAGGATGTTTAATGTTCACACCATCATCTGGTGCACTTATTGAAACCTTACTTATAAATGTGCAAGTTGAATATAGTTGTAAAAAGCATCAAGCATAAGATCTTAACTGTCTGATCTGGTGTAGGAGTTTGTTTAGTTGTATTGTTTGTGTGTGTGTGTGTGTGTGTGTATATATATATATATATATATACACACACAGTACAGGTTGGTCAGTACGCTACTTTCATCCAGATTTAAATATTATACGAATTTTATGTGGAACAGTTCCGTCAAGGTTGAATCTAGTAGAACCCGACTGATTTATTGGTTTGAAAATAATTATCGGCCTTTCATGGACAAAATGCATTTATTTGTGCTGATTTGCGGCAGTATAAAAACTTTTGTTTTACAGAATAAGCAATTTTGCTTTCAATGTAAGAATATGTTTATCTCAATTCAGTTTGGTTTTATTTGTGTTTTCTTGTTGTATTTAGAGGATGCAATAATATTATTTTTTTTATTATTACACATAATATCTGTTATATCTGTCTCCGCTTGTGTCCTCTAGCTCCCTGCCACTGTATGCCAAAATGTAAGATGTGCAGGTCATTTGAAAACTCTAAATTAACTTTTTATTCTCATCTTCTCAGCAATCAGTTTAAATGTCAGCATACATCGAAATCTCTGCCTCTGTTATTCTGAAATATATCCTGTTGCTATCCAGAACTTCTTTTTTAATAGGTCAAGAGTTACAAAAAGGTCATAATAATAGTCTTGGTATGAAACTCAATTGCACACAGTCTTCGTTGTCTTTGGTAACATTAGTATGTTTCTGGTGGCACAGGGTTATTAACTCAGATATGTAGGCAGCTGTGGCTAAGGGGATAGAGCGGTCGTCCTCCATCCAGAAGGTTGGCCGCTTTGATCCACAGTCTTCCCCATCTGCATGCCGAAGTGTCCTTGGGCAACATACTGAATCCCTAAACTGGCCCCTCATAGATGTTGAATGCACAATGTAAGTCGCTTTGGATAAAAGCATCCGTTAAATGACATGTAATAATGTAATTTTCCACCCAGAGATGATCAAGTGTCATGTCACCTTATTTTTGTAGCTCTATAGTGAAAATGTCTTCTGTAGATCATAAAGGCATAATAAAAAATATTAAGATGAGATCATCATTCTAAACAGGCGTGACCTGTCTTACATTTCTCTACAGCAGCGCATGTCTGACCATAATCACAAGTCCACCACACAGATGACCACAGCGCACAGTTCACTGTATAATGACTAAAACTGTATGGATTTAGTTTTTGACTGGATCAGTCAAAAATCATTTAAAAAGTGTTCATCCCAGACATGCAAAACTATCTGTAAATGCTGGAAGATGTGTGGTGCTTCAGAATTCAAATTAAGTGCACAGCAGCGAAGCTGCCTCTCTATGCAATGGAGCCATCACCAGAACAGCAGGGGTATTGAACAGACATTCACTCTAATTATAAATCAACCTCTTGCTGCTCAGCCTGCTCAGATCTCTCTCTCTCTCTTTCTCTCTCTCGCTCACATCTACCCGCAGCCAAATAGGCTTTGGTTCATCCAAGGTAAATCTGCACTGGATAAACAATCACCATCATAGAGGATACAATTCAGACCCATATTCTGAAAAGTTTTTCGGACTGAACAATTATTGTGATATGTTATCAAATATTTAATTAACCTTTAAGATAAAATACAGCCGACTATGTTCATCAAAACAACTTCATGTCAGTCCATGTATAACTAAAAATATTGACTAAACATTCTGGAGTTGGTCTATCATAAAACACCAGACAGCCAAATATACACAGTGAGACAGTTTGCCATCCCTACATACTTAAATGAAATAGTTACTACTTACTTTTAAGAGCATGTCGGACTCCAGCTTTCATGTCTTTCAAGTTGTACTCATTTAACCTTAGCAGTGAGTACTTTAAAGTGCGGTTGTCTCACTCATTCAAGTTAATATACTATACTAGCCTAAAGTTCAGGGTACTGGAATTTGATATTTAATTTTAGAAGTTTCCTGAACCCTTTTGTTGCTTAACTAACATTTTTGACCAGTTGGTGTTGCTGGATAAATCTTGAGGGCTTGATTCCTTAGAGATTTAATATGTCTGCACCAAATTTCACAGCTATCCATCTAATAATAAAAATATTTCAGTCTGGACCAGATTGTTGGACCAAACAAGACAGTGGCTGGCATTTGTTAGACTGCTGCTAGCTTTCTAAAAATGTGCACAACACATTGTGTGTCATAGAATAATCCCTGCTGGTATGAATATGAATCTATTGATTAAATGTATTATATTATGTATTTGCAGAGCTTTACTACTGACTCATCTCCCACAGTCGTGACTGTATTAACAGGGCACTATGTCACGTCCCCAAGTGATTCTACTAATGCACTGTGACACCTTGTCCTCGGACCTGAGGGCACAGATCCGTGACCAGATCACTATCCTCACTACCTCAGTGATCATGCCCATGTGGCTGATGCCAAAAGTCTGATGAGATTTGCATCTCTAGTGAATCTGCCCACAATTACAACAAACATCCGGTGTGAAATGTGGCACCCCGTTCTAATTCTGAATAACAAATTGCTGTTCATAAAAACATAAGCTAACTAATGTCTATGTTCTAGTGTACCTGAATGTCACCTATTGTGAGAATGAAATGAGTTGTGTGTTTGCTGAAATCTTAAATGGCTATCTGTTTGGGTATTTGCCATAACTTGGCTGCAGTCAAACTGAGATGACAAGCTCTCCACTAAAACAGCTATTGATGACAGACAGTTAGATTCTAGATAGAAAAATAGACGTAGTTATAGTTTTTAAGCCCCATTACTTGGTTTGTACACATCACCATTTTTTGTTGTCCCAGACAAAGAAAACCAACATGAAATGTGGCAATATCTTTGGTCATGGCTTCAAAATGGTAGCTCTACGTTACTCTCTGTGAGAGGTTTGAAGAAGCCATTGTCAAGTTAGCCTGAATAGAAATTCTGACGGTGTTAAAAATGTGTAGGCCACTAACCAACCAATTGGAATTTAGTATGAAAAGATGCACTGAATGAAGGACGCCTTGTTTGCTTAGCCACGGCCAGGTCTAGCTCCTTCTACCATTAATGCAAGATTCCATTCTTGATTAGCTTCATTGTTTACCACTGCAGCTGCGCAAAATCGATGACATCTGCTGATGATGTTTTCTTCTTGCGTATTGTCTTTTCCTACAATTCATCAGTGAACGGACATCGAATTTAATGTCTTCACAAGTTTATTAGATCCTGTATGGCTTGTAGTAAACTTACGAACTGACAGTGTGTCAGGCACCTTAAATCCAGATAACCCTTGGATCCAAGCTCCTATAAACAAGCTTGGCTGCACGACAAAGCCAAAACCAAAACACTCAGGATGACATGGTGTGGTTTCCCATCAGGTTATGACAACAGCGGTTACCAATTACACTGGAAATTTTACAAGAAAAGAAGAAAAGAGGTGTCTGGTCAATATCTGTAGAGCACTCACTTTTATCTGTCACGTTTGATTTTGCTGCAGGCTCCTTTATTCTTGCGGTGCACTTCAAGGTTCCTTTGCAGATTAGAAGTGTTACCTCTGAATGCTGCCACCTTTATCACAAAAAACCTACAGATTGGCTCAGTAATATTATTATGTTCCAAGTTTGGCATTTGGGTTGAATCTGAAATATTCCCAAATATTGTCGACCACAGCACTAATACCAAAACCACCACACTCAATGGCAGATGTGTGTACTATGTCTTGTAATGGCTACAGGAACTATTAAAGGAAATGTGTGATTCCATTGTGTACGTTTGCTTTAAAACCTCCCCTTCATCAAATCACACCCTGAGGTGAAATGAGTCCAGAGGGGTGTTGGGGGCCTTGCATTGTCATAACTGAGCTTAGGAGGGATTTAAACACTACTACTTAGCGGCTCTTAACCCCACTGACCTCTTTGGGACTAATACAGATCCTGTTGTGCTAGAGAATTACATTAAGCTGTAAGCCCTTTGAACCCAGGCCCCAGTGAGCACATGGTACGGAGCATTTACGGTAGATTTTTCACCTCTCAGCTCCCTAACTTGGTAGTTGAGCTACCAGTCACTAAATCACACCCTGATGCCATATGTGCTGCTGGGGCTTGGTTGGGATTAATTGGAGACGATGAGCCAGACATTATAATTGTGGTTTTGAGATATTGATTTTGATTAATTTTTTCAGGTCAACATTTATTGCCAGTAATCAATCATTGAAATTCTCACTACAGAGGAAACACATTAAACAAGAGTAAAATAATTTGTGCTCATCATTCGCTGTGTGGTTGCCTCATTGTCTTGTCTAAACAGTCTACTCCAATTGCATGATGTCATTCCACAAACTGTTCTCACGTCATTCAGTTTTGACTGAAACCGAGTGAAGCCGGTGCCTCTGCAGGTGCTGGACAGCTTTTTGTTTGGGATCTGTTTGGATTTTCTTTTCCCTTCTTTGGCTTGTCTCAAAAATGATCTGGAGCTCAGTAAAGACTTGTACGTGTAAGCATGATTTTGTGAAATGAAATCACAACTACTTAAACTTGAATCCTGCAGTGCACAAAGACTGAGAGTGGACTTTTCAGTGTAAAGGTGATCTTGTGTCTTAAAATATTAAAAAATATTTGCATATGACTTTTCAAATGGGGACAAAGAGTAAATGTTAATTTAAGAATTTTGGGTAAGTAACTAAATTAAACTATTTTGGGGGAGAAAAATGTATGCATCCTGGACAGACAAATGACTATTTAATTCAGTCCATATATACAAATGGACTGATAGGGAATCTTAAACCACCACATACTCAATGCATTAATTTACTCACACACTGGTATTATTCATCTGTTAGTGGCTCGGAATAGAAATGTAACCTCACTAAAGATTAATGGGACCATAAAGAATAAGTAAAGTAAATTCCAGAGCTCAAGCTTAATAAAGATCTCTAACCTTGTCTCCTCGGGCAAGTCATTCCACAACTCATATGGGACTAAACGGTCATAAATATACCCAGGAGCTAGGCTACAGTAGTAAATGTGATCAATAAGATTTTGCACTCATTCCTAAAACGTACTGGGAGCCAATTTTTTTTTATTTGGTGAATCTCTGCAGATTATTCAATCTCAACTCTGACTTTACCCATGAGCCTATGGACATTAACAAGTAGGCAGAGACTTAAAATCAAATAGATTGTTACTGACAGAGGTGCATTCTTGATGTTTTCTGCTTGTCCTCCTGCATATAAGTGGAGAAAAAGAAATATGTGGTTGATAGAGATTAAAAAACCATCACTGGAATAGAAAAATACCACAATTCCGCTCCTTTTTTGTCAGTGTTAATCCTGCACCCAAAAAGCGAATGACTGACGAGCATGTTACATGAACAGACGTCCGTTTTCAGTGGCATAACTAATTGCTTTTCTGAAAAGAAATCTCAATTTAATGTTTAATATGTAGCCAATATTCATTTTGGCAAGAAAATAAAAGTGCTTTCATATTTTATTTCAATAAGGTTATATTTTTAAAAGCTTTGAATGGTAAGAGCTGAATCAGTTGTCAGATAGTCGCACACCATGAAAATTAAGAAAGATTAATGTTAATTGAAAAAGCCCAAAGCAAAGGAAGTAAAAAGGTTAGACTGAGCTGTAACATACCTCTTCAGAGGAGACTTGGCTGTGAAACAGACGTTGCATTATACCAGACCCAGTGTTACTTCAGCTGAACTTTTGTGAGTCATTGTGTTGTCAACCATTCTTTGATTCTTCCAGTAAAAGAATCTTGACTGGTCCCAAGCCTCTACTGGAAATGCATCACTTCTTCTACTCTGTAAGCTGAGACATGGCTGATGCAATAGCAAATCACAAAAGCATGCCCATTTTCAAAAAAAAAAAAACCTCGTCTTCTTGCAAATCCAGACAATTTCCTCTAGACAGTTAAAACGATTAGTCATGAGTTCGCCTTGTATGTGAATTTTACTGTAAGTGCTTCACAAAGCCAGATGAAAGAGACCTATGTCACACGAGTGAACTCTGAATCTGAAAGAAAGATGTCCATTCAGCTTTTTTAGTAACAAATGGTTAATGTCTCTGTAAATTTTTTTTATCAAGTAGGTCAGTGTATTCTTGGCTCACACCGGCTGTTGCAAATTGATTAGCATCGTTCTTTGTTTGTTCTTCCTCTCATTTGACAGCTTCTAACTCCTTCTGGATAGCCATAAAAACACATTCACACAAGTGATTTTGCAGCAACGAGCATTCGACACTGTTGTCGTTTTCTAAACTCACCTCACAAATGAAAACCTGAACATTTTTTTGGGCGAAAGGCTAATGTGGAAATCAACCGTGGACCTTCATTCACTCAGGCTCTGCTGGGCTGACATTCAAAAGTTCTTTTTTGGCAAACGAAAGCACACACACACACACACACACACACACACACAGCCCCTCAGGGACTCTTGGAGGGGTCCATACTGTAGGCTATAGAAAGAGGGCCTCACTGCATATTTTATGGAAACCTCAGGGAACAGCTCGCAGTAAATGTAAAGGACATGACAGAGGACATTGGCTGGAACAAAGAAGAAAAACGTTTCCATCTATTTGTATTAAATTTCAACATTTGGGAGGACGAGCCACATCTGACGAGCAAAATATGTGCAAACACAATCATCGGGAGGAGAGCGGGGTCTAACATAAGCAACTTAACAAATATGCCGGGCCTCACACATGCAGAGCACGTAGATACCCTCCACATACATTCTGCTTCTCATTATGCTCCCTTACATGCTTCTCATTATGTCCAGGCCCTCCTTCCCCCAGTCCTATAGCCTTTTAGCCATTTACGTGTCAACAGAATTACCACGGAGAAGCGTCTCTGTCTCCGATGAACGTATACTCCTCTGTAGCCCTTTCTTCTGCGCTGATGTGTATGGATCTATATGTGATCCTTGGAGAGCTCTAAATGTCTCCCTTGTGGTGCTTACCTATTAATTGTGAGCGTTAACTAAATTACAGGAAAGAATTGTTGAAAAGTGCTACAGCTGTTTTTTTTTAATCAAACAAATTTCATTTCATATTGAAAATGGGAGACATTTTGTGCAGTTGAAATTCACCCTCCTCTCCTGTCTGCTGCCTCCTAAAAAACTGTGGCTAATCTCAAGGCAGCGAGTGTACGAGTCTGTCCTCGGCTGAACTTTGGGTGGATGAAATGGCAAATACACAGCTGAGTCCTGCTGCTGCGTAGCCTCCCTCTCTCTCCGTCTCCTTCTCTCCCCCTGTATCTTTCTGGTCAGCATTAGCTTGCTTTGCTCCGTTGCCTCCCACCTGCTCACAGCATGTCAACAAGTAAGATCTGAGATGCGACTGAGTCAACTTGGACTCGTATCAGGTCTAAATATGTGAGAGAAATGTCATTTATAATTCGCAACAGAGGAAGGAGAGAGACCAGGCTGCAGACAGAGATGCACAGGGACAAGGCTAATCAAGAGACACACATGTATGCAGATGCATACACACACAAACACTGACGCACACCCATGTTGTATAAACAGTAGGCAGTCGCAAGTTATCCGGTCATCTCACTCCTAATGAAAGTGCATCGATGACATGGATGTAAAAAGGGGGCTTTATTTCCGTGGCAACCGGTGCAACAGAAGCAGCAGGAAAACCAAAAATACTGCATTGCGTCATAGCGTTAAATCCCAGTGACTTGTTTTTGCATGGCCACAGCCTTCTTCACAATGCTCCAGAACGAAGTGCAAAACCAGGATGCTGATGATACCAGTGATCCCCAAAAGTAATTTTGTCTGCAGCTTTATAAGCCTCCAGAAAAGTCAAAATAATCTGTTCAACACCCTCCAGTGCAAAAGGCCATAGGCACCAGAAGTGTAACGTTACTATATGCAATTAGCCGGCTCACGTGACCACATGTAATTAGCTCAAGATGGATAGTAACCCTGAGATTATGGCTCTGGGTACATTTATACCCCCCAACATATTCTTTAATGACAGCATTAGGGGTACAGCTGGGGTGACAATATAATAAACTAAATTGTAGCTGATTAAAATGTCATTACATCATGGAAACCATGAATTGACATTTAGTGTTTGCTGTTTGGATACACATGCGTATCCTGCTACATACAGTATAGCTCATACTGTCTTTAGTGCCATGTCAGCCAATAGTAAAGATGTAAAGAGTTTAAATAATCAGAAGAACACACAGTTGTGACAAGAATTCCATGGAGACGACCAATTTTGTTAAGTACAACATCAAACACTCATCAGGACTTCACAGTACGTGATGTTATCTGACTGTTGCAGACTGTTGAATCACAATAAGGCAAACACTGTAAACGGTGGAATATACTGTGAGTGAAATATTATGTTGAAGTGCTTTTCTGTTGTTTGTCCTCCATTTGTTTGTGGACACTATGCAAAAGGCAAAAAAAAAATCCCTTGATTTGCATCCAAACCAAAATGTAATGGCTTCTTCACAGATCCAGGCCTCATCCCTCAAGGAAGTTTGATAAAGATTTGTTTTTCAGTTTTTGCCTAATCCTGCAAATACACCAACAAATAGACATGCGTGAAATCATCCTAGATAACAATACTGACAAGTAGATGGCATAAATGCATAATTTCTTATGCATCTGAACTTGTTAAGAATGTTGTGTTTCTGAATTACATGGACTGCAACCTCAGAATTTGCTAAATATTGGAGCCGTAATGAGCCAACTGACATTTGGTTGTGAATCCACTGAAGAGCGACTCGACACTGCCACAATCAAACTGGTTCTCTGGCGACCTCTGCAACCCAGGAGGTGTTCGGACATGTTATTGTATAGCTTCTATTTGCATGTATTTGCTTTCCATGATAGGGAAGGAAGTTGACTCTTGCAGGAGAATACAGAAGTGATGACAAATAATTTGGTGCCACAGCAGTTATCATAGCTGTAGATCCTTGCAGTCTGAGGTGATTAAAAAAATGAGTTACTGTAAGACCTATCTACTTGTTTTGTTACAAATCTGAGAAACACATTGAATGGATTGCATTAAATTACACCTGGCAGACTCGGGGTGAGATCTAGTCAGTAAGAGCCAGACTACCTCTGGAGGTCTGGCAGGCCTGATAAAACTCGGATCACACTTTGAATTTGGCAACAAATGGCACTTTAAGACCAGGTGTAACTGTGGTTTTTATTTTTATTTTCCTTTCCTCTTCTCATCTGTCATTTAATTTACCTTGTCAGGGTTAGTTTGTGGCAAGACCATATGTGGCTTACTCTTTGGTTTGCCTTGTCTTTTGAAAACCTGACTTAGTATAAAATCTGTTTTGGTTTTTATGTTTCTTCTGAAATATACAATACATTGTCAATGTGCTTGGGGCAAAACAGAGGATACAATGTTTTTTTTTTTTTTCTCAGATGTTGAAATGTGATGCATAATCAGTGCACTGACGCACACTGTGGAAATTTACAATATGCATGAGTAAGAAATGTATAATCACACACAAAGAAACGTAATACTCTTCCCACCACTGACCTAACAACTTTCTGACACAATAGACCTGTAAGTACATTCAAATTATTGCCATGTTTAGCTGTGACAGCCAGCCAAGGCCAAACAGTCTCCTTAAATGCAATACAGCTGCACCATATTACTTATTCGTTTAAAGATATCAGTCCTCTAAATAAATATATGTATATATATATATATATATATATATATATATATATATATATATATAAATTATTACTTGGGAAATCTGTGAAAATGTAAAAAAAAAATCAAAAAACCGTTTTTTACTTTATGGATTGATAATAGTTGGGTTGCTGCTTTAGACTTAATTGCCTCAATGAGTTCTGTAAAAACCTGTTTGATCGTCCATTTACTGTGAATTTACTTATCCTCAGTTGTTCAATCATCTGCAGTTCAAACTTCTTAGTTTGCATGTTTCCTTATGGCGCTCTCTTTTTTTTCTTTTTCTCCCAGACAACTCTAACACATTGGCTGGTACGTAGGTAGGTGTTTACTCCTTAAAAAAACCTCTCACCTCCCCCACAAACACATTAACTATGGAATCACAAATTGAAAGTAGACTCGTGTTGACTCCTTATGCAACCAGACTGTCAGGATGTGATAGTTTGAACAAAAAGTTTCAGTGTAGACTGTGTAGGAGGCAGAGGACATCGACAACGTCTTCTGCCAGACTGAAACTCATGTTTAGAGAAGTTTGTTTTCTCTCTCTTTTGTAAGACATACTGTAAAGGGAAGTCTTGTCAGAGAGATGCTACATACTTTGTGCTCCTAAAGCACTGTTGTTCGCTGAGTCAGTGAACCGTCCAGCCTGTCAGTTGGCTTATGTAGAAAAAAGAGTGGGTGTATCTTTACCATTTACAGTCCAAGCCATAGAGTGTACATAAAGATGGACGACATGACAGCTTCCCAACAGTCAACCCAAAACGTCTTGATTGTCCCCTAGTGATTGGCTGCAGTACAGGTCATAAACCCTGCCTCCTCCACGTCAGTGGATGGGACATGGGCCAAAAGTAAACAGTCAAGACACGTTAATTAGATTTTGTTAATCTTTCCCGTACATTTGGTTTAATTAGTAATTTAATGATATAAATATAGAATGAAGAGTTGGTAGAGTGGGTGTATCTGCAGGACCTTGGTACAGCAGAGCACCTCCGATTGCTACTGCCAGGACCCTGGCTCCAAATTACGTCATAGGTGTAACATGACAACATTCGTATACATGATAGTTTGGCTGAAAATATGAAGACAATGCTGACCAGAGATCAGTACTTCAGCTGTATAACCCCATAGGAATCCCCTTTTTAATTATGACCTATGTGTGTACATAATGTCTTCTCTCATAAGATCAAGTAGTGTTGTGTTACTGTGCTGCAAAATCTCAAGCGTCTGACTTTGATGCCCTCTGTTTCCACTGTTATAATACCAGACTACTCCCAGCAGTCACAGTTTAAACCACGTGGTCGTCTTTCACTTAAATGAAATTGAATTAAGTTGTTTTTAGATGTCTAAACTTAATAAAGCCTTAACCCTAAATGGAGAGAGACTGACAATGCTCCACTAAATAATTTTATCATTAATTGGGAAGGTTCTGACAAATTTTATTGATCTAAATATTTGGATGACAAATCAGCAAATGCTTCACAGGTAATTTGTAAACTGCCTGTTTTCTTTAGGTTAGAAAAGTATTTAAATTTAAATCATCTTCTAAAGTGGAGAGAGAAATAGACATACATTTAAAATTTTAAAGCTGTTATTATAGAAAAAATGTACTTTTCCTTTGTGTAAGGTTGGAGTGGCTTGTACTTTGGTTCATAGCATATAGAGTTAACAACTTCACCTTTACTCCTGATCTTTCATCATAATCCATCATGAAGTCTCAATCCTTAATGTGCTTTAATACTTCTTCATTTGTACAATAATTCAATACTATCCACAGCCCTACTTACATAACTTTGTCAAGTGATACTCTCTTCTTAAGAGCCCCTTGCTAATTTTCTGTGGGTGTTGTGAGCACCATTGGCATCCTTCCCTCCTGCCCATACAAGCATCTTTTTGTAGACTCCTTGCTTGTTTTCTTCCCCAGTTATCTCTACTTTAAAAACCTCAGCTAGACTTGGCTCCTCTTAACCTTAGTTTTACAGCTCCAAAACCCTTCTCCAAAACACCTTGCCCTTTGCCTTATTGGTAGAGAACTATAAAAACTAAGTATGTTCTCCTCGAGCCCAGTCTCTTAAACCACCGTGTTCTGTTTTGATATTTTATTTTATCTGTTTTAATTTTGGATGAATCCCACTCTGGTCTCATTCATTTTGGATGAAGAGATCTATTCAAGCTTAACTGATTAACTTGTTGAATTGGGGCTTGAGGGTTTTCTCCTTTTCTTTCTTTTTTTTTTTTTTTTTCCTCCACACTTTGCCTTTCTATGTTTTGTTTGAGTTCTAAGTTTATCTTGGTCTCATCCAGACAATGCATTAGGCTCATCTCTAGACTGTAACTTTATACGTTAAAAATTCTAAATTTCTTTTTTTTGAGAGGTGGGTTGTGATACCTTCCCGGTGGAGGAAGGTGGGGATGACACTGGCTGTTGTTTTTTGGCTTTCTCTTCCCAGGCCTTACAATGTGTCTGTCATCAACTGCTGTTGTCCCTTGTTGTAGCCTCGTTTCCCTTTTCAGGGTATTACCACGTGTTGCTTTGACTGTGTTCAATATTGGCTCTGATAAATTTTTCCTCTATCTCAGCTTCTGAATTGCTTTCCTCCCATACAAAGCTCTCTGCTCTTCATGTTGGATTATCCCTTTTAATGACAAATACAGTCCTCACGATGTAACCAAAGACTAAAACCAAGAATAAACATTCAGAACTATTTAATGTTTAACAAGCGCTCTTAAAGGCAACAAAAGAACCTGTTAGACACTAACATCTCTGATTACTTGAAAAATGAGTGGATTCAAACAAAACGTTGCTTAACATGTATCTATCTATACTAATATATATATCCCATCGTGGGATCCCATTGGATCGTAAACCCCAAAATTGACCTTGCTGTTCCAATAGTTGTGGAGGGAATTGCAAATGTAGCACTTTGTTTATGGGAAAACATTTTGAATGAACATAATCCAGGCAGGCATTATGATTGTCGTTCCGTATTAACTTTAATATTCAGCAGACAATGCGTCTTTATTGCCGCTCTCTGTCACTGTAGCCTTATCTTGTGCTCGGATGTCCCTCCTTCAGTTGGGTGGTCAGTGGATCACAGACACCTGATTATAAAACAGTGTCCTTAGAAAACAAGGACACCAAAGTAACAAGTGCAGTGTCCTCAGAAAAACGTGCCACATGGTCTATCTCTCCTTCAGTTTCTTTTTAAGTTGTTTCTCTGTCAATCATACTCGTTCTAACTTAATCTCTCTCTCTCCTTCCCTCCCTCGTCTGAATCGGGACCTGAAATGACCAGCACACGTTCCCACTGGGGGGCTTGGACTGATTCATGTGGGAGCTGCTGCAGAGCTTCGCATTTCTTGTCTTAATATGTCCAGGCAGATGAAAGGGGGAACAGAGCAAACTGATGGCACAGACCAGTGCTGCATTTTCATTCCTTTGAAATGGGAGTATAGTGTGATGCCAGGATTCACCAGGGGGTCTTACAAAGCCAAGGCAATAATGAAGAGGAGAGTTATGGGGAGGGAGGAGGTGTGTAGTTGCAGATTGGTGAGAGAGAGGGGGAAATAAGGAAAACGAAACGAATGGGGAGGGAGATGGAGAAGAAAATGAAAGAAATCACTCGGAGCCGGAGATGACGGTAAATGAAATAAAGTGCAATAACTGTTGGTAATGTTAAAGTCCTTGTAAGTCCTGGCTTTTTATATATATATATATATATATATATATATATATATATATATATAGTCCTTTAAAAGAAATTTTAAATGTTCTGAAGTAACTCTGAAGGAAACAGCTTCCCTCTCTACTTTCAGGTTAAATATATTAACAAGTCACAGTAAATCTTCCCATGTTGCCTTTCATATTTTGATGTTCTGAAATTTAACTGAGGACACACACACCTACATATCTTATTTCTTCAAATTACCTCAAGCTTGCTTATGATTCCACTACAAGCGAGACACAGATCACACAAATCACAAACTGAGAATAAGCCGACAATTTTAAACTAATAACATAATTAAGGCACACGGAAAATAACATCTCCTTCAGTCATGTGTTCATTCCTCTGACTGAAGTAGAGAACCGAGTCCATCTCAGATATGTCACTGAGGACATCCAGAGAAGTCACATAGTTACACAATGACAAATTTATTAAGATTTCAGCAGTGGTCAGATGTGGCCCCAAACGTTAATAGAAATTGGGGGGCATATTTTTCATAATGACGTTCTCTTTAATAAAAGCCCCCAAAAGTTTATTGCAATTATAGCACATAATAAAAAAAACATCCATCATCTTACATTGGAAATAATATGCCTAGAGCTGAGACTCTCATGAACATCAACTTAAGTCATCACTTATGTGGAATTACTGCTTTTTTTCATGTACTGTAGAAAATCTGATTAACATTACTCAAATTCTACGGAAGACAAGTCAGGGGAAAAAAGAATTGATTTATGGAAATAATTAGAAAGTTTCCTTGAAAGATGAAGATAGAGTATATGTGTTACCACACTGGACTGTGTTTTTATCCTTGAAACAACCTAGCTCATCTATACAGCTCACCAGCTACCATAGCATCTCAAATCGTTAAATTAGCTGCGCAATCACCAGTAAGATAAACTAAAATATAAATGTCTTTACAAGTTGGATTTCCTGAGTTTAGGTTATAGATATTGAAGTGTTTGACTATCACAAAACAAGTCAAATCGGGGGATTGCTGAGCTAAGCAATAATAATATAGGATAATATTATGGAAAATATATATGTATATATTAGTCTATAACAGTTCTTGAAGGTATAGAATTGACAGAGATGAGTGTTGCAAAGCTTTTCAGCACTTGCTAACCCATGTCTTTTTTTTTTTGTTTGTTAATTTGTAATCAGGATCAGTGGGGCTGTTTTTTGACCCGATTTGCCCCTTCTGACAATTGCAGGGGCGTTCCCCGACTGGAAGCCATTTGGAGGCGATTAAGTGTGAGGGGTTTAGAAAATAATCTTATTGCCAATGATTGAGTGGGAGCCTCCCTGATCTCAACTTGGGAATTTCAAACTTATTGCATAGTTGCGATGATTGGCTGCGTTAGAAACCTGCAATTGGCAAAGAGAGTGAACTGACCAGGAAGCATCACCAACAAACTGTAGTACTAAGACAACTGTGACTAAAAACAACAAGACATTTCCAACTCAGCCCCAGCAGCAAAATATATACGCAGATTCCGCCTATAGTTTTTTTTCTTCTATTTTAACAGACAACGTCGGTCCTCCTCCATGTTTGTCTGAAGTCACGTTAAATCGCGCAAGAGTTTTAGGGAGATCCCAAGTCTCTGGGATGGTCACTGAGAAATTGTTTCCACAAAGTGTGTGGTCTTGTGTTCAGGCCAAATCATGTGTGTGTTCTGACAATTATATTATTTAAGACCGGGTTAATATTGTCATTATGTCTGTGGTCTCTCACGTTTTTGAAAATCAGTTAAGAGTGGAAAATCCTCTTGTGTGTGGAAGGCCTTTACAAATTTTGGTTGAGGAATCAGGGCCTGAACTGGGGAGGAACCAATTAAATAATTTTTTTAATTAAGGGGCAGATCCTGAAATACTTTTTTTCCACTTTCTTTCATTATGAGGAAAAAAAGTGTTTTGACAGAACACCTTTTTTTTTTTTAAATATTCCTCCCATTAAAATTAGATAATCATGTGTAGGTTAGTTGGGCCTTTGCGGAGATATATACTCTGAGGGCCATTCTACAAAGTATCCAGTTTGTTGGTGTTCGATTTGTCAAATTAAGCACAATGTGAGAAAAGAATCATTCACTCTGCTTATCTAGACATCACCATGATCTTCAAACCACTCCTTCAAAAACAACTATCCATGCTAATCACGCTTTACGTCGTAGTTTTGTTGTCTTTCAGTTCGTTAACCTACTCTGCTCGCCGGAAGATCTCAGCCTTTAATGTTCTGCTTCACCTTCCTGTCCAGCATCACAAATGCTGCCAGTTGATGTTTGTCCCACTGCTTTAGCAGTGTCCCGCAGAGACAACTCAGGGCAGAAAACACATCCTATTAAACACTGTTGAGTGCACAATGACCTTATGAGGACAGCAGTGCTTTGATTCTCCTCCGAGGGATTTAGTTTTTGGTCAGCACACAAACCACATATTAACCTTTTGTATTCTTTTAAACATGTGCACACAAGAAACCAAACAAAGTACACCCTACACACCAACCCACAGGGAACAAAAATAGTGGTCCTGACAGGTGGCACCAATTCTTTAGGGTTAGAATGAGGGCTAGGAAATTAAATATGTCTGTGTGTCTACCACAGGCACAGTGAAACAAGTTTGTATATTTGAGTGTGTGACTGCGTGCTCGTCACAGGTTTTCTCACTCACCCTGTCTTGCCACCATCTGTCCTGGGGACTGGCATCAATGACTGTACAGACGGGCACTGACTAATAAGCTCAAACAGGCAGCAGTGAAAGAAGCCACATGAGGACATCCTCTGACATGCTCGCCATCATCATTACTCGGCGAGTGCAAATAAGGGCAGCGACAATTGGAGACGCTAAGTTGTGTGAAGACTTGCCAGGAACCACACAAACCACAGACGGTGTCGATGTCTGCGAAACAGACATGAATCGTTGTTTTGCAAAGTCTATGTATAATATTTTAAAATGCACTACCGGTCAAAAGACAGTTGCAGTCTTTAAGTTGAGTGATATGTAGGTCAGTCCAGAGAAAACATTTTTTTCTCTAATGAAATTAAACAACATATCATTCATTCATGCTCACTGTCTTTGATACAATTTCTCCAAGAAGAAGAAACACGACATCTTAAATAAAAAAACACTTTTCCCAGATTTATAGGAAGATACAAAAGTCTTTCAGCCTGGATGCAGTAATGTTATGAAGTAAAGTCGACAAGAGTAAATAAATGACACTGATGTAAACCACCAGAAACTAGGCCAAGCCAAAATCATCCCTCTGCAGCCGGAGCACCAGCAGTTTAAGACTGACAGCTATTGTCCAACCAGTGCCACCTATAGGCCTTCTTCACAGCATACATTTTGACCTGTCGTGACAGGAAAGGTGTCACTAATAACAGGACACTGTTTGCATCAAGTGTCCCAGTGAGTCCTGAGGTGTGACAGTGACTCAGCAGAACTATAACAGGATCCTGAAACAGAATCCAGCCATCACTCATGTCGAATTGAAGCCTGTGGCTTGTCTACGGTGATATGTCACAAAGTAACTGCAGCTTCAGATGTGGACACAGATGTTGTGCCACCACAAGGTAACATTTGTGCTGCACTGAGGTCAGGCGGAGCAGGAAGCTGATTTATTGCTTCTGCTATTTGAGCATGGGGTCTTTTGTGCAGTCGGGGGTTTAATTCACCCCCAAACAGCCAGTGTGCCGGCTGTGCTGACATTAGCCGTAGCTAACTAGCAATGTGTGCACCAACTGTGTGTGTGCTTGTGTTCAGCTCAGACAGACTGATCTCAGAACTAACTCAATTCTGTCTGTTATTTCCCTCCAGAGTCGCCTTCTTTCCTTTGCCTCTGTATGTTTATGAAATAAATTTATGAAGATCCAAGAGGAGAACAAAGTTACGAAACCATTTCAAATCACAGGATGTTTTAGCCTCTCTTCACACCACTTAGAGCAAATTTGCTTCTATTAGTGCCCACTTGTGACTTTCCTGTCTGTAAACACCCCACATCTTGAGTTAGCTTTGTGAAGTACACTTTTTGTCAGAGCATTTTCTCCGACATGTTTGCAGCATCCTTTGTGGCCATTTACTAAAAAAGCTGTTTTGTTGCAATTAAATTGTTAACAAGATGAGATGGTGTCGTCTGTAATATACCTACAACGGATCAGGTGTCTTTTTTTTTTTAGATTTGTCTCAGGCTGGTGCTTTTTTCCTGACGGACAGATATAAACTCCTCCAATGTTTATTTTTGTAACTTTATCATGAACCCTACAGCTACTGTACAGACATCGCAGTGCCAACACAGTGACTAAATGTATAGTGTGTCAGTATCAGTAACACCTTGTACTTCTCTCAGGATAGGATCTATTTGGCAACGCTTACAGATTCCAAATTCCTTCACTCAATTTAGAAATACCTCACAAGGGCAGTTGTATAGAAATTTGTTTAGCTTAACGGCTAGTTATTTGGTTTAGCTTGTCGTAGCCCTTAGCAGTCGTACTAGCTGCTCTGACGGTGAAAGGAAAAGTCCTGAGGTGTAACTCGGAAAAGTCTCTCGAGTGACTGGCAAGATAAAACAGATTGTTATAACATGTTAGTCCACCCCTCATTGGCCCGCCAGTTGCTGAGATACGAACAGCCCACAGGGCAGGCAAAAGCAGTTCATTCAAGTTGAGCATGAACACTAGTGCTCTTTGATTTAGATGGGGTCGTGGAAGGTGAAGCAGAGGATGGGAAAGAGGTAGATTTTTATCCTCTTTTCTATTCAGCGGCAAGGAGAGAGATATCAGTGACTTGAAAGAGAAAGAGCCAGCATTGAAACTTATCATAAATCTGTTTTCTGGGTTAGTGTTTATGATATTCCATCAGTTGTGGTCTCTGGAACCCTGCCATCTCAATAAGTAAGCAGCAGAAAAAGGGCTGTTTTCCCAGTTCTGCATTGTCCTCAGATGAACCTGGCGCTGCTGCCAAGAATCCAGCAACGTTTATAGGAGGTAAAAAGTAAGCAGGTTAGAATGCAACTCTGGTTTTTCAGCCACAACAACAAAAGAGTAATTCCTCAAAGCAAATTTAGGCACAGCAGGTGAGCCTTTTTTCCATCAAAGCACTTCTGTTTTCTTGCTGTGAGAGAGTAAAGAGGGTTTAGATAATAGAGTGTTAATACTGTTTCTGTGCGGCGGAGAGAAAAAATGGAAGGGTAGGGATTGGAGGAGGGCGAAACTGCCTCAAAGTGAAAGAACTGCAGGACACATTAAAAAAAGATAACGCACATGTTAAAATGTCTTCCGAAAAAATAAAATGGCAGAACCAGGAATGATGAGTCAGCTGTTGAACTCATTACAGCCACAACGTTCATCTCTCTGCCTCCCAATCTAAATGAGCTGCCCTCATAAAGAAACAGTCTGTCATCAAATGCACTAATGGTAATAATGAAGCAGACTCAAGCAACCTCATTTAATGTTGTGTAAAGCCAATGCTCACACATGCAAACACATTGCAACCAGCTGAAACATATTTAAATGTAAGCTTAGGGATTAGCTTTACAGAAAATTGTTTATTAAACATGAGAAGATTATGAAAAATTCTTTTGTCCAGAGTTTTGCCTGAGCTGACATCCTGAAATTGCTATGAGTAATAACAGTATGCAATTTCTCACATTTGATGCTAAATTAGATGATTAGATTAGACGCTAAATCAAGGGAAGGTTTGACATTTTAGTTTGATGAATGACTTCATAGATTTACCAATTTGCTGTTTCCAGATTTTTGTTTTCAGTTTCTGTCTCTCCGTTGACTCGTTGATTAACTGACTAATAGTTTCAGTAATAATGACTAATGAGACTAATGATACAAAAAGGAATCCTGACAAGTCTAATTTTAATCAATTTAGTGATTAGTAGTTTAAATTTTAATCTGATATTTCAGCGAAATTGGTAAAAGAAAATGTAAATGTATCTAATGTACGTTTATGAGAACATTAGGAGCTGGTTCATCAAGATAACACTGACGCTAATTATCCAGCAGGGTACAATCAGACCATTGAGGAGGAAGAGGACTGAAGAAAATTACATAATTAAAAGAGCAGCAGGAAAACTCAGAATAATTTTTTTTATACATCCTAATTTTTTTAATAGCTGCATGTCAATATATTATTTTGTAAACACACTTGCTTTCCTACCTTGGTCGAGAATTTTTTTTTTGTGTGCCTAATTTCAAGTTTTTTTCAAAGGTTAGCTTTTATAATGTGCTTAATAACCAGAAGATTAAAATGCACTAAATTATTATTAAAGTGATTTTTTAAAATCCAAAAGTAAATCAAAATGCAAAGAGAACTATAGGAAGTATAAAATAGAAAATAGAGCCTAAAAGTACGACCGCAATCTTTGTATAATTGTTTGACACATTGTTGACTAAAACATTCATGCTTGTTTTGGAGTATTGCATTACTGTAGTACTATGGGTAATCTATTCGTTTAATTCCGTGTTTTGGATACAGCTCGTAACTTCATCTGCAGGCAGATGAACCGAGACAAAAGTTTGACTGAGATATCACTTTACTGTGTAACTCCTCCCGTCGTCTGCTCTCTGAGTCATGGCATTGTGGGCTGCAGACGAGTGACATCTCCCCTACATGTCTTGCGGCCACCCTGCAGTCAAACATGACAAGGATTTACTGTAACAGGAGATTAGGGCTTAACCAATAAACTACAGTGTATGCTCACTAAACCTGGAATGCTTTTGTTGAATAGGCTCGACAGGCCAGTGAATGGCATTGAGCCAGTAATGTGCGGCCAGATGTAGCATCCCTGCTGAGCACAGACACAGACCCTGAACACAACACTGCAATACACAAGACCACAACCATGGATTTCTGAACATCAGTCTGTGTGTGCATGTGTGTGTAATGACGATATACTGCGTGTGTGCTACATGCAGTAACATCATTATCTAATGTGTAGCTTAGCCCTCCTCAGCAGTAATTGAAGTAATGACTATAATTTTCAGCTTTGGAGTTTTACTGTTATTTGATTATTATCATTTCAATTTGCAGATCTGATTCAGTTAGATTTGTTTTTATTTGCATTGAAGTCCTCACTTTTCTCTTCCTTTGGATTCTTCCACCCCCCCCCCACCCCTTTTTTTGCTCATCCGATTCGATGCTGTATCCAATTCATATCTTAAAGCCCCCTGAAGCAAGTTTGTGATATTGAGCTGTATAAATCAAACTGAGCTGAGATGTTTTAAAATTACCCTTTGTTTTGTTTTCCCGATCGTCTTGAGACTGTGAACTCTCACACTCAATCTAAAGAATAACGCAGTCCAAAGTGTTGACTTTGTAATTGTAATCAGAGATGCGTGAAAATACGCAATACAGTCAACACGCTACCGGCTGCCTGCGCTGTTGCACGTCAACACAACCAGCCTCAGGAAACCATAAAGGAATCATTTGGAGAGTAGAAGAATTTAACATGGAACAGAGCCATCATAAATACAATTAATACATGGTATGTGATGGATCTGACAAAAGTCGAGCTATAATGACTGTGGGGATAAAAAAAATAGAGTTTACTTTGAGAGAGGTGTGGCAAGACTTTATTTTTTGACTTTTAAGTCCTTGGGCGACAAAATGATTATGAAAGTAGTCCGTAATTGAAGCACTCTAGTCTCTGTGTTTTCAGACAGCTCACACAACGATAAAAAAACTGACTTGATCTCCGGTCTCAAAAGGCAAACGGCTCAGTGAGGTGTTTTTTTTTTAACATTTCTATGGTATATATCTTTAAAGTTAGTGTATACAGTCAATTTAATACAGTGGATGAATGGTTATCCTCCCAAGACAAACACAAGCGTTATTCACTTCCACCAGCCCTGTAGTGATAATGCCCCCCCCCCCCCCCCCCCCCCCCCCCCACCACCACCACCACCACCACCACCACCACCAACATATGAAGGAAGTGGTGTTATAATAAAAAGACTTTTGGCTTCAACAATCAGAGAGCATTTGTTTCTGGTTTCTGACAAACATCAACATCTGTCTCTGTTAACCATGATGACGATTGTTGACTAATTTTAACCCAAAATGTCTGTTTTCACCGCAGAATTATTCAGAACGCTCAGACAAGTTCAATCAATTCCAGAGAGATTCTAGAGAAATAAATGAGAATGATGACATTAAGTTTATTGTCAACAGAGAAATAGACGTGGATTCTTGGATCCCAGCAGGAAGTAGAACACCATAGAAGCAGTGCCTTACCTTAAGTGCCTCAGATATGAAGGCGGCCTCTCCCTGCAGCACAGACACTGGTGATGAGGAATGGAGCATGAAGTTGGGGGTGTCTCATAAAGAGCTTCTGATTGGACGGTTTGAAGGGAGATGACCTGGTGTCTAGAGTTGAGGTGGTGTAGGGGAGGAGGTGGGTCTCTCATTGATCGCAGCACAGAACTGACTGTTGAAAGTCAGGGGGGAGAACTTTTTAAACTCTTGACAGCTCAGAAGAGAGAGATTGTTAAAAACATGAGAGGAGGAGAAAGTCTGACAGAAGTTTGGCTTCGCTTCATTCAGCAGCCACGAGCCCTGACTAAATAAACCTAAAGACAACAGTGTGTTCTTGATGAAAACAAGGCACTTTAATGTATTTTCCTGAGATCACATTGTCAGTTTTATTCCTACATATGTTTCTATCTTGTCATATATTTGAGCAGTGATATTGGATGTTGTTGTCGCTGGCCTCACTGACTGAATAGCCGTTTTTCAGACATGTCCTGCGGGGGATCTCCAGAGATTTGAGTCTGGACTCACTCTGCAGTTTTTCGTTCACACATGCACACCGCAGCGAGAGATTCTCTGCTCAGAAGCGTTCACAGCAGCAACCGATCCTCAAGAGGATTCCGGTGAGGATTGGTTCCGCAGGCAGAGGCAGGATGTAACATATCAATTCCACAATGTTGTTTACATCACGTCGGCTATCATCACCACAACCTCTCTTGACATCTTCATCAGTGTCCTGTCTCCACCTGAGATATATATTCTTTTCTTTCTTTTTTTCATCTTTGCGTCTGTTGTGTGTTAGAAAAGTCATCAACTGCCCCCTCGCTCAAGGTGAATTCCACAGGGAACCCTCCGCTGTGTTCTCACATCAGAATCTGCGGACTTCATACTAGGTGGCCAGGCGGAGGAAGTCTGCACAAACTCCAGAGTTCAGTGCATGTCTGAAAGCAGCCTCACTGATATTATTAGATTGACATGGTGTTGCAGTTGTGGATGTGATCCATGTGGATGAGTTACTGATTTGCTCGGCATTGTTGTTCGTTAAATGCTGACTCATTTTGTACTGTTGACTGTTGTAGCTTTGCATATCCCATTTTGATCCATCATTTCTTTTCCTGCCATAATTATTTACTCTGACATGTACAGCATCACCCCAATACAATGTCTTAAGTTTCACATGAGGAAGGCTGTTTAAAAATGTCTTCACCATTTTTCGATACAAAGCGAAACTTGAAAATAAGCTTGTAGTTCTCAGATGAAGATAGCTCACATGATCGGATGTCAACGAGCCATTGATTATAGATTTTATAAAAAAATGTCAGAGAAATAAGAAGAGGATTTAACCAGTCTGGTGAAAAATGGTGCAATGATGTTTGCCTGTTTGTCATTTATCTTACCAATGAAGAAGAGAATGTTGTTGCAATCATGACCTGAAAAAGGTGGAGAAACGACGTTGCTGATGGTGTTGAGATTACGTTGAGTGTTTAACTAATCGGAGATTAGAGAAATATGTAACTCTCATTTGGAATACTGATAATGAACTTGTTATTATTAGAAACATTATCAATATATGAATTTTTAAGTCTCCTACAATCCCAAAAATAGAGATTACGCAACAATAACGTCACTGAATTGAATTTTTAAAAATTGGCTGTTTGGGTGAAGTACGAGGTGTCAAAAGTTTCGGCCAAGTAAAGTTCAACAACTCAGAAACGTTCAGCGCCTATGTACGATGTCTGAGATCACACCAAACCTCTGATGAACACTATAGACCCACAATGGAGACACAGGTGTTGGACACATGACGTACATGTCACGCTGGCCTGGGTTTGTTTCTCACACATGTGGCGTTCACATAAAATGCCAGGGTGTTGTAAAGTATGCTACACATGATTTAATGGAACAAACGCACACATGTACATGTAATCTACACACATGTACCACATCAACATACATGGCGTTATAGTTTGAGTCAGCTGAACTGGGAGTTAGCATCAAATGTATGAGGTGTCACATGATTTTATGAGGTGTCTAACGATTCAGCCAGCGCACACTATACCTTCCCTGCGTACCTACTGCACTGCTGAAGTACACGTGTACATGTTCTATGTTGAGCTGTAGCAAATGCCACATCAACACACAGTTTGATCGATATTACGGCAAAATCTGGGACATTTCTATTTCTTTTTTGCCCCAAATGTTTTTCGTACAGATTCATATCCTGAGGTGCTTGAGTGCTACATGAGCTGCTGCAGAGGACTGGTATTCCCTTACCCCAACAGGAAGCTTAGTGTGTCTGTGTGCGTGTTTTGGAGGATTTTTTTTAAATGTTACTTTAGTTGACACACCAGAGCACCTGAGGAAGAGGATTACGGCCACATGGGAAAAAAAATAGTTTAAGAGCTGAGATTAATTTGTAATCTGAGAACTCCCGATTCTAAGAAAGAAAATTTCTGACGTCACCAGAATTTATCCTGGTCGAAATAATTCCTTTTTACTTTCTCTCCAAGTTTAATTAAATGTGTCACTCCTGAACAGACCACACTGTCATGTAGTATTAATTATAAATGCGTTAAACATGAGTTTCGGCCTCTTTATATACAGTCTATGGTTTCGGCTCATGTAGATGTGATATAATTTGAGTTATACTGTATCTCTCACGTGAGCATTGTGGTTGATTAATGTGAAGTGGCATCAGGACAAACCATGTTGGTGACTGGATGAGTTGAGGACAATGAAACAGGCCAGTTCTTTAATTGGAGTAGATTACAAGAGTGGCAGCATCTGCTCAAATGTTCTGCACTCATTGTTGTTGCACCAGCACCAACTTTAGGCTCCTCTCACACATGACGCACAAGACATGGTTGAAAACTTTAACGACTTGATCACACCTCCATCATGAGAGTATAGTTTTAAAAAGTACAAATTTAACAGGGTCCTTGTTTAAAAAAAAACCTCATACCCGGCAGAGTCTAAACGACGCACTGCTGTGGCGCACCCTCGGCTTTTGGCTGTGACTCAAGAGCTGTGGAGTTGACAGAAGGTAATCCCCACCATGTGAGGCCTCGGCCCCAGTTTGGAGGCGGGGTGTGATTCATTCAAATCTGCCGGTGCTATAAAAAGAGGGGAAGTTGCAAGTAACCCAACTTAAACCCACAAGATCGTGCGCAGCGCAAGACCACTCGGGTTGTCAGTGTGGTGATAATGAATACTATCAAAGCTATTAAAAATGCCATAGTCTGCCTGGTGCTGCTGCCCCGGTTCCTGGTGGCAGCGGTCATGTTTTGGCTGCTTGACTTTATTTGCATTAGGAAAAGGGTTTTCTTCAGGATGAAGGAGCAGGAGGGCGATGCCATTGATCCTCCTCTCTGCATATCCGACTCCAATCGCCTGTTCAGCCTGGAGTCCCTCAAAGCCGTGTGGCACGGCCACAAGCTGGACTTTCTGAAGGCGGCGCACCTCGGACACGGAGCGCCCAACACCGAAGTTGTTCAGCTGCAGGATCAGCGGCGCAGCCGGATTCTCGATTACGCGAAGGACAAGAGACCGCTCATCCTCAACTTTGGCAGCTGCACCTGACCACCGTTCATGGCGCGTCTCAAGGCTTTCCAGGGAGTTGTGCAACAGAACGGAGACATCGCAGACTCTTTAGTTGTGTACATTGAGGAAGCGCACCCCTCCGATGGCTGGATGAGCACCGACGCGCCCTATCAGATCCCCAGGCACCGGTGTCTGGAGGACCGGCTGAACGCGGCGCAGCTGATGCGCCTGGAGGTGCCCGGCTGCCCGGTGGTCGTCGACAGCATGGAGAACTCATCCAATGCCGCGTATGGAGCTTATTTCGACAGACTTTATATTCTACAGGAGGGAAAGATAGTTTACCAGGGCGGGAGAGGACCTGAGGGCTACCGGATCTCAGAGCTCAGAGACTGGCTGGATCAATACAGAGGGAGGCTGGAGAAATCCAGTAATCTAGTTATTCATGTGTAGATTCATTTCCATCATTCCACAGATGCTGTGAGAAAACAGAAAGAAACAATGCTGCAGAATTTTCAGTATTATAACTCCAGATAGATAGACTGTCTCTTCATTAATGGTTTATTAAGTGTATTTATTTTTTATATGATTGGATCAAAGTAATTTGTTTAACATTGTCGGATGTACTAATGTAGGCTCCTTCATGTCGTGTTGGACACATGCATCCTGTTAGGATCCATTCAGAAAAAAAGCTTTGTTTAGACAATTTGTTTGTCTGTGAACAAAAGTATTTGTGTGTCAAAAGTTCTGTTTTTATTTCTTCTCCGTGTGTAAATGCGCCTTCATTGAATCCTCGGGATGGTGAGTCTTGCGCATCACTGTGCTCCTCAGTACTGTTGTGAAGTTCGGTTTTTAAACGGGCTGAGTCCAGAGAACCGATACTGATGTTTTTCATACTGGAGATCACAGTGAAGCTGCTGCTCTCAACTGTTTTGTACATATTGTTACGTTTTATGGATATATTTTTCATACAATAAAAAGCTTTGATCTACTCCAGCTTTTTTTTTTTTAATTTTTCATATAAAATATTCCCATTTTTATTGTCTGCGTGCAAGGGAGCTGCTGTGTTCTTTATTTTGTTGTTGTAATAAGAGCAATGCAGTGTATAGATTTCACAGTCTCATACATGTAGCAGAGGAACAGGGTGAATGTTTAATTTCCTGAACAGTAAAGGACAACTGACCTCCCCTGGGTTCCTGCAGAAAAATCCCCTTTTCAAATGCAGCATCTGAAATTTGTGCATGAAGCAGAACATATGAAATAACTTTAAAAATGAGAAATCCTCACTGAACCTTCAAACATATCAAAAGTATCGGGAAAACTTCAATTATAGCAATATTCTAACGCTGATTTGTGGCAAAATGAACATATTTTCAAAGGGAAGAGCAACAGAAATCTTTTTTTTCAACAGTATTGTCTTTTCATGTGACACAGTTTATTCTACTCAATGTCTTTTTCATTCACTGAGGTTTGTCTGAAACAAAAAATCTGGTTTGGTCCCTGCAATCAGGCTGAAGTGTGTCGTATCTAATTAGTGGTCAGCCTCTTTTAAAACTGTATAGATGGTGATTATAGGTCTCCGGTTAATGCTGCAGCGAAGAAGCCGCGCTTTGTTCACCACAGCCCCTTCCTAAGCCTTTGACCTCCTACAATTAAGTGAGGATAATCACACTTGATCCTATTATGCTGAGTGATATATCCACCTATAAGGGTCTAAACACACAAATGTTTTCACAGCTTAGCGCTCCAAGTGTTACGAGTGGAGGCGTTTAACTGTGTTCAGAATTCCCATGGAAACGAATGCATGTAACTGCAGTGATTTAATGCTGACCGATCGCTCCCATGAGACTTCATTATATCTGAAATCATACAATCAATACCATGAGTCACAACCCTCAGATAGGAGTCATGACACAGTGAAGACGCAGCAGGGAAGCAGCGCCTCAGAAACCAGATATGTGACACAAACACCGACACAACCTGTGTGTGGACCAACATCTCATCAGATGTTTTGGTCCCCCCCGCCTCCACATATGACATTATTCATGGTCGAGTCTGGTGCAGTTTACCCCCACCAAGGAGGCACATTCACAAATGGGGCATAAATCAGTGTAGACACAACACCACAGGGTTTTAAGACTCTCAAAGGATGCTCACTGTTAGTAAAGTGTTGGGTTTTTTCTTTTACCAGGAAAAACGCTGGGTATGAATCACAGCCTCGTCTGCTGCAAACTGGATGTCACGTGATGTCTGTAATGTTGGAAGGGAGAAGCTTCTCAGGTTTGGGTTGAAAAGGATCTCATCCTTCCAGTGTTCAATCCCTGATTGTCAGGAAATCTTATCTTCTGCTGCAGGTTCACACTCAACATTGGTGCTCGGTGAGGTAACATAACAGTATGTTTGAATAATGTTTAATAGCACAGCAATATAGAGTTATGACTTTAAACCTATGTCATTAATCACCTAGTCAGTCCATAAAAAGTATTTTGATTATCAATTCGTCTTTCAGTCGTCAATTATCAAGCAAAAATACCAAACATCTGATTCATCTTCTCAAATCTCATTATTCTTATTGATACACTGCATTTTGATGTTTCACTTTTGGTTGCTCAGGTAAGACCACCTCACCTTGTGTTTCACTATTTTCACTATGTTCTGATTATTTGTGTAATGATAACCATCTAAATGTAGATCAAAGTCAGTTGCTGGCCTAAGTGAGTCCATTTAAGAAAAGAAAGCAGAAATTCATGATGCACCACAAACCTATATGCATTTTGAGATATTTTCTTCAAATAAACTCTAATTTTCTGTATATTAAAAGTTAAATTATCTCTGTTATACTCAGACCAGGCTCTAACTGTATTCATATAAACAGGAAAAAGGAAAGAAGATTGCTTTGATGGACCTGATCATAAACAACAGATCTGCAGAATGCAATTGGTCACAAGGCAAAAAGACAGGGAACCAGTAAGAGAGTGTTGAAGTACATTGTCATCAGAGCTGTCTGGGTTTCACAGTGAGCTCATCTGGAACACATTAAACACATTGAACATATTGAACACACGAGCGCAGAGTGTTTGCTGTGTGTGGAGCTGACAGATTGACCGAGTGGTACCTGCCTCTGTGAAATGTTGTGAAACTTCCAGTTTGTCCAGTGTGCACCCCTGAAACCAAACCCTGACTGGAACATTTTGGATCTGGATTCTTTCCATATGTGATTTTCCATGGATATTAGGTCTCATCCGTCAGTGGTGAGGCGCACAGGAACTAAGGGTTAAAGGGTCTCAGGCTTCGGGGAGAGATTTCACTCTTTTTTTTTTCCTGATTATGTTTTATGACTCGAAGGGAACTCAATGGGTCTGCTGAGGTGTATTTTTTTATAGCTTCTCTGGTCAGCTTTGAAGGTGAGGGCCCTTTCCCTCCTCAGGGCCATAACTCCGCAAATGAATATCTAGTGGTGGGAACCCTGGGGCCTCAGCACAAAGTGAAACCTCATTTAGTTAATTTAAAAACTATGCAAACAATCATCTTTTTACTGGTATAAACAAACATAAGAAGACATTTTGAAAACCATGGACATTTTTTCCTGGAATTGAGAGAACTGTAGGTGTTCATCTGACAAAAGTTATTCAAAAACCTTTATTTGAAGTTCTGATTTAACCCTGAAATGAAGCTTTTAATGCCCAGTTACAGCATTTAGAAAAAGACTAATACATGCACTACCCATGCTGATTAAATACTAATACGCAGTCTAACATTGTAACTCCTTCTACCTATGTAACTGATCCCTGTTGTGCCGAGCTCC
Source organism: Paralichthys olivaceus (assembly GCF_024713975.1). Classification (NCBI taxonomy): domain Eukaryota; kingdom Metazoa; phylum Chordata; class Actinopteri; order Pleuronectiformes; family Paralichthyidae; genus Paralichthys; species Paralichthys olivaceus. The sequence continues at coordinate 12,772,929 of NC_091104.1, read as the reverse complement.
TCGACCACCAGAGATTTTTAAGGCTGCTTTTGAAGGTCAGGGACTTGCAGTAACGCAGCAGGAGTCCCAGAGACGTTTTCCAATAATGTTCAGTCTGGAGTGAGAAATGGTTTTATGTAGTGTGGCAGAAAACAAAAAAACCCACTAAAATGTCACTCGAACGCTGAACTGAAATAGCCCAGCAACTGATCCTCATCTCCTGTTACAGTTTTTGCATCATTGTACATAAGGAAAGCAGCAAAATTGGAAATGAGGAAATTGTTATCACATCAATTCAATTCAGCTGTTCCTCTCATACGTTATAATATCATATTTTTTTAACACATGATACTTGTAGAAAATAATAATCTGGAATTTGAATACAGCCTCTAGAAACCACAGTTGCTGCAATTGTGTGTGAAAACAGTCAATTAGTCACAATTAACTTCAAAATCCAGTGTTTCCACAGAAGTGACACATCACACCACAGCATTTCCTCCATCCTCTGTTGGATGGATGACACCTCGTGGTCACACTGAGCGATGACATGCATTTTCTAGACTTTTTAAATCGAGCCTGAAGCACAGCGGGCAGAAACCTACCTGCTGCAGCACTGCTCTCTGTTGGCTTCTTTGGAGAGTGACATGAAAGCAGAAGAGCTGACTCACTCGCTTCTGCTTTAAATAACATCGGTGAGATGCAGTTTATGGCAAACTGTGTTTTAAATGTAAAGGTTTCAGATTAAAGCACACACAAATAAAACCTCAAAAACTGTAGTTATTTCAATCAACAGCACTAAATTTGAATCTGGTCAATAGGCGATTTGCACAAAAACAAAAAAGTGACTGATATGAGTCATTAGTGCTTTAGTGTGGTACATATTTATCCTACAACAGCAGCCAGAGGAAACAAATATTCATGTTTTAAAGCCCCTGTGTTCCTGTTATCCACCCACACAGATGTTCTCACTGACGTTGCCTCATGGAGCTTCTTCTCAGGACAGCGTGGGTGCGTACAAACCAAACTCGATTAACATCCTCCTCAGCATTCTCTTGGTTTTGTTGCGCTCGACAGGACAAGACAAGTTAAAGGGGCCGTCACATCACAGTTCTGCTCAACAGTAGTGTGTTCTAACCACCTGACATCACCACAGATATCATCTGTCTTTCTCCATAGAGATGTTTGTGTGCTGCAGTTCTGTCGATGCACCGCAGATAACTCGCACCACAAGGTGGAGACAGAGACTGTTGTCCGAATCTGTATCTTCCACTTGGGGACAGTGGATGTGTAAACCTCAGATGTGTTAGCAGAACCAAATATCAGATTTTGTATTTTGTGTGGAGACAGCAGCAGAAGGAGATCAGTTTAAATCTGGTGGTCTTTAAGATGTTGATATCAATCAAAAACAAGACTAAAGTCACCTTCACAAAAGGGAATAGTTTTGTTATATATATATTTATTAAAAACGTAGAATAAACATCATACAATATTTGGCACAACAAGAATCGCAGACTTGGAAAAAATACAAAAAGGTTCTGCACAGTCTCCGCCCTCTGTAGAAATGCCACCTGTAAATGTTTTTTTGACCTAAGTCTTTTGATGCACAGTCCACAGGTTGATGAGCACAATGAAAAACACAACCTGAAATGTAACTCTGATGTTAACAGCACAAGATAAACAAAGCTCACCACATTATTTACAGTATCTGCTTGCAGGCTGAATGTGAGCTGAACATATGCCTCACAAATCCTCATATCACAGTACTGAATATTTTACAGTTTGAAAAGTGTGACACTTGTTTAACGACATATTTACTGGGTAACAGATGCATGGTGGTTTATCTGTGAAACTCTCAATCTCTAAGTAAGAAACAGTGTTGGAAAAATCTTACTAGAGCTGATGAAGAGATGAAGGCGTGAAGACGTTCATAGCAGGGATACAAACAGATTAATTAAGACAGGAAGTGGCATTTCTCCAGGAGCTGTGAAATATCTAATAAAACGATATCAACAATTCTTGCAATATCATCAATAGCAATATAACAAAAGGTCACTATATTTATGGATATATTGCTTTGTGCAAGCACAATGAGGAGGTATAACACATACTTCATCTGCCTCAGATTTGTAAAATGTTTTAAAGTGTTGGTCATTCTCTGCTCATAAAGAGTTTAAACCAAAACCTTCAAAATTCTTTGAACTTAAAATAAATAATAGGAAATTATTTTATAATTTTGGCCATATTGCTCAGTCCTACAAATAATCCATGTCTTTAACATCTACGTATATCCCTTTAAAACCAATATCTAAAGTGATGCATCTACAAAGCAAATTCAATAGTATATGGGGAATGACTTCCAGGTACATAAATACAGCAACACTGTTATTAGTGAGTTATTACATTCAGTATTTGAAAGTCAAGCTGTTTTTGGTGGAATGTAGTAATACACGTTTTTATTACACATATCTACAAACTCACTATGTGTATTAATGAAATGGAAAATTCACAGTATGTTGTATGGAGATTTGTTAGGACTGCAGGACATTTTAATTATTCAAATTGATTGTGGTTTTCTCAACTTGTGATTTTATCTCAGAAATAACAGAAAAAATTACATAAGTTCAGTCAAATATCCTACAGCCTATTGTGGTGTATTTTAAAGTCCAATACCAAAAGACATTCAGTTTCATCATCATAGCAGCAAATGTTTCACATTTTCACAAAAGACTGAAATTATTCATATATAATCAAAATAGTTGCCAGTTAATTTTCTGGAGGTCTACTCTGATCAATCATTGCAGCTCTAGAAATGGTAATAAAATCTGACCTTTCATTTGTGAACAAATGAAAAATCATTGGTATCATTACTTAGTTTAATTTGAAATACTGAAAGAAGTGTCATCCAGTTTACTTCCAACTCTACCTGTACATTCAGTTATATTCCACTGTCGTCCAGAATCTCTAACCTTACAAACACGACTGTACAGCATATTTCCTTTGTTGTTATTTTAACACATTCATATTAAGCTCCTTCCAGAGGGAGCAGGGAACAGACAATTCAATCAAATGGATGTGTAGTGTCTCCCAAAGCTTGTGAGTCTAATCTTCTCCGGCAGGATGATGTTCACTGAGTGCTCCGGCTCTTCCTGATTACCGCCGTTGTCCCTCAGCAGGTGTTCCCTTTGCTGCCGAACAAGCTGGTTGTACTTGGCGTTAGCCAGCCACGTCTCGCAGCGGCCAAAAAACACGATGCCCGTGGTACCCAGGATGACCAGGCAGGTGAGCAGGGCCAGTATGCCGAAGCAAATGAGCTGACCCTGGGTGACGAGCACACCGGGGGAGTGGACGGTCTCCTTCAGGGTGATCTTAAGCAGGTCTCTCTCAGGCGGTCTGAGGAGCCTGTGGAAGGCGTGAGCAGGAAGGGAGTAATGCTGCGGGGTCAGTGCAAACGCCTTGTGGTCCGCAGGCCTGGCAGGCTTAGGCTTAGGCTTGGCTTTCGGTCTGTGCTGCAGGGAACATGTGGGACCTGTAAACCGTTTCTGGCAAACACACCGGAAGGTTCCGTCAGGCTGACCAACACATGTGCTGCCGTTGGCACAGGGCTGGCCGGCGCAGGGCGACAGGCTGCTGGTGTTGTTACACGTAAAGCCGGTGAAGCCGTGCGGACAGAGACAGGTGAAGGCCAGGCCGTGATTTGTACAGTTGCCACCATTAAGGCAGGGGTTAGGCTGGCAGCTGTCAACGCTGATCTCGCAGAAGTCTCCGGAAAATCCAGGGGGACATAAACAGGAAGTGGAGGCTGCTGAACCGCTGGTGTCTGTACACGTGCCTCCGTTTTGACAAGGAGAGCTGAAGGACAGAGCAGCACAATATGAATGTACAACAGGGTTTTAGTAGTTTTAAATACAACTTTAAAACTGAGAATTTTACACTGTGGTCGTAAAGCATCCATGAAATGGGTTTGATCCTATTTTACAGTTAGATTTGAAAAAGAAGATGTTAGGGACGGAAGTCCTTAATTTGTGATTTGTGGGGTCCCCCAGGGGAGTTTCCTGAAGCCATTATTTTTTAAAGTGATCTTTTTTTAATGTGCCCAATCGATAATAACGATCAATAATGTGACCTCCATGAGAATCATGAATATATAACTATGGTGGTTTTGATTTATAGGGATGACTCTTACCGTCATTTAGGAAAAACTGAGGACAAAATGTATGGATTACTAAACAAGCTCAGGAAATATTGAGTTGTTAAATATGGCAGGTCAGGCTGTAATTGCACAAAAAGCTCCTGTTAATTATTCAGATTAATTTTTAGATTTCAGCGGTCACTGGTGGCCTTGGCTCACACACTTCATTTGTCAGGACTAGATTCATGCTCAGGAAGGCAGCCCTGCCACAGTAGATAGTGCAACATTAATATTTGTCGGGGACCAAGTTCAATCACACTGATTGCGGTGCCACGGTCTGCTTACACAGATCCCCAAAACTTATCAACATCAGAAGTCAGTATATTTATATTTCTGCTCTGTAAATATTGCAGTTCCTGGATAGTTTCCTGAGTGCTATGGGTAAAGTTTCACACTCAGGCCGGTACACTGCTGTTTTACAAAACAGGATCATTACAGCAACATTAGACTGAGACAGGTTTTATATTATGGTAAAGAAGTAGGTGCCAATAACATATGCCAAACATGTTTGTTTATTATTTCTCTAATAAGACCATGATGGAAATAATCGTTCAGCTTTCATCTGTTTTTACACGTGACTGTTGTACGTCATGTTTGCAGCATTGACTATATATAAGCCACCTGGTGGCTGGCTGCAGTATAGTCATAGACCCTGTCTTCTCCATGTTAGTGGATGGGACATGGGCCAATCTAAAAAACTAAAATACACGTCAAATAATCAAGAGCACCATCCATCATTATATACTATGGTCTGCAGTCTTATATCTTATATCATATATTTGATAGATAATACATATATTATCATACTTCCACTGGGTCACAGTAATTGAATTTAACATTAATAAGATTGAGTAAATGCTGAGGACAATTCTTAATTATTGTATTTTAAGCTTATATTCTTAATTCTTTCACATTTTCTGAATGGGCGGATGCTTTTATCCAAAGGGATTTTAAACTAAAGGACAACACTAAAGCTTCAGTACAGTAGGAGACCATGAAGATATGCGTGATAAAAATGTAGAAATAAAAAGTAAATGCCCATTTGAAACTGGAAAAGTGTTGTGCCTGACAAATTACTAACTACTAACAAACAATCAATGAATCCTCTGTTTGAGCTTTAGAACAATTCATTATTCTGGTATTGATTGTTTTCACGTCACCCAGATCTAATGAAAAACACTACAGCTCATTTTCTGCATATTCAAAATCTCTACCGGTAAAATGAATAATAATAATGATACAACTATTCTGATCTTTGCCTCTGTACCTGCAGCTGGTGATCAATGCGTCCAAGCGAGTGAGTGCACTGATAAAACCAATCAATGTCTCTAATAGTAGCTGATGTAATTATTCAACTTCTTCACTTCCTGTCTGATTAGAAGTCTAAAGACTGATATTATATTTTGTAGACGTCTCTGTTGGCTGATTGAGGAGCTGATTATAAAACCTTGAGCAGGCATTTTATTTAGGGTAGATCAAGTCCACTGGCGTACGAGTGAAGCTCCAGTCATCTCATCGTTGAAATAATAAGACTCAAAAGATCATATTTTTTTTCTGTGAGAGAGGAGATCTGTCAGTTCACTGACACTAAGCTGAAGGCTATTGAATTTTAGGTGTGTCGTTCAAGTCAATAACAAGGCTGCCTGACAGAACGAACATGGTGGGGGTGCGGTGTCTGGAGGGGCTGTGTCAGCTCGCTGCGTCTCCAGAGTCTTTCATATTCATCTGATGGGTAGAAGGAGGATCGCTTCATGGAGCAGCCCTGTCTGTAATCCAGTGGTGGGATTTGTTGTGGACATTTAGTCAATATTGAATCTAATCCGACAGCAAAAAGAAATCCAGATGATTCATTGGTCCTTTTTGAATTTCATTCAATACTGATACCAGCATCGGACATGCGGATATCGGACATTGGCGAGTATACCGATCCAATTCCATGTCTTTAAAGTATATTAGTTTTATCCAGATAAAACTGCAATTTTCTGTTCCTGGAAGTCACTTATTCTTTGCCACAGACCAGCAGCAGCCACTGTCAAGAGCTGTTTTGAGAGTGGCAAAAAGAAGTGATATCTAGTAGTGTACAGTTCCCAAGAGCTCGTTAGAATGTCAACGATTCTGCAATATTTCATGCCGGAGAGTCCAACAAGTAAAATAGTGGTTTCTGCTGTATGCAAGACTTGAGATTCATGGGATGGCACTAGTGTTTCCATTTACAACACTATCAATGAGCTATACACCAATAACAGCAATCATCCCTTCAATACAGGGTTAGTAGCATACGCCTTTTTTAAATAAGTTATTATTTTAAATGCACTGTTTAATGTGTGCAAATTCCAGGTATAGGTATTTGAAAGGGATAAGTTGGTATTAAAAAACATCTCTTTTTTATTAACTGTATTTTCATGCTCGAGCTGTGTGCCAATTCTAGCGAGACACTTTGAAGGAGGCGGCCCGTGACGGTGGGTCCTTTCAGATGTTCCTGAAGGCCTCACTGAGCCTGTGCCCCAGCCCTCCAGATGAGGACAGAGCTACTGGTGCGTTCAGGTTTTCACCATCATCTCATGAAGTCAAACATGGCGGGAAATGCCAACAGACAGGCGTGGTTTCCCTGGGAAAAATTAAATTGCGGTCTCCTGATTACAGATTGTTTTACATTATGTGCTTCAACCCTTCAATTCCACCCCACAGTGTAGAAATGGCTCATGATGATTACCAGTTAATGGTGACTTCAGTTTATCTCTGACGCTGGTAACACATCCAGGCTCTTAACACACATCAACAGTGTTATTTATTCCTTCAATCGTTTCCATCCTCCTCTGACATTTTACAATAATTGGTTCTGTTCATGTGATATATTTGTCAGTAAGTGATGAGCACTTGAAGGCAAATTCACAAGGACTACCTGAATGTATGATTAAACTACTGCCTAGGGGGCAGTGGATTGTGGGATATGTGAAGCACACATCAATCGTGTCCTACAAATCCCGACAAAGGACGTTTGATTTTCTTGTCATATACTTTATAGAGGAGAGTTTAAAAATGTGTCAGCCTTGTTGAGTGATTCAGTTTTGAAATCTTGACGTTCAGAGCATGCTTCCTCTGAACCGGTACGCAGCTTACAATGCTGCCCGGGTACACAGCGCTGGCTGCAATATAAAGGTGTCTGCTTGTCAACAATGAGGAGCACAAGAAACACGGCTCCCGCTGTATTTGTGACAAGAGGAAGCTGGGGAATGAATTTTCTGAAATTCATTCTTTCCACATCAGAGGATTCCTGTGCTCGGCGTGAAAGCAAAAAAATGTAAGCCTAGCACAAATCTTGTGTTTGTTTTGGGGGATGTAAGCACAGTTATGTCCCGTTCTGTTATAGCATCGTTTGCTACGGTATGTTTTACTGGTATAAAGAAAATATTGGCCTAAACATGCAGGAAGGTATTGTACATTTTATTGTAGGTTTCTACAGTAAACATATCTATTCTAACCACTTAAAATGGAGGTACCAACATACAGTTTGCTACAACTTTACTGCTTCGACTCCCTCTAAACGCTCTTTTGTCAGCACACATTAAGTCACTAAGACTCAGTACCGGCTCAGTGGACACCAGTTAATAACTCACTGGTGAGCATTAGTGGAGCATTAAGCAACTGAAGAGGAAGAGATTTCCCTCTGGAGTTCGTAGGAGAGTGAATATTAGATTTTCATTTTCCAGGTGGACAACATCACGACTCCTAATAAGTGCCAAAGTTGATTTGTAACTGCAGCTATTTTAATATGCTACCTCTATTAGAGCCCATTATTATCATCAGATGATGCTGGGTAACGGACAATATTTTGGGGCCTCCAGTTTAGACAGTTGAGCCATAAAGTCAAACGTCTTCTGTTCACCGTACAGTCCAACGAGTTCCAGGTTTCTCCACAAATCACAAACAGCGAATGTTTTTGTATGTGTTTTAGGTCCAGACGACATTTTGGCTCATCTCTCACTCTCATTGTGATGAAGAATTGTTACATATTATATCTTAAAGTTAATTCCAAGTTGCAGCAGGTGCTTGGATCTGATTTATATACATTGTAGGTGTAGATTTTATTGCTGTTCTCCACAGCATACACCGTGTTCTTCTTTGCCTTATTGGATTTCATAGAGACGTCAGTCGTAAAAATGAAAGTTGACTTTCTGACCATGATTAATGAGCCGAAGCTCCATTCAAGCTTCGTTCGCAGCCCTGGAAACTTGCCAGTTGTTCATTTTTAGTATGTTTTTTTAGTATGTGCGTGTTTGTGGGGGAGCTGTATCAAAGCCAGTGTTTCTCTTTGTCTAAAAAATACACAAACAACACACTGCCTATAACAAGTCACAACAGACTGTCTCATTTGTGCAAACCATTATTTCTCCCTCTAACTGCCGACCCTAACCAGCACACTAGTCACAGTGTGGGTGGTTTCGATTGGCTGCCCCGATGATACAGAGAGAGCTGACATAAATTGTACCATGTATTGATTATTGCTCCTAATGATGAAAAAGGAATTTAGGCTGTAAAGCCACTGATTTATTTTCTTAGCTTACAATATAAATGCAGATTAAAGATGCTGGTACCTGTTTGTCAGGCACGCTCCTCTCTTCAGGTGGCAGTTTTCTCCAGCGTAGCTGTGTGGACAGATGCACAGGTATCCGCCCTCTCCCGTCTCTATGCAGGTGGCATTACTGACACAAGGCCTGGATGAGCACAGGCGCGTATCTGTTGTTAAAGAAAAAAAAAGAAGCATGCTGTTTTTGGACCTTTCTTGTCTCTCTCTTGATGTGTGACTCTGTGTCTCTCTGCCTGTTTTTCCTCCCCCTCCTTTGTTTGCACTTTCTCACTCACACTCCCCCACCGCAGCATACTGTCACCAGAAGCAAAACCGAGAACATAACCATCGACATTTACACAGGCGAGCAGCTTATATGCTCCAACAGAATAAGAGATGCACAGAGAGGGAAGATAAGTAGGTGAATCTGAGCCACAAGCCAAAAAAAACCTTCCTCTTTCTTTCTGTCCTCCTTTGATTGAGAGGCAGCAAAACATTTCCATTCAATAATATTAACTGTAGATATTATAGGACTTATTACTCAAGTGCTACATTTAAATAGAGGCATCTACAGAAATGTGACTTTTGGAAAGCTTTAACATTTACATTCTCTCTGCCACAACACAAACCATTTGAGGTTTATTAAAATGTGTCTTCCTTAATTGGGAAGCAGGGGATGGCATTTTATAATGAGGATTATTTTGTGGCTGCAGCTTTCATTGTCCTAGATTCCTCCATCCTTTTTTCATCCTCCACTCTAACTTTCTCCATCTAAAAATAGAATGAAACCGTGTTACCCAGACTTCATTTGGTTGTGTGTGTGTGTGTGTGTCTTTGTTCCTGAGGCTCTGTGACTCACCCTCGCCACTGGTTTTGTCAGCGAGCGTTTAGAGGCAGACACAGATAGGAGTGCGTCTGAGAGCTTAATGACACTCACCTTGGTCACACAGGCTGCCCACCCAGCCCTCCTCACACAGGCACTGCCATGCCCTCTTGCATGTGCCGTGCAGACAGCCGGGGAACGGCAGGCACCGGTCACATTTGTCTCCTTGCCAGCCCGGTTTGCACCTGAAGGAGAGGAAAAGGGAACAATCCAAACCTATTAATACACCACGCACAGATCTTCTCAGGTGTGTGGCTGTCCCTGCTGTGGCTGCCTCCACAGCAAAGGTGAAACTGAACATTATCTTCCATTAAACAGTAATTGCTTAAATTCTTTTCCAATCATTTTGGCTCAGGAGTGCATAGCAGTAACCAAAAACACTTGATGTGTAACCAGAAGTATTTGAGCTGTATGTTAGGATAACAATGCTTTTTACTGTTCAAACAGATGTCTGATTTGGCATTTTGCACAATAGGAGGGCCAAACAGATCCAGAAAAGGCAGGGGGATCCAGCTGGCTGGATTGTTATTGCATTTCTCAGACATTAACAGCTCCAGCAATGTATGGAAAAGAGGCTCCATCGTCCACACAGGAATCTGAGGCGGTTTTGTAGTCATACCTGCACTTCCCCGGCTTCTCACAAAACCCATTTTCTGCGTTGCACCCTCTGCAATCCCAACCTGTGAGAGAGACAGAGAGACCGGGAATCAAAAATCAAAAAACAGCCAAAACTCAGAGCAATGAAATATTCATCTGTTATAGTTTCCTTCCGGGCAGAGAGTAAATCTCTTCAAAGGGAGAGTTAGTTTTTCAGATGTCTTCGTCGGTGCAATGATAAAAAAAAAAAAAAAACTCTGATTACCTTTGGCGATGCCTGTCACGGCCAGAATTAAGACCACCGCTGTGAGATGCATCGTGATTCCCAGCAAAGACCCTCTTTATCCTGCAACACACAAAGCGAGTAAAGTCGATAAAAAGGTGCGCTCAGTGTCTGCACGTAACTCTAAAGTTAATGGGACGAAAACAGCATCACAATGAGGATGGAGAAAGGTGCTTCCCAGATATGACACATTCTCTAAGGTGCATGGGGACGAAGACAAACATCTGTGAAATGATAACGTTATCAGAATGAAAACCACGCTGCAAGGTAAATCACTGTAATATTAGTGTCTATGGGAATATAATAGAATTGGCGCACCTGAGCCATATGCGTATGCCATTACGCACGGCCATAGAGTAAAAAACTAAGCCCTTATTCTCAAAATTACCAGAATGTTTGATTCAAAACATAATTAACTTAAATGATCTCGAGGCTTCTTCTGGAAAAAAATAGACCTTACCTTATGTGGCACCGGTGCTGTGTGTCCCAGCGTCTGCGCTCATATTAGATGCATTTGGATTGTTGTGTTAATCCGAGCGACGTGTCATGTAAGAGTGACTTCCAGGTGCGCCCGCGGTCCGGCTGCTGCTGCTGCTGCAGGTGGACCTGGAGGTTTGGACGGGACTGCAGCATCGAGCATCGTCCCAGTGCAACACGCTCCTCCCACCTGAGAGACAGAGAGGGAGAGAGTGAGCACCAAACTGAATGACCCCCCCGAGAGAGAGAGAGAGAGAGAGAGAGAGAGAGGGGGGCTGGATGGTACTGTACATTAACAAGCTACACCAGATCCCAGCAGGTCGTCCCAGCCTCAAACAGCTTGTTTCTGCCCATTCCCTCTGTCTGTGTCTCCTTCTCTCTTTCTTTTGCTTTTAATTCTTTATTCATGCATAATCATGTGTTTGTATGTACAAGTAAGTAGCTGTTGTTTTCAGTTAATGTAGTTCACCAAATTAAAAAAAAAACATTGTATCTCCCAATGTTAAAGTCAAGGTGTTCCTCCTTGATTTGAAGTTTGAAGAAAATTGATTTAGTAGTTTTTGTTTAATCCTGCTGAGACGAGCATAAACCAGATCTAACTAAGTAACTCTGTCCTCTTCATCGTTATAATTAGTGATTCCCTTTCACACACACTGTCTTCATGTCATCCATAGTAATGCCCTTCTCTATTCTTAGTGCACTTATTGCCATCCCCAATCTCCTTTTATCCCCCTCCAAGAGCAGCGATTGGTATTTTTCTTTCCACTAACAATACGAGTCTAATTCTCTTATTACGAGTTGCGCTTCTCGCAGACAACATAAGATCAGAAATAAAGATGTTGAAAATGGTGGCGAAGCAGCCATCAGGGAAAATGTACTCCACTTTCCTATTTATCACCTTCATTGTTTATCTCTTCTCGTGCACAATTGTAAGATGCGGCCCGCGTCTCATCCAGAAAGAAAAACGGCTTGAATATGTTGGCTCAATGACAAATGACAGATGAACACAGATAAACATGTATCATGCTGTCTGGAGGAGGCATTTCTGGATAAAGCAGGTGTGTGGGTTTGCAGTCAGGAGAGCAAGAGTAGAAGGGATACATATGCAAATGATCCGCAATTCTATTTCTTTTACTTGTCCCAGTCGCACGAGGCCAGAAAAGCTCCCTTTTGTTCTCACACTGGAACAAGGACACACACATTATAAACAGACAGGCCCGAGCAGATGGGAGGAGAACTGCCTCCTCTGATGTGATATAATCTTTTGAGAGGCCTCCAGTCTCATATCCCCTGGCTCGGCTTTTGCTTGCGTGTTTATTTTCGAGCCTCCAGAGACTGAGCTCAGAGTCCGAGCGTCGCATAACAGCAGTGATGTGATTCTCTCGCCCAAGATCCACATCAGTCAGTCCTCTTTAATGAAGTGTCTCAGGTTTGTATGAGCCTAAGGATCAAAGTGAAGGAGTCATTCATCGATTTAATTTCTTTTTCTTCCCGCTGCATTGATCTCATCTGGTCTTTGGGTTTTTTTGTTTTTTTACCTGCTCAGGTTGCTTCCTGTTTAAATCGTATCTTGTACGTACGTGTGTTTTGGTTTGAGCTCTTGGAGCTGAAGAGATTATTCGAGTGTATAGCTGAAGCTGATGTGAATGTCATAAACTAAAGTAGTAAAGTAATACTTCAGATTATTTTGTATATGAATTAACTAACACAATAAATTTGTGATTTTGTAGACTTCGCTGAGGATTCAGATGAAATTATTTCTAAGCTCTAGTGGACGTGAAATGAAATAATCTGCAGTGGTAACGTGTAGATCTAACAAGGCCTCTGTAACTCGTGCTGTCTCCTCACCTGTGTGTCTCATTTCATCTGAATCCTCAGCGAAGTCTACAAAATCACAAATGTAAAAAGAAACTCAGTATCAATCGGTCGGTCAGTCAAAACAAACACACTCAATTTATGAATAATCAAAATTTGAGGCTGACAGATTCATCGGTTTTTAATAATACTCCCTAAAATCGACATCGGTCCCCAAAAACCTACATGGTCCGACTTTGATGAAATGAATCAAGTTTCAGCTCCAGTCTGTGTGCATGTGATTGTGTGTGTGTTCCTGTACATGTGTTTGTGACCTCGGTGCAGTCAGACCTCATTTCCAGTAATTATGCATCTGCAGGGAGCGATCTCAATAACATACAAGTCTTACCTCTAATCTCCGTGAAGGTTCGTCCCACGCTGAGCAGAGGAGACACGCAGGTGAGGAGACAGCACGTGTTACAGAGGCCTTGTTAGATCTGCACGTTACCACTGCAGATTATTTCATTTCACGTCCACTAGAGCTTAGAAATAATTTCATCTGAATCCTCAGCGAGGTCTATCAGTGCACTCTAGAATCTGATTAAAGAAATCCCCCATTCTGTCGATATGCAGCCGCCATGCTGCGGGTTTGATACAGATCATTTCATTTCAAATCTCAGCTGGCAAACAGTGGCTCGCAGGAAATGAATCTCGAGTATTGAATTCTAAACACAATTAGCTGGATAATAACGCGTGGTGCGGCTGCTCGGGCGGCTCTATGGTGGATCATTAGACTGGATCAAGCCCGGTGGAGCGTGATGTGGTTCACTTACTGACATGGTACACAACAGTACATCTGCCATTACACAAGAAATATAGACAAACACACACATGCATACAAATGGTTTAATGGCTTTATTTCATTACAGGTCACAATATGTGGTTATACTTTGGATTAGAGCATGCACCAATGGAATGCTTGTGGGGCATCTTCCAGTGTAAATGGAAGAAGAAGGTCTGACTTAAGATTTAAATACCTGATGCATAGGTAAGTACGTGATTAATACCGTTATATGTTATTATGTCTTCTTGCGGTAGTTAGGTCATAGAAAATAAGTTGTCAAACTGCATCTTTTTCTCAGTCAAGAAAATTATTATTAAAAATGAATTGAAGTATCATGTATTGAGTTTTACTCTGTCCCTGAAAGCCTCACTACTTTTAACTGCATGCAGTAAATCTTGTTTATGAGCTGATGGTGTGACAGGACGGAAAGACTTGTCTTCATCTTAAGCAGTTTTTACTATGTGATAACTAAAAAATATATTACTGCAGTATCTTATAATCATTTTGAATCATTCACCCAACCCATTTATTACATTCTCATAGTGGTACATCTTTATTTCCATCACAATAGTGTATTCCATGTTAGTAATGATCATTTGAAGTATTTACATTTTGGTGTACATGATACCATATCTAATTTCATTGCAGTACTAGGACTTTTTTTGTCAGTACTTATAGTCCAACAATGATGTCACTGTTCGCTGTACATCTGTTCTCAGCTGATAGTCGATCAACAGCTGTTACGATGATCATATGATTTTTGAAGTCAAAGCAAAAATGGCCAAAATTAACAGTTTTAAATCTTTCAAATATGAAAAGTTCCGTCTAACTGTTTGACAAAACAAGACACTGGAAAACTTCATCAAGACATTTCCTGACAATCTCGATGAAAAGAATAGTCAAGAAAGAATTGTACACTGGATTTACAATGAAATAAATGTCAGTTGCAGCTCTGCTGGTGATTAACACTGATGTGGCAGCTCATCACTTAAAAAGACTGAATCATTCATCAGTTTAGTCTCTTGACAGACATTTTCGTCCTCACAAGGATTTCATAAAACCCCCTGACTGTAGCTAAGTGTCATTAGCTTCACTAATTCTCTCTCTGTGGGTGACAGGAAGAGGAGAAGAGCTGACTGCTATATGCCAAATCGGGGGCTAATTCTATTTTCTGGCTTTTCAACTTCCAAACGCAAGCCGTAATTAATCACAAAGGAGAGACCTGTGTGTGACTTTGGAGATGAGTGTTCTATTTAATTGGTGAAAGGTGAAAGATAAAATGGTGCTGTCATTTCCTCAGTGATTTGGCTCCTCACCTCTTTTCTCTTTGCTCTGTGTCTCGTTACATTGATTTCAACAGCTGGGATACCTGTGGTTATCGGAGAGGATGCAGGAGTCTCCGTCAATGAGGCGCTTAGGAAACTCTGCAGTTCTCATGAGCACAAAACGCCTTCAGCTCTGCATGAAAGATGCTTTTAGCAGCAAATCACGCTGCAGTCTGGGAGCATACGGACAAGACATCAGTCTCCTCATCCTCAGCGTGCTGACGAGCACTCCTGCATGAGTTTTCCTCGCGCTGTGCTAAGGGCGAAGAGCTCTGCCTCGGACTACGTATTGGCAGAACTTCAAGCACATCAGCTCAGGTGGTAGCACATCGTGCAAAATCTGCTCCAGAAAATCTTGTAATGAGAAAAGAGAAAAGTTATGAGGGAAACACTTGACACTCCTGAATGACAACTGGTGCAGTTGATGGTATTGGCGACTCACCGACAGCCAATGAGCCGTTTGATTGTTACACACAGGATGATTCATATCAGCCGTCACGTCCTTTGCCTCCTGACATACAGGTCAGACCTACTGTCTTGTTAATGGTTTGAGTCACCCCTGTGTACCGGACTTCAGCTTATTCTTCCTCTCTTTATTATTCCTGCAGGGTATGTTGTGGCCCATGCTACTGTTTTACACTGGTGTTACATCAACTCTGTGCAGAGGAGCGTGATTCTTTTTTTTGTAAATGTAAGTAGTTTTTTCCCCCCAGTGGCCTTTTTTCAGCCTCCCTCGGATCTAACTGTTCACACAGCTGCAAACTCAGGAAACTCTGTAGATGTAAAATGTAGATGAATTTTTCCTGCAACCCGCCCATTAATCTGCAGACGTTTAAAATGCAGAAAGTGGACGATCATCTGGCTTTTAAAATGTTAAAGGTACAGTGTGTGGAATTTTGTGATAGTGTTGAAATTGCATGTTGCAGCTGAACAGCCCTGACCTCACCCTCCCCTTCCAAACATGAAAGAGAACTTGTGGTAGCCTTTAGTTGTCATAAAAACTCAAAAGAGGGTTAGCTTGTCCAGTCTGGACTAATGTAAAAAACAAGACGACCTCCGTAGAGAGGACCCCCTCAATGTAAATATGCAGTATTTAAATATTCAGGGCCTTTTCTGGGCTAAAGAAAAATACAATTCATACAATTTAGATCCATACATATTGATGAAAACATCATGAGGATTATTCTACATTTAATATCTGATAATAATTCCTTTTCACCCAAACCTTACACACTGGACCTTTAAGGATGTATATAAGAGTGTTCCATTGATTCATGGTGTGTCCCTTAATCTATTCTGTTCACAGTGAACACATCAACATGATGTAGCAACACTGCTGTATTTGGAAAAGACTATTTAACCTCAGTCAAAATGGTGGTTATATAATAATAGTATAATAGTATTGTATTCGGGGGGGTTTTGATGTTGCATGGCCTAATTTATTGATTGCATAAAAACAGCAACATGACAATGTTTAAGTCCTCCAATCACATGTAGTATTGATACCTGCAGCTATTCAGTGCCTCTTCAGACGTTACGTAGCTGCTGAGCACAAACACTGCAGACGTGCCGAGGTAGAAACCTAAACCATATTTGTGGAATTTGCCATCTGCTCATTTTGTGAGCCAGAGTGTTGAGATGTTGACTTAATTTCATTAATGGAGCTAGTGTGCTTGTTATCTCCATGGCAACTGTAACCTCTCGTTGTCAGGAGAGCTCTAAGGTCGCGGAGGAAACAGATGGATGAGACTGATAGTTTACAAAAGCAAGGCAGAGGATGAAGACAGAGTTTGAGGCAGGAGGGAGAGGAAATGGAGGAGGAGGGAAATGGCAAGTGTACAGGAATGACTTCACCTGATGACAGTTATTCCTGTCCTGTTACCATGGGAAACAGGAGGAAGATGCTGTCTTTGTGCGTGTATGTTGCACACTGCTTTAGGCTTGCATCATCAAGATATAACAAGTAGATCACCTTTTCACCCTGAAAGTGTGATATCAAAAAGTGATCCAGACACAGAAGGCTATCAAAGTGTAAATTAGTACTGAATCAAATAACACAGACACCGCCGCTGCTGCCGCTGAGCCGCTCTGTGTGGGTTTTAGTCACGGTGCAAATTGATGGCCTGTTAGCAGTGATTTAATGCTTCACTGGCTCCAAGTTAAGAAACTGAATCCCAGGGTGAGCTGGAGCGCAGAGAGTTGGTTTTACCTTCTCCATCACACTTAATGCCTCCATTTGTTTTTAACCCTCATTGACTTAAGATAGTATGTATTTCATGACACTAGTGCAGTGACTGTTCTAAACCTGCCTGTTTGGAATGGGCTGTTTTCTTGGTCCGTGTTAAAGCCCTGTATTCTACTTCACAATTATTGCTGCCTGTAACAGTTCTACATCATACTGTCACTTTACATTGTCTGTGTGGTGGAAGTTGTCTGCAGAGCTTTTTACAATTAATCTGTGGTGCAGAATGAAGTTAGACAACTTTGCATTCATCCTACCAGGTTTATTTGCAATAAAGATTTTTCATAAAATGATAATGAATTAGTTTTTTTACTATTGAAATCTTTGCTTAACTGCTGTTATTTTTTTCAAACATTACGCAGTATGTCGGCTATTTCAGAAATCTGTTAAGCATTCGACGCAATCTTCAGACCCAAGTTAACAATTTAAAAAAATCAAATATCTGTAATTCAGATGAATATAAATTGCAGTGACAAATCACAAGCTGTGCTTTTACTTGTTCTGTGAGTGTTGTTGCCATGACGGAGATCATGGAATAATGGAGATATGGTCAAATGAAAATAATCAAATTCTCAAAATGACATGGCGGCAACCCGTGGTTTTTAGTTTGCAGAGCACCGCTGTAGTTTATCAGAGGACTTGGAAGAAACCATGCTCAACCCGGTCCACAGCCTTAAGGCATACTGCCCCTCCCCCACTGCTAGAACCTTAACGCTGGTCGCCTGTTTATTCAAAGCTTCAACAATAGTAAAAACTAGTTAAATCGTTAACTTCTCTCAAATGCTGCAACCTCTCTCTTGAAAGCCTCTTTTTCAGACAGGTTGGTGATTGTGTGCGTGTATATCTCTCTATGCCTGCGTTTCTGTGTACAGTCCATATGTGAGCGTTCTTTCAAAGGTGCATGTACGTTAAAGCGTGTATCTCTTCAACTGGTCCCCAAAGCCCTTTCTTGCTGACCTATCAAAAAACCCAAAGCCAAGAGCGAAAATTGCCCAGGCGCTGTAGAGAGCTGATAGCCGAGCACTGAAGTAAACAAATACCGGGACTGACACATAGAATAGGTAAGTAGTCCACAGCACTTGCTGACGGAGTGCGCCTGCTGGAAACTGGTTTTCCCCAGACACAGATTAAATGCAGCCCTTAAACCCAACCTCCAGCGGTACACGCTATGATTTATGTAGTTGATTTGTTGAGGTCAGTTAATTTGTTGTTGAATGCATTAAAACTTTTTATGACTCTTAGTGCAATAACATAACTCTTGCTCTGTCTATAAAGCTGGCACCCCTGTTTTTATTTTATTAAAGGAATCCTGTTTATGTGTCTCTGAGCTGCTCTGCTGCCGCTGTTGTGTCTATATGTTTGCCTCAGAATATAATCGAGATTAATGGTGTTGTTGTAGTGTTCTCTTTGTCCCCCAACCACTCTTTGTCATCAACTTCATCACCAACCTGCATCCTATTGTGCCACACGTACACCGAGTATTAAAAGACCGAGCAGAGTGGGAGGAAGGCAGCCAGACTGAGGGGGAGGATGCGCAAGACAACAACAGCAGGGAGCCTGCATTTATCCAACCTTTTCACCCGTTTACCTGCATGATTCATCTCTAATAAGCTGACACCTTTTCTCACACACAATTCAATGCAATTATTGCTCAGCCTGGCAAAGTCCATATTTCAGTTCAACACATCCTCAGGCATTAGAAGCGAGATCAACCCTGTTCCTCCTCAGAAAAACAACATGTCACGTGCGTCCTGTCCTCCTCTGTCACCTGATTGTTGGGGACCAGCACCTGTCACTCATCTTAATGAGGATGATGTCCTCTTTGCAGCTGCTTGACAGCGTCCTTAAAGCCACCTGCAAGTGTTGAAGCCAGCAGTAAATGAGGGCAATCAGGAATAAACTGAGATTGCACAGTTTATTCCTGATTGCCCTGGGTGAGTGAGGACTTAAAGAGCAGCAGTGGTTTGGTCTGTGAAGCTGATCAGAAGCAGCTTCAAGTGTAAATCTGAATCATTCAAAAATTCTGCATTTTTTTTTAACTCAAATGAAATAACAATCAAAACTAGAAGTATACAACATACTCTGCCAAGGCAGTCCCCTTTATCAAGCCACACCATATTACATACAATCCTAATTATTAGTCCCATAAATATTTTTTTTCATCACGATCCATGAATTGTTCCCTTGGTAAAATGTTTAAATGTCAAAAAACATAATAAACAAAATCCTGGATCTGCTGTTTGTCCAGATCTGCTCCGAAATTGGTCTTTTCTTGGTCCATGTGGCATCTTTCCATCAAGTTTCATGGAAATCCTTTCAGATGACAAACAAACCAACCAATACATAGATGGTGACAAAAACACAACCTCCTCATCAGAGGTAATAAAGATATGATAGTTGTGCTGTTATTCTAAATGACCATAGAAATCTCTGGTAACTAGCCTCTTCTACACAGCCAGTCTGTAATGTCTCTTCAACAAGCTTTTTAGGGCAAGTCATTGTAATCGTTGATCACTAATGCATTTTATTGGCTTTTTTCACAGATTGCCCTAAATCAATCAGCCTTCAAGTAGAAGTCATCAGAAGACAGAAAATAGAGCTCAAAGCCTTGATGAACAGATTGACTTAAGACATTTCCAGACATGAAAAGTGTGTTTGCCGTTCACAGACCTGTTCACAAGAACAGGAAAATATTTGTTCAGACAAGTGGTGGTGCCTGATTACAGCTGGAGGCAGGATTTGATGAATCAATTCTGCTGCCGACATCACATGTTTTTGTTCACAGCACATCGACACCTGCATCGGCCCTTATCGCCAAAAGACAATCTCTCTGTCTTTCCGAGTTGATGTCTTCATCTGAGTCTTCTACGTGTTGGAAACCTGAAATATTTGTATCCACATTTTACCAGGGATGGTAGCAGCAACTGACTGGGACATTTGCATTCTCTCATTAGCACTTCAGAGTTCAGAGTATGTCTGACAGCAGTGAATAAAACACCCAAAAAGGACAATAAGAAACTATATATTGTAACAAACATATTTAACAGTAGTAGGTTAAATGTTCAGTTGGAGCATAAACATCTCTGCTTTTTAATTGTTAAAACGTTCTCATGTTATCAGACAGGAATCACATTGTTATTTTTAATGTATTTAAGCACCACTGCAGTTAAATCAATCACACGATTCCACATTCCCATGTTGCTTGTGTGCTTCTCGTTGTGATGCACTTCAGAACATGCTCATTATTTATCATCGATTATCTGCTGCCACCGTAAACCCCTCACGATGGCCTCCTGTGCTCCGCTGAGCCGCGGGGGAGGAGGGTACATGCGAAGGATAAGATATGACTCACCTTTTCTAATTGAATTTGACTTTTCGACGGAAACCTGTGGCTGCCAGTCTCAAGGTTAAGACAGTGTTGATATTGCTTCTTCTCTGCTCCCTCTCAGTGACTACAGTCCCCAGCTATGAATTATTCACGCGCACAGCTGAAAAGAGGCCAACGCAAGGAAAGATAAACTCAGCCTCTTAGATCAAGCCACCATTTATAAAACATTCCTGAGAAGAACACATTCGCCCATAGCGCTCGTGGTGCATTCTGTGCTTTATGAGGCTGCTCCGCCAGCTCCACGACATACTGTACTTATGAATGAGACGACATCTGCTCCAGACAGTTACGTGTGAACCGCTCCGGTTCACTGACATTTAGAGATCATAGTCATAACCTTCTTGAAATTTTCCATCACTTTCCTCCTCACACAGACCGGCTCCAGATAATGAAAGTGTCAACGCTCCTCCAACTATGACTGACGTGATGGACCCAATTTCCTCTGTCATTTCCCATCTCCCGTGTTGCAACAGGGCAGCCATCCTGTCAGATTCTGAGCGAGGGTTATCATTTCAGCGTAAATGATACAAACCCTGCCCTGAATTCATTTTTTCAACATCACCTGTGCAGTGAGGATACTCAGCGTGAACAAATTACAAAATCTGTACAGTGAATATAAAGATTACAGTGGAAATAACATCATATATGAGAAGAGGAGACACATTCCACACACTGGATCAGGTTTATTCAGTGTCTCAGGGACACTGAATAAACCTGGGAAACAAGACCTTAAACATAAATTGCAAATCCAAGGAGAAAACTGCACTTAATTGACAGGAACCCACAAAGAGACGCATACAGATGTGCATAATAGTGAAGGCACAGTTCGACCTTGCTCTTTTTATTCTGATTTTGTCTTCTTGCTGTTTCTATCTCACTCCCATTTTTCTTTTCACTAACAATTTCTTTCACCACTGCTGAAAAGAGGAGAAGCATAGACAGACTGAAAATGGACTCCGGTGAATGGACCGAAGCTAAAAAAATGGGTTGAAAAGGTACAGGAGGAATTAGTTGTCTAACACCAGAGGGGCGGGATGTTAATGAGGAAATGAATATGATGAAAAGAAGGAGATGAATGGGAGCGAGGAAACAGAGAGCGAGGCTGCTGTTACTATAAGGCTTGTTTAGAGGAGAATGGTGAGAGCAAATAAAGAGTAGTCACAAATCCCCAGGCGGAAGAAAACTACACTATCACCACACTATAAGGGGCAACAACACAGGGGGGGGTCACTTCCAGTATGGATGTGAGCGAGGTAAACATGGTGTGCACAGAATGAACAAACACACCTCTTAACTCTCTCTATCTTGCTGATGCCGAGTGATTTTAAGATGATTCTATTAGAATTTGTATTGAGACCTGCAAAACAAATCTGAGCCTCAGGAAACAGTATCACCTTCAACAAATACTATAAATACTATAATCAAATACTGTGCAGCTTTTTTTGACATTAGATTTAGTGAAACTAACAGAAAAAACTATTTGCACGTGTTTTGGCTCTTCTCCCCTCAATCACAGCCCAATGTATTTAAAGTGTACTTTGACTTTTTAGTTTGGCATCTATCACAAGATGTAGCAGGTCATCCACCAACCAGAAGGTCGTTAGCTCAATCTCAAACTGCTCCAATATACATTATGTTTCGTCCTTGTGAAAGACTCTGTCCCTGTGCTGGAGTGGATGTGTAATAGAAAAAGCACAGCATATAATAATGCTTAATACGTGTGAATGGGTGATGTTGTGCGTACAATAAAACACTTTGAGTGTTAGAAAAGCTCTAAATTTACCATTTCACCAGTTGCATGACAGTTTGTATGTACTACTTAACATTTCTGCAGCTGACCTGCTGTGTGCTGATTAAAAGACTTTACTATACTAATCAAATACCAAAAATGACAAAATCAGAACTCAACCTATCACTGTCTCGTTATAACCATGACTACTGCCAGATGATGATGAATCTGATGAATTTATGGACAAACATATAAAAACAGCATGAAACTTTGGGAAATGTAAAAGAAAAAACATTTACCTCGGCAGGATAGAAACATGAATTGCATTTTTAATGGCATCTTTATTTTCTGTCACTCTCAAGAATAACTCACAGTCTTCACAGCTTTTAAAGTTTGAAACATTTTCTTTTTGTTACTCGAAACTACAGGGGGGAGAAAAATCCACTCAACGATGACTCATGCTGGGTTTGATGTTCATGCCAGCAGTCGTCTTTCCAGTGAAGAAGCCATCTTTTCCAAATGGCATTGGGAGTTTTGCAAACCTAATGTTCAGCTCATTTCTCCCTCATTATTGCTGAAGCTCCAGTGAGGCCTCATTGGTTATGAAGGAACGCACATCCATCAGGTGCTCGCTGAGCTTGTTGGTTTTCGTTTCTGTCTCTGCACTCGTGTTTTCCTCGCAGCGAGCAGTGCAAAGCTTTGGCAGTGCGCCTGCTGAGTGACCTTTGAGTGTTTCCTCAGTTCTGGAACAGAAATGCTGAAGAATCACTGACACTGCTGTATTTTTTAACAAATTCGTGTCATCGCACAACGTGTGGAAAACACGTTGCATTGTTTATATCTTGCCTGTAGATTGTATTGATAATCAGCAGAGAAAACACCCTGTTAGCAGCAGTAGTTGATGATATTAAACCAGATCTGAACCGTTTTCAGGATGAAAGCTGCTTTTCATCTCACCATGAAAGCAGGAACACAAAGTCCATCGCAGCAGTAACTCAGTCAGGATCCTTCTCCACTGTACCCAGCATGCTTCTTTCAATTTAAATTCTGCACACAGTTTGTAATCCTGCACTACACAACATTGGATTAATGTGATGATTGTCTTTCTATTAATCACAACTGAAGATGAAACACAGAGCTCAAGGCCAAATTAAGAAATCTTGAGTCAGCGTGTCATTTCCTTTGTTAAGTCCATGTGCTGCGATGGGAAGGAAAAGACTGGTTTGATTGACGTACAACCTAATTATAATTCCTGTAAAGTTGAAGCCGTATCACTTTGTTGCTTGGAAACAGCTAGCTCTGCAACCTAAGAATGCTTCCTCAGCTCTAATAACTGTATACAGTGGCAGAGATAATTGTGAAGGCTTTAAATTACACCTGTGTGAAAAGAGAAGGTGTCATAGTGGCAGCTCCACTGCATCTCATAAATATACTGTGAGGGTGGGAGTTTGCCCTCTCCTCAGTCAAGGAGCGCAAAAAAAAATCCATTGTTATTCACATGAGCGGTCCGTGGTGATTTACCTCGGAGCGTTTTATTTCTCAAGAAAAGGTGAGAAATTATTTGAAGTTGGTCAAAAGATTTAGATAAAGTTGTGCCTCAAGGAGAAATGTGTGAGAAACTCTACCTGCCAAGCTTCAAAGATTCAAAGCAGGTTTACCCTCACTGCTGAGACAACACATTGCAAACAGGTTCCACTGTCACAACATTAAAGTTAGTGATGCCAAGAAAAGGTTTCTTAGAAACACATGTATCAGATTACACCTTAATGCAGTTCGTCGCCTGCTCTCTGCTTCAGTGCTGCTGTTGTATTTGTGCGATTGAGTGTCACAGCACCGCTGCTTTGTAGCTGTTGCTCTGCACCTCTTGAGAATTTGAATCAAAGGGGAGTGATGTGGAATAAATGTCTCCATTCTTAATGGAAGTTCCTCCTGTTTCAGTGCTGAGGGACTGTATGGCACATTATAGTTATTTTTAAAGCTAAATCACTCCAGTAGAGAGGAGCAGGTTTATCCACTTTTATCTGAATTTGCATGCACACAGAATCAGTGTATTCAGTCCCATGAGGGGAGGGTGGCCTGTTTAAAAAGGCCACACCGCTCCTCGTGAATATCATAAATTGATCTTAGCTTTTAGAGTTCTACAGTTTCATTAGTGTCAGCAGAGGACACAGATGGATGATGACATCAGAAGATTGTCACATCTTTGTTCGTCGCAGTTGACATTCAGTGGGTGGAGTGTAATACCAACAATAGTGGGACAGCATCCAGTGATTTTCTTCTGTGGTTCCACAGAGAAGCGAGGTCCAGTTTGGGGGCAGCTCTCCTGAGTCCCGCCTGTCTGTCCCTCTAATAGACTGAATGCTCCTGCTCGCCCTTTCAGAGATTTCTTCACCAGGGCAGCATGTGCCTCCCTATCAGTCAGACAGCTACGACTATCAAACAGTAATAAAGTTGGCTTGCGAGGCCCCTGCCTCCCCCTGGCGCTCAGTGCCGGGTCAATTGCCTCTGCAAAGGACCTTATAGCCCAGAGGAGTCAAAGTTGTTAATTCTCTGATCCATCAAAGTCACGATGTATGTGCAGTGGTGGTGCGTCCATAGGCCTCTCAAGGAAAGAGTTCAGAGTGTGGCGGCTTTGATTTCATCTGAGGAGCATGAGGTTGATGATTTGCAGCAGGAATTCCCACCAGTTAACACGATTCTGATGGAGTTCATTCCTGCATCTATGAAATAGTCAGGAAGTCGGAAACCCCCTGCAGGTTGAGTTGAAAGCCGTTTTAAAACATGAACACCAGAAAATTGGGTCCTGACATTTTTAGAGTTCTTTCATATATGAAGAACGCAGCAGGAAATTGCACGAACCAGACATGCTCACAACAACAGGAAAAGGAGTGAGGGGGTGAGCCCTGGGTTTACCATGAAGGAACCAGGACCATCACGTGTTCATGTTAACAGTTCATCAACACCAACATCAGCCCTTATCACCAAAAGCTCTTAAACCTTGTTGTCTTTCCAAATTCATTGGTGTCTTCATTGGTATGTAGTTCTTCTGTTTCCTGCTGAGATATTTGCATTCTTTTGGGGATTTTGTTCAGTTTTACGTCCCTCGTGTGTTAGCAGTGTCGTCCACGCGGCCACTGGCTTGCTCTGCTGCGCTTACTTTCCCGCTGTATTCCCACACTCTGAACTTTTACTTGGTGTGATGGCAGGAAATGTTCCAGAAAATGTCTTGAGTAACTGACTTACATTACAGGAAAATATCTATATTCCAGTGCATGTGTGTAAGCAGTTGAAGAGGACACTTGAATATCACATGACAGCTGACAACAACTCACCACACGCTGTGTGTGTGTGTCCCTGACTCTGAGGGAAAAGCCTCACCCCAGCAGCAGCAGAGGATTTTCACACTGAGCCATGTCATCACTCTGGCCCCGGTCTTTTGTGTGCCACAATGAGCCGTCCAGATGCCCTCTAGGATAACAGCAAGGAGGTTGTCTCTAGGTGTTCCATTAACTCTGGTGAGCGAGTGTAGTCATCACAGTTATTCAAAGCTGAAGAAGTCGTTTATTTCTCATGTCCTGATTCTCTTACTGGGGCCTTGCTGTGGTAATAAATAAATATACCTAAATTTCCTCCAGATCTCAGCTGCAGCCCAGTCAGCCAATGGCTTCTGAACCAAACCATTAATTAATCTGTGCACTATGTTGTTCTAAAACAGCAGTTGTGCTGTTCTGCCACTGGCAAAACTGTGCCAATTAAAGGATGTGTTTTCTGGTAGCGTAGCATTAGCTAGAGAAAATGTCAGCAATATTTCAAGGCAAACAAGGAGGAACAGAAGCAGACGTTTTTTTTTAAAATCTTAGCCAGGCCAACAATGACAGCAATCATCACCTCCATACAGGGTTCGTAGCATTCAGCCGTTAAAATATGTTATTTAAATAGTTATTTATTTTAGTCCAGGAATTGGAATCAGGAAGTGAAAAAGAATATGTTATAGTACGTCTTCACAATTACATGTAAATTCAAGTAAAAGTCTAATTCTGGATTTCTAGTCACCACACAGTAGAAAAAGACTCCTGGGTTTAAAAGGACGGACTCAGCAGAACCCTGAGCTCTATTTGAAGAGTTGCAGGCCAGCAGATATTGCAGGAGTACATTGGTAACTTTAAGAGGCACCTACTCACTTAGTCTGGACAAGGACCTGCCGGGAAAAATGTACCTACTCTTTAAAATTAGTCTCATGTCTCAGGTTTTTAAAGAGCGACTGTCAAAATATGACAAGCAATTTTCCACAAAATGCCCATGGAGATAATTACACACACACACTTCCTCCTGAGTGTTTCCATTCATGTTCATCATGTTTCACCGACCAGTGTTAAATGAGGGTTGATTAGTGTCTGTTTGCTGAATGTAATGTTCTCTTACTAATGTACAGCCATGAATTTATTTTAGCTTTATTTGACCAGCACATGCAAATGACACAAAGAGTTGATTTTGATTAAGAAGAGAGAACATTTTGATGAACATTTTTTTGAATCAGGTCATTGACAGAAACATAATGAACCTCTTCTTTCAAGTACAACCCACTTCAGTTGTCTCGGTGACAAAGGCAGTGATTCAATTGCACCATTGCTTCCATCATGGTAATGGTCATTCACAGTCTGGTAGAGGAAATGAAGGAAAGAAAGAGGAATGATTATCTAAATGTTCATAATCTGCACGTACCTGAGAAAATGACATCGCTGCTACAGCTCACACTCGTGGTTGAATAGGTTGAAAATAACAACGCTAAACATTTGAGTAGAAGATAAATGCTTAATTCACTTGCTGTAGCACTATAGATCTAGTAATAGCATTGTTCAATGATTTTATTTATACTGAACCGATTGTACAACATGACGTAACTCGTGACAAACTCGGTTCATTCATGCTCCAATGAAGGACGGACACCTTCGTTCTAAACTACCATCCTCCATTTGTTCTCTGCATCATTCTCATTCCACTAACATCCTTACAATCTGCACAATTACAACTTATGACCTTCACTTTACATGTATCTGAGGCGCGGCGAGGAATATGGCGTACACCACCTTTATTCAGAGAGAGATAATTGGTCCCTCTGTGGCTTCACACCAGTCGTCACACTACATATGCACAGAGAGGATCGGCTGTAGCCATGGCAACCGGGAGATGCATTGATGTACCAATTTTATTTGAGCAAAAATACATTAATAAGATCATGAGGCTGCTAGATCTTTCCTTACAGCTCGCCCACTCACTGTGTCCGTCCTTCAAATTTTCCTCTCTTGTAGAGACTCCTGTTTAAAACATGTTTGTCCAACAACACAAAAAACACACTATGGAGGTTTGAGTTTAAATCTGGATATTAATGACTTGATGATGCAGGTTGCACCAACTGTGGAGTTGAAGGTCACTACTGAGAAAAATCCTCTAGTGAGATGAGCATTGTTTTTGAAAACAATAATTTTTTCTAAAATGGGCAGAAATCAATAAAAGTAATACAAATATATAAATGAATAAAAATGAAAAGAACATAAATTAGCCCAAGATAGAACCAGAAATCTGCAACAGAACAAAAACATTTTCTTGGCACCAGATGCTTCTAAATTAGAGAGAGAGAGTGCTCACTTACTGCCTTGTTTACTCCAGGTGAAACAGGACATAAAATTTACCACACTTTTTTTCTTAAACATAAAAAAATATGAAGTTAGAATATCAATGTGCTTTGTTGTGGCAATAAAAATATGCTGCGTACTTTTCTCTCCAGAAATCTAGAAGTTAGGGAACATTTTGATTTATGTTTCAGTCAGATCCATCTACATTATCATGCACAACCAGGATTTATGACCAACCAGCTCGTCTGGCGCTCTGAGTAAGGACAATGTAATTAAAAATCCAGTTACAAGGGATATTAGTGAAAACCTGAGCAGACACACGAGGATGTCTTCTCAGCTCCGGTGTCTTATTTGATCTTCAAACCATCATCATCATCACTTTACTGCGCTTAATGTGGAACACGTCCAGAATAAATGACAGAATGCTTGTGGAATATACTGCATATTATTCTAAAAACATAATATACAGGTTTCAACAGGTGTTAATCTACCTTTCTCATTACCCCCCCACTGAACATGTAAATCTCAACGACATGCAGATTGGGGATTAGGTTGACTGGAGACTCTGAATTGACTGTGTTAATGTGAGCGTGAATGGTTGTTTGTCTCTGTATGTCGTCCCTGTGATGGACTGGGGATCTGTCTACCCCACCGCTCAATGTCAGCTGGGATCGGTTCCGGTGTCCCCCGTGACCCGTAAAGGATAAAATTGTGTAGATATCGGATGGATGGACTGTTGTCATAATATAAAACCAAAAAAGGTTAAAATCTCCTGTAAAATCAAAATTATCAAAATGTTTATTCAAATGTAGAAGTCAAGTTTCTCTATTTGAATGGCACACTTCTAAAAAACTCTTATGAAGCACTGCCAGTTTAAATAACTTTTACTCTATAAGAATATAAAGGGAACATTATGATAATTATTTATGATCATTATTATTATTAATAATAATAATTCCTGCAGCTTTTATAAAACAATGATTCGTTAATGACTTGAGATCAATAACAACCTGTAAAAAACGGAATGTGGTGTTTGAGCTCTTCCTCATTTATGGTGGAATTTAATGACAACAACACACATAGAGAGTCTCATCCGCAGCTGCCTTCATTTTCCTCAGTCGTTTTGTCTCTTTAATGCAGATAATGATTATGAAGCTGAGCCCCTCAGAGGTGGTTATTAGTTAATTAGTGATAAACACACTCTCCCATTTCCTGCCCCCAGTGTGTAATTCACTCTTTGTAGTTGTGCCAGATGATTCCAGATGCCCCCAGGACTTGTTTACAAAATGGAATTCGCAGTAATATTCGAATCCAGTGAACTTTCATATCAAACCGTGAGATTAGAAGATAAAATGTCTCAAATCTAATCACAGAGTTGATAATAAATGAGGTAACCTAGTGGCCTTTAAACTTGGAATCTTAGCTGGAAACATGTTTTGAATTTTAACACTGAAATATCTTTATATTCAAATTGCTCAGCGTCACTCTCTCCAAACTAATTTTCTAATTAGTATTGTCTGATTGTCTGAGTCATTCGAGAAAGCATTAAAGATAGTATAAAGAAGGAAAGAGAAAATTCACAAGACCTTCTTTCATTTACAGCTCGTTGTTTTGGTGGAGGTTCTATAAGGAAATCACAAATACATTTTCATAAATCCAAACTTGAATTATTTCCTTTTGCACAGAATTAAACAGTGAACCTGATTCTTTTATAAATGAGGCCCCAGTGCAATTGACAGACTAATGAAATCATCCTTAATCTCAGTGCTCCCACGAGCATTCGGGCTTAACACTGTTTCCGTGCATAAAGTAACAATCTGTCCTCTTCAGATTGTCGTCCAAGCATTATCATTTTCTATCTCCACCGCTCTGATTTCTCCTGTGTGGTGGTAATGTGCTGCGTGTGGGTTCCTTGTTGATATTCATGAATCATGCTCAGACATATAAATTGACCATTAACGGCTGTGCAGATCTTATAGTTTTAAACTTTAAACTAAAACATATTGTGTTGTCTAATATGCATCCTGCAAACTACTAATTAAAGCAACATGATGGAGAAGGAGGAGTTAAAAATATCACATGAAGTGAGAATGCAGTGGGTTAGAGCTCCCCATGCTGTTGTGCATTTATCCTCCTACATTAGAACTGTTCATACATCCACATATACAATGTCACTATATGAGAATAAGTGTTGAATATTGTAAGCCTACTATATAATGGCAGAGCAGATAAATCATACTCATATGCACATACCTGCAGTTAAATGGCTATTCCCCATTTTTTGTCACATCCGACAACATATGAGATGAACTGCCACTATGGTAGAAACAGACAAACACACTTTAGATTATTTTATTGTATTTATCTATTATGAATAGAAATCAGTGGCACATTTTAAAAGGAGGGATATTTACAATAATCAGAGGTGTAAAATGAGTAAACAGATCTATTGAATTCGACCATAATTTCATAAGCAAACATAATATAGTTTATGCATTTTCAAAACTTTGGCAAATTTATTCTGTAAATTATTCCGTGGAGCATCTGGGAATCCATAACTGTCACTCACACACTTTTTATTCTGCTATCCATCAAAAAGTTGGTTCCCCTCAGACTTCAGTACTCAAAGTATTTCATTCTTTCAAAACCTCCAATGCCAAACCAATTAAAAGTCAGCCTATAATGTAAGAACAAGCCTTGTGGTAAGATTCTATTTATAGACCTTTTTAAATAGAATTTCACAGCATGAAATAGGGCACTGGCCACACAACTCTAATAGAAAATATTTAAACAACCAACCATAACTATATATTTGAATCATTCAAAAACTCTTTCTTATCACTGTTATCATGCAGCAGTTTTGCCCCCATCTGACTGTGTCTCCGTCAATGAGCAGTAGTACAGGTGGATGGGCAGAAGCTGAACAAAGATGATCTTATAATTCTGCTTTACCATCTGTAGTCACCAGAGAGCGCTGTTGCATACATAAACAATGGCCATGTCTAATAGATAAAGGAGGTACTCTGCACATGCACGGAGTGTTTTCAGTGAGCATGTGCATACACAAGTATGCGCAACAGTAAATTAATCTCATATCCAAAGCTTTCAGCGCAGTGTCATTCATTTCAATTGTCTTGTCTCACTTAAATGGAAAAGATGCATCACCACAGGGTTCGCCTTGACATGGAAATGAAAAATACTGCTCGGCATGGCTGTCAGACTCCATATCCTCCGTCAGACAGCCCTGCTGACATTTCCTATAGGTGTCTGTTTTATTGCCTTGGCATTTAGATGGAAAGCTGTACAGATCTCTACGGCTCATAGCGAGACATGGAAAAGATGCATCTGGATCACAATCACAGTTTCCATGACAACATCAATGTTGACACTAGAGGGAAGTGAGGGGGTCTGCCAGTTGTTTGAGTGTTCATTAATAAGAGGAGAAGAAAACAACATGTGGGTACCGACTGAAAGTGGCTCAACGACGTTACATTTCAACGAATGATCGTTGCTACGCTCACAATCTGCCATTTTTTCTCGGCGAGCATTTGGGGAGAATCGTCTCACGCTGAGTTGAGCAGACGGTCTTGATAGTATTAATGCACACAGGCCTGAATGTGTTTGCCAGGAGAGGGCTCACAGTGGGTCCTAATGCAGATTCCTGCAGGCTTCTGTAAACACGTCATAAAGCCAAAGCAAATTGCCACCTCTTGATTTTAGCTAAAAAAATAAACTGCCTTGTGTGAGTTATAATAACAGCAAACATATCCTGAGGATAAAATACTCCCTGACAAAAAATACAGGAAGATAACTCAAAACCATTTTCATGCTCAGCAACGGAATTAACTATTAATCACCCTAAAGGCAGGTTTGACTTGTAATAAACAAATTTCACAGGAAACACCAAATACTTATTTCCAGTGAAGAGTGAATCTAAAGTGTTAGCAAGATGGAGAAGCATATCAGGCAGCCGCTTGAGGGGATGAAGTGAAGAATCTTATCTTTTTGTTTTACTTCTAAAGGCTTTAGGGAATCAGGGCATAGTCAGAGGATATGGGAAGTCGGCAGAGATCTTATTAGCAACCAGTGTCTATTATTCAAAGAGCTGGGGGATGCTTGCGTTGCTGCATCTGATTTAAGTTTTATCATCCAAGTTCATTTTAGTTTTGACAACTAGCGGCAGGTGTTACATGTCAAGACGCAGCGGAGGAACAGAAATACTTCACTTAGGCTCAAAAGTGATGGAAGTGTTTCATTTGTTATAAGATGCCAATAGGCTGGAAATAATTGCGTTTTGTTTTTACAATGGTTAAAGACAAAATGTATAAAAAAATACACACTGTGGTCTTTTTTTTATATGGAACGTTTATTTATCCTCTTTAGGAGCATGAATATCTGTAGCAAATGCTGTTACACAAATATTCAGGAGTTACTGAGATAATTCAGCCTTGATTAAAGGGAGATCAACAGACCATTGCCATTCCTAGCATTTCTAAAAGTAGACATGAATTTTAAATAGAATACAAAATCCTCAATATCTCTCATCTTAGAAAAAAGCATTAGTCTCCAATCTTGCAGATTGTTTTCATTAAAGCGAAAACAATACTGGCTCAGCTACAAACATGCTGCAGAAGCTGTTTCTGTTTGGTGTGAAGGTTTGAAACAGGTTTTCACAGAGTAGTTGCTCTGTGTATTGGTGATAGTTTATTAGCAGATCTGGACTTATCCACTTATCAACTTCACTTTATATAATTTATTCCTACATGTTAACATGCTCCAAGGTTTACTTTGTTCCAGCCCAGGTTCTGTCTCTGCATCATCACTCAGCATGTCTCCTCTTTCAAATGCTCCTTTTTTACATTTTATTAAAAGTGGTACAGCTGTTGAGAGTAGTGTTTTCTTTAATACATCTGCCGTGTAGCTTCACACTGTTCACTCACAGCGAGCCAGTCCTCCACCTCCTCTTGTGGTGTAATCAAACCCACACAGTTTGTTAGAAACCATACACGTAAAACAATCACATGAAAATAGGGACAAACATGTTGTGTTCTTTATTTTTTGCCATAGCCATGATGCTAAGATACAAAACTAGAGGTACAGCAGATTCAGAAAATTCACAGATTGAGGGGCTCGGTCTGTTCTGTTATTAACTCTTTTTTTTGGTCTGTCCTTTTCTACTTTATTATTCTATGTCAATTTAGTTATTTCTGCTCTTTGTGCAAATCAAAGTTTTTGATAATAATTGTTTGGGAATAATTAATCATAACGGACGTGAGTATTGTTGAACGAGACTTCAGGGCATGATATGTTCATGGGGAAAATACTGTCATACTTCAAAGTGCAACCAACCTGTATTACCCTTTCAGCTGGAGAGCTGACACCTCTACTGGCCAGGTGTCTGGACAAGGAAACATCTGCTTGGGAGGCTCCTTTTCATCCAAGTAAGAGGCAACAGATGCTGCTCCTGCACCACCAACAGAGACATGTTCTACCTTTAGATGAAAGCAAATATGGAAGTGGCTAAATTAATAGAATGCCATTTTGGGACAATTAAAAAAATAAAGTTAATGAACATGGTATTTAGTATGCTTATCCATGCACCCCAGCATAACAAACACAAGCTAACTACCATGAGTACCATGTGTGACCAATCGATATGCAACCACTTTGCTTGCCTGCTACCAACAAAGCAGATTTCACGTGGTAGCCGTGGTCAATATCTCTGACCTGGATGCAGCTGCTTTCCAACACTATTCGTGTCAATACACAAATTCATTACAGATGATGCCCACAGACAAAGCACTGGGGATGCAGCTGTTAATCTATAAAGCTATCTTAAAAAGGAAAAAAATAGAACGGAGTGTCAGCATATGAATGGTAATGAATGTAGGTTGGTTGACATCCAAATGACTATCCGACTCTAACCTCTTTAGGATCGCATTGTGCGTTTTGCTGGCGCGGTGAAAGTGTGTCACACTGCAACAGCTGGGGTGCACTGTCAGTGGGCTGGACAACTAGGGCAGACAATTGAAATTGGGGACAGAAAAATCAGTTCTCCTGAGCCTGACATGGTCCACTTGTGTGTGTCCATTTCAAACGATGGTCTTAGGCTCGAGTCTGTACAGAGAGGATCACCGAAGACAGTGCGAAGGAGGGGAAGGAAGGCAATTGACATGGCAACTCTGCGGCGGCAACCAAGATCTAGAACATCCTCAACTCGGCAGGATCGTGGCTCATGTTCTTCCACTGCATCTTGCCCTGTTTTCTCTGGACCATACAGCGACCATGAAGAAGACCCGCCACTGCGTCGCCTCTCCTCTCCTCTACTTAAGGGTTCTTTTTCCAGTCTCCACAAGTCTGCCAGTCCAAGCTCCAAAGGTTCCCTATCAAGCTTACAAGGGTCTATTGCCTGCCTCCAAGGATCATTACCAAGTCTCCAAGGATCTTTGCCCAGTTTCCAGGGCACACCCAACCTGAGGGGATCAGTGTCTCGAATGAAGAGGCGATCTCTTGGCAGCCTTGACAACTCAACACCCAGCCCCACTGAGTGGAGTCCCAGCCCAAGCCTACAGAGTGGCAATGGCAGCTCCAGTGACGATGATGGAAGTTGGGACACAAATAGCTGGAGCTCAGGAGCTACCTGCCTGTTAAGGACGCCTGTTAAGCAAGATAGCCCTGAGTCCACAGGGGAATTGGATGGAAAGTCTTGCACCTCTAACCAGGAGTCCAATACTATGATTACTGAGCCTGAAATAATTTACCAAAATCTTATCTTCTCACATCCTGTCAATAAAGCTAAAAGCAAAGATGAATCTGTTCCAGAGAGGGCTTCCACAGCACAAAGGAAAGACACAGGAACGCCGAGTCTTTCCTCATCTTGTCTGAGTAAGAATATTGCCACAGTTTCATGTCATCACAGAGATGAGAAGACTGACAACAGACGCAAGTTTACACAGTTTCTGAATGAGGTTACCTGCAGGGTGCTAAAATCTAACGGTGGTTCTCAGCAGCAGAAATCTACCCTCCGACATCGCTTCCCATCTCCTCCACCACCACCACCATCAACCCCATCTCACCTGCCAATGACAACTGCGATGCATTCAACACCAATAAACCCACAACTACCACCATCTGCATCAGTATCAAACCTATGGTACAGCCCAACAAGCTCAAACCTCCACACCATCAAGGAGTATGATTCGAAGGACGTTACCACTTCCATCCAACAGTGGAGCAAGACATTGCCGAGCTGTAAAATCTTGGAACCTGGGGATGCATTGAGGAAAGTGAAAGGGGACAGTAACTCATACCAAGAGCATGACCTGGAGCTATGTACAAAGGTCCAGACTCAGCCCTCCACTGGGAGACTTTATTTAGAGACAGACATTGACAGAGTGAGGCAACTTGATGAAATGGTAGCTAATGGCACCCTGGGGAAAGAAAGGAATGAGAAAGGACTAGAGAAGGGTATAGGGAAAGGGATGGAGAGGGAAAACAGGATTACATGGGAGAGAAATGGAGGTGTGGGGATGGAGATAGGTAAGGAGGGTGAGAAAAAAAAAGATAGCCCCTGGGAGAGAGACAGAGGAGGTGAGAAACCAAAAGAAAGGGTTAAAGGGAGAGAAAAGCCTGGCTGGGAAGATAACCAAAGAACTGAAAGAGGGAGGGAGAAGGAGAAGAAAGTGGTACCTACGAGTTATGACCAGACTCCGTCTCAATCAGGATCCAGTGGATGGGGTGACCCCTGCCCTGTCTTCAGCTGGCCAGATGGATTTCCCAGAATGTCTTACAGGTCTACCTCACTGCCCAGACCTGTCAATATCCCTGTGAGTACCCTGAAGTGATGGTGAACCTAAATGTACAAAATACTTTTTTTTTTCCTTACCTAGAGCGGGGAAACAGTTTTGGTTGTATTTTTGAATCTAATTTAATTTGCTCACAGCAATAGAAAAGTAAATGTAAAAGTTTGACAGCTAAATTCCTTTAGGCAGCGTTCTTTTCCCATTGATAACAGAATTATCTAGACTGTGGACAATTTGACACAGTCAGATTTTTTTTACTGGTAGCAATGAGTTTTAAAATCCAAACTTGCAACATTACTGGCTTATTGACAGTGGAAAAGGGGCAAGCAGGGATGCATGCACATAAACGTGTTTAAAACTCTTTTCTCTAAGCCAGACACAGACATATTTACAGACTTAGTTTAGTTTCTTGAACAAAGTTAGAAGTTGGTCAACATCTACATTTGGATATTTAACCACATTTTAAAGAGTGTACTGGTTAGAAGGAGAGCTGCAGGCTGGTACTGCAGTTCCACTATAAATCTTCTCCATACATAATCAAACTGCAGCACATATGCACCACACGTAGCTGAGATTTTACTACATCATATGCAGTTATTACATCATGCACGGCTGCTTCATTATGTCTGATTGGGAGTGTAATTCTAAGAAATGATTTCAGAAAGAAACATACACTGTGCAGCTGTTTGTCATGTTTCCTGGTAATTCAGGAAGAGCAGATGTGAATTGCTGGAAATTAGGATCTAAATGAATAAGATTACAGAAGCCTCTGATGATTCCACTCAATCTTTATTCAAGGCTTTGAGATAGTCCATTGCCACACATTTCTCCTTGTTAGCTGAATATTGCTCTTCTCAGATTTATTAGACGTGAATCATTTATGTTTGGTGTTTTGCTTAATTGCATCTGACACATCACCCACTTGCCATACAAAATCAAATCTGCAAACATGATTATTCATTAACGTGCTGTGAATGGGGAACGAGAATTTATTGTGTGCTGTACATGCACAGAAATAAAAAGAAAAGTGTTTTATTTACATAGCACCTTTCAAAAGCAGAGATATAACAAAGTGATTCACAAAAGAAATAAAGAAGAATATAAATACATACAGATGAAGAGCATAATCACAAAAATTCTAATAAAAATGCAAATCTAAGCCTCAACATGTAGGTCTTGATCTGTTGGTGTCTGGAGTGTCTACTGCAACATTTACACCAAATTCCATTAAAATTAGTTCCAAAGTTTATGAGCATGTTTGGCAGGACCTTGACAGTATAGAGATCTATAGATGACCACAAGGACTTTGAATGGGATTCTGAATTTAATTTGGAGCTAGTAAAAAGCAAATAGAATCGGGGTCACATAAGATGTTTTGGAGAATCTGGTCCAGAGTCTATCAGCAGCATTTTGGACATTTGTGTTGCCCAGGTAGATAACAGAGAGTTGCATGGATTCCATCTCTACTGGAGACACAATGGACCTGAGTTCTGCAATGCTCAGCTGGAAAAAGAGCAAATCAAACACTTAAGATGATAGTGCAGAGTCAAAGCCTGGTATGTAGAAACACCCAGATTTCTTATGGATGATTTACCCAACAAGCTGAGAGAAGAAAGACCATTCATCATTTTAGGGACAATGCCAAGAGGTGCAGAAGTTAAGATTTCTGTATTTAAAGCATGTAGCTGTATGGCATTAGAGGCCATTCAGCCTTAAAGGTTGTAGACAGTTATTTAAAACATGCCTATAATAATCGATAATTGTCCTATTAACTGTTCAGAACCAAACAAATAGGACCAAGGATACCACAATACAGAGTTTCAGATGAGGAAGCGAAACTGCAAAACATCTATCAGAACTGCAAGAGGGAAACTTGTCAACAACATTTAAAAAAACAACGTAAAAATGGATCTATGTGGTTTTTGTTTGCATGAGCAGTGACACAAACATCTAAATGAACCGTTGATTGTGGAGTTTCAGGGCAGAACATATCCTCACTCTAACTTGTTCTATTTGTAGAACCTGTAAAGGTCTATTCACTTCTCATTTAAATGCATTAGCATCTTTCTGCCCTCCAACCAGCCAAATCCTAGATACCAAAGAGAAAGTATTGATCCCTTTGGCATGTCATATATTTAGAACACATCCTCCCTTGTTACTTTTAATTTACTCAGACCTGAGAGTAAAAGCAGAAGATGGCTTGGGTTTCAAACAAATATATATAATATATATATATATTAATAATTCAGACACTCTTCTCCACCTTTTTTATTTGTTATATTTGTATTTTATTTAAGAGCTCCAGGCTTAGAAATGCACACATTGTACTACCCTCTCACACCATGCTGCACTGCTTTACTAATACTGTGATAAATGGATGGACCTTGACCAGTGTCCAACAGTGAGGAAACAGAGAGGTGTTTGGGTGGAAGCTTCCTGATCAGAATAAATTCCCTGGCCGTCAGCTCCCTAGCAACTGTTGAGCTGTGTGTGCAGTGAAAGGAATATTTTTGATATCAATAGAGAAAACTGCATATGGCAGCTTTTCACACATTTAATAACTGGAGAGCGGGTCATTCAATAGACAAGAGGTGTGATTCTTTCAGGGAAGGAAGGAGGGAAAGAAAGAATGTTGTGCAGTAAGGATGTGTGCAGGCAAACTAGAGGACAGAAATGAAACACGTGTTTGTTTTATGTTGATAAATCCTATTCATTCACTAGTTTCAACATTTACCATGTCATCCATGCCCCTGCAGTGTTTACATTTTCAAATCAATTTTATTTGTATAGCACCAGTAATAAATATATATTTATATAACTGGCAGAAACCTCTAGCAGAACCTGACTCAGTGTGGGCGGCCATCTGCCTCGACCGGTTGGGTTCGAGTGGAGAAATGGGGACGAGAGGTGAGGTGGGTGGAAAAGAGGTAAAAGAAGAGACAGATCTAGGGGCAGAGTTGTATGTCTAATCCTAACCTGCCCCCCAGGTTGATAACCACTGTTGAGGTTTCACAACCTTGCAGCTCAGAACATGTCCAACATCACTGATGGGTGCGGTTGCCTTTGGTTGGTGCGATACCTTTCTGATAAATTCAGCAATATACAAGCCAACACTTCTCAGTGAATGAATGTACATATGTAGTAGGTGCGGCTGCAGTGTGTCATTCAGTGATGCCTTCCAGGAATGCCAATTCGCCTACTCCCTCTCTCTAGGCTTGCCCTCCACGCACAGAGGGATGGAGGGATGGACAGAGGGGATTACTGAGCGTTGTCTCATTCAGTAGCTGTATGAGTCATCCTGCTGTATCACTTGCACTGTTTGTAACACCCACACAACCACACAACACCACAAAGCCAAGCATGCACGTGCTCATAGCAAATACAAAATGCACTCTCACAAACAGCACATTGAAATCGAATTTGCAACTAAAAATCCAGAGGCTGGATAGAAACCAGACCTCCACCAGACACACTGAAACAATGTCTGACCCTCTGACATCTATGTAGTTCATGTTCAGATATGACCACTGCAGTGTCAGTAAACTGAACTTATTTTCATTCTTTGTTTGTTCGTTTTTTCGTTCGCTCTTCCACGTAGTCTGAACTCCAGAGACTGCACTGAGCAATTGGTTCTGCACCAAAGAATTAAGCCTAAGTGAAAATGTAAATGTAAATGGTAAATTCTCCTGAGAAATCCGAGTCATGAATAATGCATATGTAACCAACAAATGCAACGGGGACCCTTTCTCTGATTCATCTCCGTTTGAGTTTGCACATGAGACAGATGTGATGAAATATGTGTGTGTGTGTGTGTGTGTCATGTTGTTTGTCGACATTGTTGGAAACATGTTTCTGGTTTAACACAACTTTCACGTTTGTACCATAAACATGAAGCTAACACCAAAAGCCACTTAGCTTAGGTCAAGATAAAGACTGGACGCAGCTAGCTGCTACTCAGATATCCTTTTAAACTCGGATTATAATTTATACACTTCACTTTTTGCGAAGATTAAAAGAGAAGTTGTAATTAAGACTTGATGAAGTGGGAGGTTGCCTCTATTTAGTTTTTAAATTAACTTGTATGTCGACATTATGGAAAAGATTCAATTGGTTTTCTTGCCATCACACAGATGATAAGTTTCACACCACTCTCGTGTCTCTACGATAAATGGATGAATCTAATACCTGAAGCTACATAGCTTAGATTAGCATGAAGAGTGGAAACATGGGGATACGATTAGCTGCGACACAGAAACCCCCTGTAACACTCACTCTTTATTCTTTGGGAGGATTAAATGGAGAAGATGAAACATGATCATTCGTGAGCTCTTGCGGACGCTGCTCGGCAGATGTCCGATATCTTTGGACAGAGCCAAGCTAGCTGTGCCACCTTGTTCCCACTCTTCATGCTACGTCGTGACCGAAAACACCCAAGCAGCTGTGAGTGTGTATGTAATTGTCTCCAAACATCTCAGTTTCTGCTCGTCCAGACTAAAACGGGTCCAGCAGCGTTTCCACACTTCTCAGTTTCAGTGGCTCTAAATTCCGCAGTAATGTGGACGCCAAGTGTATCCATCAGAGAGCTGATGTATTTTCAAACAAAAAGGTAGTTCCTAGCTGCCTTTGCTAGCTTCATATTTACCATTAAACTGAACAAATCTTTCAAATTGACTTTCCCACATTGACTCTGTGTACTTTCTTACATTATTCAAGTTCTATCGTTCGACTTTTTCCATTTCCCTCACCAGCATTTCAACAACTACACTATGCGAATCTGCCTCTCTCCCCCTTGGGCTGTTTCTCTCCATTTCTGCAGTACGCAGCATTTTTCTGTACCTCTGCTAATCTGTCATTTCTTCTTCTGTCTTCCTCCTCTCTCTTTCCCTTAATGCTCTCAATACTGATATAGTACGTGTGCCGAGAGTGAGAAATAATGGATATATTTGTTTGCCGAGACATAGTCACTCTGAGAGCTCGTTAAACACTAGATAAGAGGCACTCCGCAGCGTGCAGTGGCAGCGGCGGCGCCAGATAAATCTGCTTGATGAATAAATCTAATCATTTCGCCCTCTCTCCTTCTTCTTCTTCTCTTCCCACCAGAACTCTGATGGAGAGATGCAGCATGACACGAGGTTTGCCACTTTCACTTTTACCTCATCTTCTTCTTCTTTTTCACTCCATCACTCCCATAACCCCTCCTCTTCCTATACACCTCCTCCTGCTCCATTCAATCCTCAGCTCCCTCTCTCTCTCTCTCTCTCTCTCCCCTTTGCTCTCTCGCTCTCTCTGCCTACCAGCTTGTCTCCAGTCAGAATTAGAGGAGCCTTTTTCTAAATGCATGCTGCTCTGAGGGGATGCACAGGCACATGAATATTGTGATCTTATCTGCTGAAAATGAGGCGAAAAGCATATAAACGGTAAGGCGAGAGAGAGGAGAAGTGCATGCCTGGTCCTATTAGCAGTTCTGTGATAAGTGTGTGTAGTGGCTTTGTCGCACTTGTGAAAATAATGACTGTTGTGAGTTCTCTTTTGTTGCTGTTGTGCCATTGTGTCCATATGTTGCATAGTCTGAGGGCTTTGGCACAAAGGGTTGGGCAGACAGTTGTGCATTCAACAGTACAGTATGTCAAGAAAATATCAATACATGTTGTTCTGTGTGTGTGTGAGTAAACTGTCAGTGTTATCTCTGCAGCAAAGATGTGCTCAAGACTCTGATTTAGTTTAGGTAAATCTGTGGTTTTCTTTTTACTCAGTCGATCCAATTGTCATTTGGATGTTACTGGTGTGGGAATAATGGGTTACCAAATGTTCAATGTGTTGTCTATTACTTGATGACTTGAGAAAAGTGATTGCTTTATAATTCAAATCATGACGTATTCTTGCATGTGATGCCTTTAGGTGGCTTTTTAATCTGCATGTCAGCATAACATTATCAGAACATCTGAAGTTAATTGCTTTCACC
Source organism: Paralichthys olivaceus (assembly GCF_024713975.1). Taxonomy (NCBI): domain Eukaryota; kingdom Metazoa; phylum Chordata; class Actinopteri; order Pleuronectiformes; family Paralichthyidae; genus Paralichthys; species Paralichthys olivaceus. The sequence continues at coordinate 12,731,235 of NC_091104.1, read as the reverse complement.
TCCGGTCTTAACCCCCCAGCAAGTGAGGCAACATTGATTTTTGGAGATGATCCCAGCATCTTGTTACCTAATTAAAGCAAACAGCACTTCGGATAAGATCCTGTCCAGAGGGAAACTTTGAGTTTCAAACTTCCTGCAGGACAGAAAGAGCTTTAGGTAATGTGGTGGGATACAAACAAAAGAAAACTGAACAATGGCTGCTAACCCTTTCAGCACTTTGAGTTATGTTGGATTGTAATGTATATGCTGAATTAAAACATAAAGTTGTGGTGAATGTGGAGGGTTTGGCATTTTAAGCTTTGGCTTCCATCTACTCCTTCCCCTCTGATTCAAGATAATATCACAATAAAGTGTTCAGTGTTAATCTTCCAAAGATAATAAATGTAAGATGAACTCCTATTCAGATCTAAGTATTTGACATAAAGATGTGTTCAGGTCTTAAAAAAAAGAATAACTCACTGTGCTTAAAATAACCAGCTATGATCATTTCCTGTTTTTTAAATATCATGTGTCAATAAAACCCATCATAAAAGTAATTATATGAATAATTCATTATGGGGTTTATTTTAGTGATTCAAACGAAAGCACCACAGACATACAGTATGTGACTACTTCAATGGCTAAATACTTCAAATGGATCCAAAGATGTGATATAATAAGTGTTGAAGGCTGTCCAAACAAATCATTAGCTCCATCAACCCCCAGCAGCACAGCACCGCTCCACCTCACTTCTCTGAAATGGTTCTTGTCATAGACAATAAGCCAGAGCTTTACACTGAGGGCTGTTTAGTTGATCGATGTAACAAAATTGAAATTATCACGCAGTGAAAAAACATTTCACATGCACTGTCTTCACATGAACAATACGTGACAGCGTAAAGTAATAAAAGTCAGATTTATGAGTTTTTGATAAATGTAGATAATTGAAACTTCATATTGATGCTCACATTTTCTACCTTGTGCTAATTTTCTGCTCCAAAGTTCCATGTAAGTTCTATTCTTCATTTATTTCTTAATGATTAATAGTAGGTGATTTGCTGAGTGTGTTCACCGATGCCAGTCACACAAAAGAAATGCTAAACTTTCCGAAGACTGCAATGCAAACATCACTGTCAAACAAAAATGTCAAGCTGTGACAAACCCAGTGAAGCACATTATGTACAGGGACATTGTGCGGTCCAAGGACAAAACTAAACAAATAATAGCAATAATAACTCTTAAGTTACATCTCTAGAATTTTTACAATTTCTGTAAACATCAACCCTTTCCCAAAAAGAAATCTAGACTTTTTCTGTGGGTCTGTCATACAGTGTGTAAAGACAGACGACATTACTGCTCATTACTTACCCCTGGCTGCAGTATAGGCCATAAAAATGTCATGATTGACAGCTGAGACTGACTCGTGATTGGTTGAGCACATGCTATCGTGGCTTTATCCCCTGATTGCTGCTGCACAGAGTGCAAGATTCTTATGTTTTGGTTACATTTCTGGACAAACGGAGGAAGTGGAGACAAGTAGTCTATATACAGTCCATGGTCCATGTCTAGTGGAATTGTCTGTGGGAACATATGAGTAAACAAGTGTACAGTCGTAGCTGCTGAGATTAGTTGTGGAAAAAACATGGACAGAAAAGTGATTAAAACAGTACAGTGAATTTGAAATTTGGAAAAACACATGGAAAAAAGAAAGTTGTTCTGGCTTCACTTGACTTCATGTGACTTTTAATTAGGTTTCTACAAATCTTTCATCCCACCTTCATCAGCTGCATCTTCCAATGATCCCTTTGCCTCCGGCACCAGCCGCTGGGAGACATCACTAGCCCACTCTGCTTCAGTCAGACTTTGAGGAATGTGCCTAAAGAGGCTTTGTTTGTTCATCTCTCATCTGTCCCTAAGCTAGGCATGTAGCATCCAAAAGCAGATGCTATACGAAGGCTCCCTTCAGGTTAGCCCGGAGCACTTTACCACCTCCCCGCTCGTCTAATTATTTCCAAGACAGTGAAATCAGAGATTTATGCAGGAGCCGTTTGTGAGGGTGGACTACTGTAGCATCTGGAGGTTGCTGTTGAGGGATCTGCCTTGGAGCTTACTCAAGGGGGTTGGCTTTGTCTTTGAGTGTCTACATGTGTCTGTACTCTCTAATTTAGACCCCTGTGAATCACATGTCTAAGTCCTAAGACTCTGTCTCTCCTTGACTTCCCACTTCACCACCCTCATGGCTTCTCGGACTGTTGGAGATACGCAACTCTGCCACAGAGCATTTCTACGGCTCTGTCAAAGCCAACAGGACAGGGTCAGCTGAGCAGCTTAAGCCTCTGGAATACACATACTGTAGACCTCTGGAGTCGTATAGCACAAAGTCCATGTGATGTATGTCAGAAGAGAAGAATGTGTATGGAATTTTAATGTCACATATAAAATAAGAGCTTTAACGTGATCTTGTTGTATCAGCGAAGGCCATTTTAGCTCTGAATAGTAATTTTTTAGTTTGCTAATGCAGCTCATTAGCTTCAGTCCTGATCTCTCTTGTTCAGTGTCATGGTTAAGAGACTGTTCCTATTATAGCAAAAATAATTTGTTGATACAGCCTCTGCTGTGTTGGGCTGAAGAAAACATGCTGTTTCAACAGACAAAAGCCTTTTTGTGAAACACATACAAACAAGCACACAGCGCTGTTACGAGCTACATGTTGAACAAACTGTGCAGCTATTGCACCCATTACACCTCAATAAATACTTTATTGCACCCTGGAGGGCCGTGCATGCCGCCGTATGTTCAGCCTACATGCACAGTCTCACTTACCACTGGTCCCCTCCCACAGAGTAAAGCATGGTGGATTTCCAGATGCCCAATCTGGGCTGTGTTGATAAAGAGAAAAAAGTAGGGATTCTTTTTTTCTCAATGTGGTCTTCATGGCCCTTTGTACCTCTTTTGATCTGCACTGCTGAGCTCAGCCACTGTTCAACATGTACTGTGCTCCACAGGAGGGAAGGTATCATATAAACTTTAATTTTCGATGCAGGGGTTGATGATTTTGATATATACAAAAAAGCAAAAGTGATTTTTTATACATATATATATATATATATAATGTTGTGCATAGATGCATATAGATAATTTTTTGTAGGTTCTATTTGCAGATGACGATGTGGGTTGAGTTGCTGTTTGGGAATTCCCCATTTAACCCAGTCATATAATTTTATAGCATTTTTGTGGACACTAGCAATGTCAGCAAAGACTTCTGTGTTTCTGCAAACAAACACAGACTGAATCCTCCTGGAACATACGTCTGGAATTTCATCGTTTTTTTGTTCAGTCCAAATTTGCCTGCAGCTGTTATCAGCAAAACGGCTCTAAATCCACTGTTCACTACCTGTTTGGCACCAAATGACACAGTTAGCATCTAGCTGGTGAACATAGTGAAACATGTGGCTGATAAATAGCCAGATATTTTCCTTTGGAGGTTGTGCAGAGCTAAATGGAGAGTGTTAGAGGAAGAGAATATTGAGCCTAACATTTATTATGCCACCAGAAACACCAGCAACTCCAAATGAATGCTAATGATGTTCTGTATCTGCTGAATGATACGCTGCCCATGAAATCTTAAAGGTGATCATACATCAAGGTTCACACCAAAATATACATATTTAACAATATCATAGGAGATCAACAACTTGATGTTTTGCTTCATTGCTGCTTTGTACTGTATATAGCTGTGTGCAGTGCTACTTAAAGTCATATTTGCTGCACCTTCACCCTTTCATCCATAAAGTTGTTAGCGTTCACACAGACAGTCAGACTGCATTTGTGCACATACCCACACCCGCAAGTGTTTACCAGTCACTTGGAATCTGTTCCTTTTGAGAGCTAATACCATAGATTGAATGAATTCTGAGGAAATGCTGGGTTTACCATCTTTAGAGTTAGCCATGTGTTAGCATGACAAAAATCAAGTATAAAGCCTTTTAATATAAACTGCACTTTATCACTGTGCTATACATTTACTATCCCATTAACTATATTCTGAATCTAATTCAATTTGGTGAATAATAGTTACCACTCTGTCAGAAACAACAATTTCTTTACAGCTTTTTTCTTCTCTCTCGTATTTTAACAGTCTGCGAGGCGAGCAACTCTGTTCCTCTGGCAGGCTGGGTACACAGGTATGTCACGACTGTGTTGTCGTGGCAACCTCAGAGAGGACTGAACCCATTCTCTTTTACAGAATTTTAACAATTGAGAAATCTTAACCCAGGCTGTGGTCTCGTAACACAAAAGTATAAATTGTGTGAATCATACTCTGAGTGCACTGCCTCTCTCTGGGTCTGATTATTGTCACTTGTTCGACAGGTTATGCAGGGGTGAAGGGCACAATGAAATGTGTCACTGTGTAGCTATGAAGACATTGTGATTTATGTCTGAAATCAGTTAGAAATATAGACAGAGAATATACAAACGCACATATATATACATATATATATATACAGCAATATAAAACACAAAGTCCTTCAGCTTTTCAAATTAATCCTTTGTTTTTACTACCAGGAAGATTTTGGGAAAATCAGGTTCATATTTGAAAGAGATCTCACGATTGTGTTCTTGTCTTTAAAAAAAAGGACTCCTTAATGAAAGAGTAAATCATCTTTAACTTCATTTGACCTGATAAATCTGAAGGCTATACTTGGCCAAGTTACTGCACAGAAGGTATTCTGAGAAATATGTATATATTTGCTTAGTTTTGCTTTGTCATCCTCAGCATATTCTGAAAAGCTTTTCATCCTTAAAGAATGACAGTGTTACTCCTTTATGTTACTGAAAAAAGGTAAAATCAGGACAAGCAAGTGGTTCAGCGGTACCGACATTGTCCAGCTATCCAATCCCCCTTGTTGTTTGTTGTGCATTCATTTTTTTTCACAGTCGTCTTTGTATTCTTAAGAATAAATTGAGAAAGATAATTGAAGAGGATGTTATTTTTTAAATAGGGCATACGCTCTCTCCAATTTCCTACTGACTTTAAATAAACTCAACAGAAGTTAAAAAATGAGGCATCGAGAACCTGGCCAAAACCTGACTAAACCAAACTGGTACTGCCAAAGTCGAGACTCAAAGAGACCCTGCAATCCCAAGATATTCTTTTATTTTTTTCATCCATTTCAGTTTCTCTTTCTGTCTTCCCACACATGCATTTCCCTTTGACATTGGCAGACTCAAAAAGAAAAATAGACATTTTTAAATAAATGAAAATAGTCAAACCCAAACAATAAAAATGTAACCAACAAAATCTGATCAATGTGAAAGTCAACTCTCCACAAACTGGCAGTCAACCTTTGAGTTAACCAGTTTTTTAAATCCCTTTCCCTTTAAAAGTTGAAACTCAGGTTTGGAAAACAAGTTTACTGAAGAAAGTTGCTCCAACAGTTTAGTATTTCATGGCTGAAAATAAAACTAAAAATGTCATGGGTGACTTGCAAGAGACAGAATAGAAACGTTTTTTATTCCTGGTATTGGTCAAGGTCTAAAAACACAAGAGTACCCACAATGCACCTACTGTGATAAGACTGTCCATGTTAAACAGAAATGTCTTCCAAACATTGTGCCCTTGATTTGTACTCCTTAAAAATTGTTGTACCTATCAGAAATTTGTGCTGTGACAGATGGAGATCCATTCAGTTCAGTTCACAGTGCACACACTCACCACAGCATTACATGAGAAAGATCCCCTGTAGTGACTCCTGCTGGGGCCCCCTGCTGTCATCTGATCTGATCAGGAAGAGTGTGAAAGCTGCCTACAAATTGTCATAATTGATTGACAATTCTCTGTTTCCTCTGAAGGTTGTTACACACATAAGATTCTACTCGCACAAATTAAACTTCCTGGCTCTGACTGACGTACCCTTTAAAGGAGGATACATCAAGGAGCTGGAGGGAGTTTGATGAGTCATAGTGCAGCAACGGAAACTATTCATTATCTGTTAATTTATCCCCATGAGCTTTTTTGTGTTGGAACATGGCATTATGGTTAAAAAGCAGTGGCCTTGGCCATGAAGTGTGTTTGACATCACCTACAACATGGTCAGGTTTGATACCTCTGTCTAATACTGTACATCAAGTTCTAGACTCATACTCTCATCACAACACAGTCCGTCAATCAATGCAAATGAAACCAGGGATGTTTAAAGTATTTCAATTCAACCTCTTGGGCTTTAGTTGTAAAACTGACACTTCAGGTGTTTGTACGAGCTCAGTGCCCACTCAAAATGTGCCTCTCAGGAGTGTTGGTATTGAATATTTCCCATAACATGAAAATACAGCATGTATGGGGGTATGGAGAACCCCTGGGGCTGGTGGGGAAAATAGATGTAAATGGTAAATGGAAGGACATCTATATAACGCTTTTCCAATCTCATTAACCACTCGGAGCGCTTTACAATACAAGTCACATTCACCCACACATTCATACAGCACTTTTAGATCAGTTATTCTATCACATGTCATTCAAACATGGTTGGCACAGCTGTCAGGGGCCATTTGGGGTTCAGTGTTTTCCCAAGGACACTTCAGAATGCAAAGTGGAGGTGCCAGGGATCGAACCACAGGCCTTCTGGTTACTGCACGACTCTCTCTAATTCCTGGCCCTGAGCCTACGCAGAAAATCTGTGTGTTTGAAAGCCGGGCTCTTGGATTCATAATCCATGCCCTCATATTTGTAAACACTGCCTGCAAATACATCTGCTCAAATATCTTGGAATTTGAAAAGCACATGAAAATACAAGGTAACCCAGTGAAAGAGGTGAGACGTTTGGTGCGCAACACATTATAGCACACAGCTGCGTTTCTTAAAACCCTGGTATGTGCATGAGTGTTGCACAAAGGCAACCAGAGCTACAGAGCAGGGCATCTGAGAGCAGCCTCACTGACAGGGGTACCTCACAGAGATGAAGCTTTCATCATATGAGTCAGTGGTAGCAATAGTGAGTCAATGAGTGAATTAAACAGTTGTCATGCAGTTGGTCTTGGGCATTTATTTAATGACCACAGCCAACACAGTACTTCTGCAGCTCCTCAGCAACACACCCGTAAAGTTTGAAGTCAATCGGATAAATGGTTGACTAAAAAATTGAAATATAAAATAGATGCACAGAGATTACTTAATTTCTGTCAGAAGTTAGCACTAGTGTATTGGTACTTGTATTTTTAGTTACTCTTATTTTCTGACACTATTGCATGTGAGTTGCTTGAGGTGCCTGGGATTTAAGATTTTCATTGCCGACATGTACGCTGTATCTGTTGTGCAGATGACAATAAAACCTTTTAACCTTGAAGTTAAAGTACTGTATAAGTTTTATAAGTTTCAAGGCAAATGAGTACTTCCTCTTAGACACTTAAGTTTGATTCTCTTTTGATATGCAGATAGAAATTAAAGGAGGGATAAACAGTGCGGTGATCATGCCACAGTTGACGTTCTTTTCTTCGGGCAGTAAAATGTGTTGACGAGTCATCATCATTGCTCTGGTGACTTAATCCACAGAGCTGTTTTTCTGGCCGCTGGTAGTGAAGCATGCACAAGAGACTGTTGTATTTCTGGAGTCTTGCATCAGAAGAGACACTCATACTCATGGCTCCTAAGCAAAGCTTCATCCACTGTGGTACAGCCTATCAAGGGAACACATTAAAAACCAAAAATAGTGTCACCACTTCTGCTTATGTTTGGTCACTTTTGGATTTTGTGCTTTCATTCTGAGTCGTGCAACCGAGGGAAAATTCTGGTTAATTAAAGCTCAGATCTTATTTTGTAGTTTTCGCCACCAGTAATTTAACATTTTATTCATCGTGTTAATTGCTGGGATCTGTGAATTGGGCAAGAAACATGGCAAGTCAGTTATTTGACAGAAAAAATAAATATAAATTGTAATTCTAACCACAGCTGTCACAGCTTATGACATGGTTCCACTTTGGTTTCCAATCTAATCACGCAATAGTCCCCATGTTTTGCTAATTGCTTTGATACTTTCTGTTGTTCCACTTTTTTCGACATTAATGAGAAAATGAGCTAGAGCTTGTTAATCATGGACCTTTAAATGTATAAAAAGGCAGATTAAGTTTTCTTCGGACAGAGCCATGCAGGCTAGCTATTTCTCCATCCTCTGTTCTAAGTTATGCAACTTGGCTGTTGGGTGTAGCCTTATTGTTACTGTACAGTAGACGTGAGAATAAATATTTTCGTCCTCAACAGGAAAGAGAAGAAGAGTAGAAGTGATTCGGAGAACTCGTTGAGAATATGGCCTGTTGCCTTATTTATCGTGGACCTCTCTGGTCTATTGCCCTGGCAGATTTCTCTGCAGCGATATCACTATTTTTCTTGAGCTCAGCAAGTACTTTGGTTAATACAGTGTCATCGTGTTCCATAGAGATTAGGGGCTAAAGCTTAATAATAATAATTATACCTGTATATGGAGTTATCTTCCAAACTGTAACATTAAGTGCTTATTGTTTACAGTAGATGGGTTGCTTAGGTCTCTGTGTGCCGTTCACTTAGTAGAAGATTTTGTAAGGGATGGCAACATGGCCGTTAAAGTATAATGCCCTTGTTTGATCACTGTGAATAGTTTATTTGTCAGGTAATACTTTTGTGTGAATAGTATATTTGGCAGGTAATACTTTTGTGCGAATAGTATATGTGGCAGGTAATACTTTTGTGCGAACAGTATATGTGGCAGGTAATACTTTTGTGTGAATAGTATATGTGGCAGCCTGTAGCTCTTCCCTACCTCCAATGGCTCATTACTAGTAAATCAACCAGCAACCACCACACAGGCTCCTTGTTGTAAATCTAAGATGGATGATGGCTGGTAGTGACCTTTAGTAGGTTTTACATTTATGTAATTTTTTTAATTAAATCTAAGTCACTTATTAGATTTAAGATTCAAGATGTTTATTTGTCATATACACAATAACAAACACAGCGGTTTATTATTGGGTAATGAAATTCTTATTTTGCAACTGCCCGATCAAAGAACTATGCTCACTAATATAAAAGGAAAAAAAGAAGAAATATATATAAAATACGAAATATAAAATATGAAGTGCATATGCAATTCAAAATATATATCAGTCTCATGAATGAGAAAAAGTATGGTGGTAGTTGGAAGCGTCGCCCAAAGTAGGTATAGTCTTTGTTGTGCTCCCTGTAGTGATCATAGTCTGTTTTTATGGCAAGTTTGAACTCTTGGGGAAAGTGTTTCATGTAAAGAAGGTTTATGTGTTTTCATCTTTAGACGTCTCTCAATACTTATGAGGGAACTCTGAAGAGACGAACGTGTGTTCGATTTACTTATCTTTTACTGTTTGGAGTTTCTCTGTGCGATGGAGAAACAGCAACTTTAGCGTATCATGAGGTTCTCTGAGGATTTCAGATTTTTTCCTTCATGTGTTCACCTTGCCCAACAACACCAGAGGCACTGAGATCTGCTGTTTATCCCCCTATAAGATGTTGTGATACAGTGAGGGTACAGTACTTCATAGCCACTGCAGGGTGTGTGTTTGTGCGTGTGCATGTGGGGATGGATTCAATACGGCTGCACTTCCTCACCAATTCAACAACTATTTCTGTCCTCGTTTCCCTCTCTGTGACTTGCAGATAAGAAAATGGCTGTAGCAACCATAACTGTGTTTTCAGAAACCACCATTGTTTCCTGAGCTAGTGTTGAAGGGAGATTAAAAATAATAAGCACCGGTGCCATTAGATATTGCAGCAGGCGACAAAACATTCATTCCAGTTTGTTGTTGAACTGCTACCCGGCCACTCTGCAGGGACTGATAAAAGTTACGCTGCAGGCAACCTGTCTGTATTTATGCATTTGTGCTTACTTAGCTATTAAGGATGGGATATGGTGGGCTTATAAAGCCAAACATGTGGACTTACTGAAATGTTTATAGTCCAGATATAGTTGGTGATATTTGGGGAAGATAGAGGGTGTGAATCTTACTCGATGGTATGATTCTATGTACCAAGTTAGATACACATCACGTATCTTCTCTAAACATGATGTAGGGGCAATATGGGTCTTTGACTTCACTCTGTATTTAAAAAACCAAACTATAGACTGTAGATTAAGATGGACCATATGCTAGCTCCAAAAAGTGAAGCAAAAAATGTTGATCGCCCCCTTGTGGTTGGCTGCAGTATAGATCATAAACTTCCTATGTGTCATGAGATGGGGCATGGACCAAATTAAAAAGTCCAAGTAAACGTCAATCGGTAGCTAATATGTGTTGAAGGTTATAAAGTAAAGTGCAGTGGCACAGGATGATTGCACGAGAGAGCAAAAAAAACATGTAATGAAAACAGTAAAAACAAGAGGAAATGATTGACAGCTGAGACTGGATCGCCATTGGTTGAGCACACATAACGGCAGGACCTCGACACAGTGGCTCCACACCACGATCACTACTGTGCAGACAGCACAAGATGGCGGCACCAGAGTCCGAGATATTTTAGTGTAATTTTTGTACAACAAGAGGGAGTGGAGCTGCATCATCCATCTTTATCCAACATACACATCCCAGTTAAACAGGCAGCAATCTTAAAAGTTGATGGACCAAATAGCAGACACGAAAAAAGACGAGATGTCAGATCAGATTGGTATTTTGTTTTCACGCTGTTTTGCTGTTTCTCTTCAACTAGAAAGCAGAGATTAGCAGAGTATTTGTTTTTTCAAACACGTTTTTCAACAGTACAAGAGGAAATATTTTCAGGGTTTCGCTGCTTCCTCTGGAGTGAAAACTTTCCCAAATCCAATAAAGAGCAGGGCAGAGACACAAGCCCAAACTCTGATAGCATCGTTGGATACCACAGGACTTCTTTTAATGTAGCCTGTATTGCACAATCACTGCTTGAGGATGGGCTTAGAGAACATGTGTCGCAATTATATCAATAAGACTTGTCAAATGCAGCCGCTGGAAGAGAGACGTGCACCTAGCTGGGTTTTATTTTGGCATTTTATGATTGCCTGTGGCAGGTTATTAAGTTGTTACGATGCAGGCGAGACCCGAGTTCAAGCCACAGCTCCACGAAGCAATGATGAAGGATGAAAATGGAAACGCACACCTATTCATCATAAGACTGATTTATCGAGCAGTAACCTCTGTGGTCAGCTGGTAAATACCTCTCTATTCTATAAGGTGCTGCAGTTTGTGGTGACCACGTTCAATTACTGTTCCCAACAAAGGAAAATTGATGTTTTTCTTTACAGTTTCCTTTAGGCAGTTATGTTTTAGAATTCAAATGAGCTTCTATTTTGGGATGATTGATTTAAAGGGAAAAATATCCTTTAATGGGAAGGGCAAAGTTTAACTGGAGATTCAATCATTCAAACAACCGCATACTATTTAAGTTTGTTTACAGAACTTATCTAATTGATCCCCCAGCTCTGCTCCACGCTGGCTTATTTTCTGAATGCATACGAAATCTGTGTTTTTTCTCTGGGAGTCAACAGAACTAAATGTGCTGCTAAATCTGTGGGACTTCAAAGCTGTTTTTCTCTGCTCTCTTGCCAGGGTCAACACAGATAGCCAACTCCTATCTGCCTCCCCAGGCAAGACTTAGAGCTTTGACTGTTGGTTTGTGGTTAGTGTTCAAACTTGGCTGCAACATTCAGCCGGCCAGCGTCAGCAGCAGCAGCAGCAGAGGCAACAACGATACACACATGAGAGCTGTGGCAGAGTGAAAAATATGAAAAAGATATATATTGGCAAAACTGCCCTCAAAACCCAGAGAAATGGTTGCAAACATCAGAAAAGAAGGTGAGTCAATCTGGGGATTTTCGTTTTAAAACATCAGCCTCATTATTGGGGAATTCATTACATTCAGTTTGACTAATGAAAATGGATTCTCATTGGGAGATCATGGCCATTAAAAAGCTATTTAAAACATAATGTGGCATGTATTCATTACCATCATTCATCTTCATATCAGTTGTCATGTATCAGCTGACATCTACATCAAAGTTAACTCCGCTCTGAATTTTAACGACAGTCTTGTGATACCCTAAAAAAAAAAAAAATCAATCCCTGTGTTCTCAAACTTAATTAAACTGGCTTTACTTAGTGATAAGAGCCCAGAGCAGTTTTCACATGCACGTACAACAGCTCCAACAGCTCTCTGGATCTCTGCCATGTGACTTTACAACATCATTTGCAGCAGTTAGACAACAGAGAGGCTGTAAAGATTTGGTTTAGTTGTAAAGTCAGGCGAGCAGAGTGCGCTGAAGCTGTAAGTATCTTTCCATCGAGCTTTCATCTAGAATGTTATCTGGATATCTGTCTAGAAATTGACCAGATTCTAGTATGACTGGGCAGGAATAGCAGAATAAATTGGCAGTTGTAAGCTTTGAGAAATAGAGGGTTGCACCAGCCACAGTTTTCTGGCCGAACCTGACCAAGCTCTTTCTGAGCCTGACAAACATTCTGACCAGACAACATTTTCACAGATTACAGGAACAGTGTGGTGTAAAGTAATGAAGTATGTAGCATGAATATCATTTTAACATTTTGGTTCACTCACATATACATACACATATTCAGTTTCTTGCTGACAGTTAGATGATTGATGTCTGGATTCTGTAAGAAATTAAACTAACAACCGGTGGAGATAGCTGGTGATCGTAGACTTCTGCCTTGAAAAGTGAAGTCAATGCGGAAGTGCGTGAAATTTCTCTGGAGTAACAGAGGCCTACTCCACTGGTTGCAAAAAGAAGTCTGTTTCTATGGAGGTCTATGAGAAAATGGGCCTGCTCCTCATTTGATAATAATAATTTTGTGAATGATGGTACCATTAGAGGATACCATGTTATTGGTGTAGTGCAGTCCAATGGTTGCAGGTGTAGGTGGGACCAGAGTCTATAAGTCTTCCTGTGGAAAACATTGCCTCCTTCTTTGGTGCCAGCTTCTTAATTGAGGCTCTGGGCTGAGGTGAACATGGAGGTGCTCTTGTTGTGCCTGCCAGACAGCAGCACTGACGCAGCCACGCATCCATCAGTCTGGCAAAATGCTAAATATCCCAGAGCGCACAATGCCCCTGCTCGCCATCTCTAGTCTTTCATTACCACATCCATTCTCTCAGTGTGTGTTCATCCCCCACACTCAAACATGCTTCAAACGCACAACAGAAATATAGCTCTGAGTGTGGTGAGTTGTTATTGATGATGGTGGTGTTGGTGAATCTGTCTTACTCTGGCCTCGCACACTTTCATCCTCTTTCTTTGCTTTTTCTCCCTCTGTTAACGCTCGCTCATACACAAAGATGTGGTTCATTCTCCCATTCTCATATTTCCACCTCTTCTTCAATGAATCACACACAGTCTGTATCTGGGAGCAAAAGAATCCTTTCCTTTTCTTTCACAGATTCGATGGGGAGGGCCGTATAAACCAATTCACCATTTCAGCGATGGGAGCTCCTCTCCCAGCTCTGCTCTCTCTGTGAATGGGACATGATTAGCATTCCTCCTCCATCCATCTCCTCCTCCCCATTGGCCCCACAGCCTTCCCCCTGCCTGGGACCTCTCTTGCTCCAAACAGAATTACACTCCAGCTACTTCATCCCTTTCCCTCACTCCCTCCCTCCCTCCCTCCCTCCCTCCCTACCTCACAAACACATGCACACTTCATTTTTCACTCTATTGCCTATTTGTTTTCTCCCTCCCTCTCTCTGCTCGGCTCTATAAGTCTGACAAACTTTGGTAACATCATCGATGTGATTGTGTCTTATCAAATCCTGTATTCTAAACTCTACCTTCTGTTCAGCTCATTCCACGACCACAAGGACGACCTCCGTAAGCGCCTGTCGTACACCACCCACAAACTAGAAATGGTGGAATCGGAGTTTGACTCAACTCGGCAGTACCTCGAGACGGAGCTGCGCCGGGCCCAGGAGGAACTGGAGAAGTTTACAGAGAAATTACGCAGGTGTGTGTGTGTGCGTTTACACATGACTCAATGGGCTGGTTTTGTATGCATGTGCTGTGAAGATGATCAGATATGTAAATCTCTAAAGTTGTGCTGTAATGTTAGTTACATTAGTTCGATCAGGTGAAAGATAAATGGTGGTTTCAAATGCTTTGACATTTAAAATATGCGACAGCTAAACAGCAACATTAATGCTGTTGTTTACTTGAAGCTAAATAGTTTGTTTTCCAACCACATTTAAAAGTGTTCATTAGAGACAACATGCCATCAGAGTAACTGCTAAAAAAGGGATGATGGTGCAGACAACCTGTACAGTGGCATTCATTGTGTTGTACTTGTTTTTATTCATGATAGGGAACAGAAATAGCTGCATGAGGAGAATTATAAGTTCTAATAAAGAGAAATAAATTATTCTCCCCTATGCGTCTGTGCTAGTGACCAGAGCCCAGAGGTATGTTTTTGGATTGTCCATCCGTCCATAAATGTGATCATGATATCTCATGAACGCCTTGAGGGTGTTTCCTGGAATTTAGTACAAACTTTCAGTTGTTCTCAAGGATGAACTGATTAGAATTTGATGGTGTCAAAGGTCAACGTCTCAGTGGCCTTGTGTTCATGTGAATGTGCTGTATCAGGAGCACCTGTTGGGAATTTCATTACATCTGGCACAAACATTGACTTGGACTCAAGGACGACCTGATGTGAACTGAGTAGTCAAAAGTCAAAGGTCAAGGTCGTGTTGACTCATTTGTGACTCGTTATCTTAAGAACGACAGAATCCTTTCAGATTTGGCAGAAATAATGCTCAAACTTTCATATTATCTAAATACATGTGGCTGGTCAGGGTGGCCATGTTATTGTAAAAATAAAGCATTATTATAATTATAGTCGTCTAAGGACATTACTACACTTTATGGCAATGACTGAAATGTGGCCTAATGCCAGTAATACTTTACGACAATATGTTTTTAAAGAAAAACTAATTCTGGCATCATCTTTGAAATAAATCTTCATTTATTATAGTAATAAATGGTTGGGTGGCCTCCAGATATGACTTTTAATTTAGTGTGATGATAACCTCACAGCAAATACTTAGAACTCTCTGGTCAGACAGACCCGTGCTCTCTCTGTGGTCATGTTATAAATAAATGTGATAATTCTAATGGTTAAATAAGCTTGAAACTGTTCTTTGAATCTTTGGAGAAAAACTTTGAAACTTAGAGAGCAGAAGTCTGGAGCATTTTTAGATTTGCCCACGAGACTTTCTCACCCTGAGATTGATCCTCTCAAGCTGTTTTTTTCCAAATCCCATCCCTCTCTTTTTCTGTTTTGATTGGCAGAGCCCAACCCCTGCTCGCTGCCTAATTTTAACCATCTGAATGAAATTGTTGTTCAACTGAAGCGCTGCTTTATTGGCGCTTATTTGCTCTTGAAGTAAAACATATGTTGTGATTTTAATTTTTTACAATTTCTTCCTTTCTTTTGGTTCTAGGATCCAGAGTAGTTATGCAGCTCTGCAGAGGATTAACCAGGATTTGGAGGACAAGATGCACAGGACGGTAAGAGAGTCTCGCTGAAGTGTTTACAGTTTTAAACATATCAGTGTCAAAATGCTGCCTGGCACAGACTCAACCAAACGTATGTCGTGATTTGTAAAGTGATGGTGCAGGGAAACAAAACAACTTTGAATTTGTTAAGTAATATTTTTATTTTTATCACAACAACTTCACAACCCCCCTTTTTACTCAAAAGTCCATGTGCTAATTTCAAACTAATTTATAGCAGGATAAAAGTAATAACATTTTATATTCAGAGTCAAAGGTCAACTTAACTGTTGAACACATTGCAATATAATGTGCACTCACATAAGCAAACATCATTTAATGACTGTATTAAATATTAGGAGCTGTGCTTAGAAGGAAGTTATCTGGTGTCAGACTGGAGACAGACAGAAAAACAAGATATCAATAAACACACACTCAGATTCTCAAATACAGTGATCGTAATAAACAATATGATGATGAGCTATGATCTCACACATGCCAGGAAATGTAAGAGCGATGATGACGTCTTCCTCTCCCTGCTCTCTCTTTTCATTTCTTGTCTGAGATATGAGAAATACACTGACATCGATCTGAACACACCTGTTTAGCAGCAGAACCACTCTCATCTCTCTCAGAGCAATTACATGATCACAGGCAGGGAGCACAATCAATGTCCAAAGTAATTGGTCTTTTCTGCCATGCAGCCCTGTTAGAAAACTATTACAACTAACTGCTGTTCTGATCACCTCAGCAGCGGCTGTCCAATCACATCAGGTTGAGAGGTTCCCTGAGAGTCCCCCCCACCCCTCTTACAGCCTCAGGTTTAGGACTCATCAGCCAGAATCAGTGAAGATGTGCCGGCTGTACAGCGACGGCCAACCTTATGACTTACACTATCTCGATGAAAGTGGATCGTAATCTCATCAGGAGTTTGATCCACGGAGCTTGTCGTCTCAACACACACACTGATGGAAGGAGACTGTGTGAAGATAATAGAGAACAAGCTGTCAGTTGCTCGAGTATTGACTCATTGTGCGATAAATGCATTTCTGTATTCAGCTGATTTTCATGGAGCCTATTACTTTCTTGTCTGTTTATATAAAACGCTGCAGGATATTTGCATATTTATATCTTAAATATGAATGTGTAACTACTTTATGAACAGTTTTTCCTGCTGGTTGCATTGCGACATTACAGTGCCTGTACAGTGCCTGTCTGTCTGGAATGGGCTGCTTGTTTGGCCTGTGGTGATGCTGGTTGCTGCTCTCTCTCTGAAACTGTATAAGTGACCTGCAGTAATTGAGTCGCATCACGTAAAGACCGACTGCACGACTCAGTCCACTGAACCATGAAGCTGCACCACTGCTGCTGCACAAAGAGCTGTTCACCTGTTTATTCAAAGTGCTGTGAAGCTTGGCTGAGTTCACTCAACCCTGAACGGAGGATTAGTTGTTGTTGCCGTTGTTGTGAATGATGACGTCACCTATGCTGCCATTGCTACAGAACACTGGTCGCCAGGTTTATTAACCTTCAACGTATCACATGTTGTAGTTGTGCTAAATGTGACGCTGTACTTCCTTAATACATTCAAACAGACAGAATTACTATAGTCATGACAAGACTAAGGAAACCAACATCAGACCCCCCACCAAGAAATACAACAAGTTACTCCATGAAACCTGCTTTTTTTGTCCTTTCCATTTTTTTCTCTTATGTTTTCTATACTATATAATTTCACACATTTCATAAAGCTGGAAATAGTTTTCTCTTTATTAAGCAAGGTGGAAAGGATGTGGAGGGGAAGGTGGTGGATAGGCAGATTCTCAAAGCAGTTTTTACTCTTCAGTCTTTTTGAACCCCCGAAGAGTTTATCGTCTCCATGGCAGCAATACACATTACAGGAAACATCTGTAGGTTAAACTTGGATTCTAAACTTTTAGTTCTGGCTACCTGTAAAGATAAACAATAGACAGCGATATAAACTTACAAGTCTACGATGACTATAAGAAATCTACAATGCGACTTCGTCTGCTTGTGCTGGTGTTTGGCTCTTTACGCAGAAAAACGTACTCTCAGGCCGGCACGATATTTTTAGAAATCTGGATATTTTTAGAATTCTTATACTGATCCCTAAGATATCGCTGTGAGTGATTGTTTGGCAGAAGCTGCTGTGAATACACATTTTGATTGTGGCAGATAATAGAGATTTTTGTTTGGATGGATTTTTTTCTGGGAACCTGTGCATGCTAGAGAACCAGTGAGGTGTGAAAAATGTAATAAATCAACCCGGACATGGAATTCAGTATTGTACATTCAGACGACAGCCATTCACAACACCATCTGTCTTACGGTATTTGCCGCCTATTATTTGTGATGTTCCAATGTAATCCTTCTTGCTTTGTCATATCATGGGCAGACTGAAAGCCTGGAATCCCCCCCCCCCACATGGCTCATTCCTCTCATATGCTACAAGCATACATCAATGTAAAAACTGGTAGCTTCTCAAAAGGGGATTGTCTGTCTAGCGGAGAGTCTCTGTGAAGCATGTCGGTCTTCATGGCTTCAGAAAATGTGCTTTTTTTACTTTTAGGAGGCAGGCCTCATTGGGATTGCCATTTCTTTTGATGTCATGTCATGCAATGGCATTTCAAGTGGAGGGCGGGGGTGTGTGTGTGGGGGGGTATGTTCCTTTGTAGAAGACAGTACAGTCAGTCAGGCAGCGACAAAGGCAGCTTCAATCAAGTTTGACGCGTAATTAAAGGTTCTGAGGGGCCTGGACCAGCAAGGTCAACGGGAAAACAGCGAAAGAATAAACCTGCTTCATAAAGAGCAAAGTCAGAGATTAACAACGGGAGGAGCTGACAAGATGCATGTTGTGATGACATTGAAGTACTCGCTGTCAGCATGGATCTGATCTGCAGATAAACTGTGCAGCAGAGGAAGCAGTTTGCACAGACAGAATAAAACCTTATCTGACTTTAGCTTGTAGCCTTTTGTTCCAAACAGACAGGAAACATCAAGGATTCACACTGAACACTGACTGAACACATAATTAACTACTAAAAATGTAATTTACAAATTCAACCTATACTTGTGATAGATTTAATATGACTCGTTTATGTTTGATGTTATCTTCATCTTTTTTTTAACAAGACGTTAACTGTAGTCCTTCTGCGGTGAGGGAGCTCTCCGTGGTGCTGAAAGCCTTTGTTTTTCTGAAGCCTAGTTGCAATCCGTCTTCCGCAGGGTCAGTGAACTAACTCCGCCCTGGAACAGGCAGGAAACCAGAGTCTGACCCGGGGACTGCCCTCCTAACAAGGATAATGTCCCGTTCACCAGCAGCTGTCCACCGCTAACCACAGACCTGTTGTTAATTTTCAGGGGT
Organism: Paralichthys olivaceus; assembly: GCF_024713975.1. Lineage (NCBI taxonomy): Eukaryota > Metazoa > Chordata > Actinopteri > Pleuronectiformes > Paralichthyidae > Paralichthys > Paralichthys olivaceus. The sequence goes on along the minus strand of NC_091104.1, from coordinate 12,712,344 downwards.
TGTTCTCAGTTACCTAGGCAACTGGACTTGGTTGTGTTTCTTGAAGGCTTTGATTCATTAACTTCAGTTTCATCTTTTTGTTTTCCATTACTTTTGGTGGGTTTTTATCTTTTTTGTAAATCTGGTAAATCCCATTCAGATTGATATAACTACATAATTTCTTCATTATAACTAAAATATTCACTAAGCCATAATAGAAGGAAAGATTTGCAAAAACAACACAATGATCAGAATAAACTAAATCGTAGCCTATTTTAAAATATTGAGATTTAAGACTTGTTCCTGTTCCTCTGGGGCTAGAAAGTGGAAACTGATGCTGAACTATTAGTCTGAATAAAGAAGCTATTTTAAGATACCACTCTGGACTCTAACTTGTGATGACGGGCATCTGTCGTTATTTTATCAATATTTTACAGACGAAATCATTTCTCATTTGAAAGACTGATCAATAGGATAATCAATTATGAAATATGACTGCTAGTGGCAGCCCTCCTCTAAGCATCCTTCAGTGCATTATATGATCCTGTTGTATGAATCTATCACCTGTCATAACCAACAGTGAATTATTTAGGTTTATTTATAAAGCACAAAGGCTCAGTCTAATCTCTGGGGCCTCTGATCTGTTCTTTTTATAAAAAAGCATTAAATGATTCATATTGTTCGATCCAGGATCAATGCATTTGAGCTGCTCAGTTTCATGGATGGTAGAATCGGTCCAGTAATTGTTTGTAAAGTGAGACATGAATACACTGGTGAGAAAAACAAAGGAGAAATAAACAGAATATGGAGGTTTACGGTCATAAATACTGTATGTGTCGTTCTGTTCCAAATATGTGGTCGGTGAAAAAGAGTAGTCATGGAAACCTGAGGCAGGGAGGCATTTGTTGTTGTTTTGAAGTCACAGATTCCCCAAAGAAGGACAGACCAAATAGCAAATGATCGTTCGTCCGTCTATGCTCATCTTTGTTTACCGGTGTGAGGTGTGTGAGGGGAAGAACAACCTTGGTGGGAAATGAGAAACATGTGAGAGGGTCGTCTGTGTTAATGTGTCGCTCTGTGATTGTACCTCCGCGTGTCGTTCACTGCTCTTCAGTGAGCAGCAGCGAGGCCAACCCGCGGCGCACTAATTACTTCCATTCACACTACAGTCGTAAATCATAACTCTTCAAGACGAGGTGAAAACTACAGACAGGACAGAAGCTGTGCTTCAAGTGAAACCAGGCCGATGTAAATGCACATAATTACCAACTCCCCGTTTTAATGTTGTATAATTTAGTATTTTACACACAACTGCGATAGCGATTTATCCTTTTATTTTAGTTCATGCTATAGCTGGTGTGGCAGTCAGTAGAACGCATACCTCCAACAAACCCCAACAGTCTCCTTAAATTCAATCAAGCTGCACCTTGTTTAGATCTGCACTCAAATGTAAGGGAATCTTTCTCGGCCAATATCCCACCGTTCTAACAAGTTTCAAGAAAATCAGTTCTGTAGTTTTTGTGTAATTGTGTTAAAACAGTGACAAATGAGACGTGAAGATAGATAGACATAGACTTTCAATTTCTTTCCAACCTCTTATTTTTTCTTTATGTCTCAGCCTCCTCATTCTCATCAAATGTCTCTGAATTATCATGAAGATAAAGACGGACAGGTTTATATATGTCGGCATTTTCACAGTCCGATTTTAATCTCATTTAATATTTCACCATGGGGTCGTTTTTTTTTTTATGAGCAGCACAAGACAAATCTGAGTTGTTGCAGTAAAATATGTAAAACGAGCAGAGCAGAGCAGCAACAACTTTATTTCTACATTCAAACAAACATGCTCATTCAACATGTTCTTTACCATAAGGTATTTTTACTAAAGTGTAATTACTGACACATAATCCCACTATATAATCCTCTACATTCTACATTTAAGTCCCAGTCAGTGAATTCAGACACAGACAGTCCATGTCCATGTCTGCAGCCGATGCTTTTTGGCAATAGAACATAATTTAAAAAATAATATACAACTACTATTGTCTGTGTTCACTCCTGCGTCATTTCCAACAATATCACTCACCTCAAGAAGAGGCCTCATCAGGTGAAGTACATATTGATCATGATCGATTACATATTGTGTAGCGAGGTTTACGTCTGTCCAGTTGATAATCATACTGATCCGAGAGCTTTCATTAAATTACAAACTCACATTGTGAGCATCACATGGGAAGTTATATATGGATAATACAATATAACGCTGTGTCTGAAAACTGCTGATAGTGATAAATGATAGTTATCATTTGCATATTCATTTCCCTGATGCTGTTCTCTTCACCAACTGATAAGAACGTCTTGGTGGCAGCCTGTGTATCCAACGCAATGTGACTGAAGGAGAAAAAAAGTCAGTGTGCACTGTGATTCCTCCGCTGTCCATATAACGCTGTATTTAGAATTACACTTCCTCGATCGTTATCATCTCATCAAGCCCATTTAAATTTCCCTCTGTTCATTTTTAATCTATAGGTCGACAGTTTTGCTTCTAATCATGTGCAAAAGAAGAATCAGCACGTTAGAGAATCCGAGCAATTACTTGATATTTGATATCAGAGTCAGAAGGTGGAAGGGAAAGATTTTTAGACTTGACTTCAAAGTGGTAGACATCAGTGTTTTCACATGTACATGTGTGGTCAGTTCCCACACATCACTTCATATTTGAAATATGTTTATCACAAGAGACATGTTAGGTGAATTTTGAGATGAAGAAGGAAACAGACACTGTCATGCTTGTTTCTCATATTCAAGCTACTCTAGTTAAAATTGATAAGATATATATTCCTACAACTGGTTTGAAAATGACCTCATTGTTGTTTTAATTTATGTGAATTAAAATGGCCAATGAACTCAAACATATATTCATACAAACATTAAGAGATTTTAAAGCTGCAACAATATTTTTTATAAATGCTAAATCAATGATGATGTGTGATATGAAAGAGCTTTGCCAGTAGGTTTGTGTGTGAATGTTGATGGTTGTTTGTCTTATTGCTTCTGAGCAATTCTGACTGGAAAGACAGAACAGGGAGCGATTACATATTTGAGCGTTAAAACATCCTGATGTGGACGTGTGCACAGTCAGCATCACAAAAATACAAATAGAAATCCGGAGTAATGAGCTGGAGAAGGAGCGCCACAGAGCCGCTTGTCTCCATGGCTGATTAATGAGACCCTAACAGAATTAGATTTGAATATCAAAGCTGGCCTACTGCTTAAAGTGACATTAATTGCCACCTATCAGATTAGCTATGTACCCCTGTATTTCAAAACAATCACCGCCATTGAGAGATTAGAAGGGAGAGGAGTGGGAGGCCAAGCCGTGTGTTCAGAGCTGTATCATTTGTCAGCTGCTGCCGTGTGGCAGGTTTCACAATTACTGTCGTTTGTGGGTGTGTGTGTGAGTGTGTGAGTGTGTGAGTGTGTGAGTGTGTGTGTGTGTGTGTGTGAGTGTGTGTGTGTGTGTGTGTGTGTGTGTGTGTGTGTGTGTGTGTGTGTGTGAGTGTGTGTGTGTGTGTGAGAGAGAGAGAGACTGTCTCTTTGCCAACAGAACCCATTACTGGCCCCTAGAGGCTGTAATTTCATCTGCAGAGTCCAGTATTAAGTAATAGGGAAAAACCATTTACAAACTAATGATAATAATTAACTCAAGGTCCACTTCCTCTGGAGCTTTCAACTGTGTCACACAGTCTTCTTCAGCAGTTAGAGTTTGCTGCCATATTACTTTGCATTGTAAATTGAATATCCATGATTCTTAGCATCTGTAAAGGACGATTATCAACGATATGTTTATCGAGACTTAAGTCTCATTATATTACAGAAACCAGATTTGAGAAAACTGTATTTGCCGTATTGACTTTGACTTTGTAGTTTGGTCCATGTCGTCCGTGTTCATAAGCAATTTATGGTCCTGTTTCACCTCCACATTTGGGCTGATTGTAGTGGATGAAAGGTCAGGGCCATCAAAATCATCACAGGAACGTTTGAGATAGATGTGGACACACAGAAAGACCGACCACCAGACGTCAACATCACCAGGCGCCGCTGTTGGTGGATCTAAAATGTCACTGCAGCACCATCACTTTACATTTCTTTGACAGAAATCACAAAAAAATGGAACAAGTTCTTCATTTGTCTTTTCTCTTCCCTCATGTTTCTCCCTCTTTTCTTTCTCTCCCCCTTAATTTTTCTTCCTCTTACATCCAGAGTAATTGATATGATATGAACTCTGGCAAGTGTAATCTTCTTTTAATTAAGACCTGCTGCTGGCACTGTCCTCAGACTGAGAGTAACTCACAGCTCTCTTCCTCTCATTTTTCTCCCCCCCTCTATATCATCCTATTTTTCCACCAACTCTTGCTCCCTCTTCCTTCTGTTGTTATCTCAACACTCAACTCTTTCCTCTAACCCTGTTCCCCTTTTCTTATCGTCTATTCTGTTTTCCTCTGTCATCCTTTGTTTTTATTTCTCTGACGTCTCCGCTCCCTTGCTGATTCTTTCTTTCTTTTTCTTTTTACTGCAGTCCCAGAACCATGAGGAGGAGAAGAGAGCCCTCAGCCGGGAGATCATCGTCCTCAACAACCACCTCATGGAGGCGAAGATCACCATTAATAAACTCAGAGAGGACAATGTGAGTTCTCAGGGCTGCGTCATATTTATCACTGTTTACCCGTTAGCTTCTTTTTCCCTTCCACTGTACTGGTCACTGGTAATGCATCCCGATTATTCATTGCTGTTTGCTGCACGTTGCTGAAGCTCTTCCGGTAAAGCGCAAGCAGTCATGAAGACAACTCCCATGATCCCACGCTGCTTCACGCCATCATCCAACAAGGTCTTTTGTTATTGTTGAGATGGAGACACCAAAATTACATATTGTATGCTTAAGCAGCAGCCTGGACCATTAAGGCTAGGGATGTTAATCCTGGAAAGCTAGCAAGAGCAGCTCACACTTTGAAAACGTGCAACCGACACATCCCACCTCCTCCCATCAGCCATTTCTTCAAAGCTACACCCTCAAAACACAGGAACGTGCACTGACTGACAACTACTGGAGGCCGAGTTTATTGCAAGAAATAAGATAAAAAACTGTTCAGAAAGAAACGACCAAACCTTTAATGGCTGCAGAAATCTGGGGCCTTGGGAAGCTGCTTTCCTTGCTTGGTTAGTAACCCGGCCCCATCCTCACCCAAACAACACTTGGCTCTCAAGTCTGAAGTAACAACTCTTCAAAAAGTTGTTTGTCCTGATAGAAACACGTTCTCCTGCCACATTGGCAGCAGCCTGTGTGAACCAAATCTTGCCAAAAGTCTCATATCGACCGTGTTTCTGCAACATCCTGGATATTTGTGCTTCAAGGAGCCCCAGCAGATAGAGGAATTAATTTTAAGCCACTGGGTGTTTTATCGTGATTATCCTGAAATCAATGGGCATCCTCAGGGCTGCCACAAGTTGGAGCCGGGCCTGTGTGGATCTGAGCTCAGGGGCCATGAGGCAATCTGGTGCCTCAATTTCTTTTCAGTGATTTTACTGATATTTCTACTGAGGGCTCCGGGTTAGGTTAGATTCTTGTCTCGTTAGGCTACGGTGCTTCTTAGCACTTCTGAGCTACTGAGTATTTTGACAATCCCTCCAGATCCATCCAGGCTGATTGGAGTCAAGGTTCATTTTGAGTGGGTGGAGAACTTGTCCCATCAGAGCGGGCAGAAATGAGACGGCGCGTTCTCCAGAGAGCAAGCTTTGATTTTTTTTTTTCTGCTTATAACATGAAGAAATCAAGTAACCTTTCATATGTGTTGAGCCTGAGATCCATGAGAAGTGAATACATCCTATCACATTACATGTAGGACATTTGTTTTACAAAAGACAATCAAAGACGACAAAGAGATTTATTCAAAAGACCAAAAGGAAACACAAACTGACAAAAATGTAAAACGACAAGAGAGAGATGCAAAACGACATAAAGGAAGTTATATCCTCATCTTCAGACGACAAAATAACCTGCTCGCCACAAAGCTGATGTGTTTCCCAGCAGAAACGCACACAACACAACTGACGCTAACTAAGACATCGCTGAGGACTCACAAGTCTATTTGAACCATCCACAGAAACTGCAGGGAGCAAGAATGTCCCCTGGCTACAGAGTGAAAAGAAATAAAGCGATTGAAAAAGTGGTCACTGTTAACTGGTGGGGGAGTTGAAACTGTCAAAGAGAAGGCTTTGATGTGATTGGAGGTATTGTCAGGAGGAGGCTAGCACTGACCTTTATATGTGCACGGATTGAACAAAGGAGAGAGAAGGAAAAGAAACCAGCTAAACCGGCTAACCACCCACACAAACACGTGCATGCACAGAGACACAGAAAACTACTAAAGTATCTGCCAGAAGAAATTTAACAAAAAAATCTAAAAATCATCCGTTATGGGAAGAAGGCGCGGAGAAAGAGATAAATGACGCTGCAGCAGCTTCGTAGACTGGAGGGTGGAGATAAGTGAGCGCACTGTTTCAGACGACTCTGTTAAAATTAGCACAGAGTGTGTAGACGGAAGATATATTACAAATGAAAAAGTCTGGTTATTAAGATGCAAAACCCTTGATGTCAACCGTGACGGTGTCGCCTAAGTGAAAAATACACGTTTACTAATTAATCTCGACCAGCTTCAATGGATGAATGTGTTCCGTTGATTTGACGGGCCACTAAATCTATGATTTTCTTTTTTCCAAGTTAGTTAACAATGTTTTCAGGAGAATTTGTCTTCCAAGAAACCTGTGTATTCCTTATACATTTATAAATCTCATATAATTGTTACCCCCGTCATGCCAGGTTCCTTTTTTGTCTCCTCATGACCCATAATTCATTTATAAGAACCTCATAAATAGTAAATTGATATGATTTATTTTTAGACCTATTGTTGCTACTGCTCAGTTGTAGCATTACAGTCCATGTTCCTGAAATAGTTTCCCCTACAAGTCCTACATTAGTACGCAATAATTAAACCACAATTAGAGGGGCTGTGCTATAAAGTGTTACAGATTTTTCCCAGGGGCTGCTCCGACAAAATCCCCTCGGTCAAAATCTTACTTTAACTTCTAGGTGCCAAAATAAACAAGTTTGCAAACCATGATTTTAGTGATTGATCTTTTTTCCTCTTGCAGGACCTGTACAGGAAAGACTGCAACCTGGCCGCCCAGCTGCTGCAGTGCTCCAAGTCTCACTACAGAGCACACAAGATGTCTGAGGTGAGCTCCCCTGCACTGCTGCATTAATGTGTCAGCTCAGATCTGTGCTGCAGCAACAAACCTTTGAATTGGGATTTAAAACCAAAATTCTCTGTTAAAACTTTTTGTTTTCATGTTAAACAAACTCATTCCAGAATGATTAGATTAGATCTATACTCACATCTGTGTTGAATAAAGAATAAATGGATAATAGTGTATAACAGAACATTTGTTTGATTTAAACAGATTAAAAAATCTGATGATACAATAGATTTATATTCCCAGCCCATCCAAGGTTCAGCATCTCTGCAGAATTTTATTTCTGACTGTTTGGAAAAAGGCTTTTAAAATTGTTAGGTTTGGAAATATAATTTATTAAAAATCACAGTTTTATGAAACCTATTCAAATAGTATAAAGTTTGATAGGGTGAGGTAACTATCTGAAGCTGGACTCAAGACCTCATTATTTGAAAAAAATCCTGGCTGAAGACCAGAATCGATAAAACCACATCTTCCATCACTGACCTTATGCTGCTTATAATAATGTATTATCCCTGTAATGGAGAGATGTTCCCTGCGTTGTATGGCTGTACCATTTAAAGCCTGGGCGAGTGGTTTTCACAATAAGACACAGTGCTCATGCCTCTTCAGTCAGACTGATGAAGGTCTGCTGTCTGAAGTACCATCTGTCTGCATCCTGGCTGTGCATATAATGAGAGAGCGGATGAATGGAGGCTGAACTGAAATGACACCTGATGCACAAAGGAAGAAAAGTTATGCTGTGAAACAGGGCTGATAATTGACTTGAGTATTGAATACAGACACAATCTGCATCGTTAAATTTCCAGTAGTTATCAACATGAGATAAATCAATTAGTTCAACTCGTTAGATGTACAAAGACATTATCTTTCATGTTTTTTTTATTATAATATGCATTTTTTTACTTATATATGAAATTGAAGACTCAAAACTTTTAAATGTGGAATGATAACTGCCACTGTGATAAATCTACCATGTTATCATGAAATACATATTGCAATGGTAACTGAAGCTGCTTTGGATATTTTCCTGATCTTCTCTGGAGCTTTTTCCTGCCAAACCCCAATAAAATGTAAACAAAATGTCCAAGTGAGCCCATGTGAGAATAGGAACATTTTCCAGAAAATTCCCAGTGGCCTTGTTGATGATGTTCCTGACACACAACGGTCGTGAAAGAGTAGAATCCTTTCAGAATGAAAAAGAGAGGCCATACTTACTTGAAGAAGATTCCGACAAAGATGTCAAGTTGGAAAGATGAGATTAGAGAACTTATAGTGATAAAAGTTGACACGATGCTCATGTAAATGTGGTGGAAACGAAAACACTTTCTGTAAACGTCATGTCCTGCCTCCTGCTGCTCTGCCCAGACACCACCCCTCGCCTGAATGTTTCCACATTTTCCTGTCGGCGTGAACATGTCTGACTCAGACTATCTCTGGAAAATGTCCTGACACAGTTTTCTGGATATGAAAACATCTTTAATGGGGATAGGCTTAGAACTGAGGGTCTGACTTGAGAGTGTGAAATGAACTCATTTGTAAGAGGATTCCTCTTTTCTGAAGTTACATAGTTTCACTGTGTTTAAAATGAAATGTAAAATTGCCTCTAATGTGTAAAGTATTTTGAACCTTTTACATTGAACCACTGGAACCCCTAAAATAGCAAACGCCAGTTCCATTATACACCATTAACCCACTTCCTTCAATCAGACCTGTGGACACTGTCACATGGATTAACTCTGCAGAACTATGTGACTGTTAATTAAGATTTGCCTCATATAGCAGCTAATGCTGAGCTAACTGACTTGACTTGTCTCCCCCCACAGCCTCACCTACTTTCCATCTCTAGTCCCTCGAGGAGGCAGCGGCTGCTAAAAATAGCCTGGACTTAAAAGATACAGGTTATTTTATGTTGAGGCGAACTTCTATTTCTTAACAAAGCCAAGTCAGTATTTTATGTGTTTTTTTCCTATTCCCAGCTGGAGACCCAGAGCACTGGTTTAATTTAAATCTAAGCCGTTCCCTGTGGAACTGATACGTGTTTGATGGTAAAAGAAGACGGAGGCACTGGAAAAAAGACAGGAAGAGAGAGGAAATGAGGGCTCTTTGGTTGAGAAGGCAAGAAGAGAGAGATGAAAGATAAAGAAGGGGAGGAGAGAAAAGCTCCCTCTGACCCCGACCAGCTTTAATAGGCACAAAGAGGCCGTCTGTAATTGACAGGAACAGTTTCCTCAAACGTGAGCCAATCAAACCAGATTATGTGTCTGTGTGAAGAAAGAGAGAAAGATAGCAGGAGAGGAAAAAGAGAGAGAGAGTCCTTGAAAGAGAAACAAGACAGGGAACATTTGAAAAGAGGAAATGTTTAAGTCAAGTAGAGATGTGACCGTTTTGTTGCATCATTAATCAATCTTCCTTTGTTCTGTTTTATGGAATGACAATTCTGAGATAAGTAAACAACAGAAAAAAACCATTAAAAATTTTAAATGCGATAGTGTCGGGAATAAGGCAAATAAATAAATGAACAAGTCATTTTCTGAAAGGTTTGTTACAGGGAATGAGTTGTGCATTTCCCCTGAGATACATGACCTGTCTGGACTCTGTGGGTGAAGGAAGAATTAATTATTTTCTAAACCATGACTATAGATTGAAATCCTTGAGGAACAGGTCACAGAATATGTTTGAGGAAGAGTTGATTGTAAAAATAACTAGAATGATGCTCAGAGAGCATTTACCTCTGCCAAGACCAAACATGAAACCCCCTCAAGATCCATAAAATCAATGAAAATGTTGAATCTCACAAAAAAAATCCAGATCCTCAACAAAATTTTATAAAGAAATGCAGAATAAAACTAAAACTTGATTTTTTTATCAAATCTGAAGACAGCATCCAAGATTCAACAACAAACCTCTGTGTAGATTTTCTTTGACTTCATTTCTTCATCAAGCTTCTTCTTTCTTCTGTCTTCTGTCTTCCAGCTGCCAGTTGATTTTCAGGAACGCATCAGTTCCCACATGGAGAAACATAATCGGGGCAGCGGCGCCACCATGGCAATGTGCCACACCAATTACACTGACGCCGTGCCCGCGGCTGTAATTGCCAAGGTCCTGGAGAAGCCAGAACCAGGAAGCAGTTGCCCTGTGACACGCTCGCCAAGTCCACTTCCGCCAGACGGAGTCTTTCTTACAGGATCGGGAAGCACTGATCACCTGAACCGTCGCATTTCATATAAATCCTCGGACTTGTACTGCAGCGATACTGCTCTCTACTGCCCCGAACGATGGCAGGATACGGAGCGCAGGCAGAGCGTTGACCTACATGGCACCGCGCTGCTTCAACTCCACGCCCAGAACTCCACTGACAGCAACCCGGAGGAAGAGGCGTACAACTCTGGAAGTTTCTCCCATGAACCTTCAGCCTCCTTCCACCACCATCACGAGTTTGGGACTGGTAGCCTCCCTGCTTCCAGTTCTTACTCCAGCTTCAGCCTGGCATCAGACGAGAAGGGTGGAGTGAGTGGTGGATGCGGGCGCACTGCCAGCAGCACTTTATCCTCCTCTCACCAGGGGCTCTACATGGACTGGCGAGATGGTGGCAGTGGTGACTATGAGCGCAAAAGCATGTCTTCCTATGACAAAGACAGCCCAAGTTTCCCAAAGTCCCACAGCATCCAGCACATGGCGGCCCCCAGGAGCCCGCAAAAGGGCACGTCACCAGCCTACACGAGGACGGCTTCTTGCTTCAGTGAACCATACCACTCCAGCTCCCTTCGACTGGCCTCTTCCCAGAGTATGGGATCTACAACCGGACTGGGCCCAGTTCGTGACCGAGTTATGGACAGTAGGGGTGACATCCAGGTCCCGGAGGACGACCTGAGCAGCCGTTGGAGACAGCTCAGTGTGGAAGACATCAACACCTTCTCATCTTCCTATCGTAACCTCACAGGGCGGGTCTCTCCGTACAGCTTCTCTGAGCGCCACTTTGCCATGGGCCCCTCCAGTAAGGTCAAGGGATCTCTCTACAGCAGCTTCCAAGATGGAGATGACGTCTTCCATAGCCACATGCTGGACCAGTGTTTTGCTGTGGGCCCCCCTTCGCCCAGCCGCAGTCCTAAACCGATGGAGCACCATAAGCCGGAGAAAACGTCTATGCTGTACAGAGCCAAGGACGACAGTCAGGACTCAGAGTGCAGTCTGTTCCTCTCAGGGAGCTCAAAAGACAAGGAGAGCAGCATGGGGGCCAGCAGCGCCAAGAAGGACTACGTAAATCTGAGCGCGGACAGCTCGGCCGAGTCCTTACATCACAGCTCCCTCGAGGCCTCGAGTCTTCAACACTACCCGAGCCCCCGACCCAGCGTCCGGCCTCGCCCGAGCTCCAGCTCCGCCCTCAGCGTCGGCCCCGCACTCCCAAAGAAGACCTCTCTAAGATACCAAAAATTTGGCAGCACGGGACTGACGAGGAAGGACAGTTTGACCAAGGCACAGCTGTACGGTACACTGCTGAACTGAACCCAGGAAGAGAGCTTTTCATTTTATGCATGACGATGATGATGATTCCTAACTTACTGTACTGTATGTCTCCCTGCAGCAAACATACTTGGTGTGATGGGATATTAAGATGTTGCTGTTTCATGTATCTCTTAGCCAAGGCACGTTTCATACAGCCTGCAACAATTTTTCTATTGTGTGTCACACGGTGTAGCTACCTGAGACCAGCTATTCAATGTTTTTAACTGAGGAGGATGATAAGAGCCTCTCGGATAAAGTTCACTGAGACATTCAACGCAGACCTGTGGACAATTTACTCTTATTTTGGTGTAAAGTACTGTTAGTAAAATCAGCAAAAGACCATTAACTCTTGCTCTAGTATACACAGAAAAGATAATAAATAAAGTGCATGTAATGGACGAACATTAATTACTCATGTTTGGGAGAGTTTATCTGATACATACCCTGCAAATAACCTGTTAAAAAGATTTATCCTAATTCTGTTAAAGATGCTGTACAATGCACATAGGTGAGATGAAAAAAAGTTTTTTAGCTAAATTGTTTCTCATGGGAACATTATCTGAAAGGGAAGGGTATGTTTCATGAATATTTTTCTAAATTGGCTGCTTAAAAGATATTACTAATGATGGAAAATAACACATAACAAGACACAAATTATACTAGTGTTAGATTTCACAGGTTGAAAGTTCAAAAACCCTAATTTAGTTTGTTAGAATAATAGATCTGAATATATATAAAGTCTATATATTAATTATAGTGTTGCCAGAAATGCACAAATAAAACAATGTACATTCAGTAGAAATGAAACCACATAAATTAAAGCATAATAGATCCAGATATGAGCTGCCAAGATTTTTAGCAAAACTCAGCTGTAATTTTTTTCTTATTTTTATATCAGAATAAGTTGAAATGTGAGACTGAAATTTCTCAGTAGTTACAAATATACAAATAAACCAGGACACTTGTGAAATTGCCTTAATCCTGTTCAGTGGACTGACTGGTCTCCTTTACAGCATCTAACAACTGTGCACATATGGTCTTTATCTGCTGTATTGTTAATGTACGTGTACAATTACTGCTACTGTTACTACATACAGCGTACGTTCTTCCTGTCAGATAACACACACGTCCAGTTTCTTGGAGGATTGAGTCTTGTTCGTAGACTGAGGGTATTTTTCAGCGGAGATCTCATCTGGAATCTGTTTCGTTTCAGAATGACGAGGATTAATTCCCGTCTACAATTCATGCAGCCGAGTTTCTGCAGACTCCTCGTCATCGTTGGCCCTGGTAACACAAAAACTAAAGTGCTGCTTCTTGTTTTCAGCAGAAATTACTAATAGGGAAAACTCACCAGGTAGATCTGCAAAGTCTGCATAAAAAGGAGCCGAGGAAACTGAACAGGTTGTTAAAAGAAAAAACTAAACAAAGCTTATTAAAGAGAATGTACAGTTGGTGTGTTGTTGTTACACCAGCATGCTCAGTTAGGCTATTTTAGAGAAAACACTGTGAAAATAGACAAAGCGTGTGTATCTACAGTTCGTACATAGAAAGTTTGCCCTGCTACTTCACAATAACGTCACTAGTCCCAATGGAGACAAAAGTACAATATTAAAAACAATATGTCAGTGCTGCCTCTTTCAGTGTGACAGGTGTTGAAGGTTTTCTTCCCGCCTGTGTAGCTCTACAGATCTGAGAGGAACGGTGACAGGAAGGAACTCAGCTTTGCCCTCGAGTGTTCTTTCTCTGAACGCCGCCGCGCTCCTACCTCTCCCGTTCCTGCAGATCTGGAAACTGGCTCGAGGTTGTTTATTCAGATTTCAGAACTGCTACTCTTCTCATTGATCTTGTGACATATATGAAGGTGAAACTGCAACACACAGGCCACTAACAGTCTCAGATAATATTTGGTTCACTGTAAAGGTTTGAATTGAATCACTGTACAGATAAGGGGGGTGAGGTGAGGATATATGGTATTTTTGTCGTGGACATAATGTATAAAAAGAGATGTAGATACTGCATACACAGTTATTACACTATGACTATTTTTATGCAGTTTTCAGTTGATGTTCTATTTATCGAATGTTCTGACCCTGAATGATGAGGCTGAAGTGTTTTTCTGTCCTGTCCTACCTCCAGCTCTGTTGCATGACAACAGGCCAGCTGTCCAAATGTCAACATGTGTGTCTGTCTGATGCATGGTTATATATTTTTTCTGTATGTTTATTTACTTAATAAAGACGGGTGTTGGGAAATACAGTGCACAGCTCCAAATATTATTTTATTTGTGTAATGTGATTTCAGGGTTCTAGTATTTACAGACCTAAAACCTTAACAATCTCTTTACTTTTTAAATAGATTTTATTTATCTACAACTCTTGAAATACTGATTATTACAAGAGTAACATAAAATGATTTCTGGACTTTATTTATTTATTTATAATAATCCAAAAACCTTGAAAGTCGGAAATCTAATAAAAAAATGTTTGCATGATTGAATCTAAGTTTTGAAGCAGTGCATAATGTTCAATAGGCTGAAAAACAATCTTAACTCTTAAAACATGATTTTGTGATTGAGTTTTCTTCTTTTTACACATTTTCAAAAATTCTAATTTTTACCAGTTTGAAACCTTGAAAACTCTCGATCTGAAAAAACTGGTTAGTACGTTAGAGGAAACTCGTTCTAAAGCGTTGAAACTTGAGTTTTGAAGGACAAATCAATATTTTGAATCTCTGTGGATGTTCGCCTGCTCTCCTGCAGTCTGAGTTTACACCCACTCAGAGATTTTTTGAAATTTTTGCCATTTTCCAAGGAAATAATTCATGGATCTTGATACAAAAAGTCAGGCACATTCAGGCCACTGATATCTAAGAGTGTCGTTTGGTGCAGCTTGATTGAATTTAAGGAACTACTCGGCCTTGGCAGAGGTTTCAAGGCCTTTTTTTTATTCTCTCCTGATATGTCTGATAAAAACATTTAACAAGGATCTTCTACTACATTTGCAAAGCAACTAAAACGCAGTAACTACTACATAAAAACTGCAGTTTCACAGTGGGAAATTTGCTAAGTCGTCCTTTACAGTGTTAATTTAACTCTTATTGACTAATAACAACTGCAGGGGCTGGGAAAGGGAAAAAAGTATTGAGCCATTAGAAGTTGCCTTTCCGCTTAACAGCTGTGTGTATTTTAAGGCCTATTCCACTTGACAGTGAAAAAAGATCATGAGCTTCTGTCTGCACAGCTCTGTTGTCGACTGGCAGGATTGTGGAAGAACCTGCCAGAGCTTTGACAGACATCAGCTTATTTTTTTTGCCTAAAGTTTTAAGATCTGTGGTGGTTCTCAGTGATTCTCTGAGCTGTCAGAGCGAAAGGAAGAAATCGTACCATGGCCGGGGAGAACAAACAGAGGAAGAGGGATTTGTACGCAGGATGCACAATAAAAAACACTTGTGATTAGAAAATGCCCAAAGACATGTTTTTCTTTTTGTTTTGACAAAAACTAGATGAACATAATAACGATGATGATGTCCCCTGGCTGTGTTTGGAGTGGAAAGCTGAGAATAAAAGCACTGACTTTGTGTGTGTGTGGCGAGACGGTTTTGCCATCGCCTACCACTTTAGATAAAACTCTAATAGTTCACTCTTTGAACTGTAAAGAAACTTCCTTTGATCTAATGCAGAGCGACTCTTCATGATTTCAGGATATTAAAACAATACAAGTTGGACCAAATATAAAAAAAACATGTAAACACAATAGTTTCATTTCATATCAATGGGAATGAGAGTGTGGGAGGTTTTAAAATACACAGTGTTAAAAAACTGTTTTCCAAAGGGAGTGGATAAGGTTCTTATCATCTTATACCAGGGGATTAAGGAGGATAAAGTCTCGAGGATGGATGTGCACATGAGTTTAATACAATCTTCATCTTGGCTAACCTGCTCCGTCTTAATTTTTTTTCTCCCCGCTTCATATTCTTGTGTCGTCAGTGCCAGATCTTGATCTCGCCGGCCCAGTCGCAGGTGGCAGCAGTTGCGGGCAGGACGGGATGCTGCGACACAGACAGACAGGGCTGGCTGTGTGCGTGGAGAGTGTGCAGCGCCCGGGCGTTGTGGTAGTCGTAGAAGTGAGCGGAGCCGGTGGCGCTCCCCGAGGCAAGGATGGTTCCATCCTGAGAAAACTCACACTGCACCGCATATCCCTCCACCTAGGGAACAAAAATATACACTATTTAGTTATAATTTATTAATACAAAATTGAATAAAATGTCAGCAGAATGGATTATAGCAGACATGTTGGAGAAATGAAGTGCATGTGATCAGACGTTTGTCAGTTCAATGCTTGATACTCTAGAATAAAAAGAGATTCACTTCCACATCCCTAATTATCACCTCTGGTGTGCCCTTGAGCAAGGTTCTTAAACCCCAACTACTTCAGTGGGTTGTGACAAGACTGTACACTTCAGATTCCTGGTGTGAATGTACTGGGAGCACGGTGTTCCTGGCATAAAGCACATGTGCTTAGTGAGTATTTCAAACACAAGTGGAACTACGCAGCAGTTTAATGGAGTGGAGGAGTGAGATGGTGTCGTTTTCTCTTCAGTGAAGCAGCAGCGAAGTAAAAACAGTCTGAAGAGGAAATTTGATCATGAGAAGATTTTTTGAAGATATCAACTTTATTTGTTGAACTCAATCAGCTGAAGCCGAAGATATTTGTTCTTGATCTGTGTCGCTGTATATAAAGAAAGAAATGATGCATGTAGAGAAGAGAAATATTACATGGAACTCTTTCATGAACCTATTTTATGTTTTCAGTTTTATTTTGTGGCAAATAAAAGAAAGAACAGGGGATTCAGTGCAAGATATTATTTTTGTTTACTGTTCATTTCTGGAATTTTCTAGAATCAACAATCTGGACTCCAGTGATGTTTATAATCTACAGATATATTCTGTTAAAATACTGTGTTTCTTTTGGGGTGAGGAGACTGAAAAGAAAACTCTGCAGACTGTGGATCTACATGAGCTGCAGATTACGATGAGTGTTTCTGTGCGTATACGTTGTTCTGCCTCTACTGTTTTGTGCTAAAGTTGTGTGTTTACATCCGATGGTGTTTTATTGATCAAGCCCCCACATGAATCCTCATCCCAGAGGCAACAGTCGTTACTGACCTTGTGTCCTTCGTATCGTCGCCTCTTGTTCATTCTATAGGGCTGCTGGGAGGAGAATGCCGCCATGTAGTTCCCATTGGTCTGGGCCACAAAGGAGTCCTCCAGCGGATGGAGAGCCAGGCTGGGGCACGTGTATCGCTCCTGATGGCAAAATGAGAGGAAGGGAAAAATCCAATGGGTGATTTTATTCATTGTTTGACCTTTTCTTGCTAATACAAATCATCGAGTCAGTCACATGTTAACTAGTCTATTAATCTGCGGAAGCCTTACGCTCTGAGGCACAGTGGACGAAACACTATCATGTAATTCAGTGAGGACACTGTTCTAATAGATTGAATTATATTGTGTTGCATGAATTTTCTGTTACTTCATGTGTCGACCTTCTTTATTTACAGTCTTTGATTCAGACTAGTTTGAAGAATTTAAGGTCGACTCAGACTTCATCTAACATACAATAAAATCTTAGTTCAGCTGCAGAAACACTGATTTAGAAATGTGAATTTATTCAACACGAATAGCAGAAAGGTTATTAAAAACATATTTAAAACAGGAGGCAGTTACTTCCTTCAACACTGTTGTAACTGTCAAAGTCTGCCAGCTCCTCATGCCTCATTACCAACACCAGGAGGTTCACACATTTTCAGGAATCTAGCTTAGAAGGAAAATGTGATTTGCTTGTTAAAATTCAAACAGTTTCTTAAAGGTACAGTGTGTAGAATTTTGAGATATCTAGTGTTGAAGTTGCATGTTGCAGCTGAACACCCCTCACCTCACCCTCTCCTTCCAAACATGAAAAAGAACCTGTTGCAGCCTTTAATTGTCATAAAAACTCAAAAGGTGTTTAGTTTGTCCAGACTGGACTAATGTAAAAAACATGGCAGCCTCCGTAGAGAGGGTCCCCTCAATGTAAATATAAGGTATTTAAATATAAAGGGTCTTTTCTGGGGTAAAGAAAACCACAATTCATACAATTTAGATGAAACGAACCAGTGAAAACATCATGAGGATTATTTTACATTAAATATCTGCAAATAATTCCCTTTCACCTAAATCTTACACACTGGACCTTTAAGTTTTTAAGCAGACCATTTTAATGTATTGTGCAAATCAGCACTGAATGTTTTCTTTCTCATTCACAGAGAGATTTCTCTTACATGGTAGATCTGATTGGAGAGCTTGGCTGCTGTCTGGTAGTCCCAGGCGATGAGGGTTCGGTCCGCAGAGTCTCTGCTCACACAGTCAGAAGTGGTTATGAAGTCCTGACCGCCTCTGAGAAACAGGATGTCCAATGTCTGCTGGATCCCTGCTTTGTACATTTTAACTATCTGGAAACACACACACACACAAAACACAAAAGAAATTAGCATTATCAATCAACAATGCAGTAGGAAGGGTTAAAAAGTTATTGTACCACTCTCAGTATATTTAGTCTAATTTAACAGAACATGTGCTGACAGTATTTTCTTAGTTTGAATGATGTCCATGACTCTCAGCTCAGAAAAAGCAATTAACAGAAAGAAGAGAAACTTCTGGACCAAACTAGAACCAAGTGTTTGTACTTCTTGCTTTGAAAGACTCACAATCACTTGACCTGATGTCACTTAAAAAATCAGTACAGTACATTAGTAGAACTAATGGTCTATCAGATGAGGTGAGTTGCTGCTGTACAGGTAATTAGTTACAAATATCACTTAGGACTTTTGTTGATTAC
The DNA here is from genome assembly GCF_024713975.1 of Paralichthys olivaceus. Lineage (NCBI taxonomy): Eukaryota > Metazoa > Chordata > Actinopteri > Pleuronectiformes > Paralichthyidae > Paralichthys > Paralichthys olivaceus. The sequence continues at coordinate 12,693,673 of NC_091104.1, read as the reverse complement.
AGATAAAAAACAGTAAGTTGTTCACAGACCTGTGATTCGCTGCCAGTGTCTTAGATTTTTTTCAGCAATTAATTCATATATAAGAAAGTCTTGTCTTGAGCATCTTAAAATGAACAACAAAAGCTTAAAGAGACTTAAAACCAATAAAGCAGCAGGAGAAACAATGTATGGTTCAACTGTAGTAAATGAGAGAAGACATCGAGGGAGAGTCGGTGTTGATGTAGAGAATGGTTTATTTACACCCGTCATTGCTCAGCCAGTCTTATCAGATCAGATTAACTCAGGGTGCTTGATCGGATTAGGTTTAATTTCAGAGCTGCAGAGCGAGTGGCAAGAAACTACATGGTACATTACACCATGATGACTCTTCAGCCCAAACTGTCTGCAGCTGCTCTAGTTCTGCTGTGTAACCTGAACTTAATAATCTTTGCTCTTTACAAAGAACTTCAACATGAACATCATGCATCCAGTTCATGAGGCTTTTTAGACAGACTGTTTAACGTTGTGTCTGTGAGTGAGCTGGTCAAGTTCTGTTTTGGGGACAGGGGTGAAAACATAACCTGTGCATGGTGCCAAAACATTTCTCTTAAAGAGAAAAAATATTTTCACAGCACGACAGAGGTAGCGTTAAATGAACTGACCTAATTTAGACCTAATATTTTAACATATACAGGATTTAAGGCCTAAAATTCAGATGACTGCATGTAACTTTTTAAGACCCCATGGAAAAGACCCTGCAGGGAATAATTCATGAAATGTGTGTATTTTCCACTGCTTGATTGAATTTAAGGCCCTCGGAGGAGATATGTGCACTTACTGAACAACATTCTAGATTATCTAGTGGGGGTAATTACACACACACACACACACACACACACACACACACACACACACACACACACACACACACAAACACACACAGGGCTAAGACCTCTTTATATACAGTCTATGGCTAAGACTGACAGGCAGCTCAGACTCTCCAGCATTAACAGCCTTGCTGAGCACAGGTCTGTGTGCACACTGCAATTCACACATACACAAACAGGCAGAGGCATTCCCTGCTGTATTAAACATAAAACCCTGCTGGGAGACGATTCAGTTTGCCACAGAGTAGAAATTACATGTGAGCCTTCAGATTCTGAGGAAGTAAATAGGATTAACATATAAAACAGTCCATTAGACTTAATAGCAATATTATGCTGCAGTTTCATAGGAACAATTTGAGAAATTTGCTTTGAATAATTAGTGCGATAACCTGCAGTGTTCCTCCTCTGTATGCAGCAGTATGATCCTCAAAGTGAAATATAGCACAGTTCATTGCACAGGGCCAAACGTGGACTACCTTGTTTGTACTGGTGTGTAACTGTCAGTGTGTGCAGGAGGGAGTTGTGAATGAGGAGCTTGTGTTAAAATATACAGCTCACATTTATAAAAGGTCAAACAACATTCGGTGAACCAGAGTCAATAAGAATGATAAACTGATAGCAGGTTAATAAGTTTGACCTTGCAGCTGCGAGAGTCCCAGGCCTTGACCACTGAACTGTGACCTCCGCACAGGAACACATCTGGGCTGCTGGGATGCAGGACCGCACACATCACCTTGAACTGGTTGTCAAATTTCACTTTCTGCTGCCCTGCACACATAGAAACAAGACGGGAGAATAAGATCGATGCTTCTTTGAAAGAATAAATCTTTCATCAGCACTGAACTTTTAGATGATGTACGACTAACTGAAGTATGGTTGGAATAAGACATACATCTTGTGATAACAGCGAAAATTCTTATGATTAAGAGTCGTTTACTAATTTTAACTCTGATAAACAATACCGCGGATTCAGAAAATAGTCAGATCCTTTTCAATTTTCCTGAAACAGGAAAAAGAAAGATCAACTGAAAGCAGAAAGATTACCACCGTACCGTTAATATTTATAACTCAGGAACACATCCTTCACTTGAGATTTAAAAAATCCAATGGACAGTATTAAATGAAATAATACTGTCTCCACTGTGTGATTATTTAGCTCCTGTAGGCACACATTTTGGATTTAATGTGTATCCAACCAGTCGAGGGTTATATATAAAACATATGAGACACCTTGTAAGTGAGTGTGTCTGTGAAGTGATTTCACCTGAGTGTGTTGCCTACTAAGCTAAGGAACAAATCTTTAGCTCAACTCTGACCCCTGGCTCTCCAGACTGAACTGTACACAACATATGTTTCAACTACATTTCCTCTGTGATACATATTCTTTTGAAACTTCTCTTTGTTTAGTTAACTGAGCTCGGTGTGAGGATACACACCGATACACTGCCTTTGCTGATAAAGAGAACGATTCAAAAACAAACTCACTAATAAAAAAAGATACAGTAAATCTGCTGCTGAAGATAGTGTTCTCAACTCAGAGCGATGCTTGAAATTCATGAAGGAATGAAATGAAACAAGGAGACGCCTTCTCTGATCATATCAGGTCAGAGGAAGGATCCGCTTGTTTAAAGGCTTCAGTTTCTGATCAAACATGTTCCTGTCACAAGAAGGAACTTTAGATGATTTCACACAAACCTGTGGAGAGTTTCTTGTGATAAAACACATCTTTTACTCTTTATCATTCGATGTCCGAGGTCTGTTCAGCAGCTGAACTGTGAGCCTAACTCTCTGATGATGGGAGGTAATAGGACTGACCGAGAGGACTGCATGGCTGTTGGTACTTAGTGTGCAGGTTGCATTATATGTGCCAGCGCCTGTCTGTGTTTTCCAGACAGAAGCACTTCATAGACGTCAGCGTCTGAAAAGCTGCTTGACTTTAACACTCAAGACAAAAAGATAATCTAAACTGACACAGTGACGTCGATAACTTAAACACAAAAACAATAAAATATCAAGCCTCAGTTACTTTTCTCTGTCTGTATTTGAAAATGACTTTTTTCGTTTTATGTATCTGTCCCAAAAAATCCACATCGGTTGGGATGTAACGATTGCACCTTTATATACAGTTTATTTTATTTTGCACACACACAATAACCTTTTAAACAAAGTACAATCAACCTACCCATCTTTTCCTTGATTATCTGAGCTTGTATAGTTTTATACTATATGTGGTTAATTAGCATTAAAACCAAAAAGTGTAAGCGACAAGAATCCTTTTTTTAGGAGTTGTGGGTGACAGCATCACTTCATGGACATCAGCGTCTGAAAAGCAACTTGATTCAAACTCAACTAAGATAATCTAAACTGACACAGCGACGTCGAAAAGAAGAAAACACTGTTTTGGCTACAGGCGGCTTTATCTAAATCAATTAAAGGATGGCACACTTAAAAACAAAACAAAAACAGTAAGGGGATTAAATATAATTAGGGCTGACAGGGTGCGACCAAAAAAGTGTTTTGTGGGAAACCACGAAGACAGCTACACGAGGAATCAGACGACGAGCCGGCAACTCTGTCGAAGGCTATGCAAAGCAGCACCCCTCAGGGCTCAACGGCTCCTCATTAATTCTCTGACGAAACAACCTCCAAAACAGGCTGAGGCCGCAACTGAAACGCTCTTTATTACACACGTGTTCCAGGATTTTCCAACAAAGTCTGGTTAAAAGGATGAAACCTAATGCAGGAGCAGCTCGCTCCCAGATTCAACTGCATTGATTCCAAGTTATTATGTGTAATTTCATCAGACTCATGCATCCCGCTTAATTGGCTTACCCCTAGCAATGACGGGGAAGATCTGTCATCAAGGGTTTAAACTCATGTTTGGCAAGATGACGAGGAACCAACAGTCCCCTCATAATAACTGGGGCCTAGTCGTGTTTTAATTAAGTAAGATTAATTAGTTGGCTTGAGAGGGGTGATAAGGGAAGACTGCAGTGATCTGTCCCTCCCTCGCTGTGGTCGACTTTGTAGTTGTGAAAGAGCTGTGATCGCACTGCAGAGCTGACACACAGCGGAGGAGGACAGAGACGAGGACATTAAGGGTGATTGGGACAGCAGGGATGAGCGTCTCAGAGCAGAGGGAAGCAGATGAAATGATATTCTGCCTCATTACCAGATCCCCCAACACACTGTGCTGTTGCAGTACAAGAGGAAAGGTTAGGAGCACATAACTTGGTATTTTTGAAAAGCAATTTGTATTTGTGTTTCACAATAAGTATGTGCAGAGTCATGGTAAACAAGAGGGTAAGAAATATTTTTTATGTGTTTGCATTCGAGAATGTTACAGAAGGTTTTATAAACCAAGGAAACTCCACAAATTTTGGCAACAGTGAGTTTTTTTATGGCTAATGATCACGACCATAGACTGTAGGTAAAGATGGACGATGCGGTTGCTCATCAAAAGTGAAGCCAAAGCATCTCAATCAGATGGAAGCATCTCTTTCTGATTATTTGAGCTTGAATAGTTTTCAAGTTTCATGAGCTTAATTAGATTCCATTCAAAACAAGCAAACAAAGTCTAAAAGTGTAAACAAGAGGAATCGTCACTCTTTTTTTCCCAGAGTTGTGGGTGACAGACGTGACTACTGACAGACTTATGTGCTGAATATAAAAAAGTCCTGGAGGCAGTAGGGAGACAGGACAGTTGAGAGGTAAAATGACATTAAAAAAATTGTATAAAGCTAAAAAATCACTGCATTCATAAACCTCTGAGAACCTCTTCTATTTCATGTTGGCTGCTTCTTAGATCACGTTTACTCTGTTGTCGATGATTGGCACTGATAGAAGTTATAAATGAACCCATCATCTTTTTGAAACAAGGGTCTGTTTCTATTTTCTGTCACATAACAGGGTAAAGGCTGTTTCAATCGAGCAGGTAACCATTGCAAAATGAAGCTTTCAAACTAGGTCACAATGCAGATCTGCTTTGCCGGTGGCATTTGGAGTAAAAGCTCCTGTGTGTGAGCTGCTGCTGCTGCTGCTGCATCGTCTCCGGGCGAGCTACGCTTAATTCTCCTGAGTCCATACAGCCAGAAGGTGGGGATAAGGCAAAATGAAAAATGTGTTTGAAAATGCATTCATTGTGCACACTGTATTGTTTCAGTGTTTATGAAAAGTATTGTTCAAACTTTATTGGCTGTGGAAAACAGTGGCTGCAAAAACTGAGTCAAGCTATTGACTCATTCTTTTAAATACAGGCGGCAGGTTTTGCAAACAAAAGTATCCAAAGATTGATGTTTTCCTGTTAACCTGATAAAATATTACACAATAAATGACTCAACTTATGTGCACACTTAAGAGAATTATATTGTACTAATATCTTAGTTAAGTTTGTGCAAGTTAAAATCACTTTATTGTAGCAATCTATAAATCTAAACGCTGCCTGTCCATATGTGGAATGCATATCTTAAGAACTGTTCCTCGTATCGACGTCACACTTGGAATGTGTATCGTTAAGGACCGGAGGAAGTCAAATGTTGAATTAAGTGGAATCTGGACACGTTGTTTGTTCAATAAACTTTAAAAGGATGACTAACAAGCACTGCAGTAGTAAAATACATAAAACTATGATGTATAAAATACTTTTTTACAGTGTTGCATCTGATGTAACTGCAGCAAAACCCTTACCCATTTATTAAACAAGAGGCCTATAACAAAAATACAGTGCAAAAACTAACTGAATATAAGTTTTACTGTGTAAAGGAATAAGGAACTCGTGGGTTGCACAGCCGGCTCAAACATATGTTTTAAACAAATCTTTTTCTGTGAAATGACCCCAGACTCAGCACCACACTGTGATTTATTGTTTTGCCCTTGTACAGCTGCCACGTGTAGCTCGTGGCTCATCTTTCAAAGTAATGCAGTGCAAGCTCCACCTCAGAACCTAACTATTGTTAAAGCCTTTAGCAACATTCATCAAATATGATTCAGCAGAGGCAAAGTGAGGTGAGGGCTAATGCCCACTCCAGCACTGCCACCATCTTTGTGTATTATTGTTTGTTTGGTTTTTTCTGAAAAAGCAAGGACAGTCTTCTATCTGCCAGCGCCTGGAGGGATCTGGACAGATGACTCGAGTCCTGCATACACATGCATGATCTGACACGCCAAACTGTGGGAGCCCGTGGGGGTATATGGGAATATTTTCCTATGCCAACCTCCACCAATCAGCTTTCCCAAGGACAGCAGGGAAAGCATTGGACAACAGCTGCCACTTCACACTAATGCCCTACAGATGAAATTCATTTATTCCACTCCCCAACTCCTACTCTCTGCGTCTCTCATTCTCTGGATTTATTCTGCCCCTTTTCATTTCTTCCTCCAGCATTCTTGCTCTCCTCTTCCATTCTCTCTTTCTCTGCATTATGCCTTTTAACCTACACTCCCTCCATATATCTTCCTCTCCCGCTACAATTGCTATTCAGCTGTGGCCCACGAGCAGTGGAAATAAGACTCTACAAACTAAAGCAGACACAGGGATAACTGCCGAGATGCCCACACACTATTCTGAATGCAATAGGTCTCAAATAATTGCAATTGTGTGTAAACATATAGAGCGCTGCAGCATTTAGTTGGGTACACTGGTGAAATAGGGGGTCAGGTGTCCTACAAGACTCCTGCTGATCATTAAAGGGCCTGCTGCCTCTAGTGAACAAGCTGTGTTCTTTGTTAGAGCTGAGAGACTCTACATTACTGTGAAGAGTGTAAAGATCACATTAACTCTGATTACACTCCGACATGGAAAACACTCAGCCCTCTCAGTGTCCCATCAAGCTTAGTAGAGAGAGTGATAGCACACCTGCTGCATCAATGTCGGGAGCTTCATCAAATTTTTAAATATCCATGATTATGCCAACACCTGAGTAGCCCGATCGTTTTTGTCAGGAATGTAAATCCTCTAAAAAGAAGAGATTCGCAGCTTTACCATGTTGTGATGAGGACCAGAGTTAGGCTGTATTTAAATTATTATGAGACAAATTATGCATCTAGCCTGGCCTCTGTGTTCTTTATACTCATCAAGTTTGATTGGTTTGTGTCAAAACATGACCTCCTCGGCAGAGTGAGGGAACAGGAGTATGAATAATAAAACGTCATTAAAATAAAGGACTGTGATTTACATGTGAGGGCTTTACTTTGTGACTTTACTTCAAAGCTGTAAGTCTGAACCTACTTGGACGTCCTACTGTGCTGAGCAAAGCACTGGCAGCTACCAAAGTGTAAAGTACCTAAAATAAACACTTGTTTGTTTATGGTTGTAGTAGGTGACGTTGCAGTATAAGGTCATAGTGGCTGCTCCTGTGGTGATGTATCCATTATTGATCTCCTTCCTGGAGCTGCCTGTGTGTTTAATGGGCTGGCCAAGCTATTATCCGTAGGCTTTATTGGCAGTATTGACAGACATGCTGAGAGGGGAAGTGCAAACGGCAGCAAGTCATCACAGCATCGTGTTGACCCTGGAGATGTAGATGCCACAGGGCTTCAAAACAAGGTCTGTTGTGTGCTGTTGGGCTCATTTTGTCCAGCTTCTCTGCGGTGGTTTTGAACTAACTGTCACCGTCACATGATGCACAAATACGAGGCTGTAAATTATTCCTTCAATCTGATCAATTTTGCAAATAATTCTTACACATATTTTGAATTCAGGTGTCTAGAATTCATTCTAGTTACTGAACAAGAATGTCTACGTGTTGTTGACTGTCGGAATGAAATGCTTCCATCCTAGCTTTGCATAATATAAGCTTTACCTTGAAAAAGCTTGGTATGATCACGCAGAAGCAAGAGCAAACATAATGAGCCTGTGGATTTGACTCCAAGTGGAGGTTGTGTGGACAAAAATGTCACAAAATAAATGTTTTCAGAAAGTTAAGTGTGGAGAAAGAGAGAGATGTGGCCCATTTAGCGTCCGTCTCCACTGAGGCACGTTGCTTCCATCCAACCTAATTTAGAGGCTTCTCCCTACATGAGACGGATGATTCCCTACAGTGTCACTGGATTTTTTTTTCAGGTCTTCACCGCACACAATGAAATGAAGAAATGAAAATACAATTGCAAGGTGTAAATATATATGCTCATCCAATCTTATCTTATCTTAAATATAGCAAATAACAATAATAAATGCCAATATTTGATGAGTATTTGATAATAAAATAAAATAATATTATTCTGTTAATGCTTAAACAGAATAATGTTAAACCGTTAAGATGCATTGTGATAAAGTACTGGCAAACATTACTATAGCTGCAAATGTTCAAAAGTGGCTGGGCTCAACAAGAATGGTGGCTTCATTTTCATTTAGAGGAAAGTATTTGTCATTTCTTGGCTGAGTCTTTGTGATGTATTCTCTTAAGAAATGTGGATTTAGAAAGTGGTGATGGATGAAATGGGTCATGGCTACAGAGAGAGAGAGCTTTGCAATTTATACAATAGGTTTAAACAGGTTTTGTGACCCAAGGCAATTTAAAGACAATCCACACATTAATTACTAAACTAACTTTAAATTTGCAGGAAGTCAAGTTTCCAAGGAGCTCTGCTTTCCCACAACAACAGCAATCTGCTCGGAGACTGTTTGTTCAAGCTGAGTTTAAATTAAATAAATGTAAATCGTTCATTATTTGAAGAATAAAGGCACATCACAGCTGTTCTGGTGAGAAGCAGAGGACTGTGGACAAATGCGTTGTTGTATCTGATGTCGAGTTCAGTTTAGGACAAAGTCACAATGACACACTTCAAAAAGTAAATCTAGTGCTTTGCTTCATTGTGTTCTCGAAACCTGCAGAAAGAAGAGTGATGCCGCTCACCCGTCTCCACGTCTGTGATCACAGTCGTGTTGTCAAATGACCCAGTGAGGAGGTGTCGCCCGCAGGGGGTCCAGCAGGCATCACGCACGGCTCCCGAATGGCAGGTGTAAACCCTGAGGCACCGTCCGCTCTCTGCTCCGTCCCACACCTGCCGGGCACAGACACATCGCATCGAGCCAGAGTCACAAACACAAATCGACAGCAGCAACAAAGTCATTTTTTTTCACTGACGGTGCACAAGCTGGAGTAGATTTTATTGTTCTGCTCCCACTGCATGGAGTCACAGCGTGTGCTTCAATGAAGAGAACTGGCGCTGCTAAACAATCCAATAATTCAAAGGATTATTTAAGTAATTTGTTCTAAGTCTTTGTAAGATACTTTTTACCAAGCACTGTCGTGTGAGAGGAAAGGTGCTTTCTGAAACAATGACACTGACCCTTGTTTCCTTTACAGCAAACCTGATGTTTGCAGTCTGACATAGAAGCAGTGGAAAAGAGCAGAAAAGTCAGACATGCTGTACTTTCCTCCTCAAAAAACAAGTGGAAAGGACTGTTGTGCCCTGGACGATTTTTCAAGGCAGTTTACACGCGGAGGTCAGACTTGGCCACTGCTCTCGCCTCTGAACAGAGACAAAATTGATGAATAAATCAAAATTTTCTACCGAGCTGTCACAAATGATGCAGGTAATGTGCACTCCAGCTCTGAAACTCTTTCCTGTGTGAACAAGAACTAGTGAATAGAGGCTGTCTGGTTTTCCATATGAGCCTTCCTCTCCTAAAGTCTACTGTTATTAAAGAAAATGAAAATACTGAGCAAAAGTGCTGCTGGATAAAATGACAGAATTGATAATGACTGTGATTACCCATGTTTACAGGGGCATTGCTTTTGACCAACCCAACGCACCATAGTTTTTCAGATTCTTAGCATTATCTAAATTTTATTATGTAGATTCTCAAGCTGCTGGATTATCCTATTTGATGTATTGTAAGGTATCTAATAAAAAGGATTTAAAAGCAAAAGAAAACTTTGTAATTAAGTATTTTGACTAATTTCATTTGAATATCCCCTTAAATCCATTTCGTGTGAGTGCTATGGCTTTAATGGTTTTACATACAAAGAGCAGAAGAGATCAATAACTCAATGTAATGCTGGTTGAAAGTGTGATATCATGGAGCCAATAAAGTGCAATAAGAAAAAAAGACCTTATTCAGCCACATTGATAGTTACTATAGTTACCTGCACCATAGAGGTTATTTTTTCACCACTGTCCACTTGTTTGTTAGTTACAAAATAAAATCAACTCAACCAATTTCGATTTTGACAGGGTTTTTTCCAAAATGTTTCAAAAACAATCATTTGGCAAACAAGCTGGTCAATATTGTGACATTTTTTCATTGAAGCCGTGTTGATATAGATGAAAGATTTTCTGTCAAGGCAGGTTAAAGCACAAAAGAGTCTCCCTGAAGCCTGGCCTGAAATTCAGTGGGTGGTCTGGTGCCCACTGTGGTGAGATGTGAGATTTTACACTAATGATGATTTTTTGCATCACAGAGGAACTTTGAAGATTTTTGCAACAGCTCCCTCTCTGCCTTTTTCTGTTTCATTATTAAAGATGACTCCTCCATACAGCATATGAAATACACAGAGCAGTGCTGTGGCTCCCACTGGAGTCTGACAGGGAAGAGAGATAGATGGAGGGGACAGTGACATATCAATCCAGCAGGCAGCGGTTTAACAAACAGAATGCCAGAGATGCCTCCAGGGTGAAAAAAAGAAGTAACAGAGACGAGAGTATAAACTTTTGCTATCTAAAAAGATAAATATCCATTAAAACTATTTCCATTCACTGTGGAACAAAAATTGAATCTCCATTGTGTGATCTTGGGGAAACGCTGCCACCTCAAGGTAATTTAAAAATCTGTTCAACAGCAACTGATGCTCAGATCTATTGTCACAAAACAAAACATTAAACTTTACACAGACTTGGTTGTTTTGACTACACAGTCTCCAGGCAGCTGTGAATGACGACATAAACGATATACACCCTTAACAACACTATTCAATGCACACACAATTGCAATAATTTCGTACAATGTGAGACCTGTGCATGGGTGTGAACGAGCGCTTGTTGATTTGCATCCCCTTTAATTTCACCGGCCACTTAACAGACACGCCGAGCGGATCCCCGGCGATGACTCATTGGGGTAATCTGCTTTCTCTTGCTTGCTTACTCTCTGTAATTAAAACTAAATTGGTATTTGTGTTATCAACCTAAAACCGCTGCCTTACACCTGCCGTAGCCATGGTAACATGAGGCTGCAAACAGGCTGGAATGATAATAGTCTGCCTCTGCCTCTGAGGGACTGACAGACAGGATGGAAGAAGAGGACTCTGAAGCCTGAAGGATGTCTGTGAAGAAGCACATGGGCGAGTGTGTAAAGATTTCATTGTGTGTGTGCCCCCCGCTCCTCTGAAAAGCTTGTGTGCTGAAATACATAATTAAAATCACTATGAAGAGATAGTAAAAGAATAATGTATGACAAGCTGTAATGAAGCAAGAAAACAATGTCACCGGAATTTCCCCTCATCAATTTATGTAAATAAATAATCATTAGCTGCACCCCTAAGATACTCTGGGTTGTGAGAAAATGTTAAGGACATTTTTATGGACGTTATTTGCTGCCTCACCAATAGGTTAATAAATGAATCTACAAATGATCAATAATACTGCTAATTGTTAGTTACACATATATATACATATAGTATAATATAGTAAAGTAAAGTATAGTATAGTGCATGGTTAGGTCCTATTAATAGTTTACTGGTTTCAACCATTGACTGTATATAAAGTTGGATGAGACGACTGCTCCAAAAAAGTGAAACCATAATGAATTGATTGCCCCCAGATGGCTGACAGCAGTACATGTCATTGGCCTGCCTCCTCCATGTTAGTGGATGGGACATTGACAAAACCAAAAAGTAAAAATACATGTGAAATAAAATGTTCTTAAGGACGGTTTCTGTCATTTATGTATGTCCAATTGTTCATTTTCTGGTCAATTTGGCTTTAATAAGTTATGTAATGCTATTAAAACAGGCTGAAACTTGATTGGTCGAGAATATGAATCAGCAGGCTCCACCCTCCCGCTGTTCAGACTCAAACAAAATGTGGAAAATGTCAGCGTCCAGGATACTTTGCCTTTATTTCTGAATAGTGGGAAAAAGTGAAAACGTGTTGTCCATCTTTATATACAGTCTATGGTTAACACAGTGAGAAGCTACAACATTGTTGCTATGGTAACCTGCACTTTCTTGTACTGTGTTTTCTGAGCTAAATGTGTTTTTTTTTTTTAAATCATTTTAGATCAAACATGTCAGATCTGAATCACATGGTGCTTTCATAACTGACACTTCACAGTCGGAGTGCATGGCACAGAGAAGTAAGAGCATATCACATGCACCTCTGTCCCCTGGTTTCACAGAGCACAGGTTCAGACAGAGAAGAAGACAAATCCCTGCATGCAAACAGTCTTTTCTCTCCCTCCCCTCTCTACGGGTCTCCACCATCTGCTCCAAACAGCCCTTTCCAGGTGGGAAAGAGGTGGCTGCCATGCTGCTGCTGCACTTGTATAGTTATGCAAATGACCTGATGAATATTTAAATTGTTAATTATTCAGATCCATCTCGGGATATGGGAGGGCTGGGAGATTTCGTACAGGGGGAGAAATATCTTGTCACAGGCAGACACCTGCACTGCTTGACCTTTACAGTTGGGAAATGAGGGATTACTTTTTCTGGTGTGAAATACAAAAAAGGGAAACAGGAAGTCCCACAGGTCTTGGCATACATTCAACTGACAATGACAGATATGATTCTAAAGAAAGTGGTTTATGGTGCACTTATAAATGGAGGCAGCAGGGCAGATATTATCCCCCTGCTTGTAACACCATGCCAATTAAAGTCAGGTAAAGTGATTATCCCCTCAGACCTCCCCGATGCACTTGGCACCTGCCTGGAACTGTGTTGATAGATGGATTTTCGTGCTCCAGACCACCACGCTCACATATTATGTAGCACGCAGCATGAGAAAGCATTTTATCACAAGAAAAAATACATCAGAGAGATCACTAAAACTTGAATTGCATAAGCCAGTTTGAATTAAGTAAGAATTGCGTGTGCAGACATAACAGCACAACAGAAAACCCTCTTTCTGGGCTTGCATCAGTCTAAGCAATCTTAAGTATCATTGCACAACATTTCTAAAGACAGTGATACCCTTGTTGCTGCTGTCATTACCTTGAAAGTCTTGTCCATGGAGGCAGAGAGCAGCAGATGACTGAGATGAGGCACAGGACACCACTGCACAGTGTTGACTGGGCCCTGGTGTCCTCCCAGACTCATCAGAAGCCTCCTCGGGATCCCTGCCGCGCCGGGTTTCTGAGCGAGATACGGCTCAACTCTTGCAGACACATCAAAGAGAACTTGGTTTTCCCCGGCCCGTATCCCTGGGACATGCTCTGCTGAATGCTTTGGGTCCTGAGTCTCAACTGAAGTGGCAAGTCTCTGTCTCTTAGGGATGTACGGTCTGATACCAGACGGGACACTGTGGTGTCTTTTGGCCTGGTTCAAACCATCACCAAAGCATTGTGGCATGTGAGGAAGAGACTGGAGTGGAGAGATCTTCTCCTGAGTTGCAGGTAAACTCAGAGGAGCTGCAGTATCTCCAACACGATTATGCTGTGCTGCCCTGCTTCTGGAATATTTCATCCCCTGATCAAAATGGGGTTGTGGGTGGGGGTGTAATGAGGAGCTGCTTCTTTCTGAGATGTTTCCATGATGTTCCAACAATGTCCAGTCAGGGTCTGGGTGAAAACCCTGAGCGCTGGGTGTCACCTTTGAGTTATTATACAACACAACGTCCTGGCTTTGTTCACAGGATCCAGTTTGTACAGAAGCAGGTGATTCATCCTCTGACTCTGAATCCTCGTAGGACACTAATGAAGACATCTTCTCATGACTCTGTCAAACACACAGGGACAACAGGTGAGAGGCACTTATTCCATCAGATACCCGAAGGTGACATCTAGTGGTGGCTTGGAGTCATGCACCAACAAGCAGCAGATTCACGAGTAACTTTAAAGTAGATTTGTTGACATAAACATGACCTGACCTGGAAGATTAACCAGCAATGTATAAATGTTTTATTTGAGTATTTATTGTCACTAGTGAGGTGAAATGTAAAACTTCCAGGCAGAGAAATGTCAAAAAGGAAAATCCACTATGTGATGTCATTGTGATCAAAATAATAACAATAAAGACAGGATCATTTTCTTGAGAGCCCGGAATTTAGAGTTACGCACATAACGCAGACAAACTGCGTAGTTCCCTTGCCAACAGACATAACAGCGTAAAATTAGCCAGCTAGGTCATTTTGTTAGCTTCATACAGAGCAAACAAACAGCTGCAGCTATCGTTGTTGTGTTTAGTGCAGTTAAACCACATTTAAACTCTGGACGCTGTCACTTCAAACCTTTGCTTTAACTTTAACAGCACGTTTACATTAGTGTTGCAAGTGCTACCAGTATAGCAAATTAAGCTAACGTTGTTCATAAGCTTCTCTGACTTCAAGTTTATTTAATGCTAAAAACAGAGTAAAGTTACCCGGTGAGTCTGTTTGTACCTGTTAGACCTGGAGTCCGTGATAACACCGACAATCTGTCCAACTTCGGAGTCCATCAGTAACACGCTGCTGAAAACATCCCGCAAAACCATCTGACCGCTTTCAACGTTTCAAAATAAAGCATTGTTTCCGTTTTGCCCACTCGCGTCTCAATCATTTGCCGCGTAAATACTTTTATTTTGAAAGTAACCGGTAGGAACACAATAACTGTCCCTCACTTCTGACACGTAACATCAGCTTTACTCACGTGGGATTCTAACTGTTTGGTTTCATCTGAAGGGAATATGATAAAATATGAGAAGTCCAATTTGTAATTAACGCAACTTTTGAAGTGGCGTTTGTTTGTTTTTTGGGTCAGTCAAATCCATAGCGGAACCATTGAGGGAGCCTGGGTTTCTCGGGAAGAATTTGATCCGAGTACTACCTCAGTCAGGCTGATGCAAGCTGTCAGTCAGTCTGTGTGGAGTTGATTTCACGGTAGGATTTTATTTACTGTTACGTCAGCCACCCAATAAGCTACAAGAGTTTCTCTCGCTGTGTCGTTTATGGGAACTATCGCGATAAGATAAATGTAAATGTAGATACTAAGCGCTTAGCTGCTGGGTAGCTAAAGTTAGCAGCTGTGTGAGTCTTCTCACACTCAGTCTCAGTGAAAACCTTACACCTGGATCTGTGTGCTTTTCAAATGTGTCTGTTTTACTTCACTGATCATTTCATGCGACCCCTCGGACAGTGAGCAGAAGATGACAGACAGTCCAATGGAGCTGTACGAGAAACTGACAGCTCAAGGAGAACAAGTCAGAGCCTTGAAAACAGCCAAAGCTGAGAAAGTAAGTAAAATAAACAGAATTAACCTGTGGGTAAAAAAAAGGATGATCCCACACATGTTGTATTTCTAGTGTGATGGTGTGTATGTGTCTGACCATGCACCGATCACTGACTGCTGTTCAACAACATTCTAATGAGTTAGTGATGTGTGACTCTTCAAGTCTTATCTCAGCAACGACCCAAAAACCAAAGAACAAAGTTTCTGGGGTCCTGATGACATTATAAACCAACTTTGGTGAAACCCATTTTTAAAATAGAGTTTTTTGTGCAATAAAATTTCAGTTTATAGATATGGAGCTGGAAAAGATCTGTAAATGATATGAAGACCACTTCTCCATGATCTGTATTAACGGAGATCTGGGATGGTGTAGCCTAAAATTGTGATGATCTGACATGAAATGAAAACAAAGTAAAAAAAAAACACATCTAGTACTTGCAATTGTAGTAATTAGGATTTTCCTTGACTACTCCACAAATTATAGTTCAGTTAATATTCACTGCAATAGGTTTGGAAGTGGGGGTGGGTGAACTGGTCCTTTTAAAGAGATATTTGATTCTGTTGGGCTTTGCTGCTTTTATTCGTTGGGTTCTTCTGACTGCAGTGTGTTTGTGTTCTCCAGGCTGAAATCGATGCTGCTGTCCAGATGCTGCTAAAGTTGAAAGTGGACTACAAACAGACGACGGGTCAGGATTACAAAGCAGGATGTCCGCCCTCAGAAAACTCTGCCGTCACTGACAATGGGCCAGCAGCAGATGGGGACGGTGGCGGCGACGACACAGTTGACCCGTGGAACGTTTCCACCACCAACGCTAAGGGGGTAGACTACGACAAACTCATAGGTGAGAATTTTTGGTGTGGCTCTCACCTAAAGAGCTGAATATGAATAATTCACACTGTGCCATGTCTGTCTTTAGTGAGGTTTGGCAGCAGTAAAATTGAAAAGGACCTGGTGGACAGAGTAGAAAAAGTCTCTGGACAGAAACCTCACCGCTTTCTAAGAAGAGGAATCTTCTTCTCACACAGGTCAGTTTTTTAGGAACTGGTAAATATTTAATCCCAGTACAGGCTTGGATGTATTGATTCTGAACCTAAACCTTCACATTATCGTTCAGGTCTTCTTGTATAGTTAATCAGATGGTGTCAGAATAAAGAGAGTTAGTGGGAAAACGACTCATCGATAAATCACTTTCCTCTTATTGCTGTTTTTTGGCAGAGACATGCATCAGGTGCTGGATGCTTATGAGAAACAAAAGTCCTTCTACCTTTACACCGGTAGAGGTCCGTCCTCTGAAGCCATGCATGTCGGCCATCTTATCCCCTTCATCTTCACCAAGTGAGTTCTCTTCTCCCAAATCCTCATTTTAGTCCTTCACTATTTTGCACCAGATTTTTTACTGATGGCTTCTCCCTTGTTCCAGGTGGCTTCAGGATGTATTTGACATCCCGCTGGTGATCCAGCTCACTGATGATGAAAAGTATCTGTGGAAGGATCTAACACTGGAAGACTGCCACCGCTTCGCTGTGGAGAACGCTAAGGACATAATCGCCTGTGGTTTTGATGTCAACAAGACATTCATCTTCTCTGACCTTGAATACATGGGGTAAAATGTGACAGGATACAATCTCACATTACTTTCTGGCTGACTTTGCTGCTGAGGCTTTTTAGGATGAATGTTTAGCCATTAAAGATCCCTCTTACTTGTTCATGTAACCTGAGTGAGCAAACAATGTCTAATTAAAGTGTTTTTTGTTTGTAATCTGTTAATTTCAATTTCTTTTCCACAGTGCCTCACCCGATTTCTACAGGAACGTGGTTAAGATCCAGAAGCATGTTACATTTAACCAGGTCAAAGGCATCTTTGGCTTCACTGACAGTGACTGCATTGGTAAGACAACTGAAAAGTGGCTTAAGAAAAACCAACCATATGACTTTGAACAGTCATTCAAATATTCTCACATCCCTTTGGAAAGAGGAAGTGACATGTAATAAACTGTTTAATTCAGGGATCACAGTTTCCATTCTGTCTTGTAGCTTCATGTTCCCATATTAAAGTGAAATGATAATTTTGTTTGTTACAGATAAATGAATTATATTTTGTTTAATGATTTAATCATAACTAGTTGGTTTTAACTTCATTCTGTCCTGATTCTGAAGTGTGATTGTAAGAATTCTTTGTTCATTTTAAATTATGTTTATAATTTTGTATCCATCCAGGAAAAATCAGCTTCCCGGCCATCCAGGCAGCCCCGTCGTTCAGTAACTCGTTCCCACAGATCTTTGGAGGCAGAAAGGACGTTCAGTGTCTCATCCCTTGTGCCATCGACCAGGTCAGAACAGCATTGCACTAATACGTGATAGTAATACTTGAGCCATTTTCAGACATGAACTCTGGAGAATGTCCTCACAATTGGGTCTGGACATTTTCCGGAGTTTGCCTTTCCCTCATAACCACTCAGGAAGAGATTCTGAGCTCAGATGTGTTTTTACTAGGGGGAAGGCAGGAGAACGTCCAGAGCATCTCAGAGGATGTCTAAAGGCAGCTTTACTGACATTCATGGTTTACAATGACATGATGTGTTTGGACCCGTCCTCTCTCTCTCATGCAGGACCCTTACTTCAGGATGACCCGTGACGTAGCGCCAAGGATCGGCTATCCCAAACCAGCTCTGCTGCACTCCACCTTCTTCCCAGCCCTGCAGGGCGCGCAGACCAAGATGAGCGCCAGTGATGCCAACTCCTCCATCTTCCTCACGGACACACCCAAGCAGATCAAAAACAAGGTGCTGCTGTTAGTAGTTATTACAAGTCTATAGTTATCAGTCAGATGATTATGGCCTATAGTTGATAATTTCCTGATCTGACCTGTGTACATTTTACTCACAGATCAACAAACATGCGTTCTCCGGAGGGAAAGACACAGTGGAAGAGCACAGGAAGTACGGTGGAAACGCAGAGGTAGACGTCTCCTTCATGTACTTGACCTTCTTCCTGGAGGATGATGAGCAACTGGAGAAGATCCGACAGGTGAGGGGGGAGAGAATTTCACTTCCTTTGCTAATCACACTCTTTTCTGTGATTTGTTTTCCCTCTTCTTTGTACAACAAGCTCTCTGTCTTTCATTTAACCCTTCATCTTGTTAATCATTACTCTCTGCTCATTCATCCTCCTCTTTTACTTCTTTTCTGCACACTCACCCCATCTCCTCTCGCTGCAGGACTACACAAGTGGAAATCTTCTCACGGGAGAACTGAAGAAGATTTTGATTGAGACCCTACAGCCAATGATCACGCAGCACCAAGAGAGACGCAAACAAGTCACAGATGAGACAGTCAAGCAGTTCATGACTCCGAGACCTTTAAATTTTAACTTCTAGCCTGGGTTAGCTTCCGAAATGTCAGGGATCTTCATCCTATGAATCTCAAGACAAGAACAAATAATGCATCCATCTGTTGCCCATTTAAAATCCACATCATTACTAAATGGAAGGTGGACATTTGCTCATAGTTTGCATCAGAACTGGAGAAAAAGTGTAAATGTAAATTACTGGAGATGATGTCCTCTGTGTTAAAACTAAGCATGGCATTGTCCACAGCTTCATGCTAAACGTTATGCCACTTGTTAATGTTCATGAAGTGTTTGTATTTTCGGTGCTGCTGTAACATCACGCGAGTCCTGCTCCTCGCATTGAAATCAGTTTGAATGGAAGATGATTAAAGTGAAGTACAAATGTTGTTGTGGCAAAATCTGCATTGTGATCTACAATAACACAGCTACACACCCACTTTTCATCATGGCAAGTATTTCATTCGGGATGAAAATAGATTCAGAACAATAGCTGTCATCACTGTGAGTATGAAAAAAGGTGTGTCATCAAAGATGATAATAAAGATTACGAAGAGTTAATCTCTTATGAGTTAGAGCACATACCAGTAAGTCTCCATCTCTCCTCAGAGAGAACAAAAGCAAAAGTGACTTCAGTCAAACCTTTTCATTGACTCAACATTAAACTGCACTTCAACAGAAACTCTCTCTTTTGAAAGCTAGTTGATATTTATGATTTCAACCATCAGATGAAAGGAATGTTTCAGTAATGCTCAGAGGGAATTTCATAACATCTGGGACAAATGTCCACTTGGACAGAAGAAAGACCTGATGAGATGTAGGTGTTCAAAGGTCCAAAAGACCAGTGGTTAAATTGTCACTGTGACATCATAATGTTTTACAAAATCAATATTTAACACCATAACTCAGGAACACAAGGGGATATTGTGAGGCGTACAAACACAAGGTGGTGATTCTAGTTTTCTTTCTATTTCTATGGTCGTACATTGAAAGTACCAATTTTTCCCACTATATCCCAAACATCAAATATATTAAAACATGTATTTAGTGATACAGTTGCTGCACAGGTGTGTTTGGATTGACCAGGTCAGGTCAGTCTTTGGACCTGACAGCTGTTTACAGATGATATGACAGCTAGTGTGAAAGGTTGGTACCTGAGCTCCTGTGTAGAGGAACAGCTTCTACATGGTGCACAGACAGTGGATGGGCCCAGAGTACTTTAGTTCAAGGCCTTCTGCTGGAAGCTCCAAAAGCTGAGGACACAAGTAAAACCTGAGAAAAAGAAAAGAAGGAACGAAAGCATCTGAGAATGAATCCACTTGAAAAACAAAGACAAGAAGTCAGAATAAATATGCAATAAAAACAATTTCTAGGATTACTACAAATTATACTGAACAGGTTTTTAGTGTGCACATGATTGTTGGAAATTGTCCTCCAGTCATTTAAAGCAGACACATATTAAAGTCTCTTTGCAGCCTCATGTCACCATGGCTACGGCAGGTGTAAGGCAACGGTTTTAGGTTGATAACACAAATACCAATTTAGTTTTAATTACAGAGTCATTTAGCCAGCAGATTACCCCAACGAGTCATCGTCAGGAAAATCATTCATCTATATCAGCACAGCTTCAACGAAAAAATGTCACAATATTGACCAGCTTGTTTGCCAAATGATTGTTTTTGAAACATTTTGGAAAAAACCCTGTCAAAATCGAAACACGGCCCTCAGTAGAGCACATACCTCTGAAACAAGGGTTTGGACTTTGAATTCAATCAAACTGTACCAAATTGCACACATCAGTCACATAAGTAGGCCTATTTTTATCCATACAGATCCAAGAATAAATGGCATCCCATTATTGAGAGGCATGACCAAAATATAATGGAGTCTTCCTTGGGGGGGTAATGCTCCACACCTCCACAAAATTTCATGTAAATCAGTTGAGTAGATTTTTTTTATTTTGTAACTAACAAACAAGTGGACAGTGGTGAAAAAATAACCTCTATGGTGCAGGTAACTATAGTAACTATCAATGTGGCTGAATAAGGTCTTTTTTCCTTATTGCACTTTATTGGCTCCATGATATCACACTTTCAACCAGCATTACATTGAGTTATTGATCTCTTCTGCTCTTTGTATGTAAAACCATTAAAGCCATAGCACTCACACGAAATGGATTTAAGGGGATATTCAAATGAAATTAGTCAAAATACTTAATTACAAAGTTTTCTTTTGCTTTTAAATCCTTTTTATTAGATACCTTACAATACATAAAATAGGATAATCCCGCATCTTGAAAATCTACATAATAAAATTTAGATAATTCTAAGAATCTGAAAAACTATGGCACAAGTTCCCTATTTTGAGAGTTGGTCAAAAGCAATGCCCCTGTAAACATGGGTACTCACAGTCATTATCAATACTGTCATTTTATCCAGCAGCACTTTTGCTCAGTATTTTCATTTTCTTTTATAACAGTAGACTTTAGGAGAGGAAGGCTCATATGGAATTAATTCCTTAATGATTAGGGAATAGGCTACGATCTGCAAGTACTTCTACTTTTAATGCTTAAAGTACATTTTAAAGGAAAGTAGTTAATTTTACTCAAGTAGAAACGTGATTGTGATACTTTTATTTTGTTCATTGTCTATTTATTTGTACTTTTACTTCAGTAAAATGTTAGAGTACCTACTCCACCACTGCTTCTTTATCACCTATGGATGCAAACGACTGTTTTACCACAGATATCTTTACATTCCATTTGTGCATTTTATATTTATATCGTGTGAAATAAAGAAATGAATCAATCTATCAAATTCGACCTTAGTGATGTGGAGTAAACCTGGATCCTCAGGAGGCCCTGGGTGGTCTCTCACTTCACTTGTGATCCAGTTCAATAAAAACCTCTTTATCAAATGATCTCTCCTCCAACTTGGTTTTAAAAGGTGTTCAGTGAATTGCACCACTCTGCACAGGGGTCCCTGGTGTTGTGACCTGAACTTGGCACAACTCTGTGCCATGGAAAGCGAAGTCGGTCTCTCGGTTGGACAGTGAGACAGTGACACATGCCGATGACGACCACCGCGATAACACTGTTGATTTTGACGATCGGCACCGGCCGAGTCCTCCGCGGCTCTGCCCGGCTGCAGCAGCCAATGGGCGCGGGGGGCGGACAGCCGCCGCTGGGTGTTGTCTTCCTCCGAGTGTCCCGATTGGGCTTCTTTAAAAAAGCCGAACACGCTCCTTCTTTTTCACCGGGAGCCCCCGCCTCCACCGCGGCGGGTACAGAAATAGAAAAGAGCTTGAGCAGTGGGAGACAGAGCGCGACACATCAGCGGAGAGTTACAAACCGGTTAGCCTGCTCCGAAGCTCCGAGTCCGGGTGATAATCCGCAGCCGACGGAGACCCTCTATCTTCCGCCTGCTTGGCACCAACAACGTCCGTAACCCAAAGAGAAAAAGAGAGGGAGGGTACCAGCTCGGCTCGAACACAAGCCGGGGGTTTGTCTTTCAAAAAAAAACCGCATCAGTCTGAAATCAAGACTTCCCTCTGCGGGTGAACCGAGCCACAGGTTGTCCACCGCCGAGTTAGCTCGACCCGTACCGGCCGTGAGGGTGTCTCTTGGGGGGGAATGGCATTGGACTTCGCCGCGGGCTGCTTGGGAGGTAAGTCGTTAGCCACGTTAGCAGCAGCCCCGGGTTAACAGATTGGAGGTAGCATTAGCATTAGCTGCCTCCTGTATTTTTCCACCCAAGTCAGTGAGTTGTGATCTGAACCGATCGATCGTTGTAACAGAAACGAAGAAACACGTCGGGTTAGTGGAGTGTGGGTGTTAGCAGCAGGTCTGAAGAACCAGGATCAGAGAGTTGAAGTTAAACTCCTCACCTCACACAGGGAGGGGTTTTCTCTGCATGAATGAAACCTGCAGGAACGCGTGTGTGTTAGCCACGTTCACTTCCGCAGAAAATATTTGGAAAAAAGTTTTTGGGTGTTAAAAAACTTATAACAAGATCAAACTGTTGCATCATTGTTTTCATAGTTATCACCTGTTTCGTTAAATCACTCTGGAAAGGAGAAGGAGTCAGTGTCTTCCTGTTTGAATGGTGGTTTCCAGTTTAATCTCAAACCCTTTGGGAAACTTGTCACCTGTTTTGTCTTTGCTCAAGGCCACATCATCCCAAACCAAAACTAGAGTATGCTACTCAAACCCAGGTTGTGATAGTATATATTCAGTATGATTAACCAGATCGCAGAGGTATGAGTGCACAAGATTGTAAACATGTGGATGAGATGGATTACAAAGCTGACATTTAACTTCATTTAACTGATAAATATATATATATATATATATATATACCTCAAAATCTGCCATCATGATAGATTATACAATGAAGAATTGGAGCTTCACGTGTGGAGAGATGCCTCTGATGATTCTGGGCTAATGTGACCTGATAACACTCTTTCTCAGATTGGTCAGGACACTGTGTTGCAGTGTATTGGAGTTCTGGCTCCCTGGAAAAGGTCAAGGACAGTCCACTGAGCTTTCATCCCTGCGTACAGTGACCAGCTGATTAGTCCCATGATGGGTGGGCTGTCGGCGGTTTCGAGATGATCCAGTTCACTAGATGATCATAAGATGTTTTCCTTCCCCAAAACCAAACCTCACTGTTTTGCAATGTTTCATTGTGACAGCTCGATAATCGCATGACATCGTGTGTGGTTTTAGATATGTATTGTACTGGTGTAGTGCTATCATCAGGTCAAACGGATAATAGCAGATCAGATTAAAAGTAAATATTTATGAATATATATTTTCCTTTCCACTAAGTAGGTTATGTTTTCATCTTTTAAAGCAAAATTACACAAAAAACCACTGAACTGATTTCCATGAGACGTGGTAGAAGGACGTGGTCTGGCTCAGAAAACTGTGGATCTGCAGCAGATCCAGAAAGTTTTTTTTCCCCACATTCTTTAACTTTGCCAGATTCAGGCATTTCTCAACACTTTGCTTTTTTCCCCAGAGAATAATCAAGGAGCTTAATTTAGGGAACTGATATCTATGAGTGTATTTAGTGCAGCTTGATTGAATTGAATGGGGCTGTTGGGTCTTGGCGGAGGAATTTGGGCCATTCCAGTCTGAATATGTTTTTAAATTGAGTCCCCTGTTCTTCAGGTGCTGCTGGTGTTTTGGTTGGACATCCATTTGACACTGTGAAGGTGGGTATTAAATATTTACTTCTGTTAGGCAACGACATGATCCAGTGCTGTGCTGTCAAAATGTTGTAAGTCCGCCCACTCTGTTGGCAGCCTGGATTAGCACCTAAAGCTACACCTAAAGTTACACAGTCAACAGGAGTGCCAGAGTTGAGCGAGAAGAATTAGTCGTCTGATCACTATAGCAACATCAGGACAAACATATTTGTAGAACTAAACTGTTAAATTCTGTACATGTAAATGTGTTTTAAGTTGTGTTTATATTTCTGTTTCTTTATGACGATCAAATCTATTTCTATAGTTTAGAGAGAAAGTAAAACCTCTTATTAGATACATGTTACTTAGCTATTTTTATTATTATTAAACATGCGTCCTCCATAGATTTTAGTGCCTTATCCAATGCTGACATCTCTTTCAACTAACTGCACCTCAAAGAAGGTGGCATTAAAGCTTTTTATTTAAGTCAAAAAGAAACATTACAGAAAGATTATCATTTTGGATTCCCTGTTTTTCACTCACTTGATTTGTTTTAAAAAGGCAGGGACATTTTAAATGTTTAAATATAGCATATGATTGTGCAAATCTGCAGCTTTCACTTTCTAAATGCACAAAGATGGTGAAGGGTTTGGTCATAGCTCTTGTATGCCTTGCTTTTAATATCATTTCTGCCTGAGCTGGTGTGTATGTGTGTGTGTGGGGGGGCCAGGGGCGGCTGTCTTTAACAGCAACAGTGTCACTGTGTTGTAGATGAGAGAGAGAAATAAACAACCTCTCCACGGAAATGTGACCTAGTAAGTATGGTCCAGGTCTTTCTTCTCTCACCCAATGTCCTGTCTTGAGCAATAGAAATGTAAAGAACAGAAAATAATTTATTTTTTAAACGTCATTTGTTCTTCTTCATATTGCACCCCCCCCCTTTAAGCATCCTATTTTTTAAACCCTAAACTGAAACCATTTCAAAACACTGTTGCCTGTTTGTTTCCCTTGTTAAAAATGTATGTGGCTTGTTGTCGGTCTCTTAGGCCTCTGTACTCCGTTGCACGACTCTAACTCGAGCGTTGTCATCAACAGGTACGGCTTCAAGTTCAAAATGTGGACAAACCTCTGTACCGTGGAACATATCACTGCTTCCAGTCCATCATACGCCAGGAGTCGGTAAGATCATACCCCTTGTGAATGCCTCCGGATGTCGTACCAGTCTGTTTCCTGGATTGCGTTTAGACCTGTTTGCAGCTTCCAACATGTGCTCTACTATGGGAGGGGTGGCTGCACTAATTAAAGTGTCCAGTTACTGTCCCATCAGCTCGACACCAGCCAGTGTTCCTAACATGGGATGTGAGGGGTGAAAGGGAGGGGCAGTGTGTCTGTTAGTCAGGGTCAGCGAGGACCTTATTCCTGCGTGGGCTAAATTAAGATTTGGACGTCGTGCCATTTAAGTGGTGTATGCTTGGTCTTGTTGGATTTCTCATGGAGGTGTCGGGTTGTCTTCCTCCCACAGGTACAATATACACATTTTTAAATTTGTGAATGGTTTCTTAAGTTAACTTGAAAGTTTGATGATTAAGGGATCAGGGCTTTGAGAAGTGATTTATTCATAATTTCTAGCATCTGTTACTGTAACTGCAACAAAAGCACTCTTAGTTTTCACTCTGAATACAAAACATTCAGCTTAGTCGAGAATAGTGTACTGTCATTTTCTAAACCAATACATTTTCCACGTCTTGGCCGATGTATAATGTCATTCCAATGAAGGACACCAGCTGAAGCTAGCAGCTAACGGTGTGGAAGTGATTTTAACTAGATATAATCAAAATAAAGAGTAAAAAATACAGAGGGGGCATTTGGAATAAATACGACACTAGTGGTTGGAGTTATTTGACTCCACCTTAACAGCTGCTAATATTTTACTAAAACCTCTTTTATACCAAAATGAGTATCAGTTACTAATTTGTGTACTTGAAAGATCACAAACAGTGATTTTGATTGACCTGCATGGATCTGCAGAGGTGTTGATCTGACTCTAAATGTTGGTGGTCCCAGTAACTTGTCTTTGTGTCTGTAGACGCTCGGTCTGTACAAAGGCATCGGCTCACCAATGATGGGTCTGACCTTCATCAACGCCATCGTCTTTGGTGTCCAGGGCAATGCCATGCGCAAGCTTGGCCGCGACACACCGCTCAACCAGTTCCTGGCCGGAGCCTCAGCTGGAACCATCCAGTGTGTCATCTGCTGCCCGATGGAGCTGGCCAAGACACGCATGCAAATGCAGGGGACTGGAGAGAAGAAGTCTAAGAGGAAGCTGTACAAGAACTCCCTCGACTGTCTGGTGAGAATCTACAGGAAGGAGGGAATCCGAGGTATCAACCGCGGCATGGTGACCACCTTGCTGCGCGAAACACCTGGTTTCGGTGTGTATTTTCTCACATACGACGTGTTGACACGTGCCCTGGGCTGCGAGCCAGAAGAACCGTACATGATCCCTAAGCTGCTGTTCGCTGGTGGAATGTCAGGCATTGCTTCCTGGATCTCCACCTATCCCGTGGACGTGATCAAGTCACGCCTCCAGGCAGACGGGGTCGGCGGAGTCAACCAGTACAGCGGCATCGTGGACTGTGTGAGACAGAGCTTGAAGAAGGAGGGGTGGAGGGTGTTCACACGTGGGCTCACGTCCACTTTGCTCCGCGCGTTTCCGGTGAATGCCACCACGTTTGCCACCGTGACTCTATTTTTAATGTACATGCGCGAGGGACAAGAGTGCAGCATTCAGGACCCTGAGCCACAGTCCGTCCAGCTGCAGCCTCTGCAGCCACAGGCACAGACGACCAGCATGTGAGCCACGTTTCATCCGTCAAATACAGATGGAACTTTCAGCTCCTCGCAGGTCTGATCCATCAGCTGGTTTCCATAATAACAAACATGAACTGATCCTGATTAAACATCTGTCCACTGGGCTCCTGCAAAGTGACCATGGAGTATTTAATAATATATAGTGTATTTTAAGATAAAATCCGCACTTGTAAATATGGCCTCTTTTTTAACATCCTTGGATTTTGTTGAGTCTTAGGAGTCAGGAACCTCAACAGTTACAGAGTTGTGCTTGCAGATGTCCCAAATATTTTGAGTCAAGGAAACACTGTCATTGATGCTGTTTTCAGGTCAAAACGAGTAATACCTGGAATTTAAATCAACAACTGGTCTAATATTCTCTCCATCTATTTTGTTCAGGTCAATAAGTCCCGATTACTCTTTATCCTCATATGAAACACAGCATTTTTACATTGTTTTGTAGTGGTTACAAGAACATAGAGAGCTTATACATGTACATTTATGTAGATATTCATTTTCTGAAATTACAACGGTTTATGTAGCTTAACTTTCCTATGAAACTAACGTTTTAGTCACCTACCGTCTTTTTACTTTGGTTCTTTGTCTACGATAATGTCTTTAAAATGGTTAATTGTTGGAAAATGATGGTTATAGGTTATAATCTTGTTGTTTTGGAGATTGTATTGAGTCCAAAGAAAGCACCTTATGGTATGACATCATTAAGCATACGGTTACATTTTTGCCAGTCACATTCTTTTTAATTTACACTCAGTCAAATGTGTTTGTTGTATTTACCACTAATGCAAGAATCTGTGTTCAGCAAAAGTGGTGACTTGTCAAGTAAAAGGGATTTTAAAGTACAAAATTATGTATAAAATTCCTGTGATGGGAGGTTTTGTTGTTTATCAGGCGCCATGTTGTCCACAAGAGGGTGATGTCTACAAACTAACCTGAGACAGAGAAAAGGCCCCTATAAGACTCGGAGCTGCAGATTTTCTGTCCTTGATCAAGCTTCTTATGTGATCTTTTTGAAAGTCTTACCACCTGTAAGCTAAATGAAACTGATCAAACACCTCCAGAGGAAATGAAATAGTCAAGTAGAAATACAACTCCTCATGAACTTGATTTTAATTATTTACTTCTGTCTGTAAATTGATGAACCTGTAACATTATGACATTCAACCCTTAGAGACTAAGTCACTTGACATTAACTTTGAATCTTCTGCCAAAAAAACTAAACGATTTAAGTCCAAATCTCTCTTCTAATGGTTCTGTTTTCTGTTAGCTTCTTCTTTTCTTTTTAATCAAAAAAGACCCGTCTGCTCTCCTCTCCATGTTAACCTACAGGACAAAGGGCACCCACAGTGTCTCTCAGTGCAGTGTGGATTCTGTCAACAGTTGCACTACTGAAAACCTCTTCGCAGGTTTAAAATATCAACTGAGACACAAGTAAAAGACAAGCAATCATCAACCTGCCTGCAGGTGGTGCCACACAGATGTTACAACTGTAGAAGCTGTTACTCTTCCTGCACATCTTCATGTTTTCACTGGGCCTGCAGAGTCACAAACTGCTCTGGAGTTGTTCAAGTAATGTACACACTGTGAATTTGGCTTTTTTTCTGTTCTCGTTTTTGTTCAACTTCAGGCTTTGATTTTATTTACACTTCTGTATTAAGACTAATGTGTATATATTCTGGGTTTGCCTGACTTTGTTGGTGGAGGATATGATTACAGATATTTTTGTGAAACGACTGCGTTAATTGTGTTCTGTACTGTATGTGCACGTCTTGTACCAAAGCAGCATGTTCTCTGTTGAATGTTGAAATAAAAGCCACTTTCCCCTTCACATTCTGAAACACACAGTTCTTGGTGCAGCTATAAAATTCAATGTTAATCCTTGGAAGTTTTTAGATCTCAGGAATAGAGAATTAATGGATGTTTGCAACATGCTCTGACCCACATGTTCCATTAAGTAAGTGAAGGGCACTCAAAGCGTATACTTCCACCCGGTCCCAACATTTAAATTCACTAGATCCAGATTTTTATTTGGATCTGCACCAAAGTGCACTCACTCATATCAGTCCTTTAAACATGACTTTTCTTTCATTAAGATGAATTCATTTTCTGAGAAATCAATAATGAAAAAATGTTTGGAAAGAAAGTGGAAATAAAATTGAATTGCCCCCTAATTCGGATCACCATGAAAATAAATTGGTTTATTTCCTGATATTTTCCTCATTCCACATCCTTCCACCAAGTTTCATGGAATTCCTTCTAATAGTTTTTACGTAATCCAGCTAAATAACAGATAAACAATCTAGAAGGGTGCTCAGAGAGTGTATACAACAAGACCGACATCCTCTTTCATGGAAAAGAAAGTGAAAACTAATTCCTGGATCTGCCCTGTGATCTAGAGTCCCTCCAAACTTTGATGGGTTCTTTTGGTCTTGCCCAACCCCTCCACAAAATTTCATGGAAATCAGTTCAGTTGTGCATAATCCTGCAAAAACAAAAAACAAACGGCAGAAAACACAACGTTCTTGGATGAGGTAACAAAGGGCTGGACTGTAGTGGTTGTAATATCACAGGTTTTACACAGTTTTGCTTTTTCATTCATATTTTAAGCATAAAAACAATCACGTACAAATATATCACTGTTTATTTTACAAATTCAACACAATATCTGTATGTGTCCATTATTTTAACATAAACAATAAGTTATTCAAGTGTCAGATGCAGATCTTGGTTCTTATGATCACAGTGTTGCTGACAGGATTACTCCCAGTACGACAACATAAATTAGACAGTAGGCTTTATGTATGTCCCATTGTGTTACATAAAGTATTAAGCTGAGCGGGGTTTCCCCTCAAGTTCTTGTGCAAAATGGTTGAGTCATTATCCTGAGGCTCTTCTCTCAATCAGACACAACAGCAGATTGTGCGGCCACCGTATGCAGCTGATCTACTGTCGTCCTCTGGTCCCTGGAGCGTAAATAAGGAAGGAAAAACAAAGGGCAGAGAAAAATGATGATACTGTGGCAGAAAGGAAAGATGATGGACGAAGTGGAGAAACAGGAAGAAATAAAAGGAGCTTGTTGGTGATTAATGATGGAGAGGGAGGAGTTCCCACAGTCTGCCTGCCCAGGCTGCTAACTGGTTTTTCCTGCTTTTGATGTGTTCATGAGGAAAGTGTCACAAGGGTAGCGCAGGAACCGGTAGATCTCCTCAGCTCTGGATGTGCTCATACAGCCTCCTTTCTGTATCGCTTCAATGGAGCTGCAATAAGAGGAGCTGTTATGATGAGTAAACAAGAAGGAAAAGACGGCATCATGATATGAAAACACGCTCTTCTTTTACCTGTTCATTAGTTCTGCGATGGACCTGAAGTTGTGGCTCATGTTCAGAGCGTGGACGAAGCTGACTGAAGGCAGGCTCAGGTACAGCTGCAGGGCTTGCTGCCTGTGCTGCCCTTTGACCTCCAGCGGAACACTGATGCCCTGACCTTTACGCTGCTCCAGCCGAGCCAGGTCCGCCAGCAAGCCGGCGCTCTCTTCGGCGCCGTTGCTCCACAGCAGGCGAACCCCGGTGCGCACCAGCCCCGCTAACGTGCCGTCATAGAAACGCGTGCGCTGAAACGGTCGTGATGCTTCACCTGAGAAAGTGACGGTTATCACATGGATGAGAAACAAACATTATCCCACACAGTGTTTCAGACAAAAAAACAGCATTAAACCTCCCATAACACCACAAACTGTCGCAACTACACCTGGGTATTTATACAGATGAACAAACAAGAGCTGAGCTTCATGTTTGGTCCAACAAAATGAGAGTTTTATCAATCTTTTCATCCTCCTCTCTGTAGAAAAGCATATAAACTAGTGCTTTTAATATTTACAAGAGTTGCCCATTATAAACCACGAATGAAAGAAGACAAGAAATGTCTGCGTGCCAGTTTTGGACACAGGCCCTTTCTAAGTGAGGTAATTCAAAATTTTGTGGTAGCCTCAGCTGACATTTCTTGTCTTGATTTTCGCTCCTGCCCAGCACTGAGTCTGTGGATGTACATGTTTTCCAATACTATCTCGAAAAAACATAAATAAAAGTCTTAAAATATAGATTTTATACAGTATTAAGATCCTTGACACAAACTGACCTGGTTTACTTCGGTCCTTCTCCACAATCAGACAAACGCGCTCAAACAATCCCTGTAAGCTGTTCACTCTTTCGACCAATCGCTTCCGGTTCTGCATTGCTGCCAGATCGGACTGGCTGTGCCTCTCCACCGCCATGCGGTTGCTGACGATGAAGTAGCTGCCGTCCAGGGAGCAGACGTGGACGGTGGCTGCGTGGCGCTGACGCAGGCTGGTCATCAACTCCACTCCGGTACTGATGCAGCGACTGTCCACAAGAATGCAAACAGGCCCAGGAGGAGGAGGGGCCTCGCTCACTGATGCACCCTGACAGACGGACTCCTGGGGCTGAGGCACTGAGGAGGGGGTGGGTGGGGCCTGGACAAAGGAAATCAAATGTATATGTTTACTTTGAAGTTTTTAAGAAATAGCTTCAGTGCACAGGTTCTAGCGATAATGCACCTGATAAAAAATGAATCAGCACAGTGTGTCTATGTACTGCATCTTTCTCTCCCACATGTACGGCACTGTGGACAGGTGTGTTAACCATAGACTGCTTATAAAGATGGACGACATGACAGCTCCGCTGCAGCGAAGCCAAAGGCGCTCACCATCTGTTTTGGATGGGACATGGACGAAACTAAAACATCAATGTACAAGTAAAATCAATTTTTCAGCCCATCGTTACTCCGCCTCCTCTGGCTCCAAATGCGCAAGATGGCAGCGATTTCATTCAGGATATTTTGGCTTCATTTCAAGATAGGGGGATGAAATGGAGACGCGTTGTCCATCTTTACACACAGTCTGTGGTGTGTACGTTCGTTTTGTTTGCTTTTACCTTGGGCGGATTCTTGGAGGTTATCTGCGACACTGACTTCTCAAAGTCGAGCTCATCAGAGAGGAGATGCTGATTTTCTAACCTCCGGCGACACCTGCAGGAGAACACAAACAATTCTCTAATAGCTGCTAACTGAAGATCTGTGCGACTATATGACAGTTTCCATACCTCTCATTTAGCTGTTCTTCACTCTCCGAGCTCCTTTGTCGTTTACTCAACAGTGAGACCTTGGTTGCGATGGTTGAAGATGAGGAGAAGGGGCCTTTCTGCTGCTGCTGATGTCTGCTGGGCTCCAGCTGTGCTGCCTTTTGCTGCGAGGTGACAGCAACACTGCCCCCTGTGGTAAGGCTTCTCTCTTCGCTAACTTCACCTGTCTCCTCATCACTGGAATCATTCACACGTATGATCCGGGTACGCTTGGTTTTCTCCTCAGCTCTCTGCTCTGAAGAAGCTTCGGCCCCGGTCTTAGCGCCGGGTCTGTCTCTCGCCCTGACGTTGTGCAGGAAAACACGCCGCCTGGTGGCATACTGCCTCCTACCATCTACGTACGAGTCCTCAGGCATGAGCTCGATGTCCTCAGCCTCTTCCACGCTGCTCTCCACCTCCTCCACCTCACTGCCGACCACAAAGCTGTCCTCGGCATACGTTTCATCCAACTCAGGCACCTGGGCATAAGAGGTCAGGCGGATAGATACATGTTTGTTCGGAGATTTTTCATCTGCATTGGGTAAAGAAATGCTTGGTATAAAATAGAAAGTATACCTGGGAAAAGATGTCAGTGCGATGGGTTCTGTAAGACATTTTGAATTTGCCGTGGACTGCAGGGCTTCTCACTGACTTCAGGTAAACCCCATGCATCTCTGAGTCTGACAGACAGGAAGCACAAGTCTAAGTGTCACTGCAGGACTACAGCTTCCTAAAGCACTCAAACACAGCTCAGGGAATCTGATTTGAATAATCCACTTATCCAGATATAGCATAAGCACATTCATTGGTGCTGTACCATTCAGTCCCTGAGAGAAGTGTGTGTTGTTGACCACAAATCCATCAAGAGACTGGTTCTGATCCTCTCCATCCTCTTCATCAGACGACACGTCTGCCCCCTCCTCATCCTCCGACAGCTCCGCTTCCTCCTGCAGGAACTGACGCACTTTGTGACACACGGCGTGCTGATAAAAGAAACAATGGAAAATGTCAACGCTGAAGGTGTCAACAGATATAAAAACATGGTCTGAAATTTTGCAGTGACTGTATTTTGAAAAAGACGAAGAGCTGAAAGAGGTCAGGGCTTAATAATGGAGCCAGAAAACCTGTCATTCCCTGCATGAAGCTACGAGTAAATGAAGAACTTCAGATTCTGATCACAGCTTCACACTGAGCAATCTGTTGCTGCACAGACCTTGGCTTCGGCCCGTTTGACTCGTTTCCTCTCGGCTCCCTGCGCTGGGGTTCTGTGTGCAATCACTTTCTCGTTCTGGAAATCATCATCAGAAACAGCTTCGCCCTCTGTTTCATCAGACTGGAGGACAACAAGCAGAGCAAATTAGTCCAATACTGTGCACCGTGAATGCTTTCTGATGCTGCACATGAGGACATGCAGAAAAAATTGACGAGGTAATATACTTTCGTACTAATCGAGAAATTCTCACAGTGTTAAGAGGAGCTGCCCGTTTCCTGTTCACAACCACCGGAGAGTCCACGTCACTGATCTTGGACTAACAGAGAAAAAACATTATCATACATACATACATAGATGTGTTTTCTTACTCAGGAACATTGTCTATTATAAGAATGCTTCTTTTTCTTCTTTAATGAGGATATTTCTTGCTGTGACATTTCATTCACATTACTTCTTGCAGACTGGTTGTCATGACAACCGCATGTACCTTTGGAAATGATGGACAGAGGCAACCGCAGTCGTCTGAATCAGAAATCTCCTATCTAGGCTGCTGTTTTTGTGGCATCACACAGATGTGTATCAATGTGTGACTGTGTTTTGTTGACAAGACTGAGCAAAACTCAAAAAGAGCCACAGTTTAATCTAAACTGTTAAAAATATAATAATTTTAGTTTAGTAGAAAACTGAATATCTTTGGGTTTTTAGACCAGGTCGGTTGGTCAGGGATTTAGAAAAAGAGGTCACACAATGCAGGATACAAGAATCTGATGGACATTTTTTCCGAATTTTATAGACCGAATAATAAATCAATTAACTGAGTGAACACAAATGACCTGAGACCTACCCACCTGGTCCAGGAAGCAGATTAATAAAATAAGATAAAATAAAAATCATTAGGCCTTGCTAACCACTTCTGGGGACGACAAAGTGTTGAACACATCCTGATGTCTTCTTTTAAGAACCACAACTTCCTCTTCACTGTCACTGTTGGACTGCTCTAAGAAAGGTGAGACAGAGAAAAGCAGGAACATTGACACCAGGTTTCCCCCAGTAAAAATCTAAAAGATTCAATATGAGGAAATCAACATTCACGATTCATATTTTTTAAGGGTAAACAAACCTGGATGAGGGGGTGAGTCAGAAACACAAACCGATTTCTGAAGTGACCTGTTCTCCGCACCTGACCCTCCCTTGACCTCGGCGGGGCAACCTGCTGGTCGTTTACATTTCGAGCTGGAGAGCAAAGAGGGTGTGTGCGGCCTGGCTGGACCTGGCATGAGCGTCCTCCTCACTCCCACTGATGTGATGGGAGAAGGGAGAGCACCACTCTTAAACATCCGAAAAGGCGACATTTCTCTGTTCCTCTGCTCTGAAAAAATTTGGGGTGTGGACAATTTAGATTCACGGCACTGTGCAGGGATTCTCTGTGCAGTGAAGCTGTTATAGGGAGTGGAGGAGTTAGAAACGGTCAGCAATGACACTGGGGAGTCAGCTTTCTGCTTTTTAGGCTCTGGAGAGGTCAACGTACACGAGGCAGGAACGGCCTCTACGTCTGCTTCGTCTCCTGAGTCCTCCAGGGAATAACCAAGGTCAAAGTTGACAGAGAAGTAGTCATGGGAACTATCACATGACTCAGCGTTTTGTTGCACTGTGGGAGATTTGCAGTGAGCTGAAATTATCTTATCTCCAGTGTTGCAAGCGGCTGCATCATGAGTTGTCTGCTTGGCATGCAGAGTTTGAGTTAGTTGCTTTGTGCATGCTAAATCATCCGTTTGCATTGTGTTTAATCTTTGTCTGCTGTCTGCTGTGTGCTCAGTGCTAAACGGTTGTGTTGTGTTCTGCATTTGTGACGTGTCAGACTTCCTTTTTATGCTGTTGGGAACGTTTCTGGCACAAGGGGACGTCCTGGGTGTGACTCCAGGAGTGGGGATGTCGGGGATAGTCATTTGCAGGAAGGCTTCGTCATCCCCAAACAGATCCATGCTGTCGTCCATGTGAGGGCTGCACCGAGAGGCCCTGTCGTCGTTCACACCTCCATCCGTCGAGTGTGGCGTTTCCTCAGTCCTCACATTATCCCAGCTGACCTTTTCCTCGCTCGTGTTGTCTGAGTTATTCTTTATTTTCTGGCTCTTCTCAGCTTCCTCGCCAATCTGTTGCTTCTTGAAGTTATTGTACAGTTCCTCGTCTGCCTCGATGTTGGCTTCTTCCTCCCCAAACACCTCATCCCAGGTTGGACTGTTGGCTGCTACACGAACAGGCAGATGCTCCTCATGCAGCAGATCACTACAGTTTTTACTGACCTCCTGACCCGCTGGAGGCTGGTTTGAGTCTGCCCTCTGGGAGGCATTGCCGGCGTTGCTCATCATCATTTCATCATCATCGTCTATGTCCAAGGTAAAGCTGACCTGAAATGGTTGATTAAGCTGCTGATGAAAGGGAGGAAGTGACGGAGTCGCCATATCAGCCTCTAACTCTGCAGGCGGCAATGAAGGAGATCGAGAGAGGAGCTCGGCCACGTGAGCCAGAATGACCTTCAGACTCTCACTTGTCCCCGGAAGGAGCTCAGCAGAGGAGGGAGGAGGAGCTGAATCCCACTTTGGAAGGTAGAACATGGCCTGAAGCTCAACATCTTCTTCCTCATCAACTTTTGTACTCAGCCGTGAGATAATGTCTGAATTTATGACACCTTCGTTAATATTGACACAGTCATCATCCATGTCTGCTTCTGGACAGTCATTTTTTGAAGGGAGAGGACAAATAGCCTCAAGCCCTGGGTGATCTGTGAAGTCGCTCTCAAGTTCCTCGATACACTCCAGATCAGACGATGTAGAATGAGAAGGTTTGAGTGTTTTAGCGCAGGTGTTTACGCTCTTCTGCTTCTTCTGTCCTTTCCTCATGTCGCCATCTTTGTCGGCTTTGTGGAGGTAAGGAAGAAGCTCCTGTTCGTAATGGCACTCCCCCTGAATACACACACACACACACACACACACACACACACACAAACAGAGGGAGTTGTATAAGAAAAGATCTCACAGCAGGAGGACCAAGGTAAAGGAGCTGCTATTAACTATGCCAGCCTGTTCTACGTCAGCTGTGATGTTGAGGCCGTCCAATTCGCCAATCAAACTCTAATATAATCAGAAGTGTCCGAGGAAGAGATGTCACATGGCAGCCACACATGGGGCACATACAAGTCTGATTGCCCAAATTAGTTTTGGTAAAGCATGGAAGAAGACAGACTTTGTCTTGTTACAATTAGCTGTTGTTCAAAGCTCCGCAGGAAAACAGTTTTAATAGACATTAAAACTAGCAATAAAGCTCCAACAGAATTACGTAATCTCTCTATCTCTGCGGATAAACAAGCGGATAAACATCGTTACCATCCAACAGACCATTTGACCTG
This sequence comes from Paralichthys olivaceus, assembly GCF_024713975.1. Taxonomy (NCBI): domain Eukaryota; kingdom Metazoa; phylum Chordata; class Actinopteri; order Pleuronectiformes; family Paralichthyidae; genus Paralichthys; species Paralichthys olivaceus. Next base: position 12,657,293 of record NC_091104.1, on the reverse strand, counting down.
GAAATGATTAATTGAGAGTGGTATCCTGCTTGGGCCAGCAGGGTGTCATCCAAACTGTGAGCACCAGGACGAAGACGCTCCATGAGTAAATAAGAGACCTTATGTGAAATGAGAGCGTGCTTGGAGAGCAAAATACAGGTTTTGTCTCAGAAGAGGGTGATAAAAAAGGACTGAGAGGAGCCCTTATGTCATGGTATTAAATAAAGCTTCATACTTGAGTGGGCATGGTTTAATGTGAACAAATGGCCCCTGGAGTTGCTAAAAATGAGAAACAGTGCGTAAAAGACCTTCTTGTGGTGAGGAAATGTATCCTAGGTCACACAAGAGAGAACTGTGGTCAAAGAATATCATATATCAATGACCTGCATTTCTCAATGTTTGCCCTCCAACATACTCTCCCTTGCTAAACCCTATAGAAGACTTTTTGAGCAGTGGAATGACAGATAATAGCAATGAGAAACTTAGCAAAAGGGGTTTTTGATTCCTCTTTTGTTTGTTTGTTTTTTAAAATTTACATTTGAAGAGTTTGTGTTTGTGCAGTTTAACTGGCATCAGCAGGTGGTTTTGGAATTCATACAAGAACGTTGGCCCAGTTTTCTGTATGAGGAATGAACTCAGTCAACTGTCTCACTTCCTGCTTCAACAGGTAGGAGATGGACAGACGTGTATTTCAGTCAGTGTTGGGAGGGAGATGCAGCCTTTACAGAGGCGTTAAACCAAATATACATTTGTTTAGAACAATAAACGCTATGTAAACTAGAATGGTGCTCAGTGGAGTGCATTGTACAAAGAAATAAAGGAAGTGTTCTCATAACCTAAATAAATTATGAACAACACCCATAATTGTATTTCTCTGCAGGGCCAGTTATTTTAATCCTTTAGTTAAATGATTTGTCTTAAGACAAACACTAAAACACTAAAACCCTGGAGGCGGGACAGCTGCAGCCAAAGCATGAGAGCTGTAGACGCTCAGCAGCTCCAGCAGAGGGCTGAATACTTTCCTCTGAAATATGTCATCTGATTCCTTAATACATTTCTATTTTATCAGTTTCTGAGGAAAAACACGAATTGTATTTTACTAATCCACTCAAAAATATAACATTTTTAAATTTCAGCATTTTTTTCACCAAGTGAATTACTCACATTTAAGAGTGAAATTACAGGTTAAATTTGGATTTTGGATTTTTCTTAGCTGATCAATGTGAAAGATATATGTCTGTTAACATTAACATTAAGTGTTTTACTTTTTTGATCACGTAAATTACAAAAATGTTAACACAGAAATTGTGTTTTCTTCAGAAGATGATTAAAAAAAAAGTTTTTTTACACCTGTTTGTCTTCGAGCATTACTTTTTTAATCAAGAGAAGCATCGGTAAATATACTAATAATAATTGATACCTATATTAACTGATGTATTTTAACATCTTTTTTCCGGTCAGACGTTCTGAATTTTGACACTGATGCTTCCTTTTGTTGACATCACACACTGTACACTGGCTTTCTGGGTCACTTAAATTATACAGAGCCCTCACAATGTTTCCAGGAACATGTTTGCTGTTTCACCTGCGTGACAAGTCTAAATGTCAATCAAGAAAATTGGCCTTAATTACTAGGAAAATATTGGATAATTACTGGGCTGCAACTCGCTGCAGTCAGTCAATACAGGCCGTAACACAGCCCTGAATGTGGAGAGGCGAGGTTTGAATGATGGAGCAAAAAATGTGAGTGCATGTCCTTGTAAAAGGTTTGTGTTGCAGGGTTGCCATCATAACTGGCTGTGTCTGATGGTCAAAGGAGTACATGGGTGTTGATAAGTCCAGAACTTCATTCAAAAACTCTCACAAAATGTCTCAGGCTCTCTCTGACGCATCCAGAATGCACTTGTAAAATATAGAGTTTACCCTACATCTTTTTTAGGGTAATCCATCTTTAAACCCATCCTTAAAACTCCCATGACCCTCAGACACAGCTTTGCTCCGAGCTGTCCACTCTGCACAAAGACCAAGTTCAATGCACGTACTTTAAACGTCAAAATCCCACTGAAAAATGGAACACAGGCTTTTAGGAATTCACAGATTAGAGACACTGAGCTTTTGAGGGAATCTATCAACATCGTCCTTTTCTTGAAGACATCGGAAAAAAAAGTTTCAACGCTGTTCATTGCTGAAAAAATGAACTAAATTCGCACTAATCTTAACCACACACAATTCATTAATGGTCAGATTAAGCCTCCAGATCTAGAGATGTGGCCGACCGAAATAAATTCAATGACGAGGGTAGGACGGAGGGAGTGTTTTCATGTTGTTCGGTCTGCATGAGAAGGAGGCAGCGAAGTGAACACTTCTCCTTGCTCATTATCTCATTGCATTAAAACAATTACACGGATTTGATGCTCATGCACACGTACAAAGAACGCCTCAGCCTTATTATCTGTCTGCATGAGTTTGTTTCAAAACATGCCCCAGCACAGGTCGACAATCACTTGCGTTTTCTTTGTCCTCAGATCGGCTGACACTAATTCAAACAATACTCCCCTGCAGACACTGAGGCATTTTAATAACAGTTGCTATGAAGACGCTACTCTGCAGAATCAGCTACATTTCCTTTCTGCACACAGTGTGAATTCACATACAAATTTCAGCTTTTTTAATGAGAACAAACCCTGGAATCTGAGTATAACTTAACAAATCTAAGAGGAAGGAGAAGACACGAGCAGAGGGAAAACTTTCAGCCAGTGAGTGACGAGATGACAATGACGCAACTTTCTAAGATGTGTTTTTTCTTTTTCTAGGGTAAAATAAATGAATTTTCTCAGCTGAATTTTCTGTTTTTGTTTAGCTCAATGTAAAACTGTGAATTATTCATTATTAAAAATTGCTTCTTTCATTCTTATCAAACTACTTTGTATTTGTCTGCCTCTACTATGTGTTTTATTTGTTTTACATCAGTCCCTGATCTGCGGCTCAGCCCTCGTCAGCCTTGCACACTTCACATCTATGTCATTACAGCCTGACCTACTTCCAGCTTCCTGGATTTATGTAACAGTTCAGAGAAGCGTTACATAATGGCAGGAGGAGGCGTGTCTGCCATGTGTCTCCACGTGTCTGACAGGCCGAGCGGCAGCACAATGAAAGACATGGCATGGTTTTGAACTCTCCTCGACATAAACAACCCTAAAATGAGGACGTGTGTAAGATAAAGTTAGGGCTTTGATTTAGCAACTTGAATTTTCTTCTTTTATTCCTTCTCTGAGGTTTTTGGAGGAAAAGGTCAGAACGCCTCTCGGCAAATACCGGTCGAGCTAGTAGAAGCTGTGATGTCCCTGATAGGGCGCAAATGAATATGGGACATGGCTGCTGCATAAAAGGCTTTAAATCAGCAATGAATGGAGAATGAATGTTCATCAAACCATGACTTACAATATGTTTTTAGCAGGATTGTGGATTTGTCAAATTTAGGGAAAAGACAATGAAGGAGAAGACAAATTTGTTTACTGTAATTGCTTTTCAAAGTTTTGAGACGAAAATCAACAGGCTTTAAAAAATACTGAAATAAAGAACAGACAAAGACCAAAACAGACTTGCTCATCTAATTCAAAAAGGGCTTTTGCCTGGAAATGTTGAATAATAATGACAATTTTAAACCATTTACCTTGTATACAAAAGTCTGTTTTGGTGATCTGTATTATTTAATCTTTGTATTTTTCTCTTATCTTTTAGTATTTCATCTTCGTGTCTCTTTGTTTACCAGCTTTCGAAATTTCCTCTTTGCAATTTTATGAGACTTACAATAGCATTTCCTCAGTTCCTGTCGTCATTGTTTTGGTCCTTGCCATGAGGGTGGGTGGAGTGGTGCGGACAAGATATATATTGTTTTTATAGCTTTTATTCTAGGAAGCGCTTTGTGTTACACTGTTTGTATTGAAAGTACTCTTCAAATAATGTGAGGAAATAACGTTAGGCCATGAATCATGGAGAAAAAGATTTCTATTGCAGAGCTGGATGCACGTATTTCAAATAAGGTTTCAGTTATGTTGTAAATTCAATTTATTTCAAATAATAAATTCCAACAAAATAAAAGGTTTCATGGGAAGAATCATATAATGTTGTTCTTGTTTTCTTACAGGTCAGCTGGACATGTAAAATGTGACGTCTCAACAAACAATTCAGCATTAACGAGGAATATGTTCTCCATAATATTTAATATAAAATATATTAATATATGTTTAGATGAAACAGTTTCTTTCCTGGAAATCCAACTAGAAGTATTAAACATAACTAACTGTATTAAAGGTTAAATTAAGTCTCAAAACTGTCAGAATTATTTTTCCTATAATTAGGCCAAAATAACTTAATTGTGATTTTCAGGAAACTTACAAGAAATTGTTAGGAAATAATGGACCTGTAAAATAAATGAAAACCAAGGTTTGTCAATGTTGTAAGATTTGCGCATCTTTTAAAAATATTTTTAGAAATGATGCTCAAACTACAGCTCACTTTAAATAGACAAATCATGAAAAAATATCTTTATATTTAAAAAAATCTAATTGATATATATATATATATATATATATATATATATATATAAATATTAAAAAAACACTACATTCAATATTATTAATATACATTTAGAAGCGTAGAAGTGGAGGTACAAGGATCATTTATTGCATATGTCAAATAGAGTGCAAAAGCTAAGTAGAAAAACTGCCTGGTGATGATGTATGATGTATGAACAGTCTGCACCTGAACAACTGCAGTTTGAAAATATTATTCTCATCATCCCGCTGCCATAAAACGAGCCTGGGCCCTGCACCGCCGCTGCCTAACGCCTCTGTGTTCTACGGCAAATTGTTGTTTTTACTTTCGGACACTGAGTAATGTTGTTTTTTCCATGTACAAGTGGATGATTGAAAGTTAACTCTGTTTGGTTCGCTGGTATATTCATGACCTGAATTAATCCACAGAGGCATGCAAGACGTTGGCTGTCATCTCGCCCTGTAATCCTGTTTTGTTTTTGAATGTGGGCTAATTCTCTCCTTCCCTTGTATGGTCAGACCCACAGTGGAAAAAACCAGGTAATAAGAACCCACTCGTATGTTCAGCCAATCATCAGTTTTACCATAATCTCAGACCCAATCCCAGACCCGAGGATTGGACCAATTCAAGGGTCTTACTGATAACAATCTTGTGAAGTAGCAGATGGTGAGACAAGGAGGCCTTGTGGTCAGATATTATTAAACCGCACCATAGCAACAGAGTTGTTGCACTGCTGGGACTACAGATCTGTTAACCTTGCTAATATAACAAATCATACAAACAACGACAAACACACAAGATGGCTGTCACACAGCGGCTAAGACCATGAACCAGGCTGCTATTAGGTAAGCACACAGAAAAAAGTACGAGATGAAAAAGAGGAGAAAGAAGAAGAAGAAGAAGAAAAACGAGTTAAGGTCTCTATAACTCTATAAACGTAAATGTAAGTTTGCCTCGAAAATGATCATTAATATGAAAAAAATATAAAGAGTTATTTGTTAAATTGAGTTTAAGAGGAAACTAGAGGAGAATCCGCTTGGAAGCACACAACTGAATACAAATAAACTTTTTTTTTTTTTACCAGGACTGCAATTTCACCATGGATCCTTTTTTTTTTATGCGAAGAATTTGCCTTCCAGGTCAAAATGATGAATGTAATAACTAAACACAAACCACAATCATATTTTCACATGCACCTCAGCTGACTCCTTTTAGTTGAGTGACTTTATTAGGTTTGGTTCTCCCTTGCATGAACATAAGTACTTTCTTTCTTTTAAAAAACCAAGCGAGAGATTTTGGAATATGTTTGAAGCCCTTTTTTTTTTTCAAACCATTTGGCAAACACCAGAGACCTTTGGTTAACTGATCTACACCCTTAACAAGTGCGTACACTGTCATCTGGTTAACTTATTAACTTGATGACGCACTGGAGGCTTAACTTCTGATATTTTTCCCTTCATGTCACACAGTTCATTCACTTCTGCCTCGATCCCTAATAACACAAACCAGCTGCTCCTCTGCTCACCTCGTTCTCCTCCTTCATGCCGTCTACGAGCTCCATCACCTGGATGAAGTGGCGACAGCGGAGGGAGTGATCGACGACATGGGTGGGCAACACTTTGTGCTGCCAGTGTCTCCATTCCCACAAAGACAGCTCTCTGGACGGGGGGCAGCTTTTGTCAAGTTCCTCCTTCAAGACATAAAATCACATACAAATAGAAGGTGTTAGAGAGTATTAGTGTTATTCTCCAGCCACTGAAATGACACAGAGGGGATGATGGCAGGGTTCCTGCACGTATTCTTCTTTTCAACTCCTGACTTTTCCATATGTAATTTTCCAACTTCGGGCAGGAGATTTTTCTCACTGAGGTAATGGCAAATTCAGGGGGCGGCCTTCACACACAGCTGAAAACTGGAACCACAGTATGATTGATTTAGGGATGCTTTATACGAAGGGTGCCAACAAACGCATATCCATCTTCCAGAAATCTCTGTCTGTGGCTCACATATCTCAAGAACCACTCATCTCATCGTCTTCACACTTGGCATGTGTATTGTTGAGGGCCCAAGGAAGTTCAGTGTTGAATCTGGTGCGATTTGGACACACGGTATGTTCAATATATTTGAATAAACAGGAAACCAGCGCTCTGTAGCAGTTTTACTTAATTCTTATCATCTACATCATGAGAACAGTTTTAAATGGAACCTCTTGGCTAACTGGTAACTATGGTACTATTTTTCAGTTTCCGTTTGCAATTTTGACTATTGGCCAATTGTTAGAATTATCAAAATGCCAACTAGTGGTAACCTCAAATCTAGTATGTTTCTCTTAAGTGTTTGTATACTAAGACAAAAAGTTAATTTCACTGTTTATTTTTTTGTACAAAAACATATTAAGTCTGCTTTATTTTCTTCTACATTGTCCTCCCTACCTCCAAGACAGAAACAAACAAACAGAAATTCAGACAGAATGATAACCTGAGGCGGTCGATCACTGGGTATGGACACAAAGTGTGACTGCTTCAGGGTCGGATGGGCGTCATCATCTTGCAGCCTCATGGTGGACGCCCACAGGGAATATTCCGCACTGCTCAGAAACCCGTCAGATGTTGACCTGCTCTGCTGAACTACAATATTGGACACACACAAACTCAGACACCAATTTTTCTCTATCTCCATTCTGAATAATCAAAATACTCTTCACTTCTTCCTTGCTGCTTACATAAGTTCTGAGGGTGGATGAGGGAGCTCCGTCTCTCACAGTGGGACCGTCGACCGCCGCCGGACGCCCTGCTGCTCTCCCTGATTTCAAACTGGCCACAGGTAATGTGCATCTTGTGCAGGGTGGGGTTCACTCCCTCTGGCAGCATGCGGGGACTGTTGGGATACATGTGGAAGCCACTCTTGTTGCCAGTGATGGACTTGTAAACACTGCGCTTGTTGCTCTGGCTCTGGTTGTACGTCTGAAGGTGAATGAAAAGTTCAAATTTAGGTCATTTTGTGCAATTGTTTGTGAGACGAGAAAATTCAATTCAAATTTAATTCAAGGATCACATGTTTTTTTTTTTTTAAACACTCACTCTCTCCTCGCGTCCTTCAGCCAGGATGACAACGATGCGTCCCTGCCTTTTACGGCCGGTACGTCCCATCCGCTGCACAAGGCGAATGGGATTCTTCTGCGCATCGAAGCAAATGATGAGGTCCACCTCTCCGATGTCCAGCCCCTCTTCCCCCACGCAGGTCGACACCAGCGTGTTGAAGCCTCCCTGACGAAACCTGTGCACCACCTAAAACGTGACAATATATACAAAGATATAAATATAGAGGCCTTTTTATAATGCAGTGTCTGGTCTATAATGCAGTGTCTGGTCTATATTAACACATAAAGTGTGTGCAGCAGTCAACAGTAGGCTATGTACATTTACATTATGAGCACCATTCCTGCATTATTTAGTCAGAGGAGGTTCCACGTACTGTCTGTACAGAGATATATATTTTTATATATATATTTTATTATATATTTATTTATTTTCTCTCTCTTTCATTACCAACTGAGCTGGCTAAAATTAGGAATTGGGATTCAATCAGGTTTTTGACTTTATATTAAGTTTATTTAGGTCATTCATGTGTTTCACTAAAGAATCTATGTTTAGAAACTCTTCGGCTACATCCACAATACAAGGTTTCGTTTGAAAACGCATCAACTCAGCTACAGAAATACCTGGCGTCCACACTACTCCAGAGTTTTAGAGCCGCTAAGACGGAGAAGTTTGGAAACGCTGCTGGCTCAGTTTTAGTTTGAAAATTACAGTGCTGCATTTTAGTCTGGGCGCCAGAAACTGAGATGTTTGGAAAAGATGAAGTAGGTGCTCACAACCACTGGCTGATTGTGTCTTTTTGGTCAGGACGTAGCCTTTGCTTGTTTGTCAGGCTCCTATCACATGACCCCCTTCTGAAAGAACGTTTTCAGGTATGTTATTAAAACACATGCAAATGTAGTAGTTTAGACGTAGCCTTAGTGCTGGCAAAGGTTATGGAATAGTTTCTACAGTTAAAACCAAATCCACAACACTGACAAATCACTTGCAGTTGCAGTTTTAGCAGCACAGTATACGTACCTCCAGCTGTTCCTTCTGGGTGAAGCCTTTGACCCCCTTCCCAGCCGAGGCCTGGCCCATAAAGGTCATGACCTTGATCATCGGAGCGTGGCGGTTCAAAATGTCGGCGATCTCCTGCACACTTTCCCGGAAAGATGAGAAGATCATCACCCGTGTGCTCTCCGCCCGAAGAGCTGAACCGGGACAATAATGACACAGAAACGGCTGATTTCTTATGGTGCTTGAACTTATAATATGTTGGATTCAGATGCTGGAATGATTTATAAAGCTCTAAGTGAACACAGTTTTATCAGAATTTGTTTTGGTAATATAACATATAAATACTCTATTAAGGATACATTCACTGCTTTTGCTTATTGAGAAGGACTCTGGACAAGGGGCTTGCACATATTTGAGGGAGGATGGACAACACAGTACTGTATATTTACCAGGAACAAAACAATCGAAACCCAAACTTTGCATCTATAATGCAAAAGAACAGGATTAAACTACAGTGCTGTATTAAGAGAATGAAGAGAATTACAAATTCAGATTTCAATCAGAACAATCATTCCGTACAGGAGTCACAGCCTGCGACTGCTATAACAAGTAAATCACCATCATTGTCTGCTGAGCTCTCAGCCCACTGTCTGAAATGCTGCAGCACCACCCCTTCCAGTTTCTCCAGTTTGGGGTGACTGTAAATGAACGGCTCATCTGGACCTGGAAATAATAATCATAGAGGATGCTAATCAAAAAGAGGCAGTGTATTCATAGATAAACTTTAGAGCAACATGTAAATTCAAACATTTTGTTTCTAGATTTGGAGGAACAGCATTCAGATTAAAGCACAAACGACACAGGCTCATCCATTCAGGAAAGTGCAAAACTATGACTGAGATGATATGAATAAGTGCTCAGGTACCAGCAGACGGCTTCACAAACATCACTTCCATCTCATGGTAGAGGTCCATGAAGGTGGGAGTCCTCTGCAGCTCATTCCTCGCCCTGGACATCTCTGAAACAAGGATCGCAAACATGTTTTACAAATCATACACTGTATATTATTTTGTGCTTATGCTGCTGGTGGCGAGGATTAAAAAAAATCAGGGTTATCAAAAACTTTGGTGGAAATCTGTTACAGTGCAAAATGACCCCAGAAATAAATTCACCGACCTCTGGATCCGTCCACAATTCCCTGGATGTAAAAAAAGAGCGATCGCAGCCCCATCTGCATCAGCAGCTCGTATCCGTGGTACATGCTGATGCAGAGGGCAAAGTCGCCCTCCAGCATCCCCTGCTGTGGACCCTGTGGAGAGCAAGAGGTCAGGGGAGTCCATGTCACCACTGTGAGGCCGAGGTCAAAAATGTGCTGGAGAAATAAACTATTCAAGTTATAGGAGCTGTGCATGCATCAGCTGTAACAATAACATCCTTGATCCCGTTTCTACTGTCTTTAAAAATGCAGTCAAATTTAAATTTCTATTTGCAATTAAGATGTTATATAATATTTAAATTATTCTATCATCTTTTGTAAGTTAAATTAAATCTGTAAATTTGTACTTAAAACAGCCTACCAGTGATACTTAAAGACACATACTGAAGCTGTGTAACACACAGTTTGTAACATTAACACTGGCCAATCACAGAGCAGACACGAGTCCGTGCCTTGAGATGCGGTGGTGGGTTTTTGCGGAACTGGTCTCTGGCGAGGATGAGCTGGTATTTGCTGAGAGTCCTCAGGTCCTTGTGAGCCATCACCCGGTTCTGCACCAGACGAGACATGAATTTCTCCAGCACCTGTCAGGAAGAGCAACACACACACATACGTCAATAATTGGCCATTTCCTGTGTTAAGGGTTAATGCATCAGACTGAGCAGCTAGCACCTTACTACATAAGACTGCAACAGTGCGCGCGCGCGCGCGCGCGCGCGCGCGCGCGCGCGCACACACACACACACACACACACACACACACACACACACACACACACACACACACACACACACACACACACCAAAAATTGGCCATTTCCTGTGTTAAGGGTTAATGCATCAGACTGAGTAGCTAGTACCTTACTACATAAAACTGAAAAAGACACACACACAACACACCCAGGTGTTCCTTTCTTAGTAAACGGACAAGGACAGACTTGAATAGATGTCTTACTTCAGCCAGAGACATAGAATAATGCTATTATGTGTTGGATTCTTTCTTTTATTCTTTTCCTCTCCCTGTCCTCATTTCCACATAATGGCAGGAGAGATGGAGCAGTTTATCATACACACAATTTTGGCAATATCTATTCATCCTTACAACCACAGAATGGAAGGACAGGTCATTACAATTTCGATTTGGGGCCGTCTGGAAGTGCTGCTGTATAAGTAGAGAGAATAAAAGGCTGCTCTGAAAGAAGAAGTAGTCTGACAGGCTATTTAGTTGTTTTGATTTCTAAATGATGATCGTCTTATGAAATGAACTCAAAACGTAATTATGGTATGATCTGCAAAGTAGGCTAAATTATGTTAGCCTTAAAACTGACTGAATAACAGGAGAGAGACAGAGTTGAAGAAGAAGGTGAAGAGCGATGAGGTGGAGGAGGGAAAAAAAGGAGAAGGTGCAGAAGAAGAGGAAAAAGAAGCAGGAGAGGAAGAGAAGAAAGAAGAAGACAAAGACAGAGAGTTAGAGGAAAAAGAAAATTAAGCAGAAAAGGAAAAAGAAGAGGAAGAAGAAAAAAAGGAGAAGAAGAAATTAGAGAATGAGAAGAAGGGGAGAAGAGGAAAACAGACATACAAGTTAGAAATGGTCTAATATAACCAGTGTAAATAGAAATGAGTAATTTGAGTGAAAGGTTGTTGTAATGATAAAAGGTGCTGTCGTTATCCTCACATCTGTTTGTCACAACACATTTCTTACAGTTGACATCTTCACAACCACCAGTGGAACTGCAAATGACAATAATCAATAGTAGACTCAGATCAAAAAAATCACGAGTTTTTCCTGCTGAAGTGTCGATTGTGTTTCTCCGAGGTGAAATGGGAGTTTGCCTCACAGAGCTTACGAAGACAAAAGCCAGGAGTTATATAACAACCTTTAATTCCACTGACCTTTCAGACAACATCAACAGCTATATCACCTAGGCCTAAATGTTCTGCGTAGCTCAGCCTTTCATTACACATGATATGGTTTAAGCCTGAAGACAGATCGCTTGAGGCGATTGGAGATTTATTGAATAAGTGTGAGACTGACGAAAGCTCATGAAGTCTACAGGAATAATGTTATTATTCAAAATATTTCAAGGTAATTTTCATTCATACAGTTTTCAATGGAGTATATTCACTAACTTAAATAGCACAGTGAAGCTTTAAGAATATAAAACTGAAAAAAGAGGATTATTTGACCAAATGGGGATTTTTTTTTTTTTTTTTAATATTAACCAAAATGTTACTGACAGAGAAATTGTTACCCTGTAAAGAACTTGCAACAGTTCTTTACAAAATGGATATTAGAAAACCAAGAGCTATAACGAGAAATACTTTCAATAGGCATGTAAGCAGTGCTGCGTTTTTTTTTCTCCCCAATATCAACATTGTCTTCTCTTAATCCATGTTTTCATTTTATCTATTTTTCTATTCTTTAATTTTCCATCTCTTTCTAGGCCAATTAAAACACAGTAACTACGTGATGAATCAGTCATAAGCTGTTTTTTTAGACATAAACTCTGGAAAATGTCGTTTTGCCTTTCACATATGAAGAATGCAGCAGGAGACGTGTTCACAACCACAGGAAGGAGTGGTGTCTGGGTTGGGCATGCAGGTGGCATGATGTAAAAATTCCACTCTGGAAAGAACGTGTTTTTGTTTACACAAACACTGGCGTCGTCCTTTATCACCAAAAGTTCATTGTGTTTCCAAGAAACACTGCAGGTCTGTAAAAAGGGCTACAGACAAAGATCAGAAATGGAGGACGGCTCAAAATGAAATCAAACTATATTTTGAAAAAGCTGGAATTCTGTTACGTTTAATAGTGGTTACGTTTGAGTGGGGCGGCTGAGAGGGCAAAATGAGGCTAGAGGTGGAAATTCAAACCTGTGGCGCAACAAGCACATGCACCTCAGCCTGTGATGAGATAAACCGTGTTCCTATGAACAGATACTGTTCCACATTTCCTACTGCTGAAAGGAAACGTATCTCACTGCCTCTTCATCGCTGAATCAATGTGATGAATTACCTCTTCTGCAAAATTATGAGCTGAATCTAAATTAGCTGGACTGAAGTCATGAGGATTTCAGACAGTGCATGAACACTGCAGGTTTAATGTCTTCAACTACATGCTCACCCTAGTTCTCCAATATATTTGAAGTGGTTTCATTTGAGCCTCACTGGCAGCCTGGTACTAGAGACAGCACTGTAATGTGGGTAATTTATCTTTCATCCAACACTTTGGTTCAGACTTAACTTCTTGATGAATTGCAATGAAATCAGGATAATAAATAGAGCGGAACAGCGACCAGCCTCTTTTAGAATGGCGCTGGTTCAAGAAGTAAAAGTCCCATTTATTTTTTCCGTTGACATTTCAGACAATCCTTATAAAAAGTCTTTAAAGCCTGGAACCAGACCGACCAGCTACAAGATGAATTGTGACCATAAACATTTGATTTGAGGTGAAATATTTGAAAGTGTAAAAAAGGCAAAGATACCAAACTGTGTATGAAGGAACTACACATCCAATAAACTGTGACCCTGCGACCCTTTTCTAATGACTTCCAGGACACATCTTCTTCAGTTTAACTTGATTGTTAATATACTGTTGCAATGTGTTGTAGTTTGTGTCTTACATGTAAGTATATAGCTTTTCATTTTGTGTATAGTGCCGATTGTAGCCGCATGAATTTTGTGGTTATGGTTAACATTTCCATGGTGAGAGGAGAAAAAAAAAACAAAGTACAAAGTGCATGGTGGTCCGAAAAAATTCAACTAACACAAAGTAACCCTCATCCCTCTCTCGCTAGTTAATTGACAGGTGGTGCCCAATGCGGGAACGTGCTTACAGCGCTCTGCTCAGGGCCAGATTATAAGATTATACACAACCAGATTAGTGAGGTCGCTGTTTTTTCTAATTGGAGTGAAATTACAAAATGTGCAAACCCAAAACTGTGCACTGCTACAACTACAATTTCTTTCTGTACTTGTATTAACTTGTTGCTGACACTTGTCCTGGGAAGATTTTGTACCTCCTCTTGCTTGTAAATCGTTGGCCTTCATCTACCAGTACTGTCAGGAAAATGTGTTTACTTCCTTTATTCACCTTAAATAAGGGGTAGTTTCTAAATTATTATTTCTTACCAGTGAATAATCACTTTAAATACCTTAGACATAATCACTATATATACTTCATTATTTAAGATAATGCAAAATTGTTCTTGAGGGGGATAAAACAAAAAAAAACATCCAGCACCTTGAGCTGCAGAGAGAGACTGGGTGTCTCCTTCACAGAAGCCTGAAGAAGTGTGTCTTAGTGTTACAGCTAACCTGGTTTTCTCATCAGAAATAGGATCAAATAATAATAAGTGATGATTACGACAGAGAAAGTGAAGAAAAAGGTGAAAAAACGACCGCATGGTTACCACCTACTCAATCTTTAAATACAGCAAACAATGAGCAGATGAGTGATGGCAAAAATAGAACACAGCACTTCAGGTCAGATGTGGCAGGAAAAATGCTGAATTAATACAAAGCAGAACCAGTTACTGCTTTAATGGAAAAAACAGGCAAAGAGTCAGTGTCAATTTAGTGAAAATCGAGGTGATGAGTATCAGGCCTGGCAGAATGGAAGGAGGAGAAAGAGGGGAAAAAAAACACTCACGGAAACAATACCATGAAAAATACTACATGGATAGATCATTTTAAGTTAACACTTATAATGGTAATGTAAAAATAATGATAATAGACTGGTTTTGTAAAAGTGGAGCGCAGTAAGGTGAGGTATGATGTGGGCTGGGAATAAATGAAGGAGAGGAGAGGAGAGGAGAGGAGAGGAGAGGAGAGGAGAGGAGAGGAGAGGAGAGGAAAGGAGAGGAGAGGAAAGGAGAGGAAAGGAGAGGACAGATGACAACACGGTCGACTTGAGCATGCTCAGCAGGGGCCAGCATCTGATTGGTTGAGGGGCATGGAGCTAAGTGACGTGGTGAATCAGTGAAAAAGCTTGTAGGCAGCTATTAATAACTGAAAGTACACTAAGCTGAACTCTCCCTCCTGTATGTCAACAATAGACAGAACTTGGTGCATGAGTGAACTTGTGCATGTATCTGTGGTGGGCGGGTAAGCTTGCCTTGCCGTCAGGATACGGGTACAGGCAGACAAGCAGCTTGCTTTGCTCAAATGAAGGGTCTCAGTTTGAATCTCAAATCTTATCACGTTAAATCATGTGATAAAACATTTGCTGCTGCAAGGTTGCTGCAGTGAATGAAAATGGAATCGCTGTCTGTCTGTCTGTGTGGATTTATAGGGAATAAACATGAGGACTAAGACAACCCCAGCGGTGATAGGTAGATAGATAGAGCCATGCAGGGGGCCATTAGGTCCACCTCCCTGTAGAGTATTGCCTAGTTTGTGTTTGCATGTGTGCATACATAGGAGACTCCCACACACACACACACACACAGACACATACATACATACACAAACACAAACAGGATTATGTAACAGCCTCGTATACGTGCATGTTGAAGGGTGCAACATGGTGGTTGGCTGTTGCAGTGACACAGATCAGACCAGTCTGTCCCCTAGAGGACAAGTTCAGGTTGTTTCAGTATTGTCTGTCTGGAAAATGTTTATTTATCTTCATCCACATTAGGATACTATTTATGAAAGATGATTTTTTTTTTTTAAAGCTTTTCCAAAGCAAAGAAAAGAAGAAATGTTTTGAAAAGAAAGAAAGAAATTTTGTATTTTACAGTATTTTGCTGTTGGTGTCCATGCATACAGTCTATGGTACATGCACATGCACCCCCGACTCATTCCTCACCAAAGAGCCCAGATACAGAAATATAAAATGTTGATTTTATTTGTAAAGGGTCAAATCATAATACACATTCGCTCAAGGCACTTTACATAGAAGGTTGGGTAATTTATCAACTTATGATCAACACACTCCTGGGGAAAAGTAAGGGTGTTTTAATGGTCAAACATTAATTGATATCATCTTTAAATGTAAATGTAAATAAGAATAAAATGGCAACACTGTGAGTGTACTCAACTCACTAATTGTAATGGTGAGAAAAGGGTAAAAACAAGAGGAAGTAAAACGTTATGAAATCATTCAAATATTCGGTAAGATCAGCTGTTGACGAGAGAGATATGAAAGAGGATAAGGAGTTTACCACATGGATCTCCTCAGGGAGATTGTTCCCACTACGATTTATGAATTAATCATAGGAGAAACAACTAATCGTGAAAACAGAATTATAGCTGCTGTGGCACAATACAAAGGGGTCGGACACAAACAATAAGGTGTTCATTACTACTGGGCTCTTGTTATTGCTGCCATTTTGGCTCAGCCTGCTGAATGTCTGCCTCTGTACCAGGGTTATTATAGTTAACGAAAACTAAGACTAAAACTAGCAATGAAAAAATAATTTAGTTAACTGAAATAAAAATAAAAACGAAAATTACAAAAAAAACGAAAACTAAATAAAAACTACAATGAACAATGAAAAACTAACTAAAACTAAACTGAATTGCAGATAAATTCAGCTTCGTTTTTGTTGTCGTTTCGTTTTCTCCCTCGATTACTGCCTGTCCTGCAGGTGATGGTTAAAGAATGAAATTAAAGGACTTGATAAACCATATTTGGTGTCACACATTGTTTCATCCTTTTTCAGCTTCTACAAGTCAAGGCTTTCTCTTAATACCTGGAAAAACTAAAACTAAGACTAAAACTAAATAAAAACTAAACTGAAATTAGTCGATTCCTCAAAATAAAAACTAAACTAAAACTAAAAAAATCACTTGTTGAACTAACTAAAACTAAACTGAAATAAAAAGCAAACTGAAAAACTAAATAAAAATAAAAACTATTGAAAATTTCAAAACTATAACAACCTTGCTCTGTACCTGGATGGTGTTGATGGTGATGGAGGTATTGATGGAGGGGTATTGATGGAGGTGGTGGGGGTGTAGGTGAAGAAGGTGGGGGGATTGATGGAGGTGGAGGTGGTGGGGGTATAGGTGGAGGTGATGGGGTATATAGGTGGAGGTGGTGGGGGTATTGATGGAGGTGGAAGTATGGAGGAGGTGGGGGTATTGATGGAGGTTGTGGTGGTATAGGTGGAGGTGGTGAAGGTGATGGAGGTATTGATGGAAGTGGTGGGGGTATAGGTGGAGGTGGTGGGGGTATTGATGGAGGTTGTGGTGGTGGGGGTATTGATGGAGGTGGAAGTATGGAGGAGGTGGGGGTACTGATGGAGGAGCATAGACTGTAGTGGAGGAGCAGGGGAGGAGCGGGGGAGGCCGCAGCGTCACGTGCTCCGCCCTCCCCTCCTATAAAGATCGCAGGCACCTCCGGCTGCAGCCGCCCGAGCGACGAGCTGCCCCGCGCAGGCGAGGGGAGTCGACCTCTTGTTGTTCGGTTAGTTTTCAAACGCCTCTAAAGTCCCGCGGCAGGAGGAGCATGGCTCGCTCGGGTTGAACACAACGCGGCGAAGGCGAACATGGCTGAACAGGTCGGGGACAGCGTCGCTCAGCCCGCTTGCTTGACCAGAACGTAACGGTTGCGCGACCGACGTCCGCAAAAACAAGAGCGTGAATCCAGCTCACGCGCTGGGTAGTTTTTTTTTTAGCCAAGTGTTTTGAAGTTTGAGGCTCAGTTCGTGTTCGTCTCACGGGTGAGAATGGACCGAGGTGGCTGCCAGATGAGCGGCGGCGGTGGAGGCGGCGGCGGCAGTGTGGCTGACGGGCCCGACCGAGGCGGGATGATCTCCCTGGAGGACCTGGAGTCTTTCTCCGAGGACCAGCTGTCAGACTCGCACAGCCTGGAGGACGACGCGGAGGTCATGGAGGAGGACGAGAATTCGGACCGGCTGCTGCAATACTGGCAGGACATAGCCAGGGGACACCAAGTGGACGTTTCTCAAGGTAAAGAAACAAAACAACAACAACAAGCTAAACACGGACGAAGTGGTTAGCCTGCTAACGTAGCTAACAGGAGGTGTCACATGTAATCCCAGCTTTCTTCTTTGAGATATTATCACACCGACACTGAATAAAGTGACTGTAAAAAACAAACACCGAGCTTCTGACTGGGCTTTGTGCTGCTTTAGCTCCTCAAAGCACACCACCGTACACACTGACCTAGATTCCAGCGAGGGACACGGCGAGACTGTCTCCAGTCAGGTCAACACATCCAGGGAGTAACAGGCTTCCGCGTATTTCTACTTTACAACTGCGAGCTTATTCATGTACTGAACACGAGGCGACAACTTCCGAGCACACAGACAGAAAATGACCTGAAGCATCTACACAGGCTGTAATTTAAAGAGTCGCACAATAACCACAAGGTACACAAGCTGTAAATACATTATTACAAAGGTGTGCACAGTCAGGTTAGTCTGCAGAGCTGTGCTGTACTCTCTCAGGTAGTGGTTCCATATTTTTACAACAACAAAGATGTTAGTTTCTTTGGCTCACTTTTAGAAATAGGGGTTTTATTGTCAGTTGCATGTACTTTTTGGAACCTCAAGTAGAATAGGTCTCTGTCCTGGAAAACACTGTTGCACAGAAAGTATGAGATCACAAGTGCATTGTGGGACATGCGTTGAGTTTGCATGTGAGCTAGAATTTCACTCGTGAGATACAATTCTCAAATAGAACAGCACAGTATCAGAGACATTATGATATTACAGTAGTACTATTACTGTAGAAGTATAGGAAATCTCTCCCCCCAGCCATAACTGCCCTTCATGTTTTAATTCATGTTTTTTTAAACATATTGAGATACAATATCTCTTCGAGCAGCATTGAAAGAAAAAAGAGCTTAAAATATAAATACATGCAGGGGATAATTACAACCAAAAACTACTGAAACACAGGGAGCAAATTAGAAACAACACATACATAGAAGCATATTTAAATTGTTTGCTTAAACAAATTACACAAAATAGAAAGCATTCAAGCAATGACATGGTCTCTGAAAAGATTTATAAACATGCCAAGAGACGGCTGAAGATTCAGACTGCAAGTATAGAATCAACAATCAAATTTGATTTAACAAACCAAGTTTCGAGTTCTATTTCTAGTATGTATATTCAAGGTTTCACAACATGAACCTCTTTTTCTGATCAATCCAGAGTGCCCTGACGTGATGCCCTCAGCTTATCCCACCAGATCACTTGAACACATGTGCGATGAACACTTTTTGAGCTTAATACAGGACAATAACACCATCATTGGCGTTAGCACAGATCTACAATGTGTAAGGTAACATTGACTGAAAGATTGAAACTCACCCTCCCATGATGGCGGGCTCTGTTTGACTACCTTTGGGATAACGTTGGTTTGTTTCCTTCAGTCTAGGGCTGCAGCTTCAGGGGCTGAATGAGGTTCAGCTGGATGAGGTTTTAGGGCTGGTTTTAGGGCTGGATGAGGTTTTTGTTATTTTTAATTAACTGGATTTGTAACTTCAAAAGGTTAAATTGTTGCTCTGGGAGCTGTTCGCAGATCTGATTACTACATTATCTAAAATATTTTTAAAAAACTAGAAAGGTGGATCAGTCTGTGCTTGATCTACTCATTCATGTGGATGACACAGGGATCACTAAGGAATGCAAAGATATTTAGCGTGATGTATGCTCCATACACACCTATGTCACTGTGAAGACGGTGGTGTGTGTGTCAGAGTGCATGTGTGTTCTATTAATTGCAGGCTGACTGGAATGTGGTAAGGGCTTCACAACTGCTTTTGAAACTCTGAACGGAAAAGAAAAGATGGCCACTAGTCTGGTCCAGCGTCTGATTTCAGCATGCTGTTGAGCCTCAGGCGTCACTGTCTCTCTATTTCCACTTCAGACAACAGTTTTATTTGAAGTGTTTTTTAAAGCAATAAACAGTAAATCTTTATCCTGAAACTACAAAAACAAGAGCAGAGCTGATTCGCTCACTGATATTTTAAAGTCTGGAACCATTCCAGCATTTTCTCTGCAAACTTTTTGACAAAAATACTTCCAAAGTATCTGAACTCAAATGTAGATTTTCTTTCACTCAAAGATCGATTTTGTTTGACGGTTAACTTCAGTAGTATGACTTCACCACACTAATCCGGACGTTGTGCACAGCTGGAGTCTGCATCAGCAGTTGTTTTGACTCTGGAACCTTCCTTATCTAATTAGTGACTGCTTATCACAGATCTCAGGCACACAGACCTGGACAATGGACCCATTGAGATAAGCTAAGCCTCCACAGTTTAATTTGCTATCCACATCAATAAAATACAGTTTTTAAAACACATGTAGATATTAGATTAGTCACATATTACAAAGAAAATCAATATCAAAGCCTAATTTATCAGTTCAACATAAATGTTAATTGTAATAGCCATGGTTCTCCATCCTTTTTTGGCTCACCTTAACATGAAGCACGATCCAAATGTAACCTCGGTCACTAGTTTACATGTCAAAGAATAACTGTTGCTTCAATAATTCCTGAAATTGTTTGGTTTTAATACTTTTTAGATGTTTGAAATAAAAAATATTTTTTAAATGTGAAGACATCTGTTTGTTATTCTCTCCTATCAAATATAGGCGGGGTAATCTATCTGGTATTGGAAGTCCAGCTCTGCCCAATGGGATCTCACTAACACACACTGACACACCCCCCGCCCTCAGACCACAGCACTAATTAATATCTTAGTATAAAATCACTTGCTGGGGCTTTGTCACTCAGTGGGGGGGATTAGCTACCTCGCCTGAACTGGCACTGAGGTTGCTGCCGTTAAGTCCTGTGCCACAATACTGTAACTCTGGACGGGGACCTGGGCTACAGTAAACTCCCTAATTGGGATGCAGTCAGGTGGAGCTGCAAGCTGCTGATGCATGGTGCTGTGTGAGCTGCATTAACAACTTCTTTTTACAGTCATATACTTTATAACACCACCTTTGTTCATTTGGTATCCACGGCAACAAGTATCGTCATGACAGCAAATCAAAGGACACTTAAAAGCCACCGCTACTATATTTGACTCTTGAGGTGCAAACTATTGGTACTGTATGAAAAGTCCTCAGCAGATTACGATTTCCATGCCCTCTCATTTAAGCTGTTTATTGGAAACAAAGACGATTTTATTTGCTGGGGATATCCACAATGGTTCTTTGTAAAGTAAAAGGAGGTCAAAGGAGCAGATATCAACTGATGTGGGGGCATAAAGGCCTCGTAGCTTGAAAACGAGATGGAATTCACCGCTCCAAAAATTCAGGCCAAGAGTGCTCACAAATGTTTTATTTTAATTTCACATCAGTGAACACCAAATGTACACTTGATGCACCAAACTGACCTTGGCTAACTAATACGTGCCTCAGTACACCATAGAAACGACAGACAAATTAAAGAGCTGTATCCTCATGTCAAATGACAAACACAACTCGGCTGCATGCTGATCCTGATCCATTTTGTCCTTGTGTTTGAGACATTAATTCAAAAGATGTCACTGCATGGAGCTCGTCTACACAGCAATGTATTTAAAGTTGGTACGTGGGGGTGTATGTGTTAATTGACAGCTCTTAAATAATTTCCTACTTCCACACACTTTTCTAACTGTTGTGCATAACACTGCATGACATGACACAATTTCACACATAAAAAAAAAGCCACAAATTAAATACACACTCATCACGTATTGTGGAGAGTTCACCAATGCGTCGTTTTTAGAAATATAATTTTATCGATATAAAACAGATCAGTGGAACAGGATCCAGACTGTAAGGTTACGTGGCTTCAGGCCTGTATTGATTTGAAAGCCCAGGTACAAAAACAAGTGCATGTGTCAACTTGGGCGTGCTGACCGTTCTGAGCACTAAGCTGCTCTCGGGGTGCTGCTTGCTCATGCATGTGCAGTAAGTGCCTGCGACTTTGTCAATCTCAGTGAAGGTAAACGCACGCTAACAAGAACCTAATGTTTTACTGTACAAGCTTATTTAACCACCCTGAGAAACTCCCTCAATCAATAGTTTGCACTGCAACCTTGATTTAATGAGATGCTGCCAAGCAAATTCAGATAAACACCCTCGCACCACAACTCTCAGCTTGTGATCAAAATATTGATAACCCAAACACCACAGATTCCTCTGTGCCAGATGTCCTCCATTTTATTGAGCTCACACTGTGATTGAATTGGGTTTACCTTGAGTGCCCTGTGTTTTTCAGTTCAACAACAGGACAGATTGCTGGTGTTTCATGTTATTTAATCGAAAACTCCTCTAAATGCCTTGTGGTTGGAGAATGAGCTACATTGCAGAAAAAATTAAATACAGCACAGCTATGACTGGCTGCTGCTGTGGTACCACTCTGTTAATGCCAGTCTATATCTGGCCTTGGGCAGCTTTTTTCAGTGTTCACTCCATCAGCTTTAATAAACATTACTCTCTGCTACATCCTGGAACAGTGCTCTGCCCAACCATCTGGCAGCCTTTTCTCACACAAACTACAGACCTCACCTGCCAGCAGATTACTGGAAGTGAGGGTGTTTAGACTAGAGATGTGGGACTCCAAGTGTACTGTACATATCATGTGAGTGGGACTGAGTTGTATGGGACTAAAAGCAATGTTCTGAAAACATGTGAAAACTGTGCGAGAGGTGGGGCATAGCTTTTGCTTTAATACATGAGCATGTCTTAATATTCAAGCCCAAAAAACCCAGTTTCTTTAATTATTTCGTGGGAAATAGGTGAAAATGTAAAAAAAATTCTTGCAACGTTAAAGAAGGTGGGGAAAAAAATCCTGGTTACGTACCCACCAAAATTTAAAAGGGAATTTTCTGACCCATCAAGTGTCGTGAAAATCTGTGAAATCTGTGTGTGAGGTAACAGAGAGGCATAATTGCATTGTCGTCATGTCTGAAAACATCTGCTCTCACTCTCCCGCTGCCATTCATAACAAATGGTTTTGGCTGCCCTAGTCAAACACAAACACATCATGATGTCAGTAAACAGACAAAGACACAGAGTATTTTTTCACATCGAGAATAGAAATGCTTTTTTTTCACATCAACAATCCTTTCTTTTTGTCCCATAGCTTAAACTGACCAAGTACTGGTTGTCTCTCTGTCGACAGACATGGCAGAACCCATTCAGCAGCTGACCAGCAACAATGACGGACGCAGCACCAGAGAACACATCCCATTCACTCTGCTCGCACGGAGAGAAAAGGTATCTGACTTTTACTGCTTTACCCGTGACAGGTTAATTGTCTACTCCGCACAATTTGTACACATTGTCATGTTCTATATGGAAAGAAAAAAGATCAGACAACTATACTTGCACTCAGGGCTAGATCTGCAAATTAAGCCCTTGCATAAAAAGCCAATCTTTGAAGAGCAGGAGTTGAAAACCTTCATCTCCCTGACTAGAATACTAGAACAATCAACTGCTGGATGTAAGAAGCTCTCGGCAATGCATTATATCCAAAATGCAGTAGCCCATTAAATCAACTTTGAGCTACATGAGTCAAACAGTGTACAGAAATAATGTTATGAGATTAAATATTTTTCCCACTCGTTTTTCTGCCATTCCAGTTAAATTTGATTGAACTTGGTGTTGGTTTGTTTTACGTCGTACACATACATGAAATAGATCAGGCCTCTTGATTAGAACATTAGAACAAGGACATGACCTGCATCTGTCAGCCCAAGATCAACACAGAAGTCCTCTGTCTGTGCATGGCTCAGCTATTTATTTTTGACAAGATGGTCATGTGACTCAACACAAAGCCTTTAAAACTCCTTAGGGGACTGTATAAATAAAGAGGGCTAATTGGTTTAACTTGAGTTAATTAGTTCATTAAAAGTTGGATGGACACCCCAGTAGAAAGGACAATCATGGCACTCTATTCTTAGAGCGGGTCTCAGTGCTTTGTAAATGGAAAGGCACGTGATTGGTAAATGGTACAGAAACAGTGGGTCATACACCTGAGCTGCAGTTGTCACAATGCATGGGAAAAATAACCGAATAAAGCACATAGCAAAATACTTCTATGCTAATACTATTCATATATCATCATTTTATGTACACACCTACAGTATATAATATCAATATCACAGTGCGGACTGTTGACCAACAAAATGTTCACGTTATTCAGTAGAATATCCTCAGTACGTAAAACTTGCTACTGTCAATACTTAAAACCAGATTTTAAAAACGGGAACAATTTTACAGAAATACACGTCCTAATAACATTACACCACTTGTGTAATTCATTTTGTACAAATAGAGTTTGGTCAATCTGTGGGGAAACTCACACATATATGGCAAGTCACTTCCTGAATATGCTCAAAAGTCACAATTTGCCAACTTCCATAGTCACACTTTCACAATCTTATTATTTAGCCGAGAGAGACCACCATCATATTTTCAATTTGGTGAAAATGGCAGTAGAGGAGGGAGGATATGTAATTGGGAAATACGCTGGGCATAATTAGCATGTTGATGTGCAAAGGAACATTTGCTAAGAAGTAAAATTTTCAACATAGGTGAGAAAGCTTTGGTTGGGCAACAATCACAGGTACCTGTTGAAATTGTTATTTCCAGTGAGTGCACAACAGCCAACAGTTTATTTTTGAGAAGACAAATTAAGACTCCGTCATTAAGCCTTTTGAATATGCACTGGATGCAGGGTACTACATTTGAGTGTGCTACTACTTGAAGGATCTGTTATTTTATTTGCCAATTAGTCAGAACATCTGATGGCATTTACAAAACACATTCTCTTCTTAGAACAGAACAATTTGCAAAATGTTACAGTAAACCTGTTTCATAAAGATACTTAATTCAAATCAACCCAGTTTTCATCAAGTGTTTACGTTGTAACTGTATCATTTGTACCTTTTCAGTGCGGAAAACTGCTCTACGAGAAACGGCACTATGAAAAGGGTCAATGGGCTTGTATAACAATGCGTGAGGACACTTACGAACAGAGCATCTGTTATGGTTTTATGAGGATAATGAGATACATCTGCAAGGAGAATTCTGTAGGTAAGTCCATGACCAAGGGACTGTTCAACTCATGCAATCAGCGTCCGGCCTTTTGAATCCTAGCTTTCCTGTTTACATTTATGTACATTACAAAACCAACACTTTTTCAAGCCATCTCCAATAATTATAAATAACAGCTGCTATTTTCTTCATATAGGCAACTACCTGGGCATGACGCTCCCCATCGTGACGATAGTACGCACAAATGAGAACCACTCTGTGATCTCCCATGGCGTCACCGTGGCATACTACCTTCCTGTTGAGCATCAGGCCCAGCCCCCACAACCTACTGACAGCGAGATCATCATAGAGAACTGGCCCACCACTGTGGTGTTCACAAGGTCAGCAAAGAGTGAAATAAAAATGACCAGTCCCTCCTCATGTTAATCAGCTATGACATGTAAATGGGGTGAGAATTAAGGGTTAGCTTGTGTTCTTTGCTTCCAGGCCCTTCACTGGTCCCACCAATGAAGTGACCATCATTGAACAGATCAACGCTATGGCAGAGGTGCTAGACTCTCCCAGCGTGTGTGTCAATGACTCATTCATTGTGGCCGGCTACACCAACCCTGCTCACAGCGACCGTCAAAATGAGATCTGGTTCCTTGAGCGACGCTGAGGGACGGGCGACGTAGCAGCATCCTTGTATCTGTGACCTTGAGCCTAATAAAGACTCCTTCAACACTGCCCCAACCCAGCTACAGCCTCAGGTGCAAAATCCCCTCTGTAATCAGCCACTGCTACGTGAAACCACCACCAGCCCATCACACCCCTCAGCATTTCAGTCTTGATTAAAAAAAACAAACAACTCATACATTACTCAAACCTCAGTGAATTTTCATTCACGTTCATTTAGCTATATCCTTATCTTACCTCTAACAGCTGAACAAAACCACTGCCATTCACTCATGGACACAACCCAACCGCTTAGGTGAAGTGTAGCGTTATTCTCCCGCTCTCACACCGAGATGACCAGAACCTTTCCTGAGCACAGCGTTCTCTCGTTAAAGTCGTTTTAACAGTTTTAACTCTTAGCACTCCGGGACATAGTAACCATCGAGTCAGAAAGATGTAACAGCAGCAGGTCTTTATGCAGCCTTATTACTCCCCCCTTTCTACGATGTCTTGTCATGTGGGCTGAAGTTCAATTCAAACTGTTTCTCTGTCGTTCTCAAGCTTTCTGAATTGATTTCAACCCTGACACTATTGATCCACTACAGACATAAACTGACTACACTCTGTGATGCCAATCACACTGCATATTTTTGCTTTAACAATAAGTGCAATACTTACCAGACAACCAGCAACAACAAGCCAGTAACAACAGTTCCTGAGCCGCTGACGTGTTCAGTCGCAGGTATTGTGGGTGGGGAACAGTAGCGCAACACAACCTGACAAACAACATCCAATCCAGAACCAGTGGATTAAACCAGAGATACACTATACACACAATAAGGAGACAACAATGTAGACGACGAACACACGTGAATGTAACGTGGTCATGTGTGTTAGTGCATGAATGTATAGCTACAGGGAGAGAGGGTGAGGACAAACAGAACACTTCTAGAAACCAAACGCTGAAAAACTCACTGATCCTACTGCTGAATGACAATCATAGAGTACTTATTATATGTACATTCTTTTCTTCAGAGAAAACAATGTAACGAAACCAATGCATTCCTCATGGTTCAAGGCACATTCACACACAGGAATAAGTATGTACCTCTTTATCATGCTCTTTCTATTGCTACTCTGTGTCAATGTTAGTGAGTATGCATTCACTACTGTATCGCAAACGCCACTGCTTCTGAGTAGGAACAGCGTAACAAAGAAAATTAGAGCACAAAGAAATACCTCTACTGTGATTATACTCTTATTACATAGACAGCAATTGAATTCTGTTCTTAGTTCAAGCTGTATTTAATGTTCTATCACCAGTATAAGAAGTCAAAATGAAAGATGTATGTTTAGCTTTGCTATGTTTGAAATAAAACATACCAGTACCATGCAAAAAACCAAGCAAAGCATCAACCCAACTCCACCTACTACACGGTAATATAGGAATGTTTCTGCTTCGGAAATTAATTTACTGCTTGGGTGCAAGTAAAATAAAACTGGAAGTCAATTACATCCAAATCACAACTGCGAGCATTTCAAAAAAAAAAAGAGAAAAAGAAATATTATAAAAATGTGTCAAATAAATCTGCTCAAATTGAGAGAAATCATGTTTTTATCTAATTTAAACCACAGAAGTGTACATTGACAGAGAAGAAAGTTTATACTGGAGTTGAGAAGGTTTCTCATTCTTTTAAAGTCCAAAACAGAAGAATTTATTTTTGATGTACTGATCATGACTGACTATGTCACTCTCCGTAGTGTGCAAACACTTACAAAGCCATGATACATGTAGGTTTGTTTTGCTTTTAAGAGCCTGGTTATATGGGAACATCAACTGTAAGGATGTAATTTGTTTTCCCTTTTTTGCTTTTTTTAGTGTTTTGCAAACGTGTGCAGTACTGTGAACGTTCAAGTGCAACAACAAGAGCTACTGTGGTTTTCTTTGTTCAATAAAATGTGCTTGTCTCCTGTCTTTCGAAAATCTACTGTGATCCTGGATTTTATTGGATTTATTTACACAACACATGTTCTGAACAATGCCGGTGGCATTGCTCCTAAAAACAAGCGGTTTCAGCTTCAAACTCTTTACCTTCTGGGGTCGAAGAGCATTTATTAAATACGTCTTCTTAAATTTGTCTTTTACAGGCGCTTGCTTATAACATGATACAATACCCATGTTTTTTTAATCCTTCTTTTCAGGACAATCAAAACTTTGTCTATACTGAGGCTCAAATTTGACTCTCTAGTAAAAAAAAAAAATAGACTTTTACTCAATTAAAAATTAGTTTCCCAAAGCCCTAGTCCTTTGCGTAAAGCAGCCTGCAAGTTTCACAGTAAAAATAAAGAGCAAACCCATAAAAAGAAACAAACAAAAAAAACCTCCAGCAACACATTATACTATATATATATATATATATATATATATATATATATATACACACACACACACAATGTATATATTTTTTAGGGTTTGGGTGCTTGTGACTGGCTCGCAGTGATGCCTTTTCACAGAGAAAGTGTACTTAATCTACATCATTCGTGTGCAACAAGTGGAAAACATTTTATTGTTATTAAAAAAACAATTTTTGAATGAATATGATCATGAGTATGATTTGATTATAATCATAAAGATAATGCTTTAAACTAGCAGATTTGAGATTAATAAAGGTTTTAATTATGTACAATAGCTTGTTCTATGAATATTTCTATCTATATATTATGACCCCCAAATAGTACATGAATATAAAATACATTTTATAAAAACCCTTTTTTAGTAGAAGTGTTGTCATTGACGCTATTTTCACCAAACATAAAAAGGACTGAGATAAAATGGTTGTGTTTCAGACCGATCCGTGTGTAGGGATGGGATCTAATGTGTCAACCAATAAGGGGACACACCCTCCTTTGTTCAGAGACATGTTGTGCTACCCATGTCACAAGAAGAGCCAGTGCTCAATTACTGGAGCACAGAAACATGAGGACCTCTCATGATCAACACACACACTCTCTACAGTGGTGCTCATTGTACAGGACATTGTATACAGTGTCTGATGAAGAGACTAGAGGACAACAGAAGGAAATAATTAGCATTAATATAGTACGTATGTGTTAAAACATGTTTTGTTTCGATACACGTGGATACAGCTACCTTAAGCTCCAAGTTACAACATCTGTTTCCATTACAACACAGCACGGTGTTAAATGAATGATACCTCAGTACATGGTGGACACATTTGACCTAGTTGCAGGTAGAATACATTTTCTCCTTCCCGATATCAACTTTGACTAGATTTGCGTAGTTGACCCGGGATTTAAGGTATCAGCAGTATCTGAGGCTTTTCAAATGTTGGTATTGGTATATGTCTAGTTGCTCACTGACATTACAAGCATTTTCTATCAAATCTCAATCTACGCTCAATCAAAAGCACAATGTTGAGGCTTCTTAAGTGGTTTCACGCGCAGATACTGGTTCCTCTATATTGGCTGTAATAAAATGGGCCACAAACTGGAGGAAAAACACACATCTAATCCCAAATAACCTCTCTGCATGAATGGCTCATTTTTCCAATTTTCTCAACGATCATTAATTTCCACCTGAATAACGACAGTAATGCTCATTTTACACCTGAGCACTGCGTTATATCTGTGTTGTGAGCTGTCTGGTGGAATTAAGGGAGGGCAGAGAGACATGAAGGTTAACGAGCAGGGCGCAGACACCTTCCAGTCTGGAGGTAACATGAAGAGAAGGTGTAAAAACGAAAACACAGAGTGACCGCCGAGTAAAAGGACGAGCTCCGACTATTATTACAAAACCATCCGAGAGGAATCAGACAGGGGGGAAGAATGTAAAGCAGGTCTAAACTCTCAAATGCAGGCGTCACATTCCAGCTGTCCAACCAATAGAGACAGATTCAAAATGTAGCTGCACGTTTATGGTCTACCCCTGGAGGAGGGAGAGAGAGGGAGAGAGAGGGAGAGAGAGGGAGAGAGAGGGAGAGAGGGAGGGAGAGAGAGGGAGAGAGAGGGAGAGAGGGAGGGAGAGAGAGAGAGAGAGACTGCAGGGTCCATTAATAATCCAGAACGTCTAATAACACAGACAGCCACAACACCAAGTGTAACAGGACGTCGGTACAAGACAAATCAATTCATTGGGATTAACTGACCCAGTTCACAGTATATGACCAAATAATTGAGAGGAAAGACGTGTAAAACAGGGAAAAGGATTTTTCAGAGCAGAAGCCAGCAAACACTAACCACACGGTGGCAGCACAGCACCAAAAAACTTCTTAACAGGGGAACGTCTGAATCATGGAGTTTACTCAAGGCTTGAATATGAATTCTTGCTGTTTCTTGGCACTATCTTCTCTAAACTCGGACTGATACGTCAGGTGTTTTTTTATTTTATTTTTCTACATCTGAGGCTTCAAGGTGCGGGCCTACCTGAAGGTAGCGTGCCTGCTGAGCAGAGAGGGCCTGTCCCAACGGAACCACCACTTTCTCCACGCTGCGCTGGTGGGAGTGGGCCCGGATGTCGGGGCTTTCCTCCGAACGCAGCTCGATGTGGGAGATGAGCAAATTAGAGATCACCGACTGCACCGACTGCAGGGATGGAAGAAAAGAGGAATGGTGAAGTCAATACTTTGTAAATTATTTTTTACAGCACATTAGACCAGAGAGACAAAAAATAACTGTAGATTCTAGTTACCTTTGCATCTCCCCCTGGAGTTGCGCTCAGGGCCAGGATGCGGAATTGCACAGTCTGGCTGCCGAGCTGTCTGATCACCTGAGTGTCAGAGAGAAGAGTGAGTAGAGGACATTCCCAGCATCCTTTATAAATAGACAGAAGATTTAATAATCTAAGTGTTCGAATGCAAACAAAGTGAAGATAATTAGCATCTTTGGGTTTTGATCTTAGCACTGTGTCATGGCATGAAGGTTCCTCCTTGAGAACCTGGCTCGGTCTGGGTCTTTTCTGTGAGGAGTTTGCATGCTCTCCCCATTTCTGCCTGGATTTTCACCAGCTTTCTCCCACAAGTTAACATATTAAGGTTAGGTTTATTGTAGGCTGCAGCTTCCCCACTGTGAAAATCAGGATATTAAGAAGTAAAGATAATTGATGGGTTATTAAAATCTGCTCCATGAGTCTGACTTCAGCCTCCACAGATGTTTGACAACATTTAAAGTTCAAGAGTGTTGTTTACTTGATGAAGAACTATCACTTCAAAACTAGTTTATTGCAGGTTCACTATGAGGATTGGCCTTTGAGAGTAAAATACAACAATAATATAGTCAGCACTGACATGAAAGTATACAGAAAGAAAAGCTGTGCTCATCAGTGGAAAGTGTGTGTACCTGACAGTAAGCGTGGTTGCCCAGCGCCTTGTGGGCTTCATCGATCACCACACACTTGACCTGCTGAGCTGGGCAGGTGCCTCTGGACAAATCGTTCACCATCACCTGAGGGGTGAGGAAGAAGACGCGCTTGGACCTCCACACCTCCTGTCTCTGCTTTGCTGCTGTGCTGCCTGTGAGTAGGAAGAGCTTGTCCTGTTAGTATTACCTTAAAGGGGTAGTTCATCCAAAAATGAAAATTCACTCATGATCTACTCACCACTATGCTGATGGAGGTGAAGTGTTTCAGTCCACAAAACACTTTTGGAGTTTCAGGGGTAAACAGTGAAATAGTGAAACTTCAAATGTGTTTTGGGGACTCGAACACTTCACCTTCACTTAGGTGAACTATCCCTTTAAAGGTGATTTTTGTCACATGTTATACATATAAATTCTACCTGTCAGCTCAGCCATGTGGGTCTGAGGGGTCCCCATCACTTTATAACAGGCTTCGATCTGCTGCGCCACCAGGGGTTTGGTGGGGGCCATGAACACGATCTTCCCCGATGGATACCAGCGGTAGAAGTTGTACATGACCACAGAGGCTATGAAGGTTTTTCCCAGACCGGTGGGCAGACACACCAGTGTGTTGTGGAACAGAGCCGCCTCTGAGATCTTCAGCTGGTACTCCCTGATGGGGTAGTTGGTGGGGTAGATCCACACTTTAGCCGAGGAGCTGTCAAAGCCGGGGAGGTCCGGGTATGTCTGCCCAGCTGATGGGGCTGGAGACCGGGCACTGACCTCTGCTCCTGCAGGGTTGTCATCTCGGGGACAGTTCGCACTGTCAAGTCTCTTTTCAGCTTCGTAGACAGCAACCACCATGAGATCATCATCGTCATCTTCATCTCCACAGGGCTCCTCTGTCCTCGCTGAGTGTGAGGACCCCTGACCTATCTCAGTCCACAGGGGGTTAGGAGGAGGAAGTGTTGCGGGTACCTGAGCAGAGTTGCTCGGGGTTGTCCTGCGCCGTCCAGCGGCTCTCTCGCCATCTTGCCTCGGTGGAGCGGATTTGTTTCGGGGCACGGCGGAGCCCCACGTCTGGAACAGAGTCCTCTGGTTTGAACCGCCGCTCATGTTTTCTAACTTGAGGCATAAAACTTAAAACTTAAAGCGACACGTGACGCGCAGCAACATCACAGACCGACTATACAACAAACCAGGGGTCACTTCCGCTAATTGTTTTCCAAAATAAAGCACCACGTACATGACGACAGTCCTATCCAGGCGTCATTTCGGTCAATTAGATACAGGTTTTATCGTAAATCTGTAATTTAACCGTGTACACGGTGGAAGAATTAGCTAAATACTCAACCGGTTCACGCGCGTGGTTAAATTCCACAAAGACGTGCTTTTATTTTTTTGATTTGACACCGGAACTAAATCAGAAGTTTGACTTCTTCTCCCGCTTTCCGTAGTACGCGTTCCTCCTCGTTACCATAGCAATGGAGAGGAGGAAGTGGGAGAAGACACTCACACATTTTCAGGTAATAACGTCAACTACGTAAAATAATTCACCTGCTTTAAAGTCGTAAACCATCGAGTTTCATCTTTGAACCTGCAGACATCTTGCTGCACCTAGCTACTTAAGCTAGCATGCGAAAGCAGCTGCTGGTGTTAGCTCCAGTTTTAGCATCAGGTTTCTGTAGTTATCAATCGTCAATCGATCATTTCTGTACAGCGCATATTCACAACACAACACCCGGGGGGAAACTTAGAAACCTCAGAGAGTCTCAATCACCATCAAGATCCACGTAGTTATGTATGTTC
The DNA here is from genome assembly GCF_024713975.1 of Paralichthys olivaceus. Classification (NCBI taxonomy): domain Eukaryota; kingdom Metazoa; phylum Chordata; class Actinopteri; order Pleuronectiformes; family Paralichthyidae; genus Paralichthys; species Paralichthys olivaceus. Next base: position 12,624,649 of record NC_091104.1, on the reverse strand, counting down.
ATATGTAGTTTGTGATTCCTCTATGTTGCATGTAGTTCACGATAAGCACGGGTGCTTTTGCCCAAGTGAAGTTGCAAACGTTTAAATAAAGTTACTTGAATTGAATAGAATTCGCTTTACTGATACGTACTCTCCCCTGCTCTTCTCTTTAGGCGCGTGCACGTGGATACCTGGTGAGACAGGAAGTAGGTCGTGCACGTGAAGACTTTGAGGACATAGTGAAAGAGATTGATGGAGGTCTGAAGCACCTGCAGTGGAGGAGCTCGGTTATCCCCATCCCTCACTTCACAGACGCTGTAAGTAACATTTTATGATGAGAGGGGCATTAATCAGCTTTTTGATGAGTGTCTCATACTATCAATGTCCGTGTATCATCAGGACGACCCGTTTCTACGACCTAGAAGTGATGCCAGCGAGGGTTCAGATCCAGGACTAGATGTCTGCACCTGTCCTCTGAGATCTACAGCAGCACCATCGCAGGACAGAGAGGAAGATCTCCTTTCGCAGAAGATAGAGGCTGAGAAAGATGAGTCAGGGACCAAAGGCCAAGCCCATCTCCCCAGTGACTGTGATGGAGATGTGGAGGGCCCTGGACAAAGGGAGCAGGAGGGAGATAAACATGGAGAGGCAGGGGAGAGCATAGGAGACTCCACCACCCTCTGGAGCAGTTTGGAGCTGGATGTGAACCACAGTCACTGTCAGCAGGGTGAGAGTTGGGCACATATTACTATTGATCACTGCTTGTTTTGTGTCTATTAATTGTTTTACAGGTTTCAGAAATCATTTCATTTATCAAGCCTGTCTGTCATTAAGAGGAGACACAATTTGGTGCCTTGTACATCATTATTTTCATAATCTTATAACATATTAAAATGTGTGAGGAAAAAGCATATCACAGTTTTCAAGAGCTCAATGGGATGTCTACATATTGCCAACAGAACATAAACCAAAGATATGCAATGTACAAAGATATAAAAGTGAAAAGCTCAAAACTTTTATTTTTTTAGAAACTAGAAAAAGTGAAAAAAAGTCTATTGACTAATAAATTGATAAAGTTTCAACACAAATCTTGTGTAAGCACTGGAAAAATAGATGTTGTTTACTTTGCAGTAGATGAGTCAGTGAAATGTCTACAGTTTTTAATGGCCTCAAGAAAATTGACCAAACAAGCGAAAAAGTATTGTCAACAAGTTAGGACGTCTCAGCATAATGTGATGTTTTTCGGTTTTTAAGTGGGGAGAAAAAAACCATAATGACCATAATCATTAACTTTATGTTATGATTAGTTTCACATCTGGTTTTGTGAGAAGACCTTACCAGTCATTTTGAATTTCCCATCTCCTGTTCAGGTCCCCGGCAGTACTGCTTGGCTCAGGATGTGCCACAGACACCGCAGGCCCTGCGTCTCCATAGAAACACGCTGACCATGGAGCTGGTCTGGCTTCAACAGGCCATTGAAAGCAGGAAAAAGGTGAGACGGAGAAAGGGAGAGATGTAGTGTTTCCTTACGGTCATTCAGCAGTGGCAGTCTCCTGCTGAAAGAAAATTGCCTCGACTGTGCAAGACAGAATTTATTCAGTGGCCCCAGAAGATAAGTCAGTACAAAAGGTCGAAGAAGTAGCATTAATTTGGTTAATACTTTCCCCAGTGTGTGCGTTCACAAACTGTCGGGTTGCCGCATGTCCTCTCTCCTCATTCCCCCACTGACATGCACTAACTTTACACCATCAATAATCAGAAGTTATTAGAACCCGCACAGGACTTGATTCGCTCTGGAGTTTATCAAATACTTATTTAAACACAAAGACATTTATTGAAAGCTACATTTGGAGTTGCTTGTCGATGTATGTAATGATTTGAACTGTAAACTCCAAAGCCTATATAGATTTGTGGTCATGCATTTTGAGTGTTTTGCTCACCCATCTATAACTTAACAGAACACAAATGTTTGTTTTTTTTGTTTAGCTTTATTTCAGACTCAATTTATTAATCTTTTTCCAAATAAATTACAAATTACAGAAGAAAATATAGAAATCATCACACTCATCAACTCAATCATCAACAAATCCATAGGGCTTAGAAACTGATTTCCGAGAACAAGATGAGTATAGTCATAGTTAGTGTCCTTATGATCACATTTTTTGAATCAGTTAATCAAAGCAAAAATATATACATTTAGTCCTCAACACAGCACAAAAGGTGGGGACTTTACGGTTTAATGATCATCTTCCCTTCTTCTTTTTCTCCTCCAGTACTTATCACTGAAGGACAGACTGACCATATCCTGACAGCACAAGTCATCTGTATGAACTTCAGAATATGGGACAATAGGCCTGACATCTGTCCATCAACAGAAGTCACTCTGACATCAACATTAAACTGTTTTTACAATTATTTGAAGAAATGATCTCAGTTTGTCATGTGCTTGATGAAACATGTTTGTTGTGAATGTAAAAAAATAAATAAATGTATTTTTTTTTAAATGTTTCTCTTTGGTGTTTTTATTTGTTTTGTTGTCAGTGCACTAGTTTCTCTTATATTGTCCTCGTAGCATGCATTGCGAGAGGGTGAGGTAGTTAACTATTGTGTAGGAAGAAGCTCTATTGAAAGGAGCTCATGGGAGGATCTGTGGCTCTAAACTAGTTTGTGTTGAGTCTCAGAGAAGCTCAAATTTCCCATGTGGACGGTCGGCTCCAATGAATGAGCGCCTCACTCATCACAGGGCGTTCATTCACACCAGAGTCTCCTGTTAAACTGCTGTTGTCATATGCTATTAGTGTCACTAAGGGTTAAAAATATATCACAAAATGCCCTTTCCTCCAAAAAAAGCCTTATTTTTATTGTTATAACTAAAAAGGCTTCTGAGCAGTTTTCAAAATAAAAGTAATGGCTCTGTCACCTCCTGGTTCTTGCTCCTGCTTGTTAATGCTGATGTCCATGATATATTCTTATTGAAGTGAGCTTACAACGCAGCCACCCACCCATTCTCCCCTCCTCTATCTGTGTCTTTTGTTGTGGTTGCTGCCGATGGTTTGACCCGCAAAGCCAGTCATTGCTGGCCACGCTGCCATAGCAACCAGGAAATACTCACCACCATCAGTGGAGTAGTGAGTGAGTGTCTGTTAGAGGGAACAGCGGCGAGCAGAACGTGGTGAGTGGGAGTCCAGACACACCACAACAACCGGAGGGGACAGATTTTCACCTTTGCCTGCTATCCTGCAATCTCCCTGCCTCATCTACCACCTTCATCTTCACTGGTTTGTGACTGACTGAGCCGCGCTTGTACGGATCAGAGATCATGTGTTTGTATTGATGTGTGGTTGATGAACAAGTGTGACCCAAAAACAAATGAGTGTGAGTGTAACTGATGTGTGGTAATGGTCAATGAATGCAACTCTGGAAATGACTTAATAATCATGTGTGTGAACTCAAAAATACTAAGCAGCCTTAAATGTGTGTGTGTGTGTTTGTGTCACAGCTGCCTCAGAGATGGCTGGCAGCTCTGCAGCCACCACAGCCCTCCTGCCTCCCGTGAAGAACGTGGTGGTGTACAGGAATGGTGACCCCTTCTACAGTGGACGGAGGTTTGTGGTCAACCAGCGACAAGTGGGAAGCATGGAGGCTTTTCTGAACGAGGTGACCCAGAACATAGGTGCCCAGCTTGCCATTAGGACCCTGTACACCCCGAGGCAGGGCCACAGGGTCGAAGACCTCCAGGACCTTCGGACGGGAGCCCAGTACGTCGCTGCTGGATTTGAGAGGTTCAAGAAACTGGAGTGAGTACTGACACCAAGGCAATTTCCTGTATGTGCAAACATACTTGGCAAATAAAAGAATTCTGATTCTGATTCTGATTCTGAAGACATTGACACAGCTGATATTGGAGGTCATTAGGGTGTTCAGTTTCTCCAGTAGAAAGTGTGCAGTCTTTAAACCAGAGGTTTTGTTGTTTGGAAAAGAGATGAAGTATTGTTGTGGTCTTTTCTTTATATCTGTTGTTTTCATGCACAGCTACCTGAACGTAGGAGCAAAAAAACAGCCTGCCACCCGTGAAGAACCCCAGGTAGGTTTTTATTTTCTCATATGGGCCACAGTCGATCACTCATTAATCCCAGTCTAACCAGGAGGAATGCACCACCGGGCTGCACTGTGCTCATATCATGACGATTCATTTGAACGCCTGCCAAGTCAAATATAGAATTGACTGCAGGATTTTCCATTATGGAGAAAAGTTCATAATTGCCTGTAAACGTGACAACACGTTGTTGTGTTGGTGTTTCTGTGTGGTAGATGTTCTTTGTGCGTGTTCATAGGTCACTCTTTGCTCGTCACGCCCCCCTGATGTCAGAGGCTGTCATGTGAATTAGCATTAATAATAGGCTAAAGATTGTTCTGTCCACGGTGGCCTTTCAAACCTCTTATGTGAAATTAAACCAAGAAATTACAGTCGGATATCGTCAGAGATCAGATCCCAGAGATTATCAGTGGTTGATTAAACCCACCGACACACACTCAAAGATATCAGTCCCACAAATGTGCCTGATTTCTTTCATTAATATGCATGAATTATTCCCTGAGAAAATGGTGAGAATGTCAAAAAATCTCATGAAAGTGATGAATTTGGACTCATGGCACTCAGAGTGCATACCTCTGCATAACAGTCCCCTTAAATTCAATCTACCTGCAACAAGGTGCACACACTGTTTCCATCAGTTCCCTAAATGGGCCTGATTTCAAGAGTCATGAATTATTCACAGGGAAATTGGTGAAAATGACTTCGCAACAACATCTCACAATGTTAAAGAAAGTCAATCCATTCATTGTCTTCCCCTTATCCGGGCTCAGGTTGCAGAGGTAGCTGGCCAGGAACAATACCCAAGACGTTCCTCTAACTTGCCACATTTCTCAGCACTTCCTGGGGCATCCCCTGGCGTTCCTAGGATAGATTGGATATGTAGTTAAAAACAAATTCCTGAATAAATCTGGAATCATGCCGAAATGTAATGGGTTCTTAGACCTTACACTAAGTTTCACAGAAATCCATTTTGTAGTTTTTGCGTAATCCTGCTGACAAACATACAAACCAACCAAGAAACTAAAATAGCACTTAGTAGAGCGCATTTATCCACCAAGGCCCAACATGAAACCACATTAAAACTCACTAAATCCAGATTTCTATTTGGATCTGCATTATCAAGATCCATGAATTATTTTCTGTGAAAACATGGAAAAATGATGAAAAAAATCACCAGTGTATCCGGATCTGCAAAAAAAATGTAATGGGTAGTCAGGTGCCCACGCCTGCATGCACAACATTTGATGGAAATCAGTTGAGTAGTTTTTGAGTTATCCTGCTTATAATCAAACAAACCAATCAACCAACAAACACCTGGACAAGGGCAAAAGCCTAACATTCTTTCTGGAGGAAATGATGAGGATGTAGCATTACAGGAGTAAGCTCTCTTAAAATTCAAATTGATTTCAAAGCAACACACACAAGAACACACTCAGAGCCACTCATGCCCACAAGTGCTCGCTTTGTATTCTGACCAGCTGGCAGCAACGCCCGCCTGGTTCTTCAGACGCAGATTGTGTTCTCAGTCTTAAGCCGTCAGTGTTACTTTTCTGCAGAACATAAAAGAGTACAGAGTAATTGTGTGTGCCTTGGGTGTCTGCCATGTGGAAAGCAGATTTGTTTTATCTGGAGTCCAGGGGTTTTAAAGTCTTACATGCCTGCGTTGCGGTTGCTGTGGAGCAATGCAGCAGGAAGCGTGTCCGTATAAGTGAGCGTCTGATCCTGCCGGCGAAACAAAGAGTTAATGCTTCCGGACAATGTTATCAGGCCGCATGCATGTCTGGGCAGGCCTCTCTGCTCAGAGACACTGTAAATGCATTAAGTGTCTGCCCCTTCAAAGCAAAAACAATAAGGGAAGATTATCAATGACGAGTTTTGCTCTGAGTTAATTTGTTCCAGCTATTCTGGCTAAGCAGACACGGATATTGGCAGCAGATTTCATTGATATGAGACAACGTTTCGAGCGGAGCCTGAGAGGATCAGATACGCTTTGTTAAAGTCTCATTGCAGAAGTGACTGCATGACGTCAGTTTCCATGGCTGCAGCTTTCGTGCTGACATGAGCAGAATAGTTAGTCAGTCATTACACTTTTGGGTTAAGTGATTTTGCAGTGATGGACGTTCGGTGTAATTGATGTGCAGGACATGGATGATGTAAATCTAATGAGGGAATGTTCAATATTGCTGAGGAAATTACAACATTATGATGTTGAGCTGTACCATGCATCTGATTTCGCCTCCAGGTTAAAGCAGCCCAGAGGCCAAATGTTTCAGCTAAATGGAGGAAGTTTATAGCTGTGCCCTGCATTATACAGTGAGTTGGACAAACACACACATAATGATCATTAGCACACCTCAGACTGACTGTCTTTACAGGTTCAAAGTTTTTAAAGTAGCATTTCCAAGTTTAGTGGAAGATGCATCATAAAATTCAAATGACCTGATGGTAGTGATAGAGAAAAGGTCTGAGGGTCACCATTGTTTATATAGATCATCCTTCAGGGAACATGAATACAAGAAACAAGAATACAAGATTTCATGGCAATTCATATAATAGTTGTCAAGATATTTATCTCAGATTCACAAATGTCAACCCCATGGTGGAACTAAAGGAAAAGCCAGAGGCTCAACCAACAAAGTCATAACCTGCCATCCTCTGAGGACCATGAATGTGTCAGGTAACTGACCCAGGGATGAACAAGTCAGCAGATCAAAGTCACTGGATTTATCCCCTGTAGAGTATGGATACCCAACCTGAGCCTGTAGGGGCCAATCGGGAATAACATTGGTGACCATCCGACCTTTCCTTTAGCGCCATCATTAGCTCATGTTTGGCTGGACTTTCATGACTAAAACAGAACGATAGATTTTGCTCCCTATATCTTGCAAACTGAAATAACAATTGGAAGACATCTCATTGTGGCCAATACAGACATGAAGAATTACAGTGAGCAAAAACTCTTCCTGTGTCCTGTTTTCAAAGAACAACTGAAAACTTCTGCTTTGATGCTTGTGTTCAGTGTTTTCCGTAATGGAGATATCCTGTGTCCGCCATTTCGGTTCATCATTCCTCGGAGCATGCAGCAGGATCTGGAGCAGGTCCTGAGTCTAGTCACAGAGAAGGTCTGTCTGCGAACAGGAGCCGTGCGCAGGTCTGTGACACTGACAGATATATAAATATACGCCTGTAGAAATGCAATAAATAAAAGCTTTCTACTGCTTGTTTAGGTTGTGTTCTTTGGAGGGAGTGACTGTGACCTCAGCTGGGGAGCTGGAGACCGGCCATTGCTACGTTGCCGTGGGAACTGAGAAGTTTAAGAAACTTCCATATGTTGAGCTGCTGGTTTCAAAAGCTGCAGACAGGTATTGTTATGCAGGGTCCACTCTATGAGTCCTTGTAAGCATTTATGTTTATGTGAATCATTGTATACGAATATGAACAAAAAGATAATATGTACTCTTATCTCTTACTTTTTTCACACTTCATTTTGTAGATATTACCCAGGAAAGAGAAGACTGATGAGACGAGCTGAGGTAAAGTGAATAAATACTATAAAGCACTTAACTTATATATTATTTTTATTGTAATTATATTTTCTTTGAACCGTCTTTTAATATTTTTACAACAATTGTCTATTCATTTTTATAATTTAATTTGTTTTAAATTGTGTAATGTGAAGCACATTGTTGTCTGAATTTTGAAAACTGCCCATTAATAAAGATTATTTCTTAAAATACAGTCTATGCAATATGTTTGTATGCATATTATATTTTTCTTTCAGAACAGGAAAGCAGGAAGTGGTCCAGCAGACCAGTACAGCGACTCTGCTCTCCTTGACTCCCCTGAAGTAAAAACAATTAAATCCTTCTGTGTATTGCATTGACACCAGAGGATCTATATCGGGACTGTTAATTGGTTTGGTGTATATGAATACACAAGTGAGGAGGCCTTTTTTTTATGTGTAATACTCAGTCAGATGGTCGGAGGGTGAAGTCAACAGGAGATGAAGCTGCACCTCCGCAAGCTACAGAGCAGAGGAGCAGGAGACAGGGAGCAGATGAGATGTCTGCATTCTTTGCCAGGCCGGTGAAGATCCGCAAGAACAGAGGTCAGACAAGACTACCGCCAAGTTATGGCCCCATCTTAACTAAATATATAGTTTCCATATTGAAAATAAGTATAAAATGAGTCATATCGATGTCTGTCTATCACAGTCCAGCCCAGCATCTTTAAAAGAGCAGCACGGAAGAGGAGAGAGGAGGTGCGAGGAGCTGAGGAGGTGCAGGAGGATGAGAATACAGCTACAGAGCTTCCTGTTGACCAGGTTAACATTCATATCTGTGTGCTGCAGTTAAAAGATAGAAAATATTGCACAAGGGAAAAAATGTAACACTGAAAGATGTGAACAAAAATCTATCCCTCGTGTCCTTCCACAGAGAGTGGCAGAAATAGTGGAGGATGAAGAACTGAGCCACACAGACGGTCCTCTACACAGCACACAGCAGGTTAGCATCAAGTAGTAATTTTCATTTTGCTCAAAATCACTGTTTTTTACAATCATTCACTCTCAATAATAGTGTGGGGCAATTTTTTGACACAGTTATAATTTAGAAAATGATCAATTCCATGAGATGGACTCATGATGATGGAGAATTTGTGCAATTGTGCTATTGCTAGATTATATTTGCAGCGTTCATATTTGATAACAATATTTGACATATTTTCATCTTTAAATGGAAAAGCAAAAAACCTCAAAGAGAGCACCCACACAAACAGAATGGAGAACAGGTGCAATATGTACAAGTTGGTAGTTACGTTTGCAGGACACACTTAATGAACAGGTTCAGGTAACTTATTCTGTGTAAATATACAATATATATTTTTTCCTCAAGAAGACAGAGTCATCTCAACAAAATGGTGTAGAAGTGACAGAGAACTGGAGGGAGAAGTCTGCTGAAATACAGGTACACAGAGAAGCACACACTTGAAGCAACCATCATGCCACTCAGTGGAGGGCATAGTCCCCTTGAATTCAATTGCACCAAATTGCACACACTCATAGATATTACTCCTCTAAATATGTCTGATTCCTTTTCCTGGGAAATCTCTCACAATGTTAAAAATAAATGAAAGACAAATCCTTTGATCTGCCCCTTTGTCCACATCCACCTCAAATTTGAATGGATCCTTCTTTGCACATGGTCCGTCCTTCCAACTAACTAACAAAGGGACAGGTGCTGAATATAACTGCTGTGGCAGAGGTTATAATAAACTGCTTATATTTATTTGTACACGGACACAAAAAGTCAGCAGGCACTGTGTATTTCGTTTCTCTGATGTATTGTGTGTTACGGTTCTCTTGTTGTACCTTGTACTTGTGAAGCACTTTGGCCAACCAAGTTGTTTTAAATGTGCTATGTAAATAAAATTGACATTGACATTGACATAAAGGAACCTGAGCTGAAGCGCACACCTCCCAGACCCTCATCATCCACTTCTCAGGGAAAGAACAGGGAAGAAAAGGCAAGTTTACCCACCTCACAACGTAATCACATGACATCACCACGACCAGGTCGAGTGAAGATGCATTCACTGTTTTAATGAATTGTTCTAACAGGTTAACCCACAGGATGTCCCATCAAACACAGCAGAACAGAAACACCATGGGGACAACTAGTGAATGAGGAGCATGGAGGATTCAAGGTCACGTCAGCATAACGCCCCCTGAACCACAGCAGATAACCAGGCAATGACTGCTTCTACAGGACCTATGCAGCTGAATGAATGTTATAGTTGGTAGTTCTTAAACTGTGGTGATGAGCCCAGTAACAATAATTTGTTGTTTTGTTTTAGAAAACTCAAAGACAAGAATGTGACTTTGCTCAGACATAATTAGAACAAACGCAACAGGAAGTGGAGACAATATCAGAAACTCTTGTACAATACATTTGCAAATGATCAAACAGTGAAATCATAGACTGTAAATAACGATGGATGTCACATCTCTATTTCCTCCTACTATCCACAAATGAAGCTATGAACGCTGCCATCTTGTGCATTTGAAGGCAGAATGTGCAGTTGTGATCGGAGGATAGAGGTAGCAAGGTCCAACTCAACCAGCTGTCAGCCATGTTGTTTTTATAGCATCAAATAACTATTTAAAACCAAACTTACCATTATAACGTGCACTCGAACTGTAATGATAGAAACCATCTAACATATTTCAGTATTTCGATAGTTTTTTTTTTCCGGATGCCAGATTTTTGACCTGTACTCCAGCCAGCCACCAGGTGGCGATTGAGACGCTTTGGCTTTACTTCAGGGGAGCAGTCATGTCGTCCCTCTTCATATTCAGGTATTTTATTATCATGTAACTATCTGACTTTATGTTTTGATCTAATCTTAAATAATGAATTAAATTGTCGTCTCCAGAGCCACATTATTCTCATGGCTCATAAAAAAGTTAACATCATAAACTTCACCTGGGTTGTATTTGTTGCAGGGATTCAATTTGATTGCATTATATTGTAGAGAGTAAATGATATTGTGTCCACAATGTTTTACAGGGATAATTCTGATGCAGATGTGAGTAGATGGCATTCATTTACGATGTGTACATAAGAAACAATATTTTGTGACATTTGAAGTCTAACTGTGTCTGATTTGTGAAGAACAAACATGAAAATGATGTTTTGCTAACATTTTTTTTAAAATTCAGCTAAATGACAAGCTGAGTAGATGCAACAAAGTCATCTGTACAGTGCTCTGTGTCAATTTAAAAACACTGTGAAAATAAAAACATATTAAGATACGTGTGAATTCTTTCTGAATCCTGTTGAAAGAAAAAACAAGGTCCCTCACAGTCACAGTATTTAGTTGTGCTTTATTACTGCTACACAAAGAACTCGAGACAGTTACAGCGGTACCTCTACCTCAGTATTACATCATATATACATTACAAAACTGTATTATCCCCTTGCTAAGCAGTTAATGTCCCAGTTAGACCAGGAGATGACATCTCCTTGGTCCATTTTAAAACACCAGCTTTATTTGAATTTGTTCTCTATTTTTATGCAGATGCCAGTCCCATGGCGGGGCAGCAGGGTGCCTACACGTAAAAGTTAACAACCACCAACCACCGATTTCTATGTGAGCACCATAAATCTAACCCAGCTCCAGGGTGAACTCTGCATGAACTAACTTCCCCTTCCAACTCGGTGTGAGAGTCTCTGACCAGGTCTCCTGAAGCTCACGCTGAGTTCACTTAGGCACAATTCAGCACAACTGTTGCTCCGAGGAGACGTTGTCTGAATCTAAATTGGCCCCTTCAGTCCCGCTGTAGCGTCTAAAGCCTTCTTAACTTCCTGCCGAGGAAACATTTGAAGGTACGGAAGAATTTGCTCCAATTCCGATGTCCGTTAGAGCACAGACTGGGTGATATTCTGCTGCCCTGCGTCTTTGTCCTCGATGGAACTTATAACACACATGGTGATTCCAGCCATGGTGAGAAACATCCCGGCAACACCCTCTGCAGAGTGAGGTGAGGGGGAGGATTGACAGAACATAAAAGTAAAAAAAAAAGAAGACATAACACAACCAGAGCAGTAAAGCTGCTTTCACACATGCTCTGAACTACCAAACATTTGCCTGAAATTCTCCAGATGGGCTGTATCTGAGAAAGAACATTTTTGAGTTTATCGCTCCAGACATTTTACACAACTGGCCGAGTGTAACTGGAAAACAAGCTTCTGTATCAGTATCAGCAACATTTCAGACTTACGTTTGCCTCCAAACTCTTCACCCAGTAACTTGCCAGTGAGCAGAGTGCAAAGGAATGTGAGCGAGTTGGCCACAGGGACAACGAGAGATAACTCTGGGTAAAGAGTGAGCGAATATTAGATACAACATTGTCCAAACAAAAGAATTTCAACTTCAAGTTGATAAATATATCTAATTTAGTAATGAGGAGCTGCATGGAAAAGAAAAACAATATGCACACTAACAACTATAGTTCAATGGAATTAAACTGTAATTTAAAGGATATGCTGTTATACTGTTAATGCAGTATCTTCTATCCATGTACAATACGACTTGAATGCAGTGATTCCTTGTGACAGTGAATACATTCACATGGACACTAATATTCTGAATAAGACATTACTCAAATTATGGTGTTTACATTAATTGCTAAAAGAATATTCCATTCATAGTCCCCTTTACATGTTACAGAGCCTGATTAGGACTCACGTCAACATTTCATGTCTTTTTTTCAAAGCAGACATTTTGACTTGTCACAGCAGGAGAGGCCCAGGTGTTCATGATAATAACATTAAAAATATATCTGTCCCTATAATTAATTTGATCATTTACAACTGTTCCTCTCCTACTGTGACATGTCAAAACGTCTGCTGTTAGGAAAAAGGGCCTGTAACAGAGGAAACCATCAGACTGTGATGTAATTCACTTCATCACAGTCTGATGGTCTCCCCACCTGGAGTGTCTGGCTCACCTGAGGTGGAGAGTGTATAGTAGTAGACTAAAGAGCCACACTGGTTCAGGAGGAAAGGGACCAGGTACTGATGGAGAAGGCAGAGAGAGTTCAGTTAATCCAATTATAAGGAAAAGCAATGATATCACACATGTGACAGATAGATTGTACCAGCTAAGAACCATGGCTAAATTAAATTCGTCCACAAAAAGATCTAGAAACATTTCCTGCTTTTATCAGCTCTACTTCCTGACTCAACATTCATTGCAATACAATGAAAAACACAGCTGCTAATAATAAAAAGCAACACGTCACAGACCTACTCTGGATATCAATTACATATAGATAGATTGATTTTGAAATGTTGTTTTTGTTTACAAAGCCCTTAATGGTCTAGTTCTCATGGTCACTAATAGGCAGACAGCTGTCTGAAATCCAGACCCAGTCCTATCTGGACTCACACCAATCCTTTGCAGCACTGCTTCAGCAGCCCAGGAAACTCTAAAAAGGTAATTGAGTCTGTTAAGTGAAAATTAATTGACAAACAAAAACCTAATTCACACTTTTTATTTTTTAATTTCTTAACTCAAGCACTTTTTCAAAAATAAAAGGCTTCTGTTCTCTTTCTATTATTGTAATAACTTTCTTTGATTTGACAGTCAGTTGTTGACTACACATAGACAGACATTGATATATCTAATATTTCAATAAATAATTATTTTTTTGAATCACACACTAGAGAGATATGATGACATCCCAGACCTTTGCTTGAGGAAAATGTCTTTCTCTAATCCTCTCTGGTTCCACATTCTGCCCCCAGCTCACTGAGGTCCTCACAACAACTCCAACCTTTTCAATCTTGGTTTTAATTCGGCTTGAGTCTGTTTTATGATTCTGATCATGCTTATCATTATGTAGGTTTAAGGGGCGGCTGTGGCTCAGAGGTTAGAGCGGTCATCCTCTAACAGTCCTCTGCACGCTGAAGTGTCCTTAGGCAAGATACTGAACCGCAGATTGCTGCACATAGATGCACTGTGTGAATGTGTGTGTGAATCTGTGAAGGTAATACTGCACTGTAAACTGTATATATAAATACAGACCATTTAACATATCTTTTCAGCCTTTTACTGTTTTCCCCTCATCTACAACTTTTCATTTCTAGCATTGTACATGTTATATTTTCTCCAAGTTGTGTTGCTTTGCCAGAACTGTAAAGCACTTTGCCTCAACACCTGTTATGGATCACTACAGTATCTATCCACCTGATTTCACTGTGCCATATAGATCAATCGGAGTTGTGCAGTGTACAGTATTGAAGTGGGACCTGGTGTCAGGTTGTACCTTGGTGTTGAGGAACAGGAACTTGACCTCCGCCAGCAGCTGGGTCAGTCTGCCGGACCCCTTAACATCCTCTATCCCCGCGGTGCCCCTCTTCAGGAACGGGTTGGTGCAGCCCCACAGCACCGACACCAGCAGGAGATTGAGCAGGTCCACTGCCAGTGAACACACTTCAGTCACCACTAACATCCCCTGCTACTGATGTCATGTAGCACATCTGTTTAACATTAGCTTAGCCGTGCGGGATAACAGTAAATACAGTCTATAGTAAACAAAAACACTGCGGTTAGCATCTGGGCTACAAACGTTAGCAAGAGTTGGCTAACTTCCTTAGCATGAATGAACTTTCTTCCTCGGCATAGTGTTAGCCACTGCTGGGTTAGTGATGCGTTGTTAAGCCTGTTAATGAAGCGAACACTTGTCTATATCACAACACACACACGTGGTTTAAAGATAATAGTGAATATGAGGATAAATAGCTTGCTAGCTTGTTAGCTTCACTCACCGACAGTCACCATCGTAAACAGCCGCTGTGGAGTCGCATTCAAGAGCGCTCCGTATTTGTGAGTCAACATCAACGTTCGTATAATGAATAGCCTCAATTATATTCTTATATAATATATACATATTTCACTTTATATCTGATGTTATACAAATAATACATTAAATTAAATGTGCATACAAAACTTATTTTGCTGTAGTTCTCGTTCGGAAATGTAACATTTTGCAACGTCTAGTTGTCTTGAATGCAGCCTCGCAACTTTTCAAAGTAGGAGGACGAAAAGGTAACAGGAAAAATAATATCAATAATTATAAAAATAACTATTACTATAATAACTTATTCAAATATATATTTTCTTTTATTTTCCTCTCTTTTTTAAACTTCTTTCCCCCTGTTCTCACTTCATCGTCACCACCACTTTTACATCCGCACAAATTACAAGCAGCCACATTTAAGAAACATGACATTTTTAATTTCATCTTTTCTTTCACTAAAGAGCCACAAACAATACAAACACAGAGAACAATGAAAATAAAGTGCAAAGTCCTTTGGTGTCAAGTTTGAAAAAAGAGAATTCACATCAGGGTGTTCAGCTACTTCTCTGTGGTCTCTTCATTCTACATAGTAAAAATAAAATACATTGACATTTGAGAGATTCATTAAAGTAAAACTAATCTGAGAGAATCTGTGGGCAGAAGACAAAGACAGTGCGATGCCAGGTGAACCAGATTTATCAAGGAATATTGTTTATTGATATAAATCTGCCCTGAATAATGCTGGCAACCATTATCATCCAGCACACTGTCTTTATTTTCTGTTATACTAATTCTACATTTACTTATGAAAATATAGAGTTCTCCTTTATGCAGAAATGTACACACTTATGACCAACTACACATTTTCTTCTTTGTATTAGTAGTGACGGAACATCAACGAACAGTACAAACAGTAAGAAACTTAATGGAGTCTATACTCTAAACATGCTTTCTTCATGCAACATCCTTCATGTGATCCATTGCATCTGTGTCTGGTACCATTTTGTTCATCGTGTGTGTTTTTGTACACCAAAATGACGTACATCCATGTAGTGACCAGCAGTGGCTCAGTTGGTGAAGATTGACAGTGATAAATCTGACGTCACGTGGTTGAGTGTCCACAGGATTCAGTCAACACCATAGACTGTATATAAAGGTCAACACGCACCGTGTGTGGTCACGGACGAGGCCAACGCATCAGTCAATGCCTGTTGTGAGACTAGAGCGCAGTCTTGGTGCTATGTGTTCCCTAATGATGGAGTTTCATGTATGGTGACCACGGTGGAGCTACTGGTGGTGCTGAAATGCTCTATGTGGTTCTCCTCCACGCTGGTCAGCTCCGCTCTGGGCAGATGGAAGCTGTTATCTGAGACCGGGTTGGAATTTGCGAAGGTGCCCGACACGGAGTTGACTCCCAGAGTGCTTAGCGGCATGCTGCTCTGAACTGTGGACTGTGACGTCTTTGGACGAGGTTTGGTGCTCCCTCCCAGGACTCTGGATGCATGCGTCCACCTGGAAACAATAAGACCAAATTAAAATAGATCTCACATTGCTCATGTCTTGCAGGACATTATTTTTTAATATATAGCAGCCTTCTAGTCTGATTTTGCTAGTAGACCTTTTACTTCAGTGGAAAACTTACAAAAAAGGAAAAGGAAGTGAAATAGGAAAGAAAACAACGGTAAAACAAAACTGAATAAAACAATCCATATTTTATAAAAATGTTTTGGCTTGTGTTGCCCTAATATGAATCTTAACATACACGTTACTGTATTCTATTCTCATTTATCATTTTGTGACCCTTAGATTAATGATACGACCGCTTGGGGGGTCTCAACCCACCCCCCAGCTTTACAATGGCAAAACATTACAGAGCACATTTATTTACATTTGTTGTACCCACAGTAAAAACAGACACGAGGTACTTTTATGAGCATTCTTTCATTTTGTGAAACATAATGATTGACAGCTGTAGTTAATCTTTACTTTTCACTTTAAAACTTCACACACAACACAACTTTCATCTTTTCGTATATAAGGAATTTTTATGACTTACACTAACAAAGATAATAGAAAGCAGATATAACCAGCTGAAGTACACGATAAGAGGCTTAATAATAAAATAATTATTATGATAATAGTTTAAGTTCAAGATAATAGTTCAAGATAAAATTAATCACAGAAATGAACTGACCAGGTTTATTCTACTAATGACTTCATGGTTGAAGTTCATTTTGCATATAATATTCAAAAACATTTCTGCCATCTGTGCAGACTTCTAACATCTGCACTTCTCTCAGACTTTATTTATAGAGTCCAAAGTGTCCAGCTAGCCGGTCAATACAACCCAAGGTGTCATGAGATAAATCCGAGGGGTTGGAGGAACAAAACAACAGAAACATGTGCCTCTGACTTTTCTCTAAACTTTCAGACTAAACAGTCTAAAAGGGGAACAGCCCTCTTTGGTTGTACAGTTTTCATGTGATGGGTGTGAAGAAGACTGTGTCATTTTAAAAAGGTTACACATCAAAACTCAGCATGAATCAATATAATGGAGTGAATATGAATTTAATGACATGGGTGATGGTTTTTTCTTTTGTCTCACAGATGGAGCCTAATGAAAAGATAAAAATAAAAGAAGGTGTCTATTGTTCCTCTGATAAAAATAGCATGGCTGTTGTTGTACGGCTAATGACACTCAGAGTGCAGGAATTGTGGTGTCAAACTGGAATGTGGCTTTACCTGTTGTACGTCTTCAGGATGATCAGTAGAATGGCGAGAATGATGATGATACCTATGACGATGACAGCGATCATAGCCCCAGAACCTGACAGACACAGAAAAAGGAAGAATGAATCATTTAAGACTTTGTATTTTGTCCCTTCTCAAATTTGCATTTTACATTTCATAACTGCTCCACGTGATACAACTTATGTTGTGTGCACTCCCAAGTTATTTCGCGATGTTTAGCAATGAGATTACTCACAGGCAAAGGGAACATTAAATTATGTTTAATGTTCTATTAAATCCACAAGTGCCGCTCCCATACAGGACTGCATGATGCAATATGTTATTTAAGAGGCTTGGCTTATATAAAATGTTTTTTAATCTGAAGTTCCGGGAGAGGACACAGCTCTGATGGTTGACATAAACACTTCACATAGATGTCTTATCAATATGCAACTGAAGAAGACAAAACACAAACATGAAGGAGGTATCCTTACTCTGGATGAGGATTTGTTCTTTGGACTTCGTGACGGTGGTGTTTGAAGTTACAGTAGGGTTGGTCACAGGTGAAACAGTTGAAGCTTGCATCTTCAGCAATAACCTACAAAGACAAAAAAGAAAGAAGCCACTTTAATCAAATAAATAAAGTTAAACGTGAGGATCAAGGACCAACAACGAATTCTACGGTCATACTACAGATTAAACAAGAAAATAAATCTAGAACTAGAATGGCACTCTTATGAAAGCACAGTTAAATTCACTTGATTTTTATTTGGATCTGCACCAAATTTTTCACACTCATACATGTGAATATCAGTCCTTGATATGTCGAATGTTTTTCACCCTATCCTGTAATAACAGAGAAAGTGAAAGAAAATCCTAGATCATGATACAGATCTGCACCAAGTTGTAATGGGTTCTTCCCTGACCCATACCACAGCCCTCCACCAAGTTTCGTGGGAGACTGTAGAGTAGTATTTGTGTAATCCAGCCCAATATCAGACACACTCAAATACATAACCTCCTTGGCAGAGGAAATGACGAAACAAGGATATTTAAGTTGAGGACAAAAATATCTGTGCGACACGACTCTGATGCGTAGCAGAGGGAGAGGCACCAATGAATGAAGGTTAAATAGAAACCACAGGAATGAGGAGCCTCACCAGAACATATGAAACAATAATCAGTGCGAACATCATCACCAAAGAGCAGATGTGCAGGCCAAATTACAGCTGGCGTTCCAGTTCATAATGCAGACTAGGAAGGGGTTATTAATAGGTTTGTGGCCTAAGGTAGAAGGAGATGAATCATGCAGCTCTCGTTACTTGCACATGAAGTTCAACTCTAGTGATTATGCAGAAAGTTTGAAGTAAGCACCTTTGTGGAATTTCTAGGTCAGGTGATTGAATATTTTAAGTCAGCGCTCTGTGTCATCGGCTACAGAGGTCCACGAGAACATGTTGGCTCCTTCAAACAGCTGGATGAAGAATTCTGCAACTGTATTCAACATGACAGAGTAAGCCTGGAAAATGATTCCCCCCCCCCCCCCCCCCCGGCCTGGATAAGCCGGTCAGGTTTGGGCTGGTCACAGGGCTGATAATATGTTAAACGGATGACTCATAAAATTATCCATTTTGAACAATGCAACGTGTTCTGTGATGTTTTAATCTGGATCGACATCTAATCTGCTGTGTTGCAATTGTTATGAGTCATGCGGGTATCCTCTCACGTTAAGGAGGATCCCTGATAAGAGCTGCAGGTCAGGGCTGTCCCCGTAACTGATACTTTCCCTGAGTCAGGATAATGTTCCTTTGCATGCAAAGAGATGGAGGTTATGCAAACTTCCCATTAAATAAATATACAGACAGACACTTTGTGTTCGATGTCTACGTGTGATTGTATTTAGATTTCCACTGAGTCTAGAAACGTCAGTGGCCATTTTCTAATTTACCAGAACTTAACGAGCGTCATCATGGGAGTTCCTCAACCTCTTTTTCAAACAACGTGACGTAAAACGAAGTGCAAAGTCAAATTATAATGATGGTACACATAATTATATTTAATTATACGACCTGATTCCTCAGCATGGAATCACAGAGAAGGACAGCTTTGTACAGTTCTTATTTTTATTTTAATTTTCTTCGTGTTCATTACTCATTTAAAAACTTCATTGACTAACCCTGAAATCATGCAGGGTGTAAACTTGGTGCTGTCAGAGAAATGACAGGCTTTGCATTTATGGTGGACGTCTCATTTGGTCACTAGGATTTAAAACACATTACAATTAAAAAAGACTTTGCTTCCTTCCAACAGAGCAGTTTCCCCCTTTACTTATGTATTTATGCTTAGCTTAGCTTAGCTAACCTGCTTGCATGTTGAACAATTCTTCTAAAATCATGCTTTCCTTTGTAGCAAATGCTTATAAATATCCTTTGCACCAGAAAATACAGTTTTAGTTTTAATCACACGAAACACATATTCTGAGATTATATTTCTTTTTCCGACTCCTCATTCAATGATTATTCCGATATTGTGTTTTAACATGTAATGGACTCAGCCATTAATGGAGCGTAAAGGTTTACATTTCACCTATAGACTGTCATTGTGAAGGGACCTCTTTACAACCTCATCCATGGATTTTGACTGGACAATTAAAGCCAGTACCCGCACCTTATGTGTAATGCACGTCTTATCCATCTTCCTGCTCTATGGCAAATATTACAGAACCAACTCTCCCCGTGTTGACACACTATTAAGCAGAGAAATTAGTACTGACATATGCCAGGTTTGCTGTTTGCAGAGGTGACAGCTCCTGATAAGTGGCCAAGTGATCTGAATGAGGTTGATAACACCATTGCTTTTGTTACTGCGTGCTGGTGATGTGGGCAATGCTATGCTTAAAGGGCTTTGTTCAATACGGACAATATGGTGCGAAGTGATGTGTGTTCATTTACTATACACTTATCAGCTTAAATGCACCAAATGTACAGTCGGTTAATGTGAACATTTATGGTTGAAATGTCTAGTTACCACATTAAAGAGACCTGATGAGACCCCATGAGATGGACTCTGTACCTTTGTGCTGTCACATTAAAGTGCACGAGATATATATTACATTTATTTATGTTGGATAGTACTGTAAGCTACTTGTCTTTAGCAACTTTCAAGCTGATGGGGCCGATCAAAGATGATATCATCATATACATGTTTATCAGTTTTAATCAGCTTTCTGCCAAACCTTTGGTTATGTAGGCTGTAGGTGGATGAAAGAACCATTTTGTGCTTCAATGCACATCACATGACGTCAACTGGAAACTGTATCAATCCAACAAACTGAGATTGTGTGTATCACTGGCATCTCCAAATAAAAACTGTCTTGTGCAGCGCAGCATGATTCTGACAGGGATTATGTGTGTGTGCCAGTCAGGTGAGGGCATGATCGGAGGGACATTCCTTTCCAAAGCCTACCCACGTTCAAACAAAACCAACTGCTGCAGGAGCTTGAGATAAAATGTCAAATATTTAATAGCTTCTTTGACTGAGATGCTCTCGTTAGAAAATGGTTGAGATGTATGTAACTGTAGCCCTGGCAAAGGCAGACATTAAATTAGGGACGGGTGGGTGTGTCGACTCCTACAGAACAGAGTGTTCCGACAGAAGTGGGTAATTCATCCGATTGATTGTAGGTCATATTGATGCGTAGGTTTGGTGTGGCACACTTCACATAAGGATCTGGTTACCCTTACCTTACCTCACCTCCAGTACAGTTAACACACTTCATACTCCAATAAGTAATGCCACAGATTCAAATATAGAGAATAGAGAATCTGCTCACTTTGCTGGCAAACTACATATGAAGTATTTCTACTGGTGAGCAAAGGTGGGCATCTATACTTTCTCGCCTAAATCTACACACCACGGAGGGACCGTTGGTGTATCAACTGTTGGTGTCTAGTCTTATTTAATTTCACTCCACAAATTGCTTTAAAAAGAATGACACCCTCGATAGTGTGTTACAAATGTTACACGGCACCTGACTCAATAGTTAGTTTGCATATAAACAGTTTTGTTTACTGACTGAAGTAGCTCCAGGAAGCTGTAGAGTCACATTCTTTATTGTCACAGAGAGGGCAAATGTATCAGGGAAGTTGAAATATGACTGACAGTAAAGCTTGATGGCTTTGTTGATAATGGCAGGTAGTAACTTCAAAAGGTGAGAAAGAACTGATACCAACATGGATACGGTAAATTCAGATTTAAACACAGGATACTGATACCGTAACGTAAAAAAACAAAAAGTCAGACATATCGATTATTAATTGGCAGTATTGGACACAAGAAGAATATTGTAGATTCTATATATGTGTAATTGCTTTGTTATTATCAGAGTAGGATTTATGCAGTCGGACTTTATATATGTATTCATTTTTTTATATGTATGTTTATTTAGATGATATACATATTGACATTTATACATAAATATACATATTTATATATAATCTATTGGAACTTCTGGGTAAGTTATGATTTGAATAAATTATTATTTTCTAATTTAGCTGTAGTTTTTGGTGGAAAGGGGATTTGTAGCTCAAAGTAATCTGATGACTTCTCTCTGATGTCAGTATCTTCTTCACTGTAATAACGTCTGTTTGTTGTTCTACCAAACACAGCTCTTCACCTGCGCTGCAGATTCAATATCCTTTCTTCCACCCTCAGTAAACAAATCATTTATTGGTCTGTTGAGAGAAGCGAGAGAGCAGGAACAATTTAGTTTCCTCTTTTTCTTCTCTCTATGTGAGGAAACACCAGACAAAGCTCGTAAGCGGCTCAACTATTTCCCCCCTCCGTGCGTTTTCATCCACACATCAGGAACAACACGGTCTCCTGTTCATAAACACGTTCATAGCGTGACCTTCGCCAAATTATGTTTGGAGTCAATATTTGAAACAGGTTAATAAGATACAGATGGGATAATTAGTTCAGCTCTGCCTGGGAGAACAAACACGCATGCAGAGAGGTTGTCTGTATCACATCAGATGCAAACATCCCATATACTAAGACTTGTTTTCCAGATGTCACATTAAAGGGACATTTAAGTACGTCGTTTATCGACCTCAGTCACTGAGGAATCTGCAGCAGCACTCACAGTGCTTGCACGACATGCATTGGCCTGTGTTAGATGTGAATGATGGCGTGAGGTCAGAGATTAATTAAAAAAGGCATGTGTTGTAAAACTGTGATAAATCACAACTGAAATTCAGCTCATGAGAGTGAGTTTTGGCAGAAGTACTGTGGATTCTTGGACTAAACTCAACATGTAGCATTAAATTAAACACTGCATTGCCCCTGATAGATTTACAAATATCCTGATGGTGATTTTAAAGTACAACTTTCAACAATAATCAAACACCAAACTCAATTCCAACTAAAATGGCACATACCTTCAACCAAGGCAGTCCCCTTATGAATCCACATTTGAATTCACTTGATTTTTATTTGGATAGAAAAGTGGTAGGACAGGCATTCTTCAGGGGCCTAGTGCCCCCTGTTCCCACCACTGGATTTGTCCCTGGATAAAAACATAACCTCCCTGTTGGAGGTAAATTGTATGAATTTTAAAAATGAAATAGGACTGACGAGTGTGTTTGCACAGCAGCTTAGGTTAGAATGTATTCCTCTTGTGGTTATGGATGACAAATGGATATTTATAGAAAAGACAACTAAAAGAAAAATACAGTGGTTAGATGGGACAAACGTGCCATCCTTCATGTCAGTAACTGTCATTGTCTAATATGGCTGGGTGTTAAACAGAGTGACAAGCGTCTGTTGTGACACAGAAGAGGAGAAAAAAGTTGGTATGCTGGTATGTGTGGTGCAAAGGGATTTCTAAAGCTTGCATATTTTCAAACAATGCTTATCAGAGTAAAAATGATAACATAAGAAGCTTTGTGTTTACCAAATACTGAGGGAGCCAGAAGATTAATTTCTTTTTCATGGGAAGGTTTTCATTCGAATGTCTCAGACAGGGTTGGGCTGTGATGAACACTATGATGGAAACATGTGGTGGCTTACAAAACCTTTGAAGGAATAATTTTATCATTAAAATGAGATCATATCATATCATTAAACCTGCATAGAGGAAGTAGCTTGTTTATTGAACTACACCAGTGTAATTTTAGATTCTTTAAAGGTTCAGTGTGTAGAATTTTGTGATATCTAGTGTTGAAGTTGCATGTTGCAGCTGAAAACCCCTCACCTCACCCTCTCCTTCCAAACATGAAAAAGAACCTGTGGTAGCCTTTAATTGTCATAAAAACTCAAAAGGTGTTTAGTTTGTCCAGGACTAATGTAAAAAACATGGCGGCCTCCGTAGAGAGGGTCCCCTCCATGTAAACATATAAGGTATTTAAATATAAAGGGTCTTTTCTGGGGTAAAGAAAACTACAATTCATACAATTTAGATGAAATAAACTGGTGAAAACATCATGAGGATTATTCTACATTCAATTTCTGCCGATAGTTCCCTTTCACCTAAATCTTACACACTGTCCCTTTAAGTTTTTATTGTTTGGAGGGTTTCCTTTTTCTTCTTACATTTGTCAGACTTGCACCCCAGACAATGTCTAAGAACAGAGCAGGAGATTGTTTTACTAGGGTGCTGACAGAAGTAGAAAAAATGTCCAGGGCAATGATTCGGACATTTGCAAGTGCAAGTCTGAAAACAGGTCACAGTGACCTTCACCTCTAACCACCAAAGTCTAATCAGTTCATCCTGGAAACTGCCGGGTTTCTCTACCATTTTTAACGTCTCATTCAGATAATGTATGCTATGATTTGACAATATACAATTCAAATTTAATTGAGTTGAACTTATACAATTAGATGAGTGTATAAAATTAAAATAACAACATATTACTTTATCTAACTAAAACTGACATTTTACAGTGATCCAAATTGTATTTTTAGCCACATTTCTGAGCATTTGTTCAGCTCAATGAGTCACTATAGCCTAATTTCATGAGTGAAGAGAAGTAAGACACATTAAAGAACAAATATTTGTTCTATTCTACACAGACAAAGCTGGCAATAGTCAGTAATCAGCTTTAACAAAGCTAAGAACCTAAAACCATCATCTTTCTTCCTATGCTCCATGCAGACTGACACTGTTGAGCTTTGAATTACAGCAGCAGCACTGTACAAACAGTTGTCATATTTCTATATAATATGGCTCCTGATGATATAGATGATAAGAGCAACCGGTCCATCAGACCGTCTCTTATCATTAAGAGACACACACAGACACACACACACACACACACAGAGATACTGCTGGGATCTAGAATTCACTAAATCTCTGTCGGTCCACATGGTTCAGTGGTAGGAAGAGATTTATTAATCCGGGGGCTGTTTGGAATGTAAACTATTCCCTTTCACCTGCGACTCACCTGTTGTCTCGCCATGTTGTCTGGAGGAGCAAACGTTCTCACACACGCACACACACACACCCTGATACAACCACAGTGCAGTCCCACACACTCAAAGGCAACTCTGAAAAGTGACTCAAGTTTAGAGGGAAACTCACATAAGCAGTGATGAACCTTGTGACTTACCGAACCGTCTCCTCTCTGATTTCAGCTCAAGCCTTCTCCAGATGGGACCCTGAGCGGCGCGGCGCCCCCCTCCCTCAGCTGAATGAAGGGGGCATAGTCCACTGGTGGGGGGGCTGACAGTGTGTGAGCTGCTCCAGGGGAGGAATGTAAAGTCCCAGGTGCTGCTGAAGTCCCACAGGTAAAAAAACAGATGAAACCAAAGGACAAAAACAAGCAGGGAATCCTCTGTATCTGTGTATGTGTGTGTGGTTTCTGTGGGAATCAGAGTGTTTATGTGAAGAGGAGTAGGAGGAGGTTGAGGAGGAAGAGGAGGAGGCTCCACGTTCGTTCACTCGCTGTTTCTCACTGAGAGTAATGATCTCAGGCAGCTGGTTTTTCAGGTCCTTCCGCCAGGCCCTTAGGCGTGCCACACGGCCGCCGATCAAAAGAGCTGCTTGCACCGCTCGGCCTCTCACCATGACTACTGCCTCTCAAAATCCGTTCGTCTGCATCTGATAGGATGTCTCACATGGAATCACAGGGTGTGTCACTCTGTCAAAAAAGATTGATCCAACTCCAAAAAATAATAAAATCCAGTAGATATGCTACACTTCTGGGTGTGTGTGCCAAATGAAAAACTATCCAGTCATTACCTCTGATTGATGGAGATGAATAATGTGTGTGCATGTTTTGTTTTGTTGTGTATATAAAGTATGTGGTTTCAATGTTATCACAAATCCCATCATGTTTGCAAAAATGTGTTTTATCCTTGTGGTTGATGATTAACTGTACATTACAGTGCACTCGTTCAAAGGGCGCTGGGTGTGTTTATAGAAAAGATACAGTTGGAAGTAAAAGCTCCAGTCAAACACTTGGCAACATTTGTGTGAAAGTTTTCCCCCTGAACAAACACAAACGTTCTCGCTGGAAATATTTTGCTCATCTCTCCAACTGTGCTTCTATCCGTGCCTTTCTTCTTCTGCAGCAGCCAGGCTCCTCTGTCACACTTGCCCTGGAAGTCTTTCCCCACACAGTGCGAACAAGTCGTCAGGATCGGGCCTCATGTTACCTCCCGGGGCTGGGTGGTGCCCACGACCACAAAGCAAGTCAGTGTTGTGGCTTTGTGAGAAAGTGTAACCAAACTTCATGTGTTTAGAGACACACATTGCCCAGCTTTGCCCAATGAGCTGAGAGCGCTGTTTACAGGCTTCGCACTTGCAAAGGAACTGGTGTCCCCATGCTTGTCCCTGTGGGTCCTTGTCCCTGTGGTGGCAGACCATTGCTTCAGTCTGAATGCTGAGATTCAGGTTTCGTAAAGAAGAATACATGTTTCATAATGCCCTCCTGGCATTGTGTTCGTTTGTGAACAGTGAACAACCCGTGTGCTAAAATTCCCAGTGAGGATTAAACAACAGGTGGTTTACCCTATTACTTTTTAAATTCACCAAAGAATTTATGTTTGCGTCTGAGTTTGTCTGGGATTTTTAATATGATTACCCAAAAACTACTGAATAAATTACCACTAAACTTGGTGGAGGGATGAGGTACGGGTCGGGGAAGAACCCATTAAAATTAAATTTTCTTGACTTTGCAAGATAGTCACAAGATATTTGTGTTTGTTGGTTCAGATCCAAATAAAACCCCAGATCCTGTGAGTTTAAATGTGGTTTCATAAGAAAACCGGTAGTCCTTGACGAAGCTATGAACTCTCTGAGCACCCTTCTAGTTTATTTGATGAATAAATAAATATTTTTCCTTAAAGATTTCATTTTGTATTAATGAGTCTGTTACCTTCAAAACATTACTCATAAAACACTTGTTCAGAACTGCTTTTAATGTGTGATTAATGATTTGTACTGTATATTTGTAGTCATTTATTTCCCTTTCTTGTTATGTGAGGTTAATGTGTTGTTATTGGTTTTAACTTATATTAAATGTCTTTGAGCATAGTGATATATGAATAAAATCTATCCATCCCTACATGGTCTATACCACTTATCCTTTGAGGGTCATAGGGGCTGTAGCGGAGCCAAATTATTATAATCATTATTATTAGTAGTAGTAGTAGTATTTGGTTTTGTTCATCCTATCTGGCTTTAGATTATTTCATTGTCATTTTCTAGATTTATTTTCTTTGGCAAGCTTGGTTAATTTAACTCTGGGTTACACTGTGAGGGGTGAGAGGTTCCCCTTAGTAAAGATGGAAAAGTATCAGCATTTCTGTTTGCATGTCTTATCTGAAAATAAGACAAGAGTTTACTCTGCAAACATCTGTTTTATCAACAATCATGTTACATTTAATTGTAAAAGTAACGGAGCAATAGTCTAAAAGTAATCATATATTGTAATATTTTGAATTAATGAGGTGTAAGGTTTGAGTCTACACAAATCATATGTACAATTTATATTTCTTACCTGTTGGGTTAAATGATTCTGAGATCAGCTGTGTGAAGCTTTATCTAAGTACAGCATATGTTGATTCAACTATACGTGTATGCTTTTAACGATCCACTTTACTAAGGAACTGTTTTGTTAGCTCGAGAATAATGTGTCCCTTTAAATTCCTGCGAGACGTTGGTGCTGTGTAATCCTGGAGAGAAAGGAATCTGGCACTGGCCTCATTAACACCCTCGAGGACCACGAGAACGTGATCTGCTACCCTGAGGTGCACACGTATCGTCACGTTCAACAGTGAGGGGCATTGTGAGGAGGAATTCCCCCATCTGCTCTCCAGGAAGAGAGAGCTTTTTGTGTCATGGAATAGAAGGCACAGGGTGATACGGAGCAGGCGTCATCTCACAGCCATTAATCAGTCCTCTCTACCTGAAATACACTGACAGTGGTCCATTGTTCTTACCTCTGTAGACCATTAAGTAAGTGAACAGTGACACAGCTAATATTTATGATCATGGATCATGTTGAACACACAACATCATTTAGATCCCCTTACAAAAATTAGAAGCTGAAAGTTGAAACCAAGGTTATGTGTTTTTATTTTTCAGCATGTAGACAGATACCTTTTCCTTTGTGGGCGAACCTGTGCTTGCAAAACATCTTTTTGTGCAATCTGAGCCACTGTTTTGTCTTTGTATTTCTTTCCTCACGCGATAATGAAATGCAGCTTGTCAGAGGGAAATTGATGAGACAAATCTATTGTTACAGGAATCTTGAGCAGTTGTCGGTTCTGTATGACTGACACGTGGAAACTGAAGCACTGAAACTCAAAAGGCGGCTGAAATGCAGGTCAGTTTCGTGTGAACTCACAGACACCTCATTTTAAATAAATCTCATCGGTTCAGTGTAAACAAGTGCAACATAGCAGCATCCCTGGTTAATAGAGGCTATTAACTTAACCTTGCTGTCATTTGGCTTTACCACTGAAACAAGACCGGACAAAATAACTTGAAGTCCTTGGGGCTAATATGAGGAGCCAACTTCAAGTGCCACTCCTCTACTTAGCATTATATTCAATTCAATGTCATTGCAGTGGTGAATAGTTTGTATCGCTTTGTCAGCAACACATTGAAACGGATAAAACACTTTTTAAGGAGGAATGAGAGGTAAATGGTTGGAAATGTCTGTGATGGTCACCTGCTTTAGCACATGCTAGTTTTATGACTGGGCTGATGTAAAGCTTTACTCAAGCACGCTAACATTTAAGTTGAGCCAAGCTAGCTAGCGCAAACAAAGATGGCAGCTGGAAGTTATTTCTGCTTTTATAATACAACATTCTAAGTATAAAAGGTTTAATGAAAATATTAAATAGTGGAAAATAACATACATTCATTCACAACAGATTTAGATACAACCGGATGTTAAAGCCTATAGCAACAAGTTTATAATTGTATAACTTCAGAAGACAAAAGGATTCTGGAAATGGTTCAAAAGAGCTTTGAGTGTTTTAAAGAACCTCTGATATGAAAAAAAGATCAATTTCTTGGTAAATATGGA
The DNA here is from genome assembly GCF_024713975.1 of Paralichthys olivaceus. Lineage (NCBI taxonomy): Eukaryota > Metazoa > Chordata > Actinopteri > Pleuronectiformes > Paralichthyidae > Paralichthys > Paralichthys olivaceus. Next base: position 12,595,944 of record NC_091104.1, on the reverse strand, counting down.
TTTTGTTACGCAATCACAACATAACTTGTAGGCTAATGATTCTAAATTTAAAGCCAATTTGACATTTTTGCTTGAGATTTTGTTCCCTCTTGTGTGTTTGTTCTCGAAAGGCCTAAAATAAACAACACAAAACATGGCTTTTAAGAATAAGTCTTTATGTATATTGTATGTGAAACAAAGGACTATTATACTACACAAATAGAAGCAGATACTGTAAGAGACAGAGACCATCTCTGAGAAGTAAGTACAGACCATGAAAATACAGATACCGGTATTATAGAACTGTAAATTATTGCTTGTTTTGCTACTTTGTTTTCTGGAATCCTACAATACAAGATACAATATTCATATTTCAACAGAAACAGTACAACAGTGACAAAGTGTATTATTGACCTTTTTAGTAGACGTTCCCCAAAAGTAACAGAAACCTTTAAACAGAGTCCATGTCGAACTGTTGAACACAACACAATGACAGTTGGTTTTGATCGAGCAGGACTTACTGTTACACTTATTTGTAATATTTTTTTCCCGTTACAACATTGCAAAGAGAAGCCGTAACAAACTGCACACTGGGACTGGCCTCAGCAACAAAAAAAAACTTGGCATATGTACATAAATATACATTTTCATTTCATCTGTGACCAAAATGCACCCAGTTTCAAACACCATGACCAGAGTAAAAAAACCTCCACAAGTGTTCCACTGCTTCCACTTTATCATAATCCACCTCAGCAGCTCCACCAATCTGCCGTCTGCTTCAGTAACCACGACAGCTTTACTGTAGTGCCAATAAAACTGCACTCTGCCAACACGATGAATTTCAAACAACTGTTTAACTCTCTCAGAAGATAAGATTATGTTTTCTTGCAGACAAACACAAAAACAAAGACATTGATTTTGTTCTGCAGTGTCATCCTGCCTCATTTTCAACCTCCTACTGTGCTACGTCTCTGCACGTTTTCCAGTAGCACACTTTCATATATATATCCAAAAAGGCCTGAAATTCTCCAAGGTTCACGCTAGCAAAAAGGAAGTGTTTTCACTCACTGCAATATGCTGGTGAAAAGGCTAACCAGGTGTTCAGCTTGAGATAAAAAGAAAAAACACGAAAGAAACAGAAGAAATTCAATGTGCTTCCTACTTTGTCTCAAGAAAGACAATTTATGTCAAGGAAACAAAACACTGACAATAAAGTGCTCACATGCAGATGGACTTTTGCAAAATAAAACAGCAAAGAAGTTAGATTTCATGTTGCGTCATGACAAACAAGGTTTAGACTCACTGCTGACACCCAAAAATCCCTGTTAGAAACATTTGTTCCTGTTGCTTCTAAAGCACAGAACGATTTCATTAAATGAGTAGTTAAGCACGCTAATCTGATAAAGGACTGTCGGGAGAATTGCACAATAAAGAAGAAAAAGAAGTAAGAAAGTAATGGTTTTTGAGGAGAACTAGTTCGAGTTTGCCCCAAACAACATAAAAAGTGGAAATGATTTTTCGGTATAAAATAAAGATGCAATAAAGTAATTGCAGTTGTGTTGGGAAAATATGATTTCTCTCAGATTAACAAATATACATCACTATGTGAGGTGAGCAGATGCTTTGGTTGATATCTCATGAGGCTACCCTAATATTCCCTTTTCTCAGCAAAATGCTTCCAGGTAAACTACAAAATCTAAAAGGACTATTTCCACAAATCTACACTACACCCAGCTATTTACAGAGAAAAGCAGCGCAGTAGTAATCAGGCGCGCAGCAGTAGACGCTTGACAGCCCTGCAATTGCTTGGAGATATCAAGAGATACTCAGTGCAAAAGAAGCAGTAGGTTTTAGATGAAAAACCTGACACATAGAAAGTGGGTTTGATCAAACGACATAACCAAAACATTAAAGATATGAAATACAAACGGAATCAGAGAGAAAAATAAAACAACCTCCCTAAAACCCTTGAAGGAAATGAGGGGGGGGGATTAACTGTCTCTGATCCATCAAATCCCCAAAAAGCGACAAATGCAAATTTGCCTTCAAGCCAAAGACTGAACCGTCAATCATACAAAAAAACCCATTAAGCTTTTTCCCCCAAAGACGTCACTTTTAAACTCTGCGTGGGGATATGCACTTGCGTCAGAAGCGTCACACCATTTATTTCCCTGTCATCACAAACGACAATTAAAATAAAAAACACCTCAGCTCCTCATCTACGGAAATAACTAAGCATGCAAAAAGTGTTGGGGTATAAAATACATAGTAAGAATACACATCTAGTAGTTTAGCAAAAAACAACACCTCTCCAAATTAAAAAAAAGACAAAAAGCGAAAACGAGCGACAAAAGAAAAAAGTCAAACAACCACCACAACTTTGTTAGTCACATATGGCGCTTCGTGCTGTGTGATGTTAAATAGGTTCCTTTTTCTCGATATATCTTGTAGTACTTGTGTTTCTGTAAGTATTTTTTTCTAATATAGTATATACATGCAGACGAGTGGGAACATCACACACTCAATCTCGATGTAAGCTGAAGAGACAAACCAGATATGAAAATGGATGAAAAAGAAAAATAACAGAAACACGTGTATGCATTTTATATATATATTAAACACACAGATATATATATATATATAAAACACAATTTATTTTAAAAACAAAAACTAAGGGAGAGGTACATCTTGCAAGCTAACTAACCAGCAAGCTGCTGAGCAGGACTATCAATGAGAGCTGAGTGTGTGTGATAAGTGACAGGTGCCTACAGTGGGACAGGTATTTCGACCCCTCTTGTTGAAGACGAGGAGGGTTGGTGGGGTGGAGGCAAGCGTGCCCGCCACCCCCCACGCTGTCCGCAGAATGTGATGAGTGTGTGTGTGATTCTCATCCATCCCCTTCAGGCCGCCTCATTCCATCGCCACGCTCCCCACAAACACCGTTGTTGAGCAATGTTTGTTGGTTTTGTTTTTGCTTGTAGTTGAACTGAAATGAGGGGCATCGACGCTCTCCGTGAGTGCAGAGACAAGAGAGAGAGGGCAGGTGTGTCGCGGGTTTCAAGGGGCGGTCAGGGAGGCCTCTCTAGTTGAAGACTTTTGGGGGCTCGTCGGGACGTCTGGTCTGGACGATCTGCTGCTTTGGCCGCGCCGCCTCGTCCTCCTCCGTCTCGCTCTCGCAAACGTGGACGACCACGCTGGGGGTGGACTCTGTCCCCGCGTGAAGCTCATACTTCTCACCTGTAGGAGGGGAGGTCAGGGATGGAAAGAGGGAAAGGAAGAGCGAGAGTTACAAAGGAAATATTTCTAAATTAACACATGGGTATAAACAATAACTAGAATGGCACTCAGTAGTGTGCATATCTTGGTTATGTTTTTGTACTTCCCCCCAAGGCCCAGCAGTCTCCTTATAACACCGCATATAAATTCACTGATCCAAAATTTAATTTGGTTTGCACCAAATTTCACACACTCCTGAATATCAGGGGACTGTTATCCCCTAAACAGGAGAAAACTTTCCATCGAGATCCATGAAATATTAAGAAATCAACAAAAATGTGGAAAATGGCTCACAATGTTAAAGTAAAAGAATTCCTGACGCAGATCTGCACCAAAATGTAATATTAATGTCTTTTTCCTGACCCATAATGCATCTCACCAAATTCGTGGTAATCCCACGAGTAGTGTTTGCATAATCTTACTAACTAACAGAGAGACTAACTAACAAACAAACAAACAGATGACCTACTTGGCTGAGGTAAAAATACTGTTACTGTGTTAAAAAAACATGGTATATTCAAACGGTACGACAGGCTGGAGCTGCTGTATTTGAAAAAATATGAATATGCAATTTAGTGTTTACTACAGAGAATTTCATTCAGATAATTTTTACAGGTCAAAATAATCTGCTGTATTTTCTCTGTCTGCTCAGTCATGCTTTAACTCTCAGGTGGAAAGACATGAATTCAAGAGAAAACTAAAAAGGCTCTTCCTCAGTATAGTGCTGCCATTTGTCCAGATGCCAAACTCAGCGGACTTGGACCGAAAACATACACTTGAGAGATTGTATCTCAGTTGCCATGGAGATGAGATCAGACAGCTGGCAGACAGCAGGAAATTGGTCGAGTGGCTTTTTCACAGCGCTGCCAAACACAGAGACGAACGGTGAATAGAGTCCTGCTGTTACCACAGGGAGTTGATAGAGGGAGTCAGCGCACTGTGCTGCAGCCCAGAGCTGATCTGATTTCAGATGCCAGGATTTAAGCCGAACAACAAAGCCATTTCCTGATGCCTTGTGTTGCTATGGTAACAACAGAACCTGACGAGCCTGGTCCACTGGGCTCGACTGTGTGTGTGTGTGTGTGTGTGTGTATGCAGAAAGTTAAATCGTGTTTTTGATGATAGTGTTTAAGTGAATACAGACTTAACATTACTTTCCATTCCATCAGCATCAGCGTGTCCACATACACAAACACGGGAAGACATTGTGGACACACCCGTCTGTGTGTGCTGGGTGACATTTCATAAAGGTTGCTGCAATCTAAAATCTTGTCGACAAAGGCAGACAGAGGCGCCATTACTGAGCAGAAAAGCTGGAGCCGGAGAACAAGGCAGTAGGGGAAGATGTTGAAATTTTCCAAATCTAACAGCGTTGGGCCGAGCTGCCTACACATTAAAAACACTTGCTAAAATTGTAATGGGGCATGAACTGCAAAATGATCCATCTGTGGTGCAGAGAAACTGATCTGCAATCATTTATTTGTGCTGTCGTGCTTCTTCGTTGCCTTCTTCATAGAGATGGCAGTCCCCTCGCACACTGTTTACTCATTATATTAGTACATTTAGTCAGTGAACCTCGCAGTTATCTCAGAAACAATATGTCCTTGATTTCATACATGGGTCAACAAAAAAAAATGGTTTTAATTTCTTGCCTGGATCCAATTGTTTTCCAGATAAAAACAAAACATCTGTTGCTTGATGAGTTAATAAGTTGTAGCTGTATGTAGCAGACTCATGCATCTTAAGAATAGAATCTTATATAACAAAGGGCCTGAGATATACATGCAATTGCTACATGCTGTACATAATATTATACTAAACATCAGTCTTATGCTAACAGTTCCACAAAAAAATGTCCATGAAGATGACATAAAAGAAACTACTACGAATTGTTTTGAGTTTGAATAAACAATGTTATCTGAGTGTAAACCATCCCAAAAGTTAGCTGTCATGCTAAAGATTGTGTCTTAAGTTGGAGAAAACAAAAACACACAGTTCAACCAATTCCTTACTTTGGCTCATGTGGTTTGGATGTAAAAACTCTTTAAACACCAGCATACAAACCATTTTTCACATGTGGAGAAAACAATTACCTATTGTTCTGATTATTAATCAATCGCTGTTTGACAGAGGGACTTAATGAATGGTGAATTATATTTTGCAGCACCACACATAGTGGCTTTGATGCGTATTTCCTTTGAGATGTCAGACTGCAGTAAGTCTGGGTTAAGCACCCTGGACACTGACGTATGGTGGCAAGCACAGTGGATATGATTTATGGGCTTCAAGCTGCTTTTTGTCTGACCAGGATCTCATGCACAGTAACACTGGAGAAGGGAATTCTATGATCAAAGCCCATTTCACTTAAAGAAATTGATTTCAAAATTGCCTATAATGAAATGATAAAGGCGTCTGATAGCAGAAAAATACTTTTGTGGTGAGGTAAATTAGATGTAAGGCTGATTCACAAGCTGAAAAAAGTCAAGAATGAATCAGCGACAATTTGACAAGGTTCTGGCTGATTCCTTTGTCCTAATTGCTTCCTACGAACATCATATTTCTTTAACACCCTGCTGAGGAGTGAGAAATAATTTCCTGTTTGTATCTGGGTTGCTGCTCTGAGATGAATCACTCAAATTACCTCAGTGTTGTACCTGCTGGTGCACAAGGCAGTGTTTTAAATGTGTGAACATACTGCACAAGCTTATTGAGCTTAAATTACTGACCAGGTCCAAGCTTGGCTACTGCACACAGCAGGTCGTAGTTGATGACGGGTGTCGCGTCCTCGCTCTGACTCCAGCCCACGGGTGGCGAGGCAGGCGGTGAGATCAGAAACTGTTTGACAGGCTGGGGAGGGGCCAGGTACGACTTGTCAATGTCCTCATCGCCATTCTGGACCTATTGGAGAGAAGTTGACAATTGATGTAAATTGGTGATCAAGTGAATGTAGCCATATATTCAACTGGAAGAACATTGCATGTATTTGATCTTTCCTCTGAGCATCAGTTTCACTCATTCAGTATAATGGATAGTGGAAATTGCTGCAAGATAAATTCAAGCCTGTACAAAGGGACAATATCCTGGATCTCTGTATAAGAAGATAACAGTTCTTACCTTTTAAAAAACTAGCAAATTGGCTCTGATTGGATGAGGGTATTTTTTATAAATGTAAGCCTGATACTTTGGAGCAAGAAAAGCACATTAGGCTTTGTAGTCCTGGAATGAGTCTTTTAGTCTGAAATGGTACGCTCCTTCCTTCCTGTGAGGAGATTTTGACTTTTGATAGCTGCCAATTGCCATAATTATCTTCCTGAGCTGGAAAATCTTTAATCCTCTTATATAAAAAGTACAGAGGTGGAATCAATTATAAGATGACTCGTGGCAATTTGACATTTACTGCCTGGGCAAAAAACAGGTTCAATTGGGTTAGAGCACATAATGGTTAATAACTTTTTAAGTGATTTTCAGTCACACAATGTCGTCATTTTTTTTTGCTACACATTGAACTGTACCCATTTAACTGCTGTCGAATCACTGGCTATATGGAACCAGGTTATATTGGCATTTTAACCAAAGGAAGTCGTCAGGTGTGGGATCCAAAAAATAGAGAAGGAGTGTCACTCTCTTCCTTGGAGTTTTTGTCCTTGTTCTGTGTGTGCACGTTGGACAGAATGATGCACAAGGCCTTAACTGTCTATGTAAATAAGCAGTGCTCTTATGGTCCGTGTCTCAGGCCCCCTGCCTGCCCTTTCCCAGACCTCTTAGCTCACACTCACTTGGGCAAAGTAGAGTTTCAGCTTCTTGCCGTTGAACTCTGATTCGTGCAGCTCAATGCGAGCGCGGGCAGCGGCCTCTGGGGTGCCGAAGTTGATCCGGACTCTCCGGAAGCTTTTGAACATCTGGAAGGTTGTCTGTTCGTCGTAGATCCTAAACAACGCCTCAAACCTCTCCTGCAGAAGACAAAGACAAATGTACACATGTGATTGGAGATTAATATCTATCTATTATGAATAAACATGATACCTTGCAACCCATCTATTTATTATCTTTTCACTGCTCATACTTTGAAGGTCTCGAGGGGAGCTGGAACCAATACTGGCTCATGTTGGGCCAGTGAATAGAGACAACCATTCACAACTCACATTCAAATCTACTGTCTAAGAGTGTCCAATCAACCTCAAGTCAACCAACATGTCTTTGGACTGTGGTGTACTTGGACAAAATGCACACAGACACAGGGAGAACATATAAACTCCACACAGAACCAAGAACCTCCTATTCTAGATACTGTCGGAGAGAAATCTCTTCTACCTGCTCGAGGTAAAACTTTGAGGGAATAATAATGTAAAATGGTATCAATATATTTTGATTATCTACATTGAAAATTGTCAAGAAAATATTGACAAATGTCCATTGCAACAAAATGTCTTTAGTTTCCCTGTTTTGTCGGGTTAACTTTTCAAAAAGTTCAAATTTAAGATGATTAATCTTAATTGATCTACTTTACGTTGATCTTCTAATCAAATCATCAATTGTTTCAACAGTAGCTCCACAGAAATTCCCTGCAGCAGACATGACTAACTGCTCTACAACCAATTCATTTGCAATAGAGTGATATTGGGGGAAATCTGATTTACAGCTTCCTGTCATTTTCCTGCAATCTTCTCTCATGCTGCCGGTCTCACTCCTCCTCCTTTTTTAATCTTCACCTAATTCTCCCCTGTCTCTCTCTGCTCCTCACGCATCAGACTTTGTTTTTAACTGCACCCGTATGACATATTCTCACATTTCCTACGTGTTTTAGTCGGCCCTCTCTGTGGACAACAAATTGGCCTCCTCAGCTGTGAACTCAATCAAGCGGCTCGGTAGGAGGGTGGACGGAAAAGGAAACAGACCGCCAGGAGAGATGTTTTCTTAATAATCTGGTGTGCTATATTCTTTGTCTCCTTGCCGACCATCTCCCAGAAACATGACTATGAAGCTGCTTTTCAAGAATCGAGATGGATGATTGGTTGAATGTGGCAGGAGAGAGGGAGGACGAGACCTGATTTGACTGCTGCAACTTTCACAGGTGCTTCCTAAGTGTGCAGTCAAATCATTTATTCGGTTTTTGATCCAGGTTCAGATCAGACTATCACATTATCACAGTTTCACAGTATCCCTTACCCTATTATCATTCTAGATATTTTGATGTTATTAATATATCCTCAGCGACGTATATGCAGTCAGTGTCATCAATGTTGAATCAGTCCCACATTGTACTTCTGCCTGACACCTTCTATATCTGAATATACTTTCTTTTCTAGAGCAGGCGGCAGGAGACAGAAATGTGAAATCCTCCCACAACACGTCCCTTGTTCAGCTGACACAGCACCTCTCACCAGGAGAGGAAGTGTGCCTGTTACCTGAAGGTACAGGCAGCACGTCGGCTGTGAGACTAGTGACAGCAACGTGATGGAAGAAAGCAGGTAACTGTAAACTCAGCACATTGTTGGAGTGTCCTGTCAGTCCTGTGTCCTTTTGATAAATCCTTAAAATACTCTCTCATGTATACATCTGGTTTCAGCACTAGATTTTTGTTATTCAAGAACTCTTTTTAGAGTTGTTAAATTCATTGCTTGGTTTGTGTGGTACATTATGGAAATAATGTGGGCGTGCTTATAAGATACGTTATTAGTTGATCTACAGGCAAATAAGTGTTAAGGAAGCAAAGGGGATAAAAATAAAACACCAATAAATAATCACACTATTATAAACATAGCAATACTATACACAGTGGAAACAGATTATATTATATATACATACACATACACACACACACATTTTTATATACAGTGTGAAGGGGATTGCACATGTAAGATGCTGAAATTTCACAGACATAACAATGTCTATGAACCAAACTGAAAGTTATATTCTAATCAAAAACACGCTTTACTGTCTAACCACGACTATTTCAATTATTAAGTAATGTTTCAATTCTTTTTCAATGGATTAACTGTTTAGGCTACAAAACGTCAGAAAACAGTGACAAATCTGAGTTTCTGTTTTTTTGTTGTGATTGAGTTCATAAAACAAGCTGAATATCCTGATGAACAATCAAATACTTGAAATGTCTTAATGGAAAATTAATCAGATATACACTTGATTAATAAACCATTAACTCTACACTGCTATATTTTACATCAGGACTGGAAAGTTTTTATTTCCTTAAAAATAAGTCTAGTGTTGGAATACAGCTGTGTAATGATCTAAATCACTTTAATTAAAACAAATCACATTTTCTACTGTTTAGGAAATAATATACAAACAGATTTCTATATTAAATACCTTTTAAAAGCCTTGAGCATTATTTGTAAAATAATTTGTAAAATTTTTATCGGGTTCTTTATGAACCGATATTACATCAGCCCACCGAGTTTCTTTTTAATCTGTCGAGTACGGTAGTTTTCATGTGATGTAATGAAATCAACAACAAAGCAAAAACCAAAACATAACTGAGGTAATACTGTGTTTTTCTCTACTGTTGAGAATTTGTGGCAAAAAGACAGGATGCACATCATCACCCTGTCTGACACATGCCGAGTTGTTACTGATTCAGCAATCTGTGAACCGCAGGTCTGATGCCTTGTGCTGTACACTGTGGCAAAACATTGCAATGTAAGAATACGCAGATATCAGAATCAGAATCAGATAAACAGCTTTACTCATGTCACTACCTCGTTCCCTGCTTTATTTCCAGTTTTTCTCCGCATGGAAATACATCTGGCCTTTCATCGCTAAAAGCCTCTGAGTATCTGGCTACAATTCAGAGCTGACTTCACCTTCGGGCTCCGTGATACCATTTTTAGTCCGGTTTGTAGTTCACCATACAAGGTGCATTCTTGGGAAAAGAGGTCAAGTCAGGAATGTGTAAATGTCTCCTTTTATGCATTCAGAGGAGAAGACTGGTTTAACAATTGGAATACAAAATCCTCCACAAAACCAGAGGAGAGGGAAGAGGGTGAGTCACCACAATACAGGGACAGCCAAGTGTTAAGTGTGCTCATTTAAAATTAATTCTGTCATTCCCACAGACAACACAGCCGACTGCAAAACTGCAGTTATCCAAATATAATCCTCCCTGTAATTGGGTATAAACAGCAGAAAGAACAATATGTCACAATATTTTATTCAGGAGGTGAAAGAGTCGCCCTCTGCGACACTGTTCTGTGTTTTAATCCTTCTTTTGTGAGTGCCTTGTTTTTATCTCGATGTGTTGAGCCCTTGTTAAAGCCGGAGAAACCAGGACAAGGCCTGTGTCAAAACTGTTCATAAGAGGATTTCAGGTGAGCACAACATTTTTCAGTGACCTGATAAGACCTGGACACGGAGCAACAGTACGATTCATTTGCAGTTGTGTTCCTGGACATCTGATTAATGTTAACGTCAATATTCAATCACTTTTTAATCTGTTTTGGCCTCCTCCTCCTTCTCCCCATGTCCCATCCACTAACATGGAGGAGGCAGAGTCATGACCTGTACCTCAGCCAGCCCACCAGGTGTGACATAATTTGTCGTCACTTTTGGGGAGCAGTCATGTCGTCCATCTTCATGTACAGACTATGGTCCCGCCACCATTTTATATAATCTCATAACACCATTAAAGGTGTCAGTTTAGCTGTGTGCTGCACAATCCCTGCGTATATCCGTTTTCAGACATGACCTGTGGGTAAAATCCAGAGAATTGGCTCGTGCAGAGTTTACACAGCAGGAGGTTCTCTGCACAGACGCGTACACAACAGCAACAAACCCTCCGCATTATTCAGAGGCAGGAAGTGACATATTAATTCTGCTGGATAGATCACGTGATTTTCCACACAGACCATTGTCAGCTCCAAACTCTGTTGACATCTTCGTTGGTGTCTTCTATGTATGTGTCAGCGCTTTTTTACTGAAAAGTATTTGTTTCGTTTTTTTTGCATCTGTTGCATGTTAGAAGCGTCATCATGAGCAGAGAAGTGGGGGAAGCTCCAAGATCATGTTCCATAATAGCACGTACTGTTTGTTTTTACCCCACATACACACTGACGTCGATACACCCGCAGCTGATCGGCGAGTAACAAGTGAGCGTGCTGATCACTAATTGATGTGGTCTTTATGAGCGGACATCCTGAGCGAACAAGAGCGCGAAGAGGAGGGGGAAAAGAGGAAGAGGAGAGGGGTGTTGAGTTACACACGGATGAAAAGTGGCCTGCTCATCTGCTATCACAATGCTCCCTGCTGTGACCCACTCCCTTTGTTCTCTTTCTGTGTGTGTGTGTGTGGGTGTGGGTGAGTGAAACCTGTGAGTGAGCATGTGTGCAATGTGGACAACATGTCCACAATTTTACACCCCCCCACACACGCATACACATTCTCACACACACACACACACACACACAGGGGGTCGGTGTGCATGGTCACATAATGTGGCAGGTAGCACCATTAGTATCCAAGCACAGCTGAAGGACGACCGTTTGACTGTCAGCAGATATAGACTGCTTTATTGGTAACACACACACACACACACACGAGCGTGCGCACACACACACACAGACGCGTGCGCACACACAGCTTGATCCAGCACCTGCTTCTCCTGCCTTTGCAGTGAGCGAGTGAGGCTATAGGACAACAGGTGAGAGAGGAGAAGGGAACAGCATGTTCTTGTTTTTCAATCTCAACATGGCAGACAACATTTATTGTAGAAGCAGGACGAAAATATGATTTGTTTCCAATCCAGTAGCTAGGTTACAGGAAACAAGAGGACACCTATGAACGCTATGAACAAGAAACAACAGTGGTGAAAAGTAAAATGAGGGAATTATTTTCTCGGAGCAATGATGAGGTGGAGCTAGAGATGTTTTGCCTTCCCCGCTGGTGGACGAGTCGTGACAGATAAGACCCAATCAATCATCACCCACTGATCCCTGAAGTTTTCAACCTGAAACGGGGCCAACAGCATTTCCAAATGTTTCTGTTTTAGGTGCTAAAAAACTCTAGTATTATTGTGGATGGAAGGTGTGAACACAGCTTCAGTGATGTGGTTGAAAACATCAACATATTGGTGTGGATGTAGCCGAGATGTGAAAGGAAATTTGGCAGAAATAACGACTTAATGAGCAGCTGCTAGTAAGCCACAGTGCCTGTACATGAAAACACTGCAGTGGTTGAACTGAAAATTTTATTTTTATTATCAAAATAATAAAAATGCAAATGAATCAATTTTTGAGCGTAAAAAAATAAAACCAAGAGACAAAGCAAAGCAGCACAATAAAACTCCTATGTGAAGAAATGTGAAGCTGGAACAGTGAACTGCAGCCACTCCACTGGTGGCTGCAGGACTATCCTTTAGCAGATTGCCTCTTGGGTAATGAGGCAGTTATGTTCCTGACGGTAATGGAAATGCTGTCATCACAGAGACAGCGGGACATGACTGCGGGCGTGACACAATCGAGCGACCTGGAGAGGCGGCACGCACGGAGCCGGTGAGCGGTCCTGACAACACAACCATCTGAACAAAAGATCAGCGGGCTTAGGGAGAAGGCGCAGGGGTTTTAGTGGGTGATGTCGACATGATTTCATCTGGAGCAAAGTCAGGGGGCAGAAAAATAAACAGCATGTGAGTGACCGAGCGCTGCAGAGGCACAGGACAGGAGAGAAATACAGTGCGTCTACTTCATACCTCTTTCAGGTAATGAATCAGTCAAGTGGTGGAATTAGGTGTAACCGCGTGACACATGGCTGTGACTCAAGTGTTTTCCTCATGTAAAGGCTGGGTTGTGTTTCTTGCAGGGATCACTGCTGACAATTAGCAGAGCCGCAGGTTGTGCTCTGTTAGCGCGGTACACACAATCATATATTACAGACACCATGCCTTCCACATATGAGGAACACAGCAGGAGAATGTGGGTCAGACGGGTTCACAGAGCGTAGTGTTGCCAGGTACTTTAATATCACCCTCTGTACAATGTACAATAAATAATGCAAAAATTACCATAACGTGGTATGGACCATGTATATGGTGACTAGGCACTGGCGTAGGATGTAGGAGACGCAGGCAGTGACTCAGAGCTGGAGCTCTGTGTCTCCTACATCCTATTGTTTTCTTAGATGTGACTCCTGTATGATAACTTCTTCAAAACATGATCATTTCAAGCCTGAATGTCCAAACTTCAGTGAGAGCAGCTTTTTAAACATGACTCAAGCTTCAGGGGCGCTAAAGATTTCCCCTTGAGGTCCAGATTCTTAATAAATCCTCAGCAACTCGTGTCTGAACTGCGATGTTCCAGATAAGCTCCTACATGCTGTCGACTCTCATCGTTGTCTTTGTCGGTCGCAGTTTGAGGAGTTAAATTAGGCTCACAGCCTCACATGGGACATATTCAGCTGTTTGTTCCCTGTCACTGGTGACAGTGACCGAGTCACATCAGCTGAAGCTTACTGACATGTTCCCTCCTTCTGATCGTCCTCGTTCATACAGCACATAGAAATAACAAACATTGAATAAAAAGATGAAACAAGGAGTTGGTCAATTCATTAACGTAAAACAAATAAATTCATTTTTCATTTAAGGAAAAAATTGCCAATTTTCACAGGTTTTGGCATATATGTAAATATTTTCATCTTTTATGAGAGTAAACTGAATATCTTTGGGTTTTTGGGTCGTTGTTTGCACAAACCATGCATTTTAAATACTTCAGCAGAAAATCTGTTAGTGAAGTAAGGAAAGATTAAGTCATTCATCCAGAAAATGACCGGCAGATTAATCAGAATAAGCACTAGTCTCAGTCCTGATGAATTATCTACAAACGTGTGCATCTGAAACGTTGTAATTCACTGACGGAGCTACAATTGACTATTTCGATCTGGTTTCTTATTCAACCCTGTACAGTGCTTGTGTCAGACACCACAATCCACGCCAGTAATCCACAATCTAGTTCAATGCTAAATTGAACGACACTATGTTTGGGAACAAAATGAAAAGATTAACCGAGCCTAATTGGGATGTAAAGATGGGTTATTCTGTGTTTTTCTGTTGTTTTTTTTCCTCTGGTGAATCACTCATCTTTCTGTGTGACACGTGCTTGGCTTTAGCACAGCCTAATCCAAACCCTCGTGCTTGAATGGGATTTGGGTGAAAACCAACAATCCAGGCCACGGAGCCTCTGGGTGAGTCAGGGACAGTTTTACACTAAAAATAGAGCATTGTTGGAATAATTAAGAAAATTCATTTCTTTTAGTGTATGGACCACCATTCTTTAATTACTGTTCCTCCCTAAAGGGTCACACTGGAAGCGGTCTAATGAGGTGGAAATGCAGCGGGCAGATTGTGGAGATAACAGATGAGAGCCGGGTGAAAAATACCTGCATACACGTCTGTTCCAGCACATTTTTGCTTATCACATTCCATATTGTTTCCATGACTGTTCCATAAACCAGAGCCAACTTTCCACTGCAGTTACGAATATGACTTGTGACATAAAAAACATATTGTGTTTAAAACACGGCAGACCTTTTTTTAAGCTGCTAAACGGTACTATGAACAATGTCTGAAGAAAAGAAAACACTTCAAATATGAAGATGTTTCCATTACGTTATTCAGGGTTTTTTTTAGCCTCGTTTTACAGAAACACACAAAACTATCAACATGTTTCCCAGAGGTTATAACCTCTGCTGTTACAGCTTCATAACACTTTAACTGAGATTGTTATATTCAGGATTCAGTCAGAGCTGTGACTGAGTAAAGCACTTGACCTAGACAGATACTAGGGCTGTGCAATATGAGAACATAAACATATCATGTGGCCAAAAGAAAAACGTGTATCATTTCATACCATGCCCTTATTTTGTTGTGCCAAACCTCCCACTATTTACAGCAGTACTTTTGGACAGGACTTTGAATTCTTCCACAAGTGATGGATGCAGGCAGGAAATGATCATTAAAGCCAAAACAAACAATTACGGAGGACAGTGAACATGACACGGGACGAGGTCATTCCGAACAGAAGGACTCAGAGCAGCCAAGAAAAAGCTTGATGATTGGGTGTGAATATTCTGACATGGACCTGAAAACTGTCTTTATAATGATATGCTGCAGATCGGTCCCCACAACAGACCTGATCCCCACTGATCGCTTTTATGCAAGAATCATGTCACATAGAACGGAGACAGCCTGATATCTAGTGTTGAAATGTCATGTTGCAGCTGAGCACCCTTCACCTCACCCTCTCCTTCCAAACATGAAAAAGAAACTTTGGTTGCCTTCAGTTGTCATAAAAACTCAAAAGGTGTTTAGTTTGTCCAGTCTGGACTACTGTAATATTTACATCAAGGGGGTCCTCTATATAATATTTAAGTATTTAAATATAAAGGGTATTTTCTGCAATTCATACAATTTAGATAAAAAGAACCAGTGAAAACCTCATGAGGATTATTCTACATAAAATTTCTGTCAATAGATCCCTTTCTCCTAAATCTTACACACTGGACCTTTCATGAGTTCTTCCTCGGGTCATGCGGGTCAGTAGTTTTTGCGTTATCCTGCTTAAATACAAACAAACAAACAAACAAACAAACAAACAGAGACGAAAACATAACCTCCTTAGCAGAGGTATTCTGGAAGCAGGAATATTTTATACATTACATAAAAATATTAAACACAATGTTATAACATCAACCGGTAATAAGTTACCAACAACTGTCTCCATTTTGAATTTCTGCACAAAACAACCACTTAAGGTATTAAGTTGCTACAAGTTGGTATTAATATTTATCTTACTTGGCAATGAGTAAATACGACCATCATTTTGACACGTATACTCACACAGGCCTGACACTAAGGCTGCGAGTTCAGCAGCAGGAAAGACTCCAAACCGCAGTGAACTTGCTGAGACTGGATAAACTCTGAGATTGTGTGTGTGTGTGTGTGTGGTGACCCAACACTGACACATACGCAATCACGGCCTCTGTCGAAGCAGCACTTACTATCAGCATAGCAGCAAATCCTCAGTGTTACAAAACAACAAAAACAACTCATGATTAAATGGCTGTGTGTGTACTGTGCGGGCTACATAGGCACCGGTGGGGTGGACGGACGTGAATGGGGCAAGTGTGAGATTACAGTGTGATCGATCCCTGGAGTGGGGAGCAGTATTGACGGGGGCCGGCTGCTGCTGTGCTGCACTGCCGCTTCCTCTGGGACAGCGAGTCCACAGCAGGGGAGACTGAAATCAGTTTACAGTATGTGAGGACACATTAATCCCATTACCACCAATGTGGACATTACGCTTTTTATTGGGGCAGAAGCTTTTCCTCGTCAGCAGCACTTAGGCCGGGTTCAAACTCACACACTCTCACACACACACACACATACACACACGCACACACACACGCGCGCGCACACGCACACGCACACGCACACACACACACACACACACACACACACACACACACACACCTAACATGAAGTATGTCCACACAGGCTGCTAATCCATAGAGTTCCACGTTACATAAGGCAGCTAAGAGATGCTACACTAACAGCTCTCACTTCATGCCCCTGCAGCATATGGACAGATGAACTCTTTTTCTTCACGCTCCATCATCCGGCCTCCTCCTTCACTGCTTCACCTTGATAATGATGCAGCAAAAAGCTCAGGTATTATGATAATCAAGTATAGCAGATGCTGAAGTATGTCTTTTGCAAATGTGACGCATGTCGTATTCCGAAAGTAACCAGGTACATTTGCACAACTGATGTATTTTATTTAAGTATTTCTATTACGATGCACTTCTACATTTTGAAAAGGAAACATTATAGCATGTTTTTAACAAGACCACATATTTTAAACCGTTCATTATCTTGCAAATTCAGATTAAACTAAATATAATCAATAGCAAAGTAACAAGGTTTAATATATATTGATATAATGTCAAACCCAAAAAGAAAAGTTTAAAACGACACCCTTTACTCCTGAGCAAAAATCAGTATTCAAACTCTAAATAAATATTAATGTAAAGTACTGAAAATGTACTGCATATTGATGAGAATACTCAAATTACTGCATTTATGCAAAAATAATTATACAATAATATAATTTTGTTCTGAAGTGAGAAATCCTGCATAATGAATTTGCATTTTGATATTTTGATACTTTCCTATGTTAAGTCAATTTCTTTTAGATGTAACAGTAATTTTATAAACTGTGACAAATGAGATTTACAAATGTCCTTTGTCAGGAAACATTATTAAAGTTCACCTTTAGCTTGCGGGAGGCTGCCGGCACAATGTCTATCTTTAGGTAATAGGTTAGACTTTGCTATTTTAAGGACCACCTTGTCTTTCCAGAGTCGTTTGTGTTGGACTGGAAATCCCATTGGAAATTCTGACCGCAAAATAATGTTGCAGCCACAAAGGTCAATCATTGTATGACACAGTTCCTCAGTCTTTTTCATTGTGGTCCTCTACATTCCACTCCGAGGCCTTTTATTTTGCTTCTAATCTTATCGCTTCATACTTTTGGTGTGTTCACCACATAGTAACCGGATACTGCGCCCAGGAGACAGTCCTTTTGTTCTACGTCACCCTAACGGACACAGCGCTAACCTTTAGCTGACACCTGAGCCACCGCTCTCCTCTAGGATTTCAGGCCAATGTGAGCTGCCCATCTCCACCTGCCTACAGTGCCCAGACTGGGGGAGCAGGCACACCTGAGCCCACTGCTCTGGACCAGGATCGCTCAACCTTGCCAAGGTGCAGATCTGGTTTCCAACCAGCTCAGAACATGATCCCGTCACCGTCGACATCCATCCTGTCTGTCCGGCCGCTGCTCCTCTGCCTCTCGCCTTCACCCCAACAACTAATCGGAGTGCATCACAGCAGCGTTTTTTAAAATGCAAGTCTGGGTTCACCTTAATGTTAAGCTCAAATTTGTGGTTGATGAGTATGAGGCCGTGTCCTTTCTCCAAAGAATAAAGCAACAAGCAGATGTTTAGAAACCTCACTTTGCAGCTTAGAAGCTCAAAATAACCATCACAAAATAAAGGGAATGACAACTTGTTATGTAAGGTTGTATATCCAAAAAAGACTGTGGGAAAGAATGAAAGCATCATCGACGTTAGCAAATCAGCCCAGCTCTCTGAATAACAGATAACTCATCAAATATCTCTTGCTTCCTCAAAACATGTATAATTTTTGTTATGATAAAGCCTGAGAACAGACATATGATACAAGTGGGAGATAAACAGGCAGAGAGGAGGACGGACGGAAAGAGACACAGGTGGACGGAAACTTCAGCAGGCGTCCTCGGCGAGGTGTGGTGTGTGTGTTTGCTGACAGAGGTGTTTGTGGGTCTGTGAGTCCGCTGACTCACTGTTGGGGTTGGAGTGTGTGACTGTGTCAGTGTTACTATGCTCGTCTGTGTGTGTGTGGGAGGGCAAGATTAAGTTGATTGTAGTTTGTCCTTCGTAGCTTCAAATGCTGCCTCTGTTGTGATTGTATAACAGGTTTCACAAAAAGAAACTGGTAAAAAGTCATGATGTCCATATCTCGTCTTCATGCCAAATCTTGACCACTTATATGCTTTGTAAAATTCTATGTATTCTGATACCAGCGTCGGCAATGCCTCCAGTGCTGCTGTAAATGTCGGGTCGGGCATCAGCGATTAGGCAAATCTTTGTGCCGATACGATACAGCATCTTTAAGTAGTAGTAGTAATAGTAGTTTCACTCAGGTGAAAACTGAACTTTTTCTTTTCACGGAAAAAAATTCTTCACCGCTCCAAAACATCAGCTTGATGATGTCATAAAGCAGTGTGGGATCATGGGAGATGTTGTCTTCAGCACTATTTCTTGTTCCTGGGTCGCTCGGTTGGACTGTGCCCCGCTTTACTGAGAGAGATTTATTGATTTGAAATGTTTTTTATGTCATGACTGTCAAACTAGACAGAAGATTTATGACATTAATTCTTGGTCATTCAGTTTGTCAAAGGCTTAAACCTGAGTAAGGCCAAACCAAAAAAATGTTAGCAATCATCACCTCCTTACAGGCTTAGTAAAATATGTGGGAAGAGAAAAATGGTATTCTAACATCTCTAATTAAAATGACAGACTGAAGCCAGAGAGGCACTTACTAAGAGAAAGAACAGGTTGATAGGATGATTAATTATTCAGACATTACTCTATTTAAAGGTGCAAATAATGCGAACGAGCAAATAAATTGGATGTAAATGCCAGCGTTGACTCCAGCGTGAGGTTAACTGTGATGTAGTGCCTCACGTGCTGCTCAGTAATACGTTCACCTGCCAATGTGCTGTGACCTTCACCGTGTGTCCTGTGATATAATCTGCTGATGCCGGTAGATTTTCCAGGTAGTGGCAGTGTTGTGCACATATTACAGCGTCAAACGACAGCTCTGGCTTCGCAAAACCCCACGACCGCGATGGTGCCTCTTGTTTTTAGGTCACTTTGGAATAAAAGAGTCTACTGTCTCACCAGCTCTGCCATTATTACAACAACAATCTGCCCCGTCCACAGCCTCTGTGTTTGGCTCATTAATGATGTAACCAGCAGGGATTGAGCCAAGGCGTGGGCAAGCCATCCCAACCGTGTCAAAACAATGCCTCCAAAACTTCACAAAGCCTCTCCTCTGATTAAAAAACTACAGTTTGCTTATTTTTTACATGCCACCCATTCGAGCACCATTGCAACAGCCCAATCTCTCTGTGAAATGTCTATAAATAGCAGCAATCCACATATTAGTTCAGTGATTTGCAGCAAAACAGGAGTCGGATTACTGTTCCTCGTCTTCAGATCTGGAGATATTAATAAAAACAGGAGACTCAGACGTGCTCAAATCTTGTTGAATGAAAATAAAAAGCAGTTGGACGGGGAGGTGAGCTCAATCCAGAGGCTGCTCCTCCACAATGTCCTGCTTTTATCTGCCCCTCTTCTTCTCCTCTTGTGCTCTCCGTCGCTTTCAAGGCACCACAAACCAGGATTACTGGTGTTCTTTTGTGCTATTCAAAAGTCACCTTCCCCGTCTCCTCGTTTAATTTTGCACAGACACCCCCTTTTCTTTGGGAGAGCGCAGGAGCCGGGGACTGATAAGAGCTGCTCGACAGGAGGCTCAGGTGAAGACTGATCAGGCTGTCCTGCCCGTGGCTGTGTCATGTCTGTCTGAAGTGGGCGGCTAATCCAACAGCGCCAGCAAGGTTTCATTAACAAAAGTTTTTCACTCTGAAATGAATGACATCTAACACAACATGCAAGCACTAGCAAAAGTCCCGGGTGGTAAATTAAAAGACGGTCACAATATGTAAATATCAGGACAATTATTCTGCTGAAACTCCCCACGATCAACGTGTCTCTCAACTCCCAGTCATTAGGGAACCGCCATCCTATAATTACAGGACAACTGCAGGGTGACACATTAGTGTCTTTCACCTTGGCTGATCTGCAATGGATAGAAAGTGTAATGAGAGTTGGGAGCGAACACAGCAGCTGCCTGGCTCACTGGAGGTGCGCACATCCCAGGGTGGATCAGAGGCTGAAATACACTGTTCATTGTGTGTTCATATGTGGACGCTATTTTTCAGTAACATGCAGTTCTTAAAGTGCAAATCCCACCAACCAAGACAAAAGATATATATATATAAATATATATATTCCCACAGGCAGCTTGTGTAAGGTTTGTGCAAACATAGAGTTGCAAAAAAAGTGATCACGCAAGGCTGACCAAGTTGCCGTGGGGACGAGGGTGACATGGCTGGGTGGCAAAAACCTGCAACTGCTGCTTTTGCTCGCAAGAAAAAGCAGAATTCAGCCTTTGTCCAATCTCAAAGCCTCTGGGAGCAACAGCCAATATTTTGATACTTCTGGTCCAAACAACGGAAAACTGGGCCAAGATTCCGTCCTCTGTTCGTCGTACACTGTGTGCAGTCTGACTAGCAATGTGAGACCCAAGAAATGGAGAGATACTTTTTGTTTGATGCGGAAAGCAGATAAATTAGACAGCAGATATGCATTTTGGTTAAAGTGTTCTGCCTCTTTTGCTCTCCAAGTGGGATGTTTACCTGCGAGCAACCAAAGCTTGCTCAAATGTGATTGGTCAAACCGCAAACCGAAACCAGAAGGGTTCCGGCTTCAAAAAGCAGAATGTGGACATTAGCTTTCATTACATCTGAGCACGTCCACACTGAAGGGCAAGTGTCACAGATGAAGAGAAGTACCAGCACCTATACACTGACTGCATCTGATGTGCGTTTATGCCACTGCACAAACTGTTCGAGCCTCATGAGCTGCACTCTCGCCCAGTTCAGTGCAGCTCCTGTCTCTCTGGTGATGAGTCAAATCAGACGAGCAGCCAGCAGGTGAGGGAACATATTCTGACATGGAATTTCCAAAGGGTTAAGAGGGTGAGCGAAGCGCTGGCAGACCATCTGTGTGGCCCTTTAAGCCTCAAAACTGGCACATTTCGGTGCCAAGGTGGGATCCCGCGGCTCACTTTGAATGGATACAAAGTGCAACTGCTTCCCTGTAATGTGACTGACAGGCAGCACATCAAATACCTGTACCTGCCCTCAGCATAAATCAATAAAATATCACTGTAGTTTAGGCTGAGCTTGTAATAACCTAAATGTACCCAAAGTCAATATTAAAGAGGGTAAAGACTCATTTATGCTCAACGTTAGATATGGAAAAGGACAGAGCCTTTTGTCCGAACTTTGTCTGTTTTTGTGCACGTCTTCTGAAATCTTACGGATACAAACTTAACAGACAAAATGGAGCAGTACCACCGGAAATCATAGGGGGGCAGTGTAGCCAACAGTTCAAGCCAGACGACAATGACAAAACTTTGTGAGGAGAGACTGGCGTCTCTTTCTTCTCTCGTCCACCATCGCCATGTTTATTATTGTCGGAAACTTTTGACTCTGCGCAGCCCTCTAGTGGTTGCGGATATGTGTTCTTGTATGTAATGGCAGCCTTTAGATGTTTGCGATGTTTGCTTCTTCCCATCTAATCTAATGTTCCCGCAGTTTTGACGGGATGAGGTGAGACCAGAGGAAAGAGGAGGCTGTGACCAACACTGCGTCTAAACACTGCCTGGCTTCTCTTTTCCCCTGCATGTGCCTTGAATGGACAATTCACTCATCACACCCTCATCCCATCCAACCTGCGCGTCATCTCCAAGACCTCGCGATATAAACTTACATAATGATACAACAATTGGTGCATTAAGCGCATTCCACGTATATATGTGTGTGTGTGTGTGTGTGTGTGTGTGTGTGTGTGTGTGTGTGTGTGTGTGTGTGTGTGTGTGTGTGTGTGTGTGTGTGTGCCCCATTCTTGCATAGTGTAGTCTTTCTGAAATTCATCCAACGTCAATCATTGTCCGTGCGCGCGGCACGAGACTGCAATCGGCGGCTCCCATTGATAAAAATCCTCTCCAGAAAAAGAGAGAGAGAGAGAGAGAGAGAGAGCTGCATTCAACGTCACCAGGTCATATGCACATGTACAGGGCAGCATGCACAGACCTGAATGCTAAACTGCTGCACAATCACACAACGGGCGCGCACAATCCACGTGCGTAAAACCGTACCTGCATTTTGTCTGACGTAAACACCTCGAGGTCCACTTCACAGGCGATGATGGTCACCATCTCCAGTTTCATATTTATCGATGGCATTCCCTTTCGTGATTGGAGGAGGAGGAAAAAAACGAGTGAAAGTCTTTCTCTTCCTCGAAAAGAAAGAAAGAGTGAGAGAGCGTCTCTTTTCGTCCTGGAGGAACTGGAGGTAAAGTCCGGAGCTGAGCTGTGGTTGCTAAACTCAGCGGTGAGAGTTCGCTGCTGGACTCCTCTCTGCACTGACGCGCTGTTCACAGTGATGCTGCAGCACAAACTCTCTCTCTCTCTCCCTCCCTCACCCATCCTCCCTCTCCCTCCACCCTCCACTGGCTCCAGATTGACGTCATCACCATCCTCACGTTCGTCGGGGTTTTACGCCACTACAGCGGTTGACGAACCATGCAGAGGGGGCCACTGCAGAATTCACGGTCCGGTTTATTCCGCTTTCTCTTGTATTGTAGTGGTGTTATATATTTAACAGAGCTGCTGCAGCTGCGGCAGGAATAAAAGATGTGTCACAAGCTATACGAAAAATGACGTTAATCTGGTAAATGAACGTGGTTCATCAAGTAAATCAGCCTCAGTGTCACGACTGAAACCTCTGCATGCCCACAGACAGCCTGATGATGCGTTTATATACTGAACACAACACCAGGGGTTGGAAATCTTAAGTGTATTTGTTAAGATAATATGTGCTTCATTCAAATGTTATGTAAAAGCTCTATAATAAATGTGCCTTTGGTGTTTCTGAATTTGGGCACTGTATTTCAGAGATGCAGAGGCAATTTTAAGGGTCATAGTTTGAAGTGATAAGTGTAAAAAATTATAACGAACCTTACCTTCTACACATTTGTTACAGTTTTGACTAGAAGTGCCTCCCTGTGGTTGTGTGACTCCGCCAACCAGCATAGTCTACATATGTTCTTTTTCTCAAGTGAGATTAATGTAACCTTTAATGACTCATTTCATCTTTGAGTCCAATGACCACTGGTCAAAATATCCACCCTGACCTTTTACCGCCCAAATCTAATCAGTTCATCTGTGAGTCTACATGAACATTGTGCCAAATCTGAAAGGGTTCTCTCTGGGTTTTCTTAAAATAATGTGTTCACGAGACAAAAAAGGGTTTTGCAATGTTACACTGACCTTTGACTACCAAATGTAATCAGTTTATCTTTGAATCCAAATTTGAAGAGATTTTCTCAAGGCGTTCTTGAGATATACATATGTACAGTCGGTCAACCCAAAAAACATGAATGTCCTCTGCCAAATAACATGTCTCTGTGGTTGTGGCAGCACAGGCTCCCAACATGCCATGAGATGATTCCTGGGATAAATCATAATACTGCTAAGTAAAATGATTTTTCCTACTTTTCTATAATCTTTGATTTTCACATTTGTGAATACAATTAAGTTTTGAGTCCTGACTTGGATCCTAAACCAACCATAAACTGCAACATTCTTGGTTTGCATCAAGGCCGGTGATTGATATCATATCTTGTCATGTCTCTATTTGACTATTCAATAAAGAAAAATATTATAAAACATCTAAAATATCTTCTGGCCTCACAAAAGTATTAAAATCATGCTTTATATTAACATGCAAAAATGGTACGACCCACTGCATTAGACTGTCTAATGTCTACCCCCCCAACATCACAAGCAGCATGTAAGATTAAGAGCTCTAGTTTACTAATGATATAAAATCACAGGAGCTACGACATGTCTGAGCTGTAACCAAATACCACTGAATACTGCTTTGTATTGAACATGAACTCAAATGACTGGCTATAGCCACAGCACTGTGCGTCAAAACTACGCTGTCCACTGAAAGCAACTCCTACACTTTTTTCCCTGTCATGTCACAATTGCATAACAGAGTTTGTCAGCTGAAAGCTCTGGAGTTAACGCTGCCTTCAGTCGAGATGGACTGTGGCGTCGTGGGCTTAAGAGTATAACAAACAACATGGTTATGCGGCGGCCGCTCATACTGATGCGTCATGTCCTTACTTGCTGTTAACAGATGCAGAAAATGAATAGACACTATCATTTGGACATTAGAGTCTTCAGTGCGGACTCCTTGTTGATCCCCTTAAGTGTCGGATATTAAAATTTGAAAATAACTTTTGTGGCGACTTGATTTAAGATCAACCCGTACTGCTGCTGCCACTGCTCCTTTTCTCTTACACTTTCAAAGTACATCAGTCATTTAAAAAAATTCCCACAAACATTAAGATATTGCATAATATCCTAACACACACAGTCTTCTTTCCATCACTGAGATCATCCCTCTCTCTCTCTCCCACCCTCTGTTTCATAATAATAATTGCCATGCCGACCGAGACAGCTAAGTCCCCTATAAGCCATTAATATTAAGGCTCTAGGCGGTGAGGGCTATTTATGTCCACTTGTAAAGCATTGTCCACGAGGTGCAGACGGAGAACATGAGAAAGACGTGTGAGGATGACTGTGACATTCTTCTAGCAGACGGTACCCAGTCAGTCATCCAGTCTGGAACAATTTGTCTCCAAATGCCAAAAATGCCACAAATCAGACACTGTCACATGCACGTTGGCCTGAGCCTGAACAGCCTCGTCAGCCGGGAGTGAATCAGCTTTATTCTTTCGAGTCACAGTAGTAGGGAGCAGAAGATGTTACTTGACAGGTTTTGATATATTTTCAAATTCAGCCCTGCTGCTCATTAATCACAAGCTGCGGAGTGATAAAGCCGAGCGTCTTTGTTGACTTTTTCTTTGAATCTGCTCTGTTTTCTGAGCTCTAATTTCGTCTCAGCTTGCCAAAGGTTGTGATCTTTTATTTATGCCTTGTCTCTTTCCACTTGCCCCTATTTAAAAAGCCTTGTATCAACAGAAGATATGCAGGGACTCAATGTCTTGCTCAACCTGAACAGATGCTTCACTGATATATGTAGAGATTTGGAACAGGGTTCTTAAAGCCATACTATTTGTATTCAACTACACTTTTGAGGCCCGATCCATAGACTGTAGTCTCACGACTGACAGCTGAGAACGACTTGCGATTGGTCAAACGCATGTATCAACCACAGACTGTATATAAAGAGGTATCAACGGGACTTGCTTCCATGGCTCCATCCCTTGATGGCTACGGTGCAGCCTCTAGTCCCTAAATGCACAAGATGGCAGCATTCATATCCTGGATATGTTGGCATAATTTTTGGGATAGTGGAAGGAAATGGAGACACTTGGTCCATCTTTATATATGGCCTATGGTCCTCTGCTGCTCCTGGCACAGTTGTCATGTGTCTTTGCTAGATTCAGAATGATGCAGTTGTCATTTTCCTGTCAAGCATCCCCATTAATCAACAGCAAAAACAGCAGCTGAGTGTCCATGAGTTTGTTGGTCTCAATATGATGTGTGTTCAGGTGCCTAGTTAACCTGAAGCAGCAGAAAGTGTTCTGACTATAAGTTGCACTTTTTGAACCTTGCGCCTGGTGCAGCAGCCTTTTTTATCCCACCATTAAACAAGTAACATTATTTCAATATGCACTGAATGCACATGCGCCATGCACTTCAAATCATGTTAAACTCGAAATCAATCCCTTAGTCTTGACATGAGCTCATCTGACCCATTCCACTGTGTCACTGCTGAAGAAGCAATTTCCAACCAGGAGTGACTGCACACAACCCCAAGTAGTTAGCCAGAGGATTTAAAATATTCAGCAAAAATAATGGACAAATGAAATAGCTAAAATCAATGGATAAATCTATCTTTTGCTGCTACAAGTGCTGGTAGTACAATGTAAACTTAACCAAAACTGTTTTTGGATCTCAAGGCACGGTGCTGATGCACTCCTCTGATCCCTTTTGTCACTGCTGATAAGAACGATGGAAGGCTGAGGATGATGAAGCACTTTTCTTCCTCTCTGGCCTGATTCTGCAGCTCTGCTCCCCCTTCTCCTCATTCTGAATTCTCTGCTCCTCATTCACAATTCCTTCTCTCAGATCTCAGTACGCCTTGAACCAAACTCCTCGCAGGAAAACATGAAGCTCAAACACATTTTTTATACATCTGAAATGAGACTAGGAGCGGCTGCTCATTTCGAACTAAAGCTGGATGATTATGAGTTTTCAAATGATGCATTCATACATCATTTAAAAAAAGCAGCATTATCAAATTATAAATGATAATGCCATTTCTTATTTGAATGGCAGAAATCTAATTTCCAGAATAAACCTATACTCTCACAACATGTAATGCAGTATATTGTATGAATCAGTTATGTTAGTTAAATAAAGTTGGGTCCAAGGGTCTGAGAACACCTTGGGATTTTACAGTCAAACCTGTAAATGCATCATTACATGCAAATCAGATTTAGCTTAATCCTAAAATGTAAGAAATGTAAATCTTCCATCTGATCTTTTCTTAAACTACCTCTTCATGTGCCTGCAAGAAGAAATAAATATACTGCATATGCATTGACAGAAAAGGCACATGGTTAATGGAATAGTGAAAATCCAGTTATCGCAGGGTCTCTCAGGTGCACGATGTACTCTATAAGAGATGAGGAGGGGAGGAGGCAGAGCGGCAGCGGAAATGCTCAAAAGGTTGAGACGGCGTGCCTCAGACTCACTGACGAGCAGAATTTGTATTCTGAAGAGGAGCTCTGCAGAGGAGCAGGAGGGAGGAAATCAGGGCAGTGGATCATCACGGTGGGCTGACACACACACACACTCACCATACACACTTGAATGTTAATGCACAACCGCACCACACACAAGAACCCAACAATACAGCGCAAGATAAAAATACAGCTGTACGGTTAATATGTTTCACTTCGCAGCTGAAACATATTTTGCATACAGTTGTGTTTTTTAAGGAAAAAGCCAAAATAACCAAAAGTAGAAATATGTGAATGTATGTTCTCAAAGATGACAAGTGAGAGAGTGAGAGAGACCAACAAAGAAAGAGAGAGAGAGACAGAGACCAACAGAGTGAGAGAGACAGAGACCGACTGCAGGCATGCTGCACTATCCTCATCTTCTTCACACACTGGATGTAAACACACACACACACACACACACACACACACACACACACGCATACGCATGCACACAAATACACACACAAACAAACGTTATTACAATTGTACTATTTGATACAATCTGATACATTTCAAAAATGTTGCTGTTTTATGTTTTTAACTGATGTTCTCAGATAAAACACTTCAATCAAAACTTCAAAGAGATATATCACAACAAAGAGGACGGCCATGTTGTCAGGGTATAAAAGCAGAGCTTTGATGGACAGTGTTTACTCCACCATTTGCAGTTGGAGAGAGACGCACAAAGTCCAGAGATCGATTCTCAGTCTTCTCTGCCACATTTTATTGAACTGCAAATAGTTGACCTTAATAATGTCATCGTGGGAAAGTTCAGGTTCCTCTGCTGCCTCAGGTAAAACTCAGAACACAGAGGAAATTAAGATGAAGCTGAATGTATTGGCTGTGAAATACAGCATGGACACAAATTTGTGGAGAACTGATGCTTAAAGGGGTCGTTAACCAAAAAAATTAAATGCACTCATACTCAACACCATGCAGACAGAGGGGTGGGTGGAGTGTTTCAGTCTACAAATCACTTTAGGAGTCTCAGGGGTAAACAGTGTTGCAACCAAATCCAATACAATTGAAGTAACTGGTGACTCCTTCTTCAGACTTAATAAAACAACAGAAGAAAACACAACATGCCTCCACGCTGCTATGATCGCATCCCAAGTCTAACTGGGGACGGAGATCCAGCCGTAAGAGTTCATCCTGCACAGTAACTGTTTAGCCACATAATTTTCTCTGCTCTGAAAACATTCCAACAGATTTTTTATCTTTGGCTCTTGTCTTTCCCTCTCATGGCTCCCAAAACGTCACTTGGCCTCCCACTCACTGAAGCCATCGATGTGTGGGGGTTGGGTGCGTACTGGCGTTCCTGTACCTGGCCCAAAACCTCAAATGGTATGTATCATCTAACCAAATGGATTTTTATTTATGTTTCATATTCATAGAGAATGTAAGCAGATGTGATTCTCATTTATTCTGTCTGCAGATGAAATGCATGGTTGCAGTGCTGTTGCAGGGAAGACTAGTAAGAGACCACGTGTCGTTTCACACTGGAACTAAAATACACATCAGGTTGCAGAACTGATGGCTTTAATTATTTGACACTGACTAATTTATTAATTGATTGTCATCCAGTCTGACCACCTCCAAAACTGCAATGAGGGTCAACCCAACTGAGGACAGGGTCCACTCTGCAGCCCCAGGCAGTGGTTACGAACACAGAACCCTCTGGTTCCATGGATTACGTCTCCTGGTGTTCTGACGACACTCTAGACTCCTCGAGTGCCACCTGGTCGTCTTTCAGAGTCGGTAACACCAGTGAAGCAGTCTCCTGGTGTTCTGAACTAATAATTGTCTCCACAGACACCACCTGGTCGTCACTTGGAGTCAATAACACCAGCAGTCTCCTGGTGTTCTGACGAGGCTGCGTCACCGCTGCAGCCACAGCTTCTTCTGGCAGCAAGAGAAAACTGCTGAGGAGAATTAATAAATTCTTCTCAAGCCTCACAAGTTGCCCAAAAGTGGAGAACTGAATTACTATTTATTTATTCTTTGGTGTTTTTCTATACTATATTAATATATGTTTTACAACTATTTAATACCTTTAATGTTTTATTTATACTGTTTGCTACATTTGAATAGATTTAATGGTTTTAATCATGTGAAATATTGTTGATTTTCTATAGTTTATTGTTTCATTTTAAGACCTTGAATAATGTTTCTCCGTTACAGTTTGTAAATAAAATGTTATGATTGTATTTCAGTAAAGGGCCTCAGACGACCATTATTTTACAAAGTCAACTAAAAATTGTGGCCTTAGTGAGCGAACAGGGATTAAAACTGATCCAGAGCCAAAATGCTCTTTACTAACACTCCTCTTTCTTAGTCTCCAACAACTTACTGAATCTCAGCAGGCCTTCAGACTGTGTTCATGAGGCACAAGCAGATCCAAACCATATTCTCCTAATGAGTCCCTTCAGCTCCACCAGGTCCTTTAGAATGAACACACTCATCATTAAAGCTAATGTGACCTCCAATGGAAGCAGTCAGCGTGCGTTTCACCTACTGTATAGAGAGATATCACTTGAAGGTGACAGATGAACTGTTAATCCTCGGAACAGGAGATTATGAGTGAGAAAGGTGCTGTGTGTCTGTCTGCAACCTGGGGCCACAGGTAAAAGAGAAAACACGCTTTTCTCTCTGCACATTCTGATTATTGAGTTATCAGTTTTTCTGCCACAGATTCAGTGTTTTTGGGAAAGAGGCACCTGGATGTACTGTGGTCAGTTTACACAACACACATGCACACACACACACACACCATCCCTTCAATGCCAGCCTCTCGATACACCAAGGCTACCTCACTTGGCCCATGCAGTCAAACCAAGCCGTGGTGCCAGCGCCAATGCAGCTGCTGTAATCTAGGCCAAGCTATTTATAAAGCAAGCAGCCAAGTACAGGCGCAGGGAGCCAGGGGGAGACAGAGAGATGAGAGGATGAAAGAGTGTCTAGAGGGCAGAGAGACAGATCCACAGAGTGTAGGTGAGAGAGCATGAGAGGAGGAGAGAAACACACACGGACGACGGAATAAAAGCAGCTAGATAGTGATTAAAAATAGAAAGTGACAGAGAGAGAGAGAGAGAGAGAGAGAGAGCGCGGTCACGTCAGGGGTAGAGAACGGCATGGATACCTGAGCATGAGTGGACACCATCTGCTGTGATGACAAACACAACGAACACTCAGCATCGAAGCTCAAACATGTTTCACGCGGTGGTTTGAGTTCTGTGCAGGACGAGATAGGAGGAAATGTGAGGGAGGGACCATGGCTGTGGCTGGGTTGAGTCATTTGGATGTAAAACATGCTGATGGAGTTTTACATGACTTTAAGCAATGGAGTTTTAATTAAAAGTGATCCACGACTCCCAGAGGACATCTCTGACTGCAACTCTTTTCTCCTAACTTACTAAAATTTGTCCGCTATTTAACGTAAGAGCATTCTGATGATTTTGGAAATTACTTATAAAGTTGAAGTGAATTAAAAAAGGATGAACTAATCATTGGCCGAGGGGCAGGGTACAACCTGGACAGGTCACCAGCGTATCTGAGTCAACACAAAGAGTCAATCAACAATTCCCACTCACATTCACACGAGTGAAGAATCTCCAAGCCCAAAGTCTTTGGACTGTTGGAGGAACCCAGAGAAAACCAATGTAGACACAGGCAGAACATGCAAACTCCACACACAAAGACCTTGGCCAAATCAGGATTTAAGCCTAGAACCATGTTGATTTGAGGCAAAAGTGCTAACACTGCTCCAACGTGGATTTTGAGTCAGATCCTGGTATTTGTTTTGCTTTCTTTGTTGGGAGGACGTTTTCTGAATTTCTCCAGAAATAGTGCAGAGATATTTACGGAAAAAAATTACATATGTAGAGCGCAAGCATGAAGCGGTGAAATTTGGTGCAGATCTGGATGTACCTGATCACAATACATATATACACAATATGCTGATTAAGAATCTGTGTGAGTGACCTTCTAGTTTGTTTTTTTTACTGTTTTCTACCCCAGTGGATGATGATGGATGATTTTGGAGCCCCATCCATATTACATGGAACAACAACAGAGAGTAGGTGGGATGGCTTTTCAGTAGTATTGTGGGAAATATATGCTTTTTTAAAGGATCTTCCTTGAGAAAACCTTTTAATCATATGAATGTACCAATGCTTGAATAAATAAAATTAGAAAAGCTGCTCTGGGTTCAGAGCACAGCTTTTACAAATAGTCCAAACTGTCCAAACAGCAGCAATAGTATGTATTTGGATCACAGGCCACATCTGGTGGGCCACCAGCAGCTGTTCAGCATTTTAACCCAGTCCAACAGAAGCTTAGGCTGAGCTGCCATATATCTGTGTGTGAGCAGAGACAGAGGCAGAGGGTGAGGAGGAGGAGGAGGAGGAAGCACAGAGAGCGACACGTGCCGATGGTTCCACTGATTGCTTTGCTTTGAAATCAGGTCAAATCTTTGGATGGGTTAGGTGGACTCTCTGACCCACATTCAGTCCTGCGGCTAGAAAACCAGACACAACAAATAAGGAATTAAAAAAGGGAGGCGAAGACTGAAGGCGTTCTCAGAGACAAAACGTTGATCTGAGAAGTGGGGGCCATTTTCTGCAGGTAAACAAAGACAGAGGACAGGAAGAACTTTGTATTCCTTCACTTTAATCAGGTCTGAGCCTAAGACATGGGATCCTTGTGGCAACTTATGAGCACAGCTGGTGAACTGGTGCTGAGACAGAAAACTTTGAAGCCGGCCTATGAGCAAATTACATGAAAAGCAAAACCAGATCAGTTTCAGTCTATATAACTATTTTTTTCACAAACTCCTATCAGGTCTCTGTGAACTTTGACCTTTGATCTCTAAAATCAAATCAGTTAATCTTTGAGTTCTAATGACAACTGGTGAAACTTCCATTCGACGCAGATTCAAGATGCCAAAGACTTGTTTTGTGAATGTGACCTGACCTGTGAGTCTGACTGAACATTTGTGCCGAGAGGATTCGCTAAAGTTGTTAACGTAGTCACAAGGCAAGAAAGGGTTTTGTGACCTTGACGTTTGACCTCTAAATTCAAATCATTAGCCATGTCCCAATTCATGTGGACCACAAAGGCCACATCGAAATAAGATGATCGGTGTCAACAACTTGTCAACAGAACTGAAGTTGGAAACAACAGGAAGTTTTGATTCTTCTTGGCTTTTTAACTTGTGTAAGGTTAGTGCTGAAGCCTGAGATAGATGGGTCGGGAGGGATCCACCCGTTGGAGCCTTTGTTTCTAAGGGATGAAAGGACGCATTTGTCGGCCACATTTGAAGGAGCCTTCTAAATAAGTCTGTTTGAGCTGTCGTGATGCATCAGTCTTCAATGCAGCCTCTGAAGGAGGCAGCCCCTGATTTGAGACACAGCTCTTAAGCTCAAGTGATTATTTGTGCCAGAAGTAATGAAATTATTTACCGGTGTTCCAGACATAGCATGTTCACAAGACCATGAGGTCACAGTGATTTGAACTTTGACTACCAAGTTTTAATCAGCTCATCTTCAATTCCAACCAAATTTTAATGAATTCCCTCACGGCATACTTGAGATATCATGCTCACAAGACAGTGGTTGTCGCTGGTGCAGGGCATAAAAAGGGTTATTCTATCTCTTCCACTTGAAAATTAGCCCCCACTGTACAACTCACAGACACAGACGGACCCGCAGGTCTCATTAACTTTAAACCGTGAAAGTGAGATACAGACAGAGAAAGACGACAAAGAAAGAAACTCCTGAGAGAAATGAGCACAGAGAGAAACAGTGATAAACAAGAAGCAAAGTCCACAGTGTAAGCTTTTCATTTTTAAAATAAATAAAATCGAAATAGAATATAGATAAATATAGACTCCTATTCATTTATTTTCTGCAATTAGCTTAACTTTCTGTCGGCTGTGGGCTCATTTCAGCTCCTTAATTTCACACATCCAAGCCTGAAAGCGATCATCTGCAGAACATTATCTATTTCACGGAATGTTTGATTGCAGTTACGTCTCGATTCACGGGAGTCCGTTTAGACTTGGCATCCGTTAAATGACACATCATACTCATACGTTGTTGTTTTGTGAACCACCATTCTTGAGCGCGCCCACGGAGAGCTTCTTTTTTTAGGCCGAACCAGAAAATAATCTTGATTTAAATAGAAACAGGAGCAAGACCAAGAACAAATAACACACCAGCTTACACAACGTTTAAATACTTGTCGTTTCATAACCGGCCTGTGTGGTGGGCGAGGGCGGGGCTGCAGAAGAGGAGCCGTCGTTTTATTTAAATCAAAGCAACCGTGCTCAGAACCAATCAGCATCACCTATCAGAGAACAAACATTTATTTCCCTGAAGCTTTGGTACAAGTGACTGAAATAAAACAATTTCGTCAAGATGAGAAGATCTTTGACTTTAGAGTCGGTGAAGAATGACAGGATGACATCACTGACTTTTATAACTGTCTTTGATTTGTTGTGTGATATGAGTTTTCATTTACAATCTATTCAAGGGATATTCTGACAGGGTTTGTTGGAAATATGCTCAGCCTTGGTTGGATACTTCAAACTGATCAATATCATTTTAAAATATAACATTTTAGGGGTCGATGTCGATATGAGCGAGATGTCGTTATTAAACCCTTGTGACAAAAGATTATTAAGGCTTGATATTTTACAGTTTTAACATAATTTATTATAATTATAAATAAGCAAACACAAATACAACCAGATATTAAGAAGTTGCATTAAGAAAATAAAAATTGTTCTCATTTAATATATATATATATATGCAAATGAGAGAGAGAGAGAAGGAGAGGGGCAAGAAGGGGATGAGCAATTCAATTGGTTGTGCACAGCTCTACTGTGAAATAAGATTTTACTCATTTGAAACGGTTATTTAATAGTCTCTTTACTGGCCAATGCTGATATTGCAACACAAATAAATCAATCTGAAAATTTTTATGATAATAATAGAATATTGTTAAATGTGTCAATCAAGAAAAGTGTGTAAAGAGCAAAAGTAGAAAACTGTCATCGCAGAAGATAATAACTGTCATCACGCTCTGAGAGCCATAAAAGCTTGATTGAGCCAAACTGCTTCTCCGCTGCACTATCTCCTTTTCTTAACTTGCTTCCTGCTTTCTTCTGCTTGGTAAATGAAGGCAAAACAAACACACCGGGTCGGTGAGTCGACCCCGGCCAGCGCAGCAGAATAATATCCAGGTCGCAGCAGGAGCAGGAGGCCGACCGGCGGCGCTTCGCTCAGGCTGCACTGCATCATGTCTGACCTTCAGCCCGCAAAGCACCCGCTCCCTCACGTTCACCCCTCCCCCCGAGACACGCACCCAAAAATAGTCTGTAGTCTGACACATGTGAACAGGTCAATAACGAGAGTGTCGGTTATAGTAGCCCGCCAAAAAACAGCAGACTGCTCATTTACAGCACAGCAGAGGAGAGGGTGATGCTTGCTGACTCCACTGAGGGCGTGTGTGAGAGAGGAAGACAGAAGCGTTACAGTGAAGCATGACTGAGGCCTGACACACGGCCTACATTGTGTGGCATATTCTGAACGTCTTGGTTTCAACATTTTTTGATAACATGTTTGAGCATCTCGACCTTTGTGCAGTTCTCACCAAAAATAGCCATGGAAAGGATCTACTGAAATCATCATACTCACACTTAAATTCTGTAAAAAGAAACTCAAAAACTCGCACACACAAAGAAAAAATAATTTCGAACAAATGTTGGGTTTTTGCCCAAACGTCGTTATTGACAATGCAGGGCCTAGCTCTGACTACTTTTTACAATAATTTTGGTCGCTATGATCTTTACAAGTGATAAGGGCGGAGGGAGAGCAGGGAAGACAAAGGGCTGGGTCAGAAGTGAACGTTCGGTCGCTGCAGCAAAGTTGTGAGGTGTTGTGAAACCAAAACAATAAACTCAAAGACTAAAACTGAGTGGAACTGCAGAATCATCTCATAACTCCCTGTGGATTCATCGCTGTGGGCAAACCACTAACATTATACAATTAGATTATATAATTTGACCTACATTTAATATAAAGATTTAGTTCAACTTTAAGCTGACACAATTCATTTAGTATAATCCTGTGACAACACAAACATCTGACATGGTGTTGGTCTGTAGCTGGTGCAAGTTTGGTTCATGTACTCAGTCTGACAGCAGCAGCAATAAAAGCTTTGCTCTGCTGATTAGACCTGATATACACTGACCACTATGAGGGGCCGTTTATAATGGCTCCTCTGACCTTTCCCTTGACAAGCACAGAAGAAACCACCTTGCTCGTTACTTGGCTTGCACTCACTCACACACACACACACACACACACACACACACACACACACACACACACACACACACACACACACACACACACACACACACACACACACAGTACCTCTGTCTCTAACTCCTCCACTTCTTGTACAAAGGGTTTTCTATTGGAGCTAATACATCGTACAGCAGCGATGGAAACAACTCTAGTTGGAGGATGGTTGAAGTTTTTTTGATAAAATGATCCACATTATAAACCCATACATTAAATACATCCCATTTCAGAAATGATAGAAAAATCAATTCTTAGAGTTATTGTTTTTTTCTGTCACAGGTTTCAACAGAGGACCAAATGCAGACTTGGTAGGTGAAAGATAGTTTAAGAAAAATAAAAACTAAACTTTCGAGGAAACGAAACAAGATGAGGCCAGACTTTATACACAAGGAGGCATGTGACTGAACACAGGTGGAACACATTAAGAACAAAGGCAGGAAATAAAGCCAGAGGCACATAAGGAGTGAGATTTCAAAATATTACAGGAAATGGAAAACTCAGTGAACAACCAAACAGAACACAAATCCAAACCATGCCACACAAATTAAAGTCAGGTCCAAAAACAGTCTTTCAATAGTTCCCAGACTTCAGGGCCAAGAATCATGATGATTAGAAAACTGAACCATTTCTACAAATCAAATTAATCCAGAGATCTCTGTTTATATTTGGAACCCATATCTAAAGAACCAGCATCCTGTGGGCTTCACACTATGTGTATTGTTAAGAGCCACAGGAAGTGCAGTGTCCAACTTGGTGCGATTTGGACACGGGATATGTTCAATGATAAAAAACTTTGAATGAACAGGTGACCAGCGCTCTGCAGCAGCAGGGGCAGGGACTCGTCAACATAAGTGACCTTGTCAATCACAACAACAGCGAGTTCACAACAGCGACGAGCTCTTCTCCAGTTTAGAGTTCAGCGTTCTGAGTCGAGCTTCACTGAACTTTGAATAAACAGGTGAACAGCTCTTTGTGCAGCAGCAGTGTCACAGCTTCAGGGTGCGGAGTCTTGCAGTCAGTCAGTACTCACCACGACTCAATTACTGCAGGTCACTTTTACAATTTTAAAAAGAAAACTGCAAGCAGCATTTCCACAGGCCAAGCAAACAGCCCACTCCAAACAGGCAGGTTTAGAACAGCAACTGCACCAGTGAAATATAAAGATGTAGGTCTATTCAATGTTAAATGTTTCTAATGAATATTAAATTATTTTTTTTTCCATTTTAAACACATTTCTCAGGGAATGATCTTCACGGCGTAGTTACTGTTTTCATACACGACTTTTTTAGTGCAGATCATATTCATCCATATACTGCATTTCAGCGCTTTTTCCATCAAACAGAATTCACATACTGTCGCCACAGCCATCAGGGGCAATATTGGGCTTCAGTATCTTACCCAAAGACACTGGAGGAGATGGGGATCAAACCAAAGACCCTCTGGTTAGTGGACGACCCTCTCTAACTCCTGTGCCATGGCGACATCCAAAGCCGCCTCTAAAGCAAATTCTGATTTTCATTAATTGCAAATGGAAAACATGTTCATGAATTTAAAGTGCTTTTTTTTTTTTAAAAACCACAAACATTTGAGGTTTGATAAAGTGTCACTACTCTGTCCATGCATGTCTCTGGAATAATGACACATGCTCAGTGATAAGCAGAGATATATCATTGACTAAGTTTGGATATTGAAATGTTGTAGATCACTGAGACAGGATTCAAATCATCACGTGTTGAGCTGAAGTCATTTTAATCATATTATTACTGAATGAATCATAACACACAAAGAGTTGTAGTCTGAACAGACCTCAGCTGAACTTTGTGAGGGAACAGTGAGCACTTTTCACAGCGTCTCTCCTGTTTACTTAAAATCTGTTCAGGGAAACAAAATACTGCAGAGAAAAGAGTTTTTTCTCTTGCTGTATGCTGTTTTTTTAACTTTCTTTTGAGTAATGTAGAAGAAAGGAAAAGGCTTTCATAGCCCACTAAGAGCTTGTTATAAATATGGGGGCTCACGTCTCCCTCTGTCCCTCCCTCTCGCAGTGTGATTACATGAACATCCAATCCTCTAAACAGCCCTCCCGCATACAGGCCTTTGAGAGCAGAGACAGAAGGTAATGTCGGTGCTGGGAGGGAGCCAAGAGCCCAAAGACACAGAAATGTAGGTTGCCATGTC
Source organism: Paralichthys olivaceus (assembly GCF_024713975.1). Classification (NCBI taxonomy): domain Eukaryota; kingdom Metazoa; phylum Chordata; class Actinopteri; order Pleuronectiformes; family Paralichthyidae; genus Paralichthys; species Paralichthys olivaceus. The sequence goes on along the minus strand of NC_091104.1, from coordinate 12,557,863 downwards.
CCTGTACTTCACCCATAATGAAGACACTGAGGTTGGAGATGTCAGGTTTATAGCTGTCAGCAAACAGTCACAATTGTACAACTGCAGAACAAAGTTACACACTGCATGAATGTGTGTGTGTGTGTGTGTGTGTGTGTGTGTGTGTGTGTGTGTGTGTGTGTGTGTGTGGTCCAGGTAATACTGGGGACCTTAATATGTTTAAACAGTCACATTATGGGATATCGTTTTCTCTACGATAACAAAAATCAAGTCCCCATAACATAATCTTTACATTTTAGATTTAAGACATGTTTTAAGTTCAGGTTAAGTTTAGGTTAGGGTTTAGCCAAGGTTAACATTAGGGAAGGTTAGGTTTAGGTTAAGTTAAGTTATGTTAAGTTAGGCTAGGCTACAGATAGGTTAGGCCAGGTTAGGTTTGGGATATGATAGGTTATAGGTTAGGTTAGGCTATGTCAAGTTAAGTTTTAGATAAGATTAAGTTAAATTCAGTTCAGTAACATTAGGGTAAGGGTTAGCCTAGTAATAACTCTGGTTAAGGTTAGATTAATGTCCTCTGAAGTCATGGAGACACAACTGTGTGTGTGTGTGTGTGTGTGTGTGTGTCCTTGCACCGCAGCTTTGAAGACTCTGTGGCACGGCTACAAGCCAAACACAACCTCAAGTCCTTGTTCAAGCTTTGACAATATCACAACTTGTTTTTCTTATTTCATACCTCATCCCTTCCTGTCCTCGTTTTCAAAGTTTAAATAAATGATACAGAAAGTGTATTTTTAGCCGTGCTCATTTAATTGAGCTGTATGGAGAACAATCTATTGACACGCTGTGACTGAAGGGTGTGTGGGTGGCATTTCCACTTAAAAGCCAGAATGTGAATCATAATGAAGCGAGGAGGCAAAAAAAAAAAAAGGGAGGGAGGGGAGAGGGGGGCGGACTCCACCACTCGGAGCGATGGGTTTACAAACAGCTAACTCACAAAGCAGGAGTGATTCATTTAAAGGGATTTTGTGCATGCTCCAGATTTAGCCTCACCGCTTTGCATTTACATACACGGAGAGGATAAATAAAGAACGCTTCAGAGAGAGAGAGAGACAGGAGGGGAATATTAAAACTCATCAGAGAGAGAGAGAGGAGGAAACTTAATGCGGAGGATGAGGAGGGTGGATTTTAGAAACGTACAGTAGAGAGAAATGGATGGATAGGTTTGATGGAGAATGAAAGACTAAGAGAGCGAGAGAGAGAGGTGTGGAGCATGCCAGCTGGAAGGATGGAGGAAAGTATTCTCTTTGTATCCTCCTCCAGCAAACAGGAGCTGTGATCTGAGTATTCCTGCTCTATAATGAGTCTGAAGCTGCTTTCAGACATGCACTGAAGTCCGCACATTTTCCTAAAATTATCTGGAAGGGGGAGAGAATGCAGAATTTAGAGCCAGATGCTCCTGAGTCTGTGTAACAAAACTGTAGGAAAATATCTGAATAATGCACAGCGATTATGTGAGAGTGTTGATGAGGTTTCTAACATGTGATGGGCGCAAAACTGAACACAAACATCTTAGGATGCCACACACATAGAAGTCACGGACGTCAACTTGGGAAGAGAACGAGATTCAAGAGCTTCTGGTGATTAAAAACATTGATGATTTCCGTGTGTGTGTGTGTGTGTGTGTGTGTGGGCTTCTGTTTTACTTTTGAGCACAATAACACACTGAGTACGTTGATGATCAAATAATGTGCATGGGCACATGGATGAAGGCAGAGTATGACTCATGATTCTGTCATATTGTAATCCACTGCCCTGCATTCACACTGCCTGGAAAATAAATAACAGCATCAGGCTTGTGTGTGTGTGTGTGTGTGTGTGTGTGTGTGTGTGTGTGTTGATCTGGAGTAATGCAGCTTGAGACCATGACTGGACTGGAGCAAAAGCAGCGGATGACATCATGCACGTGCTGCTGGGCTTTGAATCTTTAATGCGTTGACACATTCGTCTGGATGAGTCAAACACACACAGACTGATGCAACAACATACAAAACACACACACAGCTAGGATATGACCCAGAAAGTGAGTTTGCTCCGTCTCACCCTGTGCACATCCTCCTCGAACACACTTTCATGGACACTGCATGCAAAGAGCGCCGTGGGCAGGTCGCTCAGATCCATCAGCTCCTCCGCTATGCCGTTCTGATCGTTCTCCCCGAACACCATACCCTCCTCCTCCTCCTCCTCCTCATCTTCCTCTGGGTCGCTGCTGTAGGCCTCGGAGCCGTTGCTCCACGCCTTCGAGCTCTCTCGCAGCATGTCGAAGCCTTTTCAATAGACCGGGAGGCAGGGATCACAGAGACGGGAACTGGAAGAGGTGAGGTTGACAGATTAGAAGGTTGGAGATAAATGAATGTAAAGACTGGATGTTTGATGACAAGTGAGGACACAATGAGGGGAAACACTGGAGCACGAAGACTAGGAATGCAAAGAGGTTCCAGCAAGGGGTGGAAAGAATAGTAAAAATACAAATATAACATTTTATTTGATGGTAATAATGATATATAATAACACTATCAAATGAAAGCACATCTTTAGGCTACCAGATGTAGATTTATTGGTATTTGAATGAATAAGGTCCCAGAAATGCAACGAAACCACCAGTAAGTTACACTCCGACACTTTTCATCACCAGCAGGAGGGTGTTTTGACTTAAAAGATCACGAAACAAGAGAACGATGAACAGGAGCAAAGTAGAGGCTAAAAAAACAACATATGATTCCATTATATCTGGGTGTTGGCTACTGACATAGAGAAAAACTTTTACCTGCTCCCATTGCAAAGACTTCAGTAAACCAGCTTTCACAGTCACAGTTTAAAAAAATAAATATTTCAAATCTAATAATTGTATGAGCTCTACAGGGAAGCAATGTGTTGTCAAAACAGATAAAACATATATCATATAAAATCCTATCACATAAAAATATATTGACAAATGAAGCAAAGTCTGACCCTAACATGGGAAACATGTACTGGTGACAGAGCGCCATCTAGAGGTAGACAGGATCGAATGACACGTCCTCAATATTTAAATCAAACCAACATCCAGTAAAACCCAGTTAAACTGTTAAATAATGAGAAGAAATAAACTGTAGTTTTTAAATATAGACAAAAACACTTCACGTGCGGCTGTCCACTCTGTGAAAGAGACGAGCGGACAGAGGGGGGAGGGAACGACAGCGTCACACCACATGTTTACAACAGAAATGGCCGGTGATGATCGTGACACCAAAATGTGCGTCCGAGGAAAACACGTGATGTGACGTTAGAGGCTCGTGCAAAAGAAAACAAAAGCTGCACGAGCGAACGGTGATGTGAAAGCAGATGTTTGTGACGCCAGATGTTTTCACGGAGGAGACTGAAGTTACCACAGAGTCGTGGCTCATGATGAAGTTGCTGCCGCCTCAGATGAAAATATATAAACCACTCACCTCACTTGTGTCAGTGAACGCAGCACGAGCAGCCCATTGCAGGAGGATGGAAACCAGGATGTCCTGCAGGGGACTTGTTGGATGAGTTGTGATGGGGCTGCTGTGATGCGTTTTTGTGTGTGTCTGTTATCCTAATGATGATGATGATGATGATGAGGCAGCCTACTCCAGCAGGTGCGACCAATGACGAGCCGCCGGAGAACGTCACCGACCAATCAGGCTGCAGCAGGAGGGAGGATGCTGCTGCTGCTCCAAGCTTGGTGGCAGCAGCAGCAGAGTTTGATCCAATGTGATGGTGGACGTTTAATCAGTTAGTGTGCGGATCAATCAGCTGACTCATCCCAGCCGGGTGGAGACATCTCCTCTCTGCACACGTCATGTTTCTGAGTTGCACGCCTGCATCGTTCACTGCATCCACCTGTTGCGCGCGCGCACATGCACACACTTGCTTCATCAGGTTTGTGCAATGGTTTAAAGTTTAAATTCGGTTCCTCAGTTTTTAACATAACAAAACGACAATTTATCAAGTCACATGCTTTAAGATTCAAAAATATTATTGGTCTCATGCAGAAGGTCAGAAATGGGCTCCTACATGAAAACCAACAAAAGCTGTTAACATTAATATCAAATGATGAGGATCCTAGAAGGGAGTTCAGAGGTCCATAAGGACACATTACATTGAAACAGTGTTTCTGTTTAGTGATGAAACTGTATTTCTCAAAATGTTTTCAAATGTTGCTCAAATATTAATTTAAGAAATGTTTTGTGTTGTACTTGTACTACACTAATACTTCGTATATATTGTATTACTCTGAAATGAATGAACTTCATGCAAACCAGGAAGAAACATAGTAACTGAGCATCAACTTACTCTGATTTTTATTTCTAAATTTGTCAGCAGGAATATTTAACTTCCAGAACTTAAAAAGTATATTTGTCAATAGACTACTTTATTACACTAACATATCTAACTATTTGTACACTATTTTCATTATTCATATTCTTGCACTTCTCTTCTTTTTCAGTTCTCAAAAGCATCACCACTTTTCTTTCTTAAAGGTTTCAGGTGTTTATTTTTATTCTGACAGACACTGTCACAGGTTATAGTTGCTTTAGAATAACTGAGCACAGTGACGAATCACTCACCTACATGGTTTATGTTGAGTACCACCTTACAGTAATGTCCAGTGTAAAGCTACTTTTCAAGGCACATTAAAAGAAACAAATAATAAATAAAATAAGTTAAAAGAATTGCACCCGTTGTTTGGTCACATTAGAAAAAGTAGAAATTAAATTCTTCGAACAAGAAAAGTGGAGAGAAAACCGCTCAAATAAGAGAGACAGACAGAGGCAGACATTAAAAGTCAAAATGTTCATTGGCAAAAGTTCTGAAAGTCTGCAGCTACATTACAAGGTTGTAGGAACCTGGAAATCAGGGAGGAACTTCACAGTCCTCGATGGAAGAACAGATTACTGTATGGTGCCCAGTATGTTCTCACTAACAAGTAAATGAGAACAAAACTGCAACAAAACAGTTGTGGAAGTGAGTCTTTAGGGTAAATATCAAAGGGAAATGCAGGATAAAAAGCAGTAAACTTCAAGGTGAAACTTCTCTGCCGTCATGTTTCGAAAACATCCAGGAGCTTCAAGTTTCTTCTCTTCATTTTTGCAATTAATACAATCGTCTTCTTCTCAGGAAAAAAAAAAGCTTCTTAGGTCATGTTTTGGTTTAGAGATTCAAAAATGGAAAGAACGTGGAGAGGAGTGTGCAGTGATGAGGGAACGTTAAAAACACCAAGTGGACACTTCCTACTGGGATGGACGCTCGTCTTGTGTGTTTGTGAAAAGACCTGACTGTAACCCACTCGGTCTTCAAAGTCCCTGAATGTGTTTTGGAGTAAAGGGAAATAAGAAAACTTTGGTTCTAATCTTTCTTCAGTTCAGGCAGGTCCAGGGATGCCTTAGCGGATTCAAAGCCGACTGGCGGCTGCTCCAGGTTGGCGACTGGCAGAGTTGCAGGAGCCATTCCATCGTTGTTGACCAGAGCCCCGTAGGTGAAAGAGCCAGTGAAGTCTGGCTGACTACTCAGGCCTTTGTCATGAATGGTCGGGACACCTGAGGATGGAGGTAAGGTCCTCAGCAAAAACTTAGAATAAGCAACTGCACAGTTAAAATCTTCTGGAGAACATAGAGCTTGACTAATATAAAGGTTGGCTGATAGTATCGGCCAATATAAGCCTCCCATAGAAATATCCGCTCCATATCTTTCACTGTTTCTGTACTTTGTGTTTTAAGGAACATTAGATAAGATAAGATAGAACTTTATTGATCCACACATCAGGGACATTCACATTAGCTAGGTTTAGTAACAGGAAACCCATTCACAAGTTTGAGACGTGATTAAGATCGCTTCCTGTTTTAGCTTTCAATTTGTGATGTGATTAAAAAGACAAAGCTTCCTCTCCATAAAAATCTTGCTGAGTAGCTTTAAATGTAAACAGATCCCTGTACAATGTTCAGTATTTAAGAGAAGTTCATACAAACCATTGGTCACATCCATAGTGACGTACGGCTCAAAGGTTTTGGTCTTTTTCCTGTTTTTGGTGAGGAGAAAGACGCCCAGGAAACACAACGCAGTTCTGTACAAACAAGAAAATAATCAGTTACAACTTTTAAGCAAAAGAAAATGAAGTTCAACAGCTTTCAAAAAGTAAATCGTTACATATTCTCAGCAAATATTTTCTATTTTAATTACCCTGTGCGACAATTTAACTCAACAATGCATTGATGGATTTTCACCAAGCAGTAAAATCACTGTAGATGTTATCTCCACATGGAGTCAATCTAAAGCTTATACTGGTCAGACCATTATTCCCCATCATATGACATCATATGATTAATGATGTCATAGAGAAGTTAGAAAGTGACATCATGCCTAATTTAAAAAACAATTTTCAAGGTATGTGTGCATTCTATAAAAAGCATTGACAGCGTGACATTGAGTCAGCATGCGTAACACCCGGAGCCTGAAACAGAGGCAGTCAAACAGAATTCACTTTTCCAACTGTGACGTGTCAGAATATGTTCTGTGAACCTCTCACCCCAACAGAAACATGCAGATGTGCAGGACGTCTTCGTTCTTAAATTCAAAGTAGAACACAGCGCCTAAACCCAGGAATGAGAAAAACCACTCATGACTTCCATGTTGTGACTCTTGACAAAGCCTTCATAGGTTTATAATATTACTACTTTTACTACTTATTACCTCCTGAGCCACAATAAGTAGTAAATGGGTCTGTGGAGATTAACAGGCAAATCCAGGAGTCTTTTTTTTTTTTTTTTTTTTCACTTTCTTGACAATCACATGTTGGATTGTTCAGCCTTGGGGGAGGTATGAACTCACCTAAGTGCCATTCTGGCTACAATGGAAATCTGTCAAAATAATGTGGGCAAACACAAACCAGAGAAACAGCATAACTCACCTGCTACAATAGCAAAGGAGGTTGAAAGGATGTAATTGACACTGGCAATCAGAGAAGAGTCGTGCAGCTTACAAGCCTGGGAGAGAAATCTAAAAAAAAAAAAGGATTCAATGACTGTTGAAGAAAACTTAATGAAAGAACTTGACGCAAGAAAATAAAATAATAATAATAAAACTTGAATATTAAGCCACTGTATGTATCTCTCTTTATGAACACAACAACAGTGAATCCATCATACATTCATTCTTTCATCGTTTCTCACCTGGCTTGGAAGACGACTGAAGCCAGCATGCACACAAACAGGACACTGAAGATCGGGTCGTCGAGCTGCATGGTGCCCTCGGCCGAGAGTACCAACATGCCCGACACCGCCTTCACTGTGATCACTGTGACGGATCCTGTGTAAAAATACAACTAAAACTTGTTTCACCACACCTCAGGGGCCTTCTTGAATTCTCAAAATGTGGTGATGTATTCCAGTAAAATATGGTAACAGCTTGATATTGACAGACTTTAATGCTGCAGACTCACCCAGCAGAGCGACCAGCATCAGAATAACAACGACATGGTTAGCGCTGCGCTGTTTGTAGAAGTATAGGAGCAGGCAGAACGTGATGATCTCCAGGAGCTGTCAGTGAGGAATACAGCAACAATAAACACAAAACGACTTTCAAATGAACACAACAGGAAGTGCTGGAAAGTTCTATCAGTCAAGAGATAAACGTTTATGCTGAATAATAACATGGGTCAAGAAGACTGGGGATGTCGCTGCCAAAAAAAGGGAATGATAAAAATCTAAGACAGAAACACGACATAGAAGCTTTGTGGAATCGGTAGTACATTTGAATAATTTTGCTTTTGTTTAATTTTTTCATATGAGTTGTTTTAACCCAGTGGTTTCTGGGTTAACTGCAGTTGTTCAGTGTTTGGTGTAATGTATGTCCTTTACCACTTGCCAGTGGCTGGCTGCTGTATAGGTCATAAACCTCACCTAAAGTACATTTTTAATTATTTTTTCTCAAAGATAGTGTGGTGGAAATTTATCTCAAGATGTGAAATAAAGAGTTTCTCAGACCGGAATTATCTTTGGGTCTTTAATAGAAAGCTCTGCGGAGTGTTTCACATTCATGAGTGCTCAGAGAGGAACACCCTCGAATAGTGAAAGAAGAAGGTTTTTATACAGTCGGGTAAACAGGAAACATAAGACAACTGTTTCTGAGTAATAGCATGAAAGCTGAAGCCACCTGTAGTCTGGTTTAAACAGGAAGCTGTCTGATCTTGCTTCTGCGCGAAAGAAGAAGTTTGCTAGCTGCACAGATCGGGTCAACAAGAGGATCATCATCAAGTAAGAACATGAACTCTGAGGTCACATCTGCCAAGTGCATAGCAACACTCAGGGCATTTGTTAGTTAAAGGTAAAAAAGAAATAAAGGTATCTGTCTAGTTTCGAATTGTCCGTCTGCACGTAGGCCAGACAGTTCCTCCCTTTCTATATGAGTTACTGTTGAACACAGCACACAAGCATTGATCAGAGATAGGAAAGAGTTCAAGCTAAGGTCATATTACAATTGTTTCTGTCATTTTAGGGAGTTCATGTCACAATGTTTGTTCAAGTGCTCATTTACTGGGTAAATGTAGTTTGATGCTATAAAAACAGGGTTAAACATCGTGAATTTCAGCTGAGAAGTTGCAGACTTTGACTCATGCTCGGTTAAAAGCGCTTAATTCTTATACAACTAGAGTCAGTGTTTTTTTGTGTTGTCCATCTTTATGAACAGGCTTTGGTTACAACCTGTAATTAAGGACCTTACCCCACATTGACTGAATGTCGCAGGATGTTTGCATACTAAGATGAGAAACTTTACGGCCTGAATTTAATCACTGAGTTGAATAAACACTTCAAATCATCTCGGCGAAAAAAGGTATACTGGTGGAACATAAATGATGGGTAAAATAGGTGCGGGGAGGGTACAGGAATAATATTTGTAACAATACTAGAACTGTATGAGGATTCTGTGGTTTAGCTGTATATGACGCTATTTAGCCATGACATACATCGTTTGTTTACTGAGTATGGGTTGAAAATGAAGCACAGTGGAGTAAGTGGACAACAAATGTGAAATGTTTTTAGAGACTTGTGTTTCTGAACTTCTTCAGTGAATGAAAACATCTTACCAGATACAAGAGAACAGGCCATCCTACAAGGTGCCTCACAATGTTCTCCGCGTTGAGTTTTTCATGAGAGTTTGGTCCAAATGCTACAAAGAGGTATGTTCCTCCTATGGTTAAGATGCAGCCCAGGAAGGACAGCGCATAACGCTCTGAAATATTTTAGGATATCAAGACAAAGTAGAGTGAATTTCAGATATAATAGTGAAAACCTAAGATAAAGTGCTGTGGTCAAACATTTTAACTGTGTAATCTCAGTTATCACACTAGCTGATGAGGACAGAATATAGTCTGCAGAGTGCCATGAAGGCTTTGTAATAATTTCCATACAATGTCACAACTTCCATGATATTTGCATTTGAGCGTTGGTGCAATTGTACATCTTCAGTCACTCACACACAGGCTGAACTTACTTGTAAAGACGCTTGGCTTAGATTTCTCTCGCAGAAAAATAAGCCCCAAAATGGAGCTTGCTGAGAAAGAAAATGCATAAAGCAAGATTTTATACAATTTCCAGTCAACATGTGTTAATTGAGCAGTGAAATTAGGGCATTTCAGTGAGTAGCGACTTTGGGGTTATAGTGATTCTTTATCTCCAAACTTCACCACCAACACATTACAGTGGTACTGTGGTTTTAATCATACTCACTCAGAACTGACACAGCATTAAGAGGTGCGATGACAGCCAGGGGGGCAAAGGCGTAAGAGACAAAGTTTGCTCCCTCCCCGAGACACGTCAGCACAAACCCACACCACCAGGTTTTAGTGCGATAGAAGGCCCGCGGGTCCTTCGTCCCGGCTAATGTCACATGGCTGAATTTCTGCAATTATTCAGGTAAAACACAGTGGTGACTGGCAGAATGTAAACAGGCAGTATTATACCTGGATTAGACAAAGCAAACATCTAAAGCTGGTTTTGCAGTGGAGAAATTGCCGACATTTCACAGTTACTGTGCATTAGAAGGGATTGGCAGTAGGACTAAAAAATGACGGTTACTCTCACAAGATGAGCCTCCAGCTGTTTACACAGAGCACTGACATATGGGTACATGACACAGAAAGTACAGCTCAATATCTACTCCACATGTTGGACATAATATCATATATATTATTAGGATGTTTGGACGGCACAGCAGACAATAAAATAAGTATATTTAAGATATGATAGGATCCGATAGATAAGCTTTATTAATTCCATGCTAGTCGCAGATAATCAGAAGTAGGTACACAGGAAAACACATAACAGTAGAAAATATATTTCTATTTTCTACAGGCAATAAAACCAAAAATAAAAAAGACTTAATCAAATACACAATATACACCTAGAGAAAAAAGTGCTTGAGGATATATACTGTATTGTGAATTATGTTTAAGGAAATACTGACATATACATATAAGTGCAAGTATGTATTGTATAAGTATATAGACATGTATGTGTATTCTGCATGAATAAACAGGTATAAATCCAATAAACAGTCATATGATGAGAATAATGAGTGGGTATAAGTATATACATGTAAAGAGATCATTTCACAATGTTATACTTTAAGACACGAATATAAGGTTTATATATATATATATAAATGGAAGAGGCTCTGTACCTGAATACTTAAGGAGATGCTGACAAGCACGTTTCCAAAAATAGCGAGTAACGTCCCGATGAGATTATCCTGCGAAATGAAAACAGTTTTTGAAATCGATCAGGTTCAATTCAATGTGTTGGTATTTGCACTTTGAAGTCGTTCTGTTGGACTTCTGCAGTATTTAGAGCTCGAGCTGCAAAACTTTGTGTGAAATCTGAACTTTGAGACGCGACAACACTTTTGACAACGCTTCTTAAAACACAAAGAGGGACAGCAGAGTACTGACAGGCGTTTGAAAAGTACTTTGTGTCTCACCGTGTAGGATCCTGCTTCGTGTCTGAAGATATCCATCCCGTTCAGAGGCAGTTTATCATTTCTATTTGATGGTCACACATTCAGGCATGTTGTCGATGGGACATTGTGTCTTTGTCGCTCACTGAATCGTGTATTTCTGCCTCTACGATGAGAAACACCGCAGCTTCTGCTCCATGGTCGAGACTCACTCTCACTTCCGCATTGACTTCTCCTGCTGTGGGCTGCGCGATGACGTGGACGCGCGGTACGCTTGCGTCACGATCGATTCGATTTGTATTTATTTATAAGTTGATTAATGTATTTATTGTAAGTATATTTCATTCATCTACCAAACCAAATTTCATATTTGCCTGTTTGCTGACGTCATTACCTAGAAAACAATTAACATTATTTTGCAATAAGCTCTTAAAATAGTTGCTTCTAATATGAACTTGTCAAATGTTTTGTTAAACTTCCCTTTCTTTCTTCTCTCACAACCACCTGACACCATTTAGGCGACACAGATGCTTTTATGATTATCCTGCATCTGTTTTGAACGATTGATTCTTTGTTGTTATACAAGTATTGGAACGAGGTGAGTGTTGTTTAATGCATGCAACGCAGATTTGACTGCAGGTTGCAGTAACACTTTAGGACACCAGGCTGCGTCATTGAGCTGTTACTGATCTGCTAGTATTTGCAGCTGAGGAGGATATTGATGAGCTTAACTGGTCCTCAAATGGCAGTAAATCCTGTGATCTGATTTAGAGCTCTGCCCTGGTGTCATTAGCCAGACTCAAATCCAAGCCTAATGAGATTTTATCCATCTGTTTCATATCCATGACAACCACAGCTACATTTCCATGAAGTATGTGACACACCAGCCATTTCATCACTCTGATCTCTAAATCAGTGGCAACCCCCTGTGTGTGATCACAGTGTCGGCATCACATCAAGCACTTTTCTTTTCCTTTTGTCACTTAGAGAAGGGACACGGTACAGCACGTCAGCAACAGTGTTATTATAACCACAGCTGTGGAAATACAAAGGTAGGTCAATGAAGGGTGTGAGACACTGTTATAAAAGACAAAGATCATGAGAGCAATTGATGACTCACTGCACCTGCTTGAAAATATACGAATAAGTACAGTAGCAGTGATAATACTATTGAGATGGTTTAACAAAGTCTGACAAGTGTTTTTTCAAGATTTAAATGAAGTTTGCAAGAAAAAAAACACTTTAAAATTGAATGACATCACACTGACTCTTCAAATTTAATTTGCCAACAAGCAGAGGGAGTGAAACACCACATCTGAGAATAACAATAATGCCCAAATCAAAAACTAAACCCTATGCAAATTCGTTTTGATTAGCATTTAACTTTAACTCCTTTCAGTTTCAATCTGACTCTGTAATTACCTGAATGCATGACAGCAATACAAGAAATAATATATGTTTCCTCCTTTTCTGTTGTGTTGCAAGAGCTTGTCTTCATCAGTTATTTGCTCAGAGCCATGGACTGTGAAATAAGATGGACGATGCATCTCCACTTCCTCCCACTATTCGGAAATGAAGCCAATATATCCCGGATACAAACGTTGCCATCTTGTGTAATTTGAAGCCAGAAGTACCCAAAATTACAGAAAACATCAATGAATGATTTTAAATCTAAATTAATTCCTTTTCGTCATAAACTGATTAATCGTTCTTCCTTAAGACTATTTATAGTTTCTAGCATTGGGACAGTTACACAATCTTGTATCTTTAGCCGAGCCAGAACTCACTGTGCATGTTATTCAAATGGATAGCAGTTACACCTTGCATGTATAATATATGGTATACATATCTAAATGCATTGTAAGGGCTGGTTCAGCTCTATAGCAGTGTACAATAAAACATCCCCTTCCACACTACAAAGTCCCTCTCGCCTGCCACACCTGTTCCAGCTTAGTGCCCTTTACAACTAGTTGGAATGAGAAGTGGTGTTGGTGGCCGTAGATATTTATCACAGCTCAGACTCTGTATGAGTGTGTGTGTGTGTGTGTGTGTGTGTGTGTGTGTGTGTGTGTGTGTTGGGGGGGGGGGGGGGTGCTTCATCCTCAGGGTGTTAACAAGTGCGTGAAGGTATGTAGGCGGATGGCATTTTCCACTGCCTTGTACGGAGTGTCCAAGATGAGCCAACCTTGCAATTCACTTGACAATTAAAGTCTGAAGGATATAATCACAGTGTGATTTCAGTTAAAGTTTGTTATCATTTCACTTTTTATGAGATAATTGATTGATTATTTAATGGAGAATTTGTGGCAAAGTCTTTTCTTTGAAATTAGTTTTTTGTGGAGTTCAGTTTAGTTTTGAATAAATACAGTTACAGCTGGTTTGGTTCACTGTACTGTAGTTTGTTTTATATACTTCAGTTTAACTGCAGAGCTTTACACAGATTGATGACTGTAGTGATGAATACAAATTTCAAAAAGAAGAACAAAAGAAGAAAGACACTGGAACTTGACGATGACAAAAACAATTATTTCATTATTAAAATAAAATTAACATAAGAAAATCTAAGTTAGAATGATTAAATACAAACAAACATTTTTTAAAACAGTATAGAAAGGTGCTGGAGAGTAAAATGTAAAAACACAATTGCTAGGTATGTGTTATAATTTCACTTTATGATGTTTGTTATGCGATGCAGTGCTTCATCACAACAACATTAAAAAAGAGAAACAGAGTAAGAGTTTTGAGCAGGAGGGTCAGACGTCCTGTGTGTCCCCTCCTCAGGGTGTTAGGTCATAATGCGACCTGTGTGTGTGTGTGTGTGTGTGTGTGTGTGTGTGTGTGTGTGTGTGTGTGTGTGTGTGTGTGTGTCCGCACTATAGCTTTGAAGATTCTGTGGAAGAAGGGATTGACCGGCTATAGATACATTTTTCACTTTTCTGCTTAAAAAAGGTTTTAAGTTTTAAAAATGTTCCCAGCTCTCGTCCAATAAGCTACAACCTTCCTTCCTTCCTTCCCTCCCTGTGCGTGTTGCCGGGTAGAGGTCCAAGTAGAGAAAACCAAGTTTCTATTTTTTTTTTCTTCAGGTTACAGATTCTTTGACATCTTGTGAGTTTGTTGAAATGTTACACCTCTGGTGCCCAGTGGAGAAACCTGTGTGCTTTTAAAAGCATTTCACTCTAATTTACAACAGACAGTAAACTTTCTTCTTTCTTTTGTCAAACTCATTCCTATAAATTTCATTTCTTTCTTTGTCGACTCCTTTTGTCAAACCAGACGATGAATATTTGTCTCTACGCCGTAAAAGATGACATTTTACAACCGCTTCATTTTCACCATCAACAGAATATAATTGGTTTCCAACACTCGGGCCAGTTCCTTGCGGTGCGTGGGCGAAGGCCACTAGGAATGCGTGAACGTTGGTGACAGGCATGGTAGTGTGTATTTAATAACTGCCAGGCCTGTTTTAAAAACCAGCATCCCTTTGTAATGTCGGAAGAATGTGTGTACGTTAGATAGGAGAGTGGAAGGAACGGGACGTATTCATCAAATGCAACAGGAAGTCATTTCTCCACGAGTGGTTCTCCGTCTTGTGGAGGAATGTTAACACGTTATAAAGTTGCGGTGGAAGAGCAGGCTTTTCCTAAATCCTCTGCAGGTCCAGACTTGTCACTTACATTTCTAGAAATGATTCCCGAGTGACAGTGACAAGATCATTAAGAATGCTGCTTTCAGTATTTGAGTTTAGTCGAGCTGTGACTGTGGGTGTAATCGTGATGGTGTCAAACAAAGCAACTTTTTACTATTATGATTTTGGGCGTCTCTCAGGAATACTGGTTTCGGTGATATTGCATGAACTTTTAAGCAACAGGATGAAGAAATATGTGACAAAAGAATCAACTATTAGTCACAATGATGGAACGGAAATAAACAGGAATATTTATCAGAACATTTGACACAATGAGAAAAGCTTGTTCTCTCATCAGGATCATCAGGGGCTTATTCCTGCCAACTGTCGGTTTCTGTATTGGACTGAACGCTGATAAATCATTTCAGTTTTACCAGAGGAGTCACATTTTTTCAAAACAATTTGACAGATTTTTTATTCTTGTGCACAAGAATACTAATATAATACTGTGCACACATTAGGTCGAGCAAACAGCCCATTCCAAACAGGCACAACTGGCAAATATTCTTCTTCATCTTCATCTTCTCTCAGACAATCTCTCATGACAAACATCATCCTCTTTTATATCAGCCTATTTCCAGAGATCTCTCAGTTTCCATCTTGGCTAAAAAAATCCCTGTGATTATCACCTTGAGCCTTTTTTAATTACCTCGAACTCTATTGAATGTGCAGACACACTAATGGAAGCGTTCAGTGAAACCTCTGCTTACTGCTGAGATAATAAACCAAACAACAAAGCGGTGTCCGTCTCACCTCCCAGTGGCCTTGTGTTCCCTGCTCCGCTGCAGCCTGTTGTTGAGTGTGTCATACCTTGTTATTATGTGTGAGAGAAGAATTACAGTCTGCTAATCTCTGTCATTAGAGAGGGTTTTCTGTATGAGCACAGGTGAGAGGTTCAGAGAGGATGCAAATGACATTTCAACTTCAACTCCATTAAAGACAGGAGCGTTTAAGATGGAGAAGAATAATACAAGTGTAGATTAAACATAAATATATAGTCATTATAAACATTAGGCCATCAAAGATACGACTTATTCCAAAATGAGAGAAAATATCCAAGTAAAAAATGGATCTAGTTAAATTTAAATTTAATTTGGCGTAATGTCCTGTGCTAGTTTATATTTATAGATATTACAGAAAAGAATCCAACTGATGGTTATTACTTCACATGGATGTATCACTGTTTGAGAAAATAAATCTTTACAGAACATAAGGTGGTCACATTTTAAGCAGGTGTTCAATTTTCTCATATTTCTGACTTTTCATTTTTGTCTCATTTGTCATATAAAGTTTGACTTTTTCCACATTATTCATTTCATACAGATTTTCTCACAATTACAAATAAACTGACACGAACAACTGCATCATTTGTGCTTCAATACATTAATGACTTACATAATTATTTATTTTTTTATCATACATCAATATGACTCAAAGCTTCAGTTGTAGATGCAAGTAGTTTAACAAGCTCTTCATAGTTTCATAGCAGAGTCATTGTACTCCATGATGATCAGATGATCCGGTTCCTTCTGATCACCTCATAGCACCTTATAGATTAACAGATAAACTGAAAAGCCTAGATTATGATGTTGTATTCGCACATTCAGATAATCAAGAATGTAAATTACAGGACTATTATCATACATTTGCTATTGTGCTGCATCTGTAAACAGTGTGTGAAAAATCTAAGAGACGCTGTTGTGAGAGCCCTCATTCAACACAGCTCATGGCTGACAGCCTTTTTCTTTCTCTCACCTGCAGTTATGACTAGTGTAAGATGATACCTTGTGTTAACTGTTGACCCCGACATACTGTTCATGTCACACATCTCAGAGTGTCGCTGTGAATGATATGAGTGTGTGTTTGTATGTCAGGGTGCGTGAGGTAATAATTTATTTTTATGTTTTGGGCAAAAACTATTATGAGCAATTCGTTTGATTCTGATGTAAATCTTGCCCTTTCAGTATGTATGCAGTATTTTTATTTATATCTTTGTGGCATTGTTTTTATTAATAATAATGATAATAACAAAAACTAATATTGTCATTCATGCACATATACAGTGAAAAGAAAATATAGTATATAGTAGTGTAGTAAACAGTGGAACAGTGGAATAGTGGAACGTGAATTGCGTTGGATCAGTGTAATACTATTTCCTACTTCTGAGAGACACAGTACATACACTTAAAAAGACATATTGAAAAATCACAGAAAAAGACCAGTGCTATGCTCACAAGTGCGATTGAAGGACTGAGTTGATTTCTTTTAAATCATATGAAAAAAGAATAAAAGCAAAACTGCAAAAAATGATAAAACTGCAGTTTGTTTGTTTTGTGTAAACTCAAGTTTATTTGCTCAAGTTCTGTTTTCCTATACAGTTTTTAATGCACATTTGCATTTAAACAACTCTGTAACCCAGCTGCAACATGAAAATGCTGCTCGTAAATCAATGCACCATAACTAGAATGTCTCATTAGAGTGAAAACCTCCGCAGGGCCCAACAGAACCCTTAAATATAATCAAGCTGCACCAACTTGCACTCATAGATATCAGTCCCCTAAATGTGCCTGATTTTTTCATCAAGATCCGAGAATTATTCCCCAGGAGTGAAAACACAACCTCCTTGGCCGAGGTAATAACCTTGGAAATTGAAAACACGAATGCATGAATATGTTTTCTTTGGTGGATACAATTTAAATATTTGTTTCTGATGCATTTTAATATAAGGAAATATCTAGAATATGTATTAGAGTGTGGTATTGTTACTTCTTCCACCATTGCCTCTTTGATCTGACATGTTTTGCAGACCTGTGTTTGTCTGTGCATGGAAATTTGACTGCAACCTGACTTGGAGAGTGTGTGTATGTGTGTGTGTGTGTGTGTGTGTGTGTGTGTGTGTGTGAGAGAGAGAGAGAGAGAGAGAGAGAGAGAGAGAGAGAGAGAGAGAGTGTGTCATGACCTTACAGATGCTACCTGCATGATTCACTCCAGCATGACCTGAGTCACAGGTGATTGCACGCAACTTTATCCCGTCTGCAGCATCTCTTTCCAGGCCTTTGAAAAAACAAAGCCAACTGGGGGGGAGCGGAGGGTTTGTCTGTTTGTGTGTTTGTGTCGGTGATAGAGAGACACACACACTCACACACTCACACACACACACACACACACACACACACAAAGTGAGAGAACTCTCATCTGTCTGAAACCTGAGGAGAGAGAGGAGACCAGAGTGAACAAAAGCCTGTGTTTAATTTTCAGTTTTTTTTCTGTTGTCTTTGGTTGTTCCTTCATATTTTCAGCACCCTGCAATCACGGCATCTTGTTAGCTTTGGATTCAGGTTAAACTTGTTGCAGGAGACGACAACTCCCTCCCTCCCTCTCTCCTTCTCCTCCTTCCTCCTCCACCCCTTGTCTTTCTGTCTCTTCCACTCCCTTCTCATCTCCACCTCACATCTTCTCCACTCTTCCATTCACACTTATGCCTCAATTTGCATTTTCTTTTAAACGGGTGACAAACCGCATTTGTCTAGAAGGCATTACGGCCCCCCCCCCTTCCTCTCCCTCCCTCTCCCTCTTCACCCTCCTTTGCACTGGCAGGTGAATTCTTCTCTCAGGAGAAGCTACACTCACACAGCAGCAGGTGCATGTTTTCCGGATCTGACTCAAAGAATCTGTTTTTGTGACCTGAAATAATCCAATTCATAGCCTGATTAAAAGATGTGATGTGATTTAAACTATTTTGTCTTGTGTACTCTGCTTCCACTTACACACCACTGATGACTGAGTTTACCTTAAAGCACCCAGGAGTATTCGCTTGACGTTACTGTTGCTGCCATTTCCAGCCCATTAACGTAAGTTCAGTGCATTATGTATTCAATCTTTTATCCTTTGGGACGTGCTCACTGCTACATCACTGCATCTACACTTTACTACACTAAGTTTGTGAATTTTCAAACTTAATATTTTTATATATTCTACCTTGGGCCATTTTTATGATGTGATTTTAGGTATTCAGAAAATGTTCCAGTGGAAGTGTCATATTCATAGTGTTGTGTTCAAATGAAAACAATTGTGCCCTGAAGCTGCTGCTATTGCACATCACCATTTCTGAAAGTGTTTCATTTTATCTTTGGCTCAAATCCCTCTTCTGCCATAATCACATTTCCTTCTTTGCATCTTCCTTCTGGAATATTGTCTTTAATTGTCTCAGCAATAATTTATCTGCAATTTGAGAGAATGAATGAATGTAAATGTTGAAGAAATAAGAGATGCTACTCTGCAGGAGCAGATGACAGATGTCAAACAGGTGGAGAGCAGATTAGAAAAGGCCTCTTTTGGGTCAATATAACACCAACTGTATAGTGGACTGGATTGTTTTGACACATTTTTTTAATATTCTATATAAGATAATATAACATCCTTTTTATAATTTATAGCTTCTTTCTTTTAATTTATATAAGCTTCTTCATTAGTTGGTGCTGATTATTAATAGAATAAATCTCTTATTTAGTACAACCAGGACATTTGTGACCGTAGAGAAGAATAGGTATTTTGCAAGGACTTCAACAAATCAATAAAGGTTAAATTTGAAAAATAAGTTCAAATAATATATTTCATCAAAAGATGTGAATTTTATGTCATTGAGGCTGATAAGAATGTTTCAGTAATAAACCACCACTTATATGAGTGAAAAACAGAATAATTTATCACCATGGAAACTGATTCCGGATGTAGACGAAGCTCAGAGGTCACAGGGATTGTTCACCCGTACGTCAACCCACCCTTGTTCCCTGATGTGCGGCACGGGGCGCACCCTCCTGCGGCCCTTGAGCAGGGCACGCTGTCATTGTTCCAGAGGATTGAGGAGAAAAGGAGTGTGTGGTTCTTCTAATTCTCTGACGAGCCCAGACATGTAGACTGAAACTGGGCGCGAGGCGAAGAAAGGAAAAGGGAGGGAGAGAGAGAGAAATAGATTATGGGGTAGTATCATAGGAGAAAGTGGAAATGTTTTTCTTTCTCTAAACTATAGTTTGAAAATAACTTGAAAAAAACACCAAATATGTTTTTTTCTTTGTTGAGGTTAAAAGATGAGGCAGTTGTTATAAAGACAATATTAAAAAGTTGATATTTTATCCACATATCTATGTCGGGTTATCAATTTCAACATCAAATCAATAGACAAGCAGGTGAAGGACATTAGAGACGTGATGAATAAAGGGAATGTTTGTATAAGGAGGGCATGACAGCAGAAAACATGAGTTTCTGTCAAAGGGTTTCTTCACTGGAGCCAGGGAGAGGTGGTCTGAACATGTTCCCTGCTTTATTTGGGAAGGTGAAGCAACAGTCCCTGGAAAACTCTCCTCCTCCACTATCCCACGGGAACAACCGCACTCATCCATAGAGGGAGAGGGACAGAGAGGGATGATGGGTGGATGAGGAGGAGAGGCCGAAGGAGGGAGGGCGGGAAAGGAAAGAGGTGATGGGAGCGCAGAAGAGAGAGATGTTTATCGTCAGGGTAAAGAAATCGCGTAGAGAAGGTTCCTGCTTCAGTGGAGAGTGATAATTGATCGAACCCTGCACGCATGTGTGTGATTGAGTGTCTCTTCCCACGAGCGTGTTTTTCTCCGCGCTGCCCTCATCTTCTTCAATTTCCACTTGACTTTGACTGAGTGAACTTGCATGCCTGACATGTAACGGGTTGCATGTAACAAGTATGAATGTGTCGCAACTACACACACTCCCAGAAAATTCATAATCATGCATCCACGTTTGACTCATACAAACGTTAAACAACATTTGCCTCTTAATTGCCCCACTGTCGCTGTCTGTTAAAGATAAAGAGCAGATTGTTGCAACGGCAGCCGATGATATCACGTCTCCTGTTGGAGAATATGAGCTGTGTTGTATCTGCTGTGAACCCACACCGCCTGCGTGTTCTGTTACAGCCTGCAGGACATTTTAACCAAAATATCAGCCTCGGCTTTCTCTCCAGGGTGTCGAGGGCCCGAGGAGATGGGGACATCTCACGTGCAGAAGCTCACTCTGCTCAGTGATGTGATGTGTGTTGCTTTGTACAGTGGGATACACGTTAGGTTTATCCAATTCAAAATTCTCAACCAATTGTACTGGACGCCCTCAGCTTCACAGATTACTGCCTAAAGGTTTCTAGGTGTCAGGTCCCAGACTCAGAACGTACCTTAAACTCATATGTGGGAGTGCTCAGTGGTGCAAGAGTTTTGGAAAAGGGTCTACAAAAGAACTTTTTGCAACAATCCAACTGAATCCAATCAAGTGTAAACTTGCATCATGATCCGAAGACAGGTTTTGAAGAGGGAGCCAGTCATAGAACAAAAAATACATTGAAAAATGATATGATTTAATTCCCCTTGACCTTTAAAATCTGGGGGAAAAAAGTATAAATTATAGAAGCATAACACTCCAGATGTGCTGCTGCATTTTGAGGCCATTTTCCAGTGTTTTCAGTCCATGCTTTACAACTAATAAATCAGCACGTAGAATGGTGACACTTGCTTCAGGTGGATAATCCATCAATGTGTAAATTATGATATGACAACTGGCCGTAGCTTCGAATAAAGTCAGGAAATAGCTAAAGTTTGTGTAACGTCTCTGCTGGTTGTCAAATCTGCTCGTAGCCAACTAGTTATTTTCCCATATCCAACGCTACGTTAAATAGCTAACTGACAGCGTCAACATATTTGTCAAGGATTTCACTTGCAAGCATCAATTATGCACATTTCAAAGTATTGATGAGCTGCTGCAGATCAGAGTGTGAACAGTGAAGCCAGAGGGTCCAGAATGAAACCTGATATGGAGATGAGCCCTGTGCCGGCTCTCTGTTTGGGTGGGACCAACGTCTGTGGCCTAGACACCATAAATGAACTGTGTGTGTGTGTGTGTGTGTGTGTGTGGCAATCAAGCTTCTCTATCATATGCATTTAGTTTCAGTTCTCTTTCTTGATAATGTGAACCAACACTGACTGTGAGTGTGTGTGTGAGTGTGTGTGTGTGTGTGTGTGTGTGTGTGTGTGTGTGTGTGCGTGTGCGTTACATCTGACAGTGTAGGTGTGAGTTACATCTTAAGTCGACCTATCTTAAATCTGTAAATAAACTCTCACAGCTCTAATATTCCTGTGCAGCTATTATCCAGTTCCTGATATCAGACAGTGCGAGTCTCAGCTTCTAAATGAATTATCTAACGATGGTTGTGTTTCTTCAAATGTTGACATACCTGTTTGTGGGCAGATGTTCTTTTTCTCTGCGTTGCATCACCTTATTAATATGTCTGTTTATCACAGTGGAGAGTGACAGAGGATGCTGATATGTGGCTTGTGGTACAGACGAGATTATCACATGTCTGTATTTTCCACGGATGTTTGTGTGTGTGTGTGTGTCTGTTGCTGTGCATTTGTGTGTGTGTGTGTGTGTGTGTGTGTTTTTGGAGAAAGAGAAAGTTTGCATGTGTGATTAATTGTGCATGTATGTGCATGGGAGTATGTGTGTGTACATTTTCAGCGTGGATCTGCCACTCCACAGCTGTTGTTATCTGACCGTCTCCATCTGTTGTGTTCATACCAAAGCGGAGTGTGACACAGAAAGAGGAATGAGTGTATTCAAACTCAACACAGACCTCAAATACCAACAGAGCTTCCATTATCTTAAACAAACTGTTCTTGTACGAATGATTGGAATGAGCACAGTGCATCTCACTGGAGAAGCAACATCATATAGTGCTGTGGAAGGAATGTGTGAATGGATGCAGGAGTAACACAAAGTTAATGAAAGCACATTGAGTTCTCACATCAAGAGACATTATGTATGTGAACTTTATTTTGCGGTTTGCGGCTCTGTGCTCCCCCAGTGTTTTCCCTGATGTGGGACAGCCCTCCACCTCACCTGCAGCTCATTGATCACCTGCAGGATATCTACCCTGGTCGTGCTCCCACTCATCGCCAGTGTGTCCACAATATCACAGTGGTAGTTACTTGTTCTTGGCTGCTCTTGTTAGTTTGTTTAGGGTTTATTTCCCTTGGTTCCTGCTTATCTGACATTAGTTCTCCTTGTGTCTTCCACTCTCCAGTTCTCCTGTCTTCCTTCCTCGTGGACTGGAATTCGTGTTGAACTTTCCATTCAGACTAGTGCTCTGTGTTTCTGTCTCTGCGCTGGGGTCCAAAGACACACTGATTACACTTGGGAGCCAACATTTTGTTTTCTAAACTACGTTGCAAGTTTGTGCTCATCTCATGAAACTACTTTTCTTTATAAAATGTGCAAACTGACAATGCATTTGGAAATGATTGATTTGAGAAGCTCAGCTAATTTTTAGGATCCAAACAAATGTTAATAGCATTTGATTTTAGGCTGCACACATTTTGGTTTAGGTTGAGCTAATTAAAAGTTTTTGTGATTTGGAATTTCAACAAAACTAAATTATATACCTCAAAACTAAAAATCACTGACTGTACATATGGTCTTGTATCCACGTAATCGATACCTAGATTATCAGTTGAAGAAAAATGATGTGAAACTAAAGCTAAACTACCTTCATGAAATTGCAGGAAGGTATGCTTCTTATGTTGTTGCCCGTAAAACCCCCTTGCAGTGCTGCAGTTACCCTGGAGCAGGGCTCAGGGAGAAATGTAGTCTTATTGAGCAGTGCAGCCGTTGTATTCTCCACTGCATTCATCCCCTGCCTCAGGCGTAGAGCGTCCTATCACCTCATAGCCTAACATGCAAATGCCAGAGCGCTGAAACTTTGAAGAGGCTGCGGAGCTCCCTCCAGTCAGCTGCACATTTTAATTTTCTCCCCTATATTTCTTACTGACACCTCGTCAGTTCTTAATTTTACCCTGTCTTACCCTGCGTTAACCACCCCCACCGCCCCCCCGACCCCCCCGGTCCTGATCCCTCACTCGGGGCAGTGTGGAGTTTCTGGGAGTGGCTGCTGCTGGCTAATAGGAGGAATAGCAGAAAGGAGAGGGGCTGATGAGGTGTTGGTGGAGGTGGTGGTGGTGGTGGGGTCAGAGAGTCTCTCCAGACTCTTGGAGCCTCTCTAGTCCAGACTAAACAAAGGGACAGCAGCACTCTGCTGAAACAAGGGTCTCCCCATTCACCTTAGTATCACAGGTCCGAGGAGGTCAGAGTGCCTGGCCAAGGTCAGCAGTTACAAGCAAATACACACACACACACACACACACACACATACACACACACACACACACACAGTCCTAAGTAGATTCTTGGACTAAAAAGCAACTATTGACCAACAAAGCTTAAATGGTATAAGACCTGCATGAACACTGGGCCTTGGTATCAGCACTTATGTATTTGCATAAAGAAATATCACAATAAAAGTCCATCAGTCTTTATCATGGTACTTCCACTGACTGGAAGAGATGTTTGCACAAAAAGCAAACAAGCTAAAGGAGCTACAATGACATCTCAGACTATATTTCGATATTTTATTCTTTCTAATAAGAAAGTAGAGGATAATAGATTTGAAGTGGGAGTCTCAGTAGAAGCATTGGTCTTTAAACCAGTGTCATGATTTCCTAATAGAAAGAAAAAGTCAAGTACATTCCCTGGCTGTATGTAAGTAACACTGAGAGCAATGACAGATTCCTTATGTGTTTTCATACTTGGTCAAAAAGCTGATTCTGATGACACACCCTGATGCCCAGCATTGTACATGCAGCACAGACATGTCACTGTCTCTGAGCCTGAAAGCAGCGTGTGGTGATAAGATCAGGATGAGACAGTGCAACAGAAGAGGCATGAAAGACATTAAATTTAGGCCGAGATGGAAACCAGTGAATAATTTGATGCTGTGATAGTGTTTGGACAAGACCATGAGATATTATAGTTTGAGCCCTGTCAGATTTTATCATGTCAAACTTTACATACATGTATTGGAGGTTCTCATACTACAGAGGGTAAAAGGAAGAAAGTCAACGCTTGAAGACAAGGTGGAGTTTAATAGAAAAGGAGAAGCTGAAGTAAACATGTCAGGGATTTACGGTAACAGGTGCACTAGTTTCCCAGTGTGAGCAGCAGAGCAACACGCCCCGGGCTCCTTATATCTCTGTCAACCCTCAGCACACATTCCTCCATGACAAACCAGGTATTGGAGCAGATGAAGAGATATAGAAAGAGAAAGAGATGGTGAGATATGTATTGTGAGTGTGAGTTGATGAGAAGGATCGGTCGCAGGACAAAAGAATTGCCCTCTGAGTTTCTCCGACTTTGCATAATCTTTACATTTTTAAGGTCCTGTGTTGAAATTGTTCTCGAGCTGGAGGAGGTTGAGATTCACTGGTCAAACAGTCATACGGGAAAGGGGGAACAGGGAACCTTTATGAGAAAGGAAGAGTGAGTGGGAGACAGGAAAAAGGAGAAAGAGAGATATAAATGTGGGAGGAGAGACGTGGTGAGAGATCTGCCTCTCAGCGGCACTGGTGCGTAGAGCCAGCCCTGACGTCTGTTTGTATGCTACCATGCATGGGTGCAGGCACACACACAGACACACACAAAAAACAGTCACACAAACGGACCAAAAAGCACCAGGACGCTTGGATCTTGGTTTCTCCATGTGTGAGTTTCAAGGCATGAAAGGCAGTTGCTCGAACATCTTGTGACGTTCATCCATCTTAGCTTGTCAGTTAAAGTCCACAGGTTTTATTCCTGAAGGTGGTTGTTCGGAAATGGGACTTCCATTGTTGAGTCGGCATCCCCTCTTTCTTACAATCCTCAGGGTTTTTAAGGGTTTAAAGGGTTAACATATCTATAAACACTTTAAAAAATAACGAAATTTGTGGGTAGGACGTGCAGGAAGCAGGAAGTGATGTGTCAATTCCACTGCAGGAACCATATGTTTTTGTTTACAGCACATTTACACCGACGTCAGCCCTTATCACTAAAATCTCTGGAATATTGTTTTTTGCCAGATTGACGTTTGTCTGCGTCTTTTTCGTGTATGTCCCCTCGTTTATAAAGATATTTATCAACTGGCTTTCTTCCAGAATTGTCCTGCTGTATTCTCATGTGGCCTTGCTCGAACATTTTCTGGATAGTTTAACAGGGGGTTGGCAGGAAAAGTTCTTGAAAATGTCTGGAGTAACTGACTTGTTCATTTGATCAATATCTGATTATTATTTAAAATGTGTCTTGGGCTCTTAACCCATGCTGCAGCCATAAAAATACACATAAACATGAACTAATCCCCGTCATACATCAAACACATAGGAATCACCCTAAAGATGTGTTGATACATAACATGGTACTACAGTGCGTACCGGACTATATTACAAATACATCTGTGTATACATGTACAATGATTCAAATGAATACATTCAGCAAAATTCTGCAACAATAAATAAATTATATCCAAGATTTACCCTCCTTGAAAAAACTGCGTCAAATAAATCCAAGAAAATCAGATCTTAATTATTGGAAACTTCATTATTAGAAAATGTATGATAACCATTGTCATATACCATTTAGATCAAAAACTGTGTCTTGCATGAATAACTTTGTGTATACATACACAACATTAATATTAATATTATAAATTATTAATTTACTTATAAGCAGTTAAGCATTCAACAGTTGCTCCTTATAGCCTATCTTGTATTGCTCATCTTTGAGACATCAAACTGGGGTGTATGTGTTTAGATGTGTGCATCGGGGCCTTGTAGGATTTCTGCTGAAAGTTAAGCTGCACAAAAGAAAAGGTGACAGTGATACAGGGAGGATAAAAGAGCTCAGCAGTTGGACGTGTTAATGTCACAGCACTAATGAGGAACAGATAGAGAACATGTAAGAAAAAGACTGGTGAGAGAGAAAGAAACCAAAGACGAGAGAAGCCGTTCACACCTCCAAATAGCTGATGACATGCGACGAGAGAAGATCGTCACTTTGTGGAAAAGACTCACTTCCATGTTACAGCACCACAGTTTCTACACTTTATGTCTGAATGAGATATCTGGTCAAACATTTACGTACAAACTGCAGGTGATGGTGCACAGAAACAAATAGTTTTCACTTTATTGCATTTGGAGACCTTTAGCTTGAATTAATTTAATTAACTTTAATTGCACTTTCAGACCAAACATGGTGGAGTGATGAAGGTGTGTCGGGCACAGAAGGTTTTTTTTCTTTCCCTTTCGCTTTTGGGTCGGTGCCAATTCGCCCCTAGAGCTCTGTGTCTACATGTGTATGTGTACGTGTGTGTGTGTTTGTGTGTGTGTGTGTGTGTGTGTGTGGTTTTGAGTGTGAGGGCAGCACGCACCCTTGTGTGTTACATGCCATATTCCCTCAAGTGTCTGCTGCACAAACACAAATGCACACATGAACAGCTACTTATAATTACACACGCACCTTTCTGTGTGTGTATCAGTGTGTGTGTGTGTGTGTGTGTGTGTGTCAGTGTGTGGGTGGAAGATAATATCCCTGACTGAACTGAAGACTTTGTAGTGCTTACTCACTGCTCTTGGACTCCTTGTACAGATGCTGTGAGCGTCTTTTCTTTGGAAGTGTGTGTTTTGCTGTGTCTCTGGGAACGTTTCACCTCGTAGTAGTGAAACAACAAAAGTTGTAGTCAAAGTTGTAAAATCTGTGCAACGTGCAAAGACAATTTATTATTATTTATTTATTATTCCCTGGATTACATGTTGGTCCGAACAGGTACATTGTTAATACTTTGGTAGAGAGTGTAAAATAGTTTTGCTCATACTTAAATCGTGGTTTAGACAAAGAAAGCCAGGACGTGCATTAAGAGCTGCACTTTTAATAATTTTGATTTGACTCCACTGTATTTCATTGGGAAACATTTCAGCATTAACTCCATTGCATAATTACGGCTATGGTTAGTTAAAAAAGATCTTTCTTCCCCACAAAAACCCTTTTATAAGTATAAAAAGTATAAGTTTTGATGATAGTGTACAAGTGAAATTGCTATACACAGAAAAAGAAAATTGTTTACCAACTTAAAACCTATTTAAATTGGTCAGGGGTTAGGGTTTGCACAGCACAAGCAATTTTTTTCAAATTCATTCTAACAAATTTTATAACAACAGAAACAAACTAAATTAATTTGTGTCACATGTATGTAAGTATTTTTGAGTAACTTGGTAAAGTAAGCATCAAATTATTTCTCTTCATCAATAACAATAATAAAACTGTAATAATAGGCCTTTCGTATGTATATATTTATATATGATCATTAAAACCTCTAAAAGATATTGATCTCCACAATCAGTGCTTCTACTATTAATACTTATGTGTTACACTTAACATATTTTTCAACCCATTTAAAATATATTGAAACAAAAGCAAAACTTTACAATGCATTAGTCAAAATTCAGAAAAAAAATATTTCTATTAAAATCCTGAATACAGTGAAGTTTTAAATCTTGTAACTGACCCAGAAAAAACTGTTTTAACTGCAGCGGTTGATCTTTTATTTTTGCACCATGATCCCTAGAAAGTAAGGAAACCAAAACCTGTGTATGACATCACATTACATTACTCTTAGGTGAAAGTGTGAAAAATACTGAAAATAGAAAAAAAACCTAATTTAATTGGTAACACACAAATTAATTAAGTTTGTTCAAATCAAAGTTAAAGTTAGCAAGTTATATATACAACTTAAATTTTAAAAAAGGTTATTACTTTGCGTGTTACAAATTTAAGTATTTTTTGCAATTTCAGTTTTTCAGTGTATATTAAGTAGGTCAGATTGCAACTTATTCCACATGTCAGTACATGAATAGTTATAATAATATAATGTAAATATGTGATTTTAAACGACTCTTCACTATATTATTTTGAAAAACTTTTCAATCCTGTCTTTAAAAATTCTATTCTTTTAAACCAGCTTCCCTTAAGCCCACCTCTCCTCAGCAGTTTTAATCACAACAGTAAATCTTCCATGTTTACATCAATGATCCTCAGGAAATAAAGAGACCAAAACCTGTGTATGACATGGAAATAAAGGGGCAGTGAAAAATGATACTGAAAAACTATTAACATGTTAAAGCTGAGTTCCAGGCCTCTCCTGTCGTTCTCAGTCTCATTACCAAACCTTTTCACACCTCCTGGTTCCCCAATCTCACTCTTTTTGTCCGGCGCATTAATGAGATTCAAAACACTCGGCCTCAGATTGTCTTGCAAAGTGCTCTCTCCCTCTTTCCCTCATATACACATGTAAGCCAGTTTCTCTCCAGCCTGGAAAGAGTTAAGGATCCTACACCTGTCCTATCAGACACCTGTTTCCCCAGCCCTCAGCCAATCAGAGGAGAGAGGGAAACTGTGCAGGCATGAAATAAATCTGGGCTCCCGCTCAGAGGGAATCACAACACTTGACTCATCTGTGTCAGCACTCTTCTCTGCAAGACTCACCGCCACAGAGAGAGAGAGAAACAGTGAGGAGCTGAAACTAAAGGGATCTATTCCTGCTGACTTGGACTGGAGACATGACCAAAGAGACTGAGTAAGTTCTGGGAGCATCTTTTCTTCTGCTTTTGGAAGAAAAAAAAGTTTTATTGATATTTTCTTCTTCCAAAATCTACTTTTCATCGGTGGTGGTGAAACATTTTGGTCCAGACTTGTTGTAACAGTAAATAGTTTATGTTAGATTCCAGCGTTAAGAACAGAAACCTCCTCCTTCCCCTTGTTTTTTTGCAATGAGACCCCCATGTGAAAAGTTCTTAAAGGGGATGTTTTGCAGGGGAAAGTGATATGTATAGTATTAACACACACACACACACACACACACACAAACACACACACACACACACACACACACACACACTAAACACACCACTTGCAGCAGGTCTGTTTCGGTTTGTGTTGTCACTCACCTGGGGGCCACAGAGCACAAAAGGCGATCGGGGAAATAAGAATCTCCTCTCGAGGTGTTGGAGGGGTACGGCAGCGTGTAATGCATTGAATTACATAATGGTCGAAACCCTAGACACAAGCCCCCCAACCCTGTGTCTGCATAAAAACATCTGCACTTGTACTGGTGGGAAACGGAGAGCGACTAATGGGAGTTGTGTTGCATGCAGGGCTACTGAGAGAGACAGAGAGAGAGAGGGGTGGGGGGGAGACAGGTGCATCTTAGAACAGGTGTACGAGTTCTGAGACGGACAAAATATTCAGTATTACACCCTTAAAGACATTAGTTCACCTTTTCCAGCTGCTGTGTTACACATGCGTTCATTCCTCGTCCCTAATCCCTGTGAGAAACCCTCAGATTTAAACTTTAAACTTTACTTTTGAACACCTGAGCTCCTCCTGTTCCCCCCTGTCGACACGTCTAACCAACTGTTTATCCAGGACAAACTTGCTCATTTGTTCAATACCCACTTCAGACAAACTCATCAGCGGAGGTAGACGGGATATTTGCAATCCAGAGTCTCTCCAAACAAATCCAATCCTCAGAATCCCAGGGTTTTTATCTTCACGTGACATTTAAAACCAGCCTCATCGTGGGTTTTTATTTACTTTGTAAGGAAATCTTGTCACTTCTTTGGGAGATCCATGCAAATAAGATTATACAACATGCATGAATGTGGCTTGTTTTCCTTTCACAACATGAGAAACCACAAAAAAATGCCTTCGTGTGTATTGGTGGGTGGCCCCTGACGTTTTTTTAAACCTTTTTTTTGACACCACTGCTCCTGAGGGATGTTACTCAGCTTTGTGGTTTTGCAATCGAAACCCTTCATGCTCAGGGGCAAGTATGTACAGTGCTCCGAGGCTCAGGCGTGTTCTCGATTTTTGCCTTTGCAGCGTGTCAAAGAAGCGTAACTATAAAATGCTCAAATGCATTTCCTTCTCTTTTGCACCTCTGGATTATTTACACGTCATTACATATGTCTTTTTTGTGTCTCTCTCTCCTCTGGTATAGGACTCTGGGACTAGTTTTTCAGAGCGAGAACTTCAACTACAACCACTACACAAACTACAACATGGACTCCTGGTCCTACCCGGACACCCTCGAGCAGAGCCACTCCAAACCCAGACTCCACCCTGGAGATGACCTGACAGCCTTAACAATGCTGTATGAGCAGTGCAAGGTAGATATGGCAGAATCAGTCAAACTAAAGTAAATTGTATTTTTAATATGAAAAGATGCATTTTATATTTTAACATGATCTATTATTTTTATTTGTGCAGAACCAGAAAGAGCAGAAGATGAACTGCAACCGCGGCAATAACATCAACAAAATGACAGAGAGGTAAGAGCATGTTATTAATTACTAAATCATCCAAAAATATATATATTGAAAATATAGAAGAAAAATGATTCTAGAACTTCTTCCTTGGAAGATCCAGAAGTTACATGTTTTCCTTTATGTCTCATCCCCTCTAACTTAAACATGTGGATGAGTGTCAATAGCCCAGTAAGAGAAAGGCAGAGCTTTAGGAGGTCATTATCAGGTGATTGGGTAATCCTTAAGTCAAACACAGCAGGAGGATTATTGTCTACCTCTTCAGTCATCCATCCATCCATCCTCTATCATTATCTCTGTCTTGCTTTAAGAGTTTCACAACAGGCAGACAGACAGTTGTTTTCCACCCTCCCTATTACTTCTTCTCCTCCTTCTTCTTCTTCTTTGGTGGGTGAGAAATGGCCACTGCCGGGGCACAGTGTTGTCCCCTCAAACAGAGAAACTCAAACACTGAGGAAAAAAAGCAGGATTAAGAGACAAATAGTTCCCACCCAGCCTCAAAAACCTCGTCTTTCTGTGAGCTCACCTCACAGTAGCCGTGTGTGCTCAGAGCTGAAGTGCTTTTCCAGACGTTTGCACAGGCCGCCTGCAGGCTTCTGTCATGTTGAAGACACAATCATTCGCTTTGAGATTGTTCGTCTTTTTGCTGTGTTGACGTGTGGGTGGAGTGTTACTGAGTCATGCTGACCTTTTAAAAAACTGTGGTTTTCACTGTTGTAATTAATCAACTCTCTCTTTCCCTCCCTGCTTCTTCTTTCTCCCCCTTCCTCACCCCGCCAGGTCCCCAACGAACGGCAATGAGCTCATCTCGCTGGACGCTTCCGCCAACGTCATGAAGATCCTCTCCGAGAACATTCCCACCAGCCACCCTCAGGAAGTTCTGGGATCCAAGCTTCACACCTCCCTGCCCATTTCCGTCCCCACCACCTCGGACACCTACACCACTTTGACCAGCGTGGTGACCGACACCTACGACAAACAGGAGCTCAACATCATCTTCGACTCCCTGCTGCAGAAGTGGCCCGAGTCCAGTGCTTTCCCCGGCAGCGAGGTGAGAATTGCGTCACAATCTAAAAGCCAAGATGTATTAATGCCGACTTTTGTCCTCTCCCGTTGCTTCCTTTACTAATGCATATCCTTGGGTGGTTATCCAGACTCTTCCCTACAGCGACCCCTTCCCAGAGGACACCTCCAGCCCCGTCTACTCCGGCTCCTACACCGGCTCCCCACCACCTGAGAGATTCAGGAGCGAGTTCCAGTTTTCCCTGGGAGCTCCCTCAGCTTCTGCTTACAAGTCTAATGCGTTGCCCATGGTCTACCTGAACAAGGGACAGTTCTACCCCATCTCCCTGCAGGGAGTGGACAGCAGTGCTTGCCTCACATCTACCAAAGTCAAAGTGAGTCATGGTGACACATCACCCACAGGCACAAATCAGATTTGGTTTGAAATGTGTTTTTTCTCTGCATGTATGTTACGTAAAAAAAAATAAGGTGACTATTTCCTTCAGGCTCTTTTCCACAGGCTCATGAATACATAAATTCTTCGCATGCCACAGAGCCAACCCTTCTTGTATACCTGTCCCTCCCTCGCAGCCAGCTCCTCTGTGACTAATCCCCAGCTGACACCCCAGCACATTGGGCTGGTACCTTTAAAATTACAGTGTCCTGCCCTGTATAATTTATCAGTGCTGTGGAGTAACGAAGCCAGAGTCCCGTGCTCACAGAGGAGTGGACGAGGAAGGGGGGGAAGGTGTGGTGTGGTAGAAAAACACGGGTGACAACTGTTTTCTTTGTCAAGTGAATTAGAGGTTAAGAATATACACAAACACACACCAGCAACTGCAAATAGCTGATGACAATGTGAGGAGAAAAGGGGGATTTAGGGTGATGAATGAAACACGGTGGCTTTTCTCGGAGATGCAGGCAAGTGGAAGTGAGTCACGTTTTGACCAATGCACCTAATGCTTTTCTGTCAACTTTCTTTTGCAGACGGTCGTGATGGCTGTGTTTGAGAACGACAAGAGCCCAGAAATGCAGCTCCGCTTTTGGAATCACTGGCATGCGCGGCAACCAACTGTCAAGCAGAGGGTCATTGACATTGGTATGTTCATCTCACAGGAAAAAACACCTGTGCACAGACACTGACAATGACACAAACATGAAAGATGTACTTAGTCTGTCAAGTGAATTAACCAATCATTCCTGTCTGATTACAAATCTGAGAATCAGATGGAGTAAAGAAGATTAAATTATTTCTTTATTTTTTATAGCGGACTACAAAGAAGTGTTCAGTGGCATCAGCAACATTGAGGAGGTGGCTTTCAATGCGCTCTCCTTTGTGTGGAACCCCAGTGAAGAAGCCAAGGTAAACATACCTCGCTCTCAAACAAGTGTGTGACTGCTGAGTTCTCTGAAGAGGAGGTAAAAGGAGAGGAAAGGTAGAATAGGGAGGAGGAGAGAAGGAGAAGCTGAGATTTGAGGAATGAGGATTAAGAGGCTTAATCATTTTAAAAATTGTTCTTCTATGAAAGTTGGCTGAAAAAACATGTCATTAGTTGTAAATGTCACCAGCGTCTTCCTCTGTCTTTTTTTTCAAAAGATGTCTCGTCTCAAAAACCAAACGTCCTCTTTCCTTCCCCTCCTCCAGGTTTACATCGGCATCAACTCCCTGAGCACTGACTTCTCCTCTCAGAAGGGAGTGAAAGGCCTCCCCCTGAACCTGCAGATCGACACCTACGACTTCAGCTCGGGAACCAACCAGCTCATACACAGAGCCGCCTGCCAGGTCAAGATCTTCTGTGATAAGGTACAGTCACGTACGCTTCACTTGAAGACAATTGACGAACAATCAAATCTGGCATCCTCTGAGGTTAAA
This sequence comes from Paralichthys olivaceus, assembly GCF_024713975.1. NCBI lineage: Eukaryota > Metazoa > Chordata > Actinopteri > Pleuronectiformes > Paralichthyidae > Paralichthys > Paralichthys olivaceus. The sequence goes on along the minus strand of NC_091104.1, from coordinate 12,524,058 downwards.
GTCATCATTGTAATGGAATGAATGTGTGTGTGTGGTGTTCCTCAGGGTGCAGAGAGGAAGATGCGTGATGAGGACAGGAAGAGGAGCAAGAGGAGAGGAAAGAGCGCTAATGATGCCAACGGTGAGTGTTGGAAATAGCCAGCCCCTTTAGAACAACAATATTAAACACTTAAAGTGAGTGTTTCTAATATTGTCGACATCCCTGCTTTGTTTCCAGCCAAGTCTCAAGTGAGCAGCTCCATGGGCAGTGAGTGTACCTTCTTCCGGACACTGGACGACCACGTCACTCAGCCGGTTCTCTTCATCCCAGAAACACACCTCTCCAGTTTACAGCGCATGGTAAGGCCCCTTTTCTCCTCTCCTCTCCTCTCCTCTCCTCTCCTCTCCTCTCCTCTCCTCTCCTCTCCTCTCCTCTCCTCTCCTGTCCTGCTCCTGATCCACCGCCCCCCTCCTGCCTCGTAATCCCTGCAGGCAGTAGGACAGGCACGAGAGAGCGAGAGTTGGGAAAAACCTGTGGGAAAGTATGCAGTGGGTTGGGAAAAGGGGGGAGGAGGGGACGTTGTCAGTGAAAGTGAGGCACCGACTTGAGTTGAGATGAGCTAATTGGAGTCGAAACCAGGCACCACTACAAGCTGCTACAGCTACTGACACTGAGATTAAGCTATAGGGGCTCACACGGAAACACACACACACACACACACACACACACACACACACACACACACCTGGTGAGGCAGCAGCAGCACACAGACACCTGACTTTCAGAAAGCACCACCCTCATACCCTCGCTTTCTTTCAGTCACACACACAAACAGCGAAAGGAGTGTTCAGACAGGCCAGCTTTCCCACAGTGGAGTGTGGAGGTGTGTGTGTGTGTGTGTGTGTGTGTATGTGTGTGTGTGTGTGTGTAAAGAGCCAAAGAGACATTAGAAGAACAAAAAAACATGCTTAAGCAAACAAAAAGGACCTTATTACACAATAGCCCAACAGTCTGTACTTCCTGTCTGTGATTGGCCGGTGTGATAAAGCGCTGGATCTCTCCATCAGTGTCCACGCTCATGTGCTTCTCTTCCATGGTTATGGGTGATGATAACATTCCTTTATTTGAAGGCGTTTTGCTCAGATAATGCCGGGAATCACACTGTGGAGTTTAAAAGTCTAATCAGATGTCTGTTTCTGTCTGTCTCCCTCCAGGCCGCTCCCATGGACGAGGCGGAAAGGTAAGCATCGATAGTAGAAGTCAACAGTCCTCTGTGATAATTCATTTTTAAAAAGATGCCAAGTCGTCTGCTTTGTGTTAACGTGACTTTATTTTGTTTTTTGCCAGGAATTCTCTGAAGAGGCTGTACCCCGACAGAGAGCAGAGCAGCCCCCCACCCAGCAAGCAGGCCCGCAGAGAAGACCCACAGAGAGGTAGATGAAAACTCTGACAGTCTGATGATGAGAATAATTATCGTTATTGAGCATTTGTCATCTAAATGTTTTTCTCCTCTGTTCTCTCTTCTCATTAGTTCTGTTGTACGTGAGGTCAGGAGTAGAGGAGGTGTTTGATGCGCTCATGCTCAGCTCGCCCACAGTGTCGGGCCTACAAGAAGCTGTGAGTATGAATTAGACTCATGATTCAATTTACTTTTTATTCATTATTTCTTGAATTATATTACTCAAATCCATCCTTAGACACATTCCTGATCTGTGTGATCTGTATCTGTATGAAAGACAAAAAATAACAATAATAATTATGCAGATATAAATAACCAAGTGCATGAATACATTTGAAAAAGCCTTTTTTTTATCACAGTTTATACTTTGGGATCAAAAAAAGTTTTTTTCTCAGCCCACATTAATTAATTAATTAGTTTTAAATTATTCCATTCATTTATTCAATAATTTCTAATATTATTATTTTATTCATTTCTACATTTATTATTTTTTATCTATATATTAATTTATTCTGATAAACACAGCATTATCTGTTCACAGTATGTGTAAAAGCATATCATCTTTCTGTCTGAAGGAACTGTCATGCTAACTGTCCTCTCATGTCCCTCCTTCCTCAGATCTCAGAAAAGTATGGCGTGCAAAAAGACACCATTGGGAAAATCTACAAAAAATGCAAGAGAGGGTGAGTGTCTTAGTTTAGTTTTTTCTTTTATACCTCTAATGCTCAGCTGACTCAACACACACAAGATTAAAACCATGTATTCATCACGGACAACAAGCGTAAAACTCAGGTCGTGTTTTCTCACTCGTCCTCCTGCTCTGAGGAAGCAGAGGTTGACAGACCGGGTCGGTAGGTTGGTTACTTGGCTGGGCCTGATGGAATTTGTTAATTGCAGCTCCTCAAAAAAATAAAAGGACAGGTGACTGAAGGAGGATAAAGACGTTTGAGAAATCCTGTGGATGAGTCATGGGCGATTGTTGTTTGCTTATTTGTGTCTCCGTGAGCTCATTTCATTGGAACTATCAGAAAGGTCCCTGTTGAAAGAGATATCTGGTTTAATTAAAGGTTTCTGGCAGCTGTCGTCTTCCTATTAAGTTTTACTACTGACAAAGGGTGATGAGTTCTTTGGATTGGGTGCTCTGTTTTAAAACTAAAAGATATTCATTAATTTTTCTTAAACAACGTTAGACATTTTAGACGGGGCTTAGAAATCTGAATTTCCAAATATCCTCACACCACATCTGCCGGACCTCTTTCAGTCAAATGGTCGCTGCCTCTGAAACAACAGAGGAAATCTGAGGGCCCTGTCTTCAGAGGAGAGACAGGAGGCTGCAACACCTTTGGGTTATTTTTCTGTCACTTGCTGGCAGCTATCGCCACATCGGGAGCAGCTAAGCCAACAGGTTGGGTTGCATTCTCCGCTGCAGTTCCCTCCCTCCTCTCCTTTACTTGCTCTTGTCTTTAATCAGCCTCAACCCTGCAGGCAGAATGCACCAAGTTAGTTCAGACATTAAAGCCCTGAAGACATACAGGTTAGGAGGAGGAGGGAGAGGAGGAGGGTGACCTGATTTACTGCTCCTCCTGATGCAGGAGATATGCTATCACTGTGTTTTTCACGTGACAGGCTTTCCATAAAACAAATGCCTAAGTCACAGCGGAGACATTCAAAGGGATTTGGTCACATGCAAGTGAAAAGTAGAGAACAAACTAATTTGCATGGTCTAGTTTTTTGGAGAGGAATATGTTTTGTCTCACTTCTCTGTGCCTCGCTGATTTTTAACCCCCCCCCCCCCTTGATCTTTTCCTCAGGATTTACGTCAACATGGACGACAACATCATCGAACACTACACCAACCAGTCGGCCTTCCTCATCGAGATGTCGGAGGTGGTGTCCGGTCAGTTCCAGGTCACCCTCGTCGAAGTATGAGAACGTGTCGGCTGCCCGCTCGATTGAAGGATGAAGAAAAAGAAAGAAATCACAGCTGCCACCTCTCGAAGCACTGCCCAATCAGAGACTATGTGAGCTGCCGAAACCAAAGCAAGAACTGGATTGAAGGGACATCGCCAGTTTTTCTGATTCCTCATGAAAATGTCAAACCGTTCTCAAGTCTGTAAATACCATGTCCCATTTCTTATGATTTTTTATTAGAATTTAATATTATAACGTAAGAGCATTTATAATGAACAGCCTGTACATATATAATGTAAATAGATTGTAATATGACAGTGTTTTATGAACTATAGCCAGGTGCACGTTGAAATCCATTTTCCACAAACTGCTATGTATTTCAATTTTTTTGACAGAGCCCTGTGCGTGATATGTGCACGGCGTATTTTCAGCATTTTCAGAGGTTGCTATCCTTGCTGCTTTCAGTGTACTCATCATTTCTTCTGCAAGAGCCGATGGTGCGTTTCTCACCCATATCCTGGTAACAACGTTTTTTCACTGCCAAAAGTATCCTCCTCTAGGTTCCTGTTAGTTTCACGACTAAAACGACCCGGCGCCAGGTAACATTCAGAACCTAAAGTCACACATTTCTACCCGTAAAAGCCACGAGAGAGTTAGTGTTGGCCATCGTTTTAGCCGGAGCTGCATGTAGGCATTTCTTGACTGTATGGTGTAACCACTGATTCTTCCTGGAAACACTTCAAACACCCCCCCGAGGCCTGCCAGAAGACTTTCATGGTATGTGTGTGATAAGCATGTGTGTGTTAAAGAGTAGTAGGATTTTTTTTCCTTGTATGTTACGCATCATTTCAAAGCGAACATGTATCCCTGTATTATTTCATTATTATCCCACGGCAGTTCTGGTTGTATTAGTCAAATCTTGCCCTGTTTTTTAAGAAAATAAAGAAAATGCATCAGAGCTTCTGTGGCCTCTGTGGAGTTATTACACATGTGGAGATCTGATGGAAATGTCGGCTCCTGCCAGGATCAGTTGTCAACGAATAAAAAGAAAACAATAATGAGAGCACTTCCTGCGTGTGTGTGTGTGCACAGTTGTAATTAACCTCTGTGGTGAAGTGCATATTGGAAATGAAGAATCAGCTGATTGCTCTGTCTTCTCCCTGCCGATCAAGCACTAAGCATGAAACTCATCTTCACTTGGATTTGATCTTATTTTCTGTAATTTTCACCTTCGCCAATGAAGTTATGTTTTCAACCATGTCTGTTTGGTTGTTGCTGTTTGTTTGTGAGCAAGATTACACAAAAACTACAGGGCGGATAATCATGAAACTTGCCGGAAGGATGAGGTTTGGGACCGCATGAAACCAAAAGGTTCCCAAGGTGGTCTGGATTTGTTTTGTGCTATTTTTTGGGCCATACTCATTATTTAATACATTTTAGGTTAACACCCAGGTTACATCTTACCTATACTATATGTTTGCCAAATACAGTTGGTTTGGGGATATTTGGGCCAAATTTGCTTTTCTGAAGTGGCCCATTTTCGGCTGTCGATTCATTGCCTGAAGTGGCCAAAATCTGTACGCTATCTGGGATGATATTTTGGTGAGGATCTGGAGCAGGGGTCGAATTCAGAAATCATTATATATATATGTATATATTTCATTTCAATGTTTCCCTTGAATAATTCATTCATTCATTAGTGTGTGTTTAGGTGCTAAGATGAGGGGTTGTGTTAATATGCAGATGAAAAGACAACACACAGAATCGTGTTTTGGTGTTGTAGCATCTCCTTCAAAATAGACAGCACACATGTTGAAAGTGTTGTCATTGATGGAAAAGCTCATTGCTTTCCCCTATTTGGTGAAACTGTCAGGAAAAGCAACAAAACACTCCATCCTAGATATAACACAGACATCCTTCAGTACGTCAAAGAGAGAGGCACACACACACACACAAAGTGAAACCGAGACGCAGACAGCCGGGGAGGCAGCAGGGAAAAAGGGAAAGAGGCAGAGACACAAGGACAAACGCAAACAGAGACATCAAGACAGAGGAAACGAGACGACAGAGAGAGGTGGGGAGACTGCTGAAGCAAAGCCAGAGATGAGGAGGGAGAGAGAGGGAGCAGGAATAATGAAGACGTAGTTGCACCATCTGCTGCCTGAGAGAAAGAGAGAGAGAAACATGTTCACCATTCATCAGAAGGAAGCAGAGAGGCAGCCGCAGATCTGCAGCAAGATACACACAACCCCTCCTGAATGGTAAGTGACTTCATGGGCTGTCTATATGTGTGTGTGTGTGTGTGTGTGTGCGTGTGTGTGTGTTGGGGGGGAGCATGTGTTTGCAGGCGCCCAAAATGTGAGAGAAAGTGATGAGGGCACTAACGTCCTCTTCTGTGTCGAGCCTCTGCAGATGTTCCCACACCTCCACTCTCTCTCCATTTCTGCATCAACACACAATCAGGCATCTCGTGATTTACAATAAATCACTGCAGTGGCATTGAACTTGGCAGGGGCGGCGTTTGATGTTGGTCTAAATGAGATGAAACGGGGGAACGCACAAAGCTCTGTTGTCTAACCTGAAAAAACAAGGAAGAAATAAAGAGTAACAAGTGATACCTGTGCACAACATGCTTTGAACCACGGATGAGCTGAGACTCGATCATGCAGAGCAGTGGTTGAAATCCTCTCAGCTGCAGGTCAGGGCTCAGATTCTCTCCTCCCCGTCAGTAAAACATTTCATTTGCAAAACAGGAAACTCCATTGTGGACTTTTATTTATTTTAGACATATGACACATGAACACAGGTATGTGTTGATCAAAATCCACTTCTCTTTTTTCCATGCCTTCAAAATCCAGACATGTATTCCCTTCTCTTTTATTCTAAATCTATTATTATTATATTCTACCGTCTTCCAGTAAATATCCTCAACTGACATTTTCAGAAGGAATTTCACACTATTGATCACATGAAGTGAAGTGAACAAGAAAGTACATATAAGAAAGTATATATATATATATATATTCTGATATAGTATTTTGCCACAAATAAAGGAATACCAATGTGATTGGTATGGTTTAAAATATTCCAGTAACTACAGCTCAGCAGTTTTGTAGTTCTATTATAAAATATATCTCATCGTCTACAGCAGCTTGTGTTTGTGTGTGGTTCTGCACGAGACCCTCACACACTCACAAGTGTCTGGTGCTCATCCTCCAGTCTGCCGTCCCTCCTCCAGGCTGGACTCATAGTTTCTAAACAGCCAAATTCCTCCAAGGTCAAATGTGGCCATCACCCATCAGGCTTTGAGTAAAAAGCAGCACACACATCATTATGCGACCATCTGTGCACACAAGGCTGTTAGCTTTTGCATAGAGAAGAGTCTAACTAGTTCTTGCGATAAATAAAGCCACACACACACACACACACACACACACACACACACACCCTGTTATGCTGAGACTGCCCAGGTTGTCGTATCCTAGCAACAGAGACAGGCATCGAGCATTCAGTGTTATCCTGTCCAGCTCTGGAGCAGTGGAGCCAGACCTCCGACTCTGGCTGCTCGGAGGCTTGTCTCTGCTCTGAATTCACACCTCTGATTCGTCTCATGTCTCTGTCTTCCTCTCGCTCCATCACTTCAGTGCAACACACACCTCCTTCCATACCTGTCTTCCTCTTTCATTCATTCTGACTGAGGAGTCGTCAGTGAGAAGGCAGGAGAGAGTCCAGGAGGAGGTAATGGATGAACTTTATTATGCTTCATTTTTCTGTGGAAGTTTTAATATTCTCATCTTTGTGTTGACCTTTTTATTCTTATGCAGAATACATATGACGTTTGCATGTTTTCTGTTTCCTTGCAGATACAGTGACATCATCAGTGACTGGTCGGAGTAGATTTTTGAGAACCTTGATTGGACTTTTCTTCGATGTGAGAGAGAAAACAAGAGATTTGATCCACTCAGTTCTGATAGCCCCCATGACACTGACATGTGGTAATAACGAGCAGCATCTCCGTCTGCAGGAGGAGCAGCCACACTCGACTTTTTTACGAAAATACTCACACTGGGAAGCACATTGAACAGGTACTGTTTCGTTTTTGCAGAAAACTCGAGAGTTATTCTTAACATCAATAAATCGATAAAAAGAATTAGGGCTGTACCCTTAATGATGCAAACCCCAGCCTCCATGGTGATGGGGATCGTATTCTCCCCTCTGGGACTGGTCCTTGTCTTCACCGCTGCCATCACCCCCCAGTGGAGAGAGGGACAGGCGCGTCTGGGAATGACAGGGCCGGGGTCACTTCTTCGACCTGGCGTCAAAGGTCACGGGATGGGGGTCAAGTCAGCGGAGTCTCTGCTCTTGCTGCGCTCTGATGGATTGTGGGAGAGCTGCTTGCAGGTGGAGCACTCTGAGCTGAAGCAGTGCTGGCCTGTGGCGGGTCCGTACCAGAGGGACCCCCGGGTTCGCCTGGCGCAAGGTCTGATCCTGACCTCCTTGTTCCTCTGCGGCACTGGTATTGTCCTGGCTTGCATCGGGGTCCGGTGCTGGACAGATCTGCCTCTGAGGGGCGTCGCAGCCACAGGGGGGCTCCTGGTGGTGATGGCCGGCCTGCTGAGCCTGACTGCCCTGGGGGTGTACACACACAACCTTGGAAGGCTGGGGCTGGCGGCTCCGAGCCCAGGGCTCAATCACCACAAGTCCCCCCACCTCAGCCTGCATCCTGCTGGCTCGCTTTACTTTGGGTGGCTGGGGTCGTGTTTGCAGGTGCTGGGGGGTGGCGCTCTGCTGTTCAGCTTCAAACAACCAAGATGTCTGCCCTGCCCATCTTGCCCTGAGGTGCCCGTGTGCCCAGCGTGCCGCTCATTTCCAGACATCACCAACAAGGCAGACACAGATGTATACGAAGTCACCTGTTAGAGTGCCAGTTTTAATGGTGCACATATAGTGACATGTGGCCACTTTTTAAAGGCACTCCCAACCCATTAGCTTTTTTCATCTACCACCTAATGGAATGAGTCAGATAAACTGTGAACCACAGAACATTATCACTTCCTGATTACTGGACTCTTAACGTCAGGTATGAACTTGTTGGATGTAATTACGTCTTGAAGTCGGCAGAGACTTTAATTTGTGGGTGCAAACTCCAGAGAGATGAATCACGGAGCACAGAGATTGTTACTGATTCATTAAGAACATTGTGAGCTCAACTTCCTGCTGCCTTGAACTGCGACATGTAGAGAAACACGAATGACATCATCGCTGTGCTGCCTCTCACGTTGTAGCCATGCCTTTGTACTGTTAGAGAGAAACATGACCCCGTTTGTATCCGAACTTAATTGTGACATGTGGAAATGTATACATACATTTCATTTCATTAGATACATGTGGCATTAATGAAACTGAATTTCATCTGTAATTTGTCATTTAAAGTTATTTGTTCATGGAAATTTGTGAAATCTGCTTTTTGATGTTTTTTGATTCAGTCACTGTACATTTGATGAAAAAGAAAACTGCTCATTTGTTTGCCGTCTGTCAGGGTAAATCTTCGTATGATACCTTCACTGAGGAGCCTTCATCGAACTGACATTTCTAACTGGGAGAAAAGGGGTTGAAGTGGACAACAGGGTCTTGTTTATCTTTGTAAATTATTTGTTGTTGATAACTGTTGTTAACTTGTTATAGTGAGTTCATACTTGATGGTTCAATCTGCAATGAATAAAAAATGTAAAAAATTTGCTGTCTTATGTAATCCATCTATCTATCTATTCATCTATAAGATTCAAAATACACTATTAGTATGTTTACTTCAATTGGTAACTAATGAATTAAGTTTTTTCAATTTAAAGTTATAACTTGAACAAACTTAATTCATTTCACATGTTAGCAATTGAAGTAATTTTGTAAAGGTGGTCCAACAATTTTCTTTTCTCAGGATACAGAAAAATAACTTTTTATCTACATAAATACATTAAAAATACTTAATATGTACTCACACATATTTATATATAATTAATTATCCATACAGCATGAATGTGCACACTGTACACCTTTCGTTACTTAGTGTCTCATGGATATCAAACCTTACAGCTCTCTATGTGCTACACTTGAACATAATGAGGCTGAGGCTGTTACACTCTCATTCATCGTGTCCACACAAAGCTGAGAGGCAAAGAGATCATCACAGCCGACGCACAGCCCACAAGGCCACTGCTGAATAACCTGTGTTCTGAGTTACATTACATTAAGAGATAAAGACCTGATGACTGAAAGGACACTTTAGCTCTCTCCATCAGTAAATGTGACTCATTGAGCTCAAGGGGCATTTTGCACTGAAATAAACTTAGTTTGGAAAATGTATTCACTCATATTGACTTTGTATCTAAAGTATTTATTTAAGTGTGTGTTTGTTTTCTACTGAAAACTCAATCATAAAATACACTTGGTACTTTAACATCATAAAATACACTCGGTACTTTAACATCATAAAAGAAAAAAGTCTTGATCGGCTGAAATTCGGGCACAAAAGACATGAACATGCACATCTGACTGTGTACATATGCTTCAAACACATTAACAGTATTTGATAATAATATCTGAAGACACAATGGTGGAACTTCACAACACAATTCTGTGATGGTCCTGCTTCCTCTTTACTAAGCCAGTGAAGGTTACAGCGATGAGGAGCGGGGTCACGTCAGAAACATCTCAGCATCTTCAGGAGTCTTCGTGTGACTCGGGAAATGAGGAACACACTCACACAGCTTTGCTTTATGGTTCATACATACACATGTACACACACACAGCAGAAGCACAAAAAGGACTTTGACCAAAAAGGAGCAACAGCAAATATGTTTCTGAAGTTATTTTTCTGTGCAAAATATTTCAAATCTACACCTTTATTAAGGTAATAAACAAAATACATACAGCATCAATAGTAAAAGTGTATTTACATGTCACATTAGTACAAGAGGCATGATTTATATTACAAATTATCATTGAATTCTAAGAAAAGTTCTACTCGATATTGTTTTTATCACTAGAACAACACGACCTTAGAATCCCATAAATATGCTGAACTCAGATCAACACTTGGCAAATATTGTCCATCTCTCTGCTGTAAACTCGTCATATTGGTTTTGACCATGTACAAAGTTAAATTTGTTTCTTATAAGAAGCGTGCACTGATGCATTTCACTGATAAACTTGATTTAGTGGCATTATTAACAAATTATTTCAGGTGAACGTCAGCAGACCACACAGTGAAGTTCACCTCTCACTCTGTTGCATGACAAAGCAGCTTCTGTTTGATTTTGTTAAATAGAGCAACTCTGCAGTGGCGTGATTTGCATCAGCTCGGTCTTAAATGTAGAAGTAGTTCTCGGCAGCCTCTCCGCTCTCCACCAGCTCGCTCAGCTGCTGGTTTATCGAATCCTGCAGCGACCCCAGGGAGAGTTCTAACACTGAACTGGTATCTGTGCTCGGAGAATCTGGTGGGATCTCCAGGAGGACATCAGACGCCTCTGCGTCCACTAGCTGCTCTCCTTCGCTCAGGCTCAGTCTATATGCGCCTCTCGTCTCTGTGGCGGCCGTTTCCATGTCGACAGTTTCCAAGGCAACCTCCTCAGCGGGCACGTGCTGCACCGCCGCGTCGTTCCCGCTTTTGGAGGAACGGAGCGTGGTCAGTTTCTCGATTTCTTGAACTAGTTCTTCGTTTTGATGCTTCCATTGACGGAACTTTGAGGCCGTCAGAGTGGAGTCCTCCAGGACCTTGTTGATCTGCTGCAGCTCCGCTTCTTTTGCCTGCAGAGCAAACAGGAGCTCCAGTGAGAACACAGACGCACTCAAACATGAATTTGTTAGACTGATAATAATAATTAACTTTATATAGCACAGGAACCATTAAAAAGTAATTTGAAGGTCACACAGCATTAGAGCACAAATACAAGAAAAAAAAAATCAGATGAGAAAAATAAAATAGAACATTATAAAATGATATAGTGAAAAACTGAATAGTGAATTAAAACTGAATTAAAATTAGATAAAGTCCCTGTCTTGCCAAATTAGCTTGTTCATGTTTCCATCGCCGATTGGAGCTGGAGCTGACAAAAACTTGTTTCTGCTGCAGAGCAATTTGAAGTAAATGCAGAATTAAAACATTCTCATTGCAGACAAAAGCCAGATATGTGTGTGAGATTTAGGATAAAGAGTTTGGCAGATGGATCTCCTCAAAGAGTGGGGGCCCTGATAGAAAAGGCCTGGTCATTGTTGGTCCTCAGCCGAGACTAAAGTTAACTGCCCTGATCTAAAACTGATTACTTGCTTCAAAACAGTCCTTTAAACCAAAAGTAAAAAAACACAAGCTATTTATTAAATGATTATCAGCAACATAAAGGCTTTTAACAAGCAAATGCATCACTTTAAAATACAGGATTCAAGTTCATTGTTATATGATGTTGTGTCTAGACATTAAATTAACTGCCGACTTTCTTCCTCACCTTCAGAGTGCTCTGCAAGGCCCGCAGCGTGTGAGCCTTCTCATTAATGACGGGGTTCTTGTTGCGTCGAATGAACGACTTCCTGAAGTGGTCGTGTGTGAACGGCTGCTCGTGTCCAATCAGAGAAACTCCTCCCTCCTTTATGTTGTTTAACATCTTGCCCATCTCATCCTCTGGGACGCCTTCTCAAGAGGACGGAGACGCAGGCGAGCGAGACACGAAAGTGAAAGGAGAAAAACAATTGGAATTAGACAGGAAACAGGGCCGTGGGATTTGGCTGAAAAAATCACACACAGAGCTGCTATGAACCATCTATTTGTGGACGGCTGATTGGAGAAAATATCCTCCGGGTAAAGTCAGGAAAACAACATGTCAAAACAGAAATTATTAAAACATCCATCAATAGGACTTAGTCTTTACAGATTAAATACATCACTCATTGGGGGAGTAAATTATAAAGCAGGAGAGAAAAGAAAAGAGTCACATAGCACAAACCTGCTCCTTTGCTGCCCCCTGTTGTAAGACTTGTTAATGGCACCTTGGTCGTCTTCCCCTTGGGGCGAGGTAGAGTGTGGGACTGCCCCTTCTGAGGCACAGAGCGAAACACATCATGATGTGGACGATACCCTGAAGGGTGTCTGTGTGTTAGTGTGTGTGTGTCTGTGTGTTAGTGTGTGTGTGTGTGTGGAACTGACCTTGTTTCTCCTGCGGGGTGAAGGAGATCTCTCGCTCTCTGATTCAGTCTCACTGTAACATTCTGTCCACAGATAACACCAGGGTCACATTAATGATACAACAAAACAATACATGTCAGTGTATTAACATCAGTGATGAACAACATTCAACTTTTCTGATTTCTCCTGAAAGGATTAAAATCATAGATTAAGATGCAGGTAACCATAGCAACAGTCATTATACTTCATCCTGTTTTTTACTGCTTGACTCTTTCAGCTGCAGGACCACAATATTTAAAAACATATATATTATATTATTTGATATTAAAAATTAACAATAATTATATTTGATAATGAAATAAGTGAGGGGTGTACAAAGGTAAAATATTATTTGACTTGGAAGAGGAAGCCCCACTAGATAATAATAACAGATAATAGATAATAACATGCACAGATGTTCTGGTGTGAGGACTTTTGGATGAAAATAACCATGACTAAGATATTTCTAGTGGATGCATTTTAGTTATAAGGTGGCAGGTTCAAGGAAAACGTCAACCTACCCTCTTCATTATCGGGGCCTTTACTAAGCTTCTTGTATTTCTGTATGGATGTAATCAGACAGTTTATCCACCTGGAAAGTAAAGTGAAAAAACATCTCATGATTTAAATCATTCCATTAAATATTTCAATTTCAACAGAAGTGATTTGAAAACAGCACAAACAGAGTTCTGAAAAGTCACCTCTAGGGGGCAGTGCAGTCCTACACCTGTTAAAGTGTAAATCACTGTAACATCTTCACTGTGTAAAATGAACACACTTCTACACTTTATTGGAACTGGTGCAGCCCAACAACAATACAATCTAGAGCCTGATTTACAGTCATTACTCAGTGTTGTACAGAGGCATTTTTCAACTGCTTATTTGTGTAAGATGTATTTTGTTTGGCTGGTGAAACTTGAATTATCACACTACCCTGAGCCTGGAAACAGAGATAGAAAGAAAAAAAAGAGTGGACACAAAGGCTGAACGTACTTGCTCATGTCGGTGACATTGTCGGCAGCGAAGAAGAAGTTGTGAAACCTCTGGTGGCACATTTTGAACACGCTGGAGGAGGCAGAGCAGAGAGACGGGGGTGAATCTCAGAGCAGAAGAAATTCATTACAGGGGAATTGACATAACACACAAAACATGCAGACGTAGACACACAAACAGAGAAGCAATGGGATTCAACAAATTCACGTGACACAAGATTCACTTTGCAAAACAACTGATCTGCCAATGTTCACAGGGATAATAAAGTTTCCTCTTTCAAACTAAAAGACTAAAATAGTTTCTCATTTCAGCACCATATCTTTCATCAAATCTATGAACTACAAAGCCCTGAGTATTCTTTGATCAAATATTAAAACGCCTGTTCATATTTACTGTGCTCATCCTTACTATTTTCTCTTGTGTTCTCCGGCGCTCTCGATGTTGTAGCTGGATATATTTACCAGACCCTCTGCCTTCTCATCCTGAGGAAGAAAAACACAGTAACATAATTAGTTTACATTGCATTTGTACGACTATCTGGGCCACTTAAAGGGAAAAAAAGAGATTTAGAGAATAAAGTCGTGATATTACAAGAATAAAGTCATAACTTCAGGATATGTGTTATTTTACAGGAGGGTCGTCTAAAAATCAACCTCTCTTCAGCATCAAAATCAGAAATGAGGATGCATTCTCCTTTTTTTCTCTAATATTTATCCTAAAATTTTAACTTTTCCTCTTGTAAATTACAAACTTATTCTCAATTACGATATTATTTTCGTAATATTCTGACTTCATTATCCTAATATTTTATCAATTAATTAATCGAAATCCCTAATTTTTGTGCACTACAATAAGGTTGTAATTCTCCTTAAAACCCTGAGTCTTTGCAGTCGATAAAAGTGTAAAAGTTATTTCTAAACATTTAACATCCCTCAAATCTAAAAAATGCTTCAAGTAATATATTCAAACACACACAGAAGTTACAGTCAATGTGGGTTTCAAGGCTTCTACTTCATTCATTTGGTTTGAGGGGATAAAATGATATTTCATTCCCATACGCCCACCTGTTGGCTGGTGTACCAGTAGAGTGAAGGCCCCGTGAGGACAAACCAGAAGCGCTGCCACTTCTGGGCGATGAAGACGCTGCTCTCCTTCCTTTTCTTCCACAGCCAGCCATCGCAGTCGGGTCGATCCAGCTCGCGGCAGGACACGCGGCGCCGACTCATCGTCGTCGTCATTCCTGAAATGACACACAATGATGATGGCTGTAATTTATTGTACTGAATTTTGACTGACTTGTTCCAGGAAATATGGACGCATTGAAAAAAGGTTTAATTTTGACACATGAGTTGATGTTTCGTCGTATCTGGACCATAGACTCTGTATGAAGATGGACAACATGACAGATTCCCAAAAGTGTCTCAATCGTCACCTGGTGGCTGGAGTGTAGGTTATAAATCCTGCCTCCTCCTTGTTAGTGGATGGGACATTGTCATGAACCTGAGTTCTGTTTTCAAGTGTTAGGATTTTGTTGGACATGGTTTGATTATGGACCCTCTTTGTTTATTGACTCTTACCCGTGTTCCTCGTGTTTTAGTTTGTGTTTGTATTTGGTTGCTTTTTCCCCTGAGTTTTCCGCTTTCAATTTTATTTTGAAATGATGCTCCTTGTGTGTCTGTGGCTTAACTTCCTGTCTTTGTCCTGTTTCCTGCCCCTGTGATTGTCTTCACGTGTTCCTCATGTGTTTCACCTGTGTTCAATCATCCCCGCCTCCCTTGTGTGTATAAGTCTCTGTGCTTCCCTTTGTCTTTGTCAGCTCGTTGTTCACTCGTCAACATCGTTCACTCAGGATCGTCCAGTGTCATTTTGTTCCTAATGTTTCTATGTTTTTTTCAGTTTTAATATTGTTTCTTCTATCCTAGTTTTTTGGACCATGTTTGCTTTTGAACCTTGTTTTCTACAAGACCTTTTGTTTTACTACCTGAACTTTGCTTCCACCTGCACACCTCATCACACCTGACAGACATGGACCAAACTAAGGTGTCACAGCGCAAAACAATGACTTTATTTTGTGTCACTTTATTCATGTCTTTTTTTAATCATTTATTTGATTCTTTAAAATCTGGGTGAATGCGAAAGAGTCCGGCTCCAAATGTGTAAGATGGCAGCGCTCGTATCCTGGATATTTTGGCTTCATTTCTGGATAGTGGGTGGGAGTGGAGACGCATTGTTCATCTGTATATACAGTCCATGGTCTGGCTGTCTGATTGTATTTTTTTTCCTTATCTCTTATTTCACTTTTCTTTTCCTCTATTCAACAATAAAAAAGTACACAAATGCATGGCCTTTGCATTGGTGTTAGTGTGGCATATAATGGACCTATAATCTGTATACATTGATTAGAACATTGATAAATTAACAGTAAGTTATTTTCATTTGTGGGCACATAATACGTCAGAAAAATACTGAGGTCCTGCACATAGGTCCTACTTTGGCTTTATAGTTCATCAGTTTGCTCTCGTCTTGGATTTGAGTTGTTGACTCGTACACTGTTCTCAACCTGATTTTGACTTAATGTTTTACATTTTCATAAAAATAAAAAATAAGTTACCTTTTGTAGAGATCTTGCTGTCTTTACTCCCCTGAAAAGAGAATCTGAGTTCATTCAGTGTTTCAAATGCAGTTAAATACAAACTGTCTGATGTGGTTGTTGAAACTGAAAAATATCTTTGTGTTCCTCTCACCGTGCGGCCCACCATCTCAGGACAGGAACTGATGCTCACTGTGTCCTGATTGGCTTCCTGAGGTGAAGAACTTCTGAACGCCCTGAAAGTCAGGGGCGAAGGACTTCTGGGTGACGGCGACCGGTCTCTTCTGAGTCTCGGTGAGAGCCGTGAAATTTCCAATCCCTCAAAGTCCCCTGAGAAAATTCAAGACTAGTTTTGTCAGCTGAATCAGTCATTGGTCTATGTTTAACACTCTTCTTCAATCCTGCCAGTCCCCTGCTAAAATAACCATGTGAGGACACAGCTGGAAAATGTCTGTCAGCAAGCGAGTGGACATGTTGATGACGTTTCAAATATATGACAGATGCCAAACTGGATGAAAACAAATATCTGAGAAAAGACAACGAGATTCCGGAGCTTCTGATGATGAGGACCAACACCAACAATTTATATGTCACGTCCTGCCTCCTGCTTGCCCCCCCCAGTAATGTTCCTGTTGTTGTGAGCATGTCTGAAAACTTCATGGGGACAGATCTAGTTCAAATTGCCTTCTAAGAACATTTTTGACATTTTTCCAAAAGGTCTATTTCGACAGCTTTATTTTAATTAGTCTTTAATATATGTTTAAAAACGGCCACAACTGAAACATACTGAGGAGTTTTTAGGACAGAAAACGTTTTGTAATAAGCCATTTTCTTCTGTCATACATTTCTTACCGGGCAATGACAGTGGTGACAACGCCCCCAGCTGGTTTTGACTGGAAGTGAGTGTCACACTACCTTCAACCTCCTTATCAAAGGACAACTCTGATTCCTCCTGTCCCATACGCGGCTGCTGTACCTCTGGCCCGTGAATGGCTTTCCTGTGACAAAAAAGAGATGTTTGAGAGAAGACATTTGGAACATTAGGCTCAGGTGATTCTGAGAGGCTATACATGACATATTAGATTTTAAAATTAGAGATCAAAGAGCGTGCAGAGAGCATGTGTGAGATGTTCCTCTCATATATGTTGGTATTAAGCAGAACATGAGGTTCAATAGTGATATAAACAGCAATAACAACCTGGATTATCATTTAAAGGAATTAAATATGTCCCTATGTCTCATTGTCCCGGCAGTCTAAAGTTTTTGATTGTTTTTTTTCCTACACTCGAGTATATCAAGATGTTACAGGATTATTTACAACCCTAATGGACTGTCCCCACCCACTCCCTCCATTTGCTGGAGCACGCCTGCTCTTCATCAGCTCACACTGTCTCTCCATCACCTAATCCTCATGTCTCATCATCCACTTTTTTTCCTCTTAGTGTTTATGTTCTTCTTCCATCTCTCCAACAACTCTCCTCATCTATCCACCTTTCTGCTCTTCCCTTCCTTTTGTCTAATTTCCAGTCAGACGTGGGTGTTGGGTGTGCAGAGTGGAATTTATGGCATTTCATGACCTCATTGCAAACCTACTGGTTCCTGGCAGATTAACGGGGTCAAAAGGGTTCGTGGTAGGTTCAGGTTTATGGAGGAAATCTTTGGTAAATTATTGAACTAAACTAAGTCTGAGCTGCTCACTATGCAAACAGATCTGTGCGCATGGTGACAGATATGTGATTATGCTTTTAAGTAGATTCGCTAAAAGGAAAAAGTTGTGCTGCTGCAGATCAATAATCATTTCACAGTTTTTCTTTTATTTTAAAAGCTTAATTTTTATCATCAATATATGTGATGATATACTCCAATATGAGAAGATTTTACTTTTCACCTACAACTTTTGATTGTGCTTTAAAGTTAATAGATGGATGTTTCTCACTAAAAATATTCTTTGTGAATAACCACCATCTGGTGCTCTGTGGAAGAGAGGGAACCCACTGTGTACAATAATGCTGACTTGTGGTAAAAAATGATTCAAGGTTCTATGTGACTGTATTGTTTAGACAGACTCACTTGACTTAAACTAGGTCAAACAATCCAGTTTCAAAAGGATGATTAGCTTTTTCAGATTTAATTACCCAAAACCTAAGTGGAGCGGTAGATTATTAAAAATGTGTGTGTGTGTGCTGTGCAAAAAATAACGCTCCTGTGGTTTGGGGTTTCTTCACAAAATATTGTAAAATGCAATTTTCTTCTAATTTGTTTTTGTTGCATATAATGGGGCAAATCAGTCATCGCTGTTAATAATTGTATAATATGATACTGAAATCTCTTGTTATAGCCTAAATATTATTGTGGAAATCAACTATTGTCCACATTTACTGAACAGCTAATTATTAGAGAAACTTTTGCTCTCACCTAAAAGACAGGGACCTGACCGAAGCTGCGACCCTCTCAAATATGGAGTGCCTTGGATTCTCCTCCTCCTGTTCCTCGTCCTCCTCCTCCTCCCCGGACCTCTCGTCTCCCTCCTCTTCCTCTTTCTGAAAAGAAATCAAAAGAAAACCAGGTATGTTAGTGTGCACATCCAACTCTGTGTGTGTGTATCCTTGTGAGATAATGGAGGGTTAGGGAGGCGGGTGTGATGTGGATCGTAATGGTGCCTTCTCCTCAGGTCTCCGTCCGCACACTCAAGGGCTCAGGATATGAGTCAACAACACACACACACAGACACACACACACGCTCACATACACAGTCAGTGGTTATCTTGTCAGGGCAGTAAGGAGGAAAGACACACAGCTGATTCACATCCCTCACACTCTCCGCTACCAGCTACATCTGAGATTAACATGGTATTGGTCACAAGGGGATGTGAAATGCTCAGTGGGTCTGTAGACAAACAACAGTCGGCATAGTGACTACAGCAAGTGTTTATGGAAACGGATCCCCAGTGATGTTAAACGGAAATGGTAGAGAAGGTTCAGGTTCCCTCGACATAAGCTGCAACGATCCAGCTTCTGAAGGACGATTTGATGCTTCGCCCCCGGATGTAATTATCATAAACTGAGTGATAGATAATTAAAATTATATGTGTGCAACAATAAAAACTGTTGGCTTGGGGTTTCTTCTGGTGTGTAATGGCTCCACAGATGATTGGGAAGTTACCAGTTTGGGTTTTCAAACCCACAGGCTCGAAACTTCCACTCCAGAAACTGTTCCTGTCTCTGTGTGGTAATACTGTATCCTGGTACACAGCGTGGATACGCATGGTTCCTGTCCACTGCTTTGTCTGAGTGAGGATGGCAGTGAAGGTGATCTGCTGCTGTCAGCTGGTGCACTGGATTGTGGCTCAGCTTGGTTTTGCGATCTGCCTGAACTGACACTGTGGCTATAACATCTGAATCTGCTCACTTTGGTTGAGATATGAGGTGAGTGGAGTTGAGAGATCCCTGACCTGTGCGAGGGTGACTTGTGGGACCTGGTCTTTGTGTCTCACTGAGCCGGGGATCTTCTTCAGAAGCAAAGTCACTCCACTGGGATTCTCCTGCAGCTTCTTCACAAGGTTTGCTCTGCTCCAGCCCACCTGACACACAGATTAATATTCCAGTATTTAGGTTACAATTGATTTTACTTTGTAAAGCCAAAAATATAGGACCACAGATAAACAGTGCAACAAAAAGACAGGTCTGTGTGCTGTACATACATTTACTTCATTACTGAACTTGAGTATATTCTTCACGTATCTTCACTTTCCAGTAGTAAAGTAGATTAAATCACAGAAGATGTATTTTTCACTTTTACTTCACATCATATACCAGCAAATATCTATACTTTCTACTCCACTATATTTGTACAATGCATTAAGTCTTGTTTAATTAAAAAATATATATTTTTAAAAGCAATCAATAATGAGAGGGGAATTGTTCCATTGATCCATCATTGGTGAAGAAACACTTCAGAGACTCAATCATATTGCAGTAGCCCATAGCATTAGGGAATCGGATTCACACTGCAAGTACTTTTAGTTGTAATACTTTAAGTGTATTTAAAAGCAGGTACTTTTACAAGTAGAAAAGTCAATGTGGTACTTTTAATTTGACTTTAAATGTTTGAGTACTTCCTCCACCATTGTATCACTCACTACTATCTGGTTGTTGACTTGAATCACTTCATCACCAGCCAAGATCCTCACGAAGACATCATCATTCGAAGGCTGCAAAAGGAGAAAGAAACAACACACATAAGAAAACATACACACACACAACATGTCCACATTCATGGTGTGTGTGTGTGTGTTGGTGGTCACGTCCACTTTTAAGAATCGACTGATGCAACTGCAGTAGCAGGAGAGTCCAGGGTGCTTTAATTCTGACATCATGGAAAAGCAACATCTCCAAATAACAAGCCCTCCTTATTTTGTCTGATAAATAACTCCTCCGTCCTCCCACCCCTCGCTTGTTTATTTTACAAGCCCCCTGATCTCAGACATGTCTCTCAGAAAATCATGCATCTGTGCTACTTCTACAGGAAGATTTAATTTTCCCAGATGAGCGTTTATGCATTTGACTAAAATTAACAAAAACAAACAGACAAAAGTAATTCACCACTTTTAAAGTCATAATTCCTCTGTTGCTTTATGTAAATCTAAAAATCCCAGATGACAAATGCAACTAATGCACATACATAGATATTGTGAGGCATGAGGTTTCATGCACTGATTGTTTACATGTGTCTGCAGCATTTGGAACAAGAAGCCGTTCATGGGTGTTTATAAATACTAAATATTTGCAGTACAATGGCACTGACTGAGTTTAATTTCAAGGCAATAAAATAAATGGAGCTAAGCCAACGGCTAAAAATAAAGTGTCACACAAAAGTACTTTCAATGGGATTTCTGCCTGGTACAGAGCTCATGCTTTCACGATCAAATGAAACCGTGCAGAGCAGGGCTCAAAGAGAAAGACGGCATTGTACACTGCTACTCAAAATCAACCACCAAATAAAATAAAATACGAAAAAAGAGAGTTCACTTGTTCTTTAAAAAATGACAGAAAAGGAAATTCTATCAATGAACATTAATTTCTGCTTTGCAAAACTGCAAACATTCCCAGAGAGACCCAGGTGGATAAGTGCAATGCCTGCGCAAACAAGTGCACTGTGTGTGATATCCTGCAGACATTTGAGCCACACCTGACCCACAGAGATAAAACTTGTTACCTGTTACTCTCCGACACATCAGACAGAACTGAAACACTGAAATGAAACACAGTAACCCGCTGTAACCTCTTCTAAAGAGACAAACTGTAGTGGTACTTTTGTTCTGCAGTTGAAGAGGAGCAGAGGTTCAAGTCACTCTGCTCCTCAGAGGATTGGTCAAGAGTGCTGAGATGTCAGTGATGTTTAATTCTGCGTGGTCTGTGAGTCACGGTGAAAGAAAGGAAAAATAAACTGACCTCAGCAGCGGTGCCGGTCACGTAGTGGTTACTGGAGCCGGTGGACGTTATCTCAATCCCCTGAGAGAAAGAGAAACTGTGTTATTATGTTATTGACACTTCAGACTGATTCATCTGCACATAGTAAGAGCGTAAATGTTGCATCACTGTGTGAAAATGATTCATCACGATGTACATTGCTCTGTCTGTGGAAATGTCGATGTCTGTCTCCAGACGAATTGATGGTTCATCCTGTAATTACCCATCAGGCTGCTCTGATTGACTATTCTAAGTCTAATTGGGGTGGGGAGAGCCAACTAATCACAATCCAGATCAGGCCTGATCACACGATCAATACATCTCACAGAACAACAGATACATAGATAGATTTAAACTTTCATTTCAGTCAGACATAATTCTCACATTCCAACATAGAATATATAATTAATTATCTGTCTACTTATTTCCTGAAAATAGTTTTGGATATCAAATATTTTTTTTAATCTGAGGCTATAACATTTGAATTTAAAACTGATAATGTCATGAAATTACAGTATCTTACATGAGTCAATGTAATGGCAATGGTAACACGTTATGTTAACTCTTCAATTAGCATTCATAGGTTGTATTCATACATTTAAATGGCTCAGAATTAATAAAACTGTACTGTAGCCTCAACCAGATATAAGCCATATGAAGAGGCTGGTGTATAAACAGATTATTAATGCGAATGCATCAAGTAATTACATCTGTAATTCTCCATTGAGAAAAATTCTGCTAGGTTCAGCTAAATAATAGCATAAAACATATTTATTGAATGTTATTTAGTGCTTATAAATGCTATAAATTAAAAATGTATCAATATTTTTCATGGATTTTGAGGACACAACAATTTGCAGTATTTGGGAACTACAATTCCCAGAGAAAACTGTACAACTAAATAATGTAATTAGCTGTTCATCACCTATGCTAACTACCCAGTTATAATTTCACTGCCTGAGCTTAAACTAAGACATTTACCATCAATATATGCCGGGAAAGAAGCAGAGTCTGAAATATTTCAAACATTCACAAACCTTGACGGTTACTCTTCTTTTGTTTAAATTTGTATATGATGGAAATAAGAAGAAAAACTAGTTTGTTAATGAATGAATGAATTGAACATGATGTTCCATACATTTAGTGTTTGTACAATTATAATCCTTCCTGCCGCTCATTTCCCTTCCTGTCTTTAGTTCCGCTAACAGTCAATCTTTAGGAGGACAGACCTCGTTATCTGTGATTTGGTCCAATCAATTCCTCTCTGTCAATTAAGGATTATCAGGTTTTGTTGATCGATGTTAAGCACAATTATAAAAAAAATTATAGCGACTCTGAAAAAAAAGCTAAACCCCACTCCTCTTACACATTTCACTACGCCATCATAGGTGATGAAGTGCGGCTAAAAACTTGAATATTCGTTGCTAAGACAACACACTGAAGAAGATTTGAACTGAGTACTCAAACAGGAAGGAAACTAGACAAATGCATTGAACAAAAATGCTCTTTAGAAAGTAATAAAGTAAAAAAAACACTAGATGATGCAGATAACAGGCTAAGAAGAGAGTTCTGATTGTACTCAATGCACCAACTGAAGGATAAGTCATTAAGACCGCGCACATTAAGAGGCAGCAGAAAATAAGAGTTGTCTATCAGCCACTAGATGTGAGAGCATGTTTGTGAGAGAGCAGAAAGAAAAGAAATTGGTTCAGCGAGAACCTTGAGTTAGATGAAAAAAGTGATGAGTGGAAGCGAGCGGGATGAAAACGTCCAGGCAGTGATGAAGGCGGAAAATGAATACTGAAAGTGACAGAGAGAGTGAGAGAAAACGAGACACAGAAATAATGAGTTCACTGTTCACTGGGTAGGTAATTTTAAAAATGATGATAATAATGATGAGATGGAAAGATGCTGCACAGATGTGACAAACAGATTTAAAGTCTTTGTGTTTCACATTTTGTAAAAATGAGAGTCCAAAAAACAGAAATTTTAAAATAACTTAGATAATAACGTACAGCACAGAAAAGGTTTTTAAGATTTATAAAGACTGAGCAAAATGTCAGGAGCGTGTGTTTACCAGCTGATCACCAGGTGACACAGTCACGAGGTCAATGCTCTCGAGCTGAGCAGTGTGGGTAAGAAGCGTCTCAGCGCTGGAGTTCAGGATCTGATCGCACACCTCCACTAACTGACGGCACTGGTGATTGAAACACAAAAACCTTTTACTCCGAGGGGAAGTCAATTTGCAGTTTACACATGCACTTTAAAACAAACTACATTTAAATGACATTTTAAACCACAGAAGTAAATATCACACTTACTACAGAGATGATGTCCTTCTCCTTGTCATAGACAGTGGAATCCTGTTGGACGAGTGACACGACATGAGTGTCAGAGCAGAATACCAACACAACACAAGCAGCCTACGGTATATAATGATGATATTGATTTGTGGAATTAGGACAAACTGGCTCAAAACTCTGTCCTATTTCCTCTTCACAGCATGAGTCCGGAACTAAAAGCTGGTATCAGGCAAAAGAAGGCACATTTCCAGACCTCTATTGTTATTTAAAGCGCTTTTTAAAACACGTATATACACGTAGAAAAGAATAAATACATAAAACATTACAAATATTCTAAGATCTTAGCAGCGCAGCAGGGGAGTGACATGTCTAATGATGAGCAAGGTCCAACTAATCCAGGGACTCACACTAATCCGCACCACCACACATGCACACACACACACTCAATGTACAGTATGCATGTGTGCAACTACCACAAACACAAGTATGGAAGAAGTCAGATTCACAGTGGAAATAAATTGTTTAACCTCTGGTTTCTGGGAGGAAAGGAGTGTTGATAATACTCCTACATGAGGCGTCTGAGCTGGAGAGATGTGGAAGCAGATTAAGATGGAGGGGATGGTGTTATAGAATATTTTTTAATAGACTAATAGTCACATCACTTGCCTATAAGCTAATTCGTAATGCTCGATGATGTGTGAGCTACATAAAGGATCGTAAGGGGAAACTAATCCCTGTGAAATGTAACAGGGGATCAACAGTGAGCTGGGTTGGATTTGAGGGCTAATTAAAGGCTGTGACACAAGGCCAGAGGGAGGGGTAGGACTGTGAGAGGTTTCTGTGATGACCGCTGCTGCTGCTGCTGCTGCTCACATCAACCTGTGTTTGTTTTCTAAGTGTTGCTCTATTGGTGTTACTATTAGATACTGCAAAACCTTCTGTATTTACATTTTATCTCGATCCCCGCAGGAGCAAAAAATCAGTCGCTCTATGTTTACCGTCTAATCAAGAACATATCATTTCTAGTAATGTGAGATAACAGTGAGATAGATTGGGGTTCCCTTAGGCAGGTGGGTAAATCCTGAAATAAGGGTTAATACCCTGAGCAGAAACTCTTAGGGCCTGACCAAATCCAACAGTTCTGCTAATAGAGGCTGACATTTCAACTTGTTGCCACCTCAAACCATCTACTATCACTTCTGCCCTTGCCTCTCGTTACACCTTTTTCTTTCCAGCATTTCACCGTAGCTTCTTGGACATGCAGCACTGTCACAGGAAGCTTCCTTAGAACTCCACAACCTGTTCCCCATTTCTCTTCTAACTCTGCCAGAACAGGAAATGACACCGCCATGTGCGTGAAGTGGGCGACAGGTACACTTCTGCACTGAAACTGATCAGGGGGGTGGGGGGGGGGGCATGGGGGGGGGAGCATGGGGGGAAAACACTCCTCACTGCTTTCACGGTGAGGACGACCTCTGGACACAAAGAGACATTGTGTCTCTGTAGACTCTCAAACACAAATGTATGCACATGGGATCGGGTTATCTAACAAATGCTCAACACATCTCTTATGAAAATCCTTTAAACAAAAGATACGCTACATTCCTCATTCACAAAATATCTGTCACATGTCCCATCAGTTTGAACATATATTACACAATTACAAGATATCTGCACACAGCATATGATGCATTTGCAGAGGTCATGGTGTTTTGATTGCTGACGCAGAGCCATGTGAGAAGGAGGAGGGGGACACACAAGAGGACAGGAGACATAAGGAGACATGTTTAGCTCCTTACAGCCTCCAGCATGTCCCCACTCCACTTGCAGACCCTGTTCTATTCATTTTGCTCTCAATAAGATATTAATATTAATAAATAGTTCACTGGAAAACGACTGCTACTGTTTCTACAGGAACCCCTCAGGTTTTGCCCCATGAGATAAACTCTCATATCTATCAGAGCAGGCTCTGTGGTGATGAACCGTTCTCAGTTCTACTACTAAACCATAACAAGAGGCCCAGGATCAGATATCAGGGCGGAAACGTACAGACAAACTGCAGCTCTGGCCTTTTAGTGACTGAAACAAGTATCAGTAAATGTCATTGTGATCAAAAGAAGATATCACCTCTGATTGACCGTTTATGCCGTTGCAGGTTATGCCGCGATCACACATAGAAATTCATTTCATGCAAATAACATCAGGGACCTCCAGTGTTGTCAAGATGAAAAGTATTCATTTCATTGCACTCTGCTGCACTGCAAAGCAACATGCGTCTGCTTCGCTTGATTTAAAGAAAGGTCTTGTGTTGTGTTGTTGTGAAGCACGGTGTGCGGCTTGATCAGGCGGTGAGCTAACTTTACAGCGGCGCTTTGTGCCTGACAGCAGTTCCCTGTATACTCGTCTAGGAGACAAAAGGGAAGTTATTATGTGGGTGTAGCGCTCTGAAAAAGAAAGGAGACGCAAGTATGTGTGTAATCATGCATGGACGCTAACATGCACACATACACAACGGCTGAACTAACAGAGAAACATACAACAACACACACAAAGTACATGCATGTTCACTGATTATAGGCACAAAGATCCAGTTCTGTTCTTTTTGTTTTGTGCAGCTCAATGCACGCAATACACAATATCAAAGCCTTAAAGTCAGGCCCTGTCATCCCAGCTTGTTCATATACTTGGACTTGACCAGTAGATAATTTGCCACCAGGTCACAGACTTGCTATAAAAAGACTGGGAGACATACTGTTACCATGTTAGATCTCTTTAACACCTGCTCCTCATCTTTCCGTCCAAATCTCACTCTTATTTTCTCCTCCTCCATCTCCTGCCATGTTGTCTTTCTTCAGCCTTATATTTAGCTCGTGCTCTTTCTTTTTTTAGTTTTCAGCCCCACACATAATAAAAATCATTCCCCTTCAAACCACTCACATGTTTGACGCCTCTAAGCCCTCTTTTTTTTTTCTTTTTTAACAAATCTGTCCTGTCTGTGTTTAAGCCTCTTATGATTTTCTCCCTCTTGCACTTTTAATGGGTCATCTGATAGCAGCTCGAATTCAGTGAACGTGTTGATTGTGTCGTTGTCACATGTTGTTGTCCATTATAATATCTTCACTGTTAAAGAAAAACGTTACACAACCCAAATGCCATTGAAAGAAACAAGCAGTCACAGACGTGTCACTGAAGCATGAAGTCCTTAAACATTAACATCTCTCAGTTATATTTTCACCTGGAGGTTCTTGAGTTGGATTTTGCAACAGAAAAGCAATTTCTTAGCTGTTTTCTTTTATTAAAGAACTATGATTTATATCACATACCTTCACATAATGCTTCCAAATTCATTTCCCTCTCTGATCCGAGTTCATGGTTCAAACGCACTTTTCTTTTTCCCCTGTCTATTTCTCCGGAACTTCTCTTGCTGCTCGGCTGGTTCAAAGCAGACTAAACGTGTGCTACTGTGAAGACCTGACGACTTCAGTGTGGGATCCCAACAACACCAGCTGACTGCTGACCTCAGGGTGTGAGAAGAAACACACACACACACACACACACACACACACACACACATACACACACACACACTCTCAAACAGGAAATAAGAGCCCTTTTCTTTTGAGGTGGAGGATGTGGTGTGCATTTTGAGAATGCAAGTTCTAGATAAAAAAAGACGTCATGATGAAGTCGTGGCCCTCCTGACGGCCCGCCACATGTCACGGGTTGGGGGTGACACGGACCTCAAACACCCCAGGGGCTGACTTTGACTAGCTGTGGTGACGCAAGTGTGTAATTCTGTATAAATGGTTTGGTAAATGCAATGCTGATGATGTCATTGCTAAGGTATAGTACATATAAGCTAATGTAATGTGACTGAGCTGTTGAGCGTGTGTGAAACAAAGTGATCCTCTGCAGGTTGATAATACTATGATGACAGTTAGATAGATGACGTGTAAGGATTTTTCATTTCCTCGTGTCTCTTCAAAACACCTGCTCATATCTGACCTTTTAACTCATCTGCCAAAGCTTTTTAATTAATAACTCAAATGCATGCCTCTGTAGAGTCGAGCACATTCCTCCGCCAATGAACAACAGTTCACTTAAATTGAATTAGGCTGCACTAAATTGCACGCACTCATAGATGTCAGTTCCCTAAATGATTTTTTTTTTCCATCAAGGTACATGAGTAATTTTCATTGGCAATCAGTGAAAGTGTCATAAAACGCCATATGTAGTTATTCCTGGATCCGTCCCCTGATCCGGAGCCATAACAAAATGTAATGGGTTCGTTCCTGAACCACAACACATGCATCCACCAAGTGTGAGGGAAATCCATGCAGTAGTCTTTCTAACAAACGAACAATCCAATCAACAAATAAACAGTCAGCAGTAAAAACCATGGTGAAACTACACATCACCAGCAATAACAAAAACAACTATATCCATTACAATCTTTTTTGTGAATGGAATTATTCACAATGGTAATTCAAACCTTGATAAATTCAATGGGCAAAGCTTGAGACCAGGGGAAGTCCAAAGAAAATGAGTCGCCAACACGTTTCACTTCAACAGGTCAGCACGTCAACACTGAATTTACATGACCCCTGAACACAGTGGACAAAACGCAAAAGTCCTTCATTCTGGACTGGTCACACTCACCTTTTCAAACACCTGCACGCACAAAGTTCAAAAACAGGAATAGAGCAAACAATAGCCAGACGATGATCAACCTCTGAGAGGGCCTACAAACAAAAGCTGTGAAGGTTTTAACTTACATACCATTCACTTCACACTCGATGAATGAAAACAAAGTTCCATAGGCCCAAATCTGATTCACTTCCAAAGAACATCCCATTAGAGTCAACAGGCTAAATCTTCCTCTGTAATACTTGTTTCCTTCCTGAAGTCCATGAGAATAGTGGGACTGTTATAATACACCAGCACAGAGACCGATACGAAAGTCCCGTAGGCTTGTTGCAACTCCCCTGAATAGCAGGTGTTGTGAAACTTGAAATGTGAAACTGCAAAATCTGGTTCAGACTATTCTCTTATGGCTTGTGCAGTATCTCTTGAGTGAGGTTTGAAGGGTATTGAATATAGCTTTTTCCTTTGTAATAAGTTGTTTGCAGCAGAAGTTATAGCAGATATGAGCAACACCACAGGTCAAGTAGATACGAAGCAAATTAAAAACAGAGGATTTCTCCAGGGCTTGAACATTGTCAGAAACATTTTGAATAATGTAAGTACACAAGTCCACAAAGTGAATAACATAGGCCTACATATACATATAAGATCTTTAAGTGCTGGTTTAAGATATTTTAACCAGTCCAGCATAGTGAGAAAAAAGCAGCATCAGGTTGTGGGAGAGTTATCCAATCAAAGAGGTGAAAACTGTACCTGTGGTGCTGGGCAGGCATCCAGAGCTGACCATAGTAGTGTTATAAATAAACTCCACCTATTACTGCCTCTGTCTGATTAAAGCTCACTCTGTAGCTCTATCCCTGTTTGTCGTCTTCGCTCCTGTCATCCTCTTCATCTCTAATGTCACTGCCGTGTTGTTCCAGAGTTGACAGCCTCTCTCTCTCTCTCTCTGCCTGTTGCTCTCTGCTGAATAACGCACACTCCCCCACGAGTCAAAAGTAATTTAACATTGCCGGTGCAATCCCTCTCTCAGCCTCCTCCTCCTCCTTCTATCTCTGCCTTCCTTTGCCCTCCCCTCTCTCCCTCCCTTCCACCTTCCCTCCCTCCCCTAGGCACTACAACAGATCCAGGCCTGTCTGTTGAGCAGCCCTAGAAAACTTTCTACCCCACTTTACATACACCCAGTTATGAATATTCCTTCCTCCTCCTCCTTTGGTTTCACACTTCCCTATCATCACAAAGTCAAAAACACAAAACTAAACCCCTGCTCTCCCTTCTCTGAAAGTCCTGCAAACTTAAGCATCCTCGACTTTTAGCCACCTTGAAATATGCCAGGAATGTAAAGATAAAGAATGCATTACTCAACTGAAGAACAGGGAGGGAGTTTGTGCTTCTGTTTTTCTTGTTGCGTTTTACAACAAGGGGGTTGACTTAAAAAGAAATCAAAGGTTGTAGTTCCTCTTTGGAAATTTAGTGGGCACGACAATAACACCAGAAACATGGTTCCTCTTAAAGATAAGTGTGAACACGTGTGAAGTAAAATGAACTAAAGTTTCACAAAGGCATTCAGTGTGCATCCAGTTTTGCCATTTGATTAAAAAAATATCAGATGGACTGATTTAGGGAAGGGCAAAAAAAATAAAGCATTATTGCAATACCTCAATAGCGATATACCAGAAGTCCAAGATTTATTTCTTATGCATTGTGCAAGCACAGCGAGGATGCATAACATCGAAATGATCTAAGTGTTGGTCATTCTCTGCCCGTAAAGATGAGTTTATAACCATAACCTTCACTCAGGAAGAAAATCTGACATTTATCAACGATCGATTCATCACTACCGATTATCCTGATGTCATTTTTGGCCTTATCAGCCCTATAGACAAGCACAGAGGAGCTGTATATGTACTTAACTGCATAAGGGTACGGTCACACACATGTGAATGTGAGGTGAACATCACAGGTCCAAGTTCATCAAAGTTGACCTCTCACAAGAAGCCAAGAAGCCAAATATTTTATCGCCCCCCCTCGCTCGCACATACTGTAAATTAACCAAAGGTCCGTCTCTAAACCATTTGCATATGTCAAAGCTGTAAATGGACAGACCTTGTTGACGATTTCTCCGAGCTCTCTGCAGTAGCTGAATATGTTCTTGGTGGCAGTGTATCCACTTAACTGCAAAAACTGATACCTGGAAAAGAAATTAGCAGGTTTTAGCTACAGGGGACACCATGTAAACAATAGGTCAGTGCGTACACCAAAACATTCTTATTTACAGTAAAGAATACACCTGTAAATTTCCTTTTTCACAAAAAACCCACAGCATCAAAAACCACAGTAGGAACTATTTTTATAAGACACAGCACAGAACATTTCTGAGTAATAACAACTGTGGGGGTCAAAGTGGATTTCGAGTGCTGCATATGTAACAGTTAGATAACCCCCCACTTTACAAACCTGTTGAGCAGAAAGAAGAGTCCTTTGGCAGAGGTGATGAGCTCCACAACAACCTGCAGAACTCCAGCAGACAGCTTGGTGGCGCTGCGTCCATCGTAGCTGTTGCGGCGCCAGCGGCTCTGGATGCCCATCTGGAGGGTGTGGGCGACGGCACGCAGCTTCTCTGTGAGACCACGTAGGTTCTCTCCACCTATGCCATACGTCTGGAGAGCACACACCACCGAAAACACACACATGGAACTGGTTAAAGAAAAGAAAAAAAAAGAAGTCCTCTCCGGAAATACCCTGTGACACATCCTCAGTCTGTTTTCACCTGACTTTCTGTCCCTCACTTCGCAGGAGGCAGAGGCCTGGTTGTTAAGATGCTTGTTTATCTTTACAATGAGGGTTATGTTTGAAAGGTCCAGTGTGTAAGATTTAGGTGAATTGAATATAAAATAATCCTTGTAATGTTTTCACTAGAGGGAATTTTCTAAATTGTATGAATTGTTGTTTTCTTTACACTAGAATCTACCCTTTATATTGAAGTACTTTTTATCTACATCAGGAGCGGGTCCTCTCTACGGAGGCCGCCATGTTTTTTTTACAGTAACTCAACATCTTTTGAGTTTTAATGACAACTACAGCTTTGTGTGGAAGGGGAGGGTGAGGTGAGGGGTATTCAGCTGCAACATGCAACTTCAACACTAGATGTCACTTAATTCTACACACTGGACCTTTAAAACATAAACCTGATAATATATATTGTGATACAGTTCGTTATTGAAAATCTATCAACAAACTGAGGAGAAAACATACAGCCATATTTGGCTTTTGGCAAATCCAGTCAACTCTATCATGCCTTCATGTTTTTAGATTGAGGGAAGCCGACAATTGAGTCCTTTAATCACCGAGCAACGTGGCTCTAACAGCTGGATCCTTCTTGGCATCAAACTATCCCAGGAGTCATTAATTCATTGTGACATCTGATGCTTACATTTTTTGATGTAAGTATCAGGCCTCAACTCAACTAATTAACAGTCGACTAAAACTTTCTTGTCAGGTCGATTGCAGAACTGATGCTAGGCGACATCAGTAAGGGGCGGGACAAGCTGGTGAAACAAATCACAGAAATCCTCTGTGGACCATCTCAGTTCAGCCTTCATGTTTAACACAGCCTAAGAAGTTTGCATCCCTGGATTGTAACACAATTTATACATTTGATTAACCCCCCCGTGCTGCATAAATGAAAAAGGCTTCACAAACTTGATACTTACTGGTAACGAATTAAAAGTGGGAGAGAGATTAAATAAAACTGAAATACTCTAAAGGTCTTTAAACTTGTGTATTTCATGTGTCTGTTATCACAGTTTTCTGGCCCCACATGAGATGTGAGGACACGACGGCCACTGGAGGAGGAGCAGGTTGTTGTCGTGACCCACTCACAGCTGGTCAAGAGCTTTGGACCAGTCGGGCTTTGTTGTTACGCGTCGACCCGCCCGGAACAATCCACCTCCACAAGTGGTCATGAATTTTTCATGGTCTTTCAAACACTGTAGTTGTTAATTATGTAACTGTGCACTTGAATGTGTTTGTGCTGTTTCATGTGAGCGTCTGACGGCTGCTTTTCATGAATGAGCACAGTGTTAGCGATTCACGCAGCATCGAGGACAAGAGGGGGAGAGGAAGAGAAGCAGACTAACACACACACCCACACATACAGTACATGTACAGGTGTGTATGGGTTCTGTTATTTTGTCCTATGTAAAACAATTTCACACAAGTGTACTCGTGTTCAGCTTTAACTGCAGGAAAACAAATGTATTACACACTCAACCAGACGCTGGGTTGAACTTTTAATGCTTTTAATGATTATTTCAATGTGTGTTACAGTTATTTCAATAATTCGACAACAGGCAGTTTAAGCAGCCTAAGCTTTAGTCTGATGTCGTTACGTCACCGGAGCTGGAGGCTTGCCTGGTACTGTCCAGCTCAATTAGTCCTTCCAGTGAAACACGCACACACCAACACGGCTATTTAAGTGTCCTAAAACTCCTTCTCGAAACTGGACAGGGAGGAAATTTAATTAGGCGATGGAGAACGGGACAGAGAATGAAAGGGGAGAGGGATGTGTGTTTTTTAGTTGACTGTCGCAGAAATTTGCATGTAAAGTATTAAGTGGAAGCTTTGTTATTCAAAACCCGCTTTGGTTGTGATTGAAGCATGACTAATGGTTGAAGCTGGCTAGAAAAATAAAGTTTACTCTGATATATGCTTGTCAAGGGGGGATTTTAATTTTCAACTTGATAGAAAAGTGAAGCAATTGGAAAAAAGAGCTATGTGATGGATTTGTCCCACAGTAGCATCTAAAACAGTGGTGGGAAAAACACATCCTTTCTCTCTGGTGTCAGAAAATATACAACAACACAAGACTCACTCACACACACACACACACACACACACACACACACAAAGCACTGCTTGTATCACACACACATGATTCAGCATCCTCGCTCACCAGAGAGCAGAGCTTCTCCACGGCCTCCAGTACGAGCTCCTGGTGTCCGATCTTGTGCATGCCCAACTTTTCCAGTTCCCGAGAGGTCAACTGGAGCAGATCCAGACCTGACAGATGCCACTCCGAGACCGGGTACTGATGCAGGGGCGCATCCAGACCTTTAACCACATGTAAGGAACAAGTAGTAACCTCCTCACACACACACACACACACTCAGCCAAAAAAAACACATAATACATGTAACAGGTATAGACTTGCAGAATGAGCATGGGCTAAGGACACAAGATGTTATATTATTAATATAAAATCTGCAAAGTAACCGGTGCTTATATGGTTGTTATTGAATAAATGTACTGCATAATATGTACATTGCATTAAATTGTATTAGTGCGCAACAAATATTTCCTTTTGTGTAATAGACAGCCTGCATTTTAGAATTCTATAAGCAAAATGCAAAAATAAAAGAAGCCTAGTCGATATAAAAATATCCCAATCAGTGTTATATATAATTATATATTTCAATCATTATTATCTATTATTATTTAAGTGGTAATTTTACTATTGTCTGTTATGAAATGATATTCCACATACTGCAATAAGGCATAACATACTTACTAACATACCAATCCTGCTTCTAATGTAAAATCTGCAAGGTAACCAGTAATTATACGGTTGTTGGATACATTTATTTACTGTATCATAAATATTTTCTTTCGTATAATAGATACCCTGCATTTCAATTTTTTGTAATTAAAGTATCAACATAAAAATAGCCTATTTAATGTAAAATTATTATGTAAGATGTTATATGAAATGCTATTTAAAATACTGTTTGGTACTTTAATCTGTAACAGGGCTTCATACTTAACACTGATCCTATGTTTTTAATTTCCAAAGTAACTTATAAAAGCAGCATATTCAATGTAAAAGGATAATGGTTATACATCATATCACTGGATTATTGTTATTTATGTATTTTTACCTAAATGGTACTTTAATATTTGCTATGAAATGCTATTTTACACACTGTGTGGTACTTTAATCTGTAACAGGACTTCATACTTTAATACTTTAATGTTTTTAATGTGAAATCTTACATCTGCAGAGTAACTATACAGTTGGAATTGAATAAATATGTTGTTTTAAATGTACATTGCGTGATAGAAATGAATAGCTGGAAGCAGAAATGTAAAATAACATAGAATTAATCAAATTAAGTAACAATATATGAGGTTGTATGACAGTTAAGTACTTGAAAAAGTACCAGTAGCATGAGGTCACATTTACTGTGGACAAATGAAATATATTTCACATGAGAGAGTATTTATCCGTGAACTTTACAATACATTGAACAGTGAACTCTCTGTAAATGACGAACATGATAAATAAGACCTGACTCAACCAGGCCAGTGAATGAAACACGTCCCACAGACAAGTGGCAGAAGTAGACAGCGGACATGTAGAGTCAGTGATCACACGCTGCTCACTTGTTGACATGATCAGAACTGCTGTGGCTCCAGCTCAGGGCCACTTCCTCATTCCACCTCCACCTTTCACTTCCAAGAGGATTTGTGAGACGCTTCTATTTCTGACTTTACCAAAGTACCTGTGAGGCGATCAAGGCGTGACAGCCCAACACACACACACACACACACACACACACAAACACGGAGAGAGAGTAAGGAGAGATATGTTGTTCACCTTGCAGCCACTCGCTGACTCTCTCCTCGCTCCAAGACGTGATCGGCTCCATGCTCGGAGTCCTGCTGCAGTCGCTCGTCCAGCTCCCGGGCCTGCTGGCGGATTTCTACCTCTCCGGGCTGCAGGAAGGAGGAAAACCTGATCCTGGGCTGGAGACGGACGACGACGACGAAAGCAACGTCTGCAGACACTCCTCTTCCTCCCAGGTAAAGGTAAGAGTCACCCCCTCCACACCTCCACCTCTGCCGCTGCAGCTGCTGCTGTCAGCCAATGAAAGAACCTGTCTAGACCCCTCCCTCCCCCTCCCCCCAACCCCCCAGCTCACCTGCAGGAAGAGACGCAGCTTCAACACGTTCACAACTTCCCCGCAAAGTTTTAATTGGGTCTGCAATCATGTCGTCAGAGCAACATGTGCCAGGAGACGATGGCTGGTTATCGCACTTTATTACATTGTTAATAAACGTGTAATAAATCATGAATATTCATATTATTTTTACTCTCTATCCATCCACTCATTATTTATACTGCTTTATATATATTTCATATTTTGCATTTATATATATATATTATTATTATTATTATTATTAGTGTAATATCATCTTATTATATGGACACCTCCACAGTTCAATGCACTGTACTGTGCAATAGCACAGCTATAATAAAGCTCCTGCTGTAATCCTGTTGTCATTCTTGAGCAGCGATGTTGCATTTCATTGCATTATAGTGTAACTGTAGTACCATTTATATATATAAATAAATGAAATAAAAAATGCTCTTCTCTTTTTATTGAAACATAATGACAACCCCCACACTTCAAAATACACTCTATATTGCTGATTCCTCTTTGCAGTTAGTGAATTGTCACAAGACCTAAAGGGAAAAATAACTTGCTCTCCCTGCACTGACCAGCACACCTAATCCTCTTTCCCAAGTCCACTGGTTATCAGCTGATCTCCCAAGACTTGGAAATGTTTTGCTATTTTATCCTTTGACCTGCTTTGATATCTGGGCTTGGGTGTAAGAAAACATTGCCTTAAAACTTTATTATCCATATTTTATTAATGCTCAATATTTCTTACAGAATGAGAGGATTGCAGCTCGCTGAATTATCAATAGTTATATCCGTTGCAAGCTGCTGGAGGAATTTATTCATAAATAACTTATCCATATCTACACAAACATAATGTATCAAGAGAAAACACAGGGATAGCATTAATGTATTAATATTACATTTTGTCTTGACATTCATGGTGATGTACGTCGTCTTGTGGAGGAATTAAAAGCCATAGATATTATTTCAGCATAATTCAGTTATTTATTTTTCATCTGCACTTGAAATCAAAAGAGAGAAGCTGAGCGATAAGTGGCTTGTGTGTTCAAAGGTTCCTATTCAACATGAGTTCTGAGGAAACGATGAGTCATAACAATACTTTTAAACTCATCCATTCACGCTTATGATTATTGAAATGTAAGAACTTTGTGGATGAACTGTGGAATCTATGCTTCATTTGGCAATAATTGTTCGTGCCTCATATTATACAGTTCACTGCAAATCTGATGTTGAATGCCCCCCACTCTAGAGGGAAAGGTTAACTCCTGATGAAAGGGCTGTGGTCATGAAAAGAACTGCCCTCATCTGGCACCCCCTGCTGTCATTCTCTTTCAACCAGCAGAAGGATACTGAGGATGGAAAAGTCGCATTTGTATGTCAGCAGGCGAAATGGCACTGGGTCCCTGTGTGAGGGTGGATATGTTTCATGCCAACATCTTGAAATATTTTTGAGAAAACCTGTTGAGCTGCAGATGGAAATCTATTTATGTTATTTGAAATGATGAAGTCTGTGTGAAATATGTGGTTCAAAGTATAAAGAACACACCGAACAACAACAACAAAAAGAGGAGTTTTAGTGATTGTGAACGATGATGAAATCGCCATTGATTTTCTGCCAAGTCCAGGCGTTATCTGCTGAAAGTGTGAGAGGAAGCCGAGAAAAACCTTCTGAATCTGGTCACATTTATTGACTTGCAGTGTTCCAGTTCTTTACACCGTCATGATCTATTTCCATGGTGACGTGTTACTATAGCTCATCCGTGCTGAAGTTGATCTCAGTGGTGGTTTTCTCTGACGGCCGTGTGCTCGGCCTCAATCTTCGCCCAGCCCAAATACCAGAGAAACAGATTCAAGCCACAACACGTTGCCCGTGCTTGACAGTGCACACATTACTACAGTCAGGTTTATTGAGTTAGCAGATGCAGGTTTGCATGAGGAGCTGTTAGTGTGACAAAGAAGAACAATGCTGCATTTAAAAACAAACTAGAGATGTTCCGAAGTTAGTTTTCACTTCACTTTAAAAAAATGTGGCTATTAACCCTGTATGGAAGGGATGATGCTATCATTGTTGTATGTCCTGGCTCAGCTTAAACCCTTTGAAAACAAATACACACAGAGAATAAATGTCATACAACTAGGAGTTCCACAGCCATAACTGATAAACAACACAAATCAGTGCAGTTGATTAAAATGAAATACCTTTTTTTTATGTTCCCTTAGGTTTCTGCTTTTGTCCCTGATAAGTGTTTTTTATAACTTTTTCCTCACCCTTATCGAGGATCAAAGACAGAGGATGTTGCACCTTGTTCAGATTTTCAGCCCTATGGCAAACTGTGACTTGTAATATGGGCTTTGCAAATAAAACTTGATTTGTGTGAAGTGCCACCCCTTGAACCTGAATATGATACACATACTTTTGGGACTTTCCAGCGTGAAATATTGCCAACTTGCCGTTATTTTAGCGAGCTCTGGCTAACACTACGCCATCGGATCAGTGAATAGACTTGCGTTTTCAGCGATGCCCTATGCAGAATTTTTGGCAGTGTCACAGGCATTTCGATGCTGGTAACAGAATTGGAACACTGTGTTTTACAGCCTGTCTTCCTTTCTCTCCCTCCTCACTCTCTTTTGTCTTTCATAGATCAATAATACCCTCTGCAGCCACAATGTCCCGTCAGCAGTTTCTGTGACAAATTATAATTCTACTGATGTTTGAAATACAATAACACAGTTTGTTCATCATCTCTGTAAGACGCAGACCCTGAGTGCGTTTTGGAATCATTAAGATATCATCTTCCCCCTGCCACAGTCGGTCCTCGGAGGCTGGATAATTAGCCGTGCTCCACGATCGAGCAGCTAATTAATTTGTGCTGTGCTGCAGCTCCACTGATGGCTTGATCTTTGTACTGCAGACATGTGCTCGTTCAGCTCAGCTATGGAAGAATTACTATGAAAGGTCTGAGAGTGCTCTTGCTGAAACCTGACCCACTCAAACTATTAAATATAGAACTCAAATAAAACACACTGAGATGAAATTTACTGTATAAAGCTCATACTGTTAGAGAGGATGGCACTCATATTTGCATTTATATCCTGTATTTATCTGTACTGTATGTCAGCGACATCCAGGGTACTGCTTGAGTGCTGGGATGAAGCCCTATTTGTTTTCAAGTGGAGTCATTTACTAGCGCCTGTGTTGCATCAACAAATTAATCCCTTGGATTAACTAAACATTAAGCTTGACAGATAAACTGAAACTGTTCTGCCCAGGTCAGATCAAATCAGTTTTTAATCTGCTTTGGTGCATTTCAGGTTTACCTAGTTTTGTAAGTTGTGTTAATTGTGTAAGTTGTGTGCAGTAAGTAAGACAATAGAAATATCTCTCATTTATATATCATTTGTAAAATACAAGCAAACAACACTAAATTCACAGAAGAGACTCATATGAGGTCACCATGACCTTTGACCTCTGACCTCTGATCTAATCAGTTAACCTTTGAGTCACAACTGTTCAAAATTTGAGAAATTCCCTAAAGGCAGAGTTGAGATATCACGTTAAGTTATGTGAGGGTACTGTGACCTTGACCACTCAAATTGAATCAGTTAATCTGTGGACCTAACATTTGTACCAAATTTGAAAGGATTCCCTTGAGCCATTAGTAAGATTACGTGTTTATGGGGCTAGAAAAGGGTTTTGTGACCTTGATGTTTGACCTCAATATTGGTCAACCATTAGTCCAAGTCAATGTTTGTGCCAGATGGAATGATCCTGATATGTCAAATTCTCAAGTCCCATGATGTTGACCTTTGACCTTCAACCACCGAATTGTAATTATTTCATCCTTGAATCCAAGTGAACATTTTTACCAAATTTGAAAAGATTCTAAAAGAGGCTTTCCTGAGATATTATGTCACAAGGTTAAGAAAAAGGGATTTGTGAGGTCACAACGACCTTGATCTTTGACTACCGAAATCTAATCAGTTCATCCTTGAGTCAAACTGGATATGAGTACAAAATGTGAAGTGACGGACAACCTCAAAACATGTTGCTTAATAAATGAACAGATTGATTTTGATTTTCTGTTTTACCAGCTGCTATCTCACCGTTGCATTGTGCATGAATTTGCATTCTGACCACAGGTTTTCCTGCTGTGTGCTGTTAAAGAGGAGGGAACTAGAGGGTATTATTTATTCTTTCCCCTTCTGCATCTCTCTCCATCACCTCCACCTCTGTAGTTTCAGCTCCAACTCAAAATGACGTCAAACAACAGCATCATCTTTTGCATCCGTTTATATAATTTGCAGTCGGTCGTCCGGGGACCTAACCGGCTTCAGTCGAATTTGTCACAGCTCAGTCAAAGTATCTTGTCAAAGTAACAACAAACAGATTCATTTCTGCATCAGTACGCCAACAAGTCAGGGCGGAGTCTCCATCATGTGCATGAGTCATATTTCTCATGATGCTTTACTTTTAGTCAAAGGTGGGGGTGGGGTTTCCCTGGAGTGGATGGATGGGAGACATCTCTGAGTCATCTCTGTCATCTGTGTTGTCACTGGAGCGCCATGAATAGAAGGAGAATCCCTGCAGCCAGAATAAGAATGAGATGAGCAGAGAGGGTCTAAACGCCGACCAGGATCACTGTACCTACATTTTTACTAGAGTATGTTTCCTTTCAGACGTAAGCAACCCCATTCTTACAATTGCTTTGATCTTCTTTTTGATTTCCAGGCCTTGTGACATGACTTTTTTATCCTTTGTGATCATATTTTCTTATTCATCCCAATAAATAGTTTTTTAGGATCAAACTTAAAGTCAGTTGTTCATCATATCACACAGGAAAAGCATAAGCGGTGAAGAAAAATGTCCGGCATCAATCTGCTGGCATCCTTGGAGAGGGAGGAGGGGAGAGGAGAGGAGAGGAGAGGAGAGGAGAGGAGAGGAGAGGAGAGGAGAGGAGAGGAGAGGAGGGGAGGGGAGAGGAGAGGAGAGGAGAGGTCAAAGCTTCACTAAATAACAAACACCAGCTTAGAGCATTATGAGTTTTCCCTTCAGCAGCTGCTTATCCATCATGGAGACAGATCGATGGTTTGATGTGAGCTTTAGGATGACGGTGACTTTGAATATTATAACCTATCGTAAGTGTGAATGTGATGTATGACCCTCCCTCAGGTGACACACTCTCATCTTGTGACCCCCCCTGTCAGTATTGGGTGGTATGGATTTGTCAGGAAATGAATTGACCGAAAGATGCTTTGAAGGGAAGAGGGAGACAGTTTCCTTTTTACCTTTGCTTGGACATTCTTCTCCTTCTGATTTTTCGTGGAAATGTGTCGTGCACATGTAGCATGAAATCAAAATTATTAATCATGCATAGGTATTCATGCACAGAAATACAGGCATGTGCTCTACAGGAAAATAATTGCAGTATATGTGAATGAATGACATTTTCCGTAGTGAACAGACAACACGTTGCATAGTAACCGCTTGGATACAAAGTCCAACAACCACAGGACACGATAAGCAATTACACAAGACGGAGGCTAAGGTGATTCCCTCTGCAGATTATATCTTCGTGTTTAACCTGCAGCAGAGCTGGCATTGGCAGGCTGGTATAATAAACAGGCTTTACAAGTGGCAGCATATTGCATATAGACAACACATCCTTTGTAAGACAAGCACCACATCATGAGCTCCATTTGCCATTCCACTTAAATTTGAGTTGAAATGCCATGCCTCCTTCATCCTAATTTGAATGAAATTATAATTGTTTTATCTGATCCAGATCCTACGACGTGGGGGTTTGATGCTCTCCAGTTGCCAATAGTAACCAAGGCTGACCAAGAGCAAAAAACCACTCGGCAGTGAATGAAGCAGAGAGGTGCTGAGGGTGGAGGGGGTGTTTTATGTTGCTGGAGATTACAAGGACCATAACAGTTGTCAATGAAAAGGCTGCTGCAGCCTCAGTGCAATGTCCGCACCAGAATCAAACAGCTCCGGTCACGAACCAAAGTCTGGTGTATTTTAGTGTGTGCTATTCTATTCTTTTAAATGATTGTGTAATCCATTATATAATGTAACAGTGCTCGTTGTGTTGGGCCACGAGAGGAAGTGGTGAAGTGGATATCAAGGTAAAGAGTATATTTTCATGAAAAACCAGTGACACTCCAGACCTGAAGAGACTTTTTGCATAATCCCGCAGGTTAAACTTTTGGGATCACTGTGAGATATTATGCGATCACATATAGCATCTTTGAAATCAAGATCT
Source organism: Paralichthys olivaceus (assembly GCF_024713975.1). NCBI lineage: Eukaryota > Metazoa > Chordata > Actinopteri > Pleuronectiformes > Paralichthyidae > Paralichthys > Paralichthys olivaceus. Next base: position 12,482,249 of record NC_091104.1, on the reverse strand, counting down.
TTATGCGACGACGCGGCTGCTGTGTACGAGTCGCAAATGCCCAAAACCTCTCGTTTGTTCCCATATCTTCGCTCTTCTTCTTTTGAAAGATTATCTAAATTGTTGTGGCTTGGCACTGATGAAAATTTGACCTGTCTATCTACGAAGACCTTCATGTTGGCAGCTGTCTTGGTTTATCGTTTTGCCGTCCAGGTCCATGTGACTTTGCTCAAAGCCGTAGAGTTAACAGTAAAAAGGAATGACTTCTATCAGGAACTGTGCATCGATGATGGATGTATAACTGGTAAATTATGGAAAGAAGGATAGAAAGAAAGAGTGCAGTTTGTACATTTGACCTACATACCAATGCAAATACTTATACAAGGTATGAAAAAAAATCCTTATTTGCTTTTATTTATTTATGTATAAGAATACGATGTATTTCTCATGGGACCAAAAAAGAAGACTAAAAAGCTCAAATGTTCCTCTGGTGCACTTGCTGCACCGTGCGCACGCACGGAGCGGAGCATGCAGAGACCCTTCATTCGATACCAGGGGGCTTCAGCCAGGCATTACGTATTTGCAGTTCGTCTCTCCGCCAGAGGATGGCGCGATCAGACCTGGGCGGAACCAGCAGAGAAAGGGGCCGGATGAGACCCTGCAGGAGTCTGCCAATAACAGCCCGAGTTGAAAGGCTGCGCGTACTACGGAGCCACACTGGGATTTTTGGCTCATCGTTCACCGAGGGAGCGGACACAGCGGAGTCTTCCCCCCCGGGAAAGAGGTCTAATACGGCGTCGACTGCAAAGACAAACACGGACTGTGGTTAATTCCTTTAGGCGGCATTAGACTCCTGCACAGCCCCGGTGGAGGCGCCTGGATCAGCACATTGTGGCTCTCCTCTCCTTGTCAAATCGTGAGTAGCCACCGCGCGTATACCTGGGAGGACCAGAGGCTGTTTCAGTGTTTGTGGTGTTTGCATCTGGATTATCACACAACAAACACACACACACACCTACACAAACACACACACTCAAGTGACTAAGCGACGCTGGAGTGAAATCACAGGGATTACAATTGTTTGTAAAGCTCTCAGCTGAGCTCTGCGCGTCATCTTTATCTGAGCAAAGTGCTGAGAAATCTGCTCCACCTGGACTTTGGGACCTGGGTGAGGAGCTGCCCGGTGAACTGCACTTGACAGGAGGAGGACTCGGCGGGAGAGAGGAGCCAGATTTGAGCCGCTGAAAGGGGGTGAAAGTGAAAATCCTGCGAGAATGCCTCTTGCACAGATCGCAGAGCCATGGCCCACCATGGAGCTGGTGCAGCTGGAGACGGAGGTAATGAGCAATGACATGTGTCGACGTTTGTTTGTGCACAAAGATTGTTTGTGTTTGATTCAACATGCTTTTTTAAGTTCAGGGGAAATGACACAAGTACCTTCCCCAAATTGAAGGTGTTGAGTCGCCACATGCTCAAAGTGATTTGAAGATTTTGAATGGGGTCACTTTAAACTTTTGGAATGAGTCAACTTCTTTTATAAATCATAATGTCCTGTGTTTTAATTCAAGTGTGAGTTTGTATCATTCTATCTCAAAATGTGATGAATGGACATGGAAAGTGGACATACTGCTCTGGAAGAAAAGAAATTGAGACCACTTCAAGATTAGCAAGAAAAATGACAACATTTGCTCTATCCTTTAAATGACTTAAACTTCCCCTGCATTGGCTGACACACATGTAGAGATGCAGATGAATTTCTGCTTAACAGAGAAGTTATTTACATTTTCCTTATTCCTAATAAGACTCCACTTAACCCTCTTTCCCTGAAGCTCACGAGCTGCTCCAATTTCAAGGACGCACATAGGGCCATGGCCCCTGTAGGGTGGTTTCCAGTAGGGCTGGGTGATAAAACAATTACCTCTAATTATAAATATAACTTTTATCAATAGAATTATGACAGAAGTTCAATATAGATCGATATATTGCTTATGCATTGTGCACAGTGAGGAAGTCGTTCTCATGGTCATTCTTTGCATATGAATAGTAATAATAACTTAATTTATCTAGCACCTTTCAAATCAGCCATTTCAAAGAGGACAATTATAAACAAGAATACAAAACATCAGAACACAGACAGCCGATAATACAGCATCATTTAAAAGTAAAGCAAAAGAAAAGGATAAACATGAGGCAGCAACTTGTTCCAGGGACGGTGCACAAACACAGTAGATGGCGGTAATGCACCTTGGCGTTTGGTTGCCACCAGCAGATAAAAGCAACATAGGTATTAGCAATAAATGATCGGATAAAAGTATGTTTGAGAAGAGTTAAAGCCACAACCTCCACTCAGGAGCAATATCAGTCTTTAAACTTCCAAGAAATAGGAATGTGACATTTATTGTGATAATTGTCGACATCGAAATGATGAAAAAGTTTTTGGCCATATCACCCAGCCATAGTTTCCATTGTCTCATACATGAAGGCATCATAAAAACAAGGGCCAAGATAATGATCGTTAAAACATCAGCCAACAGGATGAGCTGTCTGAGCAGTGCATTGAAATTTCAACAATGTTTAATCATCACTGGGTTTCGGTTCACGTGGAGTGCGGTGTGTTGTTTTTCATCTTTTGTCATTCTTGTTGATGGTTGACGCCTGCACTTGAGTCGCTCTGTTTGTGCTGCAGAGTTTTTAATTAAACACCTCCGATTCTGCAGGTCGGGAGGACGACTTCATTGGGCACGAATTCTCAAATGAGGGAATATTTCACAATTTTCTGTTGTAAGCATGTGGAATGAAGGACGAGCAATAGACAATAGCTGTGCTAATAGAGCTCAGACCCTATTATTCTGATGCAGCATAATTATTCATGAATTGGCTCTTGAACAGACTGGTTGCTGAGAGAAAATGCCTCATTCACACTATGGCTCTTTTGAGCAGAAATAGGCGGCTTAGAGGCAACTTGTGGAACAGGCTGGTTAGAAAATATCACTTACTGTTTTCAGTTTGTCTGGATCTATAAATGAGCTATTTTGAATAAGTCTGCCGAGTAATTGATTTCTTTATACCTATGCTTTTCTGTGTCTGATGGATCGTTCAGTGCACATTATTACAAGGTGCGTTCAGTCAGCTCCACCAGAGATGAGCGCAATTATAAATGAGGTTTATTTTTCTGACCCTGATTTGCTGGGAGTGGATATTTAATAAATTTAGCCCTAATAAGTGAGCGATGCAGAGGAAATGATTTGCAAAAGATGTGAATGAAAACTGTTTGTTGTTGCTCTCAGCAGCTGAGTTTGCTAATTAAACTTGACGCTGTAATTAATGAAATACTGAAGTTAAGGAGTCTTGACTCATTAAGCTGTGCAATCGATTAGGAAAGTGCTGCTACTGCTCATATTGTTAGAAGTTATTGCTTGATGGAGAGAAAGCTGTTGTGGTTTGTTTTAGATACGGAGAAATATCAGTATTAGTGCGCGAAGAAAAAAATGCAATTTTAGCAGAAAGAAGCACTTCAGGTAATTTAGAAAAGGCGTCATCTTGGCCTAATTTATTCAGAACACTCCAGTATTTACAGTATCCTGCAGCGTGTCAAGTTGGCAGAGGAGCGTTTCACAGCTGAGCAGATGGTTAGCCGCGAAGAGTGCTAAGTTTAATATGGTAAAAATACTCTGCCTTTGTTTGATGCTCACAACTCTCAGATAAATTTGTGAGATTCTTGCATCCAGCACATGTGGGTAAATATCAGCCTTACATCAAAAGGAGAAAGTACTGTTATTCTCATCTCAGTATCTGTCCGTGACATGTAGTGTCTGTAATCAATTTGCTCGCACCAGTCACTGCCAGTCAGAGTGGGATCAGAGCCATTTATCTCTGTCACCAACCTACCAGCCAGCTGCGCACTTTGCTTCCCGATGGCAGCGAGCGGGAGTCGGCACGGGGCTCAGATTGATCGCGCATAAAGAGCGAGTGAGTCTGGATGCCAGCGAACATGGTGGGAGGGATCAAAACGGAGGCCGCAGCAACGGGAGTGTAACCAGTCATTAACAGATGGGGACAGACCGAGAGACAGGCTTTTTGGCTGATTTGGAACATTGAGGTTCTAAGGGTACAATTAGCTTGTATCATAAGAATAACCTCCTGATCTAGTTGAGTTAAAACACCAGCAGAGCAGGCTACATCCATTTGCGTCTACACTACTCGGGGAGTTATCAAGACCCTAAAATGGGGAACTTTAAAATTGTTGTGTGGATGGGCAGTAACGGAGACGTTTGGTAACAATAATGCATTCAACCCTAAATGGTCCTAATCAGTCACGACTTCTACTAGAGGTGACAACGCGTTGCTAACACTATGCTTGATGATGTTCTTGCCCGACGCTTGGTTCAGTCATCATCGTCATAACGACAACAATCACAGTTTCATGCTTGGAACACACATGGCCGTCTTTCGAGCTTTAGTGCCATGCTAGCTATCAATATAGTGAGAAAGAGAAAAACACAGGCAACGCAACGTAACGCAACAGTACCACATGACGTCAGCCCATTCATAGTGAGTGAGCAAGAGTTCCACATCGTTGTTCCCGTTCCGTTTGTGGGATTTGTGTAAGAAAGCACCCAACTGCAAACAGACTCTGTACTTCCTGTTTAAACCGCTACGCACATGCCCAGTGAATGTGAATGATCAAATGATGTGTGTTTTCAAGTGTGTTAGTTTCGACGGAATTTAGTGTGGAGGTAACCGCAGCGTGACATGCTTTGATGCACTGGTTTATGAAATGCAGCTTCCCCATCACTCATAATGTGAGTGCCTTTTATGAGCTCTAAGTGAAACAAGCAAGAAAAAACATTTGCAAATAAGTTGAAACAAAAATATTGAATTATTTATTAGTCATTAAACCACTTCTATTGTGAATTAATGAATCCGGAATTAATCATCTCTGATAAAGGCTCTTAAACAAATCAACCCCCCTCTCCTGTCCCTGTTGAGTCACTGTACCACCTGCATCGGTCACTGCTGTGAAAGATCTGAATCACGCCTCTGTCAGTATTCAGGGGTCAGAGTTGCAGAGCTGCCAAGTGGATCCACAGCCTTTTGCTCTTTTGTTTAAAAAAGAATCCCTACTCTTCCAAACTCTAAACTCAACTGCAACTCTGTTACTTTGGCTCATTTCATTGATTCTCTTTTAGGTCACTGAGAAATTCTGAAACATCATTGCCGCTGATATGCAGGCACATACCAAAGAATTTCACCATTAATGGATGAATTGACACTTTTTGTTGTATAATCTAGTTACAATCAGGTGGAATCAAGTGTTTATTGGGTAGTTTGCTGAGTATTTCCCCTCTGTGTGCATCCTAAAATGCTCTATACTGCCATTTCACCTTTTCAACCTGAACTACTTACCTCTAGCAGCTGACTGATTTATACAATTTTGGCTTTTATATCAGTGTCAGCGTTTGTTCTCAAGAATAAATGATCCAGAAAAGATTTGTTTACATGTTCTGTACGAACATTTATCTTCTTAATTAAATTGTTATCTAAATGTCTTGCTCCCTAATATGGATATTTACATCAGCCCTGAAAAATCCATATCAGTCGGGTTCTACTTACCTCAGAAGACAAAGTTTCTAACTGCACAGACTAGTTTTCCTTAGACGAAGTTGATGATGAGGTGAAGTGATTTCAATTTAGCACCCTGTCTGGATTTAAATGTATTTTTGTCTGGATGTGGACCCACGAGATCTGTCTACTTCAAACTGATCCATGCTATGCATTTTATTTGAAGTTCTTTATATACACTCCTTATAATTCAGAAAAGAGGGCAAAGTAAAAAGTAAAAGTATATGTATTTACATAACAGTACAGCTCAAACCAGAATATACAGAGCATGGCTGTCTAAGCTGAAGTGGTACAGCAGAGACATATGGACTTGGTACAACGTGTGGAGTCTTTCTCTCCATTACGTAATGAGACATGTAGACAAGGAGAAAGTGGAGTTAATGAGAAGTGCCATGTTTATAAGCCAGGTGTGGTCAGCGGTGTACACTCAAGTACTTGTTTAAGTGTGCATGCTCACTTCACATTTATGCCTTGCACTATCTGTGTGTGTGTGTTTGCACGTAGGCTTGGTTTATCTGAGTGTGACCTGTGGAACACCTGAGTATGTGTATAGCAGGGCAGGGTGGGCATGTGATAACAAAACCCTTCAGTCGAAAGGTGCCGATAGAAAGTGCGTTCTCATTCCTGGATTTAAAGAGTTAAAAGTTTGTCTTCTCTTGGAACGGTGACTTTATACTGTCCATCCACAGTGCAGCCTCTGGGGAGTTGTGCAGATTTAATGTCTGAAAAACCTAATTTCCTCTCGCTTCACTTTTATGGCTGCTGATGTCAGAGATAAACCTTTTAGCACAGATTTGACTCGACAGTAGCTGCTTCCATTTTCTGGCATTTACCAAGAGGGTACATTAGTAATGTGACCTTTTGTCAATACTCAATGGCAGGTTAGATTACAACAAGTTTAGTCAGGTAGAATTACAAACAACAATGAATGGTAAATATATTGCTTTGTTGCCTAGTTACCGTGCTGCGTTGTTCTAATCACACAGATTTATCTATGTGTGATACTGGGAGAGTTATCTGTGTTTACTTTGTGTAGTTATACAGGAGTCCTGGGAGAAATTAAAAGTTCTCCAGATTGACTAATGGCCAGTCCATTTTCCCTTGTGAGGTTTTGTGTCATATATTTCTATATGTTTACTCAATTAATCTGCTTCCACCTAGTAGTGATTGCTCTTCCCAGAATATCATATTGTGGTCTTTTTTAAAACTCAGTCACAATTCACAGTCTAAATTCTTCCCTCACAACATTGAAAAGTACTGTTGAGAATATCCAGATTCAAACTCAGTGAATTTATCTGTTTGGCCTTTTTTTTTTATTATTCTGTGTCATTGTGTCTAATTGTTTTTATATACAACAAAGAATTATCTTGTTTAAAACACAATATAGTAGACAACATTTTCAACACGGTGATGCGCATCAGTGTCTTAAGTTCCGTGTTGTCCACATCATAGCTACATACAATGAAATGAATAATTATTAATAATTTCAGGAGAAGAGAGTTCATAACATGTCTGAAAGCAGCTTTAGATAGAGACATACTGGCAAATCAGCCCAGCCATCTAGTAGACAGTCATTATGTTGGCAGGTGAACGTGGTGTAGATCCACGTCGTTACAATAGACCGATTGTAAATGTCATAGAATTACATCATCCCTCAAAATACTAGATTGCCGACATCTTTCAGATTGATCATGATTCATGATATGAATCTGTCAGCTCTCTCACCCCTGGCCTCCTCGCTCTGTTTGCAATGATACGTTTGTTTATTGTATTGATGTATTTGTCTTTGAGTGTATTTATGTGGCTGTTTATATGTGTGTGCATGCCTGCCTGTGCTTTCATTGAGGAAGTGCAGGGGAGGGAAGGCACCATTAAATGGGGCACTTGGATCAGCCATGCAGAGCTAATGAGGCTGAAATGTGTTGAGCAGCAAAGAAGGGAAGGCATTGCTGACCACACACACACACACACACACACACACTCGCACAAACTCAGGCAGTTGCACTCAATCACTTAGTATTGCCATTGCTGGTCATCACCATTCTGGCTTAAACAAAACCAACCACATACACCTCACTGAGGGAAGATAAATGAAAGGAGGGAAAGAGAAAGTGAAGTAAACAAGGAAAGTGAGATTTTTTTTCCTCTGAAGAGTTAGTTTTAGCCACGTATACTTCCTCTTGGTTTTCTTTAAATACCCTCTCCTAAAATACATCAGTCTGTGCTTGACTTTAAACTACTCGGTTGCTTAATTGCTTCCATGTCTCCCATTCCGCCCTCACGTTAGGCCTCTTGCAGCCTTTATGACGGACCCACTTGGGTCAAGTTAAACTGTCTTGAAATTGGTCTGTAAAGTATGGTACCTAAAAACAATACTGACATTTTTTGGCTGATTTTAGGGAGCAACTAATTTTTCAGTATTTACACATTTGCAAATACTCTTAAAATTATGTATATTCTAAATAAATCATAATGGAAAATATACGACATCTAACTGATACTGATATATCTGTGATAAGTCAATAATGCACTAATGGATATATACTCTAGTAAAAACTCCAGGGGTTATAGCACTCAGCCAATTAATAGCTGATGATTAGTGCAAGTATAACGAAGTACATCCAGTTGCCAAACAAATCCAATCATGAAATGCAGTGGGGTATTTCAGTGACAGTAAATTTTATCCACGCTCGGTGTTCTTTATGGTCAGATCTTTTTTCTGGTCAGAACAATATCCAGGCAAATCAGATCAGCCTCTGCACCCTTCAGGGTCTCCCTACGCTCTGAACCCTTCAGGTTTAGTGTTTGATTGTTAAGGCCACTGATTGTCATTGTGTTGCCCGCCTGCCTTATTTTGTGTAGTCTGCAAAGGAAGAGGAAGGAGGAAGAGGACATGAAGGAAGTTAGCAAGCTCAGGGTCGCCCTTCTGTGATGGAAAGACAAACAAAGAAGTGGAAAAAGGGGGAAGTTGTTATTTCGGGTGTTCTCACATTTATCCAGAATGGTTTGACTTTGAGCACAGGAGTGTTTCTTTGATGGGTGTAAGGGGTCAGTTGTCTTTAAGGACTTCATTTCACACTCATCACTGGAGCACAACTTAATCAAAAAGCTGGAAGTTGAGGTTGTGCCATAAGATCTATAGGAGTCTTCCGTTTATATGATGCAAAAAGTGACGTTGGTTGCATGGCGAGTAAACCTGCTGGACTCACTGAAAAGTCAGGTTTCTGAGTTTCCTTCCTTTAAATAAGATTGTTGTTGTTTTGCAGATTAGTTGTTACATCAGAAAAATCATCTTTACTTGTAAGACAGAGTTCAGATGAGCACAGAGAAACTTTAGCGAACAAATATGAAATCAGCCTTTTTCGTATGCAACGCATCACATTCAGGGGGTCAAACATCCAGGTGAAAAGAAACTGTGACAAACACACATTTTTGAGGGGAGAATGATTTGCAAAAATAATTAATGGTGAATGAATTAACAAAAATGCTCAGTGTGTGACAGTAGTGTTAATTCTATAAATTCATTATTTTGCCAAGCGTTGGTTTTCAGCCTCCAGTTTGTTGTTGTAGGCGTCACTTTAGTTGGAATTTTTTAAAAAGTCCTGTCGGGATCACTCAAGTTCTCTCTAAATGTGTAACTGTCATTGATACTGATCAATGTCTGTCCCTGTGTCTTTGTCTCTCTAGGCCGTACATTGTGATAACAAGTGATTCTAATCCGTCTTGACATCATTATGACCTCTTCACATTAAAAAAATAACAAAATCACCTTATTCTCCCATTAATCCCTCTCCTTGTTGTTCTTTGTCTGTCTGTGCAATAGACACACGTATAGACCTATAATCTAACTGAGTGAGCGTTCAAAGTTATCCACCCACTTCTGGATGTTGTATGAATAACATGTTGATTTTCTGAATCGCCCATGTTGAGTCATTGTTTAACAGATAATGATGATTAGCCTTTTCAACACAGCTTACCTACAGGGGAGACGGATGAAGGATGTGCATTTGTGTGTCAGCCTCAGATTATTAGGTCTGCCAGTGGAGGAGCAAAGTGCTGGATACAATGGACTGCTGCAACCCACGCAGTCTTGCAAATGTTCTCTTGCATCTCTCATTATGTATTTTCCTCCTTCACACACACACACACACACACACACACGTGATACATGTACCGTTACCCGCTCTGACTGGTTCTCACATGTGCTTTCTTGACAGAATGGGCAGAGCACAACTGAGGACGGAGTCACACCTGCTGTCAAGGTACGTCATGTCACAAAATGCAAAAGCATTCACACACTTACATGCTCCTAAATCAGATTCACTCACAGTCATGTGGCTCAACATCAGAGAAATCAGAGACAGGACTTTGACACAACTCTTATGTGGAATTCTTGTCTCGTCTTGCCTTTTCTACGAAATGTTCATCTTTAATAGCGGAGGATGAGGAAGCTGTCGTGCCCTCTCGTGTCTGTGCTCGCAAATGTGTGACTGTGCATTGATTTGTTCATCTAGCAGTTGCATTGACAGCCCTCAGAGGACATTAGTTGGCTGCAGTTTAATGTGTTGAATACTGTCAGGTGAAGCAGCTCCAGCACCAGTCCGAGCTGCTGCGTACGCTGATGTGTCTGGGTCAATATTAAAAGGCTGTAGTGTTACACATGCTGCATGATGTCTCATGCGGAGATAAATGCACACAAACATGCACACACAGAAACACGTACTCCCTGAGAATCACTGACTCAGCCCTTTTCCTGGCTCTGGCCTCTATGCTTTATTGTCCAGCCCTGAAACGTGATCCTGTTTCCTCCTGTAGAATGTTACTCTCCAGCCATGGAGCAAAGGACAAGGAAATCTTCCTTCTCGCTTGGCCTCTCTTTCTTTTTATTTTCAGTCCTGGTCTCTCAAGGGAGAGAGGCTCTGAAGAGTATGTCGCCTTTTCTTTCAGCTCAGAACAATGTGCTATGACTGAGGGAGAGAGCCAGGTTTCAGTCAAAGGACTGAGCACACTGGGGCCACGCTGGCCATTAGTGTTTGATGGCAAGGAAAAAAAGACCAGAGCCTTTTAATTGATTTGATTAATAATAGGGTTGATTTCTGGTGGCACTGCTCCATTTCATCTCATTCGTCTGTATCAGCTTACAGAAAACTTGCACAAGTACGGACAAATCAACGCATTGTACAAACATAAGGCTCTCTCCGTTTTTGTAAAGATATTTAAAGTTGCGCATATATGAGCCTTTAAAAATTCACTGGCATTGCTCAGTCTTCCTTAAATTTAGATTTTTCCCATTTTTGTCCGAAGTGATTGAGGCACTATAAACAAAGCTAGCCAACTCTTTGTGACAGCTGATAACCAGAATCACAGGAAACTGGATCGCTCGCAGATACCTGATCCGTAAAAAAAAAAAAAAGGGTCCATATCGGCGGCGATGCCAATCCTGCCTGTTGGATTGCTAAAACCCTAATCATATCACCATCACTGGACTCTGCTGAAAGTCGATAATATTTAATTATGGCTCAGGCCTGGGCAGCCTTGTGATTACGTACATTACATATTGTGCTAATTGATTGTAGAGTATTTCTGTAATCTGATTATTTCTGTAATCTAGTTAAACAGGATGTCCTTCAAATGGAGTCTGTGTCTGGGAGTCTACAGGAGTGGTGGCTCATGTTTCTCAAAAGAGATAAGACGTATAAGCATAAAAGGACTAAAAGATAATGTGATAATAGATTTTGCATATAGTGAGAATAACTCAGCATATCTTTCCTCTTAAATTATATAAATCTAACCGTGAGATCTTGGTTGTTGGAGCACGTGGGGGTAGACTTCCCAAGACCGTTCTGGCACCATGCAGGCCGAGCAATGATCGATGCCGAGTTGTCGTTTGAATGCTGGGAATCTGATAATGGCTGCTGTTATCTACTCTAGCCAGGGGAGTTACCTGGCTCCAGCAGACCTAATGGGGGTGAGTGAGGGGGAGGGGATAAAGGTAACAACTGAGACCAAGGCAAAGAGGATGGCTGATGTGAATGTTAGCCTGAAGAAGGTTTTATGATGGTTAAGCAATTGTGTGTGTGTCTGTGAGAGAGGGGTGGCTGAGGTTAAGTCAGTCCTCTGTCCCTGGAGAAGACTAATGAGCCATCTACTTTCTTTTTTCTCCTGACATTTCTCTCCAGACTCCTCATTTGGTGTAAAAGTTAATAAAAATACAGGAGCGTGCAACTCGGCCTTTAGTGCTGCTTCTGTTGCCTTTGTCCGTCCCAGGCTTTTCTGAGCCATTAACCAGGTTGTGAAGGTGACGGCAGCAGGTGAAGCTCTCTGGCAGGTCACACTTCACACAGGGTTTTATGGTCTGTTTTAAAACTCTTTTCTCTCATCTGTTTCAGAATAAGGGGGATAAATAAAACAGAGTGAAGTTATGTAGAATATAGGAGAACCTCATCTCATTAATGAAGCCTGAGTCAAAGTATCAATTGGAAGTCATTTCTATATGATATTTCTCCGAAGGTTTGTTTATTTAACTGCACAGTTTTAAAAGAGGATTCCATAAAAGGCGTCTGTTGAGCTGTATTGACGGAATCTCACTGTCACCTGAGAGGACACTCTTCTTCTTGTTCTTATCACAGAACAATTATACCACTCAACTATTTACTCCCAGGCACAGAACCAGGCTTACAATGTTCTGAGTGTGAAAACTGTCCTATTTCTAGCAGCAAATCATATCATCGTCTTTGCCCTTGGGGCTGCCTCTGAGTATGATATATGCAAAAAGCTGAAACAATGGATACGTCAGCCTCAGGTATGGAAGTGGCAGACAGTTTTGGACTTCTCGTAACAATTCTGTGTGATCTTATTGTCCTGGCGATTGATGTGGAATCACATCTCACCTTCACAGAGGTGACATTATTTAAAAATAATTAATCGGCAATCATTTTTTATGTTTGTTTGTTTTTGGCTTAATGAGAATATAACCTGATCAATCACAAATAGTGGCAGTCACAGAATAACCCTTTAAAAAGAGTATATCAAGCAAAAGATGTTTCAAAGTTGGACAAAACAAATAATATGAACAGGTGCCCTTGGACTCCAGGAAACTGTAATGGGCATTTTCACTACCGATAACTGACTGTGTGGATCAAACTGTGCATAGAAATGTAAAATAAAATCTTTGGATATTCTCATCTCTCCTGCTTAAACAGAGAAACTCTAAAACGCTTGTTTCTAATATTCTGTTTATATGCAACATTCTGAAACTCATGTTATGAAACGCACAGTACGTGGTCAATGATGTGCATAGCATGCAGTGTTGCTTCTCAGATGTGCGTGTGGTTCATGTCGTGAGGACTTAATTTCCTGTCAACGCAGTCACAAACTGAGGACTTGTCTTCAAAGGGGGACATAAGGCAAAACCCCATAACGTAAAACCTTATACAGTAACTTAGTTTTGTGTTTAGTTTGACTGAAGTTTAGGTTACACAAGTAGAAATCATGGTCCTCTGAACTCATGGAGACACAACTGTGTGTGTGTGTGATTCCCACTCCAGTATATTAACTCCCACCTACCAAGCACGTGGGCAGGAAGCAGAAAGAGCTAATGCCTTTTCCATCAGTGGCGGTGACATTTTTTTGTCGTCCCTATAATGTAGATAATGGCTTTTTACTATGGCTATGTGCTGAGCGAGTGGTATTTGTGCTTCACTGCCCGAGTGACAAGAGGGCACAGCGGAGCGAACAGGGGAGCGAGGGAACTGTCGAGGGGGAGTGGAGAGGGGAAATGAGGGAGGAGCAAATGACAGTGGAAGACTGCAGAAGTGGAGTACAGAGAGAAGAGTGGAGAGAAAACAGTAGGCTGCCCCGGCATAGTTCTCCCTCCAGTTGTGCACACAGATGCAGTCACACAGTTTGGAGCGTTGTGATTGAAGAGATTCCAAGGAAGTGGCAAAATAACTCAGCTCTTCGGACGCACGCTGTGAGACTATGAGGAAGGATTTTTATGAATCAAACGAACACACACTCATGCGTCTCTCTGTGAACTGATCTGACGTTCCTGTGGCTAATCTGTCTTTATCCCCTGCTGCTAACTGCTGCACTTGCACAAGCAGTGCGTTGTCGCCTTGCTCTTCATGTGTGCGTTAATCAGACAGAGGACTCGGGGCAGCCGTGGTGTTGAGTATTTCCAGGACTGATTAAATATTTACGTGTGTGTGTGTGTGTGTGTGTGTGTGTGTGTGTGTGTGTGTGTGTGTGTGTGTGTGTGTGTGTGTGTGTGTGTGTGTGTGTGTGTGTGTGTGTGTGTGTGTGTGGATTGCATGATGAGCTTTTTGACCCCTGGGCTACCGTAGATGACTGCGGGGCTGGCGAGTCAGGAAATGGGAAAGTCAAGGCTGCGTAGCCTCGTATACGCCTTCTGTATAGCCTCGCTGTTTGCACATGCATGGTGTAGGCATGGCAACTGCTCTCTCTTCCTTTCGCAAACCTGACCTTGCACTTGATTTATGTGGCACCTCCCTCCCTCTTCACACAGAAACTGATAAATACGCAAATACATATTCCACAGAAAATGTTCTCCTCCCTGATTTCTGCAGAATCTTAAATCCTGGGTCGAGTTCAGATTACACACAGAAGACTCTTGTACACAATCTGTTCCCTGCAGTGAGCCGCCGTGCATCCAGCTCTTCCTTTTCGTGGTCCTTGTGGCTCATGTGATTTACTAACCTATTCCAAGATGAACTTTGAGATGACACAGGCTGGAGATGAATTCACCCTGCATGTCACTGATAAGCATATATCATGGCATTTGTGCATTATTGTTGGATTCATGTGAGAGTTAACAGAATGCATAATCCCCGCCTCTTCATGAATAGTTGTGGTTGCTAAGTGACACTAATTATGACAGTAGGATATTGTTGTGGAAGATGGAGACAAAAAAAATAAAAGAGAAGAGAAGAGATTAGAGAAACAAAGCCTTCAAAGCCATCTTTTTCTTTTTACAGCAAAAGACATTACAACAACATGACAATGCTTTGCAGTGCACCTTTGGCTGTAGATTCATATTTGCTGGGAAATATACTAGAGTGATGTTGATTATGTCATCTGATCGGCAAGAAAGCAAATGAGCAAATGAGCAGATTTCCAGGAATGATGGACTGTGTCTCCAAGGGACGTCTTCTCATGTGGGCACTGACTAACATCTCATTCCCTGCAATGTCTGTCTGTTAAGGGAAAAAATGTCTTTCGAATACATTCTCTTCCTTTAATTTCCGTATTCCTACTTTTTCAGTCTCCTTTTCTCTTGGCTTACATCCCAGCATGGGCTGTTTGCATTTTACCTCTTGATGCAATACGTCCTATAAACTGCTCCACTTCCTTGTCCCTTTGGGTTTTACTGACTAATGGTCGGATTTATGTGAAGAAACTGGGTTTGTGCAGAGGGGAGTTTGTGCAGCAGTGGTTTGTGATATTTGCCCCGAGCATCTGCTGAAGCTCATGTTCCCATCAGGATGAAGTACTGTTGTTGTCTTGCAGCAAATCGTAGTGTTTTTGTGGAGTTCCAGTGAGCTGGAGATTGCAACATGAAGCTCATACATCACTCTCCTTGTGTTTAATAAATAACTTGACACCATATGAATGTGGTACTATGCCTCAACCATCTGCTGCTCCTGTCTGCCAAGCTCCAACGGATGCCAAGATTATTTGCAAAAACAACGAAGATCATATAACCAAACCTGTGATCCTGAATGAGTTTACTAAATATATGTTTTACAAAATGCATACTACAAATTTGCCACAGTCTCTTTCCCTCTTCTGTACTTAGAAGTTTTTCTATGTAGTTTTTGCATTCTCCTTGCCCAAACCCTTGTACAATTCATGTGAAAACAAGTAAAGTCACTTCACAGTATGTGATTAAGAATGAAAGATTTGATTTGTGTCCCCCGATGATTGTGCAACAGGATATTACGGGTTAAGGACATCCATGCTCAGTGTGTCTTCCTGAGCTCAATAAAGGTTAAAAATAAACACAATTAAAGATTATGGAAAGAATGACTCTAGAGACAGAGGACAGCTGTTGATCTGTACTTCCAGCTTGATCTTTTTGTCTTTCATGATCTGCGCAGTTTCACCAAATGTTAAAAACTGCAAAGGTTTTTGCAAAAAACTGATAATCATCTTGCAAAGAGTGTGAAATCTTGCCAGAGGAGTAATGCATTATGCATTATATCTGCTTGGCTGTGATCCCCACTGAGAGGAGGCCTGTTTTAACAAGGTTTGGACACGCCTTGGAGTTCGCAGAGCTTAACACTTCACATTCCAGTGTAGGGTAAGAGGGAGTGGTTATTAGCAGGGCACTGGGGTTGCGGGGTGAAGTGAATGGAGCTGCTTGTGACTGATTATATCACGTTGGGCCTCAGGACGTAGACTAATATGCACTCAATGCATTATTATCTAGTCTGCGCAACGTTATTGGTGTTTTTCCTGTCTGTCTGTGGCAGTATCCATTTGTCTGTAGGTGCACGTGGGAAGTTTTCAGGCCTGAACTCAGTTGAATTTATCATGTATCATATCACATCCCCAAATGTTCCCTCATTATGCAAATAAAACCTAAAATATTGCAGCTGTCTGTTTAATCCCTGCTCTGTAAAGGTGCTATCACCTTGGGGAGGCAGTAGCTCAGTCCATAGCGACTGCACTGCTGAGGTGCCCTTGAGCAAGGCACTGAACCCCCCAAAAGCCAACGGACCAACAAGCGGTGGTCTTGATTTGGATCAAATTGAACTATGATTTGGTTTGTTTGTAAAATGAAAATACTTTGGATAGCTTGATCTTTTGGACCAGTTGCAGGAAATCAAAACAGCATCAAACAATAGAAGAAGAGAAACCTTTCCTGTCTTTCCAGAAACAGAGTTGACTTGGCTCGGAGGGTTGCTTGTAGTCTTTGCATCTGATGATATATTGTTGAGGACATTTATTTGGCACATGCAAACTAGTGCTGAGTACTGTCTGAAGTTGGTGATGCTGGCAGTAACACCATAACGATATTACAGTGGATTAATGAATGATTGATTAACTGCTCAATTCATTGTCTCGATTCAAAGGGAAAGACTAATGCCAGGCGTATCGAAAACACACTCGTCATATGTCAAACGCTTCCTGGCTACAAATCAATCAACCAACCAGTCTGTAGTGCTCTCCCTCAATTGCAACGTGGAACCAAAACTAACTGGATCAAATGTCAACAATGTAACAAGACATGAACATTGGTTTTGACCTTGGTCCAGACTTTCAGGTGTGAAAACGCACTATTGTGTCTATTTTGTGGGTTGGTGCACACACAAACATTTCCCCATCCCCAAAAATCTGACTTTGATTGACCTGGTCGCAGCAGGAAGGAAAAACAAATGTCAGCTTTTAAATTTTAATATGGATCGTTGCTGACGACAGCCCTGTGGCACTGACTCGGAGGTGACATTGGCGGCGCCTGTCGTAGATGGAGCTCCGGGACTCACATGCGTAAACACACTTATCGTGACAACCAGTAAGAACAGTGAGCAGGGTGTGAGCTCGAGGGTGTGTGCTTTTATAGCAATGTTCAGCTGACAGCTCTGTCATTACTATATAATTCAGTAGAATTGTCTTGGATGCCACTTTTTGACAGGACACCTTAGAGGCACACACACATACATATACATGCATTGGGTCCAGATATAGCGCAGACAGACAATTTGCCGTGTCTGCATTTGACCCAAGAATATATTATTCTTTTTGTTTCTGTCTACTCATCTTTTCCCGCTCCTGGATGCGTTGTAGTGTGGCTAATATCTTTCCTGTTGTACATGACTCACACACTCTGAAATGACTCTTCAGCAGGATTATGTTCTGATGACCTGACAGAGCTTGTTGCTCTTTGCAGTCCCTCTCTCACCCCGCGCTTTTTCTTTGTCTCCTTCATTTCTTGGCAACATGAATTTCTAACCTTCATAGCTCAGCACCTTCTATCAGTTCAGAGTGTGTGATTAGCTGCTAGTTAGCTGTTCATTAAAGACACTCCCAATGGGCAGCATACCAGGAGCCAATCAGGTTGCAGCACAACATCAGACTGAAGTGCAGGGTTATTTTCTCATAAATATCCTTTTGCGCAATTTTTTATTTGATTTTTCTCTTTGAATCTGGAACAAAATCTGTCAGATTTCCAAATGACAAGCACCAAACTCCGCAGTTCCTCTGTATTTTCTCTGGAGGAGGAGGTGCATGTGTGAAGGCAAATGTCAAAGTGAGACTTTCTCTACCTGGCCTCTTAGTATTATGTCCGTAGTAATCAAGGAGAAGTCCATGTGTGGACACAGCAGGGGGATCCCCCACTGTATTCACCGCTAGCGAGTTTGGTTTGATGATGCTTCTGATGAACGATGAGGACTTGTTGCTGTTGTGAAAGCATCTGTACAGAGAACCTCCCGCTGTGTTGTGCATGTGCGAAATCTGGATGAACTCTATAGCCAATTGTCCGTATTTTACCCGCAGGTCATGTCTGAAAAGGACTTACTGTATGTTCGTCATTTCCCAGAGTCTGAGAAGTCTTCTTTTTGTTGTCACACCAGCTGCTGGAAAGTTTTCTGACTGATTCACTCCAGTGACACTAAATGCCACAGGAGTGCTGGGGTCGTGTAAGGTTGGATTAAAGAAGTAGGACTTCAAAAGAGAGAACGTCCTCAGGGTCACTGAAGGAGAAGGAACCCACAGAAGTGTATTTTTCATCCCTCTGCTATATGTCTATCATCAGTGCCGAGGGATTCTTTCAGTCATCAGTAGTCTCTGAAAACCAGCCTTGTTCCTCAGTCTTTTCAAACATGCAGTTGCCGAGCCACTTTTCGAAACTAGATCCTGAAAAGCCTAATGACAGGTTGTAGACGTTGTTGTTGTACTCTCTACATGTTGAGACCAAGCCTGTCTAACATACAGCACAGCACAGTAGGGAAAAATGATCCAACACCCAGTTCACTTTACTTTATCACTCTCAGGACAGCTTCCGTAGAGAGGATTGTTTATCGAGGAGAAAATACACATGAAATATGGCTTCTTTTTTATATATTACAGATATTTACCAGTCAAGGTAAAACTCATTAATGCTGCCTTGGCGTACGAAAAGAGATTCATTCGTTTTAAACTGTGTCTCTGTCCGCTTTCAGAAGATGTACACAAATATATGGATGAAATGAAGACGTTGAGCATAACAAGTAATGATTGCAGTTTTTATTTGTAGAATGATATCCACAATGGTTTTGATACTTCCACCAGGTGGATGTTTAAACATGATTTGTTTAGACCTGATCACATGACTTTGTCTTTATGTGAGTAATATAGTTTCTCTGTATCTTGGTCTGTGTCTGCAGGTACAGCAGAGTAAACACACTCTGCTGTACCTGCTTCTCTTCTTGTAGCTGAATCATCATTTTGTCCTCTGCTTTCACACGGCATCATTTGAATAAGTTTATTCATGGTGTTGTGTCTATTCAAAGAAGCCAGATATGTTGATGCTGCTGTTGTAAAAAAGGCCTGTTACAAATAATCCATTATTATTATGTACTACCCAAAGACCTAAAAAAAAAAAGTGTTACAGATTTCCAATTTAGTTTTTCGAGTCATTTTAAGCTGCTGCTATGGAAATGTTTCGACTCGCTGTCGAGCTGCATAATTATTGCTTCAATTAAAAAGGCGCAATGCCAGAAACACTGCATCACACCTTATGAGAACCAGTATGAGAACAACCTATTGTCATATGTACTATTTATACATGTACCTGCAAAATTATATGTACTATTTTTGGTACATAAATAATCTCCAACCTGCTGACACTGCTTCAGATACTCTAAAACTAACGTATGTCACGTGAATGTTTTGGTTTGAAGTTAGATTTGAATTAGCTAGTTTTATGATTTATATTTAAGAGAGTGACGCTGAGATTACAGTGGGCAAAGTCATGTGAGCAGTGTGGGAGCCCCCAATTATTCCTATTAAGGTTGTGACAAAAATCAGTATTTACACTAAATGATGATCTATTCATGCCATCACAGTCAGTGAATAATATTTATTCACACTGATGTACCGACTATAACAAAGGGAAATATCTGAGAGAGCGATGCAATTCATTATCACACTTGTGTCTCACTCTCTGCTCGAGAGAAGAGGAAATAAACTGTTGAAATGTTAATGATATGCACATAACCAGTTTTCATATTCATCACTCCATCATTGTCTCCGAGGACGAGAAGTTGTGACGAAATTGTTGTTTGTGTTGTCATCAAACCATCTGCAAATGTCCACACTAAACAAGTTATTATTTATAATATTTTAACTGTATTACATGTACTAGAAATACAAGGTTTTATTGTTCTACCATTTGTTCATTTCTTCTTTATGATTTAAAGTTATCTCTAACATATGATTTTTACCTCATAATGGCAAATGTTTCCTCATTAATTATTCAAGTTCAAGCCTCTCAAATGTGAGAATTCATTGAATTATCAAGATAATAATCAGATTAATGAGTGAGGAAATAATTTGCTAGTTGCATTCATAGTGTTATTTCATTCTTCTTGTGTCATCTCTCTATTTGTTAGCGTGTGCAGATTATTATGAAATCAGAGTAACGCATCAACCGCTGGTAGCCCTTGTCATTTCATATTGTCATATTTAAGGTCCGATCATGGAGACGTGACATTTTGAGGGTACTGTTGTGGGTGTCGACACTTGACCTAAATATGTCCGCCATGTCTCTTTTCTTTCCGGTACCCTTAATCTGCTCCGGTGTTACTTTCTGCCTCTCAGCCTCTCTGTCTCCTCACATCACACATGGTGATAGGATTGAATGAGTCAGTTTCAAAGCAGCAAGGTGTGACTTGTTTAATTATTATCTGAGAAGGCTGATGAGGAACAACCAGACCTGCCAGTTGCTGCTTTTAATCCATGTTTAATCAAATGATTGAAATCGCTGAGATAAAAGCAGATGGAAATGTGTCAAGGTGGCACGCGGAGTGGACCACGGTGTGCCTGCAGCGCTTCAGATGACATGGGAGGGAACCCTGATGACGCAGCACATACGCACATTGAGACACACACACACACACTCATTCATACTCGGATCTAATCACTTAGAACTGACGTTAATACCAAGTCTGAACTGGGTCTAACCCCTTACCCTCATCTGAAGGTATCCTGAAATTATGTCTTCCCCTTTCAATGTAATGATTAATATCACAGGGACTTGCTTTGTGTCCCCATAAGGATGACAAGTCCCCATAATGTGACTGTGTAGTCAGTTCTAGGTCCTCACAACATGAGTACTGGACCGCACACGCACACACGCACGTACACACTCGTAGACCTCCTAAATGAGAAAAAGCAGTGAGGCTTGAAGATGCCCTCCTTCATGCTCTCACTGCCCCTCATCATTCTCCCAACATTCCAGTACAGCCTCCTCCTCTTCTCTTCCTCACCCCTCCTAACTTCCATCACTTCCACCACTACTCCTCAGCGCTCCTTTTTAAAGCCCAATTCATCATTATGTCTTGTAAGTCAGATAAAGCCCGGCTGTTTGACGATTAGTTAAGCAGGTGTCCTTGATTATCCTGCTCTGTTTTATTTCGCTCGCTTTTATTCTCACAAAAAGTTTCTCGGCCAAACTTTTTATTTTCCTCTCTGTGAAATTTTCGACACTCAAAGACGAGTGTATGGCCTCAAAACCACTCCGGCATCAACGGCTTTTGTCGAGTGCTGAATGCCGGCTTTTCAGCAAGGTCGAACCAAGTCTTTCAAAAAAGGATGTTTGACATTGTACTTGCTGATTGAATGGCACTTAGTAAATCAATATCTGTCGGTGAATAGTCGCAGTCTGCGTTTATTTCATCTGTTACGTTATGGACAACTCTTTGTTCCTGTTCCTACACTGAGAGTTAGCCAGTTAACAAAAGTGAGGAATGGAAAATCAGCTTCATTACGCAAGCCAGACGGACTTTGGTAGGACACACACACACACACACACACACCTCCGAGTACAATATAAAAATCTATTTCCTAGACTAACCATCATCCACATGTTATCAGCCGCAGTGTTGTGTTTATGCAGCGATGTAATTGAGCCTCTGCAGATGGTATTACCACAAATTAAAAAGGCTCCCTATTCGTTGCCTGTAGCTAACAGACCTTGTTATGATTCCCTTTGCAGGCCAGGAGCTGTGTGTGTGTGTGTGTGTGTGTGTGTGTGTGTGTGTGTGTGTGTGTGTGTGTGTGTGTGTGTGTGTGTGTGTGTGTGTGTGTGTGTGTGTGTGTGTGTGTGTGTGTGTGTGTGTGTGTGTGTGTGTGTGTGTGTGTGTTCCTTCCTTTCTGTACTTATATCTTTGTGAGCTACATTTTAAGCATAGACCCTACAGAGTGAGGACACTTTTGGAAAGTGAGGACGTTTTGTTAGGGTTAGTCATTCAGTTTGGATGGTTAAGGTTAGGGTATGGGGCAAAGGGAATGTGGTATGGGAATGAGTGTCCTCACTAAGATCGAAGTTCAAAGTGTGTGTGTTTTTGTGAGACAGGGGTTGGTAGCATCGATTTTAGTGTCTGTCAAGTGAGCATCCACTTATCTGGGTTTATCATCAGCAGAAACGTTGTTAATGGCAGCAGCAGTTTAGGTCACTTGGGGTGGCTGGTGGACACACACACACACACACACACACACTTACACACACACTTACACACAGATGGTTTACAGTCCAATTACCCAGCCTGCTGCGCTAGAAGGGGGTTCTAAATCTCTGGATTGTGTTGTACTCAATATAACCTCTGTTGCTCCTGCTCTCTTTCTTGCCTCTCCGCCGTATCGTTATTGTCGCTGCTCTGTTTTCTAGCGACGCTGTTAAACCAATCTTTATCTCTCCAGTTTATTGAAGTTCATCAAAATCATCATGGCATTGCTAAAACATCAGCAGTTTTAAACAGCAGTTTTGTGAACTAGGAGTCTTCAAACCTTGCTTCATACACGTTCTTCATGTCAGCACTCTACCTATGGCCTGGCTGCATGATGTAAGAATTTTAATTTTCTTAAGGCCCTCCAGCAGACATTCCAAACCTTCTCTTAAACTTTTAAATTATAATTTTTTTTTACTCATGTCGCAGTCAGCATGTTAAAACTGTCAAACAGCAAATCCAGCCGGGTAGATAATCAGGGGGTGATTCACTGATGACTTTGTGTGAGGATGACCTGTTTGAATAAAAAACAAAGGGCATACTGATGTTCTAGAGGTGACGGGAGGTGTTGAGAGTAGAGGCAACAGGGACGGATAATGTTTAACATTCAATTATGCTGTTTTTTACCAATGTAACAATTTTTACATATAAACAATTGCCAAGTTATGAAAACTGAGATCCAGTTTGTATGAAACCAGAATTACATGTAACTAATGCAGTGCCCACTCTAAATATGTTCATCAGGTTACACAGATGTATGAAGTAATCTTCAGAAGAAACATTTATGCAACTGCTTAATTTAATCTTGAGACATAAATCCGTTATTGTTTTGATTCATTTGGTGTCCTGCCGGCGTCATAGCCCCTCTGTGCCTGCGTCAGTGTTGTGCTTGTCTGTGTGAAGTGCTTGAATTGACTTTTTAT
This sequence comes from Paralichthys olivaceus, assembly GCF_024713975.1. Classification (NCBI taxonomy): domain Eukaryota; kingdom Metazoa; phylum Chordata; class Actinopteri; order Pleuronectiformes; family Paralichthyidae; genus Paralichthys; species Paralichthys olivaceus. The sequence continues at coordinate 12,458,995 of NC_091104.1, read as the reverse complement.
CCAGTTTAAGCCACATTTATATGATTTAAAAAAAAAAACATAGTCATTTTTAACTTTATATTTTAGCCAGATGAAAAATTTTAGTCTTTTGACGTCTGGATCTCGAGTTATCAGAGAAACAAGCTGAGTAAACATTAGTGGCAGTTCAGCTCACAACCCCTCCAAGATGTTTGTGTCCACTGAACAGTACTTTTGTTTCAGAGAGGAGGAGATTATTTGCCTCTGTGGATTGATGCAGCAGGGATGTGTGTTTGCAGCTTTTCAAATCCAAATATTGGTGGTTTCTGTCAACCCACAACAAATAAAACTAACTAAAAACTAGACTTAAACATGCAACTCATGATCCATCCATCTTTTCACTGCATCCCCTCCTCCATCCATTCATGACTGCTGCGGGCCTAGTTGTCATGGTTACTGTGTCCTTGGCGTCAGCAAGCCCTAAATGTGACTTGTGCCACCATGAGGTAAAAGGTTTATACCAACGCAGATGCACACAAATTCACACATCTCATAAATCCTCCGTGCTCTTCTCACAGGGATTTTCATTCATGCATCAGTTTGGATTAAAATACATATGCAGACTAACGCACACTCACTCTCTCTCACACACACACACACACATGCAGCAATAACAGTAGTGATTACGCAGGGCTACTCTGACAGGGAGTCAGCACCATTACTCATTCAGTGTGTATGTGCATTGTCTTATAGATAAGTCTGTGTTTTCTGAAAGGTCTCTAGTATTAGAGTCACATGCGACACTGCCAACCTTTAAAGGCCATCATAATATATTACCTTACAGAGTAAATAAGGATAAATCTCCCTCTCATGTAGCATGGACGGAGAGGAAGGGAGGATTCTGACATCAGATTGCATATTGAAGTGGACTGTGAAGGCACAAAACCACTCTTGTTTGTGGAAATGGAGGCCGGCAAATGTTACCTGGAAGCATCGTCTAAAAAGTGTTTGTGTGTGTGTGTCTGTGTGTGTGTGTGTGTGTGGCCTTGCCTCTCATACCACCTCTTGTTATACAAAGAGAATGCTTGGAGATGGAGACAGAGAGGAGAAAAAAAAGTGTTGCCATAGTTTCACGCTTCTCCCACTCGGGGTTGATTAAGGAAAATGTTCCGACCAGTTCCCCTCGTCCTTTATGGTTCTCATTAATATGGATGCTGATTATGTTTATTCGCTCAGCTCTGCTGTTTCTTTCTCTCCCTTGATTTTTACATAAACCTCGGCTGCATCCCTCTTTGTATTTCCATTTAATTATTTATCAAGTTAACGTCTCGCATTTGTGTTGTTTGGTTCCTCTTCATATTTCGTTCTTTCTTCTCTCTCTCATCTGTTTCTCTTTCTTGAAACAGAAAGCAGTTTGTAAGTGTTGTGCCCCCGGGACATGTAACCTTTGACCTTGGTTGCCATAGCAGCAGTGTAGAATGCAGTACAGAAAATGCAAACACAAACACCATTGGATGCAGCCACACAGCGGTTGCATCACATATTTCTTGATCTTAAACGGACTCCTTTTTAACCTCCAAAAGTTTTCCACTTTTTCAACTGAGCATCACAGAATCCTAATAGAATAATGGGCTTCAGAATGAATTTCACTCGTCCTGATTGAAGCCAGTCTGACATGGCCAGAGGCAGGGCTCCAAATTCCCACCAACTCCAACCAAATGCTGGTAAATTTTGGCTGTGTCTGTTCCATCTGTCATATGTCCTGCTGCTTTTAGCAAAAAGAAAAGTCGTCAACATCGTTTGCCACATTTTTCTCACATTTTAAAGTTGTACAAAGTTTTGAATAAAAGAAAGTAGTGGTGTTGCATTTCGAGTGAAACATGTTTAAACAAAATTTCATAGCTAATCCTGCTCAGATGTAAAATGTGATTTTTAGCCTCAAAATAAGAAAGAAAATCTGATCATGTGTTTTTTCATTCAAGTTTTGTTACAATTTTCTTGCCATTAATTAGCTGGGAATAGATTTAAGATGAGAACTAGACAGAGAGTCAGACATGTTGTGGAGCAATACACCAGATTATCAAGCGTGTTGAAGGTGAGGAAACACAAACAGTGTTTTGATTAATGTCCGTATACAGTAAGTGTGTGGGGGGGTGTTTTTGGCAAGTGGTAGTGTTGATATTTTAAGAGACAGTAGAGAACCACAAGAGGGAGGAAGGAGGAAGTATTGGCCGAGATAGGAAGCAGCTATTTCTGACTGCTCGTGGCTGGTGTGAGTCTGAACCATGAGAGTGGATATATGATGACATAGAAATCAGAGATGAAAAGCTTGGCTATTGTTTGTGTGTTTCTGGGCTGTGTGTGTGTCTTTATGTGTCTTTGTGTGTCTGTGTGTGTCTGTGTGTTGCTCTGCTCTCCATACATGGAGCTATAGACTGTGCTGCACATCTCCACTGCAGTCCGCCAGCTTCGCTCTAACTCCGATGACCTCATTGTGTATATTACCAGCATCCACTCGTTCTTCCTCCGTCTCATCCATCTCTCCCACTTATCTCTCTGTCCCTCGCTTTTGTTCCATCTTTCCTATCTCCTCCCTGCCACTTCCATCCCTCTGTTTTTTTTCGATGTATTTATTGACGATAGCTGACATTGTAGATATTACACAACGCCATTATGGCTCCATGTCAACTGGCCCAGCGCTGAACTGCCTATCATCTTACCGGTATCCTTGTTGCTGCTATTAATAATACAGAGGCCAGCGCAGGATTTCCTGTAGCATCTTTGCTAATCCTGTGGTACCTCTGGTACATTTCCTCTAGTGTCCACTTCCCTTGTGTGGCATTTGATAAAACCAGCACCTGTGCCGACTGAGATTTCCCGAGATATTTTCTGCTGTCGCTCAATGATGCCTTTCGGTGCAGGGCGTTGTGAAAACAGTCAGTGTAGCAGTTGTGACATCTACAGTGTTTGTTTGTTTTTATCACAAATCTGGTTGTATAGAAACCAACATGTGTTTTGGTGTGTGTGTAGAAGAGTGTGGATACCCGTCCACAGCCCGTCAGGACCCACCAGGACTTTAAAAGTCAGGCAAGACCCACAATTTTGAAATAACATTCTTGTTTGGGTCGGGTTTGCTAACCTTGCCTGGGCTCTACTTCATTTTTTACACCGCACGTGCCTGTAATCTGCAAAATGTCTCGCTCGGTCCGGGTTCGGACAGAACATTGCGGGCCGAGCACCACTTCAGTGTGGATGCCATGGATGCAACTGGATGACAAGATGGGACAGATGGCACAGTCAGCTGAAGGTATTAACCCCAGCAGTGCCCTCCACCAAAGGGTCAAAGGTCATAATGTGTTGCCTCTCGACAATGACAGACAACCTCTGACAGACACTGACAAATCCTACTTTGTTGATCTACCTTTTTATATCTACACTGTTTGTGTAATGAAATAAACTAAGGAGTGGGGGATTAAGACTGTAAGTACTGTATGTGCAGTGCTGCTAGTTCTTTGTTCTGTTCTACCAGCATGAACAGAAAGGTTCCTGTTTCTTAGAGATACAGATACCAACATCAGAAATACCTCAGATAACCTAGAAAATGCTGTGTCATTAATCTGCGAGGTACAGATCCAATATCAGTTCTCTAATTATATTAGTTTCACTCAGATAAAACTGCAATGTTCTTTTTCTGGAAATATCGCGCTCTCCGCTTCTCTGAAACAGCAGCTGTACCGCACTGGTGAGTTGTGTTTTTAGAGCTGTGAATAAGAAATTATTTCTGATAGTGTAGCGTTAGCCAGAGCTCACATTTACCGTATGCAACACTGTAGGAAGGAAGCAATTGTGTGTATTTTAGGGTTTAACCTGAGCCAAGCCCTCAACAATGCAATGATAATGGCAATTTATCATTTTATACAGGGATAGTAGCATAGAGCTGTTGAAATATAATAGAAGTTTCCCCTTTTTTTTTGTAAATTGCTGATATCAGATCGGTACTTGGTATCAGCGGATAAACAAAGTGCAGGTATCAGGAAGGAAAAAAATGTTACAGAACATCTCAACTCTTGATAAGCCCCAGGCTTAGAGCAGCATGATGGGATGTCTGAGGATAGTGTTCGACCAGGTGAATGTCCACCTGCAGCGCTTCCTCCTCTAACTCCAGCCCTCGCTACTTTATCTATCACAGCAGGTGTGGAAGTGCGGAAAGACAAAGAGAGATAACGGATGAGTGGGGGGGGCAAAAACAACGTGGACAGATGGAGGAGCTTTTGGGCAAAGTGAAAATAAAGGAGTAGGATGTCAACCACAGGGGAGAGAAAGATGATGAATGAGACAGAATCTGAATGAATGAGTCAGGCCTGCCCTCCAAAATCTCAGGTCTTCAGAGCTTCTGAAGGAGGAGAGAGGACAGAGTGATAAAGACTCTACCTGTCTCTCACCTGACAGATTTGTGTGCCTGCCTGCAGTCATGTCATCACCGACCTTTTATCCCACATCAGTGCACAAACAGTCAACAACTGTGCATGTTTAGCTGCTTTTCTGTCAACAGTGGAGGTTGTCACAGAGCCGCGTTGCTGTCGGTGTAAAAGAAGGAGCTGTTATGACGGGACCGACAGAAAGACGCCCGCGCTGATGTGTCACACGTCACGCCCCTCAGTCTGCAATGCCGGCATGTTATCTAAAATCACACACGGTGCGACATTATGCCGACATGACTGGTTCATTGTAAACAGTGTTCCCAATACACAGAGGTCACTGAATTGAGCTGGACTGGTGATTTAATTTGCTTTCTTTCACTGCATCCATCAAGTGTGTAGTGCTAAATGTTAAATGTTTATAAAGAGCTTTAGGTTTGGATTATTTTCCATTGGAGTGGTCCTTCAGAGGAACCAAAGGGATAAAAACACAAAGGTACACAAAAGAATCAATCAATAATCCAGAACTAATAAATAGGTACAAAATGATTGATTAAATATTGATAAAGCTAGTTGTTAAAAGGTTTGTATTAGAAAGTGGTACCTATAAATATGATGCATATTCTCAAGGTAATTAAATCCCTCTATCTCTCTATCTGTTGCTCTATCTCTCTATCTATACATCTCTCTCTTTATGTCTCTCTATCTCTCTATACATGTCTCTATTCTTATATTTCTTTATATGGATGTAAAGTCTACAACATTAGTTTATATTTCTCTTTAACTCCAGTTGTATAATCATAGTCTTCAGAGTAGCGCTGAAGAGTACAGTACCTATTCCCTGTGTGTATGTGTGTCCCTGTACTTATATCTTTGTGTGGACCATTTTAAGCATAGACCCTACAGAGTGAGGACATTTTTAGAAAGTGAGGACATTTTCAATGGGCTGTTTGAGGGTTAAGACTTGATTTTAGGGTTAGCCTTAGGTTAAAGTTACGAATTTAGTTTGGATGGTTAAAGTTAAGGATGCTAGGGAATGTTTTATGTCAATTAAGATAGTACAAACGTGCGTGTCTGCGTGTGTGTGTCTGCGTGTGTGCGTGCGTGCGTGCGTGCGTGTGTGCGTGCGTGCGTGCGCTCACACAGACAAAGTCCTACTGTAGGACATTTGTTTTTCCAAGTAATGAAACTGAACCATGGTCGGTTGGATGAATGTTTAGACTGCCTGTGTCTCTCCATGTCCACTACTCATTTACATTGTCTCTCACCCTCGACTCTCTCTCTCTCTCTCTCTCTCTCTCTCTCTCTCTCTCTCTCTCTCTCTCTCTCTCTCTCTCTCTCCTCCTCAGAGCTGTCATGTGTTTGAAATCGTGCAGGTGCTGCTGCCCCATTTTTTCCTGGAAAAAGGAGAGGCCTCAGTGAGAGACACAGAGACAAACTGTGATTGTCTTGTGTTTTTCACATTCCTCACACTTTTCTTCTAATTCTCTCTTTTTGTCAGTTTTCTCTCCTTCTTACCTCATCCACCTTTCTTTTTTCGGACTATTCTCTAACACTTACCTTCGCATTGAGCCGTTTAGAGCTATGGTGATTTGCTTTGAGACACTTTACTGCATGGCTGCTGCAGGGCTTCAACCTGTGGGAACTTCTCTGCTGTGATTGGACAGTTTTTCAGCCTCAGCCGTCTCCCACATGTTCCCGCTCTGTCCCACTTTCTGCTCCCCCCTAGTGTAACGGATGTCAGAAGCAACACTGACATTTGGAGGAGGCACAACCTAAAAATGTGAACATGCCCTTACTTGGCTAAAGCTTCATCTCAGAACACTTCTCTGGTGCACTCCCCCCACCACCACCACCACCAGCTGGGCTGTATAGACTTGCACTGGCCCCTTGTGTTTACCAGAGAGAATTACACCATCTGTGTCGGAGTGAAGGTGCAGTGCTTCTGCTTTCTGGCTCTCAGTAAGGCAGAAGTTCCAATTGTACAAAGTTGTCAAAAGTGTTGAAATAGATATCATAGTATTCTTTAATTGTCTTCAATATGCCTCAATTCAAGATGAAAAGTCAGAATGATGTCATAAACCTGAATCATGACTAGTCAGAATTCATTTTTGGATATCTGAAACTGGAATTAAAGATAGTGACAATTAAACAGAATTCTAGATATCTATAATGAAAAGCCACAAATTGTTTTGCACTTTTATTAACATTGTGAGATAGGGCGTTTTTTGACCTTTCCACTGATGGATTTTGATCCATTCAGGCACATTTATTGAACTGATATCTATGAGTGTGTGTAATTTGGTGCAGCTTAATTGAATTGAATGGTCTGTTGGGCCTTGGCGGAGCTGCGCGTTCTTGTTTGGTTTGTTTTAGCTTTGATTTGACAGTGACAGGATGCAAGTGCCCTGTCATGAAAGGTTTTAGTGTACAGTGCTTCAAGGTTTGGTTGGAGTTTTGCCAGATGTGAGTCCAAATGTAATCATTCTCTCAAGAAACTCTCAGATTCTGAAGTGCGCATCAACATGACTCCAATTTTCCCTTCTCCGCTGCGAACGTCTGCTGCTGCAAACAAAGAAACGTTGCAATCTCAAAGAGTGCTCAAACATGCAAAGTGAATCTGTGTCTTGTTTGACTTGTTGGGAACTGCTCTGTGCTCCTGCAACTCCATCTTTTCTTCTTTCAGTCCACCACTCCCCGTCTGTGGCAGTCGCTTCCTGTCCCTTCTACTCTACATCCCCCAACAAATTTACCGCCAGTTTATTACCTCACTTCCCATTTTTGCTGCATGTGTATGCAGTACAGAGAACGTTTCATAATTCTGACTGTGCATTTGTAAGACAGTGACACAGTGACAGCACCAGTGACATGGAAATATCTGCACACAGACATGTGGAGGCTCTTGTTTCGAACCAAAACCCGCATACATGAGGCAAGTAGCTGCTTTCTCATGCACATCAACATCGATTTGACACAGAGTGGACGTTCTTTGTGCATTGATGGATGTTATTGGGGCTTGGGACTTTCCTGAGTGTGTGTGTGTGTGTGTTAGATATTTTTTCAATGAGTGGAAGGGCTTTCATCTGTGGGGGTGGACGTGAAGCTCAGCTGTCATCTTATCAGCTGTGAAGTGAGAGAACGTGTTAATCCCCCACCTCCTGTCACCCCCGATTCATGTGCTTAGTTGTGCTGGTAAACTGAAACTCCATCTTCTGTCCTTTCGATCTACAAGTGCAACAGATTTTCAAGTCGTCGCTAATGGAGGTGCACATGTTCAGCCCATTTATTGTCACACCAAATAGTCAATCATATCAAGTAAACATGCTGAGGCCATTATAAAACAATTCAGTGACTCCACTCAGTTTGACACTGTCTAAGGACCATGTGCTGTACAAGCTATGGAACTAACTAACTAGCTAACTGGACATGTTTAATTCTAGATATTTATTTTGTGTGTGATCAGTCGTCAGAATCTCTCGAGCAGCAGCAATGCCAGGAAACTCACTCACCGCTGTCACTGCGGTGGAGACACAGCATGAAGGAAGTTAGATTGGTGAGAGAAAAGAGGAAGTGAGAAGTAGGAGGGAAGAGACGTTTCCTGTTGCTAATGTGAATCATAATCTTGCCCCTTTTGATCCATTTCTGTGTGTGTCTGAGTGTGTGCGTGAGGTGCACCTGCAAGGATACTTGTACATTTGTGTTGAGAAAAACTGATGTTTTCTCTGTAAAGTCTCCATTCTAACACAACCACTGCTCCCATCCTATAGAATGAGTCTCATATTACCTGGATTGAGAGGGATTATGCCAGTATTAGAGACCAGGTAAGCTCCGACTGCTTTATTTCAGGCCAATGTGTAGCTCCTCCCTCGCTAGAAAAACACACTCCACCTTTCTGTTGGTTACCTGAGCAATGTCTGCACTTTATGCACTTCAGCCTGATGCACTATTTCATTTTTGTCCCCTTGGAAATTAAATTCTGCAAAAGTGTTACAGTCAACTTTTCCTCAAGTATGGGCAACAATGTGCATTGAACGTCTGTACGTCTGCTGGAATCTTGATGGTGGCACTGGTGTGTGAAGAAAAGTTGACTCATGCTCTGTATTTATTTTGTTTGGCAATGGCCTATTCTCTCTTGTTCAAAACGGTATTTGTAAAGAGCAATAAAGTGAGAGATGGAGGAAAGGAAAAGAGTGAGAGGGCACTTCAGGACCAGTGAGGGATGTTTTAAGAGACAGGATGGACGAGAATAGACTATTATGAGAGGGAAGAGAGAGGGATGTGCCTGACCAGAGGCAGGAAAATCTCCATCATCCACAGGCAGCCAGACGATGGACTCTAACCATGTTGACACTGAGAGGGGGGACACCTCACCCGCGCTTTCCCCACCTCCTTTTAGCGTCTTACTCTGTTGAATTGTGGGTAAAGGGAAGTGGCACAGAGTGTGTGGCCCAGTCGAGGCAGTTCTTGATGACACAGAAACACATTATGTGATGATGATGTGTTATCTTCATGAGAACGTTATTGTCATGGTCCAAATTATGTGTCTTCCCCAATATGCAAATATACAAAACTGAGCTAAACTTAATACTAGAATATTAATATATAAGATAAAATATAAGTAAATAGTGACTGATATAAATTATGACATAAATAAATAGTATAGATAATAATTTATGAATCTTGATGAAAAAAATCCATCATATTTAGGGGAGTGATATTTCTGGGTGTGTGCAGCTTGATTGAATTTAAGGGGACTGTTGGGTCGGAGGCTATTAAGTTCCATTCTAGTTCTCTGTTTTGTTGTTTTAGTCCCTCTCTCTTTCTCTTTTGCTCTCTCTCTCTTTCTTTGCCGCAGATGTGTGTTTATGTGTGGGCCTGGTTGGGTGCAGGACTGTGAGAATAAGCGCAGGCTCTTCCTTCCTGCATGCTTTGGTTCCAGTTCACTACAGATGCACTCAGTCACAGAGGACACACCAGGGTAGTCCGACAAACAGAGAGAGAGAGAGAGAGGGAGACGGACGGAGGACAGGAGGGATAGCGGAAGATAAAATGAAGATAAAGAGTTAATAAAAAAATATCACAGGAGGCACCTGGCCCTGCAGAGGGATTAGAGAAAATTCACAGCCAAGAAGATTCCTCCATATTTACCTGCGGTGCACAGAAGTAACCCTAACATGAGTGTAAAGTGAGCTCTTAGCGAGATGAGGTGAGGTTTAGGTAGATTTATGCGAGGTACGGTGCGGTGTTTGCCTTGTTATGGACACGGAGAGGATGATAAAATGCTGAGATGGAGAAGGACAAGAAGAAGTTTAACTTCTTCAACCTGCTGACCCTCTACCTGTCCAAGAGGAACAAGGCTCTGACCAGCGGTCCTGCTCACTCCAGGTCAACAGCTGCGACAAGCAACAGCACCGACACTTTACCTGCACTGGGGAACTCCTGGACGGTAAAGTGACACTCTGTCATGTTGGCGCTCGATAAAATCCTCTCCAGAGAGCATTTATTTATGCTTTTAAACACGGTAATTTGTAAATGTAGAGGCAGGGCAGTGAGATTTATTAACGCTGGAAAGTGCAGAAAAATTTTGCTGTTCTTGTTGTGATTGTTAAAGAGAAAAAAAAAACTGCTGCAGCTGAACGCTTGTAAATTTAACCAGCTCTGGTTTCCTGTTTCCAAATAGTGGTCTGACTGCTGACAGTTTTTTTGTCAAAACTTTGGTGAATCTTAAAATTAATTAAAATTACACAGCTCCATCTTTTTAGTATGTATTGATTCATAAGATTTTTATTGTTTCTTCATTCTATTCATTTATCATCTTTACTTTTCTGAAATTAGTAAAAATTGAGAATTCCAACTTCCCAGACATCTTCAAAAGTCGAATGTTTTGGTCCCAACATCTAAAATGCAGAGTTTCTCAGTTTGCATTGATGAGACGATGAGAAGCAGTTTAACGTCACATATAGACATATAATAAACCTTTGTTTTAATGCTATTGATGAAAATTATATTGCGGTAATTGTCGATATTGTTTTGTAGTCCCGCCCTTGTTTTGAATGTTCTGCAACTTCACATTTGTGATGCTTTTCTCTGATAAATGTTGTGGATGACTGTTGACTATCACGTTAACCATCAAGTCATCTCTTATATTAATTGACTAATCAATTCAACACTGTCAAACATAAAATGTTAAACTCCACCTTGATGTTTTCTCCGCTGCCATTAACATTTGCGCTTAGCATTAACCTACGGATTAAAATGTCCTTTCCATAATTAGCCACATGTGAATGTCTGCAGGGACAAATTCAAGGGATTAACCGTAGAACAGAGAAGATGTCCTACTTTCTAGCCAAACATTTCGAAGTTAAAGCCCACAAGTAGCAGGTGGAAGTACATACAGTGTTTTCCCTCTGTCTGCAGGGTAAGAATAATGCTGTGTCTCAGTGTTTAAGTCACAGGATTATGTTTGTGAGCTGATTCTGGAGAAAGTGACTCGATGTTGTTGATGACATTGTTGATGAGGTTTACTGCGGCCGATGCTTTGCTGAGTTTCTTTTATGTGGTGTTGATCACTTGTGAGTCTCAGATCAGCTGCTCCACCCCACTGCAAGAACCTGAGAACTTCTCACAAGAAAAAAGTTGAGCTTGAATCTAAACACCAGGTGTCCACACACATGAACCATTGAACCATTTGTATTGCACTTTTTATAGAGTGCAGCATTTCTATACTTCCATTTTATTGTGCAATCCTTATTTCCAGTAAGCTCTTCAAAGAATTGTCACTCTTTACTCACACGGTGTAATCGACACACACATTACCATGCTTCCTCTTTCTGACATATTTTATTTTGATGAACTACTATTTACAGCTCCTTCACACAGCTCTAACAAACACACACAGTATATTAGTCATTAGTTGTGTGATGGCTGACTGTTCTTGTTTTTCACTCTTCAGGAAGATGGAGACATCAAGGAGATCAACATTACTCATGTGGTCAAAGAGGGCTCCGAGAAGGCCGACGCCTCGCAGTTTGAACTGCTCAAGGTGTTGGGACAGGGATCTTTTGGCAAGGTAACACACAAGCTCTTTTAATAAGCTTTCATTTTCTTGTACCTCTGTATTTATTACTATTAACTGTAACGTCTGCTTAGTTTTGATCTACCTATATAAAAATTAAAAGGAATCTGACCTGCTCTTTCTGCTGCTCCCTTTGTTTTCTCATCTGATATAACGATGGTTTTTGTTTTGTGGTGCATGTCGCAGGTGTTCCTCGTGCGAAAGGTGACCCCTCCAGATGACAACCAGCTCTATGCCATGAAGGTCCTGAAGAAGGCCACACTCAAAGGTAAAGTAGCGTGGGAGGTGACTGAATGGTGTCATCACAGGGGGACAGTATGAATAAGGGGATTTTCATGACCCCAGCTGATGACCTGGTAAACCTGTCTGAACCCATCATCGTGTGCAGACGGTTGATCGGACACATCTCCCTTTAGAGGGGAGCACAAATATATTCTTATACAGGATGAAATTATAGCCAAATGATTCTGAACCAAATAATTCACAGATTCTAGCTTTGCCAGTGTCACAATTTGCTGCATTGCTCATTCTTATATATTTGCAATTAAGATATTTTTGGATTTGGGTCAGTTGAAAGAAATTGTGATGAGCATTTTCAACAGTTTTCTGACATAGTGATCTCTTTAAATGATGAATTAATACTTCAGAGAGCTGTATATTTATTTCGACTGATCTGCATTCTGTCAGAAAGCTTCCTCTCCGGTCGGTGCGTTCATTGATGGTACCCTCAGTTTCACTTTGGAGGGCGTGTTCTTTTCCTGTAACACAAAGACACACATTCTCAGTTATATGTTGTGAAGCATACGGTGTGGTCTCACTCTTCTTCTCGATAAACATCAGGATTAGTTTGCATAGTTCCCCAAATTGATGTGGTTAGTTTCACTTGAGCAGATTTACACATTTTATTTGCATCTTAAAGTTCAGTTTTTTATTTATATTAATTATATTTATAGTATTTTAAAAATTAATCCACTTTACTCAACATTTAGTTTGAACACAGAGTAATAAACTCAGTCATTTATGTACCTGTTAGGAAACAGCAGCGATGACTCACACAGCAATGAATCACTCATTTTTCACTCTTTTTTTTTACTTTCACTTCATTGAAAATTGCTAGACCACCAATATTTTACTGTTTTGAATCAGTTAATTTCTCATTAACAACAAGAGCTCTACTGATTTGTTGGTGTGACAACTATTATTTTACAGAATAAAGAGGGCATAATATTTGTGTGTGCATTCACAATTTTTTATTTTCTTAATAAAATTTCTATATATTTGGTTATTAATTTCTAATAAAGATTAGCAGAATGTCTTTATGCTCTCTTTTTGAAATGATAAAGTTTGTTAAATTTAAACTCACATTCAGTTAACCACACAAACTTAACAGTATTATTATCCTTCAGTGAGAGACCGTGTGAGGACCAAGATGGAGAGAGACATTCTGGCAGATGTCAACCATCCGTTTGTCGTCAAACTGCACTATGGTGAGTCAGCCTTTAGATTTACTTATTGTTATTAAATATGTTTCCTGATTTACACTTGAACAAAATTTGAGTGAAACCTTTCTATATTTGCAGCATTCCAAACTGAAGGAAAGTTGTACTTGATCCTGGACTTCCTCAGAGGAGGAGACCTCTTCACGAGACTCTCTAAAGAGGTGAGGGACATTTAGATTGTGATGGTTTTATAGGATGTCTTTTCTGCAGCTTTTAAGTCCAGGCATTTATCTCACTTGATAATAAACATTAATGTAAATCTTCTACATTCTCTCCTTCTTGTGCTTTTATTCTTTTTCATTGTTTCGTGATTGTGCGTCTCTCAGGTGATGTTCACAGAGGAGGATGTGAAGTTTTATCTGGCAGAGCTGGCCTTGGGACTGGACCATCTCCACAGCCTGGGCATCATTTACAGAGACCTGAAGCCTGAGAAGTAAGAACAAAGTAGACAAACCGACGAACACAGATACAGACACAAGCAAATGCATATTTTAATGTCTCCTCTACGCCTGTGAATGTCGATGTGGTGCTAAATTTAGGGTAATCTTGTGCACTCTACCAGTGCATAATCAAACGTAGTGAAACCTGTATTAGCCGCCATCGCCGTCGTTTCTGGTGCAAAAAGCAACAGCGGGCGTGCACAAAGTAAGCTGTGACACCATCATTTCCCGAATGCTTTGTTTTACATGTGCAGATTTGTACAGATTCACAGGTTTGCAAGTTTTTGCTAATCTGCACATTGAAAGGTGTTTTTACATTAGTGCAGACAGGTTTAACCTTCAGTGATCATCACAGAGAATTCCTCAAAGTTTTACATTTATATAGTCAAATATCCGGAGAATACATCCACATCTATTAAACTCAAGTCAAATACATGGTTTTCATCCTTGTGGAAAATCGTTTGCGGCTTTCTGAAGAGATTTTTATTTGGATTAATCTTATAAATGAATCCAATGACTGTGATGAGGTTTTTATTCAGTGCTTCGATTTATATCAAAATCATTTTCTTGTTGTTATTCTACTTTAAATGCACCTGGTGGGTTTTTTATTTTGCAATTTAAACATATGGAATTATTTTTCCTCACTAACAAGCATTCTAAATGCAAACCTACCTCGTTAAACTCTTGTGAAGCCTTTGAATGTTTTGGACCTTGCGTTGTTTACATCAGCTTGTTGTCTTCTTCTCTACATTTTAATTGCTTTTCTTTATGGCACATTAGATCCACCAGCTGCTGATATTCACTCCCCAACACTGCAGCTTGTAGCCTGTACGCACACCCTCATGTTCACAGTAGAACAGGATATACACGCAGTTATCAAACCGTTCTCTACAGTAAGGCTCATCACATCTCACCTGTTTTTTTTACATTGGTTATCGGATTGATTAAGACATGATATTGACTCTTCATGTTCTGGATCTCTGATCTTTTAATTCCCAGTTTACTCCTGCGCAGCTTTCGATCTAGGGCAATAGTCTGCTGTCATTTTCTGATTCTAGGCTGAAAACTAAAGGGCGACAGAGCATTTGCTGTCAGGGCCTCAAGGCTCTGGAATAAGGTGCCTAAGGAATAAAAGCTGTCTGACACTGTGTCCTCTTATATATCTCAGCTAAAAGTATACTTTTTTAGAAGCCATATTCCTGTATTTACTTTATTTGCTCTTTATTTTCTCTTTATATCTATTATCATTCTTACCATTCTTATTTATGTACATCCTTCTTTATTTTAATGTTTTGTTTTCTTGTTGCGCAGCATTTTGTACTTTATGTTGGAAAGTGCTCTATAACTAAAGTTGATGTTTATTACATTTTGTCCTTGATAATACGACATTAAATCAAGGCTTGATACAGTTAAAGGTGAATTCAGGCCAAAATAACACCAGTGTCTGCAGTGTGTTATTTCATTCTCAGACGTTAATTTTCTAACAATTAACAATATTTTCTTCTAGTATTCTCCTGGATGAGGAGGGACATATCAAACTCACAGGTGAGTCTACTCCTATGCACGCGCACGCACGCACGCACACACACACACACACACACACACACACACACACACACACACACACACACCTCCCTTCCTCTCTGGTCAACCTTGTTGACCTCCATTAGTCACAGTTTGGTGGCAGCTTTATCTCGCTGAGTCATGAGCTCTGCATATGTGCCTGTATACCCAAGTTAATTATTAGACATGATTTTACTGTCGACTGTAATCGCAGCCGTTTATTTATCCGCCATTGAATCAAAGGTGAACTTGGGAGGTTTTAGAGAAGCAATAAAACAAGTCACAGGGGTCAGAGGGAAAGTAGAAAGTGTTGTTAGATGAAATATCCTCCTGCTTTTATATTGTAGATTAAATTGTTTGGGATATTTTATTTTACTTCAGTTCATTGGTAGTTAAATGTTGTGGGGGAAAAGTGCTGTTAAATTAGAGACAAAAGAAAAGCTATAGCATATTCAGACTGATGAAAACTTTGTATAGCTCTAAAATCCCAACATACACTTTCTCATTGTATCTCACTTTACAGATTAAGGTCGAGACCATACTCTATTATATAGAAACCCAGTTCCCACAACAGGCAAGCAGTTTGCTACTGTGGAGAAAAAAACTTTCCATGTGTTGAAACCACGAGCAAATCCAGGCTAACAGTGGGCAGACATCTGCCTCAACACTGAGACTGATGAGATGAGAGACATGGGGGAGAGAGGAGAGATGGACTGAAAGGGGGTGAAAGAAGAGAGAGTGGGAGAGGGGGACTGACTGTCTGTTGTGTATTTTTCCCAGATTTTGGTTTGTGTAAAGAAGCCATCGATCATGAGAAGAAAGCGTATTCCTTCTGTGGCACTGTGGAGTACATGGCACCAGAGGTCGTGAACAGGCAGGGACACACCCACAGCGCAGACTGGTGGTCATATGGAGTACTGATGGTAAAAAAAATAAAACAATATTTAATGTAATTATGTTTATGTACGTGACAGAGTTCTCGAGCGTAAATGTGTGTTGTGTATTATCTCCTCCAGTTTGAGATGTTGACAGGAGCGCTGCCATTTCAAGGGAAGGACCGCAAAGAAACGATGAATCTGATTCTGAAGTGAGTGTCCTCTGCACAGAGGAATCATCACACAGAAGCCAGCAGCTTTTCAAAACACCTCTGCTGGATTTCAAGTGCAATAACTAAAGCTGTGTGTGGTCTGTCTCTCTCTGCAGGGCGCGTCTGGGAATGCCTCAGTTCCTGAGTGCAGAGGCCCAGTCGCTGCTAAGGGCTTTGTTCAAGAGGAACCCTGCCAACAGACTGGGTTAGTTTCAAATCAGGAACATGACTATCACAGAGGGCAGCATATTATGAGGGTGGGTCTTTCAGTTTAAGAGGGAGTTTAACCTTAAGATTTTGTAACGCTCTCACTCAAAACCCTGCGCTTGCGCTCATATATTCCATGCTAGCTTTCATGTACTTCACTCTGCTTCTATTAAAATTCGCCAACCAATAGAATTCCCAGTGTAGTTTTGACAAGGGAGATTGTCCTGCCCTCGTTGTGGGCGTGTCAGCTGTATGTCTTTCAGAGTCCCGAATGGGTGGGTACTTAAATCAGGTTCAGGAAATCTAAGCGCAAGCAGGTTATATTTGAGTGTGAGCGCAGGGTCTCAAGTGAGAGTGTTACAGAACCTTAAATTAAACTGAAAGACCACGCTCTTGAATAAAGTAAGGAGAGAAGGAGTAAGACTGTCTTTGTCATTCTTCAGAAACACGTTATCGGTCTTAGGTTGAGATTCATGCTGCTAAATGTTGATGTTTCATTCACAGGATCTGGTGCTGACGGTGCAGAGGAGATCAAACGACACGGTTTCTACTCCACCATTGACTGGAATGTGAGAATATTTAAATATATGCACATTAAAAACTACAATGGGAGGGTTTTCTGTGATATTCTCTCCTCAGTTGTATGGTGAGACTAAAAGTAATTTTATTCTTTTCAGAAACTCTTCAGGAAAGAAATAAAGCCTCCATTCAGGCCGGCGGTGGCACGACCAGATGACACTTTCTACTTTGACTCTGAGTTCACCTCCCGCACCCCTAAAGGTCAGAGGTCAAAGCTCCGTCCTTGTCTATTTCTATCAGGATTTCCTCCCTGAGAGCGGCAAAAATGTTCCCCTCTAAGCTGAAAACACAAATCAATACAGGACGTCCCTCATTTTAAGGAGACAGTTGTTATCACGGCGCAATTAAAAGGCAATAATACTTAATTATAACGGTGCTCGTAAAGAGTAAATTAGCTTGAAAGTGGTTTACTGCAGTGGCCTTTGAGAACAACTCTAGCATTACCTCCAGTCTCCCCTTCTGTCCCTAACACTTGACCTTGTTGCATTACTGTATTACAGACTCGCCTGGCGTGCCCCCAAGTGCCGGCGCTCACCAGCTTTTCAGAGGCTTCAGTTTCATTGCGTCCACTCTATTGGATGAGGAGGGTTCAGTGGAGCCAGTGCAGCCGCCGCCACATCCAGTGGTCCAGGTCAGACTGCGGCTGGTTCACAAACGACACAGTTAAACTTGTTAGATAGCTGTTCCTGTGAATAAAGACATGATGGAGGAGGGAGAAAAAGGCAGATACAATGTGTGAAGTGCATGTGAGGCTGATAGGAGGTAGAGAGGAGTAAAATGGCTCCAGATGATTGTTTCACGCCTGACAGGATCTGTCATTAACTGTGTTAGACTGACAGAGACCATTTTACAACAAGAGAGAGGTTGTTAGAAATAGATCCAGCTCCTTTGCCAACACCCATCAACATCCTTCTACCTTGTCAGCTTTGTCAGTCGGTCACACCTCCGCTCACCACCGCTCTTCTATCAACTCTTCCTCTTGCAGCAGCTACACGGGAAGAACCTGCTGTTCAGCGACGGCTATGTACTAAAGGAAGATATCGGCATGGGCTCCTTCTCCGTCTGCAAACGCTGCGTTCACAAAACCACCAACACAGAATACGCCGTCAAGGTATGAAAACACAGACAGAACAATCACATGTCAGGTGTACCACTTAATGAAACATGTTTTATTATTATTAACGTGGCTGTTTTTAATGTGAATGACAGATGATTGAGAAGACCAGCACAGACCCCTCTGAGGAGATTGAGATTCTGCTTCGATATGGACAACACCCCAACATCATAACACTGAAGGATGTGAGTATAGAAACATTTGCGTCGCAGTATTTTTTTCCTGGTGTGCACTGAATGTCACAGTTGCTGATATCGTCACTTGTGCGTTTCTGTCTCAGGTGTACGATAACGGTAAGCAGGTGTTCCTGGTGACGGAGCTGATGCGCGGTGGCGAGCTGCTCGATCGGATCCTCAAACAGAAGTTCTTCTCCGAGCGAGAGGCCAGCGCTGTGCTTCACACCATCACCAAGACTGTGGAGTACCTGCACTCACAGGGGGTGAGCACCAATACAGACCTTAACTTGTGCCCTCTTTCTTTACCACACATCCAGTTTGCACATGTGATTCCTCAACATACCAAGGGAAACAAATACAATTGAATTATTATTCTGATATATCTGATATTTGGGGAAAAAATGAAGAGAGAGGGTTGTCCACTAACCAGAAAGTCACTGGTTCGATTCCTGGCTGCATTCTGAAGTGTGGCAAGATACTGAACCCCAAATTTTCCCTGAAGGCTAAGACTGGAAAAGCTTTATATAAATACAGTCAATTTACCACTTAGTAGTGATTTATACTCTGAGTGAAATATTTCTGTAATTTCTTGTTAGAACTTTTTTTCACTTTTAATTCTTATTTTTATAATTTATGAAATAATTATAAAATATGAATCCATAATTTAGTATTTTAGATTTTACATTAAATGTCAGTTTGAGTTCAAAGAAAATCAGTAGCATCTGATTCAAAATGAAAATAATACAAAAGTTGAAAGCAAAAATAACCATTGCAAAATATAATATAACAATGCACTTTGTTTTCATAATTGTTTCTGAATGATTTAACCTTTCAGAAATTGCAGCTTTTTGGATGAAGGTGGATATAAAATCAGATTCTTAAAAAAAAAAAAAAATCCTCATTACCTCCTGTGTCCCCTTGTCCTCCAGGTGGTGCACAGAGACCTGAAGCCCAGTAACATCCTCTATGTGGACGAGTCGGGGAATCCAGAGTCAATCAGGATCTGTGACTTTGGCTTCGCTAAGCAGCTGCGGGCCAACAACGGCCTGCTGATGACGCCCTGCTACACCGCTAACTTTGTAGCCCCCGAGGTGAGAGGGTCGCATATAGACCAACTCTCCTCACTTGTAGGAGTCGAGGCTGTGTCTGGTACCTGTGACTTGATGTCAATTTAAACTGTTAACTGTGTTAGACCCTGAAATACAGCGTGTGACTGTCTCTGACTACGTTCTAGGTATTGAAGCGTCAGGGCTACGATGAAGGATGTGACATCTGGAGTCTGGGAGTCTTACTCTACACCATGCTGGCTGGGTAAATAAAAATACTCTCATATGAAACCGATTTATATATCTTACTGTTCCTCATACTCATTCTATCATCACTTCCTCCAGTTTTACTCCATTTGCCAACGGACCTGAAGACACCCCTAATGAGATCCTGAGCAGGATAGGCAGCGGCCGCTTCAGCCTGATCGGAGGAAACTGGGACACTGTGTCTGATGCTGCCAAGGTTAAACTCCAAATGATCTCTTTTTGTTCCCGTACGTCTGGTCCTGTCTGCCCATCAGTGCCACAGTTAATGTGTCTTTTCCCTTTAGGAGCTTGTGTCCAAGATGCTTCATGTGGACCCTCATCAGAGACTGACTGCCAAGCAGGTCCTCAGACACCCCTGGATCGTCCAGAGAGACAAACTGCCCAACAGCCAGCTCCCGCACCAGGACCCCAAACTGGTCAAGGTAATGTCTGAGAGCATTCTCTGAAAAGGTTCTTTATCACTCACCTACTTTGTTAAAGAGGGGGTCTGAGCCATTAAATACAATATTGGCTGATCAGAGTAGATACTTCACATATTTTGTTGTTCTACAAAATGGTTTGGATAATAGTTTAAATGTTTTTTTTTTCAACATGGCAAAAATAGTAAAGAATATCATATATAGTTTGTAGACAATTTAGAAAATCAGTAGACAATCTAGAAATTTGTAGAAAAACAGTAACACTGTGAGTACAAACCTTCTCTAAGGGCCAACATTCCTCTTATGAAACCACATTTAAATTCATTAGATCCAGATTTTTATTTGGATCTGAAACATGAGTGATTTTTTTTTTTTTTCACCAAAAAAATCCTGGATCTGCTCCCTGATCTGCTCCCTGATCTGGATCGGTTTTTTAATCCTGCTAAAAAACAAACAACCTCAGATGAAAACATTACCTCCTTGGCAGAGTTAAAAATGCAAAAAGCAACAGGGTAAAATAAAGGGTTAGAATTTGGTTTTGTTTTAGTAATAGCACCACAGAAATACACTCAGTAGAGCACATACCCCCACTAAGGCCTCACTGAATGGCTTACTTTTTCTCCCCCACATTCTGGATAGTTAAATGCCACCTTTTTTACCCACAGGGGGCAATGGCTGCCACCTACTCCGCCCTGAAGAACTCCCAACCAACTCCTGAGCTCAAGCCCATCGAGAGCTCCTTCCTGGCTCAGAGGCGTGTCAAGAAGCTTCCCTCTACGTCCCTGTAGAGACTCCAAACCACCAGTCATCTCACTGGAGACTGACCAAAAACCACACCACCCAGTCAGCTTGCTCGGGGGGGACTCACTGTCCACACGTCACTTACCAGCCAAGGAACACCGACTGTGGGCCTGCCCCCCCCTCCCTCCATCCTCGTGACCTCAGTTGTCCCGCTCCTGCTATCATCCTCCTCTTTCGGGCTCATCAGCTGCCGTTATTCAGTCTCCTTGGACAAGAAAAGATGGATGGGGGGTGATGAGGGCAAAAAAAATGGGTGCAGGTTTTTGGCAGATGTATAAGTGGCTGTGTGTGAGTGTATGCGTGTGTGAGTGTATGCGCGTGTTTATTTGTGTGTGTGTGTGGATGCAGCCACTTCTTCGATTGTCACAATGAAAGTTTTCCTCTCGTCATCGTTGCTGTGATTGGTTGTCATTCAGCTTGCTTGCACGCCTGTCCGTCTGCCCGTTCCGTTGTTCGTCTTCCTGTCCTTTATTTTTTGTCACGTTGATGAGCTTTATATTACTGGTCGTGCTGCCAAATCAAACCTGTGCCGACAGCACAAGCACCACAGTACTGTCCAGCTGCTGGTAAATGTTTATTTTCAAAGAGCATTATTAATATGAAAATGAAACATTTCTGCCATAAATGCCTCTTTGGCTTTGGTACAGACAGAACGCAGGGATTCTGGGAAATGTCAAATGCTGATGTTTTGGTTAATGTCAATCAACGCTTTTGTTTTGTTTTACAGAGAGTGTGTATGTGTGTGTGTGTCAGTTGCATGACTTGCTGTGTGTGTGTATGAGTGTGTACAGTCTTGCGGGATGCTGCAGGGTCATGTGCATGTGATGTGATGACGTCGTGTGGCTTCATGTTTCTCCGCTCCCTTTACTCTGCTTGGTCCTCCCGCTGGCAACCGTTTGAGATGTCTGTTATTTTTTATTACTACAACAACTAGTAAAATAGGTGGCTTTCTGTGAAAGAAAACTTGCCCAAGGAACTGTGTGGCATGTTAAAATTCTATATTTGCTATCTTGCTTTTCTCGTTTTCTCCATTTCGTTTCTTGGATGATGCATATTGGATGCTGTTTTCCTGTGTTGGCTGCTTTTGTTGTTGTTTTTTTCTGCTTTTTGTCCAAAGAAAGTGTTGATTTAAAATAGTGAAAGACATGCTGAGCACATCACAGTCTGGACTCAAAGCGTCACAAGTCTCTTCTTCTGTTTTGGAAACGTAGGGAGGACGAGCAGACTGTTGTCTTTATGGAATCAAGCACTCGGGCGCAGCCGCTCCCCTCCCTTAAATTCTCTGTCAAGTCACTGGTTGTTAGTCTCCCACAGGCCTTCTCTGTGTGGAGTATCTTCAGCCGTCTTGTGTTAATTGATTAACACCCGACTGTTAATTATCCGACTTTTCATCCCACTGAATTTGAGACATCCTAAAGAGCATGTGTCACTGTAAGTAGCCTCAGAGGGTAGGTCCTGCTTTCAGCTCGGTGCCTAGGCCTACAGGTGAGGCAGAATGTCATACATGGGAAAACACATGAAAACGAGCCATGCAGCCAGAAGATACTGTGCACGTGTGGGAGGGCAGATCTGTGCTGCGGCTGAATTAATCTATGAACCAGCTGTCTTACCTCAAAAGGGATCAAAGATCTATTATTATTATTGTTTGGTGGCAAAACTCTCCCTCCTTTGACTAAATTGATGGTAAGATGTTATTGTATGATAAAGATGAAGATTTTTATATCTTACGAATATTAAAAATTCCGTTGCTACAACAAACTGTGTCTCATGTTCTGTGTTGTGTGTAAATATAAGTTATCCACTGTTTGTATTACTTTTCCATTGAGTTAAGGGACTCAAAGATGACAGATTAGAAATTAAAATAAAGACACTACTCCGCTCCAGAAGTGCTGGAGCCTACATTTCCCATAATGCAACCAACAGCATCTCTTTCAAGCTTTTCTAACTTTTAGTTAAACTATTTTTGAATTCAGTAACCTCAGTGTGTAACACAGGCTTTTTTTTATCTTAAAAAAAACATTAATGAAAACATAACCTCCTTGGTGAAGATAATTATTACCAAGCTTGACCTGATGACCTGACCTCATGTTGTATTACTTGAAAAATTACCTCCAATTATATCTTGATCCATTAGAGATACCCGTATCGAAACTGATATCAGAATAGAATGTTGCACTGGTGCATCCCCATAATGCACCTGGTTATCTGACCTTCAGCTCCTGCCTTCTTGTGGGTCCTCAGCTGGGTGTGTTTCCTCTCCCGGTCACTGGGGGGAGTTAAAGTGTAAGAACGTTTTCATCTTCAAGCCAAATGAATCCAGGCTGAGCTTTTCCGTCAAAGACCAAATCAAATGTTGTGGACTCCAATTTTTCTAGTCATTCAACCAGGGTCTTACTTACTTTTAAATATCTTAACAAACCGATATCAGGTAAAACAATCACAGCTTCACACAACAATGTGAGCCCTCTAGAAAAAAGGGACAGGAAGTACACTGCATCTGTAGCCGTATACATGTAAATCAATAGTTATATGCACACTGTTGAAAACTTTCAACATCTGCATGTAAATGACTTCCTGCTTCAGCATCTCTCCATCTGTTTCCTTCGTTGTTCCTGTAGCATCTTGTTATATTACTCCATCTTCTCCTCCTGCTCCCCCTCATTCTTTTTTCCTGCACCATGAACCATCACAGCAGCTTCTGTTTAACAGTATCAACCCGTAGAACCGCCACATACTGTATGCACAGCAGCACACGCTTACATAACAGTCACACAGCAGCTGCTGCTGCTGCTGCAGTGCTGCATCTGCATTCCACTGACATGCTGTCCCCCTCCATGTCAGAGAGAAACGCTTAAGCCTTAACTTATTTATACACACACACACATTATATATATATATATATATATATATATATATATCTGTGATTTGTGATCCATGATGTTATAGTACCAGTAATTCACATGGGAATATATGACTTCTTGAATGCACATGCAAGCTGTACTCACATAAATCAATGCCTAACCCCCTCCCAATTCTCATCTCCTCACACACACACAGGTTTGTACTTCTATCTTAGTGAGGACACACATCGGCATAATGCATTCCCTAGCCCCTAACCATCTAAAGTAAATGCATAACATGCATTAAAGGGGAGTCAGGGAGTGAGGACCGACCAAAATGTCCTCACTTTCCCAAAATGTCCTCACTCTGTAGGTTGTGTCCCCACAAAGAACCTGTACAAGAACAAACACACACACACACACCATAAGAGACTTAAACTCGAGAGGAACATTATTCAGGCCTGGACAGTATCCTTCTATAGAAGGGACAGGGTTCAGCATCCTCTCTCACATACACTGTTCCTCCATACACTCACTCTTATCACAAATCAAAGAGGATTCAAGCTCCGTTAGAACAGAACAGCTTCAGCTGACAGCTGCAGAGATGGACGACAGACGATGGTGATGATGCTTGTTTTCTGCTTTCTAGTAATCAATATCAGTCTGCTGAGGCTGAGTCAGGCTGTCTGTGTGTGTGTGTATGTGTGTGTGTGTACGT
The DNA here is from genome assembly GCF_024713975.1 of Paralichthys olivaceus. Classification (NCBI taxonomy): domain Eukaryota; kingdom Metazoa; phylum Chordata; class Actinopteri; order Pleuronectiformes; family Paralichthyidae; genus Paralichthys; species Paralichthys olivaceus. Next base: position 12,434,788 of record NC_091104.1, on the reverse strand, counting down.
GTGTGTACCCGACCCTTTCCAGCATGAAAATTGACCTTGTCCTTGTGGGGACTAATGTCCTAATGAGGTAAAACACAAGTTAGCTCCTGGTTAGTGTTAAGATGTGAACTGAGGGGTTTTTTTTCCCTCGGCCTGTGTCAGTTATGGTTGTGATGCGATGCGTATAACATTCCCTGACGTTCTGTTAAATGGCATATGCAAGCACAAAAAACCTGACTGACACTTAATCTCGCTCTCTCCACAGCACGTGTCTCCAAGGGTACTTTATCATTTATATGGAAACAAAATGGTCACACGTAATTCATTCTCACCCTGCAAACATTCACATACACAATGATGGCTTTTCTACACACAACACACACTGCACAATTCATTCTGGATATTGGATACTGACAGACAAGTGAGACATGTCACATGCAATGTTCAGTATATAACAGGAGTGGCACCAGCTATGGAGCATTAGCACTGCTGCTGCACACTATAAGATGATAATAAAAGATGTGTGAGAATACCTAGGTCGCATCTGACACATCATTTATCATGAGACAGATAAGATCCCAATGCTCTGGTGAGAATTACATTTTTCAGGCCTTTATATACAAGTGACTTATTTTTCTTTTTGGCCATTTTTAAACTTTTTAAATGTAAGGCCTCTTTCTCTGCCATCTTTGATAGATGAGGGTCTAAACCAAAGCCTAACACACCCTAAAATATCCAGTTCTTATCATAAGTTAACAGGGAAATGTGACAAAACAAAATTAATATTAAAAGTTTACTTGGATGTCTGCTGAGTGAACATCTAAAAGAGATTTGTGTGTGTAGATGCAAGTACACACACACTTGACTCTGATGCTAAAGATGCAAAGAGACAAAAAATTCCCAATCAGAGTCATTTTAACAGGAAACACAGAAAATCTTCCACTGCGCCAATTGTGCCTGCACACACACACAAACACACACACACACACACACACACAAACAAACAGATTAAATAAATCTGGACCAGAGGGTTCCGTGTGAGAGTCTGAGAAGTTTCAGTGAAATTGTGCTAAAGGAGAAAGATATATACAGAGAGGGATGTTGGACTGGGTTTAAGATATTTAAAGGATTTGCACACTTGTATTATTTCCACGCACTTGATGCAAAGACATCTTTGACAATGTCTCTGGGTGTCTGCTGTGTACGAAACAAAACGTCCAAGTACTTGTGTTTGACTGTGTCACAACAAAACTGTTTTTTTGGTTAAGCACTGCTGTGTTTGCAGCAGGCAAAGCCAAGTCCTGCTGCTCAAGATGTTTGCCAACGATGATGGCAATCTGTGTGCGTGCAGCAGTAGAGGCTCCATGTGGGATCAGTGCAGAGTGAGTGGATTTTGACCGTGGCATGTTGCGCAACCAATAGTCTTGTCCAAAAATAGGCATCATGTTAAAAAAAAAACTCCACTCAAGCATCTTGTCTTGATCCCTAAAATCTTTGCTTACTCAAACAGGGATGTTTATATTGTGCAAATCTGAGGGAAACTGTGCAACACAAGCAAGTAAATAAATCATGTTTCCATATTCTGCACCATATGACCCACGTTCAAATCTCAGTGCATATTCTGAAATGTTTTATTATGTTTGCTTCTTAAAATAGTTGTCAAAAGTTCCAGTGTTTCATGTGCATTATTGAATATTAATGGGAATTAAAGCCTCTTCATGGCACTTTGGATATTTTTAGAAAGTGCAGATTTAACTGACTGCACGCTATCTATCTATTTATCTATCTATCTATCTATCTATCTTTCTTTCTTGTTTGATCTCTAGACATCTATGTATCTCTCTATACATCTCTTTATATCTCTCTCTATATATATTTCTATCTCTCTCTCCCTTTTTTCTTTCTCTATTTCTGTTGCTCCCCTAATAACTCTGTCTCTTTCTGTCTCTACATCTCTCTTTATTTCTTTATCTCTACCAATCTCTATACCTTTCCATCTCTCTAAAATCCCTATCTCTCCTTATATCTCTCTCTATCTTTCTTGATATCTCTATATCTTTCTCTGTGTCTCTATAATGCGTAAATATCTATCGTTCTCTATATCTCTCTCTATTTTTTTCAATATCTCCATATCTTTCTTTGTATCTCTTTATATCTCTATCTTTCTATATATCTCTATATATATCTCTATCTCTCCTTGCCAGCACATCATGTCATGGTATCCTCTTTATGATTATAATACTTTTACATTCCTTATTTGTCTGGCTTTATGAGAAGCAGGTTACAGGCCTGAAGAGCAGCTTCCTGTCATTTATTTCTCCTATAGGCACATAAAGTTTTTTCCATCTTTTGCTCCTCTGTCTTTGTAATTCTCTGCTTCTCTTTCTCTCTTCTCTCTGGGGATCACTAAAGCTAAAAGCACAGAGAGAGTACGGCGTCAGTCCTGAGATGAAAACAAAGAGGTAAGTGAACACTTACGGCCGGCACATACACACACACCTCTGACCTGCTAAAAGCCTTATATTTAAAATATCACTTCTTAGTGCTCCAAACATACGTGATCATGTGCTTGTGTTTGTGACCTCTTACTTCTGTGGGTATTTGAGTGAACTTATCCTGTGTGTTACTTCATTCTCTAATCAGTTCACGTCTGCCAGGCGGCTGCAGAACCGATCGATATATGTCTAGACACACAGGATAAGCTTAGATGTTAGTGGACGAGATGTTACAGCTATCAGAAGAAGAACAGGAAAAGCAAATCTGTTTTAAATTGATGTAACTTATCAGATGAGTGTAAACTCTGATAGAGACTGGTCTTTATTGCTCCAACAAAATCTGTGATATGAGTTGATTAGTAGATTCAGGATTAAACACAGACGAGATTTAATTTGGGTTAATTGCTCTGTAAAAATGGACTACCAGACTCACCACACCTGCACCTGCAGCATGAAGATCTTTTCTATTCTGTTCATCCTTGAGTCTAAGTCCTTTCCTCACTATTTTCTTGCAGCCAATAATATTTTTTTGGCAACGGTGAGTCTACGTTTTTTTCAATCTAAAATAAAACTTTCTCTTTTTGAGAATGAATCCAAATGTACATGAGTGTTCATGTTTGTCATATTTGTTTGTATGTGACTTAAAGAGAAAAGCTTTGAACTGCCACACAGGTCAAAAGAGGAAAATGGTGATAATGGCGAAGCAGGAAAGGGATATACACACCCCCCCTCGCTTTTAGTATCTGATGTTGAGGCTGTGTTGCTAGGGGCAACTATCTGAGCGAGAAAAAGGGAGAGAGGGGAGATGGAGAGAGCAGCTGGTAGGAGGGATGGCAGCAGAGAAGCTGGGAGAACAGAATCTGAGCCAAAATGGCACCAGCAAAGGGGAGAAAAACCTGATACTCCTGCATCTGAGCAGAGCTGGTCGAAGCAGAGCTCCACATGATGACGATGGCGACGAAGCAAAACAGTCAAGCAGAGGACACGACCGTCTGCCAGCATCAGCAGCACAGAGGCAAAGCTGCCCAATCATCAGCTGACGTACCCATGATTTCAGCGGCCAATGAGCTGTCAGCAGGCTCCTCCCCAGCACAACCACTCAGATGCAGAGACAGCACAAGCCTGCCTCAGCTCTTATTAATGAATGGAGCAGTTCCCCGGCTGCATCACTGCACATCTCCGCTCCGTCTGCTCGGCTGCTCTCTGCTCTGACACAGGAAGACAGAGGGAAAACATCGACAGCGACAAGCACGGCAGCAGCAGCAGCAGCAGCAGCACAGGAGGAGCTGAACACTGGCCATGAAGCGACAACAAAGAAACACTGACTCCCACGATGAGGACACAACCGAGAACATGGCAGCAGCTATTAAAAACAAGGACCCACATCCGGACCTCCAACCACCAAGACCACCATCTCCATCATCATCATCATCATCATCATCTTCTCCTCCTCTTCCACTGGCCATGCCACCTTCCACATCGGCCTCCGCTCTCCTGGCTCTGGCCTCTCCGGCCACCAGGCGCTCCATTTCTATGGGAGACTTCCGGAGGGTGACAGGGGCTCTCCTAGCCAGTTCCGACCCCCGGTCCACCTCAGCCACGGCCCCCTCTTCCAAGCTTGTCACCCCCAGCTCCAGCATGGAGTTTGAGGCAGCTCGACGTCGCCTCCTGGAGGTTGAGGAGCGCCAACGGGTCATCAGGGAGATGGAGCGACGACTGGAGGAGCTCAGGGAGGTGTTTGTGCGCTCGGAGCAGGAGGTGGTAGTTCACGGGGAGCTGGTGTCGAGGATATCTAGCGGGGCCCAGCAGGGGGAGCTGTATGTGGCGGAGAACAGCCAGCGGCTGAAGAAAGGCCTGAGGTTCAAGAAGCATCGACCCACCATCGTCTTCTCCTCGATGCTTGGACTCCGCACATGCCTCCCCTGGCCTGTGAAGCTCAAATAGGACTTTCCACCATCTCCAACTTTGCTTATAAATGTGCTTTACATAAATGGGGACAGACTTCCTTTCTTTAGAGATTACACATTGACAAGGCTGCTCTACAGTTTCCACCTTTCTGCTATTATATCCTGAGGCTGGTCCTCCAGGTGTTTAGAGTGCCTATCACAAATGCTAGTAAGGAGCTCTCTGTTAGGGGCGTTTCTGACAAACTTCAACCAGTGCAATGTGAACAGCATTTGTCATTTTGCTTTTATTGTTTACCATCGATACTTTGCTGCTTGCATTGACTTGAATAGGAGGGATTGTACATAGATATATGGTGCATGGATGAGTCATGTTCAGGTGCTGTGGGAGAAGAGGTTCAGACCAGCCTGTGAGGTAACAGGAGCTTTGCTGTGCATCTCTTAATGTATGCAGCAACGGACAAAAAGCCAATGAAGATGTCAACCTGTTCAATAGTGAGAGGGAGAGAAAAGGGATGAGAACGAGGGAGGCATTGAACAAGAGAAGGGCAGTGAATGTGAAGAGATGAAACTATGGTAGGGATTGCTGCATTGTTATAAAACCAAGGATGCAGGAAGGAGTTAGGAAAATTCACAAGTTGTGTCTGTAGAGGGCTGAGACATTTCCATTAATCGTGCCTTGGCTTCTCTGTGATTTCTTGTCCTTCACACAGTCTACACTGTTTTTTTTTGGCGGCATCCAACAATTGGGAGAGCGAGAGGGAAGAGCAGGAGTTCACACTGGGACAATTCCACCTGTGGCCTCTTTTTTACCCAGTCACCAAGCAACCGCTCGTCTCTCGACCCTAAATCCGCTTCCACAAAAACTACAAAACGTATCCGGAAGAGCACCGTAACCATAACACTGGTCCACCGCTGCAGGATTTAGGATCTATACATTTCTGCTTCATTTATTCAAATGAATCTGAATATTATGGCTATTTCTGATTCAAGCTTGTTGGACCTGCTCTTTTACTTTGGGTTACACTTAAATTAAGCCATGCAGACATTAGCAAGGAGAGTTAACCATCACTGAAAGTGTCTCTGTATTGAATGTGAAAATGGCAAGTGATTGGCACCTCCGAACGTCACCAGTTTGCAAGGTGACAGCTTCACCACAGTTTTTTGAGGCACAGTTTTGGAAGCTAGACGATGTGTTTTCATTTGTTAGGTTGCTTTAATAGATCAGTTGATAACTGTGTTGCACTTGTTCATGCACAGGCGTATCTTTGTCCCGAATGCAGTGGATGACCTAATTTCTACTTATAGATCACTCTCATTTTTTGGCCTAATTCTTCTTTTCCTTCGTACCGTTTCTCTTGTGTTTGGATTAGGGGATGACTACAAATCTATTCCACCAATCCCTTTGCCTCAGCTTTGTGTGTGTGTGTGCGTGTGTGTGTGTAGAAAGCACAGCCTGTACACCAGAGATATCTATTTTTGGCGTTCAAAGGTTATTGCAGAGAGGCAGGCATTCAATCTTGGTGCAGCAATGTGAATGCATCTTAGCATCCATCTTTATGTGTGTGCTACTTTGCAAAAGAATGAAGGGGATTTCTGCAGAATCCCAGATTGTGCTTCTTCTTCTTCTTCTTCTTCTTGTTCTGTGTGTTGTTGGCTCTCCTTTATAAATGACCCCTGAAAGAACAAAGGAGGAGGGCTGTTTACGAGAAACGCGTATGCTCAGCCTGTATAATTGCTCACAGTAGGTTTCTGAGCAATTACATATTCCAGTTTTAATTGCTCCCTGGATGCAAAGACGGGCATGATGGGGATACGTTACTGCATCATGTGAGATGCATTAGAGAATGATGTAGACTGACAATGGAGAAAGAAGACTATGATGTGTTGCTCGCCACGCCGTTTATATCGAGGCAAAGTGAGAATAAAAAAATCAAACATCAAAACAACAAATTTAGTTTAGTAATGCACAGTTAGTTGATGCAAATCAATCAGAACGATGCCACAGGTTAGCGTTGGTTATTTTCTAATTTGACTTTAAGGACTTAAATGACTTATATGGGTTTTTTTGGAGCATAGTTAAATGGGCATTAAAACAATTTTATACAAAAATCTCAGTGATAATAACTACAAATAATAAAAGGTTATATAAGCTCAATGCTTGATATTTTAAACAGAACCTCTGCCAACGTGGCCATTGGAGACACAGGGGTGGAATTCAGTTGCATCATGGGAAATGTAAGTTCCTGTATATCTGAAACTTGACTTAAATAACGGACTTAAATATTCAGGGTATCTGTTGTTTGGTATCTTCTCCCTGAATTCCCCCCCTTTAAGTGGTCCAGTGTTTCTGATGTTCAGATTTCTGATCGCCATGGTGACTTTTATCATTGAATGTTGACTCACTTTAAACATTCCACTCACACACGGCCAAGGGAACTACTGCTTTCTGTCTTTGTGCACATCTATACCAAACAATATTCAGCTGAGGTCAAGCAAGTGCAGAATAAAAAGGTCTTTTAGGACTTAAACACGTCTTCATGGTCCTAATGTATGTGTACAGCTAGAGCTACAACTGAATATACAGCTGGCCTATATATTGCTTTTTAATATGCCTTATGTAATGTTCGTCTATCTGCAGCTACACTTATGCTGGTGTTACAACCAGTGATGAGGGTGATGGCAAACAGATGTACTCACTCATTATCTGGTCAGAAGAAAATAATGAAAAGAAAAAAAACAAAAAAAGTCATGCACTGTTGTGGCACTGCACCTTTCGTGTTTTTCTATGAATGAACACTACATTTCCCAAAGATCTCTGGGCCCACTTGCAGAAAGAATGTATATGTTACTCAAGTGTTTTCACTTTTTTTTCCTGAAGACTAAATGTCTAACTGTCTGAACCTGTGGTTGATAAATGGAGTTGAATAATATATTCAATAATGAGCAAGTAAACACTGATCAACCACACGTCCAAAAATCACCTTTCTAATATTTTTTGAATCTTTTCTGAATGTATATTTTGTGTTTGTTTCTGTGATGTGTTTTGAATTTACGCTCTGGTGAAATAAGCACAGAACTTATTATTTTTCCTTAAATCAGGTGTTTCTTACCTTTTATTCAAACTATAAATAAAAAAGGATATTCTACTTCAGTATGAATGTTAAGTTAAAATTTCATAGGCTTAATTGTAAAAACAGGTTTGGAGTCAATTTACTTTCAATTCCAAATGTTAAATGAAACAGTTATTTAATGAAGAATCATTAAATGACAATTAATGGTTAATATTATCTTCAAATTCGATTTAAAATCAGTTGGATGAAAGTTATTTGTCCCCAAACCTTCATGTATCAGCACTGTGTTTGAAAAAGATGTTTTTTTCTGCAGTGAATGAATGTAAGTTTTCTGTTTTATGCTTAAATTTGCAACCACTTGTTTAATTGTCTTGACATCATCATTTACATGAGCACAGAGCTACAATGTACAAGACTAGTAAATGTTAAAAGACAGATCTCATTTGAGTTATCATCAGGTTTTGTAAGATTAATTATTAGAATAAAATGAATAAATGAGTGAAATGTTGCATGGGAATTCCTCTAAACAGACTCTATTGTATGAAATATTTATTTCTAAAGGTGGCATCTCTAAATATTACAGCTTTTGCAGTTACGTGGGAGCTCTGGGAGCTGTTAGGGTCACCTTGCAGCAGCACAGCTTCGTAATGCCTGTTCAGCAGAAAACCGCTCTTTGACGTAAAATAGGACGCTGCACGCTGCAGAGGAACAAACTGTGACAGAGCTGCATTGGTGCACGTACATTAAACATGCATTATTTCTGCATTCAGTCATTTGCTTGTCGATTAGAGCCTTTTTCCCTCAGTTGATTATTTACTTAAATGGATGTTAGATAACCTGGCGTTCACATGAAAAGGACAGAATTACTGGAAATGTATATCCCACTTCCAAGTGCTCATTACTGCGAGCCAGGATTTGTGAAGTTGCATTAAGCTGATGGTTTTTGCTGCTGCTCACTTAATGAAAGGGCATTACCCACGTAGATGGGTTTTAAGTGGGCACATCTGAGTATATGGGGTATTAGAACATTAGAACATCCTCTATTATTTTTATAGATTACAGACTCTGATGCATATAAACTTATTCAAAGAAAGCTAATAATGGAACTGAGCCACACTTCTCTTCTCCCCTCTGGAAAGATACAAACCTAGAGATTAGTGCCGGCTTTACTCTGCATTTCATGGATTATTATATTTCACTGCCTGTATTAAATTATTTTTAGTGTAGTGTTTGTGTATTCATACATATAAAATAGATTAGTGAATGAATACATTTACTACATAGTATGTAGAATAAACTTGGGGGGGGGGGGGGGGGGGGGGGGGTGGGGGGGGGGTGTACTCAGTGGACAGAGGAGAGTAAGCTGCGGCATGCAGCATCATTATCTTGACTGTTAGAGGTGGCCCGTTACGTAAGTGACAGGTTGGAATTTCATCATCCTGGCTTTGGGACAGAGGGTCAGGGCTAAGTAACATCCGGATGGAGGCGAAATGAGGCTAGACTAAAGAAGAGGTGCAGGGAAAACTGCCAAGAGAGAGATGGATGGATGGATGGATGGATGGATGGAGAGATTTTAGCTTTAGGGAGGCATAAAAAGTAGGACTAAAAAAAAGAGCTATGAGGACGGCAGAAATGGCGAAATTTAGTTGTAGATTATTATTTAACCAGAAAAACATCAGTGCTCTCTTTCAGGAATGTCCTAGTCAAACTCATATTGTTGGAATTTGATTTGAAAAACTATAAGTGCAACATGCAATTTCAACACTAGATATCACAACATTCTACACACTGTACCTTTAATTATTCCTGGTAAATAAGTGGGAAAATTCTGGGATCAATTGCTTTGTTTAGATTTGCCCGAAAATTTTACTCGTTCTTTCTTGGTCAATGTCCCATCTTTTCACCACGTTTCATGGAAATCCATTCAGTAGTTTTTGTGTAATCCTGCTGAGTAAGAAAACTAAAGATGCAAGTGTTGAACATCAGGGAGGAACAAACTGAGAATAGAAAATTCTACCTGTATGTAACTAAACTAGTTTGAGTCTATGGTTTCCAGGTATTAGATGCTTAAGTTCAATTCATTAGATTGGCAACAAAAACTGTACAATACACCATGAGTGATTCTCAACATATTGTGAGATAGTAGGTACAGGAACAGAGGAAGTGATGGCCATAAACCCCTCGCATAGGAAGTGGTACACTTTCCCACACTAACTAAATAATTTAAACAATGTGTGGTTGTACTGAGCATTAAGAGCTCTGTACCTTTGGTCTGCATTAGCTTCCTGGCTTTTATCCAACCGCACTACATTAGTCCACTGAGCTCACGACTAGTCCACGCTACTGAAGACCGACTTTATCAGACATGCTTGAAATATACTCACTGAAATCGGCTAATAATGTTTTCACCCCAGCAGGATTATACTAAAACAACTCAAGAGATTTTAATGAAAGCTGATGGAAGGATGTGCCTCAGGCAAGATCCTATTTAATTTAGCTGCAGATCCAGATCAGGCAGCGGATAAAAGATCTTTTTCTTTTTTTTTTTTACTTGAACATCATGAGATGAGGGTGTTTTGCAACATTCTCGTTGATTTCTCAGGGAACAATTCATGGATCTTGATGGAAAACATCTTCTAGTTAGTTATTTGATGCTATAAAACCAGGATTAATTGTCATTGAAACTGGAAACTTTATTTTTGTCCATCTTTATATGCAATCTATAGTGGTACTGGATGAAACCTAATCATCTCAATTGTGTTCTATTAAGGTAGAAGTTATATCTAAGCGTGCATTTTTATGAGAAAGTGTGTTTTACAAGCAGAGGTTATTGAATTAAGCAAACTTATATTTATGAGTGTGTGCAATTTGTTGCAGATTCAAATAAAAACAGGGATCTAGTGAATGTAAATGTGGTTTTATAAAGGGAGTGTGTATGGGCCTCTGCGAGGAACAGTATGTGTGATTTAGCTTGCCATTGTTTGTTTTAGTAGTAGTCTAATGCAGTCAGCTGACAGGTCTGTCTCATTGTTTGCCTCGTCATCAATACTGTGACAAGACGACGTCAACAGAAAACATGACGAGCCATAAGACTTGTTCCCAGGAATGACTAGAGAGGAAGTGAGCGTCTGCCCACCTTTACTCATCCCTGTCAATGTTTGTTTTAAAACAAGATGGACAGGAACCTTTCTAAACACCGGTTATGCAACTGTGCCCTTTACCTTCTTCTTATCTCCCTCTGACAAATACAACAGAAGACACACAGCATCAAGTTAGGAGACGTCGACATGAAGTAACACTGTAATGATACAACTGTTTATGAGGCACAACATTTTAGAAACCATGTGCTATACACTGTACACGTCAGTTAACATTTTAGACAAATATGTACAAACACATTGTGTAGATCTGCAGTGAAATGTTACATGTGGATATTTGTCACTGGTTTTAAAAAAGTGGAGCAGTTACACGTCTCCTTTTCTTTCTTCCCTTAAGGTCTCTACTACCTAACGACACTAATGTGTGCGTGTGCAGTAAGTGCAAGTGAGCTTGTGTGTGGCTGGTGTGATCCCCGCATGCCTACAGTAAGTAACTGTGTGTTCAGTGGACATGCTGTTACTAACAAGCCCTCTTTAAGTGCCATTTCCTGGTAGAGCACAGAGTCTTTTCTTTTTCCCTTTCCCCCCTAACACACCAACGTTATCCCAGGTCCTTCAGAGAGACAGATGGCTGGAGCCAGAAGAAACTGGATCCTCCTCCTCTGCATGCAGGCTGCGAGCCGTGCCCAGTCAAGATGGCTGAGCTAATGTTTCAGATCTCTCCTCCAGGCTGCCCAGACGGCTGGCGTTCTGTTTGGAGACTGGCTGGCGAGGCCACTTTTAGAGTCTCGAGGCAGGCAGGATGCAACAGACACTGGGCAGGTCTGAACCGCATGTCCAAGTGCTCAGTAGCCTGTGATCTAGAGGACGAGACAAGTTACCGCTCAAAACAAAAGAGCAGCTTTATCCATGTTCAGCGGCTGACTTGGGGCACACTTACAGCTCTGGCAGCTCTTCAGAAGATTTATTCTCCATGGATTTAAAGTGCCTTAAAGGGGTTTGCCCTATAATTAAGTTTTGCCTTTAGGTACCGATCCTAGACAACTTAAAACATTTGCAGTATACTGTGTAATTAAAGGTTAAATGGACATTAAAGCAGTTTCCCAGCCACAAATTATTCTGTACCTACTAGTAGTGGTTCATGGTTCAGAGGTGTAGAAACACACAGACCAACAGCGGGAAAAGCACTTCTGCAAGTATTTGGAATAAAAGGCTTAATGGGGCTGTAAAACCCTGATGTTCCCTTTTTAGTTTCCAGAATGAGAACATGTTAAAATGTATAATCCCTTAAACAGTCCTTTAAATCCTCAGGTGTCCCTTCGTTGGAGTTGGATCCAGGAGAATAACACTGTCCTCTCCTGTGGATTAAATCCGCTGTGTGATGATTAGGTTCTGGCGAGCATCCTATTCTGGTTCAGTTCTTCGAGTATGTTACTATACAATGTTTTTTATGCTTCCACGTCCCTCAGTCTGTCAGTTTGTGTACGTAATTGACAGGAAAGGTCCCGGTCCTGGATGGTTCCCCCTCTATGTGACCGACCTGTTAGAATAAGGAAAAAACACATTTTTGATCTGATTGAAAATCCATAATATACAGTAGATATTTCACTTTACAAGTTCAAGTGAAATCCTTCAATTCACAGCTAAAACTGACGGACTGAAAAAGTTGCAGTTGCACTTACCCACCAGTGGGGGTCATTGGTGGCCGTGACCACAATGATCTCATCTTTGAAAAAGGCGAGCTGCTCGGAGCTGACTGCTCGACAGTCCACTAAAGCCTTGACACGCTTATGATGTGGCCGGCTGCCTGAGACCTGCAGGAGACATGGACATTTCTCAGTGTCCCACCACCACATTTATATTGACTGAGAAATCTCACAGGCCTTTTCTGGTTCTCCAGAGAGAGGAAATTGAAGACTGCGACATGGAGCTAGAGGTTTCTGTGTGTGTGGCTGTTACCATAGCGTTCCTGCGGGATCGAGGGGCACAGGTCACAGTTGGTGATGATGATGAGGATGATGAGGATGATGAGGATGATGAAGGGGCTGGAGCAGGAGCCGGGGTGAGGCCCACTAAACTGCAGTACAGCTCCTCCTGGCTGCCCACGCAGCTTGGAGACAACACGCCACATTTCCCCTGGTTGCCTCCTCCACTGCTGGTCCGTCGATAAGACGTGGTCTTCTCTGAGCTGGAGAATCATCAGATATTACAACATTTAGACAAAGTGTTAGCTTGAAGTGGATGCTTCCTGTGTCCCTCTTTACACCTGACAATAACAAGTTTATAAAAGTGGGTCAAAAGAAATGTGTAAACCAGTTGCCGTCTTACCTGACAGGCCCTATGTGGTTCTGAGAGGACGTCGACGCAACACTGCTCTGAGACCCAGAGCCGGCACCAGGTTGGCCCTCCCACGTCTGCCTCTGCCCCCTCAGCAAACCTCCAGACTTAGCGGGTCTCCCACCTTGGCCTTGATTGTCTGTGTTGGGTGAAGTAGCGCTGTGTCTCGCCTGCGTCTGGGGACTTGACGAGTTGGACACCGGGTTAGAGCGACGTCTGGGGATGCCGTTCCCTTCCTGTGTTGTGACCGAAATCTGGGGGTCTGAGCGTCCTGCGGAGGGAAATACAAAAGTCAAACAAGGCCACACTGTGCTTTGGATCTGTTTGTAAAAGCAACATGAAATAATTAATTGAGTTATTCACTGATTCAAAAATGAGTGGCCAAGATCTAAAATGAAATTTTAAATCTCTTATTTCAACTAATAAAGACACACGTTTTTTGAAAATGTAATTGAAACCAACTTCATCCATCCAGTGAAACAAGCCAAGCACTACTGGCAGCGACGGTGCATTTTTGTCAGCTTTCCTTGTGCGATTTTATTACAGGCCACAGCAGAGTCACTAAACTGTACACAACAGCTGTTGTGTGGCTTCATTTGGAAAACAGCATTGACTTGCTGGTGGTGATCTACACTGATATACAGCTATTTAACAAAATGAGTGTTCCAGCATTCATCATTCTTGATGAATAACTATGAAGTGTAAAGTCTTAACAGAAGTATTTACATCAAGACAGTAGCTCACCTCTCTGGATGGATTTCGCTGGCAGCGGTGGGGGCCCTGATGCTCCAGAGGGGGCACTGTTGGCAGGTGGATTTTTGTACAGAAAGTCTAGATTCTCGTAAGTCTGACAAGGCCTGCTGCCTGTACTCGTGCTAGCCAGACTCCAGCGGGAAAAGGAGGTTCCACTGCCTCCATTTGAAGTCAGCGGAGATCGATTTTTGGGCAATGGGCTCACCTGGAGGAAAAAGGAATGGAGGGTTAAATTATGTGCATAACTATGACACCGGAACCTGCCGACACAGCCGCAAGAAAACAAATGAATTTTACTTTGGCAATAGAAACTAACACATGTAAAGACGTTTCATCTAAGCTGTATATTTCACATTACACTATTACTCCTTGTTGTTCCAATCAAACTAATGCTTTAATTGGCACAAGATGGATAATTACCCTGAGATTTTTGACCCCACAGCCTCAAAATCACCAAGATTTAGTTTAGATATGAACTAAACTGTGGCTTAAAAATCAAGTTCTGAACCAAACTTGTTTAAGAGAATCGTTACACCCAAAGATAATTTTTTATCCTTTCCACATGAGTGTGGTGGAAAACCCCAGTAATGTTTTTCTCCATTCTTTGTAAAAGCTTTTTGGCAGAGGGATAGAGTCAGTAATGAGTCCAGCCAGGTGTGTGTGTGTGTGTGTGTGTGTGTGTGTGAGTTTGTGAGTTTGTGTGTATGTGCTTGTGTTGTTTACCCTCTCATCCAGGTCATCCTCACTGTCATACAGTTCCTGAGACTGAGTCTCCCACATGAACTCCACATGGATCTGAGAGTTGAACTTCCCACTCTGGGCCAGCTCCAACTAAAACACACAATCACAAACACTCTGAATACTGATGCAGGAATCCCGGAAAACAGAAAAGATGCAGCGTACTGTGTGTTTGCCTCAATCCACAGAATTTATATTTCTTCTCTTTTCGGGTTTAGTTTCATTTTCTTGGCTGTAGAAACGTACAGGAGGACAAATATTTTAACACTTCTGTACAGGCACTCAGAGGTTTTGAGATTATTATAAAAGAATAAGTAAGAGTATAAATGACATAAATACAATTTCAGGGAAATCAGTTGATGGAAACATCTTAATAGAGGAGCTAGGAGCTGAGAGGGTTAAATGAAATAACAAATAAAACTCTCCTGGCTCCAGATCTTGAACTCAACACGGCCAATGAGCAAAATGGAGGCACTTTCCTGGCATAACCTTTTTTTGATTTTTTAACAGAAGGCCTGCGAGACAAGGATGTGCACAGTCAAACAGGATATTACACAAAGCAGGTCTGAGTCAGCAGGGCAGATGGCCGGTAAGAAAATAAAACCAGTTTATGAATGATGCACAGTGGGACCAGATGAGGATAAGATTCCTCGTCCTGGGAGTGAGACCTGAGTCCTGAGCTGTGCTGCACGGGGAGTTATTTTGAGGTTGTGTTTCGAGCTGTAGAGGTTGTCTTGGTTTGTTTCTGGAGTTGACTTTGTGGTTGGTATTTTAATCATGCAGCTTGATTTCTCTGTTAGATTGTGTGTGTTCTTTGAAAATATGTGTTATAATTGCAATTAAAAGAAAAAAAGTTCTCACCAGGTCGATACATTGTAGGTGCTGCAGCCTCCGAGCGATATCGAGGGCCGTCTCTCCCGCTGAATTCACTACAGATGTTAAAAAAAGAAATTGTTATAGTATTTGATAAATTGATTGATTCTTTTATTGTCATTACAGAGAGGACAACACTAACACAAATAATCAACCGGAAATCAAATATAAACAATAGTTCCTTAGTTTATCTTCCTCTCTTTTTTCTATAAATAACAATGAAAAATGTTGGATTTCTGATATATAAGTGTATGAGTTTGTAAATAAGTATAAATATATATATAGCCTTATTTTTATCATTTCTATTGTATTTATTATTACATATATTTTTTGTACATTATATACAAAAAACAAATACATTAATCTAAATAAACTGTATGTGTATAAAAGATTGTAGTTACTGAAGTGAAACAGTTTGTGAGTGCACAGGCTTCTTTATTCAAAACAAAAAGAAAGATTTAAATGGACAGTATAATGTACCTGTGTGTAGAGCTGCCTTTGCTTTGAGCAGTAACTTGAGAGACTCAGGCTTGTGTTGCAGGACGCTGTAATGCAGAGCCGTGTTTCCTTCTGCTGTTCTCTTCTCCAGACAGTTGCTGCAAAATGAACATACAGTTCAGTACAGATGCTGCAGTACATCACCAGCTTTTCTTAGTGAGTCTAATAAAACGTAATCCTCTTTATTCTAAGGACAAAACAAATCATACTTGAATGTTCATCAGTGTCTGACCTGTTCTGACAAAGGAAATCCACCAGCGACAGAGAGCTTCTTTCCTCCAGACGCACAGCGAGATGAAGGGCCGTCTCTTTGATCCCCTTCAACAGGAAGAAGAAGAGAAACAAATAAGATCACGTTGTTGATCCTCAAGAGATTTTCCATCTGCACTGCATTTTTTTTGTCAAGGGCACTATCAGTCATTTGCATCACATTACTGATGATCAGGTCTACCGACATACTGGCATAACTCAGCAGAATACTCAGCAGACACTTATGTCCCAGTTTGACGCTGTAACAACAATCTACTACTATTTATCTCACCCCTGTCGTTTGTTTGTTGATTTTGTTCACACAAAAACAAATGAACAGATTTCCACATAACTTGGAGAAAGGAATCATTATGGGTTAAAGAACAACTCAGTAAACTCTGATGCCAATCCAGGAATTATTTATCTCTTTCTTTAACGTTGCGACATAGGGCATTTTTCAACATTAAGACCATTTTTCCATGGAATAATTCATGGATCTCTATTAAACAATCAAACAAATTTAGTGGACTGTATTTAAAATGTGACGTGAAAAAGTACGCTCACAAGAAAGACACAGGAGTGCATGT
The DNA here is from genome assembly GCF_024713975.1 of Paralichthys olivaceus. Classification (NCBI taxonomy): domain Eukaryota; kingdom Metazoa; phylum Chordata; class Actinopteri; order Pleuronectiformes; family Paralichthyidae; genus Paralichthys; species Paralichthys olivaceus. Next base: position 12,418,203 of record NC_091104.1, on the reverse strand, counting down.
GTAATTCAATGAGCTTGTCTCACTTGGGACATGAGCTTTGACCTAAAAGCTGAAACAATAAATGAGGACCAACCAAAATAAACAAACATGAACACAAAAACACACACTCACACACACAGATGACGGGGGTGTAACACACTTACGTCGAACAGGAAGTATGTGACAAGAGGGTAAAATGTAATTAAAGAAGAAAACAAGGGGGTTGGAGAGACACAGCAGAAGATAAGAGGAAAAGGGAGGAAAAGACTGAATTAGAGGCCAAAAGAAATGGAATGGCCTCAGACTACCCACCCACATGAACCATGCAAACAAGAGGACAATTAACACATGCTTCACATACTGTAACTATCCACACACCACCTACACACGTCATTGTTTAACACTGTGGGGATTTCTATTTTTAGTCACACTTCTTCAGCGTCAGGCAAGTTTTGTAAAGCATCTCATAAGTGTGTGTGTTGCTTTAAGCGAGCAGGGCGGGCCGCCCCGTCAGGACGTTGCTTTCAATCACCCTAAATGCACGACATATGTGAGAATGATAAAGTTTCAATTTAAGTTCATGACGCGCACTCCCTCCCTGATTAGGATGCATTTTAGGAAGAAATGCCACGTGCTCAATAATGTGGGAATGTGGGAGTGTGAATGATCCTAACCTGTCCGTCAGGCAGCGTGAGTGGCTTTGCCAGGTCCGCTCCCTCGGCGTAGAGCTGAAGAAGAGAAGTGAGGTCACGACTCTTCACGGCGTCATGCAGCCGGCTGGGGTCTGCTTCTTCTCTGCGCAGGACGTACCGCCGTTCGGCGTATTTCGACACAATGTACTCCTTTCTGGCGTTCCTGGTTGTTTAATAAACAAATCCATGAAAAATTTAAAACAGCACGTGCCTTGTGAGGAATCAAGATTTTTGTTTTAAATGAAATCAGGGACTCACATGTCACTCTGTGGCAGCGGTTTAACAGAGTCGTTTGGAAGCCCCGCCTCCATGATGTCATTGAATCTGGTGTTGCCAATACTGACGGCCAACTGGAGAGAAGCATAACGCAGCCACAAAGACATTTCAATGACATGCAGATCGTTACATAATGTGGGTAATTAGGAAATCCTGACGACAGAGAATCCATCAGGGTTGTGTGTGTGTTTCCATGTGTGCAGTTAGTACCAGGAGCTCCGAGGTGCTCAGCAGGTCCAGAGTGAGAGACTGGATCCTGGAGTAGTGGACACCCAGCTCTCTGTGGATCCCGGAGCACTCTATACAGGTCAGGATGCCCAGATTCGTGGACAGCCATGTTGGATCTAAGATTCACAAAAGAGCAGACCGTTAGGAACTCTCTGAAAAAACACAGCTGGAATTGTTGGTTATTTTCAGACATGAGTTCGGAAATTGTCTTGAAATTTGGTCACATATGAGCAACACAGCAGCACATTGTCTGGGGGAAATGTGTTCACAACAGGAAAATGTCCGGTACTTCCAGAAGAGAGTTGCATCATGCAGAAGGGAGAACATGATATATAAATTCTGCTTTGTAAATCGATTTACAGCTAATCGACACCTGCATCGGTCCTTATCGGCAAAATCTCTTGAATCTCGTTGTCTTCTACGTGTATGACATGTCTTCTTCATCCTGCGATATATTTGGATTTATATTTTTTTATTTGTTGGAACTGTCATCAACACGCCTTGAATTTTCCTTCTGTATTTTCACATGGGCTCAATCAGACATTTTACTGGGACATGCAGGAAAGTTCCAGAGAATGCCAAGAGCAACTGATTTGGACATTTGCTTTCTCACATACAGCCCCACTAGAAAATTTCAGAGAATGTCTAGACTTGAGTGAATGTCTGAAAGCAGCTTATAAACAAACATTTCCACATTAAATTCTGCAAATATCTTCAACAGCAGAGAGTGGACTGACCTGGAGCTCCGCAGTCAGCACAGGCCTCATTGCCAGGCATGTGTCGCAGCTCAGCGATGATGGCTCGGGACAGTTCCTGCAGCCCGCTGTCCTGGAGGTGGAGCTGGTCTCCTCCGAGCGCTGTGTTCAGGGCCTCCTCCTTACTGTTCTGCAGCACTGACACCCAGCTTCAGTACAGACACACACAGAAAACAGTGTTCACAGATGTTGCTGCATCAAGGGAAATTAGAAAACTGATGATTTCACTCTCATCTCCTGAAGATTGAAAGCATTACACAATGTTGCGTGTGTGTTTTTTTGTCACCATCACTCTCGCTTTCTCGGCTTTCGAGTGTTCTTTACAACCCAGACTCAAACCGAGCCTCATTTCTTTCATATGTGAAGCTTTGGTACTTTTCCCTCCAAACCTCTTCCATTCCCCCCTCACACAGCACATCACATCAAAAGAATCTGCCAGGAGGCCCACACACAAGGGCAGGGCAGGGGATAGAAAACCCCCACACGCAACCACATCCAACACCACAACACAAAATAACACACTGAGTTCACTCGCTTGCTGTCTGTGGCTGGAAGAGAAGTCCCACCCCACAGCAGCTGGGCTGGGGTCTCCTGGAGTGCAGCTTTTCTTTAGTCTCTCTCCCTTTTTGTCGTTAATCTGCTTGTTCCTTCACCTCCTTCAGGATCAGACCGCTTTACACCACCTCACTAAACAACCTTTGTCTTTTCTATTTACCTCCTACCTTTGTACTACTCTCTTTGAAGGGGAGTCATCTTTCCATTACTGACCTAAGCTCAAATAAATGTGTTTGATATGACCAAACGTACTCAGTGAAGTAGAAGGGCACTCTGATACCGCTGATTAACTCTGATTTAATTATCGGATAACCTCGGTCTATTGCCAGCACAGGAGTTTGCCTCTCTGTTTTTCCTCCGGTGCGTCATGATCGACGTCTCGACAACCGAATCCCTTTGACCTCACGGTCACAGCTTTCAACCAGGTGTCATGTTTCCATCACTGCTGATTGGAGCCAGAGCCGATAAAAACCTGTGTCTACTGTAGAGTCATTTGACCTGGGAGTGAATGCTGATCGTATGCATTCACATTGCCAACAGAAGCCAGATGTTAGCAGGTGTTAGCTGGTTTATTTAAACAATGGACAAGGGGCATGAGAGTGCATATGTCTGCCAAGGTTATTGCCCTTTTCCTGCCATGAAACAGCAGCAACATTAATTATCTAGACTGTGGCGGACCCACCTTAATCTAATTTGTCCTGGCACAATACACTTCTCATGGTAACATGTGAGATCTCTAACTTGGTGTTCTGCTCTGTTGTTGCATTGTATAGTTGTATGTAGCACTTTCATCCATAAAGTTTTTATCATCCTGGCAGAAAGTCAGATAGATTAAGCTGCAGTTGATGATAAAACATGCAGCCGACAGTAGTTCCAATGCTTACATTAAACACTCCTGCTCGTCTTCTGCCTGGAAATGATACGTCCTATTATCTGCAGAGAAGGAGAAATGAGAATTAGATATAGTCACTTGATCTTGAAATATTAAAGTGTGGGGGTTTAAAATGTGGAAACTAAGTCTGCATTTCCAGAATTGACATAAAACAAGCCTCAACTGTTTCACGTCACAACTGTGTACCTTCACCATAAAGAATCTCTGGCTTCTACCCCAAGTAAAATGTGTTCTGTTCTCAATTTCCATCGTGGGGGAGCGAATAGAAATACTTTCACACAGCTGCACAACAGACGACTGCAATGATAATATGTCGAGGGTAAAGTGTAAAGGTCAAAACTTAGGAATGAACCTACGAGTGACCAGGTCAAAGGTCCTCCTGTCCTCTGGGTTCGGCCGCACCTGACAGGTCAGTAGGTTCAGCTTGGCAGGAGGTCGATTGATCTGATGGCATTCAAACACACAAACACTTATGTTAGTGTGCGTTGAAAAAGAAATTGGACAGAATTCATGTGACAGATGTTTGCCGTGTGTCCTCACCGTACTGTGGGAAATTGTCAGGCAGCCAAATTTGACTCCGCACTTTCTTTTCTGCCACACCTTCCTGATCCTGTAGGTTCAACACAGAAGGCACAATCACTCTTTGTGCACATGATGCCATTTGATTTCATGTGTGGAGGCTCAGTGCAGGTCATCAACATGAACCCTCAGTGTGAATAAAGTTGATTGAACACACTGTGCTCGCTCAGCTTACTCTTGTTCACAGTGTTTCAATCTTCATTATCTTGATTGAATCAGGCAAAATGGCTGAGAACCTTCCGTTTTGTGTCGGTGGCCTGAGGAAAGTTTACTCCCGTCTCACATTCGCCCTACTGAACCACATCCCCTCTCCTTATCATAGCAATCTAGATCTGTGTGTGTGTGTGTGTGTGTGTGTGTGTGTGTGTGTGCATGACTCAAAAGTTGGATCTGCTCACTGAGCTAGTCTGCCAAGAAGTTCCACATGAGGGGCCCCTGCCTGAATCTTCATCTCACGATAATGAAGACCAGCTGGGGTCTACAGAGTTTGAGTTCTCCCTGTCTTTCTCTCTCAGTGCTTTATTTGTCGACTTCTTGCCCCTCAGCTGTAATGGCGGCTGCAGTCAACAGTTTTAATAAGCTGTGTTTTTCACTTTAAAAATTTACTTTAATGTAATTTGAACCACAAAAAAACCTGACAGGGGTCTTTCTGCATGTTCTCCCTGTGTCTGCGCTAGTTTTCTCCAGCTACTCCGACTTCCTCCCACAGTCCAAAGACATGCAGATTGGGGTTAGATTCTAAATTCGCTCATAGGTGTGAATGAGAGTGGTTGTTTGTTGCTGTTTGTGCAGGGCGTACCCCATCTACCCCATCTCTCACCCAATGTCAGCTGGGATAAGTGGAATAGATGATGGATGGATGAACAGTTAAAAAAGCTCAGGTTCTGTAGAAGCTTTTAAGAGTTTTTGGCATTTAATAATTGTATTATATACAACACAATGCTTGTAACCTAAAAGCTAATCAGAGATGCAGGCAGAAGCAAATATTTTTACACACCCATCACTCTTCTTGAGTAGAAAACCCGATTTCTCCGTCCCATACGTTTTGTTGCCCTGTGGTTGGTGGATGCTGTACCCATTGCCCGAGTTCTTCCTGTTCAGGTATTCCTGCGACACAAACAGGGATTCAGGAATTAACTTCAAACGCTTTGTGAAATGTAAAACGATATGAAACGTGAGTGATCAGCTCGTATCAAACACCAAGTAAACGATATGCTGCGTTTTAGAGCACAAGCTGCTTTCAGACATGCACTGAAATCCAGATATTTTCCTGAAAATTTTCATGTGAGAGTTCAGAAGAATTTACAGCACGTGAGTGATGGAGTTTCTAACATGCGATAGACGCAAAATAACACAAATATCTCAGGATGAAAAAGAGGAGCCATACACGTAGAGGATGCAGATGAAGATGATAAGATTCAGAAGCTTTTGGCGATAACAACTGATGCTGGTGTTGATGTGCTATGTGATTTCCGCAGTGGAATTCAAACAAACAACGCCCCTCGCCTGAATCTCCTGGAGATTTTCCGGTTGTGAACGTGTCTGACCGACAAAATCTCCTGCTGCTTTGTTTACATGTGACAAGCAAAGTCTGGAGAGTTCATATCTGAAAACAGCTTTAGAGTGCAGATGTAGAAAAGTCAGCTCAAGGTACTTTTGGTTACATGTAATGAGAATGATACATTATGAGGATGTTTACCTCTTTCCCCTCCACTTGAAGAAGTAATCTGAGAGAATCCCTCAACTGAGTCAGTTGTTTTACTTCCTCGTCCTGTTCCAGACGCACCTACAATACACACACACACACACACACACACACACACACACACACACACACACACACACACACACACACACACACACACCATGACAGTCAGTTTATTCAAGGGACATTATAAAATGGAACTATTTGGAAGAACAGCTGATGTCTGTTTTCTCTCAGCTCATTTGCAATGTTTTTGTTGTGATTTGTTCCCAGAGTTGGGTGTGGAATAACAACACATCAGAGCTTTTTTGTGTTGGTTTGAATAACACAGAACAGAGCTTGGTTCTGGGGTGTGTGCATCCCAAGAAGTTGTGTTTTTATTTCAATAAGCAGAGTGAATAGTCTTAGATTCAGCACAACTTCATTTGAATAAAATATAAAAGCATTTCTTGGGAACCAGAACGCAGATTCAATCTGAACACCCAGGCTGAGGTCTGGCATGTCTGAGCGGATCCGCGTTCTGCCCCTGAAGAACCAGAAAAACCTCTAACGTTCCAGCACCACAGTTAAGAGTCTGTTTCCAGTGCTCCGAAGAAAAAAAAGGGAGAAGAAGGCAAACGTTGTGCAGCCTGGAAACAAGTCGGAGTGGTTGGAGAAAAAGGTGTGCAGCGGGGGAAAGAATGAAAATGAGGGATGCTTTCGGTTTCATCTGTGGAAATGAGGGGAAGCGATTCTGGGAATCAACGCCAATAACAATCTCCTGCCTGTGGGTTCAGCCGGGGGGAAAGTTTCAGAGGGCAGTTTTGGTCGTTGGGAATGAATGAAATAGTACTGCAGGAGGTACTAAAACACCAAGTGATTTACAGCCGGAGCTTTACTGCAAGTGTCTCCTTGGACACAGTTTTGCCTGATGTTGTCACTGAGCAATGGATGACAAATGTGTGTGGGTGGTATCAGGGTATGATAACATCAAAATGCTTTTTTTAACCCCTATAAACAGAGTGATGTGATGCAGGTTTAGACAAACCAGCTGCAGTTTCTGTGATTACCGTGTGCACAGAGGCGGCGAGCTTCTCGATAAAGGGAGTGAGATTCTCGGCAGCTTTCAGCCCGTCCTGAAAAAAACTGAGATCAGAAAAAAGAGCGAATGCTGAGTCATGATGGTACCAAAGTCCAAACATCCCAGTTCCTACCAACCAAAACATCACATGCTAAACCTGTATAAGCAACTCCGTTCCCACATAAAACCTTGGGTATGATTCAAATGGGTAAATGGTTAACACCAGTAATAATAGCTTGCAGAAGGAAGAGAAAAACCAAAGAACCTCAGCTGCTTTTCAAAATCCCTCACTGCACCCTGGGGCAGAAATCAAATCCAACTGCTTTTTAGTTCAAAGGAGAACAAAATAATTGTGTTCTTATTTAACACCTAGAAACAAAATGGACAAGCCCCAAAAAGGCGGAGCAGCGCAGAGACAAACCTGAGCTGCGCCTGGAAATATTTGACGAGGCTCTGGAGCAGATCAGGTCCCTGACGCACCTTCAGCTCCTGGATCTTCAGAAGATACTAGAAGCAGAAACACAGAGAGTGAAAAAACAGCTCCAGAAACAGAACAAGTCCTAAGAAACATGACGTCTGAATATGAAAATGTGCACATCATTTAAGGCTCATCCTAGATTTTCACCGTCTGTGTCAGTGTCTCCAGATGATATACCTTTTGTAATGAATCTATGAAAGGTCAAGGTCAACAAAGAATGGTCTGAAATACACATTTTCAAAGTTTGTGTCAGCTTGTTTTTCTAGGACACTCCTCCACATTGTCTACACACTTTATCTCAACACCACAGGCGGTCACTGAACCTTGTAAGAAACTGAATAAAAGAGTCTTAGTTAAAAACACTATTTTAGTTTAGGCTTTATTACATATATTATCAGACTATTCTTGGTTCACATTAATGTTTTAAAGGGCATAAACATTAAACTACAGGGTTTTTAAGACTCTTTGTCTGTATGGAGGGGGAAGAAGAACAGACAGAGAGACGGAGGGCGGTGGAGAGGCTGCAACAAGTGGAAATTCCATTTTCCCTGCTTCTCCTCTTTGTCTCAACAGCTGGTCTCAGTCAGATTTAGACCTTTTTTTCTCTCAGGGTTTTCTCCTGCTACATGTGCACTAGAAGCTGGGACCACACCACCTGTAAGTAAAAGCACCATCGGTACATTTCACAATAATTCCCCCCAATTTGGCTTTCAGGTGTGGGCCATAAAGCTGTTTAATCTGCCTTTGAGCTGCAGCCTCTAATGTTTATGACGCGGCTCTACTGCAACTCCACCAACTAAAGCTGTTGTTTGACTTTCTGAAGCATATTTTCTTACTGAAGAGGCACAGACAAGGGATCAACCCCGGCCATCCAGTTGACCATGCATGGAATATGGAATCCATGAGGCAGACCACCCGTGTGTGCTAAATCAAGCCCGCCTCAGGTATGTGAAAGGTGTCTGTGTCTGGTGTTTTGACTGGCACGCATCCCCCCACCTCACACATTTGCAGCTGAAAGGACCTCCTCTCTCTCTCCATGTCTTCCCCGCCGTCTGATCCCTCTGTCCTGATCAGCCCCAGCTGCCTGGTCTTCTCCCTCCGCTCCTTCTCCAACTTCCCTCTGTTAGTGTGAGGGAAAGCAGGAAAGAATGTTATCCCTGTATCATTTATAACCACAGTGTGAGTCCCAGTTCTTAATGGACAGTTAAATCAATTCTCTCTCTGTAATGATTAACTACTTGAACATTTTATGTTGCTTATTTCCTTCACAAACTGAGCTGCTTTCCTTATGAGCCGTTTTCAGACATGATCTACCAAAAACTGGGTCTGGATATTTTTAGGAGTTTCTCTTTCATATGTGAATAACACAGATTATCCGGGACATATATGTTCACAACAGGAAGATGTCTGGAACATTCAGGCGGGGGGGTGCACATGTAGTGCATGTAGGAGGCTGGATGCGACGTATAAATGGAGCCGTGGAAATTTGCGGCACATTGACAGCTCTTGAATCTTGTTTTTTCTAATTGACATTTTCTGGACATTTTACCCGGGAGGAAAAGTTCCAGAAAATGTCTGGAGCCACTGACTCTGACATTTCGTTCTCCCATACAGCACCTCTGGAAAATGTACGGACTTCAGTGCATTTCTAAAAGCAGCCAGTGAGAGAGATATTGGGAAATGGATGAAAGAGGATTATGGAGATGTAAAACCTCTTAACAACATTATAAAACAATTTAAACCATCATAGAAAAATGTAATGGAGAATGACTATGGGTGGAATGAATTGTTTTATCACATTTACTACTGCTGTTGCATTAACCTCTATAACCCGCAACTAGAAAGAACTACAGATGTAAAAGTGTGACATGATTCTCCTCAGGAAATGAGATCTACGTCGGGCTTCAGTTTCTCTTCTCTCGTGAAAGCGAAGAGGCTTGAAGATGAAGAATGAGACTGTAATCAGACACTGTCCGCAGCCAACGAGTAAAGGTAATTACATCTTTATGTCGTACTCCTTCCAGCTCTTCTCCATCTGTTTCTTGAGCTCCTGCAGAAGAGGAGAAAAAGAGTGCTGTCACTGTATATTTCACTGTATATGTTCCTATAGCCATAGAATGGTGTTGAAATGATCAATAAAACAGTGTGAAACAGAAAGGGCGGTTTTTATCCCTCCTTCCCCCTGTAAATTATGCCCCCGGTACACGCAGAGGTGAGGCAATATTTGACTGAGTGGAATTACTGGGGATAATCCGAGGTGTAGATCTAGACAGTTGATCCACAGACAAACAATTACTCACATGAAGCTAACTAGTCAATCTGACCCAACAGGATTTCAGGAGCGCGGTGCCGTCCTTCAAGCAGTGAGTCTATTCTTCAGCTGTGGAATCAGCTGTTTGAAAACTCAGACGGAAACTTACAGAAGCATTCGCCTGTTATTACTCACGCGTCTGTCGGCTGCATTGGCAAATCAAAAAATAAGAGCGCTGCCCGAGACCGACTGGTTCAGTGCAGGGAGTGTAGCTCTGTCTTACTCATTAATCTGCATAAACAGCCTTATCTTATTCACTGTAACATCTTAGTAGACACAGCGTCTGCAGCACAGACACAGGGCATTATCTGCTCCAACAGGAAATCCAGATTATCCAATATTTGATTTATTTTGCACAGTAAAGCCAAAACGTATAAACACAGATATCCGTCTCCCTCGGCTGCAAATCACTCATCACGGGGCTCTGTTTGTTGGCTCATACCACATCAACAAGTGCCTGGTTAAAAAAGATTATCAGTGACTTATCATATCTGAATTGTTGTATATTAAAATTTTTGAGATTTTTAAAAATAATTCTATTCCCTGGAGGGTTTGAAAATAATTTCATATAATATAATTTTCTTACAGCAGTTTTTAATTAACACACTTATTCTCGGGCACAGCAATAACTCGGCCTCTTGTGCACTAGTGAAGCTTGATGGAGCTTATTAAACGACAGGTGCCATTATTAAATGCACCTATTCTCTCACATTAACAGCAAAGTATGGGATTATCATGAATCATCTCTCCGTGTTAAAACAAGGAATTAAAAATCAGCTCAGTCGGCACCAGTTTAATTTATCATTAACAACATCTCAGACTCACCAGTCTGCTGTCGCGGAGCTCAGACTTCAGAACGTTTTCCAAAGGAAAAGCCATTATGTTGTTGAGGTTTTGTACCTAAAAGAGGAAGTGAGTAAAGACAGTCAAAAATACACAACAGACCAATTATATATCCTTTAATATGAGCACGCACACACACACACACTTTTACATTATCTCCCTACAGACTTACATTTCTGGGAATGAATGAAACATGCTTTGGTCATTTTGAACTGGTGACTCATCAAAAGAAAACAAACTACACACATGGTGAAGTTCGTTTAATTTAATGTTTGTCGATTTAAGATTAAACTTCCATCATGTTTCTAGTGAGAATGAGTCACAACCATAGACTGTATATAAGGTCACAACACAAACAAGCTCAACAGGTTGCATGTTACAGCACAACATAATTTAAACTATATTATTCCTCCATGAATATGCAGCAGGGCTACATTCAGTATTCAGCTCTTGTCCTCGTGTCTCCAGCTGACCACTCTTCAAGTCTGGGTGTAGATGTTCCTCCTGCTCTTCCATGGCTCCTGGTGGATTACAACCATTCTCTTGACTAAATAGTGTCCTAACTCTTCCCTGAGCTGAACATCTCCATGAGATGACCTCGATATATTGACACAGAGACCTGCAGATTGTTTTGGTTGGCATCCAGGAGCTGAGGTAACTAATAGGTAATACATGGAGTTCTGACAGAGGGAAATACCAACTCCCAGAGTCAACACATGCATCAGCGTGAGATGGATGGATCGATGCATGAGCGCCTGTGTGCACGCAAACTGGGGGACAAGCATGCAATCCCTCACATGAGGCATTAAGGGACGCGCTCAGGTTGATCTTGCAGTATATCACCCTCTTGTTTGTTTTTTGGAGCCACTTAACTTAACATCTGTAAGGCTCAGTCTCCCCTGTGAGGCTGTGATTGACACATGGGAGGGACTATGTCAGATGGGTGTGTGTGTGTGTGTGTGTGTGTGTGTGTGTGTGTGTGTGTGTGTGTGTGTGTGTGTGTGTGTGTGTGTGTGTGTGTGTGTGTGTGTGTGTGCACGCACTCACACATGGAGGTCTGGGATGAATTACCATAGAAATCAGTGGGAGGGTTGCGGACTGACCCATATTTTACAGTCATCAGCCTTAAGAAGCAAGCAGCTGGTGAAAACTCCTTTCCCCCCCATGCATTCACAATGAGACAAAGTCTTATGGGGACAGATTTGGGGTTCTGCCATCTATTGCTGTTTCACATTAATCCACATTAGGTAATTTACTTTATTTTTCTCTCCATACATTTTCAGCTCATTCTGTAATTTTGGGATTTGGACCCCTGTGAGAGAGCAGCTTGTCTTTCCACTTTTCATTTTTTCTGTATTTTCCACCTCTCACTCACAAGGTTTTGCTTGAACTCTCTGTTAAACACAGCTTATTTGAAGAAACATCCCCCTTTCCATTCACACTCTTTCTCCCCCTCCCCTTTCCTCACCAAGTTTTTGAAGAGGGCGGTGACCTCTCTGGTGAACACAGCCAGGTTGAGGAAACCTGTGGAGACTTCGTTGTTGTCCTGGGTCAGGTGGCTGTTCCCCAGGTTCTCCAGCACCTCGATGTACTGCTCTTTGTTTTCCACGTGGGCTGAAAAACAACACGCACGCACACATAATGAGAACAGAAAAGCAAAGTGACATGTGCAGAAAGTCTGAAGAAGGGAGAGTATTTGAACAAGACAAACATGTGGGGCAAATTAGTCCTGGTTTCCACCCATCCTGGAACAGGAGACAGACACACATATAGAGAGAGCCATGCTTTTCTTCGGATTAAAGGTCAGTGTCTAATGTTATAGGTCATTTTCACAAGTGTCATGACCTCAGTCTGTGGAAAAACGCTGATGGAAAAGAATCTGAGCTCTGGCCGGCGCCGCTCCAGTTTATATTGTGCTAGATGAGGTTTTACCCTAAAGCTATTTGGACGTGAGGCTTAAGTGACAACATCAAATAAACAAGTCGGAATTTAAGCATCTGAGGTCGTCAGATTCCATCAACAAAGATGACCACCTGACGAACAGTTATAAACAAATGTGACTCCACTGCAGTCGTATGAAATACCTTATCTGGCGTTAGGAAAAGGAAATCATTCGCCAGTGGTTTCACACTAACAATTTAACAAAGAGGTAAAGGAACACATGGAATCAGTGGCCATAGCAGACTAAACATACAAAACCAGAAAAAGGCAGAAAGGTTAATGGTTTCTGCTCCAGTTTCCATATAAGAAAAATATAAAATAGACTGAGTGTAGCTGAGAGACAGACAAAGTGATACTAAGTGGCTCATTTTGAATTTAAGCAAAGAATGAGACACTGCAGGATGGAGGAGGCTGAATCAATAGGAGCAGAGAAACTTAGGCTGCGTCGTCTTTAATGAGACTCAAGAGGTTCATCATTTTAATTTATGTTAAATGGTTTACATGCTTTAATGTTAAGAAAACACATGACCTTCCTCATGCTGTCCATTGCTGCTGCAGCTCCTCTTTTCAGCCTCTGCCTGAAACGCATCAGCTCCTGTTTTACTTGGCTTTGTTAAGAGGAGAGCCAAACATGCTGCTAAGCATGTATTATGCAAATATGTGTCATCGTCATGGCAACACAATGATGTGTAAGATTCAGCCGGACTACCGACAAGATGTTTTCTGTTCGGGAGGGGAGCTTCCTTTACCACAGACTTTGTATTTAGTTTTATTTGCAGACTTTTTGCATTCACGAAAATATACATCAGGCTAGAGGAATGAAAATCTGTAAAGCATCACATGACTAACAAGCAACACGCGCATCTATCAAACAACAAACAGCTGAGTCACAGAGGGGCTCAGAGGATGAGTTTACCGCTGACCTTTACCAGACACCAGCAGAGCAACTCAACTCTTTGACTCCTCTGGCAGAACACACAGGGACTCACAGGCCTCAGCATCTTGGCAGAGAAAAATGGTGCTTAGCGGTTTATGGGAACAGAGAATTGAAGAAGAGAACATCTTGCTGTGTGTGTGTGTGTGTGTGTGTGTTTACATGCGCGACACAGCGAGGGGCCGTGAGCGCAGCACGGGGGACGTGTCTTTATATGCATGCTGAGTCAGATCATCAATCCATGATTACCGTCAGGACTGATTAAGACGTTCAACAACCGCAGCGAACCCATATGATTCTACTTAGATGCAAAGGAAGAAACAGCGAAAAGCAGAATAATCATGGAGCACTTCTCTGCGCTGCTGACGGGATCTGGTTGCCTAATCTTGGGCAGCTGCCGCTCTGACTCACTAAAAACCCTGAGTTGAAGCCTCGAAATTGGAAGCAGACTTGAAAGCGAGCTCAGAAAAACAACTTCAGGATATGTTGCGCAGTTTCTCGCTTTCTCCTGTGCATTTTTGAGGTGAACACTCACATCTTATGCACGTCCAATCCTTAGAGATTGCACAAATGTACATGACACACACTCATTGCCCGAAACCGCACATACCATTTACCTTAACACAGATACACACCGGTACACCACGAGGGCATACACTCTGCATAGATGTAAACACAATCACTCATCATCCTACAAACCCAGTCCCATTACAAGAGGCCTCCCTCATAAACAACACTGCCCGCATGAGCCTGATGATGTCATCTTGTACAGTGAAGTGTATCAGAGGCTCCACTTTGCACTGAAGCTCATCCTGTTGTCATAGAAACTGACCTTTATCTAAGAGGACATCCTGCGACATGAAATATGTGGTGAAACTAAAACTGTGCAGATAGCCCGACTGACACTGTCACTTCTTTTGGCCATGTGGTGAAACTACTGTCCCTAAAGTCTGAATGAACATGGATCATTTAAGGCCAACATGGATGTTCTCCAAGTGCTATGGATGAAACTAAAGCTGTTTTCACAAATGAAAATGTTTGGGACCATTTCCGGAGTTTGTCTCTCACGTGTGAAGGACGCAGCAGGGGATTGTGCAGGTCAGATATATCGACAACAAAAGACAATTTTGGGAACATTCAGGCGAGGGGTGGCAGCTGCGTGGAGCATGAAGGAGGAATGTTTGGTTTTTTTTCAAAGCTCACAAATTCCGTTGTCTATATGAGTTGACATCTTCATCGATTCCAGCTTTGTGTCCATCACATGTTAGAAACGTCATCAACAAGTTCCCTGCTGTGCTCTCACATGGGCTCACTCAGACATTTTCCGGACAGTTTACTAGGGGTCTGACAGGAAACGTTCTGAAAAATGCCTTCAGCAACTGACATGGATATTTGTGCAGTCACTCACAGCCCCTCAGGAAAATTTCAGGAAAAAAAATCAGGAGATCGGTGCATGTCTAAAAACAGCTACTGAGTTTTGCATGTCAAAGGATTTATCACCACGACATCTTGATCTGATGTGACATCTCACTGATGAAGAGTGATATGTCTGTAAAAGAGCTTGCAGACTAGTAGTGTACCGTGTGAGCGAGACTGTCGTCATTTGACACTTACAGAGTCCAGATGTGTGTATAGCTTTGATCATCTTCTTCATCTTCTGCAGAGTTGTGTGGTCCATCTCCAGAGACTGCAATAAAACAATGAGACACAGAGGTGTGTGAAAAACAACAAAAAAGAAATCGAGAATAACAATTGATAACGTTTCGGGAAAATAGATCAAATCCTGTTTATGTCTATATTGTGATATTGATGTGTAGCATAAAGGTTTCTACATGACAATTGTGTGTTTTCATGTTGTTTTAGCTGGTGACCCAAATAACTGAGTTAGCGAGATACTTGATTACATTGATGCAAGAATCATGTAAATCCAATACTACAGTATAGTATTGATAGATTTGCCCAAACAGCCTAATTTGACACATTGATTTCTAGGGAATAACTTTGTCAGTTGCAGTTTCCTCATCTTATCATCCATCTCTACTCCCATCTTCTCTCCCCAACGTGCAGGTTAGGGGGGACAACCTTTCATGAAAGTAAGATTCAACACTCAGCTCTGCTCTTTGGCTGTTTGAGGTCTGACAGTCTGTTTCGTGTGATAAATGACTCTTGATTTTCTCACACTGTGTGAGTGAGATGAAGAGGTGAGTCAACACTTGTCCACAAAACAATCATCTGTCTTGCACCGTCACGGAATGATGTCACCGTGCTAACTTCAACTGTCTGAATGACACATCAAATCCAGACGAGGGTTCTTCTGCAGGAAATAAAGTCAATCCAGGACTGTGACGCAAGATACAGACAAGATGCACATTGGCAAATGGATCCATTCTATTTGGATGATCAACCTTTTCTATACCAACAAGTTTTGAACTGCATTCTGTTCTCCCTACACAGGCCGGTTGTTTTGTGAAGTTAAGACACGCTGCACTCCACCTACATGCCAACAGAAATAGCTTTAATGAGCCTGATCTAGACTTAACAGACACTCCGCCTTGTTAGACTGGGCTGTTTACACGCCTCAGTCCTTCCTGGTCAAGTCCACTCCCTGAGTGTTAGTACACTAATTAAAGAGGAGCTGTGGGTGTTGTGTAATGTGGCTTTCAGACAGTGAGTAGGAAAGTGATTTCGTGCAGGCTGGAGATGGGAGTAGCTGGTGCTGCTGTAGTTTCCGCCGCTTGGTAAATTCAGTGGAAACAAGCTGGTGCAGGTCAATGAAAACTGGTTGTGTTTATTAAATTTTTTGAAATACATAAGGGCACACCAACAATTCATCCATCATTCCCGAATCGTAGGCTGTAAATAAAGAAGAACGATATGTCTCCACTTCCTTCCACTATCCAGAAATGAGGCTAAAATATTCCCGAAGACCGCCTCCTTCGTGAGCCGCGCAGACCATGTCCCCTGAAGTAGGAGGTCCAGCAGATACGCCCACTGGACCAATCACCGGCTTCACTTTTGGGGAGCTGTGATGTCGGCCATATTTATAAGCAGCCAAACTATCAAAGAACTACACACATATCCCTTCCCTCAATGGCTCCACCCATTGAGATACTGAGAACCTACTGTGATTTTACATCACGTTATTGTGACTGTAAACAGGGCGGCATACACCTGCTGTCTGAGTGCGTCTGCAGGCAGCACAGCGTAATATTTCATGACTAACTGATACCTGATCCTTATTTACTGCATTAACAAGGCATGGTGACAGACTCAGCTGCAGGACAAGTGAGAATATTCGATTTCATCATGTTCACTTCCCCATAGGAGAAAACTTTAGCTCTGTTAAACACTGAACCTTACAGCTGTAGGAAATCAAACCGTTCCTTATCCCCCCCCCCCATCTTTCCTCTTTTATCGCCGTCTGTAATCAGGAGTAATAAGTAACAATCAGCTGAGTGTGTGTGCAGTTAAATGGTGTCTCTGTCTCTCTGGCTGCTGCCATAACCCACACACATGCCCACACATTACCCTGGGCATTAATCAAGCTTGTCCCCGCTGAGCTGCCTAAACATAATAACCACAGATCTATCTATAAAGGGGCTATTGCATCTGTGTGTGCGTCCGCCTGTCTGTCTGTACATGTGTAAGATTCCAGCATGACCCTCCCCACAGCAGCTATTCAGGCTATTTTTTCCAGTGTGTCATAGCCATAAAAAAGGGACATTAGCCCAAGATAAATACATCAGACATCTGTCTGTGAGTAAACCCTGAAATCTGCTGTGTCCATCTCTGATCACTTGTCACAGTTTTGAGCCAGGAAAGTTTTATGAAGACCTTTCATCTTTCATAGGCTCCATTGCATGGACATTGAAGGTATTAAAACCATTGCATAGGAAACTATCATTTTTCCACATGACAAGCATCTAATTTTAGCAAAAAATAAGCCTCGGTTTGGTGATTCAAACTAATGTGAGCTCTGTCTGAGAGCAGGACAACTCCATATCAGGTTACACTACATCAGTGAGCTATAATAATTTGTCACAAGACGACATGCAAGGAAGGAAAACCCTGTGTGCACACTTGGATTATTTGTTTTATGGCAGAGTTCATGTGCAGCCTCCCTCCGTTTCCTCATATGCGAGCTTAGAGGGAGCAGATTTCAAACAAACACAAGCATACACACACATGGAGAGACCTCAAACAAGTTTTGAGCCAAAGTACAATTTCAAACAAAAAGCTGGCCTTCACAGACTGGCCAAACGTGTGTACTCACAAAAACATCTTACTCTGTCAAAAGATGTTGGCTGTGTTTTGTGTGTGTTCTGTGTTGGTCCCATCATGAGTCTGACTCCCATGAGACCCAAGTAAACCTTCTGTTTGCAATATTACCTCGAGTAACCTTTACTTTTCTGCTGAACCAAGCCTGAATGCTTGGAATGACTACAAATGAAGCTCTCACCACACACACATACACACCCATTGTTTCCCAGATTTTAAATTGTCCCAACACACTTGTGGGGTGTGAAACTGTCCAGATAACACCACATTTGAACACTACAGACATGCATTACTATGCAAAATGTGTAATTTCTTTAAACTAAATCACGATGTGGCATTTATCTTGATAATTATCGATATCGACTGACGTAAATGTTTTATCTAAAAGTAATTTTTGGACACATTGCCCAGCCCTGTCCAGTATGTGCACTTGTCCCACTGTAAATAGTCTAGTAGCATTATGTGCATATTATTGTTATAAGGTTTTTGCAGGAGCAGTGAACCATTGCATGTGTGTCTCATCTGGAAATATTGTTGGACAAAGAACTGAAAGGTTCCTCTGCAGTGTACTAGGAGAAGCCTGCTGACACAGGTGAGAGGAGAGGAGCACATCTATACATCGCAGCCCTACAGGTAAACAACAGAAAAGGAGCATGTCCCTGCACCCCCCTCACCTCCTCCACGGTGGACACTGTGCTTCGACAGTCGCTCATCTTCGACTGGAAGCTTGAGGTCCCCGGTGAAGACAGATCCTCGTTCGTCAGCACCACAAAGTCGGAAATGCTGATCCGCTCCGGCATGTTTTTTTAGGCGAGGACGGTCCCAGAGAGTCACTGGCGAGAAAAGTGAGGCAAAGTTTTACGCGCGCCAGTAAATCCCCATTTGAAGAAGCAGCGACAGTTTATTCCTCCATGGAGCACAGAGCCGCGACTGAAGAGAGGCTGAGGTCCGGTCCTCTCGGTGAGTGTCGTCTGGAAAGTGTGTTTGAGGGGGAAAGTTTCCTAAAGAACAGACCTGAGTTCTGACAGCGCTCAGCCAATCTGGAGGCTTGGAGGTGAATCAGCGCGCTATTGTGCGCCCAGTGAGGGAGGGAGCAAACTCCAGCATCACGTGGGAATGTTTGTGCGTGTGTGTGTGTGTGTGTGTGTGTGTGTGTGTGTGTGTGTGTGTGTGTGTGTGTGTGTGTGTGTGTGTGTGTGTGTGTGTACTGATTTCTGTTGCCTCTTTGGGTTAACTGTGATCAGGTTAACGTTAGGGTTAGTTATGAATTGGTCGTGATTAATGTTAGTGAGAAAAGGTTTTGTTAAAGCTCTTCACAATGAATAGAAGTCAAAGCAAAGTCCTAATAATGATGGCTGCACAAATCTGTGTGTGTGTATTCATTGTTATTACTTCTGCAGGACCTTCACTGACACCTTGTCAGGACCAGAGCCTCCTCCTAATGATCCTAAACTTACTTTCTAAGGTCCTGGTTTAGTGGTAAGAATGAATGAAGTGAATTGTGGTTAGGGTTCAGTGTGAATTGGTCCTAGTTAAGTTAAGTTTTGTTAGATCGTCAATGATACAAAGTTCAATAGAAATAGTTTTGAGAGGACTTTTGTGGTCGATCCTCACTATCTCATCGACTCTCATCTATATTTGATCTCCTGTTACGTAGAGAACCCTGTTGTCGGGTTTGTGGTATTAAAAAGTGAAAAATAAAAATGAATGGGTTCATAAACAATCTTTTAGGCATCGGATAAGAGCTGGAAATTGTGTTGCGATGGTTAAGGTTAGGATGAGGAGCTGGGGAATGCATTATACCAAAAGCTGTCCTGAATAAGATGGAAGTACAACAATGCGTGTATGTGTGTGTGTGCCCTCCTCTCTTTCATTGTTACTTCTCATTTCTATGCAGACTCCAGAGAATCTGCAGTGTGGTCGCCATGGTAATGCAGAGAGCCTCATTCACAGACTGAACTGAAGGAGAGGAATTTCAATGGATGAGTTGATGTTGTCAAGGCGGAGAACTGCTTTGAGGCTTATTCTGCAAAAACTTGTGAAAGATGAAAACACCCATTCAAAGTCTGATTTGAAGCATTTGCACAAAACACAACTGAACCACAACTTTAAAACGAATGTATCATTAGTTTAGATGTGTAAAACTCTTTGCAGCCTCTGCTTGGCTGAGGCTCCAAGGCTCCTTCTGCTTCCTTTTCATCTCATGAAAAGGAATTTTTCATTCAGCAAGGATTTCGTCAGTCCCTCCTCCAGCCGACCTTCTCCAGAAATCATCTGACAAAGTCAAAGCAGAGAGAGGTGGGGGGGGATAACCTGCAAGAGTTGCGTGTAGGACATAACTCCTGCATGCCTAACATTGTCAAGCCTGTCACAATGCAAAGAGAAGAGTATCACTGAACTTAGCCTCAGGGGAGAGCAGCGATATGATACACTATGATGTGCAGATGGGTGGTTTCACAAGCAGCATCAAATACACTGGCTCCCTTTGGTTATGCACCACAAAACCAAAGCTGCATTAGCTGCATAAAGGGGGGAATTAGTCCCAGCTCTTCAGACAACTTGAGGTCATTTAAAACACATTAAGCCCAAAAAATTTAACTGCACTTTGTGGTGAACGGGTTTTTTCTGTTCACTGAAACTTCTTATTACTGCCACTCGGTGAATAGAGCAGAATGGATGTGGTATCAGAACTGTGTGCACGCTCACACTGCTGCTGTGTTTACGTTCACAAGGACAGACAAACTCCTTATTGTGCAACACTTAGCAAATAACTCCAGACGCACTGAAAAGGCTTCAAATGTGAACCTCTGAAAGCACAAAGTGAAAGTTCCCTGGAGATGAAACAAAGGCCTCTCCTGATTGCAAATATTCAACATGTAATATAAAACATTCCCTGCAGAGGAAGCACTGATAAACAAACTCACTACTCATTAATCATTAAGAAAAAATCTCTACTCCCATAAGGAAGTGAGGGCACGCGACAATCTCCAAACAGTGCAGAGCCACGTAAATAGGCTCGGTGACCCAGTTTACAAGGGCCTCATTCCTTATTGTTTCTGTTGTCTGCCTGTATACAAAAGAAAGCCAGTGAGAGGAAGAGAAAGAAAAGATAGGTTTGCACAGATAAATGTAGGTATATATCATTGTCTTCTATATGAAACATATGTGTACTCATTTTGCACACATTCATTTTTTTCCCTTGCATGTCAGAGCTGATGTAATGCAGAAGCTCGCCATGTCCCAACAATACCCTCCTTCAGTTTCCTTTGCAGCCCCCTAGTTAAAGAAGCAGAGCCTTTGTGCGCCTGCCAGCCTTCTGGCTCGGGCCCTGCTGTAAAACCGAGCAAACCGGTCTGCTCGAGCAGTGAACTAAACATATAGTGGAGAGCACACGTCCGAGGACAGGGAGGGAGGGAGGAGAGGGAGGGGAAGAGGAGGAATGGGGGAACTGACAGAGGAAAATAGTTTTGGAAGGTGGAGGGGAGAGTGGGAGGGTGGAGAGGACAAAGGTGGAAGGACAGAGAGAAAGGAGATAGACACTTTATTGTCTCAAACACACTGAAGTGACTCACTTAATGTTTCCCTCCTTGCCTCCACCCTTTTCCTTCCTAAACACCACATGCTGCACCTTTTCACTGTCACTTACATCAACACACTCTCTCCTGCCTCTGAGCGGTCGTTTTCTTTCTGTCTTTATGCCACGAATGGTCTTTTATCTTCCTTCACCTCATTGTAGAGCCATCTCTCCTCCTCAGCCTGTGAGCACTGAAGTTTTTGGCTCTTGGTAGAAATGAGGTTTACACCAAATGCACCATCTCTCTTCTGACGCACACAGCAGCACAGAGCCTGTACCAACATCTTCCAGTAAAGATTACTGCTAACAGGATTTCCTCACTGCTTCCCAGCAGCACAGACGAGTAGCACAGGGTCCGCTCACAACCCCCCCCCCCCTCTCCCTCACCACTCTGCATGTTGACTCAGCTCCACAAGTTCTGCTATCAATTTACTACCCTTGTCAAGCTATGAGGCCCAGACTTACCGTAACGCACCCCCCCCCCTCTCCTGGTCGACACGGATGACTGAAAATGGGAGGACTGGAGGGAGAAGGAGAGAAAGAGAGAGGGGGTTTGATTTATTGTTGAACACCGGACTTCAGTTTCCCACTGGAATAAGCATATGAAGTGTCTCAGGTTAGGGCCTCTATAGAAAACCACTGAGCCTAGGAACCTGCACCACCGCACCAAGGATACTTCCTGGGAAACACCTGGATTGTCAAAAGGAACAGTGACATGTTACTGACAGCTTGTGCCAGACTCAGTGACAGAGCAGCATCAGACCCGTGCAGTGGAGGAGGAAGTACATCCTACTTTTACTCCAATACAAATACAAATAAATAGACAGGCATGCACTCAGGTAAAAGTAAAAGTACCACATCAACCTTTTTACTTGAGTAAAAGTAAGTAAATTGTTGCTTTTAAATATATTGT
Source organism: Paralichthys olivaceus (assembly GCF_024713975.1). NCBI lineage: Eukaryota > Metazoa > Chordata > Actinopteri > Pleuronectiformes > Paralichthyidae > Paralichthys > Paralichthys olivaceus. Next base: position 12,396,210 of record NC_091104.1, on the reverse strand, counting down.
ATTAAAAGTGCTTGCTATTAGCAATTTGTTTACTGCATCATATGTACTCACTATACATACTGTTTAATACAAGAATAATACAGACTATAAATACAATAATGCTGCAGATGATGCCACTGAAGACACATTGTCATATTAATCAAATCCATTTCATGTGATTCTTCTTCACCAGTGCTGCAGGAGGCGGGGTCTAATGTTACCCACCTGCTCTCATTGGACCAATTCCTCTCCCCTTATTGATATGTTTTTAAAATATATAAAAACATGTGAACATGTGACACAATACATTGTAAAAATGTAAAGTAGTGGAGTAGAAAGTACAAATTTTCGCTGATACATGCCGCCACATTTAGCTCCAAAAACTGGAGGGAGAAGGAGAGTGGTGTGTATTTTTATACTTTTTATTTATTTAATGTATTTATCAATTTCAAACCTAACTTTAAAACGTTATTAAATCTAAATCTAAGTCTAAATTTGGAATCTGAATACAACATTTTTATCTAATTGTTAAATATAAATGTTAATGCAGAATGTTTAATCCAAATGTTAAATGTAAAGCCCACCTGTTGTGGCGTAAAAGTTAAAAAATACCCCAAATAAGTCTACGTGAGTAAAGTACAAATACATGAAAATGTACTTGAGCAAAGCAATTTCAGTAGATGTATTTTGTTACGTCTCATCACTGCCTGCATGTCCTCTGTGGTTTGTGAATCGCTCTGTGACGAGAGCTACGTAAGTAAACTTTGCTTGCTTGCTTGGTCTGAGCTGCCAACATACCTGCCCATCAACCCCACCCTGAGACAGAACTCTCTGTCTGTCAACACAGTGGGTATAGCAACAACAACTTTTCATGACTGGGGACACGTCAGTCAAACTGGTTTGTGATTCATACTCCATAATAAATGCAGCGTTACATAGAATTTACAGTCATATTTTCCTGGAACTATTTCTCCTACCGGCTGAATCCATCAATATCTATGGATAACACATAAAAAAGCTTCTAAACCTCCCACATGAATTAAAGAGGTGCATACATTTTGTGCAAACAGTCATCAATAATCAAATATTGTGCCAGTCTGCCAGTTCAAGACATTCTGTTCCTGTTAATGAGTTAAACACACCAACTCTAGTCACTAAATCGTTTCCACCCTTCCAAAATTACAGGAGCTCTCTGTGTCCTGCTGAAGGTGACATGCAATGTTCTGACCACTGCTCATGGACGAGCTGTCACCTTATTTTATTTTTTACTTTTTGGCAAAGTGAGCGTTCAGCTACAACAATATCTACCTCAGTTTCTTGTCGACACAGCAGTTGGTCTGAAGGTGTGATGAAACAGAACTGAGGTGCTCTGTTGCTTCGACAGAATTAAAACCCACACAGGCAAAGGCTACGTGTGTGTGTGTGTGTGTGTGTGTGTGTGTGTGTGTGTGTGTGTGTGTGTGTGTGTCCGGTATTTCAGCTTTACTACATCTTGTTAAACACATGAGCCGTTGTGTGCAACATCTGTTAATAGACACTTAACACTAATACACACCTGATGTTCAGAAACAGATGAGTTTGCATGTAGAACTGGTGCAGATGACCACGTGGAGGCTCACACACTTTATTTCACTTGCACAAGCTCAACCCCCATTGATAATATTTTAAATCTGTGCTGAACGTTTAATACATTTGTATGAAGGACTGAGCAGTTTTTTAAAGCTTCTTAGGGAAAAGTGAACTGAGCCCCTCTTCAGAACTGACTTTAATGTTTAATTTGATGTGATAATGACAGTGCGTATTGTATATTTGAATGCAACATTATTTATATTTCAATGTGTGATGCCGATGTGTTATTTATCATTTCTAAATGTGAATACTGTTTGTATTTCCTAATTTAATGTGCGATTATGAATTTGTTTTTTTGTTTTACACTGTGTTATCATGATGTGTATTTTTTTGTGTGATATGTGTATTTTATATTTTTAGGTATTTGAATTGATTTGAGGTGTCTGTTTTTAAACCAATGTAAAGCGTCTTTGAGCATTGTTCTATAAAATCTTATATTATTACAATAGAGAGGTCAGCGGACACTGCACCTCCATCGTCACCTTGCATTTCAAAAGATTGATTTCAATAATGTAAAAAACTAAAATGCAAACCTATACACACATTTTCTTCACATTGACTAGTGCTGTCTTTCCTTTACAATGTCCTGGGTTGACACGCATTCCCCGCTGACCCCTGAACCTTGACCTTGTGTGTGGCCACTGGCTTTTGTGAGCTTGTTTCCAAAGCAACAAACTCACAAAGAATGATGGCTGGCTTTTGTCCACTTGTCCGAATGTGTTAATGACTCACTCTGTGTCATTGTCGCTCTTCGTGTCAACGTATTCTCCGTCCTGAAGGAAAGTCAATTCTTATTAGATCAACGTTGTCAGTGGTCGTTCCCTCGCTGCTTTTACACAGAAAATACTTCAATAATTTCATTTGAGCCGGTGTGATTCACTTAGGCCTTAATTTTGATTAATATTGATTTTCAGGGTCAGGTCATACTGGCTTGGAAATAAATCTTTCTACCATGAAGTGATATGAGGCTAGAACCACTACAGTTATGTAAATAAAAAAAACTGAATTACAACAGAAACTTACAGGTTCTTGACTTCAAAAGTGATCCAAAAAAGAGGGCACAATTCCAAGTGTAAACCATGGCTCCAGTTTTTATTTAATTATTTCAAACAGACCACACAATATTATAAAATATTAAGTGCTGCATGTCATACAAAAACAGTTGTGGCTTCTGCAGAAAGGCCAGTATCAACATCCAAATACAAAAAAAAAAGGTATAAATACAAAAAACCATATGTACAAATACCAGAAAAATAATGTTAATTGAAAAAATACTACAAATTCTGAATTCACATTCTCTAACCTACATTTGTAAAAACACACACACAAAACACACCGTAAACACCCACTTCCCAAACTATCAAATACACACACACAAGCACACGTTTTTCAAGTTTTGTTAGGACAGGACAGTTAGCTTATCTCTAGGGAAAGCCAAAAATGCATCAGCATGAAATTCAAATTTTTTTGTCAGGCAAAAGTCTCAGCTGCTCTGATCTCTGGTGCACCATTTAAAAAGGGCTGCAACAAAACATGTGGGGAAATTTTTCAAAGGCCTGAAATCCAAATTCCTTATCGCCTCTGCTTCTATTTAATCAACAAACTCCATTTCAGAACAAATAGAGAATTAAACCTTAATTACATAAATTAGCAAATTTTCCATTACATCTGCAACACAGATGCTGTAATTTCATTCTTCTGGGTTATTTCCTCAGAAATACAACAGTAGTTTCACACTACTTCATAAAAACACGCATCAGTTAAAATCAGCTATATCACAGGAGCAACTGGATGTGAAACAATGCTGCCGAACCTACGACGGAAGCGTGTGATTAACACCAATTAATCAGTCACAATTTCTGGCTCTGAGTCCAGAATCAGCCGTCACAGCTTGTGTGGTTTGGCACACGATGCAAACACCAAACAGGTGACAAGGCTAAAGGCTAATGACTAAAAGCATGAGGCAGTAGAGAGCGAACTTGATTAGACAGACCCAACATTTAAAATCAGCTGTTTGTCTAATATCTACGCTCAGAGTTCACGCGACAGTGGATCTACGAGGACATGCACAACACAAGTCATTCACAGTTTAATTGATGCACGTTGAAGATACTAGGACCCTGTGTGAGGTTCTTTAGCTGACTCTCATCCACTTTGATTGAATCCTGGAAAAGCTGCATGGCAGTTAAAGCTGACTTAATACAATGCTGCCCCCTATAGGCCAAAGAGTGGCACAAACATTTAGACTTTGGAAACAAGGAAGCAAAACACATTTCCTGAGTAGTCACACTGTAAACACCATCTTGGCACCAAAACGTCTACCAGATGTTTTGCTGGTAAAATGCATAATAACTCACAGATTTGTGTGAGATTACAAATGTTTTATCTTTGTAGCACAATGTGAAAAAGTCCCTGCTTTTTAAACAGTGTTTCTTTATGGGCGGAGATGACACACACACACACATCAGTGCCAATTCCAGTCTCAAACTTCCTCCCAGACTGAGAGATTTTTACAACAATATGTACAATTGGGATTTTTACTTTATTAACATTAACATAGGGTTTAAATCACCCTTCTGAATCACTGACATTAAAACAGGCATGGCAAAAGGAGTGATGGCTTCATAGTGTAATATTTCCTACTTTGAGAAGGCATTTGATTAAATATTTCACCCTCTTATCCCTACGTTTCCTTCCCCCCTTCCTTCATCGATACCTCAGCTCTTCAATAGATCCCCAAGGTCGTAGGTGTCAAAGAAATCAGACACTCCTTCGCCATCGTCCAGGCTCCAGAGGTAATCGTCGTGGTCCAAGGGCGGCGAGAAACTGACAAAGGGCGTGTTGGGATCTGAGGCGAACGAGGTGCAGGGGAGCTGGTCCTCCGTGATCTGGAGCAGGCTGGGGGGCAAACCCAACAGCCCCTCTACATCCAGCAGAGAGGAAGTGGAGGCTGCAACTGAGGAGGCGGCGGGAGCTCCAACTATCGACAGGTTGGCTATGTTTCAGGAAAGGTCAGAGAAGAGGAGAGATTCAAGTTTAATTTTATCTGTAGGTTCTTTCTGAACTAAGCAGTTCTGGATTGTTGCTTTTCTTGCAAAATGCACTTATTTTGCAAGATATTAAAAGGTTAATCTTATAAATTGCTCATAAATTTAGACCTTAAATAATGGAGTTTGTGGTAAACTGTGAATTCACAGTACAGTATTTATCTGAAACCCTATCTTACATTCAACAGGCTCCTCCTTGATGCTGTAACTTGTTTGTGCCATCGGTGTTGCAGTTGGAGGACCGAGCGGCAGAGGAAACTCCTTCTTGGGGGTGACAATGCTCTTGACGGGGCTGGCATCTTCTAGACCCTCCTCCGGACACAGGTAGACTTCGATGGGGCCGTTTTTACTCTTTAAATAGATCTGTAATGACCCCTGCTGTGGGGAGAGAGGGACACAGTAACAGATAACCGTCAGTCACTAGTTTCCTTGCCAAACTAATTTGTCAAAACATTTTAACATCCATCTGACAGTAATATTGACAAATGATATAGAGTAGTATGGACGGGCATAAACGGACCTGCTCTTCTCACTTTTCAACTTTAATGTTTATTATTTGTTGTATTTTCTGTAAATAAGCAACCAGCTTCCTGTGTGGAAGGTGTGGATGTAGCCTGAAACACGTGAGACGGAGGAAACAGGAAAACAGTGTAACACAGTGTAATTCATACAAAGATGCTCTCTCACCCCTGCCGTGTCTGGCACCTCCAGCTTGGTTTCAGCCGGGGCCTTGACAGCGATGACCGTCTGGTCTCGGAGGCTGCCGATGGAGCGGATGTCCTGGTACGTCACGTACCCCAACGTGCAGTGTGGGGTCAAGGGCAACAACAGCAGCAGCAGGTATCAAGTGGATATTTGCGTGTATAAGCAAACACAGACGATTTGCGGCAGAAATGTAGTGAAACACAAAGATGCATGTGAAGGATATTTCTGACTGTCTTTGTTTTCAGTGAGCTGTTTGAGCTGTGTGGTGCTGGACTGGATGAGCTCGTCCAGAGACCTCTCTGCCCTCTCCAGGTCTCCCAGCTCTTTCCTCAGGGCACACGCCTTCTCTCCTCCACCTGCACCGCCTTCAAATACGTCTCCAACCCTGCAACATCACACACAGTTTACATCCATTGTCTATACTACTTATTCTCTGGAGGCGTGTGGGGTGAGATTGAGCCAATCCCACCACAAAGCAAATAAAAAGACAAATAACGAAAACGAGTGAAGATTTGATTGCATTAAAATAAGTGACATAGCTCAAACAACTCAAAACGAAGGTATTCCACATGGTGGCTACTCTATGTTGTAGTGTCTAGTTTAAGACACTAGGGGGCCGAAAAACAAAGTGAGCAGGAATACATCCACTTGAGTTGAGTTGCAGTTATAACTCTTCAATAAACAAAACCTTTGTGAACTGCAGCTTCATTTTTCAGAGTTGTTGATGGTAATTATTATTATGAGAGTGTGGTTTGTTGCTTTTTATTGAAATGTTCTGCAGTCATTGCATGACATATTGATAAAATACATAAAAGGCCAATCAGACTACAGAAAGAAAACGCATTTAAATTTCTGGCCTTTCCTCTACACATGTCTTTTATCAGCTGCAATTTCAGATTTATACTACAACTCTGCTGATTCATTTCTACTCACAGCCACTGGATGTTATTCTTTGATTTCTTTCTGATCAGCTGCACTCCCTCCAGGACGTTGGTGATGTCATAGATGCGTCTCTTCTGGACCTCCAGAACCTCAGTAGCCCAGTTCAGGTCAAGAACTCCATCAGGAGATTCAGCGATGAGACCCACAAACTTCTTGGTCAACAGGCCCAGGGAGGTGTCGTACCGCGTCCGCTCACCTGGAGACTTTGGAGCTGAGGGCAAAGACGCAAACAAACAGATAATTAGGAACAGAACCAGTACAGATATTTAAGCATGTAGTGAAGGTGCACAGTTTTCCACAGGGTAATAACTTAATAACTTCCAAATGAATAATCCAATCAATGTTTAAGACTTGTCAAAATGTATTTCAGACATTTTCAGTCCTAAAATTCAGATTTTGGATTAAAGACTTTTTAAGATAACGTGATTCAGAACTAGTTTTTACTTCAGCTACTGATTCAATTAGTCACTCAAGCTTGTACTGGAAAACAAACCATCATATAAATATTTCAGTTACATTTATTCCTGTCTGAATAGGACTCATTTTTCTTTATCTTTATCTCATTCAGTGATTGTTAAAAATGTTTAAGCCACCAATATGTTTCCCACTGAGAGTAATAGTACTAAGGAGAGCTGAACTGGACCTGAATGTGTACTATCATGAGAAAAAACATTGTCTCAAACATAACCTCTTTTATCCATTATAGGTTGAGAAATTTGACAAATTTAAATTTCTGGGTAGCTTGAGTTACTGGGATATTTAGACTTAAAGCTGCTTTCAAACATGCACTGAACTCTCGACATTTTCCTGAAGTTTTCCAATGAGTTTTTGTCCGTGCTCCTGACCTGCCAATTTCCTTTTAACATGCTCAGAAAATTTAATTTATTTTTAGACACTGGCACTTTTTCTGTTGTTTCCTGTTTTCTTGTTTATAATGTGTCTTTCACACTGCATGCAGGAAGGGTCTTTCCTTGAATGACCTTGGAATGACACCATACGTGAGTAAACCATAGTTATACATACATTATACATAACCAGGTTAGCCATTGTTAGTGATACTAGTTAGTAACGTGCATTACGCATTATTTTATTCATTTAGATACTGTAATAATATGTGGACGGACAGAAGTTGGACAATTCTGTGTATATGACTGATCTAATGAGACACAGGTGAGACATGCTTATAATCAGGATATTAGTCCTCCCTTGTATACTCACTTCTTGGACTTGGTATTCTGGCTGTGATGCTGCCTTTGCCTTTTGGCGTGCGGAACTCTGGGAGGTAAAGAGGGTCCTCGAGATCCAGCTTCCTTTTAGCCTACAGAGAAGAAAACATAAAGTACATATTATAAAAAACTGGAAGATTAAAAGCAAAGATGGTTGTTCTTACTAAGATGCTACCATTTAGTCATCAAAAAAAAAACATGCAAAGTGTGAATAATGTTCCTCATTTGACTTCCTTCCCGGTCTGTAGATTACTGGAAACAATCTGTCGTCCTAGCGACTTAACAAATGTCGCAGACTTTACACAATGGCAGATAAAAGTTAAATTGTTAAAAAAAATGTGCAGGGCAAGTCCAGGCCATCAATGCTGGTGAAAAGTGCTAAATAGGGGGGTTGTTGAAAAGTGCTCTGTCGTAAATGTGACAACGGCCCTCAAGTGCAGAAACAAAGCACCCCCCTCACACTTTCCCAAGCACTTCAAGAGGGCTTGATCTCCTGTGTGTGTGTGTGTGTGTGTGTGTGTGTGTGTGTGTGTGTGTGTGAACAGAGTAGAAGGCGAAGGAGGGTGAGGGGATCAGCTCTCTCTCGACCCACTCCCTGCAGAACGCCAGGAAATCCCTGGATTCACTCAATAACCTCTCCTCCCCCTTTCAAACCTCCCTACGTCCCCTTTCTTCGATGACTTAACACACCCAAGCTCTCCACATATACAAACACACAAATTGTGTAATGCATCATACAGCTTCAACCTGAAAACACCCATGAGACCTATGGACTCCTTGATAAAGTAAATATCCTTCTGCGACCATTCTGTTCAGTCACAAGAACACAGGCCCCCTGTTAGAATGAAGAAATGACCAACTGTCTCAAAAGTGGTATCTTGTGCAAAGGGACGACCTCCTGACGTGCAGAATTCCTGCCGGAGACCTATGATGCCAGCACATGTTCACGGTGTGTGAGAGAGGTTTCAGTTCATCAGTGGTCATTCCCTCTCAAGCAGGGCGCCCACACAAAAACTCATTTCAGCCTGATGTTATCGAGGCTGCTGGGTAATGTGCAGCATCTGGCTTAGGGACCTCACCTTTACTCTGTGTTTCTTGGCAAACACAACATTAAACCCTTTTTTGTCACTGCGGTGCGTAAGAAGCCAGTGAGCCGCTTTGGCTAATAGGTTTAGGGCAATTCTACGGAGAAGGGAAAAGTGGCGCATGGACCGCAACATGTGTGGATGTGCCTGTGCAAGTGTGGGGGATAATAAAGGCGGCCATTGTCCCAGTTTTCTTCCTGACACGTCCACCTGTTGACTGGTGACATCTGGGGCAACACAGCAAGTGCATGTGCTGTTGGCGGAGTGGCATTTAATGCCAAAAGCATTCAGGCAGTCATATAGACACTTCAGGGACATGGACCCCTACCTGTAACAAAATGGCAGCTGTAAGTGCTTGTTCGGGTTTTTTGTGGGATTAAAAGTTGTGTGTTTGTTGGCTTGGAGTCTTGGCTGTCAAACACCAGGGGCGACAGAGAGCTATTGGATACTGGTTCGAGTGTCTACAAGCAGTGACAGCTGTAGTTTACACACAGAGAGGATCTGTGTGGTTTTCTCTTCACGGTTCAGTCTCTTCAAGTCGCCCTCACAATAATTCAGCAAACTAAATGAAGTACCAACACAACTTCTTTGACTGAATATTACAGATCCCGCCATGTCTACAGTTTCAGGCTGTTTAGGTCTACACATTATAAGCCACAGGCAATGGTGACACGCTGTAAGAGGGAACCAACGGTTTCACCCTGCAGCTGTATGAGTTGAGGTGGGGGCTTGGGTTCTCCCTTTTTGCATGAGGGATTTCGCCGTTGAGTCAAGCATATTATGCAAACACCACTTTATTTGGTTTTGTTTGTTGGTTTTTTAGACATGCTATACTGTTTCTACAACATTTCCAAACAACAGTTTTTGCCTATCCAGACTAAAATGCATTTCTAAATTTCACCCTTTTAGTGGCTCCATGTACTCCAAGTAGTAGTGGTGTGGACCTAGGGGTATTCATAGCGGAGTTGATGTGTTTTCAAATGAAGACCTAGTAGTTTGGATGTAGCCTTTGACAGAAAACTGGATATCGCATCAATTTCAATCTCTTCCCATGTTGCTATTGTGCAGTAAACTACTGTTGAGGTCAACTACTGTGAGAAGAAACAGGAAAGGCCAGAGTCAACTGCCCTCCTGTTAAATCTCAAAAGCTAACAGTATCACTCCACTCATGCTTGCTAAAACCTTACCCTGCCTGCCTCCTCAGTTACACCCTGTTTGTTGCACATTCTTTGGCTGATTCCTGCCGCTGCGGTGAAATCTCCACTGTGGTGTTTGGCACACAAAGTCAATGAGTCACGTGGAGGACCTCTGCCGCCAGGCCCCTTGTCCAAACCCAACAAACCTCGTCAGTAGAGCTGCTGGTGCGTTGGACTCAGATTCCAACCAAGCCAGGGGCAAGTTACAGTACGCCTACAAGTATGTGCTCCTCCGTAAATAAATCCCTCACCACCACACCCTTGAGAAGTCAACAGAAAAACAATGGCTGCACTGCTGATGAAATTGTATAAATGAAATGTGTCCCTCAGAGGGGTGGATCTGTCCATTTGGGTTGCTGGTAGAGAGGTAGGGTGGGGGGAGTTGGGCTGCTTTGAAATGTAAAACTCCTCCTGCTGTGGACATTATGTTGCAGGGCCACTGCTGGCCTGAGGCTGGGGCTAAAAAAGGTGAATGAGATGGAATAGAGAGATTTTGTTCGAGTGCATACAGTTGGCAATGTGGCCAATGTCACACCCAGGTGACATCAGTCTGAATGGGGGCTCACTACATGGGGTCCAAGAGGAATGGAACCAGAAGTTACCTGCTCCTCCTTACAGTTGTTGATGGTTAAGGACAGAGGATGTCGCACCTTGTTTAACCCTATCAGACAAATTGTGATTTGTGAGGGCAGAGAGCGCCTTAGTTCTCGGTTTGGGACGTTGAGCACGACGGACCAGGGAAAGAAAATAAAGAGGCTAACTCCTCTACTGGTAATGGAGAAGTCAATTATCATTCTAGTGGGTTTACCAGAGTTTGAAAAACATACATATACCCTCTAATCTTGGTGTAAAAGAGGCAAAGGAAACATCACAGAAGAGCTGTGTGTCACTAACAAGTGGCAGAAGGAGTAATTCATGAAGCTGATTTTAATGCAGAGTTGCAGATTGCGCACATTCCATGAAAATCTGAGAACATCATGTGACATAAGCAGGGAATAAGTGTGACATTGTTTCTGGTGGTCGGCATAATGCAGATGGCAAACATCTTTTGTCCAATCTGGTATTTGACTGTTGTAAAATGCTACTTGCTGTTTCTGAAACAGGAATTCTGCAGTCCACTAGAGCATTTAGGAAGAGTTTGACGTAAAGGGAAACTGTCAGAGACAGAAGCAGCTTCTTTGGACTTTGGAGGGAGACACAAGGCCTGTAACACATTTACATCACTATCAAGCTGAGAGGTAACAAACACAACTATCGACTGTTTACACAAGCTAGTTAAAACTCACATTGCGATCAACGATACATTGCTTTTTAACTACAGCTAAGCATGGTAATAAGTAAAGGTTTCATCTCTGCAGCTTAAGTCCAACATTTTTCTTGAGGCTTTTAAAAAGCATGTGTCCCATGAGGAAGCTTCTGAAGTGAGTCATTTAAAGGCCCAGTGTGTAAGATTTAGGTGAAAGGGAATTATTGGCAGAAATTTAATGTAGAATAATCCATGCAGATGTTTTCACTAGTTCGTTTCATTTAAATTGTATGAATTGTAGTTTTCTGTACCCCAGAAAAGGCCCTTTATATTTAAATACTTTATATTTACGAGGGGGTCCTCTCTACCTTTAATTTGTATAGCTCATATTGTCATAAATCACAATTTGTCTCATAAGGACATCCTCTCATGCCCTTTATCCCCAGCAAGGGTAAGGGTTACATATGGGACTGCACATGACTGTTTTATAGGTTTGAGTTGTTTTTTTGAGCCGAGCATCCTGTGATAAAGTGTAAGCTGAAAAGACAGTGGTGATTATGTTGTCTAAGCTGAAGGAAGTGAGATGCACATGAAGCAGCAACGCTTCCTGTAAACATATAGTGAGACCCATGATTGCACATGACCTTATGCTGCTGTGTCAGCAAACACACACACATATTAAAACCAACTCTGGCTGATCAGTGTTTATCATATATATCTAATGTATTTTACATGCTTACTGTCCATAGTGAGTTATTTGTCTCTTTCATCATGCAATAAAACAACCGAGTTTGATGAAGTAGTGAAAAAGGGATCACAAGAGTGCCATGAAAATCTACCAGACGCGACTCAGATGCAAATCATGGATGAAGTAATGTATTACAGTTTTATTAATTTAATAAAGCAAATGACAGTTATTAATTGTGACCCATTACCAGTGATCAATAGAAACAGTGGAAGGAAGTAACAGCAAGCTGGCTAACTGGCCAGCAGTGTGTTTTTACTTTGTTATAGCAGAGACGGGCAAAGCCACAAGTAAAGAGGATATGTAGCGATCAAAAGGTGAATTTCTCTGGTTTGAACATTGGATAGTATATAGTAGTACAAAAGTCAACAAAATATATAACATCGGTCTAGTTGTTTTCATACATTTGATGAAGAATTGTTACATAATTTGTCTGAAATATATTAAAAGTTTATAGTGTCTTCCCTCTCAGTAGAAATAACCTCATTTACTGAAAGGTCCTGAGGAAGTTTCATAACTTAGTAACGTTTGAAACCTGCTTTGTCATTTCACCGTTTCTCATCCCAGTTTCACTCTCATTTTAGTGACACACTAGTGGAACCAGGCCTCAGCTAATGTGATCACGACAAACCCAAACACAGTCATGTATCTACTGTGTGCCAGCTGAGGGGAAGAATGGACAACCCGGTTATCAGCGTGAAAACACACTCAGCACTCTGGCTTCTTATCTGCCACTTGTCAACATCTTCATCTGCATAATAAACCCTGCTCAGGCCACATCCATGCCACTCGGCATTAGTTTGACAGCACATGGACGCCTTGGTGCTGGATTAAAAAGGGAGAATATCGATGAACAAAAAGTTTCATTTGACCATGTGACAAGTATAAATCCACGAATACAAAGGCTACAGGCCCCTGAACCGTAATTCAGTTCACCGTGGCACACGATAAGCCAGGTGGCAGCCTATTTCTCACTTTACCTACATCCAGCTAATCCTCTTGCTGGGCCGAGGTCCGGGGGTTAACATGAGATTTGGAGACCCTGTGCTCACTCTAACCCCTGACATCTTTAGCTCACTGCAATTCATGTAAATCTAAAAGACTGAAGGGACGGGTCAGAAAGGAGAGAGACCCGATATAACAAACAACAGCAGGTGTGGAGACACTAACACGTTCGTCCAGTGTGATCCAATCATCTCAGATCATCAAGCTTTTCAAATAATCCCTCAGTACAGGAAGCATACTGTTAATACATGGGGGGTGGGAAACACTTTTACAGTTGAATTTTTCTTCACAATGGATGAGGCTATTATTAACGTACAATAACGTTAGTTGCTAGGAGATGTTTTCTTCACCGCACTTGTCGATGAAAATCTCAGATGCAAATCATGAGCTGAGATGAGGAAGGACAGAAGTTTAATTCACATTACGCAGCAAACAGAAATTATTAATGGTGATCCATAGTGAGTCACCAAACTGGCTAGCAGAGTGTTTTCCTTGGCCATGTGTCATAATTACCCCGGTAACAGGAGGGACAGGAAAAGCCACAAGTAAGGCAGGTATGGTTTGACGCAATTAAAAGGCGACTGAAAGTAAACCGTCACCGAAAATAAAACTGGGGAGTTCACATATTATATATTTAAGTGTTTTTATGAGTTCTTTCTACCTGAGCAGACACACACATCAGCTCTCAGGGGGGAAACAGACCAGTTGCCTGGTTGACCTCTGACCTTCCCCTCTGTCCTACAGTGATATAGACAGGTTACACAGGTGCTACGTTGCCTCAGTGACAGGTGCGGTCGCAGCAGCTGTCATAAAGGGTGGAATCACAAAAAGAGCTGTCCAAATAAGAGCGAGAACGACGACTCGGGAACATCAGCCGATTCCCAGCTGCCCACACAATTCATAGAATAGAAATTAGTGTAAAGTTCTGTGTTTTACATTAGTGTCACAAGCTTGGTTAACCCCCCCCCCCCCACACCAGCATTGTTTGATTGTGTGGCCCTGCTGCCTCGCCTGCTGTGGAGGGGGGCCACTCGTCCTTTTCACAAGAGAAGGGCCCCCAAACACTACTCAACCCCCCCACCACCTCCTCCTCCTCCCCCCCAAAAACCCATCTCAGCGTCTGGTCTTGTGTGCAGCTACAGCTGGACTGCGGGAGAAGATGTCACACAACTTTACATGGCAAGCAAAAGGCGAACAAGGGACACACACACTGTCATACAGTTTCAGCAGCAGCCACAGTGTCTCCTCTGTGTCTTATCGAGGCAACACATAGTTGAATGTTGCCAAAACATGCATACCAATGGAAATCAAGCATTATTCCACCACCCCCCACACACACAGTCACACTCATGACACTGAAGCAACCATTCCTAATGAAACAGTGTATGTGTGTAAATGCATCGCAGTGGTAAAGTGTGTGTTTGATTCCTCACCGGCAGCCGCCCGGAGGATGATCTGATGGGTTTAGCCTCTGGTCCGTGGGGGGTTGAGTACAGGCTGTGGGCTCTTTGTTCGGCCGCGGCGGTGTTGCAGATCTGGGTGAAGTATCCCACCGGCACCGTGCTCATCGGCGGGCTGGACAGTCCGGTGCTGAAGAACTCGGCCTTCAGTGCTGCTCCGCTGGATAAGACCTTCATCTTGAGCTGGGAGCAGGGCAGACCCACCGCGGGACGACCCGACGCTGCCGGAGAAACGCCTTTGGGCGTTCGCATCATATTTTCCCCGGAGTAAAGTAAAATATAACCAGATTGGTGGAGCTGAAGGAGAAGTGGGCTGAGATCAATGCTGCGGTAAATCGTTCTCTATTCCGGGGAAACTATGGGTCTCTACAGAGATCTATTCTCACCCCTGCAGATATGACAACAAATTAGCCAAGAGCGACTAACACAGCAGAAATCTGCTTTTTAAATTTTAAAATGCACGATTTAAACATGCAATCCGAACAGTATTCAGCAGTAATAACCTGCTGGGTGCTGTTATCCTTTGTCCGGCAACAAAGTGCATCAGAAACTCTCCGTCCAAGTTTATCAAAACGTTGCTTAAAATAAACAAACAAACAGTTTTAAAGAGCCAGGGTTCTAAAAGTCCAGTACCGGAGGGTTCTCATGGAGAGTTCTTATAGTTCTGGTTCCGATTGGGACGCCCCGGCCTCTGCTGCAGAATCCGACCCGGTGTGTGAGTCCTGATCGTCCGGCTCTCAGCTCCTCTCTCTCCATACAAGAGGACAAGAGGTGGAGAGACAAGCAGCTTTTTTTACCGCCAAACTTCGTCCCGCGAAATTTAGATCTCCCGCGGTTGGAGCTCGCCGCTGATTGGCTCTTGGCACGCTCAGCTTGTCACATTTGCATAAAACAGTTGTTCGGGCACGAGGCTCGTCCTCTTAAAGGGACAGTAGCTCGAGTTTCTTTATTGTCAGCAGCTTGGAGACAATAAGACAATAAGACACTTGTGAGTTTCAATATGAACCAGTTCAGTCCAGGGTTGTAACTTTAATATAACTAGGACACAGCTGACCCACATCTTGTATGTTTATCTTATCTATGATTGAATATCTCTAGTTTCCTGTTTACGCACAAGAAAATACACTTTCTTTTTCTGTGCCATCATTTTACAGGCTAGTCTAGTGAACAACTCTGTATAGCTTCAGTTATTTATCTTTAAATCTATATTTATATTTGGTTACTTGTGTCTTTCAATCACTTTATATGTAAAATATTTGTATTGTCAATATCTTCGTAAGCACATACTTCCTTACAATGACAGCTTTGTAGACGTTTCACTGCAGTGAACTTATTCTTGATATATTTTGACCTCGGGATCAATAAAGTATCTATCTATCTATCTATCTATCTATCTATCTTGTATCATAAGTACTTTGTAAGCTTTTACTTCCATGTTTATTCATGTTGTTTAAAAAAACAGCCCTAATATCATTTCCTTGATATTTTATTAAATGTTTCTAACAATGTGTATTGACAACTTTTTGAAACTTAGAAATTGAAGTCAGATGTGGAACAATGGTATTCAAGTGGCTAAATATGTGTAGATATAAATAATGTGTGATTATGGTTTTATAGTTTTACAACTTTCTGATCATTCACATATTGTTATATAAGAAATTAGCTGTTTTGTCCTTTGCTTGAGAATGAATATTGTATATTAATGAAAGTGTAGTGTGGCCTGGTGCGAGGTGCTGGATAGTTGCTGGGCATAGTTTGTAGATGATAATTGGATTCATTCAGTAGCACTCTTGCTTATTGGCTCAGAGGAGATATTGAAAGAAAACAACCCCTCCCCCAATCCACATCTACCAGACCCAAGCCATATGACTTGACCCCCATTGGCCAAGGCAAAGGAGACCGCCAGCCAAAGCGAGCGTATAGTCACGCCTCATTTAGAACTATAACTCAGATGATTTCAAATGAAGTCCACTGACCTCATATATTATAAATGATAAGTTAATTTAACTTTATTCACTCCAGATTGTACTAAAGGGCTGTATTTACACTATATATAAAGGGAAAAGTGTGAGTGGGACCAAGCTAACACAGTGAGCTTCTGGTCACACTTAGTTAGGTGTGATGAACACAAGTGTCACAGTGAGCTCCACATTATGCAACTGGGCTCATCTCCACCCTCTGTCTCTTCCTCTTTCATACAACTCAACAGAATGCAGTTAGTGATCTGACACAATTCCACAATCATGTTGTGGGAATTCAGATTCTGTAATCCATTTTGCAACGTCTCTGCATATTGCACATATTGCATCAAAGTTAGTTCGACAGTGTCCTATGTTTGATTTCCTTGTAAAAGATGGCAGCCAATGGTTTTGAATTTGATTTTGAATCCATTAAAGAATTTGTCTGTTAAAAACATCTTAGTTAACGTCACCCATCTTATCTGTTGTGGTAAGGTTTAAAGATTTTCCTTGTTTGCAATAGGATTAACTTGGCCTTTTCAGGAACCAGTGCTGATGTAGGCCTGTAAATACAAGACACCCAACCATACAAATATACCTGACCATTTTTTACAATTCAACTAATACGCTGAGTGGGTATCTAAATACAGTATATTCAATGTTTCCGCAATATAATATCTCAAAGAATTCCCATCAAATACCCTAGTTAATCATCATGATGCTTCCGGGGCAGATTAAAGTAAATCAATAAAGTGAAAACACATTTTTATTTTGTTATTATTCTTGTTAAGCTGTTTTCTAGACTAAAGTTCACATAGGATTTAAATGAGGGAAAGAAATATGACTTGTATTGTTTGCAGTCATTGTAAAACTAATCTGAAATATATAGTCTGATAAGTGTGAGCTCATAAACAGAAAACACACTGTCACATTTCATGTATCTGATGTTTAGAATAATGAAATCCTCTTGTCTGAAACGTTCACAAACTTGTTGGCGGCATCACTGTACTGATTTCGAGCTGGTTGTTTAAAGCTCATGTCCTTGGATTAGGTTTAGACCATAGTTGCTTTGTTCTTCACTAATCACTGTCTAGTATTAAACTAATGTGGATTTGTTGCAGGGTCAAAGTGCTGCTCTGCTGTGTGAGAGCAGCACTTGACCCGCAGAGGTTCACTCTAACTTCCACAACATGAAACTTATCTTATCTTCAGGGTGCTCACATTCCTGGGATGTCAGGGGAAAGACTCTGTTGCATTCTCATCCAACACTTCCACCTTGTGGTGTAACCTGGAAACTCTCCTGCATTAGTTCAGCCTCAAGCATTATCATTAGACATCGTAATGTATCGTTTAAGTATATATAAAATCACATGCATTGAACATCATTTTAACGCAGTCTAGTACAATATTATTTATTGCTGTATTTAATTAGTATTTTGCAAAACATTTGGATCTTCATGATATATTACCCCCCAAATTTCATTAATCTAGAATTGTAATATTAGCATGATAAGCAGTAATACAGCAGTTAATAAAGTATTGATTTAATGATGTCCCTGAAATAGTTTATTAACTTTAACAACCAAAACATTAACAATAAATATAAATTAAATGAAAAACAACAAGTGATAATTACAAAATTATGAATTCAACAAAAGTTACATTTATTTCAAAATATCATGATCACATCTTATAGTTCATCTCCTGATAGTATATTTACATAAAACATCAGTTTATCTCAGATGTTACACGACCTAGACCTAGAACTGTCTTTGAGGCGAAAACTCAACTCAACCACTAGATGGAGCCACGTCATTAGTTCCAGTACGCTGAAGGTTAGAACTGGGTCAACCCGCTCAATGCTTCAACATATTGGCCTTTTATTGTTTAGTTTGTTGTCTGTAAATAAAAAAAGACAGAAGATTTTGAAAAATCAATACAATATTTCGTTATTGTTGTTGATCAACTAAATGAAGCAACAGTGGTAGCATGTGCCAACATGTGATGCCTGAAATTCACCATGAATCCACAAGGTGAGGTGGTTTGCATTTATTTAGAGACCAGCCAAGGACAGTAACATAGATTTCCAAAAACTGATGATTTATAATTAGAATATTAAAATATGATACAGTTACTAAAGGTGCCCTTCTACATATACAAGGTGGATAAAGAGGTCTAGAGTTGCATGAGTGCTGCATCATGGATTGGTTCTCTTCTGCTTCAAGGGTCAAACAAAGATCTGGGGTCATGAATGTTGGAATGAACAAGATAATTGAGGGTCTCAAGCCCGATCAGTTACCAAAATGACTGACGTGTCGGTTTGTGAACACGCAACATCCGCTCCTCTACAGCGTTTAGGAAGTTAAAGTGCTTTACACTGCTGGTAAGTCACTATGGAAAAATAGAAACTCTCAGAGGAAACTCCCTTCGTTTGATTTCCAACCACTCGACCTCAAGATTCATCTGAATACATCCTGTTGTATCAGCATTTCATTGTCATCCAAAGCCCAAAGAGAAGCATCACTCCTCTCTCATGACAAAGAGTTCAGATCAATGATCCCATACACGCCACTTCAATGTTTCACACGTTTTCTTTTATTTCATTACAGAAGAACATACATACATACAAAGCAAAACTTTATAATAAAGAGTTTATGAAACTCGCATCACATTGTCCGTAGAAATAAAACAATCCCTACAAACATTTACAATTGACTCTAGTATAGAGTTCTGATTATACAAACTGACTCACACCTTTTACATACCCACAGCAGATATGTACACATTCGTATGAAGCTGAAACATAAGCTTCATCATAAGAAAACAGATTTTTCTTTTTTGGAGGTTGGGGGGGGGGCAACAGAGGGAAAATCCTGTGAGATGATGACAGGTTCAGGTTGGGTGTGAGTTTAGGCAGAAAATAAAAAAATGAAAAAGTTTGGAATGCAACACAATAACAAAAAAAGGAAAATGAGAGAGCGATGTACCAATATTTTCTACGTCTTATCTATAGGGAATCCCAGGTTTGTACAAAGTTGGGCAAAGCTTTTACTTTCCAGTCCTGGCTTCTGCTTTGGTGTGTTGATTTGTCTGTCTGGTGGGAGGGGAGGGGGGGGGGGGGGGCAAAGAATGAGACTCTGTTTTCTTGCTCATGCACTACTGTTGATTCCCACTCATCTAGGAAACAGTCCACTTCTTTTCTTGTCTTTTCTTTCTTCAACCCCCCCTCCCTCCTCCTCCTCCTTCTTCTTTTCTCCTTCTCTCCCAAATACCTATCCCACCCCCTCTCTCTCTCTGCCCCTCTTGTCCTCTTGCCCGGGACTGAAGTGGAGACATGTGTTTCCCTGCACCTGCATGGAGAGAAAAGGAAGAAAAGTGAAGTCAGATCTCTCCCCACTCTCCCTCCCCCTTCTCCCTCCCTCCCTCGCTGCAGAGGGGAGCAGACAGACTGGCGCCTAGCATGGAACTTTCATTAACCCCAGGCAGATAGCGATGAATCCGCTTCACATTCACATTGGGCTGTCTTAATTGGCAACCAGGGTGAATGTGGAGGGCAACTCACTACACACATTATTCTCACTGGTATTAAAAGATTCATTTTCTTTATTTTCTCTAACATGTCTTATTTTGGAAGTCTAAACAACACACTACTGTCAGAATGTGCCTGAAGACAGGATGTTTCCAAACACAAGTATGTCTATATAAATATGAGGAATGGTAAGAGAAAGATGTTTATGTACCATAATTTGTCATCCTCGTCCTAGTGGCACAACCGTCCTTCTTCTTTGGAGAATTTGTGCGTAAGATCAGCAGTCTGAACGGAGAGGAAAGAAGACAGTTTTAGACGCAATGGAACAACAGCATGTTTTTTCTGCAAGTTTATATAAAGAGAGAGAACATCCTCTGCCACTGCACCACGACAGTCCACATCAGTGGCATGCAAACAAGAGCAGATGCATACGGTGATCTAAAGCACGCGTGTCTGGAAACTCGCAAGTGGAATAAACTTTTACTGGACTTTATTAAACTTTCCCCCATTCTGATAACGGTGTCTTGCGCACGGAGCTACAGGAGATCTGCTGTGAGCTGATGTTAGAAAAAGCGTCAGTCCGTGCGCCCCGCAGCGCGCACCGCACAGCACCGCACCGCAGCTCTCCTCACCTGTATTGACAGCACCATCTCCGGCGCGGCCGCGTCCTCCGCCTCCAACGCGATCTGCAGGTCGAAGATGTAGTCGATGACGTGCTGCAGGATCTCCACCTGGCTCACCGACTTGTTCTGCGGGATGCTGGGCACCAGCTCCTTCAGCTTGGAGTAGCAGTCGTTCATGTCGCACAGGGCGCCCGCCGGCTCCTCCGCGCACGAGTGTTTATTCCGGCTGATGGCGAGACTCTGCTCCGAGATGCAGCACACGGCCTTGTAGCAGCTCCTCACCGAGCGGACGGGACTGATGGCTTTCATTATCAACAACAACTTGATGTATGAGATGAGTTGTTCGTCTCCTCGCTGCCTCTGTCCTGAGCCACACCGCTGTACCGTGACAGCGACCTACACTTAGGCTTTTATACACTGAGAGCCCGATGACGCCCCCTTCCTCGCACCGCTCTCTGATTGGCCAGTTTAGGGACGAACGCCCGCTCTCATTGGCTGATATCACCTTGTGGACGGGCTGGAAAGAATGAGGAAATGAGGAGGGGATGCCTGGAGGGGATTGTCAATCAGTTACCTTTTCCAGGTGCTATTTGGAAATAAATGGAAGTGTTAAAGTATTTCTTATAAATAGAAAAATACTTCATGACAAAGCACAAGTGAAGTTATGGAGAATCTCAGGTAAACCAAAAAAAAATTTAATAACTCAAGTTTACAAGAGGAGAAACTGGCAGATTATGACTTTTACTATTTTATATATCAGATGTTTACTTATATATAAATATAACAAAGACAGAATATAATGGCCAACTATCATAAAGGTCCACAATCAAAAATATGCAATTATTATTAATGATTACTCTCATATATATATCCGTCAGTGTCAAGCCTCTAAAAACATTTTTACAAAAATAAAATTCTCCCACACAAATACAACCTATATCACTTATTCAACTTATGTTTTTTTTTATTACATATTCCACAACAGTGTGTGTTCTTATTTCGGGGCGACACAAGCCCAACACTTAATCACACACACATTTAATATAAAATTATGATAATTGTACTATATAGGTAAAAGGTCAATGGAAGATCTGGTTATTTCTCTGTGAATTTATTGCCAAAAAAGTGTTTTCAGTGATGATTCACTAGAAGCATCAGACCTGATTAATCATTTATGTTTTGGTTGCTTGTGCCTACACTGATTCTGTGCCTCAGTTCTTGTACATAATACAATTTTAAATGTTTCTAAATCTCGAGAGGAAAGCTGTAAAGTCGCTTTCTACAAGAATCCAACTTCCACTCACTGGGGATAGTTTTCTTTAATGATATATATATTCCAGCATTTCCAAATGTTGCTGTCTTTTACTTTACATCAAAGCACGTCCCGTTCTTACTCCTATTTGGGTCTTATTTTCCCCTTTTCTCACAATCCTGTTTTGTGGAGGAATGCAGGCCTGAGCCAGCTGTGTGTCCTATCCCGGCCCAGCTGTGTTGATCTAACGCGCCAGTCCCAGACATGCTGGCGCCAGCCTCCCGACGTCATCCATTCACCCCGACGCGCACTCTCGTCTTTGGCAGACGGCCCGCCCTCCCCCGTCCACCACCGGAGCAGAGTGGAGCAGAGGCGCTCGGAGATCCCATTGGCTTCTCGGGTCTGTCACTCAACGCACATGGTTCAGCACGCCCCTCCTCCTCCCTTTCCACGCCTCCTCCCTTCAGTCTGCAGTTGAACTCCAAGAAATTAAAGAGACGAACTTTTTTCCAAATACTCCATAACTTGTGTAATGATGAATAAGCCAAAATGGCCCAGAGACTAATATGTTCATGAAATGTGGCAAGAAAGGACAATCCACAGTTAGTATGAGTATTATAAAAGCAAAGGGAAAACCAAATCTGACCCTACTCTGTCAAGTAACATCATTTTTGTACAGTAGTAAAGTGGTTTCCCGACATTCAGCGACTTCCAGCCTCAGCCTGTAGGCGTTCACAGTCATTTTGAGCGTCTCACGCACAGAACCCATCGGGTGGAACTGTCCATGTATGGTACGTTGGAAAATTTGACATAGTTTATAAAAGGAAGAGTGGGCAAAACATAACACAGCATTTCCAGATGATGCGTAAGCACAAACAGTCTTATCTCCATACTGGACACATTTGTGCGTAAAAGCGCAAGGCTGCAGATATCCTTCCCATGACGCAGGGGTTTAACAGATGTTCAAATCTTCCTCCTGGCAATCACACCTCATCCTCATCCTCCCCACAACCGTTGACCCTGCACGACAAGCCACTCAGCGACCTCACTTCAGAGCAGAGCACATTATTGAACCGTGAGACAGGACTTTGGTCCAGGACTATTTTAGAGATATATATTGAGTGGCGCTGAGTGTCCAAACAAGACTTTGACCTCAAATGTCTGTCTTAAAAATGCCAATGGGAGGACAAATATTGAGTTAATTCCCCAGGTCTGGTGGGAAAATAACTGTTTGTATTAGCATGGTTGAAAATAGATCAGGCGATTGTGAAAATAAAACAAACACTATTATCCATCCATCATCTTGATTGTTTGATCCACACAGAAAGCTGACTGCGTCTGAATTCCTCTGTCATTTTCAGGAACCATGGAGCTATTTCTAGGAAATCAAAAATTGCCAACTTGGTTTTTTCATGATACCCATGACAGCGCTGGTCTGCAGATTCCAGAGTTTCCGGTGTGTACAACTGTGGCACACGCACACACACACACACACACACACACACACACACACACACACACACACACACACACAGAGACACAAACACATACACACGCGCTAGGCAGGGATCAGGTGCTTGTCGGAAAGGCCCCGGACACAATCGGGTCTCTCTTTCAATGGATGGGAGAATTCCGAGCCTGGCGTCAGTGAGTCTGCCTCTCTCCCCTCCTTCCCTCTCTCCCTCTCCCTCTCCCCGCTCCTCCGTGCAGCTGGACGCAGACAATCAAGCCATCAACA
Organism: Paralichthys olivaceus; assembly: GCF_024713975.1. Lineage (NCBI taxonomy): Eukaryota > Metazoa > Chordata > Actinopteri > Pleuronectiformes > Paralichthyidae > Paralichthys > Paralichthys olivaceus. The sequence continues at coordinate 12,372,845 of NC_091104.1, read as the reverse complement.
ATCGCCATGCATAATTAGCAGCGCCCCCTCCCCTCTTCTCCTCCTCTCTCCTTCTCTCTCTCTTTCACTCCCTCTCAATTAAATTTCAATCCACCATATTTTATTAGCAGCTAAATACTCCCAGAAAATAAAGACAACAGCTTGTAAACATCTGTTCCACTTCTGTGACTCAATCCGTTTTTTTGTATCCATACCTGATGGATCTGAATCTCTCCTCTTCACCTTCTCTCAACATAAACAAAGTGTCACAGGGTGTGAAGTCATGAGGGTCGTCCTGTGAGATGAGACAGACACAGAGGGGCTGAACCACCATATTGTCTTGTGGAGCGGATGTGCTGAATACAGAAGGGCACACAAGTGCAGGCCCATCTTTGACGCAGAACTTAAGTGTCAATAAACAGTGAAACTTAATTCCTTGTAACCTTTTAGTCGTGTGTGTGTGTCGTGCAGGATTCCTCCTCCTCTGCTCCCCGTTTTCACTCTGTTCTTCATCAAAGGCTCTTCAGTCTTCTCCATCAGCTTTGAACGGCCTACAGATTCTGCGTGTTTGTCCCTGCAGTGACCCTGGCTGTGACATGACATTTTATGCACATTGTTCATATGTGCCAGTTGCTCGTTATTCATGTTAGAGACTGTTGTTGAAGACTGTGCTGAATTTTTAGATGTCAAAGCAGCCTCTTTATCCAGAAAGAAACCTGCCCACTTTATTAACAGAACAGAATCATAAACTCTACTCGACGGATCAGGATTGTTGCTTCACCTCTTCTGTGGGTGTTAATACTAAAATATGCTGTGTCATGGTCGATCTAATTACAAGGGGACAGTTTTAAACACAGTTGTGACTCCTTAAATGATGCACTTATTAGGGTATGACATTTCAGATCTGGTGATGCAATACAAACAGTACCTCCCGAGCTAGTGTTATGCAATGTCCATACTAGAGTGGGGAGATATATTGCAAAACTAACAGACAACGTTTTAAGTCACTAAAATGACATTTTCTGTCCTTGTTTCTTTTTAACCCTCTGTTGGGAAAAGACTGACACCACTGGCCCGACATGCTTGTTTGAGCGTTTGTAGTCGTTTTTGTGTTCTCGTCTGGACCAAGATATTTTAGAAAATGAAAGTCGTGTGGACGGAGGCGAAAATATCCACAAATAATATGCAAAGTATAGTGAAGACACTGCCTTTGCTGGGTACAGTTAATCTGCCAACGCGAAACAATCTGAACATGGTTTTCAGCTGTGTGGTGTTTTAACAAGTAACCATACAGGTTTTGTCTCTGTACCTTTGAGCAAAGATGCACATTTCCTCTTTGCAGCAGAAGCAAAATCGGTTGGAAAGCTCTCAACAGTGATACATAAAGTCTGATTTACTCATCCCAAAGAGTGCTGCAGAGTTGGTAAAGGTTGCAGAATGTCTTCTGTGGCTGTGGGGGAGCTTTGTCAAGTCTGAGGAAATATCTGATGATACGATAGTGATGTCAACCGTTGTCCTAGTTTGAACTTGAGCTCAGTTTTGACCAAAAAAAGTCTTTATTGCAAACTGAGAGTGAGGACTTTGAAAGGCGTAAGAAGGAAAATGTACTGTAATAAATTTTGTATTAAGGACAACATAGGATTCCGTGTAGCTTGACCCATAAGAGTAATCTTTGCAGCATAATTCAAAATATTTTTTTTTTAATAAAATTCCTCCGGGTTCCTCCATTTCTCAGATGAGAGATTATAAAATGAACCCCCAGCAGAGTAGATTACATCATGAACTTACTTTGAAAGAGGTAGTGGCTGTGACGTGCAGTAAAAGATATGGTAATGTTCATTAATACTGTGCAGAAGTTAGTAACAGTAAGGCTATAGTTTCACAATACCGTTGCAGCACATTGTGGGAACTGTGCTGCTGTCACTATCATGTTGTCTGGTGGCCCCGCTCGTGTCCTTGGCTGTGAATATTTCACTGCAGGAATAAATTGTGGCCATGCAACTGTGGAGCAGGTGGGACACAAGCCACAGAAGGCCACAAAGCCCACAGCCAGCACACAGGGCCAAAACAAGCTGACTATAATACTCCGTGTGACTGGGCAAGTAGAGAGGCTGCCAGATGCTGGTCATACCATTGTTTTGTCGTTTGCATCGACCCTGACTGGAACAGTCCGTTTACTCTGCAGCTATTCCAAAGAGGATAGACATCTGGCTGTGTGTATGCACAGTTAAGGTCAGATTTGGTGATCGTGGTTTGGGCCAGTCTTTGTAGAAGAGGGTGACCTTGTATCAATGCTCACAAACACAATGCAGCAGGACTATGTATGGTCTTAAATTATAATGGTGCATGCATCTTACATCAAGCCCTGTGGACGAGCAGACAGACCTGAGATGACTTACAGTATTTTGCTATCGTCCACTAATGGATGACCATTAATGGAAGCGCTGCAGACACTAATCTCTTTTCAAAAAGAATTCCTCTGTTTTAAAAACTCCAAATAAACACCAGGTCAAGAGTCTGCAGAGAGCACAGAGACAAGCTGGCTGTCTCTGCTCCACATCTACTCTTGGCCTTTGTCAGAGCGGAGCCACATGCTTTATTTGAAACCAGAATCAAAAACCTACAGTATCACAATATATGCAGATGACGACCAGATGATAAATGCAACCACTCTCAGGTTGTTGCTGTTATTGCACTTGTTTTGTGGTAATTACATTTTAAATTCACTTGAATTAGACCTTGTAATTAACCCTTTAGGTCAGTATACATCCAGGACCTATTTATATTGTAAGACCTCACACAGAGTGTTGCTCACACATTGCTTTATAGAGTGTTTGGGGGAAGAAGACGACTGAAATTAGAAAAATAAACCAATCTCAAAATTTTTCACCAGTTACAATGTTGTATTAAGATGCAGTGAACAAGATTGGGTGACTGAGCACGCTGCAGTGATCAAGGCCAAAATAAAGCTCTTCATTTTATCCACAGTCCAAGTTCATGCTTGCATTTTTGCGGGATAGGGACTGGGGGAGCGGGAACAGAGATAAGACATTTTTACGGGTGATTACGGGAAGCAGAGTCCAAATGACGGTGGGAGAGGTAGAAAACCTCAGCGTGGATAATGACTGTGAGAGAGACTCAGGGACGAGCGGCAGAGAGAAGAAAAGAGGGATTGAGATAAAGAAAGATGTTGAGGAGCCTGACGCTGCGGTTGCTGCTGCCGCAGGGGATCAGCTGGTCAGGCTTCACACAGACACACACAGACAGAGGCCGTTAGGTCCCTGGTGGGTATCTCTGCACCTGTGTGTGTGTGTGTGTGTATGTGTGTGTGTGTCATGTGTTTCTAGGTCAAGTGGGTCCCTGAAATCTAAGACGAGCACAGCAGTGACTTTCTCCTTCTGTCAGTGACACTGTATTCTTTTAACACATCGTCTTTCCTCCGTCCCCCACCCCCTTCAAACACACACACACACACCCATGTGTTCCAGCACATGTGCGTGTATAAATGGACACACATTATCACACATGCATGAGCACATGCACAGACAAACACTTGCCAACCCTCCTTATCTCTCCTGTCTCCTCCTTGTGCGACTAATGAATTGAAACAGTGGGGATTGAGACATGATACACAGATGATTCTCCTCACTTCCCCACACACACACACACACACACACACACACACACACACACACACACACACACACACACACACACACACACACACACACTCACAAACTCACACACACACTCACAAACTCACACACACACTCACACACACACTCACACACTCACACACACACTTGCCCTCTCCTAATCTGGGTCAGCGGTGCCCCTCATGGTCACCCCTGGCGGAGCCCTCCAGACGGAGGGGGCAGAGTGGGAGCAGAGAGGTCTGGGCTCTCAGTGACCTGATTAAAAGCTCTTACACAGACCGCTGAGCTCCGTAGCCAATCATACACAACACACACCCTGGTCCACGCTACCGGCCTGTCTCTCAGTCTGTCTGGCTGTCTTGTACTTGTCTGATACATGCCTTCTCCATTTAGAGTGATTCCTCACACACACACCAACATACAGTACTTTCCTCTGAGGTGGCGATAATCAGGGTGCTGGGAAGAGCATCATGGGATAGATGTGCTGTAAAGACCTGGGGAACCTGGACACTCTGCAAGCTGGTCAGCCGTGTGCAACCACAAATTATGGAGTGGGTTGGAAATGGGTTTGTCTGTGAAACGCAACATGTCACTGTAAGACTGTAATAGTCTGTTGTGTTTGTCTTTGGGAACTTTTAAAACTTATTGCTGTTCTTGTTCTGTCTATGAACCATTTTAGGCCACCACCCAGATTTAAAGAGACCATCCTCCCACTCTGCGGCCCGCTGCAGCATGCTCATAAGCAGCGCTACGCAAAAATGTAAAATCTGTGTAAAGTATTGTTTAGCTGCAGTAACACAACAATGAGTCACCCTCAAACACTATCAGGAAATGCCTATATCTGTTTAGCCTGGTCTGTGTGTATTGTGTTGTGGACATTTCCTGCTAACATTCTCTGGCTAGTGTGTAATTTACTGAAAATACCCTCGTGCAACTAAACGTCTGGCCAGAGTGGAGGGTCAAAGCCACTTAAGATTTCTAAAAGCGTTGCTTCCTCCAGTCGTCCAGAAAGGCCAAAAGAGGAATATGGCTTCTGGTTCTCACAAACTGGAAGCACTTAGTCTTAAAAAAGAGAAGAATTTCAATTATATGGCCACATGAAAAAAAAAACATTGACTCATAGATGGAAAAGAAAAGATACATTAAAGGGTTGGTTCACACAAATGATTAAAAATAACTCACATGGTCTTATTGACCCTTTGGCATCAAGGTTTTATTATATTTGTCTCTCATTTATTTACTTCCACCCCAGTGAATTCAACGTCAATTGATTTTTAACTTGGTTTTAAAATTTACTACAGTGAATTAACAATGACAAGTACTTCCAGAAGCATCGTTCCTGTTACTCTGAATAATCCACACAACAACCCTTTAATGCCAGCCCCCTGGTAAAATGTCCCAGAAAATGTCCAGGGAACGAGTGTTGAAAGAATAAAGAATATCTCTGGATGAAAAAGAGGTTTTGGTGATACGGTGCGACACATGGTGTTAATGTGCTGTACACAAACACAATTTCCACAGTGGAATTTATCCATTATGTCTTGTGGAAGACAAACAAAAAAACGTCAGGATCCAATTTTCCAAACATATAATATTTGATAATGGCTCTGGTGTTTGAGTGGCTTCAGTTTATGCTCAGAACAAACAGCACTACTTCAAAATGACCCCCTCACGGTTGTGTGGCTCCGACATCTCAAAGTTATCACTACATTTACATGTTTGATTCCACTGAGCAGTTTCCAGGCATAAGCGTGCTGTCGTCACTCAGAGACTATTTTCCACATATTTACCATTTCACGTGATTTTTACAACAGAGGTATAAAAAAGAGCTCGGAGGCGGTTTGATTCTAACAGCAGCATCTATTACTACCTGCTGTGCAGTGTTTTAGCCTGTGACAGCCGTCACACTTGTGTATGTATATGACTCAAACTTGCCGCCCTGGATCATATTTCACATATTCGGCCTGCACCTGTAGCACCGTTTACCCAAACCAGTGCAGCCACGTGCAGTTTTTTTTTTCATTGCTGAGCTATTTTCAGTTTGAACTCTGGCTTAGACACCTGCATCATTACTAATTCAGTTCGGGGGAGGACATTTTGTCATATGTTATCACCAACTCTATTTTTTTTCCCATCTCTCTTCATGTATTTATGCACATATATGTTATACTATAACATCTATCCATTCATTATCTATACCACTTATCCTTTAAGGGTCATGGGGGTCTGGAGTAAATTCTACACTGCATTTTATTCTTTGATTTAAATCACTTCAGCACATCTACCCTCTTTCAGGTTTTATTCTCTTTTACATATCCTCCTTTCTAGTCTGTATAGTTGTATTTTTTTCTTACCCTTGCTGTTTGAAGTTTAGTCTTTTTAAAATTCTGTCTCATTGATATCTTCAGGGGTTGTGCAGGTGAGCATGGGCGGCTGGGACCCCCCCCTCCCCCCGTTGGTCAGTTGGGGCTGGGGAGGCTTTTTGGATGGGAGGTGCGGTGTCTTGGGGGGGATTGGGGGGCAGTGCCGGTTTGGTTGCCAATGGGCACTTGTGCAAGTCCTGAAGATTGGTGAGATTGTGTTTTCCTCAGTTTTCCTTGAGTGTATTCAAATTGTTTTCTTTCTTAGTACTATATTATCTTGATGTGTGTTTGTGTGTGTGTTTGTTGTGTGTGTGTTTGTGTGTGTGTGTGTGTGTGTACTGAGGGGGTGTTTTTATGTGAAGCATTTTGTTAAAATTTTGTTTGTATGAAAAGCGCTACATTAATAAAGTCTTATTGAGTCTGATATAATATATCCTATCAAAATAAAAGGAACACTATTACCAATCTCAAATCAGAACCTTTAGTTATTAATAAGGTAATTTTGAATTTAAGTTTTTTTTCTTTTTATAAAGCAGAAGTGACAGAAAAACAGTGACGGCATAGATAAAGACCACAGGGTCAAGCTGCTGACCCCAACACAGTGAGCTCAGATAAAGACGAGCACTTCAAACAGCACTGATAAGCTTCACAGTGAAGGACGCTCACCAGCTCCTTTGGCCAAAACAACAGATAGGCCTGACAAAGCCCTGTTTATGAGAGGTGAGAATTCAGTGTTAAACTGATAGAAATCACCACGTCTCTCGATTGTATTCGCAAAAAAGGCAAGAGTGTAGAGTTGTTTCCTACACGAGGGTCGAGTGTCAGCAGTAAAGGTGTGGAGGCGTCTTTATCTAATCAGTGTTAATACAGTCAACAGTGGCGTACTGTAACCGAATAAGCCTCAGTGTAACGTGACAGACAAGCTATGATAATGTCAGCGGGCCAATTGAATTTGTGTGTGTTTGTTCATTCACGCCACAACAGCCCCATAATGACTGTTTAACAACCTGAGTAGCGCTCACCTGTGTCAACGCGTTGAGTGACTGTGAGTTAATTATTGTCCTCCAGACGTCTGCGAGGCCTCAGAGAGACAGAGAGATTACAGAGGACAAACTGGAGATTAGATGAACACAGCAAACGGCCTCTCTTCTCGCCTGTGAGACAAATCGATCGACAAGATTTCAGACATGAGTGGCGTTCTGCTGCTTCAGTATCACAGCTGAGCAAAAAGCATCAGCGTCGTTGTTCACGCTCGTTTGAGATAATGCTCATAAATGACTTTTCTCTGTTCACGCCAGATGTGTGCCCCCCTTGTTAGGGAGGCAGATGATTCCACCCTCCCCGACCAACAATAACACTCCAATGTTAGGCTAACCTCCTGGTGACTTTACCGCAGCATCTGGCAAACGTTAGGCTTCACCTAAACCCACCGTTCATGCTGTAATATGAGCACCGCTCTTACAGATGCGGCTTCAATAGGCCAAGCATTGTGTGCACATGTGTCTCTATCCGTGTGTGTGTGATCATGTATGTGCTCCTGCATCTGCGTGCTCTCTGGGCTCGGCTCTGTTTACAGGGTTAAAAAAAAAAAAAAGACAATTGCTCGGTTCAGGATGGGAACCAAAGAAGCCGGTGCAGGCACAGCAGGGGAGCCCTTTTCACTGCTCGCACAATAACCACCCAGCCCCAGAGAACACAGTGCCTGGCTTGCCTTATGAACGCACAGCAGTGACAGTGTGGAGTGCACGTGGTCGAGACGGGTCTGTGTGTTCCTTTTGTTAGCAGTGACTGATAAAGTGAAAAAAAAAAAAAAAAGCAAAAACAGAGAAGACCTGTGAGACAATAATACCACGCTCCCTGCACAGCTGGCATATTTTCTGAGAAGCTATTTCCTGTAAAAAATTGTGACACGGGAATAATGATGGCTTTGATTGGGCCCCAGTTAACGGGAGGCACTTCCTGTTTCTTTGTATTGGTTTCATTGTGAGGCGATGGGGCGGGAGGGGGAGGCGGAGGGTGAGGCAGGGTTTGAGGGAAACAGCTGCTGGAGATGACACAGTCAAGAACATCCCTGTGACCCCCCCACCCCTGCGTGCACACACGCGCACACACGCGCACACACAGACACACACACACACACATAATTACCTCTTGCTTTGGTGAGTTTAGTTGCAGTTTAAGTTTATACATCTATAAATCTCTTAATTCCAGAAATCTCGGGCTGTATGTGATTCCTATATCTCAAGAAGTTTTCACCTTCTCTGCTTCACACTCAGCATTTGTATTGTCGTTCAGAAATAAGATACTCAGACCAGTCGACGTGGCCTGTCGTCTCTGGTCCACACAGTCCTGATGAGAATGTGTAGATTAGACAGTGGAGGGATAAATCCTACTGCACCATATCACAAGAAACTAGGGTCAAACTAATTCCCCATTAATTCTAAGCATTTCTTTTTAACCTGATAGAAAAATAAGATGTTGAAGGGTAATTTCTGGGTTAAAATCTTTCATTGTCTTAACATTTAGGCAGAAGGGCATTTCTCATCAGAGCAGCATATAAAAAACGGCACGATTAGTGAATACAGTATAACCTAGATTAAATATTGCCACAACAAAATTGCGGTCATCAAACAAAGGGTTTCAAAGGTCGTGATTATGAAATTAACTTTTATAAAATCTGTAGTCAAACCATTTATAGCTCAACCTTTAAAACTAGTGTGGGTTTTTTGTTGATAAAAGTTGTCAGGAAATACAAACACATTTCTCACTTTTTATCTGTAAAGGAAAGTTTGTGGTTCTCAAGCTAATTGCTGCAAAAGCAGACGTAACAGTTGTAGTTATGCTTCTTTCAGAAAACCTGAGAGACACTTTATTTTGTTTAGCCTTTAGAATAATTATGATTTTGACAACCTGCAAGGCGCCCTCCACTCATATGCACACACGCATTAAAAACACACACACACACACACACACACACACACACACACACACACACACACTGGTGCTTTGATGCACAAACGCCCACGTTTTCCATCAGTGTTTTTGCAGAGATCACAGGTTGCTCTGTTTCCTGCCACAGAAGCTAACCAGTGTTCACGCTTTCTCTGCTCAGAAGATGATCACTGGAAAATTAGCACAGCACAGCACAGCACAGCACGCAAACACACACACACACACACACACACTCCTCTACCACAAACACAGCTGTATGAGCCCAATCAGATAAACCAACACAGATATCTTTCGATTTTGCATCATTGAAGGAAATGATTGTGTCTTTAACCCCTTCTCAAAAAAATTTTTTTTTTAAAAATGTGTCACAGAGAACCATTCTCTTCCCTTTTCTCTGTGCCTCTTATCTCTTGTTTTCAGTTTTGTTGCTTTTGTCTTTGCTTTACCGCTCTCTGAGGACGACTGATGTGAGCTCCAGATGTTGAAGTAGACTGGCTGGAGACAGGGAGCACAGAGGGCTCTACCACACCTCCTTCCTCTCATCTTCAGCTAATATTGTACCTGATCTTTTCGTGTTTTGCTGCTTCTTTTGGCCTCTGTGGTCTGAGGCATTTTTTTTTTTTTTACTTTTTCTGTTTATGAGGATAAAAAAGAGAATAGTTTGATCTTTTGGGAAACAGGCTTTACTTGCTTCTGAGAATAAGATGAGAAAATCGATGACACTCATGTTTGTGCCTCAGCTTAGCATAAAGACTGAACGCATGGGGAAAATGTTTCTGACTGAAGTTCAAAAATACGATGTCATTATTATAATTATCCATAGAAATTGACTGTATGTGCTGCACACACTATTTAATATCTCTCTTTAGTTGCTTTTGAGTCTGGTCTCTTTTCTGCCACATGACCCCTCTCTCGCTCTTTCTGTTTCACAACTGAAGTTGAAGCTGTTGTCACATTAGGCCTTATTGGGGTTGGGTCAGAGGGGTCATTGAGCCTCTTAAGATACTATCTCTCTCTCTGTGAACGTCCATCCATCACCTGCGATACAACGTCACCTTCCTCACCTCTCGTCCCACACCGCCTCTTGCCTCCTCCGTCATGCACTTAAAGGTCCTGCGTTCGCTCACTCCCTCTCCCCCTTCAACCCCCCTTGGTGGGTGCTTCCCTCAAAGGAGACATTGATCACTGACAGACACTGATAGACATTTTTAAATGTATGTGTGTGTATGTGTGTGTGTGTGTGTGTGTGTGTGTGTGTGTGTGTGTGTGTGTGCAGCAGCAGGGGTCACACCATGAAATTAGGCTGCATGCCAGGGCTAATTGAACTAACATGCATGATCCACCATGCATGTTACTTAGCATATCTTAATGTACTGATAAGATTTAGAGGTTCTCTTCTGTGTGTGTGTTTTACAGGTAATTTGAAGTAAAATCAACAAACTGAACAACAAGGTAGCTGCTTGTAGATAAAACGAGGGAAGATGAGAGTTAAGTGGTTTTAAGTGTTATTGCTTTACGTTACGGGAAAACGCCGCAGCTCTCACAGTTTTCTGCAATAAAAACCACTGAAGCGAAACGATTTGATTTAAATTGACCAAACCATGACTACTTAACTGTTGTTGTTGATGGCAGGAGGTATGGAGCTGGATGCGGCTTGCGATTTAAAGATAGGGCTGGTAATTTGTTTCTGAAGCACTTTTTATTTGTATTTGTCGAAATCCTCCCATTAGCCATTAAAAATGGGAAATAAAAGTCAATGTCTGTGGCCCTCGCAGGACTTTAATAAACACGACCAATCAATTTCATTCCAACAGAATGAAATGATTAGCTGGCGTACCTGTCTGTCACTGTCTGACTAGCCTGCCTGCCTGCACCTTACTCAAGCTTTTACTGCGCATGACTAGAGTCGTCAGCTGCGAGACGAGCCATGTTTCAGTTGCGATTTTTCAAAGTGTAGCTTCCTGGATTACCAACCCTATCTTTAACAAACTTTAGTTTCTATACATAAATATACTGATGTAAATATGAAAAAAAGTCATGGTCAGTATTAATAAGGCCTTGTCAGGGACATGGGAATAAACAGAAGCATAGGACATGAAACATTTTACAGATCTCATGACTGCTCTCTGGAAAGTTTCCCTCTCAATGTTTTGGCTGTAGACTCCACAAATCCTCCATAACTCAATTTTACATCCACGTCACTCTCAAAATAGAACATTCACATTATTTTTGCAGCCGGAGGAATAAAACAGCAACCACTAAATCAAGTGTCACACATTGTCAATCTATTCAGAGGTCATGTTAGGTAGCGGGCCCATTTTGAAATAGCTGCTAAATCTACTTTGTTGTAATTAGAGCATTTAGAGCAGCACATAGATGCGTCGTGCATTAGTCCGGTCACTTCCAGGCGAGTGAGACTGGTTTCATTTCACCTGCTGCGAGCACACGTCTCCTGCCCATTAGCCTGTTAGGAAGCTGCTATTCTGGATTTCCTGTGAGAGTTAGAAAATGGAGAATCAGGCCACAGTTAGTAGCTCACGCAGTTCTTATCAAGAACGTACACACTACTTAAAACTAGAATGGCACTCAGGAGAGCACATGCCTCCGACATGGCCCAACATTCCCCTGCACCACATCTCACACACTCATAGATATCGGATCCCTAAATGAAGCCTGAAGTATTCCCTGGGAAAAACGGTGGAAATGTTGAAAAATGCCCACAAGGTAACGAAATTGAAAATAAATGCTGGATCGGTGACAGATACAGCGAAGAGATGAAAGTCAGAACAGAAGCTGTTAAACCCCTGCACTGAACAAATGTGTTTTATACTGTTAATCAATTTAACTTTTTAAAATTGTTTTCAATTCATTCATCTTTCATGCATTGAATCCATTATTCCAAAAATATTTCAAACTTGCATCCTGCTCATTATCGTTACAAATAAATACTTTATGGCAGCAGTTCGGTTTTTCATTTCTCATCTCCAGAGAGTGAAGGAACACAGGAAGGAATTGAACTGCTGATGTTGACCCTCGTTGTTGAGGCTGACCTCTTATCAAACGACAACTGTGGCCGACAAGCTGATAGAGGGGCTATGTGTGTGTGTGTGTGTGTGTGTGTGTGTGTGCATACTTCAGAACAGACTGCTCGGCTTACAGACAGACACTCAATGCCTTGTTTGCTAATCTGGAGCAAAGATTCAAGAGTTGCGAGAGTATTGATGATGACTTTAATGAATGTGTGTGTGTGTGTCTGTGTGTGTGTGTGTGTGTGTTTGTGGTGTGCTTGATGCCCTCGTGCTCGCTTTTCCTCTGTTGCAGTTCTCTGTGGCTCGACCTCTGACCTGATCATTTGACCTTTGCGACGCTGACCGCTCCTTGGCCGTCCAGCTGTGAAATAGGCTGCATGAGCACAGATGAGCACTTTGAATGAATAAGCCTGACACACTTGTTTGCTTCCTCTCCGTCCTTTTGCAGGGTTTCCTCTTATCGTTGCCTGTTTGCTCACAATTTAAACCAGCACTGAAAAGTCTTTCTGCTCTTCCCTTGCGGTTTTCCCAGATTCCTTGCCCCCTCTGCAGAGGACCAGAGGAACTACATCCTAGTGTAGAATGATACTTTCCAGGTATCTGACTGTGACACAGGAGAGGAAGGAGACCTGGCAGACAAACCACAACTGACTTAAATCAGTTTAAACCAAAATAGAAAGTGTTACAATATTTAATATAAGGACTTGGGGAGGTTTTGTGCAGGTGAAGCTTTCAGTTTAACACTCGTTTCCTCTTATTCCAAGAGATAAATAATGGGATTTGGCAAGATCGTATTAACAGGACTGTAAAAGATAGACAGGAACAGTTTATTAGATGTGGAAGTGTTCAAGAGGACTGTCAAACCATAAGCAGAGAGACAGAGCAGAGCACGCTGATTCCCTCACAACAACACGTGGTTGATGCAGAAACTTTGTCTTGTTTCTGATCCTCGTGAGGAGGAAATCTCATTATGAGAGTGCAGCTCCTGTGAGTGTGCAGCTTGTAGATACAGTGTAAACTCAATGATGGCCTTGAAATCCAGTCCCTCTATTTCTGCTCATATCCTTTGACTTGTCGGGTCCCCGGTACAGCACACAGGGCCCCCTTTTCGTCTCCTCCCATCCCTCTCTCTTTCTTCCTCTATCTCTCTCTCGCCCCCTTGCTAGGATCCCCACAGCTGCGCGGACCAGGTGCGTTCCGCCCCGACACACACACACACACACACACACACACACACACTCTCACACACTCTCTCACTCTCACACACACACACACACACACACACACACACACACACGTGCAAATACTCACACACACCCTCACACCCGCCAACGGACGCAGCAGGAAATGCCTAATACCAGTTTTAGAATGATGCCACTATGCCAGCTTGACAGGGAGGCTGCAGGATCTGTCACCAGAGAAGGCGAAAGAGACACAGAGAGAGAAAGTGAGACAGAGACAGAGAGAAGCATCTCTCAGAAACAAGTGGAAACCTAAAGGTTCGGTGTGTAAGACTTAGGTGAAATTGATCTATTGGCAGAGATTGAATGTAAAATGTGTTTCATCTAAATTGTAGAATGAGCACTTTATATATTTATTTTAAATACTTCATATTTAAGCGGGTCCTGGCCGCCATGTTTTTTACAGTAGCCCACACTGGACAAGCTAAACACCTTTTGAGTTTTAATGAAACTGAAGGCTGCCGCTGGTTCTCTTTCATGATTTCTTATGGAACTTCACTACTAGATGTTTATAAATTAAAAACAACAACCTTATATCCATAAGCATTTTCTTGTGGTTTGAGTCCTGACAGTTGACAAAACCTAAAGGGTCTACTCGGCTCTGTGTCACTCCTCATGGTGCTGCATCTCCAACACACACACAACATCTCACGGCCAAAACACATCCAGCTACACCTCTCTCCAGGCATCCTCATGTAAAAGGGGACCTCTGAGTGTGTGTGAGTGTGCACGCATGTGTGCCTTCATGTGTGGGTGGACGCACATGTGTTTTTTTTTTTTTATGAAGAAAAAGAAAGTACCAGTTATTTTTGTCTGTGGCTCACCACAGCTCACACTCTCCCCTGTCTTGTACTCATCTCACAGGGCCCCATGAAAGGAGAGGGCGGAGGAGTGTGACAGGTGGAGGAGCGAGGGAGCGAGACAGAGTCTGATAAGTGGAGGTAAAAGCGAGGAAGAGGAGGAGGAAGGCAAACAGTTTTTGTCAGACTTCAGATAATAAGTCATAAATCCGTATGGAGTAGTAAGCAGCATGGTGCCCATTCATCTCATCTGTTCCTCAAATGTATTTGACCTTTCTTCTAAAACATCACTAGAAATTATAAATGAAGATTATGACACCTGAATGGTGTTCAGTAGTGAAGAAACAGAGAAGTATATTTTTAACAAACAACAATACTTCCATGAAGTTTTATGATAACTACCATTACTCCACTAATATTTTAAACTTTAAAGTTTCTTTAGAAATTGTTTACTTTGACCAATGCTGATGAATTACCTGCAATTTTTTGTGTTTAAAACAAACTAAAAATGTAAAGAACAAATATCTCAAAACTCAAGTTTCCGTCAGTAATAGCGACGCAGTGTGAAGTGGCATCACTATAATGAAACAGCTGAACACGTGCTGCTCCCCATCATTAAACAGCAACACACGAGGCGCTGGAGAAGCCTCCAGTCCTCCCAGTATCCACTTCAGTTACTGTTGGACAACATTAGATTACGTCTTGGCTATGGTCTGTATGTTTGGATACGAAGTGAACACTGTGCTGACAATTTGATTTGAATGATGTGTTTAGTTTAGCTCAGTCACATCTGACTTCATGCTCATCTGACTATGAAGTAAATCTCCCCTTTCTGCCTCTGTTGTCATTCCATTTATACTGGCTTTAGTTGGTTTGTCATTAATATTTAAAACTCGAATGGCACTCAGGCTGCGCATTCAGATTAGCAGTCCCCTAAACATTCCTGAGATCCATGAATTGTTCCCTGAGAAATTGGTGAAAAGGCCAAAAAACACTACCTACTTCACAATGTTAAAGAAATAAAAAAAAATATATTTTTTTTTATTTCTACCAAGTTTCGTTGTAATCCGTCCAGCGTTTTTGGTGTTAAATAAACAAACAAACCACAAGTTCCTTGGCGATAATTAGCAATCCACAAAAGAGTTTATTTAATTATGATTAAGCTAAAAACATTAGCACATTTTGGATGTATTACGATTATGCAACAGCTTATTTGTTCCCTAAAAAAGTCTTCGAATCAGAAATGTAATGTATTTATGTTGTGCAGTAGTGATACATCTGCAGAGGGCCGTCATGCCGGAGGTTAACCTGAACAGACACAAAGGTGCTCTAAATAACCCAGTCCATTTTAGCAATGTGCCAAAAGAAAAGAGCATTTCATTGTAATGGAAACTTAAAAAGACCCCCAAACACACATACACCCCCTTCACACACACACAAACACGCACGCCCTGCTGACACCTCAGTGTGGCCACAATTTCACCTCAAACCTTTCCATTCACTGACTGCCAGGCCAGTGTTTCCACTGACGGATGTTTTTTGAGGCCAGTGTGATGTTCAAAAGACACAGAGGGCCTGAGGAACAATGTGTTAGCTACTTTAGACCACGTCTTCTGTGGGATACCTGAAGTACAACTCAACTCTTTTTATTCAATGCAATTTGATTGCAGAGGTCTGATCTGCCCTAACAGGGCAAGATTTAACAATGCACATGTTGGCATTAAACCAGTAAAAGCCAGTAACAGATCTGGATAATGGATATTTATGTGCTTGAACAATACAAAGTTCCTCCTTCCTTGTGTTGTAGTAACACACACAAACACATGCACACACTCCAGCAGGAAGAGTGTGGGTGTTTGGGAGCAGCTGCATGGAGAAGCATCAGACCCAGCTTCCTCCTGGTGCAACCAGCACCATGTCTCTTCTCTTTTCTCTCCTCCCTCTATCTGCTCATTTACTTCACATCTATTTCCTCTCTTCCTCTTATGTCGTTATCTCTCTCCCCCTCTTACACAGACAGACACATTTATCCAGTCAACACCTTCATTGCGCCATCTCATGTTGGCCCTTATCAGAAACTGAACAGCAGTTTCAATCTGCAGCGCTGGCAGGAATTAGCTGGCTGAAGCAATCGCAGAGCAAAAAAAAACAAAACAGTTTGTGCATGTTGCAATGCAAACTCTGCATGTGTGTTTATGTGTGTGTGCGTGTCCTGTTTCTGTCCTGTTTCCTCAGAATTGTAACACATTGATGTATCGTGACCTGAAAGCCTGAATGTTGCACAACCCTTTACTTGCCTGTCTTCTGTGCTAATCGAGGTTTTGTTGGCAAACGTTAAAAACACACCTGTGTGAGGTGAGGCTCGGATGACTTAAGGTACAGATGGACGCAGCAGATAAAAGCCAGAGAATGAATATAAAAGAGAGGAGGGGGGGTTGGGATATGGAAATGTAACTGTTACATTAGAGTCTTAGCTGTAAAATGTCAAAGTTTGATTGTTGCACAAGCATCTTTGTAGTGGTTTGATTATGAACACAACTCTGCATATGTCAGCGTATACGTTTATACGTTGCACTATACAGTGGATCAAGGCTGGTGGAAACTTCCTCCAACAGGAGACTGCACAGGTGCATCAACATCTCGGTTTTTCACTTTCCTTTCTAATTTTCTGTTCTTGTTCTAACACTAGCACTCTGCACCATTCCAGCCAGCTTTCCTCAGTCTTCTACTTTCCTTTAACAACTCTCCTTAAGCTCCTATCTTGTCAGCAGCACACCCCCAGTGAGTGGTTACTGAGCAGAAGACACTCAGCAGTTATTTCTGTGTTTCCTGTGTGTCATGTGGTGGTAAGCTTGAACTAGCGAGCATGGCTGACAACTTGCAGGCTTCCCAGGTGCAGAGTGTCACTGTGTGGGCCGTCAGCCAGAAAGCCAGTGGGCCAGTTAGCGAGCCAACCAGGGCCCTGCAGCACGTGCTGCCCTCCACCCCCCACCCTTAACCCATCGCTATTCCCAGTGGAGCGAAGAACAGGCATGTGACGTTTCCACCATGGGAAAGAACGCACCTCTGTGTGCTGCGAGCGTGTGGGAGCCTGTTTTCAAAATATATGATAAGGGCATTGTTGCACCGATCTAACCTGTTAGGATGATACAGTTTGTGTAAAAGTTTGAATGTGTTATCAACCTGTCCACGCCTGAGACACAGGTACTTCTCTGCACGTCTACTGTATTTAGGATTGCGCTTGTCGTTCTCTCCTGGAGTTCAGGGGTCAGCCTGCGTAGCTGGAGAAGACCTCGAGTGAAACCGGCATGCAGGGGCACCAGGGTTCGCCTCTTCCCCCAGCTCGCCCCCAGGCCGCAGATGCAGCGACCCAGACAAGGGCTGCACTTCTCTGGGCAGCACAGAGACACTGCTGTGCTCCGGTTCCTGGGGCCCTGACGCTCTGATTGAGACCCTGCGCCCATGCAGGAACCAGAGGGAGGGGAAGGGAGAGCTGGGGAGGGCATGCTAACACATCTGGCATCTGCAAAACCTGGCACACAAATATCATATCGTACTGAGAGAAATGTACGTGCCGTTTAGGGAAACACAAGCTCAGTCTCAGCTAGAAGATGTACACAACCATGTGCCTGCTACAATGCAGGAAAGTATTATTCGAGAAGCAGGACAGGAGGGTACAACAATTCTCCAGCTGGTAGGACCACATCGGTACCAAATACTCAGCTATTGTTCTATTTATAAAGCTCACCAAAAAATGCAGTGTGTTGGTGTCTTATCTAAAGAGGAATAACAACGCTATATCGTCTCAATGATCCAGGTACTTGTACAATTACATACAGTAAGATCTATTGGAGCTGTCAGGGGGAAGATAAATGAAAAGCTGTGAAAGGAGGACACAATAGAGAACATATCAGAGTGCAAGAAATTTGTGTGGGTGCACGTCTCTGCAAGGTGTCTTTCTGGAGTGTTTGTTTCTCTTGCGTGGGCGCTACCGTGCACATTAGACGGCAGTACAGGACGAAGTTAGAGGTAGTGGTTGGGACGCGTTTGTGTGTGTGTGTGTGTGTGTGTGTGTGTATGTGGGTAAGAGTGTAGAATGCTTCTGATAAACAACCAGCACCTCCTCTCTGTTTCAGCCCACTCTTCCACACTACCACGCGTTTTCACAAATCTATTCTTTACCTCACATAACGGGGCAATGCCTACTCTTTATGAGCTTAGAGAGTCTGACACTGAGGACAGGAAAAGCCAGATAAAAGAGGAGTGTATATAAGAGTATAATAGAGTAAAATATTAAATTCACCAACATGGCGGTGCCCATGTGCCCCTGAGCCGCCTCCTCTCTTCAGGGTGAGCAAACACAGGTCTGTGAGAGGCGCAGCACCGAGCCGGAGTGGTGTGCTCTTTGTGGCCAGCTGTGGGGCCACTGAAGGCCCATCTGCAAACAATAGGCTCTGTCTGAAGGGCACGCACAGCCTGGTTCGTGTCCTGCCCTGCCTCACTGTGTTTGTGTATGGATGCGTGTATATGAGAGTACCATGTGTTTCCATGCCCCATTTTAATCCATCACAAAAGGAATACACAGAAAACATACACTTAGACATGCAGCTACGTAAATGTCACGTTAATATGTCTGCATTAAGCTT
Organism: Paralichthys olivaceus; assembly: GCF_024713975.1. NCBI lineage: Eukaryota > Metazoa > Chordata > Actinopteri > Pleuronectiformes > Paralichthyidae > Paralichthys > Paralichthys olivaceus. The sequence goes on along the minus strand of NC_091104.1, from coordinate 12,354,179 downwards.
ACCACAGCAGAGCTCTTCCTACATATAATACACTCCTGACCTTTATATTTTCATATAACACCTCTCTGTTATGTGGCAGAAATAAGAATCATGCCGTGCTTCACCAAGGCTCCTCATGCTGAAGACAGATATCATTGCAAGGGGGGGAAAAACAGATTTCTTCATGTGATTAACAGTTTCACACCATCGTAGAAATGCAGATCGCTTTATTAAAAAGGTTATCTCCTCTTGCACACTCGTTGAAACACAACAGCATGCAAAAAAATACAGACGGGCTAGAAAACAGCTAGCTGGCACAACCACATATCACTCAGCGTGGTTCGATCAAGCAAGCCGCAGCTTCACACGCCCCGGCACACACATACACGCACACACACACGTGTACATACACAGACACACGCACACAAACACAGAGGCTGCTGCATGCAGGCACATGCAAAAATATCTGTCCCAATATTAAAATAGGCCCTGAGAGGTTGCACCTGCACCTGTGCCCTGGTCCACACCTACACACAGGTGTCAGGATGTGACACATACACACAGAGAAAGAAAGATAGAAGAGAGGGAGGGGGAAAAACAAGAGCGGGGTGAATCACACTACTGTGGTCGACCGAGAAGCTTTTCTTCCCCAGATATCATCTCTGTATGTTGGAGTCAAACCATGAGTGTGATTTTAATTTTTTTCAAAACATTTCAGGTTAGTGTGTTTAATTATAACAAGCGTCGCACACAAAGCTTGTTCGGTAACTGATGGTCGCTCCATGATATATAATTGTATGATGTAAAATAGTACTTTTATTCATAATTATGGGTTGTGGGGGGGGGGGAATTAAGCAAAACGTTTATCATATTGCATACACGAGTGCCTCGGGTGTGTCATTGTGCAATCCAGAATGAGTAGACTCTGAAATGTGCGTGTGAGTCATATCCATTTGTCCCACTTAGAAGCAGTGACATATATGCACGGTCAGACACCTGCCTGTATGAACACATACAAAATATCTGTTTAGATTGAGATTACTTCACACACATCAGTTATTTGTGATCAAATAAAAAGAGCAATCAAAAACAGCATTAAAGTCAAGCTAATTGTGTTTATCTTGTTTGTAAAATCATACGATCATATTCAAATCTGAATTGAATAAATCTTATGAATTGTTACTCTGACATTAACGTCTGAATTCTTACTGTGTTCTGGCTTTAGGATGGATGTGAATAAGATAAATGTGCTGGGTATGAAAGCCAGTGAGGCTGATACATTTTCTTTCAATACACAAACTGTAAATTTGTTTTCTTTGCCACAGCTAACATTGAAAAAAGAAAAAAAAAACCTCAGCTGCTATTTTTTGAGAAATGTCGCCACCCAGTGGAAGCTGAAAGCTGCTACAATCTAACAGACCCTGATTCTCTTAAAATCTGAATTCTGTTATTTTTTATTTACCTTTTTATATTTTCCTTTCTTATCTTTATATTATACATAAATCTCTTTGAATCTGAACAGCGCTACACAAAGACAACTACTGTATGTGTTCTCCATGACTGATGATAAGTAAGCACTTACTGAGGACTTAGCAATTAGTTTAAGTTAAAAATACTGACACATACATTAGGAATATTCATACACATAAAAACAGTCAATGACTCATTTAGTACCTATACAAAAAATACTTCATTGATCCCACCTGATCCCTTCTCTTAATTTATTCTCACACTTCATCCTCTGTGGCTCCGATGGGACACGAGACGCCGGTGCCTTTGAGGACGCAGGAGCCTTTAGGTACTTTCTTCAGGTACTGCTGGTGGTAGTCCTCAGCGTAGTAAAACTGCTGCCCCTCCCGGATCTCTGTTGTGATGCGACCAAAGCCTTTTTTATCCAATTCCTGGGGGTAAAAATACAAACATAAATTGGAAAAAAAATACTATACCGTTGTTAATTAATCAAAATAACTAAACTAATTCTAACTAAATCCACAGCAAAGAATAATAATATTCTTATAATTTTAAAAATAATAAAGATTGACAACAGGACAGCTCCTCAAAAGTAAAGCCAAAGCGTCTTTATTGCCACCTGGTGGCTGGCTGCAGTACACGTCATAAACCCTGCCTCCCTGTTAGTGGACGGGACTTGGACCAAACTAAAAAGTCAAACACATTTTTCTCAGAGAAAGTTTCTGTCATTTAAATCTTATCATACTGATGTTTGTTCATGTGCTAATTATTCTAGTAAATTTGGCTTGAGTTGATTATTCAAAGTCACACAAAACAGGGTAAAACGTTAATATTGACAGCAGATACAAGACTGACTTGTGATTGGTCAATGCGTGTATTTGGTGGCACTCAAGTACTGTGGCTCCATCCCCTGGTCTGCGCACACTCTCGCTCATAATGCGCAAGATGGCAGTGTTCATACCTGGGATATTTTTTACTTTATTTCTCAATAGTAAGAGGAAGATGAGAGATTGCCATCTTTATATACAGTCTATGTTTTAAATCATACATTTACACAAAGAATTTCCTGTGTACGAATTGTACAAGATTGAATTCCATGTGGATCCTACTTTCTGTTTTAATCAGACATAAACAGGTTAAAGCCATTTTTATATCCGTATAATCTGTTTTTATAATATAATATAATATAATAATATATTTTAGTTGCAGCAATGTTCAAGGTTTGAATCACTAAAACAAACATATCTCTGATAAAAAGTATTCAGCATCTTCACATTCCTGCAAACTGTTTCCGTCACCAAAGTCTTGGCGTAGATTGAGCTCTCCTTCCTCCGAATGAGCACAGCTTTTAAGTGGTTTATTCTGTAGAGTATTGGATGTGAACTTTCAATACCTATCACTAATACAGTAAAGAGTTTGTGCTCCTCAACTAGAAAGCAGGGTGATTGAGTGACAGAAGAAAGGAACATCTTTCTTTTTTTTCTCCTGCAGTGCTGCTTGCCTCTGTGGCTCTCTCTGTGGGACGACGCATCAAAAGGTACCCGCTCTCTTTGAGAACTCCTTAAGACACTTTCACACTTACACTTTTCTAAACATCTCGAGAGAAGGCTTCAAATAGCACTTAAAAAAGAAGAAGCACACCCGCTCATAGACACACATACACACAATAAACACCTCTGACAGAGGTATCAAAGGTATACCTGCTGTGCTGAGTGGTTCTTTCTATCTAATAATACAAGCGCTCTTCCCTCTGTAGATCAGTGCTCCTGAGAGCTGACAAAACAGCACATTGTAGGTGCACTGAGGACTGTCTGTGGGCAACAAGTAGCTTGCATGTAGCGGGCTGCACCTTAGAACAGCGCGCAGCACAGAGGAGCTCAGCTCTGTGGAGGCGTCGATTGGCAGAGTTTGGCGAGCACAGTGATACTGAAGCCAAATGTTCTCAACCTGCTCTTATCAGACTTCAGCATGCACACTGTCTCTCTATGATACAGTCATGGATGCTGTTGGGACTACTGTTCATCTTAAGGTGAGGGAACTGCAGAACTTTAAAATTTGCCATTTGAGTTTGTAGCTCACTCCTTCATGGAGGCTGCGACCAGGTTGTTTTCATGGAGGTTACGATGGATTCTATGCAGACATATTTGTAAAACAGGAAAAGTGTCTTAAAAGAAGAAGTTAAGCTGTATGATCTATTTTGCAGCTATATGGTGAATATGGTATTTACTTTTAATCTGTTGGCAAAGTGAAGTAATGATTTTCAGAAGGCACAGGGTTCAGGATTAAGCTACAATAATCAATAGTTTGACATGAACAATGGCTCAAATGATGTGAAATATAAAAGTTGTTGCTTTAAGCAATGGGTTGGACCCACAGAGAATGATAATGACACTGAATACAGCACATACCTCCACCAAGGCCCAGCAGTCCCCTTATGAAACCATTTCAATTCTCTTCAAATTCTATATATGCACAAAATTGGACACACTTAAATAATGGCCCTCTAAACATGTCTGATTTCTTTCATTGAGATCTATTACATTTTTTCTGAGAAAACAGGCCGATCTCACAATGCACAGAAGGTGGAAAAAACATTTCTGGATTCCTGACCCATACCACACCAAGTTTTGTGGTTACGTGTCCAGTAATTTTTCCAACAAACAAAGCAACAAACTCACAACCCCCTGGGCGGAAATAATCATGGTCATACTTTGCAGATGTTAGCCCATAGTTTTGGTTCCATCAACCATAAAGTTCCTGATTTGTAAACTTTCATTGCTCTCAATACTTTTTTTCCAGCAGCATTTGTTTTCAGTAAAAAAGTTCTAATAAACCCACTGCACAAAACCTGCATCAGACTACACACAGACAAAGTAAGAGATTGTGGTGGAGCATTTCACAGCTAATGAGCCGAGATATCTGGCTCATTAGCTGAGAAATCCAGGAGTTAGCTCAGTCTAAAGTGAGCCAAGGGGTGGGCAGACAAAGTTGATTCCTTAATGGTCAATATCTTCCATGTCAACATCATTGGCTGCTTTGCTGACACGATCTCAACTGCATGGGAGGACACAATATCATGTTGACAGGTTGCTTTGCTGCCACCAAGTGGCCAACAAATATCAAGAACATCTAAAGACTTTTTTTTTTATGGTCCCTAGATGAAAAACTGGATCAACATGAGCCTCCGGTTCAGCTTTATTAAGTCTTTGAAACTCATTCTTTCACTAGCTTTAAACCAACTGGCTCAAAATCTCCCATTGGTATTAATGTGGTCACATCAATGTAACCAAAAGCTGTTTTAGAAAGTTTAAATATGTCAGGAAGAAAATTCAGTATACTGAACCCTGACAGTAGTCTAATTTTAAAATAACAATTAAAAATGTAAAGTCTATAAAATAACCTCCATTATCATTTAAAATCTCCCCAGGATGATGACATTTCTAAAACATCATAGAAAAAGTACCAAGCACCTGACGTTAGTGTCCTCAATAATAACCATGTCTCACCGCCATCTATTTGTTTCGTCAACAGTCTGTTTATCCCTTTGTTTTGAATTCTCCCAGTACTTCCTTTTAAATTACATGACAGATGAGCTGTTTCCTGCTGAAACACAAGCCAGAGAGAAGGAACATGTTTCATGATCTTTCTCTGTTGCTGGAACTAAACCGAAATAACCAATTATTTTGGCCAGAACTATTGTTTCCAGTCGGCACCTCCAATAACTCGGGCAGCTGGAATTGAGCATGATTTTTCTAAAAAGAAAAACTGTCATGTCATTTTTAAGAGGAAGTACAGTCAGTGAGGGGCAGGAGGGTAATGTGTGATTTTGTCCACATGGAGGCAGTATGGTATTAAGTGTGTGTGTGTGTGTGTGTGTACGCGTTTGTGTGTGTATGCTGGAGGTGATGCAGTGGAGTCAGTAAATCAAAGCTCCGCGCCCCACAGAGAGGCTGAGGCAGCAGCTGACCTCCAAGTCCTCAGTGGCTGCCGCTACAATGTGAGGGCTCTAATCTCCCTGCAGGAAGGACCCAACGTCCACGCACCAAAGTGCAGCACAAACGCAGCGCTCGCCACGTCGCAGTGGCATCACGAGCGCTGACATATTTACCTTTTAAATGAATGTGTATGAGTCAGAGCAACCCATTTCCCCTGCTTATATCCAACAGCATTGTAGTATAAAACGCCCCACACATGCATGCAGACCTGTGAATCATGGCCTAATTAATCAGTCATCACCAAACCAGGGTACAGTGAAGCCTCCAGGGCACAGGGTGCTGCTTCACGTGAGGAGAACACTACGTCCAAGAAAAAGCTCTGCTATTCCAAGCAAGCATTAAACCCCCCACACCACTCCCTCGCTCTCCATCCAACCAACCCTTTACAGCAGTCACAACACGGCGGCCATTTTAGATCTATAAATCAGAATGCATGGCGTCACGCCACTGTGTATAACCTTATGTGGCTTTGCTTTCTCTCTCTCTCTCTCACTGCAGCAGCAGCAGCAGAGGAATGGAGGGAAGGATGTGGAGGTTAACAATGGCAAAGATGGAGGAAATTTGCAGAAGGGAACGAGCGAAATAGACGTCGTCAAGTTGAGCATTTTGATGCCGCTGATGATGACGTTAAAATTTGTGCATACATACATGTGGGTGAGGAGTAAAACCAAGGAATAGGTTGTGTGTGTGTGTGTTTGTGTGTGTGTACGTACTACTCAATTGTGGTGTCATAAAAAAACGCCTTATGGAGACTCACCTCCTGCAGGTCCCCACAATGCAATAACATCAGGGCTACATTGTAAGGTTAAGACATGGTTACTGGTTAAGGTAACGATTATGGTTAAGATTAAAAGTGGTCGAGTTAAATCCAGAGAGAATGAATTTAAGTCAATGCAATGTCCACTTAAGTGACTAAAACATGTTTGCGTGTGTGTGTGTGTGTGTCTGTGTGTGTGTGTTTGTGTGTCCAGGGCTGCGCTCACTCAGCCCAGTCAGCCCTTCCTTTCTTCACGCCTGTCGGAAAGACTCCCCTGTCAAAGACATGGCTGAACGGGTGCATCTCTCTCCCTCTCCCTCTCTCCACCTTTCTGAATCTCTCCATCTCCCTCCATTGCTGATTCTCTCCCATTCTCTTTCTCTCTCTCTCTCCCCCATGTGAACACAGACCATCTATTCGTGCTACCAAGTCGTCCCTGCTATCCAGCCAAGCGAGAGAGAGCGAGAGAGAGAGAGCCCCCTTTCGCCATCGCCATCACCAGAGTCAGCCCCGGGACACAAATAGGACATGACACCCTGAGAGAGGGTGGAAGTGGCGGTGGAGGAAGAAGAAAGGGGAGGAGAAGGAGGAGTACAAAAAATGTACGCTCTCCACTCTTCCTTTAACCCACTGTCTTGTTTCGCCCTCTTCGTCTTTTTTTTTTCCTGTCGGAAGGCCCATGGCTGGAGTGGTGGGGAAGAGAGTTTGTGACACCCGATGACTCATGGCAGAGACATTTGAAAAGGGATATGACCTCAATTCGATGATTTATGTAATCGCCCATTAATCCACTCCTGTTACTGGTGTATGGTTTACTACGTCTTTACAACTATATCACTGCATTTCTTTTAAAATTTCTGCCGTCTCTGTCTTGATTTCCAAATCAAAATTTGCTAAACTGGCACAACAAAAATTTAGTACAGGAAAACTATGTCGTACAAGATTTACAAAGCATCTAAGGCAAACATTTTGATCTTTTACTATGCTGAAGTATCAAAATCACTTTAAAAAATCTATTACAGTTGGTCCCGTTGATCTTAGTATCAGAAATACTTAATTGATCCACAGGGGGAAATTGGGTTTTTGTTAGTCGCTGCAGCCAAGAACAGAAATAAATACAGACCAAGACAATAACGATAAATAGAAATATAAAACATAACTTGAAATTGAAAATTTTTTGATTCAAGTGTGGTTGAAGGCCTTCATCACCTGCCATTATCCCTCCTATCCCCTGTGTTCCCTTTGCCATAAAATGGAAGATCCTCTGTGTGATGTAGGAGAAATGGTTGAAAATGGCATAAAATAAAAATACAAAAACTTTAAAATTTTAGTTAAATAAAGCCTAACTCAGACAAAAGACGTTAATGCAGAACAGTGATAACTTTTGTTCACTGCAGCCGTACAACGGAACAAGCGTGTCAACATCTTAAAAATGTGAAAACGCTTTGAGTACTGCAGATAGTGGGACAACGCCGGTTCATAGAATGTGTCTGTGCCTGAAAACACATGAAATGGTCTGACATGATACTTATCAACTAGTCCGCTGCGCCACGCTTGCCCTCAATGACCTCAGGGAGGGAGAGAGAGATGGAGAGAGGGTGAAGGAGAAGGACGGACAGGGAGAGAAAAGAGGCACGGAGATGGTGCAGAGACACGCAGGGGAGAGAGGGAGCAAAGTCAAGGAGGAGAGGAGCATGGGAGATTACAGAGAGAGTGATGGAATGAAAACAGTAGTGAAAGAGTGAAAAACAAAACAAATAGAATAGTCTGAAAGAGAGAAAAGGGTGCTGGTGGAATTGCTATGCTTCTTGTTGCTGTGAGGATCTATAAAATGCCCTACATGTGAAACAGCCATGTACATCAGTATGACTGTGTGTGTGTGTGTGTGTGAGCTAAAGGATGTCTATTCCCTCTGCGTGTCTGTCTATGCACAGAGGATGAAGAGGGTTTTTTTTCATCTCTCTTTCTCTCTCTCAGCGCGGGTCAGGCATCCATTTTAGCTGGGCTCTAATCTTCAGCGAGCGCGCCTACATTTTGTGAGCGAGGAAGCCAACACTCCTACATTTTGAGAGGGAGAAGATGACGCACGCACTTCAGTCTCGGAGCGAGGCGGTGAGCGCTGCAATATTTTTTGTTTTTCTTTTCTCTTCTTTTCCAGGGCAGACAACAAGTTTCTCAACATCTGTAGATGGAGAAACGCAGAGATCAGTCAGAAACGCTTTTTAGAGATTCAAAAAAGTTATTTCTGAAAATTAAGCCAGTAAGATTTTCTATTACTGTCTTGTTTTGGTCTCGTTATCATCAATAAGTTTTGCACATAATCAAAAGTATTGAGATTTACATGTAAAACCCAGACAGACTGTAAAATGTGAGAGCCGGGGAAGAGTTGGAGGAGTAAATCCGACTCTTGAACACTTTCCAAAACGAGAGACGAGAGCTTGTGTGACTTCGAGCCCGATTACAAAACCTGCTGATGCTGTGCCCCCTTTTAAATAAAACCCCAGGGCTTCTCCTCGAGACTTCTAGCCTCGAACGATTCCCCATTTTTTTTTCATACATCATCCAAACCCCTGCGTTCCCCCCTCCACCCCCCCTTTCAAGCTCATTAAGTTAGGATGCCTTATCAGAGGGCACACTCACCCCTCCAAGGCCCTACACACATGCATGTGTGACAGACACAATATTCAAGCTGGCTTGATAAAGCCTATTGTTCCACACACACACACACACGGAACCCCTGTGCTCCCGTTTTTCTCTCCAAACCCTAACCCATCTCTGACCCACCCCCACCCTGCACTCTCCTCCTAATCAACTCTTCCCATCCCTTCTCTTACCCACCACTCACCCCCCCACCCAGCTCTGGGGAGACACATTTTAGCAGAAAAAAAGGGAGGGATGGAGGGAAAGAGAGAGTGAGAGACGGGGCAGACGGAGGGAGAGAAAGAGAGATGCACTCCTCCTCTCTGCTCTGCTGCCACAGAGGCTCGGCTACAGAAGCCTTTGATGTTCTGCAAATTTCAAATTTCATTATAGAGAACTCCCTTCTCCTCTCCCCTGCTCCCTCTCCTCCCCCTCTCTGCTCTCGCGCTTAAACAAGCTTTTCTGCCTCACTCTCCCTCTGCCTCCCCCCCTCCATCCCCCAACCTCCTCCTCCGAAGCTGAAGTTAAGAAACTGAAAGCCCTGCAGAAGAGACTCTTCGTTTGGGTTAATTATTCATTGGGCTGTGCGTGTATGTGCCAAATGTATGTCTGTGTGTGTGTGTGTCTGTGCTACATGCGAGTGTGGCAGTGGGCTGGCATTGGGGCTGAATCTGGATTTCGTGACGACAGATGATCTCTGGTCATTTTAGGTCGCCTCCACCTTCTCTGCCGAATGCACTTCTCTTCCGAATAAAAGAGCATCGGCCTTTTTGGGATAAAACGCACACATACCCTCACACACAGCGACGGACAGACATGCAAAGCAAACCCCTGCTCCGTGGAGATGCCATTTTCAAGTCGGGCGTTCTTGAGACTCAGCATCAATGCAGCAAGGCAGCCATTTCAGAGCAGGAAGCTGCCATTTTGGTTCAGAGTGTGTCAGCTGCTTTGAGAAGAAGCGTGTCCCAGCGGCCCTCAGATGAAACTGGGGTGCCACCGAAGTGGTTGACAGATCGGTGGTGTCAGCAGCGTTGGTGAGGAGAGAGAAGCAGGGAACAGTCGCAATGTTGTTTCTCCTGTGGGTTTTTGTAAATGTGCGTATTTATGCGCGTGTCGGTTGATATTTGTGCTGTAATATTAACTCCATAAACCACTTGTTTTCTTAGCTGGGTTGTTCTTGCTTATTTTAACAAATTTCATAAGAAACTCACAACAAATAAATGTATATATGGTCGGAGGAGAATGTTAATGTTTCAGGAATAAAATTGTGTGTGTGTGTGTGTCAGTCATGGCCCTCTGATCTGATTGCCTCCGTTCTTTTTGGTTTTCTTGCTTCTCCTCCCCCACTTCCCCACCTTGCTGGTCCCAGCTGCCACTCCTATCTCACCTCTGACCCCAGCCCAAGGCCAAGGTTGGGAGGTTGTCGTCATAGCAACCTGGTAGCCCTGTGGCCCGTGACTGCTGACCCCCGGTGTCCTAAGTAACCATGACGATCATAATTTGCTCCCCTCTGCACCCCACAGCTTGTCCATGAATACCATTTAGAGAGCGAAGTGTTGTTCAAACCGAAGTGATGGAGGGATCAACGGATAGATGGACGGACAGATGGATATAAAGAACAAAAGGGGGACGCGTGTGCCACTGAAAGGGAGATTTAGAAACGAGGTTTGATGACCTATCGACCCCTTTTCCTCTCTTTCAGTTTAAGAAAGGGGACAATGATTAGATGTAGGTGGGGATCAACTAAACAAAGGTGGCGTTGCTTAACTAAACAGTATCCAACTCCGAGAGGTCGCCACTCCAGAGACTTTTGATTCTTATTGAAATAACTGGAACAACTCCACATTATACAGCCTAACCCCACTTAACGGCCGAAAAAGATTTTTTTTTAAATGATGGAAATATCATGTTTAGTTCATTCTGATAACATCTATGATTAAAAGTTATCTCTCAAAAAAAATGTTTTAGTCATTGTCTTTTGTCGTTTTCTTTTACCATTACTTCTAACTATTTTATATGCTTTATCGCTTATCTTAAATTGTACATTATTAGATCTTTTAAATGTTGTATTATAGTATTTGGTGTGTTTTGAATTATTTTGCCTGGTGTCTTCTCTTGTTACCCGTTTTGTTGATTGGTTTTCCAGCAGGATTACACAAAAAAAAACAAACCTGGCAGAAAGATCGGACCCAGGCCAAGAAAGAACCCATCAACATTTTGGGGCGGATAAGGACAAAGGAACCAAATAAATTCAGGCACATTAATGGGAACACTATGAGTGTGTACAATATGGGGAAAATCCAAATAATAATCTGGATCTAGTACATTTAAATGTGGTTTATTAAGGGGACTGTTGGGTCCTGGCAGAGGTATGTGGGCCAAACTAGTTTTTGTCCAATGTTTAAAAAATGTGCTACATATATAAAGTTATTATTAAATAGTTAATAAAAGTTACATTGGGGTCATGTGTTTTATGCTATGTGTGAATACTAAATAACAAATTGCAATAAATGTTCTGCCACTACTGCTTTACTTTTCCCATGCTGCTCCCTGCTTGAGTAAATGTCATAATGAAACCTTGTGATGGCTGTGTGAGCATTATACCTGCTGGAAGGCCACTTTGCTCTTCAATGCAAGCTCCAGTTGAGCGGGGCTGGATGTGTAAATAGCTGAACGATACTGAGAACCCTGGTCACTCTGCTGCCTCATACCTGCATAAACACACACAAAGAGAAAATAAGGCTCCCAACAAATGCACAGAAGTGCCACGATAATTGCATGAAAACGGTTTTCACAATTGTGTCATCATCCTGCATCTTGAATTGATGAAGCTAAATGAATTCAGAGATCACAGTAGATTCGGCTTTCATTAAGGAGGCCTGCGGTGTGTAGGTGTATGGGCTCATGTAGGTGGGTGCATTCTCTTTTTTCTCTTTTGTCATCCATGTGGCACTGTCAACATTTTCATCAGCTTTACATCAGTGTGTTTGGAAGGAGGCCCAGGCCTAGTGTACCTTGATGAGGATGCCATCACTTCTATGCTTTTCAGATCCTACAATGCTGCGACAATAGCAACTTTTGCATCCTCGGACCTCTCTCGATGGCAGCTTTTTCCTCTGTCTTCATCTCTCACCATCTCTCCCACTCAACCTTTATTTCTTGTTGTTACAGAGTAGCATCCCTCTGTTACAGACGTCTGATGTGTTACACACAATAACACGTGATCTCCACAGCAGAATTTATACACTACTTCCTGCCTCTGCCTGTATGCCACCCTTGACCTGAACCCCCTTGAGATGTCTGCGTTGTTGTGAACGCGTCTAAGTGGAGAAATCTCTGCTGCTTCGTGCATATGTGAAAGGCAACCACCGGAGAAAGTCCAGACCTACATCTCCGGACATCCTCCTGAGACTGAAATGGGCTCAACAGAGGCTGAGTTATTCCAAATAACAGACCTCCAGCTCTTTCCTGCCACGATCACTGAAGTTGCTCAAACCTTGTCCGCTGGTCAGTGATTTCGAAACAAGGTGCAAAGATCCATAGAAATAAATATCAGAGGAGACAACAATGAAAGGCCTGCTGCTTCTGCATGCAAAACCTTTTACATGCAACTTATTTGCCAAATAACAGTTTCTACATGTGTGTCTTTTTATTGTGTCCATTTTTCAATCATTGTATTTTGTATTTGTTCTTTTGGCCACTTGTGGGAAGCAAAACATGCTGTAAACACAACAACATGTTTTCTCACCTTATAAAGCCAATATGTGAACATGTTGGCAAACAATTGCCTATTTACACATCAGACACTCATCCACATTAGCATTCGTTTGGAGTTGTGTTTGTCTCCTTCCGATACATAAGAGTCCAACATTCACTTTCCTTTTAGCTCTATTTTGCTCGCCACCAACCCCTGAGGGAGATTTCTGGCCTCTTAGCTGCTAAATTCTCCACCATGTTCAGCAGAAAACTGCTGACATTGTCCATCTGATGCTTGGCAGGTTGTGTACAGGGAGGTTTTGTGAGTTTCCTCTGCTGAAATGAGCAGACGGCTGGGGCTGAAAATGAGGATGATGAAGGTGGTGAGACTGAACAGTAACGTTGATGGCTGTAAAACCTAAACAATCATCTAAAAGATACACAAATCTGACAGACAATTTACGGTGGATATTTGATCTGTTCGGAATAAAAAGAGCAGCTTTAAACTGATGAAACAATCCATCTTCAATCTGTAATGAATAGTCTGAGTGATGAAATAGTGTTTTGCACATCAGTAGGTGTAAATATGTCAGGTCTACTGAAAGCAGAGACAAGATCCTTAGATAGACACCTACACATTTTAACCAATCATACTGCAGTGGCTCCTCGCCAAATCTGCTGTGTTGTTTCCCCACAGTTTCTTTTCGGAGATAAGGTCTGTGGGCAATTAAAGTTTTTAATGTTTTCATTTTGTCAAACAACGGTTAGGTTAATATCTTGTATGCATGGGAGAAAACAGATTTTTATTTAATGTGCAGACAAGCATGGGGCCAAAAGACGCTGACACCTCCCTGACAGTGTGATCTGCAGGTCTTGTTCTCTTTCGATTAAATGTTACCTTACTCTCATGGAGAGTCACAACCGTCCTGTGACACAGTCTGTTCAGATAAAATAGCTAAAAGTATTCATCTGGTCTTCAACCATTTTAAAAAACATTTTGTTGTGGAGATTACAAAATCAGCAGGCTCCGTTCAGTACAAATAATATTCCTTTTAATATCTTTAAGAAAAAAATAGCAGCCCTAAAACAAAATGGAGGCCTGTATCGCTGTAAAGTGGCTGACTCAAGCTGTGTATAAGTCAGGGGTCGCAGCCTTTGGGAGACTCTCCAATGGTCTATTCCTCACATTTGTAGACCAAGTACAGTAGACCTAGTAGGTATACAGAGGATTTCCTATTTGCGTCCCCAGTTTGTCCCCTTTGCAATATAACATAAGCTAATTTGAGCAGCAGTTCTGATTCCCTCATTAGTTTCCAGGTTCTAAGTCACTGTAGTAATGAACAAACTTTGACCCAATATTGATGGGAAATAACTACAACTATTGATTTATCAGGAGTGGGATGTGAATGAGTTCATTTTTTTTCTTGATTAATGTCTCATCTATTCTTTCTCTTATTTTTCTCCCTCCATCTCTGCATCTCCCTTCACCCTCTTTCTCTGGATGTCAGCCATCTTGCTCCCAGCACTGTTGTTCAGTGACGAGACTAATGGTGGCCCCTTCATCAAAGGCCACCAAGCCACTTTGCCATTGGCTGCCCACCAGAGCCTTTACTCTGATTGGCTGGCTGGAAGGGGTCTTGTGGCTTTACTGTTCTCTGACCTTCCCTGCTGACCCTGAGGTTCTGACCAACAAACACACACACCTAAACACACAAACACACACACACACACACACACACACACACACACACACACACACACACACACACGAACAAGATTATGTATGTTCAAATTATGCATAATAATTAAGAGAAGGCAACCATCATGTATCATCAAACTAATGGTTTGAATGCTTTAATTTCATTAGAGCTGAACAATCCCTTTTCTCCCTTGCAAAAAAGATACAGCTTTAATTTAAAAACGTGAAGTCAGGAAAGGCTTTTCATCTCAAAGAAATGCTTGAAGATATGGAATATCAGAGAAAAGTCAGGAGACTAAAAACCCTTGAGTTGTAATAGTTGTTTCTGACACAAAGACAATTAAGATTAATCTCGGCTTCAGAGCTGCCTCCGCCATCAGAAGAATAGCTCGTTATTTCCTAATCAAAATATTAACACTATCCCAAACATCAGCCTGGCTTTTGATTTTATTATACCAACCCTGAATCCTTCCCCACAAGCGTTCAGTCCTCAAAGAACTACAACAGCAACAATACCACCCAAAAAAAAAACCTCTGGTTCTTTGCTCCCACCGCCATCTCTCTCCATTTTTAACAGCCCCCTTCGTTATTTTCTCCATCCATCAAAGGCGGCAGTAATTATTAATGAGAGCCTCCCTGTTCTCTCTGCATTATGCATGAGAGCCTTGCCTCTGAAAGCAGAGGGTAATGGGGGGTGGACAAAAGGGGAGGGGCTACGGGTCACACACATGCACACATCCACGCACGCACACCGCCTCTCGGGGTCACTGACCTACACCCACAAGAGCCAAAAATATTTATTAATTGCTTCACCCCTAAGTCTGGAAATTTAAAAGTCAACACAAATGGGAGACAAAAATCAGACAAAGTGGGAGGATGGAGGGGGAGGGAGTGTGTACTCCCTCCTTCATTCATGAACATAACTACGATAACGTACCACTGCATGTTAATAAATGTGCATTTCTTCTGGTGTTCACGCTCGCACAAGAATAAAAATGGCTTCGCTCAGACTGTTGGGATAAGAGCCCGCTACTTCATCCGATTCCAACTTCCACCTTCTCTCCTTCTTACTGAAATTTGTCCCCATTCACTTTTCTTTCATGGCTCTTTCCTTACCCTTCCCCTCACTGATGTCCTTCCAACATCCATCCCATGTGTATATACGTTAGTGTGTTTGAAGATTGGTGAAAGAAAGCAGGGTGGGCATAGTCGGACTTGGGGTTTTAGTTAAAAGTAAAAAGGGAAAATTAAACAGAAAGTGTTTCAGATTCGGTTGCTACGAAAACTGGACAGTAAGGAAAAGAGAAGACAGAGACAGAGGAAGAAATTACAGGCCGAGAAAAAGTGAGGGGACTCTACCAATGTGTGTCATGCTTTTACTTGTCCCTTTCTTCTTGCACCTGAATCTGACACGGCCTCCTCTGGTGTCTTTTCCACAATG
Organism: Paralichthys olivaceus; assembly: GCF_024713975.1. Taxonomy (NCBI): domain Eukaryota; kingdom Metazoa; phylum Chordata; class Actinopteri; order Pleuronectiformes; family Paralichthyidae; genus Paralichthys; species Paralichthys olivaceus. The sequence continues at coordinate 12,338,502 of NC_091104.1, read as the reverse complement.
ATCTGTGAGTAACAGCTAAGATTAGCCCAACCTCTCCACCTCTTTAAGTAATGTCCCTCCTTCACCTCTCTCACTCCCTCTGTATTTCAAGAAGGGCAGTCAGCGCTCAAATGCATGTAAAACAAGAGGAGATTGCAAATGAGGAAACAAACAAATAAACATTTCAAGATATTGTCAGTGTCTACAATTGAGAAATGTTTCTGCATAATTGGTGACTTTTTGCATCCTTCTGAGTGCGGAGGAAAAAAACATATGAAGTGAATTTGGAATTACTGCACTCAGCAGCGCGTACCAATTAGACTGCGGCAGAGTGAGTGCTAATGAAACAATCTAATATAGTTTCTTTTCTCTTTTACCTCCCACTGACTCCAACTCCCTGCACTGTCATTCAATTTAATATCAACCTCACTTCAGGCCAAGGAGGCAAAAACCTTTTTTAAGCACGTTGAAAAATCAACACTGACCAGCGATCGTCGTTTCAACCATTTTGTCACCAAAGTACACTGTGTGTGTGTGTGTGTGTGTGTGTGTGTGTGTGTGTGTGTGTGTGTGTGTGTGTGTGCGTGCATGATAATACTCAGCGTTGTGCTGTGCTGTGCCCTGCGGTCCCGTTACAACTGTGTGCGTGCCAGTAGAGCGCTCTCCTCCTCTCCTCTCTCAGCTGCTATTTTTGCCCTGTTCTTATGTAAGCTGCTCCTGACGGGCTGGAGACAGAGGCAGAGTACGGGAGCTGGGATGGTGAGAGCATCCCCAGCAGATAAACACGCACACACACAGTCTGCACGTGCAAACACACACATACACAAACATACATGCATTGTGTGTTTGTTATATATGCATAGGGGACTGAATACGTGACATATGCAAGAGCAAAACAGAAAGCGATGCTCTGCTGGCTGTCAGATGGTGACACTACACACACTGAGGCAACCTTAAACCAATAGCAGAACTGCATGTGCCTCAACCACGGTGCTGTGCATGTGTGCATATATGACTCTACATGCACAGTGTGTAGATAACTGCAGTTACTACGGTCATCTCATTTTTTAAATTTTCTCTAGTGGAGCAGTGCTCTCTAACATGATCACTTCATGGTCCCGGACATGTCAGAACTTGGACTCTGGTCCTTGTGCCATTTATTTTTAGCTGCGTCTACATCTGACTAGTGCAGCTCGATTTTTATAGCCGAATCAGTCCGTATAAGAGGATGAATTGAATTCCATTTCAAACTATGATATGATTTTTGGCAATTAAAAAAAAAAGAAAGTTAACAAAAGATAGATTTCAGCTCAGCAGGTCCAGCAAATGCTACAAATATTCACCATTAAATAACATTTGTTGCTGTGTCACATTTGTATTGTAGCCTTCGATCACTGTCACTATTAACTATTAACACACAGCTTTGGGAAGAGAATGAAATCAAATTAAAAAAATTCTATTTACATCTTTAAAAAAAAAATTCAAAATAAACAACTATCCTCTTTTCATCGCTCCAGATTAGATTTTTATTATTTTACCGACTAACTCTACAATTTTATGTTTGAAGTGAAGAGACAGCTTCACTCCCCTGCAGGGAATATTTGTAAGAAAATATAGATTTTTCAAAAGCTTCACATTTTAGTTTAGAAGAAAAATGTTTTAGTAGAGTTTCTGATTTCACAATCCTCAAAAGACATTTTTAATCATTTGCTAAAGACAGTCAATGTTTTAGCTCTGTGTGTCAGTGTGCATTAGTCATCATATTACCATGCATCTATTAATCATATATTTATCATATGTCATAATTATAAACACCACTGATGCTGATTTCACTGTCTCTAACCAAAAATCAAAGCATTTTCTGAACTTTTTGAGGATAATATTTGTTTTCTGGTCTTACTTCCTTTCATTTTATTTATCCCATATTGTTTCAGTTCTTATATGTGAGAGTTTATTTTCATACAGGGTTAACTGGTGCACAAAAAAAAATATAACAAATGTGTCTCACAAACACATGATGACGTATAAAAAACCATAAGTTACAAAACTTATAACCTCAACATAATCAAATGGACTAACATCTCCACCCCCACGCTGTGCACACACGTGCCGCAATCTCCATAAATTAGGGCTGTCAGCGTGTGTGAGGGTGTAATAAATGACACCTGGTAATGAGCACGCCATTCTCCGCCAACCAGGGGAGATGGAAGAGGTTGGATGGGTTAGAAGTGTGGGGGGTGGCGGAGGTCACGGGTCAGAGGTCAAGGTCAGATCCTGTGGGGGTTGGCTTTTAGATGGAAGGGAGACCCCTAAATTAAGGGATGGGTTGACACAGGGAGGACGTGGGGGGTACCCCAACAGGGAATTGGCGTGTGTCGCTGCCAGCTGGGCTGAAGATATTATATAAATGGAACATTCATGCTAATTTTGATTGTCAGAAAACAACGGCCGCCAGCGTGACAGCACATCCATCACTGCTTCATATATATGTCTATGCTGGGATCTAACCCAATCCATGGTAAGTGTGTGATACATGATAAGTCACATTTTCACTTGTCATAAGCTATTTTCATGACAAAGAGTAGATATTTTATGCAGCAACTACACAACACATCTTCAAAATATACGAAAAAAGAAAATCATGAATTAATAAAAACCACCACCATCCTTGGTTGGTTTTTCAATAGCATTTACCTGTTTAACAGATCTGTTATACCCCTCTTTTCTGCTGCATGACTCCAGCAACTACCTACAATGGTGAGCATGCACGTACGTGGCGACGCTATTAAACAAGGACAGCCGCGTCGGCCATCTTAGCTGTGCATTTCGTGTTTCTGTGTCTATCGGCGCACGACTGTGATTCCTGTTTACTGACGCAGCATCAGCAGCCCAAGCCATAAATACTGCATGGCCTCAAAAAAAAGGGGAGAGGATGGAGGGAACAAGGGAAGAGGAAGGAAAGGAGGAGGAAAAAAGCAATGAGGAGGAAACAAAGAGGAGGAGGGGGGGGCTCAGTTGTTAAGATGAAGGGCAGCGGAGAGGGGGGTAGAGGGGAACGGAGGAAAAGGGGTTGGGGGTGGGGGGTGACTAAGAGATAAAAGAGGAGTGAGTGGATGCGAGTGTGTTTGTGTGATGAGCGGATGGCCTCGGGGAGCAGTCAACTCTGAGCTGCGGTGCGGATGTGCTGACGGGCTCCGGGCCAGTTGCTCACTCGCTTGCCCCTCCGCTCGGCTCACTTCGAAGGAGAAAGGGGGGGGGGGGGGGGGGAAGACAGGTGAAACAAGTGAGGTGTGGGGGGGTGAGACAGGAGGATTTGGAAAACTTAATGGGGGTATGAAATCAAGAATGGGGCAGAAAGAAAGCGAAATAAATTATCAAAGAGGTACGGCTGTGACCATATGCTTGGGTTGAGGGAAAAGTAAAAATGGTGATTATGAGGGAGTAGAAATAAACTGAGGGGTGAGGAGACATGTTGGCAGGGTTTGAGAAGAGGTTAGATCAGCCGTTTCTGTCTTCCACTAGGAGCGTAGGGGACATCAGATTCAGGGAGTAATGCGGGGCCTACGGACTTCTGCAAGGAAGTGATCAAACTGACATGCCATTGGTGCAGCTGTGTGCACCCTCTGCATGCATGGTACGTGTGTGTATTGTGCCCATTCGCATGCATGCACAAATGGAATAAAGCTGTCTATGAGCAGGCATAATGAGCATTTGTGCATAATGTGAAGCGAACAGTATGCTTGCCTACGAAAACTGTGTGGGCAATAGATCTGCAGTGTGCGAAAGAGCACAACGTGTTTGCGTCTCCACCGTGATCATTCTAAACGCATCAAATCAATGTTTTCACCCATCATGACGAAACACAACTGCTGTTAGCTTCCGACATGTGGGTGTCACTTAAACTGTGCAGAGTTGGTCTGTGCTTCGGTGCCTCAGTGCACCCTCACATGAGAAAGTTGTGTTACCGAAGAGTTGTCATAATGCAGACATAAGAAACTTATAATATGGGAGCGTGTTGAATCAGGGGTCTTTATGCAACATCCCAGGGAAGCCAGCAGATTGAGACTAGTGTTGCTGAATATGGAAAGAGGGCACACAGCAAAGGCTGCTGGGAGTTTCTGATTGGCTGCTAATGTTGCTATCCAGGCCGGGATTGGTGGAGCTGACGCAGCCCGACATCACGTTGTCGGGACTAAACCCTTTTGAACTGAGGCAAAGCAGGGAGGCACAGATCTCAAAACACATATACACACACGTATGTGCATACACACACTCACAGATACACATCCACATTAAAGAAAGTATTGCATGCATCTGAATATGTATATACATGATAGTTCTACAGGCGCTCCATGAGTATATATAAAGCCGGATGGGCTCCGTGTTGATACGTGTCAGGAGAAAACAGAATTCATAATGTTCCCGGGCGCGTCTCCATATGCGATGATCTCTGGTGAATCTGCGCAGTTAAAAGGGAAACGAGCGAACTTCCTTAATTTATCCATTCTCTTTTAAGCCCAGCTCTAAGGTGGACAGAATAAATTGGAGCTTAAGCATGCGTGAAGGCACAGCCAGCGGGCCCCTTTCCACCTCTCCACACCACATTTGTCAAATCAGAGGAATTTCTGCAAGACATGAACCCAGAATCGGAGAGGAAAGAAGTGGCGGAGATGAACACATCCACATGGAGGAAAAAAAAATTGCATGTTTGAGTTTGCGTTTCGAAATAGGTCACCTGGTCTAAACTGTGACAAAAAGACAAAACTTCATAGACAATAAGCTGCATGCTATTAATAAAACATGAGATGAGACAAGGCGGTGAGTCAGGGGAAATGCATGACTACTCTTTTGGCCTCATTGCCCTGTGGCGTGTCGGCTCAACTCTGCCTGTGCCTTTGCCCATAGTAAGATGTGTCTCTGCCCTCGGCTACAGAGAAGAGCAGAAGAATCTTTACCGATCGACATTCTTGTGGGTCTCGGACGAGCCACAATACTCAATAGTTCCTCCTTCCCTTTGCTTTCTGCTGTAAACCCACCTCTACTGTAGCTGAAGAGGGTAAGTGAAAATGTGAGGTACGTACGACGTATTTAACTGGGGAGTCAAAATGGCTGATGTTTTAGAGTGATCATGACAGATGTAAAAGAGATGATAGAACTGACATGAGAAGAAATGAGTGTGAGTGTGAGTGTGTGTGTGTGTGTGTGTGTGTGTGTGTGTGAGAGCCTGTTTTAAAGGTCTGGCTAATAAATCTTTGATCCATCTCTTCTCAACTTGTCAGGCCCCTCCCTCACTTTTGGATATGAGTGAGCAGAGTACATCTTTGTCTGTCATTTCTCTCACACACATAACGTGGACACAAACCCTACTGCTGCATTAATGTTCTTACATCACCTCCTCCAGTGAGCAGAGAAAACAAGAGACTTGAAGAGAGGGAGAGACAGCTTTTTGGGGGTTCGGGGTAAATGTCACACATACTTTGTAGCGCATTATGTAATTTTGGAAAACGGTTCAGAACAAGACAAATGACCAGATATTTATCACATGAATGAATTAGGCACCATCGCTGCAAAGTTTCCTGTGATTGACAATTTCAGAACTTTCATCAAGGGAATAACCCCACCAATGAAACACAGAGATCACAATAAAACAAATATTCATCAATTATTATTTGCCCCAGAAAAGAAGAAGTTTAATATAATGAGGGAAATAGACAGACGCTCAAATGTGACGTGAATAGCTGGTTCTAATTGGATAAAGTACATGCTACTCACATGCTCTAACACAGAAAGGTTTTTTTTTGCAGTTGGGGCTTGAACATGCAACACACTGGTGTGTCTCTCTATGGATGGCTGGATCTCAGACACATTAACACTGTCTGGCGTTGACTTACACCCATGAGACCCCCCCCACCACGACAACGCACACGCAGGCACACGTCTGGGCATCATCCTTCTGCTCTAATACACCCTGTGCCCCTCGGGATCAGTCTTATTTGAGGGCAACGTTTGCGTGAGAGTGTGTGTTGCTACCTTGTGTAGGATTATGGTTCTCCCAAAAGCGTTTAAGCAGCTCCTCAAGGCTGACGTCTTTAGAGGAGAAGACCACCCTCACCACCTCGGTGTGACCCGTTAGACCTGAAGACGAAATAAAAAACGTGGATTAGCAAAGATCAAGTTATATAATGCTTTTCACCCAAATTTCACTCACAAATGTTAAACATATATGGAAATTCATTGAGATCATGGGTAGGAGACATTCAGGGTGAATCCACACACAGCTATGCTACTGCTTATGGCACAATGGGAAAAGAAGAGAGAAGGCACGCACACACACACATATTCAAAGACACACACACACACAAACACACACACACACACACTCGTGCCCGTCTGCAGCTGCCAGGACCCCAAAGCTTCAACAAGCTCACGACAGGAATTCTCAAACTGGGGGCTGCTTATGTCTGACTGTAGCACACGAACACACACGTGCGCATCACACACTTCATCCAAACATACTTTAGCTATATGTAAATACAAAGGTGTTAGCTTAGTGTTGTATCAATAAGAGCAATTCCCCTTCTCTTGTTCACACATTGCACAGACACGTGCGCAGGTGTACTCACTCTCACTCACTCTCACTCTCTCTCACACACACACACACACACACACACACAATTTACACAAAAAGCATGCTCACACAGATAGATGCATCAGGTGCATCCCAGACAATAGGAGAACGCCTGCCAAATTCACGCATCTGGCCTGAGACCCACTCTCTGTCTCGATTGACACTCGGCACAGCAAGAGGACCATCCTGTGCCAAATGATCATCGAAGACTTCACCTGTTTAAACGGCTGTTAGTTACCTAGATAAAGAACATGCACCCCTTTCAGTAGATATTAACATTGACCTTGAGTATACAAGAGCAAATAGTGTGTCTTTGCTGGAGCTGTTCACATTTTTATTTCACTGTATCAGTGCATGACTGTTTTTTTAATACGTGCATACAAGGGGTGGAAAGGTGACTACAGTAAACAATGGACAAATTCATAAAAAAAAATTAAATCTTTGATCAAAACGTGTTTGAATGTTTGAATACTGGCCTTTGAAAAACTAAATAGTAATGACCCTTGCATCAGTAATGACCCATTAATATACTTTGGATTTTTTTTATATTAGACATCTTATAAAAGTCAACACAGAATGCCCATATGTCATGATGACGAATCAGAAAACTTTTCATGGACCCAAAGACCCTCATTTGAAAACACCTTGAATACAAGGCAAAATCATTTTTAACTTCCAACTTGAAGATGGCCCGTCAACACTACACATTGTTCTGTTGCTGTATGTGTCAGGCTGTATTTTAACCCACTGCACATAACATAATAAATAGTTTAACCATACAAATTATTGGTATTTCAGGCGATGAAACATTATAGAGAATTGTGTACTGGGCTCATCGTAATTCATTTGGCCATTAAAGTCACGGTTTGAAATACCCTTTCATCTTTAATACATACTACGTCTCTCACCTTATGGAGCTGCATACATGTTGCGTGGGTTGTATGTTAACACTCGTGGCACAGGAAACTCAGTAAGAACAGTCGAAAGCAGAGAAAGTGAATGAAATGAAACAGCCGTCAAGACCTGTTAGAAAAACAAGGTGAATATGCACCATGATGTTTCACACTTGTCTGAAGGGGGTGAAAGTGCTGCAGACCAGCACCACTGAAGCTGCTACAAATTCAATGTTTTGCTCAAGGACACTTCAGCAGGGTGAATGGCCTTGTGGGTGCTGACCTCCCTCCCAAATCAACGTCACCATGTTGCCCTTTTTCATTTAATTATTTAAAAACAGTAAAAAGAGAAAAGTTGGATTTTACTTTACACTGTGCTGCCATTAGACGAGCTTGGCTTCACGGACAAAAGAACAGAATGATATAACAAGCGTGTCCACACCAAAAATCTATATTGTACGCTTCCAATACTTACTATGATCTATGTTAACAATGTCCTGACAAGTAACAGTTGTGAGGTGATTATTGTCATTGCTAAAGCTGGATTTATACTTCCATGTTAAGGTGTTACGACGTACCTATTGCAACTACACGCATGGGCTCTGAAGCTATGCTGTAACCGACATGTGGCTCGTCAAAATTGTAGACACATGCTACCGAGATAAAATGTGGGGACTGCATGAATTGTGACTTGCCTTTGTTTTCTCCTGCAAGTTTATGATGCCGTTAGCAATGGATGAAAGTGAAAAAGTTAACAGGCATGTGGAATACACCCAACACACTAACCCATACACACGGTTACTGAGGTGAGTGTAATTAAAGCACTATACAGCTCAATAATGTATGATACACCAGTTTAATGTGAAATCAAAGTGTGAAATACAACATTGAAATATGAATCACAAACTGCACCAAAGGTATCTACAGCAGAACTTTGTCATTGATATATTATTGTGAAACTTCTCCTGCTCGTCTTTTATCGACAGTCAACTGATAGTTATTTGCATAAACCTTGGAAGTGAAGAAAACACTGCTGTGAGTCACTGTTGGAACAATTATATTAGTAATCTGAAAGATACCAATAACATCAAACGATGGGGACTTTATCATTTGAGGAATTGCGGGATTTAACCATAGACTGTATATAAAAATAAACGACATGGCTGTTCCCCAAAAGTGAAGCCAAAGCATTTCAATTGCCCCCTGGTGGCTGGCTGTCGTTTGAGTTTATTTAGTTATTTGATGACATAAAAACATAAAAATTGAGCTGAGACCAACTTCCAATTGGTCGAGCATGTGTAAAGACAAGACATCGACTGCGGCTCCATCCTGCAATCGCTACTGCGCAGAGTCTGGCTTCAAATGTACAAGATGATTCTTGTTTCCTGGATATTTTGGTTTCATTTCTGGATACTGGGAGGAAGTGTCTACTAGTAAAGAGTCGTCCTCCTTTATTTACAGTCTATGGATTAAACTTGGTGCAAAACTGTGGAGTTAAAGCACAAGAGGTTACAACATCAACTATTGATTGTATCCTGCAAAACAGAATGTATTGTGTGTTGGTTGAGATAAAATATGCTGATTGACAATAACGTCTCCCTCTCTCCACCTGTCAGCCGTCTGTCCTGTCCGTCCTCCCGAGGCAAACCTGACTGCTTCCTCAAACTCTCTTATTTCTGTCTGTCAGGCCGTCCAAGTGTCTTTCTGTCCTTCCATCCTTCCCTGGCTCTGCTGACAGTTCCATCGGCTCCCTCTTTTCTGTCCGTCTGTCTGTCTGTCTGTCCTAGCCTGGCTGTGATGACAGCTCCTCAGTCTCATGCCATCACAGTGTTCTGCTCCGTCACGGCCACTGGAGCGACGCCTGCACTCCCTCAGCCGATGGACAGGCAACCATTCTTTCTCACACTTTTTTTTGCCCCTCAAATTTTCTTTCCTCTCAAAAGTTTATTTTACCGGTTCCCTCACTTGCCACAGCTCTCAATCTCTCTTTCTCTGTCATCTGTCTCCATCTCCATCCTCCTCCGCAGCTGACCATCTTGTTGCTGGGGAGCTAACTGAGAGAGAGACAGAGACAGAGACAGAGTGAGTGAGTGAGTGAGTGAGTGAGTAAGTGAGTGAGAGAGAGAGAGAGAGAGAGAGAGAGAGAGAGAGGGGCAGGGGGGTAGATAGATAGGAAACATACAATCCCTTGAAGGACTCTGCTCAGAAACTCCGCCAGCCAAGCCCATAGCATCTTTCCCCTCCTCTCCATGTCCCCCATGCTGTGCGTGCACCTAGACTCCACAACTGCCTGTGATGATGTGCCCTCAAAAATGGAGCAGCCCCAAACCAGAAGCTCGTGACTTCTTAAACAGGAGAGGGGCGCACAAAGAAAAAAAAGGGCCCAGACGTCTTCATTTGAATTATATATCAACCATCCTACATGATCTATGAGGAGGTAAATGGAGAGAAACTAATTCAGAGATACGGACAGGTATAGCCAAACATTTTCACTGTCATTATACCAATTTAATGTATCAACGTCTTGTTCACCGAATCCCAGTCTCAGCAAGAAAAGCCAGTTTATGGTGCTTCATACACAGTAACCTCAGTTAGCAAAAACGCCGCAGTACAGCATAGTACAGAGCCCAATCCTTACAAGTAGGTCATGGGGGGGTGGGGATGCGGGGTGTAGCCCATCTGGAGCAGTACATTCTGAGTAGTTGACTGCAGATGAAGAGAGGAAAGAGGCGAGAGGATGAGAGTGTTGTACTTAAAAAAAAAACATTTCCAAGTGCATTTTTTAATCTTTTTTCCTTCGCAGTTTTTGATCACGTTGAACCTTGACTTATCTTACAGAGAAATGTCGTGCCATCCTCCCAGGCAGACAGTGTGATTAGTTCATATAAATCAAAGCGTAGACGCTGTAAATATACAAAATAGTGTAGTACCTGAGCAAACCTCGTGGTAGGTGGGGTTGGGTGTGAAGCCGCCGGCGTAGCCAACTTGTGTGGAGAAGATCCCTGAAAGTCGCCAGAAAAGTTTCTCTGCACCCCAGAAACACCCCATACCTGGATATGAAGGATTCACAAGCACACACACATACACACACACGCACGCAATTGAATTGATTCTTCATCCACATTTTTCCACAATGTGTTTGACCACAGTATTTTACTGGGTTATTTCTGATTTGAAAAACTTGTGATTGTGTGGTCTCACCAAACATGATGGTCTCCATGCCTTCTGGAAAAGGCTCCACAGTGGGATTTCCACTGACTGCATGCTTGTCTGTGAAGGGACAGAATGAGCAAATATGGCATCAGATCACAACAGTCTTTCAACAACACAAATTGCAGCATGCAAGCAGAAGAGGTCCATTATCTGCTTCTACTAGGCCGCAGAGGCCTGCACTCTGTAACAGACTGACCCAGGCCAGCGGATCAGAGCCAGAGGCTTCTGTGCTGGAAGACATTTAAGAGATTACAGGGCTTTGACCGCCATTATATCCCTGCTGTCCTCTCCTCAATACCCACAATTAAACACTGTTATTTTCTGATCTCTCTCTTACTCTAGAGTGTGGCTTTAAATGTGAGTGTGTTAAGTGCTGGGCTTGGCGCCATCAGGTAGCCACGTGACGAGCTATGCTGTGACAACAGGTCCAGGGAACATGCTTGTTTAACACTACAAGCAGGGGAGGGCCTTTTAAGTAGACCCAGTGCTATCCTAATCTTCACCATGGTACAAAAAATATATAAGTAAAACAAACTGCAGTGCTGAGAGGTGGCAGGAGGGTGGTACACTACTGCCAACTGTGCTGCGTGGAATTAGAGCGCTAAAAAGGAAGTGTGTGTGTGTGTATGTGTACGTGTGTGTGTGTGTGTGTGTCTCTCCATGTAGCCCACAGATGTGTGAGGAGGATTAGGGTTTAAGAAGACTGAGGTGACTTAGCGTGCAAATCTCCACTAAGCAAGGCTGGTTTGTACTGCAACCACTAATATTAGTCTACAGATAAACAGGCCATAGGGTACACTCAGCGCTTAGGGCACATACCAATAATGGATGCTTGCTCTAAGTTAAATGTGCGATTGTCCCGTGGCCGCCCAGAGATGAGATGTGTGACAGTGACCTGAATACGAACAATCACTAATCTGACACAGACATAATAGTTCATTTCCTAGATGGGCCCAGGGTGATCCCCAACAGGACAAAGGCCAAAAGCAACCTGCAGTTTATTTTAGGCTTTAAATGATTAGTGTAAAGCCACAATGTACAGTTATGCTATGCTGGGATATGGTGGCTCTGTTTAAATGCACTGCAACGGAAGAAAATACAAACTAATTGAGAAAACATCTTTAATCAGAAAATGTGCTGCAAATATTTACACCACAACAAACTAGTCTCAACCCAACCAAACACCTTCAAGCACATAATCACAATGACCAAATCCCCACAACACAACAAAATCCCACACTTGATGTTGCCATGGCATGTGACTAGTGAAGTTACTATAGTGCCTGTGTGTTGTTGGAAAATGTGATAAATGCTCATTTTAACATTATGATTGCATTAAGATATATTTTGCTAACCTTGTGTTAGCATCAAGCTTATTATTAGCTGGCTAATTCAAGATATCACGGCAAGCAAAACACGGTACAGCAAGGCCAATGTCACGTTAGCCATATAACATACGGCAGAACTGAATTGGAATACCTTGGTTGGCAATATAACATGCTAGCATCATCTTTTTCAGACCAACAACGCTACAGAAAAAAACAATTGGCTACATGTTGATTTGACACAATATCTTCTATTACTTGTCGTCTATACATGTATTTGATTTGCACATATTTTCTAAAGATTACCATATGTTAGAATATAGGGGATATAAGAAGCACTGTGGCACTTGAGCTGATAAAGCCTGTCTTAGTGTGCCACCTCAAGGGTACTGCTTGATATAAGACAAAAAACTGTGTTTTTCCTATGCAGTGACAGATTGTAGATCGTAGATGCATAAAGGACTCCTAAAATGTCACAGAGGCCTGGCTGCCCTCAGGCAGTCCCTTTCTGCCCCACTGTAGTGCGACAGTTCTTTCTTTTAGCAGCAGGTTGTTTGGCACTGCCAGGTCATGTTCACGGGCACAGTCAGTGCATCTGTCTCAGTGACTGCACTAGCTAAATATTGTCTTCAGGAGAGACTCAATGTGGTGGGAGGACAGGAAACATCTTCATTTTTCTCCTCGTCTGAATTTGTTTGGTCTCCATCCTCTGCTCAATCTCACCCTCTTGTCCTTTGTTTCTTGCCACTGCGATAAAAAAGTCCTGAAGTTGCCAAAAGGGAGAAAATGTGAGAGTGAGAGAGACAAGTGTGCAATAGGAGGAGGAGGAGTGGGAGGAGGAGAGATAGGCCTGCCAAAACAATAAAAGGAGTAAATAGCCAGTGAGAAGCAACAGATGAGGGTAGCAGAGAGGCAGTGAAGGATTCTTTTGGCCGTCAGACCACCATGCCTTTGGGCACTGTATGAAAAAGATCAACCACTTCATCCAAGAATGAACAGAGAGAAAAAAAGAACAAGCAAACAAATAAACAAACAAAGAAGGAGGTAAAACTGAAGACCATGACACGCCGACTCAGCACTGTCCAGAGAAGACAACTTGAGCCAAAACTCCCTGCCCCCTTCTCCCTCAGGTGCTCTCCCATCTTCACTTCACACTCTCTTCTTCACACCACCTTCCCATCATCCCTCGCGCTCCTCTTACAAACACGTGCACGCCCGCCTGCACGCACACAAGTGCGCAATCAGCTGTACAATCCTCGCACACCAATCTCTGCTGTGGGTATTTTTCCCACTGAGCAGCTGGCAGAGGTCCAGGCGGTACCAGGCTGGCTCCTTTCAATGAGCCTAGCCCAGCATTCCCCCCTGCCAGCCCAGTGCCCACACCCCATTCTGCCAGAATTACCCCACCTAACACACACACACAGGCACTGAGAAAGAACTGGCTGAATACCCTCACTACGATGCCTCACTACGCCAGCAAAAGAAAGAACAGAGGACGACAAAAAACAAGCAGGGAGTTTGACTGACTGAGCTTTCAAAGAAGAAAACAGGCTGAATATGGGGGAAGGATTCATGAAAAGGATTTTTTCCAACTTGGATGAGATATGGGCGTAATTTCTTTTGTGCGCTTTTGTTTTTGAGGATATCTGAAAAGCACATTGCAGGCTATACAGTACAGCAGGACTGAACTGGAATACTTCGGTCACCTTTTGTTGTTTTTAGCGTGGTGGTTGTAGGCGGCTGGACCAGAACCAAAACATCGGACCCGCTGCCCTGTAACTCTGCTTGTACCATGGTTACCATCAGTGAAGGGCACAACAATCTGTTGCTTAGCGAATAATAACATCCACTTTGACTTGTTTCGGAGGGTATTTAGTCTTTGTAACCCTCCGAATGTACTCGTGGTTCCGTGTTTCTCACCCGTAAAACTGAAGTCCAAGTGCTGCTGCACCCACACGCGGAGACACAGGTGAGGTTCTATCCCTGGATGCCAAAACTGGTGACGGAAAGGTCGATTTCCAGGCTGCTCTGTTTACTTGCTTCCAAAAATCCATTCTCTCTCTTCCCCTCTTCCCTCCCTCTCACTATTCCGCTTCCTAGCTTCACACAGGTTGGCAGGGAGTCAGGCACGAGTCGTCGGAGGAGGCTGATGCTTTATACTGGTGCCAACTACCCTCTGCTGTATGGGAGGATGGGTTGGGGCGAAAAAGAGTGGGGCGAAGAAGGGGAGGGGAGGAAAGAGGCAAGGCTGGTGGGAGGTGGTCCATTTTTAAAAACACTCAGAGGTAAATAACCGAAATGATGCTGATGCAGTCTTCAATCAACCCAACGTGGTATTGTGGCATAAATACATGAAGCTGCCTGTGTGCAGGGTGGGGAATCTGTCTAGACTCTGGAGAGTACAACTTTCAAGTCATCACTGCATTCCATACATTCAGTATCCTAGCAACGGAAACAGTTGCTATGGAGAAGACTATCTACTATAGCACTTGGCTTCATTATCTTCCTGCAGCAAGATGGAGGCATATCCTGTTGTTGCTATCAACATTTTCCTCATCTTGCCAACTCAATGAAGAAAGAAAGGGATGGTGTCCTGCTGGTCAGCATGAATTCATGTGCGCACCTTGTTTTTAACTGCATAGTAAAAGCAAATTTACCTTTACATTCTCTCTAGAGTATGCTTTGGGTGCGATGCATGGTTCACTATTGTCTCATGTTATCAAGGTGACTGGGATGGAAACCATAGCATCTGCAGGAAACTCATGCAGACACATGGCGAACATACAAACTTCACAATTCAGGTTGGGTCCAAGCCCATTTCGTTCCTGCGCTGAGGCAACAGAGCTAATCATCAAGCCACAGCACTGCCCAGGAGCAAATCTTTCTCCTTTGTTAATCTAGCATTTTGATTCTTAATTTGCATGCTCTCCCTCTTACTTCTACACATTTTTTTCTTAGCCTCTGAGCTTAATGCAAAAGCCAGAGAGCAAGGGCATCTGGAGACAGAGGAGATGAGACAACAACAGAGAAATAATGTCAGAAATATATCTTCGCCGTGAGTTATAGAGAAGCACGCAACAGAGATTGATTTTGGTCAGCTGACCTCCCCCATCCCGTTTGGAAGAAATATTGGCAGTCTATGCTGCACTGACTCAAAATAATAGCTACTGTGCCCCTACCATGTAGCAATCTGCCACTGGATCACTCTCGCCAAGGTCACAGGGTACATTACATACACTGGAGCGAGGGAGGGAACAGAGGACACTGGGATGTCTGAACAAGGAATAACAAGCTTCTTTTAAGAGGCTATGGGGCTCATAGCAACTTTCAAAATAAAGTGATTTTCACTGTACAGGGGGGATGAACGTTTGCACTCACTCTCACACACAAGGCTGCGACTGCACAGGGCATATGCAGAGACAGTCCATGCAATCCCCAAATTACTCATGCTTACTGGACCACACAGACAAACACAGAAGCATTCTATTCCAACGCACATATGCACACTCTAAAACAACCCCAGTCCCAACCTAAGCCGCCCCCCATGGTGAAAGGGGAGGAACAGATTTCTGCCATGCGGTGTCTCCGAGCTGCTTCGACAGACGGAGCAGGAACTTATGACGGGGCGGAGCCTTCATGCGCATAATGCCCAGATGGGCCCCTGGATGCTGCGGCACCTCGCAGTACCATGCACTAACACCACAGCTCCCACAATGCATTTTGTGGATGCTCGTGTCTGAGTAGGTTCAAATTGCACCATGTTTCTTCATTGTCACATTCTCCTGCAAGCCCTCCTGTCCAAAACTAATTTGATCAGAAGATGAATGGAAGGATAAGATGTGAGGAAGCACTTTGAGTCTCTGCTACAAATCAAAATAAAACTAGAAATGCTAAAGTAGGTGTATAATGTGTGAAAAATCTTTTAAATAAAACTTCCCTCTAAACAATAGTAACTGAAATGTCATATTCTCTGTGAGTGCTACTATGTCTCTGTCAGTCCTAAGAACTTGATCCATACAGATTTGCTTCATCCCAGTTTAATCATCAACTATTTGTAACACAATCCTACCACAAATCCCAACAGGCTTTTGCTGCCACTTCAGATTCTGAGCTTGGCCCAGATCTCAACACTAAAGATCTCAGGCTAAAATCAAAACTGTCCAAATGTAGGCATACTTGACTTACATGCTTAGGTTTGCAAAATTAGGTTGTTAAAAATTCAAAGGTAGAAATTACTACTGGTAAAAGGACTCTAGCGATTTTATTCAGTCAATGCAACAAAGAACATAACAAAATTAAAGTTGGCAGTTGCCCATCAAGAGTCGCACTTTATCCACCATTGTTTTTTCACGATGGGTTGTCTACATCAAAAGTCATAAAGACCTCAATAACGCTTAAGAATACTGCACCAGAAACGTGCACTTAGCTCATTGTGAAGAATGTGCACATTTGTGCCTCAGACTTTTCACATATTCTGTGATTATCAGTTTGAAATTGTGATTCTGCTGTATTATCACCACACTTTGCAGATATCCAATGGACCGCATATTTAGACTGATCTTTGGACCAAACTTCCTCGGACACAAGGGTAGTAGTGTCAAGATGATTGTTGGTCAAATATTCTCAATTTTCTTATGTCCCAAGTCCACTTTAAACTACTTCCAGACATCCACTGCGAAAAGGTTATATCCCTGGACCCTGTACTTTGTAAAATTGGTGTTTAATGTTGGAGGCATTAGAAAAGTTCAAGCATTTTACTTTATTCAATGTTAGAAATGTATTTAAGTGTCTCATCAATAGTGTTATACTGCTCAGTAGGCCACGTGGTGAGTAGGAAGATTACGGCCACAAAGATCTGACTTGCACTGGCCCATCTTGGGAGTTTAAGAAAGATTCTAAATGCATCATTAAACGCCACCTGAAACATTTTATTTTAGCTCTACTGTAACCGCACCTCAAGTGCACCATTTAGAATGGAGTACAGTACATTTTAACATCATCTGTACACATATGAAATTTGTGTACCAGCATATTGGCTTGTGCATAGAGTTCACAACATACTGACGGTTATCCTCACATAAATCATCCATGATGATGTGACCCAGATATTTGACTTTATTCACCATAGTAGGCGCTTGGTTGAACATTAAAAAAAACAATATATATCAAGATGCATTATGTGAAATAGTAGATTAACACTGGTGTTACTAACCACATTAATTAAGGTTCTATCTAAATAGTGCAAATCTTAATGAATGCGATCGCTAACGCCCATGTTTACCTCCCACCTCATGTCAAAATGGCGGTCGTCTATTGTGGATATCGACCAATATGAATATATTTATCAGTTTTACAATGCAACATTTTGATATCATGTTCCATCAATCATTGCACTTACTCCTGAATAAAACAGCATTCTATTTGTACGATATTTATGGTCACTGAACTGTTCAGACAAGATAAGATAAACTCTTATTGATCCACACACACATCAGACAAGAATACAAAAACATAAAAAGGCACCAATAGAATAAAAATAGAAACTTGAATAGAAAATATAGTACATGTACACAATATACACCTTTCACTACAGAAATAGTTTGTATAGAAAAGTTATTTAATAAAGTGAAGGGGCACAGGATGATTGCACGAGCATGTAAAACTGTATCTGTGCATAAGTGTAAGGAGATATTTAGATAGACGTGTCCATGTGGAGATGAGACTGTTTACATTGGCAGATATTGTATTAAAAAAAATATGAGTAGAGAATGATATAATATATATACACGGGTATATGGCTATGGATGTATAAAGTACAACTGTTGAAAGTTGTATATAAGTATATAGGTATGAACTCACAATAGTATTAAATGTAATGTGAATATGACGTTTTTCTCACGACTCTTGCACGTGGTGAGTTTAGCAGGTTAACTTCGTCATCGTGGACATAGCTCGTCACCATGTTGTTGTTTCTTTACCTGCCACGACCATTTTCTCCTGCCTCCCCCTCAGAGCTCGCCCTCTGCTCGGCAGCTCAGTCTTATCTGCCATTGAGTCAGCGGCAGCAGCGACACACACACAGACACACACTCACACACACTCACACACACACAGTGTGGCTCCTTCCACTGTGTGTGTTTGGTGAAAATGTCTTCCGGGATGCCTCCATCACGCGGCGCGCTGTTGCGTGTTTTTTCATGGCGGGGCTGGGAAACGGAGAGGGAGGGGGCAGGGTGGAGGGGAGGAGGGGACGGCGGCGAAAAACGCCATCCGTATGAATATTCATCGCGCGTGGGCAACGTCGTGCACCGCATATCAACTAGTCAAGGGGTTAATATGACTTTGGCACAAAAGCCTACAGTGCGCAGTGTGCGGGAGCGAAATTCAATTTAAATAAATACCCGCGCCGTTCAGCATGCAAATGAGCTCGCGCCAATTATCAGCCCTCATTCTGGGGGAGGTGCTACCGGTGGGTCAGGAGGGATGGATGGGTGGATGATGGGTGGATGATGGGTGGAAGGATGGATGGATGATGGGTGGATGGATGGATGGATGATGGATGGGTGGATGATGGATGGGTGGATGATGGAGGGCTGTAGGTACAGTATGGATGGATGGTGAAGTGCTGTAGGTACAGTATGGATGGATGATGGAGGGCTGTAGGTACAGTATGGATGGATGGTGGAGTGCTGTAGGTACAGTATGGATGGATGGTGGGTGGATGGATGATGGGTGGGTGGATGATGGAGGGCTGTAGGTACAGTATGGATGGATGGTGGGTGGATGGATGAATGTAAAGATGGATGGATGAATTGATGTGTGTATGTATGGATGGATGGATTGATGATGGATAGCTGTAAGTACAGTATGGATGGATGGATTGATGATGGATAGCTGTAAGTACAGTATGGATGGATGGATGGATGGATGATGGATGGAAGGATGGGAAACTTCCTTTTTTCCATCAAGGAGAGTGTGTTCAGGATTCATTTGTAGGAGAAACAGCTTCAAGAATCCACTGTCAACAGTACGTTTAGTAAACTGCTCTGTACCTTTAACCAGAGAGTTCATTCAGTCTGTGAACTATCTGACACTGTGACCATATGATGCTCTTATCTCCAAACCACCATCATGAGAGATTAACCTGTGCTCTCCATTTGGAACTAAGACATAAGTGATTTAAACACAACTTATCCTGGCACTGACATGTTGGGTCTCTTTATCTCTTTTCCTCTCTCTCTTCTTTGTACTCTAAACATGCAAACTGAACATTTCTGGTGCTGAGCGATACAGCAACTTTTATTTTTTTCAGACCAAGGCTGAAGTTTTCAAAAATGTAGTCTACACATCTAACCAATCAGAATGTTGTTGGCAACTTCTATCCAGTCTGATATAAACGTTATTTTTTTATTCACCTCGGAATCATTTGCTATCTCGTGACGTTTTTCTCATCGAAGTGCAAAAGCCTTAATACTGAATATCTATGTCCCGGATGTGTCTGAGTCGTCAAAAGCTGGACATGATTTACATGTTGTCACTGGTGTAAAATCAATGAACACTAAAGACCAGATGAGCAAATTCATCAACAACATTTCTTTTGACAACCAACTTATCATCAAAGTCATTTTTTCACGAATAAACTCCAAATATTGTCTGGCTCCAGATTCTCCAATGGGAACGTTTGCTGCTTCTGTCTGTTTCACATCACTGGACACTGGATATCTTTGTTCTTGATGTTTTTAGACGTCACTATGGACTCTCTTGACGTATTTTTTATTTACAAACTACAATGAAAATGAATTGCTGCTCGCAGCCATAGACAGGAATCACCAAGAGTGTGACATCACGGTGGCCTTGTGGCCGAGGACACACTCCACATTACTGCATCGTCCTCGGTTGTCACCCCTATCCAAGTCTGTCCTCACTTTTCCTGACTGTCTGTTGTCTCCCCATCTATTAAAGGTGAAATATACAAAAACTGTCTAAATAAACTGTCTATTGATTTTCCTGCCCCTCTGATTTTATTTCCACTTCCGATCAAGTGATGAAGACGATTATTTAAAGAGTGGGAACTTTTCGCGCACGCTTTGAACCAACCAATCTACCACTAACAAAGGATTCGGGGCATTGTTCCTCTATCCTCCAAACCAGAATAACATCACACACTGCTGCAATCCCCCCTTTCCTTTCTTTTCTTCCTCTCTCTTCCTCTTTCTCTCTCTCTCTTATCTGCTGAGGAAATGAAGCTCAATCACCTGCAGAGGAGCTGAGGGCGGCACGGGGGACTTTGCAATGCAAATGCCAGGTAATTACCCGAAAGCTAGGAGAGTGGAAGTGCACAGATAGAAATAGAACAGGCAGAGAGAGAGAGAGAGGGAAAGAGAGAGGGGGAGAGACAGAGAGAGAGAGAGAGAGAGAGAGAGAGAGAGAGATGAACTGAACACAGGGTTCACATGCCTGTTGATGCAGGTGATTTTGGTGTTCTGGGATGTGTGTGAAGATGTAGGAAGAGGGGAGGTGAAGGTGATGAGAGCCACACGGATGAAGGGAAAACACACACAGAGCCCTGAATATGTGTTTATTTCCTCTTTGTTTGTGTGTGCATCTGTGAATGTGTGTGTACATAGCTCTTCCCTAAAAAATCCCTAAATTTAGTGTTTCTGTGACTCTCGGCTGTGACGGAGGAAGGATCCACTTTTAATTCAGAGGAATACAACAAGTTTCTTTGCACGAGTGTGATACTAGTTGGAGCAGAAGTGTGTGGATGTTTGTGCGTGTGTGTATATGAGCCAGTGTGCACCATTGTGTGCATGCTCTCTAATGGGTGATAGTGTGTGTGTGTGTGTGTGTGTGTGTGTGTGTGTGTAAAGCAGGGTGATTGCATACAGTATGCTCATATGTCTGTGGTTTGTGTGTTGTAGCGGAGGAGTCAGTGAGTGTGCCAGCTTGCAGCTGTTTGATTGTTAGCGACTGAGAGCAGAGTGGTGCAGATGTGAGTAAGTATCAAAGAGATTATGAAATGACCTGGAATTAAACAGCACAGCAGATTTCATCTGGGTATCGGTGCACTTTAAACCCTGGGACAGACAGATGCGCGCTCACATACCTGGTTCAGACAGTTTATTCAATAAGCCAAAAAAGCTTGTTTGTATTTCAGTGCGGGACTGTGGCATTTGTTTATTTGATTATTTGCGTGTTTGTGGATGATATTACCGAGCAAATAATGAGACTCACGAGTAGTTTGCACCTCGGCACAATAGCTGCCTCTGATTAACATCTGAGCAGAACAGGAGCTGGCCAACCAGAAAACCGTTTTGGCGATTTAGTGTAATTGTGGCTTTGCTAAAAGTCTCACTTTGCCTAATTAGAATAATAAATCATGCCGCCTCGTTGTTTTCAAAAGGTCCTTCATCGTCTCTATGAAGCAGGTGGGATTGTGGGATGGTGTGAAAAAAAACAAAGGGTCTGATTGCTCGGCTGAAGCTGCCGTCAGTTAAAAGCAATGTGGTGCTCTCCGGGGATTCATATTCAAAAACTGTAGCTGTATCAATTCATAGACCTGAGAGTGGGAAAAGCCAACTTGACAAATTTTGATTCATACACCGGCCTGTGCTTGACATCACTTGACATAACTCACTCGGTTCAAGGGAAAATGGAGCGAAGGGATGGGGGTTTATTTGAATGACAGGAGAGGCGGAGGGGGGGCGAATGGTGCAAACACTCTAAGATGGTTGATGTGTCTTTTAGTTGCTTTCGTGCTAGGCTACATGTACCTGGTGAGCTTCTAATGATACATCCTCTCTCCCCCTCTCTCTCAAGTCAGTGAACTTTACTGACATGAAGTTTATCATCAACAGCAGTAGACGTAACAGTGATGCACATAGACATTGTCTCATTCTAATAATAACTGATGATGATTGTCAGGCCTGCAACCTATTATTACCTCTGTCAATGAGGTTATGTTTTATGTCTGTGTTGGTTTGTGAGTACATTAACAGGATTATGCAAAAACTGCTGGACAGTTATCACGAAACTTGTCCGGATCATATGGCGGATCCAAAACAAGATCCGAGCCAGAACGTTGCAAGAACAGGTCATTTTTAAAGACTTGCATTGATTTCTCAGAGAATTATGTGTGAATATTGGTCATTTAAGTTATCAGAACACTTCCTCTTTTCTTTTTTGTTTCTACTGTAAAAACTAGATGTTGATGTGTATATTTTGTGTGGCCTTGGTGGAGGCTGCATTGATCATCAATTCATCTGCAGATGAGATTAATGTAAAAAAAATAAAATATACAGAGTGAAAAAAGTCCAACACTGTTTCCCAGGGCCCAAGGTGACGTCTTCCAATGTTTGGTTTTGTCTGATCAACTTGTAAGGGTTAGAATTTATGAGAACGAAAGTTAAAAATAATTACCTCCATATTAACTGATTATCAAAATAGGTTCAGATTTACTTTCTGTCTTAATACAAATATCTGTCTCAACTTTCTTGCAGATAAATTGTTTATATACAATAATAAACTGCCCTTTTATCAATAAATATTCTCAGTCAGTGTGAATTTCTGCAAATTGTTTTCTTTCCACAGTAAAGGAGGAAGTGTGTCTCTGTCTCCGCCTCACCTGTTCTGTAATTACAAAGTGTGCACACTCCAGTTTGGGCAGCCATGTGTTTTTGTGTCTTCCTCTCATTTCTTTGAGTCTCTAATCTCTATTCATAGTTTGGATGCGTTTCAGCTTCTGAACAGACAGTTTCTCTTTTACTTACCAATTTGTAGCCTCTCTTTCGAGCTGTGTAGCATCTAATTTCACTGCGAGTTCTGCATATGTTATTAAAGTAATATGGTTTAATTTGTTCAGTGATTTTGGATGATTGTAAAATGTTTGCAGTGTAAGTGATGCTTATGTTGTAAATCTGAAGGGTGCTTGCGACTGAAGGGCTTTGTACGGTGTTGCAGGGATTGAGAGAGACTGGATTTTAAATTTAACGGCCCCCTTTTTCAATATTTATCATGAGTAGGAGGAGAGGAGAGGCTCTTCACAAATTCTTTCTTTCTCTTAGATCCTTACTTCACCCTTCAGACTTTATGTTTTAGACTACTGTCTAGATAATTGTTCCTTTAACGAAATAAAGAAATCTTACAGACAGTACTTAATGTGCTTAGTTGCTCTCCACCACTGACAGCAGGTTGTTTTCACTTTGCATATTTGTTTAATAGAATCTATGATACAATCCCCTCTTACACCAATTCTTGTTCTCTTGCATGGATGCAACAGATTTACCCCCACACCACATGTATGCAGTTTGCAAATCAAACCCCCTTTGACTTTTCTCATCCTTCCATGTCATTTTCTCTTTTTTAATATTTTCATACATTTCAAACCAGCAGGTTGAACTTGTCTTGATGTCTCAGGCCTCTATGTGCAGGTTGTGGGTAAAGCGAGAGCAAAGAGGTGAACTTAAATAGAGAAAAAACAGGAGGTGATCCAAGCGAGATGAGCGCAGCTATATAAAACGCTCCAGTCCACTTCCTCTCCCTCTCGCTCTGGCGCTCCACCCGTGCTAAGAGTGGCTAGACTAAGCCACTCTTGCCCTACATACAGCCTAAACAGCAGATTACTGACTGTCCCTCTAATCCCATGCACCAGGGCATGTGCCACTGTCACCATGCACCAACCACCCAATCACCCTGCAGCCACCGTCACAGTGCCGGCTGTTCTGCTCGCTGTGCAAACTCCCCCCACCCAGATCCCAAACATCTTCTGTTTTCGGTCAGCCATTTTGGATTTTTGGTTTTATTTCCATCCAAACAAAGCGCGCCAGAAGCACAGATATTAAGACGCCTCGTTCCACTTGCACATCTTTTTGCTTCTCTTGCTCTCTCTCTCTCTCTCTCTTTCTTCCCTAGCAACACCCTGTCCCGTCCTCATCCTCCCAGTGCCCCCATCCTCTCCCAGCGTTAACCTCCTCATGACCACCTGGCACGGGACAGCTTCCTACAGTCCCTCAGCTTCACCTAAACCACCAGGCCTGAGATTAGGGTTAATCTGGACCTTGTGTCATCCTGTATCTATCCACCACCCTGACAGCCCCATTCTTTTCTCCCTCCCTCCCTCCCTCTTTACCAAAGAGGCTTTGGTCTGAAATCCTTTATTGTGAACCCCCGCTCCCATTGCAGTGTCTTTCCGTCTGCTGCCAACTGCAACTTTTCCTCCTGCGCCACATCCTGAGCCAATCTTTAAACAGATACTGGTAGAACCTGTCCCCGAGCTATGTTGGTTAAGGGATGTGAGCAAAGGATTTTTGCATTGTCTCCCTCTTTAGAATAAATTTGGAATTAGGTGAGAACTGTCGCATTTTCTGCACGCACTATAGACTAAATAGAAGCACTTGCTTGCATACATGTGCATATGAGCATGCAGTACTACATGACTTTACATAAGAAGTGTGCCTACAATATGAGGACTTGCTGTTAAGGCATAAGTGTGCATCTTTTGTTCATGTCCACGATATTTCGCTTAATTCTTCTGGATGAGGGATTTAGACGAGAGTCAGAAGAATTCATCCTTCACTCTTATGTCCCAATCACCCAACCCCCAGTGCATTTAGCCAGCCGTGCTCTCCCGTATACCTCTCCCCCCGAGGACACAGTGAAAGCACGAAGGCCTGAGCTGGAAGAAGAGACTCCACAATGGCGCAGGGAGCAAAGATGCGTAGAGAATAAAGACAGAAAAGGGGGGAAAGATACAAAGTGCTAAAGCCCCTTTTCATTTTTTTTGTCTCTGGAAATAAATGGCAGATTCTCCCTCAAGCAAAAGTCTCCTTTCTTGAGTTGAAAAGCCAGAAAAAAAGCACTTGGCGCAGAGAAAGTGGAAGAATGGAGAGTGAGAGGTGGGGAGGCGGCAAGAGATGTAGGCCGGCAGTAGAGTGTCTTACCGAGACCCTTGAGCACGAGAACCTGCATGGGTTGGAAACTTAAATGACAGAGCGACATGGAGGGCCCGACGAAATGATCACAAGATGCTTAGCTTCTAATCTTAATGTCAAATTTCTTGTGTAATCATCAGCAGCCAATTTGTTTAACACAGTTTAATTTGTTCTCCATACGCAGATAGTTTTTTTTTCTTTCTCTTGTTAAAGCTGAGTAAATGTAACACAATGATTATTTATAGGGTTCATTGATGTGATTCCCAGCCAGCCACACACATCCGTGTAGTATGAACTCGATGATACTATCGCTTATGCAGCAGTCCTTAATGCATTGACGTAGGACGGGATGCTAACGGCCTTCTACGTGGATTAGGAATACGGAATCCTGGCACCTTGAGCAAAAAACGGGCAGCAAGACGCAGGAGTGACTGGTAGAGTGAGAGTGACTGATTAAAAGGGAGAGAGAGAGAGAGAGCAACAGAACATGCTGAGAGAGGAAAAAGGCAGAGAGCGAGCAAAGAAAGGAGGAATGTTCAAAGTGATTGTGCGAGAGTGCAAAACGTCCACAGAGAGCAAAAAAAAAAGAGAGAGAGAGAGCGATGTAGTTAATGGATGTAAATTAATTGCTGTCATGTGGATTCTGATCCCAATAAATCAGGGTCAGTGTGGTCTCCTGTGCCATCTCCGCATGGTGAGGAGAAGGCAGGACGGAGCTTTGATCTGGCTGACGCACACTGGCGCATAGAAATGCACACAGAAACACACACTTACACACACTTACACACACAAAGCATGCACATTTCAAAAGGTTGAAAGAGAAATATCAGAAACATAAAAAAATGTGCAAAATCCTTGTGGGATCAGATGTCCATGAATTCCTGCAAATCAAGACTAAATATATCAGCTGAAATAAAATATTTGGAGCCAGAAAAAGCCATGTAAGACACAAACTTATATATCAATATATAAACAGTAATATTAAGTTTTAAATATATATAAAAAAATTAAGTTACGGTAACTCTCTTGCACAAACACTTTGTATAATCTGCCCACATGTGATAAACGGGATCCATGGTGCTGTGCTGTGAGATCCCTTTCATCACAAGGACATTTTTAAAAATGCACCTCAAGTGCAAACAGGCTACTGGATGCCAACTAGTGCAAACCTAACTGGGTTATAAATGCAATGTGGTCCAATGAATTAGCCATGCTTATTACTGAAAATTACCACTGTGCTTTCTGCTTAACTAGGCTGCAAAATTGATTTACCTTATTTCCCCAGTCTATGACCATCACAAAGACGTCCTCCTGTTACGTCCTCTGCGACTATTATTGTATGTGTTAATCAGAAAATATGTGAACCATGTATTTTAATTACAAATCATACAATGGCAATTTGAAAAATTAAAATTAAAAAATTAATTGCCCAAACATTAAGAGAAGCTGCAACAACACCAAATCATGATTGGGAAAAAAAAGTGTCACTGCCGATGTGAACGTTTCCATATTTAAAAAAGGAAATTCCTTTATTACTCTTTACAGTACAGTATTCCCCGCATTATATACACCGTGTTGTCTTTGATACTGTATGCCCCAAAGCAAATCACTCATGTTCAAACAATAATATCTGAACATGAGAGAAATGGTGCAAAATGGGAAGTAGGTCACATAGCAATTTATTTGACAAAAAGGGATGGGGGTGGGGAACTGGGGCATGGTGTATGCAGAGGCAGCAGCGAGGGGGAATGTTTTTTGGGAATGGAGATCGGATGGTGTGTGTTTGTGTGTTTGTGTGTGATGAACGTATACATGTGGAGAGTTAATGCTCGATCTGGAAGTTGAAAATCTGCTCGAGAACAGCTTGGTCAGTGTGGAATTGAAAAAAATTTTGCTGACACATGAACACACACACACACAAATATATATATTTTGTATACTTGAAAAAAGATATGACCACATACACTCAACTGAGGTAGCGCTGCTCACTCTAGTGAAATTGAAACTGATATTGCAGTCACTGGACCATATCAGCACATCTGACACAGAGAGTGTCAGCAGCATTGATCAGCTGTCAATGAACTACCCAGCTACCCCCACCCCTGATAACACACACACACACACACACACACACACACACACACACTGATATTTACAGAGTAAATAACTACGCGGCACTACTGTAATAGCATGTATTCCCCTGTACAGACACCCACACACATAAGCTCCCTGGATTCCTCCTGATCCTGTTTAAATCCTGTCATCACCAAACGTAACAGCTGTATGATTTGCAAGTGCACGAAAGGCCATATATCTCTGTATGTGACCCACTGTGCTAAATGTTAAAGCTTATCTGGCTATACAGTTAAACGTATAGAGCAGAAGCTTTTTTTCTCAGAGACGCCCTCAATTGTCTTGGGGTTCACCTGCCTTCGGGACAGAATCTGTTCATCCTTGCTGTAAACTCTGTTGGAGTTATTTTGTGTGCAAGTAGTGTTTTATACAAAAATAAATTCTGATAATGGAGGATTTGCAAAATTTAAAATCAACAAAATTGAGCAGTGAGCATGATGAATTTATTTTGATGAGTTTCTCTCACATAAGAAGGAACAGTTCATCTACCAAAATAAAACAAATAAAAAATATGAATATTCTTGTTAAAACAAGAAAATTAATTTTCACAAACTTTTATAGGAAAGAATTTAATAGAGCGTCAGTCATGGAAAGTGGTTCATTTAATTCAGCACAAAAATGGAACATTTTCCTTCAAACAAATCAATCTGCAGAATTTGGTTTTGCGCAGCCTTATTTACATATTGAAAGACTTATTTACTGTACATACTCCAAACACAATCTAGACGATCTGCACTGACTGTGCTGAGGATCTGTAAAGCCACATTAACACATGAGAGAGGCTCTGGAGCACCAGTCTTTTCTAATGACTTGATAATCCGACCCAAATGCTGCCTGCTTGCTAATCTCTCCATCAGATTACCAAACTAGAGACGAGCACTGTCTATTTATCCCAGCCTGTCTCCCTGCCTTCCTGCCCGTCTGTCTCTCCCAGCTTGTCTCTTTTTATAACCGCTCGTGTCTTCCCCTTGTATTTTCTCTGTATGATAAAATTCTCTGCTTGCCTCTGTGTGATCTCCCTGACTGTCTGCTGGTGGGGTTGCATGCGTGTTTGCCCCGCTCTCATCCTCATATGTGCAGACTTTTAAGATGGAGGACGGGGCGGTATAGGACATCAAAATGCAGTCACAAATCTCCATTCGCTCTCCACGCCAACACGCACGAGTGTAAACATGCCGAACCTAAACATACGAATGCATACAGGACAGTATGCGTGAAATTCATGGCATGAAATTTATGCCTGCGAACAATACAGTTCCTGCCGAATTCCAGAAATAGACAAAGCATTTCCATAATTTGAAAAGAGTGAAGAGGTATGTTGGACAAAAACAAGCAAAGCCAAAGGTATTTTTTTTGTTTGGTCCGTCCAAACCATCTTCACTCACAAATCCATCTCTCAGTCCCTCGCAAACAAAAGGCCGAGCTGTCTCCAGCGCTCGTCCCCAAAGCTCTGCTGCGGAGTTATTGTGCATTTCATGTAAACAGATCTAAACTAATGTCCTGTTTGTCACACATCGACCGTGTCTGATTCTATACATTTACTGTAAAACACTGCTGCAGTTTGGTGCCTGCGAGGCCCCACGAAATGTCTCTTTGATTTTACAGAAATCACTCTGTCTGCCTCCCTACGTGTGTGTGTGTGTGTGTGTGTGTGTGTGTGTGTGTGTGTGTGTGTGTGTGTGTGTGTGTGTGTGTGTGTGTGTGTGTGTGTGTGTGTGCGTGCGTGTGTGTGTGTGTGTGCCTGTGTCATGTTCGGAAGGGTATACATGAGCTTGTGTATTCTTGTCTCATGCGCTGTAGCTCAAACTGCTGTTGACAGTCTGCAAAAAGTTTTGACATTTAGCTTTTCACAAAAATAACACTTGATGCGACTAATGCTAATTGAACATGTCTCTGATTTATCCCTGTATGTGTGGAAAAGTTTATGCAGCTTCTGTGACAGACCGGAGACAAATCGTATTCTCCATGAAAAATTGTACATCACTTTTTGGGTTTTATCCAATCGAGGTGAGTAATTCTGCACGATATTGAAATAGATATTTTAAGGTTTTAGTAAAATGGAGATCGAAAGGTGTGAAGTAAACGTGTGTCAAATTGCTGCAGACATTTAGTTTGGTTTTGGTAACGTCTGACAAATATTACACCACCAGCAGGGACCGAACCAGACGATTCAAACTTCCAACCCCTACACTGAAAATTCTCACAATCACAAAACACTGCCGCTAATGTATTTACAATCATCTCAACAACTAAAATGTGGTTATTGTAAAATAAATAATTATGTTAACAAATTATTCTAACACATTAATGTATTTAATTGACTTTGTTGTGTTGGAAAAATACAAGAAAAAAAGGTCACTGCTTCAACAGCTTCATGCAGCGCTGGGGATGAAATGTACGTGTGTTGTGTCAAAGGTCTGAACAGCTTCGGAGAAAAATGGTCAAACTAAGACTGACACACAATATAAGCAAAAATTCTTGAACACAATGGGATCAGTCACAACACGAACACAGAAAAATATGCTCATTCCGAATGGATCTCCTCTGCCACAGCTATGACAGTTGTAGATGTCGACACATTTCAAAATAATGAGAGTGGTTAGGAGCGAGGAGATCGGGACGAGCTAAGTGGTGAAGTGAGGCATGAGACGGGAAAGAGCAATGGAGGGCTGCAGGGAGTGAGAGATGGAAAAGGATTGAAGAAGAAAAAAAAAGAGGAGTTGAGGTGGGCCCTGGTAGATTCAGCACTATTAGTGGATGAGTGCGTGCGTGTGTGTGCATGTGTGTGATTTGAGCGGGAGAAAGAGAAGGGGGGGGGGGGTTTACTGCGGCTGTCCATTTCCCGGGATCAGCTGATGGCCACGGATGATGGAGCGGAGAGGGGTCAAGGGTCAAAGCCCTGCATTGTCAGCCCCAGCCTCCGCTCTCCCGTGGAGTCCCCCCCCCGCCTCTCTCCCTTGCGGCCCCCTGCTCCATCCATCCCCAATGCCTCGTGCACATTTACATACATTTATCAACACTGTGCGTCGTGGCTCACTGACTGAGGGGAAGCACTTGCATGTATTACCGGCTGACTCGCCGCTGCCGCCGCAGCCCGTGGATTCGCCGCAATGTCACATTTGTGAGCATTTCATATTGTGCTCGGGTGCTGGTGCATGATACAGAATGTGCATGTGCAGGAAATGTGTATGTGACAGCGAAATGTGCATGAGTGTCTATGTGCACATCTGTGTGTGTGTGTGTGTGTGTGTGTGTGTGTGTGTGCGTGCAGGACAAGACATCAGCCCCCCCCCCCAAGTATTAGGCCTCCCCTCCTCACCCATCGTCCCCCCTCCCTTTCCCACCCCCCCTCACACACTCACCTCCCCCACTTTGCCTGTGTAATCCCTGCCAGCTGGCCCCGATGGCTAATCCCTCTGCACTGATCAGCTGGGCCACGCATCCAGTACGGGACAGGACAGGGACAGGGGCAGATAGGGGCGGGACGCTCTGTCTGTGTGTGTGTGTGTGTGTGTGTGTGTATGGGTGTGAGGTGGGGGGTGGTGTCGACCAGAAAGCATAAATTGAAGCCCGTGCCTTCGCCTCGGCGCAGTGTGTCTGTGTGTGAGGCAGTTGCCTGTTCCTCCTCATCCCTTATGTCTCTCCTTCTCCTCCTTCTCCCTCGGATCCTTATACATATATACCTGCCTGGCGTATATATGTATATTTTACATCTTGGGCTTTTTTTGTCTTCCTTTTTGGTTTTATCTTGAGCAGATCCAAATGGATTTTTTCTAATGATGGTGACTGGGTAGAATTTAGCTGAGTTTTTTTTTTCCTTTTTGTTCCTGCTGCCCTCCCTCCTCTTTCCCCTGACTGCATGCGTGACACCTGCCTGCCTGCCTCCCGTCCCTCCAGCCCCCTTGTCCGCCATCCCACCACCCCCAGTGTGCCTGCTCCCATGATCTTCCCAACCCACAAGGACCTTCACAGGATGGAGCTGCGCAGTCACAGCTACAACTACAGCAACAACAATAACAAAACCAGGACCAAGGACCTGAAGGAGGAAATACTCTGCAGCTCCCTCTGCTTTTTTGCCTCGTCTTTAGAGAGGAAGGATGTATTTGATATGAGCAAACCTTATTCTACTTGTGCTACAGTAGTATTCTATACAGGCAAATGTTGAGTGCATTGGTCAAGAGTTAAAAAAGACAGGGATAATAAATGTAGCAGTTTTTCTGGATCTGAGAGTCTTAGATAATGGCAAAGAAATGTCATCCTGTTCTGTTTCAGATTCTTCTTATGCATCAGTATTTACCCTTTGTTAAATTATTAATTTGTACTTATTGGTCCGAGGAGAGAGACTTGATTGATATAGATTCTGTTTTCCAGGTTGTACATGGCTGTAGTTACATGCGCAGAGTGCACACACATACACACACACACACACACACACATACACACACACACACACACACACACACACAGAGAGAGAGAGAGAACTGTAGAGAAGAGATGGAGAGTAGGAGGGAGGGATGGAGGGAGGGAGGGTGAGGGTGGGGGGTAACGGCACAGCTTTACCAACTGTAATGAAGAACTGCTTGGTCTGGTTAAACCGAACACCAAGCTCTTAACCAGGAGCAGCAGAGGCAGTGCTATGGAGAGGACGAGGCGCAGCGGCGCGTCGCCGTGTGTACTCATAAATATCTAGTCGTCATCCTTTGTTTTGCTCTGAGGGGAAGATGGTCTGCAGGAATGGCAGCAATCAGGTAGCTGGGCTGCTGCCCTCTTTATGGTGCAACAAAGGTAGCGTTGCTCGCTGCTCTATCTCACTCCCTGTTCCTCTGTGCTCTCCTCTGTCTGTGTTGCTTTTTTAATGATGTGCTGTATACAGAGAATGCCTTAATGCTGAGAATGCTGCTTTGATAATCACTAGATGTATGTATTTTTTTTTCTTTGTTCATATTTTGTTGCTGGAAAGCCTTTCTTCTTTTTTTTGCACATCAACAAACGCATGCATGCATTTACACGATTGGAGGAATCACAATGTCATTGGTTTGTATCATATATGTAATTTTGTATGTATTGTCTGTATCGAAAACCAGTTTTCATTCCAAAAGGTTGAATGCATGTTGGTGTGGGATTAGCATGCGATGTACATGTTTGACACGTGAAAGGACCGCATAGCCGCCTCTGGGTCCACTGGGAGGAGAGATCACAGGTGAGGACAGAGAATGGGAAAGTCAAACAGGGATGGACTGGTAAAAAACAAAAAATAGAATGTATACCTTCATCAAATAAGAGTGCATGTTGAAAATTGTCTTTATGAATACTAAGGAGGGAAACTGTTGCTATAAAAGCAGGGTAAAGTGACAGAGAACAGGAGCCGAGAACGTTTTCGGAACTTTGGGTTTGAGCTCTTTGTGTTCACAGTGGACCTTGATTTAATTTCAATACAATTAAGGCACGCGGTGAATGCCAAGAGAGAAGCCACAGTCTTCGCTGACCTGAGAGATGCAGCGTAAAGCGGCTATATACAGGGAACAAGAGAGAGGCAGTGATAACTACAGAGATGCATCTGCATTGCAATCCTAAGAGATTAACAAGCAATGACATGAACAGTCAGAGGGAAGCAGGAGAAGAGGCATCAGGTAAAGAAGTTACAGAGCGGTGACCATGTACAGGTCAGTCAATGCAAGTCAGATATGGATATTTTGAATAAAGACATACAAGAAACAAAAGCTAGTTAATAATCGCTGGTCACCAGTCGAGCTAATATACTGGTTTCCATAATGTCCGAGCGGACAGAGCTGAAGGGAGCCTACCAGTGTCTGTCCTGTGGCCAAATGGACAGAGGGATCACACCGGGGGTATTTGCCATGTGGTGATGAAGGGCCACTTCAAAGGTCTGTGTGTTTTCGCATGAGCGTGCACTTGACTTATCTGAGAGGAAAGACGGAAAAACAGGGTGAGAATTCAATAAGTGCATGATGTGCTGCACAGGAGATAAAAATTCACAAGCAGGCCTGTTATAAAAAGCAACAACCTCCCGAATCGCTCTCATGCATGCTGATTTATTTGATTTCAGCTGAACATATTTCCGCAACCATCCTGAGAAAACGGCTTTACACCTTACTCAAAAATATTTATTTTTGTGAGTTTCAATATCACACCTTTGTTTGTTTTTGTTATGTAAAAAGTCTCAATAAAGAAGTCATTTCATGGACCACATTTCTATTGTACTATCTAGTATTTCTTCTTAAAGGGAAAAAAGGCCCAAAGCACATCAAGTCATTTAAATAATGAGCTTCATTGCCACTCGTATAATCACAGAGCTGCATCAAATGATTCCAGCTGTAAATTGCTACAGGCGATAGAGATGCGAGTTGACCTACATCTCAGATGATGGAGGCGGACGATGTGCATACAAAAAAATCATCGGTGGAGTTTTGACTCTCTGCCACATATTTTACTGACTATTGTATCTATCTTATTCTCATTTTTTCTGGCTTTAGTAAAAATACAACTTAATATTCTGAACTATATGAAGAATGGAAAAAATGCATCATTAATCTATTTTCAAACTTAATGTTGAAAGCTTGAGATTATAAAAAAAACACACAAATGCAAACAGCCTTTACGCCTTGCATCTATAGTAGGGCTATATATATGTATGCTTGATATTTTTATATACTATATACCGGTGGGTGACATTTAATTATGGCCTGTCAGCTCCACACAATGAGCGTGTGCAGAGGGCAAGTGTGCCACATATGTTGAGACAGAGGTCATCAACTGGCCCCGACGCCCGTCCACACATTATGCATTTTCAAAAAACTCTCAATAGAATCAGGACCCTACAAAAAAAAGAGGAGGAGGGGAAGGTTAATACTCAATATGTCAACAGTGCAGGACCCCTGGCGATAGAGAGCAGGTGACCACATATAGACCCCCCCCTCCTCACATGATAGAAACATTCATCATGGTGACATCCTTATTCCTAAATAGCCTGCATATTTATTTTGTGATGCTGCTTTCAGTTATTATGCAAAATGAGGCAAATAATGTGATGACGGGAGGAAGATTATAGAGGCCATAGAGGGGAAGTTTTATTGTCTATGTAATGTTTGAAGCATGTTATACAAAATAATAGCTTGACATCTAAAAGGAATTTCTGTGGCCTGTTTGCCAAATTTGAGCAAGATTAGTTTAAATATAGTCAATATTTCTGTCATTTATATATATTCTAAGCAGGCCAGACCCATTGTCCTATATTTTCCTTTCAGCATTTTTTTATTTTGAACATTATTGTCAGGCTTTTCAATGAAGAAAAAAAAACCCTGAAGAAATCTAATTTACTCATGTAAATAGAGTTGGGGTTGGCGACATGGTGAAGCGTCACTAATGGAAGAAAGAGATGGATGCCTCATGGTAATTAGGGAAAATAAAGCAGAACCATGACCTTGCAGTTCAATATGTGAACCCATAAACACAACACGCTTTCATGTGTGGCTCTGTGACCAAACAATAGTTTCTATCAGACTAAATACAGACAGGGAGCGTTTTAATTATTATCCCCTATATTTAAATGCAGGGTCACTGGGTTTAACCAGATTAAAGAAAAAAATAATCCCTGAAATGAGTAGATGCAAGTAAAATACAAAGCCAGTGAACTGAGTATTTTAGGTTGTTTTAATTAAACCATTTTTCTACATTTTGTGAAAGTAGATTGATTAGAGATAATTTGAGTGGCTCGTGCAGGCTACCATTTAGTAAATAGTGTTGAGATTGTGCACGAGGAAAATGTCCCCCAACACACCCAGAGCAAAGTGTCTCTACAAGTGACGAATGTAATGCAACTTATTTCGTTTCTCCGTCTCCTCCGTCGCTCTGAGACATGACTGCTCACCACTTCTTCCCCTCGTCCTCTTTCCATTTCTTCTGCTTCTCCTCCTCCATCGTCTCGGTGTCTGTTTGCGTCTCTCCCTCCTTTATGGCCGTTCATTTGCATCCCAGGAGGAGTCTGAAAGAGGTCCCCGGGGACGCACGGATGAGGGTCACAGGAGATCCCCCTCGAGGCGGCGTGTTGGCCACGCAACCACAACGCAGACACGACACGTGCCGTCAACCCCCCTCTCGACAGCCGTCACTCACACACAGAAGATCTCTCTCTCTCTCTCTTTCTCACACTCACACACACACTCCTCATCTCCCCTAGAACCCGTCTGCACCATGACGCGCATAAAGTGATCAAATCTCAGGAATAATGAACCACATGGCGCTTATCATTATCTAACTTAATGTAGACACTGCTTTTCTACTTCAACTGCTATTTGTTGTTGCATTTAAAAATAAAACTATAAATAAAACAATACATGCAATCAGTCTGCATACACATGAGATATTTTATATAAGGTAGTGAAGATATAACATAGCCTTCTTCAATTCATCATGCTTAGACCCGATTTACAAAACCCATTAAGCCCAACTGAGGACCCTGATCTGTGTTAAAGATGGAGGACTAACTGCAGTAAATGGTGCTGTGACGCCCTCTTGTGGCCAATACCATACAGCCGCAGTGACGACCCCAGAAAATGGCGGATTGCACAAAACCCATCTCCCAGTCATTCGTGCACACACAGGTAAACGGGAAACCTCCAAATTCACCATGTCAAACCCTGATGCATCCACGTTTCTATTTGCAGCTGAACAGCTTGATCATATCGTTTACCTTTCAGGCATACTGTGGTGGAGCTGATTTCAAACGTACTTTATCCCACATGATACCGTAAATACACCCTACACAGTTCCTTAGACAAGCTTAAGATGGCCACAAGGCAGTTGTGTACTGCCCCATAATAAACTGAATAGAGCTTGATACACATTTTCTGCTATTTTAGTACATCATGCTGTGCAGGAAGATAATACAACAGTACTCAAATAGAACAGGCCACCCTCGTGACTGAAAAAACAAAATAACACAGCTAATGATGAGGAAAGGCCACACATGACTTTGTGGAGCATCTTTATTATGCCACAAATAAAAGCCAGTAGTTCTGAAAGAGGACCTTGTGTTTTTCTTTTTTTTTTTACTCACCAACAATGACATTCTGAAAATGGTGGAAGCTGCTTGTGATATTATAGTTATGTATGGTTGGCTGAGCAGTCAGAGACACAAAGATGAGTGTGGAGGACAAGGTGGGTTTGGAAAGTAGAGAGGAAAGGAAACATTCCTCACAAGTTGAAAATTGGAAGTCAGAGATGGGTGGGGAGCGGACGGGTAGAGTATGAAGGTTAGAGAAATAAAAACATTCATTCATATACCCATCAGGGAAGAGAAAAGAACAGATGGAAAGGATGCACAGACATAACTGCTTTACAGAGTCAAACAAGGGGAATGCACACCAGTTCTGCTGAATATACCACATTTATTACTTTTGAACTGATTAATAGAAAGAGCGGGGGCAAGGCCACTCGCATCATTGTCTTTAGAAAACGGGGGAAGGAGAAAAAACAAACAAGAAAGCAGCCCATAGCGACGATGAATTTACTTGTTCAAGAGAAAGAAAAAGAGGGTAAATAAAGTCCAATGTTAACAGAGGGCCCTTTTTTTTTTTAGATAGATTTAAATTATACAGCGAGCAAGGCTCATCAACTTAACATTTCTTCTGCTTTCACACTCTCGAGCCCCTTTCCCTACTCTTCCTCTCCAGACCCTACCTTCCCCACACACTCTGCCCAACACATGCGAAAAACAAAACAAGAGGGCCGTCCTTTTACATCTGCAGTCCTCTCAAACCAAAAACATGGCCAGCATGTGTGAAACAGACTCTGGAGTGAGCGTAGTTTGGCGCCCGCCTACGATGAAGATCCACTGAGGAGAAAACTCTGCTGGGTCCTGGTTGAAGAGTTGAGCATCCTCAGAAGACGGGGGTTTACAAAAAAAGAAACAAAACAATGAGACAAACTGCCCATTCCTGACTACGGGACACTATCATAAGCCAACACTACAAATTTCTATTGGATTTGTGTGTTTGAGAGAGATTTAAAGACTTGCTCTTGGACCATAAAAACAGAGGATCCTTTCATTTTAAAAAAGGAAAAAAAGGGGAAGAAGCAGCATACACGGGGGGGAAAGGATATGTGGTGGAATGGGGCAGGGCAAAAAAGATTTCACCTAAGGATGCTATGTTGTAGTCCTATGAATAATCGTTTCCTTTTGTTTTTACTACAAGTTCGAAGTAAGTCTTCAAAGTCAAAAGAAATCAAGAAAGTCTTCATTTAGTTTTTTTGTCCTTGGTTAATTCTTCACCCCTATTAGAATTTCTTAAAGAGATCTGAATGTGATGATGTAATGGGGTGGACAGGGCTTTAGGGGGGGGGCATTGCAGTCTTTGACCAAAGCACTGACTGTTACTTGACTCGTCCTTGGCGCTCCTGGAACACAAAGGAAAAGACAGAATATTACACAAGAGGACATACAAAATATTTGTATTTTCAGTGTAGTTGACACAGATTCCCAAAACTTCTACTTCATTCTTTTATGAAACTAAATGCTAAAAGGACAGCTATGATACAAAAACAGATACTTATAGAAACTTGATTTGATTATCTCAACAGCTGAGACTTCAGACGAGATTTGAAAGCAAGTTACCAGGTATTGAAATAACAAAGGACACATTGCTTCTGTTTATGGTGACGGATGAAGCAAGTTACCTGAAGCCTGTAATGAGTCCTGTTGCTTGGGTTGCTGGGATATGGCTCGTTGCCTTGGACCTCCACCTGTCACACAGAGGAGTGAAAGCTGAGCGTAACTGGAACTATTTCACATTCAATCACTATTCTTTAAAATCAGGTTTTGGAACAGCAGAGGATTTTCATAGAGTCTGATCATGACTTGATGTTAACGCAGCTTTGTCGTAGGATAAAATATAGATTACAACTCTGCCTGCAGATGTGACACGTCATATTTAGGAACAAACTTGTCACAAATCTAAAACCAAAGTTAAATTGCAGCATAGCATAACTTGAGTTAATGAGTCCTGGGTAACAAAAATAAATATAAAAATCAGAAATGATGGGTCATCTACTGCATCCATCACTTAATAAAAAAAAAAAAGGCAGGTACACCGCTGTTGATGGGCTCTTTACATTACAGCATTAATATTTCTTAAATGAATACTTCAGGAGTTCACAACTGTAAAATGAGAAAAATCATAAATAAAATGTTAATGGCTGTATAATTGAATTCAGTAAATTGTATCTGTGCAAATATCTAAGTGTAAAATGTGAGAAAACAGATAAAGCTGTTCTCAAAAGCTCTGGAATACAGACGAAGCATTTCAATAGAAGACTGACCAACTTACTGGTTTCTCAGGCTCATGTAACTTTGTTATTAATATTCAACAGTAAAGTTGTGGCTTTATCGAGTAATTTTCCCTCTTAACATACTGCAAGTATACAGTGAAGTAAAAATGAAAATCCAACTACAAAAACAGTTATTTGCATGAACGAACTGAAAATCACAACACACTTAAGAATTACTTATATGCACAGAGTAAAACAAGCCTTTCTCCATCTAACAGCAAGACATAACGAATAACTAGAATTTAATAAGCAGCTGTGTTCAGGAAGGATTAAAAACAATTCTGTTCTGTCTCGGGATTCTTTTCACCTCATGCATCCTCGGTAAGGCAAGAGTGTAACAAATGTGAGATACAGCTGTGCAAGACATAAAAATCCAAGTATTTAACAGCACCATGTTCAAATAACTGATAATTCATTTTATGATCCACAACATCTACACATTTCCTCCAGTTTTGTTCCTTATGCTGAAGCTGCCTAATTCAACCTGTTTCTATCCAATGCAAAAATATGTGTTGGATAAGATATTCAAATAAAACATTTCACATACTATCACAAGGTAGCTAAACTGAATATATGTTAGACATGTGTTAATAGGAACAGAAATGTCTGATATGAATATGTTGGCATGTAATCCACTCCATTTTCCCATTTCATAAAATCAGCTGTGTGATTAATACCGAGTAAAATATTTATGGTGTTTATTCATCTGTGTGTGTTATATCTATGTGGAGGGTTGCACATAAGAGATTGACATAAAAACAAAAGAGATGTAGAAGAAAATAAATCACAAAATTCCTTCTGTCTACAATCAATTTCAATTCTGATTCACGTCTCAATTCAGCCTTAAACCCCTTAGTTTCTCTTTTACTTTCTAACATACAAAGCAATGTTGTTCACACTCACTTGCTGCCAAACAGACAGGCTTCATATACAACACAAGGTAAAAATGAGCATCTTTTTGATTTCTTTCCTCCTTTATTCAACAGTGACTATGTTACCTTTTTCACACACTCTTCCTCCTCCTGACGCTTCTCGTAGTGAGAAAAGTCATCGAAGATTGAAGTGGTGTGTTTATATCCAGCGATGATCTTTAGCACCTGCCTGGCCTTATCCAGTGGTACCTCCTGTGTGTCCCGAGAGTTGGTCACTGGCTTGTTTTCGTTGTTCTCCAGTCGAATGTGCCTCAGCTGACTGTTGGGAACGTCCTTAACAAAGATCCAGCGCACATCGAAACGACCCTTCCACTTGTCCTGTGACCACACGCCAGCAGACGTGTTGTAGTCCACGGGTGAGCGCATCTCTGCTACGCCACAGAAGTGACCGCTCCCATTGACACTGAAAAGAAGATAAAGTGGCCCCTTGCCACCCAACGAACGGTAGGCTGTGTCAAGCCTCTTGTTGCCATGCTCCGTGCTGCACCAGATGTTATACTTGATGGAGCGGTGGATGTCATCCTCGGAGTAGCTCTTGATGATAAACACCCGGCCCTGTTTGGGGTTCCAGTCAAAGTCCTTGGGGTTATAATTGTTGACCATACGCAACTTCTCTAAGACTGGGTGAGGCTCAGAGGGGATCCCAGGAACAACACCCACACCAGAAGAGGTGGGAGGCGACTGGCCTGTTCCACTCCCACCAGCATCCCCAAAACCATTGGCCCGGTTCCGTGGAGGGACCCAACGAGTGGGCTGAGATGGTTGCTGCTGTTGGCTTGGTGGAGGAGGACCCTGGGAAAGGGGAGGCTGGGGCATTGAGGCCATACCTGGCTGCCCAGTGGGTGGAAGCTGATGCTGCCCCATCTGGGAAACAGGTGCTACCAGCTGTCCATTGCTGAGGGGCATTTGAGGGTTCCCTGCAGCAGTAGCTCCAGGCTGCGGGGAAGCCTGATTTGGCGGCTGCCCATTGCTGGGAACAGGGGGCACCTGCTGAGGGGTGGCAGCTTTGGGCATGGTACCCTTGTTGTCCCAAGTGCCAATGTCCATGTTGTGTTTAATGGGCGGAGGAGGCAAATTGGCACCAGCCATACCACCCTTGGTTTTCAGCTTGGGTTGAGGCTTGGCTGGCTTGCTGGCAATATCGGCCCAGGAAGCGGGCTTGGCAGGGGCAATAGAGACAGGAGGCATGCTGGGAGGTCCTACAGATGATACAGGGCCAAGGGGTCCCCCACCAGGCAAGCCAGAGCCAACCACCTTAGGAGTCATGTCCCCATTACCACCAGGAGCAGCACTGTTGATCTTGAGCCCCGCCATGCCCTGGTCAAGGCTGTTCATACCAGGTGCCTTGTTGAGAGGCTCGTTGGCAGCAGGTGCAAATGGGGACTGTCCATCAATCATGGCACCCCCAAGGGAGCTGGGAGCGTAGGCATAGCTGCTGCTGTAGCCAGAGCTCTGCGGTGTCCCCGACTGTCCCTGAGAGCTGCTATTGCCCCAAGCCGAGAAGTCGATCCCACTGGGGAAGAAGTTGAAACCGTGCTGACCAAGGAAAGGGTTGCTCCCCAGGGGGCCTGGCTGGCCAAACATAGCGTCCGGGAGGTAGTGGGGCTCCCCATTGCTCAACTGTCCATAGGAGGCCAGGTAAGGCATAGGAGGGTCCCCACCTGTGGACCATGCTGCCTCGTTTAGAGAGTAGGAAAATCCTATGGAGGGGCTGTAGTAGCTGGGCATGTACGAGTCCGACATGGCCGTATAGGCATTGCTCTAAATAGAAAAAGATCCAAGTTTTAGTGACAGGAAAAATAAAGTTTAATGCAAAAACATCCATTACCAATAACTTAATAAAAGCAATTGTTTGACAAGTAAACCTTGTTCTTCAAAAAGTCAGAACAAGTTATTTTATGACTATCATTTTATTATGTATCAAAGATACACCAAATCATAGAGGTCTATAAAAATACCAGATTTCCCTCCTCTTTTCTCATCCTATCTATAAATTCATGACACTTAACTACTTTGTGCTTATTTATAGTCTCTTGGACAAAAGGATGGTACATTCTTTTGAGTGGAGGAAAAAACAGGCTCCATTCTTTTCCTCTACAGCCCTCTTCACAGTGTCTCCATTACTACAGATTAGAAAAACAAACGCTCCTAAAACAGCTGTCTTCTTGTATTCCTGTTTCATGCAAACAAGGATGAGCACACACAAACAGAACAAGACCTCATGGCAACTGAATTTGTTTAGTGTGTAAATTATGGTGCAAAACATGTCTAGTTGTCAGTGAAAAGTGAAATAAAACTCGTCCATGATGTTTTCCATCTTTTAATGCTTATGTTAAAAATCGGGGGGGGGGAAGAGAGCTTCTGAGACAAAATGACAAATCTATGTGGGCTTGGTATTGCACAGACTGTTTCAGACACATTAATGTTATGTCAGGGATGTCCAAATGGTGAATAAATGCATGCACACCATATTCAGTTACCATAAAGCCTAGATAATCCCATTACTCAATATAATAGTATCCTCAAAAACATTGTTCATCTAAGGTTGAGTGTTAAGAGTCAATATTATTGATGTTCTGAGTCAAACTGCAAATTCAGGCATCAGGATCAATCAAGGTATTTATAAATGCCCTGAGCTATTTGACCATCATCATTGTGGACTAGGTTCATTACTTATTTTCTAAATTAATATTTTTAAAATTGTAATATTAAATTATATCTATACACAGAATCTCATCCTCTTCACATGGAAAGTCATCTCCT
The DNA here is from genome assembly GCF_024713975.1 of Paralichthys olivaceus. Classification (NCBI taxonomy): domain Eukaryota; kingdom Metazoa; phylum Chordata; class Actinopteri; order Pleuronectiformes; family Paralichthyidae; genus Paralichthys; species Paralichthys olivaceus. The sequence goes on along the minus strand of NC_091104.1, from coordinate 12,296,361 downwards.
AAAATTCAGGTTAAACCTGCAGATTCTATCCTCCAACAGCACCACACTCATTGGTCACACATTAATTAAAAGATGAAGGATTAACCACAAAATCAACAAAAATAAATCATAACTTGAGGGTTCTTCAGTCATTGTTAACAGAGCAGCACCTGAGAGCAAAAACTTACAAGTACAAGCTTACCTGTCTGGCCTGAGTATTCAGGTAAGGCTCAAACTCATCGTCATTCAAAGTATCCTTTTGTGTCACAGCTCCGTTTTGCACTGAAAACAAAAACAAACACTGTTAACAAAACATGTTTGTGTGAGAGGCCACACATTCAAATACATTACATGATCACATCATTCACTTTCCATTGGGGGTGAACAAAGTATCTATCATATCAGCATCATCACTGCTTGTTGCATAACAAAAAACACTCTGCAATTATTCATGAGTCTCTCAGGAACAGACACTAAGCAGAGCATGACACATTATTACTGCTCAATAAGCTTCAGATTACACAGCGTACACTTGAGCAATGATGAAACAGGGAAGACTTAAACGCACCTGGCGGTTTTAAACTATGTCAAATCAAACTGAAGCCTTGCAGACACACGAAACAATTTAAATTAAAATGTAATATAGGTCACTGTGTTACAGATGGACAGGGAGCAGGTGAATGCATGTTTAACTCAGACGGGGCAGTGGTCCTCGGTTTGTTTTCACAACTTGTGTGATGACATGAGATTGTTTGAGGAGGTGGAGGAGTGAGACTGAAGTACACAGGCTGGTGAATTGTATGATCGGGCAGTGGAGTCTGGACAGCGTGGTGCTTGGGGAGTGTGAGGCCCGTTTGGACACAGGAAAAGCATGTCGGAAGACGTGTCATTTTGGGTGAACTTAGCAGCCAGCTAACGTTAGCACGCTAGCTGTGCGGTTAGCTTCACGCAGTGCGCAGCGTCTCCATGTTAACGAGCGCCAACAGCCCTTTCAACATGACGGACCTGGCTAACGTTAGCCGAGCGGGTAGCGTGCTAGGACGGCACCTGTAGCCCAACACCGGGGACATGCATTACACTGACTGGTATTTTAAAGTGTGGGTCCTCACACGTGTCTGCGCCACGAAGAGTGCAGCGAGTACAACCAGGAACATAGTGTCGATGTGAGTCATGTTGCCATTTAACGTTGTTAGCTAGCAAAGAGGTAGCTAATGCTAACAGCGGAGAGCTCACAAATGACATTTCAGGGATGTAAAGGAAACTCAGGAGCAGCGAGTGAAAGGCAGAGGACGGACACCGTTTCATTTTGTGTTTCACTGAAACAACTCACACGCGCACGCACACACACACACACACGGGCCCGTTCGTCAAGTCGCCGAGAGACTGAGCGCTATCGCATCCGCGCACGCAAGATTTTTCGAGAGCGCACCGCAACGTAAAAAGATCCGCATTCACTCCGCCTCCAGTCGATCGTGTCACACTAACGCTGCTCTTACCTTTATTCGCTTGGCCTTTCGGTCTCTGGATTGGGTCCAGGTGATTCATGAAGGTTTGATTTATGAGAAGAGAGGAAGGGGAAAAAAATGGATGAAGCGATGTATTCCCAGCAGTCGGTTCCTTTAGCAGGTGGTCAGGCCTCTGAGCTAAGCTATCCCCCGCTAGCCGCCGCGATGCTGAGAGATGTGGCCCTCGTCAATGTTCAGAAAACACCTCTCTTTACCTGCTGGAGAAGGCTGCTGGCGGACATGTCTTTCCCCCCCGGCGCCTGTATAACTCTTTTTACTCCGAAGTTAAGCGGCAGGGAGTAGAAATGGTGTCGCTATTGTAGAGTTTCAGCCAAGCGCCCCTCTCTCTGCACAGAGCCTGGTGTCTACACAATGGCGGGCTGCAGTTTGCTTGACACACTCCTCAACATGGCTGGGCGGCCTCGTCTACCCACGATGGCATTTATTCACGGCGGAGGCGCGCCCCCTAGTGGCGCGGAGGAGCCAGTCACAGCATCCACTCAGTCAACTCACAACATGGACCCACAGCAGCATATTTATTATGATCATTATGATTTTTATTGATGATATGATACTACACGTTTTCTATTCATTTTTGACTTGTTTTCTAGAGTCAAAGCTGAGTGCTAAGGCTGTAACTGGTCAACAAGTGAAACTACAAAGTGTGAAAGAGGGGTGAGGAATAATAATAATATTAATATTAATAATTTAGTTTTGTATAGCACTTTTCAATATTGAACAAGAACAATATTTATCATGCACTTTGATTTAAAAAGGCCCTCATAAGATTCTCAACCTGGAGGTTGGGACCCAAGCAGGTGTCACAATACAAATTTGTGGGGATCACTGTGGAATTCATAGGAGATACAAAAACAGGCTCCACTTTCCTTCCTTCAATTGTCTTGTATTGCTAGTTGCCTGAGTTTTTCATAATTTTTTTAAAATCAGCTTCATAAATTTCCACATTTACAAGTCTATATTAATAAAAAGACTAGTTCACCACCATGTTATGTTCTCCATGATGAGAGGGGGCACGGGGACATCACTTAACTTTAAAGGCACTAGCCACAAGAGTCTGAATAGACTGTAAGCAATTATAGGTTGTATGATTTTTTTTTATTGTGTGTGTCCTTTTTAAATATGAATGGCCTCTTTGCAGCACACTGAAGTTACATTTGTTCATTATGGATTTGAGGTTTTCTTTGAATGAAGAATATTGTTCTCAATTTAATTCAGAAATGCTGTTTACAAAGAGTCAAGTGTTTGTGATTGTAATCATTTTCTGTCTTGACGGGTGGAAGGATACTCAGAACCTTTACCTTAAAGTTGTGATGCCACAGTGAAGAAATATTTTCTAGTACAAGTAAGTAAAATAATTGTTTAAAGATGTTACTTAAGTAATTAAGTATTTGCATCAGTAAAGTAAAAAGATAAGTAAGCACTGATTAATGGTCAATTTCAGATTAGTGGATTATAATAATTTTGGTATCAATGTACCCATAACATTAAAGTGTAGTTGGTCATGGTGGGGTTGAATTTGTTCACTTTAGTCACTGCTGGGCGACATAAATGTCCGCCATTAATAAATGAAGTCTTATATCTTGTTCTGTAAAAGCACATCTATCATGGATAGTAATACAATAATTGAGGAAAAAAACAACAGCATTCACTGTATTCAGGGATGATTTGAAAAAAGTAAAAAATTCCTGCCCCTGCCACAAGGTGGACTCCTCGACACTGTGATGAAGTTGTGATGTGATGCTGTGAGGTCATGAGCAGTGAAGCTTCTGTTTGGTGTGTAATCACTACTCATCTCAATCCAGGACTATAGACTTTCTGTTTCACAGCCTGTGAATCACACTAAAGTATCTTCACATACAGATGAAAGAGATTGTATCAGTGCAGATCCTGTATTAGTCTCACAATGGAGATATTTGCTGTGATGCAGCAGCAAACAGGACAGTCAGAATCAGTAAAAGTAATTAACAAGTAAACATAAAATAACTCACGATACAATATGATAAACAATACATACCCCATGATTACAATAACACGAAACAGTGATTCTGCAAAAATCTAAATACTGAGAGACAATTGTTAAGATATATCACAATATCTGTCTGAGTGAAGAAGAAAACAAAAGGCCTCTGGTGTCAGTTTCCAACTGAGATGAAAAAATGCACCAACAAAGTGCATTATTTTGGTTAAGTCTTTAGCAAACACACAGGAACTTGTCCACATGTGCCATCATTCCAATGCGGCAAAAGTCCAAACTCTTTATATATCAAACTAAATAAGTAAATATCTATTTGGCACCAGCATATCAATACTTGTATCTCGTGAGTCAGGACGACCATATATTGCCATATCTATATTTTGTCCCAGTCCTAGTAAACATGCATAAAAAATGCAGGTAAATAGAAAAAGTATATGCAGTGTAAACACAGTACATACAGTGGTTAATGCTTTTCTGTAAGCAGATAACAATGCTGGTTCCCCTTAGTAACCTTTTGATAACTTATCTATCAATGTTTAAAACTTTCACATATGTCATTGTAGTTTAATCAGCTGCATCCTCTCAAACACCCCTTATTATTCCGAGTTATTCTTTCCTGTAAGTATCAGTTTATTACCAGTTGACATCATGCAGGGCTCCGCATGGGGTTACATGACCCCTGCCCCCCAAGCTACTGTACTTATCATTTTTCAGGGCTAAAGGGTTGCTCAGATGGCATGTGACTGAATTGCACCTTAGAGCACACGACACAGGGCCAGGAATAACCCCACCCTTCACACACACACACACACATCAAAATAGACCTCGAGATTTCCCTCCAACTCAGAAGAAAATCTAAAATTCACATGCAAAATTACAGAAAAAAAAGCTGTGGAGAAAAGAAATGGCAGCAGATGGCAATGTGTGTGACTGCTTCAAGGCAAATGAGGGGAGCAAACCAGTAGCAGGACAAGACGTTTGACTTGTGAAACATGCCCAGGACAGTAGCACGGCATGCGTGTATCATATTCTGCCTTTCAACTCTCAATCATTTTTTGGGTGCTTGATTTTTTTTCCTCCCTGGGGCTTGTTGACTGCTGCGGATTGGACAGGTGGCATAGCACGGAGAAGAGCTGGCCATTTACCATCCAATAAAAATAGCTGTGGTCTCCATGATGTCACCGGAGAGTAAATCATAGCTCCTGACTATATACAGGGAGAAATGAAATGAGAGGAAATAAAAGAGGATCTGTATTTTTCTTAACACCATCACCATTCTCCATGCTATATCTCCATTTCTCTTTTATTGCTTTGACTCATTTCACTTTGCCTCTCGACCTCTGGCTTCCGCTCCAGCTCTGTGTCAGGTTTCTCCCTCTCTGCAGGTGTTCCCACCTATTTTGTTACGTCTGCATTTTCAAAGGGCGAGTAAATCTATATGACCGGGAAGATGCAAAATATCAGAAGTCTAAAGACCACGTTGCTCACGCTAGCCACCAATAACACTGCCATCTTCAGCCAGTCACACCGGGTACAGTTGCCAGAAAGGGTGTACAAACTAAAGCCGGAGTCTGATCTCACTCCCATACCTGGCATTCTGAAGCCACAACACCATGCTGCCGATGTGGAACCCGATCAGTCATAAATCTTCCCTGTTTGACCATGTGACATGCCAAATTTGTGATTCTGCCCTCCGTCCACCCTCTGCATCTCGTTCTCCCTCTGTCTGCTGCCATCCATAGTGCCCTTCTAACTGCAGCCCACTCTGAAGCAGGAATGTCAGGCAGGAAGGTGACAATCCCATATGCCCGGATTGGTGTTTCAGTGTGCAGCTTCCATGTGTTCTTATAGTGTTTCCTTTGACTTTTATATCTGTGTGTTTGTATGTGTGAGTGTGTGAATTTGTGATTGTGTGTGCATAACTCCAGTGACCCAGTGGCAGTTTGGTGGCAGGGTACTCTTGGTAACAGGATGTTAGGAATGTAGCACTTGTCAGCCTCTCCAAGGATGCTGTTAGTTCACATTCTGTCCGTTTCAGAGGGTTAGCCTTTAATAAACAGTGTGTATCTACCTGTGCAGAAGCTGCCTCCATGTGTTTTTGATGTGAAGTGTGTGCAGATTAATTTCTCGTATTATTATTATTGCCTCATCTAAAACTGCCACACTTTTATATTATCCACTATAATTCAACCAGACTGGTTATTTGAATGATATATATGCAATTATGTTCCAAAAATTGTATGTATGTATGAAAAATAACAGCAGTTAAAAGTCCAGTGTGTAAAATTTAGGTGAAAGGGATCTATTGGCAGAAATGTAATATAAAATAATCCTTGTGATATTTTTACCAGTGTGTTCTATCTAAACTGTAGGAATTATTGTTTACCCCAAAATGGACCCTTTATATTTACTTTATATTTACATCAGGTGCAGGGCCTCTCTATGGAGCCCGCCATGTTCTTTACAGTAGCCCAGACTGGACAAACTAAACCTTTTGAGTTTTTATGACAACTGAAGGCTACCACAGGTTCTCTTTCATGTTTGGAAGGGGAGGGTGAGGTGAGGGGGTATTCAGCTGCAACATGAAACTTCACCACTAGATGTCACTGAATTCTACACACTGTACCTTTAAGTAAATCATTCAAACTTATACAGTATATAAACTACCCACGAGACTAGTCATAAAGCCAATTCAGTTTTATTCTATAAATAACATTGACTATAAAACCTTTACAGATAAACCAGATAGGATGAACACAAAATTTTTTAACTTCACTCTTCACCATAGACTGTTTATAAAAACTCTGCAGATAACATCCAGCACAGAGTGACAGTCTATTGTCGAACTGTTTGAGGAGGGCTCACTAATGACAAGCAATTTTGATATGACATGACATTTGGCAAAAGAGATGGGCAATAAAACGACATCAATAATTATTGCAATATCATTTTCATCAATAGCAATATTACAAAAGTCTAATATCAATGTAATGCTTATTCATTGTCCAAGCAAGGTGATGAGTGATAGCACATTAGCGTTTGTCATTCTCAGCTCATAAAGAAGTTTAAAACCACAAACCTCACTCAGGAGCAAAAATCTGTCTTTAAACTTAAAAGAAATAATAATTTGACATTTATCCTGAAACTATTGATATGGTCTGTTATGAAATCTTTTATTTACGTTGATATAATTTTTGGACATATCGCCCAGCCCTATTTTTCTAGATCATTTTTGTATATGTTCTGAATATATTCAAAACATTTGAGAAATGAAAATGTACATAAAAATAAAACATGTATGCTGCATTGCAATGTTTCGGCAAGTTCCAATTTATATTTTCTGTCATAATATACAAAACAAACTTATCAGCTTTACAAACACTTTTTCAGTGACAAAGCTATTAAGGCAACTAAAGCTTGTGTGATCTTGTGTAACGTTTCATCTCCCTGCAGGTTGGTTTTCAAACTGTGCTGTCATGAATGGAAACTGATGATGTCCCATTATGTCATAAATCTGCATTGATTGCTGTAACACCAGGTTTGCTGTGGCTCATGGTTTGACAGTAAAATAAAATATATGTGTTTCTTATGAAAAGTCCACAGCAAGTGTAACCTTTAAAAGCCTTTATTCATGTTTAACTGACTTCTAGACATGAGTGTGATCTGTCTGGACATAAGGGAGTTGTTTTAAAGAAGAAAATAGCTGCACAGTTGCACATTCTATCACAGAGGATTTACCACCAACATTTGTGTAGAAGGATGAATGAGCCAGACCTGTCCATATGTGGCCCTTTGTGTGTGTGTGTGTGATTCCAATGACACTTTAGTGATGATTCTGAACAGCTGAGATGAGTTTGTGTGGAAGTGGAAAATGGGGCAGCTGTACATCTCTCTCTTGGACACATGGACACATGGACACATGCACGCACTCACGCACGCACCCACACACACACACACGCACACACACACAGAGGCACATAAACAACAGTGGAATCCTGAGGTCCGACCCCCTTGGGACCAAGCCAGACTAAGACCTTAATAAAGGCCTTGTTGTTTCAGGAGGTGGCTTGTATGGTTTCGTGTTCATATTTCAACAAGCCCCACACACTTAACACACCACCACCATAAGCTCAGTGATCACATTGTCTTGATTCGTCATTACATATTAAATTTGTCTGCTTCTGACATTATGTCCATTTACTTTAATGATCAACTATAGTGTGGGGATTAAAGTATGGGCCTGAGGTTACTTCTTTAATGTACGTGGGTATTTCTAGCATGGAGTATAAACTATTAATGGTGGTGTTGCAATGTGAATAGTGGTCTAAATAAAACCAGGTTGCCATTACTACCTCGACTGGCCCTGCAACATCTCAGCCAATGAGAGACGTTGTTTGGTCAGACCTCTTTTAAGAGGGGCGGGACCTAGATGTGCTGCAGGGTCACAAGGAGTGATGTAACCTGTGTTTATTTTCAGCATATACACGTAAATGTAGACACACACACACATGCAGACACACACACACAGCAGCAGTAGACTCTTGCACATACTGTTCTTTAAATGCAAAAAAATGAATGCGCACAGTTTGGTATCTCTGAAAAATTACATCCCGACTGACTTGGTTGTTGACTCTTGGATCACTGACATGTTTCTACACGCTGGTTGTCTCACTTGCTGTGTTCCTAGTTTGGTCACTGGATGACAAGTTTTGCAGTGCACACACACACACACACACACACACACACACACACACACACACACAGTGATGGGGTGATTATATTGAGAAAGGTGTGTGTATCACTGAGGAAGACAAGTGAGACTAAGAGACAGGGAAATTTAGCCATGGCCATTAATACTAATAGCTGCCTCTCTCTCTTTCCTTCCGTCAGCTGCAGCTGTTGATCACGCTCTTGTAACACTGAGCCCTCTAGCATTGCATCACTCTCTTTCTCCCTCACTAATGCTGTCCTGCAGTACCCTGCATGCACATGGACCTAGTGGCACATATTGCACATCATGCAGCTGCAGCAGTGGACTGAAGAATGACTACTGCCCCAGTAACGTTAAAACTGATTTGTGTGAAAAGTGGAAATATCATTTTGAATCTGTTTATTAATTTGTTTTTCAAACTGAGCGTTGATGTTCCCCAGAGGTTGTACAATATTTACAGTCTTATGTTGCCCTGCAATGATATAAAGTCAGCTCATCAAAACTGTGATGCAAGACTAGTGAGACAAGGAAGAACTAACAGAAATGAGCAGAACAAGCAGAAGTGAGAACCAACATGTTGCATGTCAGGCATATCCACAGCTATTTAAGAGCATGTTTGGTTCATTAGTACGCCAATAACCTGCCACTAGTTATTCATACTATGTGTGATGTATGCATAGTGAGATGTCGGCCAGTCATGTTCTCCATTTAGAGAACGCAGTGCAGGGGACGATGTAACTTCCCCAGGAGCTCGTCCACTAGCATACATCAGAGACATTCCACCTCATCTGACACTCGTCCACGGAATTCTGCAAATTTTCCACACTATTCTTCCAGGCCTTCTGAAGTGCCTGTCAAAAAGACTGGCATGCCCAAACACCATGCACGCACCTGTAAATCCTTAAAGAGGGGGGAAATTATAACCACACTTTGAGGAGAATGTATCTAACCTGTTGTTTTTTTAGGTTTAATGCTTTCTGGGATGGTTTTTTTAAAGTCTTTTTGTACACGGATGCACAAAGAACTCTGTGCTGCTGTGGTGTTTGTTGTTGTCATCGGGTGTGTTTGTGTGTGTGTGTGTGTGAAAATATCTCGTTGTTTGCACTGCTCATAGGTGATAATTTGTCATAGATTTGTGCAGAGTCCCCTTTTCCTCCATGTTGGTATGACCAGTGTATGCAACCTACAGTTGACACCTACGTGTCATTATGGGAACACACACTAAATACTTCAGATGACTCGGAGGTTTACTTGGCAACCGACGGCTGTTTTAAGACGGTGGATACACTTTCAGCTTGGACAAGGCGCAAAAGTTTTCAAGCGTCCACAGGACATGGAAAGAAATAAAAAAGTCACTGAATCACATGCATCATGTGGTCATTGTGTGTGGTTGGTTTTGAAGCTGAATGACTTCATCCAAATCTATTTTTGTAACTGGATGACATTCTGTTTAACCTTTGTTTTACACTAGGATTAAGATTTTATGGTTGTGCCAAATTTCCAAGAGGACACTTTTGTTTGAATTACATTTGAATACAAATTTTAATTCTTTTCACAGCCACACACTTTCAATTTGAATAGAAAACTCAGCCAATTGATTTTTAAATATCAAAGTTAATGAATCAGTGATGATTTTGGATGATAGATGTGATTAGTGTGGGCCTGGTGTTGGTATAGTGGGAGTGTTGGTGGTGATGTATATGTGTGGGGGGGTGGAGGTCTGGTAAAGGTGGGAGGGGTTGACACAGAGATGTACAGGACAGGACACCCCTCATGCTTGCTCCATAAACCTCACCACATTTTGCTGCCGCAGCTGCTGTGGCGAGTCTGGCAAGGACTTCCACACTTATCAACGCGCACTGAAGCCGTTTCGCTTGACAAATAAAGGAAAAGAAAAATAAGAAACAACGGAATGTTCCCGCTTTCTCTCTCGGCAAGGTCGGTTTCCACAGGCGAGTGAAGTCACCGCTCATTTACCATGAGCTGTTTGGATGTTATGTACCCAGCCTATGGACATTACGCACCGTACGCATCGACTGCTCCTGCTTTTTTCAACAGCTTTCAGGTAGGAAGTGAGCAAGTGTTACCGGGATGTTTCCTCTGATGTTCAGTGTCTGTGGGAAATGTGTGTCGATAAAGTGCAGGAATAACGATTGCGCCACTTTACGCATCATGTGCGTAAAAGCCAAAAAAACGCATGGATAATTCGTTATGCGTTTTATACATTTGTAATGTAAATAATCAATTGAATCATTAGGAAGACGTGCATTTGCAATGATGCTGTTTGTGTGTGCCAATCAAAGAAGTCTCTGTGTCTTGACGCACACGCAAGCGCGCGCGCGAGCCGGTGATGCCACACACAGAGAAAAACATTATGTCAAAGTGTCTGAGAAAGTCAGCTCCAGAGCAGTGTCCTCTTCAACACCTGTCTTAACCCGGTCCCTGCTCCCCCCCTCTCCCCCCCCCCCCACACACACACACACTGACACACACACACACACACACACACACACACACACACACACACACACTGACAGGCTCCCACAGGTCTGAACAGCACTCCTTCTCACTGCCGGGACTTTATGGACACTCCCAGGGGTCCCGAGGGGATGTCTGGGGGCCCAGGCAATGGAGGATCAGCTTCCTCCTCATCTTCGTCCAGCTCTGCTTCATCCTACACGCCTGCGGCTTCAAGGCCAGAGGAGGGGAGCAAGGAGAAGCAGGAGGGCTCCGAGGCAGAGTACCTGACTTCCCGCTGCGTCCTCTTCACCTATTACCAGGGGGACATCAGCACCGTGGTGGACGAACACTTCTCCAGGGCCCTGAGCTCCTACATGGATGGCGAGGGCAAGCGGAGGGTGCCAGACCAACAGGGCACAGGTACGCCTCATCACCTGCATGAGTAGAGACTGACATATGGGTGCACACTCTAGCATTCACAGACATCGAAAGAACTTCTCATGTTCAAAATTACAACAAGATGGCGTAGAGGGCTGGCTACATGCCATTAAGGCATGTAATGACCCAAATTTGAGCACATCCTTTTACCAATAAAGAAATAAACAAATTTATTGGCCTTAACAATCTGTACAAGGTGCGACATCCTCTGTCCTCAACCCGCTACCTTTATGTTAGGAAACACGAACATAAAAACCCATTTCAAGGTAAAAATCGCAGAAACCTCAGGGAAAGTCACAAGTGAGGGGGCAATAGACTAAGACCTTCATTATTATTCAATATATTCATTAGCTTTCCCATCTGAATGTCATTTCACCAGTTAAGCTGATGTTATTACCATGTTTACCACAAATTTATGTCACAAACACTCATGCAAGCCTGATATAAGTAGCCTTTCTCCTACATCCCAGCAGTTTCATAATGTGATTTATGGGAGGGGGCTGCTGTTCTCTCTGTGGCGTCTTGTGCTTGCTTTTGAGGCCACACTGGGTGAGCTGATAGTTCTGCAGAGCACAGCAGTGTCGGACAGGTGATGTGATCAGGTGACAGCACAGAAGGGGCTGCTTGTTGGAGCTGTTGTCCCTGGAGAGGTCAGGGCACAGGGGTCACAGAAGTCAGGAGCTGCAGGCAATCAAAGGAACTTAAAAAAGGGCTAAAGATTCAAAGGATAGTGAGGGAGAGCATGTTGTGAGAACAGTTTTGTGCGGTTATGTTGTCTCGGTCTTGGAGTTTAGGCATCACTGCTGTGATTCATCCATCACCTATTGTGATTTTGTAAAATTTCTTAGTTGCAAAAACCACGATCCCATTCCACAATTCTCTGAAAAGCTTCAATTAACACTTAGAATTAACAACATTTATAGTTTTTTCTTTTGTTTTAACTTTCAGTTTGATTGCATAAAAAAAAAAAATGCAAGTATAAGCAAATAAGTAAAGTCGAATACTCTAATGGGACACTGCAGATGTCCCCTGGATATCCATGTAGGGCCTACTCCCTCTCTCCGCTGTCGCTGTTAGTCTCTTTCCTAGTTCAGTCGGACGTCTTCATTCCGGCACCAACACACACCTTCTGCCTCACAACAGATGCTATGTTTATACACGGCCGTAAGCGCACAGCCTCGCCGGCGTATCCCCTTCAAACATCTCTGCGGCTGCCATTCTGACTCTCCCTCCAGCTCTTGCCCCACAATGGCCAGCTCAGTCACTCCCGCCTGCCTGCTGGACATATATGCTGCGGTCTGTGTGACGGCGACAGAGGGAAACACTAGCTCCCAGTGTGCCGCGTGGTGTCCCTTTTCAGAGGAATACCTAAATATAAAAGTGTACCTCTGAAAACATATAATGGCTCCCTGACATTCTGTCAAGGGCGAGGGGAGTGGGGGCAGGGGGGGCAGAGAAAACAACAGGTGGGGGTGCAGGAGACAGAGGAGAGGGGTGGCGGGTGGTAGCGCAGGGGCCGGAGTTGCATGTCTCAGTACGTGTGTGTGTGCATGAGTATGTTGTGAGACTTTCAGAAGCACTGGGCTGACATGAGAGTGAGAGATGTCACCACAGCAAGTGATTTAAGGCTCGGGGAGCTTTGGTCTGACTCCAGGTCCCAGCCTCTGCCTTATATAGAATAGTCGGATATAGGGACGCCTCTCTTTCTACCTTTCTCTCTCTCTCTCTCCCTCTCTCTCTCTCCCTCTCAGTCTGCTAGAACGTTGTTGTGTTTATTTCTGTGTCTTGTTGGGGCTAGGGCTGTGTGACAGTATGATCCAATGGGGAAGATATCTGGGCCAGAGGGTGTTGCAGTCATGTGAGTGACATCTACGCTTTAGCACGGGTTCCTTGTCGTCTCGCATAGCTTCAGCAGCCTTTAATTTTTTCCATATAAATCAAGTGATTTACTGCGCACAGTTTGTGACCCCTTTCTGCTTCTCCTTCTCCCCGTTAGATACCCCTTCACCCAGCAGCCGACGAAGCTTCCCCCCATCCTTCTGGGACAGTAACTACTCATCGCCACAGAGCCGCTCCCACTGTGAGACGGGAGTGCCCTCCTATTCCATGGACCCATATGCATCAGGGCTCCACCCGGGCCTGCCTCATCCGCACGCTCATCCTCACCCGCACGCTCACCCTCACCCTCACCCTCACTCCCATCCTCACCCTCCAGAGAGCTGGGGATACCCCCAAGCGCAGGCCTACGGGCCACCAAGGCCTCTCCACGAACTTTATGCACCTGCGGCTTTGGAGCCTCACTACGGGCCCCTACTGATGCCCACCGTGAGGCCACCTCACCTCCCGGCCTTGCCGAGCCACTATGAAGTGAGCAAGCTGGAACCCGCCGCCTCCTGGCCAAGCCTGCTTCCCCCGGGAGACGTCAGCCAGACGCTGGCACTCAACATGGACGCAGGTACCCACTCAACCCTGTTGAGCTTTTGCAAACAGTGTCACAGTATATGAGCAGTCTGTCATCAGAGCAGATATAAAAATCATAAAACGCAAAGACAGACCCTCAGACTCGGTGTTGACAAATACAAATCAGATTATTTATGGCCACAACAATATGAGGAACACATGTACTGTATGTGTGTATTGTGTAATGTGTGTAATGTGTGGGATATAATGAGAACATTCAGCAGCTTTTTTCCACTTTTAATTGCTCTAGCACTTTACCCCAGATATAAAAGAAAACACATGTAGCATCCATTCACTCAAAACACACACACACACACACACACATCTGCACATATCTGCATTAACTTTCAACCCTTGAAACTTGTGCATACAATTGTGTTGAATAGGCCCTGACACTCCCACACGTGTGCAGACACACGTTCACAGACACATACAATACATCATAATCACCACACAAGCTTCCCCCCCGTCCTCTTAAACAGGATGTTTGGCAAAAGTAGACTCCATGACAACCTGTGTTCTGTTGTACACCGCAGTCCTCATTGTTTCATTGTCCTTTTTTCTCAGGCCTCCAGCAGCACAAGAAAGGCAAGGAGCTGTACTGGTTCTAACGAGCCCTTCAGTCACATTGACCAGCCATTACCAGATCCAATTAGTCCCTGGACCTGCTCCGCTATTGAAGCAGCGTGTCCCTTTATCCCCACCGAACACACACACACACACACACACACACACACACACACACACTGCTTCCCCGTCCATCCACCCCCTTCTCTCTGCTCCTGGCCTCCCCTGCCAGTACACAGCCTTGCTCCAGGTTGACGTGTGTGCACCATGGAGATAAAGCAGAGAGAGAGAGAGAGAGAGAGAGAGAGAGAGAGAGAGAGGGAGAGTGTCACCATCCACAATCTGTCCCGTTGCTTCCTCTTGATCGTCTCTCTACAGCTTCGCTCTCTCCTGCCGCTGCCGGTGTGGCACAGACCTTGGCGAGGTGCGATCCACGGTGACCTGTTTGGACTGAGAAAGACAGGATCACAACAGACTTTTAACAGAGGACAGAGAGAAATGGGGATGAATGAAGGGACTAGGGGATAAATAGCAGGGAGCAGGGATTCCCTCCAACGTCCCTGGTTATCTCTGCCTCATGCTCTTTTGTTGGTACAGTGGTCGTCATCATCCACTTATCTGCATTTGACAAATGCAACATGCAGTGATAAACAGGGGAGGCAATTATGGCGGTTTGCGCTTTGTGACTGTCATCATAATGCCTATTTTTGGGGGGGTTGTTATTATATATTTTTGCTGTCTGAAATAAAGTGTTTCTATTTATTGGTGTTTATGTGCATTTCTAAAATGTTTGTTTCGGCCAGTGTTCTGAAATGATTGTGGTTCAGTTTATTATGTTTTCTAAAGACAGAGGTGAGGAGCATCCTGTGTCGTCGATGGAGTTTCTCATTTATCTATGAAGGAATCTTTATTGTAAAATAAAGATTTCTTTAATTCTCAAAAACATATCAGAAATTTGGTTCAGTTAAACGAGGAGTTGTTTGCACTGGACACCTCACAGATTGTGCTCTTTCAATTTGATGATGTTGTTCCATTTTAGTTCTTGATCTCTCTGTCATTCTTAGATGTTTTGAATGTGGAATATTGAAACATTTCTGGGATGTTTTTTTTGTGTGTCATTTCTCATTTTTTTGTGTCAAAGAGAATTGTGATGTCAATAAATATTTTTATGGTATACATTGTTGAATCTCCTCACTTTTTCCTGCACGATATTATGAGTAGTATCAGAGCTGGTGCTAATTTAAAGAGCACTGTACTATGTTACGTAGAATGTACAGATATTTTAGCCGCTGTGTGAATCCTCAAAGCAGCCAGATGTGATCAAGGATACGCTGAGCGACTGCTCTCATTTAAAAGGCCTTCCATTTGAATTCCTGCTTGCATTCACACTTTGTCACCTATAAAGTGGGAACGAGTGGTGAATGCCAGCAATGTGCAACCAGAGAAGAAGCCAGCCATCCCAGCTATGCACCAAATGTTGCTGTGTTATTGATCTGATAATAAGATTATGCACTGAGGTATGCTGGCCTGAGCCACTGTCACAATTTAGTGGCTGTTATGTGTGACCCCCGCTAGAGAGCAGCCAACTATGCGATTGGCTCTAAGCTGAGGAAACATGAAGAGTAATGAAATTAGAAGAGTTTACCGGGGATAGCGTTCCTCTCAGTTTCCCATGCCAAGCATCTTAGTGCCTTTTCACACTGGCATTGTCACTGGGCCTGAGGGTTTCCTTTTCACACTGGATCCTTCAGGATCGACTCCATAGTTAGGATGCACCCGCAGCTATTGTCAGATTATGTTACTTAGCTGTCAATGGATCCGATGTAGCAATTACTGCATTAACCAGAATACAGTGACAGTTTGTGTTGAGGAAATAACAGAGATACTAGATATTACAGAGATATGAGCGGAAGGATTATGTTTGTTAAATCACTTAGCGGATGAAATTCTGGAGATTTATTTTGTCACTGACACACATTTAAATAAATGAGACCTGAGTTGACCATTGAACGGAAATACTGCATAAGCAGGAAAATGCTGTCCTCTCCTGGTGTGTTTGTAACACTGCAAAAAATGAAAAAAAGTTACTTCATGGTGAGGGGGTGACAAGATCAACTGTCACTGACACAAATAGTTAAAAATAAATTAACACGTTGCATTTTTTGGGGAGAAAATATATTATTAACTTATTAAGAGTTTGATGTGTGTGGAATACACACCATTTGTGATACTATAACTTTCTTTTTTTTTTAAATTTATTGCAGGTATTGACTTACAAGTATTCAGACCTAAAGTGTCAATTGTATCATTTAGCTTTAAGTATTTGTATGTTCCAAATTGAAAACAGACGTGGTTGTATATACTGTCATCCTGCTACTCTCCTGTTATTTCGTCCATCATTTTCCTATTCCACTTCACCAATTTAAAAGTGATTCTTTCCATTTCTTTAATCTCTTCAACTGTTTCCATTTCCAATACTTAATAGATGTTGATTTGATATCCATCCAATTCCATGACGTTTGTTTTAATGCAGCTATACCTAGAATGTTGTATAGGTATTTATCACCTTCCTTCTCAAGGAATGTCACAACTACTGTGTGTCAAAATATTCTGTATAATTACAACAATACAAATTAAAATGAAATAAATAAAAATGCACATTGGATTCTGTAACACAATACTGCTGTATAATTGGCACTGTTACATGTGCAGGTGAATGCCTGGTAACTGGGGACTTCACAAATTAAAAAAGAAAGTACAGTGCACAGACAGTACATTGTGCTTTACTTTGGTAAACCCTCCCTGAGTTCCTCATTCTTGGACAGATGTCAGTGCAGGGAAGTGAATGTTATTAATACAATATATTTACTGGCAACTCCCTGATAACCACTTATTCCGGCAAACATCAGGTTGACGACCCACATTCAACCTCAAGAACAGCAGGTCAGGTGACTGGTCATTGTTCCAAGGTCATGTGATTCATGCTGCCGATTCAGATTCAGAGACATTTGTCTGATGACAATGATGAGTCAAACTGTTTTAGGAATATTAACATCATATTTTCTGAAATGAATGTGACCCAGTTGATCATATGACACGATAAGTGTTGAAATCATAACCTGTTTATATTTACTGGCTAGTTTTACTCGCCTTCATTTCAGATGCATTGCCTCACTGTTGTGCTGGATTTCAGATTGCTAACTGTGAAGTGAAAGATGAAAAAGATGAATAGTAGAAAACAGTAAATATGTATATAAGTATATATGTTTTTGGGTCCTCTACTCACTTTTAAAATATCTATGGTTGATCTGGTGACCCTTTGGAGCAACTTGACCACTAGGTTGGGAACCACTGATATATAAATGAAATATTATATAAAGTAAAAGAACAAGCTCCACACTGACCAACAGTAATTCAATAGGTAATATATTAATATCTAATATGTAATAAAAGTGGCAATTTTGACACTTAAACTTTATTGATGACATTACAATAATTTTACTTTAGTAGGATTTAGAATATTTGGACTTTTACTTGTAATATGCATGTGTTTTTTCTTATGTATTTTGTGTTATTGGTTCTTCAACTAATTCAACCTTTGTTGAACTGCTTGAGTCTTTTGCTTTTTATTTGCAAATTTGAAAGTTATACAGAATTAAAATAATTACAGACATATGTGATACATCAATTTGTTTTGTGTCTGTTGCTTTCAAATGCAGCCAAAAATATGTGTACTTTTCAAATAGGGCAGAACCAGAGTCTGTGTACACACAGACTTGAGAGTGTACACTGAACTCTTTATCTGCAGGATATTAACAAACAGGCAAGTGCATGAGATGAGTGGTAAATTAGTTAAATGACATCTTTAAACTTGTGTCTTTGAGTCTTTATGGTCGGCGGTCACGTCGAGAGCCTTGTGATAGATTTTCCCAAATAAAACAATCTAAAAAATCTTTAAAACCAAATTGAAACTAAAATAAATCCCTCACATCCTGGGGAATATTTCTCAGTTCTTTGTTTTATTTGCTCAATCTTCTTTTAGTCTGGTGGGTAACATTTGCAGAACATATAAACTCTTTACCGGCAAAGTTTAAACAGGAAGTGTGTAAACTGTGCAAACACATGCATGAAATTAAATTAAATGTAGGGAATCAGAAATGTGAATGCAGTTGTGTGTACATTATATGTATAGGGGTATTACTGGTTGGCAGACTGACAGTGCAAACTCGTGATTTTAGTCAACTGTCTTGTCTGGATTTAATTTTTTAATTTTTTTGGGGAAAGGTGGGTGGCACAACTTCAAATAACACTTTGATCCATCTGTATCATTCCAGTAAATCTCTTAAACAAACTCTCGGGTGAGTGAGTGTAATGTGTCACTGACATTTCCAATCATTTGAAACACTCACTTGCAGCACTGGACTGGTAACTTTTCCTGTGAGCCTACGTAACTTTTGGGCTGATGCAGTTTGCTTTTTTTTGTCGTAGTGGTTCATAAAACATGTAAATCAGCATTATTCGTTTAATTGGCACTGGGTTGGTCCAATCACATCTTTAAACCCCTCCCCCCTGCCAATAGATTATTTTCACCTAAATCTTACACAATGCACATTTGACTAATAACAGAGGATGTGTCAGACACGTTGCTTTAATTCTATCGCTCAGCAGAAAATAACATATTTACATTTAACCAGACTGCATCTTGGCCACCTTGGCACATGCCAGGCTGGAGGTGTACCCACAATTAAAATGCTCATAGCTCAGTGAACACATGATCCCTCATTCCTTATTTCAATGATTGAATGATTGAAGCTGCTGACAGGTTCACTTTTTCTCCCTCTGACTTTATGAGCTGCTAAAAACCACCTGACTGGATACACTGAAAGTTGTAACCATACACCGCTATACAGGGCCTAGCACAAAATTCTGGGCCCTATACACAAGCACTCGCTGGGCCCCCTTCCTCTCTCCATACATGATGTGCCTCACACATACTTAATTCTATTATTATTATTTTGTTTTACAAATGATAGAGCCAACTGTACAAATCTGGAGTGTTTTTTAGGATAGTCACAAATGAACTGTACATACCAAATATAGTATAAGTAATAATTATGCACAATTTGAAATCTCACCGCGTTTCAGTCCTCCTTTCTCAGACCTTTCCCTACAGTCACTATAGTTAAACGAGGTCTGCATTCACATGGTAACCCAGCCTAGACAGCTGTGGTTTTGCCTCAGAGTGGCTGTGGCATGACTTACTTTTCACATCTGTTCCCATGTGAAAAGCTGTGGCTGTGGTTCAGCCACGAAAGCCATCTCGTAGATTTTCTCCACGTACCCCACATGGTTCAAAGCAGAATACACAGTGAAAATGACCTTTCACCACAGTTTCTCTATCACCCTCCTGGAAATGTCACAAATAAAAGTAATAAAACACTTCCTGTATCCTTACTCCAGCGTTTCTGTCGACTGAATCCATTAATTTGTTTTTTAAATGTTTAAAAGCAGAAGATGCACGATTCATACGGGATAGTACTGGTATTTATTTGAGTACATAGGACTACTTTTACACTGGGAAATACAGTGATCACATCAGAAACCTCACAAAGGCTGTAATAATATTAAAAGTTAATGTAAAGAGCTCCCTCTCTCTTCACACTCTCTCCATGTCGCTCAATTCAATTCACTTCAATAAGCTTTATCGGCATGACAGTTACATTAAATAATAACGATAACAATAATAATAATAATAAATTCACAAAACATAGCAGTTTGATTCTGAAGAATGAATCATACAATATATCAATGTAAAAAAACACAACAACATGAGGAGCAGAGAAAACAAAAAGAAATAAACACACATGAAGTGAATGTTGTGGTGGAATGTGAGGAGACTATAACCACAGCTGTCAGGTCTGGTTATGTTTTCTTGTCTCATAGGTTGTTACATGCACCAACATATTAGCAGATGTTGCACTTTGGACTGGTCAGGCAGTCAAACTAAATCTGGGACTTTGTCTTTCATTTCTGTGAAGGACTTTGTTCTGATTTCCTCATATGTGAGAGCAAAGCTTTGTAATGGTCGGAGCTGGGGTCAATTATTTTCAGATTTTGAATCAGTTTTGAATTGTAATTAAAAGAGGAAATAACCGAGTTCAGCTCTGCATTAAGTGCAAGTAATTGTTCCTGTAGACTCTGAGAATGCTTCTGTAGATCTCATTGTACAAGTTTTCTCTTTCTCTCTCTCTCTCTCTCTCACACACACACACGTTTAATGTCATTTTCAAGACAAATCCAATGTAAAAACATTGCACTGGAAGTAGCAGAACCTCGGTGGGACCACAGTCAGTGTGACTTCATAATGTGTGCGCTCACCAAATATAGCAACAGTTTTCTGCCCTCAGTTTGCTTTCTTTCTCTTTCCCTTCTATTTCTTTTCTGTTACCCAAACTTGATGTTACCTTTCTTGAGGAATGACAAATTGCTCACCAGCATAAGCAATCATGCTGCACCTCAATTCCATTATGTTTACTGAAGAAGTGTGAGACTATTATGTTTGTAGCAGTGAGAGAAGGGACCTCAGGGAGCCTCCACTATTTTGAAGAGAAAGTTTGGTTACTCAATCGATTTATTCAGAAAGTTTATGCCAAAAAAAACATTCAGGCTCGTCAATGACCTCTCCCCTTTGGGGCCCTGGGAGGGCAGCACCCACCCCAATTGTGGCTATATAAGAGTGGTCCTCTGCCACAGTCCTGCATCACTTGCATCTACAAAAGGACAGGTAAGACTCACACTCACACATACACAGATGACCACACTTCCTGTAATGAAGGTGCGCTGCTGCAAAGCCAACAGTGGCAAACCAACGTACAAATCTGTAGTACAAAGAGTTCAGTCTCAACTTTTTGCTCTTTCTTCGTCGGTCAGGATGAAGCTGCTCTTGGTTGTTGTTGCTGCTCTGGCCGTGGCCAGCTTTGCCAATGCTTCCCTGCATGACCACGATTTCCACGCCTGGAAACTCAAGTTTGGTGAGGCAATGTTAAATCTTCTCAGACTGTTTTATCTCATTGTGTTCTTTTATCAAATACAGAACATGTTAAGATTTTATCAATAAGGCTTACTGACTTTAAAGCCTTCAAATTTGAGGCTTAATTCTGGTGATATATTGTGCTCATCTACACTTGACAACAAATGTAAATCTCCAAAAAGATTCAAATGCTTGTGTCTGAACTGATGTCTTGAAAAATGATAATTTCTCTGGATTCTCTGCCCTCTGATTTCTTTCGTTTCTGGTTGACAGGAAGATCCTACAACTCTTCATCAGAGGAGGACAAACGCATGCAAATCTGGCTCAGAAACCGTGAAATCGTGATGGCACACAATGCCATGGCCGATCAGGGCCATTCAACCTACCGCCTTGGGATGACCTTCTATGCTGACCTTGTATGATAAGCGGCCGAAGTTGTTTACTAAACACCATCAGTGTCATTTTGTTGCAGTGAGATTATGACCAAACTGTGATCGACATTTTGGATAAAGTAACTCTCTGAACTTTTGTCTGTCCTCACCAGGAACATGAGGAGTTCAAACAAACTGTCTTTGGTGTCTGCCTGGGCTCCTTCAACGCTTCTAAGCCTCGCGGTGGCTCCAGTTTCTTGAAAATGCATCGATTCTATAATTTGCCTCAAACTATTGACTGGAGGCAATGGGGCTTTGTCACTCCCGTCAAGAATCAGGGGAGCTGTGGCTCCTGCTGGTCCTTCAGTTCAGTATGTAAAACCAAACTTGCTACCTGTTTACAACATGCTCTCTGTCACCAACAAAAACAAACTCATCACACACACTGCCTCTAAAATCATTGACCTTCCCACACCCAAAATTACAGACCTGAACGACAGAGCCATTACATGACTAGCACTCACTAAAGCAGACGACATGGACCAACCTCTTAATCCCAACTTCACATTACTGCCATACCTACTAAGATACAGAACACTTAAATAGAGAAGGGACCAATTCAGCAGGAGAGTCATACCCTCTGTCATTGCAGCACTGAATAAACTGCCAAGGTAAATGTAACATGTACATATTTTATGTTGCATGTCATGTTCTCTTCATCGGTGGGTTGCCTCTACTGTCCTTCTGTGTTGATTGTACTGAAATGACTGTGTGAACATATTTTCCCCAAGGGACAATAAAGTCTAAGTCTAAGTCTCTTCCAGAAACACAGATGTTATTTGTCACCATTATATTTCACTGTCTTCCAGACTGGAGCGCTGGAGGGTCAGAACTTCAGGAAGACAGGGAGGCTGGTGTCCCTGAGTGAGCAGGAGCTGGTGGACTGCTCTGGTAACTATGGCAACTATGGTTGCAATGGAGGCTGGATGGACAATGCCTTCCGCTACATCGTGAACAAAGGAGGTATACACACAGAGGACTCCTACCCATATGAGGGTCAGGTAAACAGAAAGCTTCTGTGGATATTCATAACATTATTTGAATGCAGCTACTGTATATGGTCTAAACCAGCATTTTCATTGTCATGCAAAAAAAGTGAAAAAGAACTTGAGAGATGTGCAATACTGCCATCTTGTGGACTAAACTCTAAACAACTAACCCCTTTCATTTACTTTTGCCATTACCTTTAAATATTGTCGTAGTATTTTACCTGCTGTCTTTGTCTTTAAATGACCTTGTAATATTTTCTTCTTGTGTTTGATATTTCCTATTGTTGTTCTTCTTTGTTCTCTTTGTGAAGTACTTTGTATTGCCTATTTTGAAATGTGCTATATAAATAAAGTTATTAATATTATTATAATGTTGTCTCTGAATTAGGTGGGACAATGCCGTGCCAACTATGGCGAAATCGGTGCTACATGCACCGGCTACTATGATATACCAAGTGGTAATGAAAATGCCCTGAAGGAGGCTGTGGCCACCTTTGGACCCGTGTCTGTAGCCATCCATGCTTCGGACCAATCTTTCCAGCTTTATCATTCAGGTCCATATAACATCCTTTTCAAACTCTGGAAGAATTAAATTTTTTAGTAAACTATGTATTTATCATATAAGTGAATGTGACTAATGTATGCTTGTTTCCAGGAGTGTATAATAACCCATATTGCAGCGGCACAGCATTGGACCATGCTGTACTCATTGTGGGTTACGGCACTGAATATGGACAAGACTATTGGCTGGTTAAGAACAGGTAGATACACAAATATATTGAATTGTGAGCTCCTCCCCTTTATGTTCCAACTGTCACAGCTAGTAAGCTCAACTAAAATGAAGTGAATCTCAGCCAGCATGATATCAGACTCTTTTCACTGCAATCATTTATTATTTATTATATCAGAGTTTTTTTTTGTTGTATGCTGTTGTTGAAACAGTGATTCAGTTTGATATATAGAGCAGCTGAATATGGTTGGTGATGTGTGTTTGTGTAGCTGGGGTCCAGCCTGGGGAGACCAGGGATACATCAAGATGAGCAGGAACAGATATAACCAGTGTGGCATCGCTTCTGCAGCCAGCATCCCCCTGGTCTGAGAAGGTGAGGTCATGATCCATCCTGCTCTCTCCTTTCTTTCTCTCTTGCTGTTTAACTGAAACCTGTGGGTGTGTGTACACAGATATGCCTGAAAGTGTGTGTGTGTGTATTTTTACTGTGCACTAATTTGTTTATTGTATTTGCAGGTCTTTCATCTTTGTGGCAGAATTTACTTTAATTTCATAAAGAAGCTGACTTATCAATCGACTGCTGTTGTTCTTGTTTGAACTGTACTCTGGTGCACTTTTAATAGAATAACTTTGATTGTGAAGAAATGTGAAGAAATAAATGTTTTTCTTTCAGAGAAAAAAAAAGAAGACCTTTGTGTGTTTGTGATTTTTATCGCTTTTTTTTATTGTCCGTTCATCCATCACTGTGGCTTCAATGATATACTGGGCCTTGTAAATAGAGTTATTTGACCATTAAAGTTTGCCTTTGCAACACAAAGGCAAGGCTGCAAGAGTATGGAGGATGAAAAATGACATGTGTAAATTAATAAATGTATTAATAAGATACAATCAAAATAAATGGTGAAAAAAATAAATACATGTATGTATATGTATTTATACATTTTTATTCACCCACATTAATTTAATTCCCTATTTCTGTATCCATATGTAAATGAGGTAGGAGGTCTTAACCTCAGTCTTGAGCAGGATTCACCAACTGAGGGATCCAGACAGAAGCTATCTATTCCTACACGAATACACAAAGTCGCCAACTGATCCTCATCCCGTGTCCCAATAAGGGCTACCATGTGAGACATTTGAAAGATCCACAAAAGTTAAACTAGATTGGTCATGTTACTATTTTCATCTGACCACTCCAAAGGAACCTGGATCTTGAGTCTGTAGGTTCCTCACTTTAATACTGCTGTTCTCCTCTAAAATGCAAACTGTAAATTATTTCTTGTATTGAATCTTAAAATTATCAGTTTTTTTGTTGACCAGAATGCAACAATGAGCTGGTTGGACCACCTGACAAATGTATCACTTGTGGAAGGGAGTTTCCTTTTTCACGAATCAAAGCTCATAGTGATGAATGCATGATCAAAAGATAAGTGGTATAGATAATAGATGGATGGATGGATGGATGAATGACCTTGTTTTCAGAGACGGCTTTTCTTTTGCTCCACAGCTCTATCCTCGCTCACTCCACATACAGTGTCCCTGTTCAGCTGTACAACAATCTTTGTCATCCTTATTGAGGACACTAATTAACTTCAACCCAAGTTAGCATTTTTACTTGTTTCCAGGGTAACACACATATGGGCTAGATTTGCAATACTCACACCAAAATGTGTGTAATCCCATAATAGAATACGAGTGTCTTTGAACCTTAATTTGTAATGTTTGAGGCTTTTGCATGTAATCCAGCTAAACTAGTACCATTGGAGTTCATGTTTGTTTCTACCAGTGTTCTCAAATGATTGTGGTTCAGTTTATTGTGTTTTCTAAAGACAGAGTTGAGGAGCATCCTGTGTCGTTGATGGAGTTTCTCATTTATCTACGAAGGAATCTTAATTGGAAAATAAAGATTTATTTTCTCAAAAACATAGAAATTTGGTTCAGTTAAACGAGAAGTTCACAGATTGTGCTCTTTCAATTTGATGATGTTGTTCCATTTTAGTTCTTGATCTCTCTTTCCTTCTTAGATATTTTGAATATGGAATTTCTAAACATTTCTCGGATGTTTTTTTGTGTGTCAGTTTGTGTTGAGGAAATTACAGAGAGGATGGATATTACAGAGATATGAGTGGAATATATCTGCTTGTTAAATCACTTAGCGGATGGAATGAACCAATGAACGGAAATACTGCTTAAGCAGGAAAATGCTGCCCTCTCCTGGTGTGTTTGTAACACTGCAAAAAATTAAAAACTTTATGGTGAGGGGGTGACAAGATCAACTTCCACAGTACTTTTTAAATGTGTAATAGTTTAAAATAAATTAATAAACATATCAGTTTTCAGAGAAAATATGTTATCGACATAGGCTCATTAAGAGTTTAATTCATTTTAATTTGTGTATTTCACAAAAACCAACATGCAAATAACTTCTATATGAGTCTGCGCACAGACGGGGGTTGAACAGCTGGCCCTCTGGTGTGGTCAGTACAACCTGGAGCTGAACAATCTCAAAACTGTGGAGATGACAGTGGACTTCAACACTGCCATATTTATTCTAGCAACTCTGCATCATTGCACTATTTCTCTAATTCATTGTCATTGGGTTGTTGTGTTTTATGTTCATCTATATTTATATTCATACTTGTATATAGTAGTTAAATGTTTGCTAAACCTTTTTCTGCTTTGTTGTCCTTGCTTTTGTGTCTATTTCTGTGTGTTGAGAGCAACGGAAAAAGTTGTCATATTCCGTGTATGTGTATGTATGTAAAGATGGCCAATAAAGCTGTTGTTACTTTATTGCAGGTATTGCATTACAAATATTCAAAGTTAAAGTGTCAATCGTCCTGCAGCCTTTAGCTTTAAATCTTTGTACATTCTAAATTGAAAACACACGTGGTTGTATATGCTGTCATCCTGCTACTCTCCTGTTATTTTCTTCATCATTTCCTATTCCACTTCACCAAATTCCTCTTTTCCTTTCCTCAATTTAAAAGTGATTATTTCCATTTCTTTAATCTCTTCAACTGTTCATTTCCAATACTTAATAGATGGTGATTTAATATCCATCCAATTCCATGACATTTGTTTCAATGTAGCTATACCTAGAATGTTGTATAGGTATGATCCAAATAGATCACTTCGTTCACAAAACACAGGCTCTCTTGTGGAACCAACTCCCACTCTGGGTTCGGGAGGCAGACAACATCTGAGCATTTAAAGTTAAACTTAAAACGTTCCTTTTTGATAAAGCCTATAGTTAGTTCTGGATCAGTTGAGTCCTGAACCATCACTTAGTTATGCTGCTATAGGTCTAGACTGCTGGGGGAACTCCCATCATCCACTGAGCACCTCTCCACTTCTCTCTGTCTCTCTGCCCCCCCACATTCACTCATTTATTTATTTTAATACATGTCAATGACTATTTCACTTTGTACTCCCATAGCCTCTCTCTCTCTTCTTTCTCTCTCATTTCAGATATCTCTGACCCCGGAACCTCAGGACAACAACTTCCCCTATTACTAATTACAATATCGCAGTAATTCATTATGATATCAAATGTGTCTGTTATCCACAGTAATGAATAGTCTTTACACTGTTGTTCCATTTTTAACTGGTCAGATCTGATACCTGATGGCGCTCAAGTGTCCCCGGTCTTTCTCTCACCTACTTCCCCCTCTCCACTATCCCTCTCTCTTCTCTCCTCTCTTTTCCACCCATCTCTCATCTCCTTCCCCCGTTTTCTTTGCTCACCCCAACCGGTTGAGGCAGATGACCGTCCACATTGAACCTGGTTCTGCTAGAGGTTTGTCCCTGTTAATGAGGGAGTTTTTCCTCTCCACAGTCGCCAAAGTGCTTGCTCATTGTGGGAACTGTTGGGTTTCTTAATATTTTGTATTTTAAGGTCCTGACCTTCTATGTAAAGTGCCTTGAGATAATGTATATTATGATTTGGTGCTATACAAATAAAATTGAATTGAATTGAAAATTTGTCCTGGATTTCAGATTGCTAATGTGTCTTAAAAATCTATAACTGTGAAGTGAAAGATGAAAAAGAAGAATAGTAGAAAACAGTAAATATGTATATAAGTATATATGTTTTTGGGTCCTCTACTCACTTTTAAAATATCTATGGTTGATCTTTACTGGCAACTCCCTGATAACCACTTATTCCGACAAACATCAGGTTGACGACCCACATTCAACCTCAAGAACAGCAGGTCAGGTGACTGGTCATTGTTCCAAGGTCATGTGATTCATGCTGCCGATTCAGATTCAGAGACATTTGTCTGATGACAATGATGAGTCAAACTGTTTTAGGAATATTAACATCATATTTTCTGAAATGAATGTGACCCAGTTGATCATATGACACGATAAGTGTTGAAATCATAACCTGTTTATATTTACTGTTATTGCACTTTCATTAGATACTTTGAAATGTACTATAATCTCTTTACAACATGACAATCAACCTGATCACTGTTGGTGTAAAGCAGTAAACGAAGGCTAGTTTTACTCGCCTTCATTTCAGATGCATTGCCTCACTGTTGTGCTGGATTTCAGATTGCTAACTGTGAAGTGAAAGATGAAAAAGATGAATAGTAGAAAACAGTAAATATGTATATAAGTATATATGTTTTTGGGTCCTCTACTCACTTTTAAAATATCTATGGTTGATCTGGTGACCCTTTGGAGCAACTTGACCACTAGGTTGGGAACCACTGATATATAAATGAAATATTATATAAAGTAAAAGAACAAGCTCCACACTGACCAACAGTAATTCAATAGGTTATATATTAATATCTAATATGTAATAAAAGTGGCAATTTTGACACTTAAACTTTATTGATGACATTACAATAATTTTACTTTAGTAGGATTTAGAATATTTGGACTTTTACTTGTAATATGCATGTGTTTTTTCTTATGTATTTTGTGTTATTGGTTCTTCAACTAATTCAACCTTTGTTGAACTGCTTGAGTATTTTGCTTTTTATTTGCAAATTTGAAAGTTATACAGAATTAAAAAAATTACAGACATATGTGATACATCAATTTGTTTTGTGTCTGTTGCTTTCAAATGCAGCCAAAAATATGTGTACTTTTCAAATAGGGCAGAACCAGAGTCTGTGTACACACAGACTTGAGAGTGTACACTGAACTCTTTATCTGCAGGATATTAACAAACAGGCAAGTGCATGAGATGAGTGGTAAATGAGTTAAATGACATCTTTAAACTTGTGTCTTTGAGTCTTTATGGTCGGCGGTCACGTCGAGAGCCTTGTGACAGATTTTCCCAAATAAAACAATCTAAAAAATCTTTAAAACCAAATTGAAACTAAAATAAATCCCTCACATCCTGGGGAATATTTCTCAGTTCTTTGTTTTATTTGCTCAATCTTCTTTTAGTCTGGTGGGTAAAATTTGCAGAACATATAAACTCTTTACCGGCAAAGTTTAAACAGGAAGTGTGTAAACTGTGCAAACACATGCATGAAATTAAATTAAATGTAGCGAATCAGAAATGTGAATGCAGTTGTGTGTACATTATATGTATAGAGGTATTACTGGTTGGCAGACTGACAGCGCAAACTCATGATTTTAGTCAACTGTCTTGTCTGGATTAAATTTTTTACATTTTTTTGGGGAAAGGTGGGTGGCACAACTTCAAATAACACTTTGATCCATCTGGATCATTCCAGTAAATCTCTTAAACAAACTCTCGGGTGAGTGAGTGTAATGTGTCACTGACATTTCCAATCATTTGAAACACTCACTTGCAGCACTGGACTGGTAACTTTTCCTGTGAGCCTACGTAACTTTTGGGCTGATGCAGTTTGCTTTTTTTTGTCGTAGTGGTTCATAAAACATGTAAATCAGCATTATTCGTTTAATTGGCACTGGGTTGGTCCAATCACATCTTTAAACCCCTCCCCCCTGCCAATAGATTATTTTCACCTAAATCTTACACAATGCACATTTGACTAATAACAGAGGATGTGTCAGACACGTTGCTTTAATTCTATCGCTCAGCAAAAAATAACATATTTACATTTAACCAGACTGCATCTTGGCCACCTTGGCACATGCCAGGCTGGAGGTGTACCCACAATTAAAATGCTCATAGCTCAGTGAACACATGATCCCTCATTCCTTATTTCAATGACTGAATGATTGAAGCTGCTGACAGGTTCACTTTTTCTCCCTCTGACTTTATGAGCTGCTAAAAACCACCTGACTGGATACACTGAAAGTTGTAACCATACACGGCTATACAGGGCCTAGCACAAAATTCTGGGCCCTATACACAAGCACTCGCTGGGCCCCCTTCCTCTCTCCATACATGATGTGCCTCACACATACTTAATTCTATTATTATTATTTTGTTTTACAAATGATAGAGCCAACTGTACAAATCTGGAGTGTTTTTTAGGATAGTCACAAATGAACTGTACATACCAAATATAGTATAAGTAATAATTATGCACAATTTGAAATCTCACCGCGTTTCAGTCCTCCTTTCTCAGACCTTTCCCTACAGTCACTATAGTTAAACGAGGTCTGCATTCACATGGTAACCCAGCCTAGACAGCTGTGGTTTTGCCTCAGAGTGGCTGTGGCATGACTTACTTTTCACATCTGTTCCCATGTGAAAAGCTGTGGCTGTGGTTCAGCCACGAAAGCCATCTCGTAGATTTTCTCCACGTACCCCACATGGTTCAAAGCAGAATACACAGTGAAAATGACCTTTCACCACAGTTTCTCTATCGCCCTCCTGGAAATGTCACAAATAAAAGTAATAAAACACTTCCTGTATCCTTACTCCAGCGTTTCTGTTGACTGAATCCATTAATTTGTTTTTTAAATGTTTAAAAGCAGAAGATGCACGATTCATACGGGATAGTACTGGTATTTATTTGAGTACATAGGACTACTTTTACACTGGGAAATACAGTGATCACATCAGAAACCTCACAAAGGCTGTAATAATATTAAAAGTTAATGTAAAGAGCTCCCTCTCTCTTCACACTCTCTCCATGTCGCTCAATTCAATTCACTTCAATAAGCTTTATCGGCATGAGAGTTACATTAAATAATAACGATAACAATAATAATAATAATAAATTCACAAAACATAGCAGTTTGATTCTGAAGAATGAATCATACAATATATCAATGTAAAAAAACACAACAACATGAGGAGCAGAGAAAACAAAAAGAAATAAACACACATGAAGTGAATGTTGTGGTGGAATGTGAGGAGACTATAACCACAGTTGTCAGGTCTGGTTATGTTTTCTTGTCTCATAGGTTGTTACATGCACCAACATATTAGCAGATGTTGCACTTTGGACTGGTCAGGCAGTCAAACTAAATCTGGGACTTTGTCTTTCATTTCTGTGAAGGACTTTGTTCTGATTTCCTCATATGTGAGAGCAAAGCTTTGTAATGGTCGGAGCTGGGGTCAATTATTTTCAGATTTTGAATCAGTTTTGAATTGTAATTAAAAGAGGAAATAAGCAAGTTCAGCTCTGCATTAAGTGCAAGTAATTGTTACTGTAGACTCTGAGAATGCTTCTGTAGATCTCATTGTACAAGTTTTCTCTTTCTCTCTCTCTCTCTCTCACACACACACACACACGTTTATTGTCATTTTCAAGACAAATCCAATGTAAACACATCGCACTGGAAGTAGCAGAACCTCGGTGGGACCACAGTCAGTGTGACTTCATAATGTGTGCGCTCACCAAATATAGCAACAGTTTTCTGCCCTCAGTTTGCTTTCTTTCTCTTTCCCTTCTATTTCTTTTCTGTTACCCAAACTTGATGTTACCTTTCTTGAGGAATGACAAATTGCTCACCAGCATAAGCAATCATGCTGCACCTCAATTCCATTATGTTTACTGAAGAAGTGTGAGACTATTATGTTTGTAGCAGTGAGAGAAGGGACCTCAGGGAGCCTCCACTATTTTGAAGAGAAAGTTTGGTTACTCAATCGATTTATTCAGAAAGTTTATGCCAAAAAAAACATTCAGGCTCGTCAATGACCTCTCCCCTTTGGGGCCCTGGGAGGGCAGCACCCACCCCAATTGTGGCTATATAAGAGTGGTCCTCTGCCACAGTCCTGCATCACTTGCATCTACAAAAGGACAGGTAAGACTCACACTCACACATACACAGATGACCACACTTCCTGTAATGAAGGTGCGCTGCTGCAAAGCCAACATTGGCAAACCAACGTACAAATCTGTAGTACAAAGAGTTCAGTCTCAACTTTTTGCTCTTTCTTCGTCGGTCAGGATGAAGCTGCTCTTGGTTGTTGTTGCTGCTCTGGCCGTGGCCAGCTTTGCCAATGCTTCCCTGCATGACCACGATTTCCACGCCTGGAAACTCAAGTTTGGTGAGGCAATGTTAAATCTTCTCAGACTGTTTTATCTCATTGTGTTCTTTTATCAAATACAGAACATGTTAAGATTTTATCAATAAGGCTTACTGACTTTAAAGCCTTCAAATTTGAGGCTTAATTCTGGTGATATATTGTGCTCATCTACACTTGACAACAAATGTAAATCTCCAAAAAGATTCAAATGCTTGTGTCTGAACTGATGTCTTGAAAAATGATAATTTCTCTGGATTCTCTGCCCTCTGATTTTTTTCGTTTCTGGTTGACAGGAAGATCCTACAACTCTTCATCAGAGGAGGACAAACGCATGCAAATCTGGCTCAGAAACCGTGAAATCGTGATGGCACACAATGCCATGGCCGATCAGGGCAACTCCTCCTACCGCCTTGGGATGACCTACTATGCTGACTTGGTATGATAAGCGGCAGAAGTTGTTTACTAAACACCAACAGTGTCATTTTGTTGCAGTGAGATTATGACCAAACTGTGATCGACATTTTGGATAAAGTAACTCTCTGAACTTTTGTCTGTCCTCACCAGGAACATGAGGAGTTCAAACAAACTGTCTTTGGTGTCTGCCTGGGCTCCTTCAATGCTTCTAAGCCTCGCGGTGGCTCCAGTTTCTTGAAAATGCATACATCCTTGCGTTTGCCACAAACTATTGACTGGAGGCAATGGGGCTTAGTCACTCCTGTCAAGAATCAGGGGAGCTGTGGCTCCTGCTGGTCCTTCAGTTCAGTATGTAAAACCAAACTTGCTACCTGTTTACAACATGCTCTCTGTCACCAACAAAAACAAACTCATCACACACACTGCCTCTAAAATCATTGACCTTCCCACACGCAAAATTACAGACCTGAACGACAGAGCCATTACATGACTAGCACTCACTAAAGCAGATGACATGGACCAACCTCTTAATCCCAACTTCACATTACTGCCATACCGACTAAGATACAGAACACTTAAATAGAGAAGGGACCAATTCAGCAGGAGAGTCATACCCTCTGTCATTGCAGTACTGAATAAACTGCCAAGGTAAATGTAACATGTACATATTTTATGTTGCATGTCATGTTCTCTTCATCGGTGGGTTGCCTCTACTATCCTTTTGTGTTGATTGTACTGAAATGACTGTGCAAACATATTTTCCCCAAGGGACAATAAAGTCTAAGTCTAAGTCTCTTCCAGAAACACAGATGTTATTTGTCACAATTATATTTCACTGTCTTCCAGACTGGAGCGCTGGAGGGTCAGAACTTCAGGAAGACAGGGAGGCTGGTGTCCCTGAGTGAGCAGGAGCTGGTGGACTGCTCTGGTAACTATGGCAACTATGGTTGCAATGGAGGCTGGATGGACAATGCCTTCCGCTACATCGTGAACAAAGGAGGTATACACACAGAGGACTCCTACCCATATGAGGGTCAGGTAAACAGAAAGCTTCTGTGGATATTCATAACATTATTTGAATGCAGCTACTGTATATGGTCTAAACCAGCATTTTCATTGTCATGCAAAAAAAGTAAAAAAGAACTTGAGAGATGTGCAATACTGCCATCTTGTGGACTAAACTCTAAACAACTAACCCCTTTCATTTACTTTTGCCATTACCTTTAAATAATGTCGTAGTATTTTACCTGCTGTCTTTGTCTTTAAATGACCTTGTAATATTTTCTTCTTGTGTTTGATATTTCCTATTGTTGTTCTTCTTTGTTCTCTTTGTGAAGTACTTTGTATTGCCTATTTTGAAATGTGCTATATAAATAAAGTTATTAATATTATTATAATGTTGTCTCTGAATTAGGTGGGACCATGCCGTGCCAACTATGGCGAAATCGGTGCTACGTGCACCGGCTACTATGATATACCAAGTGGTAATGAAAATGCCCTGAAGGAGGCTGTGGCCACCTTTGGACCCGTGTCTGTAGCCATCCATGCTTCGGACCAATCTTTCCAGCTTTATCATTCAGGTCCATATAACATCCTTTTCAAACTCTGGAAGAATTAAATTTTTTAGTAAACTATGTATTTATCATATAAGTGAATGTGACTAATGTATGCTTGTTTCCAGGAGTGTATAATAACCCGTATTGCAGCGGCACAGCATTGGACCATGCTGTACTCATTGTGGGTTACGGCACTGAATATGGACAAGACTATTGGCTGGTTAAGAACAGGTAGATACACAAATATATTGAATTGTGAGCTCCTCCCCTTTATGTTCCAACTGTCACAGCTAGTAAGCTCAACTAAAATGAAGTGAATCTCAGCCAGCATGATATCAGACTCTTTTCACTGCAATCATTTATTATTTATTATATCAGAGTTTTTTTTTGTTGTATGCTGTTGTTGAAACAGTGATTCAGTTTGATATATAGAGCAGCTGAATATGGTTGGTGATGTGTGTTTGTGTAGCTGGGGTCCAGCCTGGGGAGACCAGGGATACATCAAGATGAGCAGGAACAGATATAACCAGTGTGGCATCGCTTCTGCAGCCAGCATCCCCCTGGTCTGAGAAGGTGAGGTCATGATCCATCCTGCTCTCTCCTTTCTTTCTCTCTTGCTGTTTAACTGAAACCTGTGGGTGTGTGTACACAGATATGCCTGAAAGTGTGTGTGTGTGTATTTTTACTGTGCACTAATTGGTTTATTGTATTTGCAGGTCTTTCATCTGTGTGGCAGAATTTACTTTAATTTCATAAAGAAGCTGACTTATCACTCGACTGCTGTTGTTCTTGTTTGCACTGTACTCTGGTGCACTTTTAATAGAATAACTTTGATTGTGAAGAAATGTGAAGAAATACATGTTTTTCTTTCAAAGAAAAAAAACAAACCTTTGTGTGTTTGTGATTTTTTCTTTTTCTTTCTGTGGCTTCAATGATATTGTGGACCTTGTAAATAGTGCAGAGTCATTTGGCCATTTGCCTTTGCAACACAAAGGCAAGGCCACCAGAGTATGGAGGATGAAAAATTACATGTATAAATTAATAAATGTATTAATAAGATAGAATAAAAATATAAATAAATGCATAAATAAATATGAGCAAATGGCCATTATTGGAAAATAAAGTGTTACGCTTTGGGGTTTGGACCAGAGTGTAGTGTCGTACATGGAGGTATAGGTAAATAGATTATTAACAAAAGGGCAAGTCCTTAAACGAACAAAAGACAACCACCAACTGAGGGAAAAAACTGAAGAGGTGGCGGTGACAAAGAGCCGAAGAGGTGGTGGCGAAATGAAATGAACCAATGAACGGAAATACTGCTTAAGCAGCAAAATGCTGCCCTCACCTGGTGTATTTGTAACACTGCAGAAAATGAAAAATTTTATGGTGAGGGGTTGACGAGATCAACTTCCACAGCACTTTTTAAATCTGTAATAGTTTAAAATAAATTAACTAACATAGCAGTTTTCAGAGAAAATATGTTATCGACATAGGCTCATTAAGAGTTTAATTCGTTTTACTACAGCAGTGGAAACCATCAGATTTCTTGGATCCACAATCTCCCAGAAAGTTCAACCTGCCTCAGGGGCTGCTGATCCAGTTCTACACTGTCGTCATCCAGTCTGTTCTCTACACATACATTGCTGTCTGGTTTGGATCGGCAACCACAAGACAGGCGGGCGGAGTGGGACAAAGGTGCAGACCCACTGGTTTCTCTAAGCTATCCCAGGGGGATAACCACAAAAATCGCAGTAGCGATAGATTGGAAATTGGGGAAAAACAAAACACCGAAATTGTATAGAGCCACTACAGGCTTCCTTAAAGAAACAATGCACCACAAATGATTAACAAAACCACCACTGCCAAGCAGCTGACTAAAACCTAAAATTGTCCAGGAGACCCAGAAAACTCTAAATGAAAGGCGAAGGCTGGAGTCACAGCAAACTCTTCAGCACCAACTTATTCACTGGGAAAACTACAGGCAAAATTCTTAGTGGTGTGTTTTCAGACACACTGACAACAGGGAGAAGCTCTCACTGCCTCTGAAGGTGAGACAATGAGTCAGCACAGGGCATATGAAGGCTCCCAACACCTGGGCTCTATCACCGCCAATCAGAGCCACACACACCTGATTGCAGTGAGTTGATTCTCTCACCACTCTCAGAGCAAGATGGAGTGCCCTCACAGATATGTGCATCATCAGCTTCTTGTTCTGCACATGCCCTCCAGCATTCACTACTACTAAACAAAGGCTAGTTTTACTCACCTTAATTTCAGATACATTGCCTCACTGTGTTGTCCTGGATTTCAGATTACTAATGTGTCATTTCAACTGTGAAGTGAAAGCTGAAAAACATGAACAAAACAAAATGACATACAACTAAAACGTGTGGTAGCCTATATGGTTTTTCTTGTGCAGTTAATCGATCTCTGTTTTGCCTTTGCAAAATTATATAACTTATCAGAAAGCACAAACCCACCCACACATGCACTAGTTAAATCTTGCCCCCATAAACAAACACAAACCCTGACCGATGAACCTGTTTTCCTGTTGTATTTGCATTGTCATGAGTGTTTGTCTTGAGACAGTTGCTGTCCAAAAAATTCAAACCAAAATAAGTTGCTCTTTCATTTTAGATACTGGATTCAAATATTTCCCAACTGTTTTCACCAGTCTCTATGTTTAAATCCCAGTTGTAGTATGAAGAGACACTCTTTGGTTTCTGTTAATATGACTTATAAATACTCATATCACCTGCTTTATAAGGTTAAAGTACCTGACCATCTTTGAACTGCAGTCCAACAGTAGAGGCATAAAGTAACTAACTGCAAGTATTGCATGACACAATTTGAGATATTTAACTTGAGTATGCTCTTTTATATTTTGTACTTCTACTCCACTAGCTACATCTCCTAGGGAAATATCACAATTTAACTCTGCTATATTTATCAGACATGTTGTAGCTACTAGTTATTTTTTAAAATAAGATTGCACTAAATAACATCTGATCAGCTCATATTGTGACCACATAAATAATAGAAATATATGTATATACACCTATGTATTTGAGTCCTCATTTTAAATATCTATGGTTGATCTGATGACCTTTTGGAGCAACTTGAACACTAGGTTGAGAACCACTGATATATAAATTAAATATTATGTAAAGTAAACGCATGAGCTTTACACTGACCAACAGTAATGCAATATGTAATATATTAATATCTAATATGTAATAAAAGTGGCAATTTTTGATATGGTAATGTTGACACTTAGACTTTATTGATAACATAATTTTACTTTAGTAGGATTTAGAATATTTGGACTTTTACTTGTATTATGCATGTGTTTTTTCTTATGTATTTTGTGTTATTGGTTCTTCAGCTTAAAGGAAAGTACTTATTCGACCTTTGTTGAACTGCTTGAGTCTTTTGCTTTTTATTTGCAAATTTGAAAGCTATACAGAATTAAAATAATTACAGACATATGTGATACATCAATTTGTTTTGTGTTCTTTTCAAATAGGGCAGAACCAGAGTCTGTGTACACACAGACTTGAGAGTGTACACTGAACTCTTTATCTGCAGGACATTAACAAACAGGCAAGTACATGAGATGAGTGGTAAATGAGTTCAAGGACATCTTTAAACTTGCGTCTTTGAGTCTTTATGGTCTGAGGTCATGTCGTAAGCCTTGTGACAGTCACAGAGACAACTCTTTACAGGTTGCAAACAGGAAGTGTGTGTGGAAACAGAAAGTAAGTCTTGAAGTTCAGTCTGTGAAAACAGTCATGAATCATGAATGAGGTAACAAATTAAATGTAGGGAATCAGAAATGTGAATGCAGTTGTGTGTGTTTTATATGTATTGTGATATTACTGATTGGCAGACATTCTTTAGCCACAGAATTAAGAAAAAGCTTTTCAGATGATTTAATTTGCATTTGTACTGTTTCTTTTAGTAGTTTCTACTGCTTTGTCTGTGGTTTTAATTTTAAATTTAAAGTTTTTAAAGTTTTTTTCCAGAAACGTGGGTGGCACAACTTCAAATAACACTTTGATCCATCTGGATCATTCCACTAAATCTCTTAAACAAACTCTTAGGTGCGTGAGTGTAATGTGTCACTGATATTTCTTATCAATTGAAACGGTCGCCTACAGCTTTGAACTGGCCTCCTGGCATGCTGGGCACCTACATGACTTTTGGACTGATGCACTTTTTTAAATTTTAAATAGATTCTTTTCACCTAAATCTTACAAAATGCACATTTAACTAATAACAGAGGATGTGTCAGACACGTTGCTTTAATTCTATCGCTCAGCACAAAATAACATATTTACATTTAACCAGACTGCATCTTGGCCACCTTGGCACATGCCAGGCTGGAGGTGTACCCACAATTAAAATGTTCATAACTCAGTGAACACATTATCCCTCATTCCTTATTTCAATGATTGACTCTGACTTTTTTCTGTCTGACTCAGCAAGCTGCTGACAGGTTCACTTTTTCTCCCTCTGACTTTATGAGCTGCTAAAAACCACCTGACTCGATACACTGAAAGTTGTAACCATACACGGCTATACAGGGGCCTAGCACAAAATTCTGGGCCCTATACACAAGCACTCGCTGGGCCCCCTTCCTCTCTCCATACATGATGTGCCTCACACATACTTAATTTTATTATAATTATTATTTTGTTTTACAAATGATAGAGCCAACTGTACAAATCTGGAGTGTTTTTTAAGGATAGTCACAAATTAACTGTACATACCAAATAAAGTAAATACAGGGAAATACAGTAATCACATCAGAAACCCCCCAAAGGCTGTAGTTATATTAAAAGTTAATGTAAAGAACTTGCGTTCTCCATCTTGCTCAATTCAATTCGCTTCAATAAGCTTTATTGGCATGAAAGTTACATTAACCATATTGCCGAAGCATCATAAATTATATAAGAAGAAATAATAATAATAATAACAACAATAATAATACATTCACAAAACATAGCAGATTGATTTGACTCTGATCTTAGAAGAAATAATCATAACAACATATTAATGTCAAAAAACACAACAACATGAGAAGGAGAGAAAAGAAAAACACACATGAAGTGAATGCCCCCACTATTTTGAAGAGAAAGTTTGGTTACTCAATCGATTTATTCAGAAAGTTGATGCCAAAAAAAACATTCAGGCTTGTCAATGACCTCTCCCCTTTGGGGCCCTTGGAGGTCAGTCCCACCCCCTCACATCCACACACCTCAAACAACCCCCCTCCGGAAAACCCAACTTCCCTCCCACACAAACCCACCCACCCACCCACCCACTATGGCACCCCTGTGGCTATATAAGAGTGGTCCTCTGCCACAGTCCTGCATCACTTGCATCTACAAAAGGACAGGTAAGACTCACACTCACACATACACAGATGACCACACTTCCTGTAATGAAGGTGCGCTGCTGCAAAGCCAACATTGGCAAACCAACGTACAAATCTGTAGTACAAAGAGTTTAGTCTCAACTTTTTGCTCTTTCTTCGTCGGTCAGGATGAAGCTGCTCTTGGTTGTTGTTGCTGCTCTGGCCGTGGCCAGCTTTGCCAATGCTTCCCTGCAGGACCACGATTTCAACGCCTGGAAACTCAAGTTTGGTGAGGCAATGTTAAATCTTCTCAGACTGTTTTATCTCATTGTGTTCTTTTATCAAATACAGAACATGTTAAGATTTTATCAATAAGGCTTACTGACTTTAAAGCCTTCAAATTTGAGGCTTAATTCTGGTGATATATTGTGCTCATCTACACTTGACCACAAATGTAAATCTCCAAAATGATTCAAATGTTTGTGTCTGAACGATTTCTTGAAAAATGATAATTTCTCTGGATTCTCTGCCCTCTGATTTTTTCTGTCTCTGGTTGGCAGGAAGATCCTACAACTCTTCATCAGAGGAGGACAAACGCATGCAAATCTGGCTCAGAAACTGGAAACTGGTGACGGCACACAATGCCATGGCCGATCAGGGCAACTCCTCCTACCGCCTTGGGATGACCTCCTTTGCTGACCTGGTATGATAAGCGGCAGAAGTTGTTTACTAAACACCAACAGTGTCATTTTGTTGCAGTGAGATTATGACCAAACTGTGATCGACATTTTGGATAAAGTAACTCTCTGAACTTTTGTCTGTCCTCACCAGGAACATGAGGAGTTCAAACAAACTGTCTTTGGTGTCTGCCTGGGCTCCTTCAACGCTTCTAAGCCTCGCGTTGGCTCCAGTTTCTTGAAAACGCGTAAATTCACTGACATGCCAAACACTATGGATTGGAGGCAAGAGGGCTACGTCACTCCTGTCAAGAATCAGGGGAGCTGTGGCTCCTGCTGGTCCTTCAGTTCAGTATGTAAAACCCAACTTGCTACCTGTTTACAACATGCTCTCTGTCACCAACAAAAACAAACTCATCACACACACTGCCTCTAAAATCATTGACCTTCCCACACCCAAAATTACAGACCTGAACGACAGAGCCATTAAATGACTAGCACTCACTAAAGCAGATGACATGGACCAACCTCTTAATCCCAACTTCACATTACTGCCATACCTACTAAGATACAGAACACTTAAATAGAGAAGGGACCAATTCAGCAGGAGAGTCATACCCTCTGTCATTGCAGCACTGAATAAACTGCCAAGGTAAATGTAACTTGTTAGTACATGTTTTATGTTGCATGTCATGTTCTCTTCATCGGTGGGTTGCCTCTACTGTCCTTCTGTGTTGATTGTACTGAAATGACTGTGTGAACAAATTTCCCACAAGGACAATAATGTCTAAGTCTAAGTCTCTTCCAGAAATGCAGATGTTTTTTTGTCACAATTATATTTCACTGTCTTCCAGACTGGAGCGCTGGAGGGTCAGCACTACAGGAAGACAGGGACGCTGGTGTCCCTGAGTGAGCAGCAGCTGGTGGACTGCTCTGGTAACTATGGCAACTATGGTTGCAATGGAGGCTGGATGGACAATGCCTTCCGCTACATCCAGGACAATGGAGGTATAAACACAGAGGACTCCTACCCATATGAGGCAGAGGTAAACAAAAAGCTTCTATGTGTGTTTTAATCACATTATTTGAATGCAGCTACTGTTTATGGTCTAAACCAGCATTTTCATTGTCATGCAAAAAAAATAAAAAAGAATTTGAGGGATGTGCAATACTTCCATCTTGTGGACTAAACTTTTTGAACAACTAAACCCTGGATGGCTCTCAATAAAAAGTCTACAGTGATCATTTTAATTTCATTTGCACCCTAGATGTTTTTTAACATGGAAAATCAAATGCTTTTTTTCCCTATTGTTTCTTTTACTTTTGCCATTACCTTTAAATAATGTCGTAGTATTTTACCTGCTGTCTTTGATTTTATATGACATTGTATTACTTTCTTCTTGTGTTTGATATTTCCTGTTGTTGTTCTTCTTTGTTCTCTTTGTGAAGTACTTTGTATTGCCTATTTTGAAATGTGCCACATTAATAAAGTTATTAATATTATTATAATGTTGTCTCTGAATTAGGACGGAGAGTGCCGTTACAACCCTGCCAGCATCGCTACCAAATGCACTGGCTACGTTGATATAGAACAGGGTAATGAGAGTGACCTGAAGGAGGCTGTGGCTACTGTTGGACCCGTGTCTGTGGCCATCGATGCTTCTAATCCATCTTTCCAGTTATACGAATCAGGTCCATATTACATCCTTTTCAAACTCTGGAAGAAATGTGAACAACTATGTATTTATCATACAAGTGAATGTGACTAATATATGCTTGTTTCCAGGAGTGTATGATGAGACGGATTGCAGCAGCACAGCATTGGACCATGCTGTACTCATTGTGGGTTACGGCACTGAATCCGGACAAGACTATTGGCTGGTTAAGAACAGGTAGATACACAAATATATTGAATTGTGGGCTCCTCCCCTTTATGTTACAGCTATTACCACTAGTAAGCTCAACTTAAATGAAGTGAATCTCAGCCAGGGTGAGACAATGATTCTGTTTTATGTCATGCAGCTGAATATGGTTGGTGATGTGTGTTTGTGTAGCTGGGGTACAGCCTGGGGAGACCAGGGATACATCAAAATGAGAAGGAACAGAGGAAACCAGTGTGGCATTGCTACTGCAGCCAGCTTCCCCCTGGTCTGAGAAGGTGAGGTCATGATCCGTCCTGCTCTTTTCTTTCTTTCTCTTTGCCATTTAACTGAAAGTTGTAGGTGTGTACACAGATATTCTTGAAAAGTGTGTGCTTATGTGTGTGTATTTTGACTGTGCACTAACTGATTGATGTTCATTGTATTTGCAGGTCCAGGACTCTCTTCTGCGACACATAATTTACTTAGTTTCGTAAAGAGTTATCACTCAACTGCTTTTGATTTTTGGACTGAGTGTCTCTGTACCCTGGTGCACTTTTAATTGAATTACTTATTTTTGAATTGTAAATAAATGAACAGCAATAAATTCTTCTACTTATTTGTTTGGGATTTCTTTCTTTTAATTGTCTGTTCATATATCACTGTGGTTTCACTGATATTCTTCCTTGTATATGTTGTCTGGAGGTAACACAGTTTTTTTATCCCTTTATCTCAGTTTTCACATTTTAGGCCCCATAAGCTTTTCTTTAAATTTACATTCTAATGCGACTTATTTTATTCCATTTCTACACGCATGTAGGAATCTTCAACAGAACTATGTATTTCTGAACGTTTTGTTGCTTTTGATTCA
Organism: Paralichthys olivaceus; assembly: GCF_024713975.1. NCBI lineage: Eukaryota > Metazoa > Chordata > Actinopteri > Pleuronectiformes > Paralichthyidae > Paralichthys > Paralichthys olivaceus. The sequence goes on along the minus strand of NC_091104.1, from coordinate 12,253,949 downwards.
TATAATGTGGACATATAATAATAAATTACATTTACTCATTTTATATTACTAAAATTATATAAGATTTAAAATACTCTAAAACTATAAAACTTATTCTACCCTGTCTGCCATGGATTCACTCTGCATAGGTGGAATGTGAAAATGGTCTCTAAAGAGTCACTGCTGCCCCTAATATTGCCTGATTTTATTATATTTTACTGAATATCTGACGCTGTATACACAACTTTGAAACCTTATGAAATATGCACGTGTCATTGAAAATTCAACTCTGCTCTGATTTGAGATATTAAGTTTTTCTTTTAACGAAAACAAGCTCTTTTTAATCATTAAAACATGCACATTAAGGATTGAATTGAATTGAATTTGCTGTTTTAGATGTAGTGGGAAGACAGTGTCAATAGATGATGATGAAGATAAGATGCCAAAATACACCTGTCTCTGTATTGTTTCTACTGATTATTTGTGTATTTGTGCTTTCCATGTGAAATGTGCCTTTGTTTGTGTCTAATTGTAATTTGTATTATTACTGCCATCAACCTGCCACAGGTGAAAACCAGCCTTTAAGGCCAAATCTGACAAAATCTGTTGGACTCAAGAATGATAATTGATGTGTATTGTTTGGTACCTTTAAAATAAATCACACATTTAGGCAAAGGTCAACATAAACTGTGAAAGGGGGTGAAACTATTACCGATTGAAACTGTTTACCTGATTTTGTAAAGGATTCATAAATATAAACACATTTCAACCTCCTCAAGAATCCCAGTGTACATATCTTCATGTCCCCACACAATAAACTTACTCAACTGTTTGCACTGACTCAAGGCTTGTGTGTTCAAGGAAGTACAATCACATTTACAAAGCACCTTTCTAAAATGAGTTTACCAAGTCTATGCTCTGTGCACACCTATATAAAAAGGCTTTCCAATGTGACAAATATACTTTACTCATAGCTTCTTGAATGTGTGCATGGCAAGTTGGGGGAAAACGTCTCCTGAAGACAAGTTTATGGATACCATATTTTATAAAATTGATTTCACCCTTGCGTATCAAAGCTCTATATCGTACCTGTTTTTGATGCTTATGTCAGTTTGGACTAAAACATTCAAATTACAGTAAATTAAATTAAAGTAAATCAAATGTAGGGAATAAGAAATATGAATGCAGTTGTGTGTGTATCATATGTATCTGAATATTACTGATTGGCAGACTGACAGTGCAAACTCATTATTTTGCCACAGAATAACCAAAAAAGTCCTTTTTACTGCTTTATCTCTAATGAGGCCAATATTCGTTTAGTCAACTGCCTTGTCTGGTTTTCACTTGATGGAGTTTTTTTCTCTCCACAGTGGCCAACGTGCTTACTCATCATGGGAACTGTTGGGTTTCTCTATAAACTTAAGGTCTTGACCTTATTATGCTATGATTTGACTCTTAAATTGGATTGAACACTAAACCTTTTATCACAATCCATTCTTTATTATGCCATGGACCTTTGTGTGAAGCACTTTGTAACCTCATTTAGATAAGTGCTATACAAATAAAGTTTGTATTATTTGCAAGTTTGGAACATTGTTAATAAAATGGTATATAAATGAAATGTATTATTATTATCAGAAAGGAAAGGTGGGTGGCACAATTTCAAAAAACACTTTATCATTCAGGTAAATCCCTTGAACAAACTCTCAGTGAGTGAGTGGAATGTACCACTGACATTTCTGAGAAATTGAAACACTCCCACCTGCTTCACACTTATATTTCTCGAGTGGCATAATTTAAATAGTAAAGTTTCAACAGGGCGGAAATTAGCACATGTATGTGTTGCTGTCTGATTTGGTTTTGTTCTTTGAGAGAATTCCCAATTTCCCCATGAAACAGCATTTTCACACAAAGAGACAAGACTGTGTTCCGTCTTTAAGTGGCTGTAAAATTCCTAAGGAACTAACTGATTAGATCATAATGCTCATGTTTTTTTTTTTGCTATGGTTGAGAAATATGTTTACCAGAAAATTTTTATCATGCAGACAGAACTCATGACTCCTCATTCCCGGTTTCAATGATTGACTTCCTTTTTGTCTTTCTAACTTAATGTGCTGCTGACAATCATACTTCTCTCTTTCTGATCTTATGAAACCACCTGACTGGATGAACTGCAGCTCATAAACATACACAGCTATAAGTGTGGCCCTCTGGTTCGGCCCTGCATCATCTGGTGGTTGTACCTCGGACTTCACCGTGCACATTGACATAAGGGCAGGTAAGGGAACACACACACACACACACACACACACTTCCTGTACTGTAGCTGCACTGCTGCCAGGAAGAAAGAGAGACTCATAAGATAAGAAGGGGGGAGGAATGAAACTGTGATTCATTTACACTAGGAAATAAAGCTGATTCTGTGGTGGAGAAGACAGACAACAATTTTCAGAGCAAAGCTGAAGTAGAGAGAGTTCAGTCTCAAATTGTGTGGATTCAAGTCACATTGGATTTCTTCTCTTTTTCTTAGTCGGTCAGGATGAAGCTGCTGTTGGTTTTTGCTGCCGCTCTGGCCGTGGCCAGCTGTGCCAGCGTGTCCCTGGAAGACCTGGAGTTCCACGCCTGGAAACTCAAGTTTGGTGAGGCAGTGTTAACTCTTTTCAGACGGCTTTGTCTTATTGCCAGATATATAATTATATAATTATATATAGAAAGATTTTATCTATAAGGCCTACAGAGTTTACAGGCCTTAAGATGTAAGACTTAAATTCAGAGAAATGTGTGCTCAGTTGCACTTTAAGTTACAGATCAACCCTTTTGGAGTTTCAAGAGTAAACAGCGTTGCAGCCATATCCAATACAAGTATTTATATACGTCTTCAAACATAAAAAAAAATCCTCCTCCTCCATACTGCTCCAGCAGTCATTCAAGTGTCTCAAAACAGCGCCATTTACTGTGTTTTTTATGATTTTTCCGTCTCCGGTTGGCAGGAAGATCTTACAACTCTCCATTAGAGGAGGCTCATCGCATGCAAATCTGGCTCAGAAACCGCAAACTGGTGCTGGTTCACAATATCATGGCTGATCAGGGCATCAAATCCTACCGCCTTGGCATGACCTACTTTGCAGACCTGGTATGATAGATGGCTGTTTATGGCACCATTTGTTGAATTTGTGCACTAAACACATCAGTGGGTTGCAGCAAGATCATGGCAACAGCGTGATTGGCATTATGGATAAAGTGGCTGTCTGAATATTTGTCCTTCCTCCCCAGGAAAATGAGGAGTACAAGCACCTGGTTTCTCAGGGCTGCCTGGGCCCCTTCAACACTTCTCTGCCTCGTGGTGGCTCCTCCTTTCTACGGTTGTCTGAAGTCACTGATCTGCCAGACACTGTCGATTGGAGGGACAAGGGCTACGTCACTGACGTCAAGGATCAGAAAGAGTGTGGCTCCTGCTGGGCCTTCAGTACAGTATGTAAAACCCCTCTTCCTTTTCCGGTAACAAAGATGGTTTTTTTTCCTGTCTCAATTTCACTTCACTCTCTTCCAGACTGGTTCGCTGGAGGGTCAGAACTTCAGGAAGACAGGGAAGCTGGTGTCCCTGAGTGAGCAGCAGCTGGTGGACTGCTCTGGTAAATATGGCAACTATGGCTGCAATGGAGGCTTAATGGACAATGCCTTCCGCTACATTCAGGCCAACGGAGGTATAGACACCGAGGACTCCTACCCATATGAGGCAGAGGTATAAGGACAACTCTGGTTTAGTTGAAATAACAATGCACATTCAATGTGGATGTAAGTCACATTATTTGAATGCAGCTACTGTGTAGAAACCAAAACAGCCATTAGTCATTGTCGGGCAAAAAGATTGAGTTGAAGTGAGTTGAGAATGTTTTTGTTTTTTTTATGTGAGAGATGTCGCCACCTTGTGGTCACAACATTTAAGACAACTAAACCCTGGCAAGCTCTCAGTTCAAAGTCAACAAGAACTATTTAAAACCTCTTTGGTTTGGTGTGTCAACATGGGAAAACTAATTAATGTTTTTTTGTTGTTGCTACAACTTAAGTTGTTTTTATTCTTTACTTTTGCTGTTACTTTTAATGTTACATAATTTATCTCCTTTCAACTTTAAAATGATTAATTTGCTTCTTGTCTTTGATTATTGTATTGTTGTTACTATTTGTCCTCTTTGTAAAGTACTTTGTATTGCCTGTTTTTAAATGTGCTACATAAATAAAGTTTTTAATATTATTATAATGTTGTCTCTGAATTAGGACGGACAGTGCCGTTACAACCCTGCCACCATCGGTGCCAAATGCACCGGCTACGTTGATGTAGAACAAGGTGATGAAGACGCCCTGAAGGAGGCTGTGGCCACTGTTGGACCCGTGTCTGTGGCCATCGATGCTTCTAATCCATCTTTCCAGTTATACGAATCAGGTCCATATTACATTCTTGTAAGAAATATGAAAAATTATGTATGTACTCACCAATCTACAAGCCTGACTAATGTATGCTTGTTTCCAGGAGTGTATGATGAGCCGGATTGCAGCAGCACAGACTTGGATCACGGTGTACTCGCTGTGGGTTACGGCAGTAAAGACGGACATGACTATTGGCTGGTTAAGAACAGGTAGATACGGGTATTGAAATGCAGGCTCCTCTCCTGAATGTAACTGTTACAGCTCAACTAAAATGAAGTGAATCTCAGCCAGGATTATATCAGCTTCTTTAATTGATATTAATACTGCCATTACTTTTATTGGTGTTTTTCAGTGTTTTTTCTGTATACTGTTGTTTTTGACAATGATTCCATTTAATATATAGAGCAGCTGAATATGGTTGCTGATGTGTGTTTGTGTAGCTGGGGTCTAACCTGGGGAGACCAGGGATACATCAAGATGAGCAGGAACAAACACAACCAGTGTGGCATTGCTACTGCATCCAGCTACCCCCTGGTCTGAGAAGGTGAGGTCATGATCCGTCCTGCTCTCTCCTTTCTTCCTCTCTTGCTGTTTAACTGAAACCTGTGGGTGTGTGTACACAGATATGCCTGAAAGTGTGTGTGTCTGTGTGTGTTTTTACTGTGCACTAACTGGTTGTTGTTCATTGTATTTGCAGGTCTTTCATCTGTGACACTTTTTCTTTTGTTTCATCTGTGACACTTTAATTTCATAAAGAAGCTTACTTATCACTCGACTGCTGTTGTTCTTGTTTGAACTGTACTCTGGTGCACTTCTAATAGAATAACTTTGATTGTAAATAATTGTGAAGAAATAAATGTTTTTCTTTCAGAGAAAAAAAACGAACCTTTGTGTGTTTGGGATTTTGTTGCTTTTATTTTTTTATTGTCTGTTCATTCATAACTGTGGCTCCACTTATATTCTGGGCTTTGTAAATAGTGCAGTGCTATTTAGCTATTCCAACTTGCCTCCACGACACAAAGGCAAGGCCACCAGAGACTACTAAACTAAGAAGAAGAATATATTTGTTAATGTATAACTTGTTGTTCTGGAGGTGTTTGGCAAACACTGTTATTTAACCTTTAGCTCAGAGTTTCTCAATCACATTTGAATGACATCATACAGTTTTTAATTTGCCATGTGAATATATCTGCAATGGATTATGGTTATTATTTCTGTATGCTTTGTTGCTTTCGATCAATATAATGTGAGCCTATGAGAAAAGATTTGATGTATTTTTTTATGCTGCATGTCTTCTCCTTCTCTCTTACCATTTCATGCTTTGTTATTTCAATAAAGACAACCAAAAATAAAAAGGAATGAATAAATAAAAAAGGTTAAAAGTCAAAGGCTTATTATGTGATTTGCTTTATTTATTTTGGACTTGTTTTCTTTTCTCTGTCTAATCTGACACATTGTTTTGTGTATTTAACTTGATTCTCCTGTTTTTCTGTAGTTTTGGCAATACAAAGTTTGTTGGTCGTTCTTATGTTTTCCATGTGCCTCTGTTTGTGTCCGTGCACAAACTTCTGTGTTTTATATGTCTATTTGTTATCTGTATGATTTCTAACATCAAACTGCCAGGGACTGCAGATGAAAACAAGCCTTTATGGCTAAATCTGGCACATTTACATTTTGGACCCAAGTACACATTTTAATCCCGAAATGCCCAAGTCTCTATGACCTTCCGAAAAAAAGTTATTGAAGAATATCTTGATCACCAATGGGTATTCATCCCTAACCCTAATCACAACCCTAATCACAACCCTAACCCTAACCCTAACCCTCATTGCAACCCTAACCCATATTCACCATAGGGTGAATAACTCCGCGCTGCTTGCTCGAAAACTTACTGAAATTCGGTGTGGTTGTGTGGCAGTCTACCCTTTATTAATCCCGAAATGGCCAAGTCTCTATGACTTGCGGAAAAAAGTTGTTCAAGAATATCTTGTACTATTTTCTTTAGATTTGGTGGTTTCACCATTTCCGAAGGTTGTAGAAGCTCAGGGATGGTCCCAATGGATCGGGAATAGCCACATTAGTGGAAATGGAACCAACTTCCAAGTCTCTGTGATCTTCAGAAAACAAGTTATTGAAGAATATCTTGATCTCCAATGGGCATTCCTCCCTAACCCTAATCACAACCCTAACCCTAACCCTAACCCTAATTGCAACCCTAACCCATATTAGGGATTAATTGGAATAACTCCGCGCTGCTTGCTCAAAACGTGCTGAAATTCGGTGTGGTTGTGTGGCAGGCCACCCTTTATTAATCATGAAATGCACAAGTCTCTAGGACTTTCAAAAGAAAAGTTATTCAAAAATATCTTGTACTTTTTTTTAATAGATTTGGTGGTTTCACCATTTCCGAAGGTCGTAGAAGCTCGGGGATGGTCCCAATGGATCGGGCAGAGCCACATTAGTGGAGATGGAACCAACTTCCAAGTCTCTATGACCTTCAGAAAAAAAGTTATTGAACAATATCTTGAACTCCTATAGGTTTTCATCCCTAACCCTAACCCTAATCACAACCAAAAAATCAAACACTAATCACAACCCTAACCCTACCCCTTCCAAAGGTCGTAGAAGCTCGGGGGTGGTACCAATGGATCGGGCATAGCCACATTAGTGGAGATGGAACCAACTTCCAAGTCTCTATGACCTACAGAAAAAAAGTTATTGAAGAATATCTTGAGCTCCAATGGGTATTCATCCCTAACCCTAACCCTAATAGCAACCCTAACCCTAACCCTAATCACAACCCTAACCCTAACCCTAATTGCAGCCCTAACCCTAACCCTAACCCTAATTGCAACCCTAACCCATATTAGGGATTAATTGGAATAACTCCGCGCTGCTTGCTCAAAACGTGCTGAAATTCGGTGTGGTTGTGTGGCAGGCCACCCTTTATTAATCATGAAATGCACAAGTCTCTAGGACTTTCAGAAGAAAAGTTATTCAAAAATATCTTGTACTTTTTTTTTATAGATTTGGTGGTTTCACCATTTCCGAAGGTCGTAGAAGCTCGGGGATGGTCCCAATGGATCGGGCAGAGCCACATTAGTGGAGATGGAACCAACTTCCAAGTCTCTATGACCTTCAGAAAAAAAGTTATTGAACAATATCTTGAACTCCTATAGGTTTTCATCCCTAACCCTAACCCTAATCACAACCAAAAAATCAAACACTAATCACAACCCTAACCCTACCCCTTCCAAAGGTCGTAGAAGCTCGGGGGTGGTACCAATGGATCGGGCATAGCCACATTAGTGGAGATGGAACCAACTTCCAAGTCTCTATGACCTACAGAAAAAAAGTTATTGAAGAATATCTTGAGCTCCAATGGGTATTCATCCCTAACCCTAACCCTAATAGCAACCCTAACCCTAACCCTAATCACAACCCTAACCCTAACCCTAATTGCAACCCTAACCCTAACCCTAACCCTAATTGCAACCCTAACCCATATTAGGGATTAATTGGAATAACTCCGCGCTGCTTGCTCGAAACGTGCTGAAATTCGGTGTGGTTGTGTGGCAGGCCACCCTTTATTAATCATGAAATGCACAAGTCTCTAGGACTTTCAGAAGAAAAGTTATTCAAAAATATCTTGTACTTTTTTTTTATAGATTTGGTGGTTTCACCATTTCCGAAGGTCGTAGAAGCTCGGTGATGGTCCCAATGGATCGGGCAGAGCCACATTAGTGGAGATGGAACCAACTTCCAAGTCTCTATGACCTTCAGAAAAAAAGTTATTGAACAATATCTTGAACTCCTATAGGTTTTCATCCCTAACCCTAACCCTAATCACAACCAAAAAATCAAACACTAATCACAACCCTAACCCTACCCCTTCCAAAGGTCGTAGAAGCTCGGGGGTGGTACCAATGGATCGGGCATAGCCACATTAGTGGAGATGGAACCAACTTCCAAGTCTCTATGACCTACAGAAAAAAAGTTATTGAAGAATATCTTGAGCTCCAATGGGTATTCATCCCTAACCCTAACCCTAATAGCAACCCTAACCCTAACCCTAATCACAACCCTAACCCTAACCCTAATTGCAGCCCTAACCCTAACCCTAACCCTAATTGCAACCCTAACCCATATTAGGGATTAATTGGAATAACTCCGCGCTGCTTGCTCAAAACGTGCTGAAATTCGGTGTGGTTGTGTGGCAGGCCACCCTTTATTAATCATGAAATGCACAAGTCTCTAGGACTTTCAGAAGAAAAGTTATTCAAAAATATCTTGTACTTTTTTTTTATAGATTTGGTGGTTTCACCATTTCCGAAGGTCGTAGAAGCTCGGGGATGGTCCCAATGGATCGGGCAGAGCCACATTAGTGGAGATGGAACCAACTTCCAAGTCTCTATGACCTTCAGAAAAAAAGTTATTGAACAATATCTTGAACTCCTATAGGTTTTCATCCCTAACCCTAACCCTAATCACAACCAAAAAATCAAACACTAATCACAACCCTAACCCTACCCCTTCCAAAGGTCGTAGAAGCTCGGGGGTGGTACCAATGGATCGGGCATAGCCACATTAGTGTAGATGGAACCAACTTCCAAGTCTCTATGACCTACAGAAAAAAAGTTATTGAAGAATATCTTGAGCTCCAATGGGTATTCATCCCTAACCCTAACCCTAATAGCAACCCTAACCCTAACCCTAATCACAACCCTAACCCTAACCCTAATTGCAGCCCTAACCCTAACCCTAACCCTAATTGCAACCCTAACCCATATTAGGGATTAATTGGAATAACTCCGCGCTGCTTGCTCGAAACGTGCTGAAATTCGGTGTGGTTGTGTGGCAGGCCACCCTTTGTTAATCATGAAATGCACAAGTCTCTAGGACTTTCAGAAGAAAAGTTATTCAAAAATATCTTGTACTTTTTCTTTTATAGATTTGGTGGTTTCGCCATTTCCGAAGGTCGTAGAAGCTCGGGGATGGTCCCAATGGATCGGGCAGAGCCACATTAGTGGAGATGGAACCAACTTCCAAGTCTCTATGACCTTCAGAAAAAAAGTTATTGAACAATATCTTGAACTCCTATAGGTTTTCATCCCTAACCCTAACCCTAATCACAACCAAAAAATCAAACACTAATCACAACCCTAACCCTACCCCTTCCAAAGGCCGTAGAAGCTCGGGGGTGGTACCAATGGATCGGGCATAGCCACATTAGTGGAGATGGAACCAACTTCCAAGTCTCTATGACCTACAGAAAAAAAGTTATTGAAGAATATCTTGAGCTCCAATGGGTATTCATCCCTAACCCTAACCCTAATAGCAACCCTAACCCTAACCCTAATCACAACCCTAACCCTAACCCTAATTGCAACCCTAACCCTAACCCTAATTGCAACCCTAACCCATATTAGGGATTAATTGGAATAACTCCGCGCTGCTTGCTCGAAACGTGCTGAAATTCGGTGTGGTTGTGTGGCAGGCCACCCTTTATTAATCATGAAATGCACAAGTCTCTAGGACTTTCAGAAGAAAAGTTATTCAAAAATATCTTGTACTTTTTTTTTATAGATTTGGTGGTTTCACCATTTCCGAAGGTCGTAGAAGCTCGGGGATGGTCCCAATGGATCGGGCAGAGCCACATTAGTGGAGATGGAACCAACTTCCAAGTCTCTATGACCTTCCGAAAAAAAGTTATTGAAGAATATCTTGATCACCAATGGGTATTCATCCCTAACCCTAATCACAACCCTAATCACAACCCTAACCCTAACCCTAACCCTCATTGCAACCCTAACCCATATTCACCATAGGGTGAATAACTCCGCGCTGCTTGCTTGAAAACTTACTGAAATTCGTTGTGGTTGTGTGGCAGTCTACCCTTTATTAATCCCGAAATGGCCAAGTCTCTATGACTTGCGGAAAAAAGTTGTTCAAGAATATCTTGTACTATTTTCTTTAGATTTGGTGGTTTCACCATTTCCGAAGGTTGTAGAAGCTCAGGGATGGTCCCAATGGATCGGGAATAGCCACATTAGTGGAAATGGAACCAACTTCCAAGTCTCTGTGATCTTCAGAAAACAAGTTATTGAAGAATATCTTGATCTCCAATGGGCATTCCTCCCTAACCCTAATCACAACCCTAACCCTAACCCTAACCCTAATTGCAACCCTAACCCATATTAGGGATTAATTGGAATAACTCCGCGCTGCTTGCTCAAAACGTGCTGAAATTCGGTGTGGTTGTGTGGCAGGCCACCCTTTATTAATCATGAAATGCACAAGTCTCTAGGACTTTCAAAAGAAAAGTTATTCAAAAATATCTTGTACTTTTTTTTAATAGATTTGGTGGTTTCACCATTTCCGAAGGTCGTAGAAGCTCGGGGATGGTCCCAATGGATCGGGCAGAGCCACATTAGTGGAGATGGAACCAACTTCCAAGTCTCTATGACCTTCAGAAAAAAAGTTATTGAACAATATCTTGAACTCCTATAGGTTTTCATCCCTAACCCTAACCCTAATCACAACCAAAAAATCAAACACTAATCACAACCCTAACCCTACCCCTTCCAAAGGTCGTAGAAGCTCGGGGGTGGTACCAATGGATCGGGCATAGCCACATTAGTGGAGATGGAACCAACTTCCAAGTCTCTATGACCTACAGAAAAAAAGTTATTGAAGAATATCTTGAGCTCCAATGGGTATTCATCCCTAACCCTAACCCTAATAGCAACCCTAACCCTAACCCTAATCACAACCCTAACCCTAACCCTAATTGCAGCCCTAACCCTAACCCTAACCCTAATTGCAACCCTAACCCATATTAGGGATTAATTGGAATAACTCCGCGCTGCTTGCTCAAAACGTGCTGAAATTCGGTGTGGTTGTGTGGCAGGCCACCCTTTATTAATCATGAAATGCACAAGTCTCTAGGACTTTCAGAAGAAAAGTTATTCAAAAATATCTTGTACTTTTTTTTTATAGATTTGGTGGTTTCACCATTTCCGAAGGTCGTAGAAGCTCGGGGATGGTCCCAATGGATCGGGCAGAGCCACATTAGTGGAGATGGAACCAACTTCCAAGTCTCTATGACCTTCAGAAAAAAAGTTATTGAACAATATCTTGAACTCCTATAGGTTTTCATCCCTAACCCTAACCCTAATCACAACCAAAAAATCAAACACTAATCACAACCCTAACCCTACCCCTTCCAAAGGTCGTAGAAGCTCGGGGGTGGTACCAATGGATCGGGCATAGCCACATTAGTGGAGATGGAACCAACTTCCAAGTCTCTATGACCTACAGAAAAAAAGTTATTGAAGAATATCTTGAGCTCCAATGGGTATTCATCCCTAACCCTAACCCTAATAGCAACCCTAACCCTAACCCTAATCACAACCCTAACCCTAACCCTAATTGCAACCCTAACCCTAACCCTAACCCTAATTGCAACCCTAACCCATATTAGGGATTAATTGGAATAACTCCGCGCTGCTTGCTCGAAACGTGCTGAAATTCGGTGTGGTTGTGTGGCAGGCCACCCTTTATTAATCATGAAATGCACAAGTCTCTAGGACTTTCAGAAGAAAAGTTATTCAAAAATATCTTGTACTTTTTTTTTATAGATTTGGTGGTTTCACCATTTCCGAAGGTCGTAGAAGCTCGGTGATGGTCCCAATGGATCGGGCAGAGCCACATTAGTGGAGATGGAACCAACTTCCAAGTCTCTATGACCTTCAGAAAAAAAGTTATTGAACAATATCTTGAACTCCTATAGGTTTTCATCCCTAACCCTAACCCTAATCACAACCAAAAAATCAAACACTAATCACAACCCTAACCCTACCCCTTCCAAAGGTCGTAGAAGCTCGGGGGTGGTACCAATGGATCGGGCATAGCCACATTAGTGGAGATGGAACCAACTTCCAAGTCTCTATGACCTACAGAAAAAAAGTTATTGAAGAATATCTTGAGCTCCAATGGGTATTCATCCCTAACCCTAACCCTAATAGCAACCCTAACCCTAACCCTAATCACAACCCTAACCCTAACCCTAATTGCAGCCCTAACCCTAACCCTAACCCTAATTGCAACCCTAACCCATATTAGGGATTAATTGGAATAACTCCGCGCTGCTTGCTCGAAACGTGCTGAAATTCGGTGTGGTTGTGTGGCAGGCCACCCTTTGTTAATCATGAAATGCACAAGTCTCTAGGACTTTCAGAAGAAAAGTTATTCAAAAATATCTTGTACTTTTTCTTTTATAGATTTGGTGGTTTCGCCATTTCCGAAGGTCGTAGAAGCTCGGGGATGGTCCCAATGGATCGGGCAGAGCCACATTAGTGGAGATGGAACCAACTTCCAAGTCTCTATGACCTTCAGAAAAAAAGTTATTGAACAATATCTTGAACTCCTATAGGTTTTCATCCCTAACCCTAACCCTAATCACAACCAAAAAATCAAACACTAATCACAACCCTAACCCTACCCCTTCCAAAGGCCGTAGAAGCTCGGGGGTGGTACCAATGGATCGGGCATAGCCACATTAGTGGAGATGGAACCAACTTCCAAGTCTCTATGACCTACAGAAAAAAAGTTATTGAAGAATATCTTGAGCTCCAATGGGTATTCATCCCTAACCCTAACCCTAATAGCAACCCTAACCCTAACCCTAATCACAACCCTAACCCTAACCCTAATTGCAACCCTAACCCTAACCCTAATTGCAACCCTAACCCATATTAGGGATTAATTGGAATAACTCTGCGCTGCTTGCTCGAAACGTGCTGAAATTCGGTGTGGTTGTGTGGCAGGCCACCCTTTATTAATCATGAAATGCACAAGTCTCTAGGACTTTCAGAAGAAAAGTTATTCAAAAATATCTTGTACTTTTTTTTTATAGATTTGGTGGTTTCACCATTTCCGAAGGTCGTAGAAGCTCGGGGATGGTCCCAATGGATCGGGCAGAGCCACATTAGTGGAGATGGAACCAACTTCCAAGTCTCTATGACCTTCAGAAAAAAAGTTATTGAACAATATCTTGAACTCCTATAGGTTTTCATCCCTAACCCTAACCCTAATCACAACCAAAAAATCAAACACTAATCACAACCCTAACCCTACCCCTTCCAAAGGCCGTAGAAGCTCGGGGGTGGTACCAATGGATCGGGCATAGCCACATTAGTGGAGATGGAACCAACTTCCAAGTCTCTATGACCTACAGAAAAATAGTTATTGAAGAATATCTTGAGCTCCAATGGGTATTCATCCCTAACCCTAACCCTAATAGCAACCCTAACCCTAACCCTAATCACAACCCTAACCCTAACCCTAATTGCAACCCTAACCCTAACCCTAACCCTAATTGCAACCCTAACCCATATTAGGGATTAATTGGAATAACTCTGCGCTGCTTGCTCGAAACGTGCTGAAATTCGGTGTGGTTGTGTGGCAGGCCACCCTTTATTAATCATGAAATGCACAAGTCTCTAGGACTTTCAGAAGAAAAGTTATTCAAAAATATCTTGTACTTTTTTTTTATAGATTTGGTGGTTTCACCATTTCCGAAGGTCGTAGAAGCTCGGGGATGGTCCCAATGGATCGGGCAGAGCCACATTAGTGGAGATGGAACCAACTTCCAAGTCTCTATGACCTTCAGAAAAAAAGTTATTAAACAATATCTTGAACTCCTATAGGTTTTCATCCCTAACCCTAACCCTAATCACAACCAAAAAATCAAACACTAATCACAACCCTAACCCTACCCCTTCCAAAGGTCGTAGAAGCTCGGGGGTGGTACCAATGGATCGGGCATAGCCACATTAGTGGAGATGGAACCAACTTCCAAGTCTCTATGACCTACAGAAAAAAAGTTATTGAAGAATATCTTGAGCTCCAATGGGTATTCATCCCTAACCCTAACCCTAATAGCAACCCTAACCCTAACCCTAATCACAACCCTAACCCTAACCCTAATTGCAACCCTAACCCTAACCCTAACCCTAATTGCAACCCTAACCCATATTAGGGATTAATTGGAATAACTCTGCGCTGCTTGCTCGAAACGTGCTGAAATTCGGTGTGGTTGTGTGGCAGGCCACCTTTTATTAATCATGAAATGCACAAGTCTCTAGGACTTTCAGAAGAAAAGTTATTCAAAAATATCTTGTACTTTTTTTTATAGATTTGGTGGTTTCACCATTTCCGAAGGTCGTAGAAGCTCGGGGATGGTCCCAATGGATCGGGCAGAGCCACATTAGTGGAGATGGAACCAACTTCCAAGTCTCTATGACCTTCAGAAAAAAAGTTATTGAACAATATCTTGAACTCCTATAGGTTTTCATCCCTAACCCTAACCCTAATCACAACCAAAAAATCAAACACTAATCACAACCCTAACCCTACCCCTTCCAAAGGTCGTAGAAGCTCGGGGGTGGTACCAATGGATCGGGCATAGCCACATTAGTGGAGATGGAACCAACTTCCAAGTCTCTATGACCTACAGAAAAAAAGTTATTGAAGAATATCTTGAGCTCCAATGGGTATTCATCCCTAACCCTAACCCTAATAGCAACCCTAACCCTAACCCTAATCACAACCCTAACCCTAACCCTAATTGCAGCCCTAACCCTAACCCTAACCCTAATTGCAACCCTAACCCATATTAGGGATTAATTGGAATAACTCCGCGCTGCTTGCTCAAAACGTGCTGAAATTCGGTGTGGTTGTGTGGCAGGCCACCCTTTATTAATCATGAAATGCACAAGTCTCTAGGACTTTCAAAAGAAAAGTTATTCAAAAATATCTTGTACTTTTTTTTTATAGATTTGGTGGTTTCACCATTTCCGAAGGTCGTAGAAGCTCGGGGATGGTCCCAATGGATCGGGCAGAGCCACATTAGTGGAGATGGAACCAACTTCCAAGTCTCTATGACCTTCAGAAAAAAAGTTATTGAACAATATCTTGAACTCCTATAGGTTTTCATCCCTAACCCTAACCCTAATCACAACCAAAAAATCAAACACTAATCACAACCCTAACCCTACCCCTTCCAAAGGTCGTAGAAGCTCGGGGGTGGTACCAATGGATCGGGCATAGCCACATTAGTGGAGATGGAACCAACTTCCAAGTCTCTATGACCTACAGAAAAAAAGTTATTGAAGAATATCTTGAGCTCCAATGGGTATTCATCCCTAACCCTAACCCTAATAGCAACCCTAACCCTAACCCTAATCACAACCCTAACCCTAACCCTAATTGCAACCCTAACCCTAACCCTAACCCTAATTGCAACCCTAACCCATATTAGGGATTAATTGGAATAACTCTGCGCTGCTTGCTCGAAACGTGCTGAAATTCGGTGTGGTTGTGTGGCAGGCCACCTTTTATTAATCATGAAATGCACAAGTCTCTAGGACTTTCAGAAGAAAAGTTATTCAAAAATATCTTGTACTTTTTTTTTATAGATTTGGTGGTTTCACCATTTCCGAAGGTCGTAGAAGCTCGGGGATGGTCCCAATGGATCGGGCAGAGCCACATTAGTGGAGATGGAACCAACTTCCAAGTCTCTATGACCTTCAGAAAAAAAGTTATTGAACAATATCTTGAACTCCTATAGGTTTTCATCCCTAACCCTAACCCTAATCACAACCAAAAAATCAAACACTAATCACAACCCTAACCCTACCCCTTCCAAAGGTCGTAGAAGCTCGGGGGTGGTACCAATGGATCGGGCATAGCCACATTAGTGGAGATGGAACCAACTTCCAAGTCTCTATGACCTACAGAAAAAAAGTTATTGAAGAATATCTTGAGCTCCAATGGGTATTCATCCCTAACCCTAACCCTAATAGCAACCCTAACCCTAACCCTAATCACAACCCTAACCCTAACCCTAATTGCAGCCCTAACCCTAACCCTAACCCTAATTGCAACCCTAACCCATATTAGGGATTAATTGGAATAACTCCGCGCTGCTTGCTCAAAACGTGCTGAAATTCGGTGTGGTTGTGTGGCAGGCCACCCTTTATTAATCATGAAATGCACAAGTCTCTAGGACTTTCAGAAGAAAAGTTATTCAAAAATATCTTGTACTTTTTTTTTATAGATTTGGTGGTTTCACCATTTCCGAAGGTCGTAGAAGCTCGGGGATGGTCCCAATGGATCGGGCAGAGCCACATTAGTGGAGATGGAACCAACTTCCAAGTCTCTATGACCTTCAGAAAAAAAGTTATTGAACAATATCTTGAACTCCTATAGGTTTTCATCCCTAACCCTAACCCTAATCACAACCAAAAAATCAAACACTAATCACAACCCTAACCCTACCCCTTCCAAAGGTCGTAGAAGCTCGGGGGTGGTACCAATGGATCGGGCATAGCCACATTAGTGGAGATGGAACCAACTTCCAAGTCTCTATGACCTACAGAAAAAAAGTTATTGAAGAATATCTTGAGCTCCAATGGGTATTCATCCCTAACCCTAACCCTAATAGCAACCCTAACCCTAACCCTAATCACAACCCTAACCCTAACCCTAATTGCAACCCTAACCCTAACCCTAACCCTAATTGCAACCCTAACCCATATTAGGGATTAATTGGAATAACTCTGCGCTGCTTGCTCGAAACGTGCTGAAATTCGGTGTGGTTGTGTGGCAGGCCACCTTTTATTAATCATGAAATGCACAAGTCTCTAGGACTTTCAGAAGAAAAGTTATTCAAAAATATCTTGTACTTTTTTTTTATAGATTTGGTGGTTTCACCATTTCCGAAGGTCGTAGAAGCTCGGGGATGGTCCCAATGGATCGGGCAGAGCCACATTAGTGGAGATGGAACCAACTTCCAAGTCTCTATGACCTTCAGAAAAAAAGTTATTGAACAATATCTTGAACTCCTATAGGTTTTCATCCCTAACCCTAACCCTAATCACAACCAAAAAATCAAACACTAATCACAACCCTAACCCTACCCCTTCCAAAGGTCGTAGAAGCTCGGGGGTGGTACCAATGGATCGGGCATAGCCACATTAGTGGAGATGGAACCAACTTCCAAGTCTCTATGACCTACAGAAAAAAAGTTATTGAAGAATATCTTGAGCTCCAATGGGTATTCATCCCTAACCCTAACCCTGATAGCAACCCTAACCCTAACCCTAATCACAACCCTAACCCTAACCCTAATTGCAGCCCTAACCCTAACCCTAACCCTAATTGCAACCCTAACCCATATTAGGGATTAATTGGAATAACTCCGCGCTGCTTGCTCAAAACGTGCTGAAATTCGGTGTGGTTGTGTGGCAGGCCACCCTTTATTAATCATGAAATGCACAAGTCTCTAGGACTTTCAGAAGAAAAGTTATTCAAAAATATCTTGTACTTTTTTTTTATAGATTTGGTGGTTTCACCATTTCCGAAGGTCGTAGAAGCTCGGGGATGGTCCCAATGGATCGGGCAGAGCCACATTAGTGGAGATGGAACCAACTTCCAAGTCTCTATGACCTTCAGAAAAAAAGTTATTGAACAATATCTTGAACTCCTATAGGTTTTCATCCCTAACCCTAACCCTAATCACAACCAAAAAATCAAACACTAATCACAACCCTAACCCTACCCCTTCCAAAGGTCGTAGAAGCTCGGGGGTGGTACCAATGGATCGGGCATAGCCACATTAGTGGAGATGGAACCAACTTCCAAGTCTCTATGACCTACAGAAAAAAAGTTATTGAAGAATATCTTGAGCTCCAATGGGTATTCATCCCTAACCCTAACCCTAATAGCAACCCTAACCCTAACCCTAATCACAACCCTAACCCTAACCCTAATTGCAACCCTAACCCTAACCCTAACCCTAATTGCAACCCTAACCCATATTAGGGATTAATTGGAATAACTCTGCGCTGCTTGCTCGAAACGTGCTGAAATTCGGTGTGGTTGTGTGGCAGGCCACCTTTTATTAATCATGAAATGCACAAGTCTCTAGGACTTTCAGAAGAAAAGTTATTCAAAAATATCTTGTACTTTTTTTTTATAGATTTGGTGGTTTCACCATTTCCGAAGGTCGTAGAAGCTCGGGGATGGTCCCAATGGATCGGGCAGAGCCACATTAGTGGAGATGGAACCAACTTCCAAGTCTCTATGACCTTCAGAAAAAAAGTTATTGAACAATATCTTGAACTCCTATAGGTTTTCATCCCTAACCCTAACCCTAATCACAACCAAAAAATCAAACACTAATCACAACCCTAACCCTACCCCTTCCAAAGGTCGTAGAAGCTCGGGGGTGGTACCAATGGATCGGGCATAGCCACATTAGTGGAGATGGAACCAACTTCCAAGTCTCTATGACCTACAGAAAAAAAGTTATTGAAGAATATCTTGAGCTCCAATGGGTATTCATCCCTAACCCTAACCCTAATAGCAACCCTAACCCTAACCCTAATCACAACCCTAACCCTAACCCTAATTGCAGCCCTAACCCTAATTGCAACCCTAACCCATATTAGGGATTAATTGGAATAACTCTGCGCTGCTTGCTCAAAACGTGCTGAAATTCGGTGTGGTTGTGTGGCAGGCCACCCTTTATTAATCATGAAATGCACAAGTCTCTAGGACTTTCAGAAGAAAAGTTATTCAAAAATATCTTGTACTTTTTTTTTATAGATTTGGTGGTTTCACCATTTCCGAAGGTCGTAGAAGCTCGGGGATGGTCCCAATGGATCGGGCAGAGCCACATTAGTAGAGATGGAACCAACTTCCAAGTCTCTATGACCTTCAGAAAAAAAGTTATTGAACAATATCTTGAACTCCTATAGGTTTTCATCCCTAACCCTAACCCTAATCACAACCAAAAAATCAAACACTAATCACAACCCTAACCCTACCCCTTCCAAAGGCCGTAGAAGCTCGGGGGTGGTACCAATGGATCGGGCATAGCCACATTAGTGGAGATGGAACCAACTTCCAAGTCTCTATGACCTACAGAAAAAAAGTTATTGAAGAATATCTTGAGCTCCAATGGGTATTCATCCCTAACCCTAACCCTAATAGCAACCCTAACCCTAACCCTAATCACAACCCTAACCCTAACCCTAATTGCAACCCTAACCCTAACCCTAACCCTAATTGCAACCCTAACCCATATTAGGGATTAATTGGAATAACTCCGCGCTGCTTGCTCGAAACGTGCTGAAATTCGGTGTGGTTGTGTGGCAGGCCACCCTTTATTAATCATGAAATGCACAAGTCTCTAGGACTTTCAGAAGAAAAGTTATTCAAAAATATCTTGTACTTTTTTTTTATAGATTTGGTGGTTTCACCATTTCCGAAGGTCGTAGAAGCTCGGGGATGGTCCCAATGGATCGGGCAGAGCCACATTAGTGGAGATGGAACCAACTTCCAAGTCTCTATGACCTTCAGAAAAAAAGTTATTAAACAATATCTTGAACTCCTATAGGTTTTCATCCCTAACCCTAACCCTAATCACAACCAAAAAATCAAACACTAATCACAACCCTAACCCTACCCCTTCCAAAGGTCGTAGAAGCTCGGGGGTGGTACCAATGGATCGGGCATAGCCACATTAGTGGAGATGGAACCAACTTCCAAGTCTCTATGACCTACAGAAAAAAAGTTATTGAAGAATATCTTGAGCTCCAATGGGTATTCATCCCTAACCCTAACCCTAATAGCAACCCTAACCCTAACCCTAATCACAACCCTAACCCTAACCCTAATTGCAACCCTAACCCTAACCCTAACCCTAATTGCAACCCTAACCCATATTAGGGATTAATTGGAATAACTCTGCGCTGCTTGCTCGAAACGTGCTGAAATTCGGTGTGGTTGTGTGGCAGGCCACCTTTTATTAATCATGAAATGCACAAGTCTCTAGGACTTTCAGAAGAAAAGTTATTCAAAAATATCTTGTACTTTTTTTTTATAGATTTGGTGGTTTCACCATTTCCGAAGGTCGTAGAAGCTCGGGGATGGTCCCAATGGATCGGGCAGAGCCACATTAGTGGAGATGGAACCAACTTCCAAGTCTCTATGACCTTCAGAAAAAAAGTTATTGAACAATATCTTGAACTCCTATAGGTTTTCATCCCTAACCCTAACCCTAATCACAACCAAAAAATCAAACACTAATCACAACCCTAACCCTACCCCTTCCAAAGGTCGTAGAAGCTCGGGGGTGGTACCAATGGATCGGGCATAGCCACATTAGTGGAGATGGAACCAACTTCCAAGTCTCTATGACCTACAGAAAAAAAGTTATTGAAGAATATCTTGAGCTCCAATGGGTATTCATCCCTAACCCTAACCCTAATAGCAACCCTAACCCTAACCCTAATCACAACCCTAACCCTAACCCTAATTGCAGCCCTAACCCTAACCCTAACCCTAATTGCAACCCTAACCCATATTAGGGATTAATTGGAATAACTCCGCGCTGCTTGCTCAAAACGTGCTGAAATTCGGTGTGGTTGTGTGGCAGGCCACCCTTTATTAATCATGAAATGCACAAGTCTCTAGGACTCTCAGAAGAAAAGTTATTCAAAAATATCTTGTACTTTTTTTTAATAGATTTGGTGGTTTCACCATTTCCGAAGGTCGTAGAAGCTCGGGGATGGTCCCAATGGATCGGGCAGAGCCACATTAGTGGAGATGGAACCAACTTCCAAGTCTCTATGACCTTCAGAAAAAAAGTTATTGAACAATATCTTGAACTCCTATAGGTTTTCATCCCTAACCCTAACCCTAATCACAACCAAAAAATCAAACACTAATCACAACCCTAACCCTACCCCTTCCAAAGGTCGTAGAAGCTCGGGGGTGGTACCAATGGATCGGGCATAGCCACATTAGTGGAGATGGAACCAACTTCCAAGTCTTTATGACCTACAGAAAAAAAGTTATTGAAGAATATCTTGAGCTCCAATGGGTATTCATCCCTAACCCTAACCCTAATAGCAACCCTAACCCTAATCACAACCCTAACCCTAACCCTAATTGCAACCCTAACCCTAACCCATATTAGGGATTAATTGGAATAACTCCGCGCTGCTTGCTCGAAACGTGCTGAAATTCGGTGTGGTTGTGTGGCAGGCCACCCTTTATTAATCATGAAATGCACAAGTCTCTAGGACTTTCAGAAGAAAAGTTATTCAAAAATATCTTGTACTTTTTTTTTATAGATTTGGTGGTTTCACCATTTCCGAAGGTCGTAGAAGCTCGGGGATGGTCCCAATGGATCGGGCAGAGCCACATTAGTGGAGATGGAACCAACTTCCAAGTCTCTATGACCTTCAGAAAAAAAGTTATTAAACAATATCTTGAACTCCTATAGGTTTTCATCCCTAACCCTAACCCTAATCACAACCAAAAAATCAAACACTAATCACAACCCTAACCCTACCCCTTCCAAAGGTCGTAGAAGCTCGGGGGTGGTACCAATGGATCGGGCATAGCCACATTAGTGGAGATGGAACCAACTTCCAAGTCTCTATGACCTACAGAAAAAAAGTTATTGAAGAATATCTTGAGCTCCAATGGGTATTCATCCCTAACCCTAACCCTAATAGCAACCCTAACCCTAATCACAACCCTAACCCTAACCCTAATTGCAACCCTAACCCTAACCCTAACCCTAATTGCAACCCTAACCCATATTAGGGATTAATTGGAATAACTCCGCGCTGCTTGCTCAAAACGTGCTGAAATTCGGTGTGGTTGTGTGGCAGGCCACCCTTTATTAATCATGAAATGCACAAGTCTCTAGGACTCTCAGAAGAAAAGTTATTCAAAAATATCTTGTACTTTTTTTTTATAGATTTGGTGGTTTCACCATTTCCGAAGGTCGTAGAAGCTCGGGGATGGTCCCAATGGATCGGGCAGAGCCACATTAGTGGAGATGGAACCAACTTCCAAGTCTCTATGACCTTCAGAAAAAAAGTTATTGAACAATATCTTGAACTCCTATAGGTTTTCATCCCTAACCCTAACCCTAATCACAACCAAAAAATCAAACACTAATCACAACCCTAACCCTACCCCTTCCAAAGGTCGTAGAAGCTCGGGGGTGGTACCAATGGATCGGGCATAGCCACATTAGTGGAGATGGAACCAACTTCCAAGTCTCTATGACCTACAGAAAAAAAGTTATTGAAGAATATCTTGAGCTCCAATGGGTATTCATCCCTAACCCTAACCCTAATAGCAACCCTAACCCTAACCCTAATCACAACCCTAACCCTAACCCTAATTGCAGCCCTAACCCTAATTGCAACCCTAACCCATATTAGGGATTAATTGGAATAACTCCGCGCTGCTTGCTCAAAACGTGCTGAAATTCGGTGTGGTTGTGTGGCAGGCCACCCTTTATTAATCATGAAATGCACAAGTCTCTAGGACTTTCAGAAGAAAAGTTATTCAAAAATATCTTGTACTTTTTTTTTATAGATTTGGTGGTTTCACCATTTCCGAAGGTCGTAGAAGCTCGGGGATGGTCCCAATGGATCGGGCAGAGCCACATTAGTGGAGATGGAACCAACTTCCAAGTCTCTATGACCTTCAGAAAAAAAGTTATTGAACAATATCTTGAACTCCTATAGGTTTTCATCCCTAACCCTAACCCTAATCACAACCAAAAAATCAAACACTAATCACAACCCTAACCCTACCCCTTCCAAAGGTCGTAGAAGCTCGGGGGTGGTACCAATGGATCGGGCATAGCCACATTAGTGGAGATGGAACCAACTTCCAAGTCTCTATGACCTACAGAAAAAAAGTTATTGAAGAATATCTTGAGCTCCAATGGGTATTCATCCCTAACCCTAACCCTAATAGCAACCCTAACCCTAACCCTAATCACAACCCTAACCCTAACCCTAATTGCAACCCTAACCCTAACCCTAACCCTAATTGCAACCCTAACCCATATTAGGGATTAATTGGAATAACTCTGCGCTGCTTGCTCGAAACGTGCTGAAATTCGGTGTGGTTGTGTGGCAGGCCACCCTTTATTAATCATGAAATGCACAAGTCTCTAGGACTTTCAGAAGAAAAGTTATTCAAAAATATCTTGTACTTTTTTTTTATAGATTTGGTGGTTTCACCATTTCCGAAGGTCGTAGAAGCTCGGGGATGGTCCCAATGGATCGGGCAGAGCCACATTAGTGGAGATGGAACCAACTTCCAAGTCTCTATGACCTTCAGAAAAAAAGTTATTGAACAATATCTTGAACTCCTATAGGTTTTCATCCCTAACCCTAACCCTAATCACAACCAAAAAATCAAACACTAATCACAACCCTAACCCTACCCCTTCCAAAGGTCGTAGAAGCTCGGGGGTGGTACCAATGGATCGGGCATAGCCACATTAGTGGAGATGGAACCAACTTCCAAGTCTCTATGACCTACAGAAAAAAAGTTATTGAAGAATATCTTGAGCTCCAATGGGTATTCATCCCTAACCCTAACCCTAATAGCAACCCTAACCCTAACCCTAATCACAACCCTAACCCTAACCCTAATTGCAACCCTAACCCTAACCCTAACCCTAATTGCAACCCTAACCCATATTAGGGATTAATTGGAATAACTCTGCGCTGCTTGCTCGAAACGTGCTGAAATTCGGTGTGGTTGTGTGGCAGGCCACCTTTTATTAATCATGAAATGCACAAGTCTCTAGGACTTTCAGAAGAAAAGTTATTCAAAAATATCTTGTACTTTTTTTTTATAGATTTGGTGGTTTCACCATTTCCGAAGGTCGTAGAAGCTCGGGGATGGTCCCAATGGATCGGGCAGAGCCACATTAGTGGAGATGGAACCAACTTCCAAGTCTCTATGACCTTCAGAAAAAAAGTTATTGAACAATATCTTGAACTCCTATAGGTTTTCATCCCTAACCCTAACCCTAATCACAACCAAAAAATCAAACACTAATCACAACCCTAACCCTACCCCTTCCAAAGGTCGTAGAAGCTCGGGGGTGGTACCAATGGATCGGGCATAGCCACATTAGTGGAGATGGAACCAACTTCCAAGTCTCTATGACCTACAGAAAAAAAGTTATTGAAGAATATCTTGAGCTCCAATGGGTATTCATCCCTAACCCTAACCCTAATAGCAACCCTAACCCTAACCCTAATCACAACCCTAACCCTAACCCTAATCACAACCCTAACCCTAACCCTAACCCTAATTGCAACCCTAACCCATATTAGGGATTAATTGGAATAACTCCGCGCTGCTTGCTCAAAACGTGCTGAAATTCGGTGTGGTTGTGTGGCAGGCCACCCTTTATTAATCATGAAATGCACAAGTCTCTAGGACTTTCAGAAGAAAAGTTATTCAAAAATATCTTGTACTTTTTTTTTATAGATTTGGTGGTTTCACCATTTCCGAAGGTCGTAGAAGCTCGGGGATGGTCCCAATGGATCGGGCAGAGCCACATTAGTGGAGATGGAACCAACTTCCAAGTCTCTATGACCTTCAGAAAAAAAGTTATTAAACAATATCTTGAACTCCTATAGGTTTTCATCCCTAACCCTAACCCTAATCACAACCAAAAAATCAAACACTAATCACAACCCTAACCCTACCCCTTCCAAAGGTCGTAGAAGCTCGGGGGTGGTACCAATGGATCGGGCATAGCCACATTAGTGGAGATGGAACCAACTTCCAAGTCTCTATGACCTACAGAAAAAAAGTTATTGAAGAATATCTTGAGCTCCAATGGGTATTCATCCCTAACCCTAACCCTAATAGCAACCCTAACCCTAACCCTAATCACAACCCTAACCCTAACCCTAATTGCAACCCTAACCCTAACCCTAACCCTAATTGCAACCCTAACCCATATTAGGGATTAATTGGAATAACTCTGCGCTGCTTGCTCGAAACGTGCTGAAATTCGGTGTGGTTGTGTGGCAGGCCACCTTTTATTAATCATGAAATGCACAAGTCTCTAGGACTTTCAGAAGAAAAGTTATTCAAAAATATCTTGTACTTTTTTTTTATAGATTTGGTGGTTTCACCAT
The DNA here is from genome assembly GCF_024713975.1 of Paralichthys olivaceus. NCBI lineage: Eukaryota > Metazoa > Chordata > Actinopteri > Pleuronectiformes > Paralichthyidae > Paralichthys > Paralichthys olivaceus. The sequence continues at coordinate 12,228,492 of NC_091104.1, read as the reverse complement.
TTCCGAAGGTCGTAGAAGCTCGGGGATGGTCCCAATGGATCGGGCAGAGCCACATTAGTGGAGATGGAACCAACTTCCAAGTCTCTATGACCTTCAGAAAAAAAGTTATTGAACAATATCTTGAACTCCTATAGGTTTTCATCCCTAACCCTAACCCTAATCACAACCAAAAAATCAAACACTAATCACAACCCTAACCCTACCCCTTCCAAAGGTCGTAGAAGCTCGGGGGTGGTACCAATGGATCGGGCATAGCCACATTAGTGGAGATGGAACCAACTTCCAAGTCTCTATGACCTACAGAAAAAAAGTTATTGAAGAATATCTTGAGCTCCAATGGGTATTCATCCCTAACCCTAACCCTAATAGCAACCCTAACCCTAACCCTAATCACAACCCTAACCCTAACCCTAATTGCAGCCCTAACCCTAACCCTAACCCTAATTGCAACCCTAACCCATATTAGGGATTAATTGGAATAACTCCGCGCTGCTTGCTCAAAACGTGCTGAAATTCGGTGTGGTTGTGTGGCAGGCCACCCTTTATTAATCATGAAATGCACAAGTCTCTAGGACTCTCAGAAGAAAAGTTATTCAAAAATATCTTGTACTTTTTTTTTATAGATTTGGTGGTTTCACCATTTCCGAAGGTCGTAGAAGCTCGGGGATGGTCCCAATGGATCGGGCAGAGCCACATTAGTGGAGATGGAACCAACTTCCAAGTCTCTATGACCTTCAGAAAAAAAGTTATTGAACAATATCTTGAACTCCTATAGGTTTTCATCCCTAACCCTAACCCTAATCACAACCAAAAAATCAAACACTAATCACAACCCTAACCCTACCCCTTCCAAAGGTCGTAGAAGCTCGGGGGTGGTACCAATGGATCGGGCATAGCCACATTAGTGGAGATGGAACCAACTTCCAAGTCTTTATGACCTACAGAAAAAAAGTTATTGAAGAATATCTTGAGCTCCAATGGGTATTCATCCCTAACCCTAACCCTAATAGCAACCCTAACCCTAATCACAACCCTAACCCTAACCCTAATTGCAACCCTAACCCTAACCCATATTAGGGATTAATTGGAATAACTCCGCGCTGCTTGCTCGAAACGTGCTGAAATTCGGTGTGGTTGTGTGGCAGGCCACCCTTTATTAATCATGAAATGCACAAGTCTCTAGGACTTTCAGAAGAAAAGTTATTCAAAAATATCTTGTACTTTTTTTTTATAGATTTGGTGGTTTCACCATTTCCGAAGGTCGTAGAAGCTCGGGGATGGTCCCAATGGATCGGGCAGAGCCACATTAGTGGAGATGGAACCAACTTCCAAGTCTCTATGACCTTCAGAAAAAAAGTTATTAAACAATATCTTGAACTCCTATAGGTTTTCATCCCTAACCCTAACCCTAATCACAACCAAAAAATCAAACACTAATCACAACCCTAACCCTACCCCTTCCAAAGGTCGTAGAAGCTCGGGGGTGGTACCAATGGATCGGGCATAGCCACATTAGTGGAGATGGAACCAACTTCCAAGTCTCTATGACCTACAGAAAAAAAGTTATTGAAGAATATCTTGAGCTCCAATGGGTATTCATCCCTAACCCTAACCCTAATAGCAACCCTAACCCTAATCACAACCCTAACCCTAACCCTAATTGCAACCCTAACCCTAACCCTAACCCTAATTGCAACCCTAACCCATATTAGGGATTAATTGGAATAACTCCGCGCTGCTTGCTCGAAACGTGCTGAAATTCGGTGTGGTTGTGTGGCAGGCCACCCTTTATTAATCATGAAATGCACAAGTCTCTAGGACTCTCAGAAGAAAAGTTATTCAAAAATATCTTGTACTTTTTTTTTATAGATTTGGTGGTTTCACCATTTCCGAAGGTCGTAGAAGCTCGGGGATGGTCCCAATGGATCGGGCAGAGCCACATTAGTGGAGATGGAACCAACTTCCAAGTCTCTATGACCTTCAGAAAAAAAGTTATTGAACAATATCTTGAACTCCTATAGGTTTTCATCCCTAACCCTAACCCTAATCACAACCAAAAAATCAAACACTAATCACAACCCTAACCCTACCCCTTCCAAAGGTCGTAGAAGCTCGGGGGTGGTACCAATGGATCGGGCATAGCCACATTAGTGGAGATGGAACCAACTTCCAAGTCTCTATGACCTACAGAAAAAAAGTTATTGAAGAATATCTTGAGCTCCAATGGGTATTCATCCCTAACCCTAACCCTAATAGCAACCCTAACCCTAACCCTAATCACAACCCTAACCCTAACCCTAATTGCAGCCCTAACCCTAATTGCAACCCTAACCCATATTAGGGATTAATTGGAATAACTCTGCGCTGCTTGCTCAAAACGTGCTGAAATTCGGTGTGGTTGTGTGGCAGGCCACCCTTTATTAATCATGAAATGCACAAGTCTCTAGGACTTTCAGAAGAAAAGTTATTCAAAAATATCTTGTACTTTTTTTTTATAGATTTGGTGGTTTCACCATTTCCGAAGGTCGTAGAAGCTCGGGGATGGTCCCAATGGATCGGGCAGAGCCACATTAGTGGAGATGGAACCAACTTCCAAGTCTCTATGACCTTCAGAAAAAAAGTTATTGAACAATATCTTGAACTCCTATAGGTTTTCATCCCTAACCCTAACCCTAATCACAACCAAAAAATCAAACACTAATCACAACCCTAACCCTACCCCTTCCAAAGGTCGTAGAAGCTCGGGGGTGGTACCAATGGATCGGGCATAGCCACATTAGTGGAGATGGAACCAACTTCCAAGTCTCTATGACCTACAGAAAAAAAGTTATTGAAGAATATCTTGAGCTCCAATGGGTATTCATCCCTAACCCTAACCCTAATAGCAACCCTAACCCTAACCCTAATCACAACCCTAACCCTAACCCTAATTGCAACCCTAACCCTAACCCTAACCCTAATTGCAACCCTAACCCATATTAGGGATTAATTGGAATAACTCTGCGCTGCTTGCTCGAAACGTGCTGAAATTCGGTGTGGTTGTGTGGCAGGCCACCTTTTATTAATCATGAAATGCACAAGTCTCTAGGACTTTCAGAAGAAAAGTTATTCAAAAATATCTTGTACTTTTTTTTTATAGATTTGGTGGTTTCACCATTTCCGAAGGTCGTAGAAGCTCGGGGATGGTCCCAATGGATCGGGCAGAGCCACATTAGTGGAGATGGAACCAACTTCCAAGTCTCTATGACCTTCAGAAAAAAAGTTATTGAACAATATCTTGAACTCCTATAGGTTTTCATCCCTAACCCTAACCCTAATCACAACCAAAAAATCAAACACTAATCACAACCCTAACCCTACCCCTTCCAAAGGTCGTAGAAGCTCGGGGGTGGTACCAATGGATCGGGCATAGCCACATTAGTGGAGATGGAACCAACTTCCAAGTCTCTATGACCTACAGAAAAAAAGTTATTGAAGAATATCTTGAGCTCCAATGGGTATTCATCCCTAACCCTAACCCTAATAGCAACCCTAACCCTAACCCTAATCACAACCCTAACCCTAACCCTAATTGCAACCCTAACCCTAACCCTAACCCTAATTGCAACCCTAACCCATATTAGGGATTAATTGGAATAACTCCGCGCTGCTTGCTCAAAACGTGCTGAAATTCGGTGTGGTTGTGTGGCAGGCCACCCTTTATTAATCATGAAATGCACAAGTCTCTAGGACTTTCAGAAGAAAAGTTATTCAAAAATATCTTGTACTTTTTTTTTATAGATTTGGTGGTTTCACCATTTCCGAAGGTCGTAGAAGCTCGGGGATGGTCCCAATGGATCGGGCAGAGCCACATTAGTGGAGATGGAACCAACTTCCAAGTCTCTATGACCTTCAGAAAAAAAGTTATTGAACAATATCTTGAACTCCTATAGGTTTTCATCCCTAACCCTAACCCTAATCACAACCAAAAAATCAAACACTAATCACAACCCTAACCCTACCCCTTCCAAAGGTCGTAGAAGCTCGGGGGTGGTACCAATGGATCGGGCATAGCCACATTAGTGGAGATGGAACCAACTTCCAAGTCTCTATGACCTACAGAAAAAAAGTTATTGAAGAATATCTTGAGCTCCAATGGGTATTCATCCCTAACCCTAACCCTAATAGCAACCCTAACCCTAACCCTAATCACAACCCTAACCCTAACCCTAATTGCAACCCTAACCCTAACCCTAACCCTAATTGCAACCCTAACCCATATTAGGGATTAATTGGAATAACTCTGCGCTGCTTGCTCGAAACGTGCTGAAATTCGGTGTGGTTGTGTGGCAGGCCACCTTTTATTAATCATGAAATGCACAAGTCTCTAGGACTTTCAGAAGAAAAGTTATTCAAAAATATCTTGTACTTTTTTTTTATAGATTTGGTGGTTTCACCATTTCCGAAGGTCGTAGAAGCTCGGGGATGGTCCCAATGGATCGGGCAGAGCCACATTAGTGGAGATGGAACCAACTTCCAAGTCTCTATGACCTTCAGAAAAAAAGTTATTGAACAATATCTTGAACTCCTATAGGTTTTCATCCCTAACCCTAACCCTAATCACAACCAAAAAATCAAACACTAATCACAACCCTAACCCTACCCCTTCCAAAGGTCGTAGAAGCTCGGGGGTGGTACCAATGGATCGGGCATAGCCACATTAGTGGAGATGGAACCAACTTCCAAGTCTCTATGACCTACAGAAAAAAAGTTATTGAAGAATATCTTGAGCTCCAATGGGTATTCATCCCTAACCCTAACCCTGATAGCAACCCTAACCCTAACCCTAATCACAACCCTAACCCTAACCCTAATTGCAGCCCTAACCCTATCCCTAACCCTAATTGCAACCCTAACCCATATTAGGGATTAATTGGAATAACTCCGCGCTGCTTGCTCAAAACGTGCTGAAATTCGGTGTGGTTGTGTGGCAGGCCACCCTTTATTAATCATGAAATGCACAAGTCTCTAGGACTTTCAGAAGAAAAGTTATTCAAAAATATCTTGTACTTTTTTTTTATAGATTTGGTGGTTTCACCATTTCCGAAGGTCGTAGAAGCTCGGGGATGGTCCCAATGGATCGGGCAGAGCCACATTAGTGGAGATGGAACCAACTTCCAAGTCTCTATGACCTTCAGAAAAAAAGTTATTGAACAATATCTTGAACTCCTATAGGTTTTCATCCCTAACCCTAACCCTAATCACAACCAAAAAATCAAACACTAATCACAACCCTAACCCTACCCCTTCCAAAGGTCGTAGAAGCTCGGGGGTGGTACCAATGGATCGGGCATAGCCACATTAGTGGAGATGGAACCAACTTCCAAGTCTCTATGACCTACAGAAAAAAAGTTATTGAAGAATATCTTGAGCTCCAATGGGTATTCATCCCTAACCCTAACCCTAATAGCAACCCTAACCCTAACCCTAATCACAACCCTAACCCTAACCCTAATTGCAACCCTAACCCTAACCCTAACCCTAATTGCAACCCTAACCCATATTAGGGATTAATTGGAATAACTCTGCGCTGCTTGCTCGAAACGTGCTGAAATTCGGTGTGGTTGTGTGGCAGGCCACCTTTTATTAATCATGAAATGCACAAGTCTCTAGGACTTTCAGAAGAAAAGTTATTCAAAAATATCTTGTACTTTTTTTTTATAGATTTGGTGGTTTCACCATTTCCGAAGGTCGTAGAAGCTCGGGGATGGTCCCAATGGATCGGGCAGAGCCACATTAGTGGAGATGGAACCAACTTCCAAGTCTCTATGACCTTCAGAAAAAAAGTTATTGAACAATATCTTGAACTCCTATAGGTTTTCATCCCTAACCCTAACCCTAATCACAACCAAAAAATCAAACACTAATCACAACCCTAACCCTACCCCTTCCAAAGGTCGTAGAAGCTCGGGGGTGGTACCAATGGATCGGGCATAGCCACATTAGTGGAGATGGAACCAACTTCCAAGTCTCTATGACCTACAGAAAAAAAGTTATTGAAGAATATCTTGAGCTCCAATGGGTATTCATCCCTAACCCTAACCCTAATAGCAACCCTAACCCTAACCCTAATCACAACCCTAACCCTAACCCTAATTGCAACCCTAACCCTAACCCTAACCCTAATTGCAACCCTAACCCATATTAGGGATTAATTGGAATAACTCTGCGCTGCTTGCTCGAAACGTGCTGAAATTCGGTGTGGTTGTGTGGCAGGCCACCTTTTATTAATCATGAAATGCACAAGTCTCTAGGACTTTCAGAAGAAAAGTTATTCAAAAATATCTTGTACTTTTTTTTTATAGATTTGGTGGTTTCACCATTTCCGAAGGTCGTAGAAGCTCGGGGATGGTCCCAATGGATCGGGCAGAGCCACATTAGTGGAGATGGATCCAACTTCCAAGTCTCTATGACCTTCAGAAAAAAAGTTATTGAACAATATCTTGAACTCCTATAGGTTTTCATCCCTAACCCTAACCCTAATCACAACCAAAAAATCAAACACTAATCACAACCCTAACCCTACCCCTTCCAAAGGTCGTAGAAGCTCGGGGGTGGTACCAATGGATCGGGCATAGCCACATTAGTGGAGATGGAACCAACTTCCAAGTCTCTATGACCTACAGAAAAAAAGTTATTGAAGAATATCTTGAGCTCCAATGGGTATTCATCCCTAACCCTAACCCTAATAGCAACCCTAACCCTAACCCTAATCACAACCCTAACCCTAACCCTAATTGCAACCCTAACCCTAACCCTAACCCTAATTGCAACCCTAACCCATATTAGGGATTAATTGGAATAACTCTGCGCTGCTTGCTCGAAACGTGCTGAAATTCGGTGTGGTTGTGTGGCAGGCCACCCTTTATTAATCATGAAATGCACAAGTCTCTAGGACTTTCAGAAGAAAAGTTATTCAAAAATATCTTGTACTTTTTTTTTATAGATTTGGTGGTTTCACCATTTCCGAAGGTCGTAGAAGCTCGGGGATGGTCCCAATGGATCGGGCAGAGCCACATTAGTGGAGATGGAACCAACTTCCAAGTCTCTATGACCTTCAGAAAAAAAGTTATTAAACAATATCTTGAACTCCTATAGGTTTTCATCCCTAACCCTAACCCTAATCACAACCAAAAAATCAAACACTAATCACAACCCTAACCCTACCCCTTCCAAAGGTCGTAGAAGCTCGGGGGTGGTACCAATGGATCGGGCATAGCCACATTAGTGGAGATGGAACCAACTTCCAAGTCTCTATGACCTACAGAAAAAAAGTTATTGAAGAATATCTTGAGCTCCAATGGGTATTCATCCCTAACCCTAACCCTAATAGCAACCCTAACCCTAACCCTAATCACAACCCTAACCCTAACCCTAATTGCAACCCTAACCCTAACCCTAACCCTAATTGCAACCCTAACCCATATTAGGGATTAATTGGAATAACTCTGCGCTGCTTGCTCGAAACGTGCTGAAATTCGGTGTGGTTGTGTGGCAGGCCACCTTTTATTAATCATGAAATGCACAAGTCTCTAGGACTTTCAGAAGAAAAGTTATTCAAAAATATCTTGTACTTTTTTTTTATAGATTTGGTGGTTTCACCATTTCCGAAGGTCGTAGAAGCTCGGGGATGGTCCCAATGGATCGGGCAGAGCCACATTAGTGGAGATGGAACCAACTTCCAAGTCTCTATGACCTTCAGAAAAAAAGTTATTGAACAATATCTTGAACTCCTATAGGTTTTCATCCCTAACCCTAACCCTAATCACAACCAAAAAATCAAACACTAATCACAACCCTAACCCTACCCCTTCCAAAGGTCGTAGAAGCTCGGGGGTGGTACCAATGGATCGGGCATAGCCACATTAGTGGAGATGGAACCAACTTCCAAGTCTCTATGACCTACAGAAAAAAAGTTATTGAAGAATATCTTGAGCTCCAATGGGTATTCATCCCTAACCCTAACCCTAATAGCAACCCTAACCCTAACCCTAATCACAACCCTAACCCTAACCCTAATCACAACCCTAACCCTAACCCTAACCCTAATTGCAACCCTAACCCATATTAGGGATTAATTGGAATAACTCCGCGCTGCTTGCTCAAAACGTGCTGAAATTCGGTGTGGTTGTGTGGCAGGCCACCCTTTATTAATCATGAAATGCACAAGTCTCTAGGACTTTCAGAAGAAAAGTTATTCAAAAATATCTTGTACTTTTTTTTTATAGATTTGGTGGTTTCACCATTTCCGAAGGTCGTAGAAGCTCGGGGATGGTCCCAATGGATCGGGCAGAGCCACATTAGTGGAGATGGAACCAACTTCCAAGTCTCTATGACCTTCAGAAAAAAAGTTATTGAACAATATCTTGAACTCCTATAGGTTTTCATCCCTAACCCTAACCCTAATCACAACCAAAAAATCAAACACTAATCACAACCCTAACCCTACCCCTTCCAAAGGTCGTAGAAGCTCGGGGGTGGTACCAATGGATCGGGCATAGCCACATTAGTGGAGATGGAACCAACTTCCAAGTCTCTATGACCTACAGAAAAAAAGTTATTGAAGAATATCTTGAGCTCCAATAGGTATTCATCCCTAACCCTAACCCTAATAGCAACCCTAACCCTAATCACAACCCTAACCCTAACCCTAATTGCAACCCTAACCCTAACCCTAACCCTAATTGCAACCCTAACCCATATTAGGGATTAATTGGAATAACTCCGCGCTGCTTGCTCGAAACGTGCTGAAATTCGGTGTGGTTGTGTGGCAGGCCACCCTTTATTAATCATGAAATGCACAAGTCTCTAGGACTTTCAGAAGAAAAGTTATTCAAAAATATCTTGTACTTTTTTTTTATAGATTTGGTGGTTTCACCATTTCCGAAGGTCGTAGAAGCTCGGGGATGGTCCCAATGGATCGGGCAGAGCCACATTAGTGGAGATGGAACCAACTTCCAAGTCTCTATGACCTTCAGAAAAAAAGTTATTAAACAATATCTTGAACTCCTATAGGTTTTCATCCCTAACCCTAACCCTAATCACAACCAAAAAATCAAACACTAATCACAACCCTAACCCTACCCCTTCCAAAGGTCGTAGAAGCTCGGGGGTGGTACCAATGGATCGGGCATAGCCACATTAGTGGAGATGGAACCAACTTCCAAGTCTCTATGACCTACAGAAAAAAAGTTATTGAAGAATATCTTGAGCTCCAATGGGTATTCATCCCTAACCCTAACCCTAATAGCAACCCTAACCCTAATCACAACCCTAACCCTAACCCTAATTGCAACCCTAACCCTAACCCTAACCCTAATTGCAACCCTAACCCATATTAGGGATTAATTGGAATAACTCCGCGCTGCTTGCTCGAAACGTGCTGAAATTCGGTGTGGTTGTGTGGCAGGCCACCCTTTATTAATCATGAAATGCACAAGTCTCTAGGACTTTCAGAAGAAAAGTTATTCAAAAATATCTTGTACTTTTTTTTTATAGATTTGGTGGTTTCACCATTTCCGAAGGTCGTAGAAGCTCGGGGATGGTCCCAATGGATCGGGCAGAGCCACATTAGTAGAGATGGAACCAACTTCCAAGTCTCTATGACCTTCAGAAAAAAAGTTATTGAACAATATCTTGAACTCCTATAGGTTTTCATCCCTAACCCTAACCCTAATCACAACCAAAAAATCAAACACTAATCACAACCCTAACCCTACCCCTTCCAAAGGTCGTAGAAGCTCGGGGGTGGTACCAATGGATCGGGCATAGCCACATTAGTGGAGATGGAACCAACTTCCAAGTCTCTATGACCTACAGAAAAAAAGTTATTGAAGAATATCTTGAGCTCCAATGGGTATTCATCCCTAACCCTAACCCTAATAGCAACCCTAACCCTAACCCTAATCACAACCCTAACCCTAACCCTAATTGCAGCCCTAACCCTAATTGCAACCCTAACCCATATTAGGGATTAATTGGAATAACTCTGCGCTGCTTGCTCAAAACGTGCTGAAATTCGGTGTGGTTGTGTGGCAGGCCACCCTTTATTAATCATGAAATGCACAAGTCTCTAGGTCTTTCGGAAGAAAAGTTATTCAAAAATATCTTGTACTTTTTTTTTATAGATTTGGTGGTTTCACCATTTCCGAAGGTCGTAGAAGCTCGGGGATGGTCCCAATGGATCGGGCAGAGCCACATTAGTGGAGATGGAACCAACTTCCAAGTCTCTATGACCTTCAGAAAAAAAGTTATTGAACAATATCTTGAACTCCTATAGGTTTTCATCCCTAACCCTAACCCTAATCACAACCAAAAAATCAAACACTAATCACAACCCTAACCCTACCCCTTCCAAAGGTCGTAGAAGCTCGGGGGTGGTACCAATGGATCGGGCATAGCCACATTAGTGGAGATGGAACCAACTTCCAAGTCTCTATGACCTACAGAAAAAAAGTTATTGAAGAATATCTTGAGCTCCAATGGGTATTCATCCCTAACCCTAACCCTAATAGCAACCCTAACCCTAATCACAACCCTAACCCTAACCCTAATTGCAACCCTAACCCTAACCCTAACCCTAATTGCAACCCTAACCCATATTAGGGATTAATTGGAATAACTCCGCGCTGCTTGCTCGAAACGTGCTGAAATTCGGTGTGGTTGTGTGGCAGGCCACCCTTTATTAATCATGAAATGCACAAGTCTCTAGGACTTTCAGAAGAAAAGTTATTCAAAAATATCTTGTACTTTTTTTTTATAGATTTGGTGGTTTCACCATTTCCGAAGGTCGTAGAAGCTCGGGGATGGTCCCAATGGATCGGGCAGAGCCACATTAGTAGAGATGGAACCAACTTCCAAGTCTCTATGACCTTCAGAAAAAAAGTTATTGAACAATATCTTGAACTCCTATAGGTTTTCATCCCTAACCCTAACCCTAATCACAACCAAAAAATCAAACACTAATCACAACCCTAACCCTACCCCTTCCAAAGGTCGTAGAAGCTCGGGGGTGGTACCAATGGATCGGGCATAGCCACATTAGTGGAGATGGAACCAACTTCCAAGTCTCTATGACCTACAGAAAAAAAGTTATTGAAGAATATCTTGAGCTCCAATGGGTATTCATCCCTAACCCTAACCCTAATAGCAACCCTAACCCTAACCCTAATCACAACCCTAACCCTAACCCTAATTGCAACCCTAACCCTAACCCTAACCCTAATTGCAACCCTAACCCATATTAGGGATTCATTGGAATAACTCCGCGCTGCTTGCTCGAAACGTGCTGAAATTCGGTGTGGTTGTGTGGCAGGCCACCCTTTATTAATCATGAAATGCACAAGTCTCTAGGACTTTCAGAAGAAAAGTTATTCAAAAATATCTTGTACTTTTTTTTTATAGATTTGGTGGTTTCACCATTTCCGAAGGTCGTAGAAGCTCGGGGATGGTCCCAATGGATCGGGCAGAGCCACATTAGTGGAGATGGAACCAACTTCCAAGTCTCTATGACCTTCAGAAAAAAAGTTATTGAACAATATCTTGAACTCCTATAGGTTTTCATCCCTAACCCTAACCCTAATCACAACCAAAAAATCAAACACTAATCACAACCCTAACCCTACCCCTTCCAAAGGTCGTAGAAGCTCGGGGGTGGTACCAATGGATCGGGCATAGCCACATTAGTGGAGATGGAACCAACTTCCAAGTCTCTATGACCTACAGAAAAAAAGTTATTGAAGAATATCTTGAGCTCCAATGGGTATTCATCCCTAACCCTAACCCTAATAGCAACCCTAACCCTAATCACAACCCTAACCCTAACCCTAATTGCAACCCTAACCCTAACCCTAACCCTAATTGCAACCCTAACCCATATTAGGGATTAATTGGAATAACTCCGCGCTGCTTGCTCGAAACGTGCTGAAATTTGGTGTGGTTGTGTGGCAGGCCACCCTTTATTAATCATGAAATGCACAAGTCTCTAGGACTTTCAGAAGAAAAGTTATTCAAAAATATCTTGTACTTTTTTTTTATAGATTTGGTGGTTTCACCATTTCCGAAGGTCGTAGAAGCTCGGGGATGGTCCCAATGGATCGGGCAGAGCCACATTAGTGGAGATGGAACCAACTTCCAAGTCTCTATGACCTTCAGAAAAAAAGTTATTGAACAATATCTTGAACTCCTATAGGTTTTCATCCCTAACCCTAACCCTAATCACAACCAAAAAATCAAACACTAATCACAACCCTAACCCTACCCCTTCCAAAGGCCGTAGAAGCTCGGGGGTGGTACCAATGGATCGGGCATAGCCACATTAGTGGAGATGGAACCAACTTCCAAGTCTCTATGACCTACAGAAAAAAAGTTATTGAAGAATATCTTGAGCTCCAATGGGTATTCATCCCTAACCCTAACCCTAATAGCAACCCTAACCCTAACCCTAATCACAACCCTAACCCTAACCCTAATTGCAACCCTAACCCTAACCCTAACCCTAATTGCAACCCTAACCCATATTAGGGATTAATTGGAATAACTCTGCGCTGCTTGCTCGAAACGTGCTGAAATTCGGTGTGGTTGTGTGGCAGGCCACCCTTTATTAATCATGAAATGCACAAGTCTCTAGGACTTTCAGAAGAAAAGTTATTCAAAAATATCTTGTACTTTTTTTTTATAGATTTGGTGGTTTCACCATTTCCGAAGGTCGTAGAAGCTCGGGGATGGTCCCAATGGATCGGGCAGAGCCACATTAGTGGAGATGGAACCAACTTCCAAGTCTCTATGACCTTCAGAAAAAAAGTTATTGAACAATATCTTGAACTCCTATAGGTTTTCATCCCTAACCCTAACCCTAATCACAACCAAAAAATCAAACACTAATCACAACCCTAACCCTACCCCTTCCAAAGGTCGTAGAAGCTCGGGGGTGGTACCAATGGATCGGGCATAGCCACATTAGTGGAGATGGAACCAACTTCCAAGTCTCTATGACCTACAGAAAAAAAGTTATTGAAGAATATCTTGAGCTCCAATGGGTATTCATCCCTAACCCTAACCCTAATAGCAACCCTAACCCTAACCCTAATCACAACCCTAACCCTAACCCTAATTGCAACCCTAACCCTAACCCTAACCCTAATTGCAACCCTAACCCATATTAGGGATTAATTGGAATAACTCCGCGCTGCTTGCTCGAAACGTGCTGAAATTCGGTGTGGTTGTGTGGCAGGCCACCCTTTATTAATCATGAAATGCACAAGTCTCTAGGACTTTCAGAAGAAAAGTTATTCAAAAATATCTTGTACTTTTTTTTAATAGATTTGGTGGTTTCACCATTTCCGAAGGTCGTAGAAGCTCGGTGATGGTCCCAATGGATCGGGCAGAGCCACATTAGTGGAGATGGAACCAACTTCCAAGTCTCTATGACCTTCAGAAAAAAAGTTATTGAACAATATCTTGAACTCCTATAGGTTTTCATCCCTAACCCTAACCCTAATCACAACCAAAAAATCAAACACTAATCACAACCCTAACCCTACCCCTTCCAAAGGCCGTAGAAGCTCGGGGGTGGTACCAATGGATCGGGCATAGCCACATTAGTGGAGATGGAACCAACTTCCAAGTCTCTATGACCTACAGAAAAAAAGTTATTGAAGAATATCTTGAGCTCCAATGGGTATTCATCCCTAACCCTAACCCTAATAGCAACCCTAACCCTAACCCTAATCACAACCCTAACCCTAACCCTAATTGCAACCCTAACCCTAACCCTAATTGCAACCCTAACCCATATTAGGGATTAATTGGAATAACTCTGCGCTGCTTGCTCGAAACGTGCTGAAATTCGGTGTGGTTGTGTGGCAGGCCACCCTTTATTAATCATGAAATGCACAAGTCTCTAGGACTTTCAGAAGAAAAGTTATTCAAAAATATCTTGTACTTTTTTTTTATAGATTTGGTGGTTTCACCATTTCCGAAGGTCGTAGAAGCTCGGGGATGGTCCCAATGGATCGGGCAGAGCCACATTAGTGGAGATGGAACCAACTTCCAAGTCTCTATGACCTTCAGAAAAAAAGTTATTGAACAATATCTTGAACTCCTATAGGTTTTCATCCCTAACCCTAACCCTAATCACAACCAAAAAATCAAACACTAATCACAACCCTAACCCTACCCCTTCCAAAGGCCGTAGAAGCTCGGGGGTGGTACCAATGGATCGGGCATAGCCACATTAGTGGAGATGGAACCAACTTCCAAGTCTCTATGACCTACAGAAAAAAAGTTATTGAAGAATATCTTGAGCTCCAATGGGTATTCATCCCTAACCCTAACCCTAATAGCAACCCTAACCCTAACCCTAATCACAACCCTAACCCTAACCCTAATTGCAACCCTAACCCTAACCCTAACCCTAATTGCAACCCTAACCCATATTAGGGATTAATTGGAATAACTCTGCGCTGCTTGCTCGAAACGTGCTGAAATTCGGTGTGGTTGTGTGGCAGGCCACCCTTTATTAATCATGAAATGCACAAGTCTCTAGGACTTTCAGAAGAAAAGTTATTCAAAAATATCTTGTACTTTTTTTTTATAGATTTGGTGGTTTCACCATTTCCGAAGGTCGTAGAAGCTCGGGGATGGTCCCAATGGATCGGGCAGAGCCACATTAGTGGAGATGGAACCAACTTCCAAGTCTCTATGACCTTCAGAAAAAAAGTTATTGAACAATATCTTGAACTCCTATAGGTTTTCATCCCTAACCCTAACCCTAATCACAACCAAAAAATCAAACACTAATCACAACCCTAACCCTACCCCTTCCAAAGGTCGTAGAAGCTCGGGGGTGGTACCAATGGATCGGGCATAGCCACATTAGTGGAGATGGAACCAACTTCCAAGTCTCTATGACCTACAGAAAAAAAGTTATTGAAGAATATCTTGAGCTCCAATGGGTATTCATCCCTAACCCTAACCCTAATAGCAACCCTAACCCTAACCCTAATCACAACCCTAACCCTAACCCTAATTGCAACCCTAACCCTAACCCTAACCCTAATTGCAACCCTAACCCATATTAGGGATTAATTGGAATAACTCCGCGCTGCTTGCTCGAAACGTGCTGAAATTCGGTGTGGTTGTGTGGCAGGCCACCCTTTATTAATCATGAAATGCACAAGTCTCTAGGACTTTCAGAAGAAAAGTTATTCAAAAATATCTTGTACTTTTTTTTAATAGATTTGGTGGTTTCACCATTTCCGAAGGTCGTAGAAGCTCGGTGATGGTCCCAATGGATCGGGCAGAGCCACATTAGTGGAGATGGAACCAACTTCCAAGTCTCTATGACCTTCAGAAAAAAAGTTATTGAACAATATCTTGAACTCCTATAGGTTTTCATCCCTAACCCTAACCCTAATCACAACCAAAAAATCAAACACTAATCACAACCCTAACCCTACCCCTTCCAAAGGCCGTAGAAGCTCGGGGGTGGTACCAATGGATCGGGCATAGCCACATTAGTGGAGATGGAACCAACTTCCAAGTCTCTATGACCTACAGAAAAAAAGTTATTGAAGAATATCTTGAGCTCCAATGGGTATTCATCCCTAACCCTAACCCTAATAGCAACCCTAACCCTAACCCTAATCACAACCCTAACCCTAACCCTAATTGCAACCCTAACCCTAACCCTAATTGCAACCCTAACCCATATTAGGGATTAATTGGAATAACTCTGCGCTGCTTGCTCGAAACGTGCTGAAATTCGGTGTGGTTGTGTGGCAGGCCACCCTTTATTAATCATGAAATGCACAAGTCTCTAGGACTTTCAGAAGAAAAGTTATTCAAAAATATCTTGTACTTTTTTTTTATAGATTTGGTGGTTTCACCATTTCCGAAGGTCGTAGAAGCTCGGGGATGGTCCCAATGGATCGGGCAGAGCCACATTAGTGGAGATGGAACCAACTTCCAAGTCTCTATGACCTTCAGAAAAAAAGTTATTGAACAATATCTTGAACTCCTATAGGTTTTCATCCCTAACCCTAACCCTAATCACAACCAAAAAATCAAACACTAATCACAACCCTAACCCTACCCCTTCCAAAGGCCGTAGAAGCTCGGGGGTGGTACCAATGGATCGGGCATAGCCACATTAGTGGAGATGGAACCAACTTCCAAGTCTCTATGACCTACAGAAAAATAGTTATTGAAGAATATCTTGAGCTCCAATGGGTATTCATCCCTAACCCTAACCCTAATAGCAACCCTAACCCTAACCCTAATCACAACCCTAACCCTAACCCTAATTGCAACCCTAACCCTAACCCTAACCCTAATTGCAACCCTAACCCATATTAGGGATTAATTGGAATAACTCTGCGCTGCTTGCTCGAAACGTGCTGAAATTCGGTGTGGTTGTGTGGCAGGCCACCCTTTATTAATCATGAAATGCACAAGTCTCTAGGACTTTCAGAAGAAAAGTTATTCAAAAATATCTTGTACTTTTTTTTTATAGATTTGGTGGTTTCACCATTTCCGAAGGTCGTAGAAGCTCGGGGATGGTCCCAATGGATCGGGCAGAGCCACATTAGTGGAGATGGAACCAACTTCCAAGTCTCTATGACCTTCAGAAAAAAAGTTATTGAACAATATCTTGAACTCCTATAGGTTTTCATCCCTAACCCTAACCCTAATCACAACCAAAAAATCAAACACTAATCACAACCCTAACCCTACCCCTTCCAAAGGTCGTAGAAGCTCGGGGGTGGTACCAATGGATCGGGCATAGCCACATTAGTGGAGATGGAACCAACTTCCAAGTCTCTATGACCTACAGAAAAAAAGTTATTGAAGAATATCTTGAGCTCCAATGGGTATTCATCCCTAACCCTAACCCTAATAGCAACCCTAACCCTAACCCTAATCACAACCCTAACCCTAACCCTAATTGCAACCCTAACCCTAACCCTAACCCTAATTGCAACCCTAACCCATATTAGGGATTAATTGGAATAACTCTGCGCTGCTTGCTCGAAACGTGCTGAAATTCGGTGTGGTTGTGTGGCAGGCCACCCTTTATTAATCATGAAATGCACAAGTCTCTAGGACTTTCAGAAGAAAAGTTATTCAAAAATATCTTGTACTTTTTTTTATAGATTTGGTGGTTTCACCATTTCCGAAGGTCGTAGAAGCTCGGGGATGGTCCCAATGGATCGGGCAGAGCCACATTAGTGGAGATGGAACCAACTTCCAAGTCTCTATGACCTTCAGAAAAAAAGTTATTGAACAATATCTTGAACTCCTATAGGTTTTCATCCCTAACCCTAACCCTAATCACAACCAAAAAATCAAACACTAATCACAACCCTAACCCTACCCCTTCCAAAGGTCGTAGAAGCTCGGGGGTGGTACCAATGGATCGGGCATAGCCACATTAGTGGAGATGGAACCAACTTCCAAGTCTCTATGACCTACAGAAAAAAAGTTATTGAAGAATATCTTGAGCTCCAATGGGTATTCATCCCTAACCCTAACCCTAATAGCAACCCTAACCCTAACCCTAATCACAACCCTAACCCTAACCCTAATTGCAACCCTAACCCTAACCCTAACCCTAATTGCAACCCTAACCCATATTAGGGATTAATTGGAATAACTCCGCGCTGCTTGCTCGAAACGTGCTGAAATTCGGTGTGGTTGTGTGGCAGGCCACCTTTTATTAATCATGAAATGCACAAGTCTCTAGGACTTTCAGAAGAAAAGTTATTCAAAAATATCTTGTACTTTTTTTTTATAGATTTGGTGGTTTCACCATTTCCGAAGGTCGTAGAAGCTCGGGGATGGTCCCAATGGATCGGGCAGAGCCACATTAGTGGAGATGGAACCAACTTCCAAGTCTCTATGACCTTCAGAAAAAAAGTTATTAAACAATATCTTGAACTCCTATAGGTTTTCATCCCTAACCCTAACCCTAATCACAACCAAAAAATCAAACACTAATCACAACCCTAACCCTACCCCTTCCAAAGGTCGTAGAAGCTCGGGGGTGGTACCAATGGATCGGGCATAGCCACATTAGTGGAGATGGAACCAACTTCCAAGTCTCTATGTCCTACAGAAAAAAAGTTATTGAAGAATATCTTGAGCTCCAATGGGTATTCATCCCTAACCCTAACCCTAATAGCAACCCTAACCCTAACCCTAATCACAACCCTAACCCTAACCCTAATTGCAACCCTAACCCTAACCCTAACCCTAATTGCAACCCTAACCCATATTAGGGATTAATTGGAATAACTCTGCGCTGCTTGCTCGAAACGTGCTGAAATTCGGTGTGGTTGTGTGGCAGGCCACCCTTTATTAATCATGAAATGCACAAGTCTCTAGGACTTTCAGAAGAAAAGTTATTCAAAAATATCTTGTACTTTTTTTTATAGATTTGGTGGTTTCACCATTTCCGAAGGTCGTAGAAGCTCGAGGATGGTCCCAATGGATCGGGCAGAGCCACATTAGTGGAGATGGAACCAACTTCCAAGTCTCTATGACCTTCAGAAAAAAAGTTATTGAACAATATCTTGAACTCCTATAGGTTTTCATCCCTAACCCTAACCCTAATCACAACCAAAAAATCAAACACTAATCACAACCCTAACCCTACCCCTTCCAAAGGTCGTAGAAGCTCGGGGGTGGTACCAATGGATCGGGCATAGCCACATTAGTGGAGATGGAACCAACTTCCAAGTCTCTATGACCTACAGAAAAAAAGTTATTGAAGAATATCTTGAGCTCCAATGGGTATTCATCCCTAACCCTAACCCTGATAGCAACCCTAACCCTAACCCTAATCACAACCCTAACCCTAACCCTAATTGCAGCCCTAACCCTAACCCTAACCCTAATCACAACCCTAACCCTAACCCTAATTGCAGCCCTAACCCTAACCCTAACCCTAATAGCAACCCTAACCCTAATCACAACCCTAACCCTAACCCTAATTGCAACCCTAACCCTAACCCTTACCCTAATTGCAACCCTAACCCATATTAGGGATTAATTGGAATAACTCCGCGCTGCTTGCTCGAAACGTGCTGAAATTCGGTGTGGTTGTGTGGCAGGCCACCCTTTATTAATCATGAAATGCACAAGTCTCTAGGACTTTCAGAAGAAAAGTTATTCAAAAATATCTTGTACTTTTTTTTTATAGATTTGGTGGTTTCACCATTTCCGAAGGTCGTAGAAGCTCGGGGATGGTCCCAATGGATCGGGCAGAGCCACATTAGTGGAGATGGAACCAACTTCCAAGTCTCTATGACCTTCAGAAAAAAAGTTATTGAACAATATCTTGAACTCCTATAGGTTTTCATCCCTAACCCTAACCCTAATCACAACCAAAAAATCAAACACTAATCACAACCCTAACCCTACCCCTTCCAAAGGTCGTAGAAGCTCGGGGGTGGTACCAATGGATCGGGCATAGCCACATTAGTGGAGATGGAACCAACTTCCAAGTCTCTATGACCTACAGAAAAAAAGTTATTGAAGAATATCTTGAGCTCCAATGGGTATTCATCCCTAACCCTAACCCTAATAGCAACCCTAACCCTAACCCTAATCACAACCCTAACCCTAACCCTAATTGCAGCCCTAACCCTAACCCTAACCCTAATTGCAACCCTAACCCATATTAGGGATTAATTGGAATAACTCCGCGCTGCTTGCTCAAAACGTGCTGAAATTCGGTGTGGTTGTGTGGCAGGCCACCCTTTATTAATCATGAAATGCACAAGTCTCTAGGACTTTCAGAAGAAAAGTTATTCAAAAATATCTTGTACTTTTTTTTTATAGATTTGGTGGTTTCACCATTTCCGAAGGTCGTAGAAGCTCGGGGATGGTCCCAATGGATCGGGCAGAGCCACATTAGTGGAGATGGAACCAACTTCCAAGTCTCTATGACCTTCAGAAAAAAAGTTATTGAACAATATCTTGAACTCCTATAGGTTTTCATCCCTAACCCTAACCCTAATCACAACCAAAAAATCAAACACTAATCACAACCCTAACCCTACCCCTTCCAAAGGTCGTAGAAGCTCGGGGGTGGTACCAATGGATCGGGCATAGCCACATTAGTGGAGATGGAACCAACTTCCAAGTCTCTATGACCTACAGAAAAAAAGTTATTGAAGAATATCTTGAGCTCCAATGGGTATTCATCCCTAACCCTAACCCTAATAGCAACCCTAACCCTAACCCTAATCACAACCCTAACCCTAACCCTAATTGCAGCCCTAACCCTAATTGCAACCCTAACCCATATTAGGGATTAATTGGAATAACTCTGCGCTGCTTGCTCAAAACGTGCTGAAATTCGGTGTGGTTGTGTGGCAGGCCACCCTTTAATAATCATGAAATGCACAAGTCTCTAGGACTTTCAGAAGAAAAGTTATTCAAAAATATCTTGTACTTTTTTTTTATAGATTTGGTGGTTTCACCATTTCCGAAGGTCGTAGAAGCTCGGGGATGGTCCCAATGGATCGGGCAGAGCCACATTAGTGGAGATGGAACCAACTTCCAAGTCTCTATGACCTTCAGAAAAAAAGTTATTGAACAATATCTTGAACTCCTATAGGTTTTCATCCCTAACCCTAACCCTAATCACAACCAAAAAATCAAACACTAATCACAACCCTAACCCTACCCCTTCCAAAGGTCGTAGAAGCTCGGGGGTGGTACCAATGGATCGGGCATAGCCACATTAGTGGAGATGGAACCAACTTCCAAGTCTCTATGACCTACAGAAAAAAAGTTATTGAAGAATATCTTGAGCTCCAATGGGTATTCATCCCTAACCCTAACCCTAATAGCAACCCTAACCCTAATGACAACCCTAACCCTAACCCTAATTGCAACCCTAACCCTAACCCTAACCCTAATTGCAACCCTAACCCATATTAGGGATTAATTGGAATAACTCCGCGCTGCTTGCTCGAAACGTGCTGAAATTCGGTGTGGTTGTGTGGCAGGCCACCCTTTATTAATCATGAAATGCACACGTCTCTAGGACTTTCAGAAGAAAAGTTATTCAAAAATATCTTGTACTTTTTTTTTATAGATTTGGTGGTTTCACCATTTCCGAAGGTCGTAGAAGCTCGGGGATGGTCCCAATGGATCGGGCAGAGCCACATTAGTAGAGATGGAACCAACTTCCAAGTCTCTATGACCTTCAGAAAAAAAGTTATTGAACAATATCTTGAACTCCTATAGGTTTTCATCCCTAACCCTAACCCTAATCACAACCAAAAAATCAAACACTAATCACAACCCTAACCCTACCCCTTCCAAAGGTCGTAGAAGCTCGGGGGTGGTACCAATGGATCGGGCATAGCCACATTAGTGGAGATGGAACCAACTTCCAAGTCTCTATGACCTACAGAAAAAAAGTTATTGAAGAATATCTTGAGCTCCAATGGGTATTCATCCCTAACCCTAACCCTAATAGCAACCCTAACCCTAACCCTAATCACAACCCTAACCCTAACCCTAATTGCAACCCTAACCCTAACCCTAACCCTAATTGCAACCCTAACCCATATTAGGGATTAATTGGAATAACTCCGCGCTGCTTGCTCGAAACGTGCTGAAATTCGGTGTGGTTGTGTGGCAGGCCACCCTTTATTAATCATGAAATGCACAAGTCTCTAGGACTTTCAGAAGAAAAGTTATTCAAAAATATCTTGTACTTTTTTTTTATAGATTTGGTGGTTTCACCATTTCCGAAGGTCGTAGAAGCTCGGGGATGGTCCCAATGGATCGGGCAGAGCCACATTAGTGGAGATGGAACCAACTTCCAAGTCTCTATGACCTTCAGAAAAAAAGTTATTGAACAATATCTTGAACTCCTATAGGTTTTCATCCCTAACCCTAACCCTAATCACAACCAAAAAATCAAACACTAATCACAACCCTAACCCTACCCCTTCCAAAGGTCGTAGAAGCTCGGGGGTGGTACCAATGGATCGGGCATAGCCACATTAGTGGAGATGGAACCAACTTCCAAGTCTCTATGACCTACAGAAAAAAAGTTATTGAAGAATATCTTGAGCTCCAATGGGTATTCATCCCTAACCCTAACCCTAATAGCAACCCTAACCCTAACCCTAATCACAACCCTAACCCTAACCCTAATTGCAGCCCTAACCCTAATTGCAACCCTAACCCATATTAGGGATTAATTGGAATAACTCTGCGCTGCTTGCTCAAAACGTGCTGAAATTCGGTGTGGTTGTGTGGCAGGCCACCCTTTATTAATCATGAAATGCACAAGTCTCTAGGTCTTTCAGAAGAAAAGTTATTCAAAAATATCTTGTACTTTTTTTTTATAGATTTGGTGGTTTCACCATTTCCGAAGGTCGTAGAAGCTCGGGGATGGTCCCAATGGATCGGGCAGAGCCACATTAGTGGAGATGGAACCAACTTCCAAGTCTCTATGACCTTCAGAAAAAAAGTTATTGAACAATATCTTGAACTCCTATAGGTTTTCATCCCTAACCCTAACCCTAATCACAACCAAAAAATCAAACACTAATCACAACCCTAACCCTACCCCTTCCAAAGGTCGTAGAAGCTCGGGGGTGGTACCAATGGATCGGGCATAGCCACATTAGTAGAGATGGAACCAACTTCCAAGTCTCTATGACCTACAGAAAAAAAGTTATTGAAGAATATCTTGAGCTCCAATGGGTATTCATCCCTAACCCTAACCCTAATAGCAACCCTAACCCTAACCCTAATCACAACCCTAACCCTAACCCTAATTGCAACCCTAACCCTAACCCTAACCCTAATTGCAACCCTAACCCATATTAGGGATTAATTGGAATAACTCTGCGCTGCTTGCTCGAAACGTGCTGAAATTCGGTGTGGTTGTGTGGCAGGCCACCCTTTATTAATCATGAAATGCACAAGTCTCTAGGACTTTCAGAAGAAAAGTTATTCAAAAATATCTTGTACTTTTTTTTTATAGATTTGGTTGTTTCACCATTTCCGAAGGTCGTAGAAGCTCGGGGATGGTCCCAATGGATCGGGCAGAGCCACATTAGTGGAGATGGAACCAACTTCCAAGTCTCTATGACCTTCAGAAAAAAAGTTATTGAACAATATCTTGAACTCCTATAGGTTTTCATCCCTAACCCTAACCCTAATCACAACCAAAAAATCAAACACTAATCACAACCCTAACCCTACCCCTTCCAAAGGTCGTAGAAGCTCGGGGGTGGTAC
The DNA here is from genome assembly GCF_024713975.1 of Paralichthys olivaceus. NCBI lineage: Eukaryota > Metazoa > Chordata > Actinopteri > Pleuronectiformes > Paralichthyidae > Paralichthys > Paralichthys olivaceus. Next base: position 12,205,180 of record NC_091104.1, on the reverse strand, counting down.
CAATGGATCGGGCATAGCCACATTAGTGGAGATGGAACCAACTTCCAAGTCTCTATGACCTACAGAAAAAAAGTTATTGAAGAATATCTTGAGCTCCAATGGGTATTCATCCCTAACCCTAACCCTAATAGCAACCCTAACCCTAACCCTAATCACAACCCTAACCCTAACCCTAATTGCAACCCTAACCCTAACCCTAACCCTAATTGCAACCCTAACCCATATTAGGGATTAATTGGAATAACTCTGCGCTGCTTGCTCGAAACGTGCTGAAATTCGGTGTGGTTGTGTGGCAGGCCACCCTTTATTAATCATGAAATGCACAAGTCTCTAGGACTTTCAGAAGAAAAGTTATTCAAAAATATCTTGTACTTTTTTTTAATAGATTTGGTTGTTTCACCATTTCCGAAGGTCGTAGAAGCTCGGGGATGGTCCCAATGGATCGGGCAGAGCCACATTAGTGGAGATGGAACCAACTTCCAAGTCTCTATGACCTTCAGAAAAAAAGTTATTGAACAATATCTTGAACTCCTATAGGTTTTCATCCCTAACCCTAACCCTAATCACAACCAAAAAATCAAACACTAATCACAACCCTAACCCTACCCCTTCCAAAGGTCGTAGAAGCTCGGGGGTGGTACCAATGGATCGGGCATAGCCACATTAGTGGAGATGGAACCAACTTCCAAGTCTCTATGACCTACAGAAAAAAAGTTATTGAAGAATATCTTGAGCTCCAATGGGTATTCATCCCTAACCCTAACCCTAATAGCAACCCTAACCCTAACCCTAATCACAACCCTAACCCTAACCCTAATTGCAACCCTAACCCTAACCCTAACCCTAATTGCAACCCTAACCCATATTAGGGATTAATTGGAATAACTCCGCGCTGCTTGCTCGAAACGTGCTGAAATTCGGTGTGGTTGTGTGGCAGGCCACCCTTTATTAATCATGAAATGCACAAGTCTCTAGGACTTTCAGAAGAAAAGTTATTCAAAAATATCTTGTACTTTTTTTTTATAGATTTGGTGGTTTCACCATTTCCAAAGGTCGTAGAAGCTCGGGGATGGTCCCAATGGATCGGGCAGAGCCACATTAGTGGAGATGGAACCAACTTCCAAGTCTCTATGACCTTCAGAAAAAAAGTTATTGAACAATATCTTGAACTCCTATAGGTTTTCATCCCTAACCCTAACCCTAATCACAACCAAAAAATCAAACACTAATCACAACCCTAACCCTACCCCTTCCAAAGGTCGTAGAAGCTCGGGGGTGGTACCAATGGATCGGGCATAGCCACATTAGTGGAGATGGAACCAACTTCCAAGTCTCTATGACCTACAGAAAAAAAGTTATTGAAGAATATCTTGAGCTCCAATGGGTATTCATCCCTAACCCTAACCCTAATAGCAACCCTAACCCTAACCCTAATCACAACCCTAACCCTAACCCTAATTGCAACCCTAACCCTAACCCTAATTGCAACCCTAACCCATATTAGGGATTAATTGGAATAACTCTGCGCTGCTTGCTCGAAACGTGCTGAAATTCGGTGTGGTTGTGTGGCAGGCCACCCTTTATTAATCATGAAATGCACAAGTCTCTAGGACTTTCAGAAGAAAAGTTATTCAAAAATATCTTGTACTTTTTTTTTATAGATTTGGTGGTTTCACCATTTCCGAAGGTCGTAGAAGCTCGGGGATGGTCCCAATGGATCGGGCAGAGCCACATTAGTGGAGATGGAACCAACTTCCAAGTCTCTATGACCTTCAGAAAAAAAGTTATTGAACAATATCTTGAACTCCTATAGGTTTTCATCCCTAACCCTAACCCTAATCACAACCAAAAAATCAAACACTAATCACAACCCTAACCCTACCCCTTCCAAAGGTCGTAGAAGCTCGGGGGTGGTACCAATGGATCGGGCATAGCCACATTAGTGGAGATGGAACCAACTTCCAAGTCTCTATGACCTACAGAAAAAAAGTTATTGAAGAATATCTTGAGCTCCAATGGGTATTCATCCCTAACCCTAACCCTAATAGCAACCCTAACCCTAATCACAACCCTAACCCTAACCCTAATTGCAACCCTAACCCTAATTGCAACCCTAACCCATATTAGGGATTAATTGGAATAACTCCGCGCTGCTTGCTCGAAACGTGCTGAAATTCGGTGTGGTTGTGTGGCAGGCCACCCTTTATTAATCATGAAATGCACAAGTCTCTAGGACTTTCAGAAGAAAAGTTATTCAAAAATATCTTGTACTTTTTTTTTATAGATTTGGTGGTTTCACCATTTCCGAAGGTCGTAGAAGCTCGGGGATGGTCCCAATGGATCGGGCAGAGCCACATTAGTGGAGATGGAACCAACTTCCAAGTCTCTATGACCTTCAGAAAAAAAGTTATTGAACAATATCTTGAACTCCTATAGGTTTTCATCCCTAACCCTAACCCTAATCACAACCAAAAAATCAAACACTAATCACAACCCTAACCCTACCCCTTCCAAAGGTCGTAGAAGCTCGGGGGTGGTACCAATGGATCGGGCATAGCCACATTAGTGGAGATGGAACCAACTTCCAAGTCTCTATGACCTACAGAAAAAAAGTTATTGAAGAATATCTTGAGCTCCAATGGGTATTCATCCCTAACCCTAACCCTAATAGCAACCCTAACCCTAACCCTAATCACAACCCTAACCCTAACCCTAATGGCAACCCTAACCCTAACCCTAACCCTAACTGCAACCCTAACCCATATTAGGGATTAATTGGAATAACTCCGCGCTGCTTGCTCGAAACGTGCTGAAATTCGGTGTGGTTGTGTGGCAGGCCACCCTTTATTAATCATGAAATGCACAAGTCTCTAGGACTTTCAGAAGAAAAGTTATTCAAAAATATCTTGTACTTTTTTTTTATATATTTGGTGGTTTCACCATTTCCGAAGGTCGTAGAAGCTCGGGGATGGTCCCAATGGATCGGGCAGAGCCACATTAGTGGAGATGGAACCAACTTCCAAGTCTCTATGACCTTCAGAAAAAAAGTTATTGAACAATATCTTGAACTCCTATAGGTTTTCATCCCTAACCCTAACCCTAATCACAACCAAAAAATCAAACACTAATCACAACCCTAACCCTACCCCTTCCAAAGGTCGTAGAAGCTCGGGGGTGGTACCAATGGATCGGGCATAGCCACATTAGTGGAGATGGAACCAACTTCCAAGTCTCTATGACCTACAGAAAAAAGTTATTGAAGAATATCTTGAGCTCCAATGGGTATTCATCCCTAACCCTAACCCTAACAGCAACCCTAACCCTAACCCTAATCACAACCCTAACCCTAACCCTAATTGCAACCCTAACCCTAATTGCAACCCTAACCCATATTAGGGATTAATTGGAATAACTCCGCGCTGCTTGCTCAAAACGTGCTGAAATTCGGTGTGGTTGTGTGGCAGGCCACCCTTTATTAATCATGAAATGCACAAGTCTCTAGGACTTTCAGAAGAAAAGTTATTCAAAAATATCTTGTACTTTTTTTTTATAGATTTGGTGGTTTCACCATTTCCGAAGGTCGTAGAAGCTCGGGGATGGTCCCAATGGATCGGGCAGAGCCACATTAGTGGAGATGGAACCAACTTCCAAGTCTCTATGACCTTCAGAAAAAAAGTTATTGAACAATATCTTGAACTCCTATAGGTTTTCATCCCTAACCCTAACCCTAATCACAACCAAAAAAATCAAACACTAATCACAACCCTAACCCTACCCCTTCCAAAGGTCGTAGAAGCTCGGGGGTGGTACCAATGGATCGGGCATAGCCACATTAGTGGAGATGGAACCAACTTCCAAGTCTCTATGACCTACAGAAAAAAGTTATTGAAGAATATCTTGAGCTCCAATGGGTATTCATCCCTAACCCTAACCCTAATAGCAACCCTAACCCTAACCCTAATCACAACCCTAACCCTAACCCTAATTGCAACCCTAACCCTAATTGCAACCCTAACCCATATTAGGGATTAATTGGAATAACTCCGCGCTGCTTGCTCGAAACGTGCTGAAATTCGGTGTGGTTGTGTGGCAGGCCACCCTTTATTAATCATGAAATGCACAAGTCTCTAGGACTTTCAGAAGAAAAGTTATTCAAAAATATCTTGTACTTTTTTTTATAGATTTGGTGGTTTCACCATTTCCGAAGGTCGTAGAAGCTCGGGGATGGTCCCAATGGATCGGGCAGAGCCACATTAGTGGAGATGGAACCAACTTCCAAGTCTCTATGACCTTCAGAAAAAAAGTTATTGAACAATATCTTGAACTCCTATAGGTTTTCATCCCTAACCCTAACCCTAATCACAACCAAAAAATCAAACACTAATCACAACCCTAACCCTACCCCTTCCAAAGGTCGTAGAAGCTCGGGGGTGGTACCAATGGATCGGGCATAGCCACATTAGTGGAGATGGAACCAACTTCCAAGTCTCTATGACCTACAGAAAAAAAGTTATTGAAGAATATCTTGAGCTCCAATGGGTATTCATCCCTAACCCTAACCCTAATAGCAACCCTAACCCTAACCCTAATCACAACCCTAACCCTAACCCTAATTGCAACCCTAACCCTAACCCTAACCCTAATTGCAACCCTAACCCATATTAGGGATTAATTGGAATAACTCTGCGCTGCTTGCTCGAAACGTGCTGAAATTCGGTGTGGTTGTGTGGCAGGCCACCTTTTATTAATCATGAAATGCACAAGTCTCTAGGACTTTCAGAAGAAAAGTTATTCAAAAATATCTTGTACTTTTTTTTTATAGATTTGGTGGTTTCACCATTTCCGAAGGTCGTAGAAGCTCGGGGATGGTCCCAATGGATCGGGCAGAGCCACATTAGTGGAGATGGAACCAACTTCCAAGTCTCTATGACCTTCAGAAAAAAAGTTATTGAACAATATCTTGAACTCCTATAGGTTTTCATCCCTAACCCTAACCCTAATCACAACCAAAAAATCAAACACTAATCACAACCCTAACCCTACCCCTTCCAAAGGTCGTAGAAGCTCGGGGGTGGTACCAATGGATCGGGCATAGCCACATTAGTGGAGATGGAACCAACTTCCAAGTCTCTATGACCTACAGAAAAAAAGTTATTGAAGAATATCTTGAGCTCCAATGGGTATTCATCCCTAACCCTAACCCTAATAGCAACCCTAACCCTAACCCTAATCACAACCCTAACCCTAACCCTAATTGCAGCCCTAACCCTAACCCTAACCCTAATTGCAACCCTAACCCATATTAGGGATTAATTGGAATAACTCCGTGCTGCTTGCTCGAAACGTGCTGAAATTCGGTGTGGTTGTGTGGCAGGCCACCCTTTATTAATCATGAAATGCACAAGTCTCTAGGACTTTCAGAAGAAAAGTTATTCAAAAATATCTTGTACTTTTTTTTTATAGATTTGGTGGTTTCACCATTTCCGAAGGTCGTAGAAGCTCAGGGATGGTCCCAATGGATCGGGCAGAGCCACATTAGTGGAGATGGAACCAACTTCCAAGTCTCTATGACCTTCAGAAAAAAAGTTATTAAACAATATCTTGAACTCCTATAGGTTTTCATCCCTAACCCTAACGCTAATCACAACCAAAAAATCAAACACTAATCACAACCCTAACCCTACCCCTTCCGAAGGTCGTAGAAGCTCGGGGGTGGTACCAATGGATCGGGCATAGCCACATTAGTGGAGATGGAACCAACTTCCAAGTCTCGATGACCTACAGAAAAAAAGTTATTGAAGAATATCTTGAGCTCCAATGGATATTCATCCCTAACCCTAACCCTAATAGCAACCCTAACCCTAACCCTAATCACAACCCTAACCCTAACCCTAATTGCAACCCTAACCCTAACCCTAACCCTAATTGCAACCCTAACCCATATTAGGGATTAATTGGAATATCTCCGCGCTGCTTGCTCGAAACGTGCTGAAATTCGGTGTGGTTGTGTGGCAGGCCACCCTTTATTAATCATGAAATGCACAGGTCTCTAGGACTTTCAGAAGAAAAGTTATTCAAAAATATCTTGTACTTTTTTTTATAGATTTGGTGGTTTCACCATTTCCGAAGGTCGTAGAAGCTCGGGGATGGTCCCAATGGATCGGGCAGAGCCACATTAGTGGAGATGGAACCAACTTCCAAGTCTCTATGACCTTCAGAAAAAAAGTTATTGAACAATATCTTGAACTCCTATAGGTTTTCATCCCTAACCCTAACCCTAATCACAACCAAAAAATCAAACACTAATCACAACCCTAACCCTACCCCTTCCAAAGGCCGTAGAAGCTCGGGGGTGGTACCAATGGATCGGGCATAGCCACATTAGTGGAGATGGAACCAACTTCCAAGTCTCTATGACCTACAGAAAAAAAGTTATTGAAGAATATCTTGAGCTCCAATGGGTATTCATCCCTAACCCTAACCCTAATAGCAACCCTAACCCTAACCCTAATCACAACCCTAACCCTAATTGCAACCCTAACCCTAACCCTAACCCTAATTGCAACCCTAACCCATATTAGGGATTAATTGGAATAACTCCGCGCTGCTTGCTCGAAACGTGCTGAAATTCGGTGTGGTTGTGTGGCAGGCCACCCTTTATTAATCATGAAATGCACAAGTCTCTAGGACTTTCAGAAGAAAAGTTATTCAAAAATATCTTGTACTTTTTTTTTATAGATTTGGTGGTTTCACCATTTCCGAAGGTCGTAGAAGCTCGGGGATGGTCCCAATGGATCGGGCAGAGCCACATTAGTGGAGATGGAACCAACTTCCAAGTCTCTATGACCTTCAGAAAAAAAGTTATTGAACAATATCTTGAACTCCTATAGGTTTTCATCCCTAACACTAACCCTAATCACAACCAAAAAATCAAACACTAATCACAACCCTAACCCTACCCCTTCCAAAGGTCGTAGAAGCTCGGGGGTGGTACCAATGGATCGGGCATAGCCACATTAGTGGAGCTGGAACCAACTTCCAAGTCTCTATGACCTACAGAAAAAAAGTTATTGAAGAATATCTTGAGCTCCAATGGGTATTCATCCCTAACCCTAACCCTAATAGCAACCCTAACCCTAACCCTAATCACAACCCTAACCCTAACCCTAATTGCAGCCCTAACCCTAACCCTAACCCTAATTGCAACCCTAACCCATATTAGGGATTAATTGGAATAACTCCGCGCTGCTTGCTCGAAACGTGCTGAAATTCGGTGTGGTTGTGTGGCAGGCCACCCTTTATTAATCATGAAATGCACAAGTCTCTAGGACTTTCAGAAGAAAAGTTATTCAAAAATATCTTGTACTTTTTTTTTATAGATTTGGTGGTTTCACCATTTCCGAAGGTCGTAGAAGCTCAGGGATGGTCCCAATGGATCGGGCAGAGCCACATTAGTGGAGATGGAACCAACTTCCAAGTCTCTATGACCTTCAGAAAAAAAGTTATTGAACAATATCTTGAACTCCTATAGGTTTTCATCCCTAACCCTAACCCTAATCACAACCAAAAAATCAAACACTAATCACAACCCTAACCCTACCCCTTCCAAAGGTCGTAGAAGCTCGGGGGTGGTACCAATGGATCGGGCATAGCCACATTAGTGGAGATGGAACCAACTTCCAAGTCTCTATGACCTACAGAAAAAAAGTTATTGAAGAATATCTTGAGCTCCAATGGGTATTCATCCCTAACCCTAACCCTAATAGCAACCCTAACCCTAACCCTAATCACAACCCTAACCCTAACCCTAATTGCAGCCCTAACCCTAATTGCAACCCTAACCCATATTAGGGATTAATTGGAATAACTCCGCGCTGCTTGCTCAAAACGTGCTGAAATTCGGTGTGGTTGTGTGGCAGGCCACCCTTTATTAATCATGAAATGCACAAGTCTCTAGGACTTTCAGAAGAAAAGTTATTCAAAAATATCTTGTACTTTTTTTTTATAGATTTGGTGGTTTCACCATTTCCGAAGGTCGTAGAAGCTCGGGGATGGTCCCAATGGATCGGGCAGAGCCACATTAGTGGAGATGGAACCAACTTCCAAGTCTCTATGACCTTCAGAAAAAAAGTTATTGAACAATATCTTGAACTCCTATAGGTTTTCATCCCTAACCCTAACCCTAATCACAACCAAAAAATCAAACACTAATCACAACCCTAACCCTACCCCTTCCAAAGGTCGTAGAAGCCCGGGGGTGGTACCAATGGATCGGGCATAGCCACATTAGTGGAGATGGAACCAACTTCCAAGTCTCTATGACCTACAGAAAAAAAGTTATTGAAGAATATCTTGAGCTCCAATGGGTATTCATCCCTAACCCTAACCCTAATAGCAACCCTAACCCTAATCACAACCCTAACCCTAACCCTAATTGCAACCCTAACCCTAACCCTAACCCTAATTGCAACCCTAACCCATATTAGGGATTAATTGGAATAACTCCGCGCTGCTTGCTCGAAACGTGCTGAAATTCGGTGTGGTTGTGTGGCAGGCCACCCTTTATTAATCATGAAATGCACAAGTCTCTAGGACTTTCAGAAGAAAAGTTATTCAAAAATATCTTGTACTTTTTTTTGATAGATTTGGTGGTTTCACCATTTCCGAAGGTCGTAGAAGCTCGGGGATGGTCCCAATGGATCGGGCAGAGCCACATTAGTGGAGATGGAACCAACTTCCAAGTCTCTATGACCTTCAGAAAAAAAGTTATTAAACAATATCTTGAACTCCTATAGGTTTTCATCCCTAACCCTAACGCTAATCACAACCAAAAAATCAAACACTAATCACAACCCTAACCCTACCCCTTCCAAAGGTCGTAGAAGCTCGGGGGTGGTACCAATGGATCGGGCATAGCCACATTAGTGGAGATGGAACCAACTTCCAAGTCTCTATGACCTACAGAAAAAAAGTTATTGAAGAATATCTTGAGCTCCAATGGGTATTCATCCCTAACCCTAACCCTAATAGCAACCCTAACCCTAACCCTAATCACAACCCTAACCCTAACCCTAATTGCAACCCTAACCCTAACCCTAACCCTAATTGCAACCCTAACCCATATTAGGGATTAATTGGAATAACTCTGCGCTGCTTGCTCGAAACGTGCTGAAATTCGGTGTGGTTGTGTGGCAGGCCACCTTTTATTAATCATGAAATGCACAAGTCTCTAGGACTTTCAGAAGAAAAGTTATTCAAAAATATCTTGTACTTTTTTTTTATAGATTTGGTGGTTTCACCATTTCCGAAGGTCGTAGAAGCTCGGGGATGGTCCCAATGGATCGGGCAGAGCCACATTAGTGGAGATGGAACCAACTTCCAAGTCTCTATGACCTTCAGAAAAAAAGTTATTGAACAATATCTTGAACTCCTATAGGTTTTCATCCCTAACACTAACCCTAATCACAACCAAAAAATCAAACACTAATCACAACCCTAACCCTACCCCTTCCAAAGGTCGTAGAAGCTCGGGGGTGGTACCAATGGATCGGGCATAGCCACATTAGTGGAGATGGAACCAACTTCCAAGTCTCTATGACCTACAGAAAAAAAGTTATTGAAGAATATCTTGAGCTCCAATGGGTATTCATCCCTAACCCTAACCCTAATAGCAACCCTAACCCTAACCCTAATCACAACCCTAACCCTAACCCTAATTGCAGCCCTAACCCTAACCCTAACCCTAATTGCAACCCTAACCCATATTAGGGATTAATTGGAATAACTCCGCGCTGCTTGCTCGAAACGTGCTGAAATTCGGTGTGGTTGTGTGGCAGGCCACCCTTTATTAATCATGAAATGCACAAGTCTCTAGGACTTTCAGAAGAAAAGTTATTCAAAAATATCTTGTACTTTTTTTTTATAGATTTGGTGGTTTCACCATTTCCGAAGGTCGTAGAAGCTCAGGGATGGTCCCAATGGATCGGGCAGAGCCACATTAGTGGAGATGGAACCAACTTCCAAGTCTCTATGACCTTCAGAAAAAAAGTTATTGAACAATATCTTGAACTCCTATAGGTTTTCATCCCTAACCCTAACCCTAATCACAACCAAAAAATCAAACACTAATCACAACCCTAACCCTACCCCTTCCAAAGGTCGTAGAAGCTCGGGGGTGGTACCAATGGATCGGGCATAGCCACATTAGTGGAGATGGAACCAACTTCCAAGTCTCTATGACCTACAGAAAAAAAGTTATTGAAGAATATCTTGAGCTCCAATGGGTATTCATCCCTAACCCTAACCCTAATAGCAACCCTAACCCTAACCCTAATCACAACCCTAACCCTAACCCTAATTGCAGCCCTAACCCTAATTGCAACCCTAACCCATATTAGGGATTAATTGGAATAACTCCGCGCTGCTTGCTCGAAACGTGCTGAAATTCGGTGTGGTTGTGTGGCAGGCCACCCTTTATTAATCATGAAATGCACAAGTCTCTAGGACTTTCAGAAGAAAAGTTATTCAAAAATATCTTGTACTTTTTTTTTATAGATTTGGTGGTTTCACCATTTCCGAAGGTCGTAGAAGCTCGGGGATGGTCCCAATGGATCGGGCAGAGCCACATTAGTGGAGATGGAACCAACTTCCAAGTCTCTATGACCTTCAGAAAAAAAGTTATTGAACAATATCTTGAACTCCTATAGGTTTTCATCCCTAACCCTAACCCTAATCACAACCAAAAAATCAAACACTAATCACAACCCTAACCCTACCCCTTCCAAAGGTCGTAGAAGCCCGGGGGTGGTACCAATGGATCGGGCATAGCCACATTAGTGGAGATGGAACCAACTTCCAAGTCTCTATGACCTACAGAAAAAAAGTTATTGAAGAATATCTTGAGCTCCAATGGGTATTCATCCCTAACCCTAACCCTAATAGCAACCCTAACCCTAATCACAACCCTAACCCTAACCCTAATTGCAACCCTAACCCTAACCCTAACCCTAATTGCAACCCTAACCCATATTAGGGATTAATTGGAATAACTCCGCGCTGCTTGCTCGAAACGTGCTGAAATTCGGTGTGGTTGTGTGGCAGGCCACCCTTTATTAATCATGAAATGCACAAGTCTCTAGGACTTTCAGAAGAAAAGTTATTCAAAAATATCTTGTACTTTTTTTTGATAGATTTGGTGGTTTCACCATTTCCGAAGGTCGTAGAAGCTCGGGGATGGTCCCAATGGATCGGGCAGAGCCACATTAGTGGAGATGGAACCAACTTCCAAGTCTCTATGACCTTCAGAAAAAAAGTTATTAAACAATATCTTGAACTCCTATAGGTTTTCATCCCTAACCCTAACGCTAATCACAACCAAAAAATCAAACACTAATCACAACCCTAACCCTACCCCTTCCAAAGGTCGTAGAAGCTCGGGGGTGGTACCAATGGATCGGGCATAGCCACATTAGTGGAGATGGAACCAACTTCCAAGTCTCTATGACCTACAGAAAAAAAGTTATTGAAGAATATCTTGAGCTCCAATGGGTATTCATCCCTAACCCTAACCCTAATAGCAACCCTAACCCTAACCCTAATCACAACCCTAACCCTAACCCTAATTGCAACCCTAACCCTAACCCTAACCCTAATTGCAACCCTAACCCATATTAGGGATTAATTGGAATAACTCTGCGCTGCTTGCTCGAAACGTGCTGAAATTCGGTGTGGTTGTGTGGCAGGCCACCTTTTATTAATCATGAAATGCACAAGTCTCTAGGACTTTCAGAAGAAAAGTTATTCAAAAATATCTTGTACTTTTTTTTTATAGATTTGGTGGTTTCACCATTTCCGAAGGTCGTAGAAGCTCGGGGATGGTCCCAATGGATCGGGCAGAGCCACATTAGTGGAGATGGAACCAACTTCCAAGTCTCTATGACCTTCAGAAAAAAAGTTATTGAACAATATCTTGAACTCCTATAGGTTTTCATCCCTAACACTAACCCTAATCACAACCAAAAAATCAAACACTAATCACAACCCTAACCCTACCCCTTCCAAAGGTCGTAGAAGCTCGGGGGTGGTACCAATGGATCGGGCATAGCCACATTAGTGGAGATGGAACCAACTTCCAAGTCTCTATGACCTACAGAAAAAAAGTTATTGAAGAATATCTTGAGCTCCAATGGGTATTCATCCCTAACCCTAACCCTAATAGCAACCCTAACCCTAACCCTAATCACAACCCTAACCCTAACCCTAATTGCAGCCCTAACCCTAACCCTAACCCTAATTGCAACCCTAACCCATATTAGGGATTAATTGGAATAACTCCGCGCTGCTTGCTCGAAACGTGCTGAAATTCGGTGTGGTTGTGTGGCAGGCCACCCTTTATTAATCATGAAATGCACAAGTCTCTAGGACTTTCAGAAGAAAAGTTATTCAAAAATATCTTGTACTTTTTTTTTATAGATTTGGTGGTTTCACCATTTCCGAAGGTCGTAGAAGCTCAGGGATGGTCCCAATGGATCGGGCAGAGCCACATTAGTGGAGATGGAACCAACTTCCAAGTCTCTATGACCTTCAGAAAAAAAGTTATTGAACAATATCTTGAACTCCTATAGGTTTTCATCCCTAACCCTAACCCTAATCACAACCAAAAAATCAAACACTAATCACAACCCTAACCCTACCCCTTCCAAAGGTCGTAGAAGCTCGGGGGTGGTACCAATGGATCGGGCATAGCCACATTAGTGGAGATGGAACCAACTTCCAAGTCTCTATGACCTACAGAAAAAAAGTTATTGAAGAATATCTTGAGCTCCAATGGGTATTCATCCCTAACCCTAACCCTAATAGCAACCCTAACCCTAACCCTAATCACAACCCTAACCCTAACCCTAATTGCAGCCCTAACCCTAATTGCAACCCTAACCCATATTAGGGATTAATTGGAATAACTCCGCGCTGCTTGCTCAAAACGTGCTGAAATTCGGTGTGGTTGTGTGGCAGGCCACCCTTTATTAATCATGAAATGCACAAGTCTCTAGGACTTTCAGAAGAAAAGTTATTCAAAAATATCTTGTACTTTTTTTTTATAGATTTGGTGGTTTCACCATTTCCGAAGGTCGTAGAAGCTCGGGGATGGTCCCAATGGATCGGGCAGAGCCACATTAGTGGAGATGGAACCAACTTCCAAGTCTCTATGACCTTCAGAAAAAAAGTTATTGAACAATATCTTGAACTCCTATAGGTTTTCATCCCTAACCCTAACCCTAATCACAACCAAAAAATCAAACACTAATCACAACCCTAACCCTACCCCTTCCAAAGGTCGTAGAAGCCCGGGGGTGGTACCAATGGATCGGGCATAGCCACATTAGTGGAGATGGAACCAACTTCCAAGTCTCTATGACCTACAGAAAAAAAGTTATTGAAGAATATCTTGAGCTCCAATGGGTATTCATCCCTAACCCTAACCCTAATAGCAACCCTAACCCTAATCACAACCCTAACCCTAACCCTAATTGCAACCCTAACCCTAACCCTAACCCTAATTGCAACCCTAACCCATATTAGGGATTAATTGGAATAACTCCGCGCTGCTTGCTCGAAACGTGCTGAAATTCGGTGTGGTTGTGTGGCAGGCCACCCTTTATTAATCATGAAATGCACAAGTCTCTAGGACTTTCAGAAGAAAAGTTATTCAAAAATATCTTGTACTTTTTTTTATAGATTTGGTGGTTTCACCATTTCCGAAGGTCGTAGAAGCTCGGGGATGGTCCCAATGGATCGGGCAGAGCCACATTAGTGGAGATGGAACCAACTTCCAAGTCTCTATGACCTTCAGAAAAAAAGTTATTGAACAATATCTTGAACTCCTATAGGTTTTCATCCCTAACCCTAACCCTAATCACAACCAAAAAATCAAACACTAATCACAACCCTAACCCTACCCCTTCCAAAGGCCGTAGAAGCTCGGGGGTGGTACCAATGGATCGGGCATAGCCACATTAGTGGAGATGGAACCAACTTCCAAGTCTCTATGACCTACAGAAAAAAAGTTATTGAAGAATATCTTGAGCTCCAATGGGTATTCATCCCTAACCCTAACCCTAATAGCAACCCTAACCCTAACCCTAATCACAACCCTAACCCTAATTGCAACCCTAACCCTAACCCTAACCCTAATTGCAACCCTAACCCATATTAGGGATTAATTGGAATAACTCCGCGCTGCTTGCTCGAAACGTGCTGAAATTCGGTGTGGTTGTGTGGCAGGCCACCCTTTATTAATCATGAAATGCACAAGTCTCTAGGACTTTCAGAAGAAAAGTTATTCAAAAATATCTTGTACTTTTTTTTTATAGATTTGGTGGTTTCACCATTTCCGAAGGTCGTAGAAGCTCGGGGATGGTCCCAATGGATCGGGCAGAGCCACATTAGTGGAGATGGAACCAACTTCCAAGTCTCTATGACCTTCAGAAAAAAAGTTATTAAACAATATCTTGAACTCCTATAGGTTTTCATCCCTAACCCTAACGCTAATCACAACCAAAAAATCAAACACTAATCACAACCCTAACCCTACCCCTTCCAAAGGTCGTAGAAGCTCGGGGGTGGTACCAATGGATCGGGCATAGCCACATTAGTGGAGATGGAACCAACTTCCAAGTCTCTATGACCTACAGAAAAAAAGTTATTGAAGAATATCTTGAGCTCCAATGGGTATTCATCCCTAACCCTAACCCTAATAGCAACCCTAACCCTAACCCTAATCACAACCCTAACCCTAACCCTAATTGCAACCCTAACCCTAACCCTAACCCTAATTGCAACCCTAACCCATATTAGGGATTAATTGGAATAACTCTGCGCTGCTTGCTCGAAACGTGCTGAAATTCGGTGTGGTTGTGTGGCAGGCCACCTTTTATTAATCATGAAATGCACAAGTCTCTAGGACTTTCAGAAGAAAAGTTATTCAAAAATATCTTGTACTTTTTTTTTATAGATTTGGTGGTTTCACCATTTCCGAAGGTCGTAGAAGCTCGGGGATGGTCCCAATGGATCGGGCAGAGCCACATTAGTGGAGATGGAACCAACTTCCAAGTCTCTATGACCTTCAGAAAAAAAGTTATTGAACAATATCTTGAACTCCTATAGGTTTTCATCCCTAACACTAACCCTAATCACAACCAAAAAATCAAACACTAATCACAACCCTAACCCTACCCCTTCCAAAGGTCGTAGAAGCTCGGGGGTGGTACCAATGGATCGGGCATAGCCACATTAGTGGAGATGGAACCAACTTCCAAGTCTCTATGACCTACAGAAAAAAAGTTATTGAAGAATATCTTGAGCTCCAATGGGTATTCATCCCTAACCCTAACCCTAATAGCAACCCTAACCCTAACCCTAATCACAACCCTAACCCTAACCCTAATTGCAGCCCTAACCCTAACCCTAACCCTAATTGCAACCCTAACCCATATTAGGGATTAATTGGAATAACTCCGCGCTGCTTGCTCGAAACGTGCTGAAATTCGGTGTGGTTGTGTGGCAGGCCACCCTTTATTAATCATGAAATGCACAAGTCTCTAGGACTTTCAGAAGAAAAGTTATTCAAAAATATCTTGTACTTTTTTTTTATAGATTTGGTGGTTTCACCATTTCCGAAGGTCGTAGAAGCTCAGGGATGGTCCCAATGGATCGGGCAGAGCCACATTAGTGGAGATGGAACCAACTTCCAAGTCTCTATGACCTTCAGAAAAAAAGTTATTGAACAATATCTTGAACTCCTATAGGTTTTCATCCCTAACCCTAACCCTAATCACAACCAAAAAATCAAACACTAATCACAACCCTAACCCTACCCCTTCCAAAGGTCGTAGAAGCTCGGGGGTGGTACCAATGGATCGGGCATAGCCACATTAGTGGAGATGGAACCAACTTCCAAGTCTCTATGACCTACAGAAAAAAAGTTATTGAAGAATATCTTGAGCTCCAATGGGTATTCATCCCTAACCCTAACCCTAATAGCAACCCTAACCCTAACCCTAATCACAACCCTAACCCTAACCCTAATTGCAGCCCTAACCCTAATTGCAACCCTAACCCATATTAGGGATTAATTGGAATAACTCCGCGCTGCTTGCTCAAAACGTGCTGAAATTCGGTGTGGTTGTGTGGCAGGCCACCCTTTATTAATCATGAAATGCACAAGTCTCTAGGACTTTCAGAAGAAAAGTTATTCAAAAATATCTTGTACTTTTTTTTTATAGATTTGGTGGTTTCACCATTTCCGAAGGTCGTAGAAGCTCGGGGATGGTCCCAATGGATCGGGCAGAGCCACATTAGTGGAGATGGAACCAACTTCCAAGTCTCTATGACCTTCAGAAAAAAAGTTATTGAACAATATCTTGAACTCCTATAGGTTTTCATCCCTAACCCTAACCCTAATCACAACCAAAAAATCAAACACTAATCACAACCCTAACCCTACCCCTTCCAAAGGTCGTAGAAGCCCGGGGGTGGTACCAATGGATCGGGCATAGCCACATTAGTGGAGATGGAACCAACTTCCAAGTCTCTATGACCTACAGAAAAAAAGTTATTGAAGAATATCTTGAGCTCCAATGGGTATTCATCCCTAACCCTAACCCTAATAGCAACCCTAACCCTAATCACAACCCTAACCCTAACCCTAATTGCAACCCTAACCCTAACCCTAACCCTAATTGCAACCCTAACCCATATTAGGGATTAATTGGAATAACTCCGCGCTGCTTGCTCGAAACGTGCTGAAATTCGGTGTGGTTGTGTGGCAGGCCACCCTTTATTAATCATGAAATGCACAAGTCTCTAGGACTTTCAGAAGAAAAGTTATTCAAAAATATCTTGTACTTTTTTTTATAGATTTGGTGGTTTCACCATTTCCGAAGGTCGTAGAAGCTCGGGGATGGTCCCAATGGATCGGGCAGAGCCACATTAGTGGAGATGGAACCAACTTCCAAGTCTCTATGACCTTCAGAAAAAAAGTTATTGAACAATATCTTGAACTCCTATAGGTTTTCATCCCTAACCCTAACCCTAATCACAACCAAAAAATCAAACACTAATCACAACCCTAACCCTACCCCTTCCAAAGGCCGTAGAAGCTCGGGGGTGGTACCAATGGATCGGGCATAGCCACATTAGTGGAGATGGAACCAACTTCCAAGTCTCTATGACCTACAGAAAAAAAGTTATTGAAGAATATCTTGAGCTCCAATGGGTATTCATCCCTAACCCTAACCCTAATAGCAACCCTAACCCTAACCCTAATCACAACCCTAACCCTAATTGCAACCCTAACCCTAACCCTAACCCTAATTGCAACCCTAACCCATATTAGGGATTAATTGGAATAACTCCGCGCTGCTTGCTCGAAACGTGCTGAAATTCGGTGTGGTTGTGTGGCAGGCCACCCTTTATTAATCATGAAATGCACAAGTCTCTAGGACTTTCAGAAGAAAAGTTATTCAAAAATATCTTGTACTTTTTTTTTATAGATTTGGTGGTTTCACCATTTCCGAAGGTCGTAGAAGCTCGGGGATGGTCCCAATGGATCGGGCAGAGCCACATTAGTGGAGATGGAACCAACTTCCAAGTCTCTATGACCTTCAGAAAAAAAGTTATTAAACAATATCTTGAACTCCTATAGGTTTTCATCCCTAACCCTAACGCTAATCACAACCAAAAAATCAAACACTAATCACAACCCTAACCCTACCCCTTCCAAAGGTCGTAGAAGCTCGGGGGTGGTACCAATGGATCGGGCATAGCCACATTAGTGGAGATGGAACCAACTTCCAAGTCTCTATGACCTACAGAAAAAAAGTTATTGAAGAATATCTTGAGCTCCAATGGGTATTCATCCCTAACCCTAACCCTAATAGCAACCCTAACCCTAACCCTAATCACAACCCTAACCCTAACCCTAATTGCAACCCTAACCCTAACCCTAACCCTAATTGCAACCCTAACCCATATTAGGGATTAATTGGAATAACTCTGCGCTGCTTGCTCGAAACGTGCTGAAATTCGGTGTGGTTGTGTGGCAGGCCACCTTTTATTAATCATGAAATGCACAAGTCTCTAGGACTTTCAGAAGAAAAGTTATTCAAAAATATCTTGTACTTTTTTTTTATAGATTTGGTGGTTTCACCATTTCCGAAGGTCGTAGAAGCTCGGGGATGGTCCCAATGGATCGGGCAGAGCCACATTAGTGGAGATGGAACCAACTTCCAAGTCTCTATGACCTTCAGAAAAAAAGTTATTGAACAATATCTTGAACTCCTATAGGTTTTCATCCCTAACCCTAACCCTAATCACAACCAAAAAATCAAACACTAATCACAACCCTAACCCTACCCCTTCCAAAGGTCGTAGAAGCTCGGGGGTGGTACCAATGGATCGGGAATAGCCACATTAGTGGAGATGGAACCAACTTCCAAGTCTCTATGACCTACAGAAAAAAAGTTATTGAAGAATATCTTGAGCTCCAATGGGTATTCATCCCTAACCCTAACCCTAATAGCAACCCTAACCCTAACCCTAATCACAACCCTAACCCTAACCCTAATTGCAGCCCTAACCCTAACCCTAACCCTAATTGCAACCCTAACCCATATTAGGGATTAATTGGAATAACTCCGCGCTGCTTGCTCGAAACGTGCTGAAATTCGGTGTGGTTGTGTGGCAGGCCACCCTTTATTAATCATGAAATGCACAAGTCTCTAGGACTTTCAGAAGAAAAGTTATTCAAAAATATCTTGTACTTTTTTTTTATAGATTTGGTGGTTTCACCATTTCCGAAGGTCGTAGAAGCTCGGGGATGGTCCCAATGGATCGGGCAGAGCCACATTAGTGGAGATGGAACCAACTTCCAAGTCTCTATGACCTTCAGAAAAAAAGTTATTGAACAATATCTTGAACTCCTATAGGTTTTCATCCCTAACCCTAACCCTAATCACAACCAAAAAATCAAACACTAATCACAACCCTAACCCTACCCCTTCCAAAGGTCGTAGAAGCTCGGGGGTGGTACCAATGGATCGGGCATAGCCACATTAGTGGAGATGGAACCAACTTCCAAGTCTCTATGACCTACAGAAAAAAAGTTATTGAAGAATATCTTGAGCTCCAATGGGTATTCATCCCTAACCCTAACCCTAACCCTAATCACAACCCTAACCCTAACCCTAATTGCAGCCCTAACCCTAATTGCAACCCTAACCCATATTAGGGATTAATTGGAATAACTCCGCGCTGCTTGCTCAAAACGTGCTGAAATTCGGTGTGGTTGTGTGGCAGGCCACCCTTTATTAATCATGAAATGCACAAGTCTCTAGGACTTTCAGAAGAAAAGTTATTCAAAAATATCTTGTACTTTTTTTTTATAGATTTGGTGGTTTCACCATTTCCGAAGGTCGTAGAAGCTCGGGGATGGTCCCAATGGATCGGGCAGAGCCACATTAGTGGAGATGGAACCAACTTCCAAGTCTCTATGACCTTCAGAAAAAAAGTTATTGAACAATATCTTGAACTCCTATAGGTTTTCATCCCTAACCCTAACCCTAATCACAACCAAAAAATCAAACACTAATCACAACCCTAACCCTACCCCTTCCAAAGGTCGTAGAAGCCCGGGGGTGGTACCAATGGATCGGGCATAGCCACATTAGTGGAGATGGAACCAACTTCCAAGTCTCTATGACCTACAGAAAAAAAGTTATTGAAGAATATCTTGAGCTCCAATGGGTATTCATCCCTAACCCTAACCCTAATAGCAACCCTAACCCTAATCACAACCCTAACCCTAACCCTAATTGCAACCCTAACCCTAACCCTAACCCTAATTGCAACCCTAACCCATATTAGGGATTAATTGGAATAACTCCGCGCTGCTTGCTCGAAACGTGCTGAAATTCGGTGTGGTTGTGTGGCAGGCCACCCTTTATTAATCATGAAATGCACAAGTCTGTAGAACTTTCAGAAGAAAAGTTATTCAAAAATATCTTGTACTTTTTTTTTATAGATTTGGTGGTTTCACCATTTCCGAAGGTCGTAGAAGCTCGGGGATGGTCCCAATGGATCGGGCAGAGCCACATTAGTGGAGATGGAACCAACTTCCAAGTCTCTATGACCTTCAGAAAAAAAGTTATTGAACAATATCTTGAACTCCTATAGGTTTTCATCCCTAACCCTAACCCTAATCACAACCAAAAAATCAAACACTAATCACAACCCTAACCCTACCCCTTCCAAAGGTCGTAGAAGCTCGGGGGTGGTACCAATGGATCGGGCATAGCCACATTAGTGGAGATGGAACCAACTTCCAAGTCTCTATGACCTACAGAAAAAAAGTTATTGAAGAATATCTTGAGCTCCAATGGGTATTCATCCCTAACCCTAACCCTAATAGCAACCCTAACCCTAATCACAACCCTAACCCTAACCCTAATTGCAACCCTAACCCTAACCCTAACCCTAATTGCAACCATAACCCATATTAGGGATTAATTGGAATAACTCTGCGCTGCTTGCTTGAAACGTGCTGAAATTCAGTGTGGTTGTGTGGCAGGCCACCCTTTATTAATCATGAAATGCACAAGTCTCTAGGACTTTCAGAAGAAAAGTTATTCAAAAATATCTTGTACTTTTTTTTTATAGATTTGGTGGTTTCACCATTTCCGAAGGTCGTAGAAGCTCGGGGATGGTCCCAATGGATCGGGCAGAGCCACATTAGTGGAGATGGAACCAACTTCCAAGTCTCTATGACCTTCAGAAAAAAAGTTATTGAACAATATCTTGAACTCCTATAGGTTTTCATCCCTAACCCTAACCCTAATCACAACCAAAAAATCAAACACTAATCACAACCCTAACCCTACCCCTTCCCAAAGGTCGTAGAAGCTCGGGGGTGGTACCAATGGATCGGGCATAGCCACATTAGTGGAGATGGAACCAACTTCCAAGTCTCTATGACCTACAGAAAAAAGTTATTGAAGAATATCTTGAGCTCCAATGGGTATTCATCCCTAACCCTAACCCTAATAGCAACCCTAACCCTAACCCTAATCACAACCCTAACCCTAACCCTAATTGCAACCCTAACCCTAACCCTAACCCTAATTGCAACCCTAACCCATATTAGGGATTAATTGGAATATCTCTGCGCTGCTTGCTCGAAACGTGCTGAAATTCAGTGTGGTTGTGTGGCAGGCCACCCTTTATTAATCATGAAATGCACAAGTCTCTAGGACTTTCAGAAGAAAAGTTATTCAAAAATATCTTGTACTTTTTTTTTATAGATTTGGTGGTTTCACCATTTCCGAAGGTCGTAGAAGCTCGGGGATGGTCCCAATGGATCGGGCAGAGCCACATTAGTGGAGATGGAACCAACTTCCAAGTCTCTATGACCTTCAGAAAAAAAGTTATTGAACAATATCTTGAACTCCTATAGGTTTTCATCCCTAACCCTAACCCTAATCACAACCAAAAAATCAAACACTAATCACAACCCTAACCCTACCCCTTCCAAAGGTCGTAGAAGCTCGGGGGTGGTACCAATGGATCGGGCATAGCCACATTAGTGGAGATGGAACCAACTTCCAAGTCTCTATGACCTACAGAAAAAAAGTTATTGAAGAATATCTTGAGCTCCAATGGGTATTCATCCCTAACCCTAACCCTAATAGCAACCCTAACCCTAACCCTAATCACAACCCTAACCCTAACCCTAACCCTAATTGCAACCCTAACCCATATTAGGGATTAATTGGAATAACTCCGCGCTGCTTGCTCGAAACGTGCTGAAATTCGGTGTGGTTGTGTGGCAGGCCACCCTTTATTAATCATGAAATGCACAAGTCTCTAGGACTTTCAGAAGAAAAGTTATTCAAAAATATCTTGTACTTTTTTTTTATAGATTTGGTGGTTTCACCATTTCCGAAGGTCGTAGAAGCTCGGGGATGGTCCCAATGGATCGGGCAGAGCCACATTAGTGGGGATGGAACCAACTTCCAAGTCTCTATGACCTTCAGAAAAAAAGTTATTGAACAATATCTTGAACTCCTATAGGTTTTCATCCCTAACCCTAACCCTAATCACAACCAAAAAATCAAACACTAATCACAACCCTAACCCTACCCCTTCCAAAGGTCGTAGAAGCTCGGGGGTGGTACCAATGGATCGGGCATAGCCACATTAGTGGAGATGGAACCAACTTCCAAGTCTCTATGACCTACAGAAAAAAAGTTATTGAAGAATATCTTGAGCTCCAATGGGTATTCATCCCTAACCCTAACCCTAATAGCAACCCTAACCCTAATCACAACCCTAACCCTAACCCTAATTGCAACCCTAACCCTAACCCTAACCCTAATTGCAACCCTAACCCATATTAGGGATTAATTGGAATAACTCCGCGCTGCTTGCTCGAAACGTGCTGAAATTCGGTGTGGTTGTGTGGCAGGCCACCCTTTATTAATCACGAAATGCACAAGTCTCTAGGACTTTCAGAAGAAAAGTTATTCAAAAATATCTTGTACTTTTTTTTTATAGATTTGGTGGTTTCACCATTTCCGAAGGTCGTAGAAGCTCGGGGATGGTCCCAATGGATCGGGCAGAGCCACATTAGTGGAGATGGAACCAACTTCCAAGTCTCTATGACCTTCAGAAAAAAAGTTATTGAACAATATCTTGAACTCCTATAGGTTTTCATCCCTAACCCTAACCCTAATCACAACCAAAAAATCAAACACTAATCACAACCCTAACCCTACCCCTTCCAAAGGTCGTAGAAGCTCGGGGGTGGTACCAATGGATCGGGCATAGCCACATTAGTGGAGATGGAACCAACTTCCAAGTCTCTATGACCTACAGAAAAAAAGTTATTGAAGAATATCTTGAGCTCCAATGGGTATTCATCCCTAACCCTAACCCTAATAGCAACCCTAACCCTAATCACAACCCTAACCCTAACCCTAATTGCAACCCTAACCCTAACCCTAACCCTAATTGCAACCCTAACCCATATTAGGGATTAATTGGAATAACTCTGCGCTGCTTGCTCGAAACGTGCTGAAATTCGGTGTGGTTGTGTGGCAGGCCACCCTTTATTAATCATGAAATGCACAAGTCTCTAGGACTTTCAGAAGAAAAGTTATTCAAAAATATCTTGTACTTTTTTTTTATAGATTTGGTGGTTTCACCATTTCCGAAGGTCGTAGAAGCTCGGGGATGGTCCCAATGGATCGGGCAGAGCCACATTAGTGGAGATGGAACCAACTTCCAAGTCTCTATGACCTTCAGAAAAAAAGTTATTGAACAATATCTTGAACTCCTATAGGTTTTCATCCCTAACCCTAACCCTAATCACAACCAAAAAATCAAACACTAATCACAACCCTAACCCTACCCCTTCCAAAGGTCGTAGAAGCTCGGGGGTGGTACCAATGGATCGGGCATAGCCACATTAGTGGAGATGGAACCAACTTCCAAGTCTCTATGACCTACAGAAAAAAAGTTATTGAAGAATATCTTGAGCTCCAATGGGTATTCATCCCTAACCCTAACCCTAATAGCAACCCTAACCCTAATCACAACCCTAACCCTAACCCTAATTGCAACCCTAACCCTAACCCTAACCCTAATTGCAACCATAACCCATATTAGGGATTAATTGGAATAACTCTGCGCTGCTTGCTTGAAACGTGCTGAAATTCGGTGTGGTTGTGTGGCAGGCCACCCTTTATTAATCATGAAATGCACAAGTCTCTAGGACTTTCAGAAGAAAAGTTATTCAAAAATATCTTGTACTTTTTTTTTATAGATTTGGTGGTTTCACCATTTCCGAAGGTCGTAGAAGCTCGGGGATGGTCCCAATGGATCGGGCAGAGCCACATTAGTGGAGATGGAACCAACTTCCAAGTCTCTATGACCTTCAGAAAAAAAGTTATTGAACAATATCTTGAACTCCTATAGGTTTTCATCCCTAACCCTAACCCTAATCACAACCAAAAAATCAAACACTAATCACAACCCTAACCCTACCCCTTCCCAAAGGTCGTAGAAGCTCGGGGGTGGTACCAATGGATCGGGCATAGCCACATTAGTGGAGATGGAACCAACTTCCAAGTCTCTATGACCTACAGAAAAAAGTTATTGAAGAATATCTTGAGCTCCAATGGGTATTCATCCCTAACCCTAACCCTAATAGCAACCCTAACCCTAATCACAACCCTAACCCTAACCCTAATTGCAACCCTAACCCTAACCCTAACCCTAATTGCAACCCTAACCCATATTAGGGATTAATTGGAATAACTCTGCGCTGCTTGCTCGAAACGTGCTGAAATTCGGTGTGGTTGTGTGGCAGGCCACCCTTTATTAATCATGAAATGCACAAGTCTCTAGGACTTTCAGAAGAAAAGTTATTCAAAAATATCTTGTACTTTTTTTTTATAGATTTGGTGGTTTCACCATTTCCGAAGGTCGTAGAAGCTCGGGGATGGTCCCAATGGATCGGGCAGAGCCACATTAGTGGAGATGGAACCAACTTCCAAGTCTCTATGACCTTCAGAAAAAAAGTTATTGAACAATATCTTGAACTCCTATAGGTTTTCATCCCTAACCCTAACCCTAATCACAACCAAAAAATCAAACACTAATCACAACCCTAACCCTACCCCTTCCCAAAGGTCGTAGAAGCTCGGGGGTGGTACCAATGGATCGGGCATAGCCACATTAGTGGAGATGGAACCAACTTCCAAGTCTCTATGACCTACAGAAAAAAGTTATTGAAGAATATCTTGAGCTCCAATGGGTATTCATCCCTAACCCTAACCCTAATAGCAACCCTAACCCTAACCCTAATCACAACCCTAACCCTAACCCTAATTGCAACCCTAACCCTAACCCTAACCCTAATTGCAACCCTAACCCATATTAGGGATTAATTGGAATAACTCTGCGCTGCTTGCTCGAAACGTGCTGAAATTCAGTGTGGTTGTGTGGCAGGCCACCCTTTATTAATCATGAAATGCACAAGTCTCTAGGACTTTCAGAAGAAAAGTTATTCAAAAATATCTTGTACTTTTTTTTTATAGATTTGGTGGTTTCACCATTTCCGAAGGTCGTAGAAGCTCGGGGATGGTCCCAATGGATCGGGCAGAGCCACATTAGTGGAGATGGAACCAACTTCCAAGTCTCTATGACCTTCAGAAAAAAAGTTATTGAACAATATCTTGAACTCCTATAGGTTTTCATCCCTAACCCTAACCCTAATCACAACCAAAAAATCAAACACTAATCACAACCCTAACCCTACCCCTTCCAAAGGTCGTAGAAGCTCGGGGGTGGTACCAATGGATCGGGCATAGCCACATTAGTGGAGATGGAACCAACTTCCAAGTCTCTATGACCTACAGAAAAAAAGTTATTGAAGAATATCTTGAGCTCCAATGGGTATTCATCCCTAACCCTAACCCTAATAGCAACCCTAACCCTAACCCTAATCACAACCCTAACCCTAACCCTAACCCTAATTGCAACCCTAACCCATATTAGGGATTAATTGGAATAACTCCGCGCTGCTTGCTCGAAACGTGCTGAAATTCGGTGTGGTTGTGTGGCAGGCCACCCTTTATTAATCATGAAATGCACAAGTCTCTAGGACTTTCAGAAGAAAAGTTATTCAAAAATATCTTGTACTTTTTTTTATAGATTTGGTGGTTTCACCATTTCCCAAGGTCGTAGAAGCTCGGGGATGGTCCCAATGGATCGGGCAGAGCCACATTAGTGTAGATGGAACCAACTTCCAAGTCTCTATGACCTTCAGAAAAAAAGTTATTGAACAATATCTTGAACTCCTATAGGTTTTCATCCCTAACCCTAACCCTAATCACAACCAAAAAATCAAACACTAATCACAACCCTAACCCTACCCCTTCCAAAGGTCGTAGAAGCTCGGGGGTGGTACCAATGGATCGGGCATAGCCACATTAGTGGAGATGGAACCAACTTCCAAGTCTCTATGACCTACAGAAAAAAAGTTATTGAAGAATATCTTGAGCTCCAATGGGTATTCATCCCTAACCCTAACCCTAATAGCAACCCTAACCCTAACCCTAATCACAACCCTAACCCTAACCCTAATTGCAACCCTAACCCTAACCCTAACCCTAATTGCAACCCTAACCCATATTAGGGATTAATTGGAATAACTCTGCGCTGCTTGCTCGAAACGTGCTGAAATTCAGTGTGGTTGTGTGGCAGGCCACCCTTTATTAATCATGAAATGCACAAGTCTCTAGGACTTTCAGAAGAAAAGTTATTCAAAAATATCTTGTACTTTTTTTTTATAGATTTGGTGGTTTCACCATTTCCGAAGGTCGTAGAAGCTCGGGGATGGTCCCAATGGATCGGGCAGAGCCACATTAGTGGAGATGGAACCAACTTCCAAGTCTCTATGACCTTCAGAAAAAAAGTTATTGAACAATATCTTGAACTCCTATAGGTTTTCATCCCTAACCCTAACCCTAATCACAACCAAAAAATCAAACACTAATCACAACCCTAACCCTACCCCTTCCAAAGGTCGTAGAAGCTCGGGGGTGGTACCAATGGATCGGGCATAGCCACATTAGTGGAGATGGAACCAACTTCCAAGTCTCTATGACCTACAGAAAAAAAGTTATTGAAGAATATCTTGAGCTCCAATGGGTATTCATCCCTAACCCTAACCCTAATAGCAACCCTAACCCTAACCCTAATCACAACCCTAACCCTAACCCTAACCCTAATTGCAACCCTAACCCATATTAGGGATTAATTGGAATAACTCCGCGCTGCTTGCTCGAAACGTGCTGAAATTCGGTGTGGTTGTGTGGCAGGCCACCCTTTATTAATCATGAAATGCACAAGTCTCTAGGACTTTCAGAAGAAAAGTTATTCAAAAATATCTTGTACTTTTTTTTTATAGATTTGGTGGTTTCACCATTTCCGAAGGTCGTAGAAGCTCGGGGATGGTCCCAATGGATCGGGCAGAGCCACATTAGTGGGGATGGAACCAACTTCCAAGTCTCTATGACCTTCAGAAAAAAAGTTATTGAACAATATCTTGAACTCCTATAGGTTTTCATCCCTAACCCTAACCCTAATCACAACCAAAAAATCAAACACTAATCACAACCCTAACCCTACCCCTTCCAAAGGTCGTAGAAGCTCGGGGGTGGTACCAATGGATCGGGCATAGCCACATTAGTGGAGATGGAACCAACTTCCAAGTCTCTATGACCTACAGAAAAAAAGTTATTGAAGAATATCTTGAGCTCCAATGGGTATTCATCCCTAACCCTAACCCTAATAGCAACCCTAACCCTAATCACAACCCTAACCCTAACCCTAATTGCAACCCTAACCCTAACCCTAACCCTAATTGCAACCCTAACCCATATTAGGGATTAATTGGAATAACTCCGCGCTGCTTGCTCGAAACGTGCTGAAATTCGGTGTGGTTGTGTGGCAGGCCACCCTTTATCAATCACGAAATGCACAAGTCTCTAGGACTTTCAGAAGAAAAGTTATTCAAAAATATCTTGTACTTTTTTTTTATAGATTTGGTGGTTTCACCATTTCCGAAGGTCGTAGAAGCTCGGGGATGGTCCCAATGGATCGGGCAGAGCCACATTAGTGGAGATGGAACCAACTTCCAAGTCTCTATGACCTTCAGAAAAAAAGTTATTGAACAATATCTTGAACTCCTATAGGTTTTCATCCCTAACCCTAACCCTAATCACAACCAAAAAATCAAACACTAATCACAACCCTAACCCTACCCCTTCCAAAGGTCGTAGAAGCTCGGGGGTGGTACCAATGGATCGGGCATAGCCACATTAGTGGAGATGGAACCAACTTCCAAGTCTCTATGACCTACAGAAAAAAAGTTATTGAAGAATATCTTGAGCTCCAATGGGTATTCATCCCTAACCCTAACCCTAATAGCAACCCTAACCCTAATCACAACCCTAACCCTAACCCTAATTGCAACCCTAACCCTAACCCTAACCCTAATTGCAACCATAACCCATATTAGGGATTAATTGGAATAACTCTGCGCTGCTTGCTTGAAACGTGCTGAAATTCGGTGTGGTTGTGTGGCAGGCCACCCTTTATTAATCATGAAATGCACAAGTCTCTAGGACTTTCAGAAGAAAAGTTATTCAAAAATATCTTGTACTTTTTTTTTATAGATTTGGTGGTTTCACCATTTCCGAAGGTCGTAGAAGCTCGGGGATGGTCCCAATGGATCGGGCAGAGCCACATTAGTGGAGATGGAACCAACTTCCAAGTCTCTATGACCTTCAGAAAAAAAGTTATTGAACAATATCTTGAACTCCTATAGGTTTTCATCCCTAACCCTAACCCTAATCACAACCAAAAAATCAAACACTAATCACAACCCTAACCCTACCCCTTCCCAAAGGTCGTAGAAGCTCGGGGGTGGTACCAATGGATCGGGCATAGCCACATTAGTGGAGATGGAACCAACTTCCAAGTCTCTATGACCTACAGAAAAAAGTTATTGAAGAATATCTTGAGCTCCAATGGGTATTCATCCCTAACCCTAACCCTAATAGCAACCCTAACCCTAACCCTAATCACAACCCTAACCCTAACCCTAATTGCAACCCTAACCCTAACCCTAACCCTAATTGCAACCCTAACCCATATTAGGGATTAATTGGAATAACTCTGCGCTGCTTGCTCGAAACGTGCTGAAATTCAGTGTGGTTGTGTGGCAGGCCACCCTTTATTAATCATGAAATGCACAAGTCTCTAGGACTTTCAGAAGAAAAGTTATTCAAAAATATCTTGTACTTTTTTTTTATAGATTTGGTGGTTTCACCATTTCCGAAGGTCGTAGAAGCTCGGGGATGGTCCCAATGGATCGGGCAGAGCCACATTAGTGGAGATGGAACCAACTTCCAAGTCTCTATGACCTTCAGAAAAAAAGTTATTGAACAATATCTTGAACTCCTATAGGTTTTCATCCCTAACCCTAACCCTAATCACAACCAAAAAATCAAACACTAATCACAACCCTAACCCTACCCCTTCCAAAGGTCGTAGAAGCTCGGGGGTGGTACCAATGGATCGGGCATAGCCACATTAGTGGAGATGGAACCAACTTCCAAGTCTCTATGACCTACAGAAAAAAAGTTATTGAAGAATATCTTGAGCTCCAATGGGTATTCATCCCTAACCCTAACCCTAATAGCAACCCTAACCCTAACCCTAATCACAACCCTAACCCTAACCCTAACCCTAATTGCAACCCTAACCCATATTAGGGATTAATTGGAATAACTCCGCGCTGCTTGCTCGAAACGTGCTGAAATTCGGTGTGGTTGTGTGGCAGGCCACCCTTTATTAATCATGAAATGCACAAGTCTCTAGGACTTTCAGAAGAAAAGTTATTCAAAAATATCTTGTACTTTTTTTTATAGATTTGGTGGTTTCACCATTTCCCAAGGTCGTAGAAGCTCGGGGATGGTCCCAATGGATCGGGCAGAGCCACATTAGTGGAGATGGAACCAACTTCCAAGTCTCTATGACCTTCAGAAAAAAAGTTATTGAACAATATCTTGAACTCCTATAGGTTTTCATCCCTAACCCTAACCCTAATCACAACCAAAAAATCAAACACTAATCACAACCCTAACCCTACCCCTTCCAAAGGTCGTAGAAGCTCGGGGGTGGTACCAATGGATCGGGCATAGCCACATTAGTGGAGATGGAACCAACTTCCAAGTCTCTATGACCTACAGAAAAAAAGTTATTGAAGAATATCTTGAGCTCCAATGGGTATTCATCCCTAACCCTAACCCTAATAGCAACCCTAACCCTAACCCTAATCACAACCCTAACCCTAACCCTAATTGCAACCCTAACCCTAACCCTAACCCTAATTGCAACCCTAACCCATATTAGGGATTAATTGGAATAACTCTGCGCTGCTTGCTCGAAACGTGCTGAAATTCAGTGTGGTTGTGTGGCAGGCCACCCTTTATTAATCATGAAATGCACAAGTCTCTAGGACTTTCAGAAGAAAAGTTATTCAAAAATATCTTGTACTTTTTTTTTATAGATTTGGTGGTTTCACCATTTCCGAAGGTCGTAGAAGCTCGGGGATGGTCCCAATGGATCGGGCAGAGCCACATTAGTGGAGATGGAACCAACTTCCAAGTCTCTATGACCTTCAGAAAAAAAGTTATTGAACAATATCTTGAACTCCTATAGGTTTTCATCCCTAACCCTAACCCTAATCACAACCAAAAAATCAAACACTAATCACAACCCTAACCCTACCCCTTCCAAAGGTCGTAGAAGCTCGGGGGTGGTACCAATGGATCGGGCATAGCCACATTAGTGGAGATGGAACCAACTTCCAAGTCTCTATGACCTACAGAAAAAAAGTTATTGAAGAATATCTTGAGCTCCAATGGGTATTCATCCCTAACCCTAACCCTAATAGCAACCCTAACCCTAATCACAACCCTAACCCTAACCCTAATTGCAACCCTAACCCTAACCCTAACCCTAATTGCAACCCTAACCCATATTAGGGATTAATTGGAATAACTCCGCGCTGCTTGCTCGAAACGTGCTGAAATTCGGTGTGGTTGTGTGGCAGGCCACCCTTTATTAATCATGAAATGCACAAGTCTCTAGGACTTTCAGAAGAAAAGTTATTCAAAAATATCTTGTACTTTTTTTTTATAGATTTGGTGGTTTCACCATTTCCGAAGGTCGTAGAAGCTCGGGGATGGTCCCAATGGATCGGGCAGAGCCACATTAGTGGAGATGGAACCAACTTCCAAGTCTCTATGACCTTCAGAAAAAAAGTTATTGAACAATATCTTGAACTCCTATAGGTTTTCATCCCTAACCCTAACCCTAATCACAACCAAAAAATCAAACACTAATCACAACCCTAACCCTACCCCTTCCAAAGGTCGTAGAAGCTCGGGGGTGGTACCAATGGATCGGGCATAGCCACATTAGTGGAGATGGAACCAACTTCCAAGTCTCTATGACCTACAGAAAAAAAGTTATTGAAGAATATCTTGAGCTCCAATGGGTATTCATCCCTAACCCTAACCCTAATAGCAACCCTAACCCTAACCCTAATCACAACCCTAACCCTAACCCTAATTGCAACCCTAACCCTAACCCTAACCCTAATTGCAACCCTAACCCATATTAGGGATTAATTGGAATAACTCCGCGCTGCTTGCTCGAAACGTGCTGAAATTCGGCGTGGTTGTGTGGCAGGCCACCCTTTATTAATCATGAAATGCACAAGTCTCTAGGACTTTCAGAAGAAAAGTTATTCAAAAATATCTTGTACTTTTTTTTTATAGATTTGGTGGTTTCACCATTTCCGAAGGTCGTAGAAGCTCGGGGATGGTCCCAATGGATCGGGCAGAGCCACATTAGTGGAGATGGAACCAACTTCCAAGTCTCTATGACCTTCAGAAAAAAAGTTATTAAACAATATCTTGAACTCCTATAGGTTTTCATCCCTAACCCTAACGCTAATCACAACCAAAAAATCAAACACTAATCACAACCCTAACCCTACCCCTTCCAAAGGCCGTAGAAGCTCGGGGGTGGTACCAATGGATCGGGCATAGCCACATTAGTGGAGATGGAACCAACTTCCAAGTCTCTATGACCTACAGAAAAAAAGTTATTGAAGAATATCTTGAGCTCCAATGGGTATTCATCCCTAACCCTAACCCTAATAGCAACCCTAACCCTAACCCTAATCACAACCCTAACCCTAACCCTAATTGCAACCCTAACCCTAACCCTAACCCTAATTGCAACCCTAACCCATATTAGGGATTAATTGGAATAACTCAGCGCTGCTTGCTCGAAACGTGCTGAAATTCGGTGTGGTTGTGTGGCAGGCCACCCTTTATTAATCATGAAATGCACAAATCTCTAGGACTTTCAGAAGAAAAGTTATTCAAAAATATCTTGTACTTTTTTTTTATAGATTTGGTGGTTTCACCATTTCCGAAGGTCGTAGAAGCTCAGGGATGGTCCCAATGGATCGGGCAGAGCCACATTAGTGGAGATGGAACCAACTTCCAAGTCTCTATGACCTTCAGAAAAAAAGTTATTGAACAATATCTTGAACTCCTATAGGTTTTCATCCCTAACCCTAACCCTAATCACAACCAAAAAATCAAACACTAATCACAACCCTAACCCTACCCCTTCCAAAGGTCGTAGAAGCTCGGGGGTGGTACCAATTGATCGGGCATAGCCACATTAGTG
Source organism: Paralichthys olivaceus (assembly GCF_024713975.1). NCBI lineage: Eukaryota > Metazoa > Chordata > Actinopteri > Pleuronectiformes > Paralichthyidae > Paralichthys > Paralichthys olivaceus. Next base: position 12,172,786 of record NC_091104.1, on the reverse strand, counting down.
GAGATGGAACCAACTTCCAAGTCTCTATGACCTACAGAAAAAAAGTTATTGAAGAATATCTTGAGCTCCAATGGGTATTCATCCCTAACCCTAACCCTAATAGCAACCCTAACCCTAACCCTAATCACAACCCTAACCCTAACCCTAATTGCAGCCCTAACCCTAACCCTAACCCTAATTGCAACCCTAACCCATATTAGGGATTAATTGGAATAACTCCGCGCTGCTTGCTCAAAACGTGCTGAAATTCGGTGTGGTTGTGTGGCAGACCACCCTTTATTAATCATGAAATGCACAAGTCTCTAGGACTTTCAGAAGAAAAGTTATTCAAAAATATCTTGTACTTTTTTTTATAGATTTGGTGGTTTCACCATTTCCGAAGGTCGTAGAAGCTCGGGGATGGTCCCAATGGATCGGGCAGAGCCACATTAGTCAAGATGGAACCAACTTCCAAGTCTCTATGACCTTCAGAAAAAAAGTTATTGAACAATATCTTGAACTCCTATAGGTTTTCATCCCTAACCCTAACCCTAATCACAACCAAAAAATCAAACACTAATCACAACCCTAACCCTACCCCTTCCAAAGGTCGTAGAAGCTCGGGGGTGGTACCAATGGATCGGGCATAGCCACATTAGTGGAGATGGAACCAACTTCCAAGTCTCTATGACCTACAGAAAAAAAGTTATTGAAGAATATCTTGAGCTCCAATGGGTATTCATCCCTAACCCTAACCCTAATCACAACCCTAACCCTAACCCTAATTGCAACCCTAACCCATATTAGGGATTAATTGGAATAACTCCGCGCTGCTTGCTCGAAACGTGCTGAAATTCGGTCTGGTTGTGTGGCAGGCCACCCTTTATTAATCATGCAATGCACAAGTCTCTAGGACTTTCAGAAGAAAAGTTATTCAAAAATATCTTGTACTTTTTTTTATAGATTTGGTGGTTTCACCATTTCCGAAGGTCGTAGAAGTTCGGGGATGGTCCCAATGGATCGGGCAGAGCCACATTAGTGGAGATGGAACCAACTTCCAAGTCTCTATGACCTTCAGAAAAAAAGTTATTGAACAATATCTTGAACTCCTATAGGTTTTCATCCCTAACCCTAACCCTAATCACAACCAAAAAATCAAACACTAATCACAACCCTAACCCTACCCCTTCCAAAGGTCGTAGAAGCTCGGGGGTGGTACCAATGGATCGGGCATAGCCACATTAGTGGAGATGGAACCAACTTCCAAGTCTCTATGACCTACAGAAAAAAAGTTATTGAAGAATATCTTGAGCTCCAATGGGTATTCATCCCTAACCCTAACCCTAATAGCAACCCTAACCCTAACCCTAATCACAACCCTAACCCTAACCCTAATTGCATCTTAACCCATATTAGGGATTAATTGGAATAACTCCGCGCTGCTTGCTCGAAACGTGCTGAAATTCGGTCTGGTTGTGTGGCAGGCCACCCTTTATTAATCATGAAATGCACAAGTCTCTAGGACTTTCAGAAGAAAAGTTATTCAAAAATATCTTGTACTTTTTTTTATAGATTTGGTGGTTTCACCATTTCCGAAGGTCGTAGAAGCTCGGGGATGGTCCCAATGGATCGGGCAGAGCCACATTAGTCAAGATGGAACCAACTTCCAAGTCTCTATGACCTTCAGAAAAAAAGTTATTGAACAATATCTTGAACTCCTATAGGTTTTCATCCCTAACCCTAACCCTAATCACAACCAAAAAATCAAACACTAATCACAACCCTAACCCTACCCCTTCCAAAGGTCGTAGAAGCTCGGGGGTGGTACCAATGGATCGGGCATAGCCACATTAGTGGAGATGGAACCAACTTCCAAGTCTCTATGACCTACAGAAAAAAAGTTATTGAAGAATATCTTGAGCTCCAATGGGTATTCATCCCTAACCCTAACCCTAATCACAACCCTAACCCTAACCCTAATTGCAACCCTAACCCTAATTGCAACCCTAACCCATATTAGGGATTAATTGGAATAACTCCGCGCTGCTTGCTCGAAACGTGCTGAAATTCGGTGTGGTTGTGTGGCAGGCCACCCTTTATTAATCATGAAATGCACAAGTCTCTAGGACTTTCAGAAGAAAAGTTATTCAAAAATATCTTGTACTTTTTTTTTATAGATTTGGTGGTTTCACCATTTCCGAAGGTCGTAGAAGCTCGGCGATGGTCCCAATGGATCGGGCAGAGCCACATTAGTCAAGATGGAACCAACTTCCAAGTCTCTATGACCTTCAGAAAAAAAGTTATTGAACAATATCTTGAACTCCTATTGGTTTTCATCCCTAACCCTAACCCTAATCACAACCAAAAAATCAAACACTAATCACAACCCTAACCCTACCCCTTCCAAAGGTCGTAGAAGCTCGGGGGTGGTACCAATGGATCGGGCATAGCCACATTAGTGGAGATGGAACCAACTTCCAAGTCTCTATGACCTACAGAAAAAAAGTTATTGAAGAATATCTTGAGCTCCAATGGGTATTCATCCCTAACCCTAACCCTAATAGCAACCCTAACCCTAACCCTAATCACAACCCTAACCCTAATTGCAACCCTAACCCATATTAGGGATTAATTGGAATAACTCCGCGCTGCTTGCTCGAAACGTGCTGAAATTCGGTGTGGTTGTGTGGCAGGCCACCCTTTATTAATCATGAAATGCACAAGTCTCTAGGCCTTTCAGAAGAAAAGTTATTCAAAAATATCTTGTACTTTTTTTTATAGATTTGGTGGTTTCACCATTTCCGAAGGTCGTAGAAGCTCGGCGATGGTCCCAATGGATCGGGCAGAGCCACATTAGTGGAGATGGAACCAACTTCCAAGTCTCTATGACCTTCAGAAAAAAAGTTATTGAACAATATCTTGAACTCCTATAGGTTTTCATCCCTAACCCTAACCCTAATCACAACCAAAAAATCAAACACTAATCACAACCCTAACCCTACCCCTTCCAAAGGTCGTAGAAGCTCGGGGGTGGTACCAATGGATCGGGCATAGCCACATTAGTGGAGATGGAACCAACTTCCAAGTCTCTATGACCTACAGAAAAAAAGTTATTGAAGAATATCTTGAGCTCCAATGGGTATTCATCCCTAACCCTAACCCTAATCACAACCCTAACCCTAACCCTAATTGCAACCCTAACCCTAATTGCAACCCTAACCCATATTAGGGATTAATTGGAATAACTCCGCGCTGCTTGCTCGAAACGTGCTGAAATTCGGTCTGGTTGTGTGGCAGGCCACCCTTTATTAATCATGAAATGCACAAGTCTCTAGGACTTTCAGAAGAAAAGTTATTCAAAAATATCTTGTACTTTTTTTTTATAGATTTGGTGGTTTCACCATTTCCGAAGGTCGTAGAAGCTCGGGGATGGTCCCAATGGATCGGGCAGAGCCACATTAGTGGAGATGGAACCAACTTCCAAGTCTCTATGACCTACAGAAAAAAAGTTATTGAAGAATATCTTGAGCTCCAATGGGTATTCATCCCTAACCCTAACCCTAATAGCAACCCTAACCCTAACCCTAATCACAACCCTAACCCTAATTGCAACCCTAACCCATATTAGGGATTAATTGGAATAACTCTGCGCTGCTTGCTCGAAACGTGCTGAAATTCGGTGTGGTTGTGTGGCAGGCCACCCTTTATTAATCATGAAATGCACAAGTCTCTAGGACTTTCAGAAGAAAAGTTATTCAAAAATATCTTGTACTTTTTTTTTATAGATTTGGTGGTTTCACCATTTCCGAAGGTCGTAGAAGCTCGGCGATGGTCCCAATGGATCGGGCAGAGCCACATTAGTCAAGATGGAACCAACTTCCAAGTCTCTATGACCTTCAGAAAAAAAGTTATTGAACAATATCTTGAACTCCTATAGGTTTTCATCCCTAACCCTAACCCTAATCACAACCAAAAAATCAAACACTAATCACAACCCTAACCCTACCCCTTCCAAAGGTCGTAGAAGCTCGGGGGTGGTACCAATGGATCGGGCATAGCCACATTAGTGGAGATGGAACCAACTTCCAAGTCTCTATGACCTACAGAAAAAAAGTTATTGAAGAATATCTTGAGCTCCAATGGGTATTCATCCCTAACCCTAACCCTAATAGCAACCCTAACCCTAACCCTAATCACAACCCTAACCCTAACCCTAATTGCATCTTAACCCATATTAGGGATTAATTGGAATAACTCCGCGCTGCTTGCTCGAAACGTGCTGAAATTCGGTCTGGTTGTGTGGCAGGCCACCCTTTATTAATCATGAAATGCACAAGTCTCTAGGACTTTCAGAAGAAAAGTTATTCAAAAATATCTTGTACTTTTTTTTATAGATTTGGTGGTTTCACCATTTCCGAAGGTCGTAGAAGCTCGGGGATGGTCCCAATGGATCGGGCAGAGCCACATTAGTCAAGATGGAACCAACTTCCAAGTCTCTATGACCTTCAGAAAAAAAGTTATTGAACAATATCTTGAACTCCTATAGGTTTTCATCCCTAACCCTAACCCTAATCACAACCAAAAAATTAAACACTAATCACAACCCTAACCCTACCCCTTCCAAAGGTCGTAGAAGCTCGGGGGTGGTACCAATGGATCGGGCATAGCCACATTAGTGGAGATGGAACCAACTTCCAAGTCTCTATGACCTACAGAAAAAAAGTTATTGAAGAATATCTTGAGCTCCAATGGGTATTCATCCCTAACCCTAACCCTAATCACAACCCTAACCCTAACCCTAATTGCAACCCTAACCCTAATTGCAACCCTAACCCATATTAGGGATTAATTGGAATAACTCCGCGCTGCTTGCTCGAAACGTGCTGAAATTTGGTGTGGTTGTGTGGCAGGCCACCCTTTATTAATCATGAAATGCACAAGTCTCTAGGACTTTCAGAAGAAAAGTTATTCAAAAATATCTTGTACTTTTTTTTTATAGATTTGGTGGTTTCACCATTTCCGAAGGTCGTAGAAGCTCGGCGATGGTCCCAATGGATCGGGCAGAGCCACATTAGTCAAGATGGAACCAACTTCCAAGTCTCTATGACCTTCAGAAAAAAAGTTATTGAACAATATCTTGAACTCCTATTGGTTTTCATCCCTAACCCTAACCCTAATCACAACCAAAAAATCAAACACTAATCACAACCCTAACCCTACCCCTTCCAAAGGTCGTAGAAGCTCGGGGGTGGTACCAATGGATCGGGCATAGCCACATTAGTGGAGATGGAACCAACTTCCAAGTCTCTATGACCTACAGAAAAAAAGTTATTGAAGAATATCTTGAGCTCCAATGGGTATTCATCCCTAACCCTAACCCTAATAGCAACCCTAACCCTAACCCTAATCACAACCCTAACCCTAATTGCAACCCTAACCCATATTAGGGATTAATTGGAATAACTCCGCGCTGCTTGCTCGAAACGTGCTGAAATTCGGTGTGGTTGTGTGGCAGGCCACCCTTTATTAATCATGAAATGCACAAGTCTCTAGGACTTTCAGAAGAAAAGTTATTCAAAAATATCTTGTACTTTTTTTTATAGATTTGGTGGTTTCACCATTTCCGAAGGTCGTAGAAGCTCGGCGATGGTCCCAATGGATCGGGCAGAGCCACATTAGTGGAGATGGAACCAACTTCCAAGTCTCTATGACCTTCAGAAAAAAAGTTATTGAACAATATCTTGAACTCCTATAGGTTTTCATCCCTAACCCTAACCCTAATCACAACCAAAAAATCAAACACTAATCACAACCCTAACCCTACCCCTTCCAAAGGTCGTAGAAGCTCGGGGGTGGTACCAATGGATCGGGCATAGCCACATTAGTGGAGATGGAACCAACTTCCAAGTCTCTATGACCTACAGAAAAAAAGTTATTGAAGAATATCTTGAGCTCCAATGGGTATTCATCCCTAACCCTAACCCTAATCACAACCCTAACCCTAACCCTAATTGCAACCCTAACCCTAATTGCAACCCTAACCCATATTAGGGATTAATTGGAATAACTCCGCGCTGCTTGCTCGAAACGTGCTGAAATTCGGTCTGGTTGTGTGGCAGGCCACCCTTTATTAATCATGAAATGCACAAGTCTCTAGGACTTTCAGAAGAAAAGTTATTCAAAAATATCTTGTACTTTTTTTTTATAGATTTGGTGGTTTCACCATTTCCGAAGGTCGTAGAAGCTCGGGGATGGTCCCAATGGATCGGGCAGAGCCACATTAGTGGAGATGGAACCAACTTCCAAGTCTCTATGACCTACAGAAAAAAAGTTATTGAAGAATATCTTGAGCTCCAATGGGTATTCATCCCTAACCCTAACCCTAATAGCAACCCTAACCCTAACCCTAATCACAACCCTAACCCTAATTGCAACCCTAACCCATATTAGGGATTAATTGGAATAACTCTGCGCTGCTTGCTCGAAACGTGCTGAAATTCGGTGTGGTTGTGTGGCAGGCCACCCTTTATTAATCATGAAATGCACAAGTCTCTAGGACTTTCAGAAGAAAAGTTATTCAAAAATATCTTGTACTTTTTTTTTATAGATTTGGTGGTTTCACCATTTCCGAAGGTCGTAGAAGCTCGGCGATGGTCCCAATGGATCGGGCAGAGCCACATTAGTCAAGATGGAACCAACTTCCAAGTCTCTATGACCTTCAGAAAAAAAGTTATTGAACAATATCTTGAACTCCTATTGGTTTTCATCCCTAACCCTAACCCTAATCACAACCAAAAAATCAAACACTAATCACAACCCTAACCCTACCCCTTCCAAAGGTCGTAGAAGCTCGGGGGTGGTACCAATGGATCGGGCATAGCCACATTAGTGGAGATGGAACCAACTTCCAAGTCTCTATGACCTACAGAAAAAAAGTTATTGAAGAATATCTTGAGCTCCAATGGGTATTCATCCCTAACCCTAACCCTAATAGCAACCCTAACCCTAACCCTAATCACAACCCTAACCCTAACCCTAATTGCAACCCTAACCCTAACCCTAATTGCAACCCTAACCCATATTAGGGATTAATTGGAATAACTCCGCGCTGCTTGCTCGAAACGTGCTGAAATTCGGTGTGGTTGTGTGGCAGGCCACCCTTTATTAATCATGAAATGCACACGTCTCTAGGACTTTCAGAAGAAAAGTTATTCAAAAATATCTTGTACTTTTTTTTATAGATTTGGTGGTTTCACCATTTCCGAAGGTCGTAGAAGCTCGGGGATGGTCCCAATGGATCGGGCAGAGCCACATTAGTCAAGATGGAACCAACTTCCAAGTCTCTATGACCTTCAGAAAAAAAGTTATTGAACAATATCTTGAACTCCTATAGGTTTTCATCCCTAACCCTAACCCTAATCACAACCAAAAAATCAAACACTAATCACAACCCTAACCCTACCCCTTCCAAAGGTCGTAGAAGCTCGGGGGTGGTACCAATGGATCGGGCATAGCCACATTAGTGGAGATGGAACCAACTTCCAAGTCTCTATGACCTACAGAAAAAAAGTTATTGAAGAATATCTTGAGCTCCAATGGGTATTCATCCCTAACCCTAACCCTAATCACAACCCTAACCCTAACCCTAATTGCAACCCTAACCCATATTAGGGATTAATTGGAATAACTCCGCGCTGCTTGCTCGAAACGTGCTGAAATTCGGTCTGGTTGTGTGGCAGGCCACCCTTTATTAATCATGCAATGCACAAGTCTCTAGGACTTTCAGAAGAAAAGTTATTCAAAAATATCTTGTACTTTTTTTTATAGATTTGGTGGTTTCACCATTTCCGAAGGTCGTAGAAGTTCGGGGATGGTCCCAATGGATCGGGCAGAGCCACATTAGTCAAGATGGAACCAACTTCCAAGTCTCTATGACCTTCAGAAAAAAAGTTATTGAACAATATCTTGAACTCCTATAGGTTTTCATCCCTAACCCTAACCCTAATCACAACCAAAAAATCAAACACTAATCACAACCCTAACCCTACCCCTTCCAAAGGTCGTAGAAGCTCGGGGGTGGTACCAATGGATCGGGCATAGCCACATTAGTGGAGATGGAACCAACTTCCAAGTCTCTATGACCTACAGAAAAAAAGTTATTGAAGAATATCTTGAGCTCCAATGGGTATTCATCCCTAACCCTAACCCTAATAGCAACCCTAACCCTAACCCTAATCACAACCCTAACCCTAACCCTAATTGCATCTTAACCCATATTAGGGATTAATTGGAATAACTCCGCGCTGCTTGCTCGAAACGTGCTGAAATTCGGTCTGGTTGTGTGGCAGGCCACCCTTTATTAATCATGAAATGCACAAGTCTCTAGGACTTTCAGAAGAAAAGTTATTCAAAAATATCTTGTACTTTTTTTTATAGATTTGGTGGTTTCACCATTTCCGAAGGTCGTAGAAGCTCGGGGATGGTCCCAATGGATCGGGCAGAGCCACATTAGTCAAGATGGAACCAACTTCCAAGTCTCTATGACCTTCAGAAAAAAAGTTATTGAACAATATCTTGAACTCCTATAGGTTTTCATCCCTAACCCTAACCCTAATCACAACCAAAAAATCAAACACTAATCACAACCCTAACCCTACCCCTTCCAAAGGTCGTAGAAGCTCGGGGGTGGTACCAATGGATCGGGCATAGCCACATTAGTGGAGATGGAACCAACTTCCAAGTCTCTATGACCTACAGAAAAAAAGTTATTGAAGAATATCTTGAGCTCCAATGGGTATTCATCCCTAACCCTAACCCTAATAGCAACCCTAACCCTAACCCTAATCACAACCCTAACCCTAACCCTAATTGCAACCCTAACCCATATTAGGGATTAATTGGAATAACTCCGCGCTGCTTGCTCGAAACGTGCTGAAATTCGGTGTGGTTGTGTGGCAGGCCACCCTTTATTAATCATGAAATGCACAAGTCTCTAGGACTTTCAGAAGAAAAGTTATTCAAAAATATCTTGTACTTTTTTTTTATAGATTTGGTGGTTTCACCATTTCCGAAGGTCGTAGAAGCTCGGGGATGGTCCCAATGGATCGGGCAGAGCCACATTAGTGGAGATGGAACCAACTTCCAAGTCTCTATGACCTTCAGAAAAAAAGTTATTGAACAATATCTTGAACTCCTATAGGTTTTCATCCCTAACCCTAACCCTAATCACAACCAAAAAATCAAACACTAATCACAACCCTAACCCTACCCCTTCCAAAGGTCGTAGAAGCTCGGGGGTGGTACCAATGGATCGGGCATAGCCACATTAGTGGAGATGGAACCAACTTCCAAGTCTCTATGACCTACAGAAAAAAAGTTATTGAAGAATATCTTGAGCTCCAATGGGTATTCATCCCTAACCCTAACCCTAATAGCAACCCTAACCCTAACCCTAATCACAACCCTAACCCTAACCCTAATTGCAACCCTAACCCATATTAGGGATTAATTGGAATAACTCCGCGCTGCTTACTCGAAACGTGCTGAAATTCGGTGTGGTTGTGTGGCAGGCCACCCTTTATTAATCATGAAATGCACAAGTCTCTAGGACTTTCAGAAGAAAAGTTATTCAAAAATATCTTGTACTTTTTTTTATAGATTTGGTGGTTTCACCATTTCCGAAGGTCGTAGAAGCTCGGGGATGGTCCCAATGGATCGGGCACAGCCACATTAGTGGAGATGGAACCAACTTCCAAGTCTCTATGACCTTCAGAAAAAAAGTTATTGAACAATATCTTGAACTCCTATAGGTTTTCATCCCTAACCCTAACCGTAATCACAACCAAAAAATCAAACACTAATCACAACCCTAACCCTACCCCTTCCAAAGGTCGTAGAAGCTCGGGGGTGGTACCAATGGATCGGGCACAGCCACATTAGTGGAGATGGAACCAACTTCCAAGTCTCTATGACCTACAGAAAAAAAGTTATTGAAGAATATCTTGAGCTCCAATGGGTATTCATCCCTAACCCTAACCCTAATAGCAACCCTAACCCTAACCCTAATCACAACCCTAACCCTAACCCTAATTGCAACCCTAACCCATATTAGGGATTAATTGGAATAACTCTGCGCTGCTTGCTCGAAACGTGCTGAAATTCGGTGTGGTTGTGTGGCAGGCCACCCTTTATTAATCATGAAATGCACAAGTCTCTAGGACTTTCAGAAGAAAAGTTATTCAAAAATATCTTGTACTTTTTTTTATAGATTTGGTGGTTTCACCATTTCCGAAGGTCGTAGAAGCTCGGGGATGGTCCCAATGGATCGGGCATAGCCACATTAGTGGAGATGGAACCAACTTCCAAGTCTCTATGACCTACAGAAAAAAAGTTATTGAAGAATATCTTGAGCTCCAATGGGTATTCATCCCTAACCCTAACCCTAATAGCAACCCTAACCCTAATCACAACCCTAACCCTAACCCTAATTGCAACCCTAACCCTAACCCTAACCCTAATTGCAACCCTAACCCATATTAGGGATTAATTGGAATAACTCCGCGCTGCTTGCTCGAAACGTGCTGAAATTCGGTGTGGTTGTGTGGCAGGCCACCCTTTATTAATCATGAAATGCACAAATCTCTAGGACTTTCAGAAGAAAAGTTATTCAAAAATATCTTGTACTTTTTTTTTATAGATTTGGTGGTTTCACCATTTCCGAAGGTCGTAGAAGCTCGGGGATGGTCCCAATGGATCGGGCAGAGCCACATTAGTGGAGATGGAACCAACTTCCAAGTCTCTATGACCTTCAGAAAAAAAGTTATTGAACAATATCTTGAACTCCTATAGGTTTTCATCTCTAACCCTAACCCTAATCACAACCAAAAAATCAAACACTAATCACAACCCTAACCCTACCCCTTCCAAAGGTCGTAGAAGCTCGGGGGTGGTACCAATGGATCGGGCATAGCCACATTAGTGGAGATGGAACCAACTTCCAAGTCTCTATGACCTACAGAAAAAAAGTTATTGAAGAATATCTTGAGCTCCAATGGGTATTCATCCCTAACCCTAACCCTAATAGCAACCCTAACCCTAATCACAACCCTAACCCTAACCCTAATTGCAACCCTAACCCTAACCCTAACCCTAATTGCAACCCTAACCCATATTAGGGATTAATTGGAATAACTCCGCGCTGCTTGCTCGAAACGTGCTGAAATTCGGTGTGGTTGTGTGGCAGGCCACCCTTTATTAATCATGAAATGCACAAGTCTCTAGGACTTTCAGAAGAAAAGTTATTCAAAAATATCTTGTACTTTTTTTTATAGATTTGGTGGTTTCACCATTTCCGAAGGTCGTAGAAGCTCGGGGATGGTCCCAATGGATCGGGCATAGCCACATTAGTGGAGATGGAACCAACTTCCAAGTCTCTATGACCTACAGAAAAAAAGTTATTGAAGAATATCTTGAGCTCCAATGGGTATTCATCCCTAACCCTAACCCTAATAGCAACCCTAACCCTAATCACAACCCTAACCCTAACCCTAATTGCAACCCTAACCCTAACCCTAACCCTAATTGCAACCCTAACCCATATTAGGGATTAATTGGAATAACTCCGCGCTGCTTGCTCGAAACGTGCTGAAATTCGGTGTGGTTGTGTGGCAGGCCACCCTTTATTAATCATGAAATGCACAAATCTCTAGGACTTTCAGAAGAAAAGTTATTCAAAAATATCTTGTACTTTTTTTTTATAGATTTGGTGGTTTCACCATTTCCGAAGGTCGTAGAAGCTCGGGGATGGTCCCAATGGATCGGGCAGAGCCACATTAGTGGAGATGGAACCAACTTCCAAGTCTCTATGACCTTCAGAAAAAAAGTTATTGAACAATATCTTGAACTCCTATAGGTTTTCATCTCTAACCCTAACCCTAATCACAACCAAAAAATCAAACACTAATCACAACCCTAACCCTACCCCTTCCAAAGGTCGTAGAAGCTCGGGGGTGGTACCAATGGATCGGGCATAGCCACATTAGTGGAGATGGAACCAACTTCCAAGTCTCTATGACCTACAGAAAAAAAGTTATTGAAGAATATCTTGAGCTCCAATGGGTATTCATCCCTAACCCTAACCCTAATAGCAACCCTAACCCTAATCACAACCCTAACCCTAACCCTAATTGCAACCCTAACCCTAACCCTAACCCTAATTGCAACCCTAACCCATATTAGGGATTAATTGGAATAACTCCGCGCTGCTTGCTCGAAACGTGCTGAAATTCGGTGTGGTTGTGTGGCAGGCCACCCTTTATTAATCATGAAATGCACAAGTCTCTAGGACTTTCAGAAGAAAAGTTATTCAAAAATATCTTGTACTTTTTTTTTATAGATTTGGTGGTTTCACCATTTCCGAAGGTCGTAGAAGCTCGGGGATGGTCCCAATGGATCGGGCAGAGCCACATTAGTGGAGATGGAACCAACTTCCAAGTCTCTATGACCTTCAGAAAAAAAGTTATTGAACAATATCTTGAACTCCTATAGGTTTTCATCCCTAACCCTAACCCTAATCACAACCATAAAATCAAACACTAATCACAACCCTAACCCTACCCCTTCCAAAGGTCGTAGAAGCTCGGGGGTGGTACCAATGGATCGGGCATAGCCACATTAGTGGAGATGGAACCAACTTCCAAGTCTCTATGACCTACAGAAAAAAAGTTATTGAAGAATATCTTGAGCTCCAATGGGTATTCATCCCTAACCCTAACCCTAATAGCAACCCTAACCCTAACCCTAATCACAACCCTAACCCTAACCCTAATTGCAACCCTAACCCTAACCCTAACCCTAATTGCAACCCTAACCCATATTAGGGATTAATTGGAATATCTCCGCGCTGCTTGCTCGAAACGTGCTGAAATTCGGTGTGGTTGTGTGGCAGGCCACCCTTTATTAATCATGAAATGCACAAGTCTCTAGGACTTTCAGAAGAAAAGTTATTCAAAAATATCTTGTACTTTTTTTTTATAGATTTGGTGGTTTCACCATTTCCGAAGGTCGTAGAAGCTCGGGGATGGTCCCAATGGATCGGGCAGAGCCACATTAGTGGAGATGGAACCAACTTCCAAGTCTCTATGACCTTCAGAAAAAAAGTTATTGAACAATATCTTGAACTCCTATAGGTTTTCATCCCTAACCCTAACCCTAATCACAACCATAAAATCAAACACTAATCACAACCCTAACCCTACCCCTTCCAAAGGTCGTAGAAGCTCGGGGGTGGTACCAATGGATCGGGCATAGCCACATTAGTGGAGATGGAACCAACTTCCAAGTCTCTATGACCTACAGAAAAAAAGTTATTGAAGAATATCTTGAGCTCCAATGGGTATTCATCCCTAACCCTAACCCTAATAGCAACCCTAACCCTAACCCTAATCACAACCCTAACCCTAACCCTAATTGCAACCCTAACCCTAACCCTAACCCTAATTGCAACCCTAACCCATATTAGGGATTAATTGGAATATCTCCGCGCTGCTTGCTCGAAACGTGCTGAAATTCGGTGTGGTTGTGTGGCAGGCCACCCTTTATTAATCATGAAATGCACAAATCTCTAGGACTTTCAGAAGAAAAGTTATTCAAAAATATCTTGTACTTTTTTTTTATAGATTTGGTGGTTTCACCATTTCCGAAGGTCGTAGAAGCTCGGGGATGGTCCCAATGGATCGGGCAGAGCCACATTAGTGGAGATGGAACCAACTTCCAAGTCTCTATGACCTTCAGAAAAAAAGTTATTGAACAATATCTTGAACTCCTATAGGTTTTCATCCCTAACCCTAACCCTAATCACAACCAAAAAATCAAACACTAATCACAACCCTAACCCTACCCCTTCCAAAGGTCGTAGAAGCTCGGGGGTGGTACCAATGGATCGGGCATAGCCACATTAGTGGAGATGGAACCAACTTCCAAGTCTCTATGACCTACAGAAAAAAAGTTATTGAAGAATATCTTGAGCTCCAATGGGTATTCATCCCTAACCCTAACCCTAATAGCAACCCTAACCCTAACCCTAATCACAACCCTAACCCTAACCCTAATTGCAGCCCTAACCCTAACCCTAACCCTAATTGCAACCCTAACCCATATTAGGGATTAATTGGAATAACTCCGCGCTGCTTGCTCAAAACGTGCTGAAATTCGGTGTGGTTGTGTGGCAGACCACCCTTTATTAATCATGAAATGCACAAGTCTCTAGGACTTTCAGAAGAAAAGTTATTCAAAAATATCTTGTACTTTTTTTAAATAGATTTGGTGGTTTCACCATTTCCAAAGGTCGTAGAAGCTCGGGGATGGTCCCAATGGATCGGGCAGAGCCACATTAGTGGAGATGGAACCAACTTCAAAGTCTCTATGACCTTCAGAAAAAAAGTTATTGAACAATATCTTGAACTCCTATAGGTTTTCATCCCTAACCCTAACCCTAATCACAACCAAAAAATCAAACACTAATCACAACCCTAACCCTACCCCTTCCAAAGGTCGTAGAAGCTCGGGGGTGGTACCAATGGATCGGGCATAGCCACATTAGTGGAGATGGAACCAACTTCCAAGTCTCTATGACCTACAGAAAAAAAGTTATTGAAGAATATCTTGAGCTCCAATGGGTATTCATCCCTAACCCTAACCCTAATAGCAACCCTAACCCTAACCCTAATCACAACCCTAACCCTAACCCTAATTGCAACCCTAACCCTAACCCTAACCCTAATTGCAACCCTAACCCATATTAGGGATTAATTGGAATATCTCTGCGCTGCTTGCTCGAAACGTGCTGAAATTCGGTGTGGTTGTGTGGCAGGCCACCCTTTATTAATCATGAAATGCACAAGTCTCTAGGACTTTCAGAAGAAAAGTTATTCAAAAATATCTTGTACTTTTTTTTTATAGATTTGGTGGTTTCACCATTTCCGAAGGTCGTAGAAGCTCGGGGATGGTCCCAATGGATCGGGCAGAGCCACATTAGTGGAGATGGAACCAACTTCCAAGTCTCTATGACCTTCAGAAAAAAAGTTATTGAACAATATCTTGAACTCCTATAGGTTTTCATCCCTAACCCTAACCCTAATCACAACCAAAAAATCAAACACTAATCACAACCCTAACCCTACCCCTTCCAAAGGTCGTAGAAGCTCGGGGGTGGTACCAATGGATCGGGCATAGCCACATTAGTGGAGATGGAACCAACTTCCAAGTCTCTATGACCTACAGAAAAAAAGTTATTGAAGAATATCTTGAGCTCCAATGGGTATTCATCCCTAACCCTAACCCTAATAGCAACCCTAACCCTAACCCTAATCACAACCCTAACCCTAACCCTAATTGCAACCCTAACCCTAACCCTAACCCTAATTGCAACCCTAACCCATATTAGGGATTAATTGGAATAACTCTGCGCTGCTTGCTCGAAATGTGCTGAAATTCGGTGTGGTTGTGTGGCAGGCCACCTTTTATTAATCATGAAATGCACAAGTCTCTAGGACTTTCAGAAGAAAAGTTATTCAAAAATATCTTGTACTTTTTTTTTATAGATTTGGTGGTTTCACCATTTCCGAAGGTCGTAGAAGCTCGGGGATGGTCCCAATGGATCGGGCAGAGCCACATTAGTGGAGATGGAACCAACTTCCAAGTCTCTATGACCTTCAGAAAAAAAGTTATTGAACAATATCTTGAACTCCTGTAGGTTTTCATCCCTAACCCTAACCCTAATCACAACCAAAAAATCAAACACTAATCACAACCCTAACCCTACCCCTTCCAAAGGTCGTAGAAGCTCGGGGGTGGTACCAATGGATCGGGCATAGCCACATTAGTGGAGATGGAACCAACTTCCAAGTCTCTATGACCTACAGAAAAAAAGTTATTGAAGAATATCTTGAGCTCCAATGGGTATTCATCCCTAACCCTAACCCTAATAGCAACCCTAACCCTAACCCTAATCACAACCCTAACCCTAACCCTAATTGCAACCCTAACCCATATTAGGGATTAATTGGAATAACTCGGCGCTGCTTGCTCGAAACGTGCTGAAATTCGGTGTGGTTGTGTGGCAGGCCACCCTTTATTAATCATGAAATGCACAAGTCTCTAGGACTTTCAGAAGAAAAGTTATTCAAAAATATCTTGTACTTTTTTTTATAGATTTGGTGGTTTCACCATTTCCGAAGGTCGTAGAAGCTCGGGGATGGTCCCAATGGATCGGGCAGAGCCACATTAGTGGAGATGGAACCAACTTCCAAGTCTCTATGACCTACAGAAAAAAAGTTATTGAAGAATATCTTGAGCTCCAATGGGTATTCATCCCTAACCCTAACCCTAATAGCAACCCTAACCCTAACCCTAATCACAACCCTAACCCTAACCCTAATTGCAACCCTAACCCTAACCCTAACCCTAATTGCAACCCTAACCCATATTAGGGATTAATTGGAATAACTCTGCGCTGCTTGCTCGAAACGTGCTGAAATTCGGTGTGGTTGTGTGGCAGGCCACCCTTTATTAATCATGAAATGCACAAGTCTCTAGGACTTTCAGAAGAAAAGTTATTCAAAAATATCTTGTACTTTTTTTTATAGATTTGGTGGTTTCACCATTTCCGAAGGTCGTAGAAGCTCGGGGATTGTCCCAATATATCGGGCAGAGCCACATTAGTGGAGATGGAACCAACTTCCAAGTCTCTATGACCTTCAGAAAAAAAGTTATTGAACAATATCTTGAACTCCTATAGGTTTTCATCCCTAACCCTAACCCTAATCACAACCAAAAAATCAAACACTAATCACAACCCTAACCCTACCCCTTCCAAAGGTCGTAGAAGCTCGGGGGTGGTACCAATGGATCGGGCATAGCCACATTAGTGGAGATGGAACCAACTTCCAAGTCTCTATGACCTACAGAAAAAAAGTTATTGAAGAATATCTTGAGCTCCAATGGGTATTCATCCCTAACCCTAACCCTAATAGCAACCCTAACCCTAACCCTAATCACAACCCTAACCCTAACCCTAATTGCAACCCTAACCCATATTAGGGATTAATTGGAATAACTCGGCGCTGCTTGCTCGAAACGTGCTGAAATTCGGTGTGGTTGTGTGGCAGGCCACCCTTTATTAATCATGAAATGCACAAGTCTCTAGGACTTTCAGAAGAAAAGTTATTCAAAAATATCTTGTACTTTTTTTTATAGATTTGGTGGTTTCACCATTTCCGAAGGTCGTAGAAGCTCGGGGATGGTCCCAATGGATCGGGCAGAGCCACATTAGTGGAGATGGAACCAACTTCCAAGTCTCTATGACCTACAGAAAAAAAGTTATTGAAGAATATCTTGAGCTCCAATGGGTATTCATCCCTAACCCTAATAGCAACCCTAATCACAACCCTAACCCTAACCCTAATTGCAACCCTAACCCTAACCCTAACCCTAATTGCAACCCTAACCCATATTAGGGATTAATTGGAATAACTCAGCGCTGCTTGCTCGAAACGTGCTGAAATTCGGTGTGGTTGTGTGGCAGGCCACCCTTTATTAATCATGAAATGCACAAATCTCTAGGACTTTCAGAAGAAAAGTTATTCAAAAATATCTTGTACTTTTTTTTTATAGATTTGGTGGTTTCACCATTTCCGAAGGTCGTAGAAGCTCAGGGATGGTCCCAATGGATCGGGCAGAGCCACATTAGTGGAGATGGAACCAACTTCCAAGTCTCTATGACCTTCAGAAAAAAAGTTATTGAACAATATCTTGAACTCCTATAGGTTTTCATCCCTAACCCTAACCCTAATCACAACCAAAAAATCAAACACTAATCACAACCCTAACCCTACCCCTTCCAAAGGTCGTAGAAGCTCGGGGGTGGTACCAATGGATCGGGCATAGCCACATTAGTGGAGATGGAACCAACTTCCAAGTCTCTATGACCTACAGAAAAAAAGTTATTGAAGAATATCTTGAGCTCCAATGGGTATTCATCCCTAACCCTAACCCTAATAGCAACCCTAACCCTAACCCTAATCACAACCCTAACCCTAACCCTAATTGCAGCCCTAACCCTAACCCTAACCCTAATTGCAACCCTAACCCATATTAGGGATTAATTGGAATAACTCCGCGCTGCTTGCTCAAAACGTGCTGAAATTCGGTGTGGTTGTGTGGCAGACCACCCTTTATTAATCATGAAATGCACAAGTCTCTAGGACTTTCAGAAGAAAAGTTATTCAAAAATATCTTGTACTTTTTTTAAATAGATTTGGTGGTTTCACCATTTCCAAAGGTCGTAGAAGCTCGGGGATGGTCCCAATGGATCGGGCAGAGCCACATTAGTGGAGATGGAACCAACTTCAAAGTCTCTATGACCTTCAGAAAAAAAGTTATTGAACAATATCTTGAACTCCTATAGGTTTTCATCCCTAACCCTAACCCTAATCACAACCAAAAAATCAAACACTAATCACAACCCTAACCCTACCCCTTCCAAAGGTCGTAGAAGCTCGGGGGTGGTACCAATGGATCGGGCATAGCCACATTAGTGGAGATGGAACCAACTTCCAAGTCTCTATGACCTACAGAAAAAAAGTTATTGAAGAATATCTTGAGCTCCAATGGGTATTCATCCCTAACCCTAACCCTAATAGCAACCCTAACCCTAACCCTAATCACAACCCTAACCCTAACCCTAATTGCAACCCTAACCCTAACCCTAACCCTAATTGCAACCCTAACCCATATTAGGGATTAATTGGAATATCTCTGCGCTGCTTGCTCGAAACGTGCTGAAATTCGGTGTGGTTGTGTGGCAGGCCACCCTTTATTAATCATGAAATGCACAAGTCTCTAGGACTTTCAGAAGAAAAGTTATTCAAAAATATCTTGTACTTTTTTTTTATAGATTTGGTGGTTTCACCATTTCCGAAGGTCGTAGAAGCTCGGGGATGGTCCCAATGGATCGGGCAGAGCCACATTAGTGGAGATGGAACCAACTTCCAAGTCTCTATGACCTTCAGAAAAAAAGTTATTGAACAATATCTTGAACTCCTGTAGGTTTTCATCCCTAACCCTAACCCTAATCACAACCAAAAAATCAAACACTAATCACAACCCTAACCCTACCCCTTCCAAAGGTCGTAGAAGCTCGGGGGTGGTACCAATGGATCGGGCATAGCCACATTAGTGGAGATGGAACCAACTTCCAAGTCTCTATGACCTACAGAAAAAAAGTTATTGAAGAATATCTTGAGCTCCAATGGGTATTCATCCCTAACCCTAACCCTAATAGCAACCCTAACCCTAACCCTAATCACAACCCTAACCCTAACCCTAATTGCAACCCTAACCCATATTAGGGATTAATTGGAATAACTCGGCGCTGCTTGCTCGAAACGTGCTGAAATTCGGTGTGGTTGTGTGGCAGGCCACCCTTTATTAATCATGAAATGCACAAGTCTCTAGGACTTTCAGAAGAAAAGTTATTCAAAAATATCTTGTACTTTTTTTTATAGATTTGGTGGTTTCACCATTTCCGAAGGTCGTAGAAGCTCGGGGATGGTCCCAATGGATCGGGCAGAGCCACATTAGTGGAGATGGAACCAACTTCCAAGTCTCTATGACCTACAGAAAAAAAGTTATTGAAGAATATCTTGAGCTCCAATGGGTATTCATCCCTAACCCTAACCCTAATAGCAACCCTAACCCTAACCCTAATCACAACCCTAACCCTAACCCTAATTGCAACCCTAACCCTAACCCTAACCCTAATTGCAACCCTAACCCATATTAGGGATTAATTGGAATAACTCTGCGCTGCTTGCTCGAAACGTGCTGAAATTCGGTGTGGTTGTGTGGCAGGCCACCCTTTATTAATCATGAAATGCACAAGTCTCTAGGACTTTCAGAAGAAAAGTTATTCAAAAATATCTTGTACTTTTTTTTATAGATTTGGTGGTTTCACCATTTCCGAAGGTCGTAGAAGCTCGGGGATTGTCCCAATATATCGGGCAGAGCCACATTAGTGGAGATGGAACCAACTTCCAAGTCTCTATGACCTTCAGAAAAAAAGTTATTGAACAATATCTTGAACTCCTATAGGTTTTCATCCCTAACCCTAACCCTAATCACAACCAAAAAATCAAACACTAATCACAACCCTAACCCTACCCCTTCCAAAGGTCGTAGAAGCTCGGGGGTGGTACCAATGGATCGGGCATAGCCACATTAGTGGAGATGGAACCAACTTCCAAGTCTCTATGACCTACAGAAAAAAAGTTATTGAAGAATATCTTGAGCTCCAATGGGTATTCATCCCTAACCCTAACCCTAATAGCAACCCTAACCCTAACCCTAATCACAACCCTAACCCTAACCCTAATTGCAACCCTAACCCATATTAGGGATTAATTGGAATAACTCGGCGCTGCTTGCTCGAAACGTGCTGAAATTCGGTGTGGTTGTGTGGCAGGCCACCCTTTATTAATCATGAAATGCACAAGTCTCTAGGACTTTCAGAAGAAAAGTTATTCAAAAATATCTTGTACTTTTTTTTATAGATTTGGTGGTTTCACCATTTCCGAAGGTCGTAGAAGCTCGGGGATGGTCCCAATGGATCGGACAGAGCCACATTAGTGGAGATGGAACCAACTTCCAAGTCTCTATGACCTACAGAAAAAAAGTTATTGAAGAATATCTTGAGCTCCAATGGGTATTCATCCCTAACCCTAATAGCAACCCTAACCCTAACCCTAATCACAACCCTAACCCTAACCCTAATTGCAACCCTAACCCTAACCCTAACCCTAATTGCAACCCTAACCCATATTAGGGATTAATTGGAATAACTCTGCGCTGCTTGCTCGAAACGTGCTGAAATTCGGTGTGGTTGTGTGGCAGGCCACCCTTTATTAATCATGAAATGCACAAATCTCTAGGACTTTCAGAAGAAAAGTTATTCAAAAATATCTTGTACTTTTTTTTTATAGATTTGGTGGTTTCACCATTTCCGAAGGTCGTAGAAGCTCGGGGATGGTCCCAATGGATTGGGCAGAGCCACATTAGTGGAGATGGAACCAACTTCCAAGTCTCTATGACCTTCAGAAAAAAAGTTATTGAACAATATCTTGAACTCCTATAGGTTTTCATCCCTAACCCTAACCCTAATCACAACCAAAAAATCAAACACTAATCACAACCCTAACCCTACCCCTTCCAAAGGTCGTAGAAGCTCGGGGGTGGTACCAATGGATCAGGCATAGCCACATTAGTGGAGATGGAACCAACTTCCAAGTCTCTATGACCTACAGAAAAAAAGTTATTGAAGAATATCTTGAGCTCCAATGGGTATTCATCCCTAACCCTAACCCTAATAGCAACCCTAACCCTAACCCTAATCACAACCCTAACCCTAACCCTAATCACAACCCTAACCCTAACCCTAATTGCAACCCTAACCCTAACCCTAACCCTAATTGCAACCCTAACCCATATTAGGGATTAATTGGAATAACTCTGCGCTGCTTGCTCGAAACGTGCTGAAATTCGGTGTGGTTGTGTGGCA
Source organism: Paralichthys olivaceus (assembly GCF_024713975.1). NCBI lineage: Eukaryota > Metazoa > Chordata > Actinopteri > Pleuronectiformes > Paralichthyidae > Paralichthys > Paralichthys olivaceus. The sequence continues at coordinate 12,151,197 of NC_091104.1, read as the reverse complement.
GGCCACCCTTTATTAATCATGAAATGCACAAATCTCTAGGACTTTCAGAAGAAAAGTTATTCAAAAATATCTTGTACTTTTTTTTTATAGATTTGGTGGTTTCACCATTTCCGAAGGTCGTAGAAGCTCGGGGATGGTCCCAATGGATTGGGCAGAGCCACATTAGTGGAGATGGAACCAACTTCCAAGTCTCTATGACCTTCAGAAAAAAAGTTATTGAACAATATCTTGAACTCCTATAGGTTTTCATCCCTAACCCTAACCCTAATCACAACCAAAAAATCAAACACTAATCACAACCCTAACCCTACCCCTTCCAAAGGTCGTAGAAGCTCGGGGGTGGTACCAATGGATCAGGCATAGCCACATTAGTGGAGATGGAACCAACTTCCAAGTCTCTATGACCTACAGAAAAAAAGTTATTGAAGAATATCTTGAGCTCCAATGGGTATTCATCCCTAACCCTAACCCTAATAGCAACCCTAACCCTAACCCTAATCACAACCCTAACCCTAACCCTAATTGCAACCCTAACCCATATTAGGGATTAATTGGAATAACTCCGCGCTGCTTGCTCGAAACGTGCTGAAATTCGGTGTGGTTGTGTGGCAGGCCACCCTTTATTAATCATGAAATGCACAAGTCTCTAGGACTTTCAGAAGAAAAGTTATTCAAAAATATCTTGTACTTTTTTTTATAGATTTGGTGGTTTCACCATTTCCGAAGGTCGTAGAAGCTCGGGGATGGTCCCAATGGATCGGGCAGAGCCACATTAGTCAAGATGGAACCAACTTCCAAGTCTCTATGACCTTCAGAAAAAAAGTTATTGAACAATATCTTGAACTCCTATAGGTTTTCATCCCTAACCCTAACCCTAATCACAACCAAAAAATCAAACACTAATCACAACCCTAACCCTACCCCTTCCAAAGGTCGTAGAAGCTCGGGGGTGGTACCAATGGATCGGGCATAGCCACATTAGTAGAGATGGAACCAACTTCCAAGTCTCTATGACCTACAGAAAAAAAGTTATTGAAGAATATCTTGAGCTCCAATGGGTATTCATCCCTAACCCTAACCCTAATAGCAACCCTAACCCTAACCCTAATCACAACCCTAACCCTAACCCTAATTGCAACCCTAACCCTAACCCTAACCCTAATTGCAACCCTAACCCATATTAGGGATTAATTGGAATAACTCCGCGCTGCTTGCTCGAAACGTGCTGAAATTCGGTGTGGTTGTGTGGCAGGCCACCCTTTATTAATCATGAAATGCACAAGTCTCTAGGACTTTCAGAAGAAAAGTTATTCAAAAATATCTTGTACTTTTTTTTTATAGATTTGGTGGTTTCACCATTTCCGAAGGTCGTAGAAGCTCGGGGATGGTCCCAATGGATCGGGCAGAGCCACATTAGTAGAGATGGAACCAGCTTCCAAGACTCTATGACCTTCAGAAAAAAAGTAATTGAACAATATCTTGAACTCCTATAGGTTTTCATCCCTAACCCTAACCCTAATCACAACCAAAAAATCAAACACTAATCACAACCCTAACCCTACCCCTTCCAAAGGTCGTAGAAGCTCGGGGATGGTCCCAATGGATCGGGCAGAGCCACATTAGTGGAGATGGAACCAACTTCCAAGTCTCTATGACCTTCAGAAAAAAAGTTATTGAACAATATCTTGAACTCCTATAGGTTTTCATCCCTAACCCTAACCCTAATCACAACCAAAAAATCAAACACTAATCACAACCCTAACCCTACCCCTTCCAAAGGTCGTAGAAGCTCGGGGGTGGTACCAATGGATCGGGCATAGCCACATTAGTGGAGATGGAACCAACTTCCAAGTCTCTATGACCTACAGAAAAAAAGTTATTGAAGAATATCTTGAGCTCCAATGGGTATTCATCCCTAACCCTAACCCTAATAGCAACCCTAACCCTAACCCTAATCACAACCCTAACCCTAACCCTAATTGCAACCCTAACCCTAACCCTAATTGCAACCCTTACCCATATTAGGGATTAATTGGAATAACTCTGCGCTGCTTGCTCGAAACGTGCTGAAATTCGGTGTGGTTGTGTGGCAGGGCACCTTTTATTAATCATGAAATGCACAAGTCTCTAGGACTTTCAGAAGAAAAGTTATTCAAAAATATCTTGTACTTTTTTTTTATAGATTTGGTGGTTTCACCATTTCCGAAGGTCGTAGAAGGTCGGGGATGGTCCCAATGGATCGGGCAGAGCCACATTAGTGGAGATGGAACCAACTTCCAAGTCTCTATGACCTTCAGAAAAAAAGTTATTGAACAATATCTTGAACTCCTATAGGTTTTCATCCCTAACCCTAACCCTAATCACAACCAAAAAATCAAACACTAATCACAACCCTAACCCTACCCCTTCCAAAGGTCGTAGAAGCTCGGGGGTGGTACCAATGGATCGGGCATAGCCACATTAGTGGAGATGGAACCAACTTCCAAGTCTCTATGACCTACAGAAAAAAAGTTATTGAAGAATATCTTGAGCTCCAATGGGTATTCATCCCTAACCCTAACCCTAATAGCAACCCTAACCCTAACCCTAATCACAACCCTAACCCTAACCCTAATTGCAGCCCTAACCCTAACCCTAACCCTAATTGCAACCCTAACCCATATTAGGGATTAATTGGAATAACTCCGCGCTGCTTGCTCAAAACGTGCTGAAATTCGGTGTGGTTGTGTGGCAGGCCACCCTTTATTAATCATGAAATGCACAAGTCTCTAGGACTTTCAGAAGAAAAGTTATTCAAAAATATCTTGTACTTTTTTTTTATAGATTTGGTGGTTTCACCATTTCCGAAGGTCGTAGAAGCTCGGGGATGGTCCCAATGGATCGGGCAGAGCCACATTAGTGGAGATGGAACCAACTTCCAAGTCTCTACGACCTTCAGAAAAAAAGTTATTGAACAATATCTTGAACTCCTATAGGTTTTCATCCCTAACCCTAACCCTAATCACAACCAAAAAAATCAAACACTAATCACAACCCTAACCCTACCCCTTCCAAAGGTCGTAGAAGCTCGGGGGTGGTACCAATGGATCGGGCATAGCCACATTAGTGGAGATGGAACCAACTTCCAAGTCTCTATGACCTACAGAAAAAAAGTTATTGAAGAATATCTTGAGCTCCAATGGGTATTCATCCCTAACCCTAACCCTAATAGCAACCCTAACCCTAATCACAACCCTAACCCTAACCCTAATTGCAACCCTAACCCTAACCCTAATTGCAACCCTAACCCATATTAGGGATTAATTGGAATAACTCCGCGCTGCTTGCTCGAAACGTGCTGAAATTCGGTGTGGTTGTGTGGCAGGCCACCCTTTATTAATCATGAAATGCACAAGTCTCTAGGACTTTCAGAAGAAAAGTTATTCAAAAATATCTTGTACTTTTTTTTTATAGATTTGGTGGTTTCACCATTTCCGAAGGTCGTAGAAGCTCGGGGATTGTCCCAATGGATCGGGCAGAGCCACATTAGTGGAGATGGAACCAACTTCCAAGTCTCTATGACCTTCAGAAAAAAAGTTATTGAACAATATCTTGAACTCCTATAGGTTTTCATCCCTAACCCTAACCCTAATCACAACCAAAAAATCAAACACTAATCACAACCCTAACCCTACCCCTTCCAAAGGTCGTAGAAGCTCGGGGGTGGTACCAATGGATCGGGCATAGCCACATTAGTGGAGATGGAACCAACTTCCAAGTCTCTATGACCTACAGAAAAAAAGTTATTGAAGAATATCTGGAGCTCCAATGGGTATTCATCCCTAACCCTAACCCTAATAGCAACCCTAACCCTAATCACAACCCTAACCCTAACCCTAATTGCAACCCTAACCCTAACCCTAATTGCAACCCTAACCCATATTAGGGATTAATTGGAATAACTCCGCGCTGCTTGCTCGAAACGTGCTGAAATTCGGTGTGGTTGTGTGGCAGGCCACCCTTTATTAATCATGAAATGCACAAGTCTCTAGGACTTTCAGAAGAAAAGTTATTCAAAAATATCTTGTACTTTTTTTTTATAGATTTGGTGGTTTCACCATTTCCGAAGGTCGTAGAAGCTCGGGGATTGTCCCAATGGATCGGGCAGAGCCACATTAGTGGAGATGGAACCAACTTCCAAGTCTCTATGACCTTCAGAAAAAAAGTTATTGAACAATATCTTGAACTCCTATAGGTTTTCATCCCTAACCCTAACCCTAATCACAACCAAAAAATCAAACACTAATCACAACCCTAACCCTACCCCTTCCAAAGGTCGTAGAAGCTCGGGGGTGGTACCAATGGATCGGGCATAGCCACATTAGTGGAGATGGAACCAACTTCCAAGTCTCTATGACCTACAGAAAAAAAGTTATTGAAGAATATCTGGAGCTCCAATGGGTATTCATCCCTAACCCTAACCCTAATAGCAACCCTAACCCTAACCCTAATCACAACCCTAACCCTAACCCTAATTGCAACCCTAACCCATATTAGGGATTAATTGGAATAACTCCGCGCTGCTTGCTCGAAACGTGCTGAAATTCGGTGTGGTTGTGTGGCAGGCCACCCTTTATTAATCATGAAATGCACAAGTCTCTAGGACTTTCAGAAGAAAAGTTATTCAAAAATATCTTGTACTTTTTTTTATAGATTTGGTGGTTTCACCATTTCCGAAGGTCGTAGAAGCTCGGGGATGGTCCCAATGGATCGGGCAGAGCCACATTAGTGGAGATGGAACCAACTTCCAAGTCTCTATGACCTTCAGAAAAAAAGTTATTGAACAATATCTTGAACTCCTATAGGTTTTCATCCCTAACCCTAACCCTAATCACAACCAAAAAATCAAACACTAATCACAACCCTAACCCTACCCCTTCCAAAGGTCGTAGAAGCTCGGGGGTGGTACCAATGGATCGGGCATAGCCACATTAGTGGAGATGAAACCAACTTCCAAGTCTCTATGACCTACAGAAAAAAAGTTATTGAAGAATATCTTGAGCTCCAATGGGTATTCATCCCTAACCCTAACCCTAATAGCAACCCTAACCCTAACCCTAATCACAACCCTAACCCTAACCCTAATTGCAACCCTAACCCATATTAGGGATTAATTGGAATAACTCCGCGCTGCTTGCTCGAAACGTGCTGAAATTCGGTGTGGTTGTGTGGCAGGCCACCCTTTATTAATCATGAAATGCACAAGTCTCTAGGACTTTCAGAAGAAAAGTTATTCAAAAATATCTTGTACTTTTTTTTATAGATTTGGTGGTTTCACCATTTCCGAAGGTCGTAGAAGCTCGGGGATGGTCCCAATGGATCGGGCAGAGCCACATTAGTGGAGATGGAACCAACTTCCAAGTCTCTATGACCTTCAGAAAAAAAGTTATTGAACAATATCTTGAACTCCTATAGGTTTTCATCCCTAACCCTAACCCTAATCACAACCAAAAAATCAAACACTAATCACAACCCTAACCCTACCCCTTCCAAAGGTCGTAGAAGCTCGGGGGTGGTCCCAATGGATCGGGCAGAGCCACATTAGTCAAGATGGAACCAACTTCCAAGTCTCTATGACCTTCAGAAAAAAAGTTATTGAACAATATCTTGAACTCCTATAGGTTTTCATCCCTAACCCTAACCCTAATCACAACCAAAAAATCAAACACTAATCACAACCCTAACCCTACCCCTTCCAAAGGTCGTAGAAGCTCGGGGGTGGTACCAATGGATCGGGCATAGCCACATTAGTGGAGATGAAACCAACTTCCAAGTCTCTATGACCTACAGAAAAAAAGTTATTGAAGAATATCTTGAGCTCCAATGGGTATTCATCCCTAACCCTAACCCTAATAGCAACCCTAACCCTAACCCTAATCACAACCCTAACCCTAACCCTAATTGCAACCCTAACCCATATTAGGGATTAATTGGAATAACTCCGCGCTGCTTGCTCGAAACGTGCTGAAATTCGGTGTGGTTGTGTGGCAGGCCACCCTTTATTAATCATGAAATGCACAAGTCTCTAGGACTTTCAGAAGAAAAGTTATTCAAAAATATCTTGTACTTTTTTTTATAGATTTGGTGGTTTCACCATTTCCGAAGGTCGTAGAAGCTCGGGGATGGTCCCAATGGATCGGGCAGAGCCACATTAGTGGAGATGGAACCAACTTCCAAGTCTCTATGACCTTCAGAAAAAAAGTTATTGAACAATATCTTGAACTCCTATAGGTTTTCATCCCTAACCCTAACCCTAATCACAACCAAAAAATCAAACACTAATCACAACCCTAACCCTACCCCTTCCAAAGGTCGTAGAAGCTCGGGGGTGGTACCAATGGATCGGGCATAGCCACATTAGTGGAGATGGAACCAACTTCCAAGTCTCTATGACCTACAGAAAAAAAGTTATTGAAGAATATCTTGAGCTCCAATGGGTATTCATCCCTAACCCTAACCCTAATAGCAACCCTAACCCTAACCCTAATCACAACCCTAACCCTAACCCTAATTGCAACCCTAACCCATATTAGGGATTAATTGGAATAACTCCGCGCTGCTTGCTCGAAACGTGCTGAAATTCGGTGTGGTTGTGTGGCAGGCCACCCTTTATTAATCATGAAATGCACAAGTCTCTAGGACTTTCAGAAGAAAAGTTATTCAAAAATATCTTGTACTTTTTTTTATAGATTTGGTGGTTTCACCATTTCCGAAGGTCGTAGAAGCTCGGGGATGGTCCCAATGGATCGGGCAGAGCCACATTAGTGGAGATGGAACCAACTTCCAAGTCTCTATGACCTTCAGAAAAAAAGTTATTGAACAATATCTTGAACTCCTATAGGTTTTCATCCCTAACCCTAACCCTAATCACAACCAAAAAATCAAACACTAATCACAACCCTAACCCTACCCCTTCCAAAGGTCGTAGAAGCTCGGGGGTGGTACCAATGGATCGGGCATAGCCACATTAGTGGAGATGGAACCAACTTCCAAGTCTCTATGACCTACAGAAAAAAAGTTATTGAAGAATATCTTGAGCTCCAATGGGTATTCATCCCTAACCCTAACCCTAATAGCAACCCTAACCCTAACCCTAATCACAACCCTAACCCTAACCCTAATTGCAACCCTAACCCTAACCCTAACCCTAATTGCAACCCTAACCCATATTAGGGATTAATTGGAATAACTCCGCGCTGCTTGCTCGAAACGTGCTGAAATTCGGTGTGGTTGTGTGGCAGGCCACCCTTTATTAATCATGAAATGCACAAGTCTCTAGGACTTTCAGAAGAAAAGTTATTCAAAAATATCTTGTACTTTTTTTTTATAGATTTGGTGGTTTCACCATTTCCGAAGGTCGTAGAAGCTCGGGGATGGTCCCAATGGATCGGGCAGAGCCACATTAGTAGAGATGGAACCAGCTTCCAAGACTCTATGACCTTCAGAAAAAAAGTAATTGAACAATATCTTGAACTCCTATAGGTTTTCATCCCTAACCCTAACCCTAATCACAACCAAAAAATCAAACACTAATCACAACCCTAACCCTACCCCTTCCAAAGGTCGTAGAAGCTCGGGGATGGTCCCAATGGATCGGGCAGAGCCACATTAGTGGAGATGGAACCAACTTCCAAGTCTCTATGACCTTCAGAAAAAAAGTTATTGAACAATATCTTGAACTCCTATAGGTTTTCATCCCTAACCCTAACCCTAATCACAACCAAAAAATCAAACACTAATCACAACCCTAACCCTACCCCTTCCAAAGGTCGTAGAAGCTCGGGGGTGGTACCAATGGATCGGGCATAGCCACATTAGTGGAGATGGAACCAACTTCCAAGTCTCTATGACCTACAGAAAAAAAGTTATTGAAGAATATCTTGAGCTCCAATGGGTATTCATCCCTAACCCTAACCCTAATAGCAACCCTAACCCTAACCCTAATCACAACCCTAACCCTAACCCTAATTGCAACCCTAACCCTAACCCTAATTGCAACCCTTACCCATATTAGGGATTAATTGGAATAACTCTGCGCTGCTTGCTCGAAACGTGCTGAAATTCGGTGTGGTTGTGTGGCAGGGCACCTTTTATTAATCATGAAATGCACAAGTCTCTAGGACTTTCAGAAGAAAAGTTATTCAAAAATATCTTGTACTTTTTTTTTATAGATTTGGTGGTTTCACCATTTCCGAAGGTCGTAGAAGGTCGGGGATGGTCCCAATGGATCGGGCAGAGCCACATTAGTGGAGATGGAACCAACTTCCAAGTCTCTATGACCTTCAGAAAAAAAGTTATTGAACAATATCTTGAACTCCTATAGGTTTTCATCCCTAACCCTAACCCTAATCACAACCAAAAAATCAAACACTAATCACAACCCTAACCCTACCCCTTCCAAAGGTCGTAGAAGCTCGGGGGTGGTACCAATGGATCGGGCATAGCCACATTAGTGGAGATGGAACCAATTTCCAAGTCTCTATGACCTACAGAAAAAAAGTTATTGAAGAATATCTTGAGCTCCAATGGGTATTCATCCCTAACCCTAACCCTAATAGCAACCCTAACCCTAATCACAACCCTAACCCTAACCCTAATTGCAACCCTAACCCTAACCCTAATTGCAACCCTAACCCATATTAGGGATTAATTGGAATAACTCCGCGCTGCTTGCTCGAAACGTGCTGAAATTCGGTGTGGTTGTGTGGCAGGCCACCCTTTATTAATCATGAAATGCACAAGTCTCTAGGACTTTCAGAAGAAAAGTTATTCAAAAATATCTTGTACTTTTTTTTTATAGATTTGGTGGTTTCACCATTTCCGAAGGTCGTAGAAGCTCGGGGATTGTCCCAATGGATCGGGCAGAGCCACATTAGTGGAGATGGAACCAACTTCCAAGTCTCTATGACCTTCAGAAAAAAAGTTATTGAACAATATCTTGAACTCCTATAGGTTTTCATCCCTAACCCTAACCCTAATCACAACCAAAAAATCAAACACTAATCACAACCCTAACCCTACCCCTTCCAAAGGTCGTAGAAGCTCGGGGGTGGTACCAATGGATCGGGCATAGCCACATTAGTGGAGATGGAACCAACTTCCAAGTCTCTATGACCTACAGAAAAAAAGTTATTGAAGAATATCTGGAGCTCCAATGGGTATTCATCCCTAACCCTAACCCTAATAGCAACCCTAACCCTAATCACAACCCTAACCCTAACCCTAATTGCAACCCTAACCCTAACCCTAATTGCAACCCTAACCCATATTAGGGATTAATTGGAATAACTCCGCGCTGCTTGCTCGAAACGTGCTGAAATTCGGTGTGGTTGTGTGGCAGGCCACCCTTTATTAATCATGAAATGCACAAGTCTCTAGGACTTTCAGAAGAAAAGTTATTCAAAAATATCTTGTACTTTTTTTTTATAGATTTGGTGGTTTCACCATTTCCGAAGGTCGTAGAAGCTCGGGGATTGTCCCAATGGATCGGGCAGAGCCACATTAGTGGAGATGGAACCAACTTCCAAGTCTCTATGACCTTCAGAAAAAAAGTTATTGAACAATATCTTGAACTCCTATAGGTTTTCATCCCTAACCCTAACCCTAATCACAACCAAAAAATCAAACACTAATCACAACCCTAACCCTACCCCTTCCAAAGGTCGTAGAAGCTCGGGGGTGGTACCAATGGATCGGGCATAGCCACATTAGTGGAGATGGAACCAACTTCCAAGTCTCTATGACCTACAGAAAAAAAGTTATTGAAGAATATCTGGAGCTCCAATGGGTATTCATCCCTAACCCTAACCCTAATAGCAACCCTAACCCTAACCCTAATCACAACCCTAACCCTAACCCTAATTGCAACCCTAACCCATATTAGGGATTAATTGGAATAACTCCGCGCTGCTTGCTCGAAACGTGCTGAAATTCGGTGTGGTTGTGTGGCAGGCCACCCTTTATTAATCATGAAATGCACAAGTCTCTAGGACTTTCAGAAGAAAAGTTATTCAAAAATATCTTGTACTTTTTTTTATAGATTTGGTGGTTTCACCATTTCCGAAGGTCGTAGAAGCTCGGGGATGGTCCCAATGGATCGGGCAGAGCCACATTAGTGGAGATGGAACCAACTTCCAAGTCTCTATGACCTTCAGAAAAAAAGTTATTGAACAATATCTTGAACTCCTATAGGTTTTCATCCCTTACCCTAACCCTAATCACAACCAAAAAATCAAACACTAATCACAACCCTAACCCTACCCCTTCCAAAGGTCGTAGAAGCTCGGGGGTGGTACCAATGGATCGGGCATAGCCACATTAGTGGAGATGAAACCAACTTCCAAGTCTCTATGACCTACAGAAAAAAAGTTATTGAAGAATATCTTGAGCTCCAATGGGTATTCATCCCTAACCCTAACCCTAATAGCAACCCTAACCCTAACCCTAATCACAACCCTAACCCTAACCCTAATTGCAACCCTAACCCATATTAGGGATTAATTGGAATAACTCCGCGCTGCTTGCTCGAAACGTGCTGAAATTCGGTGTGGTTGTGTGGCAGGCCACCCTTTATTAATCATGAAATGCACAAGTCTCTAGGACTTTCAGAAGAAAAGTTATTCAAAAATATCTTGTACTTTTTTTTATAGATTTGGTGGTTTCACCATTTCCGAAGGTCGTAGAAGCTCGGGGATGGTCCCAATGGATCGGGCAGAGCCACATTAGTGGAGATGGAACCAACTTCCAAGTCTCTATGACCTTCAGAAAAAAAGTTATTGAACAATATCTTGAACTCCTATAGGTTTTCATCCCTAACCCTAACCCTAATCACAACCAAAAAATCAAACACTAATCACAACCCTAACCCTACCCCTTCCAAAGGTCGTAGAAGCTCGGGGGTGGTCCCAATGGATCGGGCAGAGCCACATTAGTCAAGATGGAACCAACTTCCAAGTCTCTATGACCTTCAGAAAAAAAGTTATTGAACAATATCTTGAACTCCTATAGGTTTTCATCCCTAACCCTAACCCTAATCACAACCAAAAAATCAAACACTAATCACAACCCTAACCCTACCCCTTCCAAAGGTCGTAGAAGCTCGGGGGTGGTACCAATGGATCGGGCATAGCCACATTAGTGGAGATGGAACCAACTTCCAAGTCTCTATGACCTACAGAAAAAAAGTTATTGAAGAATATCTTGAGCTCCAATGGGTATTCATCCCTAACCCTAACCCTAATAGCAACCCTAACCCTAACCCTAATCACAACCCTAACCCTAACCCTAATTGCAACCCTAACCCATATTAGGGATTAATTGGAATAACTCCGCGCTGCTTGCTCGAAACGTGCTGAAATTCGGTGTGGTTGTGTGGCAGGCCACCCTTTATTAATCATGAAATGCACAAGTCTCTAGGACTTTCAGAAGAAAAGTTATTCAAAAATATCTTGTACTTTTTTTTATAGATTTGGTGGTTTCACCATTTCCGAAGGTCGTAGAAGCTCGGGGATGGTCCCAATGGATCGGGCAGAGCCACATTAGTGGAGATGGAACCAACTTCCAAGTCTCTATGACCTTCAGAAAAAAAGTTATTGAACAATATCTTGAACTCCTATAGGTTTTCATCCCTAACCCTAACCCTAATCACAACCAAAAAATCAAACACTAATCACAACCCTAACCCTACCCCTTCCAAAGGTCGTAGAAGCTCGGGGGTGGTACCAATGGATCGGGCATAGCCACATTAGTGGAGATGAAACCAACTTCCAAGTCTCTATGACCTACAGAAAAAAAGTTATTGAAGAATATCTTGAGCTCCAATGGGTATTCATCCCTAACCCTAACCCTAATAGCAACCCTAACCCTAACCCTAATCACAACCCTAACCCTAACCCTAATTACAACCCTAACCCATATTAGGGATTAATTGGAATAACTCCGCGCTGCTTGCTCGAAACGTGCTGAAATTTGGTGTGGTTGTGTGGCAGGCCACCCTTTATTAATCATGAAATGCACAAGTCTCTAGGACTTTCAGAAGAAAAGTTATTCAAAAATATCTTGTACTTTTTTTTATAGATTTGGTGGTTTCACCATTTCCGAAGGTCGTAGAAGCTCGGGGATGGTCCCAATGGATCGGGCAGAGCCACATTAGTGGAGATGGAACCAACTTCCAAGTCTCTATGACCTTCAGAAAAAAAGTTATTGAACAATATCTTGAACTCCTATAGGTTTTCATCCCTAACCCTAACCCTAATCACAACCAAAAAATCAAACACTAATCACAACCCTAACCCTACCCCTTCCAAAGGTCGTAGAAGCTCGGGGGTGGTACCAATGGATCGGGCATAGCCACATTAGTGGAGATGGAACCAACTTCCAAGTCTCTATGACCTACAGAAAAAAAGTTATTGAAGAATATCTTGAGCTCCAATGGGTATTCATCCCTAACCCTAACCCTAATAGCAACCCTAACCCTAACCCTAATCACAACCCTAACCCTAACCCTAATTGCAACCCTAACCCTAACCCTAACCCTAATTGCAACCCTAACCCATATTAGGGATTAATTGGAATAACTCCGCGCTGCTTGCTCGAAACGTGCTGAAATTCGGTGTGGTTGTGTGGCAGGCCACCCTTTATTAATCATGAAATGCACAAGTCTCTAGGACTTTCAGAAGAAAAGTTATTCAAAAATATCTTGTACTTTTTTTTTATAGATTTGGTGGTTTCACCATTTCCGAAGGTCGTAGAAGCTCGGGGATGGTCCCAATGGATCGGGCAGAGCCACATTAGTAGAGATGGAACCAGCTTCCAAGACTCTATGACCTTCAGAAAAAAAGTAATTGAACAATATCTTGAACTCCTATAGGTTTTCATCCCTAACCCTAACCCTAATCACAACCAAAAAATCAAACACTAATCACAACCCTAACCCTACCCCTTCCAAAGGTCGTAGAAGCTCGGGGATGGTCCCAATGGATCGGGCAGAGCCACATTAGTGGAGATGGAACCAACTTCCAAGTCTCTATGACCTTCAGAAAAAAAGTTATTGAACAATATCTTGAACTCCTATAGGTTTTCATCCCTAACCCTAACCCTAATCACAACCAAAAAATCAAACACTAATCACAACCCTAACCCTACCCCTTCCAAAGGTCGTAGAAGCTCGGGGGTGGTACCAATGGATCGGGCATAGCCACATTAGTGGAGATGGAACCAACTTCCAAGTCTCTATGACCTACAGAAAAAAAGTTATTGAAGAATATCTTGAGCTCCAATGGGTATTCATCCCTAACCCTAACCCTAATAGCAACCCTAACCCTAACCCTAATCACAACCCTAACCCTAACCCTAATTGCAACCCTAACCCATATTAGGGATTAATTGGAATAACTCCGCGCTGCTTGCTCAAAACGTGCTGAAATTTGGTGTGGTTGTGTGGCAGGCCACCCTTTATTAATCATGAAATGCACAAGTCTCTAGGACTTTCAGAAGAAAAGTTATTCAAAAATATCTTGTACTTTTTTTTATAGATTTGGTGGTTTCACCATTTCCGAAGGTCGTAGAAGCTCGGGGATGGTCCCAATGGATCGGGCAGAGCCACATTAGTGGAGATGGAACCAACTTCCAAGTCTCTATGACCTTCAGAAAAAAAGTTATTGAACAATATCTTGAACTCCTATAGGTTTTCATCCCTAACCCTAACCCTAATCACAACCAAAAAATCAAACACTAATCACAACCCTAACCCTACCCCTTCCAAAGGTCGTAGAAGCTCGGGGGTGGTACCAATGGATCGGGCATAGCCACATTAGTGGAGATGGAACCAACTTCCAAGTCTCTATGACCTACAGAAAAAAAGTTATTGAAGAATATCTTGAGCTCCAATGGGTATTCATCCCTAACCCTAACCCTAATAGCAACCCTAACCCTAACCCTAATCACAACCCTAACCCTAACCCTAATTGCAACCCTAACCCTAACCCTAACCCTAATTGCAACCCTAACCCATATTAGGGATTAATTGGAATAACTCCGCGCTGCTTGCTCGAAACGTGCTGAAATTCGGTGTGGTTGTGTGGCAGGCCACCCTTTATTAATCATGAAATGCACAAGTCTCTAGGACTTTCAGAAGAAAAGTTATTCAAAAATATCTTGTACTTTTTTTTTATAGATTTGGTGGTTTCACCATTTCCGAAGGTCGTAGAAGCTCGGGGATGGTCCCAATGGATCGGGCAGAGCCACATTAGTAGGGATGGAACCAGCTTCCAAGACTCTATGACCTTCAGAAAAAAAGTAATTGAACAATATCTTGAACTCCTATAGGTTTTCATCCCTAACCCTAACCCTAATCACAACCAAAAAATCAAACACTAATCACAACCCTAACCCTACCCCTTCCAAAGGTCGTAGAAGCTCGGGGATGGTCCCAATGGATCGGGCAGAGCCACATTAGTGGAGATGGAACCAACTTCCAAGTCTCTATGACCTTCAGAAAAAAAGTTATTGAACAATATCTTGAACTCCTATAGGTTTTCATCCCTAACCCTAACCCTAATCACAACCAAAAAATCAAACACTAATCACAACCCTAACCCTACCCCTTCCAAAGGTCGTAGAAGCTCGGGGGTGGTACCAATGGATCGGGCATAGCCACATTAGTGGAGATGGAACCAACTTCCAAGTCTCTATGACCTACAGAAAAAAAGTTATTGAAGAATATCTTGAGCTCCAATGGGTATTCATCCCTAACCCTAACCCTAATAGCAACCCTAACCCTAACCCTAATCACAACCCTAACCCTAACCCTAATTGCAACCCTAACCCATATTAGGGATTAATTGGAATAACTCCGCGCTGCTTGCTCGAAACGTGCTGAAATTCGGTGTGGTTGTGTGGCAGGCCACCCTTTATTAATCATGAAATGCACAAGTCTCTAGGACTTTCAGAAGAAAAGTTATTCAAAAATATCTTGTACTTTTTTTTATAGATTTGGTGGTTTCACCATTTCCGAAGGTCGTAGAAGCTCGGGGATGGTCCCAATGGATCGGGCAGAGCCACATTAGTGGAGATGGAACCAACTTCCAAGTCTCTATGACCTTCAGAAAAAAAGTTATTGAACAATATCTTGAACTCCTATAGGTTTTCATCCCTAACCCTAACCCTAATCACAACCAAAAAATCAAACACTAATCACAACCCTAACCCTACCCCTTCCAAAGGTCGTAGAAGCTCGGGGGTGGTCCCAATGGATCGGGCAGAGCCACATTAGTCAAGATGGAACCAACTTCCAAGTCTCTATGACCTTCAGAAAAAAAGTTATTGAACAATATCTTGAACTCCTATAGGTTTTCATCCCTAACCCTAACCCTAATCACAACCAAAAAATCAAACACTAATCACAACCCTAACCCTACCCCTTCCAAAGGTCGTAGAAGCTCGGGGGTGGTACCAATGGATCGGGCATAGCCACATTAGTGGAGATGGAACCAACTTCCAAGTCTCTATGACCTACAGAAAAAAAGTTATTGAAGAATATCTTGAGCTCCAATGGGTATTCATCCCTAACCCTAACCCTAATAGCAACCCTAACCCTAACCCTAATCACAACCCTAACCCTAACCCTAATTGCAACCCTAACCCATATTAGGGATTAATTGGAATAACTCCGCGCTGCTTGCTCGAAACGTGCTGAAATTCGGTGTGGTTGTGTGGCAGGCCACCCTTTATTAATCATGAAATGCACAAGTCTCTAGGACTTTCAGAAGAAAAGTTATTCAAAAATATCTTGTACTTTTTTTTATAGATTTGGTGGTTTCACCATTTCCGAAGGTCGTAGAAGCTCGGGGATGGTCCCAATGGATCGGGCAGAGCCACATTAGTGGAGATGGAACCAACTTCCAAGTCTCTATGACCTTCAGAAAAAAAGTTATTGAACAATATCTTGAACTCCTATAGGTTTTCATCCCTAACCCTAACCCTAATCACAACCAAAAAATCAAACACTAATCACAACCCTAACCCTACCCCTTCCAAAGGTCGTAGAAGCTCGGGGGTGGTACCAATGGATCGGGCATAGCCACATTAGTGGAGATGAAACCAACTTCCAAGTCTCTATGACCTACAGAAAAAAAGTTATTGAAGAATATCTTGAGCTCCAATGGGTATTCATCCCTAACCCTAACCCTAATAGCAACCCTAACCCTAACCCTAATCACAACCCTAACCCTAACCCTAATTACAACCCTAACCCATATTAGGGATTAATTGGAATAACTCCGCGCTGCTTGCTCGAAACGTGCTGAAATTTGGTGTGGTTGTGTGGCAGGCCACCCTTTATTAATCATGAAATGCACAAGTCTCTAGGACTTTCAGAAGAAAAGTTATTCAAAAATATCTTGTACTTTTTTTTATAGATTTGGTGGTTTCACCATTTCCGAAGGTCGTAGAAGCTCGGGGATGGTCCCAATGGATCGGGCAGAGCCACATTAGTGGAGATGGAACCAACTTCCAAGTCTCTATGACCTTCAGAAAAAAAGTTATTGAACAATATCTTGAACTCCTATAGGTTTTCATCCCTAACCCTAACCCTAATCACAACCAAAAAATCAAACACTAATCACAACCCTAACCCTACCCCTTCCAAAGGTCGTAGAAGCTCGGGGGTGGTACCAATGGATCGGGCATAGCCACATTAGTGGAGATGGAACCAACTTCCAAGTCTCTATGACCTACAGAAAAAAAGTTATTGAAGAATATCTTGAGCTCCAATGGGTATTCATCCCTAACCCTAACCCTAATAGCAACCCTAACCCTAACCCTAATCACAACCCTAACCCTAACCCTAATTGCAACCCTAACCCTAACCCTAACCCTAATTGCAACCCTAACCCATATTAGGGATTAATTGGAATAACTCCGCGCTGCTTGCTCGAAACGTGCTGAAATTCGGTGTGGTTGTGTGGCAGGCCACCCTTTATTAATCATGAAATGCACAAGTCTCTAGGACTTTCAGAAGAAAAGTTATTCAAAAATATCTTGTACTTTTTTTTTATAGATTTGGTGGTTTCACCATTTCCGAAGGTCGTAGAAGCTCGGGGATGGTCCCAATGGATCGGGCAGAGCCACATTAGTAGAGATGGAACCAGCTTCCAAGACTCTATGACCTTCAGAAAAAAAGTAATTGAACAATATCTTGAACTCCTATAGGTTTTCATCCCTAACCCTAACCCTAATCACAACCAAAAAATCAAACACTAATCACAACCCTAACCCTACCCCTTCCAAAGGTCGTAGAAGCTCGGGGATGGTCCCAATGGATCGGGCAGAGCCACATTAGTGGAGATGGAACCAACTTCCAAGTCTCTATGACCTTCAGAAAAAAAGTTATTGAACAATATCTTGAACTCCTATAGGTTTTCATCCCTAACCCTAACCCTAATCACAACCAAAAAATCAAACACTAATCACAACCCTAACCCTACCCCTTCCAAAGGTCGTAGAAGCTCGGGGGTGGTACCAATGGATCGGGCATAGCCACATTAGTGGAGATGGAACCAACTTCCAAGTCTCTATGACCTACAGAAAAAAAGTTATTGAAGAATATCTTGAGCTCCAATGGGTATTCATCCCTAACCCTAACCCTAATAGCAACCCTAACCCTAACCCTAATCACAACCCTAACCCTAACCCTAATTGCAACCCTAACCCATATTAGGGATTAATTGGAATAACTCCGCGCTGCTTGCTCAAAACGTGCTGAAATTTGGTGTGGTTGTGTGGCAGGCCACCCTTTATTAATCATGAAATGCACAAGTCTCTAGGACTTTCAGAAGAAAAGTTATTCAAAAATATCTTGTACTTTTTTTTATAGATTTGGTGGTTTCACCATTTCCGAAGGTCGTAGAAGCTCGGGGATGGTCCCAATGGATCGGGCAGAGCCACATTAGTGGAGATGGAACCAACTTCCAAGTCTCTATGACCTTCAGAAAAAAAGTTATTGAACAATATCTTGAACTCCTATAGGTTTTCATCCCTAACCCTAACCCTAATCACAACCAAAAAATCAAACACTAATCACAACCCTAACCCTACCCCTTCCAAAGGTCGTAGAAGCTCGGGGGTGGTACCAATGGATCGGGCATAGCCACATTAGTGGAGATGGAACCAACTTCCAAGTCTCTATGACCTACAGAAAAAAAGTTATTGAAGAATATCTTGAGCTCCAATGGGTATTCATCCCTAACCCTAACCCTAATAGCAACCCTAACCCTAACCCTAATCACAACCCTAACCCTAACCCTAATTGCAACCCTAACCCTAACCCTAACCCTAATTGCAACCCTAACCCATATTAGGGATTAATTGGAATAACTCCGCGCTGCTTGCTCGAAACGTGCTGAAATTCGGTGTGGTTGTGTGGCAGGCCACCCTTTATTAATCATGAAATGCACAAGTCTCTAGGACTTTCAGAAGAAAAGTTATTCAAAAATATCTTGTACTTTTTTTTTATAGATTTGGTGGTTTCACCATTTCCGAAGGTCGTAGAAGCTCGGGGATGGTCCCAATGGATCGGGCAGAGCCACATTAGTAGGGATGGAACCAGCTTCCAAGACTCTATGACCTTCAGAAAAAAAGTAATTGAACAATATCTTGAACTCCTATAGGTTTTCATCCCTAACCCTAACCCTAATCACAACCAAAAAATCAAACACTAATCACAACCCTAACCCTACCCCTTCCAAAGGTCGTAGAAGCTCGGGGATGGTCCCAATGGATCGGGCAGAGCCACATTAGTGGAGATGGAACCAACTTCCAAGTCTCTATGACCTTCAGAAAAAAAGTTATTGAACAATATCTTGAACTCCTATAGGTTTTCATCCCTAACCCTAACCCTAATCACAACCAAAAAATCAAACACTAATCACAACCCTAACCCTACCCCTTCCAAAGGTCGTAGAAGCTCGGGGGTGGTACCAATGGATCGGGCATAGCCACATTAGTGGAGATGGAACCAACTTCCAAGTCTCTATGACCTACAGAAAAAAAGTTATTGAAGAATATCTTGAGCTCCAATGGGTATTCATCCCTAACCCTAACCCTAATAGCAACCCTAACCCTAACCCTAATCACAACCCTAACCCTAACCCTAATTGCAACCCTAACCCTAACCCTAATTGCAACCCTTACCCATATTAGGGATTAATTGGAATAACTCTGCGCTGCTTGCTCGAAACGTGCTGAAATTCGGTGTGGTTGTGTGGCAGGGCACCTTTTATTAATCATGAAATGCACAAGTCTCTAGGACTTTCAGAAGAAAAGTTATTCAAAAATATCTTGTACTTTTTTTTTATAGATTTGGTGGTTTCACCATTTCCGAAGGTCGTAGAAGGTCGGGGATGGTCCCAATGGATCGGGCAGAGCCACATTAGTGGAGATGGAACCAACTTCCAAGTCTCTATGACCTTCAGAAAAAAAGTTATTGAACAATATCTTGAACTCCTATAGGTTTTCATCCCTAACCCTAACCCTAATCACAACCAAAAAATCAAACACTAATCACAACCCTAACCCTACCCCTTCCAAAGGTCGTAGAAGCTCGGGGGTGGTACCAATGGATCGGGCATAGCCACATTAGTGGAGATGGAACCAACTTCCAAGTCTCTATGACCTACAGAAAAAAAGTTATTGAAGAATATCTTGAGCTCCAATGGGTATTCATCCCTAACCCTAACCCTAATAGCAACCCTAACCCTAACCCTAATCACAACCCTAACCCTAACCCTAATTGCAGCCCTAACCCTAACCCTAACCCTAATTGCAACCCTAACCCATATTAGGGATTAATTGGAATAACTCCGCGCTGCTTGCTCAAAACGTGCTGAAATTTGGTGTGGTTGTGTGGCAGGCCACCCTTTATTAATCATGAAATGCACAAGTCTCTAGGACTTTCAGAAGAAAAGTTATTCAAAAATATCTTGTACTTTTTTTTTATAGATTTGGTGGTTTCACCATTTCCGAAGGCCGTAGAAGCTCGGGGATGGTCCCAATGGATCGGGCAGAGCCACATTAGTGGAGATGGAACCAACTTCCAAGTCTCTATGACCTTCAGAAAAAAAGTTATTGAACAATATCTTGAACTCCTATAGGTTTTCATCCCTAACCCTAACCCTAATCACAACCAAAAAATCAAACACTAATCACAACCCTAACCCTACCCCTTCCAAAGGTCGTAGAAGCTCGGGGGTGGTACTAATGGATCGGGCATAGCCACATTAGTGGAGATGGAACCAACTTCCAAGTCTCTATGACCTACAGAAAAAAAGTTATTGAAGAATATCTTGAGCTCCAATGGGTATTCATCCCTAACCCTAACCCTAATAGCAACCCTAACCCTAATCACAACCCTAACCCTAACCCTAATTGCAACCCTAACCCTAACCCTAACCCTAATTGCAACCCTAACCCATATTAGGGATTAATTGGAATAACTCTGCGCTGCTTGCTCGAAACGTGCTGAAATTCGGTGTGGTTGTGTGGCAGGCCACCCTTTATTAATCATGAAATGCACAAGTCTCTAGGACTTTCAGAAGAAAAGTTATTCAAAAATATCTTGTACTTTTTTTTTATAGATTTGGTGGTTTCACCATTTCCGAAGGTCGTAGAAGCTCGGGGATGGTCCCAATGGATCGGGCAGAGCCACATTAGTGGAGATGGAACCAACTTCCAAGTCTCTATGACCTTCAGAAAAAAAGTTATTGAACAATATCTTGAACTCCTATAGGTTTTCATCCCTAACCCTAACCCTAATCACAACCAAAAAATCAAACACTAATCACAACCCTAACCCTACCCCTTCCAAAGGTCGTAGAAGCTCGGGGGTGGTACCAATGGATCGGGCATAGCCACATTAGTGGAGATGGAACCAACTTCCAAGTCTCTATGACCTACAGAAAAAAAGTTATTGAAGAATATCTTGAGCTCCAATGGGTATTCATCCCTAACCCTAACCCTAATAGCAACCCTAACCCTAACCCTAATCACAACCCTAACCCTAACCCTAATTGCAACCCTAACCCATATTAGGGATTAATTGGAATAACTCCGCGCTGCTTGCTCAAAACGTGCTGAAATTCGGTGTGGTTGTGTGGCAGGCCACCCTTTATTAATCATGAAATGCACAAGTCTCTAGGACTTTCAGAAGAAAAGTTATTCAAAAATATCTTGTACTTTTTTTTTATAGATTTGGTGGTTTCACCATTTCCGAAGGTCGTAGAAGCTCGGGGATGGTCCCAATGGATCGGGCAGAGCCACATTAGTGGAGATGGAACCAACTTCCAAGTCTCTATGACCTTCAGAAAAAAAGTTATTGAACAATATCTTGAACTCCTATAGGTTTTCATCCCTAACCCTAACCCTAATCACAACCAAAAAATCAAACACTAATCACAACCCTAACCCTAACCCTTCCAAAGGTCGTAGAAGCTCGGGGGTGGTACCAATGGATCGGGCATAGCCACATTAGTGGAGATGGAACCAACTTCCAAGTCTCTATGACCTACAGAAAAAAAGTTATTGAAGAATATCTTGAGCTCCAATGGGTATTCATCCCTAACCCTAACCCTAATAGCAACCCTAACCCTAACCCTAATTGCAACCCTAACCCTAACCCTAACCCTAATTGCAACCCTAACCCATATTAGGGATTAATTGGAATAACTCCGCGCTGCTTGCTCGAAACGTGCTGAAATTCGGTGTGGTTGTGTGGCAGGCCACCCTTTATTAATCATGAAATGCACAAGTCTCTAGGACTTTCAGAAGAAAAGTTATTCAAAAATATCTTGTACTTTTTTTTTATAGATTTGGTGGTTTCACCATTTCCGAAGGTCGTAGAAGCTCGGGGATGGTCCCAATGGATCGGGCAGAGCCACATTAGTGGAGATGGAACCAACTTCCAAGTCTCTATGACCTTCAGAAAAAAAGTTATTGAACAATATCTTGAACTCCTATAGGTTTTCATCCCTAACCCTAACCCTAATCACAACCAAAAAATCAAACACTAATCACAACCCTAACCCTACCCCTTCCAAAGGTCGTAGAAGCTCGGGGGTGGTACCAATGGATCGGGCATAGCCACATTAGTGGAGATGGAACCAACTTCCAAGTCTCAATGACCTACAGAAAAAAAGTTATTGAAGAATATCTTGAGCTCCAATGGGTATTCATCCCTAACCCTAACCCTAATAGCAACCCAAACCCTAATCACAACCCTAACCCTAACCCTAATTGCAACCCTAACCCTAACCCTAACCCTAATTGCAACCCTAACCCATATTAGGGATTAATTGGAATAACTCCGCGCTGCTTGCTCGAAACGTGCTGAAATTCGGTGTGGTTGTGTGGCAGGCCACCCTTTATTAATCATGAAATGCACAAGTCTCTAGGACTTTCAGAAGAAAAGTTATTCAAAAATATCTTGTACTTTTTTTTTATAGATTTGGTGGTTTCACCATTTCCGAAGGTCGTAGAAGCTCGGGGATGGTCCCAATGGATCGGGCAGAGCCACATTAGTGGAGATGGAACCAACTTCCAAGTCTCTATGACCTTCAGAAAAAAAGTTATTGAACAATATCTTGAACTCCTGTAGGTTTTCATCCCTAACCCTAACCCTAATCACAACCAAAAAATCAAACACTAATCACAACCCTAACCCTACCCCTTCCAAAGGTCGTAGAAGCTCGGGGGTGGTACCAATGGATCGGGCATAGCCACATTAGTGGAGATGGAACCAACTTCCAAGTCTCTATGACCTACAGAAAAAAAGTTATTGAAGAATATCTTGAGCTCCAATGGGTATTCATCCCTAACCCTAACCCTAATAGCAACCCAAACCCTAATCACAACCCTAACCCTAACCCTAATTGCAACCCTAACCCTAACCCTAACCCTAATTGCAACCCTAACCCATATTAGGGATTAATTGGAATAACTCCGCGCTGCTTGCTCGAAACGTGCTGAAATTCGGTGTGGTTGTGTGGCAGGCCACCCTTTATTAATCATGAAATGCACAAGTCTCTAGGACTTTCAGAAGAAAAGTTATTCAAAAATATCTTGTACTTTTTTTTTATAGATTTGGTGGTTTCACCATTTCCGAAGGTCGTAGAAGCTCGGGGATGGTCCCAATGGATCGGGCAGAGCCACATTAGTGGAGATGGAACCAACTTCCAAGTCTCTATGACCTTCAGAAAAAAAGTTATTGAACAATATCTTGAGCTCCAATGGGTATTCATCCCTAACCCTAACCCTAATCACAACCAAAAAATCAAACACTAATCACAACCCTAACCCTACCCCTTCCAAAGGTCGTAGAAGCTCGGGGGTGGTACCAATGGATCGGGCATAGCCACATTAGTGGAGATGGAACCAACTTCCAAGTCTCTATGACGTACAGAAAAAAAGTTATTGAAGAATATCTTGAGCTCCAATGGGTATTCATCCCTAACCCTAACCCTAATAGCAACCCTAACCCTAATCACAACCCTAACCCTAACCCTAATTGCAACCCTAACCCTAACCCTAACCCTAATTGCAACCCTAACCCATATTAGGGATTAATTGGAATAACTCCGCGCTGCTTGCTCGAAACGTGCTGAAATTCAGTGTGGTTGTGTGGCAGGCCACCCTTTATTAATCATGAAATGCACAAGTCTCTAGGACTTTCAGAAGAAAAGTTATTCAAAAATATCTTGTACTTTTTTTTTATAGATTTGGTGGTTTCACCATTTCCGAAGGTCGTAGAAGCTCGGGGATGGTCCCAATGGATCGGGCAGAGCCACATTAGTGGAGATGGAACCAACTTCCAAGTCTCTATGACCTTCAGAAAAAAAGTTATTGAACAATATCTTGAACTCCTATAGGTTTTCATCCCTAACCCTAACCCTAATCACAACCAAAAAATCAAACACTAATCACAACCCTAACCCTACCCCTTCCAAAGGTCGTAGAAGCTCGGGGGTGGTACCAATGGATCGGGCATAGCCACATTAGTGGAGATGGAACCAACTTCCAAGTCTCTATGACCTACAGAAAAAAAGTTATTGAAGAATATCTTGAGCTCCAATGGGTATTCATCCCTAACCCTAACCCTAATAGCAACCCAAACCCTAATCACAACCCTAACCCTAACCCTAATTGCAACCCTAACCCTAACCCTAACCCTAATTGCAACCCTAACCCATATTAGGGATTAATTGGAATAACTCCGCGCTGCTTGCTCGAAACGTGCTGAAATTCGGTGTGGTTGTGTGGCAGGCCACCCTTTATTAATCATGAAATGCACAAGTCTCTAGGACTTTCAGAAGAAAAGTTATTCAAAAATATCTTGTACTTTTTTTTTATAGATTTGGTGGTTTCACCATTTCCGAAGGTCGTAGAAGCTCGGGGATGGTCCCAATGGATCGGGCAGAGCCACATTAGTGGAGATGGAACCAACTTCCAAGTCTCTATGACCTTCAGAAAAAAAGTTATTGAACAATATCTTGAACTCCTGTAGGTTTTCATCCCTAACCCTAACCCTAATCACAACCAAAAAATCAAACACTAATCACAACCCTAACCCTACCCCTTCCAAAGGTCGTAGAAGCTCGGGGGTGGTACCAATGGATCGGGCATAGCCACATTAGTGGAGATGGAACCAACTTCCAAGTCTCTATGACCTACAGAAAAAAAGTTATTGAAGAATATCTTGAGCTCCAATGGGTATTCATCCCTAACCCTAACCCTAATAGCAACCCTAACCCTAATCACAACCCTATCCCTAACCCTAATTGCAACCCTAACCCTAACCCTAACCCTAATTGCAACCCTAACCCATATTAGGGATTAATTGGAATAACTCTGCGCTGCTTGCTCGAAACGTGCTGAAATTCGGTGTGGTTGTGTGGCAGGCCACCCTTTATTAATCATGAAATGCACAAGTCTCTAGGACTTTCAGAAGAAAAGTTATTCAAAAATATCTTGTACTTTTTTTTTATAGATTTGGTGGTTTCACCATTTCCGAAGGTCGTAGAAGCTCGGGGATGGTCCCAATGGATCGGGCAGAGCCACATTAGTGGAGATGGAACCAACTTCCAAGTCTCTATGACCTTCAGAAAAAAAGTTATTGAACAATATCTTGAGCTCCAATGGGTATTCATCCCTAACCCTAACCCTAATCACAACCAAAAAATCAAACACTAATCACAACCCTAACCCTACCCCTTCCAAAGGTCGTAGAAGCTCGGGGGTGGTACCAATGGATCGGGCATAGCCACATTAGTGGAGATGGAACCAACTTCCAAGTCTCTATGACCTACAGAAAAAAAGTTATTAAAGAATATCTTGAGCTCCAATGGGTATTCATCCCTAACCCTAACCCTAATAGCAACCCTAACCCTAACCCTAATTGCGACCCTAACCCTAACCCTAACCCTAATTGCAACCCTAACCCATATTAGGGATTAATTGGAATAACTCCGCGCTGCTTGCTCGAAACGTGCTGAAATTCGGTGTGGTTGTGTGGCAGGCCACCCTTTATTAATCATGAAATGCACAAGTCTCTAGGACTTTCAGAAGAAAAGTTATTCAAAAATATCTTGTACTTTTTTTTTATAGATTTGGTGGTTTCACCATTTCCGAAGGTCGTAGAAGCTCGGGGATGGTCCCAATGGATCGGGCAGAGCCACATTAGTGGGGATGGAACCAACTTCCAAGTCTCTATGACCTTCAGAAAAAAAGTTATTGAACAATATCTTGAACTCCTATAGGTTTTCATCCCTAACCCTAACCCTAATCACAACCAAAAAATCAAACACTAATCACAACCCTAACCCTACCCCTTCCAAAGGTCGTAGAAGCTCGGGGGTGGTACCAATGGATCGGGCATAGCCACATTAGTAGAGATGGAACCAACTTCCAAGTCTCTATGACCTACAGAAAAAAAGTTATTGAAGAATATCTTGAGCTCCAATGGGTATTCATCCCTAACCCTAACCCTAATAGCAACCCTAACCCTAACCCTAATCACAACCCTAACCCTAACCCTAAATGCAGCCCTAACCCTAACCCTAACCCTAATTGCAACCCTAACCCATATTAGGGATTAATTGGAATAACTCCGCGCTGCTTGCTCGAAACGTGCTGAAATTCAGTGTGGTTGTGTGGCAGGCCACCCTTTATTAATCATGAAATGCACAAGTCTCTAGGACTTTCAGAAGAAAAGTTATTCAAAAATATCTTGTACTTTTTTTTTATAGATTTGGTGGTTTCACCATTTCCGAAGGTCGTAGAAGCTCGGGGATGGTCCCAATGGATCGGGCAGAGCCACATTAGTGGGGATGGAACCAACTTCCAAGTCTCTATGACCTTCAGAAAAAAAGTTATTGAACAATATCTTGAACTCCTATAGGTTTTCATCCCTAACCCTAACCCTAATCACAACCAAAAAATCAAACACTAATCACAACCCTAACCCTACCCCTTCCAAAGGTCGTAGAAGCTCGGGGGTGGTACCAATGGATCGGGCATAGCCACATTAGTGGAGATGGAACCAACTTCCAAGTCTCTATGACCTACAGAAAAAAAGTTATTGAAGAATATCTTGAGCTCCAATGGGTATTCATCCCTAACCCTAACCCTAATAGCAACCCTAACCCTAACCCTAATTGCGACCCTAACCCTAACCCTAACCCTAATTGCAACCCTAACCCATATTAGGGATTAATTGGAATAACTCCGCGCTGCTTGCTCGAAACGTGCTGAAATTCGGTGTGGTTGTGTGGCAGGCCACCCTTTATTAATCATGAAATGCACAAGTCTCTAGGACTTTCAGAAGAAAAGTTATTCAAAAATATCTTGTACTTTTTTTTATAGATTTGGTGGTTTCACCATTTCCGAAGGTCGTAGAAGCTCGGGGATGGTCCCAATGGATCGGGCAGAGCCACATTAGTCAAGATGGAACCAACTTCCAAGTCTCTATGACCTTCAGAAAAAAAGTTATTGAACGATATCTTGAACTCCTATAGGTTTTCATCCCTAACCCTAACCCTAATCACAACCAAAAAATCAAACACTAATCACAACCCTAACCCTACCCCTTCCAAAGGTCGTAGAAGCTCGGGGGTGGTACCAATGGATCGGGCATAGCCACATTAGTGGAGATGGAACCAACTTCCAAGTCTCTATGACCTACAGAAAAAAAGTTATTGAAGAATATCTTGAGCTCCAATGGGTATTCATCCCTAACCCTAACCCTAATAGCAACCCTAACCCTAATCACAACCCTATCCCTAACCCTAATTGCAACCCTAACCCTAACCCTAACCCTAATTGCAACCCTAACCCATATTAGGGATTAATTGGAATAACTCCGCGCTGCTTGCTCGAAACGTGCTGAAATTCGGTGTGGTTGTGTGGCAGGCCACCCTTTATTAATCATGAAATGCACAAGTCTCTAGGACTTTCAGAGGAAAAGTTATTCAAAAATATCTTGTACTTTTTTTTTATAGATTTGGTGGTTTCACCATTTCCGAAGGTCGTAGAAGCTCGGGGATGGTCCCAATGGATCGGGCAGAGCCACATTAGTGGCGATGGAACCAACTTCCAAGTCTCTATGACCTTCAGAAAAAAAGTTATTGAACAATATCTTGAGCTCCAATGGGTATTCATCCCTAACCCTAACCCTAATCACAACCAAAAAATCAAACACTAATCACAACCCTAACCCTACCCCTTCCGAAGGTCGTAGAAGCTCGGGGGTGGTACCAATGGATCGGGCATAGCCACATTAGTGGAGATGGAACCAACTTCCAAGTCTCTATGACCTACAGAAAAAAAGTTATTGAAGAATATCTTGAGCTCCAATGGATATTCATCCCTAACCCTAACCCTAATAGCAACCCTAACCCTAACCCTAATCACAACCCTAACCCTAACCCTAATTGCAGCCCTAACCCTAATTGCAACCCTAACCCATATTAGGGATTAATTGGAATAACTCCGCGCTGCTTGCTCAAAACGTGCTGAAATTCGGTGTGGTTGTGTGGCAGGCCACCCTTTATTAATCATGAAATGCACAAGTCTCTAGGACTTTCAGAAGAAAAGTTATTCAAAAATATCTTGTACTTTTTTTTTATAGATTTGGTGGTTTCACCATTTCCGAAGGTCGTAGAAGCTCGGGGATGGTCCCAATGGATCGGGCAGAGCCACATTAGTGGAGATGGAACCAACTTCCAAGTCTCTATGACCTTCAGAAAAAAAGTTATTGAACAATATCTTGAACTCCTATAGGTTTTCATCCCTAACCCTAACCCTAATCACAACCAAAAAATCAAACACTAATCACAACCCTAACCCTACCCCTTCCAAAGGTCGTAGAAGCCCGGGGGTGGTACCAATGGATCGGGCATAGCCACATTAGTGGAGATGGAACCAACTTCCAAGTCTCTATGACCTACAGAAAAAAAGTTATTGAAGAATATCTTGAACTCCTGTAGGTTTTCATCCCTAACCCTAACCCTAATCACAACCAAAAAATCAAACACTAATCACAACCCTAACCCTACCCCTTCCAAAGGTCGTAGAAGCTCGGGGGTGGTACCAATGGATCGGGCATAGCCACATTAGTGGAGATGGAACCAACTTCCAAGTCTCTATGACCTACAGAAAAAAAGTTATTGAAGAATATCTTGAGCTCCAATGGGTATTCATCCCTAACCCTAACCCTAATAGCAACCCTAACCCTAATCACAACCCTATCCCTAACCCTAATTGCAACCCTAACCCTAACCCTAACCCTAATTGCAACCCTAACCCATATTAGGGATTAATTGGAATAACTCCGCGCTGCTTGCTCGAAACGTGCTGAAATTCGGTGTGGTTGTGTGGCAGGCCACCCTTTATTAATCATGAAATGCACAAGTCTCTAGGACTTTCAGAAGAAAAGTTATTCAAAAATATCTTGTACTTTTTTTTTATAGATTTGGTGGTTTCACCATTTCCGAAGGTCGTAGAAGCTCGGGGATGGTCCCAATGGATCGGGCAGAGCCACATTAGTGGAGATGGAACCAACTTCCAAGTCTCTATGACCTTCAGAAAAAAAGTTATTGAACAATATCTTGAGCTCCAATGGGTATTCATCCCTAACCCTAACCCTAATCACAACCAAAAAATCAAACACTAATCACAACCCTAACCCTACCCCTTCCAAAGGTCATAGAAGCTCGGGGGTGGTACCAATGGATCGGGCATAGCCACATTAGTGGAGATGGAACCAACTTCCAAGTCTCTATGACCTACAGAAAAAAAGTTATTAAAGAATATCTTGAGCTCCAATGGGTATTCATCCCTAACCCTAACCCTAATAGCAACCCTAACCCTAACCCTAATCACAACCCTAACCCTAACCCTAATTGCGACCCTAACCCTAACCCTAACCCTAATTGCAACCCTAACCCATATTAGGGATTAATTGGAATAACTCCGCGCTGCTTGCTCGAAACGTGCTGAAATTCGGTGTGGTTGTGTGGCAGGACACCCTTTATTAATCATGAAATGCACAAGTCTCTAGGACTTTCAGAAGAAAAGTTATTCAAAAATATCTTGTACTTTTTTTTTATAGATTTGGTGGTTTCACCATTTCCGAAGGTCGTAGAAGCTCGGGGATGGTCCCAATGGATCGGGCAGAGCCACATTAGTGGAGATGGAACCAACTTCCAAGTCTCTATGACCTTCAGAAAAAAAGTTATTGAACAATATCTTGAACTCCTATAGGTTTTCATCCCTAACCCTAACCCTAATCACAACCAAAAAATCAAACACTAATCACAACCCTAACCCTACCCCTTCCAAAGGTCGTAGAAGCTCGGGGGTGGTACCAATGGATCGGGCATAGCCACATTAGTGGAGATGGAACCAACTTCCAAGTCTCTATGACCTACAGAAAAAAAGTTATTGAAGAATATCTTGAGCTCCAATGGGTATTCATCCCTAACCCTAACCCTAATAGCAACCCTAACCCTAACCCTAATTGCGACCCTAACCCTAACCCTAACCCTAATTGCAACCCTAACCCATATTAGGGATTAATTGGAATAACTCCGCGCTGCTTGCTCGAAACGTGCTGAAATTCGGTGTGGTTGTGTGGCAGGCCACCCTTTATTAATCATGAAATGCACAAGTCTCTAGGACTTTCAGAAGAAAAGTTATTCAAAAATATCTTGTACTTTTTTTTTATAGATTTGGTGGTTTCACCATTTCCGAAGGTCGTAGAAGCTCGGGGATGGTCCCAATGGATCGGGCAGAGCCACATTAGTGGGGATGGAACCAACTTCCAAGTCTCTATGACCTTCAGAAAAAAAGTTATTGAACAATATCTTGAACTCCTATAGGTTTTCATCCCTAACCCTAACCCTAATCACAACCAAAAAATCAAACACTAATCACAACCCTAACCCTACCCCTTCCAAAGGTCGTAGAAGCTCGGGGGTGGTACCAATGGATCGGGCATAGCCACATTAGTAGAGATGGAACCAACTTCCAAGTCTCTATGACCTACAGAAAAAAAGTTATTGAAGAATATCTTGAGCTCCAATGGGTATTCATCCCTAACCCTAACCCTAATAGCAACCCTAACCCTAACCCTAATCACAACCCTAACCCTAACCCTAAATGCAGCCCTAACCCTAACCCTAACCCTAATTGCAACCCTAACCCATATTAGGGATTAATTGGAATAACTCTGCGCTGCTTGCTCGAAACGTGCTGAAATTCAGTGTGGTTGTGTGGCAGGCCACCCTTTATTAATCATGAAATGCACAAGTCTCTAGGACTTTCAGAAGAAAAGTTATTCAAAAATATCTTGTACTTTTTTTTTATAGATTTGGTGGTTTCACCATTTCCGAAGGTCGTAGAAGCTCGGGGATGGTCCCAATGGATCGGGCAGAGCCACATTAGTGGGGATGGAACCAACTTCCAAGTCTCTATGACCTTCAGAAAAAAAGTTATTGAACAATATCTTGAACTCCTATAGGTTTTCATCCCTAACCCTAACCCTAATCACAACCAAAAAATCAAACACTAATCACAACCCTAACCCTACCCCTTCCAAAGGTCGTAGAAGCTCGGGGGTGGTACCAATGGATCGGGCATAGCCACATTAGTGGAGATGGAACCAACTTCCAAGTCTCTATGACCTACAGAAAAAAAGTTATTGAAGAATATCTTGAGCTCCAATGGGTATTCATCCCTAACCCTAACCCTAATAGCAACCCTAACCCTAACCCTAATTGCGACCCTAACCCTAACCCTAACCCTAATTGCAACCCTAACCCATATTAGGGATTAATTGGAATAACTCCGCGCTGCTTGCTCGAAACGTGCTGAAATTCGGTGTGGTTGTGTGGCAGGCCACCCTTTATTAATCATGAAATGCACAAGTCTCTAGGACTTTCAGAAGAAAAGTTATTCAAAAATATCTTGTACTTTTTTTTATAGATTTGGTGGTTTCACCATTTCCGAAGGTCGTAGAAGCTCGGGGATGGTCCCAATGGATCGGGCAGAGCCACATTAGTCAAGATGGAACCAACTTCCAAGTCTCTATGACCTTCAGAAAAAAAGTTATTGAACGATATCTTGAACTCCTATAGGTTTTCATCCCTAACCCTAACCCTAATCACAACCAAAAAATCAAACACTAATCACAACCCTAACCCTACCCCTTCCAAAGGTCGTAGAAGCTCGGGGGTGGTACCAATGGATCGGGCATAGCCACATTAGTGGAGATGGAACCAACTTCCAAGTCTCTATGACCTACAGAAAAAAAGTTATTGAAGAATATCTTGAGCTCCAATGGGTATTCATCCCTAACCCTAACCCTAATAGCAACCCTAACCCTAATCACAACCCTAACCCTAACCCTAATTGCAACCCTAACCCTAACCCTAACCCTAATTGCAACCCTAACCCATATTAGGGATTAATTGGAATAACTCCGCGCTGCTTGCTCGAAACGTGCTGAAATTCGGTGTGGTTGTGTGGCAGGCCACCCTTTATTAATCATGAAATGCACAAGTCTCTAGGACTTTCAGAAGAAAAGTTATTCAAAAATATCTTGTACTTTTTTTTTATAGATTTGGTGGTTTCACCATTTCCGAAGGTCGTAGAAGCTCGGGGATGGTCCCAATGGATCGGGCAGAGCCACATTAGTGGAGATGGAACCAACTTCCAAGTCTCTATGACCTTCAGAAAAAAAGTTATTGAACAATATCTTGAACTCCTGTAGGTTTTCATCCCTAACCCTAACCCTAATCACAACCAAAAAATCAAACACTAATCACAACCCTAACCCTACCCCTTCCAAAGGTCGTAGAAGCTCGGGGGTGGTACCAATGGATCGGGCATAGCCACATTAGTGGAGATGGAACCAACTTCCAAGTCTCTATGACCTACAGAAAAAAAGTTATTGAAGAATATCTTGAGCTCCAATGGGTATTCATCCCTAACCCTAACCCTAATAGCAACCCTAACCCTAATCACAACCCTATCCCTAACCCTAATTGCAACCCTAACCCTAACCCTAACCCTAATTGCAACCCTAACCCATATTAGGGATTAATTGGAATAACTCCGCGCTGCTTGCTCGAAACGTGCTGAAATTCGGTGTGGTTGTGTGGCAGGCCACCCTTTATTAATCATGAAATGCACAAGTCTCTAGGACTTTCAGAGGAAAAGTTATTCAAAAATATCTTGTACTTTTTTTTTATAGATTTGGTGGTTTCACCATTTCCGAAGGTCGTAGAAGCTCGGGGATGGTCCCAATGGATCGGGCAGAGCCACATTAGTGGCGATGGAACCAACTTCCAAGTCTCTATGACCTTCAGAAAAAAAGTTATTGAACAATATCTTGAGCTCCAATGGGTATTCATCCCTAACCCTAACCCTAATCACAACCAAAAAATCAAACACTAATCACAACCCTAACCCTACCCCTTCCGAAGGTCGTAGAAGCTCGGGGGTGGTACCAATGGATCGGGCATAGCCACATTAGTGGAGATGGAACCAACTTCCAAGTCTCTATGACCTACAGAAAAAAAGTTATTGAAGAATATCTTGAGCTCCAATGGATATTCATCCCTAACCCTAACCCTAATAGCAACCCTAACCCTAACCCTAATCACAACCCTAACCCTAACCCTAATTGCAGCCCTAACCCTAATTGCAACCCTAACCCATATTAGGGATTAATTGGAATAACTCCGCGCTGCTTGCTCAAAACGTGCTGAAATTCGGTGTGGTTGTGTGGCAGGCCACCCTTTATTAATCATGAAATGCACAAGTCTCTAGGACTTTCAGAAGAAAAGTTATTCAAAAATATCTTGTACTTTTTTTTTATAGATTTGGTGGTTTCACCATTTCCGAAGGTCGTAGAAGCTCGGGGATGGTCCCAATGGATCGGGCAGAGCCACATTAGTGGAGATGGAACCAACTTCCAAGTCTCTATGACCTTCAGAAAAAAAGTTATTGAACAATATCTTGAACTCCTATAGGTTTTCATCCCTAACCCTAACCCTAATCACAACCAAAAAATCAAACACTAATCACAACCCTAACCCTACCCCTTCCAAAGGTCGTAGAAGCCCGGGGGTGGTACCAATGGATCGGGCATAGCCACATTAGTGGAGATGGAACCAACTTCCAAGTCTCTATGACCTACAGAAAAAAAGTTATTGAAGAATATCTTGAACTCCTGTAGGTTTTCATCCCTAACCCTAACCCTAATCACAACCAAAAAATCAAACACTAATCACAACCCTAACCCTACCCCTTCCAAAGGTCGTAGAAGCTCGGGGGTGGTACCAATGGATCGGGCATAGCCACATTAGTGGAGATGGAACCAACTTCCAAGTCTCTATGACCTACAGAAAAAAAGTTATTGAAGAATATCTTGAGCTCCAATGGGTATTCATCCCTAACCCTAACCCTAATAGCAACCCTAACCCTAATCACAACCCTATCCCTAACCCTAATTGCAACCCTAACCCTAACCCTAACCCTAATTGCAACCCTAACCCATATTAGGGATTAATTGGAATAACTCCGCGCTGCTTGCTCGAAACGTGCTGAAATTCGGTGTGGTTGTGTGGCAGGCCACCCTTTATTAATCATGAAATGCACAAGTCTCTAGGACTTTCAGAAGAAAAGTTATTCAAAAATATCTTGTACTTTTTTTTTATAGATTTGGTGGTTTCACCATTTCCGAAGGTCGTAGAAGCTCGGGGATGGTCCCAATGGATCGGGCAGAGCCACATTAGTGGAGATGGAACCAACTTCCAAGTCTCTATGACCTTCAGAAAAAAAGTTATTGAACAATATCTTGAGCTCCAATGGGTATTCATCCCTAACCCTAACCCTAATCACAACCAAAAAATCAAACACTAATCACAACCCTAACCCTACCCCTTCCAAAGGTCATAGAAGCTCGGGGGTGGTACCAATGGATCGGGCATAGCCACATTAGTGGAGATGGAACCAACTTCCAAGTCTCTATGACCTACAGAAAAAAAGTTATTAAAGAATATCTTGAGCTCCAATGGGTATTCATCCCTAACCCTAACCCTAATAGCAACCCTAACCCTAACCCTAATCACAACCCTAACCCTAACCCTAATTGCGACCCTAACCCTAACCCTAACCCTAATTGCAACCCTAACCCATATTAGGGATTAATTGGAATAACTCCGCGCTGCTTGCTCGAAACGTGCTGAAATTCGGTGTGGTTGTGTGGCAGGACACCCTTTATTAATCATGAAATGCACAAGTCTCTAGGACTTTCAGAAGAAAAGTTATTCAAAAATATCTTGTACTTTTTTTTTATAGATTTGGTGGTTTCACCATTTCCGAAGGTCGTAGAAGCTCGGGGATGGTCCCAATGGATCGGGCAGAGCCACATTAGTGGAGATGGAACCAACTTCCAAGTCTCTATGACCTTCAGAAAAAAAGTTATTGAACAATATCTTGAACTCCTATAGGTTTTCATCCCTAACCCTAACCCTAATCACAACCAAAAAATCAAACACTAATCACAACCCTAACCCTA
Organism: Paralichthys olivaceus; assembly: GCF_024713975.1. Classification (NCBI taxonomy): domain Eukaryota; kingdom Metazoa; phylum Chordata; class Actinopteri; order Pleuronectiformes; family Paralichthyidae; genus Paralichthys; species Paralichthys olivaceus. The sequence continues at coordinate 12,116,030 of NC_091104.1, read as the reverse complement.
CCCCTTCCAAAGGTCGTAGAAGCTCGGGGGTGGTACCAATGGATCGGGCATAGCCACATTAGTGGAGATGGAACCAACTTCCAAGTCTCTATGACCTACAGAAAAAAAGTTATTGAAGAATATCTTGAGCTCCAATGGGTATTCATCCCTAACCCTAACCCTAATAGCAACCCTAACCCTAACCCTAATTGCGACCCTAACCCTAACCCTAACCCTAATTGCAACCCTAACCCATATTAGGGATTAATTGGAATAACTCCGCGCTGCTTGCTCGAAACGTGCTGAAATTCGGTGTGGTTGTGTGGCAGGCCACCCTTTATTAATCATGAAATGCACAAGTCTCTAGGACTTTCAGAAGAAAAGTTATTCAAAAATATCTTGTACTTTTTTTTTATAGATTTGGTGGTTTCACCATTTCCGAAGGTCGTAGAAGCTCGGGGATGGTCCCAATGGATCGGGCAGAGCCACATTAGTGGGGATGGAACCAACTTCCAAGTCTCTATGACCTTCAGAAAAAAAGTTATTGAACAATATCTTGAACTCCTATAGGTTTTCATCCCTAACCCTAACCCTAATCACAACCAAAAAATCAAACACTAATCACAACCCTAACCCTACCCCTTCCAAAGGTCGTAGAAGCTCGGGGGTGGTACCAATGGATCGGGCATAGCCACATTAGTAGAGATGGAACCAACTTCCAAGTCTCTATGACCTACAGAAAAAAAGTTATTGAAGAATATCTTGAGCTCCAATGGGTATTCATCCCTAACCCTAACCCTAATAGCAACCCTAACCCTAACCCTAATCACAACCCTAACCCTAACCCTAAATGCAGCCCTAACCCTAACCCTAACCCTAATTGCAACCCTAACCCATATTAGGGATTAATTGGAATAACTCCGCGCTGCTTGCTCGAAACGTGCTGAAATTCAGTGTGGTTGTGTGGCAGGCCACCCTTTATTAATCATGAAATGCACAAGTCTCTAGGACTTTCAGAAGAAAAGTTATTCAAAAATATCTTGTACTTTTTTTTTATAGATTTGGTGGTTTCACCATTTCCGAAGGTCGTAGAAGCTCGGGGATGGTCCCAATGGATCGGGCAGAGCCACATTAGTGGGGATGGAACCAACTTCCAAGTCTCTATGACCTTCAGAAAAAAAGTTATTGAACAATATCTTGAACTCCTATAGGTTTTCATCCCTAACCCTAACCCTAATCACAACCAAAAAATCAAACACTAATCACAACCCTAACCCTACCCCTTCCAAAGGTCGTAGAAGCTCGGGGGTGGTACCAATGGATCGGGCATAGCCACATTAGTGGAGATGGAACCAACTTCCAAGTCTCTATGACCTACAGAAAAAAAGTTATTGAAGAATATCTTGAGCTCCAATGGGTATTCATCCCTAACCCTAACCCTAATAGCAACCCTAACCCTAACCCTAATTGCGACCCTAACCCTAACCCTAACCCTAATTGCAACCCTAACCCATATTAGGGATTAATTGGAATAACTCCGCGCTGCTTGCTCGAAACGTGCTGAAATTCGGTGTGGTTGTGTGGCAGGCCACCCTTTATTAATCATGAAATGCACAAGTCTCTAGGACTTTCAGAAGAAAAGTTATTCAAAAATATCTTGTACTTTTTTTTATAGATTTGGTGGTTTCACCATTTCCGAAGGTCGTAGAAGCTCGGGGATGGTCCCAATGGATCGGGCAGAGCCACATTAGTCAAGATGGAACCAACTTCCAAGTCTCTATGACCTTCAGAAAAAAAGTTATTGAACGATATCTTGAACTCCTATAGGTTTTCATCCCTAACCCTAACCCTAATCACAACCAAAAAATCAAACACTAATCACAACCCTAACCCTACCCCTTCCAAAGGTCGTAGAAGCTCGGGGGTGGTACCAATGGATCGGGCATAGCCACATTAGTGGAGATGGAACCAACTTCCAAGTCTCTATGACCTACAGAAAAAAAGTTATTGAAGAATATCTTGAGCTCCAATGGGTATTCATCCCTAACCCTAACCCTAATAGCAACCCTAACCCTAATCACAACCCTAACCCTAACCCTAATTGCAACCCTAACCCTAACCCTAACCCTAATTGCAACCCTAACCCATATTAGGGATTAATTGGAATAACTCCGCGCTGCTTGCTCGAAACGTGCTGAAATTCGGTGTGGTTGTGTGGCAGGCCACCCTTTATTAATCATGAAATGCACAAGTCTCTAGGACTTTCAGAAGAAAAGTTATTCAAAAATATCTTGTACTTTTTTTTTATAGATTTGGTGGTTTCACCATTTCCGAAGGTCGTAGAAGCTCGGGGATGGTCCCAATGGATCGGGCAGAGCCACATTAGTGGAGATGGAACCAACTTCCAAGTCTCTATGACCTTCAGAAAAAAAGTTATTGAACAATATCTTGAACTCCTGTAGGTTTTCATCCCTAACCCTAACCCTAATCACAACCAAAAAATCAAACACTAATCACAACCCTAACCCTACCCCTTCCAAAGGTCGTAGAAGCTCGGGGGTGGTACCAATGGATCGGGCATAGCCACATTAGTGGAGATGGAACCAACTTCCAAGTCTCTATGACCTACAGAAAAAAAGTTATTGAAGAATATCTTGAGCTCCAATGGGTATTCATCCCTAACCCTAACCCTAATAGCAACCCTAACCCTAATCACAACCCTATCCCTAACCCTAATTGCAACCCTAACCCTAACCCTAACCCTAATTGCAACCCTAACCCATATTAGGGATTAATTGGAATAACTCCGCGCTGCTTGCTCGAAACGTGCTGAAATTCGGTGTGGTTGTGTGGCAGGCCACCCTTTATTAATCATGAAATGCACAAGTCTCTAGGACTTTCAGAGGAAAAGTTATTCAAAAATATCTTGTACTTTTTTTTTATAGATTTGGTGGTTTCACCATTTCCGAAGGTCGTAGAAGCTCGGGGATGGTCCCAATGGATCGGGCAGAGCCACATTAGTGGCGATGGAACCAACTTCCAAGTCTCTATGACCTTCAGAAAAAAAGTTATTGAACAATATCTTGAGCTCCAATGGGTATTCATCCCTAACCCTAACCCTAATCACAACCAAAAAATCAAACACTAATCACAACCCTAACCCTACCCCTTCCGAAGGTCGTAGAAGCTCGGGGGTGGTACCAATGGATCGGGCATAGCCACATTAGTGGAGATGGAACCAACTTCCAAGTCTCTATGACCTACAGAAAAAAAGTTATTGAAGAATATCTTGAGCTCCAATGGATATTCATCCCTAACCCTAACCCTAATAGCAACCCTAACCCTAACCCTAATCACAACCCTAACCCTAACCCTAATTGCAGCCCTAACCCTAATTGCAACCCTAACCCATATTAGGGATTAATTGGAATAACTCCGCGCTGCTTGCTCAAAACGTGCTGAAATTCGGTGTGGTTGTGTGGCAGGCCACCCTTTATTAATCATGAAATGCACAAGTCTCTAGGACTTTCAGAAGAAAAGTTATTCAAAAATATCTTGTACTTTTTTTTTATAGATTTGGTGGTTTCACCATTTCCGAAGGTCGTAGAAGCTCGGGGATGGTCCCAATGGATCGGGCAGAGCCACATTAGTGGAGATGGAACCAACTTCCAAGTCTCTATGACCTTCAGAAAAAAAGTTATTGAACAATATCTTGAACTCCTATAGGTTTTCATCCCTAACCCTAACCCTAATCACAACCAAAAAATCAAACACTAATCACAACCCTAACCCTACCCCTTCCAAAGGTCGTAGAAGCCCGGGGGTGGTACCAATGGATCGGGCATAGCCACATTAGTGGAGATGGAACCAACTTCCAAGTCTCTATGACCTACAGAAAAAAAGTTATTGAAGAATATCTTGAACTCCTGTAGGTTTTCATCCCTAACCCTAACCCTAATCACAACCAAAAAATCAAACACTAATCACAACCCTAACCCTACCCCTTCCAAAGGTCGTAGAAGCTCGGGGGTGGTACCAATGGATCGGGCATAGCCACATTAGTGGAGATGGAACCAACTTCCAAGTCTCTATGACCTACAGAAAAAAAGTTATTGAAGAATATCTTGAGCTCCAATGGGTATTCATCCCTAACCCTAACCCTAATAGCAACCCTAACCCTAACCCTAATCACAACCCTAACCCTAACCCTAATTGCGACCCTAACCCTAACCCTAACCCTAATTGCAACCCTAACCCATATTAGGGATTAATTGGAATAACTCCGCGCTGCTTGCTCGAAACGTGCTGAAATTCGGTGTGGTTGTGTGGCAGGACACCCTTTATTAATCATGAAATGCACAAGTCTCTAGGACTTTCAGAAGAAAAGTTATTCAAAAATATCTTGTACTTTTTTTTTATAGATTTGGTGGTTTCACCATTTCCGAAGGTCGTAGAAGCTCGGGGATGGTCCCAATGGATCGGGCAGAGCCACATTAGTGGAGATGGAACCAACTTCCAAGTCTCTATGACCTTCAGAAAAAAAGTTATTGAACAATATCTTGAACTCCTATAGGTTTTCATCCCTAACCCTAACCCTAATCACAACCAAAAAATCAAACACTAATCACAACCCTAACCCTACCCCTTCCAAAGGTCGTAGAAGCTCGGGGGTGGTACCAATGGATCGGGCATAGCCACATTAGTGGAGATGGAACCAACTTCCAAGTCTCTATGACCTACAGAAAAAAAGTTATTGAAGAATATCTTGAGCTCCAATGGGTATTCATCCCTAACCCTAACCCTAATAGCAACCCTAACCCTAACCCTAATTGCGACCCTAACCCTAACCCTAACCCTAATTGCAACCCTAACCCATATTAGGGATTAATTGGAATAACTCCGCGCTGCTTGCTCGAAACGTGCTGAAATTCGGTGTGGTTGTGTGGCAGGCCACCCTTTATTAATCATGAAATGCACAAGTCTCTAGGACTTTCAGAAGAAAAGTTATTCAAAAATATCTTGTACTTTTTTTTTATAGATTTGGTGGTTTCACCATTTCCGAAGGTCGTAGAAGCTCGGGGATGGTCCCAATGGATCGGGCAGAGCCACATTAGTGGAGATGGAACCAACTTCCAAGTCTCTATGACCTTCAGAAAAAAAGTTATTGAACAATATCTTGAACTCCTATAGGTTTTCATCCCTAACCCTAACCCTAATCACAACCAAAAAATCAAACACTAATCACAACCCTAACCCTACCCCTTCCAAAGGTCGTAGAAGCCCGGGGGTGGTACCAATGGATCGGGCATAGCCACATTAGTGGAGATGGAACCAACTTCCAAGTCTCTATGACCTACAGAAAAAAAGTTATTGAAGAATATCTTGAACTCCTGTAGGTTTTCATCCCTAACCCTAACCCTAATCACAACCAAAAAATCAAACACTAATCACAACCCTAACCCTACCCCTTCCAAAGGTCGTAGAAGCTCGGGGGTGGTACCAATGGACCGGGCATAGCCACATTAGTGGAGATGGAACCAACTTCCAAGTCTCTATGACCTACAGAAAAAAAGTTATTGAAGAATATCTTGAGCTCCAATGGGTATTCATCCCTAACCCTAACCCTAATAGCAACCCTAACCCTAACCCTAATCACAACCCTAACCCTAACCCTAATTGCGACCCTAACCCTAACCCTAACCCTAATTGCAACCCTAACCCATATTAGGGATTAATTGGAATAACTCCGCGCTGCTTGCTCGAAACGTGCTGAAATTCGGTGTGGTTGTGTGGCAGGACACCCTTTATTAATCATGAAATGCACAAGTCTCTAGGACTTTCAGAAGAAAAGTTATTCAAAAATATCTTGTACTTTTTTTTTATAGATTTGGTGGTTTCACCATTTCCGAAGGTCGTAGAAGCTCGGGGATGGTCCCAATGGATCGGGCAGAGCCACATTAGTGGAGATGGAACCAACTTCCAAGTCTCTATGACCTTCAGAAAAAAAGTTATTGAACAATATCTTGAACTCCTATAGGTTTTCATCCCTAACCCTAACCCTAATCACAACCAAAAAATCAAACACTAATCACAACCCTAACCCTACCCCTTCCAAAGGTCGTAGAAGCTCGGGGGTGGTACCAATGGATCGGGCATAGCCACATTAGTGGAGATGGAACCAACTTCCAAGTCTCTATGACCTACAGAAAAAAAGTTATTGAAGAATATCTTGAGCTCCAATGGGTATTCATCCCTAACCCTAACCCTAATAGCAACCCTAACCCTAACCCTAATTGCGACCCTAACCCTAACCCTAACCCTAATTGCAACCCTAACCCATATTAGGGATTAATTGGAATAACTCCGCGCTGCTTGCTCGAAACGTGCTGAAATTCGGTGTGGTTGTGTGGCAGGCCACCCTTTATTAATCATGAAATGCACAAGTCTCTAGGACTTTCAGAAGAAAAGTTATTCAAAAATATCTTGTACTTTTTTTTTATAGATTTGGTGGTTTCACCATTTCCGAAGGTCGTAGAAGCTCGGGGATGGTCCCAATGGATCGGGCAGAGCCACATTAGTGGGGATGGAACCAACTTCCAAGTCTCTATGACCTTCAGAAAAAAAGTTATTGAACAATATCTTGAACTCCTATAGGTTTTCATCCCTAACCCTAACCCTAATCACAACCAAAAAATCAAACACTAATCACAACCCTAACCCTACCCCTTCCAAAGGTCGTAGAAGCTCGGGGGTGGTACCAATGGATCGGGCATAGCCACATTAGTAGAGATGGAACCAACTTCCAAGTCTCTATGACCTACAGAAAAAAAGTTATTGAAGAATATCTTGAGCTCCAATGGGTATTCATCCCTAACCCTAACCCTAATAGCAACCCTAACCCTAACCCTAATCACAACCCTAACCCTAACCCTAAATGCAGCCCTAACCCTAACCCTAACCCTAATTGCAACCCTAACCCATATTAGGGATTAATTGGAATAACTCCGCGCTGCTTGCTCGAAACGTGCTGAAATTCAGTGTGGTTGTGTGGCAGGCCACCCTTTATTAATCATGAAATGCACAAGTCTCTAGGACTTTCAGAAGAAAAGTTATTCAAAAATATCTTGTACTTTTTTTTTATAGATTTGGTGGTTTCACCATTTCCGAAGGTCGTAGAAGCTCGGGGATGGTCCCAATGGATCGGGCAGAGCCACATTAGTGGGGATGGAACCAACTTCCAAGTCTCTATGACCTTCAGAAAAAAGTTATTGAACAATATGTTGAACTCCTATAGGTTTTCATCCCTAACCCTAACCCTAATCACAACCAAAAAATCAAACACTAATCACAACCCTAACCCTACCCCTTCCAAAGGTCGTAGAAGCTCGGGGGTGGTACCAATGGATCGGGCATAGCCACATTAGTGGAGATGGAACCAACTTCCAAGTCTCTATGACCTACAGAAAAAAAGTTATTGAAGAATATCTTGAGCTCCAATGGGTATTCATCCCTAACCCTAACCCTAATAGCAACCCTAACCCTAACCCTAATTGCGACCCTAACCCTAACCCTAACCCTAATTGCAACCCTAACCCATATTAGGGATTAATTGGAATAACTCCGCGCTGCTTGCTCGAAACGTGCTGAAATTCGGTGTGGTTGTGTGGCAGGCCACCCTTTATTAATCATGAAATGCACAAGTCTCTAGGACTTTCAGAAGAAAAGTTATTCAAAAATATCTTGTACTTTTTTTTTATAGATTTGGTGGTTTCACCATTTCCGAAGGTCGTAGAAGCTCGGGGATGGTCCCAATGGATCGGGCAGAGCCACATTAGTGGAGATGGAACCAACTTCCAAGACTCTATGACCTTCAGAAAAAAAGTTATTGAACAATATCTTGAACTCCTATAGGTTTTCATCCCTAACCCTAACCCTAATCACAACCAAAAAATCAAACACTAATCACAACCCTAACCCTACCCCTTCCAAAGGTCGTAGAAGCTCGGGGGTGGTACCAATGGATCGGGCATAGCCACATTAGTGGAGATGGAACCAACTTCCAAGTCTCTATGACCTACAGAAAAAAAGTTATTGAAGAATATCTTGAGCTCCAATGGGTATTCATCCCTAACCCTAACCCTAATAGCAACCCTAACCCTAACCCTAATCACAACCCTAACCCTAACCCTAATTGCAACCCTAACCCTAACCCTAATTGCAACCCTAACCCATATTAGGGATTAATTGGAATAACTCCGCGCTGCTTGCTCGAAACGTGCTGAAATTCGGTGTGGTTGTGTGGCAGGCCACCCTTTATTCATCATGAAATGCACAAGTCTCTAGGACTTTCAGAAGAAAAGTTATTCAAAAATATCTTGTACTTTTTTTTTATAGATTTGGTGGTTTCACCATTTCCGAAGGTCGTAGAAGCTCGGGGATGGTCCCAATGGATCGGGCAGAGCCACATTAGTGGGGATGGAACCAACTTCCAAGTCTCTATGACCTTCAGAAAAAAAGTTATTGAACAATATCTTGAACTCCTATAGGTTTTCATCCCTAACCCTAACCCTAATCACAACCAAAAAATCAAACACTAATCACAACCCTAACCCTACCCCTTCCAAAGGTCGTAGAAGCTCGGGGCTGGTACCAATGGATCGGGCATAGCCACATTAGTGGAGATGGAACCAACTTCCAAGTCTCTATGACCTACAGAAAAAAAGTTATTGAAGAATATCTTGAGCTCCAATGGGTATTAATCCCTAACCCTAACCCTAATAGCAACCCTAACCCTAACCCTAATTGCGACCCTAACCCTAACCCTAACCCTAATTGCAACCCTAACCCATATTAGGGATTAATTGGAATAACTCCGCGCTGCTTGCTCGAAACGTGCTGAAATTCGGTGTGGTTGTGTGGCAGGCCACCCTTTATTAATCATGAAATGCACAAGTCTCTAGGACTTTCAGAAGAAAAGTTATTCAAAAATATCTTGTACTTTTTTTTTATAGATTTGGTGGTTTCACCATTTCCGAAGGTCGTAGAAGCTCGGGGATGGTCCCAATGGATCGGGCAGAGCCACATTAGTGGAGATGGAACCAACTTCCAAGACTCTATGACCTTCAGAAAAAAAGTTATTGAACAATATCTTGAACTCCTATAGGTTTTCATCCCTAACCCTAACCCTAATCACAACCAAAAAATCAAACACTAATCACAACCCTAACCCTACCCCTTCCAAAGGTCGTAGAAGCTCGGGGGTGGTACCAATGGATCGGGCATAGCCACATTAGTGGAGATGGAACCAACTTCCAAGTCTCTATGACCTACAGAAAAAAAGTTATTGAAGAATATCTTGAGCTCCAATGGGTATTCATCCCTAACCCTAACCCTAATAGCAACCCTAACCCTAACCCTAATCACAACCCTAACCCTAACCCTAATTGCAACCCTAACCCTAACCCTAATTGCAACCCTAACCCATATTAGGGATTAATTGGAATAACTCCGCGCTGCTTGCTCGAAACGTGCTGAAATTCGGTGTGGTTGTGTGGCAGGCCACCCTTTATTCATCATGAAATGCACAAGTCTCTAGGACTTTCAGAAGAAAAGTTATTCAAAAATATCTTGTACTTTTTTTTTATAGATTTGGTGGTTTCACCATTTCCGAAGGTCGTAGAAGCTCGGGGATGGTCCCAATGGATCGGGCAGAGCCACATTAGTGGAGATGGAACCAACTTCCAAGACTCTATGACCTTCAGAAAAAAAGTTATTGAACAATATCTTGAACTCCTATAGGTTTTCATCCCTAACCCTAACCCTAATCACAACCAAAAAATCAAACACTAATCACAACCCTAACCCTACCCCTTCCAAAGGTCGTAGAAGCTCGGGGGTGGTACCAATGGATCGGGCATAGCCACATTAGTGGAGATGGAACCAACTTCCAAGTCTCTATGACCTACAGAAAAAAAGTTATTGAAGAATATCTTGAGCTCCAATGGGTATTCATCCCTAACCCTAACCCTAATAGCAACCCTAACCCTAACCCTAATCACAACCCTAACCCTAACCCTAATTGCAACCCTAACCCTAACCCTAATTGCAACCCTAACCCATATTAGGGATTAATTGGAATAACTCCGCGCTGCTTGCTCGAAACGTGCTGAAATTCGGTGTGGTTGTGTGGCAGGCCACCCTTTATTCATCATGAAATGCACAAGTCTCTAGGACTTTCAGAAGAAAAGTTATTCAAAAATATCTTGTACTTTTTTTTTATAGATTTGGTGGTTTCACCATTTCCGAAGGTCGTAGAAGCTCGGGGATGGTCCCAATGGATCGGGCAGAGCCACATTAGTGGGGATGGAACCAACTTCCAAGTCTCTATGACCTTCAGAAAAAAAGTTATTGAACAATATCTTGAACTCCTATAGGTTTTCATCCCTAACCCTAACCCTAATCACAACCAAAAAATCAAACACTAATCACAACCCTAACCCTACCCCTTCCAAAGGTCGTAGAAGCTCGGGGGTGGTACCAATGGATCGGGCATAGCCACATTAGTGGAGATGGAACCAACTTCCAAGTCTCTATGACCTACAGAAAAAAAGTTATTGAAGAATATCTTGAGCTCCAATGGGTATTCATCCCTAACCCTAACCCTAATAGCAACCCTAACCCTAACCCTAATTGCGACCCTAACCCTAACCCTAACCCTAATTGCAACCCTAACCCATATTAGGGATTAATTGGAATAACTCCGCGCTGCTTGCTCGAAACGTGCTGAAATTCGGTGTGGTTGTGTGGCAGGCCACCCTTTATTAATCATGAAATGCACAAGTCTCTAGGACTTTCAGAAGAAAAGTTATTCAAAAATATCTTGTACTTTTTTTTTATAGATTTGGTGGTTTCACCATTTCCGAAGGTCGTAGAAGCTCGGGGATGGTCCCAATGGATCGGGCAGAGCCACATTAGTGGAGATGGAACCAACTTCCAAGACTCTATGACCTTCAGAAAAAAAGTTATTGAACAATATCTTGAACTCCTATAGGTTTTCATCCCTGACCCTAACCCTAATCACAACCAAAAAATCAAACACTAATCACAACCCTAATCCTACCCCTTCCAAAGGTCGTAGAAGCTCGGGGGTGGTACCAATGGATCGGGCATAGCCACATTAGTGGAGATGGAACCAACTTCCAAGTCTCTATGACCTACAGAAAAAAAGTTATTGAAGAATATCTTGAGCTCCAATGGGTATTCATCCCTAACCCTAACCCTAATAGCAACCCTAACCCTAACCCTAATCACAACCCTAACCCTAACCCTAATTGCAACCCTAACCCTAACCCTAATTGCAACCCTAACCCATATTAGGGATTAATTGGAATAACTCCGCGCTGCTTGCTCGAAACGTGCTGAAATTCGGTGTGGTTGTGTGGCAGGCCACCCTTTATTCATCATGAAATGCACAAGTCTCTAGGACTTTCAGAAGAAAAGTTATTCAAAAATATCTTGTACTTTTTTTTTATAGATTTGGTGGTTTCACCATTTCCGAAGGTCGTAGAAGCTCGGGGATGGTCCCAATGGATCGGGCAGAGCCACATTAGTGGAGATGGAACCAACTTCCAAGACTCTATGACCTTCAGAAAAAAAGTTATTGAACAATATCTTGAACTCCTATAGGTTTTCATCCCTAACCCTAACCCTAATCACAACCAAAAAATCAAACACTAATCACAACCCTAACCCTACCCCTTCCAAAGGTCGTAGAAGCTCGGGGGTGGTACCAATGGATCGGGCATAGCCACATTAGTGGAGATGGAACCAACTTCCAAGTCTCTATGACCTACAGAAAAAAAGTTATTGAAGAATATCTTGAGCTCCAATGGGTATTCATCCCTAACCCTAACCCTAATAGCAACCCTAACCCTAACCCTAATCACAACCCTAACCCTAACCCTAACCCTAATTGCAACCCTAACCCATATTAGGGATTAATTGGAATAACTCCGCGCTGCTTGCTCGAAACGTGCTGAAATTCGGTGTGGTTGTGTGGCAGGCCACCCTTTATTAATCATGAAATGCACAAGTCTCTAGGACTTTCAGAAGAAAAGTTATTCAAAAATATCTTGTACTTTTTTTTTATAGATTTGGTGGTTTCACCATTTCCGAAGGTCGTAGAAGCTCGGGGATGGTCCCAATGGATCGGGCAGAGCCACATTAGTGGGGATGGAACCAACTTCCAAGTCTCTATGACCTTCAGAAAAAAAGTTATTGAACAATATCTTGAACTCCTATAGGTTTTCATCCCTAACCCTAACCCTAATCACAACCAAAAAATCAAACACTAATCACAACCCTAACCCTACCCCTTCCAAAGGTCGTAGAAGCTCGGGGGTGGTACCAATGGATCGGGCATAGCCACATTAGTGGAGATGGAACCAACTTCCAAGTCTCTATGACCTACAGAAAAAAAGTTATTGAAGAATATCTTGAGCTCCAATGGGTATTCATCCCTAACCCTGACCCTAATAGCAACCCTAACCCTAACCCTAATCACAACCCTAACCCTAACCCTAATTGCAACCCTAACCCATATTAGGGATTAATTGGAATAACTCCGCGCTGCTTGCTCGAAACGTGCTGAAATTCGGTGTGGTTGTGTGGCAGGCCACCCTTTATTAATCATGAAATGCACAAGTCTCTAGGACTTTCAGAAGAAAAGTTATTCAAAAATATCTTGTACTTTTTTTATAGATTTGGTGGTTTCACCATTTCCGAAGGTCATAGAAGCTCGGGGATGGTCCCAATGGATCGGGCAGAGCCACATTAGTGGAGATGGAACCAACTTCCAAGTCTCTATGACCTTCAGAAAAAAAGTTATTGAACAATATCTTGAACTCCTATAGGTTTTCATCCCTAACCCTAACCCTAATCACAACCAAAAAATCAAACACTAATCACAACCCTAACCCTACCCCTTCCAAAGGTCGTAGAAGCTCGGGGGTGGTACCAATGGATCGGGCATAGCCACATTAGTGGAGATGGAACCAACTTCCAAGTCTCTATGACCTACAGAAAAAAAGTTATTGAAGAATATCTTGAGCTCCAATGGGTATTCATCCCTAACCCTAACCCTAATAGCAACCCTAACCCTAACCCTAATCACAACCCTAACCCTAACCCTAAATGCAGCCCTAACCCTAACCCTAACCCTAATTGCAACCCTAACCCATATTAGGGATTAATTGGAATAACTCCGCGCTGCTTGCTCGAAACGTGCTGAAATTCAGTGTGGTTGTGTGGCAGGCCACCCTTTATTAATCATGAAATGCACAAGTCTCTAGGACTTTCAGAAGAAAAGTTATTCAAAAATATCTTGTACTTTTTTTTTATAGATTTGGTGGTTTCACCATTTCCGAAGGTCGTAGAAGCTCGGGGATGGTCCCAATGGATCGGGCAGAGCCACATTAGTGGGGATGGAACCAACTTCCAAGTCTCTATGACCTTCAGAAAAAAAGTTATTGAACAATATCTTGAACTCCTATAGGTTTTCATCCCTAACCCTAACCCTAATCACAACCAAAAAATCAAACACTAATCACAACCCTAACCCTACCCCTTCCACAGGTCGTAGAAGCTCGGGGGTGGTACCAATGGATCGGGCATAGCCACATTAGTGGAGATGGAACCAACTTCCAAGTCTCTATGACCTACAGAAAAAAAGTTATTGAAGAATATCTTGAGCTCCAATGGGTATTCATCCCTAACCCTAACCCTAATAGCAACCCTAACCCTAACCCTAATTGCGACCCTAACCCTAACCCTAACCCTAATTGCAACCCTAACCCATATTAGGGATTAATTGGAATAACTCCGCGCTGCTTGCTCGAAACGTGCTGAAATTCAGTGTGGTTGTGTGGCACGCCACCCTTTATTAATCATGAAATGCACAAGTCTCTAGGACTTTCAGAAGAAAAGTTATTCAAAAATATCTTGTACTTCTTTTTTATAGATTTGGTGGTTTCACCATTTCCGAAGGTCGTAGAAGCTCGGGGATGGTCCCAATGGATCGGGCAGAGCCACATTAGTGGGGATGGAACCAACTTCCAAGTCTCTATGACCTTCAGAAAAAAAGTTATTGAACAATATCTTGAACTCCTATAGGTTTTCATCCCTAACCCTAACCCTAATCACAACCAAAAAATCAAACACTAATCACAACCCTAACCCTACCCCTTCCAAAGGTCGTAGAAGCTCGGGGGTGGTACCAATGGATCGGGCATAGCCACATTAGTGGAGATGGAACCAACTTCCAAGTCTCTATGACCTACAGAAAAAAAGTTATTGAAGAATATCTTGAGCTCCAATGGGTATTCATCCCTAACCCTAACCCTAATAGCAACCCTAACCCTAACCCTAATTGCGACCCTAACCCTAACCCTAACCCTAATTGCAACCCTAACCCATATTAGGGATTAATTGGAATAACTCCGCGCTGCTTGCTCGAAACGTGCTGAAATTCGGTGTGGTTGTGTGGCAGGCCACCCTTTATTAATCATGAAATGCACAAGTCTCTAGGACTTTCAGAAGAAAAGTTATTCAAAAATATCTTGTACTTTTTTTTTATAGATTTGGTGGTTTCACCATTTCCGAAGGTCGTAGAAGCTCGGGGATGGTCCCAATGGATCGGGCAGAGCCACATTAGTGGAGATGGAACCAACTTCCAAGACTCTATGACCTTCAGAAAAAAAGTTATTGAACAATATCTTGAACTCCTATAGGTTTTCATCCCTAACCCTAACCCTAATCACAACCAAAAAATCAAACACTAATCACAACCCTAACCCTACCCCTTCCAAAGGTCGTAGAAGCTCGGGGGTGGTACCAATGGATCGGGCATAGCCACATTAGTGGAGATGGAACCAACTTCCAAGTCTCTATGACCTACAGAAAAAAAGTTATTGAAGAATATCTTGAGCTCCAATGGGTATTCATCCCTAACCCTAACCCTAATAGCAACCCTAACCCTAACCCTAATCACAACCCTAACCCTAACCCTAATTGCAACCCTAACCCTAATTGCAACCCTTACCCATATTAGGGATTAATTGGAATAACTCCGCGCTGCTTGCTCGAAACGTGCTGAAATTCGGTGTGGTTGTGTGGCAGGCCACCCTTTATTCATCATGAAATGCACAAGTCTCTAGGACTTTCAGAAGAAAAGTTATTCAAAAATATCTTGTACTTTTTTTTTATAGATTTGGTGGTTTCACCATTTCCGAAGGTCGTAGAAGCTCGGGGATGGTCCCAATGGATCGGGCAGAGCCACATTAGTGGAGATGGAACCAACTTCCAAGACTCTATGACCTTCAGAAAAAAAGTTATTGAACAATATCTTGAACTCCTATAGGTTTTCATCCCTAACCCTAACCCTAATCACAACCAAAAAATCAAACACTAATCACAACCCTAACCCTACCCCTTCCAAAGGTCGTAGAAGCTCGGGGGTGGTACCAATGGATCGGGCATAGCCACATTAGTGGAGATGGAACCAACTTCCAAGTCTCTATGACCTACAGAAAAAAAGTTATTGAAGAATATCTTGAGCTCCAATGGGTATTCATCCCTAACCCTAACCCTAATAGCAACCCTAACCCTAACCCTAATCACAACCCTAACCCTAACCCTAATTGCAACCCTAACCCTAACCCTAATTGCAACCCTAACCCATATTAGGGATTAATTGGAATAACTCCACGCTGCTTGCTCGAAACGTGCTGAAATTCGGTGTGGTTGTGTGGCAGGCCACCCTTTATTCATCATGAAATGCACAAGTCTCTAGGACTTTCAGAAGAAAAGTTATTCAAAAATATCTTGTACTTTTTTTTTATAGATTTGGTGGTTTCACCATTTCCGAAGGTCGTAGAAGCTCGGGGATGGTCCCAATGGATCGGGCAGAGCCACATTAGTGGAGATGGAACCAACTTCCAAGACTCTATGACCTTCAGAAAAAAAGTTATTGAACAATATCTTGAACTCCTATAGGTTTTCATCCCTAACCCTAACCCTAATCACAACCAAAAAATCAAACACTAATCACAACCCTAACCCTACCCCTTCCAAAGGTCGTAGAAGCTCGGGGGTGGTACCAATGGATCGGGCATAGCCACATTAGTGGAGATGGAACCAACTTCCAAGTCTCTATGACCTACAGAAAAAAAGTTATTGAAGAATATCTTGAGCTCCAATGGGTATTCATCCCTAACCCTAACCCTAATAGCAACCCTAACCCTAACCCTAATCACAACCCTAACCCTAACCCTAATTGCAACCCTAACCCTAACCCTAATTGCAACCCTAACCCATATTAGGGATTAATTGGAATAACTCCGCGCTGCTTGCTCGAAACGTGCTGAAATTCGGTGTGGTTGTGTGGCAGGCCACCCTTTATTCATCATGAAATGCACAAGTCTCTAGGACTTTCAGAAGAAAAGTTATTCAAAAATATCTTGTACTTTTTTTTTATAGATTTGGTGGTTTCACCATTTCCGAAGGTCGTAGAAGCTCGGGGATGGTCCCAATGGATCGGGCAGAGCCACATTAGTGGGGATGGAACCAACTTCCAAGTCTCTATGACCTTCAGAAAAAAAGTTATTGAACAATATCTTGAACTCCTATAGGTTTTCATCCCTAACCCTAACCCTAATCACAACCAAAAAATCAAACACTAATCACAACCCTAACCCTACCCCTTCCAAAGGTCGTAGAAGCTCGGGGGTGGTACCAATGGATCGGGCATAGCCACATTAGTGGAGATGGAACCAACTTCCAAGTCTCTATGACCTACAGAAAAAAAGTTATTGAAGAATATCTTGAGCTCCAATGGGTATTCATCCCTAACCCTAACCCTAATAGCAACCCTAACCCTAACCCTAATTGCGACCCTAACCCTAACCCTAACCCTAATTGCAACCCTAACCCATATTAGGGATTAATTGGAATAACTCCGCGCTGCTTGCTCGAAACGTGCTGAAATTCGGTGTGGTTGTGTGGCAGGCCACCCTTTATTAATCATGAAATGCACAAGTCTCTAGGACTTTCAGAAGAAAAGTTATTCAAAAATATCTTGTACTTTTTTTTTATAGATTTGGTGGTTTCACCATTTCCGAAGGTCGTAGAAGCTCGGGGATGGTCCCAATGGATCGGGCAGAGCCACATTAGTGGAGATGGAACCAACTTCCAAGACTCTATGACCTTCAGAAAAAAAGTTATTGAACAATATCTTGAACTCCTATAGGTTTTCATCCCTAACCCTAACCCTAATCACAACCAAAAAATCAAACACTAATCACAACCCTAACCCTACCCCTTCCAAAGGTCGTAGAAGCTCGGGGGTGGTACCAATGGATCGGGCATAGCCACATTAGTGGAGATGGAACCAACTTCCAAGTCTCTATGACCTACAGAAAAAAAGTTATTGAAGAATATCTTGAGCTCCAATGGGTATTCATCCCTAACCCTAACCCTAATAGCAACCCTAACCCTAACCCTAATCACAACCCTAACCCTAACCCTAATTGCAACCCTAACCCTAACCCTAATTGCAACCCTAACCCATATTAGGGATTAATTGGAATAACTCCGCGCTGCTTGCTCGAAACGTGCTGAAATTCGGTGTGGTTGTGTGGCAGGCCACCCTTTATTCATCATGAAATGCACAAGTCTCTAGGACTTTCAGAAGAAAAGTTATTCAAAAATATCTTGTACTTTTTTTTTATAGATTTGGTGGTTTCACCATTTCCGAAGGTCGTAGAAGCTCGGGGATGGTCCCAATGGATCGGGCAGAGCCACATTAGTGGAGATGGAACCAACTTCCAAGACTCTATGACCTTCAGAAAAAAAGTTATTGAACAATATCTTGAACTCCTATAGGTTTTCATCCCTAACCCTAACCCTAATCACAACCAAAAAATCAAACACTAATCACAACCCTAACCCTACCCCTTCCAAAGGTCGTAGAAGCTCGGGGGTGGTACCAATGGATCGGGCATAGCCACATTAGTGGAGATGGAACCAACTTCCAAGTCTCTATGACCTACAGAAAAAAAGTTATTGAAGAATATCTTGAGCTCCAATGGGTATTCATCCCTAACCCTAACCCTAATAGCAACCCTAACCCTAACCCTAATCACAACCCTAACCCTAACCCTAACCCTAATTGCAACCCTAACCCATATTAGGGATTAATTGGAATAACTCCGCGCTGCTTGCTCGAAACGTGCTGAAATTCGGTGTGGTTGTGTGGCAGGCCACCCTTTATTAATCATGAAATGCACAAGTCTCTAGGACTTTCAGAAGAAAAGTTATTCAAAAATATCTTGTACTTTTTTTTTATAGATTTGGTGGTTTCACCATTTCCGAAGGTCGTAGAAGCTCGGGGATGGTCCCAATGGATCGGGCAGAGCCACATTAGTGGGGATGGAACCAACTTCCAAGTCTCTATGACCTTCAGAAAAAAAGTTATTGAACAATATCTTGAACTCCTATAGGTTTTCATCCCTAACCCTAACCCTAATCACAACCAAAAAATCAAACACTAATCACAACCCTAACCCTACCCCTTCCAAAGGTCGTAGAAGCTCGGGGGTGGTACCAATGGATCGGGCATAGCCACATTAGTGGAGATGGAACCAACTTCCAAGTCTCTATGACCTACAGAAAAAAAGTTATTGAAGAATATCTTGAGCTCCAATGGGTATTCATCCCTAACCCTGACCCTAATAGCAACCCTAACCCTAACCCTAATCACAACCCTAACCCTAACCCTAATTGCAACCCTAACCCATATTAGGGATTAATTGGAATAACTCCGCGCTGCTTGCTCGAAACGTGCTGAAATTCGGTGTGGTTGTGTGGCAGGCCACCCTTTATTAATCATGAAATGCACAAGTCTCTAGGACTTTCAGAAGAAAAGTTATTCAAAAATATCTTGTACTTTTTTTATAGATTTGGTGGTTTCACCATTTCCGAAGGTCATAGAAGCTCGGGGATGGTCCCAATGGATCGGGCAGAGCCACATTAGTGGAGATGGAACCAACTTCCAAGTCTCTATGACCTTCAGAAAAAAAGTTATTGAACAATATCTTGAACTCCTATAGGTTTTCATCCCTAACCCTAACCCTAATCACAACCAAAAAATCAAACACTAATCACAACCCTAACCCTACCCCTTCCAAAGGTCGTAGAAGCTCGGGGGTGGTACCAATGGATCGGGCATAGCCACATTAGTGGAGATGGAACCAACTTCCAAGTCTCTATGACCTACAGAAAAAAAGTTATTGAAGAATATCTTGAGCTCCAATGGGTATTCATCCCTAACCCTAACCCTAATAGCAACCCTAACCCTAACCCTAATCACAACCCTAACCCTAACCCTAAATGCAGCCCTAACCCTAACCCTAACCCTAATTGCAACCCTAACCCATATTAGGGATTAATTGGAATAACTCCGCGCTGCTTGCTCGAAACGTGCTGAAATTCAGTGTGGTTGTGTGGCAGGCCACCCTTTATTCATCATGAAATGCACAAGTCTCTAGGACTTTCAGAAGAAAAGTTATTCAAAAATATCTTGTACTTTTTTTTTATAGATTTGGTGGTTTCACCATTTCCGAAGGTCGTAGAAGCTCGGGGATGGTCCCAATGGATCGGGCAGAGCCACATTAGTGGAGATGGAACCAACTTCCAAGACTCTATGACCTTCAGAAAAAAAGTTATTGAACAATATCTTGAACTCCTATAGGTTTTCATCCCTAACCCTAACCCTAATCACAACCAAAAAATCAAACACTAATCACAACCCTAACCCTACCCCTTCCAAAGGTCGTAGAAGCTCGGGGGTGGTACCAATGGATCGGGCATAGCCACATTAGTGGAGATGGAACCAACTTCCAAGTCTCTATGACCTACAGAAAAAAAGTTATTGAAGAATATCTTGAGCTCCAATGGGTATTCATCCCTAACCCTAACCCTAATAGCAACCCTAACCCTAACCCTAATCACAACCCTAACCCTAACCCTAACCCTAATTGCAACCCTAACCCATATTAGGGATTAATTGGAATAACTCCGCGCTGCTTGCTCGAAACGTGCTGAAATTCGGTGTGGTTGTGTGGCAGGCCACCCTTTATTAATCATGAAATGCACAAGTCTCTAGGACTTTCAGAAGAAAAGTTATTCAAAAATATCTTGTACTTTTTTTTTATAGATGTGGTGGTTTCACCATTTCCGAAGGTCGTAGAAGCTCGGGGATGGTCCCAATGGATCGGGCAGAGCCACATTAGTGGAGATGGAACCAACTTCCAAGACTCTATGACCTTCAGAAAAAAAGTTATTGAACAATATCTTGAACTCCTATAGGTTTTCATCCCTAACCCTAACCCTAATCACAACCAAAAAATCAAACACTAATCACAACCCTAACCCTACCCCTTCCAAAGGTCGTAGAAGCTCGGGGGTGGTACCAATGGATCGGGCATAGCCACATTAGTGGAGATGGAACCAACTTCCAAGTCTCTATGACCTACAGAAAAAAAGTTATTGAAGAATATCTTGAGCTCCAATGGGTATTCATCCCTAACCCTAACCCTAATAGCAACCCTAACCCTAACCCTAATCACAACCCTAACCCTAACCCTAATTGCAACCCTAACCCTAACCCTAATTGCAACCCTAACCCATATTAGGGATTAATTGGAATAACTCCGCGCTGCTTGCTCGAAACGTGCTAAAATTCGTTGTGGTTGTGTGGCAGGCCACCCTTTATTCATCATGAAATGCACAAGTCTCTAGGACTTTCAGAAGAAAAGTTATTCAAAAATATCTTGTACTTTTTTTTTATAGATTTGGTGGTTTCACCATTTCCGAAGGTCGTAGAAGCTCGGGGATGGTCCCAATGGATCGGGCAGAGCCACATTAGTGGGGATGGAACCAACTTCCAAGTCTCTATGACCTTCAGAAAAAAAGTTATTGAACAATATCTTGAACTCCTATAGGTTTTCATCCCTAACCCTAACCCTAATCACAACCAAAAAATCAAACACTAATCACAACCCTAACCCTACCCCTTCCAAAGGTCGTAGAAGCTCGGGGGTGGTACCAATGGATCGGGCATAGCCACATTAGTGGAGATGGAACCAACTTCCAAGTCTCTATGACCTACAGAAAAAAAGTTATTGAAGAATATCTTGAGCTCCAATGGGTATTCATCCCTAACCCTAACCCTAATAGCAACCCTAACCCTAACCCTAATTGCGACCCTAACCCTAACCCTAACCCTAATTGCAACCCTAACCCATATTAGGGATTAATTGGAATAACTCCGCGCTGCTTGCTCGAAACGTGCTGAAATTCGGTGTGGTTGTGTGGCAGGCCACCCTTTATTAATCATGAAATGCACAAGTCTCTAGGACTTTCAGAAGAAAAGTTATTCAAAAATATCTTGTACTTTTTTTTTATAGATTTGGTGGTTTCACCATTTCTGAAGGTCGTAGAAGCTCGGGGATGGTCCCAATGGATCGGGCAGAGCCTCATTAGTGGAGATGGAACCAACTTCCAAGACTCTATGACCTTCAGAAAAAAAGTTATTGAACAATATCTTGAACTCCTATAGGTTTTCATCCCTAACCCTAACCCTAATCACAACCAAAAAATCAAACACTAATCACAACCCTAACCCTACCCCTTCCAAAGGTCGTAGAAGCTCGGGGGTGGTACCAATGGATCGGGCATAGCCACATTAGTGGAGATGGAACCAACTTCCAAGTCTCTATGACCTACAGAAAAAAAGTTATTGAAGAATATCTTGAGCTCCAATGGGTATTCATCCCTAACCCTAACCCTAATAGCAACCCTAACCCTAACCCTAATCACAACCCTAACCCTAACCCTAATTGCAACCCTAACCCTAATTGCAACCCTTACCCATATTAGGGATTAATTGGAATAACTCCGCGCTGCTTGCTCGAAACGTGCTGAAATTCGGTGTGGTTGTGTGGCAGGCCACCCTTTATTCATCATGAAATGCACAAGTCTCTAGGACTTTCAGAAGAAAAGTTATTCAAAAATATCTTGTACTTTTTTTTATAGATTTGGTGGTTTCACCATTTCCGAAGGTCGTAGAAGCTCGGGGATGGTCCCAATGGATCGGGCAGAGCCACATTAGTGGAGATGGAACCAACTTCCAAGACTCTATGACCTTCAGAAAAAAAGTTATTGAACAATATCTTGAACTCCTATAGGTTTTCATCCCTAACCCTAACCCTAATCACAACCAAAAAATCAAACACTAATCACAACCCTAACCCTACCCCTTCCAAAGGTCGTAGAAGCTCGGGGGTGGTACCAATGGATCGGGCATAGCCACATTAGTGGAGATGGAACCAACTTCCAAGTCTCTATGACCTACAGAAAAAAAGTTATTGAAGAATATCTTGAGCTCCAATGGGTATTCATCCCTAACCCTAACCCTAATAGCAACCCTAACCCTAACCCTAATCACAACCCTAACCCTAACCCTAATTGCAACCCTAACCCTAACCCTAACCCTAATTGCAACCCTAACCCATATTAGGGATTAATTGGAATAACTCCGCGCTGCTTGCTCGAAACGTGCTGAAATTCGGTGTGGTTGTGTGGCAGGCCACCCTTTATTAATCATGAAATGCACAAGTCTCTAGGACTTTCAGAAGAAAAGTTATTCAAAAATATCTTGTACTTTTTTTTTATAGATTTGGTGGTTTCACCATTTCCGAAGGTCGTAGAAGCTCGGGGATGGTCCCAATGGATCGGGCAGAGCCACATTAGTGGAGATGGAACCAACTTCCAAGTCTCTATGACCTTCAGAAAAAAAGTTATTGAACAATATCTTGAACTCCTATAGGTTTTCATCCCTAACCCTAACCCTAATCACAACCAAAAAATCAAACACTAATCAGAACCCTAACCCTACCCCTTCCAAAGGTCGTAGAAGCTCGGGGGTGGTACCAATGGATCGGGCATAGCCACATTAGTGGAGATGGAACCAACTTCCAAGTCTCTATGACCTACAGAAAAAAAGTTATTGAAGAATATCTTGAGCTCCAATGGGTATTCATCCCTAACCCTAACCCTAATAGCAACCCTAACCCTAACCCTAATCACAACCCTAACCCTAACCCTAATTGCAACCCTAACCCATATTAAGGATTAATTGGAATAACTCCGCGCTGCTTGCTCGAAACGTGCTGAAATTCGGTGTGGTTGTGTGGCAGGCCACCCTTTATTAATCATGAAATGCACAAGTCTCTAGGACTTTCAGAAGAAAAGTTATTCAAAAATATCTTGTACTTTTTTTTATAGATTTGGTGGTTTCACCATTTCCAAAGGTCGTAGAAGCTCGGGGGTGGTACCAATGGATCGGGCATAGCCACATTAGTGGAGATGGAACCAACTTCCAAGTCTCTATGACCTACAGAAAAAAAGTTATTGAAGAATATCTTGAGCTCCAATGGGTATTCATCCCTAACCCTAACCCTAATAGCAACCCTAACCCTAACCCTAATCACAACCCTAACCCTAACCCTAATTGCAACCCTAACCCATATTAGGGATTAATTGGAATAACTCCGCGCTGCTTGCTCGAAACGTGCTGAAATTCGGTGTGGTTGTGTGGCAGGCCACCCTTTATTAATCATGAAATGCACAAGTCTCTAGGACTTTCAGAAGAAAAGTTATTCAAAAATATCTTGTACTTTTTTTTATAGATTTGGTGGTTTCACCATTTCCAAAGGTCGTAGAAGCTCGGGGGTGGTACCAATGGATCGGGCATAGCCACATTAGTGAAGATGGAACCAACTTCCAAGTCTCTATGACCTACAGAAAAAAAGTTATTGAAGAATATCTTGAGCTCCAATGGGTATTCATCCCTAACCCTAACCCTAATAGCAACCCTAACCCTAACCCTAATCACAACCCTAACCCTAACCCTAATTGCAACCCTAACCCTAACCCTAACCCTAATTGCAACCCTAACCCATATTAGGGATTAATTGGAATAACTCCGCGCTGCTTGCTCGAAACGTGCTGAAATTCGGTGTGGTTGTGTGGCAGGCCACCCTTTATTAATCATGAAATGCACAAGTCTCTAGGACTTTCAGAAGAAAAGTTATTCAAAAATATCTTGTACTTTTTTTTTTATAGATTTGGTGGTTTCACCATTTCCGAAGGTCGTAGATGCTCGGGGATGGTCCCAATGGATCGGGCAGAGCCACATTAGTGGAGATGGAACCAACTTCCAAGTCTCTATGACCTTCAGAAAAAAAGTTATTAAACAATATCTTGAACTCCTATAGGTTTTCATCCCTAACCCTAACGCTAATCACAACCAAAAAATCAAACACTAATCACAACCCTAACCCTACCCCTTCCAAAGGTCGTAGAAGCTCGGGGGTGGTACCAATGGATCGGGCATAGCCACATTAGTGGAGATGGAACCAACTTCCAAGTCTCTATGACCTACAGAAAAAAAGTTATTGAAGAATATCTTGAGCTCCAATGGGTATTCATCCCTAACCCTAACCCTAATAGCAACCCTAACCCTAACCCTAATCACAACCCTAACCCTAACCCTAATTGCAACCCTAACCCATATTAGGGATTAATTGGAATAACTCCGCGCTGCTTGCTCGAAACGTGCTGAAATTCGGTGTGGTTGTGTGGCAGGCCACCCTTTATTAATCATGAAATGCACAAGTCTCTAGGACTTTCAGAAGAAAAGTTATTCAAAAATATCTTGTACTTTTTTTTATAGATTTGGTGGTTTCACCATTTCCAAAGGTCGTAGAAGCTCGGGGGTGGTACCAATGGATCGGGCATAGCCACATTAGTGGAGATGGAACCAACTTCCAAGTCTCTATGACCTACAGAAAAAAAGTTATTGAAGAATATCTTGAGCTCCAATGGGTATTCATCCCTAACCCTAACCCTAATAGCAACCCTAACCCTAACCCTAATCACAACCCTAACCCTAACCCTAATTGCAACCCTAACCCTAACCCTAACCCTAATTGCAACCCTAACCCATATTAGGGATTAATTGGAATAACTCCGCGCTGCTTGCTCGAAACGTGCTGAAATTCGGTGTGGTTGTGTGGCAGGCCACCCTTTATTAATCATGAAATGCACAAGTCTCTAGGACTTTCAGAAGAAAAGTTATTCAAAAATATCTTGTACTTTTTTTTTATAGATTTGGTGGTTTCACCATTTCCGAAGGTCGTAGAAGCTCGGGGATGGTCCCAATGGATCGGGCAGAGCCACATTAGTGGAGATGGAACCAACTTCCAAGTCTCTATGACCTTCAGAAAAAAAGTTATTGAACAATATCTTGAACTCCTATAGGTTTTCATCCCTAACCCTAACCCTAATCACAACCAAAAAATCAAACACTAATCACAACCCTAACCCTACCCCTTCCAAAGGTCGTAGAAGCTCGGGGGTGGTACCAATGGATCGGGCATAGCCACATTAGTGGAGATGGAACCAACTTCCAAGTCTCTATGACCTACAGAAAAAAAGTTATTGAAGAATATCTTGAGCTCCAATGGGTATTCATCCCTAACCCTAACCCTAATAGCAACCCTAACCCTAACCCTAATTGCAACCCTAACCCTAACCCTAACCCTAATTGCAACCCTAACCCATATTAGGGATTAATTGGAATAACTCCGCGCTGCTTGCTCGAAACGTGCTGAAATTCGGTGTGGTTGTGTGGCAGGCCACCCGTTATTAGTCAGGAAATGCACAAGTCTCTAGGACTTTCAGAAGAAAAGTTATTCAAAAATATCTTGTACTTTTTTTTTATAGATTTGGTGGTTTCACCATTTCCGAAGGTCGTAGAAGCTCGGGGATGGTCCCAATGGATCGGGCAGAGCCACATTAGTGGAGATGGAACCAACTTCCAAGTCTCTATGACCTTCAGAAAAAAAGTTATTGAACAATATCTTGAACTCCTATAGGTTTTCATCCCTAACCCTAACCCTAATCACAACCAAAAAATCAAACACTAATCACAACCCTAACCCTACCCCTTCCAAAGGTCGTAGAAGCTCGGGGGTGGTACCAATGGATCGGGCATAGCCACATTAGTGGAGATGGAACCAACTTCCAAGTCTCTATGACCTACAGAAAAAAAGTTATTGAAGAATATCTTGAGCTCCAATGGGTATTCATCCCTAACCCTAACCCTAATAGCAACCCTAACCCTAACCCTAATTGCAACCCTAACCCTAACCCTAATTGCAACCCTAACCCATATTAGGGATTAATTGGAATAACTCCGCGCTGCTTGCTCGAAACGTGCTGAAATTCGGTGTGGTTGTGTGGCAGGCCACCCTTTATTAATCATGAAATGCACAAGTCTCTAGGACTTTCAGAAGAAAAGTTATTCAAAAATATCTTGTACTTTTTTTTTATAGATTTGGTGGTTTCACCATTTCCGAAGGTCGTAGAAGCTCGGGGATGGTCCCAATGGATCGGGCAGAGCCACATTAGTGGAGATGGAACCAACTTCCAAGTCTCTATGACCTTCAGAAAAAAAGTTATTGAACAATATCTTGAACTCCTATAGGTTTTCATCCCTAACCCTAACCCTAATCACAACCAAAAAATCAAACACTAATCACAACCCTAACCCTACCCCTTCCAAAGGTCGTAGAAGTTCGGGGGTGGTACCAATGGATCGGGCATAGCCACATTAGTGGAGATGGAACCAACTTCCAAGTCTCTATGACCTACAGAAAAAAAGTTATTGAAGAATATCTTGAGCTCCAATGGGTATTCATCCCTAACCCTAACCCTAATCACAACCCTAACCCTAACCCTAATTGCAACCCTAACCCATATTAGGGATTAATTGGAATAACTCCGCGCTGCTTGCTCGAAACGTGCTGAAATTCGGTGTGGTTGTGTGGCAGGCCACCCTTTATTAATCATGAAATGCACAAGTCTCTAGGACTTTCAGAAGAAAAGTTATTCAAAAATATCTTGTACTTTTCTTTATAGATTTGGTGGTTTCACCATTTCCAAAGGTCGTAGAAGCTCGGGGGTGGTACCAATGGATCGGGCATAGCCACATTAGTGGAGATGGAACCAACTTCCAAGTCTCTATGACCTACAGAAAAAAAGTTATTGAAGAATATCTTGAGCTCCAATGGGTATTCATCCCTAACCCTAACCCTAATAGCAACCCTAACCCTAACCCTAATCACAACCCTAACCCTAACCCTAATTGCAACCCTAACCCTAACCCTAACCCTAATTGCAACCCTAACCCATATTAGGGATTAATTGGAATAACTCCGCGCTGCTTGCTCGAAACGTGCTGAAATTCGGTGTGGTTGTGTGGCAGGCCACCCTTTATTAATCAGGAAATGCACAAGTCTCTAGGACTTTCAGAAGAAAAGTTATTCAAAAATATCTTGTACTTTTTTTTTATAGATTTGGTGGTTTCACCATTTCCGAAGGTCGTAGAAGCTCGGGGATGGTCCCAATGGATCGGGCAGAGCCACATTAGTGGAGATGGAACCAACTTCCAAGTCTCTATGACCTACAGAAAAAAAGTTATTGAAGAATATCTTGAGCTCCAATGGGTATTCATCCCTAACCCTAACCCTAATAGCAACCCTAACCCTAACCCTAATCACAACCCTAACCCTAACCCTAATTGCAACCCTAACCCTAACCCTAACCCTAATTGCAACCCTAACCCATATTAGGGATTAATTGGAATAACTCCGCGCTGCTTGCTCGAAACGTGCTGAAATTCGGTGTGGTTGTGTGGCAGGCCACCCTTTATTAATCATGAAATGCACAAGTCTCTAGGACTTTCAGAAGAAAAGTTATTCAAAAATATCTTGTACTTTTTTTTAATAGATTTGGTGGTTTCACCATTTCCGAAGGTCGTAGAAGCTCGGGGATGGTCCCAATGGATCGGGCAGAGCCACATTAGTGGAGATGGAACCAACTTCCAAGTCTCTATGACCTTCAGAAAAAAAGTTATTGAACAATATCTTGAACTCCTATAGGTTTTCATCCCTAACCCTAACCCTAATCACAACCAAAAAATCAAACACTAATCACAACCCTAACCCTACCCCTTCCAAAGGTCGTAGAAGCTCGGGGGTGGTACCAATGGATCGGGCATAGCCACATTAGTGGAGATGGAACCAACTTCCAAGTCTCTATGACCTACAGAAAAAAAGTTATTGAAGAATATCTTGAGCTCCAATGGGTATTCATCCCTAACCCTAACCCTAATAGCAACCCTAACCCTAACCCTAATTGCAACCCTAACCCTAACCCTAACCCTAATTGCAACCCTAACCCATATTAGGGATTAATTGGAATAACTCCGCGCTGCTTGCTCGAAACGTGCTGAAATTCGGTGTGGTTGTGTGGCAGGCCACCCTTTATTAATCATGAAATGCACAAGTCTCTAGGACTTTCAGAAGAAAAGTTATTCAAAAATATCTTGTACTTTTTTTTTATAGATTTGGTGGTTTCACCATTTCCGAAGGTCGTAGAAGCTCGGGGATGGTCCCAATGGATCGGGCAGAGCCACATTAGTGGAGATGGAACCAACTTCCAAGTCTCTATGACCTTCAGAAAAAAAGTTATTGAACAATATCTTGAACTCCTATAGGTTTTCATCCCTAACCCTAACCCTAATCACAACCAAAAAATCAAACACTAATCACAACCCTAACCCTACCCCTTCCAAAGGTCGTAGAAGCTCGGGGGTGGTACCAATGGATCGGGCATAGCCACATTAGTGGAGATGGAACCAACTTCCAAGTCTCTATGACCAACAGAAAAAAAGTTATTGAAGAATATCTTGAGCTCCAATGGGTATTCATCCCTAACCCTAACCCTAATAGCAACCCTAACCCTAACCCTAATCACAACCCTAACCCTAACCCTAATTGCAACCCTAACCCATATTAGGGATTAATTGGAATAACTCCGCGCTGCTTGCTCGAAACGTGCTGAAATTCGGTGTGGTTGTGTGGCAGGCCACCCTTTATTAATCATGAAATGCACAAGTCTCTAGGAATTTCAGAAGAAAAGTTATTCAAAAATATCTTGTAATTTTTTTTTATAGATTTGGTGGTTTCACCATTTCCAAAGGTCGTAGAAGCTCGGGGATGGTCCCAATGGATCGGGCAGAGCCACATTAGTGGAGATGGAACCAACTTCCAAGTCTCTATGACCTTCAGAAAAAAAGTTATTGAACAATATCTTGAACTCCTATAGGTTTTCATCCCTAACCCTAACCCTAATCACAACCAAAAAATCAAACACTAATCACAACCCTAACCCTACCCCTTCCAAAGGTTGTAGAAGCTCGGGGGTGGTACCAATGGATCGGGCATAGCCACATTAGTGGAGATGGAACCAACTTCCAAGTCTCTATGACCTACAGAAAAAAGTTATTGAAGAATATCTTGAGCTCCAATGGGTATTCATCCCTAACCCTAACCCTAATAGCAACCCTAACCCTAACCCTAATCACAACCCTAACCCTAACCCTAATTGCAACCCTAACCCTAACCCTAACCCTAATTGCAACCCTAACCCATATTAGGGATTAATTGGAATAACTCCGCGCTGCTTGCTCGAAACGTGCTGAAATTCGGTGTGGTTGTGTGGCAGGCCACCCTTTATTAATCATGAAATGCACAAGTCTCTAGGACTTTCAGAAGAAAAGTTATTCAAAAATATCTTGTACTTTTTTTTTATAGATTTGGTGGTTTCACCATTTCCGAAGGTCGTAGAAGCTCGGGGATGGTCCCAATGGATCGGGCAGAGCCACATTAGTGGAGATGGAACCAACTTCCAAGTCTCTATGACCTTCAGAAAAAAAGTTATTGAACAATATCTTGAACTCCTATAGGTTTTCATCCCTAACCCTAACCCTAATCACAACCAAAAAATCAAACACTAATCACAACCCTAACCCTACCCCTTCCAAAGGTCGTAGAAGCTCGGGGGTGGTACCAATGGATCGGGCATAGCCACATTAGTGGAGATGGAACCAACTTCCAAGTCTCTATGACCTACAGAAAAAAAGTTATTGAAGAATATCTTGAGCTCCAATGGGTATTCATCCCTAACCCTAACCCTAATAGCAACCCTAACCCTAACCCTAATCACAACCCTAACCCTAACCCTAATTGCAACCCTAACCCTAACCCTAACCCTAATTGCAACCCTAACCCATATTAGGGATTAATTGGAATAACTCCGCGCTGCTTGCTCGAAACGTGCTGAAATTCGGTGTGGTTGTGTGGCAGGCCACCCTTTATTAATCATGAAATGCACAAGTCTCTAGGACTTTCAGAAGAAAAGTTATTCAAAAATATCTTGTACTTTTTTTTTATAGATTTGGTGGTTTCACCATTTCCGAAGGTCGTAGAAGCTCGGGGATGGTCCCAATGGATCGGGCAGAGCCACATTAGTGGAGATGGAACCAACTTCCAAGTCTCTATGACCTTCAGAAAAAAAGTTATTGAACAATATCTTGAACTCCTATAGGTTTTCATCCCTAACCCTAACCCTAATCACAACCAAAAAATCAAACACTAATCACAACCCTAACCCTACCCCTTCCAAAGGTCGTAGAAGCTCGGGGGTGGTACCAATGGATCGGGCATAGCCACATTAGTGGAGATGGAACCAACTTCCAAGTCTCTATGACCTACAGAAAAAAAGTTATTGAAGAATATCTTGAGCTCCAATGGGTATTCACCCCTAACCCTAACCCTAATAGCAACCCTAACCCTAACCCTAATCACAACCCTAACCCTAACCCTAATTGCAACCCTAACCCTAACCCTAACCCTAATTGCAACCCTAACCCATATTAGGGATTAATTGGAATAACTCCGCGCTGCTTGCTCGAAACGTGCTGAAATTCGGTGTGGTTGTGTGGCAGGCCACCCTTTATTAATCATGAAATGCACAAGTCTCTAGGACTTTCAGAAGAAAAGTTATTCAAAAATATCTTGTACTTTTTTTTTATAGATTTGGTGGTTTCACCATTTCCGAAGGTCGTAGAAGCTCGGGGATGGTCCCAATGGATCGGGCAGAGCCACATTAGTGGAGATGGAACCAACTTCCAAGTCTCTATGACCTTCAGAAAAAAAGTTATTGAACAATATCTTGAACTCCTATAGGTTTTCATCCCTAACCCTAACCCTAATCACAACCAAAAAATCAAACACTAATCACAACCCTAACCCTACCCCTTCCAAAGGTCGTAGAAGCTCGGGGGTGGTACCAATGGATCGGGCATAGCCACATTAGTGGAGATGGAACCAACTTCCAAGTCTCTATGACCTACAGAAAAAAAGTTATTGAAGAATATCTTGAGCTCCAATGGGTATTCATCCCTAACCCTAACCCTAATAGCAACCCTAACCCTAACCCTAATCACAACCCTAACCCTAACCCTAATTGCAACCCTAACCCATATTAGGGATTAATTGGAATAACTCCGCGCTGCTTGCTCGAAACGTGCTGAAATTCGGTGTGGTTGTGTGGCAGGCCACCCTTTATTAATCATGAAATGCACAAGTCTCTAGGACTTTCAGAAGAAAAGTTATTCAAAAATATCTTGTACTTTTTTTTATAGATTTGGTGGTTTCACCATTTCCAAAGGTCGTAGAAGCTCGGGGGTGGTACCAATGGATCGGGCATAGCCACATTAGTGGAGATGGAACCAACTTCCAAGTCTCTATGACCTACAGAAAAAAAGTTATTGAAGAATATCTTGAGCTCCAATGGGTATTCATCCCTAACCCTAACCCTAATAGCAACCCTAACCCTAACCCTAATCACAACCCTAACCCTAACCCTAATTGCAACCCTAACCCATATTAGGGATTAATTGGAATAACTCCGCGCTGCTTGCTCAAAACGTGCTGAAATTCGGTGTGGTTGTGTGGCAGGCCACCCTTTATTAATCATGAAATGCACAAGTCTCTAGGACTTTCAGAAGAAAAGTTATTCAAAAATATCTTGTACTTTTTTTTTATAGATTTGGTGGTTTCACCATTTCCGAAGGTCGTAGAAGCTCGGGGATGGTCCCAATGGATCGGGCAGAGCCACATTAGTGGAGATGGAACCAACTTCCAAGTCTCTATGACCTTCAGAAAAAAAGTTATTGAACAATATCTTGAACTCCTATAGGTTTTCATCCCTAACCCTAACCCTAATCACAACCAAAAAATCAAACACTAATCACAACCCTAACCCTACCCCTTCCAAAGGTCGTAGAAGCTCGGGGGTGGTACCAATGGATCGGGCATAGCCACATTAGTGGAGATGGAACCAACTTCCAAGTCTCTATGACCTACAGAAAAAAAGTTATTGAAGAATATCTTGAGCTCCAATGGGTATTCATCCCTAACCCTAACCCTAATAGCAACCCTAACCCTAACCCTAATCACAACCCTAACCCTAACCCTAATTGCAACCCTAACCCTAACCCTAACCCTAATTGCAACCCTAACCCATATTAGGGATTAATTGGAATAACTCCGCGCTGCTTGCTCGAAACGTGCTGAAATTCGGTGTGGTTGTGTGGCAGGCCACCCTTTATTAATCATGAAATGCACAAGTCTCTAGGACTTTCAGAAGAAAAGTTATTCAAAAATATCTTGTACTTTTTTTTATAGATTTGGTGGTTTCACCATTTCCAAAGGTCGTAGAAGCTCGGGGGTGGTACCAATGGATCGGGCATAGCCACATTAGTGGAGATGGAACCAACTTCCAAGTCTCTATGACCTACAGAAAAAAAGTTATTGAAGAATATCTTGAGCTCCAATGGGTATTCATCCCTAACCCTAACCCTAATAGCAACCCTAACCCTAACCCTAATCACAACCCTAACCCTAACCCTAATTGCAACCCTAACCCTAACCCTAACCCTAATTGCAACCCTAACCCATATTAGGGATTAATTGGAATAACTCCGCGCTGCTTGCTCGAAACGTGCTGAAATTTGGTGTGGTTGTGTGGCAGGCCACCCTTTATTAATCATGAAATGCACAAGTCTCTAGGACTTTCAGAAGAAAAGTTATTCAAAAATATCTTGTACTTTTTTTTTTATAGATTTGGTGGTTTCACCATTTCCGAAGGTCGTAGAAGCTCGGGGATGGTCCCAATGGATCGGGCAGAGCCACATTAGTGGAGATGGAACCAACTTCCAAGTCTCTATGACCTTCAGAAAAAAAGTTATTGAACAATATCTTGAACTCCTATAGGTTTTCATCCCTAACCCTAACCCTAATCACAACCAAAAAATCAAACACTAATCACAACCCTAACCCTACCCCTTCCAA
Source organism: Paralichthys olivaceus (assembly GCF_024713975.1). Taxonomy (NCBI): domain Eukaryota; kingdom Metazoa; phylum Chordata; class Actinopteri; order Pleuronectiformes; family Paralichthyidae; genus Paralichthys; species Paralichthys olivaceus. The sequence goes on along the minus strand of NC_091104.1, from coordinate 12,082,611 downwards.
AGGTCGTAGAAGCTCGGGGGTGGTACCAATGGATCGGGCATAGCCACATTAGTGGAGATGGAACCAACTTCCAAGTCTCTATGACCTACAGAAAAAAAGTTATTGAAGAATATCTTGAGCTCCAATGGGTATTCATCCCTAACCCTAACCCTAATAGCAACCCTAACCCTAACCCTAATCACAACCCTAACCCTAACCCTAATTGCAACCCTAACCCATATTAGGGATTAATTGGAATAACTCCGCGCTGCTTGCTCGAAACGTGCTGAAATTCGGTGTGGTTGTGTGGCAGGCCACCCTTTATTAATCATGAAATGCACAAGTCTCTAGGACTTTCAGAAGAAAAGTTATTCAAAAATATCTTGTACTTTTTTTTATAGATTTGGTGGTTTCACCATTTCCAAAGGTCGTAGAAGCTCGGGGGTGGTACCAATGGATCGGGCATAGCCACATTAGTGGAGATGGAACCAACTTCCAAGTCTCTATGACCTACAGAAAAAAAGTTATTGAAGAATATCTTGAGCTCCAATGGGTATTCATCCCTAACCCTAACCCTAATAGCAACCCTAACCCTAACCCTAATCACAACCCTAACCCTAACCCTAATTGCAACCCTAACCCTAACCCTAACCCTAATTGCAACCCTAACCCATATTAGGGATTAATTGGAATAACTCCGCGCTGCTTGCTCGAAACGTGCTGAAATTCGGTGTGGTTGTGTGGCAGGCCACCCTTTATTAATCATGAAATGCACAAGTCTCTAGGACTTTCAGAAGAAAAGTTATTCAAAAATATCTTGTACTTTTTTTTTTATAGATTTGGTAGTTTCACCATTTCCGAAGGTCGTAGAAGCTCGGGGATGGTCCCAATGGATCGGGCAGAGCCACATTAGTGGAGATGGAACCAACTTCCAAGTCTCTATGACCTTCAGAAAAAAAGTTATTGAACAATATCTTGAACTCCTATAGGTTTTCATCCCTAACCCTAACCCTAATCACAACCAAAAAATCAAACACTAATCACAACCCTAACCCTACCCCTTCCAAAGGTCGTAGAAGCTCGGGGGTGGTACCAATGGATCGGGCATAGCCACATTAGTGGAGATGGAACCAACTTCCAAGTCTCTATGACCTACAGAAAAAAAGTTATTGAAGAATATCTTGAGCTCCAATGGGTATTCATCCCTAACCCTAACCCTAATAGCAACCCTAACCCTAACCCTAATTGCAACCCTAACCCTAACCCTAATTGCAACCCTAACCCATATTAGGGATTAATTGGAATAACTCCGCGCTGCTTGCTCGAAACGTGCTGAAATTCGGTGTGGTTGTGTGGCAGGCCACCCTTTATTAATCATGAAATGCACAAGTCTCTAGGACTTTCAGAAGAAAAGTTATTCAAAAATATCTTGTACTTTTTTTTTATAGATTTGGTGGTTTCACCATTTTCGAAGGTCGTAGAAGCTCGGGGATGGTCCCAATGGATCGGGCAGAGCCACATTAGTGGAGATAGAACCAACTTCCAAGTCTCTATGACCTTCAGAAAAAAAGTTATTGAACAATATCTTGAACTCCTATAGGTTTTCATCCCTAACCCTAACCCTAATCACAACCAAAAAATCAAACACTAATCACAACCCTAACCCTACCCCTTCCAAAGGTCGTAGAAGCTCGGGGGTGGTACCAATGGATCGGGCATAGCCACATTAGTGGAGATGGAACCAACTTCCAAGTCTCTATGACCTACAGAAAAAAAGTTATTGAAGAATATCTTGAGCTCCAATGGGTATTCATCCCTAACCCTAACCCTAATAGCAACCCTAACCCTAACCCTAATCACAACCCTAACCCTAACCCTAATTGCAACCCTAACCCTAACCCTAACCCTAATTGCAACCCTAACCCATATTAGGGATTAATTGGAATAACTCCACGCTGCTTGCTCGAAACGTGCTGAAATTCGGTGTGGTTGTGTGGCAGGCCACCCTTTATTAATCATGAAATGCACAAGTCTCTAGGACTTTCAGAAGAAAAGTTATTCAAAAATATCTTGTACTTTTTTTTTATAGATTTGGTGGTTTCACCATTTCCGAAGGTCGTAGAAGCTCGGGGATGGTCCCAATGGATCGGGCAGAGCCACATTAGTGGAGATGGAACCAACTTCCAAGTCTCTATGACCTTCAGAAAAAAAGTTATTGAACAATATCTTGAACTCCTATAGGTTTTCATCCCTAACCCTAACCCTAATCACAACCAAAAAATCAAACACTAATCACAACCCTAACCCTACCCCTTCCAAAGGTCGTAGAAGCTCGGGGGTGGTACCAATGGATCGGGCATAGCCACATTAGTGGAGATGGAACCAACTTCCAAGTCTCTATGACCTACAGAAAAAAAGTTATTGAAGAATATCTTGAGCTCCAATGGGTATTCATCCCTAACCCTAACCCTAATAGCAACCCTAACCCTAACCCTAATCACAACCCTAACCCTAACCCTAATTGCAACCCTAACCCATATTAGGGATTAATTGGAATAACTCCGCGCTGCTTGCTCGAAACGTGCTGAAATTCGGTGTGGTTGTGTGGCAGGCCACCCTTTATTAATCATGAAATGCACAAGTCTCTAGGACTTTCAGAAGAAAAGTTATTCAAAAATATCTTGTACTTTTTTTTATAGATTTGGTGGTTTCACCATTTCCAAAGGTCGTAGAAGCTCGGGGGTGGTACCAATGGATCGGGCATAGCCACATTAGTGGAGATGGAACCAACTTCCAAGTCTCTATGACCTACAGAAAAAAAGTTATTGAAGAATATCTTGAGCTCCAATGGGTATTCATCCCTAACCCTAACTCTAATAGCAACCCTAACCCTAACCCTAATCACAACCCTAACCCTAACCCTAATTGCAACCCTAACCCTAACCCTAACCCTAATTGCAACCCTAACCCATATTAGGGATTAATTGGAATAACTCCGCGCTGCTTGCTCGAAACGTGCTGAAATTCGGTGTGGTTGTGTGGCAGGGCACCCTTTATTAATCATGAAATGCACAAGTCTCTAGGACTTTCAGAAGAAAAGTTATTCAAAAATATCTTGTACTTTTTTTTAATAGTTTTGGTGGTTTCACCATTTCCGAAGGTCGTAGAAGCTCGGGGATGGTCCCAATGGATCGGGCAGAGCCACATTAGTGGAGATGGAACCAACTTCCAAGTCTCTATGACCTTCAGAAAAAAAGTTATTGAACAATATCTTGAACTCCTATAGGTTTTCATCCCTAACCCTAACCCTAATCATAACCAAAAAATCAAACACTAATCACAACCCTAACCCTACCCCTTCCAAAGGTCGTAGAAGCTCGGGGGTGGTACCAATGGATCGGGCATAGCCACATTAGTGGAGATGGAACCAACTTCCAAGTCTCTATGACCTACAGAAAAAAAGTTATTGAAGAATATCTTGAGCTCCAATGGGTATTCATCCCTAACCCTAACCCTAATAGCAACCCTAACCCTAATCACAACCCTAACCCTAACCCTAATTGCAACCCTAACCCTAACCCTAACCCTAACCCATATTAGGGATTAATTGGAATAACTCCGCGCTGCTTGCTCGAAACGTGCTGAAATTCGGTGTGGTTGTGTGGCAGGCCACCCTTTATTAATCATGAAATGCACAAGTCTCTAGGACTTTCAGAAGAAAAGTTATTCAAAAATATCTTGTACTTTTTTTTTATAGATTTGGTGGTTTCACCATTTTCGAAGGTCGTAGAAGCTCGGGGATGGTCCCAATGGATCGGGCAGAGCCACATTAGTGGAGATAGAACCAACTTCCAAGTCTCTATGACCTTCAGAATAAAAGTTATTGAACAATATCTTGAACTCCTATAGGTTTTCATCCCTAACCCTAACCCTAATCACAACCAAAAAATCAAACACTAATCACAACCCTAACCCTACCCCTTCCAAAGGTCGTAGAAGCTCGGGGGTGGTACCAATGGATCGGGCATAGCCACATTAGTGGAGATGGAACCAACTTCCAAGTCTCTATGACCTACAGAAAAAAAGTTATTGAAGAATATCTTGAGCTCCAATGGGTATTCATCCCTAACCCTAACCCTAATAGCAACCCTAACCCTAACCCTAATCACAACCCTAACCCTAACCCTAATTGCAACCCTAACCCTAACCCTAACCCTAATTGCAACCCTAACCCATATTAGGGATTAATTGGAATAACTCCACGCTGCTTGCTCGAAACGTGCTGAAATTCGGTGTGGTTGTGTGGCAGGCCACCCTTTATTAATCATGAAATGCACAAGTCTCTAGGACTTTCAGAAGAAAAGTTATTCAAAAATATCTTGTACTTTTTTTTTATAGATTTGGTGGTTTCACCATTTCCGAAGGTCGTAGAAGCTCGGGGATGGTCCCAATGGATCGGGCAGAGCCACATTAGTGGAGATGGAACCAACTTCCAAGTCTCTATGACCTTCAGAAAAAAAGTTATTGAACAATATCTTGAACTCCTATAGGTTTTCATCCCTAACCCTAACCCTAATCACAACCAAAAAATCAAACACTAATCACAACCCTAACCCTACCCCTTCCAAAGGTCGTAGAAGCTCGGGGGTGGTACCAATGGATCGGGCATAGCCACATTAGTGGAGATGGAACCAACTTCCAAGTCTCTATGACCTACAGAAAAAAAGTTATTGAAGAATATCTTGAGCTCCAATGGGTATTCATCCCTAACCCTAACCCTAATAGCAACCCTAACCCTAACCCTAATCACAACCCTAACCCTAACCCTAATTGCAACCCTAACCCATATTAGGGATTAATTGGAATAACTCCGCGCTGCTTGCTCGAAACGTGCTGAAATTCGGTGTGGTTGTGTGGCAGGCCACCCTTTATTAATCATGAAATGCACAAGTCTCTAGGACTTTCAGAAGAAAAGTTATTCAAAAATATCTTGTACTTTTTTTTAATAGATTTGGTGGTTTCACCATTTCCGAAGGTCGTAGAAGCTCGGGGATGGTCCCAATGGATCGGGCAGAGCCACATTAGTGGAGATGGAACCAACTTCCAAGTCTCTATGACCTTCAGAAAAAAAGTTATTGAACAATATCTTGAACTCCTATAGGTTTTCATCCCTAACCCTAACCCTAATCATAACCAAAAAATCAAACACTAATCACAACCCTAACCCTACCCCTTCCAAAGGTCGTAGAAGCTCGGGGGTGGTACCAATGGATCGGGCATAGCCACATTAGTGGAGATGGAACCAACTTCCAAGTCTCTATGACCTACAGAAAAAAAGTTATTGAAGAATATCTTGAGCTCCAATGGGTATTCATCCCTAACCCTAACCCTAATAGCAACCCTAACCCTAACCCTAATCACAACCCTAACCCTAACCCTAATTGCAACCCTAACCCATATTAGGGATTAATTGGAATAACTCCGCGCTGCTTGCTCGAAACGTGCTGAAATTCGGTGTGGTTGTGTGGCAGGCCACCCTTTATTAATCATGAAATGCACAAGTCTCTAGGACTTTCAGAAGAAAAGTTATTCAAAAATATCTTGTACTTTTTTTTATAGATTTGGTGGTTTCACCATTTCCAAAGGTCGTAGAAGCTCGGGGGTGGTACCAATGGATCGGGCATAGCCACATTAGTGGAGATGGAACCAACTTCCAAGTCTCTATGACCTACAGAAAAAAAGTTATTGAAGAATATCTTGAGCTCCAATGGGTATTCATCCCTAACCCTAACCCTAATAGCAACCCTAACCCTAACCCTAATCACAACCCTAACCCTAACCCTAATTGCAACCCTAACCCTAACCCTAACCCTAATTGCAACCCTAACCCATATTAGGGATTAATTGGAATAACTCCGCGCTGCTTGCTCGAAACGTGCTGAAATTCGGTGTGGTTGTGTGGCAGGGCACCCTTTATTAATCATGAAATGCACAAGTCTCTAGGACTTTCAGAAGAAAAGTTATTCAAAAATATCTTGTACTTTTTTTTAATAGATTTGGTGGTTTCACCATTTCCGAAGGTCGTAGAAGCTCGGGGATGGTCCCAATGGATCGGGCAGAGCCACATTAGTGGAGATGGAACCAACTTCCAAGTCTCTATGACCTTCAGAAAAAAAGTTATTGAACAATATCTTGAACTCCTATAGGTTTTCATCCCTAACCCTAACCCTAATCATAACCAAAAAATCAAACACTAATCACAACCCTAACCCTACCCCTTCCAAAGGTCGTAGAAGCTCGGGGGTGGTACCAATGGATCGGGCATAGCCACATTAGTGGAGATGGAACCAACTTCCAAGTCTCTATGACCTACAGAAAAAAAGTTATTGAAGAATATCTTGAGCTCCAATGGGTATTCATCCCTAACCCTAACCCTAATAGCAACCCTAACCCTAATCACAACCCTAACCCTAACCCTAATTGCAACCCTAACCCTAACCCTAACCCTAACCCATATTAGGGATTAATTGGAATAACTCTGCGCTGCTTGCTCGAAACGTGCTGAAATTCGGTGTGGTTGTGTGGCAGGCCACCCTTTATTAATCATGAAATGCACAAGTCTCTAGGACTTTCAGAAGAAAAGTTATTCAAAAATATCTTGTACTTTTTTTTTATAGATTTGGTGGTTTCACCATTTTCGAAGGTCGTAGAAGCTCGGGGATGGTCCCAATGGATCGGGCAGAGCCACATTAGTGGAGATAGAACCAACTTCCAAGTCTCTATGACCTTCAGAAAAAAAGTTATTGAACAATATCTTGAACTCCTATAGGTTTTCATCCCTAACCCTAACCCTAATCACAACCAAAAAATCAAACACTAATCACAACCCTAACCCTACCCCTTCCAAAGGTCGTAGAAGCTCGGGGGTGGTACCAATGGATCGGGCATAGCCACATTAGTGGAGATGGAACCAACTTCCAAGTCTCTATGACCTACAGAAAAAAAGTTATTGAAGAATATCTTGAGCTCCAATGGGTATTCATCCCTAACCCTAACCCTAATAGCAACCCTAACCCTAACCCTAATCACAACCCTAACCCTAACCCTAATTGCAACCCTAACCCTAACCCTAACCCTAATTGCAACCCTAACCCATATTAGGGATTAATTGGAATAACTCCGCGCTGCTTGCTCGAAACGTGCTGAAATTCGGTGTGGTTGTGTGGCAGGGCACCCTTTATTAATCATGAAATGCACAAGTCTCTAGGACTTTCAGAAGAAAAGTTATTCAAAAATATCTTGTACTTTTTTTTAATAGATTTGGTGGTTTCACCATTTCCGAAGGTCGTAGAAGCTCGGGGATGGTCCCAATGGATCGGGCAGAGCCACATTAGTGGAGATGGAACCAACTTCCAAGTCTCTATGACCTTCAGAAAAAAAGTTATTGAACAATATCTTGAACTCCTATAGGTTTTCATCCCTAACCCTAACCCTAATCATAACCAAAAAATCAAACACTAATCACAACCCTAACCCTACCCCTTCCAAAGGTCGTAGAAGCTCGGGGGTGGTACCAATGGATCGGGCATAGCCACATTAGTGGAGATGGAACCAACTTCCAAGTCTCTATGACCTACAGAAAAAAAGTTATTGAAGAATATCTTGAGCTCCAATGGGTATTCATCCCTAACCCTAACCCTAATAGCAACCCTAACCCTAATCACAACCCTAACCCTAACCCTAATTGCAACCCTAACCCTAACCCTAACCCTAACCCATATTAGGGATTAATTGGAATAACTCTGCGCTGCTTGCTCGAAACGTGCTGAAATTCGGTGTGGTTGTGTGGCAGGCCACCCTTTATTAATCATGAAATGCACAAGTCTCTAGGACTTTCAGAAGAAAAGTTATTCAAAAATATCTTGTACTTTTTTTTTATAGATTTGGTGGTTTCACCATTTTCGAAGGTCGTAGAAGCTCGGGGATGGTCCCAATGGATCGGGCAGAGCCACATTAGTGGAGATAGAACCAACTTCCAAGTCTCTATGACCTTCAGAAAAAAAGTTATTGAACAATATCTTGAACTCCTATAGGTTTTCATCCCTAACCCTAACCCTAATCACAACCAAAAAATCAAACACTAATCACAACCCTAACCCTACCCCTTCCAAAGGTCGTAGAAGCTCGGGGGTGGTACCAATGGATCGGGCATAGCCACATTAGTGGAGATGGAACCAACTTCCAAGTCTCTATGACCTACAGAAAAAAAGTTATTGAAGAATATCTTGAGCTCCAATGGGTATTCATCCCTAACCCTAACCCTAATAGCAACCCTAACCCTAACCCTAATCACAACCCTAACCCTAACCCTAATTGCAACCCTAACCCTAACCCTAACCCTAATTGCAACCCTAACCCATATTAGGGATTAATTGGAATAACTCCACGCTGCTTGCTCGAAACGTGCTGAAATTCGGTGTGGTTGTGTGGCAGGCCACCCTTTATTAATCATGAAATGCACAAGTCTCTAGGACTTTCAGAAGAAAAGTTATTCAAAAATATCTTGTACTTTTTTTTTATAGATTTGGTGGTTTCACCATTTCCGAAGGTCGTAGAAGCTCGGGGATGGTCCCAATGGATCGGGCAGAGCCACATTAGTGGAGATGGAACCAACTTCCAAGTCTCTATGACCTTCAGAAAAAAAGTTATTGAACAATATCTTGAACTCCTATAGGTTTTCATCCCTAACCCTAACCCTAATCACAACCAAAAAATCAAACACTAATCACAACCCTAACCCTACCCCTTCCAAAGGTCGTAGAAGCTCGGGGGTGGTACCAATGGATCGGGCATAGCCACATTAGTGGAGATGGAACCAACTTCCAAGTCTCTATGACCTACAGAAAAAAAGTTATTGAAGAATATCTTGAGCTCCAATGGGTATTCATCCCTAACCCTAACCCTAATAGCAACCCTAACCCTAACCCTAATCACAACCCTAACCCTAACCCTAATTGCAACCCTAACCCATATTAGGGATTAATTGGAATAACTCCGCGCTGCTTGCTCGAAACGTGCTGAAATTCGGTGTGGTTGTGTGGCAGGCCACCCTTTATTAATCATGAAATGCACAAGTCTCTAGGACTTTCAGAAGAAAAGTTATTCAAAAATATCTTGTACTTTTTTTTTATAGATTTGGTGGTTTCACCATTTTCGAAGGTCGTAGAAGCTCGGGGATGGTCCCAATGGATCGGGCAGAGCCACATTAGTGGAGATAGAACCAACTTCCAAGTCTCTATGACCTTCAGAATAAAAGTTATTGAACAATATCTTGAACTCCTATAGGTTTTCATCCCTAACCCTAACCCTAATCACAACCAAAAAATCAAACACTAATCACAACCCTAACCCTACCCCTTCCAAAGGTCGTAGAAGCTCGGGGGTGGTACCAATGGATCGGGCATAGCCACATTAGTGGAGATGGAACCAACTTCCAAGTCTCTATGACCTACAGAAAAAAAGTTATTGAAGAATATCTTGAGCTCCAATGGGTATTCATCCCTAACCCTAACCCTAATAGCAACCCTAACCCTAACCCTAATCACAACCCTAACCCTAACCCTAATTGCAACCCTAACCCTAACCCTAACCCTAATTGCAACCCTAACCCATATTAGGGATTAATTGGAATAACTCCACGCTGCTTGCTCGAAACGTGCTGAAATTCGGTGTGGTTGTGTGGCAGGCCACCCTTTATTAATCATGAAATGCACAAGTCTCTAGGACTTTCAGAAGAAAAGTTATTCAAAAATATCTTGTACTTTTTTTTTATAGATTTGGTGGTTTCACCATTTCCGAAGGTCGTAGAAGCTCGGGGATGGTCCCAATGGATCGGGCAGAGCCACATTAGTGGAGATGGAACCAACTTCCAAGTCTCTATGACCTTCAGAAAAAAAGTTATTGAACAATATCTTGAACTCCTATAGGTTTTCATCCCTAACCCTAACCCTAATCACAACCAAAAAATCAAACACTAATCACAACCCTAACCCTACCCCTTCCAAAGGTCGTAGAAGCTCGGGGGTGGTACCAATGGATCGGGCATAGCCACATTAGTGGAGATGGAACCAACTTCCAAGTCTCTATGACCTACAGAAAAAAAGTTATTGAAGAATATCTTGAGCTCCAATGGGTATTCATCCCTAACCCTAACCCTAATAGCAACCCTAACCCTAACCCTAATCACAACCCTAACCCTAACCCTAATTGCAACCCTAACCCATATTAGGGATTAATTGGAATAACTCCGCGCTGCTTGCTCGAAACGTGCTGAAATTCGGTGTGGTTGTGTGGCAGGCCACCCTTTATTAATCATGAAATGCACAAGTCTCTAGGACTTTCAGAAGAAAAGTTATTCAAAAATATCTTGTACTTTTTTTTATAGATTTGGTGGTTTCACCATTTCCAAAGGTCGTAGAAGCTCGGGGGTGGTACCAATGGATCGGGCATAGCCACATTAGTGGAGATGGAACCAACTTCCAAGTCTCTATGACCTACAGAAAAAAAGTTATTGAAGAATATCTTGAGCTCCAATGGGTATTCATCCCTAACCCTAACCCTAATAGCAACCCTAACCCTAACCCTAATCACAACCCTAACCCTAACCCTAATTGCAACCCTAACCCTAACCCTAACCCTAATTGCAACCCTAACCCATATTAGGGATTAATTGGAATAACTCCGCGCTGCTTGCTCGAAACGTGCTGAAATTCGGTGTGGTTGTGTGGCAGGGCACCCTTTATTAATCATGAAATGCACAAGTCTCTAGGACTTTCAGAAGAAAAGTTATTCAAAAATATCTTGTACTTTTTTTTAATAGATTTGGTGGTTTCACCATTTCCGAAGGTCGTAGAAGCTCGGGGATGGTCCCAATGGATCGGGCAGAGCCACATTAGTGGAGATGGAACCAACTTCCAAGTCTCTATGACCTTCAGAAAAAAAGTTATTGAACAATATCTTGAACTCCTATAGGTTTTCATCCCTAACCCTAACCCTAATCATAACCAAAAAATCAAACACTAATCACAACCCTAACCCTACCCCTTCCAAAGGTCGTAGAAGCTCGGGGGTGGTACCAATGGATCGGGCATAGCCACATTAGTGGAGATGGAACCAACTTCCAAGTCTCTATGACCTACAGAAAAAAAGTTATTGAAGAATATCTTGAGCTCCAATGGGTATTCATCCCTAACCCTAACCCTAATAGCAACCCTAACCCTAACCCTAATCACAACCCTAACCCTAACCCTAATTGCAACCCTAACCCTAACCCTAACCCTAATTGCAACCCTAACCCATATTAGGGATTAATTGGAATAACTCCGCGCTGCTTGCTCGAAACGTGCTGAAATTCGGTGTGGTTGTGTGGCAGGGCACCCTTTATTAATCATGAAATGCACAAGTCTCTAGGACTTTCAGAAGAAAAGTTATTCAAAAATATCTTGTACTTTTTTTTAATAGATTTGGTGGTTTCACCATTTCCGAAGGTCGTAGAAGCTCGGGGATGGTCCCAATGGATCGGGCAGAGCCACATTAGTGGAGATGGAACCAACTTCCAAGTCTCTATGACCTTCAGAAAAAAAGTTATTGAACAATATCTTGAACTCCTATAGGTTTTCATCCCTAACCCTAACCCTAATCACAACCAAAAAATCAAACACTAATCACAACCCTAACCCTACCCCTTCCAAAGGTCGTAGAAGCTCGGGGGTGGTACCAATGGATCGGGCATAGCCACATTAGTGGAGATGGAACCAACTTCCAAGTCTCTATGACCTACAGAAAAAAAGTTATTGAAGAATATCTTGAGCTCCAATGGGTATTCATCCCTAACCCTAACCCTAATAGCAACCCTAACCCTAACCCTAATCACAACCCTAACCCTAACCCTAATTGCAACCCTAACCCTAACCCTAACCCTAATTGCAACCCTAACCCATATTAGGGATTAATTGGAATAACTCCACGCTGCTTGCTCGAAACGTGCTGAAATTCGGTGTGGTTGTGTGGCAGGCCACCCTTTATTAATCATGAAATGCACAAGTCTCTAGGACTTTCAGAAGAAAAGTTATTCAAAAATATCTTGTACTTTTTTTTTATAGATTTGGTGGTTTCACCATTTCCGAAGGTCGTAGAAGCTCGGGGATGGTCCCAATGGATCGGGCAGAGCCACATTAGTGGAGATGGAACCAACTTCCAAGTCTCTATGACCTTCAGAAAAAAAGTTATTGAACAATATCTTGAACTCCTATAGGTTTTCATCCCTAACCCTAACCCTAATCACAACCAAAAAATCAAACACTAATCACAACCCTAACCCTACCCCTTCCAAAGGTCGTAGAAGCTCGGGGGTGGTACCAATGGATCGGGCATAGCCACATTAGTGGAGATGGAACCAACTTCCAAGTCTCTATGACCTACAGAAAAAAAGTTATTGAAGAATATCTTGAGCTCCAATGGGTATTCATCCCTAACCCTAACCCTAATAGCAACCCTAACCCTAACCCTAATCACAACCCTAACCCTAACCCTAATTGCAACCCTAACCCATATTAGGGATTAATTGGAATAACTCCGCGCTGCTTGCTCGAAACGTGCTGAAATTCGGTGTGGTTGTGTGGCAGGCCACCCTTTATTAATCCTGAAATGCACAAGTCTCTAGGACTTTCAGAAGAAAAGTTATTCAAAAATATCTTGTACTTTTTTTTATAGATTTGGTGGTTTCACCATTTCCAAAGGTCGTAGAAGCTCGGGGGTGGTACCAATGGATCGGGCATAGCCACATTAGTGGAGATGGAACCAACTTCCAAGTCTCTATGACCTACAGAAAAAAAGTTATTGAAGAATATCTTGAGCTCCAATGGGTATTCATCCCTAACCCTAACCCTAATAGCAACCCTAACCCTAACCCTAATCACAACCCTAACCCTAACCCTAATTGCAACCCTAACCCTAACCCTAACCCTAATTGCAACCCTAACCCATATTAGGGATTAATTGGAATAACTCCGCGCTGCTTGCTCGAAACGTGCTGAAATTCGGTGTGGTTGTGTGGCAGGGCACCCTTTATTAATCATGAAATGCACAAGTTTCTAGGACTTTCAGAAGAAAAGTTATTCAAAAATATCTTGTACTTTTTTTTAATAGATTTGGTGGTTTCACCATTTCCGAAGGTCGTAGAAGCTCGGGGATGGTCCCAATGGATCGGGCAGAGCCACATTAGTGGAGATGGAACCAACTTCCAAGTCTCTATGACCTTCAGAAAAAAAGTTATTGAACAATATCTTGAACTCCTATAGGTTTTCATCCCTAACCCTAACCCTAATCATAACCAAAAAATCAAACACTAATCACAACCCTAACCCTACCCCTTCCAAAGGTCGTAGAAGCTCGGGGGTGGTACCAATGGATCGGGCATAGCCACATTAGTGGAGATGGAACCAACTTCCAAGTCTCTATGACCTACAGAAAAAAAGTTATTGAAGAATATCTTGAGCTCCAATGGGTATTCATCCCTAACCCTAACCCTAATAGCAACCCTAACCCTAACCCTAATCACAACCCTAACCCTAACCCTAATTGCAACCCTAACCCTAACCCTAACCCTAATTGCAACCCTAACCCATATTAGGGATTAATTGGAATAACTCTGCGCTGCTTGCTCGAAACGTGCTGAAATTCGGTGTGGTTGTGTGGCAGGCCACCTTTTATTAATCATGAAATGCACAAGTCTCTAGGACTTTCAGAAGAAAAGTTATTCAAAAATATCTTGTACTTTTTTTTTATAGATTTGGTGGTTTCACCATTTCCGAAGGTCGTAGAAGCTCGGGGATGGTCCCAATGGATCGGGCAGAGCCACATTAGTGGAGATGGAACCAACTTCCAAGTCTCTATGACCTTCAGAAAAAAGGTTATTGAACAATATCTTGAACTCCTATAGGTTTTCATCCCTAATCACAACCAAAAAATCAAACACTAATCACAACCCTAACCCTACCCCTTCCAAAGGTCGTAGAAGCTCGGGGGTGGTACCAATGGATCGGGCATAGCCACATTAGTGGAGATGGAACCAACTTCCAAGACTCTATGACCTACAGAAAAAAAGTTATTGAAGAATATCTTGAGCTCCAATGGGTATTCATCCCTAACCCTTACCCTAATAGCAACCCTAACCCTAACCCTAATCACAACCCTAACCCTAACCCTAATTGCAACCCTAACCCTAACCCTAACCCTAATTGCAACCCTAACCCATATTAGGGATTAATTGGAATAACTCCGCGCTGCTTGCTCGAAACGTGCTGAAATTCGGTGTGGTTGTGTGGCAGGCCACCCTTTATTAATCATGAAATGCACAAGTCTCTAGGACTTTCAGAAGAAAAGTTATTCAAAAATATCTTGTACTTTTTTTTATAGATTTGGTGGTTTCACCATTTCCAAAGGTCGTAGAAGCTCGGGGGTGGTCCCAATGGATCGGGCAGAGCCACATTAGTGGAGATGGAACCAACTTCCAAGTCTCTATGACCTTCAGAAAAAAAGTTATTGAACAATATCTTGAACTCCTATAGGTTTTCATCCCTAACCCTAACCCTAATCACAACCAAAAAATCAAACACTAATCACAACCCTAACCCTACCCCTTCCAAAGGTCGTAGAAGCTCGGGGGTGGTACCAATGGATCGGGCATAGCCACATTAGTGGAGATGGAACCAACTTCCAAGTCTCTATGACCTACAGAAAAAAAGTTATTGAAGAATATCTTGAGCTCCAATGGGTATTCATCCCTAACCCTAACCCTAATAGCAACCCTAACCCTAACCCTAATTGCAACCCTAACCCTAACCCTAATTGCAACCCTAACCCATATTAGGGATTAATTGGAATAACTCCGCGCTGCTTGCTCGAAACGTGCTGAAATTCGGTGTGGTTGTGTGGCAGGCCACCCTTTATTAATCATGAAATGCACAAGTCTCTAGGACTTTCAGAAGAAAAGTTATTCAAAAATATCTTGTACTTTTTTTATAGATTTGGTGGTTTCACCATTTCCGAAGGTCGTAGAAGCTCGGGGATGGTCCCAATGGATCGGGCAGAGCCACATTAGTGGAGATGGAACCAACTTCCAAGTCTCTATGACCTTCAGAAAAAAAGTTATTGAACAATATCTTGAACTCCTATAGGTTTTCATCCCTAACCCTAACCCTAATCACAACCAAAAAATCAAACACTAATCACAACCCTAACCCTACCCCTTCCAAAGGTCGTAGAAGCTCGGGGGTGGTACCAATGGATCGGGCATAGCCACATTAGTGGAGATGGAACCAACTTCCAAGTCTCTATGACCTACAGCAAAAAAGTTATTGAAGAATATCTTGAGCTCCAATGGGTATTCATCCCTAACCCTAACCCTAATAGCAACCCTAACCCTAACCCTAATCACAACCCTAACCCTAACCCTAATTGCAACCCTAACCCTAACCCTAACCCTAATTGCAACCCTAACCCATATTAGGGATTAATTGGAATAACTCCGCGCTGCTTGCTCGAAACGTGCTGAAATTCGGTGTGGTTGTGTGGCAGGCCACCCTTTATTAATCATGAAATGCACAAGTCTCTAGGACTTTCAGAAGAAAAGTTATTCAAAAATATCTTGTACTTTTTTTTTATAGATTTGGTGGTTTCACCATTTCCGAAGGTCGTAGAAGCTCGGGGATGGTCCCAATGGATCGGGCAGAGCCACATTAGTGGAGATGGAACCAACTTCCAAGTCTCTATGACCTTCAGAGAAAAAGTTATTGAACAATATCTTGAACTCCTATAGGTTTTCATCCCTAACCCTAACCCTAATCACAACCAAAAAATCAAACACTAATCACAACCCTAACCCTACCCCTTCCAAAGGTCGTAGAAGCTCGGGGGTGGTACCAATGGATCGGGCATAGCCACATTAGTGGAGATGGAACCAACTTCCAAGTCTCTATGACCTACAGAAAAAAAGTTATTGAAGAATATCTTGAGCTCCAATGGGTATTCATCCCTAACCCTAACCCTAATAGCAACCCTAACCCTAACCCTAATTGCAACCCTAACCCTAACCCTAATTGCAACCCTAACCCTAACCCTAACCCTAATTGCAACCCTAACCCATATTAGGGATTAATTGGAATAACTCCACGCTGCTTGCTCGAAACGTGCTGAAATTCGGTGTGGTTGTGTGGCAGGCCACCCTTTATTAATCATGAAATGCACAAGTCTCTAGGACTTTCAGAAGAAAAGTTATTCAAAAATATCTTGTACTTTTTTTTTATAGATTTGGTGGTTTTACCATTTCCGAAGGTCGTAGAAGCTCAGGGATGGTCCCAATGGATCGGGCAGAGCCACATTAGTGGAGATGGAACCAACTTCCAAGTCTCTATGACCTTCAGAAAAAAAGTTATTGAACAATATCTTGAACTCCTATAGGTTTTCATCCCTAACCCTAACCCTAATCACAACCAAAAAATCAAACACTAATCACAAACCTAACCCTACCCCTTCCAAAGGTCGTAGAAGCTCGGGGGTGGTACCAATGGATCGGGCATAGCCACATTAGTGGAGATGGAACCAACTTCCAAGTCTCTATGACCTACAGAAAAAAAGTTATTGAAGAATATCTTGAGCTCCAATGGGTATTCATCCCTAACCCTAACCCTAATAGCAACCCTAACCCTAACCCTAATCACAACCCTAACCCTAACCCTAATTGCAACCCTAACCCTAACCCTAACCCTAATTGCAACCCTAACCCATATTAGGGATTAATTGGAATAACTCCGCGCTGCTTGCTCGAAACGTGCTGAAATTCGGTGTGGTTGTGTGGCAGGCCACCCTTTATTAATCATGAAATGCACAAGTCTCTAGGACTTTCAGAAGAAAAGTTATTCAAAAATATCTTGTACTTTTTTTTTATAGATTTGGTGGTTTCACCATTTCCGAAGGTCGTAGAAGCTCGGGGATGGTCCCAATGGATCGGGCAGAGCCACATTAGTGGAGATGGAACCAACTTCCAAGTCTCTATGACCTTCAGAAAAAAAGTTATTGAACAATATCTTGAACTCCTATAGGTTTTCATCCCTAACCCTAACCCTAATCACAACCAAAAAATCAAACACTAATCACAACCCTAACCCTACCCCTTCCAAAGGTCGTAGAAGCTCGGGGGTGGTACCAATGGATCGGGCATAGCCACATTAGTGGAGATGGAACCAACTTCCAAGTCTCTATGACCTACAGAAAAAAAGTTATTGAAGAATATCTTGAGCTCCAATGGGTATTCATCCCTAACCCTAACCCTAATAGCAACCCTAACCCTAACCCTAATCACAACCCTAACCCTAACCCTAATTGCGACCCTAACCCTAACCCTAACCCTAATTGCAACCCTAACCCATATTAGGGA
The DNA here is from genome assembly GCF_024713975.1 of Paralichthys olivaceus. Lineage (NCBI taxonomy): Eukaryota > Metazoa > Chordata > Actinopteri > Pleuronectiformes > Paralichthyidae > Paralichthys > Paralichthys olivaceus. The sequence continues at coordinate 12,065,138 of NC_091104.1, read as the reverse complement.
TTAATTGGAATAACTCCGCGCTGCTTGCTCGAAACATGCTGAAATTCGGTGTGGTTGTGTGGCAGGCCACCCTTTATTAATCATGAAATGCACAAGTCTCTAGGACTTTCAGAAGAAAAGTTATTCAAAAATATCTTGTACTTTTTTTTTATAGATTTGGTGGTTTCACCATTTCCGAAGGTCGTAGAAGCTCGGGGATGGTCCCAATGGATCGGGCAGAGCCACATTAGTGGAGATGGAACCAACTTCCAAGTCTCTATGACCTTCAGAAAAAAAGTTATTGAACAATATCTTGAACTCCTATAGGTTTTCATCCCTAACCCTAACCCTAATCACAACCAAAAAATCAAACACTAATCACAACCCTAACCCTACCCCTTCCAAAGGTCGTAGAAGCTCGGGGGTGGTACCAATGGATCGGGCATAGCCACATTAGTGGAGATGGAACCAACTTCCAAGTCTCTATGACCTACAGAAAAAAAGTTATTGAAGAATATCTTGAGCTCCAATGGGTATTCATCCCTAACCCTAACCCTAATAGCAACCCTAACCCTAACCCTAATCACAACCCTAACCCTAACCCTAATTGCAACCCTAACCCATATTAGGGATTAATTGGAATAACTCCGCGCTGCTTGCTCGAAACGTGCTGAAATTCGGTGTGGTTGTGTGGCAGGCCACCCTTTATTAATCATGAAATGCACAAGTCTCTAGGACTTTCAGAAGAAAAGTTATTCAAAAATATCTTGTACTTTTTTTTTATAGATTTGGTGGTTTCACCATTTCCGAAGGTCGTAGAAGCTCGGGGATGGTCCCAATGGATCGGGCAGAGCCACATTAGTGGAGATGGAACCAACTTCCAAGACTCTATGACCTTCAGAAAAAAAGTTATTGAACAATATCTTGAACTCCTATAGGTTTTCATCCCTAACCCTAACCCTAATCACAACCAAAAAATCAAACACTAATCACAACCCTAACCCTACCCCTTCCAAAGGTCGTAGAAGCTCGGGGGTGGTACCAATGGATCGGGCATAGCCACATTAGTGGAGATGGAACCAACTTCCAAGTCTCTATGACCTACAGAAAAAAAGTTATTGAAGAATATCTTGAGCTCCAATGGGTATTCATCCCTAACCCTAACCCTAATAGCAACCCTAACCCTAACCCTAATCACAACCCTAACCCTAACCCTAATTGCAACCCTAACCCTAACCCTAACCCTAATTGCAACCCTAACCCATATTAGGGATTAATTGGAATAACTCCGCGCTGCTTGCTCGAAACGTGCTGAAATTCGGTGTGGCTGTGTGGCAGGCCACCCTTTATTAATCATGAAATGCACAAGTCTCTAGGACTTTCAGAAGAAAAGTTATTCAAAAATATCTTGTACTTTTTTTTTATAGATTTGGTGGTTTCACCATTTCCGAAGGTCGTAGAAGCTCGGGGGTGGTACCAATGGATCGGGCAGAGCCACATTAGTGGAGATGGAACCAACTACCAAGTCTCTATGACCTTCAGAAAAAAAGTTATTGAACAATATCTTGAACTCCTATAGGTTTTCATCCCTAACCCTAACCCTAATCACAACCAAAAAATCAAACACTAATCACAACCCTAACCCTACCCCTTCCAAAGCTCGTAGAAGCTCGGGTGTGGTACCAATGGATCGGGCAGAGCCACATTAGTGGAGATGGAACCAACTTCCAAGTCTCTATGACCTACAGAAAAAAAGTTATTGAAGAATATCTTGAGCTCCAATGGGTATTCATCCCTAACCCTAACCCTAATAGCAACCCTAACCCTAACCCTAATTGCAACCCTAATTGCAACCCTAACCCATATTAGGGATTAAATGGAATAACTCCGCGCTGCTTGCTCGAAACGTGCTGAAATTCGGTGTGGTTGTGTGGCAGGCCACCCTTTATTAATCATGAAATGCACAAGTCTCTAGGACTTTCAGAAGAAAAGTTATTCAAAAATATCTTGTACTTTTTTTTTATAGATTTGGTGGTTTCACCATTTCCGAAGGTCGTAGAAGCTCGGGGATGGTCCCAATGGATCGGGCAGAGTCACATTAGTGGAGATGGAACCAACTTCCAAGACTCTATGACCTTCAGAAAAAAAGTTATTGAACAATATCTTGAACTCCTATAGGTTTTCATCCCTAACCCTAACCCTAATCACAACCAAAAAATCAAACACTAATCACAACCCCAACCCTACCCCTTCCAAAGGTCGTAGAAGCTCGGGGGTGGTACCAATGGATCGGGCATAGCCACATTAGTGGAGATGGAACCAACTTCCAAGTCTCTATGACCTACAGAAAAAAAGTTATTGAAGAATATCTTGAGCTCCAATGGGTATTCATCCCTAACCCTAACCCTAATAGCAACCCTAACCCTAACCCTAATCACAACCCTAACCCTAACCCTAATTGCAACCCTAACCCTAACCCTAACCCTAATTGCAACCCTAACCCATATTAGGGATTAATTGGAATAACTCCGCGCTGCTTGCTCGAAACGTGCTGAAATTCGGTGTGGTTGTGTGGCAGGCCACCCTTTATTAATCATGAAATGCACAAGTCTCTAGGACTTTCAGAAGAAAAGTTATTCAAAAATATCTTGTACTTTTTTTTTATAGATTTGGTGGTTTCACCATTTCCGAAGGTCGTAGAAGCTCGGGGATGGTCCAAATGGATCGGGCAGAGCCACATTAGTGGAGATGGAACCAACTTCCAAGACTCTATGACCTTCAGAAAAAAAGTTATTGAACAATATCTTGAACTCCTATAGGTTTTCATCCCTAACCCTAACCCTAATCACAACCAAAAAATCAAACACTAATCACAACCCTAACCCTACCCCTTCCAAAGGTCGTAGAAGCACGGGGGTGGTACCAATGGATCGGGCATAGCCACATTAGTGGAGATGGAACCAACTTCCAAGTCTCTATGACCTACAGAAAAAAAGTTATTGAAGAATATCTTGAGCTCCAATGGGTATTCATCCCTAACCCTAACCCTAATAGCAACCCTAACCCTAACCCTAATCACAACCCTAACCCTAACCCTAATTGCAACCCTAACCCTAACCCTAACCCTAATTGCAACCCTAACCCATATTAGGGATTAATTGGAATAACTCCGCGCTGCTTGCTCGAAACGTGCTGAAATTCGGTGTGGTTGTGTGGCAGGCCACCCTTTATTAATCATGAAATGCACAAGTCTCTAGGACTTTCAGAAGAAAAGTTATTCAAAAATATCTTGTACTTTTTTTTTATAGATTTGGTGGTTTCACCATTTCCGAAGGTCGTAGAAGCTCGGGGATGGTCCCAATGGATCGGGCAGAGCCACATTAGTGGAGATGGAACCAACTTCCAAGTCTCTATGACCTTCAGAAAAAAAGTTATTGAACAATATCTTGAACTCCTATAGGTTTTCATCCCTAACCCTAACCCTAATCACAACCAAAAAATCAAACACTAATCACAACCCTAACCCTACCCCTTCCAAAGGTCGTAGAAGCTCGGGGGTGGTACCAATGGATCGGGCATAGCCACATTAGTGGAGATGGAACCAACTTCCAAGTCTCTATGACCTACAGAAAAAAAGTTATTGAAGAATATCTTGAGCTCCAATGGGTATTAATCCCTAACCCTAACCCTAATAGCAACCCTAACCCTAACCCTAATCACAACCCTAACCCTAACCCTAATTGCGACCCTAACCCTAACCCTAACCCTAATTGCAACCCTAACCCATATTAGGGATTAATTGGAATAACTCCGCGCTGCTTGCTCGAAACATGCTGAAATTCGGTGTGGTTGTGTGGCAGGCCACCCTTTATTAATCATGAAATGCACAAGTCTCTAGGACTTTCAGAAGAAAAGTTATTCAAAAATATCTTGTACTTTTTTTTTATAGATTTGGTGGTTTCACCATTTCCGAAGGTCGTAGAAGCTCGGGGATGGTCCCAATGGATCGGGCAGAGTCACATTAGTGGAGATGGAACCAACTTCCAAGACTCTATGACCTTCAGAAAAAAAGTTATTGAACAATATCTTGAACTCCTATAGGTTTTCATCCCTAACCCTAACCCTAATCACAACCAAAAAATCAAACACTAATCACAACCCTAACCCTACCCCTTCCAAAGGTCGTAGAAGCTCGGGGGTGGTACCAATGGATCGGGCATAGCCACATTAGTGGAGATGGAACCAACTTCCAAGTCTCTATGACCTACAGAAAAAAAGTTATTGAAGAATATCTTGAGCTCCAATGGGTATTCATCCCTAACCCTAACCCTAATAGCAACCCTAACCCTAACCCTAATCACAACCCTAACCCTAACCCTAATTGCAACCCTAACCCTAACCCTAACCCTAATTGCAACCCTAACCCATATTAGGGATTAATTGGAATAACTCTGCGCTGCTTGCTCGAAACGTGCTGAAATTCGGTGTGGTTGTGTGGCAGGCCACCCTTTATTAATCATGAAATGCACAAGTCTCTAGGACTTTCAGAAGAAAAGTTATTCAAAAATATCTTGTACTTTTTTTTTATAGATTTGGTGGTTTCACCATTTCCGAAGGTCGTAGAAGCTCGGGGATGGTCCCAATGGATCGGGCAGAGCCACATTAGTGGAGGTGGAACCAACTTCCAAGTCTCTATGACCTTCAGAAAAAAAGTTATTGAACAATATCTTGAACTCCTATAGGTTTTCATCCCTAACCCTAACCCTAATCACAACCAAAAAATCAAACACTAATCACAACCCTAACCCTACCCCTTCCAAAGGTCGTAGAAGCTCGGGGGTGGTACCAATGGATCGGGCATAGCCACATTAGTGGAGATGGAACCAACTTCCAAGTCTCTATGACCTACAGAAAAAAAGTTATTGAAGAATATCTTGAGCTCCAATGGGTATTCATCCCTAACCCTAACCCTAATAGCAACCCTAACCCTAACCCTAATCACAACCCTAACCCTAACCCTAATTGCATCCCTAACCCTAACCCTAATTGCAACCCTAACCCATATTAGGGATTAATTGGAATAACTCTGCGCTGCTTGCTCGAAACGTGCTGAAATTCGGTGTGGTTGTGTGGCAGGCCACCCTTTATTAATCATGAAATGCACAAGTCTCTAGGACTTTCAGAAGAAAAGTTATTCAAAAATATCTTGTACTTTTTTTTTATAGATTTGGTGGTTTCACCATTTCCGAAGGTCGTAGAAGCTCGGGGGTGGTACCAATGGATCGGGCAGAGCCACATTAGTGGAGATGGAACCAACTACCAAGTCTCTATGACCTTCAGAAAAAAAGTTATTGAACAATATCTTGAACTCCTATAGGTTTTCATCCCTAACCCTAACCCTAATCACAACCAAAAAATCAAACACTAATCACAACCCTAACCCTACCCCTTCCAAAGGTCGTAGAAGCTCGGGGGTGGTACCAATGGATCGGGCATAGCCACATTAGTGGAGATGGAACCAACTTCCAAGTCTCTATGACCTACAGAAAAAAAGTTATTGAAGAATATCTTGAGCTCCAATGGGTATTCATCCCTAACCCTAACCCTAATAGCAACCCTAACCCTAACCCTAATCACAACCCTAACCCTAACCCTAATTGCAACCCTAACCCATATTAGGGATTAATTGGAATAACTCCGCGCTGCTTGCTCGAAACGTGCTGAAATTCGGTGTGGTTGTGTGGCAGGCCACCCTTTATTAATCATGAAATGCACAAGTCTCTAGGACTTTCAGAAGAAAAGTTATTCAAAAATATCTTGTACTTTTTTTTTATAGATTTGGTGGTTTCACCATTTCCGAAGGTCGTAGAAGCTCGGGGATGGTCCCAATGGATCGGGCAGAGCCACATTAGTGGAGATGGAACCAACTTCCAAGACTCTATGACCTTCAGAAAAAAAGTTATTGAACAATATCTTGAACTCCTATAGGTTTTCATCCCTAACCCTAACCCTAATCACAACCAAAAAATCAAACACTAATCACAACCCTAACCCTACCCCTTCCAAAGGTCGTAGAAGCTCGGGGGTGGTACCAATGGATCGGGCATAGCCACATTAGTGGAGATGGAACCAACTTCCAAGTCTCTATGACCTACAGAAAAAAAGTTATTGAAGAATATCTTGAGCTCCAATGGGTATTCATCCCTAACCCTAACCCTAATAGCAACCCTAACCCTAACCCTAATCACAACCCTAACCCTAACCCTAATTGCAACCCTAACCCTAACCCTAACCCTAATTGCAACCCTAACCCATATTAGGGATTAATTGGAATAACTCCGCGCTGCTTGCTCGAAACGTGCTGAAATTCGGTGTGGCTGTGTGGCAGGCCACCCTTTATTAATCATGAAATGCACAAGTCTCTAGGACTTTCAGAAGAAAAGTTATTCAAAAATATCTTGTACTTTTTTTTTATAGATTTGGTGGTTTCACCATTTCCGAAGGTCGTAGAAGCTCGGGGGTGGTACCAATGGATCGGGCAGAGCCACATTAGTGGAGATGGAACCAACTACCAAGTCTCTATGACCTTCAGAAAAAAAGTTATTGAACAATATCTTGAACTCCTATAGGTTTTCATCCCTAACCCTAACCCTAATCACAACCAAAAAATCAAACACTAATCACAACCCTAACCCTACCCCTTCCAAAGCTCGTAGAAGCTCGGGTGTGGTACCAATGGATCGGGCATAGCCACATTAGTGGAGATGGAACCAACTTCCAAGTCTCTATGACCTACAGAAAAAAAGTTATTGAAGAATATCTTGAGCTCCAATGGGTATTCATCCCTAACCCTAACCCTAATAGCAACCCTAACCCTAACCCTAATTGCAACCCTAACCCTAACCCTAACCCTAATTGCAACCCTAACCCATATTAGGGATTAAATGGAATAACTCCGCGCTGCTTGCTCGAAACGTGCTGAAATTCGGTGTGGTTGTGTGGCAGGCCACCCTTTATTAATCATGAAATGCACAAGTCTCTAGGACTTTCAGAAGAAAAGTTATTCAAAAATATCTTGTACTTTTTTTTTATAGATTTGGTGGTTTCACCATTTCCGAAGGTCGTAGAAGCTCGGGGATGGTCCCAATGGATCGGGCAGAGTCACATTAGTGGAGATGGAACCAACTTCCAAGACTCTATGACCTTCAGAAAAAAAGTTATTGAACAATATCTTGAACTCCTATAGGTTTTCATCCCTAACCCTAACCCTAATCACAACCAAAAAATCAAACACTAATCACAACCCTAACCCTACCCCTTCCAAAGGTCGTAGAAGCTCGGGGGTGGTACCAATGGATCGGGCATAGCCACATTAGTGGAGATGGAACCAACTTCCAAGTCTCTATGACCTACAGAAAAAAAGTTATTGAAGAATATCTTGAGCTCCAATGGGTATTCATCCCTAACCCTAACCCTAATAGCAACCCTAACCCTAACCCTAATCACAACCCTAACCCTAACCCTAATTGCAACCCTAACCCTAACCCTAACCCTAATTGCAACCCTAACCCATATTAGGGATTAATTGGAATAACTCCGCGCTGCTTGCTCGAAACGTGCTGAAATTCGGTGTGGTTGTGTGGCAGGCCACCCTTTATTAATCATGAAATGCACAAGTCTCTAGGACTTTCAGAAGAAAAGTTATTCAAAAATATCTTGTACTTTTTTTTTTATAGATTTGGTGGTTTCACCATTTCCGAAGGTCGTAGAAGCTCGGGGATGGTCCCAATGGATCGGGCAGAGCCACATTAGTGGAGATGGAACCAACTTCCAAGACTCTATGACCTTCAGAAAAAAAGTTATTGAACAATATCTTGAACTCCTATAGGTTTTCATCCCTAACCCTAACCCTAATCACAACCAAAAAATCAAACACTAATCACAACCCCAACCCTACCCCTTCCAAAGGTCGTAGAAGCTCGGGGGTGGTACCAATGGATCGGGCATAGCCACATTAGTGGAGATGGAACCAACTTCCAAGTCTCTATGACCTACAGAAAAAAAGTTATTGAAGAATATCTTGAGCTCCAATGGGTATTCATCCCTAACCCTAACCCTAATAGCAACCCTAACCCTAACCCTAATCACAACCCTAACCCTAACCCTAATTGCAACCCTAACCCTAACCCTAACCCTAATTGCAACCCTAACCCATATTAGGGATTAATTGGAATAACTCCGCGCTGCTTGCTCGAAACGTGCTGAAATTCGGTGTGGTTGTGTGGCAGGCCACCCTTTATTAATCATGAAATGCACAAGTCTCTAGGACTTTCAGAAGAAAAGTTATTCAAAAATATCTTGTACTTTTTTTTTATAGATTTGGTGGTTTCACCATTTCCGAAGGTCGTAGAAGCTCGGGGATGGTCCCAATGGATCGGGCAGAGCCACATTAGTGGAGATGGAACCAACTTCCAAGACTCTATGACCTTCAGAAAAAAAGTTATTGAACAATATCTTGAACTCCTATAGGTTTTCATCCCTAACCCTAACCCTAATCACAACCAAAAAATCAAACACTAATCACAACCCTAACCCTACCCCTTCCAAAGGTCGTAGAAGCTCGGGGGTGGTACCAATGGATCGGGCATAGCCACATTAGTGGAGATGGAACCAACTTCCAAGTCTCTATGACCTACAGAAAAAAAGTTATTGAAGAATATCTTGAGCTCCAATGGGTATTCATCCCTAACCCTAACCCTAATAGCAACCCTAACCCTAACCCTAATCACAACCCTAACCCTAACCCTAATTGCAACCCTAACCCTAACCCTAACCCTAATTGCAACCCTAACCCATATTAGGGATTAATTGGAATAACTCCGCGCTGCTTGCTCGAAACGTGCTGAAATTCGGTGTGGTTGTGTGGCAGGCCACCCTTTATTAATCATGAAATGCACAAGTCTCTAGGACTTTCAGAAGAAAAGTTATTCAAAAATATCTTGTACTTTTTTTTTTATAGATTTGGTGGTTTCACCATTTCCGAAGGTCGTAGAAGCTCGGGGATGGTCCCAATGGATCGGGCAGAGCCACATTAGTGGAGATGGAACCAACTTCCAAGACTCTATGACCTTCAGAAAAAAAGTTATTGAACAATATCTTGAACTCCTATAGGTTTTCATCCCTAACCCTAACCCTAATCACAACCAAAAAATCAAACACTAATCACAACCCTAACCCTACCCCTTCCAAAGGTCGTAGAAGCTCGGGGGTGGTACCAATGGATCGGGCATAGCCACATTAGTGGAGATGGAACCAACTTCCAAGTCTCTATGACCTACAGAAAAAAAGTTATTGAAGAATATCTTGAGCTCCAATGGGTATTCATCCCTAACCCTAACCCTAATAGCAACCCTAACCCTAACCCTAATCACAACCCTAACCCTAACCCTAATTGCAACCCTAACCCTAACCCTAACCCTAATTGCAACCCTAACCCATATTAGGGATTAATTGGAATAACTCCGCGCTGCTTGCTCGAAACATGCTGAAATTCGGTGTGGTTATGTGGCAGGCCACCCTTTATTAATCATGAAATGCACAAGTCTCTAGGACTTTCAGAAGAAAAGTTATTCAAAAATATCTTGTACTTTTTTTTTATAGATTTGGTGGTTTCACCATTTCCGAAGGTCGTAGAAGCTCGGGGATGGTCCCAATGGATCGGGCAGAGCCACATTAGTAGAGATGGAACCAACTTCCAAGACTCTATGACCTTCAGAAAAAAAGTTATTGAACAATATCTTGAACTCCTATAGGTTTTCATCCCTAACCCTAACCCTAATAGCAACCCTAACCCTAACCCTAATCACAACCCTAACCCTAACCCTAATTGCAACCCTAACCCATATTAGGGATTAATTGGAATAACTCCGCGCTGCTTGCTCGAAACGTGCTGAAATTCGGTGTGGTTGTGTGGCAGGCCACCCTTTATTAATCATGAAATGCACAGGTCTCTAGGACTTTCAGAAGAAAAGTTATTCAAAAATATCTTGTACTTTTTTTTATAGATTTGGTGGTTTCACCATTTCCGAAGGTCGTAGAAGCTCGGGGATGGTCCCAATGGATCGGGCAGAGCCACATTAGTGGAGATGGAACCAACTTCCAAGTCTCTATGACCTTCAGAAAAAAAGTTATTGAACAATATCTTGAACTCCTATAGGTTTTCATCCCTAACCCTAACCCTAATCACAACCAAAAAATCAAACACTAATCACAACCCTAACCCTACCCCTTCCAAAGGTCGTAGAAGCTCGGGGGTGGTACCAATGGATCGGGCATAGCCACATTAGTGGAGATGGAACCAACTTCCAAGTCTCTATGACCTACAGAAAAAAAGTTATTGAAGAATATCTTGAGCTCCAATGGGTATTCATCCCTAACCCTAACCCTAATAGCAACCCTAACCCTAACCCTAATCACAACCCTAACCCTAACCCTAATTGCATCCCTAACCCTAACCCTAATTGCAACCCTAACCCTAACCCTAACCCTAATTGCAACCCTAACCCATATTAGGGATTAATTGGAATAACTCTGCGCTGCTTGCTCGAAACGTGCTGAAATTCGGTGTGGTTGTGTGGCAGGCCACCCTTTATTAATCATGAAATGCACAAGTCTCTAGGACTTTCAGAAGAAAAGTTATTCAAAAATATCTTGTACTTTTTTTTTATAGATTTGGTGGTTTCACCATTTCCGAAGGTCGTAGAAGCTCGGGGATGGTCCCAATGGATCGGGCAGAGCCACATTAGTAGAGATGGAACCAACTTCCAAGACTCTATGACCTTCAGAAAAAAAGTTATTGAACAATATCTTGAACTCCTATAGGTTTTCATCCCTAACCCTAACCCTAATAGCAACCCTAACCCTAACCCTAATCACAACCCTAACCCTAACCCTAATTGCAACCCTAACCCATATTAGGGATTAATTGGAATAACTCCGCGCTGCTTGCTCGAAACGTGCTGAAATTCGGTGTGGTTGTGTGGCAGGCCACCCTTTATTAATCATGAAATGCACAGGTCTCTAGGACTTTCAGAAGAAAAGTTATTCAAAAATATCTTGTACTTTTTTTTATAGATTTGGTGGTTTCACCATTTCCGAAGGTCGTAGAAGCTCGGGGATGGTCCCAATGGATCGGGCAGAGCCACATTAGTGGAGATGGAACCAACTTCCAAGTCTCTATGACCTTCAGAAAAAAAGTTATTGAACAATATCTTGAACTCCTATAGGTTTTCATCCCTAACCCTAACCCTAATCACAACCAAAAAATCAAACACTAATCACAACCCTAACCCTACCCCTTCCAAAGGTCGTAGAAGCTCGGGGGTGGTACCAATGGATCGGGCATAGCCACATTAGTGGAGATGGAACCAACTTCCAAGTCTCTATGACCTACAGAAAAAAAGTTTTTGAAGAATATCTTGAGCTCCAATGGGTATTCATCCCTAACCCTAACCCTAATAGCAACCCTAACCCTAACCCTAATCACAACCCTAACCCTAACCCTAATTGCAACCCTAACCCATATTAGGGATTAATTGGAATAACTCCGCGCTGCTTGCTCGAAACGTGCTGAAATTCGGTGTGGTTGTGTGGCAGGCCACCCTTTATTAATCATGAAATGCACAAGTCTCTAGGACTTTCAGAAGAAAAGTTATTCAAAAATATCTTGTACTTTTTTTTTATAGATTTGGTGGTTTCACCATTTCCGAAGGTCGTAGAAGCTCGGGGATGGTCCCAATGGATCGGGCAGAGCCACATTAGTGGAGATGGAACCAACTTCCAAGACTCTATGACCTTCAGAAAAAAAGTTATTGAACAATATCTTGAACTCCTATAGGTTTTCATCCCTAACCCTAACCCTAATCACAACCAAAAAATCAAACACTAATCACAACCCTAACCCTACCCCTTCCAAAGGTCGTAGAAGCTCGGGGGTGGTACCAATGGATCGGGCATAGCCACATTAGTGGAGATGGAACCAACTTCCAAGTCTCTATGACCTACAGAAAAAAAGTTATTGAAGAATATCTTGAGCTCCAATGGGTATTCATCCCTAACCCTAACCCTAATAGCAACCCTAACCCTAACCCTAATCACAACCCTAACCCTAACCCTAATTGCAACCCTAACCCTAACCCTAACCCTAATTGCAACCCTAACCCATATTAGGGATTAATTGGAATAACTCCGCGCTGCTTGCTCGAAACGTGCTGAAATTCGGTGTGGCTGTGTGGCAGGCCACCCTTTATTAATCATGAAATGCACAAGTCTCTAGGACTTTCAGAAGAAAAGTTATTCAAAAATATCTTGTACTTTTTTTTTATAGATTTGGTGGTTTCACCATTTCCGAAGGTCGTAGAAGCTCGGGGGTGGTACCAATGGATCGGGCAGAGCCACATTAGTGGAGATGGAACCAACTACCAAGTCTCTATGACCTTCAGAAAAAAAGTTATTGAACAATATCTTGAACTCCTATAGGTTTTCATCCCTAACCCTAACCCTAATCACAACCAAAAAATCAAACACTAATCACAACCCTAACCCTACCCCTTCCAAAGCTCGTAGAAGCTCGGGTGTGGTACCAATGGATCGGGCATAGCCACATTAGTGGAGATGGAACCAACTTCCAAGTCTCTATGACCTACAGAAAAAAAGTTATTGAAGAATATCTTGAGCTCCAATGGGTATTCATCCCTAACCCTAACCCTAATAGCAACCCTAACCCTAACCCTAATTGCAACCCTAACCCTAACCCTAACCCTAATTGCAACCCTAACCCATATTAGGGATTAAATGGAATAACTCCGCGCTGCTTGCTCGAAACGTGCTGAAATTCGGTGTGGTTGTGTGGCAGGCCACCCTTTATTAATCATGAAATGCACAAGTCTCTAGGACTTTCAGAAGAAAAGTTATTCAAAAATATCTTGTACTTTTTTTTTATAGATTTGGTGGTTTCACCATTTCCGAAGGTCGTAGAAGCTCGGGGATGGTCCCAATGGATCGGGCAGAGTCACATTAGTGGAGATGGAACCAACTTCCAAGACTCTATGACCTTCAGAAAAAAAGTTATTGAACAATATCTTGAACTCCTATAGGTTTTCATCCCTAACCCTAACCCTAATCACAACCAAAAAATCAAACACTAATCACAACCCTAACCCTACCCCTTCCAAAGGTCGTAGAAGCTCGGGGGTGGTACCAATGGATCGGGCATAGCCACATTAGTGGAGATGGAACCAACTTCCAAGTCTCTATGACCTACAGAAAAAAAGTTATTGAAGAATATCTTGAGCTCCAATGGGTATTCATCCCTAACCCTAACCCTAATAGCAACCCTAACCCTAACCCTAATCACAACCCTAACCCTAACCCTAATTGCAACCCTAACCCTAACCCTAACCCTAATTGCAACCCTAACCCATATTAGGGATTAATTGGAATAACTCCGCGCTGCTTGCTCGAAACGTGCTGAAATTCGGTGTGGTTGTGTGGCAGGCCACCCTTTATTAATCATGAAATGCACAAGTCTCTAGGACTTTCAGAAGAAAAGTTATTCAAAAATATCTTGTACTTTTTTTTTTATAGATTTGGTGGTTTCACCATTTCCGAAGGTCGTAGAAGCTCGGGGATGGTCCCAATGGATCGGGCAGAGCCACATTAGTGGAGATGGAACCAACTTCCAAGACTCTATGACCTTCAGAAAAAAAGTTATTGAACAATATCTTGAACTCCTATAGGTTTTCATCCCTAACCCTAACCCTAATCACAACCAAAAAATCAAACACTAATCACAACCCCAACCCTACCCCTTCCAAAGGTCGTAGAAGCTCGGGGGTGGTACCAATGGATCGGGCATAGCCACATTAGTGGAGATGGAACCAACTTCCAAGTCTCTATGACCTACAGAAAAAAAGTTATTGAAGAATATCTTGAGCTCCAATGGGTATTCATCCCTAACCCTAACCCTAATAGCAACCCTAACCCTAACCCTAATCACAACCCTAACCCTAACCCTAATTGCAACCCTAACCCTAACCCTAACCCTAATTGCAACCCTAACCCATATTAGGGATTAATTGGAATAACTCCGCGCTGCTTGCTCGAAACGTGCTGAAATTCGGTGTGGTTGTGTGGCAGGCCACCCTTTATTAATCATGAAATGCACAAGTCTCTAGGACTTTCAGAAGAAAAGTTATTCAAAAATATCTTGTACTTTTTTTTTATAGATTTGGTGGTTTCACCATTTCCGAAGGTCGTAGAAGCTCGGGGATGGTCCCAATGGATCGGGCAGAGCCACATTAGTGGAGATGGAACCAACTTCCAAGACTCTATGACCTTCAGAAAAAAAGTTATTGAACAATATCTTGAACTCCTATAGGTTTTCATCCCTAACCCTAACCCTAATCACAACCAAAAAATCAAACACTAATCACAACCCTAACCCTACCCCTTCCAAAGGTCGTAGAAGCTCGGGGGTGGTACCAATGGATCGGGCATAGCCACATTAGTGGAGATGGAACCAACTTCCAAGTCTCTATGACCTACAGAAAAAAAGTTATTGAAGAATATCTTGAGCTCCAATGGGTATTCATCCCTAACCCTAACCCTAATAGCAACCCTAACCCTAACCCTAATCACAACCCTAACCCTAACCCTAATTGCAACCCTAACCCTAACCCTAACCCTAATTGCAACCCTAACCCATATTAGGGATTAATTGGAATAACTCCGCGCTGCTTGCTCGAAACGTGCTGAAATTCGGTGTGGTTGTGTGGCAGGCCACCCTTTATTAATCATGAAATGCACAAGTCTCTAGGACTTTCAGAAGAAAAGTTATTCAAAAATATCTTGTACTTTTTTTTTTATAGATTTGGTGGTTTCACCATTTCCGAAGGTCGTAGAAGCTCGGGGATGGTCCCAATGGATCGGGCAGAGCCACATTAGTGGAGATGGAACCAACTTCCAAGACTCTATGACCTTCAGAAAAAAAGTTATTGAACAATATCTTGAACTCCTATAGGTTTTCATCCCTAACCCTAACCCTAATCACAACCAAAAAATCAAACACTAATCACAACCCTAACCCTACCCCTTCCAAAGGTCGTAGAAGCTCGGGGGTGGTACCAATGGATCGGGCATAGCCACATTAGTGGAGATGGAACCAACTTCCAAGTCTCTATGACCTACAGAAAAAAAGTTATTGAAGAATATCTTGAGCTCCAATGGGTATTCATCCCTAACCCTAACCCTAATAGCAACCCTAACCCTAACCCTAATCACAACCCTAACCCTAACCCTAATTGCAACCCTAACCCTAACCCTAACCCTAATTGCAACCCTAACCCATATTAGGGATTAATTGGAATAACTCTGCGCTGCTTGCTCGAAACATGCTGAAATTCGGTGTGGTTATGTGGCAGGCCACCCTTTATTAATCATGAAATGCACAAGTCTCTAGGACTTTCAGAAGAAAAGTTATTCAAAAATATCTTGTACTTTTTTTTTATAGATTTGGTGGTTTCACCATTTCCGAAGGTCGTAGAAGCTCGGGGATGGTCCCAATGGATCGGGCAGAGCCACATTAGTAGAGATGGAACCAACTTCCAAGACTCTATGACCTTCAGAAAAAAAGTTATTGAACAATATCTTGAACTCCTATAGGTTTTCATCCCTAACCCTAACCCTAATAGCAACCCTAACCCTAACCCTAATCACAACCCTAACCCTAACCCTAATTGCAACCCTAACCCATATTAGGGATTAATTGGAATAACTCCGCGCTGCTTGCTCGAAACGTGCTGAAATTCGGTGTGGTTGTGTGGCAGGCCACCCTTTATTAATCATGAAATGCACAGGTCTCTAGGACTTTCAGAAGAAAAGTTATTCAAAAATATCTTGTACTTTTTTTTATAGATTTGGTGGTTTCACCATTTCCGAAGGTCGTAGAAGCTCGGGGATGGTCCCAATGGATCGGGCAGAGCCACATTAGTGGAGATGGAACCAACTTCCAAGTCTCTATGACCTTCAGAAAAAAAGTTATTGAACAATATCTTGAACTCCTATAGGTTTTCATCCCTAACCCTAACCCTAATCACAACCAAAAAATCAAACACTAATCACAACCCTAACCCTACCCCTTCCAAAGGTCGTAGAAGCTCGGGGGTGGTACCAATGGATCGGGCATAGCCACATTAGTGGAGATGGAACCAACTTCCAAGTCTCTATGACCTACAGAAAAAAAGTTATTGAAGAATATCTTGAGCTCCAATGGGTATTCATCCCTAACCCTAACCCTAATAGCAACCCTAACCCTAACCCTAATCACAACCCTAACCCTAACCCTAATTGCATCCCTAACCCTAACCCTAATTGCAACCCTAACCCTAACCCTAACCCTAATTGCAACCCTAACCCATATTAGGGATTAATTGGAATAACTCTGCGCTGCTTGCTCGAAACGTGCTGAAATTCGGTGTGGTTGTGTGGCAGGCCACCCTTTATTAATCATGAAATGCACAAGTCTCTAGGACTTTCAGAAGAAAAGTTATTCAAAAATATCTTGTACTTTTTTTTTATAGATTTGGTGGTTTCACCATTTCCGAAGGTCGTAGAAGCTCGGGGATGGTCCCAATGGATCGGGCAGAGCCACATTAGTAGAGATGGAACCAACTTCCAAGACTCTATGACCTTCAGAAAAAAAGTTATTGAACAATATCTTGAACTCCTATAGGTTTTCATCCCTAACCCTAACCCTAATAGCAACCCTAACCCTAACCCTAATCACAACCCTAACCCTAACCCTAATTGCAACCCTAACCCATATTAGGGATTAATTGGAATAACTCCGCGCTGCTTGCTCGAAACGTGCTGAAATTCGGTGTGGTTGTGTGGCAGGCCACCCTTTATTAATCATGAAATGCACAGGTCTCTAGGACTTTCAGAAGAAAAGTTATTCAAAAATATCTTGTACTTTTTTTTATAGATTTGGTGGTTTCACCATTTCCGAAGGTCGTAGAAGCTCGGGGATGGTCCCAATGGATCGGGCAGAGCCACATTAGTGGAGATGGAACCAACTTCCAAGTCTCTATGACCTTCAGAAAAAAAGTTATTGAACAATATCTTGAACTCCTATAGGTTTTCATCCCTAACCCTAACCCTAATCACAACCAAAAAATCAAACACTAATCACAACCCTAACCCTACCCCTTCCAAAGGTCGTAGAAGCTCGGGGGTGGTACCAATGGATCGGGCATAGCCACATTAGTGGAGATGGAACCAACTTCCAAGTCTCTATGACCTACAGAAAAAAAGTTTTTGAAGAATATCTTGAGCTCCAATGGGTATTCATCCCTAACCCTAACCCTAATAGCAACCCTAACCCTAACCCTAATCACAACCCTAACCCTAACCCTAATTGCAACCCTAACCCATATTAGGGATTAATTGGAATAACTCCGCGCTGCTTGCTCGAAACGTGCTGAAATTCGGTGTGGTTGTGTGGCAGGCCACCCTTTATTAATCATGAAATGCACAAGTCTCTAGGACTTTCAGAAGAAAAGTTATTCAAAAATATCTTGTACTTTTTTTTTATAGATTTGGTGGTTTCACCATTTCCGAAGGTCGTAGAAGCTCGGGGATGGTCCCAATGGATCGGGCAGAGCCACATTAGTGGAGATGGAACCAACTTCCAAGACTCTATGACCTTCAGAAAAAAAGTTATTGAACAATATCTTGAACTCCTATAGGTTTTCATCCCTAACCCTAACCCTAATCACAACCAAAAAATCAAACACTAATCACAACCCTAACCCTACCCCTTCCAAAGGTCGTAGAAGCTCGGGGGTGGTACCAATGGATCGGGCATAGCCACATTAGTGGAGATGGAACCAACTTCCAAGTCTCTATGACCTACAGAAAAAAAGTTATTGAAGAATATCTTGAGCTCCAATGGGTATTCATCCCTAACCCTAACCCTAATAGCAACCCTAACCCTAACCCTAATCACAACCCTAACCCTAACCCTAATTGCAACCCTAACCCTAACCCTAACCCTAATTGCAACCCTAACCCATATTAGGGATTAATTGGAATAACTCCGCGCTGCTTGCTCGAAACGTGCTGAAATTCGGTGTGGCTGTGTGGCAGGCCACCCTTTATTAATCATGAAATGCACAAGTCTCTAGGACTTTCAGAAGAAAAGTTATTCAAAAATATCTTGTACTTTTTTTTTATAGATTTGGTGGTTTCACCATTTCCGAAGGTCGTAGAAGCTCGGGGGTGGTACCAATGGATCGGGCAGAGCCACATTAGTGGAGATGGAACCAACTACCAAGTCTCTATGACCTTCAGAAAAAAAGTTATTGAACAATATCTTGAACTCCTATAGGTTTTCATCCCTAACCCTAACCCTAATCACAACCAAAAAATCAAACACTAATCACAACCCTAACCCTACCCCTTCCAAAGCTCGTAGAAGCTCGGGTGTGGTACCAATGGATCGGGCATAGCCACATTAGTGGAGATGGAACCAACTTCCAAGTCTCTATGACCTACAGAAAAAAAGTTATTGAAGAATATCTTGAGCTCCAATGGGTATTCATCCCTAACCCTAACCCTAATAGCAACCCTAACCCTAACCCTAATTGCAACCCTAACCCTAACCCTAACCCTAATTGCAACCCTAACCCATATTAGGGATTAAATGGAATAACTCCGCGCTGCTTGCTCGAAACGTGCTGAAATTCGGTGTGGTTGTGTGGCAGGCCACCCTTTATTAATCATGAAATGCACAAGTCTCTAGGACTTTCAGAAGAAAAGTTATTCAAAAATATCTTGTACTTTTTTTTTATAGATTTGGTGGTTTCACCATTTCCGAAGGTCGTAGAAGCTCGGGGATGGTCCCAATGGATCGGGCAGAGTCACATTAGTGGAGATGGAACCAACTTCCAAGACTCTATGACCTTCAGAAAAAAAGTTATTGAACAATATCTTGAACTCCTATAGGTTTTCATCCCTAACCCTAACCCTAATCACAACCAAAAAATCAAACACTAATCACAACCCTAACCCTACCCCTTCCAAAGGTCGTAGAAGCTCGGGGGTGGTACCAATGGATCGGGCATAGCCACATTAGTGGAGATGGAACCAACTTCCAAGTCTCTATGACCTACAGAAAAAAAGTTATTGAAGAATATCTTGAGCTCCAATGGGTATTCATCCCTAACCCTAACCCTAATAGCAACCCTAACCCTAACCCTAATCACAACCCTAACCCTAACCCTAATTGCAACCCTAACCCTAACCCTAACCCTAATTGCAACCCTAACCCATATTAGGGATTAATTGGAATAACTCCGCGCTGCTTGCTCGAAACGTGCTGAAATTCGGTGTGGTTGTGTGGCAGGCCACCCTTTATTAATCATGAAATGCACAAGTCTCTAGGACTTTCAGAAGAAAAGTTATTCAAAAATATCTTGTACTTTTTTTTTATAGATTTGGTGGTTTCACCATTTCCGAAGGTCGTAGAAGCTCGGGGATGGTCCCAATGGATCGGGCAGAGCCACATTAGTGGAGATGGAACCAACTTCCAAGACTCTATGACCTTCAGAAAAAAAGTTATTGAACAATATCTTGAACTCCTATAGGTTTTCATCCCTAACCCTAACCCTAATCACAACCAAAAAATCAAACACTAATCACAACCCTAACCCTACCCCTTCCAAAGGTCGTAGAAGCTCGGGGGTGGTACCAATGGATCGGGCATAGCCACATTAGTGGAGATGGAACCAACTTCCAAGTCTCTATGACCTACAGAAAAAAAGTTATTGAAGAATATCTTGAGCTCCAATGGGTATTCATCCCTAACCCTAACCCTAATAGCAACCCTAACCCTAACCCTAATCACAACCCTAACCCTAACCCTAATTGCAACCCTAACCCTAACCCTAACCCTAATTGCAACCCTAACCCATATTAGGGATTAATTGGAATAACTCCGCGCTGCTTGCTCGAAACGTGCTGAAATTCGGTGTGGTTGTGTGGCAGGCCACCCTTTATTAATCATGAAATGCACAAGTCTCTAGGACTTTCAGAAGAAAAGTTATTCAAAAATATCTTGTACTTTTTTTTTATAGATTTGGTGGTTTCACCATTTCCGAAGGTCGTAGAAGCTCGGGGATGGTCCCAATGGATCGGGCAGAGCCACATTAGTGGAGATGGAACCAACTTCCAAGACTCTATGACCTTCAGAAAAAAAGTTATTGAACAATATCTTGAACTCCTATAGGTTTTCATCCCTAACCCTAACCCTAATCACAACCAAAAAATCAAACACTAATCACAACCCTAACCCTACCCCTTCCAAAGGTCGTAGAAGCTCGGGGGTGGTACCAATGGATCGGGCATAGCCACATTAGTGGAGATGGAACCAACTTCCAAGTCTCTATGACCTACAGAAAAAAAGTTATTGAAGAATATCTTGAGCTCCAATGGGTATTCATCCCTAACCCTAACCCTAATAGCAACCCTAACCCTAACCCTAATCACAACCCTAACCCTAACCCTAATTGCAACCCTAACCCTAACCCTAACCCTAATTGCAACCCTAACCCATATTAGGGATTAATTGGAATAACTCCGCGCTGCTTGCTCGAAACGTGCTGAAATTCGGTGTGGCTGTGTGGCAGGCCACCCTTTATTAATCATGAAATGCACAAGTCTCTAGGACTTTCAGAAGAAAAGTTATTCAAAAATATCTTGTACTTTTTTTTTATAGATTTGGTGGTTTCACCATTTCCGAAGGTCGTAGAAGCTCGGGGGTGGTACCAATGGATCGGGCAGAGCCACATTAGTGGAGATGGAACCAACTACCAAGTCTCTATGACCTTCAGAAAAAAAGTTATTGAACAATATCTTGAACTCCTATAGGTTTTCATCCCTAACCCTAACCCTAATCACAACCAAAAAATCAAACACTAATCACAACCCTAACCCTACCCCTTCCAAAGCTCGTAGAAGCTCGGGTGTGGTACCAATGGATCGGGCATAGCCACATTAGTGGAGATGGAACCAACTTCCAAGTCTCTATGACCTACAGAAAAAAAGTTATTGAAGAATATCTTGAGCTCCAATGGGTATTCATCCCTAACCCTAACCCTAATAGCAACCCTAACCCTAACCCTAATTGCAACCCTAACCCTAACCCTAACCCTAATTGCAACCCTAACCCATATTAGGGATTAAATGGAATAACTCCGCGCTGCTTGCTCGAAACGTGCTGAAATTCGGTG
Source organism: Paralichthys olivaceus (assembly GCF_024713975.1). NCBI lineage: Eukaryota > Metazoa > Chordata > Actinopteri > Pleuronectiformes > Paralichthyidae > Paralichthys > Paralichthys olivaceus. Next base: position 12,043,812 of record NC_091104.1, on the reverse strand, counting down.
TGGTTGTGTGGCAGGCCACCCTTTATTAATCATGAAATGCACAAGTCTCTAGGACTTTCAGAAGAAAAGTTATTCAAAAATATCTTGTACTTTTTTTTTATAGATTTGGTGGTTTCACCATTTCCGAAGGTCGTAGAAGCTCGGGGATGGTCCCAATGGATCGGGCAGAGTCACATTAGTGGAGATGGAACCAACTTCCAAGACTCTATGACCTTCAGAAAAAAAGTTATTGAACAATATCTTGAACTCCTATAGGTTTTCATCCCTAACCCTAACCCTAATCACAACCAAAAAATCAAACACTAATCACAACCCTAACCCTACCCCTTCCAAAGGTCGTAGAAGCTCGGGGGTGGTACCAATGGATCGGGCATAGCCACATTAGTGGAGATGGAACCAACTTCCAAGTCTCTATGACCTACAGAAAAAAAGTTATTGAAGAATATCTTGAGCTCCAATGGGTATTCATCCCTAACCCTAACCCTAATAGCAACCCTAACCCTAACCCTAATCACAACCCTAACCCTAACCCTAATTGCAACCCTAACCCTAACCCTAACCCTAATTGCAACCCTAACCCATATTAGGGATTAATTGGAATAACTCCGCGCTGCTTGCTCGAAACGTGCTGAAATTCGGTGTGGTTGTGTGGCAGGCCACCCTTTATTAATCATGAAATGCACAAGTCTCTAGGACTTTCAGAAGAAAAGTTATTCAAAAATATCTTGTACTTTTTTTTTATAGATTTGGTGGTTTCACCATTTCCGAAGGTCGTAGAAGCTCGGGGATGGTCCCAATGGATCGGGCAGAGCCACATTAGTGGAGATGGAACCAACTTCCAAGACTCTATGACCTTCAGAAAAAAAGTTATTGAACAATATCTTGAACTCCTATAGGTTTTCATCCCTAACCCTAACCCTAATCACAACCAAAAAATCAAACACTAATCACAACCCTAACCCTACCCCTTCCAAAGGTCGTAGAAGCTCGGGGGTGGTACCAATGGATCGGGCATAGCCACATTAGTGGAGATGGAACCAACTTCCAAGTCTCTATGACCTACAGAAAAAAAGTTATTGAAGAATATCTTGAGCTCCAATGGGTATTCATCCCTAACCCTAACCCTAATAGCAACCCTAACCCTAACCCTAATCACAACCCTAACCCTAACCCTAATTGCAACCCTAACCCTAACCCTAACCCTAATTGCAACCCTAACCCATATTAGGGATTAATTGGAATAACTCCGCGCTGCTTGCTCGAAACGTGCTGAAATTCGGTGTGGTTGTGTGGCAGGCCACCCTTTATTAATCATGAAATGCACAAGTCTCTAGGACTTTCAGAAGAAAAGTTATTCAAAAATATCTTGTACTTTTTTTTTTATAGATTTGGTGGTTTCACCATTTCCGAAGGTCGTAGAAGCTCGGGGATGGTCCCAATGGATCGGGCAGAGCCACATTAGTGGAGATGGAACCAACTTCCAAGACTCTATGACCTTCAGAAAAAAAGTTATTGAACAATATCTTGAACTCCTATAGGTTTTCATCCCTAACCCTAACCCTAATCACAACCAAAAAATCAAACACTAATCACAACCCTAACCCTACCCCTTCCAAAGGTCGTAGAAGCTCGGGGGTGGTACCAATGGATCGGGCATAGCCACATTAGTGGAGATGGAACCAACTTCCAAGTCTCTATGACCTACAGAAAAAAAGTTATTGAAGAATATCTTGAGCTCCAATGGGTATTCATCCCTAACCCTAACCCTAATAGCAACCCTAACCCTAACCCTAATCACAACCCTAACCCTAACCCTAATTGCAACCCTAACCCTAACCCTAACCCTAATTGCAACCCTAACCCATATTAGGGATTAATTGGAATAACTCTGCGCTGCTTGCTCGAAACATGCTGAAATTCGGTGTGGTTATGTGGCAGGCCACCCTTTATTAATCATGAAATGCACAAGTCTCTAGGACTTTCAGAAGAAAAGTTATTCAAAAATATCTTGTACTTTTTTTTTATAGATTTGGTGGTTTCACCATTTCCGAAGGTCGTAGAAGCTCGGGGATGGTCCCAATGGATCGGGCAGAGCCACATTAGTAGAGATGGAACCAACTTCCAAGACTCTATGACCTTCAGAAAAAAAGTTATTGAACAATATCTTGAACTCCTATAGGTTTTCATCCCTAACCCTAACCCTAATAGCAACCCTAACCCTAACCCTAATCACAACCCTAACCCTAACCCTAATTGCAACCCTAACCCATATTAGGGATTAATTGGAATAACTCCGCGCTGCTTGCTCGAAACGTGCTGAAATTCGGTGTGGTTGTGTGGCAGGCCACCCTTTATTAATCATGAAATGCACAGGTCTCTAGGACTTTCAGAAGAAAAGTTATTCAAAAATATCTTGTACTTTTTTTTATAGATTTGGTGGTTTCACCATTTCCGAAGGTCGTAGAAGCTCGGGGATGGTCCCAATGGATCGGGCAGAGCCACATTAGTGGAGATGGAACCAACTTCCAAGTCTCTATGACCTTCAGAAAAAAAGTTATTGAACAATATCTTGAACTCCTATAGGTTTTCATCCCTAACCCTAACCCTAATCACAACCAAAAAATCAAACACTAATCACAACCCTAACCCTACCCCTTCCAAAGGTCGTAGAAGCTCGGGGGTGGTACCAATGGATCGGGCATAGCCACATTAGTGGAGATGGAACCAACTTCCAAGTCTCTATGACCTACAGAAAAAAAGTTATTGAAGAATATCTTGAGCTCCAATGGGTATTCATCCCTAACCCTAACCCTAATAGCAACCCTAACCCTAACCCTAATCACAACCCTAACCCTAACCCTAATTGCATCCCTAACCCTAACCCTAATTGCAACCCTAACCCTAACCCTAACCCTAATTGCAACCCTAACCCATATTAGGGATTAATTGGAATAACTCTGCGCTGCTTGCTCGAAACGTGCTGAAATTCGGTGTGGTTGTGTGGCAGGCCACCCTTTATTAATCATGAAATGCACAAGTCTCTAGGACTTTCAGAAGAAAAGTTATTCAAAAATATCTTGTACTTTTTTTTTATAGATTTGGTGGTTTCACCATTTCCGAAGGTCGTAGAAGCTCGGGGATGGTCCCAATGGATCGGGCAGAGCCACATTAGTAGAGATGGAACCAACTTCCAAGACTCTATGACCTTCAGAAAAAAAGTTATTGAACAATATCTTGAACTCCTATAGGTTTTCATCCCTAACCCTAACCCTAATAGCAACCCTAACCCTAACCCTAATCACAACCCTAACCCTAACCCTAATTGCAACCCTAACCCATATTAGGGATTAATTGGAATAACTCCGCGCTGCTTGCTCGAAACGTGCTGAAATTCGGTGTGGTTGTGTGGCAGGCCACCCTTTATTAATCATGAAATGCACAGGTCTCTAGGACTTTCAGAAGAAAAGTTATTCAAAAATATCTTGTACTTTTTTTTATAGATTTGGTGGTTTCACCATTTCCGAAGGTCGTAGAAGCTCGGGGATGGTCCCAATGGATCGGGCAGAGCCACATTAGTGGAGATGGAACCAACTTCCAAGTCTCTATGACCTTCAGAAAAAAAGTTATTGAACAATATCTTGAACTCCTATAGGTTTTCATCCCTAACCCTAACCCTAATCACAACCAAAAAATCAAACACTAATCACAACCCTAACCCTACCCCTTCCAAAGGTCGTAGAAGCTCGGGGGTGGTACCAATGGATCGGGCATAGCCACATTAGTGGAGATGGAACCAACTTCCAAGTCTCTATGACCTACAGAAAAAAAGTTATTGAAGAATATCTTGAGCTCCAATGGGTATTCATCCCTAACCCTAACCCTAATAGCAACCCTAACCCTAACCCTAATCACAACCCTAACCCTAACCCTAATTGCATCCCTAACCCTAACCCTAATTGCAACCCTAACCCTAACCCTAACCCTAATTGCAACCCTAACCCATATTAGGGATTAATTGGAATAACTCTGCGCTGCTTGCTCGAAACGTGCTGAAATTCGGTGTGGTTGTGTGGCAGGCCACCCTTTATTAATCATGAAATGCACAAGTCTCTAGGACTTTCAGAAGAAAAGTTATTCAAAAATATCTTGTACTTTTTTTTTATAGATTTGGTGGTTTCACCATTTCCGAAGGTCGTAGAAGCTCGGGGGTGGTACCAATGGATCGGGCAGAGCCACATTAGTGGAGATGGAACCAACTACCAAGTCTCTATGACCTTCAGAAAAAAAGTTATTGAACAATATCTTGAACTCCTATAGGTTTTCATCCCTAACCCTAACCCTAATCACAACCAAAAAATCAAACACTAATCACAACCCTAACCCTACCCCTTCCAAAGGTCGTAGAAGCTCGGGGGTGGTACCAATGGATCGGGCATAGCCACATTAGTGGAGATGGAACCAACTTCCAAGTCTCTATGACCTTCAGAAAAAAAGTTATTGAACAATATCTTGAACTCCTATAGGTTTTCATCCCTAACCCTAACCCTAATCACAACCAAAAAATCAAACACTAATCACAACCCTAACCCTACCCCTTCCAAAGGTCGTAGAAGCTCGGGGGTGGTACCAATGGATCGGGCATAGCCACATTAGTGGAGATGGAACCAACTTCCAAGTCTCTATGACCTACAGAAAAAAAGTTATTGAAGAATATCTTGAGCTCCAATGGGTATTCATCCCTAACCCTAACCCTAATAGCAACCCTAACCCTAACCCTAATCACAACCCTAACCCTAACCCTAATTGCATCCCTAACCCTAACCCTAATTGCAACCCTAACCCATATTAGGGATTAATTGGAATAACTCTGCGCTGCTTGCTCGAAACGTGCTGAAATTCGGTGTGGTTGTGTGGCAGGCCACCCTTTATTAATCATGAAATGCACAAGTCTCTAGGACTTTCAGAAGAAAAGTTATTCAAAAATATCTTGTACTTTTTTTTTATAGATTTGGTGGTTTCACCATTTCCGAAGGTCGTAGAAGCTCGGGGGTGGTACCAATGGATCGGGCAGAGCCACATTAGTGGAGATGGAACCAACTACCAAGTCTCTATGACCTTCAGAAAAAAAGTTATTGAACAATATCTTGAACTCCTATAGGTTTTCATCCCTAACCCTAACCCTAATCACAACCAAAAAATCAAACACTAATCACAACCCTAACCCTACCCCTTCCAAAGGTCGTAGAAGCTCGGGGGTGGTACCAATGGATCGGGCATAGCCACATTAGTGGAGATGGAACCAACTTCCAAGTCTCTATGACCTACAGAAAAAAAGTTATTGAAGAATATCTTGAGCTCCAATGGGTATTCATCCCTAACCCTAACCCTAATAGCAACCCTAACCCTAACCCTAATCACAACCCTAACCCTAACCCTAATTGCATCCCTAACCCTAACCCTAATTGCAACCCTAACCCATATTAGGGATTAATTGGAATAACTCTGCGCTGCTTGCTCGAAACGTGCTGAAATTCGGTGTGGTTGTGTGGCAGGCCACCCTTTATTAATCATGAAATGCACAAGTCTCTAGGACTTTCAGAAGAAAAGTTATTCAAAAATATCTTGTACTTTTTTTTTATAGATTTGGTGGTTTCACCATTTCCGAAGGTCGTAGAAGCTCGGGGGTGGTACCAATGGATCGGGCAGAGCCACATTAGTGGAGATGGAACCAACTACCAAGTCTCTATGACCTTCAGAAAAAAAGTTATTGAACAATATCTTGAACTCCTATAGGTTTTCATCCCTAACCCTAACCCTAATCACAACCAAAAAATCAAACACTAATCACAACCCTAACCCTACCCCTTCCAAAGGTCGTAGAAGCTCGGGGGTGGTACCAATGGATCGGGCATAGCCACATTAGTGGAGATGGAACCAACTTCCAAGTCTCTATGACCTACAGAAAAAAAGTTATTGAAGAATATCTTGAGCTCCAATGGGTATTCATCCCTAACCCTAACCCTAATAGCAACCCTAACCCTAACCCTAATCACAACCCTAACCCTAACCCTAATTGCATCCCTAACCCTAACCCTAATTGCAACCCTAACCCATATTAGGGATTAATTGGAATAACTCTGCGCTGCTTGCTCGAAACGTGCTGAAATTCGGTGTGGTTGTGTGGCAGGCCACCCTTTATTAATCATGAAATGCACAAGTCTCTAGGACTTTCAGAAGAAAAGTTATTCAAAAATATCTTGTACTTTTTTTTTATAGATTTGGTGGTTTCACCATTTCCGAAGGTCGTAGAAGCTCGGGGGTGGTACCAATGGATCGGGCAGAGCCACATTAGTGGAGATGGAACCAACTACCAAGTCTCTATGACCTTCAGAAAAAAAGTTATTGAACAATATCTTGAACTCCTATAGGTTTTCATCCCTAACCCTAACCCTAATCACAACCAAAAAATCAAACACTAATCACAACCCTAACCCTACCCCTTCCAAAGGTCGTAGAAGCTCGGGGGTGGTACCAATGGATCGGGCATAGCCACATTAGTGGAGATGGAACCAACTTCCAAGTCTCTATGACCTACAGAAAAAAAGTTATTGAAGAATATCTTGAGCTCCAATGGGTATTCATCCCTAACCCTAACCCTAATAGCAACCCTAACCCTAACCCTAATCACAACCCTAACCCTAACCCTAATTGCATCCCTAACCCTAACCCTAATTGCAACCCTAACCCATATTAGGGATTAATTGGAATAACTCTGCGCTGCTTGCTCGAAACGTGCTGAAATTCGGTGTGGTTGTGTGGCAGGCCACCCTTTATTAATCATGAAATGCACAAGTCTCTAGGACTTTCAGAAGAAAAGTTATTCAAAAATATCTTGTACTTTTTTTTTATAGATTTGGTGGTTTCACCATTTCCGAAGGTCGTAGAAGCTCGGGGGTGGTACCAATGGATCGGGCAGAGCCACATTAGTGGAGATGGAACCAACTACCAAGTCTCTATGACCTTCAGAAAAAAAGTTATTGAACAATATCTTGAACTCCTATAGGTTTTCATCCCTAACCCTAACCCTAATCACAACCAAAAAATCAAACACTAATCACAACCCTAACCCTACCCCTTCCAAAGGTCGTAGAAGCTCGGGGGTGGTACCAATGGATCGGGCAGAGCCACATTAGTGGAGATGGAACCAACTTCCAAGTCTCTATGACCTTCAGAAAAAAAGTTATTGAACAATATCTTGAACTCCTATAGGTTTTCATCCCTAACCCTAACCCTAATCACAACCAAAAAATCAAACACTAATCACAACCCTAACCCTACCCCTTCCAAAGGTCGTAGAAGCTCGGGGGTGGTACCAATGGATCGGGCATAGCCACATTAGTGGAGATGGAACCAACTTCCAAGTCTCTATGACCTACAGAAAAAAAGTTATTGAAGAATATCTTGAGCTCCAATGGGTATTCATCCCTAACCCTAACCCTAATAGCAACCCTAACCCTAACCCTAATCACAACCCTAACCCTAACCCTAATTGCATCCCTAACCCTAACCCTAATTGCAACCCTAACCCATATTAGGGATTAATTGGAATAACTCTGCGCTGCTTGCTCGAAACGTGCTGAAATTCGGTGTGGTTGTGTGGCAGGCCACCCTTTATTAATCATGAAATGCACAAGTCTCTAGGACTTTCAGAAGAAAAGTTATTCAAAAATATCTTGTACTTTTTTTTTATAGATTTGGTGGTTTCACCATTTCCGAAGGTCGTAGAAGCTCGGGGGTGGTACCAATGGATCGGGCAGAGCCACATTAGTGGAGATGGAACCAACTACCAAGTCTCTATGACCTTCAGAAAAAAAGTTATTGAACAATATCTTGAACTCCTATAGGTTTTCATCCCTAACCCTAACCCTAATCACAACCAAAAAATCAAACACTAATCACAACCCTAACCCTACCCCTTCCAAAGGCCGTAGAAGCTCGGGGGTGGTACCAATGGATCGGGCATAGCCACATTAGTGGAGATGGAACCAACTTCCAAGTCTCTATGACCTACAGAAAAAAAGTTATTGAAGAATATCTTGAGCTCCAATGGGTATTCATCCCTAACCCTAACCCTAATAGCAACCCTAACCCTAACCCTAATCACAACCCTAACCCTAACCCTAATTGCAACCCTAACCCATATTAGGGATTAATTGGAATAACTCCGCGCTGCTTGCTCGAAACGTGCTGAAATTTGGTGTGGTTGTGTGGCAGGCCACCCTTTATTAATCATGAAATGCACAAGTCTCTAGGACTTTCAGAAGAAAAGTTATTCAAAAATATCTTGTACTTTTTTTTTATAGATTTGGTGGTTTCACCATTTCCGAAGGTCGTAGAAGCTCGGGGATGGTCCCAATGGATCGGGCAGAGCCACATTAGTGGAGATGGAACCAACTTCCAAGTCTCTATGACCTTCAGAAAAAAAGTTATTGAACAATATCTTGAACTCCTATAGGTTTTCATCCCTAACCCTAACCCTAATCACAACCAAAAAATCAAACACTAATCACAACCCTAACCCTACCCCTTCCAAAGGTCGTAGAAGCTCGGGGGTGGTACCAATGGATCGGGCATAGCCACATTAGTGGAGATGGAACCAACTTCCAAGTCTCTATGACCTACAGAAAAAAAGTTATTGAAGAATATCTTGAGCTCCAATGGGTATTCATCCCTAACCCTAACCCTAATAGCAACCCTAACCCTAACCCTAATCACAACCCTAACCCTAACCCTAATTGCATCCCTAACCCTAACCCTAATTGCAACCCTAACCCTAACCCTAACCCTAATTGCAACCCTAACCCATATTAGGGATTAATTGGAATAACTCTGCGCTGCTTGCTCGAAACGTGCTGAAATTCGGTGTGGTTGTGTGGCAGGCCACCCTTTATTAATCATGAAATGCAAAAGTCTCTAGGACTTTCAGAAGAAAAGTTATTCAAAAATATCTTGTACTTTTTTTTTATAGATTTGGTGGTTTCACCATTTCCGAAGGTCGTAGAAGCTCGGGGATGGTCCCAATGGATCGGGCAGAGCCACATTAGTAGAGATGGAACCAACTTCCAAGACTCTATGACCTTCAGAAAAAAAGTTATTGAACAATATCTTGAACTCCTATAGGTTTTCATCCCTAACCCTAACCCTAATAGCAACCCTAACCCTAACCCTAATCACAACCCTAACCCTAACCCTAATTGCAACCCTAACCCATATTAGGGATTAATTGGAATAACTCCGCGCTGCTTGCTCGAAACGTGCTGAAATTCGGTGTGGTTGTGTGGCAGGCCACCCTTTATTAATCATGAAATGCACAGGTCTCTAGGACTTTCAGAAGAAAAGTTATTCAAAAATATCTTGTACTTTTTTTTATAGATTTGGTGGTTTCACCATTTCCGAAGGTCGTAGAAGCTCGGGGATGGTCCCAATGGATCGGGCAGAGCCACATTAGTGGAGATGGAACCAACTTCCAAGTCTCTATGACCTTCAGAAAAAAAGTTATTGAACAATATCTTGAACTCCTATAGGTTTTCATCCCTAACCCTAACCCTAATCACAACCAAAAAATCAAACACTAATCACAACCCTAACCCTACCCCTTCCAAAGGTCGTAGAAGCTCGGGGGTGGTACCAATGGATCGGGCATAGCCACATTAGTGGAGATGGAACCAACTTCCAAGTCTCTATGACCTACAGAAAAAAAGTTATTGAAGAATATCTTGAGCTCCAATGGGTATTCATCCCTAACCCTAACCCTAATAGCAACCCTAACCCTAACCCTAATCACAACCCTAACCCTAACCCTAATTGCATCCCTAACCCTAACCCTAATTGCAACCCTAACCCTAACCCTAACCCTAATTGCAACCCTAACCCATATTAGGGATTAATTGGAATAACTCTGCGCTGCTTGCTCGAAACGTGCTGAAATTCGGTGTGGTTGTGTGGCAGGCCACCCTTTATTAATCATGAAATGCAAAAGTCTCTAGGACTTTCAGAAGAAAAGTTATTCAAAAATATCTTGTACTTTTTTTTTATAGATTTGGTGGTTTCACCATTTCCGAAGGTCGTAGAAGCTCGGGGATGGTCCCAATGGATCGGGCAGAGCCACATTAGTAGAGATGGAACCAACTTCCAAGACTCTATGACCTTCAGAAAAAAAGTTATTGAACAATATCTTGAACTCCTATAGGTTTTCATCCCTAACCCTAACCCTAATAGCAACCCTAACCCTAACCCTAATCACAACCCTAACCCTAACCCTAATTGCAACCCTAACCCATATTAGGGATTAATTGGAATAACTCCGCGCTGCTTGCTCGAAACGTGCTGAAATTCGGTGTGGTTGTGTGGCAGGCCACCCTTTATTAATCATGAAATGCACAGGTCTCTAGGACTTTCAGAAGAAAAGTTATTCAAAAATATCTTGTACTTTTTTTTATAGATTTGGTGGTTTCACCATTTCCGAAGGTCGTAGAAGCTCGGGGATGGTCCCAATGGATCGGGCAGAGCCACATTAGTGGAGATGGAACCAACTTCCAAGTCTCTATGACCTTCAGAAAAAAAGTTATTGAACAATATCTTGAACTCCTATAGGTTTTCATCCCTAACCCTAACCCTAATCACAACCAAAAAATCAAACACTAATCACAACCCTAACCCTACCCCTTCCAAAGGTCGTAGAAGCTCGGGGGTGGTACCAATGGATCGGGCATAGCCACATTAGTGGAGATGGAACCAACTTCCAAGTCTCTATGACCTACAGAAAAAAAGTTATTGAAGAATATCTTGAGCTCCAATGGGTATTCATCCCTAACCCTAACCCTAATAGCAACCCTAACCCTAACCCTAATCACAACCCTAACCCTAACCCTAATTGCATCCCTAACCCTAACCCTAATTGCAACCCTAACCCTAACCCTAACCCTAATTGCAACCCTAACCCATATTAGGGATTAATTGGAATAACTCTGCGCTGCTTGCTCGAAACGTGCTGAAATTCGGTGTGGTTGTGTGGCAGGCCACCCTTTATTAATCATGAAATGCACAAGTCTCTAGGACTTTCAGAAGAAAAGTTATTCAAAAATATCTTGTACTTTTTTTTTATAGATTTGGTGGTTTCACCATTTCCGAAGGTCGTAGAAGCTCGGGGGTGGTACCAATGGATCGGGCAGAGCCACATTAGTGGAGATGGAAACAACTACCAAGTCTCTATGACCTTCAGAAAAAAAGTTATTGAACAATATCTTGAACTCCTATAGGTTTTCATCCCTAACCCTAACCCTAATCACAACCAAAAAATCAAACACTAATCACAACCCTAACCCTACCCCTTCCAAAGGTCGTAGAAGCTCGGGGGTGGTACCAATGGATCGGGCATAGCCACATTAGTGGAGATGGAACCAACTTCCAAGTCTCTATGACCTTCAGAAAAAAAGTTATTGAACAATATCTTGAACTCCTATAGGTTTTCATCCCTAACCCTAACCCTAATCACAACCAAAAAATCAAACACTAATCACAACCCTAACCCTACCCCTTCCAAAGGTCGTAGAAGCTCGGGGGTGGTACCAATGGATCGGGCATAGCCACATTAGTGGAGATGGAACCAACTTCCAAGTCTCTATGACCTACAGAAAAAAAGTTATTGAAGAATATCTTGAGCTCCAATGGGTATTCATCCCTAACCCTAACCCTAATAGCAACCCTAACCCTAACCCTAATCACAACCCTAACCCTAACCCTAATTGCATCCCTAACCCTAACCCTAATTGCAACCCTAACCCATATTAGGGATTAATTGGAATAACTCTGCGCTGCTTGCTCGAAACGTGCTGAAATTCGGTGTGGTTGTGTGGCAGGCCACCCTTTATTAATCATGAAATGCACAAGTCTCTAGGACTTTCAGAAGAAAAGTTATTCAAAAATATCTTGTACTTTTTTTTTATAGATTTGGTGGTTTCACCATTTCCGAAGGTCGTAGAAGCTCGGGGGTGGTACCAATGGATCGGGCAGAGCCACATTAGTGGAGATGGAACCAACTACCAAGTCTCTATGACCTTCAGAAAAAAAGTTATTGAACAATATCTTGAACTCCTATAGGTTTTCATCCCTAACCCTAACCCTAATCACAACCAAAAAATCAAACACTAATCACAACCCTAACCCTACCCCTTCCAAAGGTCGTAGAAGCTCGGGGGTGGTACCAATGGATCGGGCATAGCCACATTAGTGGAGATGGAACCAACTTCCAAGTCTCTATGACCTACAGAAAAAAAGTTATTGAAGAATATCTTGAGCTCCAATGGGTATTCATCCCTAACCCTAACCCTAATAGCAACCCTAACCCTAACCCTAATCACAACCCTAACCCTAACCCTAATTGCATCCCTAACCCTAACCCTAATTGCAACCCTAACCCATATTAGGGATTAATTGGAATAACTCTGCGCTGCTTGCTCGAAACGTGCTGAAATTCGGTGTGGTTGTGTGGCAGGCCACCCTTTATTAATCATGAAATGCACAAGTCTCTAGGACTTTCAGAAGAAAAGTTATTCAAAAATATCTTGTACTTTTTTTTTATAGATTTGGTGGTTTCACCATTTCCGAAGGTCGTAGAAGCTCGGGGGTGGTACCAATGGATCGGGCAGAGCCACATTAGTGGAGATGGAACCAACTACCAAGTCTCTATGACCTTCAGAAAAAAAGTTATTGAACAATATCTTGAACTCCTATAGGTTTTCATCCCTAACCCTAACCCTAATCACAACCAAAAAATCAAACACTAATCACAACCCTAACCCTACCCCTTCCAAAGGTCGTAGAAGCTCGGGGGTGGTACCAATGGATCGGGCAGAGCCACATTAGTGGAGATGGAACCAACTTCCAAGTCTCTATGACCTTCAGAAAAAAAGTTATTGAACAATATCTTGAACTCCTATAGGTTTTCATCCCTAACCCTAACCCTAATCACAACCAAAAAATCAAACACTAATCACAACCCTAACCCTACCCCTTCCAAAGGTCGTAGAAGCTCGGGGGTGGTACCAATGGATCGGGCATAGCCACATTAGTGGAGATGGAACCAACTTCCAAGTCTCTATGACCTACAGAAAAAAAGTTATTGAAGAATATCTTGAGCTCCAATGGGTATTCATCCCTAACCCTAACCCTAATAGCAACCCTAACCCTAACCCTAATCACAACCCTAACCCTAACCCTAATTGCATCCCTAACCCTAACCCTAATTGCAACCCTAACCCATATTAGGGATTAATTGGAATAACTCTGCGCTGCTTGCTCGAAACGTGCTGAAATTCGGTGTGGTTGTGTGGCAGGCCACCCTTTATTAATCATGAAATGCACAAGTCTCTAGGACTTTCAGAAGAAAAGTTATTCAAAAATATCTTGTACTTTTTTTTTATAGATTTGGTGGTTTCACCATTTCCGAAGGTCGTAGAAGCTCGGGGGTGGTACCAATGGATCGGGCAGAGCCACATTAGTGGAGATGGAACCAACTACCAAGTCTCTATGACCTTCAGAAAAAAAGTTATTGAACAATATCTTGAACTCCTATAGGTTTTCATCCCTAACCCTAACCCTAATCACAACCAAAAAATCAAACACTAATCACAACCCTAACCCTACCCCTTCCAAAGGCCGTAGAAGCTCGGGGGTGGTACCAATGGATCGGGCATAGCCACATTAGTGGAGATGGAACCAACTTCCAAGTCTCTATGACCTACAGAAAAAAAGTTATTGAAGAATATCTTGAGCTCCAATGGGTATTCATCCCTAACCCTAACCCTAATAGCAACCCTAACCCTAACCCTAATCACAACCCTAACCCTAACCCTAATTGCAACCCTAACCCATATTAGGGATTAATTGGAATAACTCCGCGCTGCTTGCTCGAAACGTGCTGAAATTTGGTGTGGTTGTGTGGCAGGCCACCCTTTATTAATCATGAAATGCACAAGTCTCTAGGACTTTCAGAAGAAAAGTTATTCAAAAATATCTTGTACTTTTTTTTTATAGATTTGGTGGTTTCACCATTTCCGAAGGTCGTAGAAGCTCGGGGATGGTCCCAATGGATCGGGCAGAGCCACATTAGTGGAGATGGAACCAACTTCCAAGACTCTATGACCTTCAGAAAAAAAGTTATTGAACAATATCTTGAACTCCTATAGGTTTTCATCCCTAACCCTAACCCTAATCACAACCAAAAAATCAAACACTAATCACAACCCTAACCCTACCCCTTCCAAAGGTCGTAGAAGCTCGGGGGTGGTACCAATGGATCGGGCATAGCCACATTAGTGGAGATGGAACCAACTTCCAAGTCTCTATGACCTACAGAAAAAAAGTTATTGAAGAATATCTTGAGCTCCAATGGGTATTCATCCCTAACCCTAACCCTAATAGCAACCCTAACCCTAACCCTAATCACAACCCTAACCCTAACCCTAATTGCAACCCTAACCCTAACCCTAACCCTAATTGCAACCCTAACCCATATTAGGGATTAATTGGAATAACTCCGCGCTGCTTGCTCGAAACGTGCTGAAATTCGGTGTGGCTGTGTGGCAGGCCACCCTTTATTAATCATGAAATGCACAAGTCTCTAGGACTTTCAGAAGAAAAGTTATTCAAAAATATCTTGTACTTTTTTTTTATAGATTTGGTGGTTTCACCATTTCCGAAGGTCGTAGAAGCTCGGGGATGGTCCCAATGGATCGGGCAGAGCCAACTTAGTGGAGATGGAACCAACTTCCAAGACTCTATGTCCTTCAGAAAAAAAGTTATTGAACAATATCTTGAACTCCTATAGGTTTTCATCCCTAACCCTAACCCTAATCACAACCAAAAAATCAAACACTAATCACAACCCTAACCCTACCCCTTCCAAAGGTCGTAGAAGCTCGGGGGTGGTACCAATGGATCGGGCATAGCCACATTAGTGGAGATGGAACCAACTTCCAAGTCTCTATGACCTACAGAAAAAAAGTTATTGAAGAATATCTTGAGCTCCAATGGGTATTCATCCCTAACCCTAACCCTAATAGCAACCCTAACCCTAACCCTAATCACAACCCTAACCCTAACCCTAATTGCAACCCTAACCCTAACCCTAACCCTAATTGCAACCCTAACCCATATTAGGGATTAATTGGAATAACTCCGCGCTGCTTGCTCGAAACGTGCTGAAATTCGGTGTGGTTGTGTGGCAGGCCACCCTTTATTAATCATGAAATGCACAAGTCTCTAGGACTTTCAGAAGAAAAGTTATTCAAAAATATCTTGTACTTTTTTTTTATAGATTTGGTGGTTTCACCATTTCCGAAGGTCGTAGAAGCTCGGGGATGGTCCCAATGGATCGGGCAGAGTCACATTAGTGGAGATGGAACCAACTTCCAAGACTCTATGACCTTCAGAAAAAAAGTTATTGAACAATATCTTGAACTCCTATAGGTTTTCATCCCTAACCCTAACCCTAATCACAACCAAAAAATCAAACACTAATCACAACCCTAACCCTACCCCTTCCAAAGGTCGTAGAAGCTCGGGGGTGGTACCAATGGATCGGGCATAGCCACATTAGTGGAGATGGAACCAACTTCCAAGTCTCTATGACCTACAGAAAAAAAGTTATTGAAGAATATCTTGAGCTCCAATGGGTATTCATCCCTAACCCTAACCCTAATAGCAACCCTAACCCTAACCCTAATCACAACCCTAACCCTAACCCTAATTGCAACCCTAACCCTAACCCTAACCCTAATTGCAACCCTAACCCATATTAGGGATTAATTGGAATAACTCCGCGCTGCTTGCTCGAAACGTGCTGAAATTCGGTGTGGTTGTGTGGCAGGCCACCCTTTATTAATCATGAAATGCACAAGTCTCTAGGACTTTCAGAAGAAAAGTTATTCAAAAATATCTTGTACTTTTTTTTTATAGATTTGGTGGTTTCACCATTTCCGAAGGTCGTAGAAGCTCGGGGATGGTCCCAATGGATCGGGCAGAGTCACATTAGTGGAGATGGAACCAACTTCCAAGACTCTATGACCTTCAGAAAAAAAGTTATTGAACAATATCTTGAACTCCTATAGGTTTTCATCCCTAACCCTAACCCTAATCACAACCAAAAAATCAAACACTAATCACAACCCTAACCCTACCCCTTCCAAAGGTCGTAGAAGCTCGGGGGTGGTACCAATGGATCGGGCATAGCCACATTAGTGGAGATGGAACCAACTTCCAAGTCTCTATGACCTACAGAAAAAAAGTTATTGAAGAATATCTTGAGCTCCAATGGGTATTCATCCCTAACCCTAACCCTAATAGCAACCCTAACCCTAACCCTAATCACAACCCTAACCCTAACCCTAATTGCAACCCTAACCCTAACCCTAACCCTAATTGCAACCCTAACCCTAACCCTAATTGCAACCCTAACCCATATTAGGGATTAATTGGAATAACTCCGCGCTGCTTGCTCGAAACGTGCTGAAATTTGGTGTGGTTGTGTGGCAGGCCACCCTTTATTAATCATGAAATGCACAAGTCTCTAGGACTTTCAGAAGAAAAGTTATTCAAAAATATCTTGTACTTTTTTTTAATAGATTTGGTGGTTTCACCATTTCCGAAGGTCGTAGAAGCTCGGGGATGGTCCCAATGGATCGGGCAGAGCCACATTAGTGGAGATGGAACCAACTACCAAGTCTCTATGACCTTCAGAAAAAAAGTTATTGAACAATATCTTGAACTCCTATAGGTTTTCATCCCTAACCCTAACCCTAATCACAACCAAAAAATCAAACACTAATCACAACCCTAACCCTACCCCTTCCAAAGGTTGTAGAAGCTCGGGGGTGGTACCAATGGATCGGGCATAGCCACATTAGTGGAGATGGAACCAACTTCCAAGTCTCTATGACCTACAGAAAAAAAGTTATTGAAGAATATCTTGAGCTCCAATGGGTATTCATCCCTAACCCTAACCCTAATAGCAACCCTAACCCTAACCCTAATCACAACCCTAACCCTAACCCTAATTGCAACCCTAACCCTAACCCTAACCCTAATTGCAACCCTAACCCATATTAGGGATTAATTGGAATAACTCCGCGCTGCTTGCTCGAAACGTGCTGAAATTCGGTGTGGTTGTGTGGCAGGCTACACTTTATTAATCCCGAAATGCACAAGTCTCTAGGACTTTCAGAAGAAAAGTTATTCAAAAATATCTTGTACTTTTTTTTTATAGATTTGGTGGTTTCACCATTTCCGAAGGTCGTAGAAGCTCGGGGATGGTCCAAATGGATCGGGCAGAGCCACATTAGTGGAGATGGAACCAACTTCCAAGACTCTATGACCTTCAGAAAAAAAGTTATTGAACAATATCTTGAACTCCTATAGGTTTTCATCCCTAACCCTAACCCTAATCACAACCAAAAAATCAAACACTAATCACAACCCTAACCCTACCCCTTCCAAAGGTCGTAGAAGCTCGGGGGTGGTACCAATGGATCGGGCATAGCCACATTAGTGGAGATGGAACCAACTTCCAAGTCTCTATGACCTACAGAAAAAAAGTTATTGAAGAATATCTTGAGCTCCAATGGGTATTCATCCCTAACCCTAACCCTAATAGCAACCCTAACCCTAACCCTAATCACAACCCTAACCCTAACCCTAATTGCAACCCTAACCCTAACCCTAACCCTAATTGCAACCCTAACCCATATTAGGGATTAATTGGAATAACTCCACGCTGCTTGCTCGAAACGTGCTGAAATTCGGTGTGGTTGTGTGGCAGGCCACCCTTTATTAATCATGAAATGCACAAGTCTCTAGGACTTTCAGAAGAAAAGTTATTCAAAAATATCTTGTACTTTTTTTTTATAGATTTGGTGGTTTCACCATTTCCGAAGGTCGTAGAAGCTCGGGGATGGTCCCAATGGATCGGGCAGAGTCACATTAGTGGAGATGGAACCAACTTCCAAGACTCTATGACCTTCAGAAAAAAAGTTATTGAACAATATCTTGAACTCCTATAGGTTTTCATCCCTAACCCTAACCCTAATCACAACCAAAAAATCAAACACTAATCACAACCCTAACCCTACCCCTTCCAAAGGTCGTAGAAGCTCGGGGGTGGTACCAATGGATCGGGCATAGCCACATTAGTGGAGATGGAACCAACTTCCAAGTCTCTATGACCTACAGAAAAAAAGTTATTGAAGAATATCTTGAGCTCCAATGGGTATTCATCCCTAACCCTAACCCTAATAGCAACCCTAACCCTAACCCTAATCACAACCCTAACCCTAACCCTAATTGCAACCCTAACCCTAACCCTAATTGCAACCCTAACCCATATTAGGGATTAATTGGAATAACTCCGCGCTGCTTGCTCGAAACGTGCTGAAATTCGGTGTGGTTGTGTGGCAGGCCACCCTTTATTAATCATGAAATGCACAAGTCTCTAGGACTTTCAGAAGAAAAGTTATTCAAAAATATCTTGTACTTTTTTTTTATAGATTTGGTGGTTTCACCATTTCCGAAGGTCGTAGAAGCTCGGGGATGGTCCAAATGGATCGGGCAGAGCCACATTAGTGGAGATGGAACCAACTTCCAAGACTCTATGACCTTCAGAAAAAAAGTTATTGAACAATATCTTGAACTCCTATAGGTTTTCATCCCTAACCCTAACCCTAATCACAACCAAAAAATCAAACACTAATCACAACCCTAACCCTACCCCTTCCAAAGGTCGTAGAAGCTCGGGGGTGGTACCAATGGATCGGGCATAGCCACATTAGTGGAGATGGAACCAACTTCCAAGTCTCTATGACCTACAGAAAAAAAGTTATTGAAGAATATCTTGAGCTCCAATGGGTATTCATCCCTAACCCTAACCCTAATAGCAACCCTAACCCTAACCCTAATCACAACCCTAACCCTAACCCTAATTGCAACCCTAACCCTAACCCTAACCCTAATTGCAACCCTAACCCTAACCCTAATTGCAACCCTAACCCATATTAGGGATTAATTGGAATAACTCCGCGCTGCTTGCTCGAAACGTGCTGAAATTTGGTGTGGTTGTGTGGCAGGCCACCCTTTATTAATCATGAAATGCACAAGTCTCTAGGACTTTCAGAAGAAAAGTTATTCAAAAATATCTTGTACTTTTTTTTAATAGATTTGGTGGTTTCACCATTTCCGAAGGTCGTAGAAGCTCGGGGATGGTCCCAATGGATCGGGCAGAGCCACATTAGTGGAGATGGAACCAACTACCAAGTCTCTATGACCTTCAGAAAAAAAGTTATTGAACAATATCTTGAACTCCTATAGGTTTTCATCCCTAACCCTAACCCTAATCACAACCAAAAAATCAAACACTAATCACAACCCTAACCCTACCCCTTCCAAAGGTTGTAGAAGCTCGGGGGTGGTACCAATGGATCGGGCATAGCCACATTAGTGGAGATGGAACCAACTTCCAAGTCTCTATGACCTACAGAAAAAAAGTTATTGAAGAATATCTTGAGCTCCAATGGGTATTCATCCCTAACCCTAACCCTAATAGCAACCCTAACCCTAACCCTAATCACAACCCTAACCCTAACCCTAATTGCAACCCTAACCCTAACCCTAACCCTAATTGCAACCCTAACCCATATTAGGGATTAATTGGAATAACTCCGCGCTGCTTGCTCGAAACGTGCTGAAATTCGGTGTGGTTGTGTGGCAGGCTACACTTTATTAATCCCGAAATGCACAAGTCTCTAGGACTTTCAGAAGAAAAGTTATTCAAAAATATCTTGTACTTTTTTTTTATAGATTTGGTGGTTTCACCATTTCCGAAGGTCGTAGAAGCTCGGGGATGGTCCAAATGGATCGGGCAGAGCCACATTAGTGGAGATGGAACCAACTTCCAAGACTCTATGACCTTCAGAAAAAAAGTTATTGAACAATATCTTGAACTCCTATAGGTTTTCATCCCTAACCCTAACCCTAATCACAACCAAAAAATCAAACACTAATCACAACCCTAACCCTACCCCTTCCAAAGGTCGTAGAAGCTCGGGGGTGGTACCAATGGATCGGGCATAGCCACATTAGTGGAGATGGAACCAACTTCCAAGTCTCTATGACCTACAGAAAAAAAGTTATTGAAGAATATCTTGAGCTCCAATGGGTATTCATCCCTAACCCTAACCCTAATAGCAACCCTAACCCTAACCCTAATCACAACCCTAACCCTAACCCTAATTGCAACCCTAACCCTAACCCTAACCCTAATTGCAACCCTAACCCATATTAGGGATTCATTGGAATAACTCCGCACTGCTTGCTCGAAACGTGCTGAAATTCGGTGTGGTTGTGTGGCAGGCCACCCTTTATTAATCATGAAATGCACAAGTCTCTAGGACTTTCAGAAGAAAAGTTATTCAAAAATATCTTGTACTTTTTTTTTATAGATTTGGTGGTTTCACCATTTCCGAAGGTCGTAGAAGCTCGGGGATGGTCCCAATGGATCGGGCAGAGTCACATTAGTGGAGATGGAACCAACTTCCAAGACTCTATGACCTTCAGAAAAAAAGTTATTGAACAATATCTTGAACTCCTATAGGTTTTCATCCCTAACCCTAACCCTAATCACAACCAAAAAATCAAACACTAATCACAACCCTAACCCTACCCCTTCCAAAGGTCGTAGAAGCTCGGGGGTGGTACCAATGGATCGGGCATAGCCACATTAGTGGAGATGGAACCAACTTCCAAGTCTCTATGACCTACAGAAAAAAAGTTATTGAAGAATATCTTGAGCTCCAATGGGTATTCATCCCTAACCCTAACCCTAATAGCAACCCTAACCCTAACCCTAATCACAACCCTAACCCTAACCCTAATTGCAACCCTAACCCTAACCCTAACCCTAATTGCAACCCTAACCCTAACCCTAATTGCAACCCTAACCCATATTAGGGATTAATTGGAATAACTCCGCGCTGCTTGCTCGAAACGTGCTGAAATTTGGTGTGGTTGTGTGGCAGGCCACCCTTTATTAATCATGAAATGCACAAGTCTCTAGGACTTTCAGAAGAAAAGTTATTCAAAAATATCTTGTACTTTTTTTTAATAGATTTGGTGGTTTCACCATTTCCGAAGGTCGTAGAAGCTCGGGGATGGTCCCAATGGATCGGGCAGAGCCACATTAGTGGAGATGGAACCAACTACCAAGTCTCTATGACCTTCAGAAAAAAAGTTATTGAACAATATCTTGAACTCCTATAGGTTTTCATCCCTAACCCTAACCCTAATCACAACCAAAAAATCAAACACTAATCACAACCCTAACCCTACCCCTTCCAAAGGTTGTAGAAGCTCGGGGGTGGTACCAATGGATCGGGCATAGCCACATTAGTGGAGATGGAACCAACTTCCAAGTCTCTATGACCTACAGAAAAAAAGTTATTGAAGAATATCTTGAGCTCCAATGGGTATTCATCCCTAACCCTAACCCTAATAGCAACCCTAACCCTAACCCTAATCACAACCCTAACCCTAACCCTAATTGCAACCCTAACCCTAACCCTAACCCTAATTGCAACCCTAACCCATATTAGGGATTAATTGGAATAACTCCGCGCTGCTTGCTCGAAACGTGCTGAAATTCGGTGTGGTTGTGTGGCAGGCTACACTTTATTAATCCCGAAATGCACAAGTCTCTAGGACTTTCAGAAGAAAAGTTATTCAAAAATATCTTGTACTTTTTTTTTATAGATTTGGTGGTTTCACCATTTCCGAAGGTCGTAGAAGCTCGGGGATGGTCCAAATGGATCGGGCAGAGCCACATTAGTGGAGATGGAACCAACTTCCAAGACTCTATGACCTTCAGAAAAAAAGTTATTGAACAATATCTTGAACTCCTATAGGTTTTCATCCCTAACCCTAACCCTAATCACAACCAAAAAATCAAACACTAATCACAACCCTAACCCTACCCCTTCCAAAGGTCGTAGAAGCTCGGGGGTGGTACCAATGGATCGGGCATAGCCACATTAGTGGAGATGGAACCAACTTCCAAGT
Organism: Paralichthys olivaceus; assembly: GCF_024713975.1. Taxonomy (NCBI): domain Eukaryota; kingdom Metazoa; phylum Chordata; class Actinopteri; order Pleuronectiformes; family Paralichthyidae; genus Paralichthys; species Paralichthys olivaceus. The sequence goes on along the minus strand of NC_091104.1, from coordinate 12,021,654 downwards.
CTCTATGACCTACAGAAAAAAAGTTATTGAAGAATATCTTGAGCTCCTATAGGTTTTCATCCCTAACCCTAACCCTAATCACAACCAAAAAATCAAACACTAATCACAACCCTAACCCTACCCCTTCCAAAGGTTGTAGAAGCTCGGGGGTGGTACCAATGGATCGGGCATAGCCACATTAGTGGAGATGGAACCAACTTCCAAGTCTCTATGACCTACAGAAAAAAAGTTATTGAAGAATATCTTGAGCTCCAATGGGTATTCATCCCTAACCCTAACCCTAATAGCAACCCTAACCCTAACCCTAATCACAACCCTAACCCTAACCCTAATTGCAACCCTAACCCTAACCCTAACCCTAATTGCAACCCTAACCCATATTAGGGATTAATTGGAATAACTCCGCGCTGCTTGCTCGAAACGTGCTGAAATTCGGTGTGGTTGTGTGGCAGGCTACACTTTATTAATCCCGAAATGCACAAGTCTCTAGGACTTTCAGAAGAAAAGTTATTCAAAAATATCTTGTACTTTTTTTTTATAGATTTGGTGGTTTCACCATTTCCGAAGGTCGTAGAAGCTCGGGGATGGTCCAAATGGATCGGGCAGAGCCACATTAGTGGAGATGGAACCAACTTCCAAGACTCTATGACCTTCAGAAAAAAAGTTATTGAACAATATCTTGAACTCCTATAGGTTTTCATCCCTAACCCTAACCCTAATCACAACCAAAAAATCAAACACTAATCACAACCCTAACCCTACCCCTTCCAAAGGTCGTAGAAGCTCGGGGGTGGTACCAATGGATCGGGCATAGCCACATTAGTGGAGATGGAACCAACTTCCAAGTCTCTATGACCTACAGAAAAAAAGTTATTGAAGAATATCTTGAGCTCCAATGGGTATTCATCCCTAACCCTAACCCTAATAGCAACCCTAACCCTAACCCTAATCACAACCCTAACCCTAACCCTAATTGCAACCCTAACCCTAACCCTAACCCTAATTGCAACCCTAACCCATATTAGGGATTAATTGGAATAACTCCGCGCTGCTTGCTCGAAACGTGCTGAAATTCGGTGTGGTTGTGTGGCAGGCCACCCTTTATTAATCATGAAATGCACAAGTCTCTAGGACTTTCAGAAGAAAAGTTATTCAAAAATATCTTGTACTTTTTTTTTATAGATTTGGTGGTTTCACCATTTCCGAAGGTCGTAGAAGCTCGGGGATGGTCCCAATGGATCGGGCAGAGTCACATTAGTGGAGATGGAACCAACTTCCAAGACTCTATGACCTTCAGAAAAAAAGTTATTGAACAATATCTTGAACTCCTATAGGTTTTCATCCCTAACCCTAACCCTAATCACAACCAAAAAATCAAACACTAATCACAACCCTAACCCTACCCCTTCCAAAGGTCGTAGAAGCTCGGGGGTGGTACCAATGGATCGGGCATAGCCACATTAGTGGAGATGGAACCAACTTCCAAGTCTCTATGACCTACAGAAAAAAAGTTATTGAAGAATATCTTGAGCTCCAATGGGTATTCATCCCTAACCCTAACCCTAATAGCAACCCTAACCCTAACCCTAATCACAACCCTAACCCTAACCCTAATTGCAACCCTAACCCTAACCCTAACCCTAATTGCAACCCTAACCCTAACCCTAATTGCAACCCTAACCCATATTAGGGATTAATTGGAATAACTCCGCGCTGCTTGCTCGAAACGTGCTGAAATTTGGTGTGGTTGTGTGGCAGGCCACCCTTTATTAATCATGAAATGCACAAGTCTCTAGGACTTTCAGAAGAAAAGTTATTCAAAAATATCTTGTACTTTTTTTTAATAGATTTGGTGGTTTCACCATTTCCGAAGGTCGTAGAAGCTCGGGGATGGTCCCAATGGATCGGGCAGAGCCACATTAGTGGAGATGGAACCAACTACCAAGTCTCTATGACCTTCAGAAAAAAAGTTATTGAACAATATCTTGAACTCCTATAGGTTTTCATCCCTAACCCTAACCCTAATCACAACCAAAAAATCAAACACTAATCACAACCCTAACCCTACCCCTTCCAAAGGTTGTAGAAGCTCGGGGGTGGTACCAATGGATCGGGCATAGCCACATTAGTGGAGATGGAACCAACTTCCAAGTCTCTATGACCTACAGAAAAAAAGTTATTGAAGAATATCTTGAGCTCCAATGGGTATTCATCCCTAACCCTAACCCTAATAGCAACCCTAACCCTAACCCTAATCACAACCCTAACCCTAACCCTAATTGCAACCCTAACCCTAACCCTAACCCTAATTGCAACCCTAACCCATATTAGGGATTAATTGGAATAACTCCGCGCTGCTTGCTCGAAACGTGCTGAAATTCGGTGTGGTTGTGTGGCAGGCTACACTTTATTAATCCCGAAATGCACAAGTCTCTAGGACTTTCAGAAGAAAAGTTATTCAAAAATATCTTGTACTTTTTTTTTATAGATTTGGTGGTTTCACCATTTCCGAAGGTCGTAGAAGCTCGGGGATGGTCCAAATGGATCGGGCAGAGCCACATTAGTGGAAATGGAACCAACTTCCAAGACTCTATGACCTTCAGAAAAAAAGTTATTGAACAATATCTTGAACTCCTATAGGTTTTCATCCCTAACCCTAACCCTAATCACAACCAAAAAATCAAACACTAATCACAACCCTAACCCTACCCCTTCCAAAGGTCGTAGAAGCTCGGGGGTGGTACCAATGGATCGGGCATAGCCACATTAGTGGAGATGGAACCAACTTCCAAGTCTCTATGACCTACAGAAAAAAAGTTATTGAAGAATATCTTGAGCTCCAATGGGTATTCATCCCTAACCCTAACCCTAATAGCAACCCTAACCCTAACCCTAATCACAACCCTAACCCTAACCCTAATTGCAACCCTAACCCTAACCCTAACCCTAATTGCAACCCTAACCCATATTAGGGATTAATTGGAATAACTCCGCGCTGCTTGCTCGAAACGTGCTGAAATTCGGTGTGGTTGTGTGGCAGGCCACCCTTTATTAATCATGAAATGCACAAGTCTCTAGGACTTTCAGAAGAAAAGTTATTCAAAAATATCTTGTACTTTTTTTTTATAGATTTGGTGGTTTCACCATTTCCGAAGGTCGTAGAAGCTCGGGGATGGTCCAAATGGATCGGGCAGAGCCACATTAGTGGAGATGGAACCAACTTCCAAGACTCTATGACCTTCAGAAAAAAAGTTATTGAACAATATCTTGAACTCCTATAGGTTTTCATCCCTAACCCTAACCCTAATCACAACCAAAAAATCAAACACTAATCACAACCCTAACCCTACCCCTTCCAAAGGTCGTAGAAGCTCGGGGGTGGTACCAATGGATCGGGCATAGCCACATTAGTGGAGATGGAACCAACTTCCAAGTCTCTATGACCTACAGAAAAAAAGTTATTGAAGAATATCTTGAGCTCCAATGGGTATTCATCCCTAACCCTAACCCTAATAGCAACCCTAACCCTAACCCTAATCACAACCCTAACCCTAACCCTAATTGCAACCCTAACCCATATTAGGGATTAATTGGAATAACTCCGCGCTGCTTGCTCGAAACGTGCTGAAATTTGGTGTGGTTGTGTGGCAGGCCACCCTTTATTAATCATGAAATGCACAAGTCTCTAGGACTTTCAGAAGAAAAGTTATTCAAAAATATCTTGTACTTTTTTTTTATAGATTTGGTGGTTTCACCATTTCCGAAGGTCGTAGAAGCTCGGGGATGGTCCCAATGGATCGGGCAGAGCCACATTAGTGGAGATGGAACCAACTTCCAAGACTCTATGACCTTCAGAAAAAAAGTTATTGAACAATATCTTGAACTCCTATAGGTTTTCATCCCTAACCCTAACCCTAATCACAACCAAAAAATCAAACACTAATCACAACCCTAACCCTACCCCTTCCAAAGGTCGTAGAAGCTCGGGGGTGGTACCAATGGATCGGGCATAGCCACATTAGTGGAGATGGAACCAACTTCCAAGTCTCTATGACCTACAGAAAAAAAGTTATTGAAGAATATCTTGAGCTCCAATGGGTATTCATCCCTAACCCTAACCCTAATAGCAACCCTAACCCTAACCCTAATCACAACCCTAACCCTAACCCTAATTGCAACCCTAACCCTAACCCTAACCCTAATTGCAACCCTAACCCATATTAGGGATTAATTGGAATAACTCCGCGCTGCTTGCTCGAAACGTGCTGAAATTCGGTGTGGCTGTGTGGCAGGCCACCCTTTATTAATCATGAAATGCACAAGTCTCTAGGACTTTCAGAAGAAAAGTTATTCAAAAATATCTTGTACTTTTTTTTTATAGATTTGGTGGTTTCACCATTTCCGAAGGTCGTAGAAGCTCGGGGATGGTCCCAATGGATCGGGCAGAGCCAACTTAGTGGAGATGGAACCAACTTCCAAGACTCTATGTCCTTCAGAAAAAAAGTTATTGAACAATATCTTGAACTCCTATAGGTTTTCATCCCTAACCCTAACCCTAATCACAACCAAAAAATCAAACACTAATCACAACCCTAACCCTACCCCTTCCAAAGGTCGTAGAAGCTCGGGGGTGGTACCAATGGATCGGACATAGCCACATTAGTGGAGATGGAACCAACTTCCAAGTCTCTATGACCTACAGAAAAAAAGTTATTGAAGAATATCTTGAGCTCCAATGGGTATTCATCCCTAACCCTAACCCTAATAGCAACCCTAACCCTAACCCTAATCACAACCCTAACCCTAACCCTAATTGCAACCCTAACCCTAACCCTAACCCTAATTGCAACCCTAACCCATATTAGGGATTAATTGGAATAACTCCACGCTGCTTGCTCGAAACGTGCTGAAATTCGGTGTGGTTGTGTGGCAGGCCACCCTTTATTAATCATGAAATGCACAAGTCTCTAGGACTTTCAGAAGAAAAGTTATTCAAAAATATCTTGTACTTTTTTTTTATAGATTTGGTGGTTTCACCATTTCCGAAGGTCGTAGAAGCTCGGGGATGGTCCCAATGGATCGGGCAGAGTCACATTAGTGGAGATGGAACCAACTTCCAAGACTCTATGACCTTCAGAAAAAAAGTTATTGAACAATATCTTGAACTCCTATAGGTTTTCATCCCTAACCCTAACCCTAATCACAACCAAAAAATCAAACACTAATCACAACCCTAACCCTACCCCTTCCAAAGGTCGTAGAAGCTCTGGGGTGGTACCAATGGATCGGGCATAGCCACATTAGTGGAGATGGAACCAACTTCCAAGTCTCTATGACCTACAGAAAAAAAGTTATTGAAGAATATCTTGAGCTCCAATGGGTATTCATCCCTAACCCTAACCCTAATAGCAACCCTAACCCTAACCCTAATCACAACCCTAACCCTAACCCTAATTGCAACCCTAACCCTAACCCTAACCCTAATTGCAACCCTAACCCATATTAGGGATTAATTGGAATAACTCCGCGCTGCTTGCTCGAAACGTGCTGAAATTCGGTGTGGTTGTGTGGCAGGCCACCCTTTATTAATCATGAAATGCACAAGTCTCTAGGACTTTCAGAAGAAAAGTTATTCAAAAATATCTTGTACTTTTTTTTTATAGATTTGGTGGTTTCACCATTTCCGAAGGTCGTAGAAGCTCGGGGATGGTCCCAATGGATCGGGCAGAGTCACATTAGTGGAGATGGAACCAACTTCCAAGACTCTATGACCTTCAGAAAAAAAGTTATTGAACAATATCTTGAACTCCTATAGGTTTTCATCCCTAACCCTAACCCTAATCACAACCAAAAAATCAAACACTAATCACAACCCTAACCCTACCCCTTCCAAAGGTCGTAGAAGCTCGGGGGTGGTACCAATGGATCGGGCATAGCCACATTAGTGGAGATGGAACCAACTTCCAAGTCTCTATGACCTACAGAAAAAAAGTTATTGAAGAATATCTTGAGCTCCAATGGGTATTCATCCCTAACCCTAACCCTAATAGCAACCCTAACCCTAACCCTAATCACAACCCTAACCCTAACCCTAATTGCAACCCTAACCCTAACCCTAACCCTAATTGCAACCCTAACCCATATTAGGGATTCATTGGAATAACTCCGCGCTGCTTGCTCGAAACGTGCTGAAATTCGGTGTGGTTGTGTGGCAGGCCACCCTTTATTAATCATGAAATGCACAAGTCTCTAGGACTTTCAGAAGAAAAGTTATTCAAAAATATCTTGTACTTTTTTTTTATAGATTTGGTGGTTTCACCATTTCCGAAGGTCGTAGAAGCTCGGGGATGGTCCAAATGGATCGGGCAGAGCCACATTAGTGGAGATGGAACCAACTTCCAAGACTCTATGACCTTCAGAAAAAAAGTTATTGAACAATATCTTGAACTCCTATAGGTTTTCATCACTAACCCTAACCCTAATCACAACCAAAAAATCAAACACTAATCACAACCCTAACCCTACCCCTTCCAAAGGTCGTAGAAGCTCGGGGGTGGTACCAATGGATCGGGCATAGCCACATTAGTGGAGATGGAACCAACTTCCAAGTCTCTATGACCTACAGAAAAAAAGTTATTGAAGAATATCTTGAGCTCCAATGGGTATTCATCCCTAACCCTAACCCTAATAGCAACCCTAACCCTAACCCTAATCACAACCCTAACCCTAACCCTAATTGCAACCCTAACCCTAACCCTAACCCTAATTGCAACCCTAACCCATATTAGGGATTAATTGGAATAACTCCGCGCTGCTTGCTCGAAACGTGCTGAAATTCGGTGTGGCTGTGTGGCAGGCCACCCTTTATTAATCATGAAATGCACAAGTCTCTAGGACTTTCAGAAGAAAAGTTATTCAAAAATATCTTGTACTTTTTTTTTATAGATTTGGTGGTTTCACCATTTCCGAAGGTCGTAGAAGCTCGGGGATGGTCCCAATGGATCGGGCAGAGCCAACTTAGTGGAGATGGAACCAACTTCCAAGACTCTATGTCCTTCAGAAAAAAAGTTATTGAACAATATCTTGAACTCCTATAGGTTTTCATCCCTAACCCTAACCCTAATCACAACCAAAAAATCAAACACTAATCACAACCCTAACCCTACCCCTTCCAAAGGTCGTAGAAGCTCGGGGGTGGTACCAATGGATCGGACATAGCCACATTAGTGGAGATGGAACCAACTTCCAAGTCTCTATGACCTACAGAAAAAAAGTTATTGAAGAATATCTTGAGCTCCAATGGGTATTCATCCCTAACCCTAACCCTAATAGCAACCCTAACCCTAACCCTAATCACAACCCTAACCCTAACCCTAATTGCAACCCTAACCCTAACCCTAACCCTAATTGCAACCCTAACCCATATTAGGGATTAATTGGAATAACTCCACGCTGCTTGCTCGAAACGTGCTGAAATTCGGTGTGGTTGTGTGGCAGGCCACCCTTTATTAATCATGAAATGCACAAGTCTCTAGGACTTTCAGAAGAAAAGTTATTCAAAAATATCTTGTACTTTTTTTTTATAGATTTGGTGGTTTCACCATTTCCGAAGGTCGTAGAAGCTCGGGGATGGTCCCAATGGATCGGGCAGAGCCACATTAGTGGAGATGGAACCAACTTCCAAGACTCTATGACCTTCAGAAAAAAAGTTATTGAACAATATCTTGAACTCCTATAGGTTTTCATCCCTAACCCTAACCCTAATCACAACCAAAAAATCAAACACTAATCACAACCCTAACCCTACCCCTTCCAAAGGTCGTAGAAGCTCGGGGGTGGTACCAATGGATCGGGCATAGCCACATTAGTGGAGATGGAACCAACTTCCAAGTCTCTATGACCTACAGAAAAAAAGTTATTGAAGAATATCTTGAGCTCCAATGGGTATTCATCCCTAACCCTAACCCTAATAGCAACCCTAACCCTAACCCTAATCACAACCCTAACCCTAACCCTAATTGCAACCCTAACCCTAACCCTAACCCTAATTGCAACCCTAACCCATATTAGGGATTAATTGGAATAACTCCGCGCTGCTTGCTCGAAACGTGCTGAAATTCGGTGTGGCTGTGTGGCAGGCCACCCTTTATTAATCATGAAATGCACAAGTCTCTAGGACTTTCAGAAGAAAAGTTATTCAAAAATATCTTGTACTTTTTTTTTATAGATTTGGTGGTTTCACCATTTCCGAAGGTCGTAGAAGCTCGGGGATGGTCCCAATGGATCGGGCAGAGCCAACTTAGTGGAGATGGAACCAACTTCCAAGACTCTATGTCCTTCAGAAAAAAAGTTATTGAACAATATCTTGAACTCCTATAGGTTTTCATCCCTAACCCTAACCCTAATCACAACCAAAAAATCAAACACTAATCACAACCCTAACCCTACCCCTTCCAAAGGTCGTAGAAGCTCGGGGGTGGTACCAATGGATCGGACATAGCCACATTAGTGGAGATGGAACCAACTTCCAAGTCTCTATGACCTACAGAAAAAAAGTTATTGAAGAATATCTTGAGCTCCAATGGGTATTCATCCCTAACCCTAACCCTAATAGCAACCCTAACCCTAACCCTAATCACAACCCTAACCCTAACCCTAATTGCAACCCTAACCCTAACCCTAACCCTAATTGCAACCCTAACCCATATTAGGGATTAATTGGAATAACTCCACGCTGCTTGCTCGAAACGTGCTGAAATTCGGTGTGGTTGTGTGGCAGGCCACCCTTTATTAATCATGAAATGCACAAGTCTCTAGGACTTTCAGAAGAAAAGTTATTCAAAAATATCTTGTACTTTTTTTTTATAGATTTGGTGGTTTCACCATTTCCGAAGGTCGTAGAAGCTCGGGGATGGTCCCAATGGATCGGGCAGAGTCACATTAGTGGAGATGGAACCAACTTCCAAGACTCTATGACCTTCAGAAAAAAAGTTATTGAACAATATCTTGAACTCCTATAGGTTTTCATCCCTAACCCTAACCCTAATCACAACCAAAAAATCAAACACTAATCACAACCCTAACCCTACCCCTTCCAAAGGTCGTAGAAGCTCTGGGGTGGTACCAATGGATCGGGCATAGCCACATTAGTGGAGATGGAACCAACTTCCAAGTCTCTATGACCTACAGAAAAAAAGTTATTGAAGAATATCTTGAGCTCCAATGGGTATTCATCCCTAACCCTAACCCTAATAGCAACCCTAACCCTAACCCTAATCACAACCCTAACCCTAACCCTAATTGCAACCCTAACCCTAACCCTAACCCTAATTGCAACCCTAACCCATATTAGGGATTAATTGGAATAACTCCGCGCTGCTTGCTCGAAACGTGCTGAAATTCGGTGTGGTTGTGTGGCAGGCCACCCTTTATTAATCATGAAATGCACAAGTCTCTAGGACTTTCAGAAGAAAAGTTATTCAAAAATATCTTGTACTTTTTTTTTATAGATTTGGTGGTTTCACCATTTCCGAAGGTCGTAGAAGCTCGGGGATGGTCCCAATGGATCGGGCAGAGTCACATTAGTGGAGATGGAACCAACTTCCAAGACTCTATGACCTTCAGAAAAAAAGTTATTGAACAATATCTTGAACTCCTATAGGTTTTCATCCCTAACCCTAACCCTAATCACAACCAAAAAATCAAACACTAATCACAACCCTAACCCTACCCCTTCCAAAGGTCGTAGAAGCTCGGGGGTGGTACCAATGGATCGGGCATAGCCACATTAGTGGAGATGGAACCAACTTCCAAGTCTCTATGACCTACAGAAAAAAAGTTATTGAAGAATATCTTGAGCTCCAATGGGTATTCATCCCTAACCCTAACCCTAATAGCAACCCTAACCCTAACCCTAATCACAACCCTAACCCTAACCCTAATTGCAACCCTAACCCTAACCCTAACCCTAATTGCAACCCTAACCCATATTAGGGATTCATTGGAATAACTCCGCGCTGCTTGCTCGAAACGTGCTGAAATTCGGTGTGGTTGTGTGGCAGGCCACCCTTTATTAATCATGAAATGCACAAGTCTCTAGGACTTTCAGAAGAAAAGTTATTCAAAAATATCTTGTACTTTTTTTTTATAGATTTGGTGGTTTCACCATTTCCGAAGGTCGTAGAAGCTCGGGGATGGTCCAAATGGATCGGGCAGAGCCACATTAGTGGAGATGGAACCAACTTCCAAGACTCTATGACCTTCAGAAAAAAAGTTATTGAACAATATCTTGAACTCCTATAGGTTTTCATCACTAACCCTAACCCTAATCACAACCAAAAAATCAAACACTAATCACAACCCTAACCCTACCCCTTCCAAAGGTCGTAGAAGCTCGGGGGTGGTACCAATGGATCGGGCATAGCCACATTAGTGGAGATGGAACCAACTTCCAAGTCTCTATGACCTACAGAAAAAAAGTTATTGAAGAATATCTTGAGCTCCAATGGGTATTCATCCCTAACCCTAACCCTAATAGCAACCCTAACCCTAACCCTAATCACAACCCTAACCCTAACCCTAATTGCAACCCTAACCCTAACCCTAACCCTAATTGCAACCCTAACCCTAACCCTAATTGCAACCCTAACCCATATTAGGGATTAATTGGAATAACTCCGCGCTGCTTGCTCGAAACGTGCTGAAATTTGGTGTGGTTGTGTGGCAGGCCACCCTTTATTAATCATGAAATGCACAAGTCTCTAGGACTTTCAGAAGAAAAGTTATTCAAAAATATCTTGTACTTTTTTTTAATAGATTTGGTGGTTTCACCATTTCCGAAGGTCGTAGAAGCTCGGGGATGGTCCCAATGGATCGGGCAGAGCCACATTAGTGGAGATGGAACCAACTACCAAGTCTCTATGACCTTCAGAAAAAAAGTTATTGAACAATATCTTGAACTCCTATAGGTTTTCATCCCTAACCCTAACCCTAATCACAACCAAAAAATCAAACACTAATCACAACCCTAACCCTACCCCTTCCAAAGGTTGTAGAAGCTCGGGGGTGGTACCAATGGATCGGGCATAGCCACATTAGTGGAGATGGAACCAACTTCCAAGTCTCTATGACCTACAGAAAAAAAGTTATTGAAGAATATCTTGAGCTCCAATGGGTATTCATCCCTAACCCTAACCCTAATAGCAACCCTAACCCTAACCCTAATCACAACCCTAACCCTAACCCTAATTGCAACCCTAACCCTAACCCTAACCCTAATTGCAACCCTAACCCATATTAGGGATTAATTGGAATAACTCCGCGCTGCTTGCTCGAAACGTGCTGAAATTCGGTGTGGTTGTGTGGCAGGCCACCCTTTATTAATCATGAAATGCACAAGTCTCTAGGACTTTCAGAAGAAAAGTTATTCAAAAATATCTTGTACTTTTTTTTTATAGATTTGGTGGTTTCACCATTTCCGAAGGTCGTAGAAGCTCGGGGATGGTCCAAATGGATCGGGCAGAGCCACATTAGTGGAGATGGAACCAACTTCCAAGACTCTATGACCTTCAGAAAAAAAGTTATTGAACAATATCTTGAACTCCTATAGGTTTTCATCCCTAACCCTAACCCTAATCACAACCAAAAAATCAAACACTAATCACAACCCTAACCCTACCCCTTCCAAAGGTCGTAGAAGCTCGGGGGTGGTACCAATGGATCGGGCATAGCCACATTAGTGGAGATGGAACCAACTTCCAAGTCTCTATGACCTACAGAAAAAAAGTTATTGAAGAATATCTTGAGCTCCAATGGGTATTCATCCCTAACCCTAACCCTAATAGCAACCCTAACCCTAACCCTAATCACAACCCTAACCCTAACCCTAATTGCAACCCTAACCCATATTAGGGATTAATTGGAATAACTCCGCGCTGCTTGCTCGAAACGTGCTGAAATTTGGTGTGGTTGTGTGGCAGGCCACCCTTTATTAATCATGAAATGCACAAGTCTCTAGGACTTTCAGAAGAAAAGTTATTCAAAAATATCTTGTACTTTTTTTTTATAGATTTGGTGGTTTCACCATTTCCGAAGGTCGTAGAAGCTCGGGGATGGTCCCAATGGATCGGGCAGAGCCACATTAGTGGAGATGGAACCAACTTCCAAGACTCTATGACCTTCAGAAAAAAAGTTATTGAACAATATCTTGAACTCCTATAGGTTTTCATCCCTAACCCTAACCCTAATCACAACCAAAAAATCAAACACTAATCACAACCCTAACCCTACCCCTTCCAAAGGTCGTAGAAGCTCGGGGGTGGTACCAATGGATCGGGCATAGCCACATTAGTGGAGATGGAACCAACTTCCAAGTCTCTATGACCTACAGAAAAAAAGTTATTGAAGAATATCTTGAGCTCCAATGGGTATTCATCCCTAACCCTAACCCTAATAGCAACCCTAACCCTAACCCTAATCACAACCCTAACCCTAACCCTAATTGCAACCCTAACCCTAACCCTAACCCTAATTGCAACCCTAACCCATATTAGGGATTAATTGGAATAACTCCACGCTGCTTGCTCGAAACGTGCTGAAATTCGGTGTGGTTGTGTGGCAGGCCACCCTTTATTAATCATGAAATGCACAAGTCTCTAGGACTTTCAGAAGAAAAGTTATTCAAAAATATCTTGTACTTTTTTTTTATAGATTTGGTGGTTTCACCATTTCCGAAGGTCGTAGAAGCTCGGGGATGGTCCCAATGGATCGGGCAGAGTCACATTAGTGGAGATGGAACCAACTTCCAAGACTCTATGACCTTCAGAAAAAAAGTTATTGAACAATATCTTGAACTCCTATAGGTTTTCATCCCTAACCCTAACCCTAATCACAACCAAAAAATCAAACACTAATCACAACCCTAACCCTACCCCTTCCAAAGGTCGTAGAAGCTCTGGGGTGGTACCAATGGATCGGGCATAGCCACATTAGTGGAGATGGAACCAACTTCCAAGTCTCTATGACCTACAGAAAAAAAGTTATTGAAGAATATCTTGAGCTCCAATGGGTATTCATCCCTAACCCTAACCCTAATAGCAACCCTAACCCTAACCCTAATCACAACCCTAACCCTAACCCTAATTGCAACCCTAACCCTAACCCTAACCCTAATTGCAACCCTAACCCATATTAGGGATTAATTGGAATAACTCCGCGCTGCTTGCTCGAAACGTGCTGAAATTCGGTGTGGCTGTGTGGCAGGCCACCCTTTATTAATCATGAAATGCACAAGTCTCTAGGACTTTCAGAAGAAAAGTTATTCAAAAATATCTTGTACTTTTTTTTTATAGATTTGGTGGTTTCACCATTTCCGAAGGTCGTAGAAGCTCGGGGATGGTCCCAATGGATCGGGCAGAGCCAACTTAGTGGAGATGGAACCAACTTCCAAGACTCTATGTCCTTCAGAAAAAAAGTTATTGAACAATATCTTGAACTCCTATAGGTTTTCATCCCTAACCCTAACCCTAATCACAACCAAAAAATCAAACACTAATCACAACCCTAACCCTACCCCTTCCAAAGGTCGTAGAAGCTCGGGGGTGGTACCAATGGATCGGACATAGCCACATTAGTGGAGATGGAACCAACTTCCAAGTCTCTATGACCTACAGAAAAAAAGTTATTGAAGAATATCTTGAGCTCCAATGGGTATTCATCCCTAACCCTAACCCTAATAGCAACCCTAACCCTAACCCTAATCACAACCCTAACCCTAACCCTAATTGCAACCCTAACCCTAACCCTAACCCTAATTGCAACCCTAACCCATATTAGGGATTAATTGGAATAACTCCACGCTGCTTGCTCGAAACGTGCTGAAATTCGGTGTGGTTGTGTGGCAGGCCACCCTTTATTAATCATGAAATGCACAAGTCTCTAGGACTTTCAGAAGAAAAGTTATTCAAAAATATCTTGTACTTTTTTTTTATAGATTTGGTGGTTTCACCATTTCCGAAGGTCGTAGAAGCTCGGGGATGGTCCCAATGGATCGGGCAGAGTCACATTAGTGGAGATGGAACCAACTTCCAAGACTCTATGACCTTCAGAAAAAAAGTTATTGAACAATATCTTGAACTCCTATAGGTTTTCATCCCTAACCCTAACCCTAATCACAACCAAAAAATCAAACACTAATCACAACCCTAACCCTACCCCTTCCAAAGGTCGTAGAAGCTCTGGGGTGGTACCAATGGATCGGGCATAGCCACATTAGTGGAGATGGAACCAACTTCCAAGTCTCTATGACCTACAGAAAAAAAGTTATTGAAGAATATCTTGAGCTCCAATGGGTATTCATCCCTAACCCTAACCCTAATAGCAACCCTAACCCTAACCCTAATCACAACCCTAACCCTAACCCTAATTGCAACCCTAACCCTAACCCTAACCCTAATTGCAACCCTAACCCATATTAGGGATTAATTGGAATAACTCCGCGCTGCTTGCTCGAAACGTGCTGAAATTCGGTGTGGTTGTGTGGCAGGCCACCCTTTATTAATCATGAAATGCACAAGTCTCTAGGACTTTCAGAAGAAAAGTTATTCAAAAATATCTTGTACTTTTTTTTTATAGATTTGGTGGTTTCACCATTTCCGAAGGTCGTAGAAGCTCGGGGATGGTCCCAATGGATCGGGCAGAGTCACATTAGTGGAGATGGAACCAACTTCCAAGACTCTATGACCTTCAGAAAAAAAGTTATTGAACAATATCTTGAACTCCTATAGGTTTTCATCCCTAACCCTAACCCTAATCACAACCAAAAAATCAAACACTAATCACAACCCTAACCCTACCCCTTCCAAAGGTCGTAGAAGCTCGGGGGTGGTACCAATGGATCGGGCATAGCCACATTAGTGGAGATGGAACCAACTTCCAAGTCTCTATGACCTACAGAAAAAAAGTTATTGAAGAATATCTTGAGCTCCAATGGGTATTCATCCCTAACCCTAACCCTAATAGCAACCCTAACCCTAACCCTAATCACAACCCTAACCCTAACCCTAATTGCAACCCTAACCCTAACCCTAACCCTAATTGCAACCCTAACCCATATTAGGGATTCATTGGAATAACTCCGCGCTGCTTGCTCGAAACGTGCTGAAATTCGGTGTGGTTGTGTGGCAGGCCACCCTTTATTAATCATGAAATGCACAAGTCTCTAGGACTTTCAGAAGAAAAGTTATTCAAAAATATCTTGTACTTTTTTTTTATAGATTTGGTGGTTTCACCATTTCCGAAGGTCGTAGAAGCTCGGGGATGGTCCAAATGGATCGGGCAGAGCCACATTAGTGGAGATGGAACCAACTTCCAAGACTCTATGACCTTCAGAAAAAAAGTTATTGAACAATATCTTGAACTCCTATAGGTTTTCATCCCTAACCCTAACCCTAATCACAACCAAAAAATCAAACACTAATCACAACCCTAACCCTACCCCTTCCAAAGGTCGTAGAAGCTCGGGGGTGGTACCAATGGATCGGGCATAGCCACATTAGTGGAGATGGAACCAACTTCCAAGTCTCTATGACCTACAGAAAAAAAGTTATTGAAGAATATCTTGAGCTCCAATGGGTATTCATCCCTAACCCTAACCCTAATAGCAACCCTAACCCTAACCCTAATCACAACCCTAACCCTAACCCTAATTGCAACCCTAACCCTAACCCTAACCCTAATTGCAACCCTAACCCTAACCCTAATTGCAACCCTAACCCATATTAGGGATTAATTGGAATAACTCCGCGCTGCTTGCTCGAAACGTGCTGAAATTTGGTGTGGTTGTGTGGCAGGCCACCCTTTATTAATCATGAAATGCACAAGTCTCTAGGACTTTCAGAAGAAAAGTTATTCAAAAATATCTTGTACTTTTTTTTAATAGATTTGGTGGTTTCACCATTTCCGAAGGTCGTAGAAGCTCGGGGATGGTCCCAATGGATCGGGCAGAGCCACATTAGTGGAGATGGAACCAACTACCAAGTCTCTATGACCTTCAGAAAAAAAGTTATTGAACAATATCTTGAACTCCTATAGGTTTTCATCCCTAACCCTAACCCTAATCACAACCAAAAAATCAAACACTAATCACAACCCTAACCCTACCCCTTCCAAAGGTTGTAGAAGCTCGGGGGTGGTACCAATGGATCGGGCATAGCCACATTAGTGGAGATGGAACCAACTTCCAAGTCTCTATGACCTACAGAAAAA
This sequence comes from Paralichthys olivaceus, assembly GCF_024713975.1. Lineage (NCBI taxonomy): Eukaryota > Metazoa > Chordata > Actinopteri > Pleuronectiformes > Paralichthyidae > Paralichthys > Paralichthys olivaceus. The sequence continues at coordinate 12,005,391 of NC_091104.1, read as the reverse complement.
AAGTTATTGAAGAATATCTTGAGCTCCAATGGGTATTCATCCCTAACCCTAACCCTAATAGCAACCCTAACCCTAACCCTAATCACAACCCTAACCCTAACCCTAATTGCAACCCTAACCCTAACCCTAACCCTAATTGCAACCCTAACCCATATTAGGGATTAATTGGAATAACTCCGCGCTGCTTGCTCGAAACGTGCTGAAATTCGGTGTGGTTGTGTGGCAGGCTACACTTTATTAATCCCGAAATGCACAAGTCTCTAGGACTTTCAGAAGAAAAGTTATTCAAAAATATCTTGTACTTTTTTTTTATAGATTTGGTGGTTTCACCATTTCCGAAGGTCGTAGAAGCTCGGGGATGGTCCAAATGGATCGGGCAGAGCCACATTAGTGGAAATGGAACCAACTTCCAAGACTCTATGACCTTCAGAAAAAAAGTTATTGAACAATATCTTGAACTCCTATAGGTTTTCATCCCTAACCCTAACCCTAATCACAACCAAAAAATCAAACACTAATCACAACCCTAACCCTACCCCTTCCAAAGGTCGTAGAAGCTCGGGGGTGGTACCAATGGATCGGGCATAGCCACATTAGTGGAGATGGAACCAACTTCCAAGTCTCTATGACCTACAGAAAAAAAGTTATTGAAGAATATCTTGAGCTCCAATGGGTATTCATCCCTAACCCTAACCCTAATAGCAACCCTAACCCTAACCCTAATCACAACCCTAACCCTAACCCTAATTGCAACCCTAACCCTAACCCTAACCCTAATTGCAACCCTAACCCATATTAGGGATTAATTGGAATAACTCCGCGCTGCTTGCTCGAAACGTGCTGAAATTCGGTGTGGTTGTGTGGCAGGCCACCCTTTATTAATCATGAAATGCACAAGTCTCTAGGACTTTCAGAAGAAAAGTTATTCAAAAATATCTTGTACTTTTTTTTTATAGATTTGGTGGTTTCACCATTTCCGAAGGTCGTAGAAGCTCGGGGATGGTCCAAATGGATCGGGCAGAGCCACATTAGTGGAGATGGAACCAACTTCCAAGACTCTATGACCTTCAGAAAAAAAGTTATTGAACAATATCTTGAACTCCTATAGGTTTTCATCCCTAACCCTAACCCTAATCACAACCAAAAAATCAAACACTAATCACAACCCTAACCCTACCCCTTCCAAAGGTCGTAGAAGCTCGGGGGTGGTACCAATGGATCGGGCATAGCCACATTAGTGGAGATGGAACCAACTTCCAAGTCTCTATGACCTACAGAAAAAAAGTTATTGAAGAATATCTTGAGCTCCAATGGGTATTCATCCCTAACCCTAACCCTAATAGCAACCCTAACCCTAACCCTAATCACAACCCTAACCCTAACCCTAATTGCAACCCTAACCCTAACCCTAACCCTAATTGCAACCCTAACCCTAACCCTAATTGCAACCCTAACCCATATTAGGGATTAATTGGAATAACTCCGCGCTGCTTGCTCGAAACGTGCTGAAATTTGGTGTGGTTGTGTGGCAGGCCACCCTTTATTAATCATGAAATGCACAAGTCTCTAGGACTTTCAGAAGAAAAGTTATTCAAAAATATCTTGTACTTTTTTTTAATAGATTTGGTGGTTTCACCATTTCCGAAGGTCGTAGAAGCTCGGGGATGGTCCCAATGGATCGGGCAGAGCCACATTAGTGGAGATGGAACCAACTACCAAGTCTCTATGACCTTCAGAAAAAAAGTTATTGAACAATATCTTGAACTCCTATAGGTTTTCATCCCTAACCCTAACCCTAATCACAACCAAAAAATCAAACACTAATCACAACCCTAACCCTACCCCTTCCAAAGGTTGTAGAAGCTCGGGGGTGGTACCAATGGATCGGGCATAGCCACATTAGTGGAGATGGAACCAACTTCCAAGTCTCTATGACCTACAGAAAAAAAGTTATTGAAGAATATCTTGAGCTCCAATGGGTATTCATCCCTAACCCTAACCCTAATAGCAACCCTAACCCTAACCCTAATCACAACCCTAACCCTAACCCTAATTGCAACCCTAACCCTAACCCTAACCCTAATTGCAACCCTAACCCATATTAGGGATTAATTGGAATAACTCCGCGCTGCTTGCTCGAAACGTGCTGAAATTCGGTGTGGTTGTGTGGCAGGCTACACTTTATTAATCCCGAAATGCACAAGTCTCTAGGACTTTCAGAAGAAAAGTTATTCAAAAATATCTTGTACTTTTTTTTTATAGATTTGGTGGTTTCACCATTTCCGAAGGTCGTAGAAGCTCGGGGATGGTCCAAATGGATCGGGCAGAGCCACATTAGTGGAGATGGAACCAACTTCCAAGACTCTATGACCTTCAGAAAAAAAGTTATTGAACAATATCTTGAACTCCTATAGGTTTTCATCCCTAACCCTAACCCTAATCACAACCAAAAAATCAAACACTAATCACAACCCTAACCCTACCCCTTCCAAAGGTCGTAGAAGCTCGGGGGTGGTACCAATGGATCGGGCATAGCCACATTAGTGGAGATGGAACCAACTTCCAAGTCTCTATGACCTACAGAAAAAAAGTTATTGAAGAATATCTTGAGCTCCAATGGGTATTCATCCCTAACCCTAACCCTAATAGCAACCCTAACCCTAACCCTAATCACAACCCTAACCCTAACCCTAATTGCAACCCTAACCCTAACCCTAACCCTAATTGCAACCCTAACCCATATTAGGGATTCATTGGAATAACTCCGCGCTGCTTGCTCGAAACGTGCTGAAATTCGGTGTGGTTGTGTGGCAGGCCACCCTTTATTAATCATGAAATGCACAAGTCTCTAGGACTTTCAGAAGAAAAGTTATTCAAAAATATCTTGTACTTTTTTTTTATAGATTTGGTGGTTTCACCATTTCCGAAGGTCGTAGAAGCTCGGGGATGGTCCCAATGGATCGGGCAGAGTCACATTAGTGGAGATGGAACCAACTTCCAAGACTCTATGACCTTCAGAAAAAAAGTTATTGAACAATATCTTGAACTCCTATAGGTTTTCATCCCTAACCCTAACCCTAATCACAACCAAAAAATCAAACACTAATCACAACCCTAACCCTACCCCTTCCAAAGGTCGTAGAAGCTCGGGGGTGGTACCAATGGATCGGGCATAGCCACATTAGTGGAGATGGAACCAACTTCCAAGTCTCTATGACCTACAGAAAAAAAGTTATTGAAGAATATCTTGAGCTCCAATGGGTATTCATCCCTAACCCTAACCCTAATAGCAACCCTAACCCTAACCCTAATCACAACCCTAACCCTAACCCTAATTGCAACCCTAACCCTAACCCTAACCCTAATTGCAACCCTAACCCTAACCCTAATTGCAACCCTAACCCATATTAGGGATTAATTGGAATAACTCCGCGCTGCTTGCTCGAAACGTGCTGAAATTTGGTGTGGTTGTGTGGCAGGCCACCCTTTATTAATCATGAAATGCACAAGTCTCTAGGACTTTCAGAAGAAAAGTTATTCAAAAATATCTTGTACTTTTTTTTAATAGATTTGGTGGTTTCACCATTTCCGAAGGTCGTAGAAGCTCGGGGATGGTCCCAATGGATCGGGCAGAGCCACATTAGTGGAGATGGAACCAACTACCAAGTCTCTATGACCTTCAGAAAAAAAGTTATTGAACAATATCTTGAACTCCTATAGGTTTTCATCCCTAACCCTAACCCTAATCACAACCAAAAAATCAAACACTAATCACAACCCTAACCCTACCCCTTCCAAAGGTTGTAGAAGCTCGGGGGTGGTACCAATGGATCGGGCATAGCCACATTAGTGGAGATGGAACCAACTTCCAAGTCTCTATGACCTACAGAAAAAAAGTTATTGAAGAATATCTTGAGCTCCAATGGGTATTCATCCCTAACCCTAACCCTAATAGCAACCCTAACCCTAACCCTAATCACAACCCTAACCCTAACCCTAATTGCAACCCTAACCCTAACCCTAACCCTAATTGCAACCCTAACCCATATTAGGGATTAATTGGAATAACTCCGCGCTGCTTGCTCGAAACGTGCTGAAATTCGGTGTGGTTGTGTGGCAGGCTACACTTTATTAATCCCGAAATGCACAAGTCTCTAGGACTTTCAGAAGAAAAGTTATTCAAAAATATCTTGTACTTTTTTTTTATAGATTTGGTGGTTTCACCATTTCCGAAGGTCGTAGAAGCTCGGGGATGGTCCAAATGGATCGGGCAGAGCCACATTAGTGGAGATGGAACCAACTTCCAAGACTCTATGACCTTCAGAAAAAAAGTTATTGAACAATATCTTGAACTCCTATAGGTTTTCATCCCTAACCCTAACCCTAATCACAACCAAAAAATCAAACACTAATCACAACCCTAACCCTACCCCTTCCAAAGGTCGTAGAAGCTCGGGGGTGGTACCAATGGATCGGGCATAGCCACATTAGTGGAGATGGAACCAACTTCCAAGTCTCTATGACCTACAGAAAAAAAGTTATTGAAGAATATCTTGAGCTCCTATAGGTTTTCATCCCTAACCCTAACCCTAATCACAACCAAAAAATCAAACACTAATCACAACCCTAACCCTACCCCTTCCAAAGGTTGTAGAAGCTCGGGGGTGGTACCAATGGATCGGGCATAGCCACATTAGTGGAGATGGAACCAACTTCCAAGTCTCTATGACCTACAGAAAAAAAGTTATTGAAGAATATCTTGAGCTCCAATGGGTATTCATCCCTAACCCTAACCCTAATAGCAACCCTAACCCTAACCCTAATCACAACCCTAACCCTAACCCTAATTGCAACCCTAACCCTAACCCTAACCCTAATTGCAACCCTAACCCATATTAGGGATTAATTGGAATAACTCCGCGCTGCTTGCTCGAAACGTGCTGAAATTCGGTGTGGTTGTGTGGCAGGCTACACTTTATTAATCCCGAAATGCACAAGTCTCTAGGACTTTCAGAAGAAAAGTTATTCAAAAATATCTTGTACTTTTTTTTTATAGATTTGGTGGTTTCACCATTTCCGAAGGTCGTAGAAGCTCGGGGATGGTCCAAATGGATCGGGCAGAGCCACATTAGTGGAGATGGAACCAACTTCCAAGACTCTATGACCTTCAGAAAAAAAGTTATTGAACAATATCTTGAACTCCTATAGGTTTTCATCCCTAACCCTAACCCTAATCACAACCAAAAAATCAAACACTAATCACAACCCTAACCCTACCCCTTCCAAAGGTCGTAGAAGCTCGGGGGTGGTACCAATGGATCGGGCATAGCCACATTAGTGGAGATGGAACCAACTTCCAAGTCTCTATGACCTACAGAAAAAAAGTTATTGAAGAATATCTTGAGCTCCAATGGGTATTCATCCCTAACCCTAACCCTAATAGCAACCCTAACCCTAACCCTAATCACAACCCTAACCCTAACCCTAATTGCAACCCTAACCCTAACCCTAACCCTAATTGCAACCCTAACCCATATTAGGGATTAATTGGAATAACTCCGCGCTGCTTGCTCGAAACGTGCTGAAATTCGGTGTGGTTGTGTGGCAGGCCACCCTTTATTAATCATGAAATGCACAAGTCTCTAGGACTTTCAGAAGAAAAGTTATTCAAAAATATCTTGTACTTTTTTTTTATAGATTTGGTGGTTTCACCATTTCCGAAGGTCGTAGAAGCTCGGGGATGGTCCCAATGGATCGGGCAGAGTCACATTAGTGGAGATGGAACCAACTTCCAAGACTCTATGACCTTCAGAAAAAAAGTTATTGAACAATATCTTGAACTCCTATAGGTTTTCATCCCTAACCCTAACCCTAATCACAACCAAAAAATCAAACACTAATCACAACCCTAACCCTACCCCTTCCAAAGGTCGTAGAAGCTCGGGGGTGGTACCAATGGATCGGGCATAGCCACATTAGTGGAGATGGAACCAACTTCCAAGTCTCTATGACCTACAGAAAAAAAGTTATTGAAGAATATCTTGAGCTCCAATGGGTATTCATCCCTAACCCTAACCCTAATAGCAACCCTAACCCTAACCCTAATCACAACCCTAACCCTAACCCTAATTGCAACCCTAACCCTAACCCTAACCCTAATTGCAACCCTAACCCTAACCCTAATTGCAACCCTAACCCATATTAGGGATTAATTGGAATAACTCCGCGCTGCTTGCTCGAAACGTGCTGAAATTTGGTGTGGTTGTGTGGCAGGCCACCCTTTATTAATCATGAAATGCACAAGTCTCTAGGACTTTCAGAAGAAAAGTTATTCAAAAATATCTTGTACTTTTTTTTAATAGATTTGGTGGTTTCACCATTTCCGAAGGTCGTAGAAGCTCGGGGATGGTCCCAATGGATCGGGCAGAGCCACATTAGTGGAGATGGAACCAACTACCAAGTCTCTATGACCTTCAGAAAAAAAGTTATTGAACAATATCTTGAACTCCTATAGGTTTTCATCCCTAACCCTAACCCTAATCACAACCAAAAAATCAAACACTAATCACAACCCTAACCCTACCCCTTCCAAAGGTTGTAGAAGCTCGGGGGTGGTACCAATGGATCGGGCATAGCCACATTAGTGGAGATGGAACCAACTTCCAAGTCTCTATGACCTACAGAAAAAAAGTTATTGAAGAATATCTTGAGCTCCAATGGGTATTCATCCCTAACCCTAACCCTAATAGCAACCCTAACCCTAACCCTAATCACAACCCTAACCCTAACCCTAATTGCAACCCTAACCCTAACCCTAACCCTAATTGCAACCCTAACCCATATTAGGGATTAATTGGAATAACTCCGCGCTGCTTGCTCGAAACGTGCTGAAATTCGGTGTGGTTGTGTGGCAGGCTACACTTTATTAATCCCGAAATGCACAAGTCTCTAGGACTTTCAGAAGAAAAGTTATTCAAAAATATCTTGTACTTTTTTTTTATAGATTTGGTGGTTTCACCATTTCCGAAGGTCGTAGAAGCTCGGGGATGGTCCAAATGGATCGGGCAGAGCCACATTAGTGGAGATGGAACCAACTTCCAAGACTCTATGACCTTCAGAAAAAAAGTTATTGAACAATATCTTGAACTCCTATAGGTTTTCATCCCTAACCCTAACCCTAATCACAACCAAAAAATCAAACACTAATCACAACCCTAACCCTACCCCTTCCAAAGGTCGTAGAAGCTCGGGGGTGGTACCAATGGATCGGGCATAGCCACATTAGTGGAGATGGAACCAACTTCCAAGTCTCTATGACCTACAGAAAAAAAGTTATTGAAGAATATCTTGAGCTCCAATGGGTATTCATCCCTAACCCTAACCCTAATAGCAACCCTAACCCTAACCCTAATCACAACCCTAACCCTAACCCTAATTGCAACCCTAACCCTAACCCTAACCCTAATTGCAACCCTAACCCATATTAGGGATTAATTGGAATAACTCCGCGCTGCTTGCTCGAAACGTGCTGAAATTCGGTGTGGTTGTGTGGCAGGCCACCCTTTATTAATCATGAAATGCACAAGTCTCTAGGACTTTCAGAAGAAAAGTTATTCAAAAATATCTTGTACTTTTTTTTTATAGATTTGGTGGTTTCACCATTTCCGAAGGTCGTAGAAGCTCGGGGATGGTCCCAATGGATCGGGCAGAGTCACATTAGTGGAGATGGAACCAACTTCCAAGACTCTATGACCTTCAGAAAAAAAGTTATTGAACAATATCTTGAACTCCTATAGGTTTTCATCCCTAACCCTAACCCTAATCACAACCAAAAAATCAAACACTAATCACAACCCTAACCCTACCCCTTCCAAAGGTCGTAGAAGCTCGGGGGTGGTACCAATGGATCGGGCATAGCCACATTAGTGGAGATGGAACCAACTTCCAAGTCTCTATGACCTACAGAAAAAAAGTTATTGAAGAATATCTTGAGCTCCAATGGGTATTCATCCCTAACCCTAACCCTAATAGCAACCCTAACCCTAACCCTAATCACAACCCTAACCCTAACCCTAATTGCAACCCTAACCCTAACCCTAACCCTAATTGCAACCCTAACCCTAACCCTAATTGCAACCCTAACCCATATTAGGGATTAATTGGAATAACTCCGCGCTGCTTGCTCGAAACGTGCTGAAATTTGGTGTGGTTGTGTGGCAGGCCACCCTTTATTAATCATGAAATGCACAAGTCTCTAGGACTTTCAGAAGAAAAGTTATTCAAAAATATCTTGTACTTTTTTTTAATAGATTTGGTGGTTTCACCATTTCCGAAGGTCGTAGAAGCTCGGGGATGGTCCCAATGGATCGGGCAGAGCCACATTAGTGGAGATGGAACCAACTACCAAGTCTCTATGACCTTCAGAAAAAAAGTTATTGAACAATATCTTGAACTCCTATAGGTTTTCATCCCTAACCCTAACCCTAATCACAACCAAAAAATCAAACACTAATCACAACCCTAACCCTACCCCTTCCAAAGGTTGTAGAAGCTCGGGGGTGGTACCAATGGATCGGGCATAGCCACATTAGTGGAGATGGAACCAACTTCCAAGTCTCTATGACCTACAGAAAAAAAGTTATTGAAGAATATCTTGAGCTCCAATGGGTATTCATCCCTAACCCTAACCCTAATAGCAACCCTAACCCTAACCCTAATCACAACCCTAACCCTAACCCTAATTGCAACCCTAACCCTAACCCTAACCCTAATTGCAACCCTAACCCATATTAGGGATTAATTGGAATAACTCCGCGCTGCTTGCTCGAAACGTGCTGAAATTCGGTGTGGTTGTGTGGCAGGCTACACTTTATTAATCCCGAAATGCACAAGTCTCTAGGACTTTCAGAAGAAAAGTTATTCAAAAATATCTTGTACTTTTTTTTTATAGATTTGGTGGTTTCACCATTTCCGAAGGTCGTAGAAGCTCGGGGATGGTCCAAATGGATCGGGCAGAGCCACATTAGTGGAGATGGAACCAACTTCCAAGACTCTATGACCTTCAGAAAAAAAGTTATTGAACAATATCTTGAACTCCTATAGGTTTTCATCCCTAACCCTAACCCTAATCACAACCAAAAAATCAAACACTAATCACAACCCTAACCCTACCCCTTCCAAAGGTCGTAGAAGCTCGGGGGTGGTACCAATGGATCGGGCATAGCCACATTAGTGGAGATGGAACCAACTTCCAAGTCTCTATGACCTACAGAAAAAAAGTTATTGAAGAATATCTTGAGCTCCAATGGGTATTCATCCCTAACCCTAACCCTAATAGCAACCCTAACCCTAACCCTAATCACAACCCTAACCCTAACCCTAATTGCAACCCTAACCCTAACCCTAACCCTAATTGCAACCCTAACCCATATTAGGGATTAATTGGAATAACTCCACGCTGCTTGCTCGAAACGTGCTGAAATTCGGTGTGGTTGTGTGGCAGGCCACCCTTTATTAATCATGAAATGCACAAGTCTCTAGGACTTTCAGAAGAAAAGTTATTCAAAAATATCTTGTACTTTTTTTTTATAGATTTGGTGGTTTCACCATTTCCGAAGGTCGTAGAAGCTCGGGGATGGTCCCAATGGATCGGGCAGAGTCACATTAGTGGAGATGGAACCAACTTCCAAGACTCTATGACCTTCAGAAAAAAAGTTATTGAACAATATCTTGAACTCCTATAGGTTTTCATCCCTAACCCTAACCCTAATCACAACCAAAAAATCAAACACTAATCACAACCCTAACCCTACCCCTTCCAAAGGTCGTAGAAGCTCGGGGGTGGTACCAATGGATCGGGCATAGCCACATTAGTGGAGATGGAACCAACTTCCAAGTCTCTATGACCTACAGAAAAAAAGTTATTGAAGAATATCTTGAGCTCCAATGGGTATTCATCCCTAACCCTAACCCTAATAGCAACCCTAACCCTAACCCTAATCACAACCCTAACCCTAACCCTAATTGCAACCCTAACCCTAACCCTAACCCTAATTGCAACCCTAACCCTAACCCTAATTGCAACCCTAACCCATATTAGGGATTAATTGGAATAACTCCGCGCTGCTTGCTCGAAACGTGCTGAAATTTGGTGTGGTTGTGTGGCAGGCCACCCTTTATTAATCATGAAATGCACAAGTCTCTAGGACTTTCAGAAGAAAAGTTATTCAAAAATATCTTGTACTTTTTTTTAATAGATTTGGTGGTTTCACCATTTCCGAAGGTCGTAGAAGCTCGGGGATGGTCCCAATGGATCGGGCAGAGCCACATTAGTGGAGATGGAACCAACTACCAAGTCTCTATGACCTTCAGAAAAAAAGTTATTGAACAATATCTTGAACTCCTATAGGTTTTCATCCCTAACCCTAACCCTAATCACAACCAAAAAATCAAACACTAATCACAACCCTAACCCTACCCCTTCCAAAGGTTGTAGAAGCTCGGGGGTGGTACCAATGGATCGGGCATAGCCACATTAGTGGAGATGGAACCAACTTCCAAGTCTCTATGACCTACAGAAAAAAAGTTATTGAAGAATATCTTGAGCTCCAATGGGTATTCATCCCTAACCCTAACCCTAATAGCAACCCTAACCCTAACCCTAATCACAACCCTAACCCTAACCCTAATTGCAACCCTAACCCTAACCCTAACCCTAATTGCAACCCTAACCCATATTAGGGATTAATTGGAATAACTCCGCGCTGCTTGCTCGAAACGTGCTGAAATTCGGTGTGGTTGTGTGGCAGGCTACCCTTTATTAATCCCGAAATGCACAAGTCTCTAGGACTTTCAGAAGAAAAGTTATTCAAAAATATCTTGTACTTTTTTTTTATAGATTTGGTGGTTTCACCATTTCCGAAGGTCGTAGAAGCTCGGGGATGGTCCAAATGGATCGGGCAGAGCCACATTAGTGGAGATGGAACCAACTTCCAAGACTCTATGACCTTCAGAAAAAAAGTTATTGAACAATATCTTGAACTCCTATAGGTTTTCATCCCTAACCCTAACCCTAATCACAACCAAAAAATCAAACACTAATCACAACCCTAACCCTACCCCTTCCAAAGGTCGTAGAAGCTCGGGGGTGGTACCAATGGATCGGGCATAGCCACATTAGTGGAGATGGAACCAACTTCCAAGTCTCTATGACCTACAGAAAAAAAGTTATTGAAGAATATCTTGAGCTCCAATGGGTATTCATCCCTAACCCTAACCCTAATAGCAACCCTAACCCTAACCCTAATCACAACCCTAACCCTAACCCTAATTGCAACCCTAACCCTAACCCTAACCCTAATTGCAACCCTAACCCATATTAGGGATTAATTGGAATAACTCCGCGCTGCTTGCTCGAAACGTGCTGAAATTCGGTGTGGTTGTGTGGCAGGCCACCCTTTATTAATCATGAAATGCACAAGTCTCTAGGACTTTCAGAAGAAAAGTTATTCAAAAATATCTGGTACTTTTTTTTTATAGATTTGGTGGTTTCACCATTTCCGAAGGTCGTAGAAGCTCGGGGATGGTCCCAATGGATCGGGCAGAGTCACATTAGTGGAGATGGAACCAACTTCCAAGACTCTATGACCTTCAGAAAAAAAGTTATTGAACAATATCTTGAACTCCTATAGGTTTTCATCCCTAACCCTAACCCTAATCACAACCAAAAAATCAAACACTAATCACAACCCTAACCCTACCCCTTCCAAAGGTCGTAGAAGCTCGGGGGTGGTACCAATGGATCGGGCATAGCCACATTAGTGGAGATGGAACCAACTTCCAAGTCTCTATGACCTACAGAAAAAAAGTTATTGAAGAATATCTTGAGCTCCAATGGGTATTCATCCCTAACCCTAACCCTAATAGCAACCCTAACCCTAACCCTAATCACAACCCTAACCCTAACCCTAATTGCAACCCTAACCCTAACCCTAACCCTAATTGCAACCCTAACCCATATTAGGGATTCATTGGAATAACTCCGCGCTGCTTGCTCGAAACGTGCTGAAATTCGGTGTGGTTGTGTGGCAGGCCACCCTTTATTAATCATGAAATGCACAAGTCTCTAGGACTTTCAGAAGAAAAGTTATTCAAAAATATCTTGTACTTTTTTTTTATAGATTTGGTGGTTTCACCATTTCCGAAGGTCGTAGAAGCTCGGGGATGGTCCAAATGGATCGGGCAGAGCCACATTAGTGGAGATGGAACCAACTTCCAAGACTCTATGACCTTCAGAAAAAAAGTTATTGAACAATATCTTGAACTCCTATAGGTTTTCATCCCTAACCCTAACCCTAATCACAACCAAAAAATCAAACACTAATCACAACCCTAACCCTACCCCTTCCAAAGGTCGTAGAAGCTCGGGGGTGGTACCAATGGATCGGGCATAGCCACATTAGTGGAGATGGAACCAACTTCCAAGTCTCTATGACCTACAGAAAAAAAGTTATTGAAGAATATCTTGAGCTCCAATGGGTATTCATCCCTAACCCTAACCCTAATAGCAACCCTAACCCTAACCCTAATCACAACCCTAACCCTAACCCTAATTGCAACCCTAACCCTAACCCTAACCCTAATTGCAACCCTAACCCTAACCCTAATTGCAACCCTAACCCATATTAGGGATTAATTGGAATAACTCCGCGCTGCTTGCTCGAAACGTGCTGAAATTTGGTGTGGTTGTGTGGCAGGCCACCCTTTATTAATCATGAAATGCACAAGTCTCTAGGACTTTCAGAAGAAAAGTTATTCAAAAATATCTTGTACTTTTTTTTAATAGATTTGGTGGTTTCACCATTTCCGAAGGTCGTAGAAGCTCGGGGATGGTCCCAATGGATCGGGCAGAGCCACATTAGTGGAGATGGAACCAACTACCAAGTCTCTATGACCTTCAGAAAAAAAGTTATTGAACAATATCTTGAACTCCTATAGGTTTTCATCCCTAACCCTAACCCTAATCACAACCAAAAAATCAAACACTAATCACAACCCTAACCCTACCCCTTCCAAAGGTTGTAGAAGCTCGGGGGTGGTACCAATGGATCGGGCATAGCCACATTAGTGGAGATGGAACCAACTTCCAAGTCTCTATGACCTACAGAAAAAAAGTTATTGAAGAATATCTTGAGCTCCAATGGGTATTCATCCCTAACCCTAACCCTAATAGCAACCCTAACCCTAACCCTAATCACAACCCTAACCCTAACCCTAATTGCAACCCTAACCCTAACCCTAATCACAACCCTAACCCTAACCCTAATTGCAACCCTAACCCTAACCCTAACCCTAATTGCAACCCTAACCCTAACCCTAATTGCAACCCTAACCCATATTAGGGATTAATTGGAATAACTCCGCGCTGCTTGCTCGAAACGTGCTGAAATTTGGTGTGGTTGTGTGGCAGGCCACCCTTTATTAATCATGAAATGCACAAGTCTCTAGGACTTTCAGAAGAAAAGTTATTCAAAAATATCTTGTACTTTTTTTTAATAGATTTGGTGGTTTCACCATTTCCGAAGGTCGTAGAAGCTCGGGGATGGTCCCAATGGATCGGGCAGAGCCACATTAGTGGAGATGGAACCAACTACCAAGTCTCTATGACCTTCAGAAAAAAAGTTATTGAACAATATCTTGAACTCCTATAGGTTTTCATCCCTAACCCTAACCCTAATCACAACCAAAAAATCAAACACTAATCACAACCCTAACCCTACCCCTTCCAAAGGTTGTAGAAGCTCGGGGGTGGTACCAATGGATCGGGCATAGCCACATTAGTGGAGATGGAACCAACTTCCAAGTCTCTATGACCTACAGAAAAAAAGTTATTGAAGAATATCTTGAGCTCCAATGGGTATTCATCCCTAACCCTAACCCTAATAGCAACCCTAACCCTAACCCTAATCACAACCCTAACCCTAACCCTAATTGCAACCCTAACCCTAACCCTAACCCTAATTGCAACCCTAACCCATATTAGGGATTAATTGGAATAACTCCGCGCTGCTTGCTCGAAACGTGCTGAAATTCGGTGTGGTTGTGTGGCAGGCTACACTTTATTAATCCCGAAATGCACAAGTCTCTAGGACTTTCAGAAGAAAAGTTATTCAAAAATATCTTGTACTTTTTTTTTATAGATTTGGTGGTTTCACCATTTCCGAAGGTCGTAGAAGCTCGGGGATGGTCCAAATGGATCGGGCAGAGCCACATTAGTGGAAATGGAACCAACTTCCAAGACTCTATGACCTTCAGAAAAAAAGTTATTGAACAATATCTTGAACTCCTATAGGTTTTCATCCCTAACCCTAACCCTAATCACAACCAAAAAATCAAACACTAATCACAACCCTAACCCTACCCCTTCCAAAGGTCGTAGAAGCTCGGGGGTGGTACCAATGGATCGGGCATAGCCACATTAGTGGAGATGGAACCAACTTCCAAGTCTCTATGACCTACAGAAAAAAAGTTATTGAAGAATATCTTGAGCTCCAATGGGTATTCATCCCTAACCCTAACCCTAATAGCAACCCTAACCCTAATCCTAATCACAACCCTAACCCTAACCCTAATTGCAACCCTAACCCTAACCCTAACCCTAATTGCAACCCTAACCCATATTAGGGATTAATTGGAATAACTCCGCGCTGCTTGCTCGAAACGTGCTGAAATTCGGTGTGGTTGTGTGGCAGGCCACCCTTTATTAATCATGAAATGCACAAGTCTCTAGGACTTTCAGAAGAAAAGTTATTCAAAAATATCTTGTACTTTTTTTTTATAGATTTGGTGGTTTCACCATTTCCGAAGGTCGTAGAAGCTCGGGGATGGTCCAAATGGATCGGGCAGAGCCACATTAGTGGAGATGGAACCAACTTCCAAGACTCTATGACCTTCAGAAAAAAAGTTATTGAACAATATCTTGAACTCCTATAGGTTTTCATCCCTAACCCTAACCCTAATCACAACCAAAAAATCAAACACTAATCACAACCCTAACCCTACCCCTTCCAAAGGTCGTAGAAGCTCGGGGGTGGTACCAATGGATCGGGCATAGCCACATTAGTGGAGATGGAACCAACTTCCAAGTCTCTATGACCTACAGAAAAAAAGTTATTGAAGAATATCTTGAGCTCCAATGGGTATTCATCCCTAACCCTAACCCTAATAGCAACCCTAACCCTAACCCTAATCACAACCCTAACCCTAACCCTAATTGCAACCCTAACCCTAACCCTAACCCTAATTGCAACCCTAACCCTAACCCTAATTGCAACCCTAACCCATATTAGGGATTAATTGGAATAACTCCGCGCTGCTTGCTCGAAACGTGCTGAAATTTGGTGTGGTTGTGTGGCAGGCCACCCTTTATTAATCATGAAATGCACAAGTCTCTAGGACTTTCAGAAGAAAAGTTATTCAAAAATATCTTGTACTTTTTTTTAATAGATTTGGTGGTTTCACCATTTCCGAAGGTCGTAGAAGCTCGGGGATGGTCCCAATGGATCGGGCAGAGCCACATTAGTGGAGATGGAACCAACTACCAAGTCTCTATGACCTTCAGAAAAAAAGTTATTGAACAATATCTTGAACTCCTATAGGTTTTCATCCCTAACCCTAACCCTAATCACAACCAAAAAATCAAACACTAATCACAACCCTAACCCTACCCCTTCCAAAGGTTGTAGAAGCTCGGGGGTGGTACCAATGGATCGGGCATAGCCACATTAGTGGAGATGGAACCAACTTCCAAGTCTCTATGACCTACAGAAAAAAAGTTATTGAAGAATATCTTGAGCTCCAATGGGTATTCATCCCTAACCCTAACCCTAATAGCAACCCTAACCCTAACCCTAATCACAACCCTAACCCTAACCCTAATTGCAACCCTAACCCTAACCCTAACCCTAATTGCAACCCTAACCCATATTAGGGATTAATTGGAATAACTCCGCGCTGCTTGCTCGAAACGTGCTGAAATTCGGTGTGGTTGTGTGGCAGGCTACACTTTATTAATCCCGAAATGCACAAGTCTCTAGGACTTTCAGAAGAAAAGTTATTCAAAAATATCTTGTACTTTTTTTTTATAGATTTGGTGGTTTCACCATTTCCGAAGGTCGTAGAAGCTCGGGGATGGTCCAAATGGATCGGGCAGAGCCACATTAGTGGAGATGGAACCAACTTCCAAGACTCTATGACCTTCAGAAAAAAAGTTATTGAACAATATCTTGAACTCCTATAGGTTTTCATCCCTAACCCTAACCCTAATCACAACCAAAAAATCAAACACTAATCACAACCCTAACCCTACCCCTTCCAAAGGTCGTAGAAGCTCGGGGGTGGTACCAATGGATCGGGCATAGCCACATTAGTGGAGATGGAACCAACTTCCAAGTCTCTATGACCTACAGAAAAAAAGTTATTGAAGAATATCTTGAGCTCCAATGGGTATTCATCCCTAACCCTAACCCTAATAGCAACCCTAACCCTAACCCTAATCACAACCCTAACCCTAACCCTAATTGCAACCCTAACCCTAACCCTAACCCTAATTGCAACCCTAACCCTAACCCTAATTGCAACCCTAACCCATATTAGGGATTAATTGGAATAACTCCGCGCTGCTTGCTCGAAACGTGCTGAAATTTGGTGTGGTTGTGTGGCAGGCCACCCTTTATTAATCATGAAATGCACAAGTCTCTAGGACTTTCAGAAGAAAAGTTATTCAAAAATATCTTGTACTTTTTTTTAATAGATTTGGTGGTTTCACCATTTCCGAAGGTCGTAGAAGCTCGGGGATGGTCCCAATGGATCGGGCAGAGCCACATTAGTGGAGATGGAACCAACTACCAAGTCTCTATGACCTTCAGAAAAAAAGTTATTGAACAATATCTTGAACTCCTATAGGTTTTCATCCCTAACCCTAACCCTAATCACAACCAAAAAATCAAACACTAATCACAACCCTAACCCTACCCCTTCCAAAGGTTGTAGAAGCTCGGGGGTGGTACCAATGGATCGGGCATAGCCACATTAGTGGAGATGGAACCAACTTCCAAGTCTCTATGACCTACAGAAAAAAAGTTATTGAAGAATATCTTGAGCTCCAATGGGTATTCATCCCTAACCCTAACCCTAATAGCAACCCTAACCCTAACCCTAATCACAACCCTAACCCTAACCCTAATTGCAACCCTAACCCTAACCCTAACCCTAATTGCAACCCTAACCCATATTAGGGATTAATTGGAATAACTCCGCGCTGCTTGCTCGAAACGTGCTGAAATTCGGTGTGGTTGTGTGGCAGGCTACACTTTATTAATCCCGAAATGCACAAGTCTCTAGGACTTTCAGAAGAAAAGTTATTCAAAAATATCTTGTACTTTTTTTTTATAGATTTGGTGGTTTCACCATTTCCGAAGGTCGTAGAAGCTCAGGGGTGGTACCAATGGATCGGGCATACCCACATTAGTGGAAATGGAACCAACTTCCAAGTCTCTATGACCTTCCGAAAGAAAGTTATCGAAGAATATCTTGATCTCCAATGGGCATTCCTCCCTAACCCTAATCACAACCCTAACCCTAATCACAACCCTAACCCTAACCCTAACCCTCATTGCAACCCTAAGCCATATTCACCATAGGGTGAATAACTCCTTGCTGCTTGCTCGAAACGTGCTGAAATTCGGTGTGGTTGTGTGGCAGGCTACCCTTTATTAATCCCGAAATGGCCAAGTCTCTATGACTTTCGGAAAAAAAGTTATTCAAGAATATCTTGTACTTTTTTCTTTAGATTTGGTGGTTTCACCATTTTAGGGTTAGGGTTAGGGTTGTGATTAGGGTTAGGGTTAGGGTTGTGATTAGGGTTAGGGAGGAATGCCCATTGGAGATCAAGATATTCTTCGATAACTTTCTTTCGGAAGGTCATAGAGACTTGGAAGTTAGTTCCATTTCCACTAATGCGGCTATGCCCGATCCATTGGTACCATCCCCGAGCTTCTACGACCTTCAGAAGGGGTCAAACCACTAAATCTACAAGAAAAATTACAAGATATTTTTGAATAACATTTTTTCTGAAGGCTATAGAGACTTGGGCATTTCGTGATTAGTAAAGGGGAGGCTGCCACGCACCCACACTGAATTTCAGCACGCTTCGAGCAAGCAGCAAGGAGTCCATAACTCTCTGTTATAGACTCTGTTTGCCCTAAGTCAAAGCTTAGGTGTTTAAGCCAGTAAATAAATTCATATAGCTTCTCTCTGAATTGAGCATGCAAAGTGCTTATCCTCTGTTCTGTGCAAAAATATATATAAAAACAGTTTTTAATATTACAAACGTTAACGTGTGCGCATTAAGTTGGGTGAAAATTTTCATCCATATGTCTCATCATATCTGTCTTTAATCCTTATACCAGTTTAGACTAGAAACATAAAAGCAACGGGCAGGAAGTTTCAGCAGTGGAAAATACATTTTGGGAAAAGTATTATCTCCTCTTTGGAGCTTTCTGCTGTCTTTGTAGTTTGTGTTCGATTGGACGGCTTTTTCTTTTCTTTTTTAATCTCCCCTGAAACAGTTTTACTTTCTGTCGCATTCTGTGGTTTGTGAAAGGTCATCTCAGATTCATTCCTCACATGGAGGTACAGGCAGACAGAGTGAGAAGAGGTACAAGTGAAAGAAGATCTGACAGGCAAATATGAACATGAGACACAATGGCAGAGGCAAAGAGAGTCTGAAATTATACACTCTCGACTGATGTGGTAAAAAAATATGGATTTTAGAGAAATATCTCAGGATGATGTATTTTGACCTCTATTAATGTCAATATATTTTTACAGTCTGTCTTTTGTATCTGTCAAGAACATCCCCTCATCCAGCCTTAAACCTGATCCGGCCAATCATTGATAATCGGTCTCCATATACACTGTGATTATGACACTGCAGAAAAGAAGAAGAAATGAAATTTTAAAAAATGTATCTTCATCTTTCAAAACCACACAGGGACTACTAAAATGTTCAATATATATACATATACAATATGAATCTGGGATTAAGGACTACTTCACAAGCAAAGACCAAAATGCATAATGCTCATTAGATAGGTCAGTGTTATGTTGTTACAGCTACAAGCTATAAAATTGTTGATTGACCACTTCTTTACCATAATTTGACCTTCTCTTTCTATAGCACAAAGATGAAAACACTAAGCTACAGATCAGGTTTGTTCCCTCCTCTTGTGTCTTGGTTTGGTCAGTAACTTTATTTTATTTTTTTATTTTCTCCATCAGGCTTTTAGGTTTATATCCATGTCCCTCTGTGTCATTAACATCAACAAGGTTATGTTATGTTTGTCATTTAGCTTGTATATAAGATAACACAGAAAACAACTGAAGGGATTACTACCAACTACTACTACTAATCCTTGGTGGAAGAATGCAGTATGGGTCAGAGAAGAACCTGTAAAATTTTGTTGTGGATCCGGATCAGATGGAGGATACAGGAACTTTTATTCACTTTCTTTAACATTGGCAAATAGGGCATTTTTACTGACTGCCATTCTTCAAACAAATAAAGAAACATCAAACTTCATTCATCTCCCTTCCTGTTCATCTGTATTCACTTAAATGTTTTGTTACAGAAGATGCCTCCATCCTTTGAGGGTTGCAGGGAGGATGGAGCCAATCACAGCTGCCATTGGGTGAGGGGGATTACTCCGGACAGGTTGCCAGTCTATCACAAGGGCCATGTCGCACAAAGACAAACTCGTCATGCTCACGGTGTCCACTTAACCAAATCTCCATGTCTTTAAACTGTGGGAGGAAGTCGGACAGTCAGGCGAAACTTCACACAGACATGGTTAGAACATGCAAACTCCAAAGACTCAGGTTGGCTGATTCAAACCCAGAATCTTGAGGTAAAATATAATATAAGATGGTTAACTTATTTGACTCCCTGTTTACATATGAGTCAGTCTTTGATTTTACGCAGGCAACCTGTCCAGGGTGTATCCTACCTCTTGCTCAATGTCAGCTGGAATTGACTCCACCCTCAAAAGATAAGCGGTATAGATAATGGATGGATGGATGGATGGATGAATGACCTTGTTTTCAGAGACGGCTTTTCTTTTCCTCCACAGCTCTACTCTCACTCACGCCACATACAGTATTATTGAGGACACTGATTAAAGTAGAATAATTCTCATTATGTTTTCACTAGTTATTTTCATCTAAATTGTATGAATTGTAGTTTTCTTTACCCCAGAAAAGGTCCTTTATATTTTAATACTTTATATTTACATCGAGGGGACCCTCTCTACAGAGGCTGCCATGTTTTTTACATTAGTCCAGACTGGACAAACTAAACACCTTTTGAGTTTTTATGACAATTAAAGTCTACCACAGGTTATTTTTCATGTTTGGAAAGAGAGAGTGAGGTGAGGGGTGTTCAGCTGCAACATGCAATTTCAACAATAGATATTACAAAATTCTACACACTGTACCTTTAACTTCGACCCAAGTTGGCGTAACTTTGTTTCCAGGGTAACACACATATGGGCTAGATTTGCAATACTCACACCAAAATGTGTGTAATCCCATAATAGAATCCGAGCTTCTTTCAACCTTAATTTGTAATGCTTAAGGCTTTTTCATGTAATCCAGCTAAACAGCAGTACTTAAGTCATTATTCTTACATCTCCATTGAACCTCGAGGCAGTGGAAGGTTGTTTCACTCATCTGTAATCCATGAAGTCGGCTTTAAATAAATCTACAATGCTGTTGTTCAGTTTTACTGCACGTAAATAAGACAAAAGAAGTTCGAGGAACAGATGATGCTGCATTCATGATCTTCCTTTAAACATATTTATATATAATTTTCTCTAATTTTATAAAAAATTACTTCGACTTTGCAAGCAAAAGCTGCCGGGGAGAAAACAATTGCTATCCTTTTCCCACAAGGTGGATAACATCTGATTGAAGTCATACACAAAAAGTTGCTCTAAATGTAATCAACGCTGTAACAACGCTTGTAATTTGCCCATTCTAAATGTCACATTAGGTTTGGTTGTGATAATATTTGAGAAACACCAAGCCGTATATACAGTGAGGGGGAGAACGTATTTGGGATTTAATCAGCCTGTGTGAAAAAATATGACCTCCACATCCTACTGCAGCAGCAGCAGAAGGAACTGCTGTGTGGAGGCAAACACGCTCGGCCAACTTAATTGAAAGAGAGATTTAAATTATCTTTTGTCAGGCAAGTCTTGTCACAGAAGACCTGAAAAAAAACAGCAAAACACTATGACGTGTTCAGCAAATTAGGCCTGAATGATTGTTATCCATTGGTGTTATCGTCATCATCTTCTTAGTTGTATTTTAGTTTATTTCTTTGAGAGTATGAAGGAGGGCATAGAACGTGGAAATTATGAAAAATCTCCCAGACGGAGACAAAGGGAGACAGGGGGAGGGTGGGGAAGAGGTGAGGCAAATTAATTGGTTTTGCTAAATCCTCCTCAAACAGCAGAAGCCAATGTGGTTCCACAAAAGGCCATTACCAGTAATCAATTTAAATCTCTTTTACCCTTCCCAAGGAAACCAATTAGGCAATTTAATTAGGCTTTTTTGATTCGCAGCATAGCCGAGGCACACGGGGATGATCATCCAATTCGCTTCCTGCGGAGAAGGACAAGTAAAAACACTGGGAGGCGTTGCTTGAACAAACAAAGCTATTGATATGAGACCGGCTGAGAGATCCGGGGATGAGTGAAGAGGAGGCATGGGGAGCTCGGCAGGATTGGTGAATCTGGAGTTTTGGTTAAGAGAAACACAAACAACCTGCTGCATCTGTTAGAATCTGCCTCAATAATTATAGTTTAGTTCAAGCTGCAGCTTTTAGCCAAGTCTACATCTTAAGTTTAGTTTACCAGTAAATGTGACTCCACATTTTGAGCAGCTGTCGGGAGAGGCTATGTTTTTTAAATCACCACGAGATGGCAGCACTTGACTGCTGATGATAACGTCAGCAGTCACAGGCGTTGCAGCCTGGAAGTCATGCAAAGCTCCGGTTCAAAGTCAAATGCATTGCTTTGATTCACATGTCCCTGGAATGCACATGCAACACACATACATGCAAACATCTATATATCCACACACACACTGAGAGACTGCATTACCCTGCACCAGTGAATCTATTACAGTGTAACACGGCACACACTGAATGTCTGCTTAATCAACAATGTCACCACACAATTTCAGTATATTGGCTGTTGGGTTGGTATGGAGGAAAGTGTCAGTCAGCCGTGTCACCCATCATAACGCCTGTGTTATCCCTCTATCTCCTATCACCCTCTCTGTGTGCATGCATGTGTGCACCTCCTTGTGTGGTGTGTGTGTGTGGGTGTGTGTGTGTGTGGAAATGGGATGTCAACCGGTTTGTCCTAGTAATGGGGAACATGTATGATTGTGACAGACAGAAGTTCTGGATGACCGCACATGCTGCCGATGCGCGCGCACACACACGCACGCACGCACACACGCACACGCACGCACACACACACGCGCACACACACACACACACACACACACACACACACACACACACACACACACACAGGCCTAAGACACATGTAGGGTGTGAACATGTGTACCGAAGCATAACTTTATGGAAAAATGTCTTGAATAAATAATTAGAAACATAAATACTTCTAAAGTGAACCCACAGTGGAGGCTAATCCATTCCCATCCTCCATCTTGCTGTTTTAAATCTTCCCTTCATTATATTTATCCCCTTTTTCTTTTCCTAGTCATTTCATCTCTCCATCCTCCCCTAGCCAGCTGCATTTCTTGGACAGGGCTCCTGGCTGCGGTCTGAGGGAGGCGAGTGAAGCTAACCGTTTGAGAAAAACAGCTCTGGCAAGGCCAATTACACCCAGACAAAGCACTTTGCATGTTATTGTGTTAGGGATTCATGCTTGATTGACTGAATGGGTTCTAATGAGGCTGGGGAACGACGTGCAGGAAAGGAAGAAACACTCCTACGTCTCCCTGATGAATTGATACACCCGCATTCTGCATGTACACAAACACATGCAGGTGCAAACATACTATTCGCCCATGGTGTACACTTACAGTGTAGAGGTGAGCAATTACAGTACATTGCAATGCACGTGGGGGGATATTTACAGTGAAGATACAGCCAAATCAAGGCAAACCACTGCTTTCCCAGGCTGCAGCTGTAAAGTATGTGTGCATCAGTGAGTGTGCAGCACATGAAGAGGAAAGGTACTGCTTCTGCAGATGTGCCTATGTGAGGCTTCACTCCAACTGGCATCCTTTTATAGTATCACTTCACTAGGTAGAGTTTGATATAGCAACAGATGGATTGGTAAAGCCTATAGCAGTGATAAAAAAAAGTCAGACATTATTTTTGTTGGGCCTGTAAAACAGACGCTGGTTTTATTTCTGTGTTGTACGCCCGGCTGCGACTCCACCAACTTTCACATCTTTTAAGTCTTTTTGTTCTCTGCCTCAGCGGGATAAAAGTTGAAACGGGTATTAGTAGCCACGGGCAAATGAAAATAACAAATGCCAAGTGTGACATGCGCAAGATCACTGTCAACAGAGTACAAATTGAAAATGAAATTAGCTTGTAACCCCGGACCAGGCTTTGAATGTTAAAAGGCAGGTATGAGCTGCATGTTTGCAGGATGCAGGGTGGGAGACAGAGAAATGCACAAGCATACAAATAAGGACTCCTTCATTTGCTAAATAGACAATTAACTAATAGTGTTAGTTATATCATATGCTGATTTCATTTGATTTGAGCATTGAGATACCCAGAGTGTAACATTCTGTGGAACATTCACTGTGGCCTCCTGCTTATTTACCAAGTCTTTTTTGTCTTGCTTTCACAACTACACCTGCTCATCTCCTCGTCTCCCGTATCCAACTCATTCATCATTTCTTGTTGCCCCTCCTCTCCCTCTCAGCTCTCTCCCCTCCGCCCCAACCATCTCCCCCATCATATCGAGGTCAGGGTGAGGGGTCAATTGTCTGGGCGCACCACTGAGCCTGCTCTTGAAGGAGAAGCCATGTATCTGTCTTCTCCGTCCTTTATTCATGTTTTATATCACCTGACAACTCTTTCTCCAGAGAAGACGGCCTCACTTTCACCTGCAGTAACCAACTCATTGCATGTGCATGTGTGGGTGTATGTATCTCTGTGTCCTTCTGTGTCCTTTGCCTGCCCCTTTCACCCACCCTTGTGTATTTGCCCCTTTATCTCTGTTACTCTCCAGCTCTCTCCTCCTTGCCTGTCCATTTTCCTTCTCTGTCCTCCCTCCTCCATCGATAAGCAGTACTAATAAGGCAATTAAAGCCTAATTAAAGGATTCTTCAGGGAGGAGTGAGGTCCCAGGCAACTTCATGAAGGGAAGGGAACGGTGTGTTTACTCATGTCCCCCGTAAACTCATTCTCACCCTCTCCTGACCACCACAAAGTTTTAAAAAAGTGCAGAGATAATGAAAACCCTGAGGAGGTGTACACACACAATCTCATCAGGTTTATATATTTTACTAAATCTTCAGATTTCTTCCCGTATTTTTAGTTGTGTCAAGAAACGGGCAACACAAGGTAACTTGCTAATTTGTTCTGCTTCAAGTGTATTTATCCAACCAGCGTCAGCCCACTCGTTGTCAAATTTGCCAGCGCAGATCAAAGGGCCCTGTGCTGCGTGTCAGCCAGGTTACCTCTGCATGGCGTTCTGAATCAAAGTCACGGATTAAGATGAAGAGAGGGAAGGGATGAGGCTAGTGTGTGTGTGTGTGCGTGCGTGTGTGCGTATGAGTGTGTGTGTTGGTCGTTCAAGGACAAGCAGCTAAAACTCTTTGGGGTTTGAGCAGCTCAGTACGAAGGGTCTACACTGGATCTATGTTTTTTACATTCAACATTTTTTTAGTTCCACATACATCCCGAAGCTTCTCTTACATCCCAATGCATGCGATCGCTGTGTGCACTTGTAGTCTGAAACAAAATCTTTACCCCTGATTTAGAAGGCACTTACAATGCATTAGCCTTGTGGTAATTACTAGAAACTCAATTAGAAGAAAACCGCTGAAGACCAGGACCAAACTGGAGGGCTTAAGCTGCAACGCTGGTAAATGGATTTGGAGTTAATTTAGTGAGTCAGAGGGTGAAACAGCCATCAGTGATGTTTTAAGCTGCAGCGAGCAACCTGAGCGCTCAGGGCTCTGTACCATAGGCTGATCTCCTCTGTAGTCTGCTTTCAACTGGCATTCAGCTTCACTTTGGTTGAAGTGTTACAATTAAATTGCTCTGGGAATTTATTTTTCCTGCCTGCACATACACACATGCATGTTTGTGCATGTGACAATCCTTCATCCAACTTTTCTTTGTTGGTCGTCTGTATTGTGTCTTTGATGTTTACACCAGTGTTATTCTGTTCTGAGTGGAAAGGTATATGTTATTCATGGATCCTCGTATGTTCTCTAAAATGTTTATGACCTTAAGCAGTGCCTGTCTGTCTCGATCGAATATCTGTATTCACCTTCTATATGCTGCCTTCTCCTGTAGTATATTTGTGTGGCAATTTGTGCAACAAATTTAAGACTACATATTTCTGTTGACACAAATATTTGAATAATTCAGACACAAACCATATTGACCAATATTGTTTTTCTTTTAAATATCAAAGCATATAGTACATTTCTTATAGAGATACCATGAATTTTGATATATATGTACCGTGCATAACATTTACACTTAAAAACATGCAGTATATAATCAATGTGTCTCATAAATCATAATTGGCTAGTAATACTTCCCAGGCTGTTGGTTTCTTGATTATCTCTTGGTTTCAAAGGGTACCGCACACACATTGTTCCTATTGGGACAGTAATACATGGCAAGCTGGTGAGTTGTAGCACATGTACAACTCTGCCATCTAAATCCAGGGAGAGAGGAGCGAGCAGATGGACTGCACCTTGCAGAAAGTGTGGGTGGTAAAGTCAGCATGTCCCTTTATGTGTACTTGTGAATGCTCCTATTGGTGCCAGCGTGTGTGTTGGCTTGTGTGTGTTCACATAGGTGGTATTGCAGGATCTTGGCTTTAGCCAGTTAGGGTGTGTGTGTGTGTGTGTGTGTGTGTGTGTGTGTGTTGACATCATCAGTTGGACACAAAGGGGAGGATGGAGAGAATGAAAATATGTGCTTATGATGTGATTTAAATGGACCTTCACTGTCCAAGTCATTCTTTGAGTGTGGATTGTTAAGCCCCACACAGTATTGTATAAGTGTAAGCTTCATTTTTTATTTTCCCATCGATGAGACTAAACGCTGCAGCATGTCATATGCCTTAATGTTAAAGTTCTCCAGTAGAAGTAAGTACAAGTCCGACATACTTAACTAAATGTACCTTCATCAAAATGGATCTAAATTTTCTTGATTGTGCAAAATAGACACTTACTTTGCACTTTATGTAATCCTAGATAAAGCAAACTAACACTGTAACAGCTGTACAATATAATGCATAAAGGTTATAATGTTTAGTTATAGAGATACAGGTTTAACTTTAAGGTAATTTTGAGGCTGTTTTTGATGCTGTTGTATTGAGAGGAGCTTCTAATTTGTCAACCCTTACTGACATGAATGTTCAGGACACACTGCAACACAGCTTTCTTTAGATAGTTTTTACTGTAATGATATAACTGTTGATGTCTGTGAACTGGTCTTGACCTTATCATGTTATGAAATTGCCCTTAACATGAAACTGAATTGAATACCTTTTATTATAGTCCATTCATATTTTGCCATATTGTAACCTTCTTTAGATAAGTGCTACACAAATAAAATTATTATTTTCATAACATGAAACAAGGTCTGCATCAGTTTACATCCTCTGGCTCTCTCTGCTCCAAATGCAGACAGAGAGTGATTCCTGGGTGCACGTACCACATTGCAATAAGGGGGTATTCAATGATCAAAATACTCAACATATGTAAAAATAAAGATATATAAAATATGAACCCACTCGGGAGCACTGGTCTATACGGGTTAGCCTCAGGTCTAGCGTGTAGCCTGTCTGGCTTTCCCCCACTTCTGTTTCCCCCCCTCTTGCCTGAACATAGGCCTTTCCAGCCTGACTGTCGTAAATCGTTGACCTCACGGGTAATTCCTCCTGGCGACAAACATTGAGAATAGTTTATAGAAAAATCCAATGATTGTCTCATTTGCTGTTGTAGGTTGTAAAGAGGCAGCAAAATTTAATTTCCATTCCATAACCAGTTAAAAACTCCTTTCAGGGGCTTTAATTCAAACCAATGTTTAGACAAAGCAAGAGATGAATGGGGGTTAAAGCTGAGGTGAAACACGTGAATATACATTCACCATGCACCTACTTATTTATGCAATTGTTCAATCAGACAATCATGTGACTGCAGTGCATTACACACCATAATGCAGACGCAGGTCAAGAGATACTGTCAGTCTTACAATGAACAAATCTCTGACATCTGTCATTGTGCCATTATTTGTGGTACCAGACAGGCTATGTATTACTATTTCAAAAACATAAAGCAGCTAGTGAGTGGACTGCAGACAGAAATTATTCATTGATGAGGGAGGTCTGCAACTCAGGTAACTCTTTACATGTGGTGAGCAGAAAAGCATCTCAGAATGCAAAGTACATCCAACCTTGAGGCACACATGGTCTGCAACAGCAAAAGATGGTGTCAGGTTCCACTCCTGTCAGCCAAGAACAGAAATCGGAGCCTGCACTGGTAAGACACGTCCAATAAATGGACAGTTGAGTGGGAAAACGTAGCCTGATCTGCTGATCTGGATTTCTGCTGAGTCTGCAGGATGTTTGATGTCATCAACATGAATCCATTGACCCAACCTGCCTCGTGTCAACAGTCCAGGCTGGTGCTGGTGGTGTAATGATGTGGGGAATGTTTTCTTGGCATACTTCTGGCCCTTTACTACCATTAACCAGCCAACCTGCCAGTATTGTTGCTGAACATGTGCTTCCCTTTATGGCCACAATCTACCCATCGTGTTATGACTACTTCCAGCATGTTCATGTCACAAAGCAAAAGTAGTCCAAACCGGTTCCATGCACATACAAATGAGTTCAATGCACTTCAGTGGCCTCCCCAGCCACCATACCTTTGTGATGTGGTAAAGCAGAAGATTCACAGCAGCTGACAAATCTGTGTAACTGACGTGATACAATGACGATGTCAACATGGAGCAGAAACTCAATGGAAAGTTTAAATCATATTGTGGAATCAATGCCAACGAAGACCTGAGGCTGTTTTTAGAGCAGAGGGAGTTAAGAAACTGCACAGCACGGTGTTCCTAATAAAGAGCTCAGTGTCCAATCCAATGTTGCAGCAGGATTAAACATTAGCCAATTATCTTCGATTAGGTTTTACAGATCAATATTGCTCTTTATTCTTGTGTTCTCTGCAGTATAGATGAAATACTGACTAGAACAAAGGAACAATAATTAATTTAAATAAATCCACTGTTTATATTTTTATATTCCCTTCACATGTATTTTGCATGTTTACCCATTTATTACTTTTATCTCTATTTTTTGACTGTCCTCTTTGCTGCTGCAACAAAGCAAATTTTCCTGTGGGTGTAATAAATATCTTAACTTATCTTATGCTTTATGTTTTCATACCTTTGTTTGTCAGCAAAAATTACTTATCTGATTTTTATATTGAATTTGGTGGAAGGATGGGCCGAGATGGAGCCCATTCAATTGTGGTAAGAATTAAACAACATATTTTGTACAGATTTATACAACATTTCCATTTCATTTTTAAAAGAGCTACTATATGAACTATATGATCACCATCAGTGAAATCAACTTGGTTTTTCGTGCACGGTGTGTAATCACCTACATTTTTCTGAAGAGTTTCTAATTGTATGTGATGCTGTGATATGCTGAATGACAATGCAACCATGAATCAGAGGGCATAAAAGCCCACTTGTGCTTATTTTAGACCCCACAATGATACCATGCGATTAGTTTGTAAAGTAGAATGAGACCAGCTGCTTGACTGGTAAAGGAAGCAGTGATTACTTTTGAAAAGGTTCTGTTTAAATTAGCCACAATACCATCTTACCATACATTTTAATTTTTCTTCACATGGAGATTAAACATACGTACTGAGGCCCTTTAGCTGGAAATGTCTCCGTAAATTTCAGCATCTCTTAATTCTAATCTTAGCAAAATGATCTGCAGTGGAAATTATACAGAAGCTTCAATTTCCTCTCATGTAGCCTGAACTCCTTCAATATTCCCAGAATCCCTTAGGTCCAAAATTACATCCAGTCTTTGGTGGATTGAGGCTCAGCTCATATATAAAGGTCGTACATGACTATTAATGAGTACCTTTGTTCCGGTTAGCGTCTCTGGAGCTTGTTAATTGAGCTAGCAACTCTTTCCCTGTGTGGCTTTTGGATGTACGTACATACGGACGCGGGGAGAGACAGCTGACACAAGTGTGTCTTTTTTTCTCCTCCGGTGCTGCCAACTGTGATGGTGTAGCTAAATGAGGCCTGTGATGGACGCCGTGCCAGGCAGCGGCGATCCAAGCCCACTGCTTCCTCTTCCCTCGCCGCCTGGTGTACGGCGCGATGGCCAATCAACTGCTCACACAAAGGAGGAATTAGCATATTCCCTGGCACAAAAAATTGCACCCTTAATTGCAGCTGCATTGAACCCATGTTCTCCACACCTCCTCACCGCTCTTTTCTCTGTCTCTCTGGTTTCTCTCGCTTATTTTTTGCATTCTCCCCATCAGCAGCAGCCTCTCCAAGTATGTTTTTTTCTCTTCTGTTATTCTTTCACGTTTCACTTCGTTCCTCCTCCAATCATTCAGTCTTCATCAAACGGCTATTGTGTGAGCTCAGGGGAAGAACGCAGAGAGAAAGAGAAAGAGAGAGAGATGGGGGCTGGGAATGTGTTTGGCATGCTGTACTATTGGAACGAGGTTGTCAGTCTCAAATGATGCTCTCATAATCAGCACATTGGAGCAGGGCTGCTGCACAGAATGACAATATCAGCCTGATGCTAGGTACATTTCTGTAGTCTCCCTTTTGGCCTGTCAATCTTTCTTTATCTCTCCGTTTGTGCCGCTTCCCCGTTTCCATCCTGACGTTTTTGTTTGTTTCTTTTAGTCGTCCTTTCCTCGTTCCTCCGTTTTCTGGCGCGCTTTGCTGTTCATGTGCAAATTTCCTTCTGCTTGCACCTTGCTTTGCCTCCGGTGTTTCATCTCCATCTTTCGTTCCTGTTTGCTTTTCACTCCTGCTCGTTTGCCACCACCACCCCCGCCACCCCCACATGCCTCAGTTTATCCATTTCCTCCTTTACCTTTATTTGTCTCAATCTCTCTTTCTTGTGTTAATTACCAGCAGCAGAGAGCAAGGTGGGACTTAAAAGGTTTCTTTAATGCTAATTTTGTTTTTCCTGAGTGGAATACCTGTCTGTGCGCTAAACAGTTTAAATTGTCTGTATTAAGATCTCTTTCAGTATCTTCCCATTTTCTCCCACTCATAATATGCTCAAAACAGCAACACATTAAAATACAAACACTGTAGTTTATAGGGGTTTCACAGACTACTCGACTATTAAAACCACCGGTCAACACAGAGCATCATTGTACACTCTTCGTTTATGCATAGTTTATGCATGGCGCAGTAATAGAGTAGAGGTAATGGCAATGCATCTACAGTAGATATGCAGCAGGGAGTGCTGTTGTTGAAACATAGTCAAGTCATAAGCCGACTTTGCAGGACTTTAAAGGGATAGTTCACTGAAAAATGGCTTTATCTACTCACCCTTATGCAGATGGAGGGGTTGGGTGTAGAGTTTAAGTGCACAACACGTTTGGTCTTTATGCTAAAAACATGGTGTAAATGATGCTGTTTGAGACAAATATGAATGTTGGGGCTTTTGGACACTTGGATGACACCACACGAGCAGTACTGAGGCATTTTATGTTTTTCTGTTGTATTTTTAAGTCTGAAGAAGATGTCACAATTCACTTAAATTGTATTGGATTCGGCTGCAACACAGTTTACCCCTGAGACTCCAAATGTGTTTAGTGGACTCAAACACTTCACCCACCCCTCCATCAACATAGTGGTGAGTGGATAATGAGTGAATTTTCATTTTTCTGTAAAATATCTCTTTAAGGCCGGAGATATCCTTGCTTTTAACATATGCAACATGGCTGCCTCATGTATCCTGTCTTTGTTTTGTGCGACAGTTCCTCAGAAATTAACGCAACGTGTCCACAAGATGCAGTTGGCACATAATTTGGAATAACGTTTACCATATTGTTAATGGCATTTCATCATGGTGATTAAGTTTTGCATGTCTAACCATTTGGGTTTGTGGGTGATGTTAATAATCTAAATAGAGTTTTTGGGGGAGCTCATGCTCCCATATCAATGTGTCGGTCACTCACTATTAATGTTTATTTCAATAAAATTGTGAGCCACCTGAGCATGTACTTTTTGGGGGGAATATTTGACAAGTACTAAAATGCAGTAGTCACCAATGTCCTGCTAGTTATGAGTATATTCAAAGTCAACCTTTCAGTCACACTGTCACTATCCCCCCTGCGGAGTTTTACCAACCAGACCTGTGGTTGTGCCGTCACGTTCATGCGAGTATCATGTTTGTGCATCTGCCTCCTGACTCACTCATCATCATCGCTGGGCTCAAACAACGCACTACCTCTGCAAACACTGTCACTGCTTTGGCTCTCCTGCTGTACACTGTCACAGTCGCTGTGTGTCTGTCTGCCTCTGTTGTTGCTTGTTGTCTGTCTCCCAGAATTGCTGTTGTGGTAACGGCGTTTATTCTGCCAGTCAAAGACAAGGCAGCATCACTCGTCCTTGTGCTGTGAAGACGAAGAGCGAGTGAGAGGCAGCAGTCAGATTTCAGACTGTAAAGAGTCCTAGGTGATTTACACAGTTGTGTGTCTGAGATAAGCTGGGGTCTTGACTGCCATACAGTTACTTGTGATGCAGGTAAGTACAGCTCGAGTGGTTTCACATCCAGCAGAGGCAAAATATGAGGTTTGACCAAACTGCAACCTCTTCATTTACCTGTTCACAGTGTAAGGGGCCTCTTCTTCTCCTTGTTTTTAAACAATTACTCCTCCTAAGGAATATTTACCAAAATAATTGTTGTATATAAAAAAGGAATAACATGTATGTGCTTGTAAGTTAAAGGTGTCTTGTAAATAGCCAAATGCATTGGCATGACACAGAAAAAAGAGTAAAACTTTGTATGTGTGTATGTTATACTGATTGTTATATAATATTACAGATATAAAGTCTGGTGATATGGATTAAATACTCTTTTGAGGCAAATGTTATGTATAATCACAATATCACAATAATCACTATATAATAAATTCAAAGGAAAATCAGTTAGTAACTCTTTATGGATAAAATAACCAAACTAGAATATCTGATTCGGGCAATTCCAGTTAATTAAACCCCTGAAAAACACGTTTACTTAATCATTATAACCTAAATCTAAAAATGTCCTGACACATGTAAAGATTCAAGCCTGGACAGTTTATTGTTTGCAGTGGCTGTGCAAGTCCTTGGTATTGGTGTTTTAAATCCTTTTCAAAGCATCCCTTGAAGCATGGTGGTTGTGTCCACGTCTTTATTCACCCAATGAATCTTTGATCAATTCAAGGCTCCAAGAAATCTTACACCCATTACTCTGAATCAACCTGTAACAAATTGCTTTTGTTATTTGCATATCAAGTCTGCTATGATTCCAGTACAACACTACAGCAAAGAAAATTGAATCCTGAACGTGTTTTTACTCTTTTCTATGTAAAAAAAATAAGTAATTCAACATGTCTCTGCTCCCCTCCTTGTTCCTGCTGACAGTTTAATGGTGTAATACAATGCTTTGCGAAAATGTGGGTATAATATTGGATGTTTTGTAAAAACAGCCTGAGGACATTTATAGGAAATACATCTCAACTTGTTATATTGTGGAGATGCATCGTCAGAAAAAAAAATGGAAATCACAGTTTCCTGAAAAGATACTGCGACAAACTGACATTGTTGCAAATAACTATCATAAATTAATTGGTGTGAAGTGACTTTAACCCCTTTTTGTTTTTAAATCTGGTTTTTCAGTGCCACCATGTTCATTAATCATACAGATAAATCTCAGTAAGCATGCTCTCTGGTATGTGTTTAAGCTGAAAGGCCTGCACAAATAGCCTCTTTATTAATAATGCTTGACAGGGTTTCTGGTTGGAAGCTAAAAGCTCATTAGAAAACACTAACTAGTCCCTGGTAGCAGAGACGCATGGCTGCTGCTGGTCTCTAATAAAGAACAGGCTAATTGGTTAATTATATTCATAGACAAAGCTCATGAGTGCCTTGCTTATGGACCTCATTACAAAAGGGCTAGTATTTAAAATGCGTGGCGTAAAGCTGGGGTCAGTCTTAAGGAGACTTGCTGTATAATGAACACGCGGCCACACATTGACAAATGAAGGTGCGCTCAGGCCAACACAAACAGACAACGGCAGGATTCGCACACTGCCGTTGTACAAATTATCGAAGAAGAAAGGAAGTAGCGACTTCACATCACGCTGCTAATTAAGGAAAATGGCTTCATTAGTATGCTCTGTGCGTAAGCCGTTAATAGACTGGAGCAATCTGACTGATTTAAGGGGAATTGATTTCAATGAAAATCTTGCTCTATGTGACACGAGAGCATACATGTGGTGTCATCAGCCCCTTTGTTCGGCTGCGCCTCAGAAGTTATCACGTTGAAAACCTAGTTCTGGGAAATTTTACTCTCAAACTGCTCAAACTTTTAAAATAGGTCCCGACAGAGAGCTAAATAAAGGAGAGATGCAGGGAGAGCTCCAGGATCAAGATGAAAAGATGGATAAAAGAGGAGAGGGGGTATGGCTGACCTGACAGGAAGTCTTTGACAGGGACCCACACGGCAGGTAGCAGAGGTGTAGGACTCTGACACTGAAACTAAGCGCACAGTCATCCATCACTGTGGCAACTCCGCCTGTCAGCATGGCAAGCCGAGGGACGAAAAAGGCGGTGCTGGGGCAGATGGGAAGGGAGAATGAGGCCCAGAGTCCTCCACCTGAGGAATCGCGGTAAGAGACAGAGACAGGACAGTAGCCAGGACACACACACACACACACACACACACACAGACTTTTTAATTTCCTGCAGACTTACGCTTACTTTAACCTAAACCTTAAATATGTCTTCACCTTGAAATTCAATGATTTTCCAGGATTTGTTTTTTGTCCCCATAAGGAACACAAGTTCCCATAATGGGACTGTGACACAAATACACACACACACACACCTCAATGACTTCAAAGGAATTTATGATGACTTGTACATTTCCCAGAGACTAACTTTAACCCTTGTCTAATCCTAACCCTTGTCCTAAATTTAACCTTAACTCACCCTGATCTTAAAACATGTCACATTAAATATAAGGATTTCCTTGATGAGGATTTGTGTCCAAATGAGGAATAAGAGTCTCCATAATATGACAGATTCAGGTCCCCACAACATGTGCAATGGCTGCAATGTATAGACCACAAAAACCCATTTTTTAAATTATATATATACACACACACACACACATACACAAGTTAAAATAGGGGGAAAAGTGTGTGTTGACCGATGGCTTTCCCTGTCCCTGTGTCCACTCTGCAGACCAGCTGTCTGGAAGAAGTAGATACAGCACATCCATCATCACAGCCCCCCCTGCCTCTGAGACCTCTGGCTGGGCTGCAATAAAACTGAAAGTGTGTGCATGTGCATTTGGCAAGGAGCACATGGGCTTTTCATCCTTCTTTCCTCAGCATGTTTTCCATGATGGGGCGCGATTGTGCATGTGTTTGAGATTATCTCCATGTTGTGCTAATAGGTTTTGAGGAGCACTAGGACATTTATATAAGCTCTGTTTTCTTTGAGGCCTAGCAGGGGAGAGAATGATTAAAATTTCCTCTGACAACATTGTATTTAGCGTGGTCGTGTGCATGTGTTTGTGTGTTTTGCCACATTACAGAAATATCTCCCAACACAATCACTTATAACAATCAGCTGTATTCAGATATGGCCTGAGCTGTGAGCGCTTGATTTCTACATCACATCCAATACACAATTAAAGCTGATTACCATCATCTGTAGCTTGTTGTCAAAGGAAATAAAGCAACAAAAACAAAATGTGAGTGGGCAGAATAACGGCAAAGTCCCTCAGGAGCACTTATGAAAAATTGTGGGTAATGGTCAACCATTGTTTGAATGGCTTGCGATCAAACTGTTGCTGCCCCCTGCGCATACAGCCGGCCTGATGTCACTATGTTTGTGTACGGTACAGTGTCTGGATAATTACATTGCTTTTATATATGAACAACAAAGTACACAGCACGACTTTCATTTCCCACAATTACTCCTGTGCCAGATCTGTTTCACTGTGTCAGTGTTGCAGGAGCAGGCCACTTCATTTAATTTAGATACTGTAAGTCATGGAAGATTAAAATGTAACTCAGTTTGTGGGTCTCTGAGGGAAAAGGCAATCATCAGAGTATCGTATATCTAGTTAAATTTCAGGCGAGGCAGATGTCGAGCAAACTACGATATTGATATTGCTCCACATTAGACCAAAAAGTCACACAATCCTCCTGTGATGATGAGAGATACTTGAGGAGCAACATTCAAGGATCACTTCTGTGACAAAGTCTCCAGAGGCCACAAGATGAGATCAAATCCTGACGTCTAACAGTAGAGGCTTGACATATAATTATGTCTGTGGACACAAGATACCAGGGAACATGCCGACGATTGACATTATCCTCAACCACTGTCTGTTACCCCGTTCAGACCTGCTAATAACATCCGTCCTGAGGGATCCGATCACAAGCGGTTAGCCCTAAGTTCAGGTGCGAGCACACCCGAATGTGTCCTGAGATCCGACCAGCGATTCAGTTGATGTCCTCTGACTCACAACAGTTTCACAATGAATCAAACGTAAGTTCATGCATCTCAGTGTCCATTCATAGCCACCACCACTAATCACCACATAATGGTTAAATTGGTAAAATCTTTCTTCATGGTTCTGCAAGTTCATCCATTCATCTCCTCCTGATGTTAATACCAGGTCTGAACAGGGCCTGTGTTTGAAAATGGCAGTACAATTGATTAAAAGGTCAGTAGTAAATTAAAGGTTAAACCTTAATCAAACTACATATATATCAGGTTTACTTCTCATTAGCATATAGTTTAATGTGAGCATATTAACTGCAAGTCAACTGCATAATGCATAGTGCATTGTTTTAAATATTAAATAAATAAAGACTCAACAGTTCTTTTCTCTGGGGACAACAATCTTATAGCGGGAGGAATCTTAAACTGCAGCCGTTTAATGCTTGCAACAGAATATTGAATGAGCGATAGATTATTCAAGACCTACAGTAACAGAAAGGGGAGGGTGCTCCCTCTTCTGATCAATCGGCCTCATCAATACTGAATCTGCTACACTAGACTACTCAAGGCTTGAATGGTGAAGCAGAGCATGTGCTGGAAAAAGACTTTCAGAAGTCAAGTGTACTGAAGATGTTTGTGAACTTGAAAGAGACACAAAAGGAATGCGAACAATAAACGCATGCAGCCTCTTGGGAGAGCTGCATGCTATAGAGATAGACAATAGATAGACTCGATCACCACTTTTAGAGTATAGCTTGTAAAAGCACACTCAAAGTGTCTCCAACTCCCGCAATAATGTGATTGTGGCCTTCAGACAACATAATAACGGTGCCTTTAAAACACTCCAGAATGTGTTTTTGTGTGTAACTCACACACTCATCGACAGCACAGACTGGTCTATAAGGTTTGCTACGTCTCCCTTGAGACTGTGCTCCCACTTACATCTCTGTGACCCAACAAAAGAAGCTCTCATTTGCACGGCTAAAACCCCCCTTAAAACTTAACATTTCTATAGGTTACTTCACTTGAGAGATTTAAAGAATTGGCTCACAACAAATCACAGAGTACAAATATGAGTGCATCTTTAAAACAGCGCAACAAAGACCCTGCTCTCATCTGTGGCTTTTCAATGCATTAAAGCTCTTAAAACATCAACTCAACAGGCATCACTGTGGCCGACTCCAGTACTGGAGCACAAGGCGAGTACGTCTAGACCACAGTAATCACTGCCTGTGGCTCTTCAGTGGTTTGAGTGATATTCCCTTGAGGTTACTGTACATGGAAGTGTGTATGCAGTGTGTGGATGCGAGTTTGCAATAAAAGTGTAAGTGCATGCAAGTGTGTGCAGGTACAATTTGTCTTTTTCATCGCTGCATGTCTGGAAATGGTAGCTCCAAAGTGGGATCACTTCTATGGGGGTGCTTGAGGATGCTAAGAACCCTCGGACTAATATAGAGGCACTAAAAACTTTTACCAAATCTCTGCTAACTGGTCCATATTTATACCTCATCTCATATAGATGTGCAGTTTTCTCTGGATACTCCACCTTCATCCCACAATGTAGATTGGGTCAGGTTAATTGGAGACTATAGATCGCCAAAAGGTGTGAATGTGACTTTAAATGGTTGTGTGTCTCTTTACGCTGGCGACCTGTCCAGGGTGTATCCAGCCACTCAGCCAGTGTCAGTGGAATAGATAATGTATGTATTTTGTCGTTGAGTTATGGCCAAAAATGTATGGACATGGAAAAGAAGAAGGGATTTTAAGAATGTATACATATTTTGATGGTTTTAGGGCTTGTGTGCAGACAGGTGCTTTGTGTGCATGTGTGTATGAAATAGATTGAGATAGTTACAGCTACAGCAACTGCTGTTCTCTTAAATAAGGAATTGTATTATTACTGTGCATAGAAAATTACAGTCATTCTCATGAAACAGCATCGTCATCATCTCCCTGACTGATATTCTCATTTATATGTTCTGTACGAAATGTAATAGGGAGTCATCTGTGCACAGGCATTTTCATAGCGATGCAGCCGCTTAAATAAGTACCGACAGTAAATGAGCATTGTGGCAATAAATACTGTATATATACTGCCACGCAGGGAAGGGAGATGGGCTACTTGACAAAGAAACTAATGAGATTGATTGATTGAATGCTCTTGTTCCTAATTGGCGTAATGAAGGATTGATATCATCAATGAATATTTGTGGGGGAGTGATTACAGTATGTGAACGTTCCAGGACTGCACAGAAGGAAAAGTGAAGGGAAGAGAAGTCTGTTGTTAGCTCTGCCTGCTGAAAACAAAATACCCACTATTAGTATGGAGGTCACACTTTTGGTGATACACAGCTAATTAACCTCAAACTCAGTATGGGCACTGTTGCAATTATTAGTGGTCATTCTCTTGGCGGCCATGTAAGTGGGGCCCCGTCTGAGTGGCAGTGAGCGGCCGACCAGAGGTGGGCCATCAGCTGAGCAGTGATGGATGGCTCTCAAGTGCTGGACTGACCAGACTGCTCAAAGAGGTCTCTGGCTATGGCTCAGTTTAAGACACAAAGATTTATACAGTCGACAACAACACAAAAATGCACAGCTGGAGACAAGCACAAGTAAGGGCCCATCAGACAAAGCAAAGCAGTCAAGAGCGCGATTTAGAAATTACTGACACAGCACAAGCAACAGTCCAAGTATATTTGTATAATCACATAATTGCATTGACAGATTCATTTTGGAGTAAACATTATTAGTTGTTTCCTGGATTTTGTTCAGTCACATGTATTCTCTTTGACAGTGTTCCTGCATGTTTCAATAAGTTAAATTTAAAACTATGCAACCTTTTTAAGATCATAGTGGATGAAATTTAAGACCCATGTCAAGTATGACAGTAATAAGGGAAATTACTTATAATTCTATCTAGTAATATCAGATTGGTTGAGAAAGTACAACGCAGGGAATCATTATAAACTATGCATGCCATCAAAATATTTCTCATTCTCAACTCATATTAAAGGTCCAGTGTATAGAATTTATTGACATCTAGAGGTGAAGTTTCATGTTGCAGCTGAATACCCCCTCACCTCATCCTCCCCTTCCAAACATGAAGGTTTGTCGTTTTGGAAACCGAGTGGTCCAAACAAAATGTGACACAATATTAAAAATGAATGTCTCCTCTAACTAACAAAGGCAGCAATAAGGTCTTTGTTATAGCAAAGTCTCACAGTGGATTACTTTCATCGGCCAAAAGAAATCACAACCAATCCATAGCCAAAGTGGTGGTAAATCAGAGGAGACGCTCGATGACAAAAAGCAAAGTATTGATTAACACTGTACCCTCCCATCCTGTAACCTAGGTGACACAAACCTCTGAGATTTAAAAGCCAAAGGTTTGTTTTCGCCTCTTTCCCCCTCTTCCTCTTTTCCCTCGTAGGTCAGCTCATTCATCTTGAGGCCTGCTGAGACGTCAGAGCGGGGCACGGCTCAATCGATCAGGAAGTCTAACTGCCCTTTGCGTGTGTGTTTGTGTCCACATGCATGTGTGTATACGAGGGGTCTGACTAGAGCATTTTATTAGCGGCCACAGGGAACAGCAGCAGTGGCCTTTGCTTCTCGCATCGCTTCCTCACCTTCTCCCCTTTCACGTCTGTTAGCGCATAAATACATTCATCCCTCATCCTCTGGTTTTCTCCTACATTTATCTATCTCACAATCCTCCATCCGTTCCTAATCCTTCAGCGGTCACTGACCCAATCTACCTCATCTCCCTTTCTTCTATCCCTCCTCCTCTCTTGCCAAAAGTGAGACGGGTGACAGCTTTATGGTTTTATCTACTCTCTGTTTACCTTTCATTTTCTGGGATGACACCTAATTAGCCAGTTGTCATGAGAGGAGGCCGGTTAGTGGGAGAAGGTGTCGCGGCCGGATTATTTCACCGATAACAGACACCTGTTGTTGGAGGCACAACGAGACAGCCCAAACAGAGCGAGTGATTGGAGGACTGAGGCAGGAGAGAGGTGAAGGAAGAATGACAGAGGGATTAAGGTGGAAGGTGGTGGAAGTAGTGAGCGAGGAGAGATGATATGAAGGAGCTGAAACAGGATGGGAAGAGGGATGAAAAGGAATAACGAGGAACAAAGACATTTTGGATCCACAATGTCACAGTTGAGTTCTCAGGTGAGACGCTCACTGTCCCCGAGTGGGAGCTAATGAAATATGCCATCACCTCGGAGTCAAAGAGGCAGCCTCAAATAGATTCCTGCACATCAACGCCCCCGCCCCGCTCCAAGCTGCACTATGTGATCTGGGACAAAGTGTGGCAATAGCAAATAGAGTAACGGCATTGGCTGCAGATCACTTGGAAGCGTAAAATATGCAAAAACATTCCCTGCTTCTCCATCATGTTTTCCTAAGTGAGAGACATTTTCTATTGCAGTGTGTGCATCTTTATCAGTATGTGTGTGTGCATGTATATTTGCATGCATATGAGAACACAGCCACCCGGCAGCAGCTGCTTCCCACCACTTCTCATTGATAAAGGATGAATGACAGTAATTAGGCAAGCGGAGGTAGCTAATAGCTGGTGTGGGCAGAGAACATACTGTACATGAATAGGAGACTCCATCCGAAAGTGATTGAAGACATTCGACTTGAAGTGTCAGCTACATAAATACATTAATTAGACAGCGGCTGTGTCAGCTTTACTTTCTCCCTCATTCGGTAGACGATTAAGTAATAATGATGCATCCCTGGTCACTGGTGCACGGCTGTACCCAAGAAAACACAAAAATAGAACCCATAATAAGGGACTGATTAGGGCTGCAGCTATATTTGTTGTATTACTATTTTTTGTCTTTTTTTATTGATTCACTGTCTGTCTTCTTCACTAAACTCATAACCAAAACTCATAGGTACTTTATTTGTTATTAAAATGAAGAGAAAATGCAGCAAATCATCATATATGAGAATTAAAATCAAACCAATCTCAGCACAATAAAAGACTGTAAGTTTTGTGTTTTTACAAACATTAATTAATTACAAGCAAAATTATACAACAAATACACATATATTAATATATATACACACACATACATACATACAATTAACAGTGTATTCTCTACTCAATTGCAGTAAAACTGATCATAAATATTGTACTTGCATACTTAAAATGTCATTATATCCATTTACGAATACATTACAATGTTATGTAGAGTCTCGTAAAAAAAACTATTTCATTGTTTACTGCTTATAAATGTTTAATGCAGTGGTTAAAATAAAGTGTTTTTAATGTGCAATGTTGTTAAGTGTTTTTATATTATTATATTTATACTTAATTATAATTATAGGAAGCATTAGTCATCAATGGTCATCAAGTTTTAGTCTTCATCACATTGGCCATTCAAGTCTGTACAAACCACTTGGAATGTATTTTCCTTTTTAAAGAAAGTAAGAAAAGATAAATAAGAAATTATATATTTGTCAAAAATACAACCTCTGTCGCTCCACAGCATGATGCCACAAGTGTGCTGTCCAGGGTGGACGGAAGACGTGTGAGCTCTCAGAGCTCAGTACAGCTCTGCAGCGTGTCAAGCAGATGATCAAACAGTCTGCTGGTGCTTTAAAACCCTTAAGAAAGTCTACTGTAAAATGCTTTGAACATGAAAACACATTATACACCTCATCAAGTGGTCCACTGGGATTCCGTGGATGGAGCCCCACTCGCTCTCTCTCTCTCTCTGTGAGTGTGTGTGGTAATTACCAACCATACAACTATGATTCATATCATTTCCATAACTGTTGAAATCTAACACGAACGAATCGTTAAAAACGCCGTAGAATGACAAGGGCCATTAGCACATGTGATACTTTTTCGAGCAATCAATACCA
Source organism: Paralichthys olivaceus (assembly GCF_024713975.1). NCBI lineage: Eukaryota > Metazoa > Chordata > Actinopteri > Pleuronectiformes > Paralichthyidae > Paralichthys > Paralichthys olivaceus. The sequence goes on along the minus strand of NC_091104.1, from coordinate 11,963,411 downwards.
GCAACTCCTAGCTCATCTCAGTGCTTCCCACTGAAAGGTCAGGATTACACAAGCTCAAACCGAGATAATGACAAACTTCCTTTTCACAGCCTCAGCTCTTACTGAACTGACAGCTGAAAGAGAGATGAGAGATAGATGAGATATGAATAAAATGAAGAGAAGCAGTTGGAAGTGATGGGACAGAGAGATTAATATAGAATAACTGATGTATCTGTGTGTGGAACATCTGTGAGAAGAGGTGCACAAGCAGGTGAGAGGATTTTTTTTTGCTTCAGTGTTTCACATGCTGCACACACACGTTTGCTTAGGTACCCTTAATAGGACTTTGCACTGACATCCAATCACTGTAGACAGCTGAACCTGAACTTTACCAGGACCTCAAACCACTAACACCTACAAATATTTGGCTCTTTGGCTAATATCAGCATTCACTCGGGTCAAATGCCAGCAGTGATGGAAACATGACACCTGGATTGCCAATTTCATTTTCTTTATTTCAGCATTCTAAAGGCTGATACTGCTCCTATCCCAGCATCACGTGTTTATTTCATCGTGAGACAACGTGCAACAGCGATTTAGATTTTTTGTATCATGCAAGATGCAACACTGGCAATACAGCGAGGTTTCCAATACATTGGTTTTCGGCGCATTCGTGGAGTTGAACATGACTTGCGAGGTGAAAAAACATATAGAAAAAAACCCCTCCAATATTGACAATGGGAAAGAAGTCAATCACCTTTATATAGAGGGTTTACCAGCGTGTATATAACCCAAATATACCAGCTAAGGTTGGTGTAAAAGAGGTATATGAGGAACACTGGTCCTGACAAGGTGAGTGTTAATGCTGGAAAAAGGTCCTCAACACAAACACTTTCAGTTTTTATTGAAACGCTAATATTGTTATGATCAAAACAAGCTAGCTTGTAGACCATGCACTTCTGCTGGAGCGTATTAAAGCCTTAAGATGCAGCCTCCACTGTCAGAACTGCTTGTCATATGGTCGAATAGCTTCAGAACCTCCCTCCCTCCAGACCTTTCCAACATCGGACTCGGGCCGGGGTTGAATGTGAGGGCAAAACTGATTCAGAGATTGGTCAGCTATGTGAAGGTGAGAAAGTAAAGTGGTTTCTAACTTCTGTCTTAAGCTCTCTTTTTCAAAATGTAGTATATATTTCAAACAGCTTCTATACTTTGCATAAAGTGGCAATTTTCTGATATAACCTCTTAAATGTTTTTCAAACCTTATGGAGAATTGACAGAGCCAACAGCACTGTGTGGAGAATACAGCTCCTGGTGCATTACAGCAACTAGAATTAATCAACTCCATCGATCTGTAAATTTCCGATGTAACAGTCAATTTTGGAAACAGAAAATCTGAGGCTCCTCCACTGATGATTAATTGGACTTTGCCTTCATGCAGTCCAGTGATATTTGTTTGAACTTTTACATCCATTTGAATTTAATTGCGGCTCTAATGGTTATGAACCAGAAAATGTACCCTTTTCCCCATTAAATCACCCTGCGTATTGTTGCTGAGTCCACAAAGTCAGACTCATGTGAGCTGCAAATGGTGTGGTTCAAAAGATTGATAATAATGGCAGAGCCGTTAGTTGCTTTGTTCATAGCTTCTGGTTTACACTTCGATTCATGTTCTGAAGCCTACTGTCCAGGATCAAAGGGAAATGATACAAATATGACAAACACAGACACACACAACCCAGCGTTTCTTATTCCTTTCCATTTAACTCTTAACATACTGAAATCCTCATTCCTCGTACTCCTTTCTTTCCCTCCCTCCTTCCCTGCGCCATCGCTCTGGGAGGTTATGAATATGGATAGAGGCTGCTGCAGAGGGGAGAAGAATAGGCCATGGACCACAACCTCCCTTTCTCTCACACACAGCTCTTTGTTTTTGTGTGTTCTCGTGGTTCTTACTGTTCAATTCCCCCTGCCCAGCTTAATTTGTGTGCATGAATTTGCCGTGTTATGATCATACAATGTATTTCTGCACATTTGTGTCTGTAGCACGCAAATCCAGTGTTGTTCAAAATTTGTATTTCAACCCCCCCCTCCCATTTTGGTATTGCTTGTGTTCACCGCTGAGATTCAAAATCAGATTTCACAGGTCATTAATTCTGGGAGAAACGATCAATAATTTTGTGTAAAAGTGAAGCTATTATGTGGCAACAATAGATGGCAAGGGTATATCAGTGCTACGATCAAAGGCTTGTGTTTCATTTGGCCGACGCTCTGGTGCCTGTTGTTTTCCAGCCTCCACATAATGTGGCTTGTGTGCTGCTCGAAATTCAGGTTACTCTTAGCAGGAAATTACCCTGAAACCACAGCCTGCACTTTCTGCCTGTCTTTGACTACAGCAGAGAAATGGAGGATAAAAGAAGCTTCAGTGAAGATGAAGAAGACGTGAGTGAGTCCCCCATGTCTCTAAATGGAGGTTTTGTTTGTAAAACTAGTGCAACACCTATTCTGAAACATGCCTGTTTGGAATGTCCTGTTCATTTTTTGGGACTGTGGTTGCAAGTGAGCTGTAAATGAGCCTCGACAAGTAAAGACCAGCAGCAGGACTCAGTCCACAGAACCCTGAAGCTGCACCACCGCTGCTGCACAAAGAGCTGTTCACCTGTTTACTCAAAGTTCAGTGAAGCTTGACTGGTGAATCAGTTGTCGTTGCCCTCAACCAGCCTGTTGTCGTGAACTCCGTCACTTGAGTGGATGTGTCCCAGCCACAGAGCACTGGTTGCCTGTTTATTCAACGTTAATTAATATTAACATATTCCAAATTCCAAAATGTGGCACTTTCTTGTGCCCTTAACAAAGTCAAATGTTTTGTGTTCCACATACAGTCAGAGATTGCTGGACTAAGTGGATAGAATTGTATGTAACAGTCCATGTGTTTCAATCCATTCTCTCAAAAGTCTACCATTATCTGCTTTCATGCACTGAAATCCCAAACTTCTCCTGGAATATCCAGAGGGGCTGTATACGAGAATGCTAAGATATGAGTGAGTTGCTCTGGACATTTTCTGGAACTTTTCTTGCCATCCCCCTAAAAAATGTCTGAGTGAGCCCATGTGAGAATACAGGAGAAACATTTCTAGAAAAATTCTAAGCAAGAGAGAGGGGAGACAGTGATTTGTGGAATAATTGGATAGATGTCTCAGGAGGTAATTTACGGATTTCGATGAATTGTTGTAGAAAAAAGGAAATATGCCAAGCAACAAATTAGTTTTAGGTGCAGATCCAGGATGTTTTTAAGGATTACTTAAAATAATTTCCTTTAATAGTATTTTGCTAATCCCTCAGTAATTTCTACATTTAATCAAAATGATTAAATATATCTGGCTAACCCTGTCTATAATTTTTGTCTTTTTTAATCAGATCCAGATAGACGTTGAAACATTGACTAAAACAATTTTAGAAGACCGAGAAGTTTTGGCAAAAGTGTGTTCCTTGCTTAGAATGCTTCTTAATTAAATCAGTGTACGTCTCTCCCACTGTGCAAAATATAGCAGCCCAATAACCTGCCTGTGAATATTTTATAGTAACTGGAACAGCAAAAGAGGGAGTGAGAGAGAGAGCCAGAGCACAGGGAGAGAAAAAAAAATAGAAAAATAGAAATCGGTTTTTATCACGGAGCCAGTAAATTACCGATTCTGTTGACAGCTTGCTAGTTTCACCGCCTCTCTGTCTTTCTTTTTTGGAGCAATTAAACCAGACAATTGCTCCCCTGGAATTGCCTGTCTGAAAGAGGCTTGATACTCAGGAGCCAATATCCCCTCCTTGCTCGTACTGCCGTAGGCTAGACGCGCTTCTCAAATGTGATAACATGAGTGGCCAGACAATGGAGCCAAGTTCCTGCCAATCATAGTCACAGTCAATCAAACACAATTGGTTTGCTGCTAAAATGGAAACAATAAGCACTCAGCCGTTATAAACTTTTAGGAGAGCATGATTTGACGTCTGGTGTTTTGGGGCAGAGATGGCAGCTTTCAGTGTCAAGCACAAAGGTGAGTCAAACAGCGCCACTGTCAAAAAATGCTACTCCAACTCTTGCTGTGCTTTATACATTTACTTCTGCTTGTAAATCAGATGAAGGCAAAAATATTTAAAAGATTGTGTCTTAAAGTTTAACCTTTGCCATATTCTGAATTATTTCCTGGCCAAGTATTTCCACTGCTGGTACCTCCTGTTTATTCACCCCTTGTTAGTGTGACTGAGACTAGGAAATGAAAAAAATAGAAACAACACTATTTGACAGGAACTCACAGCAGCTGTCAGAGGGATTCAGGAGTTAAAAACAAAATGCAGCATCGTTTCGAATAGGGAGGGAGAAATGAAAGAAAAAAGGAAAAAGATCTTTTGTTTTGGTACCTGACTTGGGTATAGATGAGATATGAAACATATGCTGTGACAGAACTGGGGTGATTGAAAACTTGGGAAAATAACATTTCCTGAGAAGTCCTGAAAGATTCCTGAAACAACACAACATTAAATACAATATGGAGAACAGGTTAACAAAGCCTGTTTCATATGTAAATTTACAAGAACTTTGATTATGGTTTGAATGTGTTCCCTGGGAAGCACAAATTGTACGGCCTCATCACACCACACTTTTCTCCTGAACCCCAACAACCTCTACATCTTAATCATCAACTACTGGCTCCTGTGTGAGCACTGTTATCTGAAAGGTTTGCAGTGAGCATGGTTCCCTTGGAAAATGGCGATATCAGGTATCTGTGCACTTGGCAGAATGTAACAATATGTGAATTGAGATCCAACTCAGATTAAAACATGATAAAGTCTTTTCGGCAGCTGTGCTGGAGCCTTTTATCTTCTTCTAGCCTATCACAACTTGCTTCACTGTTTCGGCGGACCATTGTTGTTGACACACTCGCTGCCCCTGGTATTGCACAGGGGAGCTAGCTGCTTGATGGAATTGCATGGAGCTGCCTAAACACCACAGAGGGATGACGAGAATGGTTACTGTGAAGCTTGGTTGGAGCAGCAAAGCCTCCTGATGATAATTGTTTTAACTTGCACATATGTAAAACGCAGCAGGAGATCGTCTGGGTCAGACGTGTTCACAACAACAGGAAAATGTATGAAAAATTCAGACGAGGGGTAGGTTTGCAGGAGGCAACACGTGATGTATAAATTCCTCTGTGGATATCCAATGTTTTAGTTTATAGCACATCCAAATCAAAACAGGCATTGGACACCCAAAACTCTCTAATCTCGTTGTCTTTTCATGTTGACGTCAGCGACCATCCTCGTAAAGCATGTTTTTTCCAGATATTTTTTATTTTTACCAGTTTCATGTCCGCCGCTTATTAGAAAATACACACATGCAGGCTGATAATAGTTCAGACATTTTACTTGGTAGCTGGCAGGAAAGGTTCTGGAAAATGTCCAGAGCGACCTATTCAGATATATTTACATAAAACCACTGCGGAAAATGTTCTGGAAAATATTCAGACTTAAGTGCCATCTGAAACAAGGATCATCCCATCCAAAAATATTTTTTACATTGGAGAAGAACTTAACCAACTCTAGTCCATAGCAGCACATTAAAAGTTAAAGCTAAAACTAAACTAAACTTTGTGCAAATCAACAAACCATAAAATCCAAGCCCTGCCACAAGTCACGACACTTTCATCCAGTACACCTATGACGGATCAAACAAGTGATGCTGCTGCTGCTTATGTGTTGCAAACCTTAGATTTAAAAGTCTTCACCTTCTTTAACAAAAAAAAAAACATCTCATCTCACGAAGTGAAGAATATTCACCAGTGCTCTGTGCTTCAACCTTCTCCCCTCAACCTTTTCAGCACTTTACAGGTAAAGAGGCTTTTTTACTCCCAAGCATATTCCACATGGAAGAGACTAAGTGGGAATATCACAGAGAGGTTTAAACATTTGAAGTTAAAAAGTCAGTTTGTAAAGTCTGCAGATTAAATTTTTTCCATGAGGGCTTGATCACTGATGATGTATGTTGCAACCAAAAGTGAATGACATAATCTCTGAGAGCAATGCGAGGTGGAGAGATTTATCAGGCCTCCCGAGGGGTTGAGCGGGTGACTGACAGATGGAGCTGGGCTGGCCGGCTTGCTGACCAGCTGGTTCTGTGCAGCGGGGAGGCCGCTCTCTGCCTCCACTGGGCCGCTAATCCTCTTCTGCCACATCCAGTCCCAGCCATGAACCTGCGATCCCACACTGGTACCACAGTCACCTGCTTGTGACAAACACAGCAGAGAAATGTCCTAGCCACATCGGGAGCAAGTACCAAAAAAAACGAAGGGCGTGTAAAGGTTGGGTAACAGAAGGTTGGCGGATCAATCTCAGCTGGGAGTTGGCGATGCAATTTGTGACAGCGCGATATTCCCTGACATGATTTTCCCTCCACTGGCCTTCTGCTGCGTTGACACTACGCTCCCCCGCAGTTTCAATGCAACATCTTGATCTTTTGAGCTCCACCTTTGCTCCGCATTCTCACTTTCCTGCTTATTTCTTCATGCATCACTTCTTTCTTTCACTCTGTTATTTTATGCATCTCGTCTCCACTCCTCTGTTCATACATCCTAAAATCCCACAAACTGACGAACTGAGCCATTTGTGATATATGCTTGTCAATTCACAAATCACATCTCCAACCAAGTCAGATCTGCTTTTTGCTAATAAGATTGTGAATCTGTCTTATTTTACAACTGTGCAATATCAATACTGGTTTGGTCATCCCACTAAAACCTCAGGCTGCTATATATCCCATGGAGATTGATACTCATCCAATAAAAGCAGCAGTTATAGAAGAGGAAAACATGGAGTAAAAGGTGTGAAGAAAAAGAGAGATAAAACAGGAGAATGATGGAAAGAGTCACTGCATAATATTGACAGAAATATTAAGCTTAAGACTTTTGGCTGTTGACTCTAAAGCAAAGCATCCAGAAAATATAAAGCACTCGGGAAAGTAGCAGCTGCACTCAGAGCTTAGGGGGGAATGTTAATCTTTCCACAAAATATATACCTGGGTCATGACAGGCTAATATCTCTTGTGACAAATCGATGCAACTTAGGAGGAGTATTGCCGGGGAAAAAAACGTGAAATGCTTGCAAAACAAATGTAGCCAAAACAAAATCATATTTTGTGGTGGATACATGGTGGGGCTTTAAAAATTGTCTGGCCATCAAAGATGCTGACACTGGAAAATAACACTTTCCCAAAGATACAACTCACGTCAAGTGATGCCTGTGCTTTAGATCTGCAAGAGAGGAAAAATGAAGATGCTGCTCTTTTCCTCTCAACTGCTTCTCTGACATTACGCAGCAGAATGAGGGAGAATTATTACCTCAATCTATTTTTACATTTCAAATGCTCCTGCAGATTTTTTCTGGAGAATCACAGTCATCCTCGCTGCTTCGCCCTTTAGGCAATGATACTCAGTTTTACAGAAACTTATTGACCTTGCCAGGCTTTGTTCTTACTATTAAGTATTTGAGTGACTTGATTTCCTTTTAAGTGATTAACAGTGATGGTCTGTAGCTCACCAACTGTAACCAGGCACACCAGGCCTGTCAGGCATTTCTCCACATGCTAAAGTGGTGCTCATGGAGCTGTAGTAAGAGAAAATAGAGGGTTTTTCTTTTCACATTTCAACTGCTGACATTTTTGCCCCGACAGACATTTAGCTTTAGCGTCAGTCTTTAGTCATAATTACATGTCACTCAATTAGCAAAATACCACAGTAGGTTATATGAAGCCAGTATATTTAGCACCCATTTCGCTGTGGTCTTGACTCAGCTGGTGACAATAACTAAAAAGAAAAATCAGCCAGTGGGAGTCTTCAACCAACTCACAATGTTAAAGGCATAGTTCACCCAAAAATGAAACTCATTATCTACTCACCACTATGCCAATGGAGGGGCGGGTGTAGTGTTTGAGTCCACAAAACACTTTTGGAGTATCAGGGGTAAACAGCATTGGGTGAATGCGGCTCTGGAGGAGAATCACAGCAGACATTTAGGATAAAACGTGGAAGAAAGGACGCCATTCTGAGTTGAATTTGAATGTTGGGCTTCCAGGCACTTGAATGACATCACAGGAGCAGTATGGAGGCTTTAGTGTCTGTCTGTTTTATTTTGTATTGGACGCTATTTACCCCTGAAACTCCAGAAGTGTTTTGTGGACTCAAGCACTTCACCCACCCCTCCATCACAGTCAACTCACTCAACTAACACCAAGTGTAATTTCTGCCCACAACACTGGTATTTTGCAAATTAAAAACAAGAAGCCTGCTTGCATCGATTCCTATCAAATGTTAAAAGCGCTTTGCTTTAAGGAAGGCAGGGCTGAGCGAAGGATCAACTAGCATGTAAGCAATTCCCTAATATCGCAACAAAGCATGACTGAGTCACGTTAATACCACAACACTTCATGTAGAAGGTGGCAACTTGTGATGGAAGCAAGGTTGAATGCAACTAGAAGGCACAGAATGACGGACCAGCTTAGTTTAACCAACCATGAATGAGGAGCCATCAGCAAAGGCCCCGAGACCGACAGATGCACTGATTAATTTGGGACAATAATGATGCACGTGCGCATCTATTCACACAGCACACACAAAGACGGTCAGCTGAGAACACCCGTGGGCTCTGTCAGTCCACTGCCTGGCACTCATTAGCTTTACATAACTGTCTGTGTCTTTCATCATGTCAAATGTCCCTGGAATGGAGTGGGGGTGGGAAGTGGGGTGATGCGGGTGATTGCCTTGTGTTACACAGTGCTGGGATGGTCCAAAGAAGTGTTAAGGCTCATTTATGCTCATCGTATACGGAAACAGAGATTTCATCCTTTTGTGTTATCTGTTATTGTGCATGTCTTCTGAAAGCTTACAGATTCTAATGAAACAGAAAAAACTTTTGATTTTACTACCCCGGGGCAAAGCGACAAACAGCCGCTTCTGCTTCAGTAGGCCCTCCACTGTCGCCAAACTCTCGACTCTGCCCCGCCCACTAGTGGATCTATAGATAAACAACCATACCAATGTTAAAGACACATAAGTATGAGGGTAGTGATGGTTACATCATTTGAAACATACGTAAAGACGTCATAAATGAGCATTTATTGGGACAAAAACCTTCATTGTTTATCATACGTATCGTACATCACCATACCTGGATGAGTTGTAGGCAGTTCTCTGATTATTGTGGAGGATTGGTTGTACAGTGAGCGAGTACACACCTCTGGACTGTCTTCATCAGAGCTTCTAAAATCTGAAAAACACCACAACTTAATTTTTCCTTTCTGTCATTCTTGATTGAATAATATGAGAGATGTCTGTTGTATTTAGAGCATTAACAGGGCAGTCGCTCCAAACACACAAGGTTTCATTTGGATTTTTTTGTACATTGAAATCTATAAATAGGCACAATATCGGCTCTCCTCATCGAGAGAATACTCATCACACAGAGTCTTATGTCTCCTGAGAAAATATAACCTTCTGAGTCATCTGACTTATTCTCCCTGACTGCATCTATAATTCACCAGGAGCCAACACCTCCTCAAGGGCAAGTCTGGAGCTTTACCTTCAACAACACCAAAAGGAGAACTCTTACAACTCAATTTATGGAGTTCACATAGGCACTGCACTATTCACCTTCAAGGTACAGGGAGTTTGAATGAAGGGGTGCTCAACCATGGCCGCATGCACCTCTGCCCATAAAAAACTCCATTTTAATTCATAACACAGGCGAACATAAATGCACTTCTATTAAATTGGAAATGGCATGGAGGGGGGAAAACAAAATCACACTTTGCCACAAGCATAGAGAGATTAAGGAAAGTAAGTGAAGAACTCAGTACGACAATTTAATTGAAATCTCTTGAGGGATTGGGCGGCTGTGTAGGAGGGGAAAACACAAGACACGAAAAAAAAATATCCAGTACAATTTTAGCCGGAATGACATTTTTCTCTCAGTTCAAAAGGAAAAGGTCATCTGGCATCCTGAAGTATTAATGTACCACCATTGATGATTGGTTTTCAATCATTCATTAAAACTTTCCATGCTCCAAGGCACAAAGCTATGATTAAGAAACATTTCTCTCCCCCTCAGTCTGGCCACCAGTCAGTTTTTTTCTTGCTTTCGGCTCACTCGTCCATTCTCTTTCATTATTCAGTTTCTAATTAAAGCACCTGGCGGTTATGCCAAGACACTTTTTTCGGCAAATACTGTACTTTATATCTGTGTGGTTCCAGACAACAGCTGAATAAAACAGCTGATCTGTCTTTACCCTAAATACTGTTTACCTGCTGTCTACACCTGACTGTCCAGAAGTCTGTCTTCTCATGTGCTCTCGCTGATAACAGCTCCTACACCTTTCAAAGCATCTGCCCTTTCCATTGGCACGAGAACAATGTTTTGTTGCCATAAATAAGCCGAGTCATGTTGGCCACACGGCGCTGAGAATCAACCGTCTGACAGGGATACTCTCATACAGAGAAGTGGATGCATGACCAGGGAACGTGACGATGGAAAAGCCAAATGGAACCGACGAACACACCTACATCCTCCAGATCTTTGTGCACAGACTGTGAGAGGGGGTCACATGGAAAACGGACGAACACACACGCACACGCACACACACACACAGTCTCAGACAACAAACAATGGATATTTTTGTGGCTACTTCTCTCGCTCATTGCATGATTCTCTTCACTACAGCACATTGTCCTATAGGATAAATCAATCAATCAAGCACTCTCATTAACACTCCTTTGGTGACGTGAAAAGAAATGAAAACTGTCACTCAGGCATTTATCAGGTGCTTCAAAAGACAAGAATGTAATATTCTGATGTGGAGAAAGTCCTCCAGCCGCCACACAGACTTCAACTCACCAGTATATTTTTTGTCCTTGAAAGATAATGTCCATATTTGCAGGAGAAATAGCCTGCATTACATGGACTGTCGGCCATTGTGTGGGCTAATGCTGACTGATTGATTCACTCCTTTCACACATTGTGGGTGATGAGTGCATTTGTCTGCTTTAGTCTGCAGTTTTCCTTTTCATGGGAGACAAAAGTAACATGTAATGAGCCTGTTTCAATCACAGTTATTGTAATTATGACTTACACTACAAGTATTTGATAGTAAGATGACAGAACTGAGTACTTACAAATTATATTTTGGATAAATCGAGTATCAATGTGTCAGCTATATAGAAAAGGTTCACATTATTTGTCTTTTTAAAAAATATGATGCTGAAGCCAATATTTAATTAGTATTTTTTTCTTTTAATTAGTTTTTGTAAAGCTTTACTTTTTTTGGTTTATTTCAACCTTGTTTATATTATTATTAGTAAAGCGCTTTGAGCTGCAGTTATGGTATTAAATGGTATTAAAGGTGCTATTCAAATACAGTTTATTATTAGATTATCATTACAGTTATAACTTTTCATATACAGCTTTAAATATTAAGTCCTTTTTTTCATCTTCTAAACTCTACACCCACAGTTTGAGCTTTAGTCACAGTCCAAATACTTCTTCGTGACTTGTATTTATGTACAGGCAACAGGACTTGCTTGTGTTCCATAATTCAAATACCTGCAGTTGCATATTCTGACAGTGTTTGCACTAATTCAGCTATTTTTAAGGCATGGAGTCGACTACGGAGCAGCATCCCTTTGGAGAGGAGAGATAATCAGTTCAACCTTGGGGCATAAGGTTGTTGCTTTGTTTACGACCCAGGGGACCTAATGTGACATATGGATATATGTATACTGAATGTTTAAACCATTCAAACAAGGACAAACCCTATTAAACTCGTCTGCAACAAGGCCATGATCTCCAGGAATGCTCTTGGCTGTGTGAGGCTGCTCGACACAAGACGTCATGCTTAATGCTAACAGAGAGTGGCGACGTGTGACCCATCTTTATTTACATTCTATGGTTACCATCTTTATCAAGCATGCTAGCATACAATAATTTGATAATTACAACTAAACACAAGTACAACTATCGCTAGTTGGAATATCACATGATTTTGCAGGAATTCAATAACTAAACAAAGTCCTGACAAATTTTAATTTTGACCAGATGATAGCACTTGATGAAAAGTCCAGAAAATTGCTGAAAAATACCAAATGATAACCTTGTGATGGGACTTTCATGTGTGTACCTACATTTTTTGGGAAATTCATCAAACAGTTATTGAGGAATTCAAGTTAAAATCTTCCTAAAATCAACGTCATGGTGACAATCAGGTAATCACCAAGATTAACATATGAGGATCATGTCCAGTTACAAAATTTCATGTATGATGTAAAGATAGTTCAGTTTAAACCAAAGTGTCAAACTGATGGACTGTTATCACTGGAGCTCCGGTGTTAGCATGGAAATAGTTGCTAATAAAACACAACTCTGGATAAAAATCACTTGCAGTTTTTGCAAAGTTCATTGCAGTCATTGGCTGTTTGCTTAATTTATTTGCTGACAACTCGTAAAAGTTATCAGCAAACACAGAGGGCCACTTTCTATTGGATTCTATGAGAGTATTTTCTTCTAAGCACCAGCGTCTTGGAAAAAGCCATTTGCTGTGCTGTCACATCTCTTTACTAATGAACTTATAGAATACCACAGGGACTTGACCAAATTTGGTACTCTGCAGAAAATGATGCAGAGTGTGATTGCCGGGAGGTGAAAAGGTCAGACACTGTCCGAGACTCTTGCTAATGATGTCGCTAACTGCCTAAATAAAGCCAGTGGGAGAGAGTGCTGATGCAGGGCGAAAGAAAAAGAAAAACTCACACCTTCTTCAACCCTTCAACTCAATCCTGTTTCCTATTCTCGGAGATTAACTTTGCTCTCATCACTGACTCTACCTAATACTTTTCCATTTACACCTTAATTATGAGGAACTTCATCTATCTTAGAAATACTAGACGTTACATATTTACACTCACGCCGTGGGTACAGTAGTTTGTGGGTAATGATGATGTACGATTTAATAACAGATTTGTACTTCTGTCAAATCAGACACTTATTAGCATTCATATGTTTGTTCAATTAACTGTGCTGATTAATGTGCCAATCAATTGAACTTAATGATTAGTGTTATGAAACAATATTGCATCACACTGTTAAACCTCATCCAAACAGCAGGAGACTCTGATTAGTGAGACAAGCGCATAAACCGTCAGTGAAATTGGAGGAACACTTAATGAGTAGAAACGGTCAATGGAAGTGAGGAGAGAGGTGGGGGGGTGCACAGAAAAACGTCGTACACACCAAGAGAGAGAGTCGAATAAGAACATTTCAAGGTTCCTTATAATAAAAGGAAAACTCTTATTACCCGGTGAAAGGTGTTCCTGCACAAAAAAAATATTCATTTCTATAGATATAATAAAGTAGGAACATTTTAGAAAAGTTTAGAACAAGGTCAAAATGTTTTTTTTTTAAAGAAATACGAAGTGTATAATATGGAGCAGATGTTTCCGTTTTTCAACAGCACACATTGAAAAATGTTTCTGTCGAAACAGCATCATCATAACTGAACTGCAGACATTTTCCTGAAATTTTCAAGAAGGGTTTATGAAGGGAAGGCAAATGTCCAAATCAGATGCATTTTCTGGGACTTTTCCTGCAAGCGCCATCATAAAATATCTGGTAATGTCCCAAGTGAGCCCATGCGAGAATCCAGCACGATAATTCTCATTTAGGGTGTTGATGAAGTTTCAGGCACGCGGCAGACACAAAACTTAAAAAAACACATATCAGTTACATTTTAGGCTTTAGGAACAGGTGACAAAGATATTAACTTTGGAAAATGAGATTTGGGAGCTTTTGACGTTCAGTGTTAAGAAAACACGTTATTTCCACAGCCGCCATTAGACGTCATGTCCTGCGTCCTGCATCATTTACACAGGCGCCACCCCTCACCTGAATGCTCTGGACATTCTCCTGTTGTTGTTAACATGTTATCGAAAACTGTCTGAAAACTGCGTAAAAGATTCCGCCGGACTTCTGTGGTGTAGTAGTTCCAACACATTTGTAAAGGTATCAGTTTATATTTCAATCCCTTTGTTTTCTAATCTTGGTGCAAATCATAATCACTGAAAAAAAAGGAATCCGCATTACCACATCAGTTTTGTGAATCATCCTCCCCTTTAATCAGCCCACTGAGGAGCTCAAACCCTCTGCACCAAATCTAGTGGGCTGATTGTTTCTGATGCTCCAAATTACAGGAAAAAAATTCAGAGCAATTTACAATCAGGTTGAGAAGGCTAGCACGATGACGGGAGCATGGAGACGTTTCAACTTATTTTTTCAGTCACACAGTGAAAACAATAACCCCTCTGGCTAGCTTCTTAATTAAAAATCTGGCCTCAGAGAGCTTTTTTTTTCTGTGTGGTCTGGGAAGCTAACTTGCTTACAAATTAAGGTACCATGTGGCTGCTGTTGTTAATATTCACATTTCTGTATATGCTCCCTGGCCAGTCTACCCACAATGCACTGTGATTTGCTGCTGTAAAGAGCTGCATTGTTTTTATGGTGCTACTTTAACAACTCTCATGTCAAAAAATGTTAAAATACACAAAAATGGTTTCCTGACAGTTTGTAATATTACCTGGCTTTTGCATCTAAAGATGAGACATTGATTCGAGACATGATCTAAGCAAGTTCACAGACAAACACTGAGGCAACAATTCCTACAGCTCTGTCTAAATCTCTCTAAAGGTCTGTAGGGGTATTAATTAAACTGACTCATGGAATTATTGAAATCACAAAGGTTTTGGTTGTCGTCTGTAACTTTCCGGTAAAACTCTGTGATTCAGCGTGGACCACTTCCCCGACTCAGTCCGTCTGAGACACGTACTGTCACAGTGAGGGGTAACAAGCTGTAAGGGATAATCAGCGCTGATTCACCACAGCTCACCTCATCATTTCCACAATATTTCCTCATATTTGTTTTATTTTCATCTTTTGATGTGCGTGTGCGGGGATTGAGTTTTTGTTTTGACTCAAAGACAAAGAGGAGGCTTTTATTGAACTCCAACTTTTTTTTTGTTGATGTTTGGAAGGAAAAATTACATGTGGTGGTTATTACTGGCATCTGGCACAGAGGCCTGGAAGGGCAATGAAGGGAAATATTTTAAAAGAGATGAAAAACTGGAGGCATCTTGCAAAAAGATTGTTTTCCTTCCTTAGAACATTTTAAGAACTACTTTATCCCATGAGCAGCAACAACAATAAGACCTCAGACTAAACAGAACAAGAAACAACTCGTTAAAATCAACCGTAGGTGACATGAAACTGAAATGTCCAGTGAGGAGGAAACTCAAACATTTTACTGATGTAAAGTTAAAGCACATTATTAATTTTCTACTTCCAGTCGAGAATACAAAAACAAATACAAACACCCACCAAACCAGTAGGTGGAGATAAAGTCTACATCAATGATCCATCAAATACCAGAGACGAACCATCTGAACATGCTCAGTGAGCTCGGGTCCAAATACCGGGAGAGGCAGATGCCTGTGAATGTTCGTGATGTGGTGCTGTGATGCAAAATTTTGTTGCAAACTTGTAATTAGAACTGCCAGTGCTCATCAAACGTATACAAACCGGTGTATGTCTTGCATGTTGTTGTTTTTTGGCTGGTTCATGTGCACAGTAAAATGTGATTTCATAGGCTCGGTTTAATATGCAAACATGGATACACAGGAAGTGGAGGTTTTTTTTAATCTTTGTGTTTGCGTGTTTACGAGAAGCCCAGATACACAGAAAACAATTTGTTTTGCAAAATATCTGCATCAGTATGGATAGAATATAAGTAAGCTAAATATGCTTAAAGTATTAAAAGGTAGAAGTACTTGTAGTGGAGTAGAGAGTATTGAAAAGTAAAAGTATCTGAAACCAACTCTATTTAAGAAAATAATGAATACATGGAAATGTACTTAAGTACAGTAACTAATCAAATACTAACAAGTACTTTGTTACATCCCACCACTGCCACCCCTCTTTGATAGTTAATGCACAAATTCCACATCAGTTTCTGTGGAAGCTACAAGAAATTCTAAATTACTCTTGTTATAATTCATGGCAATTGAAGCAACAGTAATTAATAATGTAGATCTTACAAATATGTGTTCATGTTCTGCACACAAAAGCGACAATGTAATAAAAAAAGGGGGCAGCCAGGATTAGATTGGCCAATTTACGACTTCCCCTGATGTTTTATTCCTGTCTGAAAGGCCTGGTGTTTTGTTCGTGCATCCATTATCCTGATACCGTTTCCTCGATCTACACACCCCTCTGACCTCTCCCCAGTCCTTCCTCTTGGCTCGGACTCTGATCTGTGGTGTGAAAAGCCCTGACACCCTGGTGTTCGACAGGAAGAGTGTCCCAGTGTGATGGGACTGGATGTCTTGCCAGAACACACTGTGGAGTGGGCGCCTGCTAAGGGCTGTATGGATCCTCAGATGTGGAGAACAGAGACACAGACCCTCCAATAACAACGGGCCTCTGTGTTTAGATGCATCCTCGGGAAGAGACTCTGCCAGTGATGGCCACCTGCCCGATTTGCACACACAGACACAAACACACACACACAGACAGACACAAACACACACTCACACGAATGCACATGCAAGCTGTACACACAAAGCAATGCTTAAGTCCCCACCAATTTCTCAACTGATGTTTTCTCTTTTGCCTTCAGACACACACACACACACAAACACACAATCCTGATCCGTTGTGAGTGACACATGGGATGACTAGGATGCTTGCTACAGCTGGGGCCTTGCATTTATGTCATGCAAGAGGACAGATGTATACTCCTATGCACAGTCTATACACAGAGACAGAGAGAGACACACAGACACACGCAGACACACACATAGAATTATTTTGTTTCCAATAAAACTGACAGAGGAAACTTGATTCACTGAAACTCATTTGATTGAAAACCTTAACGTCATCTGTTTCCTCAGTGGAACACTCGATAGAGAATCTTCTCTGTTTTAATCCAAAGCCAAAGAAAATCAGCCATCTTTGATGAGAAGAGTCTTGTAATCAGCGTCTGCAAGACCAAATATTCATAAACCCAGTTTGAGAGTCAACAAACCCGACACCACCGCTATCTCCAATAAGAATTGTGGAGGAGATGCCCTCATTACCTGCAGCACTTTCTTTGTATTTACCGGTGAATGCTAATCATGCATGACTCTAATGAGGAGCTGCAGAGCTACGTTCCCAGTCAAAATTTTCACTCAGTGCGAAATGTCAAGTTGTTTGTATGTTTCAAAATCCTGAAATCATCTGCTAATATGCTGCTGCTCTTCTACAGTGTGAGAGGGGTGTCAAACTCTATCGCTGATCACAGTTATTATAAGATTGGTACACGGGGGTAGGTCGGAATTATAAACCATATCTCGCTTTCTCCTTATATCCTTTTCTGTCACCCTCTTTCTGGTGCGTGTGCATGAGTTTTGTGTTATCGATTTTCTGTGTTTCAGCATGCATCAGGTCCATTGCCTTTGCAGAGCTGAGAAGATTGATGGGGGTTATCGTTTCACAACATATAATTCATCAGAACCTGACAAATCCATATCTGACATAAACAGCACCACCGGCAGCTACACCTTTCTTGGATTTTTGTGTTTCACGCGTGATGAAATCTATGAAGTTATATGTGTGTATCCATGTGTGGGAGCAGAGTAGGAGGGTGGTGGGGGTCTCCATTTGGAGGCAGAGGGGGATTGACAGTGCAGGATTGGACAATATTTATCTACAACAGAGCTGAGGAAAATAGGTTTGTCCCTGATGACATTTTCATCGATTGAAACATGTAGTACCCCCCTTTCCACTGAAAATGACTAATCTCAGGACTTGCGGTTGCAGCTTTGTTCCTGGAAAGTCAGGGCACCGTGTCACTGCCACACAACATGTTGGACCTTATCCCTTCATGGATTTTTTCAGTGTTTGCCCCAACTGAACTGAAAAGACAAAACCTCAAATATCACCCATTTGCTATTCTTTTCATGAAATGACCAACGGGAGACGAAGGCTAAAAATAAGGCACAATTTGTATGAGATAAAAAGTAGTTTTAAATGTCACAGATTAGAAAAAAATAAAAGTCACTACCGGATGAGTCTCTAGTTAAATGCAGAACTTTACATAAATATTAGAACTCACCTGTCTCCTGACCCAAACTACTTGATGAAACACAGGGGTATTATTAAAGGAAGGAAACTGCTGTGTCTTGGAGGAATTAAGAAGATCACCACCTATTTTTTTCTTCCACGCTCACATAAAGGTTAACTAATGAATAGAAATGGCAATTTTGGGACCATGTGGGGTTTGTGACATCATCCTGGAGTTTTATATCACCACCTTTAATGAGCGTTGTGTATGGAGTCATTATCATCTTGGAACATTGGGGGAACATCATGGAGAAACAGTGCTGGCACCATAGGGTGCATCTGGTTCCATAAAATGGCCTCACACTGCTTTGCCGTAATGTGACCCTGCAGAGCAATCACTGGACGTAATGGCTGCAAGAACACAGCAATCTGTGCCCATTCACATTCTCTATGTTTAGCAGATGGCAAAAGACGTTTTAGTGTTTGGATTCCTACAAATATTGACCCATTCCATTGTTCTATTGTGGAAAAAATGAGACTCAGCAAAACCATAGACTTTTCTGTAGCACTTTCATTCTTCACACGTCAAAGTTAGGTACCCCTTAAATACAATTATTGATTACACATTGCTAAAGGACTGTACATCCCCAACAAATCCACATATCAAGAGCAACTTATGGGACAAAAGATATTGCTCAAGAACTCTGTCATGTAGACAGGAAGATCAATGCTGGGATTGTACAACGGTTTTCTGGTTACTCCCTGGTTCTTGGACTTGCGTGTTTGTTTTGCCTTGTCCCCTTTTTGTGCTGTTGGCTGGGTGTAGCCTCCACTTCCCTTCACTACTGCCAATTCAGTTCCTTATCCATCAATCGACTCCCTCATACACTCAAATATGTAAGCGCCAGCTCAGACACCACTCCTTCACTAGAACATTGATTTACCTTGTGGCTTTGCCAAACCTTTTGTCTTTGACAACCATGTGGATACCCCACCTGAGCCGAGTTTGGACAAAAATTCACTCAGGCTTGGTCATGTTTACTTCATGAGTCAGGCCTTGACTCAGGTTCGGACCGGAAAAAAACAAAGCCTGTCGGTTTCGGATCAGGCGTGATTAGTTTTCTCTCAGTGCTCGTTTAGCTTAGTCAAAACATTTCAGCCCCCACTCTACTGCCCACCTGTACCCTAACTACACTAAGGCAAGCCCACTCCCCTGGACCTCTGGATTCTTCTGCTTCCTCTATTCATGGTCTAGTTCGTTTCTTATTGGTTGGTATCAATAATCTGTCTTTTTATCCTTGTTATTTACTCCATGTCTTTGACTCTGTTTCAGCTTTTGATTCCCAGATATGAACCTCAACACTAAACCAAAATGGCCAATTTAACTTCAATCCAAACAACTTTTCCATTGTTATGTTTGTTCTTCCAATTTTTCAGTCTGATTGGCACCTTCGTAATGTATGTGATCAATGTCAAGCTCCCGGAGAACTGATTTCTTTTTGATTGTTGAAATAATTATGATTCAATCTGTGCATTTGAGGCAAATATTCTGCTAAATGTCTGTCTGTGCTTCGACTTGTGATTGTTACTTGATCATTTATTGAACTTTCTGAAGTAGTACATAAATGACAAGAGTTGCAAAAACTGCAACAACACAATACAGACCATACAGCATACAAATCATGTCAAGTTATTTATACAGCCCAATATCACAAGTTGGCCTCCAGGAAAATAACAGTCTGTACAGTAAGAGATGGTCATTAAATCCTTGAATCACACAAGGAAAACCCCACCCGAAAAAACTTGGGGGAAAGAATTAATAAATCTCAAAATGAGCAATAGAGGAGGGGTCTCAACCATACAGTAGTGTTGCAACCATGTAGATTAATTCATAGTAAATTCATTCATGGCCATTGAGCAACCTCAAGGTGCTGCCATGAGAAAAGACCTGAGCCAAACGATCTCCTCTCCACCACCATCACCAAATATATGTACACACACCACCCACACACAAATACAGACAACTCAAATTCACAGTACACCTCTCAGGTAAGTGAGCCAGAAATTATACAAGTAGCAGCATCGGAGCAGTTAACAAGTGAAGTCATGGTCACATGGATGAAAGATACTCGTGTTATCAGAGTTTCTTGGTTCTCGGACTTTACCATTTTTCTCAAACACTCATTTAAACATTTCGAGTGTGACATGACCAAAACATGTGGGTGTTTAGTTAAAGTCTGATGGCACCTATCACATTCTGCATCAATATACTTGGTCAAATAAGTCTAACTATTGTTAAAATCTGACACTGGATTAGATCATATCCTCCACAGATGGAGCATTTATGTAATTGATGTCATTCATCCTTCCCATAAATTAGCTGTAACCCCCCCCCCCCCATTAGAATCTGAATCCCAGAAAATCATGAATATCTTCATAAATAAAACATATCACATTCATAGTAGTGAGTGTTTGTGAACTGTTTCATGGGGCTAGTCAAAACTATTTATCAAACTGTGGCAGACATCACAAAAAATAGTGCAGATTTACGTGTGACTACTGAGGCGTTAACACAAAGTATAAGACATGGAAACAGAGACTTCTGGTGCGAGACTGTATCTGTCATCTAACTCGATATGCTCTGTCTTGTGTGCTCAAGTTATTGAGAAATTGTAAAAGAAGAAGAAAAATGAGGTACTGTATATTTTCCAATAATTTGTTTCCCAAACAAGTTTGAAATCTTACGCTAAAGTCAAATCATTTTGAATCACCAATAATGTCAACTGCAGAGCTACAGCTGACGCCAGATTAATCTAACAGACAGGCCTGCTGTCTCAATACTTCACAGGGCAGTGACGGTGTTACAAAGACAGGAAACTTGGGTCATCAAACTTGTGGTATTCTCAGTTTGGCCTGGTGATCCCAGGAGTTGCCAAGTAGAGGAGACTGAACTTCACATTGGGGCATGACAGCTGCAGGAAGCAACACTTGTTTCAGTTATGGAGACGGGGTAATACATCCACTGTTGTGGAGAGTGGGTGACTTTTCTGTAACATTATATCTTTAGAGCAGCTTGAGGGAATGTCTACATATTTGGTATAAACCTTCACTTAGATTTCAGTGTCAAAGGTCAAGTTTTTGGGCCTCTTGTCATATATCAAGACTGCTTGAGGGAATTTCTTCTACTAGTGATCAGTTGTCACTTGGACTCAAAGATAAAGTGATTATGTTTCAGTTATCAAAGATCAAGGTTACAGTGACCTTTATATGAATCTGGAGAAAAAGTATGTCAAAATATATACACAGAAACTGCACTGGTTGGCGGAGGCATACAACTTCAGTACAGTACCTCTAGGTTTATCTTTATTTGTTAAAATTCTTATCACATCCCAATAGCCATCATTAAGTAAAGTTGTCTGTGGCCCTTGCAGGATTGTTATAAACATGACCAATCATTTCAACTGGACCAAATGAAATAATTGGCTAGCGTACCTGTTCCTAACCCACCTACCTGCCTGCACTTGACCTGCACATGACTGTATAATCCTCAGCGAGAGAGACATACACCAATGAAGCAGAGACAATTAGTGATAGTCACAGAAAAGTCGTACTGTATCAGTTGTCAGTGAACGCTCATGTGTTATGGGGCATAACTTTGACAAGATGGCCGATGAGACAGGGTGGGATGTCCTGGTTGCAGATTGTAGCCTGCTCTTGCTAGCTTTGCCACAGTTGGCAACCCTAGTTTTAATCTATCCAACATTCTTCAGAGCAGCAGGTAAAACACTTCTTACATCCTCCATCTCTTGACTGCCATTCTTCACGGATGATACAAAATTGTCTTTTCCAGAAACACTAGAACTATGATTGTTTAAATGACCTACTCCCTCACAAGTCACCTCCTGTGGTCATGTGAATAACGCTTGACCTCACTAGTAAAACATGAATTGGTCAACAATGGTGAGAAGCAGTGAGAATTGAATGACATCTGAGTGGATGGTTTTAATACTCTACACCACATTTTGTATCTTGTCTCCTACAAGTAATCAATAAGGCAATGTAAATGAAGATAACTACTCTCTCACTAAATTCAGAAAATATTTCTTCAGTCATTCAGTCAACATTGAACGTCGTCTAAATCTGGTTCTCTCATCAGGCCCTCCCTCCCTCCCTCAGACACATCTGCTTGTTCATGGGCCCCGAGAGGATCATTGTGAGCAGTTACACCCTCTCTAGTGAATTCAAGGTAAATTCCAACCGGATGCAGTCAGGGTCCACTGAGCCCAAAGCATTTAATTCATCATACTCTTCGGTAAAGTTTTTGTAATAATCAGCAAACTTTCCCAAATGCTCCCGCAGTTACATGAGCTCTGTTGAGAGATGCTTTGGCAGTTAGTACGTGTGTCAATTCTCTCAGAGTCACATATACTCTCTGTAGATATGCAGATTGATGCGTTGTAATCATTCCAATATTCTATTCCTCTGAAATTCATTTGAAACCCTCCCTTTTTTTTCACTGCGTTCAAGTTGCTCTCTGCCAAAAACTCAATGTTTCTCCCTCAGCAGTATCTGGGGGAAAGTGACTCATTGAGTCATGTCATTAGATAATGGGTTTGGAGGAGTTATTCAAATAAACACAGTTCCTGGATGTAAAATGGAGGCAGAGAGTTCAGTGTTGTTTTTTGTGGGGATACCAGGGGATTTCCAGCGCTGCTGCAGGGCCCATCTGTTGTAGATCGAAGCAGCATCACGGAGCCACTGACCCATACTGCAGCTGCCCTGTCACAATATTGTTTTTAAAGATATACCACAGCAGCCATCTGCACCTCGCAGCACTTGAGCAAGATATTATCAGTGTAATGCCAATAGTAAACCTACAGTAATCCTCCAGCTAAAAGCAGGTCCTCATCATTTACTTGTTATTGATCGTCTCGGTTCCCCAGTGATCATGCCAGTGTATCGGCTCATGTTTATACGTGTGGGATGTATGATAGTGCCTTCAGCACAGAGATCCGATTAGTATTTCAGATGTTTGCTCAGTCAATATGATAATTAACAATAATACTAACAACCCATTTATATATTTTAAAATACTGCCCATCAACTAAATACATTGTGTACATGTGTACTCCCAGGGCTGCACAAAAGACTTAAATCTGTTTTGCTGGATTATCAAATAAACTAGTGGAAAAGGAAGTGCACTTGGTTTGACAATGTAATCAGAGGAATTCAACAATTCAAAGCACCTACAGCCTGTCATCAAGTCCTATTTGATAATATGCTGCAAGTCCAGTTTTTGGCAGAGTTGATATACCCATGGTCTGGTATCTATCATTGAAATAAATCAATCAATGATGTAAACATCTCTGTGTATATGTATATATTCATGTTGTGTTATACTGCAAAGCACACAAGCTGGTGTATTCACTGTGTTAAAATGCTGTTTGAATAAATAAATTCAAAACAGAGCCGGAGCATGATTTCTATGTATTGTCATACATTAAACACCACCCACCACTTGCACATCTACTGCCCTATCGGTAACACAGTCAACATATCTTCATATTGTACATATCTTTTTAAAATACATTTACATTTACTTTGTATATTTGATTTTGCTGTTCAGTTTTGTATTACAGTACTCTTACCTCCTCTCAACTTAATATGGGTATCGTGCATGAAACATCAAACATCTACAACAAAGCTGTCATTTAGCTGTAGTGTCAGAGTCAGAGTGACTGGGATCTTAAAGTGGCAGTGCAGCAATTAAAGATTTTTAAGGAATACTAACACTTTCATTTATTTCTTTTTATTATAGTGGACTTGTAAAAGAACAATGGAAATCTGCACAATTTTCAATGACATCATCAGGGCTTATATTTTCTCATATTCCCAAATGAAGAGTGAACTGACCTTTATTTGTGCAATTCCCTTTTAAATTGAATGGCTATGCTGTGTTTTCTATGATTCATTGTCATTTGTGCTTGGAAAAAAATCAATAGCAATGTTTTGAATGGTGATATGTAGAAATATTATTGACTTGCTGTTGAATTACCGTAATTAACAGCGTCTGACCATGCATGATTGAGTTTTTAGACCATTGATGGTAATTAGTGTGATAACTGTAACAACGGAGGCAGTTTTTGTTCATCACTCAGTTTGTCTTATATTGCGATCACAGGAATTCAATTATTATTATTTTTTTTCACATTGTCAAGCTGATACAACCAAGGTGCAATGAAAAGAAATGTTTCAAACAGTCAGGACACTACTAATGCACCACTTATCATGAGCATATCTGCAGCTGGACAGTGTTGGAAAGGTATTTTACGATTGATGACTTAAATTAAAAAGAGAAGCAATACTGATCCATGATATAAAACATATGGTATTTTCACATCAGGTCACATTTTTGCAGCAGACTAGCAGTTATTCTAAAACCACAAAGCTAAGGAGAGACAGGATCTGTTGCTGTAATCTCCTTGAGTCTCTTCCTTTTCCTCCGTCCCTGTTCCCGTCATCAGTTTCAGTTTAAACCCATTTTCTGTCTGTGTGTAATTTCAGGAATGAACTGCTCTGTATTGCTGCATATCTTCTATTTCAAACTCAGGTAATTAAGTAATCTTGATGGATGTTTACATGCTGCTGCTGAGACAGGAGAATATAGAATCGGTATGTCAGACTCACACTCAGCCTCAGGGTGTGTGTATATGTGTGTGTGCGTGTTTCCCTTTTTGTTATGTTTTTATTTTTTTATCCTCTCAGAGCCTGTGGCCATTCTGTATTGACAGGCTCGCTATGGTGAGGCCCGGCTGAAAGGGTCTCAGGGCTTTTAGTCGTGCCCTCGTTTAGACGGCTTTGAAAAGAGGAGCTTGGCCTCTGTGGTTATCGTTGGCACGTTAGAGGGAGTGAATATAGATTTTATCCTTTCCACCTCCCACCTCTTTTTTTCTTCCTTTCTAGTCCATTTATCTCTTTCCGTCTCTCTAGCTCCCGTTCCCTCTCCCTCACACTGTCCTTGCAATAATGACAGCAATTCATATTGAACTTCTCTATTCTATGAAGGTGATGAGGATGAAGCGTCAGAGGGCAAGAAGCTGTTATGAGGCAGCCGTTCAAGAACAGAAAAGCCACACCAGTAAAAGTAAAGGTGATGGTGGTGGTCTCCTGGAGGAAGGAGCAGAAAAGACAGCATGGAAAATGATTGAGGAAAGGATCGATTGTGAAAGACCAGGAAAAACGAGGGGTGAAAATAAAAGAAATGAGTATCCTGATGGGGAGGTGGAGAGAGGAGTTGAAGGAATGACAGGGTCAGGAAATCCCTGAGGAAACGAGGGATGAGAGAGCACATGGGGGGGGGGAAGAAGGATGAGCACCACTGAACTGGGCTTCATCCCCCAGAGGCCTGTGTGTGTGTGTGTGTGTGTGTGTGTGTGTGCATCCTTATCCATCCATACACTTTCTAAAACATATAAAATATTTGACTTTTGTCTGCTGCAGAACTTTTTTTTATCTTGAAAATTTTAAAGTTTACCAATGACAAGGTGAATTAAATGAACACATCTGTTCGGTTGCAGCCTGGAAGACATCCCGCTTCTGCCAGCAAAAAATGAGGAGTGCATATAAAACCTGGGAGAGTAAGTTGATAGACAACATAAGGATAAAACTGTCAGGGGCAAATGACGTAGAGAGGTAAAGATGGGAGCAAAATTGAGAATGAATGGGGGAGGTTGAGTGAGAACGCGTTCGAAACCTGCGCCTGAGCTAACATGCTTCACTCCGAGCCTCATCAATAACTTAAACGTGGTGGGAAATCTTTTCCTCTTCCCCATTCTTCCAAGTTTTTTGGCACATGAGGTCAAACCATGAAGCTGCATGATATTTGACACACCTCATGAGGACTCACTTCTCACGCTCGTGTAATTTATATCCTGGGGGGGTCTCTGCTGATGAAGCTGCATAGCACTGAGAGTTCACACTATGTTGTTGAAACTACTGGGAAAAGAGACGTTAATGGGGGGTAATTATTATTTTAGATGTGTTGTAAAATTTGCAGGAGGTTGTGTTTTCTTGCACCAGAAATGTATGCAGTTTTTTTAAAAGATGAAGGGAGATGAATTTCTGCCATGTTTTACCCACAATGCAACAGAAAAAAGAAAGTTGAACAGAGTTAAAGTATTAAGTAGAAACACTATAATCATTATTCAAATATTTACAGTACAAATGACTGGGAACAGGCCTAAGATAGTTGCTATTTGTCAACATTTCTGCAAAATGATGATATTTAAAAATATTCACTCTACTATATGAATGTTCGTTCTAGTGCTACAAACTTGTGAGATGAAAATGGACCATAATTGGTTCATACTTCTGGTTCTGCTGCTGGGCATTTTATGCAAACAACACATAAAAACAACAGTAACTGCAGAAAATGAATATAACTGTATTTTGTTATTCTTTTTCTCCTCCAACTCCAAACATGTCTGAAAATCAAATTTCCCTGATTATCCCTGAACATAACTGAAATGAACATAATTGCAATTAAGAGGTAACCTAGCAACGGCCTATCACAGCAGAGGCTGAGTGGGCAGGACTGATGATGTTGGAGTGGAAGTTGGTCCTCAGCTGTGCCTCAGTGTAACTTGTTAGTGGGTAATTAGGTGGGCTTGTTACATTAAACAGCACAAATGCTCTCACGACCTCACAGTCGTCTGCAGGAAGTCGAGTAATAAAGAAAAAAACTGCCTTGAAAAGCTGTGTTAGCCTCTTGGAGCTAACGCGTGAGGAGGGGACACAAATGAGAGTGTGGTCAAGCGATCACAGCAACTGGTGTGGAACTGACAAATCACTGGTATGAGTATCAAGCTCAGGTTTTAACCTGAATGTCAGCTTGAATATTTACAATAGAAATGATGCCTGACGTGTGTTTCCTACCGGTTATGTTTATATGAGTAATTTCATCTGCAGATGTCGATTCGGTGGACTAAATTGATCAGTCTACAAAATTCTCTATTTCTCTATTAACACAAGCTGTACTATTTGGAAAAACACAAAGAGACTAAAGAACAAATAAAAGAGGCATGAATATAAGAGGAAGGATGGATTATTTCCATTGACAGATGACAGCCAGGTCATTCCCAGAGGGCTGCGGGGCCACACACACACACACACACACACACACACACACACACACACACACACACACACACACACACACACACACACACACACACACACACAAACACACACACACAAACACACACACACACACACACACACACACACACACACACACACACACACACACACACACACACACTTTCCTAGCGGCTGCCTTTAAATTATTTTCTCTGGAAAACAAGACACTAAGTTTCTGTTTCTCTGTCTGCTTTCTTAAGGCGTTCAGGGAGACGGCACAGGCCACAGCCAGGACACTATTTTCAGAACAGGCAATAACTCAGTCAAGCTGCCTTGAGAGACTCTTAACTACTGTATGAATTTACGGCTTCTCTTTCTCCCCTCATACTCATGACTGCACGCTCACCTCCATTCACCCTCTCTCCTTCAGAGGAAGCCATTATAGTGACTTTCACTAAGCGCTTTAGGATAATTAATTTATGGCACAGTGCAGTGACAACCTAAAGTCCTCTTTGAGCAATTACAGTGTGTGGTCAACTTGGTCCTCTTGTCAGAAGGACAACTTAAAGGCCCTTAATTCTTTAGAACAGTGGATTTACAGGGACGTGGTGATAGTAGCAGACAGGCTGTCAGCGGAGCTGGATTAAGACCTTAGCAAGCCTCTGGGTGTTTAAGGTCAGGGGGCCTACTACTGTGTCAAAACACATCTGCTGACGCTTCAGCGTCACAGAACAAACACACACAGTCATACCCGTTTAGAATAAATAACTTATGAAGCTTTCTTGTCCCCAAACATCTCCAGACAGTCACCACACACCCATAAAATGACCCTTTAATAACCCTGACTGAAGAAACATTGTGAAAAGTGCAGAGAAAAAAGCTAACTCACAAGCTGCTGTTTCTCTGTGACAACGATATTCATGCATCACCAGGCAAAAGTAAATTCTAAAAATAGCACTGATGAGAATTATTTTTCATATGATTTTAAATAAGGACAACTGATATTGATATTTTGAGAATTTACTTATTAAATGCAGGTTACTGTATATATATAGTGTATTCTGCTTTAATTTAGAACTATAAATGTGGGGCAATTTAAATCCATGTAATATGAGTGATGTTTTACATTGGCAGAGTGATAAGATGTTGGTATAATGTTGGTTGAAGGGAGTTCAGGTGTCCCATGTTGTGGATTCAGAGCTCTAAAGTAAGTTAGAGTTAATACTAGGACAGCCCTGCCTTACATTAATATTTCTAATTAAATATTCAATACTTTTTCCACCTTAACACACATTAAACAGATAAACAGTTTAAATCTTACCTTTAGATGCTCTTCCTCCTTTGTTTTGACAAATGTCCTCTTATTCCAGCTGCCTGACCAGCTTTAGCTTTCACCTATTAAAAGTTCACTTTAACTCAGTAAAGCAGTTCCTCCACTGTGATTGAATTCATAATTAACGCCGTTGGTGACTTGTTGATGTTGGGTTAATGCAGCAATGCTTGGGTCATGTCACTGCAGCCATGTGCTCAGTTAACTTCTCCCACTGTTTAGTTTCTTGTGCTTCCTTTTGACTTGAAGCTGGAATTTAAACTGAAACAAGCCAATAAAACACCTGGGACACTTGGTAGACCACACCCCAAATTTATTAATGAGCCAATCACAATGCTCTTGTTTTAAAGGTCCTACGCTCTCACCTAAACAGTGGTCTTCACTTTGCCTGATCAGACTTCATCTCAGGCAGGGACACAAGACAACCTCATTGGTCCTCACATAACCTCAGATAAAAATCCAAATGAACAGAGATTTCTTCTCTTTTAAAAATATACAGATAGGAACATTACATTTATAATTAATGACAAAACTAAACATCTGATTGATTTGCATTTATATATATATATATATATATATATATATATATATATATAGAGAGAGAGAGAGAGAGAGAGAGAGAGAGAGAGAGAGACGCCACCTATAATTTCATTGTACCTGATTATGATGGTACAATGTTTGATTTCAGTAAAAACAAATCAAGGAGCAAAAAGTCTGAATGATAAATCTGACCACATAACCAGTGTTGTTTACATGTGTACAGTAATATATTATAATTTGATACACACTTGTGTAGTTGTGAAATGTATAATTAGCTTTATTTTAACTGTTGAAATGAATCGACACACTGTTGGCAGACTAATCCTGCTTTTAACAAGAAAACACATTAATTATTACATGTATAAATAATTATAATTATTATTCTTATCATTATTTGTCATAAAAATCTCTGAACAAATCTAATGTAGCTGCAGAAAGAAGTTGTCCTGCTTAGTTCTGCAGATCAGAGTCTGTTTCTGCTCATACACCTTGAGCACAATATTGAGATTCAGTGTTTACGCTGCAAAGGCATTGAGAAGATCCAGGTCACGCTTACCTTCAGGCAGCACCATTGTTACACTGACCACAATAATGAATTAATCACCATCATCATCACCATCATCATCATCATCATGAGCATAGCATTACAGCTGATGATTCTAATGATTGTAAATGTGAGTTGCTCGTCACAGTGCCTCCATCACCGTCATCTCTCTCCTCTGTTTGCAGAATTACAGATGAGTGACTTTTGCCCTGTTTGTTCTGCAAAGTGGCGGCAGCGAGGAGAGCCGTCGTCCGCAGACTTTGCGAGTTTGCGGTAATTAAAGCTGGATAGAGCCCTATCAAGTAAAGCTGCTTATGTTTAATACAGTCAGCCATGCAGACAGGGCCTGGCGGCGCACGGCCCGGCGCGGCAGGGGGACGGCACGGCACACAGCCTCTGCGCATAATCCCACCCAGTGCATCAGCATGAGAGCATGAAAGAGGGATGGAAAGAGGCTGAGGGGGGAAAGAGGAGGTCGGTTGCTACACTTGGGCATTGAGTAAAGTTGAAGAGTATTTCATTGTGTGTGTGTGTGTGTGTGTGTGTGTGTGTGTGTGTGTGTGTGTGTGTGTGTGTGTGTGTGTGTGTGTGTGTGCAGATGTCATGTGTGTGTGACAGAGAGAGCAAGAGGAGGGGGACAGGGCAGTTGGGAGGGGATGGGGGAGTTGCAGAGTGAGAGGGATTTAGTTTATGGCAGCTAGACTTCACTGACTAACTGCATTGTGCAAGTGCTCTGGTGTCTGGATCAGAGATGGAGAGAGTGTCCTCTCTGCTTAAATCTGCCGGCATCTCGAGCCAGGCAGTCACTCAGTCACAGAGCAACAGAGCCGTGCCACAAAATAATGCTTTAAAAGTGTCCGGACAAAGACACAAACAGACATGGTGGACAACATGATCTCCAACTCAAGGTTTTCAGTGTATGACTGAGGCCTCCAGATGTTTTTGACTTTGACATCTGCAATTTCCCCAGTTCCAACGCAACTGACCTTTTAAGTCGACATTTTATTTACTTGTAGATGTTCCTATTAGTTTTTTCATTAATTTGCTCATGGTTGAAGAAAACAAGGCCCAATACGTCCCAACAACACAACTCACACACACACTCATCACACACACACACACACACACACACACACACACACACACACACACACACAAATACAGATTCAGGCAAGCTTTGTTTGAGAGGCCATGAAATGTTAGTTGTTGTTGTTCAGCATTAGTTGTTCTTTCTGTTTACATGACATCAGCAAAGATGTTTATAAAGATCGACAACGCAACTTCTCCCCAGAAATGAAGCCAAAGCATCTCAATCGCCACCTATTGGCTGGCTGCAGTAAAGGACATAAACCCCACCTCCTCCATGTTAGTGGATAGACTTTCTGGTTTCTGTCATTTTAGGTACT
The DNA here is from genome assembly GCF_024713975.1 of Paralichthys olivaceus. Lineage (NCBI taxonomy): Eukaryota > Metazoa > Chordata > Actinopteri > Pleuronectiformes > Paralichthyidae > Paralichthys > Paralichthys olivaceus. Next base: position 11,932,297 of record NC_091104.1, on the reverse strand, counting down.
TCTCGTCACAATGATTTATGTCCACGTATTCGTTTTTAGATTCATTTTTGGATAGTGGGAGGTGTCTCAGCAGTGTCCTCATTCACAAAAATGCTTTTTTAATTCCCCTGGATGTCCTGATGAACAACGATAGACATATAGAGAAACAGCGCTTCAGGAAAATGCGAATCTATCCTTTCTAGATTCCACATTATAGGGTTTAAAAGTTAAAGACTTTATTATAGGTTTATTAATCATTTATTAACCCTTTGGGTTGATGAATTAAAGAGAATAACAAACACATTGCAAGTCGTATTTGAGGACTTTTGCTCATTTAAAATTTTTATGACCCATCTATAAGGCATTCATTAATCAAATATGAAGCATTAATTATTAAGACGTTAAAATACTTTTCTAATTAAAGTGTATCCATGCCACATATTCAACAATAAAGCTGTGTCCTTGATTCTAATCACTTTCACTATAAAAAGGTATTTGCATTGCAGTTGTATAAGGATGACACCATCACACCCCGCCCAGGGACCTAACCATCCTGTCAGCACCATGACCCCCCCACCCCCCTCCATCACCAGCCAACCAACATGATTTTACCTTTTTATTCTACGCTGTACAGTTTATATGTGTCACACTGATATGAGGTGTAAGGAAAAAGAGTTGGGTTAGTTTGCACGATAATAATTTCCCACTGGAATTTACACTTTGCTTGAATGTAATCTATTTTATCGAGAGTGTACACAGCCAATCAGCAAAGGCTGTGGGTCAAAAACCAAGATGCTGTTTGTTTACGACTTTGTTTGGGTGTGTGTGTGTGTGTGTGTGTGTGTCTGTGTGTGTGTGTCTGTGTGTGTATGTGTGTGTGTGCAGATATCAAATATTGTGTTCTGAATTGCAAGTTATTGCCTGCATGACTTCTGGCATGACCCAGTAGAACAGAAATGAGACCTGCAGTTTGATAAAGGTGTGGAACATGTTTTAGATTAAGAGCTGACAACTAATAATTGAATTCTGCAGCCGTGCTCCTCCATTTTCGTGTGATAATTGCACGTGGCCGAGGCTTTTTACTGCTACTCAGGGTGCATTTACATAACTGATATCTGAGAAGTGGAGAGGGACTTGTCCGGCTCGTATTCCTAAATGGGAGCTGTACAGTGCTGTAATTTCACAGCTGTAATGTGGCATCAAATTAGCCTTTCAGATCAATGCCTAATCTAACCTCGGCCTAGAAAAAGATGTGAGCGATCCAGTCTCGAAGAAGGATGCCAAATCCCCCAGCATCCACGGTGGTGGTGGTGCCGTGACGACACTTTAATAAGCTGTAAGCTCCTCTTCTGATTTAAGACAACCTGAAATATAACACTAATTCCCTTGATGAAAGGAATGTTATTTCTATAAATGTGACACATGTAACACAAATGGAGGAAAAGGGTTGAAGAGGAGCGGAAACGTGTGGGGGATGAAGATGAGGATTTGCTTCCTGTCTGATGTACATATTCTGTGAAGTGGCTTCAGCCAGTGTCTTTTGTGCTGACCTCCTCTTACGCTTCAAAAAAACATTCAAAAAGGTTTCAGTGTGATATCCCTTCCCACTTTCCTCAAGATGTTTGATCTCTGAGTTCAGAGGAGGGTATTAGACTTCACAAAGGCGAGCCGTTGATACCCCAGGGATCAATACAGCCCGGCCAGTCAATTCATTAGAGCTGTACAGTGATTAATTAAGTTGTCCTAACCATCGGGAACGACAGAGGACGGTAAAAGGGGGCCGAGAAAAAAGAAAAAAGAGCCAGTCTTGGCGTGATGTGGGTGGCGCGGGGTCCTGAAATGCGAGGCTTGGCAGCGATGTGCTCCTTTGAGTTTTTCATCTGTCTTCGCCCCTGTCTGTTCTGTCCTTGGAGCCCGGCTGTTCATTAGAAGATGAGGAGGAAGCTGGATACTGCAGTGTGAAATAGGGAGAGATGTTAATCCTGACAGGTTAGTCATTAAGAAGCCCTTAGAGAGGAGGAAGAGACAGAGAGCCGGGGAGGAAGGAGCGGCGGCGAGAACCAGCGGCGAGGATGAGAGGAGGAATCGTAGCCTTGTTATTAATCCTGGTCAGACGCAATGTGAGGCACAGCGACCTTTAACCCGACCAGCTTGTTTTCTTCCCGTTCACTGACTGGCTGTTTCCTTTTCATTTTTTGAAACACATTGTGTGAAATTCAAAGAGCTTTAAGATTATCTCATGACCTTTCAACACCTTCTGACGCTGTCACTGTCTTTAACACTCTGTAATTGAGCATATGGACAGAAAGGCATTCACACAGGGCGGAGGAAGAGAGGAATCATGTCATCACGTCTGTGTGTGTGTGTGTGTGTGTGTGTGTGTGTGTGTACAGTAAGTTCATCAGTTCACGTCATTAGAATCTGTCTTCATGTGCATCTCCAGTTGTATGTGCAAACAGAAACAAACACTGACATTGCTTCTGTTTGCAGGACGAAAAATCTTCGTTTTAGTCAGTAAATAGATTTGTGTGTGTCAGAATGTGTGTGCTCAAACTACCTTCATCGCTCAGGTCGATCTCACACCAAACCTGTTGCCCTTTGATTCAGAATCTACTTCATGTTCTGGATTAAATATTATTGCTTATTATTTATATTACTTTTTGGACTCTCTCTTGTTTTATTTATGTTGACGTTGAATTTACATCTCACTTTTTTGGACTTTTAATTTCTTTGTGTTTGGTGTTGGATTCAGATTTACTTTTTTCTGTTGCGTCTGATACCTGATAAATAAACGTCTCCACGTGGTGTCCATATCAGTATGATATGGAAGAGTATAAGGGTTGAACATATGGGGAAAACATTTGAGAAGATCTTTTTTTTAATTTGCATTTGCATGCAGGCAAGTGGAATGTTGAAAATAAAAAAAAAAGATTTTCAATTATGTCTCCATTTTATTTTTGTAGCACCAAATTACAACACACAGTAACAGTGAGGTTGAGACCTAACACAATTACAGAGGACCAACGGATCCCACAATGAGCAACTGCTTGGAGACTGTGGAGAGAATTTCCATTTAGTTTAGTTTTTTGCATTAGAAGAATAAAGTTGAAATACCTTTTTGTGTCGAAATGATCGTGTGGTGTTATTTATTTATCTACTAAATACTCAAGGGAGTTAGGGTTAGTTGGAAACAGGTGAAACACATTAGGGCGCGACAGGAAGGGAGACATAGACAGGACGTGAAACAAAAGACAAATCATTTCAAAGTAAGACAGGATACAGATATAAATAGACCAAACAACTGAAAAACAACTCTAAAGACCATAAATACAGAAATGTCCAAAAACAATGTGAATAAAATTAAGAAAAGTCTTTATAAGTCCTCATACCCCAGCAGAATCATGACAAATTAATCTTGAAATTACAAGTTTATTCTCCTCATGCAAAACTTTTCTTTTTCTTATGTCTTGCCATAATATTCAAACTGTGACTATGCAGCATAACTGTCCCATCAATGAGTTTGATGTTGGTCTGTTGGACTTTATGTGAACTGAACCAGAATGAAAAGATCTTAATGAAGACTCCACTAAACCACAGGTGTGAATGCACCATCAGTCTCTCTGTCGTTACAGCCTCTCCCCGTCATCAACGCGCCTCTCTTCTCCTCACTACAAAAATCCCTGCTGCACATCTTTCAGCACATGTGCTCATTTTATGTGGGCACAAAGGTGTGCCAGTCAATGCTAACACATTAGCATAAAGCTGAAGGGATTCAAATTATAGGCCCTTTGAAGCCTTATAACATAAATTGGGCAAAATTACAACGAGCGTGGGTCGCTGCCTCCGAGGCTGATGCCTACGTAATTACAGTGATCTGCCTGCCTGGGTAGAAAAAGGGGCCTGATTGCAGCAGCGTCATGATTGCACATACAGTATACTCTAACACTACATGTGACAGGTAGCTGTTAATCCCTCCAGTTCTTTCTTTTTCTGTCAGTATCTGAGCTCTAACTTCATGTTCTACAGAGGTCCCTGTCTGTCCTTTTCTCTGGATGTGTCTCTCAACATGTATTTAAAGTGTCTCTTCCTCCTGCTGAACTCCACCCCTCTGCACAGCGTTCTTTTTGCCAAGATGCAACTAATGTTGACTTTAGTCTGGGCTTTTTTGAGAGAGGAAATTATGTTTTGTCCATTTTCACAAAAACTAAAGATATTTCAGTCTTGTTTCCGTCTATCCATTTTTAACTTTTGACTATTAAGTGTTAAACATGATGTGGGGTCTGAGTAGAACTCACAAGAGATTTCACAGCCCATCAACACCAACATCAGCTCGAATCACTAAAACCTCTCGGATCTCATTGTCTCGCAGTTCAGACAATATCCTGCTGCATTCTCACATGGCCTTACTCAGACATTCTCTGGAGTTTCTACTGGGGGGCTGGCAGGAAAAACCATGGAGAACATCCAGAGCAAATGACTTGGACACTTGCATTCTCACATACAGTTCCTCCATGTGTGTCTGAAAGCAGGGAAGGTAACTCCAACGCTGGGATCTTTATTTGGTGAACATCTAGGTCCACTTCAACAGATCTCAACTTTAAAGTAAAGTTACCTCCACATCCACCACACTTGACATTTACATTAACTTAGCTTTGTATAAATGCCACCATACTCCCTGCCTGTTTTTTATAGACCTTCTCAGGAGCTTGTCAAATGGCAAAGGTGCTTCTTTCTGAATCATGTTCTTGACAAGAGATATTTTGTGCAGCAGCAGAAGCTAATTAGTGCATGCGGCCACAGATTCATTGTTTAAGATTTAAAAACATAATTTGTTCACAATTTCATTTTCTTTTATGACAAAAATGTAATACACCTCGTAACAGTTGGTTGTTTTTTATTTGGTTTCATTTTTTCATCACGAAAAAATGATTTATTGATGAATATGTGTCGTCACAGGTTTTATGAACGAAATCAACACTGCTTGTGTTGTCAGCTCGTGGCACCAACATGCCTGAGGGTCGAGGCACATGAGCCGACGCAGGCAGGTAAGACAATATGCTCTGATCCAAATGAGAAAGACAGATACACACTCAAACCCACACACAAAACCACACACACACACGTGCATCACTTACACACGTCCACCCACGAGCGGCTAATTACCTCGTCTGTGAGATTTCTTTTCCTCTCTTGTCCAAACAGCACATTTCCTGTGAGGTGACAAATAAGCAGCAGCATTTCTTTTTTCCTTTTTTTTTCAATTACACTGATGCATTGCAAGATTATTGTTTCACACGAGAGATATTACCTCCATTTGGCCTTGGAAACTTGTTAGATAAGCATAATTATATATTTTCACCCTGACAAGTGATGCATTACAGTCTGCATTCTCTGACAGTCTGTATCCTTGGTTTGTGTAATGATATCAAGCAGAGTTAGGATGAGGAGGGAAAAAAACACAATCCACCAGTGGGAAGAGGAAGCCTGTGGAATTGGGTATTCCTTTCCATCGAGGCCCTGGGGTCCCATTTTAGATAATCAGTATTTCACAAATAGGACTTTTTTTATTTTGCTGCTGTGGAAATCGCTCCTCAGATGATGGCTTCACAGTGAGACAGGATGGAGCTCTCTGTGCTGGGAGAATGCTTTAAATAATAAAAGCACATGGGGCTTCATGAATAGAGTATTATGGGGCTGTGAATGGAGGGATTTTTTAAATATTTTTTTTTTCTCTCTCTGACTTTTGCCTTTGCTTCCTATGCCAGCTCCAAAAAACACTCTGCCCACTGTCCGGCTCTTCCCTCGGGAAATGCAAAGAGACAGATGGAAGGAGAGAGAGGGAGAGAGAGAGAGAGAGAGAGAGATGGGAGCGACACCACAGTAAAGCTTGTATTCAGGATTATAGGATCATTAAATGATTTGTGGTGTATAACATAAAAAAACCAAGTGGATTTATAATGTTCATGTGCATGTTCCTAAACAGACTGAAGTCCACAGTGAGGAGGAGCCAAGAACTAAGTCTTTACCTACACCTCCCATCGTGAGAGACAGATAATAATAATAAATTGTATTGAAGTAATTTAGATTTTTTTCTTTTAAATGTGCATTAAATAAAAACATGATGTTTATTAGAATGTTTTGTAAGTTCTTTGTGTTTGATGGTTATTCTTTCTTGTCAAATTGCAAACACAGCTGAATATGTATTGAAGGCACTCAGTGGAGCATGCATCCTCATATAAAGCCACATTTAAATTCACTGCATCCAGTATTTTATTTGAATCTGCGCCAAAATGCAAACACTCATAGATGTTAGCTCCCTCATTCATGTTTCATTTCCTGCGAAAACGAAAATGTTGAAAAACCTTGATGTGATGACTGGACCAAGAACAGAGACTCACATGCAGGAATCAGGCAAACACACACGTACACCATCCTTCTGAAAGAAACAAAGAAAGAAAGAAAGAAAGATTGGCAGATCCAGCAGGTAGACCTTTGTGGTCAATTTTATTTGTCAATGTTGATTCAAGCCAACAAAAAGTTACACAGGGGGGAAAATGAAGACACAAAGAATTTAATTTATCTTGCATGTCAATTTTACTGAAATTATATATTTCAGTCAGGTTATCTGAGGCCTGGAGCTGCTTAATTCCCCGAATATTTGACCTTTTAATTCAGGTGTCATGCTGTTCTGGAGTCTGAACATATCTCTTTTTAATTACCCCCTCATAGGTATTCCCTGTGCTCATGTGTCAATGACGAGCTATGGCATGTTGCGTATGAGTGTGCATGAAGTTGGCCGGGGCTCTGACAGGTGGTCGTGTGTTAAAGGGCCCCTCCCACGGCCTCCAGTGACCAGCCGAGGACTCCACCACATCACGTCTCCTTTCTCCCCCCAATTCACGCATCACCACCTGGCGCTCTGACAGCGGCTGCTGCCCGTCGTGGCCCCCTTGTCAAACCCTGTTGCCATACCCCGTGACACCTTCCCCCATATCTCCACTCAAAGTGCCAAAACCGCCGCCGCTGAGTGTTTGATTTCTATTTATTCATGTGGTGTTCCTGCTCCCCCACACGCTTGCTCTTGAATAACTTTCAAAATATACTGTATATCTAAAAGACAGAGCGGGCTGCCTGTGTACGGGAGCTGTCAGGAGGCTGTCATGTTAGTCTGCTCGACTCGGCATACACACCGTCTCATGAATTCATAAGCTTGAAGTTGAAGAATCTCTGTAAATGTCTGCGTGCATGTCTCACTGTCTGCGTGTACATATGTTTGCCTTTGATTCCCCATTTGCATTCGAGTAGCACGGCTTTGATGACATGTTGCATAAATATAACACTGCAAAAAATTAACGCGGCCTATTGCCAAAAATTATTTGCACAACTTTGTACAATTTTCTGTTAAATTATGTGCATGACGCTGAAGTATAAATATTTGCACGTTATGACCCTCGGCGCTTTAGAAGATGCCAGTTATGTGGAGGTTTAGTTGGATTCATGGACCTGTCTGATGGAAGATTTTTCAGCTCCGGCTTTTTATGTACAAGTTCTTGTCTAATCAGCCTTCAGTCTGGACTGATTTACCATCGCTGTCCTTAATCAAGCTCTCATCATGTTTCCTGCGCTCCATGAATGATTCACTGTCAGTCAGAACGCAGCACGTGAACAGCCTCTCAAACACTTGTTTTCTGTTTGGAACTTCTCTAACATCTTCAAGACTTTGTAGATCAAACTAACTTATTCTGGAGGATTGAGATGAAGCAGAGGATATTAAAATGATTCACCTTCACTACAGTGGAGCTGGAGTATGAGGGTCACAGTTCAGCTGTTAAATCCTCTGAAGGTTCAGGTCATAACCACTGAAGAGACAGACATTATTCTTTGTGTTACAGATCTGCACGTCTACAAAAGAAAACCAAAGCAATCGTAAAAGTAAAATATTTTGGCTTCCAGTGATGAAATGTATATATATTTGTGGAACAAAGAATTATTTAATTGTGCATCTAACTCAATCAGGATTTAATAATAATAGCTTGAAATTATATAGCACCTTTCACGAGACCCAAGGAGGCTGTCCACATTTGTGCATTGATGTTTGACATATTATTGGCTCCTGTGTGTAAATTGTAGCTGATTCAGAAAAATTCTACTTCCACCACTGATTTTCAGATACAGTATATCACCTCCATCATCTTTGCTGTTATTGAAACATGCAGGAAGCACTGGATTACATTTGACCACATTACAATTTACATAAACATCTCTAAATGGACCGAAACAGCTGAAACACAGCGTGCTCCCTCGTTGCTCCACCTACTCTCTCCCTGCAACATCCTCTCATTCACTTCAATCCTCTGTCCTTCCTCTCACCTCCTCTCCTGACCTCCCAGTTCAACATTTGCTCAGCTAATAAGCATAGCATTTCAACTGAAATCATTTCTTCTCTTTATTTACGGCACACCATGGCAGCTCTCCAAATTAGGATGTTTATTTATGGCCATCAATATTTAATTGAGTTTACTCTAATCTTGCGTTAGTGGGTTCAGAAGTCTCTGCATGGCTGTTTAAATATTAAAATTAATTGGAGCCGAGATACTGTAAAGAGGCTTGACTTAATTGTTCTGGGAGAACAGGTAGCTTCTGAAGCTTTGGCTCGCAGAAGGTTCCACACACACACACACACACACAAACACGCACACACACACACACACACAAACACACACACACACACACACACACACACACACACACACGCTTTCACCAGATTTACCAGATGAGTTCCTTGAGATTTCCTGTTGAACGCACAAACAACATTCTCAGTTCGCAGTTGAGTCTTTGTGTAAAATGTTTACCAAGCTTGTTCACTGAGCTGTGGCCCAGACTAACAGGCTCAGCACTAACACAGCTGATATATTGCGTTATAGTAACAACAGTTATTACTTCCAATGTGATAAAACATGAGGACACAAGTCATGCATGTAGTGAGTGTTTACTTGTATTTATTAGATAAATGCTGAAATTATGAAAAGCTGAAAAATAGATAACAAGGTCAAGACGTCACGACCGTTATTAATAATTAAAGTGTTACTTTGTTTAGTGAACTGCTGTTTTAAGCCTCGAGTCTGACATTGTGTCCAGCGCCATCTTGGTTTTTGAACCCAGAAGTGACCATAAAAGGAGGAGCTCTCAGTCAGGCCCCACCCCCTGCACACCCACCTTCATCTGTGACCTGCACACATTGGACGGCACTAACTGTCAATTGCAGGGTATCGAAGCCCCCAATACGTATATGCCAAGCTTTATCATCACATACTAAATGAACTTCGTGCTGTGTTGAAGAAGACTTGAAACTAGCGCTTAAGAACATGAACTCCGTAAGAACATGTTAACTGACGATATAAATCAAGTGAGAAGTTATTTTCTCTTAGTCTAAATTCTGTTTCCAACCAGTGGAGTCGCCCTCTGCTGGTCATCCAAGAGATACAGGTTTCGTGCTCTAGGCATTTGTCTCGTTCCTGGAACTGGAGTCCATGTCCATTTTTGTATGCAGTCTATAATCTTAAAGCGGAAATATATAGATTTGAGAGTTGTTTTCTTCTCTCACAATTTTGTTTGCAGGAAATCTGTTATTTCAGGCTGAATTTTAATTTTGGGATAGAATTTGAAAATCTATTTAGAAACTGTTAAAGATAGAGAACGGTGGTATGTTGTGGCTTTTGGGTCAAGCCTGAAATCCATTTATTAAAATACTGCACAATTATTGAAGTGTAAAATATTGTCAAGTAAAATGGCACACTGAGGTTTTACACATGTGGGTTATGTGGCTAACCATTTGCTTGGCCAGCGCAGTAACTTCTAGGAATCCTGCCGTCACCATGAGGTTTTCGGGCAACCATGCAGCGGTTGAATAATTGTGATGTGATTTAACGACTCAGTACTCTCTGATTTGATTCGGCGTTGCTAAGTTTGGCAGTGTTTCCTCAGTTTGGTTGTCTTGGGTTGAGTTTATTTGGGTATGATTAAGTTTAGTGTGGTTGGCTGAGGGATGCAAACAGGTCTGGAAAGCAGCAGAGAGCCTGTGTTAGGCCTCAGGTTATGCTGTTGAGGTGATTTAAATAACACTGTCTGTCTCTCATTTCATTAATACACTTTCCCTCTCTCACAGAGCCTCGGGGCATACAGCTACAGCAGTAACTGAATGAAATTCTGTTTTTCAAAATGAGCAGCATACTCCAAAGCGATGGTAATCTCAGATGTAGAAATTGGAAAAGTCAGCACAGCAAATGCATCAGCAGCTTTCCTCCAGACAAACATGCAATATTGATTCTCCTTCCAAACAGGTCATATTTTATGTATTTGTTTTAAAGATTTTGATATTGTGCTGCAGTGCTCTTCAGATTTGAGAGAGAGGCAGTTTTGCCTGTTAATGAACATTAATGATGACTGAAGCAGATGCACGCTCGCTGCCTGGCCACCTCAGAAATCTTGTCACTTAATGAATCTTAATTGGATGTGTACGTCTGTATGTGTGTGGACAGCTGCCTGCAAATGACTGTGTACTATTTTCGACCAAAGTGTGTGTGTGTGTGTGTGTGTGTGTGTGTGTGTACGCCCGTGAGGCCACTTATTTCCCCCTGCACCACCCATTATTGTTAGGCACATTTCTCAGCCGTCTCCGAGAATAACTTTGTTTATTCACATCTGCACATTTCACTCTCGCAGTTAAAATTTAAATACGCAGGAAATAGATGCATCAACTCAATTGCTTTCAGATACAATGACACAGATTATTTAGCATAATGGAATACAAGTAAATAAGAAATAAACAAAGTCAAGGGGAGTGCATGTCTGGAAAAAAAAACAACCTCTGATATTATGTCGGCTACCAGTCACTCTTCAGCCAATTCCGCTGACAATGAATTGTCAAATGGTGCCGACATCAAGGAGACAGATACGTTCATAAAATCTGTCTTCAGTGCCACGCTCAGGAAATGAGCTGGAGTTTGAATTGCAAAGGACTGTGGTCAGGAGAGGTCTATGATTATTAGCCCAGTAAGGATGGATGGATGGATGGATGGATGATGGATGGATGGATGGATGGATGGATAGATGGTGGATGGATGATTAATGGATGGATGGATGGATGGATGGATGGATGGATGGATGGATGGATGGATGGATGGATGGATGGATGATGGATGGATGGATGGATGGATGGATGATGGATGGATAGATGATGGATGGATGGATGGATGGATGATGGATGGATGGATGATGGATGGATAGATGGTGGATGGATGGATCGATGATGGATTAATGGATGGATGGATAGATAGATGGATGGACTGCATCTCTGGAGCCTCCAGACCTGCCCTCATGTTTCATGCAGGTACTTTGTATTTCCCCAGACTAATTTTTGAATCTATATTAGACGACTGAGAAAACATTTGCGGAGCTGCCGGTTTGACGTCTCTCTGTGCTGCAGGTGAATCTGCACTGACTCTAATGAATTAAAGGACCAGTGTGTAAGATTTAGTATAATGATCTCAGATTGGAAACAGTTGAATAACTGTCCCCTCACCATCCACTTCTAAGCCTGAAGGACAGGGGTCACGAATTGGTCGAACCATGGTCCAGACCCAGACACCGTATTATCAATCTTAACCTATAACCAATACATCGCTGAGAACTGTCAAATCTGTCATTTCATTTTATCCGGCACAAGTTTTATGACTCAAAAAAGCCCGACCAATTGCATGCATTGTGTGATGATGAGCTCATCATCTCACATGATCCCACTCAGCCAATGAAATCATTGAATTCCAACGAGCATTCTGACGAGAGTCGGTACACAGACCCAGACAGAGGAGAGAAGGGAGAACAAACAGAGAAAAGTAGACTATAAAACAGGTGTGAAAGCGTGTGCAATTTTAAGAAAAATGGTTGAGACTGTAAAGTGAAAAAAAGCAAAAAGAAGAAAAGGGGAAAGATAATTTATAAGATAATTAAAAATTGTATTTTAAAATTAAAAAACTAAGCAACTAAAAATGAAGGGCTCGTTCTAAGTTAATGGCAACTCAACTTGTCTTTGCTTCAGGTGGTGATTCGCTAATGAAAACATGATTATAATTAATTTCTACAAATAGATCCGTCTAAATCCTACACGTTGATCCTTTAATCTGCTACATCTTAATGCAATGCAGCTATTCTCTTTGAGTGCCTTCAACAGGTTCACAATAATAAAACTCTGCTTTGCTTTAGATCTCGTGATGAAAAACTGGTATAAACCTTGAGAAATGATTGACTGCTGAATATAACAATAACATGTTTTAAGCTTAAATCTCTTGCTGACAAAGTGAGAATTAAACAGTTATAAACACAACGCTTTACAATTTCAAGTGTTGGATATTTTAGTGTTAAGTGATTTATTTCAGGTGCTGAAGAAAAGGATTCCATTTGGAAATAAACTTTTCATAAGAGGAGTTCATTTCAACTCACACTGATACCAAGGTACTCCAGCTGCCCCTGAACAACAGTGAGGACAGAACTGTCACATTATGGTGCATTCCATTGCAAATAAGAAATCAGAGTATTTTTTTACTTGAACACTCCATGAAGTGAGATTGGGGGAAGAAAGAATACCTCCCAACCTTAAAATCCAAGATGGCTGCTCTGTGCATCAACAAGAAAGCTGTTTTGTTTGCACTTCTCTCTGAATTGTGACATTAAATCAGATTTTCGCACAATTCTGTGGACATGTTGTGACTGTGTTTGTATGAGCAAAATGCAATGCAATGCATTATCAAGTGCGAGCACTTCAAAGGTCCTGCGGGCGACGTCCATCTTGTTTACTCATTTGTTGTGAACATGCAGGGCTGCACAGGATAAACAGGAAACACACTGAGACTTAACAAACATATAGAATAGTTTATATTTTTTATTTATTTATTTATTTTCTCTTATTTATTTCTTATTTCTTTACATGGGGCATGAGGCAGGAGTACGCTCTGGACAGGTCACCATGGTATCACAGGGACAACATAAAAACATTCACACTCACATTTATCTCTTATTATTATCATTATTAGTTATTATTCTTGTAGTTGTTATTATTATTATTACATTTATGGGGTCACTCTCTATGAGCAAGTCTATACCTTCAAAAAGAAAAATATCGAATCGTGAAGTCACAGTCATATAGAAGCAGATAATCGTATGCAGTAGTCAGTATGATAATAAATCTGGCCCCGACTTAACATCTCATTGTTGACTTGAGTGACAAAAGATGAGGAGAGAGGGATGATCTTAGAGGGAAGGAAATGGAGATGAGAAGAAGCTACCAGATGAAAGAGGAGGAAGGTGATGGAAGGAACTTGTGTGTGTGTTTGTGTGTGTGTGTGTGTGTGTTTGTGTGTGTTTGTGTGTGTGTGTGTGTGTGTGTGTGTGTGTGTGTGTGTGTGTGAGTGTTCAGAGCTCTGACTGCTTTGAATTAGACGGCACATCGCTGCAACGGCTGAAGAATTTTATTAAGAGTCTTTATATCAGCTGCTATATAATCCCTGTCCAAACAAGAGATAATGAATCTTCTCTTTCAGTGTTGGGTTAGATAGGGGAGCGCATGATGCCAGTGAAGGGAGGGAGAAGTGCACAAATTATTGGATTTAGATTAGGAAGGGCCTATTTTAATGGGTTTTAAGTAATACCACAACGTTAATGAAAAGTTGCCGCGGGCCTACAGGATTGTGTGTGTGTGTGTGTGTGTGTGTGATGGAGAAAGCAGATTGGCCGATAAGCTGTGCTTAACATAGCTCACGGAAAACGCCCAGCTATTGTGACAGCGTCTCTTATTGTCCTCTGTTCTTTGTTTTGTTTATTATTTTTCATGCTGAGTCATCATTTATTACTTTAAGCATAAATTCATGATTACTTGTATGTTTCTACAGTCTGCTCATACGTGTGTCATACCCATGCAGTGTTGCCTAAGTCTGCTTATCTATGTATGTATTCAATCTTTATTTATATTTTCTCCTCCAGATTGTTCACAGACTCCTACAGCATACACAACACATTAATTAAACTCTTTTATACTGGTTTTATCTGCACTGGCAGCCTCCATCTCACATTATTTCAAATCACCTTGGAAACATTTCTGAGCTTTTTTAGCTCAGTCAGTGTTCATATTTATGCAAACATATATGCAGCATGTGCATATATTGTTCAGCAGTTTTAAAGCCTTCTCTAACCCTTTATTTATCCAGATACTGAGAGGTGTGACTAACATGATGCAGAACAACAAAAATACACATGAGGTGTGGTTACGTATTGTGTATTATTATGATCAATGCACGATACACAAGACAGACTTCATCCAGAGAACTAGACGTTCATCATCAGGTCAGGGTGATGACAACAGACTCTGTGCACCTGCTGTAAAGGATTTATTTTTTCTTTAAAACATCTGAACAAGGTTGACTCATCCTTTCAATTCCTCAAGCTCGCCCGCGTCTTCTTAAAATAAAAGCAGCCAACCTTGGTCTCTGAAGACCAGTTTAAATGCACATGCACCCATTGCCACCCTTCTTAAGCAGAGCGGTGCCCGTTAATCAAAGCAGAAATGTCTCAGGCTTTGGCGTGAAAATTAATAAACACAGACAGACAGCAGGGAAGCATTTTCAAGGAGTTAGTCTGTCTGACACACACACAAACACACACACACACACACACACACACCACCGCCACCACCAGAAACACACACATATTTATTTTACACAAAGTTATGCAAAAGGTGGAAAACATGAAGAAAACAAGAGAAAAGAGAAGAAAACCGAAGAAATGAGAAAACACTGTCATACCGTTGCAGATATGAATGAAGCATCATGGGAGCAATGCATACTACATCAATCAGACAATGCTAACGTAATAATAATTTAATCATTTCAGTCAGACAACTCACATTTGAAATGTTTACTGCAGCAACCGAACGCTTTATTTTATTGTCGAAATGGGTGTGAGAGTGAAATTTATTCAGACCAGGGGTAACCAAATATTTATAACATTTATCTCTGTGACATATTTGACAGATAAAAGTTTAGTGTTTATCTGCCAAATATGTCACAAACATAAACATTTGCAACACTTCCTGTAGCCTACCTGTTTCAAAATAAAAGCACTCCAGCGTTTATGTTGACTGAATCCATTCATTTGTTTCAAAAAGGTTTTTTTGTGAAATATTTACAGGGAGCAGAATATGCACAGCTTCATACTGTGGACTACTGTTGTTTATTTGAGTACATAGGATTACTTTTATTGAAAGAAATACAGTAGTCACATTTATGGCCATTTTCAAGTCAGCTGACAGCGATGACGCACATTGATGATAAGTGTTACAAATCTGAATCCAGTGTGCATTATTGACTTAACTATTGAGTGTCTGTAATGACTCTCTCCCTCTTTTACCTTTGTCATCGCTCATTCTTTCGCTCTGCATGTGCACATCATCTCCTGCTGCCTCGGACACCATTAGGTTTCCAAACACACGCAACTGCATCGTTTCAGTGCATTTACCACATCTGATATCAGAGCGATCCTCTCAGAACAGACAGGTATGTAAATGCAGTTGTGACGTGGAGGCGTCGTTAATTACCGAGACATCAAAACAAAATCACACGGTACCTTCTAATACAGGAACAGCGAGAGGTATGATGCTCCAAATTCCCTCATTTCGCTAATTACAGCTAAATTATTTCTCCCTCCTGTGCCAATTACAGGCGTATTGATGAAGACCCCAGATGTGCGATCATAATAATTAACAGGGTAATAACGCAGTGCTCACTAGGTTGCAGCGCTACCTGCATTGAGTGCTGTGTGTAACAGCAGAAGCCCGGTTCTACATTACACCAGGCTGCGTAATAAATGTGGCTGTCAGCTTCAATTAGAGACATAATGTCTGGGATAAGAGGAGTGGGATGGGGCTTGGGGAAGGGGGTAAAGGAAAGGGAGGAAATGTTGTGGCTCAGGTTAACAGGGCAGCAACCGAGGGGAGAAGAAAGTCAAGAGGGTGCTGGTTAATGTGAGGAGGTCAGCAGAGAAGCTGGGGATGAGTGGGGAGCACATGTTTCATGAAAGTGTGAGTGGGTTATAGATTTGAACTAGAATTACCGCCCTGTGGTTGTATGCATCACCAACCAGCACAGTTTCAGTTCCTCCAGATGTTCCTGACATCCTGCATTCACAATAATATGAGGTCACCTTTGAATACTAAAATCTGATCAGTGAGTCTGTGAGTCTAAGTGAACATTTGTGCAAAATTTTTAAAGTATTCTTAAGACGTGTTGACAAGGCAACAAAGGGATGAGGACACACTGACCTTGACCTTTGACCTCCAAATTCTAATCAGGAGTCCAGGTGAACATTTATTCCAGATGAAACATATATTTTCTATATGTGTTTCTAATGTATCACGTTCACAAGATGACACTGTGAAATCACTGTGACTTTGACCTTTGACCACCAAAATCGAATCAGTTCATCCGAAGCAATTTCCCTTTTTGTATCATTGAGATATCGTGTTCACCCACACTGATCTGTCACTGAAAGAACTGATGAGGAGACACAACCAGACGCTGCACCTTCGCTTCCTTCCAGCTGCGATGCACACACTTAGCCTCAGCGGAAATGCCAACAGATAGGGAGAAAAGAAAAGTTTAAAAGTTTGTCCTTGACCACAGAAAAACAAGGTTGAGAAAACAATCTCTCCGTTATGAGAGGTCCATAAAGGGATTTAAAATCTAATCCATGACATTTCCATCTGCTGCAGATAATTTATAAAATATACAAATGTCATCTCAGGTGGAAAACAGCAACAAAATGCTGCAACAAATCAGTGTAATTGCTGTTTGACGGATTATGTAATGTTGTCATATCCTCTTGCATATGTTTGTAAAAAAATATAAAAATCACTCTTTTCATTTTGCATAACTTCTAGAAATTCCCTTAAAACGTGCAACATTTCAATAGAAACACGCGGATTGATAACACGAAAACCAAACCTGCAGAGCAATCAAGTAAGTCACACTTTTATTGTGTGTGTGTGTGTGCGTGTGTGTGTTTCATGAGTCCCCTGACAGGCCGAAGTGTGGAGATTTAGTGCTGACAAGACAAATTCACCTGAGAAAAAAAGAAAAAACTGTCCTTCCTAATGTTTACACCCGCCACACGCCCAGATTAATTACAGACATGCACACAGGAAGAGCACATCCAGGGACAATGTAATCATTTGTCTCCCTGAACTCACAGGCACTACAGTAAAAGATAGCATCGTGCTAATGTGCCGTCTCCCCGTGTGCCTCCAGGATGTGCATGAGATTAAGTCTGTGTGAGGAAGTCTTACAGCAGGAAGTTCATTACCGCCTTGCTGCTCGATGTGAGGCCACCCCGGCAAAGTGCAGCTCAACGGGACCTGAACGGCATGCTGGGAGCTCAACCTGAGGGGGGAACACACCCAGTGTGGAGGCACATCCTTTACAGTAGAGATATAACACAAATCTGGAAATAATCCCAGACTGTTTCCATTGTATATCAGCATACATTATTAATACTATGCTTATCATCTGCAGATACATAGTTCAGTTTTAATGACCTGAGTCAAACAGTTTTGTGTGAGACGTATTGAAACTGTTAGAGATTTTGAAACACATGCACACGAAGAAATGTGAAATGTGAAGTTATAACTCCATCCTCATGTTGGAGCGTCTTCATTTTCTGATTCTAAAGTGAAAAACCCCAAAAGTGGCACTTTCTGTATTTGAGTTGATTGAATTAATCAGTGTGGATGAGGCACTGCTCTCGGATTATGTGGTGTTGGAGGGTGTGTGTGTGTGTGTGTGTGTGTGTGTGTGTGTGTGTGTGTGTGTGTGTGTGTGTGTGTGATTGAGTACTGGGCTGGAGTGCAGCGAGACACAGGTGTATTAAATTGGGTCAGCGTTTTCATTTCCCAGGGTGAGCACACACACTAACAGAATACTGCTGTTCCAAACTGAGCCCTGATCCAAACACACCTGCACATGCTATGCATAAGAATACACATACACACTCACACAGCGCGCGTGCATGTACACACACACATCAACACTTCCCAGATAAGTCGGATTAGGAGTTATTCTTGTGACTAGATAAAGATTCTCAGTCTGAATCACTCGGGAAAAGAGGGTGGGAGGTGTTTCATACTCATTTTGTGACTGTATTTGTGTTCGTGGATAAGTGAGGACGTGGTTTTTCAGAACTCTGTGAGTCCAGGGTTAAAAACACAAGACGAGTCGGGTCAGAGGAAGGTTGGCTTCTGAAGTTGTATTAAAGGAAAGCAAGGTTTGAACTTTGTGAGCTTTTCAGTGCGTCGGCTTTGTGTTTCCTGATGTTCCTCTTCACATTACCTTCCTATTTTCAAACCATCACGGCTTTCATCGACAACAATAGGGGCAAAGCAGCAGGAACGTGCAGTGGTACACAAAAGGTGCAGAAGAGCCCGGAGCTAGCAAGACGTGCGGAGGATAGCAGTGCTGCATTACACCACAAAACAGCTTTTACTGACGTTTCCTAAACATGAGGGACGTCAGCACTGAAAATGTTCCTGTGACAGTATTTGGCACTTCCTGTCTCGTAAACTATATGATAGGAATGTAACCTAGGCAACAGGCGCTCCCCGCGGCAGACATTTTGACACGTCATAGCAGGAGAGCCCAGCTGTGACTCATAAAATGAACGGCTGCGTTCAGTTTGGATGTTCCAGCTGCAGGGCTCAGTGTCGTACATGAGGAGCCACTGGCTTTGTTTACTGATGCTAAAATGAAACAAAGTGATCACTAGCATTATGAGCTTTGCCCGAGCTTTAAGCGTAGATTGTGATCATCTCAATATTACGCTGCCTGCAAACAGAACTTGTGAGCATGTGGTTATAATTTGGGAAGTTGAGGAGGTTGAGTCGTGAGAACATCGCTGCCATCGGCAATGGGAACATGCTAATAACATAACTGTCAACAGTGGTCAAACATGAAGCCGTTGGGAAATCAAGTATTACAAAGAAAAACCTGATACAACTAAAATACGAAGTGATTAGCAAATTAAAAATACACTTCCATGGCTTTATCATGTGCTGTATCGTCACTAACATATGTCAGTGAGAATGTTTTCTTAACAGAAAGGGATTATTCTTGTGTATATAGAGAGAAGTGCGGCCTTAAATACAAGCAGCAATGTGGATCTCAGTGATTTGATGGGTCAACTGTTCTTTTTGTGTTCATTGGGAAATGTCAACTGACCAGAAGATTAAACAAGGCTCTGGAAAAATCCCAACTAAAATTAATTAAATAGATGGTACTAAGACTTGAACCAGAGTTGTTGGGAGGATTTTCCATGACAGACGACAGAATTAATGCCCTTAAATGTCGTTTGTAAATTAATTTAGGATGACTTCAATATTAACTTAACACTGAATGTGGCTTTCACACAATAAGGCTGCCTTAGGTAGACTGAACCCAATGAGGAGATCATAGAAGCGTCATCAACCCCCTCCACTCCCTCGTGGTGAATCCAGCGTAGGATCCCCTGCTGTGTTCTCACATGGCCTTTCTGCAGACTTTATACTAGGAGGCCAGGTGGAGAAGGTCTGCAGCTACTCCGGAGGCTCTCTCTCTGACTTTTGCTTCCCTCCGTCAGAAATCAGCTCTACTGATCTGTAGCTGGCAATAGGCAGTTCCCTTTAGGCAATTTAACTATGCAGTGCTCATCTAAACAAGAAATTAATGTAAACTACGTACAATGCAGGCTGAGTTAAGTAATAAAGTAAAGTTATCCCTCTGTAATCAGATATTAGGATTAGTGTACTCAAAATTTTGTATTTGAAAGAATTTCTATCTCTGCATCACTGATCACATCATATCTTTCAACTTCCCTGATGTTTTATTCACAGCTGACAAACGGAGGCAGGAAACGTGTGATTTTCTTAGAATGATAGATTCTCTTCAGCAGAAATAATCACCTGAGCTTCACAATACGAAGAGACGGATCTCAGGAAAAGTCAGAAATGACTCAGTTATGATTCCTGAAGAAGTGCCTGCTCTCGCTCTCTGTCTTGATGCAAAATAAATTAAATTTGTGCGTCACTCTCTCATTTTCTTAACACACACACACACACACACACACAAACACACACACACTTAAATCAGACGCCAACACACAGCATCCAGCTGCTAGACTGTGTCACTCGGCACAGGTGCCCAAAGAACTATAGAGTTTCATTCATCAATGTGAGCTTCAAACCTCCAACAACTGTGCACTCTAAACAACTCTCTCTCCCTCACTCACACAGACACACACTCACACACACACAGGCAGCGAGAGAGGGAAACAGCTGCACACTGATGAATGCCCTATATTCATTCCACAGGAAGCTGGTTCATCTGTCACTACTGATGCAACCCTTCCACTCTTCCCCTTCAAAACACACACATGCACACACACTAACCCCAGTTCTCTCTCTCTCTCTCTGATTAGACTCCCAGCTGGTCCCTGCGACAAATGCTTCTTTGATGCATCTTCCCGGGGGCCAAAGCCACCATCAGCACCCTCCTCCTCCTCCTCCTTTTCTCTTCTCCGCTCTTCCTCGCTTCCTGCATGACATTAAAGTCACTTCCAGCATCCCCCTCGTGAACCATTGCTCCCCACTGTCCTATTCAGCAGCAGCAGCTCTGTCCTCCAGCAAGAGGACAAGAGCATGAGAGAGGCAGTGAGAGGGACATTTGTACCCATCGTTAGTTTTTTTTTCTCCTGCAGAGTTGCAGTTTGAGCCACAAGGAGACGTCCACTTCAAAGTCCTCTTGTTTTTTTCTATTGCTGCATTCTTATCGTGGATAAGATGTAACCGCTCTACTTTCCCAGTGTGACCACAGCTGGCTCCTCTCCTTCCTCTTGGTTCATAAGTCATCAGGAAGCCCACAGGACGTGAATAAACCACACTGGGTGTAAAAGAGAAGAAACTGCAGCTTTAACAAACGAGTGGTGATAATTACCCACTGGAACGACAGGTCCATTCTGTTGCTGGGTGCTTTTGCATGAACCTGACTCCACCAGTCAACCAGAGTCGGTTTCATTTGTGTGGTCATCAGAGGACATGTGTGTGAGGATGTCTGCGGCAAATTGTATTTCGCTAACACCACAAAATAACAGAAGAAATCAAAAGAAACTGTTTTGATGATTTTATTTTTCTACCCGTGGTTGCCGTCAGCAGAAATCAGCATAGAAACTCCACTTTGCATCCAGTGTGTATGTGTGTTTGTGTGTGTGTGTGTGCAAAATGTAGATTAGAAATCAGATTAAGGTGTTAAGAATAAAAATTTGTGCTGTTAATGGGATTATGCTTCGGTTAAGATTACTAACTAAATTAACGACTAAAGCATTCCTAATTGTCAGACACTGTTTTCTAAATATACAGGATATTATTATGGAATTAATCCATTACATTAAGCAACACTATAGACAAATGGTGTTTGTTGTCAGTTTGGGTCTTATTCCTGTATGGCCATTTTCAGATATTATATTTTGAAATTGCATCTGGACATTTTCTTGAGTTTCCCTTTCCTATATGAAGAACAGAGTAGGAGGTGGTCAGATGTGGTCAGATGTGGTCAGCAGGAAAATCTGGCGTGTGAGTAGAGTGTGCACGAGACAGGACCAAATATAAAAATTCCTTTGTGGCAATCTCTTGTTTTCGTTCAGAGCACGACACCGGTGTTGGCCCTTATCGCCAAAAGCTCTGGAATGACTTGCTCTTTCCAAGTTGACATCTTCCATTGTGTCTTCTATGTGTATGGAACTTCTCTTTCATCCTAAAATAATTGAATTGTTTTTTTCACTTTTGCTTCTGTCACATTTGAAATGTCAACACATTTTCCTGTTGCATTCTCAGTTTTCACTCAAGACATTTTCCAGACATTTTACCAGGGGGCTGGCAGGAAAAGTTCAGGAGAATGTCAGAAGTAACAGACTCGGACGTTGGTGTTCTCACATCTGCCCCTCTGGAAAACTTCAGGAAAACATCTGGACTTCAGTGCATCTCTGAAAGCAGCTTGTGTGTGAAAACCACTGTAGAAATATCAGTATCCTTAAAAACTCATCCAAACATTTAAAACAGCGAAGAATTCCCTTCCGATGACGAATGTGACAGAGCTCTCAAATTATTATTGTGATGCAAAACAAATAGATTTTCGTTTTGTTTGGCAGGATGTCCCAGACACATTCAGTCTTATGATAAAATATAAACGATCACTGGTAAAATAAACACTGTGGATTTATTAGGGAGATGTACGGTTGCATATCAATCACACACAGATTTAATCAGAGCTGAGATCTCTGAGAACAAAAACAATACTTTCTGTCATCTTCAGCAGTTGTCATGAAATTAAATCTTATCTTAAAATAAAACAATGTTTAATGTGTTTTAAGAGCAGTAAAAAGAGTCTGGGGTCTCCACGTACACTTAAGAACTTCAGTGCACCCATTCAGTATGAAGAGGGGCTGACACATCACAGTCTAACGTCAGCCTTTATTAAAATAAACCCGCCTCTAGATGGTGTCGGTTCAGTTTGCAGAAGCAGCATCAAACTTTTAACCTGATGTCAAACTGCCTCTCGTCAACTGTCCCGCACGAACAACTGACTCGTCTAGACTAGAACCAAACACTGAGGATGTATGTGCCAGTTGTTCCTTGGCACGGATAATAAATGTCCCAAAAAAATTTATTTGACCTCTAAAGACCAACTGCAGAGAGAATGTTTTAACTCCATCAGTAAAGGTCAACATTTCCATCGTGTAACCGCCATCACACTAAAAATCCAAGAGAGGGCTTGGGACTTGTAGGTGAAAGTTATTCTGCCAGTGTTGAACTTTCACATTTTATTTCCAGCTAACGCGGAGCACCTACCTTTAAATGCACAGGAACCGAAGCGAATCCAAAGAAACGATGTCGGCGATAAAGAAGCAAAAGGACCAGTCCAGGTAGAGCAGTCAGAGGGAAGCTTGTAAATATGGTTCTTTATTGCACACATGACATTTGTTTTCCTTTCTTTTGTTTTTGGTGTGAGCAACAAAAACTGGCATTACATGTTTTACACCCTATTCATTTTTCTCAGTCTAACCCTCTATATAAAATAAAAAAACAAGGAAACACAAAACAAAATAAAAGCTACTTCACATAAAATCTTACAACTCCACGAAAAAAAAATCTCACAGATTTTAGTGCACCACTATATAGATGAGGAACTTACAGTATATATCATACTAGTAATGTTTTAGGAAAAAAAAAGTATTATATTCATCACAGTCAAAACAAAAAAAATCCAGTGGGGCTGATTTTTTTTCTCACTCTGTATTTTGGTAGTATTTGCCCTTTAACCACCTGCTACATCGCTGAGACCAATACTGATTGGTTAACCTGCCGTTTAACTCATTGGAGGAATGTTTGTTAAACAGAACAGAAGAAGAAATAAAGGATCGACAGGTGAAAAGGTAGTTAGTAGATAAATGCACTGAATGCCCTGCGACAGATTTGGAAATTCACTGAGAACTCGGGGCCAGAGGGGGCAGCAGTATGTGAGCAGCCATTTCCTGCATACTGTGGTCCAATCAGAAAACAGACAAAAAGTGTCAAGTTCTCAGTGGATCAAATCGAAAACAGGAGCCATTAAGCCAAAGTTTAATGGAGGGAAATGCTGGAGACCAAATTCCTCACTTTGGTCGTCCTTTCCCGGTTTATGTTTCAAAGTTTATGTGCATTGTGCTGGAAAAAAAAGCGTGGGCATTTAGGGTTTTTTGTGCTCAACAAAAAAAAAAGCTTCCGGTAGATTAACTGAGACAGAAAATTGGCACTGGATGATAAAGTACAAAAATATATATCATTTTCCAATCTCAGTAAATAAGGCACTTTTTATTTTATGTTTTCTTAGATGCAATATTTAGGCAGTGTTTGTAACACTTGTGCTTTAGAAAATCCCTCGTCCATCATTTCCTTTTTTTTTATCCATCAGCTTGGTTTTCAAGGCGAGCCCCTGAAAACGTCTGATATGTAAAAGGCGGGGCTTGTGACAGCGTAAATGTAACGACTGCTAACGGACGGATTTTGGCTTAAGTTGCTCATTACAAGGAGGAGTCAATCAAAGACATCAAAGGCCAATCCTACGTTAATAAATTAAAAAACAAACTGATAACACCAAATGTACAGAGGAGGGAGAAAAAAATCAATTTGAGCTTGTTGCCAGTAATCCAATCTCTGTCTCTACTTGCTGGTGTACGAGCAGGTGTTTTAGGCGAAAACACCCGTTTTTCTGATCAAACACACAAAATGTTAATTTCAGCGCGGGAGAGAAATGTTAAGTTTGATGTTAGACACTTTTAATCCTCGTTCTTTGCTCGCTGAGACATGAAGAGAATCACAACAGTTTATGGCCAAGTTGTTTTTGTTGTGCATATTTTAATAAAAGGAAAGGAAGGAAGGAAAGAAAAAAAGTGGAGGCATCACTCAGTGGGTTAAAGTAATAATCAGGATTAATGAAGTTAATCTTTTGCTTGTGTGTCAGTGTCAATACCTTGAATTAGTGGGGAGAAGGGAGGAAAGCCGAGTAGAGAGAAGAGAGCTGAATGAACCCGGGGATGAGTGCACTGACACAGCAGTAGAATGAACAACACACACTGGCAGTGTTTCAGACCAACGGAAACAAAAACAATAAATACTGGCTAGCTGGAAGCCATATCAGCGTTTTACACTGGAAGGAATAGTAAGGTCGTTTTGATCCCAAAGTACTTCATATTGGCACGGTGGTACTGGTGTGTGTCTAAGCATTATGGATGCTCCCAAATGGCCCAGTATTAGCTGTTATATCAATAAGCTGAATGTTCACCAAACAGACAACAGCTGGTGATAACTGTAATGCTGCTATCCAGCATAACAAGCCATGGAGGCAATGGGGAGGAAAACATAAAAAAAGACAGGGGACGGCTTTAGATGATCACATTTACTGTCATCTATAAATGTGTCCCTGTGTCTGTCGTAAATACGTCTACACTGTGCGCTGATGAGATGTTCTGCTCTACATATTCACAGTAAAATTAAGCCTTTTGAGATGATTCACATGCAGTGGTTTTTTTCCACAGATTAGAACGAATGCCCAGAGAAAGATGAAAAACTGAAGTTTTATCTTAAGGGATTAGTTTTTTTTTGTTTTGACTATCTTTTGTGAAAGGACAGACCCACCCGCCCTTTAATCTTTGTTCGAGAGGGGACAGCTGACCCAAGAGTTAACCAGTGACCTCAAGTAACGTGCAGTTTTACACCCCCCGCCCATTCCCGCCAGACACTGCTACACTTCCTGTCTGGCGAGGTCAGTGACACAGGACGACTAACGAGAGAGAGTTGTCTCTAACAGGGACGACGAGACACAGCAGCGGTGTTGAGGCTGAGCGGAGGGCAAGTGTGAAGGGTGTCAGCAGATTTCTCCAGCAGAGGTGAGAGTGCGTGAGCGGCAGCGAGGGACGCTTATCAACTCGTGCAGTTTCCAGTTAGGTTGTGTGCGTGGAGTGATTGTATGTGCACAGATGACTGGGGTGTGTGTTCATGTAGTGTGCATGTCATCAGTCAGTGTAAGTGGTGGCCAGACACCAGTTTTAATTGTGTTAGTCCGTGAACCAGACCAAGGTAATACATTCATGAAACTGGTTAAAAACACAAGACAAAATATCAGCAAGTTAGTAAAATTCTTACTAAGAATGTTTTATTAAAATAAATGCCAAGAGGTTAATAAGAAAAAATAACAGCATACACCATGAAAACTAAATGCAAGCATGTAAAAATACTTATGACAAGAAAAAACTAATAAAGTAGCTAATGAGTTAAACAAGCTGGGAATTGGCAAGAAAACAAAAACAAAATATAACAGGGAAAAAGGCAACACTCCCCACGAGAGACAGTTTCCAAGATGAGGAAAGAGAAGAGGGGGAGGAAGAGAGGGACGTTTAGGAGGGGGGGAGAAAAGAAGCAGTGTGTTTCATTAAAAAAAAAAAAGAAAAAAGAAAAGAAGCACTCAGAAACATGATTAATATACATATAAAATGAGATTAGAAAAATACATTATAAACCTGTAACAATGGCTGTTAATTACATTATCATACATGTAGTAGGCAGGCCAGAGAGAATACGGTAGGTATAGAGTTCACCTTTCACCTGATGGACTAATCCAGCCTTTCACAATGACACAGCAAGTTGTAACATTGCAGAGGGAATTTTCTTAATACTGTCAAATGCTGAACAGCCATCACTTGCTCCACTTTCTTTTAATATTGCATTTCAATTTAAAATAACACTGAAAAAAGAGAAAAAATAAATTTCATTGACCTTTCGGTGTAACAGCATGATGAAAGAGCTATGAATAGAAATACAAACTGC
The DNA here is from genome assembly GCF_024713975.1 of Paralichthys olivaceus. NCBI lineage: Eukaryota > Metazoa > Chordata > Actinopteri > Pleuronectiformes > Paralichthyidae > Paralichthys > Paralichthys olivaceus. Next base: position 11,905,833 of record NC_091104.1, on the reverse strand, counting down.
CGGGGGGGGAAATATTGGGATCTAACAATTCTCTCAATTTAATATGATGAGTTTGTTTTACCTTCCAGTGATAACCCGTCACTTGTTTCAATAACTGAAAACTGGGGCTGTCGTTTCATTAACCAGCTGTTTTTATATTCGTCCATATTAATCTCATGATTGTTTCTTTAAGTTAAATTGACATCAGAACATGGACTGCATTCTTTCGGTTTGCAGCTGTTGAAACAAACGCGTAATGCAAACAGAGGACGACCCCTCCAACCTTTTGTTTCCGTTCTCTAACGTTTTATATTTTTCTCAGCTCATGGTCAAAAAATGTTGTGGCAGACTACCGCTTTGCTATTGGCAGTTAAATTTGTTCTAGGAAGGTAGTCACAGTCACCGACAACAAAATAAATCAAGACAATATTTCATATTTAAAATCTAAACAAAAAGAGAACAAAAGCTGCTCACACAGCAGAGTAAAGGGCTGTCAAGTAAAGGAAAAAGAAATTCAGGAAGACAAAACCATGGCACATATTTTAGCTGGTCAAAACGACTGCTATTCTTTTTGCATAGAATAACTTCGGTAACACCACGATATGGTGGCAGCTACCCTGCTCGACTATTCAGAGCATGTAACACTAGCCATTCCTCTCTGCGCCACTTGGTGGGTGCTGGATATTATTGAACACAACTGGAACACTCAGAAAACAGAAACCACTGTTGATAAGGCACTTTTGATTTGATCCTCTTTTTTTTTTTTTTTTTAACGTTCCGTGTCTTGCTCTGATCCTCGCTAACTTCCCAAAGGTTATGACTGTTTTGGTCTTCATCCTCCTTTCCAATCATTTCCCAGGTAACAGCACCTCCTTTCCTCACCCACTCAGTATTTCTGTTTTCTCCATATACTGTTTTTCTTTTTATTAGATTTTTTCAGATTTTGTAAATGCAAGTAAAGTATCAAAAGCTAAAATTGCCAAAAATAGATTTTTAAATTTTTTTCTCTTCTCCAGCACCCTGTAAAATTATCTATTTTTTGTTCTCTTCTGTATTTGTATATGCAATGACAGTTATCTACATTTTTATATATTTATATATATATTTATATATATATATAAGACGTATGTATAAAGCAATTTGAACAGGCAGGCATGGCTTTCACATCCTATTTTTTCTTGAGAGAGTTAAACAAAAAATAAATCAAGACCATGGGGCTCAGGATCTATACTATGATCACAGGGAGGTGTGACACATTGTGGATGCGCTTTTGGATGGTTTGGCATGTGTTGAAAAAGTAAATGTTTCATCTCGAAAAGAGATCAAACTCAAAGTTGAATTTCTAATTTGCAGGAAGGCTCAGATTATCCCAACCTAATGCCCCTACTGATGGAAAATGTTTACCTGGTGTAAAAAAAAGAAGGTCTGTTCAAAAATTGGCCAAATGTTGAGATGTAAAAATAAAACAAACACCTATTTGGCAACGTGGCTGATGAAACAACTCAATATAGAATCCTGACGAAAGCTTTTATGTTCCTAACTGTAAGTGCCCTTCCCCCTAGCAACATACTGTTACTGAGTAGCATGTTGATTTAGTGTTAAAAGCCGTAATATCGTTCACCTACTCAGAAGAAATGGAGCATCAATGGGTCAAAAAAATCATTAAACTGACCGACTGTCTGTTCCAGCTGAAGGCAGGCACCACAAATTCACACCCTAAACTCTAAAATCACAAAGAGAGCCCTGTCGGACAGATGCATAATTGCAGATATATAATTCATTGGAAAACCCTTTGGCTAAATATGCACACTTAATACTTTTTTTTGTCTTTTTGATCACAGCTCAGCTAACTCATCGAGATATTTTTCTAAATACATCAGGCACTGTAAAATGAATGTAGTGTGGATGGGGGTGTAGCAATGGGCAGCAGCTTATAAGCGCTGCCCCAAGAGCTGACCCCGAAGCCTCAGCACACCCTACTTTCATTGTAGTATTAATTAAAAAAATCAAAACAAAAATCACACACACATCAGCCCAATTTTGACCTTCCCATCTTGCCCTTCATAATTTCTTAGCTTTTTGCAGCCTGCTTCGAACATCAGATTGCATTTTATTTTCCAGAGAAAACCACCTGCCTTAGTCGATTTTAGCAAAACTCATTAGTCAAATATGAATAACAGAGAAACCAAAATCAAATGGAGAAAATGACTCAAAAAGTAAAACAAAATTAAAAACTAAAAAACACAAGACAGAGGAGAAAACACATAAATCATAAAAAGCTTCTTTTGCAATCATTTCAGCCATGCTTTTTTAAAAACAGACAGGAAGCTGTTTTGAGGGGGCACACCCAGAATGTGTCAGCTCATCATTACATCTTAGAGCTCAACATGTAAAAATGACAGAAATTAAACAAGTTAATGTGAGTGTGTGTTCTCTTTCCTTCTATTTCTTTTTCTCTCCTGACAGATGAGTGGTGTAACAGGGTGGGAGCAGGTAGGGGCTCTTCAGTATTTTTAAATTTTTTTGGGGAAGGGGCAGATGCACATTTTAAAGGGGTTATGTCATCGCTCTGAAACCAAATGGTTTGCGTCAAATGTTATTGAAGTTGGACTCGTACAAGTGAGGTCACCAAATCAGAGCAGTTACAGGGGAGTGGGTGGTCAGGGTGGGGTGGGGGCTTTATTGCTATATAATTCAGTGCAGATTCATGAGTAATACCACAACACATCCACCCAGTATATGATTCATGAAGAAAAAGAAAGAGAAAGAATGGGAATTGAACTCAAGGGAAAAAAATGAATTCTACACAACTTTGTTGGGTTTCGTTGTGTTTCTGTGAAGATTCTGCGTTGATTTCTATTTGTTTGTTTTTTGTCAGAACGTGTTAGGGTAACTGTACGGGCAGGCGCCTCTCTCTCTCTCTCACTTGCGTCCGAGAGGCTAGCAAAAGGCAATTACCAGTTAACTGATCAGCAGGCAGGCTTGGGGCGGCTCGTCATTGGGTGAAGAGTTCAGAGGTCAGAAGGTCATGTGTTAGTTGCCGGTGGCGGCTAGGTGGTTAGAAACAAAAACAAAACAAACAGAAAAAAAAGATAGAAAGGATATTAGTGTCAGCAAGAAGAGACTGGAATGACATCATTTTAACAATAAAATGAATGCAATCTCTCATGTTGCCCCCTGCTCCTGACTCCCCTGCCCATATGAGATGAACCCAGCTAATCTCATTATAATCATGACGCTGTCGCATCATGATCCCAGCCACTAAGCCCCCACCCTGAGTCATGTTGCCTGGCGGTTTAATTTAAGCGCAAATTGTCCCCAAACCCCCAAAAAACAGAAGCAAAGAGAAAGTGAACAGACAAACTAACATAAAAACATGAGTCTAGTGTTTTAGTGTATTTCAGGTTGAAGTGCAAGTTACAAACAGTGTGATTAGTGGTAAGGAGACTTTAAATAACTGATGTTATGTGAGGGATAACTGTGACTAGTGTTAAATGTGCAATGAATAGATGAATCGATGCTTTCCGATTCGTTCTCTTTATTTAGCAGTATATTTTTATATAATATAAATATACACAAGAACCATAAATACATTTGATATAAAATGCTCAAATATAAAATGACAGTACCTCGTGTACAACTGAAATATTAAAAAATGTATTTTAGCTTTATTCAATATATTTGCAAATACACTGGAGACGATGCAAGCTACCTCCGCTCATGTCTGTGCGTGTCTGTCTTCCATAGAAAAATAAAAATCCAAAATAAATTTAAATTTCAAGGTGAAATGGTGCCTGGTAGCAGCACGGCTACTTGTTTTTTATTCTGCCTGCTCGCTCTCTCACATACAATATAGAAATGAGTTTCCTATTTTCTTTGCTCCTTATGAACAAAGGAGTTAAATCATGAATGGGAACAAGCCTGTCCCAGTTTAGGCTCTTATCTCGCATCAGAGGAATGTCATTATACACCGTCAACACTGCTTGCAAAGATCAACCTGTCTGGCCTCACAGCTGCATAAGCTGCTGCTGCAAACAGCTGCAAAAGCTGCTAACATCACTTTTGCCTGAGCTCTGACATTAACATAGTCTTTATATATTTTATATATGTTAAGTACTAAATGTAAACAAATGTGCATACCACAATCAACCATTTAGCTGGCGTGTGGATGTATGGGGTAGGAAAGGTGGTGGTGGTGGTGGGGGAGGAGAGGAAAACAAAACTAACAAAAATAGACAATATGCAAATTCCCAACTAAGGCATCGAGGCATAATAGGCATAATATTCATTGAAATGCATCAGTCAATAGCAGAGTGTAGCTAATAGACTAAACTGACCTCTGTCAGCGGTCACAATCCTTTGGTAAGGATGGACCCGCGTGTCATGCCGTCTCACTTTAGTAGCCATTGCACCTAGATTGTAACAGGTCCACAAGGTTAGAAACCATTCACTTAGAGGAGGGGAAAAAAACAGTCATCTTTTACAGTAACAACATTCACATTTTAGCCATTATCATTATAATGATTGGATAATACAACAATACACAGAATAGCAACATAATACAGATTATAGTACATATACACACACCACGCATATCTTTCTTACTTGTAGAAAAATGCAGTAGAAAAAAATTATACACCTTTTCATGGTATTTAAAAATGCATAACTTAAGTAGGAAAATTCCACAGTGCTCAGAGTTATATAGAGGACTCTTTGAAAAGAGGGCAGGTAAAGGCTACAGGCTCCTGGGCTGTCCGCAAAAAAAACGGGATTGGTCCTGTGGGATCCAGAGTGGGATTGAGAGGAATTTGTCTCTTTATTTTGAAAGGTGGGGGAATCAAATACAGCTCTGATGGTAATTGAAAAGTGCCAGACACCACCTGCCTCTCCCTTTCTCTTTCATTTTCTCTTTCCCCTCTTTCACCATTCCTTTCCAGGTCAATCTGTTCACTGGCGGCAGGGGCTGTCATTTACCTCCTATATTTGTCACAACTCATTTCTTTCCTCTGCAGTGCCTGGCACCGCTTTGAATACATGACACAAAACAAACTGTGTGTGTCAATGTATGTTGAAGTATTGCAAAAAAATGGGATGAGCGCAGGAATTAAGAAATAAAAAAGGTAAAATATGTTATAAATGTAAGGATTTTGTTCCAACAAGGCTCTGAAGCAACAGATGTCCTGACATTTCTTTTTTCTGAGAAGCCAATGGCAGCTAGATACAGTTGCGCATGCGGTCGAGCAAAGTGCACGAGTACGTGCGCGAGTATGCTCCACAGGGCCCTGTGTTGCTGAAGGCACCGATCGATAGTGTGAGTAAATAAAATGCACTAAGCTGGTGTAACCCTGCAAGTTAAAGAGGGAAAAGCCAGTCAGCTGCTCCCGTCTGTTCTACACATGACTACCACAGGTATCCACAGGTCAGCTAAAATCACACTCATGGACTACGTTAGAGGAGCACTTTGTCGAATTAAAGCTGCAAAGTGACAAGGCATTTTTGTTTTTCGACATATGGCGTTCATATCAGATGATTTCATCCGTAGATGTGTCTCTTTGGTAGCAGATGTGTTGAGCTTAAAGCACCACTGAGAAGGGGTATAATACATCGACCCTGATACTGAACTGTACTCCTGACACAGAAACTAAGAGGGATGTCAGGTGCTACTCGCACTGAGCTCAAGTTCAAGAGGGGTGAGGCTAAGACAATGGAGAGAGGGGAAGGAGGAGAAAAAAGGGAAGACTGGAGGAATTTAATGAACATCCCCAGTGGGGGTGAGAGAGGGACTATCTACAGGCATCAAGGCCTGCCTGCAGAGAACAGTGCAGAGAAATTATTTCAAAAGCTGCAGAAATCCAAGGGGATCTGCTGCCAGACTGAATATGCCTCCAGGCCAGTGCATGAAAGGGTTAGAGAGCAGGCTGCGTGTATGCCAGTGTGTTTCTGTCCACGTGCCTCATTTCACACAGAGCCAAGCCCTCCTATATAAACCTTGCAGAAAAGAGGCAATGTCAACCTGAGAGCATAACTGTTTAGCGAGAGCATAACTTAAAACAGTGAAGTAACCTCAGTCTAAATACTAACTTTCCAAGAGCCTAGCCCACACAAGGTAAGTTTTGTCCCCCTTTTTCCATTTTAATATAGTGTCCATATGAGCCACATTCTGAAGCTGGACATCCCACTACCAAGGGTTTCACCAGCACATCCACCCTGTGAGTTTTTTTTTTTTTTTCAGGTGGACACGACATATTTACCTTTCAAAAAGTCCTGACTGTGGCTCATGGAAGCCGCGTCCAGCACCCCAACTCCGGGGTAAAACAAGCTCCCCTCCTGTCCAGGCTGGCTAAAGTTGAATGCTGTACCTGCCGCACCCATGCTTCCCCAGGCTCTCTTACCTAGAACCCCACTGTGCTCGATGGGGTACTCCAGCAGGGAGGTGGGTGCCAGGGCGTAAGGGTAGTCGTAAGGGGTGGTGTAGATAAGCCCGCCATCCGGTGTGGGAGGCACCAGTGTGGGCGTGCCATTAGGCAGCATGGTAGCCATCTGAGTGGGCCGGATGAGGTTCATGATGGGGGCCCCGGCTGGTGTTGGGGGCCGAAGTGAAGGGGGAGGCAACACCTGACCTGTGGAGGCCGCTATGAGGCGGGGGCCCTGAGCGGCTGCTGCCGCCGCTGCAAGAGAGAACGCAAGGGTGGCTGCCATAAGCAAGAGAGGAAAGGACAGCAGTAGAAAGAAAGAAAGAAAGAAAGAAAGGAAAAGAGATAAAGTGTAGTGTGGTTGATCATAATCACAGATGAACAGTGAAGGGTGAAAATACAAAAGGAGAAGAAGAAGGGGGAACAGGAAGTGGCAGGGAGAGAGGGGAGAGGGAGGGGGAACAAAAGGAAAATTAGTCCATGCAATGATCATGGTGGTGAACCACAAAAGCCACAATCTGTTGCCAAGAAAAAGTCAACATAGCAAAACTAAAATAAAAAAAATAACCCACACACCATAAACAAGAAGCACAAATGCTGCTGTCATCCCAGTGCATTCAAAGCATACCAGTCACCACAGCAGCCACACATTCATCAAGTGGAAATGGCACAGGTGAGGTAAACAACACACCAACAGAAATGGAGCATTTGACTTCATGGAGAGGAGGACACAAACAAGCAGATTGAACTGAACATGAAGGTCACTGGGGGAAAATGTGACACTTTATACTTTATAGTGAATGAAATGAATGTTGTTCCTCTACAAAGTCAGCAGTCCATTTAGGTTGGATAATGTACAGATAAACCCACAGTATCATATTTCAAGTGGTTGTGTGTTAGCATGTGGTGCGAGCTGCGCCACACAAGCTTCACCAAAGGCAGATCAAGCGCAATGGTAACTGTGGTTAGGTGGTGGGACACTTCATTGTGGCGGGTACAATTTGAGCAGATGAAAACTAAACATGGAAATGGATCACTTAAAGGGTTTCATTTCAAAAATGTGAAGATTTTCTGATTAATTAAATTAAAGTTTGGATATTCATTTATTACGTAATCAATAATCTGAGTAATTTCATAAGATCTGGATTGAGTTTAAAAGCAATTATGCATTTAGAAATGACACTTTAAGAGTAAAGAGCAAACACTAGATGTGTAAACTAGTGCCTAACATGCAGAGTTGAGCAGGTGGAGAACAGCAATGTCCTAAAGAGCAGGTGATAAAAAGCGATTGCATCTGGACTGCAGGGGAAAAGGATGGATGGATGGATGGAGGGATGGAGGACAGAAATACGAAGAAGAACAGAATGGAAGTTGTCCTACTCATGGTTGTGTAGGTTAACATGAATGGTTTGTAGAGCTTGAGAGAAGGAGAGAGATGTCTGCTAGTGGTCAGAGATAATACGATGGTATATACACAGGAGATCTGTTTACACACTTGCTTGATGAAAGTTAACAGTAGTAGTTAATAAGAAAGACAATATATGTACGTATGATCTATGCAGTAAAAAAGATTAGTTGTGTATGGTACAAAATGATGGAGTATGTTAAGTGTGGCTAAGTGCGTTCTCATGGCAGCTCACTTACGTGATTTGATGTTGTTGTCTCTGTACGTCCCATTGAGAATCGCCAGCTCCATCAGCTGCATCTTCTTCAAATTGTCTTCTCCCTCCGCCTGTAAAAAAAAAAAAAATTGAAAACGTTAGTGTCTCACCACAGTTACAAGCAACACACCAATTACACACAAGCAGAGGCCCAAACAATCCACATGACAACCGTTTCACCGCACTACATGACCGTGTTGTTAAAAGGCTACAGTTACAGCTAAATCATTTGGACACGACATGTCATCTGTTTCTCCGCGAGCACTGGTTGGACTGGGTTCAAAGGGGGGAACGGAGATGGAGATGAGCTAAAGTGCTGTTGTCATGGCGGAGTGCCTTGTCTTAGCTAAAATGCTGACAGAGACATTAAGTGTGCGAATGCATATTCATAATCCATATCAGAATGATAATTACTGTAATTTTCGTTGCTCCCTTGTGCGCAATCAAATGCGCAATAACCACTCTGGTTAATGTCAGTCCTGTCAATTAATGTTTGGATAAATAAATACAAAAGCAGCAGCCACTGTCATTATTGCCAAATTAGGGGACTGAAATTATTCACAGAAAGCAATTAAGATAGTGCCCCTCCTCCCACCCCCCCACCCCCCAACTCCATTTCCCCTGAAGCTAACGAACACTCAATAACCATGACAACACAAAAGCCCCAGTGATTTTCCAGGTTATACATCATAATTTAAGCAGGGCCTAATGTGAATTACTCTCCTGAAGGGTGCAAAGACGAGCATGTGATGCCTCGCTATCGTCAGATCCCCCTTAAATGAACAACTGATTTCATGCTTTTTTTACTGATGTGATGTGTTCACTCAGCATTTCAACTCACAAATACAAAAGCTCACGTACATGCACTCTGCATTTGCATGTTAACGCATCACCTGCACACACACAGTAAGGCCAACCAGCCTGTTGGTATTGGTGGTGGCAGTAATAAAAGCAGAGAGAGGCAGATACCGAACCTCCTCCGTTTCTCTATTCGCTGCTTAGAGTCTGTCTGCTGGACTAATTCACAGTTCAACAACAGTCTGTGGCTCCATTCAGACAACGATAAGCAAAGAAAGACATGGAGGGGGAGAGAAAGAAAGGGAGAAAAAGAACGAGGGCTCAGAGTTAAGCCCTCCCCTGAGACTCCTCTACAGCACAGCCACAGAGAGAGGAAGAGAAAGAGCGAGGTTAAGCAAGAGAAAGTGACAGAGGCTGGTCTCCCTTGACTAAATATAAGACAGTGGCCTCAAAGCAGTCACAGTATTCAGCTCTGTGTGTGTGTGTGTGTGTGTGTGTGTGTGTGTGTGTGATGTTTAGTGTACCACAGAGCTGCCAATTAACGAAGCAAGGAAATTCTTGCTCTCCTTCTCTACCTCCACAGTGCTGTCTCCCTTTTCTTTTAATGGGGGAGTCTTAAAATACAAAGATACACCGACATTTTTTTCAAAGTCACACTTTCGCAGCAGAGACAGACAAAAGGCTTGGAATGCAAAAAAAGAGATGCAACATACATGATTTAGATTTTTCTACTGGTGAAAATTTGATGTTTTCAGACATAAACTCCAGGTGTAGGTTCGGTAATTCTATGGAGTTTGCCTTAAACTTATGATGAATGTAGCAGGAGGTTGTCTGGGTCAGACGTGTTCACAACAACAAGAAAATGTCTAAACATTCAGATGAGGGGTCATGTCTGTGTAGGGCACGCATGAGGCAGGACATGAAATAGAGCCAAAATTAATTATCCTTAAATTAGCTTTCCTTAAGGATTTAAACTTTTTTTCTAAAACATACACGTTCTTTATAGTTGATACGCCTTAATGTGTCCCCTTTCCACTGGAGGAGAAGAGTGGACCATTTGACATGTAGCATCAACAGCGATACAAACACTAAGCTAATTGAACATGGCTGAGTTCAGTAGTTGACATGGGCAAGAAGACTCTCCTGCCTATGTAAACACAAGGCCTGAAACAGCTGCCTAACACACCTAAAAGCGAAAAGTAAACAGTACTAAATCCCATTTTTCATCTTTATCTTTGCTTCTTTCTTTTCTGTGTCCCTCTTTAGTTTCTTACATCACAAATGAAACCAGACCATGTCCTCTACAACCTTGTACAATATAAAAAAAGTTAAACAAACAAACCCCACAAGTCTGCTAAAATGTACTAATGACTCCCAAGAACCAAACAGTCGCTTTTTCCATTTCTTTCTTTGTGTGTGTGAGTCTCTCCCCAAAAACTGTGTCAGTGGTTCTTTGGAAGTGGGCCAAGCCCGACTTGCTAGACAAAACTATCCATTCTGCAGAAATTTTACTTGTCACAAGCTTTTCCCTAACACACCAGCCGGCAGTCTACAAACTATGGATAGGCAATCTGAAGATTTTATATCATGATTTATCTTGAGCAAACCCACAATCTAGTTTTCGAGGAAACTGTGACATTTTACCATTGTACCAACTAGAATATTTCTTCCCTGATAACATGGATCAGGACTACACTCACAAATCAACAGAATGGTTGCATACTCTGTGGCTGGGCTGGTTGGCCAAATGTGTCTCTTTAACAGGGTCTCTTCAAAAAAAAAAAAAAATGTTTTTATGTGAGCTGGCAGAATGGTGGATGAGTAGTTGGTGCCAGCAAAGGAGACAACATCAGTAGTGTGGAAGTGGTTCAGCTAATTATATGTAAATATTGTTGGTCAATGGTCAGCACTTTCAGACATAATGCGAATAATCTATTCCATCATCTGAGGGAACATGTCAAATATTTCACTCAGATCAGCACAACCTCTCTCAGCTGAAACTCCTGAGGTCCCAAAATATTGATAGTTACCATCGATACATTAGTTCAGTCAAATGAAATATAAAAGCAGCAAACAATGGGAAGAGGTGAATGAAACATTGAACTTTATAGCTGAGCTTACCATTCAAAGCTATAGACAACATTAGATTTAAGATACTGATGTACATGATATATTTTAAAACATCTTAAGTAAAATATTGTGAGGGAGAAACACTGTAGAAACACAGATCCTTGGTGTGTTTGTGGCTACACTAAAAGAGATTGTGAGAGGACCAGCATTTTCAAATGCAGGGGGGGGGGGGATGAAGACATTTTGGAGCTATTAGAGGTGGGCTGTTCTCTCACAAGATAAGACTGTAGACGATAGAATACAAGAAGATACAAGAAGGGGGAGCACAGGGGACCTGGCAGCAGGCTCAGTAAAAGTGCATGCTGCGATATGAATGTTAGGGCTGCCCGTGTGTTTGTGTGTGATGATGGATCGGCAGGGTTGTGGGGGTTAAATGGGCGCGGGGGAAGAGGGTGCCACCATCCATCCAACTCGGCATAGGTGGCATAGAGCCTGTTGAGAGGAGAGAGGCGCAAAATAGAGGGCAGCAAAAGTGGAAGAGCACAGATGCTGCTGCTAGGATGAGGTGTGCGCTGCTGTGTGTGAAATGTGTGTATCCCCAGTGGAGTGGTTCTGATATAGCTCTATCTTCTCGCTAACGCAGTTTGTTAGCTAAAGCCCCCAAACCCCAACAGATCATTACTGATTTACATCTGAAACAAGCTCATCTTTCCCCATCAAAATACAAATTCCCTACAGCAACGTCTCACTGCTTTTCTCTGGTTTTGTTCTCTGTGGTTGTTTGAGAAGTGTTTGCAATGTAAGAACTCTGGTTAGGGCAACAACTATAATGGCAAATCCCAAATGGCTGCAGACAGGAGGGGTAAGATTGGGAGAAACCTAATATCACCAGACAATGCTGGTGAGATGGCTAGAGTGAAGTTGGATTGACATGATTAATCTATTTTACCTCAGAATAGCTTAAAACTGATTTGATGTTCTCAGTATAATTATCATGGCAGAAGCAATGAGACTATTTCCAAGCATCTAATTCCAGTCAATCCGATTAGCCAAATACAAAATACAGTTGTGGCCACAGAGACGGCTGTTGCAGCTACTCAGCAAAAGTTGTATCATCTTGCTTTAAATCGTGTACCACAGAAGCACATCTCTGATGAAGGTTTGATGAACAGCACCACAGAGAGCAGTTAACACTTTAATGTTGCCTTGCTCAAGGTGACGCCAAAAATGAATACACTCCTCAGTCAGCATTCATCACCCATTCTAAATCATTAGCTCAGACACAGGCAGTGCTAGGCCTGTGTGTGTTGTGTATGTGTGTGTGGTTGTCTGTAATGATCTGGCTGCTGAAATTCCCAAGAGAGGACTAGCTGCTGGATTACAGAGTGAGAAAGGGGATGAGGAAAGGAAGTTTTTTGTTATCATCCCAAACATGCACGCATGCATGAGCGAGACAAACACACACACACACCCACATGCTCCTGTCCATCAGCGAAAAAGCCACTCAATAAAGCTGCTCTATCCACAAGAATCAGATTCAATCAATGAGGCCTATTTGTGAAACCAGCAGAGCGGTAAAAGCTATCAGGGAGGAGCAAGACAGAGGGATGAGGGAAGGAAGGGAGAGGAGGAGGAGGGAGACGTGAGTGCGATGAGCTAAAATAGGTGAGCCGTGTCCCACTGACTACCCGACAAACCTGCGATGAGGTCACTAGATGCATGCTAAATCATTTTCATGCATTACTCTTTTGTGCCTCTCATCTGATCAAAGCTTTCATCCATATGTCGAAGGATACGAAGTATAGCTAATGCCAATTGTTCCAGACAACAGAGCGTATGTTGAAAGCTGCATATATGCCTTGTTTGCACATGTGGATGATAACAGGCAACAGACGAGTGACTGTCTGGGTGTGTTTAAAGAGCCGCACCCTCACTCACCCCTGCACCCAATTCCTGGCCCTTTCCTATTCATCTAACCTGCAGATAAATACAACAGGCGCCTGGATTATCTCGGTGAATTTGCTCATGTCTATGGCTGCAACTGAGGGGGCGGTTTTTTTCTCCCTTCTTCTTCTTCTCCTCGTATCTGGCAAGAGTCGCTGTCTATGTATCTCAGCTCAGCTAACGGCTCAGCTCAGAGAGATGAAATGATGAGCAGTGAGAACGATACAAAGAGAAGTAAAACAAAAGAATACAGGGGAGGAGAAAAGACGCTGCAGAGCAAGTACAAGAGAGAGTGTGAATGATTGAGTCGGTGGAGAGATGGAGAGATATTCAGGAAGAAGAAAGGGATAGCTGGTGAATATGAGACAAGAAAAGATAGACAGCGTAGTGAAAACCAATTTGTCTGCTCCCTAGTGGGCTGACACTAGCTAAGGCCTGCTTTCCTTCCCTGGCCTCACTGTCAGTCATCTCAAACTATTGTATGCACACATACGTGTACTCACAAACACACACACACATAACCACACATATCTTAGGTCTTGGCGGGGGCCAGGGTCAGGCTCTCTCCAAACTACTCCAATTACCTCAGCAGTAAACACAGCCGCCCTGGCTGCCTCCTGGGATACAGGGAGAGGCAGAATGTGTAGAACTGAGAATGAGTGGGGGGGGGGGGGGGAGAGTTCTGTGGAGTGGAGGAGGTGGAATTGGGAGCCTCTGGGAGGGAGGAGTAGATGACTAGATGTAGAGGGGTGGAACTGGTAGTGGCGGCAGCTGTTTATTTTTTTCCCATTCCCCTCCCTCTCTCCACTCCCTTTTGGTTCCTTCCCAAACTCTAACATCTGGAGGAAAATGATTACTCTCGCCACGCTGCCAAGACGACTTATCAACAATTCCACACTCTCCAGAAAAAGAGAGCAAGGAAAGATGAGGGAATGAGTACTTGTAGTGAGCTTCAAAACATGTCCACAATAAATAAATAAATGAGAAAGTTTAGTCAAATTGAGTCGACTAAAGCAAACTTGGAAGCTGGATTGGGGTAAGAAATGAAAACACATGCATCACAAACCTGATTCACATGTTTTCATTAACAAGAAAGCAAATCAAAAAACTCCCCCGGGAAAATTAAAAACTAAACAAAACATAAAATCCCTCCTGACCACAAAACTTTATTTTTCATGAAAAACAATGCACTGATGAAGTACTATAAGGAAAGTAATTAAAACTATAGAATGACCAGCACATTAAAATACAGGGGAAAAGCGTATAAAACACTTCATAGACATCTATAACCTTGTCTATTTCATAAAAAGCATCTTTAAAGAATGTGCTGAAGTAAGTGCTGCATGTCCTTTCTCAAATTCACCGCTGCAGTTTCAAAGACAATTTCTTTCCTCTGCCTTGCTCCTCGGCTTTTGTGAACATATCTGCCGAGGGAATCAGGCCTCAACTGTATTTTCCTTTTCCCCCCAGTCTAACAACGCAATCTCCTGCAACTCTCCTCTCTGACTGACTCCTATCTTCTCAACGCTCCTGCAAAGCCTCTTTATTTCTCCTTTACTCATTTCCTCCCTTCCCAGACAGCTCTGTTAGCGACGTGCGCTATTAGTCATGCTAAACCACCAACACACTAGCTCATTAGCATAGAAGTGAACCTGACTCCAGTCAGATTATTACAAACACATCACAGCTACTCCGCCCTATTACTGTCAATCACACAGCTTACTGAGGTACAGTTTAAAGTGGCACGTTACAAAGTCAGGAACCAACTCTTCTGATAATACGCCACTGTCTGAATCATAACAAAGCTTCAAGGTAACCAGACTTCAGAGTAACTGAGCTGCTTCTGTCTGTCTGATGTGGCATTGGTGGGTGATCAGGCTCTAACAATATGTTGCAGAGAAATAGAAATTTCATTGGTGGAGCCTAGTTTACACCCAAAGTTTCTCTGGGATTATACGTAACATGCAATGGGTATGGGTGGTGGACACCATCTGGGCCCATGCACTTTGACTATGGGTCTGTGAGGCTTATAACAGCTTTTAATCGTACAGGAGAAGAGTGAGGTGGGCAGCCTTAGCACATTGTGCTCGCCCCATCAATATCAGCTGACATACACAGACTCAGTGTCACCGACAGGAGAAGAAAATATATTTTTCTAGTAGCTTCTTGCACTCTCAGAGAAATAAAAAAAAACATATTTTCTCTCATCAAAAGCATTTCCAGTAGTATGGGGGAAAGCTGTGTGGAAACTCTGACTGATCTTGTTTATCCTCAGAAACTGGGCTGATATTCCATGTAACATAACAGTATTAAGAGTGGATTAAAGTTCATATAAATAACCTAGAAAAATATAGACAGATTTAACTACATGATTTGGATATATTATTAAAGCTTGTTGGCCTGCAACGGCTTTGACAAACAGATGATGTTACAGGCTAAGTGCAGGAGGGATCATGCAGCCCCGCCATGTTGTACAGCCCAAAAAACAGCTGTCTGTGTCCTCCCCATCCCCTTTCTCTCAACATCATCTGTTCCCTACCTACCAATGAAATTCCCTCACTGTCATATGTCATCGAAGCTCATATTCCCACTGTACACCACCCTCAATCTCTACCTTACTCACTCACTGCTATTCCATCTCTCCTTCCACTTTCCCTCTTCTCCCCTCCCTTTATCCCTCATTCCACCAGGCTGCCAGACGGTGCATTGTTCTATCGCTGCGATCCTTTAATGCCATCCAATCGAGCAGGGAATATCTTGAAGGGATTTGGCCGGGATTGATTTGTGAGCTTTAAATAGTGCAAAGGGATTTGCATCAGATTCAGATATCCTGACTCAGAGCTGATGACTGGAGTCTTCTCTTAAAACAGAGTCCCTACCTTCTGCAAGAGGTGGGATTCAAACCTGGAACCCATTGGATGGATCTACCTCAACCACAAATTTTTAAATATATATTTAGAGAAACGTTTCTTAAAGTTGTTGGTTTATAAAAGAGTCCAAGCCTTAATTCAGACAAGAAACCTAAGAACATCAACGCTTACTTCAATTCTTTTTACACTTTAAATATGTATGTATGAATGTTTTTACCACAAGTGAAAGTGCTTAAAAGGGTAACTGACTATTGCCTTCCTGTTTTATTCCTGGAATGTCACGTTCAATGTCACAATTATGCCAGAAAAAGGGCTCTGTAAGTGGTAAAAAGCAGCACAGAGGCCAGTGACTATGTTACAGTGGTACCCCTCAAGTCAGAAGCTTCTCATCATGCAATCTTGCAGCACTGCATACAAAGAACAAATTTGCCACTGCGTGTTGTTCTCATCGTGAAAAGGTCTGAATGATAGTACCTCATCCCAGTGAAAACAAAAGCCAGATGTTACAGGGTGTTAATGGGTTTTTTTGTGCAGTGTGAATGGGTCTTTACTCTAATTACACTCGCCAACAATGTCAACATACAAGCCTGATTATGGGACAGATCTGCAAGTCATTCACATGGAACTGAATCCTCTCCACAATGCAAATTTATGTCCAGATGTTAACAAAGAGAAAACTTGAGGATGAAATAATTTTGACAATTCTGATCTCAGACTGAGAGCTATGTGGCACCCTAGCAGCTCTGCAAAGCCCCTTCAATGCATTGCAGAAAACCATATTCTATTTTTAGTGTTACTGTTATAGAAGTGCTGGCAAGACAAAAACATTGGAATTTCAAAAGAGCTTATTCAACAGAATAAAGAAATGTTTGGTTTTAGTTTTGTTGTGCCCCCCTAAACATAACCTCAAGTTCCACCATGGGAAAAACCAGTCAGCGCAATACATTGCAAGTGGAGTATTGCAAAAATCACCACTAACAAACCAAACCAACGCAAAGAGAAAATAAAGGGACTGTGATGAACAAAGCAAATGAACCCAACTGAGATGATAAGAAAAAAACAGAGGAAAAGTTTCTACACTCGAGACAGCATGGAGGAGACAAAGAAAGCCATCAGTTCAGAGTTGGCTGGTTGGAGTGAGAGAATAAGAGTTTCAAACGACTTGAGCGATGGCTGGCAAAGCAAAGAATCACACACTGTGGGAGCTGAATTTGATGGGCAGCCTTTGGGCTCTCTAAACGCTGAGCTCTACACAATCCTATTTTCCTGCCTAAACACTGGGACACACAGTCGCTGGAGAGGCTGAGATGAAAGCACTGTGTGTGTGTGTGTGTGACCACTTTGCAGATGTTGATGTTTGGCCCTGGTTAGGCCTCAGGGGAAGTTCAGAAACTACTGCGGGTAGACAATCTATGAAGTGGTGTGTGTGTGTGTGTGTGTGTGTGTGTGTGCGTGCACGTACTAGACAAAGACACAGAGTGGCAGAGAAACAATGTGCATATGTCCCCATCAGCACTGAGCCTGAACCACAGCTTCCCTACTAACCACAGCCTCATACACACATGAAAACATCCGCACACTTGTGCATTTCATTGCTTCTCGGTAAGTAGATTAAATGGACCTTCAAAGTGAGGCAGAGAGATTGGCCAGGGGCCTTCAGGATCCCTCTCCTCGCCACTGGAGGACCAGGGCAGATTAAAACTGCCCAGGCCTCTGAGCCTGCCTTGTTACCCGCCTCCTCTTCCTGAGTTCTGCATTAGGATACTTGGAAAAAACCCCAGAGGTGACAAGCACAACCAGGTGGATTAGGAAGGAGGTTATTTTACAATGATGTGTGGGACATAGGTGGTTAGGGACGGAGGTGCACGCCTGTGTGTGTGTGAATTGAAATTAAAAGGACAGAACAAGCGGGCAAGGCAATTTTGTAAGTGGTGCAGAGGGCCTGTGTAAGTAGATGCACCCTCACTAGGGATCTTGGCAGACTTAAAAACCAAATGGAGACAGAAGAAGAAACAGGATTAATTCCCCATATATGTAAAAAAAATTAAAGAGATGGATTAGGAACAGGATGAATTCCAAGAGAAAATAAAAGAAGAAAGAACTCAAGAGACTGTAAGGGAGAAAGTGCTAATTGCTGCGTGATGAGGCTGAGGTTGGATTCTGGTCCACGGAGGACAAGTTTGCAAACCTAAAGACAATGACTCATCACTCACACAATAATTGACTCAGCACCAGTATACTTCACTCTGGCATCATGACATTTATCCTTGCTCAACTAGTATTTGTAAGTGATTGTTTCCAATTAATTACAGAGACTGGGGCAGCCCTTCTCATAGCAACATAAATTATTTAAGTAATGTTTTGGACCATTGCTCCATTGTAGAACTATGTGTATTGCCATTGATACGCTCAACTCCCCCTTGGCCGTATACATAATGGCAACAGACAACCTGTCATAATCAGACTGGCTATCGGGAGCCCCAGGAGAAATCCCACTGCATCAGTGGGACAGTGGACCTTAAAAAAAAAAGCCATAAAAATGTTCCAGACCTTGGCAGACTCAAAGAAAGCACCGGTAGTTTTTACTTGATGTGTAACAGAATGTACATAGCTGCAAATGTTTTACTGTGTTTTTTCTCTCTATGCATTTCTCATGACAGAGCCTCAAGGCCTCAAGCTCTACAGACTGAGACTGGCTGAGGAGGTGTTTCTGCATTTCTGTGCCAGAACCAGGAAATTAAAAAGGAGAAGGACAAGACCAGGGAAATATGCCAGGCTTGGGCAGGTTGTTCCCTTCAGGGGTGCTGTTTCTTTAGGGTCAGTACCACCTGTCTTCCCGCCATGAGAGCGGTGGAGCTGGAAATGAGGAGGGCTGGGCAGATGGAGAATTGCAGGGGAGGAACCTTCAGGCCAAGATCAGATCAGATCCCCCCCTGCTAGGTTTGGGCTTACAGGAGGGACTTGGAACACAAAAGGGACAGAGGCCCAATAGTTACCATGTGTACAGCAATACAAATGATGGTACATTGAGTATCATTCAATTTTGAATAAAATAAACTACAGATACAGTAATAAGAGTGAGTGTTGAATGGCTTGTCCCTTCATTCCCCCAGCGAGACAGAAAGAGAAGAGCAGAAAGCAGGGGGGGAAAAATACAAAAAAAGATAAAGGGCACCCATTGAGGGGAACATGAGAAATGATGGGTAGAAAGAAAAACAAGGGATGAAAGAAGAAAGAGCAGTAGATAAATGTATGGTTTTAATTGGCAAGATACTGTGGTATTAAAATGCAAAAATTAAAGATGGGTGTCTTTCAATGTAAATTATAAGCATATGTTATAAATATCTTAGCCAACTACAACGATGAACACAACAAATGGCAGTTGCTCGTTTCAAAGTTAACCACAGTATTCCCAATGGTAAGTATAACCAATAATTATCATAAAACTGTGTTTGACTATCCCACTCTCCAGACAGTCTCACAAATGCAGACACAGCATGCAACCTGGGTGCTTTGCATCACTGAGAACTTGGCAGAAGGCAGTAACAGATTTTTTAGGCTTCTAAGAACATAAAGTCTCAAGTGCGGTCTAATTTTTGTTTTTTTAAGTAAGCAGGGAAACTTGATAGAAGATGGTCACCTTGTCTGCAGAACATGCGTAAAGAAAATCAATCAAAGAAGGCATCACTTTGAATGCAAAGCAAGCTAACTTTTAGCTCAATGCATGAAGTGGGGACTTGACAATAGAGGAAAATGTCAGGGTTTGTCTGCCTAACTTGATAATACATTATGAATAATGTAAACTGGGGCATTTCAATGTTACCTTCTTCTGCAAAACGACTACACATTGTTCCGTTGCTGAATGTGACTAAGTGCAGACAAATAGTCCACTGCAGAAAAAAGGTTAGGGTCAGATTTAAGTTAAGGTTATATGACAAGGTTTGGGTTAGGCAGTAGCTAAAGTTAATGTAATGTCCTCTGAAATCATGGCCAAAAGACTGTGTTGCTGAGTGTGTGTATATTATAGTGATAATCATACATTCACTCATTTGGTAGAGGCTTTTTTTACAAAGCAACTCACAATAATAATACAAATATATTCTCTCCTGTATTTGCATCCTCTTGAAAAGGCACAGAGGTAAAAAAAATAAAAAAATAAAAAAAATTGCTCCCAGATTCTCTTGCCAATCATTTTCGGTTTTCATGTGTGGTTCCTCCGGGTAATGGATCTGCTTGTGTGTGTGACAATCTATTTTCAACCCATTATGTACTGGTGGATTTGGATGCCAGGCCGGGTCCTGCATGTACCTCCTTTCAGGTGTTTGAACTTAATGCCAACATTGAAAGAAGCAAAGCATTTTACTGTTGTTTTGGTGTCGGGGGTGCTGCAGGACCCTGGCTACCTGGTAATTTATGTAACCAAACTGTTCTTGATGAAAGGCTGTTAGGAGCGGATATATTAATGTCAGGGTGTATGGTTGAGTGAATACTGTTTCACCTGACATGGCTATACATGGTCACACTAACCAATCAAACGTTCTGTGGTAGTGATCATTATTGGCATAAGTGTCGGAAAAGCCACATCTGTTTCCTGTGGTGAAGCAGTTTAAGTGGTCAATTCCAATTACCCACTTATCACCTGTAGATCATTAATCGGAGGTGATTTATACATCAGACAGTTAAAGTGTTTGCTCTCCTTTTACAAGGACCTGTCTCCGATGTATTAACAGGTATGGACAGACCAAAAGGCTGGATAAATGAGTGCAAAGTGTGTGATGATGTCAAGGTGGATAATGATGAAAGTGGAGGACAAGAACATTGTTGGGGCTATGGTCACACTGCGGATAGCCAGCTCCAATCTAACACACACACCCAGACATACGACAGGCAAAGAAAGAACACAGCCTTAAAAGCACTGAATGGAACGTAGTGATGCAGACTTGCCGTCTCAAGCAGAGGTCACTAAGTCAAGGAAGCCAATTAAAAAGATGATTAACATTCATGAGGGAGATGCAGCGAATACGTGCAGGTGGGACAGCTTCACACACACACACACACACACACACACACACACACACACACACACACACACACACACACACACACACACACACACACACACACACACACACACACACACACACACACACACAGCAACAGCAGCAGCAGCAGCAGCAGCAGCAAACGGTGCAGTCCAGACTGTTGTAACTGTGGTGTCCTGGGAGGTGGAGATCAGGAGGTTAATATGATCCAATCCAGCTCCTTCATTAGCCTGATGAAGGTAATAACAACCCACAGGGAAAGTGAGGCTGCCAGGTTGACTAAGAACTACCTACTGCCTGCCTGCAAGGTCTACTTGAGCTTGCTGCCATAGTGAGATAACAGCTACTTTTGTTATTCATCACAGTTACATACACTGTACATACAATCATGCAGCACAGGGGACAAGGACAAGTGTTGTAGCTTTTACTATACACCAACTTTACTCGCAGTTGTGACGCAGGCCTTGCAGACAGAATTAGTAAGGGACAATCTAAAGCTGTTTTCAGAAATGTTCCTGAAAATGGGGCTATGTGTATGTGAGAATTGCCAACCGTCCTTCCTCCTGCATGATCTACCCAGGCACTCCCACTTGCCTGAAAGTTCTGGACATTTTCCTGTTGTGAATGTGTCTGAATCCGGAAAATGCCCACACACAATTTTTGCAGTCGTTTTTATGTCTGAAAACAGGTTTAGATGTCCAAGAATAATGGACAGAAAACCACTTTCATCACACCTCAACCTTTTTTCTAGGAAATAATCCCCCACATTGTGCAACCATTAGGTTGCAGATTTTTTACTAATGGCACCATGGTTGAAAGTGACGCCTGTTGCAGAGCATTGCATCAACCAAGCCAATAAAATCCGGCTCACTGACAAACGTAAGCTTCTTATTATGGATATGGCTGGATATCATGCATGACAGAGGACTTAAGAGGGGACGTGAAGGGGTGTTGATTAGGAGTAAATAAGAGTAGAATGGTAGTGATAGGTAGGCCTAACAGAGAATAAACATCATTAATTGGAGAGGCACACATGGATGGATGCAGCCAGATGGTGTTTTGTACTCATTTGTCATACATTGCTGACAGAGAGATGGGAGAGGGAGAGCTAGAAAGAAATTGAAAGAAAAACAAAAAGGAAGTTTATTGATTGCAAAATCAGTGCACTGCTGCCTCGAACAGATTTTCACTGTTCTGCGTCATCTTCTCCCTGTGCCTTTCCTGTATGAGTGGTTCTGATGGCACTGCGAACATAGCACTCTGCAACTACTACTGCCAAGTACAGACACAACACCCCGCAGATCTGCAAACTTGGCTTCCATTAAAGTCCATCTGTCTGCCTTAAAAAAAACACAACCTACTGAATGTCCTTCCTCAATGGTGATCCATGGCAGAGCGAAAAGTAGGGGAGGAGAAAAAAATCAGATCGGTAGACTCGGGCTCAGGAGAGCAAGAGACTGGAACAAGAACAAAGGGACACACAGGTTTGCCCAGAAGAGAAACTTAGTCTTGGCCTAGAGGGACTACAAAGAGGCTGGTGAGCCAAACATGGCAATTGATGTAGAGCTCTCACTTCGCCAGCCACTGCCAAGGCATTTATAAAACTACAAGAAAAGTGGAACAGTGAAACCATCTCTTAATTTCCATAATGTGGAGGGGAACAACACAAATGAGAAAATACCAAAAAAAGACCTTAAAAAAGGGGTAAAAGGGAGATTGAGGGAAGACGAGGGGGTTGGAGCACAAGTGGGAGCAGTGAGCTGGATCAAGAAAGGAGGACTAGGTTCCTACTGTGTTGCAAATGGAGAGAACTGCTCGAGGCCACTGGTCTGCTCAGGCTGCTACCATGCTCACTTTGTTCTCAGCAATGACAGTTTCATTCAGGGAGACGTGCACTTGGCTATCCAGGGTCAAAGTGCCCCAGTGCCAACTGACTCTTTCTTCTTCCATGTGCTGTTCCCTTAAAACCTATGCACTACTCCCTCAGATGCTCTGTAAGTGTTTGTGTGTTGGTGTGTCTGTGTTAAGAAATTCAAGGCTAGAGAGGCTACTTCTCTTAATGTTTCCCACAATCTCATATAGCTTAAACAAACCGGCTTTAGTTCTGAGTTATAGGACTATCCACCTCTGCTTTACATCATCATTAACCAGTCATTCCAGGTCAAGTTAAACATCTATATAAAATATTGGATAAATAAATCGCTATAGACAAGAATCAACAGAATTCTCACCAGAGACATTTTTACTTGGATATAAAAATTACTCTGAGCTCAGAAAGGATGAGGTGCTGTACCAGGAGTGAGTCTCCAGGGTAACATGTTTACATTTACATTTAAGGATTAAGCCTGTTTAGGATTTTCACAGTACAAAATCAAAGAGGAATGTAACTTAATTATATGCTTTATTTCCTAAATCAGCGACAGTATCAGTGAAAATAACAGCAAGGTCAAAGCCATTGTACCGTCATAATTACAACACGCCAGAATTTTAAAGACAAATGCTAGACAAAGAAAACAGCCAAAGAGCATACAGGACCTCTTTGATCTTCAGGCACATTAAGCATGAAGACGCGTGTTAAGCCTATGACATAATATGATGACAACAGACTGGTGTGGACAAAGTTAAGCATGAAAAGTCCTTCATTTGTCTGAAAGAGAAAGGCTGCTTCTATGCTTGTGCCTAAAAGCATATTGCAAACACAAAGATAAGCTCTATATCTATTTATTAGGAAAAAGCATCTTCAGGGAAAAGCCCTGAGGGTTACTAAAGGACAAGGTTTTTGTATGGACTCAGATGGCCTTGTACAATTTTCCACCTGTCTGTCATTCTCCCATAAGCCCCTCAAAGGTGCTGTGACCAGAGAGGACAAACGAGAATTTATTATAGCCACAACAATGTCCAGTGCATACACCTGTCAATCACAGCTACTTAAATGAGCACATGTGTGAATAATGCATAAATAGACACACAATAAGGTTGTATAAACACATACACAAATGAAAAGTGTTATCTGTTCCTCATGATGTTGCATTTCTCAAAGCCTTCACGCAAAGTACTTCTGCATGGCAGCTTGTGGTTTTCCTCCTCACTAGTCACCAACAACGGATGCTGCAGTAGTTTTTCTCTCATTTATCACTGATAAAAATTCTGACACAATTTAATAGCACAGAGGTGCAACATGCTTAAATGTTTCAACCCATACAGAGGGATACAAAAGAGGTTTTTTGCCCCAAGTGATTCTCGGTTGAGATATCCTATTAAATGTTTTTGCTGACACGTGTTTGGCCTTTAAATGTGGATTAAATAGAAAGTGCTCTAAAGCCAAAAGCCAGCTTGATTTAAAAAACGTAATGTGCATTAAGTTCTTAGGCCCAGAGTCGTCACAGGAGAATAACTTCTGTGTTTGCTTTCCAAGTTTTGTTTTACATGGGCACAACTCCTCACAATGACTTCATTTTCAACATGCAGGGGTAATTCCTTGATCTGAACTTTAAAGGGTGTCTCTTTACATGTCAGATGATGAAGGCTGATTGTTACTTGTGATTGCAACATCATTCAATATGTCATAATCATGGCATATACATAACTCTGCTTTTCTGCCTCTTTCAAAACTGACCAGTGTCTGCTAGCAATCACAGGACAATAGTGACCATCACATCAGTCATTATAGCAGTTCAGCCCATCAGGAGATGGAGAGAAGAAGTAGAATGAAATAGTTTGCGGTTTATTCATAAAACTCTGAAAGTAGACGAGTGAAGGTTACCTAAAGTGCAGTGGGGCTCTACTGCTGGTTTCGTTTGAGGGCCTTAACCAAGGACTCCAGGGATAAGCAGAGCATTTTATTCAGTGTGTGTGTGTGTATGCATGTGGAAGCATTTTTCTGGGCTAGCGTATCCATGCGTGTGCTAGTGTGTGCTAATGTGTGCACACTAGGGCAGGATCAGTGGAGTAAATCCACACTTGAAAGAGTAGCTCAATCAAGCTCTCCCACCCATCTCTCTCTGCCTCGCTGTGTCTCTCTAAACTCCCCGATGTTCCCCTGCTCCAGGTTCACAGAGAGTTGAAAGGTTCACAGGAACAAGGTGCAAACGAACGCTACGGAGGGGCAAAGAGGATGAGTGTGCACCTTTAATACTACCTGTCAGTGCTCGTATTACAACTGTCAATCAATCTTTTATTAAGGAGTAGTCATGGACAGGGTGTTACACATCTGTCAATATTTGCTCTGCTAACATGTCAACTGATGAAATTCTGATGATGGATGTAGACACAGACAAAATGTATTTGCAACATACTCATGAGTCTTTATCAGTAACATGGTTGGTCCTATAACTTTCTGAAAACAATGCCAACGTGTAATAAGTGTATATTGCTAATATAAAACAAACAGTCGTTAGAATTAACTACAACTTTTATGATCAAATAAAACATTACTGCATAACAATATTCTGTATATAATTCCATTATCACAGAAATAAACTCTAAAGTTCTCACTGTTATGTCACAGTGAGTTTAACTGAACTGGTTGAGTTTTTCCCTGCCAGACATCATTGTTTCTTATCCCACTTGAGTCAATTATACGATTATTTAAAAGCAAAAGAATCATTATTATAGCTTTTAACTTCCATTTATCGGCAGGTTTGCAGACAAAACAACTTTTACTTTATCATACTCTCCTCTCTCTTGGTTTCACTTGCTGGCTGACAACTAAAGCCTGTTCCTTGAAAGGGAATAAAAAGCATGACCTCATTTTGTTTCCCGTGCGATTTAATAAAGGCGATTTTATGGTGCCAAAAGTGGAGAAGATGCCCTTCATTAGAACAGTGCGTACCCAGCACGTCCATAATTTAATCCAATTTAGTTTAGCATGATAAAGGGCATAACTGTCAGCCAGCTCAACTGCCCACCCACTCGTGACGTCTGCATGGTAATGGACATGAAGAAAACGTAGAGCCCCAGGGGGTTCATGGGTAGATAATGCACAAACCGAACATTCAGGGATGGGACAACTTGACGCTTCCTCTGCCGTATTGAAACTATGTCACTTCTATTGATATTCAATTCGTCATACCCTGGGTCAGTGACAGGCCATTGTGGCAGTGTGCATTAAGAGGTGGATTCCTGAAAGCAGAACGGAAGGTTGTGTTCACAACAAAACCTTCAGTTAGTTAAATCTCTGATTGTTCAATTGTTCAATATTAATTAAACATATACTTTTGCTTTCAATGTTTGGACTGTACAAACAAAGACAACCAAGACAAATGGGCCTTTGAAATTATTACATCATAAAACAAGGCAGGGACATTTTATTCGTCAAGAATCAAATTATTTATAGGTTCCTTTGATGGGCCCAAAAAAGACATATTATCCGTCTAATGGACGGATCTTTTCATTACATTTAAATGAACAAAGATGCTTTCCTTGAAGGAAAATGGCCTTCGGTGGTCTGCAACGGGTCATTAATTAGTTCTATAAAACTCTGATTTGAATTAAGGGTAGAGTGAAACTTTTTATGGGTGAAATTTCATTAGTGTCTCTAAAGAGTTGGAAGCTGCTTTTCTTGTGTTTGAGGCATAAAAGTGAGAGTGTCTTCTTAACCCACAACAAGGTTCAGGTACTGAATCTCTAGACAATCTTTAAAGCTCATGTTGGGCTGTGAAATGCACAGAGAATTCCAGACGAGTCAGGACGCTATTTTTGTGGCACTCCATTCAGATGAGTGTTAGCTGCAGCGAGCTGTCATTGGCTTAAATGGACGCCAAAAGCGGTTTTGTTTGTGGGTGTGCGTGTGTGCGTGTGTGTTCACAGTGACTCATTCTGTATCAGTCTTTAGAACATTGTTGCATCCAGGGAAAGCTTCATCCTTGAATTTTGTGTGTGAGCACACACATATTTGCATGCATGTGTAAGCAACATCCTTTGTGTGTAAATACAGGCTGTGAAAATCTGAAACACTCCTGCACTTAGAATCATAACAAGTGGGTAAAGAAGTGACAGGTAGGCTGAGCAGAGACAAGCAATCCTTAAACACAAGGATGTGAACCGAAGTTCTTTCCGCATTGTCAGGCTGGGCTAAGGCCTGGATGAGACAGACAAAAAGAGACTCTTATACTAGACAGACGAGCACAACATGAATGCACCTCTTGTGTCAGATCTTACATGTGCACTTCAGGTGAACAAGAAGTTACAGTTCAAAGCTGTAGATTTAGCCATATCAAAGTTGGCCTACATTATCATGCTGAGGGGTTTAGACAGAACTCTTACAATGTCAAATAAATGTGCTATCGTTCCACAGTTTCATTGCTTCTAATCTTTGTGTATTTGTATACAATTTAAGGGGGTGCATTTCTTGAGGTGTCACTTGCCCAAGGTTGTAAAAAGCATCATTATTCTGCTACTGAAACATTACAGGCCGATAGATTGAACTGCTGTGCAGCTACATGTAAGGTAAAAACTAGCTTAAGTGCATTTATTTCTCCTCCAGACATGTGAGCATTTACAGGATGAAGTCTATAAAGGAAGGCAGCTTTACAGCATCATAATTCTAGTGACACCACACCCCTTGTTTAACCTTGCGTGGCATTGGCTGGTCTCATTTCCGCAGACCACCCAGGCCTGAACTGATGGCAAATCTGGGCCTTCAGCTGCCCCGCCCACCTGGTCACCACAGTTAACATGGAAAAATACACACCACGTGCCAAAACACTAGCAGCAGCTAGCAGCAGCTATCACCAGTGGCACAGTGTACAGGAAGCTGGGGCAGAAGGTAAGCTGAGATAAAATGTGGCAGTCACAGGAGGTGCAGCTAGCTATGTTTTTCCACCACAGTGGGGGTGAAGTCAACCTGTTCTCCTGGTCTATATGTGGAAGTAAACAGGATGCTAACAGTGGGATGGAGGTGCTGTGCCATACCTAGCCCCATTCTCCAATTATTCACACTTAAATAGCGGAACATGGAAAGACTTGTCTCAGCATAAATGCACCTGATATCATGTTAAGCCATCTCTTCTACAGCAACTGCCTTGGAAACTATACATGTGGAGAGAATTAAATATCCCATTGGTCCATAAGGTGCTACTGTTGCATGTGTAATGTGTATATGAGCATGTGTATGGTATAAACTCACAGCAGGTACGAGGAGCTTCTTGACCTCCTCCACTGCTCTCCTCATCTTGATCTCAGCTCTGGCCTGTGTGTCCTCCACTGTGATCAGGACGTGAAGGTCTTCATTAAGGTGTTCCCAGTTCGGCTTTCCTCTGTTCTGCTCCTCCTGGACAAAGAGAGGAAAAGCAAGAGTTGACTGTGAGTGTAACAGTGTGGGTGTGCTGGAGCACCCGTACAGTAACATAGCATAAAGGAAGTAAGCACAGGCAGGAGGCGGTAATACACAGAGGACGGCAGGGCCCTTGTCTTCTCTTCCTGAAGAGAAGCTGGATGACAGTAGGGGCCCTTTAGTCAGCTATTTAACTTTAACTTTGAAAGGACACCTTCTTTAATAGATCCCTCGCTTCACAAAGACAAAGTCGACAGCTAGCCCTGCAGCAATTAATATCAGTGAAAGATAGATGAATGGAGGGATCAGAGAGATGTGGATGGGGATTTTAAATCACACCAACGTAACGGGTATGAATGCATGGAAAGAGCTTGGAAAAGGGTAAGAGAGAATGGGAAGGGTTGAAAGAGCTGCAGGATTGTGTGTGGAGGTACACTGACTTGTATGTGTGTGTGGACAATACAGTCCAAGTAACAATGGCTCTCTGAGGGAGTTGTTTTTCCCACTGAAAAGGCAGCGCCAAAGCACTCACAGAAGGCCAAATTGTAGCACTACAGCTAAGGCGAAGGCAAAATGGGTCGTATCCAAAACATCACTGTTCAACAGCCTTTTAACATTATAATGCAATATTTTGAACGTGGGAGGCTGGGTTTGGGAAATGGTGCACAGAAGGACTGGCAAAATTGGCCAATGATATTTGATTAATCATTCCAAACAAATGCATAGCTTCAAACCGTTTAAATGTTTTGTCAATAAGAGGGCAAACTGATACATAGATGCATTTATCTCAACATAACATCTTTTGGTGGTGTTAGATTCATCCAGCCCGGCTCAGCTGTGTGCATATTTTTGAGATGTTCTGGATCTTTTAGTGCTTGAATTCTCGGTTAGCTGTAGCTTCGAAGCTTGCATACAACATTAAAGTACCAAAAATATACCACGTAATGACCAAAATCCAAAGTATTTCCAAACAGGGTTGGGAGGTAATATAGTATTCTTAGATATGAGAAAATAGCAATGGTGCTCGTTTGATTACCATCATAAGAAAATGATCAAAACATACAACATTTGCATGAGCACTGCCTTGGGTGTGTTTGTCCACCGTCACATGTGGTTAAAGATGCTAAAGTGAAGTTCTGCAACTAATATTATTTCTAAAGCAACATTTATAAAAAAGACTCAAGTCTTAAAAGAGATCATAATTGTGCATCATGTGACAGGTACTCCTCAGTGGGGAAAATTTGAACAAACAGATTGCAAGTGCAAGCCAGTTAGCATTGACAGAATTACAAATTTGGAACATTTAACACATTCTTGCCACTGTGTGAGAATACTTTCACACATAGTTAAAAAAATTATGGTTAACTATATCAGAGTAGAGTCACTAAGAATGCTCTAAAAGCTTTTTGAGGTTGTATCTCACATCACTCCACAGTCATGAAAGTCAGCGGTTTGAAAGCTGACTACTACTGTCTGAGTTTAAGGGATCGGGTCTAGGGTGATTCTCTGATGTGTGACACCACATTAAAACATCAATACAAGAGATAACAGTGTTACAATGTTATTTGAATGACTTCATGAAAATTTAAATGGGAAAATCCACTTGATTATAGCCGAAAGTCTCTAAATCAGAGTTGTGATTTCCTTTTGCGAAGGAGGTCAGCAACTCAAGCAGTCAACTGCATCCCAGGTTTCTCCCACCTGCTGTTGGTGCAGTTTGTAAAGACTGTTGAGGAACACTGTGTTGTTTATCCCCACCCGCACATACCACCTCAACTTCAGAGGACTGCTCATTTGAGAGCACTGTGAGGTTGTCTAATTACAAACAATGCATTGCAGTGCTTTACAGGGGGTCCACCTGACATGATTTCGGTACACTCCGTAAGCACAACAAAGTAAGAAGGGGCTCATACGCACACACAGAGCTTAGAGCCTAAGCGGAGTGCCACCCACCTGCTTTCTACTCCACAGAGAGCTGTTGCCATGGCACTGCTCTTTACACACACACACACACACACACACACACACACACACACACACACACACACACACACACACACACACACACACACACACACACACACACACACACACACACACACACACACAGAGAGAGAGAGAGAGAGTTCAATATTCCACTCTCGTTTCCCCTTTTCCACACAGGGGGAGGGCCTCGTTTCAGCAGTCATCCCATTATTTCACCATGGCTGTTTGCTTATGGCCTATTAAGGGACATGGGGACTGGACGGTGACTCAGCATTTTCTATGAATGGACGGACAGACAGACCATGAAGGCTGACTCTGCATGCAGGGCACTATGAGAGCACGCGGTAAAAACACACTGACAGATTGTAACCTGAAGCAACGTTATGCAGCTATTGTACCTTAAAATGAAATGACACCTTAAAATCCTTTTGATGGTACATTGACTTGTAATATGGGGGCCTCTTTCACTGCCACTCTGCGCCCTGAACGCCTGGTGTTGCACTATGTATGTTTGTTGAGCTGGTACAAGTTTTGAGAAGTGATAGTCGCTTCAACTGCTGAAATCAGGCCCAACGTGTTCTAGAGCAACGCCTACCTGTAGATCAGTTAAAAGACTTGTAGGCTGCTTGTGGCTGTAGGGGCCACTGTTGCTCAGGGAATGGGGGGGTGACGACGAAAGAGAAGAGGTGAGGTGAGCGCCAGAGGCAACACTGGGAAGGGCTTTGAAGAGAACGTCCATGCTGGCTTACATCAAATGCCGTGGCAATAACCACATACCAGAGAGTAATCTGTTTTGGCAAAAATATGTAGCATGAAAAAATAGCACAGATACTGCATCTAGAAACAACATCTGAGAATAGGATCAGAGGGAAAAGGCCGCTTGTCTATAATGTTGCCTGACTTCGATCATCTGTAGAACACCTGTTTGCCTCCCGGCTTTCACGCCCTGAAGCTTGAGTCCAATAAACTTTAAGACCTCAATTCTTAACATGGATGACACCACATTCAAAGAGGTTACAAAAATAGATGACCCTCATTTTCTTCTGACCCTCCCATCCCTTTTTAGGTTGCACTTAAAAAAATGAGTGGCAGTTCAATCTGGCTGTTTATACATGTTATTGATCCTGTTGGTGCCATCATTTTGCCAGTCCGCATCCACGGGGAAGTCAGCGTACAGGGTCGGGTATACCCCTGAAGCTCAAAGGACACATAACAGGGTGCACATTTGCAGACGCAGAGCTTTCAATCCTTGGTGTTGTGGCTGAAGGTCAGTCCCGCTTAATAAACCAGCCTGCTGCTTCAATGGGATTTTGGATTATGTGGTGCTACAATTTTGTCCTGGCAGTGTTGCACTTTAACACTCATAAATGAAACTATTTGCACTGTTTCAACTCTGCCTCTCCTGCTCTCCTTTGATTCAAAAGGACGTTCCCGACTGGGGTCGATGCAACCTAGGCTAAATGCCAGCAGAGCAAACAGGTGCAGCTGCAGGAGCATGGAAGGACAAGAGAGGACAAGTGTGAGTGTAGAGGACGAATCAGCTGCGATTAAGACATGTGATAGAAAATATTAATGTAAGATGATCTTTTATTTGCAGCCGAGGGAATAGCAAAAGAAGCAAACACCTGTATGAACCTTAAAAAAAATAAAATATAAATAATCTAAATCAGACTTTCCTAGACAGAATAACCCAAATATGAACACATTTAGTGGAGAATTTTTAATGAGGTAATTGTTTGACACAAGCATGAAAGAGGGGAGAGAGCAGGGAAGACATGCAGCAAAGAGCCGGATAGGAATTGTGGTCATTACAGGTTAATTATAATAACTTTATATTCATAGCTATTAAGTAAACAAGGTTACAAAGTGCTTACCAAAATAAAATACATGGCAAAAAGAAGAATTAATTATAATAAAACATATTGCTGATTTTAGCCAACTGACGGCATTGGCTTAGATTACTTTTACAAAATATAAGACTACGTAAAAGGTTTGAAGAGAGCTTTGAATCTGAAAAGAGAAACTATGGGCAACAGTATCCAATTCCAAAAGGTTGTATAAAGTATGTTTTTTTTTTTTTACTGTCATATACAATAGTATACAATTCCAGCAGATGTGTTTGTCAAACCCTGATGAAGACCTAGAGTCTGTACACATTGATCTGTTTTTCTGCAGAGATGCTTAGAAATAAAATAATAATATTATTTCACCTGAAGACAGAGTGACAGTTTTTTTTCCATGCCAGTCTGAGATATTCAATATGCAGGGAGACTTCTGGGATCTTGTTTTTGTACTTCTACCTGCCTCACTAAAGAGCACCTGTCGGATCAGCCACAGACATGCAGCCTCCTTCCCCTTTGTAAACAGGTCCCTGAAATGTCAGGATTTTTAGCTCTGTGTTGGAAAAAGGAACCACATTACAGCACACCCCAACAGGAGTAATTATAGCACCAATACACCACACTGCAACGGTTGCTACACCTCCTGCTATTTACCACCCTGAATGTCCTGAACCATCACATTCTCCTATTGCCCTCCCAAGCCACTTTCAGCCAATAACCCTGAGGCACCAAAAGTATTACCTGGACACTGCTCTGCTTTTCTCATCAGCCTAATAGCTCCCTGTAAATTCTTAATAAAGAAGAAGCGAGCTTTAACTTGGGCTGGGTCAAGTAATTTGAAATAAAGAGATGAGGGAAAAGGGCCAGCCTTAACTTTAACAAGTGGGCTTGCATGCTGTAGTGCCAACGGGCCAATCAAGTTGAAAATATTGACTGCCAATGTCACAGGCTGCCAGTTCTTAAGCAATAAAATGTGGGAGATGTGTGGTGTTGCACTGTCTATTGGCTGGCAGAGCTGGAGCGGAGCTGGGGCCGGAGGCCTATGCTGTTCAGCCATTGACCGTGCTGATACCACAAATTTAGGTATAATGTATCGGGACATTAAGAAAGAAAAAAGAAAGTGCAAGGACATTTAGTTTAGCTTAAACTAAAACAGCTGTCTATGGTGCTTTCTGTAATCTTACTCTGTCTGGGAGCCAAAAAAGAAATCAAGGAATTGTGTTTGCAGACGGGAGGGAGATGCCTATTCTATTTGAACAGTGGTCGATATAACGTACCTTTAATTTAATTGCTGTTGTTGCTGCTGTTGTTTCACATTAATCATGTCTGTAAAACTGAAAACCAGGGAGACTAAAGCTGCCACATTAGATGAAAGTTTGATTAGAAAAGGGCTCCAGAAGGAGTCTCTTTCCTATATAAGCATCAAAAAAGGACAGAACTCGCAAGCTTCATCCCCGGGGGCTGCATCTGAAAAGTGCTGTAGACAACACAACATTGAGAAAAAACCCACAAGAGATTGGAGGACGGCTGAGTTTAGAGGCATCATAAACACCTTTAAAGGGAAAGTTCTCGAGGGAATTTGTGTGTGATCCATCCTGTTTGACAATAGTGTCAAAAAAAGATGTCCAAAAGTCTCCATCCACATAAGTCCCAGGAATGTACTTGCACTTACTCAGTAACTCTCACCTTACATTTAGTCTTGTTTGATCAGAGTGTGATGTGTAGTCTGGGGACAGGTTATTATCCTACGTTAGTCTCTCTTGTCTCCTCCTATTTGAGTTGAACATCATGTCCACCCAAACTTATGCTGGTTATACCCACATTATGGTCAAAATAAATATCTAATCCTGATTAAATTAAAGAAAGCTACAGAAAATGTTTTTTATATAAATATACTGCATTGTTTGAGTACTGACAGTTTGTTTGACTGTAACAAATATAGTTCCTCTTTAGAGTTGATATTATTTTTGCCAAAACTACGGCAATGTCATTTTAAAAACGACAAGACTAAAATGTTATTTAAAAAAATAAAATACACTCGAATTAGTCTGTTTTTTTGGTGTTCTTTCAAACAATGACAATAATAATCCAAATGTTCTTTCAAAGGCTTTGCTGCACATTTCACCTCCTGTATCCCTGAATTATCTTTTTAACAACAGCAGTACAACACACAAGTGCAGAGACAAGAGCACTAGACTGGTCAAAGCTATGTACAATGGCTGCAGGTCATAAAATACAGAGAAGGAAAAAGTAACAGGGTAACATTTTGACCGTATCATATATAACTCAGAAACAAAAATGACTTTTCGATTGTCGGGAGAGACACCCCGCGGCTACAAAATCACCGGGAGAAAAGAAGAACAAACCTGAAGAGACACCTTAAAGCACATAAAAGATGAAATAAATTTAAGATGTTAAATGTTACTTTTAAAAACATGTAAAGCCAACTACTATGGGCTGTGGTGCAACATTATCTAACAGCAACAGTAGGACCATGCTACTCTACAGACTTTGTCAGTAGCTCAGTCACATTTCAGGAATGAATCAGTGAAAGCAAAATCTACTGGTGATTATTTTGTTCGCAAATACGTTTACGTTTCATATTTTCTTCACAAATGTATCTCAATTGTAATTTAAATCAGAAACACTTACTGTTTAACACAATAATAAACAAAACAAGGTCTATCAATTACAGAATAAAAATCAACACCTTTCTTGCACAGTCTGACAAAACTGGACAACATTAAGGTAAGATTTATTTCAGGGCTTTTGTACAAAGTTTGTTTCTATTGTGAAGGGTTTTCTTTTTTCCGGATCCTTTCTGATTGACTCATATTACAAGAGAAAGCTTGCATTGGACCGATCCGATCCAGATTTAAATATTAAGACCGGTTCAAAGAAATCTTATTTTAAAGGAGTTTGAGTAAATGCTTGTTCTTGGCCATGAGTTAAACTAGACTAAAATATTGAGTCAATTATAAACCACGACTAAAACTAACATGGACTTATTAATGTCTAAGACTTAAAATAGAAGATGAAGGTTTTCCTGTGACCATACTATAGTGAGACCGAGTTTAAAGTTTACATGCAACTACAGATGGACACTGTTGTAGCCTCCACTATAACCAGAAAATATAGACTAAACTAGAAAATACTGTGCATGACAGAGATTAACAAAGGAAAGGCTAACATAAAAGATTAAGGGATATCAGGTAAGTGGCTGCAGGACTGAAAAGAACTTTTGAGCAAAGTTAAATGACAGCAGCCAAAGTAATGTCCATACAAATTACTATGGGATACAATCTGACTAAATTTGTATTGTTATTTCAGTGCCGGTATGTGTACAATATGAGCTGTAATATGTAGGAAAAATTTAAATATGATAAAAACAATGGAAATCTCAAGAGTAGATATTTCTACTTGATCTGCTTTTAATCTCTTTGCCATTGTTCTTTATACATTCTTCATCCTCTTTCACTGTCCCCCCAGTCACTGCTCCACTCTCTCCCACTGCGTAGCTCCAGTGAGCTGACTCCCCGTCAGGCAGTGCAGCCCAGGAGGGAGCAACTAGCTGAATTATTGAGAGCATAAAAACGCTGCAGCTAATGGATCCTGAATAAACACACCGGCTAAGCTGCTGCGGCGGCTTCCTTACTGCCACAGGGCATCAAGCTGAAAATTCCGAGACTGAGGATGCAGAGGCTGGAGGCTACAGCTGAGGCTTTGTCTGGAACTGAGCCACAGCTATGACACACAGGAGCCATCCAAAAGCATTTGGGGTACAACGAGGTATCCTTAAAGTGATTTATGTTACTTAGTGTGGAGACAGAGTGGAAAAATAAACAGGAAACAATTGAATGTCTTTTTCATTATCTTTTTCCCCCAGGTAAACCTAATGTTACAGTGTATATATAAACCAGCGCTCACAACGGGTAAAAGACGGGAAAGTAGCGAGGAAAGAAAATGCAATTTTAACTGGAGGACAGTTCGATTCAAGCCTTGTTCAGTTAACTTCAAACGTGCAAAGAAAAGCATTTATGTTGTTTTTAAAATGTTCCCATTAATTTCATTCCTTCTTCAAACAGCTCATGTGTGTTTTTGTAAATATTCAACTGAATTGTGCAGAGCTGGTTCATACATGCTTGAGCGTGTTCACTCCCATTTAACTACTTCTGGATCTAATTCCAAAGAAAGAACCATGGCAGAACGTCTTAATCATGTTCTGTAATAATGAACACACTCAGAGGGAAATGAGAAGAGATAGAAATTAAAATACGAATACAGAGCCATAAAAGAGAAAGAGGGAAGAAAACGTTGGCCCTGCAGCAAACTGGAGCTTCTAAGATTATGACTCAGCTGAAAAAATGTGTATGACTGTGTGTGTGAGAGAGAGAGAGAATGTGTAGAGAAGGTGATTCCCATACTGAGAGAGATTAAATTTACTTTTTCTGACATATGTAAATAGCACCACTTCCTGGCAAATCTGGGCAACTGGGAGGTACGGAGAAAAAGCAAAAATATGCCAAAAAGAAAATCAGAAAAACTGCCTAAAGCATGACTGAAGCCCATGAGCAAAACAGGCATGGATGTTTGACATAAAAACTGTCCATTTGCTGTCAACAAATCTGATCAGACACAATTTGGAACACCTCTGGAATACAAGTTGCAGAAGTTTAGGTTTTCATCATTGTCTGCTCTGGCCGATCAATTTTGATATTTATTTATTCAAAACTGAAATATGCCATGAGTCAGATTTCTAGGCTGGAAGGACACACAACTACGTCACAAGACAGACTCATCCACATTATTCTACAGTCAGTCGGTAAGCCTGAAATTCCTAATGCAGACTGACAATGTTTTGTGTAAATAGACATTTTGCAGGTTAAATAATGCAAAAAAGATTCACCCCTTTGGTCACAGGATACGTATACACACACATTATCCTTTTATGACTCCAACATCAGATCAGTGGGTCCAGAAATAGAGGTAGCCCCTGGCCTTGGCCGTCTTACTTAGCACTGCCCTCTGTACTTTCCATTGCACAGCGTTTCGCAAACGGCCCTATCAGATGTCAGAATGCAGCCAGCAGGCATTAAGCGTGCAGGCATCTTCCTCATGTTGCTACAGGGCTAGTGGTGTGTTTCTGTGCGACAGCCCCGGTGCCTCCCAGTTTCACATTGTTGTGCAATATTTCAAGAAAGGCGATAAATCTTTTTGGGGAATGAAAAAAGTGGGCTTAGTGTGTGCTGGTTTGGTCTTGTTTTTATTTTATTTTACTTGTGTGAATGGAATCTACAGTGTGACATTATTACAAAGAGATAATACAAAGAGCACACAGCCATGCAGATGACCTTACCTTTTTCTTGTCTCTCATGGAGCTCTTGCCTCGCACCATGATTTTGCATCCCGTCTCTGCTTCCAACTGTTTGGCTGTGAGACCCCGAGGGCCAAGGATTCTCCCCACGAAATTATACTGCGGATACAGAGAAACAAACCAGTGAGAGATTAAGACATTTTAACTATGTTTATGTCAGTACATTGAATTGCAGTTCCATCTTGAACTGGACTATGGGTTAGGGTTAGTACACACACACACACATATATATATATATATATACACAGAGACACACTAGTACTAAGTATATAGACAGACATACACTCTGGAGTGTGGATACCTGACACCTGGTAGCTACTGCTAGCTGATATTAACAGTCTGCAGAAATCAGGGTGGAAATCCCCCCAAAAATTGGCAGATCAGTGTCTTCTATGGTCCATTTCACACCCCTCCTGCAGCACTGCTAAATTATTAGATGCTTTTATTCTCCTCATCATGGAGATAGCAACACTGGAAAGAATATGTAAATTTATAAAATATTATCAAGGAAGAGCAGTTTTCATATGATACATAGACTCCCCAATGGATTCATGTTTTTTTTCATTTTCGCCTGACTTGCTTTCCAAGCACATGCAACACTGGGATTGGCTTGAACATACTTCAGCATCCCCACTTGATTTCAAAAAAATACATTAATAAAGAAAAATAATTAGCATGAAATAATCTGGGTGGGAATAGTGGGGAGAGGGGAAGGGGGGTTGAGGGGGTGTGGAGTTGTGCGGTGAGTTTGTACCAAAAGGGAACATATTTACCGACATAATCCTCTCCACTTGAAACCAGCTTCCAACTGGATCAAGGGAAAATGTGATGAAATAATCCAACACAATTTTTAGCCAAAGAAAACTAAAAGAAAGGAAGATTGTGGTAAACAAATCACCCATGTTTAAACAAAGAGTGGTGGAGAGCATGATGGGTAAGAGATCCGCTGCTATTAAAAAGGGATATTTTTTACTCAAGCTAAATTTCCAAATCTAAAATATTCAAATGCTCACTGGCATGGTGGAAAGCATTTACTTGATGACAAGAGGCACAACGGTTTGCCTCTTGAGCTGCTACAATGAGCCGTGAAACCCCTGCATTAAATTCTTAAACGCAGTGAAATCAGCTTAAACACTCCACCACACCAATGCTCCTGCAAAGTCCAAAAAGCCATCAGAGAAGTCACATTTAATTAGAGAGGGATTACAAATTTAACGCCAAGTTTGTGTATTTTGTCCTAAACAATGTTAACACTAGTGAGGAGAGTGTAAAACTCCAAGCTGTTGTTTTCCCTTGTCCCTGTTGCCTGTATCCGAGGCCTGTCGGGAAAGACGCATCCTGTGGCTGGAGAGATGCAGATGATCATAGCATGCAGCTATACGGGGCTCATGCATGTGTTTCTTTGTCACAAGGCAAATGTCTGTTTGGTTCACTTAAATCAAGGAAACTGGTCCAGGGAATAGTTTGTGAGTGTGTGTGCCTGCAGAAGGATGCATGGGCACCTGTCCTCTGAGGTCAGCCACCAAAGATGCATGCTGGCCTGCCTCTGACACACACACTGACACACACACACACACACACACACATATACACAACACAGACACACACACAGCCCCAAGGAGCACTGGAGAGGGCTGTCTGTCTGCATCATAGTGCTGCTGCAGACATGGGTGAGCCCCGAGCTCAGGGCTTTATGGCGGCGCTGTGGTACTGCTACACAACACACACAAACACACGGCCTCTAGCCTTTAAAACAGAGACTACAGTGACAATGTCCAGGGTGTTGTTATTCAGCTTTCCTGCTCACAATTGCAGTACCACACTTGAAAAAATGCTTGCTGTCATTTTGCACACACACAAAAAAATTTCACCTGCAAGGTTTAAAAAGTTACTTGACTTTCATTTAGTTTTGTTTCTGCAGATGGGACATGTGGCAGTTCCCTTCAGCCTTGCAGGCTACGTGTATCCTCCATGAGTCCAAATCCCATTGGAACAACAGAACATGAATATATTAAATACACACAATAGGTGTATTACAGAGCAAGCCCCAGATGTCAAAAAGAATAGAGACAGGGGAAAGAGTAAATCTGATTTAAAATCTGAGGTGGTTGCTTGAGTGATACAGAAAGAGCTTTTAATATTTTATTCTCTGGCCTTCTCTCACCGCGTTGCTAATGCCACTCTCCCTCCGACAGTGGTAAGTAAGTATTCTCTGTAGACATGAATATGCTGATGACAAATGCACTTGACAGTGAGCAGGGGCCTGATGGAAGAGAGCTAAGTGAAGTTGAGAGAGAAAGGGTAAGAGAGAGGCTGGCACAAGAGTCCGCCCACCCCCTCAGTGCGAGAGCTTGTGGGTGTGGAGGCTAGTGAACCACTGTCAGATGTGTTTTTTAAATGCTGACATGGGCATGTGCACACACACACACATGTGGGCAGGGGGCATGGCAAGGAGCAGGCGCCGTGTCTGGCCAAGCAGTCACCGCAAGTTTTACTCACACACAAATGACTCCAGGAAATGTAATCCTCAACACACATCAAATTACCAAGCTTCTAGCATCTCGCGTCAATCTTAAGAGGTAACAAGAAACAACACTTCCTCCTCCTATCAACCCATTAAGACCTAAGTCGCAGAATTAAATGCACTTTAAAATCTAAGCTGTGTTTTAAAAAAACCATCAAACAACTGAGGGTTTTCTGAGGAGCCAACCAAATTGCCCAAGTTTATTAAAGATACCATTTGTTAGTTTAAACATTGGCTCCTCAAACACGTGTTCCTACCGACTGAGCCTTGCACGTTAGATGGCACATCGCCCTTGTCTGAATCTTCTTCTTACTTATTTTCATTGTTGTTTTTTTAAATTAAACACTGCTGTAATCTGCTTCAATATCACTCCCCTCTCTCAGATCGTCAGCCATGTCTGATGTGCTACTTCAAAACGTTTCTGCAGGCTAAGAGCACTATCAAACAAACTCCATTTCCCATAATGCATCTCACATTTCCCACAAGTAATTCAGCAAATCAAGATGTAGACGTGTGTGTATCTGGCTCTAAAAAAGGTATATACACGTAAATGTTGCATCCAGCTTAAATGGGTTCAAACTCAAAGTCCGACTCTACTGTTGATATGAATACAAAATCATCTCAGTGAGGGAATAAAGCACTCACACTCTCTCTCTCTGCTCCCTGACTTGCAGCTCTGTACTGTGGGTTTGACATTCTTCTAATGGATGTTGATATGCTCTTGGAAAAGGCGACCTCCATTTTAAACCACTGGAATGTAGAGACAATGGGGGAGCCAAGTGGGTGAGTTATTAGGGGGGGTGCAGAGCCATCGAGGCTGCCAGGAACTCAGAACACAGTACAGCCAGAGGAGCAGGATGCATACAGTGCCCTCTCTGCCAAATACAGCATCCCTTCAGCAGCTTCTCTTTCTAAACTAACCTCTATGTTTCTGCTGTTGCATCAAATCCACCGGCCCCCTAGACTCATGTCCATAAATAACATCATGTTGGGGGGCCAAAGCTTTGCACTGTCAATTCTGAGTGAGAAATTCATTCAATTTTTACAGGCTATTAACAATAAAAAATAAAACAAGCATCACTAGTTTTCCCTTTGGCACATGACTGCTCATGACTAATGACAGAGCAACAAGTTATTCAGGAGTTTAAAATCATGATGTCATATCCTAGTATAAAGTGTGTATTATAATATGTGCAAAACTGAGGACAAAGTTAAAAACTGTTCTGGTGGAACTACAACACACCAATGAGCAGGAGAAATATAAAAACGCTATTAGCACTTTCACTTCCCTGTGAATTCTGTGGACAATGACCTACTCTATTCACATGTCAGCTCAATTGAACATTACACAGACTTTGTGTTAGGGAACTGTCAGAGTAAAGTCCATTTGATGTCCAGTTCAAGTACTTTGGACATTTGCGTTCACACATATACCTCCTCTGGGTAATGTCTGCAAAAGTTCAGGGTGGCAGTGAATGTGTGAAAGCAGCTTTTGTCTCTCAACAGTACACAGCCTCCATCTGGGTAACAAACTGCTGCTCCACCTCTTTGCTAAC
This sequence comes from Paralichthys olivaceus, assembly GCF_024713975.1. Taxonomy (NCBI): domain Eukaryota; kingdom Metazoa; phylum Chordata; class Actinopteri; order Pleuronectiformes; family Paralichthyidae; genus Paralichthys; species Paralichthys olivaceus. Next base: position 11,864,502 of record NC_091104.1, on the reverse strand, counting down.
AGAGTAGACATGAGCTGCTCTCAAACATGCACTGAACTCTGACTGTCCTCTACAGACAAAAAGTCACGAGATTAGTCCTTAGGGGCTTTTTTGAAAGAGTCATTAACCAGGCCAGAAAAAAAAAAAAAAAATTTGAAACCAATACGGCGAATGATTTAAGTTCCAACACCAGGCTAACCAACTCACAGGGATGTAGAGCTGGACTGTGGAAAACAAAGAAAAAAGTATGCTTAACAGCTTTGTTTAATGCAACACGGTCAAAACCTTTTTTGTGTTTTGTGAAAGATTGTTGGGACCTTTGGTGGATCGGCTCTTTCCCACACTCGTCTGTTTCAGTTATGTTTTATCTCTGTTTTCCTAACAAACATTCCAACAACATTGAGAAACACAAACAGGAAATATACAAACTGTTTCTGACAGACCGATAAGATGTGCAAACACTTACGAATGTACACAAAGCCCCCTTCAAGACATGGGCTTACACTGACATTAAAGGTTCTTTGTTTAGCTCCAGTTATCACTTCTCCACAGGCAGGTTTTGTTGTGAACATATCTACGTCTACGACACTTGTTTGAGTGTGTTTGTGTGTGAAACCACAATACATTGGAGTGAACTCTTGCAGACACCCCCGGCACCCAGAGCTGATTATGGTGTGGGTTTGCGTGCACGTGTCTTGTGGTTTGTTTTTGTGAGAAGCGACTGCAGTTCTACCAACAATGCTCAGAGGAGAAGAACAATTGTGGCTTTGATGGCGTTTTGTTTGTGGCGGTGGGGAGACAGGAAATGAGGTCATGCTCTCTGGCTGCATGCATGCAGGGCTTATCAAAGAGAGGGGCCTGGCCAAGAGGAGAATACCAATCACTTATTAGCCTGCCTCACTGGAAATGAGGAACAATTTATTTGGTGCAATGTATCAAAGAAAGGTGGAATTAGTGGTTACACCAGGCACTTTTTCCTTCACTCAGACTTCTCCCATATTTGTACTGTTGATCTCACTTTATTGTAATGAGGGACGGTACCATTAATCCATTCATAAAGTCTGGAAACAGAGCAGGCATCCTTGTAGCCTGGTCTATCTTTAACCTACACACATATATCAACACACTCAGCAGTTCACAATACCATTTACACACTGATAAAATAGGATGGAAGAAATATGGGAATAAGGAGAAGACAGGTGCATAGCCCACAGTGGTTAATGTGCTTGATCTACAGGGGGATGGAGGTGAAGAAGCTGCAGCGAAGAAGGGGTGAAAATTAGGCTTAGATTGCAATGATGACATCGCTGCCTCCTAGGCCTATAGACTTCAAAGCCCTCTGTTCAGCACATCCAGCATTTAGCGCCTAATCCATGGCTCCTTTGATAATTCTGTTTGGGTTTATTTTGGGGTTGCAGGCAGGGTGGAAATACAGAAGAGTAAAGACGGAAAGATGGAGAAAGACCAATGCCAGCTGGAAGTCTGGAAGATTTGATTGGAGGAGACACAGGGCAAAGTTTAGATGTCTAGATAAGCAAGCTGCAGAAAGAGAAAATGGATGAGTAGAAAAACGCTAAATAAAACTACGTTTCTCCCTCGGTGTTCGCTTGAGCATTAGTTAATCATCCAGAATTAACAGGAGACTGCCTTTTTGACAAAAGCTGTAGAATAACGTTAACCATGCCCTGCTACCTTATCCGTGAGTCTATCATTAAGAAAGGAAGTGAAACCGTATCCAATTTAGATTGGTCACGTCTGGCCAGCACTCAGTCCCTTTAATAGAGCATTGCACAGAAGTCACACTTGCATCATCTGATCAGCCATCAGCAATTTTATTCATGCGTCATCGTCTTTAGCCAATACATCAGATGACTGTTGAACAGCTGACTGGCAAAAATCAAATTAGAGTTATGTGTACAGGGTATCACTATTATTCTGCTCCCTCCTACTTTCTGTGTATATCAACAAGTATACCAACCTATACGACCCTACCCTCTGATATGATATTCTGATATTAGAGGTTGCCTAACGATAAAATAAAACCTTTGGAAATAGGCTGCTTGAACAGAACTGAAGTACAGAAGATTTTGTTATTGTTGACTATGCTGAGATGTTTATATGTGTTTGCAACTATCTCAGAGTTTTGTATTCCATAATGTTTTTGCTAGGGGATTCGTTCTTTCAGCAGGGTACTTTCTTGTTTAACTATTTGTAATAAATAGCCAAATAGATGAGCTAACAAACAATTTTTTTAGGAGAGTTCATTGATTCTATGCATCAACTTTGATAATAAAATAACATACTTGTCACATCTTTTTATAAACCTAAAGGAGAGAGAGTATTATTAAAGGTGCTTTTTAAAACACTGGTGATGACAGCAGTCTAAAAACTGCACACAGATACTATATAAGCTGACACCATGTGCCTGGTGCAGCCTTTTCATCACTGTGTGGTCAACCTGCTTCCTTTGTCCTTCGTCCTCCATTTTCACCTCTGTGCCTCTCAGTTTAAAGACATCAGGGACAGACAGGTATCACAAGCAGACATCCACTTACAGCGCACAAGCACAATTTGGTAAAATGCAAGCAACCATTGGCATAAGTTCAGTTATGAATGTATACCAGTTTACACTGTTGCCCTTTATCATGTTAACTGACTACAACAAATAGCTCTCTCTGTTTAAATGATCATTGTAATTACCCTCTGCATCAAATAGCCAACTAGAAAACCATCCGTTCATCAAATTATCATCATCACGCATGGCTGGCTAGCAAGAGATATCAAAATCCTGCGCATTGCCACTCTATCGGTGAGGTGAGGTGTGGGGAGGTACATTTCCAGGACTAGTAATGACTTAGGGGGGGTCAGAAGGATATCAGGAGCTGGCATGATAAGTGATGACACCCTCATGGGAACAAGCTTAATGACTTTCGCTGTGGCTGGCTCGGCCTGGCAATTTTACTGCAGTGAAAAAGAAAGGTCCAGGAAACATCCAGTCTGCTCAAACCACCAGAGCCCTTTCTTTGGTATTCTCGCATTTTTGTGCCTTGCAGTAGAGGTGAAGTCTCATGGCCATAAAGCAATATTTTCCACTCTCTCTAAAATATGACACGTACACACAGAAGTATACGCACACAAGCACACACAGCATTGCTGCTACAAAAATATCTTTATCAGAGTGGGATTTATATAAAGGCAACTCAACTGAATTATAATTCAAAGTAATTCAGAGTAAAGAATTAAATGCTTTTTTAACCAAAGTTTTACTCTGTGTTCTTGTTAAACATTATCTAATATTGTATTTTAGTGTTTACCAAACCATGTTCGATCTCATATTTCCACCATATTTTACTGCCCATTACAATTACTTGTTTTTTTTAATAATGTAAATTTGTTCTTACTTAAAAAGTGAAAGTTCCTTAAAGTTTATGAGTTTATGAGACAGGGCAACATTTTCTTGTAGCTAGAATACACGGATGACAACAAAAGAAATATATTTCCTGTATGCGACATCGCAATGCATTGAGCCAATATTGATCAATCTTTTCTTGGGTTGTTGTGTTTTCCAGCTGACAAGTTATTTGTCGTCCTAAACTACATTCATCTGCCTTCAAAATACAGACTAATAACAAAAAAATGGAGACTTGAAGGGGGATCAAAGATCTGTTTCTCTGATGTTCTTTAGTGTGGAGACAAGTGGGAAGTGGAGCAAACTTAGGGTGTGGAGGGTTTAAAAGGAACCTGAAGTACCATGACAACAACCTGGACACCAGATAAAAAATATAACACCACAGAAACAGAATTTTTTTGCTGTCCTATTTATATAAATGATCATTATTTTCTCTGCAATGTCCTAAAGAGAACTTAAACAGTCCTGCTTACTAGTTGCTCAACAGCTTACATCTCACAGAGGGTCCCATTTCATAGAGTCAATAAAGCAAGGGTGGCATCCACGTGTGTTTTCACTTCTAAGCATTTCTAGCTACCCTTGCTGGCCCACAACCCATCTGGGCATTTAACGGTTGGCAAATACAAATACACAGGGAATACAGTGGAGACAGAGGCATACTTAAAAGACATGTCACATATCCTATCAGATGCCTGAAGGTCAACAGAAATGACATGCTGAGCTGTCAGTCAGCTGCCTATCATTGTGTGTGTGAGCGTGTGCCCGGGAAAAAAGTGGAGCCACAGATAGCATTTAATTGAAGGTTGAAGTTATCAGATAGCCTGCGACTCAGCTGTCAGTCAAGATGCAGTCTCCACAGTGACGCTTCACAGCGCTCTGCACCACTGACGACACCAGGAAATGGCTGACTTTGATGAACGGTGAGGGAGCAAGCAGGGAGTCACGGCGGCAGACAGGATGATAGAGACACAGGCCGTCAGACAAGCACATTCACAGACAGATGTGGGGCTCACAGGCAAGTACACATGAGCCAGAGAAGGGACACACTTAAGGGAATTAGAGTAGAGGTGTGCTGGCAAGGCAAGTTATTTTGGTAGAATTGACATGCTGCACGGCATCCAGGCACCAGGACAATCTAATTATCTACTGGTGAAACCAGAGCAGGGGACTCTTAGGTGAGACAGAGAAAGCCCCATCGAGCAAGTGCGACCTCAGCCTGAGGATATGGTGAGAATCTCATTTGTAATTGAAAGTGAAAACTGTGAGAAATGCAAGTAGATGGCAGAATCCCAAAATGACAAGTGTGGAAAGAGGGAAAAGACGACGTAACGGCACAAATGACAACAAATCTGCTATAGCTGGCGAGTTGAAGTCAAAAACACAAAACAGAGACCTGGAACGCTGTTTACTGCTGTCTTGGGGGAACCGAGAATTGCGTCAGTGAGACACGCATGCACATGTATTTATTTTATGAGGGGGATGTGGGAAATTAGACGGTAATGTGAGGGGGGAAGATATTCCCCTGTCTAATAATCATCATTACTGTTTCCTCTCCTTTTAGCAAAGGGTAGATGGGGATAGGAAGTGACATTTTTCTTCCCTTCCTTCATTTCTTTCATCTCTCCCTTTCCATGCTGATCCTAAATCATCTGCCCTTGTACTCCACTATCAAATGATTCCACTCTTTATCCTGCTTGAAGACACAAAATGGATTTACCAGTTACTGGAGCTCGCTCTATGTTTGAACAACAATTATCAACCTACACAGTAAGATGCGTTCAGTCCTGGGTTTAAGTCACTAAACACATAACAGTACATCATCTACTGTTGATGATGTACTGTTGTCTGTTCAAATAATGGATCCCCACATCTCATTCCCTCCTCACCTACTAAAAATTACAAATGGTGGGAGCAGCAGAGAAAAAAAAGGGAAATTGGACAATATGATTTTCTGCACAACTTATTACATGTTACACTGTTAGAATTCAAATACTTAAGAGTTTAACATAAACAAACATCAAATTTGTATACAGTAAATAACAAAGCTATCTGGAATTTTCCTCTGCAGATGTAACGACTACACTTCCAAGTCATTTTAAATCAACATGTGTGTTTTCCTGTAATTTTACTTCCTTGTGCTGGAAGAATGTTAGTGTTGGTATAAATCTGCCTACTAAGGTCATCAGTGACCTGTCTCAGCCACCAGGTGGAAGCCTAATTGGTATAGTTGGACTTCCCAGCAACTCGTAAACACAAGTGTGAGTTACAGCCCTGCTGTGTCCAGAGCAGCATAGCCCACATGCAAGGGTCATCTGAGGATGTCCCACATTCATTCCATGTCATTCCTGGAATATCCTTAAAGCCACAGGTGGTAGACAGTAATTCACACATTTCCACACACCTTCTCCATATCATATATTATATATATCACTTACAGGGTTAACACAAAACACATAGACACATGTAAAATCTGTTTGTGTGCGTGTCATCATATATGCTGGCTTTTATTGTTTCATGAAAATATCCGCAGCCAAAATGTCAGGTGAAAAAAATGCCAATTAATAAGTGTTTATAAATAGCATTTTAAATAACCTGACATTATGTGACCTATTGAATATGTTGCCAAGACAATCTAAACTTAAAAAAAAAAAATATATATATATATATATATACACACATATATACACACCAACACACCTGGTCCTACAGAAAGATGATTTAATTTAAAGAAAAAAGTATCAATCATGCTCCTACAACTTAAATAAAACTTATAGACCAAGGAAATTGTGAACAACCACAAATGATCCATCACCCACAGAAGGTCAGTGCTACCACATTTACATTTTCAGAGTAAAAGATGTTTATGTGTTCATTACTTACAGTATTATAAGTAGACATAATATATTCATGATGGTAGGTATGGGTGGGTTAAACTCAACTTTTACTTTAGCTTTAAATGACTGGGACTTCTGTTAAGATGTCAAGGATGATAAGAATTATTGAAGGAAAAAACTGTTATGCAACTAGCTCGTAAAAGAAACAAACAGCAAATGTGAGTCTCACAGCTAATTTGGGAACTGTCCAAGGGCCTGAGGTCCTGTCACTAGAGATGAAAGGTGAAAGATGGGATTTGGTCGGCTGATTTAGCCGGTGAGCTCAGAGGCTGGGTCTGGTCTGAGGGTCAGCTATAGCTAAGTTGATCCCAGCCGGTCTCTGGTGCCCTTTATCAATTCTGTCAGGGGGAAAATGCAATCCATGCCTGGCTGGGCCTTGCTCTGCTCTACGGTGTCTCTTATCCTCCGTCACCTCCTTCCATTCATTTCCTCACTGCAAGCTGCCGGGATTACGAAGAGAAGCGTTCCTTCTCAAGACGTGACGCAACCATTCATGTGTGTGCCAGAGAGTAACTGTGAGGACAGGAAGGTGGCTGACTGGCTGTGGTCAAAGCCTGACAGACTATATGCCCGCTCACAGGCATAGTGTTATTTGGCCACAACGTTGCAGTTGTCACTCCCCACCCCTCCTACTCATGGAAGGTGGCTCCCTACAACTTCTTCCTTTTCCCTACGGTGAACATTCAGCAAACATCACAGTTGGTACTTGAAGTAATGCACAGCAGGACCTCCAGGGAGTGTTCAAAGTGTGGCAGGATGAATGGATGGCAGCTAAACCTAAATCATGTTCAGTTTCTGCTTGCTTTTTGGCTTGGTCACTGAACATTTTGATCCCACTCTATTAGTCCTAAGACTATTTCAGAAAGGGTGCTAGTAGTGTCTCTGTAGAACCTGAGACACAGAGAGAGAAATGAGTAAAACAGGTACTTACATCAGGGTACTCTTTGACAGGCACAAACAGTTTTTCCTGCAGGTGGACGATGGGTCCCAAAGCCTCAGGTAGCTCCAGGGGGTGTCTTTCCACAAGGCCATTCACTGAATCACTGTACATGTCTTTACGCACTCTGTTGATCTCTGAAACACACAAAAAAGTAAAGTACGTTTAGCAAATGAATAAAAACAACACTACAATTGCACTTCTTTATTTTTGTATTTGATAAATCACTGTGATATTGATTTTGACTTCTGGGCGAAGGCTTAATGTAGAAGATAAATCTTTGTTGTAAAACAAATGAAAGAAAAAACAACAGATATGTGTCAACTGCCTTTAGTGCTGTATGTTTTTATCAAAAAACTGTTGTGTTTTATTGTTTTTGGAAATAAAGTTGACAAAAACATTATCACAGACCATAAGTGCAAACATGTATGACAACAATGTCTCATAATACCATAATACCTGCAGGAAATATCTTTTTTTCAAATTGTTCGGACCCAAACCGCAAATGCTTTAATGTATATGACATAGAAATATGTTAAGTGTTGCACTATTGAGGGGTTAAGGCCACAGTCTTTCCTTTCTACCTGGGATTCCTCAGTGGCTGTTGTCTAATAGAGCCGCGTATGCCAGTGGCTGGGCAGGTGGGAAGATAAGACAATCGGGTATATTCCTTCAGATCTGATCCCCCCCGTCAGATTAATCTGATGGTCCTCTGTCCCAGTCACAAACACGCTCACCTCTAATTCACAAGGAACCCATTTCAGCACACACAAATTCACATGAAAGAAGAAAGCTGTGCCTTACAGACTGAAAACACCTCTTAATTCATTCTTCCTCTGTGTCTGTATGAGTGTAATGAAAAAAAGTGATGTGGTCACACTTTCTTGTCATTACTTTAAGGGTTAATTTTTGTGATTGGACAGTGAGCTCAGTCCTTGGACATGTACACAACATGCTCTCATGAGCACACTCAATGACAGCTACATAGGGAGGGTCTGGTTTCTCCCAGTGGTCCTAGGGCCTAGTCTGACCAAGACAGATGGGTCTGTTGTCAGTGAGTTTGTGAAAGAGTAATTGCGACAGATGGAAGAGGAAGGACTGAGCAAATCTATGTGTCGCAATGAAGCAACAGCACAAAACATTACCGTTAAGATCATTTCTGTTATTAGGAAAAGTGTTAGATCAATTCACAACTGTAGTAAAAATTTCTTAGAAACAATTTTTGCTGAACCTTGAAGCTTTCAGCAGTAAGGGCAGGAGAAGAGTGATTTTGAAACAAGGCATTTTTAAAGATGGTTTAAAGTTTGAGGGGGAAACAGCTGAAACAGAATGGCAGGGCTAGTGAAGCATCGAGAGATCATGTGTCTGGTGTGGAGTGGGAGCAGGTGTTAGACACTATTTCCATCTTTCATGGGACTTCCAGCCAGTTGGGTGCTCTATATAAAAACTCGAGCTAGGGAACCTGACACTCAACTAAAGATGCCCGCAGTAAAGCATGCCTGACCTGCAAGGTTTATCCTTGCCCTGAAACACATTTAGAAGGGGGTCAAACATAATAAAATTTAAGTGTAGTAGTTGGCTTTGTTTTAACTATTTAACAAATTAAAAGATATTAGAAAAACTCCTGGATGTAGGAATGGAATTAGTTGCAAAACGTTCTTGTTGAGCTGAAAATAGGTTTTCACTGGACGCTACTGACGATAAGACACGTGTGATTTATGCGCTCACGGACACTGACAAGCATACACACAAACATCTGGCCTGCATATGCAGGGAAAACACCTGCGAGACACATTGGAACCACACAAACAGCTAAGGAGACTTGGCCCAGTGTGACTCACATGATTTCACCACTCTGTAGTCATCACAGATTCTCCTAGTCCTCCCTAAACATAAATTCATCCTTGTGGTATCGAGCCCAGCTGACAGATTACATCACTTCTAACCAACACCAGCAGCTTCAGGCCACATTCAAGCTTTGTACAGGAAAAGAGAAACTTGGCAGTGACAAGTAAAAACAGGGAGGAGGCGAGGAGAGACAAACACAGAGAGTCGAGCTAATACTGGAAAACATGATTGCTTACAAATAAATATTGGGGGGAAAAAGGAAAGCATGAGATTTATATGTGTTAATATATAGTATACAAAGTCTATGTATTTAAGATCATCAATCCTTCAGATGACAAGAGAAAATAAAAAGTGTGCACGTGTGGTGATGCAGCTCAACCACCACCAGCAGCACCCCTCCTCCTTCCAATTCTATTTCCTGTTGCTGAAATGCCACATTAACATAAGGGGGCCGTGCTGGGCCATCAGTGGAGACGTGCAGCATTTGACAACCCCGAATTTAAGCGTGCCAAGTCTTTTGTGCTGCGCTGCGCTCACCTAAAAATTACCCCCTGCCTTGCATGACCGACAAAATCATTTGTCTAGCTGTCCATCCTGGTAGAGTGGGCTGATTTTGTAAGAAAGGCAGGGTGGAGGGAGAGGAAGGAGGAGTATCTTCGCAAGAAAAAGATAAAAAGACAAAAGAAAACAGGGTCCTCTATCAATGAGGACTTTTCTTCAACTCTGACATTAGAAAAAATCAGGATTACATACTGCCAATACACAAGGTTGAGACAATTTGAATAAGGATTCATGGGGAAGTGGTCTCAGACCTTTGGACACCACTGTGTGTGCTTTAACAGCTAAACAAGGAGCAGTAACAGATCCCCGGTTACTGCCCTTCAGCCATCTCTCCGCTCAATGCCAGTGTGTCCATCCACAATCTGACTCAGCAAACCACAAACACACACTCACACACACAACCTGCCAGGGCTGTCTATTTACTGGTGGGGCGGCTGCACACTCAGACACAATGGAAGAGATAATAATATCTGTTTAGTTTTTCTGTCAGGACGAAACAAAAATCAACCTTGAGAGTCGTTTGCGGGCAGAGTGGAGGAAGGTTTGCTCGCTGAGACAAAGACAGAGGAAAGAGGAAGAATTATAACCACAGTGCTGAGCAAGCAGAGTGCAGCTGTATTCCTCTCGAAACACACACCTCTTTTCTGCCTCAATTTAAGATAACATGTATTTTTTTGTGTCTCTCAACTTCAGCCCTTTCTTTTCAAGTTCTACAGTAAAAAATAAATAAAATGGCACAGGCCATGGCTGCCTATCTGTCTGCCCTTTGTACGATCTTGGCAGTGCGGAGACATGAGTATTGAAAGGGCAGGATGTGGGAGAGGAGAATGGCAGTTGGAGGGGTTTGAGAGGCAGTGGACTGAGGGGTATGGGAGAGATGGTGGCTGCAAGTTTAAGAGCAAAGAATCAAAGAGGGGTCTGGTGGGTGGATTTTGTTTGTGAATAGTCATTCTTGACCTTGTGAACAGGAAAAACAAAATAGCCTGAACTCAATTTTCACTCACTTCCCTTTTCTGGATTATTTCAAGGTCCTCGCTTACTGGATGAGGTTTTTTTTAGTTGTTACCATGTGAGCTCAATACTTTGGTCATATGATGAGAACTGAGAGCCAGCTCCATCTGCTGAGGAAGATACTGTTAAAGCTCTGGAAAGTCAGTGAGAGGTTGTGTTGGTCAAATTTATGAAAATGCATTATAATCGGTGCCATGATTAAAAAGGTTAATATGATCAAATTAAACTTTAAGAATAAAAGATAGCCATACGTATATTTTACCTGAATTCCACTCATATAATCATTGCCTGTAGATAAAGGAAAACAAATAAGCAAAAACCATGACAACATCTACTCATCTGAATGAGTGATATTTGACAGGAAATCAGCAACCATAGGAGGGAGAGGCTTTTCATTTATTAAACCCAGCTTGATGTGAAAAACAATGATGACACAGAGACAGCAGTGCTGGCAGCACAGTTCAGGAGTGGCTGAAATGAGGGGAGAAAAAGCGAAAGACGAAAGAATGGCCAAATGTGGTGGGAATATTTTCTAATGTTGCAGCCTCTCTGATCTAACATGATCTAATGAATGTAAACACGGCATGAGGACAAACACGGAGGGAGGGGTGGAGAAGAGAGGGGAGGAGAGATCAAAGACAGATTGAAGAGATAAACCACAGAGGGAAAGAAAGAACGAGAACAGGGCATTATTAAAAACAATGAAGAAGTCCAGAAGGAGATGCAGTAATCAGGTTTAAGACTGGTCGAGATCATTCAGTCAGGCCTGCTCTGTTAGAGAATGAGAACTAGTCCATTAAGAGACCAAAAATAGACCTGCTCCATAACTGCTTTGTCCTCACCCGGTAGCGCACACTAAAACGTCCTCTGACCAAATCTGTCCATGTGTGTGTGTGTGTGTGTGTGTGTGAGAGAGGGAGAGTAGAAGACATGTAAAGGGTGAGTAATCAGAGTGATCAGAATTGCCTGAGGAAAGCAGCTTTAGATGCCTTCTGATGCCTGCTATAAGCCTGATGATATCTGGCACCTGAGTCTAACACCAATTAATATTAAAGCCAGAATTATCATATGTCCGACTCTGCGGAGAGACTCAATGGATCTTCCTTGTTTAGTGTGATTTGACATCAAACACCTACAGTGCGATCTATATTTTCCTGCTTGCACAAGCATGCATGTTTAATTAATGATTTAAACAGGTGAAATGGTAAATGGTCTATATTTGTATAACGCTTTTCTATGCTTGAAAACCACTGCGCTTTACAGTACCGTAGCATTTTGCCATTCACCCATTCACACACCCATTCATACAGTGCATGTATGGGCAGAATTTGTATTTTTTCAAACAGGGGCATAGAACTGCATAGACGGCTGTACACCCTCAGCCACTGCCACCCACCCTCAAAAAAATGACTAGGAAGCTGAGGTAAATATAGGCATGAGAAATGTGGTGGTCGTGTCTGAAACACTGGAGCAATCACACATAGACCTAAATGTGCTGGAGCTGAGTGAAACAAGACGCAGGCGAGGAACAAGCCTTTTCACTTTAAAGCTGTGCACTTTTAGCAATCACAAAGCCTGGGTACCCATTGCAAGTGAAAGGATTTGGACATTTAATGCATTCCTGCCCTTTATTCATGGCACAGACAACTTTATCCAAGACGACACTCCACTTCAACAGTTAAGGGGTTCTGGGCAGGCCAAGCATATGAAAGACAGGGGTTTCTTTCAAAGCAGAAATCCGGAGTATAGTGTGTGAGCACTGGTGGGGGTGACTGAGCCATGAAAACGTATGCATTTCTTATCGTCAACTCACAGCTGCCTCTCTTTCCCTCCCTGCGTATAAAAGAAAAAAGACGTTTCCTCGTGCTTCTGTCTTATTTTAACTCCCTAATCTTTGATTTAACAGTAGGCCTGTACCACACAATCATCTGATGCACAAACTATTTCTTTGCTTTTAATGAGTATTCTATACTACAGCACAGTGAAGAACAGCACACACATTTCAGTTTTCTAAAGGGAAAACACCAGGTTTAGGTTTGAAATATCCAGGTCATATGAGTTAACATGAAGGAAAACGTGCCTTTGTGCACCTTGTGTCAGTTGCATGTGGCCAGAGGAATTAGGACTTAGCATCAAATACCTACATTTGATAGTATTATCAGAAAATGATCAGTACAGGATGCCAGGTTTGATGTGTGACTTGTTTATGTTTTGTCAATACCAATTGGGTATTGAGTGTGGACAATTACCTCGCAGGCATTACAATCGTGAAAACACTGGAGTTACTGATCACATTAGACATCTTACAAGAAAAGACGTGCGTTGTGTTAGATTTTGCTGCGGGCAGACTTACTCTTGTGGTGTCATGGAAGGTGTGTGTAGATAAGAGGTGCTACCTTCACATGCTGCCACCTTCATGAGACAAAGTTTGCTGATTGCCTAATTATTATCAATCTATTAATATTGCCAAATAGGCTAGCGAGAGATTACTTTATGACATCAAATCCTCCAACCTGTGAATTCTCCTATTGATATGTGACATGACTCAGCTACCCAGTGAGGAGACTCTGCTCTGCTGCTGCATAAAGACACTTTCAGTTGATAATTGTGTCCAACGACTTTTTTAATTACTATTACTATTGATTGGGTTTTTAGAATTTTTTGGGGGTTTAATAAATTATAGAGCAAGGAAAATGATTGTTCCCAGTAAATAATAACAATGCTGGACAAGCAAGAGCAGACGTGGCTTCAACTATGGATCAACTCATTGGTGACAGCATTACCTAAGTATGTCTATTACCTGCAGTGGTCTAAAGCACACTGCAAGTTGTTTTCAGTTTCCATAGATTTAGCGAAAAAAGATAATGTGACGATACTCAATTATGGACAACAACAGGGCTCTAGTCAACCAAATAAACATTGCATTTTGTTTTCATTACATTGATTACACTCATTATTAATTTCTTTGCATTAGGTCACAATGGGTGGGATTTTTGGTAGCAGATGAAAACAGAGGATTTTGTCATCTACAGTATCTATGTACTAACAAGAGATCCCCTAAACTTAGGTAAATGAGAGATAGAGTGGCCAACAACCTTCAGTGTACAAAAGAATAGGTGTGTGGGTATTGTGAAGCTTACTTGGAAAGCATTTACCTACTCAAATTTGTGCAATCTTTGTTATCTTTGTCAAGTGCAGAGAAATAACATTCTAACTTTGCTCTGCAGTGACTCTTCCAAATAGTTCCTGAACCCTGACATGATGTGGATGCAAGCGTCGACCCCCACAGGCTGAGGGTCTAAATGGCTCTCGACAGAAATGACGATTTGCTGGAAGCCAGAGGGTGATATTTATGCTGTGTCTCAGTGATTCTCCAAAGGCAGGCTGGGTAAAAAGCTCCAGTGGCAGGTCTTTAAGTAGATAAATAAAACTAAATAAAAGACTGGCATAACAAGGTTTCTGGAACTTCTCTCTGAGCCAGGTAAGTAGAAAAAGTAATAAAATACAGAAAAACACTCCCAAACACAGATGCACTTTCTCAGCAATCTCATGGGTGAACGACAAGCCAAGACACAAAGGAACTGTGCTTTTAACAAAACTGTGAGTGAAGGGTTGATGCAATTAAAAAATGATTAAAAAATACGTACACAAACTTGCACTAACACAATCTCTCTCTGAGATGAACATTAAGAATATACATGCAGGAAGTGCGAGAGTACACGTTTGTATCCCAGCCAGCTCCCAGCCCGAAAGCAGCATGTTCCGCTCTGTGATCATCAATAATGAGCTGAAGCTGCCTGAAAACACACACACAGATAACAACTCAAACATAATTTAGCTATGGTCCAACAATGGACAGGAATGTGGCTGGCCTGACACTGACTTAAGTACATATAATACATATTAAAAACAAACACCCAACTACACATTAAAAACACCTACACACACACACACGACTTAATGAGCTTTTGTGTTTGTAGGCATGGCTCCCCTGAGAGTGTAAACCCACAGAAATAACACTCCACATGGAAGGAGAGAAACCGCCTCAGAGAAAAAAAATCTGCTAAACAAATACAGCAGGAAACAAGAAGGAAATAGCCCTACACCTCTCCTCCATCTTGCTTTCCTAGCCACAGCTTCATATTTAATCCAGTGAGAGAGTAAAACCACAGATTACACATGCTGCTACATGCAGCTGCTCCTTATCGCACATCAACTCTAATTATTTTACTGAGATGACTGACAGCAGAGGAAACAAGTGCTGCAAAGTTGTGGTCTGTAAAAGACAAGGTTATAAGTGATATTGCTTTTTCTACCTTTAATGGCAGAACACAGCAAAAGCTCAGCAGGATTATTATGACAACATAGAGCTGCAGCACAGAAAGAGTGAAACTCCTTTTTTACAACCTGTTAAAGTCATGTTTGGTTTAAATTTGGTTTCTCTGAGATGTGTGTTTATCATAATTATTTTAAATGAACTTGTGCTCAAAATATTGACATAAAAACAAAGTCAGTAGTCTATCAAATCAAAACACATCCTAATTATGTCAGAAACATTGACAAATTGGAGGCATTGCTTTACCTCCTCCTCTATTCTGGCTGAACCCCTGAGAATATGTATGCTAAAAACAGAATGTGTAGGTGTGGTGATGGCCAAGAACAGCAATCAGCAAAGCCATTAATCATAACCGATGACAAATGAAATGTTTTCTGGGGCTGTCACTGCGACTGCATGCAGGACGAGAAGAGGTGCCAAGCTGAATGTGGCTTTCTGTGGCTGCTGGCAGCGACAGTGATGGTGTGTTATAGGGACGTGTCATAGCCCGTTAGCTTGGTGATTAAACAAAGCAAACAGACAGAGTAGAAAAGAAGAGAGGGACCAAAGCAAAGAAAGAGGGAGAAATAGCAATAGAGTGGGACAAAAGGGAGCGGATACGTGAATACTGGGGAAGTGAAATGCATATTCAACAAAAATACCACATTAGCTAATATTGGGAATCACATTCTTATACTCAAAGAGATATATCTGCATTTGACTAGAGCGACCACTGTCAACGACTGCGGCACAAGCAGTGACATATGAGCAGGTGAATTGATTGTCCTGAAAAATGTGGCTCAGCGTCGGCAGAGTTAACTGAACCTTGAGGAGGAGTTATGATGCCAATTTTGAGCACATGATAAACAGTGAGGCGATCTCATCAAAGAACTGTCAAGTGGCCAAGAAATAGTGTTATAGAATACTGTAAGATGGCAAAAACACAAAGACGCTCTTTAAAGTGTTAAAGGCCTTGCTGTAGTCCCAGAACCGGCAGCCAAAAGAGTGTACGGGTGTGTGTGAAAAATAAGACGAGAAAATGGTAATTACAAGAGGGGTGGCAAAAACCAATCTAATAATTTGATAGGTCAATTTATTGATTTATTTTGCCATTTCTGTTTTCACAAGGGACTGCATTTTAAAGATGTTAAAACGTTCTCATAAGGCAGGATTCACTTTCCTGAGGAATAAAAGAAGACAAGAAAATTGTGTTGTAATTGTTCACACAAGGAAACTTACGCATTTGAATATTTCAAATTTAATGTTTGGTTCGTGAAATAACCCTATTAAAATTATTCAAAACAATAAAATGTGATGGGAAAATATCAAAAGTTTGGTATGAATAAATTGTATTGTATATTATGCTAAGTTGGTTTGAATTTTGCTCTATTACTTGGGTAGATAATTCACACGATCTCTAAAAGAGTTGTTGCAAAAACACATAATATCCTTCTCACTCTCATCACCATGCTATACCATCCCCAGCTTAACAGTGAAATTAGTGTTTCAGACAGTATCTGCAAAGCTATTAAGACCTCAGCCTAAAATTAGAACAAGGGATCATCACATTTGATGATGTGGAACTGCATTATGGGGGTGTGTGCTGCTGGGGGGCATGCTGGCAGCTCAATGAGCCATAGGAGTGCCAGTTTTGTGCACGCAGTAGTTTCTACCATAGAGTGAGGGTGAAACTGGCAGGGAGGGCTGGCTCTATACTGAACCATAATGGCTTACTCTTAATGGCTGCCGCAAGGGGCCAACGTTCATTACTCTCTGCGTGGGCTGACGCACGATAGGGTCCTGAGGTGAAACTTGTGAGTGCACATCCACACTCGCGCTTAAACCTTGAGGGGGGGGGGCACCCCAAAGTGAATGAGCATGGTGCGGAGCTACCAAAACTGTTTTACTTCCTTTACACACTCACACGGACGAAGTTGTTTTTCACTGGGGAGTGATTGTGTGGTGGTTAATGAATGGGATAAGCTCCTTCCCACAGTAGTTTCGCAATATTGCTAATTATCAACAAATGCAAAAAGTAAAATATCTAATCCAACACAGCAGAGGCTTTAGTTCTGTGCCAATACTTCGTCACTCCTCGGTTCACCTTTTCGAGCAGCCCAATACCCAAGCTCAGCTGAAACAGACAACCTAATGCACACAGATGCAGACTCAGGTTCCTACAGAAATAACAAGCAAAGATAGGCTATTTTACTGCTGCTCTCATCATCTAAAAGGGGGAGTGATATGTAGCGTTAAATTGGAACCCACAGCAATAGTCATTTAACAGGCTGACTTTAAAAGAAAAGTCTCATGAGCTGAAAATGGTTTCAAATATTTGAGACGGCGAACTGGGTCAAAAAAGGAAACATCCGGCCTCAGCTATGCTACAATACAAGGAGGAGGCACACCATCTACTTCCATGGATATATAGTCTGTGTAGTTCTATGCATACTAAAAAGGCTGCTTAGTTATGACAGGCGCAGTCAAAACTAGTTGATTAATTAGTATGAAAATAAACACACATTCAAAGCATGAACAAAGCATAACAGCCAAACAGCTTGTTGATTCTTCTGTATCTCATGGGAGCTCATTTCACAGACTTTACCTGCCAGTGAAATCAGGCAAACAAACAAGAACGAGACCGGAGCTGCGTACTGTGCGGCGCTGTTCAAGAATCATTCTCTCACTTTGCTTTAACGCATTTATCTCTACCTTCAGTGTTGCGGTTCACGCACTACATATGCTCCAGGAAACAAAGCCAATTCTCCCACTAAGGCCTCAGACATACTTACATACAGACAGACCCACATAAAAAACAGCACAACAATAAGGGGAGTGCTATGTCAAAGTGAAGCACAGGATACATGCTGTGAACTCAACTAGATGTGAGACAATGAGATAAGGAACGGGATGAATAACAGGATGAGGAGTCAGGATGCATGTTGCTAGGATGTGTATATATGAAGAGTCCCTGGCCCCATTTGGTTTTGACTGTTGCCCTGTGACCACACACTCTGGTTTGTGAAAAGGGGGCTATCCCTGTCCTTTAAAACACTACCTGGACGGCCTTAGTAAAATGGAAATTTCCCATCAGTACACACAAATTACTTTTCTTAATATATAAATAAACATTGCTCCTTTAAGTGCTTGCTATCCACTTTTCATCTGTTAAAACATTTGAACTATATCTATCCCTACTCACAGCTCCCTCTCCTCTGTTCCTCTGTCATGCAACAATGGCAGGAAAGGTCCAGCTGTCAGATGAGGAAACAAGAGAGGAAGGAAGGAAAGGCTCTGACCGTCAATGTGACTGGAGACGATAACATGTACTGTGCTTCCTGTCCCCACCCGTGTAACTAAAGAAACCACAGTTGTCCGAATCAATTGGGAAGATGTGAAGGAAGGAAAATTCTTTCTCATTCTCATGGTTCCCACCATCAGTTCAAAAAGGATTTTGCCTTTGTGTCTATGAGTGATATAATCTCCATTTATAACCTTTGATCCAAAGTAATATTCTACTTAAGCTTCAAAATGCTTCCAAAATAATCTGGACATGCAGGGCAGCAGGAATTGCAGTGGAACGGTGAAGCTAAGGCCCAGACATGCACTGGACATTTCCCTGAACTTTCCTGTAGGGGATGTATGTGAGAAGGCAAATGTCTGAGACAATTGCTCCTGCCACTTTCCTGCAACCTTTCTGTCAGCCCCCTAGTAAAAGATCAGGAAAATGTTTGCATGAGCCCATGTGTGACCACAGCAGAATAGTGTCTAGAAAATTCACAGCGAACAAGAGGTCACGAAACTGGAGGAATACAAATATCTCAGGATGAAACAGAGGTGCCATACACATAGAAGACACTGAGGAATAGGTCAACTTGGAGAGATAATGAGATTCTTTTTGGTGATAAACATCAATCCCTGTGTTTATGTGCTCAAAAAAACTTATTTCTGTGGTGGAATTTAGATGCATGTTCTGCCTCCTGCAGGCTTAATTGTCTATTTGGAGATTTTCTTGTAGTTGTGAACAGGTCCTTTCACATCTGAAAGGCACACTCTGGCAAATGTCTGAACCAGATTTTCCAGCAGACAGATTCAGCTGGTCATTTGTGAAATCACTCTCTTAAGTTAAACACTTCTAAAAAGGCAACATGCAGAGAGAGTAGTTAGGACAGGAACTGCGTTTTAACTGTGAATCTAAGGCAAATCCTTACATCAACTGTGACTCCAGTGATTTTTGGTGATGAACAGATGGAAGCAGCAGGAGTCTGCCTGAAGAGCAGTATTATGAATGTCAACAAACAGATTGAAAAACTAAAGAATCTCTTTATTTAATACGTTTGGAAGGTGGGGGGGTGGGATGATGACAGAATGAGGAATAACCACATTCTTTTCACTCTCTCGGTATCAGGGAATGAGGTCACTTGATAACAACAGGAAAGAATTGATGCAACAAAAGCAGAGACAGGGGCATACAGAGAGAACAATGCCTTCAAGTGTGTTTCATCAGCAATTTATCTTCAATCCAGTTTTCTGTGACAGATGAAAGTAAAGCTCAACAACAGGTTATGGAAAGAGACAGGTTTTCCCTGGATGGCAATGAGACAACGGTAGGACTTCCAACACCTCAGCACCTACTAAAACTTGATTAATTCAAAGCAACAGTAGATATCATCCAATAATCGGATGCAATCAAATCAACAGCAGTGCATTAAATGCTGCCTTAATGAAACTTCAAATTGATTCAAAGCCATGTTTGCTTTGCATGCCGCTGCTTGTGTTATTGGATTGAACTGCATTTTAATGAAGAGAAAAAATATTGATACGCTCAGTGTCATCTCTCTGTTTTCAATATACATAAACTTACATGTAAGACTAATGCAGTGTACTCACATTAATATAAATGAAGTGGACAACATCTTTAAACACCTCTCTAAACAATTAATGAGTACCACAGAAAAGCCTTCAAAATTACCACAAACATGAATCAAACCCTCTCAGGGTTGAGACTGTTTCAACAAACATCCACGCTACTTAATTTTAAAACTGCATCACAGTCTCCATGTTTACGTCTGGCGTCCAGACTACTAGTTTTCAAGCACCAAAAGCGGAGACTGTTGCTGACCTTGGTTTAGTTAGAAAACTGGGCGCTGTGTTTTATTATGGATGGAAATAAAGGACCTCGGAAAGTCACTCACATTCACTTCCTGATTGGGTCGCATCAGTCACAGGTCAATTAACACCAGTGAAGGCAAATGTAAACCCCAACTTCCAGTAACAGTTCCACCTCGAAAAGAAATCCCTGCTCTTACTTTTCAACACTGTTGTTTTAATTCGTTCTTCATATTTATTGTGACCAAGCAGCCAACTGCAGAGTAGTAAGCACGCGCACGCCCAGTCTACATTAATTGTTAAGTTTTATGCATTTTCAGGTGTGGACAGGGATGAGTACTAACAAAACGTAATTTAATAGTAATTTAGCTGTTGCAATAACAGGTGACTGTGATGCTGAGTTATGAACACAGGAAGACAAACAGGATACATCACAAATGTGTGTGATTGTGTGTCAGCTGTTTCATCCCCAGGGACAGGGCCTGCTGTGGCTTGTAGCAACCATCTCAAGTTCCAGTCCAACAGCCACTCAGTTGCTGTCCCTGGGTGTGACAACACACAGACTCACATCACAGCTGCTGTTGTGTCTTTGCTTCAGCTCCTCATTGTCTTCTTGCAGGATCAAAATCTTACGACTCCAAACGCCTTCTATCATATTAAAATTAAACATATAAGAACAGTGTTAAACAACTGGATGGATATGCTGAGTTCTGTACCACAACTTAGACTTGCTCTGGACTGAGTATTCACAGATGGATTGTGTAAGAGTGTTGGAAATCATAAGTCAAACTGGTATAGAATATTTATCAAGAACAAACAAGCCTAGCATTGTTAAAAAATGCTGAAAAACTAAAGGTGCCTGATGTGCTTCCAGATAGTAAGACTGCTTATCGTGACGGACAGACAATGAAAAGAAGGAGGAGGAAAAGGCTCCGTCTGAACTGCCCTCTTCTGTCTGCAGATCACAAGACTAGATGCTCTTTGGCTGAGCATTTGTTTGGTCTGGTTGTCTGGTCATGCATATCATGCGGTTGATCAGTAATGTTTTGTGTAGCCATTTTTCTGAATGTACCATTTAGAGCATTAAAAAAGATGTTGGAGTGGATGTAACAACTGGGTCATAATGTCAGAAAGGGAGGAGGGGGATAAGAGGAAAAGAGAGAGAAGCCTTCTCGCTGACTCATCTGTCATTAACCGAGCATCCACTATGCTTAAGCCGTTAAACATCGATCTGCCTTAAAGCTCTTGGATGTGAGGGCTTAACAAAGCTGATACATACATGCATACATGTGCACAATTACAGGCAGCGGGTGCAGTCATGTTGTTCTCTGCTGACTAACATTTCTGCCTGAAAGTGAATGAGCTGAGAGCCAAATGCGTACTGGGTTCCTGAGAGCAGACAGCAAGAGCTGGGCTGATGCAAACCGACAGACCACCTTGTGGGCCTTTAATGTCACCACTGGTCCTCACATGAAAGAGGCAATGTAGCCCCAAGGCTGGATTTTTGCCACACATATTCACTTTGGAGTAGAGCTGCAAAGGAGGAAACAAATGGAAAAAAAGAGACAGTGAAGAAATATCTGGACAAAAGTGACAGAGGAAACGAGAGAAGAGAAAAACAGAGGGGGGAAGAGGGAAGAACTCACTCTGCTAAAATAAATAGGTAAAAAGACAAAGCCAGGAAAAATGAGTCACTCCCTTGAGATAACAGACACCAATTTTTTTTTCTTGGGAGAATATGACACGGTGGAACAGTCGAGAACCACAATATCCATCTTTTTTTCCCCCCAACAAAAAAGGAGGCATCATAACATAAACAGATGCATGTATATTTTTAAGACAGAAAGAAAAATATAGCAGGGAGAGAGCAAGGCAAACATGTGCATGTGTGTGTCTGGTGTGGAAAGAAGGAGTGGGATTTTATACTGTACATGGAGATGAGGGAGGAAGAGCGGAGATAGAAACAGCCTCAACTTGTGTCAGATAAATAAAGATAAGGGTGGAGGAGAGGAAGGGAGAGAGGAAACAGAGGGGAAAGAGAGACAAGTCCATCTCCTGGCAGACTATTCCTCACCTCAAGGTGTCAACAACAGCTGGCACCTTGGCACCTTGCTCGTGCCCACACCTGTCCCACCTGCTGTGTCTACACAATGTCCATCCCCAGTTGCATTAAACCTACCCTCGAGGACAGATAGCCCTGGCAATAAATTATGTCATTTGCAAGTGATGACAAAAAATATCTAATCCAAACATTTGCTGCAATTTACGTCATCTCAAAACTGCCTGTGCCTCATGTCTGTAAGCGTGTGCAGGCACGTTCTGCCAGAGCATATACCCAGCAGACAGACAGGAGCAGCTGTAATCTCATCCAACACGACAATAAAGAAACAACTTGCAAGTCTTTTATGGGCAACATTCCTGCATAATGACAGAGGAGAGATGGCAGAAATTAGGGCCAAAGTGTAGTAGAGCACTATGTTGCAGGCTGGGAGAAAGAGATTGACTGTGCCAGCTGGTTCTGCATTTTCAAAATGTCAAACCAATCTATTAGAAACATTTTAAGCTCGATTAAGAGTTTATGGTAGTCTGTTTTCTCATTGTGGGTCATGTTACAAAGTGTAAGACAGTCTACATTATATCAGTCTTTGGACATAAGCATCCTCCTTGGGTCAGAGGTGCATCTGGAATTTAAGTTCTACTAATTAGGCTCATGGTTGGGGTTAGAGGAAATAATGAGTGGTCAGGGAGGTTCATGAAAGAAATGAGGCCAAATCCTGGCTCCTTTGTGTGACAAGCCCATGTTTATTATGCCAGTAATCAAAGCTCTAATAATTCATCTGTTCGCTGAAGAAAAGAAAAATCAATCAAGAAAAGATATGGATTTGTGTCTACAATTTATGTCAACTGTTCATTTTCTTAATTCAAGTTTTAAGTTAAATTGTATTTGCGTTGATGGTTAGACTGTAAAATTTCAAACCTAATTTACATTTCTTTGCCATACAGGATTGTTAACAGCGTCTTAGGAATCAGTGCCTTCCTCACATCTTTCACCAAGAAATCCATATTGGTTGATCTTTGCTGCCTATTTATGCTGTAATATGGCCTAATTGCCAGACTGCCTGTGCAAAAACAAAAAGGTAAAACAGGATATGCTGCATCCCATTCTATATGCCTTGAGTGACATGTTTTATAGGGTAGCCACACTAAATGTAACATAATAACTGATTGCAGCACCGCATCATGTGGAGGATATTAATAATATATCTGATATTTTTATTTTTTAATCACTAAACACAACAATTGCTAGAAACGGCTGCTTGGAATTAGCTTTCTGTCCTGGATCACACAATACAAAAGGATGTGGATACTCACAATAGATCCAAAACATTCACCTGTTACACTTACAAAACAATGATTGCAGCAAGAGGCCTCACTCTGTAAATTGCTTTTCTAGCCAACAAAAATATAAGAAAAAGATTATTTTCAACATGCTCCAACCATCACCCTGACTCTGAGAGTGATGGTGCAGATGAGAGGACACATGAAGCTAATAAACCAAGTGATAAATGCAATGCGTAAAAATGCATCGCAACGCAGAGGTCTTGTTGTCTGACAGACAGCACTTGTGAGCACACTTGTGTGAAATGTGGGAGGAATGACCCAATGTGTGTGTGTCTGGCCCATTACAGCACAAAAAAACCATTGTGGTTTCATTAGCTGAGGGAGGGAGAGAGGGGTGGTGTGCGGAGCTGAGGGAAGGGTTAGCGACCTTCCACATAACCAACCAGATGACCTCATTCACATCACATAGGAATCCTCTGTCTCCCCCCACTGTTCTTTATCACACTAACCATCCTCCCCTCGCTCTAGGCAGCCTTGCTCGCCCTTTTCCTTTCAGCGAACACAATCAATCTACTGAGCAGGGATGAGGCTCATGCTCACTAACCCTTTCATACAGACAGCACATTCTTTCCTGCCAGTTATCGCTGCGTTTTCATGCCAGTCTTTCCTATGTTACACACGGTGCTAAAGAGGCTCTTTGTTTCACCAATTAAAGCCTAATCATACAAAACCACCCATTGTTTCTGCTCTGTAATCTCCTCCCAACCACTGCACTGATGAGGACAGACAGACTTAAGCCTCACCACAAACAGACAAGCAATGACAAATGCTAAACAAACACAACAGACACAAAACTGTTTCCCCTCTCAGTTGTACAGCTCTTTATTCCTGTGTCGCTACCGTCACTTTTAGTTGGACATGGGCATAAATTATGGTAAGCAAATCGTGTTTAACATTACAGCACAAGACTGCAGGGCAGACAGCCACTGTAAAAAACAACTGTGCAACACATGTAACTCTAGTTCGTCTAGACAGCCACTATGTGTAACTGTGTCACAGACATTTTAAGCACAACAGTTCTGAATAGGTGAGGTATGTTGTTTAAGGTCCTTTTATTCAGGTGTGCTCCTGGTTGGATAGACAGTATAGGCAACACCAAACTCAGAACACAAAGGGGTTGTGCTTCGAGGTGTGGCAAACATAGCAATCAAGGGTAGGCTAAGCTGTACAAGGTGGCAGGCACACCACAAACTTGAAAAACCGCAGTGTGAAAAGCAGACGTACATGCTTTAACACAGAACATATCGTGCTTACAGAAAGCCCTGCAGCAGGGGCTACTCTCTTTCTACATCATCACACTGGGATGAGACTGACACCACGATCTTTAAAAGACAATCACTGCAGCTGCACGCACAGTGGTAATTCTCATAAATACACCACAAAAACTGCATTTGGTGGAGTCCAAAAGTCTCCGTCTACAATCCATAAGGTAAAAATACACATTGTGAATTGCAGCATTAGTGGGAGTGTATCACAAACAAATATCAATTAAAAATATGCCAATTATAAAATGTATGCAGTGATCATAAATCATTAAACAAAAAGAAGTTCCTTTCTTTATAAATGAAAATGTAGAATGTACAATGGACCCCATTGTATTCTGCACAATATCAACAAAGTGAAAAGAGCAACAAGGAGAACTGAGTTTATAACATGGACTGAAAAGTGTGGAAGCTGTAGAAAAATCAGGAAAGAAGCCGGTGCTTGTTATGGTAGGACTTTGCACCACTTGGTGTTTGATAGAAGAAAATGCGACACAGAAATCTCACTACCTTGCCACCTCACTTTCTGTGGCCCTTAGGGAAGGTTGTGGCAGCACCGCCTGCTCTTGCCAAGCCTCACAGAAGCAACACAAGCTGCTGAGGGACAGGTAAATTATTCCACTTTGATTTATCAGCCAACCTGCGACTACTGAGAAACCAAGACAAAGGCTGCAAACCACGAGCAGACAGATCTACAAGGGTGTTTTGAAGGAGGATGGGGCTTGGCCAATAAAAATAAATAATGTCAGTTGGCAATGGTGGGTTGCTAAAACAGGCAGACCTAAGTACAAACACCACACATACCAGTAAAGCTGATTGACTATGTTTCATAAAGTCTTTGGTTGACCCCTGTCATCCACCATCACTACAGCTTGAGAAATGTAATGTGCTGGTGTTATTTTTCACACAAGGGATAGTCTGTCAAGCCAAACCTATCAATACGTGCAAACGACTGAGATAAAGATGTTGTGTTGGATTCTGTTTCACACAATTATGCTTCCACTGAAAGTCAATGGTAGGGAAAGGTTGAGTTATGGTGAGAGGGAAACATCTCCACGTGAAAACAGACTTTGATACAACACCTGTATCTTCTCAGTGTTTCCTCTCGTAACAGTTCCCTGAGGTGGATCGCCACAACAACAACAAAATCAATCAAATCAATCAAACCAATCAATCATCTAATCCAGGGTTTTGGTGACTCACCTTAGCAGGGCCCCTCTCCCGTTTCAGTTCCAAAAAAGTCTGTGTGGGATCCCTGTTGGCCTAAGAGTCCAAGACTCAAGCCTCTGTTGTAACATACTTTAACACCAAATGACTATGTAAAATAAATCAATCACAATATACAAACTTTATAAAACTATTCTATATTAAGAGATCTTCTCAGCGCCTCTACTTCTCTGATCTATTGGAAACACTGACTTGTGCTGTTCTGTGGCCAATAGAAAGATATTTTGGCCGATATATTTTTTTTCCTTTTACCAGCCGTTGGCAGATAGACCAAAATAAAAATGTTTGGGCCGATGGGGCAAAGACAAAATCAGTGAAATTAGGAGTGAGTGCATCACAAAATTCGACAGTTTAGAAATCCATACGTGTGACATGGAGCTCGTATTTGTCAGCCATGATGCACAAACGTATAACGCATTTAACATTTCTAGATATTTAAAGCAAAGCGGACATTCTTATGCCGCCCTGTGGACGGCATTCACATTAATCTGTGTTAAAAAGCGGTATGAGAGTGTGTGGGGAAAACAAACACCAGGCTGGAGGTTAAGTGCTCTGACTGTGCTCCCGGTAAAATTCCTGAGCTGGCTGCCAACGCTCACTTGCCATTCCTGCTCTGAAAGGAGAGAAAATGAATGCAGAGGGGTGGGCGAGTGAGAGGAACAAAGTGAGCATTCAGCTCATATTTTCACCTCCTTTCTAAGACAAAACTGGTGAAAGAAACAGGAAACTGTGAAAAATGTTACTGGTATGCTTCCTGTGAAACCTAATTGAGATTTTTAAAAGGACAACAGATGGAGAAAGAGGGGGGACTTCCTTTGAGCAACGGGGTGAGAAAGCTATTTGAAGAACTCAAAGAATGTAACAGGGTGGGGTCCATACTTCCAAGTGTGTTGCATATCCACACAAATATGTGGAGGGGAGAAGGAGCAAGAGATGAATCATGATGTAATCTAAATTAGTCCAAAAAAAGCTGGGAGACAGACCCACCTCTGTGAGAGAGGGCAAAAGAGGAGCAGGCTTCTCTTGTCACCACAGCAAGAAAACACCTCCCCCTCCTTCTCCCCGTCCGCCTGAATGGAAAAACAAACCACAGCCTTCTCCATAGTCCCTTCCTGTCTGCAACAGGCGTTACTTCCCGTAGCTGCTTTTACATGTGACACATATTCAAAAAATAGAAATGGTCAATGTAGATTTAACTTGGTTCAAAGGGGGATGGGAGGGTTCATGGTTTCAGAAAAGGAATAAGTGAGAAACAGGTCCGTGTCGGGGAAGCTGTTATGTAGTAAAATACATCTTCCTCAATACTACTTGCACAAACACACAGAGCCATGATTCTTGCTTTGACAGAAACTGCAAATTAAAACTCTTTCAGGGGAAATTCACTGTGCATCTGGTTATTCATTGTTAATTTTAACAGGACTGCTCTGCTTTAAAGCTTGAGGAATAATAAAAAACAGAGAGAGAGATAAACTGCCTCTGGCAATGTGTTGTCTAACAGCTTGCAGTAAAAGAAGGAAAGACACTTCGTTTTGGCGACAGTGAGCCAGATAGCCAGCCAGGCGGCTGGGGTAGGGCACAGAGACAAGAGGCCAGGCAGAGTCAGGGGCGATAAGGAGGCTCCAGCACTCACGGGATTGAGGCCTAAGATAAGAGCCCGAGCTGTCGTTGAATGACTTTATCATAAAACACCCGCTGTGGGGAGTCGGGGGTGTTGCTGGAGGAGCAAGGGGAGCTGGTTGAGTTAAAACAGGGACTGAAGCTCACACAGGTTGAGGCGGATATACTGAGGTGGGGCTGCTGGATAAGGCAGGGGCACGCAAGAAGGGAAAGCAGGCTAGTCTGTGCTGGGTCCTGCCACAACCCCTACGTCTCACCCTGTCAGGTTAATGTCACATCCTAATTTATTACCAGAGAAAGAGAAAAGGAAGGCAGACTGAGAAAGACAGCGCAAAGCCTCCAGTTCTGCTTTCTCACTGGTGGCGACAGCTCAGTTAACCAGCTCACAGAATGGCTACTCTGGGTTAATTAAATTCCAGCTTATAAGTGGTGCTGTGGGATAGAATGTAGGGAGAAGAGAAAGGGGATGGGTGAAGTGAAGTGGTGATGGGGGTATCACAGGTTCCTGCCTGCAAAAACTGTCCCGTCCTAACAGCCCTAATTCTCTCTTCCTGTTGCTCTCTACCTGAGCTCCCCCACAGTTCTGAGCTGCATCTTACTCTTGGAGCAGTGCTCAGTCTTGTTAGCTGTTACATTGACTGCGTGTCAGGGGTGAGTTAAGGTCGAGCCCTGCGCCGAGGAGCACCAAGGGGTCGAGCGACAGCGTGATAATACAGGCTGTAACACGAACCGAGAAAGAAACGGGTGCTAAAACCATACAGACAGATAGACAGAAATATGAGACATCAGGTAAAAAACCCAACGCAGACTTCTAGCACTCCCCATTTATCAAAATCGGTTCTCTAAACAGCCGTTCCCAGGGGACCAGTTCCCCACAAAGGCACCACAGTGGACAGCAGACAGTTTGTCCTCCGAATGCTGACAGCTCTCCCGGGAACGTCCTGTTAAATCACGGCACACAGAGACTAACAAGCACACAAAACTGTGTTTGCAAGGGGGTTGCTGTAAGCACATAAGAGTATAGTACACCGTATGGCTCCACAAAACAGTGAGCAATGGAACAATAGTCAATTTAATACATTGTACAAACAAAGTTCAAAACAACAGAGTAAGGTTGGAATATTCTTTTCCAGTCAATCTGACTATTCTGCTCCCCATGGAAACTCTTGCCACACTTCATGACAACAAAAATAAATAAAACTCTTGCTCTCTCCTATGCACCGCTGCCTTACGACGACGCCTGAACCTCACTACTAGGCTACATCTCTAGATGTTATATGGGCTGTCTCCTCCTGCCAAGAGAAAATATAGCAATTTGAAAGCAGCGTGTTGGCTGGCAGATCGTAAAGAGAAGTAAAAAAAAAACTCCAGAGCAGGTGTCACCTCAGAGATGAACAACTGCAACGCAAGAGGATTTCAAGAGGGGGGCCTGTCTATTGGCCTGAGTGACCTTGAGGGATGACGCACAAAGTAGCATCGTAACATGGACGTCCACACACAGATGCCACTAAAGCAAAATGGGAGCGAGTTGACGCACAGACGCACAAGGGTGGTGTCAGCTTTCTTACGCCATGATAACAGCTGTGTAGACATGCACAAAATGTTGAGCGTGTGAGGGAGGACGTGCAGCTGTTGTTGGGCTATACATGGAGTTATACGCCTTCAGCTGCAACTGGTTAGAATTTAGCTCTTATTAAGAGAATTTAAGTGTGACAGAGGACAGCATTTAACACTTTCAGTCACATTTAAGCCTACAAGAGTGTCATCTCAGAGAAGTGGTTATTTTATTGATAACACAAAAAATTTCTCCCACAAGATACAACACAGCTGATGGCTCCTCAACATATGGTTCTGTATCAACTTCTGCTCGAGTATCAATAGCTCTTTTAAGTAGCATCTGCTTTCTCCTTGTCACCTTGAAAAGCCACCCCCTTTCAACGAGACCAAGACGCAACTCGCTCTGAGAAGAAAACGGCACACACCAAACAAAATAAATCACCGCATCAAATGTAATTAACACCACAATACCACAAGTGAAAGACTTCCCTCTGGAGTCTTTCCTGTCTGTAGCTGCAATGGTGTTTGGCCCAAAAAAAAACACAACCTAAAATTAAAAGCGACAATTTAGCAACTGAAATTGCAGCAATTTGACAGCACAGACACCACGATAATACTTGACAATTCCTTCGAGGACTAGAGCAAAGAGGAGAGTCATTTTATACACTATTTGTCTGTTTTTAATTTTGATCACATTGGATTGTGCATTTTATTTCAACTTGGGTGGGGTCACAAACAGGGATTGTGGGATGAGGTAAACCCAAAATATCAGCTTCAGTCTACAGGGAAGGAGCATAACAAATGGCCCCTAACAGAAACCAGACGGGCCTCCTCTCAACTGGGTTGGCTTTCATCACACACAAACGCAATTTTGGCGGCAGAGTAAAGTTTGGACCGGTGCTGTGGAAACCCTTGTAAACCTTAAGACTTTAGAAGAGCAGACGGGGGCTGGGGAGCCACAAATGTCTCAGCCATGATTTCTTTAACACCAGACGAGGGAAGGTTTTATGCTGCTTCTCTCCGTCAGGAACTGTGTGCAGGCAGCAGAGCAATCCAGTATAACAGGACCAATTTGTGAAGTTCTTACAACCCGCTTTACTTAAAAGCTACAAAACCATATGGGCGAAATACATGTTGGAAAAACATTTAATCATTTAATATCTGACAGACTTTTAATTTAGTCTCACAATAAGCAAAGAACACATTTGTGGGTCAAAATTAAATATAAAATTGGAGCTTTCGCTATCCAGAGACAGTGTTTTAAAGTACAGGGGAAGGTCTGCAGGCTTCAGATATGTTGAGTTTTTATTTATAAGCACTTCCAGCTTATACATCTCTGCTGAGTGCAGAGTGTTTACTCCCCTACTTTAGTCCGACAGTTTGAGCACAGCTTTAATGCTGCAAAATACCAAAAAATCTGTCCGTATATACAAAATGTGAGTAGAAATAAAACTGTGAGAAAAAAATACCAAAACAAAGGATTTACTTTTTCAACATTAACTTAAAATTCTACTTAATTTCCTGGGTTGACAGCCAAGTTACTGGGCTTGGTTTCTTTTGTTCAAAACCAGATTTTCATAGTTACACAAAGCGAACATCAGTAAAAATGTACCGTTGATCTCCGACTACACCGAACCTAAAGAAAGTTTGGTGACAGCAGCACAACTGAGGTGTAATGGAGCAAATGAGACTTTCACAGACTGTGATGGTACTTTTCTTTACCCTCTACCACTGTGGGGGCTGGGAGACGGCAAAGAGGGGGAGCGGGATGAAAAAGAAAACAAGCCTCCTTCCTGACTCTCCCTAATATTAAAATACCAACACACCCACCACTCCCAACTGAGTAAAAGAAAGAAAGTCTACTTTTACAAAAATAATAAAAACTATTCTTGTTTTTATGGGATAAATGTGTTGTGGGGAGTTAATTTAACTTAAATATAGCACCAACATGAAACTGAAAATTCTGCAGAAACACTACGATATTACTACAGACAATAATATTGAGTCATTATTAGGCAAAAAAATAAGGACTCGTTACGAGTTTTAATTTGAGAACAAGTGTTACAAACAGGCACGTAGTTATCTGCGGGGGGTTAGGGAGGACACCCTTCGCTCCACGGCTCAGTTGTTTTAGTTTATCACCAATCAAGGAAGCGGAACATCTTTGCAGACCGGTTTAACAACTGCATAGCGGAGAAGCTGCTCACCCAGACACGCAACTCTCAAGTCTGCCCCGACTCTTGAATGAGGAAATCAGCCCTTTATTCATACAGCCAGACACAATGCACCTTTCTCATCTCTGTCCCCCATCAAGCGTCACCGTGTCCAACCCGACACAACACGCGGCGCGGGGACAGTGAGCTCAGGGGGCTGTGGCGCTCTCTAGTGTCCCCAGATCAGTTACGTAAACCGTGGGTCCAACCTTCCGCTTAGACCAGATTATGTTATCGATCCTATCAACAACATAAACGGCGAGATCCGCTGCGGTTTGTTCATCTGATTAAGAAATCAACGATAAAGAGGTGGAGAATAAAGCGAAGGCAGAGAGATCCCGTTCGGACGTCGCCGCTGACAAAAGCCGACGCAGGAGCAAAACCAAAAAAACACACACCACGACGCTGCTGCAGCAAAGGAAGAAAACAAGAGACAGAAACACACCAAGTCGTGTTTATACGCGTCTTATAATAAAGAACAGGCGATTATAATTGTGCCCGTTTTAATGAAAAAGTTACACGGTCGAAATAACCTCCGTTGTACCCCTCCGTCCTTCCTCCTCCCTCCCGCAGCAACTCCATTGTTTGGGCAACAAGCAGCACATTCCTTCGTGCTTCTAAGCTCGGCCGCTGGGCAACAACTCGCACAAGCCTCCGGAGCAAAGAAAAACAAGAGGAAGCGAAAGTCGAGCATTTGTTTCACTTCCCCCCAAAAAACATGTCGGAGACACCACACTGCTCGGTCAAGTCTTTATTCAGAGAGTTCACGCCATCGTCTCTTCTCTTTTTCTCGCTCTTTCCTCAAGAGTTTATCGGATCGCAGCTAGCTTGAAATGTGGCTAACAGGAGCTAAATCGCTGTGGAACATGTGGAACCCCCCCCCCGGCCCCCGTCTGGGTTAAATGTTGACTGAAGTTTTTTGACGTTAAGCGTGATTTAAAACTTTTTCTCTTTTATGTTTAAAGTTAAAGTTTCTTCTCTACGCGAGTGAGAGAAAGTTTTCGTAGCCCCCGAAGTCAGGAGTGCGGGGTGGTTAACTCCGGAGAAGCCCGACGCTAGCAGCCCTACTCCCGGACCCTCGTCTCACTGGGCTCCGGAGAGAAATAAACTCACACCGCTGGAAGTCTTGGGGTTTATTGTCTGTAACGTGAAGCTCAGGGGAAGTTGTGAGCGCTGCCATGCCTGCCACGGTCAGCGATATCTGGGGGACCATGCTGTAGTGTGGGTCCGGGTCTCGCTCCTGTAATGCGGCGAGGCAGCCCCGTGGTCACCCTTCCCTCCCCCCTCCCCTCAGGGGGCTCCGCTCCAGCCCCGGCCCGCTTACCTTCGTCGAGGAGCCGCTCCAGGTGCGTGAAGATGCCGCAGAGATTTGGCAAACTGGTCATGAGCTTCTTCTCGTTCAGCAACTGCATCAAATAGTCGGGACTCGGCCTCGGTCGCTCCTTCACTTCGACCTCTCCGACCATCATCTTTGCGGCGAGAGCGAGAAACAAACCACCGCGGAAAAGACGGAATCCTCGTTCAGGGGGGAAAGGGGGAAAAAAACGACAGGGGGGGGGGGAGAAAAGAAAAAAAAAACCTGCGGCTCCAAAATCCCTCGCTTCCCTCCTCCTTGTGAGCAGAAGACTGTGCGGACCCCCCTAAATCAGCCGGGTTTGGTTTGCTCTTGCTGGAGTGAGAGGGGGCAACAACTCGCCGTTATCTCGCTGCCTCACTCTCGCGCCGCACTCTCTCCGCTGTGTGCGCTTCAGGGACGTTCGATTCCTCCACTGTGGCGCGCGACGCTGCTCCACCGGAAAGCGTCCGTCCTCCTGCGCTCCCATTGGCCCGCGCGGCATCGGCTCGCAGTTGCCGCGCTCCGCCAATGAGCGCCCGGATCTCCGCGACGGGGGCGGGGCGCGGAGCTGGACGGTGGGTGGATGGACGGGAGTTTGAGCCAATGACGTGCGGAGCGCAGGAATGCACAATCTGAAGTGTTGTGAACTGCGAGCAGCGCGTTTCACTGAGTTTCCCTCCGAACATGATCCAGTGACTTTGTTCTGTAAGAGTTCCCCCACTGTCAGTGCGTCCACCTTAAAGGGATGGTTCACCCAAAAAATAACATTATCACACATTATCTACTCACCACTATGCTGATTTTCAAACGAAAAAAAAAACACAGACAAAAATAAATAATTTTCATTCAAATTCGACTGGAAACAGCGTAATTTAGGCTAAAACATGGTTTAAATGAGGCCGTTTTGAGTCTAATTTTAAGGTTGGGGCTCCATCGCCTTAGTGGTCAGTAGATAATGTATGAATTTTCATTTTTCAGTGAACTATCCCTTTAAAATGGGTTGTAGTTACATCATTACTAGTTTTTTATTTGAAAATATTTAACACCAAATGGTTATTAAATGAATCAAGATAGACTACTTGTGTAAAAGTGAAGTTGCAGCGGTTGTAATATCTTCTTCTTTGCTCAGTTTATCGGCGGATGGCAACCTACCTCAAGGTGCATTACCACCATCTACTATTTGTTCTTCTTCTTTATCGCGGGTTGTAGTGTTTTGCCTTTCTTCATTTTAAACCCATCTTTTGGTTTTGTTTTAATCTGGTAACACACAGGGGCCAGTTTTCCCCTTTATCTTATCTCTGTTATAACAAGTATTCATGGTGGTATATAATTTCTGTAAAAAACATGTCCAACAGATTTTTTCTTCAACGTAAATAGTGTTTTTTTTTTTATTTAACATTGTTCCACTGAGACTGGCAAGTGACAAAGTTGCTGTAGAACAGTGGTTCTCAAACTTTCTCAAACAAGACCACAAAACCCCCTTTGAGAAAGATTTGTTGGTCTTAGTGTGTTATGTCAGAAGTCAAATCAAATTCAAGACCAAAATATCCATACACTCTCAGTGTGTTACTTATGGATGAAATTATGTTGAAAATAAATAATTTGTCTTTGCTGGGGACCCCCTGGAACCACTCAAGGGACCTTGTGGGCAGTTCTTCTGCTGCAGAGGGACGACAAATCCTACAGTAACCCCTGTTTTCAAAGAATCATGCATGTGGAGCTTTTTCAGCCATGAAGTCGGCTATCGTTATGCAAAATAACTGTGTTAACATTTTCATAAAGGATGTGACTCACTCCAGACTATTACAGCGACTAGCACAGCAGCCCCATTTGTCACTTAGATTTTACGAGGCGTTACAATGACATGTGTGGGTCTACTTTATAGTCAGGTATGCGTTGACGTAGTATACGAACTAAGGCCATCTTACGAATCAGACTGATCCTAGATTTAAAGTGTAGGCTTCACCTAAAGGTGCTGAATTATAAAAAAAGGAGATCAACCTGTGCAGTCCATACCCCTCAAAATGCCTTTTGTTACTCAAGAGTTGTACAGCTTGTTATCTGTCGAGGGACCGATTGATCAGCGCTCTGGTAATCAATAGAGCCTTTTCATTGTCCTGTCCTTGGGAGGACCTTTCTACATATCCTCAGAAGATTAACATCCCTGATCAATGGAACACACACAAACCAGCTTCCCCCTGTTTCCTGCTTAGTGTGAAAAATAAACCACAACTGATCCATTTTGATTTTAACAGCTGTTGGCTGAGAGGGGCCCCGGCTAAATCTGAGTGCTGACCTTGGCCCCTAAATCAGTTTGTCCGCTTACTGCTCACCCACTCGTGTCTTTGTAAAAACAGGTCCCCTCACCGGGTGCATGAATACTCAAACAGCTGCACTGTGACCTTCTGGCTTCACTTTGTCGCCCTTGTGTTGGTATGGAGGGTAGGGAATTAAGTCCCAGCTCACAAAATTAGTGCTACACGTCCGCTATATTGATTGTTCAACTCCTTCTCCTGACTTTTAGTGAGACTGATATAGTGTCACAGTATCATTAACTCAAGACACATAAATACACCTCACGTTAACAGACGACATACAAACTGTGAAGCTGCTTAGATTCAAAACTAAAATCGAATGCATTCCCAGAATATGTGTGATCAGGCCTCCAGACACAGATAGCAGCACGTATGTGCAGCAGGCGACAGTAGCTGCCACATCAAAGCAGGAAGACAGATACAGTTGCCTTAACAACCAGCGCAACACATTTAGTAGATCCTGCTTCTTTGCCCTTCAGCCAGCGTCTACATATAGCTGCACCATGTTATTACTGTAAGGTCTGACAGGCGTTATTATGGTCGTCACTGGAGCTGGGTGAGAACACAACAACAAAGGTATCACAGTATAAGCTTATAACTTATTCGTCTTGTTTAAGTTGGAATCAGTTTACTTCTTTAACATATTTAAAAAGTGATAATTCAGAAAAGATTTAGCTAAGTTGCAATTTCTTAATCTTTTATGTCAATGTCGAAATGAAAAAGTTTTTCTTCAGTGGGATTTAACAGCCGTTGTCTCCTGAGCTGTCTGGTATTTACCTTTGGATTGCCGTAATTCCAACCAGTGATCACAGGAACACACAGATAATAAGGGTTTTGCATAATGGCTTGTCATTTGCCCCACCACCAGTAACACGGGGCATGTAATATTAGTCCTGCCGTCCACCCGGTCTGCAGTATCAGCACTATCTTTGAGCCAGAATGATAAAACATCCCTTGAAGTCAAACACTGATAAGTGATTTCGGTGGATAAGAGTAAGTAGATAGGCAGAGGGAATGAGAAACCCCATTTTTCATGTGACGTGGAGATAGCTAAATTGTTCACGGTGTTGACTTTATGTTTCTTTTTCTTCCTTCCCTTATTCTTTGAATATAGGCGATGGAAAAAGTCACAGTCTTCTGGCTTCAAAAAGAATCTGGCATTTATTCTGAGCTTTGAAAATGGGTTTAGTTCTTATCTCGAACAGCGGTGATGGTAATTTGCACCTTGCCTAGCATTCGCTTTTCTCAGTTGGGTCACATACAGCCTCTGTGTTTGTGTGTTATGTGTGCGAAATAGCAACACAGAGTTAGAGTCACAGCAATAGACAGGCAGAACTAACTTTGTGTGTGTGCGTGCGTGCGTGTGTGTGTGTGTGTGTGTGCCTGTGTCTTCTGACAGCCCCAGAGTAAACAGAAACGATATTAATCCCCCCTTTTGCTCCCCCTGCCCTTGTGTTTTCGTCATTTTTAATAACACGGTTTCCATTCAACAATTAATCCAATTAACAAGGATCCAGATAGTTAATGAACATGCGTTTAGCCCCTTTTGAAGAGAGGCTGTTAGCGCACTCTCAATGAGCTTGGAGAGCGCCCTGGGTTTACAAGTGAAAGAACGCTGGTGGAGACAATGGGGCCCTCGGTAGGGGCCCTGTAGCCGGCTGCAGCCTGCCTCTGGGGCCACGGCTGCAGGGCGGCGAGTCGAAACTGGTGGTTCTGTCACAGCGAGGCTGTCTGCGATAACGGCTGCGGCTCCGGAGGAGGCAAACAGAGGCCCACGGGCTCCGATAACACACAAACATACAAACAAGAACAACGTCTTTCCTTTCTTCTCTTGACTTACTAGTTTGGGGACTGTGGGGGAAACAGTGTTGTCAGAATCTGGGTCATTTACATTTTGAGGAAGGTGGGAACAGAAATAAGTTTCATTCTAGCAACCACAGCAAACAGAGCATATACAAAGGAACACATAATGCAGCTATTATTCATTTTAACTCGTATCATGGGAAAGACATGACGAATGCCCTACCAGTGCTTGTGTGGATGTGTTCATGCACTGTTGCACTCACACTTGTTTGTGTGTGCTTACATTGAATAGTGTGTGTGCATTTGATACTGTCAGTCACTGATCATTCATCATTCGTCTTGAAATCACATGAAATAAGAACTGTAGGAGAATGCTTGTGTAAGTAAAAGTGATGCTGGATCATTCGGATGAGTCTCTAATGGTGCTGTAGATCAAAACTTAAAAATGAACCTCTTTGAGAGCACTTGTGTTTTAAATGTCAGCGTACTGTGCAGTGACGTCCACGCTGCCATTTAATTGGATCTGCCTTTCTGTCAGATGACGTCAATATTTAAAAATTGAATGACTGATCAACATCCCAGTGCAGCAGCGCAGCAACAGCTCACGTGGTTCACAGGGTTTTATGGGTCAAGATCAGTCTTATTTTAAATGACTGAAAACACAAAAAAGAAAAATGGGTAATTATGAAGAGCTAAATTGTGAGACTGGTACTAAAACACCTGATGAGTGAACATAGAGAGCACTCAAAATGTTGGATGGTAAGCATAGTTGTGTTACTGTATAGTCGAATAATACGATAATGGTATTGGGTGTTTTTTCCTGTCTTTAGTTTAGAGAGTTGTCTTTCGGTTCAAGAGCAGGACTTGAGTTCATGTTCAGATTTTGTAATGCTTTTGCTTGTGCTTAGATCTGCTTGCACTCAAACTATGTGCTTGCACTCAGATATTTTGTTGCTTGGACAGATCTCCTGCTCTCCAGCTCTAGCTCTTCTCCTCACCCTCATGCTGTTACCCTGGACACAATATTCTTTGAACTCAGAAGATAGCATTCTATTGGTTTGGGAATATTTTTTTGGTATAACTTGTTGCATTAAAACACCCAAGAAAAAAATCCAAGAGCCAAAGAGAAAACCGAGTACAGAAGCACAGCGAGCATGAAGAGAAGAGCTGAAGAAACCAAGCAACAAATTATACGGGTACAAGAGCAATTTGAGCACAAGCAAAGTGAATCTGGGCACAAGCAGGGGCTGTCAACTGAAAGACCACCCTCTTGAAAAAAGAAGAAAGAAAAAAACATTATTGTATACTCATATCATTCAGAAGTTTTTCCTGTTTTGAGTTTTGGCAAAACTGGTTCTCTAGGACTAAAACCATTGTTCATATCCAGTGAGGGGCCAGTCTGGTGTGGGGGCTGGTTCTGGAGACCTCGATCCATCATGTTGTATTTGACACCTACCTGCTGACTGGATCACAGGGTGAGGGAAGGCCACAAGGAAAACAAAAAGATGCTTTTTCATATTTAGCTCAGATTTCGCTTGAGCTGAACCGGTATATTTCCACAGGTCTTTGGGCCTTTTGTGGTTGTGGGGACAG
This sequence comes from Paralichthys olivaceus, assembly GCF_024713975.1. Classification (NCBI taxonomy): domain Eukaryota; kingdom Metazoa; phylum Chordata; class Actinopteri; order Pleuronectiformes; family Paralichthyidae; genus Paralichthys; species Paralichthys olivaceus. The sequence goes on along the minus strand of NC_091104.1, from coordinate 11,826,114 downwards.
AAAACGTGAACATGTCACCCGACCAATTAGAATTACACACAAGGAAGTGTGCACACTATTCACATACAGGTTATACTATGAGGAAGAAGTGTGAGCTGATGAAGTGTAACAATAGATCGCAATTCAAGCTGAAACTGCAGCATTCCAACTCCCAATAACACGTTCTACTGTCACAACCACGGCTATTCACCATTCTCTATTTTGTTAAAGGTCACCTTGTGTTGCCGTCTAGATGCTCCAGTGGTTTGGCAATCGGGTGATGGAAATGCCTGTTGGCCTGCCTGTTGTCACCCAGAGGGGAGGGGAGGGGTGGGGGAGCGGGTGATTGGGGGAGGGTGGGGCAGGGCAGCTGGAGCCACTTGTGATAGAAGGCTGTGACGGGTGGGAGGGGGGGTCAACCTCAAAGTTCCCACGTCAAACCTGCCGACCGTCAATCAGCGGGGGGGAAACGACACCGTGGAAGCACACGTTACAGTTTTCACAGTGAAGGATAAACAAGTTTCACCACTCCTCCGTCCTCCCGCTGTCCCCTGGGAAAACACACTGGTGTCAATACGGCTTAAAGCGGTTCAGCCGATACTACATCTGTCCCCGCCAATTGTTAGCAGCGTGGATCCATTCCTGCTCCCTCTGTATTTATTTAGTTGCTCGTTGGCCTGTGTGTGCGCGGCTGCCAGCCCGTAGCAGGGACAGAAATGAGTGTTTGTGAGCGATAAGACCTGGAAGAGGAAGAGGAGGACGAAGAAGATGAGAAAGTGGTGATACAGAGAGTGACGGACAGAGGAAGAGAATCCTCATGGATCACATCTGCCCAGAGAACGATTGATCCTGTGGTCTGGTCGACTCTGGGATCTACACACACACTCGTGAGCGCAGGTACAAACCAGAGCGGTGAATCAGACTGTGAGATTTCAGACATTATTAATATTTAAAAGGAGCTTTACAGAGGAGTGCACGAGGAAACTGAATATGAGCTCCTCTTTCAAAGTGTTTACACGATGTCTGCACTCTTGAATTAAGCCTGTGAATCAGACACCTGGCGTATGGAGAGGCAGAAAGATAAATCTCCATTGTGCTGTCCAGTCTCGCACATGCTCATTAGCTCGATGGAGTCTGCCATGCAGACACGAACAAGACGGATCGTTCCCAGGGGGCATTTATTTCTTTTGCCCGACACACTACCCCTCCTCCTCATTGCTGGTCCTAATAATCTACCCTATGAGGCTGTAACAGTAGAATATGACAGAGAGCACAGCAGAGGAGTGCCTGTAAGTGAAAAGACAAATGAAGACGTCCTGAACGCTTAACAAACTCTGTGCACTGAGACACTTTGATCAGGAGTGTGACCCACACGGGTGAATTGTTTGATTTCCGACACAAAGTGGAGGCCTCCACATTCGGCTGGTTTGTTCAGATAAGGGAGCGCGGTGATGTCGTTAAGTGCCAGTTGTCGCCTCAATTCTCTTCTGTTTTTCACTTGTGAGGAAAAAACAGATAAACAAGTGGTGCAGTCTGTGGCCCCCTCCTCATCCACCTCCTCCTCTTCTCCGCTCTGGTCTCTTATTCCTCTCTCCGCAGCTGACTGCTCCTAAATCTCAGCTCTGGTCGGAGCTAGACAGCTCTCTCTACCAGGTGACACAACATCCCACTTCCCTCCATCCATCCATCTCGACGCGGCCCACACACTCTCTCCTTCCCTTCATCTCTCTCCGCGACGATTTCATCTCGGACCGGCCGTCTGTCTCTGAGCTGGGGCACAACATATCTGCCTGTTTTCGTCTTTATTCAGCATCTTCTCTCTCTCTCTCTCTCTCTCTTCACACACACATTTCAAGCTGCCTTTCCTCTTCCATAATTGTCTTTTTCTTCTTTCCTCAGTCTCAGCCATTCCTCTACTTTTCTCAATCTCCTTTTTCCCCTCTGTCAACAGAACGCTATCGGCGTGTTTGTGTCGCTTTTGTTGCACAGCTCACCGCAGTACAAAAGCCTTTGTTGGCCTGCCACCACTGTGATGTGGTGAGACGGAGATGCACAAGGACAAACTTGAGCTCTGTGGATCCAGCTTTCAGGAAGTCACTGTTCATTCTGAGATAACGGCTCAACCTGAAGGCTGGAGGAGCCGGTGAGGTGTGAGCCAGACACACGTGGGAACACTGGTCCGCTCGGCCTCCTGTGCCGCTCTCTGTGGCTGTATGAATTCTGCGTATAAATTGTCACACGTCCTTGCAATGCTTGACGTTTCCATCAGTTAAACGGGCTTACATGTGCTTCTCAGAAGCAGTTATTGCTGGCTGCGGGGCGGTGGCAGCTGTTGTGAGGGTTTAAAGCTAATAACCCCAGAGCTGAGTGAGTGCCCACGGGCCGTGCATCGTCGAGGGTTGACCCTTGGAGTCCAGTTGCAATGAAGAGTGAGGTTGAGGCCGGGTTGTAGATTAGAGATCCCTATTTCACCTTTGTAAGGACTAAGGCAGGTGGGCAGGAACACTTCATGCTCTGTGTTTAACTATGGGGTCATGAATGCACCACTTTAGAACCAGTGAACATGTGATTTAAAAAGGCTAAATCCAGCAGCGAGTGTTACACTACAAACAAATTTAAATATACGCCCAAGAGCAGAGGAACATAAAAGAAATCTTGAAGTTGTTGTTTTTTTACGTTGAATTTGGTGCTTGATTTGTTTCGAGCGAAGCCAGAATTGCCTTAATCTCTTCAGTGCGTATGTGGGCTGAACAAAAATTAACCAAAAAAAGCATAGAGACTTCAAAATGGCTGAATAACACGTTAGATCAATACTATCGCCCCCACATGCCATCAGGCAGATCTTCCACTATAGACATGGAACACACAAAAAAAAAATCTGAAATGCTCTCAACTGAAAATAATAATGCGGCTTTATCTGTGACAGATAGTATCTGCTGCGGGGAAGTAGAGCATGATGCTATAACCTGTGTTCTATGACTGGAGGAAATACACTGAATGGGAAGCAATTTATTTCCCTGTGTATGTTGGGGGCACCCGCAGTCAGGAAATGATCAATTGCTCATTATGACTAAGGAAAAAGGGTCAGGCCAGATGATGAGGACAGTTTCTTCTCATGTGTTAAATTTATTTTTTCATGTCTGACGAGACTTGGGAGGACTGTAAGTAATGTCATGCTTGGTCGTCCCGGGCCTGTAGGTCTGGACCAGTCATGCGTCGATGCCTTTGATAGACCAGATAACCTCTTTGGCTGCATCCATTCCTGTTCATTTCACAGTTCACTCTATTACTTGCATGAGCAATTACAGATTGGGCTGTTGTTTGGTATCGTTTGTGTATGTGTGCGTCTGTGCTTAGGACTGTGCGTGTGTGTGTGTGTGTGCGGCTCTTGATTTGAGACCATAAGCAAATGTTGCTTTGCAGACTGCCACCTCTCTTAATGAGCTTCTGCGGTTTCCTGAAGAAGTCGAAACGGAAGCCGTTTAACGCTTAATGGTCATTAGCTCCTGTGATGTGACCTAATTGAGCCAAAGCAATCAGATCGCCAGGCCCTCGCAAGTGTGAAGAAGTGAACTGACTGCTTGTAGGACACTGTATGCTAGCTTGAAGCAAAAAGGTATGAGTAGAATGTCTGATGAGCTCTGACGTAAACATTTCTGAAGCGGGAAATGCATGCAAATGTGCGAGACAGTTGCTGTGGACATTCTCCGGAGTTGCTCCTTCCAGCCCCTGAGTAAGAACTCTGCAAATGTCAGAGTGAACAAATACAGCAGGAGGTTTTCTGGAGAATTCCCCATGAGCACAGTGGAGGCAAACCTGAAAAACCTCCAAAAGAAATCAAATATCTCAGGATGAAAAAGATATGAAACACAAAGAAGACAACAAACAGATATGAGAGATTTGAGAGCTTTGGTGATAAGGGCCGACGACGGAGTTGTCGATGTTTATGTGTTCTAAACAATGACTTTTTTCTCCACAGTGGAATTCTTACACTACGTCCTGCCTCCTGCACCACTCCCTGCTTCAACACACACATTTCTGTGTTGCTGTGAACACATCTCACTGGAGAATCCCCTGGAGTTCATGTCGCAAAATGAAACGGTTCCCCACTTCTTCCAGTTTTTTTCCAGTTGTCCTCTCTGTCTCTAAACTCTCCGTCTGTTTCTGACTGCTGCGCCTGTGGCTCAGTGAAATTGGACAGGTGAGGCAGGAGAGCGGGGCGTCACTGATACAGTTTGATAGAACCGCCGGCTATGCAGAGTTCGATCTGCTCATCGAGCGAGAACAGAGGTGAAGTTGTGCCCCCCCGACTCTACTGTTGCTATATTGGTTTTGTCATGCAGCTGTGGTTATTAAAGGTGGAAATGTGTTTCTGTGTTGAACGGAGAGCTGCTCATGCACTCCTCCTTTTATTGCGCGGATCAAGCAGCCGGCGCCAAAGAGAGAAGAGAAGCTCGGCCGCGCTCAGTGGCGTGTAACACCTATTCAGTCACGTTCTTTTCAAGATGCCGAGGTTGAAGTATGAGCATTATGAACCTGTCTTCTGGTTAAGAATAGATTCCTCTGCAGGCCTGTAGAGTTGCTTTTACTGGAGACATGACTTACAATAAGAGACGGCACTAGTGTCCTTGTGAGTGTCAGAAATCAATTACGCTATGTTTCCCCTGTGGGTTGCAGGATTGTGTATGTATGTGTGGGCGGCGGGGGGGGGGGGGGGGGGGGGGGGGTTCGCGGGGGGGAGATTGGGCGGTGAAGCTGCTACAACTTCCATTGTGTCTGGGAGGAAGTTTCCACAGTGACGTTAATGCAGCAGACAGGATGAAGGAAGAGAACACCTTCAATCTGCACAGTGTGAAAACACAAGAGTTGGTTAAAGATGCTGCCTGAGTTAGCGGCTGCTCCTGATAAACAAAGAGCCCACGTATGTTGTCATTCACCTACACTCATCAATAAGCCTGTGTGTGTGCTGAAATCACTGCGGGGCGTTTGAGTTCACAGGATAGGAACCAAATGTGTGTGCGTACGAGTGTGTTTGTCTAGAGGAATGCTGTCGGCCGTCATTCCTGTGCGTCTTTCTCATCGTGTTTAGACAGGCTCTGTCTCCAGCTGGGCCAGTGACAGAATGGGTACAGTGGTACAATGCGATACAAAACACTGTCGCGGTTGTGAATAGAAGCAGTTGTAAGAGCAGGACAAAACACAGTGCTGATGTTCAATAGGCCGTTATGAAGGGGAACAGGAAAGAAAGACCTGCAGCACCAACATCAGTCTTTCTTCCATCTCTTAAAGCTGCATTAGCAACTTTTCAATTAAAAGCTCTGTAGTGTTGTGACAGTGAATTTGTTTATCACACAGGAGCGTAACGTAGCGTAACGTTGAAAATGAAACTTGTGATGTGATGTCAGTGACCCTGCAGACTCGATAAATCAACAGAGAAATGCTGCAGGACTGGTCTGAGAACTTGTTGACACCTTTTCTGCGTTGAAATCTTGTCGCCTCACGGAGGAATCGACTGCAGCGGATGTGAATTTGAGCTGGGCCACAACTGCAGTTCAAGGCTACAAGTGTATGACGATGTTTTCTCCGTCTACGCAAACGCTTTGGCTCCGTATCAATTTCTATACTAAGGCACGCCACCAACAGGAATCACCTGAATAAGAGCTTGTTCCCTAAGCATGTAAGAAGTTATAGAATTATGCAGAATTAAACAGCACGACAGTTGTTAGCAAAGAACAGCGTCAGCAACATTTGTAACTGATTATCCATATTGTGTTCTACACTGGTAGTGGAGGCAAGTGATGTTTTTTTTCTTTGGGAAAGGGTCATGTGTCGTGACCAAAAGGACCCAATCAACGTGCGGGGTGTGAGTGTCCACGTCATCGTTTCCAAACAAGACGCTGCTTCTGGGTTATGGGGCCAAAGAACAATACTTATGTCTGTGGTAATGGGAAACAAAGGCCCCGATACATCAGGGTTTCTGTATCAGCTCAACAAATCACTGAAGTGAAAAAAAAAAACTGGATAACTGGTTAAACATGGTGATTTATTTCAATGAGGAAACATCTTTCTCAAAATCTAACTTTACTGTTATAATGATGAATACAGGAGGAGTGGAAGACAGAGCGGAGGAGGAAGAGTTGGGTCAAAGTCCCCATTCAGACCGGCTGACATCAGTCCTGAGTGACCTGATGCAGTTTAATAACAATAGTAATAATAACTTTATTTGTGAAGCACACAAGAAAATCAAAATGAAGGTGTGAAACCAGCGTATGAATCCACTTGTGATCGGATCTCTATGGACGGATGTTCACATCAGGTCTGAATGGTGCCAAGAGTCTGTTCAACGTGAAAGTGACACCGCCCCCCAGCTGACAATGCAGGACTCGTAGGTGGGCACCATGTATTTGATGTTGATGAAGGCGTCCTCTCCTCCGTAGCGCTCAAACACCTCCAGAGTCTCCTGGATCAGGTCACCGATGTTCTCTCTCTTCTGCTGGCTGTAGTCGATACCATCTCCAGAGTTGACTATCGGGACACAGACACAGAGAGAATTAGAAGAGAAAAGAATTTTTATCTCAGTCTGGGTCACCGCTGATAGTGAGGTTGATGTCAGGGCTCACAAAGCACCACCTGTGGCCACGCCGCATTGCTCTGCCGCAGAGACCGAGCTGGCAAATGCCATCCTTCCATCTGACTTCAAACCCAATGGACAGATTTAATTTAATTTACTCCTTTTATGCTGCAGCCAGTTGGGACCGAACGGCAGAAGAGTTTTTTAACTGTTCAGCTCAAAGTTTAATGAGGCAGCCTGCAGAGAGGAGAGCAGCGGAAAGGACAGACGAGTTAGTGACGGCTCCGCTGTTGCACAACTCTGCATTGGTGCGCACGAGGCATGAGCAGTGACCGGGAGTCACGCTCCACAGGTAGGAAGAAATGCGTGTGTGTGCGTGTGTGTGTGTGTGTGTGTTTGCACTTGAATAAAATCTGAGACAGAAACTAAGTTTACAAACCAAAATGTCCAGAAGTTAAAAGTTTTCTGTGGCTTCTGTGTTTTAGATGTGATTGTATGTGTAACACACCTGTGGCCAGTCGCAGAAGGAAAGCTGCCCCCTCCCTTCTTTGAGCACACACACCAACACACACAGACCAACACGCACACACCAACACACACAGACCAACACACACAGACTAACACACACATATGACACACACATATGACACACACAGACCAACACATACATATGACACACACATATGACACACACATACTAACACACACATATGACACACACATACCAACACACAAAGACCAACACACACAGACCAACACACACATACTAACACACACACACAGACCAACACACACATACTAACACACACATACCAACACACACATATGACACACACAGACCAACACACACATACCAACACACACATATGACACACACAGACCAACACACACATACTAACACATACAGACATTGAGGTAAAACACACTAAATTGTACAACACAGCTCTAGCGTGCTGGGAGAACTTGTTATTGAAAAAACATTCCTGAGGTGTCCCGCCTCTACTCCTACGTTCCTCCTCCCTTTCACCAGCACACACACACACACACACACACACACACACACACACACACCAATACATACAGGCACATATGCGCACACAGATCGTGACTTAATCAGCACAGAGCAAACTGCCAATTTCATGCCACTGCACTTGGGGCCTCAAAACACTTTTCAGAGGGAGGTAACTACAGAGAGGGATAGGGCGTACACACACACACACACACACACACACACACAGGCCCACAAAAATGCTGTCAAATGGTTAAACTAAAATATCCTGAGGGGTTCTCGAGGCTTCACGATAAAACAGAGAAAAAACCTGTAATAATTTCATCTCAATGAGCAAACAAAGAGATGAGGAGAGGAGAGGACAGAACAGTGTTACCTGCGATGTGAAAATTCACGAGCATCACTTTAAGGGGGTCCCTCACTCAAGCCCTTCTCTCTTTTCTCTCCTTGCCTTTGCACCCATCCATGGCCTCCTCATTAAAACACAAAGACAGCCAGTCCCATAAAGTGGGCCGTTAAGCAGTAACACGTCTATGATCTCAGTCTGCCGCACTCGCTTTCTCCTCAGGATTCACTCTCCTGTTTTGCATGAGAGCAACGGGGGAGGATTTTCCAGCTGCGCTTTGACCGCTGCTTAGCCTGTATGTGGTGCAACTTTTAATGGCCTTGGCTTTATATAGCAGCTATTTACCGTTTTCCTCTCAGAGAAACAACAACAATAAATGCACATGCTGAGGAATGCAGCTTTTACAGAAAAAAAACTCTTGTTCATATCTAAACCAGGCTGTGTTTTATTCTTGGAGACCCACAACACAGGAATCTGCACCCTACTAGTTAGCAAAATCTAAAATAGCATCTAAAATGCATCCATCTGTGCAAAAAAAGAAAAAGGAATGAAGACAATGGTATGCTGTGATTTAAGAGAGCTGGAAGAGTGGTGAAAAGAAAAGAATGAGGTGACAGGAGGCTGCTGGGTCACTCTTACAATCTGTTTCAGCTTTTGCGTTTGGGTGTGCATCTTGGTGTGGGTTAAAAAGCCCACCCCTTGGAGAGCCACCCCCTGTTCGTGGAAATGAGCAGCCAAAGCCAGCCCAGAGGGGGCGCTTGGCCTTCAGATGGCCAGCACGGGGAGCCAGGGAAGAGGTGCGGCTTGGGAACCAACAAAGCTCAAACCCGTTTACTGGGGGCCCAGAGGGGGCAGAGGGAGGAGGTCCTGTGTTGCTGTACTGGGCGTACCAGCCCTTTACAAAGTGCATGTGTATTGATGAGCTGCTGGGAGGACAGTACCACCAGAAAGGAAGAGGCCAGAGGAATTTGCAACGATTCTCAATATTTAAACAGCAGCAATGGGATAACTGTGTTTAAAGAGGGGTGGAGGGAAAATCAGGTGAGGGGAGGGAGGGGTGTTAAAAGCTGCCTCTGCAAATGTCCTTCAGCAAAATAACTTCTCTTTCTCGCTTCTTCTCCCCCCCTCCCTCGCTTTCTTTTCTTCTCCCTGTGCTTTCAGCAATATCTGAAACCCTGGGCAGAAACAAAGAAAGAGAGAGAGAGGAGGGAGAAAAAAATCTTTAAAAACAATCATAATAAAAAATTCCCGCCTTGTGAACAGAGGGAAAAGGGCCCTGACAGGAGCTGGCTGTGTGCTCCTCCAGAGGAAGAGGAAGAGGTCGATAAAGATTGAGACAGAGGGGAGGAAGGGGAGGGTCCGCAGCACATGGAAGTTTGCAACAGAGAGGGTGGAGCAAGAATAGGAAGGTGGCACAGAGAGGGTGGAGGAACTATCTGTCAATCTCTCCATCTATCTGTCCGTCTGTCTGAACCCAGCGACACAGCCTGCAACAACTGTGATTGGTCAACTAGCAGACACCCGTCTTCGGCCTTAGTCAGTCCAACCGACCGAACATCCAACCAGTCTATCTTTCCTACCTCCCTTTTGACTCCCCGACCTACAGTGTCTGACTGTCTGTCTCTGTCTTGCAACATGGGCTGAACTTCTCTCAGGCTCGGCTGTGATTTCTGGCAGCCCACACCAGGCCAACACAACAACAGCTGCAGCTGTCCTCCTCCTCCTCCACCCTACTCTTTCTTCATCCCTCATTCCCCACGGTCCTAAACAACCTGTCTTCCCACATCAAGCTCAAGACAAACAGTCACAGATGCAGGCAGGACACAGCGTTTCCTCAAACTAGTTCCACTTATTTATAGAGAGACAGTATATTTTAGGGGTTTATTCACAAACTGGGTCAGATGATTATCAATCTTTCTCGAACGGTAACAAAGCCGCACTGTTACCCCATCGTCGGACTTGTGACTTATGCATCATGTGTATGTTATATGGTCGTAATCTCCTCTCCTGCCAGGAACTGGCTGACACACACACACCGCAACAGCTTAAGGAAGTTCAGCTCCAAATTCCAGAGCTTTAACAAAATATTAAACCACCTACCATTGTTTCTAATCAACTTAGCCCTGATTGTGAAAGCAGTTTAGAGAGAGCGATCCCCCACTCTGATCATATATCAACCACATGCAGAAGAGGATCAATGAATGAGGGACCTGTTTTTCTTTCTTTCTCTGTTTGGCTTCAAGGGTTTTGGCCTTGCTCAAAAAGGGAAATGGAGGAATGCAGGTTATGAGAGCGATGGAACAGCTTGAGTTCCAGGAATACTTTGCACAGACATTGACTGTGGCTGAGTTATACGAGTGCATGTGTCATTATAATTTATTGATCCACACACTCACGGATGAGTTGAAATGGGCATAAAAGATAAGATTATAATCTTATTCTTGACGTGGATTCTTGTGGAGGGGTTCCAAATTAAATTTGATCTATAGTTAATACGATATTTATACATAAACAGTATGTCTGAACCAGACACATGAACAGGCAGAGGGAGAGCTGGTAGCAGTGGTGGTGTGTTTGTGTGAGGAGGTGGAGAGGACCTCTGGAGGAGACCTGTGCTTAACAGCAGGGCTCTAATTAAAAGGGCCTCACAGTTGGGCGCAAGCAGGCCTCTCATAAAGAGACTCACACTCCGGCAGAGAGGTGGGAGAGACCAGGTGTGTGTGTATCTGTGTGTGTGTTTGCCTAATGACAGGTCTTTGTGAAGGGAAGGCAGGAAGACAGAATGAAAGAAAGTATCCTAATGGCGTGTGCTTGTGTGTGCGTACAGAGGTAATTACAATATACCTTTCAGACACAATCTCCAGGTAAAATCCGGAGAATTGGCTAACGAGTTCACGCTTACGTTTTCCTTTCACACATGCACAACACAGCGGGAGGTTCTCACAGCAACAAATCCTTATCGCATTATTCAGAGGAGAGGTGGAGCAGCAGACAGAGACAGGAAGTGACGTATTAACTCTGCTGCATAGATGATGTGATTTTTCACCCCAAGACTGTCGTCATCTCTCATCCCCACAAACTCTCTTGACATCGTTGTCAGTGTCTTCTACGTATACTGCAACTACACAGCCAAGCGCCACTTAACGGTAGAGTTTCTGTGAAGAAATGGCAAATAAAAGTGAGTGGATCATTGAGGAGCTGGAGCTAATAAATGTTGAACACTTACTTTTACATAAATTACTGCTGGTTGAAAAGAGAGAAGACATTGATGGTGATGTGATGGTGTGTACTTCCACTGAACAGGTTGTATAAAGGTGTGATGTCTGTGCTACAGAGAGACATGGAGGATACATGGTACCAAGTGGGCCATTCACCGTTGTGGCGGTAGCTGCTATGTGTAGTTACATTTCTACACAGGTGCACATCAAACTACATCGAGGTTTCACAGCCCAACCACTGCTGTTTCAATAGTGTCAATTCAACACAGAAGTATAAATTGGCCTTAAGGCCTTAGCCCCCTTTCACCTAATGGATGAGCCAGAAGCTGAGGAATGGCACAGCTGTGGCTCACATACACAATCACACTGACACACACATGCACGCACACCCACAACCTTTGTGTGTAATCAATAACAGCGTTTCAGCTCAACACAGCTAGCCACAATGAGAGCTGCAATTTCAGTCCCATCACAACACACACACAACGCACAAATTCACAGGAGGTTGAGAGCAGAGAAGTAAAACAATAGGCTTATTGCCAGCAGTAGTATATTAAACTCCCAACCCCTCCACCAGCCATCATCCGACTGCTCATGCTTACTGAAGTGTGACCTTTGCTGTAGGTCAGTGATCTCATTTTCCATGTGTTGGTCCAGCACAGCAGTGCTCAGTCTATAGGCTAGCTCCAGCCCGGTGAAAGTTGGACATCAGCAAAGCAAGTGTGCCAGGTAACGAAAACGTGTCAAGGTCAGATTGCACAGCAGAAAGTAAAACTGGAGGGATGTGTAGACAAGGTTGAGACAAAGACGTAACCTACAGAGGATGCTCCTGAGCTGCACAGGAGCTAAAGCTGTTAGATTCCTATTGATCAGGCTCCCACTGGCTTACTAGTCTACATCTGTGTGTAGGTATACAGGAATTGAATTCCAATTCCACACTTCCGCCAAAATCGTGCCATGTCTTGGGCTAATCTTTCCTTAGAAATTCGCTGTGAGGAGGGATTCAAAGCCGAGCAGAGGCCAGGTGGGAGACACACTCTTCCACACATCACAAACCCTCCTCTTGCTCATTTCTTTTTCAATTAACCAACTAGACCTTGCCATGACGAGAGCAATATCAGTTTGCGCCATTTAGTCATGGTATTAATGCACAAAGAGAGCTCATCTGAGATGATGGATCAATGCTATTTTCCGAGCTGTTACCATGTCCATTATTGTTTCAATTACCACCACTCAGATAATGGTTATCCCAGTCCCATCTCATCCAATTGTAGCTTGATACATGTACTGGATCTGTGGATCTGCTTCAATATGCTTGTCATTTGTCTAAAGGAAAGAGCCACCTCTTATGTTCACATGTGCATCACAGTGATGGCTACTTTTTAATTATTTTCAAATCAAACCCCTCATTTTTCAGTTTGTACCGGTGCACGTGTGTCATGTGTTGGAGGTGACAAATGATCTCTGTGGCTAGCTGCAGCCAGCTTTCATCTGGGCCACAAAATACAAACACTGCTTCTTATCTCAGCTTTGGACTGACAGAGGGCTGTGCATTACCCAGCAGTATACCTACAGACCTGCACCATAATGCAAAAAAAAAACCATTCCATACTCTGGTTTTAACTCTGCAGCAGCTGAAGGTAAAAAGAAACAAACAGAGGTTCACCCTGGAATCTTCAGCGCTCTAATGGAGCAAAGTTGACCTAAGAGCTCCAAAATTTACTGAATATAAATGGCCGACGTGTCTGCACTTCCTTCCACTGTCCAGAAATGAACGCTGCTATCTTGTGCCAGTAACGCCATTTGGAGCAACATGTTTATAGCACAACATAATTAATCAAAACCAAACTTACCCGAAGAATCAGCACTTGGACATCAACCAGTGTGATAAAAATGACTTAAAACGACAAGAAAAATGTATAACTGTGACTTTTTAGTTTAACTCATGTCCTATCCACTAACATGGAGGAGGCAGGGTTTGTGACCTATACTGTAAGCAGACACCAGGCGGCTATAAAGGCGCTTTTGCTTCCCTTTTTTGGATCTCTGAAGTCGTCCATCTTTATAAACAGCCTATGAGCTGCAATGGTGCTGAGGACTCCTACGATAAATCTGTTTTATTGTGTGATTTAAACTAAACTCAGATTCCCAGAATTCTTGTCTTACAACAGCAACCAGGCAAGAGCCATTTGTGCCATTAAGACACTCAAAAGAAATAAAGTTGAAATATATGCTGAAGTGAAATTAAGATAATGACTCAAAGCTTTTAATCATGCGGTCGCCCACAGAGGACCTAGCCTTTCCACACTCCGCCTGTCTGTGTGTCTCCATGGGCTCGGAGTGTCAGTGCTGTCAGGTGTGAGTCAATGTCGTCAGATGCGATCTCATTACGACAGTTTACCTCAAGGTTAGCAGTGGGCTGCTGGCTAGGCACAAAATCGATCTGCACCAGGGACAGGAGTTAAAGGCCACTGTGTTGTGCAGTGTGCACACCCGGCCAAAAGCCAGACAAGTACTCACTACACTTTGAAATGCAAAAGCCCACTAATAAAGACATATGTACACAAAGCTCTGAAGGCAAACTGTAGAGTGTGAGGAACCTTTGCATGTTAACATTTTACTCGCCTCTAAACGTATTAATGCAAGAATAAAACATTCCCTATCTACACAACAATGAAAAAGCTGTCCCTCGTTTTTTGCTTCATACAGATAATGGAAAACATCTTATCATCTTCAAGAAATGTATTCACTCCTATCACTCAAAGCCGGGCCTTAAAAAAACCTGCAGAAAGATATCACTTCATACATATCTCTTCAATTCTAGCCTGACGTAACCTGCAGCCCACAGGTTACGTCAGCCAACAACACCCCCAAGACCTCAAGTAATGATGCAGTCTCTTGTTATATAAAGCGAACAGTGTTTCCTCAGAGCTGACAACCAACAGAGCGACTGTCTTCTAATGTCAAACATGTTTGACAGTATTCCAATATGCATTGACAAGGTTTTTGCAACCTTTATGCGTTCATCTGCAAATGTGTCGCAACGTGGCTCCTTTCTCTGATCTCACAATATAGAGATGTCAAATTAACGGCTGTCGCAAATAATAAATAGAAAGCAGGGGGATATTTTTTATTTCATACTGAGGGTGCTTTGCGACCTTCAGTAACATGAGCTAATAGTGATGAAATTAATATTCATAAGAAGCAGCTTGTCTGGCGTACCTTTGCTCTGGTAGCAGGTGTCCGTATGTGGGTGTAAGCAGTGGCTTGCTCAGGCGGCCCACCAGCCCTTCCTCTCATTTACACATCTTAATGGTTACACGGAGCATATGTTTAAGTTACACGGGAACTGCCCCGCTTCTTTTTTTTTGTATTGTTGTTTTTTGAGATTTACTTTCAGTGAGAAATAGAAGCTTTTGAATAAAACATTACAGCACAGCTTGGGCTCAGCTTAGCTATTCTGTTTCATTAACACCTCTACAGTGCAAGTGTGGAAGCACAAATAGTATCCTCATGCTCACATAATCATCTAAATATGGCGAGTAAACAGATTAATGGAATACCGGGTCCTGCGGAGACGTCTTACAGGTGCAACAAAAGAAGGGAAGGGAAATTGAAAGAGTTAGCTAATGGAGGGGTTTCCTGGTGCTGATTGTGATGAATTAAATCTGATTTGGTCTGTTTTGATCTCTCGAGTGCAAAATGAAAATAAATTGCTTAATCCAAATGAAGCCGTGCCTTTAATTCAATTTGAGATCCAGTAATTCACGTCTATTACTTAAGTTGTGCTTTCTCTGATGTCGAACTTAACTCCACTATCATTGTGAATTTATTTACATGACAGCTGCAATAAACAGGGACCTGAATGAGAGATGAAGGCCGGGCTGTTGTCAGCACAACGAGAGCTCTTAAAAGTCACCCATTTATGACAAAGACCCTGACCACCAGCAAATTCATCACAATTACAGCACCCAGGAAGCTTAACTCAATTAAAATAATTGCTGACTCTAGTTGTTTCTCTTTGTCCCTTGAAAGCAGTTGGTAGTTGTTTTCATATGCTCTGGGAATGTGTCCCAGCGTTTGGATTCTAGAAGACGGTCACCTCTAACCCCTCCAAGCTGTTTGAAATTAAACTGCACTGCTCACCCATTACACTCACTCTGTCAGATGTGGCCCTTACTTTAATTAAAAATCGAGCAATAATAGCTAAAAAAAATTAGTTGGAAGTTTCCAGACTCCATCTCTTTTTGTGCTTTTTGTGGGTTTTGAAATATCTTTTCCGTGGGTCAAAAACCCACTGACATCTGACTTTTTGTGTGCAACAGGAATGGATACAGTTGGCGTTTACTTCTGGGTCAAATGACTCAGCAGTAGATACAGGTTTTTAATCGGCTCCGGCTTCCTGAGGAGGAAACGCTAATTCCTTCTTTATTTTGGCAGTGTAGACACAACACTACAACTTTCCTGGCACATGTTATGATACACATTGAACTTGTGGTGGTTTGCCATGTAAAAATACCATGAACGGTTGTGTAATTATAATTTTTTCGTCTCGGAAACAATGTGTAACAGTGATTTCTTTCTTTGCAAGATGCAACAGATATATTCTTTATATATTCCAGATATATAACTTTTTTTTTGCTTTCTTTTTCCATTTGTGTGTATGTGTATTCTTTTGTATTTTCCTTTTTTCTGTAAATATAAAATATTGCTGACAAAAAAGATAGGACAAAGGGTTTGCTGCTTTACTATGGAGAGATGGAGATAGAAAAAGGACAAACAAGAGTTCAGATGTTCCTCATAAGCTGATGGTGTTACAAAAGGCTAAAAAATATAAAGACATTTGTAAAACGTGGCTGAAGGCGGCATGAGCTGGACAACAGAAGGGAGGAATGGAATCAGAGGAATCGCTCTCGTAAAGACAGCACGTCCAGAAAATCATGTTGGGATTCAAGAGGAAAAACTGACAGAGAAAGACAGACAGAGAGAGAGAGGTCGAGCGGCATAGTAAATTCAAAGAGCGATTCCATTTTGTCCTCTTCACTCATCACACGAGGAACATTTGAAGTGACATACTAATTTAAGTTAGTGACAAATCAAAGTCTATTGCTGATATTAGCCTAAAGCATCTCTTCACCGCACTTCACATTTTTGCAAGTCATTTAGGGAACGTGGTTGTAGTTTAAACTTCAAAGGAATAAAGGTGGGATTTAGCTCCACACACACACACACACACATTATCTCCCCTCATTAAAAACAGTGTCGTTACTACTTCCACACACCTGACGACACACTCAAAGCACACAAAGTCACAAAGACACGGACACACACACACACACACACACACGCACACAAAGACCCGCATGCCCATACACAGTGATGGGCTATAAAATCACTTTAGTCTTCATAACCACTTTAGCCTTGGAAGCTGCCATCACTGGAAGGACACACACACACACACACACACACACTCTCATGGAGTCACGTACAGTAACGAACGGTGAGCGGTCCAGCCCTTCCATTAGCCTAATGAAGTGGCTCCTAAGATGGATGACATGACATCACCTCTACTACCAATCACAATATCACCCCTAAAAAACCTTCCACTAAAAGCCCCACCCGTCTCCGACCACCCCCCCACCCCTCCACCCCCCATTGCTTACTGCACCAAATGGACGATGAACGTTCCAGGGCCCATTCGGCCCCCTCACAACACTTTTATTGGCCCCGTTATTTATCTCTATAATGCAGTTGGCTGGAGTGGATGCCTATGGATGTGGAGGGCTAGTAAATCAGGGCAGGATGGGTGGGTTGGGCAGCAGCGTGATTAAAAGAACTTTGGTTCAACACTGACAATGGCACCAAGCAGACAGTATGAAGTCTGTCTGCATTTAGAGCAGGGGAAGAGGCTGCGGGATGTCTGAGGCCGGCAGTTTCTGAGGCTCAGAGACGAAGGAGAGTAAAGGAGCGTGTGCACACAAGCACACAATACATATGATAATTCATTTGTTTCTGCTACTTTCAGTTCCTTCAAGTTTTTCTCCATGCTGATACATGCTAATGTTGACTGTCACATGACAGGTGGTTCACAGTTATGTGATGGTGCACTTACTTGTTCACACTGAGAGAGAAAGTCCCCACCCCATTGGCCAGAGCTCATCTCAACTCAAATTTGACCTAAAACACAGAGCTTCTTCTTTTTGTCCTCTTCACTGTGCTGTCTCAGAAGGACAAAGTCAAGTGTTTATGGGTGGAAGGAAGCAGGTACTGCCGTCCATAAACAGTCAGCGTTTTAAAGGCAGCAGCAGCACGGCCCGGGGGCCCGTCAAGGTTTACGTGTGCACAGGCCCTTTAAAGCAGGGGTGTTTAAGTGTGGAATTTACATAAAGCAGGCAAAGCTGTCCATCTCAAGCAGACCTCACACAGATATAGAAAAGCCACACATTGGTTGACGGAACCGATAATAACACTAATAATAATATTTTGGAAAAATACTGTTGATGTGATGTGAAGATCTCAAATGTGTCAAAAACAAGGGAAAATGTGCAAAATGATATTTATACATTTTAACCTAAATATATATATATATATATATATACAGTGTGTTTTGCCATAGCCCCCTATAGTATAAACTGTGACACTACAAATGATTGTAGCACAAGCACATGCAATCGAACCCACTCAGTTCAAGTCAATTTGGCCCCAACAGACTTTCCACTGGCCGATACTTTGTGCCTTCTGCCAGCTCTGTCTCTTTTTCCTTTCTCTTAGTTTTATTTATTTATTCATTTCTTCCCGTACTCCACAGAGGAAAAGGCATGTGACTGATGGAAACACAATGACCGTTATGGAAAACAGGCTCACCTGCAAAATTACCATTGCGCGTGTGTGTGTCACCTTTACAGTGTGTTTACTTATTATTAGCAGATGTCCCTACCCACCGAGCAAGGTTCAGTCCCCACAGAAGCAGAGGAAGAGGGAGGGGAGGAGGAATGGGAGGATGGAAGGAAGGGAAGGGGTGGCAGGGGTATGTGTGTGGGGTGGGGGGGTCTTGAGATGTGCAGGGACAGCAGTACCACCCCAATGTGAGTCATAGGACACACTGTCAGCAGCCATCCAACATCACACACTGACTCATTATGCTGGAGGAGCGGAGATGACAACAGTCGCCATGATCAAGGGGAGTGGAGGAGGCGCATCAGTGAAAGGCAGACCGAGACGATGCAGTCAGCAATTATGGTGCTGGCACTTCTCTCTGTATAACACTGATGATGGCACAAAAAGAGACGGTCATACACGCACCTACAAAGAACTGAATACTTTCATTCTTTCTCTCCATTACTTTTTTCTTCTGAAACCTTCGCCATTGATTGCATGATGTAAAGTGAAGATAGTCGTAGGAATTATGACTCTCATCTGTGAGGAGCAGAAGAAGAGGTCAGGGCAGACGGACGGGTCAAGAAACTTTGACTTAGAAAACCTCCATACACATCCAGTTCCATTTCATAACCATTGATGGTTTCTTTTACATTAAAGTTTGACCCTTAAATCTAGTGAAGCCTGAACCAAAGATATCCAAAATGAGAAAACGCTCATAAATGATGCAATTTCTCATTAGATTTAGCGAAGTTTAATTTAAATATCATGTCTTCACACCATGGTGGAGAATAAACCTTTCATATATAGTTTTGTAGTTAATACAACAACTGTGGCATTGAAATACATTGTGAAGACTGTGTCCATGTACGATTTAAACATCATCTGAAAACTTTATATAAAAATGGACGTAGACTCCGGGTTCAGAAAGTGAAGCCAATGCGGAAGTGCCTGAAACCTGTATTCGCTCGATTGAGCAGCAGAGGGCGACTCTACTGGCTGCAAAAAGAAGCCTGTTTCTATAGAAGTCTAGAGTCCGAGAAAATGACTGCTGATGTCAGTTATACAGACTTTATGGTCTCAAACATTAGTTTCAAGTCCTCTTCAATACAGCATGATGTTCGTTTTGTAAATGAAGGTTCCATTTACAGTCAAATACATGATAAAGCACAGCATGCATACTGTGTGACTGACAGTTAGTACTGTCTAATGGGTGAAGGTCATAGGTGTAGGCAGGCGTGAAGCTCGAGGTCTGAGGTCAAGCTTCTCCCCTTGCTCCTCCAAAATATGGTAACTTCCGTTTTCAATAAACCAAGATTGTCAAAATGCCAAATTTATGGCTTCAAAACATGAGATCACAAACTAATGGGTTGGCACTTGGATTTAAATAAAATGTTTCAGTTTGGCTTGTCTGATGGTCTGAATTGATGCATCTACATGAAATCCTTCACTGTCCGAGCTACAGTGGAAACAACTGGTGTCCTGAATGGGAGCTGCTTCCACTTTTTTTCCTGCAGATAAAGAAATTGCAAATTGGTTTTCCTTTCTCTCATTGTTTATATATATATATATATATATATATATATATATATACTTATTGTTTCCTCTACCTGCAATAATAAAGATCGCTTAAAAACTAAAAAAAAGAAATCAGCACCTGGTGTGTTGACAGTTCCTGGCATATGCCACAACAAATACCATCTCAGGTGGGGAAGTAAAAAGATGAAATGCCATAACGTACTGGAATTACAGACAAGACACTTGTGTTCATTTAATTACAATAAAATCTTGTTACACCCTGTTGAGAAAATTCACATGCTCTCACATAAGTGAGAGGAACACGCAGTGATTAGCATTTTTCATTTCACCACCAGGAAATTGCTTGAAATTTGTTGAACTTTAAAACCAAAAGGCAGATTTAGTAACATGCTGACATATGAAAATCCCCCCTGCAGATTATAAAGGACTATGTGGATGAGTGTGTGTTATACGTGATAGAGTGTGTCATTTGATTAGGGTGTGATATTCTCACAGCAGAGGCCTCCACATCACATCCATACATCAACATGCAATTCCTACACAATAACCACATCCCCAGACGAATGACATGCTTGTCTCTTGGTTTTATTCATAAGGTGTGTGATGCCTGTGCTTCATAGTTGAAACATTTAGGAATTCCTCATTGGAGGAGAGGATGCTCGTGTCCCTGGGATGAACGCTGTCCCCTGGCCAAGCAGAAGGCAGGAGCATGAGGTCAGCAGAGGAGGGACTATTTATTTTGTTCTATTCTGGCTGTATTATCTGCCGTGATGCTATTTGTCTGAGACCAGCCAAGCCACCGCCTTGACAGGATGGTGGTTGTGGGAAGGGGGGGGGTTCAGATGAATGATGGGCTGTAAGACAGGGCCAGTTTTGCTTCGCTGACAAACTGGGGCAAGAGCTGGAGGGATGTGGCGAGAGGAGCGAAGAGAGAGGGAGAAAGGTGGAAGCGAGGCGGGGGAATGAACGCCGAATGGGAGGCGCTGCGGTGGGGCCGCGCGAAAATTTACAGTACCTGTTGGCTGTGATTGATCAAAAGAAGAGAGGAGAGGGTAATGGTGTGTGATCTGACACGGGATGAAGCGATGGGATGGAGGATAGGGTTAAAACTAGGAGTGGAGGAAAATAGAGTACGTGAGAGGATGAGAGGGATATTGAGGTGGAGGAGGATAATAAAGACGGAGTAAGGAGGAGAAGGGGAGCAGAGGAAACAAAAAAGAGCAAGGAGGCAGGTGAAAGGAAGAGAGAGAGAGAGCGGGAGACGGATAGAGAGCGGTTGCTGTGAGATGTGTAAGGAAAAGAGATAGAGGAAATATATATTTGTCCCCTGATGAGAGTGTGTTAGGAGTCCATCTGTGGAGGAATGAGATCAGTGGCTGACTTAGTGTAGAGGAAGACTTTGCTGCCCTGCGGCTTACACACTGACTCAACACCCTCTCCCCGTCTCTCCCTTTCACTCCCTGGTCTTATACAACCTGCAGCACATTTAATCTGCCAGACGATTCTGTGCTTATGCTCAGGTTTGAGTGTGAGTGTGAGTGCATGCGTGTGTGTGAAAGCAAAGCCCTATTACCCAGGCTGCTGTCCCGCTCCACCTCTCCATCAAATGACTCGGGCAGTCTCCTCCACTCGTCTCTCCCCTCACTATCTCTTTCGCTCCATTCCAGCTGAGACCACAGAAGAATCTCCTCATAGAATCACCCACTAAATCATCCATCCACCATACAGACACCTTTGCAAACACTCTTACTGGGAGCTTTCATTTCCAATCCAAACACACGCTGGATGGTGAGTGGGTGCGCATGCGTGTGTGTGTTTCTGGAGAAGAAGTGAAGAAAAAGCAGCATTTCTCTTTTGTCTTTTATATGAACACAGATGAATGAAAGAAAGAGCAGACCTGCATCATGTTGCACCAAATATTAAATGTCCATTTCTAACTTTGTGAGTAAAGTCCTTTAGTTCCCAGTAACAACTTCCTTGTTAGAAACCCGATTCTAGATTTTCCCTCAGGATCAATAAAGTGTCTGTTTTTCCATAAAGTTATATTAACATATTATCTAATTAGTTTAAAAAAATCGGTTTTCATTAAAGTTTTCATTAAAATTTGAGAAATGTCTTGAACCTTGAAATGTTTGCCATTTTTTTTTAGCAATTATCAGTTTTAATATTTTAAGTCATTATTTAATGATGTATAAATCTCAATCTGTGTGTGTGTGTGAGTGTTCACTGTGCACACGATCACTTTTATCTCACGCTCAGATCACTGCCTAAACCACAGGGTGAGCTAATGTGGCAACACACAGACACACACACACACACAGTATAATACAACACAGATCCAGCTTGGATGAACAGGGGATGGTGTGAGGAGAGTGCCAGAGGGGGAGGCAGAAGAGGGAGGAGCAGGAGGTGAGAGCCGGTGGGGGAGGCAGATTAGAGCGCTTGGAGGCTGTTGAGGAGGAAAAGTAGGAGAGCCAGAGGAGTCAGATTGTGAGCATCTGACTGAGATTACTCTGCCGCCGGGCTTACCTGATTACAGCACAGTGCTGGATGATAATAAAGAGACGCTTGCATAGGAACAGGCAGAAATACAAAATCTACACACACACTGAGGAACTGAGAGTCCGATGGGAAGCAGCAGCTGCAACTTGTTTCCCGGGATGGATTGGGACATCAGAGTGGACTGTTTTTATCCACGAGTACCTCTGTATTACATAAGGTGTGTTTCAAGAGGAAGAAATACATCAGACGTACCGGTGGGTTCACCAAAGCCATCCCTCCCCCTCACTCTCCTCCGGTTTCAGAGCAATCAGCCATGGGCTCGTATAATAGTACTCTCTCCTCGCTCAAACTTTCCTCTTGATCTATGTTTCATGTCTTGACTGGGATGTAGGAGATGGAGTCGGAGCACACGGCACTGCAGCACTCATGTGGAGTCACAAAATTATCCTGGCCTTATGAGGACGCAGAGGAGAGAGTAGTTAATTAATCACTAGTGTCTAATTTTCTCTCTGTAACTCTCATTTACTCTGTGGCTCATCTTTGTGTCTCACTCTTCCTTCACTGTCTTCTCCCCCTGCTAAGCTATCTGACTGTATGGAGTTTGATGACTGCAGCAATCATTGTTGCTGATTCTCTTATAATTGATGGCTTATTTTTGTTAACTCTTATAAGTGCATGTCGTGATTGTTCAGCCCAGACAGCACTGATTTACGTTATGCTTCAAATTGTGGATTTAAGCAAATTACATCTCAGCATTAGGAGTGGGTGGTAATGAGGTAGGATGGCATTCATATTTTTAAAAATAGTAACATGTCGCTTTTAGTTGTCAAAAAAAGACGATAGATGTAGAAACTATAATAGTTGAATGTCATGTGACGGCTTCTCCTCAGAAGAAAGAATTTTCAAAAACAAGTTCGTTATTCTGTTTCTGATGCACAGAGAATACAACTGGAACATGTGTCACATTTTGTTAATGTGATGTTGAATGTTGAAAATTATAAAAATTACTTATACAGCATCTTTCCTACAAGAAATGCATCTCAAATTGTTCACAACAAATAAACTACATGCGCTGAATGCTCCACGTTAAAACTCTCTGTCCTCCGTCCTGCAGGTATCATTGATTCAGAGCCGGAGGATCCAGATCTGAAACTACTCGACTATTATCATCATTATTTTTCTTATTGTTATAATAACTACTGCTGTTAACTGATGCTGTTATCATTAATAACATCATTACATCAATACATATCACTGTTTTTATTTTGATTACAACAACTAGTCTGTTGGAGCGTACATATGACAGTAATCCAACTGTTTTTGTGTTTCTCTCTCCCCCTCTTTTCCCACTCCCCCTTTCCCTCATCTCTTCCCTCACTCCAACTAATAGAGGCAGCTGGCCGTCCAACATTGAGTCCAGTTCTGCTCAAGGTTTCTTCCAATTAATGGCGGAGGAGTTACTCTCTCCCATCGCCAAGTGTTTGCTCATTGTGGGACATGTTGGGTTTCTCTTTAATATTGTATGGTTTCGACCTTACTATGTAAAATGCCTTGAGAAAATGTGACTTGTGATTTGGCTGAAGTGAACTGAAAAAAAGTAGGTTTTGTTTTCTGATCTTTAAACACTATGGTTCAACTATTGATTTTGAAAGTTTAACCTACACCTGCAAGTTTTTCTTTCGATGCAGACAGTTCTTCCAGCTGCTGAAACTATTATCTAAATATATATGAATCCATCACCTGATTTACAGAAAAGTATTTTTTTTCCCAAGCAAGAAGACACTCTTATTCCATCTGCTTCTATTTATCCTTTAGTTTTATGTCATTAAAAATTAAATATGTTTGGGTTTTGGACAGAACAAGTAATCTGAAGTTGTCAATGTGGCTCTGGGAAATGTTGGCGCTGGAAGACATTTTACAGACTAAAAAATCAGTTCATAATTCAAGGAAATTATCTGCAGTTTAATAAGTAATGAAAAGTAGAGACAGCCTTGGAGTCGGATCACATCAGCAGCGACGTCAACATGTCAAGGTTCAGACCCATGAGCACTCAGTGGGTACTACTGAATTATTATATGAGCACTCAGAACTCATGGGTTGATCTCAACGGCACAAATATACTACAAGCATGCAAAAGGTAGGACATGGCGATTTAATACCCACATCAACACTGACGTTTGCTCTTGATGCCAAAAGATTTAGAATTTTGTCTTTTAAAGTTGATGAAGAGTGTTGATGACGTGTTGATGAGATATCATCATGCCATTGTTCATGTGTGTATTAAATTCACTTGCCTGCTGTGAATCTTGCAGAAACTTTCCTTTTTTAAACTCAGATATTCTATTAGGGTTGTTAGCTGGAAATGTTCCCCATAAAAGTCCGGAGCAACGAACTTGGAAAATTGCGATATCAGATCACACTCCCTTTGGTAAATTACAGGAAAACGACTGGATTTCAGTGCATGTCTGAAAACAGCTCGACAGACAGACTAACAAGGTGACAGAAATTCCAGCCATGCTGATGTTGCTGGTAAAAATCCATAGCCGTGCATTGTTGTATTTCTCGCTGCACCAGTTCTCAGTAAATTGACATTCAAATATAAATCACGTTGTAAATCAATGCCTTGTAAGTTATGATCTGAGGATTTGTTCCTTTATTAAGATTATCATTTTGTTTTTAAAGAACTAATCTTCAGGGGAAAAGAATTCGACTTGGTGTTGCGTAGAGAGAGAGAGGGACAGCGTTGAGTCGATTAGTCATTTGTGTTGAAGATCATTTATATTAATAACAAGCGGGAGTGCGCCTGCAGCCGTGCCTCAGCTCTTGTCCCTGTGATGAATGCTTTATTGGGTGGTGTCCAATCATTCTTGAATATTCATTATTAGCATACATATAAAGATTTTATGCAGTCATGGGTTTCACTCCCTATAGCAATTTCCTTTAATCTATATGGGAGTGGTAGACAATAATTAAAGGCCCGAAATGTTAACATATTTATGTGAAGTTACACAGACAAGTGTAATATGGTGCAGTGAGAATGTGGCTCTTCAGTGTCAGGTCACACTGTGCTGAAAAACAGCAACCAAAAAAACGGAGACACATAAACTTCCTTCAAACTACGCCCACTTCGATCTGAGAAATTAACATCCTGATATGCGTGTTTGTCTCTGTTCCAAACACAGATAGGGATTCTGTTACGTATGTATCCCCTCTGTCTCCCTATCTCTGACTCTCAGCCGTGCCCGGGCACTTTATGGGGCTCCCCGAGGAGAAAGGTTACACCGCCGATTTGCTACAGTGCAATCAGACTTGAGACAGAGCCTTGAACTACATGGCTCCTGGGCCTCCTCCGGCTGCATCCTGCCGAGCGGCAGCTGGATGTGAGCTCGAGTTGGAGAGAGAGGCAGAGGCATGGAGGAAAAAACTAGTAGGAGGTGGAGAAGAGCCAGTCAAAAGTTTTGAAATATGCCCCTTGAATAATCAACGCCCAAATCAATTTGTTCAACGTCCAAGAGAAGCAGGCGAACTACAGAGGAATGTGTGGAGTGGGCGTCGCACAGCACGCATCCAAGTCCATATCTCAGACAAACACTCAGCAGCCAAAGAGTCTGTCTGAGTGGAGAGAAGAGATGGCCAGGAGGGATGGAACTGAGGAGAGGGACACTGCTCCTTCCTTCCTTCCTTCCTTCCTCTCCTTCAGACCTTCTGACTGATACCACTCTCGTATCTGTCCATAGAGTTTTCTTAGCATAAAGACTGGCTCTGTTCACATACCAACACCCCATAAGTCCTAAAGTTCAGTATTTAACATTACGGTATCATTTTTTATATATAAAAAATAAATGTACAAAAAAACCATTACAGAGCCCTGTGTAAAATCACAAATCGCAATTTTTGCAATTTATTTTTTATACAGATTAAACTATTGATATATATTGTGTCAGTGGGTTTTATACATGCTAGTAGATGGACTCTTAACTTTGCACAGAGCCAGGCTGTTTCCAGTCATTATACTAAGCTGAAGCTAACTGCCTTTTGGCTCTAGCTCCATATTCACCATGCAGACTTGAGACTGCAGTAAGAAGGTATGACAAAAATTTGGGCCATGTTGAATTTAAGGTCAATTTAATCAGATTTACATTTTGAACACTAGCAGCGACAGTTTCTTGCACAATCTTTTCACTGCCCTGATACATATGAGAATGTGGTGCTTGTGTGCGTAAAGATGAATTATTTCAATCTTTGGTTCATTTTCATAATTTTAAGACTTTATATTTGTAATATTATGAGCTAATTCTCAAAATCTTTGTTTTCTTTTCCCTTTATACCTTTAAACCTTCAGCCTTCTGGAAATGTTTTGGATCCTGGCTTCACATTTTAGAGGGTCGAGATAAACACACAAACATATGCGTATTCATTGAATTTCATGAATAAACTTAAGCTTTCTTGCAAAAATAATCCTTCATACAAAACAGCATGATGATAAAGCTTCATTGAGCTGAAGTGGGAAGAGGACGCAGAGACACAAAGTACAGTACAGTAAGTAGACGGACTAGAAAAGGCCTAAAGGCATCAACTGGCCCACTGTGCCCCGCTCAATAAAGGCAGCCATTTTATGACCCCTGCCTCTCTGTATTTTGATTTTAATACTCTTCCTCCCTCCGCCTCTCTCCCTCACTTTCCCCTGCCTGTGTTTCTTTAGTCACAAAAAGCTCTGTATGTTCTTTTAATTTGTCTCTGATTTCTTCCTCTGCCTTTTTACTGACGTATTCCAGAACACTGGAAAAAGAGTTAGAGCAGGGCCTGATGTGGAGGTGGGAGTGGTGGTGGGGAGGGGGGGCACACCCTGGTCTAACCAGATTAGCAAGTATCCTATTTCTCACGTTGACAAATTAATTTCCGTACAAATTAAATGAAAGAACCCTCCCTTGGTAATTCCCTAGGAAATTGGAGATGGTTTTTTTAGAATGTAATAAAACAACAATTCCTTCTACAAGAGAGAGAAAAAAAAAAAATCAAATTACCAGCAGAGCAAAAATAAAGGTACGCTAATAAATTAGGAAGAAATAAAGCCGGGTAGCAGGAATCCTATAAAGTCTATGAAACTGTGTAATGTGAGACAGAGAGGCTGCTACTGAGGAGAGAAGAAATAGAGGAAAGGGAGCGGGAGAACACATGAAGGGAGAGAAAAACACAGAGACAAAAAAAAAAACTGCCTTGTCTATTACAGGATGTGATATTTTTCTGCAGGCAATGGCAAGGCAGAGGTAAAAAGACAATAATAAAAGTGTGGGAGAGGGTAGGAGAGGGAAAAATAAACAGCATCCAGACTGAGACAAAAAACAAAAGGATAGATAGAGACAAGACGAGTGTGAGTGACAGACGACGGCGCAAGGCTGTCTGGGCTCGGGCTGTGCAGATCCATTGACATTTAAAGAGTGGCCGATCGCTCCTCGCCATCCTCCCCGTGAAAAGTTCAAACGCGCACAGACCCACAGAGGCATGTGGATTAACGCACGCTCTCACATCTCTCTGCAGGCCTCCCCTCCATCTTTGGGCGCTACAGCTGTCACTCTGCCTGTTGGCGCGTCGGCCTGGTATCATGTGTGTCTGCTGCCTGTGTCTGCCTTTTACAACAAAGGACAGATTTCCAGTCCGATAAAGTGTGTGTGTGTGTGTGTGTGTGTGTGTGTGTGTGTGTGTTGAAGTCTGGCCCAGCGTGGGCAGGCTGGAAGAGAGGTGTGGGAACCTAGGGTGGAGAAGAGCTGCTGAGTCCGGCCTAATTAGAGTCGAGCAGTCGCCCAACTTTTAGCCCAGCAGGGGAACTCCACACCACCTCCGTGCCTTCTACTCCCCACCACTTAACTCTCACACACACACACACCGCACACGCACACATGCACACACACACACACACACACACCACACACACACGCACACATGCACACAGTGAATACACTTCCACTGACCTCAGTCTTGTCTTTGTATCAGAGCAAAGGGAAACTTGTTCAATGTTTGTTTGTCTTTGTTATCATCATCTATATTTTCTTCTTTTCATCGTTACATTCCTTTTCAGTCCATTTCAATCAAGATAGTCAGCCAGCCAACACAAGTGGAAAGAATGACTTAAAACAATGGTCAAATCAAGGACAGATCAATTACAAGGGAGGCCACTTCCCCCAAAATCCGCTCATTTTAAGTATTGTATGATGGTAACAAGTATATTCTAGTGACACTAAACTGCTTTCTCTTTTAACACTAGGACAAACTGTGCTGCTCAAACTATTGACCACCATGTTACTTCTTCATGGATACCAGACTGAACTTTTCACTTGTTAAGTGATGACACACATGGATAAAGTCCAGTCCCAATTCTCCGGACTTTATATGCAGATTATATCTTAAACAGCTTTACATGTTAATGTTTTCTGTCCATAATACTCATGAATTCTTGATCGCTTAAAGGACAAATTGAGAAACACAGCTGGTTCTGTTTTACTCTGGCAAACCCAGGGCTGCGTTGTAGTAACACTACTTCATCATCGGTCCAAGAAATCCTCCATCTTACATTTCCCCATCGTTGTTTTTCACTCATGATATTTTCTGTAACCAAGTACAGAGTAAACAATCTGCTTCCTGTTTACACCGGCACACACACGCTCAGCATGTGAATGGTCATGTGATATATATGATTTGGGTTATGTTGGTATAGGTGGACGATACTTTTTATTTTAAAACCTACATTTTAAAATCATTACTTTGGAGGAAGTGACCTGGAGCTGGACTTTTTTCCGTTTAATTCAATTTTTCATTTATAACAGAGAGACTTCTTCTTTGTAAAATTATAAAGCCTTGCTTTTATTATTCAGACAAGCAGATTTAATCATCTGTTACAACAGAATATATCACACTGAATCTATCGTAATGATTAAGTATTGAAACAGACATAACGTACACAAGAACAGCCACCGGGCAACACCAGTAATTTTAATGTCATTACTCATGGTCTCTCCAGGTATTTTACTTTAATATCTCTGTCCCTCCTCTCCCCCATCCCACATGCAGCAGACTGGAGTGAATCTGCCTGCAGAGATGGTGGTCAGCCTGCCCTCTTCTTCACCTCTTAATCAGAGAGTTGGCATCGACTGCCCAGAATTGGATCAACCTCTATGACCCCTGCTGCTGCTTTCCTTCCAGAGGTCAGTCTCACATCACTACACTGTCTCTGAGGCAGTGGCATACTCTCTTAAATGAAATCTTATTTCTCCCTCTCCCTCTTCCTGTCTCCGTCTTTGTCTTTATCTCCCTCTGGCTTGGTGTATTAACCCGGGCGTGATCTCTTGCAGCTCAGACCAGAGTTGCTGGAGTTCTCTGTCTTTATTCTGAGCGCGGCTCAAGTTTTGTGTAATAGCAGACATTAGTCTCGACACAATTTTCTATGCGTCAGTTGATATTACCAAAACCAATATTTATAACAACAAATGATTAACAAAACAAGCTGGTCTTCTGACCACAGGTAACACAGGGAAGCAGGTATAGTTCCCTTGATTGGATTCGATTGCTGGGTAGCTGTAGTGTAAACAACACTGATTGCACATTGTCTGCAGGAACTCTTACTCAGTGTCCTAGATTGGGGTCTGTCTCACCCGCCAAGTGCTGGTACACAATAAAAAATCAGAAAATGAAATAAGTGAACAGACTTGCTGCCAAGAATGGATTTCACTGACAAGGATAATTTCCATTCAAACCAATGGGTTACCTTGCCAATTTTCACATTCATTTAATTGCATAATGAACTCATCTAACAGTAGCTACCCCATGTTTAAAACTCAGAGCGACATAAAACCAGGGTAATGGTTCATATTGCACATTACAGATTTCAGAATTTTGTCTCTGCGCACCACCGCAATGGATGTGAAACAAGTCCATCAAGATGAGATTTAAGTGTGTTTCAGCTTTGGGGGTCAAAGGGTTCATCTAAAACATCAAATGAACTCTTCAGTAATAAGAGCCATTGTTTTTAGGGTACCGCCATTTTCAGTGGATCAAACGTATTGGACAAACTAACATAATTATATGTATGAGGATTATTTTAAAGACTTAGATGTGAATCCTCTACAGGCAATAACAGCCTGAAAATGATGATTTTACTTCGGTTGTGCTCATTTGCGGATTGTTATGGTGATGATACAAAATTATAAAAATAGTTTTACTGACCAAATACTTGTGTAGCTGACTGCAAATACCAGATCTACTCTATGAATGATTTATCCACCAAATACACAAAATTTATTTTGCTTTAGGGGTGTTGTGCTGTTAAAATTATTTTTGTCCGTAAAAATTGTGATTTTTCAGTGTGTGTGTTCATGACGTGTGTATTTGGTTCCACTTGCCAGCCCACATGCACATACACACGTTTGTAAATCTATCTTAGTGAGGCCACTCATTGACATAGTACATTCCCTAGCCCCTTACCTTAACCATCAAAACTAAATGCCGAACCCTAACGCTAACCAAAATGTAATCCTAACCCTAATCCTAGAAGGAAGCCTTAACCCTCAAACAGCCCAGGTGGACCAGAAAGTGAGGACCAGCCAAAATGTCCTCACTTTTTTTCACCTTTCTGTGTTTCCATCACAAATACTTTCATCTACTTGTGTGTGTTCGTGTGTTTGAGCGTCAGTGGTCAGGAAAGTTTGATGGCACATTTGCACTGTGTATGGAGAGCACATGAAGCAGGCATCAACAATAGATTTTAAGAAACGCATATAAGCAAACACAAAGACACACACTAACAGTATAATGTAAAGACCTGCTTTCCAGACTTAAATTGCCCACTGCTTTGCTCCTGCATCATTCCCCTCAGGTATGTAAGCTCTTCATTAAAGCTGTGGCAGTCAGAGGGGGAAAAACTACTGCTCCTCGTAAAGAGAATAGATTACTTCCCCATCTTTCACAGAAAGCTGTTTGCTAGACTAGACACCCTCCTTCATTTTCATTAGCGGCCTGACTACTATATATTCTCCATATAATTGAGGTTGAAACCTTCTGCACTGTAATGGGGCTTTCCATAACAGTCTTTTAAAGCTGAAAGCCTGCCATCCTTAGCTGCACCATGATATGGGGCTTGTGTTGAGCAGGGTGTGTGTGTGTTTGTGAAAGTGCGAATGCGGGTGCGTGTGTGTCTTGCCGTTAAAAAAAATCCCTACTTGTCATCTTCTCTTGCTACATTTCAAAGACAGCTTTGAGAAAACAAAGGCATGTCCTCACTTTTAGAGAATCGACATCTGAAAAATGACAAATTAGAAATCATATCTCCGCTTGTCTTTGTTTGGACAATGTAGGACCAGGCTAAGGGTCGAGGAATCTAAAGATGTTGTGGTCCTTGTCATGCACACTTGACTTTGTTCACTTCAGTGAGCAAAATATTCTTTTTTTTTTAAATCGCTTTTTACATGCATGACTTCCATAATTATTATTTTAATTTACTTCTATTGAGTTGTTTTTCTGTTGCGTCATTCAGTGACATTTTATATGAGTTAAAACTAAAAACCACAGTACAGGCCTCATAGTGGGAGCAATTCTGTGGCCTAAACTATCAGCTTTGATACATTTACAAGAGCAATCCTTCCTCTTTGCTCTGTAAGCAAGACCTAGTCAGGTTTCAATCAAACTTGTCACCTTACATTAACTGAGATTCTGCAGCGTCTTAATTCTTGCACGTGTCAAGCTGCAGAGCTCAAACACAACACAGACAGCGCATCTCCCTATCATCTTCAATTCACCCCATTTCCTCAATCAGAGGGAACATCTGAAAAGTCGACATCTGAGGGAAGCTTAAGCTAATGAAAGGGAGTGATCAAGATTTAGACTTAAAATACAGTCAAGATGTTCTGTGTTCAACATAAGGGAATAGACTTGGCAAGAGACAATTAAACAACTAAATGATTTTAAGACTTGCAGGGGGAGGATAGCCAGGGCCGACTCAATGTTATTTGGCTTCTCCTTTCACCACAGATGGACAAAAATACTGAGAAGACACTGTGGCAGAATATGACAAAGAATAGTCTCTCCTCTGCATCAACACTGATATCTCTCAGGGGATGAAAGTCTATATGACTGCATCTGTCTGGTTTTAGTATGATCCAAACCTTTGAAAACAAGCTCCTCACTACTATGTATCAAGCAAAACCTTCCTGCACTCCCCCCTGCATCTTTATTCACAGTCTATTAGCCGAGCTTGCACCATCAAACCTTCTAACAACATGGACAACTCAGCTTCCCAAAGTTGGCGTTGGTTATTTGCGGCAGCGTGTAAATTGAAAGTTGCAGTCCGAGTCAAAGCGGAGTCATAAATAGGAGGGAGTAGGGGATGACATCTCCCTGAGGCCGGCCGCCTCACGTAGATGAAAGACGTATTCTTAATAACTATCTTGTTGAACACATTACCCTGCTCGCTCCCAGAGCCAAAGTGTGAAATAAGAAAGTGACTGGGGTGCAGGCAGACAGACAGACAGTTGAGCGTGAAGGATTTCTTTACTTCTTCTTTTCATTAAAGAATGATTTGTATGTTGAATGTATAAAATAATAATATATTTTCTAATTCCAGAAATCTCTGTCTGTATGTATGTGGCTAGCCATTCATTGTATCGGCTTCACATTCAGTGTGTGTTGTTAGAGAAAGTGCACAGTTGAAGTTGGTACATTTTGGACAAACAATAAACGTGAATCACGAAAACAGCGTGTTCACCACTATTGAGCATTCATAACAACAGCCACATTCACGTCAACAGCAATGGCAACGGATTGTTCTGTTCGGGGTTCTGTATATTTGAACAGTCAAAGGTGATCAGCTCTTTGTGCAGCAGCAGCGGTGGTGCAGCTTCATAGTTCTGCAGAGCAGCCGATCTCTACTCACTACGGTTACTGCAATAGCATATTTAAATTTAAAAAAATTGAGAATCCTAAATAAAACTTGAGATATTATTTTAATTCCAGCATTTAGTTTATTTACCTAGGGTGACTTGCAGTAAGCGCAGTATTACAACAACCTTCAGCTCCCAGATAATGAATATTGTGCAACCAAAGGCAGTAGGTGCAACAGTCAGGGCTTCAGAGTCTAAAGTGGATTCATACTGAATGCAAAGTGATTTATTTTTACATTCTGTGTTTGCAACAAACAGGTGGAGCACAGACATCAGTGCTGGCGAGCAAACAACTCTTATGACATTGTGTGTGTGGTGTAATCTTGTATGTGCTCCAGCTGAGACTATTTTCCATTTCAAAAATGCAGACAAACATAAACATTCAGGACTGAAGTGGAAGTGAGTGAATATTTGCTCAATATTTTTCAATTTGGAGGCATCTTTATTTAAATTCGTGCCACCTCATCCAAACCTTCATCAACTCGCATCGTTCCAATTACTCAGCTTGGAAACATGCCACTTATTTTCTATGACCAGAAGCAGCAAATGTCCTTCTTCGGCAGTTCTGTATATAGGTAGTTTATTATGTGACCTCTCATCGCTCCATGCTGATCCAGATGAAGCTGAAATGTTACTAGAACACGTGGAATGCTGAGTCAGACCATGGGTACCCCAGTTCATGCTGGTTCCTGTGTCAGAATGTCTGTGTTTGCTTAAATTAATGAATATGTGTGAATATACTATAATATCTTGCACTGGTCTGTGCATATCCATAATGTATGAGTTGACACTGTGCATATAATTGTGTGTATGTGCACTCCAGCTTGTGTGCTCTTGTACTGTGATGTTATAATGCATCAACATCTGACATCTGTGTCATATATGCATGTGTGTTTATGTGGGAATGTGTGTATGTGTGAACGTGTGTTGGTTTATAGCCACACAAGTTCTCCAGGGGACCATCAGTGTGTGTGTGTTTGAGAGAATTATAAATTCGAGGAGGGCGGGCAGATGAGAGGCTGCGACCACCAATCGATCGCTCTGCTGTTTCTCAAATTAAGAGGGAGGAATGAGTGTGAGGGATGAACAGAGAGAGAGAGGGGAGGAGAATGAGAGAGAGAGGCAGGAGACATATGAGAAACAAATGTACACAACCATAGGAAGAGATAGATAGGGATATATATATAGAGAGAGAGAGAGTGAGGGAGAAAGAGAAAGAGAGAGAGATACTGCAGCAGAGTGAGGGAAGTGAGGAGGGTGAGAGGGAGCCAAACGCTGACAGGAGTCCAATTAAGTGTCATCCCAGTGGAGTCAACCGTTCCCTTCCTCTCCTGCCAGGACTACATGGCCTCAGCTTCCAAGGACACACTGCTGGTCATGTGGTGCAACACAAACACACACACACCTCATCACACATGCAATGCAGGCAATAACACGTACATGCTTCCACAGTTTCATTAAGAGCACAAAAACACTGGAGTAACGTCTTAACAGACTTGCCCACACAGACAGACATTTGCTCACGCACATCTGCGATCATGAACATCTCCTGAGGGGCTCAGCCTTTAGAGAACCCGGGGATGAATTGGTGCCAAAGATGGCTGGCGCCAGCAGCTACTGGTCCCAAGGTGCAGATGTGTGCCAGGGGCTAACCCACTTATCTCTGCTCTGCTCTGCCCACACACCAGCAGCTGCCCAGAGGCTGCACACACACTACCCTGGAGTGAGCTAGACGAACACAAATACTCACGTGTCAAGCCTCCATGCAAAAGAATAATAAAGAATCTAACCCGTGTTTCACAGGCGCAGAATGTGGCCTTGGGGGTAGCTCGCTGTCTCTTAAACAGGCCAGGTTAATGAGCGAGGCCTCTAGTGGCTTTGGACTGCAGCGGAGCAGAGTGACTGTATGACTGACTGAGCGGGATTAGAGGGATGCTTCATATTGACATAGAGAGCAAATTGACATACTCTCATAATTCCCTTTTCCATTCTGCGGCACTGTGAGAGGAAAAAGCAAATAGGAGGGAATAATGGAGGTTGAGGCAGACGGATCCCCTGTGAGTGCTTTTACCCCCCAGACAGCAAAGCCCAGGCTCATGCACACAAACACATTAATGCACACATTTGTACACATGCAAGCACTCACATACACACACACACACACAAACACAACACACGTGCACTGAATGGAAAACAAGTGATTTTTTTTGGGACTGTGGGCACTGCAGCCTGAGTTACAGGAGAAAAACAGAGAGAGACGACACAGGCACATATTAAAGGTGGAATGACACAAGCAGAAAGAAAGAGAAGAAACATAGGATGAAAGAGAGATAGAGAGAGGAAAAAGAATGAGAATAAAAAAGTGAAAAAAAGACAGTCTGGTTCTTTACATGTGAAAAAGGCAGAGAGACCCTGTTGTAAATTTTCCAGGCCTCCTGCCTCAGATTTAATCTGGGCCGGGCTGCAAACAACACACCGGGCCAGCCTCAACAGGGTGCTGCATCTGAAGTATGTGTGCGACTGTATATGTGTGTGTGAGTGTGTGTGTGGGCGGCTGAAGGATTGGTTGCCACGGAGATTCTGACATATCGGGCCCCACTCCCTGCTGCCCTCAGTTTAGCCTCGACAAGTCAGAGAAAACGCTCTGCGGCGGCCTGGCTAATTTACAATCTCTCCCTCTCATTCCCGCCCGCCTCTGTCATCCTCTCCTTCTACTGTCATTGTTTCCCTTTCTCTGCATCAAAGTTTTAGGATTTTCGATTTGTAATTTCTACATCTTCAATGCACCGACCAAATAGTCTTAATCAACTTGCCTTCCAAACTCCTGTCATCCTCATGACCCTTTCTTTCCTCTAAGCCCCCTCTGTTCTCACTTTCTCTACCCCACAATGATCCATCCATCCTTTCCTCTATTCACTTCCTTCATTCTCCCTAGGTATAGGCTGATGTGTTCGGGACCTGTTGTTCTCATCCGGTGACAGCCAAACAGGGCCTGTTGTAATTAGTGTGGAATTCTAATGAGCTTATCAGGTCAAAAGCAGCTTAGTCCTCTAGGACCCTAGCCGGGTGGAAATTAGCCCTGCTCTCTCCCAGACAAAACACACGCACCCGCACGCACGTTACATAATCACGCACTGTGCATACCAATGATACGAGCACGATTCATTAAGAAACACTTGCTGACAAACTCAGCCTCACCCTCTCCTCTCATAAAGGGATTAGACCACTTCATATCAGTCAGTTAACAAAAAAGCCAATTATTAATGTGAGTGGCAACAACAACAAAAACGGCTGTCTTAATGTGTATGTCGTTGTGCTAAATGAACAAGTACTGGAGAAGGCTAAGGTATCTGAGGAGAGAAGCAAATAAAAAGGCATGTGGTCATGTTTGAACAATGGGACCACAAACACGTGTAAAATTACGTGACTTTTTACTTCCCTGGTCATGGTATGAAAAAGAGTCTCTGGCTTTTTTTCTAGTCAAACCCCTCACACTCTCCTCTCATCTCTGTCTTCTGGCTGGCGGCGCACTACGTCGGACGGGTGGAGGCAGCCAGACAGCACCTATCTCTATTAAATATCTCCGCAATTAGTTCTGGTAAAGTTGCAGCGATACGCAGATAGCAGAGGAGGAAAGGCGAGGTACATTGATTAAGTGCTGCAACAGCTGCACAAACTGGATTACACTCCACCAATTTGAATCGTACATGTCAGCCACATTCAAAAATGAAAAGATGCCTTTTTATTATCTTTTTTTCACATGTAGGAGGCTAAACGCACGCTGCAGACAGAGATAAAACTAAGGGCTAAGGGTGTCTGCAAAGTATATCATTGTTTGTCAGTGTGTAATGGTGGGAGAACTGAAGACAGTAAAGGATTATGGGAAAATCAGAGGGGGGTCGGGTGGAATACATCAATTTCCTGTGTTTGGTACTGTAGCGCAGCCTTCAATCTGTTTTATTCCAGACTGGTTAACATCCAATCACTTACTGTGATACTTCTGTGTGTGTGTGTGTGTGTGTGTGTGTGTGTGTGCGTGGGTGTGCGTCCGTGCGTGTTTTCCTTCCAGGAGAAAAATGGAAGGAAGAAACTCCTACGCTCAAAATGTTTTGAACTTGAAAACAGAACTGTGAAGCAATGTGTTCCAGGCAGCAGCTAATAGTGGATTTCACCCTTTATTCCATTTGAAATACAAGATACCTGCCAAAACAAGAAAAGTGTATCACTCGGCAAACAACACAGGAAATAATCAAAATAGAATCATGCAGCCATGGGGAAATATGAAAGACTGTGAGGGGAAACCTGAACTTAGCTCTGTTAGAGAAATATCAACAACAAGGCGATGTTACTTAGCGTGCTGCAAATACACTTCATTTTGAATAGCGTTCAAAGCTCATTGGACAAGTCCATCAAAGTAACTTATCTGGTCTTTATTCTGCAATGCACAGATGTATCGAAGCTTTACCGTATCATTTAAAATCACACTGTCACCTGTAACGCTGTTGAGGTAAAAACTGAAATAAGTCAGCAGGTGACTTATTTTGCAAGGCGTCCTGGTGGATAATTAGGTCATCTCTCTTATGTAAGTGAAATTTAAACATCAGTTCAAGCATCTCTCTCGCGGTTTCCCCCGGTGTTAATACAAATCGTGGCCTTATAGAGGGGGAAGAGCGTTGAGGAGCAAACAGCCACAGACAGACGCTGGTCATGGACCCTGAGAATTAATGAAGCAGTCCTTCCCCATTATCTCTGCCTGCATCTACACAAGGTAACAGACAGTCCTCCTCTCCTCTCCTCTGAAAATTAATCTTGCACACAACTCATCCCTCACAACGCACACAGTAAACCAGACCTGCCTCCATCGCGGACAAAGGCATAAATCTGCCCTTGTTTCCAGGTAATAAAGAACTTCTGATATAGCAAAACAGCAACAGAGAGAAAAAGAAGGCTTGAAAGAGGGACGGGCACTACGACTGAACTGCAGTGGTCAAAGAAACAGATTTATTAACGGCATGGAAAAAAAAACCTTCTTGACTAATGATGTCTTCAGATTCATGGTGCTGACGCCACGTGGTGTGATGATCGTGAGGAGTGAATTACAGACACAGTGTAATTAATAGAAAAACATGACAGATTAGAAATGAGACAAACATCATGAGCTAGCGGCAGATATCAAACTTGCTGTTCTGATGCTGAAGGTTTGTTTACTTGCAGCACAGTCAGCAAATTAAGAGCTGAGTTATTTAAATGGTCTCCTGCTGCCAATGTTACAAGGCCTCCGACTAGTTCTTTAATAAGTGGCGGCATGTCGGCCAATAGAACCACAGCTCAGAGAGACACTCCAATCATTCACGCTACCCAATCTAAAACAAAGACATGAACAAGTGCTTCAATACGGTTTAACCATTACTAAGTTGCTTGTAAAGACATTCAATCAGATTTGATAAACGTTAAGAACAAGGAAAAAAACTCATCCAGAATCGGGCTTTGCTGAGGTGCTGGAGCTTAAAGAAATCAAACTGAATGAGTTTGCAGTAAAACTAAACTGGGACTACAATTCCCTGGATGTCTTGCTGTCCTGCATTCAGGTTCATCCACTGTTTTCTAATGACCTCCTGTATTGCTGCATGCATTTCAAACCTGTTCATGCTTTGAAGAAGATATCTGACGGAAAGAGCGTAAAGTTAGTAGGAATTTGAATTTGAATGTGTGGTTGTTGTTTTTGTCATGAAATATGAGAACACAGAGAATGTATAATTAAAGAAAGAAATAAGAAAGGTAACCACTAACTAACAATGCAGCCTCCATGGCAACTCAATTAAATATGACTTCTCTGTAAACTGAGTGTAATTTCAAGCTGAATCACAAAGTGAAACAGAAGAGCAGTTCAGTCTGTTTATCACAATTTACACACATGCAAAACAGAAGTGAATATAATCAAGGCATAAACAAGACAAGAGGGTAAAAATAGAAAAACGAACGGCAGGAGCAACATTGTCCTATACAGTGTAAACAGAGGTCCTTTAAAGCTGACCACAAAAGATCATAGATAATATGATTTAAAATTTAAAATAATATATTGAAAAATATACATAATTCTTTCTTTTTTTCTTTTTTCTAGACAACAAAAAATGATCATGTGTAGACCCTCATTTGTAGATTAGGTCTCTTGTGTCATGTCAGGTACTTTTCCTTTGGAGAATATATGTTATCTTCTCCACAGCACAATTATGAATTTTTCAAAGCCATTGTCCCATCAGTTCCATGAGGCGATCGAAGGAGGAACATTTCCATGAGAATGTATTTATCAGTTGGTGTGATGGGGGCAGGATACAACACCAGAATAAAACATTTTAGAATCGACAGGCAGCCTCACATGTAGCATTTTGTGAAATATTTGTGAGATCTTGCACCAAAAAAGTTGCAATATTTATTATTCTTAAGGCGTTTGTGATGCTTGATATATTCATTATTCTAATAGTGTTTCAGTAATTTTCATTTATGAATAACATTGTTTTTGTTGTCAAATTGCTGAATATGTTTTGTCCATTTCTCTCTGGTTCTCGTGTGCCAAATTCTCTTGACCACTAGAAAAGGATAAATTACACACTATTTGAGGTCTGCTAAACTAACTTGCTGGTATTTCTGGAGATTCCCTGCAGCTACAGAGAAGCCATTCAACTTCTGTGAGTATCTGAGACAAGCGGTTACCGTCTAACTACAGCTCTTCCCTTGGGGAGTGCTGGGTTTCTGAAATGCCTCACACATTGTATCTGATAATATTTCTGCTAATATCAATATTGTATAACTCGAACGGTTGTCACGTCTCATTTTTCTCTGTTTCATCAGCAAAACGGCTCTGATGAACAGCAGTTCTAGTGAAGTGACAGCACTGCCCCCCCCCAACATATCTGATCCAGTTTGTTTTGTCTTTCACACCTATGCACCAGAACGAGAGGGTGACTTTGTTGTGTGATTTACGGTACGGTTACAGAGGCAAACTCACATTCTCGTCCTTCTTAGTTACTGTTTTCAGACGTGAACTCAGGAAACTGTCCAGAATATTGGCTGGAGTTTCACATATGAAGAATTTAGCAGGAGATTGTCTGCGTCAGACACGTTCCCAACGATAGGAACATTTCCATAACATTCAGATAAGGGGTGGTGCTTGGGTACTGCATGCATGAGGCAGGACATGATGTAAAAATGTTGCTGGTGAAAGCAAAGTGTTTTTGTTTCCAGCACTGACTGTGTTTCAAAGTTGACATCTTCATCTGCGTCTTCTTCATGTATGGCAACTTGTTTTCATTTCGACATAATTGTATTCTTCCAGTTTTGCATCCATCATTTCTGAGAGATTTCATCAACACGCCCACTCGCTGTGAATTTCCCTGCTGTTTTCTCACACAGGCTTTTTTTTTTAAAGTTTTTACACACAGCTCCTCTAGACAATCTCAGGAAATTTGTACGGACTTCAGTGCATGTCTGAAATCAGGAGAATTTGAGAATAGTGTTAATTTTCTCCCTGGTAAACAAAGCTGTATTGTCACCCGAATACAAATCAGTCTTCGTCCCAATCAAGCAGGCATGACACAGATGTCAATATTTTGTATCCTGGTTCTTGTGGGGATTCACTAACAAGGAGGCATAAAGGTTGAGTCTGCCTGTGTCTCCTCATGCCTGCTTTTTCAATCCTTCTCGAGCTTTTCAATAACACAACAAAAACATGGAAGCATTTTTCATTTAGATTAGGACTCAAATCACACAAACGTACTAAGACCGGAGTGAACTTGTTGATTTGCTCATTGCCAGAGTACAGTTTAGCACCTGAGCAGATGATTAATCAGTTTTCGCGTCTGCTGTTGGCACCCCCTCCCCCTTATGCAATCTATTTGACTGTCAGTTAGCCTGCAACACATTTAAAAATTAAATAGGCTCAGTTTCCATTCCACCCTGGCAAAAATCACATCTCATGCCCTGACGCCCGTCTGTCATTTCACAGCCATGTGTGGAACACAGCAGTGATCGAGAGAGAGAGAGAGAGGGCGTGAAGAGGGAGACAGAGGGAAAGAGAAACACTAGGACAGGGACAGAGACAAAGACGGAGATGACAGCAGAAGAAAGACAAAGGCAAGAGAAATCGACAGTGATATTCTTGGACTGAATGTGAGGCGGTAAGTATGAGAGGAGGGAAATGTCACGGCCAATCTCTAATGAAGGGCCTTCCGGGAACTATAGTTAGATAAATTATTTAAAGGCTTTCATTTAAAAATGTCCAAAAAACTGTGCTGCGATGATTTGCACAGGGGCTGAGGAAAGGTCACCCGTGTGTTGGGAGTGCTTCATTAACCTCCCACCACCTCCCTGCCTCAATTATTTCTGTCAAAGAGCACCTGGGGGGGGGTGGGGGGTAGGGAGGGAGCGTGGCTGCTGTGGTCGAGCTGATACCACTCTGCTGCTGCTGTGGCTGCTGCTGGAGACGACAGCTGACGGGCTTCAACCTCGTTCAGCTTATCTCAGAACCTGGTGGCGGTCCATTCCAGGTGGAATGTTTGGGTGACTTCAGTGTTATAAAATCCCCCGAGACGTGCAGAGTAAAGGCTGGATGAGCTAGTGTGTGTGTGTGTGTGTGTGTGTGTGTGTGTAGGCCTCAGGAGTGTGAAATGCTTTGATCTTGTAAAATGTGTCCTATAACCATGGAACTATCAGAACTGCAAGGGACTTCGATTGCTCAGACACATGCATGTATACACTAACACATGCATGCACGCACACACACACACACACACACACACACACACTACAAAGTTACTTTCCTTACCAATGCCTGTAACCATGTGCAGCAGCAGCAGGTTGAAACTTTTTCCTGTTTTCACTTCATTACTTACCTCATCTCTCCCTTATGAAAGAACCTTTTCAGAGTGAAGCATCTTTGTGTGAAGGAGAAAGCTTATGCTTGTGTAACTAACTATAACTCTCATCCATTATTAGTCGAAAACATGCTATGTTACACTCATGGTCTAAAGTCTTTCATTTTGTTTTAGATGTCTTGATGTATTATCTCTGGAGCAATGAACAAAACGTTTATCCCCCTAAAAGGCATTTGGGTTAAGTTTTTTAACCAAAACCTTGTTGACCATTATAATTGGATATTTGGCCTGAAGTAGACAAGTTATTAATAGTTGTAAAAAACACAATCTATGGCAAAATTCCAGACCAAAGTCAGTATCACAATTAACTGAGAATTTCTTTGTCTGTCCAACTCTAATCTGGGTTTAATCACGTTTCATACAATTACATTAATTGGAATTTGTTTTTCGAGGATGTGTGAATTGAATTTATGATTTGCTTTTGTGTGAGTCACACGTCTTCTACTTAGATGAACCACGCTTAGGTGATAGCTGATTATGAGACAGGGGTGGGAGCACTAATGAGCTCACTGAAAATAAAATTGCTTTTACAAAGTCACTAAGTTGCCTATGCCACATATTTTTCCACACTTGAAAATGGCTGAGTGAACGTGAAGCCATGAATATGTTCTTTATATTTTCCCAGGACAGAAATAAATCACTCTTTTTTTGTCCTTTTTGTTACTCTGAAGCCGTCCCAGCGAGACAACAGCCGACTAATTATCAGGCTGTTCCTCTTAATGCTTGATTTCTGGGTTGGGGGGAGTGGCAGCTGATGATTCCCCTGAGCCGGTCAAGACAGAGAGAGACAATATAAGAGAAGAACTATAACGTGAGGAAATTGACTTGCCGACAATCTCTGAAATTCCATTCATTCTACACGTGTCCAGCATGCAGCGTTTCCAACAGACTGAGAACAGACTCACACAGACGGTCCAACACATCTGCACCATGTCCAACAGGCACGTGAGTTGGCAGAAGGGGGTTGCAGTTTGA
The DNA here is from genome assembly GCF_024713975.1 of Paralichthys olivaceus. Taxonomy (NCBI): domain Eukaryota; kingdom Metazoa; phylum Chordata; class Actinopteri; order Pleuronectiformes; family Paralichthyidae; genus Paralichthys; species Paralichthys olivaceus. The sequence goes on along the minus strand of NC_091104.1, from coordinate 11,783,244 downwards.
CCCGCTGATGAGAGAAGGTGCTTTGGTATTATGTTGCTCAAACACCTTCAGATTCTGTACATCTCAATCAGCCCTATTCAGTTGGCAAGTGTCAGGCTATCTTCCACATAAGAGCCTTAATATAGGCTGCTACATCAAAGAGGTGACTAATCAGGCTGACAGAGAGAGGTGTCACAGTGTGTCAATCCTTCAGGGCCGCTGCCTGTCTCTCAGGGAGCCCGCTCCATCAGCTCTGACCTCGAATAACCCGGCACATGCACAAGGCACGTGCACGAGCTGCTGGACACACACGATGTGTACGAAACGTGCATACGAACACACATGGCTCGCAAATACACCCATGTGCAGTTATATGTGTGCATACAACACACGCGATACACATCTCACTGGGAATCAACGTGACAGATGACTTGGTTCAATGATGGGCCTGTGTTGATGAGAGCTGATTAAAGATGTGAAAAATGGAAACTCATCTTGATGTATTTGGGTCAATTTCACGTCGACAGCCGATGCTTGGTCAGGCCTATTTCTAGGAGAAGTGGTGGCGGTAATTAATGGGTGATAACGGGCATCTTTAATTGGCTGTAATCTATCCAATGAAGTGAGGAGGTTCCATTTCTTTTTTTTAGGACAGAGCCCCCGATGGGAGCGTGGAAGAATCAAGCCTGGTTGCTGTGGGCGTACAGTATATGGAGTGCACCATATATCTGCACAACAGTACAGGAGCTATGTGATGCTCAACAATGAAGTCACACAAACCAGTGCAGTTTAAGTTAGAATGTCGCCCAGTAGAGCACCAATCTTCGCCAAGGCCCAACAGTCCCCGTATGAAACCACATTAAAATCCCATAGATCCAGATTTGTATTTGGCTCTGCACTAAATTGCACACATTCAGAAACATCCCTCCCCTAAATATGTCTGACTTTTTTCTATCAAGATCCATGATTTGATCCATGAATCTGAGAAGTCAAGGAAATTCTCAATCTCGCAATGTTTAAGACAATGTCTTAAACAAGAAATCTAAATCTAAAATGTGCCCCACCCTTCCACAAAATTTCCTATAAATCAGTAAAGCAGTTTTTGCAAATTCCTGCCAACAATCAAATAAACAAACATACGCAGATGAAAACATAACATCATTGGCGGAGCTAACAATAAAAATATGCATCTTTCAATGTGACCGTGACTCCATCTTCCTCATTGAACAAAGTGCAAATGCAACAAGCCAGAATAAAAAAATGCCTGCTGTTAACATATCACTCCATAAATCAGTTCTAGTAAGTACTCATGGTTTCATGGTTCTACCCAAGACCTAACTATACAATCTATATCCTTCATATGATGAGAAGAGAAAAAGCAGTCTAGCGAGCTCTCCTCCCAAGAAAGGGGTGAACACTTATTTGCATTGAAATGAACTGTCTGAGGGGTGTGTGTGTATGTGTGTATGTGTTGTAGAGATAATGTGCATTTTGTCTAGGGGGCGTTGGTTTGTGTGTCGACCTGCATGGATCACTAGTGATGGGGTGACTCCGCAATCTCACAACCCTGCTCTCCAGCCTCAGGGGGACCTGTGTATCTGCTTGTACTTACACATAGAGTATGTTTTCTTTCCCAGGGTTCTCACTCCCAGCATGATCTACTGGTGAGTCCATTACATTAAATGCCACCATAAATCAGCATGATCCGTTTTGGAATTAGTTATAAAATCCTCGGTCTAAGGGGTCATGTAGTGTGCAAAATTCATTTTAACCAAGTTGTATATCAGGGAGACACAGCTCTGTGCTCACCAAAACTCATGTCCGGTTCACTTCCCTTATTTGAATGTCATGTAGTATTTGTCAACCAATAAAACGTAAACACTCATGTAGACATATTCTGATATTTCACCTCAGTTTTATAGACCGTTAATGCTTAATGGAAGGTCCAGTTCATTATGTTTAAGGTAAGAAAGGTGTAATCATACTGTACCTATTATCTTGCACATGTCTCCAGAATATTTTGTAAACTCAGGTTTAGATACATCAGTCTGTGCAATAGTCAATAAGATTCTAGGAGCAAATCAGCTATGGGCCATGGTTTAGATAATATCCACAAGAAGAAAGATGGTGTTGTGATTTCAACTGACAGTTGTTATTCCTGTGAAATGTCTATTGAACCCGACCAGTTTAGACAATATCACTCACTTGTTTAATCATTCACAGAACATACTGCAGAACAAATACTCAATAGTCTGCCCTGGAGTGAGTAGTAAAGTGAGATTGGCCATTATTAGGTATTAGCATTGAGCACCATGGGTTAGGGTTAGTGGTGCATAGTTGTAATTTACACATCTATCAAAAATACATTTTGAGATTTCTAGAAGAAACACATCCATCCATTATCCAAAGCACTTACAGAGGGGCTGCAGACAATCCCAGCTGACATTAGTTTAAAGGTGGGACGTACCCTGGACAGGTAACCAGTAAATCACAGGGCCACCATAAAGGGACAAATAATCACTCACATTCACCCCCACAGCTAAATTAGAGTCTCCAAGTAACCTAACCCCTAAACCAACACCGACAGGGGAAATGCTCATATCCGAAGCCTGGAAGTTGCTGTGACATTACTAACCACTGCATCACTGTGCAGCCCCATGACACTAAATATTTATGTCAGATAATTGGGGGTATTATGTGCTGTTTTGTGTGGATGTTTCTGTAGGTCACATTTTGGTTGCTATGCAGTGTGAATACACCATTTTGTAAAGTAATGCTGAGATTGTATTGTGTGGTAGCTAACAGGCTGATTTTGTTGTGTCTGATTGTCGTTTGGTTAGCTGTTTTATCTGGGAGGAAGTGAGTTATCCCTGAAACTGACACTACTGAAAGTCATACCTTGCTGCTTTCAGCACAGTCAGCACCGAGGCTTCGTTAGCCAGTGTACAGTAAGGATAAGTTTGTCAAGTTCACAGCAAATGATGCTCTCTAGTAGTTGTGCATGTTTATGAATGAGGTATGACAGAAATGCCTATGTTTAAAAATGTTGGGGGAAAAAAACTAAAAAGTTAACTATGTTCAAGTTGTCGTGAACTTGGTAAAGTCACAAGTTTGACTTTTTTATTTCATCAACAAAGACTATGATTGGCTAAGTTGATTCTCCAACCTGGAAAACTGCCAATCGGCAGACCAACGGTGCAACTCGACAAAATCTGAGATGTGGTTGGCGTCTCAGAGGTTTGGAACCTGGCTAAAATGAGCCTCCCTGTGCAAAGCATTATCTATGGATCACAGCACGTCTCCACTGAGTGCTCTTTATAGGTAATCAATAGACGAGCTGGCTCATGATGGCTCTCACTCATTACAACTCTTTAATAAAAGCCCACCCTGCGGTGATGGCTGCTCTGGCGAGTATAAACACACATGCTGCCATATGGGAAACCAAATCTCTGTTTACACACACATGAAAAACACAAACTCACACACATAAGGAGAACATCCCTTGTTAGCGGGCAACTCAATCCAAATGCTCTGTAGCTATGTTGCAACATTACTCATTTATACCCCAACAACAATTTAGACGTGTCCTGTTAGTGAGGACTTCAGAATCATCTCTGGCTAAATCAATATGTGGATCAGCGTATTGACGCGGTGCTGGTTTGAAAATATCAGGAGACTTTCCAATAAAGGCGACACACATACACACACTCTTAAATGCCCCACTCAGTGTTCTGTGGCTTGTATTTATCAGCAGCTAAACAACAATTTTCGAGCTGACAGAATCTTTCTTGGAGCTGAACTCTGAATTACTTGATCTCCTTTAACCTTCAGCAACATATGTTTTTCTTTTTAATTCACTCCTCGAGCTGGAGACACAAACCCTTGTAGCCATTTCCCCAAATGCGCCAAACCAGCTGTTCGCTCCATCTCTCCGCACTTTGGAGTCAGGTGACGAAAGCCATCTACTCCAGTATTTTCCAGTGAGAGGGCGGCCTCTTGCAAGAGTGCAGGTTTACTCCGTCATATGTGCAGGGTGAGGGGGGCAGGTATGTGGCGTAGCTCGGGTCATTTTTCCTTGAACCGCCCAGCAGCTTGTCCTCATGTCTCGGGAGACATAAAAAGAGAGGGGAGCATATGACCATGCTTCAACTGTCACATACCTCAGTACTCAACACTCACAAAAGTTTTAAATCCAACTTGCATTACAGTGCAGCATCTGTTTCAATGTGGCCTGAGTTCACAGAACCAGTCAACACACACACACAGGCACACAAAACGACAAACATTTGCTAAAGATTACAGCTGTTTTTCCCAAAAAATTTAAACAGTGAAAGGCTCTGTATGTTATAAAATAAATATTCATTAAAAAAACATCTTTAGCTCTTTTCTAACCTGTATAGGACGAAATCCTTATTGGATACAGGGATCCGAGATAAACCTTCTAACATCTCTCTTAGGCACGGGCTGTGTTAGCGAACATGACAGTATATTAAAAATGAACAACAGACCACTTTGTGCCTCACGATATGGAAACCGGAGAGCATGTGGTTATGATCTAAGCATCCTTAAGGTGCTGGAGGGGAAGATGACCTTTATCTGCCCAGAATAGCGGGACTGAGGGGAACAAAAGCCTCGATGACAAACACAGGAGACACTGTGACCTCACAGAAGCCAACATACACGCTCTGAACACAAGCTCACATTATGAGCTTATGTACCTGCATGCACCACCACAGACACACATGCATGTGCCTATTTGGTTTCAAATAAAATATCCCTCTAAAACCTTAGTAACCTTAGTAAGTAAGCAACAATCAACAGCAAAATCAGGATATTGGGAAATTTGCTTGTTGACAAGAGTTAGATGGGAAGATGGATACCACTCTCATGTTTGAACAGTATGTGAAACTACAGTCAGTAACTGATTAGCTTAGCTTAGCAACTTGTTGTCACCAGGCAACCAGTGAGGACTGTAGAAAAAGAAGCCAAAATGAACCAATAAGAGGAGCAAAGACAAAACTAAACAAAACTGTTCTGCATTTGCCTCCATCTCCTGCAGAGAGAGGCTGATTGAGAAAATCTGCAGGTTTTTTTGGCCTTGTTGATTTGAACATGTCTGGCAGTCCTACTGGAACGTCATCCGTATCCACAGTCTAGCCATCACCTTACACACCAACCTGAGTGACAAGCATATCGACCGCCAACAGAACTCTGACACACACAAAACACAACACAAAGAGAGAGTGTCTCATATTTCTGCCTTTGTGTGTCTTTCAGAGAGAAACGGCAGGGAAAATATGAGGCTATGTCTGTCTGCATCCTGATGGTGTCTGCAGGCCAATGACTGGCATGGTTATCATTACAAACAATAAAGGGAAAAGATGAGTCTGGTATTGCGGCATTATGAGCCACAAAAGCATTTATCTCGGACAGATTTTAAACTAGACAGTTGCAGGCCATCGTTACAGCTCTCTCTCCAGCACGTTGGAGAGATTTCAGTGTGTTTGACAAGGTAACTCGAGGGGGCGGGTGTAGACACCTAAATGTTTCAGCCGCTCATCGCCTCATTCCATCCCCCTTGTTGCCTCTGTGCATAAAGAGAGGGCTGAGAGGAACGGCAGGGCATGTAGCGTATGAGAGAGAGATGAGGTGAGACAGTGAGTGAAAGCCATGGGGGAGTCGGGGATGTTCACCTCTCTATTCACAGCAACTAAATATTTGATGGGGGGAGGTGGCGGAGAGGAGAGGAGCCGAGGTGAGGTGAGAGGAAAGGAGGAGAATCATGGGTGCGTCTCCTTTGGGAGCGTGTAAAGTGTCCCAGGCGTGCAGGGGAGCTGAAGGGTCAGGATATTACAAGAGCTGCCAAATTTTGCTGGGTGAATTATTCATCTCACCGAGCTCGACACTAGAACGGCATTATGGGTGGCCCGCTGTAGAGAACAAAGAGGCCAAGGCTTTCAGCGCACAAGCTACATTGAGAAAAAATTTACAGTTCTAGCCACATGGGGGGAAAAAAAGGTGAATAATATAAGAAAACAGTGGAGCAGGAGGAGTGGATGCAAACACAGAGGATGAGAGATCATGTACAAAACATTGGTTAGAGGCTCGACAGAAGAAATGACATGGCTTTTGTTGCAGGATGTAGCGTTTAGGCTCTGGCCTGTGCTGGAATCAACAACAGTAAAAAATAACAGGAAGAACATGTGTGCATAAACCAGCACAGAAGACGTTGAACATCCTTAGAGTTTTGTTTATGTTATGGTTTTTCTTGCATAATCTGCAAGATGGACGTGGAAACTCACAAAGAAACAACTAACCTGCAGCTTATTATTTAGACATGTACTATTATTACTTACATTAAGGGATGTTTGTACTCAGAATACTGAATGAGCTCTGATTGATTTTTTCTTTTCACTTCTTTGAGATGAATTACAAATATTTTCATAACAACTATCACAGTAGAATCTGCCGCTCACCATAGTTCAGCTGGATAGATGAGGATGTTCTGAACTAAGGTTTGAGGTCATCCGCAACCTGAGAGCGTTTCAGAGACGAGCAAGAAATAACCTATAGAATATGATCTCCAGTAAATCCTAGCAGGCATACTCTACCTTACACATGATGGTGTGAAGCGGACATATTGATGTATATATCCCCTCAATTGACATTGAAGGGCCTGGACGATGTGTGTGTGTGTGACAGAACAGATCCTAAGAGTAAATACGACAGTACTGTGGGAATTTTCTCAGTGTTTGCACAGCAGTGACTGTTCACCCTACCACAGACACACACACACACACACACACACACACACACACACACACACACACACACAGAGTTCCTGGTCATGGTCCTCTATGCCCCGGCGACTTGTGTGTTAACAATATTATTTACAGATGAAGCTGCAAAGAATTAATTATGCAAACAATGTGCGTTCAAAATTATAATGCTGTGCATTGCCAGAAGCCTATTTAAATATTAATCTTTTTTTTATTAAATGAATTTTAACCATTTGCAATGTTGCTGCGGTGAAAAAAGCGTAAGTGCTTGAAGCACATTTTTTTGGCAGATAAATATTGCAAGTGGCTTCTTTGGTTTCTGAGCACACCATTCATAGGCAGCTTGCATGCAAACACATTCATGAGGTGCATTTGTTTTGATTTCACTGGTTTTGAATGTAGTGGAATCAGGTCGTGTTCTGTCATACATTTCAGAGATTTGTCACTTTTGTCCTGCAGTGTTTCAACACCACATTGTGAAGCTTACAGGTGACTTGGCTCTTATCAAATATGCTATAGCTTTTATGGAGAAAAGAACTTGCTGCCACAAGAAATAACCTCAGGAGCAGAGGGTTAATGAGGAAGAGAGATATAAGTGTCTTGCAAAAACATTGCTCTGCTGTAGACAATGAGGGGACAAGACGAAATAGGTAATGTTAAATAATAATGTTTATCTGTTTTTTTCTGGTTGTTCGCCTTCAGGCCGCTGAGCATCTCTGTCCGACTGTCTGGTAAAACATGCAAGTCTTTCTTCTCTATGACCCCAATCCCTTCTCTTACTAGTGGGTGGTCGAAGATAATGAGGTAACATCTGGTTTAGAGGATTGGCTTTCATTTGCTGCATGTGTGCACACACACACACACACACACACACACACACACACACACACACACACACACACACACACACACACACACACAGACAATAAAATACCCTATTGCTATAAGACAAGACGGCATTAACGTCAAGCTCATCAGGTAATGTCCTAATTCAGAACAGCAGAGTGAATAAAAAACCAAGTAAAACAAACTGCATCTAATTATTTCATGTGCAATTAAGTCTTAAAATTAAAGATAACAAATAATTCTCTGCAATACTGATGTGGCTGAAAATACCTTTACTTTGTAGGGTCAACGTGCTCTCAACCAGGTGAGGACGAGCAGAGATGAGGGATAGAGGGAGAGAGGAGAGGTGGGTTAAAAGGGTGTGTGATTAGCCCCTAATTCTGACAGAGGTTGGACAGCTTTTAACGTGTGTCAAACACATCAGGGAAGAATAAATATAAGCAGGATGAATAAATTAAGAACAAGAATGGCACTCAAGCCACAAGGTGACTGTTAAAAACACTTTCAAGCTTTAGTTTTCCTTTAATTTGACAGTGGCATAATTTAGTCTTTAAACTAAATGAATGGTAGGATTACAACAGGAACCACTAAATCAATTTCTTATAACAGTAGCAATCATTCTTTGTGAGTCTTCATCAAACAATGGATATCACGTTTTGTGCTACACTCTGGTGATACACTCCTCCATTCTCATATTTTGTGATGGCTGGGGGAATATGAGCCATGGAGCCAGATGGACACATCAGAGACAGGAGCCTGCTGAGAAGTGTTGTCTGGATGTGGGACAAGACTTAGATAGGACAACCTGGGTTTATTGTTCAGGTTGTTTAGGGGGGTTCTTCAGAAGTAGCGTGCATTAGTATGTTAGAATGGGCTTCAATTACATCCATTAGTGGAAGTGAGGACTGTGACTGGCGCATGCTGGCATGTCTGCATGAGAGTGGAGGCGATAAGGTTACCAGAAACGTGCTGAGGAGGGGCAGTAAATAGGGGGTGGGTCTCTAAAGACACAGACAGATAGGAGACAGACCCCAGAAATGACAGGTGTTGATGACTGACAATGACTGGCTGAAGTTTCACATGAAAATCTTGAGTGATTCCCAAATAATAACCAGAGAACTGCACATTCATATTTTTTTGTTTGTGAAAATGCAGTTTTACAGCTAAGAAAGAGTCAGAGATTTATCTGTTGGAATAAATGTTTTAATATATATTAACAAAACAAATTGCTAATGTCACTGTTTTTATTTTTCTGTTATCTTCAGTGCACTTACATTTCTGCATTCCACATTTTACATGCACTCGGAAGCAGGACTGTATCCTGACACTGGTAATAAAAATGTATTTTTATTTCACTTGTTTATTATGTGTGTCCTTGCCTGGGACAATAAGTTAGCGAAGCCGTAGAAATGCTATTTGGTATTTGTTTAGAGAAACTGTGCCTTCTTCCCCCCACTTGCAAGCAGCGGGCCTGTTTGCGAAGGTGTGGCCGTTTATGAAATTTGACAGGCGAACCTGGCGCCGGGTGCGAATGTTGATCCAAAGCGGGCTGGACAAACGTCTGCACACACACCAGCAGTCTGTCGCCGGATGCCCGCGGAGATGTCAAACACGATGATGTGGTGAGAGCCTGCGGAGGAGCTGCCCGCTCACTACCAGGAAGTTGTGACACACACAAAGGCAAACACACAAGGACACAGACTCATAAAGCAACTCAAAAGACATAAAATAACATCAAAAAATAGTCACTCTTTGGCAATGGCCACCCCCTGCACATACAGCCATGCTTTTTCCACTGGAGGAAAAAGCAACAAAGCAGCTCCATCATCCTGATCTATGATCACACTGGAAGGATCACCTGTCTTCTGCAAACACAGATAATGTTCACACTATTCATCTTACTCTATTGTCTAATTTCGACAACTCGATAATTGTGTTGCACATGTCAGGCCCCCAGAGCCTGGACAATCCTACAAAATCGTTTCAAAGTGCCCCAAATTCATTAATTACAGAGTGTGTTAATCTCATTGAAAAGGGGAGGGAACAGAGAGAGGAAAAGGACCCTCATAACTCATCCAATTAGGTAATTGAGAGCCTCTTGGATTAGAGGGAATGTAAGGAGGAGCCCCGCTGAGATTGAGGATGACTGGTTCATGTTAATTTGGTTAATGAAAATGATGACGAAATATGTTTGGCAATGACTTCTTTTTTCCTAATGACTAAAGTGAGACAATGATAAAATGACAAAAATGTAAAAAAATAATACAACTAGAATGGCACTCAGTCGATTGCTCAACATAGGCCCAACAATCCTGCACCAAATTTCACAAATATAGATATCAATTCCCTAAATGGGCCTGATTATTTTCATCAAGATCCATGAATAATTTCCTGGGGAAATTATGTAAATGTTGAAAACACCTCTTAATGTTGAAGGTTCAGTGTGTAGAATGTTGTGATATTGAGTGTTGACATTTTATGTTGCAGCTGAACACCCCTCACCTCACCCTCTCCTTCCAAACATGAAAAAGAACCTGTGGTAGCTTCAGTTGTCATAAAAACTCATAATGTGTTTAGTTTGTCCAGTCTGGACTATTGTAAAAAACATGGCGGCCTCCGTAGAGAGGGTCCCCTTGATGTAAATATAAAGTATTTAAATATAAAGGGCCTTTCTATGGTAAAGAAAACTACAATTCATAAAATTTAGATGAAACGAACTAGTGAAAACATCATTGGGATTATTCTACATTAAATTTCTGCCAATAGATCCTTTCACCTAAATCTTACACACTGGAGCTTTAAAGAAAGCGAAAACCATAACAAACTGGATCTGCCTCCTGCTCAGAATTCCCACAAAAATATGAATGTGTTCTTCCCTGACACATACAGCATCCTTCCACCTAGTTTAATGGAAAAATTAAAAAAATAATGTTTAAATCTATCTACAGACTAAATAACAGACAGTGGAGAATGTGACAATGGACCTCGCTATGCACTGTAGGAGATCAGACCACATACAGTGAAGGAGAAAGAACATGACAGTAACCAAAACAGGGTGACATTTTGAACTATCTCAAATTCAAGTCTTAGGGGAGAATCCCTGCGGCTCAAAGATCACTGAGAAGCACAAACCTGAGGAGACACCTGAAGGTGCACCAAACAGACACTGAGGAGACCTGTGACCTGTAACGCCATATTCAGCACACTACTAAAGGCAGTGGTGTATCTATTAGCATTTCACAACGGTGAAGCTTGAAGATGACGACTCAGCACACACAACTTGACAAACATAATGCACACTGAGTAATGCAGAAAATTGTTTTACTCTTGAATTAAAATCTGATACCAGAAGTTATTGTAGCTTCCTGGTTCTTTCCTTGTTTTGTTTGTGAATTGGTTCAAAATGTTTTCCTCACAAATGTATTTAGATGGTAATTTACAAGCTATTAGAAACACTTACTGCATAACACAACCACACACAGCACAAAAATAAAAACCTTTCTGTCACAAGATTATGAGGGTAAGATTTATTTCAGGGCTTCGTTTAGGTTGTGAAGAGTCTTTTTTCTGGTTAGTCTCTGATCGACTCATATTACAAGAATCAGATCGCATTGGATTTGTTAAGGTTGTTGCACCTTTTCGGACTTAATTGTTACAACCAGTGTAGGATAAAATCTTATTTGATAGTAGTTTAACTAAAATGCTCATCCTTGATTGAAACTAGACAAAAATATAGATTTTTTTCTTCGGGTAAGATGAGACTGAAATGTTCAACATTTACTTAGAAGCTGTCTTACTTTACCTTACTTCTAGTCCATCAATGACCTTCCATGATTGGGATTGACTGAGCTCAATGAGGCAAGGTTTAGGCTAATATGAGTAGTGTACAAATGTGTGCACAGGACCCAGAGGTAAGTGGAATCATGTTGACTGGTTATTAAGCCGAAGAGGACACATTTTCTACCTCTTTCCATTTTGAAGAAGCATTAGCCACCTGCGACTCTCTGAGAAGAAAGTTTAATGTTATTTGTAACCACCTGGAGCTCTCTAAACTCTCAAATACAAATGACCATGTTACACAGCAAACACCAAACATTGCATTTGTGCCTTCTGACATGCAGGGGCCCTAAATCCATAAACTGGACATAAAAACAGTCGACCTGACAGCTCCCCAATAGTGAAGTCAAATCATCTTGGTGACTGGCTGCAGTGTAGGTCGAAAATGCGCCTGCTCCATGTTAGCAGAAAGGACATGGTCCAACTACTTTGCAAAATATGTTTACTGTCATTTTGAATTGTTCTTATTACATATGACATAGATCAAGTGAGTTTCTAATACATTTCATTTATATCAATTATTTGAAAGTGGAAAAATATATTAGAAATTGTCATTTCTATGCTTTATGCGTTTTCTTTCTTTCTTATTCCTTAAACAGTACATGGTCTTTTCAGCTGACACCTGATGCATTCATCAGCACTTCCTTTCTCACTTTGCTCATACATGTTGTGCTTTTGTTTTGAAGATGCCAAATTAAAACAAAACCAACATTCACTTCACATTTTATTCAACATAAACTTCACAAAGCTAGGACAGACAGCTGAGAGTGACGATTGGTCAAGCAGGAGTATTGGCGGGACCTGGCTACCATGGCTCCAGGATACTTTCACTACTGACCCCGACTCTACATGATTTCACAAGCATAAGATGGTGGCGTCCATATCAGGGATATTTTGGCTTCATTTTTGTACAATGGGAGGAAGAGGAGAAGCGTCACCATCATTATATACAGCCTGGGATATAACCAGAAATGAAGCAATTAAATCATACTGTGGGGTGGGAGGAGGATTGAAGCACTGCTGGCCAGCCTCCACGCACTACAGCAATCGAAGTGGTGCTTTGTTAAAGCTGCAAACTGTGCAAAGACGCCAAATTCTATTTAATTTTGAACACTGCCAGCTTTAAGGATCTGTGCCATTTAAAGAGTGGATCCCATAATTCCCCTAAGTGTTTCACATTGCAGAAGGCACTATGTACGAATTAATGAATGAATCAACAAACACAAAGCAAAGCTCTTACTGAGGGGCCTCTCTCTGGCAAATTTTAAAAGTACATTATCTAACCTGAGGGAACAATAGAGACACAAATATGTTCCAGCTGGAAAACTTAAAAATGAAATGTGTCCATCACAGACTGCAAAGTAAAAAGTTTGAGAGGGTCAGTCTCAGACCAAGTGGATGGTGTGTATATCTTTTCAGTTTGTGTGTGTGTGTGTTTTCTTGGACCGATCTGTCTGTCTGCCTGCAGAGCAGCCCCGTTTATGCATGAATCTGGCGGCTTATCAGCTGACCTTTAAATTGGAGCCGCAGAGTGACTGCAGGCCCAGGGGCTCACGCTCACACCTGATTGGCTGCTCTGCGTCAGACCTGCTGACAATAGAAATTAACAGAGGCAGGTGGGCATATCCGTAGGCGGAAGGAGTACGTGAGTGAGGAGAGAGATAGGGGAGTTGGGGAGGAGAAGGTGGAGGAGGAGGGGGGCCGCATTAATATAAAAATATATTTCCTCTATTTCCCTCAACTGTCTTTTCTTAAGCTTCAGGAGAGGAGAAAAAAAAGTCATTATGTGCTGTGAAGCATGCTAACGGTAGAACAGGTAAGAACAGACGAGCTCTGCATTACCTGGATTTCATCTCTCACTCACTCATGCTATCTTTCCTTCCATCTCTCTCTCCGTTTCTCCTACTCTTGTACTTTAATGGCAGAGGGGTCTTGGCAGACTGTGATTGCTTGATAGATAGATATCTCCTATTGGAGAGAGGTGCATGGAAGAGGAGACGGGGGCAGGCGATGAGGTGTGTGTTCTGTCGTCCGCAGGGACAAGGGGCTCTGTGTGTCTGTGAGGATGATGGATTACATGGGGGCCACAGGTTTTTGTGTGTGTGTTTGTAAGTGTGTGGAGTGGGTGGGTCTGGGTGGGGAGCATGGTCCCCTCCGTTGTGTCGCTATGTACACAGTGAAAGCATGGCAGTGAATTAATTTATCACAATGGCAGAAGCAAAAGGTCATTAAATAAAGCAAATGTTTGTGAATGGAAATCCCCAGGAATTAACTTCAATATCATACGTTTATGCAACAGTGCAGCATTCTGGCAAAAAGCAGGAGCATTATGTTGTACTGTGGACAACAGCACAGGTGGCTGAGTACACTGGCATACGCTTGGCCTTCTGTCAGATTAAACTGAGACGAGGAGAAAATGCTTTGGATTTGATTTGATTTGCCTGTGTGTGTGTGTGCGTGTCTTTATGATAACCATTTCAAACCTTGCAGTAACATGTACATGATTTTGCTGCATGGTTGATCGAGTGTCCTTGCCTCCTTGTTCCTCACTGTCCTTCCGTCTGACAGAGGTTACCAGGTCAGCCAGCTCTTCCTGTTTATTTCCATTCCAGCTATCAGCATGGGCTGTTACTGATCCGCACAATATTCATAAAGACGTCCAGCGTGAGCAATGTGTGTGTGCATGTGTGTGTCATCATGTGATGCACAAATAAACCAGGCCCACAGGGGGAAGACAGAGAGGCCGGCCACAGCACTTCATCTGTCACCAACACAAAAACCTCACCACTCGCCGAGGCACAGAAGACAGAGAGCCACTATCGCAACCTCTGGTTTTGTGTGTGTGTGTGTGTGTGTGTGTGTGTGTGTGTGTGTGTGTGTGTGTGTGTGTGTGTGTGTGTGTGTGTGTGCTCAGCAATGCTTGTGGGTGAGACCTTATCATAGCTGGCCACATTCCTAGCATGAAGATAAAGGAGGCCAAATGAACCAGATCAGCACAGTGTGTGTCTGTCTGTGTATGTGTGTGTGTGTGATATACTGTATATATGAGTGTATGTATGTGTGTGAAAGAGAGGTTTTGTCAGTGATGAATAGGAGTTTATAGACCCACACCTCATGGAAAAAAGCGGAGAAAATCTTCTGGACAACAACAACAATGCTGCTCTGCAGTTTGGAATTAATACTAGAGGAGCCTTCCAGGCAAACATCAACAACATCCACACACACTGTACAGTCATGTAGCAGCAGAACATGTCATGAAAAACACCTCCTTATATTGTCCTTGTCCATTTATGCTTCACCTGGCTTCTCCTTTAAATAGTGACGCTAAAAATGTTTTGCAACCAAATCCTTTTTCAGCTAATTGTGTTTTGAGACTGTTCATAGTGTATTGAACACTGGGTGTTGTGTACCGACAGCACAACCGTATCAGACATATTGTATCACCATCTAGGTTGCCAGTAAACCACAGCAAGATTTGTATTACTATTATTTTTGATGTAGTTGTTAGTTAAGGGGTTTAATGTCGGACCCTTTTTTTTAACCCTAAAAGTAATTTGGAAATATGTCACTATGTAGAATTCATTCACTTCTACTTAAAGTACCAGCATAACTGAAGGAATGTACCTGATAGTGGAAACACAGAAGAATGTGTGTTTGATGCGGGTCGTTCACATAGACTCCCCAAAAGTGAAGCCAAAATGTCTCGATAGCCACTGGTGGTTGGCTGCAGTGTAAGTCATAAACCCCACCTCCTCCAAGTTAGCATATGGGACATAGAACAAACTAATCTCTCAGTAGATTGTTTCTGTCATTTGATTTGTTCTTATCACACTGATGTATGTCCAAGTGTTCAGGTTTGGTTTTAATCAGTTATTTGATTCTATAAAAACAGGGTGAAACATCATGATTGACATGTGTGTATTAGTGGGACCAAATTACATCATCAGAGCAAGATGGTATGGTTCGAATTCAGGATGTTTTGGCTTCATTTCTGGATAGTAAGAGGACGTGGAGATGTGTTGTCCATCTTTTGTTTACGATGTGTGGTCGCTCATGTCTTCGCACTAAATCAGTTCAGTGTTGGCCCCCATTAGATCCCTACTGAAGTCTACAGAATATTTTCTGTGTTTTCTGCCTTGAAAAATTCCACAAAGTCTCTGTCTCCCTCTCTCTTCCTCGGATAACGTACAGTAGATGAGTTCCTTCCTTCTGTCGAGCTGAGAACAGGAATTTGCTGGATGAGGGAGCACATCTCTGCCTCATAAGGAACGTTGTTGCATTTCATTAGGGATAAGATTCATCACACCAAGCAAACAAGAGAGCCGTGCAAATCACATCGGAGGAATTCTTACACTATCCTCAGCATTGTCTCTCACACACACGTAAACACATGTACACACACACACACACAGCTGATTGGCAAAAGGCACAAAGCAAACAAAAGCTGAAAGAGCTGATTCAGGCGGCACGGGGGACATCAAGGACGCTGATACTATGTGATTGCTCATTACTGCGCACTTCAAAATGACACATTACTCTGTCATCGGGAAAAATGGCTGCTTAAAGGTGAACAGATATTTTTGTATTTTTCTCACTGAACAATGGAACCACTCTTTCTTCAGGGGCCTGTGTCCCAGAGAAGCTGCAGCATGAGAGCGCTCTACTGGTCAGAGGTCCAGAGCTCTGTCTGAGTGAAAGGACACCCAGGGGTCCGTTTTGGAGATGGCTGTTAAGTCCCAGCGCTGACCCGGGAAACATGGCTCAGATAAGGCCTGTATACAGACCAATTTAACAGGTCGCAACCCTGTCTCCGAGTGGGAGCGACACAGCAGGAGTGTGTGAACACAGCCTAGGGGATCTGTCCCATGATGAGATGCTGGTGATATCTAACTGTAGCTCTGACCCTACAGCAGTGGCTGTCAGCCTATTGATTCACAGCTCAAACAGCTAGGGAGACAGGGACAGAGTCAGGTTGTGCAGCCTCGGCTGGGACAGTGTGTGATATGTGTGCTTGCGTGTGTATGTGAGCCTGCAGTAGACATCTGGTCGAGCATTATGCGCCCAAGGCTGGCAGACCTGAACAACAGTGAGTGGAGAGAAAGAGACAGAATGCTGGGGCCTTCATCGATACTGAATCCAACAGCTGCATACAAGTCAGGACACAACAGATCTATTCATGACAGATGTACACAAATGTAGACACACACACAGACACAAACTTGGCATGTACTGGACAGTGGCCCTGTTGTGGCTCAGGAGATAAGAGGGATGCCATGCAAGCTCTGTGAGTTACAGTGTGGGAGAGCCAGTAGGAGATGTTACCACACACTGCAAGACAATTCCCTGTTTCTCCAAGTGCATAAAACACAATGATCTTGTCTGTCAGCTACAGGCAGCACACTGGCTCCTGTTGAGACAACTGACTGAGCGTGGGATTGGTTCTGGAGGTGTATACAAGTAATATTAGAAAATAAATGGGCTTCAATGAAAGCTTTGATATTGATATAAACAAGTCACATAAAACAGAAGAGACAGAGGGAGACAGTGTGTGCGAGAACAGCAGCCCGAAAATATTTGCGTTTTAAAGGAGCTCTGGTTTACAGTGTTCGGTCCCTAAAAGAGAAGCATCTATTCTCAGTCTTTATGTGTGAGCACAGTGGGTGGTGCAGGACATAAATTGACAGCTCATCTAACACTAAGGCTCCAGATGGAGAAATAATAACATTAGGAAAGATTACTTCTGTCTGTCCATCAATCCATCTATCTATTCCTGAATTTATATACATACTTGTGTACCTTGGTTAAACTTTGTCTCTCTATCATTCAGCATTATAGGAGACATATTATGCTCATATCCAGGAATTTAAATTTGAAATACAATAGTTTTTATTTGTTGACTTTGATTTCTAGAAAGGATCTAAAATGTATTTCTTATTGAAGTAAAATGTTATCAATCCCATGCTATTCCGGTGCAATATGTTGTTTAGCAGGTTGATGATTTATCACCATCTTGTTAGAGATAGTTTCAAGGAGACATATTGTGTTCATAATCACCTTCATCATTTTAATTTAGGTTATTAGTTGATATATATGTTTCCATGCTTCAATGCTCAGAGAACACATCCCTCTCCTCACACCGTCCATTGCTGTAGCACCTCTTTTCAGCCTCTGTCTGAAATGCTTGGTTTTAGCTCCGGTCTCTTTAAGACCCCCCCCCCCCCCCCGGGTGATATCACATGACAGTATCTGCATGATTACTGACGAGGTGTTTCTGGAGTTGAAAGAGCTGCATGGTCTGTGGGTAGAAGAGCTCTGATGGAATTTGGGGTTTCTAACTTTGCAGATCTTTTATATACCCAGAAACCTCCCACACAGGAAGACAAACTGAATGGCTAATAATGGCTCCTTTAACTAAACTTTAAAAAGATAGAAACTCTACTGGATGCCTTTAAATTGCTGAACGGAAGCATCACGCTTGTTAAGCAGATCGAGTCCTGTGCTTTGGCAAATGTGTGCTCCCCTCTCTGGCCCAGAGTGGTCTCTCTGTGAGAGGTCAATAACAGGGACGTCTGCCAGGTGAGAGGTTGGCTCAGGTTTAATCGATGCTCGCCAGTGGAGGACACACACATGCAGGCAGGCAGGTAGACAGGCCGGCACAGTAGCTACCACGCAGAGATAAAACTATTCCCGGTAGTGTTCACCAGCCAACTGCTGAGCCTGCGCCACAGTAGAGAAACTCACGCTTCAAAACGGTTTAGGGGATTTATTTGACAGCTAATTTAGAGAGGAGATTTGCTAATAAGGCAGGCTTTTCTTTTCCATCCTTTGTCTTTCCCTGCTATCTCTTTTAGCTCCCTTCTTCCTTTTTTAGACATGAGCAAATAGTAACAGATAATGTAAGCGAATTAAATAGACAAGAGATTCAAATTGGATATTGATTATAAGACTAAAGCCTTGTGTTTTCTCACGGTAAAGCCTGTGTTTAAGTGACTGATTGACAATGTCACTCTCCACTTCTTACTGATTGTGGTGACCGGTGTTTGGGTTCTGTTGTGCCTCTAAACCTTGAACGGGCCCACATCATGTCACACCATGCTAAGTGCTTTGACGCAGCCACACAAAGAGCCCAGTCTATCTGAGGCTAATCTCCCCCAGGTCCACCCAGGTGGGGGCTTTCAGAGAGAGCAAGGACAAAGTATTTTCCTCAACATCTCGGCACAATGCGGCCTGACAGACAGCAGAAAGGACAAAGTCTGTCCAATGGATCTTTAAGTGGAGGGGACGTTTTCTTGGACAGGCCCATGCAGAGAAAAGAATAGGTAGAAAACAGGATGCATTCTGACTGATCGTTGTGAAACCAAAAGAGACGTAAAACTTAAGCATTGTATTTTCCAGAACTGAGCAGCTCTGTGGGTTCCCCTGGTACAAACCACAGCAACAACACAGGGTACAAATGACATGCCAATATCTATCACTGCCTTTCACAGCCTAGTGAATGCGTGCTTGTCCCTCACTTCACTGACACAGTGGCAGTACTAGCACAAAAATGATTTATAACACAAAGGGACGAGCTCGCACGAGGACAGAGTCACGTCATGCTGACACACCATCTGTCCCTGTATTCACACTCCAACCATTTGAAAGTCTGTAACTCACTGTTCACGCTCTTGAAGATGTTGAGAATGGGGAGGATCTGTCGGTAGTACGGAACCAGGGCCTCTCCCACCATGTCTGCAGACATCACCAGATGCTGCAGGACTTTGAGCGTGGTGCAGATCACCTGGCGGTTCCTCGTGTTCAGGGCGTCTGGAGGTGAAACAACACTGTCAGTGAGGTTTTAAACTTGTAGTTATAGGATGTAAACTGGATTTACAGTCTGTTTGCTCAGGCTGAAGCTTGGAGGTACAGTAAATGAAGAGCAATTCTAGAGTCTGCAACCATATCGTACATGCAATGTGTTTAGAAGACACACAGCTAAAATACACATAAATCTTAACACACGGACACGCACTCCCTTTCCCTTGAAACCATTTCCTTTATATAGCTGGGCTTTGATTTAGACTGGCTTGTCTGCAATCAGTGATTTCAAATGCACTGGGGAGGCAGGGGTAAGTGAGAGCCAATCACTGGGCTATTTGGCCTACAGCTGCACTTAACTCCATCTCCCACTGATAGAGAGAACAAAAAGGAATGATGGTGGGAGAGACGGAGGGCTACAGAGATCAAGAGAGACAAATACAGAAAGAGAGAGAGAGAGGAAAGGTAGGAAAAATAACAAAAGACAAAATGTCAGAAAGCGATAAAGTGACATGACAGACAGAGGGCAAAGGCTCAGAAAATAGCCGTGATTAGCAACTAAGAGTGACATATTTTTTCTAGTTCTTTACGCATATTGTAGTTTTTCGGGGGTGTGAGTGCTGGTAATTCCCTTTGTGCAGGTTGTCAGTCTGAAACAGCACACTCCTTTTAAGAAAAACAGAGAAAAGCTATTTCGCTTTAGGAAACCTTAAACTGTCATTTGATGCCTACTCGCACAAAAAGAAAATTGTAATGGCGTCACAGCATCCATTTTGCAAGTAAGCGCATACAACAAAAAATGAAAAGCACAAAAAGAAAACAGCATTTCAAAACACAGTCAAAGCAAAGGAGGCAGCTAGAGTGTGTGAGTGGGCAGAGACACCACGAGCTTGGGAAGTAAAAACTGAAAAAAACAAATTGCCTGAAATCAAAAAGATGGGTAGATCAAATGTTTTATCTGACAAACGACACTAGAAAACGACAAAAAAACAAATACATATTACAGACACTGTTGCACTAGGTTTTATGTTGGTATTTGAGAAATATAAATGTATGTAGATGTTGCAAACATAAATTCAATGCTCTCTCTCCCTCTTTCAATTGTTGTTTTGTCTCATTCTGTCCCGACACCTGACTTTGCAAGAGGGATGGAGCTGTCACAGGACAAATGGCAGCCGACCGACACATCAAACAAGACTACAATAATAACAAACTCATGAAATGTGTTGATGATGACAAAGCTTAGGGGTAATCAAATTGTTTAACAAGCAACGCTGAAGTGAGGCTGCTCAAAAAATGAATTCACAGAAAAGTCGACAGACATCAGTGCAATCGCTGCAGATATAGTGTGTGTTATGCTAATGAAAGCGCTCAGATATATTCTGTTCTTTACAAATCCATCAATAAAATCAATTAATACATTGATTACTTATCAGTCTTACTCGTGATGACGTCTCTACCATTCCCATCGCGACCACTAGTATCAAACTGACTGAGAAGACAGAGAAGAAAAGGGAGCGCTAACCACTAAAATATCGTGTGACAGTTTGAGCGTTCAGTGAACAGCATAATGCACCCCCCCCTCCGCCTGTGTTAAAACGGCTCATATGCAAATAGGAAACACGCGTCACAAACGCGCACATACACACACACACACAATCACAGACGTGTACACAAATTACAGCACATATACAAACACATTAGAGGCAGTCAGACTAAATGTCAGCTTCAGCCATAAGTGCAGGCAGTGGTGAACATGGCAGCAGAAGTGGTAGTAGTGAAATATGAAGTTATACGCAGAAGACTCTTGAGATGTGGTTATGCTTAGTCATCGTGTACGTCAACTGTGACATCCACATAACGACTAACCCTTTCATTCTTGTGCATGAGGCTCTGTGAACAGGAAGCTGACAGGTGAAAGGAATAAAACAGTTACATTTAAGGTGGTATGTATGGTAGGATTTTATTTGGTTTATAAATGAGAGAAAATGGCAAACTGAAGCAGCTCCATTGTTTTGTGTCCATTTGAGCATACTAGAGCTTCGCCTATAGACGTGTCTTTGTCCGTGTCAGTGACGGTGTAAGGGTATGTGGGTGAGGCCTATAGAGAGGGCCAGATGATGCTGAATGAGCGAATGCATTGTGCTTCGTGCCATCTCTCCATCTCTCCCCCAGTGTCTCCGCAGTCAGACAAGTGCGGCGATATCTGCCATCACCGAGATAAGGTGGAATGTGGAATGACAGGAATTTCAAACCTACATAACAAACAATGAAATTCTAATTACCAGCCAGCGCAAACAATTTTCCCTGTGGTGACATTTGGACTGCGAGACTGTTCAATTATTCATTGGCACTCTCTCCTGGCTGAAGAAAAAAGAAAAGAGAGAAATTAAAAGAGAGGGGGAGAAGGTAGCTGAGGACCTGATGTATTAATGCTGGTATAAAAAACTGTGTTGAGACAAATCTGAATAAAGCAATCCTTTATTCATCCTAAGACCTGCTTCATATTCAGTGTGAAAATAAAATAATGGTGACCTTGTATTGTATTTCCTGTGAAATGTCAGAGGCAGGGAGACACATCTGGAGATTTTAGCAGTGAATTGTTCTCGCTCGGAGTATAAATATACTTTTCAGATCAGAAGAAGATGTTCCCTTCCAGAGGCGTGACTGAGGATCTCCTTGTAATGAATTTCTCATTTTGGCTCAAAGCTGAGCAAATGTTATGCCAATCAACCGAGGCTCAGAGGAGACATGGCACGGAATCCTCCTCCCTATTTAAAGACAACAGAAAAACCCAGACCACAGCATTTCAGTAACAGTTTACCCTTCCTTTTTAAGTCACCATGATCCTGAATCTTTCTGTTTCCGCTCTGTAACAAAATGCCAATATTTCATTCAGCTATACTCATTCTGCACACTCAGCTTTTATTACTATTAGTAGTTTTACTATTATTGTTATTATTGTTGCAGTGATCATTTTCAACACAGGGGGGAAAAAAACCGTTTAGAATTTATTAGAACACATAAGTTGTATATAAAGATGGACACCATGACAGCTCCCAATGTGAAGCCAAATCATCTCAATTGCCCCCTTGTGGCTGGCTGCAATATTGTCATAAACCCACCTTCCTCCATGTTAGTAATTGGGACAAGGATCAAACTAAAAAGTCAAAGTCCACATTAAATAAATATTTTTTATTACACCATAGTATGATCATGTTTTACCAGTAAATGTGTTTTTTTTTATAGTTATTTGATTCTATATAATTGGGAAGAAATGTGATGATTGACAGCTGAGACTGACTCGCGATTGGCCGAGCACATGTATTGGTGGGACCTTGATACTGCAGCTCCATCCTTCGATCACTGCTGCACAAACTCTGGCTCCAAATAACGTCAAAAGCACAAGATGGCGGCACAAGATGACATTTTGGCTTAATTTCTGAAAAATGGGACAAAGTGAAGCCAAGTTGTCCATCTTGATTTAACGTTTATGTCAGAACTACTACAATGTACTATTCTTCTTCCTTTATTTCAACACATACAAACATCGGGATAGAATTTAACAATTTAATTTAATTTACAATAACAGAACATAAACATTAAATCCAGATCTTTTCAAGCATCTTTTATCCTCACATGTTGTTTTCACCTAGAGTCTCTCTGATGTGATGGGATCCTAATATACAGTACGGGAAACAGTTCAGCGTTTAAGTCAGTGAGGACACAGTGTTCAAGTATAATGTCAGACAGAGCCTTCTTCATTGTGTATTCTCATTGGGTGACCTGCAGTCATCATCAAAATTCACCAGGGCCTGACATGACTCAGTCGCTCTGCAGATAAGAGCCTGCCAGCCACATTGAAGATGTATTAACGTCAGAGGAGAAAAATATATATCTTGCCATTTTAAACTGCAGACGGCATTTTACTTTCTTCCACTTTTCTATCATCCCTTCTTCTTCCGTGCTCCATAGAAAAGTAATTAATCTGCAACAGAGACACGGACTGGCGGCTTTGCCTCTTGGACGGTGAAACAGGCCTGATTTTTAATAAACCAAAAAGTTAATAAGGAGCAGGCCATTTAAAATTCCATTATCAGTGAGAAGTGTGTGTTTTCATGGGGAGCATAACCATCACCTTTGGTCTGGCCTCCCGAAGGCAAATGACCAAAACTGCTGAGAGGTTTGAGTTTGTAAATTAAAGCCTAAAGTTAGCGAGTGGCCCAGACACTCTCTGTGTAATGTCTAGTCGTGTGTGAAGTGGGTGCCTCTTGATAAAGGCTAAAATACATGTGAGGCCATCCAAATATTTAAAGGACCAGAGAGTAGGATTTAATAACATCTAGCTGTGACGTCAGAGACTGCAACCAACTGAATTCCCCTCAATAAACTGCAACACAACACATTGCACTGGTAAAGCATGGGATTGACATGGGAATATTAATGTTGTCAATACATTTTTCTTTTACTGAATCATTTCTTAAAAATCTAGATAAGAAAGTCAACAACTAAACAAAAACCAGTAAAAACTAGATGTGTTATAAACTGTGTGGTGAAGACCTTGCTGTGTGACTCAGTGCCATACATGGGGCGGTGACAGACTGTGCCAGGGTCAGTCCGTCACTGTGTCTCTGTGTCTCCAACAGCCCTGCCTAGTGTTGGCCGTCACGCCTCTCTGCCTCCACATACGTCCAACACACACACACACACACACAAACACGAAACACACACACGACTAGCCAACTGTCCATGACTTAAACACTGTCTCAGGCTCACTGGGCGCCACTTAAAGGCTCCCACTTTGAAACTGACACTCGACTTGGCAGCTGCACCACACAAAAGGCAGCGTGTGTGTGTGTGTGTGTGTGTGTGTGACTGTGTGTCACCACATGTGTGTAGAAATCTTCCAACAAAATCTTCCAACTTCCCTGTACCTTGATCCCCCTGGTGTCCACCACACAAGAAACCTTTCCCATCCGCATTACCGTAAATTCTTATGTCTATTTTTGAAGTCGTCCAACACTTCCCACTGCGATGTGACCTTTCCGCCCACCTCCATCTGCCAAGTTGTGTGAGTGTGTGTGTGTGTAAAAGTATCAGTGCGGAAAAGGTAAGGAGGCACAACTCGATGACATAGTTAAATGTGGCACGTCAACGCATTCATGGCAGATTATCAGGCATGCTTTTAGAGCTGCCCTCTTCCGGCAAACACGAAAGCAAGGACGCTTCGCCCTGAGGGTTAATGTAATAATAGGAACAGTATGACTGAGAAACCAAATTAGGACTTGTCACAGGACAGCTCGTATGGTAATGTTAGAATCTGTTGTAGCACCAGCGTGTAAGACAGGTGAGTCTATTCCTGGCGAAGCATGTCATTCTATTTCAGTTACACTCCCCTGCAACGTTGCCTGAGAGTGCTTTGAAAGTGCCATTTTGTGTAATTATTCAAAAATGTATTATTACATTTTCAATATCGATGAAGATGCTATTAATGTTATTTAAATAATTAATGATTTATTGTTATTTTTTGTGTATTTATTTTTCAAGTATTTTAAAGCTTTTTTGATTTAAAGGTACAGTGTGTAGAATTTTGTGATATCAAGTGTTGAAATTGCATGTTGCAGCTGAACACCCCTCACCTCACCCTCTCTTTCTTACACACTGGACCTTTAAAGAAAAAAAAGTTCAGTATTTGTGATACTTCATGTTAAGATCTGGTTTTTCACCAGCTTTACTACATTTGTGCCCCCAACCTGTGTGTGCTATTCTAATTTATTTAAATATGCAGCTAGTTACACCATCAGCAACTGGGAATGTCGTCTGGTCTTGGGATTTGTCAGCAAACACAAATCAAAATGTAATGATGCTGTCATCAAAATAGTGAATAATGTAATAATGACATGCAAAGATATTTATGGGGGCGGCAATTAAAGTGTAACTGAGCAGATTAATTGACTGTCAATCACTCATGAAATAACAATGTTTACTTACGGAGGGGTTTGCAGAATAAATTCAAATTAATAAGAGAGTAGAGCCATCCTGCTGCCAAAGTGAATTAAATAGTTGCTGTATCTTAACTGCTTAAAATTGTACTAATGATTCTGGAGGATTATACAACATATTTCAATACTGAAAAAAAAAAAACTATCACATTACTGCATATTTCAAAAGCACAATTTGCATCTTCGCTCCTATTTTCCCTTAAAGTGTTGAGATAACATCACGATTTCTCTTCAGTGGCAGTGAATGTAAAATGGCATCAACGCACAAACACACACACACACACACACACACACACACACACACACACACACACACACACACACACACACACACACACAGGGCCACTTGGGAAAGGAGCCGTGATGTGTGTGATTGCTAAACCATGAGTGCAGACACCTTCCCAGACTTACTCTTGATGGGGATGATGAGCTGGGGAATGACAGGCTGGATCTTGGGGCCTCCGTGCTCCAGCATGTCATGGACTCCCTGGCGGGCGAAGAACTCGTATGGATGAGCCGTCTCGCATAAGCCGTCAAAGAACAGAGGCAAGTAGTGAAGATAGTCCAGCTTCTCGATCTCCACCTGAAGACAGACATTTACATTTACATTAAAAAGGTATTTTTAGCTGCTTGTTTAATCCAGAGAGATGGACAAAGAGAGGGGGAAGAGATTCTGTCTTGTGCTTTTTGTCAGTACATATAAAGCTGCTGATGGAGACATTTTCTAGCAGCAGGGGAAGGCTTTTAAGCTGCTTTCAGAAATGCACTGAAGTCTGGAAGATCTCTTGACATTTTGTGGACAGTTTCTCTGGATATTCTCCTGACCTTTTCCTGCCAGCACCCATGAAATATGTCCCTAAATATCTCCAAAATGTTGGTAAGATTCACAGGAATCAAGTGAGCATGTTGTCTCAGGATGAGACATACATGTATATGTGTTTATGAAGATGTGAACTTGAAAAGACAATGAGATTCTACAGCTCCACCCAGGTGCCGCTCACAATCTCCTGCTGTGTTCTTCATATGTGAAAGGCAAAGTCCAGAAATGTCTGTAAACACCTTTACACACAGTGAGTGATATAGCAGACATACATTCCATGTGATTTCCAAGAAATCCCTTACTGCCATAATGCCTCCTTTAAATCTTTGCTTTTTGTCTTTGCTTGACCTTGGCTCTGCACAAAATCCAGGGCTAAAGCTCGTCTTGCACTCATTCATAACCTTTACAGTGAAAACATTCAGTCACACCCACCACACACACACACACACAATGGCGGGGGACAGCTGTTCAGGAGATCATGACACAGCGGCATGTGGCATCTTGTGGGCCGACATGTTAACACCTGTTTACAGCGTTTACAGGACGGTCAGAAAGGCACTCACACACACACACACACACACACACCGTCGGCTGGGAGATGAAGACATTGGGCCGGCTACAGGCCACAGGCAGACTTTGATGTGTGGCTGAGCGTGTGGGTTCTGTGTGACACATTAAAGTGAAGTCTTTCATGTGTGTAAAGCCATCAGAGGAAAGCTACTCAGACACACTGGGCTGGAAAGAGCAGTTGACCCACAGGAGGCTGTCCTTGAGCCCTGTGTGTTCGTGTGTGTTATCTGAAAATCACCCAAAAATGTTCCGTGGCCGTGTTTCGTGCAATATCCGTGTACTGGATCTAGTTATTGACTGTGTATCCATAACAGGGACATCAGCTGTGGTGCTGCATTCCAGTGGCACTACAATGTTGAGTGAATGGTTCGAGGTTGAGGGGGTGATTCTGTTTTTCATGTAATGAAACGTAATCCCTTTGGTGCAGAGGCAAATAGCCCCCAGCAGCCTTCAGTCCTTGAGGACAGCTGAAGCCATGAGGAGGAGACACTCTCTTGTCCTCTCTCTCTCTCTCTCACACACACACACAGCTAGGTCACGCTGGTGTGTGCTGAAATGTCACCCAGCCAGTGACGCTTTCAAGTCCCCAGCCCTCACCCAGCCGCTGGTCAGAGCCAAGACTTCAAAGCAGCTCTCCCCCCTCCTGCTGCCAATGGCAATGCACCCACCCCCCCTCCTGGTAAACACAGAGATGGAGAAGGAGAGACCAAACGAGAGACGGAGAGATGGCGACAGAGACAGAGAGCTCACACTGTTAGCGCAAAGACACAGGGCTGATTGCTTTGAGGCAATTTACCGGCCAACCTTGAACTTTCCCTGTGCTTGGTCAAGATCATCATTGTGAGTCAGTCGGGCTGGAGATGAGAACAAAAGCAAACACGAGCCCAGAGAGAGGGGGAAGAGGGCCAGACAGGGTGAGGCACAGCTTTGCTTGATAGTCCGTGGCACACAGAGACACGTCATGTCGTAAGCAGCTTTTTTCATTTTTTCTTTGGCCACAAAACCAAATGTAACTCTGTCTCAAAACATTTATCTTTACTTTATTTATTTTATCTCTTTATTTATTGTTGTGTTTTATTCTATCCTTTTCAAATGTATTGTTGAGCACCTTGTACTGTAACTTTGCATTAAAGGCAATACAATTAAGTCTGATTTGAGCATCTCAAACTAGTTAAAAGTTAAAAAAAGCAAGTCACAAACTTGAGATTTAAGGGAGATACCTTGCTTGACTTATTGATGGCTCGTCTTTCTCATTTGGAAAAGAAAATACCAACATTTCTTTATATATATTGAATATACATATTTGTATCTTTATCACATTACATTACATTTCATTTAGCTGACCCTTTTATACAAAGCGATTTACAATAAGTGCATCAACCATGAGGTATCTCCCTTAATTAAATATGAGAAACATATCAGACAAAATAAATACTACAATCAGGCTGAAGTGAGAATCATATCACATGTTATCAATACAATAAAGTCAAACTATGTAAAAAAAATAAGATGGTTATAAAAACTATTCTAATCATTAGGTTTGCTGACAATATCCCACAGTCGTGTCTCAGTACAATTTCAGATCTCACAATCTTACCTGTTGGTTTGTGACGCAGATACAAGTTCATGGAATAATTACCTGGGAATATTAATATGGTGTTGCTGCATGTGAAACCTCTGAACTTTCATGCTCTTTATCAAAATCACATAAAGCACTTAGGGACTGACTGAAGATTCCAAGGAGAAGGGGCAATCAGCAAACACCTTCACACACTTATAAAGCCCATATACACACATACACGTACCCGTTCCCAGAGAATCTTAATCAGCAGCTGCGCCGAGCGGTAACTCTTGCATCCGTTATCGATTGTCCGCCCAGGTTTGTTTGTCTTTGGGTGCCTGTGGGAAATCCCCCCGGAGTCCGGGGAGTCAATGAGAGTGGAGCACAGAAAGACTATCAGCCAAGTAGCAGCAATTAGCCTTGGGACACAGACCCGCGCGTCTCCTCTGGACACACAGCAACAGACCTGACTAGGAGCAAGTGCGAGGAGAGAGTCTCCTCATTAAAAAACAGTATCAGAGGCCCCTGACAGGCACCGGAGACCAAGAGGAGTGAAAACAGCAGGCTCCCACTTTTCACAATGGCTGAATGATTGTGTGTGTGCATATATGTGTCTTTGTGTGTTTGAAAACATGTGGGTGGTTAAATGTTTGTGTGTACAAATGCTTTTGTGTAACCTGATATATACGCTGTGTATGCTCACATGTGATAAGCTATTCGGCTGGTTTGCCAGAGTGATGGGAGTCATTAAAGCTAAAAAAGCGAATCTAAAATAACCAGAGAGCCTATAGAGCAGGATAAGATACCATGTGAAAGTCCATTTGTCCATCCATCCATTATCTGAACCATCACCTTTAAGAGTCACAAGGGAGCTGGAGTCAATCCCAACAGACATTGGGTGAGAGTCGGAGTTCACCCTGGTCATGTCTGCAATCCATCACAGGCCCAACATACAGAGACAAACATTCACGCTCAAATCAACACTTATTTAGAGTTTCCAATTAACCTAAGCTGCATGACTTTTTACTGAGGGAGGAAGCTGGAGAAAATCTGCACAGACGCAGGGACAACATGCAAGCACCCTGGTCAGCCACAGCAAGACAGTGACAGAGGGATTGAGACAAGACATTTGTGAGACTGCATGGTTGTCTGTGTGTGTGTGTGTTTTTAAGCCTGATTCTGAGGTGGCTGTGATCAAATGTGGTTCACATCAAATGGCTCACCCCTCCTTTTATATAAAACCACCCTTAGCTTGGTCATGGGGTAAGCAAAGTAAGGTCATGTGTTTTGTTGATAAAAACCGTGTGTATATTTCCAAAAGTGTGGTTTAGGTTTAATTTATTCATTTGTCCTTCATTCGCCAGTCCCCGATCCAACAACGTGGACGAGGGAAGTGCGGGTTGAGGTCAAGATGCTTCCACAGCGTCACATCCTTCTGCAGCTTTATATTCACTGGAGCGCAGCTTCTACTGAGCATCCAATCAAATCTCTCAACTGTCAGATCAATTTCCTCTCTACAGAATACTACAACCCCAAACTCCTTTTCATTATGAAATATGTCACATGACATAGCTTTAAGAATCAATAACTACGCTCTTACTCTCTACATCTGATCTGGGGTTCTAACCTATGTTGTCTAATGCAGCGCGTGTCTCAGATCATGTAAGAAACAGGCTGAATGCCAGCTGTTTGACAATGATGCTGTTTGACGACGCCATAATGGCTTGACCTGAATTCAGCTTTTCTGTTAACACAAGCGCAGGTTGCTGTATTTAGATGAGCTGGCAGATGAGCCGCTGTCATTTATTCCAGCTTTAAGAGGAGAACAGGCCTTCTATTGGTGCCACTCACACTATGAGTCATCCACTACTCAGTCACTCTGGCCAAACATCCGTCCATTAGTTTTGCAGAAAATCTATTATAAAAGAGCAGAACCGGAAAGCGGGACTCACGTAGGAGCATCTAAAAGATATTTACTCTCAGAAGCAAGATTTGCTAGGGATGGACAAGGAAGGCATGAACCAACAAGCACTAAAAATAAGAATGCATATCACAACAGAATACCTGAGTTTTCTGCGATAAGTTGACTTCATGCTGTAACTTCACTGTTGCATTGAGAAAACTGCATCTCTCTCTCTCTCTGTTTCTAAAACCCCATCTGTGAAAGATGTGTAAGTGTAAATTTGTGCATTGAAGCTCTGTCGTAAATAATCAAGTTAAGAAGCGTTGACACAGATTTTGTCAGTTTTTGTTGTAGGATTTCTGTACATGTGGGTCATGCAGACAGAGTCTTTTTTGTTGTTTCTGACGCTCAGATGGCTTCCTTCCATTTGAATGCTGCAGTTTAACAATGGCACTTTGTTGAGTGTTTGTGATACATAATGATTGTTTGATGGTGATGCATTACAATTGTGCATCAGCTGGTATGCTGGTACAGTAAAACTAAATTATATCTACTGTGCGGGCAAAGGCCTTTGAATAAAGGTAAAGAAAGTGTCCAGTATCCAAGTAACAGCTCAAATCTCCATGACTACATCATAAACTCTCTAGACAACAATATTCCTATTATAAACATCTCAATAAAACGGATGCCAAACTGTTCCATAGACACGTCTCCAACTCCATCCTGTGCAGCTGCAGACAACACAGTTTGTATTCTGTTACAACTTGGCAACCGGAATGATGAGATATGTTGAAAAATAATAACCAAACAGGATAGAGACACAGGCAAGTTATTCAGTTCCAGACACAAAGTACATTAAGTTAAAATATTTAAATTTCAATGTTTGATGTATTGTCATGATGAAGTCATGAAGTCAGGAACCTAGTGAAGCTGCTTTCAGACATGCACCTAAGACCGGAGGTTTTTTGGAGGCTGTATGTAAGAATGCAAATGTCCGAGTTAATTGTTGGATATTTTCCGGAACTTTCCTGCCAGCCCCCTGGATAATGTAGTAAGAAAATTCACAGCAAATTGTCGTGTTAATGACGTTTCTAACACATGACAGATGCAAAACTGGAATTATTCAAATATCTCAGGATGACAAATTGGTGCATTGCTGACTAAGATGTCAACTTGACGTAAGAGCTTTTGGCAATATAGTCCGATACGGTTGGTGTCAATGTGCTTTCAACAAAAACAGTGTTCTTCCACAGCGGATTTACGCATCATGTCCTGCCTCCATGCTATACCCTAGGGCCACCTCTTGCCTGAATGGTCTGAAAATCTTGCTGTTCTACGTTCTTCATATGTCAAGGGGCAAACACCGGAAAATGTGCGGATCCAGTTTTTCAGACATTTTGGATTTCATATCTGGAATTCTGGTTGCATGACACCTTTCAAATTTGGTGTTAGCCATATCCAACCTCACTGCATGTTACAGTGAACTAAACTGTTTTTCACATTCAGTGTTTGGTTCTTCTAAAAGATGTTAACAAATGGGCTGAAAGGTACTGGACTTGATTGTGTTATTCTTGACAAACAAGCTAGGTTATAAATGTTGCTTTTTATATAAAATAAACTGAACTGCACAGAAAAGCCTGAGCAGCGTCTGTGGTTGATTCAAGGTGAAACGTATTTATTTGCAAAGATGCTGAGAGAAGCTTTTATGACAGAACCTCTCCAAATCCTCCGAAGTTTTCATGAGCACGCTGCACACAACACACTAATAATTTATTCATCCTAATCCAACTCGGTTTCCTACTGTGCCACAGGTGCACGATGCACTTTTGGCCACGACATTTGCAAAAATCAGTCACCATGCTGTGTGTGCTCACTGTGAATATGACGAAGGAAAAAACGGAGGAGAAAAAAAAGAGAAAAAGAGCTGAATATTTTTGACTTTCTTGGAGGTCACGTTAAGCGGAGCAAGACTGGAATAGGGAAACGATAAGTGAGGGAAAGAAGAGTGAGTCACTCTCGCTATCTCCCCTGACAGCTGTTTCCATCTAACAAGCATGCAAGTATGCTCAATTCAAAGCACCACTGGTAGAGAGCATGGTGTCAATTGAAATGATACCTAACACACGCAGAATGAGACAATTTGTGGGCTTCAAAGATGGTTCAAAACCAAGACAGAGAGAGGTATGAATCTTACGTGAACCTACCTCACACACACACACACACAAATGCAGCCTGAGATTAAAATTGCACACAGTCACACCCGCAGTCCCAAATGTTGTGTTCAGGATTTAAAGCAGGAGGGGTGCTAATAGAGTAATATTGAAAGAGTGACCCTGCAGACAGCGTTGGAAAAGATGAAGAAAAACCCTGATAGATGCTGCTGTGCTTCAGCCAAATATTTTCGTTCGAGCCTGGGAGGAAACAAACCAAATGACAGGCAGGCTTTTTGTTTTTTGTGTCCAAACCTGACCCCAGCCCATTGTTTTTCCCAATCACAAGGACACAGTGTAAAAAATCAAGTAGATAGCACAACCAACGTGAGCGAACCTGACCCGAACCTGATATTACTTTCAAACATTTTGTCCATGTATCCCAATGGGTCCTAAAAAACTCAACTAGCATGTGTCAGGAATCCACACTACTTCATCATATGGTAAAGAAAAGCAACCACAGCACTAAGTGTTGCAGGATGCCTTGAAAACTTAACATGTCCCTGAATATTTAGCAAATAAGTTTAAAGACACTTCAACAGTGCTGTGGGCTTTTTTTCCATGCATGTACTCCATTTGCTCAAAATGTCATCATCACAATCATTATTGAGTTTTCGTTTCAGCGGTTTCCTTGTTTACGTGCGGAACAAAGAAAAAATTTGGTTCGTTCCTGCACTCCTACTGAGAGCCCATCACAATTATTATTTTTTCTATAAACAAGCAACTGGCAAAACCAATTAATTTCCCAAACACATTTCAAACTTGCCAGCAGAATGATGTTAATATCTGGCAATGAATATGTTTTCATATTCAAGTAATTCATGCAGTTTTCTCTGTTGTTTCACAGTACACTCAAACTGACACAATACAGCAGACCTCTACAGCTGCAGTGGTTGCAAAAAAATAAATAAATCCACTGCATATTGATGAAGAGTGCAGGGATAGAGGGATGCGATGTTACAAGAAGCTGTGTTGGAGAAGAGACCGTCTGGAGCTGGTGCTCCAGTTTTAAAGGTGAGGCAGCTAAATAAAGCTCAGATTAGGACTCCACTCATTGCGCTGTGTGTGTATGTGTGTGTTTGCGCACAAGCTCCAGCACGGGACCCTCTGCCACCGTGATGGAAGTAGGCCAGAGCAGTGGAGAGAAGCAGGAGGTGATGAACATGACAGGAGTTGTATGACTAAAGGTTTCATAGCTGGAGTTTTTCTTATCTCACTGTAATGTATGAATGCATGCACATGTGTTGGCCTGCAAGCGTGTAGCAGGCGTGCTCAGATGCTCTGACAGTGTGAGATACAGGCCTTTTTAAATGACCTGGTCATAAAGTCACAGCTTTCCGGCTATGTGGTGCAGTTGCATCTGTGTCTCGTATGGATCCACGGCCTCTTGCTCTCAGCTTCCAGTGATTACAGCTCAGCAGCCGAGCTTGACAACACACAGGCAGAGTGTAATCAAGTCAGAGAGGGAAAGAGAGAGAGAGAGGTGTAATCAGCATTTCCCCTCCAATCAGCCCCAAAATCACTGTCTCTAATCTGCAGCCAGCCATTGATGGGTTTGATTGATAGGATGGATTTGTTATCTGGCTGTGGGGGTCTGCAGGGACCAGAACAACAAGCACGAGCAAGAGACACAGTCAGCTTATCAGCTATCGCTACATTTGTTACCGCTCCCCTCGTTGAACAAGCAGAGCTTTTCCTCACAGGCTACGACTGCAGTTCTCCTCTCATTTATCATACAGAAGAATTAAATGTGGACACTTCAAAGTACTTCCACACATAAGGGTCCCCGGGGGCATGTGCTTTCTCCCTGTTTAAAATGGAAAGGGCCTATCCATCACTGGTTGTTTGTGACGGAAACAGAAACCACAGTGAGTATTTGAGTATATGTGAGTGTGTGTGTGAGCGTGCAAGTGTGCCACATGTCTATGTGTGCATTAATTTCCTGCGTACATGCGTGTCTGCATGTATGTGTGATTTATACATGTCAGATGCACAGGGATGATAAGGGGACAGGATAATGCTTTTTCAGCAAGCAAATACCATGACTGTAGCATGTACTGCCTGCACGGCTTTGATAAATCTCACTCCTCTGCCTCACACTGTACTGAAAACTCCTCACAAATGTTCAAACAAATATTCTCATTTTCAATGAGCACATGATGAATGAGCTCCATGGTTTTGTGCATGAAGCCTAAACAATAGAGCCCAAGACAAATGCTCGGTCTGTTTAAGATAACACAGCAGCCACACCGCACTCTGTGCTTGAAGAGACGAGGTTTAAAAAAAAAAGAAAGAAAATAAATAGCAGATATAAGTTAGTAGGCACATGGACAATTAGACTGCACATTTGTGCATTAACATGCAAAAATAATTAGGCAGTAGTTAATTTGAATGTCTCTCTAATTACTCAAGTTGATTATCTCTTGCAGAAAATTATGTGCTGGGATGAGTTTTCTAAAAGAAAAAAAAACAGCAAAACATTAGACTGACATAGTGACAAATTCTTCCTCTTTTAAAACAGTACTCTCACTTGTTCTCACTTGCCACATTAAGTTTACATTCAAGGCAACTGAACAGCACTCAAACCTGAAAACAGTTTATGAGTTTGTTAGTGGACAATATAAAACATGCTCAACTAATAATAATAATAACTTTATTTCCAAATACTTTGTTTCAGTTTATCCCGCCTCTCACCCAATGTCAGCTGGGAGTGGTTCCAGCTCCCACGTGACCCTTAAAGCATAAACAGTATAGATAATGGATGAATGGATGTATCAAGGTTTGTATTGCTGTATTAGTGTTTCTAATGTTCTGATGTCAGAGTGGGAAATGATCAAACCTTGAACCATTCACCCAAGCTAAGTTTTTTTTATAACACACATACAGTACATACTGCATTGAAGACTCCATGTGTGTGTGATAGCAGACGTTGTATACCTATCACTAAGCACTCTCAATATATTGTCATATATCATGGCCTAAATTATGCAAAGCAAATGCCAGCACAGAAGTAGATAAGTTCCTTTCTAATTTACATATACAACCAAAATGTTGGTTCAAGAAGATCATGAGATATGATCAAAAGCTCCTGAACAGC
Organism: Paralichthys olivaceus; assembly: GCF_024713975.1. Classification (NCBI taxonomy): domain Eukaryota; kingdom Metazoa; phylum Chordata; class Actinopteri; order Pleuronectiformes; family Paralichthyidae; genus Paralichthys; species Paralichthys olivaceus. Next base: position 11,747,843 of record NC_091104.1, on the reverse strand, counting down.
GGCTGAAAAACCATGAAGTGAGATTGTATTAGAAAGTTACGATCCAACATCAACAAATTCTAAAATATGAATGTGTTGAAAATCATGAGTTACGACAGTACTTGGGCATCAAGGTCCAACAAAACATCTTTCACATCAAACGGTGCCCACCATTTTAAAACCTCCCAACTCTATCAAAGCAAAAAAATACGGCCAACAAGAATTTCAGTCAGTGACACAGGGACCAAACCATGATTAACTAAAAATACATCTCAGAGAGAGTGTTTCGACATTTTTAAATTCAACAAGTGAACCAGACTTTGAGCCTAGGTGTCAAGTGTGCTGAGACAGTAATGCTGACCCTGAGCTGAGGAGCAGCACGGAGAATCAGCAGCATCAGTAGCAAGAGGCAAGAGCATTTGTCAAGGCTCTGCACGGCTCCTAATGGGATGTTCTTGTTGTTGCCAGTGGATAACTCTCATCCTGTGTTCTGGACTACAGATCAAACAGCGCCTGGACTTCACAGAGCTACCACAGCTCCATGGATAGAGAGGACAGTGACAGGGAGCTGAGTTGGAAGGGCAAGGGAAGGGTGAAACAAAAGCAAATGAAGGAAAGACAGCGAAAGAGAATAGCGAGTAGTAAAGCCTGTGTATTGTATCTGTTCACCCTCACAGGCAGATTATAGCCCACTCTTCTATTTTCAGCTTTGATTTAGGTGAGAGGAAAAGGGAGGTGAAGAGAGGGGAGCAAAAAAAGATGAAAGCCAATTATAAAAGTGGAGTGGGGATGTGCTGTTGTATTTAAACGTAATCCATGAAAGCCAGGAGGTGGATATAGCTGCAAGCAGAGGCACAGAAGACAGTGCCACTTATAACAAGTTGGTCCATCAGGACTGACATTTCTACTTTCTGAAGGACTGTTGAACAGACAGAAAAAAGGCATCACTCCAAAAAATGGGATACTTTTTATGTCAATAAATGGTGAACTGAAGCATCCTCACATCCAGACAGGTTTGTGGCCCACATGATAGAACTTTCCCTCTGTCTCTGCTAGGGGTCAGCAGTGATGTCAAGGCAGGGTGATGTGGAATCAAACCTTTGAAAATGGAGGGCAGCTATGCAGGTGACAGTCCAGCAATAAAAAAAATGTTGTGATGAATATCAACAGTCAAACATCGAGGTGAGGGCAAGAATAAAGCCTTATGCACAAGGCTGTGCACCAACAAACAAACACACAAACACAGCTCCATCATCCACCGGCAGGGAGAAAGATGTCTTTCCCCAGCATTGATAACATCTTTAGTCCAATGATTCAAAACCTTCCCTTGAGGCCTTTGACTAAAGGAAAGATTCAAAAGAGGGGGGGTTAGTTTTAGAGAAAGTGACTAATGTTCTCTACTTGCAGGGCCGTATCCGTAGGATGCATGGGAGCTTTTGAAATATCACAGAAAATGCAGTGCTGCACGATTATGAACACATAAAAACAGATTTGCTACTACTGCAAGATTCACACTTTGTTATAACGTATCAGTTGAATAACTGGATGCAAAGAAATGCAGAACAGCATGGAAAAATAAGCAGGTTGGGATCAGCTATTGCTTCTATCCCAATGCAACATCTGTCATAGTTTAAATTATTGGCAACAAGGACAATCTGAATGCTGGCACAAAGTAAACTAGAGGGGTTGTGGGCAATTTACTACATCTAGAAGTAGACATGTTGGTAAATAGTGATTACAAATACAAAGAAACACAAACATAGGTGGGCAACAATGTCCAGATGCTACAGAGTTAAAAACAGCTGCAAATGATTGTTTTTGTTTACCTCAAAAACATTCAAGGTCTTTAATTGTTTTAATGATGTGGATTTGTACTCAACGATCAAAACAGTATACCCTGACAACAAAGCATCAACATCCAAAATTGATTTGCAGCAGCTGCTGGACAGAAGCGACAAAAACTGACAAAACCAGTCGAGGGTCAAGGGAGAGACACTTGAGCCAAAACTTATGAGGTCACGTTTTTATCATCTCCTAGGCATTTGAGGCAAAGGCTGTCCTTTTGACATGTGCCTTTGGAACATTGTGATATGCAGCATTAACATGTGAACAGTTATTGCAGCCTATGCATGCGCCCAACCAGAGAAGAGATGGCAAGTGGGTTTCCGTGGGGAGCATGCTGAGAGTCATGTTTGACTTTCAAGCTTGTTGTGAAGTAACTTTTTAAGTAATGGACAAACAAGTGCACTGGAAAACAGGTTTTTGGGACTGTGATTAAAACGGAGGTTAGGGAGCCAAAGTCTCATAAATATGCACAAAAAATCCCATCCAAACGGGCTTAAGGGACAGCGTCAGTGGTGTCAGCCCTAGCCATCAGGTTTGCGGCACAGGCCAAGTTTGAGATCACAGTCTGAGGTGAGTGTTTAAACTAATACTGAATGTAATTGAAGTGTTTTACTTAATGGTAGCTGGGGAGAATTTAAGTGTTGCTACAGAACTGTTTCTATCCTGCCCAAATAATCCAAGCGAGCCAGAGAGGCAAAACTAAGCTGACTAACATAACTTGATCTTGTTATAAGAATATCTTTTCATTAATCATCCCCCGTTCAGTAAAGAAAACAAAAAGACACCACGTATTCTGTCTCTTCATATTAATAATTGTCAGCACTCTACACACAAATAGAAGTCTACACACACAATCATAGTCTGTGAAGGTTGTTTAATATTCCCATTTTCTATTAAAATGGAAAAAAATGGATAAACAAATGTTGCAGTCTGAACCCATCAGCATGAAGAGTGTGTCATGGTAGGGGATCCATTACAGCAGGTGGTGGGTGGCATTACAATGCATGGAGAGAATATATAAAGAACCATGTACTTGGGAGGACAAAAGCCTTCCTTCCATTTAATTTTGTTTGCCTGGATGTAAGAGAAATAGCCGGTGCCCAAAGACGGTGTACAGGGATCATGTTTGTTCCTGCTTGTGTGTGTGTGTGTTCCAGAAAAAAAACACACACTCATGCACACCCGTGCGTATGCATGCACACACTCACAAATCTACTTTCCATTTGGAAGAGGGAGAGAGTGAGGGGAGCGGAAACAGTGCAGCGGAGCAGATGTAATTACAAAAGGCAACACAAGCCATGTGCCTGCACACGGAGGAAGTAAGTCAGAGCTTATCAGGGTGCCACAGAACGGGGAAATCTTCCAGCAGAGGTGGCAAGTGCTCCCTGCTCTTTTCAGATGTGACACATTGGGAAGATGATGGCAGCAGCGGTGGTTGGAATCTAAGTGGAGAGGATAGCAAATAAGGAAATAGTCCCTCCCTTCACAGCTGGTAGCAGGCAATCACTGGTTTGCCCCCAGGAGGAAAGATTTGAGGTAGATAAACAGCACAAGTCTAGTCAGCATCTCATACTCAGGCAGGAAGGTTAGTTGGACGATACAGGAGGGCAGTGAGCGTAAGGGGGTGACTGGATATGGCTGGTGGCAGCACAGCAAGTAAGTAGTGAAATAGACATTGCTTGTTCTGATTATTAATTGCATTGCAAAAACGTACAATCAATTTGTAATGCTGTATGACCTTCTGTGTTCACAAGCCGCACCAAAAAGAAAGCAGTTGCTTTTGTCTGATACTGCTGCTGCTGCTCGTGTTTTTTTTTGTTGCCGTTGTTGGTGTAACAATTTTTTTCTTCCAGGAAATCCTGAGGAGAGATTTGACAGGCACTGTCAGATGACAAAGTGAACAGCTAGGAGATGAAGATGGGTATGCTCCTGACAGGTTTATTGCAAAAACTGTAGGTGTAAACTGCTTGGCCTTGGTGCTGCCTGCTGCTGCAAAATCATGCGCATGTGAGCGCGTACATGAACATATGCAACAGATGTGCACACACCGGAGATCGCACAGACTCAGGCCCGTTAGATTATACTGTCTCTGATGTTTCCGAGAGACGAGTGATGGGTGGAGGAAGAGGGGGGAGTTTTACTTTATGATCAAAAAGAGAGAAAGTAGCATGAGAAAAGTGGACGTCAAACCCGATGAATGGCCGCCGCACCATCCATACGTTCAGTCTTTCACCACACATTTACATCCTTCTCTCTTTTTCTTTAAGCAGCAGAGAGATTTTCCTATTTGTGACTGCAGCTCTGCGCATCACTTCATATTCCTCTTAAATAGTGGTTGTGATTATTGTGATTTTATTTTTTTCAGACAAGACACCAAAATGTGCTGCATTAATAATAATAAACATTATTTATATAGCACTTCAAAACACAGTTACTAAGTGCTTCACAATAAGCAAAGACAACAAATCAATAAAAAGGGCAGATAATAAAATTAACAAACAGCCCAGCTAAAATCAATAAACGCTTTCTGGTAGATATACAACGGAGCCAGTATAAATAAAATAAAAAAAACTAAGGAAAAGGCTTTATGGTAGAAGTGCATGATGCAGCAGTGTGGTTTAAATAACAAGATTTAATTTTGCTAATATAACTATTGTGCTAGCATAAACTGATTAGGATGATTTCCCTTCATTAGGTGGCACATAATAATAATAATAATAATAATATTTAGTATAGCACTTATCTAAACAAGGTTTCACAAAGTACTTGGCAGTTCCATGAGTAGCCAGCCTTGACCTATGACAGCTAACAAGGACAGGCTGACAGATTGTAGGTAGTGACTAGGATTGTACGGAGTCAAGAGGACTGAGAAATGGTAGTAATTTGCCTGCTAGCTGATTGGGATTGTAGATTATTATTTCTGTTTTGTTTGAATTTAACTGAAAGACGTTGAATGACATTCATTCCTTAATGGCAGTTAGGTACTCTGTTAAGATGCCCAAGCATGATTTGGGTGTCATCAGCATAGCAGTGATAAGATATCCCATTAAAATGGCTGAAGGCGTTTATCATGGCAGCATGTACAGCAAAAATAAAATGGGACCAAGAATAGAACCTTGTGACACCCCACACATCAATCGAGCAGAGGATGATTTTGAAAGGGAATCTGAGATTATGGTGATTGCAGTTGATAAAGTCTACACATTGTCATATACTGTGCGATGCTACGATGCAGCAAATGCTTTGTAATGATTGAACGACTTTCTTATTTGAATAAAAAAATGTTGGGTGCATTATTACTTGTCTTTTACTGTCTTGAGTCATATTCTGTATTTTGCACAGTAGGCAATTTCAAGTTATGCTCCACATGTCCAAAAACTCACTGTCAGATGACTCCAGACCCTTGAACTGAAAAGGACTGAGCTGGGAGAGAAGAAGACAACAATCTCTTTACAGCACATTTTGCCTCCAGGATGCAGTCTGTTACCTCCCTGCTGATTCACCATAGGTAATCACCAAAATGGTCGGGGAGAAATCAGAACGATAAGGAGAGAAAGTCAGTTAAACAGAGAGAATGAGGATACATGGAGAGGGGCCTTTGAATGAAATATGGCTTATATTATTTCTCTCTGCTCTCCAGACAGGGCCGTCTGTCATGGCCAGGAAGGGGCCAGAGAAAAGTGGGCTAAGTGGTCAGGCCATTTCTTGTGCCTTTCCAAGTGGCTGAATAGATATTAGGATTTTACAGGCTATTACACATGATAATTGCACAGCATATTGAATTTCGGGCAATTTTCTCTACACCGACTCCCTTCTTTTGCGCCATCTTTTCTATAAATAAACATTTTACAGTACGTAAAGTATCCATCACGTTTGGACTATGATTTAAAGGTTGTTTATGTCACACAATCTGCATCCAAGGCTTTCATGAAAATTCAATAACAGCACTATACTAATTGCATGGCTTAAACCGAGCTTTAGCTCTTTAGATATTCATCTAAGCCAATTAAATGAGGGACAGGCTGGGGATGGGGGCATAATCCTTGCTTGAATGTTAAGAGTGCACATTCGAGAGCAGCGTTAGAGGAGGACCCGGTCCACTCGAAAATAGCATCACGGCTTGAACGGTTTATTCACCCTGTGTCCGCTAAAAACATACATGCAGTTAGTCAGAAGAAAAAAAACGAGTAATTAATAATAGATGATTAGAATCGATAATTATGGCTATAAATCCTCATATGTAGGGAAAATCAGATAAGTAATATAATTAAATGTAAGTATGTGCAGCATGTAGTTAGATATATAGTTAACATTTCACAAGAAAACTGCTATTATTGCTTAGAAGAAAGGAAAAATAACACACTGTAATCTATCTCTGTTGTACTAAAATAGGAACAAGACCAAGTGTTTACTACAGGTGCTTAAATTAATATAGATTTTATGGCAAAGCCTGGGCTACAAAAAAATGGAATTAAAGCAGGGGCGGATGTGGTGCTATTACTAAAATTAGCGTGTGTGCCTGCAGCATCAAACAACTTAAAGAAGAAACACTGGCACTGTCACATTAGTGGTCCAACAGTGTTTTCACAGTCGAAGTCTAAATTGTAGCTCTTACTAACGTGCAGGGCAGCTTGAAAAATAAAGAGCACACACAGATGGGCACTTCCAGTTTTAAATTTAACTGCCAACACTTCCCATCGAACAGATACAAAGACGGTTTGTATTCAGTGTTCAGCAGAGATCTGTGTAGAAAGAGTCTAAGGTCAACTCTGACACGTGAGTATTTGAGCTGCATGGCCACATGATGCACCATCCTGCAAACTCAGCTTAGTTGTGATCTAGTACAACGAGAGGGAAAACAGATCATGATATGCTGATGGAGTACCCTCAGCACTACCATTCATCAACATAATTAACCATAATCAGCACCAGCCGCAGAGAGGGAGGTGGATGATGGAGGGGGAAAAAAACAAGTTCAATATGTGTCTTTTTAAATGCAGAATATTGCTGTGATCGAGTAAAGTGAAATACCCTGCATCGCTAAGTTCTCTGAAAACAGTTTACAAACATTGATCCATTAGCTATCAAAGCATTACTTAATATTATTCACATGTTCTGAGGGTTAAATGTGCTCTGATCAACTCATATGGTGTCTGTCATATGAATATTACTGAACCATGAACTGTAAAAATAAAGTGCCTGCAGTGCACCGGCAGATCAAACCATTTATGACGAGGATACCATTTTCTATCGTACCTTAACTACTAAATATGTGACTTTGGCCACTAGGGGTCTCTTAATCAAAACAATGACCTAGTTTGATGACATCTTGAAGCAGTGTGTGATCATGGGAGTTGTTGTCTTCACCAGCATTGCTGATGAAAAATCTACAAATGTTATTTGCATGTGAAGGAATGTATTAAAGTGTATTCATATTACGAAGAAAATGGCATAAATATATTGTGATCCATTACAAGTAACTAATACAAACTGGCTAACTGACTAGCTGTGTTATTTTTCCTCATCATGCATCTTTAGCTCAGAAGTTATAGCAGAAATGGTAAAAGCCACAAATAAAGCGCATATGATGCCATTTATACCGAAATCTTGGTGCCTTGAATAAAATTGGGGATTTCTCTGAGTTTTTATTGAATAACGTAAGCACACAAGTTGACAAGATATATAAAATAGGTCCTGTTGTTTTTAGACATTTATAATGAAGAATTGTTTCATATTATATATAAGTGTCAATGAATCTAAAGCTAAGGTGTTTATGCTAAAGCTTAAAGAATGATGCTCCACCTTTGTAACAACACAACCACACTGCAGGTTTGTCAAGCCTTGCCTCTGTCAAGTGTCTGTAGCTCATCTCACATAATTTCAATAAGTGTTCATCAGGGTCAGCAGACATGCTGACAGATCATCAAAAGGCCCAGACAGCCTACACCATGTCTCCAGCCAAGTTCCTATTACATATGCTGATCTGTTCTTCTCCATTCATTATTAAGAGACAAATGTGGCCAGGGCCATGTAGGCCACTTTATAGGACTTTAAAATTTAAAAACTTCAAAATTCCTGGGTTATTTGGACGCTGACCTGACAGCAGCAAGGTGCCTCACTGCATACAAGCTTAGGAGGCTTTACACACAATATCGCAGTGACAGCTTTAAAGCTGTTTTTGGCGATAACTCAAGACTGTGCATGGGTACATCAGTCAATTATTATTATCCAACTGTTAAATTTGCCGTTATCTCAGGACAAATCAGTTACTAAGTGAAAAGAAACATTAGCTTCTAAAACGGCTGGTGTTCTTTTGCAGACAAATAATTATGTGAAACTTTGCAAGTGCCCAAGCACTCAGTTATGTAATGATGTTTAATAATCTTTAATTCAACCATGTTACTGTTTGATAAAGAAATCATGAATAAAAATTAGCTGAGATTGTCTGAGCTGTGTAGACAGTAGGAACATTTATTCCAACTACATTTTTAAAAATTGATTCAAGTACAGAGGCATGGTTAGTACTGCTGGATTTTTCCATTTTTAATTGTCTTTCTAAAAGGTTATGAAGTAAGTTTTACCGTGGCTCTTTTTAATTATCTCTGTGTATGTAAGGCGCAGTGTGAGTGGTGCGTGTTTCACAAGTGAGACTGTCAGAAGCCATTCCCCTATGACCCTGACCTTTTCAGGAACTAATAGAATTACAGCACACTGAATGCCAATTAAATAAACACATAAATGGAAAATAAAACAGGCAGACAGAGCACAGGAGTGTAATTGCCATGAAACCCCTTAAGGTAAACACATGTTCCCTCAGTAGGCCGCCTCAGTGAGATATAGGGCGATGGGCAGAGGAGTGTTTCTGTATGTGTGTGTGTGCACTGAAGTGCAGAGACAAAAAGCTGGGGAGGAGGGAGTCGAGGCAGACTAGCCTGTGAATGGGTTGCTAATTTAGCTCCATTTTAATTAGCTCTCTTGCCAGAGCACCGCAAAGCAGAGGGGGCTAGCAGGGAGCCCTGAAGATGTGGGCAGACTTGCAGGCTGAAAGAGGCCACCAGATTGGCATGCCTAACTACTGCCTGTCTCAGACCAGTAGCTGGGCCCACACACACATTGCCCACCGCTGTTCGAACCGCCCAAAGGTATAAAATTAATTCTGCAACTGGCCAAGCAATAACAACACACACATACTCATTCATGCTACTTTATTAACTCCAATTCTTTTTTTTGTGTTTGGTTTTTTTCATTTCTCCTGTGCCCTCAGTCTTGCTTTAATTAAATCATGGTCCTCGTTTTTCTCTCTACTTAACAATGCAAAGACAAAATTTGACAGTTGTTTATGATAATGCTCCCGACTCCCACTCTCTAAGGGACAATCTCTGTTTACAGAGCAAAGGAAGAGAATGGAGACAATCCCCTCTGAGCAGCAAACAGTGCATGTCCTGATGGAATAAGCAAATATGAGCCTAACTGCCTAAGTTTTCTGAGAGGATTTATGATATGGCATCTTATTATCTGCAGGTCAGATTACCCCCACACGCTACCCTCCAAAATAAAGAGGTTCCACGCCACATAAAGCCCATAGTGTTTCCAGAGCTGTGCCACACACCAGTGCACTTTCAGCACACATTTTAAGGCTGACTACACTGTTCCACTTCCCTGGTTGCTAATGACAAGTTAGTCACCCTAAGCTCACCACTTCTCTTGTTTGCCTTAGCACTTGATGCATCAGGACAATCAAAAGGTCAAAAGGACGTGGGCATACTTCCTTAGTGACACCAACCTGATGAGCCTGCTACTTGAAATGGATCGTAATTGGTCGGTGAGTATCCCAGTAATGTGGCAAAGCCCTCCAGTGAAGATAGATTAGGCTACCTGCAGATGGAGATAGGGCAGGGCCTGGGGACGACAGGGAAGAGGGTCTTCTACTTGACTTTGAAGACGGAGAGGGAAGATGGAGAGCTTGAGATGAAGGAGGCTGATTAACATATTGTGCAGCAGAGAGAGAGCCCCTATCTCCCAGTCAGACGCTGTCAGGGGAAATATGCTGTGGCCGCCAAAGTTAATGGGAGCCAGCATGTTTATTGTCTTGTTAATTAGCGGGGATGTGGTTAGGGCTGTAAAGATATGTAGTATGTGAATTCAGGGAGGACGCAGGAACGAGTCAACAAACAGCTGTAACAGCACACCAGCAAACAGTAACGGCAAATAATGTTCAACCCCTCTAACTATTCTCCGATGAGAGGTTAGAAGTTTTCTTTTTCATTGCAGATGAATAATTGCAAGGTTTATGCTACATTTCCTGAAGCCTTAGGTAAGGTCACTTTTCTGCCAGTCGAGTTGTTTGATCTGCGCACTTTGATCATATATGCACGGTTTGATAGTCCGATTTAACTGCACATTCGAGTGTGAAAAAAATCTCTATATGATTTTCCATAGTGTTTCCTTACTTTTCCTTTGCATTCCTATGTCTTACCACAGAGACTTTCGACAAAGAAGTGGTATGAAGCTGCTTCTGATTCATCAGCATAAAACAAAGACTTAGAACTATTGCACTCATATCTCATTTTTAAGTTCCCTTAGGGCATAAAGACACAGAGACAAATACAGATTGAGAAAGACAGAAAAAGAAACTCATCCCCTTGTACCCACTGTTTGGTATTGTGTCTGATCACTGGAGGAAAGAAGGCTTCTGAAGCAAAGCCTTTGGGCTAAAAAAAAACCCCTACAGTCATTTCCATAATTCATATTTCAGCCAGATTCCAGTAACGCTGGACAACAAAACAGAAATAATGGATTTCCTGGATTTTATTTTTATACTAATCACCTCTCGTATATAACGTGCAGACCATCCACCTGCGTGCACGCGTTCGCATACTCGCACACACATACATCGTGCTCTGGCCCAGACCAACAGTATCAGAACACCACTGTAGCTCCAGGCCTCTAATTGGCCCCATTTCTCCTCCTCTTGTCTCCCTCTTTGTGCTCATGAAAGCACTGGCTATTCTGTCTAATACATGTCTCTGAAAAGAGTGGACACAGTGTAGCATGCACTTATCCAAATACAATAAAACTCTCCAAATTAAACCAAAGAGAAAAGACAAAGCCAGTGTGTGTGCGTGTACATGCGTATGTGCGGCCTGTATATGTCATAGGCTTCCTTTGGGGACAATTTTCCGTCCAGCGAAAAGGGAATGGCTTGTGGACAAAAACTGTCTTTGATGGGAGAAAAGTTGATTTTTGGGTCAGTGGTTAGAATAAGGGTTAGACAAGTAATGGTTAGGGTAAGTCTCCAGGAATTTAATATGTCAGTAATATTGTCCCCACATGGAACTGCAAGTAACTGCATGTGTGTGTGTGTGAGAGATAGAGAGACTGACAGAATGGGGATGAGATGGGGAGACAGGCAGTGCGGGCAGACAGCGAGTGTGTGCTGGCTACACACTGTGAGGCATGAAGGAAGGCCATTGAAGGATCTGTCGCAGGTCTCACGGACACACAGAGGGGGCTGCGAGTACGACACAGCCACAGAAAGAACAGAGGCTCTTCAAAGCTGATTGTGGCATGCATCACTTAGAGCCAGTGCCTCCCACCCACTGTCCGGCCAGCCAATCAATGGGCCTATTGTTGTGATGCATGTGACCAGGGGTTTATGGATGTCCGTGTGCCGCAGTGTCTGGCTACCACGGCTCTGAAACTGTTACTGTTGATTATAAAGGACCGCTGCCGCACACACACTCACTCTGCCTCGCTCCCCCTTTTATTCTTCCATCCACTGCAGAGCCAATTTGCTAATGGATGCAGCAACCTTGTGATTTATTGTTGTCAAAGATACGCTTCAAGTAAAATGCACTAAATGATTTAAGTTTGCAGGCAAAATTTACATTTGAAAGCCTGCCCACTCTGGAAGGCGCCTCACATCAAATATGCAAAGTTGATTATGTAGAGCATGGTTCTAAATCATTGTTCTAGCCCTCTCAGTGATATTAAGTCTGTATGGATTGTCTGCGGTTTGTGTCTATTCTCGGATTCAGTACGTAGGATGCAAATTAAAAGAGCTACAAGGAAGACAGTGCTGCAACAAAGCCTCCACTGTCTGGCATCTTTGGTATTAAATCTGCCTAAAGGTTACGGTAGCATCACTGAGTGCTCCTGGAAATCTCCACTTAGGTTTAACTACTGTGGGCTGTATGCTGGAAGAAGTGCAGCAAGTGTTCAATGTAATGGCCTGCACTCAATTTTATTTTCTGTCATTTTCTGCTCAGCATTCAGTGCAGACCCCAGACAGACGGTCACTTCTATCTCAACTCACTTGTATAGGCATGCCAGATATATAACTCCCTCTATCTCTCTGGCCCTTTTTAACCCACGTCAGCACAGAGTTATTACAGAGACAGGCCCATAGGAGGGTCTCTGCGTTCCCCAGGGTGTCTGGCTACTGCTGAAACCAGCTGTGGCTCTTAGAGCTAAGTGACACTCTACAAAAAGCAGTCCGAGGCTGCAGATACATAATATTTCTTATCTTTAATATTATCTGCAGCTTGTTTCACACGTAAGTTTCTGGGACCTCACCATTTCGGCCTCTCCAGTTATTCTCCTGTCCCTCCTCTCCTCTCTTAGCACACCTTTACTGGCAACCAGTTATTTCTCAAGAGAAGAACAACGCATCAAAAAGTAATTTGACGTACGAACAGACAGACAAACAGCAAACAGCGGGAAGAAGGAGGAGACAAAAAAACACACAAAGACAACATAAAAAAAGCAGATCTGTTGGAATAACCTACAATTACATACATTTAGTTTCATTACAGGTTTTGTAAAATATGCCTATAACACTTTAATCCAGATGTAATTAAAATGCTAAATGGCATAAAGTAACACTTACTGCACTGTAATGTGTGTGTGAGTTGTTCTGGAGGCTCTCTCCACCAGCACCCTAAGCCTAACAGAGAACTCGGGGCTGCTTAGGCTGATTGGACACTTAATCTCCATACTGCATATAATATACATGTATTGAGATCAGACACATGTGTACGGAAACATTTTCTACAAACTGCTTTAATTTCACCTGTTCATAGCTTTTAATAAACATTAAATTAAACATACAAAAAAAAAAAAGACAGCAAAAAAAAAAAATCCTGGATCTGCCTTTTCAACAAATCCAAATGTTATTGGGTTCTCCCATAGTCTATATACCTCACCCTTCCAACGAGTATCAATAAAATCAGTTCATTAGTATTTGGGTAACCCTGCTAACAGATAAAAAAACTGAAATGAAAACATAACCATCTCGGCGAAGCTAATTACAACAGAGTAAATCTAAAAAAATTCTCTAAAAATTGCAAATGAAAAATGGTAACACACAAAGGGCTGTCTGTTTCTAAGACAATGTCCACATGAACCACCGCACTGGATCACACCCCCGTTCAGTGAATAACATAGAACAGAAAGCTTCCCAAGAGCCTTATTGATAACTGATAACAGCAATCATTTAACCACTTGAACCGGTATGGATGTGTGTGATTGAACATATGTTTGTGTCTGGATGTGCATTAGTATGTGAGGTTAACCGGTGGATTAACATGTGGATGTGAGTCTGCACGGAGAGACTGACAAAGATGTGTTAGAAGCCACTAATCAGCCCTTAGGCACTACCTGGGGGGTCTTCCCGTTCAGCATGCTCAGTGCCACAGACAAACATATGTACTGTATGCTCAATACATGACTCCATAACTGACTTACACCCGCTGCTTTCACCACAGGGAGTACATGGCACTGCACTGGGGAGATGTAATTTTGCCCACTATGCCTTAGCACAGACCCAAGCACTTTTCAAATGTCATCAGTCATTAAAACGATCTAATAGTGATCATATCAGCACTTGTGGATGAATCACAGGGTATTTGACACTAAGAGCCCATTTCCATTCTGCACTGATGGATGTCAGCGACGCCATGCAGGCAACCTGAGGTGCTGCTTCACACTCCGCTGAATCTGCTTATCTGTTAACATGCATTTCAAGTATCGAGTTGAAACCTAATTTTGTTTCCAAATAAATGCAACATGCCAATGAAAAATATAGGGGGGAAGAGAGTGCTGCCGTGTGTGCTAAGGGTCCTGGTTAATTTATGGCATATTTTTAAGTTAAAAAGCAATGGAGGCAAAGCACAGGTCATTCAGTCCGGACCTGAATGAGGTTTTCAGACAAAAGCTGCTTAAACTGAAATCCAGACATTTTCCTGAAATCACAGGAGCTGTATGTGAGAATACAGATGTCCCAGTAAGTTGCTCTGGACATTTTCTGGAACTTTTCCTGCCAGTCCCCGAGTAAAATGTGCAGGAAATGTCTGATTGAGCAAATTTGAGAATACAGCAGGAAAAAGTTCTAAAAATTCCCAGCTAATGAGTGGGCAATGCAACAGACACGAAACTGTAAGAATACAAAAGGTTACATACATGTAGAAGATCTTAATAAAGATGTTGACTTGGGAAGACAACAAGGTTTTAAGAGCTTTTGGTGATAAAGGCAGATGCTGGCATTGATGTGGTGTAAACACGTGCTTCATTATAAGCCGCCAGCATGCTCTACCCAGGTACCACCCCCTTTCTGAATGTTATGGGCATTTTTCCTGTTGTAACTGCATCTGACTCGGAAAATATAGAAAAGGCAAACTCCAGAAAATGTTCAGGCCAAATTTTCCGTAGAAAACGGCTTTACTGGTTTAGGGGAGGCGATGATGTAATGTACAGTCCAGTAGTTTCATTCTTGCTATTTTACTGTTAAGACTTCATCAAGCTATATACAAGAGAAGAAAATCCCAGGTAACAGCACCACATTACATATCTGATTTGTGCGTGGCATTTGAATCCCTCCCTGCTCGGCTTGACTCTGCTGTGCGTTAGTGGTGCTGAGGCTCGGCCTGCATGTGTGATCAAACAGAGAGATTAGACAACTAACTCTCTTCATCCTCAAACCATGTTGAAAGGCTTCATTAAAGCTCAGACCTGAAGATACAGTATCAGAGGCAATTTTCCCTGCCTTTCCTTAGGAAAAACCAGGATCCTATTGTGAGGAACAGAGGGAGAAAAGTCTGTCTGGGCCGGGAGATGAGATATAATACCGCTGCCTATGTGGTGTAATCTATCGTGATGGGCTTGGGCTAATGGGAGTCTGACCTGCAACAGAGCTTATTGGGAGCCATGCAAAGAGGCAGAGTATAAGGGAGAAGGAGGCGGGGATGGCAGGAGGGCAAAATAGAAAGTCAGAGACAGAGAGAGAGAGCGAGCAGGAGGAGCAAGATAAAGAGAGAGAGAGAGATGGGGGGAAGAATTGGCTTGAAATTTTCTGACAATGAAATGTCTCCAGTAATTGTTCCTGCAGTGATAAATGATGTCCCATTGTACAGTGGGTCTCCTTGTCCTTGGGAGTCAAAGAGATGAGGAGAGGGGAGGAGAGCAGCGGAGGGAGGGGACGCAGAGATGGACTGGCAAAGCAGCATTTAACTTGGCTGCGGCTGCAAGCAGTCAACTTTCTGAAGGTGATATACTGTGTGTATGTGTGTGTGTGTACTTTTAGCTTTGCTAGGACCAGTTTGAATTATAGAACTTAAGGAATGAGGACATTAAAGCAAATGGGTTAAGGTTAGAATTACATTCAGGGTGTGGTTGGGGTAAAGCATTTAGTAGTGAAACTTAAGGTTAGGGAAGGGGGCTCAGGAATGCATTATGTTAACGAGTATGTGTGTGTGTGTGTGTGTGTGTGTGTGTGTGTGTGTTTGTGTGTCTGTCTGTGCATCCGTGGTTGTTCTTGTGTGTGTCTACGTGTCTATACGGCGTCTATGTCGAAGCATTTCTGGTGAAGTGAACCAGCAGGCAGCACAGTTGTGAGCGGGGCTCCTGCCCTTGGGGATGAGGCTGACAGAATAAAAACACATCATAACACTGCAGTAATATTCCCTTGACAACACGCTCAGAGCACTTTGTACCCCAGAGACATTTTGCAGCAGCCATCCACAGGGAAGAACATTTACAACATAGTGACTTCTGCAGCAGACAGTGTCTTAGAGGCCTAATCGTTTCAAGGAAAACTCCAGTGTGGTTTCAGTTTTTTGATATTATTATTATAAATAACAATAAAAATAATATAATAATTATAATTGCCTTACCTTCTGCGATTTTTTTTTGATAGGTTTGATTTATATGGATGGTCTGAGATGAAACGTTTTTCATCTTATCAGGCTTCATCCCTGAGCTTATACATATTTTAAAATATCTTAAATTCATCCTATTGTATTTTTTTCAAACCTTGGGAACAGTGAGAGCTAAGACAAACTTCTCCAACTTCCTGGGGATTTTTGTATGCACCAAAATAAATGTTTAAACAGTATCTAACATTGTCTGTGGTTACACTCAAGAAAAGACAAACCAAATCAAGGAACAAGCTAAAATTCATGAAAAACATGTAGTGTTTTACACAGTCAGTTAGATTTATTGCTCTGCTGCAAGTGCCTCACAACATAAAGATGTACTTATTTTGAATTGTTGACTATAAACTGAAATCACTGACATGCACCATTTAGTATGTCATTAAGGTGACTAATAATAACCTGTAAACTAAATCTAAAATTAAGCTGCATCTTCCCTTATTGGTTTCATCTGTACCTTGATATATTAAGCAGGCTAAGGCTACAGCTAACTAGTTAAATCTAACTACTTTTGAAATGACCACTTGAGATGAAATTTAAGAACAAAATTCTGAAGAAATTACACAGCAAAAGTTTTAAACAAAGCCATTTATGTCCATCTGACTTCATCAACTTGATCCCCACTCTTCCAAGACTTTCAAAACACAGAGTGTTTTGCAAATCCAGGCCTCAGTAATAATCTGTCTCTGAACCAATTTATCATTTTTTGTATTAGTTTTGCTAAAAAAAAACAAAGCGGTAAAATCTACAAGAGAAGACAAAAGAAAAACAAGTTGGTTGATTGACACAAAAATTGAGTTCCCACAGACTTCCTGTCCCCGGGTAATATCCATTAAAAAAAAAGCTGCTGAACACTCTTGGAAATCTATCATTTTACACCATCTCTGCTGTGGAATGTTTATCCGAGTCAGCTGTGTAGAAAAAAACAACACGGCTTAATGTGCATTCATTCCACAAGTGAATATGCTGTTTGTAAAAGGACATTCAGCCCCTGAGACTCCACAACAAGCCTGTTTTTCAGTGATAAGCATATAGGTTAATTGGCATTCATGTCATTCATGTTAATTGGCATTTGTGTCATGATGCAAAATAGAACGGGAAAAAAACTATGCTGAGCGAGATGTGGCATGGATAAGTAAAGTGGGGAATAAAGAGCGTATGTCAGTTACTTTGTAGCAGGAAGAAATGAAAAAGTAATTAATGTGGGAAACATCTTTCGCTTTGGGCCCAAACAGGAACATGAGAGGAGCGGCAGGGAGAGGAAGTTGTTTCCCAAGAAAAGAGCAGAAGAAGCTGTTCATGTTCAGGAAGGATGGTGAAGGCGAGAGGAGGAGGACACACTGTAAATGCTAAAGAGAGCGCAGAGCCGCGAGTTACCCATGACACACATTAATCATTGGTGGCCTCTCTGTACACTGCATACAAAAAAATGATGATCCTCCCCCTGCACCGTTATCTTACCTACAGCTGTGACACAAACACAAGCCAAGGTGTCACAGAAACCACTCTCTTCTCTTACCTCCACTTCCACTTTTCCACTCCCAATGTTTTCTGCATTATTTCATGTCCTTTTCCCCTCAAGAAAAACACACACACACAAACAGACACAGACACACACACACACACACACACAGACATTAATGCTATCAACCCCCCTCTCTGGTTGCTGCTGGCCTTGGACACGTCCATGCCAAGCAGAGAGCTGATGGCTGAAAGAAAAAGGTTATACTCATTATACAGATTAAACCTGTAAATGCCCTGTCATTGGTGTAATCGATGTGCCACTTCATTGCAGTGACTTATTGATCAATCTCATCTCAGGGTCGCACACAGTGCATCGTTATAGCTCCGGTAGCAGCAGGGACTATCTTTCCATTCAGACCCTGGCCCCTCCACAGATGTGCTCTCTCTAAGTCCCTCACCCATATGGGCAGTGTGCTTTAACACGTGTCATGTCAAAAAGGTTCTTGGTTCCAATTTGATCCCCGGTTTTGATGAGGTCTTTCTGTGTGGTGGTTGCAAATTCTCCAAATTTCTCGAGGTACTCTGGCCCCTTTTCCCCAGTCCAAAGACATGCAGACTGGGGTTATGGTTCATTGGAGAAGTCAGTCAGTACAGTTGCCCTGAAGGTGAGGCGATACTGTAATGCATCTTAGCAAAAAACAAATCAAGCAACACTCATGGGGGGCTGGAGTAACACGTGCTCCACCTTTGCAGCACGTGTTACCAATTCTCTCTCCCATTGACACTCTTGAACTAGCGTCCTATCACCATCTTTCATAACAGCAGTGTTTGAATGACTGACTGTACCAGACAGTCGGCATGTGTTCAAGTTCTAGACACTTTCCAGCATTCAAGCACTCAGTACAGCAACTCTATAAAGGCACCGATTAATGTCCTTGTTCAGTGGTCATTCAGTAGTGGTGTCCTACCATTGTAACAAATTTCTGTTCAACAACCTTGTTTGTTTATTGGTGCACAGTCTGACCAATGAACAAAAAATCCCATTTAATAACCTTTCAACAACGCTCTGTGCAAATCTTCTTCCTTTGTTTTAAGATATTCTGGTAACAAACAAACACAAAAACAGAAAAGGGGGGAAAATCAGCAACAATTTAATTATCTTGATATAGTAATTAAAATTGATATACATCTAAAACATCTCTTATCGGTAATTGTTTTTACGGAGGCAGCTATGCTCAGTTCAACAAATCTAGCTCTCAATTCTAATGGAAAAAGATTGTTTCATTGCTTTGAGACACAATAGTACCAGACTAGTCACTCAAAGCGTGTTCTGAATGTGTTCTGACTTGAAAATAAGATGAAAATTAATTAAAAGAACAGTGCCTCCTAAATTAGGGGGGGGGCACCACAGAGTAAAACTGAAAACACATGTAAATATATACATTTATATGAATTCTACTCCGAAGGAGAATAGAAGATGTTTGTGTAAAAAGCTAATCTGACAGCCTAACACCTGTCTAATCTTATCTGAAAATGAACAACAGTGAGTCTATTTAGCCAAGCTGAAAGGAGATACATTTGGCTCCTTTGAAAGCAAACGCTTTACTGCGGGGAGACAGAAAGGCAGAGCAGCTGCCTAGCCTCGCATGACGCCTGCCTCTCTTGGCCCACAGAGCACACCAAAACCATGGCTACAAAGGACATCAATTTGTGATCACAAATAACACAGCTCGTCTTCCCTCACATTCAGAGGAGCACTGCCCGTACCACCCACCGCTCGTCTTTAGAGCTCTTGTGTTCCTGTTGCATTGGTCTTATGGAGGGGAGGTATCAAGAGCACATTCGGATTGAAAAAAATAATTGGTTTTGGTAAAAGCATAGATGGACGTGTGCGATCGGTCAAGTTTTGTGAGTGGAGTTTACGTGCTTATCATGCTGCACAGCTGCACACTCCGGGGTTTCTTGCTAAAAACAGTCTTTATTGCTAGTGAGGTGGATTTCTTTGTTTTAAACTGCAGTTAAAAAAAAGAGCTCTGGATACATGGGGAACCGAAGAAGGTCTGTTTGAAAACTGAATTGTTTTATTTAGCCTTTGGATGAGATTTTCCTGTGCCCTCAGAAGCCTAAGCAAACTGTGCATGTTGTCTCAGGGAGCTATGGTAACAAGAGGTTATGTCTCAAGGCAAAAATGACTAGAATCTCTCACCTTTTGCTTAAGGAACACATTTTTCATGTTAGGCAGCTGTCACTTCAACATGACATGCCCTCCCAGAGGCACAGTGTATCCGTCTGTACACCACAAAGTCAGCAGAGCCCCAAATGCGTCACTTGTAAATAGTGAGCATTTGAAGACTGTGAGCACAGTGCTGCGGTATTTGCCACAAGGGTGAGAGTGTATGAGTCTGGCTTGTCGCTACCAGGAGTAAGCTTCTACAGTATGAGGTGCCATATTAAACTCTCCATCATTCACCTTTTTTTTTTTACCTCACATTCAGTTATGGATGGACACAGATGACCGGGAAATTGCACCCTGTCTGACAAATGGCAAAATGGCATTGCTCCGTGGGCTGCCCACTGGCAAACTGCTGCCACTGAAGGAAAGGACGGGAACAAATCTCCTCCCGCTGCTCCAATTACTGAGCCCGCTCATCTCACAGAGGGACTGCAGTCAACTCCCCAAGAGCGCGATGGAAAAACACTAGCTTGTGAGAGGGTGCATGATGACGGGGTCAAGGGTAAGATGACATCTCTTTCCAATCAGCTATCCCCCTTAATTTGTTATTTCACTAAAGTGGGAGTCCATCAGAGAGGTGACCGGTGCAGTTAGGACATTGCTGCATAATTCAAACAGTAACTGGTTACATAGTATGATACTCGTTTACATTAAAAATGGTCATGGAAATCGCAATATTGTATTCAGGAAATTGGAGAAAGGAGAGCCAAGGATTTTCTGTCCAGTAAGGAAGTGAAATACTGGAGCTCTGGGTTTGCCTATTCAATATTAGCTTGAAGTGCTCCTTAGGGGAATGAGGGAGTTAGTAAGTTTTAAAAATAAAATCTGGGAAAAATAGGCGGGGGAGTGGGGGCTCTTTGTTAGATTTAAATGCTCCACTATGTTCTCTTTGACAGGCTGGTGGTAATTTATTGCCAAAGCCATTACGATTATTAGAAAACTCACTCAGGAAGACAAATGGCAGCCTGGCTGGTTGTTGGTCTTCCGTCAGAGCTGACAAGGGAGAAGCGGCACTCTTGGCTATTGACATTTTCACACCCAAAGCCAAGCTCTGCCAGCCGAACTGAAATTCAGACCCCAACTTAATGGCAATGAGCTAAATCATCAGTGGCCTTTTCTTTTTTTCTCCTTTATAAGAGGAGGAGCATCCTGTAAGGTACAGCCTTTTGTAATGGTCATTCCTTGGAAAGACCACAGACAGATTAAAATGACTCTTGCCATAAATAACTTCTATCACAAAGAACCATTAGGAGAGACCGTTAGGAGTGTCTAAATGGAAGCCATTTCTTCGGTTTGACTGACAGTATAGAGGAAAGAAGGAGGAGATTTGAGACGAGGGGACCGCGTTCTGATGTGCTTTTTCAATTTCAACATTTCTGAGGCCTATGAGTCATATTTCACTCACTGGCCCAGAAAGAATGACAAATGATTTCAGTTGTTCTGCAGTGATTGAAAGTGAAAGGTGACATGTCTATCAGTGAGGGCTCTGGCCCCACAATAACACCTTATTTTGTAGCACAAGATACAGCAATAAAAACAAAGATTGAGAAAAACAAAACTTAAAGTTTAAAGTTTAATGCCGTTTGTCCATGGAGCAAAGGAATCAGCTATGGAGGCTTGGTAATCACTTTTAATCAACCTCAAGGACCTTTTTGCATTGATACTCAGTATCAATGCCCTGCAGCATTGATAACAGTTGCCTGGATCCCAGAAATGGGGTTGGTGATTTCTTCTGTTTTGTATGTGAATTTGCTTGTCGGATTATAATATGAATCTCATTTAAAAAATAGTTTAGCATCCCAGAAATTAATCATCCAGGGACCCTGAATATCCCCATTGTATTTCATGGAAATACAGTGTTTCATCTTTGTGGTATTAATCATAGGTCAAAGGGAAATATTGACCTGTTAGTGATGCTGGACAAAAGATCATGAATTTTTAAATAACAAATCCTTCACTGAGAACAATTTGCATGAGAACCTGACAACCAGTTTCAAATACTTCTTGCTTTGACAAAGATAAGCCTTGGACAAACAGACTGACAGAAGGCCAAAGAGACAGTGTGAACAACAGAAGGACAAACAATGAGAAAGTAGTTATGTAATTGTGGAGGATTTTTTTTCTCTTGTCGAGACTAACCAGCATTGACCTCTCTTGGCCCATCTGCTTACTGGGGCAAAAACACCAGTTGGCTGGGGACAGTAGTCCAAAGAAATCAGTCAGATGGAAATTCAGTGAATGAATAACAAAGCCATTTCAAATAAGTCAAATAAGCATACTCTTTCATTTCAAGGAAACACCATATTTCATTTAAACATAGATACTAACCAATATGCTATGTTTATGGGGTATATATGGTGGTCTCATATTACTAGTAAAGGGAGGGCTTTATGACACTGGACCCTCCCCACTCCCACTCTGTTTGTAGACTGTTTCAGACTGAAGGAAGCACTGCTCATTCAGGTGTGGGATATGCATACAGCAGCAAATGAACATCCCTCTCTGCTACCCAAACAAGAACTGTCGTAACTTTTCATGAACACTGGTATCGTATCATCATATAATACACAGCACTAATAATAGGCTACATAAAAAACAGTGTGGGCATTGAGGTGGCAGACTCATTACAATCAATCCACAGTAGGCCTAAGCCTAAGAAGAAAATGCAATTACTCTCAAGCTTCTTTGGTGATATTTCTTCTTTTTTTTTGCAGACATCTTCTTGTTTTTAACTCTAATCTTTATAAGCTTCTATTTGATCTTAGACGTTATGTAACATTTAAGTTGTACACGTCTGTATAATTACATCTCTTAACAAGTAAATGTTCAAAGTCTCACAGAACTTACATTAGTCCAGAGCGTGTTCCATGTCAAACACAACAAAGGCATCGCACATGGTCAGCATTGATATAGACTCGCAGTGTCGATTTTATTACCCATTTCCACTCCCTGCTATTTGGGATGGGGATGGTGCTCTAATGTGGCAGACCTCGGAATGAATGGACACACAGAGTGGAAGTGGGTAGAGAGTGGGTGAAGGGGGTGGTTTGAAAAAGGGCTACAGTAATTGTAAAGCCTGGTACTCTTACACTGACATGTATTCCTGAGAGGCCAGCGGGTGTGGAGTAGCAGTGTGTTGAATTGCTAATGGAATGTCATGTGAAGGGGAATGCTGGGTACACGAGGGTAATGGTGATGATGACACTGCACTGATAGCTTCCACAACAGTGTAGTTTGTGGCATGTTTGTGCGTTTGTCGAGGGAAGGGGTTATATACAGCACAGAGGCTGGTTCCATTACCTTGTGTCAGGAAGCAGAGAGCCAACTGTATTGTACCAGGAAAAATTATGTCATTTCCAACTGCCAGATTTCCAGCATTGACTTGTACTACATAACAACAGCGAGGCTTTCCTGGTCACAAGCTGATTTAATTCTGTCTTTACACACCAGGGTAAGAATAGATGTAGGCCTACATATGGTGGCGTGCATTCTCCATGCTGGGCCTTTATTGAAGACATGTATTGGTTTAGTGAAGGCCAAGGTTCAGGGCAGACTGGGGTTAACTGCCATTCCCTGACAACACAGATGAGAAAGTGATGAGCCTAGTGGGAGGTCACTGTGTGTCACTCCGACAGCTAACACTGGCTCATTGGGAAACCGGCACGCTCCATTTAACTCCACTGGGCATCCACATCTCGCATCTCTCTCTCTAACTCTCACACACACACGGAAATACACACCCATTGAGGCCTTCGCTTCCCCAGCTTCTCCTGCCTGGCCTTGCAAGGCACCCTGACTCCCGTAGCCTTTGGCTAAGGAAGCCAGAGTCACTGTGCCTCGTTAGGGTAATTGAGACAGGTCCTCCCGAGACTAAAGAGCTGCTGAATTGTTACCCACTCGTGCATTTAAAAGACCACTTAATTAAGCCCTTGTGTTTCTCTTTTTTATACTCATCATTCCTTTACTCTTTTTGTCATACTTTTCCTTCACTCTCTTTTTCTCTTACATTTGTCTTTGCTGGGGCACTGAGTGGGACAGTGTCTGTATGCTGCTAATTGCCAGTAAGAATATGATCTAGCTGGTTTTTTCTTGTCTTTAGACTACAGTCCCCTGGTGCTGAGAAAGCCTCTGGTCCAAAGATGTGTGAATGGGTGACAGCAAAGTTAGAAAAAAAAAATGCTGATTTGTGGGTGTTAGGAAGAAGACGAAGAAGGGAGGGGGTAGAGATTGAGTGAAGGAGGAGAGGAAAATCCACCACCTCAGCAATTCTGGGGGCCCAGCTGCTCTGAGCTGACAAAGACACCCAGATTGTGGCCAGAGGTTGTCTCAGCGAGGCGAGGTGAGCCAGAGCGCCCGTCATGTAGCGGGGCAGATTTAGCAATACTGCTGGGTCGAGTTGAAACGGAGTTGAAGTCGGAGTCCCGACACCACGCTGCTCGCCTCTGCTGTCGCTCATCAATCTGAACTCAAATTACTGGATCTTCTCCCTGACACTGACAAATAGGGACTAGTTCCTGTGTCTGTGTGTGTACGCACTTTTCTTGCACACACACATGCACAATCCAAAACAAATATGACTATCCTAAAGATGCAAAAAGGATGAATGAATGCGTTGTATTTTCTCTATATATATGGCCCAAGAAGATGAGGAAAAAACAAAGGTGCTGTTTATCTGCTCCCATGAAATAGGGCAATGACAACGCAGCGTGTTCAACAAACTACCTAACACAAAACAGGGGAAACGGGGGAAGAGTGTCACCTCAGAGACCTCTCTCTTTAATCATGCCCTATTTCTTTCTCTATTTCCGTCTCTCTCTCTTTTGCTCTAACACTTACTATATAATTTTTTTTTACTACCATTCTTTTCCTTTCCATTTTTCTTATTTCCCCCAGCTCAACACATGCATACACCTCCCTCCCTTCCTTCTCTCTTATCAGTGACAGGCTGAAAACAGAAGGGAGATAAGGGAATGCCAAAGCCAATACAAGGTGTGGTGGTCGAACACCCAGGCAGATTAGTCATTGACACGTCTGTCAGTTAACAATGGCAAACGTGCAGCTCAAACTGGTAAATGGGAACAGAAACAATGAGATGAATTTCTCCTCATAATGCATCACGGGCCCTGCAGCATTAACGCCGAGATCCAGGAGAGTGCAGTCCGTCTCCCGAGGCGTGGCGGGACAGATTACTAAAGTGGAGCTGCTACTGCATACCTTAATCAGCTCCTGTCAGTCACTAAGAGAGACACACATGCATAGATTCACACAAATAAATACCGACTCAAATACATAAGCTCTGCTTCTTCACTCCTCTGCTTTATATATATATATATATATATATATATATATATATATATATATATATTTATTTTTTTATTTTTTTTAAGGTGGCAGCGATTCCTTACATGTTATAAACCTTTATGACTAATAAATGTAATTGAGGCTTGATATATAACAGTTTAACCATTAACTTTATTTAAAAAATTGGAATAAAAAAACAAATACAACTTTATAGAAATTCAATTGAGAATATTTTGACCTAAAATATTTATTTAAAAAATATAAATAAGTTTTTATATTGGCACATAACAAATATAAATATATGGACATGGACAAAACAGATAAAAGGGAGCAGTACCACAGGAAATCGTGGGGGGCAGTGTAGTCAATGTTCAAGCGACACGATCATCAGACACAAGGCCACAATTTCAGACATTGTGAGTTGGTAAGAAACTAGAGGCACAGGGACTATTTGTCACTTTTGCCTTTTTACATTGCCCTAACCTCCTCCACTGCAGACATATCCTTTGTTGTCAAAAGCTGATGACTCTACATGTGATCCCCTCTAATGGATGTAATGCCTAACAACCGTGCCAACATAAAGGAAGCATGGAAGTAGATGGGTAGCGACATTTACATCATTTGAAATGGACATCGGACATGATTGAGCCTTTAGTTAAAGTAGAAATTGCACATTATTAGCACATGTTCCTTTACGTCAAGCTGTAGACATATGTGAATTACACAGGACTGATGAATGTGTATATATGGAGATGAGCCTGTTATGTACAACTAGACGTAGAACAGATGATGATTTATTATTGTTCACTCCTCTCAGGCATGTGTGTCTGTGTGTGTACACATGCTTCATTAATAGCATCTACCTAGTACAGGCAGCTCGTAAAACCTAGATTTTGTTTTGTGTATGCTTTGATAAATACAGCTCCCTGGACTTCAGAGGCCTCTCTTTCCCAACAGCCCACCAGAGACAAACACTACAAGTGTATTCTAGTCAGCCACCTGCCACTTTAAATGGTGCTTCAATCAAGTGAATGGCCATGAGTCCTCTACTCCCTTAAAATGTTGGCATTTAGAATTATTGCTGCCGTTAAGAGAGTGAAGACGAGAAGAGAATGATGCTGTTCAAAGCTTTGGTCTTCAAACCGGGGAAACACACACATTATATTATTTTATATTTACATTATATGTAAGAGCATAGAGGACAGTAAAACTCCTTTCTACTGCAACACTGAAGACTTTGTCTCTTAGTTCCACACAAAGTATTCGTTTTTCTCTTCTCCAGCTCCCACTGGCTCAATTAACTATTGATCAGATTTGTGGAACCGAATGTAAATAATTAACAAAAGTGAAGATAGCATCTGCAGCTCTGCAAACAACTTCAATACAGAGGCCTCTGTGTCTCTGATCAATAGGGCGTGGATGGTGTGCACAGCAGCAGCAGCTTTGAGGACCTCTGTAAGGTGGCCCGCCGCATTAGAGAAAATCACATTTTTATCAGACATCGCAGCTGTGTCAGCAAAAAACATCAAGACCACAGTAGCAATCGAGCAGTAGCTGTTTTATTGTAGATACTACAGTTGGGAAAACTATCTCCCTTTGACATTCAGGCGTAATCTAATTAATTCTTTGACGTGGCATACTAATAGGTAAATGAATAGTGAAATTGTTGTTGAAGAACAGAGGTGTGATTGGACTTTTTTATTCAGACGCTCTGCTGAGAATGATGTGCTTCGATGAAAATTTGCCATTCTAACCAGCTCATAGGGAAGTGATGGCCTGGTTGTTTCCAACAAAGCCCAGGTAAGAAAAGATGTAACAAAGAGAGAAATACATAAAACTCCTTGGGAAAAGACTGTATTGCACTGTTGGGGAGAATTGAAAGAGGTTCTCTACGTAACCCGATTTTAATATGAATACCTTCCACGATCCACATCAAGGGCACTGACGAGGGCACCTCTACCTATAACGATCTCCACCAGACGTAATCGTGTGTGTGAATATTTGTGCGTGCGTGCGTGTGGAGGGGGTGCACAACTGATCACTCTGCGTAGCCATCAGCCACCGCATTATTCCAAGGTACTTTGTACAGTGCATTAATCACTGAAACCCTTGAGCGCTTCCACGGATCCAAATATTCCGACCTTGAGGTTACAAGAAAGACATTAGTCCTGATCCATTCAAAGTATTGGAGACAGGGAGGGGAGCTGAGGGAGGGGACAGAAAAGCTTTCAAGGTAATGAAATTCTGCCATAATTTAAAGAAAAAGACTTGTGGGGACAAGTCTGAGCCTGAGTAAGAAAAAAAAAAGATTAAATTGGATTTTTTTTTCATTTTCCTCTTTATTTTAAATTAGGCTTAAGTGCATGTGGGGGGTAGTTTTTCTTTCTCTCTTTTTTCCTCCAACAAAAGCATGATAACAGCATTAACGTCCAGAATGAATCAAATCATTTCCAAACCAATTAACCTTTGACAGAATGGATGGGTGGACAGGAATGAGAATGGTGTGCAGGGGAGGAGAGAGGAAGGTGGATGAGAGTTTGCAGCAGTGTGCAGGAAAAGGGGGCCTGGCTGTCGGAGGCCTGGCACTCTGCTTATTGAGAGCAGAGAATGTAGGGGTGTCATGGAGCTTCCAGGGTTGCAGACAGCATAATTACAGTCAGACCCACATATGTATGATGCAGATCATACAAATCTCCTATTAAATCAAAGTGGGCACCAGGAGGGAAGCTGGGCACAAGAGGCAGGGAACAGAAGATGCTGAGAAGACACTGCCCACTCAGTCTCACCTCCTCTGTCCTCTCTGTGTCTTTCCTGTCCAACCTGACTGATAATAAAAGCAGTCTGCAGTTAACCCCACTTATTGTCTATGCTGGCTCTGTCGCTCGCTCTATTTCTATTCCTCCCTCATTGGCTCGCACACAGCTGCAGCTGGTCCATTAAGTTAATTAAAGGCTCCATTTTGAGCTGGAGCCCGCTAGCGACTACGAGTGCCAATCAATAGATCTCTGGCTTATTTTGTGTGAGGGAGGGGTGACAGCATTGGTGTTGCATTCAGGGACATGATTTGTGGCCTTGGCAGACAAGCTATGTCCCTCTCTGCCTTGTCCTCTGTCTCTGTCTAATTTGGTAGCCACCCTGCCCCTTCCATGATCTCCTTCCCCTCTCTTCTTCGTGATGTCATCTATCACTTGAGGCTCCCTTCTTTATCCCCAGCAATCCACAGCATTTTCCCCCATCTGCTGACCAGAAGTCAGGGTTTGTCTATGAGAGGGAGTGAGCATTAGTCCTCTTCTGCAAAGTAGAGCCTGCTGTGCTGGGGGCTGCAGCTGGAGTTGGAGGCCGGGTTGGGCTGTACTAGAGCTGAGATCAACAGGTTGTCCAGGGGGATGATGTGAGTTTGGGGACAAGGAGGGTACGTAACAGTGGGATAGAGGAAAAGGGTCTTGCAGCACAGAATGAGAAACTAAGTTTCCATGTCTGATCACCAATGATGATAATTGGGATCTTAAAAAAAAAAGGATACGGCTGTAACTCAATCGAGCCCCTATAAGAGTTAGGTGACTTTCTTCCATACCCTTCCACAGAACTAAAGAGGTAAACAGTTTTGGAGTTATTCACACTGTAAGCCTTCTTCAGCAATAAAAGCTTCTGCAGTTATCCCCTATTTTCTCCAAAAATCCATTTTTGCTACCGTCTCATACCACAGCTAGAGTGGAAGACCCACGGGCTAAACAACCATCATCAGTTTTATGTAGAGTTCATCTGCTATGAATAATGGCTGAGGGCAGCAGGCGGGGCAGCAGCTCACAGCTCACAATCTGCAGACAAGCTCTCTCTGCTGGATGCCTCTGTTCCAACAGTCCCTCCATTCCTGCAGTCACACCAGCAGCATGGCAGTGGCGCAAATCATCAGGCTTCCTCCCAGCAGTCATTCGACAATTCTCTCCCTCCAGGGAGGCAGCCCGTACAGACCTTGATGGTTAGCCAGTGTTGTTTGTCGAACGCTTTTTTTCGTCCACCTCCTTCCTCTACTCCTCCTCTTTCTCGTTCTCATCTCTCATTTTAGGCGGGACGGCCTGGTGCTTTTTCCACCTCTCTAATCTAAACCCCTTCTCTCACTCCTCTCAGGGAAAGCCCAGGGGGGCTTGTTCATATTCTCTCCTCTTATTGTGTTTCATCTTTTTCCTTATGACACAGAACTATCCCCCCAGAGTATCCAGCTTTCAGCCAGGGAGCTGGAGAAAACGCATGGTTAACCCCATTTTATTCTGTCTATTCAAAGGTTCCCTGACAAAGCTCTAGTGCTCACAAGAGATAAGGAATCATTCACATGGAGGAGAAGAGAAGGTATGGTATGCATTCAACAGAAGTAGAAGAGAAGGTCATTTTCTGCAGGAGTGTGGCATTCGAAAGGAGCCGTGCATTTCTGAGCAATATGTTGCACCATATTGTGCAGCTTGCAAAACAATGGAGGAGCTCAATCACCAAGGCATTTCCATGAAAGGGCTGTTTTGGAAGTGTCATGCTGTTGTACTTTTCGCTGGCTACTGTACTGTATCTCCTCTTAAAAATAATATTTAGAGATACTGGGTTATTTTAAGCAGAACCTAAGGAGAGAATATTAGCATAATGTTACAGTAAGCTCCTGTCAATCACACAGGGTGTCTATGATATTATAATAAATTAAATTTAGATAAGAGACGATAATGCAGCCCTTATTGTATCATAAACGTTCTCCATACTGCTGGGCCATTTGCATACTGCAACAATTTACTGTTAATTAAATGACAATTTGTGAGGAGCATCGCACTCAGCTATGAACTGACTCCAAAGCAAAATGATGTACCCGTGCTATGAAATATAGCTGTCAAAAGAAAGGGTTATCAACCATAAGGTATGAAACATAAAAATGTAAATGGTTAGATGCGGGGGTGAGAGAAATAAGGCTCTTCTCCATTTCTGTTTCTGCAATGACCTCATCTCTCTTCACCCCACTCTTTCTGCTCTTGCTCAGTTTAATTCTCTGTCCCTCTATCTTTCACTTTCTCGTACCAAGCGCACACTCCCACTGTGTTCCTCAAGCACATGTGCTCCCTCAGCCTCGGTCACCATAACCACCTCATTTCTCCAGCCCTCCCTCCTCTCCAACTCTCACTCGCGTAATTCAATCATCCCAAGGAGATGGATATCCGTCCCCTAGGATCGCTTACGCTCTCCATTTCCTAAAGCGCTTGATCAGATTAATTGATTGCCCCCCCCCTCCCCATCTCTGCTCCCCTCGACTGAGGCTGGGGGTGGTGGCGGAGGGTGTAGCAGAAATCAGGTTTGCATTGATATTTTTATGAAATGGCTTTTTCCTTCTGCCCCCAGACAGACCCCGTTAAAGGACAAGGGGGAATAGATAAAGTGCATGAGCCAGGACATGGGGGGGGGGGGGGGGGGGGGGGGGGGTGAAGGAGGGTTGGAAGCCTGCAGAAACAGACAGGCAGGATTTATATTGAGGACAGAACAACAACCTGGAGCATACAGGACACAGAGCTGAACAGCAGATCAGGGACAAGATAAAAGCAGATAGGCGATCAATGAAATAAAATAAACAAGGCTGTTTAGCCACTGTATAGTACATGTGAGTTGGGCGTGTGTGTGTTGGTGTGTGTGTGTATGTGAACAATGATGCCTGGCTTGAAGCCTGCAGAGCACAGCAGAGGGTAGAGATGGGAGAGTCTAACCAAGCCCCACAGGGAATGCAGGAAGACCTCAACTCATCCATTATAAGTGAGAGCCAAGCGGCTGCCATGTCTCCTGATTGCTGAGTCCCTGTGGATTTCTCTCTTTCTCCCTCCCTCCTGTCTTTCTCAAACTTTCTCTGTCCCACTCTTTCTCTCTCTCTCTCTCTCTCTCTCTTTTTGGCACTGGGGTTCGTTGTAGATCAGTTGTGTTCCAGGCCCTTGGCTTTTACTTTGCGGCATCGGCCAAATACTCACACAAACATATGTACACCCTTGCACACAGACACGTGCAAGCACACAAACACGCAGGCACACAAATGCACGTAGAGGATAGGAACTCGTCTCTCTCTCTTATCTATCTGCCGCACATGTTCCCCATACATGTAAAGCTTTTACCTGAGCGCGCCATTACAGCTGAAGCTTTTACCTCTGGAGAGCCAAATTACCTTTCAGATACAACCTTCCCTTTTTCAACTTGCCCTTGACATTTAGTTCACTTGCATTTCCCCTGAACATATAGAATCAAACTCCTGCTATAAAGCCTCTCGCAAACACACTCACAAACTCACTAAGTTGTTTGTCCACAGGCGCATAATTCTTTGAAATAAACAACAACAACAAATATGCAACATTTTGAATTTTACAATTTATTTAAACTGTTGTTTTCAAGCCAACTTGTGAAATGGTGTTGAGTTTTATTTACTGAGGAAATCTTAAAGAAATCATTTAGCAAGCGAGACTGACTGACATGAGAGTTTGTAGGTGTAACTAAAGCTACTGTGCATTTCACTGCAGCAACAGAGGATTGAAAAAAAAATAACTAAGTGTAACTTAACACAATCAGCTGCAAATCAGTATGTTGTGTTTTCAAATAGGGGTTGACGGTATAAACAGTAGCCTAATAAATACACAGAATTTTCCTTGTTGTATGGATTTTGACAACACATTGTTCACCAGGGGAACACCCTCACAGATCTTAACTGGCGATGACGTAACTACACCAGAGAGAGGCAGCAATGCATGAAACCATGTCTCGTCCGTCAGTATAAAGACGACGATTTGCTTCGTCAGTGTCATCAGCCTGCATCAGAGATTTGTCCGGAAAATATGCGAGCCCACGCTGTTTTGTTGAGAAGTGAAGAAATGGTTGAAAAAGATGCACACAATAAAAAGGAGGAGGTATAAAAGATCAGTGAAATTTCCATTCCATGGACATTGTCAAACAAGCATAAAACGATAATCTGCAAATCATGTCCAACGAAAGACCATAATATATACTGTTACTGTCACTGATACATTTTAGGCTGTACCGCCCAGCCCTCCTCCAGTGCTCTGAGTGCACTCTTAGTATGTTTAGTACTCTTAGCAGAGTTGGTACAAATACGACAGACATATTCAACATCCAACACTGATGCAAGTTTTATCAGAGGTGTGACAGACATAAAAAAATCTTGGAGTTACTATGGTATGAGAAGGAACATGCTAAAAACATGCAGCACAGGATTAATCCAGTACACAGAAAGACTGCGGCTGCTGCTCCCTGCTGCTCGGGGGGGGAGTGACCATGTAAGAGGAAAGAGGCAGAAAAGAGCTATGTGCACCTGTACAGAGGAGATGCTGATATTGATTGGACAGACTAGTTTGGCTGAATATGCAGCCTGTTTGTCTATTTCATGGTCAATTTGAGAGGTGAGTTGCATCGGCTGTTTGCAGCTGCACAGGTAAACATGGGCACACAGCATCTTTGCAAGAGGGAAGCTGGACCCCCTGACCTGAACACACACACTCATCAATGCAGTCGGCAAACTGCACATACATCACATGCACACATGTGGGCACACAAATACACAGTATGCTTGGGTACTCAGCCCACAAACTAAATCAACACACCATTTATTTTTCTTTCCGAGAGAAACTCTCTCTCTCTCTCTCTCTCTTTCTTACTTTCTCCAGACTTTTTATTTGCCAGGGGCCTGTGCTCTCAGACTCGGATTGATCCTGAGCTGCCGTCTTGAACCATGTGCCCTGAGGGCAGCTCAGTGCAAACACGCAGCAACCCCTCTCCACTTACTCCAATCATGGTTACACTCTCTGTTACATTACACCCACATATAGAACTGCACCACAGAGGAATGTACCAAGCATCTTGACCTGGTTTGTTTTAAACAAATGCTGATGAAGACTAATTTTAAGAAAAAGGAACAAATAAAAATGTAGTCCATTAAAACACACAATGCTTCATAGAAAACACTCACAGAATAGAACAGAATACTTGTTCACAGTCAAAGAGCCACAGCTGACTTGAGCAATAAAATATCCTTTTGCCCATTATTTTAAAATTGACTAGTGTGTGTATATGAGTATTGGGGGGAAATCAATAAGCATAACAGCCACACTGGATATGACAGCAACAATTTCATACACCAGATCCTGTTTGCTGAGTGCTTTTTTCATGGGCAGAGCACAGAAGAAATCCATTATTTTCTTGCAAACGGAAAGATTCATTTGAACATTTTACATAAATAATTCATACAAAAGAGAGATGCTTTTACAGTGTTTTCACCTGGAGACAGACAGCTAACTACCGAGAAAGCTCACTCACCCATCCAGCCTTCCCTCTCTCTTTGAAGTTGGAAAAAGGTAGCAAAGGGGCATAATTTGTTTTATTCATTTATCATTGCTTACTATGAATAAATGTCATTAAGACTGGTTGCTGCACGGTGGGTGTGAAGTTTCTGGAATAGCTGGCAGCACAGTGGGGGCTTAAAAAAAGCAATAGAGTGATTAGAACAATGCGTCCTTTCCACATACACTGTGGCAGTCAGGAGTCTAATGGTTCCGTGCAGGCTTGTGTGTTGAAATACAGACACGCAATACACACTAGTTTGGCCCAAACGCTTCGGCTACTGACATAGGAATAAATGTCCACTATCGAAATGCTTTGTGTTTTTCTTGTTATCATAATTATTAATATTATTATAGCAAAATATTCCATGAAATAATAAATTCTAATCTAATATCCACCATGCATGAGACAAGCACATTAACTCTTAATGATACTGTGACAGTAACACATAAACACGGGCTACAAGTTTCAACAATGCCATAAGATGTGAAAAAAGTCGAACCTTTTGGAATAATTTTAACATTTATGAAGATTACCCAAAAAAAAGTGCCTCAGGATTGTGGCAAAGCTACAATGACTTTGGCAAATTATACACATGCAGGTGGTACAAACCATCTGCATTCTTTATTACCACCTGGCAAAACCGCCCTTATAATAACAATCCACCCAGGTCCATACACACCTGGCGTTTAAAGGTAATGGGAGATGGCATTCTGACTGGTTTATGGCATGTTTTGCCAAAAACACAACCATGACTAATTGTAAAGAATAACCCTCTTCAACCATGTGCCTGGCAGAGCAAAATATTTCTCAACTGCTAAACTAGCAAAAGTGGGTTTGGACACGTTGTGAATGCACTTGCATCATGATCTCAGAACTTGTGCTTAAATTGTTAAAATAGAGCCCCCACGACAACAAATAACTGACCACAGTATTGACAAACCGGACAATCTTGTTAATACCATGTTAAAACAGTCCTTAGTTAAGCCCCTACCTTCCATGCAATGTGGTTTCCTTTGGCGTCATGCTCCAGGGCCATTGGAAACTCTCCACGCTCATAGAACTTACGAAAGGTGGTTGGTTTGGAAGGACGTTCACGAAAAGCCCCTGCAGCCGGAGGACCCACCACCTGGTCAGAAATAAGAGGTAAAATCAGAATAAAGAGAAACATGAAAAATAGTCAAACAAACAGAATTAGACATACACAGCGAGTAAGAGAGTTGTCTTATGAAATCAGAATTGACTGTGTTTTCGCCTGCAAGAATAGAATCACTCCCACTGCCTTTTCTTAAAAGTAATTCAGGGAGACACATGTGCCTGCTTCTCTGCTCCTCTCAGGAAGGCAAAACACAGATAGTGTGCATTTGTGTGTGCATGTGTGTGTGCATTGGCCTTGTAGCCAGAGGCAGTGCCTGAGGCATTGTTAGGATCATCTTCTCTCTGCCACCATGTTGGATATGTGCTATTACTGTGCCACGGAAAGCAAATGGGACTTCTATCACATCAACCACAGTGTCTCCTACTACTGTTGTGGGGGTCATTGGTAGCAGTACCCATACAACAGGCGTCAGTAAAGGCAGCACAGTGGAGTGGAAAAGAGAGGAAGGGAAGATTTTATTCTAATTTAATATCATCTTCTACAGGGCAAACAAACTGGTGTTACAATTCAATCATATAAAAATGCTACAGAAACCTAATACACAGACCCCTGATAGAACCAATTACCTACAAATACAAACAAAGAAACGCTCATTATGCAGCATCAAAATGACCAACACATCACAGTGCAGACGCTGTGGTCGGATTGTTCAAGTGGGAGCTACTCATTTTCTTGGATTCATTTGATCGAGAATATTAGAGCTTTGCAAACAGCATGTTTTAGTGGATAAATGACAGAATGTTGGAGGCAATCGTTTCCCTGTCCATATCCCTTGTGTGAATCCTCCGCCATCTGTGTCGCACTGCTACATGACTGGCAGATGTGTTGCTGTCATTAATCCTCAGATTACCGCCCACTGAGAAGCAGAATTTTGCCACAGCAGCCCACAGGCAGAGCAAAGTGGGACTGGGATGTGTTATCTTTGGCAGGACTCCCTAAGATTGGTGGGCAACTTGAGAGAGAAGTGGTTTTAGTATATTAGCATGATTATTTCTAGCCAACGGTTGTTTCGATTTTCATGTTACATCATTTACTACTGTTGCCTGTTTGTTGCATAATTCAAGAACTAAATAGAAAAGCTTAGAATACGGAATGCAGATTGGTAAAAGTGCCACAGAGGAATGATGTAACATGGATCAGAGTTTAGGTTGCATGCGTGAGGTGGCATAGCTACATGTTGCCAGCACATCTAAGCTCCAGAGGAATGAGAAGAGGGGAAAAACTATGATGAGGTACCCTGCGTGAGTGTCTATGAGTCCTCACTGCATTAAACAGCATTAATGCACCATGGGATTGTAGCGTAGTCATTTCAAATGAATTCATTTGGAGCATTTGTTTACCATGCCAGGGAATTCTGAATGATATTATGTTGAATTAAATAGGCATAGGTGTGTATACCTGCAGGAGAAAGACTATCCAAACAAAACATGTCTGTGACTAACAATGCATGAGAAACACAGAAAAATGGCACTTTGTGTTATCGCCTACTGTGCTAGCAGCATAAAAGAAATCCTTCACAACAAATAATACAGATATGCCTGCTATCATCTTTTGAGTCTTGTCTTTTATTTAACTCTACAATGGTGCATCTAATCATCAACAATGGTTTTGTGTAATCCCATGAGATTGCTCCTATTTGTATTAGGTTTCAATCAATTAGTCAATAATTGCTTGAACTGTTTAACCTATCATCATTGTGAACAGTTTCATGTTAGATTGCCTCATTAGAATAATTTTTCTGTCACATCAAGAGCAAAGGACACAGAAAGTTAATATGAGAAAGCAATGCCTTTGTTTGTTTCATTTAGATGCAGTGTACATCAATATGATCTGTTTGTTTCCCTTTTTTCTTTGTCTGTCTTTGTTCATTTCTTTCACTGCAGGAGTTGTTTTGCAGACCTAGCTGTGGCAATAGGAAGCTGTAAAGCTTGCAAGATCAGTGCTGCTCCAGCCTGCAGGAGTGACAAAGCCCTCATATCCAGGTAGCTACGACGGCAGTTGAGCCACGCTGCACACGGAGGCTAAAAATAGCTCAGACTGGGCAGCGAGCAGAGAATGAATGCAGACTGCATTGACTGGCTGAGCAGCTTTTATGGTCAGGAATGATGACGCTGCAGTCAATTCCATGGCCTGTGTTCATGGCTGAGGTGTTGCATGCTTCACAGCCATTTTCCCTTTTTCTTCTCCAGTTATGATCACTTGCACACAGACAGCCATTGAGATACACTGACATGCAAGCTCAATGGCATATTTTCGTGTGGCTCAGCTCACCCTAGCAAAAGCCAAACACAAAAGCCCTTTCCTCTGCCGTGAGCTGCCGTGTGCCATTCCAATGATAGCCCTGCTATCGTTTCGCCATTCATGAAATCCGTGTCTAAAGCTTGCATGTTGAGAGGAAAACCACTATCACTGAATCCCAAAGCAATAGCTATACTCACTAAACACGGTGCAGATTCGTTTTTATTTGTTTCTATCTTCTGGTTTGTTCCCTACTGAGGAGCGACATAAAGTTATAAACAGGAGACCACGCGCATTATAAGAAACACACCGTGTCCATGTCATGAGAAACAATGTTCTTAAGTTCAGTTTTGTCTGAGTGAGCATAGATTCCTGTTGTGCTAATGACAACAAATGCTGCTGATTCTGTTATACTGCTAGCAAGCTCATCTCTTAATTTTTAGCTCTGCATGTATCGCAAACAAATTTGAATGATTGAATGGTTCTCCTTTCTTACCCTACTCATAAAGTATTTGTGGGTCTGTTGGAACATGATAAGGTAACGACTACCCCATGCAGTTCAGCATAATCCAAAATGCATCCCTGTTCTCAAACACTAACACAGACAGTGAAAAAGACAGACAAAAGGAGCCTGTAACATAGAGTAGATAGCATCCCGCTTATAGGTAGAGGCCATAAAGTGAGCTGGTGAGGCGACAGACTACAGAGCAGAGATAGAGGTGGTGTAAGGCAATAAAGGGAGGAACTGTCTATTTTGTGAGCCCCTGGTGTACACATCAGGGAGTCATAACAAGGCAGTAGTGGTCAGATGAGCTCCAGGCTGTCATTTCTCTCCTTCGCCTTCACTCTGCCTACAGATCTGTTTCCTCTCTAATGCTGTTGTCCACTCCGACTAGCTCCACAGTAAACCTGGTGCTGCAAGACCCACAGAGGCAATAACACACAAACATGCGCTCATGCACGGACACAATCACTCACATGCTGCTCATGCTGAGCTCCCCATGGGTGAGCCCCTGCAGAGGTGATTGAACACCGGCAGGGTCTCATGCTCCTGTCATTTATAAAGGTGTCGTCCTGAGAAACAGAGATGCTCCCTCTAACCTTATTAGTATGGCAATTCCATGGCTCTTCTGCTTGATGTTGACACTCAGAGTGGGTGGGGCAGTCAAAAGGCACGAGAAAAAAAATGGAAAGAAATAAATTAAGAGAGAGGCTGAAGTGGGATAAAGGTGGAAGATGTGATAGGCCAGAAAGAAAAAGAGAGAGGAAGAGGGAGACAGGGCCACAAGAGGTGTGGCTCATCAATTCTAAGGGTGTGTTCACTGTGGCAAGGCAGCTGCAGCATGTAGGTGATCCATCACCGTGCCTGGGCCTCCAGCTCGATTGCTCTCTCTCTCATCTCTCCATTTCCCTGCCTCCATAACATAACCCCAAAAATACCTCTGAATACTTCCGATATTTACCTAGAAAAGGGCAGTCAATTCAATGTCTACCCTGCATTATCAACACTACTGCACTTCCCACATGTTAATGTATATCAATCTCCCAACTTTCTGCCTCTTGCCTGTGCAAAGATGCATTCGGATGTATTGCATTCATAGGGAAGGAAGGGTGCCACGCCACATGGGCGCATCAAATCTCCTGGATACTGAGGCAGCAAAAGGAGCCAGCACCCTCGTTCACTCTGCATCTCACTGCTGTCCTCGCTTGAGAGGTTATTGAAATCTAGCTCCATACAGAGGGTCGTCTTTGCTGAGGGAGGGAGCCGAGTAGGTGAGTCACAGAGGATAGAATAGACAGGCCAGGGCTTTCCTGATAAGGTCAGCATGCCTGTTGCTGCCACAGGCAACAAAATTAACACTCTTTTATTTACAGAATACAAACTGCATTTAAATGAAAAAAGGGTATTTATAGGCTGTTATTGAATGTCTGCTATACGGTCATGTCCAAGCAATTATTCAACAGGATATTTGTGCACACTCATTCCCTCTGCAGGCCAAAACACAGACTGGTGGGAGGCTGATTCCTTTAAAAAAAAATAAATCTGCAATATTTGTACTCCATTAATTTCTCATGACCAAACAGCAAGAAGTGCTATCAGTCTACAAGTGTGTTTCATTATGTGTAGGAACTAAACCTGTTGTGAAAGTCGGGATGAAACAAGTGAGTAAAGAGCTCTCACTGGACAGGAAATCCACAGACGGATGGGAATTGATCAAAGGTAATTCTTTCATTCAGAACTCACAGGACCAGAGATGTGCTTTACAATTGTCACCATGTCAGAGGCTTTTGCATCAACCATATTGTGCACAGGCATAAGGGCAGGTTTGTAATGAAAAATGACGACACCACTGAGCAAAGATGACACTACACACCTTCTGTCACTACAAAAAAGACGATGAAACAGGTGACAGCCCCTGACTATTAAACCGAGTGCAAGAGGAACAACTTTCAAACACTTCAAGAAGCTTTAAGTGTTCAAGAGCACTCCACTCTTTTCTGCCTCTACTAGTTTAACCCCATCACTTAAAAGGACAGCATAGACACAGATATACATTAAGAGGATGTGAAAGAATGAGTTTGTGGTATTGATGTGTGATGGAAGGAGTCTGATTGAGGCTAACAAGTGAGAGGGACTCTGCCCTTTGTGTTTTCCGTTTTTTCCGTGTGGCTCACTTATCAGCCAGGCAGCAGGATTCAAATCACCAAATCACAGTTTAGATGATGTCACACTAAAAACAAACACTTGAATGGAGACAGGGTTAAAATTGCCAAAATGAACAGTCCTGGGGCACAAGTCATGAAAGTCTTTTATTTTCTACATCACAGTTTGATTTGGCCAAGTTCATGTAATTTTTTTTGCTAACTTTACTAATTGAGTGCATGTATAGGAGTGTTTATGTGTGTAGGCAAAGGGAACAAAGCACTCTCTATCTTTCTGAGAGTGGGGCACACACTGATGCAGCGCTTTATCTTTACAGCCCTAATCAGTGACGACACCTGAAGATATTAAAACACTGCACTGGGCCATGAAATTAATGAGACACTCAAGGAAAACTACATCCCTGACTTGCTTCAGTTGCCACTTCTGCTGCTAAGAAAGAGGGATTTCACTGTCCTACCAATTTTAATCACCAAATAAGTAGCTTCTCGTCAGTAAACATCATAACTGGATTTAATTTATGGCACACAGAAAACCACCTCATAGAATATAAATGTTCTTAAAGTCAGTAACAACACGTGGTTACGGAGAGCTGGCCATAGCTCAGAATAGCTGCATGACTCATCCAAAACTTGAAACCTCTGTTTGTTTTGCAGGTAATAGGGAGATGGTCATCAAAGGAGATAAGACAACAGCCCTGGAAATAAACATCCAGAAAAGAAAATGATAAGATGGACAAGCAGGGTGGAATCAAGTGAGGAAATGAGAAGATAGCAATTGGAGCAATGTTGTTCTGACCAACACACATATGCGAGAAAGCATCACTGGGAGATGTGGAAGGTTTGATTAGGTAGCAAAAGGCTCACAGTGGAAAGAATAGGAAACAGACACACCCAG
This sequence comes from Paralichthys olivaceus, assembly GCF_024713975.1. Taxonomy (NCBI): domain Eukaryota; kingdom Metazoa; phylum Chordata; class Actinopteri; order Pleuronectiformes; family Paralichthyidae; genus Paralichthys; species Paralichthys olivaceus. The sequence goes on along the minus strand of NC_091104.1, from coordinate 11,707,503 downwards.
AGCCACAGGAGAACTTCCATTTCACCACAAAGCCTCAGACAGACAGCCAGTGACCAGGGAGGATGCCAATCTGCAACCACACATATTCACAAGTGTTACAGGTAGCCTGGTACAGAAATATCCCTGAGGAGTGGAAGGAGTCTTTGGTAGATAAGTAGACTGCACATGGCAAGAGATAGAGGTTCTATCTCTGATATGGGAATATTGTTTAACAGTGAAGAACATTATCAAGGCTATTAGTATGTATTGCAAAACGAACCGCAGGCCCTTGCTCGTATCACACACCCAGGGTGACTTTCTATTCCTGGAAATCAGTTTTACTGCTTTTGAGGCTGTCTGTTAAAATGATGCCAGAGGTTTACTCACAGAGACCGAAGCCTGGTATGTTCTGAAATTTGACCTTTACATTAATTAAACAGTGGGAAAGCGCAATGCCCTGCTTGTAGACAGCCAAGACTCACAGCTCTCTAACTCTGCTGCATGGATTTAGTCAAACAAACTTACACACAAAAAACTTTTTTCACTCGCTCTCAATTTCTTTCTGAATGTAACAAAAACCTTTCCTTAATCCAAAATTAGTTTACTCTACAAAGACAGGAAATGGGCTCCAAGTATGGGTTGTTATGGAATGTTATATGGAATGGAGGTCTGGTGTCGAGACCTCCTGCAAGCATATTGCTCTGTATGATAGTGCACCCTTTGGGTTTGCCCGAGAGAAAGAAGAATAATGCACTTTTGAATCCCACACTGTGCTTAGTGCAGCAGCTCTGTCAAACAGGGAGGCAACACTTAGCCGAGCTACAGGGAGGCACTCATACACAGACACACATGTGCACACATTCACACAAACAAACAAATAAAAAGGAGATAACGCAAAGGCATGCTTGAAATGCTTTGCACAAGCCACCCATGGCTTCTGAGACGATTTATTCAGAAAGAACAACCTGTGTGAAAGTCATACATTTTCACTTTGGATTTATCCCTGTTTCATACAAACATCTGCCCATGTATCTATCCAATCATCCCAGCTACTTCTCCACCTTTTGCTCTGCATTGCAAGTTGCTAAAGTAAAGATGCGTTGTCCATCTTTACATATTTTTATGGGCTGTGCAAATGAGCAATGGTTTGTTACAAAAGCAGCCTGGTATGTCTCATCTCATTGAGAAACCCTAATGATATACAAAAGGTGTTTAAAACGAACTACACCAAAGTGATAGTTTAATAAGTGCATTAATGTTTATTTAGGAAAAATTTCAATATGACCTTCCAAGTTCAGTCTGGGCAGAAACATCCTTTTCATCTTCAATCATAAACTGAACATTCATCTATTTAAGAGGTGCGCTATGTCATCCTCTCCCTCCTGAATCATATTGGCTCTCCAATCTTTCCCCTCCACTCACTCCAATTTCCTCTCATAAAGAGTCTGCCTTCTATGACTTTCCTTGGCTTGAATTTTTATGCTTTTTTGTGGCCCATCTCAAAGGAATGTTTTCAAGGTAATGTGATGATGACCCTTAGACTCCTCATTAAATCACTTAGTTTCACAGCATCAACTAAATATCTTAAATGTTAATGCGAAAATACAGCCGAGACAGTGCAGACGACCTTAAAAGTTTTCTTTTATCTTTACAAACTAAAGGTCTTGGTCAGAGTCTCATGCATTAGCCCTCGCATCAGCATCCATGTCACAACCTTATTCAGACAGCCAGACAGCCAGTCCAAACAGAGTCACTTAGATTCAACAACACTAAAGAGATGGGTGTCAGAGTGACAGATGGAAAGTTGAGCATCTGTCACTGTGCTGTACCATTTGGCTGAAATCAAAGGGAGATGAGGGCCTTCAAAGGACAAGCAAAGCCGTGTCTGAAGCCAGACATGCTCTGGTGTGCTCCGCAGATAAGGGCCAAGAGGTTATATTGCTTTTCTTCTGTCTCTCCCTTTGTTCTCCTGTCTTTAGGGAGTGGGAAGACAGTATGAAAAGAAAAAAGTGGGGGAGAAAGAAAGGCAGTGAGAGAGAGAGAGAGGAAAAGAGAGAAAGAGAGGGAATGGGGGGTGGGGGGCAGAGTATAAGGCAAGAACAGGTTGCCTGTCTCCCTCTGCCACAGTGCGCTGTGTTGATCAAACAGTCGTTAGTAGAATTTGCTTGGTGTTTCCGGACAGCCAGGGTAATGAGGAGAGGTGGCTGGAACAGAGGAGTGCTGGGCCTTTATGGTGGATCATTTCTGACAGTATCAGTACTTTGCCTTCCAGCCCTTCCCCTTCCCTGCCCTCTCTAGCTCGCTGCAGCAGAGCCATTGCCTCCAGCCTGCCTTCGACTGGGAGCACTTTGACTCAGCTGGATGCGAGGCATGAGCTTAATAGTAGAGTAATCCACTGTGGAATTTTGAAGGGAATGCACACAGTACTTCACATCTTAAAGGGTTTGTAGGTTTACTTTCTTGGCACCAGATGAAGAACACTGCTGCCCTGGAGCACCATCTATGAAGCTGGCTGCTGTGTTTTTTAAAATGCATGCAGTGTGCAAGGTGGTGGCAACAGTGAACTTTTGCTCTGACCTTCCATCCCTATATAGAAAGAATATTCCTTTAAGAATTCTGACATAGTTTTATTATAACATGTTTTTTTTGAACATGTATTTTTTCAACATGTATGTATTTATCTACTTCATTTGCAATGCACCACAAATGCAAGCTGGATTTTGTCATTGCGGTATTAGAGACATACTACCCATTTTCATCTTGCCAGCGAAATTCAAAAGGTCAGGCCAATGTTCTTGCATGATGGTGATGTTAAAAGATTTTTCAAAGTGGGGGGGCGATAAAACAAAGGCCAACATTTGGTGTTATTGAAATGGAACAACAGCGTGTGTCAGATACATTGATTTTCCTGCTACTGGTTCCTACTATGATGATGCAGGCAGTATGTGAGCTGCCCCTGCAGTCAAGTATATAACACATGCCTAACACTGGCAGATTAGAACACTAAGAGGGGCCCATTCTCCTTGAGCAAGGACAATTCAGAGTGATGGTTGATAATGATGGAGGATGGGTGGATGAATGGCTAATGTCCTGTCAGTGTAATACAGTTAAGAGTGGCCGCATTTAGTTTTATGTTTAGCTGACTTTGATGTCAGATGGACATGAGGGAGGGGTGCATCACTTGTAACACGTACAATTACGTTAATGCACATCATATGCTTCACAACATACTGCAAATTGCTTGATAAAAATGTGGGCAGAGTTTCTGCATGATTTTAAAATGCATATATTATCTCCATATAATAAACAGTCAGATTAGTGAGTCGAAAATAAAGTTTTAACTACAAACACAAAACTAAGAGCTGATTTCACAATTTAAATGGTCTAAAGCACATAGTACAAGTGCATTCAGGGCATGTCCAGTCCAGTCTTCCTAGTTTAACAATGGAAAAAAGGTTGCTTCTCCAGGCCCATCGTTCAAAAAAGATGTCCTTAGACTTAATCATTGGTATGAATTGGGCATAACATGCTCACCATCTGCTGTAGTGTGCGCATGTCGTGCACCAACCAATGTGGGTACATGTTACTGTCTTGATAATGCGACATTAAAATAACAGTGAAATACAGCACCATTGTTTCAGACCAGGTTTTTGTTGGTCAAAAAATCAATCACTTTCTGCTGCCTCAAGTCAGCAATGCACCAACAATGTGTGTAACCTCACATCATTTTAAGGTCAACAAGCACAAACATGTACACATATTTAAACAATGTGGGCAGTGGACAGGCAAATAACGACTGCATCAGTCTGAAACTAATAAAGACCCAAGTTGCACTTGGTGCCGCTTTGCACAGGGTGTAAGTTATGGCACCAAGCATATTAAATTGGAATAAAACAACTTTAGCTCACAACATATTGAGCAAATACACTTTTATGTTAATTCCCACAACACTTCCAGGGGGAACTTAAAGACCCCTGTCAGCCACAGTGTTTGTGTTTGTCAGATTTTGTTTTGTATAAAAACATCAAAGTACATACTCATATCCATCTGTGCTTTTTGATATGACTGAGATTAAGTGGAATAAAAAGAACATAAATTAGCCAAAGCCTTTGCATTCTTTTGATACAAGAAGGACACTGTTCATAGAGGAGGCGTAGATCTAAATGTCCTCTATGTTGGTTAGCGCATGACATAGAACTAATTAACTCTGGAGCAGAAAATGCAGTCCCTGTAAGGAGCAATAAGCGTTCTCCATTAAAAGCCATCTAATTAGAATGCAAGCTACAAGGGCTTGAAGGAGAACACAACAAACAGAGTGGCCAGTGTAATTGTCAACCAAGCTCTGAGGAAAGCAAACATAATGGATATAATCAGTTGAGCACTTCCTATAAGGTCATGTTAGAACGCCATGGAAGTACTTCTCCATATCTGACTGAAGTTTCCAGATGGTGTTTTCCTCAACCGTGGAAAAGGTCACAGACATTTCAGCAGCCATTCACTTCAGATAGCATGCCATCAGTTAGAACCTAATTTATCTGTTGATACCTGCAGTGAGAAGAGCATGAAGCACAAGAACTGCTACTTAGTTCAAATGTAAAGTGGGGTCCTGGACTTTTGGACCCGATTGTAGATTTTCAATGTGTCGAATGGACATAAGTTAGTTTCTACTGGATCAAAGCGACTTCTCAAAAAACAATAGCATTTCACAGACAGGCTTTAGTTCCCTTTTATGGTCACTTAATATTTCATGGATAAAAAACTAAATGATCTATTTGGGTCAGTCTTATTTTCCAGCTGCCTTTAAATTAAGGAGTGAGGCAACCAAAGTCAAAAGTTGTGGAGAAACTGTAAGATTCCCAAGTCAGCCAGTTCTCCATCCACTCAAGGCCTTTAGGCCCCGTGGTTGATCGATAGTAATGGAAACGCCAACAGGCCTCCAGAACCCACTGCCAATTTAACCTGTTTTACCATGACTCAATTCTTCCCTCTTCTTCAAATAACCCAGCTGCTTACCGGGGGATGAACTACAGGCTTCTGGTGCTGATAAGAAGAGCGTGCAGGAGCACAGGGAGGCAGAGATAGATGCAGGAAAATAGTTTTAACGTGTGCGTGCGTGTGTGTGTGCCTGCATATTCACAAGCACCACTGGTTTAGAAAAGCAGACAGGTGAGGGAATCTATGGCACAGAATCCAACAGCAGAAATTTGCTCAAATTCCCTTTACTTGCAAAAGCATGATTCACACACATCTCAGACACAGCCGGCTTCATGGTCAATTTATGTATCACACTGGGCACATTTTGAGTTACTGTGTCAGATAAATGTGTTTGGAGCAATGTGGAAGAATGATTTTTGACTGCAGGTCATAATAATAAATAGACAGATTAATCTCCATAAAGGTTTCAAGGATCTTGGTCAACAACTACCTGCTCTCCATATAACCGACTGGGTTTATTTTTATCCCAAACCTCAAGCCTTTTTTATCCGTTCTGTGTACACGTTCTGTTATCAATAATTACCATATACTATGGTGTTTTAATGGATAGAAAAGATAGGAATTTACTCAGCCTTAATTGATACACATCACGCTGTTATTCAAACACTTAGATTCAGATTTTTTAACCATATTTAATTTAACTAAATAAAATAACTGTGTTATTGCAATTTAAGGAAAGATTACATTTAATCAGGATGCATGGAAAGTCTAAACCCATTTAAAGCCTAATCAGGGATCAATTCTAAACTGTCACTTGTTTAATTTGTTCAAATAGCTTTATTTATTAAAATGACAATAGTAGGGTTAGAGCAAACAACTGAGATGTAAATCAACACATCTCTGGCACAATCTTAACAAAATGTCCTTCTAAACTCTCCACCAAAGCAAATCTATAATGATGCAATTAAATAATACTGCATCTATGTCCTGAAACCTCCTGTGATTTTTGCTATTTTTATAACATCGATTTGGTTTGGGATTTATAGATACAGCAATTGTCTGGTAGCCTATTGTTCCTCAGTGTAAAATGTTTTCATCTTCAGGACGAAAGGCAGAACCTGCCTGGTTGAATGAAGGTTCTGCAGGAAAGAGAGAGAGGGGAAGAGTAAAGGAGAGAGAGATATATAGACAAAGGAGGGCAGCATTGGGGGCCAAGACATCTGCTCAGGTAAATAATGATGATGCTGCGGGAGAGGAAAGGAATAAGATATGGAGGTCACGTTTGCTAGCTTGGAGTCTCCATCTGTCCCCTGGGGTTAGTGAGGTGAGCCAGGGATGACGGTGGGCCCGGGAGAGAGGGGTTGGCAGGTTGTGGGGAGGGCTGCAGCAGACTTGGGGACGCTGTTTGCCAGCTCCATTTTTATCCCAGAGGCCAAGCAAACAGTAAATGAGGTGTGCTTGATATAAATGCAGTCTATCGGCTCAGCAATCCGCAGACCCTTCTACACGCGAAAGTTGAGGTTGGGATCAGGTGTAGTTTGTATCGATTTGCCCTCCGAGGTGAACTGTGCAATACAGCATCTTAAAGAGGATCATGTCCGTGTTCTTGTGTGTGTGTTGTGATCGAGGAGAGACATTTAGGACTTTCATCCTCTCTTTCATGTCGGCACATTTCCTGAGAGAAAGGGCCAAGTGACACTTAAGACCTTTAAAATACACTCAGAGCTGGTCTCTAAAAGCATTAAAAGCATGTTAAAGCATAAAAGCTGGACACAAAAAGAGGAAAGATTGCAGGATGTGTTACAGCAAACATCCAACAAATTAGATACCATATAAATCAATTACAGGGCATGATGATGATCTAATGTCACATATTACACGTCTTCACAGGTCTTGAAATCAATTGCACTCTATTTACATGACTGATCCCAACTGCACTCAATAGTCATTGACAAAAACATTTTTTTACACTTTAAACAGAGAAAAAGAATAAACTTGCCTGGCTTCACATAAATTATTGCGCCACAGAAACAGTTTGTCTACATATCAGAGCATTCTAAGTCTACAATTAGAGACCAATATGGATTTTAGGGGGTCAAACATGATATAGATATAAGGAAGTAAAAAAATTCCAGTATCAGTGTGTAAGTTGAAATATAAATATATATTGAAAATAAATTGGCAGTGATTCCTAAGATGTTTTTAGATTTAGATTTGTTTTAGATTATCAGACATTTTAGGAAAGAAATATAATTGAGGAAACACTAATGCAAGTAAAGAACCTGAATGAACAAAATAAACGTAATATTTTTACGGAAAATGTAAAAAATTGCAGAGAATTTCTGCATCGTTTTCGAATTGGCTACTCACTTCCATCTCACAACACAAACAAAAACATATCTTCCTTTCCTTTATGTGTGTCAGCTTCCATGTTAACATGTACTGTATGTGCATTCACAAACATTACTGTCACACAATACTCTGCAAGTGTTTACTCTCTCTCTCCTCTGTAATTTTTTTGTCACCGAGCTGGACTAAGCCTCTGACACAGAAAATAACGGCTCTGTTCGCTTCTCTGTCTGAAACACAAGGTGACGACCTCCCACCAGAATTTAAAGTGTATCTTTTTGCTCTTTAAATGCTTGGGGAAGAATCACAAAAAAAGGCGAGGGGGGTTCAGGAGCCTGTGCTATTGATTCAATTTCTATGACCACAAATACTTTAAAGCATAATAAGCCTATGCTTCAAGTCCCCATACCCTTTCAAGGCTTGAAGTGGCCTTGTCGCTACCTACAAATCACAGTTCTCCGCAAAGCTGCCCTCTCTAGAGTGATGTCAGTGACCACAGGGGAGGTGAAAAAACAGAAGGCAAGAGACATAAGCTAGCCTCTGAAAAATGTAATGGTTTCTGTTGAGGATTTAGCCAGTGGTACGGCAGTGTGGAAGTATCACTCATGCTCCAGACATAGTAGATCCTCTGGGGAGATGGCGAATATTAAAGGGTTTATAGGAGCCTTCTTGTGAAGGCTCTTGACAGGAGATTTGTTTATGACCTTCAAAAAGGGAGGAGGAAGTCAATAATAGGCCTGACTCCCTCTTTTGCATCTCAAGGCAGTCCCTGCCATAGAAAAAAGAGAGCCTGCAGTTTCAATTCATCACAACTGTGCAGCTCTTCCACTTCTTTTAATCACGTCGGACCAGTCCTTTTAAATGCAGTGATAAGGCAATAGCTGTTGCAAAAAAACTTAGTGGATCAGAGAGGAAGACCTAGTTACAGTAAACTGTGTCCATGATTGGACAGTCAACAGTTTAGAAGTAAGGAAGATATGGAAGTCTGAGTGCAAGGAACTGCTGACAGAAAATATTAAACTGACAATTTCCTCAAATTCATTCATTAAATTATTGCTGACCACAGATGCATCAACTTCAGATGTTCTCGCTTTACCAAGACCCAAACCAAAGCTGTCAACATAATCAACATCAAAACAAGATGAAGGGATCAAAGTCAAAGATATTCTGGGGACTTCCTAAATACATACAATATTTCACTATATCCCTGACCAAAAAATACAGACAATGACATGTTGTCAAATTTGCACATATGCCTTTAGAAATGCTACAAAAATAAAAATGTCTTGTATTGAAAGCCAGCCGTCTTCATATCCAACAGTACAGAAGGACATTCTAAAGAAGAGCTTGGTGTTTGTACTCTAAAAATAGGTCGGGGATAATTGCCTGAGAGTAAAAGAAAACCTCAACCTGTCAATTTATGAAATATGACATGCTTTATTCCTCCAAAAGTAAAAGTGAGAATCACAAGGTAGATGAGGCAGCGTTGCGTACTGTATTCCTTATATATGATACTGCTTTCTACTAAAACAGAGCAAATCGCAACATCTTCTCCTCATATAAACTGAAGCATGGAAGTCTTTCTGAAGACAAAAACCTGGATTCTGAAAACTTAACTGTTCAGTGCAGTAAGGTCAGATGAACAAGGACTTCAACTTGTAAGATACGATATCGACCATAGACTATAATTACCTCCGCCAAGGAGAGTTCAGGAAGAACCCATGATATCAGGTGTGGATCCTGATCAGGAAATGCAGGGACTTTTTTTCCACTTTAAAATTGCAAAATATGGCGTTTTCAACATTTTGATTGATTTATCAGAGAAAAAGTCATGGATCTTGAATTAAAAAAACAGACCTATTTAGAGAAATTACATCTATTAGTGAGTGAAATTTATTACAGATCCATATAAAGATCTGGTGAATTTATTCATGTGGTTTCATAAGGGGACAGTTGGGCCTTAGTGGAGGAATGTGCTCCACTGAGTGCCATATGTTTGTCAAAGAAAGGATGCCTGAGTACATTAGTTACTGGAGGGCTTTTTTTCACAGAAGCAGGGGGCTGTAACCAACTAAGAACTTTGTCAGACTAATCAGAATTGGCTGTGCAATATGAATATTCAATAATTTAAGTCAATATTTTTTTTTTTGATTGATGCAATCATGAAAAGTGAATCCATCTCTCAGCTCCGCAGATCCACAAAAATATGGACCACAGTGACAAAACACAGTTGTCACTCATCTTGATCCTATAAAATCTACAGATGCAGATGATCTGCCCCGGATGAAACTTTTCCAGAGTTCTAGTAAATAGTAATTTTTTTTGGCCACACAAAAGCAAGTTTTATTGACCAATATACAGTTCAATAAAGACTAATATCTCCTGCTATACAAACCTTCAGTATTACACTTGCCTGATCTGTCTTCATAATTAAGAGGATGAGGATCTGACTTGACTTTATCTGAAAATTAGTCTACGCTTTCAACAGTTTAACTCTGATTAAATAACGACCCTATAGCAGTTTGTGCAAGCAGCTCGATACAACCCATGGTCGCAGTATATTGTCAGTTGACCTCTAGCAGTCATGGTATTAATGACTGGAGCAAAGCAGGAATGTAGATAATGTAGTACTGAAGGAGGTTGGGATGGATGGGTGGACAAAGCACGTGAGATACACACTGGAGATTTTTGTTTCCTGTGAGAAACCGATGTCAATGTTGTTACCCAAGATTGTTCGACATCCTTAACCACTGTAAACTGTGACGACAGAGGTACGTATTGTAACCCAACCCATGTCACGTCACTAAACCCAACCAAACCGTAACCAAAGAAATACAACATCCAAGGATGGATGGATTGTTCTTATAGGAAACACAAAAGCTGTGGTGGCTAGGCACCACTAAAAGAAAATGCTGCAAATGCTAAAATAGATAAATACTCAAGTTGTGTTCTGCATACAGTATCAACTACCCCATAAACATTCTAGTCTATAAAACACTCCCCTTTATGTGGTCTCTCCAAGATTTCTCTAATTTCAAATCATTGTATTGGTATTTAACCAAACTCACGTGACGTCGCTAAACCTGAACAAACCGTAACCAAAGAAATACAACATGTAAGTAATCACAGTCCTGGATGGTTCTATGTGTCTCTGAGCACCACAAGAAGCACCTGGACAGAAGTGCAGAATAGTTTTTACAGGAAACACAAAAGCTCTGGTGACAAACAGAAAGAAAACAATAAAGAGATGAATACTCCAGTTGTGTTCTGCATACAACGCCAACTCCCCCACAAACATGCTGCTATAGAACACCCTCATGTGTATGTGTCTCACCAAGATGTCACGTGTGTAAGGACATTAGCATTTTTCTTTGAATTCCATGGTGTGGAATCATTGGGTTACAGCCCTGGAATGTGTGCTAGTGTCATTTCAGCCCATTGAACGTGTTTAACTGTAGAGTTGTTTCATTGTAGAGTCCTGAAAACCTCTGTACTTGTGTGAATGTGAGTTTGAGGAAACATGTTCAGGCATCTTGTATTTGCTTGTTTTTCCCACAGCCTCTAAACCTCACATGGTTGTTCATGGTTGTTGCTGTGTGTCAGTGAATGACATCACAGCTCCGTGTACAGTTTGAGCTCAGGTTGAATGTCACGTTATATCTGTCAAGCCGTAAACCGACGTCCCAGGTAGCTAGCTACGCGGTGCTAGCCCAGGCTAACGTCGGTTAGTGGACGACGTCCAACAGCCGGACTCACCACGGAGTTCTTCATCGTGGCCTTCACGGTGAAGCCTCGTGTTTTCAGCTGCGTCTTGTCCCTCGACATGTCCTCAGGTGTCTTCTTCCAGTCCAGCTCAAACCGAGGAGCCACGTTGCTTCTCAACAAGTGTTTGTGTTTGTGTTCGCTCTCTAAACGTGACGACTGTTGTGGGGTCCTTTTTTTTTTGGCCGTGGTTGCTATGCAACATCAGGGACGCTGTGGTCTGGTTGCTGCGGAGACGTGTGTGCGTGTGTGTGTGCGTGTGTGTGTGTGCGTGTGTGTCCTAATCACCATGGAAACCGCAGGACACTGCTGAAAATATGCAGAGAGGTATCGAGTGGTTTGAGTGTTGTTCTTTTTATTCATTATCATAAAGAGAGTAATATTTTTTAAGAATATCTATTTTAAGATTTCCTTTTTTGCCATAATCAAAAACCTATGAATACTTATATATACCTATAGTCATATTATTATAATTAATAGCAAATGTATGTGTGTACTTTTGATATTATTTGCTTTAGTTAAAAACATATACATACACATATATACATATTATGTACATATATAAAGAGAGAGATATTAATATAACATATATGGTGCTATGGTATTTTGATTTTGTACTTTAAATTTGCTTTGTGTTTGTAATTATAAAGTAGTATTGCAATTACTATAAACATAAAAAATTGTTATTATATATATATATATATATATATATATATATATATATATATATATATCAATCTATTAAATTATACATATTAAATCAAATTTTTATAAATATTGTAATTTTGCAGCAAAACAGTCAATGATATAAACTCTTCTTACTAATCTTCTGAATCATCATAAGGTTCAGGTGTTTCACTTGTGTGCAGCTGTACGACGGTACAGCAGGTCAAAGGATTCGTATTTCACCTTATTCTGTTGTTCGATGACACTAATGGGACAAAAAAATAGTGCTCTGTGCTTCTGCCAGCTGGTCACAACTAATGGGGGACAGACAGTGAAAAGATAACCCAACCTCACACTGGATGACCTGACTTTTCCTCTGCTCCTGCCACAGTTACAGGCCACCAGCACACTTCGGTCTGAGACACACAGGATTGATCACACGCTCAGCTCATCCTTACACACACACAGCATTTCTTCATCCACAAGCAAATGCTTAATGATGCTCTTTGTGTGGCAGGTAGACCACGGCCTCGACTCTCAATAAGCTGGTTAGAGAGGGGCCCGGGCACTGAATCATTCCAATTTAGGGATGTGGTACTTTTAATCTTCCAATATCGTTTTTGCCCCTGGAGAGTTTCTTGGGTGAACTGGTGCAACTGTTATTAATCTTCAGTGCACAGGCAATTTCTCTAAAAGCCCCTATTTGTTTTTTATGGCTCCATTGAGAGAGGAGGGTGTAGCAGCGGGGAGGGAGACTGTAAACAAGGTATGCAGGGAGAGCAAGTTATGTTCCCGTCAGCATTCGACGCTGGTCTCTCCCCCTCTCCCTCTCTCGGCCTCCCCTTGGAGGATTAAAAAGAGGAAGAGGGGAGTTTTCAGAAAGCAAACCGGAGCGTCAGCATGAATTCAGCTGGACTGAGAAATGATTGTTCAAACAGCACTGTGCTATCTCGCTGCTGTGCGTGCGCGAAGCTGGTTCTCGTGAATCATGGAAGCAAACCTTGCAAAAGTGATGCATGAAATATGAAATATATGTCGTTGGTTTTGCCGATTTCTTGAGGATTTTGAGTTCATGTGTGACCATGCATGTTGGTAGGTATATTCTGAATATTTGTCAGGTTAGCGGTATCGTGGGTCAAGTTAATATCTATTTCTTCCAGTTGCTTAAAGAACACATACATTCTGTCCAAACTGACTTTGACAGTGAAGATTAACCTGCACTTTCTGCCACTAATGATGTCTCATGTATAACCATTTGGTCCGGCAGGTACGGAAAGAACAAGGGAGGAAAATATGATTCGAAAAAGGAAGCCACAATACAAACATTACTTTGTAGACCACGCTTTGAGGAATATGTCAATTTTTTTGTTACATCCACACTGTGTCTTCATCATCATACTGTGCTTGGTTTGATCTACAGCTCATTTTCTGGGCCACCTTCAAGCTCGGCAACCATTGTCCACTGTGAGGGAAAACAGCAATTATGACATCATTAGAGCAGGAACTGGTACCTACAAAGCAGAGGACCCAGAGGGGACTAGTAGAAGAATCTCAGCAGGAAAAAGGATTGCAGAGACTTTGCCGCAGAGTCAGTTTCCCCCCCAATTACCATGAAACAAGACAAACAGTCATTAGAGTCGGCCATTAGGCTGTAGGAAGAGCGGCTGGGGGCTTGTTCGGTTTAACAGTACGTCAGGTTGTGAAAGTTACACAAAAATGTACAAGGTCTCTGTGATGAATGTTATCCAATGCAAAGGCAAATCGGGATTCTTGTATGTGCGGTTGCGAACAATATTACAAATTCTCTTGACTATTAATTCCAACTGAAAAGATGTGGCCGAAAATACATTGAGTGTCCTGTGGAGAAAATGCAGCAGAGGTGTTTAAATACTGAGAAACCAATAAAGTACAATTAAGTCCCAGTAACAACACTACTGAGTCTTATAGATACAATAGAATAATTTGATTGCCAAGAGGAACACTGATCTGAATACATCACATGTGCTACAGTTCATCACAATTGCTTGATTATTTTTCTGTTAATTGTATATATTTATATCTGGGGGTCACAAGACTGTTTATATGATGCATATTTCAATAAAGAAAAGGAACATATGTGTTTTTCAATTTGTTTAGTTTTTAAAAACAGTTTGGCTTTAAAACATGACAATGTCTGGAATTTCCCTCTCTGGTTGACTCCTCCAGGATCCAGTTAGGGTCATTATAAAGTTGGTATTTGTAAACCAGCATGTGTCAACCTGTAAAATAAATGTGCAGAAATTCAAATTTGTAGAGACGATATGTATTTCTAAAAAAAATACAAATCTAGATCATCCTTTTTCGCAGATGTATTTTTACAGATAAAAATCTTCTCTACCTTTGCAAACTTTAACTCCTCATGATTCACAGGTTTACAAAGGTTTTTCTGAACCAGAAACGTTTTATTTGCGAGCATCACTTTAAAAGCTCAAAACCTTTCACCCTCACTCGAGTCCATATAAACAGTTACCTAATGCAACACTGAATAACTGCCTTTGTTTCTGCCTTTGACTGCTGAACGTTCACGTACAGATCCTCTCCAAAATCAGCAACCATCTTTCATATACATGAGGAATGTGATTATAGATTCTTTGGCAGCAGATTGATACATTTACCTGCAGGTTTCTCTCAACATGCAGCGCCGCTGTTTCCCTGCCGTCTGTCCGGTGAATCCTGGAATGAGCTCCAGCCCGTGACCCTGAACTGGAAGAATATGAAATATGATTGATTGAATGAATAAATAAGCATTTCTCTGGACCAATATTAATCACTTGAAGGTATCCTGTCCAAAAAGCCACATGGCACATTGAGGTATTCCACAATCAACCTGGACTAAATTCATGTAAATTGTCCTTAAACTGCTTGTGGAGATTGTTAGATGTTGGAGAAGCAGATTGAACTGATTATGACAGTTCCCACTGCCGGGCTTCCTTTATGTGTTCCTCCTTTAAAGCAACACTATGTAACTTTCACTGAGCAACAGCGCCCTCTGATGCCACATGTGGTGATTAATTCTCTCAGGCTCCGTGTCCGAGTGATTAATAGGTTTTTTTGAGAAAAAACAAAGCCATCATTCTGTGCTCTGACTGTGTAGTGCCACTCACTGAACTGAAACCCAACTGAATATTGGATATTACCCATGATCCCCAGCTTCCTGGACCGGAAGATCTGCTGCTGTAACATCAATACAGAATTCTTGATACTTTAAAAGTTTTCTTGCGGAGTATTGGAGATAACTCTGGTTTTTATTGATAGTTTTGAACCTGCTGGTCCTGATTCGGTTGACTTAAGTTGTGACTATGAGTCAGCTACACACTTCTCACAGGAGATCCTACACACCAGAGTTACGCTGAGACGCTCAGTGCAATTTTTTCTGCTGCTATATTTAGGTGAAAGTAGCTTAGTGTTGCTTTAAATTACGAATGTTTCCTGCTAGAATGGCACTCAGAGAGTGTATACCTCCACCGAGGCACAGCCGCCTCCTTAAATTCAATCAAGCTTCTCCAAATTGCACACACTAATATCGGTCCACTTAACATTTCAGATTTTGTTAAGATCCATGAATTATTCTGTGAGAAAGAAAATGTTGGAAAACATCCTGTCTTACAATGCAAAAGAAAGTGATACAAATGTCTGTTTCCCCCCGTTACAGGTCCGCACCAAAATATAATTCCCAGACCCATACTACATTCTTGCATCAAGTTTTAATGTAATCCGTCCAGTAGTTTTTGTGTTATCTTGCTAACAAACTAATAAACAAACATGCAGACGAAATCTTAACCTCCTTGGTGGAGGTTATTAATACATCCGTAACACCCTGAAGATAAAGTTTGGAGATAAAAGAAGTGAATTATTGCTGAAATGGCCCATTAGTGTTAATCTTTATCATCCAACACTGTCATAAAAACAGCAAATGGCAGATATAGCCCAAACATAGCACCACTTGCCTCGTGTGTTTCCCCTCCCCAAACAATAGCGGTTCAGATATCCAGACTGTAGTCGTTTTTCCCCAGAGCCCTGATGAAATCCAAAGGCATAGATCCCTTCAAACGGCAGGGCAGTTGGCGGCAATACTTGATATGGGCACAGAGTTGCAGGGCCTCACTCACAAAGCCGCAGCGTATTGATCTTCATGCATTATAGAAGCAGCTTTGAGGCCAGCTGATATTAGAAGGCATAGCTTGCACTCCCAGTGAGCATACACTCTAACATGCCCACTGGACCATAGCAGCAGTAATCAGACACAGGTCCAGATGATAAACATATGGATGATACATCTATTATGTTATCGCAGCACTCTGGTTGATAATTGTTTACATGATTACGTTTGTTATAGATAATACACTTTTATTTGGCCTCTTAAAATTCATGGGTGGCGCGTGTCTCATTCTGTCAGAGGCTGAGTGTCTTTAATCTTAAATACTTCACAGGCCATTGTGTCACTTTGGGCTGTCAGGCTTTTTCAGCCTGTATCATCAAAGTAGATCCACTGCACGCTGCTCGTCTGACTGTGTGACCCCACTGCTGATGCTTTCAGCAGCCCAGGCAACACCTAACCCTCCAGAGAATTCAGCTTTCCTGTCACCCACAGGTCAATGTCACGTCAACCTGAATGTGAGAACAGTGACACCAGTGATCCCACTGGAGCTTATACAAAAGGTGGCTTCTCTGCACATGGAACCAGTGCGGACATGTTGTTAGGGTTAGAGAGAAGCAGAGGAGAGGAAAGAGAAGAAGGTGAGAGTGTGGGGATAATGGCATTTTAAAATGTGTATCTGCTGAACAGAGGCCTATTGAAAAGATCAGGTTTTTACATGGTGGTTAATACTATCAATTCGGTAAAGGCAAAAAAGGGAGAGCTTTTGCGCTTCTAGTTTGTCCTATAATAGTATAATGGTGTGTGTGTGTGTGTGTGTGTGTGTGTGTGTGTGTGTGTGTGTGTGTGTGTGTGTGTGTGTGTGGCTGAGCTCTTTGAAAACACTAACTTATACAGTCAGGCAATGCCTCAGGATTCAGGAACACTGATTTTCTTGCTAAAAATAATAAGAATCAAATTTTCTGTGTTTTATTGTACTTTCAATATTCATTGGTTGGTGCTTTGACCCCCTGTTCCTTTTGTGCAGTTGACAAAGTGTCCTTTAGCAAATGCAATATAATGCTTTTACAATTGAAACACATTGATTTGACTGAGGCTTTTAAAATGTAGCCCAGGAGTAACCTGAAAGGTCATTGATTTATTGTTTTATTACGATCTGATCAAACTCCAGGACCGAGACAGTGGACATTTACATTCTTTTGGCCTCCAGCTGAATGGGAGTCAAACCAGTGCCCACGTGGTATCGGCCATAAACGCTAGGCCCACTTAAAACATACGGAAATGTTGCAGTGACTGAGGCTCTCCGTGGTTTGTAGGAAGACTGTGGAATGAAGAGATCACACATATATCATGGTTTCAGAAAAATATTCTTTATTGTGTGTAAAATTAAATTTGCTTTAGCAGATTGTGAATTTAATCCACATGTTGATAAACTAAAACAAGAACAAGAAGAAGAGATTTTAGTTGTTGACAAAAAACTTTTAGATAAGAATCTAAAAAACGTTTCCACTCATAAATTACATTTTTAAATCCATCCGCATTAGTCTAAGTGTGTGTATGTACAGTGTGTGAATGTTTCTGTTTTACATGTTTGTTTGTTTTATCAACCTATTCCAATGCATTTGCCTCTTGTTCACACACACAACAACAAAGATAAACAGAATATGCCTGCAGCGACAAACTGTGTATGGCAGGGCAAATGCAATTTTCTTTCATTTGAGTGAAGAAAAAAAACAGCGTGCCTCTCATTCACCTGACTGATGCTTCTCTGCTCTGTGTATAAAACATTCAAATAGAGAGAGACAGGCATTTATAAAGCCGATATATTTCAAAGCACATTCCCCTAAGTAAAGCTGATACTGGGGATCCTATCACATATGGGCAGATGGAGGTAGGGAGTGGGGGACAAGAGGAGTTTTTTGTTTTTTTCCCCGGGAACTGAAAAGTCATCTCTGCTCACATCACATCTGCCTCTCTTCTCCCGGAGCAAGAGGCTGAAAGCCTGCCTCTCCCGTGCTCCTGACATCTTGGCTCTGTTAATTGCAATGTTTGCCCGCTGTATTGGTATTCACGTTAGGCCCTGGGAACAGATGGCGATTAACTTTAAATATTATTAACACTTCCCAGCATCCTAAGATCCTGGGTGGCAGTTGTGAGGACGAGCAGACGTGCAGGTGAAATTACCACAATTTCCATTACAGCATCAAACGGCGTAATACAAATTGGGATGATTTTCCCAACTGTCGAAGCTTGTCTGTGTGTGTCTGTGTGTGTGTGTGTGTGTGTGTATTCTGAATGTGGTATTTGACTCTATAATGTTCAACCACATGTCAAAAATAAGACGGCCTCTCTTTAATAATATTGAATATGGTTGCTTTTGCTCTGACATGTATCCTAAGTATATCATGTAGTTCTATGACTTGAATTACCTGGTTACAGAATATGTATATATATTTTATAAATAGTAATATTATGTAAATATCATAAATATTACTGTATATTTTATAATTGTAAAATAGTAAGCAGTAAATAATATATGTAGTGAATATTTGTGTTGATCTTAAGTACATACGGTCTGGAAGAGATCCCTCTGAATATTTCACATTTTAGAATATGTTATGTGTGACATTTTTGATGTACTAAATAAGCAATGCCTTTGCAGTAATGTGAAATATTCCCTTAAAATCTACAAAAGACATGTCAAATATTTTATTGATCCACTATGAAAATTATAGGTACACTTTAAGGCTAGAGTGAGTACGAGAGCATGACATACCAAAAATGTCTTATTCAAGAAGGAAAAACGACTCCAAAAAGCCCCGGCGCAGGAGTGCACCCTGCATGGCCTCTCGGTGAATGTGCATTCAGTCTGTCTGAATGTGCTTTGAAACGCCTTTGAAATATATATGACAGCCTATCTGAGCAGGTCTGCAAATGCACTTAACTGTTGGGTGGCAGGAGAGGTGTCAGAGAGGTGGGGTGACGGAGGATGACTTGAAGGCACCACAGAGGAGGGCAGGAGTGAGCGGCAGGGAGAGAGAAGACTGAAACCAGAGGAGAATAAAGGCAAAGCTGTTACTTTTGCATAGTGCAAGTGTAGAGTGGCGGTTTTTTGATGACCGCCATGGGGGGAGCAGACTGATGTGTGTGTGTGTGTGCGTGTGTGTGTTTGTGTGTGTGTGTGTGTGTGTTTGTGTTCATGCAAGAGTGAGTAACTGCATTTCTCTGTTTGAGCATCTTTGTGTTTCTTTGTCTGGTTTTGTGCGAGAGAAAAATACAGAAACATGCTGTTTTACTGTATTTATGTGTCTGTGTGTCTGTGTGAGGGGGCGTTGAGAAAGCAACAGGGGAAGAAAAGAAAAAAAGAATAGTTTACTAGTATGAGAGAAAGAGGGCAATGTTCTCGAGTGTGCACTGACATGTCACATCCTATTTGTCACATTGGAAGGGAGTGCACCGGTAGTCCCTGGTGTCCTGACCCTGCAGTCGGGTGGTGCTGTCGTGCTGTTGCCACACAACAGTCGCCATCTCTGAGATTGTGGGGCTGCAGATCACTGACCCTCAGCAACACTCAGCAACCCCCACTGGCAACGTCCGGAGTGCCCGGGCCCCAGGAACCATCTCCTGCTCATCCCGCACGTACTGAACTCCTGCCCACACCACGGGGAGGCACAGGGTTGTGCGTGCAGGCCTGTCTGTAGCAGGTGTGCAGGAAAAACAACAAAAAAAAAATCACCACCCGCAACAAAAATTAGCAATCACTTTCAGCTGATTGCTTGGCGGGTACAATGCGGTTATAGCGAGATTAACCGCCACCCACCCGCCCAAATACTGCGGGTCTGGAACCAGCAGAGGTTATTAATCTATGAATGGCGGTGATTGCAGTCTGGCTCCAGGTGAATCATCTGCTCGCTCTGTTCAGTGCTTAACAGGTGCAAGAGTTACTGCTTCAGTTACCCTGGAGACGACTTAAAGCAATTTGAAAGGGCAGACATATCCGCTCCGGGATCTGTTGGGTTTTATTGTAAAGTACGCTGCTGCCGCCACGATAGTGAATGACATTTAGTGACAGATGTGAGTGAGTCTTTGTATTTGTTTCACCATTTGTGAAAATAACACAAATTATGTACAGTCAGTTACAGTGTAGCTTTTGCGGCAATTGCTGCGTGCGAGCAGTCAGGCACGTGTGATGCTAAAAACCCACTGTGACCCTGTGGTGTGCAAATAATACAAACGAGTCAAGGGCAGCTCTAACACATACTGTGCAATGTGCATGCTGGGAGAGGAGGAAGACCCCCCCCCACACACACACAGACACACACACACACATTTGAATTTCATTTAACCTACATTTCAGACGTGTGTAATGTGCTAATTTACAGCAATCACAACGTGTAAAGTGTTGTGGGGTTGCGAGTCCTGCAGGGAAGATGACTATTAAAGAACTCAAGGGAATAAAACCTGCATCTTGCAATTCACTGGAACACAGTGGTGCACCAGTAAGTATGGGTTTCAACATCACATGCACAGGACATTAGGGGAATGGACTGGACGACAGGGAATTTAAAAAGCTCCTGCACAGTGTTGTAAAGGTAATAATGCTTGATGATGTTTTTGCAGCGTGTCATCCAAGGTCTTTATTTGAAATGATAAATTCAGAAAAGAAACATTATGACTAAAAACATGAAACATACACAAACCTGTTCATCGTAAAATAAAGATCAAGACTACTACAAAATATCAACACAGCAATATATTGTCGTCCTGACTCTTGCTATTAATGATATGCAATTTTCTTTTTTCAATTAGAGAGATATCAGGATGTATTGTTATAAAATTTAATTAGTAATATACAATTATCGCAGAATCGCTGTATCGTGATTTTATCGTCACTGTGTGTGTACTGTATTGTGTCCTATCCTTTAACCTGCGATTCCCACCCCAATACATTTATTTCTGTACAAGCTAACACACTGGTCTGTTGTTTCCATCTCTAGGCTCTGACCCACAAGTCAAAGCAATTACGCAAATAATCCTCTGCAGTTCAGTCCTGTGTGAGACGAACAGACGTGCCAGATACCTTCGCAATTCTAATTGAGAGAATAGAAAGTTAAAAAAAGCATATTGCAGGCAGGCTCGCACCTTTTAGCGATGCCTCCCACTCCAGGCCCCCCTCGCAGGAAACGCCTGCTGTTTGCTGTTTAACTGCTGTTGTTTTGTTCTTCGTGCCGAGTGTCTGCATCAGTTCATTAATGAGGGTGTTTTTTATAAAAACGCAACCTAATCACAAGCAGAAGGTCAAAAGCTGTTTGTGTATTGTGCCATTGTGGTGATAGAAATCTCACATGTGCTGTTATCAAACATAGTTTTCATTCATCTAGTAAATACCACAATAATAATTATAACCTCGCATGGAAACACTAGAGTGTGTGTGAAGGTTTTCCATTGTCTTTAATTAGTTATTTTACATAAAGGCAAGAATGCATGTAATTGCAGTGACTCGTTATTGTATCTTTTGTATTTTCAATAGAAGAGATGGAGCTGTTATGTGTTTTCAGAGCCAGGAAGTGTAAAGAACACACATGCAAGAAGAAGAGAAATGCCGACCTGGTTTGGTTTGATTTGATTCGGAGTCTTGTCAGATAAAGTCACCAGAAGTTGGCAGAAATCTGAAACTCCAAAGTGCCATCATCAATATTTTATGTCTACAGCTGAAAAAGACTCTGCATGATGTGAAATGTTTCACTCAAAAAAAGTGATGAACCCACGCAGACCTACGCTGCAGCTCCCTCAGCCCTGCGGAGGGTTTCAACCCAGTGTTTTGGTTTTACAGCTTTCATTACTTTTTCTGGTTCACTCTCCCCGTTCTCACCAGCGTGAAGCAGCAGCGACAGTAGTGAGCTCGAAAACCTCGCAGTGCGCTCACAGTCCAGCACCAAATAACAGAGAAAGTCAACAACGAGCTGATCACAGTGAAATTTGCACCAAAACAGCCTGATGGAGAAAGTGACGACAGCTAAGTGAGATAATATTGGACTTACAAAGACCCAGTGGCCACAGACACTACTTACAGAGGATCCTAATGCTGCTGGATAACTTCTACTTATATATGTGTAAGTGATAAATGTCAACTTTATACTCTCAGGTCATAATTTGTCTTTTTTTTAATGATTGATTCTGTTGCCCCCATGTTACCAAAAATAGTTTAACATTTTTTCAAATGCTAACAGAGGCAATAAGTTGAAATTTCAATAAATAAAATAATAATAACACTTATCAATAAGTATTATTGTTATTATGATAATTATATTTATTTAAACCATATTAATGGTGTCTTTCATACTTTAAAAGCAGCTCAACATGCAATGGTTTAACATAAAAGGTATGAAGACATTCAAATAAGCATTAAAACATGAATGTAAAATAAGACAGAAATAAGACCGCTGAATAAAAGTAACAATATGAAGTTAAGATGAGAAAAAAAAAGTTAAAAACATAAACATAAAACTGTTCTCAAAGAAAAAGAAATACATAAAAAGAATTAGGGAATAAAACATTGCGTTTAAAATGAAATTAAAATCTGAAAAGGTTGACAGTTTGGTTTTGAAATCCTGGTTCATTTCTGCATTCGTGAAAAGCAGAAGCATAACACGAAAACTGCTTCAACATTTTATTTTTTACTGGTTTCAATCTCCTGATTTATATCTTTTGTTGGAGAGGAGGAGAACTCTGGTTCATAATTTGACTCCGGAGGAAAAAATGGCAATGATTCCACATAACATCAGCACCATGTCACCAAAATCCATCTTTTGTTATTGTTGTGAGCGACCCCTAGCGTCAGATGACACATTGCATGTTCAAGATGAGGATGTACACATTGAAACTGATATGAATTCTGGCTTTAAACCTATGTATATCGTCCATATAGCTGACATTTCTCCTGCCAATAATTCCATCACTGAGCTGCAGTAACAATCCCCTGTTGGATGATTGACTTGTAATAGTAGCCATGACTCTTAATGTGTCCCTCTGTTTAGGACTTGACTGAATAATTTATGTGTGGGTAAAATGATCAGTTGTAAAGCTTTCAGAATCAAGTGCTATTTCCATTTCTGCAAAAACATCCTTCAGGGGTCACAACCTTTGCCTCGTTGCACAATAGCAGACGAGCAGGACGACGTGTAGGCAAAGAGAGAAAATGATAAAAGAGAGAAAGAGATTCAGGGAGGGAGGAAAGGGAATAAGAAACAAAAGAGAGAGTGACAAAGCAGTAGGAGGTATATGCTGTTTGTCAGCGCAAGGAGAGCGAAATGTCAGCTTTTGTGCTGCATCAGTGAGTGATGGCTGCCATTATCCCACCCAATGGGTATAAGCAGGCAATATTAGCACACTGTTTCCACACCCAGATGAAACAGGCAGAGCTCTCCACAGTGGGGATACCCAGAGCCAGAGTGGAAAATGGAGTGTGAAAGCATGCGAGGCATAAAGATTGTTGGGGGGGGGGATATAAAAAGACTAGGGGATGTAGGGGGGGGGGGGGGGGGGGGGGGGGGGGGGTGAAAAACTGAAATAAAGAGAGAAGAAAGGGAGCAGGTGTCGCCACGCACAAAAGACAATCACAAAAAGGCAGTGCAGTCAAAAACAGAGGGTGAGAGGAAATTAGAACAAAGGAAGTGAGTATCCCTGTTGTTTCAGAAGTTCCTGTAGCGCTTTAAATAAAATAGTCCCTCTCAACGTAGACCGCACGGTGCGATCTGACATCCATTGAACAAAGTGGCTGAGGCAGATATGGTGGTTTGGGGCACTGAGGTGGGATGCACACAATGAGAATTGTAATTATAGAACAAGCACACCTCACTAGCTGGCTTCACACGGAGGGGAACTACCTGTAATTGTTTCAGCAGTATGAATGGTGTGTGTGTGTGAGAGAGAGAGAGAGAGGTTCATAAGTGGTTATATGTAAATGATGTGGACTAGAATTCAATACACTAACATGCAGTGAAACCTGTAATCATCTGCCTCTTTGGGCTGAATGTTTGTGTCCTGGTTCCTCTTGTGCTCGTATCATTTTGGAATGAAACTCAGCCCTCGGTACCACATCAGCTTAATTAAACCGTTTCTGACATTTAATGCTCGTGAAGATCGGTATAGGGAAAATGTTTAAAATAAAAACTCGCAGATGAGGAGGTGAACTTTACAGTAACATCAGGAGGATTTAACATTGATCTCTGGCATAAGAAGTATACTAATGTATTGAGTGGTGGAAGATGTTGCAGAACGAGTGATTAGACTCTGCAAAGGGTCTCTTATGTGTTATGCATCCATTCATCCATCAATCTATTCATCCATCCACCCAAAAAGCCTTGAAAGAGGAGTCAGAGGTCACTGATCTATCTATCTATCTATCTATCTATCTATCTATCTATCTATCTATCTATCTATCTATCCATCCATCCATCCATCCATGTCAGTGTAGAACTGTCCTTTCATTCTTATTTCATTCTTTTATTGTTTTACTGTGGAATCCAAACACAGTGGCATCACACTGCACAATCACAATACTAAATATACTTCTTTTTCTTATTCTCGCCCCAAACCCGCCCCCCCCTGCTAATCCGAATTGTGCTTCAATTGTAACAGCAGCATTATGCTAACGAGAGGAATCTGTTCCATCCATCATCGCAGGAAGCTGCATCTCGTCTGGCACCGTGTGTAGAAATGACAAAGCTGGCAAATTAGAGAAACATTAACACACAGGATATGCCCTGTGTAGCATATATCCTTTGTATCGATTTGTTTCCCTGCTGCTACATAATCCTGAGTGAGCACTCAGAGGGGTCACAGGAAGTTACATTGAGTTGGAGTTACTTGGAAGTAAGAGATATTATAGCAAAATGCAAAAATATGTGATAAGAGCTTTGCTTTTCATTTGTTTCAGCAGTTTATTGGCTTTAAATGCCACATGTTCTGGCAGATGAAAGCACGAGTAGGTGGGAGATTAAATGGTTGTGATTTTATTAAGAGCTAAAGCACAATCTAGGGAACCCATGTTTGAAAGGCAGAAATAATGACTAGATGTGCTGTCATATGATTCTGAGATTAGACTTAAAAATCAGTATGAACATCATTCATTTACACTTATGGATAAAATATAATAGTTTATACAGAAATGCTAACCTTGAGTCTCAGGGAAAGACAGAGGTATTTACTGCTATTTGCCATCACAATGCAGAATAACTTGGCACTGAAAATGAAACAAAATATGCTTTCCAGATACTCTGAAATACCATTATTTTCTTGGCACAAACAGGGCAACATGCTGGCATGTGTCAGGATGAAGCGGCTGGGATGAATCTGCCTCAGTAAGTGATTCACAGTCCCCTGGGCCTTCAATCAATGTTATTTTACCCCTGAGATTCGTAATGGCATGTGTAATGACAACTTTTTTCCCTCTTTAATGATGCAGGTAAAGGAAAAACAAAGGGAATGACTCAGGAAATCAAACCATTAAGAGAAAATGTCATGGTGAGTCAGAGGTACAGAGAAAGTTTGTACTCTGTCAACAAGTAAGGAGCATAAATCCACTGAAATGCTGCACTGTTTTTTTATCCACACTTAAGTGCAGCACAGATAAGGTGGAAATCGCAGTGTAATGCAGACAGATGAGTTTTGGCAGTTTCAAAGTGGAACCCAAACATAGTTCAACCACATTTAACCTCATTTCAGTCCATTTACTGGCTGACGCTCACCTGCTCAGTCTCTATCCCTCTTTATAAAACAAGTTATGAGCAAAGCAAAGCAACCAAAACAAAGACCTGAGAACCGAGGGCAAGGGAAGGAGGTGAGGTCGAGAAAACTGTGATTCCAGACCACAAAGACTTCTTCTTGCAGGAGAAATAGAAATAAAATGAAAGAGCCACGGTGTCAGCATCAAAAAGACTTGATTTGTTTTTAAAATTGAAGAGGGGAAGAGGCACCAGTCGCACGTTAAAGGATGTGTAAGATTTTAAATAGTAGTATAGATATGTATAGTGTGTGTGTGTGTGTGTGTGTGTGTGTGTGTGTGTGTGTGTGTGTGTGCCTTCCCATATTTCTAAAGTGAGATTGCTCCAGCTCCGATCGACTGTGATATAAACAGGTAACTCAGGTGGACACGCATATTTTCCCCTTTTACACACTGTGACCTCTCGGGGAGACCAGGGGCGGTTGTGTCACAGGTGGTTCGATTCCCGACTTGTCAAGTACGTCTGTTGAAGGGTCCTTGGGCAAAAGACTCTGAAAACCAAACTTCTCCTGCAGCTGCAGTGTGTGAGTGAGATGCTTGAATGACAAACAGGGCTAGATATAGAGGCGCTGTGTGAATGTGTATGTGAATGGGTTGATGTCAACTGTAGTGTTAATTAAGACTAAAAGTACTTTATACATTTATTCACACATCCAAACTTGTCACCTGCCACACATAAGTTCCACCATCTTTTATCATATCCATGCTAACTAGCAGGTGTGTTGCACTTTTATAAACACACATTTACCGATGACAGCGTTTCACAAAGGCTCAGACACTGACAGGAGCAAAACTTGTGGATAAGATGTGAGGAATCAGTTCTATCAGTCGCACCGGAGCTAGTTGGGTTGTTTTTTGTTGGCTCTCCTGTACAGAGGGTAACTTTATTCAGTTGTGTTTCTGTTGTTCAGGTGTCTCTTTCCTCATCGTCATGGTTTTTCTCAGAGATTGTTTCCGTCAGTAATTGTTTTTCTTGTAGCTCAGATGGGCAAGATGGTAGCGTTTGCATCGGGATATTTTGGCTTCATGTGGGAGAAAGTGGAGACGTGTTGTCTGTCTTTATTTATAGTCTATTTCTAGTTCCGCTGTCTTCAGGACAAGCACAGGCACGGCCATGGATGGATTAGTGACTGGACCTACAAGGGGCCCAAGGGGTCAGGGAGTCCCTGAGCTACAGCCCCTCAGACGTGATTCATAACATCTCTGTTGGAAAGTCAATCTAAAGACAACAAAGACGTCTTGCTCCTAAGTGGGAGGGGGTGAGGTGTTCTACTTGTCAGTGCCAAGGGGCCTCGTAATCCATCTATGGGCACAGTAGTCACACAAACAAAACTTTTCCTTTGTTGGAAAATATTGTTTCAGCAGCAACATGTCAGCTCCATTTCCCAGCAGAGTGAAAACAGTAAACGTTCCACCTACAGGCGAGATCAAACCTATACACCTCTGCGTCTTTACGTCCTCTCCTGCCTCGTCTCGTCTCGAAATGGTGACAGCTTCGCGCAGTGATGAGAATCAGATCAGGAGATGATTGTGCTTTCCCATCAACACAACCAGTGAATGCATTCATTGTGCCTGCGATTGTTAGAGCGCTGACAATTGCTTTAAAAAGATCTTTTTCCTATTATGCCTGCAAAGCCTGGAGTATGATGCTATCTCCCACCTATTCTCATCCACCTCTCCAGTAACTTTCAAACACATCCCGCATTTTTCGTCAGGATTAAACTAAATGAGAATGGATGTCAGGGAGTTTCGTTTTTTTGGGAAACGAGAACAGCGTATGACTCTTACTCTAAATCAGCTCCATCAGTTCAGTGAACTATGTTCCTCGCTGTGACAGTTGAATATGTGTGGGTGACAGTACAAACAAAGGTGAATCAATGCATTTCCCCAAGGAAGAGACAAAAAGAGGCTGAGAAGAAGAAGGGAGTGCAAGGCAGGGAGGGAGAGAAAAGACTGAGAGATGAAGGTGGCAGCGTGACACAGGGAGTGTGACAGTGTCATGCAGGCTGGTTTCATCGTTTCTCCCCGGCGCCCTAGGGAGATCATTAGCTCACAATATGGAGTCTATCAATCCTCACAGAATACCACTCTCCCCTCCGGATACATGTCCCGTCTGTTTGCCTCTCTCTCTCTCTCTGTCTATCTGTCTGTTTGTCTGCATCTTTCTCATAAATGTACATTCAGGATCGTGAAACTCTAGTTAGCAAGAAATGCGTTATCTAGCCCTTGGATGTATTTCGTGGGGGAAAAAAAGACCTAAAGAGTAGCTAATATTCTCTGACAGCACGACTCCCACACTGTATGTGTCAATGTCTCATCTTCGTCTTTGACTTGACTTGAGGTTATGATGAGTTTTTCATCCATACACTGAAGAAGTAAACAACAGAATGCAACTTTGATCGTTTGGTCGAGAACCAAATGCATGACACAGAGGATTGGCAGGTAAGATAAAAAAATAAATAAAACATGGACAGCAACAGATGGGTTGTCGATGGAGGCAACAAGTCCAAGAAGGGAGCAGGCAGAACAAAACAATAATCCTCTGTCCACACTATTGTTTTCCTCTGGGCCTCTCGACCAAACACAAAAGGCGTTTTAACACTTACCGAAGTCCATATTTTGAAAAACTCTCTGCAACAGTGGGCAGGTGTCTTTGCACATGCCCACTGTTGCTTTGTGTAATGAACATGGACCAGCAACAACAACAACAATGGTGGATATACATCAGTTGACAGAAGAAGAAGCTCTTTGGCTCACAATGTTCTTTTTTGCTATTTGACAAATCATCGATGTCAATTACTTTATCGCCACCTACTGGTCTGGCATGCTTACTTGAGAATTGTCTTTAGTCGTTTTTTGTAGTTTCGTCTGAACGGGGATATTTTGTAAAATAAAAGTCTTGTTGATGGAGAAAAAAATATCAGTTGAGGTGCAGTCAAGGCCATGAGGCTACATGACATAAATACACAGTCTGGTTATAATTCAACCAACTGTATAACTACACCTTACAGCATGTGAAGGGGCTAAAGGACGGGTGAGGAGGCAGTTTCTGATGAGTATCAGTCGCTCATAGAAAATGTCAGAGAAATGCACAAAAATAAACTAATAGGAGGTAGTGTCCATATTTTCAATAAAACCCTTTCCGTGGATGCTTTTGCAAACCTTATACAGCAGTGCAGTTACTCATTGGGATTTCTCCCTCTCTTGACAGTTTGTCGTCAGTAGGTGAAATTAGGTTAAAGTCCTTACAGAATTACAGAAATGGCTCTGAGGATCTTTGCTCACTCTAACATTTAAGCACAAACTCTTTTTTTGTTCTATATTAAGTTGAAAACTTATGGTATAAGCTTCTCTGCCTATCACACCCTGGGAAAGTATAATGGCACCTGTCTGTGCACCGAAGAACTGCTCAGTGCTAATGGGAAAAACTTTCAACTTTCAACAACAACTACATGGAAACTATGAGCAAACCGGGCCACCTTGTAGCTGCATAAGTGTAACAAGGATGGGAAAAAAAATCTTACATGCTGGAGAAGCATTATGCATTTATTCTGCAAGCAACCTGTTCAATGCATACCCCACCGATGCATAATGCATGCTGGGATAGGTTCCAGCTCACCCCCACCCCCTCCATGACAAGCAGGTATAGTTAATGGATGAACGGAAGGAAAAGCCAACTCCACTCTTTGTGTAAGTCAAATACATGTGCACACATGCAGTTGCAGCCCTGAAACTCTAAACTCTAAATATAACTAAATATGATTAACAATGCAGCAATATCATTGTGCCGGGTGGTTTGGCCAACTGTTTAGACTCTGTGTAGAGATACAGGAGTGTTTTCCAGGAGCTAGATATTGCACTGTTGACCCTGGTGGCAAAGAGGCGAATGTGTTCCTAATTGGAAAAGGATGTCTCACACACACACACACACACACACACACACACACAACCTCCGACACCCTCTGGGAGGAAATCTCTCTTCCTGTTCCCGCTATGGCTGGCTAGCCAAGCAGAGCTGCTACCTCATTGTGTCCTTCCGTACCAAGGCTCTGAGAGAGAGAGGGGAGAGAGAGGAGAGAGAGAGGAGAGAGAAAGAGAGAGAGAGGAGAGAGACAGAGAGAGAGAGGAG
Source organism: Paralichthys olivaceus (assembly GCF_024713975.1). Taxonomy (NCBI): domain Eukaryota; kingdom Metazoa; phylum Chordata; class Actinopteri; order Pleuronectiformes; family Paralichthyidae; genus Paralichthys; species Paralichthys olivaceus. The sequence goes on along the minus strand of NC_091104.1, from coordinate 11,677,764 downwards.
AGAGAGACGATTCACCTAGACACATATGACACACACAGGGCTGCATGGGGCCTGATCCCCTGCAATGCAAACACAGAAATTTTAGAAGCTGCAGCATCTCGTTCTCAGTGTGCTATTTCTCAAGTGTGCATGTTCTACCTGCGAGTTTTTGCTTCTCTCTTTGTTCAGGTTTCAAGTCTGCAGGTCTGTAAAAGCAGCTACAATTGGCCACCATTGAATATTAATCAAGGAATGAAATACATGAAGTAAATAAAGACATAAGACTAAAGGCACATGGAGGTCGAATAAAAGGAAATGAGGCTGGCAATGTGAAACACAAACTCTCAACGCGTTAATTCACGTTTAACAGATATCAACGACCCCATAAATGTAAATTAAAATGATATGTGGGGAGCAATAAATAAGCTGTTTAATGGCTTTGCCCCTCTCAGGAGGACATTGTTTTTCTTTTTGGCTTTCAGACTTTTCTCACCCACAGTCTCACATTGACGCTTAAAATGATTCCATCATTAGTACTGAATGCAAATAAGATAATAAAACATGTGGTTGTTTATTTCATGTCCTTTACCTCATCTAGTCCGTGTCAGGCATCCACCCCCCTCTTACTTTCCTCACTTCAGTTCAATTTGTTTCACCTAAGAGGTTTTTAAAAATGCATTAACATTTTGCGCAAAACACTTCTGGGAGTCTGATATTGATTCTTTATCATCAGGTTGTTTTTTTGTAATAAATGATTTTGTTCTTAAGGCAATGGATATGTAAAGTTGGAATGCAGTTGGTGCGTAGGGAAAAAAATGGCCCTGGGTGACACAACCAGCAGAGAGGAAAAATATGAATGTGTTATTCATTTGATAAAAAACACGATGCTGAGTTAATCGTTAACTGTCATATTTTACAAATCATAAATGTACATCGTCATTCTCACTGAGTGTTTGCTCCCTGACTGATTTACTCCTGGTCAATATGCATGTGTGTGTGTGTGTGTGTGTGTGTCCTCATAATAAACAATGACATACCATCGATACAATACATTTAAATGAGGCTGAATTAATACAAACAACACGCTGCTTAGTGGAGGTGTCAAACAGTCAATATGGCTTTGTTTAATCAAAGCTCGTACATACAGGGAGTAGATCAAACAAAAATAATATTTCATAAAATATTGAAGATAAATAAGCTTATTAGAGCTGATAGGGCTGTAGATAAAATCATTTTCATTATTGATTAATCACATTTCCCGAACTTATTAATTAAATAGTCATTGGGTTACTTTGCAAACTCTATGGTCCATCTCCGTATAAAGTTTGTTCACCTCACTGCCAATCTGACCATCTCATTAAAAAAAACCTTTAAAAGAGCTAAGTATTTTGTCTGTCGACAGATGCAACTACACAATATATCAAACTTTTTGAATGCTACTATGTTGCAATAGCTACCTGTTGTATTTTCTACTTCCATTTCACTGAAAAGACTATTTGCACATATCTAAAACAGGACGAGGAGCAGAGTATAAGTCATTATTCCAGTTATTAAAGAAAACAGCAGGGCGTACATGCAGGCACATGCGAACATTACACTAATACTGTACTCCCACAGTAGCATCTTGAGCAGCCTAGCAACTCTTGTTAATGCGTTATTGGAGCTGCCATCCTGATTCAGTCTATTTATCGCCTTTTTCAAGTTTGTTTACTGCAGCCCATAACTCATGCCAGCCAGAGACAGACTATTCCTCTCTTCTGCCCATAAAAAACTTTTACTGGGCTAACAAACTGCACCCGTCGACAGGGACGTCGGTCGGCCGGGGAGGGGATGGAGGAAACGGCAGGAAAGGAGAGGAGGGATTTATGGCTGCTTGTAAATTTGTCCATCAGAGCTGTCTTTCTTATCAGCTACCTTTGCTCTCTCCACTCCACAATGAGCCTGTCTCAGCTCCAAACGAGATCAATTCCACCCGTCAAACGCGGAACATCCAACTCAAAGTGAAAAGCCGTTTTATTTCTGGGAGAGGTGAGGAAATAAAAGAAATTATGTGTTTTCCATCCTCCTAAACACCTTTCATTAGCGGATGGATCCTGTTCCACATGGGTCGAGGACGAGGAGGGTTAAGTGAGAGGGAATGGAGGAAAAGAGATGAGAATTTATGAAAGATACAAAAGCGCTAACCTTCCCGTCGCATTATAGCTTTATGAATATAACATCAGGACGGAGAAAGCCGAAGCATTCAATCAGAGATGCTCTGTTTGTTGGGGAGCTAGTGATTATTGTTTATTACTCCAATAAAAGCCATAGAATCCTCAGCCTTGCTGTGCCCATCTGGTATAATGACAGCTTAAATATTCAGAGCTGTGAGGCCGTAAAGTAAAAACAGAAAGAGTAAAAATAAGTGTGTGTAGTAGCTGGCGAGCTTTCCCACCAGGTTTGTGTTTTTTTAAAATTTATTTCATACACCTCCAGTTTTGGATTGAGAAATGAGCCAACATTTAAAAAGCAACGGCTTAGCTCTTCAATAACGATGCATGAGGATTTCCTTTTTCCTTGTTTACCTTCATGCTTGAACACACACACTCAAACAATGACTACAACAGCAGCAAGTTTCTCTGCATGTGCACACCGGCCGCGCACCCACAGGACGTGATGTAACGAGATAAACTGCAACAATTCTGCATGCTCAATAATTACACCGAAATATCATACGTACACCGCACCAATTAAGCTAGCGTAATTAACTCCAGGGCCGTGGAGGATCTCGGAGGCTTGGGGAACCTTACGAGGATTTGTAGCAGGCTCCTAGTCAATCCTCATTTCATTTCATTTCTTCCAGGTATCATGTAGCCGTCTGTGCCGTGCACCTGTGGAGTATTAGGAGCGTTTGGCTCTGGTTACGTTCTCAGTCTCAAGCGAGCTTTGTGTTGTGTTGTCACGTCCTCTCTGCCGCTCGAACATTTCAACATCATCTCGCTGGCGTCATCTCTCTCTTTCTCTCTCTTTGCTTCCCCTTCACACTCCCACCACCACCACCACCCTCTCTGTGTGTCTCCATATGGCCGTGGGAAAGCCACTGTAGGCGATCGATACCTGACAATATGGCAAAATCATATATTTTTCCTCTTCTTAAGCAAATTCAATTTGGTCCTTAACATTCCAGTGGCTTTAATTAGATGCCCACGGTAGCAAATTGCAATTTACATTTTTATAGTTTTTCAAGTTAATTAGCTTGCTCACTCAGCCAGACCCGGCTTGTTTATGCTTCTCCCTCCATTTTCCTTTTCTCATTCTTCCCTCTCGCCTCCTGTTTGAGGCCTCCGCGCTTCTGTTGTGTTTACCAGCAGGAAAAAAAAGGTTAATGTCACACAATTCCTTCTCAATAAACCAAATAAACATTTAGTCCACAAACACTTCTTTTAATAGCCATTTAGAAGATAAGCTCCGAGCTACGGAGTGTTGCTTTGACTATATCAAAGTTTCACGACCCAAACAATGTTACATCCCATTGCACAAAAACATTTTAATCATTTCTTTTATGAGGACAAACCCTTTAAAAACCAAGTAACTGTTTTTTCTTTTCTTCCTGTTAAACTTTTCGTCAACTCCATCTGGTCCAAAGAGATGTGTTGTGTTAAATTTTCCCTTTTTCTGGCAAATGTGGAAGTGATTATTACCCTGACAGTGTCGTTCATGTACAGATGTATAGACATGGTTCTGGAACATTTCAATGATGTGTTATCGTTCAAGGTTTTGTTAAGTTGTGGCACAAAAACAACTGGAAACATTCTGCATTCTGTTAAAATGACTAATTTGTTAATTGTTAAAGGACTTTCAATAATATATATAATGTTCTAAGATTTGGACATCCTACAAGGCGGGTTTCATGGATTTCGGGTTACATAAGATGCTACATAATAAAGTGTATTATATATTATTTGAAGCAGCTATAAAAACTCACAATTGACAGCTATGACTAACCCATTGGTTGAGGATTTGCTCCTGCATAGACTCTATACACTATATAGACTCAATGGGCACAGATGCATGGCTAAGGTTACTGGTCAGTCATGTGACCACAGCAGTCATGAAAAACACTGTTATGTCTTCTACTCTTTAAACTCTGACATTACAGCAGGCGGACAATAGTAAAATGCTTTTGTATGGTGTCTATGTATAAATGCAGTTATTAGCTGCAGCTGCATGGTTGTTCCAAATGATCAAACTACAGAAAATGAACACTGCTGACCCGAGTAACCCTTCAGTATAAGTTCAGTTTAAAGTTTTAGACCACAGTTGCCACAGAAGTATATCTACCTCTGTAGAGCTGCCCCCTGCCAAAATGAAGCTGACCCGAACTGTTTGTAGCTTTGTTGCAAAGAAATAAAATTGTTAAGTCAATGCTCTGACCTGCCATCGTCAAAGAAAAGACAAGAGACTGGACCTCCTTTTTTAACTTGTCTGACATTTTGTCATTGGTTCATCCCACTCCATTATCATGTTTAGTCCCAAACTAAAGCTTTCAGATGACAGATATACACAGGAGAGAGAGAGAGGGAAGAAAAAGAAGGAGGAGGAAGGAAAAGATAAAGCAGGAGAAAAGTCTGTGACTGCAACGGAGGTAGATAAAATGAGAAAGACAGCGGGAGAGAGGGAGAGTCAGTCAGTGCAGCAATCAGCTGAGTAGACAGGCGAGTCACCTCTACTGTCAGTCACCACTCCCCCCTGTGACCAGCGGACTAAATGAAACAAGGCCTTAGAGGTCCTCCATGTTGTCTTCTGTTTCATCCTCCTTCACCATCACTCTTCATCTCGTTTACAGACATCAGACACTTCGCCACGGAGCCTCGGAGACTGCGGGGCTGGCCGGGGGACCAAAGGGTTGCTGACTGCCAAGAGAGCATGTGAGCGCTGACCTCCATTACAGCACAATTAAACAACTCGTGTCCTCCTCCGAGGTAAGAGAGCACATCCTCCTTTTCCTTCCATCTCTTTGACAAGGATGTCCCGTTCTCTTTCCCATTTGGTGACATATTGTACTGTGCATTGTTATGTTTTGACCAATGCTATAACGTCCAACTCCTCCCTGAGGCAGAGAGGAGAGACCGGCTAATGTTCATGAGCCACTAATGGCTGGTTTTATGCTGAAATATCACACTGTGGTTCTATGACTCCGCCAACCAGCGTAGTTTCAGTCTACATCATTTTTTCTTCGGATTCATTTGAAGTAACCGTGACCTTTGACCTTTGACCACTGAAATCTAATCAATTAATCTTTGTATCCAAGTGACAACTAAATAAATTTTCTAAAGGTAGACTTGAAATATCATGGCCAAAAATATGTTTTGTGACACCAACATGACGTTTGACGGCCTAAATGTAATTAGTTGATCCGTGATTCTGAGTGAAAAGTTGTGCAGAATTATTTCGATTCGAACTTAAGATAAAGGAGTTTTTAAGGCCATGTCAGATTCACAAGAACATGAGGTCACCGAGACCTTGACCTTTGACCTTCAACCATCACAATGTAATGAGTCCATCTTCGAGTCCAAGTGAACATTTCTACCAAGTTTAAAGAAACTCCCTCGAGGTGTTCCTGAGATGTTCTCCCAAGACCAAAAACGTGTTGGGTGAGAGTGACCTTTGACCTCATATTATAATCAGTTTATCCGGCCGCTGGTTTTTCCTGGCTCATAGACATAACAATTACATCACAGGTTAAACACAAGTAAAAGACTCCAAGAGCAGCTGGTATTAAAGGATCAATAGACAAGTTAAGTTCGACCCACTGTTATATGCTGTGATGATTGTGGAAATGGGGCAAATAGAAGCTTTCCATCACACGACTAAGACAGAATAACAGCATCAGCATTTAAACATCAGCTGTCAGATCGTTTCATGGACCAGAGAAACCCAGAGCACATTTCCTCTTCCTGTGAGCTTTTAAATACCATGGAACAAATGAATGAATCAATCTCTCACTTTCACAGTCAAGCCGTCTTTGCCACTTTAGGAAAGACAAATAACCTTGGCTAAGATCTTACAAAAAAAAGGCAAACTGTTGCTGGAGCTACTATCTAAAGGCTAAATGAACAGACGTATCTCGCTGATGGAGGGTTTCTTTTAAGTTTTCTGAGTTCTGAGAGTGAAGAGACAGGCCTTCATTTTAAAGTCTGTAGTGAAACCTCTACAACCCGCAGGCTGAATTATTACAGACTGTATTTTGGTGGAAAACATGCCCAGGGAGCAGCTCCTGGCTCAGAGAGTACAGTGTTTTATATCACACAGAATCTTTGAAAGCAAACATAAGTGTTTTTTGGAGTTTCAGAAACCTCCCTTTTCTGCATAGTCCCCTTCACAGGTTATGGGATTCACAACTGTCCTCTAGTTATCGGCTGTTTGTTTTCCTCCCAGCCCAGTTGTGCATTTGAAATCTGAATGTTATTCTGCAAAGATGATCCATCTTGGTTTCCTGACACATAATCCTAACTTTATTTTGCTTTCTTACAGAAATCATTCTGTCCCAAAGACCTGAAAACCAGAAGCATGAACACTCCAAAAGAGGACATAAGGCATAATCTCTGCCTGAGGAGTGGAGGGGAGAGGGTGAGGACATGGGGAAGGAGAGGAGAGCCTCTGACCTGATGTTCCAGCCCCTATCCGCTAATTAGTCTTATTCACTAACCAGATGCTAATAATTAAATTTACATGCAGTGGTGAATAGCCGGATGGAAAAGAACAGATCCATCAGGAGGCCACAAAGGAGGAGTTCAGCGACTATCGCATGGTGTGTAAAAACACAAGAACATAAAAAGCTCATTAAGAGAGACAGTAAAGGGAAAAGACCCCCGGAGCACTTCAAACACCATCTTGAGATGTGCCCAGGAAGCAACCACCCACTCTCACCCACACTTCCCTCTCCCCTTCCTCTCCATATATTCTTCCTCCATTTTTCCTTCTATCTCTCCCGTCTCTTCTCGATTGTGTTTGTCCATAGAATTATACTTCTTCTCTTATAGGGCTGTCATCAGTCTTACATCCTGATTAGGTAAGTTCATACCCAGACGACACTGAAAAAAGAAAATTGTTGGACCAACTTGATACTAACACACAGATGAATTTAGTTTGTATACAATTCTTTTTAACATTGATGCCAATCTCAGGAACTCGCCTGAACCGCATCCATACGACAGAAGTAGCTGTTCTTTCAGGTACAAGCTTCTTGTTTTGCAGTGGTTGGTCAGAGTCCTTGAGTGTGATAACAAATACAATATACAGGCTCATATCGCAAAACCCTATGCCCTTTTATCCTGCACCTGTCATGGCGGGTTGTTTGTTATCTCGCAGGCGATGTGTGGCAACCAGAGGTAAACCCTCTTCCCTCTGGAGATGTTCAGTGGAGAAGAAGAGGGGGCGACTGAACAAGCTCTTCCTTAATGCAGCTTTGGCACAGTGCCCTGGCTGCTGGAAGTAGCTGCAGAAGGAAAACAACAACACACCACCACAGAAAAGACTCGCTCGCTCCCACTTCGATGCTCCAGCTAGTTAATTATTGCTCTGAGCTATTTAAATACACCTAATTAAAACAAATGTAAAGTAGATCATTAGTTGAAAGATGTGTGCTCCCTCGTCGGAGGGGAGCTGGTGTGGCAAGCAAACAAAAGGGCACCCTAGATTGCTCTGTGGTCACTGACCGCTGAGATATTCATCAGGCACGTGGCCGGCGGAGGATGAACTGGCACGAAAATGCCATTACTGTTTTCCTGTCGATTTGACTGAGGCAAACAATGGTTTAATTTCCAGTGCAACGCAGCGGCCAGCAGGCTGTGAGCTGATCAAACAAAGTACATATATGGGGGGGCAGATCATCAAAAGTAAATATCAAAGGATCTGACAGCCAGAGGCCTAATTGCATTTATTTCCCATGAGGTTCCCCCGCGTTCTTTAGATAAATAAACCTGATCACAGAGGAGAGGAGGCGTCGGCACAGAGAAAACACACAGGGCGCTTACCACGACGCAGGAAAAGTACATTTAATAGGCCATTTTCAAGACACTTGGATTTGTCACGGCAGAAAAAGCACAGGTATAATTAATAACATTAATGACGGCTGATTTCATTCAGGTGTTCCATTTTCGTGCGATTGAGTGTGCTGGCTCATTGGTGTGGTTTACTGGGACACGCATATGGAGCAGAGACACTATAAGACTCATTATTTACATCTGTTCTTCTCCTGCTATGACAAGTTAAAATGTCTGCTGTTATAAAAACTGACGGGAACATTAATTCTGCACAATTCTGCAGAAACGATGAGCACTACAAATGATATGACATAGAAATGACAATGGCAATACTATTGTTTTCATACGTCAACGTTTTCTTGCTCAAATATGACAGCTAGAGTTTAGTTAACATTAGAGGAAGATTGTGGTTATGGCAGATAAACCATTAATATGATGTGGCTGGAGTTTGACAACTAAAACACTTGGGGGAAGATCGTGGTTATGCTTAATAAAACATTAATTGCACATCTGTGATAGAACTCAAATTCTGCTCTGCTGCATGAAAGTCAGACAAACCTCTACCACCTTACTTTCTACCTGGCTGCGCACTGCGTCCTGCACCGGCACTAAATGTCGGCACTTGAAGGGAATCATGGATGAGGAATTATCAACTATGGCTGTTAATTGAGAAAGTGGGCCAATTAACTCTGGAAGTACAATGTCTGGCAGATGAGAGAGATGAGCTGTTGTAAGTCACTACAAACAAAAACTAGAATGTTATTCAGTAATGTGTATAACTTCACCAAGGCCCTATAGCCTCCTTGAATTTAATTAAACTGAAATCTGTCCAATAAATATGCCAGATTTGTTTCATCAAGATACATGAACGAGTCCCTGGGAAATCAAGGAAAATGTCAAAATGCCCTTTTTTAAGTTTTAAGTTAGAGGAAGTGAAAATAGTTCCTTAATACGTCCTCTCATCCTGATCTGAAATTGTAAGATTTCTCTCCTGATCCATAACACATCATTCCACCAAGTTTCATGGGAATCTGTTTCATGCGTAATCTTGCTTACAAATTTACATGGAAACCAACAATCAAACAGACGGGTGAAAACACAGCAGAACAAGAAGAGAAGAGAAAAGAAAATAGAAGAGAAGAGAAGAGAAGAGCTTTTCTAAATGAAATAAACCAGAGAAGACCGGTTCCACTCTGCGGCGGTATGAAGGCCCTTCTTCTGTATCAGTCTTTAATTAACTATTGACCGTGCCACCAACAGGAACCAAGAAGCAGAAGACAAAAAAAGAACTAGACAAAAGCCTAATGGCCTGAGAACACGGGGCCTTAAAGGCTTTTTTTCCGCTCCGCTCATCTCTTCTGCTCAGTTTAGGCTGATTTTCAAATCCACTCTCGGATGAGCCGGCGGCTGCCAGCACACGTGCGCCGTCAACAAGTTCATCTTCCCAGAATCTGCAGATTTGTTTGATCCAAGTCTGACGACAATTACTCGCTCACGGCTCATGCCAGCACGTCTCCATGTCCGCACTGCGTGTTAGCACACATGGTATTAGAGTGTATGTTTGAATCATTAATCAAGATGAAGAAAGTCAGACAGAGGGAACCTCTGAAAGCGTTTGCAAACGTGGGTGAATTTGAAGTGGCATTACTGTGGGAATAATTAGCATCACAGTGGATGGACGGCACGCGGTCGCACAGAATACAACACATGCGCCAAGCCACAGGGACCCACTGTGCGTGCACTGCCCACGGTCTGACTGGGCCCATATGTAAAATGCACGCGCCCACACACAAATTATATATGCACACAGTCACAGGAACAAACAGCCCAGTGACGTACAGCAGCACGTAACCCCACATGAACTGGAGGTGTCTGTAAGTTAAATACATTCATTTTTACAGTAGAGTCAACATAATCTATGTTTTATTCATTATGTATATATATATACATACGATTCATTATATATGATTCAAGCAAACACAGAATAAATAAGCAGTAAGTAGAAAAGTGTTGGGACATGTGACAAGAAAAATCAGTCCATCATTACACTCCCCCGTCAGGTACAAAAATCTGATGCAAATGAACAATAATTAAGATGGAGGTGTTTTATTATTTCTGCATGTCCATCATCGCCTGTCAATCATTTGCACCTATAGCATGAGAGGAATATTTATCGCCTGCAGCACTGTTCGTGTACAGCTCCGCTCCATATACCTGTAATTACAGAAGAGTAATGCTAAGCAGCGGCGTTCTGCCGCGTGTTTGATTGAGGTGCGTGTTGGTGTGAGCGCCGTCCACTCGCTGCTGGAGCTGGAGTCTGAGCGAGCGCGCAAAACAGTTTACATTACACACGGGCCAGAATTAGAGGATGAAGCGAGATAGATAATTCAAAGATACAAGGAGAGGACACACGCGCTTGGTCCACTGGTTCTCCTTGATATTGTAATGAGTCTCTGTGGTCTCCAAACATACCCATAAATTTTCATAACTGGTGGGTGGACGGCGGTTGGCACATAAAGTGAGCAAATGGCTCAGTCTCAGGCATCATGAATATCAATGAAAGATGGGGGAACACGACGGTCCTGGCGAAGCAGCGACTGGGCAAACAAATCTCCAGCACTTTCGAACCGTAATGAAATTTCCCAGGGCTTGCGATGACTGTCCCGTTTCATTCGCTGCGGCGCCGTGATGATGTTTTTCACAAAGTTGACAATTGACCTATTAAAATGTGAAGACTTTGAAGACCTAATCAGCACCATGCTGACTTCAGGGATGGATTGTGTGGTGCGGAATGGTAGCATTACTCCTAACGACTTAACGGCTTAAAAGTTTATCAGCTGCACAATGTCAGAGAACAGAAACCAGCTGAAAATACAAACCAGAACATTGGTTAGCATAGTGATTTCACCAAGTTAGTTACTGTTGGCAATCTCAACCAAGACAGTGAAGGTTGCTCCACATCAGTTTTGGTATTTGTTCAGACGAGTTGTGTACAGAGTTAGAAAACTTTGTGCTCATCCTACCTGGTGTATCTGTTTACCCTCTTCAGACAGAGCTGACATGCAGTATGTGTGATAAACGTTGAGTTTTTCTGAATTTTGCTGCTAAATCAAGATCATCAATCATCCAGGCCACAGTTCTATTCCTGCAACAGTTGCACCAATGTATCATAATTAATTTGACACTGATATATTGATGTTTAATAATGATGTTTGATGTAGTATTTTCATTAGATCTCTACTACACTTCCATTAAGAGCAAGATATTCAATCACCGAGGGTTATAGGTAGAAACTGTCCTCACCAAAGTGACAAAGTCCATGAGCGACCGTAACCTATGAAAAAACCCAGATGAAAAACTAGAAAGTCTCTGAGGAGAGTAAGTACTTCTGCCAAGGCCCAACACTCCTCTTGTGGAACCCTATTGTAATTCACTTAATTCAGATTTTCATTTGAATCTGCACCTAATCAGACAGACTCTTGTTAGGCCCCGAAATATTTCAGATTTTTTAATCAAGATCATGAATTATTCACTCAGAAATCTCGCAATGTTCAGGAAAGTGAAAAATGAATTCCTGAATTTACACCAAAGTTTATCGAGTTCTTCCCCGACCCGTGCCGCGTCCTTCAACCAAGCTTCCCGACAATCTGTTGGGTAGTTTTTGCATAATCGTGCTAACTGACTGAAAAACACAGATAAAAACACAAACTCCTCAGTGAAGGAAACAGGAATGTCTCTCAGTGGAGCGAGTATCGCTGCCAAGGCCCAACAGTTCCATTAATTCAAACAAGCCACAAAAATAGCACATATCAAATAATCAAAGCTGCTTTCAGACACGCACTGAACTGAGTGAGAGCCTGTGGATTATCTGCGGACTTTCTGCTGACTTCGTACTCGGGGGCCAGGTGAAGAAAGGTGAGAAACTTTTCTTAGATTAAAGTTGAATTTAAAGTTGATCGCTCAAAACCACATTTGCAATATCATATATATTAAATGTGCTCATCTAGCAAATCTAATGGAAAAGCATTAATGACTTTACAGCCTGCAGACCTGCTGTCAGTAGAAGTTCGGCTCTTTGGTTGGAATAAATGAGAAATAGGAAAGTGGTCGTTACCTGTTGGCTGTAGAGGTGACGAGAGCCGATAGAAGTCGGTGGACAGTCGGGCCTCTCCTCCACAATAGAATTATGAGCAGGATGGATGGTTGAGCCATGACATCAATATCTACTTATCCATGTGTCCATCTGGAAATCGGCCGAGAGGACTGTGATTAAAAGGCTGCGTGATTCATGCTTTCAATTCTATTGATCTCCTTATACAAACCATTACTGGAGACTCACACACACACACACACACACACACACGTATCACATATGCACACACACACACACACAAAGGCAGCGCACACAGAAACACACACATATACGTATCACATGTGGACACACACACACACACACACAGGCCAGCAGACACAGAGACACACATCTAGACACACACACACACAGGCCAGCGAACAAAGAAACACACACACATTACATCTAGACACACACACAAGCCAGCGGACACTGACACATATACACACACACACACATTAATGTGCCATCCATATCTATAAATATCAACTGACTGACGACCTTATTTCCTCTCCCTCACACCCTTAACCCCCTGCCACACACACACACACACACACACACACACACACACTGAGGTAACGCAGGCCTTCATATTGCCGGGGAAAGCTCGACAGCTAGTTTGCTGTGAATTTAAAGTGATAAGCTGAGGGAGTGGCGAGCAGAAGCTATTCCTGGACGTTAGGTGCACAAAACCGGGCACTGCCGGAAGATTTATCTCCTCCTCTGAAATTTCATTTGGGGGAAGAATAATAAGGCATAGGAAATGAAAGTTAATCACGAATCCTCTGTCTCACTCTCTCACTTTCTCCCTCTCCTCTCCTCTCTCTTCCAGACATGGGCTTTAAGAGCTTGGCTAAGGCCCTCAGTATTTCGTCTGGAGCCTTTTGTGTGCCCACCCCCCCGCAACCTTTTAAATGCTTCATAAATCAGAAACAAGGCACACACTTCTGACGCTTTGTTGTCCCACAGAAACTAATTACAATGAGAGAGCCCTTTCCACCGCTGAAACAAACCGGAATAAAACACTTCGCCATCCAACACACACCAGATAGGTGGGCAGGTTAGAAAGCATATGTAGAAGACTGCAGAGGGATTCAGCTGTGAGGTGGCTTTCTTATTACTATCCTGTATAGAAACATTTTAATTCCCTTTAATCACATTCCTTCTGTGGAGTGCAGTCTAGTGTGAAAACTGTATTATCTATTCATGAGATGTAAGTTGCAAGTCCGCCCCAACATTTATTTTCAACTTGTACTATCTCTAAACACAATAGCACCTTCCTCTGTGTTCACCAAGATTTTCCCTTCCACCTTAAAGAATCAAACATCCATCTATGGAGCTATGAACGTAAACGATTGAGGTGTGGGTCCAAAACTCATTATCTTCTTCATCATCCTCTGTATTTCCCGCGCTGACCGAGCAGGTTTCAAAGACAACCAACACAAAGGCAAGATCAAGAGGTAAATATTGGAGTTTTTGGACCCTGAATGCAACCATCTGCAATATAACAATTCACCTGGATAGTGCTTCACAGGCTGTTTGGAGAACCTTAAACTGTTTGTGGGGTTTCAGCTGCTTGTGCTGGGTGAATCTACATTTCGCTGATGTTGTCCAAGTTCGAGATTAATCTCAAACCTCTGGAGTTAAAGCTACAGAGATTCAACACAAAAACAGGCCATCTATCTGTTTAATAATAGAAAATATCAATAAACAGCATATTTCCATAAAATCTAAAAAAGGATCCGAAAACTAAGTGAAAGCTGTTTCCCATTTAAAATGAAGCTGAAGCAAACTCAACAAATCTCTCCGGATCTGATCTTTAAAGTTCTATGAAGTAATATTTCCAATGCTGAAGTTACTGTAACTGAGTCTAATATGAAAAGGTCTCTGGTGCTGCTGGACCCACGGAGAGTTAACACTTTCACCACTTTCCTTTCTTTTAGTTTTCCTGCACACACACACTCCAAAAATGGAAGAGGACACAAAAACGAATAAATTCCAGGATTTTCTTTCCTTTCTTATACATTGATAATTTTGTTTGGTGGTTTTTAAATGTTTGTGAAATCCTGAGGAAATAATGCAGAGCTCTATAATGTTGAAGGTGAAATTTGGTGCAGATCTCGGAGGCTATTTGCACTACGCATAAATATATATTCTGTGGCAATCAGCCTTGGAAGAGGTATGTGCTTTCTGATTGGTCCTTATCTTCCTGTCGTTTTAACATTAATAATATTCAGTGTAATCTGTTGTTTGTGTGGTTGGATGTTTGTAAAAGCTTCAGAGGTTAAAAAAGTCATTCAGTGAAACCTTTGTAATAGTATTTTATTCCCTCAGTGCTTCACTCGTGTCACCTGGGTGCACTCGGCTCATATTATTTCTTTCTTTCCTGTCAATTAACCACATATTTAATAGCCCAATAATGCACTCTTAAAAACGTACTTAACCTTACCTTCTGTTTTTGAAATCGCAGGTTATTTAAAAAAGAAATGGAGCATTTCACATGTGATTTATTTATCAGGACCAGAAATGCAACGAAAACGAACGAACTGAGGACACAAGTATGCTGCAGTAATTTAAACAGCAGCAACATTAAAATATGCTATTCAATGACCTCGAGTTCTGCTGCCCCTTTGAAATACATTAAAATCAGGCAAATAGTTGGAAACATGCAAAAAAGGCTGCGTATTAGCATCGTGGAAAAGGGGCTGTTTATTGCTCTAGTTTGTGATGGAGAACCGGGACAGTGATTTTTACAAGGCACAGGGATGTGAAGGCTTCAGGCTTTATGGTTGTGCAACACAGATAGCCAAAAACCAATCGCATCTTTTTGTTAATATGGTTCTGCTCATTGAGATCATAAGGTTTAGGTATTTATTTGAGCATGTATGAGAGGAAGCGCGTGGATAAATAGACCACAAACGTCTACTTATGTGTCAGATGGAGAGGAGGCAAAAGCTTGAATGCAACCATTAAGCAGTGGTTGATGAATCCAATCTACCTTGAATAAAGCAAAGCTGCTGTCTGTCATTCCTCTCGGCAAGTCACTTAACCTGAGTCGCTCGTGTAAACACCCTGGGGGATAAATGGGTATTATCTTAGAGGAGGCCAAGAGCAGGCAAAGAAGAGGGCCGATGGAAATAAGTAGGAAAAAAGCTATTGCTTCCACTTCCTGGACAATGAGGATGGCTGTAATGAGCAGTCGATTCGTGTGTGTGTGTGTTTTTATCTGTGTGTGTTCCAAGAGGAGCAGGGAGAGAGAGAGGGAGAGAGAGAGAGAGCCTTGTAATGAGGTGTCTGGGATGCTGATGTGTTTTCGGCGATACGCAGCGTAAAGCTCACAGTTCTCTGAACACGGTGTTCCGGCGCACACACCTCCTGACCGCGCTGAGCCGAGCCAGATTGCTTCACAGTGATGCGGTTGCACCGAGCGAGGCTGTGATTGGCAGCTGTGTTTACCTATCGGTTCGAGAGATAAACAGAGGCCTCTCACTAGGATTTGTTGCTTTCTTTTCACTAAAGGGGCAGTCCAGCATTTTAACACATGAAGATTAATGTACTCATCACAAGAAACACCAGCCACCCCCTGAGAACAGTTTCATAATGTCTTTTGGGGTTCTGGGGGGAGCAAACAGAAAGCAAGTGTTACAAAGTGGTTATGAGGAATATGGAAGATGTGGACATTTGCCTTTAGTAAGATGCTAAAGCGATGCATGATGGGGATTGTAGGATTATCAATCGCTCACAAGTAGAACTCATTTAATTGAAGTGAAACTTGATTAACCCTTTAATGCAGGTTCTCATGTCAAGATATTTGAAGCTCTATCATAACGAGCACATTGTTCCAGACATCCCTCTCCCTGACCACATTGTCTAGCTCTTCCTGTGGGATTCCGAGGCGTTCCTAGGCCTGATGGGACATGTAGTCCCTCCATGTCGGGGTCTACCACTGGGTCTCTTCCCAGTTTGGTGTATCCAATAAACCTCCAATGGAAGGTGCCCAGTAGGATCCCTAATAAGATGCCTGAACCATCTCAGCCGTATCCCTTTGAGGTGAAGGAGCAGTGGTTATACTCTGAACTCCTCACCCTATCTCTCAGGCTGAGCCCAGACACACGACGGAGAAAACTCATTTCAGCCATTTTCATTCATGATCTCGTTCTTTCGGGTCACTACCCCACAGCTCTTGACCACGAGTGAGGGTCGAGATGTATCAACTAGTAAATTGAAAGCTTTGCCTTGTTGCTTCGCTCCTTCGACACAATGGTCCAGTACAATGACTGCAATACTGTTGACGCCACACTGACTTGCCTCCATCTCTCATTCCATCGCCCCCTCGCTCATGAACAAGACCCCAGGATACTTGAAAAAAGCAGATTTTTCAAATGCAAAACAGTTTATGTCTTTGTGGGGGGTGTGTGTGTGTCTGTGTGTGTGTGTGTGTGTGTGTGTGTGTGTGTGTGTGTGTGTGTGTGTGTGTGTGAGAGAGAGAGAGAGAGAAAGAAGGACTTTGAGGCTTGCATCATTTTCTAGGCAGACAAATATGAAAATGTGCATGACAACTCTTGCATGACAGCCCTGTCATCATCCATCCATCAATCAACTTTGCAACATATATGTACACGGACGCAGAGAACACATGCACACACAAATGCACACATCATGGGGATGTAGAAATATGCTGATTAAATGTCGTGTCATTTGTTATTAATGTGAACACAGCAGAGAAAAGGAGACGGTGAGAAATTTGTTGAGGGCTGAGGAACCAAACATGACACCTCACCAAACCAGCGTTTTAGGCCCGGAACCAGAGCACAAAACCATTTTGTTCCTCATTTCTTTTCATTTTTCTCATCACTGGATGTCACATCGAGTTCCGCTCCATCTCTGAGAGAGGACGGGGACAGGAGCTCCAACCTGGGGGGATGGTGATGAAGGAAATATGGACAGGTGGAT
The DNA here is from genome assembly GCF_024713975.1 of Paralichthys olivaceus. NCBI lineage: Eukaryota > Metazoa > Chordata > Actinopteri > Pleuronectiformes > Paralichthyidae > Paralichthys > Paralichthys olivaceus. The sequence continues at coordinate 11,660,676 of NC_091104.1, read as the reverse complement.
GGAGATAGAGGAGGAATAGAGGAAACTGACATATGAAGAAATGATACCTTTAAGGCTTGTCTGCCTGGTAACTATCATTTTAAGGTGCGCTGTCTTTATGTTTTAGGATAATTTGAAACACAATCAATCAGCTAGCCTTCATCTTACCAATACGTCATTATAATATGGAGATTTCTAAATTACCAACCATATCCCGACGTCTGCAGCCAAAAGCCGTTTAGGTCAAGGCCTCTCCTCCGTCTCTCCTGTCTCTGTATCCCGAGTGTAAATCAGAGCCTTAAGCAGGCAATATCCTCAGCCAGTCTCTCTGCTCTCTCTTATCTTTAAGCCATATATTGCTTTTTTTCCCATGCAGCAATTTCCCCAAACTTAGCCTGACTCTCCCCCTCAAGACTTGTGAAGATCAGGTTTTATTGGTCGGGGTCTCCTAGGAGTGGATTCAGGGAAGGTATGAGAGGGGCAGGAGAGAAGACGTACAGATTTATTCACAGTAGAGTCAGAGGAATGGGCTGCCTATTCAACCGGTATCTTTTTCAATTGTACACAGTAGATATCAGACCGGAGCGCCGCTGTACTGTGGAGCGGGTTTGGGAAAAGGTCACAGTGCCGCCTCGCTCGCTGCATACAGTCAATTTGTTCAGTTGAAGAGATTTAATTCTTTGCACAAGCCAGAACAGAATGAGGGGGACAAGCGTTGCATTTGAAATGTGTCATTGTGCTTCATTTACTCACTTTAAAGAATAGTCATTAGTCTGATTAGATGTCATATCTAAAACACAGAGCATGGTGCATATTGATTACATCATAACCATATGCAGCACATCCAATTGATTCATACAGCGAGCTTGATATTTTTGAAGGTAGGCTGCAATAATATGGTTTGAGTGACAGCTAGCGTCCTCCCGGCTCAGATTGGAAAGGTTGTTATATGCTGAAGGCGTGGTCATATAGATAAAATATGGTTCCAGTCATTTGAAATATTAAATGTATTATGCATGGAAGGCTCTCATTCATTTTGCACATGTTCAAGTTTGATAAGTGCATGTAAATGAACTGTAGTCTCTGCTACAGCGGGAGCCCGTTGTAAATGGAACGTCAAACGAACATCTCTCTGGGAGCGATGACAAAAGCAGTGGGTGAAAATTATTTTGAGACTCGTTTTATGGCTGTTTTTCATCCTAAATTGCGTCTCTGGAATGAGACCCAGCTAATTATAAATGCTATTTGTGAAATATGAAGCTGCGGTTTCTAAAAGTTGCTTCATTTTCTGTCGATGGGTATAACAGTGAAGGTTTATCAAGTAAACATGAAAAACTAGTTTTAAAACAAGAAGACCTGAGAAATCTTTCTTGTTTTAATCCTGTTCTATTTTATCCTCTGCCCTCCAGTGAGTCAACAGTGGCGGTGGTGGAACAGATTCGCCGGAGCCCTGTGAAAACAGAACAGATTCGCCGTAATCTGCTGTATGATGTCAGCATGTTATTGTTCCCCGGGTTTGAGCCGTGATTAGACAGCAGATTGAAGACATTTGTTGTGAGCCGTCCCCACAGATTACTGAGACACACAGTGACAAAAAAAAAAGGAACAGCACTGCCAGATTTGCATGCAAAGGGGGTGAGAGCACCGGGAGGAGAGAATGGGGGAGGGGGTTGTACTCTGCTGCACAGTCATGATAGAAAGCACATGTTGCAGTTTCAGATCTCACCATAAAGGCTGATGAATTTGTTTTGAAAACTGTACGCCACCTTCACAGATGACACAGATACATAAGATATGTTCAAATAAGTTGGGTAAGCTGCGAAAGGATGGAGCTGAGGTAGATTATGCAAATCTATACTGACGTGAAAATTACATGTCTGCACGACATTAACATACACACCAATTCACACTCACACGCGTGCATTAATAGGACTTACAAGAATGAGCTGTCCATGACAGATCAACGTATACTGCGCATAAGCTAATGCTTGTTTGCATCTGCATGTGTGTGTGTGTGTGTGTGTGTGTGTGTGTTTGTATCTCTTTGTGTAATCTGTTGTCAATGCCCAGGCACCTACGTGTGTTTTCCTCCCACGTCGCGAGCTCTAATAGCATGTCCTCTGGATTAAGTGATATAGATGGATAACTTTTCCTCCTGATGCACCATCCACCTGCAGGAAAAATAGGCCTCCCACAGGGCAAACCCTCCCTTATTATCTCCCCCTCTGGAGCACGGGATTCCAGGGCCGTCGCCGAGGATCAGCAACGAGGAAGAGGAGACAAATGGAGACGTGGAGGCAATCAGCAATTCAGATCAGTCTCGCTGTCAGAGGATGTAGGTCATAATGCGTATCTGTGTAAAGGGACAATAGGATGTTCCAGCAAGAGGGAGTAATAGAAAACCTCCCAGTGAAGAAGTTTAGTTTGTTAAAAAGGGAAAGAAACACATTCATTAACATGCATATTTAAAGCTACTATTTTTACCTTAAAACAGCAGCTTCAACATTAGTTTCACTGACGTGGATCAAGGAGAATGTGGCTGCTTTCATTCTCACTCCTCGCCCTGAATGTCTGTTCTCGCTCTATGGAACTTTGGTGAGTGGGTTCGATCTCATGTGAGACGGGAGGAACTGACGCAGCTTCAGCTGTCAGAATCAGGCCCAAACTCTAGATCCATTAAAAAGACTTAGAAGTCATTAAAAACTAAATATTCAGTGAGGAAACTTTTAAAATATCAAGAATCTTTAACACAGTTTGGTGTATTTGTTTTAGTGGCAGCTCTTCTGCTTCAGTAAGCTGAGGATCATGGGAAATAGCCATTGTTCAGTTGTGTTTTATTCAGGAAGTGGAAGTCAGGGCTCCGGTCAACACATCGATTTGATTTCTGCTCAACATGAAAGTAGAGAACAAATAATAAACTTCTAATCGCTCAGACAGGGAGCCCAAAGGAATTAGTCACTACTTGTTTCTGCAGATGTGACGCTGTTGCTCAGTAAAAGCTACTAAGTGCAACAAGGGCCAGATTTAGCTGAGTGACAGTTTTCTTCTGCAGTCCCTGAAAGGTTGATGGTAAAAAAAAAAACATACAAATAACATGCAGACATGTAGAAAGCACACAGAAGAAAACACACACACACACACACGTAAATAATTCAGACTGTATGACATAAAACAAATGACAGAGGCACAACGTGTACAGAAGACATGAAGTACAAATTATTACTAAAATATTAAGTAAATCAAGCAAAAGCACAAAAACACTCCATCAATACACACACGGTTGTTTTCCTGACTTCAGAGTTCATTACACTGACTTACATTGATTTCATGGGGACTAACTTTAACCTCAACCATAGTTAGTACTTGCCGAACCCTAAACCTAAACTTAACCTAGCTAAAGCATATCTTCATAATGTGACAGTGTAAACAGATTTAGGTCGTCACACAGGTTTCTATATTGCAATTAACCCAATTAGACAGAAATAAATCTTTCCTTCTATTTGAATTTTAAGGGAATTAAGTTTATCCTTCATTCAGTGGTGTATTTTATTGGACAACTGTCTACATGCTGTAATGACATCATGGGAGGAGTTTCACACAAGTAGTATAAACATGTGGATCTAACTGTAAAATCTCTCCCTCATGAAGAAAACCACTACAGAAGACATGGATTTCTCCTCTTAAAACATAAAATGAGTCACTTCTTGCATTCTGAGTTTACTTCAGTGGAAAGAAAATGCAGCCATAACACGTTCTGCAGCCTCTACATGTAGAAGCAAAAGATGTTTTTGGAAATCACTAACTGGAGCAGAATTCAGCAGCTGAGGGAAAGTGGATCCAGCAGGAAACCAGACAAATTATTTATGATAAGCCTTTAACATCATGGATGAACGATACGCATCTTAAATCCAACAAATAAAACATCAGCAAGAATTACACATCCGATGCAAACGTATTTCTGTTGATTCTTTGTCGTTCAAAATTTCAGACCACGAAGAGCTGATGTACACAAAACTGTTTTCCACTTTCAAAGTGTTAATGTTGCTGCTCTCTGCAAGTATTTTTAACTTCAAACCTGTTTTCTTTTTCTTTTTTTCCCAGGATGAGGAAGTTAAATCAAAAGTCTATTTTCAGGACTTTAACCTAAATTTAAATCATGCAAAATTTCTAATTTGCATCACAACATCTTCACAGCGTTATGCCTCCCTCTGGCTCTCCTCTGTCTTCCTCCTGTCTCCCTCCATCACCCCCACACCTTCGTTCACCTCGCTACCACACATCAGTAACAATCTCATTTACCACCCCATTAATTGCTGAAATCCCAGACACTGGTGAGGTGTGAGGTGTGTGTGTGTGTGTGTGTGTGTGTGTGTGTGTGTGTTTGCCAGTAGCAGCAGTGTAAGTTGAGGCACAGAAGCTGTACCCAGGATGTGTCACTGGCAGTAAAGCTCCTCCATGTGCTGTAAAAAATTCACTCTGGGGCCTCGCTGAGAAAAAGAAACGCCACATAGACACTAGATACAGCATATACGAAATATTACCCGCCCTTAGTCTTTCCATAAAGTGTATTGATGAGATGAATTCAGGTAGAAACCATTATTCCTCATCAATTCTCCTTATTTAATCTCCATGAGTCATAAAGCAGGAGAGGTTAGAGGAGGATCTTTTGAATTGTGAGAGTTGGAATGTGGATTGATCAGTTTCAGGGAGTTTTATGTTTTTCCACATCAAGTTAATGCTCATGTCTCCTGCTGCAAAACCACCGGCCCGCAGGTGTGTGTGTGTGCATCGTGCCTCATCTTAAAGGGGAATTCTTGTATTATTCAACCTGGTCCCTATGTTAATAAATGTGGGTGTGTAAAGAAGTAGTACTTAAAAAAACTGCTGCCATGTTGCAGCTGCTAGTTGCAGGCGATCCGCAGGACTGATGCCAAAAGGTTTTGCGTTCGTTTACACATCAACATTGATAAAGATACAGCCCAGTTTGAAAAATATCAAGCAGCCCCTTAAAGTCTGCATTTAAACACTTGCACATCAGAAAAACATTTATTCACACACACAAAAATCATCTCTCCACCTCTGCCTCAATGACTTAATGGAAAACTTAATGGAAAGGTGGCAAACACACACACACACACACACACACACACACACACACAAACAACTAAAAAAGTAAAGTGGCACATTAGCAGGGGACTGTTAATGAGGTGAGTCCCTGCTGCAGTAATGAGTGCGCAGATTTAACTACATTAGCATCCCATCCCTCCTCCACAGTGCGTCAGGTAGGGCATGACAGCGCTCACAGTCAGACGTGTTTCAGTTATTTGTTGCAACATTGATCCAAAGCATCAGGATGCTGCTGCTTTACTGGCAGAGGGGATGCAGGGGGAATCGTGCACCAAAGTACTTCAGTTATTGTGCGGATTCGCTCTGAGCTTTGCTTTTATTTGCGGTGATGCTTTGAGAATGTTTTTTTTTTGTGTGTTTGCTGCCGTGTTTTTCTTTCATGAGCATCACAGGGGCGACTGTTCTGATCAAAAAAGGAGATATTTACTGCCTGAAAGAATTTTCTTTCAAACGAAACAACCGCTGGTATAAAGGGAATCATCAAAAGTAAATCATTATTATTAACACATTCGATTTATTGGTTCCAAAACAAGTGCTTATTGTGTTTTTGTGTTTTTAGAAAAGGAGAAAGACCTGCAAACGTCACAGTTCACCTATGAGCAAGACCACTGCACTCATTTGCAGCCTCCACATCTTTTTGCCAAAGTCGTTTTCTGCAGTTTTAACCTCACATTCCATTCACTCGTTCTGTGTACAGACAGCTGCCAGTTATATTTTCTGATATGCAATAGCTCTAATGAGCGTCTCTACATGCAGGGCACATCATGCAGATACTTAACCATGAAATGAAAGCATAATTACACCGGGGAAGTGCTTTTGTCTCTTCATTTTCTCTCATCTTCACTATTCTGTGCTCCGTTGCTCTCAGGTGGCCCCAGTTCTTATGTGGATGCACTCAGGGGCCGCCTCTTTCTGTCTCTCCATCTTCCTCAGTCACACACACGCACACACGCACACACGCACACACAGAAATAATTGTCAGGGCAGATCTGGAGAGAGTTAAAGAAATAGAGAGAAAGGATCTGAGTCTGATGGGCGCAAGTCCTGAAAAAAAAAAAAGGTCAAAGCGATTGATGGTTCTAAAACATTCGGTGCAAGGACGCAAGGTTATGACATCTTATATCACCAGTGTCGCTGCCGCCAATGCCATCAGCACCGGCTCCATCAGAGGAAGTTTTATATTACCAGTAAGTGGAAAGTGCTATCTGACATTCCAAGGCTTTTGCAAATTGTTCTCTTGGCTGTTGCCAGTTGGTATTTCTCTCCCTCATGCTCTCTCTCTCTCTGGCAAGTTTTAGTTTGAGATGAATAGGGATGTTTAAGTGGTGGCTCGGGACGCCGTCAAATCGTCCTTGAGTGTCATACAATAGACACAAAGCGGAGTAGAGAGGGGCGAGAACGGTAGGCGGAAAGAGATAAGAGGGAGAGGGTTAACAAAGAGGCTGTCAGAGACTGAGGCGCTTTGTCATTGTCTGGAGCATTTAATGAGCAAGAATTAAACAATGACAGCCCGTAATAACCTGAGAGCAGTGTGTGAGTGCGTGTGTGAGTGTGTGTGTGGGTGTTTGTGTGTTGATACCCGAAGGTTTGCTTCTGCACGTACAGTACAATAAATTGATGGGAGACAACTTACCCATTATTTTAAGCATTTCATTGAACAAACCAACCAGAATAGCTACATTCTCATGTCACTGTTGAAGCACAGGTGTAAATAAAGTGTGTACTTTATTGAATTTCAGAAAGCAAAAAAACCCAACCGGACCTTTTAAACTTAACACAAAAGTTAAGATCTAGTCTGTATATAAAGATGGACGACTTTTCCCAAAAGTGAAGAAAATTATTATCCTGATTGCCCCCTGGTGGCTGTATAAGTCATAAACCTCCCATCCTCCATGTTAGCAGATGGGACATGGGCCAAACTCTGATTTTAGGTTGTTCTTATCACACTGATGTATGTAGGTGTTAATTGTCTTCAATAAGTTTGGTTTTATTGGTTATTTATTAGCTATAAAAACAAGGTGAAACATCACCATTGACACGAGACGTTGTAGACGTGGTAAAAATGGAAAAGTTGAGGGGGAGATCAATGTCCACAACAAAATTAATTCAATTATGTTTCACCTAAAACGAAAATCATTGAGTAACAAGATTTATCTCAAAGAAAAGTTGAAAGTAACCTTGAATTCCGAATGTTCGATGGAGTAATAATGTTCTATGAGCTCTTTAAGATGCAACAGTCTGACCATTAAGAGGATTTTATATTCTGTTCTACGTGTACATTATATTCTGGGTTTTACAGAGGGCCAATGCAGAGAAGCAATATAACTTACACATGTCCTCTCCATGTTTATGAACCACTGTCCTGCCTTTTAGTCAAACATTACAGTAAAGAGACAAAGACAAAGGAAGGTTTCACACACTGATTTAAGCACTGAAACATTTACTGTGGAAATGCGATGCAATGTTCAAAGAAAAAGAAGAAACAGCAGAGGCCGCCCACATCTGCTAAAAACACTTCCTTTGTAATTGTTTAAAGCAAAAGTGGACACGCCGCATTTACTCATCCTGTTGTCAGTGGAAACCATGGTGAGGCATGTGTGCCAGTAAACCACAAATTAACTGGCAAAGCTTTGTTTCAGCCTTCGACAAATTCACTGACGTGGGAGGAAATACGAAATACAGGACCATCAAATGATGATACACTGATGCAGCATATAGTGCTTTGTGCTAAAGTGCTTTGTGCTTTTTGTGTTGGTTAGAAATTCATCAAATTATGGGTTGATGCTTTTTTATGGTGATCAAACTCCCAGAAAGACATACTTGGACACGAAGGACACTCACAGTGAGTCCCTCCTCCTCAGGAAACACACTTGTCTTTCTTAACGCATTTGGAGACGAAATAGCTTCTGCGTCGCAGTCTTTTAATGAACATAATCCCCCATGTTTGAATCTTGCTGCCTTGTGAAAGGTTTGGCCACCCAGTTTCACTGCTTTCCAGCTGATTCCAATTAGATGCTCCCATTAAATAACATTGCAGTGGTTTACTGAAAAGAGAACAGGAGCGGGAGGAACAGAGCGCATTAAGGAAGCTTCTCATCTCCAGAGGTTAATCTTCCATTTTCAGCCTAATTTACAGAGCACCGGGAAACATGCATGCGGGGAGAATGCGAAATAGGGAGAGACACGAGGCAGAGGTGGTGTGTGATCGTAGAGGGAGTCAAATTAGAGCAAAAGATGAGGAGAAAACAGGGGACAGGCCACAGATCCTCCTGGATACTGACCTGGCTGCACCTCTGCATGTGGCAGAGACGTCTGTTTGAGTGAAAAATGACCGGTTGTGATCCAATCAGATCGCCTGTCACCGGGACATGAGAGTGAGCGAGCGAATATGAGAAAACGTACACACACCAGCCTACCATGCTGCAAGCATCAATCTCCACTATCAGATTAAACACACTGAAATTAATCCAGACCAACTGGGCAATATGCAGATCACACTGCTGTATGTAAATGATGGCGCAGCCGTCTCTGAGGTGGATGGGGAACTCAGCTGTGTGTGTGTTGTGAGTTTTTCTGTCCGAAATGGCTGTCGACAGACACGGTGCAGATGTAGATGTCTGCGCTGATTGCACATCACAGCGTCAAGTGTTCATACGGTGTAAGACAAAGGAGGGAGAAGGCGTCATGTAAATGTCAAATGAGGCAACAGTAACGTTGTGAATACGTTGAAATAGGTCAAACTGAGTGCAGCTGATGTGATGTCTTTACGCAGCGGGGTGAGCTGCAGCCGTGAGGCGGCTGAGTCTGATCTGAGAAAAAAATATATATAACACACCAACTGGACCATGCTCTCTGTCTGGATACACAGCACCCCCTAGAGGATGAGACAAAACATGCGTGTGTGTGTGTGGTTGTGTGTGTATGTGTGGACTAAAGGGGTAGGCTAGGCCGAGCTGAGAGGGAGACTCAGTGACTTTATACTCCTGATAATCTGGATTAAAACCCTCTGGGACAGCATTAACCACCGCCAGCTGGGCATTACACGTACACACACACACACAATCTCCAGTGGTTCTCCTCCTTTGTGTGTGCGTGTGTGTTTTAAAGATTACATGATTTCTCTGCCTGCACATCATTTACCACAATGAAAATAAATCTCTAAATTCTGGTCCTGCTTTTGTCTTCTGATCTCAGTGTAGCAGTATTGAATGTTCACACCCCTCTCACCCAGATCTCTTAATAAAAAGGGATTATTTTTAAGAGTGAATCATTTCCACCAAATCTTTTTGATTTACATGCTTCTCTCTCGTGTGTTAAACAGCTACATCCTTCCACACGCTAGTTGACGAGGAGGTTTCAACTAAAGTTTGGCGATGGTGGCGTTTGATGAGACGACGCGTAGGGACATGCTGACGGACAGTGGTTGAGCCCTGTGCTGCCTGGCGGCCCACTGGAGGTATTAGGTTTGATTGGATTGCGGTTGGGGATTTGTGTATTAAACTGAGATTATCATGTGATCCAGCATTTCGCATCGAAAACCACACAGCAGTGCGAGGCAGAGCGACCAGAGGGAGACCACTGACCCTTCTGAACGCCGTCTGTTTGATTCCAGTCGTGTTGGGTTCATTTCATTCATTCTCTTCAATTGCTGTCTTTGTTTTAATTATATTTTATTATCACGTTTATCAAATTTAGTTCCATTAATCAATTAATTAATCATTTAAGGCAGACTATACCATCAGTTTGTGTGATCAAAATTATCACCACTACAAAAATGTGGCAATACAGTAAATATTTAACCAGAGCCAAATAAACATGGCTTTACGAGGAGGCATGGCTCTGTCCAACTTTATTAAATCCACCCACCACAATTGTCCTGGAGTATTTAGCTGTGTGTTTGGTAGATAAAGTCATGTCACCAGGCAACCAGTGCGGAAAATGTGACACGTTATGCTCCTGGCCGAGAGAAAGTCAGGTAGATAACATCTCCTGAAATGACCTGGCTGCTGGACACACTCTCACACTGTTCCTCAGCAGAGGGAGATGGCGGAAGTGAAAGTTAGTAAATTGACATGGAGTTGGGTTTTTTGGCAAAATACTGTTTGAATGGTCAAAACTGTCTGATCTAATTATATTTGCTTAAGTTTCCATGTTTTATTTCTTCTGCAGATAAAGATGTGTAAGGGAAATGTAACATTGTGATTATGCAGAATGTGCTCATGTTCATTTCCCCTAAGAATGATCACGATTGAATCTTTACAATGCTACCTTGATCATGCTGAATCCTGTGCAACTGATTGAATCTTGACCTGATTGTCTAAACTAAGGCATTGTTGCCCTGATGTCATCAGAAGATCCTGACCTTTGGCTCAGAAACAACCAACAGGGGGGAGGAACGAGCCAGATGTATAGAGAGAAAGAACAGCTTCCCACCAAGGTGCATATTACAAACCAACCTTTGTCTTGTGTACCATGCTCTGAGTATTAAAGTGTGACAATACTGTAAGAGATTTTTGTCTCGTTCCTCGTTGTCAGAGTGGGATTGCAAAGTTGCCACGAAAGATGACTGAAAACATTAAACCTGTATAATCTCTCTAATCATATCTACTTTACATAAAACGTCTTTGTTGTCTATATGAAAACTAGAAGTAATAATAGTCCTGCTTTTTTCGTCTTCTATTTTCTCTGCTCAATTATTGCTTATTTTGTATGTTCTGTGTAGCCAGTTTTGCTGTTGAATCATTACTTTTGCTACTTTGCACCAAACGCGTTCCCCCACAGGTATCATTAAAGTTTCATCTTTTTTCCTGAACCTGAAATTCAGATTTAACTTGTGTGCTCACGCCTTCACTGCAGATATTCACACAGCTCCCACGTTTCTTGTCTCAGATTTAGAAGGAACCACGTATGACTGCCAGAATGTATCGTGAGCCTGTGCACAATCTGCACTTTCTGTTGATCTCTTCTTTCCATTTCCATCTGTTGCCTGACAGTCCTCTAATGACTCCGAAGTTGTGTGTAATCTGGTTAACCTGACCCCATTGTAGAGAGTCAAGTCTCCGGCCTGATGCTTTTCAGAAACACAAATGGCATTGTGCATGTGGTGCACTAATCTGTGCGTTGACCGTGCAGTTGTGTGTGAGTAAGAGCCACCAGGAAGATTAGAGCACACAATTGAAATCAACATTTGGCGAACAGAGATGAGTGATGACTTTCTCATACGGCACGGACATGAAAGCACAATTTTTACAGTGGGTCAACCAGTTTTCTTTCCCAACCCCCTCTCTCTCCCGCTCTCTATGCACCAGAGGTACCAGTATTGGGCCTACCCAGTGGGTCATTGATTTCCTGTCAGCAATGAAAAGGCTGAAGGCCCATTAGTCCAGGACCAGACAGATGGACAGATGCTAACACATACACACACACACAACCTAACACGGACAAAGTTATGCCATTTGATGTTTCACGACATGCATTCAAATAAACTGTTGCAGCCAAAAGATTTTTCTTCTTGCATTTTCAATGTTGCAGCAGAAAACCAGAGTCAGAAGTCGGCAGCAATTTAGTTTCAAGTTGTTTTCTACCTAACCCATACGACATATGATATATACCACAACTGTTCTTAGTCACTGCAGCAAGGTGAGAGGTTTAACCACCGGAGATCAGCAAACAAGACCGTCATCCATGCATAACCTATGTTGTTAATCCTTTTTTAAGGGTGGAGCCAATCACAGCAGGCCTAGGGCGAGAGGCGGGGTACAACCTGCCAGTGTATCGCAGGGTCGACAAAAAGAGACAAACAACCATTCACTCTCAAATTCACAGCTCAGGTCAATTCAGAGATTCCACTAATTCCACCAACTTAATCTGCATCTCTTTGGACTGTGGGAGGAAGCCAGGGTACCCAGAGAAAACGGTGCTTACCACTGCACCACAGTGCCGTTTGTTTCTTGTAATGAACAAGTTCAAGACAAAGTGGCTTCTGATAACATCAATTGGCAAAAGTATTTGTAGCGGTCCCTAATGGACACACATGGACAAGTGGGGCAAAACACTGCTCTGTCTTAGTGAGAGAAATAATAGCCCACTTCTTCAGACCATCTCTTCTGTAAGGAATCAAAATATAAAAGTAGCTGTGTGAAGAATGATGAATAGACTTTGGACTCAGTTTCGATTCAAACACAAGAAACAAAATGCCTGTCGGGTTTAGTTAGTTTTTCTCTCAGGTGTTTTCGGGTTTGCAAAGACAATTGCAGCTCAAGCTGTGCTCTAATCTGATCAATCACTGCGTTATTATCAGGTTGTGAGTTTTGAGAGGTTATTATATTCTCCACACACCAAATTTTTAACAGGCTTCGTGTCAGTGCTTAGTAATTTTGAAGCCCAATCTGAGATACCTAAAGGGAAGCCAGGGAGTCACTTGAGTAATTTTCTTAGACTTGATAAAGGTCCCTTGTGGACCACCCAGGGTTAAGCCTAGTTTATGCTTCTGCGTCACGTCGACGCCGTAGCTACGGCGTAGACGCAGACCCCTACGCCGTAGCCTGACGTGCGCCTCCCAAAAATCCTAACTACGCGGACGTCGACGCGGACCGTAAGCGCTGTGATTGGTCCGCTCAGAACGTAAGTTCCGGCAGTTGCTTTTCCGGTCTTTCTTCCTCGTCGTAAAAACCAGCTCCGCAAACGTTTTCTTTGTAGCTTGCGCTTCAACATTTGCAATATAAGCATTTGTTCTTCAATATTGATGAGCTCCAACAACAAATACAGCTGCTCCACCTCGGTCGCCATTGTTTACTGTTGTTTACTTTACGGAAGAAAAGGCGAGGATTCGGCGATAACCACACAAACACACCACTACACCCCCTAGCGGCATGGCGGTGAATTGCAGAGCAACGCGTTCCCTCGACGCAGAACTTCGAATGCTCAACGACCTACGGCGTAGGTACGGCGTAGACGTGACGCAGAAGCATAAACTAGGCTTTAGGGTTACCTAGATATCCTAACATGCTGTGCAAAGGCTCCTGATAAATTGAAATCATTGGCATGCAGCTTCAAACATGTTAAGGTGTTCCCCAAGAATGTCAACACATTTTTCCATCGCTAGATATTGTCTTCTACAGCACACGCAGTATTATTCTTTTCTCTAAACTTCAGCCATATTTGTTTCGCTCCCTCCCTCCCTCTCTCTCTCCCTCCCTCCCCCTCTCTGTGAAGGACATTTGGCTGATTGATGGTGGTCCAGGCGTTTTGTTAAGAGGCTCCAGGTGGAAAGCTGTTATCAGCTGTAGGCCACAAGATTACCTCCGGCAGCTTTCTGCTCCAACTTTTCCTCCTTAAATCCTCCCATTCACAAGCTGCTCAGCACACACACAAGCACACACACGCACACACACGCACGCACAAACGTACGCCAAGGCACATAAGCAAACTCATATGCAGAGATGCAGATGGCCTCATACCATCTCGATACAGTTTCATTAACAAGTTTGCACCATATTTCATACTTTTTTACGCTCTCCTTTGTCTTTCTCTGTCTTCCTTCATTTCATCTCCATCTCTTGAGTCAACAGCTTTAAGTCAACACTGCCGATGCAGAATGTTGACTCAAAAAAGACCTCAGAGTTGCACTCGCTGGCTCCACTCTCCTCTCCTGTATTGACCCTCGGATTCACTCTGGCTTACCTGTATTTGTCACGCTACCTTATCTCCAGCTGTTTGAGCTGTTAAAATATTAACGGAAGGTATTTTCTGTGTTGCTCTTTGAGTGGTGCTCGGTGACAGATCTCACACCAGATTATGAGCGGAAGTTAACACCTTTAAAGAGTTTAGTAACAGCCACAGTGTAAGTGTGGTCACACCTCTCCTCTCCAGGCGGCTTTTGACAGGACGGCTCTCAGTGGTGAACATAAGACTATGGCTTCTGTGTTTTCAAACTAAATATAGTCTGTTTTTATTTCCGGAAGGGCGTCATGTTGTAGGAGCCTGAAGAATCAGCGAAGGCTATGTCGTGACCAAAAAGACTCAATCGGCAAGCGATTGTGAGTGTTTCCAAACATCTCAGTTTCTGCTCCTCCAGACTAAAACTCTGTCCCAGATTTTACGAAAGTGGTTTATTTTTTGCCTTTTTGTCCAGGCTGCACTTGCTTGAATATCCTTTTTTGTAGAAAGCAATATTTCCATATCTTATGTAATTATGAAGCAGGTCTAGGTGCTTTAGAAAAAACTGTTTAAGTATCAAGATGCTCAATCAAAAGTGAAATGGCTCACAACCTGAAACTGAGCCTTTAACAAGCTTTCAGAATTTTTGTGAACTTTAAGATATCACTACTTATCATTCTCCGCCCTCAGCCATACTACCGGCCAGGCCCACTGTCCAACCTTACAGGATTTGGCTCTATTTTTATGTGATCTTTATTAAACACTCTAATTAGAGTTTTGTTCGGCTTCTCCAACAGCGTTTTAACCTTTTAATGCTGTTGTTCCATCTTGTTACTTTTCCTTAGTTTTAAGCGTCACATTGGATTATTCATGTTGTTTTCTAAGTTACATTAAAAGTGAAAACCAGCCATCCTGTGTCAGCTGCAAACTTGCTTACTCACAGTTAAGGGATGATATCCACTGCTGGGAGTTGAAGCCCTGAAAAAAAAAAAAAAGGATAAGCTGCTTCACAGCTTTGTCTAAGCCTCACTTCTGATTGGCTGACAGACACAAAACGCCTTGTAGAGCTCTAGACAGCATGAGAGAGGGTGTAAAACTCAACTGAGATAGTTTTCGGTACATAACAATACAAATATATCGCTTTAAAGATATTGAAACTTCAAATGAAACACAGGAAAAGTGTAAAATATGGGACCTTTGATATTACCTCTAGGTTTAGCCAAGGCTCTATATGTCAATGTCACTGTCTTGGTCAGTGAGTCAATATGTGTTCATCACTTTGGTCCAGACTGAAAAATCTCCATTAGATGGATTGCAATGACTTCTGCTATAGTTAAGTTTAGTGCAAATTGGCAAAGGTTAGCATGCTAACCTCGATGTTACTGTGTTAAACCCATAGACTGTATATAAAAATGGATGACCTGGTTAATTTTAGTTCAATCACACTGACTCATTTGATTCTATATTGGTGTATGGGCAGGATATCAATATTACAGCTTCATCCCCCTATTGTTACTGCACAGACTCAGGATTCACATGCGCAAAATGGCAGCGTTAGTCTCTGACAAATTGTGTTTTTTTTTCTGGATAATGGGAGGACGTGGAGATGCTCATATACAGGTTGAACTGTGTAGCTGCTGTACATCACCAAGTTATTATTGTCTTTGCGATTTTGCTCAAAGTGTGTCTAAGTAGATTCTCATAAAACTGCAAGCTTAAACTCTTACACTAGTGAGTAACATTTTCTTTCAAACTGCCACGGACAGGTTTCGGTTTGTGAGAGGAAACTCTTGACGCTATGATGATTCTTCCGCAGGTCGTCTCGTTCTGGTAGGCTACACCCTGGTAGGCATCATCTGTCAAAGGAGGCAGTCTCTAAAATGGGACACAGCATCTGTATGCGTCCTGCTGTCTCTCATTTGCATGTCCTCCACTCCTCCGCCCTCCATTGCACTGTGGCACTTCTGGGTCAGCCTCCCATCACGACAACAGGCAGCGGTTCAAACTTGGAGAAAGGCCGAAAACACAAGGAAGGAAGAGACAGCAGCACAAGGAAAAAACTAAAACACACATGCAAAAGAGAGAGATGGAAGACAGAGGGAGACAGAGAGGGGGATGGATGACGAGAGGAGAGGAGACATACGGACGGACACAGTCCAACAGACGGAGAGCTATGGGGACATTTGGAGGATACATGAGGCAGTTATGAACCTATTTGGTTTCTTCTACAGGAGCGCCCGAGTGTCACTAATGGCAAAGTAGGGGCTGGTAAACACATTTCTGTGACGGCACGACACTGCCAGAAAACAAATTAAACTCTCTTCTCGCATTTCACACCCTCTCAACCCTTTTCTCTCTATCTCCCTCAATTACTCATTTCTTGCCACTCCGGTTTTCCATCTCTGTCTCTCAGTCTTTCTCACTTTGGCCATCTCTCTCTTTCTACAAAACCCTCCATCTTGCTTCTGTCTTTCCCTCGATTTCTCCTCATCCATTCCTCGCCTCGACATATCTCGTTGTCTCTCTCTCTTCCCATTTACGCTGCATACACCTAAAAATGAAAAACAGCGCCATATGCGCAGGGACGGCGAGCAGAATTGTGCTCCTGATGTTCCTGCTGAGGCAGTTAAGTGTCTCTCTGTAGCCTGCACCCACTCCAGCCATGCCCAGGACATGTGGACAGTTGGCAGGCACAGCAGTGCTGAGCAACATGGTGGCTGCTTTCTGGCTGGGTGTACTGAGACTGGGAGTGTAATGAAGCTTCTGGGTCCTTGTGTAGTCTCGCTGCTCCGTGTACAATGGCTGTCGGAGTTGCTGGTGCAGAACGGGAGAGGTGTGCAGGACTACGATGATAAGTCATAAAGATTTTCATACAGGTTAGCTAGGACAGCCTGTGTTGTTGTGATTATTGAGGAATTTCTGTACGATTACCAATGAATTACAAATGAATCCTTTCCTCATTAAAATCATTTTTATTCTTTTTTATATATGTGTGCGATCAGGGGATGGCTAACTAACAATAGTTTGATTCATGTCCCATCTGTTAACATGGAAGAGGTGGGGTTTAAAGCCTCTACTTCAGCCAGCCACCAGGTGATCGAGATGCTTTACTTTTGGGAAGCTGCTATGTCATCTGTCTTCATATACAGTCCATGGTGTGTGTGTGTGTGTGTGTGTGTGTGTGTGTGTATCTGCCACATCTCTTCACACTCATTGCCACTTGTCCTTCAACTTATCGATCTTGGAGTTACGTTTTCTTTCTTTCTTCGCTTGAAACAGGTCAGAGCACAGAGCAGGTTAATACTTTTACACTCTAAATAAAGCACTGATATTGTGTCCAGTGACCTCTGCAGTGTTGTCTATTAGATACAATAAGTTGGAGTGTACCCTCACACTGCTGTCAGGGTATTGTGAGGGCTGTAGGGTACCTCTCTTTGTTATCAGAGATCAGATGCTGCAGGTATGACACAATTAATAGTCGACTAAAATGAAACGTCCTGTTACTTTGAATAAAATAAGGGATTTCTCTGGGTTTGTTGGAAACATTGTTGGATAATGTAAATGTAAAATTTCAACATATTTTAATGAATGATTCTTACGTACTCTATCTTTAAAAAGATTTTTACAGCTTCTAACTATTCCAAGTAAAATGCATTCATCATTGAGTTATTCTACAGATAAAAACACATCACAATAGTGCTCCTGTTCTCTTTGTACCTTAAAACAAAACTCAAGTGCTCGACTTGATTTGACACAGCTGCCATTAGCTTCCTACCCTTCCTTTTCCTCATTTCCTAACTCCATCCCTCCATCGCCCCCTCACATCACACCGCACATGCATTCTGTTATCGGGGAAGGCGTGAGAAGAGTGTGCTGAACACTTACAGCGTTAGTATGTGGTGTGTGTTCCACTATTTAGCGAGGTGACACTTTGGATCGACCATGCGCTACTACAGGGGCTGATGCCGGTGTGTGTGAGGGGTTGCATGGGTCAGTAAGTCACTAAGTACTGCTGAGGGAGAGCCAGCAGGGGGTTGCTGATGTTTACAGGGGTCCTCGCTGACACCTATACTGAATTGATGGTGTGTGTGTGTGTGTGTGTGTGTGTGTGTGTGTACCCTCTTCCTGGACTTTAATTCTTCCGAGGAACATCAGTAACAGACCAGAACACTCCCATCTGCCACTGCTCTGTCCTTCGACTCCGAGCCTTTTCTCTCTCCTTGTTTAATCATCTCTAAGCTTCTTCTCCTCCATCCCCTGGCAGTTTACAATCAGTGGCATCTATTTTTGTAGTTATGGATGTGTTTTGTTTTTTCTTTCTTTCCTAAAAGATTCATCCACTCGTTAGTTTCTCTTCCTTTTTTTTCTATTTCCTCATCTCCTCATTCTGTCATTCTCGCCACCTGTTCTTCTTGACGCCTCTCCGTGTACTGTTTCCCTCCCAGTGTGATGCCATCCGCCTCTACAGCACACACATTTAAATACCTTCATTTATGTTCACATTTTAAACTTAAATATACAGTCATATTCACACTACTGCTGACACCTCGGTTTTTTTCTCTCCTTCCTGCCCGTCTCATTCTTTCTGGTTTTTTCCCTCTGTGCTGCACACTCACCCTGCCTCCAGTGCGCAGAATAGTAAAACTGAAAACAATAAATGTTATCACGACAGCCACTGAATTCGGAGAGATAAGAAATTCATTAGGCGCCAGCTTGCTAATGACGTGCAAAGAGATGAATTTGCAAGGACAAAAGGCGCGTGGTAGGAAGAGGAAGGAGAGGAAGGAAGAGATGGAATTAAAAGGGGGGGGGAAAAGGATGTGGGGGCGAAAATGTTCCCCAGGATGCAACATCATATCACGGCATGGCAGCTCGATTGGCTTGTGACCTCTGCGAGTCAAAGAATTAAACGAGTCCTGACTTTCTGTCTTTCAGTTCGTGTTTCTTTCTCTCTTCCTCCCTGTCTGACGTTACTCACCAAACACAACCACAGGGAAATCCAGGTTGAAACTCGGAGCAGTGATGGTCACATTCTCTTACCGCTCACGTACTACTCAAGGTCAGTCTGAGAGTAGGTCTCCATTAACTAATAATGGACGTTCACAAGCAATTGCAAGAGTGTGAGAAAAAGGGGGAGCTGAAGCCCGGCTGTTTCTTGAGGGCTGTGACCCACCTGCACTTTCTATTGACAACAAAACATCAGAGATACGTATAACAGACATAATCCTCATGTCAGTGACACACACACACACACACACACACACACACACACACACACACACACACACACACACACACACACACACACACACACACACACACACACACACACACACACACACACACCATTTGGTCCCTGTCCTGCCTCCTGTTTTACCCCCCCCTGTGCTGGATTACCCCTTCAGTATTTACATCTTGCAAATCCAGTGGGCAGACTCTGATAGGGGCCATCTGTAATCTGAAGGTTATATTTGTGGCGTGTGTGTATCAACATGCTCGTGTACATGTATGGGCCTGTAATTTGTCCCTGCTCAGCGCAGGGACGGTATCAGTGTCTGCGACATCTGTTCAACACGGGGTCTATACAGCAGATCTGAGCACATGCTCTGCACAAAACACATGCACACACACACACTTTTTATATTTGTAAGGTACACAGTTAGCTTATACACATGAAATTGGTGTGTTCTATGTCCACTAAGGAGGACTGGACAGATTTTTGCAGGGTGAGGTATGTAGGTCGGAGAAGGACACAAAGTTTCAACTCAGGCCAGGAACCTTTGTTTCATATAATCTGTCTCTGTTTTTACCCGAAGCCATTTGTTAAATCTGAAGGATGTAATGATCCAATGGGTTGAAAATGCTATAAACAACTCCAGCAATTTACTGCTTTAAAACTTAGAACTTAGTATCATAACATTTAGTTCCCAGTATGAGTCAACATTCCAAATTGTATGTGTGAGAGTAAGGGGGCTAGGTCTCTATATGCTGGCCCTGCGATGACTCGTCCAGAGTTTGCTCCGCCTCATGGCCCCCCTGCGACCCTCAAAAAGATAAGTTAATAGGATAATGAAAGGGTGGATGTATTAGACCCATCTCTCAAACTCAACGCCTCCAGACTATGACTCAGATTTCACATAGATATTTCGAGCATTCCTCGAGATAATTAATATTATTTTTTTAGGACTTTGGAAAGCTCCTCCAGGGCCAGAAGAAACTATACAAGCGTTTTCACAGGCTGGGAAGCACTCAGCATAAGTACACTGACATTTGTTTTGAAGAAAAAACTTCTCTACAGTTGCAGAATACATCTTCATTTGTAAAATCAGTGGCTATTTAATGAGCATAATCTCATTACAGTTTATTTTGTTTGCAGGGATTTGCTGTTATTTCATTGTGCATTTAAGTGAGTGTTCCTCTGCACATGAGCACACATGTTTACACACATCTGTCCATGGTCAGACAGGTCGTGCAGGGGCGGTGTAGAGAGGAAAGGCTCTGGGGCTAAATATTGGAACTTAAACGACCAGTATTTCTCACCGATGATGACAACAACCCCAGAGGGATCCATGCAGACAAGGAGAACAAAAAGACTAAAATGGATATACAGCTCACCCGTTGGGAGGGATGGATGTGCCGAAGATGAAGTGATGATCATCTCCCGTCCCTGCTAAAATGAAATATGATGGCGAGGGAGCACGGTGCCATTTCCTGCCTGGCACAGGAAGCGCCCATCTGGAGTTGAGTGCTGTCTGTCCTCTGTTGCTGTGTCGGGCGACATTGTAATAGCTCTTGTCACTGCTGTTGCCGTTCTCAGTGCCGTTATTATTTCTGAAGCACCGAGAGGCCCCCACAGGTCAGCTGAGAGGAGGGAAAAGAAATATTCATAGTTGGACGGCGTCTGAGGAGAGAACTGGTAAAAAAGGGACAATAAGTGCAATACGTGAGGAGTATGTCATTTAAACTGGGACAGTAATAGAGTCTATAGGAGGAAGAGCAGTGAGATGCATGCTGGCAGCTGCCCGTACAACTGTCACATCCTCGCCGCCAGAAAAGCAGAAGGAAGCCACTCGTCATCACCGTGACAACCAACGCGTGACAAGAGGAGGGAGGAAACGTATCCATCAAGAAATGATGCAGGGATGAGTGCACTTAGTCGTCTTTCTGTGCACACACTTCCTTCATATTTCATTGGGTCATCAAAAGCAGAGAGAAAATCTCTCACTGAATCTGATGCTTTCTCCACTCAGCGACATAATAATGTACTTTCCTCATAATGAAGTGAGCGTAACCCCCCATAGGGCTAATGTTTAAAGCACACAAACAAACTGAAAGCACTGGAGGATGGAGAACAGCAATTCAAGTGTGACACACACAAAAAAAAAACACACCCCAGAGCCAGACTGTCTCACTGACGCTGGAAGCAAGTGTCTGGTTTTAGCTGGAGACAAAAGCGTGAATTTATTTGAATAAGGAAATTAACCTATAAAGCAGAAAATAGTCTTAATCATCGAAAATGTAGAGATTTTATAACACTTAAGCAAAGATGCTGACTGTGACTAAAACTGGATTAATATCACTCAGCTTAATTAAAAATCAAAAACGCTTGTTGTGCTGTACATATCTAAATATTTCTGCAAGGTAAGTATTTCTGCTGTAAACTAACAATTTCTTTTTAATCTTCCAGTTTGCTGCAAAACCTGCCTGATGGATTTTTCATTAACGGTCTAGTTTTAGGAACACACCTGGTAGTCACCCCGTATCAAGGAGCTAAAATTGCAGACTGATGGTTGGGGATCACAAAAGATCAATTGTGCGTTCTGAGGCTTTGGGGCATGAACAAATAGAAAGAGCTGGAAACTATGGGTACTGAGCACCACCCAGTGGTTGGTCATTTGTTCAGTCCTGTTGGTGCTCAGGAAAATGGTAATGCAATGCAAATGCATGAAGCTGGTATGTATTTTACATGATGACATAGAACTAAGGGGATACACATATTCTGCCCAGGTATAAGAACGCAAACAACTCTTTGATTGGGGTTTATCTTTATGGATTTCTTTATGTTTATTTTATGTTATAATCTTTGATTTAACATAAAATAAAATAATCCATTAGTCCCACAGTGGGGAAATTTGCAACGTTATAATAAGTAGTATGATGCAATATTTATAATGTAAGATGATATTTTTTTAAATGAAAAAATATAAATGGAGTAAAAATTGAACATTGAAATTCAAAGACATAAATGAATATTGCAAAGTTAAAAAGTGGAACCTGAGTTGAAGTGCAGAAGTCCATTAAAGGTGCATGTGGTTCACTGGGAGCAAGAGCTGGTTGTACAGTCTTACTGCTGCAGGAAGGAGCGACCGGCAACACCTCTCCGTCTGTCGCTGAAGGAGCTGCCCAGTGCTGTGATGGTGTCCTGCAGAGGGTGGGACTGGTTATCAATCCTCCTCTGTCTCACCACCTCCACTGGGTCAAGCAGGTATCCCAGGACCGGGTTGGCCCTCCTAACCAGTCTATCCAGTCTCTTCCTGTCGGCGGTTAAAATGATGCTGCCTCGGCCGAGTCCAAAGAAGATGGCCGATCCCAACAGTGTCATAGAAGGTCTTCAGGAGCGCCCCTGTACTGGGGAGTGTAGTCTTAGGCACTGGTACCATTCAGGAGCTCTTCCAGGGTTGTGGATTTCTCCCCAGTCATGCTCATATCGAAGATGTGCTCCATAATCCTGCACAGCTGGTCAGCGCAGGAGTTGAGGAGCGTGGAGCGGATGCCATCAGGCCCAAACCCTCCTCGTGTGTCTCTGCCTCAGTTCTTACTTTCTTCGGATGCCTCGTGTACTTTGTCTTGGTTCCTGTTTTATTTTGAGATTCATCTCACTCCCACCTGTGTTTTGAAATAAGTCACTTTACTTCCTGTGTTACCCGCCCCTTGTGATTGTCTGCACCTGTCCTCATGTGTTTCACCTGTGTTCAATCATCAGTTAAGTCTCTGATGTGTCTGAACTCACCCACTCATTCACAAACCTCTACTTTACTATACAGGGTCTTCTATGTAGAGGGCTTGTCTGAAAATAAACAACTTTTCCACACACTACTCTATGTAGTACATTTTCATTACATTATTGTCACAGGATTATGCCGTAGAACGACAACATCTACATCGGTCGGTGGAAAATCTGACAGTAAATTTAAAATGTTTATTTTACACTTTATACTTTTGGGTGGAAAACATGTTGACTGTCGATGTTTAAATGTAGAAATAAACTTGTTTGTCTTGTGTCTCGTTTTCACATTTGATCGACGGGTCGGGCTGTTCCTGCTGCTGCCCTCTCTCCTCTCATCTCTCTGACATGAGCGCAATGCATGATGGTAGATATTGCTCGGTTAGTGACCATCAGTTGAACGCTACTTTTCACAATGCATTGTGGGAAACAATTATTGCACCAGCATCTGTGTCCACTGAGGGATACAGCGCCAGGTCACAGGAAGTGACATCACCAAAAGGTCAAAAGTCACAAGAATACATTGAACAAAATAAAAGCTCCCCAAACCAAAAAAATACTTTTGGTGAAATATTAAGCTATTAATCTCACATATCTGTGCGACACACGTATGAGGAAGTAAAGATTAGATATTTTTTATTCTAAGGAAACTTTCTGATTCTGACCGTTAGAGCTGCTTAGTCCAGAGGAATCCAGTTCTCCTTAAACCCTGTCCTCAACTATTGGGTCGATGCTGCCCCCTAGAGATCTGTAGTCACCCTTCAACTGACTTCTTCATGAAATATGTTTTTCACACTTATCCAAGAAGGGAAACACAAAGATTAACTTCACACTCCCATCACATAAACTTTATCCTCTTCGTCTGATGATAGCAGGAGGGCCACGGTGGCGTCTGTGGTGAGAAGCAGGGACTGACGTTAGCCAGCGGTACGCACAGAATAATGAATGAGTAATGAATAATACAAGAATAATGAAGAATAATGACTTCGGAGGGGGACACATGTACACACACTCATACGCACACATGGGGACAGACATGGATGATTATACAGCATCATCATTTATCTTTTTGTCTCAGAGACCGAGAGAGAGGTTCCTCTGTCCCCATTGGAGAACACAACTCCATTAAGAAGGAGTCACAGACGGCTGCAGGGCATGTGGAGAATCTCACTCTTACCATTTCTCTCATCTGCAGCAAAAACACTTCTGGCAAATCGGAGTGTAGATGACATTAGTAAAAAGTTGCTGCACTGAAAGGTCAGACCACATTAGCACGAGGTCCCCCTCCAAATGATAAATATCACAATTACTCAAAATCATCAACGCACACATCCAATGCTTCTCTGAGATCATTACTTCTCAGATTCTGAAGATTTGGTTTTTTTCTGTTTCTTGTTCAACCAATCCTGTTTGAGCAGCTTTTGTTGCATGCAGGTAACCAGTCTGTGTGGAGAGCAAAAGAGGAGGAACACATTGACCGAAATGCATTGGCCATCTGGTTTTTAATTTATCTGCATACATAAGCACATAGCTAATAATGGAGATTAGTCAAAGTGATGTCAGCAAATGAACTGGCTACACCAGGAGCCACAAAATATTGGCAGTTGCGAATTTGTCATCAGACAATAGCCGAAGCGTTTTAGCTTTAGCTCCCAGCTGTGTGACCTATATGAATATTTTCTTCTGCGCATTGTATATAATATGCAACCCCAATAATAATGTGGATTTTTGTTGTTCATAAAGGAAGATAAAAAATAACAGGAATTGTTGTTTGTAACTAACAAACCTACTTTATTTGATTGATTATTGCAAAGTGGGCTTTAGCCATAGACTGTGTTTCAAGATGGACGACATGACTGCTCCCCTGAAGTGAAGCCAAAGCATCTTGATGTCCTTGATTAAATCCTGCCTCCTCCAAGTTTGTGGATGGGACATGGACCAAAAGTTAAAAAAAAAAAAAAGAAAATTCTCAAAGGTAGTCTCAGTAATTTTAGGCTGTTCTTATCATACTGTTTATTTTTCCAGTATGTTTTGTTTTTAATATTATTATAAGGTTAATTGTCATGATTGACAACAGAGACACAGCTTCATACCCTGATTGCCACTGTGTAGACGCCTGGTATCTTTTGGCTTCATTTCTGGACCGTGGGAGAAAGTGGAGAATTCCATCTGTGGTTTTAATACACAGGGAAAGTAAGATTTATTCGGATATTTGTGGATCCTAGTTGTATGCACGCTTTAAAATAGAGTAAAACTCACAGGGTTAAGTGACTAATGTACGGCTCATGGTGAGTTGATGCTTTGATGCAGGATGTATCACAGACTATAACAGACAGACGGGTTATAGAGCTGCTCCCGACACACAGCTGGGAGTTTAATGAAAGGAGTCGTGTCTGGAGGATTCTTGTAACTTTTAGTTTGTTTTCCATCCTGTTACTTTATACTTCACCATTTCTCATTTTTCTCTGACTCATTATCAATAAATACATATATAATCACAGTAGCACACAGTTACAGTAGTTTTTTAATGCAGATATAATGATATTGTTGTGTCCACCTTGCATGCTGTTGTTTTTCTTTTTTTATTTGCACATAAACCCTGACATATTGACTTTTCATTTCTATACTTTTACCCAAAACATATGAAATCCACTTCCTCCTTCTGACCTGCTCTGGCAGCCAGTGAACAATTTGCCTGAAGCCAGAGGTTCAGTGTCAAACTGTCCAAAAGCAACAATCTGCGCTGTCATCACAGCCTGAGCCTGAAGGTGACCACTGTCGGAGATATGAAACGCTTCAAACTCTTTAAGTTTGGTGGAGTCTGGTTGCCTGTTTTTCCTGTGGGTCCTAAACTGATTAATGGATTTTAAATTTTATAAATTGAAGGCTCTCATGGTTGAGATTATGTGCATTTGTGATTATCTTTGTGCAAACGTGTGCATTTGTTTTCATGTAACTCTAATTATTCTCGATTAATTATAATTATTCTTGAGCTGGTGCTGTGTATTTTTTATTGATTGTTTCCTATTCATACCTCGTTTGTTGTTTTAATATCACGCCAAGATTTCAGACACATAGGATGCTGCCGCTTGCTTTTTTAAATAAAATGGTGGAATGTTATTCTATCAATTTTATGCTGCTGTTTTGTTTCATATTTGGAAACAGGAACTTGAAACTTCCCTTTCTGTCTATTTCCCGCCCCAACACTTCCTTCATTCTCACCTGTTCTGTGATTTTCACTCCACATTTATTCTTGTTCTTGTTAGTGATTGTCATCTTCTCTACACAAAATGCTGCTTGGTACTTTTCTGCTGTTATTTTCCTCTGCGAGCACAGGTAAGGAGACACTGTGTATCTGTCTAATCCAGAATATTGGTTTTAAATTCACTGTTTCATTTTATCTGTGCGTCTTGTTGTCATTGCAGTTAAATCCTATTTCACAAACTGGCCTCCATATAGCACCTTGGACACTTCTACAGAGACAGGTAAACACATCAGTGCTTGTTTAGTTGTCTGTCTGATAGTTAGCAGGATTACACAAAAACCACTGGACAGATTTCCACACAACTTGTTGGAAGGATGCAGTATGTGTCAGGAAAGAAGCCGTTACATTTTGGGTTGGGATCCGGATCAGGGGGCTGATCCAGGAATTGTTTTTCACTTTCTTTAACATTGAGAGACATTAACACATGAATGTCTGTACAAACACTTTCCACCAATCCATTGTTTCTCGACTGCTTTATTCCTCCTCCACTACCTTCCATTCTGTATCTTTTACCTCCTCCTTTCTAGACAATTTACCTCATTTGCAGCTGGTGGCCACACCGGACTACCCAGGTGTAGCAGGACAAACAGTCGAACTGTACTGCAATACTACCATAGCGCCCCACTTCCGCTTTTCCTGGCAGCGGCTAGAAAGTCAGACCTGGCGAGAGGTGGCTCAGGGTTTGCGCCTGACACTCAACGAACCAAAGCAAAGCGGGCTGTACCGCTGCAGAGCTGAGAACCAGTATTACCAAAAAGAGAGCAATGTTATCACAGTCTACATCATCGCCACGCAGCCAACAGGTTGGTGGGCCATTTTGATTTGTTGCATATCTGAAAGAAAACTTTGTGAAGATGTTGGCGGTTCACTCTTGCATGTTGTTTGTTTTCAGTGCTAATGACTGGTGGTTTAATGTCAGGACATTAATGACAAATTGTGACCTTTCTTGTGAGATGTTAAGAATGCATTATCAACTATTACTTAATTGCTCTAAACAGTGATTGGTATAATTTTATTGTAATTTATTATATATTACAGAAAGGAAACCAATAGAAAATGTGTATATGATATTTTATATCTAAGCATAATGTTGTCTTGGCATGTGTATTGCTTATTGCACAGGGAAGTGCAGGGCCGACACACAATATGATTAATATTAATAAAAACTGAATAAACAAGTGACCAGTGTTTTGTAGCAGGTGTGTGAATGGTCTGCGGACTGAGTTAAACCTGCCATTCTCTGCTGTTTCCCCAACTTGAAAAAGTGGCTGAGAAATTAGGAATCATAGGCTTCGTCCTTTCTCTCCTGGCCTTGATCGCCACTCTGACTATTCTGTGTTGGCTGTCCTGGCAAAGATTTGGTGGCACACTTACTCCCTTGAACACTGCAGCTAAAGGTAAAGAACACCACAGTGCAGTTTTACTGTTTGAGCAAATATCTTCAATGATTCATTTTAAATTCTTGGTTTTCTTCAAGGTTTTCCTGGACCTGAAAAAGCACCAAAGTCAGTGATGATGTACACACTTACATTTATGTTGTTTGTATTTGGTGATGTGCTGTAAGCCACTATTAACAGAGTGCTTTTCTTTGCTTTTATCACACCAGGGGATGTTTCCCACAGACTGAAGGTGACGGAGGTGTGTACATGAATTACACAAACACCAACCCAGCCTACAGTAATCTGGACCCCGCAAGTATGACAGGGGACAACGCGTATTCAAGTTTGTCATGAAAACTCATGGGATGGTGCAATAAAAAGAGGAAGAATGACACAAAGGGTATTTTTATGAGTCAATATCAGCATGTAGCGTTCATCTTTCTGCTTTTTCTTAACTACATGCTAATAAAACATACAGATATGTAAAGCTTTCTTTGTCACAGTCGATCATTTGATGTTTTTCTTTTACCACGAAACAACAACGCAAAATGTCACAATATTTGATGCCCGAGGGAAAACACAAATCAAGCCTTATAACTTCTGTTCCCTGGTTTCACAATACCAGATACCAGACGTGGCGGTCACGCTCATCATCACGAGCTTGTTTGGATGAAAAGACGTCACACAAGATGAGATGCGTAAACACACATGCTTAATTGATCGTTTATGGTACAGAAGGCAAATTTATCTTACAAATATGATAATTATCGTACATCTGGTAACACTGGGCATGACCCATGGAAGAACCCAAAAATAGTTTTTCTCAAAAACATTGTGAGATTTCTTTGATTTCTTTTTTTTATTTTACTGATAAAATATCGGGTTAATTGGGCCTGTACTACTTTGTGTGTGTGTATAATCTAGTGAGACGCCAGTGTGAGATGTGTCTGGTGTCTCTTCAGTTAATTTAACAAACTGCTAAAGTGCTCTCCTCTTAGAGTCGTACATTAGTCAGGTTTTATCACTTCTGCTTGAAAAACTTCTGCTTTTTAGTTTCCACTGACGACAGGAAGAGCAGGTGGACTGATGCAATTCAAACCGTCGGCTCTCACAGCAAATGCAGAAATTCACAAAATACTGCGTGTTGCGTAATGTTTGATGAGTCGCAACAAAAGACCACAACACACCAGGGACACTTTAACATACCAAGCACGAACCCTCCTATCAGCCTTGCGCTCCGTGTAATAAATACTGTTTTTTTACACAACTATTAAAAATGTCTGCATCAATCCTTGTGAGGTTGTTGGATCTCACTCTGAAGTTGGTGGCTTTGATTCTTGCTGTCCATAGAGATCTGAGAGGAGGCCGAGCACCCTTCTCCCTTTCCGATCATTTTTATGTGAGCCAAGATGAACCTTCTAAATTTCCTCGTGGCGAAAAAATAAACGACAGGATCCAGGATGCAGTTGAGGCCCATGAGAGCCAAGGTGATCTGATGAGCGTCGTTGAGCACCTGGCGAGTGCCCTGGTCCCAGTTCACTTGGCCCCAGCCCTGTTCGATCTGCAACACCGCCAGTGTCCAGGGGCCTTGGATGATATGGTGGGGCACGAAACACAGAGCGAACACTCCCACCACTGCCAGCAACATCTGGAGAGCCCTGCGTTTCACCCCCCTGGGCCTTTTGGAATTTCTGGACATAGTTGTTGCAGATCTGATTTCAGACTGGGGAGAATTTTGAGACAGCAATGCTTGAGCAATAAGGCAATTGCACACCATAATAAGAAAAAAGACAAGAAAGAACATTCCAATTATAGCAAAATGTGTGGCAGCTATTAGTGTCTTCTTTTCATCAGTTACATTTTGATATCCCTCAAAGCAGCGAGTGACGTTCTCGTCAGTGCTGATTCCTGGTGAAGTAATCACCATCGGTATGGTCAACGCCCAGATGATGATGCACACGATGATGCCACGAGTCCTGTGGTCTGAGGAGGCCGCGTCCAGAGGTCGGGTGACTGCCCAGTACCTGTTGACACTGATGGCTCCAAGAAAGAGGATGGAGCAGTAGGTGTTGACGAAGAAGAACCACCCCGTCAGCCGGCACATGAAGTCTCCATACACCCATTCACCATGGCGACTGTAGTAGCCAATCCAGAAGGGAAGGGCGGACACGAACAGGAGGTCAGCAATGGTCAAGTTGGTCATGTAGATGCGGATTTCACCCATCGACCTGGCTTCACGGAGGTGCTGCACAACAAACAGCACATAGATGTTGGCGAAAAGGCCGAGGATGAAGATAATGCCATAGGCGACCGGGAAAAGGACGTAACGAAACTCAGAGTCTAGGAAGGTTGAGGCATTACTGGTTGTAGCACCCTGACCAAACATTCTTGTCACAGCAGTTCCTTCTGTGGTTGACGCCACCATATCTGTCTGTGAGAGACAGAGCATATGAAGTTCAGTGTAACTTAGCCAAAGGGTCACATTGATATTTAGATCAGGATGTAGAGTATTTGTACACAATGAATTTTCAATATACACACAAAAACATGCAAGAAAAGAAAAAGGAATTAAAGTCCACCATCTAATACAAATGTGTCAAAGCAAATCAGAGGAAACACATCAAAATGAGATCATAAAGAAATCCTACCACCAGTTTCAAGAGTGGGCCCAAATTTTTATTTGAAATTTCTTCTGACACTTTTTTCCCTCAATTTAGATCCACAGCATCACTTCCAGGAAGTAAACGCACCACAAGGTCACAGACAAATAATACGAAAGATCCTGTGAGCAATGTATGATTCACCACCAGCATAAAGATTTAGAGCTGAGGTGCAGAGCCCAGAGGCGCATTCTGAAAGAGATGTGGTTATTTAGTCAGAAAGAGGATGTTTTCACAATAAGTGTCGAGGTAAAACTGATGCCAGTATTTCAACAGAAAGCTCAATTTGACTGGTAGGACAAACAAACTGTGAATGAACTGCCTGAATAATTCTTCAAAATGTACAGTTCAATTTGTTTTAGAGCTCAGTTGCGTGTACACTTCTGTTTCCAAACCACACACTCAGACAAGAGAAGAAATGTTATTCCACTGTGGTTTTGTCTTAAATGGTCTATTTCAACATTTGGAATGATTTTGGAAAAATGGAAGTGAATATTTCACCATGATATCAGACAAACGTCTGAGTCTAACATAAATGACCATATTGTCTGAATATTTTTCTGTAGGTACACGTCCCTGGTGTGATGAGGAAATCCAAAACAGAAGGATTTTTCTTTTTCTTTATCCTAAATCTTCTTCCTGCAGATATTTTGGTGCCACTGTGTCTAAACAGAGTGATTTACTTAGATTTCTGCAGAAAAACATAATTTCCTGAATTATTTATATCAACATAATCATTACTACTTTTACTTTATTGTGGAAAACAGTGAGACTTATATGCAAGAGTGTTTGCGTCACTGACTACGAATGTATTTCTCTTTCTAAAGAACTCTTAATGGATTACCCTCTGCGTCCCTTTTTTAAATTAATCTCATGGATCTTGACAAATATTCCACAGAGAGCATCCATGAAAAAAACAAACTGACAATGAATAACAAAGCAAAACCAGCCCCACCAGCTACCAACCAACAAACTCTGAAATGAATCCATACAGTTTGATTAATTTGGTGATTATGACCATCTTTCTTTTGGCACAAATGATATATAAATATACACATGTCTCCCTTTTAGCACACGTTGTACCTATTCTTAGTTATCTCATCTAGGTTGAGACATCAGAGGTGGTTTGGGTAAGATTAGGAAATCAGTGATTCTTTTTTCTCTGTATTAAACCAGATCACAGCTCTCTCTCTCTTTCTGATCTTAACTAAGTGCACATTGAATGGATATTGATATATTTTCTAAATTCTTACAATACAAGACACCGTAGACTGTAACATACCACATGATAAAACTCAAAATAGTGACACTTCACCTTTGTTACTGTTTTGGTGCCATTTTCTAATGAGACACCCCTTTATAAGATATTATAAACTATGACTTTACTGATATTGAATCAATGATTTACTAGTAGTGATAATGGTGTTGATAAGAATATTCTTTGATGAGAAATTAAAATTATAATGACATCAAATCATCTTATATTTACATTTGTACAACAGGATAAAAGAAAAATAATACGCTATGGTAGTGAAGGAAAAAAGATAGAGAGCATCAAATGTAGCTAGAAGGAAAATGTCTATGTCCTTTTTTTAACTACACTTTTCACAGACACATAAAGAAAGAGAATAAAAGAGTAAAAAGCAGTGGATTTACCAGACAGTTTCTTTTCCTCCTCTAATAGCTCTCAACACTGTGAACGCCTCAAGATCTCTGAGGAGTGAGTGCAGTGGTTGT
Organism: Paralichthys olivaceus; assembly: GCF_024713975.1. Classification (NCBI taxonomy): domain Eukaryota; kingdom Metazoa; phylum Chordata; class Actinopteri; order Pleuronectiformes; family Paralichthyidae; genus Paralichthys; species Paralichthys olivaceus. The sequence goes on along the minus strand of NC_091104.1, from coordinate 11,628,867 downwards.
GTCTTGACTGGGTGTGTCTCACTATCAGTGGGTGTGTTGGCCTGAATCTGAAGGAGGAGTGGACGTCTGTCAGTCTTCACGGGGAAATCCTAGGTGTTGTAACATAGTAATCGTTCCTGTCCGTCAAAATGAAAGAGAAATGTCCACCTTGGAGCAATCTGGGAGTTTTCTGTATGTTCTCCCATATATACAGTTCTTCTCATACATGCACACATAGGCCTTTGTGTTTTTGTATGTGATCAAATTTTAAGCACGTATACATTCCAATATATTTAACTTATATTATTATTTCCCATCCTCCAGATTCCACCTTCTTTAAACATGTCCTCTATATTTCTTATTTTGTGTGTAATTTGTAATTTTCACACAAAACAGAGGTTACTGAAGCAATAAGATAATAAAAGATGCGATAAGATGACACAACATAAGACAATAGAAGAAAGAACTTTAGTTATCCTCAAAGATACAATTTATCTTCATTTAAACTTTATTTATATAGAACTGTTCTTGGCAAAGTTAACAGACAGAAAAGGGGAAATTACAAGAACAGCTACTACAAAAAGAGAAAGATCAGTTTCCAAAACAAATAAAAAGAAGGCTGTTGTGATCTTGATGGTACAACTGCTCAACAGTTTAAGGTTTCTAACAGCAAAGATCAAGTCAACCTAGGTAGTTGATATATTTTAGGAAAAGCCTTCAGAGCTGCGTTCAGATGGAGTCCAGGGACATAGGGGGTCAATAAGTTCTTGATGTGGTTTGGAGCCAGACTTAAAAAAAAAAAGAAGAAGCACTCATGATGAAGAAATGATTTAAAGTCTGTTTTCAAATCATCTGTTTCATGTTGTTTTTTATGTATCTACCCACTAAAGATCTCTTGTAGGGATGGGGCCAATAAAACCACACTTTCATCAACATTATCCTGATTGCATGTTATAATGACAAGAGGTTAGACTGCCTCTTACTCTGGCCTGTGATTCTGGCTCATCAGCAGTTGAGCCAAATGTGTACTAATGCATTTTTACCACGTGGGGGAGGAAGAGGCCTGTAAAAAGAGGGAAGGCCTCTGTTGTCCCTCACACAGTGCACAGTGGTGGAGGGACAGTAGTCAACACACAGCACAACTCCACAAACCTCTCCTCTGAGTGTGTAGTTTAAACAGCCCCTTCCCCCCTGCAACGTAAAAATTAGATTCCAGCTCCTATGTAGAAGCACAACGCAACACGTCCTCCTCTCCCTGGTGCCACAGTATAATTCCTAGATTAAGGTTAACCAGCCTCCCCGACCTTATGGCTGTTATTATGGTTTGGCAGCGGAACAAGACAAGAGCTCTCTGGTGGTTGTGCCCTGCATGACTGCCAGACATGCTGTGCCATTGCTTGGTATACAGGGCTACAGTGTTTGAAAAAAAAAAAACGTTTCACATATACATCTTATTGCTCGTGGTTTGGGTGTGGATTCAAAAGATTCCACAGCAAGACGCTGAGATTTGTTTTGGTCATGAAATGGAGAGCAGCGTATGAGGGATGTGGTTTGGTTCAAAGCTTGGTATGAGATATTAAACGTATCGTAGACTGTACACAGTACGACATCAATTGAACTGAGACAGCTCATCTTTTATTGTCACCCTACATGAGCTCAAATAAATATTTCAAGTTACTTTGACTCAAAAATGGTAGTTTGCAATTTTTTCCAAGAGAATCTTTCATGTAATTATCGGAAAAGTTGGACATTTTTTGAAAATATTAGCTTTTTTTTGCTATCGGTATCAACACCAATTCCACATGTGGATGGTAAATATTAGTTGAAAGCTAACAGTCAGTTTTGATAAAGTTGCACAAACACTAGAATCGATGTGAACCTGCCTGTCTCTATGAAACAGACTGTAACAAAATCTTTCAGTCTGGTTGTTTACTCTAGTTTTCTATCCTTGTGCTAATCTAAGTTAAGCTAAGCTAAACAGCTTCTGGCCGTGGCTTTGTTTATATAATGTAGAAAGTAGTATCAGGCTTTAAGCTAAGTCACAGCTGTCTCCGAGTGAAAACAAGGGTTAACCACGGTGAAGATAAATGTCTGTTTCAGTCCAAAAGCCCCTTTGAAATGAACTGATTAATTAATGATGCAATGTGTCCAAGTAATGAGACAGCCTATTGCAAAGGAATTCATATTTGACAAAGGAATAAATAGCTCTTCACTTGTTATCTTTTGCGACTTGGTTACAGGGGAGAACCGTTTTAGCATTCGGTGGATATTGGAATAACATTATCATCATCATCATCATTGTCACCAGTGACATTGTTTCTGGATATCTGTCATATTTAAATACTATATCCATTTACTTTTACCTCAGTTTTGGTCCCCACCGACTCCTTAAGGAAATATCTGACTCTTTCCCCCAGTTGCAAACTTTTCCTTATGTTTTAGTTGACTTCTTCACATGCCATGATGGCTGTAGTTTCATGCTTCACAAATATTTCTGTGGGCTTTACTCTTGCACCTGGCTCCTGTCTGCATGCCACTCGATTCCTTCACTTACACACGGTTTTCTGTTTCTAAATGGCCCTGAAAGTTTTTGAAAAGATTGATTCAGGTCATCCCTGATGTTCTACACTGCTGCTGCCTCATGGGGCGGACCGAGGTACTTTTCCTCTCAAAGAATGGTTGTAGTTTCAGTCCAGGTGTGCAGAGACACTGAGAGGGAAAGCTGCCAGGACCTCAACAGCTTTTTTTATGGGATAGCTAAGCTACAGTCAGAAGTCAGAGTCATGCATTCCTCAGGGAGGCAGGAAGGGAGGGAGCTGCCTGTGTGGACCTTTTCTTGTCCCATTAACACCTTTTCACAGTCGCTCCTTCACTTGATATTGATGCATGGCTCGTTGCCTCTGGCCCTTCGACATTGAAAAGCCCCAGTGAGATGCAGACGGGTAGGTGTTCAAGGCCGCTTCAGTGGAAAGGCAAGGACACCGCGGTTGAGAATTGATAAATGAGTGTAGTGTTTGACTGCACGTCTTGCCTGGCAGTGGGTTCGTGGCAGAACCAGGGTGTGCAGGTCTCTCAGGCAAATTCACTGCATGCCAGAGGCTGAGGTTTGAGGAATGTCCCCCTGCAGTGAGTCGAGAGAGAGAGAGAGAGAGAGAGAGAGAGAGAGAGAGAGAGAGAGAGAGCCACGTGAGGCTGAGTGAGATAGGCTGAGGGATCTGTACTTCAAGATAATATAAGACCTAACAGACAGACAGGGACTTTATTCCAACCTTATCAAAGGATTTGAAGCTCTCTCCCTCTCGTGGGACATTCTGTCTATTAGGGACATAAAAACTTCAAACATCAAGCTCTTGGCAAGAAAGGGTGTCAAGATGTTATGCAACTAAAATTAATTGGACATGATTGTACAAGTGAGGTTGTTTGTAAAAAGCAGCTCTACATTTAGCGTTCATGTGACATGGAAGGTTACACAATGATGCACAATGTTGTCATGGCGCTTGATAACATCGGATAAGTGCACGTTTCCCTACATGACTAGCTGCCCCACATTTTAATCCATCAGGGTTACATCTGTTTAAATACTGGTCAAAACTCGCCCTGAGAGCACAGTGAATTAAGCACGTTAATCCTTATAATCGCTGTAAAAAGGACATAATGTAGGAAAGCTCCAGTATGAGCCATATTGTGGCATCAAATCCTCCTACTTTGGTCTCGTTTTAGTCCTACGTTCTCATTTTGGATGTTCAAAATAATATTGTCAGGTGACTATTGACCCGATCCTTGCACTCTGTCCTATCGGCTGCTTGTGATTTTGGTGATCTGCACAGGATTATTAGAGATTAGTCTGTTGTTTCAGCCTCCGCAACTCTCTCTGGATAAGATAAAATACCTACAATGTGAAACGCAAACAGCAGAAAAAAATCACGAGGGCTTAAAAAGACTTTTTATCTGTTAGAAAAATTGATCATGATGTGCTGTTTATTCTTATTTGGGACAAACAAGCTGACGTTTCTGGCTGGTGAAGGATGTTTGTGATTAGGAAGGATGCTGGCCAGAACATGGCTCTTCCTGAATCAGCTTGTCCAGTGTGTCCCACAGTATATCTACTGTAGGAGATTACTTTCACTCAGACCTTGTCCTTATGCATGCATTAGATCGCGTGCGCATTTGCATTTAAATCGTTTGACGTATTAAGGCAAATTCTCCAAATGACAGGAACCTGTCTGAGCATGAGCCAAACCTCTCGGGACAGATGAAACATACCAATGAACATAAAAAAGAGGCTCTTTCCACGCTCGTCTTTACTTTTATTTCATCTCACTGCTCCCAGAGCCCTGACGGATGTTTTGGGCTTTTCTTCTTCAGAGATCAACCCAGTATCTCTGGAAAATAGGAGAAAACCCAATATTTTATAGCAACATGGAAATATAGGGACACACAAGGCAAGGCCACTTTGTTTAATAGCACGTTTCATACACAGCGGTAGATTCAAGACGCTGTACAGGGACAGTAAAAACAATTCAAGCAAAATAACAGATTAAAAAGTGTAGAATAAAAGAGGTAAAACAAGTTAAAGTGGTAGAATAAATAAAAAGCATGAATCTGTATGAACATGTAAAAACAAGTTGAAAGAGAAAAAATGCTCAAATAAAAAGATAGAACTGTGTAAAATAAGAATATAAAAATAGAATAAAATTCAATGATGGTATGACCTTGTGAATAGCTTAGTTAAAGGCACTTATAAATAAAGTTCTGAAAACTGCAATGGATGCTGTGCTGCATAGCGACTAAAAGCTGTTTCTCCATGTTTGGTCCTTGCTCTGCGTACTGCCAGCAGACCACTCCCCAGTGATCTCAGAGGTCTCACAGGGTTAAATTGGACTAGAGACATGTAGGCAGTCACACATTCACATTCACCTGTGCTGGGATTTCCTGTTGTGGCGCTCAGGTGTTTGCACAGGCTTGCCCACTAATGCAGCAGCTTCTAAAGGATTTAATTTTAACTTTGATAACTTTGGTGTTTTTGGCCTTTTCCCCCACCTGGAGAGATCATCCCGGTTACATCATTCATACCTCACCTTTCCCATTATGTCAAAAGATATGATTAGAATGGTATGGTTGTTGCACAAGTACTGTGGGCATGTTCAACAAGGCGGAAACAAAGGATTTGACTGTGGGAATCTTGACAAAGGACGGTTTTAATTGCACAATCGTCAAGGTCACAGATAGATGTGTGGGGTTTTGAAAGTCCTGTAACGTCTTCAGACAGACCCAGAGTCCTGTTGATGTTACATTTAAATGGAAACCAAGGCAGCACAGATTTTGTTTTTGATAATAGAGCAAAGTGCTCAAATGACAGCAGTGTTTATGACCTCCTCTGCCCCCAAATTAAGGAGTGTTTCACAAGAATGTGTCTAAGTAGTTCCCATGTATCTGTGTGTGTGTGTTTGACTTCACCTGGTTTCGCTGTCTGTGTCATTCACAACAATTAGAAGGTATTTTATCATCACACTGAAATCATTTCCACGGTTACATAGCTAAGACATAATGAACGCACGATGAAGAATTTACTGCCCCGCCATAATCACGCTGTAATAACAGAGTGCACTGTACACATGAGTTGTACTTATTATGCTGTATCACTGCAGTGCACTTGAAGTTAGCACACTGGCACCAGTTGAACCCAGGGAGTGTGTGTATGTGCAGCGACAGAGAGACGCTGCACTGAGGGACAACACAGACTCATCCATGTGTCTGTACTGAGGGCTGAACCATCTGAGCTGCTCTGGGTTTGGACTCAGGGGAAGAAAACTATTCAAAAAACGAACAACATTATCACAGAAAAGTACACTACGTAGTAGTAGTGGTGGTTGTGGTGTTACTGCTGCCACAACAACCAGCCTAAAATAAATCTCCGTAAATACAGTCAAGGTTCTTGGGATCTAAATCATGAAGGAAAACTATAGTTTACTTATAGTTTATTGAACAAACTTTACAGGATACAACTCTTTGTTCTCATTCATTTCTACACAGGTCACTGTCACACTTTACACAAAACCAGTTGTTTAGATGAGTACAAGCCACTTTCACAAAACCTGAGGGTTTCTTTAACAAAGATCGAACTCAGTTTATGTGTCATCGCAGATATATTTGTGACATCTGCACATTTATTGTCATAATCCAGAATGATCACAATCATAACATACAGATTTATAATAAGTCTACAAACTGGAAAGTTAATTTACTGCTCTGCTGTGACAATGACACTGTTGTTTATGATTGTGTGTGCGTGTGCGTGTGTGTGTGTGTGTGTGTGTGTGTGTGTGTGTGTGTGTGTGTGTGTGTGTGATAGAGAGAGAGAGAGAGAGAGAGAGAGACATTATCTGTGAGTGGATCAGAATCTCTCGGACTCTCCACAGCCTCAGCCTGGTTTTCTTTCCTCCTCGCCGGCCACACTCGCCTGGGTGATGTGGGGGAGAGAGGCGGGACCTCGAAGCCGGGAAGGGCGTTCTCTTTGCGGTCAGACCGGGCAGAGTCATCCCGAGGGGTGGGTCCTCCGGCAGCCCAGAAGGAAAACCCACCTTTTTTCATTGTTACGGACGCGGTGGTGGAATGTGATGGTTTGATCTCCAGCAGCGGGCAAACGACCGAGGAAATATCCGCGGGGGAAAAGCACCGACGAAAGCCGCACTCGGGAGCCGGCGTTACCGCGAAGGCAGAGCCCGCCTCTGTCGCCTCCAAGTGTCCGGGGCGAGTCTGAGAATGTGCGGATGAACTTGTCCGCGCCGAGTCGGCAGCAGCGAGTCCGACCGTCCGCATGAGCTCGCACCGTGGGAAGTTGTGTGGATTTTACCGTAGCGGGTGTTTGTGTGTGACCCGGCGCCGGAGCCGCTAAGGTAAAGTTAGCCTCTTGTGTTGGTGTGTTTTCTCGGTGTTTGTGGGAACACGGGGGTCGTGTTTCAGGCTCCGTGCAGCGGCTTCCTGAGTCGGGACTGCAGGAGTCTGAACTGCGGCAAGTTTTTCAACCCTCCTCCTCTTCCTCCTCTTCCTCCTCCTCTGCTCGGTCTGTGGCCAAAGTGAAGCATCCAGGACTGCGGCGAAAACCTCAGGTGCTTTTCAAACGCACCTCATTTGAGACATTCGTGTCTCATTTCTACGCATTTGTTAGTTACATGTTCGCGTTCACCTTGTGTCTGCGCACATTGTCACGTCACCCCCCCCCCCCCCCCCCCCCCCTCATATCGTCGATATCGATAATTATCGCGATCAACATTACATAATTATTTCTTTTGAACTTTAAAGTCTGATTTTTCTCTTTGTGAAATTTGACACAATATTTTACGAATCTAAGGTCGATCGATTTTGTGTTATACCTCCTCAAAGCGCTCCAACCGTACATTAGCACTATACCGAACAATTGATTAAATATCGCGATTAATATTGTTTAATCGCAGATCCCAACAAGACAGAGATTCATTTTTTAGATTAAAAAGCTCAGATCAATCTCTGGGGAGGTGGTAGATGTATGAAAACTTATTCTCAAGCCACTTTTAAAATACTTGTACATATATATATCTCTGGGTTGGACAATATGGCAAAAAAGTTGATATTTATCAATACCGCTAGAAATGTCACTGTATTAATGCTTTCAAATTTTTACTCCAGAGTGAAGAATGTGGTTTTAAACTCTTCTTTATGAGCGACAAACGCATCGGACATTTTTATGTTCTACCTCCTCACTGTACCTGCACAATGAATAAGCAATGTATCGCTATATATATATATGTTGGACCTTTTTTATCGTTAAATGCTTCAATAATTATTGATATTGTTTCATTGCTCAGCCCTACTACAGAATAACAAGCTACAGTTCAAACACAATGTTGAAAACATACGAAAAATGTAAGTGCATATTTCCTGAACCAATGCTAGAGTTAGATGTTTTGGTCTGGATGTTATCTTCCTATGAGCTGGTTGGGCCTTGCCTGTACTTTGTCTCCCAAACTTTATGAAGTCATCAGGAGTTTTAGGGTATTTTCTTGTAAGGTTTCAGTTTCTGTTGTTGACACTCACTATCAGCCAGATAAGCTACTGCATTTCTAGACTTTGTACCAGACTACAGGGCCAGTGTTGTCCCTTAAGGACAAAAAGCAGGAACACTGGGTTTACCCATTCACATGAACTATTTTTATACATCTCCTACACTTTATGTGTTTAAAGAAAGGAAAAGCTGTATTGTATGTGGAAAATGTGTATAGTGCAGTTCATATAAGGGGGGATTCGCAAAAGGCAAAATATTTAGGGAGGAGATGTGGAAAAAGTTTAAGCGCCGTGAAATCATAATTGAGCACCAACGTCACTCTATTTTATTTACTCGTGCACAAACCTATGGGGAATTTACAGAAATAACTGAATGAATGTCACAGTATATTGAGTTTACAGTACGAAGGCATATTGAACACAACTTGTACTTAAGTCTTTCATCTGTTGAATGAGTTCAAGCCATTTTGACAGCAGCCAGACGACACTGTGGACCCGTAATGACAAAATGAGTTGTGCACATGTTCCTGTGTGCACTGGACAAGTTTTTGGATGGTAGACAACTATAGTGCAATCGCAAAAGAGCTGAATCAGCCTTGGATGTAGTGCTGAAAGTTAGTTTGAAAACCTGCTCTGAAAATTTGTTGCCAATGGACAGAAAACGAAAGGAAAAGACTTAATTATTTTGTAGTTTATCAAGGAAAAATGGCAAATACTCAGTTTCCAGCTTTTCAAATGTAGAGATTTGGAGCTTTTGTCTGTGATATCAACATTTTGGGTTTGAGGATTGCTCCTCAGACAAAACAAGCAATTTGAAGATGAAATTTACAAAATTTAGAAAGCTATGAAAAACGAAAATGTTACTCTGCATACCTCTGCCAAGGTAACAGTCCCCTAAAATTCAATCATGCTACACCAAAGTACACATTCTCATAGACATCAGTCCTATAAATATGCCTGATTTTCTCAATCAAGATAAATGATTGGGAAATAGGTGAACATGCCAAACATGCCCATTCTCGCAAGGTAAAAGAAAGTGAAAAATAATTCTTAGATCCACTTATTTGTGCGAATCTGCACCAAAATGTAATTGGGTTTTTTCTTTTCTACATCCCATCCTTCCACCAGGTGTCATGGTAATCCGTTTCGTAGTTTTTGCGCAATCCTGCTGAAAAGAAACAATAAAAAACAAATGGACAGGGGCTAAAACATAATCTTTTTGAGATCGGAGGTAATGACTAAAATATCAGTTCATCACAGCCCTAACTGACTTATTTAATCTATAAGACATGCTTGTTCTGTTTGAGCATTTGTCTGTTTTCCTACTCGTGTGATGGCATGTGTTGTGCGGCATAGGCTACACACATACATGTATTAAAACAAGGTGGTAGAGCCCAAAGTCTGAACAGTGTGCGCACTGTGCTGCCTCATCAGAACAGTAACAGAGGACAGTGTGTGCACATGTATCAACAGCAGAAAAGGTAGCTGTAGTGGTGGAATACTTATCTGCCAGGTGGGGCTCGTAAAGAGCAGCATGGGGAGGGAAGGAGATGGAGGGGGACCTGCCTTGACCTGTTTCAGACATGAAGGAGAGAAAAAAAAATGCTGATGACTTTCCAGTAAGGCTCACCCTCCGAGCCAGCTGTAGATTATACCAGCTGAGCTAACCAGCGTGTGCTGCTGTGAATCCACTTTGCTCCTGGAACTCGCATGGCAGCTTGTCCTGGAGGTAGAAGTGTGAAAATGGTTTCCTTTGGTATTTTTTGGTAGGGGGGTCATTACTTATTACACCGCATGTGGAGGGAATGTTGGGAGAGCTGCAAAGGGAAAATCAAATGAGAGTAGCAGTAAAGCGAAGAGTGAGATGTCTACATTTTCCCTGATTACTGCTTGATCCATGGATTTACAGTCTTGGGAAATTATGTTCTGAATTTGGTTTGGTTGCCCTCGCTCATGACAGATGATTCCCTGCAGATTCTCCCTTTGACCTTTGTTCCTGTAACTGAACATGATTGCTAAGTGTGCTGACACAGTGGGAGTGCCACCAATACCTGCTTTATGATCTTTAAACACTGCTGATGGCGAGAAGCGAAAGTTACACAAAGACAGAGTTTGCACTGTGTCTTGTTGAAGAGTTGTCGCCTGCTATGCAATGTAATAATCACACCCTATTTCTCCTCCTTTATGACCTGGGCTATACCGCGCATGATTGGTTTTCCACTCTGCCACGACGGCCTTATGAAACAGCCTGTACTGCTTTGGGTGAAACCCAAAACTAATCATTATGGGTGTCCAATAAGGGTAATTATCAGATTTAGCACTGGACCTGGGGATTACAGAGTGGCTAAATGACGGCTCTGGGGATTAAATTAAAAATTGAGGTTTCTCCTTAGGAGAATCAAACCGCCGGGAATGTCAAACCGGGCCTGTCGGTGGTGGTACTGCCACTCACATCAAGGTTTGATGCTCAGGGCCCCTCCTGTTAGTGTATTTCGATCACATCAGTGTGGAATTACAACACGTTGACATCATCTGTTGCAAGTGCATGCAAATGAGAATGGAATGTTTTAATGTTTAGCTGGACCTAACATTACTCAAGCCATCAACCTATATGATTATGAAAAACCACGAGAAGATTAAACACAGTGGGATGATAGTTAGACAAGATTAAATCATTAGCTCAGCATTAAAGGTTCCCAGAGACCAAGGTGACTTATGTAAAATGCTTGTTTAGTAGGAGCAAACATCCGAAACCCAGATCTATTCAATTTACTATCTTGTATAACAAAGGAAAGCCATCAAATCTTCAAATGTTTGCTTAACTGTAAAGATAGAAGAGTAATTTTCTATCGATTGTCTGATTGTTTCAGTGTAAGTAACCATAGGAAAACAAACTATTTAAAACATCAGTGTGGCAACTTCATTCCCAAAGGAATAAATGTGAAAAGGAAAGTCAGAACCCACACGAAGACACGTGTGTCTAACCCTAACCCTATACATCCTAATAAGCTGTAATTGATAGCTCAGATAGAATTAGGACCGGGTGGTGTTGCTGTCGGTTATTATTAGTGGTAGACTCTCACTTTCAGCCTCGGTAACCCTCTTGCTCGGGACCAGATTTGGCGGATGATGCACACACAGGACGCAAGAGTGATGTTGCAGGTGTTACAAAACCGAGGCCTCCTTGAAATAGCAGCGCTGAATCATGGTCTCTGAGAGGCTCGTATTAAAGCCCACACACATTCTGTGAGTGTATGTCCTTTGCAAATGTGTGTTTCCATATAATGCAATAATGGGCTCAGTATCTGGGACAGAGGCTTCTGTTGACAATACCCAGGCCAGCTGGAGTTGCCGTCTGCGTGTTAGCAGGCTCGCAGGGAGATGGGTTAATGCCATAATGTTGATTGTGTGAGACTGTGCTTGTACATGCTGTAGTGTGTGTGTAATTTCTTTCAGCACAAATTCCAAAACTTCTTCTTTCAGCTTCTCGTTTGGACAAAATATCTGCTTGTCTTTGTTTTGATTGTGAACAGACCATTTTCGGGTTTTGGACTTTTGACCTTAAAGACAAAATGATTTGATCAGTTGAATATGTAATCAATCATTTAGATAGATTTTGTTCGCTGCCCCAGCATGTCAACTGCTTGTGTACTGTCTACATACTGTATCTTCACATATTTTGACTGAAGTGATTAGTCAATCAACAGATTAGTCAATCAACAGAAAATTGATCAATGATAGTTAATCCTTATTCTGTTAAACAATGAGTAAGTTGTCTTAATCAAGCAAAAAGATGCCTGACATGTTGTCAGATTTCAAGAGTTACTTGTCGTAATTTAGCAGCACATCAATATAAACTAGACAATTTGGGTTTTTGCCTTTTATTCAAGGAAATTAGTGACATGAAAAGATCATAGGGCATTCTGGGAATTTGTGATGAGCATATCAGTATTTCTGGTCATTGTATACACAGAAGTATTCATCAATAATGAAAATATATATTAGTCGCAGCACTATGTTTTTGTGTCTTCACCTGTGCTCTTGTTTCTCTCTCCTCCACTGCACATAACAATATTCCTCCTTTCCAGACCTTTTTCCCAGCCATCCCTCCACTCTTCTCAACCCTCTTCCCTTCTGCCCTCCATACCAGCTTTCTTTATCAGTGTTGGGCCAGTGACGGGGCAGAGCACTGTGATTTCAGCTGGAGTTCAAACTACTTGAACTTTGTGTGTATTCACAGGTTTGTGGTGTGTGTGTGTTCACACATATCTCGGCGCTGCTGCCCCAAGCCGTGTAGATGTGTCATCAGATACTAGAGGTTTGAGTGTGTCAGTCACTCAGCGAGTCGTAGCCAGGAGCACATCGCAGCTCCAAGTGTTCACATGCCTCATTAGAGCTCTCATTAACACATACACTGACACGCAGAGTGACAGATATGTCTCGCTCTGTAAGAATTCCATGTCACAGCAAGAAAGGATTCTGTTCATACAACCTCTTCTGCGTGTGTGTGAGTGTGAATGAATCCCCCTCATTAGTCCTGCAAAGCGTGCCAAACGGCCTCCTCATTACCAGCCGCTCTGGTAGGCTCTCTGTCCTGTGGTGGCGTGGTCACTCGCTGAGGCCTCACTGCTCCGTACATGCTGCGGCCGCAGGTGACTCTCTGTGAACAGTTTTATCGAAGAAAAGGCTGCAAGTGCATGTGAGTGTGTCCAGTACCTTGCAGGAGATGTCCATGGTAATGAACTATTAACTATTCAAATTTGGAAAAATCTTGGATGAGATGATAACATCTTCCAATTTTAATTGGTTAAATCTTATCAAAATGCAAGATATAAGTACAAGTACTTAAATGAGATTTGCAAATCAAGCTTCTGTAGAATGATTAACTTCATACAAACATGTGGTCAGAACTAAATCAGTGGTTAATAATTTCTACTGTACGTATCACAGCTCTGCCATCGAGAGCCTGACAACAATAAGCCATCAAGTTTGAGAATCATTTACAGAAACTTCACTCAGACGTCTGCTCCCTGCTGCAGTCTGACACATTTCCATTTCCCTGTTACATTTGTTTACAAAGTGAAAATGCCTGGAGTATTCAGACAAGTGACAGCATCTGGGAAGAGCTTACAGGACGCAGGGCATGACGTATAGATTTTAGGCTGCAAAAATCACATGTTGTTGTTTACAGCACATTGATCACCAAAAGTGCTAGAATTTCTTTGTCTTTCCAAGTTGACATCTTCACTGGCCTCTTCAAAGTGTATGGCACCTATTTTCCACCAGGATATAGAGGCTACTCTTCCAGTTTTACATGGGTTAAGTGTTTTCACTAGTGGGGTAACAGGGAAAGTTGCTGAAATTGTCCAGACTTGGACATTTGCGTTCTCACATACAGCCCCTCCAGAAGATTCAGGAAAGTGTCCAGACTTAAATGGATGAAAGTAGCTTAAGTTTAGTCTTCAGGCAGAATCATCCTTTGAAATCTAATGTGTCTCTTTATCTTGCTCTTCCAATTTGTTTTGACGTTCTTACCTGGGAATCAGGACATCTCCTATCTTTCTTGTGTTGGTGTCTGTTTGATATATCCTGATGGCTGCAGGTAGCAAGTCCTGTAATGTTTAATCTGTAGCCGGGCCAGGACAGCCACCCCACACGGCTGGAGTTTGGACCAGACTGACTAATAATGTGGGTCACTCTTCTACTCTGTTTGTGTTTTGCATGCTTTCAGTTTCAGAGTTTCCACTTTTTGGTTTTCCCTGTTTTTCCCAACTGGTTCTTGTGTGGAATTTTCTGTGAGGTTCCAACAAGTTGTTTTACAGAAGTCCCCTTGTGTGCCTGTTTTGTTTCCTGCACTGTTTAGGCTCCTAAAAAAAATGGCTACCTCGTCGACCCTTGAAGAAGAGAGGAAAGACGTGCAAAGGAAACATAACTTCAAAAGCATGTAGGAGGCACAGCAAGTCAGGGAGAGGGAGGGAGAGTAGAAAGGAACTAAGGCGTTTTAACAAGGGAGAGCTAAAGTTAAGACATTTCTTGTAAATTCCTCAGCCACACTCTTATTTTTGTAGGTGTTCTCCTCCTCAGACGCCCAATTTTACCCTCTCTCTCTCCTTCTGATTGTTATCTTGTCTCACTCACGCTCTCCCTCTCTTTTTGCCATGCTAAAGAGGTGTCCCCCTCCTCCTTTTTTGTTCCCGTCACTCCTCCTCCTCCTGCCTCGTCCAGGAGTATTTTTGGAAGTTTATGAAAAGGGAAATCTGAACCGTTTACCCTTAAAAGGCATGTCTGGGTCAGCTGGATGGAAACTTGTGTTATTAATGCCCTTAACATTTTCTATGTGACTGGGTCATCTGTGATTACGAGTATATGTGTATGTTCAGTGCTGTGTACAGTGAAGGAATGCTGTGGGCTGGGGGGGGGGGGGGGGGGGGGGGGGGTAGAAAGGAAGGATGGTGGGTTAGCAAGCAGGCCTACGTCCTCTGGAGAGGAGGGGGTCAGGGGCATATTTGGCATATTTCAGGAGCCATTGCAGTCTGGTTCAAGATGCATTCCTCGTCCTGGAGATGAGGCTGAGCAGCCAGACAGACAGCGATCAAGGGAGGGGAGGAAAGGTGAACATCACACTCTACTTCCTATCAGTCTCATGATGCCAGTGGTGGAAGATGGCGCAGACTACTCATACCAAGCCAAAGCTAAGAAGATGCTAAAACAGGTGGTAAAAAGATATAAAAATACCACCTCATGCCACCTACAGATGTGGAACTACTCCACACGTCTATACCCTCAGTAATATCCTTAAAAGGCTAAACGTTGAACCAAAGTCTTTCACCCAGCAGCAGGGTTTGTGTGTTTTGGGTACCATCACTGCAATTTGATGAGTGTTTATGTGCTGAGACCTGTAATATGTCTCTTTCAAGCCCTCGTCTGTGGCATTATAGTTACAGCTCTCTCCCCGAGAATTTATGATGTTTTAGTCACAGTTCTTTGCAGTCGGATGGCTACTGACTGATGTGTCTGTTGTTGGCAGAAGTGCGGTGTGTCAGCACCGGTCCAGGGCTCAGCAGAGGTAGGGTTCAGCATGAGGTCAGTCATGTCAATGTTGAAGGCCCGTTTGATGCAGAGTGGACAGTCGAGTAATTAACAGGCCCAGATTTAAATCATTGTCCCTGAAAGTGGCTTATATTCTGTTTTCAGACATGAACTAGCTGGAAATAGTTTGGATCAGATGCATTCACAACAAAAGGGAAATTTCTGTAACATTCAAGCGAAGGGGGGGCACCTGGGTAGAGCAGGACATGATGTTAAAATTGTGCTGTGGAAATCACAGTGTTTTGTTTACAGCTTATCGACACTGGCGTTGTTCCCTATCTTCAATCCTGTTGTCTTCCATGATGACTGCCAACAAGGTCATGTTTTCACCTGTGTCTTTGACAACTTTAAGCTTGATCTCCATCTATTATTTATACTACTTATCCTTTTGAGGGTGGTGGGGCGACTGGATCCAATCCCAGATGATATTGGGTGAGAGCCCAGGTAAACCCTTGACAGATCCCTAGCGTGTTGCAGGGCCAACATACAGAGAGGAACAACCATTTACCTTAACTTTCACACCTACACTCAATTTATAGTCCCAATTTATCAAAAAACATTTTTTGAACTGTGGGAGGAAGCGTGAGTACCTGGAGAAAACCCCCCCACACACAAGGAGAACATGCAAACTCCGCACAGAAAGGCCCCAAGCTGAGATTCGAACCAGGAAGCTTCTTGCTGTGAAGCGACAGTGCTGCTTTAGCTTCATATAAAACATATTTAACATGTGTAGTGTTATTAGTAGTCAACTGGACTTCAACATTTTGTTCCATTTTGCATCCCCATATTCTCTGAATGCTTCACAATCCTGTGAAATATTTATATGTTGCTCTGTCCCCTTTAACTTGTTCCATACCGGCTCTATTTGTGTATCAGATTCCTCACACAGCAAGACTCTGCTCTGTAGTCGTGAGTGGGTGAGTGGGTGAGAGAGCCGAGTGGAAAACAGTTGAGTGTAAAGTGCTCAGGGGGAGAGAGAGGGAACGAGAAGCAGCAGGCCACCTGTAAAACATGACTTTTATAATGATCACAAGCTGAGATGTATCTGTTGTGTTCATTGAGAGAAGAAGAAGGGAGAGAATACAAAGAGGGAGGTAAATCGGTATCTTTTCTCACAATCTGACATTAAGTAATTCGGGCTAAGGGCAGCTCTTGTCAACATCAGTCTCCCTATTACCGAGCTCCTCTTGCTGCCTTTGTCATTTCCTTTTTTCTCTCATTTCAACAAGGAGATGAAAGGAAACTGAGTAATAAAACATGAAGGAACAGAATGTGAAGGTGAGAAAGATAAAAAAAAACAGACTCACTCAACATTTTCAACAAGTGGTGTTCAGAAGCCAAATTCGTTGTCGCACTGGATATGTGTGGGTGCGGATGTTTGCCCATTTGATCATGTGTGACTTGAACACTCTGGATTTGGATCCTCACATGCTCCTCCTTGGCAAATGATCTGCCTGGCACAGGGAGTAGAGTTTCTATTCTACTTCCACCTCTACTGTATGAAAAGCTCCACACAGACTGAAGAACTCACCCACACACGCCTGTCTGTCCCGCTCAGAGCCTTGGATTTACAGGGGCGGCTCTCAAAATAAAATTCCTCCTGCAGATTATTTTTCTTGTGATTAGAAAATATACATGTTCTCAGTGAGAGGAATGTTCGGACGCCAAGGCAACCTGGCGATTGCTCACCCCCCCCCCCCCCCCCCCCCCTTCTGTTTCTATCATCCTCTGTATTTTGTCTTCCGTGCTCTGTTTCTCCTCAACTTTCTTGTTTTGTTCCTTTTTAGAAAAATTATAATAGTTTTGGTAATGTAATATACTTTAATCATCTTGTCTCTGCTTTGGCGTGCACAGCCCACAGGCATCCCTCCTATTTGTCAGACCATTCATGTGTTAGCAAGTCTGCCTTTAGGAGCTTTCATCATTGTGGTGCTGATGCATGCGGACCCCGACTGTTTGGCTATTTTCAGCCTCTTTCCCCTCCTCTCTACCCTTTTTCCCCCCTCTTCTCTCTGCTTTGGTTTTTATTGTGGAGGAAATCTCTGCACTGCTGCATTTTGTAAAGGGCAGCTGAGGGCTGGGTCGGCTGGTTTTCCCCTCCATGCCAACATTGCTTTTCTTGAGCTCCTTCTCATGCTAACTGTCTCGACCAGGGGAAGTGAAGCGGCACAATGCGAGCCCTGGCAAGGCAATAAAAACATACTGGCTGGAGCACAGATTCTGCTTTTAAGAGACATGAAACCCTTTTATGTCCAAGGTTTTATGTAGTAGTAGCAAATGAAGACGAAAAAAAATAGACCGAGCAGAGCTGACACTAATCTTTTTTGCATTTTTCGCTTTTATTGGACATCTCATGGTATTTAAAGACAGACAGGAAACCAGGAGAGAGGAGGGGAGTTGGGAAGACATGCAACTACAGTCCTCAGCTATGGTTGCCAGAAATTGTTTGGCTTCCCAGTTGCCTCGCTACTGGTTAATTGAAGTGATTAGTTTGTATATTGTCTTTTTGATTAGTTTAATCAAAGTTTTAATTGCTGAAATGTCCAAACATGTAGATAAATATCAACAGTCTGATGTGATTACTTTAACTTAGAGCTGCAATTATTGGTTCTTTTCAGTATTATTAATGCTGATTTAATTATTTTGATATGATTGCTGTTGTTTCAGTGATCGATTGCTTCACATTTTGTGAACAGAAGCAAGTCTGGTTGCCTACATATACAACTCTCGACTCATCTAATGAGTCTTCAAAGATATATTTTCTGATGAATCATTACAACTCAACATTAAATTGCTTTCCTTGTCTGGACAATGATCCAAAACCAAAATATATTTAATTGACGGTGTCATCAAAGAGAGAAAAGAAGAAAAATTTCCACATTCAAGAAACTAAAACCAAAGAATGTTCCGGCCTTTACTTGATAAATGACTTGGAACAATTAATTGGTCTGCTTACACACATACTCCCCTGTTTGCTTAGAGTGGAGACTAGACTGAGCGACTGAGACAATGAGCAAGTCATCAGCTTCCCTCCGGTCATTATTGGACTTGTGTACTTACAATATCCAAAATATTTCCAAAAATCTTCAAACTCAGAGAAAGACCCAATTTTATCCAAGGTGAAGGGAAGTTTCATTTTGGTCGCTTTTTAATAGTATCTATAACATCCAGGGCAAACGACATATGACGAAGGAAACACACAGCTAGCCTCTGTTTGTATTGCATCACAATTATTCTTTGCTGTTTGCTGTACAATGTGAATCCAACTTTAATACATTACCACATTAGTGAACATTACTTGCACCTGAGTTGCGTTGGGTAGATTTTCTGCAATGTTGGTGAAGACACCAACTCCCATGATCCCAACCTGCTTGACAGTGTCGTGGAACAAAGTCTCTTGCCATTGTTCTGATTCAGAGACCCTCACCGGCTAAAGCTGCACATTGTACCTGAAAGTCTTTGCTTTCTAAGTCAGTTGTGATGGGTAGTGATAAGTTGTTTGTGTATATATGTGTGAGAACATGTGGACACATTTTAGAACATAAGGGCCTCGCAAGAATCCCATAACACTCCTAAGTCCCTGAGTGGCTCATTTGTGCACTGTGGAACATTGTGGAATACCAGGCATATTTTATGATCCAACCCTCAGCCGGCTCCCTCTCTTTCTCCCCCTGTCTGGGTTTATTTGTGAAGCTAAGCCAGTCTGGCCATCCGGCCCCCCTCCTCCCTTCTCCTTCCCTCTGGAGCAGAATACTTAAAACATTTCATTTTAGACATTAAGTTTTACTCAGAGTTACACACAGTGAGTGTGCTGCCCAGGCGAAACTCATTGGCTCAGAATACAGACTTGAACTTGCGACTGTGGGATGAATTGTCACCCTGTGAAAAGGTCTCAATGTGAGTAGGGGTGTATGTATACATACTGTATGTGTATGTATACCCTCATCTTGTGTTCTTGACAAACAGGTCCACCACATGTGATGATGTGTTAGGACTGTTTTGACTGTCTGGTCAAACAAGGGTACAGCAGAGCTTCATGCCCGTGGCAAAGATCAACTCTCGCCCACCCACTTGGTCTCTCTCCCTGCGTGTCTTTAATGACTCTCACCCACTCTCTCACTCAGTCTCCCTCGCTGCTACTTTCTCTCTAGGTGTGGACTCGCACTGAGGAATGCAGTTAAATTAGTGTTTTATCTCTCCTGCCAGCCAGCTGTTTCTCTACTCCCAGCCATGCCAGGCATTTGAGACACAATTGACCTTAAAAGGAAACAATAGCGGCCTATCAATTCTGCTCTGCCAGTTAAGGAATGGTTCACTCTCGCATGGGCAGAGTCCGGCTCACACAGGCAGCACAAGGACGTGTTTAGGAAATGAACTTTGAAACTGCTGGGAAATGAGAACACGCAGAATAAAGTTTTTTCTTCTTTAATGTCATTAACTGCATGTTCGGTGCTGCAACCAGATTTTAGAACTACCAATGTACATTGAGTGTGAATCCTCACAAGATATCCACACCCACATCAGGATACCTTTTTAGCAGAAATTTAGATTATATCTTAATTTTTTATTGACCTACATGAAGTCTCAAAGTATTTGAAGGTTTTCCCCACAAGCAGCTACTGTGCTTCTGGAAAGTACTGAATTCTTCATTCACTGAGTGAAAGGAGCCAAAAAGAAATCTTAGTTTTATTTTCTCTTTGGGACCTTTTCCGTTTTAAACATCAACCTTTACACCAGACACCATCACACTTGACGTTTTACAGCTTGTATGACCTGCTCTTGTGTTAAATAAATCATTCAATTTAGTTAATTATAATTAATTTGCCTTCCAATTAGCAAAAAGATCATGTTTTAATATCTCTATACTATATGTAATCTCCAAGACAAGCCACAAGACATGTATCAGTCTTTGCTCATCTGCCATGAGCTGTAAGCAGGGATGTTGTAGCATTTGTTTCCCTCATATTCAGTACAATAATGTAAACCCTACAAAGCTGTTCTGTGACATCGCTACTTGTGATATTGCTTTTATTGTATAAAGGAATAATAGTCCGCACTCATGTCTCTAATCAGCAGGAGTGTGTGAAAGCCTCCTGTTATTTGTGGAACCGGGAAGGCTGCAGGGCTGTAAGTCATTAGATATTAGGACAGGTTCTGCAGGTTCACGGTGAAGTTTAAGAGGTGGATGGTTTCCCATCATACATTCTTACTCCACCTTGCCGCTCTGCTGGAATGCAAATCGCAGCAGGAGGAATGTTGTTCACAGCAAGTGAAAAATCAACCACTCGTCAGTGTTCTCGCTCTGCCTTTCTTTTGTCAGCTCCTTCTGTCTGCTACTTTTTGGATCTCTGCTTCCTGTCGCTGTCTTTCTCCTCTGTCTATCTGCTTGTTCTCTCTGCTTCTGTCTCTTTTCCTTGTCCTCCACCCTCTCTCTTTCTCTCTCTCTGCTCTCTTTCTGTCTACCCCCCCCTCTCTCTAGGCATCCTGTTCACTGTGTTTGATTTGGGCATTCCTTTCCTCCCCAAGCAGACAAAACAACCCCAGACCTCTCTGAACTTCAGCCCTTAGTGCACGCACACACACACACACACACACACTCCCTTCTGCTAATCACTCACAGGAAATGGGCTCCCATGCAAACGAGGCCCGCCTGGCCAGTGGAACCCAGGATGAAGTTTCAGTTCTTGAGAAGTTCTTCAGTGAAGGAAACTGAAAACGAACTCTCCCCTTTGTTTCGTTCTTTTTCGCTCCCTCTCTTGTTTTACCCACCGTGGTTCCTCTGTGTCCTTTTTCTTTTGGCACTTTTTTTCTCCACTCTACATTTGAATGCATCCCCTCTCCTGTGAAACATTGCCAATCATACCAGCTAATGGACACATTAACAAGCATCTCTCGCAAGACTCGGTGCCAAATTTGAGTCTTTAAATACATGTGTTTACATATGTGTGTGTATAATAAAGACGCTGCTATTCAACTAATTTCTGTGTTCCAAATTCATGCCAGATGTAGTTAGAAAATCAGATTCACACAAGAAGTTTCCGAGGTCCCAATTGTTTCAAGCATCAGTTTGTATGCTGTATGCAATTTTTGCAGACATTGATCATATCTCTATATGCAATACATTCATCTCAAATAAAGAGCCAACCATTTACCATTATGAAGATTTTAAGTCCAGTACTATGAGATTCAAATTTTGACATTTTGCTGATTCTATGTAGAGTTAACACAAATGTTCAGTGTGCTATTAATGGCTTCCGATGTGATGACTAGTTGTTCAGACACAGAGACAGGCCCTGGAGGAAATGCCACCTCACACTGATCCAGTGAATTCTACTGAGCAACATAATAAATCTTTCCCAACCTGACATGCTGTGTGCGTGAGGGAAAAGCAAGCAGGAGCAAGGGATGAGACAGAAGACAGCTGTTTTCGGTTTTGCTTGGTTATGGGTTGGCTAACTGTCTGAATTAATAGCTCCAACCCCCCCCACTTCCCAAACACGCACACACACACACACACACACACACACACACACACAAACAAACAAAGACAAACATGTTTTTTAGTCTCAAGGATATTTGACATATCCTGTCATTTGCAAAGTTACACTTCCTGCTAATAAGTACAGAAATCCATCTGTCTGTCTAATCGCATCCAGTTCTGAGATCATTACACTGGCTCCCTGTCTGTCAAAGTATTCACTTCAAAATCCTGCTGTTGGTTAATAAAGCCCTGAATGGTTTAGGGCCAAAATATATTTCTGATCTACTGCAATGTTATGAACCGTCCAGACCCCTCAGGTCGTCTGGAACAGGTCTGCTTTCTGTCCCCAGAGTCAAAACTAAACATGGAGAAGCAGCAGTCAGTCTCTATGCTCCGCATTTGTGGAGCAAGCTTTGAGAGGACTTCAGGTCTACTGCAAATCTTAGTTCCTTGATGAGTGGTTCCCCCATTCACTTTAAATAGCACTCACTCAGGTCATTGATGACTGCTGATGACGGGGTGCGATCACAGGGACACGACAGTGCGTTGATGTTGCTTTGTGAGTTTGTAAAGTTATCTCATTACACCAGGCACATTTTCAACGGATGTTAACATTATACAATAGCTTCAATTTAAACATTAAAGTCACATCACAGCAGGTGCAGTTTAAAATTTGGGTTGGCGTGTCACACTTTCAAAACACTTCACAGTCCCACTGCATTTCCCAGGGTCCTCAGCAGCACATCCACCAAGTTTGAGGTTGATTGGATGAGCGGATATTGAGAAAATCGGAGTGCAGACAGACAGAAATACAAAAGATGTCTGGGTAGGAAATCTCTGTTTTTTTAAACTCAGCAGAACAACCATTCGGTTTCGTGCAGTGTAGAAATATCGTGTTGTGTGAGAGCGTCGGATGATTCAGCAAAACCTTTGTGGTGATGTTATGCTGCTGGCTTCATGAATCTAACATGATGCAGCTGAGAGCAGAGCTGCAGGGTCATCTCCTTCCTGTGAAGGAAAGAATGTGTGGGAACAAACAGAGAGGATGACACAGAGCCGAGCTGAGAGTGACAGGAGCGACTGAAAGACATCAGTCTCCTGTCCATCAGGAACCGCTTTCATGGTCAAAGTGTTGGGGAGCACATCACTTGCATCCCTAGTTTAGAATCGGTCAACAGTCATTTCTTTCTGATTTTATTCGATTATATTCTTTTAGAGCTGAAATTAAAAGTCAAATAATCAGTTCTGATTATCCAATCAAATACATTTTATAGATTTAATTCTCTATCCATGCTCGGAAATTAGATGCGGGTTGCACTTTCCCCTACTTTCTGATCATTTATAGGCAAACAATTGATTTAGGCAGGTACATCTGTATATGTTCAGCTCTGTTAAAATAATATCTGATGACATTGTTGGTTCTCAACAAGCTCATGTGCTTGTACGTCAGTTTTTACATAGTTCTCTACACAGCGCCTGCTCAGTGTTAAAGTCTTTTCAGAGTTTGTTCAGTTTTTCATGGATGCTCAAACATTTCATTCATTCTAAACATATTTGCTGAGAATGTATTTTTTTATTCCAATGCACAGGTCTGTACATACAGCGTCCTGTTGCTGCTTTTAGTCCTCAGGAATGTTCCCGCTCTCTTTCTTTAAGCCCCCTCCTCTCCTCCTCCTCCTCTTCTTCAGTTCTCCCCCTCCCTCCACTTCCCTCTCTCATCCTTTAAATTCAATCCAGACTCAAGTCTTAAATCTGGATTCTCTGTGCTTAACCAAACATATGGAATGCTACTGTAGTGGAATGCTCCAAGTCTGGGCTGTTGTGTGTGTGTGTAACTGTGTGCGTGTGTGAGTGTGTGTAGAGCAGATGAGAGCTCCTCGGATGATGATGATTATGATAATGGTGCGTGTGTGTTTGTGTGTGTACCAGTGCCTCCCCTGAGAACTGAATGGGGCCTTCTGTTGTCGTGGCCAAACACACTGCTTGTCTGCTCATGCATGAGTCTGCTGCAAAGCCTCCAAATGCGTCCCATAACTGAGCAGTTAGCTCATCCTTAGCCCGTTAGCATAACTGCGAACGATCTCCCCTACAGTGACTGCATTGTCAGCCCGGCCGCAGGCTCCGGGCCTCGCCAACTGCCAAACATAATAATGGAGAGAGATGGCATTAGTGTGTGTGTCCTGATATTATGATGACCAGTGAGTCCACTTTTATTAACCTCATGCCCTGCTTGTGTGTTTTTAACCACAGGATGGAGACTTCCCAGAGTGGAGCTTAATGACCGCAGACTTACGGCTACATCTGAAATGTAAGTTACTCCTTCATGTTTTTTGGATAATGTTGATTTATTTGCACTACAATCTGTTCGTGATCATAACCAGTGTCACTGAAAGTCTACAATGTCATCAAATTGAATTAAAATGAAGAAATTAGGGCTGAAGTGTTCGACAGGTTGATTGCTTGGTCCATATGCTCTCGTCCGACCAAATTCTCACTTAAAAGAAGTAAATATCTACATGGATTGGTCATCACATGCGCCAACTGTGACATCAACACAACGCCCTTTCCATTTCGAACTTCGTACTTTCGTACTTACAGTCGAGGCAAGGTGATTCAGTGCAGTCTTCTAAGTGTTGCCCCTGAAAAACTACAACAAAAAGGGCAACAAAAAAAGACAGTGGTCAGACAGAGTTGATCCACAGCATCGATATTGTTCCTCCAGCCCTTCTTCCTCCACCTCTCTTCTCCACCTCATCCTCCTCCTTTACCCACCTTTCCCTCCCTTACTCTCCCCCTCCTCTTTCTCCTCCTAGCCTCTTCCGCCCCTCCTCTGCTCTTTGTGAGTCTGTTTCCTGTTGGGCACAAACGCCGGCGCCGCACTTCCTTCCCTGTAGCCTGTAGTCACACAGGAGTGGCACACAAACATATATATATATATATATATATATATATATATATATACTGTATTGTGTATACTCTGCAGCATATGGGTCAATGCATATAAACATTACGTTCAATGTGTGGGTGTGTCTGTGTGTGTGCTGAAGCTTCATATTAAGCAGGCATCAGACAGAGTGGCCTGTAAATCCTATTGCTGGACCACTTCTTGTTGTCGTTCAGCCATGTTGGAAAAACAACAACAACAAATCAATATTACTCACTTCCTGACCACTAGAGGTCATTTCAAGAAATAAAACATTATCCATTATCAATACTGCTTATTCTTTAAGGGTCGCAGGGGGGCTGGAGCCAATCCCAGCTGCCACTGGGTGAGAGGCAGGGTTCACCCTGTACAGGTCACCAGTGTATCACAGGGCAAACACACAAGCTGCTTTCAGAAATGCACTGAAGTCCAGGCATTATCCTGACGGCCTGTTTGTTATAACACAAACGTACGAGTCA
This sequence comes from Paralichthys olivaceus, assembly GCF_024713975.1. NCBI lineage: Eukaryota > Metazoa > Chordata > Actinopteri > Pleuronectiformes > Paralichthyidae > Paralichthys > Paralichthys olivaceus. The sequence goes on along the minus strand of NC_091104.1, from coordinate 11,603,876 downwards.
GTTGTTCTCAACACAGTTTTTCTTGCCTGCTCCCTAATAAGATAATAATAATGATTTTTCCCATGTGAGAATACAACAGGATATTGTCCACAGAATTCTCAGCTTGTGAGTCAGCGTGTTGAACGGACGCAAAACTGAAAAAATAATCTTTGGCATTGCTCATGTGAAAGGCAAACTCCAGAGAAAGTAGTTTTTATATGCTTGATGTGAAATATAAAAAGCAGCTCAGCTTAACAGTTTCTTTCCTTAACATTCACATTGTTTACTGAACAACATAATCTGCTCTAACCATGTGACTCAGGATGCTCGCATCTCTCCAATATACAACGTCATCATTTTACCTCCTGCTCTCAACGCCTCCTCTTCCCTCCCTCCATCCTGCAGCCAGTGCTGCATTCCTGCTGCAGTAATCCACTGTGGCAACTACCTGCTCTGCATTCTGTGGAGTCACTCCCCTCATCTCTCCCCTCGCTCTCTGTCTCTCCCCCCTCCGTGTCTGTTTCTCTCCATCTTCTTTTGCTTACCTCACATTATTACGCACTTTTTGATTTACACATTTTGCTTCGTCTGAGCTTTTCTGCTGCTGCAGCCCCTCTCTCTCTCTTTCTCTCTCTCTCTCCTCCTCTTTCTTTTTCATCAGAGAGCCTCTGAGGTCTCCATTCAGCCGCAGCAGGCTGTTAATGCCAAGGCTCAGGCTGATGAAGCCCTGCCAGCCAAACTGTGTGTGTGTGTTTGGGGGTGTGTGTGTGGGGGTGTGTGTGTGGGTGTTTGTGTTAGTGAATGAGCCAGGCAGAAGGTTGAAGGGCTGCATGTTAAGAGCCATTGATGTTTCTATGAATTGACAGTATTTGAAGGCAGTTGTTGGTGGAGTGTTGGGTTGTCACCTCCTCTCTTGGGTGCTTGGGATATAAAGACGTTGGGGGATGAATAGTGACGTGATGCTGATGTTGTGACCTTTGATGGAGGAAATGACTAAACACATAATCACCGACCTTACACTTCAGTTTCACACAAGCAATTATCATTGACGGCATGATTTCCAAATATCTTCTTGTGAAAATAGGAGACATGTGCCTGTGTTCCGCCATAGCTCTTTTAGATTCCTTATCCCAGTCTATGTGGGGTGAATATGTGAATAACGGACATGAGGTCGAGTTTTCATCATAAATCTCAGCTTTGTTGATGCTTCTGTGTGCTCTGGCTAATGTAACTAGAAATCTCTGCTTAAACATGACATCTTTTAAGTCAGAAAATGTTGAAAACACAATGTTTTTTGTGTTTTTTATACCTTGAAACTGATCACACTAAAACTTTATAATTTGTTCTCTGGCCTAACTGGTCACCAGATATCATAGATGTATGTTTTCCATGATATCTGGTTTCTGAGATCACTAACTCAAACTAACAAAGAGGCAAACTACAAGGGCATTGGAGAAATCACACCTACACCAAGGCCAACGCCCGATCTCACGGTGTTAAAAAATTCTGGATCCACCCGTTTATCCAGATACGCTCTGGAATTCAATCGGTTCTTCTTGGGGATCATGCCCCACGTCTCCGCAAATATTCACAGAAATTGGCGTATTAGTTTTTGCGTTATCATGCTGACTAACAAAACAAAAAACAAAGAAAGCGTAACCTCTTTGGTGATGGTAAATAGAACAGAATGGAAAACATGACCTCATTGGGATCAGGTAATTAATGAGTAAATGGAAAAATGATCCATCTGTCACTCTGTGTTTATCAGTATTCAGATCTCTCTGTCTCTCTTGTCTCATTCTCTCTCACAGTCTGACTCACACTTACTCACACAGACACTCAGACTGTCAGTCATTCAGTGTTACTTTAATGAATGTCATCATGTTGTGATGTTTTCATGTTCTCTTATCAGTGTTAAACGCTCTCACACACACACACACACACCTACACATTCACACATATATGGACACACATGTACACACAGTCCCTCTGGAGCACTTCGTCATTGCACTACTCCACATATCCGTGTGCTCTCATTGAGTCATAGCAGGTTTTAAGCTGACGTCTGCTGACACCTGAGAGTGTCAGAATAGCTGTGCAGCATAGCTTTAAATAGGTACACGCTTCTGGTCCTGACACAAACGCAAAGAGTTTCCCCTCAGTCTGATTTAGTCTTAATTGTTGGAGTTTGTGAGTTTGATCTGATTTGTTTCTGTTTGTATTTTCTGGATTCAGTGTTCAACACATGGACTTCTTCATGGTGATCCCGTTTTGTTTCATGAATTATTATTCCACCATAAATGACCATATGTGACCATATCATGTATCATTAGATCATTTATACTCGCGGGTTAATATAAAAGCAGAACTTTGGTTACTTGGTTAATGTTGAGCTCATTTGCTTGATGAATAGTTTATTTTGCAATAATCTAAAAACAGTAAGAAATTCGTCACAAGTTCTCGAAACGATCAAAGTCATACTGATTCAGTCCCACACACACACACACACACACACACACACACACACACACACACACACACACACACACACACACACACACACACACACACACACACTCACTCAATAGGGAAGTTCATGTGTGTGTTTCTTTATGAGGTCAGATCAGGGTCAGTGTGAGTCTGTTTGTAAGTCAGAGGGACATGTAGACATGAGCAAGGATACGTGTGTGTGTCTGTACATGTCTGCGCACCAGCAGGTTCTGAGTCAGTAGGAAGTCGAAGAGGAAAACGCCACTTGTCTTTTTTAGGGTCGTCTCACACAGTCACACGTTCTAATCACGACTCATGTTAATGTCATGTCAGCGTGGTGGGACAGTTACGTCTCCTGCTGGAGTCGTCCTGTCTCACTTCACAGCTGGGACGTCCTGTGGTTTCACTCAGACGGCAAATGACAAACAGACATACACATAAACCCATTCACAAACCCAGAGTCTGTCAACCCTTAACATGTGAAATTCTTAAACTCATAATTCAGTGTCATGAAGGATTTTTATTATTTTTAGTTTGTTTTATATCTGTGTACAATATGTCAAAGCATTTTTATTAATTGCCTCTGCTTTTACGTAGATTTTATTTACATATGACGTGTATTCATTACTCACTGAGCATGTTGTTGTTATATTTTTCTCCCTATGTAACTAACATATTATTTTGCTAATAAAATGATGATCATTTTATTTTCTAGTATACATGTCATTTAAAAACCCAGAATATAATTTGAGTTCTGTTGCAGTTAAGCTTAGCTCCGTTTGCTTTAGCTCAAGTATGAACCCACACAATCTGCTCTCCTGATCAGGGCCTCCGTCCTGTTCGCCCCTGTGTCTCTGGTGGAGTGTTTCACATGTTTAGAGTGTCAGTGACCTCTGACCCCCCGGACACAGAGGGCAGCAGTGTGAGGACATGCCGGAGAAGAGTTGGGAAATATTTAATGGAAAGTTGATGGCAAGTCACACGGGACATAAATTTGAGGATCGCCCAAACTTACCTTAGTGTTTGTAGATGTATTAGTTAGAGCATGACTTTTATTGGCTAATATTAGGTAGTGAGAAATTTCTAATACCAAATCTGAAAAATCGCAGTGATTCCTAAAATGTCTTTATTAAACACTTATGACAAAGAAATATAATTGAGGCTTGATATTTTTATGATACAAGATCGTTTTGTTTGACAAACATTCTTTAAATAACAGTCAAAAGTCAGTTTTCTGTGGAGGAGAAACAGAGTAATGCACATGCTGCTCACTTTCTTCCAAACATTCAGTATCTTTGACATTCACTGTATAAACACTGCGGTTTCCTTTATGAACTGACATATATGCTGATATGACACAGGATATCTGCAGTAGGACTAAATTGGTCAATTCATCATCCTGTCCAATTTTTCAGTCTAGCCTTACCTGACCTGATTAAATTCTCTGTAATTTAGATGATTACTGGTGTAAGTTACTAGACGTGGATGAGACCCTGGAAGGCCTCTATAATCTGTAGCATCACCTGCCGTGCCAATAACTACAAACACGCTATAATCGATTCAGCTGGTTTTTGTGTCATTTCGGGTGAGCGCTGAAACAGAGAGGTGCTGGGGAGATATTCGCTGTAACAGGGGAATGTAGAGAGCGCTGCAACCCTCTCTCTGCTCTGGTGAGCATCCATTTGGCTCAGGTTTTTCTCCGAGCGAGATTCCGAATCCCTCCTTGCCTGCGTTATTTTACATGCTGTGTTTTCATTGAACTGACTGGATTTAACCTTCTCCAGATCTCCTCTTGGCTGCGGTCCTGCCCGAGGGCCAGCTATCAACTGACTGGCCGGTATTTTCGGGTGCTGCTGTTTTAAAATAGAGCATCTAATATCTTTCCCTTGCTTCTGCGTTTTGATCACAGTAACAGTGCCTCCGTGTGTGTGTGTAGAGCTGCTCCCTGATGGAGAACATGCTCTAATTCACTGTTCAGCCGCTAAGATCAGGAGCGGAGCTGCAAAGCTTTGATTTGGCTTCGAGTCAGGCTTCAAAGTCACATCTGCAATCAGGTCATAAACAGAGAAAACGGACATTTTGTGTATGCGTAGATCCACAGACAGGTCAGCTACTGTAACTCCTCTGGATTCTCTCTCTCTCATCCTGCCGTGCCCGTCTCACCCTTCCTTCCTCCTGTCTCTGGCATTTCTCACCCCCCTCCCCCACATTTCCCTCTCGCTTCTTATCGTGCCCTCTTGTACAGGCAGAGTGTTTTAAGCCCCGGCAACAGGGCTCTTGATGTAGGGAGACGGGCTGGTTAGGAGAGAGCTAGAAAAGGCTGTGGGTTACTGGGCTACGACGGGAGACGGAGGGTTGTTATTTTACAGCCCAGATTTTCAACATGAAACTTACCATGATATTCACATAAACGTTTATCATGAGGAGAATCACTCACCTCCCTAAGCGTAACCTTTGACTTCAATGACTCATCTACAAGTGTCTCAGGTCTTATTTAAAAGTGAGATTGTAAATTAAGTTAACCTGTGAGTCATCAGTCATTTAAATTGGCAAATTAAGTTTTGTTGTCTGTGTCGCAGATGGTTAAACCTGACTTTTCATAGCATTAATATATTGATTATTAAACCTATAACTGTAATAGGTGGAGCAGAATAAAAAGATTTATACATACGCTGCAGAAATTCCCACAGACAGGTGATCACATCCCCAGACTTTTCCATCCATCCGGTGGGGTGAAAATTGTTGGTGATTCATTTTGTGTCATTCAATTAGTTGTGTTTTCAGGTGTTGAAGAGCCGCTTTCTTATGAAGCAATAGAGGTTTTGCTCTGTTCATTTTCTCTCTCTCTCTTATTGTGTTTTTTGACCTCCTGCAAAAGCTCAAAACCACAAGGAGCTACTCGTTCCATCTAAAAAGTTCAGACTGTTTACAAATGACAGGAAGAACACAACAATCTGTTGACACACTTTTTCACCACATTTGCACTGTAAGAGGTGAGAGCAGGTGAGAGCAGGTATTCCCATCCCATTAATGAACCGGCTACTCAACCCTAGTTCCTTATCCACTGTTCTGCTGAAATGCAGCACTGCCCCTCGTTTCTTTACCCATTTTTCCAGAAGTGGTGCAAAACTAAAAAGAAACTGGGAAAAAAGTAACATGACAGCACAGGAAACGACAAACCGAACATTATGGGATGCCGGTTTTCTTTTTCTTGGAAAAACGGGAAAAAAAGTTAGGCCAAGCATCAGGTCTCCACCATCTTGTGGCTTCCAGTGCTGCGCCAGCATCCATCCTCTGCAGTCACACGCACACACACACACACACACACACACACACACAGAGAGTACTTGTTACACATTCACATACGCAAACTAGCAGTAACCCAACATGAAGATGTGGTTGAGGCATTTTGATTGGCCTCTGGCCCTTTATTAACTACAGTTTATGAGGCAGAAGAGCTTCGGACCCATAACTTCCAACTTACACCCGAACGTCAAGTGCAAAAAAAAAGGGGGAGATTTTCTTTCCTGCCTTCTTTCTCTCTTTCATGGAGGGAACAGAATGTACTGAAGGCAGCAGGCAGCAGGAAGAGAGTGGCTAAAGCCCTAATGATATGGTATATGATTGTAACCTTGGTGTGTGTGTGCGTGTGTGTGTAATAGAAGCAAGCAGAATGGATGAACCTCTTCAACAGAGTTTTACTCACAAGTCTCTTGGTATTGGTCATTGAAGGCAGATTGAAGCCTCGTCCCTCCTCCCTCTCTGCTTCCCCTCCTCTTGAGCTTTGACTAACTCTCCTTTATTCGTACCATCATGTTGTCTTTTGTTTGTTTATTTCACACAACTTTAACACAGAATATATAAATAAAATGTCAAAGTATGTGTTGTGTAGAAACAAGACAATCAAGACAATTGCTTGTTAAGCAAGACAATCTAATATCAACATAACAGCAATTGATGGAAATGAGCATTTATTCATATTCGGTTAAAATTTACATCCACCTACTGTATATACCTGTTGTACTTCTAGGTCTGAAATGCTGTTACTTTTATACTCACAGTTTTAAACTAAACTTAAACTTTGTTGTTATTAAGCACAGATTTATAATGTAAGCACCTGATCGACCTGATTGTCGAGATCCATTTAATGCTAAAATCAAAATAAAGAAAACTCTTAGAAACATTCCTACATATTCTCTGAGTCCTAACTATCAAACCTGGACAGTGTCCTGGTTTGGAATGAGTTTCAGCCAGTGGCCTGGTTAAGAGTATTCAAGGCACAGCGAGGGACTGGCAGTGCCCTGGTTATTCTGTCATTAGGAATGTGTCTGCATAAAAGGGGTCAGTTTCGCTGCCTCACAGCCCCTACCCCCCTTCAGGTTTTCCACGATTGTCGAACAAAGCACAGAACAGGGGGAATGAAACTCTTGTGTTTCTTATGAGCCAACTTCAGAAAACCTCAACAGCCCACTCGTACCTTATTTTCTTCAACAACTTTTTTCGTTCTTGGCCAAACAACTTTTCATGCTTCAGTCTTGAGGCTGAATGTCAAACTTATTTGTGAATATACATATGTGGATGAAGAACAGGAATATTAGTGTTGATGAGCACTTGTCATGGGTCATGATTCTAAATGGAATTCATTTTTTGACTCAATACTCATGGTCTTCATTTCTCCATCATTTCTTTAACTGTGATCTCTTACCTCTCCCCTTTTCCTCCACTGGTTTCGTCCGTCATCTTTTCCTTCTCACCTACCATAGTTCAAATTCCTTCTGGTGCTGTCCTGACTGAAGCTAATGAGGCCCCATCCCCTGTGATAAGTGAATCAGGTATGTTGATTGGTCAGGCAGAAGTGGACCCTTGCCAGAGTCGCTTTGCACGCACTGCCACCCCTTTAAAGCGGCCACTTTGCACTGCTGGTGTGCGTGTCGGAGACAGAGATGGAAAGGAGAGATGAGGGAGGGAAAGGGGGTAGAGAGTTGGCAAAGAAATAAAAGGAGAATGAGAGGAGGGGTAGGCAGCCTGCCAAGACAGGAGTAGCCGGACCTAACGAAACACCATGCTAAAACTTTTTAAAAAATCATATGGATAGCCATATAAAGCCAAATTTATAAAAATCTAACTCAAAGGATATTTCATTATTTAGTGGGACAGGACAGTAGGACCAGCAGATGGAGAAACATCAGTTCAGATTGGTGTCCTGGACCATATCCTGCCTTATTCTCACATAGGCTCACTTGGACATTATCTAGAGTTTTTGCGAGGGGCTGGCAAGAAAAAAATTGTCTGGACTGATATGGACATTTGCATTCTCACATACAGCTCTTTCGGATAATTTCAGGAGAATATCCGGAGTTCAGTGCATGTCTAAAAGTAGCTCTCACAATAAAATTCTCATTTTCAGTGGTGATATTTTCCCTGTGCTGCATAGTGCACTCTGAAGACCTGTCATAAAGAATTGAGCCTTGGCTATTTAATTTTATTTGTTTCCAACGTTTTCTGTTTTAAATGAATATATGGGAATTTTTCAAAGTATTTTTACTCCTCTGGAGCAGGACCATCCATCAGCACAGGTTTGGACCACGGCGACCACCTCAAGACAACAGACAAAAATTGAACTACAGCTCACTTAACAAGCCACAGCTGGGCAAAGTAAATGCAGCACAAAATCACTTTATTGACTAAGGTGTTCTGGCATTCAAGTGGACAGCTATGCTAGCAGTTTTCTCTCCAACATTCTTCCCCATTTATCTTTTCTCCAGCTCCCTCTTCAACCCACGTTCTTTATTTCCAGTCTTGCACTGCACCAAACCACCAGACCTCATGAAAGTAAAGAATAATTAAAATGCTATAGCTAAACGCTTTGAGTTCAGATTGTACTTCTTCATAAAGTTATCGTCGCCACATTAACTCTCAAAGCTTATTGCCTTGGTTTATGTTTAACAAGACCTTTAATAAATTATGGGAAGAGTGGGTTGGGCTTTTTGCACCAAATTAAACGATAGAAAATATATGAAGCTCTGTCGAAGTAAACCGTAATGGCCAGTTATACCTTGTTATATATACCATGTACACACATAGTTCATGTAGATAAAAAGAGTTGGTAAATTTACGGCTCTGATTGATGTTTTTACAGTGTTTTAAGTTATTTAATGTGAGAGAAAACTACCAGTTGTCTTTATGTGTCGTGGTTTGTAGCTTTTAAGGAAGGCAGTCTTTGAACATGGTGTATGGGAATAGAAAGAGGAGACACATAGTGTTGGCTGGCTGTCGTGGAGGTCGATAAGTGATGATGTGTGCAGATGTTGATTATGTTCTAACCCCATGGGTCAATTGTTTCCCCTCTTGATCAGTGGGGGAAGCTCTGCAGAATGAAGGGGAGTGATGGGATTTAGGAGGAACAGGAATGCCTGCTACCTGACTTATACATGAGACAAAAGCATCTGCATTGATTAATGGAGGCCATGCTGACAGGGACACTGCTGTGTGCTAATAATTTATCTTCTCATTACATAGATCCATGCTGGGTCCACTGATGGGAGCTGGCTGTAGAAACCTAAATATGGTCCAACCTCTGAGGCCTAATTGTACTGACTACTAAGGTTTAGGACAACACAGCTTCAATATGTGGCAATGGTGGGACTGAGTTTTAAAGCTAGTATTAAAGCTCATGTATTTATTCCTTAAAGGGGCTAATAGTCCTGCAAAGTGAAACAGTTTTCAGCTTTTATCATTGCATCTATCTTGAGGGACCATTAATAGTAATGTGGTTACCAGGGTGACGGCCGTGTATATGAGCAGATGGGACACATGAAGGAGACTGGTGTTATTGAGATGTGCTGCTGTCAGCAGAAGTGGGCAGGCAAGCAGAAATCGATGCTGGATTCAACAGTGGTGAGATGTCAAAGTGTGTGTGTGTGCGTGCGTGCATGCATTCATTTGTAAACCCCCACATTCACACTGAGCTGTACCATCCCCCCCAGCTCTGTTAAAGGACGACAAGGTGAAATACAAGGTGGTTCAAAGGTAAAAAGGAAGAGTGGTGCAGTTCGTGGTATTTGAGAAACCGATTCTCGGTCCTATTTGTAATGTTGTCAGACAAAGATTGTGTATGGGCCAGATTGTGTTGAAGTGTGTTTTTATACTCCATGCGTTGGTGTTTGGCCTCATTTTGTCTTGTGCTTTGTGTCATAGCAATTACACTGAACTGTAAAACCATACAGTATGCTGACTGCACTTATCTGCTACACCGTGCTGTCAGCTAATCTCTGTCTTCCCTCTCTCTCCTTTTCTTCACTTACCAAGCCACATTTTGAGAATGCAAATGACTGTCATTGACAAATTAGAGATGACTAACTGCTGCTTCCTCTGTCCCTCCTACAGATGACAGATTCCTCTTCTGAACACAGACCCAAGGGATCTTCAGAGTTTTAAAGCGACAGGCACTAAAAGAAAACAAGGCAGAACATCAAGAGAAAAGGACTTGCTGTCACTACCACACAAATGTGGACCACCCAAAACGGTGTCATCAAATAGTCTGAGTAACAAAATATATATAACTGATTAAACATATCTGTGTCGCCATGTCTGATTGTAAAGACATGACACATCGCCACTTGCGGCACAAGCTACAGAGTCTTGGCCGCAGACTGGATGAACTTGAAGAAGCCACCAACAAGCTGCAGAAGTCCGAAGATGAGCTTCTTGACCTCCAGGTCAGTAGTGGTTCATTGAGTTAAGTGAGGTAGAACAGAAATGCAATGCAAGAATAGATTAATGACTGACTGAACTCTTTCTCTTGCACAGGACAAGATCATCCAGGCAGAGGGCAGCAACTCCTCCCTGCTTGGCGATGTGGAGGCCCTGAGGAAACGTCTCTTGAAGATCCAGGGTAAAGATGAGGAGGTGCGCAAAGCTGAGGACCTCTGTCGCACTGTCAGGGAGAAACTGGAAGAGGAGGAAAGTCTTACCAAGGAGCTAAAGGCCGATATCGAACGTCTACAACGGCGAATGGCCGAACTGGAGAAACTGGAAGAAGCCTTTGGGAAAAGCAAGTCTGACTGCAGCCAGCTCTGCCTCAGCCTAAACGAGGAGAAGAACTTGACCAAGAAGCTCTCGTCTGAGTTGGAGACTCTCAAAGCCCGTTTAAAGGAGATGGAGGGTTCTGAGACAAAGCTTGATAGAGCAGAGAAGGCTTTGTCTTCAGAGCTTGAGAAGCTCAAGGGATTCAGCCAGACCTTTGTGAGTGAGCGTAAGAGGCTACTAGAGAAACAGAGAGAGGATGAGAAGATCATTCTAAAGCTGACAGAAAAACTGGAGCACCAGAAAAATCGCCTTGGCATGTCTACAAATCCTGGCCGGACGGATTTAATGCGGTCACGAATTGAGGATGAGCTGTCATCCACAGGGCTGCTCTCAAGTAAACTGGGCAGTCACAAGAAGAGCCTTGACTACTTCAAGTTGCCAGATGACAATATCAGTCTTGTGAACAAATCCGAAAATGAGAAGAACAGTGGTATTGAAGGTTCACAGGAAGAGGACAACAAAGTGAAAGAGTTGACGCAGGAAGTTGGGAGACTGAAGAATCGCCTTAAACAGCTGGAGATAGTGGAGGAGGATTTGAAAAACTCAGAGTCCAAAAATAGAGAACTTCATGAGAAGTTCCAGATGGAACGAAACCGGGCTCGCCAATTGAATGAGCAGGTGGAACAGCTCAGGACACAGCTGTGTGGAAAAGGTGGGATTGGAGGAAATGGAACCAGCAATATAGATAAGCATGGAAATGGAAGCAGTAACATTTGCCCCCCTAATGTCCTGGAGAATGGCAAAGCTGAGACTGAAGAGATTATTGTCAAGGGTGGTTTCAGACAAGAGAAGCCTAAAAATAGGAGTGCTGCAGCTGTCTCAGAACCAAGCTCCCCTAAACACAGGAACAGGGAGCTCTCTCCTCAGCATAAAAGAGAGACTAAGCTGAGGAGCAAAGAGCTGAGCCACTCTGAGGAAAGCTCTCCTAAGTCTGCGAGGAGAGCCCTTAGTCCTGCTTCCAAGAGCAGGAGGACACCCAAAACCTTAACTACTGCAATGTCATCCGATAACGGAATACGGGACACAGGACGAGGAACCGAGGATAAGTCAAGAGGAGCCACATTTAGCTCTGTAAATACACCTTCTAGTGATATTAAAAAGGTGTCTGTTCTTAGTCGTTACCCTCCAGCTGCTAATGCCCAGAAGCCACTGAGGACAACTAACAAACAGACTGATGGGGAGACAAAAAAGAGCAGAGTAGAAAAATCTTCGAAGTTGTACGTTGGTAGTGATAGTGAATCAAATAACTCGGATGTAGTGCCTGAAAGCTCAAGTAACATCAACAGTCTCTCTGCACAAGAGAAGGACACAGCGTCTGCCTCAGATCAGGAATCAATAGACCAAGTTCAGGAATCGGTCTCTGGAGCTTCCACACTGTCCAAAGCCAATGGATCGTACACAGCCTACAGATCTCAAGTCACTCCTCTGCTGACCAGTGACCATGGGTCGGAGGGTCATTCTTCTGCCTCGGAAACAGAATCCACCGGTTCAAGACCCTCTGAACCGGAGCCTGTGACTGAGACAGCTGCTACAACCATAAGCAGCAGGACCACAACCTCCAGATATCCTAGATATTCCCATGTCCATGACTCATATTCAGAGGGCTCTTCCTCCAGGAGTTCATTTGATGAGGAGCTCCACAGCAGGACACAGTTTGCAGAGGGGGGCCACCAGGGGCCAACGCATACTCCGTCAGGGATTGAGATCCAGCGAGTGTGCAGCCCACGTGAGGCACTGAGGTCAAGAGCTGTCATCAAGCCTGCTATTGTTGAGATTGATAGGAAAGAAATGATGATTTCGGAACCTTTGTCTACCAACGGCAAACCCAAAATCTCTACCAAACCAGTTGTGACCACGACTAGTAAAATGACCAGTAGTATAACCATCTACCCCAATGACCCGAGCTCTTCCAGAACCAGCAGCCGCAGCAGCAGCGTGTGCAGTGAACCCATGCCTGTGAAAGAGCGACACACCTCCACCAGTAACATCCTCATAGGTACGTTTTGACGATTCATTAAATAGTGTTGCTTCAGTGAACACCAGAGTTCCTGACACACATAAAACCTGTATGAAGCCTTTTATTGTCAGAAATCCTGACCTGGTATTTTGTGAATTCCATAATTCAACACTTCAGTTCACACAATGTGCCATGTTTAACTGGAGCAGTACATTTATAATGGAATAACTGGAAGCAAATTGCATCACATTTGGCTCTACTTTCATAGTTACTTACTGTATTGAGTATAAGAAAGATTAAAAAAGGGGTTATTTTCCATTTACTGGGATCATTAAAGTACCAAATGGTGACTTATATTTAATGTTTCTGTATCAGTGCTATGAAAAACTGTAACTTACAAATATATTAGAATATTAGGTGTTGTATGAAAACTCACAGCTCAGTGAGGATGGACCCGAACACGCTGCCAATGTCAGCTTGCTTATATGCTCACAGTAATACTTATTATGTTGACATTTAATAGAAAACTCCAGGAGCATAGAGAACAAAATACTGACTCACTTTGTCATATATAGAACCACATCACTGGGATGGCTTGAATGTGGTAATATGAAGGATATTACAGTACTCATGTCTTTAAAATGTTTTGCTGAGAAAATATTAAATATATTTTACTAATTGCCAGGTCCCAGCAATGAGCACCTTGGCAGTATTTCCGTCCCATATGAATTCTCCATCCCCAAGAGTGAGATCGCTTTGCGGCCGTGCCAGGACCCGGACTACGGATCAGACGACCACAGTGATTCCTCATCAAAGTCCAAACTCCACAACACCTCCAGAGTGGAGACCAGTCACCTGTGCTGCCAACGCAGCAACTTCAGCCTCCAGTCACCGGATGCCACATCCGCAGACTTCAATGACACAGAGTCGGGCTTCGAGAGCAACAGCAGTACCACCACGGTCACCAGCTGGAGAAGCCAAAGACAAAGCCAGCACTCCCAAGAAGAAAGCACACCAGATATGAAGAATGTGACTGTGAGAAGCACCTGGAGGAACAAAAGCCCTGCCTCAGTGGATGAGATGGGACGAGGGGCGACTAGGGTGATGGCAGACGCTGGCTCTGAAGACGAGGCTGAAGGTGCAACAACATGGAGGGCTTATCGGGCAACTACCACTTTTGATATGGAAGAAGCGTGTGCTGTTGGGAATGCTGCAGCACAGAAGGGAGGCAAGCCATCTCCTGCAGAGGTGAGAGAAAGATTTTTATGAGACAATGTTAAATTCGAAAAGAAAAGGTATGTTCTATTACATCGATGCACAATGTGGCTCTTCGTGTTGCCCCCTATCCCAGGTCTACATGCAGAGGATCAACAGTGGGGTTCCAAACACTAAAGAATCAGAGGAACCACTGATGCGCAGAGGGAAGCACTCCCAGTCTCCTGCTTTGGAAACAGGAGGCATGGGAAGGACTATACCCCACGCTCCTGTCACCTCTCAGTCCTGGGGACGATCGTACACCCAACAACCACCGGTAAGACAACCAATTTAAAGTTTGTGCTCTTTTCTGCTCTTGTTAAGTAAAGTTGAACACTAGTTGAAACACTAGCTCAATCTAAATAGTCTTTGTTTCACACAGAAACATTTTTAATATGAATTTTTCATTACAAAAGCAACATTTGTTTAAAGTAGAATGCAACTTTTAATTTTTTTTATTTGACTATAAGGATGGGAAACTTGTCCTATTAATAACACACCAACAGCAGCTACCACAAAAAATGTTTATCCCTCTAAGAATAGTCATGGTTGTCCATAACATATCTGTCATCTTTATTATGACAAACATATTTACGCTTTTGTTTATATCGAACGCAAGTGCAATTCACTGATAGTATTGTCTTGCCCTTCTCATTCATTGTAAACTTCTCAAACATTTCTTGCCAAAGGCAAACATGCTCTTAAGCTATAACTGTATATGTGGCTTCTAGAAAAAGTCTCTGCCAGATAAGAATTTCCGCACAGGTGGTGGTTGTGATGTGTAACCGTCTGCAAGTAGTTTTGTCTTGAAGATAAAAGGTCAGAAAGTGCAGCCGCAGGGCTCAGTTCCTGGTGTGTCCACTTTGCATGCAAGCTCAGCTTGTATTTTTCCCTGACGCCAGGCTCTGCAACTTCAAGCTTAGCACAGCACTTCTGTAGGCCCCACTCCTGCTGCCCCAGTAAGGACAAAGAGAAAAGGGTGGGACAAAAAACAGAAGAGGGAGGATGGAATTGAAAAAGACCTCAACAGGGGGAAAAGAAGGTTCGGAAAACCTCACTGAGAAGAAAATAGCTTTCTTGTATTTAAATGTGCAACCACATTATAGTCTGTGCCGCTGCCAGGCTGCATTTCTGTTCAACACAAACATTACTGAGGAACTAATACTTACTTGTGTTTTGTGTATTGTTCCATATACGGCTCTTTTTTGCACACACATGTTAATCCATCACTTTGCAAGAGCTTTGAATTTATGTTTGTACCTGCAATTAATAAAACTAAGATATTTTCTCTTCACATCTAACATGGCAACACTGTCAGGCCAACCTGACATTTATCTTCTCTAACACTGTGATTGTGAAGTTGCTTAGAGAGTCTGACTGATACATTGATTGGCTGATAATATTGGCTGCTATGAGCCTTTTTCTGACAAACAGGTATCACCGCTTATAGCTGTTTTCAGACAGGACCTTTGGAGGAACTCAGGAGAATTGGGTCCAGACTTTTGCTGCAGTTTTCTTTTGACACATGCGCAACACAGTGGGGGGGGTTCTCTGCTCTAACGCGTTCACAACAACAACAAATCCTCCGCAGGATTCAGGTGAGGGGTCGTGCAGAGGTAGGAAGTAATGTATTAATTCAGCTGCAGAAATCACATGACTTTGTTGACAGCACATCGACATTGGCTCCAAATTTTTCACCCGGAGATATCTTTTTTCCTTTTTGTGTCAGTTACATGTTACCAGTCCACCCACTTGCTTGCGATGAATCCAGCGGGGGATCCTCTGCTGTGTTCTCACATAAGATTCTGCAGCTTTTCCTGTGTACTTTATACTAGTGTCCACAGTAAACATATCGTCCAATATTTCCATATTTCAAATGTTTTAATCAATTATTTAGGTGCATTGATACTTAAAGTCCATATCAGTCAGGCTCTATTTAAAATCAACACATGGGCAGGATTGATTCCTAGTGACTGCATGTACATGTTCACATGTATTCACATGTGAGAGTGTGTATATATGTAGGACTTAATTAATGGAGTGGGAACGTTTATACAAGACCTCAGAAAGATGAGGTGAAAACTACTAATGGGCTGCAGTATTAACTCACTTGTCTATTGACGTATGATATATTGTCAGATGGACAAAGACGGCTCCATGGCTACAATAACATGCCAGTCTGTCACTTTGACTAACTAGAGTGGACTTCAGGCCTTTGGGTAAAATCCCCCTATAAATAAACTGCATGTTGCCAAAGGGCACACACACACACACACACACACACACACACACACACACACACACACACACACATGCAACGTGTCTGTGGTCTCATCTATCATATTTGGTCTCAGTAGGGCAATAAAGCTACTTAAAGGTAAGGTATTCCGTTTGAGATTCACCATAGAGGACTTCCCTCTTATCCAGCTCAATGCTGACTATTAATCCTCAACATTGTTTTTGTTCTAAAATTTATCCCAAAGTACAAAAGTCTGACATCAAATTCCAGGTCAAATTTATATTACTGCTTTAAATCACTGTTTCAGACTTTTATTCATGCAGATATTCCTGCAGCTGCTGGTGTTTTAAATTTATTCACATCTTACAGTCAACATTTAAGAATTTTGGCATTTTTGTTAAAAGCGTGTTATTATTTTAGATTTACCTCAGCCAAGGAGATTATGTTTTCATTGGCATTTGTCTTTTAGCAGGATTAGAGATCTTAATGAAAAAGATCAGGCATGTGTAGAAAGCTAATCCGATCCAAATGTATGATGTCAATAAACGTATACAGTGTTATACAAAGTGGCCAATCAGCTTTAGCGGAGGTATCTCCTCTCCTAGTCCCCTTCTAATTTTACAAAGATCTTGGTATCGGTAACATATGAACTCTAAGATAAAAATATTTCAACCTTTAGCCAGCTCTACTTTTACTCTATAACACTGTAACAGCCTGCTGAGGCTGGAATGAACCTCTGTCCTTTCACACTGCTTCACAGTCAGCTGAGCCACTGTATGAAATTAATGCAACTAAAATGGCTCCATCCAACTCATTAGCTTCAATGTGCTTGATCAGATGTTTCTACCCTTGCACCCCCTAAGCACTGATATCGACTGGTAGAATGAGGCAACAGCTACATTTGTCTCTGACTCTTCTCTTCCTTCACTTTTCTACCATTCTGCAATCCCCCTATTGAATTTGTCCTCCATGGCCTGTTAAGAAAAAACTGACTTATAATGGTGCATTTAAGTAGCTCCTGTCTGAGTTACCCCAACGTCTGTCCAACACATGGCTTTGACCATGGCTCTGCTTTGCAGGGCATTGACCACATGTTATTTTTATTAGCTCAGTGTCCTCCAATCTTTTTTCTGTCCCTGTCCCACATGACTCACCCCGATATCCCTGCTTACCCTGGAACTAGCCTATCAAACCAACCCCTGCCCTGCAGCTGATGTGGTAAATCAGCAGTGGTCTGATGAACTCCATGTTTCTTGTCACTCCCTAAGTGGTTTTTTTCAGTCACCCTTTTTTGTACTTTATTATGGGGATTTCCTAAGCCCACTTGGTCGACTCTGTGGTACCGTAAAACCTCGTTCATCCTGATGCTGGATGCAAGAACTAACCGCTTCAGTCAGATAGAAATCATGAGCAAAATTTGCTACAGGGCAAAAACAAAACATACCTCAGATCATAATTGGGCTCTGAAGCATTCCTTGGAGCACAGCCGATCATCTTTTTGGTTTGGACTTTCAGAACATTTCAGTGGTCTGAACGGAGTCCATTCTCAAGAGGTCTGGATACAGCTGTAGTTAGGACGGTGGGAGGTTGGGATTACTTTGTGATTGCTGTGTCAGAGGTTGAGAGAAAAGGGTTGTATTATTACAAGTTTTCCAGATGGAAACGTTTAATATGATGGGAGGGGAACGTAGCCAATCATCATTAACTAACATCCCACTGATCATTTTTTCACAAGGTATCTAAACTCCTGACTTTGGCCGAAGCACAATCCTTCAAAGTTTGTTTGAATTTAAATGTCTGCTACGATGATATGTAATTATTGTGTTAGACTTTTGGAATATTGTTTGAGGAGGTGCCCCTGACCTTTCACATCAAACGCTCCGCAGCAGAGAGTAGAGAGACTGAAGTCAGCTTACTGTCCAGAGCAGAAAGACACTATCCTTCAATTGTCATTAAGGAAGAGACAACACTCCCAATTCCTTTAAGTACCCCGGAGCAGCCTGGGCTAACTAGCTTATTGATTGATCTGTCTTTTTTTATCCCAGTGTATAGATTATTAGGATGTTATTTATTCAACACTTTATGAGACTGAGAAAAATTATTGAAAGGTCATGATCTTGTCATCATGACCTGAATCCATAGATGCCGTTTAACCTTGACTTTATCTTTGGACATGTTAGCCACATCAGATAGATTGCCATCCAATTTTGTACAGATGTTCATGTTCCCCAGAGGATGAAGCCTAAGACTCTGGTGATCACTTGATCATTTGTCTCTTCACAGAAAATTTGTATTGGATTGATTGTCATGAAAACCGATACGTATAATCATGGTGATTAGAAAGTTGATCCTTATTGGTACATAGATTCCACTTCCTCCCATTGTACAAAAATCAAGCCAAAATGTTCCACGTACAGGTGCCGCCGGCTTTTCTTTTTGACGGCCTTTGGAGCTAGTCTGTGCTGAAGCGATCGAGGTGTGCAGCCACGGTATCAAGGCCCCACCGATACATGCACTAAATAACTAAATATAATCAAACTCACTGAAAAAATGAACAATTGAAATAAGGGCGGTGTGATAAGAACAAATCAGAATAACCATTCAAAACATTTTTGGTCAATGTCCCATTTACTTACACGGAGGAGGCAGAATTTATGACCTATAGTGCAGTCAGTCACCAGGAGGCAATCAAGATGATTTGGCTTCACTTTTGGGGAGCAGTCAGGTCGTCCATCTTTACACACTCTGTGGTACAGACACATAGACTCTTGTTAAGGCTCTGATAGAACTGGTAGCAGAGAAACACACTGAAAACCTAATTCAGAAATGAATAAACCAAACAGGTCGGTGTTAAAATGGGGATTTCTTGCTTTCTCTAGTGGTCACTCCACACCTCAGAGTGCAGAACAGAACAGCATTGTAGTACTTCCTCCCTGCTGTAGCTGTAGGAAACCTCAGCCCGTACATGAATGAGCTGTGAACTTATGTTTGGCTGACGACAGCGGGGCCGAAATGGCTGATGAGCAAGATACCAAAACATCCTTTGTTGAATCAAAGACCAGCAAGGTAAAGTGTGGGATTAGAGTTACTCTACTGTTCACCATTAGCCTGATGTGACCCAGACATGAAAAAAACCCTCTGGAATAACAGTGCTATATGAAAAGCAATAAATAAAAGGCTTTTATGAATAATAACTATAGACAGATCGTCAAAAAACACACACACACATATTTCACCTTTTCTGAAACGTTTCACCTGGAGAGTCGAGGGCACTGTCTTTCTGGAGAGCAGATTTAAGAGCTGGGGTTGGCAAGACAACATGATTCCTGAAAATAGGGCGTGAGACCAAGGGCAGACAGATTTAGAGCAGGGATATAATTTGTTCTGACATGCTACTTGTGTTATTTCTCAAATTGGCTGGCCTTAGTTCTGCATCGTAAAATGGAGTCCTCTCACAGTTTCTGTTTTGGTTTTCCAAGTGAACTATTGAAAAACTTTTGTTGGTCATTCTTAAACTGACCTTTATTTAGTAGCTTTAGTAGTTTTTTTTGTCTAAAGCCTGAGTGCATGGGCTGAATGAATGAAGGATTTAAGTATCTACACATAAAGAGTAAAACATCCTCCAAGAAGTGTTTGACAATTTTGGAAAAGAAGCTTATTCATTTTCTTTCTGAGAGATTGAAACCAGTTATACTGGATGTGTGTACAGTAAATATTACACACCCAGAAGTACTAGTCACACATTATCACTGGAGATTAGATGCAGACAGTCGCGGATCAAGGATTTTTATGAAACAGGGGCCTTAAAGGTCCACAGTTTACACAGAGAGAAGGGTCAATTACATGTCCAACATCCATGTACAATTTCTGATTCAGTAATGTACACGTTTAATTCATTTCTAGTTTACTGTTCGCTCTATAGCTTTGAGCCAAGCCACACATCATTGAATATATTGTGAAAAATGTGAAAGCACATTGAATGCTTCAAAGAAGCTTAGAAAATGAAGAGGAAAATAAAAAATGCATAACAAACTGTCGCTCCAATCAGTTTTTTCCCTCATTTCCGCATTTATGCTTATTCATAATTCATATTCAGTGTAGAAGAGGTAATAATCTCTTATTTTCTTATCTAAGTCTATTTCCCAAGATTCATTTAACATGACTACTGTTTGTCTATGTGAAAGTAATGTACCTCTTAGTCCCACCTGTCTCTCATGTTGTCAGATCATCACTCTGTGCTGCCAGAGATGATTTACTGATGATGGCAGCATTTCTTCCATTAGGGCTGTTACAATGTGTAGAAGAATGTACAGGCCGCCTCTCGAGGGTAAGAGGAGCACTGCCAGCGCATTATATGGCAACCCCTCTGAAAGCCCATGCTCTAGCAGCAGCAGCTTACCATAGAAGGAGAATATGCCACTCTCCCATTTCCTCCCACAGTGACGGGAGCAGGAAGTGACCACACTGAACACGCCCCTTTGGCAGCGTTCGCCGGTGACTGATTTCCTGTCTGTTACCCCAGGAGACTGAGGAAGGCAGTCCAGCAGGGCTCCATTAAAGCCAATTAGCGAAAATGCATTTGAAAAAACTGCACCAGAAGCCAACTCCAACCCACCAAATGTCACTAATTATGGTGCGTTTTTTTTTAAAAAGCTGAAATTACAGGAGCAGGGTGCTGTTTCTGTGCACCGTAGGAACTGCATCGTCATCTAACTCTCACTTTCTCAGCGCAGGGTTACTGAGGTTGTGAGAGGAGGACGTGCTGTTGTAGTCACCACAGACTAGTAACATGGGGTTTGTTTTCTAGTCAGCCCACCAAATTATAAATCTCTCAGTTTGGGGTATGTTTGGGGCTTTTGGTTGGGGATTTTTCCCCTGGCAGAAGACCACATGGCAGACTTTCCTTGTCACACACCAGTTAACATAAACAGCATGTACTTAATGCCCACATGATACAGAAAAGTCCAAACACGTCCCCAAACCATCTAAACAAAATGCCCAGAGCTCCCATACATAGATCCAGGATATGGGATTGAAAGAACTGAGCTCTGTTTGCATTTCTGACCAAACCGATGCCAACAAGGGCTTCATCTACTTTCCTTCTATTCTAACCCTTCTAGGCTGCTGATAGCATAGATCCCACTCCGAACTCCATCCACAGCCCGGCCTCCTGGAGACGACAACTACCCAGCAGCGACCCGCACCACCTGGGGAGTTCTTACGACCGGGCGTCCAAGACAGCAGGAGCCTCCTCCAGAGGAGGGGAGCTGTGGTCCAGTCGAGGTCAAGGGACAGGGGCCAGAGCAGAGGGGAGGAGTGTAGCAGGGAGCCGACCGTGGAGCCATCGTCAGCCTGAGTATCATTAGACCGCCTGGGTCTGAACAGGACTGCAGCAGGAAGGACAGGTCGGCGGTTTTTTTTTTTTTGTCTCGTTTCTCCCCTCTCTCGCCTGACTCCTGAAACTCGACAATTAAAGGAAGCCAATGTTAATTACCCTTGTTGTAATTATGTCACTTCTCCTAAGAGGCTTTCATGGTGCAGCAGTGTAGAGTGACCCCCAGCAAACCTAAGCAGACATGAACTCCAGAAAATGTCCTGAGTCTGACAAACTTTTCCAGAAAGTTTGTCTTTCAAATATGACGAGCAGCAGGGGATTGTGCAGGTCAGACACGTTCATGACAACAGCACAATGTCTGGAGAATGCAGGCGAGGGGTAGAACATGCTACAGGCAGGACAAGACATTCTGCTGAGGAAATCATGAGATTTTGTGAACACTTAAAATTTCTTGAGTGCATGTCTGAAATCAGCTATAAAGACAAATCCATGGTAATGTTTCACTTTAATCGTGTGTGATCGGCAAAACTACAAATTCCATGGAAGAAAAAGCTCAATTTATACTAATTTAGGTAAACTTAATTATTCATGCATCAATTAAAAGGATCTCTGGAAATGAACTGTAATAATTTGAAGTGTAAATGTACCAGTTGAACACAGTCTCCATTTCCTCCCTAATTAGTGCTAAATGATCTTGTTGCTTCTGGCAGTCTTGCTATGAAATTGTGGAAATAGTTTCAAAGGAAGATGAATAGCTGTGGTGAAATCTAAAAGTTTAAATAAGGTCCTTTTTATGTATTTTTCCCTTAACAGCACTCCATTAAGCTCCCACTGGCAAAAGCAGAGCCAAACACCAGTCTCCCATCAACTAATGGCTACACCTATTACCACCATCTCCCACAGACGACATCTGCAGCTTTTATAAAAAGCAAAGACATAAAAAAAGTTGCAGCCGTATAAAGCAACAAACCACGGATTTGACCCTGAGCACATACAGAGACGTGACTGGCTCTTCCTATCCGGAACTTTCTCCGTCCCCAAAGAGGCATAAATGGAAAGACCTGTGCCTGTACAGCGTTTCGGAGGTCGCCTCACCAGCCCACGTATCCTCTTCTGCTCCTTGCCTTGGATGTATTATAGTGTAATCCCCGAATTTGACAAGGGAGAGGCTGGCATGCTGGGGGACGGCTGGAGATTCTTTTTTTGGTTTTGCGTTCCAGAGAGAGTTTAAAGAGCGTCAGAGGAAGAAGGACTCACAGCATTGAGAAAACCTTTCTCAGAGGACCATCACAACTGGATGTGTCTCTTTGAAATCACAACTTCAACCTTTTTGAACAGCAACCCCCAAACTGCAGTTGTCAGCAGTAACATGTTAAAGACGCATCTTCATCTCAAAGAGGCTGGGATCTTCATGCTGAACACTTCACAAACTAAAGGATCTCTACTTTAACTGTGACCAAAAACAGAAAGCGAATTACCCTCTTTGCAGACCCATATCGC
Source organism: Paralichthys olivaceus (assembly GCF_024713975.1). Lineage (NCBI taxonomy): Eukaryota > Metazoa > Chordata > Actinopteri > Pleuronectiformes > Paralichthyidae > Paralichthys > Paralichthys olivaceus. The sequence goes on along the minus strand of NC_091104.1, from coordinate 11,581,034 downwards.
AAGATTCACATTTTCTCTCTGGGCTCAGTTTTTTTGCTTCGATAGTTCAGTCAGACCATCTACTTTCTTTTTATGATTTTATTTTACATTCAAACCATACAAACACATGCTCATTTCTAACATTAGGGTTATTTTAATCATTTTTCTGGCATGCAGTGACCTCAAACTGGATTCAATCTGGTTTCTTAGATGTTGAGTGAACACTTGCATATTTCTAAAGTAAAAAAATGAAGAGCACTTGAGAGATTGTGACTTGGCATACATTACACTCTGCTTCTCTGCCACACACACAATTTCTGACAGGCCGGGACCTTACTTATGCTTTTATCCATTTTCACCAGTTGTTTTTATTCTTTGTAATTCGCTTCCTGTTGTGCATCGTCCTTTTCCTCATTGTCTGCTTAATCATAACAAGATAAGTAGTTTGCACGTAATAAAATGCAACGCACATGTAGAAAAAAAGGAATGATTGCGGGTGGGAAATGAGAAACAGGGGGAGGGGCATTGTTTATAACCTTGAATCATGCTACAGTTTCCATGGTGCTTTGATTCACAACTTGTCCTGCTCCGTGTGTTTGGAGAGGGCCGCAGTAAAGCGGCTGTTTAAAAGTGAACATTGGACTGTGGATTACCAGCAAACCTGGCCTGGCAGGTCGGACCTTTTTATTCAGTGCTGCTGTAAATACTGTGTGAACACGCCTGCCAGTCAAAGGAGAAACACAAGAGGGTCAGACTGAACATCAAGGAACTGATGGTCTGGCTCGCGTGTGTGTGACTGGGTTCGCCGTGCGAATCGTCCCAGCTTTCTTACATCTAAATAAACGAGAGGTTTATTATTTTGCTATGTCATGATAATGTCAGCCATGGTTTGTATTTTGGAGCAGTCGCTCATTGGTGGGGAGGGGGGGGGCGGGCCAAAGCAGCAATGGGTGGCCACAGAAACAGATTTCATAGTGGCCAGTAATTAAATAAGTTGTGTTCTTCAAGGAAACCTCACTGACCTTTTAGAGTTTGAGTCTTTCATCGCGCTCCTGCTGGATTTTAGATCGAGAGATGATATAAACTTTGATCCTAGAACAAAATGTATGAACAATGCAAAGGAACGCAGCTGAATGCACCGACCCATCACGGCAGCGTCGTCTTTCTCCTGAGTGTCCTGAACGGCAGACGCAGTAACTGTAACTGTGTCAGCTCTGAACACGTGGAACCTGCTGAAGAACGTTCCCTCTCTCCATCTGCTTGTGCTGCTCTGCTGTTCTGTGTCTAAGAGCTGTTGAATGGAGATGTTCCGATACCATTTTCCCTTCATGAGACCGATACCTGGTGTATCGGCCGATACCGAGTAGCGATCAGATACCAGTGAATTTGATATAAACAACATCTCATATAATGTATTTTAGCAGCTCTTATCTAATAACCCAAAACAAATACACTGAAAATTAACCATAGAACTTCTTTTATCTAGTACGACAGTCGCAAGTGAAAACAAACACAGATAAATAAATCTAGAAAAACAAGAGTGCAGCCCCCGTTAATAAAAATAAAAGGTCTTTATTAGATTGTGTTTCATGAGATAGTGTTGTAACTTGCAAAACTTGTGCCAATCCCTCGAATCTGAGGTCCCGCTGACGTTGCAGATGCCGTTTCACTTGTGGGACTGAAATATTTCCAAATTGCTGACATTTTAGCTACACGATCAGAAATCACTTCATCCTCACTGCTCTAAAAACAAGACTTGCCAGTGGCAGTGCAGCGCAACAGATCTAATTTACTTTGCAGGTATCAGATTGTACTTGTGATGCTGGTTTCGGAACATCTCCACTGTTGAGTCAGACCCTGCTGGGGATGATCCGTCTGACTTCTCCTCTGGTTGTTTACCATTTTTCACAACTGTTAAAGTTCCATTACCATCAGCTATAAATATCAACAGTATATTCATCTGTGCCTTGAGATATAATAAGAAAAGTTGATTCTTCTAACAAGTATAGACTCACACCACGTTTCTCCACTCGCTGAGCAGTTAAATGACCTGTAGAACTGATCGTATATATTTTTATACATTCTGAGTGATTGTAACACGGAACATTGTAAACAACGTTCTCGGAGGGAAGATTGAGGTCAACGCAACGTTCCCCTGGAAGCTATTTTTTTCTAACTCGACTTTTAAAGTCCAATTTTAAAGAACGTAGACCCACAACGGCCCCAAAAGCTACGTCCTGTGGATCTGTCTGTCGGCTGCCATGTGGCCGCTTCTCTTGGCTCTATGATGGAGCAGAAACAGACCAGACGCGCTGTTCGGAGCTCTCGGTGCTCATGCCAAGACGTGATGATCATATAGTCCTGTGCTCTCTCTGTTATTGTTTCTACTTCCACTCTTCTCATTTACCGAGAGGAATTGCCAGCTCTTCCCCCGATCTCTCGTCTTTGTAAACAGTTCCAATTTTCCTTTTACTATTTCCAGAGACTCCAAATCTCCCCTTCCTCTCTTCCTTCTCTGTTTCTCTGCATCTTGCTTGGATTCTCATTTTCCCTAAACAGCCGTGATATGTGCCATTTTGTTCTGGGGGTGGGGGGTAGGGCTGTTTTATTGAAGGCCAGCAACCTGTCACCAGATAGTGATGGGCAGCTCCCCGGGTAGCTGAAAGGTCAGAGGTCAGGGCTGCATCTAATCCTGTCTCTCCGTCTTGGCTCAGGGCTTCTAAATACAGGAGGGAGGAAGACGACTCGGCGGTGACGTGCACTTCAGGGATAATTAAAACAGACGAGGGTATCGCGTGTCCGGCTCTGCCAGAGATGCACGTGCTGGCTCGTCGGTGTGTGTTGTAATTAATATGTCGGCCAGCACTCATGTGTTTGTTTTTTATTTATCTTCATGGCTGACATCACCGTGGGTTAGTGTTACTGTACATAGCAACTCGGTAATGCAGCTTCTCACACCGATGCCCTCATCGACCCTCACCCTGCCCCCGACGCCTCCATAAATGATCCCATGTCACTTTCCCTTCCTGCACCCGATAAATCATTCTTCACTATGCAGACGTTACAGTTTCCTCCATCACATCACAACCAAACTGTGCAACCTCCGCCATATCTGTGTCTCTGTAGCCTCCTTCATTCTTCTACCTCTCTTGTCTTCTTTTTTCCTCCATCTGGAGAGCACTGGAGTCGGGGGGGGTCCTCGGAAGTGGCCACCTGTTGGAACCTGTAGGTTTTATGAGTTGTTGGGGGGCTTCAAAGAAAGTGGGGCTTTTTAAAGGGCAGAGTTGAAACTCTATCCTCTGCTACGCATGCCGCCTTTCTTCCTCACAAGGCCCTGAAGAACACGAAGGCCACTGCACACCCGACTGACCGCTCTGTCCATTGAAACCAAGCTGGACTCCTCCAGAATCCACCACCAGTCGCCCGTTGTGACTCTCGGGGGCGTCGTGACACCGTGCTCACATGCTTCAGGTCTTATTCGTTGCTTCATGCGGCGAGAGCCTGTGTTGACGTGGTGGAATCCACTGACTGGTCATCTGGGACCGGAGCGAAGACTTTACAGGTCTTGAGACTTGTGAGGCTCTTGTGGCGCCGTAAAGAAGCAGCTGTGTCAGAGTTCGCCAGTCGCTCTGACCCGTGAGTGACGGCAGTTACAAAAACCATTTGTTGAATCAGAAATTCATAAGTAGTAGCAGAGTATTCAGATATGGCTGCGGTCGATGTGGTTGAGAGGAGGTGGTTGAGCAGCGGAGAGGAAGGAGGCCACTTCTCCTCGCCCACTGAAATACAGACAGAAACCCTCTAAAGCTTCTTTGGTGTTTGTATAAACATCCTTAATTTACAAGTCATTGTTTTTTCCCTTTTGTAAAGTAGACTAGAATGTACTTAGTGGAGATTGGAGTGGCTCGGCAGAAATGGCTCCCGGGCAGTGAAACGGGCCCGTTTCCCTCAAAGGCCTCCATTGTGAAGCCGGGGTCATGGTGTCGTTGGGTGGCGTAGGCTGTAATCTGCACTTAACCAGCACTTAACTTTAAGACCTCAAACGACTAATGCCCCCTTTAGTCCCCCTTTTGTCAAAAAGCTTCCTCCTCTGTGTCCCGGGATTGTACTTTTAAATCTGTTTGCAGGAGCTGGGCGTACCGGTCCGGGATGCGTTTTTGCACCAGCCAGATTACAAGAGGTTTTAAGAATCATCTCATGGCTTAAAGAAAAAGGAAATTTGGCGTGCAATTGATTATGGAATCATATTTGTTGATGGCCTGCATCTCCGCCTTCTAACGTAGTGCCAAAATCATTCCACAGTATTTCCAGTTTACAGTGAGAGACGGTGCCAGCGTGTGTCTCATCAATACTGAAATAAAAGGGGAAATATTCAGTTTGAGGGTTTTTTTTGTTGTTGTTTTCTGCTTATGTATGTTTTAATTTCTTTGTTAAACAAAAGATGTCTTATTTTGGAAGCTATATCGGATAGATTTTATTTAAGGAAAATCTCGTACTTTTGTAAAGTGGGCCTTATTATCGAAAAATATATTAAGTATTTGTCCATCTTGATTTTAAGAATGGTATTTTTTGTCGTTGTTCCTCGTTGTTATTACACTCCTGGAGAGTTCTTCTTCTTCTTCTTCCTGCATTTTGTGTTTTTGTTGTTGTAATGTTTCTCACGACCTGGAGACACAATGAGACGCCACGGGATGAGACCATTTACAATAGAGGGAGGGAGAGAGGGAGAGAAGCCAGGGTTGTGTCATAGTCATTGAAGAGAGAAGCTATGTGCGTTTTATCAGAGCTGAACAGGTCTGCAGTGCTGAGTGCTTCACCATGTGTGTGTGTTTTGTTTTTTTAATCGGGGCCCATTCATTGGTCCGGCCTCTCCGCTGCTCTGTTCTCCCTCGCTCATAAATTCAGGGTTTGTACATGGTCTGTGCTGTATGTTTGTACGTGCTGCCAAAGAAAGATGCACACAGGCCCCACACACACACACACACACACTCACACACTCACACACACACGTGTATATATAAACACATAAATAATCGAATAATCTGATAGGAAACAAGACGACGTGTATAACTGGATCTCTCACACACACATGCACAGACAGAGGATTTGAGGCCTGTACAATCAACAGTTTTTAATGTGTATAAATGTTCGTGCAGAGGAAGGAGACCGACAGACAGAGGTGTCAAACGCAAACGTGTTGTCACATATGATTTGTTAATGCTTCTCTCAGCGTGTCAGCGATGCCAGATGGACTGTGTTGTTGTCGGGGAGGCTGTTCGTTTCTTTTCTTCATCTTTTTTTTTTTCTCCTGTTTTTAGACTTAATACATTGTGCATGTTTTAACCTTACTGTGGCTGGCGCACTCTGCATGTAGGTCTCTCAAAGCTGCCAACTGTACAGCAGACCATATGTATTCCAATAAAAATAAAAACCAACCTGTTTGTAACACGCCTCCTTGTCGGAACCTGTGTCGGTGAAGCTGTGTCTTTTTATACATTTTGCTGAACAAGCTCAGCAAGTTTTTTTATTTTCGTGTGTGTGTGTGTGTGTGTGTGTGTGTGTGTGTGTGTGGAAAAGAGAGAGACGGAACAACAGCTGACGGTATGCGAAATAAGCAGGCAGACAAATGAGGCAAATTGTTCAGGTACAAAGAGGAAAACCACAAGCTGCTGTGGAATGCAGAGTCAGCACACGCAGCTTTTCCCTTAAAGGGTTTCACCTCGCTGCTCCTCACCTTGTGTGCGACAGAACCTCTGCTCCTGCTGCCGTCGCTCACTTTAAATAATCTGCACAATCCAGTGTGATAAACCTCACGTGAGAATAACCAGACTGGTTCCTTTATCGTCAGTCAGTTCATCTCAGGGGAGAAGTTTCCTCACGAGTCTGAACGTGTTGAACTGAACTGAGAGGTTTTCAGATGCAGACGAGAGCAAAAGATTGAAACTAGACAATTCTCTGGAAAAGAGTAAAGGCTTTTAGAAAACTCATTCCTGATATAACATTGACACAGAAATGTTCTACCAATTAGGTTAAACTATTGATTTGACCAAAGTTAACTTAAGAAAAGTACAAATCATAAGCAAACATGCCCTCAAGGAAAAGTACAACATTAACTTTTCAACTTGAAAGTAAGTACTTGCTTTTAAATATGGTGAAATTATTAAAAGTAAAAGTTCTTGCAATGCTTTGTAAAAAATGAAGTGCAGTAGAAAGTACATATATTTGCTGATATTAGAAGTGGACGAAAAGTGAAAAATACATATATAAAGATAAATATGCTCAAGTAATATAAAGAAAGTGGAAAAATATACAGCAATAAAATACATGATACATTTTATCTTCTCACGTTTTTGTTCAGCCATTTTTATGTAGTAACAGATTAGTTGTATCTCATATAAAGAAGCACTAAGATCCTTAAAGAATATGTATTAGTACTTGATAACAGTCAGAATTATCAGTATGATACTGAAGTAAAAGTACTCATTTTCTCTATAAATAGTTTGTCTCTTCATTAGTAGAATTTAAATAATGATAAATCTGTGTGTGAGTATAATTTCACTCTTAACTGAATGGCTCTTGAGCTGTCGAACAACTGTTGTAATGAATGAGTTCATTTCCATATAAAGTCAGGTGTATAAAATAAAATGGGTGAGTGGCTGGATTCCAATTGGCTGCTTCAGTTCCTGTTTCACGTCCAATCCGACGCAGCGACTCTGAAGGTTATTAGTAACACCTGCACTCCTCCTCCTGAGAGTCAACATGTCTGCTGTAAAAACACATCGACTGCTGTGAATAGTTTCGGTCTCCAGACAGTTTGAAAAGGAATGAATCAACCAAAGAGACAAAGAAGAAGAAAACATCAGAAGTTGTGCTGCAGGGAATCAGGCTCCAGTTTGTTCCTGTGATGTCATGTGTCAACGTGGCTGTGAGTCATCAATCAATCAATCAAACTTTATTTAACTGTGTCGCACTTTTCAAACAATCCAAAGGAAATTCAAAGAAATGCATTGAAAACATCCGATTCAGAGACAAATGCAATCAATAAAAGATAAGACGACAAATAAATAAAATAAAAATGATCACGGCTAATCAAACGAAAGCAGCAAATGTTTTGCTCTTGAGGGTCTGAGGAGTGGTCCCATTGTCCCCGTCCATGAAACACAAGCACATCTGATCAGAAGTGTGATGTTAGTCCATGTGGGGCCTTATACACTAATGATGAATGTTTAAATCAGTGAAACTCACAGATACAGTGGAAACATTTACAAATGTGTTGTGTGCTCTCATTTTAGTCGTGCAGCAGTTTCTGAGTGAAGTTTAGTCGATTGTGTTCCTTGGAAATCGAACAGAAAGCCGAGCGTCACAGTAAAGTCAAACCTGCTGGTTATAAACTAACTATTAGTCCATCAGTGCTCAGAGAGAGGAATGGCCTCTCGCTGATGACGTTCTTCACGGGTTAACGGCTTAATCTGCCCTGAGTTCACATGCAGGAAGCTGCTGCCCTGACACGCTGGTGCCCGTGTGGACCCTGGTACCCCTGAGCCGCGCTGCTGCTGCCTGACCTGAATGAGAGCGGTGAAGTCAACCAGAGAAATGAGTCAGTGGCAGGGTGAGAGGGAGGAAGAGGTTTACTGCCCACGACAGGTGGAAACTGAGGGATATGTTGAATGTGTGAGTGCATCCAGAGGGTTACTGAGGTCAGAGATAAACCAGGAACTTTTTTTTTTATCACTTTTTCTTATATTTTCACCATTTTCCCAGGAAATCATTCATGAATCTTGATGAAAGTCTGTGAGTGTTAAATTTAATACGACTGTTGGGCCTTGGTCGGAGGTATGTGCTCTACTAAGTTTTATTCTGGATTCACAGTAAATCTGATTAGGATGGATGATTAACTCAGTACACATCACAGCATGTGGGAGGTGTTTGTACCTGTGGACCTGTGCACATTCCACCCCACACCTATGAATCACATGAAATGTGCTCGGGCACGCTGGGACCTCTCATCCCAGACGCTTCATAACCCCCCCCCCCCTATCCTGCGTCTGTAAAGTAATCAGTTGATGTGGGCTGGAGGCTTTTATGAAAAATAACCTCACCAGTCAACAGTTACACACGCTGCACTGAGCCGATGGTTTACCAGGGAGGTGAAAATACCCGAGTGCTGCCGTCCAAAACCCCAGCTCAAATTACTGTTGTTACATCAAACATCTCCTCTGGTCACGATAATAATAACTGCAGCTCCGGGGGAAAACAAGACCTGTGACGCTCGAGAGTGCATGGAAACAGAGGGGCACTGGAATACAACCCATAGCTCATGGTAGACCATTTTAATCCCCCGCCCCCCTCCATCATTCATCGGATCCCCCACTATGAAGGAGCCGCTGCCAGTAGGTCCTCGTCTGCCCCCCCCCATACAGTACCACAGACACTGGGAAGCAGCCAGAGCTGAAAGCACGGAGGGTCACTGGAGGGTCAGAGCAGCCATGTTAGTTTTGTACACGAGTATAACTAAATTTACCATCCTGCGGTTGTAAGCTCGTGTTCAGCAGAGCTGCTTCAGTCTTCATGAGATCACTGAAATCTATTCCACCTTAAAGTCCACGTGACACCAGGTTACATTTGACTTGAGATTTGTTCAAGAGACGTCAGTGACTTTATCATCTGAATCTGAATCTGATCAGTTAATCTGTGTCTAAGTTATTTGTACCAACGTTTTTTATTGATAATAATTATTTTCTGGTGTCATTTTATCAATTTCAAGCAGTTTGGGATTTTGGTTCCAGAAAAAAAGATGCTATATTAATAAATAAACTTTACTTATTTAAAAATTCTCCCAGAAACAAACACGCTGATTTCAAGCTGAAATTTCTCTCTTCTTTTAATAACAAAACAGTTGACAATATAAAAGTGTGATGACAACCATAATAAAATACTACGGCAAAAAGAAAACAAAAGAAACATTCACAAATCTTCTTTAAACATATCCATATTTTAGCTTTCAATACAAACTATTTCCTTTCTACTCTGCAACCTAAATAACAGAAATCCAATGTACGAGCTACAGTTCATGGCAATGTTTTTAAGACGACCAAGACAAGGCCTCTGGGATCACCACAGAGGGAAATAATGTATTTTGCTCTAGGTTTAGTTTGCTTGAGGATAGACACAGTGCTACTGAACTGGTCATTTACAACTTGTACAATATCTGGGTTTAGGTTGTAGTAAATACTTTCCAGACATTCTTTGACGTTCAGACAGGGGCACATAAATAGATGCTGCGTTCTGCAAGCACACTCCAACATTGGATCACAAACACTCTGAAGACCGAAGGTAATGCCATGCTTCACTTTTAAGACTGAGTTTAAGATGGATTATTACATCAGAGTGTAATAAAACTGAGATTTACTCACAGCCCAGTCTTTGTAGTGGGATACGTCTGTCTCTGTTAGTTACATGTAGGTCAACTGAATGTATATCACAAGTCTGAGGAATTGAAATGGTCCAGTGAAAGAATCTCTTTTCCATGTTATACATACAAGCTGAAAATGAAGTGTAGAAGTGTCGTTATTTCAGTCGGAAGGCAAAGAGGCAAAGTTGTTTCCTGGACTTTCGAAATCTTTCACATCAACAGTTTATGGGTAAACCTTTATCTTTTTTCACAAACAGTCCCGATGCGGCAGGATCCATTTCAGACGCTGGGGGTGGGCTGAGCCTGCGGAGGGTTGCTGGCGGCCGTCGGAGTGGCCTGTCGGGGGAGCGTGTACATGGCACCGAGGAACTGGTCGGCGATGCGTCCAGCCTCGCGGAGCCCGCTGAGGAGGGCGCCGTGAACCGTGGCCGGGTAATTCCTGATGGTGTGCTCGCCGGCGAAGAACAGACGAGGGACAGGCTGAGAAGGGAAAAAGAAAAACCACACTGAGATGGATGTTGGATTGTCTCAACATAATAAAAGGAAAATGGGGGCCTGGAGAGACAGAGAGACGGAGGGGGTTGTGGTGATGAACTGCCAGAAGTCATCAGTCAACACATAAATATGACTTGTTCACATTAATCAGCGCGCCAACTTTAAAAGAGCCAAGAAAACATCTGCATCGGGGATAAAATCCTCTGGTTTGGTTTGGGTGAATATTGTGGGAGGCCTCCTCTTCCTCATTCTCACACACAAACACTTTCGTTCTCACCCAAACACAAACTTGACGCTCCCACCAGCACCAGCTCTGTGTTTGTTTACCTGTGAGGCTCCAGGTATGGCCGGCCCAGGTGTGATGGGTTGTGCCATCAGGTCGTAGTCGTTACCAGAAGAACCTGCCGCAACGTACGAGTAGGAACCTCGCGCCCAGGGGTCGGCACGCCAACGAGTGACCACAGTCTCCTTTGGCTGCCATGGCAACAAACAACACATACTTGTTAGGAGTTTCCATGATGATATTAAGAAGAACCTGTAAACAGCTGGATGGCGACCGGCTCAAATTCTGGCCTTCATGCATATGATTTTATCCAATTTGAAACCATAAGCCAATCATTTATAATGACGGGTGGTTTGGATGTGACTACACTAGCAAGGGCCTTTCACATGTGCTCGCTGTCAAATTGTGCTGGTTACGGGGGTCTCGCTTCAGGAACGAAGAGACATTCCACTTTAAGTACTGGAAAAACCAGAGAAAACGCCGATGGTTGAGATTCAGCCCTGTTGTTCTGTAAACAACAAACAAAATGAAGCTGTACTGGATCAAAACTGCCACAATTGCTTTTAAGAACATTTTGGTGGCAGAAGTGAAAGAAGGATGGACAATAATGTTCTATAAGGACAAACATGCACCGTATAGAACACTGACTATAACAGCAAAGTGTCCGGGTCTCTGTCTGTCATCGATGACTTGTGCTGCCCTTGGGTCTTTTATACACATGACAAGTGTGAAGCTGTTAAGGTCGATGTTTCTGGAGATTTGCGAGCCACATACAGACAGAGAGGTTTCTAGAATGAATAGACAGATGTACAAACCTGTGGTACGGCACTGCTTCCAAATATTCCTTTGAGAATTGCCAGGCAGCGTCCGACAATGACATCATCACTGATGTTCTCCATGATGCCGGCGGCTTCGCCAGCCATCAGAGCGAGTAGGATCGGGGCTGACGAGGGAAAAGTCACACTTTGTTTCAGACACTGTTGTTTCATTTATTAGCCTAGATAAATAAAGGGCATCAATTGACAGTAATGGTTTTTCAAGAAAGTGCCGCACAGTTGAGAATCATGAATCATCTAAATGAAATAGTGTGACTGAAATAACCTTTGTAGAGGTTCCAGAAGAGGAAGAGCTCGCCCCGACTTGCTGTGGTGGAGCCGACGTGACCAAACAGGTTGACACTCGGGTCCCAGAACACACGGTCAAAACACAACACCACCTGTAGGAGGGGAGGAGCACAACAATCAAAAACTCAACTCATTCAGCACATTGACTGCAAACACTAGTCACTGCCGGGTGAATGGTAGCGCTCCCCCTGCTGGTAATGGAGTTTGCTAGCAGCTCAGATTGCATAATCATGCAGTGTCTGTCTGTGCTGCAGCAGCATTAGGAGATAAACTGCTCTGCTGCAGATGATGCTCGGCTACAGAGGGAGAGAGTGAAAGAGCTGGTGGGTCAGGAGCGACGCAGAATGAGCACTCTGATCGGATTACTGACACGCTGGCATAAACTGTCAGCCGCTTGCACGCAACAGACTCGTACTCTAATTCTTCATCTGAGCAAAGAACCGAGATGGAATCATAAAATATCAAGAGGGGAATCCTTGTTCTCCGAGCTGTTCACGATCAACCGTACACTTTATCAAAGAACATTCGACAGACGAGCGGAGGGAGGGAACAGGTTGAATACAGAAGAGGTGCTGATCTGGAAAGCCAACAAGAAAATGACACATAAACCTGCAAGTACAGAGACAAAGAAATGCTGAGCTCATTGTGTTCTGGCTGCAGGAGCCTCTCTAGAAGCTGAAGGTCAAGTTGCCAGCATAAGGACACTGCAGCAGAAATAGCAGCAGGAGGAGTCCCTGAGGAACTGAATCCTCCGTCCTGTTGGAAACACACTAACAGGACCCACTGCATGATTTACTTTAGACATGCTGACTCAGTCAAGACTGAGGATCGACAGGGGAGAAATGTTATCCTGTAGTGATTGAGTTTATGATTCAAATCTCTACGGTTGAACGTCAGATGATGATTTTACTTTTCACTAAAATGTGAATGTGATCCAGTAGTTTGCTTTGGTTTTGGAGGAAATGAAGGAGGCGTGTTCTAATAAAGCCTAAGCACCGTATTGGCACTTAGCTCGTTGAGGAGCCTGACCTTGTTGAGGTTGCCGAAGCCCATCCTCTGTATGGCCGATGTTTTCCACTCGGGCAACGGGGGAACAAACTGCACAGCGGGGGGCTGCTGCTTCAACACTCCAAGGGGCAGGGTGCACAGAACAGCATCGCACTTGTAGATGAAGGTCTGGGTCGTGGAGCGAGTGTTGACTGCTATCACCTCACAGCCTGGAGTGCAGACAGATATAAAACTGGTAAACACACACTGCACGTCAAGGATGAAATCTGTAAAAGAAAACACACAATCACAGTTGTGAACACATACCAGATGCTGTGTATCGGACCTGCCGCACTGCTGTGTTCAGTTTGATGTCCAAGCCTTCGGCCAGGGCCACGGGAACACACGAGTAGCCGTTCCTCACCGTCAGGTGGCTGCCGGTGAACTCAAAGTCATCATCCTGTGGATAAAAGAAAAATATATCATCCCAGCAGCATTAACTTCCTAATGTAACGAAACAGAACAGGAACATCTCATAATCAAACTAGTGAAGCACATTACACACATGGGACCGAAAGAGGATCGAGTGTCTTTGCTTTACAGGTCCATTATCAGGGCTTCATGGTGAGGACATTTCTGAATGGGTACATGTACATACCTGATCCCAGTGCTTGAGAGAGAGGGTGGAGAGGGGTGTAGCGTTAGCAAACTCCAGGTTGGCAAAGTGCCAGTCAAGGATCTGCCGATCCCTGGACGACAAGTAAACATCACTGTGGGAAACAAAGGGGGGAAAGAGACGCTGTTGAATGCTGACATCATTGAAACAGGTTTACTCACGCACAGGTGAGAAAATCTGCTACCAACATAATAACACGTTTAAAATAGGAACATTGTGATGCATGTGCTGCAGCATAACAACAAGAAAGTGTATTTTGTAACCATTTAAAGGTTTTTAAACAAGATGAACATATTTGCTATGTAAAGATATAGTGGAATGATGCCACCCTGTGCAGAGAATGAATTGACAGGCCCTGAATTGACAGACTCCCACGTTTTGGGAGCGGTTAAAGAGATTGTGCTGAAACTTCCACAGGATGAGTTACCTCGGTGGATTGGCCTCCAGCTCCTGCAGCTTCTCCTCCATTTTAGCCTGCATCTCCACCAACTCATCGTACTCCTACACAGACAAGGCAGAAACACATATATACCGTACATGTTCATTTCATTAACAATGGGGGTGTTGCATGGAGGATGCACAATTAGAATGTTACGATGAGAAAGCTCAGAAATATATATATATATATAACTTTATATTTTTAAGTTATAAATATATAAAGATATAACCAGTTCTTCAAGTCTATGAGTCAGATTTTAACTAGGTGAGAGTGTGCATGGCATACGTGTGTGTGCGTGTGTGTGTATGAGTGTGTACCAGGTGCACACCCAGAGGGTTTCAGGTCATGTAGAAAGGACAAGCAGTCCTGACAGAAAGGGCCGACTCCACCTATTCATCAGTTCACCACAACAGAATCAACTATGACAGCAAAGCAGAGTCTGGCCATACCACCTACCACGCCAGGCAGCAGGACACAGCTCCACTCAGTCAAGTCTATAACATCTGATCTACATGTGCATGCTACAGCCATCGCCTTATTACCCCTAAAATCTTGGTATACGGTGTAGTCATGCATGTCATGTATACACACACTCTTAACTCTCATGCTGAAAATGTGTGTGTTTGCACCAGCAGACATACAGACAGTCAGACCATGATTCAAAGCCTTGAAGTGGTTTCTCAGACAGCGGATGAGTTGCAGACAAATCCAGCTCGAGACACCAGCTGTGTTTAAACCAACTAAAACCTCCTACTAAAATATACACATCACAGTAGTGGAGGTGATTTGTCCGCACCAAAAATAAAACAGCAGCACTCGCCGTAATAATACATCCTACCAAAGGATTTAACCACTTAAACATAGCCCGTCTTGTTTACTTAGATCGCACGGCATTGAATTTCTGCACAGCACCCTGACCCCACAGTCCATTAAATATCACTTTTACATGCTCTAACTTCCTCAGCGTACTAATACTTGATTCTTGAGCAATTCAGTCCTTGAAATTGTAGTGGTTGACCCTTTTGATACAGCTAAACATCCACCTAGAAAATCTAATACTGCTTCAAAGTGCTTCAAAGCAAAGTAAGTGAAAACACAGAGACAATACGTTATCCACCAGACCACAAAACACAGGTGGGAACAGTTAGCTTCTTAAAATGAACTGCTTGAAATGATTCCTGCCTGTTCCAAGACATCTGAAGTCTTGAAAGTGTCACAGAGGAATCTGTTCTGGACAAAAAACTATCTAGATAACTGCTGCCTGAAACTATCTGTAGGAAGATTGGTTTTATTGTTACTTTCTCCTATGTCACGACCACAGAAACAGAGTTTGAGCTCACTTTGCAGAGCGAGGTGAGGTCCCGGTGTTTGCTCTTCACTAGGAACTCTGCTGTGATGTCTCTGGGTGGTTTGACTTCACTGGCTTCTTTATACTGCTGATGGAGCTCCTTCACCCGTTCCTTAGCTGTCACCATCTTAAAGAAAAAGAAGGTGAAAGAGGGATAAGGATGATAATCAGAAAATCTGAGGATGACAGGAAGGGAGAAAAAAATCTTGAAACAATGGGGTCACTTTATTCTGTAAAATGGTTAAATGAACTTAACCAGACAGAGGATTTTCACAAATATTGCCTCAATCTTCATGCTCATCTATGTTCTTATCACCATAGCAAATTCAAGCTGCCAACAGATCTGTCTGAAACTTACTGCTACTGCAGCTCTAAGCCAGCAAGGCAGTTAATGGCTGTAATGTTTTAATAACCTTCCGACAGTCAGATTTCTTTACTAAACTATTTTTCAAGTTTTAAAATACATTTTTGACCTAGAAAGCAGAAAATGACAATGCAGGGTATCCCTATGCTCGTGGAAATGAATGTCATCGTCTTGGCAACTTTGTTTCAAAAGTGGCACTTGTGGCACAGAGGACTGAAAGTTGTTTTAGGGCTTCCGCTGTCACGAAAACAACTCATCTTATTCTCACCTTGTTGAGAAGATCCCGGAGGTCTTCCTGAGTCTTTACAATCTTCTTCCAGTGTTCGATTTGCTCGTCTTTTACGTGTTTCTCCTGCAGCCTGCACACACAGAGACGTAAGTAATAGAGTTAGTGTACATTTATATACAACTTTTCTTTATGTGAAAGCTTGTGTGGTGTACTTCCTACTCACTGTATGACCACCTCCAGGGCCTGTCCCAGAGAAACTGGTTTGTTGTTGAGGAAGTTGAAGTCCAGTTGGTGGCTGAGGTAGGAAGTGGCCTCCAGAAGTCGGTTGAACTCTTGCTCGACCATTTCATCTTTTTCTTTTGGCACCTGGACACACAAGTGCACAACAATAAGTCAACGCAGCAGTGACTGAATCTTCTTTTAAAGTTAAAGAATGCATACATGACTCACTACAACTAAAGGCACATTTTGACTAATCTAATAAGGAGAATTTCACTAAACATGTTTTGCCTTGATGACATCTACTTGTAACTCATTATTCAGTCTTTAAGTAATTTAAGTTATTGATTGACTTACTGTATAAAAGCAGCAGCAGCATAATTGATATAGTCATTGACCCATATAAACACATTTCCACGTCTTGATGAACATGCAGTAACAGAATCAAAACATGCTTGCAAGATGACGGACTGTCTACACCATGCTAACATAGCAACAGTTCAAACAGTGCCGGATATTGTTCTTATATGACGGAAATGTCTCGTTAGACACAAAGAGTTTTACACAAATCTACCGTCCAACATTTTCATAAGGAAACTACTTCTTCTCCTTACAAAGATTAACACGGGCTGCTCATGAATGTGAAATGGTGAGTTACATAGTCAGATCAAAATGAATGGAGCTTGAAAGTGATTCATAATTAGGGAAGGAATGTATTATGTAAATAAACCAATACATACACTTGTGCACCGTTCACCCTTTAGTAGTTCACCAAAAGATGAACATGGGAGAGGTTGAGACAAGAGGGGAGGGGAGGGGAGAGAGAGAGAGAAAATATTAAGTAAACACAACTTTAACCTCATACAGGTTTGCACAAAGTAAAACATGTACATTTAATCGGCCTTTTCCTGCAGGGGGAAGAAACCAGTTACACATGATGTTTCAAGAATCCCACTGGTTGGGTCTCTACTTCAAAAGACGTGCCCTGAACATGAACCTAAACATCCTACTACTATTGCTGCCACTTGACGGACAGAGAAGGGGGAAAAAATGGGTTTGCTTCCAATTTAATGACATTAGGCTGTATCCGTTTTCTGTTCTGCTCTGAAAGAACAGGAGCTGTTGTTGATGACACGCGATGGTAAGCAGTTAAATGCATCCACCGCTTATTGTGTTTTAGTGGATCGTACAAAGCCAGATCCTTGCCTCAGGGCAACAACAGACTCAGAGAGCAGCTGTAGACACAGAGCACGCTGGAAAACCATGCACATATATAAACATCTCCTGTTGAAGGAAGTCAACAACAAATGGTCCTTGTTTGATAAATGTAATCGGGATACATAGTGTGTATTAATGTGCTTTGTAAGAGATCTTGAAAATGTCGGTGCGACTGAAAGCAAGCATGTATTTGTCAAGCATCAGCTGCAGAAAGGAAATCACATGCATGCCTCTGCTGCCATTAGCCTCTTGCCATTTATCAAGCTGTGAAGTTATTTCTTGGCTTTATGAGAAAACCTGGAATTGTTACAAAATGACAATCGACAGAAAGTGGAGCCTTTTTACAACTTCTGTAAATATTTAATTACCCATAAGGTATCCCAGGATTCTACTTGTTAAATGTGAGAATACCCTGAGGAGCCTGACTGTGGCAGGATAATGGACGAGAGGCAACTCAGTTTACTTATTAAGGTATTTCATTATACTCACAGCCTGGCCATTGGCTTCATACAGCGGACACTTCTGCTTGATCTTGGCCAGCTCCATGTTAACCTGCTTACTGATCACTGCCATGGGGTTCCCTCCTGAACAAGCAAACACACATAATTGAAGGCGACACAGCATATACACAAGCAATATCACCCTCTACAGGGACATTGAAGTAACAGCAGATAGAAAAGACCATTATCTGGCTGTACATCCAGCGAACTCTGATCATGTGCTACCAAGATCAATGTTTTCAATCCAACCAGAAATGACACAGAATAATCACTGATGTAGTATTCATGTTGAATAAAACTGTTAAAACAGTTAAACCTCCAGCAGCATGCAACTAACTGGACACTAAACATGTATAGGATGCTGTGAAGTTCTTAAGTTTTCACATTAAAGGAAATAAGTGGATTCATACCCAGGCCAGTCACCACCATGGCTCCCAGATCTGCAACGTAGTTTCCCTTCCTAAACGTGGCCACTCTGCCTCCAACACGGTCCTGTATGAAAAAAGTAAGTAAATATATAATGAGATGGAAAACTTGAGGCTGTTGTCAAATTATAAAAAGCAGGGTTTGCTTAACTCACTTGATTGGTTATGAACTTAACTCTGAGAAAACGAAAAAATGTATAGAATACTAAATAGAGGGTAACTGGTGGCCACAATGTCACAACATCGTACATGTTTTACAATCCTCAAATAATCTGTGCTGAAAGCTGAGTAACAGAACTGTGACAAAATACCAAACATATCTGAAATAACAGATCAACAAAAAGCCTGTTGGTGACTCACCCTGGCCTCTAATACTGTTACATCCATCCCAAAGCTCTGCAGCTGCCTGGCTGCAGCGAGGCCGGACACACCTCCACCAATAACTATAACCTTCCCAGTCTTCTTAGCTGCGACAACAAGCATAAGGTGCATTCATTAGTTAGCCGCACACCACTTGACAAATGGCTTGTTTTATTTTATCAGTGAAATGAATGGAGGGAACTCACTGGGTAAAGGCTTGACCCTCTTGTAAATGCCAAAGTTGATGAGGCCATGCCTTTCCAAGTAACTGTGTATCCTGTGAACCAGCACAGCGTCACCTAAAAAGACAAGAGTACATTAAATCTCAACTTACACATGACAACTATAGGGAATCAAAGGATAGACAAACAAAAGGAATGATGAGGTCTCACTGTTGTATGGAGCTTCAAGCTGCTGTGCTGTGGCCTCAAAGGTCAGCTGGATCTTAGGGTTGTCCAGCCACAGTTGGAGCTGAATGAGGGTGAATGAATTAAAATACAATAGTAAATATGCTGAAAAATATTATCTTGTAGCCTGTTGTCTTTGAACCCAAAATAATGTGTTTATATTGGCACTTACTGTGCGGTTGCGAATGTAGAGGAAAACCTTCTGGGTCTGCTGGGGACCACTGATGATGTCAGGGAAGCAGGCGGCCTCCTGGGATGTCATGCGGTCGTGAGGATGGCGACTCTGGAAAGCAGCTCCTTCTACACCTAACAGTAATGCAATATATGCAACATATCTTTGACGCAGGGTACTTATTCAAAAACTTCTTTATATCACTTTTATTTTTACCTGAGCTTTTTAAGTGTCTTTCCACTGTAAAGATTTCACTACCTAAGTTTTCAGACTCACCAGATGGCTCCTCTGGTTCACTCTCATTCTCCTCCTCTACTGGTGGAGGTGGAGGAGGGATCACTTGCTTCCTCTCTTTCTCTGCCTTGGCGTTTCTCTCCTCCTCAGAGTAATATTCGTCTTCCGACAGATTGGCCAGGCTTTCGTCCATCTCGCGGTACTCCACCTGCAACAGTAGGCACAATAAAAGCATCATTAAAACCAGCATTGTGGTGTCGGATTTGTTGAGGTGGTCCCGTTTTAATTTAAACTTACCAATACCTTTCTGGAAGAAAGAAAAAAACGTCACACAAACTACAACAAATTATTTCTGTTTCTAACTTGAACTAAGACATGCATGGAAGGGAGAACCTGTGACTTAACACTGGGTTTTCCACTGGTGGATTCAATGGGAGTCCTTCACTGTTCATTGCTCTGGAGGCTTTTACTGAGACCCGAATTGCTTGAGAGGTCTCCACCCCTCCAAAACAAATGGACTTGTTGATTCAAACCTGTAAAACACTGAATAAACCAGTTTCATATTAAAAATCTGTGTTTCTCCAATGGTCTTCAGCATACACAGGACACAAGCTGAGGCTTCGAGAGGGTCTGTTTGCTCAGCTTGTTTCTCTGTTAATTTAAGATTCAGACGTCCAATAACTAAATCAGTATTGCAACTTGAAATATTTGAATATCTGGTCATCTTGCAGACAACCAGTGCTTAGGGAACACTCTGGTAAGATACAGAGTAATATTGGAAAAGTTTAAATTATGAACATAGTGACTTCTGCCAGTGCCAAATTTATTTGATCACGAAGCATCCAGACTCATATGATGTTTACTTTTGCTCGCTTTCGTCGACTTGTCCTTCGGACTTCAGCTGAGTCCGGATCTGCCCCCCCAGGGCCTGCCTGGTGGGGCAAAGGGGCTCCTCCAGATTCCCCACTAGGGGATGACCTCTCCTTCTTTTTAACATCCATAGCTCCTGCAGCTGAGGCTGAGGTACCAGTCTGGGCATCCGACATTGGGGCCCTTTCACCTCCTGCTGCAACAGCAGAGGATGAAGAGGAGGAGGAAGAGGAGCCAGCATCTGACTTCTTGCTAGACAGCATTATGGAGGATGTTGGAGGCCTCTCCTGCACAGGTGGGAAAGAGGAATGATATGAAACCCTTGAAAATGAAACACACACATGTCCAAGGTACAATAACTTTTAAATTAAAGTGAAACAGATACAAGACTTTTGCAAAATATTTGATGAGAATGAAATAGTGTGGTTTGTTTGTGTTGGGGGGAAAAAACAAACCATAAGAAAAAAAAATTATGTTTGTCATCCCACTTTGAGTCAAGAACACTTGAAAAACACAAGTGGGTATAAAAATGGTTTACAACACATGAAACCTCCAAAATGCATGACGAATTGTTATTATACTCACTTAGTGGCCAGATTAACACATTAAAAACTATCGAGCATGAAAACCACTTCGTCAACTGGTCTCATTGCTGTTGATACAACAGGCCACCAAACACCAATTACTGTTGGTCAAAAATGTCCCATCTGTGTCACTGGATTGTTAAAATCATATAAACTGTGCATGAATGTCATGGTTTTAATGAAATGAGGGCTCCGTGGTACAGTAACCTTGTCTTGTTTTACCCATTTCTCCGTGCACCTGGTAATATCCATTCAAACACTAAGAGATGAAGACACAACCAGAAATACAGTTACTATGAGGACCAGCTGGACAGAAACGTTGGCCTGTTATTTACTTTGCAGACACAGATCTAGAAATACCCAGTGAATAACACGAGATCATTTGATTACATATAATTCACTGTGGCTCATTCATTTAATAGCTTCTCAAGTTAGCCGAATGAGAAGCTGTAGAAAACCCACAACTGCGGAAAGTTTAGTCAGGAACCTTCATTTTACTCATACTATAAATATTTCTTTCATTTCCATCTTAACCGTACGTCGTAACGTTGACTAGCTAGTTAACTACAACGCTAGCAGCAACATGCTAAAGCTACAACCATAAGCTTGCGTTCGCTAGCGGTTTGTTCTTTACAGCCTCGTGCATGTAGCTCAGCTCCACGGTGCTTTAACATAACCGTAACACGAGCTGTGTTGCAAACAAGGATCTGAATCGCTTCTACAAATACCTTCTTTCTAATGTTTGTTACGAGACCATGCTACGTTAGCTAGCACCGCTAACAATAGACTAAGCTAGCACCAACTGTGACACAGTAGCAGGTGCGAGCTGGGGGAAAGGAAAGCGCTGGCTTCGCTCGCAAAGAGAAATGTTTAATAAAATAGACTCTGTGGTTGTTGGGTAACGTCCCTGCGGTGAGAACAACTGTTTTAGCGAGTACAAGGTGGAACAGATTTGATATAAATGTGAATATTACCTCTCGATCCCCCGAAGATGTCAACACAAAGACGGCACAGCAGCAGGACCACGCCTCTCAATCAAGGCGATTGGTGGATGGGAAACGTTACTCAACACCACCCTGCAAAACGATTGGCCGCAGATAACTGTCAATCCAAGAGAGGGCGGGGATGTATTGCTCATTCTACCGCTGCGATTGGTCGATTGTATTGTTCCTCTCCTCGTCTAATGTTACACAATGAATTACAAAATCATGTCTACGTTGTTTTCTTCAAAAAAATGTTTTGCGTTTTAGTAAATCATTCGTTGATGATCGCGGTTCAGCGCCTCCGCCCCATTTCCTCCTCCATTCATTGTTTTACGAAACAAAACTGATCTCAGATCGGCGCTGCAGACAAAGTGACGTCAGAGGGAAAGGAGCAGGCTGGGGAAAGGAGCAGGCTGGGGGAGGGAGGGGGAGGAAGAGGGAGGGGGGGTGCACAGGTAAAGGTGATCTGTCCCGTCGTGTCTCCTCCTCAGGAAACGCTCCGAGGTGCCGGCGACTCCCTTTGTTTTTCTCCATTTTTGAGCCAACTGCGTGTGAGTAACATTTACAATCTGATTCAAGATGACAATATTAACGCTTCACTCTTGATTCACTCACAGCTCCTGTAAACAGAGGGTTTAAAAGTGGGGAAGTGAATCTGATCTGGGATCGATGTTTTGATCTTGGCTAATCTGGGTGTTGCTGGTTTGTTAGGATTCAAGATGCATGTGGTATGAGGCCTTTCAGGGGGTGGAAGGGTGAGGGGTGGGTTTTAAATATGGTATTTTATTGTAATGGTTCTAGCTGTATGCATCATTCCACATTAAATCAGTTTGCAATGTTCAGAGCAAGAAAAGAAAAAGAGAATCCGTCTATAATAGGGGGCTTTTCTCATGTTTGGCATAGCTGTTATACAAAGAACTTGAAATGAAGTATAGTACATACTATTAAACAGTAAAAACCAAGTGAGATGTTTAACTTTCTATCCAGAAACAAAAGGAAAATGGTGAATCAAGAGGAGGAGTCAGCCAACCGGCCTGACAACACCGCCTTCACTCAGCAGAGGCTTCCTGCATGGCAGCCCATGCTCTCTGCTGGCATTGTCATCCCAGGTTTTGTCATCATTGGCCTGGTGTTCATCGGCATTGGCGTCGCCCTCTTCGTCACTTCACGGAGCATCACAGTGTTGGAGGTATGAGTGAGTCTTGTGTGAAAATTAAGGCTCAAATGTCACTAGATAAAAGAGGAAGGAGAGGACAAACGTTCAGTCAATGGCAAAACTGTTTTCGGTGTTTATAGTACATTTCTGTCGTTGCTGCTTTTAACCCACATAGCAAAATAGTTTTGACCCAGATTAGACACACAGTCTGCCCACATTCCGTGTGGCATGATGACACTTAGGCGGTCTGCTCCTATTTGCCAGATCTGTGCCACAGCAACTTACCACATGGGCCACTGTAGGTTCACATCCAGATTACGCTTTGCCTTTGGCACTGCATGTCTGCGAAAAAAGTCTCACGTTTGTTTTGGCATATTTTGGCCACATTTGCTCATTTTAAATTAGGCCACTTCAGGCTCACATACATTTTGTCCGGGCCACAAGAAGTGCTGCATTAGCCCACCTCCGTATGCTATCTGGGGAGTGATATGTGCTTGTGGTTTTAAAGAGGTGTGGCGTCTCTAACAGACAATAGAGAAAGGTGTTGTGCTGATCAATAATTAATAATGACCTTTCTTCTTCTTTACAGATCGACTACACTGGGGTTGAGAAAAACTCGCCATGCTTCCAGTGCTCCAACACAGATGTCAAGAACTGTGTGTGCAAAGTGGAATTCTCCATTGACAAGCTCTTTGAGGTTGCCATGGCACTTTGCACCCAATTGCACACAAACAGTACCTTTTAAAAAATGTGTCAAGTTGAGCCAGACTCCTGTCTCTGACCCTCTGCTGTGTCTTTGTGATTTTGTTTTCCTCCTCAGGGCCCCTTGTTCTTTTATTATGGCTTGTCCAACTACTTCCAGAACTACAGAAAGTACGGTGCGTCTAAAGATCTCTCCCAGCTGTCTGGAGACCTGCAAAATTTTAATGTGAGTTAACTGCATAGGGTATTGAAGGATACACACACAACAAACGCTCTGTTTTTAATTAAAAAGTAAAGCTAAATCCATATGTTCCCACTTTTAAAAATGATCTGTAACAGCACATTGGTCAAACATATGGGTGCGGTTCATGTATTTATCAGTGGAAAGAAGCTGCAGTAGTGGTACTTTCACATCTGACATACAAATAAAGATCTCAGACGATTCACTCAACAAAATCACTGTTTTCTATCTCTCTTGAAGGATCCCACTGATGAATGTGCTCCATATGCTTATGACAACAAAAAACCAATTGTCCCATGTGGAGCAATAGCAAACAGTATGTTCAATGGTAAGTAAAAACATTTTAAACTTGAATGGCTCAAAGTAATGCGCATACCTGTGCCAAAGCCCAACAGTCCCCTTAGATTCAATCAGGCTGCACGAAATTTTACAAACTTATAGATATCAGTCCCTTTAATACTGTACCAGACTTCTTTTATGGCAAAATGACAAAAAAACATCCTATCTCACAATGTTAAAGAAAGTGATAAAAGAAATTCCTGGATCCGCCCCCTGTTCCTGATCAAAATCTTAGGAACAGGCAAGCAGTCAGAACAAATGGACTGGGGTGAAAACATAACCCCCCTTGGCGGAGGTAATGACTGCGATCAAACTGGAATAAACTGTATATACTTAAAGGTACAGTGTGTAGAATTTTATGACATCGATTGTTGAAATTGCATGTTGCATCTGAACACCCCTCACCTCACCCTCTCTTTCCAAACATGAAAAAGAAACTGTGGTAGCCTTTAATTGTCATAAACTCTCAAAAGGTGTTTAGTTTGTCCAGTCTGGATGTAAATATAAAGTATTTAAATATAAAGTATTTGAATATAAAGTATTTGAATATAAAGGCCCTTTCTGGGCTAAAGAAAACTACAATTCATACAATTTAGATGAAACAAACTAGTGAAAACATCATGAGGATTATTCTACATTAAATTTCTGCCAATAGATCCCTTTCACCTAAATCTTACACACTGGACCTTTAAGGAAGTAGTAATTCTTTATTTTTTTTCTTTGTGGTTTTGAAGACACCTTCAAGCTGTATCAGATGATCAAAGGGACGAAAAAGCCGGTGACCCTGGATGGAAAGGGGATCGCTTGGTGGACGGACTACAATGTCAAATTCAGAAACCCCTCGGTGACCCCTCTGAAAAACGCCTTCAACGGTAGTAACTGTTGTTCAGTTTACTGTGGTTCACTGTCTGAGTAATTCAGTGAGTGTGTATAAGGTACTAGCAAAGCTGAGTACAAAAGCAGTAATTTAGCTTACTATAGTAAATAGTGGGCTCCAGGGCTGTTTAGAGGAAACGTCACATTATAACTCGCATTGTAATTAATGTTACATTTAGAAATCATGATAGCTGACTCAGAGTTTAACTTTCAGGTACTACGAAACCCCCGTATTGGCCCAAGCCTGCTTACGAGCTGGACCCCACGGACCCAGCCAACAACGGCTTCATCAACCAGGACTTCCTGGTGTGGATGAGGACGGCAGCCCTGCCGAATTTTAGAAAGCTGTATCGACGGATCACAGAGGGCGATTATGCAAAGGGTCTGCCAGCTGGGAACTACTCTCTTGAAGTTGCCTACAGTATCCTTACAGGTGCAGTTGTGAGTTGAAGGGCCGTTTGAGGAGTTTTTAGCATTTATGTTGGTATAGTTTGAATCCTGTGCATAACGAATATGACTTATATTTTTCATGTCGACCCAATTTAATCCTTTTTCATTTAACAAGTTGTTAATGAGACGACTGAACATCTCAATCAAAAACACATTCTGTAACAAAAAAATCTTGCATTTGATATTGTTCTTGTGTAAGATCTTTCAGTAGCCAAAAGCAGCAGCCCTAACTCTCATTTCTATCTTGATACAAATTAAACTTAAAACCATTCAAATGTATATATAATAGATGTTTTGCACAACAATTGAGTATAATCAGAATCTTTGATAAAAGAGGGGGAAACAAAATCCACTTTAATCTTATCGATAAAGAGAGAAGGTTTGTGCATGCAAGGGATGATAATCCACACACATTACTGTCACAGACTTTGTCTCATTGTTAAACACACTTGTGCCTTTAGCTGTGGAGACCATGAAGAAGAACACTGGTTTAAAACAATAATTTGGTGACATTTGAGATTCCCAGACCTCCATATCACCTAAAAGAGGTCAGGCATTGAAATGGCCTCATGTTCTGTGTCACATTACAACCACTGCAATTTGGTCGAACTTGTTTTACCAGTCGAGGTGTGTTTCTGGTTTCAACTGAGCAGAGTCAACACAGTGAGTGTAGTAGAAAAAAGACAGGCAAATGAGAGACAAATTATTTTTTACACGATAGATTCTCTTGGCAAAGCCTATGTAAAGTTCTTAAAGTCTTTTATTTTACTTGAAGGAACACAGCACTGTTTCCCCACGTTTGAAGTGTTTAACTATAACTCATGTGTATTTTTGCAGATCATTACCAATGCAAGCAACATAGTTGTAGATTTTATACAAGTCAAGAAAGTTTTCAGACTGTTAATTGATAGTCAACGTTTTGTAATTAATGTAAGTTAAACATACAATATTTAATGTAGTATGTGATGATGTTGTGAAGCAGCAGGGGATCATGGGAGATGTTGTCTTCACCACCACTACTTTTTAAACTTTGGTGAGAGAAAGTGCAGCAAACAGCAATGAATAATCATGATCCATGACGAGTTACCAGTAAAAACATTGGAAGGAAAAAACAGCTGACCGGCTAATAGTGCAAATTTTTTCCTTCGTCATACGTCTAATGCCCCTAAAGTTATAGGAGAGATGGAGAAATCCAAATAAAATGTCCTACTATCTTGAATCAAATAGGGGATTTCTCTGAGTTTGAACAGTCAAAAAATATAACAGGTTCACTAATTTGTAGTAGTAGTTAAAAAGAACATGAATCTTTTATTCCAATTTGCTAAAATGTGCAAAATCAGTGTAATGGTTCATATTTTCATGCATGTAATTCTCATCAGTAAAATTATTAGCATGAAGCTAATAATTTATTTTTCTTTGTATTTCCGTTCTTGCTGCATTTCCTTAACATCTTGACCTTCAGATTATCCTGTTCTGGGTTTCGGTGGTAGAAAGACGGTGGTGTTCAGCAACGTGTCCTGGATGGGTGGCAAGAACGAGTTCCTGGGTATTGCCTACCTCGTGATTGGTTCATTGTGTGTCTTCATGTCCATTGTCATGCTCATCGTCTACGCCAAATTCAAGTTCCCTGAAGATGAATAATCCCCTGGTCATGGACTTTAATTGAGTTTAAATACTTTTCCAACAATTTTTTTACTCATTTAGATGATGACAGCACAGTTCAGTGCTGACATAAAGAGGAGTATACAACTAGACTCCACTTATGAACTGAGACCACCGAACCTGGCAGTTATTTTTGTGAGATAAGACTTAAATTGAGACTTATTGTACATATGCTCCTGTGTAAATTATAAACTGAGGATTTTCCAGTTTAAGCAGTTTATATACCTCTGGTTAATTATTTTACCACAGGTTAGGGGTACAGCAGGGTGTGTCGTATTTCTTAAACCTTGTTTTTCATCATTACAAAATCAGCTCATGGACTGCCTGAGATGTCAAAAATAATGTCAAAGCCATAAATCATTTGATAAGCTACTTGACTCTGGAAAAGTAGTTACATTTTACTTTGTGTATGCTGTGTGTAGTGTAATTGTATTTGTTGCTCTGCTATCTCAGGGAAATGGTTACAAGCTGTTCAGCTCAGTTTTACCTAACTACATTTTTACTCTTCATGCTTGTATTTATTTAATAAAACTGCACCAAAACATTATGTCCCACTACTTCCCTCATTCGGACACTTTTATTGGCAACAGTGCCATTGTTTTTTTAGAAATCGTAATATCCCCTTTGGAAATGTGGGGTTTTCTCATAAATGAGAGTTGTTTTTAGCTCCAACCACTTTAATATGACTTCAGAAGCTCTAATTGTTCAAACCATGGATGCATTTCTGCACAGGCCTTCCTTAAAAGCTCTATTCCATGCACCACATCCAGTGTATATTAATAAATGAACCAAACTTTAATGGGTCCTGGCTGTTTGCTACTGGAGTTCAATGTTTAAGCGTTATTGACCTTATAGGTGTGTCTGCTGAGCTGACTCAAATCCAAACTACACTATTCAAGGTGATTCAAGACATTTTTTCTCTGGTTATACGTGTGGGGAACTTGCAGGAAAGCTCTGTTGAGTTGAAATGATTTGTGTAACAAATTCAAGCCACTCATTCATTATTGAGCATGTGAGTCAGCAAAAGTGTACTTATGCTCATATATGTCAGATTGTGATTATCATTAGTTGATAGTTATTTTAATACCTTTTTATTATATAACTAACGGATTAGTGAAGTTATATTTAAATATATATAAAGCTTTGTCTCTTTGATTTTGAAGTTTTAGTCGCAGATGATTTTCAGCTGCATCATTGGAGACGACTCCCTTTCGCCCCCTATCGACAGACAGAAAGATAGATGGAGAGAAAGGAAGAGCGCAATGCCTTATGGGAATTGGAGTTATGAGCGGCTACAGCCCAGTGAAATACCCTCCCATTGAACATCAAGTACCACAATCCCTTGCGCGGATAAATCTGTATTGGGCAGCGTTGCGGCGCTTTGACAGAGCAGCAGTCAGCGTCCACCCAGACACTGCAGCCTGCTTCCTAACGTCACCCCGGCCTTTGTTCAAGTCTCAGCCCGCGACACGACTGATCCCGGCGTCTCTGACAGAATGTCTGACGGCGGAGGGACGGAGGAGAACTCCGGCACCATGGAGGTGTCCGCCGTTCAGACGGTCGCCGACACGTCGGTTCTGCAGAAGCACATCCGCAAACTGATACCGCTGCTCCTGGAAGATGGCGGCGAGGCCCCGGCCTCTCTGGAAACCGCCCTGGAGGAGAAGAGCGCCGTGGAGCAGATGAGGAAATTTCTGGCTGATCCCCAAGTTCAAACCATCCTGGTGGAGAGGAGCGCTCTCAAAGGTACACTCAGCAGCAGCAGCATTAAACACCATGAACGCAACAGCAATAGTTTTCAATCCACCAGTGTTGCTGGATAGACGTTGAATGTGGGCCGGTGTTGTGTGACAGCCATGATAACAGCACTAAGCTAGCCCGCTACCTCCATCAGCACATTACATTAAAAGAGAACTACGCCACAATGGGTGTGGACTGAAACGCAGTTCAGCGCAGGATCCTTTCACAGGATTCTTTCACAGCAAATGTCTTGTGCTCAGTGGCAGGTGTCTAATCTGTTGAAGGTGTAACACCTATTAAATTGAGCTTTAGTTCATTACATGTTTTGCTAATGTAGTGTTGTGTTCAGTGCAAGTTAGCATTAGCATTGTCTCACTTATGTCCAAGTGCAGTTTATTTCTGAAGAGGATGACAAAAGTTGAAATGTGGGTGTGCCAAAGAGAATAAAACAAACACACAGTGCTATTAAAAACATAAGGAAACCATTGTCAGATCCACCAGTCAGGTTTTCTCCACCTTCTCGGGGTTTTATCATGTGAACCAGCTTGTGTCAATGAACTCATTATGTTCATTTCCCCCTCCGGAAAATAAATCCTGTGCTCCAGAGCTTCCTGCCCTCACTAATGTGTTATGAGCACTGAACCTTGGTCCCTTGATACTGCACATGACCAACCAGACGCAGTGGCTGAGCCTGGAGGTTTTGGATTCCCAGCCTCAATAATCACTTTTCCAGCCTGTTCATGTTTTTGCACTGAGAAAAATGATGCTGCAAAGAGAGTGCATTGTCTGCAGATGGCTATCTCTTCCCACGCGCCATGGCCTTGTTTGCAAAAGAAAGGGAGGGGACAAAGATGGATGAGTCAGACCAAACAGTTAGATTGCACTGTCATCCTGCTGTAAAATGGCCCTCTACACACAGATTAACTCAGAGTTCACCATCAGTAGCAGAGCAGTTTTCTGGGCCTCGAGCAAACAACTGTTGATGCTTACTTGAAATGTCTATTTATTTGTCCAGATAACACATTTATATTAACGTTTTCTTCACACAGAGGATGTTGGAGACGAAGGTGAGGAGGAGAAAGAGTGCATCACTTATAACATCAGCATTGATATACACTACGGGATCAAGTCCAACAGGTAAATTATGCATCTAAATCATGAAAAGAAGTCATAATGTGCCATAACATCTATTTCCAATTTTAACATTACACGGAGAAAAGGCATGACACTCAGCTTTCACTTCTGTTTATTCTGAACTGTGAATATTCCCCTGCAGCTTGGCTTTAATCAAGAGGACAGTAGTCATTGATGCAGACAAGCCGATATCAACCCAAGTTCGAGTTCTGACCTTGAGTGAGGATTCTCCCTATGAGACACTTCACTCTTTCATCAGCAATGCCGTTGCGCCTTTCTTCAAGTCTTACATCCGTGAGTCTGGCAAGGCTGACAGGTAATTTCTAGGGATTTATGTCATTTTTGAAAGTTTCAAAACCTATGAAATTAACTGCATCACAAACTTTGAATCTTGTAGTATAGGTCACTCTATAAAATTCCTTCAAAGCCCTTAAATCTCTGTAATCACCTTCTAGAGATGGCGATAAGATGGCTCCCTCAGTTGAGAAAAAGATTGCAGAGCTGGAGATGGGACTTCTCCACCTGCAGCAGAACATTGAGATCCCTGAGATCAGCCTGCTCATCCACCCCATCATCGCAAACATCGCCAAGCAGTGCTATGAGCGTGGAGAGAAGCCTAAGGTCACCGACTTTGGCGACAAAGTGGAGGACCCAACTTTCCTTAACCAGCTGCAATCTGGAGTCAACCGCTGGATCAGGGAGATCCAAAAGGTAAGGGGCTTTCCCGTGTTGCAAATTTAAACAAAAGGTGTATGGAGAAATATTCATGCGTGATGCCAACCACCAAGTTTATTTGTCTCTGCCAATACCCTTTTATTAGGTGACAAAGCTCGATCGTGACCCCGCTTCAGGCACAGCCTTGCAGGAGATCAGTTTCTGGTTGAATCTGGAACGAGCCCTCAACAGGATCCAAGAGAAGAGAGAAAGCCCAGAGGTTCTGCTCACACTGGACATCCTTAAACATGGCAAACGTTTCCATGCTACTGTCAGCTTTGACACTGACACTGGTGAGTAACGGCCAATCAGAATGTAAAATTGTTTACCCAGATTCCTTTTCTTACAATTGTTTGTGCCTGCTCTACTTAACACAGGTCTGAAACAGGCTGTGGAGACTGTCAATGACTACAATCCTCTGATGAAGGATTTCCCACTCAATGACCTGCTCTCTGCCTCAGAGCTTGATAAGATCCGCCAGGCACTGATGGCCATTTTCACTCACCTGAAAAAGATTAGAAACACCAAGTACCCTATCCAGAGAGCATTGCGTCTTGTAGAGGCCATTTCCAGGGACTTGAGCTCCCAGCTCCTCAAGGTTTTGGGCACCAGGAAACTAATGCATGTTGCCTACGAGGAATTTGAAAAGGTTAGTTAGGTTTTTCGAAGTACACGCTTACTACAGCTCCTTAGAAATGAAAATCTTAACTAAATGTACTTTTAAAATTCTGTGTGCAGGTGATGGTGGCTTGCTTTGAGGTGTTCCAGACCTGGGAGGATGAGTATGAGAAACTCCAGGTGCTTCTGAGGGATATTGTGAAGAGAAAGAGAGAGGAGAACCTGAAGATGGTGTGGCGTCTTAGCCCAGCACACAGGAAGCTCCAATCCCGACTGGACCACATGAGACGTTTCAGAAGGCAGCACGAGCAGCTGAGGGCTGTCATCGTCCGTGTGCTGAGGCCTCAGGTAAAATTGAGACTATAATTTTTATACAGTTCACAGTTGCTTCGCTTTAACTGAGAAGTTTCCATTAATTAGATTCTGAGTGTGTAATTGTTCTCTTTATGTAGAGTCTTACATTGTAGAGATTGATGTCTGTCTGTTTTATGCACCTTTGTCTCCAGGTCTCTGCTGTGCCTCAGCATGCCCCTGGGGAGACAGTTGAACCTCAAGATATGAAGGTAGCTGGAGTTCTTTTTGATGCCGCCGATGCCAACGCTATTGAGGAGGTCAACCTGGCATATGAGAACGTCAAAGAGGTTGACGGCCTGGATGTGTCTAAGGAAGGCATGGAAGCCTGGGAAGCTGCCATGAAGCGTTACGATGAGCGCATCGACCGCGTGGAGACCCGCATCACTGCCCGCCTGCGTGATCAGCTGGGAACTGCCAAGAACGCCAACGAGATGTTCCGCATCTTCTCCCGCTTCAATGCTCTGTTTGTGCGCCCCCACATCCGCGGTGCCATCCGGGAGTACCAGACGCAGCTCATCCAGCGCGTGAAAGACGACATTGAGTCCCTGCATGACAAGTTCAAAGTGCAGTATCCTCAGAGCCAGGCCTGTAAGATGAGCCACGTCCGCGACCTGCCACCTGTGTCTGGATCCATCATCTGGGCCAAGCAGATTGACCGTCAGCTGACTGCATACATGAAGAGAGTGGAGGATGTTCTGGGAAAGGGCTGGGAGAACCATGTGGAGGGGCTGAAGCTAAAGCAGGATGGAGATAGTTTCAGGGCCAAACTCAACACTCAAGAGATATTTGACGATTGGGCTCGTAAGGTATGGATTTGATCATAATTAATCTTATGTACTGACCATTCTTATTTCCTTTTTCAAATATTACTCTGGTTTTAATAAATTGCCAATTCTTTCTATTGTAAATCAGGTACAGCAGCGTAACCTCGGTGTATCTGGCCGCATCTTCACCATTGAGAGTACTCGTGCCCGGGGACGTACAGGAAACATGCTCAAGCTTAAAGTCAACTTCCTCCCAGAGATCATCACCTTGTCCAAAGAGGTCCGCAACCTCAAGTGGCTGAGCTTCCGTGTTCCTTTGGCCATCGTCAACAAAGCCCACCAAGCTAACCAGCTGTACCCGTTCGCCATCTCTTTGATCGAGAGTGTTCGCACCTACGAGCGCACTTGTGAGAAGGTGGAGGAGAGGTCTTCTATCTCCCTGCTGGTGGCTGGGCTGAAGAAAGAGGTTCAGGCTCTCGTTACTGAAGGCATCACTCTGGTCTGGGAGTCCTACAAGCTGGATCCTTATGTTCAGAGGCTGGCTGAGACAGTGTTCAACTTCCAGGAAAAGGTCAGCGTGGAGACATTGATATTCAGTAGTGTACACTCTGCAGGAATATGGACTTCATGTTGTCTTTTAAGATTCAAACGACAGATATTAAATCATCACTAACAAACATATTTGTCGCTGTTTGTGATTTCCAGGTTGATGACCTCTTACTGATTGAGGAGAAAATAGACTTGGAGGTTCGCTCTCTGGAGACTTGCATGTTTGACCACAAGACCTTCTCTGACATCCTCAACCG
Source organism: Paralichthys olivaceus (assembly GCF_024713975.1). Taxonomy (NCBI): domain Eukaryota; kingdom Metazoa; phylum Chordata; class Actinopteri; order Pleuronectiformes; family Paralichthyidae; genus Paralichthys; species Paralichthys olivaceus. The sequence continues at coordinate 11,548,170 of NC_091104.1, read as the reverse complement.
AGTCCAGAAGGCAGTGGATGACCTAAATTTGCACTCCTACTCCAACCTGCCCATCTGGGTCAACAAGCTTGACATTGAGGTTGGTACCACAGATTAGCCAAAGACTAATTGTCACTCTCATTCAATTTGATATCAAAATGAAGAGTTGCTGACATTTTTATGCTTCACATGTGGTTTGGTTTCAAATGGCACTGATTTTGTTATTTTGATCTGTTTCCATAGATTGAACGCATCCTGGGAGTGCGTTTGCAGGCTGGCCTTAAAGCCTGGACTCAGGTGCTCCGTGGCCAGGTAGAGGACAAGGCTGATGTGGACATGGACACAGAGGCTCCGCAAGTGAGCCACAAACCTGGAGGCGAGCCCAAGATTAAGGTAAGCATTACAACTGGTGACCTTGTATTGCCTTATGCCGTGTTTTTTTACGTTTATACATTCATTTTAAAACCTGGGAAATGTTGCATACGTCGGCAGAATTGACTCGCTTATATTTTTATCCCCAGAATGTTGTCCACGAGCTGAGGATAACTAACCAGGTCATCTATCTGAATCCCCCGATTGAAGACTGTCGCTACAAGCTTTACCAGGAGATGTTTGCCTGGAAGATGGTGATCCTTTCTCTGCCCAGGATCCAGAGCCAGAGATACCAGGTACACACTTTGTGGTTGAGATGTGAGTCTCAGCTTGTCCGTGGTATCCTGTAGCTCAGATATGATTTAGTGAGAGAAAAATAGATCTTATGCAGTTGCTTTTATCTAAACAAGTCTGAACTTCATCTCCAGGTGGGCGTCCACTACGAGTTGTCAGAAGAGGAGAAGTTCTACAGAAATGCTCTGACCAGAATGCCAGATGGCCCTGCAGCCTTAGAGGAGGCCTACAATGCAGTTGAAGACATTGTCAGTGAGGTGGAGCAGTATGTCAAGGTAAGAGCCCCGTTGGCTTAGATAACAAGAAATAAAACATTTTCATCACACTTTAATCTTACTGCTGATTAGACAGCTTGATGTGTCCGTGGCAAATATCAAATCTTTACATTCCACTTTTAACCATTGACTTGTCTCGGTTGGCCCTGTCCAGGTGTGGCTGCAGTACCAGTGCTTGTGGGACATGCAAGCAGAGAACATCTACAACCGTCTGGGTGAAGATCTCACCAAGTGGCAGGCCCTGCTAGTCCAAATCCGGAAAGCACGAGGAACATTTGACAATGCAGAGACACGGAAAGAGTTTGGACCTGCGGTCATAGACTATGGCAAGGTAATGATGACTCACTGTTGTAGGTGTTATATTTGAGAGCTCTTACAAAAATGACCATCCCACCGCAATGTTATTTTTAACTTAAATCAATCATAATCAAATTGAATTTTTACTACATTTTTCTTTGACCCCGAAAACAGGTCCAGTCCAAGGTTAACTTGAAGTATGACTCCTGGCACAAAGAAGTCCTCAGCAAGTTTGGACAGATGCTTGGCCAGAACATGCAGGACTTCCATGCCCAGATCTCCAAGGTAATAAATTATATTATTGATATTAGAAAATTAAAAGGTTATTCTGTGAACTACAATTAAATCCCTCTTTTCTGTTCCATCACCAAGTCCCGTCAAGATCTGGAGCAACACTCTGTGGACACAGCCAGCACTTCAGATGCTGTTAACTTCATCACATATGTCCAGACCTTGAAGCGCAAGATCAAACAGTTTGAGAAAAATGTGGACGTAAGTACTTCGAAAACATTCTGTATCCTTTTCATCCATTCCTTTAAATAACAGCATGCTTTAAAGACAATTATACAGTCTAATGAGATTCTTCCCCCTTCACCTCCAGTTGTTCCGCAATGGGCAGCGTTTGCTGGAGAAGCAGAGATTCCAGTTCCCACCATCTTGGCTCTACATCGACAACATTGAGGGTGAATGGGGGGCCTTCAGTGACATCATGAAGCGTAAAGATACTGCAATCCAGCAGCAGGTGGCCAACCTGCAAATGAAGATTGTTCAGGAGGACAAAGCTGTGGAAAACCGCACCACTGACTTGCTCAATGAATGGGAAAAGACCAAACCAGTTGCTGTAAGAGAAATAGAGTCATCTTATTATTGAAATACAGTCACACCTAGAAGAGATTCATATGTTTTCAATTTTTTTATGTAGAATGAAGACACACCTTTATGTGACCTTCATTCAGATAATTTCATCAAATGTCTTCAATGTGTAATGGATAACCTGTTCCAACAGGGTAACCTGCGTCCAGAGGAAGCTATTCAGTCCTTGACCATCTACGAAGGCAACTTTGGCCGTCTGAAGGTTGAAAGGGAGAAGTGCGCCCGTGCCAAAGAAGCCCTGGAGCTCACAGACACTGGCCTGCTTAGCGGCAGCGAAGAGAGGGTGCAGGTAATTCCTGCACACATTCACATAAAAGATCAGACTATGAATAGACTTATTCCAAGACAAAATAGATGACCAAATAAATCTTAATCTTGTGGTGACTTGTAGGTTGCACTGGAGGAGCTGCATGACCTGAAGGAGGTGTGGTCTGAGCTGTCAAAGGTTTGGGAGCAAATCGACCAGATGAAAGAGCAGCCATGGGTGTCTGTGCAGCCTCGCAAGGTAAAATACACAGTAGTCATTCATATTCATGAAGCTCTCTGTTTATTCTTCAAATTTCTTTAATTTAACAGTTCTCTTGTTACTGTTGTGTGTTTGAAGCTTCGTCAGAGTCTAGATGCTCTTCTGAACCAGCTGAAGAACTTCCAAGCACGACTGAGACAGTATGCTTCGTACGAGTTCGTCCAGAGGCTGCTTAAAGGATACCTGAAGGTCAGGCAGCAAGTTTCTTTCCCCACTGAGCACAAAATTAGCCAAAAGATAAAAATGTTATTCAGGGTTATTAAAGTCTCTGCATATTACTTTCTCTCTCCAGGTCAACATGTTGGTGATCGAGCTGAAATCAGAGGCTCTGAAGGACCGCCACTGGAAGCAGCTGATGAAACGTTTGCATGTGAACTGGGTCCTCTCCGAGCTGACCCTGGGGCAGATCTGGGATATAGATCTGCAGAAGAACGAGATGGTGGTGAAGGATGTTCTCCTGGTGGCCCAGGGAGAGATGGCTTTGGAGGAGTTCCTCAAACAGGTGAAGAGGGAGGATCCATTAGACTTGATGCAGTGTTTTTATAATGCTTACAGAGTAATATGTTTTTTTATCTACAGCTTCCTTGACAGAAAATAAAATCTCTCTCAAAACTTTATAATTGTCTGTGCTTGCTGGTTCTCAGATCCGTGAAGTGTGGAACTCGTACGAGCTCGATCTGGTGAACTATCAGAACAAGTGTCGTCTGATCAGAGGCTGGGATGACCTCTTCAACAAGGTCAAAGAACACATAAACAGCGTGTCTGCCATGAAGTTGTCTCCATACTACAAGGTAAACAGTTACATATTCTCTTCATTCTAACAACAATTCAATATTGTACGAATATTTAATTTTGTAAGTGCGTTCTTTCCCCCAGGTGTTTGAGGAAGATGCCCTGAGCTGGGAGGACAAGCTCAATCGTATCATGGCTCTGTTTGATGTTTGGATTGACGTCCAGCGTCGCTGGGTTTACCTGGAAGGCATCTTTACAGGCAGTGCTGACATCAAACATCTGCTGCCAGTAGAAACCCAGAGATTCCAGAGGTAAATAAAGGACCCACATTTGAAGGAAGCAGTTAATTAATTACTTATTTTTATCTATAAGCCTAATGTAATCTCTCCCTGTCTTTATTCCACAGTATCAGCACAGAGTTCTTGGCACTGATGAAGAAGGTAACAAAGTCTCCTTTAGTAATGGACGTGCTGAACATTCAGGGAGTACAGAGGTCTCTGGAGCGTTTGGCTGACCTTCTGGGAAAAATCCAGAAAGCCCTGGGAGAATACCTGGAGAGAGAGAGATCCTCATTCCCCAGGTATGAAGATAACACTGAGGCAGATCGAGCTGAAAGAGGGAATATGCTTTGTTTCTATCTTAAAAAGTGAAATAAATTAATTAATATTTTTTTTCTTCACAGGTTCTACTTCGTGGGAGACGAGGACCTGCTTGAGATCATTGGTAACAGCAAGAATGTGGCCAAACTGCAGAAACATTTCAAAAAGATGTTTGCTGGTGTCTCAAGCATCTTGCTGAACGAGGACAACACTGTGGTTCTGGGAATCTCCTCCCGCGAGGGTGAAGAGATTCTCTACAAGACCCCGGTCTCCATCACAGATCACCCTAAGATCAACGAGTGGCTGACGCTGGTAGAGAAGGAGATGAGGGTGACGCTGGCAAAGCTGCTGGCTGAGTCTGTCACAGAAGTCGTAGCCTTTAACAAGGGCACAGCCATCGACTTGAGCCAGTACATCAACTGGATTGATCGTTACCAGGTCGGCATAGAGAGCAATCATTTAATATTCTAGACATATAAAAATTGGTTGCAGAATTTCACTTATCTGCGTCTTTCCACAGGCCCAACTGGTGGTCCTCTCTGCCCAGATTGCCTGGTCTGAGAACATTGAGTCTGCTTTGACCACCATCTCTGGTGGTGTGGACATGACGCCCATGCAGGGTGTGCTGTCAAATGTGGAGGCCACCCTCAATGTGTTGGCCGACACCGTGCTGATGGAACAGCCTCCCATCCGCAGGAGGAAACTGGAGCACTTGGTAAGTGGGATTTTTTTCCCCCTTTTTTTTTTTAAGAATGTTTGTGTGATGTAAACTCTCTAAAATCCCTCCTACTCTCCCTTAGATCACCGAGCTGGTGCACCAGCGTGATGTGACCAGGACTCTGATGAAGAACAAGATTGACAACGCCAAGTCCTTTGAGTGGCTCAGCCAGATGCGGTTCTACTTTGACCCCAAGCAGACAGACGTCCTGCAACAGCTATCCATTCAGATGGCCAATGCCAAGTTCAACTACGGCTTTGAGTACTTGGGTGTCCAGGACAAGCTTGTCCAAACACCTCTGACAGACCGCTGCTATCTGACCATGACGCAGGCTCTGGAGGCCCGTCTTGGTGGATCACCATTTGGTATGAAAATTAAATGTGGCCTATTTTCTTGCACACAAGAAATGGAGAATTAAGTTTTCATATAATGAGTTTTACATTAAAAAAAAACACTGAACTTCACTGAGTTTTTCTTCTCATCTAGGTCCTGCTGGCACAGGAAAGACTGAGTCTGTGAAAGCTCTTGGTCACCAGCTCGGCCGCTTTGTACTGGTCTTCAACTGTGATGAGACATTTGACTTCCAGGTGCAAAACTGTTTTTTGATTCTTTGTGTTCAGACCACTCTCTAGCTGTAAGACAATACAGATACAGGATTTAGTTCTCATGTTGGTTATATAACTTGCTCATCTCTTTTGTTGATCTTTTTTTCAGGCCATGGGTCGTATCTTCGTTGGTCTGTGTCAGGTTGGAGCCTGGGGCTGCTTCGATGAGTTCAATCGTCTGGAGGAAAGAATGCTGTCTGCCGTCTCCCAGCAGGTCCAGTACATCCAGGTGGCCTTGAGAGAGCACAGCAACCCAAACAGAGACAGGAGTAAGTGTTATATGAACAGGAGCAGTAATGTTAAGTAAAACGTCCAGATAATGAGGTTTTAACAATTTGGCTTTCTACAAAAATCCACAGTACAGGGCAACATTTTTAAAGCATGTAATTCAGATGAGATGCAGAAAATCAATGTCTTTGCTTTATTCACCAACCTTATTATTCTACAGTGTAAATGATTTATTCATCTGCTCTCCTCTCAGGTGTGCCCGTCACCACAGAGCTCCTGAACAAGCAGGTGAAGGTGAGCCCAGACATGGCCATCTTCATCACCATGAACCCTGGCTACGCTGGCCGGTCCAACCTGCCTGACAATCTGAAGAAGCTGTTCCGCAGCTTGGCCATGACCAAGCCTGACCGCCAACTCATCGCACAAGTCATGCTCTACTCTCAAGGTTTCCGCACTGCTGAGATCCTGGCTAAAAAGATTGTGCCCTTCTTTAAGTATGTACATGTTTTTCTAAGAAAAGTTTAAATAGCTTTGGAAGGATTTTAAGTTTTTCTTCTCTGACTTAACCCCTCGTCTTTATTTCAGGCTGTGCGACGAGCAGCTGTCATCTCAGAGTCACTACGATTTTGGCCTTCGAGCCCTGAAGAGTGTGCTGATTAGTGCCGGTAATGTCAAGCGTGAGCGCATCCAGAGGATCAAGAGGGAGAAGCTTGAGCGTGGAGAGGTCGTTGACGAAAATGATATCGCTGAGAACCTTCCTGAACAGGAGGTACAGTTAAATACATTACAGGACTTGAAATTAAGTGTCTGTATTGCTTTATTATGACATTTTTAGAATCTAGCTAGGTGAACGTGAATGATACAATGTTTGTCCTTTTTACTGTAGATTCTGATCCAGAGTGTGTGTGAGACAATGGTTCCCAAGCTGGTGGCAGAGGACATCCCTCTGCTGTTCAGCCTTCTGTCAGATGTCTTCCCTGGTGTCCAGTACCACAGAGGAGAGATGACTGCACTGAGGGAGGAGCTGAAGAAGGTCTGTGCGGAGATGTACCTCACCTATGGAGATGGTGATGATGTGGGCACCATGTGGGTTGAGAAGGTATGCAGTTAAATAGATTTTTTTATGTTCATTTGCTGCTTTTAGAAATGGTTATTGAATTCTCTGTTCTCAGGATCCTGAGTTCTAGGATAAATTCCACAGTATCCAGGTGACTTCATTTTCTGAAACTTTGTCTCAACATCTTCCAGGTGCTCCAGCTGTATCAGATCACACAGATCAACCACGGCCTGATGATGGTTGGACCTTCGGGTAGTGGAAAGACCATGGCATGGAGGGTGCTGCTCAAGGCCCTGGAGAGGCTGGAAGGTGTTGAGGGCGTGGCCCACATCATCGACCCCAAGGCCATCAGCAAGGATCACCTGTATGGAACCCTGGACCCTAACACTCGTGAATGGACTGATGGCTTGTTCACACACATCCTCAGGAAGTGAGTTAAATTTTGTTATCAAGAGTAAAAGTCAACTGGGCTGAATCTTGATCATGTAATGTGGCCCTTTCTTTAAGGAAAAAAGTCATGCAAGATGCTTTTCTTTTAACTCTAGGATCATTGACAACGTTCGAGGTGAACTGCAGAAGCGCCAGTGGATCATCTTTGATGGTGATGTTGACCCTGAGTGGGTTGAAAATCTCAACTCTGTCCTGGATGACAACAAACTGCTCACCCTGCCCAACGGAGAGCGTCTCAGCTTGCCACCAAATGTAAAAGCACAGCACTTCAACCACGATTGGCTCATTTTTAATCCTGTCTGTACTTAGCTTGTTTGTTATTTACCCTGAGCGTCTCTTTCTTCACAGGTGCGTGTGATGTTTGAAGTGCAGGACCTGAAGTACGCCACCCTGGCCACCGTGTCTCGCTGTGGTATGGTCTGGTTCAGTGAGGATGTCCTCAGCACTGACATGATCTTCAACAACTTCCTGGCTCGCATCCGCAGTATCCCACTGGATGAGGGAGAGGATGAGGCTCAGCGAAAGAGGAAGGGCATAGAGGATGAGGACGAGGCTGCATCCCCGATGTTGCAGGTAAAAGGATGAAAATACAAAAAATAACTTACATAAGATTCAAACATTTCTTCTTCACTGATTTCCTGCTGTGTGTTTCACACTAGATCCAGCGTGACGTTGCAGCGATCCTTCAGCCCTACTTCACCTCTACAGGCCTGGTCATCAAGGCCTTGGAACATGCCTCCAAGATGGAGCACATCATGGACTTCACCCGCCTGCGCTGCTTAGGTTCCCTGTGCTCTATGCTGCACCAGGCCTGCCGTAATGTGGCTCTCTACAACAACAACCACCCCGACTTCCCGATGCCCATTGAGCAGCTAGAGAGATACATGCAGGTAAGATTCTGTATTCTCTGTTTATGTTAAAGAAGCACAGACGTCGTATCATTTTTTACCTTACACCACTTTACAACTGATTCATTTTGTGATTTTATCTTTATACAGAGGTACCTAATCTACGCCGTGCTTTGGTCCTTCTCTGGTGATGGACGGCTGAAGATGAGGGCTGAGCTTGGAGAATATATTCGTCGTATCACCACTGTTCCCCTCCCCTCTGCTCCCAACGTTCCCATCATTGACTACGAGGTACAACTCTGAGTTTGTCAACTATTGATTGTTCTGAGTAAAGCAGAAGTTTCTCTGTATCTAGAAGTCGAGGAGGCAAGCTAAACATATTTCTTCTCCACTCAGGTGTGCATCTCAGGTGAATGGCAGTCCTGGCAGGGCAAGGTGCCCCAGATTGAGGTAGAGACCCACAAGGTGGCATCCCCTGATGTCGTGGTTCCCACTCTGGACACTGTTCGTCACGAGGCTTTGCTTTACACATGGCTGGCAGAGCACAAACCACTGGTGCTGTGTGGACCTCCTGGCTCTGGAAAAACGATGACCCTGTTCAGCGCTCTCAGGGCTTTGCCTGATATGGAAGTAAGAGACATTATCAAAGCATTGTAGAATTAACTGGAAATTATAAAAATCTGTTATACTTAAACTACATTTTTTAAATTTCCTCCTACTCTCCATCAGGTTGTAGGTCTGAACTTCTCCAGTGCCACCACTCCAGAGCTACTGCTTAAGACCTTTGACCACTACTGTGAGTACCGGCGTACCCCCAACGGTGTGGTTCTGGCCCCCGTCCAGCTGGGCAAATGGCTGGTGTTGTTCTGTGATGAAATTAATCTGCCAGACATGGACAAATATGGCACACAGAGAGTCATCTCTTTCCTCAGACAGGTATGATGCATGTTTTTAAGTTGTAGATGCAGAATTATTTAAAAAACATTAATTTGTATTGTATGTTTGAAAGCTCATTTGTCCTGTTTCATTGCAGATGGTGGAACATGGAGGTTTCTATCGCACCTCAGACCAGACCTGGGTCAAACTAGAGAGGATCCAATTTGTTGGTGCCTGTAATCCTCCTACTGACCCTGGCAGAAAGCCACTTACACACAGGTACATTAATTAGACAGAGTAGAGCATTACATATCAAAATATGAATTCTATTTTTATTTCACAACTCCTGAAATAACTGGAAAATATATTGTGTATGAGAAGTCCCAACATGGTGTTCGGTTTTCAGGTTCCTGCGCCATGTCCCTGTGGTTTATGTGGACTATCCAGGCCCGGCCTCTCTCACCCAGATTTATGGAACCTTCAACCGCGCCATGCTGCGCCTCATTCCCTCACTACGTACCTATGCTGAGCCTCTCACTGCTGCTATGGTTGAGTTCTACACCATGTCTCAGGTAAAGGAGCAACATAACGAAAAAATAATTTACTACGCATTTATACACAAAACATTGTACAGACTGAAGAGGAGTGTTTTTTAATAGTATTTTTTTCACAGTTCGATCTCTTTCTTTTCTTTAACCCCCCAGGAGCGTTTCACTCAGGACACCCAGCCTCACTACATCTACTCTCCCAGAGAGATGACTCGCTGGGTGAGGGGGATATTTGAGGCCCTGCGCCCACTCGAGACTCTGCCTGTTGAGGGGCTCATCCGCATCTGGGCCCATGAGGCTCTCCGCCTCTTCCAGGACAGGTGAGCATTAGTTACTGAGAGGTTAAGGTCTATTAGTCACAGTGTGAACTAAGAGGTGTCATTTTTTAACAAACTGAATTGAAGACTGATCACCTTTAGTGACTAAGTGGTTGGTCTTGTACCTTTCCAGGCTGGTTGGTGATGAGGAGAGAAGGTGGACAGATGAAAACATTGACATGGTTGCTCTCAAACACTTCCCCAACATCGATAAGGACAAGGCTCTCAACAGGCCTATCCTCTACAGCAACTGGCTCTCCAAGGTAAATTAGACATATTTTGACTATACTGGGATTTCTGCTTTAGTTGTTGAAATTGTAAGAATTCTACTCAAGTCAATATCGTTTTCGTTTTAATTGACACTGATATTCTTGTATGTGGTTGCAGGACTACATCCCAGTGGAACAGGAGGAGCTGAGGGACTACGTGAAGGCCCGTCTGAAGGTCTTCTATGAAGAGGAGCTTGATGTCCCTCTGGTGCTCTTCAACGAGGTGTTGGACCACGTCCTCAGGATTGACCGGTTAGTAAAAGCCTCTGCGATTTTATAGCTCAGTGCTTCTTAAGAATTTTTTAATTGGTACATTTGCTTTATGAGCAAGGTTTTGAAGGTGGTATATGCTTCTCTAGAATTTTCCGTCAGCCTCAGGGCCATCTCCTGTTGATCGGTGTGAGTGGAGCAGGAAAGACCACTCTATCTCGCTTCGTAGCCTGGATGAACGGACTCAGTGTCTACCAGATCAAGGTTTGTCAAATACATGTTAACCTATGTGAAGTGAAGTCATACAATTGTTTTCATGTATTTATGTATTTGTTTGTGTGTTTTTTCAGGTACACAGGAAATACACTGGAGAGGACTTTGATGAGGACTTGCGGACAGTGCTGCGTCGTTCTGGCTGCAAGAATGAGAAGATTGCCTTTATCATGGATGAGTCCAATGTGCTGGATTCTGGTTTCCTTGAGAGAATGAACACACTGCTGGCCAATGGAGAGGTAACCTGCTGACCTCAGTATCATGATATAGAGCACCACTTGATAAGTATTTTTGGCAGTCTGTACTCATTGGGTAGTGGGCATGTACTTTTCAGGTTCTCAATTTTTTTAATGTCGCCTGTTTTGTAGGTTCCTGGTCTGTTTGAGGGAGATGAGTATGCCACCCTGATGACGCAGTGTAAGGAGGGAGCCCAGAAAGAGGGCCTGATGCTTGACACACACGAAGAGCTTTACAAGTGGTTCACTAGTCAGGTCATCCGAAACCTCCATGTGGTTTTCACCATGAACCCCTCATCAGAGGGCCTGAAGGACAGGGCTGCCACATCTCCTGCCCTATTCAACAGGTACGGGAACATTATTGATGTATGCCATGAGAGAATCTAGGGAGATTCTGTAAAATGTGGAGTTTGTGTTAAATTAAAACGCTCATTCCTCTATGCCAGGTGTGTGCTGAACTGGTTTGGAGACTGGTCCACAGAAGCCCTTTATCAGGTCGGTAAGGAGTTCACAAGCAAGATGGATCTGGAGAAACCAAACTACAAGGTTCCAGACTACATGCCCATCGTCTATGACAAACTGCCCCAGATACCATCTCATCGCGAGGCTATCGTCAACGGCTGTGTGTTTGTACACCAGACGCTTCACCAGGTAAAGATATAAGATGTGATTGATGCATTTAAAAAAAAAAAAAAAAAGTCTATGTTTATCTTTTCCTAATGAATACTTCATATATGTTCCTAAACCGTGTAATCAACTTGTTACAGGCCAACAACCGACTGGCCAAGCGAGGTGGTCATACCATGGCTATTACTCCTCGCCACTACCTGGACTTCATCAACCAGTATGCCAACCTGTTCAATGAGAAACGCAGTGAGTTGGAGGAGCAGCAGATGCACCTTAACGTCGGCCTCCGCAAAATCAAGGAGACTGTCGATCAGGTATAATTATGGAGTATTTTTCTTCATTTGGATGTGTAAAGATTTGACTTGGTACTCACAAACCAGCAAGGTGTCAATTTGCCAGTGCTTGTCCTTGTCCCACTTTCTGATTGTTCTTATAACTCCTCAATAAGGTGGAAGAGCTTCGCCGTGACTTGAGAATCAAGAGCCAGGAGTTGGAAGCAAAGAATGCTGCTGCCAATGACAAGCTGAAGAAGATGGTCAAAGACCAGCAGGAGGCTGAGAAGAAAAAGGTAGGCAGCAAGAAATGTTTTTCCTAGAAGACAAACAGCTTTTTGATTTTATAATATTTTGTACAGCTACAGGCGTCCTCCACTTTGATTTATATACTTATACTTTTACTGCTGTGATTCCAGGTGATGAGCCAGGAGATCCAGGAATCTGTGTACAAGCAGCAGGAGGTGATCAAGGACAAACAGCTGAGAGTCCAAGAGGACCTGGAGCAGGTGGAGCCTGCTGTCATTGAGGCTCAGAATGGTACAGTTGTTTGTTTACTCATGTCTGTTTTCTTAGTGTTTAATTAAGATTTGCATTTTAGTACTGTTAAGATAGAGGATGTTTTTCCAAGCTTCTTTATCCAATAGTTATTAATCCCTCTTGCTTTTTTGTTTTTACCTTTTTTTTATTACAATGCTATTTCAGTCACATCTGGTCAAAGTGATTTTTGTTAACAACTCTATCTCTGCTCACATCCTCCCATCACCGCCCCTTCCTTTATCATAATCCTTCTTCACCTGATGTTAATAGCTGTTAAGTCCATTAAGAAGCAGCACCTGGTGGAGGTGCGTTCCATGGCCAATCCCCCTGCAGCCGTGAAGCTGGCTCTGGAGTCCATCTGCTTGCTCCTTGGGGAGAGTACGACTGACTGGAAGCAGATCCGATCCATCATCATGAGGGAGAACTTCATCCCCACCATTGTTAACTTCTCCGCAGAGGAGATCAGGTGAAATGAGAGAAAATGCACTCTGCAATTGTTCACTAAAGAGCCCCCTCTCCCTCTTTCTTGTTTCTCCAAACTTCTCCCCTCCCTCTTACTCGTCCTTTCTTTCAAACACTGTCCTGCTTCCACCTGACTAGCTGTGAGTTCTATTAAGCGACAGCACCTAGTAGAAGTGCGGGCTATGACCAATCCCCCAGCTGCAGTCAAACTGGCCCTGGAGTCTATCTGCCTTATGCTGGGCGAGGAGACCAATGACTGGAAAAAAATCAGACAAGTTATTATCAGGGACAATTTCATCAGCAGCATAATCAACTTTTCCTCTGAGGAAATGAGGTACCAGCGTCATCAGTGTCTGTTTAGTCTTAATCTAATGTAAACTCAAATTATATTTAATCAGTATATTAATCAACCAACATCTGTCATTATCATTTCATTGTAGGTTTCTGGAACAGTCTCAGTGGTTGATTTTGTAGAAATAGAACATGAACTGATGGTAACGTGTGGTTGACTAACTGGAAACAATCCTGGATCATCGTCAGTGTCATGATTTTGCATTTCTCCCTGGAAGATGATAGAAATTTTTATCCCAAACAAACAGTACATTACTTTAGCCCAATACTATTAATTAATATTTACTTTCCATTGATTTATGATAATTTCTCCCCCCCTCACATATAAGTTAAAACAGACTGTTTATAGTACTGCTGTTTTCTAACTTCTTGGACTGTTTCTCCTTTATCCAGTGATTCCATCCGTGAGAAGATGAAGAAGAACTATCTCTCCAACCCAGGCTACAACTATGAGGGTGTCAACAGAGCCTCTCTGGCCTGTGGGCCTATGGTGAAATGGGCAATTGCTCAAGTAAGAAGACAAAAATAATGTTAAGATTATGATAAAAGGGTGAAAAGGATTCTTCTTTTAATTTATGTCATGTTCTTTCACTCCGTTAGCTCAATTATGCCGACATGCTGAAGCGTGTGGAGCCTCTGCGCAGTGAACTGCAGAAGCTTGAGGATGATGCCACAGACAACAAGACCAAGGCAGAGGAGGTTGAGCAAATGATCAGAGACCTGGAGGCCAGCATCGCTCGCTACAAGGAGGAGTACGCCGTCCTCATCTCAGAGGCCCAGGCCATTAAGGCCGACCTCGCTGCAGTTGAGGCGAAGGTAACATCGGATAAATGTTTTGCTTCCAATTTTTCTCTCCATTTTATTCCACTTCAAACTGAAATATTGTTCTTTTCTCTCAGGTGAATCGTAGCACAGCCCTTCTGAAGAGTCTGTCGGCTGAAAGGGAACGCTGGGAGAAGACCAGTGAGACCTTCAAGAACCAGATGTCCACCATCGCTGGAGACTGTTTGCTCTCTGCAGCATTCATTACCTACGCTGGCTACTTTGAACAACAGATGAGACAGAACCTGTTCACTACTTGGTCTCATCATCTGCAGCAGGCAAACATTCAGGTACTTGAAGCTCTGATGAAACATATTTGCATCTACAAATCTCAGCCGTATTTACGTTAAGAGAAACATAATAGATGTTGATATGAAATGTTAATATCTTTTTTTTAATTCCTCAGAATGAAGATGTTATAATTATATAAGAGAATATAGCAAAGTTAGGTTTTTTTTATTTCCAGTGGCCAACTACATATTCTTAGTGCTTACAACCAGCCACAATCACAAATTTTTGCATTTCCTGTAATCTAATATAAGGTTCCTAACTCCAGGTTTTCTAAATGTCTACCACAGTTCCGTACAGATATCGCTAGAACTGAGTACCTGTCGAATGCCGACGAGAGGCTACGTTGGCAGGCCAACTCCCTCCCAGCTGACGACCTGTGCACTGAGAATGCCATCATGCTTAAGCGCTTCAACAGGTCAGTATCTTCATTTTCTGGAATTGTAATGTTGTCTTCAGTGTTTCTTATTTCTAATTGGCTGATTATTCTATACCATTGTTTTTTTTAGGTACCCGCTCATCATCGACCCATCAGGCCAAGCCACAGAGTTCATTATGAATGAGTACAAAGATCGCAAGATCACCAGAACCAGTTTCCTGGATGATGCCTTCAGGAAGAACCTGGAGAGCGCCTTGCGTTTTGGAAACCCACTGCTGGTCCAGGTAAGAGCAGTTGCTTAACACAGAATTGCATTTATTGAGCACTCTTTATTCGATTGCTGTCACCTGGATTTGGTTATTCACTGTTTTTTTGCCCTGTAGGATGTAGAAAGCTACGACCCTATCCTGAACCCAGTGCTGAACAGAGAGGTCCGCAGAACTGGAGGACGTGTCCTCATAACGCTTGGAGACCAGGACATCGATCTGTCACCTTCATTTGTCATCTTCCTTTCCACAAGAGACCCAACTGTGAGTAGAATAACATTCAGCTTTCCTTTGTACATTATTTAAACTTATCAGACACTCGTCCATAAATTTAGGACACTTTCTTGTTGTTCAGTTTTTTAATGTGGTGTTTCTTTTGTATGCAGGTGGAGTTCGCACCAGACTTGTGTTCTCGTGTGACATTTGTCAACTTCACGGTGACACGCAGCAGCCTCCAGAGCCAGTGTCTCAACGAGGTCCTAAAGGCTGAGAGGCCTGATGTGGATGAGAAACGCTCTGACCTCCTCAAACTGCAAGGTGAGACACCAAGGGGTAGAGGCTCCAACACATTGACGAGACAAATCTGGGGATGATGATTATTAAGCCTTAGATTGATGATGATAATTCCAACTTGAGTCTCTGTGGTAAAAGATTGGACTGAAATCAGAATACCAAATGACTCCTCTCTCTTTTAGGCGAGTTCCAGCTTCGCCTGCGTCAGCTGGAAAAATCCCTGCTGCAGGCCCTCAATGAGGTCAAGGGCCGTATCCTTGATGATGACACTATCATCACCACACTGGAGAACTTGAAAAAGGAGGCGGCCGAGGTGACGAGAAAGGTGGAGGAGACAGACATCGTCATGGCAGAGGTGGAGGCTGTGTCACAGCAGTACCTGTCTCTGTCGTCTGCCTGCAGCAGCATCTACTTCACCATGGAGGCTCTCAACCAGGTCTGGATACATCTCAACTTGTTTCAGTATCATTCATCTGCAAACATATCTCAATATCAAGCTAACTGTTTTTTAACTGTCTTGCTCCAGATGCACTTCCTGTACCAGTACTCTCTTCACTTTTTCCTGGACACATACCACACAGTGCTGTATGAGAACGCCAACCTCAAGAACATCAGTGACCACTCACAGAGACTCGCTGTCATCACCAAGGACCTCTTCCAGGTTTGAACCACTCGTTTTAAAAACAAGAGGCCCATTCTCTTTGGTGATGTGAATACAATGGACATCAATTTGTCTGTTTTCTTGAATGTAGGTGGCATTTAACAGGGTAGCCAGAGGTATGCTGCACCACGACCACATTACCTTTGCCATGCTGCTGGGTAAGATCAGCCTGAAGGGCATTACCAGGTAATACACCAAAATTATTGCAAAACCTATAACAAAATTAAAGCTGAAGTTTCAGTTAACATCCACAAGCACAAATCTGAACCATTTGAAACCTATCTCTTTCAGTGAGCCATCATATGATACAGAGTTCCAGCACTTCCTGCGCAGTAAGGAGATTGTTCTGACGGGCATGTCACTGCCCAAGGTGAAGGGTTTGACCACTGAGCAGAGTGAGGCCATGGTCCGTCTCAGCCGCCTGCCAGCATTCAAAGACTTGGTGGCCAAAGTTGAGGCTGATGATGTGAGTATTTACAGATCCGTTGGTCCAATTACACAAAATCTGAGCTCACTGATAATCTGATCAAACCTGCTAATAAATTACTTTTTTTTTAATATGAGCTGCATCAGTGATCATTATCGCTTTGTGTTGCTATTTCAGCAATTCTTCATGTGGATTGAGAGCAACACTCCAGAGCTGGCAGTTCCTTATCTGTGGTCAGAGGAGAAGCAGTCCAGTAAGTATATACAGTTATATCTTTAATGACAAACTGGTGTGGAATTTAAATAGTTTTAAGAATACGTAACATGCTGTTGTTTGACGTGTCTTATCTTCCGTTTCAGCCAACATTGGCCAGGCAGTGCATCAGCTGCTACTGATTGAGTCCTTCCGCCCTGACCGTCTGTTGGCCATGTCCCACATCTTCGTCTCAAAGGTTCTGGGAGAGACATTCATGAACATCATCGAGCAGCCTCTTGACCTGGGTAATATCGTGGACAGTGAGGTAACGTCAAATATTTCTTTTGATCATTTTTTGTCAAGGGACCTTTGCTGTTGCATGTCGCTGACGTAGTTTTTCTTGTGTCTGTAGGTGAAGCCCAGCACCCCAGTGTTGATGTGCTCTGTACCAGGTTATGATGCCAGCGGGCTGGTCAGAGATCTCGCTGCTGAGCAGAACAAACAAATCACTTCCATCTCTATTGGTAAGGAAGGAATCAGCTCAGATTTTTGGTGTTTCCTAAGTCAAAGGCATAAGTGACGAAAATGTTTTGTTTTTCTCCTGCGCATAGGTTCTGCTGAGGGCTTCAACAAGGCCGACAGAGATATCAACACAGCTGTCAAGTCTGGCAGGTGAGTTGTGTTGTTGATGTGTATTTGTAAGGGTGACCACTGAACACACATTTTGTTGTACTTATGTCCTGTCTGTTTTCATCCTGCAGGTGGGTGATGTTGGAGAACGTTCATCTTGCCCCTGGGTGGCTGATGCAGCTGGAGAAGAAGCTCCACTCTATGCAGCCTCATGCCAGCTTCAGGCTTTTCCTGACTATGGAGATCAACCCCAAGGTAAATCACTCATAAAAATATTTTAAAAATTGTATAATGTCTGTGCTGATGTAGCTCTATCCCAAACTCCTTGTTCTTTGACCTTTGTTTAATTGTCATCACTTTGTTTTCCTGCCAGGTGCCTGTGAATCTGCTCCGTGCAGGTCGGATCTTTGTGTTTGAGCCTCCTCCTGGTGTAAAGGCCAACATGCTCAGGACTTTCAGCAGCATCCCTGTGGCTCGCATGTGCAAGGTGAATAGAAATAGTCTCACAGTTTATAAGTTAAATCGCCAATCACCTACATGCTTCCTCTACATTTACTACCTAAATAACTTGTTATGTTTCTTCAGGCTCCCAATGAGCGTGCACGTCTGTACTTTCTGCTGGCTTGGTTCCACGCAGTCATTCAGGAGCGTCTGCGCTATGCACCTCTGGGATGGTCCAAAAAATACGAGTTCGGAGAGTCTGACCTCCGCTCTGCCTGTGACACCGTTGACACCTGGCTGGACGACACTGCTAAGGTTATTATACAAACTGCTTTAAATTTGTCCGCATAAAATTTTTTTTGCTGTCAATGGAAACTTGCATCAACAATCCATGAATTCATGTTTTACTTACTGCCTGATTGACCAAAATAATCAAATCACTGATCTACAAGTTTTGACTCATTGATGTAAAACTCCATCCACCTTCCAAACACACAGGGTCGTCAGAACATCGCACCAGACAAGATCCCCTGGGCGGCTCTGAAAACCCTGATGGCTCAGTCCATCTATGGCGGACGAATCGACAACGAGTTCGATCAGCGCCTGCTCATCACCTTCCTGGATCGCATCTTCACCAAGGGAAGCTTCGACAGCGAGTTCAAACTGGCTCTCAAGGTTGACGGACACAAGGATATCAAGATGCCCGATGGCATTCGGTGAGTTTTATTTGAACTTTTGTTCGATTTAAAGACACATTCAGATGAACTTAACCAGTAAAGTTTCATGTCTTGTTGATTTGTTTCAGGCGTGAGGAGTTCATGCACTGGGTTGAGATGCTTCCCGACACTCAAACTCCATCTTGGCTTGGGTTGCCTAGCAATGCTGAGAAGGTCCTGCTCACCACACAGGGTATGAAGCTGCAGCTGGCCTTCTTCATCGTCTGTACTGTTGTGTTTTGTCACAGCAAGCGAAACACAGCACATCACCACTCTTCTTCCTCAGTCTGTTGGACAGATGAACCATTAACTATCTCTCCCTCTCTCTGTTCTAGTGTTTTAACTCTTACTTTGACAGGCTGTCACGGTGCAGTGAAATGGTCAAGATCTCATATTCACATCTGCTTTGGGCAGAACACTGTTTGTGGTGGCAAAGAAAATGTTCAGGGTTCTTCTCCCGCTAATCTCTCATCTTCTCATAAGTTAACTTCACTAGTTAGCTTTATAGGGTTTCACAAGTATCCCCTAGTTGTAGTTTTGTGTGTCATAGTCCTGCATTTCAGTTTAGCTGTAGCTCACAGCCATCATGCTTTAGAAGGTGCTCTGCCCAAAGGAAGGGTGTGCGTGTCCTCACCCTCCAGCAGCTGTATTTCACAGCCATCATGTCGCTTTGCTAAGATACCATTCCCATCCCACCACCATGTCAGGATTCAAACCTGCCACACATCTCCACCTCCCCTTTGCTCCTCGTCAAATCCTCCATTCCTGTCAGATTGATTTCCACACCTCCAACACACTCCTCCTTCCATTTGTACCTCCCTCCCCTATCGTCACTCCCGTCCCTTAGTTTCTCCCTCAAAACCTGACTCCCTACATTAGTTACATTCATTTCTTTTACAGGTCCAGTCATGAATGCGGTTATTTCTGCATTTGGGATTTATGTGTTTGTTGGAAATGCTGCCTTATTCCTTGTGTGTTTAATCCGACCCAGTGTAGTCCTAATTTCTTTTTCTGACACTATTTCTTTTTCTTGGTAAGCTTCATGTTTCTTTGTACCACAATTAATTTCTTCTCCTCCTACCTCCCACCATGGCCTTGTTTTTCCACCTCCCTCCCCGCTCACATGCTCCCTCTGCCGGGCTGCGCAGGCACTGACATGATGGGTAAGATGCTGAAAATGCAGATGTTGGAGGATGAGGATGACCTTGCCTATGAGACGGAGAAGAAGGAGCGCACCACATCCACATCTGACACCCAGCCGGCCTGGATGAGGACCCTTCACACCACTGCCTGCAACTGGCTGCAGCTCATGCCGCAAACAGTCAATCTGCTCAAACGCACAGTAGAGAACATCAAGGTAATGGCTGAAATAACAGGAATGTTGGTTGGGGAACAGACTTCTAGAGACAAACCTAAAATAAGCAAGCTGCTGCGCAACATCATTGAAAATAACTTATGTTCGGTGTTGTGTTTAAGATTTTTTGTGCTTGACTAACGAGGTAACGACAGGTTTAGTTACTTACTCGGCCTTGTGTGTCACGAGTTCCACTGTATTTGATGAATTATCTTCTTCATCCACCACAACCACCAGGACCCACTGTTCAGGTTCTTTGAGCGTGAGGTGAAGATGGGCTGCAAGATGCTGCAGGAGGTCCGTCAGGATCTGTCCGATGTGGTGCAAGTGTGCGAGGGCAAGAAGAAGCAGACCAACGACCTGCGCACGCTCATCAGCGACCTTGTTAAAGGTTACTCCTCTTTGTTTATGTTTTTAAATAGATTTAACATATTTAAAAAATGTAATCGAATGGGGATATATCTGCACAATTACAATTTCTTATGTTCTCTCTTTGTCTTAACAGGTGAGCTATTCCTGGACAGATTTTGCTTTGAGTGAATAACAAATGTGAAAATATCTGTTTGTCTGTCTCTGTAGGAATCCTCCCTCGCAGCTGGTGTCGCTACACAGTCCCAACTGCCATGACTGTGATCCAGTGGGTGGCCGACTTCAGTGAGAGGATCAAACAGCTGCAGCACATCTCCCAGGGAGCTGCCAGTGGGGGTGCAAAGGAGCTGAAGGTAGTTTGGTTAACTGTTCATCCACAGGATCTTAAAATAGTGTGATAGATTCTGGAAAACTGACAGAGGCACTTACTGTACTGTTATATTCCCGTTCTCTTTCCGTCTCTGTTTCACCAGAACATCCACGTGTGCCTCGGCAGCCTGTTTGTACCAGAGGCTTACATCACCGCAACCCGCCAGTATGTGGCTCAGGCAAACAGCTGGTCTCTGGAAGAGCTGTGTCTCGAGGTGAATGTCACCACTGCCCAGGGCACTCCACTGGACGCCTGCAGCTTCGGCATCAAAGGTCAGAATAACAAAGCTCAAAGTGATACCACATTTTACACTGCTGTTAAGGGTCCAGATTTTCTTCATAAATACCTATGAAAGTAGATGGCACTCAGTAGAGCACTGGCCTATCTCACAATGTTAAATGTAGTGGGGGGGGGGTCCTGGAACTGCCTAAAAATTGAAGGGGCCCATGTCCCACACTCCCATCAATAATCCAGAAAATCTGTGAAGTAGTTTTTTGTGTAATCATGCTGGAAAAACAGGACATTCTCCTTGGCGGAGGTAACTAAAGGAAGGAAAGCTCCTATAAATACTTACTTAAAATAAGAATCCAGATTGTCACCACAAGATGAGTCGTATTATTCTATTATTTTTAATGTCTAACATGCTCACTGTTTCTCTCAGGTCTGAAACTGCAGGGAGCTACCTGTGCCAACAACAAGCTGTCTCTGTCCAACACCATCTCCACCGAGCTGCCTCTCACTCAGCTCCGCTGGATCAAGCAGTGCAGCACTGAGAAGAGACACATGGTATGAATATAGACACACAACTCATGTTTCTATGAAGTGTATATTCTTAAAGCATTTTGAAAAACATGTTTTGCTGTCCATCTAATTGTTTTCCTTCCTCCCACCACAGGTGACTCTGCCCGTTTACCTGAACTTCACCAGGTCTGATCTCATCTTCACCGTTGACTTCGACATCGCCACCAAGGAGGATCCTCATAGTTTCTATGAGCGCGGAGTCGCTATCCTGTGCACCGAGTAAACAACACAAGTCGTTCCTTAAGACCAGAGAGTCTTGCTTATTAAGTACACTTAATCACGTACCTATTAACCACCATTTATAAAGTAGTTTAGTCAGTATAAAATGTAGTTAGATATTTGTGGAGCAGTAACACACATGTACTCATTCTTAATGTTTTTGGAAAGTGTCTCAGAAGGTCGAGGGAATGTTGACAGATGGAAAATGATGAGGAAAATGAAATGTGGAAAAAGAGTTGAAGGGAAAAAGTTGTTTTATGAAGGAAGCTGTATGTTTTTAGATTGAATAAAGCCACAATGGAAGGAAGATGAACTGCAATGACGACTTCAGTGTCATTTTTAATATTTACTGTCATTACTTATAATGGTAATAAGGGATTTAGGTCTTCGCATCTCTTCAAAACACTTTTCTATGGGGAATCACATTGTTGTCCTATTTATATATTCTGTACATCTTGTAAATACCCATTGACCTTATGATACATTTGAAGAAAAGATGTTTATTTTTTTTACGACTACCACAAATGCACTTTTCCAGTCAACAGGAGAATGCAACCAAATTAACAGAAAAGATCTTCTAACTTAACAAATGCTAGTTCCTGTTTGACACTGTTTTTGTTATGATTGTAGAATTCTTTCAATTTGTATTATTTAAATATTTTTTGAACTTTCTGGAGGCTCCACTGTTGAAGCTTGACTTCAATGTCAATGTGTTGCTGCCACCTGTTGGTCAGGATGAAATTGGAGAGGAGGTCCCAACACTTGATTGACAACACATCTAATAACAGGAAATAAGATTTTGTCTACAACAAACATCACACTATGTTCATCAACACTGAATAGGACTAATGAAGTTGTAGCTTTTTATGGATGTTGATTTCTAAGAGTTATTTAGAGTCTGAGGTTGGCTGTAGAAATTTATAAGACTCTTGTCTGCAAGAGAACTGACATGAACAATTTATTTTCCAGAAAGAAACCACACACACACAGCCAAAATGACAGAAATGGTGTTAAAACAATTTGTGAATGTGATGCGTTCTCATTTAGTTCAGCTTCCCTCTCAGAATGAAGTTGTCAGAAATGCTTATCCAGGTTTTTGAGCACATCTTTGACAACATTTCGGAGGAGCTGTTATTGCTGAATGTCCTCCAAATCAGGAGGGGCTCATACTGAATGTGTCTTCATTGACAGGGTGCGTCATGTATGTCGGGTCTGTCATTAGGATCAGGTCACTATGGTAATTCCTCCTAACCAAACAAAAACATGTTCAAAAAGAGACTTATCGCCTGAGTAATTTTGCAATTACTCAAGGTAGAACTCCAAATGCATTTTAAATGAACTATTTACAGTATGTCATTCCACCATACACCTCATTTTAAAGTGTTTAATATAACAAGAACATCATTCTGTCAGTCCGTCATCAGAGGGGTCTAACATGGTTCGGATGCAGAGTCCCCCGCCTCTTCCTCCTCCATGTTGACGACACACTGCCTCTTCCTTTGTGCCACTTCAGCTCCAGGGGGGCCGAGCTTTCTCTTGTAAAGAGATCTGAGGTCACAGGGGCTGGGAGATCTCTCCGAGGAGCTGTCCAGCATCCAGGATGAGCCCCCTCCCGCTGGGGTGAGGGGTCCTGGTGTGTGAGGAGTTGAGGATCTCGAAGCGAGCAGGCCTGAATCATGAAGTTGCAACTCGATATCCATGGTTTGGGCGCATGCTGTGAAATCGTTTGCTACAAGATTTCCACAGACGTCCTTGTCGCCGTGGGAGGGCAGAGTGTCGAGCTCATAGACCCACAGCTCAGAGTCACTCCCACATTTCATCTGGACATCCACGGGATCTCTCGTCCCATCTTTCATCACATCTCTGAGGGCAACAGGAGCAGGGTGGTGAAGGATAAATCTCCTGCTGCGGCCCAAGAACCGACGCCCACCTCCTCCTCCTCCCTGCTGCCGTGTTCGCCTGGAGACACCAGCATCGAAGTGTGACTCATCTGAATCCTCAGAGCTGCCGTCATACGGGTCCAAAAACTACAATTATAAGCACACAGACATTTACATGAACACGTAGGAGAGCAGCCAGATTTTTGATTCATGAAAGGAGTGTTATAATATTAATTAAACTAATGTTGTCATTTTAACAAACTGTCTGACAAGTGCTCCTGGTCTTTCTCTCTCCTTCACTCCACCTCTCCTCTCTCTCCCCCATTTTTCTCCTCACCCCAACCAATCGAGGCAGATGGCCGCCCCACACTGAGTCCAGTTCTGGTTTCTTCCTGTGAAACATGTACTTTTCTTTGCTCCACAGTCACAAAGCGTTTGCTCCTTGAGGTCTAAATCACCTTACTATAAAGAACCTTGAGGTAATTAATGTATGTGATTCAGCGCCATGCAAATAAAAGTGAATTGAATTACCAAAGAAGAGCAGCCATGTCTTGCAGCAGGCTTCAGTGTCCGACGCAATGTTCCACTCTCCGGTGCACTGCTCACAAGTCCCTGTTCAAGGAGGACGTCAACGATTATTGGTTTGTTTGTTTGTTTGTGAGCAAGGTGGCACAAAAACAACAGAATGGATCACCATGAAACTTGGTGGAAGGATGTGGTGTGGGTCAGGAAAGAAGATATTAAACTTTAGTGTCCAGGGATTTTTTTCACTTTCTTTTACAGAGTGAGATGTGGTGTTTTTGGACACTATCACCGCTTCACCTGGAAAATGGATGGGGACCTGATACTTATGAATGTGAGGGATTTGCTGCAGCTTGATTGAATTTAAGGAGACTGTTGTTCTCTACTGAGTTCATTTTCAAATGCAAAAGCTCAGTACTTTTCTGTTGCAATGTTGGAGGTAACAGATATACAGGATCAGTCTCTGGGGAGGGAAATAAAATATGACCCCATTTCAAAAGACATTTGCTTGAGACATACAATGTAGAATGTTTCATCTGAAACTGGGCTTAACATCTTTTTAAGCCATTTAAAATATACATCGCCACGTCCCCACTTGTTCTCAACCGAATAAAAATCCGGACCATACCATGGTGCTGGTGTCCGACCATCTGGGACTGATTTCTGAGTCAGTGTCAGTGCTGGACTCCACTTTGCACATGTCCTGACAGGAAACACAGGTCACTACAGTGCACATGCATGTGGGTTAAATGATTCAGATCAGTCTCTGACATGATTCTCTGACTTGAGCTGAACTAATCTCACCATGTATTTGAAAGCAAGTTGCTCCATGTTGTTGGGCGCGTGTCTCTCAGTGTGATCTGCAATGAAAAAGCATCTGAGCACATTCAAACGCCGCAAAAACACAAACTGCAGGTGGATGTTTTGTTGAAGAATGTTACACAGACGGTGTTAAATCAAATTATACTCAAGCAGTAGCAAAATCCCAATAAAATAAATATCTCACAGCTCATGTTTCAACATTTAACTTTAGTTTGGAATCACTCTAAACTAAAAAGGACCTGATACCCACCTGGAAGTGAGAGTTGTCTTCTGCATGTCAGGACATTTAGCACATGGGACTTCAAGTTTGAATTAAGTGAAATCAAACACTGAGTGTGAATAAAGTCGTGGTTGTGTGTTCGTTTACCTCCAGGTGCCTGATGGGAGACCATGTGTTCCCACAGGTGAGAGCACGAGCTGGAAAACACTCATTCAGACATTTTAACAAAATAAAACGTCGGGTGTTTCCTTTTTCAAAATAAAATATATTTATATCCTTATTTTGTATTATTTATATTGCATTATATGCAATATAGGTAAAGGTACATATATACATACATAAAGATGTATAGGAAGCTGGATTAAGTACAAAATAATTATTGATTAATGTTGCTTGGAGAAGTTTGTACTCCTTTTCCATTATGTAGATTCAATCATTAAGCGTTTCATTTGTTTTCCTCATCAGTTTGTAAATAATACTTGTTTCTGTTTATATTTTTCACTTGTTTGTATAATTTCTCTTTCTTTAATTGACATGTTGGAAATAAATACAAACAATTACAAAATAAAATAGAATTCTCATTGACCTGCAGTGACCTCGTTGCTTTATTTTTGTAACTTGGTTCAGCTTGAGTCAGGGATTTTAATAATAATATATTATTATTATTATTACTGATTCATTTTGATCTTAGAGTAAAGTAAAGTTGTGACAGTTCATTACAGCCTCCTCCACCTCCACCACTTCCCCGGTGAACCGTAGGGGGGGACCGGGAGACAGGCAGAGGAGCACCGGCCTCTCGGTTCCACGCTCCCCCTCCGTCCGTGCGTAAGATCCGGCCTGGAGGGGGGGTGAATGTTAATTTCAAAGATGGCGGCGGAGGGAGGAGGGAAGGAGATGAACGAGATCAAAACTCAGTTCACCACCCGGGAAGGCGTCTACAAGCTCCTCACGCACTCCGAATACAGCCGCCCGAACCGGGTGCCTTTCAACTCGCAGGGCTCCAACCCCGTCAAGGTCTCCTTCGTCAACGTCAACGACCAGTCGGGCAACGGCGACCGGATCTGCTTCAATGTGGGCCGAGAGCTCTACTTCTACATCTACAAAGGCGTCCGGAAGGTAGCGTGCTAATGTCAGCGGGGGATCCGTGATACATGTCGGGGCACACCGGCTGCTAGTCCGGGTGTCCGGGGTACAGTCGGCCGCGTTGAGCGACTCTGGCCGGTGCTTGACTTTCAAATTAGCTTGTTAGCTCGAAGCTAGGGTGTAAGCTAACCAGCGCTACTTGCTAACGCTAGCAAGCCAGCGGCTACTCCGAGGCCAGCGGCTAAAGTCCGCTCCCTCGCCCCCGTCAACAGTGTTTGAGTTCGGCTGGGTCGTGAGGCTCTTCCGGGTGCAGTTGACATTTTGATTGAACTGAAGCTGTCGGGGCTGTGGGTGCTGCTGTGATGGTGGAATCTGACACCTGTCGACGCCCTTTGACTGACAGGTGTGGACACATCACGGTTATGGAGATCCAGTGGTGCTCGGACAGTCGTTGGGCTAACAGGCTAACTGCTAACGTCACCACCTTCATTTAACGACAGTTAGCTCCTAGCGTGTCTGATCGACCTGAGCTAACTTGCTCTGCTTGTTGGGAACGAGGTGTAACTCCACCATTTTCAGTGTCATCTCTGCGTGGCTGTTGTGTCACCAACACGTCATCCACTAACTCGTGACTCATGACAGTCTGATGGTTTCCTAGTTAAACAGAAGGTGGAGGAATCACATGAGAACTTGTTATGATGAGTTGCCTCCAGTGTCCAGGTGCCTTGTTGGAGTGTCCTGATAGAAAACTGCCTCTGACACATGTTAACTTGGATTAAAATCGTGGCTTCTGTCACTGCCTCCACTGGTTTGAGCCACAAACTGGAAGCAGCTGACACAGAAACATGTGGCTGTCATGTGTGAGATCACATCAACAGCTGGATTCAAATCCTGAACTGCCACAAAGCAGAGCGTGGAAATAACCTCAGACATGTCGATCAGCAGCTTGACAGAAAATGGAAGGTTATACATTTTATTCTCAATCCATCATTTTATTGATTCCTTGGGTGGATTGGCTGTTTCGTTTCTCTGACGTGTGTTTTGCCGGAGATAGCTGCAGGTTTAAAGCTTAAAGAATAGTAGGGCTGACTCATACAGCTTGTGATGTTGCTGCTATTTCTTTTTTGTGTACGTCCACAACTTTCTTACTGAAAAAGAGTCTTCACCATCGTCATCACAGGCTTGTTATTTATGACTTCAGGAGATAATATCGATACCATCCTGGCTATAAAAAGGTGCAAGAGCAGTTTTATTTGAACCTTTTGGAAAGGCTTTGACATTTTGTGTCTCCGAGGTGAGACATAAACAACTCAGAGTCACATCTACCAGCAGAGGAGCAACCACTGAATCATCTTCTTCCACTCATAGAATTTTCCGTTCTACCAGCAGTCTGAGCTGTAACTCATTAACAGGGGGAACTACTGATTCTCTGTGGTTTATATTCAGGTTGTCTAGTTCACAGCTGTAAAATCCTGTTTCCTGATGTTAAAAACTAATTCTGCACCGTAACAAGATGGTGGGCACATAACCATCAACAGAGGAAAAAATATATCTGTGCACTTTGATCTGTTGCTAAGTCTTTTACTCTGAGTTATTTCTCACACTTCTTACCACTCAGTTTAAGTAAATAACGATAGCTCAGCTGCTATAAATTCAGTGTTATGATGTTTTAAGATAAGCACAGGAAAAACACATGATTGCACAGTCATGTGAAAGCCTTCGTCATGCAACAAAGTGCACATACTTGTTTTTAGTTTTCAAGGATTGAAACACTCAACCCGTGTGTGTTTTCACGCCTATTTCTTGTCAGGCTGCTGACCTGAGCAAGCCCATCGACAAGCGCATCTACAAGGGAACGCAGCCCACCTGCCATGACTTCAACCACCTCACGGCGACGGCAGAGAGCGTGTCCCTCCTGGTGGGTTTCTCAGCGGGACAGGTACAGCTCATTGACCCCATCAAGAAGGAGACGAGCAAGCTCTTCAACGAGGAGGTGGGTGTCTGAAGGACGGACGGTGGAGTTTTGTGTACAGTGTTTATTACAAGGTGCTCATCAATAGAGACGTTTAATTTCCCAACTAATTGATTGTTGTTTTACTTCCTCTTGAACTCAAAGGTAATTTCTATTTGTTCTTGTTCTTATGTTGACAAAAGGTTCCATGTTTTCAGAGAATTTTCTAAAGCTACTACTGTGTTTTACCTGAGCAGCACTTTACTGACATTGTCATTCCCTCTCCCTCTGTTCTCTCCCTCTGTTCTCTCCCTCCTTTCTGCCCCTGACACTTCCACCTTCCCTCTCTCCTGCCAGAGACTAATAGACAAGTCCAGAGTCACATGTGTGAAATGGGTGCCGGGCTCCGAGAGCCTGTTCCTCGTGTCTCACGCCAGTGGAAATATGTACCTGTACAACGTGGAGCATACCTGTGGCACCACAGCACCGCACTACCAGCTGCTCAAACAGGGGGAGAACTACTCTGTACACACGTGTAAGAGTAAATCCACGCGGAACCCTCTCCTCAAATGGACAGTGGGCGAGGGAGCTCTGAATGAGTTTGCCTTCTCTCCAGACGGGAAGTTCCTGGCCTGTGTAAGCCAAGACGGCTTCCTACGGGTTTTCAACTTTGACGCTGTTGAGCTTCACGGCACCATGAAGAGCTACTTCGGTGGCTTGTTGTGTGTGTGCTGGAGCCCTGATGGAAAGTACATAGTTGCAGGTGGGGAG
This sequence comes from Paralichthys olivaceus, assembly GCF_024713975.1. Taxonomy (NCBI): domain Eukaryota; kingdom Metazoa; phylum Chordata; class Actinopteri; order Pleuronectiformes; family Paralichthyidae; genus Paralichthys; species Paralichthys olivaceus. The sequence continues at coordinate 11,519,636 of NC_091104.1, read as the reverse complement.
GACGATCTAGTGACTGTGTGGTCGTTCTTGGACTGTAGAGTCATCGCCCGAGGTCATGGGCACAAGTCGTGGGTGAGTGTGGTGGCGTTTGATCATTACACCACCAGCGTGGAAGAGAGTGACCCAATGGAGTTCAGTGGCAGTGATGAGGACTTCCAGGATCAGATGATCCATTTTGGACGAGACCGGGCCAACAGCACGCAGTCTCGTCTCTCCAAGCGCAACTCCACGGACAGCCGGCCTGTTAGTGTGACATACCGGTTTGGCTCAGTGGGCCAGGACACTCAGCTGTGCCTATGGGACCTCACTGAGGATATCCTTTTCCCGCATCTTCCGCTCTCACGGACACGGACACATACTAACGTGATGAATGCAACCAGCCCTCCTCCTGCGGGCGCGACAATAATCACTAACACCTCTAGTAACACTACTAATGGAAACAACAGTGGTGCCAATACTCCTGGCATTAACTCTCTCTCAACTGCATTACCACGCTCCAATAGCCTACCCCATTCGGCCGCCACCACGACAACGACGACGACAAACAATACCAACAAGGCCGGCAGCGGTGGTGGAATCGGCAGCGGAATTATGGACAGTGCGATCGCCACGGGTGTGAGCAAGTTTGCCACACTGTCACTCCACGATAGGAAGGAGCGACACCAAGAGAAGGACCACAAACGCAACCACAGCATGGGTCACATCAGCAGTAAGAGCAGCGACAAGCTCAACCTGCTGACAAAAACCAAAACGGACCCTGCTAAGACTCTGGGCACTCTGCTGTGCCCGCGCATGGAGGACGTGCCCCTCCTCGAGCCCCTCATCTGTAAAAAGATAGCACACGAGAGACTGACTGTACTCATATTTTTAGAGGACTGTTTAGTGACTGCTTGTCAGGAGGGATTTATTTGCACATGGGCGAGGCCAGGCAAAGTGGTAAGTTCTTTTTAATGTAGGAAAATGTGGAAGAATTAGAAGTGATGTTGTTTGTCAATCTTTAGCCGTCCAAAAACCAATTGATGGGCTGTAACTAAAAGTCAAGACGTCTTCTCAAAGCTTAAAATAAACATTTGGAAGAGCATTTTTAGCTTTTATAGTCAGAATGTGAGTCTCTGCAGGCAGGCGAATAACATATCACACTTTAGTGTTCAGCTGCTTTCCAGTTAAAGGCCTGTTATTTCTAACTTTAAGATATAACCAACGCTACGACAAATTTAAAGTCTGGTTATTTAATACATTCTGATAAGAAAGACTTCCTGTGTAGAGCTGAGAGGAGAAATATGTAAATCCATAAGAAGCGTGTTCATTGGTTCATCATAATCATTCCACGATGCATAGCAGCACAGCCGAGAAGTCATCTGCCTCCACTCTCATGTTTCAGCTTTTATGCAAATTACTACTTTGCCCTCAGAATCTCTGCAGTCACTCGCATGCTTACACCTTAATGTGTATACATCCCTGAATAGTGTTTGCTTTTGTCTGTGTTTTAAGAGCTTTTGACAGAACCAGACACACAGTAGTCAACATTTTGAACCCAACCAGCAGTGTGAAGGTTGATTAGTCCAGTGAGGGGGTTACTTTTAACCAGTCGGACGTAAACAGACGCTCGGAGCATTCAGCAAATGTGTCCGAAGTGAAATTAAGAACAACACCATGATAAACAGTGTGCGGCCCAGTCTTTTTCAGGCTGATGTCTATGGATCAGGATCACACTCACTTGTGGGACTTTTGGACTAAAGTATTGTTTTTAATGTCGTCTTGGGAAAAAAATGGAGCAAATACAGTGAAAAATAACCTCACACTCAGTTTGGGGTAAAAAATGTTCAGCCACAACATTGAAACTGGTTTTAAAGCAACAGCCGTCTGCAGCCACACAGTGACCATGATGTTGGGCTCCATGTCTGAGCAATGAAGTGTTTTTTTATGTAGAGAGAACAAAACAAAGTCTATCAATGTGATGATGATGTAGACCCACTGAAACACAACTGAAGGGGGGGTATACCCATGATCCCCGGCTTCCTGAACCAGAAGAGCTGCTGGTAAAACAAAAAAACAAACTATGTTTAGAATTCTTCATATATTTAAAGTTTCCTCTGAATATTGGACTTGTTTAAAAAAAAAAATCATCAGTAATGGGATTTAAACTTTTTTTTGTAGTTTAAGTTATTTTCCACAAAGATAAACCACAACATTAAAACCAGTTGTGATGCTGTTGCTGATCAGTGAATACGAAACACAAACAGGGGAAGTGGAAGAGGCAGTGTTTGAGGTCAGTCCTGGCAGAAAAATGAGTGTGATGAGTATTGAACAATCGGAAAGAGATTCAAACAAACTTTATTTTATATTTGATGTGTTATATAGGGATTTGGTGCTGAAGAGGAGGAAAGCGATAAAACTGTAATAGCTGACTTTAGTCCATATGTGCTTGAAAATATCCTCAGACTAGGACGTTAAAAAACAAGTCAATGGTCCAATCACGAGTCCAAGAGAAGTGCCTTGATCAAGCAAACCTCTCAGAAACAGCGTTAGTCCTCCAGCGTACACTCTGCATCCACTTTGACTGCTGTGCACAGCCTTTTAATCAAGCGCAGGGGACTGTGATGGGGAGGCTAGAGGCTGATTTCCTTTTTTTAAAGAGCTATTTGTTGCTTGGTTTTTTTCTTTTATTTCCTTTTAGTTTTTTTGCTACAGTATGTGAACTTTCCCAATGCAAATCTCCTTGTTTTCCTTTTTCCAGGGTTTATTGTCATCCCAAAACCAAGCCAGCTCTCCCAGTGGAACAGTAGTATAGCCACAATATTTCTGCTGCTAAAGAACCCTGCAACCCAGAGTCTGATGCTGCTCTTCACCCTGCAAGCATTGCAAGTTTTCCTTTTCTTTTACACCCCTCCTACCTCCCGATTTTTTTGTTTATGGCTTTTCTGTTTGTTTGTTTTTTGTTAATCGCTCACTTGACCTAGAGGATTGAAGTAAGAAAAAGTGCTGCATTTGTGGACTACTCACTATGTACTTTTTTTCCTGGAGTTTTAACACATTTTAGATTCTTTTAAAAAAAATGTATTTCTTTCACGTCACATCTCATCGGACTGTTGTCCCCTCTGGAATTCAGGCTTGGCTTTTGCTAGATGCAAACCAGACAAACTGTGGCTTGAGATTAAAGGGATAGTTCATTTCATTTTCATGATCGGTGTTAACCTTGTGACGTAGCCCGGTCGTGGCTCAGGGGAGGTTACCGACTCCGATGGGCTTTGAGTGAACTATCCTTTTATGACCAAGTGCGTGAGCATCTGAAAATTTTGCATCCATCCACATTCACTCTCCACTTCTGTCTTCTCTCGAGTAGAATCTCCCCATCGATGACTTTGCACTGATTTTGTTAGTTATTTCATTGTTTGTTTTTATAACTTCTCTAATGGAACAAAAAAAGAGAGAGAGGGTTGAGGATCGCCTTGTCACACTCGGCTTTAACATCCTCAGTCTTGAAATCTGAATCTATAAAGCTTGATGCTGCAATCATAGTCTTTTTAAAGAAAAAAAATTGTTTGCACTTAAATTAGTTTATTAGAAGAGAAAATGGCTTTACATTTTTGGGTGTGCTCAGAACTCACTGATGGCTAATACAGTAGGTGAAGAAAATGATTTAAAAAAAAAAAAAACATATTAAAACCTTTATCTATTTAGCATTTATTTTAATATTATTTCAGATTCAAATCTGCTCTGTATCATAATGTGTATATTGTAATAAATTGATCTGATGGGGGCCTAAGCAAACTACCATTACGGCAGTGGAAGTTTTGTCATTGATAGTTATATTTCTAAAGCCTAAAGTATACATAATAATATTAAAATAATCTTGAATACACGGTTTACTGTTCTTTTTTTTTTCCACCCACATTTACTGTGTTGACACAACAAAGCTGTAATGCCTCTGGCGTGAAAACAGCTTACGAGGTCATGAAGAATGAGCTGTCAAGTACGGAAGACTCAGGAAGCTTCACAGAAAATGGTAGAATCTCAAAAGACTCAGTCAAAAAAATATTTTTAGAAGAAAACATGGAGCTCGATATCCTCCGACATGTCTCAGAAGGATTTTAGCCACGTGAATGGAGGAGTAACAACATTACTGTATTTGTGTGCTTTAACCAGTCATCGTAGACGCAGTGAAGAGTTCAAACATTAAAGACATTCAGGAATTCATTTTACATTTCCCTCTTTATTAAACATTACAAAATAATCACACTTCATTAATTTCAGCACGTGTGTGTCGAGTTGTTTCAGACACGTCAGAGATTAAATTATTAATTATTTTAGGTTAATAACAACATACAAACAATACTTGATTCCTTCTTCTTTTTACTGTGATAATCCATCACAATAAAGTGCAGATTTTGTCACGGTTCATTATTTATGAGCTCACAGCTTTTTAAAGCCACATTGTTGTAAGTGAGGGGGTACGAGGGGATTAGTGAAGCTACATTCTGAACATAGCAAAAAAAAAAATCTGATTTGGGCTTTTTTTTAAATCACAACCTGCAATGTTATGTTTCTTTCTAAAAGCCTGTAACAAATACAGTTTTCATGTCCTGATCTAAAAAGTAATTATTTAGTTATTAACTTCCAATTGTGTTTTTTTTTGTGGTTTGCATTGTTTTTTTTATTTTATTTACAGCTGGGTGACAAAATGTGCCTTAAATTACTTCTGATAGTGTAGAATCATTGTGAAGCACTTACTGTGAATGTTTTTGCTGTTTACTTTTGCACAGGAAGACTTCTGCCGCTTTAATCAGTTTCTCTGGAGGAACTGATTCATTGTTACTGGAAGGACTCTCTTCCAATATATATGACCTTATATTTTACCTGTGACACGTTTTCATCCCTGCCCCTGGACTTCCTCATGTTTCATTGCTTGACAACTTTGACTCACAGCTTATTGATTAAAGCTGCTGTGTGTAATTTAATTTTTTTATGCTTCCTTCAAAGTCTGAGAGTATTTTAGGTTTGTCACAGCAGAAGGTGAGAAATACTTCTACAGATTGTAGAGACTTTACATTTAAGTGACTTACTTTGGACATAATATGCTTATCTAATAGTTTGTGTTTAAAAGTTATGAAATAACAACTGGAGCAGATCCAAACGGCGGGACACCTTTTTAAAACTACTATTATTTTTGAAGTTGATCATGTTGCACCATTTAAGTTCCTTGACTTGTTATCAAATATCTTATTGCTCAGCTTGTGTAACAGGCTCAGACTGAAGTCTCCACTGTCGTAAAAATGTATCACCTGACTAAGTCAAACTAAACGAACCCGTCCTCAGTCCAACATAATATGACAGAATCTATTACTGTCTGTGTAGAGATCACACTGAACTGTTGGGTGTCGCAGTTGTTATTGGTAAGTTGAAAGACTCTGCATTCTTCTTCATTGCATATCCTTCTCACACATCTTTGCGTCGCTTCACACATCTCAACATCAGGCCCGTCCTCTGTTTTCTCAGTACAGTAAGAGGCTCAGAGTTTAAATCTGAAGCTGACGTGTTTTGGCTCAGTAGCCTCTGTGTTTCCTGTCCAGAGGTGGCATGTAGTGGGTCTTCAAAGCTGCGTGGTGTGACTCATCCCGGGGCTGCAGAGAGAGAAAACGCAGGATGAATGCAAACTCAAGGCCGTCTTCGAAAACATTACAAGGCGCTTGTTTGTCTATATTAACCATGCATCCTTCCCTTTTCCTTTATACAACATCGGGATTTATCTTCTGATATGTAAAAACGAACCTGTCAGCTGTATTTGAATTTCTTCGGTGCCCTTGCTCTGATGTGAATGATTCATAAATGAAAAAGCCTGATGTCTGTGTTGTGCTCCTGCGTTTACCTTGGCCAACTGTGACTGGCACTTCTTAGAGGTGAGGGCTGGCAGTGTGCCTCGGTGAGTGACGGTGAACGCAGGCATGGTGGAGACGGGGAAGGGGATCTGTGGCCGCGGGACGACCACGTTGAGCTTGGGCAACTCTGTGGTGTAATGAGGGATGTTGCGTTTGATGAGGGGCTCTGCTACATGTTTCATGTTGTTCTATGGGAGAGAGAAAACAGTGCATGGAAGAAACTGAATTCTCACTGATCTGGACTCATGGCTCTTGTACGTTTCACTGAAGATGTGTTTAACAAGGCTAAATTTGGTGAGTAGAGTTTGAACTTACACTCATTAACGGTGTTTGTCGTACATGTCTTCCCCTCAGCTGTTTGCCAAATTTGGTCGGGCGCCATATGTGCTCTATGGAGCTGTGTGTCCCACTACTCTCTACTCCATCGATAGCCGCAGAAACTCTGTGGAGAGAGTCGGCGTTCTTCTCTGCCAGCCTGGGAGAAAAGAAAACAGCAAACAAAGTCAAATTTACTTGAATATAAATGATTTAAAATTGAAGTAGTGTTTTCTGTCTGTGTGAACACCACAAACTATCACACTACCTGATTTCTCTGAAATATGTGTGCCGCAGGGCTGTTTCTGCAGAGATGCGTTCATTGGGGTCATAGGCGAGCATCTGATAGAGCAGTGACAGAGCCGGCGCTGGGCAGTTGGGGATCAATCGTGAGATACCGGTGCCTTTTTTGGGAGGGAAGTTGAAGTGCATCGCTTTTGATCTGCCAGACAAGAAGAGACCATGAGAATTCTTCTTTTTCAAGTTCAGATTCTATGTGTCCTGCTGCAGTCGCAAGACAAACTCAACAAACAACATTATCTGAAGGAAAACCTACTGCTTGAACTTTTGGAGAAGAGCTTGATCTGGCGTTCCCAGCACGTCGTGGATCTTGGTGACTTGGTCCAACTCATTTGCTCCAGGGAAGAGTGGATTCAAGCTGAAAACACAGGTATGCAGTACATCAACCTGAGAGCCTCATGTGTTTGTTTGACATTTGTTTGTGGTGGTGGACAAGATTAAAAAGAACAACTTTAAAATGACTGATGCATAACGTCTTTATGGTGCCTGTTTAAATTTTACAAATGATACCTCATGATCTCGAAGAAAACACAGCCAGCGCTCCAGATGTCCATCTTCAGGCTGTAGTATCCGTCAGTGAGGAGGCACTCTGGAGCTCTGTACCAGCGCGTGGAGATGTACTCTGTGTGCGGCGGCTTGGAGTACACACTCCGACAGGAGCCAAAGTCCCCGAGCTTCAGGACATTTTGCTGCAAGTTAAACAAGAATTTTCAGAAATGTGGCTAAGAAAATTCACAGTTAGATGTTTGTAAAGCAAATGTATGATAATGACGGAGCTCACTTTGATGAAAATGTTTTCTGGCTTCACGTCTCTGTGAAAGATCCCACAGCTGTAACAAAGACAAAGGGAAGAAAGTCAAATTATATGATGTAGAATTTTTTTTAATGTTTATTAATTACCTCCACCAAAGAGGTTATGTATACGACCCTGTCTATTTTTTTCTTTGTTGGTTGGTTTGCTTGTTTGTTTGCATTATTACTCAAAAACGACTTATTTGAATTTCCCAAATAACCCAGTAAAAAAGAGAATCATTTATAGATCTTGATGACTACTGGGCCTGGGCCGAGGTATGCACTCTACTGAGTCTACTAGTAAAATAAGTTATATCTTTATAATCACCTGTGCATGTGTTCAAGGGACTTGCACAACTGGTACATGTAATTCTTTACTGTGTGGTCCGGCAGTGGAGTGTGTCTCCCTGCAAAGAATAAAGAATCAGTATCAGCCCATAATTCTTCTCAAATCATCACATCTTCAAGCTCTACTTGACACAAGACTTACCCAGTATATACTCATAGATGTTCATCTCCATCAGCTCACAAATCAAAGACACTGTCCCAGTTTCTTTGTCGCTGAAACATTGAATTAGAGTAAAGACACCACACTAGCTTGAAGCAGCACAGTCAATTAAAAACACTCCAGCACTCACAAAATCAGCTCATGTAGCTGGATGATATTTGCATGCGGGCTCAGTCTCTTCATCGCCTGGACCTCCCGCAGGTTGTGAGCCTGTTCCAGACTTAACAACAGAGAGCAGACCAGATTTACACATGTCACGACACAGTATAACAATATATGCTTTCTATATCTAGGATTTTGTGTGATTAGTTTGAGGGAAGTGGTCTAAAGCTGTTGAAGTGTTCAGCCCAGCTTCATTTGACAGCAGCATTATTTCACTACAGTGTGTGCACCTAACTCACATTTCAAGTACTGACATCCATTGTTACCTCATCACTACAAGGTCAAAAGCAGAGTTGGCTGACATCTAATAGGGCACTTAAGTCAAAGCTGGTGTGAAACCGCTGACTCAAGTTTCAAGGGTCCATAGGAAAACTGCTCCGCTGATGCTTGTGTACAGGACATCAGTGTGGGGCTGAATATTTACCTGTTAATCGTCTGCTTCATGGTTTTGCATGCGTAGAACTTCCCATCTTTCAGGCTCTGGGTTTTTAACACCTCTGAAAAAGTGCCCTCTCCGATTTTCTTGATTGTTTTGTAGCCTGCAGAAGGATCATAAACAAAGACATGGACCGATCAAATGGAACATTGGTCAAAAACACATCTCTGTCATATTGCTAATGAAGATCAGTAGAAATTAAATATATCAAATAAAGATAAATCTGGATAATCTAGAGGGAAATCATGTGCTGCATGTATAATACAAAACTCCACTGGACATAAAAGCTGCATGATCATTTTTACAGATAAGTATTTAAGATTTTCTGGGATTCATTAGTCTTCTTATAACTTTCTCAATTAATTGTTTACACTGCAAGATATAGAAATAACTCAATCTGTTTTGTTTTTCAGTTTTTAATTCATTCCTTTGTGTAAAATATTTGAAACTTCTCCAGTTTCAAAGCAGCAAGTCCTCATACTTTATAAGCTGGAATCAGAAAATATTTGACTTAGTTTTTATTTACTTGAAGTTTACAATTATTTTTCTGTCGATGGACTCATTGTTTATCCCACAAATCATTGCAGCTCTAGAATCGATCAATCCATTGTGTTTCGACTGATCGATTAATTGATGAATGTAGAATTAATGTAAAGTTAAATATTATTTATAAACCGATGTCTGGGTTAAACTGGTTAAACTGTCAAAAATCATTACGGTCACCATTTTCAATTACACCAACCAATAAAATGCGTCAAAAAAAGGCCTAAATCAGAGAGACGATGGATAGAAAACAAGATCATGAAAGATATTTAGATTTAAAAAACACTTATTATCTGCTCGGAGACACAACGAGGCTCGTTTGAAGCTAAAACCAGCGAGCAAAGTGACTGGACCCTGGTGAGAGAAACATCAGCGACCTCCTGTCAAAAGTCTCGTCCCCGCTCCGCCGTCCACTCTCGACTTACGCTTCATTCCTCGGATTCTCAGCCGCCGCGTGTGCAGAGATGATCCACAGCATCTGGGCGACACGTTTGAATCTTCCGCTGGAAAATCGAACTCTTATTTAAGCGTCGCAGCGTCCGGACACGTCGGTAAACCGCTGTGGCACGGCTGCTAGCTTAGCCTCGCTAGCGTGCCCTGTTAGCTGACAGTCGCCTTGGTAACGGAGCACGCCTTCGCCCTGCGCTCTGACCTGAGGAGGAAACTGGAGACTCTCAGTTGTTCTCCTCAAAAAAACCCGAGAAACGCAGAAGAATAATCACATTCAACGACAACAATGCAGCTGGATACGCCCTGAAAATAAAACATGTCCGTCAAGCACATTTGAATCGCCGCAGGCCCAGATGTTTGGTACCTTTCCTCCAGATGTGGACGGTTTGCTGCGGGTTGTTGATCCTCGCCTCCACGTGACTCCCTCTGTTCCCACAGTCCGTGTGCGCGGCTGCTTTACACGCATTTCGGAGGCTCGCCCTGTGTTTCACGCCGATCAGCCAGTTTGAGTAGCGCATCATGAGTGCACGATGGTTTCTGAGTGACGTAACATGGGGCGGATCGATGTGTGGATGAAGTCACTGCTCCTCTTCCTCTCACTGCACACAACCACTCAATCTGTGCACTGTATTCCCTGGTGTTGCATTGTGTGTGCATGTGTGTTTCTGCTCCACGTCGGCTTCCGTAGGGCTTGTCATTTCCGCGCATGCGCACTCCCCTCCTGCATGTTGCCCCTCAGTGCTGATGTTGCTGCAGTAGAGATGTGATCGTTTACACTCAGCGTTCCCATTTCTTTCTTTTTTCTTTAGTGTTTGTAGCCTCTCCTTAAAGTCACCATGAAGACGAGGTTCACCACCGTGGACATCAGAGCGGTGATTGCCGAGATCAACACCAAGTAGGGTTTCTGTTCCTCCAGCTGGCTGTGCTAACCTCTGGCTGTGCTAATGCTATCGCTGATTTGTTTGCATGTGTTGATCCATTCATTCATTCACTGTTTCCTCTTCCTTCACAGCTACATCGGCATGAGAGTAAACAACGTGTATGACATCGACAACAAGACGTATCTCATCCGGCTGCAGAAGTGAGCACTGTTTGAAAAGTTGTCTCCAAAGTTTCCTCATATTGGCCTCTACATCTAGCGCTACTGCTAATAATAACAACAACACTCTAACCAGTAAACAGTGTATCAGTCAGTGTGTAACCATGTGTCATGTTTTTGGTTCAGGCCTGAGAGCAAAGCGGTTCTTCTCATTGAATCTGGGACTCGGATTCACTCGACAGACTTCGAATGGCCCAAGAACATGATGCCTTCAGGCTTTGCAATGAAAGTAAGAACTTAGATCCTGGAACTTCCACTAAAGATCTGATTGATGTTTTGTGTATTGATTATTAAAGAGTAACTGTTGTCTAAAGTATCACTATGAACAAATAACTAATACCCTTTTAATACTCTTATATTAAATGATCTTTTAACATTGTTGTTATCTGTACTGAACATCACAGAGTTTGATATGTTAATTTCATCCCTACACAAATTGATTTATACATGTCAGTGTTAAGGCTACTGGTTGTTTGCAATCACTGATTTTTAAAGATTGAAACTCATTTATATATTTATTGGTTGGTTGTTGTGATGAAGTTGAAAGTTAAAGCAACTTTCTTTTTCTCTTTAGTGCCGAAAGCACCTGAAGACACGTCGGCTGACCCACGTTAAGCAGCTCGGCATCGACAGGATCGTGGACCTCCAGTTTGGTTCAGATGAAGCCGCCTACCACCTGATTGTTGAACTATACGACAGGGTTAGAATATCCCCCTTTGGGTTTTTCTTTTCAGATGCTACTTGTTTGTGTATAAGTTCAACGTAGACCTGTCTGTATCCATTTTCAGGGAAATGTCATACTAGCTGACAACGAGTACACCATCCTGAACCTGCTGCGCTTTCGCACTGCGGACGCAGAAGATGTAAAGATTGCTGTGAGAGAGCGGTACCCTGTGGAGAATGCCAGGCCTCCTGAACCTCTCATCAGTCTGGAGCGGTAACCACATTTTTACACCTGCCTGTTGACTTCAGTGAACATTAATCATTACTGTTTCTGTGATATATATTGTTTTTTGTTTTTTTTTAATGTAGACTCAGTGAAATTCTCAGCAATGCAACACATGGGGAGCAAGTGAAAAAGGTCCTGAATCCTCACCTTCGTAAGTAACCAGGCAGAAAGTACTCTGTCACCTGCATCTGTTTATTTATTTGTTTGTTAGCAGGAATACGCAGGAACCATTAAACTGATTTTCACCAATGGAGGAATGAGACCTGGGCCAGAGAAGAAGCCATTCAATTTTGGGGCGGATGTGGATTAAGGGGTGGATTCAGGAATCATCTTAAACAATCTAACATAGGATATTGATATAATACTATTACCAACACCAGATACTCATAGCTAAGAGTAAATATTTATTACATTGTCATTTAGTTTTTTGGTTTTATATTACTACTATAAGAAGTAGATGATCATAGTATTGGTATGACTCTGTGATGGTATGTGCTCTACTAAGTGAGATCCTACACTGAACTGTGTTTTGTCTCTTTTCCAATCACCTCTCCAGCTTACGGAGCCACTCTGATAGAACACAGCTTGATAGAAGTGGGACTGCTGGGCTCCGTCAAAGTTGACAACAAAGTTGACGTTGCCGAAGGTAAAGTGGAGCAGCTGGAGACAAGTTTGCTATTTGAGATTTTCTTTGATAATGGCTGTTAATGTTTTCTGTCTGCTTTTCAGTTGCACCGAAAATCCTGGGGGCCCTGCAGGTTGCAGAAACCTACATGGAAAAAACTAAGAACTTCAGCGGCAAAGTAAATAATCTTTATTTAGTGGCAACAGTGCATTTGAGATCCAGTTATAAATGTGGTACATTCACAAGTTCCTTTTTGTTTAAATCCAGGGTTACATCGTTCAAAAGAGTGAGAAGAAGCCAAGCTTAACTCCCGACAAACCCAGCGAGGAACTGCTCACGTACGTCCTGTCCATAAAATAGATTAATATTATACATGCCGTTTTGTTTGGTTATTTATCATATGGTTTATTAATATATGATGATGTTTTCTGTTAACAGATATGATGAATTCCATCCATTCCTCTTTGCCCAGCATTCAAAGAGCCATTACTTGGAGTTTGACACGTTTGACAAGGTGAAAAGTTGCATCACTGCTTATTTTTTCCGCAATTTAAATACAGTTAAAGACTTTTTGCAAGAATGTGATATAAATCCTGTGTGATGCTCTCACTCAGGCAGTGGATGAGTTCTTCTCTAAGATGGAGAGCCAGAAGATCGACATGAAGGCCTTACACCAGGAGAAACAGGCTATGAAGAAGTTGGAAAATGTGAAAAGAGACCACGAGCAGAGGCTGGAGGCTTTGCACCAAGCGCAGGTTAGCAACATGCAGCTTTTACCTTTTTCTGCCATAAACCAATGTTGCACGTAACAACTCCTGCTCTTCATTATCCGATGTTGCAGGAGGTGGACAGAGTGAAAGGGGAACTGGTGGAGATGAACCTGCCCGTGGTGGAGAGGGCGCTGCAGGTGGTGCGCAGTGCATTGGCCAATCAGGTGGACTGGACTGAGATCGGCACTATCGTCAAGGAAGCGCAGGATGCTGGAGACCCGGTGGCATGTGCCATCAAGGAGCTGAAGCTGCAGACCAACCATATCACTATGCTTTTGAAGTGAGACCATCGCTCATACAGAAACATTAGAACAACCATTCTGCCGACACCGTTTGGCTCATGTGTACTTTTCCCTTTAGGAATCCATATATTTCTGAGGAAGACCAGGAAGAGGAAGAGAAGATCAAGGTGGTGGAGGAGAAAGGGAAGAAAAACAAGAACAAAGACAAAGGACAGAGTAAGAAGCTGCAGAAGAACAAGCCCATGTTGGTGGACGTGGATCTCGGCCTGTCGGCGTATGCCAATGCCAAACGGTAAATGTACATGTTAACTTTAAACATAGAATTAGACAGTATATGAGGAGAGCTGCGTTTGGTTTTACAGTTGATGGATTGTGTCCTTGTGCTTTTCTTAGGTACTATGACTACAAACGCACTGCTGAAAAGAAAGAACAGAAAACCATGGAGGCAGTGGGCAAGGTGAGAAAGCTGTGATTTCTGTTTAAATATTTGTGAACATAGTTTATGATCTTGGCAACGATAATTCTAAAGATAATCCATTAGCACAAGACAGAAGTTGGATGCTTTTGCACTTTGATTAAAAATTGACTGATGAAATCATTTCAGGCCATGAAATCTGCAGAGAAAAAAACCCAGCAAACCTTGAAGGAGGTCCAGACAGTGACCACCATTCAGAAGGCCAGGAAAGTCTACTGGTGAGTCCCACTTCACCACGTGTTGGAAACATATCCTGACTTTGTTTTGATTCAGCGTGTGTTCTAAGTACTGGTGCCCTTTCCCCTTGTGGCAGGTTTGAGAAGTTCCTCTGGTTCATCAGCTCAGAGAATTACCTCATCATCGCAGGAAGGGACCAGCAGCAAAACGAGATGATCGTCAAACGCTACCTCCGGGCCGGTAATGGAGAAACTCCCACACACAAGCTCTAACACTTTTTTAAAAAGATTTAAAAAAAATGTAAACTGAGCTGGTTCAGCTCATAATGTGTGTTTTTACTTTGTCAGGTGATATCTACGTTCATGCTGACCTCCACGGAGCGACGAGCTGTGTTATCAAAAACACTTCAGGTACATATACACGTGGTTTTCTTTTCCTTTCTCTCCACTGTTCGACTTAATTTGTCCTGTTTTGTGATGTTAGTTCATTGTACTACTTTTTATTTGTCCACTTCAGGTGATCCCATCCCTCCTCGCACCCTGACAGAGGCCGGAACTATGTCCGTGTGCTACAGTGCTGCCTGGGACGCAAAGATCATCACCAGCGCTTGGTGGGTCCATCATCATCAGGTTAGTCATCAGTATTAGACTCTTAAACTGGGCACTTCTTCATCTTTATACTGGTTTTGTATGTTACTGAATACTGATTTTTAGAGTTCATGGGATCTTTCTCTTTTTCTGTTCAGTTTCATTTCTCAGACACCAGTTTTTACAATTTGATAAAACATTGGGAATTGTGTATTTTACATGATGTGATCATTATTATTAAGTACAATTGATTTTACTTAATCTTTGGTGGTGCACGTTTACATGTCTAGACATGTTCTACACAGGGTTTCTGCAGGGTCTTTAAAAGTCTAGAAAAGTCAAATATTTCATCTAAATTTTAAACTGAAGTCTTAGATACACTTAAATATTAAGTACCAGGTCTTTAATATGTTAAGGTAGGTTGATTATGTTAATTTAAGTTAATTTAACGCCACTGTCGCTGTACTTCAAACATTTTTTTTAAGAGAAATGTTTTCCAGCATGTAGTTTGTATAATCTGTGTGTTCTAGTTCTATCTGCACGCTGTAATAAAAATACAAACTAGCCCAATGTGGAACTGATAACTGATTTATCTCTGCACACTCTCGACTTGGGGAAAGACTTCGGATACTCACTGTCTCAGCCTGTAGTTGTGAGATAACGTGGCGTTACAAGGTTTGTTCTCCACCTCACCCGATCTTCAGTTATGTGTGAGTAGTTGACACCTGCAGAAACTCTGTATATACAAATCAAAATGGCGACCCACTAAAATCATTGCTGATTAACGGTACCTGCTGCCAAGAACTCAGCAGGTTTAACTTGTGTGTCGTCAAACATAAGGAAATAAAAAACCACTAAAAGCAGCAAAATAATTAAAATGTGACATTATACTTTTTTAATCAGGAGAGTTATGTCTAACATAAATATATATTTTGATAATTCAGGTGTCTAAGACAGCTCCCTCTGGAGAATACCTGACCACTGGAAGCTTCATGATCAGAGGTATAATGTAAAGCACATGATTTTTATTTGGCATCAGAACAAAAGAAGGAGAACTGTTATGAGAACTTATCTTTTGTTATGTTTCTCTCCAGGGAAGAAAAACTTTCTGCCTCCTTCGTACCTGATCATGGGCTTCGGATTCCTCTTCAAGGTAAAAACTTTCCAGAGCTTGAACATTTAAACTCTTTTTCCTCCTCTAATAATAATGTTTAATTGTTGCAGGTGGATGAACAGAGCGTGTTTCGGCACAAAGGGGAGAGAAAGGTGAAAACTGTAGAGGAAGATATGGAGGAAGTCACGTCCAGAACTGCCGAGCTGTTAGAGGAGGGGGAGGAGCTGATAGGTGGGAGGACACAAGATGACTCATGTTTGTAAAGATGACGATCAATAGTTTTGAAACTAAATTTCTGTTGCCTTTTGCAGGTGACGACAGCAGCAACGAAGATCAGGGGGAGGAAAGAGACGGAGGGAACAAGGAGGTGAAAAAGGAGGAGGGAGAAGCAGACGTGGAGGAAGAGGAGGAAGGCAGGGATGATGAAGAGGGGATGGAAAAGGAGACGGAGGACGGAGAGGGGGAGGAATTCAGCTTTCCGGATACGACCATCTCCCTCACTCACTTGCAGCCCAGCAGGTAACTTCACCCACGTTTGAAGTAAAAACGCCTTTCTCCGCTTTCTACTTTCTACAAGATTAAATTCAATCCCTCCTTATTTCTAGAAGTGTTCAGAACCCTGGCTTCAAAAAGGAAACAACCTCTCAGGTAAATCGTCTGTGACATTTTAAGCAATTCCATCAAAGTCAGATACATTTGTAAACTGCTTGTCATTAAATCATTCACTTCTACTCAGGCTGAGGTGGACTCACAGGTGAAGAAACACGTGACGGCCAAGCAGAGGAGGTGAGTTAATGGATGAATCTGACATTTTCAACATAAAGATGTAGAATTACTGACAAGTTTACTGTAGAAAGAGAATTTTACAAACCACTTAAAGTATGAGACATGATGATTTCAGGATATACACTCTAAAATTGTATATTTCTGTTTCTCTTTCGTTTATTTTGCATCCTTTATTTAATCTGACCCATTAACATCTTTACTGGCGCTAACATCTCACAAGTGTTACCTACATATAGATACCAAGATTATTCATATAGACCCTGTAGTTGCAGAGCTATACATTATTCATTTCGGGAAGTCATTTTCGAGCAGGAGCCTGGGAAATGGATGAATATCTTTTTTTTTTGATGTCTGTCTTTAGCAGTCAAGTTCTGTTTGTGACTTCACCCACAGAGAAGAGAAGAAGAAGAAACAGAAACAAGAGGGTTGTGATGTCGAGGAGAAGACCGACACTCCACATGGTGGATCAGCAGCCGACCAGGGGCCCAAAGCTGCAGGAGGCCCCTCACAGCCGCCGCTGAAGAGAGGTCAGAAGGTGAGAAAGAGAGAAGTCTGTTTTCTTTGTTGAGCTCGTGGTTAAATTTAGCTTGAAACCATTAAATGATGGCATGAGTTTAGAAAATACAACTCTAGCCAGAACAAAACCTACATGAAATTTATTAAGAATTGTTGATCGTGAACATCAGTGTGCATGAAATGATGCTTCAACATCTGAGTTATCCAGTAAAGTATTAAGTATTCTGATGAGGATGTTGTGTATTTAGTTTTTTTATTGTTGAGGGAAACTTGTTTGATCTGTCGACATTTTTATTATTTGATGGATGAATCTGGAACCTCATCTGATTCCTGTTTTATTTTGGTGTGTGTGTGTGTGTGTGTGTGTGTGTGTGTGTGTGTGTGTGTGTGTGTGTGTGTGTGTGTGTGTGTGTGTGTGTGTGTGTGTGTGTGTGTGTGTGTGTGTGTGTGTGTGTGTGTGTGTGTGTGTGTGTGTGTTGCTCCTTCAGAACAAACTGAAGAAGATAAAAGAAAAGTACAAAGACCAGGATGAGGAGGACAGGGAGCTGATGATGCAGCTGCTTGGGGTGAGGATGAGAAACACAGTTGTTACTGTACTCGCTGACATTGCCATGACAACACCTGCTGAATTTTCATTGTTGCAGTTTTGAGTTGTACAATGTAACATCCTCCCTCCTTTAGTCCGCCGGTTCTGCTAAGGAGGAGAAGGATAAAGGGAAGAAAGGAAAGAAGGGGAAAGGTAAAGACGAACCCATAAAGAAACCGCCGCCTCCGAAACAACCTCAGAAACCTCGTAACACGGAAACGGCTGCAAAGAAACCAGAGCAGGCGGGAGGAGAGGAGGGCGGGGACGACAGGCAGCGCGGAGAGGAGGGAGGTCCTGCTGAACAGGAAGACAAGGTAGATGACAGCGCTGCACACTGACCTGTACACGTTACCTGCCAGAGACACATTTTGAAATTGTGCCTCCGTCGCTTTTCAGTTTGGATTTCGTATAAAATGTCATGTATAAAATTGTTGCTGGTCTTTGCTGAGTGGACTTCATCTGCCAGCTTTGTGCTCCCTGTTGCATCTGTATTTTAGTGCATCTTCATATCTATGCTGTCCTTTCTTTCAGGAGGATGAGGCAGACCAGGACAACCCTGGAGCTGAGGTGGGTTCTTTAAGTAAAACCGTAACAGCAGATAAATCGAGTCTTTATCAGAAAGACATTTATTCTTTTTCCAACATCCTCGGTTACTTTCAATCCTTTATTTCTGTTTTCCCAGGAAGCAGAGACTCTGCTCACCTCTCTGTCAGGGCAGCCCCATCCTGAGGACGTGCTGCTGTTTGCTGTCCCCGTCTGTGCGCCGTACACCGCCCTCTCCAACTACAAGTATGTGCAATGAAACCTTTGAGCGTGTAGCAGTGTGAAGAGCGCACCAGCTAACTTGAATTTGTTTTCCACAGACACAAGGTTAAACTGACACCAGGTTCTCAGAAGAAAGGAAAAGGTAACAAGTGATGATCTATTCTCTGTACTTTTCGAGTGAACTTGTGCTTGTAGAAATAACAGTTGTGCTATTTTCTTCGGACCAGCTGCACGTACGGCTGTTCTGAGCTTCATGAAAGCCAAAGAGGCCTCAACCAGAGAAAAGGACCTGTTCCGCAGTGTCAAGGTAAAAACGGCCACTGTGTTTTAGTGATCTGTTTAAAGTAACTCCAGATTCATTTGTAAGGTTGAACTCATGCTTAGTTACATCAAGAGTTGATTTACAGCAATTAGACAAATCAAATAAGCGATTTATTAAGAACGATAAACATGCAGTATCTGGATTAGCTTGTTTTATATATTATATCTTTTAGATTTTGACTTTAAAACAAAAAAGGTTGTATATGTCATCACCTTGAGCTCTGTGAAGCTGCGTGTTTTTATAGAAATAAATGTATTAATGGTAATGCTGTATAGTCAACCAGGAAAGGCAAAACAAGGGCAAGGAGCATCTGTTTCGAAAAACAAAGTCTGAAAAAACTTTATCGACGAGGCTGAGGCAAGACAAAGATTTAAAAAAATGCACATAAGCATTGTGGCACACTGATAGTCATCCATAGTGAGTCTTTTTTCTGCAGCAATAGTGCTTTGTGTTAATTATCACTAGTCATCGGTTTCAGTATTAATCATAGTCGCTTTAGCTTTCTTGCAATTCAAACTCAATCCTTCTGTGCTGCAGGACTCGGACCTCTTCAGGAACATGCCTGGGAAAGTTAAAGTGTCTGCTCCAAACCTGTTGGCTGCTAAGAAGAAATGAGAGGTGAACAGACGTGATGAGGTTTCAAGTATTTCATCGACACAGAACTTCACACTTTGACTTATTTCAGTAAAACTCTGCCGACATCATCAGTGTGAGGGTTTACTGGTTAAAATCTGCAGTGACCTTGTTTCAATATGAATAATTTTATTTTTTAAATTGATTGTATTTGTTGCCCAACAATGTTTGAAATGAAAACCTGTAAATTAACAAAGATGAGTAACAGAAACCAACCTTTTGTGTTTATTTCTTTGAATACAAAGTTAACACTCTTCATTTAAACCTACAATAAAAAAAAAACACACACACACACAAAGGGAACATTGTGCAAACTGGGCGAATACACAGCCCTACTGACAAGAGGCATTTCAGTGCAACGTGGCGAAACATCCACTGTACGTTCAGTATTTAAGTTATTGATTTTAATAAGATTCAACGCTACAGGAGCCACTTGATTGACAGGCTTTGGAAAGCCATTTTCAGAACACAGAACCAATACACTTCCTCACAATTTTATAAATAGCTGTATATACAAATAGAAACTAAAAGTTAACACCCAGAGTAGATGAGCTTGTGTTGCACAAAGCAGTAGTTTTAGGTCTGTAAGTACTGAACACTGTGCCAGACATTAGTTTTAGGAATCATTTAAGAAACAGACCTTTCAAAAAAAAAAAAAAAAAAAAATACTCAAAGCAAAACTGTTTCATTGTTTGCGCCACAGAAAGTAGTGTTTAGACAATGGAGCCTTTTTAATTGGCTTCAGAGAAAGACCAGTGAAAGTCACTGTTTTAAAATTGGACCGGCTGTGTTGTTTATATAAAGAATCAGGTTCTCGGGTGAACTGCAACATGCACGTTGACTTTCAGGAGAACGTTTCTGAACCAAAGCTGAAGTTCTGCCTCTTACAAACTATATTTTTCTTCACTCTGTCAGAACAATGCATTTTACTCTTTCTCCCAGTGATCTTTCTGAAAACATTCAAACATGAGTCGTCTTCTGTCCGTATTATTAGATAAAATTATCTTCTACTACAAAGCCTGACTGACTTATCATTTGGCCAATATGAGCCTTATAGACACATCAGTATCTGCGTTTGTTAGATGAAAACTTTAGTTTAACTGAATGCAGAAAAGATGTTTATATTTTATATTGATGATATTTCTTAATTCAAGTTTGATTTATTTGCTCTTTCTTTTTAATTAGTTATTTATAATCATGTTTATGGTCAAACAAGCTGTAGTTAAATTTCTTTGTTAGAATCTTGGGAATCATTGCTCATCTTTTCAAATCTATGTCCGCCAAAATATTGGATTTTTTTCTCTCCCAAATATCAGTATCACCCTCAAAAATCTCAATCAGGCTAAAAACATTATTTCAAAATAAAAACATGATTTTTCTTAATATTCAACACCAACACCTCTGTATAAAAATGGTCGTTGTAGTGGTTGGCTACAATGGGATGATCTTTTTTAACATTTACTCATCCACTACAGTAGTAGAGACACTTATGTAATAATATGGACAGAATATTAAGTCAATATTTAGCCTCTTGTTGAAGTGATGAAATGTTGACGACCACAGAAAACAGAACAGTTCATGCTGCACTGAACGTCACCAGCTCTGCTCCTCCAGTGACGGTTCTACTGGCTTCATGAGAGTTACAGGACAATAAACAGAAGAAGCTCAGACCTGTGAAACCTTAGTGTGCAAGTCCACAGCTGCTCACTATTGCTTTAAGATTTAGTTTCAT
Organism: Paralichthys olivaceus; assembly: GCF_024713975.1. Lineage (NCBI taxonomy): Eukaryota > Metazoa > Chordata > Actinopteri > Pleuronectiformes > Paralichthyidae > Paralichthys > Paralichthys olivaceus. Next base: position 11,498,876 of record NC_091104.1, on the reverse strand, counting down.
GTACGCAAGTATCCAAACACACATTAAACTAATGTTCAGGTAGGACTACCTGCTTTGAAAGAAACAAGCATCTCTTCCATACATACATACACTTCCTCTTGTAATGCTCTGGATTCGATTGTCAGCCTCCTCTTCCTCTAAGAGCCCAGTGTGTTGACGCGTGCCATTCTCTGTTTGAGGCTGTGCAGGATGGGTTTAGGCAGACAGTCCCAGTAACTAGATAAACGCTCCCTGTGCTGCAGAATGGCCTCCATACAGAACCTGAGGGGGGGTAAGATGTGCATGTGAGCAAGAAACAATGATCAGTTTCAGATATTTAAAATGTTGTAGAGTATTGTTTTTGTTCTGTACGAACTCACCCAACTAGCGATTTGGGTTGAACATTGAAAACCAGTAGCTCGTTGCTGTGAGCCTGTCGAGTGAAAATCAAGAGGTTAGAAGGACAAAACGTGAATAAACAGAGTTATTTGAAGAGTAAATTGCTTACAGCTCTGTGATGAGACAACAGGTTGTTGGCACAACCTCCAAACACAAACACCTCCCCATCAGGACCTGAGCATGCCGTGTGCCACAGCCTGAAACAAACACAATATACATTCAGTACTTCACATTCTCACAAACACACAACCACATGAATGCAGTCAAGAGGAGGTCATCACCTGGGACTTTGTGCGTGATTGTGTTTGAAAGGCTTCCATTCGTTCTTGCTCACAGAGTACAGCCAAGCGTCACCTGAAAATCAAGAGATGAGCGGCTCAGTGAGATCAGGCATCGTTTTCAGGAAATCATTATTATCTCCCTACTGAAAGTCAAGAGTGAGATTTTACTCAGTGTCTCTCTCTCTGTGGTGAAGCCTCCGAATAGGAAGATGTGGTCCGATGACACAGGAGTGAAGGAGTGCCAGGACCGGCCCACGGGACACTGCTGGGGAACGTTCCTGCAGGACGGACAGGGGAGTCAGTCGGGAATATTTGAACAAGATTGAGAGAATTGAGAGAATCCTGGAAGGTAGAGGATGAGTTATAACCTAGTTACCTACAGTCTGTGGTTATAACACACAATAATAGGCCAATTATGAGTATTAGGGCTAAGCATAAGAGTAAAAAGAGGAAGTTTTGTTTTTCAAGAATAAAGTCAAAGTGTTATTTTAAGAGTATTAAGTCAAACTACATTACACAAATGTTTCGATTTTTCTTGACAAGTACAATGCCAAATTAACAATTTTCCACTTTATTCTCAAGTGCAAAAGGAAAAACAATCTTCCTCCTTATTTTTTCCCTCAAATACTCTTCTGTATGATTCCCCTGCAGACTCTCTTTATAATTCAAAGTCAAGTTTATTACAACTGGACAAACCTGCAGGTCCCATGAGCTTGTAATAAAAACCTTTTTTCAAATTCAAGCTAATTATTTACACTTGAACGTGAATTATCAGACCATCAAATGGGAGCTGAGTTGACTGGAAACAACAACACCACCTGAAACATGACTCTTCAGGTGCCAGACACAAATCACAGCAGATACAGTGATGGACAGCACTCACATTTCATGCCACTCCCACGTGTCCAGATCAATGTAGTACAGGTCGTTTAGTCGGTAGTTCTGTTAAACAAAGAAAATAAGTTATGATTGGATGACAAATATATCCATGTGTTGCATTTGGCAAACATGTAAACCTGTGACCCCTGAAAACAATATTGTGTTGTTGACGGAGATTAATTACCTTGAATCTTCCCCCGAACACATAACCTCTGTTCCCAACTGTGGCACAGGCATGAGCTGCTCTGGGTGATGGAGTGTTCCCCTACATCAGGCAGGAGAGGAAAAGAATCATGTCAAATATTTTGCTCTGGTAAATACTCAAAGGATGTCACATATTTCTGAAATAATAAAAAAAGTGAATGTGGAGGGGTCACGACCTGAACCATGGTGTGTAACGCTGCTGGTATGTTCTTTACCGTGGTTATGGGCTGACTCCATGTCGATGTCTCCAGGTCCAAGATATGAATGTGATTGTTCCAACCTCGCCCGGGGCTGTCCCACTGCAGCAAACATACACAGGTGAATATTGGAAATGTTCTTTGTGTTTTACAGAATTTCAGGATATACACAAATTAAACAATGTTCATTGTTCAGTGGGACAAGTATCTAAAGTTTCTACAAACCACGAGAGAAGACGATTCATCGTATTCAAACGTCCCTCGATGAGGTCCCTGTACGACGTAGCCATAGCCCCCAAAGAATATGAGCCTGTTAAAGCAATGAACAACCGAGTGTAAAATATCACTTCAAAAAAGACCCGCTGGGCACAAGAACAGGTTTTGAAGCATGTCAGGAATTTCACCTATTTCTGAATTTTTGTGGCAAAAAGACACGGAGACCAATCTGATGTGTCCTGGCCCTCCTGCTGATCTACTTCTAGTGGAGGCTTGAAGATTTTCCTTTCTTTAGTAAAACACATTTAAAATAATATTTTGTGTCTAAGCTTTCATTTCCTCACCAATGTTGTAATTAGCCGTGTAATTAAAATGGAGCAAAACAAGGATCTTGAAGTTTCCTGCTGGGGATCTGGGAGCAACTTTCTAAGATTCATCCCTCCGTAACATTAATACCTGGAACTTGAATATTGCAATTTGAATAAGCTGTTTATCACCATGTTTCACATCAGAACCCTGAGAAGAAAAAAAACGCAGTCCTCCTTCACCTGTTCTTCTGAACCCAGCAGCCTAACTTGTCCTTGGACGACGGAGGGAAGCCTTTAAGATCGGCCATTTCCTCCCACACAAGACTGGGAGCTCTCAGGGGCAGGCGGTAGATCTATGAAGAAACAGTGACTGACATGTTTCAGGCTCTGATGAGCAAGCATGACGCAGATCTTTGAAAAAAAACACACAAACTGTTGTACCCTGTTTGTGTTTCCCCTGGCATGATGACCCCCAAACAGGTAGAGGACTCCATCGACACACACCCCGCAGCTGCCTGACATGGACGTGTGTAGGTTACCTCCAGCTACATGCTTTGTCCTGTGAACATAAGTTGTTTTGTTAAGTTTGACTCCTTCAAGTCTAAATTCAGTGCTGATAAACTACGGTAGTAATATGCAATGTATATGTTAATACTCACCATACACCTGACTCCATGTTGTACGTCCAGATTTCACTTCTCGGCAGATACAAGTCAAAGAATCCATGGTTTTGGGCATTCTATGGGGGGGGTATTTGAAAATAAGGTTTAAAACATGTTTTTACAGACATATGTGAGACTTGAATAAATAAATGTAATGGAGTGGAGTTTTAGGACAGGTCTCACCTTGTATCCACCCCACACGTACATGACATTTCTGTCCACAACTGCTATGTGACCACTGCGCTCAGCCGGTGTGTCCAGCTCAAACGACTCAGACGCCTCTGTGTCTAAGGGCTGTTCGTCCTCCACCTCCTCCTCCACCTCGTCTTCCTCCTCCTCCTCCTCCTCGTCCTCATCCATGTCGTCATTGACCATCCAAGCGAACAGCCTGTCATCTTCATCTCTGTCTGAATCGTTGTCATCCTCCCTGGCTGGCAGATCCCCAACGTCTTCCTCCATCTCTGCCATGTCACTCTCTCCTGTCTCCTCCTGCCTGTCCAGGCAGAGAGAGGCCGAGAAATCATGAAGTTAGTGCTGATGGGATTTATTTAGTAGAAGATTCGTTTTAGCAATAAACTAAAAACAGGCTAACATAACAACATTCAAAACACCGGAAGTGACGGTCCCAGCTAAGACAACAGGACACATTAGCACAGTATTGTTTATGTCTCTGTGATGAGCAGATTCTCATGGAGTGAAACCTAAAACACTTCAGTCCACTTCACTTTCGTTTCAGTGAATTCAGGCCCAGACACGTTAGCATAGCTCGCAGCACGATTACTGCTGATCTAGTTTGCTTACTGAACTGTTCCTGCGGTTAGCTTAGCATCTGCATCTAAAAGAAGCGAACTGAAGATTTAGCAACGCAAATATATCTGATTATAAAGCCTTGAATCACTTAGCTTCTCCCCGAGCTAGCATAAGTGAATGTGCCCACTAGCTCCAGAGCTTTTGCAAACTTGTAAACAAAACAGCGACTCGGAGGAAGACGCGTGAATTCCCACTCGACACGTCGGTGACTCGGATCACAGACGTGGACGTGAAGCCACGAGGAAAACACGTTCGTACCTGTCGTTATTTCAACTCGTCAGATGTTTGTTTGCTGCAAAATTCAAAAGTAGTTCGCCATTCGTGTGAGGTCATCACAAGAATTCTGGGGGCACGACCGGAAACTGGAGACTTGTCACATCCGCCATCTTGATAAGGTCAAATTTAAAGCGGTACGCACCAATTTCCACTTCCTGCCTGGTGGTTGTAAACAATAAAACCTGAACTTTTGCACGTACACGTGTCTGTGTGCCACATACACTTAAATAATCCATAAAGAATCCCAAACAGTTATAAAATAAAAGTCTTCTTAAGCTGAAAGGTAAACTTAACTTCATTATCAAGTTTGGAAAGAGAAATACCCCATTTCTTGCAGATGTCAAGAATTTGAATTAATAATATCCTTATTTCACAAAAACTTTATTCTGAGTGTAATTCTGTCCCCAAAAAATCCAGTCTACCTTGAGCAAATTGCACAATGCTGTCAAAACAATTTTTTTGTGGCCAATAAAGTGCATAGGTCTTTATATTTCTACACGGTTTTCTATTTCTATATTTAGCTCAGCTCAAGCACACCAAATTCCTTGTATGTGTAAACCTTCTGATAAAGTGCATTTTCAAATCAGAGCCGATTGTTGTGCCAACAGAAAGATGTCACCGTTTTCAGTATCAAGAGTAAAATCTTTATTTTGCATGACGATACACATACATACAGAAATCATACACGCTTAAAAAAAACCAATGGGTTATTACTAGTCCATTTAAACACACAGTATCATACAAAGACAATGTACAAAGACGAATGAAAACAGCAGCACTTGTGGATCCATGATTTTCTTTAGAGCCCTTGAAGTTTGCTGTAACAGATAAGTGAGTACATTAGTGAATGTTGAAAACACAGTTATCTGTAGTGAATGATGTGAAAATTTAAATTTAAGGAGAACGTACCTGTCCTCAACGGTTTTGTTGGATGGGTAGTACACCTTAAATGTGAAGCCACTTCTCGGGAATGAGCCCTGTCAAAATCACACATTGGTATCAAAACATGTAAGTGAGGCTTATTGGCTGTAGGAACAAAATTATATAAATTAAATCACTAACACTTGTAAAAAAAACAATCTATCCGCTAAACTCATTTAAAGTACATTTGTTTCATACCGGGTTGACGCAGAGGCAGTCTGTGTTAGTGATGCTGAAGGGGTCGTATTTGTCTGCGAAGACGATGACGTCAGGGACCGGATAGACACGCAGGGAATAGTCATACGCCCAGAACACAGGACTGACATACAGAGGCAGTGGAGTCAGGTGACCCTGAGATAGGATGGTCTTAACAAACTAAAGAGAGAGGAAAAAGAATCACAATTCATATAAACGACAAGAACTGACGTGTTCGGAAATCTTTGCAGCAACCACTCATTGCTCCGAGAACACTTAGAGAGAATTGCTGACTTTTGAACACTGTGTATGAAGGGAAATAAGACTTATATTTGTCCCTGTGTGTGTGTACAAGTCAGAAATGTCACTAAGTAAGAAGAGATCTGTTTGAGAAGCTGAAACTCACATGGTTTGGAATGTCAAGGTTGTTGTTGGGCAACCTCACACAGTTCCTGCACATCTTATTGACCAGGTCTTCTCTGATAATGACGATCTCCTGGCTGCAGTACTGGATCCTGACAGGAAAAACACAACATGACAATGAGGAACATTTCTCGTAAAGGCCTTACATATCAAAGTATGTTACTTGTAAAATGACTGATTGTCTTCAACAATTCAAACCCTGATCAGACAACATGTCCACATGTGATAATAGTCACATATTGGTTTCACCTGCATGGGTTAGTCGTGAACACTGAAAACGGCACCCTCTCTTTGAACTCGTCTGTGATGTGGTCTGCCAAGGGAGGCCTGTGGGAAACAAATTCATGGTATTCACATTTATCCCAAAATAATGTACACGTCTCACATCATCATGTCAAATACCAGATGTCTGTGTTTACCTGGGCAGGATGGTGCCTGGACCAGGGTCTTCAGGACCAGGAACAAACACAAAGCGACTTCTGCAGGTTTAGGATGAACAGACTTCAGTCAAACGTTTGGAAACTAGAATAGTTAACAATACAACAGAGTACAAATCTCATCTTACCTGCTGTGAATGCTGGGGTAGGAACATATGGTATCAGCGAGAGCTTTCAGTGACTCTAAAAATAGAAAAATAATGAAATTATGAAACGTGGTAATGTTTCCCTTATTTACACAAACAGATCTTAATAAGTACAATAGATTATGAGTGGTGAGTTTCACCTTTGAGTGACTTGATCTGTGTTTTTCCATATGGAGCAGAAGAAAAGTTCCCACACAAAATAAAACATGTAGGAGGCATTGCCGCATAGCCTGAAATAAACAAAGTAAATATTAATGCGACTGGCTTCTCATGGATGTATTCTCAGAAGTTTATGACTATGGTGCAATAGCAGACCTGAGAACATGAGGTTGAGCTTTTCCATCACTTCAACGCTGTCCAGCCACACGTCAGAAACAATTACCAACATGGCATCCTCATTCTCCTCCTCCAGCTGCTTCAGCTTGGCAGAAGCCTTCACCGATGTGGTGGATGGACCCCCGAAGAAGTTAATGTTGCCATAGTACGCCCTGGAGATGAAGCAAGGATCATGTGATGAGAGAACAACAACAAACTCATGTGTCATTGCAGGATTCACCTTAAGATATTGAACTATCCAACCTAATACTAAACTTGAAATACAAATAATTTATTTAATGAAATCATCATACTGTAACTAAAGACAGTTTCCATACTCAGCTATTGAAAGATATTTGCTAGGTTAAGCCACTGGTTTACAACAGGAACAAAGGATCAAATACTTCAGAGACAATTTCACTGCAAACCAAACAACAGAAATCAAATTACTTCACAGCCTCTGACTCACCCCGTTATCTAACATGAGACTGGATCAATCCCCACAGACCGCTCACTACTTCAACCTCCAATGAGAGTTTGCCTCAACACTTATCTTCAAACCCACTGACCTTGTGGCTGATGATGGCTCTGTTGGCGGAAACCCAAAACCATTGATGTGGAAAACCGAGTCCTCGTACCAACCTTCACCAAGAAAAGGCAAAAAACGTCTAATAAGATACGTCACATGACATTTCATTGTTTTCATCTAAATGCATATTTTGTCTTAAATAACAAGGAGTAGTTTTCTTACCCTCTGCCAGCACAAAGCAGGATTCTGTGTACAGGCCATTATGAAACTGGTGAGAATGTCATTAAGGAATTCATCCATTTTAAAAGCCACAAATAAAAAGAGAATATAAACCAGTTATTATTGACAGGCTGAAACAACCAGGTTAAAGGATATTGCTTTGGACATGTCCAGCTGCACTGTTCCACTTGGGTCCTCCAGGTAGAATTTACCCTAAAAAATATTTTAGACACTCAATTTTTTTAAAGATCGGACAGACAGGAAAATTCAGAATTTCATCAAGGAGCTAGAAGAAGTTAAAGACATTTTTCTCTGTGTGAACTTAAACAGAAATGTATAAACTTATCTAACTCACCTCTTTCAGTTGTGTGATCATCCCAAGTACAATCACCTCTCCGAGTTTAGCTGTGCTACCGAGCAATGCTTCAATTGTCTTCAGCTAAAGACAAATCACAGCAAAACAACCTGTAAGTGGAATTATTTTCCCTCAAAAGTGAGGATGATGATTAAAATGATGATTATTTGATACCTGAAATTTGTTTTGACCCTCCTCAACAGCAGCTCCGATCGCAGGTGGGGTGAAGAGCTCGTGCCGATGTGTACGCTACAAAAAATATGTCTTATTTAATACAACATACAAACTGCACAGATTGTAAATAGCAGCGAGAGCAGCCAGGGAAGCCCATCATCACTGACCTGTTGTAATATTGTGTAGCGCTCCCTGAAGAGTTCAGCTTTGTCTTTGGCCACGCCACATAGACTGGGGGTTGGATGTCTGGTCATACTGATACTGAATGGAAGAACAGAATAAAAAAAGATGATAAAGCTTTTAAAACTTCGCTTGGAGTAATATTTAAAAAATGACAGAAGCTGCCCCTTTACTCACGGTACAAATTTCTTCCGCTCCACATTGTAAATGTATCTGGGCACATGGAAGGCTCCAATGATGTTGAAGACATTATCTCTGGAAGACAGTATCATAAGATTTTCTCTACAGCCCAATAAAGGTGATTACACGACTACAAATAATTATTAGTCAAGAGACTGAAACGTACGTTATGTGATGGTTACATAAAACACTTAATGTGCCACATTTATGCATGTTTTCAGATTCATTTTTAAAAGTGGATATTAGAGCATACGACTACTATTTTGATTGACAACATACTGTAACTTACACCAGAATAAAATCATTGAAAATATAGACATCAAATAATATACCACATGAAACATTAATTGGTTGTTGCCCCACTTACATGTTTTCATCACAAGACTGAGTGCAGTCCTGCACGGCAATTTCCACCACAGGCCGTTCTATCATACTAGAGGACACTGTTGGGAAACACACACTGTAGTCACAACATGAACACTGCAGTTAAAACACACGATCACATATTGTGCACACGTACTGCAGCATTAAACACACTGTGATCTGTGGAGACTGTATTACTTTACTGTACATACATGGCTGCTTCTCCACTGCATCCAGGACCCTTTCAATAACATCATCCAGCTCAGAAGGATCGACGGACTCCAGCACCTCGACGAAGTATTTGCTGGCGTCACTGGTGCAAGAAAACATGGACATGTTATTAGTTCTTTTGACTGATGCTAAAAAACTACAGACTATTACAACACTTCAAGAAAATGTGTGTTTGCTTCTGTAAAAAATACACGTGTACTGAAACAGGTGACAGGAGATACAGTTATTTACATTAAGTTGATGGAGACATAACACTGCTTATAATGCAGTTATAGAATATGTATAATTCTGCTGAAGTATATTGTGATGTTCATGTCTTTATCTGTATTTACTTGCATTTAATATAGTGACACTAAGAAGTTAATCGTCCTCTTCCACCATTGAAACCATCTGACGTTGAAGTGAAAATGCTCAAATCAGCTTCTGTGTTAGCTGAGGTGAAATTGATGGGAGCTACTTTAAAGATCAGGGGTTGAAACTCGTTTAATTTAACACAGTTAAGTGTCAAGTCCTTGTCTTCACTGGAACACAACAGAAGATCACAAAGTATCGCCCCGCGTTCTTCCAGCTTTAACTTTCAGTGTAATACCTTTAAACAACATTTAAACATTACTATAATACATACGGTCGCAGCATGAGTCCCCGCATCTTGAAGCCAGCGGACACTTTGGTCTTTATTTTCCGAGCAACATCCATTTCTGTTTGTGTCTCTATGTCCGACTCAAGCTTTGGCGCTAAATGGCTACTTCCGCATGTATTTCATCACTTCCGCTGAAGACTCGAGGAAAAACAGCAACAATATTAATCCTCGTTATCATCTAATTTATACATACATAGCACTTTAAAGTAAAATTTAATTTAATAAATAAATAAACAGTATGATTATAAATAAAGAATCTGATAAGATATGATATGTTCATTAGGTTTTTTTTTTCTTAATAAATGTGTTTTTTAAATTTACCTCAAACTAACACACACAAAGAACCAAGGATTTTAATTCTGCCATACTTGTTTGTTTGTGGACAAAAAGATTGAACTGCCTTGTGTAATCTGCTGGATGCACTGAAGTTAAAGGGAAGTTGGAATGAACATGAAACCCAGTCTGCAGTTACAAATGGTCAGAGGCTCTTGAAGGTACAACCAGGTTTTTATTGACCCTGGGTCCCCTGACAAGTCGATCCAGTCCTGCAGTTTCCTGTTTGTCCCTGTGTGTATCATGCTGTTCCCAGTTGTAGACTATTGTATAGACAATGCTCTCTTGAGCTGGAACAATACACTTCATACAAGTACTCTTATCCATTTTAACCAGTGTTTTACACTACTGTGTATTTGACACCGAAAGAACTGATTAGTATGTGCCATCATTGGACCTAATTATTTAAACCTCAGCCAATGTATTTCATTTTGTCAATTCTTTTTAAATTTTAGAACAAACACACAGTTTCAGTCTATTAATAAAGACATCATACAAATGTTGACCTGTATTAAATATGTAGTATATAATATACACTCAATATAATGAAGTCCAGCACAACACCACCTTAATAATAAACATATCAATTAATTTACACAATTCTGACTAAAACCCAACTTGGTTTATAAAGTTGATGTCAGGGCTGGATTAGTTTGCATTAGATTGAAAAGGTGTAACTAATACAGTGGTCACTGAGTGTAACTACATGATAATGAACCATATTATAACAAGACACTTTCCATTTTGTGTGAAGAGCATGTACCTAAAATAAAAAGGTTACTTTACAGCCATGATGCTGGTCTGATTTAATATAACGTTACATTTTACAGCCAAAAAGCCATAATGAGAGAAAGAGGTACCAAACCAAAAGGAAACACACATATAAGATGACTATTTTTAAATAAATAGAGTCTGTAGTTTGACCATTTGTGTGAACACCACGTGGTGAAAACCAAACAGCTGTTCCCTCATGTACAGACCTGACTGATGTTTGACCATTCCCCACAGACTGTGTTAAAACAAACAAAAACATATGGGGTTTTTCACGATTGTTTAATATATCTAATTTAACTGAACTATTTAGCCTAATCATATTTAAATTGACACCAACGCTTATGACTCATGCTGTTAATAAACACAGCATTCAGTGGGGTTTTATTTTGAAACATAAAGAACCGGAAGTGTATTTTCGGGTCACTTCGGCAGCTTCACGTCAGGAGGAGCGACGTCCTGCTGGTTTCACGTCAAATGGACGTTTTAGTTTTCACAACATAGGAAGAAGCTCGGAGGGACTGAGCATCGTCCTGTGGTCTGTGAGTGGGTTTGGTTTGGTTTGATTTCTGCACAAATGTTTCAGTGTTGAAACCTCAGATCAGCGTCACGATACGAACACAGACTGAAAAACATGCAGCAGGAACACTAACCCCCAACTACATGCATGTTGGATTTCACATGTGACATGTTTAGTTTCTTCTGGATCATCTCAACCTCGAGGACACGTCTCCGTCTTCTCTTTTCTTCTTACAGTCATGGATCCAGAGTTCGAGACCCACTGCTCCGAGCTGGTGGCCCGAGAGAGGAGCGGACATACGGCTGTGGTGGAGGACAACCTGCTGTATGTGTGGGGGGGCTACGTGGTGAGAAAAACACACAGACAGACAATAACGAAACGGACAGACAGACAGACCATACACAGACAGACAGACCAAACACAGACAGACAGACAGACAGACAGACAGACAGACAGACAGACCATACACAGACCATACACAGACAGACAGACAGACCAAACACAGACAGACAGACAGACAGACAGACAGACCATACACAGACAATACACAGACAGACAGACAGACAGACAGACCAAACACAGACAGACAGACAGACAGACCAAACACAGACAGACAGACAGACCAAACACAGACAGACAGACAGACAGACAGACAGACAGACCATACACAGACAATACACAGACAGACAGACAGACAGACAGACCATACACAGACCATACACAGACAGACAGACAGACAGACAGACAGACAGACAGACCATACACAGACCATACACAGACTTTATTTAATGAGGCTCATTGAGAACTGAGGACATCCTTAACCAGCAAATAAATACAACAAGAGTCGATAAAGAGAGTTATTATCTGGTTTTGCTCCTCATTTCACCTGCTCATAGGTATTAGCTCTTGAAATATGCCTGATCACAGCATTGTTTTGTGAGAAATTCACAAAGATGTTTAAAAATATACCTTATATCAGAATGTGAAAGAAAACAATCCTGGATCTGCCCCCTTCATAGAATCAGCTCTAAAAGTTTCTGGTTGTTCCTTGAAGACTTCCTTATCCTGACAAGTTTCAAGAAAATCTGTACAGTATATAGATTTTTGCATGGTTTTGAATTTAGCATTTGTATTTCATTTCATATCAAAGATATAACCAATAACTGAATCTACATTGCAATAAAACGATTTAAGACATGATCTGCTGTCAGTACATACATATTTAATTCTAATAGACACATTTCATTCTCTACAGTCAATTGCTGAGGATGAAGTTTTCCTACCCAGCGATGAAATCTGGGAGTATGACTTACAACAAGGTGTCTGGTAAGAAAAGACTCAGCATCAGAGCGTTCTGCTGTCGCCTCTATTGTTAGAAACTGTTGGATGAAACACGTGAAGTTAAGTTTTGCGTCTCATATATTGTTTTGTCTCTGCTCTTGTTTCTGAAGGCGAGTGTTTCATATGACAGGTGACGTGCCTCCCTCCATGTCTGGGAGTTGCGGCTGCTCCCTGAACGGACACATGTACATATTTGGAGGGTGTGATGACAACAGACAGACCAATGAGGTGAGGCTGGACCCCTCGATTCAAGACATCACTTCTATTTTCTATAAAATTCTATCAGTTTGCATATTTAAATTCTAGCCTCCAATTTTTTCGGACCATAAAAATGGACTCATGCCTCAGACAGTAGAAATTCCTCACTGCAAAAACAGAAACAAATGTACATCAGCGCTTCAGTCATCCAGAGGTCACAGCTTCTGTAAAAGGTTTACATGAGGAAGTGACCAGTGTTTGCCTTCCAACAGCTCTACTGTGTCAACCTGACGGACGGTAAATACAGGTGGAAGAAGACCGTACACGAGACAGGCTCTGCTCCGTCCCCTCGAGACAAATTGTCCTGCTGGGTTTATGAAGGACGGTGAGCAGTGCGAGGACGATCAGTGATTCCAGTACTGTTAGAAAATACAACTGTAATGTTCATGAACTAACTTATAATCGGTAACATGTCAATACCTCACACACTTCACAGTTTGATACATGTAACGTTTGGGGAGCTTAGTCTTTTGCTTTTCAATATTTTCTTTCTCATATTTTTCAATTTTTATTTACTATCTATGTTTTTTGGTTCAAGTTGTGTATTTTTATTTATGTATTCGTTGTTTATTTCAGTTCTAATCAACTTCTGATGACCTTTCTTTTCTCATAATCCAGGTTAATCTACTTTGGAGGATATGGTCACAAACTCCTGAGTGATGTCGACAGCAGGAACAGAAGCTTCATTGTAGATGAAGCAGCATGGGTAAAATTTTTTTGTTTTATTGGCGTCAATAATAAAATGTTAGAAATCCAATTGTTCTCTCTCTGATCATGTGACTCTCTTGTTGTTGTCAGGTGGAGGATGTTTTCTGGGGATGGAACAATGAGGTTCATATATTTGACCCCAGGCAAGCCAGCTGGAGTGAACCACAAACCCATGTAAGGTCACATGCTTCTATACAATGATTTGGTTTAGCAACATTTATGTATTTTATAGAAAATAGAAATACGCTACAAGATTTATAATGACAGTTTTTGTGTGGCAGGGCCGTGCTCCCGCCCCCAGGGCTGCCCACGCCTGCGCCACCGCTGGTCACAGAGGATACGTGTGTGGAGGCAGAGTCATGGTGAGATCTCGACACGCTGCATTCAGTCATTAATACACACAGAACACCAGTCAAAGTCTGCCATTCATAACTGTACCTTGTTTAAATACAGGAAACCAGAACAACTGACATTCACTGTCTGGACTTTGAATCATGGACCTGGTCAGAAATGTGAGTGTGTGTATGAGAGACCAAGGAAACTATTCCATATTCATTAGACATATTTTTTTTTAGACAGTGAGGAGCTATTAAAATTCAATGTTTATAAATGTGTGGTATGTAATACGTTTTTCTTTGACCGCGTTGTGTAAAACATGTTTTCCAGAAATCCGATGTCCGCGGCTCCGGTGGGCAGATCGTGGCATACACTCACAGCAGTATCAGACAGCACCTTGTTCCTGTTCGGAGGTCTCAGCTCAGACTGCAAACCAATGAGTAAGAAAACGCACATAAGTGTTTTTTTCTAAGTTTTATGATTTTTGTTAAAGAAAACACATTTTCCTCCATCAGGTGACGGGTGGCTGCTTGATGTTGAAACAAAAACATGGAGAGAAGTGGAACATCCCTATAAGGATAAGCCAAGGTAGCAACACATCACTACTCTGTTGCCATGGTGCATTTATGAATGTGTTGTCTGGTATATTTATCACTTGTTGACAGATGCTAACATAATGTTTTTGTAAGAATATGAGCAGATGTTAAGTTTGTGTCTTTTCTGTTTTCTCCGACTCTAGGTTGTGGCACACAGCGTGTCCAGGGAAAGACTCTGACGTCATTGTGTTTGGTGGAAGTTGTGACTACATCCTCCTTGTTGACACTGTTAGTATCACTGAGAGACAAACAACTGAACCTTAAGTAAATAATAGATGTGAAATAAATTTTAAAAACTCGTTGAAAATCATCCTGACATGGGAGTTGCTGTTTTGTCCTTTCTGTCCTGACACATGAACACAGGCACAAAACTATGTTAACAGAAAAATAAACGTTTTGCATGCACATGTTATGCAGTTTGTGTTTAATATTCATAGTCTCTGTAATTGCAGATCAAACCTCATAACCTTATATTTTGCTTTAGGGTCACTGCAATGATGCACTCGTTTTCCAGATGCAGCCGTATCCTCTATTCAGGTAATTATTTTCTGTATTTTTTCTTTCATGAAAAAGACATTTTTACTTACACCAGAAAAACGAAACAAAGTAGTAAACAGAGTAAGACTCTCTGACTTGTCACATACAAGTTCAATTAATAACATGAGTCTCCCGACAGAAATAGTGCTTTATTTATAGCTCATGTTAAAAATAATCTAATGATGTAATAATGACGTCTGTTTTTGTTAAATCTTTTGACAGGATTTGTGAAGACTTCATTGCAAAGAACGTGAAGGACCATGAAATGCTCAGAAACCAGTTTCCGCTCCTGCCTCCTAAACTCCTCGCAGCAGTGAAGAGGAGGATGTCGTTCTACAGACCTTCAAAGAAGCAAAAACGTACCTAAGTGAACAACTTGTACCTAAATGCCAACAACAATGCAATATCAATGCAATTTTTATGTATGTATGGTTCTCCCTTCAGTGAGAATATCTATCTCACACTGCGGGGCAGTATTTTAAAATATTTTATGGTGTTAATATATTTTATGGTGTTCATGTGATGACTGTATGATCAAATAACACAGTGGAAAGAATTCTTTTGTCTGATGTGCATTTTTGGAAAGGACACACACACACAACACACACACACAACACACACACACACACAATGGCATAGGTCAACTTTAGAGACTTTACGCTGCCTTACATTCAAAAGAACATTTTAAAAAAGCTGCTTTTTCCTGGTTGGACACGTTGTCACACACACACAGTTTCTCTCCACCACGATCACATGATCTAGTAAATTTTTTATTGCAATATAAACCAAAAATTACAAAATTCTCCTGGTTGAAATTCCTATTTCCTTAAACAGTGACATGTTGATGATGAAGATTTTACAGAATCTTTCATGCATGTCAACCTCGGTCGTGTTCCACCACTGGGGGGCAGCAGGCCTTTATGCTTCAATGTGTCAAACTGAGTCTGACTCAGAGTCTCTGTGTTGCCACACATTCCTTCTTCTTTAGGGTGGAGAAAAGCAGGAACTGTGGTCAGGAAGGAAACCTTAAATAAACAATGTCGGCTCATACCTTTGCATGGGTCGCTGCCACTCATGAAAAAATATAACCCTAAACTTTGCTGCTGGTGGAAAATGTTATCTTTGCATATATAAGGTCCTTAAGAATGTGCTCAAATGTGCAGAAGTGCAGTTTGAGCGAATAGAAAAATGTCTGCGTTCACTCCTTCACCTATTAACAGACAAGTTAAAGTAAGGTTAAGTAATAAGGTGCATGCTCTGTGGGAGGCCGGCGGGACTGAGAAGGTGAAACCTCACCACTGCAGACAACAAACCAAGCAGGCCTCTGTCAGTCAACAGCTCTGGTGTCTGAGAGGAAAAACCTCCTGGCATGTGTTCAGGCTGCTGTTGTATTAACTCTGGAATTACACTGTCTCTTGTTGTTAAGTAAGACTTGTGTAAATTCAAAGGTGTGGGGGGGTTCAGCTGCGTGCGTCAAATTTACCCAGGAAGCCCTGCATGAATACAGTGAAGTGTAACCTTCCCTGTGACGCAGTGAGTTTGTCTGAATCAACCCTGGTTCCCTCTCTCAAACCGATGTATCCCATATAAAGACATAATCCTCGGTACAGTAGCTCCTCAGCTGGGGGTCAACTAAACTCTCGCTCAATAGTGTCCATCAGCTCCTCTTCAGATCCATCGTACAGGATGACTGGCATGGTGAGAGAGGAGCTGTGGCAGCTGCCAAAAGTCCTGGGGAGAGTTTGGAAGCATGTCAACAAGAGGCCGGATAAGGACAGGAAAACTAAAATGACATTTGTTATCTTTTAAACCACACATGGCCTCATTTATCGAGTAAAAACCACATTTAAACAATCAAATGGTGATTCTGCGCTGTTGCAAAGAAAGGCATAGTGGAGTAAAGGCCTGTGGTATGAAATCTACGCCCTAGGTTTTATAAATTCATATTTCACAGTCGTGCTTCCAGTTTTCACACTTAGCTCCAACTCGTGTTTGTCTCTGTCCTGTTTGCAGACGTCTGACTAATCTGATCTGCACTGACAACAAAGACTTGGTATTTGGATCCCTCTGAGTTAAACTCGATCTGGGCCCTGCTCGGTTTTTACTACTCCACTGAGCTCAATCAATCCATTATTGATCAGAGTTGTCTACTTACGATTGTTTTTCTGATGTGGGCACTGAGTCCAGCAGAGACCCTCTTGTCAAGAAGCCCCGTGAGGAGGAAGAGGACGAGGACTGACACAAACCAGAGACAAAAGAAAACAATCTGATCATTTATCCAGGAATTTAAAACGATCCTCCTTTTTTGATCTACAACGAACTGGGTTAAAAATCGTAGAAGTTGTGCGTAATCCAATAATAAATAGAATAAAATACTAGAAAATGAAAGTCCTTACATGATGCTGACTGGTGCACACTGTGTGGTGTTTTAAGTGTGTGAAGGCATCATTGCTCCTCTTGTTTACATCTTCGGATCCTCCGCGGGAGCCACGTGGCTCCTCGTCTCTTCCCGAAGCGCTGAGCCGAGGAGCCGCGCTGACTTCGTCCTCGGTGTCCTCCCGGCCGAAGTGGCACAGTCCGTATGTTTTGGATTTCATAAAAGTCTTCTTGGGAGGTTGTTTCTTAACGGGGATCGTCTCTCGCTCCTCATAGTCCGCGAGAACCGTGTCCAGCTCTGCGTCGATGTCATCGTCTTCCCCGGAGAAGTCGGAGTCGGGCCCCTGGCTGTGGCAGTCCGGTTGCGCACTGTTGCGCGCGTTGCGTAAAACCGCGTGGATCTTCAGGGGTTTGAATATGCGGCTGTCCTGTTTGGGTGACGGGACCCCGGCGGTAGTTTTGGTCACGTTCACCTCGCTCATACAAGCAGGAGCGACCTTCTTCCCTCGGCTCGGACCGCTGCCCATGTTCAGTGTGTCTGACTGCTCCCAAAATCTAAAGTGCCATTTCCAAATCCCCCTTCAGGCGCAGTGAGAAATCTGCCAGAGTTGAATATTAACCAACAAGAACTTGATCCTTGGCAGTGTTTAAGGTCAGTTTTCAATTTGTGAGACAGATCTTTGGCTGAAAATCTGCTCTTAATGCCAATTTCCCTAAACTCCTCTCCTCCTCATCTGCAGAACTGAGCTCTGATGATATTATCCCATGCTCTGACTGGCTGTAAACTTTGGAGTAATTCAACGTCAGGGTGAGAAGCAGTGAATCAGTTACATAACACCAGTTTGGCTCAGGACCTTGGGGAAAAAGCTCCGCCTTCATATAGTGGGAAACACTCACCCTTTATGTTTCCATTATTTCTGCAGAACAAAAGCAACTCTCTCTGTAGAAGCTGGACTGTTGAGTCTCTCGTGTGCCGCCGAGTTTAAATGATTTCTGTTTGAAGAAAAAGAAAACTGATACGTAGCCATTTCCTGACCTGACAAAGAGGTTACATAAGGATTTAGACAGTATGAGGATGAAAAGGCTAATAGGAGCAGTTAGTTTGATTTATCAGCAACAATCACCAGCCTTTTGCCCGTCTGTGCACAGCTAACAAATTTTTATTGTGCCAAGAGAGGTCAAGAGTGAGTGAGTTCCTGTCCGCCCGCCAGGGCCCGAGAGGCCCCCAGCTCACCAGCCCCTCTGGTGACTGATTAAGACTGAAGCACTGAGTCACAAGACAGAGGGGGCATTCCTTTCCAACAGCCCGGGCTTCCCAGAGATTCCTCAATAAGCTTTTGTTTGGTCCACTTGCACGTACAAAAGACAGAGCGGGGGCATCTCCCTGCCAGAGCTGTCCCCACAAGAAAACCCAGAGTCCAACTCGAGCGAAGACCTTGTTTGCCATTGTTCATTAAGCAGGTCTTTGGCCCCTCTCTCCCTCGCTTGTGTGTGTGCAAACATTTGTGTGTGCGGCAGACAGCTGTGCAACCTGTTCTCTCTGGAGGATGACCAAGTCAAAGACACCTGCTGGTTGAACAACCGGCAAGTTTCCAACTGTGAAGAGGGGGGGGGGGGATCAGCCCGCAAGATCCAGATGTCTCAAGAACATTCCTGCTTTACTGGCTGAATTTTAGAGAACATTCGTAGATGTTATTTCATCAAAGAGGAAAAGACGAGGATTCCGCCCCTTGACATTCTAAAGCTGCAAATGTTTATGTGAAACTACAAAAATAGCTGTTTTGCAACAACCCACATTTGCAGTTATACATGTGTGTCTCTCTGATCTTAACCATTTCACTACCAATATCTCCAGTCTCTCTTTAATTCACTTCGAAGATGGTATCATCTTGGAAAACTCAGAGTAACAGGCACATCCTCCTGTTTGTGCAATAACAGCATAATCATATCCTGCAGTTTCCTTTCCCTCTCCATAGGTGCAATAAACCCCACTTATAGGTGAAAGTTGAATTGCTCATTATATCTTGTACATAAAAATTCAAGCACATGAGCGAGCTTGTCTCACCACCCCCCGCTTCTCCTGCAGCCTTGTTTGTGTTGTTTTCGGTCCCCATTTCTGTCACGCTCTGCCTGGGCCAGTGTATCATTAAAAAGATCAGGCGGTCACATCTGGAGAAGAACTCAACAGCTTCCAGACGAGGGGGAGGAGGATCTGCTGCAGGACGGAGGCCACAGCCCAGCTCTCAACATATCTGTGGTTTCTCTGAGTTTCTCCCCGCTGCAAGAATATTCCTCCAGCGTGGACTGAAGCTTGAGAGACTCTGTGAAAGTTCTGCACAACCGTCGTTCTTCAAAAACTAAGTGAATCGTATTGTTTCCTGTACAATGACTGGTGGGATGTGGATACTTTTGTTTCCTCCAAACAGCAGGAGAGCATGAGTCAGATTAATTATCATGACTCAACTGCTCCATTTAAAAGGCAACAAATCAAACTGTAGTGGCGGCTTTTGAGCCAAAAGACGTTTCTCCTGTACGTCCGGTGAAACCAAATCTCTGGAGAGTATTTAACAAGACAGCTGCCCACTGATAGGCATTCCAGTAAAACTGTCTGGGCCTCTTAGTCTGTCAGGTACACAAACATGAGCACGACAGGGTCAAGAGGGAAAACACAGACACACACACACACACACACACACACACACACACACACACACACACACACACACACACACACACACACACACACAGACACACACACACATACATTTTGACAAACCAGTTTATAAATAACAAGGATATGTAAAATGTTAAGTCTTGGTTAACTTTAACGAGTTTTTTCTTTAATGTGGACTGTTGAAACCAGCTTTTATTCCAGTACGGGGAAAAGTCCACATAATATATGTGTATCCTTGTACCACAGTTTTAATGTTAACTTTTATATATAAAATTGATGTTCACAGTGGTGAATTAAAGGATTTCATCAATGAGCTGTAGTTGTCCTAACTTGAATAATAATATGAGTTTATAACAACATAGAACTGTATACAGAGAAGATTCTTGGTCTGACATGCATGTATGTATAAGTCACACATTTTCTGCAGTTACAGTGTCGGACTGAACTTTGTCAAACTTTGTATGAGTTAAACAACACAGTTAAAATATATTAAAACACTTCAACAGGCTTATTTTAAATATCATCAAAGTAAGAGATATTTTAAAAACATCAGTCAGTCACATGAATGCATGCGGTGTATAACCTTTAACTATTTTTAATAAAGAGTTTGCTAGTGTGTGTGTGAGAGAAAGAGAGAGAGTGTATTGGAGGATATAGTTTTTTTACAAACTTAGCAGCAACAAAAACAAGATTACATTTACACACTGAACAGCAAAACACAAACATCTCCAGAGAGACGATCCATCGAGACGTAATCGACCGAACAGATGAGCGGAGCGGAGACAGAGGGATATTGTAACTCTGACACAGTGACATAAGGTTGTCAGGGCAACATTCAGTACAGCCAAGAGGAGTTCAACTGTAGAAAGAGAACCGGGGGCAGCCCTATTTATCTTTGAGCTATCCCTCTTAATCTGCTAGATTACCAAATGTAAATTAAGGCCTTTGCCGTTGTGTTGACGTTGAAACTACGTCACAGAGACGAACTCGTGACCTCTGGAATGAAGTTTGGGGGAAACTTTGTCGGTGCTCACCACAAATCTTTTGTTCCGTGTCATCACATGAACAATGACATAGGCTACTTTGTTGCTACAGCTTGTTGGAGCAGATATTAGGTTCTGACCTCCCACACAGCATGTGGTGAAGGGAGTGTTAATGTAACCAGGAGATGGCGCCAGTGTTCAATAGAAGTAAATTAGACTGAATCTTCCTTATTGATGTCAGTCAATGGGAAGGGAAACTGAAGGTTCTGCTACAGGACAACAGGGACAACACATCTTCAGCAATGACTTTAATTTGTACAATGAATATGTGACGACAGCTCTGCCAAGCTTATTTTAATCAAAATGCTTCTATGAGGTTTTCTTTAGAAGTTTAATAGTGTTAGTAATTTTGAATTTTTGTTTGCTGCAGATTGAGGTGATGATTCATAAGTTCATCACTGTGGGCAACTCCTTTCACATGGTTGTCTCATTGCCATATGTTATTATTTAAAATTTCAACTAACAAACACTGTCCTCATCTTCTAGGGGCTATAACCGTTTCACCATGAATACAATCCTGCGTTTGAAGGTGAAGCCAAAGAACAGTTTCAGGCCTTTGATTGGATTTTCATCCACTTCCCCACGCTTCCACTTGCTTCTGTATTTGTTGTAACACCATGTAGTGGTAGGTCTACTCTACCAAGGTTGTGGTCCTTACTTCAGTGGCCCATTTTTCTGTCAAAAGGCCATGTAATCAACAGAAAACAATTACTGCCTCTCTCCGGCACTCAGAGCGCTCAATACCAGCATCTGCTCACTTCCTAATTACCTACTAGGTAAGAGGCTTCATTTGGAGAGAAACTCACAGCAATCAATCCTTGCATTATACTTGACTTGTTTGTCAGCATCCTAATGTGTCAGATTGGAAGTGTCAGGTCTGCTCTACTCAATTCTCTCTGATTAACTCTTCCTCTACTTGCATTTTATTGTGTAGTCTATCATTTTTAATGTTTGTTGTGCTTTTTCCTCTATTTTTATCCAAACTCGTAACTTGACAGGATATCAGGGTTCACTCCTCAGGCTCATATCACCAGTGTTGTCCCCACAGGCTATGCACTAACCTGGTTCTGCACTCACAACACTCTGTTGTAAATGCTTCTCCTTTGTTTAGGGCATTTTTTTCTGCTGGAATTCCACATACCTCCTTTGGCAGACAGTGCGTCATGTGGATTAAAGCAAGTTACTGTGAAGCATTGCCTCAGTCAAGCCCTAGCTCCAGCGTTGACGTGGAAGCAGTGTGTGATGATAAAGCCGTAGCGCACCCGGTCTCTGGAAATCCCTTATGTTGCTGCTGTGAGTGACTTTGTGTGTTTGCAATAGTGTGTTAGAAACAGTTTGCGAAATAAAACCTTAAAAAACACAAAACACTTGATGCAAATTATTTGTTAGGTTGAATATATGTTGGTCTTTCTGACCACTGCTTTGGTCCAGACTGAAATATGATGAAACCTACTGGGTTACATTGCCATTAAGTTTGTACAGACGTTCATGTTCTCCAGAGGTTCAGCCCAACTGACTCTGCTGATCCCCTGACTATTCTTATGGCAACAACAACAAATTGTGGTTTGGAGTGAAATATTTCAACAGCTGCTCGGTGGATTGCAATGACAGTTCCCATCCTGCATGTTTAGCTGAGGATGAATCGTCATAATGTTCTTGATCCGTTCATTTTGCCTCTAGCAAACCATCACAACTATCTTCTATAAATCAAATGGTTCAAATTAAACTTCATTAATACATAGAGCAAGACGTTCTGCTAAGTTATTGTCCCTACAACGACACAGACAGCTGCTGAACCTCAGATGGTTTTAGTCAGTGGTTTTCTGTCTCTTTTACTCTCTGTCTGAGCAACACTCAGAAAACTTGATCTGATTCTATTTCTGTTCCGAAACATCTTGAAGATGGAGGAAAAGTAAACGGGGTCCAGAAGAAAAAGCGGCACCAGTCTGATGTTTTCCGTGGCAAAGACAGGCTACAGGTGATTGGTTGAATGGACAGCAGCACTAAAATCCTCACTATAAAGTGTCGGGGGTAAACAGCTACGGCAAGACTTGCTTTCCAAGTTCTTTAAAATTGATTTGGGAATCTTCTGCAGCAGCTTTTCAAGTGTTATATTCAACAAAACATTTCTTTAAAACTGATTTGTGAAAAGAAAAGATAGGCAACAACTAAAAAGTTGGGTTCTGTTGCCAGACAACAGAGCATGTGACAGGTTGTAGAAACATCATTTTTCACACTGCATTTCTTCCGACAACAAGTATGGATGCACCACATGACGTACAGTATCACAGCTCAGTGTTTATAAGCTCCAACATGTCCTGAAGTGAGCCTGCCAGACACGGAAAAAGTGCCATGAGGTTGCTCCCCCTTTCTCTTCCCTCCTTGTTATGTAATGGTACTGTTGATGGCTGGCATCATTATCGGCCCTATCTTTGCCAGTCTAAAAATACTGTTTAGGACTCCAACAGTATGTGGCATTTATGTAGCTGAAGAGAACAGGAGAGGGGTTTGGATCACAAGCTGATCCCATGACAGAAAATGTGTGTGTGTGTGACAGAAAGGGCGAGCGAAGAGGAGAGATTCCAACCTGAGCAAAAAAAGAGCCAGAGGGAGGTGTGTGTGTGTGTGTGTGTGTGTGTGTGTGTGTGTGTGTGTGTGTGCGTGTGTGTGTGTGTGTGGAGAGTAAGACTGAGAAAGTAATGGCAGAGGTGTGGAGGAGGTGAAGGTGTCTGCAGCTCACATTTAACATGTCTTCCCACAACTTTCACAAATCTGCTGGGTATTTCTTTAAACTATCAACTGACTGTTTAAATGAAATTAATTTCATCTTGTAGAGACAATTCAGGAAATTACAGTCACAGGTCAGTGTGAGTCAATCACAAATTAATTTATACTTTGGTTTTAAACATATTTCCCTCAGTCAGACTCTGCATGAAACAAATTTTAATACCAAAAGTTTTTCTCCAAAAGAAATTCAGTGTATTTGTGTTTTGTTTTTCCCTCTTCTCAGTGGTTTGAAGTTGGAAAAAGGTGCCATATACTTCAGTGCACCAATCAGAATTTAGCAGCATTTCCAAACTGACAGTTGTGTGCTTGTGTGTTTATGCTGAAAGTGCCCTGCCTTTTTACACCTGAACAAACTGCACCTAATCAGAATATCTGTCAGAAGAGTAACACTCTTTACTGACTCTTTGATGAAAAAAGAAAATAGTTGAATCAACAAAGTTATTTTGTGGGATTACAAGATTTGATGTGAAAAATGACCCTGGAGTAAAACACAACGTCTAGCTGCTGCTTTTTTTAAACATTTGATAAACATTTGAACCTATACATACATTTTATTCCTATAATACTTCAGGGAAATGACTTGACTCTGCGATGCAATGAAGTTTCCTCTTCATTGATTATCAACTGGTGGGAATACCAATCTTTTCACCTGTACATCGTGCAACTGAATCAAAAAACCAACAGAGCATTTGTGCATCATGTAGCACCATCTGTAAGAACTGAGGAAACTGAGACTGAAATCAACAGACTCGGGACTCCAGGGAGGGAATCTACTCAATTATGTTTACAGCAGCATTATTGACTAAACGTTTCTCCTAATTAACATGCTGTTAAAGTCAACGCTATGACCATATTGTTATTTGCAGCATCCATAAGCCTTGATGCCCCGTCCCCTCACTACATTTCCAACATGCACATGACAAGCTGCCTCACACACTCTCCTGTCTATGTTTTACAGATGTTTGTGTGAGGGACATAAAACCTGTTTTAGACAATAAACTCTTAATTGACTCATAGAGGACATTAGTGCTGTTTATAGTGATGGACATAGGAGCATATGTAATATGGCCACTAAACCATGTCATTCAATATTTTGGATCAGACCACAGAATGTATATACAAATGGACGCTTCTCCGCTTTCTCCCACTATCCAGAAATACAGCAAACATATCCCTGATCGTGCACATTTGGAGCCAGAGTCTGCAAAGTGGCAATCAGGGGGTGGAGCCCTAGTAGCGAGGTCCGGACACAAAGTCACTCAACCAATTGTGAGTCAGTCTCAGCTGTCAATCGTGACGTTTCACCTCATTCTTATAACATCATGTCCCAACCATTAACATAGAGGATCTATGACCAATGCTGCAGACAGCCACCAGATGCCATCTTTAAATACTGTCAATGGACCAGACTTACCTCGGAGTTTATTGTCATCTGCAGTCCCACTGGTAGATCCACTGCTTGCGTAAAGTTAATAATAAAAATGTTTGCATTAGAAATGGTGTCTAAATAAAAGTATTGACGAAAGTATTTAACATTTTCATTAGACATGTGCCTGTCATCATCCTCAATTATATATTTTGTAAGTAGATATTTGATTCACAAAGTGTCAAGTAGATACATTCCGTAAACCTAAATAATTCACAATTATTCATGTATGATAACACCAAATAAAGAATAATGACACGTTGTGTTGTTGTGATATTGCCTCTGAGAGACCCTCCGTTGTCTTGTCTTGATAACAACTCTGCCGTGGCCTGATGCAGCGATGCCATGCAGAACACCAAACCCTGACGCCTGTAGCGAGCCACTGAAGCAGAAGGGCGCGCTCTGTGTGGAATAGAGTTACCCATTCTTGACAAATTACACCTGGTAAGCAAGTCTGAAACACGTTACCTCAGTGTTTGTAAGATTTATGAGCTCGACTGCATCCACATCTAATTCACTCGAATCTGGCAGACACGGCAGAAAGTCTGTGATGAGGACGGGGGGAGAAAAAAAAAAGAGATTTTCTCAACAGTTTTTTGTGAAGACGTATGCACTTCCCCCATCATTCAAAAGAGGTTGTAAAACTTAACAACCTCTGCATATAATAGGAATGCAGTAAACATACTCTGACATATGGAAGGTTATGCTGATCAAAGCCTGACAATGGGGTTTAGATGGGGGCCAAGCAGAGGGGAGTGAGATTTCAGCGTTTCTTCATCTTATGATATTTTCTTGTCTGAAAATCTGGATGCTATCTGTATTCGGAGAGAAATTTGATGATGTGTGTTTATGAGAAGTGTTTTAATTAACGTCAGCACAGGAGGCCCTCGATCTGCAGCCGCTGTAAATGCTGAACGCCGTTCCTGGCATTTCCTTCTTTTCACCTTCTTCAGACTTCCTCAGAAAGCGGGTGAAGCTAACTCGGACTCCAAACAGGGTGTGAGGTATTGCCCATATGAAATGATTTGGTTCTCCAGCTGTCTTGTGCAGAGCTCATATGCTGCTGTTGTGCTGCTTGTGTTATCAGAGCTCAGTGGACTGGGCTGAATAATTCAACGCTCCCAGCAGCACCTCTCTCTCTCTCTCGCTCTCTCTCGCTCTCTCTCTCTCTCTCTCGCTCTCTCTCTTTGCACCGACCTAGTTTACATCAGGAGTTTACAGGTTGGGCAGGGGGCTGGAGAATTGCAGTCGTGTAGCCTTGGCTATCAAAAAGAAAAAGAAAAAAACTGGGTCTGGCCTTCGACAGCATTGGAAATTCAAGTTGGGATGTATTATTAGATGTTGAATTTTGTCATGTCTGTGCCACACATTTTCTAGTCTGTCCTCCTCTATCAGAGCGATAGACAACAGTTGCAGTGGCACAAGCCAAACAGGTCGTAGGACTTAACTTTAACGGCATCCAGAGGCACAGAGTCAGTTCAACCACCTGCCAGGCTGACGGGAGAAACGTTACGCCTATTAAACAGACCTCCAATCATCCAAAACTTCAGCTCAGTGACAAGCCTGATGGTGCTCACAGCGCAGCTTTGACCTGCCAAGATAGTTGAGCTCAAATGAGCTTAAAACGCAACATGAAACGCTGGCTGTTGATACTCATCTGTGAGTGGGTGTCTGTTTGCCACAAGCTTTGCACTGGAGAATTGTTCGAGAGTTGACAGTACAGATCTGTCAAGTCTTAGAACACAGAGATTTTGGAATTGTAAATGTACGTATGACATCTTTCCTTCTGAGCACTGACCAAAGACTCTATATAAAGATGGACGACATGCCTCCACTTCATTCAGCTACTCAGAAACTAAGCAAAATGATCCCAGATACAAATGTTGCCATCCTGAGCATTTGGAGCCAATGTATACTCTGTGGTGGTCGGGAGATGGAGCTCGGGTAGCAAGATCTCGACTAAACATGTGCTCGACCAATTACGAGTCAGTCTCAGCCATGATGCGTTTTTATAGAATCAAATAAATGATTGAAACCAAATTTGTGCTCACACAAACATCCAAATGAAGTAACAATAATTATAAAAACATCTGTGTCTCTATTCACGGGCTGCATCCTTCAGAGGCTGAGATCGATTAAGTAAGTGCTGTACTACTAGACTGTCCCACTTCGAAAACGCAACCTTCCACCCCCGAGAAACAAAGGCTTCAACGGGTGAATCCTTCCTGGCTCAACCTATCCCAGGATTCAACCCTTTTTTAAAGAAGTAATGGCACCGGCAAGGGGACAAGATGTCCGACGCTTGAGTATCATGCTTCAAATAAACAATAGTAAATGTTGCATACGTAAAAAATACACATTGGGCATTAAACTTTCTCAGTGTGTCCAACTTAAGCTCTGTTGCTAGGCAACAGCAATAAGACGAGCTGGTGAAGCCTCTGTGGACTAGACCATAACATTTCAGGTTTGCCTTCGTGGTCACACGACCCACGACGACCGCCTCCTACCTCGAATCCTCCGAAGGATGCAGCCCCTGAATTGAGACACGACTCATGTCTCATCTATTAGCATAAAGGAGGCGGGATTTATGACCTATACTGCAGCCAGCCACCAGATGGCGTTCGAGATGCTTTGGCTTCACTTTCAGCTTCAGTCACGTTGTCCATCTTATATACAGTTTATAGCATTGACTGAGAGTACTGCAAATTTGTTAAAACAAATGGACTTTTCCCATGTTTTTACCCCGCCCCCCCCACCCAACTGAACAGGGTGGAACAACAAGAGTTAATGAAATGAAAATGAAAAACATCCCCGGGTTCATGGGAGCCAAGGTTAAGGAAATGCAACAAAGCAATGTAGTGTTTTCATAGAAAATCAATACTGTGCTCCTCATTAATGTCCTCACACTGCTGTGTGGAAGACAGGTCAGATTTTTCAACATGCGGGGAACACTGAGGGAAAGAGAGATCAAACAGAGTGCAGTCTGCAGTCGGTGTGTCGCAGCAGACACTTGACGATCAGGAGAAAAAAACCTTCTCGCTATAAATACACTGATGACACAATTTTTTTGCCATGAAAGCATAGCTGACAGATGGCGAGATTGTTTATCACTTCTCCCAGTCAAAGAGCTTTTTCACTGAAAAGTCTCCACAGTGAAAAAATAGAGCTGAACTCGTTTTTCCGAGATAATTTAGGCAAATCTCATTACTCTCACATCCCACGTTCGCAGCACAGTCCCCACCTTCTCCCGACCTCTGGCTGACCCCCCCATTAGCCACAGCTATCACAGTCTGACATGGTTATCATCTGCTTCGGGTCAATATTCAAATGGCACCTCAGATGTGGTGGCCATTCCTGCCAAGTCTCTCTCAATGCACTCTGGGTAAAAAGGTAAGAATTATATCTAAATTTCCTAAAAAAAAAACTTTTACCTGAAACACTTGCAAGAGATTTTCTTGGAATACTGATGAGGAGCCAGAAATGACTTATAAGGAGACTCGGTTTAATTAAAAAGCTCTTGTGTCAGAGTTGAAAGATGTTTGATTTTTGGAATAGTGTCAGTTATGAGTATAATAATCTACATGTTTGCTAAGGGACATTGCTTTTTTTGACCTCTGCCAAGGAGTCTTGAGGTTGGTTGGTTTGCCAACAGGATTACACACAAACTACTGAATGGATTTCTGTACTTGGTGGAAGTATGTGGTGTGTGTCAGAGAAGAACCCATTTATTTTTAGACCCAATCTGGATCCATATCCTGCAATATTGTTTTTCCACTCCTCTAACATTGAAAGATAGGACGTTTTAAAAATGTTTCATATTTCCTCCACCTGCTTATTAATCTGTATGTATGACTTTTCTGTCACAAACTCACAACAGTTGCACAACAGATCAACAGATTTCCACGAAACCTGTTGGAGGAATAGGAGAGTGACCGAGAGAATGCGCCAAAAAATAACTTATTAAATTTTGGTGCAGATCTAGGCAAGGGGACAGATCCTGTTTTTTTTATGTCTTTGACATTGTGAGATTGGGCATTTTTTGAAAATTTTGCCTATTCACCAGGGAATCATTTATGGAAAATAAAAAAAATGGGTATATTTAAGGGGCTGATTGCTATGAGATTTAGTGCAGCTATACTGCTCTACCATTCTAGTCATTATTATCAGTTTATGCCATTGGTTTAGGATCAATCACGAAGTCCTGCCACCATTCATCAATGTAGTGATACCTGTCAAGCTATAAAATAATGCAATTTCAGCCTTTCAAAACAATGGTTCCTTGATTTCAGAGAAAGAAATGCAAACGCACGTTAATGTAGAACTGATGCCTATTACTATGAGATTTTACCAGGTGAGGATAACCAACTTTTTAAATTAACCTTAGCTCCATGTGTTGCTTAATCGCGAGCTGACTTTTAGATGTTTCACACTGGCTACTTTTTATCATCAGAAAGGGACTGATTTATGCACTGGATGGCTCTATGTTAAGCCTGAGCATGTCCCAGGCCAAACGTCAGCTCTCCCTACTTGTCGATTATTGAAGCATTGTTCCTTCTCCAGCCGTTTCCCATGGCAGACATTTTGCCTTGCCAAAGTACAGGTGTAATTGATAACATTAAAAAGAGTTACTGAGTCCTGGTTATTGTGCTGGCTCACTGGGACACTGGGATACTTTATGGAACTGAGCCATCGTTAGCAAATCCGTTTCCCTTTTTTTCCTGCTCTGAGTAAAAGTAAAATGTCTGTTGTGAACAAAGATTATTACAGCATAGAGCTATTCAGTCCTACAATGGTGTACAATATGATAAAGCTGATATTTCACTCTGACACAGCCCTGACACAACGTAACTAAAGTTTGAATGTAAATGAGCCTTGGTACCTCATTATCTCAGTCTCTCTCTCAGATGGTGTCTTTTGCTGATTTTGCTCAATTCTCTAAAATATTTACAGCTAACCCTGCAAATATACAAATATGTGTGTATATGCACACATATTTTGCTCTGTGGCCTTAGTACTAAGCTATTTAGCTAGACATGCTACCGTTTGCAACTTATGCTAGCGCAGACAACACACTGCTTATTGAAAAAGTCCAATCAGGAACACTGTCTTCTTAAGCATGTCTCCTAGGTCACATGCTTGGTTCTTGCCCTTTTTAAACTCCACCAGCTCATTGTAATTTTCATCTAAACACGACCTGAAACACTGGCATTGAGCCAATCACCCATAAGCTGTCAAAGTTTAAAAATGTTTGACGTGATTGAAATTCACTTAAATCAAAACTCTTGTGTTGTTTGGTTTGAAAAGGTTAGGGAGCTCCAAACTCTATGTAGGAGATTTATTTGTCAGCAGTTACAATACTGTAACACGCAACAAGAGAAATTTGTTTGTCATTTGTTATTTTTGCTATTAGCATCGCCAATTTACAACATAACAAACAACCTCCCTGCTGCTAATAAACGCAGCAGAAGGTCAAGCTACCCCCTTGTGCCCACATCCCCAAACAAAAGACTACATATTACCTCTATGAGTGCTCCCAACAATATGTCACAGTAAATTAAATTCCACCCCCTCTAACAGGCTGGAGCTGCTGCTTGATCCCCTCAGACACTGACCTCTCTCTGCCGGTCAGCATAGTCAGGCAGGAGAGTGAAGCGAACGAGCCCCGGCGACGAAAGGCCATCCCTGCTTAGCTCGCAATCCACTCTGCTGGGGCGACATCAGAGGTGTTATTACCATATAAATGAGATAAGGTCTTTGATGATTGCTGGCTGAAATTAAAGCCAAACAGTCAATGAGTGTGAGCTGGTTTGTCTGCATGTAGACAGAAATTGTGACGTTTTACAGTAGATTGACTTACTTGCTTGACTATTACTCTTAGATTGTACATTTTCTTGTCTTTGTTGAAACAATGTGGGACAAACAGAAGAAATTTGGTCTTTAAAAGCTTCATGGCAGTTTATTTACTTAAACGTCTGTCTGTTGCAGGATATTCCTGAACAAACAAAGCTGATTTGATGGTCTTGACACAATATAATGAAGATACTTGTTTTTTTTATAAGACCAAATGAATACATTGAGTCTGGCAAACTGCCTTATTTAGAATCCTGCTAATCCCCTTAATGCTATATGATTACAAAGAGCATGAAGACACCAGCCACATTCAAATTAGTCCTCATATTAGCAGCAAGCAAATTAGATCTTGATAAGTGCTGCTAATTACGTCTGCGGTGAGGTGTGGGTGATGCTTTGATTTTCACAAGTGTTGTATCATATTAGCGTGCGTCGGTGCTGTGAGAGGGACAATGGCATTTATTAGTTGATGGAATAGCCCACCTGGGATAAGAGCAGCCGTGACATTTCAGCAGTGGAGCAGGGCAATTACCCCGGGTGTCAGCAGCAACAGAGCAAACCAGCCTTTTCTTGTAGTTCAACTCATCAAGGCTTTGTACTTGATTTTTTTTGTCTGGACATTTAAAGATGAATCAAATGTAGTGCCTTGAGTTTTAAAGATTATAGGAGTGTTGATGCAATGGAGTATTCATGTGGATATTAGCTATTGACAACCAGTGTAATAGTATGGGATGGCATTATTGGAGGAAAAGGGATTTTTTTTCTTCTTATTTA
Organism: Paralichthys olivaceus; assembly: GCF_024713975.1. Lineage (NCBI taxonomy): Eukaryota > Metazoa > Chordata > Actinopteri > Pleuronectiformes > Paralichthyidae > Paralichthys > Paralichthys olivaceus. Next base: position 11,467,027 of record NC_091104.1, on the reverse strand, counting down.
GAAGTAACAGCCAACCCTGTCTCACATTATAGACCTGGTGTGAAAAACAGTACATTTGCAAATGCAGTTTTTTAAGGGCCAACCACAACAGATTATCTCAGTTGAATAATTTAGGTCTCGTACTGTAAATTTTTCTCGTTCATTCTGATGCAAAAGGTTCCGCCTGCTTCTGGAAAGTTACTAATCCATCTTGAAAACACTAACTTTGCTGTAGCGTCTCCTTACTTAACCTCACGTTAGAGCATATGCCTCTGGGCGGCTGAATACATTTAAAAAGTGGGAACCAGGCTACGATTGATTATCTCTTAAGGAGGAAGCTGTGAACTATTGATCTTGTAAGCTGTGATACCATGAAGGTTAAAAACCATCTCACACTATAAATCAAGGGATGATGGATGATTTCCTGCATCTACACTGGTTCATTTTCATGGGAAACACTTTTTAAATCAGGTTCACTGGCTGGAGCGTCTGACTTGGATAATTCTTTAACATCTGTGATCAAAACGAACGACCCCGGCTTTGTCGCGACCTTTCACTTCCATGAAGTCACGAATAAAATCTTCCACTAATCACGGCACTGTGTTTCAATTACCCCCACATCATAATGGCACTCTTCCCAGAATGCCACTGCCTGAAGGTCACGCCAGCCTTTTAGCATTGCATGCTGTCTAGGACTTTTTTGTAGGTGACCTTTCGGTGTCTGTCGCGTCGCAGGATAACACCAATCGCTATTAAACGATTTGATTGCATGCAAGGCTACATGATGAGGTGCCAGACATGTTTTGTACAGTATATTAGTCATGCGGGCTGTGGCTTCACTGTGGAGTGTGTCATCTTGTGTTGACACAGAGAGAGAATGGAAGACTGAGAGACGGAAGGTGCGTTGAGAAAAAGAAAAGGCAGATAGGAATAAGGCAGCAGACTGGTTCTGCCTGTGATGACTGGCTTTTTAACTTGAGTGATTCCTTTCTGACAGAGTCTTCTCATTAATCTTTAACATCTTGCCTGTAGTTATTATTACTAAGAAAAAACGTCAGGTTCTCTTCCCTTATTTTGACAGAGACTCTTACTTTCATCTCCACAACAAGAACATAGGGGGAGATTCTTGTTGTTTACCAGCTTCCCACCCACCTCGGAAATTCTGCAGTGTTTTCTGGTCAGCTTGGTTTTAATTCAATGTTTTGAAAATAGGTTGAAACTTCATGATTGACAGCTGAAACTGACTTGTGATTGGTCGATTGTATCAACATCTATAATCTACCGTGGCTGATGGATAGTGGGAGGAGGTGGAAATATATCATCCATCTTTATAGTCTATGGTGGACACAATTTGCCTTGTGCTTTTAAAGTTGAATTAGAAATGAATAACTTAATAAAACATGTTCCCATAAGTTAGAAAGCCTCAAAAGATAGTTTAACATTTTGATTGATACAACTCTCATGTTTTTCGGGTTAATATAAAGCCGAGTTTTAAGGGATCACAGGGCAAAACAATTGTAAATCTCTGCCATAAACTGTTAAAAACAAAACATAAAAATGCTTCAAACAATGTGAATCATTCACCGAAATTCCATTCAGAGCACAATCCCGAGTGATGTTTGTATATTAAGCACGCTCGGCCGGCTGATCATTCACAGTGCACTCTGGGCATTTCAGAGTGGTAGCCAAATGTCAGTGAGCTATCCCATAGCAATAATGGAGCTTGGAGTCTGAAGACAAGTGGGCACAGAGGGAGGCGAGCTAATGAATGTAGCTGTCTCGTCTTGATTAGTTTGGATGACAAATGTTTTGATAGACACGGCTCTCGGAGGCTTCAATCTACATAACATAATTTTCTTTCTTTCTGAGTTCAGCCAGACGCAACATGAAACAGGAATGTAAATGCTTTACTTTTTAAGGTAAACATTTTGACCTGTAGGTTTCAATATAATAGGCTTTTTAATATATAGTTTAAAATATAGTTTTATGAAAGAAAATTCTGTACTCATTCAAACAAAACAAGTGGAGCCAAAAAAGACAAGAGTAAAGGACAAAAATAGAAGTCTCAGTGTGATACATAAAACTAAATGAAGTCACTGACTCATCCAGCATTAGTGGATAAATGTCCACGAGCTCAAGTCAGGATGTCTGAGCCAAAAACAAGCCAATAAAACATTAGTTTTGCTGCTAATGCTGCGCACTGCATGTTGCACTGTGGGACAGGAAAGACTAAATGATGTCGTTTGAAGGGCTGGCACACTTTAGCAACACGGTCCACTGGCTGAGTTTACATGTAAATAGAATTTATACCTTTGCCACTTTGTCACTGGGGAAACTCAAAGCTGGCGGCGTTTCCTGTTCGCTGGCGTCAGCCTAATTACTGGGAATAGTGTCTGTCAGGAATATAGGCTGGGATATGTGGGATGGCTCAAATATTAACATAAAGAATGTTGAAAGAGATTTAATAGGATTTTCAGCTCTTTAGGTGGTAAAATGACAGGAAAACTGTTGCCTATAGAAGAAAATGCTAATGTGATGTAGGTATCCTGACAACAATTTAGCTCTATTTTACAGGCGACTCTACGGCCTTAGATATGTTAATCCACCATCATAAATAGACAGATTCAAAGACTTACACATGTGCAGCATTCACATATAGCAACATTTACATATAAATAGTCATGTTGAGTTTATAAAGAGTATTTATCTGTCAGTTTTTACACATGCTTATCTATGAGCAGACATCGGTTCTATGCAGACTTTTCCTGCCAGTGCTCTGGTAAAATGTGAGTGAGCCCATGTGAGACAACAGCAAGAAGAAAAATTCACACCGAGAGAGTGGCCATGCTGACGATGTCAACAAGCGACTGACTCAAGAATTACACTAGAATAGCACTCAGTAGAGCGCACACTTCACGGTCCCCTTAGATCCAATCAAAGCACACACTTCAGTCCACAAATTATGCCTGATTTTTAAATGATTCCCTTGTAAATCAGTGAAAATATCAAAAATGCAATGTTATCTCACAATAAGGTGATACAAAAAATGACTGGACCGGCCTCAGATCCATATTCGCAACAAAATTTAAGTTTAAATGTAATCAGTCAAGTTGTATTTGTGTAATCTTGCTTACAAATAAGCAAACCAACCAAAGCATCACCTCTTTGTGCCATACATGTAGAAGACACACCAATGAAGATGTCCACTTGGAAAGACAGATTGTAGAGCTATTAGAGATGGGGTTAGGGTTAGATGCTGGTGTCGATGCGCTCTAAATAGAAACACGCGATTCCACAGTAGAATTTATACGTCATGTCCGGCCTCCTGCATGATCTCTAGACAGACAAATGTTCTGGAGAGTATCCTGTTGTGAATGTATCTGACCTGGACGATGCATTCTTCATATGTAAACTGTCCGGACCCAGTTTTCTGGACATTTTCAAGCTTTTGGTTCCGCTTTCATCAATCCTTTTAAAAGGGTAAATGATTGTATGATGGTGGATACATATTTCTAGAAAGTAACTGAGTGTTTCTGTCTCTCCTGTGGCTGCAGGATGTGGTCAGCTCAGATCCAGCTGAGGTCCTTCATTTGTCCGCAGTGAAGACCAGATGAGATCGAAGGGATTCAATGTTTTTTTTGTCCAGCTCAACTGGCCCTGATGTGGATCATCTGGGCCCTTCACTGGTTACTGTGGGCCAAGAAAAGGAAAACAACAACCTGTAATTCTAACAAACAAACAGAAAATATTTTCCTGTCAAGACAAATAGACCCACTATTAATAGTTTGAATGAGAAGCAGCTGGTAACCTTGCCAGAAAAACTGCACTGACTGCTGGTACACCACGAGCTTTAAAGGAGTCCAGTTTTAAAAAACATTGCATTAATAAATATAATCAGGGCTCTTCACAGTGGTTTGCCAAGTTTTGCTCCTGGAGTTAGAGAAGATCATTAAATATTAAACCACCATAGTCCACACAGGCTCTGTTCTCACTATAACAAGAAGCCTGTTTGCTTATCCTCATCTTTCAGTTGAGAGCTTAAAGGTCCAGTGTGTAAGATTTAGGTGAAAGGGATCTATTGGCAGAAATTTAGAGAATGTAGAATAATCCTCATCATGTTGTCATTAGTTCATTTCATCTAAATTGTATGAATTGTAGTTTTCTTTACCCCAGAAAAGGCCCTTTATATTTAAATACTTTATATCTACGGAGGCCGCCATGTTTTTTACATTAGTCCAGTCTGGACAAACTAAACATCTTTTGAGTTTTTATGACAATTAAAGGATACCACAGTTTCTTTTTCATGTTCGGAAAGAGAGGGTGAGGTGAGGGGTGTTCAGCTGCAACATGCAATTTCAACACTAGATATCACAACATTCTACCATCTGTACCTTTAATTTCTATGTTATTATATTTGCTCGTACATGTCTTGAATAAGTGGGATACTCTAATTGAAAAAGTGTAACATTCTTTGTGCTGTGAGTGAACTGTCTGGAGAGCGGACGTGCCCAGAGATGTAATGTTCTGTGATGGTCACTGGGCACTTTGTTGTATTTTTGTTCTATGATGAAAAGTAACTGGTTACATTTAATCTTATGCACCACTTTGCTTGGAAGTTTCCATTTTGTGCTACTTTATACTGTAAATTCTCGTCATTCCAATATATAGACTCGTTGATGTAGACTCCAGGACGGTGGAGCAAATGAGGAAGTGCCTGAAATATGTATTTTCTCGCCAGATGAGCAAAGGGGGACTCCACTGGTTACAAAATAAAATTTGTTTTTATAAAATTCTAAGGGAAGATGACCCCACATTTTACTAAACATTTTATGGTCTGAATTTAAAGTTTCAAATCTTCTTCAATACAATGCAACAATTGCTTTTCAAAATCTGATCCCATCCAATCGGTGCAAGTGTAGGTGGATGGGTCCTTAACCTCTTAGTCATGCTCCACCACCTGTCATCCAAATATTATCACTACTGGTTTAAAATAAGATGCTGCTGGACAAAATGCCAAAGTTCAGCCAATTGTTTTATGGTTGGTTCAGATATTTGATTGTTATCAAGATTACACAGAAACAAGAAAACAGAATTCCAGGAATCTCAATATGTTCCTTTACTTCTCAGTAGATAATTCGTGGATCTTGGTGTAAAATATTCTGACATGTTTAGGGAACTGATATTTATGAGTGTGTACAATTTGATGCAGATCCATAAAAAAATCTGCATCTAGTGAATTTAAATGTGATTCCATACCGGACTTATTGGGCAGGTGTTTGTGCTCTAAGTGCCATTTTACCTCTGTTAGTTTTAAAATGTAATGGTTTATAGGAAAACATGGAGTCATTATTGCTGATGGATTTCTCCACATTTATTTCTTCATTTCTTCAACATGTGAGCCAAATATCAACTGCTCCAAAGAGCAGGTGCAAAAACATCCAATTAAAACCAAAAAAATAAAATAATAAAAGGAGACTAAACCTGAAATGATTGTAAATAGCTACAGGGGCTGCAGCAGAGTGAACTCCTCTTGGGAGGGTCAGCTGTTGTGTTGCACATCAACAGTCCTGGATTCCAATAAAAAATACATTTCTACATCAAAGAGGATTTTACATTGCACTTAAATGGATTCGCCTACAGGGACGGGCAGGAGATGCTAAATTGCACTTTCCTTATTTCAAGTGTGGCATTAATTAGACATAGTGAATAATGAGTGAATGTATTATATATTTCCTCTGCGCCAGTGTGATACTGACCAAAGGAAAAATTATGTGAAGAGTGGAACAGAGAGAAAAGTAAAGTGACGATGTGGAGGAAAGGTTGCGATCCATGTAGAGCCTTCATCATGTCATTTCAGCCATTTCAATGACAACAGTCACCACATTCAAATATTCTAGGAAAGCATGTTCTGCCCTGATGCTATTTTGCAGGCAACTGTCGTCAGGAGAGTTTCAAGGGACTTCATGGGCCCATGCAGACAAAAATGGACTTGGAAGGCCTGATATCGAACCAAATTGAAACCATCTCTTATATCATAATTCTAAACAAGGTCCAGACGGTGCGTGCACCTAATAGAGATGGATAGATTCCTCAGAATCAACCAAGTATCTTTCTTTCCATCTACCTATCATCCATCCATTCACCTATTTCTAGTGAAAACCTCCACCACCATTCCCAAACCGTCATCTGGCAGACATCTGGTGGCATAGGGTCCATCAGGAGGTTTCTGACCATGGGGTCATTGCAGTCTCCTGTACATACCCGATCATAGAATTTAGGGGATCACACAAAGTTGTTGAAAATAAATGAACTAATTAAGTGAATGCAGTCTCAGCTTCTTGCAGCTGCTCTGACAGACCAAACTATCAAAAAAGGGGGCTTTGATCCGGACAGAGACCAACTCTTTGGGTCCGACTCAATTTGGTCCCGTTGGTCTGGACCGTAGTCCGTGGCACCGTTCACACATGACTAAACTTAAAAGTCTGAAACAAACCAATTCAAAAAAATGTGAATTATCAATTGAAGGAGAACTCACTTTACATATATGAAAATCCATATTTGGCTGTGCAGAGGCCCCAAAGAATCTCAGGTACATAGAAGAGTAGCTCCATCTGAATTCCTTACAGTTCCTCAAAAGCAGCAGTGCTGTTGTTGGGGTGTAGAGTTACAGCTCTGCCCGATGAGATCCTTGAAGCCCTTTTAACTAAATGTGTTTGTATTTTTTATGTCTCTGTGCCAACCTCTATTAGTATCATGTCGCTAAGTGCCCTTGACATCAGTCAAACAGCACTGTGGCTGTTGGTGATGTCTGGGTTGCTTTTACACTCCACACCCAGCCAAAACATAAGTGTGTACAGTGTAGGACTGATGAAGGACACCAAGTCATCCATTAATGTCTGATATTCACATCAATCAGCCTGTGTTGATCCACCAGAGGCACTGAAACAGCCTGTAACTCTGAAAACACCCTCTCTTCTTTGTCTTTTATCATTTACAGTAAGACAGTCACAGTCTCCTGCGTACTTTAACAATACAATTTCACATACAGTAGACAATAATACCATATGGTATATTGTACTAATATTGTACTAATACTGGAAAGACAGTATAAAATGTTGTCATGTTTTATGTGATGACTGCCAATGATTCTTTATACTGTTACATTTGCTGCTCTGTGAACACTGTGTGTGGGCGGCTGAATCACACAGGGATTATATATTATACTGGATATGCAGGTTCATTAAACTATTCAACCATATTTTTAAGTCATTCAATTTCACAACTTTAAAATGAAAAGAACACTCCAAATGTTCTTCACAGCAGTAGGGAGGTCTGCTCTCTTTCCCGGGTGGTTTATTGGTAATGTTCCAATAAAAAATATCAGTATCAAATTATTTTGGGGCCATAAATATTAGGGTTTTCATGCTTGACAATTGTATTAACTTGTTCATTGTAATTGGAGCACACTTAATTAATTTGTGTGTTACCAAGTGAAGTAATGTGTTTACGTTGGTTCAACTATTTCCCTTTTTTAGTGTTTACTTACATGTTTTTAAATATATGAAACCAATAAAGTGCATTACAATCCCACATCTATGTTGGATATACTGGATTAATGTACTGTGACATTTGATACATGCCTTTTAATGGGCAGCTGTGGTCGAGGTAGAGAGGTAGAGCGGTTCATCCACCAACCAGAAGGTCGGTGGTTCGATCCTGAGGAACTCCACTCTGCTTTCCATTGTGCAAGGGACTGAACTCCAAATTGCCTCTGACTGCTGTGTCAATGTATGTCAAGTGTGTGAATAGAAGTGCTGTATGAATATGTGTGTGAATGAATGCAACGTGTACTGTAAAGTGCTTTAAGTGGTCAATATGGAAAAGTGTGTGTTTAAAGTGCATAATCAATGTCTACCTACATATTTAATTCATTTCATATTTTCCTGCAGAATCACAAAAAGCAGAAGAGGAGGAAGTCAACTGCTGTGTTTATGATTTGTGTCTGCATTCGACTCCTGAGCGTCCACCCTGGCTCCAGCTCCACTTGGAGCTTGGACAAAACTGACGAGAAGTGCTGTGGCATCCAAACACAGAAAACCTTGCTTGTTGGACCCAGAAAGACGTCCTGCACTTGGGTCAGCAATCCTTCTACCCCCTAAAAAGTGCAGCCGGAGCCTCTCTAGAAAGATTAATGACCATTGATCCCCAGCACAAGCCACCAGGGCAGCAGACTACTGTTTTCCTCCTTTTCCCCATGAGCAGTAAAATCCTCATTACACACTCTCTGGGTCTTTAGGTTGCCCCTTTGCCCAGCCCCAAGAAACAAGCCCAAGCACGATTGCTGTTTTTTTTGCCTTGTTTTGTTTTGTTCAGCGAAGCGTGTTGACGCGGCTGATGTTTGCTTATTGGTGCATTTTAGTATAGTTTGCTTTATTATGAACTTTCAAACGTTCCAATTTTTTGTTTACGACTTTTTTTTTTGAGGTAAACTATGTAAAAATGCAAGGTAAGGAGGAGATGATGACCAGAGAAACTGCAGTCTAAAGAGTTTTTTTCAAGAGAGACTTCCTACGGAAAAAAACACGGAATTGTTTTCAGACGTGACCTCCGGAGGACGTCATGAATTCTGTCTGGACTTCCTCAGGAGTTTGCCTTTCACACATCCTCAACGCAGCAGGAGATTCTCCGCTCAGACGCTTTCACAACAGCACAGAAATCAGGCGAGGGGTGTTTCAGCAGGCTTGGGTAGAAAGTAACGTTGTAATCTTGATTTTTGTAATCGGATCCTTTGGACATTATGCAGATGTTTTACCAGGGGTTGGCCAGAAAAAGTCCACAGAAAGTCCGGAGGCTCTCAGCTGGACATTTTCGTTCACTCGTGAAGCCTCTGGAGATCGTTTAGAGTTCAGTGCATGTCTGAAAGTAGATGAAGTTGTCTCGACCACACTTTGCTGCAGACCGTCTCATTTGCAGATGAAACAGGACGCCTGTATAATCACCTGTGTGTTTGACGAACTTCTTGCCCCCGTTTCTGCTTCTTTTTGCGTGACCTCCCCAATCAGATGAGCATTTCAAAAGCACCAGGGGCAGAGGGTCACTGCCAAGATGAGGGCGAAGCAGCACATTACCATTCGGCAGGAATCCTCCTCCTGTAAATCAGCTCCCGATCCCTCTGATTCTGTGGGTAACTATCTGACTTCTGCCCCAAATACCATCTTTGATGTCGGGAGAATGTTTGAAGCGAGAGTGATTAAAATGTAACAGCAATGGGCTTTGTATGCGCTGGTGGCAGGTTTTTCTCTGCAGGAATAATTTGCCTTTTTCTTTAAAAAAACAATTAGTTTGATGTTAACCGACTGCTTTCCTCTGAAATCAATAGCTGACTGACAAACAGCTGAAAATGAAAATACTTACGAATAAATTGTGATATTGCAATTGGTTTTTGATTATATCTCATACTGAGAAGCAAATTTCAGAGTTTTGATGATATCCTGCCCAGCAGGCAATCTGCAAAATGATCCTGATAGAAGGTTGTTAGTCTTGTTGCAGTCTTTCTCACTATCTTATTGCTCTATCCTTCTTTATCATGGCTGCCAGAAATGAACAAGCCAGGGATGGATGGAAGCTATATGCTGTTTATGTCAGTTAAATGGCTTAATGAGCACCTACACCAGAAAATACCTGTCTGCTACAGCTTATTAAATATGTGCGTCAGGCTTTGAGCTTTGAGTTCTTTCCAGACGAGATGACAACGCTGTTGACTTCATCCTCTCAGAGTCATGGCATCGTCGGTGAGGTACATTGCACGTTTTATATGAAAACACTCGACTTGATCACAATCAAGTCAAACCAAATCGAGGCTTCATGTCTGGCATGAAGCTTATACAGTTTTCTGACCACCAAAGAGACATTTCCTTACTAAACCTCTCATATAATGTATTATAAATAAATCAAAGCCCAAAGGATTTGAAATGAATGAACTATAAAAGTCTCAAAAATACATTAAAGGTGCAGTGTGTAGAATTTTGTGATATCTAGTGTTGAAATTGCATGTTGCAGCTGAACACCCCTCACCTCACCCTCTCCTTCCAAAAGTGAAAAAGAACCTGTGGTAGCTTTTAATTGTCACAAGGTGTTTAGTTTGTCCAGTCTGGACTAATGTAAAAAACATGGTGGCCCCCGTAGAGAGGGTTCCCTCGATGTAAGTATTTAAATATAAAGGGCCTTGGGGTAAAGAAAACTACAATTCGTACAATTTAGATGAGATGAACTAGTGAATACATCTTGAGGATTATTCTACATTAAATAGAATGACATTTCTTCAAGATCTAGGACCCAGTCTAGACTCCACATCTTTACTTTCTACTGCATTGGCACAGAACATTTGCATGAAAAGTAAATCACAAGGTGTGTGATTATTTAATATAGAATCTGCTACTGAATTTATGGTTTTGTCTGGTCCACTGCTCAGAGTGTTTAAAAAATATATAGTTTCACCCAAAGAATAAATATTAGAAGTTGTTTTTTGTTTTTAATTACAAACTAGAATCACCCACTGCCTGTCTCAATTAAAAACAACATGACTTGAAAATCTTAGAATGAGAAGAAAAACTCTCAGACCTTTAGTTTTAAAGGATTTCTTTCTTGCTGTGAATTCCCGACACATAATTACCAGGTTTAGAAGAAGCATTAAATGTATTTAATTAGTTCTCAGTCTGTCACAGAGATGACTTTGTGTCAAACTCCACATCACATATTAGGTATGCTTCTAGCATAAAAAGTCAGTAGAGTCCACTAATGTATAAGCTTGAGTATGTAAAAAGGTCTGAGCGGTAGATTGGGGAGATGCTTGTGGAACGGAGCTGTCTAACAGTTCTGCCTTCAAGCGATTGACCCAGCATCTTGTCCCTGGGAATTCAGCTACAGCTGACCTTCGATTTCCACTGAGGGTGCAAGAGCAGGTCAAGGGGAAGTGAAAGCATCAGAGTGTACTTTCCCTCAACCCGGTTGGAAATATATACTGTACCATTCAATGTACAGTGAAAGGAAAAACCTGAATACATGAGTGGAGACACATAACAAATGCAGATGTTTCCTTAAATGTGTGAGTGAAAAGATTTTGGAATGTTGGAAAAAGAGATCATTGTTGAGGCATGGATGGTATAAGCCACGAGAAAGATGCTCAGCTGGCAACAGAACAGTGACTGAAGTGACCTCTGCGTTAGATCCATGAGAAAAAGACGTCAGGAAACAGGCTCAGAAAGTCGACACACTCGAGGACCGTGCTGCTCGTGTGTTAGTGCGATACATCCAGAGAGAAGGAAGAGCAACACTTTCTCAGGTGAGTGAGAATGTCAATGCGGGACGTAGTCAGACTGTGTCAGCAGGAAGAGTCCGTTGCCGCTTGCATGGAGAGGGCTTTTACATCAGGGTTGCAGTGCATGAATCCCCCATTACAGAGATGGATGCACACTTGAGAGTTCAGTGGTGCAAAACACATCAACGCTGGTCGACAGATGTGGAAAAATATGATATGGTCATATCTATCAAACGTCACCATGTTCTCTACCGGCAGCGAGCGCATCTGGACTGGTGTCATGGCGTACACCAAGACGCCAGCAAAGGCCTGATGGCTCTCCAGTGAAGATGTAGTGGCTCCGCTCTTTGTACTGTAAATCAATAGGAAGTTGTTCTGAGCGATCACCTTCATCCTGTGATGAAACACTCCTGGAGGGAGTGCTCTCTTCCAGGATGACAATGCCCCCGTCTTTTCATAGGGCGCGATGGGTCACTGAATGGTTTGATGAGTATGAATTTTATGTGAACCATATGTTTTGGCCTTTACAGTCACTAGATCAACCTTTGTATGGTGATCTAGAACATATGGGTCATTGGAAATAGCAAAATTCAGAGGCGGAGAAACAAATAATTTGAAAACATTAAATAATTAACAACTAGAATCTACTACTGGTTCCTGCAACTTACTGAAATATATAGCACAAAGCAGAGATAGAACACATGCAGACCGGCCAGAGCAACCAGTGAGTAAGACAGAGTGAATCTGTGTCTCAATCATAGACTGTATATAAAGAGGTCTCAATCTATGGACTGCATCCTTCAGAGAACTCTGTCGAACGTGAATGCCAAACAGCTTGTGCTGCTCTACCATTCCATTGTGACTTTGAGTATCTTCTCTCACTGCAGCTCAGCCCCCTGCATACTAGCTTTGCCACAGACGCACAGTTAGACCAAGAGGGAGCCAACCACTGGATCCTTCCTGGCTCAGAAATGCTCTCTCCACCACCATCATCAGCTTACAAGATGAGGGAAGAATTGGTGTCTCATGCCTCCAGTACAGTTCAGTCAACAGAGACTTGTAGGTTTACCCCTTCATTCTGCATGTCGCTGAATTAACGATGTTGTTGTTATCTCTGCATCCAGATAAGTTGATAATGCTCATAAATTGACCTCCAGTGCTGACATCAGTGATCTGGAACAGGCAATGGTGTGTGAGTAAGTTGCCCATAAACTCAGCGTGAGGAAACATGCTGTCACAGCAGCCCGATCATTAGGACGCCAAGCAACGAAATGCTCCGATGGACACTAATCATTCAAGATCAAATGCTTTTCAATTAACCAATAACATCTGCTCACGCAGCCATTCTGGTGATTCACCATATGTTTTGGAATCTCAAAGTGGCGATGATGAGAGATGGATGTTTGACTAACTGTTGCCAAACTAACAGAAAAAAAATCCAGAAATCCTTATGATGTCTCACTCACAGGCTTGAACATATGTGAGTGGATCTTTGAAAGTGACTTTAAAAGGCCAATGCTTAACTAGGAATTAGGATGAAATTGCCTCTTTAACATTTTCAAACATACGGATCAACATGAGCTAATAGATTTTAAGTTAAGATAAAAAACAGCAGCACATAGAAGTAGCAGTGCAAATGTAGTAAGAATAAAGATATGAATTGAAAACAAAAATACCAAATAGGTTTAAGTAGAAATAATAATCTAGATATACAAGATATAAGACAGAGAACTGTTTTTAAAAATGTGAAATAGGACCAAGGTTGAGCAATTGTCCAAATTCTCTGCAATATACAATCACTCACTATTTCCTTCATTATATTGACATGATGTTTAATGAGGGGTTCACCTTGTGCACGGGGGCCAAAACTGACAAACACAGAGTTTTCCCACTGTGAATCAAACCTGTCATTTAGATTTCAACACGGGCGTCTCCTCTAAAATAATCCAGGAATCAGATTCACTCATTGAAATAATTGCATTTGTTCCTGTTTTTGTCCCAAGTTAATTAACAAACATTTTAGCTCAGAGAGAAAAAAAGCTATCTGCTCTTATTAAGTGGGATGAACAGGGGGCTGTCAGCACATCTTTACAAGTCTTATGCGTTATACAAATACGCCTGCACCGCTTGTAGGTGCTGTGGCTCCGAGAGGGTTTTCATCCATAGCTGAACAATTTTCTGCTCCTCTGGGATCCTTTGCATCAATTCAATTTATTTCAGTAAATGGACCAATTCATCAGGGAAATTTGGAATGTCATTTGTGTTTTTCATCAAGCGATACCTTCCCCCGCTCTTTTCACCAACACAAATGGATTAAACATTTACGCAGACATCTTGAAGCTACAGTACATCAGCGTGAGAGGTTGTTGTGCGCTGACACCACGGATCAGACGGGTAAGCATGTGCCCGTTTGGAGGCATTGTAATAATTACTAATTTCAGGTGTTTACTGCTCACTTACTGTGAGCTAATATTGATTGTGGGGTTGTAGGAGAGGAAACTCACTCTCTGACATTGTGTAATAAATTGGTTAGACCTTAATTGGGTCTGCATTTAACTGATGAGGTGAAGGATCCTGGCTTCTCTGTGGCAAGGTTCAAAATCCAGGCAGTGCACATCAGCCTGTGTGAGGATATAATAAGGTAGCTGGAAATGAAGTTACATAAAAATCCAACAGAAAGCAGCTGAAGTAATAATAAGGTCTTTCCTTGAAAAGGCAGTGAGCGGCTGGCGCTGCGTATCCTTCCAGATGTCTGTGTGTGATACACTCCTCCCTGCCGGCCCACTCTGACAAGCCCATGTCATCCCTGTGACATTTCCACAGCCTTCACATTTCATCAGGACGGTAATTAATCATTGCCGAAACAATGTGGAGGCCTGGAACACCGGAGCTGCCACGGTGCTGAGGAGGAGAGCGAGTACTGCCACAGGCCTCCCTGGCACACACACGAGGGTGCGACAGGCAAAGCGTTGCCATGGTGCCGCTGCATCAAGGACCGTCTTCCCACTGGTGGCATCTGTTGGCATCACGGCTTGCAACTCTAACCTATGAAGAATTAGGCAGAGGAAGAAATGTTCCATCTGCAGGCTTTGCTTCATTGTGTTTGATTTTTTCTAATCAAGAGATTTTTTTTTCTTTAAGAGTGAAAATATTTGTTATTTCTCAGCTTTTTGATGCCCACATATCAGTATTTGATTGACTGAATCTATTTGATGATTAAATATTAAGAATCCATCTCATTATATAAACATGTTTACTTGCAAAAACGTCCGTATACCAAAGTTACAATTCAATATAAAAATGTTCAAACATTTCTATCCCTCCTGCAGTCGACAAAGTTCCCTTCACATCACAGTGTCAACAGCATCCACTGTACACACCATCAGGTATCAGCTCTGACTAGTTAAAATGTAAACAGTTACTGTGTATTATTGACCTTGGTCATAGGTAAAGCCTGAACAGTAAAAGTAGTCATAGTTAAAAGAGTTTAATCATAGATTATTTATGAGTTACAATTCCTCTGAAATGGGGGAAAAGAAAATACTGTATGAAAATCAGTAAGTACTTCAGAACTATATTTAAATACGCTACCTGAATACGTGTACTTGCCACCTCTGGTGCCTTGACAGGGCTGTAAAACACAGTGTTGGAGGCATGATAAGGAAACAGCCTGCAGGCAGGAGCAGGGGCTGAGGCAGAGCCAGATGTGGCCCACACTTTCTGTGTGTATTAAGTGTAGAAGAACATATAACCTACTTCAGGTCTGTCAGCTGTACGCACATTCTCTGAAACGTCACTATAAATAAATCAAATGCATAACAGCAGCCGCCCTCTTCAGTGTATTATTATTTTATGAAAGTTATAAAATGTGTAATCATGTATAGAGGCTGCAGGTTTCTTCAAACTACAATTTATATAACTGATAACAAATTTATTTGGATTTTATTTTCCTCCAGAGTTCACAGTCATCCCCAGCTTGTCACCTTGCTGCTGTGACCTTTTAACGTGTTGTTCATGGATGTTTGTGCGGCTGCTCTTTATCAGCGGATAATGAAAATGGAGGTGCCATCTCTTGCCAGCTTTTAATGTTAACTGGCAGTGATTTGTAAAAAAAAACTGGCCCGAGTCCAGACAAAGCAGCGTCAGACGACACTGCATTAGAGGAGGATGGTGTTCACAAAAATAACCTCTGTAAAATAAAGGAGGGCGAGATGAATACTAACACCCACTCTGTGGTGCTCACACAGCATGCAGGATGAAAATCATAACTCCCCAAGTCAACCAAACAGGTGAGGTCAGATTATTATCAAAGCTGCTGAACCAGAACGTTGATACAGTGTGCTGCGTGTGCTCTGGGGGGAAGACACTGACAGTTCAAGGCCTTTGAGTCTGCAAGAAAACAGAAAGCTTGGTGGAAATGCATCTGCAAGTAGCGGAATTATTAACATTTAGGTATGCTTACAAGACAGTATTAAATCAAAGTAAGCAAAAAGGGCTGAAGCGGTGCTCTGCGGATGGACGCTCGCATTCGCACTTTTATTCACTCATTTACAATTCATGTCGAGTCGCCGCCCCACCAGCCCCCACGCTGCTGCTTGACCCCCTCTGCCTCCTGAAAAGCGAGCGAGACGGAGTCAGAAGGAAGAAAAAGGAAGAAAGAGAAGTGAAGCCTCGCCTCTGGACCGGTGCTCGGGTTCTATCTGACCTTCAGGTAGCTGATCATCAAGTAGATTGTTTGTGATGCATATTTGACACCGCTGAAGAAACTCGTTTTGAACCCATGTCAGCAGAGGTCGTGTTGAGAGTAAAGAAAACACTGGACTCTGATATGGTTATGGTTAAAAAAACCTCTATCCGTTGACGATTGGTCGAAAGCAAATAGACTGTGAGAGTTTTTTGTCACAGACAGCGTTGACCAATCAAATGCTTAAATGACCCGATTCTTATCTTTTAAGAGAAAAGATGCAAATAGAGCATCATTGCTATAGAGACACAGAACTTTGTACAAGATAAGTTTTAGTTAATTGTTTTTGAAAGTTATAATCTCTACCAGTTTTTGGAGGTATTGACAAACTACTTCCTCCTGCTGATTTATAAGTATAGTCAAATCCTCCTGGTGGCTGGCAGAAGTATAGTTCATAAACCCTGCCTCATCCATGTTAGCAGAGAGGACAAACTAAAAAGCCAAAGTACATGTTTAATACATTTTTCTCAATTTGTTTTTGTGTGATTTGAGGTAGTTCTTATCACACTGATGTTTGTCCCAGTGTCCTTTTTATGGTAAATTTGGTTTTAATGAATCGTTTGATGCTATAAAAACATGGTGAAATGTGTACTGGAGGGACCTCGGCACTGCGGCTCCACAACTCGATCACAACTGTGCAGACTTCAGCACCAAAGGACGTCAAAAGTGTAAGATGGCAGAATTTCAATCCAAGATATTTTGAGCTTGATTTTTGAGGAAGTGAAGACACGTCATCCATCTTTATTTACAGTCTGTATGTCCTGAACTACAAAGCAATTCCAACACATTCAGGAGATCTATTCATCATCTGGATTCACTGAGCCTAACAAACACAAGTCACAGTCACAGGATGTTGGTTATAAACTCATCTCAACTTTTCCTCATCTCTCCATGAGTGTGTTCAGTTAAACTGTTTGGTGATTGCACCAACACGGATAATTCGTCTGGAAGCAGAGCAGCATATTTCAAACAGTATATTTCTCATCCAAGGACAAACTATAAAAATGAAAAACTAAAAAATTAAATCCACGCTACAAGCAACTGTTTCAGCTGCCATATGCAGGAGGCAGCTGGCAAATACAAACCTCACAGCCCGAGCGAAAGCATAAGTAAAAGACTTGGAAGCAAATAAAAAATAAATGTAACAGAATCATTCGAAGAAGTTTTTGTAGGAGCTGCAATAATGAGGGTCGAACCCTTAATGGGGTGGGTGGAGGGGACGTCACATCAGACCCATTTATATATATGTATATATATATTAAGTTCCTGCTGTGTTCTTCATATGTGAAAAATAAACTCCAGAAAATATCCACTGATTCTGCACTTTAAAAACTCATTTTATGAACTTGAAACTTGCAATGATTAGTTCTGGAAAGTTTATCACGAGAAGAAGTTTACACCCTAATAGCTCATAATAAGCTGTATGTTCTTCTCCAGTTTTGTTATTTACTGTTAGTTCTGCCTTTGCTTTGGTATTCAGTCGACATTTCAGCTCCTTGTTCTCTCTGTGGCTTTGCAACAGAATCAAATCCTCGAGCTTTCACTGTCGAAGGCTCCAGGTTTTGTTTATTCTTCAGAACAGCTTGTGTAAGCGGGCCTGCTTGATTTTTTCTGAAAAGCTGCAGGTGGTTGGTGTGAGAAACTGAATCAGCCAGACAGTCTATCCCTCCGACCCTTTAAGGCAGTCTGCTGGTGTGATGGATGAGGATTGAAAGGCGATCACAGCTTAAATGAAGAGTGATTTGAATTGGCTTACTGTTATTGACGTGCGCTTCCCTCCCTGGACTTGCTCTGGGGCAACGCGAGGGCCTGCGCTGTGGCTCCAGCGAAATGAAGATCTGCTGACACTCAGCCGGTCGCAGACTGAAATGACGACTAACGAGGGGCGACAATAGCAGTTCGGATAAATGCTTATTAGTGGCTTTTCCATGAATCTGCCTGTGGTTTGTCAGTTTTCCGAAGGAGCTGTGGACAGATTGATAAACACACGTGGGGATCAGAAAAGTGTCAGATTTTCACAAAAAAAATTTGCAATTCAGAGTTTTAACTTATCTGCCTGTGGGTGAAAAAAAAGGAAAACACAGTTCGCAATCCATAACAGCAGCAATTTACAAATACTTAAAGCAGACACAGAAATATGTTGTTCCTTCTGGATTTATGTGTAATATAAATCAAAGTTGTGGCAGAAAACAGATCAACATTCCCTTTAGTGGTTTTATGAAATTATGGGAGATTACTCTGACAGTCAAAACTTTCCCACGGATCCTAATAAATTCCCAGAATGTGCTGATGCAATCTCTTCTGCATAAAGAGGTGGAAGCATCAAGACTTAAAAAAAAACTGAACAGAAGAGGGAGAGAAGATGAAGAGAGCAATTTCTGTGTTATATTTAATGTATGACACTGCCATAGATATTTCAAAACTGAGTTTATGGATTTGCAAATGATAATGCTCAGGAATCTGCATCTCAATTAACTAGATCTGTTTGCTGTTGTTAGCAAGATTAGAAAGGAGAAGACATTCCTCCAATCACATCAGTCGACTGGTGCAACATTAGAGGTAATAGGCGTCTATTTTTTCTGTTCTCCCTCAAATGTGATAGTTCAATCCCTTAAATTGTGCAGATTTTTGGCCAATCAAAACCCCCCCGCCGACATTTACAAAGAGATGAACATGTCCCTTTATTCACGTCCTCTGAAATCTATGTTCAGATAAACTCGAAATCAAAGCGAGAGTGTCGACTCCTCCCGTCTTCTGAAATCTTCTGTGAAATATGCAAATGCTGGATATAATTATGAAATGAGACTTCTAACGTTTGATACATGCACAGTCAGCAGCAGGGGAACGCCTGTAAGATTAACACAGAGGACCCCTCCCCTTATTGCACATTAGGGCTGCCTGAACGGCCGTCTTAATACTGCATGCTCACTCATGTATATTTTCAGCGCAGTGTCAAGTACAGTGGAGTTAAACAAGTTTATCGTCAAAGGAAAAAAATGACATGTTCCATATCAGCCTTTTTTCGCTGAGCGGCCAGCGATTCCCCCTTTTTTCATCCCCGTCGTGAGGATAGTGAGATAAGAGGGTTATCAGCAGTCACTGCGGATTTATCATTTCCTACTGGGGCCAGTATCTAGAGAGCTTAATAACCAGGACACAGCTTTGATAGTGGAGGAAGACTGGTTCTCGGAGGGTGAATAAATATGTGTTCATATCAACATCCCATCGTCCTCGTTATTAAATAGACATGATAAAACAAAGAAGTCAAACTGAGTTATAGAGTGAATCATGAAGTCACATCAGTTAAAGGTGGAACAGCCCCATTCAACATGGCTACAGCTCCACTCTGAAAACCCCAGGGCCATCGTGGTCCAGAAATACACATGATTAGATCCACGTGCAAATCTAGATTTACACAGTCCTCGTCCTCCACAACCAATTCCACACAAATTGTGAAATATCTGGTCCTTCTTGTTCCACCATGCTGCCAAGATGGCTTCATTGTTTCACACTCAACCTTTGGACCATTTCGACAACACCATCAGTGAACTTTAAGTATTTGTACTAAGGTTGTTCCTGTGCAGCCGTTTTATCCTCTTGTATGTTTACAACTGAGCTAATTAATTTTCTTATGAAATTCGTGGTTGATCAATGAAAAATGACCAAAAAAACTGAAAAGTTATGAAAATGTAACTTTAAACTGAAAGTAAAGGTGTATTTCTCTCTGTGTGCAAGTGGCAAAGATCCATTCTGAGGTTGAATCATTTATCAAGCATAGGTCTAACACCTCTGACTCCCCTCACAACCACCAGCTGGTTATTGAGCTCCTACCACGGTATCAATAAAAAATAAGACCTCAGCATGAAATCCGTCCAAAGATGCGACCGATAATCTCTCATGTCTGAGTGTGAACCGCTTGTTCATTTTGTGTGTGAGTGTGAAAAAGAGAGAAATGAGTGGGAGTGATGGTCAGAGTGAGGAAGACTTATCATCCCGCAGGATCAGTGCTATTGTTAAACCTCCTAAATCACCTGCAGGAAGCGGAGCAGAGCAGAGCAGCCCGATGCGAGGCCGTGAGATTTCTTATTTCATTTTTAATACCTCCGGATCGGATCCATCCAGGACTCTGTTTCTGTAATCCCCTGGCTCGATATCCCCCGTGTTCAATATGTTAATGTCTCTCACCAAACTGATCATTTGTCAGACGGACTTGGCAGGTAGGGCTTGCAACCGTTTCAGGAAAGACAGATGTATCAACAACCCCTTTTTAAAACCTCTGCGTGCTTTTCAACGGTTGAATCGCTGTCGATACAATAACAAACGCCCGTATTTATGTGCTGAAACAAAAAAAATAAGAGGAGGATGTACTGAGAGTGGGGCCGATGACAGACTTTTTTTTCCCAGGCTGTATAAAAAGATGAGGAGGATGAACATCACGTTGTCACTACCCAGAGGACCAAACATAAAAGACATGTTTGAATTGCCAGAATCATTTCTCAACACGGCAGATATCCAGATAATTATCTATTTCTCAGCTCCACAGTGGCCTACTTATCCAAGATGGAGTGATAAATAATCATTTGATGTGGAGGGGGCTTCTTAGTCGTCCTAATGCCGCTCTGTTCTTGCTTATTATCCTTTTTATTTCATAGCTTAAGGCTAATTTTCTTTAGGAAGAATTTTTGTTTTGGCATTTCTATATGTGAGATGTCTTATCGAGCTGTGCACTAACTGACTTGAAGTGAAACCATGATGGTGAAGACGGCGTTGGAGAGAAATCCACCTGCAAATAAAACTGATGCTTTGCAGACATTGATCTGAACGAGCAGCAGACACAGACTGTTGTCGACATTGTGATTCAGACGCTAGAATCTCAATATTGAATAACCCCGGAGCTATTGTGATGCCTCTGTATGCAACACATGATTTATTACTGCACCTTCTGTTTGTACCGTCAGAGCCTCAGAAGACAGAATGCTCTCAGAGAAACTTCCAAAACTGAAAACTTGAACTGCTGCTTTGTTCTTTTGTTTTCTTCTATTAATCAACTGTTTAAAAAATGATTAAACCAATTAATTTCATTTCCTACCTGAAGCTGCTGGCAATGTGACATTCCCTCGTCTTAGATACTATCGCACATTCATCCAGTCATTTCAAGAACAAACATGCACCGTGAGCTTCACGAAGCTGTTAATACACAGTCTGCATCAATTTACATCGTGTCAGCATGGGAGCTATATTTCAGAGATGCGTAAATGTCATGAAAACATCCCACAAAGCCAGATGTTGTTTACTGTAGCTACTGAAGTCAGCGCGAAGTAGCGTTGAATGCCTGCCGGCAAACAAAGACGGCCGCCATAGCTGACTTTGAAAGTTGGCTGTTATATCGAAGGAGCTGAGCATCAAAGCTGATAGCTGCACGTCTTTTTTTTATCTATCCCCCACTTCAGCTCAATTGACGATGAGGTTTTGTTTATGTTGCAAAGTTCACACTTTATAGTTTACTCAGGATACACATACATTTGAAGAAATCTGAAAAAGCGGAAATGTGCTGACCCTTGGACATCTCAGGGTGCGGGCTCGCACCTCGTCTCCTCTGTGAAACATTCGAGGGGCGGTATAGAAATGAAATCTGGGTTGAGCGTTCCAGTTGAACGACGAGCAGCTCTCAGAAAACAGGCTTTCATGTGCTCGGGCTGACAGGCTATTGATGTAAGTAGTAGAATCTGAGATTAGGCTGCGAGGATATCGGGCTGGCCTTTAGAGAAAGAGAGAGGACAGTCAAACTCTTCTGCTTCTAAAAATAATGGTAAGAAAAAATAAATATATTTTCAACATTGCCGTCGTTGAGCCTGCTTATCTGAGAAATGACTCCAAATGATCTTGTAAACAAATACCTGTCATGTCTCCCACGATAACACATCTGTCACAACAACACAGAATTTGAAAATACAGTTAGGAGCAGTGGTAGCCGTCCAGATAAACCATTATCTTTAGATTGATTTTTAAATATTACATTCCTAATCACAGTATGTGCAGTAATCTATCCTCCATCCATTATTTTAAATGGAATATATAATTCTTCGTCTAATTTAAAGTCCTACATGGAAGAAAAATCTTGAACCATGGGTCAAATCAGACTCCTGGTGAATATATAGCATCTTATTTGATTATGAAACTCCACGATTAAATAATTGAATGACAATGCCGATGGGAGGCCAAGTCTTATATCGGGCTTCGACCAATCAAGCCTAAAAGCATTAGTAAAACTATTTCTGAGTGATTTAGGTTTTTTTTTTTCTTTAAACTGAGCATTTTTTTATTCTATCAAACGTTAAAGCTACTGGAGCAGATAAAAAAAACACATAAAAACAAAACCCTCAAATCAATCTCTGATGTCCGTCCTTGTTATTTTACCTTCTTTGGTCCACACACTGCACCAATTTGAGGTCACTATAACGACATGATCAACAGGAATGCTTTTACTTTGTCCGGCCTCTGCTTACGAGCCATCCATCTATCCCAAAGAGAATTAAGGAGTAAAACATCTTTCAAAGTTTGAATTTTTATTTCCCCCTTGTCTCGGCATCTCCATTAGCGACAGGAACAGGATTGGGTAGAGCAGCCGTCTGGCTCCCTGACTGGAGGACACCCATATGCTGCTGTCATGTTCCCTGCTAATTAGGATTAATGGCAGTCATGACATCGCCTCACTCCTTAGCCTCGTTCAACCACTCCTAGGATCTTAGGATCCCCCTTAACGTTCACCGTGTCTCTCTCTTCCCAGCACAAAAGAGGAATAAAGCTTGTGCGGAGACTGAAGCATTGCAGAGATTTCTCGACAGCTTTCTTTCAAGACCAGCCAACACTTCTGTTGTACTTCTCAGTGTTTGATGTGTCTTCAAGGTTTACAAAAAGATTTACCGTATCAAACCTTTCCATGCATTTCTTCTGAAATCACCTGAGGCGCACGGCCTTGTCATGCGATGTGTTGAATGCATTCATTGTTGGAGTTTTTTCGCACGTAGGGTGCAACTTTCTGGCCTCTCAATAACATATGCTGTGACAAGGTTGCGTCCTCTGATGGACAAATTGAAAGCTCTGGGTTGAATGAGCAAATATAAACTCAAAGATGCAAAGAAGAAGAGCAGAGGCATTAGTTGTTGTTTACGTCTCCGCTAATTTGGATCGTTAAGACCCTCAGACTCCATTAGCTGTACCCTTGAATCTAAAACCATAATACCTGGAGTTTGTGTGGTTGAGATATTCTCTCACGCCAGTTTGCTCAAAGGCCTTTGTGTCCTCAGCTCTACCTCATGAAATGTAAGCGGGTTTACCCAGTGAAATTAATTAAAGTCAACTCAAGGCTTTCATAGTTGGAAATCCGACACCCGCTCAGCGCTCTTTTCAGCTTTTACATGAAAGATATTTCTGTCATACCCTCGTCCAACTTCACTTCTTGATGTGTGTGTTTTCCAGCTCGAACTAGTTCATGTTTATCCTTCTAATAAATCCATAGATCTCTGTTTTTCTGTCTGTCCTTTGTTTTTCTTGACAACCGCTCATCGGATTGACTTTAATCTTGGCGGGTGTGTTTACAAGGACACTGGAAAACGCAGTGTTGACCCCGACCCTCCTGCCCCAGAAAAATATATAGTTACTGGTAAGGCTGTACAATAGAATGATAGATTTTTATTTTTACACATTTAAAACCAGCTGTAAACATAACAGCGACACTGTCTTCTAAAGCTTTGGATGGTTGACTTTTTACACATCCAGATGATATAATGCATTATTCATTTGTGTCCACACACAGACAATATAAAAACAATACTTGGCCTTTGTATTAGGTCTGTTTTGGTCCCCACCAACTATTGAGTTAGAAAACCCTACATCCTCCATGTTAGTGGATGGAACATGGGCCAAAATTAAAAGTCCACAAGTATCTTAATTTACTGTATATTTTATCAAAGAAAGGTAGTTCTAATCAGTTCGATGTTTGTTAAAGTGCTTGTTTTTGATATGTTTGGTGTCATTCGTTATTTGATGCTTCAAAAAAGGGGTGAAACTTTATGACTGACAGCTGAGACTGACCTTAATACCACCGCTCCCTCCACCATCACTACAGAACATGCTCTGGCTCCAAATGAAATCAAAATCAGAATATATTAGCTTCAGTTTTGTACAACAGGAGAAAGTGGAGGTGCATTTCACATTAAACAGTCATTTGATCCATTACAAATACAAAATTATTGATTAGTGCAGCTTGAACTCTGAAACTGACACAGACTCTGCTCATTGTATCATCATTATAAAGAATACATTGCACACATTGCTCGAAATCAATTTAATGAACGTGTACTGAAACCGATCGGCACAGTTTGAATGAGAATTGATGTGAGACAAAGATAATCATGACGCAGTTGCAGAAAAAACTTGGTTTTGTTTCCAGACGACAAGAACAAATTCGTTGGACACCTTCATTAATTGTTACAAATGCCCATGCAGGCAGCGAGAGTCTGAGTTAGTTATTCTTTTGGCAGAGAGGGATGGCAGTCGGCAATAAAATTATGCACACCAGTGGTTTCAGTGTGGTGGTGAACGCTTTCTTTACATTTCCATTTTTATTGCTGTCCATTCTGGGTCATTTCATGCGCAAAGCAACATCAAGCCTAAACTAATTTGTTGGCAGCTGTTTCACAATCTAAACATTTACGTTAGCTGTCAAGCCCATCCACATAATTACATATTGTACCAAAGGAGAATCTGTCTCTGAACTCCTATTTATCTAACAACATGCGCTGCAGAATTTTCACTAGAATCACTGCAACATCAAATATATTCTTCTATTTACAGTTGCTATTCTCTTTTCTCATAGAAACACTGCAAGAAATGGGGAAGAAGACAAATGGAATAATGCTTGAAACAAGGTCGTCTCTGTTTGTGGTGATGAAAACAAAAACAATCTGGGAACTCGAAAGTCATAATGAAACATATAAAGATGCAACATTCATTCTTACTGGAAACATGTATCAGTAGCCGGCCCGATTGTAAAATTGAAGAATAGATATAAATATTCAAGTAGTGTAACTGTTCATTTCTTTAAATGAGAAATGTGTGGCTTGGCCCGGCTGAGTCTCCTCTTCTAAAAGACAGACACGTCTCTCAGCTCACAAGTTAAATACTGAGCGCTCGTGTCCTTCCCCTGGCTGAGGTCAAGTGAGAAAACGGGACCGGTTGTCGGGTTGCACGGTAAAATGTCCTGGAAGGTTAATTAGCAGGGTTTGATCAGTGTATCTATTACTTGCTGACACTGATGAGTCGCATCCCGATGTCCGAGGGCGACATAAGGACGTTTCTGGGCACGTGAATGGACATGATGAGGAAAATGTTTGTGAATCGAGCGTAAAAGGTGACACACACACTCTAAACTGAGCTGACACTGTATGTTTTTGTTGAAAATATGTGCTAACTCACACTTAACCTTTGGAAAATTCCTTTCAAGTTGACCACCTCCTTGATAATGCTGATGAACACAGAGAGCCAGTATTGGTTGGTGCAACATTTTCCAAGTTATCTCCACAACTAATAGAGCCAGAAAGAGAATTCAAAGCTTATACTGATCAGAAAAATATTCTCCACCATATGATAACATCATTAGGAAGTCACAAATAATTCATGATCCTAATGACATCATCACAATGACTGGTGTATTTTGCATTTAATAACCAGATTGCAGACACAACCTACAGTTCATATTGATTAAACATCATTTATCATCATATGGTATTATTGACATCATGATGACATCATTATGAATTAACATTATTACAATAAGAAAAGCTAGCATTGCCTTGATTGGGTATGTAGATGTGATGGGTATGTTTTTGTTCACCAACAATTTCATTCAACAAAAAATGAAATGGTAAAACCCCACCACTCGCCCAGAACGGATGAGTGGTATAAATAATGAATGGATGGAAATTAAAGCTGTCTGAGCGTACAAACTAATGATCAGCAAACATGCTAACTGATAATAGGTTAAGTCAGTTTAAGGTGCATTTGAGCAATATGTCTCAAACGGTCATTGCTAATGAGCCCCATTGACTTCCTCCCTTTATGACTCTGGCTTTTTGTTGCCTCAAAGGTCAGTACTGTGAGGCAGCTTGCTGCTGGACAATCACGGAATTCTTCACAAACATTTTCTTTTTCCTGCAAATGTTCTTATATTACAAAAAAATGTGTTCGATATCTGTCTGGTGTCACACATAAAATATTAAAACTGCACTTCTGTATGAATTCTTTACATGAGTAGTCAACTCTCTCACACTTCCATCGATTTGAGAGGAGCTTGTGCTTTTTAACACTAAAACAGAAACACACACAGTATCTCACTCACAGGTTTACACACACAAACTGACCAGTGGCTGGTCAACCTGGCATATTTTCTATCAGCTTACACACATAAATCCCCCTTAAAAAAACATATGGGAGGAGGAGACCCTCACCCATGATCCCGGACTGTGTCATGGATGTTTCTTGTCATCAGGCTCAGTGTGACTCCCCGGAGTCGGTTGCCAGGCAACCATGGCTGCATTAATATGCACGGGGGAGAGAGAGAGAGAGAGAGAGAGAGAGGGAGCAGAGGATACCTCTTTGCCTGTGGAGCGATCACAGCCACAACAGCCACAACAGCCACAACAGCGCCAGTGTGAGGCGACTGGTTCCTCTACAGCACCTCTCTCTCCCTCTCTCTCCCTCTCTCTCTCTCTCTCTCTCTCCGTCAGACATCCGCTCTGCTCAGGTAGTTAGACACACACACGCTCAGCCACTGGAGCGCGAGCTAAGCTTTGCCAGGCTCCACATCCTACAGAGCGAGCAGGGGCTTCCACCACATCAGCAGGGGTGTCTCCTCTTTTTCCTTTTTAAAGATTTCATTATAAAACACTTACACGCCGAGAGGTCAACATCAAACACGCTTTATGGTGCTGAGCCGTAAAAAAGTTTGAGAGCAGGGGTCAGCCTGTATTAAGGGTTGAAAAGGCGTCTTGGCAGCAAAGACAAGACTGAACTATCTCTCCCTCTCTCTCTGAAGGCTTCATGTGAGACAACGGACGATGCAAAAATTCATATGAAAGTGCTTTTGTTACTCTCCCACCCCCATCTGCCCATCATCTGACTCCATTCTTCAACTTGACATCACCCCTCCACACAGACGAGAAGGAGACGGAGAGGAGGAGAGCAGAGAGGCAGCAGAGGTAGGGAAGGGAAACAAAACCCAGAGTGGAGAAAGAGGAGTGAAGCAGCAAGAGGAGGAGGTGGGCAGCACAGTTTCAGCTCTCGCAAAAGGCTGAGGGGGGAGAAAGTGATGGCAGCGAGAACTTGGCCACTGTGGTGAGATGAAATTCAGGGAGGAGACACCGGAACGCCGCGGGGTACGACATCCAACAAGAGCCCTACATTTGGAGCAGCTGGAAGACGAGTCAGCCCTCTCTGGACCCTGCTCTCCGAAGGATGAGAGGGGTCGACTTTCACCTTAGTTGCCAGGGACGCCTGTGCACTCCAGAGAGGCGTCCCCCTCCAGCATGTCCGATGCTATGCTTTTCCTGATGCTTTGCAAGGTAGGTCGTGCTCCCTCCCAGAGTCTTGTCACAGAACTCATCACCATGTGCACAGTTGTCAACAAACACTTCTACCATTTCTGAAATGTCTCATGACAGGGTGCAAGCTGTGAATGGATCATGCATCGTTATATATTCTTTATAAATGTGGGACATTTCCAGGCTCAGTTGTCTTTGTATGAATCATTGATTGAGGCAGCGGAGACACTTTTACTGCTTCACTCTGACGGATAATATTTGCCGCTGCTGCAGCTGCTGGCTATTTGTCCAGGAAGCATGTCCACACACTCCCGTGGGACTTGCTGCTGATGCATGTCTTTAACAAGTTTCAAAGGATCATAGCAGCATCTCTCCAGGTTTTTGTATATGAAACATTTAATTTGGTGCCTGATGAGATCCTGCACAGAAGTTATAACAGAAGTTTGAATTCATGTTTTGAATTTCTGTTCTACATCATATTCATCTGAAAATAACCCAAAACATGAAACCTGCATGATACCTTCATCTCAACTGTTTAGTGTGATTCTTTTTTTATCCTGTTCAATGATAAAAATGTTTTCCAGTAAACACAGTTCACATTCCATCCAAAATACATCTGTCGCATTCCTCTCCATCACAGAACAACGAGCACAGGTTTTTGGAAAATAGGTCATGCTCATTACTAATTTCATCTGATTTCACCAACACACGTCTCTTCTTCTCTTCCTCCTTACTTCCTCTCTGATACACTTGTATGCATTATTAGTCAGGGTTCTTTATGTGTGTGTGTGTTTGTGTGTGCGTGTGTTGTGAGTGATGGGCGTCAACCTGTCCCTGTGTGTATTTGTGTGTGTGCATCGTGGTAGAGGACGGTGAGCCGTTTGCTTTAATTCCATTTTTAAAAACAATGCCAAAAGCGACACTGCCTGTCAGACGCTGTTAGCATCTGGAGTCATTTGACATGCTCGGGATTATTCAAGTGACACAAGCTTTTACTCTCCACTGGTCTGATCTGAGGATGTTAGCTTCCGTTAGGTGCAGCAAAGATTTGTTGTCCCAGGTATATGGCGTCGCCCCCCCCACTCTACTGTCTCGTTCTCTGTCTGCTCATGAAAACGCTCCCGGCTGTCGCTGTACGAGTGAAGAACCAGGTGTGAGCTCGCCCCCTGAGGAGACGCTGTTCACTTTCAGAACAGAGGGAGGAAATGTTGATCCAGAGACGCCAGGTGTGTCATTTGAATCCTGACAGCGACGGGCTTGTTCAGATTCCTCACAGAGGGAAAAGAGTTAAGAGTGTGAGAATGAGCTCTTGAGTGACAAGAGGAATCGATGCTGAGATAACTAAATCCTCTTTACCTTAGAATAAGTCAAATGGCTAATCAATAAGAGGAGGAGTGGAGAAGGCTGTACTGTATCTTGGCTGGATTGATAATCTCCTCATTCAATGCATTGTGTCATAATCCACAACTTTCCTCTGGAGTAGAACAGCTCTGATTCCGTCCTGCCATCACACACTGAGGACGTTAGGATGGGTAGTTAATGTTTATGGAAAGTCACTAGAAGGAGAATGTTCTCTGTTGGAACCTGAAGAAGGTGACGTTGGAGGACGTCCAGAAGGTTTTTTTATTTTCTGTGACGTACGGCTACGCTCCAGCGTTTCGCCACGTCCTCAGGTTTTGGCAGAGACTGGACTCCACCACCACCCCCATCTCCCCCGCACCCACAACCCCTTAGACACGATTTCCCCCCTCGTTTTTTCTTTTCTTTTCTTTTGCCGCGGAGCCGTGTGTATCAGCTGCGAGCAGTGTCTTCATGCATGAGGGCACATCCAGCGCGCCACACAAACATCTCCATTCAGGTTGAGGAAAGCCCCGTTTATGGTGAACCCCAGGAGAGGCCATCAAAGCCCATTGTCACAGATCAGAGGAGGAACAGCAGCCTGATGGGGTTTTTATGTACGTCGAGAGCACAATGCATGTCGATGATTGGACATCGCTGTAATTCAGAGTGACTGTGTGGGATGTTAGCCTTTAGAGAGGACAGTCATTTTCATGCTCCTGGCCTCATAAACAGGCCCGAGCAAAGAGGCCTTTGACTTTCACAGTATGAAAGGCCTTTTATATCAACCCATAGGTTAATCCATAAACACAAAAACCATGATGGCCCTTATGTCAGTGATTTCCATTTTGACTTATTAATTTTGCAGCAGCTCTGGCCTCAAGTACAACGTGTTAATATGACTGAATTCTCATTGTGTTTGTGAAGGTAATATTTTCACGCCTCTCCCGTTTGTTTGTTTGTGAACAAGATCACACAAAAACTACCAAACAGATTTTCAGAAACCTTGGTGGATCGATGAGGGATGGGTTGAGGAAGATCCCATTAAGATTTGTTGCAGATATGGATCAGGGATGGATCCAAGGTCCAAGACTGTAACATTGGGAGATTTTCAACATTTTCACTGTTTTCCCACAGAATATTTAATTAATCTTGATTGAAAATGAATCTAATCTAATCTAAAAATGCATGAAATTTGTTCCCATTCTATTTATTATATGTAATTAATCTCATTCCTGGCAAATTGGGATTTCTGCAAACACTGTTTCCCTCTGAGAACACAGTCAGTCGTCAAAAAAAAAAAGCAAAGTGTTGAAATGGTGACCAAAAGGTTTAATAAATTTGAATTAAATCAAACTACACCTGTAAATAATAGTGTGGGTATTAAGGTTAACTGCATTAAACAACTCTGTGAAGTTACATTTATCTTTATCTGGAAAAATGTTTAAGAAGGCATGTTTTCTACAGTAATTTAACACAGGAATGGACAATATCTATATATTTTTATAGGATGATACAACTTGAGGTGAATTCAGCAGAGTGAAGAGAAAGCAAACTAGCAGAGTTGGTAGAAAAGTGGAGAACATCATGACGTGTTGTTTTATATTCTTGCTCCATCTCCTTCTAACAAAGTGTTTTCACTTCACAAACATATTGAAACGTATTTCAGGATTGTTTTTATTATTTTATGTCCTCTCCACTCAAAGTGTATCAGCCAAAGAGGGACATTGTGTACTTGTACTTCAGGTAACTTCTTTTTTTAAACTCTCACTGGAGGTAAATGTTGAGTGTATCTTGCTTCTAAGCTTTTTACAAAAAGAAACAGTTCCCTGATCGCAGGTTTATTTTTACTCTGCATTAGCTTACATGCTTTTCTGTTGCTAGCCGGCGTATAAAACCCAGTGACCCGCAAAAGGATGTTTTTCCTCCTGGGGGGTGTTTTGATGCCAACTTGCACAAACTGCTGCGCCTATGGGCTGAAAACATACAGCTAGTTTCTAATACCCTACCACGGGCTCCACAAATCAACACACACGTACAAGAAGTAAAACAGCTGATTAGAGTCGAGTGCATGAATGAATGTTTTTCTTCACTTGGTGTCTCAGAGAGCTGCCGTGGTCATTCCTCAGATGTCCAGCATATCACAAAAGGAATCAGTGAAAGTAAAGGTTCCGTGTATTGCAGCAAAATAGTAATAACATGATCATAGTACCTGAAAAATAATAAGTGTCTGTGTGGAGAGAGCCATGTCTTAATTCATCTGGGTAGTTATAGAAGAAACTTAAAGGGCACGTACATCCACCGAGGCCACTTTATCACCATATTGCATGTTTGAGATCAGATTCATACAGATCTGCACCAAATTTCACCTGTTCATGGAAATGAGCACTTTACAGATAACTTAACTTTTTCATAAATATTGTGAGCAATTCACAAAAATGTCAGAAAAAATTAAAGTCACTGGAACTTTAATCCAGATCCTTACCCCACACTTCCACCAAGTTTCAATAAAATCAGTGCAGTAGTTTTTGAGTAGTCCTGACAGACAAAGAGCAATGAAAACTGAGAGTATCATAATACCTGTCTAAATTATTTAGTGACCCAAAAGCCATTCATGGTTTAGCCTTCAATTTGTTGCAAACAATAGGAGTAAAAAATTTACTTTACAGTTTCAGAATCCAGTCAAATCTAATCAGGGGTAAACAGTGCTGCAGCAAATCTGATACAATTGAAGTAGATAGCGACCACTTCTTTGAATGTAAAAACAACACCAGAAAAATGTTTAAAATGCCTCCATACTGCTCCTGTGGTGTCAAGTGTCCGTAAGCCCCGACATCCAGATTTGACTCAGAACCTAGAATCCTCAGGAGCCCTGTTTATGTTTGTGCACAAACACTGCACCAGCTCTCGCCTCTATGTTCTCGCCCAGGGGGCACGAGACAAGATCAGCTAGAACTAATAACTGCAGCTATCGCAAGTTCTCACAATATAGATAAACTAAGCTGTATAGATAACCTGAACTGACTTCACGTGCATAGATTATATGTATTAAGTGTTGCATCTGTATAATTATCCAAAACTCCTGGAACTGACCAATTAGGTTTTGCATTTCACACAAATTGTTGTATTATTTTTGATGGAAAATCTTTCACAGAAAGCAGCAGTACGGTGAAATCTAGTTGTGTGTGTGTGTGTGTGTGTGTGTGTGTGTTGGACTCTCGTAGATCCTCTGTCCAGTCAATCACATTTTCTTTCTTCACACACAGAACACAGTCAAACTACATGCACCAACCCCCACAGTTTTTTTTCTCCATCCCAGCTCTGACTCTTAAATCTGTTGATTAGACCACAACAATTTCCAAGGTATTTAATTTTCTTCTGAAAACAGATTTGGTCTCAGTCTTGATAATCAGACATTAATATGCAGCTTTCTCTCCAGCGAATGTAATTCAATTAACTTTTTCATTATTTCCTTGAAACACACATCAGGAAGATTAAAAAAAAAGAAAATAATTCTTAATCATTTTACTGCTTCGCCAATCATCTCACCAACAGATAACATTGACGTTATCGCTCACCACCACACACTGTGCAACAAACATATTAACCAGTTGAAGTAACTAACTCATGGATTTTCTTTTTCTCTCCTATCTGCTCGCTTCAGATTCGTCTGAGACGAAAACTGCAGACTTTTCCGGGGAAAATGGTAAATACTGTCTACAGTGATGAGGAAAAGGGAATCCAAGACAAGGAAGGCAAGGAGGAGTCCATCTTGGCCATGTTGGGCATCATTGGGACCATCCTCAACCTGGTAGTCATCATCTTTGTCTACATCTACACAACCTTGTAGGTCTCGAACGCTTGTTGCGCTTCATTGACCAGAGCTGGTCTTAGCTGTTGCAGCTGCAGTATGTCGACTTGTATGGGGATGAGGATGGGAGGAGGAAGGACGATGCCCTTATTCCCATGTGGTGGACTGGATCTGATGTGTGATCACCATATGGAGTCAATCCTGCATCACTTTCAGCAACTCAGACTTTGGGAAGCTGGTCTGTTCCTCTTCCTTTTACAGATTGGATTATCCAGAATATCTGGACACGTTTGACTTGTACATATATGCATGAAGCCACTGAGAGACATTAAAAAACAAGATGCAGCTTCTGCCTTGACAGGGATGTGAAAGATGGCAGAGAAAGAGAGAGAGTGGACGCTTTTAGAAAATATTTTTCAGACGTTCTTACCAACTCAATCCATTGCTGATTGGGATTAAAGGTGAAGATGTACAGAGAAAGTAAAAACACAGGTATATTATTTGTTGTCTATTATCTCTCCTCAAACATCCTCTTGGTAGAACACAGCATACATTCAGTTATATACAATTTAAATAAACACATTATCATATCATTGATATTCAGCTTGATTTTTTATTTGTTTTTAAATTTTGGGGGGAAAAACAACGTTGGACCTGAAAATCTGCTCACATTCACACAACACTGGGTTGTCTAATTTACTTAACAAGCGGGGGCATTGTGTCAGGGTTAAGTGCTGAAATACGCCTGTTAATGGACGCACTTGACTTTGTGCTTGACATTAAATAGAGGAGGAATAGATAAAATACATAATTGCTTGATTATCATTTCTTCTTCATTTTTCATCTGAAATTAGATGCATCCATGTGTTAGAAAATGAGTTTAACATATAGTTCGAGCCTCGGCTCAGGAGGCTGAGATTAAAAAAAAGTAATACTAGCTGTTGAGTTCTATCATATACTTCAGGCTGCATGAGTTTATCAACACTGATTTAAACACACGGAACCGTCCACCCGTAGATGTACATAGAGTTTATTTAACGTGAGAGCTTCAGATAGTTTGCGTTGCTCAGCCATTGATCCTCAGTTTGTGCATCACTGATTCTTAGACTCGTGCACAATAACTGTTTGCCTTAAAACATGAGGAAATGGCTATTTCCACAATGTATAAACGTATCAGGTTATTACTACTTTGTGAAGGATTTCACTTGTTGTATATACATGTAATTCAATACCAATGTCGTATTGTTTTTATTGATGAGAGGTCAAAAATGGGTCATTTTATAACCCACCCTGCTTTTGTCTTAAAACAACACTGAGCAAAACCATTGAGCGAATTAAAGCTGAGTTATTTCCAGACCTGGGCCAAGTCCTGTGTTGATCTTTTCTGTGGTGTAAGACGGACGTGGGTTTACCACACACTGGACAACACTGTGAATGTTGGGAAATTTACATATTCACATACAATTTTAACTTTTAGTATTATGACCTTGTGTTATCATAGCTTTGATTGAGTGGATTGACACTGTGTCATTTGTCCTCGATGTCTCACACTCCACTGATTTGAATGTCGAAGCTTAAAACCTGAAATTTGTATCACCCAGGACTGGAAATATGGCAACACTCTTTTTTTGTAACTAAAGAAAAAGAGTTTTGCAAATAATTGAGTTATTATAAATTAAAGGTGGGGTAAGTGATATTGGGGTTTGTATTATAATTCAAGAACAAAACAAATACACCCCTCCCATCAGTGTTCCTTCAGAAGCTCCACCTCAAGGTGAACCGCTGATCTCATAAAAAGCTGAAGGACAGTTTAAACTTATATTTAACAAGAATATGTTGTTTTGCTGTCTGTTGCTGCGGAGTGACTAAATTAGATAAAGAGGCCGGTGCACGTAATCTGAGGGCAGGTTGTCCTCCCATCCCTCAATAGCAGAAAGCAGAGGAATGATTATTTTTCAGTGCACACACAGAACGTGAGGAGATATTAGCAGAATTTGACAAAAACAGTTTGGGTTGAAAATCACTTACCCCATCTTTAAATGAAGTCCTGTGACAGTTTGAACTGAGCTGAAGATGCAAATTGATTTCCCTGTAACTGTGTTTTTTTCTGATAGTTGGTTATAAATTTGTCAACGTTTTGGGGAAAACGCTGGTTGAGAGAAAATGTTGCCCTAATCCTTTAAAGAAATAAATACGGATGTGCTGTATGTAGAGAATCTACGTCTATAGACAACAGGCTACATTTTGTTTATGGAACATTACATTTGTGTTTGTCGATCAACAACCTCATGTTTTCAGAAAGTGCCTGAGATCAACGTGTCTCAACCTCACCAGTGGAGAAAGGACGGAAACCAGTGAGACCAGTACCTTTGTGAGGCCACCTGTCATGTGACCAGGGGAGCAGAAGTGCAGGAGAACACGTATCCTGATCCACTGCATCATAAAGAGACTGGGATGTAACACGGCTCGCTCGATAAGACGTCAGCTCTTCTTTTGTTGGCGTGAGGCGCTCGTACTCGGAAGAAAACGAAGGCTTAGTAAGCACACGGACACGTCTTATGAATGTATTCATACCTGATGTAAAAGTTGATAATTCCTGTTATCCTTATTTTTTGCTTATCTCTCCTGAAGCTATATTATCTCAACTCTTCTTACGTTTTATTCACGTGTATGCTAATCCTATTTACAATCATTGAATCCGTCTCTTGTGGTTGACTAAAGGAAGGGTTTCAAGGTTTTTTCAGCTTGCAGTTTTGTTACAAAATGTTCAATAAATACTATTTAAAAACAGATTTTCACTGTGTTGTCTCTGTGTGGAGGGACGGAGACGAATGTTAAAATATGCAGTTTTATGCAACGCAGCCCGAGCATCAGTGCACATCAGCTACATTCATTAATACAATAGACATCACTTCTGAAAGACTCTTTCAGCGTTGCAGATTCTGAAATAAAAGGTGGAAAAGTGGAAAGCATTTGCTCGACAGCAGTGTGGGCAAGAGAAAAAAAGATCTTTGAAAATCTATACTATCCCGCATCTGACAGCTCTGTGAGATTACAACAGAGCTTTGAAGAGGAAGACGGGGAAAGAAGCCGAACCTTAAAGAGTCTGCGGCCGTACATCCTGCGAGACGTATATCGCCGTCTCGCTGCAACTCAATCTGAAAGATGGAGAGAAACGGACGAAGCACAGAGCTGCAGGAAAGAGACAGAAACTAAATCGCTCTATAGACAATTTAGTTTTTATTCCAGCTTCTTTTGGTTTGGATCTTATAGGTCATATATGTGTCAGAATGATTCCCCACTCCATTAAGAGTGCTCTGTGAATGGAGACGCACTGGAACAATCCTGTTGGAGGAGGAAAAACACAGCTCGACTCTACTTTTTCTTTAAATGTAATGGATTAGGCAGTGAACCAAGAGAAGGAGATGTTGTTTGTTTGTTGCCGCTTAAATTCACACGTGCCCAGAAGCCCTCGTTGAGCTATTGTCTCACCTGCATCCCGGCAGCAGCCTTTTTTCAAAATCACATCCCCCGTTTTGAAGATGAGAGATGCTCACTGAACATAGTGCGGGAGATTGTGGCGCGTCGCTGAGGGATGATTCAAGCGAGAAGATTGTCCGTGCAGACGTTCCATCTCTATCTCGCTGAGCTGACATTGTTTTGATGGTTTCCCAGGAAAAAAAAAAGCTGTGCGGGCGATTAATCCGTCCACCACACAAGCCACAGCAAATCAACAAGACAGAGTCATGGCTGCCAACGTCAGGCTGTTTCCTTCGCTATTGAACCTGTGGCAGATGCACACATTACAATTAAATGTCACACCATGGAGTGTAGTTTTCAGCAGAACACAAACTGAGGACACAAACCAAATTATTCTGTGTTATCAATGATATCAACAGAATACAGACTTTTGAATCCCAAACAGCTCTTCAGACATGCTCACATGAAATGACAATTCCTTTAAATGAAAATGCAGAGATAAAATGTGTGTACGAGGGATCTGATCTCAAGTGGGGATGAAATACCTCAACAGAACACATGATGGATTACTCTGACAGCTCTTCTGTGACATACTGCAACTAAGAAAAAAGATTTCAAGTAGTAGCGGAAGTAGATAAGACCTGGGTCAGGCTGGTGTCATATAACCTCGTGTCTGAAAAGAAACAGAAAAACAAAGCCACACTTCTTAACCGGGTCAGAGTTCACTCTGAAGTATCAGAGTCGTGACTTCTCTGAATCCAAGTTCTCCCTCAATTAGAGACGTGAGAGGATTTCTCCAGCAGATGTGTCCTATATAGATTTCCTGTCGCAAAGGGTGAACATATCCAGCTGCCTTTCTCCACATTTATTCATGTGAAGAAATAAATCCTGTGATCACAATCAGGGAACGGACTTGAAAGCTGTGACAAATCCTGATATAAATGTAAAACTCGGGAGAAGAAAGCGTCAAAGTGTCAGGTTCAGCTTGACTGTCAAGAGATTACAAATCTTTTTTTTCCCTTCGTCTTCTTTATGCATGGTGAATGTTTTCAGTCATGTTATGCTGGAGATCAACCTCTCAGCCAGGACGCTGGAGCTTAAGATCACAAATATTTGGGAGGCTCGGTGGAGATCTTTTTGTTCTGAGCGAGGTGAAGAGGATTAGAAATGTGCAGTGAAGATCATTTTTAAAAGATCCGAGCAGGGCGGTGGTGGATTATCACATTTTTCCTGAAGTCAAACAATAAAAAAATATATAATTCTTTCATTAACTAATAAAAATGAAGTTTAATTGTATTTGCATAAAGGCTTAAGTGCTTTGTCATGATCAAATCCCAAAGTAAAGAAGTGCTGAGGTTAGAGGGTTACCCAGAGAAAAAGACAGCAATGCTCCATGTGTGGAGAGTGTTCACCAAACACAACAGGGTGTTTAAGTACATTTGAAAAGCAATATTTAATGGGAAAGGCAAGAAATTCGATAGCTTCTACTTTTGGAATACTAGCTATTTAGCTCATTTAGTGGAAATGACAAATTTGAACTGTTTCCTTAGCTCAGTTCAAAGATTTGTTGGTGTGTATTTCTTTCACTTGTTGCAAAAGTGGTCAAATGCACCTTACTACCAAAGACTACGTATAAGGATAGACAATTATATCCGATGGTTATATTGTTGCCAATATTTTGGAAGAATAAAAACTTTTTTACAAGTGAGGGGAATATATGTTTAAGTACAACTTTGAGAATAATTTACCTGACTGCCTCATTTGCACATTTAAAAAAAACTAGAGACTATAACCTTGACCAACAGAGACTAATGAGGAAAAAAGCCATTAATTTCCCCCTCACTGTGTAAGAACTGTTCTCATTTTCTAGCATTATTAACATAATAAACATGCAAACACCAGACCCACACATTTATCTCCCCTTTCATTATCAATCACACACACTCAAACACACTCACACTGCTTTAGTAGCAGCAGAACAGATGAGGAAGACAAAGTCATTAGAAGGAGAAGATGCTTCAAAGCGGTTGGTCTTGCTTTCAGGACACGAGCGAAGGATCCTCACTTTACAGAACGAACATGCTCAGTAGTCGTCTTTGCTTTAGAAAATGTGTCATCGTTATCAACACAGTGGATTAAATCTACAAAAGTTCACAAGACTCAGTCTTTAATTTGAGATACTAATCTTTGTTTCAATTTATCAGAGAATGCAGATGTTTTAATTTTGCACATTTCTTAATTATTATCCACTATATGCAGATTTATATTAGTATCAATGCCAAAATCGCAACACTGATAAGTATCAGCCCCCTTTTTTCCATTAGGGTCCACATACAATTCCCAAGAAATTGCTGAACATGTCAACAAAAGCCATATCTCCCAATTTAAAAATAACCAGATGAGAAATTGTTGGATTCGCTCCTTTGTCCGGCTCCGCACCAAAATCTTATGGATTCTCTTTATGTTCACGTCCCATTCTTCCACAGCCTCCATGGAATCTATCCGGTAGTTTTTGCATAATCATGCTGACCAACCAACCACCCAACCAAACAGCCAGCCAACCACCCAACCAACCAACCAACCACCCAACCAACCAACCAACCAACCAACCACCCAACCAAACAGCCAGCCAACCAACCAACCAACCAACCAACCAACCAACCACCCAACCAAACAGCCAGCCAGCCAACCAACCAACCAACCAACTAAACAGCCATCATACCAACCAGCCAACTAACCAGACATTCAGGGTAAACTGACCTTGTCAGTTAGTAGTCTGCTCTGTTAAGTTGAAAGCGAGGCTGAGAAAACTGGGTTAATATGAATCTACAATCTGGTGTGATGAAGCCATTCTCTTGTCAACTTCTCTTTTAATCCAGGCTGATCTGCCAAAATGTTGCGTTAGTCAACTGGAAAGTTTCACTGTGAGTTGGAAGATTTTCACTTGTGGTTTGGAGATCAGAGACGTCTCAGCTCACAGTGCTGCATTAAAAAAAATATGTATATAGAATACACAATAACTGTCAATGGTTATGAGCTAATTATCAGTCATATGTAGTGACATTGCTAAAATGTGATTTCTCTGAGTTATATCACTGAATAAATGTACTTGGTAAAAGAATGTACTGCACAGGACACAACGATTGTAAGAACAGTGTAAAAAAAGAAAAAATGAAATGGTGCCAGAATCAGAAAGGACAGATCACAGCAAGCAGTTTTTTTAATGGGCAGAGGAGAAGAAGAAGTGGAGGGGGAGGGACAGCTGTGTTGTCTCAAGCTGAGACTGGAGGACTCAGCTCCCAGTGTCTGTCACTGATGTCTAAACAAAGACTGCTGAGCTGATCGATAGAGTGCAGACCGAGGGGCATCCAGCAAATCCACTGTTATGGTGAACTGTCTGTTCAAGAGCAGCGAGCGTGTGAAACATCACCGACTCAAATCTGAACCTTTATTGTTTTTGCATTCAGCATTAACCTGCAAAGACTGCTGATCACAAAGTTCAAGATGTATCTGATCTGGTGTGAAATCAATGCTCACTTACTACTTACACTGTAGTGGACAAGCTCAGCAGAATGGGTTTTGCTCTTACTGTACTTCTCACTTTGAGTCTGATTTGTACCCAGAGGAGAGGAATGGACGACTCTCCGGCCAAATGATTAAGGTCTGGTGGAGGCGAGGTTTAAGGAAAAAAAAAAAAAGAAAAGAGGTGCCGACCAGACACAGCCGTATTCAGGCTGAAACACCCCAGTGCACTTCAATCAGTCCAGCTGTAGAGGTATAGCACACACGCCGCGTGGTTTCTGAATGTACATTCACTCGTTCCTGCTGTTTGAAGCACATCTCTGCTATAGAGAGCAACTTATGCTGATGTGATTTAAGCCTGGGAATATGAAAATGGAGGCTGACAGAGGAAAGCATGTAGCCTCCTGGGGTAACATAGTGGTTGCTTTTCAAGATAAAAAACACCTTTGTTTGTGCCATCAATAATACGAAGCTTTATCGGCATAATTATTGTAATATACACTAAGTGGTGCAAATTAGGCTGTGGATACACAATGAGTCTGGCTGGGTTCAGAAAAAAAGCTTTGGTTTGGTCTATCTTCAGTTTGGACACAAAAAACAGAATGCCTGTACTCTCCAGGTCAGGCTAGACTGGAAATAAAGAACAGAATATGTTTTCATCTACAACCAGGCCTTGTAGCACAACAGGGAGGGGCACCCGAGAATGTCTGATTACATTTGTCCACAGCAATGCTTTTGTGAGAACCCACTTAAATGATATGATCTTCTTTGTACAAGAGAATGCAGCGACAGTATGGTCAGAAACCCCCATGACCAAACCCGTGCCACTAACTTTCCTCCAAGAACTTTGTAATTTTCTAAGTTTGGTTGAAGATTAGAATGTCTGAATGCATGTGTCTGGGATGATGGTGGAGGTTTGTACTTACACAGTTTCTACTTTGTTTACACAACCTAACTTTGAAGATTGTAATGATGTGGTTGGGTGTGATTTATTTCTTTTTAGGGGGGCGATCAATTTGGCTGGATTTAGGGCCCCCCCACAGTCCCTTGTTGTGCTCCTGCATACAACTTTTCTCATTAGTTTTAATTCTCTGTCTTTCAGCAAACAACAGCATAAAACAGGTTATGTCTTTAGAAATAAAAAGCACCACATGATCCCCAAAATTAAGCTAAATGTGAAAACGTCTTTTCATTATCTTATTTATGTTTAAGTTTCGCTAAATTGTGTTTAACTACAAAACATAACTTGTAACTTATGTGACAGTTATACACGACTTATATTTAACACACATTGCTCAGGATTGATCCCCTAAGAGATCTGACCTACATCAGTGTACCTCATTAGCATCATGACTTCTAGCTGTAGATCAGCATCAACAAAATAAATGGACCCCCCCAATCAAATGTGACTCGGTGCCAAACTGGACAACAGCAGCAGCAGCAGCAGTCCGGTTTGGCACCGAGTCACATTTAATGGGGTCACAATCATCACAGCGGCTGTCTGTTTGTTGGAGTCGAGCACCTACAGCTGCGAAGCTGAAAAACTAACATTGCATTGATTTGTTCTCCATTAAACAGCAGAGTGAGGACGGGCGTAGGACACAGAGGTGGACAAAACAAGCATGCAGATGTCTTACGAAGGAAATGTCTTCATCTGAGAAGCCAGAGGGATTTCACAGCTCTGAAAACATGTGTTTGAAAAGAAGAAAGGAGACAGATGGAGAATAGGCACATACTGTCCTCTGCTGATGGGTACTGAGAGTCCGTGCATATCGTTAAACATGTGAAACAGTCACTGTCATTTATAGAGGACAGATTTATCAATGCGATACTTCTTAGTATTAAACACATAAACACATTAAAGTAAACACATTTATATTGAAATGCACCACCACATATGTATAAGTCTCTTTAATTAAACGTATAATATAAACTTAAATCAGAAAACCAGACATTTATTGCATTTCCCTTTGCCTAAGCTGCATTCAATTAAAAAAGGATGTAGTGTTCTAATATGCCAGCAGACTGTATGAGATGTTCCTTTGCAAAATGGTCATTGTAATTCATAGGTGACACTTTAATATATATATATAATACCAAGTTGAATCGGTGCATAATTACTGGTCAACGATAAAACACAATAGTTAATAATTTCCAGACAAGTTTGAATGAAATGTTGCGTCGGGCTCACAATACAACTGACGGTTCACAAATATTGAAAATAAATATAAATAGGAAAAATACAACAACTTTAAAAGCAGTGTAACTTTTTTGATTGTATATCCAAGTGTATTGCCCAATGTCAGATCTCAGTATATTGCACATGAGTGTATTGTACACTTGCATACTGCCTCACAGTAAATTGCAAAAAAAGAATCACGCCCTCTTATATATAATCATCCACAATTAAACATCATTCAACCTTGAAACAGACATTTATTACGTTTTACATTCTGACTGTGTTGCATTAGATTAATAATATTCTGTCCATCCCCAGGAAAACTGTATAAGAGATGATCTCATCCCAACGTTTTACTGTGATCTGCATAAAGATAGGACCCCACCAAAATTTGTCAGCTGCTGACCTCTAGTTGACACAGAAGGTAACAGCAAAGAATCTTCAGGAGGGAAGAAAAAGGGAACCGAGGATGTTTTTCATCACCAGCAGGACACGAACAGACGAGACGAGACGCCCTGAATGTCTGAGTAAATCTTTATGGCACTTTGGTGGCTTGTTTCACGGCTGATTCGCTGCTCAGAGGTTTAAAAGTGTGACGTCGAGGCCTGATCTGTATTCAGTCTGTGGTAAAGTGAGTCCACTTCCACTTGGCCGTGCACTGGCACTGAATTCATTGATATTCAGCAGAGGGAGCGCTTGATTTAGACAGGTAGTGATCTACTCAGAACAAAATCTCATTTCTAATATTAAAGTCCAGGCAAGAGTTAAAAAAAAAAAATGACTACAGTGACACGTGAACTCAGGGTCATGATGGAGGGAATGAAATGGGAAACTGTGATTTAACTGAGGTCAAGTCTCGACACAGCATTTTTTCAGTTGTAGTCGTTGTCCATCTTTGCAGTCGATCATGTCAAGACTCCAGCTTACTCAGCCGCCCCCCCAACGGGATTCATCCTGTAGGTAATCACCATGAAGCCAAAGACTCAACAGAGACAAGAGAACAACACTGAGAGAGTCTGCACCACAAAAGCAGATTAATTGTTTCATCGATTTCTTGTGTTTGTGTTTCTTAGAGTGGATGTTCTCAACCCCCCCCCCCCCCCCCCCCCCCCCCCCCCCCCAGGCGTCCATAAGGGTCTGAAGTTTGAGAACATGCAGAACATGTTAACACAACTTAAAGGTCCAGTGTTTAAGATTTAGGTGAAAGGGATCTATTGGCAGAAATTTAATGTAGATGTCGTATATTGGGGTTGCGATGATGTGAAGATGATGAAGGAATCTCCGATGACACCGTCTTAATTGTATAAAATGTTTATTACAAAAAAGTTCAGCATCAATACAAGCAATGCAATCTGCATATGGAGAGATCCGGGGTCAATGTGCATCTCTCCTGCCTGGAGAGAGATTCAGGGCCAATGTGAATCTCCTCTGAGGGGCAACTTCAACTCCTCGTTTATATAGGAGGGTTGTTTGCGTGAACCTAAAGAAAATGCATCTGGCTTTCCTCCAGATTGTCCGGTGCCAGGAAGGGAATAGCACCAGCTCAAATTTAGGGTGTCAGTTAGAGCCGTGGTCTAATGCTCTAATGTATACATTCAGTTATTCTCAAACAACCTAAAATTCCTCAGATTTTCTTAGGAGCTGGGGGCCTCAAACCCAAGGATACACTTCCTTTAAAGGGAAGACAACACATAGCATTTCAGACACCACATAGAATAATCCTCATGATGTTTTCACTAGTTTGTTTCATCTAAATTGGATGAATTGTAGTTTTCTTTACCATAGAAAGGCCCTTTATATGTAAATACATTAAATTTACATCAAGGGGACCCTCTCTATGGAGGCCGCCATGTTTTTTACAATAGTCCAG
Source organism: Paralichthys olivaceus (assembly GCF_024713975.1). Lineage (NCBI taxonomy): Eukaryota > Metazoa > Chordata > Actinopteri > Pleuronectiformes > Paralichthyidae > Paralichthys > Paralichthys olivaceus. The sequence continues at coordinate 11,423,187 of NC_091104.1, read as the reverse complement.
ACTGGACAAACTAAACACCTTATGAGTTTTTATGACAACTGAAGCTACCACAGGTTCTTTTTCATGTTTGGAAGGAGAGGGTGAGGTGAGGGGTGTTCAGCTGCAACATGCAACTTCAACACTAGATATCACAACATTCTACACACTGTTCCTTTAAAGAACCAATGACAGTAGAGCTGACCCTCCACTGGCGGGAGATGAGCGGTGTGAAACAAACGCTTCATCTGAAATGAAGGGATGTCAGCTGTTAAACAGACTGAGGACTAATTCAGACATGTCACAGCTTCATTAAACAAGGCCCCTTCCATGTTCATACCACTTAAAGCTACACAGGGTACCAAAGGAAATAATGACACATCAAGCCTTCATGAGCGTCAGAGAGCTAAACGCAGACAGTAAATATGTCGTCAAGCACCCAAACAATTTCTTAACGTCATCGACAAACAGACTTGACCTTGTAATCATCCCCTCCCCCTCCCCTTTTTAAATCCGCTGAAATGTGAGTCCGACGTCAACAACGACCTCTCGAGTCAATAACTTTCAAATGTCTGTTCACTGGACTCCACTGACAAAATTAGAGGAGACAATTATTCCATTAGCTTGGGTCTAGAATGTGTCACTGTCTGGGGACGAATGGTTAATGTATTGGATCTTCATGTGTGCATGAATAATTCATCCTTGTTAATTGCACACGTTCGCAACCTTATTCGACCCCTTCGAAATGAGACCACATTACTGCACATTTGATCTCTGTAGTCATGTATGGATTTTGGAACAGGATTTAAGAAATTGTAAGGACATTAAAAAAAAAGATAATCTTCATAAAGGCAGTTTTAAGTGTAAAACCTCACAGGAATTTAACGTGACATTTGACATGTGAGGCAGGATTTTGTTGAGACATTCTCCTCTCACTTTAAATTTTGAGGACAACGTAATGGCAATTAGCTCTGGCACAGCCTACAGCTTTTCTTTTTAATGTATGTAACATCTTCTGATTTATTTATTTGGGATGATTGGGGGTTTATTTTCTTTCTTTACACAACGCTGCAGTGTTGTGATGTCTCTGTTGGCAAAGCTCAATAAACAGAGTTTTGAAAATGTGCAAAAAAAACTCTAAAGTTTTCAGACTTGAAACTTGAAACTAGATTTAAGCAGTGTGTTGTAATGTTGTTTGTTCAGCAACATCAGTCACTGCAGATCAGCTTTGGAGTTTCATTCAGTCGTTAAGAGAATATTATTGTAAACCGTAAAAAGAACAACAATAAAACTGCAGTAAACAGGGTCCTCTGGTGGTGAGGACAAGTCAGAATACACTGTGCTTCCTCCAAAATAAATGGAATTTGAAACCTTGTGTCCTTCAAAGCAATGAAATCGATCTAAAAAAAATGAGTTGTAACAAATCATCAGTTGATCAAAATAAAGTCGAATCAATTAATATTCAGTCATTCTTCAAGCAAAATTATCAAATATCAAAAACATGGTTCATCAAATGTCAGAATCATCTGCATTTGCATTCTCAACTGAATCTATTTTCAAATTATTTTAAAAATGTAAAAAAAAATTCTAAAGATTCAACTAAATATCAGCTTCAACCTAAACAAAACGATTCAGAAATGTTTGTATGAAAAAAACTTTGTGGTTCCTTTTTTTAAATTAATGATTTAAAAACTGATTTAATACTAAATGTAAAAACATCCTTCAAAATTATTTCAGAAAAATAAATATATGAGCCATATGACTTTTCTACTGTAAGTGACTGAAACACAAGAGTGAAAATAATGCAGTTGTGACTTTGAATCTGACAGCCTTTGATTTTATTTTATGAGATTTTGAACAACATGTCTAAGAGAGTGTACAACTGCTTTAAATAGTATTTGATGAAATTAGAAGAAATATTTCTGTATCTTTGAAATACTGAAGACATGTTTGTAGACTTTGTGCTTCACAGAAATTGTTAAATCTGAACTGGCATCTGATTCTTTTGTTACTGTCTGATTTATCTGAACTCATCTGGTATTAAACACCACGGACCGTCCTTCATTATCCCTCTAACCAGCTGAAGAAAACCAACAATTGAAGTGATACACCGTGATTTGATCCCAGTTCCTTGAGTTAATGACGTTGGCCTCTGTGTTTATCCTTCAGTCTTGTGGCCCACGTCACGTTACACATCTTTGCTTAAGGGAAAGGCAGGAGAGGAGTGACGGTTATGTTTGTGTTTTGTGAGCGACTGTGAAAAGACAAGGTTGGTGACCTTTTCAGAGAGCTATCATCTAATAAACACTGACAGCGTTTTAGAGACCACTTAACTGAACCTTCGTCCAAAGAAAGACATTCACTCACAGGAAGCTCAAGTTGTTTTCAGTCAGTCGTCATTGTTTGAAGAATCGGTCACTTCAACTGTATTGGATTTGGCGGCAGCAGTGTTTACCCCTGAAACTCCCTAAGTGTTTTGTGTGACTCAAACACTTCACCCACCCCTCCATTGGCATTGTGGTGACTAGATAATGATGGATTTCTCCTTTTTGGGTGAACTATCCCTTTAAAAATTCATCGAAGAAGGTTTTTCTCAAGTGAGGAATGTTACAGTCAACACAGACAAACAAATGTACAAAGTTTATATAGATCTCTGTGGGATAACACAAATAACACACGAGACATAGCTCATCACTACATCACTACAGGTTGTTCACGTATATAAAACACACAGAAAGCTTTCACGTTCACAGACGTCCAGTGACCATGACCTAAACGTATGAGTGAGGATAGATGTACTTTGAATTTGCGATCGCACAGAAGCCTGAGTGAGAGGAGAAGAACTGACACTGAGGAACAGGAGCAATCTGAGGAGTATCTGTGCGCACAAAAAATGTTTTGAGCTGGAGCAAAGCAAATCTGCATGTGAGCAGAGGTGATGTGAGAATCAGTACAAACTCTGTAGATGAAGACTTCAATGGTTCCAGCCCTTGAATCAACAGCAACATTTACCCCTGAGGAAAATCTGCAGCTGCGGTTTGAACCCCAGCGTCTTCTGCTGAGGAAGCAACAGTGATCTGACAAATGAGCAACATCAGTTCTCCAGCAGACGTCCACAGAGCGGGGACCGAACAAGAAACTGAGATTTGAGGTGAAGACAGTAGTTTAAGGTTTCTTTTGTCTCCATTTTACCCTCCAAAAATAGTCCAACCAGACAAGAACGATTTAACACGACTAACCTGATACCACACACATATGTCCGCACACACACACCAGGGAGGCAGGTTCGCCGTGAGTGCTTGGCCACATTCATCCAGCGACACGTTTTATGCACCGCTGCAGCAAACACGAGAAGTGCATACCGGAAACAGGCCCGACAAGGATAAAAGCAAGAGTAGCAGCACGAGGGCACGCAACCACTCCTTTCGTCTGAGGCAGCCTCTCACCCACCGCTTCATGTTTGTCATATTAAATATGGAGCAATTACACAGCCTTACACAAGCTTCTCAATCTTGCATTTAAGGTGAAAAAAGAAAACCCCTGCTCTCTTTCTCTATGTTTTCCCCTGCCGCCAAGAAAAACTTCAACCACGTCTCCTGGTGGAATCGGACGTCCCCGCTTCTTCTCCTCAGACGGACTCGTGTGCTGATACTGAGATGAGGAATAAATAGATGAGGCTACATTTGGATGAATAAATTAGTGGGCCAACTTGTAGCGGAATACATTTACATCTAGATGAGTTTACTGTCCTGACATACAAGCTCATTACTGGCCGCCGCGGTTTCCTCCAGACGTCATCGCCCAATTGCATCCTAACTCATTCAGCCGGGTCACCACTGCGACTGTGAGAACAATATGTACAGTAGCTGCCTGACTGAGGCGATAAATCCCCGCGAGGCAGCTACACATTGTGATGGCCTTACTTTAATTGTAGTTAGTGCACAGACGAGACCTCGAGGTGCTGATAAATGTTACAACATTTAGGCTTGAAGGATTCTTAATTACAGGCTAAATAGCGCAACCTCTGCCCACCAACATCAACAGAGGGGAAATCCTCCCGCGATTCACACGCCGGACCCACAAACTCTTTCTTCGACGTTCTAGTAGGATGCAACGGTCCTCAGAGAGCAGTTTATGTCCACAAATAAAACACCTGCCATGTGGATATAAACGTGGAAGGGGAGTCCTATCTTTATGTGGCTCAGTTATGAGATACAAGGAGATCTTTTTTAGCATCTTTCAGCTCTTCGTTTTGGTTTTTAAGGCAAATATCTCAGCTGTCATTTTGGGCTGCAGCTCCAAAATGCACTGTACTCTACCTGCTCAGCACCAAACAGCAGACAGATGAAGTCAGTAACTATTCAGGACACACAGGAGAGAATCTTTCACCTAAAGAGCTTTTTATTTTACTCAGGAAGTGGTGGAGACCAAAGTGGAGCTAAAAGTGGAATGGAAATTGGACTAGGATTTATACTGAGGTCAGAAAAGCAACTCCAAATTAATGGAGTTGGAAATGAAGATCGCCAAGAGGGTCACCATGACAACGTGTCAGCTGATGCAGGTCCAAATAAGTATGTAATTAATAATAGTGATATAATTTTCAATTCACTTGATGAAACAGCCTGGTTTTTAATTGTTCCTGGTGCAGTATATATTGGCACATTCCCAAGTCATTAGCTTTCCGCACTGTTACAGTCCTTACAGTGTAACACGCCTCTGTACTGTATCTGAGGCAAAGCAGTAATTAAAACCAATAAGACCTGATGTAAACAAAATCATTAGAGCAGCAACAGCGTTTCAGAGTCATCGTAGAGTAATTATTTATAAACACGTGTGAATGTGTCTTAGAAAAGCGCTGATCTAATTAACACTCCGCCCCACCGGTTTCCTCCCTGTACAAAATGCTGTTTGAGTTAAAAGGGCACGGCTGCAGATTAAAATGATCAAATTAAATGACTATGTTCAATTAATTTGCGCTCGCTCTCTCTGCCACAGACTGTATGAAGGAAGGCAGTGGGCGAGCAGGTTTTCAGGATCAAACAATGAGCTGAAATGGCGTGGAGCTGGAAGTGAAAAAAAACACACAAAAAAACAGAGTGGTCACAAATGGACGGAGTAAACAAGAGAGTGTATGGAAAGGTTGAGGTGGCTCTACTGGGAAATCTGCTGAAGGGGAGGCTCTAGGGCAAAAAGAGCCCTTGTCATGTAGATCCAGAGTGCTCACACGGTCATGCACATGAGCAAACACACATGGTCGAGCTGAAGGAAAACCTGATATCATCTGGACGTCAGAAACAAGCTAACATATCTCCTGAATAATAAGAATCCTCCAGAGCAGTTGTTATCTTTTGTTTAATTCTATCTTTATATTGTAGCTCATTTATTTTACAATTCTTACAAAACTCATCGTTCCCTGTGCTCAGCTCTGACCTCTGGACACCGTTTGAAGGACACTGCTTCCAGAGTGCACACTTCAACACCTGTCACTTCCTGCCTGCAGATGTTCAGTAGATGCTTTGTGACACTGTATGTCCCGTCTATTGCTCAGCGCGAAGCCTTAACCCTCGGCTTCCTGATGCACGGCCACATACACAGGCAGCAATCTCAATATGAGATGCAGAAAAAGAGAGGAAGAGGGCGGCAGTGGAGAAGGAGAAGTGAAGGGTTAAGTCGTGGGCTTAGCAGGGGGGCTGTGGTTAATGGCAGGTACGTAACAGCAATGGCTGCTTTTTATGGTTTACAGCAGGTAGTAAGGACAATGTGGACCATATGGGCCCTGGCTGATGGACAGGACAGGTTTTTTATTGGTAAATCAAAGAGGATAATTGTGACTCTAAGGGACAAACTGGCCGTCTTACTGGTGACAATGCAGAGTAGAAAGAAAAACAAAAGTGTAGCCCCAATGGATGTTCATCACAATATTGTTAGAAGGCAACAAACTTCTTGTTTTCATTAATGTGTAAAAGAATTATGTATTTTTACTTTTATGGTGCCAATATATATTACTTTTGTTGAAATGTTTACTAAATCATGTTTTTTTTATTTACATGAATCAGAATATGATTCAAACACATGTTACTATAAACTTTTAAAGGTTTTATTTGAATTACACAACAATTTAATGAAAGTTCTACTTTCATGTTTTTCATATTTGCTCTAATTGATTCAACATGCCTCTATTTTTACACCCTCCTTTCTGACGCTACGTCCCAAACACTTGAAAAGAAACTCAGTTGCAAATACCCATGAGCAAAGTGAGATTACACCGACACTTAACATGCACCGCCACGCACTGCAACGAGAATGTTATTGCTGTGACACAACACGTTTTTACATCATAAAAGGTTTCTGTTTGAGCTTCAGTTTCCACAACACATTCAAGCCAAAAGGCAGCGGGAGCTCACGTCAAGTTATTTATTGTAAAAAATTGTGTTTCACTTTATCACAGATAAGTTTTAAGTTAGTTAGTTAACTTTACTTCCTCTGCAAAGATAAAGATTAAATAATTAAATGAAAAGATTCATTTGTTAAGGCAAATCATTTTGCATTACTTTTCTAAGAGAGGAACCAGTTTCTTGTTTGGTTTAGCGCCTGATCACCCTACATGATAATAAAATGTTTCTTTGCAAGGCAAGGAAAGAATAAAACAGTAAAGAAAACATGTGCAGTATATAGTTGTGTAGATTGTGTAACTTCTTGCGTTATTTCAAGACAATATTTAATCTCAGTTGCTCTTACTACCCTCTGCTATCCTGATTATATTTCTGAAATGATTAAGTCCACAAGGTTGACATCTTAGCTATATTAATCTAATAAAGGTTTAATGTGATTGAATAACTTTAAAAAGACGATAAGAATCAAATGTCTTTTTACAGGAGCTTGTATCAAATGGAATCAGCTCTGTGTTTTGACATTTAACTGCTGCTTCAAAATAAAATCTGGCTCTTATAAAACGACCTTGAGAAGGTTCCACCAGGTTTATTTCTGACTGCACACACTATAATAAAATAAATTGATACCAAAATGGACTTCTAATCAGAAAACAACTGCAGATGACATTTACTATGGCAGATTTGATCTGACAGATGAATCACCCTTTGTCCTTGGATGCAATTCGTGGTTCGGTGCGACCTTTGACCTGGACATGTTGTGAGAGCTTGTTTCTATAGGTCACAAGGGAAGCCTTTAACCATGTCGACAGTAATGATGGCACACAAATACGCACGCACATGGAAGCAAGACACATGACAACAAACTCAACAGAGTGTAAAATCTGAATAATACTGAGCTTTGGCAGCAGCACAGAGAACGTGAGGGAGCAGGAGTGTTTGCTTTGAGTCACAGGAAGCAACACAGCGACCTCAAACCATTTGTGGGTTTACACTTTTTGTACAAATGTTATACAGTGGTCCTGAAACACCTCAGACCTCAGTGAAGGTGAGTACACCGTCAGAAAAGTGTGTAAAAATGGCTGACTATGTTGTGTTGTTGCAATAAATATTTTATATGTGAGTTTTCTGACTGAAATGCTTTTGCGATTTGGATTGCGTCGAATCCTGGCTTACATTATGTCAAGCTGCAGAAGAGAGGTCCACAACAAGACTGAGTGGTTCAAAAGGTCCACTGACCTACAGGTTGTTGGTTTGATCCCTGACTTCTCCAGTCTGCATTCGAAAGTGTCCTCAGGCAGGATACTGAGACCAGAAATTGCCTCTGACGGCTGGGCCAACAGTGTATGAGGGTTTGATAGAAAAAGTGTTGCACAGAGAAGCGTGTTGAGTAGTCAAAAAGATTCTCTATAGACATTTTAGGCAAGGTCTTTGCACCTCAAACACAGAAGATGACTTTGAAACAACATGACTGGCACTTCCCAGAATTGTTATCTAAAAAATGTAATAATAAATGATGCAATAATGTTTGACACTAATACCAAGAAAACATGTACAAATAATTGACATGTGTTTTCTCTGTTAGATTTTGTAAAAAATTCAGATGTATGCATGAAGTCATTTGATGCACAAAGCGGTCTACTTCTTTATTATGCAAGAAAATACTTGTTTGCTATGAAATGTGCATAAATTCAAAATGTTTTCAAACTTAAAAAATATTTTACTGGTAGAACGCAGCAGAGAGCGTAGATGTTCACGATGCTATCACAAAAGAACACGATCTCAGTGCAGATCTGTGACAGGGCTGAGATGTTGTGGCTTCTTCATGTGGCAGCGCTCGCTGCCTCTCAGGCTCAGGGTATCTTCTTGTGGTAAAAGAAAATTACTGACATCATATTCGTTGCATTAAAATTGTCCTTCAGGAACCACAGCATTGTTACCACACCACTAAATAAAAGACATGTTTGTCCTCTTTTTGTCATCTGGTGTCACTCGTCAGCATGTGTCTGATTGTTACCATGGAAACTATGGGTCTTGGTTCAGAGTTAGCCCGGGGGTGGAAAAGTGATTATACTTGCTCTTTACATTTGTGAAACTTGCACTAGACTAATCTCAGAGGCAAAATAAAGACTAACTTACATTTACAGGTTTTATCAGGATCCCAGTCAGCTGATGTCACAGCAGCAGCAGAAACGTTCTGGGGTCACACAAAACCAAAAACAAAAGAGTTAACATCAGTTATGATACTTGAAGAAAAACAACCAAGATCTGGAAACATATTAGCCTACTATATTCACATTCATATACAGTAGAATTAAAGTTAACACATGTAGAAAATGAATGGATATATGGTACCTGGTGCTTACATTTTATTGTTGTCACCAGTGCGGTTTTAAAAAACAATTGAAAATAACAATAAAAAGAAATGATTAGAAAAAAACCCCAAGAAACTCTTCAAACTAAAGTAAGACAACCACTACTAGGCCCCTGACTCTAGGGCTCTGGTACATGCAGCCTCCAGGTCCAAGCTCCACTCTCTCGAGAGCATCATCTACCCCCTGGATTTATACCTGAAGCCCCTCCTACAAGACAAACCATGAATCAGACAAAATCAATTAGAATATCGCTGCAAGACATGAAATCAAAAACATGTATATACCTGTCAGCATTTAACCCAACCTTATCTGTCACAGAAATATCACTATGCTATATTACATGGGCACTTAAAAGAGCATTTCTGTGATAGCAGTTAAAACACCCCTCTGGACTGACTTTCATGTGGCACACTCCAGACCCCCCCCCCCCCCCCCCCCCCCCCCCCCTACAAATGGAGTTGGAATCTCCCTCTTCCTCTTTGCAAGTGGGACCAGGAAACCGTGCATGAAGGTGAGGGGTGGGGAGAATTACAGGTAAGACGTTATTGTTGTGGACTCTGTGTGTAAGTTCAGTATACCAAGATCTAGAGTCTATGTGAGTGCTAGCTTAACATGCTACCATGCTGGCTAATGCTACGGCCATGCTAATGCTACTGAGATGGTGCAACCAATAATGTTAACGTATCTCATGACAAATAACCGCAATTCTATTAACCAGCTTAATGGAACAAAGTAGAAGTGTATGTCCCTCGTTTGTGTTTGTTACCCTATATTTTACAGGGTATTGGGTAACCTCATGACAGACCATATTTATATGCTGCTTTACTTATCGACCACTCAAAGCACTTCACACTACAAGACACATTCACCCATTCACACACACATTACAACTTTATGCTGAGTTCTCTCTATTACGCAACATTCTTAAAGCACAGCGCAAGAGTGGAGGAGCCAGGGATTGAACTATTGCCCTTCTGCTTAATGTATGACCCGCTCTATCCCCTGAGCCGCAGCCAACAAATATAACTTTCCAGCATGTAACTATAATCTTATTCAGTCACTCTTTTATTCAGGGGTTTTCCAATGTATTACCATATTCATATCCATTAATTTCCCAGCCTATCCGTTCATTAACCTTCACATACATCAGTATGCATCAAGGCATTTTCAACATCTTAACACATCCCATAAATCTATGCGTCTCTCTATATATTATTCATGTAATATTATTTATGGATAGTTAATGAACAACACTGTGGTCGTTGTAGTGTTGTGTGTTGTATGTATTCAAATTTGAGAATAAAGGTGTGTCAGTTGTGCAATGTTCAGCGATGATCTCCTTTCACTAAAACACACGCACACACACACGCACACACACGCACACACGCACACGCACACGCACACACACACACACACACACACACACACACACACACACACACACACACACACACACAGGTCAGGACAGGACACTTTGCCCTGCGTTTGTTTCTAAAAGTCAAATGTGTGCACATTTCCACACACTGGCGAGTGGCCTGGCCGAGTGGCAGCGAGCCGTGGCAGTCAGGCATGACAGACTCTGACTAAGCAGTGTGCGTGAGCAATGTGTGTGTCTGTGCATGAAACCAAACCTGTTGCAATAAGCTTGCATTTTTTCCCATCATTTGTTTTGGTTCACCTGGGTATGAATAAATTGCCAGAGGACAAAGCAACCAGTGCCAGGAAGAGAGCATAAACGACAAGAGGACATTTCAAAGTCAATTTTATTTATGGTGGGCGAGAGGAGCCTCAGACAGAGGCGAAATTAATCAGGTGATCTCAGAAGTAGATTTTGGAGGAGCAGCTCATTTCCATCCATTTAAGATGGGCAACGGCACATGGAGGACGTGGGAAGACGGCCAGGGTGAGGAAGTCATGAGCCTCGCATTAAAAGGAAACATATATTTAAGACTCTATTAAATAATTACTGCAGGGGAAATGGAAGCAGATATTACTGGAATGGCAGTAAAAAGAGATATATGGATCAAAAGGAAGACGTTGCCCAAAGGCTTTGTTGACAGCTGCAGTGAGTGTTGTGGGATTTTCTCTTTGACAGTCAATATTATTACCCAGTATCATGGTAACTTACATTTTATTGATTCCCTGGGGGAAATTTGCTCCCTACATTTGACCCATTTAAACATTTAGGAGGAGCCCCAGCAAAAAATCACCACCCAGTTTCTCAGTTGTCTTTTTTTGAACTGACAAAGACCATTAAACAAACAAAGTAGTTAATAGTTGGGTGAGAAGTCAATGTAATCTTTAAAAAGTACCAGTGATAGAGCTGCCTATCATTGGCTCCATAATCTCAGTACTTGTGGGAAAAAATGAGATATCAGTTCTATTCAAAATCATAAGCCGCTTTCATACATGCTCTGAGGTCAGGACATTATCCTGAAATTTTCCTGAGGGGCTTCATGTGAGAACATAAAATATCCATATAGCAACTGCCTCCTCCTGCCAGCCCCCTGGTAAAATGTACCATTGAGCCCATGTGAGAATTCAGCAGGAACATATCTGGAAAGTTCACAGCAAGTGAGAGGCTGTTTTCATAAACTTTCAAACAGATGATGGACAAGAACTGGAGGACAACAAATATCAGGATGCAATTTCAGAGCTCATCAGACATCATCTGATGAGGATTTAGCCTTTGGGGCAACGGGCAATATTTTGGGGATTTTTTTGAGTAGACAGCAGAAATCTGGGCCAGGACTTTGACTTAGAGTCAAACCTTTCTTCACATAAAACACAAACGGGAATACATTTTTGGCTAATCTCAATTAAAAGCTACAGTATCTGCATTTGAATGGAAATCAATTAAAAAGATGATAGCCCATGCATTTCATTCAATGTTCTGCCTCGTTTGTTCTCCACAAGTAAGACTAATGTTGACCCAAAATCTGGTCCCTCGCCTGCAGATTCTGTTCATAGAAATGAATAAAGAGGTGCCATATACTGCATGAAGAAGATACCTTCTGAGATACAACTGAGATTTCAGCTTAAACACCAACATCTTCAATCATGATGTGACAGTGAGAGTTCAGCTCGTTGGTCTGCAACCCTACAAAACCTTTCAGACCTGCAGGACAATCAAATCATTCTGTCCCTTTTTAAATCGCTCCACTCACCTATTTTATGGCAAAAGATTTAATCTGGGATAAGAGATTTCATTACTGCATTCTAATAAATATTAGACACTGCTAAGAATGTGAGGGAATGGGAACAGATATATGGATTAGAAAATGGAATATAGTAATAAGGGCTTTTAGTTCACTTGCACATATATGGCTGAACTTTACACGTTTATATGATATTAATATTATATAAAGAGTGACAAGGTAAATGTATCTTTTGCTAATTTGATGTGATGTGATAAACAAGACGAAGCCTGTTTTAAACCATATTTTACCAAGGGTGTGTGTGTGTGTGTGTGCGTGTGTGCGTGCGAGCGACTGACTGTCAAAGGTCATGGTTATCGTGGTCATACACATGGGACCTTGATATTGTAACTGCAGCAAAAAGAGTGTTGTTGGCAGGACACACACACACACACACACACTGGCCCGAGTATACAGATTGTTGGATGTGCATGGGCCCTTGGCATAAGCCCTTAAGAACCTTAGGATGAGCTCTAGCAACTGAAATCCATTTTTTAAAAAGAAAATTACCACAATATAATAAGAGAACAACCAAAAAGAATTGCTTACTGTTGTGTTACATAAAAGAAGTAAAACGTATTCTGATCACACAAACATTTGGCAGATCAGAGGGACCAGTTTTCATCAGTTTGGCAGCTGAGTGACTGGTTAATCGTGTCCATGCCTGAGAAGTGTCCTGGCAGCATTAACGTGCAAATAAAGCCGCTCTTGGCAACTGGCTAAAAAGAGCATGAACGCCCACTGTCGCTGAATCGCTGGAAAAGTGTTTTGTAGCCGAACCAGTGCCAGTGAAAGAATATCAGATTTTTTTCCAGCATACACCATGAGAAGATATATTCGCTGACTTTGACAAAAAAAAGTGTATTCGATTAGAACTTTGCACAGAGTGAGATGTTCATTCATTACAATAAATGGCCGACTGTAGTTTGTTCTCAAGTCATGCCTGAGATCAACCCTCAAACGCATCATTTACTCCTGTTGAACAGTGTGTGTCACATGGGGGAGTAAAAAAAATACGGAGTTGGTTGTTCTATTTCAATAGAAATAGAATGATATTTAACATACTGCTAGAATACTATTTAAATGTGCGGGCAGTGAATGGTGTCCACCATCTTCTGTACTGACTATATGCACAAATCTTAAATTAAGACATTAACTGAAAGGTTTTGTGTTTGAAATCCTAAAAAACAAATATTTAAATTAAGGGGGAAATAATAACTGACGGTCCAGAGAGAGTGGAAACACTGATGAAGAGACAGACGCTGTGTCTCAAATTCAGGGTCTTTGTGGGCTGGGTAGACTGTGTCCTCTGAAGGATGCAGCCCCTGAATTGAGACACAGCAAGAGAGGGGGTATAACATACAACATTCTACCGGCTGGGAACTGAACTGTGGATTCTGTATCATGTGATATTTACCTTAAAGATTAAACCGTGGACATCCAGGACTCTAAATATAATCTCAGGGATTAAATTATAAAGATGTAATTGTTTGAAGAAGTGTCTAATAAAACATGGTTAAAGCCCTGAGTGCTCAAGTAGAAAATGTGCGACTTAAACGCTGGTGTCAAAAAAGACACTGACACAGACAGGTAAAAATGCACAAGCATGAATCCTGCCTCAAGTAGGAATTCCTTTTGCTTTGTTTTCCATTCTGAGTATATGCATGAGTAAATGAAATGAGGCACACACATCTCTTTCACCTGTGGGCATTGAAAAGATGTGGCCAGGGACTGTTTCATACAGAGCAGCAGCACATATACTGTACATCTGGTGCATGTGTGCTTTATCACATCTGACTGGCCAATAACAGCCGCTGTCGCAGAAACAAAAGCCACAGAGCCCGTTGCAATTTTGGACTCTGCTATGGTTGAAATGCATTAATTTAGCCGGAGCAGATGTGGGGCGCAGATGCACAGAAAGGCTGATCGAGGCGGCTTCTCCATCTGTATTGTTGGTTGATGAAAAGTAAACCGACCTGGCCAAGTGGAAACCGAGAAGAAAAAAAGGCACCTGGATGATAGATGACTCTGTGAGGCACAACTTTAGGAGGCGTTGGTGTGAAAAAGCAAGAGTGAAACTGTCGAGAATATGAAGTCGCGGACGGCTCATGTGAGAAATGTGGGGAGAAACATGGTGTGTAAAGCAATGTTAAGACTCCATCCCAGTAGGTTCCTCATGGTCAAACACACACATGATGAATTTCAATATATTCAGCTGAGCATTAATTATGAATCACCTGCCTTGTTGGCTATGCATCAGCTGAGAAGAGGCAAACTAAGACGTACTGTATAGTGAGTGCAAGAAGCTGAGAAAAGAGCTTATGCAGCACATGTGTGTGTACAGGAGTGGGTGTGTGGGTATGCACGTGGCAGGAGGTGTGTGCTGGAGTGTGGGTGGAGGAGGAGGAGCGTGGGTTTACATTTTCTCAACACATATTGTTTCCCTGGTTGCTTGCTTCAAAATCCCCCTATTTGATGCCTGATACATGGCTTTTTGATTGATTATGCATAGATCTTCTGCAGCAGTAATGTTATTCATAGGTTCTGACATGCGGCTCTCACAGCCAAACTTACAGCAAAAGTCCCACAAGATTAAGGATATTTAGGATTACTCACAGAGCATGACCGATCTCCCAGGAATCCACACACACACACATATTAATATATATAATCATCCAAATACAAACACGTGGATTCTGGGCGATGTGGGTCTGGGTGACAGAACACATCAGTCACACCACAGGCTTTTCATAAATGTTGAACAAGCCAGCCTGGTAGGTGGCGTGGCATTATTCCAACTCATTACCATCAACGTGGATTATCGTAACATGACACGACCCAGTTTGATGCTTGTTAATAATCTATTTTTGCCCAGATTGGACGGCTGTGAAGCGAGGGCCAAGGAATGCCCAGTGGCAGGTCTGTTACAAAACGAAAGAGGTTGCAGAATGGGGGGCTGCAAAGACCACAGACCTACAGCAGATACAAGGGTTTGTTACTGTGGGTGACGTTTATGCTGATATTGTATATTCTAGTGTTGTGCTTGTGAAGCTGTTAAAATGTCTAAGGCGCTAACATGAAGAAGAATATCAACTTTAGTCACCTGATAAGGTGAGACAAACCTGATCAATATTTCTTCTTCTCTGGTCATATTGATGTGCTGTTTTAGGTACAGTAACATACAGCTTACTACATTACCCCCACCTTGACATAGGTAAAAAATATAATGCTAATCAGTCTAAAATTATTATTATCTTAATAAAAGAAAAAGAAAAGAGAAATCTCTAAAATACAATATCTTATCTGCAGAATATTTCAACTGAATCCTGGTTTGCTTTTTACTTGTAAAAGTTTGGTTCAACGATCACTGCAGGTAATGACTTAAACACATCACCATGCATCGCATCAATATTAGAACATTAATCAATGTGACAAATTATGTCAGCAAGCAGAAACACAGTGAAAACAATAAATCAAAGCGCCAGTGGGGAAATTAATATGTGCTGCTATGCTGACTAGATCACTGAGTCACTCAAGGCAACATGTTCCACTGTCTGGTTTTAAGAAATATGACAAGTGACAGAATATTTAGAAGAATTTGTTTTGTCATTTTAAAGCATTATGGATTTCAGTTTCCTTCAAATGTTATTGCCCATCATCATGCTGACTTTAGGTTTTGAGGAATGTACTTCTCAGATGCAGCTTCTTAATGGACTGTTTAGCCACATAACACCTGAGAAGTTTTGACAGACAAGCTTATCTGCTCCTCCAGTAGAAAGGGATCTGAACTGAACTAAATTCAGCACGACTTGCTGCTTTTGCCACAGATGTAAATATATCCCAAAAAATCTGACATGAAACACGACAGCCTCAGTCAAAAACCAGTTGTATGTGTGTGACAGAATCAGCAGTTTGTGAAATGGAAATGTGTCCTTGTTTTTGAAGTACTCAACAATTTCTCCTTTTTGTTTGCAGTTTTTAATCTCCGTGAGAAACTGCAGCAGATTATCGAGGCTCTGAAAATTGTGGAACACAACATTTTATTGTTGCTGGTTAAAAAAACAGTGAACCTGTGGGCTAATTCATGTTAATTAAGTAGGAAAAAGCTAAGCATGTTAAATGTGAAAGCATCGATCCCAGGATTACAGCAATAAGCCACTAATTAAGTCTTTTATATATATTCTGTTTGAAATATCACACTTAATGTCAGAATCTGCATCCATTTAAATACTGATGCATGACAGCCATTGCATGCATGTGCTCATATTAGCTAATGTAATTGTTACTTTATGTTCTTATGAGGCAAAGATAATCAGAGGGTTATTAAACAAACTGAGTTTTGTCCAGAAAAACTGGAAGTTGAGCTGCCGAGCAAAATCCCTCATCACCGGAGGACTGGACTGGATGTTATGTTTGCCTGCTCAGCAAAAAAAAAGAAAAAAAAAAGAGTATAGAGTCTGATCTGCTGATCTAAGAGATCTGCTTCAACCCCTCCATGGCAGAGGTTATGGTTAACCATAAAAAAAAAGTGGGATAAGGCTGAGGATGTAAACACAAGCCAAGACCCAGCAAGACAAATCCCCTAAATGGCCAAACATTGTTTATCTGAAAATAATACACGGATCCATTTCTCATCCATTTCTTTCTGCATGGACTTTGGAAAGAGAGAGATTCATTTAAGAGAAGAAGTAGTCTGAAATATGTCTGATTATTGACCCAAAGAGAATTGATATGAAAGCTGTTTGACTGTTAACCCAACACGGAGCTCTGTGGAACTGCACTGTATGCAGACTCGAGTGTCACTACACCAAGGGATGAATTTTAGTCGTCAGGATGGAGGCTGGGTCACTGTGAAACGACTCACTCCACATACAGTAAGTGGAGTTGGTTAATTTGTTCTTTGAAAAGACTCCAATGAATAATAGCAGCATCCTTTATTAGGCAGGCCTGGTTAATTCATAATGTGTCATTAGTTTTAGGTCACAAGTTTTCAGTGAAGCCTTGAATGGGCCCCGGAGGATGAGTGAAGTGCACAAGCTGACAGCTTTGATATCTGTTCAATCCACAGACTCAGTTTCCCTGTGAACGTTTCTCTCACACGCCTACTCTGTGCTCCTGACTGAAGACACGACAGCATTATTTCCAGCAAGTTCTCCAACCTGTGGTATGAGCTTTTCCTCATTTAGAGCCTTTCCTGTGACAGGAGATATATCAGTGTTAAAATCCTCATTTAAAAAATAAATCACTAACCCTTCTGTGATGTAAATGTTTGGTTTGGTTTAGGGAAAGATTGTGGATTGGGTTATGTGCACAAAGGTTAGAGGAAATACAGCTCTAAGATTAGACTCTCGTTGTCATGGTTACAATAATGGAGATGTGGTTACAGAAGGATAATGGTCATGGTTAAAAGAAACATCAATGACTCAATAACAAACGGGGAACAATCGGATGTTCTGTCGACCCATTAATCCACTCCCACTTCCTACTCGCACCGGCCTCCCTCCTTTCTGCCAAAATTACTATGGCCACTAGGGGGCGTTGATTCATGAGCTCAAGCTCCTTCGAACAAAAACCTAAGTTTTGTTATTTAAGGAAGGGCAGTCTCTATATTTTTGCATGTCACAGTACATGGACTTAAAGGTTTAGTGTGTAGAATTTAATGACATCTAGTGGTGAAGTTTAATTTTGCAGCTGAATAGCCCTCACCTCACCCTCCCCTTCCAAACATGAAAGAGAACCTGTGGAAGCCTTCAGGACCCGCTCCAAATGTAAATATAAAGTATGTAAATATAAAGTATTTAAATATAAAGGGCCCATTATAGGGTCAAGAGAACAATAATTTATAGGATTTAGATGAAACACTGGAGTGAAAACATCACTCGGATGATTCAATATTCAATATCCCATTCATCTAAATATTACATACTGAACCCTAATTGACACCCAAGCACCAAAACATTACATTACAAGATGGACGACTTGACAGCTCCCCAAAAATGAAGCCAAAGCATCACCCCCTGGTGGCTGGCTGCACTACAGGTTCTATAAAAATGGGGGGAAATGTCATGATTGACAGCTGAGACTGACTCATGATTGGTGGAGGGCATGTATCTACAGGACCTAAATAGTGTGGCTCCACTTCTGCGCATACTCTGGCTCCAAATGGTGTCACCAGTGCAAAATGGCGGCCCAGTGGATCCAGAATATTTGGGTTTCATTTTTGTACAGTGCAAGGGAGTGGAGACTCCTGGTCCATCTTTATAAACAGTCATTGTGCAGACCAGTCAAGTGCTTATAGACTTTGTCTCCGAATTGGGAAATAAAATCTTAATGGACCTGGCTTTGTTTCAGAGTCACCACAAAGTTGGAGGCACGGATATCATAATATAGATTTCTGTTAATTAAAACTGTTTTCATGCAGTGAACAAAAATATATTAGATTAGAGGAATCTTTAAGTATTAAGGAAATCTCCTCAGAAACCTCCTGGGTTTTTCAAACATTGGTATTTATGTTTGCAGAAAAAACAGATGCTCATAGCTCTGTGATATGAACGTTAATAATAAAGGCTGAAACATCAACCCCATGACCAAAAGCACATGAAAGTATGCAGACAAGGGTTCTCATGTACATTTTCTGTGAAGCATACATTTCACTGAGGAGGATAAAAAAAGCAATAAAAAAGAAAAATGACCAGAGACAAAGCAGGAAGAGGCACAGAAAGAGAGGCAGACACAGAAGGAGGGATGAGAGTAAGTAGAAAAAAGGACCAAAATAGAGACAGTGGCAGAGAAAAGAGAGAGAGACAGTGAATGAGTGAGGGAGGGAGAGGGAGTGACTTGCACCTCCTTCTTTCTATGTGACAGTCCAGCTCCACTGCCTCTATCTCACACACTCTCTCTCTCTCACCGTCTCGCCTCCACATCTCTTCATTCCTGCACTGGCTCCGCTTCTCTTCCCTCTTTTTGTTTATTCCCCTTCATTTCCTCCTTCTCTGTCCTCCTCCTCCTCCTCTATCTTCCTCCTCTTCATCAACATCTTTTCATTCTCCATCCTTGAACATGCACCTCACGTGAAGTCTGTCAACTTGCACAGCCGGTGGATGTAAGCCGGGTGAAGAAAAGAAAGAGGAACAAGAAGGAGGAGGAGAAGAGGAAAGAAAAACAATAGCCTGAGGCATTAATGATCTGTCGTGGGATAAGAGGAGAAAACACGCACGTTTGCATCTTTCATTGAGCGTCTTGAACGGAGCAACAGCATGGATCTGTCATTCATGGCTGCGCAGGTGAGTCATGTTTCCTCAGCACGCAGTCAACTTTTTACTTTCACTAATAAACACTGATTGATTTCATGGGCGTGGCAGGTCAACAAGTTAATTTGGAGCTTCGTCAATTGATGATCAAAGAAGAATTGAACCTGATCAATCACGAATGAACAGCATCATGTTTCATCTGGAAAGAGCAATGCATATCCACACAGTGGTGCTCAAAGTGTTTGTTGTAGCCTACATAGCAGATGATGATATTATAGGGGTGCTTATACTTTTAATTTCCTTTTAAAGTTAATATAATAATTTATTATAATTTTTTTAAATAAGGTCTGACATGGACTGTACTTATATGATTCTGTGTCAGAAATCTAGAGCAAAGACCGAGACAAAATATATATGCATTTATCCATTTAAATGTGAAATTCTATGTAGAAACTATACAGTATCTAAAGAAGGTCCTGTCTCCAAAACATGACGCACCTGGGTGGTTAAATAAAAAAATTAAGGGAGCTTTAAAGGGCACACAGACATCCACGTCCTCTGTAAATGTAGCCTGTTATTGTTTCTTTTTCATTTATTCGTTCATTCATTCATTCATTATGTTTTTTTTATGTCCACATAAACAAGAAATGTTTTTTACAGGACAATAAAGCAATAAGGTAAAAGAATAGGAAAACCAAAATATGTTTGACCGACAAAATGTAGGCTGACAAGTTATTGTAGTGTTTATTTTGTATTTTAGTAAACAATAATAAATTGCACCAGTCTAATTGGGCCAAGACTTCATGACTTACTGTGTCACTCATTCAAATACTCAGTAATAATTGTTTCCATAGCGATGCATTTGAACACGTTCCACCCAATTGATTTTGGCTTCATAAAGAACATGGGTTATTGTGCATCTGTTTTACAGCAGACACGTGGTTTGTTTTCATTAGGAGCTGTGGTATTCTGCCCCCCCCCCCCCCCCCCCCCCCCTCTCACTGTCTGGCTGCTTATGGCTTGTCTGGTGCCATCTGCTTTGCCATTTTGTGCGCAACAGCTATTAAAATGGATCGTAGCATTATCTTCGCTGCCAGTGGCTGCTCCGTGGGCCAAACTCAGCCAAATGCTCCCAAATCTTTATAAATCAAGAAACCTTAAATTGAAATACATTAGCATGGAGCCATCTGAGAATATTTTTCTGTCCGAAATGCCCTGATTGAAAGAGAGACAGCAAAACAGAAAGCATGAAACCTCACCTAAAATCACTCAGCACTTTTGACTCGCACTGTGAAAACCTTATGTGAATTTAATACAAAACTGCACCCTCTTCTAGGATGTGATGTTCTCTTGTGCATCTAAAAACTTTGGTTGTGTAGCAGTGTTCAGGGGGCAGAATACTCTGAGCCTATCAGGGCTGCTGCAGTGACTCGCTCATATTCACAATGGTTGAATATTACAGTCTTGGAAACCACTAAGCTGGAGCAGGGGGACTTTGGTGCATATGTAGGAGGTTTATTCAGCTCCCTCTGTGCTGAGCTGCAAACTAAACATGCTTCCAATTGAAAAAAACACAAGTGGAAGCAATATGTGAAACAGTCAAAACACTGGACAAAGTCTAAAATAAGAATTTAACCAAAGACTGTGAAAACAAGGACATTTTATTCCCCAATTTATAAACTGTGAAATTACTCACAGCATCACTCAACTGTCACAAATCACTAACAACAGTCCCAATGGGAAACTACAACACAGTCAGTAGTCACATACACATGCATGTAACATTTTAAGCTGAATCAGTTAGTTGATTCATTGATTAGGATGATGACAGAAAACCAATGTAATAATATTAAAACTGATTGATAATTGGAGAGTTTGTGTCAGATCAAGACATTTGAAAATTGTTAGCCCTTTCAGTATAGAGGGTAACACGTCGCCTTAGTAAAGAGGACAGTAGGCAGTCCATACAGTAAAGAGGGTAAAACTAAGCCCTAGTATAGAGGGTAACAGGTAGTCCATACAAAAAAGAGGATGACAGGTAGTCGGTCCAAACAAGTTTATACATCATTGTTCAGGTCAAGATGACCCCATACATACAGTAAACAGCTACTCCATACATTAAAGAGGGTTACCATAGCCTTCACAGAGGGTAACAGTTAGTACTTCCAGTATAGAGGGTAACATGTAGCCCTTTACAGAGGGTAACAGTCAGTCCATACAACGAATAAACTGTTAAAATGTCACATTAGCAACATGACCTTAAGATAGCTAATACAGTGGCTAGCCCTCGTCTGTACTAAACTGTTAGAGATACAAAACATATGAAATAACAATTGTTGAAGAGTAGTTAAAAGACTTGCTCATCAGTCTGGGATGGCTTATGTTATAATGCTACGCTACTGTGCCAGTTTGGCGGCTGCTACTCGCAACAATTCTTGTAGCAGAATGGCACAACTCCATTTGTGGAGCAACTATTTGGAGCAAGTTGTTAATCCAGTCTTAAATAAGGCTCTGAATGTTTGCCTCCAGTTCCCCATAATACCATCATATTTATTCACTCCTACCCACTGTTTCCCTCGCATACATGCCTTCTCCACAATAATACAGCACCTTCAGAGAGGTAATGGCTAATTTAACAGAGGTGAAATTCATCCCAATGCCCTGAGTCACTCTGTAATGCTGACTGTCAATAAAGTCAGGCAAATGTCCCTGGAGTTTTGAGGACTGAGTTCACAATGGCTTATTTTTTGCCGATCCATCTCAGTGTAGCCCTGCTGCCTGCAAATCATTGGACCTTCGCCATCACTTTGTATCTGAAACATGACGGATGCTGCCACAACTGTTCTCCTACACACAGAGAAAGTTTTGAAACTCCAACTCACAGGAGCTGGCTATATTTTTTCCCTACAGCAAATGGACAAAGAATAAATAGTTTGGGGGATGCGTCATTATTGCTGCAGTGCACTATAAAACACTATATTTGTGATATATCTTGGAAAATTGAATTTCCTAAAGAAACTAAGCATTCATTTAGCAAAAAGACATCCTGCAGGAAAAATACATGGGTTTTGTGTGTACCATTGTACAGAATACCAGTTCAGAGTGGTAAGATAATTGGCCACTGTTTTACCGCATTGGTCGCTCTCCCTTTTATCACAGAAACATGCTTAATAGCTTTCTGTGCTTTTGTGCATTGGTGAATGATTTGCATCTGCCAGCAATACCTCACTGGTTTGGAAGGGCATACTCCATTTGACTGAAAGTGGTGGCATCCTGCAGCGTTACAAAACATGGATTAATAGTTGACAATCACCATGGAGCTGCTGCATGCTAAGCTGCAAGCAATGAGGCGATTTGTTCTTCATTTCAAATACACTGAATCAAAAATGTTGTTTTAAACAGCTTCCCTTAGCCCTTTAGATATGGATATCAAGATTTATTTTAAACTTGCTCTCACTTGTGCACTTCTTTCTGTTTGTTGAAATTGTTTGACTTTCAAAGATGACTGAGATGGCAGATGTTAAAGGCATAAAAAGCCAAAGCGTTATTAACTGATGCTAAGGTCAACTTTGACATGTTGTCGACAGACTCCAGAGCCATCCTAGGCATGCTGCCAATCTTGAACTTGCTTCAGCTGACAAATCTGCCACACAGGGCAGCAAAACCCTTCAGGGTTTGTCTATCCAGTGTACAGTGACCCAGTGGCCTTGGCCTTCAACTTGTACCTCCTTTCCATTTCTTTTATGTCTGAGTCAGGTTAGATGTTTTGTCTTTTCATGACAGACAATCAACATTGCACATAACTCAATTGCTTATTCAGTGAGGCTGTGGCTCTGAGTCATTCTACCTGACAGGGTGTTCCATCACCTCTCATTTTAGGAAGAACAGATAAGAGTGAAAGACTGAGGATGGAAGGAGAGGTTGACAACTTAAACCCAAACAGAGCCATCTTTATTTACCTGTGGCACCAGAACCCGAGATCAGGAGCAGAGAAGAGTAGCAGATCCGCTCTGGTTTAATTTGGTGGCAAATGATTGGACGATACAGTTAGTGTCAGAGAGTCAGTTGAATCAGATGATCCGAAGAATGGATCTCTGAGTTGTCTTAATGCAGCCAGCTTCACACACTGCCAAGGAAGTTACAAGCAACATTTGTTTGGAACATGCATAGACTATATAAAGATGGGGGATTGTGAAGCCGTATCTTATTGATTGGTGGCTGGCTGCAATATCAGCTAAAAACCCTGTCTCCTGCATGTTAGTGGAGACGTTAAATATATTCGTGTTCAGTTTGCTGGTAGATTTGGTTTTAATTAGATATTTGATCATTTGAAAACAGGATGAAGCATCATGACATCTGACTAGTGATTTGTCGAATGTGTATATATGCAGGACCATAATATCGCAGCTCTGTAGTATAATAACTACTATGCATACTCCCAAAGGCACATGTTGGTAACAGCCATATCCAGGATTTTTTAGCTTCATTTTTGTACAATGGGAGGAATATGAGACATGTATCATCCATCTTCATAAACAATCTATGAGGATGTGCTGAATAATTACAGCTACTTAGATTATAAAGGTCCAAATAAACATCTGAACCAAGTGACGCAAGATCAGAGAAAGACCGGCTGAAAACAGAGAGGAGACTTCTCTGTGCAACGCTACCCCACGATATGAAGAGAGATATGCAAATGAAAGTTGAATAGTTCACAGATGAGATTATTTTCCTATTAAACCCTTTTAGAAAATGCAGCCCCCACAAGGCCTATATCAAGACCATCTTTGCTTTCAATTGCATAAAAATTCAATTACATAATCATGTTATCTCTCTGTGCATTCTTCACACCCAGACTGTCCCTTTCTAAAGAACAAAAAAAAAAAAACCTCATGGTCTCTATCGTGGAGGCTTATTTGAAGAGTGTAATAATGGCACAGCAGCCTTTTCATCATAAGGAGTTCATTTCCCCTCTGGTCTTTAGTCTGCTTTTTTCAGCAATTGGTTTTATATGAAAGTTGTAGTCCTGAGATAGTGAAAACTTGCAACAGCATCGATTGTCTTCTTCCTGCACTTTTATGAGTACTATGCAGGGCTGTAAACGGCTGAAGGAAAAACAATCAACACAAATCAATTAGCGGAAGGTGCATGCACCGGAGAGAAATCAATACGAGAAGGGGGTGAATCCGTCTTTGTTGGGTGTTACTTCTATTTTTAGCAGTTTAGCAGTCTTTCCATACTTTTGTTTTACCTGCACTTAAAATCGTATTCATTCAAAATGCAAAAAAGGGAATAACGTTAACAATCAAACCACAATGAATTATTTCTTTGTGTGTGTCCCTGTGTGTGTAATATGAACGCCAGCCAGCAGGAGCATTCCAAGACATTTACAAGCTGTGAAGGAGCAGTGAGCAACATGAAAACACAGACCCTGTGGCTGAGGAAAACAAACAGAAAGCCCCTCAGTAATAGAGATGTAACCCTGCTTGACACACCTCCATTAATAGATGATTTTCACTGCTGGGTTGAAGGAGAGGTCAGGCCCTTCCCTCATAGTTTCCTCTCAGTTGATGGATGTACCTCATGTAGAATACACAGGAGGCAGGAGCGTTCAGAACAAACACAATGGGCTCTATTTTGGTCGGTTTGTTGACTGATTTATGTCGTCCTCTCACTATCAAACCAAAGACTCATTAAAAAGAGATTAGGTCAAAAACGCAGCATATGGCTGGACCGTAGACAGTATTTAATAATGGACAACGTGACAACTACCCAAAAGTGAAGCCAAACCATCTTGATCGCACCCTGGTGGCTGGCAACAGTACAGGTCTTAAACCCGCCTCCTCCATGTTAATGGGATTATTAGTTACTGATGTTACAAAGAGTTAAAACATAATGATTGACAGCTGAGACTGCCTCATGATTGGTCAGACGTGTTCATGAGGACGACCTCGATACTGCTGCTCCACACCACGATTGCTACTGCACAGACTCTGGCTCTAGATGATGTCATAAGTGCAGAATGGCAGCACCAGTATTCTGGTATATTTTGGTCTCATTTTTAAACATTGAAAGGAAGTGAAGACATTGGGTCTATTTTAAACACAGTCTCTAGGGGCTGGCCCATGTGTGGTCATTGTGACATATCCATGATGTCATTGTATCATATTTGTATTCTGCCAAAAGTTGATCCATCCATCCAGGCAAGTAGGGTATCCCAGAGGTGTCTTTCCCTAGCCATGCTTTCCCAGCTCTTTGTGGATCCCGAGGTGTTCTCAGGCCCGATAGGATATGTAGTCCCTCCAGTGAGCTCAAGTATCAGCCATCAGTTGTTGCACTTTAGTGATATTACAACTGAAGCTTCTCTCATTCACATGTTTATCTGTTCCTCTTGTCAGACAAAGAATGAAACAGCGACTGAGACGTGGCCCATTAAGACGACATGTTTACCTTCCAGGCAGTTTCCAAGCTGCTGCTCCGGACTGCTAAAAATCCTGATGAACCATGATATAGCCATGAAGTCATTTTGCAAATGTGGCTCAGGAGCTATAGAGCGTCATCCACTAATCACAGGGTTGGTGGTTTGATTCCCGGCTTGTCCAGTCCACATGATGAGGGCAAAGACACTGAAACCTAATTTGCCCCTGACGGCTGTGCTGACAGCCCGTGAATCAGATGCATGACTGATTGACAAAGTGCTGGGTGAATGTGTATGTGAATGGGTGAATGTCAACTGCAGCATCTCTGTGGAGCCTTAAAGACCCATACTTTCTAAACAAAAGATGAATTTTATCTGTGCCATCATCTTTTTAACTGCCTACGGCCTGTTCTTTATTGGTGAGAACAATAATGTGACTAAGTTGTCGCATTATTCTGATCTCACAGTGTCTCAGTTATAACGTATGTGACATGTTTGTACTGTAAACACAAACTTCTCCCAGGTCTCTTGCACCTGAAATGAGTGATTGCATATGGAAAGAAGTCCTGGGGAGAATGAAAGGGAGACTTAATGGACTGTGACAGCCCAGTATGAAGTAATAACATCTTTCCCTGATAGACCTGGCCCCCTAACTGCATGATGCTTCCTATATCACTGTGACTGTGATATTCCACGGGCATGAATTATGCATTCCAACATAAATAAGCTATTCTCCACCCACCCTGAGATCATTTCAAAGAAGCTTCATCCTTCGTATTGATACGTTTTGGAAATAAAAATTGAGCCATGATTTAGGGGGGAAGAAAACTTTGACGGATATTACCTTAGTCTGTTCATCATAAAAAAACGCTGCATGCTGACGTTTGTGCCATTAAGGTGCACATAAAATGCGAATCTAAATTCAGCTCATGAGCAGCGCTGCTGATGAAAAAGAAAACACAGGTGGAAATTACGAGGAGCTAAACAGGGGACGGCTGCTTTGCTTTGGCGAGACCCTGCGAAACTCTGAATGGCAGCAGCTGATTACACACTATCGAGAACAGGCAGAGATGAATTATGATTGTAGTTAAACATCACCACGGCTGCTGTAATTTATTGGGATCATTATGGTTTTTTGAAATCATTAGCATGCTAAACAGAAAGTGATAAAACTATACAAGTGTGTTATGTAGTGAGGCTCCAGCACAGCTTCTTCCAGTTTACAAGGAGACATCTATTAATTTATCTTGAAGAAAATTGTACCAGAAATATTTTTTGTCGATTTTTTTTCCACTTTATAGGACAACTGCATTTCTGGTTGAGGTTATGTTTTCACCTCAGTCGAGCTTTAAAACCCCAGCAACTTCAAACGACGCCTCTATAATAAAACCCACATCAAAACCAGCTTTTGATTCCATCTGTTTCGCTGAACCTTTGCTCTTTGAGTCTGACCTTGGGTTTTGTTCCAAGAAGCTCAGCTGCCCTGAAGCAAATGACATTGTATACAGACATGTTTTTTTTCCCCCTTCCCTTTCACTCACCTCTTTATCAATCTGCTATGACCCCGAGGTCGCTGCACACAATGTACCTTCACTGCCCAAGAAATACTGTAAGCCTAAGACAAAAATCCTTCTCTAGATTAGAGTGCAAGGCAGCGTTTAAGGCTTCAGAGACAGTCCCCGTGTGCAGCCGCAGCTCGAGAACAATCTCATAACTATCAGTGCAGCCTCTCACTATCCTGGATTTATCCCTCAGATTAGAAATCAGTGTATATGAGTCTCATAGGTCATTTTGAGTCGTTTGCCATCCGATCGCTTAAGCTACAGACGGACTACTTTCAATTTCCTCGCTGACGTATTTTCCGAAAGGTAAATAACATCCACCCCCCTGTGCTGAACTAACTACAATGTGTTGCTGATGTTATCCGCAAGTAGCTCCTTGACATTTCACATCACAAGATTTGTAGATGCTATTTTTTTTGAGACAGCAGAAGCCAAAGCTCCGGTTAATGCTCCACTTTTCTTATGATGCTTTATATGAAGCAGGTTTGACTGTGACCTTCTCATTTTGGATTCATGCAACTTTAATGCCCAGATGATGAATCAGGCACTTACAATCAGTTGTATTACATATGGAAATCATTTGGAATGCCCACTGGTATGCATGAGTGGTGGAGAAGTACACTAACTTAGATTTTTCTTAAGACTATGAATTTTTCATGACCTTTACAAGAAGCCGTGAATCAATTCACGGCTAAGGCTCAAAGCTTTTCTTTTCTGACACAGTCATGTGCTCAAGCTAAATACACTGATTTTCTATTTGACAGAGATTTCTCACGAAGCATAAATCTCAATAGTGCATATGGATTTAAGGATAGATTTCTTTTTACAGTCCTGCCCACGAGCTGTTTACAGAGGTGCAGCAAACACCACAGTTTCATCACGATTCCAGTAGTTTTGTTCCTGTGATGAAATGATGAAATGGGTATTAAGCTTCTCCATGTTGCAACTTTTAGAGCAACGCAACAACAGTGTGTATGTTACGTAACCATTTGGAGTTATAGCTCCTCTGTGAGCATCACTCAGCTCCTGCAGAGTCGATGCTGTAAGGATTACCCACCTATATTTTAAAGAAACATTTAACACAATGATATTGTTTATTTCTGCACATTATCTAGTTAACATTGATTACTTTCACAAATGCACACATACAGGTAATATCCAATATCCTCATGTCCACCTTGAGATATTTATGCATCACCTTTCACCTTAAAGTGCAAGTGTGTGTGTTTGTGTTTGTGTTTGTGTATGAATTAGTATTCTTCCCTTGTGTTGTTTTGAGCATGAATTGTCACATTATTCATTAACTAGCGGACCCATTTTTTAAATTTTACTTGAATTCCTCATACTGTACATGCACAGTTACACAGACACACTAACACACTGTGAGAATCATTAATTAAAGACAGAGGACCTTCCGAGCAAGGGAGCACTTCCTGGACTGTCACAGAATCTGAAAACACTGTACTGTAACTAGGCCAACATGGCACACGCATGACAAATTCATAACATCCCCAGCCAACCCCCCACCACCCCCCACCTCCTCCCACAGGGGAAATGCACACGGCAAACCATTCATAAATGCTGATGCCAACCAGCAGGGGTATATATATATATATATGTGCACTGTACAGGGGTATTGCACAGGCAGTGACACACCAATTTTGGTTTTGCAGCAGTTGTGTTGTTCATGCTGTTCGAAAAATGTAACAGTTTGTTTCCTCGTGTTCCGGTTAATATTTTTGTTGCCATTCACTCACGTCTGGTAGAGTGTTTTGAAATTATACATGCAACACTTTACATATCCTCAAGCTTGTTCTTCCTCTAACATGCAGCATATAGTGGGTGGGAAAAATCAAGCATTTTTTATTTGGTTTATTTGTTGGCTGATAATAATTGACTGACATGAGACTTTCACTGACATATTAGTTGATGTTTGCTTTTAACTTATAGAATAAACAATGTGCCGATGTGCATTTATGTTTTTATACTTTCGTTATTGACATTGACCCCTAAAATTTCTATGGGTCTGGCTCAAATGATTTCCTTCTGCATGATCCACATCTTGTTTACACTGACTTATTATTAAAAAAAACCAAGAGGGGTTAGAATGACACCACGCACAGTAACTCTCTAATTCAACAGTTTTTGTGATTGTCATCCACCCATACAGCAAATCATATAGAACTTCATTAATCCTTATGTATTTATGATGCTCACAAAATAACTGATCATCACTTGCATCCTAAAATCACATACAGTACAAACAATCTGAGAATCCTTTGTTTGGCCTCCCTTGGTTTTATACCGTATAAACATCTCTAGAGTAAAGCTTGGATCTTACCATGACTCATCCTCTCTGGTTATCCTGGTTCACTTGTTTACTCCGTACCAGCATTTGATTGACACACGTCTCACCAGCCCAAATGAACCAAACCACCCGGGTCAAGATACCCGAGTCTGTCTGAACTGAATCAAACCAGTCAGCTGTGACTCACCCACACTGTATTGTTACTCACATGGTGTAAAATAAATCAATGTAGTTTTCATTGTGTCCAAATATGAAAATGTGGGATATGCCTCAAAAAGCAAAGTTTGTCTTATTTTATTCTTTTCCAATATCTTCATTGAGCTGCTGCCGTCGCTCCTCTGTGCATCACACTGAGACAATCAGTATTTATTATGCACACTTACCTTCAAGTATGCTTAATTTTGTCTCCTCATTATGAGCAAAATAGATACTCAAACCTGTTCACATTATATATGGAAGTGGGATACAGCTTGTGAGCAGCTTCTCAGCTTTAACAGAGAGGATGATTAATCAGCCTTTACTGTCAGATTGACAGATTGTGATGGCAGCAGGCGAGTAATTACACAAGAGAGGAACCAAACATGGGAAAGCAATAATTGTAAGGTGCTTTATTTATGTAAAATAGAGTTAGAATGGAGTGATGGAACCCTGGAGGATTTCAATTGTGTTATGTTTAATTTATATTTGTCAGGAAGAGTGCTGGCACTAATGTTGAGGTGCTGAAAAACTACCTAAAAAAAGAAAGCGTGGAGAGAGCCACAAGTGAGGGATCACTCTCCCTGATGGACAGAAGTCTAATACAAGTTTCATATATTAATAACAAATATATGTTTATTAACTATTAACAGTACTCTATTGATTATACTCATTTTGAAATAAGTTGTGCCCTCTAGTGGAGCAGTCAGTAACAGTCAGAGTACATGTGTTGTAAATATGTGAACAATTACAGTCACGATGCAAAATAAAACCATCCATCCACCTATCCATCCATCCACACATCCATCCACCTATCCACCCATCCATCCACACATCCATCCATCTACCTATCCATCCATCCACACATCCACCCATCCATCCACACATCCATCCACACATCCATCCATCCACACATCCATCCATCCATCCATCTATCCACCCATCCATCCACACATCCATCCATCCACTCATCCATCCACACATCCATCCATCCACTCATCCATCCATCCACTCATCCATCCATCCACACATCCATCCACACATCCATCCATCCATCCACTCATCCATCCATCCACACATCCATCCATCCATCCATCCACTCATCCATCCATCCATCCATCCATCCACACATCCATCCATCCATCCATCCACACATCCATCCAACAATCCACACATCCATCCACACATCCATCCATCCATCCACACATCCACCCATCCATCCATTCATCCACACATCAATCCACCCATCCATCCACACATCAATCCATCCATCCATCCACCTATCAACCTATCCATCCATCCACACATCAATCCATCCATCCATCCAAACATCCACCCATCCATCCATCTAC
Source organism: Paralichthys olivaceus (assembly GCF_024713975.1). Classification (NCBI taxonomy): domain Eukaryota; kingdom Metazoa; phylum Chordata; class Actinopteri; order Pleuronectiformes; family Paralichthyidae; genus Paralichthys; species Paralichthys olivaceus. Next base: position 11,392,165 of record NC_091104.1, on the reverse strand, counting down.
ACATCCATCCATCCAAACATCCACCCATCCATCCATCCATCCACCTATCCACCCATCCATCCATCCATCCACACATCCATCCACTCATCCATCCATCCATCCACCCATCCACCCATCCATCCACACATCCATCCATCCACCCATCCATCCATCCATCCACACAATTTTAAATACTCTGCACCAAGCAGAACTGCAAACACATTAACATGTGCCTGCAGCTTTGTGTTCATGTATGTAAACAGAATATTACACATGTACATATACACTGTATGTTTATGTGAAGTGTTAACGCCTCCCACCTCTAGTCACATCTCCCAGTAGAGTTCTCTTACAGTAGCAGTATAAGTTGCTGTTGTTTAGAGCATCTGTCAAATGTAAATATATAATGATATGCAAGGAATGCATATCACTTTAATATCTGTGTTCCACAGCTAATGAGACAGGGCATTAATGAGAGCCACAGAGATGTGTGAATACAAATTATCCATGAAAAAGGGGAATGAACTGATAAAGATGAAGCAGATGCTGTGAGATGCTATTAATTTAGCCCCAACAATCATACATACTGCAGGGATGCCATAGGACTGTGCAAGAGTCAACTGCAGGGGCTCTGCTAGTTACATCGACATCAGAAAATAAATGAAGAGCAGATAGGGAATGTGAGAGCAGATACAGAGAGTAGATATGATTTAGAAAAGAGAGGGTCCGTGAGATTTTATACTTCTCGGGGAGATGATTTTTCAGCCGACTCGAGATAAGGAGTGAATATTGCAGCCTGTGGGAGCCGAGAGAGAAAAGATTTTAGACCAGAGATGACGAGGTCAGAGCAGAGAGAGAGCTCAAAGAGACGGCAGAGTGAGGGTCTGGCATCCGGGAGTGTGACCCGCAGGGGTTTGATGGACATGGAGGGGAGTGCACACATGTCTCCTCTCAGCCTCTCAGGGTTTTGAAGCGAGAGAATTGACATGAGGTGAATTTGAGGGGGTTGACGTGAACGCTGTGTTCTCTATAGCTCCTAAGCAATGTCGTGTTGACATTAATAGAGTTCACTGAAACTTCAAACAACAGCTTTCCTCTTTAGCAAAAGCAAACCAAAGGAGCTGCATATCAGTGAGACTCTGCCAAAGGAGCACATTACAATTTTTAGCATCATACTGGATATAAGCGCACTGATTCATTAGCTGTGACTGGATTAGTCCCCGTCAAGCAGGGGGCGACTCTCTGTGCTGAAACTCTCTTTTGATGATGTTTAAAAATATGTTTCTCTTCCTCAAGTCATACAGATTGGAGATTGTTTTAAAAATAATGTTTTTCCACAGATGCTGTCCAACACGAACAGTGATTTGGAATTAGAACTCTAAAAATGTGGGAAGCTAAATCGGAAAAATTAAGGATTCAGTCGACGGTTAATTCCCAATTTGTCAAAATCATTATCCACACTAATGATTATTTAGAGATGACAGAATAGTTGAAAGGATGTGTATGCATGAGCGGGACGGAGCGGCGCTATGAATCACCTATAGAGGCCCGGAGTCTACTTGTCATCTCTCAGACACTGGCCGTCTGCTTTGCTCCCAGAGATCAATGTGGACTGGGGTCTTTCTTCTCGCTCTGTATATTGAGAGTGGGCGCATGCAGGGCCAACCCCCCTCTCTCACTACACCTCACCCTGAACCAAGTCTTACATGAGTGGAGATTCAATTAAGGGCTTCCATCTCCACGCCTGAAATTTCTCTGTGTTGCACAGTGAATGAACAGACGTGAATGGAACCAGTAATGGATGCACAGAGAGAGCAGTGAGGTTTTCCCCTTCACACTGTCCCCTTATTAGATTCAGTAGCAATTTTGTGGTATCTTTGTATTTTAACCTTTTCTTTATAGAAACAACCTCAATATTTCCAAAGCAAATCAGCGAAATCGTTCCAAAAATACTTCCAGAAATACGTTACTGCATAAAACCAGGGTAGGATTAAAGACGCTGCTTTCATCTGCTACAGAAAATTCAAAATTCTGTTGATTTATGCAAAGTTTCTTTGAAAAGCCTGAAATAATGGGAAACTTATCACTGATGCAATATTTTTATTTTCAATTCTGTGTGCTCTGAGCTATAGAGACTCCACACACTATATCATTAGTGTGCAGCTCTCCCTTCTGCACTTTGATGATTCTGCCTGCAAGCTAGCACTTCACATAAAGTTCACTTTTTTTGTACTTCATTTTTTAGATGTCTGAACACGCAAGAGAAAATACTTAAGGTGATACTAAACATAAACAGGACCAACAGAAGGAAAGTTGATTTATTTTTAACTTATTGGTTTGGGACATTGACCGTTTACTTTCTGGTTTTTAATTCAGACAGTTTTTTGAAATCCAACACAATGTGTCACAGTTCAGCTGGAGGCAGGTCAACAAGCTGACACTTTTCATTAGTTGTAACAAGGGGGAAAATAGTTTTACTTAACTAAGCAAATAAAAAAAACAAATCCCCAAGACTAGCACTCAGCTGAGTACACACCTCCACCAAGGCCCAACAGTCCCCTTATGAAACCACATTTCAATTCACTACATGCAGATTCATTAGAGTAGGTTTTTGCATAATCCTGCTAACAAACACACCAACAAACATACAGGGCTGAAAACCTCCTGGGCGGAGGTAAATAGAAGGGTACTTGGAGAGCACATATCTCCACCCAGGCCATAACACCCTATATTGCCATAATAAAAAAAACTTCCTGGATCCACCTGTTTAATTGGATCCAATTGCAAATTTGAATGAGTTCTTTTTTGGACACTGCTCCAGAAAAATTCATGGATATCCGTTTTGTTGGTTTTAATTTATCCTGCAGACAGAGAGAGAAACAAACAAATGCTAAAGAGGTGGAAGTCAGACAAACAGAGACAGTGACTGCCTTGTGCTTATATAATGTAATGGGTAACACCATCACAGGTGGACTGAATCTTCCTGATCTACCCTCGGGCTCCTGCAGGAAGAGGCTCTCCACATGCATTAACTTAATGAATAACCTTAATTGACATATTAAGTGTCCCAGTTCCAGGTTGTGAGTTCACTTCCTCACATGGTTTATTATCTAAATACAGCTCTGATGATACTAGTCACATCTATATTTTTCTGCCAGGGCAAACTCATACGTGACTGTTTGTGTCCTACTTGAAATTCAAATCCTCCAGCGGCAGCCCATCATCACTGAACCCAGCCACCACCACTGAGGAGAAGAGTTGACATGTGACTCCGCTGGGTGTGTTTTAACTGAAATTGCTCACAATGTAAAATACATGAGGACGCCCTACGAATGTGTGTGACATTGCACAGTAAAGAAATCTCATTTGCTATAACATGACGTGTTCTTTGGTGTAAACTGTACCATAAAACACATGCTGCACATAATCCAGTGTATGCATATTTAAAATATCTGCTCGTATGAATAATGAACAACTTCCGGCTTTGGTGATAAAGCATTTTTCTGTACATTTTGAGAAGTATCTTGAAACAAAGACAGGGATGGTTAATTTATCAAGTTCAAATAAGCCAAAATAAAGTGTATCAGTGTGTTTTACTGCCAGTTTTGGACTCTGAACTCCTTCATAATCTGTTGTCTCGCTTATTCCTCATCTTCTGTCAGAGGATGAAACATGGCAGTTGTCATGTTTAGTTTTAGACTTCTGTCTTTTTTTCCCATGTGAACGGTCTCTCTGCAGCTCGGGGAGTCACAGACCAAAGCAGTGCAGACTCAAGACACTTAGCAGGAATCAAACAAAAGAACATTTAGAGTTACTCTGATCTGACAACACACACACACACAGAAAAAGATAGAGGGGAAGACCGAGTGTGTCTGTGTTTTTATCTTTTACTTTTCCTTGTCAATACAAACCTGTGTGATCATCTCACGTCTCATCTGGCAGGAAAAAGAAATCACCCTTTGTTTGTGGTGGATTTTTAATGTTTCATGGACGATGAATTCAGTTTCATCACATATTTAAAGTCGTCACGCAACCACAGCATATAAGCAGCAGCATTAATTCTATGAGCAACAATCCCAGATGTGAACATGCATTATTTCCTCCACTTCTCATGGTTTAAATAAATGATTTTACTTCCTATTCTGGTTTTTATACTGCCAGGTTTACCAGTGAGAAGAAAGAAAAGTGACTATCATATCAACCAATTATGATTAACTTTCTCCTGAGCTGCAGAATTGAAATTGGTCTGACAGATTGACCAGGGTGTCCACAGCAGATAAGTTAGGCTACACTTGTTCAATTGAGTTATAAGATTTATTAAAACATGCTGCTTGGCTGCTGAGACGAGGGGAAAATCAATGAGAGGGCGGCTGTAAATCTGAGCAGCAGGAATCAGGCCTGAAACTAAAGGTCTCACCACTTCTGTGCGGGTGAACAAGCCTCCTTAAAACCTCTGTAAATCTCCCTGGAGATTTAGGGCAAGTCAATATGCTACAGTAGAAAATAGTAAAGGCCGAATCCATTGTTTATACTAAGTTGCTGCTATTGAATAGAGGGAGCGGCTTCTTTATTTTTCTGCAGGAGTGACGTCTTTCGAGACTTTCATCCCATTTTATTTCCCTGATCTGTTGTATCATGAATCGCATGAACTGTCGACTAACAAAGAAAAGCTCTTTTTATTCTCAATCTGCAAAATTTGAGGTGAAACTTTGTTTTCTCAAAATATAAAGCAACCAAACAAAACAGAGACAACGTTTTATATTAAAAGGCATAAACTACTCTTTTTTGCATTTTATCCATTAAAAGTAACTGAATGAGTAACATAGTGAGAAGCCAACGAGCTCATCGGATCAACACATCATATCTGTGTGTGTGTGTGTGTATGAAGCCCTGTTGGCACACGATCCTCTCCTGACACTCTGACACAGACCAAATTAAACTATGGCTGAATTCCATTTTGTTGGTCATTGTGCACGGTGACTCACTGTCTCACTGCCGTGAATAGAACACCTGGGCTTTTCCTGCCATGACAAGTCAAAACAATACAGCCAAATTGTAATGTAATAATGCTACCATGTGACGCTGCAAGCTGTAAAACCTCCTGACCTGCAGAGAGAAAAAAAAAACGAATTACTTTCTATAAAAAAAGTTTTTCTTTCAAATATAGAAAAACTATATTCTCCCAGATTTTCCATTCTGCATTTATAGAAAGTGCAGGTATTGTTCATATGGAGGCCAAATAAACCCATAAACAAAAAAAGCTGAAAATTGTTTAAATCAGTACTTTTCAGAAACAACAACACGCTTTCAGGGAACAACCCAGGGCCGGACCTATTATTTTGGTGGCCCTAAACAAGATTTGGTTTGTGGCCTCAAAACCTTCCAAATGCAACCAAGAAATGAAAAGATAAATATGTTCTAATTAAAAAATGTGAAATCTTTAGTTCTTTGAGTCCAGGTTAAAATGATTACTTCAGTTTACTTCAGTCAGTGTTTGTTGATCTTGTGCCCCCTTGTGTTTTGTGGTCCTAAAAGAAGAGCGTTAATTCAAGCAGCCAGCCTCGGTCCAACCTCGTGTGTTTCAAGAAATCCTGCAAATCTGAGGTTGAAGTCTCAAATGCATTATGTAAGTAGCACCTATCCGGGCAGTGCAGCAGTCAATAGAGCGGATGTGACTGCTGAGAAAATCAACATCTGTGCGTTTACATTGATCGTCCGTGCGATGTCAAGCTCAAAGTCCATTCTTTACACAGCAGGGATCTACCTCTGTGCCTGGTTTCTCCAGCGTACACCTCGGAGTTTGTTCCTCACAAGGACACGAGCATCGACTCAGATTTGAGACTCATATTGTCCCCGGGAGCAGAAAACCAACCCGCTCCTTCTGATCTGGTCTTAACAGCCATGCTTGAGTGCTTTTGCGGTTAGGTATATGTTTTGGCTTCTCCCCTCTCCGAAGACATTTATTTGGGTTTTGCTTGTTCGTTCCAAAGCCATTTCGCTGAGCACTTACTGGTGGCGACGTCCCACAGGATGCAATTACGGTCCATTCTATTTCACAATTACTGTGATCATCTGTGTGGGATGGAGCAGCAGCTGGGACGAATAAATCAAGGCTGTGCGAGCAGAGCAGGTGGAGTCGTACATGAGAGGAAGCGTCACCGTGTTGTGTGTCAGTGACTGAAGTTTGGCTGTGTGGGGTGTTTCACAGGTACGACCGTCAGTCACAGCCAAGAAGGCGTGATTATGTTCTTCAGCAGATTCCTCAGATGTTGCTTGTAGAGCAGTTCCTCCCTACAGTTGTTGGATTTTTATCACACTCATTATTTAATATAATCTAAACTTCAGTTTCATGTAGTGAAGTAATCCATGGAGATTGTTAGGTTAAAGATGTAAACATCAATATCGTTTTTCACTTGTATTTGTTTGGTTTGTACTTTGACCTTTTGCTTTGGCACATGTCACATCTGCTAACATGGAGGAGGCGGGGATTATGACCTACACTGTAGCCAGCCTCCAGGTTGCGATCCAGATGATTTGGCTTCACCTTTGGGGGGCTGTCATGTCATCCATCTTTATGTACACTCTATAGGTGTTAGCACAAAAACATTTACTCTTACCTAGAGTGATATGTAGCCGTACACATGGTTCTGATTCTACCTTCAGATCAATAGAACGTGCTGCTCGGGGAACTCAAATTTTACGCTTCCGTCCATTATCAATCCCACTTATCCTTTTGATGGTTCAAATGTCAAATTTTAAAGCAATATATCATATATATATATATATCACGTTACATCACATCACATCTTTTTTTAAATGAGAAGTGTGAACCAGAGTTAGAATCTTGGGAGATTAAACCACTTTCGGACTTATTGAAATTTAGGACCAGACTGTTGGTTTTTGAACCTTTGGTTTACTATTATGTCGTAAAGTGGGCCGTGGGACTTTGGTTTGCTTCATCACTGAACTCACTCATCCATGCACTCCAACAAGTATGAGTTTCCTGGCAGTAATGCTTGTGGGGGATGACCTTCGTAGCCCATATACGAAAGTGCTCCGATGCTTTGGGACATCGCTTCTTGAGGTCTCTATTTCCCTCTGTCGCATTAGTGCTCAACTTCTTGCGGCGCTTAACTCATGTGTATGAGCCACGAGGGAGTTGAGGCAGCATGAGGGAGAAGGATGGAGGAGCATCCCAGGAAAAAAGATGATATACTGAAACACCTGTCTACATGTAAATACACTTGTGCACCATTTCTGCCAAAAATAGAAAACCCAGGCAATCAAATATTTAGATTCAAGCTCACTACTGGTATATTTTTGGCACAAACACGCACGCACGCACGCACACACACACAGTCACACACACACACACAGTATCTGCTTCATTTTGTATGATACATTTACCCATTTGTGCAAACATCCAACTCTTTTGGACAATGAGTTACTCATAAATAAAACATGGCTCTAAAGAATGCAGACAGGGTTGAGAGCGTATCGTCAGATTAATGTTAGATTTGGGAAAACAGAGCTTTGAATTTTGCATCTTTCATCATTGCAGTGTTTATCACAGAGTGGTGTGATTTTAAAAGGAGAGAAAGTAAAATCAGCTGCATGTTGATGAGGGAGGTCAAAGGAGCTCCTACAGGTGCACGGATAAAGAGTAGTATTGGATCTTGTTTATTTCTTATGTGTGGTTACATGTTTTTGTGTGATCTACTTAGAAAGCTTGAAGTAGATATGTGTTTATTTTGCTGGATTTGTCTTGTTTATGATTTGTTGTTGTCATAAACTTTAGATACAAATAAAGTTATTATTATTATTGTGGAACAAATGGGTGTGGATGGACGAAGGAAAACTTACATTTGAATATGTATACTTAATATACTACTTGTTGTATGTTTTATCTAGTTGAATGGATAAGAGAGAAACAGAATCTCAATCCCATCTATATCCCTGTGCATAAAATGGCCGAACTGTGATGGCAGTGCTTGGATCTGTGGTATTTTAATTCCTGGAGAGAAGGAAAAAGTGAGATGTGTCTTCCATCTTTATATGCAGTCTATGGTCTATATGTGTGATTTGACTTATCTACTGTATCTTCCATTCATCCTGCTGCTGAATTGTCAACCCAACAAAATAACAGAAACATAAAAACTGATAAAGATAAATACAAGATGCTGTAGCAGGAGGAATCCACGGTCACAGTGACTGAGTGGGGGGCAGGGAGATCCAGGTTGGTGGACTTCATGCATGCCTGTCTGCCTCCATCATGCTCATGTGAACAGCAGGCGCTCCACAGGATGTGTCATGACATTATTCACCACCAGGGGCCAATGAGCGGGGAGCGGCAGAATGCATTCTAAACAGTGTTTTCCCCTGTGTGAGGGAAGACCGGACGTATGTGTGTCTGCCAACATCCCTTTGCATTAGCTCGTGTCTACATGATAGAGACAGAGAGCGAGAGAGTGAGAGAGAGAGTGGGGGTGTGAGAGAGAGACGGTGAGCAAATGAGCAAGCAAGAGAGAATTTCTGTGTATGTGAGCGGCCGACATCCCTCTGAGGTATTTTTAGCATTGTTTTTCAGGCGTCTTCAGCAGAACACATTCTGTTTTTCTGTCAAAGCGCAGTTACACGCCTCTCATGCATTTCTCAATCATACACCGATCTGTGCAGACACACGTAAAACACACACACACACAGAAGCATTCAGTTGCTTCTGCTCTAATGGCTAACCTTCGCTGGGCTCTTATTGTCCCAAGCAATAAATCATTTCACTTGCCACATCTGAAATATTAATTCCATGTTAATCAAGCACTACTTTTTAAATACACACACACACACTCAGCGGTGTGTGAGGCAGAGTGGGACCCTGCATGTCTGGGTAGGAAACTTAGTAACCATTTACTAATGATGTCGTGATGCAGTTACCTCCCATTTCTTTTAATATAGCACTCAAATCTGCTAATGCATGACCAACAGGAACAAGTCTGCTGTGCAGTGATTGACAGGCAAGACCTTGATTGACTCAATTCACTGGAACTGTAAAGTGGTTTCTTTTTTGCAAAGTTTTGTCAAAAACTGCAAAAAATATTAGCACTTTTACTTTTGTTAAGACATTTCATTCAAAACCACAAAAGTTAATTTCACAGTAGCACAAGAATAAAAGTCAGGGATTCCATAGGCAGTCATCATCTGGGCACCACAAAATGTCAAGCAGACCAGTAATTGTCAAGATATTTTCTAAACCAAAAGGCTGGACTGACCAACTGACCAACATTAAAAAAGTTTTCTTTTTCAGTGGCTTGTTTTGCTCAAATCTAGGTTTTAAGAATAATCCTGTGCTAAATCAAAGCTCCTCCCACAGTTGCAAAAAAGAGAATCTTGAAAATTGTCCTTAATTTATTTTTTTTAGTTACTGAGGGGACCCTAAGTAGACCGCTGTGGGACTCCACAAAATCATCTCAAAGTGTTGCACAGAAGCAAATAAAGAGCAAATAAAAGATTAGATCCTCTTTAATTGCCTGATTAAGATATTATCATCTAATTTATCGAAGGCTGAGCTGAGGTCAAGGACAATTAAATTAGAGTACAAGCTAATGTCAGCTGCATTCAGTGGGTCATTGCCCACCTTGATTCATACAGTCTCAGTGCTGTTAGGAGATTAATGTTTCTAAAATCGTGCTCAAAATTAGAATATGTCTCTATGACATATCTATGTATCAGACCTTTCTCCATTCTTTTCTCCCTTCCCTCATAGATCCCGGTTATGACCGGAGCTTTCATGGACTCCTCACCCAATGATGACTACAGCGGCGAGCACTCGCTCTTCAACTCCTCGGCCAGTGTCCATGCCGCTGCCTCGGCTGCGTCCGTGCAAGGTCAGCAGGATGAGTCGCAGTCCATGTCCAGCGACGCCATCTGGCTCTGGATCGCCATTGTCGCCACTATTGGAAACATAGTGGTTGTGGGCGTTGTCTACGCCTGCACTTTCTGATGAGCATTGTTTATAAAGACAAACATGTACTCCTCCTGGTTTTTCTGGATCTCCTCCCTGAGTGAGGCCTTGCTTTGCAGATACAGGTGCACTCTCTCTCTATCTGTCTATGTTTCTCTCTTGCTTTCTATCTGTCTCTCTCACTTGGCTTTTGGATCAGTTCAAGGCCCTGAGGGTTTGGAGGTCGTGACACCAGACAATGACATATAGACTATATGTCTTCATCAGATGGGAGGACTGGGCTACATCTGCCATCAACAATTGGGAGTTTGAGAAGAAGCTTTTGCATACGACAGCTCTTTAGTTAAAAACAGAGACAACCGACTGCGCTCTCAACCGGCAATCTGAGGAACTTTTTTTTTCAGCTTAAGTTTATTTCCATGTTTCAGACAACAAGCTCACTTGTACTGCAGAGCAAAGACTGGAGAGTAAATGGGGCTGAAGATTCAGGTTGATCCGGGCCATCTCAAACATGCACCGCATACTTGCTAAGCAGTGCTGTTTAATTATGTGGCTGGAGAGATGGTGAATGTTAAAACATTTAGAAAGCGCTGGGATTATTTTCATGTCAGGCAGCCCTACGGGCCAGGATGTTAGGGCTCATTTAAGGACTCATTCGTGGATGAAGCATAGTTTGGACACTGATCATTAGTGTATATAGAATGTTTCTAAAAAGTTTTACTGACAGGAAACTCCCTTTGGTACACACTTAAAATCTCAATCAAATGTTATTTCTGCAATGCCAACTGACTTTATAATTCTATTCTGTGAAAACTAAAACAGCCCCTTTCAAATTAATGGTCTTATTGTCAAGTACCCGCAATATTATCTACCAGGGATTATTAGAAAGTATAATTGTAATGTCATGCTCTGTTATGTTTAAATAGTCTACAGATATCTACAGATGTTAATTAAATAGAATTAGAAGCACAAATTCTTTACTTCTTCACCTTTTTTTCAGTAAATTACTCTTTTTTTCTTTACTTAGAAACAATTACCGTCAGTAACAGACAATAGAAGTTCCCGATATCACCCACATGTCAGGGCAGTTGTGGAAAAATGGTGCAGTGTGTGTCTCCATAACATCACGAAACACTGACCAGATCTCAAGTGAACTTTGTGATCCACGTGTATATCAGTGTGAGGGGGAAGTGATGCCTCAGTTTGAAAATGAAATTTGGTTTTTATATCAAGCTGCTGCTCCGTAAATTACTTTTGTGTTACTGTGGAATCTGGAGGCAGCTGTCTCCATGGCAACTAATCCTCATCCTAATTGGGAATAATAGCCTTTCTTTCAGTCTCGAGCATAACGCTGCAGCTACATATGCAATTAAAGCATTTTCAAAGAAAGAAAATACAAGACACTGCATTTGTACTGCTATTATAACTGGTAGAAATTGGCTTTAAATCTGCTAAGTGACGTTTTGTGCTTTGCTGACAGTTTCTTCCCCTTTTAACGAACACGTTTTACAAAGGAAAAGTGGATAAAAACTCCTTTTTTTTCTTAAATTAGCTAATTGTTTTATCTGTCAACCTGTAATTCTTTATCTCTCAAACTGATTGATCTTTGTATTTAGATGAGTTCTTAAGAGAGTTCTTTATTTTAGTGAAATACTTCTCCTGGGATTTAGACGACAACATCAATGTGCTTTAGATTAATGATACAAACCTGTGTTGTAAACACCATATCTGTTCAAATGTTCCTACACTGCAACAAACAATACCAGCTTATATCTACTGTATTAGGAGAAGCTCAGACACACACTAATCCCTTGTTATTATGTTTGTATGCAATGTTCAAAGACTTTTCAAGCCAGATATTTTTAATAAATGGTTGATGTAGAAAGTATTTGACATGTAAACCTCAAACTCAAATGCTCCTTTTGTAAAGACATGCTTCTCTCAACGTCTGTAACAGTGCACCTTGTTTTTTTTCTGCTGATAAAAGAGTCATTAATGTCAACTGAAGCTGTTCGTCAGGGCTGAAAGTGTGAAGGGAGGAATGTTGCCGTGGAAACACTAGAGGCTAAGTGCAAACTTTTAGCTCGCTCATCATCAGTGCTTGATGACATGAGAATGCGTTCCATGCAGCTCCCGGGTCACCCGGCGATGCTTCTGGTGAAAGCCGACCCGCTGGCAGACATCGCCGGTCGCTGCTGAGCCATCAGGTGAGATTGATGCTAAGCTCCGATGGCGCCATCTGTCATTCTGACAAAGACTCGGGTTGTTTAGAAACCACCTGGATTCACTCCTCTGTGGACCCACCCCCACTGCACCACTCTCTCCATGAAAACCAAATTATTTACACGAGGAGACATTTATCCGACAGTTCTAAATCCACTACTAGTTTGAATTATTTTTGATTTACTTTATATTATATATTATTTACTATTATATTTTCACCCCGAACACCCGCGCTGAATGTTGGTTTGTTTGATTCAAAGCAAGATTACACAAAAACAACTGAATTTTATTTCAGACGTGGTGGAAGGATGTGGTATTGCTCATGGAAGAACCGATTCAATTTTTTTAGGACATTTTTCAACATTTTCCCAGATTTTCTTGATAATTACGATGGAGTGTTAACTAAACAAGAAAAATTATAATATTATAAGAAAATAGCAGTAATTTTAGGCTACGTGTCATTTTGCAGGAAGAATATCAGGAGATCAGTCAGTCCTTTGTCAAAGTGAGTGGAGAATCTTGATAAGTTATACTTAAGTAAGTTTCAATAAATAAACAGATACTTATACTTCATCTTTCTTCACAACAGCATCACATTGTTATAAATATAAATATGTGTTTGAAACTTTGTCTATTACAAAGAGAGAACCTCACTGACTTTTCTTATTCTCGTAAAATTAGGACTTTATTCTCATAATCTCAAATCTCAAAAATGTTCTCTCTGTGTAAGTATTTTAACAGGTTTTTATGACGCTATGCGAATAATATGTTTAAAAATCTTAAACAACATCAAGCCTACCTTGATTATACACCTTCACTGAGCTCCCCTCACAGGTGCTTTAATACAACAGTTCAAACCAGAATGACTTACATCACCAGAAGCAAATCCCTGTCACCCCAGGGAGAAGTGGTGTCAAAAACATTTAGAGATCACCTTCCATGAAGCTGCACTGCTCAACCTGACTGAATCTGCCACTTCCCCCGTGTGGAAAGTCAGCTCGCTTTGATAATATATGGATGATCATCTCCTTTCAAATTCGCCACGGGCCTTCCCTGATCCCCCCTCAGCAGAGGAGATGGAAGTCAGCTGCACGTGATCTTCGAACAACCTTCACGATGCCTTCACTGCTTGTTGTGCCTCATCTGTATCCAGTCAACTGACTCAATTGTGTTCAAATAAAAGCCCCAGGGGTCTAACAACAGTCTTTGACTTGGAGAGGGACAGGAACCTCGTAAGATCCCTCAGAGAGAGGCAGCTAGATGAGATGGATAACCATTGACCTTGGTTGAGCTAATCTGGGCTAATGCCTAGTAATTATTAGACCAAAGTGACAGAGACTCGATCTATATAAGATGAGGCAACAGCCGTCCCTGTGAATTATACATACAGATAATGTAGAGGCAAGACAGGATTGATCAGTGTGAAGGGAGGGAAGGAAAGAAGGAAGAAGGAAAGGAAGGAAGGGGGTAAAGAAAGAAAGAAAGACACAATGAAACAAAGAAGGAAAGAAGGGAGAACCGGAAGGAAAGAAAAAAATGTCATAAGCTCAACCAGAGTCTGATCATGAGTGACAGCTTGGTGATGAGGTGTGGGGTTGGTTAAGCAGCTTATAGACGCATCTTGTCAAACTGTCACTTCAGAGACACATTGAAATGTACAGTGTTTGTCTACGCTTATTTTCCGTGCCACAACAAAGGCTCTACATTATCATCCATATAATGCGTCTCATACATGTTCCTGAAACAGTTTTTATTTGTGAGAAAACCCTTCACAACTGCAGGCAGGTCTAAGAGTCTGTAGATATGTGTGAGAAACACATGGAGCCACATGGTGCCATCTCTGACAGGCAGCTTCAAAACACACATATCCATCAATGAAGGAACAATCATATATGAAAACATCACAACAGTCAGTGCTGTGTTTCCTATTTATCGCACAATCATTCCACACTGATCTTAATACGATGAGGTTTCACACAATCTTGACTCAGTTTCTCATTAGAGAACTGGCATCTTATTTTAAAACTGAGAGAGCTTGTAGCTGACAGTGGGGAGAGAATTCATTACATTACATATACAGCTGTCAGGCTTGTCTAAGATGAAATTTAAATAAAGCACATTCTGACAAGTGTGACATGTGAGCAGTTTTAGTGATTCACTTAAATAAACTGTCTCGTGTTTCTAGAGACCAACACATCACAGCTTAAGGCCGCTGCACATTAGAGGATTTTCAAATATTGTGTGCAGAAGCCTTTATGGGCTTTGGGAAATTTTCACATTTGGTAGAAACATTTTGTTGTTGTTTGTTTTTGAGTCGTATAATTACTTGACTTGTGTGCTTGCATGAATGTTCAGTACACTTAAGGCTCTTGGTTTGGGGATTTTAAATATTCTCTCTGCACCTTGCCAGAAATCCACTGAATCTTGGTTTGCAGATAATAAGTGCACGGCAAACAGACGATGGAGTCTTGGCCCGGATATCCGCTGTCTCCTCAAGCCCCGGAGGGCATTGCCCCCAGAAACGGATATGTCATCTACATTTCCTCTGCAGGTCGACCTGCAGATCATTGAGTGTGAAAGAGAGACCTTTTCAGAAATCACCACATTGGTTTGAGTCGTAGAGAGGACTTGTTAGCCATGCAGCTACAAGGAAACTGAGACAATGAATCTCAAGATGTTCAATGTAAACCTAGTTTATCAACCTTTCCAGGAAGCAGAGCAGGCAGGTGACCAAACAAACAGATCCAAATGAGGGCTGTGGCTGATTCAGGACAAATCCTAAGAAATAGAAGGAAAAACAAGGCTGGGGGGGGGGGGTCGCCCTAAGAGCTGCATGTTCGCTGATTGTGCCTGTTAATGCTAATGACTGCTTTTCATTTGGAAATATTGATCATCTCCTGGACATTTCTTCTTTCTTCCATTGTCATGATACAACACACATACATGTTGATTTGATGTCAAAACTACTAAACACAATAGTTTTAAAAACACATTTCATAATTTTTCAGCTTTTTGTTGCTTATGAATATCTGGATCTTCATGACACTCAAAACTTCCCATCTCTTGTCGGTTCAGGCCCTGAGTTGATTTTAGAGTTTTATAACTTGTGATACAATAGAAACAAAAAGAAATGATTTGGAAATCAAACTAAATCATTAAAGTGATGCCATCAGTAGTGCAGGCGTCATGACTCCAACCTGTCTGTGCAGCAGTGGACCTGAAGCCAAAGGTTTACCAGACATCTGCTGGTGAATAATAGAACACTAAAGGGAGGACAATTAATTTGGGCAACAATGCACTTTTGATCACAATGTTTGCTGCAAAGAAGAACGAAGTGCAGAGCCCCTGCAACGCATGACTGTTAAACTCTGATTAAAAAAGGCCCTCACATTGGAACACGGTTCTGTACCTTGCACACAGGCAGGGATCAGTTTTATTGTCTGGTCTTACGAGCTGTCACACCACACTAACAGAGACTTCAGAGAGATTTCACCAGAAGGCACGGTGCGATTGTCTCGTGATAACACATAAGGAGGGAAGAAAGGCTGGTGAGAAAAAAGGATTGTAGGTGGGCTGCTGCCATGGCAACAGCAGGCTGTAATGGATTTGGACAGCACCTTTGGCTTGTGCCAGGCATTATTGGGCCTTGATTTTGTTTGTGTCTTTTTTGGAAGGGAAGTGTTTTGCTTCTTTTCACAGTTTCTTTCTCTCACCCACCCACCCACACACACACACACCCACACGCACGTCTCTAATGATGCTGCTAATTACGGATGTTGTCAAACGTAGGAGCGGAATATGCTCGAATTCTGCGATGAGGAACGCTCAGAGCAGCACCTACAGCTCTGACTAATCAGAGTGATTAAAGAAAGACGATAACCCCATGAGAGGGAGCATTTGTGATGAGATAGCATCGACGATCCGGCAAAAAACTGTCACAGGCTGGTTAAATGATGATGTTTTCTTTCAAAACGGAGTCATAACTGTGAGCTGCACTTTCTGATTCTGCCTATAATCTTGTTTGGACACGAGATGCAGGGAAAACGTAAAGGGGATGACTTGCTTTAAGCCGTCTTCTCCACCTCTGGTCTCATGGGATGATAAATAGTGTGCCAAGTGTGACAGGGAACACGGAGTCTTTAATGCGATCTGGGGGCTCCACCACCCCTCGATGCCGCCGCCTCGCTGAAAATGCTTCATTACAGTTACTCCATGATAGGAGCTCTGCATCACCCGGCATCCAAAAGGCAGGAGCCCCCTTTTCTTTTGATTTAGAGTTGCTGCTGAGTGGATGGCTCTCTCTCTCTCTTCAGCGAGGCACGAGGACGGACAAAGTGTCTGCCTGTCATCTCATATATAAAACATCCTTAGAAAGAGAAAAGGGATTTATGAGGATGCTGCCCTTTGCACAAGATGAATGCCTCCCTGCCCACCTGTGCCCTCATCAAAACGTCCAACTTATTAAGCTTATTACTGTTATTACTTTTTTTAAGTATGACCTTCATTTTTATCAAGCAAGTAGACAGGGAGCAGATCCCCACAATTTATACTGTTTACAATGCAGTAGACGTGTACTATCTACTGGCTCTGTGAGGTACACAGTCTTAGCTGAGGGGGCCATCAATGCTCTTCTTCTTCTTCAGGTTTTGTACAGTTTAAGATGTTTCATCGTAATCCTCAATTGCCGACCTCATGGTGGCATCAGAGAAAAAGTCACAGGATCAACAATATAGTTCACCTCCACCCTCTGGGAGCCTCAAACGTCTGAAGCAATGTTTGAGCCAATCCTTCTTGAGATGTGTCTCACGATAAGTGAAACCTTTGACCTGCTGGAGGAGCTAAATGAGCCATCGGGGGATCCAAAACATTTTTTACGATTCATCCAGCGAGCACCGTGGATAACTGAACCACTTTTATGGAAATCTAATCAGACATTTTATTAAAAACCAATAATATGGCTGAAAAGTCAGGGGATCACTAAAATCCAGATTCATCGTCTATACAAAATTTCATACCAATGCATCCCTTGATAATAAAAACAATCTATACTTGTCCCACAAATGTCTGTCTGTCTGTTTAGTTGCTGCATGGCTTTATATCAAGCTGAATTACACAGCCTTTATTTGAAAAGTTGTAAACTTGGGTCTGATAATAGCCAATATGCAATGAATGAAAAAATAACAATCCATTTTATATTATGAAAAAGTTACTCAAGTCTTTGATGCAAATTCACCAGGTAGGATGAACGCAAAGCTTTCCAACTTCAGCAAAAAATGCCCATTGCAAACAAGCATGTTTAGGACAGGCACTGGACTAATACTAATAATAACGACAATAATGGCAATAATACTAATAATGATAATAATAATAAACTGTACTTTTCAAAGCAAAGTTTAAAAGGGTTTACAGGTTAAAAATAGGAAAATAAAATGACTTAACAAAATCAAGCAACTAAAATACAAGACACAAAGATAAATGCAGATTAATGAAAAACAAATAAGACATGCTTGTAATAAGGCCGTGTGATGTGTTTTGACAAATGAGCTTGTCATGGTTGAGATATTTCAATCTAGTGACTGAACCAGCTGACGAATGAATGCGGGCGTCCTTTGAGCCACACCGCTAGACGACATTACAACAACAGTGCAGCTGTTGTAGCGCTGTTGGTTGTGAAGTCACCGGGGAACATTAGTCATTTATCGCAAAGCAGATATAATTTAATCAATAAACCTGGTCCAACTATAAGATGTGGCACAGGTAACATCAAGTCTCAGAAGAGGCCTGGAAATGAGACGTCCATCTCCCGGCAGACCTCTGCCACAGCACTACACTGGATATCAGCATGCAGAACATGCAGCCTGTCACCATGGAGACTGACATGTATCACTCCGTCAGCCTGATGCACCCATTGGCAGACACAGTTGAGTTGCACTTATACGGTTGCTGGCTAAAAATGAAGTGAAAGACAGCACGTTGTCTAATGGAGGCTTCTATTGAACGGAGAGTGGCACGAGCACAGAGACGGAGAGACAGATGCACTGGCTGACGGAAGATGACAGGATGATTGAGATGAGCAGAAATTCAAGAGTATGGGGAGAAAAAGGATCGTGATTAATAGTGGAAGCCTCCGTCCATTTCTCTGTGTTGCAGTGGACGTTGGACAGGTGTTATCTCGGAGCAGAGCAGAGGTGGATCAATGCTGATCCAGCTCAGTGTGAAACCAGGGCCAGTGTGTCAGAGAGCATCTTTTCTGCTTGTGGCCGTTCATATATCTACCATGTTATTTATTATGACTCCTGGAAAATCATTTCCTATGTGAATTGAATGAGGCAGACATGATACTTCTTTAAATTTGAAGCAACACAACAATTTGAAATCAGATTTAAGAACATCTACCCAAATATTATCAGCAGCATTCACTTGAGACAACTATAACTAAATACGGGGAAAAATGGAATCTAATATTGCAGTTGCCTCAGATAAATACTGTGCCTGATCACACGGACACAATGTGTGTTTTGAAAAGAGCGAGTCTATTTCTCCCCTCACTGTTAATGTATTTAAAAGAAACAGGACACTTAGTATTCTGTCCAGTAGAGGGCTCCATATCTATTTTATACTGTAGAATCATAATACACTTTATTTAGAAAATACAAAACTACAAGAATCTGATTTAAGTTTTCAATAGACTTACACACAGTGCCTCCACTCTTTGGATGTACAGGAAAACAAATAGTCCATCGAAGTTGCACAGATATGCAATACATTTTAATTGATATAGTACATTGCAATATGTGACTGTAAAATATGTGAATGTAAATGCAGTAGATCTTGTGGTATTGCAGGGTAAATATAATGATATTATGATATTGTTCGGTAACATAATATGGCTGATTTAACAGTTCATGAGTGTGATGGCTGTGAATGTGGGGTGTTAGTATCACTATATTCAATTTGCATTCATGAGAATCAACTGAAGTATTTAATTGAAAGTTTAAAGAGTAAGAGTTTAGTTTTCTTTCAAGCTGTTTTGTGGATACAGAGGAGATGAGTTAGTGATATTTAGCAGAAATCTTCATGTTAGGATCAACATGCTGTCAAAAGTCATTCATTGAAAAAATGTGTGAGACGAGACGAGTCTTTCCTGTTTGTATTACACTGTTTTTAAGATTTTAATGATTCCTCTTATGTTTCAGTCATATTTTTGCTGTGTGGATCTATTTATCGATGCTTTTTAGGGGAAATTTTATGAGATGAATGCTTTGCCAAGTTACAAAGCACATAAAACTGTATCATTTGATACATTAAAAAATTATCTTAATGCTCAATAATGTTGAAGAAGTGGATGCAGACTTAGAAGTTTTATGTTTCAGTAAAATCATCAGTAGTGACAGCAACAATCGCCCACTCTGCAAGTGACTGGATGATCCAATACACATTCACAATCGGGTGACTTCCTGCCGATAGTTTACCTCACATTCAGTTCTTATCTAAACTGTAAACCCCCACAGCCAGAAACTCAAACTTCCAGCTCGTGTCTGCACATAAACAGGTTTATTTCACCATAAATGGCAGATTTACTGGTGTTGCTTAAATGTTTATTGCTTCTGACGTTCAAATTACAGAATAAAAACTAAACTCAAATTCAGACGATGGCTGCCCACTGGTTGCTGACTCACAGCGTTTCATAATGTCCTGCAATGTCTGGTTTGTTAATATGAAAATGGAATCTATTTGTATTCTCTTTTGCTTGAAAGCAGAAAGAAAACTGGGTAAACTGGCCAACATCAGGCCTTGTTGATCAGAGAGCAGAATAAAAATCTTGTCAGCCTTGTTGTACAAAAACAACTCATATTTCATCCAAAACAGTAAATAAGTCTGTGTCTGTGTATCGTCTGCGGGGAAGGTTTGAGCAGTTTAGACGTGCAGCATTAAAAGCAGCTTTTACTGCATCAGTGGTTTTACACAAGAGCCGAGGACAGTGGAGCCACTCCCAGCCTCAGAGTTGGTTGGTGGGATCCATCTCTCGCAGCTCTCACTTCAAAACCGCTGATTGTACCGGACAGCTGTGAAAACAATATGCAAAACCGCACGAGAGCAGCATGTGCCGCCCTGTGTCTCGAATCTGCGAGGAGTTAGGAAAGAGGGGACGGGGGTGGGGGATCAGTGACGAGTAATAGAGTTCACAACACTGGAAACAAATTTAAGAGACAGAGCAGAAGGAGACGGATAATGAGGTGACTATTTTTGAAGAGACGCATGAGGCTCGCCGCCCCCTTGTCCAGACATTTGTTATATACTTCATTACACACCACTGAGACATGACTAACAGCAGCAGACAGAGTATTATAAATTACCTTGTAATCTACATCGTATCGTCATGAAAAGCATTCATGGAGTGTGTATATGAATGTAGGATTTTAAGTTTAATAAATGTCCTTTTCAAAGATTATATTACAAAAAACCTACATGTAATTGAGGTGTTTTATTAGCTGTGGTTTTATGATAACCAACCCTGAGACTGCTGTCGCCATCCCGATACGAAGTTGGTGAATACTATTATGTTTGTGGTGTTTTGAAAAAACCAACAGCAGCTTTCATTTCCAGAAATAATAAAACACTTTAAAAGAATATTTCATATGGAAAACTCTCAAACAGACAATATAGAGACATACTTAAACTTGAGTTCTCATGTGTTCGTGATATGCTGCAGCATGGAGGAGGCACACACAACGTCCAGTCTCAAACTACAGTAAAACTTCTTACATCAATGTTTTTGTTGGCAGTGGCTTGCTATTTTTGCTGTATTGTAACTGCAAAAATCCATTTACAGCAGAGGGGAGTTATTTCTGGGCAGCAACAGTGACTCTGTCGAAACAAAGTGATGCATGTGTGTTTACTGAGGGATTTACAGTTTGTGCAATTAATTTTGATGAACGGCAGTGGGGGGAAAATGGAGCAGAGAGAAGAGATGGGTGGGAAAGAAGGGAGGGAAGAGAGAGATGGGGAGTTCAGCTCTGATAGACTTGTTATGATGAAAACAAGAAGAAAAAATAAATAGAAATTCAGAGAAATCAGAGCAGAATTCCGAGTAAGGGGCAGGTGGATGATAGGTGAACTGGTCAATGTGATTTCAGGCTTGTTAGTGTCAGGCTGATGATGAGACTTGCAAATGAGTCATAACTACCTTCAGGTCGAGGTTTGATAGATAAGTCAGATTAAAAGACTGCTGCGACCCCTCCACCTCTGCCTGTGCTTCCAGGAATATGAATTTTAATATGGGTGGGGGGGTGTTGCTTCATTTAAAGACACATATTCATCTTTTTGCTGCCAGGTTCCAGTTAGACACTGATGGTTGGTAATCAGATCATTGTTGAGTAGAAATTTGGGATTCAGTGACCTGATAGTTAAAAAACATATTTTATCCTTCTCTTTGTTGGAACCGATATAGTGGTTGTATTAAGTTTTATTAGGTATGAGTGTATTACTCCTTTCCTTGGATGGATGGATGGATGGATGGTACTCTGATAATGGATGAATGGATGGTACTATGATAATGGATGAATGGATGGTAATATGATAATGGATGGATGGATGGATGGTACTCTGATAATGGATGGATGGATGGTACTCTGATAATAGATGGATGGATGGATGGTACTCTGATAATGGATGGATGGATGGATGGTACTCTGATAATGGATGGATGGATGGTACTCTGATAATAGATGGATGGATGGTACTCTGATAATAGATGGATGGATGGATGGTACTCTGATAATGGATGGATGGATGGATGGTACTCTGATAATAGATGGATGGATGGTACTCTGATAATAGATGGATGGATGGATGGTACTCTGATAATGGATGGATGGATGGATGGTACTCTGATAATAGATGGATGGATGGTACTCTGATAATA
Source organism: Paralichthys olivaceus (assembly GCF_024713975.1). Lineage (NCBI taxonomy): Eukaryota > Metazoa > Chordata > Actinopteri > Pleuronectiformes > Paralichthyidae > Paralichthys > Paralichthys olivaceus. The sequence goes on along the minus strand of NC_091104.1, from coordinate 11,370,080 downwards.
GATGGATGGATGGATGGTACTCTGATAATGGATGGATGGATGGATGGTACTCTGATAATAGATGGATGGATGGATGGTACTCTGATAATGGATGGATGGATGGTACTCTGATAATGGATGGATGGATGGATGGTACTCTGATAATGGATGGATGGATGGATGGTACTCTGATAATAGATGGATGGATGGATGGTACTCTGATAATAGATGGATGGATGGAAATACAGTAAATGTTTCCAGTCTAAATTTAAACCCTGGACAAGTTGAATTTGTCCTTTAAAGCAACATTGATCTAAAACTTGAACAGCATGGTATTAGAGTTGATCTTATATAAACCCTGTGTGTTTAATTGTTTGTATTCAAGTTGTCACATAACTTTCTTCTATTGTCTTGATACAGAGTTGTGAGGGGAAAGTAAGTACAATATATAAATAGAAATAAATAGAAGCATCCATCAATTACCACATCTGATTTTGAGTCTTATCGTTTCATGAAACAAAGAAAGGGTGGAGAAGAAAAGGAAGAGACCATTTGTTCATTGCAACACCAGGAAGTCTCATTACTTCCCTGTTATTACTTGCAGTGTGGACAACCTGCTAGGACCTGTCATGGAAAACAAACGGGGGGGCTTGATCCCTTCAGTCTCACTGCGAGGTTTCCCAACTCCTGAAGGTCACTGTGAGGTCAAAAAAGAATTGAATTAAAGTTAATATATGAATATCTAAGCTTTGACCAAAGCATAAGAAGGAACTGAAATCTTTGACTCAAACATTATTTCAAGAAAGATCCCTGTCTTATAATAGTGTGTGATTCAACTTCCTCATAGTCATGCATTTAACTCATACTAATCACATGAATATGACAGACCAGATTAGATTCCACACATTACTGACTGCTCTTCAGCCCTCTCTTGACTCTAATCAATTCTAACTTGAAAACACAATTCGGTTTAAAGTGCATTCTCCCTATTTAGCTGCACTTTCAGATCTAAATGTCTCTCAAATTACCATGTTGTTCAAACTAAATGGTGTTTCTGAGATAACCACGGGAAACTCACAAACACACACACTCACACAGTTCAGAAAATCTTTAGAAAACCTGATGATAAGTCATTTGTCTGATATAAACCTGTGATCAGTTTGGAAGATTAGGCTGAGCATAACAGAGGATCAGCACTGACATAACACACTCAGGGGAAGTGTATCATTCAGAATACAAGAAAACAGGACAGCATACTTGTTCCATTATTATTTTTTCCATCCTTTCTTCCCCTGAAATGACTCCTTGTCTTTGTCAAAAGAAACACAGGGTCCTGCAGTTTTGGGTGAGGCACACGTACAAGGAAATGTCTTGACTGCAACCCGATCCAAGCAGGATCGGGGTCTCATGGCCCCACAGTTAGTTAAAAGACCATAAGTAATGTATATGAAAAGAGCAATTTGTTTGATATAAATTGTGATTTTCATTTTCACAAACAAAAAGATTTTTGGGTCATTGAGTCGGTTCTGTTGGAAGGCTCTATAATGTCCTCACACAGTTGGTAAAGCTGAATGTTAACGTTTAAGTCCTGAAACATCAACAAGTCAATGTTTAGTATGATAGTTTACATGATACACTTTAATGCAGAGTTTGATCTCAGTAAGAGGAGGAGACACAGAACAGAGAAAGAGAGCATGCAGGCTGAAGCATGACTTTTTGGCTGGGACCACTCTAATTACAGTTTCCTTTAAGAGACTGAGTCAGGGACAGACAGAGGAGGGAAAGAGAGGGAACCGGGAACAGTGTCGCTCTGCATCTGTACATTTCATATCTCCACTCACTCTGGAAGGATGACTCTTGTACCTACAAGGTATTTATAAGATTTATATTATATTCTATAGATTTTATGTATTTTAAAAGATTTCACATAAATAGAGATATGTTTTATGGATTAAAAGTGACAGGTTAGGTGGTCATTTTGTCAATAACAATGTACAGCAATGTGTGGAGAGAGTTGTTCATCAGATTTTGTTGGACATCATGTTTTGCTGGGTGAATATATTGTTACATATCAGTAAGCAGTTCAGTTGAATACAGCTGACTCAAGAGAGTTGAATAACCAGAATTGTTCCCCACAGTACAAGTGTCTTTCAGCATCTCACCTGTTTCGCTAAATAAGTTTCGTGTTCATGTCGGTAAGCTGTTTGATTGAATTGGAATTTGAATGGAAATTATATTGACGCAATGTGTTTATTGTAAAAGCCAAACTGTACTTTAAAACACAGGCTTCTGGATTCAGTTTGTCTGCTGCCACTGTGCTGGTTTCTTCTTCTTTCAACTAAAATAAACTTGGTGGTGACTCGTTGGATCACATGAAGTTTGCTCTGAAATTGCAGCTCTGCAGATTGTTGATGGTTTTATTAAATCATTTAGAAATATCCCCATAAGTATAAAGTGTGATTTCAAAACACGGTTGACGTGGGAATGGCTATCACTCAGAGAGCTCAGTTGATGATCAGCTGTTTGTAAAAGCTCTTTTTGTGTAGCTTCTGCTATGTTGGTATCCTGCCTCAGTAACTTTGTTGTACAAGTAATAATGTCTTCAGCATTGACCAAGCCAGGGACTTTTTTGTTCAGCTCCAATGGAAACAGGTCAGGGGATGAGCCTTCAATGAACATTGCTTCAGTGGGTGGAGGCTCTCCCACAGAGAAAAATACTTAACTGACTCATTAATAATCAACTAATGAAACAATGGGAGCTGATTCATTTTATATTATGTGACAAGTTGGATGCTGGTTGTACTGTGGAGTATTTTCCAAGAAAAGTAAATGTCTCCTTGGATTATCACAGTATATATTGTGTATGCTGATAATGTGTATTATTCTACTATAACTGCTGATATCACTGAAATTAACCCTAAATAAAAACATTTAAATGATGGATTGATTTTTTGAAAGCCTGCTTTGCATCAGGCTGATACCCAGTTGCTGGCTCCAACTTAAAATCTATTGCAAAGACGTGAGAGACAATTTTCTCATGTAACTCCCAGCAAGAATGCAAATAAGCTTTACTTATTCATCAGTGTATAATTGTCTTTTTTTTTGTTTTGTGTTCACAGCATCCCAGATCTCAGCACCACAGTTTTATATGGATATCAAAACCAAACCAATGGCACACAATGTCCTGAACACGATGGCTGGGAGTGGCTCACCACCAGTCAGCCAGTGTATATCCTGATCCTCACGGTGCTGGGAGTTGTGTTGAACATATTTGTTCTGATGGTTTTCTGTCTCCACAAGAAGCCCTGCACTGTTGCTGAGATCTACCTGAGCAACTTGGCTGCTGCTGACCTTGTCCTGTTGTCCTGTCTGCCCTTTTGGGCCGTCAATGTAGCCAATAATTTCAATTGGCCATTTGGTCTGTTCCTGTGCAAATTTGTCAACCTGGGCATTAAGATGAATGTCTACTCTAGCATTTACTTCCTTGTTCTGGTGAGCATAGATCGCTATTTGGCACTGGTACATCCGTTGTCCCATGGTAGAATGCGCAGGCCCAAGTATGCCAAGCTGGGCTGTCTGCTGATGTGGGGTTTCGGATTGTTCATGAGTGTCCCCACAATCATCTTCAGGAAGTTGAAATATTTCCCTGAGTATGATGTGAATGCCTGCTTTCTGGAATACCCAAACCACACCTTGGAAATGCTCTGTGACAGGATGTTGATCATTTTTAGCTTCGTCATTCCAATTTCAATCATCTCATTCTGCACATTCAAAATTATTCAGACTTTGAAAGTCCAGCGTGTCCAAAGGAACAGCGCTGAGAAAACAGAGCAGAAGGCTACCACTTTGATACTGGCAGTCCTCCTGGCCTTCCTCATCTGCTGGTTACCGTTCCACCTGGTCACCGTACTGGACTTGCTCCTTAGGGCGGAAGTCCTGGGAGGGTGTCACTTTTCGAATGTCCTGGACATTTTGAACCAGATCTCAACCTATCTAGCCTTTTTCAATAGTGTCCTCAACCCCATCCTGTATGTCATCGTAGGAAAGAACTTCCGGAAAAAAGTTGGGGAACTCTTCAAGCAGTGGAGCATTAAGAGGAGAGCAACCATGGAGTCCACAAGCTCCCAGCTGTCTACTCTAAAGACTGTGAAATAAAGTACTGTTGTTGAACTGTTCCAAGTCCAAATTGCAGAGACTGTGGAGAATGATAATCAAATGCAGATCAAAATGATTCATATAATGACCTAAATTCTTTACTGGAAATTATTGTGTAATAATGTGACTAAACCATCTTTCAACAAGTCATTCTGTGAGGAGATGTCATTCAGGAAATGTGATCATTTGTCTCGGGTCATATGGGGCAGAACTGTTACCCTGGGTGTTACAGGGAACTAACAAAGGTGTCTCAAGCATGTGAGTAATAAGCATGAGCTGAAAAAAGTTAACCCAACACAATTATACTTTCACGTTGGAAAACAATATCAGTATGTTGAATGTACAGTTAGTGTGATTTAAATGTACCTGTAAAATAATGTATATAAATGTTCAGGCGCTATCGTGTATTTCTGATGACTCTCGTGAATATAAAATGTTTTATCTCTGAAAATAAGAATCAAATAAAACATGCAAATGATTTATGGGAGTCTCTGAATTATTTTAGCTGTCAAGCACACATATAATAATGTAAGAGAGCCCCAACAACTGCATGCTAAGTGTTTTCTTATGTTTCTGACTCACCATCTCCAGACTTTAAAACAGGATTCTGTTGACGAGTTTCCAGTGGTGACACACAAACATGCTCCCTTTTTGCTGGCTGTTTGCTCTCATTATACATTTCTCCCCACACTACCTTTTAATGGCCCAGTGTTGACTCAGTGTGGTCTGTGGGCAAGGGTACACCCCTAGTTGTCTCCGAAATGAAGGCATGTGATGCCAAACAGGAAATCTTGGTCAGGAGACTATTGCATGGTCTGAAAACTGTTGTGGAACGGAAAATGAAAAACACGCCAGAAAAAAGCGACCTCAAATGGTTGAGTGTGCACCAATCATACACAGTTTGACCTATTTTGTGTATTTTTGTCTGTCTTTCAGGATTCTGACAGCATGCAATTCATACACTTCTTTTTCGTTCAAAGGTTTTACACTGGTCTGTGAAACTATTCTCTGAAAAGGAAGGAATTTATTTTTAAAATGTTTTGTGTAGCGACAGGTTCACCCATTCTTTGTGGTCAGAGGCATTATGTTGTGTGTCCAATTTTTGTGAACAACATATATCAAGAATGCCTTGAGGTAATTTCCTCAAATATGGTACAAATGTTCAATTGGACTCACGGATGAAGTGGTTATAATTAAGTGGTCAAAGGCCAAGGTCCCGGTGACCTGTCGACCTGTCCAGAAAAATGCATAGACTGAAAGTGCTCTGTGTGGTGGAGGCATACAACCAGAGGTACGTAATTGAAGCTTTCTTTATGTTTGTCTGTGACTCAGCACATTACCTGCTGTTTCAAATCCCAAAAAAGAGGGGTTCAGCCTAACCTATGACAGTAAGACAGCTTATGCTCCAAAAATCAAAACTTTATGTCTAGTGGTACTAATATTAGCAAGCTATGCTAAAAGATGCCACTTACAAAAACAAATAAAAACTGTGATCTAAAGAAGTTAAATGTGGACTGTTATAAAGAATCGGATTGCACAATTTTTAAATGGTATCTTTGCTGTATCAAAGTTTTAAGACATTGAGGTTGACAGAATATGCTTCTCATGGTGTATCAATGCCAGTCCTCAAATATCACTCAACAGCCTCCATGAAAAACCGCCCACTCAGGGGATATAATTTTAGACACTGCTTTCACAAGTGAGTCCGAAAACAGTTTATTCTCACGAAGAAATGGAAATATATTTGCCAAGGCTGGAGAATAACATTTTACATAACAAATTTCCAGTCGCTGCTACGACTCCTGTCTTTGACAATGGAATTTTGTTGCTGTCAGTCTGATAAACCACCATTAGCCACGGTCCAATAAATCAATTGTTCCTTCTCACTTACAACTCAAATCACGATGAACATCAAAACTGTGTTGACACAGTTAAAAGGTTTTACAGGTACACACATTAGGTTTGAACTCATCCTTATTTCTCTGCCTCTACAGGTGCTGTTACTGTGCAGCAGCTTTCACAGTGATCCTCGGCTCACAGGAGGAGTAACTCATGGAAAATGCTTCAACATCTGAGCTTGTCTGCAACCACACAGATGCATGGGACTGGGTTTACACCATGCAGCCAGCCTACATGTCCATCATTTGCTTTCTTGGAGTGATCGGCAACTCATTCGTGCTTTGCGTGTTCTGTCTCCAGAAGCAGCGCAGCTCTGTGGCTGACATCTACTTGGGCAACCTGGCAGTGGCTGATCTTCTCATGGTTTCCTGTCTGCCATTCTGGGTGGCGACCATTCTTGACAGGTTCAACTGGAAGTTTGGGGAGCTCATGTGTCAACTTATCAATATTGTCATTGGGATGAATTATTATTGCAGTGTGCTGTTCCTTACGCTTGTGAGTGTGGACAGATACCTGGCCCTCACCAGACCGCTGTCCCACGGGCGGAAGAGACGAGCCCTCTGGGCACGTGGAATTTGCTTCAGTATCTGGATTGTTGGAATCTTGCTCAGCTTCCCTGCTATCCTTTTCCGCTCTGTGCAGTTTTTCCCTCATCTGGACATTGATGCATGTTACCTGGCATACCCCCATGAAGGCTGGAGACTGCGCTACAACATCACTGTCAGCATTGTAGGCTTCCTTATCCCTGTTCCTATTGTCACTTTCTGCAGTTACCACATCATTAAAGTCATTCAGAGCAGCCAGAAGATGAGACAAGGCGGCAGAGGGAGTGTGGAGAGGAAAGCAGCGTACCTCGTCCTCATAGTTCTGGCTGTGTTTATTCTCTGCTGGCTGCCCTACCAGATTCTCATTGTCTTGGACACCTTGGATCATTATGAGGTCATTTCTGGATGTACGTGGGTCTATGTATTGGACATTGGCAACCAGTTAACTACTTACCTTGGCTACAGCAACAGTTCATTGAACCCTTTCCTGTACGTGATTGTGGGGAAGCACTTTAAGCAGAGGGCAAGAGAAGTGTTTAGACTCATGTTGTGCAGGAGGAAACAGGATTGGGGGAAGTTTGGTTATTCCAGCCCCAATCATAACTCAACTAAACATAGTGAGACTACTAAAATCTAAATCTCATTTTAGTCAAATTAGAAAATCTGACTAAAAACAGGCATTAAAGAAGTAAGTTAGATTGAAATGCAATATGCTTTTTCACTTTCTTGGATATAATTAGACAAGACAGTTGATACCCATATGTATGGTATATGTAATATTGAGCTCTAGCTTGTAGCTAGTTGACTAAGATTAGCATAAAGAAACTGCTAGCCTGGCTCTCTAAAGCTTACTGGCTAACTAATCTTTTCATGTAACTCTTGGCAAGAAAGTAAACAATATTATAACATTTTCCAATTGTTGTAGGCTCAGATTTGTGTTGCAGATTTTCATTATTTGGGTTTTGGGATATGATGTTTACTTAAGTGACATGAAAAAGAAATTCCATATGTAAAATCATACAACTTAAAAAAGTCAATTTATTAAGTGTATTTTTAACATATGCAGCTCCATTTTTTTGTAAATTACCTCTTATACCTTGACAGTATAATTTCCTTTATACTGTATTGTTTGTCATTGTGTTCAGAGTTATTCCACTTCATATGATAAATTCTTATTACTAATTAATTAATACAAATTCTTGCTAAACAAAGCATGGCTATTTTAGCAATCCTTGAGGTGGTGATGTTTCTCATGGATGTTATCAGCTTCACCTGCTGTTATGACAGATGTGACAAAGACAAGAGTATAGCGTGTATAGATTGAAATATGCTCACTACATCAATATAAAAAGTTTAAGTAAAAAAACCTTGACCACAAAGCATTTAAATTACAGATGACAAATTGTCCGCTAAGGCATAAAAAACAGTCTCATCATTATTTAAATGTCTTATCTGTGACTAATGGAAGGACAAGCTCTGTGCTGTTTTGATAACAAAGGATTGCTTACACACTGGATGTGCTGCATGATTCAAGTCGGCTGTTGTTATTTTGACCATACAAGGGGTGACTCAGCTACACTAATATTTCAAATAACACTTGTCATCGTATACTGATAAAAAGGTTGGGTTGTAGTTTGCATTCTATCCATTTCCATGTTTGGTTTTAATCCACATCAAGTCTTTTATTGTCATCATTTTATAATCTTGAAATTAAGAACAGATAAGGGAAGGATAATACATTAATTAAGAGTTATGAATTATTAACTTTAGACAATCTGAATATTTTTTGGGAATCTAAAAGCATTAATTCATGATATCTCTACATAAAAGAATAGAGTGAGGTATTACATAGTAACATAATCATGCTATTTGGTTAAATTAGATAGATGACATTCATATGAACTGTTTATAAATCAGTGAGTTGATACTTCCTTTTGGCTTCGTAGACTGTTGTTATATTAGTAAACATTGTGTAACAGTATCATTTAACAGTTTTATTTTATGATTAATAAAATAAGATGTCACAGTAGAATTGTTTATAGTCCGCGGTAGCATTGATAAATTCAATACATTTGGTGAACTGCAGTTTCAGGTTCTCTCCAAACATTCAGTGCGCTGCAACTTCAGCATACGTGTCTCTAATGTGTGCAGGGACCAAAAATTTGACTCTTTCATAAACAAGTTGATGTATTAAACTCCTTGGCCAAGGGTGTGGAAGAATGCAACTGTGTATACAAACCCACTCATAGCACATCTCCCCTCTGACTTGCCGTATACTTTCACCAGGAGCTCAGTGTACACAGATGTTCCAGACGTGTCTCTTAACTTTACCCTTCGGGAACATTTTCAGCAGACCTATGGTAAGAACTCCTCCTCTCTTTTATTTGTGAGCATCAGAGTTTTTTCTTAACAGAGGCTGCACGGTCTTTAAAATATAATACGTTGTTTAGCGATTACATTGCAGACGTAAGACAGAAGTTTTTTTGTGCAGCAGCTTTGAAATATCAGCACTGCTTCTTTTTAAACCAACTAAAGCATTTTAATGATCATTTCTCAATTTTGTTTCCAAGCCCATGGAGCCAATGAAGATTACTTTGGTGGGAACACTTTGGTCTGAAAACAGCACCACGTCCCTGCCAGTGGGTCCATCAGAGTCTCCAACCTCCGCAGACTGGGATGTCCTTGAAACTGCCGTTCCCCCATACATCTTCGTCTTGTGCCTGATAGGTCTTCTCTTTAACAGCTTTGTCCTGGCAGTGTATGCGGCCCACAGGGATCGACTGACCGTAGCAGAGATATATCTGGGCAACCTGGCACTGGCTGACTTCATTCTGCTGTGTGGCCTTCCTTTTTGGGCAATGTATATACTCAACGACTTCAACTGGCAGTATGGAGATGCCCTATGTAAACTGGTCAACTCCATAATCATCATCAATTTCTACACCAGCATCTTCACCCTGGTCATGATTAGCATTGACCGCTACCTAGCCCTCGTAAAGACCATGAAGGCCAGGTGGCTGAGACAGACACGTTATGCCAAGGTGGCCTGCCTCATCCTGTGGATATTAGGATTTGTACTGAGTACTCCAACTATGATTCACAGAAAGGTAAAGTTTATCGAGGACCAACAGACAACATCCTGTATATTGGATTTCTCTCATGATATCTCTTGGAAGTTGGCTCATCAGATTCTGCTGAACATTGTTGGCTTTGCTCTGCCTGTTCTGATCATTGTCTTCAGCAGTGGAAACATCATCAAAGCTTTAGGTCAGAGGAGGGAGAGCATAGGTTTTCATGAGACTGATGACAGAAAGGCCACAGCACTTATGTGTGCTGTCACCCTACTCTTCTTTGTTTGTTGGGGCCCCTTCCAGATATTCACCCTCCTCGACACACTCTGTGATGTCAAGGTTTTGGACGAGGAGCTTTGGTTTCACACTCTCGATATAGGAAGTCAGATTTCAGCGTATCTAGCCTTTCTCAACAGTGCCCTCAACCCACTGCTGTATGTCTTCTCAGGGCAGTACTTTAGGAGGAAAGTTATCGCCATCTACAGGAGGAATAGGCATCCTCGCAGAGGATCAGATATGACCACATATCAACGCTCTGTTCTGTCCACTTACATTAACAGAGCAGAGCAAATTAAGCCTGTGGTTATTTTTAATGTTAATGATCAGATGTGATACTTACTCATATTGCTAATGGGTAAAATTATACAACATACAGGATATGCCTCATATTCCATAATACTTATGACAATAGAGGTAAATATGTAGGGGGAATGACTTGTGTTTGAATGAGAAACACAAATTAAAACTTGATTTATCTTAAATTCTATTTAGAGTTTTTCTTTTGCCATACAGTCGGCTCATATAGAAGAATGTTCACCCATGTACTTTGTGTACTATTGAATTCATAGTTCACCTGAAACAGTGGAATGAAAGTTTACTGCAGTCTCTCTAGACAGTAACTTCATTCATCACTTGCTTTTTGTGTATTACTGTAGTACTTTGTATTAGCAATTCAAGTGAATACACAATCTTCCATAATGAATGTATAAACTGATTGTGAAGGCATACAGGGACCTGCTCCTCAAAACAACTGACTGTACAGTTACAATAGTTGTAAATGGTTGATTAATAAGGATTTTATCCACTCACTTTGACTTTGTATGACCATACGCATATGCATGTTGACATAGGTGCTGTGATGAAAATCATTTAATTGACTTATTGGATTGACATTAAAAAAGGTCCTCTACAGTATTCATGTGTATCTCCATTAGTTCTGTTGCATGCTCCTGTTGTTCTGTTGTATGTTCCAACCTGACATCCACTTATTTCATGTCATTAATCTACTGTGAGGCCTTGTTTTGGCCTGGTTTAACTTTGTTTATGCCCATGCACTGCTGTGATTACATCATTTCCCCACCGTACTACGACTTTCATTTCCTGAAAGATTCTTGGAAAAGACTCAAAAGTTTATTTTACAGGGGGAAGGTCTTGGTTTTATGTTTTAGTTGCATCTTTCATTTAAGAAATTTAAAAGGAGGTTTTTATGGCTTTTGACAGTTCTCGAATTTGTGTCAGTGTTTATATCAATGTGTTGTCAGCACAGATGAATTGAAAATGAATTTTGCCAGATGCCCCATTTCACTGTTTTCAGCTTTGACAAAACCCTGAAACTGGAGTAGCTAAAGAAATGTCATCCTTTCTTTAATGCAATGCACACACATGCTTTTCCACATTCTTCTGTGAAAAAGATCTTTGTTCTTTATTGTCTGTGCCAATAATTACTCCCCTGCTTGCATTCTTTGAAAATGCAGGTGCACAAACATGAATCCCATCAATCAGAGCTTCCTTAACAAGATGTTATCCCACCCTCTTACTCAGATTAATTTCCACACATTCCATTGGTTCAGATTTGAGTCTCTACAAAGAGAATGAGGAGATATTTATTCCAGAAAGGAAGTAATTCCATCGTGCCGCATTCTTCACTTAAATGAAGAAGGGCCAGATGTTTGTGTGACCACGGCTAGTTAGGCAGTCGCACTGGTCAGTGGGTTTAATTCCATCCAGAGCACGTACACAGGCAATTTCTGGCCTCATCAAGTGGTAATTACAGCTGCTATAACCCACTGTTGTAAAATTTATGTCCAATCCTTGTATTTTAAGTGGATCTGAGTTTTTTCTGCATGAAGAGCTTCTTGTCCCTCTACTTTTTCAGCTAATGCCTTTTGTAAAACATTTTCAATCCTTGCGCATGAACGATACAGTTAGTGCACTTTTTGCAAGCACTGTCACTATTGTTAGCTTCAAGGAATGATTATTGGGTTCATTTAAAAAATATATTTTACTCAGTTTTATGAAACAATTATTTTTTATTGGGATATCCATACATACATTTCCTGCTGCCTACATCTTTAACATTAGTGTCTTAATGTCATCCCTCCAGGTTTTTCATCATACTGTTGACGGCCTGAGTATGAAACCTGTATTAAATCGTATGCTACCTGGTATTAAAAAGGTCTTAAAAAGTCAGCAATTTAATTAAGTGAACCCTGAACCTCTGTCTCATCACTCTTGGTACAGTCTAATAAAGGCAGAATGACCCCTCACCCACCACCCATTCCCTGCTTATTAAGCCTGATAGCTGCTTGTGTGAGTCTCGTTTCTCAGCAGAGAATGTCAAAACAAATCAAACTGTATTCAAAATGAATCTGTAATGAAGAGGCCCCCTCTGATAAAGGTTTACATATAGACCCACAGCTAAAGAGTATGCTTTGAATACCATGATAAAATCAGTAATTGCAAGTTTCTCTCTGCTTGTGGAGTAAAAATACAAAAGTGTGATCAAAAACATACTTAACTGAAATGTCTAACTCCAATGACATTGTTAGGTTGTTAATACTGATCCTTCGATGTGTATTATTTCTTCAATATTGTAGTCTGCTCTTTATACTTGTGTAAGTCTAAAGTGCTTGAGATAATGTATGTTGTGTTTTGGTGCTTTACAAATACAATTCAATTGAATTGAAGTGAAGAGACTTTATCTGCACATGTTTAAGTCACAAAGACAACTGTAATACTGAGGCAATACAATAACAGCTAATTAACTTTACTTTCTTTTATTTATGTATTTTGTAGCATTTTCCACCAGGAGCTATTTGCATCACAAAACACATCTCAGGTCAACACATTACAGAGCTCTTCATTGCTTTTTACATCCGTCATCATCATGTAAGTTTGGACTCAGCACTGCTAAACCAAACAAACTGGACTACATCTACCTCCGACATCATGGATCAGCACATGTATACAGCTGCCTATGCTCTTTTCTTCAGTGTAGGCTTCAGGGATTGCCATCCACACACTTGACCACACAGGGGCGCTGCAAACTTTCTCCTCACATTGCTTGATGTAGGAGTAAAGACACAGGCCGATCATTTTGGGTTTATTGGTGCCTCTCTTCCTCATTTTGCTTTCAGCACATCATGTTATCGCCACTACAAAGCAGGAAAGAAAGACTGCTGTTGTTCCTGCTTCTCATTAAACACTAGATTATAATATATAGTATAAAGACTTTCATGCACTCTGCACAGGGCCACGCTGGAGCCCTGCTCAGGGGCTCAGAGATCCATAAATGGTCACAGTTGCCAACAGAACTATAAACTATGCAGAGGATCGTATGATACAGTGTTTAAATCAGTGAGAGTGTTTAGAAAGAGATTAGGAAAGCTCTAGAGAAAAAAAAGCAGGGGGAGTTTTTATGTGGTGGAGGGAATGATTAGAGAGTTCAGTCAGTTTTTATATAGAGGTTTTTTTTGGACAGTAATTGCAAAAGGAAATAAAATACAAATTATTATTTATGAGCCTAATTTAATAGGTGTAGACATTTTATTGGACAATTTAACCCTACAATGTATAAAGATTTATGTTTCCATTAATTTGTGAATAGATTTGTTTTGTTATTTACATCGAATCGCAGAATTTTTATTTATTTTTTTTAAATAGAAAATGTGCCCTTATCTGCATTGAAAAGGTAACACTGTATAGGTATTTGCATTGGATGTAGGTCAAATTAACTTAACATAAGTACTTTAACTTTAAGTTTTTACAAGGAAAAGCATGAACTTCAAATTTAGAAAAAAAGAATTCATCTCTTTTATTTGTTCTTCCTTTCTATTTGTAAGAAAAAACGATACACATTTTATTAATACAATATTGGTTTAACAAGGGTGAAAGTGAGTATAGTTTTTACGACAGACCTTTAAAAAACGTTAACATTTCTGCAAGAGCACATAGTTATTACACTATGTGTGTTACAACAAGCTGTAGCAACATAACTATGCTAATGGAAACAATTAGTCAAGCAGATATATATTCTGTTATCATACAATAACCATCATCGCCTTTTCTTTATTGACTCAACAAACATAAACTCGAGCAGCCTCGTATAGACTCAAATTAAATCCGCCATGTGTTCCCCTAACAGTTTGTTCCGTGATGGCCTATCACCCAGTAAATTACATACAGTAGTCAGGGGCGACGAGGAGGCGGTTGCAGACTCTTCCTGTTTCTTCAAACCGTCTGATTAGGAAGAAGACGTCAAGACAACTGAATAACTTTTTCTGTGTTAATGTTTCTAATTTCTAAATGATTCTAATCTGTTTTCTAACGTTTTGAACAGAGTCTGGAGCAGAAGCTCAGCTGAAACCACAGTGAGTTGAACTTTATGATTTCTTTTTTCAATATTTGAAGTAAGTTCATGCTTTTCCTTGTAAAAACTTGATAAAAAAACTTGTGTTGATGGTTGATGCTGATAGTTTAGTTCAAGTTAGTTGACATTTTAGACATGAACTGAAACATACTGAATGAGTAGGAAACAAATCTCAAAACTTTATGAGAATGTTGAACTGTGAGAACATTTTGTCATTAGTGTCAAGTGAACCTTCACTTTCCTTCATTCACAGGGACACAATGTTTTTTTAAATCAAAGCAGCATAGGTTTACATATCCTGACTTTTAAACAATTCAAGCCCCAGTTTCTCTGAATCCTACATTTCCCATGATGCATCAAGGTAGTATCTATCTTTACATTCTCTGTGACTTGTAAACACCCATGTCTTTAAAACTCCACAAACCCAGTTTGTAACAAAAACTTTCTGTTATAAAAGTCAAATTTCAGATTCTAGAAAGTTTCTTTCAAAGAAGTTATTCATTATTCTGTTTTCAAATGGAAAGCCAGACATGTATTGATTGAGTCAATATATTTGACAACAGTAACTTATTGCAGATATATTGGTTCTGTTATGTATGTCAGCCAATAAGTCACAAACACAACTTGGTTTGAAGTAACTGAATAACAGCATCATGTTTGTAGTTTTTCCATGAACTGACAAGGTGATTCTTCCAATGGTAAAATATCTCACTCATGATCACGATTGTTTGCTTAAATTGATTAATTTGTTTGTGAATCAAAAAAAATGTAATATTCCCTCGGAAGTCATGGAGAAGTAAAACAAAAAAAGAAGCCCTATCTCACTATGTTAAGGGAAGTTAAATAAATCCCTGGATTCACTCCCTGCACCAAAACATCATGGGGCTTTCCCTGACCCCTACCACATCCTTCCCCCAAGTTTCATGTAAATCTGTTTAGTTGTGTTCGGGTGATCTTCCTCACAAACCAACCAACAAACAGTCAAGGGTGAAAGCAAAACCTTTTATCAATGGCCCTTCTATCTTAAAAGTTTGCATATTCAACTACACTGCTGTAACTGTCGCTCTGTGTTTCTCTACAAGCTGGGAGCGTATGAACCTTACATCTGTAATGGACAACTTCACCTTGGTGGCCAATCACTCAGACTGTAACTCGGTGGACAACATATTCAGGAGGAGGTCGTTCCTATTTTTCTACATGGCCATCATCATCACCGCCATCCCGTCCAACGCCTTCTCCCTCTACGTGTCATGGCAGCACATTAGACAGAAGAATGAGCTGGGTGTGTATTTGTTCAACCTGGCCCTGAGCGACCTGACCTTCACTGTGGGTTTGTCTCTGTGGCTGGACTTCCTGTGGAAGGGAGTCTGGAACCACGGAGGTTACATGTGTTTGCTCTCCGTCTACTCTCTCTTCACCAACTTCTACACCAGCGAAGCTTTCCTCTGCTGCGTCGCCATCGACCGCTACCTGGCAGTGGTCCACCCACTAAAGTGTGCATCCTTGAGGAAAGTTGGCACTGCAGCAGCAGTGAGCGTTGCCATTTGGGTGTTGGTGATGTGTTTCAATGCCGCCACCATCACGTGGGAGGACTCATACCTGGAAAACAACAAGTCTTACGTGTGCTTCGACACCTTCCTCCCGCTCTCAGAGAATCTGTTTCGTGCAAACATGTTGCGCTTCTTCCTGGGGCTTGTAGTTCCTGTTCTCCTGGTGGTGTTTTCCACCTGGGGGATCTGCATGGCGGTGAAATCCAACCAGGCCACAGAGGAACAGGAGCGGAAACGGATTTCCAGGCTGCTGACAGTGGTTCTACTCTGCCTCTTGTTCTGCTTTGGACCCATCCACGTCATGATGCTGCTCCGAGCGCTGGTGTATCACTGCACTGACGTTGCATGGTTCCTCTATCCCTACAAAATCAGCATTGCCATCTCAAGCCTCAACTGCCTGGCAGACCCGCTGCTCTACTGCTTCATCACGAGAACAGGACAGAAAAATGTTAATCAGGTTGTTCTCTTCTTCCAAGGAAAGAAGAGAAGCAAACATGAGGGTGTGGTGTAGAGGTAACGCAGGATAGGAAATGATAATTATGAGACATCTAGTTGCAGAAGTTGAGAATAGACATGTTTCAAGAAATAAAGATAGTGTAGTGTCTATTCTTCAACAAAAACTCAGATTTTATAGTTAAAACCGAAGCAGATGAGTCTGAAAACGACATTCTGCAAAAGTAATTTTTAACAACCATTACTCAAACAGGAGTAAATGGGGAATTTGTGAAAAAATATATATTTTGTTATATATAATTATTGATGATGATATCCTACTGTCACCATTATTTTTATTATTGGTGCTATAGTTGCTCTTATAGGCGTCCACCGGCGTGGACATTATCATTATTATTATTTTGACTGTAGAGATTATTTTATCATTGGTGGTTGTGGTGACTGAGGATTATTTTTGCTTCTGAACAGCACAGTGGTGTTGAGGTAGTCTGAGCTCATTCAAAGATGGACGTCACATGTAATGTGTTGTTGTATGTTTGTGTGTTTATGTACGTGTTTTGTTTTAGGTATGTTTATCAAAAATGGGGACGGTGTAATATTTAAGAGACTAAGCTGATATATTTTTTCTTGTAAGTACCATCATCCTTTCAAAGCCAATGCCAATATCCAACCTGTGAATGGTCTCATATTAAAATGAAACAAATAAATATGTGTGAGTTCAATGTTTTCTTTTCAGTGATTTCAATAGCAAACTGATCCTAAAATTCAAAAGTATAAAGAGAAATCGCTCTGACTTTTATTTTATACAGCTATTGTGTAATACTTGCAATTCATCTGTATGTTGTGTTTTGTTATATATATAACTAAGATAATATATATCTATATATAGAGAGAGAGAGAGTGCTTTCATGTTCAGTGTACAAAATGGCAAATATGGATTTCCGAAGCTCTCTAGTGGACAGTTATGGAAGTGCAGCAAGCTGTGATAATTTCACATACAAATATATTTTATGTAGATATCACAAAATAATGTTATCGAATAATCTGTAGTGTTTTGTTCCAGCAAATAGCTATTATATTATATTATAATGATCTACAATAATTGTTCCTTTAATATCATCAATTCTTCTTGTTTGTTTGACACAATAATCTAATAACCTCAGAATTGTTTATTGAACCTAACAAGAAAACACAAACTCACGTTCCTGCAGCTTATACACACACACACACACACACACGTGTAAAAATGTACAAAGGCACACAAAGGAAAGTTCAACCTTGTGGGGACCTTAATGTCCCCAGTTTGGAAGCGAGTCCCCACAGTGTCCCTGTGAAAAACACGTGACATTTAAAGTGTAATCTTGATCTTTATTTATACAGAATCCTGACGACCTCAGAGATGGAGGAGCTGGCAATAATCTGCATCTCACGTTTTATTACCTCTGGTATTAGGAATGCGTGACACTCATTTTGCCATCATGCCTCCGTAACAACACAGGCTGGAAAGGACATGTGCTCGTCCATGTGAGTCTGTGTTCTGCCTCTCTCTCCCATCCATCCATCCATCCATTCATCCATCCATGTCAGATAAGATGCTTCACCTAACACTGAAACACCTGCATCAGCAGAACCTTGGGGGCCATAAAAGAGCCATTATGAATATTCATCCTCTCACCTTGCACCGCCCTTGTGAGGCACAAGTGGAAGTGGAGATAGCATGAGGATCAATAGGTTTGGTCAGTGAATAGCAGCGTCTACCTGGGTGCTGGCAGAGTTTCAGTCGTGGCACATGTGAGCCTGTTCCCTTTCAGGCAAGACGGATACATGGGACAGTGAGGTCTTGACCTTCTATGTAAAGTGCCTTGAGATAATGTATATTATGATTTGGCGCTATACAAATAAAATTCAAGTAATTAATCATCACTGGGGATCTGACATACGTACACACACATGTAACAGGAACATGATGCGTGTTGGAATTTTAAAAAGCAGTGTGCAGCTACAGTGGGGATTCATGACATTTCAGTTTTTGTTATCTTGTTATCAAGGATCCTCCTCGTGTTAAACATAATCAACTTGTGCCAATCGCAGCCCTGGCGGCTGGGACTGGTGCTGGCAGATGAAAACTCCTGCAATTCTCAGGGTAACGTCCACATGCACGTGCCACAGAGAAGAATCACTGACAAATACACTCGTGTGCTAAAAAAGGAAACAGATGGACAAATATAGCAGTCCGGGGCTGTGAGGTAACCACATGACATAATCCAGTTCTGATCTCAACTAAGAATAGACTCGATGTAGTTTTATTGTATTTACTTCAATAGGTCCAAGAATAAATCAAACAGTCAATAGAGCTTTATTTACATTCAGCAATTTCTGATGTCCAACTATGAAGTAGATTTGCTGCAGTAAAACTATCAAAAATGCTATATTTGCTTTTTCAGAAGAGCAGGCAGTTTCTTTCATACTAGTTTTTCATTATTCTAAACAGTTATATAATTAAAAAAGATAAGAATAATTGAAATAATACATAGAGATATATATATATATATTTATAGTTGTACGTTTCTCTTCCATTTTCAGTGTGACTCATCGATAATAATACATATATTTAGAGCAGAGAGCATTTCAAAGTACTGGAATTTTTAAAGTGTTTTTTACAAATGTGACAAATGATGGCGAGAACACTGAAGCTCAACCATACTTAATAATACATTCTTTAAATGAATTATTTTATGACTGTTTGTTATTTTTATGTATTTTAATCGTGTGTTTTGATTTGAGAAGCATTTTGTTTCTTGGTTTAGAAGAATTTGTTATAAATATATTATTATTATTGATATTATCATTTACCAACAACTGTCAACTGTCATTGTTGTCACCCACACTCAGACATAAACCTCTGATCGAGGTTTAAAACCTTCTGTGTTGTTTCAGCATCAGATGACTGACATGCCAGTTCCTCTTCTTCACATCACATCATATTATCATATCTCTTCACTCCAGTATCTTCACTGCCAGACACATTGTCAGGAGAACTTCACATATCCCTCCTGTTGCGTTGGATGTCAAACACGCCGGGCTCCTCCGGGCGAGCGTCTGACACTCCCTCCAAAGTGTTTTCCTCTTCTTCACCATCCTTCCTGTTGCTCTCAGCACTTTCACACTTTCTCCTCATCAGCTACTTATTCTGGAAACAACCTCATCATCTGACTGAAAGTGAGGGAAATGAGTCCTGGCGTTATGATTAGGTCATGTTTGTTTCGAGGTTTATTGTATTTCATGGCATTCTGTCACTATTTCTGTGCTTTTTCTCTTTCTTTAGAAATGCCTCTAGCTCGTATCCTTAATGAGGTAAATAAAAACACTGAACGATACATTCATATCTGAAGTGAAAGTTTTAGAGTTTGAATATATATATGAATAGAAATCTTAATTAAATACTTTTTTTAATCTGATCTGAAAGGGCAAATTTATGATAAGGGATTTGATCTTTTTCATCTTAGTCAGAACAAAGTAGTAAAATAAAGATGTGACTGAAAACTTTGACTATTACTGTAATTGGCCTATAGAGTATTTACTTTATATGTTCACCCTCATATCATGTCATTTTTTCCCATATACTTCTTGCATCCTTTCAGCCTTCAGACGCACTTCCTCAGCTTTGAATTTTGAGGAAAAGTCTCACCCACACCCTCGGTGAGTCACACTATTTTGCAAGTCAAAGATCATTAAAGTGGAACTCCTCAGGAGGAATCACTTGAGATCTTAAAATAAAAAGAAGAAGACAAGTTCAATCTCTGTATGAGTTGTACCACAAAGCTGAGATATGTAAGTTTTATGACTAACAAAAACACTAGAAATAGAGAATGAGGTAACCCCTCACAGTGCTCTCTCCTCACAGGTGATTCATGAGCATTTTCAAACACATTAAAGAGAACTGAACATGAGCAACTCTTACAACCCTTCGATTCGATCTATCCGGAACAGGGGGTGAATTTTTCTGCGCCCTCCCCACTTGATGGATGAATTTGTGTTTCTGCAGTGCCCTTCAGGATAAATTGCAGAGCTCTCTAATGGTGGAAAGGTTCTCACTGACGCCTGAAGAAATGTTGCTCTGCACCAGGAACGCTCAGTTTAGTGTTTTACTCATCATCTCTTGGCAGAGCTTCATGTTTCAGATGAAGTCCAGATGGATAAAAAAAGAAATTTAAAATTCTCCTGCTTAATAACATTAAATCTGCAGATGAAGACGAAGCCCCTCTCCCCCCACTGGCTGCAGAGGAACACAGGGGACACATGGTTCCACATGAAACTATAAAAAGCAAAAGGGAGGAAGCAGGAAGAGGAACAACTTGTGCAGATCCTAGTCCATGGTGCAGATTTCAAGCAAGCGATAATTAGGCAAGGACAGCTCGAGGTGACGTAACAGTATGACAGTTAAAATCTGTTAACATGTCTATCAGTACATTTGTATAATGTTATGTTATAAAAATATACTTGTGGAGAAATTCAAAACAAGCCAGGCTTGCAGCAGCTTCCTTTTTTTCCAATTTGCCTATCAAAACATTTTGTTGGCTGACAAAAAGAACTTCCTCTTCCATATGTATGTAGGTGCAGTCGTCACCGCTATTCTGTTCTGTCATTTGTGCATGGTTCTCTTGGAAAACATCTTTCTTTTAGATCAATTATCTTGTTGCATCCTGTTTACTACAAGTCACATTTACCAATTCACACACATGCAGCACTTTTTCTGCCACACGTCATTTACATTCTGGTGGAGCAGCCGTCAGGGGCAATTTAGGGTTCAGTGTCTTGCCCAAGGATGCACACAGACTGTAGGAGCCAAGGATCAGGCAAAGACCTTCTGGTTAGTGGACGACCCGCTCTATGTGCTGAGCCTTAGGGAATCATTTTACAAGTAATTGTGGTATTGTTGTAATTCCCAGCACTGCACCAGATATTGCAGAGAGACTGTGAGTTTCAGGATTTTTTACAAACGTGTTTGCCGTGTTATACTAGATTACTTAAATATGTTATGGTGTGCAACCCCATTTTAAACACAGCACATGAAAGTAATCTTTTCTTTTGTATATGTGATTATTAATGTAATTGATGCTGTCATTTTGTTACTTTTAGAGCATTTTCATACACAACTGGTGTTTGATGGACATGCAGGATCACCTTCTCTCACCACTTCCACTTCAGTATAAATGAATCAGATTGACATGACTACAGTGACGATCACAGAAATAGAGTCAAAAACTAATTAAAAACAACCTGAGAGAATAAAACCCCATTTGGTGTTTCATCATGTGTGGGGGGAGACATGGAGCTGAGGGTAAAGAGATAGAAAGATAGTGATCGACAGACGACAGAGAAAGAGAAGAGGAGAAGGGCGGAGGCAGGTTGAGGTCACTTCCACCTTGAAGGAAACACACACACACACCCTTTCCATGACATGCGATTTATGGCCCTCCCATACACTGGCCTGCCTCCCTGATTAATTCCTTCTGTGGTGCTTTCAGCTGGGTCGCTCTCCTCAGTGCAACACACTCTGAGCACCTGACCGTGGCTCTGAGCGAGACGTGCACAGATGGAGTCCTTGGGCTCCATCACCCTGCAACACGCCATGAGTTGCTTACATAACAGTGTGTTTTGTCATTTAATAACCCACAAAAGCTGCATCGAAGCAAATTCACAGTGATAATGTAATTAGAATATTGGGTTGGGATACAATTTTATGAGGAGTGGGGGAAAAAAAGCAATGGGATAAAAATAAATGCAAGACAGGGTGACATATTGTGTTTGAATTGATTCAGTAAATTGAGATCATTTCTAGTTTGTCCTTTTGTCACCTTGTTTTGTTTTTGGTCTTGTTGTTTTTTTTTATGAGGACAAAAGAGCGAATAATGTCGTAAATAGCTGTAAAACCTGAGATCACTGATGAGCATTGACTGTATTTACAATTACTGCATTAAATACTTTCACATATTTTGACACAACAGGAATAAATTACATTAAACTAAAGGTCAAATTTAACTGTTTTCAATACGTCACTTTTTTATGGGAACCATCATTTTTCACAGCCACTTATCAGAAGTGAAAATCTCCATTCCATTTTAATAAGGGAACAAACGTGTTTGGGCCAAAACCTGAAAAGTAAAAGTCGCCTTAACGTCCTTGTGTCCTGTAAAAGCAGGTTTCACACTGGTCATATACAGAGTAGTATATCTAACTATTCATTATTCTATTCATTCATTCATTATACTATTCATTCCATTCATCTTCTATTTTTAATTAACAATAACAAAACACTTCTTCCAGCCAATGGCTTCTGGCAAAAGATCTAAATATATAATGACATTGAGACTTTATCAGAGAAAACATTTTACATGATGCTAATGAAATTAATAATGGATGAATTCCATGTAGCTGCTTCAGTTACACTTCAGGCCGGACCAAACAAAGCAAAATGTTATTTAAATGTAAACAGATGCATTGGGCCAGTGGAGGATGTAGGATTATTCTAAATTAGGGGCAATAAAGGGGCCAATTTTCACAGAGAGACCAATTATATGTCCAATTCGTACGGCATTTATCATAATAACGAAGCCTAGAGCCAGGTATGGGTAAGCCTCTGGCACAGGGGTCAATCCCTGGACCTCAGGATGCTTTGATTATGTCCAGTAATGAATGAACTGCATGACAATGCTTGAAGGAACATATACAGCCTGTATCTGCCCCAGGGTAGATACACAAGCATTGCAACTAGCAGCTGTGAAGGGCTTTCTTTATGTTCTCGTGGAGGATGACAAGGGTTTAAATAAGTTTAGGCTACAGTCTCTGTCTTTGCCAATAAATGTTATTGTTATTAAATATTAAATAACTATGAGCTTTTTCCATTAAATAACTCACTCATAAAATGCTTAGGACACATATGTCTTCTAACATCTTCACCAAGCAGCAGCTGTGACCTCATATCCACCGAACAAGAGAAAAGTCAAAATCACCACTTTTTAAAATTTAATTTGTCATGTTTATTATCTGGAAAAAGGCACTCACTACATTTAATGTGATCTGTTCATAAAATAAACTGTACACAACAAATAGTCGCTAAGCTCGTCACAGGTCATGGTCATGGAAAGATTAATGCTAAACAGGTTACACGTACAACCAGTGTGTGTGTCCATGTGTGTGTCCGTGTGTGATACATTTGATAATTCTGTAAAATTAGGCTCCAGTGTCAGTACCTGTTTTTATAAGAAATGCAAAAAAGCTCATCGTCATGTGTTCAAAACATTTCAGTGAATTATTAATTACAGGACATGTTTCAGAAAACAAAAAAGTAAACATTTTACAGCTCGATGGAAAATACAACTCAAGTGCTCGTCTGATATAAAAAGGAGTAAACACAGATGCAGACATGCGCGGTGAGTAGAAAATCAACAGCGTCACATTCGCTCATTTAAAAAGTCATTTGGAGGATCTCAAGTCATTTTGTGATCATGTGAAAGTCATGTACAAAATAAAAAAAACAATCTGACAATCTCGTGTCCAAAGGTGATTAACTGTGTCTTTAACAGGTGAATTCCAGCGCAGCGTCATTTTATTACAACACAAAGAAAGAAACCTTATTACAGCTTTCAAACTGCTATGGTTGTGTTTCAAGAGCCATGCACTATCCAGATGAATATTTTCTTTGTGAGCTCTTAAGTGTGTAGTTGTTTTAAACCTTCGGTAAATGCTTGTATTGTCTATCGATCTGGCAGAAACACAGCCTCCCACTCTCCATTTGTTAAAAGTCCTTTCGTAGCAGGCTGCCGAGCTTTAAATAGCTCCCACAGTACGATACGACGCAGCAGAGATCTATAATGTTCCTGAAGATGGGTGACATGGCTCAAACTGTCCTGCCCACATTAATGAAAAATAAGATTCGACGTGAACAGATGGCCGTTTCCCGACGTCTCGGAAGATCCAAGAAGGGCTGAAAAGACGAGGGCTTGTCTCAAGTAGCCTGTTGTACAATAAATATGCAGAGAGGTATTTTAGCTACAGCCTCTTTTCAGTTTTATTTGTTTTTGGCAACACGTTTTTCTTCCCATGGCTATGGCACGCTGACTGATCTTCCTGGGAGCAGTTCCAATCTAAGCATGGGGAACAGAAAGGCACATTTCTTGACATCTCTCAGTCTGTCTGAGTTTCTGTCTCACTCTCTCTGTCTCTACACCTGAAGTGCTTGTCCATTCACCCCCTCATCTTTCTCCCTGTCTTTGGCCTGTGCTGGCATGAACCCATTCAGCTTGGCTCGCTCCACGGTGTACTGCGACAAGTTTGTCAAGCTGATGTTTCCCTCTTTCCTCTCTCCATTTTCCTCATGTGACTCCCCGTCATCCTCCTCTTCCTCCTCCGTCCTCTCCTCCCCTAGCATGGCACTGCCAGTGTTTATGCCTACGCTTGCCCTGCGAACATCTTCAGGGATGTTCCCCCGAAGCTCGCGGCTCTTGTTGCGTCTTCCCAGCTTGGTGAGGGAGCCGAAGCGTAGATTGAAGAGGTTCTCCTCGGAGGAAGACGCTGTCTGCGGCGTTTGCTCGCTCCCCTGATGGTCGTACGACTCACAGGCCCCCTTCAGTCTCAGGTTGTTGAGCTTGGTGTCGATGCTCTCTTGGGAAGAAGTCTTGAAGCGGCCAGCGTCCAGGCTGGCGAACATGGCTCGCTTCTCTGGAGACAGCATGTCGAGAGAGTGAGCTCGCTGCTCCAGGCCGAGCTGACGGCGCTCCATGCTGCGGATGGTGGCGGCCCGCTGGAGCTTGTCATGGATCTCAACACTCAGGCGCCGCCGCGTTTCACGGAACTCTGCTCGCACATTTGCCTTCCATTCAGCCGCATGAGCTTTAAACTCCCCAACCTGTGACAACAGAGCAATAAGGAAAACAGAGCAAATGGATTGGGGGGGTATTGGGTACAGTCAAAAACAGTTTTCAAGGATGAGGATGGTGATATTTTTCCTCTGTTATCAAATCAAATGAAAACAACTAAACCAACAATGGATTTGTCCATAAAAATCTTTTACAACACAGAAAAGAAAAGATGTGCATTTATGTTTTTATTTTACATCTTTATATTCATATTTCATTTAATTTGTACTTTTCTTATACAACTTTTTGGACTACATCTAAAGTGACAACCCCTACACTGAGCTACAGGCTTAGCACTGACATCACTTTCCACTCTAGCGGATCAGTAGATCACTGACTGGACTGAAACATCTACACCTCAAACAATATATGTTTGTTAATCACAGCAATTAACGTGCAAAATGAGAGAGCAGACACGAGGAGCACGTGAGGCAGCAGCTGAGTGACCTTTTACGTTCTGCCTCTCTAATGTAATACTGAGAGGTGTAATTGAATGAGCCCCACCTCCTCTTTGGTCTTTTTAGACAACACTCGAAGCCAGTCTCCAATCATGCTGAGGACGGCTGCAAAGTACGCCAAGCCCACCAAGATCCAGAACCACACCAGCGGCTTGTACCACTGCTTGTATTCGATCCTGCGGTCTCCACCTGGAGATGAAGAGGAAATAATGTCAATAGAAAGTCATTAAAGTTAATAAAAAAAGAACCATGTGAACCATCTACTCCACATCTCTCTACCTGCCACATAGTCTCCTATTCCCACCGTGGTGAGAGTGATCACTACAAAGTAGATGGCCTCCAGCGTGGTCCAGCCCTCGATGTGTTTGAAGATGACAGCCGGGATGGTGACGAAGACAATGCAGCCAGCCAGGATGAAGAGGATGGTGGAGGTCACTCTGATCTTGGTCTGACTGATCTGTTTGTGTTTTTGCTGAAAAGACAAACAAATTGGATAAGCTAGAATTAGAATGAAAAATAGTGATAGCATGATGAACTTTATATAACCTAATCTTTAATGTTATATCGTGTAATAAAGCTTATATGGCCTAATATATAATATAATATGGTGCAATAAAGCTTTTATGGTCTAATAAAACGTGGACTAAATCTAATATTTCCAGAAGTTTGTCTGCATATGGAATATCTTAGGAACCATTCATCTTATTGGCCTCACACTCGGTACATGTTTTGCTAAATGCCAAAGGAAGTACAGTGTCAAATGTTTTGATTTAGACAAGAGATAAGTTCAATATTAATAAGCTTGGAAGAAACAGGTGACCAGTACAGAGAGGGGCTTGGATACTTCAACATAAGTAACGTTGAATGAGTTCATGACATCGATAACCAATTCTCCAGTTCGAGGTTCTGCGTACTGAGTCGGGCTTCACCGCACTTTGAATAAACGGGTGAACAGCTCTTTGTGCAGCAGCGGGGGTGCGAATAGTCTGCGATACAATACTCTGCGATACAATACGCTGTGATACTTGTAAACTCACCCTGAATATCCTCTCAACTCTCAAGATGCTTTTCACAAAGATGGTCCCGAGCTGGTCTCCAATTCCGGCCAACAAGAAGCCAAACAGGGGAATGCCAAATATCGCATAAAGAATGCAAAAGATTTTCCCTCCTTCCGTGCTCGGAGCGATGTTTCCATAACCTGTCGAATTAATAAAGAAGAGGAAAAAGAGGAGGAATAAGGTAAGAAAGATTAAATTATAAGGAAGTGAAACCAGGATGGGAAACAAGTCCGAGGGGATGTGGTGCGGAGGTGGCACAGGGGGGAGGGGTATAAATAGTAAGATGAGACGCAGAAAAGACAATCAAGACTTTCTTATGCAACAAAATCAATTGAAAGGCTCATGCAATACCTTTCAGCACTTGAAGCAGGGGTCTGAGGTAAATAACCTCCAAGAGAGACAATAATTAGGTTCCCCTTAGAGAAAATTACATTAATTATGGCCCTGCAGTGACAGAGATACAATGACGGAGCCCGGGAGACAGGGACAAGAGCATAAACTGTTCTCTACCCAATTCCTTCCATTTCCACATGTTGTGGCCTGACCATTAAAGTAAAATACATCCTGTCTGTCACATGTTTACGTTCATGTTCCTTTCACTGAAGCTCATCAACGTCACAACTCTTCTATTTATATTCAGTTGAGAATTGTATGCTGGATGTCTTTGTTTTTGTCATTCTTTCTCTGGGCTGTGAAATAAATTAATCCACTGAAGCCAACACGCATCAGTGCATGAGGTAATGAAATTCTGCACTAGACCAGAGTAACAAGTCTGTAACATGGTGTTTTTCTCGGTAATTTCAGAGGAGGTACAGTCTGTGCAGCTACTTGACAGAACAGAAACTTTGATGCATTAGCTCTGGCGTTCACCAAATGGCTCAGGAATGGAATATTTATTGTAAATGGCCAAAGCTTACAGGTATCTACAAAAAATGAGCTTTGATCAATTATATTTTTTTAATAACATTATTTTCTTATAAAAGCAAGATCCAAACAGTATCCTCTGTGTCAGTGATGCCTGTTTTGTAAGAACCCTTGATGGTGTTGTATTTGGTTGTTAAATCCCAGTGTCTCTGCTTTGCGTCATTAAACATCACCTTACGTGGGGAAAGGGGATTTGTTAAAATCACTTGAGAGCAACGGTAAGAACGAAGCAATCACAGTTTCATAACAGAGATTTACACTGAGAAACACCTCTAACAAACTGAAGGGACAAATCCCTAAATGCTCCAATACCTGAAAATTTGATTCATTCCAACTAGTCGGAAGCATAAAGTAATGTGGCTGAAGTGTGTTGATACATATAGCATTCATGGAAGTTCTTCAAATGTGATTTGCACTGACTCTGAACATCACCATATTTAACTGGTATTAGAGTATTTTAAACTCACCTATGGTTGTGATGACAGTTCCAGCAAAGAAGAAGGCGCTGCCCATGTCCCAGTAACTGGAATTATAAGATATGTCTCCGATCGGACTCACTCCTGCACTCACTGCATCTATTGCATGCTGCAAAGAGAACAAGTCATAAATATAAAGATGATAGTCCACTGGCAGGTATTTGAACCTGAGATATAAGATTGTAACCTTAGAAGCAAAGATTGTAAATATAAAATCATGGAGACTCAGTGACAGTGAAACGAGCACCTAACCCATTAGATCGTCATAAACAGGGGAATTCAGGGTCATGGTTACATGTCGGCTCAGCTGATGGCAACACAACAAACACACAACGTGCCAGCTCTGACTTCACTGTATGAAAGTCCTGATGGCGTGACAAGAGTGAGCACGTTAACCCACCTCCTGCCAATGTTTATGTTTTCCTGTGTGCATGTGTCTCTTGTGTGTGTTTGCAAATGTGCCACTGATTGTGTAACACTTGAGGCGTCTGAGGATAGATGGAACGTGCATATCTCTAGATCGACCTGCAATGTTATCACCAGATAAAAGAGGGGAGAGAGGAGAGAGGAGGAGAAAATGTGTGTTTAGAAGGAGGGGGAGGGGCGTTTAAGATAGATGGAGAATTTAATCATGTGTCATGACACTGTAATAACAGGAAGTGGAGCTGAGAAGCTGGAGTTACGTTAAATCCAATCATTCTGATATCATTGCAACTGAAAATGGAAGCTTACCATGATAATATGATCATATTGTGTTATACGATTATATTAATTATTCAAATCAATCATTCAAATCAATCTGTAATTAGACGTGAACTAAACAAGCATTGTTATGAACATGAATGTGATTATTTTATGACTCAATACTGTTAATGTAGATTCATCCATAAAGCTCAGCCCCATACATGTCAAATTTAACTAAATATAACTAAATATGAGTGTCTGCTGGTTGTGGCCATTTCAAACAAGGAAGGGATTTCCTGTGCTTTATTTGAGTCCTTAAGTAAAATTCAATAGAAAACCAGCACTCAGCAGCACATACAGTCCCTTCAATTCAGACAAGCTGTATCAGATTTCACATACTCACTCACTCACTCACTCAGGTATCAGTTTCCTAAATGTGCTTTTTTTCATTAAGACCCAAGGAAAATTGTGAAAATGTTGAAAAACGCCGTTTCTCACAATGTTAAAGAAAGTGAAGTCCTGGATTTTCGGGAGGCACTGTCCTAGCATATTAGCAAAACATCCTAAAAAAGAAATCTCTAAACAAGTATCTCTCTTCCTTTTCTATCAGTGATTATAATGTCAGTACGTGAAAACATGTAAGAATTCTACTAATCCTGTGGAAATACACAGAAACATCTCTGCTCTTCACCTGCAGCTTGTTTTTCCCTCTCCATCCAATTTGCATGTTTTTACAGTTCACACTGACTAAATCAACACCGACTTCCCCTCTTTTTTTCCCTATTTTTACAGCATCAGCCTTTTTCTGCAGCCCCTCAGCTCCTCTTTTATCCTCGACTTGTCTGGTGTTTGGAAAACATTAAGAAGCCACATAACGCTCTGCATTCACAGCATCATTATTCTCATTCATCTGCTTCTGTGCTCCGTTATGTCGACATGAAATGTTAATCTACTATCTTTGCTCTCTGTCTACACTCCCTGCTTGTGAGTACTTTATGAGACAAGTGTTTTCTCTCTTATCTCTGTGGAAATTTACAGTTTGAATTTTGCTTCTGGGCTCAGATAAACAATGTTTCTGCTGACTTGAGAGTCATTGTGAGGGATTTCTTTTCATAAGCAACGTGCTCAACACTCCTTGTGGGATGTCGTAAGCTTCTTCATTGGGTGCAACCCCACAATCATTCCATGCAAGCTGTCGGTGAGATGCACGTCCATGTAATAAAATATGTATTAACTCTCGTGACATAGATTTCAAAGCAGAGGACCACTTCAACACCCACTGCTGCAGGTCCATGCCTGATATTACCTCAGCCCCATCACCATAGTCACCCACTAATGAGACAAATTTCTCTATCTAAAATTATTCAATTGCGCTAATGTTATTTCATAGGTTTTAGCAGACACAGCTTCTTTATGGGGCAAAATCAAAGCAGTAATTATATAATTAACTCCAAATAACCTAATTCTGGAGTCGAGGGAGGGCTATAAATAGCCCCACAATGTAACTGAATACTTTATGAGGAAGTCTATTTTTGTCTCTTTTTCAAAGAACAGCCAAGTTCACGCTGCATTAAATATGTGGAAAATCTTCCTTTGGCACGTGCACTTTTTGAGGCATAATAACTTTGATTTGTGTCGCAGCCTGTTAATGAGTGCGACAAATGGTGTTTTTCTTTCCCACATCATGCTCTTTTCCTTTTTTTTGGCTTGCAGTGCACAGACGCCCAGTCACCATGCAGCACCGCCCAGAGATCATGACGGGCTCTTTAGCTAATGTGTTTTCATATTCTCCACTGCAGGATCATTAGAGATGGACCAAACCCTATATGCAGATCTTTATCCTCTCAGTGGGGCTCTCTACCCCGCAGCAGGTGACGGCAGTGATCCAGCCAGCACGGTGCCTCGCTCTCTCTCCTTCACACTGGCTCTGTCACTGTGCCAGGTGCTGCACAAATTTATTAGAGCCATGTGTGTGTGACTAGAACAAGGTGATGAGCTGGGTTAAACAAGGGGAAAACACAAATTTACAAGTAAGTTGTGTTTTGATGGACTTGAAAAAATTGTCATTATGCACCAAAATGGCTGCCAGCAGTGTCACAATATTATATGTCACACTGAATAACCATTTGAGAGGTGGAACTGTAAAAGGAATTAAATCCAGTGCAACAGCTCTGCTATAAAGTCTCCCTTGACCAAAAGAAGTGTAAAATTGAGTAGAGATATTGATTTAACTATGTGTTCATTATTGAGGTGGTATTTTGAAGTAATGTTAATTTGGGCTGCATTATTGATATTTTATTATCATGTTCTTCATCTTCATTTGTTGAATAATCACAGAACTGTGCTGTCTGTATGTGGAAGGGTTAGGGTTCATCATATCCATCATTCATCATATTACCCATCTATCTATCTATCTCTCTATCTCTCTATATCTCTATCTCTCTATCTATCTCTCTATCTATCTATCTAATTATCTATCTATCTGTTACTGCAGGTCACTTTTACAGTTTCAGGAAGAAAGCTGCAACCAGCATCACAACAGGCCGAGCAAACAATCTATTCCAAAACAGGCAGGCATTGCACTAGAAGGTAAAAATACTCATTATGCACCAAAATGGCTCCCAGCAGTGTCATAATCTTATGTGTCACACTCAACAGCTCTGCCATAAATTCTCCTTTGACAAAGACAATAACAATGAGTTTTAAATATAAAGTCCCAGACTTTGAAGAAGGTATCTACTGGGGGTTCAACCATATTTTAACATTTTTCATCTTCATGTTTGTAATTGTATTGGCCAATGTATGCATATTAATATGATGTCATTATTACAGATGGAACATGCAAGCTGAACTTTGGTTTTACAGCAGGAATTACTTGACATGCAAGGTAGTTTAACTTTTTACGATGCATTAGGGGGAAAGTACAGTGTTCCCCTCTGAAATGTCATGGATCGTCATTTAATAGAAGTTAAGTACTTATACATAAATAAAGTGTCTGAGTAAGTTAC
Source organism: Paralichthys olivaceus (assembly GCF_024713975.1). Taxonomy (NCBI): domain Eukaryota; kingdom Metazoa; phylum Chordata; class Actinopteri; order Pleuronectiformes; family Paralichthyidae; genus Paralichthys; species Paralichthys olivaceus. The sequence goes on along the minus strand of NC_091104.1, from coordinate 11,338,254 downwards.
ATGACGGCTTTAGTTGCGTGTTCTGACGTAGTTTTACTGCAGGTAGCTCAATGTTAATAAAGGTTTATTGGCAGATAAGTGACTCATAAATAAATGAGGGTTGGCTGGTGTCAATAACAGCGAGGCTTCACATTGTGCCACAGTGTGAGTCACTGCAACAGCCCAGGGAAAAGCAATTAGGTCTGCTGCATTAGTGGCCGCACAGTGGGTAGGTGGACAGCACAGACACTGGAGCAGACACGCACATGTCGAGTCAACGCATGCAGCAGAGCAAACCCTGACAAGTGCCTGTTGTCGCTCTCATCATCTCCATCCATCTCGCTCTCACACACACAAATGCTTTCCAACGTTGCCATTTTTCTGTCGACTCCTCCGCCAAACAGTTTGACAACAGTGAGTCACCGGTGCTGTCCCTACAGAGGCCTGTTGTCTGAGTGACAGGCTTGACACAGCACAAACAGACCGATAATAGAACCTGTTGGAGGAGCAGACAGACTCTGTGATGGAGCACTGTAGCATGTCCTGCAGACGGCACGGGGGAAAATGTCAGTGTGGCCCTCACTTATGACTTGATACTGATTCATTTTGTGACGCTCAGGGTTAAGGGACCGTCATAACTCAGTAGAATGATAAATCAATATCACTTCCTCTGATTTAAAGAAATAGTTCTAGATTTATTCGCTCTGTAACCATGAGAAATCACTCTTACAGCTGTCAAATATCAAGCTACAGCCAGTCTCCACTAGCTCAACATAAACACACAAAAACATGACTTCTAGAGGCGCCTGTAGGCCAATTCTAGCTGTTTGCTCTGGTTTTCAATCTTAATACTAAGCTAACCAGTTACTTTCAGACATGCACTGAAGTCCAGATATTTTCCTGAAACTTTCCAGAGGGGTTGCCTGCGAAAACCGCAAATGTCATGGTCAGACATGTGGACATCATCCGGGACTTTCTTCTGCCAGTGCCCTAGTTAATTGTCAGAGAAATGTCTAAGTGAGCCCCAGTGAGAATACAGCAGGAAAAGGTCCGAGTGAGTGGGCGTGCTGTTGCAAAAGTGGAAAAAAAAACAAGTGTGAATTTCTCTAAATGAAAAAGAGGTGCCGTTCAAATATCGACAAACGCCCCAACTTTCTCAAAGGAGTTCATGTGTGAAAATATCTTAACTGTCTACAGGCAGTGAATTTAAATTTACTGTGTGTTAACCAATCGCCACATCACATAAAACCAAACATCTGACTGAATAATTCTTTGAATCCATTTAATTTGTCAGATGTAGTAAATGAATCCTAAGAAACTTCCTCCAGACAAAAAGCTCCTTGTCTTCAGCTGCTTGAGCGGCTGTAAAATGTTATGTCATGTATCTGAATCAGTTTATTTGTCAACAGCTTCTTCTGTGATTTGCGACGCTGCACTGCTTTGGGCAGCAGGAGGTCTGTGACTGCTGGCCTGTGCAATGAATAATTGATTCCCTCCAGACCCCAGTCACAGCACACCAAAGGTTTTTATTTCCACACGTCTCCTTAGGAAATGTTGCCATTGATTTTTTTTGTTTCGTTTTGAGAGTGGCTCCGAGGTTATGCACCGCGAGGGAAGAAAAATAATTTTCGAGAAAAGAATGAACAGAGGTGGGTGTGGAGAAAGGGGGAGGGGGGTGGCAGATAGTGAGGCTGTCCAATATTCCCTGGAGGAGTGTTTAAGACACTAACATCAAATGGAGCCATTCTAGCGGAAAGTGGAGCACACCAAATGCCATGTGGTTGGTTCTTTATTGGGTTATTTCAAGCCAAAGACAATCCGAGAATATTACCTTTACTTATCTCAGAAAAAGTTCTTGGTGCTCTCTTAGCATCTGTGTCACAAGCTATGATCATGCTACAAATCTAAATCATTTACAATGTTGTATTTGGATTTGCATTACTGTATTTCCATGTGAGGTATGTGAAATATTCTGTTCGTAAAATATTCGACATTTCTAAAAACAACTCTTACCATATCTTACCCCCAGCTCAAAGTGTGAGATATCTTTCAACCCATGGGAGTGTTGGTCTTAAAACGAGGTGCATTGTTCACACACCGCTATCTTTAGGCAGCAGAAATTGATTGCACCTTTGGACTGAAAAAGAGCTTGTCTGAAGTCAGTTGCATGCTCAATATTTTATTTTTAGTCAGATGGTCTGCTCTCAAGATTTGAACAGCAATCCACCGAGGTCCAACACACCAGGCTTTTAAAAGGGACGGGAGAAGTCACTCTGATTGGTTTATTGCATGTTGTGTCCAAAACCAACCCATGATTAATTAAGAGCATCCCTTCGGAGCCGTAACAGTGTCCTGAATGCATCCATTTGCAATTCACCATGTGCTTGGATCCCTGAGTCTACTGAGGACAACAGCTCACATCCACACGGACGTCAGAGTTTGACTGATCTTAGTCCCACATTTTTCCATCACCTTACACCTCACAAATCAAACTATCCACTCACCGCATGCCAACACATCTCAAATCATTTTCCAATCCTGCGTCCAGCTGCTCGTGACCTTAAATCTTGACCCATAATTCTGGGGTGTAAATATCAGGGGGCAGGGTGAAGCGTCGACATGCTTCGTAAAGACTGTAAGATGCACAGTTAAGTCATGATGTGATGAATTTTTTTCCAGCCCATATCAAACTGTGTTATAAATCATTATAACATGATATTACAAATTTTATTGTCAGATGGACTTTGATGGAGTTTTAATTTGAGTACTAAGAGCAGAGAGTCAATCATCTCCTTTACTATTCCTTCATCTATTTTAAATCTTGTTAAAAACACAGTTTTGATAAAAAAGATTTTGAAAAATTTGGCTTAAAATTTTTCCTGCACAACAACCATGCTGTTGTGGCTGGGAGCTAGTTTCCTTATTCAAAATGTGTGGGTGTTGTCGAAGCCTCACTTTGGAAAGTCGTGCACTTATTATTGATAGTGCGAGGCGCTGTTCTATTTTAACAAAAACATGTAAGTCTTGTTTACTAAGATTGGTTCGTACATGAAGTGAAACTGCAACAAAATCAATGCGTGGCTCTTCTTTCTGGGCAGCTGAGCGCAGCGCAAAGGTCACATTGACCGACCTTAGTTTCTGAGGATGAACATCCTATATGCACACAGCTATTTTACATTTTTTCTGTATGTTACTGTCTCTTTATATTACTGTTCTGAACCATTAGACTGTATCCAGTAGCATGTACTCCACTACACTGTATTTATCAACAGACGCAAAGGGTCACTGAGAATTATGAGCGTCCCTGTCATAACCCTGAAGGTATCACCATACCTCCTGCTAAAGGATCGACCTGCCTGTGACATTTACCCAATCAGGGGGTAGAAAGTCGGGGGTGTAGCTGCTGCTGCTTCAGTGCCTGCATAATCCTTTAACTGGCATTAGCACTGCGTAAAAAAATCGAATGTAAATGTTATAAAAACGCATATAAATCAGTGTTTGTGAATTCAACCAATCCACCTGCATAGATATCCATCCGTCCATCATTTATACCACTTATCCTTTTGAGGGTCAAGCAGGGAGCTGGAGCGGATCCCAGAACATTGAGCGAGAGGTGGGGTACACCCTGAACAGGACGCCAGCGAATTGCAGACAACTATTCTAACTCACATTCACACCTCGCACCTTAGAGTCTCCAATCTGCATGTCTTTGGACTGTGGGAGGTGGAGTGTGTGAAGAAAACCAACACAAACATGGGGAGAACATACAAACTCATACATACAACTGGGATTCGACAGTGCCAGCTCCACCCCAGCAAATATAAGCAGGTGCTAAGTCCACCACATAAAGTGCTTGGGGCTGACAAGCATTTCTGAAATGTGCAACAGATACCAGAATGGAATGACAGCATCAGGTACAGTCACTTCTCTGGCTCAGCATAAGAGCTGGGATCATTTCCCAGCACTGGAGCGGTTGAGTAGAGGAATCAGATAAGGGATGACTGAACTGAAGCTGACAACAACATCTAAAAAAAAAAACCTTTGAGTGTCGGTCTCTGCAGCAGCAACAATTAAACTGCCGCAACTTAAGCTCTTACACGATCTGTGATGCCTGAAGACATGAATACAAATGTATGAGGCCGAAGCGAGAAACTGTTTGGAATGAGTCCACTTACTATTGAACTTGCTCTGATTTGGAGATTATCTGAATTCATGATTAGTTGCTGATAGAATTTTCTTATTCATATTCCTGTTTACACGTTACAGAGCAAATTCTGATTATGATGTCAAGCGGTGTCGTAAATGTCAATGTTGCTTTAAAATGCTGCAGAAACTCCAATAGGATTAAGACATATACATATCTACATAATCTAAAATCAGAATACGTCTTATTGTTTAGTCATATTAGGCATATTGCCAGTATGACCTTGTTCAGGTTACAGTAATCAGAAAATTATGTTTACATTAAATTATCATTCAGACTTTTGACTTAATAGAGTTAATATCAGAATATTTGCATCCCTGTAATCATAGTAAGTGTTAAAATGGATGGATATTAAATTATGAAATGATCCATGATGTTCAGATCACCATGTGTCATGTGCACGTGAGAGATAAATCTGAAAATTGTGCAGCAGTGTTAAAGCCATAGTGTGATTAAAGGCTCATTTGCTGAAGGACAGTCTGAACATGAAAGGAAGCTGCATCCAAGCTTTTCAAGCTCATGTGATTAGCTAATGAAACCAGAATTAATTACCCCGAGAACCCCCAATTACCCCCTGATAGCAATCACCATCTATAAAGCTGCTACTATAAAGGTCAGTCCAGTGACTTCTTCTTATCTAGCAATCAGACTCTGTGACACTCAGTGTTATGTATCAGATCATTTTCATTTATCTTCCCATCTCCTTACAGACTAATCTGCTGGTCATTAATAGATGCAATGGATGCAGTGTACTATTCCAAGGCTGTCTGGGCAGCAGGAAGGACAAGACAGGAAAAGAACCATTAACAGCATATTTAACATTTCTTAAAACTTTCAAGCACCCACCTTGATGATTGCCTCCAGCTCGTCAGGACTAACACAGGAGTGTCTCTTCAGGAACGAAGCCTTCTCCAGGGTGATGCTCGTCTTCTGGTGTCTCTCAAACGGCATCTCCAGCGCCTTAAAAGCCAGGCCGCCACAGACCAGGTAGAGAACGACCACTATGAACACTGCCAGCACCGTCTTCCACTTCATCATTGAGTGGAGGGCTGCGGCCATGCCGTCGCAGCTGGCATCCATGCTGGCCACCACGCTGGCGGAGCGGGAAGAGATGGACAGACGTGGCAGTGGACAGTGGCCGTTGGTCTTCGGGTCGCAGCCCATTGGATTCTGCATGGTGGCGACACTGGCCTGGACCAGACTGGACTTCGCCATGCCAGACTGGACCTTTTTGGGGGGGACCAAGTTGGTCTGGACCGCCACTAGGAAAGAGTGAGGAGAGGAGCATGATTGGATTAATACATGTTGTGTTACCTCCACCAGGGAGGTTGTGTTTTAATTTGTCTGTTTTTGAGCTCACTCTCTTTAAAATCGTGAGATACAATGTTTTTGGACATTTTCACCAATTTCCAAGAATAATAAATAGATCCTGATGAAAAAAATCTGGCATATTTGGGGGAGTGATATCAAAGAGTGTGAATAATTTGGTCCAACTTCACTGGATTTAAGGAGAGCTTGATCCAAGGCAATGCATGCCAATCCAGTTTACTTTGTTTTGGAGGATCGGGACAGTAGAAGTCAAATCATTTTATTATTATTTTTTAATTTGTTCAGATGATTGAAGATGAATGAATTCACTGGCAGAACCTTCAAATGACTGGCTCAAGGCACTCTGTTATAGATTGGACAGTAAAAATGTGCCCTCACATTGAGAGAATGAGATAAAGTATTCTGAGATGATGCTTTGTTGGCTTGGTTTGAAAAGCATTTTGATATTTTTCCTTTCTTGATGTGTTTGTCCTTTGCCCCCGTCTGTGATAACCCATCTGTTACAATAATAACAAAATGAAATGGAATTGATGGAATAAGTTAAATTGCAGTATTGTCTCACACCTTTAGGTTTTATTGGCACTTTCTTTCCAGATAAAGTACCAACAAGGGGCAAAGCTTAATGCAGGTATAAACATTAGCTCATTGCAGGTATCAAAATATAGAATATTACCTCCCATATGATTCATTTAAACCCATTTTCCTTTTGGGCCAATAAAGATTCTTTGCAAAGCTGACACTGAAAGCTAAAACTCTGGTGTGCCGTTGTACCAAAGCCTGAAAACAGTGTGTAGCCTCAAGAGTTTTCCTCCCTGAGAATTTACTTTGGGTTCCACACATAAAAACCTTTGGACCTGTGATGATGAAGACCACAACTGCTGCTTTACTTACTAATACAGAAATTATTAATTGAATGTAACGCAATCAAAACCTGGAAAAAACTTCTGAAATGTGGCCATTAATTAATTTCAGTCTCTGAAGATTGCATTGATATTCAGTAAGTCAAAATGACTGAAGTAATTGAACATATAATGGCACTAAACAGCAAATACTTCCCCAAGGCCAAACAGTCCCATACATTTCAATGAAGCTGCACCAGATGTGATCATATTAAGTCAGTCCAGCAATATGCCTGATTTTTACATCACTGCCCATGAATTATCCACTGGGAAATCAGTGAAACTGTCAAAAAACATCTTGCAATGTTAATTAAAGTGGGTAAAAATAATTCCTGAATAGGCCTGATCTGAACTGTGCAAAAAAAGAAAGGCTTCTTCCGTCACCCGTACAAATGAATAGGGGTGAAAACATAACACACCTCACAGACAAACACTGAAGTATTGTTGGGTACGGGTGAAAACAGAATTATTCTCTTTACTGAGGATAAAGATTCAATTTTTCTAATCGACTATAAGTGAAGGGTAATTGCCACTTTCAGTCATTGGCTCCTGGGTGGGTTTTATACTAAATGCATATGTGCTGCAGCAGGTCAACCATGAAGCAAGCAGCTCCATGGAAGCAGCCAAATTTAGATTCCTATATACGATGCATTTTATAAACTACTCAGAGCAGCGGCCTTCACCCCTGATGCCCCCACCTCAGTCAGAACGGAGGGCGTGGAGTGCACTGTAGTCACGGGCGGAGACTGCTGTCTACACTGATGCAATTCTTAAAGGTAGGAATGCGAAATAGATTTGCTTAAGAGAGGCACACTTCTGTTTAATGGGATGGTTTCACTTATGGGATATTCAACACACACGCACACACGTCCAGAAACACACACACATCCGCCATGATGACTCAAGGACATCCAGGAAGTGTCTCATTCTCTGGTCCAGCAGCTAAGAATCTTGTTAGTTAATCCCTGTATCATGAGTGAATCAATAAAAGCAAAGTAATGTCAGGAGCTTGGGAAGGTGCAAAGCTGCCACTTTCAATTTACAGTCTATGCCCTTTAAGGGCGGCGGCTGGGCTATTTTTAGAACAAGTGATGAATTAGAAAATCAAGACTAAGAGGTGAAGCAGCAAAAAGAATGTGACCCCACATTAATATCATGTGAAGAACTCCGTGCGGTCATTTTAATGGATGTACTAGAAGATATACTCGTAGATCAAATGCAGATTTGACCAAATTAATCGTAGTATCATATAGAGACATTAATTGTTTTAAATCCAGTGAGTGAAAATCAGCTCTGTGCAGCAGGACAGAGGCAGCTATAAGGCTGTATCACACACATCTAAATGATTGAAACAGTTATAATAAAAGAATATAAATCTATAACCTGAGCGAAACTAAGTAAATCAGCTGTATGCAGCAGGGCAGAGGCTGCTGGCACTTCAGAAAACTGTACCTCGTATATTCAAGTGATCAAAAGTCCACTGTGACGAGCATAATGTGGTTTCAGATTTCTGATGCTGCGTGGCATAAATCTAAAATCCTTTTCAAACCACTGAAGCTGCCTACTATTGATTTTTGCAAATTAAATAAGCCACTCAGTGGAAAGCAGTGCTTTTTATCTGATACTATTTGATTCTCTCTCTCTCTCTCTCCCTCTCTCTCTCTCTCTGTCTCTATGCTTGTCTGAACAAAACAGAGACAATGTTTGACTCAGGTCAATAAATGAGATGTTTCTCAATTCTGACTGAAAAAATGAGACAGAATATATGAGAGATGTTTCAGCGGCCATTTACTGCACAGTTTAGTGGGACTCAGTTGTGGTGGGACAACAAATATTCAGCTTTTCAACATTTCAGCCTCACATGTTATGGTTCAAAAGAATGATCCAGTCACTGATGAACAGAAATACAAAGCGACTCCAGTCATAGCAAAAGCATGAGGGCACATTTTGGACCGGCTCGGTTCGGGTTCTTAGCCCAGTTGGTCCCTGTGGACATGTTGCAGGCGTTGAACTCAGCAGCTGAGCCTCAAACTCAAGAGTCAAGCCAGATGGAATAATACACGAAGAGCCAAGACTTCCGGTAGAAAATAAAAGTCACAATAAAACATTTACAAAGGGAAAATATAAAGAGTACTCTGTCTTTGAGTCTACATGTAGTTTATATGTCAGAGCATAACATTTCAGTTTAATAGAAAAAGAAGACCAAGTTAAATCATTGTGTAGTTTATGGAAAACATTTGCCAAAAACACCCTCATTAGTTTGTGCAGAGATTTCCCTTTGGAGGATTTAGGAGGACTGCGTCTCTGAAAACAATGTTTTTGTTGGTGTAGCTTCATTGGATATTGTTGGAGATAAATTGATAAGTAGGCTGCGATAATATTATCCTACTTTTTAGGAAACATTCTTTTTATTTTGAAACTTGTTCCGGTATATCTCAATACTTTCTTTTGGCACCTTGACGCAGCTGATGCTCCCCACAGCGCTGCTCCACACAGAAGGAGGAGAGGAGGATGGAGAGGAGACAGAAATAATCCCATTTGTTTTGTATTATTGATCTTTTTAGCTCTGCGAGAATATTTAAATAACTGAAAGTTCAAATTGCGTAAATTAAGGATAAATAAACAGTTTGAAATGGCGAATAGTGAAGCCTGATACGATTTGTTGTGTCTCGTGTATTTCAATGAAATGGTTTGATGTTCAGGCTTCTTTAAAATTACATATACATCAACTTATGAGACATTTAAAAAGCAGTATTTACCAACCTTGCTCCGGGTCCCAGTTAACTTGTTTTCTCGGGTGTTCTATTGGAAATTTCATCTCGCTTGTTGTTCTCAACCAAAACGCACGAAGGGATGATCAGTGCGAATGAAAAATAATTTAAAAAAATTAAGAAAATAAGCTAATCAGGAGGAATCCCTCTGCCACATCTTCATGTCATCTTTACTTGGATGTGGTTGTAAATTGTACAGAGGAACAAGCGCATCGCCTAACCGCATTGTCTGCTTCTGCTCTATTGGTGCCCCCTCCTCTTTTTCTTCCTCCTCCGCCTCGTTTGGACGAGTGCTGATCGCCTGCCACACTGAGATACTTGTGAGACCTTCTCTCTGAGCTGTCGCAACGCATTGAGGACCAAACCACATCCCATCTCACCCTCACACACACCAGTGGTCAGTGGTCCGGTCCGAAAACACAGCAGGAGCGCGTCCAAACCGGCAACTTTACGCACGCGTTTTACGCCGGCAGCAAGAACAACGGGGATGAAGGGAGGACGCTCTCCTCCCTTTTCATCCCCAAAGCACATCACTCCACCTGCTTTTTATATTGAAATGCACATCCATTCTGATTTGTTTGTAAAATCGGTTAATGGATACTCACTCTTTCGCCTTTTCCTCCAGAGCAGGGTGGTTATCCTCTCATCGTTTGGCAGCCGGCGACTACGCACATGGTGCGGGGCGGGATGCAGGAGATGTGGTACCCCAAATCAGAGGCAGACTTAGAGCATGACATCATCCACGTATGGGAAACAGTGCATTATTTATGAACTGAGCTAAAGACGAGTCTCCCCTTCCATCCTGCTGGATCCCCCTTAATCCTGAACCCAGTCAGATGATGAGGCCGAACATTGAGGGGCAATAACAAGACACAGTGAATTAATTCAGCAAATATGATAGAATGGATATTGTTTAACTGCTTTTTTTATGCCCAAAACGTCCCATGGTCTAAATGTGGCAAGTTTGCAGCTTATTGATAATTTTAAGGACAATACTTTTTGTTTTTGCATGTTTGTGTCCATTCGTCCATGCAATATTTTTTCACCCTTTACCCTACAGGCAGGTTTTGGTTTTCATTAATTTCAATTGGATGTTAATTGTGACTTAATGACCTAATCATTTGAATTAATATATTTATTTAATAGTATATTTTAAAAAATCTAGAAGTTGCTAATGTAGAAACTAAATAAAACTCATAATAATAGTGAACACTAATTACTTGCAATAACTGCTGAAAAAAGTCAATATAAAGGTTGTTAATACAAGTACAACACATGACTGGAACTGTTGGTATACTTTAAAACCGTTGGCCTGTGATTTGTGGTTCAAGCATATTGACAAAGCTAACTGAGGACTTACATTAAATAAAATCTGCATTTATCTTTCTGAATTTATCTAAAAATGAAATTAGAGACATTTCTTTCTCTGTATGTACAAATTAACAGTGGTGTTACCAGCATTAAAACATATTCATTGCATGATTAAGAGGATTTTAGGGTGAAGTGTGATGTATACTTTTAATAGATTCATTTAATATAACCTTTTTAATGTGTGCTCCTCATGTGTCTTTTGAAATGATATCAAATCAGGGAAATAACGTAAAAAATATCTTTGCAGACTACGTTTTATGTGTTTTTTTTAAGACTGATGATAATGTTTAAAAACTCCATGTTCCCCACATTGTCTGTCACACTACTGTAATAAGTCATTCACAATCCTTTGTTGGTAAATGACGTGAGGGGTTAAAAGGTCCATCAAACAATACAAGGAACATGGCAGAACAACAATATGCTGCTGACAGAATGTTCTCACGGTAACACTCAGTTTAATCTGATTCTCTTTGGTCACTTTTTCACACTGCCACATTGTAAATGAGGCCAATGATGGTTGCTGGTTTCACAATGATGGCACATGGCACACATGGTCAATTCATGTTGAGATAACATGATATATGGGTACCAGCCATCTCATGGTTATTCATGGACTCAGTGATTCTAGTAGGGATTGGGGGCCTGGGGGGAGCCTGGATGGCACAGAACTTGAATTAATAATCCAGGTTTTATTGCTCTTAAAAGCCACACAACCACAGAATGGTTTCAGTCAAAGTAAAGGTAAGTAGAACATCTTGGCTAAAATGTAATAACCTCAATCCCCAATGGCATGAGGCAGATAACACAGATGTATATGCTGTAAAGGCCTTTTTCATTTTTTTAAAAACATGTAACAGCAGGAAAAGCACAGATATAAATAATGTAATGGATGTTGGGTGGATTCTGGGCTGTCAAGCTGCTTCAGTTTCAGGGTCCTGGTGTTGTGCACACTGGTCTTCATCACAGTGACATGACTTTGGGAATTGGAATTGGCTTTTGAATTAAATTGTTACTTGATTCTTGTTGTTCTGGGTCTGTACCCTCATGGTGGATGCACTTATTGTAAGTTGCTTTGGATAAAAGCATCCGCTAAATGAAATGTAATGTAATGTAATGTAAACGCTCTCAGTAAGACTTGTGCATATCCTTCAATGACAAGTCAGTTGTGAAAAAAGGCTTTTAAGTTGTGAGACTTCCACACACAGAGGCCTGTTTTCAAGTGGTGTTGAATTTCAAGTAGCACTCATCTTGTGAATATCAGAATATCTATTACGAAAATGAAATTCAGTGCAAGTGGGGGGGGGGGGGGCATTTCTGCGTAATCCTGCATAATTGTCAGGCACAGAAGCAGCCAGTGCACATGCCACTGTATTTTATGACTGCCGAGGACAATATAGGGCTGTTTATATGTTCCCCTGCAGTTTATGGGTTTCCTCTGGCTCCACTTGCATCACTCTACTTGTCTAATGAACAAACAGCGCTGCCAAAAATACCACGTCCACACCATGGACTGTATATAAGGTCCACACCCAGAAGTCCCACAGTGTTGTGATTCCGGGATTAACGGTCACTTTGTGCACTTTTTTAGCATGTGTATTGTTTAATGTGAACTCAACTGATGAAGGCTACTGGATCTACATTTTGGATTAGGGAATAAAGATTAATAAGATCATCTTTGGCATCATATGTAGTGTGTTGAATGAATAGTGTATATAATCATTATGCCGTTGGATTCATTTTTCTAAATTATCTGATCCCTATCGTTGTATCAGGTCACTCTCTCCAGTCCTGTGTCACTTTACGTTTAGTTTTTCTTTGTCTTTTTGCTGTTCGCTCTGTGGCGTGTCTCTCTTTACGCACGTACGTGATGACGTAGGCAATCGTAGCAACCGGCATGGCGACGGGGAAGCTTTGCTCAGCCCCTCATCTGCTTATTAGCCCCCGGTATTAGCTCGTTAGCATTACGCTACTTGGTTTTATCACAGCGTTAAACATGTTTACGGTAAAATGCACTGTTGTTTGTGGATGTGTCGGAGCTGAACCCTCTCTGTCCCGGAATATTCACGTGGAAAATGGGATACGCTGAGTGGAACTGTACCATGGAGTCGAGAACAGGTTTGTTAATGCTATTAGCATTAGCTAGCTAAGAAGCTAATTAATCAGCAGATGTAATCATATCCGAATGGTGCTTTGACAGCAAAGTAAAGATAAACTCACAGTGACTGAGTCACTAACCTGTCCTCTTGTTATCTAGACTAGACAATGATCAACTCTTTCCTTCAACTGCTTGTTCTCTAAACTCAATACGATGCTCCAGTTTACTGCTAATGTTAGTTTATATCTTAATAACCCTAATAATAGCTTTAATAAAGGCGTGTTACTCTTTATCAGTGTAACTATACCAACAACCGAAATACAAACAACTTAAATAAAGGTAGCACTGACAAGACTAAAGCTGATGTTTATTTCGAAAATAATTCATTGTTATAACTGCAACTTACCTTGAAATACTACTACTAATAATACATAACAACATATTGGAAATACAGCAGATTCACACCCTCATCCTGGTCCACACCAAAATGTCATGGGTTCATCCCTGACCCATGCTGCATCCTTCCACTGAAATGCTTTCAGTTGTCAGTCTTCACATTTTCAGATTGTCAAAATGTCCATAATCCTCTGTTTTTATTTTAGGGAGTGTGTCATCTGGACTGGGGAGCAGCCCTGGTGTGAAAGGGCAGAGTGTGAAAAGTAGCCGTAAGTATTCACATCAGCTAATATCACCATGAGAAATGAAAGTGAGTAAGATCAGACCTCATTTTAACAGTCTATTGTATGTTGTCCTCTCCGTGTCTTTTTAGCTTTTTGCCAGCGCTCTTCCAGCAAGTTGACACAGTCCATCATTAGAGACCACATGGTGTCTCATTACAAAAAGGTTTACTCAGCTAAAGGTGAGGCTGGAATAGATTATGATCCTTATAGTGACATTCAGTGGACCAAACAAATTCACGAAATGTTTATATCGTGAGGTGGCTGTTGCATAACAAACTGGATTCATAATCTATTGTGGGGAATTTTATAATAATATTATAATCTTACATTTTGTTTTTCATTCTTCTTCCACAGCTGCCATTGATGCCTCAGTACCCAAAAGCATGACACATAGTGTAAAGTGTAAGTACCCAAGAATGAAATGCTAATTGTTTAATTCAGTTCAAAACACTTTTTCTGGGCTGCATTTGAGGTATAATATTTCTCATTTTAGCATAACCACAATGATGAATAATTGCACAATTATAAGTTTAAATGCTAGTTTTATCTGTTAATCGGAATGAAACACCAACAGTTTCTTTCTGAAGTCATCACTTTGCAAGATTGCGCATTAGTTCGGGAAGAGGTTCATCCTGTAAGAGGCTGCACTGACAGTAGCCTCAATAAGCAATAACATAATGCAGCCAGTCATCACATTTAAGTACAGGATGCATCTTATCCTCAGCTCTAATGGCTGCAGTCATGCTCTGTTGTTGTTACTGCACTATCATACTTGCTCTACTGACCCTCACATAGCTCAAAGTTAAGTGCAGCGAGTCTTTGACAGTTTTTGTTGGGTTATGAAGAGTCATTCCTGGAAATTAAGTAAATCAGAAGGAAGGTAAAGGAGATGTGAGACCAATGTAGATATTTATCACAGAATAACCCAGAGGGTGTATTAAATATCAGTGCATGTACAGTGTTGGATTATAACACATATGAAATTATAAAAAACAGATTTTCTGCCAGTGATAGATAGAAAGCGATGAATAAACTATTCTCTTTACTTATTCATGTCATACTGCTTACAGACAATGACCAGATCAGGCAGGATCGCTTGAAGCAAGGGGGTCGTCCTCAGTCAGGTCGACCTCAGTCAGCCCATTCTCTCTCACAGAGGAATAGCAGAGCCTCCTGCTCCTCAGCACAGGTGAGATATCAAGACACACTCACTGTTGTGTTTTCTCATTGCTTAATGTCATAATAATGTCAACTTTATTTGTCACTCAAACTTTTTCAGTACGTATCTAATCTGATTCATTACGATGTCTTGATTTTTAGAGTACATTATCCGTGCAGTATGATGACAACCCATACCTCTGCTCGAGGAGTTCCATGGTCTCCAGTCCGAGGTTCAACACCTCCTTTCACGCTAAAGAGATTGTTTATCAGTCATGTAAATGGGACCTTTCTCGTCACGCTCGCCCAGCATCAGAGTTTAAGTTCCGCAGCCCAGAGTCAACTTTGCACAGAAAGCAGTCGGCATGTTCGCTGGCCGCCTCAGGAGGTCAGAGTTGTTACAAGACTTTCCAGGACCCTGTCCAGAAGACATACGGTGGAGATTTGCTCCAGAAACACTCACAGCACTTTACCCAGGACAAACCTTTCACCCCCAAGACCCTGAAGTCAGAGAAGAGTTCATACCTGGAAAAATATCGCTACTACAGAGCACCACGAAGGAAGCTCACTCAGGACTGCACCAGCTCCAAACCGATGCGGCAGGAGACGAATCACAGAAGGTATTCAACAAACCTTTCAGTAGGTCTCAAATGATAATAGATAGAAATAAAGCATACAGCATGTGTAGCATGTGTGTCTTGCAATATCTTCACTTCTGTGTATTTTATGCAGCACAAAAACCAAGGAATACACACAGGACTTTGATGAGCCATCTCAGGTAATTTTAAGAATTAGATATGAAGATTCATACAGCAGTAGTGGTGTTTTTATTGTCCATAAATATTAAGTTGAATGTAAAGTACAGTCACATTCCCACACAAGCTAAAATAAGCATTTTATGATGAGAAAACCTCCACAGTATTGATGTTTTACGTTCCTTTTTGTTTTGCAGGGATTTACTACAGAGCATGAATGGTCTGAGGATGAGTTGAATGGCACATATCTATCAGAATCAAGACAACAGAGTCAACTCAACAAGAGCAGAGAGCGTTATTTATTTGACTCCTCATCCAGGTAAAACTGTGTAGTTGAAATACTATGTTGTGTTTTATCTGTAATGTAGTGCCTGTTTTTCCTGCATAAAGATTCTAAAGACTTTAACGCTCATCTTCTAGGTTCTCACGGGAGGGTGTGAAATCTCCAATGATGAAGAAAGTTTCTGCAGAGTAAGTTCTCTGTTTCATACTAATGTTGATAATAATAATGAATAATGTTTTATTCTTTATATAATATTCTAATGTGTTCTTTAACAGGGAAGAAGAACTAATGTACCTCGAGTTTATTTCTGCTGTAACCGAGGACATCTTGTCCAGGGGGCATATCTCTGACAGGTTTGTTGCCTCGTGTGAGAACATGTGTACACAAAACTGACTAAATTAAATAGTGGCTAGTGCTTTTTACAACCTCCTGAGTCATTACTGTGGTGTAAGTGTCTTTGTCCTCTGCCAGGGTCCTAGATAGGGTGATAAAGCACCATATTGAAATGAATCGCCATCAGCTTGATGAGGTGAGTATTGAACTTGAACAAGATGTCAAATATGTTTTGCAGATCTTGGAAACAATTTGAGGGCTCTTGAACTTTTTCTCATCCCTCTGAATGTATTGTTTCTTTTAGGGTAAAATGCGCCACCTTCTGGTAGTGCTGCGTAAAGACTTTGAAGAGCCAGCCAACACATCCACCTCCACTGCACAGCTTGAAAAGAAGGAGAATGATCTGCTCGACTCACTCCTGCCATATCTGGACTCAGAGGAGAAACAAGTGAAGACCAAAGACAGCGATGTGTTCCCCTATGCGTCAGTGATCATAAACGGTGATTCACCCCATTACACTGATGCCTTATCAGTGTCTGCAGTGTTAGGTTCTCCTGAGGGGACATCTTCACCGACAAATACAAATGAAAAGGACAAGGAGGATGATGATAAAGAAAAGTGCACTGGCTCCTCTTGGCTCAGTGAGAATGTTTCAGGAGTCAGTGAAGAGGACGTCCAACACAACGAACCAGACACAACTGCAACAAATGAAGAAATCAGTAATGAAAACCATGAGATAACCACTATAACCAGCGATGAAGGATTTCTTCCAGACCAAGCTGAGGTCAGTCACGATGATGGACAATCGAAAGAGCTCGAAGATCTGGGAAGACGTTTGTCAGAGTCGCTTCACGTGTCCAGCAACACAGACTGTCATGACACTGACACCGCCAAAGAGCAACTCGAAAATACAGTTGCTTCCGTCAGCGATGATGAGTTCTGAGTTTGCATTCAGGGATTGAAAGTTCTTTGATGTTTTTATTACCAGATGAGATAAACGTAATATTTGTATTTTCTGAAAGAATAGTTTTGTACATGTGATTTTACACTGGTTGAGTTTTCAAAGCCCAGGTGTTGTATTTGGTTTTCTGTTTTTTTTCTTTTAAACACACTGAACTGTTCACATAAGCAAACTAAAACTCTGCAATAAAATCAACACCATTACAATATAATTTGGGATAAAGGTCCAGTTCATTTCCTAAGTAATGCTATAAACATTTTCTAAATTATTGCTCCATAAAACTAGCATGATGTGTGCTTTGCAAATTTGCAGAGGATATCAGAATCAGAATACTTTATTGATCCAAGGGGGAAATTGTTTTTGTTACAATTCTGTTTGTTACATAGCCTGTAGCACTACACTGATGTCATATGTGTGGAATTAACTGAATGAATTAGTAGCATCCTTTACTTTGAGTGGTTTGCAGTGTTAAAGGTCCAGTGTGTAAGATTTAGGTGAAAGGGATATATTGGCTGAAATCGAATGTAAAATAATCCTGGTGATGTTTTCACTGGTGTGTTTCATCTAAATTGTACAAATTATTGTTGTGTTTACCCTAATATGGGCCCTTTATATTTAAGAACGTATTATATACATCGGGGGAGCAGAGCCTCACCTCACCTCTAGATGTAACTAAATTCTACACACTGGACCTTTAGGTCTTAAGCATGTTGCAGCTTCATTTTCAGATTTCCAATTTTTTTTTAGAAAAGCTATTTTTATTAGGAATAAACTTCTCATTTTTCTCCAGCGTGGTTTCACTTGACACATGCCTCTGACGTGTAGCAGACTGTCACCAGAAAGTGTCTTTGCAGTTGCAATAAATTTTGTATTCTACTGATTCCTGGATGCTTGCACGTGATTATTTAAAAAATTACTTTCCAAATTGTTAATTTCACAACCTGCAGCTTTACACACACACTCACGCGTTATTGCCACATATTGAGGATTACATGTTGGGACAATTTGCAAACAGAAACTGGTGAATAAATATAAATATATATAATAATAGTGTAACAGCTGTCAGTCGATGTAAAAGGTAAACAGACAGATCAGCGGACAGCAGCTGTCCCGTTCACACTGACCGGCATTCCAGCTGTCTGATGTCATGACTCACAAACCCTGCGCGTATCCCTCCGCCACGGTGACACTATAATGGATATTTCAAGCGTCTAATCCAGTAAAAAGTGTTACGATAATCATCAGTGTTAATACATAGTCAATTTGAATCATATTCCGGGGTAGTGTCCGTGTTAATAAAGCTGCTGAAGCACGAATACTAAAACTATAGAGCCGCGGATGTAGACCGAATACACTTGTTGCTCTTCCAATCCCAGGAAGCGAACCACGCCGGGAACTGGAGTGAACTGTCGGAGCAGCAGCGGGAGGCGTGGGGCTGCATAGTCCGTTGTGATCCAGAGACTAACCGCAGCCAAGTGAGCCGCCTCTCAACTCTGGTGTGTATTTAAAAGTGGAGATTTATTGACCTTAATGGCGGAATCCTGGAGGACGGAGCCCCGGCCGGGCTGCTAGTTAACATCCGGGAACGTGAAGGGTTCTTTCTTTTTTCTTTTCCAAAATATTTACCGGCGACGTCAGCTTCCCCCAAGGGTGTCGTCTACTCACTGGAACGTAAGTTAGCACGCTAGCGTCCAAGCTAATTTAAGTTATAGGTAATAGTTTTATTAAGCTGCAAAGGTTGTCGGTTGAGTGTTAAACTTTTGGTGCAGAAGTCTGTGGACGTGGCATCGAAAGCAAGAGACGTTACAGGGCAGATAATGATATGAATGTGGTGGATGCACGGCAGGGATTTGACTGCTGCGTATTCAAACAGGTTGCTGTTTGGATCTGGCTATTCACTGGATGGGGGGTTTATTTAAACCACAACCTTGGGAGAAAAATCGCTGGCAAAGCTTCTACTCAAGTTAGATATCATCATAGAAGTTGCTCAAAAGTCACTTGATTGGTTTTAAAATGTGATCAAGTGAGTGTAATTGCTATCTAATGAAATCAATGTGGTGAGTTGAAATGCACTATTCAATGGAATGACTTTAAAGTGACAGACCAGGTTTGTTTACTAGATGCTGCGTGTGTCGCTGTGATTGTTGTGATTCTCCCACATCTTGCTGCCCCTCCTCCATTACTGCACGCTCGCCTGTTTTGGTTTGTTGTCTCAGTTTTGAGACGTGTCTTGTCTTGTCTTTTTTTCAGACCCGTGTGTCGATGATGAACCCGGTAACATTCACGCAAGTTTCGAGAGGACAGCTAGGAGGATAATCTCTCCTGGACCAAGTGAAGACCTCCCTCCCCTCCTGGGGGAAGTGTGAAACATGCCCTTGCCATTTGGCCTAAAACTCAAAAGGACCAGAAGGTATACGGTTTCAAGCAAGAGCTGTCTTGTCACTCGGATCCAGCAGCTCAATGGAGAGTTTGTTGAGTTTACACTTTCAGTGGAGAGCACTGGGCAGGAATGTTTGGAGGCAGTTGCCCAGAGACTCGAGTTAAGAGAGGTATGTATGTTCCTTCTGCAAATACATGTGCTGATTGTTCCCTGTATAGATTTTTATCAGATTTCCCATTAGTAAGAAGGTGCTGTAGAGGTTCTTTTTTTTGTCTTGTTGACACATTCTTACCTGGAATAACAGAAACCAAGATAACCAGTGTATCATTGTTTCTTCACATTGTGTAATATGTGTGTGTGTGTGTGTGTGAGAGTTTAATATTAATTTTAAATGACTTATTCTATGTTTTTATGTAATACCATGTATGAAACTCACTCATCACACAGATTAATCATGATGAACTGAAACAGATGTAAGTTTAGCACTTTCATACCTAGTTGTATGTTCAATAGTAGAACCTGCTGAATATACAGCAGACGTGTCGTAAGAATTTGTTCCAGTGGCTTGTTGTGCTAGTGGCAGACCTCCGCCAACATTTGAAGTTTTTGCAATATGCAGCAGTTCTTGTTTGTTTTGGATGTCAGCAGTGCTGTCTGTGGAACGCCAGTCTTTCATAGAAGAAATTAGCAGCTTTTGTTATGAGCGAGATTCATTATGATAAGTAATGATATTTGTTTTCAATAACAATGCAACCAAGTTGACAGTTGCACTTGTTTATTGCAGGCTTGTGTATTAATATTTGTTAATTCAGCCTCAGCCTGATGTTGGTAAATCCTAATGAGGACCGCATTTTATATCGGATCGTAGGCAATTTCCATTCACAGAAATTAGATGCCCTAATCTATGTAATAATTGTCTCTGTTCCGGGTCATTATTATTTCACATCACTATCTTAGTTGAGTAAAGTCTACACAAAGTTTACCCACAGTCGCAAACTGATGCTACCTGTTGTATCTACTTGCCAACAGTTACGTTGACAATTCATTTTCTAGTTTTGGTTTGAGCGTGGCTGCAAATCACAATAGATCTCTTTCAGCTACATTGTCTAAGCCCACAGGGGTTACTTCTCTTACCAGTGTTCATTTTGAGATGATCAGACAGTCACAAGACTGAGTGCCAACAGCCTAGTCTAGAAGAGTTTGAGGTCTGCATTAAAGTATGTTGTAAATATTATATGTTATATTATTATAGAGAAAAGCACAAGTTGAATATGTGTTTGGTAAGTAGGCATTGCTTCTAGTTGAATGGAATTGACCAAATGTAAAAGTTTCTGCCAGAGAGACCTAGAGTTTCCTTGATCAGTGTGGTTGCAGTGTAATGTGTTTGCTGTCTTTCTTTGTTTCATAGATAACATACTTCAGTCTGTGGTACTTCAACAAGCAAAACCTGCAGAGATGGATTGACTTGGAGAAACCGCTGAAAAAGCAGCTGGACAAGTATGGGCTGGAGCCCACTGTTTATTTTGGAGTCGTGTTTTACATACCGAGCGTCATCCAGCTGCAACAGGAGATCACAAGGTGATGCTCCACCAGTGACACGAGGCTTCTTATCTAAGCCACTAATCACATTAGCTTGTTAAAAGAACTTTGAAGATAATCGGTCAAAAGTTATGAATTTGAGTATGAGCAGAGCAAACTTTTGTGCAGCCACATCAGGCATTTTATGTTTCTCTAAATCAGCTGGTGACTAAAGCAATGTAGATGCACCAAAGAACCAAAGAACCAGATAACAGTGTGTCATTGCAGTTTCTCTCCTCATCCACTTCCAGCCAAGCAGACAGTGACACATCAAGTTTAATGGTTTAAATACTGTATATCTTAAGGTATTTCATAGTTTCAGCATACCTAAATGAAGTTATAATGTTTGGTTGTTTGCTGCTTGTTTCTTTTATACTCAACTACCTCTCTCTCTTTCCCCACAGATATCAGTATTACCTACAGCTGAAGAAGGATGTTCTGGAGGGCAGGATCCAATGCTTGCTCGAACAAGCTGTACGTTTAGCAAGCCTGGCAGTGCAAGGTAATGTGAATGTATAATACTAGTTGGACTAGGGTGGTGTTTCATGGTGTAAATCATTTTGCAGTGAATACAAGTAGGTCTAAGTTACACATAATTAATCGCAAGTCCATAAATAATGAGGAAACACCTGCTGAAACAGTAAACCTCCCTTCACTTCTACAAACAATGTACTGTAATTATATTCAGTGATTTCTGGACAGAAGGATTTAGCAATTTTTTAAAGATTTTTATTTAACTCATGTTTGCAAGATTGTTAAAAATCTGCAATAAGCCTGTTGTTCACCTTTTCCTCTTCGTCAGAGCAAGAGAAAAATTATTATTTTTTACATTTAATGTCTTGTTTTGGTTGTTTGCTGCTGAACAGATTAGTATAAACCTCAGTTCAAACAGAGGTGTGTGTGTGTGTGTGTAATAGTGTGTAAGAGAGTGTGTGATCATCCCTTGCATGAGCTTCAGCCCTGTATATACCGTCTATGGCCCTGACACATCCTCCCACTCTTGCCCATCTAGAAGAATCTCAAACCCTGCTGGCAAAGTTATATCAGGCACTGCAGCTTACTGACCTGGGTGTTTGCATAGCAGAGCTGCTCAGATCACTTACTGTTGCAGCCATGTTGAAATTACCAACCTTCTGTATGTGCCTCATATAAAAAAGCCCCATGAATCTTCTTGCACATGCTCTTAGGATTTAGTGATTGCCTAAATTGTCTTGCAAACTCGTGTGTTATTTTGTGCTGTAAATAAAGTTGTGTAGTTCCTATTTTGTGCCCCTGTCTGAGATATTTTGGAGTGAAGGGCAGTTGTAGCCACTGAGCATGGCTGATGCCTGGGATACTCGAGATAGTTGTGAGTGTTTGCCAGCAGGCAGCCTGGAGCTGTGACAGTTTTGAATCTCTACGTTGTCAGACACTGAAGCAATTCCCCTCCATAACAAATTGGCCGCTCCTCTCCTAAAATTAGTCCATCTGGTCATCACACACTTTCCAAAAGGCAGACACTCTTCTGTAATTCCTGAATGTCCTGACTGTCTATTTTGTCGTATACTAAAAGCAGAAATGGACATCTAATGTGATTTATTCAAGAGGCAGTGTCATCTTTCTTTCTTCTTTAGTTGGATCCCCATTAGAACCACCTTAAGTATTCGCTTACACATTCACAAACTGCGAGATGTCACAAGTATATTTCTTACTAAATTCAACAAGGCATCGATAAATCTCTGACTAACAGCCAACTCAAACTGTCATGCATATCCATTACATTAGTTCTATAACTTCACTATAGCGATGTAGATTTTGAATCTCTTTCACTTATGCACTGGACCAAATCATGCAACAGTAATCAAGCTGTGACAGAACTAAAGCATTCAGAACTTGTCTAATGATGTTTTGTGGCATAACCTTTGAAACTCTTATTACAACTGAGGCACCTCTCCCCTTTTTGATAACAATCTTATCAATCTGTTTTGACCACGATCATTTATGGTCCAGGATTATACCCAGAAGTTTTGATTCTTGTTACTTGTTCAATGTGAGGTATGTTGTCCTGCAATAACTCTCTTACTGTATCTTTCTTTACTATCACAGCTGACTTTGGAGACTTCAATCGATATGACTCCCAGGAGTTTCTCCAGAAGTTTGTGCTATTCCCCATTGTGAGTACTTTCTGTTGCACGTTCAACCCAAGAAATGAAAAATTCTTCAGACTTGTTCTGTTCATATATGTTTTTACCAACATCATATCAATCCTGTCTCTGTAGGACTCAATTCAGGATGAGCGAGTGCTGGAAGAAGCCACTCAGAAAGTGGCTCTGCTTTATCAGTCCTTCAGGTGAGCAGGTTTTTAAAAGCATCAGTCTGCTTGTCCTGGGTTTTCATCAACAGACAGTTTCACATATTACACAGGAAAGCATGCATTTTTACATCTTCCTGAAAGAAAGAAATCTGTTAAACCTGCTTATCATCTGAAATTAACCAAGTTTCTCTCAGGATTTACAGTACTTGATGTCCTGTGATTAATTTTACACACTGTTTTTATCACTGTTTTAACTACACTTCTACTTTGTTTTTGCCAGATTTACTTGTCTGGGTCCATGTCTTTACATTTTCTACAATTTAATTGTTTGTTTCTTAATGTCTTTCTTGTCATTTTTGTCCTTTTCAGGGGTTTGTCTGCACCAGAGGCAGAGATGTTGTACATGCAGGAGGTGGAGAAAATGGAGGGCTATGGCCAGGAGAGCTATCAAGCCAAGGTAGGTCTACGACATCCACCCTGTATCTTCCCAACAGCCCCAGACCTCAAAAGAAGTGTAACTGTGTATTGCGACTACTGCTTTAGATTCTTTCACCCAAACAACATCTGTGATTGTCCATTTCTTCTTATCTAAACAGGACAGCACAGGCACAGATGTCACCATTGGATCTTGCCTTGACGGCATCTTTGTCAAGCACAAAAACGGAAGGCCGCTTCTTTTATTCAGGTAAATCTAGAAACAAGTTTGAGAACCTTTGTCTGAACATTTGCTAGACAGTCAGGCTATATGAGCCACTTCTTGGAATGAAGCATTGAATAAAAGCTTTGTCTGCGAACTTGTGACTCTCAGCAGTAATTACATTGAATCAGATGATTTGTCAGTGTAGGTTGAGTTATGTGGTAAAGCTCACAACTATTCTTGGTAGAGCTTGTCTCCTGTAATGTTCCTTAATGCACTCTCAAACGTAGCCTGAGAGGAAATGAGTCAGGGAGACAGTCATAGCTGATAAGGATTGTGGGGATGTTTTTTGTCAGTCATGTGAGTAAGTAACATTCTTAGCCTGGGCTGAACCGTACATACCATTTAAGCCCCAGACAGGTTAACTCACACATGTGTATGGGTTTTTATTATACATTGTTAAAGCAGAAAGTCTCTTCAAAAATGCCATGAGGCTTTTGGACCACCATGACATCATGTGTTGTTTTCTTCTCTCTTTCTCTCTCTCTCTCTTTGCCACTGGGTTTTAATTGGCTGTGTAGGTGGAATGAAATTAACAACATGAGTCACAACAGGTCCTTCTTTGCTCTGGAGCTCGCCAACAGAGAGGAGAGTGTTCAGTTCCAGACTGTAAGTCTCTGCTGCCATTACACCTTCTTCTCTCGCCCCATCCCCAGGGACATAGCGATCTCTTATTGGATTTAGCATACTAAGAGATGGCCTTTGTGGTGGAGATTATCATCAGCTAGTCTTAACAAAGCACCTGTGTGTTTGTGTGTACATGTTAGTGGCTTTAATTTGGGTTGTTTGAGTATGAGTGGGTCATAAAGTCAAATACCATTAGTGGAGGGAATACACAGATGCTTTTATTTGCACAGTGGGGTCCAAAGGTCTGAGGCCACTTGAATGGCAACCTGGTCTCTATAAACCTTAAAAACAAACTCTAATCTTAATTTTAGGCGTTTGTAAAGTCTTAAATATGTTAACATATTGTGTGCTAGGTCTTAAATATATACAGGTAGGTCTTAATCATGTTAATTATGTTATGTCACGCTTTAAAATGACAAATGTTTTGGCAGCATCCATAGTTTGGAATTTTATGAGCATGCTTTAATAAAACTACTAACAAGACCAATGTGGAACAACTAGCCCACAAACAGCCCAGTCAAACAAAGTACTAAATAATTACTGTCTCCGTCTGTAGTTTGAAAGATAATGTGGGATTTTAAGGGCTGTTCTGTACTCGGCTGTTTCAGATTATCTTCAATTATAAGTGACAGGATATTCCTTCATATGGAATAGGTCTTCAATTTATTTTGTTGTGGTCTTAACTTGTTGAAAACTGCAGAAACTTTAAAACAACACATCTAGACTGATCCTTTCACCATCTGATTATTTTCTGTTTCTCTTTTTTCATGTAGGAAGACATGGAAACCTCCAAATATGTTTGCCGGATGTGTCTGGCCAGACTCAAGTTTTATAAGATTAACAAGAGTAGCCTGTAAGTGTTTTTCGTTTTCCTTTTTTCCCCTCTTCTTTTAAACACGTCTAGCCTAGTTCCTGTTTCTTTGTTCCTTGTCGTCTCATGCATGTGTCTCCTCTTTTCTTTGGTGTTGCCTTCACTTCACATCTATCCTCCTCTCCTCCTCTCTTCTTCAGAGAGGAGTGTGACCCCCTGCCTTCTGAGGGCTCCCAGAAGTCCATCCTCACTCTATCTTTTCCTCGCTTTCCAATGCTCTCTCGTCCCTCTCTGCCTTCTAATAAGGGGTGAGCAACACAGTCAGCCACCGCCTACAGTATGCCTATCGAGCAGGTGCCAACACCCATCCCTTTGTCATTCCCCTTCCTAATAGTGACCACAGCAAACAAACTCCATGTGTCTGAAATGAACCTTGGACAGAAACATGTAGTGACTCTTTTGTCCAAGTAAAAGAAATGTATATTTTAAATGTGTAGCCTAATCCACATCTTTTCTGACTTTTAGGCGATCCAACCTCAGTTCTTGTTGCATACTGTCTGAAATGTGACGACATTTAACATGCAAAAATTTAACAGGTTTTGTTAATTGCAAATTAAAATTAATCTCCAGTTCAACGAGCTTGCTTTTGCACTGCAGAAAAGATGTTATATGGTGAATTTGGGAAGAGTTGTGTGTATTAAATTCGATTTTTACTTTGTTGTTTGTGTGTGCGTCCCAAAGTTAAACAGCAATAAGTAATATAGATATTCTATATATAGAAATATATATTCCTCAGTAAGAAATTGGAAAAGTATCAGTAGTCGTATGGTTATGTTTCGTCACCTTTTCTGACCCACATTTGTTTTCCCAACAGCCAAACCCAGCCCACAGTTGTTAACCCAGTTCGACGGAGATCCTCGACTAGAATCTCTCTGGTAATGTTCATGTATACTGTGTATGTTTCTTGCATGTATTCCAGCCTGTGATGTATGTTCAAAGTACTGTAGTATTTAATTACAGAGCAGTATTTCAATTATATGAGCAGTAACTAAATTCCTCTCTTGTTGATTTACAGCCAAAGCCTCAGGCTTACATGATGCCACCTCCCCAAATGCACTACAATGGCCATTTCACAGAGCCTTACACATCATCACAAGGTAATTACTGTATAAAAAGAAACTTCCAGCAAGTGCAGAAGAAGATTTAAGTCCTAACATGATGTTACTTGTGTTTTTGCTCTGTGGTTTGCAAAATAAAATTGTTATGTAATTATAATTCTGTACCCATCTGGGGCTGTCCTTATTCTCACAGACAACCTGTACATGAACAGTCAGAATGGTTACTACTACCACTCTCAGACCAGCCTGGACTGCCCTCCTCTGGAATACAGCAGTGGAGGGCGTTTACGTAACGGCAGCGTCTACAGCGCCCACAGCACCAGCTCTCTAACCAATCCTCAACACTACCTTCAACCCTCACCCATGTCCTCCAATCCCTCCATCACCAGTGATATCACCAGGCCAGACTACGTCCCCTCTCATCGCCACAGCGCTCTCATCCCGCCTTCCTACCGTGCCACCCCGGATTACGAGACAGTGATGCGTCAGAAGAACCGAGGAGTTGGAGGAGGGATGGTTTTGTCTCAAGAGCATCGGCAGAGCCACTCAATGAGGAACCTAAACATTGGAAACTCGTACGCCTACAGCAGACCAGACCCTCTAGTTTACAGCCAGCCAGAGATAAGGGGGGAGCATGGTGGAGCAGCCCAACACTACCATTATCCTTTCCATCTGGGCTCCAGCTTTCACAGCCCCTCTCCATATCCCTACCCTACTGAGAGGAGGCCTGTAGTGGGGGCGGTCAGTGTCCCAGAGCTCACTAATGTCCAGTTACAACAAGCCCAGGAGTATCCAGCTCCCAACATCATGAGAACACAAGTGTACCGACCACCTCCCCCCTACCCATATGCCCACCCTCGGCCTGCAAACAGCACGCCTGACCTGTCGCGTCACCTGTATGTCAGCAGCAGCAACCCGGACCTCATCATCACGAGGCGTGTGCACCACTCAGTCCAGACTTTCCAGGAGGACAGTCTGCCTGTTGCTCACTCTTTGCAGGAGGTGTCAGAGCCTCTTTTCAGCGGACCCCCACACAGACACCCGTACCAAGCTCAGAAGCGTAATTCCATAGAGATCGCTGGATTGGCTCATAGTCTCGAGGGGATGAGGGTCAAAGAACGGACTGTGTCTTCCTCGGCAGCTGAAGCTGCTACGCCCCCTCCAGTCTTGTGTGGTGGTCGCTCTCAGGGATCCCAGCTCAATGTGTTCTTAGAGCGTACAAAGACAGAGGACAGGGGCAACATTAAGGAGGACGTGCAGTATGGACACAAGAAGTCCCTTTCAGATGCCACCATGCTGGTTCACAGCAGCGGTGAAGAAGAGGAGTTTGAGGATGACAGCGGCCGTCACACTCCACTTTCTCAGGACGCAATCGCAGCCATTGTTCCTGAGCAGCAGGCGCCCCAACAGCATCACAGCCTCACATCTCTTTCCTCTCTGCCGCTTCAGCAACAGACTCCCATGGAGCCTCCTCCTGCGTATCCGATAGGCTCCTCCCTCGACCCCTCCGTAACTGGCTCCTTGACGTACAAGGTTCACCCCCTGATCCAGGAGAGCGAGCCTCTATACCTGCTGTCGGAATTACGACAGCCCAGGATCATGCCCTCGGTTTCAGAGGGAGACCTGAGTGGTCAGGCCAAGCAGAAGACTAAAACAGACTTCAAGAAGAGGCCTGTGTCTGATGTGCCTCCTGGGAAGAAAACCGTGGAAGGTTTACCCCCTGCGGTGAGTCTTGTTCCTAATCTGCTATTAATAAATCCTACAATGTTGTTTCTTTTAATTAACCCACTTCACCTAATATATTCATTAGGTTTTCAGGGTTTTTCCTGGCCAAAAGGCGGGGGTGGTACTGAGCATGTTTGGAATGTAAATTATTGATGTTTTACAGTTTTACAGGCTCTTGTCAGTAATTTACTGCTCCTCTCTGTGTCTATCAATCGCGCTGCTCACTAAGTTTATAAATTCTGTGGTTTTGACCCAGTCTAAGTTTACACATGTCTGATGATACTGTTTATGTGTGTGAGTGTGTCAGCAAGAGAGTGAGAGAGACGTGTGCAGCAGAGTCAGTGTGTGGCAAGGTTTTTACATAGTGCACATAATGCAGTTATGCTGAAACTGACATGGAAAAAATTTATGGATATTTCTATTTTCTTGAGAAGCAGTAAAAATGCATATTAGTTTCCCTGATTTCAAAGTAATGTCCTCAGGTGTAATATTTTGTATGACCAGCTTCACAG
The DNA here is from genome assembly GCF_024713975.1 of Paralichthys olivaceus. Taxonomy (NCBI): domain Eukaryota; kingdom Metazoa; phylum Chordata; class Actinopteri; order Pleuronectiformes; family Paralichthyidae; genus Paralichthys; species Paralichthys olivaceus. The sequence continues at coordinate 11,309,695 of NC_091104.1, read as the reverse complement.
ATATTTAAAAAAAATTCACCTGTTTTATATTTTTGTGGAACAATCAGAATCAGATTCAGATTAATCTCATTATCAGTTAATAAAATATTAATTCCAGCTCTAATAAACACTCAACATTTTGTGATATCTTGTTACGCCTGGCCTCTACAAATGTGTCATGTTTATCTTTGAATGCACATGAAAGCAAGACTTGCAGCTAGTTAGTTTCTGTCTGAGTAATTATCAGTGACTCACTCCTGACAGATCACAACATCCGTTCACACTCTAGCTTTACTTTGGTGTGTAAAGGAACTTTAATACTAGAGAAGCAAAAAAATCTGCTTCCAAAGTGAGTTGTATGTACTTTTTTCCCTCAGTCACATGATGTCTGTGCCTCATATCAAGATAACAAGAGTATGCATGTAGAAAGCATTTGGCATCATTTCAGTGGCCAGCATTGTCTGACATAACCAGACTCACTTTGACACGTATAGAAAGAATGTCGCCCGACTCCCTCTGCAAACTGGATAGGTAACATTCTGCTGTGCCGTCTCTTCCCTCTTCTACCTGATCCCTCTCCCTCTTTAAGATTCACACACATTCATCTTCACTTTTTCTCCGTCTCCACTCTGTCGCCACGCCAGGGCATGAAGAAAGGAGCGAGGTCAGAGGTGAAGAAGATGGGCCCGCTGAAGGTGGCGAAGCTCAACGGCCTGTCGGTGTCCAGGCAGCCGATGTTTGACGAGACCAAGGACGACCCAGAACGAGCCTCCAATGACGAGAGGGTAGGGCCGAGCCTTTGATGTTGCCAGTGATTTGTTCTTAAAAGACGTAGGTTTTTAAGCAAGGATAACAATAATTGTAATGTTGAGTTGATACACAGAAAAACAATGAGATAATGTGAGATTTATCATCATAGCATGTGTTGTTGAGAAAAAGCTCATTTCCAGGAGCTGCTTGTTTTGTTGGTTTTTGGTTCCACCTGTTAGCTGCTGCTTTGTAAACATACGACTCACCTGCTCAGCATTATTGACCATGACTGTGTCAACATAAATTCCTGACACTTTAATAAATGACCTCTGTAGCTAATGGTCATGACTTAGTGAGAGCAAATGAGAACACAGTACTAAATGTCTCACACATGCAAGTAATTTACTTTTAATATACTCAGATTATTTCTAACTCATAGTTCACTACTTCTGCCTACAACAATGCAAACCACTGCCGTGTGAGGCAGTGGTTTGCATTGTTCTTTAATTATTGTATGAATTCTCCTGTTGATTTACATGTGCAACAACTTCCACCACTGCAAATCAAACATCCTCAGAACTCCGATGATAATTAAAAATCTCATCTCGTTATATTTACAGTTTAAAAAGTGACAGACGCTGTTTTTGTCGAGGAGCAGATTAATCTAAAGCAGACAGTTCACAGGAAACTATGTCGTCAAACCGCGATAGATTTTTACAGAAATGGAAAGTAAAAGTACAGTCAGATAGTCAGACTCCTTCCTCGTAATGACTGAATCATTCACTGCTGCTTCAAGATTATGGAATGTTACCAGACATCTTACACATAACACAAGTTTATTAAACCAACTAAAGCTGTTCCTGTATTCAGGATCGTACTATGCATGACAGCGATGTATTTACATTTTCCTTTTCTTGTGTGTGTCAGTGTAAATTGCTGGAGCAGCACATGGACAGGGGCGAGCTGTTGAAAGAATACGAGAAAATCCCAAAGCGTCCAGGAGGCGAATACAGCGTCGCCCAGCTGCCTGAGAGCGGAGACAAGAACCGCTTCCAGGACGTCCTGCCTTACGACAGCAACCGAGTGGAGCTGGTTCCCACTAAAGAGAACAACACGGGGTACATCAATGCTTCACATATCAGAGTAAGTTGTGCAGAGATGCAACAAGACTTTGATCTCTTCGCAAACAACATGTACAGGATTTTACTCTAAATCAATGTTTTGTTTGATTTAATTCTTTGAATTTCAAAATTGGGATAAACTTAATGAATAATATATGATTTCTTGTGACCTACCCCTAATCACCCCCCCCCCCCCCCACTATCACCTACTGTCAGTTTTTATCTCTATCATGTTCTTCTAAATTAAAAAAAGAAAAGGAAGAAATGTCACTTGTTTTGGACGTTGAGATTCTGAATGACTTCCACTCTCTGCTGTTGTTACTGAAGAGGTCCAACGACAGATGAATTTAAACCCAGTCGTCTTGTGTCTCATTAGATAACAGTCGCTGGACAGGAATGGAGCTACATCGCGTCGCAGGGTCCCATGTCGAACACGTGTCAGGACTTCTGGCAGATGGTGTGGGAGCAGGGCGTCTCCATCATCGGAATGGTCACCGCTGAGGAGGTGTGTTACGTTTCATATTTACAGCTCCAAACATTTAAGTCGTCATCACAGCCCGGACTGACCTTCCTCTGTCACCCGCTCGCTGCAGGAGAGCGGCCGAGAAAAGAGCTTCCGGTACTGGCCGCGGCTGGGCACGCGACACAACACGGTGACGTACGGCCGCTTCAAAATCACCACCCGCTTCCGCACCGAGTCCGGCTGCTACGCCACCACGGGGCTTAAGATCAAACACCTCCTGACGGGCCAAGAGAGGACCGTCTGGCACCTGCAGTACACTGACTGGCCCGATCACGGCTGTCCTGAGGACTTCAAAGGTTTTCTCAGTGAGTGAATCTTTAGAGTCATGACCCCGAGGACCTTGTTCTCTTCTGTGAATGTTATTTAGCAGGAATATGTAAAAACAACTTCACTGATTTTCTTGAAACTTGGTGGAAGGAGGTGAAGCCAGGATTTTGAAATTTCTTCAACATTTTTGGAAATTTCTCAAGAAATAATGCAGAGATCTTTATGGAAATGTGTGGACTGCTAATATCTACAAACAGGTGAACAAACAGGTCTGGTTGAGGTTAACAAGTCTTAAGTGAATATTCTCGTGCTTTCCCAGCATACCTGGAGGAGATCCAGTCTGTGAGGAGACACACCAACAGCATCAGTGACCCAAAGAACACAAACCTACCTGTACTGGTCCACTGCAGCGCCGGAGTGGGACGCACTGGAGTGGTCATCCTGTCTGAGATCATGATCGCCTGTCTGGAGCACAACGAGGTAACGACCTCACTTTGAAGAATACAGTATTAAAAACAGGGTGTTCACGCTCAAGTTATCTTTTTTTTTCTTGAGAGACTTGTTCGTATTTTATAATGTCTCTGTGTTGTTGATACAGATATTAATTTGCTGTAATTAAACTACAAACAAGACCCGATATAGACTTGATAAAGTGCAGTAGACCTAAAGTTCACTCAGCTTAGCGTTTGGAAATACTGTGGTTAGCTTCTGTCTGGGCCTGTAGTTTGAGAGAGAGCGTTTTAAGGTTATTTCGGGACTTCAACTTTTCAATTATGAGGAAGTTAAAGTAATTCTGCAACTCGAACGCTCTTTCATCTTAAAACGTTGTTTAGTGTTTCTAAGCAACGACCACGTTTATTTTCTTGTTTTCTTCTCCATCAGTGTTTTTAGATCAACGCTCTCACAGACATATTCTGTCTTGTCTGTTTCAGCCCCTGAACGTCCCCGAGATCTTGTGGAAGCTGCGCACTCAGAGGATGATGATGGTTCAGACTCTGTCTCAGTACAACTTCATCTACAAGGTCCTCATCCAGTACCTCCGCAACTCTCGGCTGATCTGAGCGCAGGCGTCTGTCCGGTCCCCGTCGACGTGCGCCGTCATCGAGAGGCGATTTCAGGGTGGAAGTTGTTTTCCAGGTTTATGCCAAACTGCACAGTGATGATGATGTAGCTGTAGAAACCTGCTTCAGTGTAGCAGCCGTGTGTGGTGGAGCCTGACTTGGCCAAGTATTAAACTGGCTGAAGTATTGATGTGTAGTTACACAACATAAAAGACGCGATGCCACATGAAGGAGCATGAAGGAAGAAAACCTGCCTCTAAACAGTGTTATTTTATTTTTTACAAACATTATCGCTTAATAAAGCCCGAGCACTTTTGTAGTACGTCGCTGTACATATTGAACCAATGTTAAGCTGCATTAAAAAAATGATCTTTATTATAGATGTGTACTGAAAACAGTTGATTGAATTTTGTCTGAGGACACTTTTTAAATGTTTTGGTTTGCTGTTACTATTGATTGTGATCATGAAGGACTTTTCCTTATTGATGAAGTGAACACTTTCTGCTTAGGGTTTGATTTCGGAGCCGACAGTTCAAAGATGCAGTTACACATCGAGGCGTCTGCACCCGAAACGGTCGAGTGCATTTTTTTCCCTCGTCTGTGTGAAACATCTGTTCCCCCGTTACAAACCACCTGCGGAAATAAAGACAGGTATGTTGGCAAGTAGAGACGCGTCGCACAGCTGCAGCAGATTTGTGTTTTCGGGCTGAGACTAAAACTGGAAAAGTAATTTTATTTTGACTGTTTCATGATGGAGCGTTTTTAAAAAGTCCACTCGTAGTTCTGTATTTGAAGGATGAAGTGCCTGAATATCTGCTGAGCTGAACATGCTGTATATTTTTGCATAATATGAAGGAAATGTAGACACTTTTCCCCTCAGTGTCATTTATTGCTCGTTTTGCATTGTAGTGATTCCATTTGAGAAACGTGTCTGCAAATGATCGTATTCATGAATTCAATTTAGATCCCAGAGTCCAGATGAGCTCTTATTTTGAAGTGCTTTAAAAACCAACAGCGGTATCTTAACAGTTGGATTCACTGTGCCTGGTTTTCCTGCTGCCTCAGTATTCCTGTGTTTTCTTGTTTTCAATCCAGTGACAAATGTCTCTTGGAGTATTTAACACTAACACACAGTGTCGCTCAACTGGACACAGTCTATTTCCTGCAGCTGCTCTGAGAAGCATTTAGAAATCAAGTGAATCTGTACAGGAACTATGTAAAGTTTACACTAAGTGAAATCATGTTAATTATATCGGTTTGATATTATTCGCAGATTTACAATCAGCTAAATTTATATTGTGGCCAAAGTGAAGAGATTGTCGCTCATTTTTCTTACCCTGATATTTTTGTTGACAAAGATACACAGGCAGTGATGTTTCCAGATCCATATATTGGTTTTTTTTAATTGCTTGAGATTTTTTTTGTTTGTGGTTTTCAGAAACTGCTTGAGTCTTAGTTTGGAAATTGAAAAAGAAAGATCTCTGTGGCCAAGGTGTAACTGTACAGGTCTGTTGTTCATAATGTAAAATTCTGCTTTAATGAATATTGGTTATTGTACAAACTCTGTATAAACTGTATCTATTGAAGAACAATTGGAAAAAAACAAAGCGTAGAAAATCTTTACAGCCAAGAATAAATATTTGGAAAAATCCGTCTGTTGCTCAGTTTGTGAGTCTGTTGTGCCACCATGTGGCAGGAATGAGCCACTGTCAGGTCATTACAAACATCAGAGGAAGGTTGCATCATTGGTCTTTATTTTTTCTTTACAAATCCAGTAACAAAAAAAAGTCGTGTGTAGAGCTGATAAGGATTCTTTGAGGTAAGAATTGATATTTAGTTGATCCTTAACAGAGGAGACACTTCAAGATGTCACAGTGGAACTACAGCAGGAGTCAGATGCTGAAACTCCTGTTCTAGTCCAATCTTTCACATTTTCCTCGACTTACATCTACATTTGCCTTCAATGTCTTTTTCTTTCAAAAAATAATTCTTTACGAAAAAAAAAATCGAAGTGCTTTCCAACATCAGGGATTTCAGATATGATCATCGTCAGTTAAAAACACTTGTTCATGATAAAGATTCATCGTTTTCTTTCAATATCAAATTTAAACACTGATTTAAGTGAAAAAAGGAGCATTTGACTTCATCAGTCGAGGAAGATTTGTCTCCGAATGATGACAAGTCACTTTCGTTTTTAGAAACGCTCCTCGTCCATAAAAACTCAGAAAGCAGGATTCAGTTCATATGAATAAATCATCTCATAAAAAAAAAAAACATATGTAGAAAATGAATTCTAGTACCGTCCTCTCTTCCCTCCATGACCTCCATGGTTCCATCCACTGCCTCTCCAACCACCTCCACCTCTTCCTCCGTGTCCCCAGCCTCCTCCTCCACCTTCTCTGCCACCACGTCCTCCCCAGCCTCCTCCGCCAACTTGTCTTTCCTTCCAGGGTGGCATCTCGGGAGGTGGGGCTTCGATCTCTGAGGGACGTCCTCCTCGGTCTGGCACTCGGCCCATCCGGACCTGTGAGAGGAGAGAGAGAAGAGAAATGGTTGATGCCGACTGACGACAACTTCAGACTGAGGAGGTCGCAGGGAAATGGAAAACTTCTGTCTCTACCTTGTTGACGGCACAAGTGGTTTTGTCTCTGCTGGAGCCGCTGCTCGTCTTCACCACATTGCAGATGTCCTCTCTGGCAGCCAGCAGCTTGGACATGTCCACATCGGACTGTGGCCTCAGAGAGTGTCTCTTAGGCTGATAGGCCCTCGCCATGTTGTCCACCTTCACCTAACGCAGCACACACACACACAAAGAGTCCAGACCTTTAGTGTGAGAATTCAGTTCTTCAGAGTCTGAGCTTTAGCACATTGAATGTCAAACTAAACAATGGACACAACATTAAAATAACGTGTGATAACAGAACTTCAAACACACAGGGGTTCGATTTTAGGGGTTTCACAGTATTTGGACACTTGGAGTCTGTGTAATTTTTGCTGTCTGTCCTTTCAATGTGGATTACTGCTCAGTGAGATGAAGCTGCACATCAACGTGAGCAGCTAAGTTTTAGTAAACACAATAAAAAAAGAGATATCCAGCAGAGATATCAAATAATAATAATACTAATAATAATACTAATAATAATAATATAGCACTTACCTAAACAAGGTTACAAAGTGCTTCACAAGAATCCATGGCATAAAATGAATGGACTCAAATGAAAGGTATTCAATTCTGTTCAAATTTAACATAATGACATCAAGACCTTAACATTTATTGAGAAACCAACACTTCCCTCAATGAGCAGCATGTGTGGAGCGAGTGTGGAGAGAAAAAACTTCCTCATTCACTGGAGGGAACCTCCAGCAGAACCAGACTCAGTTGATTCTTCAAAATCAAAGAAGGTCAAACTCTAAAAAAGCAGGTCTGCATAGAAAAACTAGAAAATGGCACAAGAAACGACCCGATGCAAAGAGGAGCAGAAAATCCTTTTCGTGGTGAAGATAAATTAAATTATTAGCAAATTAAAACGTCCAGAGTGTGGGCAGACGTTTTTTTTTGTTATTGATCGAGTTTGATTTTTGCAGTTTATGAACTGTAACTCTCCTTTGAACGTACCTTAGCTCTGTCTGACCATCCGAACGACTGAATTGTGACGTCGAGTCGCTTAATCAGCATCCTGCGCCGACACTCGTACTCTGAACACAGGACCGTGTTGATGCCGTGCAACTTCGCCTGCAGAACCAAAGACAGGGACTTAAAACAACCAGCTCCTGATACACAGATATAATCATTCATGTAACGTGGCTCGTTCTTTTCCTTACCCACTGTTCAGTGCTCAGAGACTGGTTCAGAACTGGACTTCCAATGGAGCCATTTGGAAGATCTTTAATAAGTTTATCAACCTATAATGACACACATGGAGAAAACAATGCAACACATTTAATAACAGGTGTTAGAAGGAAAGGCATAAAAAGAATATTAGTGGATATTATAGTATGTATAATAGTGTTTCTAAGTAGCATCTCTGTTCTTTTAAGTACTGTGATAAAAGCAGAACAAAACATCCAGTTGTATTAATAAGTAATTTGTTTAAGTTTGTCTGATTGTCTTAGTTAAAGTTAGAACCAATCTCAGTAGTGATGTCATTATTCTATCACCAATACATTGTTCCATCAACATTTACTTTATAATAATTAATTGAAGCAAACTTCTTATCAATTGCCACAACTTAAACTGTGTAATAGTACTAATCAATGTATGACAAGTGTAAAGGTTTTGTAGTTATGTGAAGTAAAGAGTTGCTGGTGAGTACTGTAACAGTTATTGCTGAATTATTTTAATCTAAACCACAGTTTAGAATATTTCATCAAGTTATAAACATATAGAAAAAGACTTCTTATCAGCCGGCAGGATAAATCTGAGGATTTCAGTGGTGACTGAATAAATCTCCACTATAGAAGAATCAATGATGATGACACTGACCGTGTTTTGTATTTGGGAGAAGATTCCCTCTGCGTCTGCTCCTCTGGGCTCTGGCAGCTTCAGCGTCTCACAGATTGCTGAAACGTGCTGAGACACCGGATTCCCATCCTGATGTTTATCTGAGACTTGTCTGCTCCTCACAATCTGAGCGGTCTGAAGCTCGGAGCTGAGAAACACTTCAAGAAGACACAAAGTCTTTAAGAACTTGTTCTAACGCACTGAGAGCCTGCGACACAACAATGAAAGGATGAAGCAGGGGCGATTACTTACACAAAAACTTGAGATGATCTTTCGTGTTTCGCACGGCGCCCTTGAGAATCCCCGACACGGCTTCTTCGTAGGGACAGTGCAACTCCTTCAGCAAACCGCTCAGCTCAACCTGGAGGCCGTCCATGTCGTCTGACGAGGAGGAGGTTTAATGTGAGACAGAGAACACAGACACAACTGACAGGAGCAGCCACCATATTGTGTTTCAGTCTAAATAAATACATTAGTGCCACTGAGGGGTGAACGAGGAGAAATCCCAGACACGTCAGCAGTCAGCAGGACAAACACACAGAGACAAACAACTGTCCACAGCTACAGTCAACTTAGAGGCTCCAATACTGCAGCACGTGTTTGGACGGTTTGAGGGAGTACCCAGAATAATCCAACAAACTTTCTCAAGTGTACTCGACATGTTCTCATGTTCAAATCTATGTGCAGCACATTCTCTATGAGAAGAGGTCATTTGGGGTTCAGTGTCTTGCCCAAGGACAGTTCAGAATGCAGAGGGGAAGACTGGGATCGAACCGCCAACCTTCTGATGACCGCTCTAACGGTCATACTGTTTACCTTCTCTAGTTGAGGACTAAGGACAGAGGATGTCCCACCTTGTTTAAACTCTATGAGACAAATTGTGATGTGTGAATATGGGCTAAACAAATAAAAGCAGTTCGATTGATTGAGAACACGTAAACACAGAAAGGCCCCGGCTGGGATTCGAACCTGCAACATTGCTGACCACCACAACACTGTCTGTCAGCACGTTCAGGTTAACCTGCATGTGTTTCCTCTGCTGATGCTAACACCCAGGGTTCAGACGACAAGTCACACATGTATAAAACCTCCTTCATGGCCCCAACATGCTCTGCACCGTCATGGAGGAGGTGCGGGCTCCTGTGTCTCACCTGGACCGGATGTGATTGTCTCCTCCAGCCCACACAGCGACTGCAGCCTGGATGCTAACCACCGGCACAGCTCCACATACTCCTGCGAGGACAGGCCTCCCTCTGCGGACCGGAGCAGCGCCTCCTCCTCCAGCAGGGGCCCGTCATACCTGAGGAGTCAGAGGGGCACCACACACACACACACACACACACAGAGGAGTCAGAGACAGTGGAAGCTAACGGAGAACAAGCTAAGCAGGCTAACGCAAACATGCTAACCCTCCATTAGCTTACCCCAGCTGCTCCAGCGAGTCCAGAATGTCGCACTCCATCGTGTTTGTGTGTTTGTGAGTTTATCTGATCACAACATCCCCGCGAGAAGATTTCTACAGCGTCAACACGAACACACACTTCTCATCCATTCATTTCTACAGCGGTGTCGTGCCTCCATGCTGCTCTGGTGACGTAAAGGATCCGGAGGGAAACATTTGGATGATGAGATTAAAGTTCCGCCATAAAGTTTCCGCGCCAGTATGAAGAAAAGAAAAAAAAACTCCTTTTACCAACAAGGTTAGAGCATCATTTAACTTTATTCTGTTGTTTTATCATTTTACACAATTCTATCTCTATTTCTCTTTCAGCTTATTAAAACTATTCACACAGATTTATCCTTTTTGTGTGAACTTTGAATCTACCTCTGCATATTAACATGTTTTAGGAATAAAACTTCCTCCCATTAAATGTTCGCAATGAGAATATTAATGCTTGAGTTGGTATTTCCATTATATGCAACTTTACATGCTTTACTTTTCTACATAACAACAGGAAAGTTATTTAATATTTAAAAAGTAGTTAATGACTATTATTTTTTCTGTAAATTATACTGGATGTGTATAAAAAGAAATTACCTCCAAGTTGACTTTCTGTAAAATCATAGTGCTGCTTACATTGTCAATATCTTATGACATATTTATGTAACACTAACTGAGTGCAGTTGTCACTGAATAATCAGTTATTTTTGGCACTTTTAGCATCATTTTAATATCATTATCATTAATGAATATTTACAAATTATACTATAATAGCTTTTTTAATTAAAATGTGAATGCAAGAAATCAAAATAATTACTTATTAACACCAGATTTATCAGCAACATGATATTTAATTCTTAATTATAACTTGTGTTAGAAATGATTTGCAGTTAATTTTATCGTGATTTGTAAATGTTCAGATTATGCCTGATGTTCAATGCAGATTAAAATTGTGATGGGCATTAATAAGAAAGCAAAATTAATGATATAAATATATATATATAGTGTGTGTGTTTACTGCTTTAGTTCTGGATAAAGGTTGTTAAAGCAAAATTCAACTGCAAACAATATTCACTGATGCACAACAGTTCCACACACTCACCATGAGCCGAGCAGAGGCCAGAGGACGTCTGCTCTGTTCTTTCTTTATATAAAGAGTCATAAGAACTCTTTAGATTTTTCTTTTGTGATGAAAGATTTTATACATTTACATTTTATTGGAGATGGGATGAGGACTGAGATCTTAAAAAAAAGAGTGATTGTTTGCATGTAATTTGGATGGATTACAAACTATTACTTTAATGATGAAAAAAACCTCAAAGTTTCTGTTCATATATAAAGGCATGAAAATCTGAAGTGTGACGGAAGAACAAGACTACTCCTCTGCCACCTACTGGCTACTACAGGTTAGCTCCCATCAAACTAGAATGGCATTCAGTAGTGTCATTCAAATTCAATCAAGCTGCACCACTTTGCACACACACACAGATTTCAGTTCCCTTAATGTGCCTGATTTGTCATCAAGATCCTGGAGTTCTTTTCTGAGAAATTCTGGTTCCACCCTCGATCCAGATCAGAACCAAAATACCTCATCATTCCACAAGTTTCGTTGTAATCCATCAAGTAGTTTTTGTCCGATGTTGCTACCAAACAAAAAAACAGACAGGGATGAAAACATAATGTCCTTGGCAGAGGGAAAATATAGTTTTTGGTTTGACTTCTTTATTTCTTCTTCTTCTTCTTGCCGAGCACACAACTATATTGTGTCTGATCTGTCGTGACGACCACAGCGTCGGCTTGAATGAACTTTATCCACTGTACGTTCAGATATAAACGTATACAGAGGAACACAATAAAAGCCTAGACAGCAAAAGATTAAAACTCACCATTTTATTATGATAATGTTATTTGATATGTCAAATTACAAGTGTATGATGTAACATAAAAACAGTTACAAACATATGTATGCATATTTACATTATATATTTATGAAAAGTAATGAGCTACATCTGTATGAAGAAAATACAACTATGACATGAGTTATTGGGACTATAAATTTTACATCATATACTTGGTATTCTCGAACCATGAGAGGAAATACCTAGACGTGTAGAAACCAATAGAACCAGAACGAGAGATGTTAAAATTGTAAGATGGAAACTAGGATGGACGTGAGGCACTTTTTTGAGGTTGTCAGGATGTGAAAGCCGATGGCACTAAGGGGGGAAAAAAAAGATGCACAGGAAAGAAATATGCACAAAGAGTGGAAAAAGAAAAGAAAGCAAACAGGCAGTGTTTACAGAATAGTTAAGAGTAGTACCATTTATACTGCAAGTTTCAAAACACAAATGTTTTCCACTATTTAGAACTAATCACATAAATGTTACATCAAGCGCTGTAAGATGAAAAAAAGCTTACATAGAGTATCATCAGTGCACCAAAGCATCGGAGAATCGAAACATAACCACTCAACTGCTGTGAAAAGTAACCGTTTTAAAAACAATACACTGAAGAGAAACAGGTTTATATAGCTTTTTTCTGTTTTTTTAAATCTACACAATGTCAAGAATGTACACTTGTATGCATTCCCAAAGATATGCACAATTTTCCAAGATTGAAAGAGGATAAAAGACTAGCAGCAAAGTGGTTAAAACTGAAGTCTTATATAATGCAGGTCAAAAAAATATATATATTAAAGCGGACAGACACATGTTGCATATATAATACAGTACATGACAGGAAGTTGCACTGTGCTGGTTAATGCAGAATGAGAAGTGTTATTTCAGCATTCTCTACACTTTGTATAAATGCACATCCTACATTTTGCTTCTCAGCCAGCAAGTTTTAATCAGGTTCATCAAACCTTGGTTCAGCTTGCAATAAATGCAGGGCAATCCAATTCCAATGGGAGAATATGGCGACCAACCAAACATTCGGTTACACACCAACCCGCAGGCACACAGAACACACACACACACACACTCACTTGTGGACACACGAGAACACACATAGAGTAACACTCGCGCACACATGCACAAGAGTCCACTTCACCACGCAGAGCAATCGGACATTTAAAAACTCGCCGTCATGGTTGTATGGTGGCGTTGAACGACGAGACCGCCGGACGCCGCCGGAGATTTTAGGGTTTAACAGTCGTTCATAGCTGATTTTCTCTGTCAACACAATAAAATTAGTGATTGTATCTAGCAGCTTTATATGTATGTATGTAAATATATATATTTATATATTTATATATCAAACTTTTGAAACAAGTGGACTGACACAACTGTACCGTGTTAGCACTATCCTTCCTTCTACCGTACAAAACTAGAGAGAAACTCTATTAGAAGCTCAATAGTCATTTTCCATCACAGACGCCCCTCTACTTTTCAATGTGAAATAATACTAAAAGGTGACCTATGTACATAATGCTGTCAATTGAAGCTACAGTATATGCTGACAGCGACGATAAATACAGTTCTATCTTTAAAATTTCAACAAAAAGACAAACAAAAGAAAGCTGGGATTATTATCAGTACTTAAATATAGTGTTAAGTATTTACAGGTGTTTGGAGTTTGGTACCAGGAGTTCGTTTGTCTACCTACGTAGCGTTAAAGTGTCCTGTTCCCGTCACTGACTCGCTCTGCACGGAGGTCAATGTGTTTCCCACGTTAGAAAGTTTGCATAGTAAGTAAAGGGAGCATCGGTCGGGGTGGAGTTAGGGAGATGAATGTTTCTCCTGCCACTACATTATTCTTTTTTTATATCATTTTTCTTTTTAACCAGGAGTGACGGGAGGTGAGAAGAGATGCATATCTGTTAGCAACTGCAAACATGGACGTTGCTGCACCGATTTGGCTGCACATTTCAAACATGCCTTAGGGAGGAAGAATGTCAGCGGGACAGCCAATCAGAGCTGTTACATAGTAAATGTTTTGTGAGTCAGATATGCTCAGTTTTGGTTTGCAGCCTGCCTGGCCTCATTAGCCGTGTTTCCAAGGGTCATGCGAGAGAAAATCAATGCCGCTCTCATTCTGTACGGTAAACATGAAGCTACAGCCAGAATTAGCTGGTTAGCTTAGCTTAGCATAAAGACTGGAAACATTGGGGAACAGCTAGCCTAGCGCTGTTCAGAGCTGAGAAATCCGCATACACCTCTGACGTTCACTGATTAACATGTTATCTCACATTTGTTTACATAAACCAAGTGTAGACACGACAAGTTGCAGATTAATTCTCATTCCTACACTTTGGTTTTTTGAGTGAATTAAAGAAAAAGGATACAACATGTTAATGAGAGAGTTTCAGAGGGTTTAAGTGAATTTCCTGAAATAACAAATTAACCTTTTGATCATCTCTTTGTTCACTTTTAGACACGAGGACGTTTTGTGAAACCTGATGCTGGGTCAGTACTGTGAAGAGTCAAAGCCTTAATCACATGGTCAGTGGTAACGTTACATGACATCAGATCACCAGTGCATATGAAGACCTACACACACACACATGCACACAAACACACACGCCGCACACTGACACACACACACATTCATAACATCTGGATGTTTTTTGTCTTTTCTTTTTTTAAACATGACTAAGATACTCTAAGGTATTCCTGCAACAATGCATTCATTCACTCAGGGCCTGGTTTTAAATGAAGACACATGGAAGGAGTGGACTAACTTCAGAACAACGACAGTACTACGCTTACACGAGATATAAGATGAGAACTTGAGAAAACAAACGATTCATGGGACAAATATGGGAATTTGAAGAGGGTGCTGCAACCAAAGTTTGGAGAGCAGTGCTTAGAGGAGGGTTTCCCCTCACACCAAATTAGATGTTTAAATTAGTAAAACAATTTATGTACAGACTAATTCCAAAATCTGAGGGTGTTCTCAATCAAAGAATAGCCTAATTTAAGTGCCTCGTCATTTTAACCAAGGAGCACTGGAACCCCTGTACTCACCAAAACAAAACTTGCTGGTTGAGCAACATTTCAGCCTTTGTTTCAAAAAATAATTATAAAATGAGCAGGAAAAATAACAATGAGGAAACAAAACAACAATTTCACTACAGCAGTAAATAAAAGGACCAAAAGTGAGATTCACTGGAGTAAATGAAATCGTCATGTATCCGGTTTGGATTTGAATGGTTCAAGAGGTTCTAATGCTGTTTTTGTGGCGTTGAAAACACTATTTTCGGGGAACTAAGCATGGTAGAGTCGTTACCATTTTTCCCTTCTAATCATGGAATCGATCCCTTTATTTTGGAATGCAATCAGATGGTCTGAATCACCTCGGGAAGGCAAGGTAATCATTGAAACATCTTATTATGAATGTCAAAAGCTATGCCAGCTGTTCCTGCAGAAACAGGCAAAATCAATTGGCCAAACATCCACCACAGCAACATCTCTCAAATGTTAGAATTACAGTAAATATGGTGGCTTGAGTACCCCAAGAATTTGAGAGGGGTATGTTTACTTAACGGGGGAAATACCATTTCTAGTGCACTTGTCTTCTTGTCCAGTCTTTACATTGTCAGCAAATGCTTAAGCCATGAAGGAAAGGCCACTGTTACCCAACTGCAAATTCACAAAAAAGCAAGAACATATCCCTTTTAGCATACTCAAACAGCAAGTAGTTTTCTGAATGCAGAATTGTTTTGTTTTCTTTTTTTGTCGTTATTTTGCTGCTCTCTGTACAAAGACAATTTTCCTTCATAAAGTTACACATAACTTGTAGTAGAGTTCTGATATTTGTGGCCTGGCTCCATCAATGCATGTGTGTGAATGTGTTTGTGTGTGTGTGTGTGTACAGGTGTGTTTAGTAACATCTCCAAGTCTATTAATCTTGAAGTTTCCTCTTCCTCTCCTTAGATTAAGCTCCTGAACTTAGCTTGATGCTCAGAGCCCCCACAAAGCATATGGTTTGTCCTCCACTGCTGCTTGTCGGCGACAAACACAAACTGAAATCTCCAAAAGCCCTCAGAGCTGGGGATCAACAACATATCACCCCGTCTGAGAGGGGAATGAAAAAAGGATGCCGGCTTTTAATTTTCCGCTTTTATCCACTTCCTGTGTTAGCTAGCTTTGAGGGTGTCCCAGAGCCCGGAGTCGGGTCACCCCGCAGCCTTGTGCTTGCCCCCACAGCAGCGGCAGGCCTCGCCACAATGGTGGCAGGCGCGCAGGGGCAGGTAGCAGCACATGCAGGGTGCGATGAAGGAGAGCGCCACCAGGGCCAGCCAGCGTAGGCAGAACTGCTCGTCAGATGTGTCACATGAGCAGGGGTCTGAGAAGTCGCCCTCGGAGTCGGACATGCAGTGGTACAGCATGCTCTCGGCACACAGCATGCAGCTGACTTTGTAGATGCACTGCTTGATTGGGTCGGGGGCATCTTGGCACTGCCCCCGCCAGTTGTCTTCGTGGTTAAACATCTCTCGACAGTAGATGCAGCGTGAGCGCTCACCGTCCTCTCGCCGCCGCCGGCCCTTCTTAAACAGGGGCGAGGGCTGAGTCTTGATGGCTGTGTCCTTGCCCAAACCCAGCCCCATACCTGTTCCAATTCCCATACCAGGGCCAGAGTGGGAGTCCCCACCAGGGCCGTCGGGGAAGAGGTACTCGCACTTCTTGTCCAGTTTGTGGAAGGCGGAGGGGAAGTCCATGTCCTCGCGGTCAGCCTCCTGTTTCCACATGACAGGGTGGCGGTAGTCCTCGTAGCCACGGATGACGTCTTTGCGTGGGTTGATGCGAACGATCTCCTCTTCGTCCATGTGGAAACTGACATGACGAGTCGACTTGAAGGAGACCTTAAAAGGAAGAGAAATTGACAGACATCAGTTGGTGTGAATTTTACATTCACTTTTTAATTCATGAAGTTACACTCAACTCAACACCTTCATGACAAACATATGTTTTTTTGGGGAACATGTAATTAAAATCTTGGAGATGCGACTGATGGTGCAGAGGACAGACAGACCTGTGGAGGCAGGTAGCGGCGGTTGCTGGAGGGGAACTCGTCAAAGGGCTGGGCGCGGACGTAGCAGCCCCTGAATGGCTCGTTGGAGACAACGTTGTTCAGGGGGGAAAATGGCTCTTTCATTGGCGTACAGATGGAGGGAGGCTCATCACACACCTGGAGAAATTCAGACAAAGAAATCAAGTAAGGTCAGGTAAGTTTGATGGGTTGAAAGAAAAAGAAAAATCATCTGATATCCCAGATATTGAGTTTCCCCTTGACAAGACGAATATAAATGAAAATGAAAAACATCTATGTGCTGAAAACAATGATCCAGTACTTTACTCGCTGACACTTTAAGATAACATTAATATTTCAGAGCAACCTAAGTAACAATATACTACTTTAAGAAATCTCTTCTCTAAAAGAAATTGTGATGTGTGTCATTATAACATGATTTTTAAATGAATGCATGAATTATTATTTGGAGACCTGAACATCTATGATTGTCACAATATTTTACCATAACATTCAAAAGCACCACAGGTCAATCAGTTCACTTTTCATGTCCACAACAGTGTTGACTCAGGGTGTGTAGACTGAGCGTGTTCCACTTGTAACCACCAGGGGGAATCCTGCTCCCACTCTTGGCCAAATGACTGTGCTGAGTGGTGATGACTCAAGGCCCTTCTGTTAAGAACTCAGAGTTCCCATCAGCCTTGCATGTGTTCCCACAAACATTTAACTGATGCAAAATCTACAAACACAGGCCTAAATAAAGAGGCGCTTGAAGCACGCAACGAAAAAAGAAATCAGAGAAATGTTGGAAACCGAGCGAGGAAAAGCAAATAGGAGCGAACATTCCTTCCACCTCACGCCAAACAATCACATAATTACAAGAGGGAATCTCAGTGTTGACATCAGCGAGGATGATACGTCCATAAATAACATCTGGTGAATGTCAAAGACGAGATCGAATTCAGCAAAAATATGTCTACACATCAGACACAATATGAAATAAATAGTTGTAATAGAAAAAGTGTGACGCTCTAGTGCTCATGGCAACAAAGTGAAAAGGAACGGTTTCATGATTCATGTGTGCAGAGGTGATGAGAGATGGGGGAGGATGGTCACTTATTACATCACAAGCCTTCTGATGATATTTGGTGTCCAGCGTTATTTCAGCACAACCAGCTTGTTCACGCAGCAAACATCACAACACGAATCATCATAAAAGTTGATTCAATTCCAACTATGATGCTGTGTTGTCTTTTTCAATGCAGCCGAATAAATTACGAAACGTGTCTCTTCAAGGTCAAGTCCCACTCAGAAACACACAAACATGAATGGACACACGCCGAGGCATCTTCACACGTATGATCCAACTGGCCTCGTCGACACTAACCAACTGTCCCCCTCTTTTCCCACACTCACCCCTACCTCATCAAGGAAGGTTTAGTCCTCCTCTCTTCTCCTTCTCCCACCCTCTCTCCCTCCCTCTCTCTGCTCTGCATGTGGAGGAGGCTGCTGGCTCTGGTTAGTCAGTGCCGTGTGTAAAGTAGCCCACGCCAGTGCTTTAACGCACAGCGGAAATCTGGTTTGCTCCCAGCTGCTGCTACAGTAATTACTGTCCTGTGGTTGCTAAGAGATGCTTCCTTTGACTTCTTTTTTTCCCCTCTCTTTCTCTTCTTTTTTTCACCCCTCTCTCTCCTCCGCCTCCCCCCCTCTCTCAGACTGCTAACACATGGTGTGTGTATGTGTGTGTGTGTGTGTGACTTTGCTCCCTTCTTTGCCTCCGAACATACCAAGTGGTGTAACGCATCTACGTCTACAGGGGAATGTGAGGAATAGGAGAGAGGAGAAAGAACAGAACAGGAAAAAATGAGTTTGTGTTGAATTTGTGTGTGTGTGTATGTGTGTGTGTGTGTGTGTGAGAAAGAGAGAGAGAAAGAAAGGGAGAAAGAGAGCAAGAGGCCAAAGTGTCTGCAGAGGGAATGTCATAAACCAGCTCCAGCTGGAGAAATGCAGCACAGAACTTAAAAAGCCAGATGACAGCTGTGTGTGTATGTGAGAGAAAGAGAGAAAGGAGCGCGGGGAGGGGGGGTGGGGGGCGAAATGGGAAACAGACTTGGGCTTCCTTTTAAAGCGCTCGCCTAAGCCCCACCATTCAAAGGCATGCGTGGGGGCCAATCTGGAGCTGATCTGACCCTAGAGATGTGGCCGGGTGAGGGAGGAGAGGAGACGGGGGAGATGGGAGAGGAGGGAGTGGGGTGGTGGGAGCCAGGGGCAACCTGGCTCCACACCAACACCAGGGATCCGTGCACTTCCACCCTCAAAAGGCACAGGGGCTCAGGACTGGGAAGGTTGGGGTCGGCCCACATACTGGAAAACCCACTCAGCGTACAAGCTCTCTGCATCACACAGAGAAGAGAATGGAGGAGAAACGATGATGAGCACATTCAGAAGTCTGATCGCCAATATTAAATCATTTATGTCTGTGAAAATATGTGTTACTCACACTAGGCTCATGAAGCAAATCTAGAGTTTTAAAGGAACAGTGTGTAGAATTTTGTGATATCTAGTGTTGAAATTGCATGTTGCAGCTGAACACCCTTCACCTCACCCTCTCCTTCCAAACATGAAGAACCTGTTGCAGCCTTTAATTGTCATTAAAAACTCAAAAGGTGTTTAGTTTGTCCAGTCTGGACTAATGTAAAAAACATGGCAGCCTCCGTAGAGAGGGTCCCCTCGATGTAAAGATAAAGTATTTAAATATAAAGGGCCTTTTCTCGGGTAAAGAAAACTACAATTCATACAATTATCACTGTTACAAACTAACTAGTGAAAACATCATGAGGATTATTCTACATCCTAAATCTCACTCACTGGACCTTTAACCAAAAAAGTACAGCCAAGTTACAGGGTGTTTCCCAAGTATCCCTTTTAGTAATCAAAATACACTTCTTCCTCTTTTTTACCAAGAGTTAGATGAGATAAATATTGTGACTAGAAAAGAGAAAGAGCTAATCTCGCTCTTTCCAACTACCAATACCTCGAAAAATGTATTGACAAAATCAGACACTGAACTGTAAATAAGATCATTTGTAATTTCAAAGAGGATTACGTGGAAAGATGGTTCCATGTTGTAGGATCATATTTAATAGATTACCATCACTCAATCTTCTTAACAGAATATTCCTTTAAACCGCTCCTCTTTAGTGGCTACACGGTTCCTTGTTAAACCACATGAAGTCTCAAAGTTTCTGCTTAAAGTGTGAGGCTGCACAAGTCAAGTAGCCAGCAAAACTTCTGTGACCTCAACTGATAAGAGAGAAAATAAAACTTCCTGCCAGAGCAAAATTAGATGCGGATGTTTTCCTGTGGCATTCAAAAAGTGCATTTTTCTGTGTGCCAGCGGAAGGACTGTGGCGGTACGGCATAATTCTTGGCAGTGGGTCATAACAGCTGAGTAGGATGTTGTGCAACCATGTTGTTTTTTTTAAATGGGTAAAATATGTTGGATGTACAGGCTACCATAAATTATACATATATATATCTAGAGAGAAACAGCAGTGTGAATTTATTTTGGAACATAAAGCCATGAAGATAATGTCACAACTTATACTGTGGTGGTATTTGCTACTTCTCCGGCTGCAGCACTTGTCACTGGTTCACTTCTCTCTTTCTTTGTAGCCCAGGTCTCAGACCGCAACATTCGGATGCCAAATCACCATGGTGACACCCTCGGTGGTTCACTCACTGAACCTTGTGAACACCCCACCACCACCTCCCTTACACCCCCACCCAACCCCCGCTGCCTAGCAACAGTGGTGCAATTGGATTTCCTGTACATTTCAGGCTGATTCCTTAAAGAGGAACTTTGCTGGTGGAACAGGAACGCCGCTCTGCCTCCTTCACTGCACATGGTACGGGGCGTCGGACACTGGGGCAGGTCAAGGGGGATGATGACATGTCGCTGGCAAATACAATGAACTCAGAGCTCGAGAACAAGCCAATGGTGTCGAGAGGAATGTCAAAATAAGATCATAAGGACAGTTTGTTGAACTGCTGGGGCCTTTTCTATAAGCAGTCTGAAAACTGGAAACACCATACTCTGCAATACAACAGCTCTAAAACAAATACTTGTTAAAGCTACCATTTTAGTTGTTGCACTTTGGCACACTTCTATATGTTGTACTTTTCTGTATACAGCACAGCATGAAAAATGACCAGGGTTGAATCAATACCTCTCTGACACAGTGTCAACAATCATTAATTACAACTTTAACAAAAGATGTACCTATTGCAGGACAGTTGTGTGTACTGTGCTACATTACAGATGTGCTAAGGTGTCTGTATTTCTTTTCACTCAGTGTTAGTAAGCATTTACAAGAACTGCCCTGCCTCCCACTAAAGTGTCTTTTCACCTACTTCACAATCAGAAGTTGAACAGGTGACCGACGTTCCTGTAACCAGCCTGATATCTAAAACAAATGAACATGGGCGTGTAGACTTGAACTATATACCTGCTGTCTTTCTCAGCTTAAGAGAACACAGTGCTCTTAACCACACACGACACAATACAGCGCTGCATGCCAAATATATACAATTCTTAACATAGTACATCTTAACAGTTCTGAATCTGTCAACAAAAGGAGGCCGAGCCCATGAGCGAACACATCTAGGCTGGAGAACGTTTAAATCCCAGAGCGTTTTCACCAAGCTGCGTTTGAACAACCAGCTCCTGAGGCAATACTTACATTACATCACCGTCCATTGTAATAAGAGTGACAGCTACCAGGTTAGATTGATAGAGAGGCAGCTAAGCTTGCTCTGGCACATTCGCTGGCCAACACCCAGCTTCACCTCAGGGTCTGGCGGGCATTGGTTAAACACCTGTAAATCTCTAAGAACAACTGTTCGAAAACAAAGGCAGGTGTCAGCGCTGGGCTGGGACACATCAGGGCTCAAGCATATGGCTCAGGTTCAAGCTATGACCTGCCTCCTATTTAACGGTAGGTGAGTGACAAACATAATTTTAAATATAGCTACAGTTGGTGCAGTTTAACCCTCAAATCAACCATTTCTCACTCCAATTTACTTGATTTAAAAATGACCAGTGTGTTAAAACAGGTTTAGATTGTGATATAACTAAAACTAAACTAAATAACCAACACAGAGCACAATAAGAATCCACAAAGAAAGCAAGATAAACACATTTCCTTTATACTAAAATCTGACTCACCGGTAGTCCATCCTCAGGAATATCGTCTTCCCCAAACGGCCGACATCCTGGAAGACAGGGAGGAAAGGATTCAATTCATGACCTCATATCAATTGAAGCATTGTGACAGTTAAGTAAATGAACAACAATTTAGATCAGTATAGTACAAACACCACGAAATGTACATGACAGCACTGTCTATGGCATTTATCTCAATTAAAAGCCCCTCACCCATAACATACTGAAACTGCATCAGCTTTTTGTCATTATAAAAAGGCACAAACAGACTTTTAGCATCTCAGCTAAATATGTTAAACAAAATCAAACATTTTAAGGGTCATCAGGATCAAAACATCATGGAAAACCAGTGAAATAGAGATTTAGAGTCTTTCACTTTTTCCTACAAATGCTGGCAACCAACAAGATATTTTTTATTTCAAACCGTATAGCTAGATTTTTGTGTAATTCACAACATATTCATCTAAACTATTCCACTGTCAATAGATGACATCTCCTCAACAAAGAATGCTTGAGCCAATAGATTTACAACACACTGATTCTTGTCAGGGCAGAATAGGCCAAGACTTCTGCTTTCCTCTCACTGTGCATAATGGGGAAATGAAAGCTGCTTTGTGTCAGTGGGGCACGTAGAAGTTAATGAAATATGCATGCCTAGAATAACGTAACCCCGACCTTGGCTAAAACGCCATGTGCCATTTCCGCATCCAAAACACCTCGTCTGCTGATGCTGGAGTCCAAGCTTGTGTTTCAGGTATCAGGCTGACCGTGTTACAGCTTTTCATTACCACAGAGAATTAAACTGGTTCTGTGGATGGCGTAACCCGAGAAGAGACACTAATGTCACCGGTATTTGTTACACAAAATGCTGTTTTTGTTAAGATGCTTTTCTCCTAATAAAGCAAGTTGCAAAATTTCCCATTTAAAGCTCACTAGTTTAATCGCCAAAATCTTGTGGTTTTTTTCTTGAATCAAAAAATATTGGATAAATGTACTGTTGTTAATTTTAATAGTTTTCATATGTGGAGTTCAGCATGTGCAATCTGAACAGGCTGTGAAAAAGTTTGTATTCTTGGATTGTCAATTCATGCTTTCGAGGTTTTCATCAAATTAAGTGATGAAGCTCAAGAGCAACATGGCAATAATGTCAATCAAACTATTCTGATATGTGATAATCACTTATCTTCATCTGCAACATGATAGGCAATACTGTGATTTGTTTCTATCCTACATTAATAGTATCCACGTAACTTTGAGCCTATAATATAATGATATCATATAGAACAACTTGTAATCATTGTCTCCTCTCATGTACTGATGGCCAGACTAGCAATGTAATTTATACACAACTCCATTAAGAAAAGAAACAGACCTAGATTTCTAGCAGCAACCCGAAAACACTTTGGAGAAAGTTAATAGAATAGCAATGTTGAACAAAAAAGTGATTAAGCCATTTCGACTGAGACGAAGGGGAAACTGGAAACAGTTTGTACCTGGGGGCATGAGGAGGTCCTTTTTTAAAACTTAGGTTCACTTAATTGTTAGCATCAGTGAGGCACTGAGGTATTAGTGAGCCTGTCTGCATCGAGGGAGGAAATACAGCAATACATGTTAATACCGTCTCTGCCACAGAGAGGATGAGAGGAATTCACTGGGCTTGTGTTAGACAGTCTGTCCATCAGTGTGTCTGTCTATCTCTGAATCACATGGAAAAAGGTGTGTGTGTGTGTGTGTGTGTGTGTGTGTGTGTGTGTGTGTGTGTGTGTGTGTGTGTGTGTGTGTGTGTGTGTGTGTGTGTGTGTGTGTGTGTGTGTGTGTGTGTGTGTGTGTGTGTGTGTGTGCATTGCTCCACTACTGAGAGAACAAGGCTTCCTGCAGCACGACTCTGGCAGTGCTGGGCCACGAAGCAGCCTGAGCCATGTGCCCAATGTTTCCATGGCAACAGAGGACTGCAAGACTGATACACACACGTGCGCACGCACACACATAAGCAAAACATATTCTCCCTCTCGCTGCCTCTTCTCTCCCCACGCACATTCACGCAGCAGTCCAGCAGCAGAGCGATGCAACAGGAATACAGAAGAACCTGGCTGCCTGGGCTGAGGAGAGGCATTACACAACACTGGCAGAATACAGAGGATGCCAGGAGAGAGTGGAGAACAGAGGGAGGGGAGGACAGCAGAGGAAAGGGAGAGAGGAACAAAGAAGTGCAGGCACCGGGGAGACTAAGCTCACCATCACCTGCTGTAGCTGACATTCACAGGAAAGAGTTGAAGCATGTACTAACAGAAAGAAACTAAGCAGCCTGTGGGAGAGTGAGAGGGGAATGTGTTTTTTTTTTTTACACTGAACAGCTACTGACCATCCTGTTACATTAATGACAACTGCAAACAAATATTTTCAGAATTAATAAATCTGTCAATTATCCTCTTTTTGTCTTGAAGTTAGTTAAGTCCACCAACCTTCCCAAATCAATTAAAGAAAATGTGGAAACTGTGAATTTCTGGCCTTTTATTTGATGAAAAAAACATTTATCAAAATGTTAGTGAATTATTTTCTGCCATTAAACTAATTTATCAATTGAGTAACATGGCCTTAGCGAACTCTCTCTTAAACCAACCAACCAATCAGCCCAGACCCCCGTCGTTAATTCAGTGTTATATTTATAGGAATCCATTATTCTCTGTACTCCATCTTAATGTGAAATTCACAGGAAAAAAAAGACTATCTACAAACCCAGCTATACACTTGTTGCCCAAGATTACCTTTAACCTAGACTCTTCTGTGTGGACCTGCTCCCAGAAGTTCAAATCTCAGATAATAGGTTGCGGCCAAGAAGCAACTGACGCCCAACAGTGATAAGCCTTTACAATATGTTCTGCTGTACCTCCTCTATGCTCCCCAGGGTTCCTGGGTCTAGAGAGTAATAGAGATTATAACTCCTGAGCCAGCCGCTTGTGTAACATGCGGCTGGGTGGCAGATTGCTGAGCTGGCAATTCTCCTGCTAATTGGATGACTTTGCAACCTCCTTTGGCACTGTACTGAAAAATAATGCTTATCAGGACCAAACTTAAATCAGAGACTCAACTCCACTCAAGTGTAATATCTAGTTTAGCTTAAAATGTGTATAAATGCCACGTTTCACACAGCCAGACCAACCTGTTTTAAGACCAGCCTAGCCAGTCATCAAACTTACTTCCATGTCTGAGCAGGACAAAAGCTCAACCTGGTCAAGTTTCCTCTGACTAAAGCTCTGCCCCTATCTCAAGTTGCCATCTATTCTATGTCTCAACTCCTGTCTCCCCCCTTCTTTCTTAGCAACCCTCCCTTTCTGTCCCATATCACCCACTACTTGGGCACAGGACCGCCCTGCCAGTCTCTGCAGGAAGTGGAGCGTTTATCTGGGCAGCTGGAACTGATAAGATAAAGCAAGAGGGGTCATGCTTGGGTGACTGAGCAGGCAGCAGTGAGAGAGGGAGTCTTTGACGTTAATGAACTCTATACATCTCTCCTAGAACAGATGCTAGGTCAGCCATTACAAGCTTGTGACAGACAGACAGGAATACAGGGCCGTAGACACCCGGCAACAGAAAGCATACCACATTTGCACACATACAACCGTATTATTTTACACGTATTGGATGGCAGCCAGCACACACAGTATAGTGCAACCTCTTAAGAGGGAATTCCAAACAACCCTGGTGTTTTGGTGATAGTGTGAGGGTGAAAAACGGGTGAGGGTAGTGAAAAGAAAACCTGTGGGCTGCTCAGATTTTCTGATACGGAAACAACAGCAGATGCTGGTTGCTTGATTTTGTAGTTAAGGTGCGTTCTGCTGACTTGCTACTGACTTTGTTATCTGGTTTTTCTTGCTTTTAAACTCCAGAAATTCACACATGCAGGCACCATAAACAATAGAGCAACACACACACAGCACACACACCTTGGTTGATGTCCTCAATGGCCCGGCGTATGCCTCGGTCAAAGGCCCGGGCGTCAGCAGGGCTCTGGAACGTCAGTCCAAACTTCTTGTCGTTGATTCTCCAGTGGTGGAAGATGGGGTTGACCTTGTTGTATACAATGCCTTTCTGTAGGACACACTCCAGGACCACCTGACAGAACACACAAAAAGTTTGAGAAACAGCGTCAAGTTAAAGGCGGGCCTGGATAGAACTACAAAATGTATACTTTTGTTTTTTGTAGTTACATTTGGTCGAGCTATAAGTTGTTTGAAACTGCATAATTCAAAGGTTGGATGATGCTGCTGAATCTCAGTGGGGAACACACATGTAAATCCCTTTTCTTGTTCCTCAACCGAACCTGTTTAAATTTGTCACATTCTTTCATTCCACAAAATCATGGGTAAAAAGGAAAAGAGAGAGAGAGACTGAGAGCAGAGGCCTGCATCTGGAACTACACGTAGCACCAGAGCTTCTACAACGAAAAAGAAAAAAATAATCACCATAAGCCCAATAATTTCACATACTTTTTTGGATAATTTGTAAAACACATTCTAAATGGTGGGGTTTTCATTACAGTTGATGATAAAGTTGGAGAGCAGCGGTGGTGGCAGCAGAAGAAGGGAGGGCTGGGAGTGTGTTTTAGAGCCAGGCAGCCCAAGTGTGTGGCAGAGAGAGACTGTGTTTCCAAAGCCTATTATTAATCAGGGCTACTGGGCCGCCTCCCGGCCTTCCTCTAGGCAGATTAAATGAAATGAGAGACAGCCATTACAGTCTTTGAGGTTTTTTACCGACGTACACGAGAGGTGGCTTAATGGGGTGTGAATGTGTGAGCGAGCGTGCACACGGCGTTCTGCGCGAGCTGGTGTGATGAAAAGCTCAATGACCCAAGTGCTACACTGTGCATCTTCACAGCACAAATGCCTTGTCAGAGGATAACGGTCGCAAACCAATACTCGATGGCTAAAAGCAGATGGCCCCACTCCCCCTGGATCTGGACAACAGTCAACGCGCACGCTTTAAGACGCGGATACGTGGCAGCTGTACGAGAGGTTGAGGATATGTGATATGTGTGTGTCAGAGTGTGAGTGCACTGGTACATATTTCATTCTGAATGTCTGAGTGAGAGTTTCTTTTTACACTCTTTGATATGATTGTATCTGGATGTGGTGAGGATGTGCTTTCACAGTGTCTACCCCATGTGTCACTATTACATACATGCCTTCCCAAGAAAAGGAGGGGCCAGGGTTAATCCTGTTTGTTTACCCAGAGGCAGTGGATGAAGAGAGGGATGGATGTGAGGAGGATGGAGAGGAGTTTGGGGGTAGGATGGGGTGAAGAGGTGGTGTGGTGGTGGTGGTGGTGTTGGGTCCTCTGTGCCTCTGGGGCCGATTGTGGAGGCGAGACTGAATGGAGCCGGAGCAGGTAAGGTGAGCGCACAGCGAGGCCAACGGAGGAGGAAGTATCACAGTTGCATGGAAGGACGATACTTAACACCACATTCCACACTGTGCTCAGAGAAAAGAGAGGGGAGGAGCCACGCTGACAGAAACGGAACAGAGGCAGAGGAGATGTTAGAGGAGAAGAGGAGAGGGGACGGAGACAGACGGAGGTGAGACGTGCAGGGAGTAGTGAACAGCTAGCGTGGGAGCAGAAATGGAGGGGAGATAGAGATTTACATGTATACAAGAGACGAGGTGGAAATCAGGCTGCAGGCTGAAATTACAACCGTAAAGACATTTTAATAAAAATGCTTGGAATAAAAGGACATAGGATCATCATAATTGTGCCTTGCTCTATAATGGTTATATAATAATTATGATATTCAGGGACGGACTTTAAGGTTTGGCCCTCGTTGAAACTGACAACCCCCCCATTCAAAGCTAATAAACTCCATTTTATAAGCAAAAATAAGTCAAAACAATCAAATGATACAGTTAACAGTTAACAACTGTATCCGTTTAGATTAAGCCTGGTCCACACCACAGTCACAGCTGTATCAATCACAGGGAGTCACAGGCGACGAACGACAGGAAGCGAGGTGGAGTGGCAGAGAGCTAAGCCAGAGATTTGTCATAATCCAAGAGCCAGTATGGTAAGTAATCATTAACTAATTAGATCTGTAGTTTTTAAGAGTAGGGGAGAGACAGAGAGAGTGAGACGGAGAGTGTGAGAGAGGGGAGGGGGCAAGGAGGAGAGTGATTGGTAGCTATATGGAGAGCCAGCTGAGTCATCACCAGTACACTCTGTGCCGCATCACTGCGCATATAGACAGATCCCCTCCATTTCTCCTCTTCCGTCTCCCGTCTATCTAGCTCCACCTCTGTTTCCTGCTCTTTGACTACACCCACAGCTCTCTTCCCTGATTCCTCTCATATCTTATTCTCCTCAATCACCTTGTTTCTTGCAGATGAAATCGTGCCTATTTTTTTTATTTTGAAAAAGCTCCACCTCTGATCTGCTTTTCATCCAGCTCAGGTCTCTGTCAGGTGCTTCTCTATCCTCTTTCTGGCTGAATTACAACACTGAAATTGTATGCATATCTACATGGAACAGTATTTTCAATTTCTGTGTATTACACAATAACAACTCACACCAAACAGCCTTTCTAACACCTGGAGCTCTTTACTTTTTCCAGTCCTCAACACAATTCATACAGAATGACTATGGTCTCTCTTTCACGTCTGAAATCAACACTCTGACATTGCTCTTGTAAACAATACAGTAGAAACAAGCAGTGACATTGCCCTGCATTTTTTCTGACTATAGCTAAAATGTTCCTTTGTGGTTGTCTTTGTTGCTGTTGTTTACTCTTCACTCCGCCTGTCTCTTCTGATGCCCTCAGACTTTTGGTAGCGTTGTGGTTGACGCCAACACCCTGGCACTGGGTGGCATCCCGACAGACCTACATATGGCTGAGTGTTTGTTGTGGTGGCTGGGGGTAGACTCTAGCGATGATTGGGGTGTTTTACCACATCCCAGAACAGTTGCTGGGGTCTCTGAGCCATGTCTTTACCCTGTCTGAGTAAGAGCGCTGCCGTCACGCCCTTTCCCGTGCCACACACACGCTTGGATAGCAACGCGCAAAACACAAAAACGCCATAAAAGACAAAACACACATAAAACATGTTTAGTCAAAGAAGAAAAAAGGTGATTTAGACGCCCTGCTGTAACAAGCCTCTAATGTCAGGAGCCAGAATACAGTGCATCGTGGTGGCCTCCTCTGTCCCCTAGCATCTGACAGACAGACACACAAATACAGATTTACACTCTCATTACCACAGAGCAGGATTATTCCAGTGCATCTACTGGATCTAAAACACAGAATGACTGTGTGGCATGTAGGTCATGAGTTTCACAGAATCTACAGCCTAAGACATCAGGATTAGAAACACAACAAATTACTAGATCTAGACCTCGCTTTGATGGTGAAGAAACACAATCACCCTGCAGTTTGTGGTTGACATGTTGGTTTTGAAAAATAAGGCATTTTAAATACTTTATGTCAATAGAGTTCTATATCTTAAACTGCGGCTAATTTAAGAGCCTTTTAAATCAATGCTAATATTTGCAGTTCAATTAAGTTAAATTTTGTTTAAATAGCAACACCTGACAACACTATCTCCAGGCACTTTACAGAATAAGGTCGAGACCTTACAACATTACAGAGAGAAACCTAAGAGTTCCCATGGTTCACAAGCAGTGGAGAGGAAAAACAGTCCTTAGTTCGAAAATGATTCATGTTATTAGAAAAAACAGGTCAACAGGTTCTTCGCTGTCATTGATTCAGTATTCTATAAACGAACATGTTGTGTTGCTGTGCCCAAACAAAATACAATGACTGGAAAGATGTTGAGAGGAAAGATGGCAATGCAGCTGTAGCATGATAATGCGTACTTTGTACTCCAAAAGCCTTTCCATTAGAGCCAGGAGAGATAGTAAATGAATCAATAAAAAGACTCATAGCACTTGACAGACAAATAAGATACTTTTTGAGCCAAAGACTGAAAATGTGGTCTTTCCAGATTTGGCTTATATGATAATCAAGTCAAATTCTTTAAAGTTTTTGAAAACATAATATTACTCAATAATTAACAGTAGTGGCTGCGATACAGTAAAAGAAATGCTTTTGAAGCCAAGTCCTTTTTAAAAGGTTCTGTAGCTTAATGTGTCAGGTCACAACTAATAAGATTACAGAGTGTAATACTAGCAGGTCTTAGATTTACAATTAACTAGAGACTGCTTTACACACATTTGGGATTGTTTTAAAGTTAGAGTAACCATGAACACAATTCCTTGGGTTGATTTACTTCACATACAAATACATTGCTTATAAAAAAGGCAAATATTTGTGAACTTATAGAAAAAAACGTATGAGCGTGAATTTCCAGCCCCTATTCCATCCTTAAACTCCCTTCCAGACTTGTTCGTTTCCCACATCCTTCATCCCACATTCTCCTCTCCTGAGTAATCTGCCCTTCTCCCTGATGATGTCATCATGCATCACAGCATCATGCAGTTTGCTCCTATTTTCAGACACCTGCGCCATGGAGGAAAGCCAAACTACCACTTCCTGTGTGAGTGTGTGTGTGTGAGTGAGACAGAGAAAGGGGTGTCTGGGAATGGGGGGCTCATGGTGATCTCATCCTAGAGAATAAACCATGTCTGGTTTGTGCACCAGAATGTGCATGAGAGGCAGAATGGCCCAATAACAGAAACATCAAAAGCATAACTCAGTAGTTACATGTACAGTAGGAAATAAATGTATTAAGTGTAGCTTACAAAGACACTATACACATACAGTTTATGATCGAGATGTTCCCTTACCAATTTGTCTTTGAGCCTCTCGCCCTTGATGTGGAACTCCACAGCAGTGGGGCTAGGACTGGGGCTGGGACTTGGACTAGGACTGGGGCTACAGCGGCCGAGGTTGCTGCTGCTTCCTCCGCTGCCTCCACTGTGGGTGCTGCCGCTGTCCTCCGCCCGGCTGACCTTATACACAGTGACACAGCTAAGGCCTCCGCCCCCCAGGGGAAGCCACCCACCGCTGGAGTCATCCCGAGTCATGACCACTGCTCTCACACGCGCATAACTGTCACTGTGGAGGAAAAAGTGAGGAAGAGGAGGGTGGGAGGGAAAAAAAGGACATGGGAAGAGCAAAGGTAAGACAATGACATCAGTGATTATAACCAGTGGTAACAAGCATCTAATAATTCCTTGAGGGCTCTCGTGTGCCTTCGCACAACATATCACCTAGATCATAAAAGCATTTCAACTATTCACTCTACATAAAATACCAGCCTACAACATATTTTTGAACTAAAGCAAAAACAAGTTGGACTACAGTCTATGTAGCCTACACAAAGCGTCCCTGATTAATTACTGAGACTGTGTGAGCCTGCCACAGTTTATTTGTCCTGCCTCAGTTTCATAATGACCTAAAAAGCTCATTGATTCTCTCATTCCCTCCTTGTACTGCTCTGTCACTCTCACAAATGTCTGTCATGGTCAGACTGGCTGTCCGGAGCATTGGTGGATCAGTGCACCATGAATAAAATCCATAAAGTTAGAGTCCTTTTCAGAGAGACAGACACCAATAACATAATACCTGCAGTGGATGTACGTGTTCCTGTGACAGGCACACAATTCTAAGCTAGCAGGAAGGACTCTGCATAACGCAAGCCCTCTTTGTTTACCTGTCGTTCAGGTACATATCACTAACAATCACAACATCCGCATGCTACCCCTATCAGCTTCCACCAAAGACAGAATCAAATTCAAAACCACTGCAAAATAGTGAATTTGAATGTTTTTACTGAATCATTCAATAAAACCACATCACACCAGCATTACTCTGATGATGAGATTAAATAGAACTCATGATTCTATGGGGAAATCTAAGTGGTGACAGAAGATATAACAAGTAAAAAGCAAAGAAGCAACAAAACTAAAAATAGAATATGGAGGGGTCAGAAATTCAACTTTGGATTGAATGTATTTTGGTTTTAGTTGCACATTTATCAAACCTTTGGCTGCGATTTCTAAAGTCTGAGGCTGTCGTGTATGTTTAACCTCAGCCAGAGGGTGATTGACCATGTGGCCGAGTTCGGGCTCTGGTCAATGATGATTTCAAACCTTTCCCTTAAAGTAGGTTGTTTTAAACTGGATGACCCATGACAAGGGCTCCATCTCACATCACCCTCTCTCCAGTCTGATCTCCCAGGATGCAATGATGTTGGTTGTCTTGTTCCTCTCTCATTTCACCAACTAGAGCTTTGAATTATGGGGTAATACATTGTAAGGCAGCTACATATGGAGGGAAGAAGAGCATGTACTATCATAAGAAGGCAAATATGGTTTGTTTTTTACAAATAAGGAATGAAATGTGGGAGAAATTATTCAACAAAGTTTCAAGGGTTTATAGAAAGCTGATGTGAAGCAGTGTGCAAAAAAATCCTAGAGCTTCAGGTTTTCTGAGACATTAAAATAGGGTTAGGGTTAGATTTTATAAAACGTTCTGGCCACACATCTGCTTGAGTTTTATGCACTGTTGCAACTCTGATGCATTCAATGAATTTTTTTTAATTTAAGCCTTAATCAACTGTCTGTACATAAATTATTGTATAGGGGCATCTGTAACTTTTTCCCCACTTCCAGACTACTGGATTTAGATTTTATCAAATTCTAGAAAGTCTGAACTAAAAAAGGAAAACACATCCACCACAATGTCACATCTCAATGTTTCACTATGACACTACAACAAATGTACCAAAAATATATGACTGTATGGCAACTTATATTGATGGGTAATCATAGATCTGTCCCTTATTACATTTCTCTCCCTTCCCATCTCCTGTGATTCTGTCCCTTCACTCAGAGTCAGATATTTCCCTGATTAGATAACACAGACTGTATTGGGACACCGGAAATGACAAAGGTCAGGGTGTGCTGAGGGCAGCATTTTGCACAAACTCCTGGTAACATATTAAAGACTGAGTAAGATCTGAGAGCTGAAATAAACAGGCAATGTGAGTGAAGAGTGTGACTGCCGGATGTCTTCCTGTGGCACATTGCTCCCTGACCAACATCCGAGTTCACCACCGAAGATGATATTACAGTCTGAATTGTTTTGTAAAAATATTAAATCTCTGACAGTGAACAAATTTGACTGAGTGGGAGAAACAACATGAAATGTGATACAAAGTTAACTAGGAGCTCATGCTACAATAGAAGAATAGCTGCTTCCTCCTACTTACTGCCTCTCCTCTAAATCTTGCCTACTCAATGAGACCAACCTTTGCTCTCCTGCCTTCCACACCCTTGACAAACCTCAGTCTCCAGGTTATTGGTTAGTAATTTATCTAAGAACCAGTAAGCATAAAATCTGAAGGAAATTGTTTCATGTGAAAACTCTGATATCATGGCACCTACCCTAAAAGTACTGATGGGCCAGATAAATATTGAAAATATTATATTTCTTAAATATACTGACTCTTTCAGCACTCATAATATTGTAGTCTACAATACAATAAGCTCTAAAGGCAACACCCAACACACAGTACGTAACTGTCATGTAAATATAGTGTAGCATTTATTACTTAAAGCACTCATACAAATACAGAGTTAAAAGAAAAATAGTATAGTTGTCTCTCCACTATTGGATAAGTGGCTATGAGCACAGCTCTAAATGAATGATAATAATGCTCCATAACTAGTGGAGGTGTAAATAATGAGTTTCCAATTAATGTTAAAGGGCAATGGTGACATTACAGAGTTAATGACTTTCTGTCCAAAAATATTATTGCAGTTTTAAATTAAAAGTTTTATATTTTTTATTTACCGTCGTGGAAAGCAAATCACTGGAATATGATGTTAATTACAACCGGAAGAAATTCCATGCTATTTTACCCAATATTCTTTAAAGTTTAGGAAAAATTGTAAATTTTGTAAAATTCACAAAATTGCCCATGAAAATAATCACAAATAAACAGAAGCAGTATGGAAAGACAATAACAGAATTGCTGCATCTCTAATTAACATAAATGTATTCATATCACAATCATTGGTTCTCTTTTTACGTGCTGTCCTGAGCTTAGACAACAGTAACAGACCGTGGGAAACTGACAGAATAACACTTGCTTGACTAACTTCCTCCTTGCAATCTCCAAGCAACAGCCTTTCTGGTTACACCTTATAACTATGCCACATAAGTAGTGCTTTCACCAACAAGAGAACGCCTGCAACAGCAGAAAAGTGCATTTTTGAGCATTATAGCAGGCAGTAAAAGAAGGAAATAGTGTTGCTGTTAGACCCTTGTATGGCCCCCAATAAAGGATGCCGGAGATGAGTGCAGGAGGGGCTGTCAGTCAGGCAGGGGTCCCTGGGGTGAACAGAAGGCAGGCGGTGGTGTCGCTCAGCCATGACCAGGGCACAATGACCAGGGCCTGACCCTTCAGACCTACCATCACACATGCCAGCAACCATGTCACTCTCAGAGAGGGGGGCTGGGCGCAGAGAGGAAGTTAAGTGGACTGTGTATACATGCATTTTTGCATCTAGTTTAAAACACCAAAGTTGCTATCGTTTTAAGAGGAAAAACTGATCTTTACTGCCCTACATGGTCAAAAATTCAAAACTACAATGCAGACCAACAACTAAACTCAACCGAGAACAAATGTTCTCCAACTAACACACAAAATCATTACAACAGGGGAATGAAAATACTCTATCCACTCCTCTTCCTATATAAAAGTCTATACTTTCTTTAACTAGAAACAGTGCTCCAAAAAGATATTCGAGTGCAACCTGCTGCAAACTACACAAACACACACACTGTTCAGAGTGGGATGGTGGAGACAAAGGCTGGACTCCACATCCCTTGCTGGGAGCACACAGTCGACTGGACACACAATTGAGAGCGGAAGCAGATCAGCTGGCCTGGGCCTGTGAGCAGGGGAGAGAAAGGGGGAGGAGGAGGAGGAGGGAGAGATAGAGAGAAAGGAACCCCCCATTCCAAATTATTCCAAGTTATTCTGCTGGATGACTGACTTCATTTCCGACTAAAAGCAGGAGAGAAAAACAGGGGGAGGGTTGAGAGTGTAACGGAGGACGGTGGGGGGAGGAGGAGGTGGCTGTGGATGGGAACAGGGTGGAGACCAAGGTGACGGTCAACAGCTCTCACCCGCATTTGAATACGGACTTCTCTATCCACAAAAACTATTTCCATAGGATATTACGGTATTTAAAAACATCTTAACATTTAAAACTTGTGATAGCAAAGTGCAAACAAAACGCCATGAAATCATGGTGTCATGTTAGAATGTAGCTTCCACTTTGAATAAATTGTACAAAGCGACGACATGATGGGGGAGCACGTGCAGATCAGGCAGGCCTCGGCCTCGAGGCCGGCTGCTCCAGTGTGTGGTGGAGAAGGGGGATCCTGGGACAACCATTTCCTAAGTGGACAAAGTGGCCGTTTGTCTGCTGCTGCGGCCCATGGCTCACTGGGCTCCAACATGCCATCATGCTTTGCTCCTGTCTCAACCTTGGGCTTCCCTTAGAGGAGAGGAATGGAGGGGAGGGAAGGGGTGTTTTGGGGAGGCTTGAAAGAAAGACAGGAGAGGGAGAAGAAGGAAAGGAGGAGAAGGAAGAGGAGGAGTACAGGAGGAGAGGAGAGGAGAGAAAGGATGTGGCCTGAGCCCTGGGTGCTTGCCAAGTCACCCTCCCTTTCCTCCGCTCCGTCTCCCTCCTCTACCCAACCCCTCCTCGGCTGCCTCTCTCTACACAATGGCCGCTTCTCTGCTGAAATTTCACGTTATTGGATCCCGGGCCTGGAGTTTTGTCCTCCCACAATGTCCAGGCAGCGGAGCATGCTGCAGGGGAGACACACTCTGCAAGCTAAAAGCTGGAAAACCATTCCTCCTTTCATTAGCATCAGAAAAGGGGAGAAAAGTCCCCCCTACCTCTTTTTTCCATCGGCCTTTTTCCTCCCCATCTCTACCCTGTATCAAAACTGGAGGAAGGCTGTCAAGCTCGGTCAAGCTCCACTAGACCACTTTGGCAGGACTTTTGACGGGAGAATCATTAAAATATCATTGGGAAAATAAACACAAGCTACTTATCCCAATCCGATTCTATAGATTATCCTCAAAGGGAAAGCAATCACAAGGAAAGCTGAGGGGGGAATGGAAGATGACATGAAAAGCTACACTGGGTGTGACTCATTCGCTTTGGTTAGTAAAATGTCTGGTTATATTCAACACCTGTTGTCATAGAAAGAATATGAGATATGTCACATTTCTTTAACAGGCTTTAGCTTGACTGAAAAAACAACTATTGGTGTACTTAATGTAGATCAACTTGCCTAAAGATCTACATGAGTCCGACGCTTGTACATTTGATGAAACTGAAAATAGTTCATTGTAAAACATTCATAAAAATGTAATCAGCTAAAATATTCTACTCTAAAACCAAAATCCAACAAACAGTAACTTGCAGCCAAGAGGATAAAGTGGTGCAGTTTCCTTCACTGCGATCACGCCTCATTGAAGAAATAAATAACATGCAATCTGGGACTCCACCATCGATTCCAACAGTGCATCTAATCTGAACGGTGCAAACTAGCTTGCCAATTAGCCACGGTTCAAATCCCCTAAATAACCAGTGGCAAACTCAAGAGCACTGACATACCCAAAACAAACACCAATATGACCTAACATGGATGCGGTGCAAATTATGACATAGCACCACAACAAGACACTTTTGAAAGGCCTGTCTGGTAGCCATTAAAAGAAAAAAACAGTACCAATAATGGGACAATGCCGAAAGAAAGACGAAGCCAGCATCACAAGCCTGCTACATTAGATGCAGTGAAAACTAATATGCCGGCTATAGAAAGAGAAGTGAAAGAGAAATTTGCCCTATCTCCTCTCAACACCTCAGGCTGCTGGTGAGTCATCGCCCTCACAAGAACATTCAGCTTAGATACCAACTGACTCAGGAAAAAAAAACAGAACAAGCCTACTCTGCTGCTGCACCACGCAGCGAATCTACAAATTTACCACCATCCTTTCACAGAAATACCATCTAATATGACGACAAATTAACTGATCATAGTCACTTCTGGTAGCATCCATCACAGATCGCAGTAAGTGGGTCAAATTTGCCTGTGGTGCGAATCAAAGATAGACCTAAATCAGTAAATGAATGACAAAACTGCTCATTCAGACATGGTTCCTAACATTCATTTTCTAACCAACCCCTCTATTACTGGCTTGGGCCTGCAACCCCAACAACAATGTTCTAGGTGCCGCTGGGCTGTGGCACTATAAATCATAAGACTCCCATATGTGTATCAAATGCCAGAAAACTATTCTCAAGCATCAATCACAGCAACATATTGAGATGATCTTAATTTGAACCGCAAGCATTTGGAAAATTAAAACCTTTCGCTTGCCAGAACCAAAAAAAAAAAAGGACCACAAATTTCGACTGCTGTGGTGTCTTTGGTCGGCTTTGAAGTAAGAGTAGTCCCCAGGGACCCGAGACTCTACTTGTTATAGTAACTCTGAGACCAAAGGGGGAAACGGGAAGCTGAGGGGACAAGGCAGCCTTCTTGCTGTGGGTGAAACTATCATTTCACCTCAGGAGAAACTTGGGAAGGATAAACCACCAAACCATGATGAAGGACCGTGGATGTAGAGAAACTGCTCAGAGAGGTTGTAAACCACCACAGCGTGCCCTGTTGTTCGGGAATAACATACTATTATCATCATCATCATCATCACCATTACCATAAACATTAGAAACCAACCTATGAGACCATCTTGAAAATCAATTACAATCATCTTGAAGTAGCTTTCCATTGAACTTCTAGGAAATAGAGGAATAAATAAAAGCTTTTATCAACCAATACAAGCTGCTTCTTCATTCTAAATATAACCACTAGATAAGACAAGATCTGATCAAACATTTACTGAGAACATAAAAATACATTTTCTTACAGGCCTCAAATTTAAATCTATTTGAAAGTGTGACTCATTTGATGATATAAAGCCATGTTTGCTTAAACTCACTCATTCTAGAATGCAGGCCTATCTCTCCCTGAAACACATTCACACACCAAATGTTCCCAGTGAAATAAACACACAAGCATGTGCACAGACGCACACACAGAAACCCCTTCCTGTTTTCAAAGTGTTTGGAAACTCAATCAAAGACACAAGGTTTAGGATTTACATCTGTGCCCTTTTATGTCTGTGGCCTCGCAGGAAAGAACCATCTCAGCCCAGCTGCAGCAAAGAGCTCACAACAAGGCCCAGCCTTCATGCTCCCACATGCAGCACAACTGAAAACAATATCCATAATTCAGACACTTAGGGCTAAAAGCACTTCTTAGAGGTATTGAGACATGGTCTGTGAACATCAGAGGCCCTCCTTGACAATGATATAAAGATATGCCCTGCTATCTGGAGGTTGTGATGAAGACACAAAAAAGATAAAAGATTTTTTTTTTTTTGTGGAGGCCAGTGGAGTTTTACAACAAGTCTTTGTCTTGAAAATAAGAAAATTGGTTGAAAATACTCAACATACACTGCTGACATTTAGGCCAGTTTATGCATGCTCCTAAAATACTTGAAGAGGAAATGAAAATTATAAGAGGGAAGTGGCACGGGTTTAAAATACACAGAATCCAGACCCAAATCTGGCCATGGGAATGGAACAGTCCACCACTATACAAGGCCTGCTCAGTTTGTTGGCTGGTCTCAGTTACAGACAGTCCAAGCCCTCTGGTAATACAGAGGATCATTGTCATTAATCAGACCAACAATAAGACAGCTTCTAATAGAATCTGCAGACACTGGGGCATAAATATTCTGAATGCAAAATAACTTTGAGGATTATATAACTGTTCATCTTAAGTAAAGAAATGTGACATTGAAAGAAAGTTCAAGTAAATATACACTAATTTCGACAATATACAGTAAATGTATCTTAAATCTACACCTAAGGGTTAAATGTGTGCCTAGCAACCCATAAAGTAAAATGCTATTACTCGTACCCTTAAGTGTATTGTCAAATAACACACTTTATTAGCCTCTTTAAACCACTGTAGTCACAAGAAACACTTCTCTAAAATAATACAGAGACAAACCCTAAGATTTGTTCAGCTCAGCAGACATTATCAAAGGTTAGATGTGTGTATAGCTTAGACTTGGCCAGCTAGTCAAGCTAAGTGTTCATGGAGGTCACAACGAACAACTGGCAGCAACCCCAAATAATACAATCTATAAAAAGGTCCAGGAAATTATTTAGCTTAACATAAGGGCCACAGGATATAGGCAATTAACCAGGCCATAAAGCACTGGCCCTAACAGCTGAAGTAGCTGTCTCCCTTTGTCGTTTTAGGACATGATGGGGGCTGTTTGGGAGGAATGTGTTTGGAAAGCTCTCCAACAGGAATGGGAGTGTGAAACAGCCCTCAGGTGATAAGATCACGACACCCGTATTGGCAGATAAACCGCTGAGCTGTCATATCAATCACACAGATAGGAAGAGGACACAGAAGAGAGAGGAATCACTGAGGATCACCTGACTGGCAAAAGAGAATACCACAGAACTGCAGGAATCTAAAACAATGAGGCTGTGCCCTGTGCATGTTCAGTGGAGTATAGAGGCAACTGACCTTCACTAATAAAAATGGATGAGGGCCTGAATAATCTTAAAGTATGTAGGCACACAAAGACTTAAATATAAATGAACACACGTTTGAGTGCTTGTTTTCTTAGAGTATACATTACGGAATCTCTATTC
The DNA here is from genome assembly GCF_024713975.1 of Paralichthys olivaceus. Taxonomy (NCBI): domain Eukaryota; kingdom Metazoa; phylum Chordata; class Actinopteri; order Pleuronectiformes; family Paralichthyidae; genus Paralichthys; species Paralichthys olivaceus. The sequence goes on along the minus strand of NC_091104.1, from coordinate 11,270,084 downwards.
GTCCAACAACAGCCTATTTAATGTTTTTAAAAGGAAAACTAGTTCAGAAATGAGAAACATGCCATTCTAGCCTGTTATCATCTTTAAAAACAGCTAAATTCTCATGTATTCCATGACTACACGAAAAGAGTAGCGACAACACACGGACAAAAGACACTACAGGCCACTGCCTTGGCTGAAATAAATATATTAGATAAATGTGACATTCAAAGAGAAGCTGCTACTTTCATGAATCTCCCACTTCTTCTAATGTGACCATAGCCCTTGTCAGCTAAATTTACATTAGCCTCATAACACACCACACTCTCCGATCCACACCAACGCACATGCAAACCAAAAACTGACGGGGCTTTATGCGCCTTCTTGTCATTTAGCCTTGTGACCATAGTTGCACCAAGGCCAAGTAACATGTTCTCAGCAAAGGGTGTGCTGTGTGTACACCAGTTTGGCTTACCACCCATCATTCAGACAAAACCACACCGGGACTATCTCTTCACACGCTTCATGGGGTTTTTCTTTTTGAATCAAAATGATGTTTACGGTGCAGGCTACAAGAGAGCAAGCACGTGTTTCTTAAATCCAGCTTGTACAGCGAAGCATAAAGTCAAAAGATAAGCAAGATTTAAACAAAAATAAATCTATTTAAGAAAAAAATGATTTTTCTGGGCATAGATTGAAGTTCATTGTATAAATGGAAGAAAAAAGCATGTGAAACTGTACAAATATTCTTCATCATTATCCCTGATGCTAAGAAATTACACACAAAAAAATGAGGTTTCATCATTAGAAATGGTTTATGAAGGAGATTATCTTCACTCCATTACCATGAATCGTATCACAAAACAGAAAGGCGGTGGAATCATAGCAACAATGTTCGGATCGCCATCTTTGCTGCTGTTATCGCAAAGTGTGTGACAAGCCCAACACACACAACTAGCATCAAACATGCTAGCTAATTATTATGACACAATTAAAACTAAATCAAGCATCAGCTCAGATGAATACAACTGAAAGAAAATGTCATCAACAGAGGACTTGTGTTGTTATCCATTCTGAGTGCCTTGACATGAGGCAGAAGAACTCAGTGACATGTGTTACATAAAAACCAGAAGTGTAGTTCAAGGACAAAGCCTCCGTGTATTAAATCAATCTACCTCATAAAAAAGGACCAGATAGATGGTGATGGGGAGAAAAACATGGGTGTGTTTCGAGCATTAAACCGTGACACTGTAAATGGCCGAAAAGGGCATATGACTTCCTCTGTGACAAATACATTATCGGAGAAAATTCGGTGCAGAAACGTCGGTTCAACGCAACATGTGCGGCGATTACATAAAATAAAGAAGTGAAGATGAAGAAGAGGAAGAAGAAGAGCAGCTGTGGTGTTTACATGTGACGCTTCGTGCAGGAAACGCATTGTGTGCTCGTCGGTGCAATGCGAAACAGTGTACAGTGCTGTGAATGGGCAGGCAGGTACTTTATGAATGGAGGGGGATCATGTGACCGCAGCACCTCCCGAAGCAGATATTTCTCACTGACTGTCAACAAGCGCACACAAGGGATCGGCCCATTGAAACAACACACACACACACACACACACACACACACACACAAAACACACGACTCGAAATGGGCGCGACGTGCACAAACACAACCTCGCACACGGATTAAAAAAATAATCGACATCCGAGGATCGTGTGGATTCGATGACGCCTTTTTTTTAAAGCGTTTTTTTTTATGAATGGAGATTGTGATATGTAAATGAGTGTGATTGAGAAAAAAAATGGCATCTTCAGCTTTTCAACGCCGCAACGAGCTCGGTGGGATTTGTTTGAATGTTTCTGAACTAAAGAGTGAAATACAAAAAAAACAAGGGCTGCAGGGTTTTTAATCGATCGTCATGTTCTGAAATCATGGCGGACTACAGTTTAACACACACATGGAGGTTGTCAATAAAACGCTGTGTGATCGTGAGCTGACGTGTATGGAAAATCATATGTTGGGTTTCATTGTTGCTGTGTATGTGATCACAAATAATAATCTATATCACTACTATCACAATAACTGCAGTCGTACTGATTATCAATGGTGTATATGAACCAAATCATACATATGCAATCATTAAAATGTCTATAAAACAGTGGTTTATCATGAATTCCTGCTAAATACAGGCTTGTATAGATTATAAGAGCATTAGTGTTAAAGGGGAGACGTATTTCTTTACACCAGGCCTGTGTCATTGCTTGTGTCCCACACTGTTCTTCTTAACCTCACATTATAATCCATACATTCTCTGTCTATTAGCCAACAAACGTGTCCCAGCAGCGATTATTTCTGATTGTTCAGAATCAGTAAACGTGAGGTGATGAAACAGCAGCGGTGCTCGGTTAGAGATGTCATTGGGAACCGTGGTGGAGGTGGTGGTGGTGGTAGCATTGTGTCCACCGAGTACAGCGCGTGTTAACAGATAAAACACACACATCCACGGTGGTTATTCACTGCGAGCTGCATGTGTGCGTGTCTGTGTGTGTCTGTGTGTGTGTGGTCGGAGGTGGAAGCAGATACAAGTATTAAAAGACACTCACTCGTTGTTTGGATTTGTTGAATCTTCACTCATTTTTTTCCTCACGGGGATCCAAGTCCTAGCAATAGCATCGACGACGCAGTGACGGCGGGACAGAATACCACGAATATCACCATTTTCCTTCGCATGTACAAATCACCTCTTATTTCGGGTAGTGGGCAGAGGACGTGCGATGGAGCATTGCCCGGATAAAAGCGTCCCTGCGAGGGGAGAGAGGGGAGGAAGGGGGGGAAAAAACCTCCAAAGAGAGGAGCTAGCTTAACGTTAGCCTCGCTGGCTGGAACTAACGTTAAATCGCGAGGAGGAATGACAACCGTTGATTCATTTTGTCCTCCCTGGAAGTAAAATCCCACCACAACAAATGGGCCGAGGGCACCATCCTCTCCGGGCGAAATCGCGGATCACCCCTCCGCTTTTGCAAAAAAAACAAAAAAATTAAAAATAATGCGCATAGATCCTGTAGAAAACGCAGGGACAAGCCGTGGTGCTCGGCAGGTTATTTATGGCTGAGTGTCGAGCATCCATTCGCCAACTTCAGGTCCAGGACAACGCTTTGGGGGGAGAGGAGGTGGAGGAGGAGGAGGAGGAGGACGAGAAGGAGGAGGACGAGAAGAAGAAAAAAAGCGCTGTGCGGCGTTGCTCCGTCAACGTGTCCGAGGAATCTGCAGTAAAGGCATCCAGAGCAGCACCGGGAGAAGGAGCACAACAAGGAAGCCCTCCTCCGCCTGGTTTGTGTATCACCGCCCGGGGCCGAGAGAAGCGAGGACGTCCCGGTGTTTGAATCTCCTGGAGAAGTTGGTGGACATCTGCTTTAATCGAACTCCATTTTCAACTCAGGGGAGGAGGGAGGAGGAGGAGGAGGAGGGGGAGCAGGAGGAGGGAGGGGGAGGAGGAGGGGGGTGAAACATCGGAAAACTGGGCGGATGTGTCGACCCTCGCTTTGAGAAAATTAGATCCTTCCGCGACGTAGTAAAAAAACACAACGCTCCTGCGGTGGAATCCGGAGAAGCAGCGCGCGATTTCTCAGAACACGTTAAAGAATCTCACGCTCGGTGGGAACTCGCGTTCCCCGCGCGGCCCCGCGCGATGGTTTCTAAGTGTTTCCCCTCCGAACTCGAGCCAAAGTAGTCCCCGCACTTCCCAGAAGAAGTTTCCCTTCAATCACGCATTGATACATGAGGGAAGCGTCTGTGTGATAGCACGCGAAGTAGAAAATAATCTGGAGGAAGGACTTGGACTGACACACACACACACACAGCTCGGCCATTAACAAATTCAGTTGCGTTTCTTTCATTAAGTGTTTTTTTAACGCCCACGAAACGCTTCATGAAAAATGAAACTGCGTGAAAATGCTTCAAATGTACAAATGCAGAACTGCTGCAGCACGTGGAATTACACCAGGACCTGTTCATGGTTAATACAGCTAGAACCAAGCAGTATACATTAATTCTATTATTATTATTATGATTATTATTATCAGTCAAGTGAAAATGGAAAGTGACAGCGTGAGAAAAAGTCAGTTTATAAAATAAAATGAGGACATTTGATTAAACAGCTGTGATCAGGATCAGGATGCAGGATCGAGATCCTGAAGGTGGATCGAGGATCGGGATCATGGTGACAGCTGATCGTGGATCATGATTACAACTAGATTGCTAAAATATAGAATATGCCTTCTTACACATACTACCATGACTGACAATACCTTTATCATTGCAACTGTCATTACTGCTCCCTTCATCTCTGTCAGACTTATTTTGTGTAAATACTATGATACACATGTTTTGGGGAGTTTTTCCTTTCTCCTGCTCAGGGTGAAGGGGAGAGGATGTCACACTTTGTTAACCCTATGAGACAATATATGATTTGTGAAGATGGGCTAAACAAATACAATTTGATTGATTGAGTGACTGTGATCTATTTTCAGGAATAGTGTGGAATGACAGCATGTGGTGCATTCAGTAATTCAATAGTCTATAGTGATGAATTAAAGAAAATGAGACACAAGTTACATCACCACCAAAACCACAAACAGGAGGTTTGGGGCAAAAACGAGCAAATGTGGTTGAAGTGAGGGCTAAAATAGTGGAGTCATGTAGTTGAAGCTGCCCCCCCCACCTTCTTGCTCCCCAGATTCTGTCATGGGCAGCTGAAGCACCCTTCAAAATAAAACAGTCCAATAAATTGCTGGGGAAAAAAACTCCATGTACGCTTCTATGAATGATATTTGCAAATGTATTTAAAAAAAAAGAGAAAGACTCAAATCGGTGGCCTGGTTGCATAAGACTTAAATGCTATTGGATTTCTGCGCTGTGTGGAATGGCAAGAGATCAGGCTAAATGATTCTGCCTGGTTGTCATAGTGACAGCATGTTGTGTGAGAAGTTTCTTTGTGTTTCTCTGGCTTTCATACAGCTTGTGCCACAGTCCTTATGTTAGTGGCCCTATAAAATATCCCTCTGTGTCACTCTGTAGAGTATAAATAGCCCATGCATGTAGGATCCTCACATGTGCAGCCCTGACACATATTGTAGACTTCCTGTGGTATTTGAATCAACTCTTTTTGTGTGCGGAGTGTGCACTGCTATCCTGATGACTGCCTTAGAGCAAAGATGAATTGTCTCCTGTGGTTGCTTTCTCACCAGAAACATAGATACCAGTCTGATATAAATGTTATGTGTGCTTATTCATCCAAACTATGTAATCGAGTAACAGAGATCAATCTTTGTCTGTGTTTTCCTAAAATCGACCCCTTGTCTTCATTTCTTCCTTTTTGAATTCCATTACAATTGTCATCATCAAGCTTGCATGTCTGAATAAAGTGTCCCTTGTTTCAAATGGAGCAGAAAAGCCAGTGACCATGAATTTTCCCACTAGCATGTTTGTATCCTTCAGAGTATTCAGAGTTCAGGAAGTCAGCCCACTTTCTCATCTCACAAATGTGGATGGCCCGAGTGCATTTCCTGTGTTTTTCAACGCTGCACACAACACAAAACACACAACACACTGTAGTGTACTTAAATGAGGCAACCGGATGTTTATCTAACACAGGCGTCCCCTCGCTGAATGCAATCAGGGTCACTGCAATTCTCTGTAAGGCAGTAAACAAGCCAACATTCCTGTATCAGCAACAGGCAACAGCAGGATGAAAGACGTGTTCAGCTCAACGCAAAGGTCACTCAGTAGATTGAAACACAAATATAATCTTAAGCATATATATATATATATAACTTTGTTTTGTAAGGATTGACTCACTATTCCACTTATGAACTTATCTATAAATATGCAGTTTATTTCTGCTCTATATTGTATATAATGTCTAAAAAATATATGTAATAATAAAAACAATATCAATAATAAAAATTTGCATTCTTGCAAGTTTTAAATTAAAATGTGTACATGACAGAAATGGGGTATGACACTTTTCAACCTGGAAAATTCAGTGAGTACACCGTGGTGAGGGAAAAACCTGTATAGCTTGAAAAAAATGAAAACATTTCACCATAGCCACTCTAGTCAAGGTAGCATGAAAGATTAATTTAAATTCATGATGACTAGAATCAGATGACGACTTCAAATCACAGGTGATGTGATCACCAGCTCCCAGAAGCACAGGCAGCCTCTGGTCACAAGAGAGGAGTGAAGGCCTCTCTTTGTACAGCAAAGGAAATTCAGTATGCGGTTGCTGCCATACAGTCTGCTGAGACCCGAGGTGGCTGATGACAGCTCTCGGTAAATAACCTGATCTGAGGATCCTCTGCCTTATATTTGCTTTGTCTTGTCTCAAATAGTAGCTTAAGCCAAGTTTAGCCTCCTGCAGTTTGTGTTGACGTGTGACCTCCGGGGTTTTCAGAGGGTTAAAATGTTGTGTCTCAGAGAGAGGATCCCTTCATTTTGGCTGTGTGACCCATCGGACAACGTTGTAGGACTCTTGGCAGTTTGGGCCAAGAGGTGTGGCTTAAACAGGACGTGCTGATTTATAAAAGCCTGGCAGCTGAACACAACAATGCATACCTATGATTAGTGTGGGCCCGGCCTCGGAAGCCTGCAACTTTTAGGCACGCTAATTGCAGGGTGGTGAGTAGAAAAGGTGTAGTGGCTGGAGGGGAAGGAAGTCTGAGGGCCTTCAGGCATGTTTGACTAAGTTCTGTGAACCAGCTCTCCCTCTCTGTCTCTCTCTCTTTCCCTTGCTCTCACTCTTTCTCTCTTTCTGACAGTGTGTGTGTGTATATACATATCACCAGTGTGAACACTTACAATATAGCTTAATCGTCAAAAGAAATATTTGATGTTGGATTTTCTCTTTCAGGAATGTCTTCGCAGGCAGATGGATGTGATAATTCGATGAGTTCGTCAACATCGAAGAGGAGCCGGTCTTGTGACCATGCACAAGGATGTTGGTTCAGATAGAAAGTCGTTACGGTGTGCAAAGCCCTTGAGAGACAGACATCTCTGGAATCGTCTAGGTCCTGTAAATATCCAGAATGTTAACTATGCAAGTGTCCAAAAAACACCAAACTTGAGGTTGTTGCAGAATGACATAAGTTATGTTCTCATGCTTAAGCTTAGAATTAACAGAAATCAAATGTGAAGTTCTGTCTTTAAAGAAAGATTTGGTTTCATACTTTATATTCAACAGCTTTTAACATGTTATATGGTGCATGTTTTGATGCTAAGACAGTCTTTTTCTGCACTCAAGATTTGCTTTGAGGGTTAGATTACATTTTGTGTTCAAGATCTGCTTTACAGTAAATTTGCACCAGTCGCTGACGTCCCAACTACAAAAATGGGAAACTAAATTGGTTTCAGTCTCAGTTAGCTTTTTCAGTGCTCGGGGCTCTGTTACTTCATATTGTTTATGTGTTGTGCGTGGGCTTGATTGAAACCTGATCTAGATGGGGAAGCTGTGTTTAGGGTGAGGTGGACAGGCCTTTGTTGCTGCCTGAGGGGTGTTTATTTGGGCGGCTTCAGTTGGCTTCCCTGTAATCATCATCCAGCCCCACAGGATAGAGGGGATTAATGAATATGTTGGAGGGGAAGTTACAGATGACTATTTACCATTCTCATGGGGATGAGAAGGAACAGCATGAGAAGTGCAGGGGGAAAAGTTTCAATGTGCGTGTGTGGACATGTGCATGCATGTGCAGGTGTTTGTGTGTGTTTTGGAAAGAAGTCTAAAGAAAAAGATTCTGATGTAATTTAAGTATTTTTATCTCAATAGACTTGAAATATAGTTTGACATTCTGAGAAATATGCTTATTTTGTTTCTTGGCAAAAGAAAATGACATGATTGTACAGTTCACGCAAAGCTGCCGCAACAGCTAGTGTAGTTTAAGCATGTTAGCATAACAACTGGAGACCATAGATTGTATATAAAGATGGACAATATGACTGCTCCCCAAAAGTGAAGCCAAGGCGTCTCAAGCACCACCTAGTGGCTGGCTGCAGTAAAGGGCACATAACACAGCTTGCACCATATTAGCGAATGGGAAATGGGAAAACAAAACAAAAAAGTAAATGTAAAATAATTTTTTCCCAAAGATAGTTTTTAATTTTAGGTATTTTTTATCACACTGATTTCTGTTCAAGTGCAAGTTTGGTTTGAATTTGTTATTTGACCCTTTCAAAAACGGGTTAATTGTCATTGTTGACAGCGGAGACTGACTTCTAATTGGTCGACTAATGTATCGCAAAATAATAGACTAATATGATTATAAATTTAGTTTTTGTGCAAAGGTTATGAATTTTATAATTTTTGGACAAAGCCAAGCTAGCATTTATTTACCCCTGTGTCCATTCTTTGTGTTAAGCTAAGCTAACACACTGCTACAGCGGTGGCTAACTCTCCAGGAAGTAAACTTGGGCATTTTCCAAACATGTCCCACTGTTCCTTTATGAGAAACACCTTTGATATTCAGCGGTCATAAACAGGCCTTTTCTGTCAAGACAATCAATTTTCATTGTGTCGTTTTGTTTCCATTCCACTTCAAACAAGATGGAGCCAATGAGTGAGCAACTCTGACTCAGACGTGAGTCCTCATATTACTCTTTGGTAGAATATTCAGAAATCTTCCCTGTCCCCAAACATCCCGTCACCCACACATTTTCTGATGAAAAATAGGTTGCCCCCCTCGCCTCCGCTACACCACCCCCATCCTCAGCTGTGTACACCCCATCCCCATCCCTCTCCCTCTCCCCTATGGCCTCCTCCACTTAATCCTCCCGCTCATCTGGGAACCACCAGCACCCCTCCATGAAGAGGCGCATTGTGCCCAGATTATTTGATTGTTTTCAGATGTCGAAGCTTTCCTACACAAAAGGGGAAGAACAGGGTTTGTCCAAAAGCCCAAGGCTGACTTGGCCAATGGACGGACACACAGGGAGGAGGAGTGGGGGGAGAGAGGGGCTCGGGGAACGGACACACGAGTCAGGAAGTGACCCCTGCAATGCCAGATTACAAACAATGTGCTCTCTCAACTTCTGCAGTCCTCGCTCTGGAACATACCACTTCTGCGTCTGCCAAGGGGGTGGCGCTTGTGGGAGGAAGGAAGGACGGTTTCGGCCCTCTCTCTCTCTCTCCCTCTCTCCTTCATGCTGCATCCATTCAGTGAGTGGTGGAGGGAGTAGATGGGGTGGGGGTAGTCAGGCCAGGAAGGCACTTCACTGATGAAAAGTCGCCACATGGAAATGGATGAGAAGTGGGCTGATGGGGGGGAGTAGGGAGAAGGGTGGGAAAATGGCTTGTGCTACCAGCGGACGTGAACGGGGATGTAACGGGGGTAAGAAGGGGTGGGAGGTGAAGGATGGCAGACGAGGAGGGAGAAAAAGGATAGGGATAGCGATGGGGAATGCAAGAATAGGGGAAGTGAGCATAACGGTGAGGGAGGGATACTAAAGGCCAATGGTCTGATTCAGAGCTTGTCAAGCATGGAGTCTTGTGCCTGTGAAATAGCATGTAACCAACAACCTTTTCCTCTGTCTCACCATGGAGTAGTGTGGAGGGGAAGCAGCGCGTTAACACTGAATGGAGCTTTTGTTCTGGGCTTGTTGTGCCTTTACATTCGATCAAGCTTGCAAATGAAACTGACTTCGCATGAGGCGAGCATCAACATGAGTCCATCCGTCTGTCCTTTCCCATTTTCCTGCATTTGTCTCCCAGCAACTCCTTTTATCCAATTAACTTGCCTGCATCAGCACTGAGAAGAGGTGGCTTTTGTCATGTTCTTTCTCTGTGTGCCGTGTTTGTTAAAATAAAAACTACCTGGCGTTTTTCTCTTTTTTTTTATTCCTGTCAAGTCTAGAGAGAAAAAGGAGCTCAAGCAAATCTCCTGATAAATGAAAGGAGAGATGCGAATGGGGACACACACACACACACACACACACACACTCCACCCCCGTCTCCGCTGTCATGTGTGACTCACAGTGCATCGCAGCACCGTATGAACTTCAAAAAGAGGCTGGTTGTACATTCACAGTGTATTCAACCCCTGCTCTTTAAATAGCTCAGCCTCCTCCAAACAGAAAAATCCATGCATTAAAAATGACTGAATCATACAAGAACTAAAGAGGCAGAGAGCATCCTTTCATACGGTGCAGCACAACAACGCCAGCACCGCACAGACAATGCTGGTTTGTCTTGTATGAGCCTACATGTATGTATGTGAGTGAGGCAATACATGTATGTGTGCACAGAGAATATGTACAGTATGTGCATTCAGAGATTGAAGTGTGTTGAGCAATATGTTCACATTTGGTTCTCATGCTGCTTTCTAATTGCAGATATACACCAACATTAAAACTATGCAGCCACAACATTAAAACAAGTTCATCTTTCAATGTAGTAGCTGATTGATGTTTCCACAAAGAGATAAACTGTATGATCAACTGTTGTGCCTATATGCACACATGTACACATCTATACCCGCTGTATGAACATAACGTATTGTCAAAGTGTGTGATGTTTGTCTCAATGTGTCCGTGTGTGTGTGTCTCTCTCTCTCTGTGTGTGTGTGTTCTGGAATGCACCTGGCCTGATAGGCAGGCAGAGGAATGCTGAATACTGTCTCTCGCCCAGGGAGGCAGGGCTGGAATGTGGCCCAGGCCCTATTCTTCTCTCCGCTGCACAGCACAGGAGAACTGCAGGTTCACACACACACACACACGCGGTTGCACATCCAATGAGTCTGAAGGCCTGGTTGTACTTGCAGCCAAGGTTCCACATGCATGTGTGTGTGTCTGAGTATGTGTGCTTTCCTGCCTACCCATGTGTGTGCGCACATGTGCTTGAATGAACAAACTTTTCTGGAGTGCAACCTGAGAGCAATTAATTTTTCCTTTCGAGCGGGAGCTGTGTAATTTTCATTGCTTCACGCATTGTTATTAAGTCGTTCCATGGTGCTACAAATTCCAACAAACAAAGCAAACTCGCAGCTCCTTTTAAAACTTGCCAGATCTGCTGCCGCTGCACTGCGAGCCCCTCGAATCCCAGTGCACTGAAGGTTGAGTCCTAAAACAATGCATCTGTGTGACCCAGTCATTGTCATGGAGCAAACAAACTTAGACTTTAGATGAAGCCACCAGGAGGATTTTGATGTAGATACAAAATGTTGCATTATGTGTCATAAACCTGTCATCGAGTTGAACCAAGATGTGGTTCACCAAAACTAAACAAGCACATAAACATAATGTATGTCAGCATTTTTCCTTTCCTCCCCCTGTACATGAAATGCAATCCATTCTCTCCTTGGCCCTTCAGACTGCCTCTGGCCTGAGCTCACTACATAGCGCTCACATCAAAGAGTTAATTAAAGAGTCTAGGAAGTATGGGGGAAGTTGGCCTCCATGGTTTATATGTCTGTCACCCGCCAGCACACATGCAGACTGGAAAACTAGGTCCCTTAATTGATCTGGAGTAATTAGTCTGTTTCCTACAGTGGGTATGGCTTTTCAGAGTGCTGTCACATTTCACTCTCACAATGAAGTTGTGCTCTTTAAATTGTATGGATTTTCATTGATTTCTCCAGAAAATTTGAGTCAGTTTAACACAACTAGTATTCGTTCCTGTAGGCATTATTTAAAAACACACGAACGCTTGGTTTCTGCAAATTTGGCCACTTGGGAATGACAGTACCACAAAACCTATCACATGCTTTCAGTCAAAAGTCCCTTGACATGACTTCAGAGAGAGGAAGCTCCAAATTCATCCAAGTTTGTTTTTATTTTTTCTCTTTCTTTTTAAAGAGTAACTATAAAAAAAGACGGTCTGCATAGTGCTGTCATTCAGAGCCAATTTACTGCATGGCAGTCTTGAGACTTGCAGAGCCAATTGATTTTTGCATTGCTTTTTTTGATCTCCTGCACAGCGCTAGGATCTCTGGACTGTTTTCTCAAATGGGACAAATAAACAGGGTCTGTGTGTTTATTTGGAAAGAGAGGGACAGAGGACTGGAGAATACAGGAGGGAAGGGGGGGGGGGGGGGAGTGGTTAAGGGTGAATGGAAGGAAAGTGGGAGATGAAGGGGTAAAAATGGTGGGAGGAACTCTACTATTTGAGCCTGTTGCATTGACTCTGACCGTGGCCTGGAAGCCAAATCAATGCATTTCCATTCACACTGAAGGTGGCTTTATGTGGACTGACAGTAGCATTGGGGCGGCATGACAGAGCCCTGGTGTCACATCTCTGACACAGCCCCGGTTAACGTCTAATGATTTTCACTTGTTTAAATTCCATTATTTATTGTTTATATATTCAAAGGCCTTCTCAGTTGATCTGTGTTTTCATTGTTAGCGTGCACTGATGAATACGATTTGACGTAGTGACCATTAGCCTGTAACTATATGTAATTGTACCTGAGCTGCCTGTATGCACTTGTGATGGATTGTTTGCACATGTGAAAGTGGAAGGGCATCACGTGTAACCAAGTAGGTGTGTGAATGAACAAGCAGCAACCCTGTTGCTAGGTGAAATTTGAACCGCCTCATTGTCAAGGCTTTCTTTTGGTCTCTACTGCCACCAAGTGGATGTGAACAATATTGCAATTTGTGTTTCTCATGCAACAAAATGTCGTGGGTAAATAAAAAAAACTGCTTCAGAAAACCAAGAGGAGATTGAGTCATGCTCAAGACCGAAGAGAGGTTAAGTCAAGACTCTGGTTTTATGTATACTGTAAGATGTGAAGGATCTATAATTTCTGCCCATGAGGATATTTTGAATTGGGTTGGAAGGCAGAATTAATATCCATGCTAAACCAAGGTCAAGCCTGAAGCATGGCTCAGAGGTATGACAGGAATCAGCAACAAACCCTGGATTAACCAAAGGTTTTCATCTTTAATACCAATCCATCCATCCATTATGTATACCAAGAGGAGAGGTACACCCTTTGTAGGTCAGCAGTCCATCACAGGGCCGACACACAGAGACAAACAACCATTCACACTCACATTAACACCTATGGATAACCAATAACGTAAGATGGATATCTTTGGACTGTAGGAAGCTGGAATACCCAGAGAAACGAAGAGAAGACACAGAAAGGCCACAGTTTGGCCGGAAGGTTTCGAACCCAGAATCTTCTTGCTATGAGTCAACTGTGCTAACCACCTCCGCCATAGTAAACAAAAAACTGGAATATACAAATGTGCAATATCTGTGAACACAACAGCTTCCTCAAACTAATTTGCAGGAAGGAGGGACAAGAGATATAGTACCAAGTACAGAAGGTGGAGTCACTGTCCACAAAAAACAACACCTGGCATATATATATATATTTTCCTTTTGTACAGAAATTTGCTTTAAAAGTTATTTCTTCTTCTACTGATCAGGCAGCACATTTGTTGGTCAGTTGAAACCTACTGTGAAGTAGGTAAGTGTGTGTGCTGTGTAGGGGAGTTTGGATTTACAGATTATACTATGAGTGCAAACGTTGTACACCCAGAAAATGAATGAAAAGATGATTCCCAATCTGAAGAAATGTTTCTCACATGACATAGATCCCCAACAATGTGCAAAAATCATGGTTGTTTAAGATGAAAAAAGTGAGAATTATGATTGGTCAGCAACAAAACTCCTCCAGCAAAGATCAATTTAAGTTCTGTAAGGCACATCTGCAGTAGACTGATATCATGCATACCCAGTAAGACCAATTCTCTCATCATAAAATAAGACAAACATAAAAAACTTTTTAAAAGTAAATAAATGAATATAATTTCATTATTAGAAGGTGTTCTTACATTTGTGGGCACTTTTTTGTTGTTAATATTAACCATCTTCTTGGGCTTTGACCCAAAATATAGTCAGTATATTTGAAATATGTGTCTTTAGCAGCCCCTTGTGGATAAAGGTATGATGTTCGTTTTATCAGTCTGCTTTAATGTGTGGCAGCAAAAGACAGTTGATATATTTTAGTTTACCAGATTATTTATATTAATATATAAATACATACAAATATAAATCATTTTATATTTTGTTACAGTCAACAAATCCAAATAAAAAGACCAAAAGAAACCATTTGTTCCCACAAGTCCATCTGTCACTGCTTTACAAGTTCCCCTGTGTATTAGTAGCACACAGCCCGAGCTCATATATTCCAAATGAACACATACATCTTAAAAAAAATAGGTCATGAATACAAAGTTTAATTATTTTCAAAACTTCAGTGATTTCCCAAAACAGCCAGGCACTGCGGTTTTTAGCAAATGTTACTAAAAAATAAGCAAAAGGTGTTTTTAGAAATTATTTTCAGCTGACTCTTGAATTTAGGAACGTGCGTACGGTGCATTTGACTTTAGATATGTTTTGTACAAACACATAATACAGACCTTTTGAACACATCATGTGAGTATGTATAAGAACATTCTCAGGGCCTTTATATGACATATTTATATAATAACTAACATTAATAGCATCTGTATTTATAGCATTAATAGTAACTGTAACATGCACAAATACAGGCCCCTGACACTGACTGATGAATAGATTAAATGGATTGATTGATACAGAAAATAGCAAGTACCTTGATAATACTTTCATAATTTCTTTGTGAGAAAACAATGTTTTTAAAAAGTGAACATGTACAGAGTTACAGGAGAAAATCTGCTCTTGTTCTTGTCATGAATAAACTGAATTTTCTTCGCTTCATAACACTCTATGATGACCCCCCCCCCCCCCCCCCCCTCTGTGAATAAAGTTGGTTTAAAAAGTTTTTTTGAAATGTTATTCCCAGTCTTTCCACTAGTAGGCAGTGTTCTCCCCCTGCTAGCTTGAGAGATGTGACCTCATTTCTTCATCCTCGTGTCTGGGATCTGATTTCATTTCTGTAAACTGCGACATCATCGATGGTGCAGCTACAGATTGTGCTCGATAGTTGAGAATGCTCAGATAGGACTGAATCAGCTGTGACCTTTCACCACAGACTGCGTATAAAAGCTTTAAACGTCGACGAGTGAGAGCACCGCCCGGCCAGCACGCTTCTGCAGTCCAAATCAAACACACCCGACATGGCGCCCGCGCGTCTTCCGCCGACGGAGGATTTACTGCGAAATACAAAAACGTTCACTGAGTAAAACTTCAGCTGAAGCAGCGACACAAAGACACAGTGAGAAACACAACAAACAAAGACATGGCAGGAAGTTTACCCGCGTCTTCATCACCAAAGCACGAGGAAGAGCTACCTGCACCAGGTGAGTTTACATGAGCTCCACCTGTTGGCTTTTCTCTCTCCATGTTGTCATTAGTTTGTTAATATGGTCACACTTCATAATGAGAGGCCTCAATCCTGGTTCCGACTCATTTTAACAGAGTTTCACAGTCTCACCGGCTTCATGTTGCTGCGGGTACTGAGGTCAGCTGAGCTCAACATGTTCCAGGCTTTAAAATCACAGAGTTGTTGTGTTTAGAATCTTTAAATGTGGTCAAAACGTGTTTGTAGTTTCTGGCAGACATCTTGGAACTTGAACTACATGTAGCACATGTTCAGCTGAAGCAATGAGATGAGTTGAGTCACAGGCCTCATTTGTGAAGCTTACTTGTTTTATGGTATGATGTGGTATCAACGTCTTTTTTTATTTCTTCAAATACAACATTTAAATAATAATTGAGACTTCTAACAGCAATGTATGTGAAGATATTTAGAATAGAAGAACTGCGATATCATTTCAGACTCATCTTCGTAGCAACAAAGTACTAGGAGCATAAAAATGCATGTGGGAATCTAAATATGTTCCTGTAGTGTACACAGTACCAGTGTCCCTCCATGTTCCACTATAAACACATGCAGTTAAAGGCCTTGTTATCTCTGTATGAGTCCCAGCCTCTGAGATATTGATTGCAGTAAAGACATACATGTGTTCTGTTGGTTTATTTTACTATAGGTTATTTATCTGGAGCTTTTTTCTTTACTATCAGGACCTCATTGTAGAAAACAGCATTAACTCTTACAGATTGAGCTATAGTCAACGGAGTATGGCATGATATAAATTGTATGTATTGACGAGACTCCACTCCCTGAGCACTACTGCGCACTTTAAATGAAGTCACAGTGCAAGATGGCCGCACCTGTGTCCAGGATATTTTGTCTTCATTTTTATACAGTGGGGGGGAGGTGGAGACACATTGTCCATATCATCATCCATGCATGTCCGCGGCTTAATGAAGTTGTTGGGCCGGATGTCGGGAGTTTCCTCATTGGCCATTGCTCTTGAATTGTTGCAGTTAGCATTACATCATAAAGGGTGTTTTTGTGTGAGTATTAAAATACTGTTGAGAGTATAGGAGTATGAGAAAAGTAAACAGATAAAGGGATAAAACCAGCTGATAATACGCAGAATGCAAATACGACTCAGTGATGTTATAATGCTGATTTACATATTGTACAGTTTTCAACTACGACCTCGATTTTTTTCGTTCATCATTCACAGCTCAGCCCTGTACTTAGTTTTGACCTCGTCTTGTTCCAGCTTTGATCTTGTGATGGTTTCTTACTGTCAGCATCACCCGGGATGAACCATGATACCAAGCATGTTGTAGTGGGTATTGGAATTTTGTTGCAGTACGTTATCATATCACACTTAAACAACTTTTACCAGATTATATTTCTTTGGCATCTTTGTGGGGCAACTGCTGCACTGCTTTTTCTGTTTTTAAATTACTCCGTTCATCTGATATGTGGGGCACCGAGGAGCTTTCAACAGGCGGAGGTAACCCACAGATCCAAACAAGAGAGAAGAGGGAGAGATGACATTATCAGAGACAAGCACATGTTTACAGATGCTGAGAGAAACTTAGTTTGAATTGTTTTACGGACACCAAACCCCCACCCTAACACGTAAAGCACATGTCTGTCTCCTCAAGGCGTGTCACCAGCGCTTTGATCACCCTGATGCGTTCATCCTGTTGCCATGAAGGGATGAGTGTCACTGTCATTTAACACACCCCCTCGCAAAGGGAAACGGCGGCAAATCTCAGATATCCATACGTGCAAGGACGCACACACAGGAATAATATTTTCCTCCATCAGCGCCGTCAGTTTGTGGCATCTTGGCAAAACATCGCGTCGACATCTGGCATCGAAAGTATGCCAAACAACTTCTTTGTGAGAACATCCCAACTTCCCAGGAAGTGTCAAGTGTGTTTTTTCCTCCTAAGTATACTTCTCGCAGCCTGATGAGTGAGGCTTGGCAAATTTCTTTTGAACCTGATAACTGTGGAGTTGAGGAGGGTGAGGAGCAACACGCCAGATGCAGAGTAGCCAATCACTAGCATTCAGTGGAGATGTAAAGGGAAATGTATCCAGGTGAAGTATTTATGAAGGAGGTGCAGACAGGACTGTTAAACGCTGCCTGTTGTCTGTGAGTCCTCTTTGATGCTGGAGTCATCGCACATCAACAACGTTCAGCTTTTCATTCTCAGGGTTTCTTTTTGGTTTTGCTCGAGGTTTCAGATATTACTATTCTGCAGAATGATGCCTCACAGTGTGTTGGTAAGATAGTGTTATCATGACAAGTATATTATTGTTTTGGTTGAAGTAAGAACAAGACAAGGACTGTCTCTTTTTTTCTCTTTTCAGATTTTCGTTTATCTCCTCTTTACGTTTTCCCATGATTCAAAGTAGAAGTGTTACACCAACAAACAGGGTGAACAAAATTAAAGACCTCAAACTTGGTTCTAACTTTCAGATGTGAAAACGCCCTCAGTGTTGGAACTGAAACATCAGCAGTGTTGTGGGCGTCGTCCTTGACTGTTTTAGTGAAGGAGCCGAGCTGCAAAGCCTTTGATTTACTGGTTCATCTACGTTTCAACCCTCACCTCTAGTCACAAGCTCTGGGTACTGACAGGAAGAACAAGTTCACTTGAGGTTTCTCCGTCGGGTGGCTGGGCTCAGCCTTGGAGATAGGGTGAGGAGTTCAGACATCAGCTCCGAGGAGAACCGCTGCTCCTCCACGTTGAAAGGGGACAGTTGAGGTGATTCGGGCATCTAATAAAGATGCCTTCTGCGTACCTTCTGTTGGAGGTTTACCCGAATTAAGAAGAGAATGTGATTCCTGCAACTGACGCCAGAGAGAAGCCTTGAAAAAAAAACTCAGCTGGCCTGATGTCAAGTTTCTCACAGGATTAATGTTAATCAGTGACAGCTATTAAGAAATGAGAAGCTGCTACCTGAATGTTTTGTAAGCTGCTTATCTTTGTTAAAAGAGGAGAGAGTCGGAGTTTAGTAAAAGTTTAGAGTGAAACTTCAGCTTCAGTGAAACTAAACTTAATCCTCCAAGAGCACTTTCAATCTTTTTCTTTCCACATTTACAGAATTAGATTTTATCCGAGGAGGTTGTCAGGTTGATGACAGTTCATCAATAGCAGAAATGTTATTCTCAGTACAGTAAATACTATTTTGACGGCCCACAGATGCAGTGGGATTTCCCCCAGTGTTTCCCACACACATTGTCCCATTGTATGTGGAGATATGTCTAGTTTTTACTGGCCTAGAAGTTTGTAGTTCATCTGTTGTTGCCTATTAATCGTATATTATGTGTGCTACCAGCCTGGAGCCCACACAGAATTTATTAAATATAAATATTCATGGTTTGGTGATTACAAGTTACCATTAACCGGCTGATTGCGGGTGTTATTCAATCTGAGATGGTCAGAGCGTCATCTGAGCAGAAATCCAGACTCAGAGCAGGGCTGGATTTACTGTTGTGTGGACTGTAGGCAAAATTCTATGTTATTTTATTTTATAAGTATAAGTGTTGTTTTCTTGTTGTACTTTTTACTAAAGCACTTTGGTCAACCAAGTTGTTTTGAATGTGTTATATAAATACATTTGACATAAATTAACTGTATTTATAAAATAACACCATTTTGATTAAATACATTTTTTTAACCACAAGTAAGAGATTCAAAGTTTGCCAGAAAACAAATGCTGATATGTTTCAGTGGTTGGTGATAGTTTGGCTTCATAGTTATAGAGATTTGAATTTGTATGAGGCCTACATTTTACTTCGTTTACCCCTGGGGCATCTGGACTCAAAATCTGACATATGTTAACAGATCCTCTGTTTAGTTCATGAGGAGTTTATTTGTGTTTAATTTCCAAGTTTTAAATTGAGGCGGGGGAATGTTTTGTAGTGTTCCTCCTCTTTGTTTAAAACTTCAGTGTGTGAAATCTTGTTTCAGCTCCTTGTTTTGTCTTTGGCTTGGTCGGAGTCACTTTCCTGTTCGGAGTCGAACTCGGGTCCGTGTCACGTTCTCTCTCCTCCATGTTTGTCTGTTTGTCTGTTTGTGTTCATGCAAACGTCCTCCCTGTGTCTGTGCCACAGGACAGACGTGGATTGTACGAATGATGGAAAATGTTACCGTAATGTGCAACACAGCGATAAGACATTTTTCCATTGTTACACAATATATGTCATCTTATTGCACACAGGCCATATTGGTGGTCATCTCTAATTTACAAGCGTATTGTGAAACTTTTGAGAAGAGTATGACATTGTGTTATGTGGGGATGTCACAGTACATCTTTTTTTCTGCCACACAATTTCTTGTATCGTGACATCTCTACTCTGATTCAGCTCCTGTACCTTGGTTCTCAATATCTGTTCTCTTCTGTTGCAATTTCCTTATAACAAGCTTGAGGCCTGGAATATCTTATGTCAGCTGATTTGTCCAGCTCACAGAGACGCAGTGTTTCATGGGACAGTCCACATGGGACAGTCCTTGTGTTGTAGAGATTTCATACTGCAGCACTTTGCACTTGCATGAACTTCCTGGCCAACGAAATAGGTATTGTTGCTTTGAATCAGTGTTGTGTTTAATTTGAGTTTTTTATTTATTTGAAACAACTGGACGCTGCCTCTGTACTTATTTCTTTATTGACATGTCAGTTTTCACTTTTTCTGATTGTTGCTGCAGCTCGTCTGAAAGCTAATTCATTATTACTAAACCTCAAACCATTCCGCATTCCAAATCCATTCCAAAATGTCCTTGGGCAAGATACAGAACCTCAAATCGGCTCTGACGGCTGTGTACGAGTGATGTGTGATAGAGAAAGTGCTCCACGTGCACGTATGAATGTGTCTGTATGCGAATAGGTGAATGGCAAAACTGCACTGTAAGGCAGAGAAGCGCTATATAAATAAAAACATTTGTCATCACTCTGTCTCCCCCTTTTACTTGTAAACTCTGTCTTATCATTGAAGGTCTCATACCATCAAACAATCTAAAGAAAGTAAGTCTCAACATTCTGCAGATTTAGACGTGTCATGCATAGATAAAACCAAAGACACTGAATGAGGGTCATCACAAATAATCAAACACTATTCTTGTGTAAATTCTAAGTAGTTTTAATGATATTTCTAATAACTGTTGGTTCTGAGAGACAAACACACTCTTTTGAAAGTTTCTGAACGTTTCAGTGTCAGAGATTTGTATTTAATCTCAACTCTGGATCTTTCAACAAACTTTAACAGTAGCAGTGACGCATGATGTCCACTAGAGTGCAGCATTGAAACTGTGTTGAATAGCACTTCCTTCACATTCTCAATATGACACTAATGCAGCATTGTATTATACTGTATGTTCAGATCTTATAATTTTCAGTGATTAAACATTCTGTTTGTTGGTATAGAGCTGATATGTTTTATTCACTGTGTGATCAAATAAGAAATGCAGAAAAAGCAATGACTTATATTGCATGAAATTATAAGTGTTAATGAGCCATGCCTTAAAAGATTAGGTTTTAAACAAGCATGCCAAATACTACTGTGCTGTTTTATTACATTCACCAACTTCCATTATGTGGTGAAGCAAACTGGTTAAAACCACAATGAGACAGAGGGAGACATTTGTGATACTGAAATTCAGAGGGGAGGAATCAGTCTCTAAAGAAGTTTAAAAAAGCATTTAAGGAGGTTGGATATTGTTTAAAACTGTAAATAAAGATGAATATTAATAAAGGTGATGCAACACAATATACAATGAGCTGGTTTCTTCTGCGTGTAAGGTTAATTTTGTTGGATTCAGGAATGTGTGTGATCTTTGTGCTCATGTTTTTGCCCTTAAAAAATTAAAAAGAAATTTCACCTCGTTGATGAAATGAATCTAGGTGCTTTCCAGGAAACCAAAAATATATTATGCAGCAGTTACCACACACAGATATCATGCTCAGTTTATTAGGAACACTTGGCTTCAACAGGGTTATATCAAGATAAATAGATGGTATCAAGATAAAAATCTTCATGTCGGTCAATATTGAATTATCATTATTTTGTAATTTTAACAGCATTTCTTTAAGACTTTTAGACAAGTTTAAAGGTTACGGCTCGTGAGTGATGGTTTTGGTTTTAATTCTTATTTTTGGCAAATCTAAGATGTGTGTTATTCCCTCTCACTGTGCTTACACAATGCATAAGCAGCATGTCGATATATTGGACTTTTTTGTTTTGCTAATGATGAAAATTATACTGTGATAATCATTGACATTGTTTTATTGCCCATCCCTATTTGTGGAGTAAATCTTTCTTTCTCAGCACATTATAAGCCTTCATGAAGGTTGTTGGATTAAACTGTAGTAGTTTACAATAGGTGTGTACCTAATAATAAACTCAGAGTATGTAGGCCAGGATCACATAAACCCTATATTCAGACGTCCCACATTCTCACTGCTCTTAAGTGTGCCACGGTGTCTACACAGGGACAAAACCCAGAGCTCCCAGAGAGCGACGCTCTGTGTGACGACAGCTGCTCCTCTTGCTCTCTGAACTCTGGTGCTTCACCTTCAACTGCAGTCTGAGCGGAGAGGGAGGGAGGGAGGGAGGGGAAGGAAGGAAAGAGGAGAGGAAGGAGGAGACGACGGGGGGAAAAGGCGCCACATTAAAAGAGGAAGTTCATCCTCTGATAAACACATAGCTACACATCCCACTGGACCCACTGTCTGAGATGGCAGCCAGTGCAAAATGTGAGCTTGTCTGAGCCGCACCACTACAAGGGGAGAAACCGCGCGGAATTCGTGTTTTGTCCCTAGGTTGTTCGTTTGAGAGCGTTAGAGGATTTTAATGCGCCTCTCTGTACCTCGCAGTTTCTATTCAAGGGGCTCTCCAGACGCACTGCAGCTCTTCACAGAAGACATGCATAATCACTGTAGAGGGGAGGGGATGAAACAAAGAGATGTGTAAGGCATCATATACATATGGCACTTTAGATTGTACCCCTTTCAGGTATTCTTATGGGTGTTTTGGTTTTAGGTTTGATTTTTAACGTTGTTACACACAAAGGAAACAACCGCAGCTCAGGTACTTCAAAGAGGCCCCGGCAATCCCACATAGACAGACCACATTTCAGCGGAGCGTGCTGTGCTGTGCTGCACCGTGCTACACACAGACAAGAGCTGCTACAGAAGAAGGGGAGACTATGGCTTCTCATTAAAAACACCAGTTTCTTTCCACCACAGATTACACTGCTAGGGGAAAACTACACACACATCCAGCACATCTACAGCTGAAAGATGCAGCGTTACATGATTGGAACTGTCAAATAAAGCATACAGTCGTTCACACACACACAAAAAGAACGACAAAACATTTTTAATGGAAATGATTGACAGGTTGTTTACAGAGGAATTCCAGTTTTCTTGATGTTTTGAAAACGTCTTAGCTTTTTTTGAGAGGAACGCTGACTGACGATTTGTTTTTGTGCCGTACCCCTGGTCAAGGCCTGTGAACAGATCCTCATGGTTACAAGGCCAGAAAAGTCCACAGGCTTCTATACACAAGGCTGTAAACACGTACGTGGCACCACAAAGCTACACGATAAAAAAAAGTGTAGTGAGGGAGTTGTGTTTGGGGAATATTTTGTAATACAGGGCCTCTTTCATAGGTTTATGATATACACCTACATGTGAAGTGTCTTGTACGTGCGTTGTGCGGGGGAGTATCAGACTTGAATGCTTTACGGAAGGTCATAACCCGACCTCTGTCCTTTAAAACCAGCAGGCTCTGTGCTCCTTTTAGTATCATACTCCCTTTTAAGGCCCATACCTCTGCACATCTCCAAATGTTTTAAATCTGAACTTTCATCCCTGCAACTTTTCTCCCATAAATATAACCCAGACAGTAATCCAGTCAATTCAAGAGGGTAAAAAGAACTGTAAACTTCTTTTAACGTACATACTCACCGTATGTAAGGTTTCTCACTTCCATTTTATTCAGCAGACTCTCACACAAAAAACTGTTTCTGTGTAAATATCTGACTCAGGATGACCAGGGTGCATATTGTGCCAGCAGCGAGGGGTTCTGTGGAGAGTGCGGAGACATTTATTAGTGAAGCCAGAGGTGGTGTACTTTCATTTCCTGGTTTTAATGGAGAGTGTCCACATGGGTCAAAATGGAAAAAAAAGTGAAGACATTTCATTTAATGCTTGTATTTCACAGCTTTTGAGGACAGTGCAAACAGAACGGGACTGAAATCCATGTCTCATGTGTATTTTTTTTCTTACATGGAGTTGTTCCAGTAGTTTTGGTCAGAGTTTAAATGTATGATTTGTAGAGCCCAACTGATATGGATATTTGGGGCCGGATACTGACAATATCTAAACTAAAACATTTCCAATACCAATATATTGACTGTATTAAACACAAATCTGAGATAAATCAATCATGTGTAGGCTATAGCAATATATCAATATATATTTGAGTTATATTGCTTTTAATGAAAATTATACTGCGATAATAATTTATATTGTTTAATTGACACATTTTATCGTAAACCAGGATTAGAAATGAGGAAAGGACGTACAGACTGTCCTTATCCCACAGGTTGTAGTGTGAGGTCTCTGGATAGGGTCACTATTTTTCCACTTTGCTTGTGAGTATGGTTTGTCACAAAGGTTCAGTCACATGTACAAGTAAAGTATAATTACATAACTAAACAAGTGAAGTATAATAACATAACTAAACATTATGCAGGACATCTTTACAGCCAGTGTCCTCTTGAAGCCATGGTGCCTGCAACTCACTGCCACACAGTGACCTGAGTTGGAGGACTGCATGTTTGTGAGGACATTCCAACCATCAAACCTAAAGGTCTAACCTTTATTCTAACCCTAAAACAAAAGTCTTAACCCTGAAACAGTGGGTCACAAAGTGAGGACCAGCCAAAATGTCCTCACTCTTTAGGTTGTAGGCTCAAAATGGTCTTCACAAAGATATGTGTACAATAGACACACACACTCGGCCATAAACTCATTGCTGTAATTAAGGCAGATCACACTACACCTACACACACCTGAGATCCACACAGACACAGTATAGAGGCTGTGTCACAGGCCTTTCGTATAGACGCCGTCAGCAGTTAATTGTTTGTTTATTATATATCTTTTCTTCTCAAGCTCTGGTTAAGTGCAGTTTCTGGCAGTGTAATTTAGAACGCCGTCAAAGAGTCACCAAAGTGGAGAAAGTGTAAACATGATAATTGACCACCATAACCACCATAGCCGCATTGCACAGAGCAGCCTCTGGATGGCAGTGTCAGGCTGTGCCACCCACCGTCAGTCGGGGCTCTCTCTCATTAGTGAGGTCTAGCAGGCCCCCTCCGACATGTCTCATAAATGTCAACACCAGTACAGCAGGGGACAGTGGGCCTGGATGTAACAAACACAGACGCCATGAAAGTCCACTCTGTCTGTCAAATCAATCACCCGGGCGGGCTGCGTGTTCACACCTCACATGGAAACTACCTGCAAGTTGGCATTTGGTTAGTTTAAAGGCACAAAGAATAAATCCCTGTGGGGTTGTTAGAAATTATTTTGGTCGTGTATGTGAGATGAAATGTGTAACATACAGTGTACAGACCCTGGCACTGGTCTGTGTGTTTATATGCATATGCCTGTAGTATTTCTCCTGAAGTTATTCTCACCTTGCTGTGGTCAGTAAGTCCCCTTCACCATACCACCCTCCCCCCCCAGCCCACCCTCTCCCCTCCTCCTCCATTTCTCCTTTCCATTCTCTTCCCTCTTCTCTTTCCCATTATCAAGCAATGTGCTGCTCACACTCTTTTCCATTCTCTTCCAATCGGGCCACAGGAGCAGGTGTATTGGAGATAAGTTGCGCTGTGCTTTGTTTTCGCCCTGACACTGTCATTAATCATTGCCCAAGCCACACTTCAACATATAATAATAAGGACTGGCTGCTGTGTGGGGGCTGCCGCCCAATTGCCTTTCATTGCGCGGATGCCAAATTGGAGGTGAACGGCCATAGCCAGACACTACTCCCCTGTCCCCAGACTGTCTCATCATTTAGGTATTTATCCATCTCAGCCTTGTCTGTGGAGCTTCTCCTTTCCCTCCCAAGAGGCCCGAGATTGTTAGGGGGAGGATCAGATTTGTTGCTCCGGCTTTTTGGCTTTGATTCTGTGCCTATAAGTTAGGGATTAGAAGCAAATTTCCCACAGGGCAGTGTTGGATTTGCTGGTGTTTAACTGTTTAACCTGTCTTAGTCTTGTGTGGCAAAGGGTGGTGGTGGGAGGGAGAGGAAACAGGGGTTTGTAGAGAGACTGGTCAAGAGGCCCAGAGAGACCCATGTGGGTTAAGCCCTGAACCAGGTCAGCATTGATAAGAGAGACTGCCTTATCCATCACATCTCCAGCGGAGTTGTTAGAGTACTAGTGTGTGTTTGTGTGGGTGTGTGTCAGTGTGTGTGTCAGTGGCCTCCCCTGAGTACCACAGACCAATAAATCTAAATCATATTGGTCCTTCAGTTACAACCCTCACGTCTTGCCAGTGATACACAACATGTAAGTGTAAACAGGCCAGTTGTGTATGTTTTTGCCTGGAAGATAATTCAAACTGGAATAAAAAATCTCAGTAAAGAATTTCAGTAAATAGCTGAAAAATATAGCGCAAACAAAGCTTTGTAGTGGACTATGAATATATGATTGTGTAACAGTGACCACCAACTTTTAGAATTGCTCTAGTTGCAGGAACAATTTTCCCATTTGTTTTTGGAAAACAAAAATAGGTGAAGGTACAAGACTATTCATATTTTTGAAGGAACTACGCATCCCATAAACCATTGCAATGATCCCTTTTTAATGTCTTCCTGCATGTTAGAAAGGGAAGTTGTGGTAGCTCTGTGTTAAACGCAATGTAACACTGAACGATCCGATTGTAGCCA
Organism: Paralichthys olivaceus; assembly: GCF_024713975.1. Classification (NCBI taxonomy): domain Eukaryota; kingdom Metazoa; phylum Chordata; class Actinopteri; order Pleuronectiformes; family Paralichthyidae; genus Paralichthys; species Paralichthys olivaceus. The sequence continues at coordinate 11,243,846 of NC_091104.1, read as the reverse complement.
ACCTGATTTTTATGATTGTGGTAAAACATTTTCATGCTAACACTGCAGTCGCTATTACACCTAAGGATTGTGGGTATTACTTCTTGACATTGCGAATTAAACACCTTTTCTTAAAAGCAGTTGCTATCATACAGATTTGGGGCTTTTACAGAATCATTTAACCTCGTTTCACAATCTATTAGTAAGTTTACATTGGATTGTTAAATAAAATCTCTATCAGAAAATGAGGGTGTTTTTACTTCTGGAACCAGATTGTTTAGCTCTGTAGATCAGCTCCAGCAGACTTTGAGGGTGAAAAGGTCCATGTTCTCAAGCTGCTTGTGTACTTTTGCAGACCGGTGCCTGGTTTGGGTCTGGGGTCATGGTTTTGGTGTGGGTTGTACTCTGGATCGGACAGGGGGTTCAGGCCAGCAGGAGGATTCCTGTCTTGTCAGAAATAATCCAGGTGGATTACGGTGATCTGAGGGGAACTTTGGAGCCTTGAGTGTGAAGGTGTGCTCTTTGGGCCCTGCCATCTTTACTTTTACAAACAAGGACTAAATCCTGAGGATTGAATGGTCTGGGCTTTGATCTCAACCTTCACCACTGCTCCTCAGCTACTTTGCTAAGTGCACAGGTGTATAAGTAAGCAAAGTAAGACAGGCGGATGTCAACAAAGACTGAAAGAACAGCTGGGCATGGCTGCTGTGCTCATTATCTCTCATCTTAATGGGCTGGTGTATTTGGGGTCAAGCTCAGACCTGCAGAAAGGTGAACTTGCATTAATGCTGCAAACATTACGTCTTTCACAGCATCATCTTGCACTCTCTGTTTATTCATTTCCTGTGAACTTCCATATCATTCTGACGCGTAGACAGTAAAGAGCTCCATGTCTCCTTTGGTGCTGTAGAAATATACTGCAAAACCGTATTGATCTTTAATTAAAGAAGCTCTTAACCTTGGCTGGGCAGAGGACCCCCAGGCCAGCGAGTTAATTAATGTACTAATAGTCATAATATTTGTGCTGTGCACGGGAGGTACATAAAAGATTATCTATTGTATGAGCAGTTTATCAGCCCAATGATGCTCGAGCCCCGTGCTGTGCGTATATCAATATTATGGGCAGAAATCTGCAATACAGACAGAAGAAGAGGGAGAGTTGGTCTTTTAATATCTCCCTCAGTTCATCAGCAGTTTAGCGAGGCCCCTGTTTTACCTCCTGGGATTCTCCCCAGATCGTAACCAGGCGGCATCGATGGGCCTTTACAGGCACTAATGCTCTGCTACCTTGACAACACACAGCGGATATAAGCCTGCTAAAAGATCCACTCCTACTCCAGACGAGTCAGGGGTCCCCTCTCCACCGTTTACCCTACACTCCAGAGGCGGGTGTCTCATCCCTGGATCAAAACCTCATACTACTGACCTTTCACTTGCTCCCACCAACCACCAGACCCCCTCATAAACAGGTCCAGCTGAGGGAGTGAGGGAGGGAGGGAGTGAGAGAGGGGGAGAGGGGAAGAATATGTGCATGGGGGCCCAGACACCCTGTGATATCACCCTTTATAGCTGTATTGATTTCCTCTCAGGATGCAACTATTAACATTGAGCTGCTATAGTGGCTGCTGCTGTGTTGTTCTCTGCAGGTAAGAACACTGGCTCACACCCCCGGCCTTGTGGATTGTATATAGGGTGAGGGGTGGTGGTGGTGGTGGGGGGGCACAGGGGAGGCACATGCTTTTATAATTAAGGTCAGCTGGGATGCATTACAGCATTTGGAGGTGTTAAAACGGGCCCTCCTCAGAGAGCATGTTGGCATTGCCCACGCTCGTAAATTAGGCGCGCTCCCTGCTGATGTTAGGAACAGTAGAATGGGGGGAGGCAGGAGGGGAATTAGGTACATGATTGGATGTAGACATGAGGCCGGGTTAGATTGTATTGGATTTTTTATTCAATTTCTTTTTTACCAAATCATTGATTTTTATGTCCGCGTTAAAAGGAACCATAACCACCATGTTGAAGTTAAAACAAGTGGAGTCCAATGAGATCACGTTTTCTGCATGAAGCTAAATAATTTCATTCAATTATGCATATGGTTAACTCATGGTTTACGGAGAGAATACTAAGCCAATGCTACAAAATATTAGAGCGGATATGGATTTTTGGGGGGGCGATGCTGAAACCGACGTTTCCAATGAGATATATCGACAAATATATATTTTAAAAATCAGGTATTCTCAAGATGTGATTATCAAACCCTTATGACAAAAAATGTAATTCAGTTTAACCCCTAAACTTTGCTTTAGCTATAAATAAGAAGAAAACACAAATATAACTGCAATTGATAAAATACCGTTAGCAGACATTTTTTAATATAAACATAAAACCTTTCTGCGTTTATTCTGTAAAATAAAAACTTTAATTTTGCCAAACATAAATGTAGATAATAACATGTTTTGTGAAAGGCGCTGTATTATAAATAACTGTTAATAAAAAGAAAACACATACACAACCAAATAAATATAACTTGAAATAAGAAAATAGACCAGATTTTTGTCAAAAGGAATTCACATCCTTCATTTTGGTGCATACGTGGACGCAGATCGATATGTCCCACATCGGCCAATTTTTATCAGCCAACCGATAAATTACAAAAAATATTTTATCATATATTTAAAGCTAAAGCACCACATGTTAATAATGCAGAAATAAAGATAAAATGTCCAGTGTTCGTTAAGAGATAAAGTGACAACTGTGGTGCTGCCGATTGGACAGGTCCAATGAGACAAAAAAGGACATTTCTAAATCACAATGTACGTTAAATGCAGCTATATTTACATGATTTCACTTCCTCAAACATAAAAATAAACAATGTGTTAGATCCTTGGTTACATTAGGATCATAAGTCCACTTTCAAATGTTTTAACTCCTCAAAACCTCCCAGAGAACATGACAAATGGGCAGAAAAAGGTAAATAAAGGGCAGGTAAGTCAACAGATAAGCTCACAGGATGAGCGGAGGTGTGAGTGTGAGCCTTCTTTTGGACCAACACTGGCTCCAATGAGGCGGGCGAAACAAAGCCAGGGCCCTTCAGACTCACAATGGAGATGCTGTCAGCGAGGACAGGGGAGGGCAGAGGGAACAAACAGAACACAAGAGTTTCACAAACAACCTGTCATAAGGCATTCAGCAGGACAGGTCTGACTGGGACACCCAGCTCACACCCTGCGCCGGGGGTGAGGCAGAGGTCACCTCTCTGATGCGTAGTGGGAGAGGTGCAACAGGCAGAGAGATCTGGAGAGACGGAGATGAGGAAGTTACATGCCATCTTCATGTAGCCGACTTCTGACACGTGAGGTTTTATTGTCTGGAGCCGGTTTCGTAAGGTGTTATTATGTCACTGTTAGAGATGGAAACAAAACCACTGTGTTTACCAGAAAGACACAAGGTTTTCCAACTTCTAATAAGACAAAGATTTTAAATGTGAAACCAGTGACTTTCATAATGCTAGAATATGCAGTGCTTTTATAGATGAGAAATAAGCTATAGCAAATTAACCCTGTAACTTTAGGGTTATAAATCCATGTCCTTCTATTCACCCACCTCTACAAAACTTCTCTTAGACTTAAAATACTAATTATTTTCATTATTGATCAATCTGGCAATTATTTCCTTGATTAATTGATTGATCGTTTGCTCTATAAAAGGTCAAACATTAGTGAAAACGACTCATTAAAAGTCTCCAGAGCAGTTGTATTATTTTGTCTAACAAAATATGAGTAAACTATTGTGTAAATGTAAATTATTCACATTTATGGCATTTTTTGCTTAAAGATTACCCACATCATTTAAGTCATTTCCAAAACTGTTGCCATTTCTAACTCCCTCTACTGTACATTTACTGCAGTGCATCTGAACCAAAATGCATTTAATGTCTTGTTACTGATCTACAAAGCGATAATAGATACAATGATACAATAATTGTAACTGAAGGTCAGCTATTTTACAGTATTAGAAGTAGTAAACTAATAGAAGTTTCCATAAGGTCCGAGCAAACTTTGAAAAGCTGTCAGTGCAGTTCTGTTTTAAAATCTTATCGTACCCTGTGGCGATGCTTATTAAATGTTTGACTCCATAGTTAAGGGGAAAAAAATAGTATACCAAAGGAAAATCTTCATTTTAATGACAGCCATTATTGTCATTTTGATTTTGTGTCATTGATTTCAGTTCTCTGTTGATAATTCTGGCCCAACTTTGACAGATTGTAGATACCAGTCATCACTGGGACTCTCCTGAGACGCAGAGCGCCAAAAAATCTGTCACAAAGTGAGTAATCAGAGCTGGACCACTGCCACTGATGATTGTTGGTGTGTTAGCCTGAACTGACCCCGTAAACTGACCTGGTCTCAGAGTGTTGCTGTGAGAACAAAAGAAAAACATTGCACGCAATATACATAATTAAGTATGTATTTTATTGTATATATATTTTTAGTTTTACATTTTCTAAGGATTTTTTCTGTTGAACTGATCAACCTTTTCTTCTGCATGAGATGAGTTTAAAGGGTAAATCCACACAGGGCACGTTGCCAGTTTTCTGTGCTCCGGCGGTTATCATAATTACCATCTTCCCACTTGTACATACCATTTACCTTGTGATTCAGACTAAGACGAGCACTACTTTTTTAATAGCTGTGACAATGTGCACCGGGGTGTGACTTCAACTTTTGAACCAACAGAGTGATGCAACAGGCTGCATTTTTCTTTTTCATACTTTTAGTCTAGTACATGTGTCATCAAGTAATTGTTCTGTCTTTCCAAGGTGCTTCTAAAATACCATAAGGAGAACGAGTATAGGAATGAAAAGAATGAGGAACTAAGTTAGTTAAGTTTCCCATTATTTCCCCATCATTGCATTGCTTTCTGCATCCTCACCTTTACCTTCGGTTCTCTGAGCTGCACTTGCTGCATTTCCAACCTGCAGCACAAACCTCTGCTTTTACAGTACGGAACGAAATCTCCTCTACAGAACTGTCACTCAAAAATACAGTAATGAGCCTCAACCTGCCTCTGCTGTTCACAGGTGTTTTTTTTACACCAGTATTTATTTGATCATTATGTTAAATTGTCCCCATAAAGCCACACTTGGCAGCACCATCCTCTGAATCTCTTTGTGAGCCACTTAACTATACCACTGGGGGTTAGTGTGTTCCACGGACCCGGTATGGCGGCTTAAAACTGAATAAATAAAGCTGGTTTAGTTGGGATGGGCTCTCTTTTGGGGGGAGGCACTGTTAAGAAACAGCTCTGAAATTTTTTGGGACACTTGCAAAGTATCTCTTATAAAAACTATATACTTTATTTAAGTTTTATGTATTTGACTGTAATTGAATACTTTTGTTGATAGTTATTTTGAATGTTTGTGGTTAATCAATAAAATACGAAGCCTCAGTAAAAAGTTTTGTCATAACGACAACTCAAGAATCATTGACAATTTTCTCAATTTTTAGTTTTTAAAGTATAACGTGAAATAATTCCATATCCTGATGCATTAATATGATGCACAAGTGTCAGAGTTTGAGTTTCGACGTTCTCTCCCTTTGTGGTGCAGTTGTGATCTTGAGAACTGTTGACTGCAGCCAGGCAGCCATAAAATGAGGAGGCCTAACTCTGTTGAGACCACCTCTATTCACGGCCCCCAGAGCCACTGGATGCTAAGTGGCAGCCGGAAAATCACAGCTGTGGGATCAAGCACCGCGCGTTAGGGGAGAGAGTCTGGCCCCAAACGTGGGTACAGTACAGCACACATAGAATACCAAAGGCGAGGGGGTCTTCTCATTGAGTTCTGAAGGTGTATGCTTCCGTTGATGCACCTGCACTGGTTGAAAAATGAAGAGACGCCTTCCTTTTTGATTTCGTGGAGATGCTGCAGTGTGAGATTAGAATAATTATGTTGTTCCTTGCTTTTAAATCTGTAACATTTTCAGAAAAATCACGCCAAAAAAGTTTCTAAGTCTTACTTTTCTGCTTACACAAAGAGACACTTCATTATACCCTTTGGTGCTTTTCTGCTGAATTTCAGAGACAGGGCATTTTTCTACAGCAATTTACACTCCCACAATTATAGCGCTCTGGTGCAGATATGGTGTCGGCACCTCCTCCTTGACCTCTGCCCTTTGCGAAGCAGTGGAAAGTGTGTTTCCTGATTAACGGCTGGCTGTGGTACATGGCTCCGGCTCCCAAACCGAGGTGACAGTCTGCGAGGCTCTTTATGGAAATTAACTGCAAAACATAGCCAATTAGACCTGCGTTATTTAGAACGACTCAGCTTTTCACCCTGAATAAAAGCAGGCCTGGATAAGACCTGTACACTCGCACTGCAGCAAATTAATGTGAAGTTGGTGGCCTGCCAGTAAGACAGTCCATCTAAAAAGAGGACATTAAAAGCATGAAGTTTTTGGATGAGCTGTAAATTATCGTAGAACAGAGCACAGGCTGATTAAAGACCAGGGTTTGTGAATAACTTTAAAGACAATTATAAATGGAGCACATTACAAGTTGGAAATGGTGATGCAAGTTTTAATATTTGAGCAAAGAGATTTCACAATTCGAGAGTTCCCAGCTCTTACAGCGTAGTTTGTGGAAAATATTTTCCCAGGTTCTGCACCTTTTATTCCAAATGTGTAACTGGGAATTAAGCATCTGTATAAAGTCTTTTCACTCCACCAGCTAAAGATAGGGCTCTTAGCCTGATACGCTGTCTTAATTTTCCCTTTCTCAGGTCACTGCGAGAGCGACAGCATTAGAGTGAGGAGGAGGGCCCTCACTCTATGAGCAAGAATACACTGTGGAAGTTGCAAAGGGCAGAGTCTCTAGGAAATCTACTCTTTCTTTGAAAAAATGTCACGGGAGAGATAGGAGATTGGCACCACAAAGAGACCAAAATAGCACGGGTTGCTACGCGTTGTCAGACAAGATTTGGGCTGAGACATTGACTTTTGTTCTGCAAAGTATTGGCCCCTGAAAGGGAGATGGGAGGTGTAAAAATTGTGATTTCTCCTCTTCCCCTGGTTATGTGTGATACATTACCCTGATAATGCAACGCTGCTGGGACTGAGGTTTGTAACGTCACAATTATTCCTTGTCGGCAACAAATAAGCTGTGGGAGTGGGATAGAGGTGGGGAATGGGTAAATATGGACTGTAGTTTTTTTCAGGGTATTCAGTGGTTACAGTGGTCGTTTCTAATCAAAAGCATCAGGCCTGTCATGACCCTGCTGCTTTCCCATAACTCCAGTGCACCCAGATTCAACATCGCTTCCTTCTGCCTTCCCCATGATAACAAAGGCCTCATATATTTTATGCAGCTTTGCCTCTTGTCCACATAATAGGATTATGAATAATTTCTACAAATTTACAAAAACAAATCACATGGCACAGCTTAGAGTTTGCTAATAATTTCTCCATAGCTGATAGATCAAAGCGAAGTGCAGGGACCGCAGAGCCAGGCAGTAGGTTGACCCTGGTCAGGCATTTTTAATGAAAGGGTTAATCTCTTCAGAGGTGACTATTCAGGAGCAAGCAGTGTGACCAAATGTGAGAATTCAGGTCTGGGATAAGAGGGAGAATAGTGGTTTTGAGGATGCTGTTGGGTGACAGCGAGGAAGCCCTGAGGTAAAACTGTGTGATGCTGTGTTTGAGCCCGTCTGACCAGACCTCCTCCCCGGTCCTCTGCTAAAAGAAAGAGAAAGGTGGGAAAAACAGGAGGCTGTTTGAAGAACCTATGGCTTACAGGCCCAAGGCTGTTTCATGGACGACCACAACCATCCATACCGATGTGTTTTTGTTATATAACTAAAATGATCTACATTTAGCTCTGTATCAGTTATAATCTTTCATGCACATTCATATTAATTGAAAACATATATCACATGAACGCTCTCGTACACTGGGCACGTGCATGGCGGTGTAAACAGGAAGCAGATTGTCTACTCTGCAAATGGCTGCTTATTTACAGAAAATTCCAAATCAGGAAGCAGCTGCGGGTGACAGCGTCATTGTTTCTGAACGTCTTGGTTTTTGCTTGCTGTACTAAAACACAACCTCAGAGTTCTTAAAACTAAAATTGAGCAACTTTTCGGTTTGAGGCACTAGAACATTCAAGAGTATGGATGGCAGTCGGAAACCTAGCAACAGTGACAAGTTTTTGGACAAGCCGTTAAAACCACTGAGTGTTTCCACCTTAACACTACAGTAAATAAAAGACACATAATAAAAAACACACTCAGACAGCTAGGGGTTTGTGAAATCACAAACCTAAGCAACCAATCCTGTGGATGTCCGAACCTGACTGGGCCAGAGAGTAAGGTTTTCTCTCTAGTAAGGTTTTCAGTTTTTTATGTCTGAACCTGACCCAAACCTGAGGTTTTCTCTGGTTACAGGCACATTTTGTGTAAAACAATCAAATAGAAAGCTCTGCCAATGTAACTTAACTCGATGGGTCCTGACTGGGTTGGGTATGGGTGTGTAGTCAGGTGTAGGGGCCATATTCATTCATTCATTTGTCATTCATAGATCGCTGTCATAAAATGAGGGAGGAAGTTGCATTTATGCCATTTTAAGGCCATGAGGGATTTGTTTTTGTAATATGTAATTTTGAGGAACAAAGAAGAGTTTTAGTTGTTGTACTAAACTGCTGGAGAAGGACTTAATAAAATATAATGTAGTAATGTGGATGTACCATGAAACCCCATGAAAACATCCCTATAATATGAATACAAACACAGGCATGATGGTGGCTATGAGCATACTCACACACACACACAAGAACACACTAGCACACACTAGCACACACTAGCACACACTTTCCCATTATTAAAAAAAATGCTGTTTGTCTCAAAATGTACCTGAATGTACTCGGGAATACAGTGTTTGGGATAAACTTTGTACTGAAGCACCTCTTGTGCTACTGTAAGCACACATGCCCTCTTCTGAGTAATTAGACTTGAATACCTTCCAAAAGCAGAGAGCGAGAGAGAGTCAGGGGAAAAAAGATGCTTTTAGAAATGTATAAGCCTTGGCTGGTTAAGGAGGTTTAGAAATCTCATCATGACAGTGGCAAAATGGGCCTCTTAGTAATTAGGAACAAATGAAATTGCTTATCACTTAGCGAGTTACTGTGCCAGCCAATTGGCTGTGTTCAGAGGGATTAATCAGAGGGCTATTGACATTACATTGTTCCACAATTATCATTCATACGTTTTATGGTAATTGGGAATTTTTTCACAGAGAAATTAAGGTGCCTATGTAATTCCAGAACAAAATGAACATGCGCAAATACAAACATTAATCAAAATCCCTGGAATAACGCAGCAACGCAGCAACAGCGTGCTGGAATGAAATGTTAGAAATGAGGCTATCAGTCTTCTCTTTGAGAGAAACCGAAATGCCATGTTAATAATTCATTCATGTAAATGATGGTTATTCATTTGGTGTTCTGCAAAATATTTTCAGCTGATTAACCAGTGATTAAAAGAGCAGAGGATTATACAACATCATCTAAATGTTTGTAAGGTTGTAATACAAGAAACAGATTTCTTAAAATTCTTCCCCTGGTATCACAAGAAAAATAACTCTTAATCTAAGATTTCTTCATAAGCTTGGTTGCTTTGTTGCAACAGGTCTTATAATTAGAAGAACAAACCACATCAATGCAATAAAGCCACTGAAACACACTTTGTCCTGAATCCAATCAAAAGTAGGACGTGTAACTCCTCCCCCGTGTTCTTTTTCCAATACCTTCACCACAGTTCCGACACGTGAAAATTATATGTCATTGTCCTAATGGCCTGGGGGACTTTGCCTAATGCTTCCATAAACGTGTTAGGCAAAGTCCAGCAGGACGTAATTGCATCTAATATATTTACGAAGGATTGATTTCCCTCCCGCGACCAACCCACCAGGCAGCAACAAGCTGCGGTCAGTTCACCCAGGTCACGACAGATGAGTTCTGTGTCCACTCCGTCCTCTTTACACCAAGTAACAAGGCCGAGCCACGGAGACCACGGGAAGTATTGGAGTGCAGCTTAATGAGGTAATTAGTCAAAGGCTAATACCTGTGACCTCTTGATCCTGGATTCCTGACACATGTCTCTGGTGACTGTACAGAAAAGATGGCTGGAAAACCCAAACACTGTCGCCATAGACGTTCAATCAGCCATTTAAAATTTTTTTTTTTTTATTATTTGCCAAGACTGTGTGATATTACACTTGAGGAAACGAGGACTTGGGACTCAAGCTGAGCAGCACCCCCCCATTTCTCTTCTTTTTCTGGTTTAATTACTCCCACAATGCAGTAATAGGCCTGTCCCCTTTCTTCCCTGAAGAAAAATAAACCTTAGCAAACTAATACTACTTCACCTGTTTACTTAGAGAAGGAAGTTTCGAGAGAATTGACAAAGGCAAAGAAAAAGCACAAGAATGGGGAGAAAAAGGATGAAGAACACGAACCAGGTTGATATATTTTCCCTTCTCCCATCCTTTTCTTTTTATCAGGTTACGTGACTGGAGGCTTCATTAATCACCGGCACGACAGCCTCTGCCAGGGGGAACTAACTGCATTTGGCCCAATTAGGCGCTGTAGAGACAATAGGAACAGCACAAGTTGCGCCTCTATGCCAGGAGCCAAGCGTTGCCTCCCTGTCATTACCTAGAGAAAGAGAAGAATTAACCCCTACCAGCTTCCCTGCTTTCCTCCATTGATCCGAGGCTTTTGTGGTGTCCCTGGAGCACGGCAGACAATTACAGATATTATTACATCTGCATTGATTTTTTTTAAAGAGAGCAGAGTGTCTCCAAGCAATTAAAAAAATTACAGTTCGGAAGTGGGCCAATTAAAATGCCCCCAGCCTTGGAGGGTGGCAGTAGTGTTGGTAGGAATGGAGGGGGCCGGCTTGACTGTCAGAATGTTGCAGGTTTTTTTAGACCACAAGTGCAATTTCACACATGCTTCTACAAGTGACAGGCACGTGCATGTTCCATCAGGTCAAAAGAAGAAACGTTTTATTAAAAAGATGATATATATACATCAATACTGTCAATAAGTCAACGTGGCCACATTGGCAAAACCTGCACCTCCAAAAATAGCTGATTAAAATCTGATGAAGTTTTAGTCTGTAAAACTATTTGTCTACATCTATTTTTGTAGATTATTAGTTATTATCAAAGTAATGTTGTTGATCGTAGTGAAATATGTCTGAAATGTGGATAAAAAATATTTTTAAACTGCACATAAGTCTTTAAGTGTCCTAAATCTCAAGTCTTTTCATGTACATGTTGTTTAAGTATCAAACCATTGCCAATCAGCTCCTGTCATCTTTTATTTGTTCGACCAAACCCTGAAACTCAAACCCTGCGAACTTTCTCACCCTCGCATTGTTGATCTTTCTGCATCTATCTCTCAATCTGTTTTTACTCACTCTCTCTCCCTCATACTGACAAAAACACACACACACACACTTCCTCCTTTTCCATCTTTCACTCGGGCCTTGGTGTTGCTTTTTCCCCCACGGAGCAAAGTTGGCCTTTACTGTGGCCATCTGACCAGACTTCCTGAAACCACAAAGAAAGAGAGTGCTAATTGGAGTTACGGGTAGATGGAAGACTGGCTGTGTTGAGATAAGGGCTCAGTGTGATGCAAATAGAGGCTGCATCCAGTGGCTGCGGAGTCTCCTAGGGGCCCATTGTTTTCTTGCTCTGCAATTAGACTAAGGGAAGGAATTACCCTGTATTATTGCTATGTTTGGTGGGTGACTGAAGCGCACACATACTTGGACGTACTTTGGAGAGGTTTGAGTTGAGCAGGTGGGCTCTGGGATTATTCAAACCAGCTTGTGATTTATGAGGTAAACAATACATCCAAATAAAGAGGACGCATTTGCAGAGACACCCAGACACTGAGAAACCAAAAAAAGAAAGGGAACAGTTTAAATAAACTATTTTGGAGCATGAGGAAAAAGGGACAATCAAACTGTGGTTCTGAGCTGCAGCCGTTTTATCACCCGACACTCTGCATGTGTTTGAAGTGGAAAATCGCAGTTTCTTTAATCCATGGAGCATTCAAATAAATTTATTTCCCTTGGATTAAAAAACAGTAACAATAGCAGGCAGTTAAAAACAAACAGCTCCAAACAAATGGCGACGGGGCTGAGGCGCCCGGCTTACGGGTTTAGCTCTACATGCATCGTGGTCTGTTTCATTAGCTGAAATGTGTTATTATTGTTTATCTATTGAGCTTCCTGATAAAAACGAACCATGCTTCCTCTTTGGATTACAGAGTTAGAAAGGGTTCAGGGGTGGCTTGCCAGTGTAATCCACAGAATTCTTTTCCAACAACAACCCCCGGAAGATGGGAGAAAAAAGGCAGTTTTCAACACCTGAACACAACGGCGCATTTGATTAGGGCTAATTTCGGAATATCATCAAAGGGGGGAAAGCAGCGTGGTCTGTGTGATTGTGCGAGACTTGTTCGTTGCAAATCCCTGGCAGCAGTTTAAAGAAGCAAACTGAGTTGTCGTCTCACGCAATCCTAAATTAGGAAAAGGAAAATTCTGGACAATACATCCTCAAAGAGTTTTTAGTTGTTCTTCATGTAAGTGCATTCACGTGACAACATTTTACAGCAAAATGTCACATGACGTTACATGTTTTCAATGACTGGTATTTGGAATATATTTTGACCAACATTCAGTCCAGTATGTCGTCATGAAATAAATATCAGACAGGAAAATATCAGATGAACCAGGACTGGGTCCGAAGCAGATCAAGCCAAGCCTCACATTCCACCAGTGGGGCTGGAGGGACAGGGAGGGCTGCAGAGTGAATATTCTCGGATATAAATGAGACAGTTTTCACATTTTATAATGAAATATCCAAACAAATTCACCCGGAATTTTTCTGCTGGTTCCTTGTAAGTGGCCGACTACGAAAGTTATTGGTTACAATTCAGCAGGAATAAATGAATGATGAAGGAATTGGATGTCCCTTTGGGATTTATTCCAACTATAAGCTGTTATCAGACAGCTATGACTCACATTTACACTTTGAGCCCACAATCATTCATAACAGTCACCTCTGAGAAAGCCCCCCCACTGAAGTGAAACGCCCCCCCAAAACATGAACATTTAAATGAAATCACGGGACCTGCCTCTCCCAACAGTCAGTGTGATGACACGCTTTCAGATCCTATTTGCAAAGGGGTTGAATGTGGTGAAATGTAAATGACTGGATGCACGGAGGCCCAAATGGGAAGCTAGATTCTACATGGGTCAAAGACAGGAAGACTATAGAAGTGAGATAAACGGAGAGAGGGAGGAGGGAGAGATTCTTACTTGAATCGTTTAGGAGCGGACACACCGTGCCACTTGCATTATGGTGACTGTTGCATCAAGGGGCAATGCAAAGGGGCCCCCTTTTTTTTTTGCTATGCACCCTAGGGTTTTCGGTTTTTCTCTGAAAAAAAGGGAACCAGATTTGAGACTGAGCTGCTAACTCTTGTTATGGAATCAGATATCAGATTTGTGAGGCAAAAGTACATGAAATACCTTCTAGAGTTGCCAAACAAATTCAGCCCAGTACTAAATTTAATGTTTAAAATAGTTTGACAACAGATGTAAAATATTTACTTGTATTTTAAATATGAATACGTTTAGGTGTAAGTTATCTAATTGGTGCCTGAAGCTTATTTTTATGTCATGCACTTCACCCTTTTACTGCCTGTCAGTGTCATTATATCTACACATGCAGCTCATTCATGGTGTCTGACATGCTGTACTCCATCAGTCTGTTGAAACACACACTCTATGGAAGCTCAAAGCAGCCTTTTAATAGCAACGATGCCTTCTTGTTAGCCAGGAAAAAAAAAAAAAAGGTCATACAATTGGATTTCCGAGCTCTGGAAATCCCTGGGTGTTTACCTCAAACACGGTGTGCGCCTCACCCTCTCGGCTCACCTTTCATTTTCTCTAACTGCTCTCATGCTGATTTGTCAACCATAGATGGGATCAATTAATCTATTGAGTCCGAACAGCATGGAAGATTTAAATTGTCCATACTCGCAGCCATGTGGCCACAAAGCCCACTCTGTCTATTTATAATCCTCGTCAGATCAAACTGAGAGTGCTGTAGACAAAAGCCTGTCAATTAAAAATAGATGCCCCCAGTCGTCTTTTTGGAGTCTCTGCGAGGAATGTTTTACCTTGATTCTCAGTTGCTTGTTTTTTTGCACAAGACAATTTTTCTTTCTTACAGAAGACGTACTGTAAGTCATTAAACAAGGCGTATCGTTCATCCAATGTCTTGATATCAGAAATAAACAGGTTTCATTGTACGCTATCTGCTTTGAACATACAGTACTGTCTTCTTATAGGTAGACTGTTTTGTTTCTTTAAAGCTTGGACGATAAGACAAAGGTAAAAAAGATCTCATCTTATTCCTTTCTACAGACTAAAAACAAGCAGGTACTGCAGTACGAGATCCATGTAGAAGTTTCCCCTGAAGCCAGCAAGTGCCAAGCTGTGTCAAAAATGACATGCATCTCCTGCTTCCATGTCATGCCATGCATGTGATGTGATGGGCGAATGAAGGCAGTTCCTGCAGAGAATGGCAGGGGGTCATTATTAAGCCTCTTAAATTAGCGCCCCCCCCCCCCTCCCCACAAAGCCCTCGCAATTTTCCGAGCTCCACAACCACGCGCACACCCCCTGAACTCGATTCATTAGAATTGACAAAGAAAATCTTTCCCAAAGTTTACTTGTAGCAAACTCATTTCAGATGTGATTGAATTGAACCTGTATGGTATGACCCATTTACACTGTGAGTCACACATGGACGCCTTTGAGGAACAGAGCATAGCAAGAGCCATGCTGTTAGCTTGCTATGGACTCTGCCAATTGCATGTCCCATGTGTTGCAATTTACATGTCTCTCCATCATACTCACTTATATGGTTCAACTCACAAGAGCTACCATTAAGATCACTTATGGGGGAGGGGAGCGGTAGCCCAGCACTGGTATAATACCATATGTATGTACCGCAGAGGTATAGAGTGGGTGGCAACAGCAGCAGAAAGCTTAACCTCCATTACCCCTGGACACAATCCTGAAAGAAACACAAATGACACCATGACAAACCTGCGGCTTGTGCCCCTGCAGTGGAAATGGACTGCTTCTGGTGCTTCTCCTCCCATTTTGATGGGCAGGTCCCACCTCTTCAGCATCTGCACAGCCCATCTAAAGGCTCCTAATATCCCCAGATTAAAGAGACCCCAGCCTCAAGGTCACCCTCTAAAGGAGCCACTGCCTCTCCTCTAAAAGGCACTCATTTTTTTTTTTTTTTTTTAAATCACTCCTTTTGTCTCACTTTTATTCCACTCCCCTTCACTTACTTTCCCTCTCCTCTGCGTCTGCCTTTGGATGTGCACATCCCAGTCTCTCCCGCTCCGTGACCTGCTATCGTGTATATGTATATTTACAAGAGTGCACATAACTGGTGTCTGGGGAAGGGTAAGGAGCAGTGGGGAAGGGAAGCCATTAGGGGAATAAAGAGAGGTGCTGCCTCACAGCCGAGCTTCACAGGCCAGTGGAGCAAATCAAATTGGGTCTTGTTCTGCGGTAGGACACACACACACACACACACACACACACACACACACACACACACACACACACACGCACGCACGCACACACACACACACAGTGATAGTGGTGGAGGCACACAGCTGACAGTCGGGCCTCTGGGACATAGCAGGGCTGGGCATGTCTAAGGCTGGCCCACCAAGGGATCCAGTCATGACCCTCAATTCTCCGGAGCCACAGGTGAGCTCATACAGGAGGAATGATGTAGAAAGAGACACAGAAAACAAATTGGAATATAAGCTTTTGATAAATTAATATAATGGAGGGGTGCGGTGTTTTTTCCACATATCTCTCCACAGCTGCAGTCAAGTTCTGTCCAAAAAATTAAAATCTTAACGCTTTCAAGTCGGGCACAGCTTATTCCATCACGTGGTGACGTCTTACACCAAAATTAGCAGATTTAAGCAGGTTTTTTTATACACACGATTACCTATATAGGCAATTGACTTGTTTCCCATTGCCACTAGACAAATTGGCCTAACCCTGGTGATTCATATTCAACGTCATGAATGCTCTGAACTCAGAAGGTCTCATCTCGATGTTTTGGCAGTGTTGCATCATTAAGAACCTGTATCTACTGTTGTGTCATTTGACCCAGGAGTTATCCATTCCCATTGCAGACAAAAGCCAGATGTTAGTTGGTCCATTAAGTCCATTAAGTCTTAATGCCAGAATAAAGGAAGGTATGAAAAAAGGTAAACAAACAAGCTGTCAAGGAATATACAGTAGAATATCATAAAACACATATTTCATATATTGCTGATGACATTCCCTGTGACAGTTTTTATGGCAAGTAGCAATATCCATCCACCCTCTCTGCACTAATACCTCATTTATAACTGCTCAAATCCTCTGTTCCCGTAATGTTCTGAATGAGATTTAAGTTATTAGCAGGCTTGTAGCGAAGCTGAGGAATTGGCAGAGGACTCCAGGTAAAGGGCACTAAAGTTAATGAAAAATGAGATGGAGAGTCATTCTCAGGGCTTTAGTTTTATTAGAAATACATGGTAATAGCACCAAAACCTTAGTCAACATAATGTTCGCTGCCATCTATATGATACCAATGCCTATGGGGCACTATTCATCCACAGAGAAATAAAGGGGGAAGAGTAAAAAATACATGCAATGCTTACACTTCATTCATTTTCTCCAAAGGATTATGGCCACAAATCACGTTTGCTCAATTCATTACATGGCTGCAAAGAGGGGGCAGATGTGTGATGGATGGTTGTCTGCAAATGGACTTGTCTGTAATAGAAAAATGCACACGCTTTAATTAAAGAGGGTCGGACAAGTGGGTCCAGAGAGGGACTGTGGGTATCTCCACATCTGTAGTCAGGGTTATATCGGAGGGTTTCTGATGCACAAGGCAGTAAGAACAAGCTGTGCATGGTCATTCTGAGAGTTTATACACAAATAAAATATCACAGTGCAGTTCATATAAGACAGGAATGTAAAGTGAGTCTTGGGAGAAGTGAATGATAATAGGTTGAGCATAGTAATACACTGGGGAAGCAGTGAAGAGTGTAGGCCAGACTGAAACCATAAGATTTCTTTAAACTTCATTTTGAAAAATGTGATTTCATAGAAACGTCACACCAAGATCCTTTCTACCATCATATAATACATTATAGTTCAATCCACGTTAGCTTGAGCTCTTATCTACAGGATGCAGCATTTTTTAACTGCACAAGTTCTTTGTGTTTCATTCTGGAGACTTAGTGGAACCTTAACCATAGTTACTACTTGGCTAACCTTGACCCCAACCTTATCCTGAACCTGAACCTAACCTAAAGTTAAGTGTAAATATTTCATGGGAACATGCTTGTTCTCACAATTAGAAAGACAAGTCCCCATAATCTGAGTGAGTAAACAGATTTAGGTCCCCATGATTAATACCTGGACCACACACACACACACACACACACATACACAAAGGGGACAGAACAAAACATACTCAGGGTAAATCTCCCATTTACATGTTCACCATGTTCTTCTGGCCCCCACTTAGTTTCACTCCAATGACAGAAATCCTATGCAGCTACTTTTGTTTAAAGGCAGCCCATTAATGAAGAGCTCTCCAGTTAAATACATCTTTATTCTGCGATTAACGATGGTGCTTGAAGTAAGCACTGGTGTGCAAGGAGGCTGAGGCCCTTCAGTGTCCAAGCCTTTACAGCCATTCTGCCATCAATCAGGCCTCGAGTCCAGTAAGTGCTGCTAACATTTATGAAATATTCATCAGCCATTCACGTGTGCTCTCCACCCACCCTAATCATTACATTTAGGCAGCATTGTGTCAGCTCTCCTCCTCAGAAAAAAAGAGGCTACAATCATCTTGCGTAGGGGAGGTGAATTAGGAACAATGCGTTCTTGCTTTTATGCCAGGCGTCTCCCGGGTGGACATTTTCGTTCTGGCATCAAAGTGTCAGTCAAAGGTCCGCCACTTTCCTTCTGTGATGTTGCCTCATGTTTTCTTTGGATGGTTTTCGATCTATGCTTCATTCAACCAGCCATGTTGACAAATGTATGAGTAAATGAATTTCTGTGCTAGCGCTGGACCTTATCACCAAAAGCTATCGAATCTCATTGTTTTTCCAATTTGACATATTCTACCTGTAGGACTCCCTTTTTTTGTCCCGAGGTATTTGTATTTGCCTACTTGCTCGCATTAAATTTTATGGACAATTTGGGGGGGGGGGGGGGGGGGGGGGGGGGCTGGCAGGAAAAGTTCCACAAACATTTGCATTCTCACATACCATCCCAAATTTTAAGGAAATATCCAGACTCATGCATGTCTGAAGGCTGCTAACATATATAAATGTGTGTGTGTGTGAGCATGGTATTTAATGCTGTTGCTGCCCCACCTCAGAACAAGCATGCTACAAGTATTACTTAAAAAGTTGCCCTCACCCACGAACACAAACCCATTTCACATGTGGCTGTTAACCCGTCTCTTCTTCTTTCTATCTCTGCGCCTCACCTACCTACGACTGTGATTAATGTCATTATAATACAATGAGCATGATGTTCTCATCACTCATGTTCAACCAATCCAGGACCTAGCCAATGAAAGGTTGCGATATTCATCACATCCACTGGCGGCAGTCAAACTCATGCCTCAGTTCACAATAGCAAAGGGAAATTCCACCTTAGTCTTCATCCATTTGCAATTCTTATTGCTGTGAGAAAGGTAATCTATCCCCAGCAATAACTCATTGGATGTTACAGCTTAAGCAAAGATGTCCTCAGTTGCCTGTCTTGCATTTTAAACAGGGGGCAAAGAGCCTTGGTACAATTTTCCAAACACAACTGAGCTAACACTGATTTATTGCTCTAGTTTATATAACTCATATTAGGAATTCATGGACCTGGCAAAAGGGATTAGAGCGTTTATTTCAGGCAAGGAGATGATCCTGTCATTAATGGTCGATACTTTCATCATCGTTTAAACCAGAGGAATTTGCCCGGTGACGAATCGTGGCGGACATAGCTATCAGGGTTGTGCAGCTGTACTCGTTATCTGCAGACGACCCGCTCTGCTCGGTGAACGTGGACCCGCGCCCATCAAACTTGGATTAGGCTGTCAATCAAGCGTCGGCCGCGCATATTGTGTTACAATTTCTCCCAAATGTCACCAAGATCAGAGTAATTTTTTGGCTAATTGCGTCTCGTCTCCCTTTAATGCTGCACGTTTAATGGTTTTGTTACATTGCGTGACAAGATGGTGTTTCTCTCATATTGGCACGGTGATGAGCGGGAAGAGGTCCCCCCGCTTTTGTTTAGAGAAGGAAATGAAAGAATAAATGACTGTTAAAGTTCAGAGGGCGTATTTCTGAAATGGCAGCAAACAAAGAGGAGAAACTGAGAAATGATCCCAATCTCGCCACACCGTGACATCAATTACACCAAATTCTCATTAGAAAAGGGTTGTGTAAGTCTGCTGGCTTTGCCCGGCTTGTTTTCATTCTGGAAGTGGCGGCGTGTTATGCTGAAGATCTGTGTCAAAGCCAGCTCAAAGCAAAACTGCGGATTTTCTCTCAGCTGACACCTACTTCTTTTTTTTTTTTTTGCCGTGGCGCTGACTTAGTTTAAACATGACAAATACAATTTCAAGCATTTTACTGTGTCCATGTGCGTCACCCCCCCACTAACAATAGTAGCCACAATGCAACCACTAATTCCCTCCTCTGAGAAATCTCTGCGAGGGGGAAATACTATTAACCATGTTAAATAAAATACTGAAATACTAATTCCGCTGCACATCATCAGCCGGATTACACTCACAATATGTGTCAAGTTGTACTGTAGGGAGTTGCAAAAAATATACTTAGTAAAACTCAAATTCCTCAAAAGGCCAAACATGCATGGGGGGGGGCTGTCATGTACAAAATAAAGGCCACTGATGAGGCTTTTAGAAACTCTGTCTTATTTCTTGCAGTCCCAGTACAAGCAAATATGCACAAGAAATATTAACATTCATCATTAACAGGGATGGATCCAGGGGCAGAGCCGGGGGGGGCACTGGCCCCAGCTTAAATCTAATCGGCCCCTTGAATTGCCCCTGTCCTATCGGTAATCTTTAAAAAAAAAAAAAATACTAACAATTCTAATAATAAATGTGACAATTTGTTTTGAATTTTTATGTTCTAAGCTTATTTGAGGTTCACAATGAGCTTGAACAAGGAAATATTATATAATATCAAAATATATTCAGTAATGTGTTGTAGACAAGGAATAACTTCAGTGTGCTAAGTCAGGAATTGTGCATGAACTTTACACATGTAATTGGCCCCTCTGTGTAAGTTGTGGCCCCCTTATGGTCGCGGATTTAGAAAAATCCTAGATCCGCCACTGATTATTGTAGATATTTAGTTGCACCCCTTTTTATTGTTCCTCCTGTATGAATTTGAAATGGTGTCATGATATCGAATATACTTCATTGTTTACCTGTGCCATGGTGACACTGACTAAAATGATCGTCTGTGGCATAATTGCACAAAACTGACCCACAGCAAGGACAAAGTGTTTGACGAGACACAACTTAACGCTCCTACTCTCCAGGGCCGTTTGTTACCGGATGGGTTGAATTGAAGAATCGCCATTAAAACATTCACTAAAATTTACATCTGCAAATACGACCTATAAATATCAAAGAGAAAAGAAATAACGGAGCAACAATAACAAACACTTAACTGCTTTCCATTAGTGCACTTAACCTCCTCTTCATGGTGAGCAGTTCCACTTTACATTTCCTCTGGCTAAATGTGTGTCTCTAATTCACAAATGAGGGGACGTTTTGAGTGGCCCTCTGTCTCCCCGATGAGCAAATGCTGCAATTAACTTTTCCTCCTCTTTTCTTTGGAGGAGAAGGTGTTTTAAAGACATTTGCCTGCAGTCAACAGCATCTTCTGGATACTGCTGAATTTAAGCAGACATCTTTTTTACCCTCCTGTGGAACTTATTATTATTACAGTTGAAGATAATAGTCCATTTATGCTGTATTATTCATGGATGATTTAATGGAAAAATCTTAAGGAAGATAGTTATTAGACTCATTACTGTCGTCAGTTAAAATGCATATACAACTTTCAACAAGTGTCCGTCCAAAACACATTCATACTATTACATGCACAATTGTGTCTGTTCCTTTTTAACAGACAAGTATTTTCATGCAACATAGATCTAAGAAGAGCCTGAGTGTTATGAACCTTTGGGAGTGATACCAATACTGACATCAAGGAGTAACAGAACTCAGAAAAAAAAAATATTGGCCAGTACATACATGTACTGTACATCTCAAAAAACAAAACATTTGGCAATGATTCCTAAAATGTTTATTATGACAAAGAAATATAATTAAGGTTTGATATTCTACAGTTCAGCCATAAGCACATTTCTAAAAATGGCGTAATATTACCTGAATAAAGTCACAAAGAGAAACAAGTTGTAAAATTAAGAGAATAAGTACTTATGATAATGTGGAGCTGATGAGCTATCTTGTTATTTGTGAAAACCTATAGTAAAGTATAACTTAACAAACTATAACTTGCTCCTCATTTCTCATTTAATTGCAGGTGACTGGCTGATCTTTTCTCATCTTTTCTCCATTGTCTATCCTGTTAAACAGAAGTTTTCATATCAGCACATATCGGCAAACAATTGTGACACGGTCTGTGGAAGGCTCAGATTTTTATCAGCCTTCTCTGTTGGGCTCTAATACTAAGAGTTAGAATTAATGACTGTGTGAATGGAAGGGAATCTCATGTGGGCTCCAGGTGTACGGGTGAAGACCTTGATGGAGATTCATGGTCAAAATAACAATAATAAGCAGCATCATGTGTTCTGTGTTACTGCTGACATGACACTCTGGTAAATAATAAGAATGTGTCAGGATTAAACCTGATTTAGTCCTGTAATGATCTCATTGTGTCCACATGTGCAGCTTGTATGTGTGTGTGTATCTGTGCATGCACACGGATGTGTATGTGTGTGTCATTACAACAAGAGCTGGTTGCATCCATGAGCAAAATGGCTGCATAATTGGCGATGTCCATGACACTGTGCTCTCTGTAGATGTTTTTTCTGCATGTTGCCCAGACTCTAATTACTGGGGTTTCAGCGGGGAGGTAAGGCAGGCGATGGGGAGAAGGCGCCTGTGCCGCCTGATTCTGTCAACTGATGGGTTGTTCTGTCTGCGGCACAGCCAGGCAACCCGGAATCCCTGGAGTGAGTTTGGGAGAGACCCATGGACTGGTCATATCAACAAATCGTAATCAAAAGCCTGAAATTGTCAGCTGTCACACACTTTTTGTGATCTTTGATACCTTGCCCCTCCTCTGACCCAGACCAGCAAATGATACCTCTCCACGCACAAGCTCACACAAACACACAGAATTCACAGAAAAGCACAGAGATGAAGCACACACTCACACACACACACACACACACACACACACACACACACACACACACACACACACACACACACACACACACACACATTCTTAAACAACGGCTGCACTTGCTTACTCTCACTTGTAAACTCACTCACACACAGCAAAGACTGCTTTGACACTGAAGACACATATGCAAGCTTGCGCACATACACACACACACGCACGCGCGCGCAGAAAAACAATAACCTGCACCCTCTTTTGCAAAATGTAGACAGGCAGTCAGGTTTCACATATTAAAATATTACTTATAACAGAATGTATGACTAAAGTTAAACTTTCTATATGACACTTAAGTCTTGGTAATATTTTCTCTGCCTAATAACAATTAGCTGATTTAATAATGACTGTTAACTAATTAATCGTTAACATTAATTTGGCACATTATGGCTAAACTAACCACCCAGTATATCGATGTGTTAGTGTTGTGAAATTCATAACAGTTTTTAATAATAGTAGTATTACCATTCATGTGGCACGGTATGACCAGTGTGCTGCCATCACTGCAGTGTGTTCTCTCTCTCTCTCTCACTTATACTTCAGGATTTTGGATAAAGTCCAACACTTTCAAAAACCAAACCTTTTAGTCTAATGAACGAAAACCAGCACGTCTCCACTTTAACACGATGTGCTCCAGCTTAAGAGGAGCACATTTTGGTTTACTGAGTCAGGCCAGTGGCAAACAATGCCATTTTATTTTTGCCCCGAGTCTCCTTTCAGACGGTCTTAAACTTGTGCTTCAGTTCAGGGGAGGATGGAAAGACTGTGGTGGCTTTGATCGGTCGACTGTTACTAAGAAGCTTTGAGGGGGTTTAAAGGACCTAAAATGTATAAAATGGACGAATCAAGAGCAAGCAGAAATTTGACGGTTCAGAGGCAGGTTAGAAAAGTAAGAGCATTCTCATACAATATATATCCAGTTAGAGCATATTAGGGGACGTCAGATGACAAAAGTGGAATCTAACGGCTGATTAGCAACCCGAGTTAAACCTTCACATGAGCAGGGGGTGAACACAGCTCCACACTCTGTACTTCTGTCTTTGAAGGGAAGGAGGGAGGACTGTTTATGAGTGAGCCAGAATAAAAGTTAAAAAACAAAACCATCCAGCAGCTCGACACTCTAAATTGGGAGAGACTAAAAAAGATAGAAGAGATTTGTGTGTGTGATGCTCAACTGTGTCCTGGATCCTCAACTAAATCACCAAATCATGTGCAGCGCAGGAATGTGTGAAAGAGAAGCTAGAATGAGAAGAGCAACAGAAAAAGACAATAGAGCCTGACAGATTTTAAGTTTTCATAATACTAATAATAATATACAATTAAAATTTAATGATTGATAAAATCTTTTTATTAGGATGCATACACAAGTCTATTTTGTTAAACATAGATATAATATTATAAGAATATGTTATAATGGGTAAAAAAAAGACTATCACCGCTCAAGTGACAATTTGTTGATAAAAAAAATTTGTGAAAAACATTTCTCTTTGGTTAATAAGGACACATCAACAGAGGCCCTGCCCTCAGTAATGAAACAGGTCTGGACTGCTAATGATAACTGTTATTTATACCACTGCTACCCAGGTTTATTTGGGCCAATGTGGCACCATGAACCTCTCTCACTTTGGTAATTAAGCGTGTTGATACTGCTGCATGCTTACCTGCAATTACGTATTTTAATGAGCACGAGTGGATGGAATAAGGGCAAGGAGAGGTTGGCCAGAGGGAGCAAAGCATTGGTGTTTTAATAGACACATAAATGCTGTTAATTTAGCTGGCAGTAATGGAGAAGCCCCGCTTGTAGGAAATATCTACGGTTCCAGGCGGGGGAAAGTCACGGGCGAGAGGCTGAGGGCGGCTTTTTGAGGAGGAAGAGGAAAATTCTTCAACTATTCAGAGACTTCTCTTCCTGCCCAGAGGAGGATCTCCACATCTTCCGCTTGTTATCGGAGGCAGCCGTGGCATGTTTTCAGCTCTCAGGACTGTTGATGGGTTTAGGCAAAGGTTTGGCAGGCTCTCACCTGTTCTTGGCTGCAAAATGTGTCAGTGTCGGGCTGAGGACTGAATTTTTATAGAGCAGAACCGAGGTCTGAAAGGAAGGAGAAATGTTAAGAATGCATGATATAGTGTAGTATATAAGTTTGTAAATTATAAGTTAACCATATTTTTCGTAGTTTTTGGAAACTATTTGAAAAAAGGAGCCAGAAAAACACTTGCAGCTGTCAGCTTTTATATATGGATGTTTAAAAATGGTCCAACAAGAGTCTAGATCATATTTTACATGGCTCCTCCCCCGCTTGAATACGCAGATCTGCTTGCTTTCTCTCATCCGTGCATGAACCGCGAATCACCTGTGGGGCTGTGTAAGTACACACAGCTGTGCTGCGGTACGCAGATTATTATAACTTGTGCACTGGTCGCTGCGAAGGTGGTGTGATAACAGTCATTAGGGTTGTCGTGGGACGAAAATCGAGTCTTACAAGAGAAGCAGGGAGATTCAATGGAGAGAATAAAAAAACAGGCACTTTCATTAACAGGTGTTAAGCTATGCAAATACATAAACACACCAGGTCCTCACACCTGCATGTGAAAAACAGCCGCTTATTAACACAACAGCCCTGCAATTAGTTTAGAAGAATCAGATTCAATTAAAATGGCGCAGAATCTACTGTATGGGAAAATGCCAAGATGCAATGTGAAGGAAAATAAAGTTGCAGAATTGGAATAGATGCACATTGAATGTTGTTGATCTTCAATAAATTATTTTTAAGAGATGTTCCTTAACTAAAATGTAGAATCAGTACACTCTGTGCTTACTAAGATATAAGGCTGGGCAATAAAACATATCAATAATTATATCAATATAATTGTCATCAATAGCAATATAACCATGGTTCAACACACATCAATATATTGCGCATGCATTGTGCAAGCAGAGTGAAGACAGAATTGATCTACCTCAGATTTGTAAAATGTTTTGCTGTTTGTCAAACTGAAAACATTCAATCAGGAGCGTAAATCAGTCCGTAAAGCTAAAATAAAAAATAATGTGAATGTATGATAAGAAAATGTTTGTCTTGCTAAACTTTTTGGCAATAGTGTATATAGCCCTAGTTAGACATTTAATTAACATCTGAATTAGTTTGAGTTCTGCTGATTAATTTGTTGTTAATTAGAATTTTTAAGCTTAAAATGCAAAAGTAAAAATGGCTCAAAACAAAGATTATAATGACCCTAACAACAAACATAATTAGCAGGATGTAGTTAATGTGATTTATCCTCTATGTTCAAAGCCTTTTCTTAGGAATTTGAACCCGTTTCTTCTGCTGTTTCTTCTGTTCCTCATCTTATTCATGATGAAATCAGCAGAACCGCAGCAGCAGAGGTCTAGAGTCAGATGGCTCAGACGACACTTTCCTGTGTGACACATTTAACGCAGAACATGCTTCCAGTGAGGGATCCTAAATGAGTAGATTTTTGTGAAATGTGCCAGAGTGGCTCCCCACTGAGCAGTAAGCTAGGCCTTTGATGTATCGCGCTGTAATATGGTTGTTATCCATAATCGGCTTGAATTCAGGAAAGAGGTACAGCGCTAACATGTTCTTGTGGTACATTAAAACATGACTGCACTCCCATTAAAAACACGCCACCCTTGCCCACCACAACCAGAACTAAACACTATGAGAGCAGCCATCGCCTAAGCCCCTTTTTGCATTCACAAAAAACACACTGCAAGATTTAGTGAAAGCTAAAACATTGATGTTTTTACAGTTCTCGACAGGATAACGTATAATATTAGTAACAGAATATTGTTTAAGATTTAAATCCTGTGAATCCGCGAGGTGACGCTTAAATGGAGTTACTTGATGCTTATGCAAATGTCCTGTTTCTGTGCCTTTGTGACACCATACGTTTAAACTAGAAATTATCCCGACGCTATCGCATTAAGCTGCAATATGAAAGGTGGGAGGTAGACAAGAGTTTGTGATACGCATCAGCGTCGAGCTGGTGAGGAATGCGGAGGTGATACTTTGCATTGCATGAATAACAATCAACAGTTGCAGGAACAAAGAAGTGTTTTGAAATATGAGCCCTATTACACACTAAAATGAGACCCCCTAGTAATGGGATTTTAATGTTGCACCACAAAGCATTGGATTTTCAAGAGAAACACCAAAGGAAGTGAGTTAGACCGTAGAAATCTTAACGTATGATAATCACGAGTAGTTCCGCTGCCATACATCTACCAAATAGTAGAATTGCTCTTCAGAAACCCTGCTCCAAATCTGTGCTCGTCCACACGGTTCATCTCTCATCTATATTAACCGTGATATATATGGTGTAATAAAGACAATTTGATGTTGCTGTTAGAGCTCCTAAAACAGTATGATAGCCTGCCTAGTAAAAAATAAATAAAGTTAAGCACCCAGGTTGTGATTGTTGCTCCGGAGATCTAGAATATTATTACCATCTAGCCTCTGCTCGGGGTTTTAATTTAACAGTGATAATTTGCTTATGCAGGCCTCCGCTGATTAGACTTCTTTGTTGCACCAACAGTTTTTAATATAGTGTGAATTACCCACTGTGCTTGTTTATACTACCCGAACAGGACTGGAAATCAGCGGCGGGCCAAGTTGAAATTAAACATGTTGGAGAAACCGGTGAGACGTAGTGGTGCGTCGGAGACGGAGGGGAAACGGATGAGGTTGCTGGCGTGGTTTTTATGGGAGTGGGGGGTTATGTGTGTGTGTGTGTGTGTGTGTGTGTGTGTGTGTTTAGTGTTTGTAATCAAACTGCAAAAAAAAGAACCAAAATATAATATTGAATGCAGCTGACTCTCTGACATTAGCGAGACTATAATAGGTAGGTTTGAGAGGCCATCCTTATTGAGGATCGCACCAGTGAATGGAAGTGTACTAGTTATGTATCATTACCGGGGGAAGAGCTGTCCACTTCCTGCTGGGAAGAGATGCCCTCTGCTTTCACACTAAGCAGAGTAGTTCACAAAATAACAGCATAGCAAGTGTGCCCCCCCCCTCTCTCCCTTTTTTTTGACGGAGGACTCATAAGAGGAGCCTGTGGAAAAGGATATGCCTCCATTTAAACTTAAAAGCAGGCGTTTAATTCACAGCACACAAGAGGGAAGTCACAATAGCAGCGCGTTTAAAAGATAGCACAGGAGGCGAGGGTGTCAACAGGATGTGAAAATGCAGAATTACAACGGGAAAACATGCAATTTGATCATTTTGCGACTGAGAAGTGATTTTAAATTCAATTATGAGGGGGGGAAATGGATTGTTAAAAAAGACAAAGGAGAATTTGCTTCTCTTTAGACTCGGTGTGAGCCGGCGCAAGGTTGGACTACGCATCATCAATCTGTATTGTGAAGAGCTCCTGAGGTTTTTTTCATCAAGGTCTTATCCACTTCAGAGGTTCAACAGATTAGCGGTCCACTGGGGTGCAATGGCTTTTCAGCAATGTGCTTTACGTCCAATTTGAAGTGTCTAAGAGCATTCTTGTCATTAGTGTTTACTCGAGACTGTTTTTTAGAGAGCCCAGACTGAGTGCGACATTAAAGACAAATAAAACCACATCAGCTGTGTTGATCATTCTGAAGGCTCTGGAGGAGCAAGCCCCCGACATTTTATCTTGGCAGACAGCAGTTTCAGGGGTTATAGATAGGCCAGCGTGCTGACGCCATTATTTACCAATGGAGCAGAATGTCAGTCGTCCTATATACCTCTTTGCTTTTCTCTCTGTGTTGTTTGCTCCCTGCCTTTGTGAAAGAGGGCACTTTATGGAGGTGAGCGCTGAGAGAAAATATTTCTATCTTGCCATCAATGGATCAATGGAGATGTGTTTACCTGTCCAGGGGAACAATGTTCACTCCATAATAATGGATATTAAACAGCTTGTTGACTGAGTGCTTTTGTCCCGGTCAGTTGTCAATCCTTCAATGTGTGTCCAAGTGGAGGGACACACACTGCTGCTGGTGGGGTTACCACAGACACCTTCTGCTCCGAGCCTCTGTCTGCCTGGTCATGGACGCCCCTCCCTCCACTTGCTGGACAAAAAAAAAAAGGACATGTTGGGTCAATGAGATTCTCAGTAATTAAACTGAAAGGGGTCATTTTCAGTGCAGACTCTGAGGCCCTTTAGGTTTAAGTGGTAGGTTGGCCTGTGCACATGCAGCCTGATCAGTCTGAAAACTGCTTTCAGACATGCATTGTCCGGATGTTTTGAAAACACAAATGTCAGGAGAAGTTCGTGAAAATGTCCAGAGCAGATGACTCTAAGTAAAATGGCCGAAAAACGGCCAAGTGAGCCCGTGTGAGAAAGCACCTGGAAAATTCCTAGCAAGTGGTTTCTAACATGGCACAGACGCGAGATAGAAGAATTCAAATATCTCAGGATGTAAAAGAGGACAGAGAAGACTCAGGCGTAGATGTCAGCTTGCTCTACCCAGACGCCTCCCTTTGTCTGAATGTTTTGGAAAGCATCTAACTTGGACAATCTCTCGCTGCTTTCATCGTATGTGAAATGCAAACTCCAGAAAAAATGTCCAGTTTTCAATTTTTTTTTTCTCGGAAAGCAACTTCAGTAAGCTAAATTGTTCAAGTTTCTGAAAGGAGAGAATGTCTGGCACAGAAGTCTAATCTCTTTAGTTAAAAGAATTTGATTGGTGGTGCTAAGATGATGATCAAACCATTAAGATTTCAGTAGCTACCATTTTTACCTCACATAAACTCAACTTTACAAATGTTAAGCTGGAAGGGAAGTATTAATACGATGCCAGAATCATGATCAATGACAGATATCTGCAGAATATTCGCGCAGTCAGCTCCATCCTCTACCCCCCTCCAGTCAGACATGGCTCAGAATGAACCATCCCTTTGTTTTTAATCATGACCACTTCCCTTCTCCTTTATCCAAACTGTTCTTCACTGTGTGATAAGTGCCTCTCATGTGGAGCACATCTTTAGCTTATACCTCAATAAAACACAAACACGTGGTCATTTTGTGGCTGTTGGGCGAGTTTGGGGGGAAATGCAGAGTCTGGCTTTCTATTCGTGGCAAAGTGGTGTGATGGGAGCAGCAGAATGAAAAGGCTTGGGTTTGTTTTACATAAAGGCTGCAGCCATCGGGACTCAGCAGGACAGGCGGAGAGTGGCTCTCTCGGCCCAATAAATCATCACCTGCATTCATTCATTCAGCACATTCAGACCCAGACGCACATTTCTCTCCCAGCCTCTGCTGACTCCTCATTTCTGCTCCTGTTTAATATGTGACCTTATGCTAGGATTTTTACTTTCCCTGTCCAGGTGAAGAAAAAGTGCAGCAGCTGACAAATCATAGCAGTGTGAGGCTAGTTTTGGATTCCATATACTTGGAGATAGAAAACGCAAGCTTTTCTTCAAATTTTTTTTATAGTTAAAGTAATGTGTATCACAAATGCAGACAAACTCCTGGTGTATATTTATCCTTTCTTTCAGGTAAATGCGCAGCACCCTTTAGGTTTAATGGCATTCACACCAGTGAGTGGCAGGATTTGAATAGGCTGGAGAAAATAGGGAGGTAAAAGGGGCATTAGGAGTAGCTAAAGAGGTGGGGGTTGGCTAAAGACTGACACCATCCTCCAACCTGTGACACACACACACACACACACACACACACACACACACACACACACACACAAGGGTCAAGGTACAATAATGTGAATACATCTGTGGTATGTGTACGTGCGTGTGTGTGCGTGCACGTGCGTGTATATGCATGTAACGCGCAAGAAACCCTTTTCACTCTTTGTTTCAATGGCTGAAAAGATCTGCAACACTAAAGAAGCTATTGCAGCCACACAATTGGCATCAACACAATTTGGTTTGACTACCGAAAGGAAAAACCGTCTATGAAACAAAGAAAACGGAACACATTTCTATCATAAACATAATCAGCTGCTGAAATGACAGTTTCAGAAGACATCACACTTCTTTCAGTGTCGAGAGGGAACATGGGTAAACAGGTCAGGCCGGAGGTTGGTGATGGTAATTGTTTGTTGGTTTAATGCTCGGCGAGCTGTGTTTACTTTTCCACACGACGCTGGCTAATTATGTCCTTCAACTGATTACCACATGACAACCAGACTTGCACTTCCTCACTTGTCATTAGCATTGTGCGATTGCAGAGAAAATGCGAATGCACTCGCCACTGTCTGACTGGCCAGAGATAATTGTGTCTTGTGCCACAGAAATTACTCCTGCACCATCCTTAGCAAGTTAATGATGGCAATGAGACGAGCAAGATGGATAAATAACAAAGATGCAGCAGTCAGTAACTTCTACCAGAGGTTGCTTTAAAAAAAAGAAGCAGAGATTTCCTTGTAAGGAGCTAGCAACCATGGCTGGGTCTTAAATAAACATGTTACATTGTACGTGCGAGTGTTTGGGACTGGCAGACGTCTGGATTCCTCACACACTGAACAGACAGCAGTCTGTGATAAGCAAAGGCTCCCATTGTTATTAATTTGTTATTTCTCTTCTGTGTGGTTCCTGGCTGGATTATCGTGAACACACAGTCCAAACTCCACTGTAAACATTTGCAATTAATCTCCTCACCAGCCCCCCCAACCCGTCAGATGACTGTTTTACATAAAGCTGATCAAATTAAGTTGTTTGCAGTGGTTGAATCCTGTTGTCACATTGTCTGGAAACCCTGCAACCTCCATTCGCTCATAGATGGATGTGAATTTCTTTGTTACAGTAACTGTCATCAGTATGCATGCATTTTATTTTATTTTTCTCATGTGCAGCTGACGTTCTCAGTTGGAGCCCTGAACCTGAATGTGTATGCAAAACAGCAAAAGGCCAGTGCCATTTATACGAGAGTAATCCTTTAATTGCTTCATGGCAAAATGTCTATACCATATTAAGTAATTCAGTACGGCCAGTTAATGGAAAGGGAAGGGGAGATATCATGTTTTGCATAAGATCTTTAAAGCCACTGCTCGATCTGCTTCTCTCATTTTGATCACATTGACATATTTTATATCTGAGGTAATCCCTTATCTATTTTGGGAGCTAGCACTGAAGTAAAATCTGACACATACTTTTAAATCATTTTGTTGAAATACTGCAGTCATGTGCACAATAAATACATTTCACATTACATCCTTATGCATAATCTACCATCTAATAAACACATGACTTTTTTTATTCATCTAGTGAGCGGCATGTGGCAGCTTGATGGGATACAATTGTGATTATCGTGACAGCGCAGTTCACATGGTCAAAGGTTACAGAACAGTAAAAAAAAATCTATACCCTCGATATTCTTATATGGTTTTTCTTTAATTTAATCATTCCTATAGAAATCTGTCAGGGATCATTTGCAGGTCCCTTGTGACAGCCAGAGGAAACATTGAGAATACATGAAGACATCAGGAACCCTATTGACTAACGCCTGGAGTAGCATCTTTACTGAGCAGCCATTTTTTTTCCCTGAGAATGACTGACAAAAACAAAGAATCTATGGGTGGGGTGTCTTAAAAAGCATCTGACCTGCATCTGCATAGCAAACCCTGTCATGTCATAATGAAAGTTTTGACAATATTCAAAGAGGATGTGATGGAAAGCAGTAAACCATGAATGCTGTTTGAAGATCTGTAATGCTCTCCTGGGAGAAGGCTGTCTTAGTGGTGGACCTTTCTTTGCTAGCATCATTCCACAGGACTTAAATTGGCCTGAATGTTTTTGGAATCATCAGCTTTTCAAACGTATGTGATGCATAATGAGCTCCAATTAAAGTGTTCACTTAATGTAGGAAGCTGCTTCTCTGTTTGCATGGTGAGGGAGCTCGAACAAACTGCTGTGGAGCAGGTATTCTTACTATTTATAAATGTGTCAATTTATTTATGTGCTCAAGTATGCAGAACTGAAATTCCATCAGGGAGATATACTCATGTTGGCGCGCAAGACAAAGGCTTGTTTGATCAAGGCTTTAACTTTACCAAAACAGTTTTGGCAGACAATGAACATTGTGAGAGCAGTGGCTTGTTGGCACCGTTTTGACTGTTGGCACAAAAACCATCCATTGTCAAGGCCAACAGGCGGCCATCGGCTGCACTGATCACCATGTGAAACAAGCTTAGAACGAGGGCCCAGCCAAGCTCTTCTCATCAATGGAACTCCTCCGGGTCCTGCTCCTCCGTTGGACTCAGGGGTCTCTGGGGTCACAGCTACGGGCACCCTGGACCAAAGCTAAGGTCAGTAGGGTTTTTACCCCAACAAAAGGGTGTGAGCGCAAAGAGTGAGACTCGGAGGTCAGATGGATTACTAAAAAGAGCTCCCTCCGTTTGCTCTCTGCTCTCTAATCCTCTGGGAACAGAAAATGGTCAGTGCTGCCCTCTATATAGAAAATAATAAAGTAGGTATGACATGCAGCTGCGATAGAGTTGATTTATGTGGGAATCAACTTGTCAAATGATCTGTATGATGTAAAGCTGCTTTAGCTGGGCTTGTATAAGGAGTTAACTTCAACCATTGACACATGCTCTTGATTATTCTATAGTATTCTGATTAGTCTGTGCTTTAATTATATTCCCCTATATTAGCTATGTTTACATTTGAGTTATAGGGTCATAATGAGCTATTCACATACTTGTGGAACCCTAGTTACACTTAGTTCATTTCTGTTTGGCCTTGTATCGTGATTAAAAATAGACAACAACCAAACCTCTGTAGCTTGATCCTGATCTTTGCTCAGCTTGAGGCCACATTTCCCTCTACTAACATAACCCCTCCGGATCTATGACCAAGTGAAGTTTTGGTGGCTGGGTTGCATTGTGGGTAATGCAACCAAGGTTATGAGCAGGAATAAGAATGTGTAGGATAAAAATGTGAATATCTCTGCTTCTGATGTATAGGTCCTGCCTCTTCCATGTTAGAGGATGGGACATGGATTATTCAAAAAAAGTACACATCAAATCAATTTTTCTCACAGATGGGTTGTTCTTATTACACTGAAGTATATATTCATGTGTAAACGTTTCTGGTAAATGTGGTTTTAATTAGTTATTTGATGCTATAAAAATGTGTTAAAGGTCACGATTGATAGCTGAGACTGACTCGCCATTGGTTTAATGCTTATGTCAGTGGGACCTTGATACCACAGCTCCGTCCTCTGTGCAGATTGTTCCAAATGACATCATTGGTGTAAGGTGGTAGCATTCGTATCTGGGATATATTTGGCATCATTTCTGGATTGCTGGGTAAAAGTGGAGAGGCGTTGTCCTTCTTTACAGTCTATGTTTTTAACACACAAATCTCTCTTTGCACCTACTGATTACGTTTCTAGATACAAAAGCAACCTGTTCTACAATAGTACAATACTAAGATTTCTGTGGCTCGCCAATTTTTTTGTAGCTTTAAAGTAAAGATCTCAATCACTGTGGATGAGCAAGAACAGGGAAATCCAAGAAGACAATGGATACAGGCCAGGGGACAGGGATCTCATATTTAGCTCGTGATTGCACTCAGGGTAGACAATAAGTAAGATTCATTAGGTCATTTTTTACTTGCGTCTGCCAAGATCTGGAATGAAATGTTAAATGTTTCATGGGCTAAGAAAAGGGCAGAATTTGTCTTTGTGTTTGCCATCTATGAGAGAAGGGGGGGGGGACATGATAGACCGAGAGATATAACACAATAAGAAACAACGGGATGAGCCAGAATGCAAAGGGAGTACTGCGAGGGCAATAGAGAGTCTGGGATGGAAGGATATGGGAAGGAAAGCAAGAAAAAACGAAGGGGAGGAATGAAGAGGGAGTGTAAATGGGTAAGGGAGTCAGGGGGAACAAGGAAAGGAGCAAGCATGGCTGGGTGTTTTGGGCTGTCTGATGGATGAGGGTGTAGTGGGGTTGGTGGGGGCGGTGTCTCCTGAATGATGATGGCCTAATATCATCATCCCCCTGTCAGGCCTAATAGGCTTTCCTTGGTAGAAATCACTCACACAGAGCCGCCATAATGCCCAGGCCCCTGACAGCATCATCCATCCACTCAAGCCAAGCGAACGTCTCCAAACTAATAAGGAAATATATGGTTCAAGGAGATCTGAAAAATTAAACAGGTAGCTTATGAACAATTTGTTTCACAGGGATGTTTATTATATTTATCGAATGTTGCAGCGGTTGAGCCGTCTCTCTCTGTTGCGCTCTCTCTCTCTCATTGCAGCTTCGTGTTTGAGACATTGGTTCAGAGCTTGATATGCTGACAATGCAGGTCTGTAAAGTACGAAATAAACACCCTCTCTATCTCTCTCTCTGCAGTTCCTTTACCTCCGGGCTGGCCTCGTCCTCCAGTGTTGCTTGGCCTTACTTTTGTTATTCCTTAGCTAGACAGAACAGCTCCTTCTTCTTTGTAAAGCTATATTTTCCACTGTTGTCGTATTAACAATATGCACAAGCAGGGAGGGTCATTATCAGTTTGAATAAAAATACTTTTTTTTTTTTTTTTTTTTTAAATCCTCATTCCCCTGATCTAACAGTCCATTGCTCACATCTTCTGAAATATTCTAATTTTAGCGGTAGAGCTTTGGAGGAGTCACCCATTCCTGTTTTCCTCGCAGCGAGCCTATCTACAGTACACCTGTCATTGCTCTCCCTCATGCAATGGCTGATCACAGCACACTTTAAACATGGTTACTCTCCTCTTATCTCTCCCCATACCCTGCCAATCCTGCTATCTCCGATCGCCACTTTAATCATGTGACACCTTCTCAGCAAACCCCCCCCAAGAGAAAACTGCCGCCATTAATAACGACGAGGACTTTTTCAAAGTCTGCTCTTAAAAGCGGCCGTCCCATCAAAATAGTCAGATTTCATTATCGATCATGTGCTATGTAAAAGAGGCTCTTGCAATTGTTGTGCTGGCTTCGCTTTGAGAAGCTATACATACATACATCCCGAATGTGGCAACGTTACATTTACATCACAAATCCTCCGCTGTCTTTCTTATGCATATAAACTAATTACTTGAATACTCTTCACTCTGTCTGACAGTCAATATTTGAAGTTGGAGGGGGATGTAGTGGCCCTTATACACATTCACAAACATACTTTGCATATAGGGATACTTAAAGTTACTTCAAGTGGAAGCACTGCAAAAAGTAGGCATCCCATCAGATATTTACTTTTTATTGTTGCTTGATAATTCTTCACACTTAAGATGCTTGTTTTGCTTCTTTGATTTTGGGAAACTCATGCTCTGTGGTCATAGTTTTCATCATCTTATTACCTCCTCTGACGTTATGTTTTCACCCCTGTTTGTTGTTTGGGTTGATTTGGAAACAAGATTACACAAAAACAACAGAATGGATTTCCATGAAACTTAGTGGAAGGATGCAGCATGGGTCAGTGAAGAACCCACAAACTTTTGGTACAGACCTGGATGAGGGGTGAATATAGAGCCATGAATTATTCTCTGAGAAATCAGTGAAAATGTTGAAAAATGCCATATCTCGCAATGTGAAAGAAAGTGTGGAAGCCCTCCTCCAGTTTTCGGGTCATGTTGCTCATTAACAAATATACAAAAGCTGATGAAATCATAACCTCCTTTGCTCCTTTGAGGTAATAAACCCCTGTGTATTCAGCTGCATCAAATGTGGTCAGGTTGTATGCAGACATATATTCAAATTCAGCCATGTTAGCATTGTGCACGTAGCATACAGTCCACCTTGCGTACTCTCCGGTTGAACCTGCAGCATGAAGGGCATGTGTTAAGAAGAGAAGGCTCGGTGAGGTGAATTGTCAGGCCATTGTGGTCTCCACGCTCGCTGGTTTTCTTTGTGCCATGAAAGCCGAGTGATACAGTAGCAGCCAGAGGCAGAAAGGAGCTGTCTGTCGTCGAGACGGCTGGTAACACTTGTTTCACCCGCCCTTCCAGGGGGCCATGGAGAATAGAGAAGAGGCAGCTGGTAGGCTTAACAGGAAATGCAGTGGTAACAGTGTCAACAGCTGCCCCCATGGCCACGCAAGGCAAACGCCCGGCAACAACAGGCTGCATGAAAAGCAACGTGTTTGGATAGCTGGGTTCATACTGTATCCCTTTTAATTCTGCAATACTGAAATGAGCGCCTTTGTGTGTTTTCTCATTAGAGCTTTACACTCTGAGCTTAGTCATTTCACAGGTGATGACAACATGGACGCCAGCCAATGTTGAGTAAACAAGACAAAAACACAACTGCTGAAGGGGAGCAGACCTCGGCTGGAGAGGGACTGCTGCTTTCTAACCTTTTAAACACAAAATTGTCAGTTCAGTAAACTGTTACTTATGAAAACCTGCAAGGATAACCAATATTAATCTGTACTTCCTCTGAGGAAGTCATGTTCTCACCCCTGTCCATCTGTTTGTTGGTTGGTTTGTACATTTGTTTCTTTGTAGGCAGGATTACGCCAAAACAGCTACACAGACTACCTCTGAAATTGTTTGAAGGATGAGGTATGGGTCAAGGAAGGACCCGTTTAATATTGGTGCGAATACGGATCAGGTGGCAGATCATTTCTCAGAGAATAACACATGGATCTTAATTTAAAAAATCAGACATACTTAAGGGATTAATCTCTGTGAGTGTGTGCAAATTGGTGCAGCTTGATGGAGGTATGCACTCTACTGAGTGCCATTCTATAATATATCTTTTCTTTGTTATATATATTTTTAAGGAGACTACATTTGGGTTTTGGACATTTAAGGACCTCAGCCTGGACTTTGCAAGTTTTGACTTTTTTTTGTGCCATTTTTGCAACCTTTCGTAAACCCTTTGTTTAAACAATCAATAAATCCAAAATAGGTTTTAAGTAGAAAAGACAGATACAAGGCAAAATTACCAAAATTTGACATTTATGTTGTTCTGTTACACACACGATGCCCAGTTTGTGTGAAGGTGCACGAAAATGTCCCATTACCCGTGGCTGTTACAGTGACCTCAAACACAGGTCACGCTAACCCACTGAGGAGTCAATAAATCACAATGTCACCTCGGCCGCCCAATCCCCTCTTGCTATCACTAACTTTGAGTGTCCTTAGCATTCTTTCACTTCCTCTGCTCCTTGCTTGACCCTCCCCGTCCAAACAAACCGCCTGTCAGCGCCGCAGCGACAGGTACGACAGCTCCAGCTCAATGTGAGGAGTGATCCCCCCCTCCCCAAAAAGTAACACTCTCCCCTGCCCTCGACTTTCTGTCTCCAGCACTCCTTGCCTCGTCTCCTTTATCTCCCAGGAACAACTCGAGCCACACTTTTGACATCTTTTCTTCTCTCCTAAATCACAGTTGAGCTGTGAAAATATGTAATTATCTCATGTACACTAAGCTGTTTGAAGATGGAATTTGTTTTTAGTCTGTGTCTAAATTCCATGTGAGAATTTTCAAATAAGGAACACGGGGGATGGCATTATAAATTTGAGTCTACAATATCAGAGTCTTTATTTAAGTCTTAGTTACATCCAATTTGCCAGGAGCTTTAATTCACCCTTACAGGATCATTGTTGGACATACATCTTCTGAATCTTTCGGTATTATCTACCATTTGCTAACTTTAATACCTTGCTGGGATTTCTCTACGCTGGAGCTTATGCTATGTCTGACTTGAAGATTTGGAGCTGCTTTTATGTACAATTCATTACTTTAATACGTAAGACTCGTCGGGGTCATCGAGGAGTGAATGTAGCCATCAGTTTACATTCTTAGTCATCATTAGATGAATAAATATCAGCGAGATTACCTCATAAGCCTTGGGAAGTTCCCCTACGCGACCCCACCGCTACCAAGCCTACGCAGACATGGAAGAAGTATTAAAGAGCTATTTCAGTTAGCGTGTACAATCCTAGCTGTGAAATAGCCTCCATTTTCCAAGACTGGGTGAATTATCCAAGATCTTTTTCATATTGCAAGAGAGACCAAGGCGCTTTCTCTCCGGAAGCGGCTCTGATAATGGTAAAGAGGACGGCCAGCAGACAGCAGAATCTGCTTTCAATGACCTTAAATACCTTATCTGCACCTTTGAAGCCAGGACAAGGTGATTGGCAGGTCAATTTGTGATAGTATCGGTCGATGTACTTGGCGCTCTTAATGCTCTTTGCCACAGATAAGTCTGCTTAATATGAAAACTGTCATAATTCATCCGCCTTTTCAGCAATATACATTTTCTCGGGGAATCATCAATCCGGTCACCTGTCAGAAGAGGCATGTCAGGATTCCCGCTCCCCCGTCCGCCCCTCTGTGATTTCACTTTATGGAGATTATCCCACACTATGAAGCAGTTAGGATTATTCCTCTGCTATGTTGAATCAAAGTTCGTTTTTTCCCCTCCCTGAACACCGCGTGTAACAGAGATAGTGGAGAGCGAGCGAGGTGCCGGGCCTCGCACTGTGGATGTTTTCACAGTGTCCTCTCTTTGTCCAGTCTGCTGTCAAACCCATCACAGTCCCATCCCCTCTCAGTCGGCAGTTTCCTGTGTAAATTAACAGACTCAGTGGTGAACTCGATTCCAATTTTGAAGCAAAGTAGAGTGTGCAAATTAGCCATGTTTTTTAATTAAGCCCAGTGCACAGTGCGAAAGCAGAGGGCCATTGTTCTGGATGGGGTAGGTGCAAATTTATTCTCTGGGGAAGCGGCGAGCTGTCCGTCCTCCAGCCGAGTCCCATCCTCGGCCTAATCAGTCCCCAGCTTGAAAAATCTCCACTTTTTGGCACCGTCGTGCTGGGAGACACTGCTGAGAGTGGTCAGAAAGTACTCATTATTTGAGCTCCTCATTTGTAACATTTCCATTAAAAGTTGCCACCATGTAGGCACCAAGCTCAACGTTTTTTTCACAATTTTTCATAATTATAGTCTCTGGACAGATGTTTCAATGTTGTCTTTCTGTGTCTCCCTGTTTCTCCGAGGAGGCTCTCTCGGTGCGGCTTCTGTGAGGGAGTCCTCCGTCTTGCCAGGTTCTGTCACTTCTGTCAGATACGTTCCAGGATGTTGTCAGGTGTCTCTGAGTGGAGCATGGCATGCTGGGAATGTTAAACACCATCACTGTTCATCTTTGTTTTCTGAAGCATTATCAAGCTACTAACACGATATTAACAGAAGATTTGAACTAACACTATTGTAATAATCAGTTGATCGTTTTCTAAGCATAGATAGTTAAGATAATTTTGGGGTGCAACATCTCAATTGAGGAGAATTTGCTGCTTTATTCATACAATATTTTGAAATTTCTCAGATTGTAGCTGAGACGATTTACCTATCTCTATCTGAAAGAAAACTAACAGGCAACTACATTTTTTCCCCAAATATCTGGTTCCAATTTCTTAAATGAGAGAATTTGCATCTTTTCTTTATTACACATCTCATGCTAATTCAAGAAATCTCATTCTGTATGTTTAACGCATATCTGGAGAACTGTTCATCTTTTCAGCTTCACACATGGCATTGGAGTTGTTATAGGCCCAACAAAGAGCTGTATTGAATTTGGTGCAATTTGGACACGTGATACATTCAATATTAATAACATTTGAATAAACAGGTGAACAGCTCTTTGTGCAGCAGCGATTGCGCTTCAGGGTTTGGCAGCAGGTCTTTATTTGCTGTGGCTCAATTCCTGCAATCACTTCCATAGTTTCAGAAAGAAACCTGCATCACCACAGGCCAAACAAACAGACATTTACAACAGGCACTGTACTCGTCTCTATTAGAATACCTTTTAGGTTTTGGACATTTGGAAGAATTCCCCATGGACGTATTTTTCTCCTTTTTTTCTACCTTTTGTAAACCTTTGGAATGATCTATAAATCTAAATAAAATTACCAGTAGATTAAGTGATAATGAAAATAATCCTCAGTTTCTTTCCTGAATAACAGCAAATATATTTTTGTTGTTGTCTTCCTTTCAGAGATATACCCATCACTGTGAATGGTTGCAAAAATTTCCGTTCAGCAAACATTATATAAGCTAAAACTGAGAAATAAAATCAAATAACCAATTCAGGAGTGGGTGGAGCCGAAAATATAAAAAGGCAGATCCTCTTTTGGGTGACAAGGGCAATTGTGCCTTTCTCTTTGGTTTGCGCACGTTCCTCTGTGGGGGCTCGAATCAGACGGAGACTAGCCACAGATAATGAGCTGTCTTTAATCATGGCAGACACTACTTTGAGATGCTTTGCATCGCATTTGCACAGAAGAGGAGGGGGGGGGGATCTAATTACCGTAGTACAGAAAAATCACACAGCTTCCTGTCCGTCGGAGCTGATGCTGAGTTCTAACCAATCTTGACAGGAAGTGACACCAAAACCGTCTTTGTTCTGAACACGGCGGAACAAAAGAAAAGTAAAAGACAACAAAACTGAAGACATTCATGATTGGAACACGTGGATTAATGAATCCTTTTCTGAGTGGAGCCATAGCCATTCTCACTTATGCTTCTTTTTGGGAAATATTCTGTAATAATCCTGATACGATACAATATGCTGCGTATTGTTGACAGTTATATAGCATATGCTTTATTGATGTCCTCAAAACACAATTCCTGACAGCTTTGTACAAACATTTCCAATGCACATCACTGATTTGCCTCTTCTCGCTGACAGAATGAAGATGAAATAATGTACATCAAAATAGAAATGCATTCGACTTAAAACCAGTTTCTGAATAATATCGACAGAACGGGATATTTGTCGAAAAACGCTCACACAAAGTGAAGAAGCAGTGATTACATTTCTGGATCGGTGACAAAACAAAGCTAAGTCCTGTTCTCCCTCAGTGTCTAATTACGAATGACACTTTAAGATGTTTTACAAAGTGAAACGTGACTTGCATCATCCCCGGGAGGTTTCAAAAACCAGTCAGTTCATGAAATCCAAATTTTCATCACTGATATACACGTTTGTGTAATGTAATACTCTTGATGGTAGAATCCACGTTTCTTCCTCACCTACATTCCATTAAACTTAAATAGCTGCCCGAGATAAGTCTTCCAATCCCTCCACTATTTCATCCATGTCCATATCCATAAGCGGCAAAAAAAAAAGATTTGGCCCGTAACCCCTGTGTGATCATTTGCATCTAAAACGATATTCGACATTTGTTATTCCATCAATCAATACCATCTCTCCCATTCTCTGTGTGCATAATCTCAGAGCCTGCATGCAAAACGCTGAACAATAACATGTATGTTATACAAGACGCCATATATCATCCCTGGACGCATTTACATCCTGTTAACAATTTCTCAGGGCAGATTAGAGGGCGCTGAGACAGCAGCCCAGATCCCATGAGAGGTGGGCTTTGGTAGCTGATAAGGCCAGCCATAGGAAGGCAGGATTAATACATATGACCAGGACACATGGAGGCCCTCTGATTATTCTGGCAGAAAAACGGTTCTATCCTGTGCACCCCCCACCTCCTCCTGCGTGATTAAATACAGCCAGAGTGCGGACAGGGAGGCAAAGGGATGGGGAGATAACCGATTTTATTTATGCAAGCCGGTTAGCCTGACAGATCACGTCTGAGGATTGTTCACGCTACAGGGGTGAGGGATCGCACCGGGGAGCTCACCCCGATCATACACGGGGCTGCTTTAGCTGTCACTTCTCCACCTTGGCTTCTTCCCTCTGTAGAATATAGATCAAGCATTCCCAAAATATTTCATGTCAAGGATTTCCTTAATAGAAATGTGTGTTTTTTCTCCACAGACCTCTGTTTGATTTAGAATTTTCTGCTGCTAAGGAGGCAAACTGGAGATGAGTTTTGCCTCGAAGAATCATTTAAATTA
This sequence comes from Paralichthys olivaceus, assembly GCF_024713975.1. Taxonomy (NCBI): domain Eukaryota; kingdom Metazoa; phylum Chordata; class Actinopteri; order Pleuronectiformes; family Paralichthyidae; genus Paralichthys; species Paralichthys olivaceus. Next base: position 11,201,420 of record NC_091104.1, on the reverse strand, counting down.
CAAACTTTGTCTTTGAGGTTGAGATTTAAAAGCTGAAATCTGACTGTCAAACCTACATATGTCATTTTAGTAGCTTTTTCTTTAGATTAATCTGCCAGTTATTTTCTTAATTAATTAATTTGGTACAAAAACAGAAAACAGCTAAAAATGGGCATCAAATTACATCTGTAAGTACAAAGGGACATTAAATGTGTAACCAGTATACCAAAAGAAAAACAATTACATTTAGTACACTGATCAGACAAGAAACAATTGCATTTGTTTCACATATGAGAAGCTCAAGCAAGAGAATGTTTGTATTTTTCAATAGAATGTCACTCAGTAAGGTGCATACCAAAAGTCTCCTTAGAACGTTTTTGTTTTTTAAATTTTGATCGAGATCCATAGGTAATTTCCTGGGAAAATGTTGAAAAACTACATACTGCACTCTTCTTCCAAGTTTCATGGAAATCCATCCAGTATTTTTTCTGTAATTCTGCTCACGATGAAAACAACAAAACAAATGGTCAGCGGTTAAATCATAATCTCATTGTTTCTATCAAAATACTCACTCTCTCCCTTCGATTCCCACAGATTTTTGTTTGATTAAGGAAAAGCAACGGTGCTCTAACACAGGTTGTAAAGTTCAAGAGCAGCTGAACTAATCTCCAAAGTTTATTTTACACGCACGCTTTCTTTTCCCAAATTAAGAAGTCCAACTGTTCCTGCTACGTCCTTTGTCGAGAACTTCAGCAAGTTTTAACAGTAATTGTAGTTCACATTAGATTCTGTACACAAGACTTTGCGGGAGCGGGGATTACCTAATTAACTTCTTCAAAAACATGTACTCATTATAGATTGAATTCCTTTTGGTAGTTAGCGGGTACTTAATTAATTAATTGTCTTAATGACCCATTAATGGTGGTGCGTAAGGAATTCTAATGAGCCACCTTAATTAAATATTATCTCACTGTTTAATCAATGCGTTTAATTATTCACATGATATTTTCTGTGGAATCAATTTGGTGGCGGGTCGCGGGAGCAAAATGCTGATTGTGTGCGCCCCCACTGATTCATCACTGAATTGGTCTTTTAGGTCAAAAACCTCTTTTAATCATGAGGAAAAGAAGCCATTTGGCTCTGATCCATAGGTTTTCCTGTGAGAGAATAATTCTGATCATTTTGATATCAATTTTATTTGACCCCGGGTCACGTTTTACATCTGTTTGAGAGACGTGTTTTAATTAGAGATATGAGATGTTGCAATTACATAGCCACGGTCAAAGTGTGCTCCTCACCATTAGGGAAGATAAATGGGAGGATTCCATATATTTTAATAGATTACTGGACAATCTACCTGTAATTTTCTCACTATACAGTTTGCAGTGTTATGTTAATGACAGCCTGGTGTGACTTTTTAAATACTTTTCTCAGACTGTTACACACTGTGGCAAATTACACATTTGTATGCATATTTACAATGATACTCAGCTTTTATTCTGAAGCAAATCTGTGAAAGAGAATGTATTCTCTCTAGTTCGGATTCGTAGCCATGTCATCACCAAGTTTCTCTCTATCTCGAGTCCGTGAACCTCTGCTCTTCCTACGTCGCCCCCCTCCTCCAGAGCAAACTGGAAGACCTCTGTCATCATCCTCGTTTTAGCTCAAATTTGGTGGGATCAAAGGTGGCCAGCTGGGTGGGGGCGGGGAGCAGATGGTTGCATGCTCAGGGGGACCAGGCAAAGGCCCTTCAGGTTTTAACACCTCCTCTCCCCTGGGTGCCCGGGTGGGGGGGATCCGGCTCGGGGAACCTACCTGAGCTCTGTGGCATGACCAGCAGGCTTCCACTGCACCACCCCCTGCTTCGCTCACATATGGCGCCAGCCACAGGGGTCTGGAGTTGGGGTTCTGACCTGAGGAAAATAAACTGTTGAAGGGCAAGGCAAGGTAAGCCTCACTCATTAGGATGAGTGCATGAGAAGGAATCCATGTATTAACAACATGAGTGAACTATGGGATGTTGCACCTAAATACTTTAGATGGCCTTGAAACAACTATTAAAACTTGAAATTTTACAGTTTTAATGGGATCAAACATTTTCCCTGATTGTAGTAGTTTTACTCTTTACCTCTGGTAACCTGCTGTTGTGGGATCTCTCACCGATCTCCATGGTTCAGGCTATGGCTGGTTACAGAGACTGCAGGTGCTGGGGCAGATTAATCCCTCGCCAAATCAGCTCCGCCTCAACAATCTCAAAGTTCCAGGAAAGGAGCCTGCTGGGAACGTGAAGTGGTACTTGTGGTCTGGGATTATGACTTTCAGACTTGTTGGCCTTGAGAACACAAATGTAGGCTCTTGAATTGAATTTACAGAGGGAATAAGTTCGCGTTATGGGGGGGTTAGCTGGATTCATTCACCGACCAATGTTTTTTTGGGGATAACTGTTTTTCCATAAATCCATCTTAAGTAGTCACATTCTCTCTGTGGCTAATAGGATCATGATGGGAATAATCTTTACAAATCTGACAGAAAAAAAGAATGTCCTGGCCTTCAACTTCTTCCTCTCGGTAAATGAACAATTTCAAGAGTCTTTCCTGTGGGACGAGGAGGGGGGAGTGGACTTAAATTGGCAACAACTCAACAAAGTGAGAGAAAAACAAAATCATTTTCTCAGGAGGTTTGGCTACCATTGCCAAAGCCATACACATTAAATGTTATGTCCGTATTCCAGCTTTTAATGGGTGATTAAGTGTAGTGCAGCAAAAAACACATGCTAGTCAACACACATTTTAAAGTTTTCTGCTTGTGATAACAATGAATACAGATTATCTATAGCTGACCAGTGGACACTGAGAAGCAGAGGTGGGATTGAATTTGAAACGTTGCCCGATTGGACATTTGCTCCCCATTCTCACCTTGTCACTCACGCTCGCTTCTGCATAACCCCCACAAAAGCCCTGAACACACAATATGACCAAGCAAACCTCTTATTGTCACATCAAACTCTTGACAGCGCTGGGATTCAGTCCTGCTCTGTATTTACCCACCTGCTGTCGTGTCTTGTTTTGTCCACACCAACAACCCGCAGATATGCATTTTAGAAAACGATGTACAGCAGAGAAAAGTCGAAAATCCTAACATCTGATATTTGGCATCTTTGCTCGAAAAGCAACTCACTTTATTTAGGAAATTATTTATTGGGTTATTGAGTACTAGACAAATGTATTAAATGTTGTATCCCATTTGTAAACTGATAATCTTTTGGTTTTTGATTCATGTTCAGACAAAACAAGGAATTTCTCTCTCAGTTATTGTACCATTAACATGAATGCTGTAAAACTAAAAATGTTCCAAAACCACAATTCAAATCTCGATACTGATTCTAATACCTGGACTTTCATTAATGGTCTATACCGAGTTCTGATCAGATACCAGTGCATTTAAAACATTGTATGTCAGGCATTTTAACAGTTATATAGTACTAACCCTGTACGGAAGAAAAATTGCTCTCCTTGTTGTATTGCCCTCATACATTGTGTTGTATTTGGCAGCACTTGTAGCACCCCTCACATCTGAAGTTTTTGGTACTGTATACCTTCCATTTTACTTGTGGGACCTTCCAGCATAAAATGTTGCCATATTACGAGCATTTTAGCTAACTCTAGAAAATGACTTTGTCTTCAACGCTCTTAACACAGTGGCAGTACAAGGCAGCTGCTGTTCTGGAGTGGCAAAGAAGAAGTGACTTCTGAGAAAGAAAATTACACTTTTATCTGGGTGAGACTAATATGTTATTGGATTGATACAGCAATTGTCGTATTCACCAATGTCCGACCTGGCATTTTTGGTTTTATCAGAGGCATGTCTGATGCTGGTATTAGAACATTTCTAGGTAAAACTAAACAATCAGTACTCACTTGATTATATGAATACCACATAAACCACTAACAGAGCCATTAATGACTAATGATTAATTAATAACAAAAAAAGAAAGCCCTTGACAGTCGTGTGGCAGGTATTCACCTTGTTTAATCACTTGTATCAAGTCCAGGGACAGTGACGGTATTGACTCTGAACCCACGACTTCACAAAGAGCCTTGTGCTGCTGGGTCTGTTGCATTCTGGGACAAAGGTGCCATCCTGGTCCCATCTATCTCACAGCATCACAATGAAAGCAATGAGTTGATTTAGCTGGCATGTGTGTTTTCTCCCTGCGCCTTTTGTTTGTGTGTGTGTGTATATCTGTGAGTGACCCATTGTGGCCAGACACCTGCCCACAGGCTTCTTGTCTGACTGATGAATCAGTGTCTTCAAGGTGTCTTTGAAGAAGTCTATTGTAAGCCTTTGTTCTACAGTCTTAAGCATCCTGTCCTGCGTCTCCCTCCGCACACTAAAGAGAAAATAAATCTACCGCTGACACCGCCACAATGAATGGCCACGGCCACTGTCCCATCAGCCATCTCTTCCTTCTCAGAACAGAGGGAGAAAAGGAAAATGGATGTTGGATCAGAGAAAAGAGGAAAAAAAAAAACTGAAGCTGAAACAGACCTCCATCTCTATTCCATATTTCTATGAAGGAATGAATTACACAAACAAAGAGGGGAGAAAAAAACTCCCCCAAACTTTTTCTTCCCGTTTTTATTTTAGTTTTCTTTTTATTCACTTCATTCGATTTATCTCTTATTTGCGATGTCACACCTGCTATCACTCATGTGCTGCATGGTCTGTCAGGGCAGATTAGAAGCAGGAGGCTTGTGCCTCGACAGCCATCGTACAGTATCAATATTGTGACGGCTGAGGAGCCGCCCGTCCTCACATCTCCTCGGAGTGCAAAGACAATTGAAAAGAGGAAGCGTCACAAACCTGACACCCGAGTCACTTCAAGGAATCCTTTTCAAGAAGAAATAAAACCTCACCTGACAAAGCAAAGCCAGCCCAGGACAAGAGTAAATAGCATCAAACACCAAGGGTATTTCCACTTTTAACAAAAGGGAAATGCACCCGCTGGTATCAATTTAGATTTGTGGAGTGAAATTAATTATATTAGGAAAAGTTTTAATTTGGTCACAGAGTTTTGATGAGGATGGATGGATGCATGCATGCAAGTCTATTGTGCATGATTTTTTCCCAAAGAGATGCAGGAAGCAGCTGCAGTCATGGAAAAGTTGAGGTTATTGCAATGGCAAACGGTCTCATTAGAGAAATAAAACACGTTTTCTGTAGGGGCTAATGCATGTCAGAGCATTTTTCAAATCTTGTAACATTAGTAGCCTTTGATTTTTTTTTTTCTATGAATGACTTCTGTCGGTAAGATTTTTCATTCACCAAATATAATAATTTCATCTCATACAGTACCACTCATTAACCCCAATTACTCTTCCAGGAGGCTATCAAAATTACTCTCTTTTTTCCCCCCAGTGTTCTAATAACTCCAGCTGCTCTCCTCATCAACCAGTTTAATCTGGGCGAGTTAGACTGGGATGTAAGCCAAATGAAAAAATGTAACATGAGGTTAATCACCCTGAATACATTCTCTAAGTAATGTAATTTGTCCATTTTCTACCTTTTCTCTTAGTTAGTGCACACTCTCCACGTCGCTAGATGTGTCATTAAAAGTTGGCCGTTGCTTTTTATGCAGCGGATTAGTGCAGTTTCTTACCCGGTGGCATCTGGGAGTTACAACATATGACCAAAGAGAACTGTCAGTTGCAAACCACCAGCAGGTGTCTGGGATCACCGGCAGATATTTGCGACCACCAGTGGATGTTGGGGACATATCATCAGTCGTGTACCTTAAGCTGCTTTCAGACATGCACTGAACTCTGCAGATCCTATGTATTTTCTCAGGCTGAAGTGCATGTGTGAGAAAGTGTGAGAAAGTGTGAGAAGCTCCGAATTATCCGCAGACTTTCTTCGCCTGGCCTCCTAGTATAAAGTCTATATTGGGGTGGCTGTGGCTAAGGTTGTCCTCTAACAAGAAGGTTAGCAGTTGGACTCCCAGTCTTCCCCTTCTGCATGCTGAAGTGTTCTTGGTCAAGATATTGAACCCCGAGATACTGAACCCTGAATTGTCCCTCATAGAAAAAAAACTGCATAGAATTCGCCCATGATAAATCTTTTATGATCTGGCGCAGGGCTTGTCCTTAGATTCCTCACTCTTTGAGCAACCTAATGGTGGATGTTACCACCCTCCACTTGGTAGACTGTTGCTTTCTAGTTGTGTTCTTATGCCTCAGATGCCATCTTCATATTATTTATGCAAAAACTACAAGACGGATTGCAACAAAAGGAAGGACCCATTCAGTTTTAGTGCAAAACCTGGTTAGTGGGAATGATCTAAGATTTTTTCTTTAACATTGTAAGATTGGTGTTTTTTTGTTGTTGTTTGAATTTCTGAATAAATATTTTTTTTTTTTCATATTTAGGGAAACTGATCTAAAAGTATGTGCAATTTGGTGCAGCTTGATTGAATTTATACGGACTGTTGATATTCAGGCAGGGGTGTGTGTTCTACTGAGTGCCAATTCTAGTTATATTTTGTTTTTAAGCTTGCTTCATGTAACCAGTGTGCAGCCAAATTTAAGAATTTTCACCAGAAGAAATTTAATTGACATTTAATTTAGTTCCTCTGTTGATCCATTATACCTCTGACCCACAATCTGCAGAGCCCAGTGAGGTACAGTGACAGCATGCTGCATCCTACTTAAGATCTCTGTAGAGAAGGTCCAAAGAAAATACAAATGAAACAAAAAGAGAGGTGTGAGGAAGGAAATAGAAAATACCAGGCAAAAGAAGAAAAAAAAGAAAAATCCCAGGGTGATTACAAGATCAGCATGCCACGGTACAATTACCATCACTTTGAATTTGAAATGGCCATTTAAAGGGCAGTAGAGCATCCTGAAAAATTAAACCGGAGCCTAATTAGCACACTCCAACCTGACAACGGAGCAGCTTTCAGCCTGGCTGAGCAGAGCAGTCAAGCAAGAGGAAGTGAGTGACTGAAGGACTGAAGGACCAGAGAGGCCCTGCTGCTCCTGTTCTGAACCCACTACACACACCCAACTGGGAGACACACTTATCCACATGTGCAAACGTGCACATGCGCTCGCACACCCTCTTTCTCCCCAGACACACCCATCTTCACGGACATGTACAACTTCAATACTGCCGCGTCTGACAGAATGGTGGCGCTCAAGCATATCTTATGTCCCTCTCCACCTGCCAGCAGCGGTTGGGTCAGACCTGTGACCCTGTGACCCCTCACCGTTAAATTAACTCTGCCCCCAGTCGGGTGTTGTGCCAAATGTCAGGAGCGGCCTCTAATCCTTTCTCACTGTCTGCTCAGCCACTCAGCACCAGGCTACCTCTCCTGTCCAGGCCAATCTACCTACAGTACATACCAACCTCAGCTCAACTGTGCTGCACGCTCACCTGCATGAGAGAAGACCACCTACTCACTCCACCTAAATACTCGTTCGACTAACTGAAGAGGGTTTTTTTTTTGTTCTTTCCTCCCCACAGGACCAACAAAACGATGCAGCAGTAGAATATTAGTTTTGGGCTGAAACTTTTGACCATCCAAGTGGGTAAAAAGTGGAATTGCAAAATCCTGCCAGAGGGATGGAAAAGTGCTGAGAGGAGGTGAAACTAGACACTGTCAGGACATCTCCGTCTCTGTGTGAGTGAGTGAGTGAGTGAGTGAGTGTGTGTGTGTGTTTCACCACTTTCTTACTTGAGCCCTGGGGTCTTTGCTGAGGTCTGGTCAAAGAGAAGGAAAGCCCCATGGCTATATCTGTCACAGCGCACAACAGGTCAACTTTAACTTTCCCCGAAAACTTGCACCATACTTTGCAGCTGATAGTTGGGTGTTACACAGATAGAGTTGCAAACACAATGTGAAATACTCTAACATAAGAAAGAATACAGTGAATTAGAGGGATAACATCGGTTGGATGTTGTATATGTTGTTGTGATTTACCTTTAGCCGTAATGATTGTGGCGTGAGCGAGAGATGATTTCCTCTGCACAGATCAATCCAAACCAGTTCCAGAGCCCTGTGCGACCTCTCCGTGCTGCAGTCATTGTCTGAAGCCACAGCTAATTTGATTTGAGTCAAATGTGGGGCTCAATCACTGCCTATTAGCTCAGATTTAATTAACCCAAATCGTGTTATTGTGTTTGATGACAAAGAGGTTTTTTTTTTGTGTGCAGGAACCTCATTGTCAGATCATTGTTCTGTTGTCTCATTCAGCTCAGTCAAAGGTTGACAAAGACCAGCTGCCAATATGGACTGTAGAGAAGGGAAATAAAAGCTTTTACATTGTTGTTAATGGAGGGGGGGTACTTGATACCTGCACAGAGAAGAAGAGGCTGGTTTTATTTTACAATTCTCTTCCAATGGAAAATTAATTTGACAAATATAATTGATTAATTGATATTTATTTTTGTGTCATATATGTTTTGTGGCCAGCGTATAACAGGCTTATGAGACAATATTATTTAGAAAATGAAAAAGTACAAAACAATGAAAGAAGTAATAGCATCAATAATAATATAAATTAACTTTAGCAACCTGGTTTATCTGCAGTGAAGATTCTATAGTCTGTGTTTTTAAGAAAATTAAAAAATGTTTTGTGTGGCTAATATATAACTTTGAATGATGTACTTAACAAACGTATAGCGAGTCCAAATCCCACCAAATTCAAGAAGCACTTCCCCAGGTCATTAATAATCCACAAGTGTGAAACTAATAAGATGAACTTATCGAGATATGCATTCCACATAGAGACAGACCAATGGAAAATGGTATCACAACAATATAGCAGATAGAAGAAAAATATTTTTATTTCCTTACTTCGCCACCTTTTCACTTTTCCAGTATCTGGACTTCACTCTCTCTGACGATGCCGTACTAAGAAGCAGAATAACGTATGTAGCATTTAGGCCGTTTTAACTGGTCTCGCTTGTCACAGAAGCATCCTCTGATTGAAATCAAGTGTCTGTTGCAAGTCAAATTAAATACGGAGAAAGCCCAACACGTAAAAGAATGAAAAGTGCAAATCAATCACCTTCAAACAAAGTGACATAAATACCATTAAATTCCATAAGATCTTATTTTACCTCACCCCTCTCTCTTAATGCCTTTCTATCATCTGGAGTGACATGATATTTTTTTCCCCTGTGACACACGCAATAATTGACAAAGCCTGGCTGCACTTTGCCAAAGTGTATTGAGCTGCTGTCGGGGTGAAGAATACAAATTCATCACGAAACGGAGGTGCTCAACAAAACTGCTGCCAATTACGCGAAGCCCTGTAAATGATAACTCTGTGGCCACTCGAGCATAAAACAAGGAGATGAAGATGAATCTTGCTCTTCCCCATCATTTCATGCCATTTAATTGACAAGCTCTCACTCGCTGTTAAATTTAGAAGATTACAAATATGAGCTGAATCTCGAGCACCCAATCCACGCGCTCTAATCACATGCTGAACCGGTCGCAAATTAATCTACATATTTTAATAAGGTGCCAGTAGCGGGGAAGGTGTGTGCAGACATTTAACGGATTATCATTCGCCGTCCCCCGAGCTCAGAAATTGAATAAATATCTTTCATATAAATACACTGGAACCTCGGCTGATAGAAAGTAGCTTTTCTCTTTCCAACCCGCGGCTCGTATTCTCGTCTCTCTTCCTCTTCTCTTTCAACAAATGTGTGGAAAGGCTTTCAGAGGCTTTTGCTTCGCTTGTGGTCCATAGTCTTACACTGAGACTGATTAACAGTCCGAGCACTTATTGAACAGAGAAGATGTAATTTCCCAGGCCCGCTAATACCGACTGCTCCTAGGTTCCTTACTTCCAGTGTAATCTTATAAGCACAGGAGTGAATTATGATGGCTTTATCAAGAATTATACCTGCTTTGCAGATGAAGAGGCCTTTGAGTAAAAATGGACACCACCATAATGTCCAGTTTTAGAAGTTAACAGGCAAACTAAACCAAAGTAAAAGCTTACTGAAGTTGACTCATGTCTGTGTCGAGCATTTCAAAGGAACTGAGTAGAAGCGACAGTCGGACGAAGCTAATTCCCTCGATCTGAATTCATTTCGTCAAACTACATTCTCTTAAAAACTCTTTTAATAGGATTGGATGAAGTGGAGAAGCTATGTCCATCTTTATATACAGTCTACGGTTTAATAATTATAATAATAATATTTTTTTTAACAGAGTATGAAATGGTGCAAATATAAATCAACTTACAGAGGGAAGTACATAATTATAATACTGTGATAAAAGAAAATAATAGCCTTTTGGGATATGTTTATGCAACACTTCCAACAAACAGTGGAGTAAACTGTATCATGCTTCACGATCAATTCAGTGTTGGTTTTGGTATTTCTATGGAAGTTGTTGACATTACAAAAGATATCAAGTGTCACCCAGACTTCATCCTTCGACATCTGCAATTGACATCGCAGCTATGTTGACCTTCGTGAGCCACCGGCGTCCATATTGTCATTACATGTTTCCATTCTGCTGAGCTTTAATCTCTGCTCCAAACAAACACACAAACATATACTCAAGCCATAAAAACACTCACCACCAAACCTGCAGTTTAACCGGCTATTCACCTTCTTAAGCATACCTATTTTCCTCGAGAAGCGCTGAAAATTACAAGCTTCCTCATTCACCCCAAATAAACTGGTGATGGGAGTCCTTAAGTGGCAGTACAAAGAGTTATAAATTGTTTTTTTTTTCACCTTTTCACAATGCCAGGGGGAATATAGACCCATTACACTCTTAAGGGTCACTTTTAGTGTCGGAAGGTAGTGCTTACACAGACTTTACAACGTGTATCATTATGGCTCGCCATATAAGGAAGAAGCGGCTGAGATGAGAAAGGGAAAGAAAGAGGAGGTCACCATGGCTGCCAGTTTCCGATGGAAGGCAGGACCAAAGATCAGCACTCAATTATCACCACTTAACTGAAGAGAGTCTTCCCTCTTACCCGTGCCACCTGTTTGTGGAATCAGATTTTTGAACACCTTCTCTTTGTTTTTCCATCTTCTGACTCTCACTTCAAAGTTCCGTTTTGTGGAGAAATTTTATCACACAAAATCACAAATCTCGCTCTCGACCGAACACGTTATTATCCTCAATCAGCGATCGACGTATCTCAGTACCAAGACAAAACGGTGATAAAGCGCCACCGCGACAAGTGATTTGTCATTTAGAAGTGATTCGTCTGGTGCTGTCCCATCTCCTGGCTGAGTAAGACATCACATGTCAGCGGTGATTGACAGTCCCCAGTTCTGTCAGTTGGCTGCGGGGGAGCTGCAGGGAAAGATAAGGACATCTATCTGTGTAGTCCCTAATGGCAGGCTGGGGTCACGTGAAGGTCCCCTCCAACCGTGATGATAACTGTATCTCGTAGGCCTGGGTTCACTCGGACTGTTCCACCTGTCCCCAGCTGACCTTTCAACCATACCTGACCCCCGACCATTTATTGGGATCAATCGGGTTGATCGGTTATTAAATACTGAAACGGGGAAAGAGTAAACGTGTACATGAAGTACAGTTGAAACCGCAGACTAGATGTGGATGAGTCTTTAGATTTAAGGTATGATTGGCTGAGCAGAAAACTTTTATCAAAACCAGTGTTTTGATAGTGAAGATGTACTTTTTTGCCACATTTGTTATTAGACTAATTTATTTCTTATATTGTAGTTCTTTCGCAGCATATCAGGGTTTATCTCGTTGTACTCTAACGCTGCTTACTTAACCCTTTGCTTGATGGTGCTATAATAAAGGTCTATTCATCTGCATAAAGGTGTTAAAGAATTACACAGATTTATGAAGTTCACTTCAATTATTATGAGGAGTACAACACAGCCAGTGAAAAACATTTTATAATGTCTTTGGTGAGGTCTGGTGATTTTGATCATTTCTTTAAACAATTTTTTTTTTTTTCTGTCTCTCAAATATGGAAGTATAACATAACTAAATTGCTGGACAACCATTTTAAAGGGGGGATTAGCTGCTACCATATTTTGTAGCAATATCTAAAAAATATTTACATATATTATAAATATATGTGAGATCTTTTTCATCATGATCTTTGAAGTATTACCCGAGAAATTGGTGAAAATGTCCCCAAAATCCATCCTGTCTCACAATGTTAAAAATATCCTGGATTTGACCCTTTTCCTGTGCCAACATGTTATTGGGTTGTCTCTTGCCCCATCCTTTCACCAAGTGTCGAGGAAATCTGTTCAGTATCACATAATCCTGCAAACTAACAAACTAACAAACACACACAGAGGATTGAAAAAAGAATCTCTTGGCAGTAATGAAATTACTTGTAGGTTATAATGTTCAGTTTCTATTGTAATTGATTTAGATTAGATGGCCTTGATTCAAACTTTGGAGACTACAGTAAATATTGCTGTTGCATGGTATTACATTACACTGATTGCTGTTTGTTATTTTTGTTCCACCTAATTTGGTGGAGGGTCAGTTGGACGAGGGTCAGTTGAATAACAACTCTCTCATCCACTTCTTTTTAGATGCACTCACAACCACATTGGATACATATAGATATTCATTACTACTGTGACTGTTTTGTTTGTATCAAGATCATGAGCACAAAGTATTTAACCCTCAGGCTTCCTGGCATCTATAAACCCGAGTAGCCTATAGTGTATGAACAGTGTTCCTGTAAACTGTACAATGAGACTTAAATAAAAACCCAGACGTTCTTTTTTCTGACCCTGAAACATTTAAATTCACAATATGTGTCTGAACAAGATGAAGCCCTTGACACTGATCCAGACTGCACAATACCATAAGTGTGTTAGCAGATTTAAGTGCCCTTTACTTTTATCTCCCCAAATCTCCTTATTTAGGTTTATACAAAAGCAAACGGAGAAGCAGGCACAGCGGGGGGGTAGCAGAGGGGGGAAGGGCGGGCCCTGCACCACTTAACCTTAAATTACCTTGTTTTTAAATCCCTCAACATATGTAGTCTGGACCTGAGATCTGTGTCAGAGTTTGTTTAAATGTCTTTAACTGAATAGCTCTTTGTAATGTTATTAGCTCGGCATTACCGTGTTGACTGTAACAGTTTGGGTGCCCCTGGGGGGGTGGTGCAGCGTGTACGACGCAGATCCACCTGGAGACATCTGAGGTTAAATGACTTAGCGTTGGAAGCATTAGAAGTTGTGGCGGCTTTAGAGACAAACAGGACAAATGCTCAAACTGGAACACGCGTTAATTACAGTGTAGATTTCACTGTGCATCTGTCACGACAGTGTCAGGAAAACTAATGATGGTGGTGCATGTACGTGTGTGTGTGTGTGTGTGTGTGTGTGTGTGTGTGTGTGTGTGTGTGTGTGTGCGTGTGCGTGGGCATGTGATGGCATGTTTGAGTGTTGTTTCTTAAAGAGAAGGCCCTCTGAGTTCAAACCAGGATACTGAACTGACTCACCCTTGTTTCCTTCCAGACTACATCACAGATAATTGAAATATTTGTTAGTCATAGTTTGAAATAGAAATAAGATAATAAGAAATAAGAAAATTGACTTTCAGGATTTGATGCAGAAAACCAACAACAGCAGCTCTTCTGCAAATGACCTTGTCGGAGTGAGAAGAGAAAATGCAAATAGCAACAGGAAATGAGTGGAACAACAGGACATTTAAAGGAGAAGCGAGACAGAAAGAGTAGGGTGGGGGTGCGTGTTTGTGTGTGTGGAGTGGGGACACTGGTTGGGGGGTAAAGGCTAAGAGAGAAAGCCTTGCTTATTATCTCAATCATCGAGCGGAATAATAGGACAACAAAAAGCCTGAGTGTGCCCGGACCTACCAGCCTGCCTGCCTGCCTGCCTGCCAGTCGGCCCTGATGTGGTTAAAAAGAGTTTGGCTAATCGACTAAGCTCTCGCCGCCGTCACCCCAGTGACCCAGAACAGCCATCTTCCCTCTCCCCCGTGAGACCCCGACAGAGCAAACACTGCAGGGACATTAAACACTCATACACATTTTTAACCATTATCTTAAATGGCAAGGAATGTTCTTTTCTCCTTCCGTAAGGTTTTTCACCATTGGATAAACTCAAATGATAATCCATCAATTTATTTCTACTTAGGTCGGTGAATAATGGTGCAATATCAGCCCTGGAAGGAGCATTGGGGGAGTGCAGATAAGTTTGTGAAAAATTGACATCATTTGTTTCGGTAGGGATCTGGATTTTCCTTTTCAAATCCCAAATATTGTCGTGTGCCAGCTCCGTCTGCTTGCCCATTATTTTCCCACTGCCCCATTTCACCCTCCTACTAAACACTTGCACATGGCGATGTGGCAGTAATGCGGGCAAAGTGCCAGACCCACTGTTTCTGTAAATACTGGAGGGCTGCCGTCTCCCAAGAGGAACATCATTTGAACTGTAGCTATATCTCAACCACCTGTACCGTGCACTAAGTTTGAACATACGAACATTTCCTGTCCCAGAAGAGAACAGAAGCCTCTGTGGTAAAAGCCGGGTAAAGTCCCTGTGTGGGGGTTTCCTTTAATTATGATAACAGTTTCTGTTAATGATGTACAAAGTACTTTAACAGCGCAGGTTTGCCTGGTCTACTGTGTGATTTAAGGACAAGCAACACAAATAATATATATAATATACCAGGTAAGAAAGCAGCTATATTAAACAATAAAGTACACATTAAACATTAATATTAATTGAAAATAAGTTTTCTATACAATTGAGTTACACATGCTTTACTTGATTATTAAAATGTAATGCTACATTTTACTTCTAATCCTTGATAGTAGCCATACACTTGACACATTCCTGCACACTTAAGTAACATTTTTAATTCAGAACTTGAATTGATAATATTTTGCCACTAGTAGCACTGTCCAGTAATGTTGTGAGTGGACCCAAAGTGATTCACAAAAAGAATAATAATAATAAAAGCATGGATACCAAACTTAAAAGATAACGAGTAAAAAAATACAAAATATTTCAAATCAAAAGCAGCAAATGATATAGAACACATTACAATTTATGGCATTTGGACAAATCAGCTTTGTGCCTGAAAACTTTATTATTTTTCACGTAAAAGCTCTGAAACTATGATTTAGCACAGGCTGGAAAAACAGGTGAAGCATTTGGCCAAGTGGCCCTAACATGAGAGAGAGAAAACAATAGTGCAATTTTGTCAGCTGCTCCTCCAATTCCCTGCTGGCAAGTTGGCAAACTGACTTCCTGTGTGTGTGTGTGTGTGTGTGTGAGATTGTGTGTGAGAGTGTGAGGTGATTGTTAATTTACATCCGCTCATTGCCATCCCTTGGTTTTAATTCCGCCATTAGAGCATTAAAAGGCGCTGCTGGCAGAGGCCCCATTACTCTGTTACTGGGGGATGTTGGAATGAAACTGTGTTATTATATAAATACCGCTGCACTTTTGACTCCAGGAAGCTACTTCCTGAGGTGCAACCCTGAGTCATTCAGGGAACTGATTTACAGTAACTGGCCAAGGGTGGACGTGCGTCTCTAACACTTTATTTCACCCCTTTGCGCTCCTTCCCTCCTTTTTCTCCTCCTTCCCTCCTCTGTCTCCTTCTCCTCCCCACCCTTCACAGACACCCAGGTTTCTTATCTAATTTTAGGACTGGAAATCTCACTCTTTGACATGTCCTGGGGTTGATTTTCACCTCGACCACCGGCACAGCTGTCCATCCCTGTGACATCCAGGGGCGAGATGTTCTGCTTTATTAAAAAGTGTGAATATATAAAAAAAAAAAGGAGATAGGGAAAGAGAGTGAGACACGCAAACAAGGAAAGAGGTACAATGGCAGGAACTGTTAACATACATCTGTCCAATTTGTACGTGTTGCGGAAATACAGCCTCGCACAAGCTGAGGCCGAGGTGTGTTTGTTTGTTTGAATTATAACCGGCCAGCGTGCGCGTTCTGCCGCGTACAAACCCGCAGAAGAAAGGATGCTGTGGTGGATCCATTCATCTGACAAACTTCTCAGGCAATTTGAGGTAAAAAGACAATAACAATTTACATGACAGAGAGAGAGGAAGAGAGGGGAGGGGGGAGAAAAAAGATGCAAACTCGCCGCCAATCAAACTTGCTTTTGTGTACACCACAGCAGATAAAAAAGAACCTGACTTTGGAATCAAAAGATTAAAACAAAAGCTCCCTTGTCGAATATAGCACCAACTCTCTGGCTACTGATTATATAGAAAAACAACTGCAATTACATTTGTGGGCTCACGAGAGAGAGAGAGAGAGAGAGAGGGAGGCAAAACCAGGCCCAGGAGAGATGATTAATATTCTTATTTTCATTCACATGCAGCCAATGTACTGACAGCCACACCGTCTCACTGGTTCCCTCATCAGCCCAATGCAAAGCACGGCCACCAGCAGAAAGAAAAGGAAATGAAGCAGCTTTGCTTTTCCTGGTAAAGAATCTAAACCCACGTAGATGTCCCGCTCCTGTTCTCCGAGTCTAACATTTGATGAGAGAGCAACAGTGGTGTTGTAATTTAAATGTGAAAATCCCAGATCTCTGAAGGAGAATGATGCCATTTCCCCCCTAGTGAGTCTTTGGAGAAATCCTCAGCTCCCCAGCGCCTTCGTAACTCCTAATTTATTTCAAGAGTGTGTGTGATTAGAAAAACCCTCCTAAATTACTGTATCGCACAAAACGGTATAATTAAATTAATATTGGATGTAATAATTACTTTGTGGATTCTCATTTTTCATACACACAGCTGCTTTGTTGCCGGAACCATTAGCATTTGTCTGTCGCAATTAACAAAGGCTCTAATGAGATTTCGGCGTATACATGCACGTGTGTACGTGAGCGTGACTTTATGGGGCCTTCTCCGAGTGTGTGCGTGCGTGGGTGAGTGAGTGCTTATGCGGTGCGGGTTCTCTGCCACACGTGCAAATATATAACGGCTCTACATTTCATGACACATTAAAAGGTTTTTGTCACTGTGGGTTTTTTACGAGTATCTTAGGACAGAGTAATTTAGCTTCAATGAGAACATGAACTTTAAGGAAAAGGTGGAAAAGTTCCCACTTTTTAATGACTAAAGGTTGAAGAATCTCTGTGGTGCCAAGAAAGGTACATTACTCTCAATCTCAACAGTAATGTATTCCACTACTCGTGAAAAATAGCTACATTTGTCTAATGCATGTCACGGAACTGACTTAATTCTGAACAATGATCCCATCCACCAATTTCATTCACATCCTCACGCTCACCAAGGACATGAGTCATTTTCTCTCAACTTTGTTAGAATTTTTACATTTGTGGTCACTTGATCAAAGAGTTTCCATGTAGAGGCTCGGTCAGAGAATCCAGTACTCGTTCTCAGAGGTTCACGTCTGCAACAAATAAATTGTGTCGCATTCATAACAAGGCTGAATGTGTCAGTTAGTCCATAAGTGTCACATGGTGTTGGCAGGTTTGGGACCCGCTCAACCTCCTCCAGTGCTCTGCTGCGTGTTTGTGTGTGTGTGTGTGTGTGCGTGTGCGTGTCGTCTCCGTGCTCTGACTGGCAGGTGAACCTCTCCTTTCTTCAAACAGGACAACAGTCTCCTTCTCTCTCCCTTACTCTGCCCCCTGCCCCCCCCCCCCCCCCCCCCTCTTCTTCTGTCTACAACAGACACACTTGTGTGCCAGTACTGTCACAGCAGATGAAAATGTTCCCTAGTTATCTGCCTGTGTAATTGCTGTCTTGTTTGGTTAGGAGATTAGAGGGGCTGAAACTCTTTGTGTGGTCTTGCAGATTGAACAAACACGCACCAGTAGGAACCCCTGTCCAAAAACCACAAGACAGACTCGTCTGTGTGACGATAGCGAGCCAGATGGACTGGCGCAGGTGATAACCGTGGCGGGTTGGCGTGTTGATGGGCCGCGTTAGAAACTGACGATGTTGGCCTCCGTTCTGCTCCATGCTATTACTTTTCCAGATATGAGGGCTGAAGTTTTCCCGCAGAGTGAAGATGAGTATTTGGACAACTCTGGTCACGAGTACATACAAATTACACCTAATGACGTTGATTTTTTTTGTAACAGAGATTGGTTGTAGAGTTAAATTTGTCAGAGCCCTCTCATGTGCCGTATACAGCCGCTGCACCGCTCCATGTGCCGAATTCTGGTTTGGTCTTTTGTGCCGTCGCTAGTCAGAAGTGACAGGCTATATTTCAGCAGCCTGCACTTTTCCTCCCGTCTCTGAGGGTGGTATCCCATCAACGGTGCAGCCTCAGCCCCAGCCGCATACAATACTACACTCAGGTCCTCACTATTAAGGCAAATTTCCATCCCGAGCCCGCCACTCTCCTTTGGCCTCCGTGCTTTTATGTCCCCCTGCTTCGCTTTTTCTTCTCGCTGTCCTCCCTTCAGTGAAAAGCGAAGGGGGAACGCTGAGGTTCCTCTTGTCACGGCGGTTCCAGTCAGCGGGGAAAAGCTCAGGGATCATGTTTGATACTGTCAGATGGCCTGGAAAATTAAAAACCCAATTAAAGTGGCAGTCCAGAGGTCAGCTCCTCTGCATATCAAAAGCTCTCCTCTGGCTATTCTGCACAAATTATATCCATTAACAGCTCACTTTGCTTAGGCTGCAACAGCACAGCACTTAGGGAGTAATAAGTGCTTTCCCCTCTCTCCGTTCCATTTCAAATGTAAACCTCTCAGCTTGAGGAAATAGAGATGAACAAATCGTTACCGAATAATTTTTCGTTGTTTCTGTCGTGCAGCAAGACAGAAAGGTCTGGTGTATTATTAATGCTGCAGGAGAAAGAAAAATACAACCAGGACTTTATTTTTGGATATGTTGGCACCTAACTCTTTTTTTTCTCTTTCCCCTTTGTCCACACATGATGTGCTACATTTCCGCTCATATTTATCTTTCGCTTTTGAGAAATAGCCACCAACCCAGCCTCCCATTTCTCTTTCACTTCCTCTATCTCTCCCTTATTCTTTTGTGTTCCCTGTTTTACCCACGATTCATTAATTCCTGTACAGTGGTGGGGAAAGGACAGAGAGAAATGGCCAGCCGAGCTTAATGGCATGCGTCTCGGGCCAGGCCATTAATATTCAGCTTAATGTTTCTGATAACAGGGCTGGGGGCCACAAGGAGCTGCTGGCCCAGACAGCCTTATTAAGCAGCTGGAGTGGAATGATGCCCGCTCACGTCGCGGATCAAATGCAAGAGTAAACACATATGCATGCACGCACACACACACACACACACACACACACACACACACACACACACAAACAAAGTCAAGACAGTTTTCCTCGGGACTTCAGACAGCATCAGGATCTTCCCTCTAAATGGCTCCCACCATCCACCCTCTCTTTATCTGTGTCAGTCGCACCCTTAACGGTTTGCTTCCAGATTTAGTAGCTCTAAGTAACAGTATCAAACAGTCATTGTCATAGGTTGGTCATCTTATTGAGCGTTCATGTTCCTGCAGATGAACATAGCCGTGACATTTTTCTTATTTCTAATCTCAGACTTTTCCTCCCACCCCCCCTTCCCCTTTCTCTTTCTCCAACAAGCCACAACTTCCCTGCATTGGGTCTTTTAGCTCCATCTCATTTACATTTAATGACATGATAATACACATTAGCAGACTATTTCAAATAATTACAGCCTTTCAATCGCTTTTTACCCTCACCTCTCCCCCCCAAATGTTCTTCTACATCCCACCATCTCACTTTTTTTTTCCCCTTCTTCTAAAACTTTCATATTTCTAATGGCAATAATAGAAAATGCTTTTTTCCTCAGAAACAATGTATAATAATATGTCACAGGGACAGGCGAAAGAAAGAGAGAGAGGAAAAAAAAAGATTGAGCAATTTTCGAAACGGTGCAGGGCGGGGGGGTGTTGGGGGGGTGAATAGGACATTAAGTTCTTTTCACTGGTAGTAGTGGTGGGTGGTGTTTTCTCCTGTCACGGTGACGAGGTGTAGCGCTGAGGCAAACAGCAGCCGAGTGCACAGGAAGGTAACGGCTGTTGTGTGAGGCCGGCCATGGCCGATGCTGAATTAAAGCCGCTGTGATTCTGCCTAAAATTTAAAGAATACATTGAGTAGACAGGCTGACAATTGACTGTAGAATGTTCAGTCGTACTTAGCCTCATTGACAATAACGTATTTTGTGAATAACCAGAAGAACAAATTAAAGAAATGGTGTTGATATAATTAGAGATGTTCCAACTTCATTTTTTCTTTCACAATTCAGATTCTGTATTTCCAGTATTGAAGCATTGCCAAATTTGACCTAACTCCAGCTAATAAGTGACTAATATACTAACTTATATATGATATAAAGAAGTGGTATTGGATCGGTACATACATTTATTTACTTGCCAATTCCTGACAAGGCATTTTTTGCAACATCGGTGGCAGTCCTGATGCTGGTACTGGTATCTGAACATTGCAAATATCTGCGCATATTGGAAAGAATTCCATATATAGTAGTATAGCTTACAGTTTTCATCTGCCTGAAGAAAGTCTGATGTTCAAAGACATCGTGGTTAATGATCAGACAAGCTGTAAACATGCCGATAATTCAGCCAGATTGTCTGAACATCTTTATTTGGAGGTAAAAGTGAAGTGAGTGGACCTGTACTATGATATTTTAGCATAATCTGAAATATCACCTTTCATGACTCAAGAACATTCCATTAATAGTGAATTGTGTTTTCCGTGACACCACTTTTTAATCTCTTGTGTAATGTGTATGCGAGGGTCTTGTCAATTTAAGGAACAAAGTCAGGGAGCAGTGTTGGTACCCAGTGGTTCCTCTACACTCCTGTTATCCACTTCTTTTGCACTTATGCAACCCTGCAGAGTGATCATTGGACCTAATGACTCTGAAAAGCTGGCTGACCATCCCGTTCCAATCCCACACCTTGTTTAACAGATGACGACGGACGTTATGGGCTGAGCCTAAACCCATTTGAAACCAGGCACAGGTGTGAAATATGTCTCATGTCCCATATTACCTTGTCTATTGCTTCAGGGTTTGTGCTTCTCACATCAGGAAATGCCAATGCTTCTCATGTACTTGCGAGTAGGCTAGGTTTCCATTAAGACATTTAGTTTGAAAAAGCGTCACTTCTGCTACTTTGGAGTTTTCAAGCCCCCGAGACTTTTGCAATTTTTAGTTTGACAACTCTTGTGTTGCATTTTTGTCTGGACTGCACAGAAACCAAGACTTGAAAATGATGACACC
The DNA here is from genome assembly GCF_024713975.1 of Paralichthys olivaceus. Taxonomy (NCBI): domain Eukaryota; kingdom Metazoa; phylum Chordata; class Actinopteri; order Pleuronectiformes; family Paralichthyidae; genus Paralichthys; species Paralichthys olivaceus. The sequence continues at coordinate 11,180,180 of NC_091104.1, read as the reverse complement.
GTCATCCTCATTCGCTTCCTGATCGGGTCTTATCAGTCACGACTCGACTGCCACTGAATGAAATGCCAACACTGAATGACAGGGACAGTTTCACTCCGCTGAAGAAATTCCTGGTGTTCATTTTGGCCATTGCTGTTCCTTGCTCATATTTTGCAACTAAGCAGCTGACTGCAGTGTAGACAATCTGTTTCTTGTCTACACTGGCATGCACAAGCCAACTGTAAGTGCATAGTCATGTATTGACTTTGGAAACGTAGTGTGGACGTATTTCTGAGGCAGCTGTTTGTCTCACAGTCAAATAATTTGGCAGTTTTTGTGACTGATATATCAGTTTAGTCACTTGAGTCTTTTCAGCCTTGTGTTGGTTGCTTTGGAAATATGCAAATCAAAGTCTATTGGCCTGTGGATGCTCATGTTTTGCAGACGATGTGCTAATATTCTGCTTGAATGTTGGAAGAGGTACCGACTCTAGATGTGAACCTATTCTAAAGGTCTTTTAAAATAAAAAAGTCAAACAAAATGAGAAATATTTCAATTTTCTATTATATAGCTTAATATGTACATTGTATTACTCACATATGACAAACAATGATATCTTTATTTTAGCACATTGAATTGATCCCCATATGTGTGTCTCTTTGCACATGTGTGAGTGTTTGCATCGTTGTGTTAATGTGTGTTTGGCTGGGGGATGAAGGGATTTAAATGAAATGAATGTTTCTATAGCCTCTCTATTTTTCCCCCCCATAATATTGTGTGAAAGAATTAGCCATGTGGAAGAGTAAGCAGAGCTCCCTCGTGGTGCCTGTTTGAATCCATTTCTCTCAGTTGCACTGTACTGGTCAAACAAATTAAATTACTACACCAGTATGTAAGTAATTTTATGTAAATGAGGGTGTTAATGTTCTCCGTCGTGCTGTTGATGATGGGCTGGTGTGTTCCTCCTCTGGTGGCTCTCGTCTACCAACCCGGCAATCACCGGCTGGAAATGAACGTGTACATTTGCCAAGAACAGTCGACAGTCTGCCCTGATTTTTTTTTTCTTTTTCTACTGTCTGTACATTCAAAAGAATTTTACATATCTGAGTTGGCTTCAGGCTGGAGCAGGAGTGGGACTCTGTAAGAATAATGGGGAGGATGGATACGATGCACAGGCCTATTGCTGTCAGTTCACATATATCTAAATTAGTTGTTTTTGGCCAAGAGGAACATTTATGTAGATTCAGAAAAAACAAAATCCATTATATTGTGACTGTTATTGGACAATGAATCAAGCATATGATGTATTATAATGTAAAGTGACCCATCTTAATTTTACATCTTTCCAAGGCTCTATTTAGTGAATCATTCCAGCCAGAAATGCAGCAGTTCCAAAACCCATAGTTGTACCTGATCACATATCAACCACCATCTCTCCAACTTAAAGTTTCTGCTGGAGCCGCCTCCCTCATGTTTCCTCCTCTGGCTGCTACAACTCAGCCACAGAGTAGTGCAGGATTTACACTGGATTTTTGTTTCAACCATCTATGGAATTAAGAAGTGTATCCTTGCATTTCATTAAATCCTGCCTAATGAGATGACTGTCTCTCCCCAAAGAGCACATGATAAAGTACCCTATGCCACGGTGCATAAATTAGTATGGTGAGGTTAAATGCTGGAACTGACTCATGTTTCACAAGAGGACCCTATGCAGCAGTTAAATCCACTCGCATAAATACTGCAGACCACCGAATGAATTCACCTGCCAGCTCGCATCCAAACTAATGGATCATTTGTTGGATCATAACGAAATCAAAATGCAAAAGAATGGAGATGAGATGAAACTGGTATTTTTGCTTGTTCACTGCTTTCCAATCTGCACGTAGACTCAGATGTGTAAGCAGCTCTGGACTGTGAGAAGTGAAAGTTATTGGCAAACCTTGTTGTCATTGAAGTCAGGGTGTTTGTTTTTTGATTAAATGACAGTAACAGTAACTATTACATAAGTATGTACTCAATGGCAAAGTCCCACATTTAAATTTGAATATGAAAATGACCAATGTAAAACGGTTGTTTTGTTTGGAGGATATTGTCTCAGTGTATTGGCAGATTTTTTTTCACCTGTAAATAAAACTTTTGGTCAGTTTAATACACAATATTTTCATTTGAAAGTAGAAGTATTACATAGCATAAAATGGAAAACCCCAATGAAGAAATGAATAAGCTTCTCATTGTGTTGACCATTTTTTTTTTTTTTTTTTCAAATACCACTTAAATGTTGAACTATAGGTAAAAACTAGTTGTCAGTATCAGTTGTAATCCGACGTATTGCATTTCCCTCAGCGGTTTCTGTGGCTGCAGGTCTGAAAATGCACAATGAGTGGCGATGATCAGTTTGATACAAACTCATATTACGATAATGAGGTGTCCGACGTGGCTCATGCACTTTGAAGGAGGCATTTCTGAAACTACTAGTGTAATTAGCAGGATGAAAAAATGAACCAAATTTCTTTTCATGTTTTCATTTGAGCGCACACACACAAACACGCACAAACACACACAAACACAAACACACACACTAAGGAATCATTGGAATCTCATGAGTGGGGTTCATGCCTGATTTGATTATCAATTCTAATTGGAAGATCATTTTCATAAAGCCTTTCAAACAGCTGACAGCTTCTCTCCTCATTCCTGTCTGCGTCTACAGCTCTCTCGCCAGATTCTCCCTTGTTTTAAAAGATGCCCCTGGCACAAGGGGAGAGATTGGAGGGGATGCTGGGAATTTGCTGATATTCCAGGTATTTTAAGCTTTTGGGTCCACATGGGTGTAATGGACTTATTCTCAAGCAGTTCTTGTCTCTCTAATTAGTGGTCCCCCCTCGAGCCGTAACAAGGGCACTGACGAGAGAGGCTTTTTCCCAATGATAATGTGAATGGATACCTGCAGGGGGAGATTTCTGCACTGTTCCTCATCCTGTCAGCCACTCTGGGTAACACTGGGGCTTAATGAACCTGAAAACAAGACACTGTGTGTGGTGAGGGGACTGTGTGTGTGTGGGTGGGTGGGTGGGTGTGGGAGTGTGTGTGTGTGGTGAGGGGATTGTGTGCATGTGGGTACTGTACAGCATCTCAGAGCTGGCTGTGGTATATTTTCGTGCAGCTCTGGTGGGAGACACGTACTCTGTGTTATCATGATGAAGTCCGTTATTTGTGTTTGTGTTGGCCAGAAAGGTGAAACACACGTCTGCACCTTTTCCCGTTCACAGAGGCATCGTTTACCTTGTGTGAAACTGCAACAATCCGAGTCGAACCGCACGCGTCTCTCCCAGCTTGAACACAGGAGCTGCTCAACATGTCATGTGATATGCATGTCCTGCCCTGTGAGATGATTTGACTGATAAGTTGACACCATGGAGATGCATATCTAGGATGCATACAATGTCACAAATGTCACTTGTGATCGATCGAACGCTGCACTGTCTGAGTGAGAGGTCATTGCTCTCCACATACAGCCAGGAGGGGGGAAACGGGACAGAACGCCTGGTCAGCACATGGTCACATTTTGGACGCAGCATGTTACCCTCCCCTCCCGAGTGGGTAATGAGCTGTTGTTGGTGGAGCACACGTCATTCCATGTGACATTAGACTCAGTCAGTGCTGCCAGAGCCATACCCTGTGCTTTATCGTGGACACTGGGCACTTCCAATGATGGCTGCATCTAGCTGCTCAAGCTGGCTGACATTGAATGATGTGTTGGTTTATTATTGCGGATAGGTGTCATGTCAGACATGCATTTAGTCCTTGCAAAGTGAGCCATGCATTTTTTTTCCCGCTGGTAATAATGGTGTGGGCCAAACTAGGAAAGCACTTGGTTGAGGACAAAGCGAAAGGGGAAAGTCTATGACGGTTTCAACAAAGTGAAAAAACTGGATGGAGCAAAGGATGAGAAGGAGAAATATGGACAGGTTGTGTGTGAAGGAGGTAGAAAACAAAGAGAGTGAAAGAGGGAAAGACTGAGAGACAGAAATGGAGGAAGGGAGCCACAGATGTGGCAGGGCCTCGGGCGATACAAGTCATTATGGTGTAAACTGCTCCAGTGGTGATGTTGCAGGGAGAGCGGAGAGGTCACCAGCTCGGGGTGTGTCAAGCAATACATGCACGCATACACATAAGCAGACACACACACACAGGAAATTGAGAGAACATCTGGATATGTGCCACCTGCCTAGAGGAAGTCATCTAGTTTACACGCAGTACAGGAGGGGGTTTGTCCCTTCCTGGATGTGCAACCTTCATGCTAGCCTGCACCACTGGGAGAGGCTGGAGGATGAAGTGGGGAGTGAAGAGCGTGCAAACCAAATGACACACTTTGCACGGATTAAGTGTTAAAGTAAACACGGATATCGTGCGTTAGGACAGGAAATGGGGAGAAATGCACACCGCCATCTCCTCTGCGGGACCCTATCATGTCACCACAGTTGCTTGCTTTGCTCAGCTGCAAGGCGCTGGTCCAAGGTGTGGGGTGGATGCTCAATGACAACTGCTATATCCGTTGCAAACCAATTCAGAGGCATTAAATTGAGGAAATAAAAAGATTTAAAATTTTTACTGAAACGAGGAGATCGATGAGATTAAATGTAGAATGTGCTCTTCAGGTCTTTATGTCTTCTTAAGCTTAAGCTTACAGAGAAAAACAAGAAAGACAGGAGCCAAAAAACTCAGCACTAAGTATTGACCATCTGGCTCCAGCCCAAGCTAGCGTGCCACAAAACAATTGCATTCATTAGGTTAATTTATCATGGTGGTAAGCTCAATTTACTTTTGCTTGTGCGAGCGTGGCTCATTAAGATTCAGCCTGCCGTCTCCTCGGGCCGTCTTGTGATCATTCACACAGGGTTCACTCATTTTGGATCAGATAGGAAGCACTCCAGGGTTATCTGCCAGACCTAAACTGTTTAAATAAAGGCAGCGAGAAGAAGAGGTGGAGAGAGGGATTATGGTGGCAAATGAGAGAACGAGGAAGGGATGGAAGGGGAGTGTCAGCGGAGGAGTTATTTGAAGGAGAATGCCGTTGAGGAGGAGTGGGGAGAAAGAAAGGCTCCGCTCTGCGGTCGACAGAATGGATGTCGCGGGGCCGTGGCGGAAGAGGAGAAGGAGAAAGAGCAAGGGAAGGGAGGCACGTGACTAAATGTATTCTGATAACTGAACAGCAGATGTCTCGCACGGAGCTCCTTTGTTGCCTGAACAGCAGGACCCTGCACTTCAGTGGGCTCACTTCACACCGCATTCATTTGCCTGCCAGCTGCCAATTTAGGGTAGAGAGAGTGAGAAAGAAGGAGAAAGAGATGGGAGAGAGAGAGCGAAGGGAGGGAGGCTCACACCAGTCCGTCCCTCCCCTCCCTCGGCATGTCTTACAGAGAGGCTGCCATTCCCTTCTCTCTTCCCCCGGTGGCCTGTACAATTAGTGATCTGCATAACCACCCACACCTCCACACACTGCTCTCACAGAGCAGAGGGGGAGCTGCCTTTGTCTTTTGGCTGCTGTACAATGAGTTGCTTTGGACTTGGCTGGAAGCCAGGATTCGTGGCACAAAACTGCATGTTCTTGATGGATGACGAATACTCCCAGAGACTTGTTTCCTCACGCAGCTGATTTTGGAGGGTCAGAGATGAACTGCTGCGTTGGCCATCAACAGCCCTTTTGTTAAAACACCTCCCAAAGTGCGGAAAGGGAGACGCTCTCTCCTCCCAGGTAGCTTTGATCAAGAAAAGCTAGCTCTCATTAAGCCTGCAAAGCTCACAGTTCATTAACGCCCGGGTGAAAAGAAATTCACACCCCTCTGCTAAGTGATGCGGGCCGAGGCGTGATGGCATCAAGGCTCCGGCAGAGTTGTCCGTGTGAGGCGAGACTCAGGTGACTAGGAGCTCAACTCCACAGTTCACCTAATGCTTGTGAGCTGTTTGAGAAGCAACTCACATCTCAGTGATGAGCGAGACCTAAGCGTGTTTGTATTTAAAGTTTCCTCCTTACGTAACATCTGAGGAAAAAAGGTTTTATTTTCAACTACATTCAACTACAACTACATTCTCCCCCGTTGCACAGCAGCATCGTGAACTTCTGCTCGATTAGACTTTCACCATGTTATTATCTTAATTGTGAAGTCCGTTTAGTGACATGGGAGCTACAGGAGATTTGCAGGGATTCCTAACCCCATTATTAAGGCTTGTGTGGTGCATCGCATGCTAGATAATACACGTATTGATCGACGACCACCGGCTCATCTAAATTGGGCTCACTTGTTACAGTACAAAAGGCAGCAAGAGCAGATCCCTCTCACCACCCTCCCCGATGTCAATTCACAGGACGAGCTATGGAACAAGTATTATCCCCACTTCCTGAGTCGGGAGGGGTGGGGATGATAAAAACTTTTTGATTAAGGAAAGGGAATGTTCTATTTCATTCTGATTCGGGAAGCAGGAGAAAGAGCGGAGGATTAATCTTAAGGCCGTCGTTTTACTGCCTATCCCCACTCCTGTCTCAGAGCTGAAGAAGCGCGAGTGAATAATGGGGTGTCCATCAGCCGTGGGCTCAAGCCCAGATTGGGATTTTCTCTGGGGATAATACAAAGCAGGGCGACAATTGATGATTCATAATGTACAGTTTTAGCCTGGCGATAGCGCCAGCTATTGTTGCGAGGCTGGCATTAGTATTACGGTATCTCCCAATGAGGTGTTTCCGCCTGACAGCAGTCTTTGGAAGTGTTCTTCTGCTGAGGACGGGAGAATCATGAGTTTATAAATATGGATACAGAGAATCGTATATTCTGTAATTCAAATTGTGACAAATTGCACTTTTAAGTCATCTGAAGAAACCTCCTCATTCAGTCACACATATACAGTGTAATATTTGAGAAGCCTTTGAAAGGAAGGGAGGATCCGGCTGTGGCAGGAACCAGCCAGGAATAATGGCGCCTTGTTATGTTCACTTACTCGACTCCCTCATTTTGTACACAGCAGCTTTACGCTGAACCGAGAACAATCCTGCTAACAAAGTTGTCTGGCTCTCCAGTCATGTGAGCAGCACCTGTCGTGTCAGGGAGCGGAGGCTGAGGCGGTGCTCGGGATCCATGGAGGGGACGCTATCCATCAGTGGTTCAATTTGATATTTAATTTAGACTTTTATGAGCCTTAGAGGATGGGCCATGTCATTTCTCTCTCCCAGGCTCTCTCTATAGGGATGGAGGATAAATTCCTTCCATCCATGCAGCAGCCTAACCAAGGCTTGCTCAGATTTATAACTGTATATGGTGCTGGCTATGCTGGTGGTGGACGATAACTAGCCCACATTAGAGACATAATGAGCGGGTCTGTGTCCGGGTCATACCTGCTCCAACCTGGAGAAAAACCAGCAAAAAAGAATGCACATGATTTATTGCAAAATTTTAGAAGCTGCCATAAAATTTGACTATGGACATTAGCATGTTGGCGTTATACGAGTAAGGAAGATCTGTTAAAATGATGTCATATCTGGCGTCTTTAGAGAGCAATATTCTTATTTAAAAGCTGAAGCAGAAGAAACAAATCAATTAATTTAGCATTAATCAATAGAGTTAGTGATATTATGCATACATGTTTTTTATTTCTATGAGTTATGGACGGAGTAAAATAGGCAATATTCTGAGAGGGTAATTTTAAGGAGCAGCAGCGAGTTTTATAAACTAATCCTCCCCTAATGGTCTGTTTTAACATAATTTATAGCTTCATTCATTACCCCTTTTGTATTAGTAATTATTTCTAAAATACCAAAGAGCCATCGTTTCTTTCCTGGTTCTTCTCAGGCTGTGATTTATCGCCCCGGCTCTGTCCTGATGCCGTCTTCCCAAGGTGTGACATTTCAAAATATTTATAGCTCTGGCACATTAAAGGCCTTCCTTTGAAGGTGACCGACCGCTCTTCCACACCAGTGTAATTAATGGAATCTCAGCTTGTTCTCCTTGTGTTATTTATCCACTGCATTCTGTTGAAACACCATGGAAAACAGCGAGGTGTTGGCTCGACTGCCTCAGCTCATAAACAGACATGGCTGCGTTGCAGCGAGCGACAAGGAGACCATTCCACGTCAAAGCCCCAAAAGTTAAATATTTTATTGATTAAATCTAAACCTTCTGTCCAAAGTGGCAATTAAAATTCAATTAAACTGACTGAAAGCATCATATTAAATTTCATCTCTTTATGAGCTCCGAGATAATGCTGGAGGACAAGACTTGAATATAATCACACCCTTTTTAGATTATATTATCCTGTTCATTCACTATAAAAGTGACACTTTTAGGTATACTTTCAATATTTCTTAACTATAACCTTCTAATGAACACATTTTATAGCCATTAAATCAACTATTATTGGGCATTGTAATAAAGAGAGATGGCTGCTTTTTGTTCTGCACTTCACATTAGAAAAGAATGAGTTGTGCTTAATTTTTCATTCTTTTTTTATTTTAGCATATTGATAATACCTCCATAATACATTCTAACACTGCACTCGGTAGTTGTAAAATATTTTAACATCCCAGTGTTGTTAGTAGTAAGGCCGCCTCAAATCTTTAGTTTTATTGATGTGCACACATCATTAAACAATATGCTTTTTTAAAGTCTCTCTTTTGGCTGATATTCCAGTTTTAGATGCATACTCAGCATGAAAGTGTAAAAAATGTTATAGATTTATAGATCTGAATAATATTCATAACACACTTACATGCCCACAATGAAAATGCTAACATGATGATGCTCAGTAGGTGTGCACCATCTTAGCTTTGCATGTTATCAGTATAACATTGGCTAATTAGCACATAACACAAAGTGTTGCTTAGGCTAACAGAAATATCGTAAGATTTGCAGGAATCAAAAGAAGCACTGGACAAAATAAAATTTTGCTCTCATGGCGGCACAAGACAGATAAGTGGCTGTAATGTGTCCCAAAGTGGAAATGAGCATATCATAGCTATATATATATATATTTAATAGTTGGCTATCCACATGATGCATCATCTTCTTGGAACATCTATCTTGGATCCTTTGCAGAACAATACAAAACTTTACCCGTGGCTGCCATGGTTAGTGGGCACCCCATCGCCTTGAGTCCTCCTGCAGCTGCTGCTAGTTTATTTCTGGAGCTGGTGGTTGGGCACCATGCATATTCCTTTAGAAATCTATGCAATAAGTTAATTAAGTCACTAAACACAGACAATATCAAGCTCATTAGCACCAACATAAATGTCATTGGTTCGCCAACCACAGTAAATGTTGTCCTTTGAGTCTGCACAAAGTTTCTTCGCAATCCATCCAACGGTCGGGAGATTTCAGTCTGGACACAGAGACATTGTCATCCTTAGAGCCGTCCTGCTAGCATGACTACAAATGTGTCCAACGCATCTTGATTCAAACAAAAACATTTACACTCAACCACCTTTTTTCCCTTTTTCCCCCTTTGTGGGATCATGAAAGGTTAAAGGTCAATGCTAAGCCACAGCAAGGCCATTGATCCCAGCAGCATCCACTGCAGTAAGTGAGCGATTTAGATGTACACAGAGACACAGTGTGGGAGACTGAGGGGAGAGTTATTACTGAGTGCCTCTCTGTTTTCCCAAGACTGTTTGCTCTGTGTGATTATTCTCTCCTGCTCCCCGAGCATCCTGGCTCCTGCCTCTGTGATAAAGATATTCATTTACCTGATATGAAAATCTTGTTCATGCCGATCCCAAATGACTCTAGATAGAAGAGGAAGAAAGCGGGGAGGTGAGAGTCGGAGAAGGAGGATGGAGGAGGTGCGTGAGGGGTAAGGAGAGAGAGAGTGAGTGGCTGGAAAGAATGACATGAAATATTAATACGGTCTGGGCCAATGTGACACCCTAAAGTTTGCATGATAACAAAATAAGGCCTTGTATCAGATGTGGGTCCAGGATTTTTATTGATTTGTGCAGAAACCATTTGCCAAGACATGCAGCTCAGCTGAAGTGGAGAGCATAAATTTCCCATAGGTTTGAATGTGTTTTTTATTGATTCTGGGAAATGAATGAATGAATAGAGGGGTGTGTATGTGTGTGTGCGTAAGGCTATATTGTCATGTGAAAGCGCGTTGCTCTTTTTTTTGTTTAGTTTTTTTATTGTTGAGTGTGTGTGTGTTTCTGCACAGGAGGATCCCACCGTACACATCCTCCCCTCTTCTGCTAATGACCAGATTCATATCATTTTAACTGCTTCTGAATGAGGAGGTTTTTGCATGCAGCGCTGTCATCAATCCACTAACTCTTCCACAGGGATGAAGTAGAGAGAGATAGATATTATGGCGAAGAGTGGGTTTGGGGGGGGGGCAGGCTAAATGTGTCCTCTCAAATGCATCCTCATGGTTAAAAGGGTAAAATGAGATGCGGTGGTACAATAGTCACTCCCCCTCATCACGTAGCCAGCCCATCTCCCCTGCCTTTATTTTGTTTGAGTATATGGCTCACTCATCTCAGGTTTTATTGTCTCTATCTCGGGGAAGCACTGCTTTCCCCCCATAACACCGTCACCGTGCGCGGCACATCAGGCAAGTTCTTGATTCTGTACTCAGTAATTTAAAGCCTTTATGGAATTGCAATTTCAGGGCTCAGTGCTTGTTTTTCTAAAATGTACTCAAGGAATTAGCTACTCCAGCCACAAATCAGTTGAATTTATGCACAGTTGTAATACACTTTATGGGCTCATGGTACATTGCTTCAAAAACAGCAGATGTGAAATTATGATAAATATAATGAGGGTTTTTTTTTTCCTTCCTTCCTGCTCCTTCCCTCTCTCCCTCTCTCCCGTCTGTGAGAGGGAGAAGGATGTGAAGCGTGTTTACTTACCCCATACAATACATTTAATGTCTTAGTAAGGGCCGCCAACAAAACCTGATTAATGTCCTCATCTCTTTTATTAAAGATAACAGTGGCACTGCAGTCAGGAGATAGAGAACGTGCCATAAATCTCAGGCAAAATGAGCAGTCAAATAATCACTCATCAGAAATAAAATCTACATACATTACCACTTGCAGACATTCTGCCGTGAATATAAACACTGGGCTATGGGCAATGAAGCCGGCACCATCCATCCCCATATTCGTGGTGAGGGGGAGGTAAAGGTGTCTGCAGAGGGTGAGGATGTTTAACGGGGTCCCGGCCTGCGAAGCTGTACACCGCCCGGCTAACCATGAGTCCAAAAAACCCAGACCCAGAGTCATTAAGAGCAGTGGATGAGTTGGATGGTGGAGGCAATTAAGCGTCACCCTGCAAAGGACATAATGTTGATCCGTCCCTGTGATTAATCAAGGCATGCATTAGACAGTGATGGGCGACCCTGTCCCTTTGTGACAAAATGATTCTTCATCCTGTGTTTGGGGATTGGGATCCTGAGGTCCCTAATGCGCCTTAGAGGCGCCCCAATGAAACCCTGTCATTTATTCTGCTCCTGTCCCTGACAGCTATCAACCTGTCTTCTGCCAGCCCAGGAACATTATCTGAACTCCCAAGGCGGTTAGCGACAGGGACTAAGCTTATGAGTGGTGGTAGCAGACAGGCAGACATGTAAAGCAGCGATAATGCCACCTTTCTTTTGTACTATCTGCATCCACCCAGGTGTACGTGCATGTGTTCCTATAGCAGACACAACATGTTGATGCATGCAAGCTTTAATGTATGCATACAGTGTGTACATGTGCAGGCTGTTGTGTATGCACCCATGCATGATATATATAAACACTAGTTGTGTGTTCACCACAAATAGAGCCATGTGTGTGTTTTTCATCTCCTATCAGAGGCCTCCTTGTGACAGATGTCATGTGTTGTGATTAAAAACTGCGGAAAATTAAAAAACAAATCCACAATGCACTATGACTGTTCTTTGTTTTGGTGTCAATCATATCTTAGTAATAATTTTTCCCTTCACTCTTTTTTTTTTTCCACCACTGTGGCATCTGGCAGGGACCAGCTGACGAGGTGTCTTCGGCGCGTAAATTACGAGAAATGGATTTTCCATGCTTGATAAAAGTCGCACACAATTAGTAGGAGTGTCAAACCACTTCATATGGAGTTGTGCAAAGAACTGCGGCTCCACTCAAAATATTGACAGGGATGCATGGCAGTGTCAGTGGTCTCACTGTGATAATGACTCGCCTGCAAGATGATACTGCACATTTGCTTCATAGACACAAAGCCAGAGCCCATTCATGGTTGTTAGTCACTCACAATCTAAATATTAGAGCCAGAATCTTTATAATCGAACCTCTAAGCTATGCATCAGCTCTTTGTGTGTGTCTTCTGTCAGCCGGACATTGGAGCTGAGAGCATCTGAGCTTCTGGGTGTTGTGCTGCCTTCTGTTTCCAGCAGCTGTCTCTACGTTCATCACATTTAGTTTTGTGGTCTGGATGTTTTAAGACAAGTTTGGAAAGTTTTCAGGCTGCCACTATTACTCCTGCATTGCTGTGTGCTGTTTGACACATGTGCAAAATTTGATCGACTTAATCAACTGCCCTGCTAAATGCTCTTTGTTATAAAATCTTTATGGTTATTGTTTTACTGTACATTCTTCAAAGACATGAATTAGGTACAGAGGTACCTACAGAGGTGGTGATTTTTGAAGTAGTTGGGACTACTGCTGTAGATAATCTGAGGACGTAGAAGAAACCATGTTCCCTGGGCTGTGAAGAACATACCTGTACATACCAAGTGTGAAGCTGATAAGATGGAAGCCAGATATGCATTCCACACACAGGCAGATGATTTTGGAATTAGCAAATAGATAAAACCACCATTATTATTAGTGCTACTATTTTCCACATTATTAAAACGTATGAGTTGTTCGGCTCTGTAGTTTTCTTCCTCCCTCCCGCTGCCCTCCTCGGTCCATATGGCCTCATATTCACCTGTATTGCTGGATGATGATGTCAACCTCCCGTCAATGAGCCCATGGCATCTGAGCGCCTGTTAACCTGGAACAGGCCTGGCTCTGCAGCCCTGAGCTGATGGTACAATATGCTCCTTGTTATTCTAGGATCATTGGCGCTAAAGCCCTGGCAATCAAGTCAGTTTTGTCGAAGCTCATTGGCTCAGTGGGGTCTCCTCTCATCTGCGAGCTTGGAATGAGAAAAGGAGCGTTCGGGTTAGTTGGGTCGTTAGGTAGAAATTCTTCGATAATGGTGCATGTTACATTAGAGCCTTACAAAGCAAGGATAAGTGTTTCAGAGTCTGTGTAATGTAATTTACTGAATGGTTATGGTGGATAGGACGTTCTCCTGAGGTGTGAAGTATGGAGATGAATAGTTCCTGATTAATCTGGACTCATCACATGCTAGCCAAGACTCACTGGTTACAGCATGAACTGATTCATGCATATCTGAGACACTTTTATTGCACTTGATATATGACTTAAAGTATTTTTTAAACTGTGACTGTGATTGTTAGTCATGTCATCTTACTTGTTTAAAACAATTTTTCAAACAATGGCTAATTTCATGTAGCACTAATCATATGTGTCCGGTAGTTGTGAGAAATCTCAGTGTTAACAGGAGCCTGGACACATGATGAAATGGAAACAGCTGAACAGCCACCAGAGTCCCTTCAGTTTGAGATGGGACCTCAGTGAGACCAGAGTCTCATCACATGAAACACACAACTTTTTGCAACTGTATATAATCTACATGCAATCCAATGTGACAGCATATTTATTATTGTCACATCAACATTGTGATACAATACATTTTGAAGAAGAAGATTTTGTTCGTTTGGGAAGTGGATCAATTTCTTTAGCAAATAAAAGTAATATTTAGGAAATACAGTACTTGAAAATTCTAAGTACTTAATCACATTGATTCAAAAACCATACGTACATAAAGAATAAAGTATAAGCTATAAAACAGTGTTGATCAATCAATTGTTCACAATACATCAGATTATTTTTAATTTTGAAACCCCCCCCAAAAAATCCAAATTACATATCTGTAGACTTGTAACATGAATTTCAAATGGATATGCATCCATCAATAGCTGCCAATCTCAATTTCTGTGAGTTAATGTAGAGTTATACAATTATATGTAAATATATTTTAAATGATTCCCAAAAATGTAGAGTTTATAAAAAATGCTACTGATTTCACATGTTTCTTCAACCATAATTATCTGAAACGTCAGGACTTTAAATAGTTGCAAAGCTGCCAACACTAGCATCCAGAAAATTCAACATTACCACTGATGTTATGGATTCAACCAATTTAAAAATGCCTATCTTGTTCATTTAGGCTAAAATATATAAATGTAGTTATAATGTAAAAGTACCAGGTTTGAATTATGTTTGAACTCTTCCATGTTCCAATGGCAGCATTTTGTTGATGCAGCGTATGCATCTACTTCAAGGTTGGACACACTAGCTCATGATAACTTTAAGTAACATAGAGTAAGGAAAGTATTTCGCCATTATAATCAAGATTTAAGTGCCGGGCTGTCCCAAACCCTTGAGCCTCCACGATATCCGCAGCAGATCCTCAGACGCATCTCCAGTTTATCCCTCTCCCTGCGGGACACCGGCCTCTCAGAGGAAGAAGGGGCCATCTTTGAGGAGGTGGCGTCACACAGCTGCTGTATCCCCGCCAAAGCTCCTCGAGGAAAGACATGTTGTCACTGCGCATTAATCATAGGGCCCACCATCGGAAACAGATTCCCCTCATAAGCAATTTCACTCATTAGAGTTACGGTGCTGATTTGCTGATTGGAGTTACGCTGAGGCCACTACACTGTGAGGAAGAGGAGAGCGGGCGGGAGGGAGGAGGAGGAGGGTCTGACACATTTACAGTGAAGTGAAGCCGAGATGTTGATTAACGTGCGCTGTTCCTGTCACGTAAACTGAATAAATAAATATGAAACAAAAGCCGAGGGAGAGACTCATTTACAAAGCGGGAAATGAAAGTTCCATTTAGTTAGGGAGCGAGAAGGACCGGGGAGACGGAACCTTGGTGGCGGTCGTTCGCCACGGTTGCGAACATGAAATCTCTATAGTGCAAGTCAAGGCCGCGTGCCCACATGCACCGAGCACCTGGCGTGGCTGTCTCAGGCATTCCTTAAAGTGACGTAAGTTCAATTCTTGTTTCATAGACAAAACATCAGGAGGAGAGCTTTACCGCTGCCCTGCCAGCTCCTCTGAACTCCACCGTGGTCGTCTGTGGCTTTCCTGGGTAGCATGACGCGCTGCAATCAGCTCCTCAAAGCCCTCAGGCTGTTTCACAACATCCTCACAGCTCAGGCAGGATACAGAATAAATACTTTTTTCGCACACGCTGCTGCTAATGATGCATGGTGATCACGTCGTATTCCGCAGCAGCACATCCCTGCTCAGGTCATATTTAGGATAGGCTGTTTATATTGATCTTCATATCCCATCCACAAACACCCGTGTTTACATAAATAAACAGTATTCTGTTTGCTGCCATGGAAACAGCGTTTACACAGGCCACGAAATCACCATTTAATGGAGTAAGATGTTTACATGACTGAGAATGCTGGCTAATAATGGCATATCTCAGCTGTCACACTCAAACAGGGACATGTGTATATTGGGATGTTGTGTTAACAAGCTGCAACTCTTAAAAGTAGCACTTTTGTGTGTGTTTTTGAATTTTAATATGAGTTGTGCTCCTTTGCTAATTTTTATAGTAATGGATTTCTTTTTTTTTTAAAGTTTTTATTTTAATTTTATATTTAAATTCATCTTCACATTTTTACATTTGCTAAGAGGGTTATGTTTTCATTGCTGTTTGCCTTTCAGCAGAATTACTCAAAAACTATTGAACCCATTTCCGTGCAATTTTGATGATGGTTGGGACACAACCCAACGAAGAATCCAGTGCATGTTGGAGCAGATCTGGAGAAAGGAAGCTGCAGGTATGTATTGTCACTTGTTTTGGCCTATGTCCCCTCCTTCTATTAATTTATAAAATAAAAAGTAGTTTTTTGCGTAATCCTGCTTACACACAGACAAACCAACCAACCAACTAATGGACAGGGGCAAAACATTTGGCAGAGGCAAAAGGATTTTTTGAAAAGAATCAGTTATATGCAGAGTACAAATATCTATGCAATGTGATGAGTATGTGTGGGACCTGATCTCATCACATTCATTATGGTGGTCAAATGACAGAAAGCCTTGGCAGAGGTACAAACTCTTCAAGCAGCCTTGAAATCGAACCATTTGTAATGTAATTAATACAAACTTTAAACGCCACAATCCACCGTAGCAGACTGAATCCATTATTCTAACCGTGCCAACTTTTGCACCATGTTTTGGTTTGATCTCGTCCATTACATCCTCCCAGCTAACCCCCCTCACCAGTCATTAGAGCATTACTCCGTTTTAGGGCGAAGCAAACATCCGAGACCGCCTGAACTTTTCCTGTGGAGTGGAGCCAACGACCACGTGACTTAATAAATGGTGACAAACGTAAGCCAGCGCTCGCATCAGCAGCGTTACATGGCAACAGAGAAAACGTGTCACCCGGTTGAACCATATTAAGTGGTCACTGCAGGTTCTGTGCCGCGTGTTTATATATGTGTAGGTGTGCACCGTGTACCCGCCTCATCCATCACGCCAGCAACACTTCTGTGCTTTCATCGTCTTCAAATGATCTTTGCCACGTGATTGCGCTCACTATGGCGAGATGCACGGCGTTGCACTAATTAGCTGTTATTTTGTCAGCTGCCGATACACCCCTCTGTCATTTTCTTCTTCGAGAGAGAGAAGAAGAAAAAAAAACGCACTCTTGCAGGAATTCCTCCGCCTGCTTCCCTCAGCTTCTTTTTTCTCCCTGGTTTTGCAGATTCCTCTGTCCACCCCTGCAGCCCGGGAGAAGTCATTTTACAGTTCAATCAGGAATTCTAATAAACTGACCTGTGCTTTAATGACTAATTCATTGTCTCCTTTACTACCTTCATGGGTATAAAGCGGATTAATGACTTGAGCAAGGTTAAAAACAGTACCTCTGTGCTTTTCTTCATCCATTATCAATCATCCTTTACATTCTTAAGAGAGCAACGGAAATTGAAGGAAAATTAGTAATCCTTTTGATGGATGATAGCGAAGGTAGGAGTGTATGCGTAAGATATAAGTGTGGCTATAGCATTAAATGGAAGTAGTGAGATAAGTAGCATCACATGAGGGGCTTGCATTTCAAGACACGCTTCACATGTGGAACAAAGCGTAATGCTGTATGACAGGAGAATTATCTTTCTGCAACAACAAAGAGGAAGTATTTTTGATTATCATCTCGACAGTGGACTCATAAATACTTGTTATCGAAAAGAGCCCAGAAACATAATCTCACACATTTCACTGCACAGTTCTTTATATGTGTTCATAACAAAGGGCTTTTAAGAAAAACTCCAAGGAAAAAGGAAAAAGCTCCACGAAGATTCAGAATTTCACGTGAGTTGTTAAAACTTCTTTGACAGTTTCTTTACTTTTCCTCATGCTGCACTTCCTCCTTGTTGTTCAGAAATCCCACGGAAGAGGAGAGAAATATGAAGAAGAAGAAAAAAAACGACGGGTGGCAAATGGGAACGGCGAGGAAGAGGAGAGAGCAGGTATGAGGCTGCGTCTCTTTGTTTACCATTCTATATTCCCATCACACGTACACACGCCTCTGCTGCATCTCTGGGCTCTCCCCATTCTTGGCCCAGTCATTTCTGACAATGTTAATGATTTAGTGGAGAGCCCTCCACAACGGATGATTTGTGACATGTAGGAAGGCTGGAAACGGGGGAGGACGAGGCAGGTTTCTGTGGGGAGTGTTTGGGATCCAGGGTTGCCTTGAAGATAGTGATTCATTATATTTAAGACAAGTGTGACATCCTACTTCAAGGAGGCAACACACATACGTACGGAGGGGGAGATTTTTTTTTTTTTTTCGGGTGGCCAAAGTGGGGAGGGGTGGGTAAGTACAAAGGAATGCCTCAGTGTTTTTGGAGATGACATAGGAATAGGAGGCAGGCATATGGAGACGGCAGACTGGAAAATAATGGGTAATGGAGGAATTTAGCCTCGGGCTATATGCCTGCTTTGCCTACTTCTGTATAACTAGTATATTTATAATTCAAATACATACCTTTAATAATTAACAACCAGTGAATATTAAAGGAGAATGCAGGATATCTTTTCCACAGATGGAGTCAGGTGAAAAATAGTATTCAATTTCAAATTTGACAACAGCACAGAACAAAGGAGCGAAGAGCGAAAACCAAAAAAAAAGTTGGCTGCCATTTTTTTTTTTTCAATTTTGGCTTTGTGCAATAAAAATGAATGGTGTTTGAATGTGACATTTATTTTTAGCACATTATCGTGTGATAAAAGACGGTTTAAAGATCTTTGTGTTTATTAAACTTACAATTAAATGGAACGACTTTCTCTCACCGGCTGTGTACAGGATTATTGTTTTCTGGTTTCTGTTGGTGAATCATACTTTAAGCCGGCTGAGGGCGACTCCCTGGATACTCAGGTGTACAGTTACACAAGCAAACGCCTCGCTGGTTTTCCTGGAGCGTCCTCTCATTGAGTATTTGATTGTTGTCTGCAGTAATGACATAACAGCTCTGACACCGGTCTGGTGGTGTCGCGCTTTTGTTTGGCCCAAATGGAAACCTGCTTCCCAACACACACTCAGGGCACATGGAGTAACACTAAGCATGTGACCGAGTGATAATGATCAATGCCCCCTACTTTATATAAAATGATGTAATATCCGGCGCTTTCAGGCTGCAGCAATTCGGAAGAAGTGTGTTACTAAATACATTGAAATTCCGTGTATTTATGCAGAGCTCCTAGTGTGCCTTTTAAAGTAAAATATCCCAGAGGACAGTGTGTTTTGTCGTCTGTACACAAGTGGCACAGAAAAGCTCTCACAAACTGCGTCAACCCATGTTATGCAAACACCAGAGTTCAACAAGAACCAGGCCATTTGCATATTCTGGATCTGAAACGTGTTCCGCTTTTCGCGCAGGCCTCCTTTCTCTCTCTCTCTCCGCTCTTTGATGTGAGCTCATACATATTGACGATGCCGCTGAAGGAACCAACCACGTTAACTACAGCGTGAGCTCAATTTGTGCATCCCTTTAAAAAAAAAAAAAAAAAAAAAAGATTGGTGCATTAGTTTGTCCCATTTATATTTCCAGGGTTAATGAGCAAGTGAGAGATCGGACAATTATCGTCCGTGCTAATTGATTATAATATTACAACTTGGTGATGATAGGATGAACATAGACTCCTCGTTCGCGTTCCTCTGAGGGATTTGATAATATATACAATGCTTCTGCGTAATGAGGGTTTTAAAAGACCAAATCAACTGGGGAAATGGTTAATTCAATTCCACTCAGATGGTACAGAGTTTTTCGGGGCATGAATGAAGTGAATTGAATCGCAGGGACGGAGGAATCACACGGAGCGGCAGCGTCCTTTTCAGAGTTTGACTCGTGTCAACGCAAATGATGTACATCACTGGTTCATTTCTGTCAGTGACACAATAGGATGTGAACTCTCAAAGACCTGATCATATCTAGGTCATTTTCTTTTCTTCTTCTGCTCGTAGCTGAAAAGTCTTTTGTGCGTCATATCTGCGACTTTCAGAAATGCTGTGTGCTGCTTCGGAGGTAGAGCTCCAGCAAATATGGAAGAAAGCTAATATTGCTTCATGCTTCAAAATACATTTCCCCTCCACTCAGATGCAAACCACTGCAGCACAACACTGTCACTGTCCATATTAGGTATGGAATCACACTTTTTTCTTTATTCACCTCTCCTCCTCTTATCTTAACTCTACATAGCACCACTTATGTGCTCAAATGTCTGGAGTGTGAGGCCCAGGTATGAACCTTTAACCGCCGCTCGCCGGTGGCCCCACTCGAGCTCCATCACGGTGTGACAGTCTGTTGTGAGCCGCAGGCCGCAGAGCTGTGCAGAGGGAGAGGAGCTGCAGGAATGTGTGTTGATGTAGTTCACCTGGAAAGTTCCACCGCAAAGTTCCCAATGAAAATCAAATGAAACTCTTTTTTTTTTTTTTCCTACCTCTGATGTTATTCATGTATTCCTATATATTGCTCGTGTTCTATTTGAGAATTCTTTATTTCCTGAAAGTCATCCTTATTGAGCACATCTGTATCTTTCAGCCTTTCAACCGTTCTCGTGACAAATGTCTTGTTTCACCTCGAAATGTTCATCCTCAGGTGAAGCAAATAAAAAGTAAGATTCATGTGTTAAACACTGAAGTATTGCACTTCTTTACTGTGCTTAATAATTAATAGCCCATCCCATCACGCTATGAATATTTACATGCAAAGTGTCCCTGGGAGCCCTCCATATGCCAGAGGGAGGCAAGTCTGTGTGTTTATAGCATTAAACACTCAGACATCGTCACCGACCCTATTTCGCCTCCAACCACGAGAAACACTCACTAAAGCGATGTGAGCATTTTATTTGTTGTTGCACAATGTAACCTATTCAACTTCCATTTAGACGTGGCAAGTCAAATTACAGGTACTCTCTCCGTGCAGAGCTGAAATCCCAGGACGCCGCTTGTCTGGTTTTGAACGCGAGGGGAGCAGAAATGAGCTTTCTCGGGTTTTGTTTCCAGAGCAGTGAGAACGCTTATTGAGATCACCTTCCACTGACTGTGTCAAAGGTCTTGTTGTCAGCCACGCTGGAATCACAGCATCATTACTCAGCAGCAGGAATTACGCAGTATTATGTTGATTATATGTCGTGAAAACAGAATCTTGCAGTGCAAGTGGGAGAGTAGAGGTGCATGCTGGTTCATTTAAAATAAAGTAAGTGCAAGTTGCAGCAAGAGGAAAATAAAACACAAACTTTGCAAATGGTTAAATATTCTTGCAGTTATCTGAGTTAATCAGGCTGAGGACTTTGGACTTCTGCTCTGCCAGACATTAATGCGCTATTCACTTTTAATCCCGGCGACTTCTGTGGCTCCACTCTTTTCCTCTGTTTGTGTCTGATCCACAAATACAGAATAAATGCAGCAACAGAAGATCGGAAAGTGTTGCACGACCGCTCTGACTCTGCGACGGCTTCAGAGCACAAACACATTCATGAGTTTCCGACCTTTGACCTTTGGGAGAGACTCAGCAGGAACGCACACGCAGGAATATGGCAAGAATCGTCCTTGTTAAAGCTGCACTGAGGCCACTTTAAAGAACGCCGCGAGCCAGTAACAGACAAGTAGGATATGTAGTACAAATAAATATGCTGTTACTAGTGAACCTGGGCATGTTTGGCTCTGTTTCTCCTATTGGTGATATTTATCTTGGAAGGGAAGGCTGAGTGTTGATGTTGCCTCGCTGCAGGTCCCCGAGCTCTCAGATCTCCTCTCTGTCTCCTGTGTGGATAAGTAGTGGCTGCAAAGGCAACGCCGCTCTTTGATACTTCACTCCTCATTTGAATCAGTGGCCGCTTTATTTGACAATGCCAGGTAATTACCTGGGTACCTTGCTTGATCATGTGAACTCCTGCAGAACCAGACTGGAGGGAGCGGAGGGAGGGATGGAGGAAGGGAGGAGGAGTAGGGGTGTCGGAGAGGAGATGGAAATGGGAACACATAAATGGGAGAGGGGGGACAAAAACAAAACACCCAAACACAAACAAACCATCTGCATTTGTTTATCTGCATTGTTGTCTTGAGAGTGGTTCAAATGAGTGGAGGCTTGAGCGAGACACACACAAGTCGAGTCATGTTTTGTAAATGTTCAGCAATGACTTTTATTTATCTTTATTTTTATTCAGTGGGACTGTCCTGCGCTTCAAATGCGGAGGACGAGGTCATAGAGGGTGTGTGTGATTATTATATTTCATTGGAATTATTGTTTTTTCTCTGGGGTTCGGTCTTTTGAATAACCTGTAGTCTCTCTGTGTGTGTATGTGTGTGTGGTTGCATGTGTGTGTGGTTGCATGTGTTTGTGTGTGTGTTTGTGTGTGTGAGAGAGAGAGAGATAATGAACTCAATGAAGCCCTTTACTCAAGCACATTTAAATCACATTTTAAAAAACAAATTAAGAACAGGACACAAATAGAGTTTAAAAATATTTAATGCCTCTACAGTGAAGCCACAGTACAAGTAGAAATTTGCAGTGAATTCACAGAAAGGGTCAAAACAACATTTATCACAATATGAACCTCACTGCAATGTTCTTCTTCTATTCACATATTTAAAATAATAGCAGCTGAAAGTGGTGATGGGGTTAAGCTGGGTATTTCACATGGCTGGATATGGAACCTTGTCAATGATGTTTATTGAAGAGGAGAGCGGTGTTTACTCTGTTGTGTGACTAGAATATCAAAATCCGTCACTCGACGTGCACGCAGCTGCGTTCAGGCTGACTGGCTGCGGCTCTCTCCTCGGAGGAATCGAGCAGACAACTTAGGCATGGCCCTGAAGTTTTTCACTGAGACACGGTGTGTGTTTGAAACAGCACAAATGCAAAAATGGAATCTAACACTACAGAAGGCAAATGTTAAATAAAAAACGATTTTCTCACCCCAAATAGTGAAAAACTAATCTTGCAAAAAAAACCAAACAAGCTTTTTGGGCTGAATTTGCGCAAATGGGGAGACACAGCAGCTGTTTTAATGCTCTCTCCCTCTGAAGGACGTGTAATGCAATTAGGCTATAAATAAAGAGGAGAGTGACGGAAGTGGCATAAGACAGGACAAATATAACTTTTCACAAGGAAGCCTTTTCTCTTTTTTCCTCACCTTTTAATTAATTGTCCGAGTAAAACGGCTCCAATTACGCACGGAGAGAATTCCATCTGAACCCTTCTTCACTACACGTGGAGATATTTATTATTGCTTATATTGTTCTTATTATTCACGATACATTTTATATTTCACAGCCATGTTTAATTACTCCGTCACTTGCATTATCCCGGGTCTGATCTCTCTCCAAGGCAGTGCTGCGTCAACTGTGCGTAATTTCCATCCACTTCCTAATCATATTGGGACCATGAAAAACCCTCCACATTCCCCCGCTCCAGCATCGACTGGACAAACACACGAGTGGAATTTATATTCATTTCAAAGTGGAGAGGGGGAATTAAGACAATTTAATAAAGGCTTAAAAACCGCTGGGGTTGTCTGTGCACTGCCTAGAGCCATATTCCCTCTCATCAGCGGAGGAGGGCGACTTTATTGGACATGTTTCTATTTCCAAATCCGCATAACAGGCGACGACGCATGTATTCCCTATAATGTAGATAAGGCGAGAGAGAGGGTTTGATATGTAATAAAAGGTGGGTCTGCGCTGCCTGTTTAAGCCCCTTAAGCCTGATAAATGATGAGCGACAGAGGCACAGCGAGAGGGTCACCGCTATTAACTCCTCGGTTTCCCGGCCTCCACTTAAACTTCTCTCAATTACATGTGGTAATGTGGCTGGATACGGGCCTTATAGGCTTTTGGAAGTTGCAGTGAAACACAAGGAGGAAATCATACTCAAAATATAATGCGCAGCGCCCTTTTGTGAATGCAGGTATTTCGGGCTGTCCCCCCCTATAAAAAGCCACGTGTTAATAAGAGGAGAGGAGGGGGGGGGACACGGGGATTACGGTCTGTGGCGTTACTAACACATGCACACCAGGTATTCTGGGACAAACAGCCAATGCAAGCTCATTAAATCAGCATTTGGTGTATCCGAGCAGGCGTTAACGACGGGCTCTAATCTCGGCGGTGACCTGTTCAAACTGTGTCACAGCCGAGCAGAGCCGAGAGGCTGCGGAGAGGCTGCGCACTGCAGGGCGCGCTGCGGCCAGAGGAGGTTACATACAGCAAGGGACAGATTTACTCTCACACCGCAGGAACAATCTTTCGTTTGGAGGAGGAAAAACCAACACAATTTACATTCCAATAAAAGAAATGAACCGAGCTAAATACATTTTTAAAAAACGCGATGTTTTTAAAGTCTTTAATGAATCAATTTCATATTTTTTTCAAATGTAGGCTCCGCTTTAACTTTAACTCTTGTTGTTTAATTGTGATAATATTTTTTATTTTGAACACTCGATGATGCATGAATCAGCCGATAGAAAAAAGACTGGTCCAGATTAAACTAGTAAAATATAAACGTTTTAGGTTAGATATAAGTTAAATTGGGATATTAAACATTTTTATAACCATTTTTATTCAAACTTAATTATCTTCTAAATTTTTGAATCCAGTAAAATTAAAATAGAACTCGTTCGTGTAATTTTAAGGCGAATTTCCACTATTAAAGGCCATATTTTTCTAGTCTACGTGATATTGACAGACAGGGTTAAATCGAGTTTATGTCCAAAAACATGGTTAGCGAATGAATAAACATTACAATCCTTTTAAAATATGAATTTCAACGCACGGTTTTGTTATGACTGCTGCGTATTTTCCGTGTAAATAGGTTTTAGTGTTGTTTTGTGGGCCTCCTGTAAAGCCTTGGACAGCTCTGCACCGGTTGCAGCCGCCAGGTGTCGCTCGAGGGCCGCATATTTCCCACTATGAGTCTATGAAGGGAGAGAGAGAGCGAGAGAAAGCCACAGTTATTGTGTTGGCCTCTCTCTCTCCCTCTCTTTCTCTCTCTCTGTCACTCTCCCCCCTCCTCCCTGTACTAACCCTCTGACACCAGACTCTGAGAATCGGTGGAGGGGAAAATGAGGCTTTGGAGCTGAAGAATTTACAGTTAGTCGCGAAACTTTTACAAGTATTTGAGTTGCTCACTCCACTTTCTCAAAGCCTATAGTCACATTTCACTCCCCGGGGGTCAGAGGGAGTTCAGAGGCAGAGGGGACCGAGTTAAGAAAAACACACACAGAGGCTCCAGATTATTAGAAACAAATCACAAATAATATCATGTCATGTGAGGACAATTAAACGCGTGATGATTAATGGGACGTAATTAGTTGCCTCCTTTGCAGTTAACTGCATTGGCCTCCTTTTATTTGCTGTGCGTAAAACCGAAATCCTCACATTTGATGTTCGCACCAGCAGCTGTAGCTGTTGCATTTTGAAAATGTTGGATAAAAATGGACAAAGCTGCAGTGTTTTCACTTTCTGAGCCTCCTCTTCCTCACCCCCAGCAGCAGCAGCAGCAGCCAGTCTATGATCCAAGTCTTATCTCTGCGCCTCTATACATTAGCTGTGCCAATTTACATAATCTCAAACACTGAAGAGGGCCACAGAAGAACAAAGTTACAAACAAGATTAGGGCGATTTTATTTGTTCCTGCGGTTGAGCGCCGATTGTTTCTTCCAGGAGTGTTTAAGGTCACTAAGAGGATTTGAAGCTCGTTTCATATCAGTGATCTTTTTTTTTTTTTTTGAGGGAATTAAATCAACAACAATGCGTTTCTCTCCATATTTAGCAACAGGCTTGGAGTGTGTGTGTGTGTGTGTGTGTGTGTGTGTGTGTGTGTGTGTGTGTGTGTGTGTGTGTGTGTGTGTGTGTGCCCTGAGGGGCAATGGGGGGTGGGGGGGATGCAGAGGGAGAGAGAGGGGTTGTAAGTCCTGCAAAGAGTAAACAGAGGAGTGGGGAAGTTGAGTCTCTGCAGCTCGGTGCATGGCGCGCACGCAGGCGGTCCTGCTGGTGCACCTTTTAGGATGTGACACGCTGTGGATCTTTAGCCCGGGTGATTGTCCCACTAGTGTTTTCCTTGAAATGGATCCTATGCCCCCCAAATGAATCCAAACGCAGCTGGCCACGTCCCCACACGGACACCGAGAGCTTTAACCCTACACTGACCTCAATTTGACACCACCAGATGAAATGTTACCGCCTGTTAATGCCATCCACTGATTTCTTTTTATCTTTCTTTTTTCATTCGCGTAAAAGTGGTGTGCGCACCTGAAAAAGGGCCGCGACGTGAAAGCCACTCGTAGGAAATATAAAACTAGTTGTTTTTTTTTAAAGTGTAACAGTCAATGGAAGGTGTCCTCCTGGAATCATCTGGCTTGTAAACGCTCAGGTTATAAGCAGGGGAGTTTAAGTTGGCACAGGTCTTGTTTATGAGGGGGAAATTAATTTTAATTAACTACTGAGTGAATGATGATTAAAATGAAATTAGAAAATTAAACACCGACTTGTGTAATGTCGCATCAGAAGCTGTTTATAAGCGAAATGAACCCATTTCACAGCCTTAAATGTTGTTAATTACGATGTCCTGTGTTTTATAGCTTCCATTAATTACTCAAATAAATAGTTCGCCGAAGAAAAAAGGGTCTTTCACATGTCACGTCGTTGGGAGTCGTGGCTGGAAGTTGCATGTATAGGGAAGGTTGTGTTTCTGCGGAGCCGTGCATTGGACACGCGTAATTAGCCTCCGCTATTTTCACACGCTCTTCGGGGTGTTTGCATCATTCTCCTCGGGGGCAAACCACATATTTCCACGATAAATGCGCAAAAATCGCGAAGAATTTATTTAAAAATTCCACTCCAGTGCCTGGTAATTTTTTTTGAGGATATCGCACTTGTAACGGGAGATTAAACATGCATGTATGAAAGTCTGTTCATTCTCTCTGCATTTACGCTCCAGCCTCCCAACTTTTCCTTCACTCCGCCGGGAGGAGGACGCGCATCTAGAATTTAAAAAAAAAACATTATAAGGTTTATGTTACTTACCATGGTTGTCCAGAGGAGGAGGATGAAAAAAACAGTTAGTGCGCAAATCAGTGTGAACGATATTTAGCTTTTATGTAGAAAAAAAAAATCTTCAGAGTCAGAGCAGGGTCTGCCGGCTGGTTGTGTTTACAGAGTGCAGGAGAGACTTGGAGACGGTGGATGCCTTGACTCTCTGCGCACCGCTCTGCAGCTCCTTCCCGGGGTATTGCACGTTGAAATGTCCACACAGCCGTTTGTCAAACCCTGCAGTGCTACACTTCCCACCCCCCTTTATGCCAACAAACATAACAGTTGTCACGGTTTCATTTATTAACTCTTTTTCTCTCCTAAAAAGAAAAAAAAAACAACTGCTATTTCTGTAATCGACTCCGAGCAGGTCTGCTTTGGTATTTTGTTTTGCTGGAAGAGTTTATTGACCCTCCACAACGGTAGCCACAGCCCATCTCCCTGAGCGTGTTTCTACTTTAATCCTAACCTGTGAATAATTAATTTCCACCATCAAAAATGTCACGGAGCCATAAATGGAGCCTTTATGTGAGAACCTATCAATACAGCCATGATGCCATATTAGCACTGATGGAGCTAAATATTAAAGGGGATAGATGGCCTGCTTCTGTTTTGTGCGTGTAAGTGCTCAGACTCCAAAAGGAGCTTCAGTGCAATCGATGGCCGCAGCGTTGCTCCTCCTCTAAACTTCAATCTCCTCACATGATTGATGATCTCGGGGAGCTTTGATAATTGACTACTCTGAGGCAAAGGCACGGATTTCTATCAGGAGAGGGGATTGGACGAAAGAAACACACAAAATTACTTTCTCCACTTTTTTTTCCCTCCTCTTCCTCTTGGAAAAGTTCATTCAGGGATTAGAGGGGTGCTGCGTGCCGTTTAATTTGCTAAAAAGGACCAGAGCAGTAATTAGCTGAAAGATTAGGAGGATGTAGGCACACCGACGTATAACCACACAACTGATAACAAGTACGCATCGTTCATAAGATGTCGTGGTGTTTTTAACTGCAGGTGTCTTTATAATCTATTGTTTTGCTATAAGGATGAAAAATATTCATTCATTCTTTTTAAATATGTCCCCGATGTGATCAGTTTACCGTGCGTAAAAGTTTGGCTGCACCGTGCGTAATTCTGCTTAAAAATGAACTTTTTAGCTGTAAATCCCACTTCATGCAGTTTATTTCAGTCAATGTTGTGTCAGTGTAACTCGGAGCAGTTGCAGCCCAAGTGTCCGCACTGATAAAAAAAACAACAAAAAAAACCACCTCCCTCATTCAGCCCTTCTCTGCTTTTTCTTCTAGGTTTCTTCTCGGCGAAAAGGAATTGGGTGGGAGTTTGGAGCTGCGTTGGTTTGTCTTTTTACCCCCAGTGTGGAGTTGAAGCCGTCCCTGCGCCTCGCACACACTCTGCATATCACAGGAGTTGGTCTCTCCTCTCTCTTTTCTGGAGCTGCTGTAGGACTGGCTATGGCCACCACCACTTCCGGGATCCGTCATTTCATTCGCCCACCGCTCAGCGCTGCGAACTGACTCTGTTTCTATAAGCAAGCTAGCAGCCAACCTGCCAACACTCGCTGACACTCACTCATCTCAGTCTCGCCAGATAGACGAAATACCTACGGGGGAAAGAAAAGGAAAGATCTGAGTCGCAATCTCTTAATTTCTCCTGCTTTTTTTCCTCCTCTTCTTTTTTTACAGTGATAATAAAACAAGATAGCGATCTGGAAGCATTAAAGGAGACGCGGACTTGCGGGATGAAAACGGACTAAAAAGATTCGTCCTTCTCTTGAACATCATCACCAACCGTCATTCATTCATTACCTTGACAACCTCTGGCTTTGATTGACAGCTGGAGTGGCAAAAAGCCATGAGACACGACAGTTTAGTTACATGCAGGTTGTTGATGGGCCGATTGTAACCTTCACTTTGGCGCATTTTTCCTTTTTTTTCCGAGGAAAGAGGGAAAACGAGAAAAATTGCAAAACTCCTCGATGCTACGCTTTCAACTGAACCACACTGGCGAGTAGGAGAATTCGCAAAGTTGGTCGAAAAGAGGAATCCTGCCACTAAATCACTTTCTAACCGGGACTGGGATATTAAATATACGACAGATTCAGGAGTTTATTGGAGCGCAGCCTGATGGCGCAAAGGGTAGGTTTTAAATCTGCTACACTTACCTGCTCAAATCCACTGTAGGGAGGCCATCGTATCGATATAACCTCCTGTCGGGTGGTGGAAAATTTACTAAGTATTCATATCAAAGCAGCGATATTTGACATTTTTGCAGCGGCGCCCTTACTCCTCAAGCAGAGTGACAGCCTGCGCCTTTACCGTCAGCCTGCACGGAGAGTCGTGGAGCAGTTTCACAGGAGACTCCAAACTAGTTCGCTCTCTCCACTCGTCAAACTCTCTTTCGGGAAGCATCTAAACTCATAATGTTTTTGGTAATGGCAAACCGTTTCACATATTATTACAATATCTGACGCTTTTCCTCCCTGGCTGCAGCGCGTTTTCGCAGCTACAGCCCATGAGTTTTTCCTCCTTTGCGTATATTCAAGCCGAGACGGCATGCTTGTTTTCTTTTTTTGTACTTTTCACATTTGTGTAGAAAGTAACCGGGCAGCCCGCTGACTTCTGCTCTGATTTGATCCCCAGTACGATGAGCTGGCCCACTACGGTGGGATGGATGGAGTCCCGGCGTCGATGTACGGGGACCCGCATGCGCCCCGGCCGCTTCCCCAGGTCCACCACCTGAACCACGGACCGCCGCTGCACGCCAGCCAGCACTACGGAGCCCACGCTCCCCATCCAAACGTTATGCCCACGAGCATGGGCTCTGCTGTCAACGACGTTTTAAAGAGGGATAAAGATCAAATTTATGGGTAAGGTTTGCACGAGCAAAATACGCGTGCACGTGTTATTATTATTTTTTTCTTCTATAACTTTTTAGCGTTTCTGTAACTTTGTTTTGTTGGAGTTTCTCTCCCACCACTAAATTTAAACAGTGCTTTGTGCAGGATTGACCACAATTTCGGAGCTCTATTGTTGGTCAGGGGAGTTTTGTTGATGTGTAATTTTATACGCATTGCAGAAGGCATCGTCAAGGCTGCAGTGAGTAAGAGTATAAGCCTCGAGCTTGAAATACAAGCTATAAAATAATGTGGAAGCTCTTTGTGCTCAGTCCAAGACTGAAAGTCACAGGCTGCGTGGAAGTATAATAATACAAAAAACATTTTCAACATCATAACAAATCCATGTTAGAAACTTTGCTTTAATATTACACAGCACAGTTATTTGTCTAACCTTAAATACTCTTGACTCGTTTAATCGTTCTCGCTCATACGTGCAGAAACTTGTCAGTTTTTTAAAACGCTATTTGCAGTAACTACACACAAACACACTCAGCGCGTTATTACGCATCGTGCGACTTTATAATTCTACTGCTGCGAGATTATTCTCAAATAAAACACAGAAAGATTGTTTGGTTTTCAGATGTTGCTCAACACCACTTGTGCGCAGAAAGTGCTATAATCCACAGTGTATCATTATAATCTGGGATGCAGCAGAGTAAATCCACTTCATCTCTTTTACGCACATGTGAAGTAGAGTTTACCTTCATTTATAGACTGACACACATTTAAATGACATAAATTAACAATCTTGCACCAGTTGTATGAAGTTAACATTTCTTAAAAATAGTGTTTTTCTCATTTAGATTTTAGATTATACTTGTAATTTTTTAAAATAATTTTACTGACTATTTGTGTCATGTTGTTAAAAGTTAGAGTTTCACACATTTTGTTCCCTGTGCGTCACTGTTCAAACTACAGGCCCATTAAGGAGGAATAATTAAACTCCTCGCTGTCTCACTACGTCTGTGTTTTACCTCTGCAAAATTATTATTTCATTCCCAAAATTTTCGCAAACTGTATAATTACTTAAAAATACACAGCAGAAACTTTTTGTTGCCTCCGTCTTGTTTTTTGTGGAGTTTTGTTGACTTCTCTGCTGTTCATAGTTTGCACTGCAAGAAATGTCAGTCGATTCATGTCACACGGAGTCTAAAATTCCTTCAGTTAGTCAAACCGAGGGGTTGAAATATTCCAGATGTGTATTTAGCCTTTCTCACGAATCAAAACAGCTTCTAAAAAGAATAATCCTGAATCCAGTTCGACCTGTTTTAGTTGTTGTCTGTCTCATTTTAAGAAGCGTTCACGTAGGAAACAGTAAGAGACGTGCGTAAAAACTAAAAAAGAAATTAGTAAAAATTATCTCATCTAACTGTCTCATCGTTTTTTACTTGCTTTAGGAGAACAGAGAGATATTTTATGGGAAAAGACAGATACGCAGGTTGCTTGGACATTTTTTGCAGTGGGCTTTGTGGAGCCGGTGTGCCGCTTGTGCTCAGGCTGTGTTTCCCTTCTTGCAGTCACCCTTTATTCCCACTGCTCGCACTGGTTTTTGAGAAGTGCGAGCTGGCGACGTGTACTCCGAGGGAGCCCGGCGTAGCAGGCGGCGACGTCTGCTCCTCAGACTCCTTCAACGAGGACATTGCAGTCTTTGCCAAACAGGTCAATTTTGAAATATTAAAAAAATAATATATATTTACATGTATTTTTGGTTGTTGTGGCTGCGTCATGGCACATGGTTTTCTGCCTGCTTCATAATGTTTTGCAGCAAAAAACTTTCTTATAATAAGATTAAATAATACTATGTGTTCTCTGCAAAATATACGTTGCGTCATTTAAGAAATCTGGAGTTGCATTATCATTATCATGGAATGTCAGTTTGGAAATGTTACGCACACATTACGCACATTTTAAACTAACTTTGACATTTGGTGTGTGTTATTTTTAGGTCCGAGCAGAAAAACCTTTATTTTCATCAAATCCAGAGTTGGACAATTTGGTAAGCTGCACACTTTTTTTGACCTCTCTTCCTCTCAATAACCGCAGCCTCCACCATGCCTTGTTTAGGGGGGGGGGGGGGGGGGGGGGATTCACTCTGTGAGTGTCCGCAGCATCCACACTGTCAATAAAGTGAACATATGATTTAAACTTCCGCACACACGTCAGATCAGCTCTGAAGTGAAGCTGTGTGACCACATGAGCCGCTGTCATTGTTCTCTTCCAACTGACCCAGCTGACCATGCAGTGTGTAATGACTCTAAACAATATGTATTCTCCTTCTTGCCTGGCTGTAGTGCAGGCTACTCCACAGTGTTATTATGACGAGTGGATT
The DNA here is from genome assembly GCF_024713975.1 of Paralichthys olivaceus. Classification (NCBI taxonomy): domain Eukaryota; kingdom Metazoa; phylum Chordata; class Actinopteri; order Pleuronectiformes; family Paralichthyidae; genus Paralichthys; species Paralichthys olivaceus. The sequence continues at coordinate 11,148,253 of NC_091104.1, read as the reverse complement.
ATCATATCATGTTATAATAATCCTGCACATGTGTAAAAATATAATATCGATTCATTTGTGATATTGATTTTTTTCATATTATATTTCTCCACTTTCAGATGATACAAGCCATACAAGTATTACGGTTTCACCTATTGGAATTAGAAAAGGTAAATATTGTGAATGTTCCTCTGAGCACCTGCACATACACACCCTGTACTTTTAATGGCGCTGACATTATCAAACGTGCATGTGTCCTTTAGCAGATGTTTAAAAAATAAATCAACAGGCATGCATTGCATTAGAAAGTTTTATTTTTTTATAGTTTTCACAAAATATGCCGCTTTATTTAACCAACTATTTGTGCAGCAGAAGTAAATATTGATCAGTTGCGCTGCAGCCTCTTTGCGCACGTTGCACACTGTTATTGATCCGCAGATTTTGTTTCAGCTGCTCATTATTTCGCCAGCTTAACGGCGTGCTCTTTATTTTTCTGTCGTTCAACTTGTTGCTGCAGTCTCCCGAGAATAATAAGCACTGCAACAATTTCACTATTGTTTCCTCGCCGACCGATAATGCCCATTAATTGGAGTTATTCTTGGACTTGGCTGCATGGAGCGTTTCCCCATCCTGGGAAAAAAAAGAGGAATAAAAAAAGAAAACCAACAACGGTGTTTTCTGCCCCTTTGTAGGTGCACGAGCTCTGCGACAATTTTTGCCACCGGTACATCAGCTGTTTGAAAGGAAAAATGCCAATAGATCTAGTAATCGACGAACGGGATGGCAGCTCGAAATCAGATCACGAAGAGCTCTCGGGATCATCGACTAACCTTGCAGATCACGTAAGTAACGCAACCTCTTGTATTCATGATGTGTGCTGTGCTGTTGTGCGTGTGTGCTGCTGCTGTGGAGAGCACGACTGGAGCTTTGAAAGAAGAAGAGCGTTTGGAGAAAATAGTCAGATTTGTTTTGATGTTTCTGAAAACGCAAACTTTTTGGGGACTACTTACCCTCAGGTCGCTGCGTGACCCCGCTGTGCCATCAGTAAATAGAGCATGCTCTGTTCTTGCAAGGAGAATCTGTCGATCGATGCTCTGGGGTCAAAAGCTATGATGTGATACAATAGACTGAGTTATTGTTTTAGTCTTTTGATTAGGGGCGGTCATGTGTGTATAATGCGTCCGTGCTTGCTTGTGTGAATCCAGTGTGTGTGTGCGCGCGCGCGTTTGCGCGCACAAGCAAGGCGCTGTCGTGAGTAATGGAGAGTTGCACGCTGAGGGAGAGAGAAAAAACGTGAGGCAATTATCTGTTACGCAGGTTTAACGTTAAAGCAGGGTATCAGCGGTAAGCTTTAGCTTTAGGCCAATATTTAAAAAGAAAGGGGCTTTATATTTGGGGCTGTGGGAGCTGGATATGGCCTGTGCGTAAAGCTGTGGATTTTTTTTCTTTGCTGCAGAGGTGGAGAAAGTGGTAGCCTATTGAAATAGATCTCAGGGCTAAAGGCTTACCATCAATGTCAAGTTCACAAGGCATATGATGGTTCGTCTGGAGGCCTTCCACTGCTGTTGATGTTAATGTGTTTAATTGTTTCGTATTGATTGCCGTGTGGTTTCTGCTCTGCACTGACTCTCTCCTCTGCTCCCCGTTTTATGGCTGGAGGCTCCATAATGCTGAATTCAATTATATGCACCTGAAGTACAGGAGCTTTAAATTTGAGGATCGATTCCTCCGGTTTTAAATCGTGCATTTTTCGGTGTAATAAACACAGGCTCTCCTCGCTGCGTGGATCGAGCTGACACGTGTATTATTGAGTTTGATATCTGTGAATTATTGCGTCCTGCGTGCGTCAAGCTATAATGTTTGGGTGGTGGGGTGAAGAAAGAAAGCAGCGCCCGTTACAACAAAGTGACTAGTTAATATCTGCAAAGCACAAGGCCAAGCCTATTAGGAATTAAAGCAGATTTAAGTGTTATGCAGAGTCACTGCGCTGCATCTGTTGGGTCTGGCTGGAGGCCTAATAGCGGTGGATTCCCTCTGAAAGCCCCGGCGAGTTTACAGGGCCACGCAGCGCAGCGCACAACAAGGTGAATTAAAACACAATTGGCTGCGAAAAAAAAAAATAGATGCCGACGTCGGTCTGAGAAACGACAATATTGTGGCCCTCCAACACAAGTGCAGAAATGAGGCATGCTGTTGTTTATGTTGCAGAGATTAGATAAACTAGCCTGTTTAGTTTCATGGCAGATGGTTGATACTCAAGCCAATTTCCAACGGTGTCTCCCCTTGTGCTCAGACACTGCAGCTTTCTTTTTTCTTTGCCAGGGGTCCACTTGTGAGGAATATATATATATTTTTGATAATTAGAGAATTAGGTGTGCCAATAAAGCAAATCAGCAGCAGCAATAAACAAAGGATTCTGCATGACAAGCCATTTGTCTTGATGTCATTTGGACTGACCACCTCATTAGGTGTTTAACTTTTAAGGGGTTTAATTCACTGATGTGGCACCAGGGAACTTTTTTTTTATTGCGCATCACCTATAACTGCTGGGCTGGATTTGAATAAAGCAGAGATTTAAAAAAAATGTTTTACTTGTTTGCATTTAGATCTGTGTGTCTGAGCTGAACAGTGATTTTAGACACCAACGTATACTTCTTATTTTTTAATATATAAGAATACAGCTCCTTAGCTGCACAATATGTTTTTAGTATTTTATTTTATATGATATAATAATTGCACAGGCTCCAGAGGAACAGTTTATATGCACAATATGTTTGATTCTGGGTTAAGGTTACGTTTTACCCACTTACGTTTATTATCTTCTTATATATAATTGATCATTTGTTGACTATTCACCCAGCCATCTACTTTTACTTCACCTGGATAATTCTTAAGTGTGTTCCTTTCCCTGCTTGTGTGTTTGAAGCAACTGGATTCCTGTCTTTTCCTTGGGGATCAATAAAGTATCTATCTATAGCTAAGTACAGCGTGTATGATAATATTTGCAGAAAGTGAAACTGTCGAGGTTAAATGTCGACAGTGCAGTCGTGATCTAAAAACCTTGTAGGCTAGTAAATAGTTAACTTCTTCAGCAGTCATATCCACGTCTAATTAAAAAGACTCCTTGCCTAAAATGTGTTTTGAATATTGAAAACAATGCACAAAAAATGCAACTGGCTGCAAAACTGCACCAGCGCACGGGAAGCAACATTTCTGTCCTGATTTATTTATTTTATTTATTCATTTGTGTTTGGCTGTATTTTATTATTCATTTCTGTCCTCGCTGCTCGTTGCGGAGAGGAAGGCAGTTTCATAGTTAGATATGCTAATTTATTTAGTTAGAATCTCTCACGTCCATTTTTCTTTGCTTTGATATGCATTTTTAATATATAGCCCTGGGCTACATCTCATTTGGCGAAAGTTGGTTTTTCTGGAGATGATGAGGCTCTTCACTGTGAAGGAGGCAGCCCATTGAGCTTGTTTTTATATATATTTGTGTGTGTGTGTGTGTGTGTGTCCTCTTTCTGTTCCCCTCCTCATACCTGACAGTGGAGCGTAATAAGCGCAGTTTTATTTACACTTGAATGCTGCATTGTCTTAGAGATGATTGGATTACGCTGCAGCATAAGAGCGAGATGAGGTCTTTGCTGACACTGTTGATTTCCCGTCTTCGCTTGCGGTGACTGTCTCGACCATGTGAGCCCACCCAAGGCTCATCGGCCCTCCCCAGATCAACCCCATCCCATTTAAAAAGGAAAGAAAAAAAGATGTATTACATATGAAAGGTGATGGAGGGTAAGAAAAAACACAGAGCAGTGTAGATTTGCAAACGGTTGGTACAATGTGTGTGTTCCTGTCAATGGTGTGCTCTCTTGTCTTTTTAATTAATTAATACAATTTCTGTCTTTTCTGTGCTACATCCAATTAGGGAGGCAAATAGAATTAATGGTGTCTGAATATTATCTGTTCTAATGAATTAGCCTTTGTGTCGTCTCCTGCTATTGTGCTGCTTCCTCAGTCAAGCTCACATATTAACAGAAGGCTTCTCATTTCCTCCATGCATATGCTTTATATGCTTTTGAAACTGCTTTCGAGTCTCTGCACACTTGCAGGTTTGTTATACAGACCGTCTGTAGGATTTGCAGGACTCGGCGCTGTGTGTTGGAGAGCTTTGCTCAGGGAGTGATAGTAGTTCCCATGGAGGTAATGGTGACGCTTATCTTGACTTTGCATGGTTGGAAAGGGAAAGAAGGGAGAAAAAAAAAGAGCTTTGTGTTTACATTTGATTCTCTGCTACAGGCTCTGGGCGCAGCCGAGCATTGGTCAGATGCGGTGATGTCACAGGTTCAGTCAAGTAATGCAATCGTTCATCTCGTGCCCATGTTGTGATTTACTGTGTGTTTGAGTGGAGGTGGGTGCTTAGTAGTGTCCTGTTTTTGTACATCACCGTGCACGGCACACACACACAGCCCTCTGCCTCCGCTCTGTGGACAGCGAGCCCTCGGGCCGAGCTGGCCTGCTGAACCGTGGAATTTCTCCCGTTCTGGAGGTGTTCTAATTCAACTAGCTTTGTTCTCCTCGGGGACCAACTATGTTTGGATCTCTCCCTCTCTCTCGGTGCATCGCTGACTTGGACCACTCTGTCTGTTCCACACAATTGTTTTGTGATGGTGGGATGTCTGGCCTTACATTTCCTATTTGATTAGTGTTCAGAGAGGGGGCCCTGTTGGCAGGCATATCTAATCATCGCTACCGTGGCTGGAGAGAGGCTCGGCTCACTTGTTGCGTCTCACACACACTCCCATCCCGGCGATGAAAAATAGTTGGTCAGCAGTCACGTTAAGATCAAGAGAAGTTGCACTGAAATCCAACCTATACAGCTAATGACAGTAAAGACATATATTTACATACTCATCTGAAAGCTCATATTTTAGAGTTATTTGTTAAAAGGAACAGATGAAAGTGGAATTATCTGTAATGACTTGTCTGTTTTATATTTCTGCCACTTTCTGTCATTTTGATGTGTGCCAAACCCATGAATCACAATAGTTGTCATTTTTTTTAATTTAATCTCTTCTTTCTGAAGACATATTTGCACATGTAATGTGCCATTCACTACTAAGGTTGTTTGTTTTTGCCTCAGAGAAAGTTTTCCAGCATCTATGCAATCAGTCAATCCCTCATGTCTGTTAAAACAAGCTGCAGTGAATTATTAGCTGCTAAATTAAGGCGTCTTTATATTCAGGATAATTGAGGGTGTTGTAAATGCTCAGCTGTTCAGTACACAGTGCACCTACACTTTTCTAAAGCGCCTGTGTGTAATTACGAGCTCAACCCGACAAAAATGTGTGGAGTTTTTTTTCTCTGTTTACGCCATGTGGCAAGATGTGTCTTGAAATGTCAGGTCGCTTTATGATTTATGGACTTGTGTGTTTCTGTTTTGTCAGCGATTCTATACACGGGATCCTTGTAGCTCACACACACACACACACACACACACACACACACACGGCTAGCCACTCTCAGCCTACCTTACACTGCTACTACACCAACATATTTCCTCCCTTCCCCTCCAGGTTCCAGGGGAATTTGAGGGAAATTCAATGATGCCGCTAAATCAATTTTATTTGAAATTCCTAGGGATGTAGGCAGAGTGCAGTGAGGGAAGTGAGATTGTGCCAGGCAGGTGTTTGTAAATGAGAAACAGGGGACAGGAGCAGAGGAGACGGCAGCATTCTCCCGCTCTCCTGTGGCCTGGCTGCACTACAAGCCTTCTCCCCCATATTGTCTCCTGCTTTATTAATTACAACTTGTATTATCAGCCGCCAGTTGCTAACCCCAGCAAACAGAAAAGGCTTCCCCTAGAGACCCCGCTCCTTTTGTATCTTTTTCTCTATCTTGTCCTCTTGTGTGTGTGTTTGTGTGTTTGTGTGTTTGTAGGTGTGCGTGTTCTTGCCTGCACATTTATTTGAGATTGCTTGCTGGTGTCCTCCTCCTCCTGGTAACACTGCTCTTTAACACAATTAGTGAAGAGCATGGAGTGAACCATGTTTGACTCCTAATTATGCCCAGCTTTAGGGAATAGTCACATGGGCTAGAGGCCTTTTTTTTTTTCTTCCTCCTCTTTTGATTCTTCCTCTATGTTTCATCGAGGACTTACTCGTGTAGGTTGAAGAAGTCTGTTCGGGTGACATGATTCTTTTTTCCCTTTTCTTTTTACAACTTGTTTGAACTTTATCAGACCCATGGGGATTATGACAAAATGGTTGTGTGTGTGTTTGTGTTGTGCGGTGTCTGATGATGCACCCTCCGTAGCTCGGAGAGGCACACTAAATTATTCATGGGAAGGAAAGGCTGTTGCTTTTGTCGCCTTGTTGAGCGCCGGAAAGTTAACGCTGTTGTTTTGATATTTGTCGTCTCTTTCCGCAGACAGGGTTGTGAATGAGAGGTGACTTACAGGTATTAAAAAAGATAGTGTCTTCATTAAAAATATCCTCTACATGTATAGTTCCTACTATACACTGCTTTATTATTATCGGGTCATATGAATTGCTGCGGTGTGCTTTCTGCCCCATAAGAACCAAACTAACAAAGCTGTATCTATATCCCTGCACACAGACCCATTAAACCCACAGGGTAGCAAATCACAGCAAAATATCATTCCCTTTAACACCATTAGCTGAGGTGTCTTTGAATTTAATTTAGTGCCAGCACCATTAAAAATGACACATTACTCTGCAATGATAGCTAAATTAAGTCCTATCGATTCTGCTGTTGCATTAAAACCATGCTGTGGCCATTGCTGGCAAGTGTGAGAGAGAGAGAGAGAGAGAGAAAGAGGGAGAGAAGAAGTGAGCCAGAGTGTGTGAGAGCAGCGAGCGTAGTGTTTCAGGTCTGTCTCACGAGCGGCTGGCAGTGTGTGTCTCACTGTGAGGAAGCAGAACCCAGTCATTTTCTTCTCCTGGAACAACAACAGCCCGTTCGGTGCACAGAGACCAGCTCTGCTTAGATACATTATACACCCGGGGAGTCTGGGATTTTTTTATTTTTTTTACCTCTGTTCTGTGTTTCATATGACAAAGGAGAAATTAAAGTGTGTGAGACGTTTGATGTGCTTTTCCCACATTATTGATTTCACTCAGACTAGACTAGGCTGTGTTGAGAGTAACAGAAAACAGACCATATGTTGATCACTGGCACGTCACAATCAGCCGCCGCACTCAGGACAGCGACACTTTCCCCTCCGTTCACTTGAAAAAACCCAGGCATGGGTTATTGTTCACCCCGTCTTCTTACCCCTCTGCCGAATAATTCTCCAAGCTCTTTATCTGATTGCCATTCGGCGAACAGCTGACGCTGAGAGGGCCTTGAGTGGAGCGGAGGGTCTGAAGGGCCTTGTGTGTTTCTGTCTGCTGTTTTCGGCTCCGAGCTGTTTAAGAAAACAGCCCTCCTTCCCCAAAAAACTTAGCAGATAAAAGGGCCTTGCTCACAGGCATAGCAGCAGCTTCGCCTCCGCAGCAGAACAAGCCGCAGCACATCAGGACTGCGCACCCAGGGGAGCCTCAGCAGCCGCTTGTCTTGTAGCCTCTGTATCCCAGCAAACCTCCACTAGTCTGCAGGCCCTATCCTGTCTGTCCTCCTCCAGTACAACTCACTCTGACTGGGGCAACAAAGCAGGCGGGCAGGCTCCTCTCTGGCGGGGAGCTGAGGGAAGAGAGGTTCATCAGGAACACTGCTGAACTTAGACAAAATGGTAAAGACGCTCTCTTTCTTGGAATATTCTGCGGCGTGTACATTTTTCTTCTGTTTTTTCGTATGTATATGTGTGTGTTTGTGTTTGAGGAAGAAAAAAAAAACCAGAGCGGGAACTGAGAAGTGGGTTGAGGTTTGTGGGAAGCCTTGGTGCAGGCCTGTGTTTGTTTGGCTTGGGCTCTGCTCATGGGGCTGCTTCTCTTGGGCCCCAGACGACGTTGGGCGAACGTTGGCCAACATTTTGTCATCATGCTCAGGTGACATGTTAAATTGGGAAAGACTCGCCAGGACCGTGCGAGCCATGAGGCTGTATCAACTCTGTTTGAGAGTGTAGTAAATTACATGATCTGTGTGTCTATCGTCTGGATGGCAGAGGAAATTCCCCCTCCAGCCTGCCGTCATGTGGCTGATAAAGCCTTTCCTGTACAGTAAAAAAATCCTGTTTCCCTGTGTGCACGGACGGGGAAGTGGGAATGACCAGGAAAGAGAGGTGGACGAGAGCAAAGGAGAAAAGAAAGTCGCCCTGAAAGTTTAGAATTTGTTTACGAACATTTCTTTGAAGCCGGCCGGCTGAGATTTAACACTCTTTTCTGCGTGTGTTTGTATATATAAAAGAGTGTGTGTGCATGTGTGTTTATACTTCTTGCTCTATTATGTCATTAGCATGTGAGCGTAAGTGTATTCCTGCAGGCCTCTGTGGGCGTGTGTGTACGACAGTGAGGGCGTGGACACATTTTTGGCAGATTAGCAGGAGAATCACTGTCATATCTTATTTTCACTTCTGACAGTGGTAATGATTAATGGTGGCTGTGGTGTGTTTGGACTTTTTACCTCTATATTTCTCACTTGACGCGGAAGTCTCAATTGGTTATGGTATAAACGAACTCCACTGGGCTCTGCCATATGTGTTTAGACAATCACTCAGGAGCGCTCGGCTCGCAGCGTTCAAAATCAAACGCCACATTAACGGCGCTGCGTTTTGCTTTCATGCATTAATGAATCACTTTGATTACACTGTTTTGACTTATTGCCAGCTGCTTTAGTGCATTCGTTCCTTTCTGTTCATCTATTATTACAGTGGCTTTGTTGATTGTCTGTTCGCTGGGGCTCTTCGCCTTGCCGGGGGAATGTAAGCAGACTGAGGACCCTCACCGTGCCTGTTGACTCATACAGATGTCACTCTCATGTTTCCACCATTCTTACATGGCCTCTCTCTCTCTTTCTTTCTGTGTCCGTCCCTCCCTCCCTCCCTTCCTCCCCCCTCTCGCTGCTCTCCGTGCTCCTGGTTTCGCGGTTTGGACGGGGGAATGTGGATGGATGCACGGATGGATCCCACGCTTGCTTTCTCCCTTCTGCAAAACCTCAGAACCCAGCTTCCTGGAGAGACCACGATGACGCCACCTCCACACACTCGGCCGGCACACCGGGGCCCTCCAGCGGGGGACACGCTTCACAGAGTGGCGACAACAGCAGTGAACAAGGTAAGCCGGCACAGAAATGGGCAAGTGCACACACGCACTCAAGCACTGCCACATAATCATACATAGATATAAGGGCACAGATCCACGCAGGACATATTAATCATCATGCATGAGTGGAGTTGCCAGCGCTTCAATTTATTAAAGCCAGTGCTTTAATGTGAGATCTACAATGAATAGGTGGCACATCCCTCTATACATGTACACCCCAGTGCTTCCTATTCCACGTTGGATTATCCTGTTTTTTGACTGGCGTCCATGTAAACACGTAGTCACACCTAAAAATGAACATGCTTATCCACTCTTACACCTCAAGTGCAAACAGCCACAGTAGCACAACAACCTTGCAAGGGGCTTTCCAAGGTGTTGCTATTTGGAGCACTTAACAAAAACCTGGTGATTAATACTATATTTCTGCCAGTTCTTGCTTCCATTTAAACCGTATTAACTTTGCTCTCTGCACAACAGCCTCTAATCATGTCTCAGTCAGCCTTGTGTTATCCCGCACACGACCTGCCAAACAGCAATAATGCGTTTAAAAACAAATGCATTTGAATTTGTTACAGACAGTGTGTGGAAGACACAGTTATCCGCCTTGTATTTCTGTCATGGTCTGTATCCGTTTTGACATGTAAATTATCAAAAGCACATGCTGTTAGTTGAATTTAGAGGTGAGGCCAAACATCAGTGCATCGTGCGATTGGGATTGTTTATTAAATGCAACTGCTGCCGGAGCTAAAGAACAGATGATGAGCTCTTGGCCTTTCCTTTCTTGTTTTGAATGCACCAAGATCTCCTTTCACTGGAGGCACAGTGTGTGTGTGTGTGTGTGTGTGTGTGTGTGTGTGTGTGTGTGTGTGTGTGTGTGTGTGTGTGTGTGTCCGTCCTTCTGTGTCTGTGCCTGTGCATGCCCTCTGGCAGTGTCCAGAGCTTTGCATGAAATTTCATCACATCGGCTACACACATATAAACACACTCAAGCACTCTGATGCACGCTTACACCAGCTGTCTCGCACAGTGGAGTTGCTGTGTCAGTTCTAGGCTATCGTTTTGCCAATAAGCGATCAAACGTATCGATGGGACGTGATGGTCGATGGGGGTTCTGTGGTGGGGCTGTTTGAAACATCTCGTCCTCCACAGACAGGAGCGGTAGTCGTAGCTCCTGAAGCATTACTGACCACAGAGTGGGGGCCGCAGCAGACCTCTGTGGTCGGCTGTGTCAGGACTAGTTGGATCACAGGATGATAGCTCGGGCTTGGATGTCTGACCAGATGTTTCTCTTAGCATAATGAAGGTACGGTTAATAATGTGACACATTGATTTATCCTGATAGGGATAATTCCAGGGTATAGGCATGAGGGCAGAGACAGATGCACAACCGTTTCTTGCAAAAGGACACATTAGGGTTTCTCTCACAGTCTGCGTAAAATGGATTCTCCTTAAATTCAATGTATTTATGTTGATCGAATATCTGGAAGTAACAACATTAGTTAAAAACGCAGGTCAGAAGACAGAGCGTAGGGTTTTTGCACTCCTCTTTGCAAATGCAAGCAGCATGGGAGATGAAGTCTGCAGGAATAACAGTGAGGGGAGGGGGGGAGGGAGGAGGGGTGAGAGAAAGAAATGCACTGCCTATTGATTATCTTACACACATAAGTACAAGTGACCTGTAATCCACAGAGCACTTATCGACTCCTCTCCCCACCGTATCCAGTAACAGCGGATCAATACGGGCCAAAGACAGTTACGGTACGGCACCGCGCATTGGGCCAACATAGACCAGGCCAACATAGACAAGATCAGGGACCAGAGCCTGACCTGAGAGGAAGAGCGCTAAACATTTGATCCACCAGTTCAAAGTTACAAGTACAAGCAGCAAAGAATAGAATCAGAGATGTAGGAAAAGAGCTGTTGCAGCGCAGAGGTGAAAAAGTAGGCAGAGTGAGAAAAAGGAGAGAGAGAGAGAGAGAGGGCAGCTGATTTAATGGTCTAATGAGGCCGTCCTCCAGCCAGTTGTTTTGTGTGAGGCATGCTCTGACCTTTCGCTCTGCTCGGGAGCCCTGCCGCCTCATTTTTCACATTCTTGCAATTACGTTAACGCTTGAAGCGCTCGCTGACTCCCGACTCTGGCCCTTCCATTCTGACAGAGCCTTCCCTCCCCAACCTCTCCACCTTTTTTTTCTTTTTCCCTCCTCTCCTCCACTTCCACTCCACTCCTTGCTCCACGCATGAACTGGCCTCCCCTATCTCAATACATTTCCACATAAAATTCGTAGTCCACACTCTGGAGTCCGCAGAGAAAATGTGAAATGTGTGCTTCACTTCGGTAATGGGGTCTTTAACAGCTTGGCCCCTGTTAAAAGGGGTGACGGTGCGGATCAGTTGAGGACGAGGGGATAGATGCTAGAGAGTGAGAGGAAGGCGAGAGAGAAAAGAGTCCAGTGGTGCTATTTTTTCTTTTTTGTTTCGGCTGCCAACAAAAACATCTACTTTCTTCCCTGATTTTCCATCTTGAAAGGTGGTTGTGCGTGTGCCGGTGGCTTGAAAAACATTTACCTCGAAAATTGATCCAGAAGCATCAACGTGTTGAATGTGTGACTCCGCTCTATTTCACATCTGAAGGTGGCCAAGTCAAACTGTCTTAAGGAGTAAAACACTTTAACTTGTTTCCTCCTTTGCCTTTGGCTGATGTTCGGGGATGCACAGCAGAGTAAAGTTTAATAACACACATAAGCACTGTATGTGTAGTTATACAACACTCTCTGAGAAGAAAATTCACTTCCAAAATGTCTGGCTTGCAGCTCAGCACCAAGCATTGTTGTGAATCTTTGCCAAAAAAAAAGTTTAACAAGTGAACAAATATATATATTGCCCCTCTTGTGGAATAATTTATTATCAAGCTATAAACCAGGGTGAAGCTTGGTCATAGCTGTTAGTAAAGAGTGCCAGTAAAGGTTCTGACACAAGCGAAAAAAGGATTAAGTTTCAGAGAAATACTTAAATCTGCAACCTCTCCCCTCCCACCGTTCACAACAAACTTTTATTTTTTTACTTCCCTCCAGAAATAGAAAATGTGAATTATCACCCTCAGGACAAATTTTGCACTCTCACTCGCTGACTGTCAAAGAGCGACTCCCTATGTTCTGGCTAAATAAACAAGCATCAGCGGTTAAAGGGAGATGGTTCAGACGGTAACACACAATAACTTCATTGGCTGTGTTTGCACATCATTTTGATTAACAGTCCCGTGGAGCTCCTCCAAGCTTATCTGGAAACATCAGAAACATCAGTTAAACTTGATGAATGTGCGTGCCTTAAGATAGCGCTCGTCTCCAAGCAGGTGTCCGTACTATGTTAAACACCTAAAGTGTGATGGAGCAGCGTGATGAAATGCTCTGCACTTTTGCCCACACCAAACACGGTACAGTCAAATGCACTCAGTCATGAAATGTAAATCCCCTACACTGATTCAGCACGGTAGGTAATGTTTCTCCCCCTCTCGCTGTATGTGCATGTCTCAGTCAGTGTGTGTGCCTCAGCTCCAGTCCACGCTTGTAATTATTAGCTATGCATGAAGACCAAATCCACATTGACATCTTGAGTGGGTGAGCAAACGGGCTTTCTGTACAATTCCCCAATTCTACTGTAGCTGGAAAAGGCTCAACAGAAGAGAGGAGAAAAGCATTTTGTACATTTTCTCAGCAATTGAACAATCCCCCATGCTCTGCGGATAGACAGACTCCCCAGAGAGGCCGAGAGAGGCAGAGATGGAGCAAAAGGGAGGAAGAGAGGGAGAGTTTGAGTGTTCGGCTCCAAGGGAGCATGCTGCGCTTGATGGAGTTGTGGTACATTTGTGTGTGTGTGTGTGTGTGTGTGTTGTTTGTGTGTGTATGTATGCGTGGGGAGTGTGGTGAGCTCCCTTGGCCCTCGCCGGGACGCCCCACTCAGCAAGGTCTTTGTGGTTGAGCTTACTGGAGAGAAAGGGGAGGGTCATTCCTGGTGGGGACACGACTCCCTGTGTCCACCCAGAGAGCCCCAGCACGAACGAGGCCTGTTGAATTGGGCATTTTCTGCACCTCCATAGCTACACTTATGGCTCAGGAAGACACAAAACTGACTGAGAGGAAGAAGGAATATAATTTTTTTTTTACCACAACAGAGAAAAGTCCAGAATCTGAGCTGCCAAACGCAAGATGGAAGCCTAGTAGCAGTTGAGTAGCTAACTGTATATTGCAACTCTGGAGTGATCAGTGAGGTGTGTTTGTGTATATAATGTATACTGTGTGTGTGTAAGTGTGTGAGCGTGCGTGCACGTGCATGCGTGGGCATGCATGTTGCCGGTTTTCCTCTAAGTGCCTGTTAGAGTTTAATTTAGTGTAGTAATTAAAGCTGAACACTGGCCCATAAACAACAGATAAACAATAAAGCAGACCCAAGCCCTGCTGTTTCATGGCTCTCACTCCCAGCTGTTGTAGCACTGATAATTTTTACACAGTGCCCCCACCTCACCGCAACACAATGCTGAAGCAACAAGGGTGTGTGTCTGTTTCAAATGTGTGTGTGTGTGTGTGTGTGTGTGGGCAGGGGCCGAACAAAAAAGCGCAGAGAAAGACATAAACACACAGGATATGTCCACTTCCCCTCTCAAAAAGAAAACACAGCGAGGTCGTCAGAAAGTTTAGCAGCCTCCTACAAAACCTACAAAACCTCAATGGTAGCAGCACGTCACTTAAACATTAAAGAGAGTACAGACATAATCCAAACTGGTGACACTGGAGGAGGAAGTATTCAAACATACACACAAATACTCAAGTGAAAGTAAAAAAACACAGTTTTCTATGTGAGTAAAAGTAAGTCTTTTTTATAAAGAATAATCAAAGAATACTGGAGAATATGCTCCTGGAAACACACTGACAACATTTTTTAACACTTTTTATGTTTAAAATAGTAACAGATCTCCAACTTGGTGTGTGCAGCACCAATGCCGTGGTCCATAACTTTTTTACCGTCCACGCAAACAGTCAAACCTCATAAATCAAACAGCATGCAATGCAGTTCTTTCAGTCTCTGTACATGTCACTCGAAATCTGCTGCATGTGAGTGCACTCCTGTTGCTGCCATAGATTGAAATGAATTCTATGGGAAACGCTGGATCAATGGTCTAATTCTCCTCTAATTATTGATTACTAAATAAATATCTGAAAACAATATGAACAATGTGTAGATAACATGTAGTGGTGTAGATGGTGTAAATATTTGTTGATAGAGTAGAGTAAAAATCTGAAGATAAAGCTAAAGTACAGTAACAAAATAAATGTACTACGTTACCTCCCACTACTGCAGTGAAAACAAGTGGAGGCAAGCAGCACCAAATGGAAAAAGCCAAATACATATACAGTATATATATATACACACAAAATACACACACGTGTCATGAGGCTAGCAATGGCTGCAGTATTTCTCAATCAGCTACTGTGTGCAATCTTAGCCTTGCCACTACATGTCAGGCCCATGTTAGTCAGGTGCCTGTTGTGAAAACAGTGCAATATGTCTGTCTGATGGTTTGTTGGGAAGGGGTAGGGCATTGTTGAAAGCTGAGAAGAGTTGGTGCGGAGGGGGAGAAAACACGGCACGGAGGGGATACTTTCATGATCCCATTAGCATAAGAGAGGCTAAATTATTCATGTCGAGTGCTTAATCTATAGGGAAAAGTATAGTTAATGCACATAGTTTTAAAATGGATCTCTCCCTGCCTCTGCTCTAACACCAGATTCTTGCTGGATTCAGCATTCGCGGGCATTTACGGGAACGTCTGTCACTCTGGCTGGTGCACACACACACACACACACACACACACACATGGTATGTGTGGGCATATGTGCGCCCTTGCTTAAGCGCTGCTGCACTTCAGGCTGTTTCAAGGGGCTCTGCTCTCAGGCTCATCCCCACTCTCCATAAGTCCCTTTCTCATCCTCACCTCGCTCTCTCTCCACCTCTCTTTCCATTTATTCCTCCATCTCTCCTTCTCCCGCACCCCCTTCCTCACACTCTCTCTCCTCACTCACCCCTCCGTGTCTCGCTCTCGGTACCGCAGACTACCTGGCCCTCATCCAGAATGTGATTAAAGAGAATGATCAGCTCCCTCAGCTCCCTCCTTCCTTCCTCCTCTTCCGCTCTCTCCCTCTCTCTCTTCTCTTTTTACTGTCTTTCTTCTGACCCTGTGCTCCATGTCTACAGATCATGAGAGAGAGAGAAAAAAAGCAACATGAAAACAGCAAAAGAAAAGAGGCTGAAAAAGGATGAGGACTGCCAGTAGATGCAGCTCCACTTCCAGTAACACTCCTCTACCCACAACACCACCACTCTGCCCTTCCATCCACTCTGCAGCTCCAGCTTTCCCGCTCTTCCTCTTATCGTCTCTTTTCCACCCTTTCCTTCTCCCTTTCTCCCTCGCCCCTCCACCTCAGCTCTGACTAGGGCCTGGTCCCTTTGGTCCATAATCATGAACAGGCCCCCGGCGCGACCCGGCCCAACCCAGCCTGTCCTAGCTTGGCCAGGAACTGGGTCCTACACAGCAGGAAAGGCACATTAACTGGGTCAGCCTAATGTGCAAACTAATGTTTGGAGAACATAGGGAAAAAATTACCCAGATTATTCTGACAGCAGCTGAGGAGAATGTCTGTTTTGCGCCATTAAGGGAAAGCTTGGGGGAAGCGTTTTTTATTTTCTCTCTCTCTTCTTTTTTTTCCTCTTTCTCTGAGAAGAAGATGAAGACCAGCTTATCTGGGAGTGAGTTGGGTATAATTAAAAAGCAGAAAGGAAACTGTTCAAGGGAAGTAATCATGATTGAACTATAGAAGGAGAGTGACTTTTTCTCTCATCTACCCAAAGGCTTGGACCAAAAACAAAGAGTGCAGTGCTGTTGTGTCAGTTCATTATACAGTGGGTTTACACACCCATGTTCCATTGCTGATTGCTCTAGTGTATAGTGATGATGAGGAGTGCACACAGGTCTGATGTAGTATCGCTAAAAGGGATATGAGCATGTGCCCCAAAGGGCATTTCCACGTCCATTAATGCTGCTGCCGCTGTATTTTCGCAGGGACGTCGGTGCTTCGGTTCTTTAAAGGGAGAGTGTTTTCCCAGGAAATGTTCCGTCTTGTTTCAGCAGGCTAGCCTGAAGGGGGGTCAGCCTCGGAGTCACCCTTAAGAGGTGATAATCCAATTGCTCTAGTCCTCAGCAGATTTGTTTTGCCCTCGTCTGGCTGCGTGTTTGCGTGTGTGTTTACAGAGTGTGTAAGCATGCGTGTGTGAATGTAATGGACGTAGAATGGGAGGCAGAGGCAGAGAGATGCCACCGGTTTCTTCTGTGTCCGACCCAGGGCCCCACTCGAGATCAGAGAGAGGTTACGGGGGCCAAGTCTGTCAAAGGCACACCTGCAGGGAAACTCCAAAAAACCCTGACTGCCTGCTCACACTGACCCGTTTAAGGTGTGCTTATTTGGAATTTAACCCTGACTTCAAATTTTCTTCTCCCTTTGTGTTTGACCAATGGGCCTTGTGCTCTTTTTTTTTTTAAACTTTCTTTCCATTCTTCTGCCTCCCTTGGCTCTTTAATCTCCTCCGCCCCACCCTCTCAATTCTCCTCCCCCTTAATGTCCGAGCCCCACATCACAGCAAAGGTCCCTCCCAGCAGACGGCACGCAGTCGAGTCGAGTGGCTTAGCAAGGCCAGCTATAGCTTGTTCACTTGCTGTGTGGTTTTCATTTGTGTAAACCGGGGCTTACACAGGGCGGCATGTTTGGAACTGAGCAGCGCAGCTATACCCTACAGGTAGTGCTTTAACCATGCTGCCACGTCCAAGAGAGTGGGAGGATGATAAAGGAAGTGTGTTACAATCCCAGTGCTTCCTCTCTACTGCTGATTTTCACGCGCACATCTTTCACGTTTATGCAAAGCTTTTGAGGGCATTATGCAAGATAAGCTCATTTTCTAGTCTGATTCCCACTCTAGTACATGCTTTAATGACTCTTAAAGCCAAGGGCTGCTTTTTTAGGCATAATAGCAGTTCCCGGGTCTCTCAGTTTCCATGTAGCCAGAGTGCTTTTTCCACACCTGATCACTTTTGTTCACCCATTTTATGGCTATTGGGGAGCAGGCGGAGGTGAGCAATTTGACAGTGGTTAGTGCCATGAGCCCTAATGTTTATTGGTAGCGAGCGTCTAATAATTTTTGATTACCCCAGAGGAGGTATTAGCCATGTTAGTCAGCAAGGATAATTTCTTATTTACATGCCCCAAGCAGTGAACACTCTGAAGGAACACTGGGGCTAAATGCGCAACAAAACGAATCAAACATGCCAAACAAGATGCTGCATCCTGGCTGGCTGCAGGGCTGAAGCATGAGAAAACCTTCATTATGCATTTACCATAATTCATTTAGAGGGTTATCAATTTACAGAATACAGGGGGGATGTTTGGAGGGGGAAGTGAGAGCACCATATCAAACACAGGAACAAGGGAAGGCGAGATGAAAAGGAGCGAGATATTCGAGGATAGCTCGGTGCCTGGGTTTTTAAAAATGTTGTTCCAATTACACACTTTCCCATGTTCTCGGGCAAAACTTGCATGTTAAATGCTGCAATCTCCTCTCTTGTACCAGGGTTACGCTCCGCCCCCTTAAAAAAAGCACAAACTGATTTCCCTTTAATGAAAGCTGTTTGGCTCAGGAACCCTCCTCTCTACAATTTTCTGTTGAGACTGAGGCTACACGGAGGTGTTCAGATATCGTTCAAATATTGTCTTTCTGTTCATTTAGGGCTTGCTCTTTGTTTGGCCCCTGCACCGATTACTCAAGGGTTTCTTCTATCTGTCTCTCCATGTGTATTTCAGGGCAGTCACTACATGTTTTAATTTTTCTCTCTCTCCTGGCAACACGTACCGAGAAAAGAAAAAGACCTTTAAAAGCATCTTTTCCCTGCGCCATCAGGCAAGGATGACTAAGGCCCCATTAGAACAATTGGAGGAAACTTCGGGAGACGGGGAGTGTTTAAAAGAATGAAAGCAGGCAGAAAACACCACTATCTTGTGATAACCAGCAATTGCTTTCATTATCTTAACACCAAAAAACCTCCACCTTGGAAAAATTGCTCTCACTCTATAGCTGCATTGAAAAATAAAACAATGAGAACAGAGACAAAAAAAGACAAAAAAAACATTTAACATTTTCCAAAGTGAGGGGGGGAAATGGTGCATTGTTTAGTACAAATGCTTACTCCCAGGGATGCAGTCCTTAGACAACTGAGTGTCTGCAGTAGACATCTGTGAAGCCTGACCCTGTGACCCCGGAAAGAATGCTCTTAAGGTGGGGGGAAAACTGCCTTTACCACTGCATCATGGCCTACAGGACAGCCCAGCAGCAGCACAACAAACACAAGCGCCACAGAAAATAACACAACACACAAACAGTCGATGGGAGAAAAAAAAAAAGAGTGAGGTGGAAAAAAATGTGGAGTAAGTGTGAGGCACGCAAATAAGAGCCGAAGAGATACAGCAGATGTAAACAGAGAAAAGAGAGTGATAAGAGAAAGACTGAGAAGGAAAAAGAGGTGAAGTTGCCTGTCTCCCGCTCCCCTGGCCGCCCCATGAGATCATTTTCATCCTTTATGAGTCAAAGGGAAGCCAGGTTGAAAATGAGAGGTTGCACAAGCCAGAGCCCCAGCCCTCAGAGCGAGAGAGGAGAAGATCCCCGCTGCAAGGGCCCTGCTGCTATTCAAAGCACCTGCCATTGTGTGGGCGCCCATCCAGGCCTATTGTTGTGCAGAAATTAGTCGTGCTCCCTTTGGCTCCCTTCGGCTTCCTTCAGCTCCAGAGGCATGCGGCAGACCCCCTTGTTGTTTTGGGTTCAGATACATGGTTGGATAGATGCGTGGCCCCGGCTACCATCACCACTGGCTGTGGCCCTTTGGCCTCTCCCCTGCAGCACAGTATCATTCTGTTTTTTTTCTCCTTCCACTCCTCTGTTGTTCACATCTCAAGAACACCAAAGCCAACATTCCTATAGTTTTCTCGTTCTTTCTTTTGTACTCCTACTCTCTTCCCTCCTTTGGTGTATATGCTTATTGTTCTTTGGAGCACCCTCATTATACCCATGGTTATATTTTAAGGGCCTTTCTCTTTGATTTCGGTCTCGTGGGGAGCGAGCGGTGGGCTGGTGGGAGCTGTAGGGCCGGCCCAGCTCTCAGGGCTCCCCAGCCGGCGTCTCGGAGAATGGGGCTTGGGGGTATTATTGGGCTGGGCACCTCCGCAGAAGCACTGGTGCTGCTGCTGGTGCAAGGGGGTGGATGTGAGAGGAAAATTGAAAAGTCAATAACGAAGGCCGCACAAAAAAGGAAAGAGAGGGTGAAACAAAAGGAGATGGAGAGCTTCAAAAAGCTGAGAGCGATGGAGCACTGCTAATTAATAGCATCAGAGGAAGAGCCTTTTTTTCTCCTTCCTTCTGGAACTTTAATGCTGCACATTAACTTGCAAGGCGAGACGATTAAGAGTTCACATTGTGAGTCAGGTCCATCCCACTGCCAGGCCGACCAACAGCAACTACTAATGTGAGGGAGAAAAACAAATAATGCAAAAATAAAGTGGTCAAAATGAAGAGATATATATTGTAACACAATATAGTTGAGTTGCATTACATTGTAAGGTGTTCCTAATATCCATTTGCCAATTAAATGGACACAATTTTTTGAAGCACCTTGCAATACAGTTTAATACTACACCAAAAGTACAGCTTCTTTGAGAAAACCTATAGTATGGCAGTTATTTTAATATTTGTGACTGTGTCTAGTATTTTATGTCCAAACGTTCTTGTCATTAGGTGTATTTTCACATGCATTTGTTTCGCAGCATTTTTTTAACAGGGTGCTCTCACTCCCTCGTTTCTTGCAGCTAATCAAAAGCTACGGCCCAGGAATGTGATGAAATACGATTTTTGGTGGGTCAGCACGGCAGAAATAGTGGTAATTTGAACCCAGGCTTTGCAATTTGTATTTTCTCGCAGCGGTAATAGGCTCCTCTCTCACTGTTCTTGCCACAGCAATTTCCCACTGCCGACAGCTGTCAAGCCCCTAAAATCAAAATTAGTGCCATGGAATTGGGCCTTAATGAAATGACCTGCTGGATTTACCTTAAGCAGCAGGGCGGACAGTCAATACTAGCCTCATCAAAACCCCCTTTCTGCATGCTGCAGTTCCATTAACGAAAGGAAATAGTCTCGAGTAAATGTATTAAGCACTACTTCCACCTTCTAATTATATTTTTCCTCCTCTACCTTCATAATTCATTCACTCTTTCATTAGTTTTTAATATTGAAAAAGGCTTTTAACCGGCTCTTTTGTCTTCGTGGCGTCACCAATTATTTGTCACTATGCATTACAGGAATGTCGGAGGGCTGTGTATTGTGTATTGCGGGTTAAATGTGGTGATGTAGTCCCACCACAGCGAGGACCTTGGAAACATACTCCCTCATGTGTAAGGAGTATTTTCATTGTGGAGAGGCAGCATTATATTCCATGATATCATACAGAATAATATAGCGTTATACATTACACCATGGAATCCAGAACTGCGGGGCTCCCTCCCTGCCTCTGTGTCCTATAGAAAGATGAGAATGTGTGCCAAGGCCCAGTGGAGGACAGTGGGCCCTGGTTATTGACTTGTAAAGGAGCCGGTAGGTGAGGGGTCTTGACAAGACATGAGCGGCTGACTCTCTTGTAAAGCATATCTGATTTCTCTGCTAGTTGGCTCCCCGGAGAGCTGCGCTCTACCCTCTGTTGATCAGACCCCTCACTCACAGCTGTATGGAAAAACGCTGCGATAAAAAGAATGAAAGAGTAGTTTTGTGCGAGGAGACGCTCTCGTTCTCCGCGCTGTGATTCCCTGTTAGGGTGAGAACGAGAGCGAGGGAGGAGGGAGAATGAGGCAAAAGAATCAGTGGCTAGGTGAAAGAGCTGTATCTGTGAGTACATGAGTCATCTCGGTGTGCCAGAAAACAGCCCAAGAAATTAATGTTTTGTTTAACATGGCAGCGTCAACATGGGCGCATGTGTGTCGGTGTGATGGTATAGAAATAACATGGATGTGTATCAGTAAGAGGGCAGCCAAAGCAAGTATCAAACAAGCCAGATCCATGCTCATCGCAGATCTGACTAATTTATGAGGGTAAACTGTGCTGACAGAGAGGGAGATGCAGGTGGAGGGAGGAAGTTTTCATTGACTCTCCAGAGCCGGCCGAGCCAAAGCCCCCGGAGGGATCTCTCTCAGTTTGAACTTTATCAGGGGCTACGCTTAATCAATACGCCATCGGAAAAAGAATTAATTACTAAAGCAGAATAAAACAGCTGCATTTTAAACCAAGGATTCATCAATTCTGTAATCTCTTGGTTACAGCTCAGGTGTCAGGAGGCTCATTTCAACTCTATGTAATGAGGAACTGTGGGAGTTTACCCAAGCCCTCGTCTGTCCGCCCTCTCTACCTCTCCATTCCTGACCCCCTCCTCCCAATTCCAACCAGTTACTATCTTATACCTCCTTGACAAGACATTTTCCCTCTCGTTACCTACCTTTTCTCTCTTTTACCTTGCCCCCTTGCCCCATCTTTAATAGAATGACTGTATTTCCCCTCGCCCCCCACCACACGAATCCTGCTACATTCCCTTCCCACCAAATTCCTGTCTTTGCGGGGATGGGACGAAGGGGTATTAAACTTGAAATCTCTGGTGCGAAAGCTGACTAGAACGGGACATTCCTGCTGCTGCAGCCATCAAGCCGGACATTCCTCCTCTCAGTCTGGGACACCGCTGATGTTGCGAAAGAGAGGGGCGCAAGGGAAGGGGGGCATTAAAAAAACCAACAACCTCAAATAGTAAAAAAAAAAAATAGGAGTATTTTTATTTTTTTTTCGCATAAAACCAATGGAGTGTGACAATCAAAGGAATAACTTGGTCTCAAGGAAATCGATGGTTCACACATTTAGATTCTCAAGGTGGGTAGACGAGCCGCATATAGGAAGTGGCATCCCCTGTGTTAAAATAACCTTGGCTGCGCTCTTACCACCGCCACTACCATCCACCCTTCACAGCCCTTGACCCGAGCCCAAAGCCCGTAAACGGACTGTCCTTGACTCGCCATAATGGGGGATTTCAGGGCAGGTTGAGAAGGGGTTATGGGTGATGAATTGGGTTTTTAGTGAGCTCATTAGGAAGCCAAACAGAGTTTAGACTGGCGGAGCGGGGCAACAGCACAGTAATCAGTTCTGCTCGCTTTGTTCCCTGCCTCTAGGACATTTGTGTGAAAAAAAAGGGAGAGAGAAGAAGAAGAAAAAAAAAGTTCATGGCATTTGGCTGATGAGAGGGCTGCTGAGCAGAGGCTACAATCTGATGGTTGACTTGTTGATTTATAAACCTTTTAATCCATTTGCTCCTCCACGCGCCCCCAGCTCTGCATAGAAAAGACCTAAACTGCTCTTTGATGCCACTGTCCATCAGGTGTGGCAAAGATGTCTGTAACAAATCCAAGTTTTCCTTCTCTCCTGGTAGAGAAGACAGTGATTTTGTTTGTTTGCTTTTAACTTGTAATTGAGGGTAGAGAATCACTGCTGATGCTGTGTTAACACATCGCCTCAAACGGCGTACGCTGCTCTGAATCTCAAAACCACACGCCGCTGTATCTGGGAACCTGCACACAGCTGCTCTTTCAGGCGGTTTAGGTAGAACACTTTGATATACAATAGTTCCTAACGGGGATTATAAAGCCATTTCTTCAGTCTGCAGATTGAACCACATGATGCAGCTACGTGCTCTCCATCTCATTGTTTTTTTTTATCTTGCATTCGCTACATTATCATTCCAAAGTAGAGCAGTCTTTAGGAAGCAAATAGTGTGGAAACAGCTTGTTCTACTAATGATCACGCTTGTTTCAATTCAACATAGCCCGACTAGCTTTTGGGAAATACCTATCCTTTAATATTTAATGCAGCATCAAACCGTCGGATTTTAGGTATGTGTTCTCTGTGGGCACCCAGCACTGTTTTCTACCATAATAATTATAAATTATATAGGGAGTCATATCAATATACACAGTTTAAATAATTTATGCAATTTCAACCACCAAGAATAGCTCCATTGCACAATATTTAGTAAGGGAAGAGAGAAGGACGAAGAAAGGTTTATCTAACTCCGTCACATCGGCAGGTTTGTACATTGGTTTATTAAGAAACAAGGGGGTGAACCGAGATAACCTGCGAGACCAATTAGCCCCATTCGATTTGAAATCCAAGGGATGTGCGGCGGCGGTTTCGTCGGCAGTGTAGAAGTGCACGGGAGGGTGGGTGGAGGCGGGGTGGAGTTATCAGGGAGGCAGAGAGTGTGAAATGTCTGGTGGAGACCCAAAGCCCTTCATTAGCCACTGATCTCTGTCTGCTGAGTGAGGGGCAGTCATGGGCATCACAACTCCCTTTTAGTCCAACACCCCCTCCCCAAAAAAAGAGTGGGGTGAAGGGGTGGAGGGCAGCTCCCCCATCCCCTGCAATTTAGCCCTTTGCCATTCATGCAAATTGGGTCCTGACATCTGCAAGAGCCTGCCTCTTTTCTTTTATACATCTTTATTCCATCTCTTCTCTTTGGATCTTTTTTTCCTCCTCAAATAAAGCCCCCCCTTTAGACGGCACGGCCTCGACTCAGCTGACATACATTCTTTTAAACATACATCTGTGTAAAAACTTTTCCGTGTGTTCAGAAATACATAAAAATGTACGCAGCCGAGGGAAAGTTTTACAAAAAACAAGATCCCAGGAGGCATGAGGAGTTATTGTGTCACCATCAAAGTCCTAATTTATAGTGCAATAAGATAATTGTTGTTGTAAGGTGTAAGGTTAATCACACCAGTAATTAATTCAGTCCAGAGTCTTTCATAATGTGCATACTTTCTGCATCCAGCACTAAAGTTTTAGGTTCTTGGCAGATGATAATCTTATGAAAGGATCAAGAGAGTTGGAGGCAGTAATGCTGGAGAAAAGGCAGTAACCAGGCAGCCTGCACCCCCCTCCCGCCCTCTCCTTTCTGGACGAAGCCCTCGTCTTTGGCTCCAGGGGAGAAGCTGAAAGGGGGAGTGTGGCTTTGCTCCAGCCCATATCTTAGGTTAAAAGGTAAAATAGCCTAACTGGCTGTCAAAAACAAGTTTTACCTCCAACCCCCCTCCCTCCCCTCTCTTTGTCTCCACTCCCACCACTTCAACCTCACCCTGTATGGTAGGGATGTGCACGTTGGGGTCAGCGCTGTGCCTCTGAGAGGAGAGAGGCCTTGTATCAGTGGAGAGGCGATAGTTATCTCCAGCATTCCAGGGATGACAGAGAGATATCTGCCTGATGGCAGGGTTAGGGGGCTTAGAGAAGGGGCGGAGAAGGGAGAGACGAGAAGAGGTACAGGAGTTGTTGAGCAACTACCCCCCCACTCCACCTCCCACCTTCCTTCCCTCCCTGCCTCTCTTACTGCCTGACTGCCCCGCTTCCCCACACATAGAAAAAACCCATCTAATTAGAAGCTCTTATTCCACTTCATTTAAGGGAACACTTAATGATGTGTTTTTGGGCCGAGACAACTACACATTACTTCTCATGCAAAAGGAACCACTCAGTCGTAGCACCAGGATGCAGATACAGCTGTGTTTGGGATGGAGGTTTGTCCTCATTTCTCTGGGGTGTCGGGGCTTTTTGGAAGAGCAATGGAAAAGTGGTCATCTGTTCTTCACCTTTAGCCAGTGTCCTCGTGGTAAGAGGGGGGAGGCGGTAAAGAGGAGGCGGGTCGTGACATCTGAGTTCGGCAGGGAGACTTGCTAAAGCAGAGAGTTTGTTGTAATTGCTCTGACAGGTTTTAGGGCTGTTAATGACTCCGGCCCGAGCACTACCAATTTGTCAGCATGCTTGCTGTTTACTAAGCTGTTGTTTTATGGTCCGGTGCAAGGGGCTGCTGCATGTTTAAGCACAGATCAGGAAATAATCAGCGTAAAACACCGGCTGCAGTGGTGCACACTAAAGCAGTTCCGTTTTGGGCCCTCATCTACTGTATGGATCTGAATGAGCGCAGTAAACCATATGGTGTGTGGTAACACAAAAACACAAACATGTTGACAGGTTACTCAGAAATTGGACGCTCGATTGTGTGTTTTATCATGAAAGAGATTATGTTCTACTCGTTAACACTCGCCTGCGTTGCATGTTATGTGAGCGTGAAGCATATTGCTAGCATGTGGTTATAGCCAGAAGACCTGTAATCCCCAGTCGGCACAGAGCAACAGAGGGACGGCCATTCCACTAGTGTGAATAGAGCCTCAATGTGTGGGTGTGTGTGTGTGTGTGCGCGTCAAGAGCATGTGCTCCCAGAGCGAGCAAAGACCCCTTCGTAAATCCAGAGTAAATAAAAGGGGTAACCAGACGGACAAAAGAGGAGCCCCCACTGCTTCTCTCATTCGCTGCCATTTGGGGGGACTGAATGTGCTAAACGCCGCTTATGTTGGCTGAAAAGTTGAGGAGAAAAAGAGGGAAAAGGGAGGCTTCTAAATCCCCTTCTTCTTTTCTCTTCATTCTCTGCAGCCAAGCCTGCGGGGCTGGAGGTGGTGTAATAGGAGGGCGTTGGAGGGAGGGTTGGAGGGCCCGGTCACTATGGTGTGCTATGGTAGAGGAGGCCAAAGGAGCCTCTGCCCTACAACAAACCTCTTAGCTTCTGTTCTTAGCTTCTGTTCTCTGTCCACCCCTCTTTTAACTCTTCTAACTCTTCTAACTGTCCTCACTAGTTCCTCTCTCATTCGGCCAAGCTTGGGTGAGCACTCTGACTAGTTTGGGTTGACAAGGGGGCGTGGGGGGTCTGTTGTAATTAGTCACTTTAACCACAGCTTCCATAAGCCACTGCCTCTACACTCTTGCTTCATTACCCTGAAACAAACGCCAGGGCCTCCCTGTACAAAATCACTGTGCTGCCTTTAGAATAACACACACACAACATCCAGAGCCTGTCTATCTACCCAGTGTATAAATGGTACCAATGTCTCAAGTGTTATTTGATAACTAACCACGATTGGGTTTGAACGTGTTCAGCTATTGACAAGTCATTATTCATTCATGCATTTGTATATCGGAATGATTGAGCATCGGAGGGAGCGTGTTCTTGGTGTACCGATAGAGCTGCATGTATGTGTTACTCACGGTTATATCCATAATGCTTCCAGGGCTGACTAGACCTTAGTGGCTCCCTCAGGGCCAGGGTGCCTGCTAGACATGAGGCATGATATCCAGAGTTATTAAGCCCCCCCCCCATTGTCCCATCTTACTCTCAGCAGTCTGTAGGAAACTTTATGGTAAACCAGTTTTTTGTGCGATTAATCCTGAAGCGACCCTGAATGTGCCAACATTAGATAAGCAGAGTTGCAGTGTGTTTACAGTCCTTTCCCAACCCGTTAATGAGCTCAGCCCTGAGACCAATTTACTCACAGGGAGATATATCTGAATGCATTTTTAATAACCACCCACTGGTGATGAGAGAGAGGGAATGTATGTGAGCGCAATGCGCTCGCGGACTTGTGCTTGTTTGTTTGCCAGCGCGCTCGCTCACTTCTTCACCCTTGTTGCGTGCGGTCATTGTCGTCCATCTTGCCTGATTAAACCTTCCCGGTCTCTGTGCATGAAAATATGCACAAACTTTCATTGCAAGCACTTTAGGTCAAGATATTGATAGAGCTGGTGAGGGAGAAGGAGAGAGGAAGAAAGTGAGGGAAGACAGAAAGAGAGTGGGAGAGAGGGAGGCTGTCTTTTTTTTCTGTCTCCAAGGGCGCTGCTTTTCCAAAAGTGCCTGGGGCTACACTCCAGCACCTCAGCTCCCCTAGGCCTTTCGGCTGCCTCCTAATAGCCAACCCCCATCTGTGTCACATGGCCAGATGATGGGACGCTTCCCCCTGCTCTGCCCTGCACGTTTTTTCCTATCCCCCATTTTTTTTCAGAGTGCACATCCACGCAGGTTAGAATGGCAGAGTTGCCAGGGAACAGTCAGAAGCCATTAGCGTTTGGGACAATTTGCCCTGCAGCGTTCCTTCTCTCGCTCATAAGAAAGGAGTGGGGGTAGATGCAAAGCACCAGCTCTCCTTTAGATGTAATGAGGTTGTGGAAGTTGGGTCTTCTTTATTCTTTTTCTACTCCTTCTTTTTTTCTTCCTGCTTTTTTTCCTCATCTTCTTTCATTCTTTATTTCTTTTGACCTTCTGTCCACAAGTGATTTTCTTATTTCTGCATGCATAAAGTAAATCAACAGGAACTACCAATATTGTACTCAGATGTACTGTTTGCATGCCGCATGTCTAACCTGTGCACACATGACAGTGTCCATGAACAAGTGAGAGAAAGACAGAGGGAAAGAGACGAGCTGAAAGGCTTGGAGTCTAGTTTCACCCTCGCGGGCTAGGGCAGGAGGCAGCAAGCATGCTGGGTAATGAAGTGACAGGTCAGTCTGTAAATACGCACGGGTCGCTCTGGCCCTGGCCAGGGGGGAGGCTATCGCATTGCAGTGAAAATGGAAACGTCAATAAAATTAATCTGCCAGCCTTTTGGCCACTGTGTGGTTCCATTGGATGAGCCTCACTGCTCACAGCAGGAGAGGGATTTGGAGGGTGGCTTGAAAATCAACACAAAACCTTGCGGCACACAAACAAACAAGCAAAGTGTGTATCAACATTATTCATTGGAGCTCAAAGCAAAGCAACAAGGGGAGGGTGGTTAAGATTCACAGCTCACTAGTTGTGTTGTTGCTTCAGTTTGGCTAAAGCGAACCGGGGGAGTGTGAGTCGACTTCCGTCTGGGTCGCATTTCTCAGGAAGCCCCTCACAGTCAGAGCAGGCCACGGCCAGACCAAAGTTTATTGTTTTAGGCTTTCCTGGACAAGGATTCGTACTTAGCTTGGGATTTACGGCATTTGCCGCTAATGAATGCCCATTCTACAATTACAACACCCCTAGTTTGTGTCACCGTTCCCATATGTCCTTCAGAAGGGCTATTGCTTCTCTAGCTTCACACAGGGAGTGCAAAGTCGGCTCTTCTCTGTTTTCCTCTTTCGTGTGGCTCTGCACTAATGATGTGGAAGGAAAACACTGTGCACAGACAGAAAAGAAAGACAGAGCGGGAAGAGAAAATGAGGGAAACAAGGGGGTGGAAAAAGAAAAAGAAAGTGGGTAAAGTAGTAAGAAGAGAGGGCCCCTGCTGTCCTTGTATTCTTCATTTATTTTGCATTTGATTACACCACCAGTCGGATCCTTTTTCTTTCCCCCTTTTTAATGTTATTAGTTCAAATATTTATGCAAGATTAAGGCTTGTATAGGTGGTTGTGATTGATGCCTCCCCAAAAACAGGAGGACATGCGGGTCTGAATTTTGAGAACGTCAGGGTCCTTCTCTGCCTTAGTGGAGGAGTTTTTCAGATACATAATTTAGATGCCCTCAAGGAAGGCTTTCAAGGCATTTGTGCCCGGGGGCAAGAAAAAATAACTATGACTGTTAAAAGTAAATCATTTTTGCTAATGCACAATTAATGCCGGGGAAGAAGAAAAAGGCAAGGGACAAAGATGGAAACTTCGATTTAAAAGAGAAATCGTGCCGGGGTGTATGCATGTTTTTCCTCTTGAAATCAAACGCTGACGGACATTAATGCAGGCGAAGCCGCCGCTGGCCTGTCATGCTAATCTTGTGGCGGAATGGGGAGGGGTTGCTGTGAGGGAAAGGGAGACTTAAGAGAGTCAGGGTTTGGGATGGGGCTGGGGGGGGGCAGACGAGTCCATTATGTGCATCGAAGTGCAACAATGAACCCCCCCAAATCACATCCCTACTTTAATACTCGTGCGTCTCAACTGTACGACACAAATTATCATCTCCTTTGAGTTTTGTTTGTTTGCGAGTGTCTCTGCACGCAACTGGGATTCATGAATGTCTGTGTTACTGTACATAAGTCCTTCCTGTCCCCTTTGGCTCTCTTCAGAAAGATGAAAAAAAAAAAGCTCTACATTATGTCAAGCATGCAAATTTAATTGAATTAATGACATGAGCCCCAGCCTCTACTGTACTTGAAGGCTCCTTGTCCCTTTTTTTCCCTCTCTTCCCTCCTCCTCGTCCTACTGTAGAGGTGGAATGAGGAAACTAGTGTTTCAGTGTCCAACCATAACATTGGAGTCATTAACCCCTATTCCCCTCTCCCGTGCTCTGGGGTATAGAACAACTCTGCTAGGCCTCCGAGTAAACCCCTCGCTCTCTGTACAGGCCTTTGTGTAAGGCCATTTAAATCCCCCTACCTCCATATCTCTACTACATAACACTGGCTTTGCTGCGGCAACTCTCTCAGCCTTGGTGCGCTGCTTTTGGATTCCTTCATATGTATCTGTGGTATTTGTCCGTTTATCCATCTTTCATGGGCCTTAAACTCGAGCTTTGACTGTCTGTGCTTCTGTTTCAGCTTTGAGAATTTTGAGATCAGGGTGTTTTTCTTGTCAGTGGTGTTGTCTGGGATGTTATTTAACCCTGGGTTTGGTTTCCGTCCAGGAGATGGCTTAGACAACAGCGTTGCATCACCTGGCACAGGGGACGATGATGATCCAGACAAGGATAAGAAGAGGCAGAAAAAGCGTGGCATTTTCCCCAAGGTGGCCACGAACATCATGAGGGCGTGGCTATTCCAGCATCTCACGGTAAGCACAGCCGTTACTTTTACACGTGTATGAAAACAACCCAAATGGACACACATGCAGACTCAAGGAAGGATGCACACACAGCTGTCACACAGTTGTTACTGAGGGCGTAAGGGAGGGAGTGATGGTGGTGTTGTGATGCTCACCTGTCAGCCACCTGTCAGAGGGACACAGTGACCAGGTCAATCTAATCAGTTTGGACTGTTTACTCTGCTCAGCACACTTTGAGTTAGAGGTAGACAGCCCAACAATTTACGACAATGTAGTCCAGTATGAGAAGTGTGGCCTGTTTTTGGTGTTGGAGGTGTTTTTTCTGTGGCAGATTGAGACAAAGAACGATCGTGTTAGTAAAGGTGTGGAAACATGCACAGATTTTTGAAATGTCTTTATACCTGATCACATGATGTCAAATATGTTTGTTTTTTCATTCATTTTTACCATAACTCCTAGATTAAAAACAAGTAAATCATTTTTTTTACATTAATGTAAGCAATTGTGTTAGTATTACTTGTTTACTTAAAGTTGAACAAACTGTTCTAAAGTAAAACTTAACTATTTAAAATATTGGTCCAAATTTTTCTTTTTTTTGGTGTATTGCTGGTTAAGGGGGCAGAAATGTGGGTTTACAGCTATGTCACTCTTTCAATTCTTTCATTGGAACGAGTAAAGATCAGTTTCATACGTCTAAATCCGGTTGATTTTGTGATATGCCAGCTCTTACTTGAGGTTGAGGTGGTGCGTGCTAATAGAATATATCTTTATAGCTGAGAGGAAACTCCAAACAGTGCAGTCACACAGCTCTACCAAATCCAAATTGGATTTAATATTCAGATGCCACAGTAAATCAAACATACACGAAATGCTCTTTACTTTGCTGTTGTCTGTATGTGTCAGTCTGTTTTTCTGTGTATCTGTCAAGTGTTAAAGGGGGGTTGGACCACATGCCCCCACCACCACCACCACCCTCCTCTATTGTCAGGACATTATCAGAACATCAGTCTGTATTGATTTTGCAATGCAGGTCAGATTTCAGGAGGAGGTGGCCGCACTAGGACACATAAGCTGCTCTCGGAGCACGTGACTCCCTGTCCCAGGGATGGAGGGACAGTGCGGGGGGAAGGGAGAAGTAGAAGGAGAGAGAAAGAAAGAGAGAGTAGAGGGGTGACTTAGTGTAGAGCTCCAGCCGTATGGGTCCATCCACACATTTAAGAGGGTCAGGAGCCCCCTTGTGCACCCTGTACCCCTCCCCACGCCAGCAAACAGTGCCCACTCCCCTTCCCAAAGCCCCTGTACCCTGATTATCTAACCAAAAGCCCAAATAATGAGTGGCCAGCAAATACGGCCTAATTGAAAGGGCTGTAAATCCATTACATATTGGTCAGGGATAATCAGGAGTGCTTTAATCACTTTTATCTATTCAGGAGCAGTGAAGCTGCAATAGCAAAGCCCTGAGCCTCGCAGGCCTTAGCGGCTCCACCACGCCAGTCTGCATGCTTATTATTCTCATCATTATCAAAATGACTTCACAGCTGTTCACAGCTCCACCGCTCCCTGACTGGAGACCTCTCACCAAAAACGTACACACACAAGCTTCATTCAGAGGCTGACTGCGGGAGGGTTTCGATTCTCTCCCTGCTTTAGGTCTTTTTCCTTCACCGAGCTCACAGTGGAATACCATGTTTGTGTATAAAGGGAACAAACAAAAAAGCCTAAATGGTTTATTTTGAATGGCATTTACTGCATGTTCATATTCGCGTGCACATAAACACACCTTATGTGAGTTTACAGTGGAAGTTTTCTCGTGATTTGGATTCTCTCCTGGTGAAAGCCTCACAAAGCTCCAGCGCTCCCCTCTCTGTAAAGGCTCATGGAGAAAAATAAGGGAGAATGACGCATACAGAGCATTTGGAAGAGTCGCCAACAATTTTCTTTTGAATTGTTTTAAAATTGAATTGAAAGAGTGGAAAGGAAAGGAGGAGCTGTGGGGAAGCAGAAAGTTGGGCACAGGCGCATTTTTCAGAGTGCTGGTTAATTTAGACGTAGAGGAGCTTTCAAGGCCCTCCTTTTCTTTGACCCTCTCCTTTATCACGTCCCCTGCTTATAGATGTTCTCTCCGATCTTTATTTGTTTCTTTTGTGCAAAGTCCTGGCCAGTCTTGTACAAATAATAATCCCTCCCTTTTAACCTGCCTTCATTTCTCCACTGAGGAAGAGGACTAATTGAATTATCCCCCTTCTCTTCTCACCATCCAGTTCTCCCACCCATAAACTCTCTCACACACACAAGCATGCACGCACACATACACACTCACGCGCCCATTAGCCTTTCTCCTTTCTTTTAATTTGTTAAGCAAATGTATTTGCCAATGCTGGATGCGTTTGTGTAAGGATGAATTCTTGGGGACTTTGGCCCCTGAATGGCCTATAGCGGCATTCT
Source organism: Paralichthys olivaceus (assembly GCF_024713975.1). NCBI lineage: Eukaryota > Metazoa > Chordata > Actinopteri > Pleuronectiformes > Paralichthyidae > Paralichthys > Paralichthys olivaceus. The sequence goes on along the minus strand of NC_091104.1, from coordinate 11,115,845 downwards.
GCCATTCACGCATTCATTAACTGAGAGGTGAGGAGTGAAAGGAGTGGCCTTGCATTTTCTCAAACGGCGGGGCCAGCATGGAGCTCCTCTTCCATGAGCCACGGGGGTCTCCCTACATATGTTCTCAACATCCATCCATTGTCACGTCCCCTGAAAAGCTCAAAAGGATAGGACCCCCCTTCAGATGCGGAAAAACAACACGGGCCAATAGTAACAACTGTTGGCTTTTGGATTCAGTATAACAAAATTGCCCTCTCCCCCACTGCCCCCTCCCACCCTCCCCTCGCCTCACACCCGACCTCACACCCTCTTGAGAGAAATCGCAGGATGGTTTTCGTCAGGATAGTCACAGACACTAAGAAAGTTATTTCAACTCATATTTACCATAAACTCCACTATTTGTTTGGGACATAGAAATAGTTGTTGGTGCCATAAACATGATGCAAACTCCAAGGTTACTACATGAAGAGGCTGCGAGAACTCTGACTTATCTGATATTGAGGCCATATGCCTGTGAACTAGAGAGCCTGTTATCTGGCGGCCTCAGATGCCCCATATGCCAAGCGGCTGGACAGATCAGCTGGTGTTAGCTGGCAGTAAAGGGTCAGACCGTCTCTCCACTCCCTCCGACCCACTCCTTCTCTCTCACTAATACCCCCTCCCTCCCTCCATCTCCATGAGTTTCTGGATGTCTTCCAGCCACATTAGTGGAAGGGAAATCCCAGAGTGTTGGTATAAGCTTTTCAATACGACAGGGAGATTATGTTATCAGAAAGGTAAACTTCACTGTTAGAGGTAAAATGTTCTGCTGCGCTTCAAAAAGCATCGGCTGCAGAGTTCGGGGGAGGAAGTGAGAGATGGATAGGAAGATAGAGGCGGTGGAAGATAGCAGAAAGGAAATGATCAGGGGGCAAGGAGAAAGAGAGATATCGAGAGGCAGTGATGGGAGTTTTTTTTCTAATTATTGTAAAAGGTGATGGCCTTTTGTTTGTCAAAAGCAAACTTGAAAAACTACAATTAGCCCCTTGGTGCCCCCGGCCTTCCTTCCCTCTCGCCCCCTGCCAGCCCCCCGCTAGCCCTTACTCACCCCTGTAAAGACAAGGGTCGGCCTCGCAATGAAAACAGGAAGCACTCAGATACAAAGATACCACTCTGGGCCCTGGCCTTGTCTTTTGACTAGTGTAAACCCTCAAACACCTAAGAAAATAAATAAGGGACCTCAGGAGCAAACTGGGCCAGTTGGGAGCACACGTGTGTTTGTGTGAGCCCGAAGGAGGGAGGGATTGGTGAGAGAGAGCGAGAGGGAGAGTGGTCAGTCAGACGGGTAAGTAGGTAGCCCTCTCAAAGCATCAAGCGTCTCAGATTTTGTGCCGGGCCACCCTTTGGCTTGGGTGTTTGGGGAAATGCTGTTAAGCTGCTAAGCCAGGTGTATTGGTCCCCTGGGCTCCTTGAAAGGGAAGTGATATACCCCTTGGTCCTTTGGACTGTTCAGCAGTAGAACTATATGTTCAGATAAGAAATGCTTATGTCGCCTTTTTGGTTTTTAAATACACAGTAGTTATTAATTGTTACAATACATCTTTTTTTGTACCCTTCATAGTGTGACAACAATACTTCTTGAGTGATCCGATAAAATGAAAATTGTAAATACAGATGTAAACCTGAGCGATGGCACATCCCACTTTGCGTGCGTTGTGCAGCAAACATCATTAGATACACTAGCCATACCCCCCACCCCTCTGCCCCACACACACACACTCACTCCCAATCCAAGCCCAACATAGCATTAGTCTCCATGACAACAGGGTGTCATCGTCAGGTCGAGTCCTCCTATGGGAGCTGCTCTCTCGACCGCCCTTTATAGACACACATAAAAGAGCCAACTAGGGTCATTCACAAGACATGGGCGCAGGCGAGGCCGAACCATGACAACGGATGTTTGTCGCATATGATAAACAAGTGTACAAGTCGATCCCTTCGAAAAGGAGAGGGCATGTTGTTTGTGTAGACTAAACAGTCGGCCCTGTAGTGTCCCCAGTTTTGTTTAAGCTCCTCTAGTCCTTCTAATCCGTGTGTGTTGTTCCAGTACAAGCAGCATTTAACTGGTGGAGACACACATCTGCAAACAGTTTGAAATACCAGGCCCTTCCTCCTGTTACGTCGCACCGCTGAGAGCTGTTTATTCCATATTTCCCGCTGCCGTCCTCCTCTTTCCAGAGTAGCACAGTACTTTTGAAAATGTATTTTTGCTCAGTTTAATACAAGTCATGTAGTGTAATTACATTTTTGACTTATTTGGATTTCACATGTTTGGAAATGGTGTTCATAAACTTTTTAAAAGTCCGAAAAATCATAAAAGAAGTTGCTTATTCGTTCTATGTTTCAGTGTTGCACATTCAAAGCCTGTTTGCTTTTCACCTCCTTGTGTTATTGTGTGAATTTCGATGAAGAGGCGGTTGAGACAAAGGAGGAGGCTGCAAGGGGGTGTTTAGTGGGTAAGAGCAGGGGTGAGGAGGGGGTAAAGAGGGGGCTCCTAAGGGTCACAGAGGTGGAAGCCTGGAGGAGGCCCACACACTAATCTGTCATGTGCTCGTTTGCCTCGGAGCCCAAAAGTCAGCTCTCCAGTCACCCGTGGCAACCCGGGCGACAGTTTGGTTCACTGCCACTGCCCAAATGTGTGACTATCAGGAAGAAAAAAAAAGAGTCATCATGTTGCTTTTGTGACAATAGCCACTGCTTTGTGTGTGTGTTTGCAAAACAGATGTAAGTGACATATGACAGGATAGTTTGGAGATGTTAAGCAGAGTCATTGAAAGTGACTGATAATGACTGCGGAGGAGATCTAAGGAGGGGTGGGGGTGAGGTTTGGTGTCTAGCTATTGTCTTGTTGCTGTGTTGTAGCGTTGGCTGCTCAGCCACCCTGGGGAAGAGACACAAGCCAGTCTGCCATCTGTTCTTCCAAAGAGGAGCTGCCCTGACATGGACGGACCTCACATGGAAAAACACTTAAACACAAACCCTCTGGAATTATTCTCAAGAAATCCTTCATCTCACTTTTATTTCACCTTCCTCGTCAGCGCTCATTAACGAATTGCCCCTACGTGTCAACAAGATGCTTTTTATTGGTTGAGCGCACAGAAAACCGAATGTAAGTTAAGAAGGGGGATCCAGTGACTTCCCATTTTCACAGGCTGTATAATTATATGACAGGCCGCATCAACTTTGCCGTCTCATTGCGGAGCAGCCTTCTGTTAGCTTGTCGCTACTGAACTCACACAGGCATTGTTTACAGTGTGTGGTGCAGTTGGTAGCCTCTCCAGAGCTTTAGTGCTGAATTAGAATACAATAAACCCTAATTTGTTTCACACAGCATCATCAGACCTTTACACTTTGCCCCCAAGTCCAGATCAGTCGTAGTTCCACTTCACAGCCAACGTGGTTTTTATAAAGCTTGGCACATTAACCTTGCATAAACTAAGACATGCTTGTGAAAGGAGCAGGCATGTTTCCAGTTCTTATTTTAACTTTTCCGCTCCCATGGGCTGGCTTATCCTCCAAATGAGCATCATGTTATTGTGCGTGTGGAAATGCATGGATAACTGTGTAACCCCACCGCTGCTCCTCCTTCCACCTCGCTCTTCCTTCCTCTTCCCTCCCTCAGTCTTAATTTTCATCCCTGCTGTTTGCATCTTAATGCAGGTTGTTAAATGAAGTAGCAGAAATGAGTGCTTTCGCAAAGGGACTGTTTACGACATGCTCCCAACTGCATGGAGGTGATTAAGCTGTGTGAAACTGCACGGTGTTTGCCAAATAGAAAAAAAAGAACAGCAGCCTGCATCATATTCTCCAGTAAGACAACAACAAATAAAAGAGTGATATCTGAATTGTGATGCAATGTGCATTTCTTTAAATTAGGTTTGAGTATATGGGGGTCCCCCTGGAAGACGCAGCAGGAGTTTCAGTGGCCCCTGCAGAGGTGACTGCACATACCCTGACCGCAGCAGAGTACATACAGAGCTGGGCCCGTGGAGGGCAGTGGGATTTATACACTCACAGCTCTGAGAGTGAGAGACCCTCCCTAGAACACACATGCACAAAGCTGAGGAGACTTCTTAAAGGCCCTACGCTCCACTGAGAATAGGCCCCAGCACAGCACAGCGGCGCAATCCACTGCTGTAGTCATAACATTGATCCCCTGGCTGGGACCCGCCTGAGCTGACTCTATGGGAAATAGGGCTGAATGACGTCATGTGTAATCAGGGACTCTGCGAGGTAGTCTGTGATAGCATACATGCCCCTGGTGGAAAAGCAGGGTTATTAAGATGGTGGTAGCAGATTCTCTGCCATTCTCCATTTTCTATACTTTCAGGGTTATCTTACTCATAACAAAATGTATAAGAGGATTTTGGTTTCACATCTTAGAGCTGGTTTCCTTAAATTACTCCTTCCCATCCAGGGGTACCGCCCTGCAGGCTAGCCTCATCTCCCCACGGGTTGATTGCGGGGTTGTGGCGAGAGCTGCGAGAACGGTGGCTGCTGCTGCTGCATGCCGGGGACCACGGAGGCCAATGAGATTCTGCTGCAGGCCTCCGAGCTGCCCCAACGTTGCTTTGATATTCATATCACACCGAGAGGAGAAAATGCAAAAGGGGGAAACGGAGCAGCACAAGCATTGAAACGGCAAACCAGGCTGAAAAAGGGAGGGGGGCATGGAATCAAAAACAGACCTTGTGTTGCACTGTTTGGTTTGTCATGGGACTTTGGCTGCATCAAATCCCACTCCTGCCATTTTGTGTAATTTTTTTTTTTTCGCTCCCCTCCTTCGCTCTTCTCCAATGCATGCTTTTGTTTTGCCCAGTGCTCAGTCCAGGGGCAGGCAGTGGGATTCCTGCACAGTGGGGTCCTTATAACTGGGAGCCATGTCTCTTGTTCTCACCTCTTCCCCCCACTTCCTCACCTTTTCATTTTTTTCCCCCATTGATATCCTCTCTTTTCCCTCTCTGAACATATGGACTGGTTTTTAAGAGAGAGCCCAGTCCACATCAAAGCCTGAGGCTGAGCGGGTCAATTTGTTACTGCTTTACCCGGCTCTTCCCCCTCCACTAGCCTCAGTGGACCCTCCCTGCACCGCAGCCATTTACCCAGAATGCTCCATTGCTCAAGCAGCTCTGCCTAGCATATATATTGAGCCATGTGTTGTCAGGGTCTGCTCGGCAGATAGAGTAGACCTAGTTCATGTCAGAGCTCTTATTTTCTTTGCAGCTGCATTACACTGAAGATCATGTAAAGCTCTCTATATATAAGCATGTGTGATGGATACCAACCCCTGTATAAAAAAAAAGCTGATAAGAAAAAACAGATGGATAGAGGAAGAAGAGAGCCAAAGAAAGAAAATCAAATAAATAAATAAATAAATGTATAAATCCAAATCTAAGCAGAGCAGGCCTTGGCTCCAGATGTGAATCTCTCTGAATATTGATTGTGGGGGAAAGCCAGTCCCCCAAATCCCCCAGGCTGCAGCGACTGACATACAAAGCACCTCTCTAAAGCCCATAAACCAGCTTGTACAATTATTTAGATAAAGAGGGCGACAACAGCAGTGTATGCCTCCCAACCCAGAACCTCCTCCTTGGCTCTCATCCTCCTACTACCACTCCTGCTCCTCCTCCTTTTCCTTCCCTTTTTTTCATCCAGCATGAAGATGAAGAAATGAAGAAGGGGGGCAAATGTGTAATTAGCCACACGTTTCTGAATCCTCCTTAATGTTCATTACTGAAACCAGCGGCAATTACTAGTTCAAAGGGGTTTAGGGCACCCGCAGCCCGCATAATCAGTCTCAAATTAAGCACCACTCATTTGTCACAGCACAGCACGCATGCTTGTATGTGCACACAGAAACACACATGCATGCATGCTGTCAGAGTTGAGTCATAGACAGGCTGACAGGCATCAATTTTTGCTCAGACACAAATCTCAGTTACCCCAAGGTACCGGGTTAGGTCGCCCAATCCTCTTATGCTCTGATGCTTTGTTTTTACTAGACGGTAAACAGCAAACACCTTCACCTTAGCTTGTTTGTCATTATACTGTAGCCTGCTCACATTCATCCTCTTATAGGTGTCCTGTTTGCACTTACAATCCCCAGCACCACCTGTCCCTTCCTGTCTCCATTTTAATACTTTTTTTTTTTAAAACCTCTATCTGCCTCTGAACCTGTCTCTCCCCACCTGGCTGTGTGTCTGCAACACGTGACAGTGTGTGTTTCATGTCTGCCCCCGGAGGTGTATCTCGGTTACCTCTGGGGCCGGGTCACAATGGCTAATCCTGTCTTCAGGTGGCTGTTTAGCACACTGAGAGGAGAGCTTGCAGAACCGGAGGTGAGCTCCTGTTACAGGACTCCCTGACCAGGGGTCACCTCTGACACTGTCTGACACACGTGCACACACACACACACACACACACACTAACATACGTACATGTCCTCGCAGATAGGCGAGAATGCTTGCACATGCATGCACACACAAATCTGCTATTCACACACAAACACTGTCACTCAAACACATTAAGACTGCTTATCGATCCCAGGCGGCTCAGCCTTTATTTCTCTCCTCTCTTGTTCTTCTTTATCTGTCTACTGTACTGTGTCTCTTCTCGTCTTTCTGTCTTCTCTCATTCCCAGATCAGTCAGAGCCTTGTTCACATTAGGATTTCCTGATATGATCTCCATGAGGACGTGCTCCGGTGGCCATGCGTTGCCTGTCCAGCCCGGCACCCTCATTGTTTAAGTTGCTCTCACACAGGGACACAGTCGGGTCTCCAGTGAATTGAATGGAGCCCTATCATGTGTGGCTCTGCCACGGCATAGTGGGAGAGGGAACTCATTTTTCACTGGGGGAACGACATCCATCTCAGCAGCCAAACGCTGGCTGTTTCATTAAGTAGCCCATTCAGGCAGACAGATGTGTTCACCACACAGCCATGTTTGCCTATGCAAGAGCGTGTATTAACCCACAATCCTTTGGGGGAGATTAATAGGCTACCAGCCCCTTTCCATTGATTATCTTCATGCTATTTTCCCCTCCTTTCCTTGGCTAGATATTAAAAACTAATGAAGCCTATTGAAAATGGGAACCGCAAGGCTCTTCACGGATCATTTTCGGTTATTTGGACTCAAACAGAGAGGGATCTCTTTAAGGCACAGTTTGAATCGAATTAAGAAAATAAATGTGGAGAGCAGTTTTGAAGAGGCAGGAGAAGAGAGTGTGACTGTACAAAAGATATGCGTCTAAGAAAAGACAACTCTATCTCTGACACATGGAGCAGATGTTAGCAATTGCAGCGCATAGCAAAGCATTCCTAGTGTTGGAACCACGTCCTAATTGCCATAATGGAGGTGGTAAGCGCTGACAGTAATGGAGTCGTGGGGATCCATCCCCAGCAACCTGAATTAGGGGCCACTTGGCAGATCCACTTCAAGATGGCCTGCATTTTTTTTTTTTGTTGTCAGGAAACCCTTGTTTTCGTGATTCACACAAACTTTTTAAATCCTGTTTATCTGACAAGATAAATCTGTAGCATCAACTTTCCCACCCCTAAGACGCTCTGCAGTGTGAGAGAGAGAATCTACAGGGGAGACCTGGGCGGCGAGTGAGCAAAGAGTTAAAAGCGCCCATGTGATGGGTTCACCTCTGCACCAGGCTTGGTGAAAGGCGGCGGGGTGCTGTCGGGGAAAATGACTTCCTGAGACATTACCATCAATCACCAGACAGGTCAGGCCCCCCAATCCCACCATCAGGATGGAGGAGAGGGGGATGGGGATGGGGATGGAGGATTAGACTAGAGGGGACGAAAACAGAGAGGAAGACTGGTTTAAGGCTTGTTGGGGAACAGACTATTAACAATCTCTTTCTCTCACTGTCTTGACTGTTTTATGTCTTTCTCTTCCTCTGCCTATCTGTCTCTCTGTGTCTTTCTCTCTTTTCTATTTTCCGGTCCCCCATAAAACAGCTACCCAGGCATTCAGGAACAGCCCCCGCTGGTCAGAGTCCTCTCCCTGGCTCAATTGCATCATTAATTATTCCAAAGGCACTGGGCTAGAAGCAAATCTAAAGAGAGGACGAGAAATGGAGAGGGAGCAAGAGTTAGATGGGGAGACGGGGTGGACAGCTGTCTAACACCCCCAGTTGGTCTTGCTCTCGCTCTCTTTCTCTCTCCCTGTCTCTTTCTCTTTCTGTAAATGAAGGATGGGAGAGGGGAGGGACTTGGGTTACCTCAGTGAGCGGTTGTGTTACATTCCTGCGAAGGGAAGGAGTAGGGGGGTGGTTCAACGAGTTGTTGAAAAGAACACAGACGCTTGTCAACAGCCTCCGAGCCAGGGAGCCATCATGCCTTGCTTTAGGCCCGGAGGTCAATGACCTTGCGTTGCACCCAGATAGAGAGAGGTAGAGGGAAACAGTGAAAGAGATTGGGAGAGAGAGCACTACAGACAACAAATCCATCCACCATACGGTACGTGTCACTGCTTGTCTGAGGCGGAGGTCAGTCAAAAGCCTCAAAAATCTCCCAAATCCTTCTCTTTCTCTCTTCACCCATAAAAACGTTGTATGGCAGCAGCGTCCGGGCGACTCTGGATCTGGAGCTTTAGCTTGTGAAGTAGCAGGAAGAGGAGAGGCAGACGGAGAGACAGAGAAAACGACAAGCGCTGGCAGTCACGGCAAAATGGCCCATTAGATTTAAGGAGTAAAAGTTCATCAGCTTTATTAATGGGAAGGTATATAAATGAAGTATGAATTACCTGACTTTTATGGAGTGGCGAGAGTGAAACTGGAGTGTCTTATGATCTAATGTTTTAGTGAGCTGTTCTGAGCGCTCTGATGAGCAGGCTGCAGAGAGGAGGAGGAGGGAAAGAGGAAAAGAGAGAGGGAGAGTGAAGTGTGCTGGGGTCCCCTGAGTCCAGCGGCTGGAAGGTTGCCTGATTGTTGCTAACATGCGTAGCTGATCGGGTTAGCTCGCAGACAGGGACATTTGCAGCTTCCAGGCATATTCTTTGCGTGTCATTAACTAGAGAAGTACAAAAATTGTCAGCACAAAAAAAAAAAAAGGTCAGCCACATTTTGACTTTGTCGCTCTTCCACACACGCAAACACAAGTACGCTGCTGAAGCCAAACACACCCGCAGTTGCACATGCACAATTGTGTTTATAAATACGCATGCATGCACATATACAGTATATGTGAGCACACACACACACACACACACACACAAACACACATGCTCCCCACCATCCTGTAATAAGCGGTAAGCTGAGCTAGCTGATGGTCATCCTCCCATGGGGCTGCTGGGTGGCTGCCAACTTCCTGCCTGCTTTGTCAGTGGATAAAGCCCCTAACAAACGAGAGGGCTGTAGCTAGGCAGGCCTGCCAGGTCAAAGGTCACCTCGGCCCCCGGGCAGGATTGAGCCTAAGAGCACTACAAGGAGAGAAGGAGCAGGAGAGAGAATGGAAGAATGCACTTAAAGATTGGCTGCTATTAACCAGGCCTAAAAGCTATATCTTCTCTTCTCTGTGGCGGCAGCACCTCATAAAGGCGTTTTAACTCCCATCACATGTCGTCTCCCCTTTGAGCAAAATTAAGAAAGTGAAAGATCCTCGGGACATTTGTCAGTCCACACAGTCACATGCAGACAGCCGCCCCTTGGTGTTGAGCAATGACAGGAGATGTCTCCTTGACTCGTACGCCCCTGTAGATGAAAAGAGAGCTCGGAAGATGTGCACTCCTGAAAGGCAAAAAAACAGCATTCAGTAAAAAGAGAACAGACACAACAGGTAGGGACGGGTGCTGACTGATCAGAGTTTAGTTGGCTTTGTTCCATGGAAGCACTTGTGATCTCAAATGAATGCACCTATGGTTACCATCAGCCCTGCTCCCCTGTCTCACTGACAGGGACGTGATCTGAAGTGTCTGTCTGTCTGTCAGGGGCCTGAGAGCGTCTCTCACCAGCGGAGGATGGAGAGGAAAAAGGGAGACGCTGACAGAGACGAGAGAAAACCTTTCCTTCCACCCCAGCTGTCCATTCAGAGGGAGAGAAAATTTGACATGGTTGACTTGAACACATTTAGCATCATTAGCAAACAGGAAGTGTCCCCTGCAGCTGTTTTCTAGCGGGGGAGGGGGAGGAGGGGGGGTGTTTCTGCCTGCACTGTAATGGACAAATGTTGCCCAACATGTTTGCCTTTGATTTTTTGACCTGAAAACAAAAAGTTGACATTACAAATGTCCTATGATATCTCCCAAATTGGCTTGACATTCCGTAGCTGGCCCCTGGGGGGTTTCTTGTTTGTCCTCTGTAAGTGGTTGTGCTCTTGTAGTCGTGCCTACAGGCTCGCTATTAGAAAGCACTGGCCTTTCTCTGGAGAACGCTGAGTCTTAAAGAGGCAGAGAGCAAGAGACTAGAAAGAGAGAGGGAGAGCGCTAAAAGAGGTCTTGGTTGTGTATTTGAATACTTATGCTCATTAACTTAATGCACAATGAAAGGGAGAACCGTCAAGTGGAAACTCTCAGAAGCTGCTATTTGAAGAGTGAACAAACCCCCTTTCTCTCCCTCTCTCTCTGCGCCCTGTCTGTCCATCTCTCTGCAAATTAATCTGTTACCATTTCAATTGAAGATCAGCCCCACTTTACTGTGACTTAGGAAGTTAAACAAAGTCTACAGAACACAATGGAGACAGAGGATAAACCTAAAGAGACCCTGTATGTTAATATTAAGTCCTTTTCCCAACAGACTTTATCATCAGGCTCGAGGTTGTAAGTGCTTTACTGTTTTCCGTTTGGTCCCCTGTGCTTTCCCAGTACTTCTTTGGAGTGGCTTGTAAGCTTCAGTATACCTCAAAGGTGTCTATAACGTAATATATTTGATGCTTAACACTATTATTTAAGTATATATGAAGTTTGTTTGTTTTGGTGAATTAAAATAATAAAATAAACTGATTTTTTCCCGCTAATTGGAAATAATAGGAAGTAAAAAAAAGTGTAAAATGTGTGTGTATATTTTTGTGAGGACCATTTTAAGCATAGACCTTATACGGTGTGAAGACATTCTGGGGGAGTGAGGACATTTTGGCCAGTTCCCACTTTCTCAAAGGTGTGTTTGAGTGTTTTAGGGTTAGTATTAGGTTTAGATTAGGGTTTGGCATTTGGTTATGATGGTTAAGTTAACGGTGAGGAGCTAAGGAATGCATTATGTCGATAAGTGTCCTCACTAAGATAGATGTACAGAAAGGTGTGTGCACATATTTGTGTCGAAATCATTGCTTTTTAGAATGTGTACATATGTCATTCAAACCAGTGATGATGTTTATTCAGAGGCTTAGTTCATTTACTTCTCTCAAGCTATAGCTTGTGCTCTCTCTGATACAATGAGTGTTGTGGATATGAGTTTTTTTTCCCACGCAAGCAAAGTGGCTGGATTTTCTGCTTTGACAAGGACAACAGGTCTCTAATGATCTGCTTACAGGCTGTAAAACTCCCTCATGAACAGCATTGAGGACAAACCAACAGGAGATTCATTTGTAGAGAATTACAAAAAAAGGGAAATGTTGAAATTTGATAGGAACAAAACCCTTTGTGGGAGCAGGATCCTTTGGCTCAGTTGTAGTCACTGCTACAAGATGTTTTAAAGATTTCTCGAGAGCGAGTGGTGAGCATGGCTGTGTGTTGACATCAGGCGAGCTGGGGAGCAGAGCAGAACAGAGCTGGGTGCCCCTGAGCAGGCAGTTACCACAACAAAGCCAAAAGACTGGTCTGAAAAACCAGGCCAAATTCCTGCCCTCTAGGACCTGGCTTAAAGCTCGAGCGGAAACTTTGAAAGAGGCCGACTAGATGAGACGAGAGGAGAGGAGGAGAGGTGGAGTGGAGAGGATATGAGACGAGGCCAGACGGGTTAGCCGTGTATAGTGAGAAAGGGATTGCTGCTGGGGCCGTGAGGAGTATGGCAGGAGAAGGAGAAAGAGAGGGAGAGACTGAGAGGAGAGCAGGCCCCTGCTATAAGGATGGAGGGATCGTATTCCTCCTCTTGAAAGCAGAGGGGCAGCCGTGTGGTGGAAAAAGAAGCCATGAACTCGATCTGACGATTAAATAGGCACATCTCTATGGCTGCAGGCCACAAATAAGACCAGGTCCTCAACTATTGGCTAACACTATGGGTTGAGCTCAGTTGATCCTTGTTTGGGAGAATTTTGCAGATTTTTACGCAGATAATCAACAGCTCTTCCATTTTTTGTTTTCTTTATTGGATGAAAGCGATATCTTTTCATTGCCATTCCATTATGCATAATTTCATTCGTAAACGTTCTCCTAAAAACATCTCTCTCTTCTCTCGTTGGTCGATCCTCTAAGTCTGGAGGTGCATTGGGATTGTGTGGGAGTGATTGCTATTTAGCCTCGTGGAGCTCGGTACAATCAGATGCCTATATCTCGCATATCCTCCAGGGCTCCTTCCTCACCCTCACCCCCACGTTCATCCCTCCCACCTTCCTCCTGACTCCCCTCACCCGCTTTACTGTTACTGTAGCTTGGCAGACGAGCAGAGCGGTTATGCCGTAGAGCTTCTCTACAACCTTGCACCATCTCCAGTGAACATAAATTAATGGTGTAGAGCAAACAGGCTGCTGGCTGGGATCCAGGAGCTGGCTTCAGGAGCCCAGCCAACGATTGTTGTGGGGGGCCATGGCAGCAACAGCAGTAGTAGTACTGATGCACTGCCAACTGACCGGCCAGCCAGCCAGTCAGTCAGAGAGGCAGACAGACAGACTGGGGGCCCTCTTGCTCTATAATAGATGCCGCGGGCCTCGCTAGTCCGCCTTGTATTTGCAATCATCACTGTTTTACTGTCAATAGGGCAGTCTGCTGAACGCCTTTACACTTTGCGGAAGCTCTGGAGTCTGAAATAAGCGAGTAGTGGTATGTTCTGAATGCAGATTGTGCAAGGTGCAGATATGGATGTACTTTCATTTGCTGTTATCAGGGGCTGGCATGCAGTGCATGCAGTTTGTAGGTTGGCATCATGTGAGTTCTCTTTATAAGTTGGCTGTATCTGTGTGTGTGTGTGTGTGTGTGTGTGTGTGTGTGTGTGTGTGTGTGTGTGAGAGAAATGTGGAGCAGCAGGGTTGAGTCATGTGGTATTCTTGCTTGTTTTCAGACTGTTCTCAGGAAGTGGTGTATTTCCTGGTAAAATTAAACACCCAAAAAATCTGAGAGTGACTGAGAGAGATGGATCGGAAGAAAGAGAGAGGAAATGGAGATGAAGTTGATGGAGATAAATATGAAAACAATAATGGAACTATTTCTGACGCGACTAGTTCATTATTGTAATTCGAGACGTGTAATTCTTTGCCGTTTTTTGTGATGGATTTGAAAATTTGATTCTTTCATCACCACGGAAATTTGAAGCACTTCTTTTTTATTTTAATTGACAATTGTCAGTCTATTTGATGTCTGGAGACAGAAGTAATTAATCGTATCCATTTAAATCACAAAAATCTGTCAGAGAACTGCAGCTAAAAGCCAGATATTGCTCCGTGCATAGTAAACACTCGTGATGGATTCGAAAAACTCCCAACTGGATTTATTTGTCATATCTGTTTGATCTCCCAGTAATGCTGATGTGCATTCAATCTCATTGTCATTTGTCAAAGGAGCCGATTGTAACGTTAATAACGACGGCAACTTGATATTTAAAATGTGCCAATCTTACCCCCAGCTCAATGCAGAATCCATATTAAAATGTCATTCCTATATTTGATTGGAGTTATTTCTGACAGTGAATATTATTATCACCCTCCAGTCACTTTGATTAAAAACAAATAAGATTCCAATCAATGCGAGCGAGGCAAATATGAAAGGCAATGCTTTTTTATTTGGTCACAAACTCCCAGTAAAGACCATCAAATGCTGGCAACACATGAAAGCGTGAAAAAATAAAAAAAAAATTGTATAGAATTACGACTGTATAGGTATTGACACTTTTATTAGGTGCAGTATGTCAAATGAATAAACACCTATACTATATGAAAAGTAAATATGCAGATGATCTAAAAATCCAATCCATGAGAGAAAAGAGCTGGGCCTACATCATACCAATCATCATTAGCAATTCCTTTGCGTTGCCATGGCACCAGGGGTAAACAGCCAATGGCCTGTGATTTCCTGGGAGTCATTAGCATGGAATAGGTTTGCAAACCCCGGCAACCTTGTGACCTGGCTCTATAACTCATGTCACACACTGATGATGTCATTCATCAATGGGGTCCACCAGCAGCCCAGGCGAGGGACTGGCTTTGGTGGGTGGAAAGAGGCGGGGGTTTGAACGGAGCGGGCCAGGATAATGATCGGGCTGCGGGATCTGACGACGGCAGCAAATAGGTGTCAGGAGAGTATGAAACTGATATATGGCATGCTGTGTGTTGAAGGAGTAGACGGTAGTCGGCGTGGGCCAAAGGTGCAGCGTGAAGTAAGAGTGGTCCAGCGGTGGATGTGGTATTATTGTTATATGGTGAAATGCCAGATTGAGGGGGTTTAAGGACTAGGCACAGCAGATGATGGAGAAACCTCGGCTTGTAATGTTCAGCAGCCACAGGGGCCATTACATCCAGCGCTATCAGAGAGCACAGAGCCCATCACACCCTGTAATTTAACCAGCAGTTGGTTACACACACACATTCACACACACCTCTATTCTCAGTGACTGGCAGAATGTGATGTGTTTGTGCTTTTCCTCAAGATTTTGCACGCTCCTCGTGCCGTGAAAAGGCTTCAGCATAATTAACAGAGCCGTGTCGATTGGCTACTGGTGCTCTCCGGACAACAAATTGAGGCTGCTCATTTCTGGCTCTAATTATTTATAGACCTGCTGTTTTACGTTTTGCGGTCAATCCTCTTTTAAGGATATTGGCCTTGGTGTTTGTAACTGAACATATTGAGTGGATCCAAAGCTAGTGGGGGAGATTATCAATACCATCTTTGATCCTGCTCCGTGTTTGTGTTTCATCCATTAAATAACCATGTCGTCCTGTCTCCCGAGGGTAGGGAAGGACATCTCCAGGAAGAAACACATCAGAACAGATTTAGGATTCTGACTTTATGTGTTATGCTTGATATTTATTCACCGATTCTCCTCACGTTGGCTCTTTGCATATCAGGTTTTTTCGTGCTCATTGGGTGATTTACGGACATATATATTTTTACTGAGGCAATTAACATTAAGAGGTTACTCTGAGGTCTAAATAGCTGTTCTCCAATTTCACAGCTCCTGCAGCCTTGTAACCACTAAGCCCACCATGGCGGCTTACTTCTCATGTCCCTGTGTGTGTGTGTGTGTATGTGTGTATGTCGCCATTGCCACAACACACCAATTTCTGTGGGGCTGAGATTTCAGAGCACCTTGCTTTAAGGAAAGCTGCCATAGTGTTAAGTGTGGGTGGCCTGCAGTCACAGCCATAAAAAGTTTGTGTGTGTGTGTGTGTGCGCGTCAGGGAAGGGGTTCAGCAAGGAAGGCAAGAGGGAGAGTTGAGTGCAGATGAAGAGAGGATAAGGAAATGGTATATGTGTGTGTGTGTGTGTGTGTGTGTGTGTGTGTGTGTGTGTGTGTGTGTGTGTGTGTGTGTGTGTGTGTGTGTGTGTGTGTTGGCCATACTGTATGTGCAAATGCATGGACGTAATGTTTTGTGGGGGCGAGCCTGACACAATAAGACAGGGAGGTGGAGAGTGAGTGAGGGCTGAGAGGGGTATGAGTAGAACTAAATAGGATTTTATTTTTTTGTGTCATGTCTATGTGGTCAGAGCAAATCTCCTTACTCAGGGGTTTTGTGTACGAGGGGGGCTTTAACGTCCCCACTCTCCTTGATGAGACATCTTTCTTGTTTGTTCAAACCATTCATTACGCCGTGGCTGCTGGACGCGCTGTGCCGCTGGCTGGCGTATTTATCACAGGGCTAGAGCGCGCACTATGGCTGACAGTAGGCGATTGATGACCGGGTCCGGGCCTGAGAGGCTGAGGAAGCCTTAATACAATGTAAATGACCCACTCCCATTTCCAATCTAGGGTGCTCCTCTCCCAACACCTCCATCGCACATCATCTTCCGCCATGTCTGTTTCTGTTTGTGTAGTGTGTGTGTATTAAAGAAAAAAAGGAGTGGGAGGGAGGTACTGTAATATTTGCGAGCATGTTTTGATTGTGACCGAGGTCAAAGCTAATGTGAAAACCCAAAGAGAGCCCAGGAGTGTAAGGGGGAGGGAAAAAGAGGTTGCACTCTTATTACATGTTGTTGTCCAGATCTGACAAATGCGAGCGCACATGCACATGAGGATGTAGGCGTGTATATCACACACATTCATATGCGCACGCTCATAGACACAAACACGGTAACTTAGAAACTGCTCCGTCTCTGCCAGCCAAGGAAATGTCAGCGCCTGGCAATCAAAAAATGTATTTCTGTGGCATTATCATCTTTCCTTTGTTAATGATTTTAGCATATTAAAAGGGACTATACGTACACAAGTACAAATCAGATTAATCCCTCTCCGCAGCCGGGGACTCATTATTTGTCCAATGTCAGCCTTGTTTGTTATTAATTGAGCACATTCCTCAAACCATTTTTTCATCATCTCACCTTTAATTAAAACAGGCCACATTCAGACACTACCTGGAAGGAGAAATCCTCCTCCTCCTCCTCTCTGCTGATACAAGACCTCAATTACATCAATTATTTCAGCAGCAAATGAGGAAATAGTTCTTGAGCAACTGTTATCATTTCAAGTTAAAATTGAATTGAATTAACACGAGGCAAGCAGCCATTACCAGCTCTGTGAAATGTGCTCTCTCAGTTAGTGTGGAGGAAGAAAGCAGGTGAAAAACAGGATGAGTTTTGAGGTTAAAGGTATTTTGCTTTAAGGCGAAGAATGTACGTTAATGGAGCTTGAAAGCACCTAAAAACAGCAGCAGGTTTTGCAATTTAAAAGGAATTTTTGTGCGGCGATTTGCAGGTGTCATGTCTGGGAATATTTGCACATGCTTGTGTATTTGTGTGTGTACCTCTGTGCATGCATGCTCTCCATCTACAGCGGCTGAAGGAAACACATAGTGTCTCATTTGTTTTGTTTGCGTGCGCCCTGACTCCTAATCTGGCCCTTAAAGACATCTGTCACCAGCGATCACTGTTGTTTTGTCATGCTTCATAGCAGGCCCAGGGGGAGCGAGGCAGCCCAAGGTCTGCCATTTATATCAGACCGTGTTCTCCAGATTGGACCTGACACAAATAGTATCATTGCAGCTCTGGTCGCACAATTACATTTTCAGGTAAAAAAAAAAAAAAAGATCCAGGCAAGGCATGTGGAGATTTCACAGCATTTTGTTCTGCTGGCATTAGTCTGTATTCAGCTGCTCTCTATGAAAGAGCCACCACCAGGATACATGTCAGACATTCAAGGAAAGATAAATGTATTCACAGCAAATCTGCACCCACTCATTCTGTGGCCTGGCATTATGAAAGGATTCTCAGACGCCATAGTATCCGTGTGTGTGTAAGTGCATACGTGTCATGTGTACACTTGTGTGCGTGCATGCATTTGTGTGCGTAAGTGTGATTGTGTTGCGCGAGGTGCATTTGTTGGATATGCACACTGTAAGTTGTTTGTGTGTGGGTGGGGTCGGGATAGTTAGAGGGGGTTAATGCAGTTGACAATTTTGACAAACTTGTTTGGCCAGCTCTGACAGGTTTTACATGGAACTCTGAGTGTGTGTGTGTGTGTGTGTGTGTGTGTGTGTGTGTGTGTGTGTGTGTGTGTGTGTGTGTGTGTGTGTGTGTGTGGACACGTTTATGCTGTGAATGTGTATGCTGCGCAAAAAGGAGGGGCAGGGTTGGGTGGAGGTCACAGAAAGGTGCAGTCTTGGGTTACACAATGCAACAAGCACACAAACATATTGAATGCATAGTACACAGTAAGCGGCAACAGATAGGGACTTGGAGCATGTGTTTCCTTTTCCAGAGCATCTCTCTTTTATGTGTGCTTACACGCGTGAATATTTATGTTAATCTTTGTGTCAGAGGCTCATGCGTGTTTGTCTCTCTCTCTGTGTGTTTGCTCCTGCAGCACCCGTACCCCTCTGAAGAGCAGAAGAAGCAGCTAGCCCAAGACACAGGCCTCACCATCTTACAAGTAAACAACTGGTGAGTCAAGATTTCCTCTTGCCCTATCTCCACCACCAGCATCGCTCTGCCTTTCATTCTCAAAAGCCTCCGCCGCCCTCTCCCCACCAGCTAAGACAGCTAATGCTCCTAAAGTGTGAAAACCGTTTATGTACAGCCCTCCCCAATCGCATATAGACACACACGGGGGTGCACGCGCAGACGTACACACTGACAACCTTTGTGACATTATTATATTTAAGCTACCAGGATGTTCCGGTGTTATCGGCAAAGTGTTTTGCGGCTAAGTCAGTGGCGGTTTCACGCACATGTTATTCAGTGGGAGATATTTAAGGGAGGAAAGGCGGGAGATCATGCCCCTGTAGCCCCCACACCCATCCCACCCCTTCATCCAAAATCATACCTAGCACTGCCACTGGTGCCCCCACAAAAGGCAAAACTGCCTTTCCACCCCCTCCCCATTTTTGCACAAGCAATATGGTGGATTAAGGTTTTGGTGGCCTGGCCAGCAGGGCCTTTGTAGATGGCTTAGCACATAACTGGGGGTGGTGGATTAAATAAAATGATCACAGAAGCAAAGAAATGATACAGGAATTACTTATCAAAATACTAGCCCAGGTTTTATCTCCAGCTTAATTTTGTTCAGTACATTCTCAGGGTGATGTTCAGATTAATTGAACTGACAGCTTCCTTTCAAAATTCCGGGAAGGTATTTGCACGGATTTCAGGTCTTACACAAACTTAATTATATGGAACCCCATTTTATCATTCTAATTCCATGTAGCGGGGGTTCTATTTACAAATGACAAGTCTGTGCCTTTTATTCACAGCTTTCCTTAATATATTTATCAAAGCGGGTTCATTTACAAAGTGCTCTATCTGTTGGGTACAGGCAGGCCGACATTAACGAAGCTTTTAGGTTTATCAGACTCACAGCCTGACAAGCCACCCGAGGGTCAATTGATTTTTTGGTTCCGTGATTCATTTTTTTTCTCATTTTTCCTGGATCACAATGAGAAACATGCCTGGAGAATTAGCCTGGTTTGTCGGCCTTATCTATCAGCCCCCCCGCCACCCCTCGTCTACCCCCACCTCCATCCTGACATACACTCTCACTACTCTCTCTCTCTCTCTTTCTCTCTGTCTCTCTTACCCTTTGCTTTATTCCTTTCCAGCCAAGGGAAGTCAAGCTACTTAAATTGGCCACAGGAACCGCTGTTATCAGACTTTAATGCACCCTACAGTGTGGATAGCATTTCAATTACACCAGTAACCAAAGATTAGCCCCCGCTTGCCTGTTTCATGCCTCGTGCCACCGTTTCGGGACGCCACGCACCTTACCTACAGGAGCAGAAAATTGAGTTGCCTTGCCTGTGTCATGGTGATTAATGCAGAAATAGTCGGCTAACCTGGGAGGAGAGAGGGAGCGAGGGAGAAATAGACAGAGACACAGACAGAGATAGATATAGGAAGAGTCCCTGCCTTCCCAGAGGCCATGAAATCCAAACCCTGGCACTGAAATGCCTCAGATCCATTTATAAAGAGGTCTGAAAGAATGTCGCACCAGGGCAACATCCTCGTGAACTCCTGGTCTTAACACACCACTCATGCACATGCACGTAGGTGGTCATGGAGCTGCTGTATTAATGTTGCACCAGATGTGTTAACAAAACAAACCAGGAATCGATTTTCACAATTAAAGTCATTAGAGAAGCTCAGACTGCGCCGGTCTATCTCTGGTACAGTCTGGGTGTTGTCACGACGCCTGGAGGATGCTGCCATCCCATTGGCTGTTTCACAGTGAGGTACAGATGAGAAACAGAGAGGATGCTGAAGTTTTCTTTCCGCCCAGGCAGGACATTTCTTTGATTCACTCTTTGGTTTCTGGTTCCTGAGATGGTCCACCCAGGCTATGACAGAACTCAGCCGAACAAAATGCCTGAAGAAAAAAAAAAGCTTGTCAAATTCCTGGCTGGCCCCTTGCATTGTTCTGTAGTTCTCTTTGATGCATGGCTGCTGCCACGTTACCGGCCAAAGAGAGGGAGAGAGAGAAATAGAGACAGAGCGGGAGGGAGAGACAGAGGCAGAGGATGAGTGTGGGGGGGGGGGGGGAACGGGAGGGGATGGCCGCCGTCTTCGGTTTCCAGAGCTCTCCCTCGGGGAAAGGATGTGCTGAATCAGGGCTTTGTCTGCCGGCACAATCGCGGCCCAGCGAGGGCACAAGGGTGCTCTGTGTGATAGTCAATAGACAGTGCATCTCGCTCGCTTCTTCCCCTCCTGCCCCATCGCAACTCCCCAAACCAATCACCCCGACCGATAACTCCCTTTACCTGCAGCTCACCTGTACACACAAACAAAACCCATAGCACGGTAGTTTAAAGCCCTTTGTCTCATTCTGACAGGAGACACTCTGTCTGCTTCTGTATCTGTATCATTAGTGAGCGGCCTCACCTGTTTGTAGCCCACACCCCATTAGCTGTCTGATGTTAATAAGGAACAAAGGAAAAGGTTAAAGTCCACAATCACACCGTGCTGGTGTTGAGCAGATGAGGAGAAGGACTTGATTATCCTGTTAATAGTGTGCTCTGTGTGTATGTGCACGCTATGCACATTATTACTAATGGGACACTGCTCTCTCAGTAAGTACGGAGATGTTGTGTGTGTGTGTGTGTGTGTGTGTGTGTACAGTGTGTCAGGACACCATTAGTTGACCATTAGGTAGCATGTTTGCTCTGCTCACATTTGAGACAGCCGGCGTCATGTTAGCAGAATTGGGGAGTGGTCTGACGTGTAATTGCATTTGTTTAAGATTGTGAGGAGAGGTGAGGGCCATGTCACGCACGGAACTCTGGGATAGCGAAGTAGGTGAAACGGCACAGACTCAAGGTGTCTGTGCACAAGGAGAGCGTTTACAGTTTACAGTATCCAGCAGTATATTCTTCTGTATCAGCAGCTCCTGGTGTCCTGCTATCAGTCTGGGCTAAATGGGGCCTGACCGAATCACTTCATGTCTCAGCGTCAGGCCCAGCACGACATGCCCTCACTCGCTGCCATAAACACACACATACACTCACACCAACCACGCTGCTGTTATTTACCACAGCAGCACATACACACATATAACCATGCGCGCAGGGTTATTACACAGGCCTGAGAGATGACGCCGATGACAGATGACTGAGAGAAACGGCATCTAAAAAAAGGAAGGAAATTGTCCCCTCATTATTCCCTCATCTCACAGGCAGCCAGTTGGTCATTTCCATGGCAGAGAGAGAGAGGCCGAGCAAGTCAGAGAGCGAACATGTCAGTTCTTGGCATCTCTGATGACTGACTGCTGTGCCACTGGAGCACTAATAACAATAAAGAGGGCACTAAGCCACACTCTATTTTTACTTCTCTGCCTCCTCTCTGCAGCCCAGGGGGCAATACATGCACACACACACACATGCGCACGCACGCAGGAGGGAGGCTCTAATTAGCGGCAGAAAGGAATACAATGAGTGAGTTATTAAGACACAAGGGCGGATCGCAGGCAACCTTTGCCCCCTGTCGGATCACAGGTCACATGATAAGGGAAGGATATCCGCCAGACGACGGCGCCAAGCGGCCTGTGCCCACTGAGGAGATGAAATAGGCTCAATCTCTCCAGCCATGCAGGGCAGGGCACGGTGCACTGATTATGTTTGTTTTATCTCTCTTTTGAGAATCCGTCTCAACGGAAGGACAAACTCCACTAATAATAGAGAGTCGTACGTTTGTGTTTACATTTGGGTTTTAGTCATTTCTATTAATCCTATAATGTAGAGACTATTAGCTCATAAGTAAGAATATAGTTATAAGAGTATATATGTGAACAATGGAGTTGACTGCATGTGTTAGCGTCTAGGTGCCCTAAAAAGATTTCTGTGTAGAGTGCATACTGTAGTTTGGGGAGGAAAATACATAACTCTGAGCTGCCAAGAGAGTTAGAACAGATGTTGCAATAGAAAAACAATTATTATTCATCACTTATTACACTCAAATAGCTTTTTAACTTCCATGTTCTCCTCTTGGATTGCATCCTGTTGTCAAACAGCTAAACTGAGTCAAACTATTAAACATAATCTCTCTTCTTTTGCATTCGTATGCACTTTTCTCCTGTGTCACTCCGTCATGTATTCCTCAGACTTCTCAGAGTTTTGACCACCCGTCAGAGGGACACAGGATCTTTACATCTGTTTAAATGTGAATTATTATTATTAACAGTGAAACACTTTTGTGTTTCAAAAACAAACGTGTTCCTGCACTAAGCAAAGCGTTTTCCAGGCCTCTCTCTCGGTCCAGGGAGACACTCAGAAACACTGGCTTTTATGATTTTTTATGATTTTTTTATGATCCTCTGGTTTGGCGGGCGAGCCCATTATGAAATGCAAAATAATAACTAATATTTTCCAAATGTAACATAAAGCTATGAAACCGGCCAAGCAGCCTCTGTTTTTTTCCACATTCTTTATAAGTATTTAAGTCCTATGAATCTCACATAGAGGCTATTGAGGTCCTTTCCCCTCCTCTTGAAACTCTCCTCTACATCCCTGCCTATTGCTTCAATACTTCCCCCGTCTCTTCCTTTGGTGGGCTTGTTGACTGAAGTTGCTGGTTATCTGTCTGTAACTTTGACCCAGATGGAAATGTCGAGCCTTTTTTTGGCTGCAACCAGGGACTCCCGGCTGTGGCCATCTTATGCCCCTGGCTTTCTAAATATACAGCTGGAGTGTGGAGAGGTTGCGGCTGTGTGTGTGTGTCTGTGTGTGCATGTACAAGTGTATATGTGCGTCTGACGGAGAGAGAGAGACTACGAGGGCGCTGCCAACACAGGCATCATGATCCCTCTCATTTAGGGACCGCTAATTGGCAGTTAATTAGCAGAATTGACTCTGTTGTCAGATCCCAAGTGCCAGCCCCCCTACCAACACCCCCTGCCCGCTAAGTTCATTTGATCTGGCTGCTTTCTTGATGCCGTAATAATAATCCAATTTTATCTGTTTTGGAGGGAGACGCACATTTGGAAGAAAAAAACATATTTTCATTATTGGCAGAGTGAAAGACGCCCTGTTATAGTAGGCTTCATTTTGTTTTTCATTTTTTTCGGCAGTTGTTACGGATCCAAATTCCTGTTCGCAGTGCAATCGAGACACATGCTGTACTCACAGGAGAGGCCATGGGAGTCTTAAACAGCTGATGCTAATGTGCGCCACAGTGTTTATGTATGCACTCACAGTGTATGTGCTGTGTTTGAATACACGGGCCCACTCCCATTTTATCGGGCACTTGGGGCACATTGGGTCATAGCATGGCACGGACACCCACCGTGGCCATTCAGCAGTTGAGTGCCCACCTCTGTGTGGGGCTATGAGTTATTAAAAACAGGTGGTGCTCTTCATAAAACTGGCACTGCCGGGCGATCGTGCACAAAAATGAATTCTTTTTTTCAACTTTTGTTCCGATTACAAGCTCAAGACTCTCCAAGGCTGTGGAATTCTCCCAGCAAAGACGGCATGCAAGGAGAACGAAGCCAGACGAGGCGAGATAGAGAGGCAAAGAGCTGAAAGAGGCATTACAGAGAACGCATTAGAGAGCGATGGAGAGAGATGGGAGGAGGGAGGTCTTTGTACTTCTCTGCTCCTTTTGGCTCTTTTATTCCTCAACGGCTTGGTTTTATTGGTGGGTCGTTTAATAACAAGGGCTCCGCGTTTGAAATGAAGTCGAGCTGCGTTTGCGTGGGCGAGCCTCCTTTTTTATTTTTAAGATGGTAATTTCTGTACGCGGGGTGAGAACTGGGGAGAGAGAGAGAGAGAGAGAATAGAGGGGGACTCAGAGGGAGAGCAAGAGGGTGAGAATGTGCGAGAGGGAGAATTCAAGGAGAATAGAAGGGAGAAAAGTAGGTTAATTTATTTCATTTGCAGGAAGAGAAAGAACTTAAAAAGAAAAAAGAAAAGAAGAAGGTCGGTGATAGTGAGAAAGAAAGTGTAGGATGCTGTTTTCATGAACATGCAGCTTAATGCACACGGGCAGCCACAGTAAGCCTGCCAGAATCTCCCTGTGCCTCAGGCCATCTGTGAGCAGAATAGCAATTTTATTACTTTGTCATTAAACCAATTTCACAGCAGTATTGTTTGTTAATGAGCAGCCGCAAACGAGCGGAGATGTCACGTTCTAGAATAGCAGCAAGATTTGTGACCCCGCTTCTCCTCCGTCTCATTCTTCCAACCTGTACCTCATTCTTATTCTCCTGCTCTTTCCGCCTCAGCCTTCTTTCTTATCATCCTTACTGTCATCTCGCTCTCTCTCTCTCCCTGCCATCCTCCCATCTTGCTCATCCCTCCCTTCTCCCCCACCCGTTACAGGGGTCCCTGGCCTATTAAAGGGGAAAACTGCAGAAAGATAAAATGCAAAGTCTATACAGTCAAGTCTCTGTTTATGAGGTTCCATTTGCCTTTAGAGCTCATTGGGACGAATGGTTTCTCCATGGGCTTTCAGGGCGTGCAGCTGGAAAGCCTGGGATATTGGCCCTGCTATTTAGCTCTAAAGCCTGACATGGGTGCCAAGGGCAAGAGCCAACAGAGGGACTAGGCATCTGAATAGGTGCATAAGTGCTGTGGATTGTGCGCTCGATGATGTCATGCATTTTTGGTGATTTTTCAAAGTTGTTCAAAGCAGAGAGGTTTGATCTCTGCCTCGTTTTTAGCACATTTGATCCATGTATTTAAAGAAATGTCTCACTAATGTTCTTGTAGTTGTTTGGAACGGCCTGTTTTCACAGAGTATGCCAACCGCTCCAGCTGCTACGGTGCTGTGTGCTTCTTCGGTGAGGCACTCTGTTTATGTTTTTACTCTGGAGGTCAGCTGGCACCGATTCTTGGTCTTTTTGTGGCTTATGACTGAAAGAGAGAGAGAGACACACACAGACAGACAGGGAGAGAGAGAGAGAGAGAGAGAGAGAGGGAGAGCGAGAGCGAGAGAGAGATTTAAACGGAGGCCCCAGAGGATCAGACAACCTGACAGAGCAGATTTGGAATAATTAGTTTTTATCTGCTGAGGGAGATAGCCACAGGAGCTGCGTGTTAGCCACAGGGTGCTGCTCTGTGTGGTGATGTGTTTTGGAAGGCTGGATGTTGTGAATGTGTTTGTGCGCATGTGTTTGGAAGGACGGATGAGAGAGCGTGTGTGTGTGCAGGGTTAAAGGGATAAAGGTGACCAGGTGTAACAGACTGGCCTCGAGGGTGTGTGTGTGTGTGCGTGTGCATGCGTGTGTGTGTGTGTTGGAGCAAGAGAGGACAGGAGCTCCTTCTTCGCTGAGCTCTTTAAACTCTGTGAACCTCCACAAGGTATTTTCTCTCTGTCCAGACATGCTCGTTCTCTCACTCTTTTTCTCTTGCTTTGTTTTTCTTTACCTTCCCCTTTCACACTTTGCATTCCCTCTATCTTGTCTGTGTGGATCCACGGTAACACAGCATGTAAATAAGTGCGCTATTTCAACTTTGCTTTGTGCGATGTCACATTCGGAAGGACACCCCCTCTCTCCCTCCTTTAAGACACAATGAAAGTGACTGTTTCTGGCTGTGACTGGGAGAGAGTTGTAATCACATCCCCAACAATGCCCCAATGTATTATCCTTACCTGTTGTGTGTGTATTTTCTGAAGCTGTGATTCATGGCCCTGTGCCCTCTGTGGCTTTGAGGTGCAGGCCAATAAGCCCATCATGGAAGACCCTATAAATCAATATAGCCCTTTGTTTGTTTAAGCCGTGCTCTGCCCCAGTTCGGTCCTGCTATGGATGAGATATCAGTCGACTCGTTGCCAAGCAGAAAAAAAGAAGAAAAAAAAACAAATCTTACTTGGAACGTTGCCCAAAATCTTGCAAATATCAAACCCACTAATTTGCAATTTTGGAGAGGTGAGAAATGAAATGGAGCGACGTTCTCTGCACGCAGACACACACACACACAAGTATATGCACTTTGATGAAGTTATCAAAGGTAGCTGAAGGAATTAGTCGCCATTAGCCAACGCTATTACATGCATAACAAGATGCAGAGATACAGGGAGAAAGGAAGGAGGAGAACAATGAGGGGTATATTACCCTAATCTAGGGTTTCTCTTCCCGGCCTTATGAATATTTATTCCTCCCATTACCGATGATGATGTTTCAATTGTGAGTCTGTGTGAGCATGTGCAGTAGAGGAGGGAGGGCGGTGGGAATGTCTGCTCTCTGCTGGGGGGTAGAGGGTGTCTGCCTGTAGCCCCCCACGGACATATCTGCTCTATCATCTTCTTGTTATACTGTATGGTAGACTTTCTTCAGCTTCTTCTAAAGGTACAGTCAGAGGTGAAGGAAAAAAGCAAATATCTGCCATTTGATAAAAAGTTTTTCTCCAAATTGATTGCAGATGTTAATTTACAAATCATGTCTGTTTTTTTCTTATTCTGAGCCTATAAAAATGAATTCATCTTTGAGAATGGGGTCATAAGTTTTTTTGGGGTAAGTGAGAGACTCTTCATAGGAAGAATCACTTGTGACAGTTCACAGACTCGATTTCAGGGACCATTCTGTGCAGTGTTGGCTGAATTGAATTTGGCTTTTAGTGAGACATGGAGATTTGTTTTATTCGTTTCAGGCTGTCACTTTTGAAGGAGGCCAGTCAAAGCTGAGCACAGTCAGTGGTGGAGCTGATCTGAGAGGCACGGGGCTTGCTTCAGGCCACCAGGCACATCAGAGTCCCTGTGGTCCGCTCCACAGTGTCACTGCAGCTTCTGCCAGCAGTCCCCTCCACAAACAACAGCTATTTATATCACCAGCCGGCTGC
The DNA here is from genome assembly GCF_024713975.1 of Paralichthys olivaceus. Taxonomy (NCBI): domain Eukaryota; kingdom Metazoa; phylum Chordata; class Actinopteri; order Pleuronectiformes; family Paralichthyidae; genus Paralichthys; species Paralichthys olivaceus. The sequence goes on along the minus strand of NC_091104.1, from coordinate 11,088,800 downwards.
TGGGCTTTTTTCACCCTAAACTCTGCCTTTGACCGTGCCCGCACATTCTTGTTTGTTTGCCTCTGTGCTCACCCTTATGTATGTCAAAGCAATTACGTGCAATTGAAACTGGGATTAATTATTCAACAGGGGAGGCAGGAGTGAGCTCCCATCATTTGACGGGTTACTCTCGTGGTCACTAAAACACATTGGATGTGAACGCGCACACTCAGACACATCATGGAAAACGTGTTTGGTGGAAACACTCGCTCACACGCCAGAGACACAATGGTGGGAAGATGATGACGTCCCAGTGGGGCGGAGAATCCCTTTCACAACAGACACACACAGACAAACACAAAGTCTCTCACTCCTCAATCGTCTGGCTCCTTAAGTGCAGCGGCAGCTAAACTCCGGCATTAGAGAATCCAGTCAGTCTATCCACCTGGTTTAGGTGTCACTTTTTAATTGCTGTGCATTTTCACTGCCCTACATTCACGGTTACTAGTACAGCAGAGAGAGGGAGGAGGAGGTGGAAAAAAAGAGTAAGTGGTAAGAGCAGAGAGAGCATGTACATGTGTGTATATATTTTGGGGGTAGGGTGGTAAAATGGGGACACATATCCTGCTTAACCTCCCATCGGATCTACTTTTTTGACTTCTCTCTCCAATGCATTTGAGATTCAGTATCATAAGTTCATGTCTGTGAGTGTGTGTGTACATGCACAGCGCTGGCGTGCTCAGAAGTGTACTCAAGCATGGATGTGTGTTGCATAAGGATGTAACTGCTGAAGCCCCTCTTGATAGGCCCCCTCTTCTTCTCTTTGAGCTGAACCCATTATAGTCTTATAAAGGAGGCAGAGGAGAGACGTTTGATATGAAGCAAAGGAACTAGATTGGCCTTATTTCCTGCCTGGCTGCTGCATCGCAGACACTTGTGTTGCCTAGACGATGCAGGCAATTGACACTCAATTTTGTTTGAAATATCACGCCTCTATCATGTCATTATCAGCTTCCCCTGGTAATCCACAAAGCCGCCCTGTTTGATATCTGACAATAAGGGGGAGTCACAGAGTCGCGGAATCTCTCACTCGATTACCAGGCAGGGAGGGAAAAAGGGGTTGAGAATGAAAGGGAGCAGAAGACGATGGAGCAAGAGACAAAGAGAGGGTGAAAGAAATCGAGATGGGAAGATAGTATGGAAGAGAGATGAGAGGCTAAAAAAGTCACACATTTGTGTGATAGCAGAGAGAAGGGGATGGAAACGGATTATACCTGCGCTCCCTGCAGAGACATACAAAGGAGCCCAACAGGCCAGCATTGTGGGGAAAAAGGGAAATCTGGGCAATAGGGGTGGCACTCATCAAAACTGAGAAAATGGAGCGAACTTGTGAGCGCACCAAGTCCTCTCAGGAGGGCTGATGGGTAGGCCGGGGAAGTGATATTGCTGGAATCTTATCTTTCTTTTATTCTCCCCCTCTCTCCTCTGTGTGTTCGAGTTGTTTGTGTGCCAGCCTGCAAGTGTGTCTCTCTTCTATAGCTTGCTGGCCCGGCATGAAAGCAGAAGGCCCTCACCCACCCAAAAGGTGGGAAGCTGGCTTATGAGGAACGAGCATTACCTTCCGGCGCTGACGACCTCTGTCATGCGCTGTGCGCTAGAACCTTTGACGGAGGCTAATATTGACATGTGCTGGATGTTTTCAGATGCTCTTCAAACACAGCTGTTGGTCCCTCAGCTCCTGGGCAGGCAGAGATTACCTTTTGTGCTCCTACGCCCATTAATAAAGTGTTATCTTAAGGGAGGTGGTGCAAGAGTAAGGCAAGAGGGGCCCTCGCTAACACGAGTGATGTGGATCGACTCTTTCCTCAATCCCCCTGTTTATGTGGTGATATTCAAAAATAACAGTGTGAGTTAAACATTCCAGGGCGAAGATGCCGGCCTCTGAGGGAAGAGGAGGTTAATGAAGGGAAATATTAAGGGACTGTCTGGGATAAAGAGAAAGAAGAGATGATTCACCCTTCCACTTACGTTGGAAAACAGGTAGGGCTGAGGCAGGTTAGCCATGCTGGGTTGCTACAATAAGGTCTCTTTCATACAGGTGTGTTGACGCCTGGGGCAGGCTTGGCCCCGGTCCATTCCATTCACCTGGGCTGATTTGAACAATAACTATCATATCTCTTATAAGGATAAGGGAGGGTGAAGCGTTAAGGAGATGTTTGAAAGCTGTGTCGGGGCCAAGAAAACCCCCACTGCCGTTGTCAGTGCTTGTTGATGTTGTAGGGAGGAAAAAATGGGCAAGTTATTATTTATTTTTTTTCCTTTCTTGTAATGCCCCCCAACCCCCTCCACATTTTTACTTCTCTCTCTGTCCTACTCCTGCACTGGAGTCAGTGTTTTTGTGCCGTAGGACAGAGTGTGGTGAGGAGACAGAGGAACAAAGTGCTGCTGTGTGGAGCAGCAGCTGCTGCTTGCCGGATCAAAGGGGCAACAAACGTGGTCTTCCTTGCCCAACGCTGCTCTGGAGGTGTTTGACGGACAGTCAGCAGCTGGGGCCGCGCAGCCCGCCATGCAGGGGTCAGGCTGCTGGACTGCAAGGCCCAGGGGTGACATGCCCTCACTGGACAGGGGGAAGAGGGGAGAAGGTGTTAGATGGGAGGGTAAATAGAGCGAGAGAATGTCTGTCTTTGTTTCTTTTTATTGTTTGCCTTACTGAGAGTTTCTTCTGAGATCATTATTATATCCCATGACTTGTTGACGTAGTTGACACCTGATTTTAAAGGTAAAAACATCACTTGAATAGCATTGCACTCCATGCTGCAGCATTCCATCTCTTTTGGTGCTGACAGAAAATCAGATGGAGAAAAGTGAGACAGACAGAGAGTGAGCATGCCGCAGTGCTATTGATTTATTTTAATTAGCTGCTCGTTAAATCGTGTCAGTTCGCAACACAAATATATAATTCTTTGTCTGATTTTCCACTCAAGTCTTAATGACTCGCGCTCCCCGGGTTTCAGATAAGAATGACTTCTGCAGCTCGACCTACAGAGCAACGCAAATGTTACTCATATACGGCTGATGGAGGGGTGCAGAGGGTGGTGGAGGAGAGGGGGGGGATGCCACAAAAGGCCAATGAGTGAAGTAATAAAAAGGGAAAGAAAAACAGGTCAGTGAAAGTCCATGGAAGAGAGGTGAAACAGTGCCTCTTTGAGAGGGAGACAAAAGAGTGTGGATGGGGTGGGGGGTAATATGGAGGCACCGTGGATGAGAGAACGAGGGAGTGAGGGAGAGAGAGACAGAGGTAAAACTATGTAAACACAGTGGCTGCCCTAAACGTGGGCCCTCTCCGATGCCCCCCCCCCAAAAAACGAATCCTGCCTCGCTCCGTTTCACATCTGCACTAAATCAAACAGGGGGGTGAGGTAATGTTCGCCCGGCTTATGTCTGTTGACTCCTGTTTTAACTTAAAGAAAGGAAGGAGGGACAGAAAAAGGGAAACTCTGCCTCTGATAAGACGAGTCGGAGGAAGCTTCCTTATTCCTGGACGCCCTCTTTGTTCTTTATCTCAATCCTGGAGGAGCACAACCTGTCAAAAGTCCCTTTGTGGTAGTTTATGATAAACCCACAGATACTGTGGGTTCAGTCTGGTGGCACTATAAGTATAAATTGTTGCAGCGGGCCTGTTAGGACCATGTGAGCTGATTCAATCAGTGTTGTTGACACTACAGTAGATCAGCACTGGAGGTTCAGTAGCCCCAGACTGCCCCACTGTCTGACTGGACCATAATTAGTGTTTGCTTATACTAAACACACCCTCATCATGGGGTCAATTTGCATGCACTTCCTGGTCAAAGGAAACTCCATGTTTTTTACCCTCCTCTGTCCGATCTTTCCTTTTTTGGGGGAGAGAGGAACAAACTAAAGCCTTCCTCCTTTGATACCAGTGGGTTGTGACTCAATCGCTGGGGGTTCGGAATCTTTATTTCTGTCTGAGGCGGAAGTATGGAAGCAATGAGCTCTAATAGGAACCAGAGGACAGTCGTGTTTGCGAGCAGCGATCGGGGATTGAGTTCAGCACGTTCTTGTTCAGATTGTGTTGCATGTAATCTTCCTGTAAAGGAAAACAGGGGCCCAGGAATTTGACAGACGAACAACAATATTCCCCTCACACCCCCGCCGCCCCCTTGTCCCTGGCATATGAGCTTTTAAACTGGGCATGTGCAGGTCAGCCATGAAGGCAATAAACTGACAACCATTCCTGTGTCACAATATCAAAGCCGCCTCCCGTCTTTGCCTGCTCCACATTCGGAGCAGTGGGCCACTCGTTTCGTGGAGAACATGGTATGTATTTAGGGAGTTAGAAGACATGATTAGTGTTTCTCTGTTTCTCTCCGGTTCTGGGTCGGTTTCTTTCTTTCATCGCAAACTCAACAAACGAGTGACCCCACTCCTCATTGGCTGAGTTCCCTCCGATCTCTACAGCAATTGGCCAGCCGAGCAATGAGGCTCTCTCTCTCTCTCTGTGTTGGCCGTGCTCCAGGGTAGGGTGGTTTGGCATGACAATTTTTTCTCAGGGAAGGAATGCTGACAACGGGAGTGAGTTACCAGGTGTGGCTGCAAGTCAGTTAACCAGAAACAAGTCCTTTATGACAGATTGAGATGAGGAAGCCAGAAAGAAAAAAAAAGAATAAATACAAGCACTGAATCAGAGTTAGTGGTTTGTGGTGATTACATCTTCAACTCTCTGTAACCTTCCAGAGAATTTGTCATCATCTAAAGCTCTTTTGTGTTATGATGACAACGCAGTATGTTTGTTCAATAAAGGGAGGTTTCATAAAATACAAGGTCAGCACTTTGTGAAATAGTTGCACATGTTATGTAGGTTTACAATTAGACCTATAGATATCCTCCTCTGGCTACATCCACACTACTATGTTTTAGTTTTAAATCGCCTCTACATTTACACCAGCCATCCTCTGCAGAGGTTGTTAGCGCCTAAAACAGAGACGGCTCCATTTTCATTTGAAAACTGGAGCTGTGTTGTAGTATGGATGGACAAACACTGAACAATTTCTCAGTCACCCGTGACAGCTCCACTTCATCATGTTTCTAAGAAAATGAATTCCTCATCATGACTATTGTTTTCTTTTTCATGGTATTTGCTATGACACAATTGCAGAGTAGACAGTCTGCTTCCTGTTTACACTGGCACGCACATGCCTACTGTACTTAAATTGTCATGTGACACAGGTTTTCAGGCGTGTTAAAATGGATGGTGATTAGAACTGATGCAGAGCTAAAATGTTGTTTTAGTTCTTAAATGAAAATGTAATAGTATGGATGTAGCCTCCATCTCTAACATCCTCAGGCCTTCCCCACACTCACACTGGGTAAAACATAACATTGTGTGCTAGGCAGGGTACTTAGCACCGAAGCAGGCACTCTCCAAAGCCCCTTCATCCTATGTATGAGCAGATATTAGTAACCAGGGATGCCATGTCAATCCAGCCCTGTGGAGACCCCGTGTCAAGTGGACTCATAGATGTCATCCTGTTATTTTGCTTTGTGACACCCTCAACACAAGCAGCACGAGTAAACTTACCATGTTATCAAGAACTGTGGCTCTTATAGTCAAGACGCCAAATGCATCTGCGTGTAAAGGTTTGTCCTCATGTGTTGCTCATGACAATTCAGGGCATGTCAGCAGGAATTTCTACTGGACGCCAATCACGCAATAATGTGTGAAGAATACGCTGACATGTACTCACACATATTGATTGACATGTGCATAATTGTTCACATGCACACTCCCCAGCATGCTTAGCTCTGCAATTATACTTTTTTTGCAGACTTATTGGCTAAAGCAGTAACCAGTCGCCCACATTAAACAGCGGTGGATCGACGCCCCCAGCATCGTGCTTTCTCCAGGGGTAATGCACACACATTCTGAGCTGTATCCCAAGGAATGACCTCCACATCACCCCCTAACCTTGCCTTTAATTATTTGTTTGAAGACAGCGTGGAGTTCCCATGCTGAGAGGTGCTCTGTGTACTTTGTGTGCGTGTGTGTGTGTGAGTGAGTTGGTGTTTCTGTGCTCTAACATTCAGCAGAGGCAGGCCGTAATAAGCTCGACCACCAGATGTAGATAATAAAACATGGGCTTTTTGGGTTGGAGGTTTTTTAGCGAGTGTCCCCTGTGAGCCTCCTGTGTTCTGGTTAGCCTACGGACACACTGGTGGTGGTTGTGGTTATGTCCACAGTGTTGATGTGTAGATTTACTGTGCGCACGTATGTTTTAGTGAGTGGTTGGGAATTCGGAGTCCCTGTGGTCAACCTCTGCGTGTCTCTCTCAGGACCTTGGGTCTTCAGATCCATCCATCTGTCCATCCCTCCAAGTTGACTGGCCTCCATCTCTGGAGGATTCCTGGTTTTGTTGTTCTAAGCACACGCCATTAGCAGCTCACGGGTCGAGGGAAAACACTGTTATCAGGCCCGACTCTGATAATCTCAATTGGCTTTACTCAGACTGATAAAAGGTGCTCTAAGGCCACCACGAGAGGGGCCCACGGTCGCCCCCCGCTCCCTTCAGTGCGCCGCATCGCCTCCCGGTTACTAAGGCAACTTGTTTGGAGTACAAAAACAGAACCTATGTGTGTGTGAGGGCGTAATCTGGGGGTCTTTAGCCAAAAAGGGAGCGTTGACAAGAAGCCGTTCCATCTCAGAAGTAGCTTGTTGGGAAAATATTTGAATATCCATGTTTGTGTACACTGCACTTCATACTAATAATTACCATTTCAATAAAAACTGATTTTTCTGTTTACTTTATGTCATACATTTCCTGTGAGAACCAGGAAAAAAAAAACAAAAGGAAGAATGTTTTTTAAAGGAACATTTAGGGGGGAAAAAAGAAATCTGAAAACGGCACTTTGATCATTCAGCTGTGCGTAAGAGTATTACCTCTGCAGTCACTGGAAACCATAAGGGCAAATTTAGCACCTGGGAAGAATATTCCAAACATTATCTGTTTATGGTTTTCTCCCAGAATAGGTAAGAATGCACATGGTTGTGATTTTGAGCCCCTCAGTGTGTCTAGGAAGGCAGAAAGCAGGACATATATTTTGGCAGACCATGCACTGAGCATAAAGAGGGAGTGTGATACCAGGAATGTCTCAGTGTTTACTTGCTCAGCTGGTTTTGATGCTGGTAGCCTCTGTCTCTCTTAAGCACCGCAGGTATTTCAAAGAATCAAAGAATACAGTGTTCCGTTTTGTTCAATCAGAAAATACTTTCACAGTCAATAAAACATAATCCTTATCGTCCCTTAAATCACAAAATTCTGCGTCAAAATCATATTATTTCAAATCCAAACCTGTCCTTTGCTCACCTCTTCCACTTTATTTCTGTCTCATTCTCATATGGATGTGTTTCATCTCTTTCTCTCAGGGGCCCATGGCACCCTGTGTAGCTGCACTCTGGATGCCCCCTGGCAAATGAGCACCATGTCTCTTTTTTTTTCTCCTCCAACCGTGCATTTTGTACGTTTAACCATGTCACTATGAGCCGGGCAGATTACAGGCGTTTAAGTTCATTGGAGAAAGTAAGGGCAGGTATCAGGGCTTCATGGGGGATTAGGAGCCCAAATTGGTTCCAGCTCTCCCTTCCTCCTAATGACCAGTTCTTTAGCCGTACTGATGGTGCCGTGGCTCGTACGTTAGAGAGGGCGGTGGGGCCTTTTTTTTTCTCTCTCTTTCTCTCTCTTCTGCTTTTTTGGAACCAGCAAAGACTCCATGCTGGACAGCTCCAGCGTGATTTGAAACCCCTCTTTAATATTAACCACATGGTGATACCTGTAGTACAAACTCTGTGTTTTTAGTCCGTGAAAAGGAGTAGAAGAGGAATTCAGAGCTAAACGTGGAGAGTTTGCCGGATCCGAGTGTCCAGGTTGCGTTCGACTCGGCCCAAAACATCCCATTCTGAGTCAAAAAGGTTGCCCCTGGCTGGCAGTCACCTCCAAATGACCTCTGGCTCCATGCTGGAAAAGCCGCAGGAGCACGGACGGCTGGGGAGGCTTTGTGGAGCTGCACTTATTCGCTGCTGTGGTGGTGATAAAACTTCAGACAGCCTAATTGATGGGCTCGCTGACATAACAATACCTTGTGAAAGCACGGAGTGGCTCATGCCTGGTCCTCATTTCTAGACAGCTGGAAGGGGAGCATAACCCCCTACAATGCAGCCAAAGTGGGGGTCCCACAGAGGGGAATGGTGGAGGTTGGGGGTGGAGTGATGGGGGAGTCATGAAAGGAACCATTTGTATCCTCAGACATTGCTAACTTAAAGCTTACTTCAAAATTCCAATGGGTGATAAAGCTGCAGAAATAACATCGGCGTGGAGAAGGAGCCGGAGACGAGATACTGTACACTGTGCAAAGTTGTGATGTGTGCAAGAGGCCGCTGGAGCATCTATAAAAGACAGAGGGAGAAAGGGATGTGCCATGATGAGGGTTCTTCTGTGCCCAAGCTGCACTTAATACTTGAGGAATGTCTCCCCGGTGCCCATAGCAACCAAACGTAATCAAAAGCTTTATTAAAAGAGGGGGGAATAGATCATAAGGAACATTAAAAGTATCCCTCGCTGGGTTCCCAAGTCAGCACACAATTGCCCTTTTGTTTGTTGCTGTTTTGTGGTGAGCGCCTCTCTCAAGGACGCGGTGGCTAATGTTGCCATTAAGTCATGCAAAACTGTTTTGTCTTTGTGGTAGCTTGTGATGAATCTCTCGGAGTGTGAATGCCGGGTGATTTAACGTTTGTTTTTCTCCTCTCTCCGTTTTCTCTCTCTGTGTCTCTTTCTCTCTGCCAGGTTCATCAATGCCAGGAGAAGAATAGTACAGCCTATGATTGACCAGTCAAATCGAGCAGGTAAAAAAACAACCCAGCCAATGTACAGTAGAGATCCGCTCCCTCTTCCTTTCTTTCCTCAGCATGAAGACGTCTTTTTCAAATCCTGGCATGCACATCATGTCTGGAGCCCAGATTTTGTTTTAAGGGGTACTCTACATTTTAAAACCCCTCTTCTCCCTCCTCTAACTCTTCCTCCCTTCATCCCCTTTTCTATTTTCTCAATGAGATGTGTTCGGCGGTGTGGGCTGTTCACTGATTGACTCTAATTGGAGATTTCCCAGTCTAAGTGGAGAGAGAGGAATATTAGCACTCTATCTGTGAATTGCTAATTGGACACAAGAGGAGTAGCAGAAATGCTAGCAGCAATTTATGACTTATCTTTTTTTGCACCGTTTTGTTTTGGGTTCCGCTCATTTTCTGCAGTTTTTTCATTTCATCCCCTCAAGAATCGTATTCATACTGAATTTCGATCCCAAGTCGTAGGAGCAGCAGATTTGATGTTTTGATTAAACGCCCTATGCAGGAAGAGATTTCCATGGAAAGCCCCATACCATTATTGGAGGACACATTTATTTTCTTTATCTATTTTGTTCGGATTACCAAAAAAAAGCCCAAAGTGAGTAGTAAACATCCCTGTCTGTGATCCCGTGGAAAGATTCAGTCACCCTAAGCTTCATTGACTGTGGCATTACCGCAAAGAAGCAGAGTAATTTGTCTCAGGGAGGGAAAAGCTGTTTTTGTTGATTAGCAAATTCCCGTCTTAAAAAAGATCTCCTACACACCGGGGTGGAGATCGTTGAGCCACGATTAAAAAGATGCGATGCAGTGGGCGTCTCTTTCTAAAGGCGCTGCACTTTTGTGTGGATCATTTGACAGGATGCCGCCAATATGTGCCAGTCAACAATCTCCACGGAAACAGCATGACTAACCGCCACCCCCCCTTAATCTTTTTCACGAATCACAGATTATCCAAGATAATTCTGTTATAGTGCCAGAGTACAGTGTTTTCTACTGTCTCCAAAGAGCATTAGTTCATTAGAGCTGATTAGAAACAAAACAATATACAAGTGAGAAAATTGATTGCTACTTTATCTTATATATCGTGACAGATCACGAGCTAAATCATTCATAATATTGGATTTTGCAGCTGTAAGATTCTATACGTGTTTAGATCGTATGTTATGATATGTTGGAGAGGAGACATATTTATTCTTGTGCCGTGATTCAAAAACTGACTGGGTAAATTTCCTGGCTTGGCAGAAATTCTTCCCACCCTGTCAAACGGCATGCTTTCTTCTCTCCTTCAGAGAACAATGTATCTCCTGTGAGTGTGGTTTTGAATGACACTGGCTGCGAGAGAGTGAGTGTGTGTGTGTGCACTTGCATGCATGAACGTGGACCAACTGTATGCGTGTGTGCATGCCACACGTCAGTCACTGCGGTCCACAAACATGAGCACAATGTCTTACAGTATGTTTGGGCTGGAGCTGGGACAATTGCTGATTGTCTGGTGTGTTTTCTCTTCTTCTTCTCCCTTCCCTCCCTCCCTCCCTCCCCCCTTTTTCATGTCCACGTTTTGACTACAATCAGGTTTTCTTCTTGATCCTTCAGTGAGCCAAGGAGCAGCGTACAGTCCAGAGGGCCAGCCAATGGGCAGCTTTGTGCTGGACGGTCAGCAGCACATGGGGATCCGACCAGCTGGTAAGTCCGGGGCGCCTCTCCTTGCTTGTCCCCACTTCAGTTTTTTTATGACATGCCTGCTTCACCAGACACCAGTTTCACCCTGCGTTATATCGCACAGCTGATCTACACTGATCCTCTTGTCTGCAGCATGAGATTTAGTCACCTCAGCGCAGCGTAGGTCCCCGAGTCGACCAAAACCTAATACTAACACGTGGTACACGACCACAGTAACCAGGCTGTCTGCTGCCTGTCTTGCTTGTTTTATTTATTTTTTCTTTCTAATCTAATACATGTGGAAAAATCATGAAAAAGGGATTTGCGGGATGCTATGCAAAGTAAAAAAACAACAACACTTCTTTGCATCTTCCTCTTAACGCACTCTGGTCATTTCCTATCTAACACTAACCAAACCTCATCCTCTCTGTACGTGGTTCTCCTCTGACCTCTCTGTGATTCAAACTCCCGCTGACCCTTTTTCTTCTGGCGTTTATCTCTTCTTTCTAGGGCCTATGAGTGGAATGGGGATGAATATGGGCATGGATGGGCAATGGCACTACATGTAACCTCCATCTTGTAAAGCAAAACGCAAAGAAAAAGGGGGAAGTAAGTACTGGGCTCTTTTCCTTGTGTTTGACACTTTTGGGGCTGTGGGGTTCTATTTTATTTTTTTCCCCCCACAATTCCCTTTCACTTCATCAGCACTATACCCCTCTTACCATAAATTTGCAGCAAGATGTGAGCCCCTACTCTCCAGCATCAACAATTATGAGCTAGCATGCAGGGCTGTTTTAGCAAGAGGGGGAGAGATGGGTTGCGGGGGGGGGGGGGGGGGGGGGCTGCAGTTGCCATGGATGAATTGAAGACTTGGTAAAAAAGGGGGACGCGTCCTGGGACAGAGAGGATCTGACTTGTGGCGCCAGACTACAGGAACGACAACAACAGAAGACAGAGAGGAAGAAACAACCTGGCATGGCATCGCAGAAATTTATTTATCACAACAGCGCCATCACTCTCCCCATCTTGGACAGCGAATGCAAATGTTGGACATTTAGGGAAAAAATAACATCTCCTGGGGAAGGGGCTGACGGGGAGAAATTAAGCAGGCTCCAGTGAAGCGATAAAGAAGGAGAAGTGAAACTGTCCTCCGAGTGACATAAATCTGTCTGGGGGAAGGATTGATGCCCAAATTATCTTATATGCAAAGACGGGAACACTGCAGTACATTACGGTCCTGAGCGAGATATACGGGCCGTGGGTGACATGGCCGATCCTTCATTGGGGGTTTGGTTTGAGCTGTGTAAAGGGAGGAATGAGTGCGGGGGGGGGGGGGGTGCTGTGTGTTTTGATTATTTTTTACTGGAGGGAGACGATTTAAGGGGGGGGCGGGGGTCGGAGACAAGCCTGACCCGAGACTCTCAGACAAGAGCAGGGAGACATGGAGATGAATTTATAAGGTTGTAGACACAAGCATGGCTGCGTCTAAAAGGAAGGGAAACTCTTTCACACATACAGATACAGTCCCTCAGTGTTACTGTCTTTCTCACACACACACACACACACACACACACACACACAATCCCCATACGGCTAAATGGCGGCAGTCTGATTAAGCCGGCCATTCCGCCTCCCGCTAGTGCCACAGTGCTGACATTTGAAAAATCAAGATGTATCACATCCCGAAGGCGGCGGGGCAGAAGAGATTTTATTTAACACCTAAACTCCCTTTGCCCAATGAGGCACAATATAATAACACTTACCTTGATTAAAAGAACCCTTTATATGTAAATGGAGACTGGATTTTCCGAAAGGGTCACAGCGGCAATTCTGCCGACAGAGATCATTTCACCCCTCTGGTCCTCACTTCCTCTCTCCCTCTTCCTCGGTGTCTCTCACTCATTTTCTCTCGTCCCCTCCTGTCGTTGCTAATGGCAGCAGGGAAAGAGAGAGAGAGAAAAAAGAAAAATCAGGAAGCAATGTTCCCTAAAACAGCCACACAGAGACAACATTTGCTCAGGTTGGCTAATTCTTAATATAGGGCTATATAATTTTGAGACTATTTAATTACGTAACATACTTTATGCTTCATGACCAATTACATTAATAGCTTAATACAGAGGAATATTATCCTCTCTTGATTTGATTACACAGCCACACAATATGGTGTATTTGGTACTTAATTATGGCCAGTCATTGAGCAGGACCGCTGTGCCATAACAGAAGTGCACAGCCCGTCAGGGAGGCAGGCATGCAGAGATGGAGAGATGGAGGGATGAAGGGAGAGAGAGAGAGGCCCAGTCTGTCCTCACTTATTGTCTTCAGATGGTTTTACCACTCTTGTTAATAAAGAAGGGGGGGTGTACGTGTGGGATGGGGGTGTCTCAGATCTACTTAACGGAATGACTGCAGCTTACAAGACTGGAGATTAGCAGCTTACAGTGTCAAAAACATCTGCTGGGCCTTTTAACAGGAGCTGCTCCAGGTTATATGGAGGCGAGGCCACCACCCATCATACCCCCCAACACCCCCCACATGATTTATTTGTTTTATGACCCCGGTAGTGGGGTTTTAAGAGACCCGCTCTGACAAACACGTGCATTTCAAATGAACTGACATGCAAAAGGGAGTATTAGAAAATGACACAGCTTTCCACCGATGAGACCGGCCATTAATCTTGGCCTTTGCTGTCTCCTCTTTTCCCCCTCTACCCTCCTACTCTTCCTTTCTCCCCTCCCTCACCGGGGCCCTCCTGCGTAATTTCTTAATTGCAGTGTACTAAGGTGGAGGAATGCAGAGAGTGAGCATGCCTAGTGACCTTGCGGCGACCTCTCCCCTCCTATTACAGCTTCTAATCCCCCAGGGGTTCACATTACAAAGCAGGCCGGCCCAGACCCAATCCCAGACCCAGGCCCCCTGGCTCCAGCGGGGACCCCCTGCTCTCACTTGTGTCTCCCCAAGGTCCAGGCCTCTGGACCAGCTATGTTCCCATACTCCAGTCCCAGGCTCCAGGAACAACACTCCCCCCATCCCCACTCACACACACACATCTCCCTTTTTCTTTTTCCTTCTGATTACAACAAACAGCCGTGTGAAGAGTCAAACTGTGGCACTGCTGAGCCAGCTCTGTGTCCTGGGTCCTGTCACAGTGTGAGAGATACCAGCATGCTGAGGCCTCTGCACATATGAAGTGGAGTCCATCTTAAGGGACATCAACATACCCCCCCCCCTCCCTTTCTCTTCCTACTTCCCTTTAATCTTATGTCTCGCTATTGTTTCCTGCTCTTTTTCCACCTAAGCTCAAAAACCCACACACCACGCATCAAGAGCAGTACTTGTGTTTTGCCTGAGATGCTTTCATTCGGGGGTGGAACCAGGCTTTTAATGCTCACTGTCTTTGGTTAAACAGCAAACCGAGCCCTAAATTATTCAATAACTTCTGCAAGAAACTCCAAATCAAATATGTTCACAGAGGCGCGTCCCCAAGAGAGAGCGCCGGCTCAGTTTGTCACTAAAGTCAGCTGGGGAATTAACTGTTCCATTTGTAAAAGTATTAGCGCTTCTCCACATCAATACAGCTGGTTGGTTTTCCTCACATCCTCCAGGACTTCAAGTGTCTGTGGACGACTGAGGATCATTTCCCAACCTGAGACCTGACCACAACGCTATTGGGCATTGTAAACCACTCACCATAGCCTAAAATAGCCCGGTGCAATAATGTCTCCCTTTACTCTGCGAAGCTAAAAGCGCTGAAGTCACAGGCGCAGTGTCATAAAATGTCTTTGATGTCAGAGTTGTGTTTAAATTGAATTAAGGCCTTGTTAATGGAGGAGGGGGCCTCGTCACTGAGAAAACAATGATTTTATCGAAGTTTACCGTTTTCCTCTCGTTCTGTCCTCCTCGCAGGTCTGCCAGGCATGACGGGGGAGTACGCACCTCAGAGCGGTCCTGTGGGCATGAGCATGGCCCGATCCACCTTCACCAACCCTCATCAGATGACCTCTCACCCCTCCCAGTTCCGACACGGACCCCCTCTCCACGCCTACCTGCCCGACCACCCCCACTCCCACCACCCGCATCACCACGCCCACCACCATCACCACCACGCCATGCTGATGCACGGAGGACCCTCGTCGCACCCAGGAATGACCATGTCTGCACAGAGACCCCCTTTGCTCACTCCCATTGACCCCAGTGCTGGAGGACAAGGCCTGGACATCCATGCCCAATAGTAGAAGGGAACTTTGACAACAGCAGCTACTACAAGAAAACAGTCACAAAAAAAAGAAAAGCAGCAGCTCACAATAAATCCTATTTTGAGACTATTTTTAAGAATAAAACGTGAACCCTTTTGACCAGAATTTGACACTAAAGAAACAGAATTCCAGATGAGCTGTGATAATTCTTTTCTTCTTCTTTTTTTTTTTTAACTTGTCAATTTTGTTACTTTCATCCAAACGGAGGACCAAGCTGACAAGAACACTTTGTAAAGTCTTGGGCTTTTGGTTAAGATCAACAGAGGATGTTCTGACGTACACGTGTGCAACGGATGGACAAGATGCACACATTCGAAGACAGACACACACACACACACTCACACTCACACTCACTTACACACCGTCATAAACATCGTTCTGTAAACTTTCATGTGACGCGCGCGCAAACGCTTTGAAAATAAAAATCACTCCGGAAAGGTTTTAAAAAAGAAACAACAGAAAGACTCCAAGAGTTATAACTACTGTAGTATAAAAGTATAGATAAATAAGTTAAAACTTGTGCATTTTTTGTTGATCACATGGTTTATGTTTCCTGAGCTAGTTTTAGAATTAAAGGTTAACCTTTTTCTCTCTCTCACACTGTGTGTGCTCCTTCCTGGAGGAGAAACTGTCTCGCAGCACAGCACTATAAAAGAAAAAAAAGAAACAATAAGAAGATGGAACATCTCAAAAAGGCTCCAGACCACAGAGGGCAATCAGGTCCTGTCCCCCATAAGAGCAGGGCATGATGGGAAAAGGCTGCTAAATGACACCGGATCTCTCCAGAAGATTCAGTTTGAACATTTGTCATGCCCCTTCTTCTTTTTTTTTTTGGTTCATGAATGAATGTTGCCCTGTAGGTTTTAAAGGAGAAAAAAAAGTTCTTTGTTTGAATTGCCCAAGCACTGGATTGTGTTGGTTTTATACATTTTTATTTTAATATTATTTTATTTTTTTGTACCCTGGACTCTCGTTGGTAAGAGCCGATTGAAGGAAGCTTCACAGTGGAAAAGCAACATCCTACGGCGCTTCTTTACCTGCGGATCAACATTCTTGCCATATACGGACGATACTGACACAAACGTTGATTCCGTGGCACTGGAGAAGCATTTGATGGTTGATGCACCAAAAAACCTAAAACTTTAAAGAAAAAAAAAAGGAAAAAAAAAAACCTTAAATTATGAACTCAATGCTTTTGGGGGGTGGAAAAAGCTGAGAGAATATTGTAACAAACTTCGTACAGAGTTCAGTCTATTAATTGTTTCATGTTAGATATTCTATGTGTTTACCTCAATTGAAAAAGAATGTTTTTGCTAGTTTCAGATCTGCTGTGGCATTGATATTGTATGTCCATGAATTCCTTCCTTTTTCAGCACGTGTTCCTCACTAGATGATAAGATGCCGTCTCCCTTAAGCTTTGTCAAAAATACATTAAATACTTGTATGAGGACTGTGACGTAATGTTTAAAAGGTGTTCAGTCACAAATGCTGTAATAAATATTTCATTTTTGATTTTTGTTAGATTTTTGTGTGATTAACTGTGTTACAAACAGACTTGTGTCCAGTTTCCCATTTTAATCATAATTAATTAGTTATTAGCTCATTATTATTATTATAAAATCTGCCTCTGATCAAGTTTCTCCTGTCAACAATGTTGTAATTTTTATTTTTTTCAAATACTCATCAAAATATATCAGTTAAGTTCCAGCCCTGTGAGCAGTGGCTTATTTAAACCAGGCCCATTTGGTTATTGAACAACCTCTTAAAACGACTTTGACAAATGACAGTCGCAATACATATATCGTCGCCATGGCAATTTATTTGGGGGCACAAATATGTTCCTCTGAATAATAAACAACTGTCAAATGCAAATGAAGGGAGCAAATTACACAGCAAATTTACCACCGAGCCACTTTAGCTTCAGACCAAACGATAAACTACAGCAGCAGTGAAGTGGAGATGGATGAAATAACTCCGGCCTTCAGGTTTTAAACACGACGGGCAAAAATGGCAAAACAGAAATCTTACATTTTCTGAATCTTTAATTTATGTTTAATTTGAGCACAGTTTGTTATGTACAGAATAAAGACAGTAAGTATTTTAAATATTTACTGCCTTTATAAAGTGGCCTTTAAATGAGCTTGATGTGGAAATAATGTAAGTTAGTTACTTCAGATGAATTCACTCTTCACTTCATCTCTGTCGTTCAAACAATAGTCAGGACTTCTCCCCGGTGTAATTGCTCCTGTAGTGAGAACCATAGCCCTCTCTCCCTCTCTCTCTCTCTCTGTCTGTGGTAGTGGCTGCTCTGCTCGTTTCTGCCGTTTTGCAGCGCCGCCTGTCGGACTCGAGCGGCACTGCCATCCAGCAGCACACAAATGGTCTTTGATAGGCCATCTCCTCTCTCTTTCCTCCACCTCGTCGCCTGTGTTCGCCCGCGGCCATCCGAGTCATAGCCTTAAACCAGAAATGACAACATCACTTCTCCTGAAATATTCTCTGCCCTTCTCACACAAGTTCGAGTCCTCTGCTTTCATGGCGCTGGATTTATCTTCCTTCACTCTTTAATTTGTTTTTAATTTTTACGAGAAACACTGTCTCTCACCGACACAACTCTGTGTGTTCCTCTTCAAATATAACAAGTAGCCGAGCACACACTTTAATGATATATGATTTAATATTATTTTTATTACACAATAACATTATTATTTAATAATAATAATCCCCATAATAATGATAATAATATAATTCAAGTAGATAGTATTATTATCATTTAGTGCACTTAAACTGGCCTGGCTTGGATTTTCGTTTAGAAGTTGAGCTGTATGTTTCTTATTATTTTCGTGTGGCCTCCTCTTTAAAAAAAAAAAAAAATTTCAGCAATATTTATTTTAAATTTAATAATGTGACCAGATCATTTATATTCTATTAATTTTTTTTTTAATTCAACAGGCTGCTGGCGTAAATTATATTTTATTTAGGATCAAACACAGATTTCCCTGTGTTAAAGCTAAGGCCTGTAGATTCATTTATTTTCCTCTTTTTTAAAACAAGAGAAAAAAAACAAAATAAAAGAATGATTCTTTTTTTTATTTCAAACCAAATATTTCTGGGAAAATGTCCACGCACAGAAAGCGTTTTTTCCCCTAAATGTTTAGACAAACAGTTCATTTTATGTTTATTTGAAAATATATATAATTTTTAAAATCATTTAAATGCATGTTAACGTACAGCCTGATTTCTTTTTGGGTTATTTTGTTTTTAGTTTGCATGTTGCGCAGGTTGTAATGAAATTCCGGACACAATACCTGCACACACCACCTCCGCATGTGTCACATGTTCTTCCTTATAAAAAGCTGGTTGAGGCCTCAACCAGGGGAGAACAACATGAGCATACTTTATTGGTTTTACAGCAGAATCTAGTTAATGAAGCCTCATCCTCTCTGAACTATTTAACACGTAAAAACTCCCTGTTATGTGTTCCTCTCTCTCTCTCTCTCTCTCTCTCTCTGTCTTTAGCTCCATTATTGTGTGGATAAAACGGAAGGAAGAAGTCCTCCGTTTTGTGCGGAGATTATCAGATGAAAAAGAGAGAAAACGTGAGGATTACTGTGGATGGAGAGGATTTTAATATTAATAGTTTTTTTTCCTCCTCTTTTCTTTTCTTTTTCTCCCCCTCCCCCTCTCCTCCTCCCTCCCTCCACCTCCTCCTCCTTCCCCCCGATGAGACAGAAGGTAGATTGCCTCTGCTGCTTTCCTTTTGCCGATTTGGTGTGACAGGGATGATGGATGATCCAGCCGAGCTAAACAACTCCTCCCCTTCATCTCCTCCCTGTCACAGCCAGTCCGGGCTGCTGCTGCACGAATAAAATAAGGAATATATTCCCCCTATGCGCTGCTGCACAATGCAATGGAAGACACTCACTGACGCACGGTGCAACAATATTAAAAAACAAAAGTCCACGCACACTTTTACGCGCTGCAGACACCGTGCGTCCGTGCGCAACAGAGGCGACATGTTAATAAAGCTCCTACATTATTGTTGAGCATGTGGTGAAGTGTGATCTTCAGAGAGAGGGCTGCAAGTGTTTTTATTTTAAAGATGCACGAGTTCGCCTGGTTGCAAACACGTTTTAAAGGAAAAGTTTATTTCTGCTGATGTTGGATAGTGGTCATGAAAACGGACGCGCACGCACGAAAGGGCTGCAACGTCCTTCGCTTTGCAGCTGGCTCTCCCCAAAATGTCTCGCTCTGGGGGACAGTTTTTAGGTTTTGTGTGTGTGTGTGTGTGTGTGTGTGTGTGTGTGTGTGTGTGTGTGTGTGTGTGTGTGTTGCCCTCCTTTTTTTCAACATTTCAGCACTTTTCTCTCCTCCTGCCATAAGGTGTTTCTATGGCTACGTTATGTAGGCCTGTGTGCAGCGGGTCAGAGGCGGGGGTCCCTGGGAGAAAAGGGCCGCATTTGGCTGATCATTTATCAATGTCAACCGCATAATGATTCTCCCTGCAGTCCCTCTATTGATGAGGATAATTACATTAGCTCAGAGTGACTGATCAATAAAGCCCAGGGAAAATGGTTTATTATAGCAGCACCCAAAAGCCTTTCTGGCTGCTTCTCTTTTTTTCTTCCTCTTCTTCCTTTTTCAGAAAAAAGAAAAGACAGGGTTGAGCAAACCGAACTCTGCAAAGACAATCGAGTGAGAGACTAAAACTTCATCTGGTCACAGATTTCATGTTGGAATTTCACTTTCTTTCTTTTTTTTTCCAGGATTGTGGTGAAGCCTGTTTTATCCTTTTCTTTCGGTTGTGCTGCTCGAAGTGAAAAAAAACCCTCGTTTATGTTTTCTTCTTCATTCAGAGCTCCACCATTTCATCACATGAGGGAAATATTTCACCCGAGCTCAGAGAGAACAGATCCAGTAAAATAGACAAGTCGTACATGATCTGTTTCTACAAATAGTAGTTAAACAGCAGCTCATTTAAAACCTACAGATTCAAAGGTTCAAATTGAAATGTTCTTTTTCTGACTGATGAGGAAAAGACGCTCAAATGGCAGCAACACCTGATGCAGTGTTCAAAAAGGCCTGAGAATTCAAATTTAAAAAGAAATCTTGTTTTGTTGGTCAAGTAGGAAAATGACTCCACTGAAATAAACACATAGACGGTCAGTGCACGGACCCCCCCCCTCTCTCTTTATGTGTATGTGTGTGTGTGTGTGTGTGTGTGTGTGTGTGTGTGTGTGTGCGTGTGTTCTTTAATTGTCAACAACTCATCCCCTGCAGGAATGTTGCAAACTCTTGCGCCTTAATTCTCTTCGGTGCCGCGCGCCAGCTCCCATTTGCTGCTGATGAACGTGTCTGCAGGAGACAGCTCCATTATCTGTTTATCATTTATGATCGTGTGTGTGTGTGTGCGTGTGTGTGTATTCCTCAGACAATGGAGGGAGAAGACTCGCCTGTACACGTGCACGGAGCCACCGATGGCTCCTCACTGCCCTTTTCACGAGGACGAGGCACAGGCTTATTTATTCGATGGCATTTTGATAAATAAGAAATTAGGGTTTTATCTAAAAAAAGAAGGTCTTACATGTTGGAATATTAACTACATTTGCGTAAAATTGCCCAAATAGGGTTATTTGTATATATATATTTTTAATAATGGAAAGTAAATAACAAATAAATCAAAAATATAAAATGATAGAACAAATAAGAATTAAAACAAATATGCAGCATTATTTTAGAGAGAGGCTGCAGAAAATGAGAGTTTGGTTTCGGGGGGAAAACATTTAAAAATAGAAAATAAATTATATGGGTGATACTCGACCAGGACCCTCGTGCGCGTGGCCGCCGGTGGATTTGAATTAGAGACGATTTTTTTTTCTTTTCACACTTCAGTGGTGCTTGTCTTCTTAAAAATGAGTGACAGTCTCCCCCCACCCTCCTTCTCCTCACCCTCTCACCACAAACACACACACACACGCAAGAAGACCCCCACAAAAAAATTATCTTAACGATGTAAAAATCATAATTAGTGAAATAACATGGCTACAGGGGCTTGAGCATTTGCACAAACTGGAGATTGCGGTGGCCAGTGTGTGTGTGTGTGTGTGTGTGTGTGTGTGTGTGTGTGTGTGTGTGAAGATGCTGGGGAAGCAGAAAGAAAAAAAAAAGGGGGGGGGGGGGGGTTGCATGTGAGTGCAGAATAAATAAAGCGCAATAAAAAGGGAAATAGCCGCAGCTTAGTGGAGCCTTGAGCTACTGAAACCTTTATTTCAATCAGTTAAGATTTAATTAGCCGAGCCCAAGGCCTTCTCCATCCAGAGCTGTGCCTGTCAACATTCGGCCGTTTTCTCTTCCCAGTGAAATAATCACAGTTTTATGGCTCGAGAGGAGATTCACAAATAAATCTGCTGCTTTATTCCATTATATGAAACTATATGAGTCCGAGCAGGGAAACCATCGATCCCCTTAATCTGCTGTTGATTCTTTTTTAATTTTTATTTTAGAAATATCTTACAGGAAGCTGCAGCAGAGTGAGACACTTTCACAAGAAGTGTAAATAACAGAGGAAGGGATGAGAGAGGTAGGGGAAGAGAGAGAGAGAGGGGGGGGGGGGGGTCTCTAAAATATAAAATGACTCCAGGTTATTGATTAATGTGCGTATATCTATCAACTCAATTAATTAATAACTCACATATAATATAGATGTTCGATGGCTTAGGGGGGAGAGAGAGAGAGAAAGAGGAAGAGAGCTGCATGGCGCCCCCTCCCCACCACCACCACCACACCCTTGGGCGCACATGTTGTTACAGGAGGGCGACCCCTTCTGGAGGCCAAAGTAAATGTGTTTACAGAGGGAGCAGATGTGTCTCCAGCCTCGGAGACTCTTTACTTCGCATTTCTGCAGAAAATATTGAGGAATCCCATCATCTCTACACACTGTCTGGATTATTATTCACTTTAAACTCACGTACAAATGTCTCCGGTCACTCTCTTTGCAGCCTGTTCTCTATGCACAGAGATGATAAGACCCTGACCCCCCCACCCCCCACCCTGCACACTCTCATCTCATATTTACTCACAGGTAGAGAGCTCCTTATGCATGTATCAGGCGGCCACGTTGATGGTAAAATCAATAAAGATGGATGGTGTGGGTCAATATTTTGCTTTGCACCTGGGGACTTGTTGCCCGGCTCCCCTTCCTGAGTGTGGGTGACAGAGGGAGAGAGAAGAAATGAGCAATTCATATTACACCACCGCAACATCTCCGCAAGAGCTGCACGACCATGTGTGCGTGAAGAGACAGAGAGAGAGAAAAGAAAGAGAAGAGAGAGAGAGAGAGAGAGTTTGAGGAGCTGAAGTCATCCAGGGGCCTGAAGGAGCCGCCTCTAACGCAGACATCATTAATCACGACCCACTTGAAGATTATTACTGAAAGTATAGAATCGGTAACCATTATCGTCTCAGATGGCAGTTAAAACCTCTCCTTATTTTTCAAAACAGTGTAATGACAGAGGAGAGAGAGCGAGAGGGAGAGAGAAGACAGGATGGAGTTACTTTCCTCTGGAGGAAATAACAACGAGAGACAGAGGTGGTCCAACTCATTATGGAGCATGGATTGGTTTCAAAATAATAACAACAACAATAATAATAATAATGATAAGAATCAAATACAACAAATTAATATCGTCTTGCATCTTTAAATAATAAAACAAAAAATATTATAGTGATAATAATAATAATCATTGTTTCTTTTCGTATTTCCATGAATTGATTGTTTGTTGTTAGGACCTAAAACCATCATCCCTCTATAGGCCTGTATTTGTAACATCCTTTAAAATAACAGTAAAAACGAACTACGTTAATTTCTTGTAAAAAAATATGAATTAAAAGCGTTTGATTGACATTTTTACAAAGAAACAAAAAAAGCGATGTACATAATGAAATCAATAAAAAAAAGAAGAGAAATAAAGACACTAAGGACATGACAGCCTTCAGTATTCCTGAAAATGAAAATACAAATGGTTTGAAGATTTCAAGCTGTGATAATCTACATTGCACAAATTTGGGGAGTTTAATTTGTGTTTTCATTTAAGCAGAACGCTGACGTCAACGTTTTTATATATATATATATATATAAACAATGATCGTCGTTATTTCTTTATTTGGTCTTTAATTCGTTTTCCTCACTCGCAGATCGAGTCCTGCAGTAGACACAACTCAGTGACATCACAAAATCACTTTCGATGAAACGTTCAAGATGCGTAACGACTGAGAACCGCGGGAGTGACTCTGCTCGGTTTACGTTACAAAACACAGTGTGGAAGAATGTAAACGCGTCCACGCTGAGATTCAAACACGATCCTTCCCACACATGAGCCCCCGTCTCTTCTTGTCTTAGTTTAAAAATAATTCCATGACTGTTGACGTCAGGAATCACAAACAGATATTCCAGGATATCTTTTGATTGTATTGTGAAAATCCTGATGTGTGTGTGTGTGTGTGTGTGTGTGTGTTGCTGTTGTTTCCTCCTCAGCCCAGGAGACAGTCATGGAGAGCTGTGCTCCCTGTTAGCAGTCGGAAGCTGCAGCGATGAAAAGCAATAGCTTGTGTCAAGAACTTTTTTTTTAGCACATCACTACAGCTGGTGTGAATAAATAGAAGCCAACTGAAGAGGAGCAGGGGGGGGGGGGGGGGGGGTGATGTGGGGCTATTTGGGTGTGGGACCACAGGGGGTTTTCATACCGTCCCCCCCCCCTGGACAATAGGAGCCCTGTGTGCGACTGTCTCACAAGTCCAACTCTGTTTCCCAACAAGGAGCGTAAACTGTTGTCAATATTCTGATAGCCTTCATCTGCCAATAATGACAGGCAGCCGGCCTCCTATCTTATCTGAGGGCCAGGTAGCGCCTCTACCTGGGGAGTGTGTGGGGGGGCAAAGTGAATAACCGCTGCGATAAAGAGGGTCTGGGCCAATGGGAAGGCTCTCGTCTGTCTGTGAGGAGTTAATGGAGAACGCCACTGGAGACAGGAAGTCCTCAGAAAGTGAAAAGCACTTTATCGCACACCTGAATGGCGCGGCATAGGGTTTCCCTCGAAGCCAATGGGGAAAACCACATTACAGGTCCTTACACTGGGTCATTACAACAGGGCAATGGAGTTCAAGTGATCCATTGCATTTGAATGACAGCATCACGTCGCTCCTTTCATTCCTGCCTCTTGTGTGACCTGCGGATGATCCCTGCGGGACTGGGATGTTGTCAGTGGAGGTGATGACGTTACAGTGGAGACGGAGCAAGAATCCGTCCATTCAAGGGTTTTACTCAAAGTGTAGGTAAGAAAAAAATCATCCCACACGTGCTGCCTCATTCACTCGTCAGTGAAGACAGTCACGGTGGCTGTAGCAACAGGTTCACGTGCCCGTAACCCACGGTGCACTGCAACGTGACATCATCAGGCCTCTAAAAATGAACTGCAACATCGATCCCTTGCAGGCTGACCTCCCATAAGTCAAACAGAGACGGTGTGGGACATGTGTTTGGACTGGAATGTATATTTACCTGTCACCAGGAGCTCAAGGACATGGCAGCAGCGAGGTTGTATCCAGCTCGAGAGCTTGAGTGTTTTGGGGTGAAAATGAGTTGTAAAAGTGATAAATGGCTAACGTTACTCGGGCTGAGGAGCACTGGAGCTGACACCATGCTTTCAGCAAAACAGTTAATTGCTCAGCACAGTGAAGGCCCAACAAAATACTCGTAAAGCATCACACACACACACAAAAAAAAGTGAAGTCCAGTCAACCTCTTCCTCTCGTCTCCCTCTCTGCTTCTTCCTTCTCTTGACGTGTCTGGCTAAACGGCTGCTTCCCTCCGTGCCCTTCACAACTTTCCTGCTCGAAAATATTATGTTGTCCGTGGCAACAATTCGATGAAATAACCAATCGCATCTGCTCCTTCAAAGATTTCCCCCAAATTAAGCGGAGTCTGCACATAATGGACGAGTTGTCTCAACTGTGCGTTAGGATTTCAAGCCAGGATTTATTGTGGTGCGAAAGATGATAAGACTTGTTTTGACAAATGTAAAGGGCCAGAGCCGCTGTTATCAGCAGGATTAGCCGCTCTGATTGTGCCCTGGATTCAAGCTTCACTCCCAGCAACCAATCGCAGGATGTGGTGCATGCATCCCATAATAGCTGCGCTCGTCTCCATGGCCACCGCCACCCGTGCACGGTGGCCCCGCCTCCTCCTAAGTGCACTTATTTCATAATAACAAGCTTGGCGACAGCTCTCATCAGGCCATCATGCTCACAAATAGAGGACGAGGGAAGAGGGTGAGCCAGGCTTTGTTTTGACTGAATCAAATTTTGTCTCCAGCCTCTTGCAACTAACCTTCTTTCCCCCTGGCGACCTCCACAGCTGTATTTTTCCAGTCTTTCAGAATGTCACTGGCGCTCATTCGTCTACTGCTGCTGTGTCTTCCTCCTCTTCCTCTCCACCACCCCGCTGTTCTCCTCACTCCCCCACCCCAGCCCGTCTCCACGCCGTAGCCTGTACCTGTACCTGTGGATGTTGGCGGGCCTCCTCTGGACCCTCGCTGTGAACAGGAGATGACACAGTTTCTGGGTCACTTCTGTCACAGTCCAAATGTCACTCTTGGGGGCTGACCTTTCCGGTGGCCGACGCTAGAGCAGGCCGCCTCCGTGCAGGCTGTCACCCCTGTGGTTCCAACCGCAGACGCACGCTCCCTTCATTTCACTGACAGAAACCTTTTTTTCTTTCCCCCCACCAAACTCCCCATGCTCCTCTGCGGTATTCCCCATGTCCTTTCCATCCTCGACGATATATGTTAAAAGAACGGGGACAAATCAAATCTGACAAGCAAAATAGCCACTGTAAAATATGGCTGATGTATGTCATCTCAGCTAAAGTGTGGGCGATCAACGGCCCCAAAGAAGGCCACAGACACATGGTGTATCAGGTCTCCCTGGTGGGAACTCCAAATATGCTTCCTGGATTTATTTGAAGGTGTGGGTTACAAGGCCAGCACGACAAAATGTTTTTACGAATGAGAGCTTGGCTCTAAATGAAATAGCTCAGTTAACAAGAAGCCCAGTCAACACCTTTCCGTCCTCTTTTCTCCTCCACGCCGTTAGTATAACATCATCAACAGACAATCCAGCCCAAGTGTCTTGTTGAGTTGCTCATTACAGGATGTCAAATGCGGAATTTTTCAAAATGCCCTGGGTGCATGTGATCAAATGTCACATCAGTGTCAGGAGTGACTTTTTTACAGGGTGTTCAGAGCTGTGAATTTTTTTGGAAGCACCCAGCAGTGTCTCTGCTTGTCCTGCTCAACTAGGGAATCATACACACTAAAACTAAACTAGCCCCACATCTCCCACACCCTTCTAAGAATATTATTGTGTCATAGTTTCCCTCAGACATACCATCTGCCTGCTATCCTGTCAGTCAAAACATCCACCGCTCTGCCATTTAAAAATCCCCCTGACCATTTTTCTCATGATCCATTGTTGTTTTTAAATAACAGTCTCTGATTAGCAGGCAGAGCTTCCTAAAAATAAAAAATGAAATCTCCCCATATGTGCTTCAGCTTAGTACAGAGAGAGGCTGCTTCTTTTTTCCAGCGCTGTTATTCAAGCCCACAAAAAAAAAATCATTTTTTAATTTTAAAAACCGGCTGCTCTGGCTCTTCCAGGAGAACTTTTATTTATTTCCACCCTGTGATGTCTTGCTGGCTGAGGGAGGCTGAGAGGATCCCTACTAAAAGCACTGTGCTGCCTGTGGCAGAAATGGGCCAGAGCCCTCTTCACATAAATAACCCAGAAGCATGAAGGAAGTCCGTTTGGTGGTCTGCTGGAGGGATAGAACCTACCCTTCAGTCTCTGGTTCTGTCCTCCTTTCTTATTCTCTGTGTCTCAGTGGTCGATCTAGCAGCTTGGCTGAAGAGACATAAAACAGCAGGATCTGGAAGAGATTGGGCCAAGATGTACATCTGAGTGGATAGTGGACTTCCAATAGCCCACGGCCCAGGGCCAGACAGAGCGGATGCTGTGAACTGCATCAAACAAATCTGACACATGGGAGTCGAAGATTTAAGAATCGTAACCAATATTACGAAACAGTATAAAATATGTAAATACATCATTTTGCATGTAGTTTCTCATCAATACTTCTACAGAAAAAAACTTGATTAATAACATACTTTAGTTTTTTCCTTCTTCTCACTAAATTGATTGTCACAAACATTATTACAGATAAAAAAAATACTGTATGTGGAGTCTCATTCTCTCTGGATGCCTCTCGAGGATTAAATTTCCCCAGAACCGAGTTGTTCCTGGCCCCAGGAAACACCCTCTTCGAACTGGCCTTATTTGGAAAGCACTCGAGTGCCCCATTGTTGTGACAAGAACAATGAATCTAAAAGGAGGTGGGAGACAGGGGCGAGGAAAACAAAATATAAAGACATCTGGCTGTTAAAAATCATCAGATGGAAGCTGTTTTTTCTCCTATTTTTTACACTCGCATCATGGAAATCTTGTCAGCTGACAGCATCGTCGGCCTGTGCCTTTGAAGTCGGTTTAAAAAAAGCTGTATTTAGTTTGCATTGTGTGCAGAACCTAATTTATAGGAGTTGACCCTGGCTCCTCGTTTGTGCGACAGCCATCTTAGAAAACAATGGCAGGAAGGCTTGAAACTTGAGAGGAACTGAATCTGCTGTTTTCCATTTTTTTCCTGTTCTTATTCAACAGAGAATTTTTTCCCTCCCAGAGTAAAATGGCTCTGTTTTTGTGTCCAACAGGAGCCATAAACTGATGTCTAAGCATTCCACGGCCAGGCAATAGGGCCTGTTTAACTGGACACATGGGGACAGTTGTTTTGTACCACATGGAGCAGGGGGGCCTTACAGAGGAAGCCATGGCCGCCTGGCGACCCTGTGGTGACCCAGTGGCCTCCTCATGGAGGGATCAAGGCCTAGATGGCAGCCGGCTGAGGGTTAGAGGTTTAAGGGTAACAAATCAAGCAACACTTTAGTGGTATTTAACCTCCACATTCCATATCTCTCTAACTGTGTGAGCAGTGCATGACTGTGCAGAACAAACATAGAAAAGCTTATTTTTAATTCTGCACGGGGGAGTTTCTCTTTCTCTTCAGCAACAGGAGAGGTTTGGGCAGGATTACACCATCACTTCATTCATAACCTACTGAGTCTTTCACCTGAGCTCCACTTTGATTCTTCTCTCTGCCGGACAGTAGGTGATGTCAGCTAGGAAGCCGCTGTAATATTAGGAAACACAAAATAAATTCTCAGTTTCAATACTCCAACAGTTAGGAAGCACAATATTGTGTAAAATGATTCTTATAAAACATTCTCTGAGGTGGTGGCAGGTTCTTCACCCCTTCACTTTCTTCCCTCTTATCGTTTTGAGTGCAATAAAGAGGAGGGCAGGACAGAGACCCCCTATAGGCAGTGCATATCTGCCTCTAAAAGCATCACTCAACTTTATGTTCACTTCTGGTTCCCCTCGCCCAGCTGTGTTTCTTCCATTAGTATCTGCTCATAAAAGTTACTGGGATTGTAAAGATGTGCAACACACGACTGCTGGATGCTCACTCACCTTAAAATGGGACTCAGGCGTTTCTATGAACCTGTGGACGCTCACAGAGATGTAAAGTTTGTGATGAGAACATATTCAAAACTTTTGATCAAAAGTTATTTATTTATCGTTAACATACAAAACTGCACCGTACAAGGTTTTTTTGCATGATTCTTCATCATTAAAATGTCAAATGTGAAATAAAAAACAACACAGATACATTTTTCTGTTTTTTGGACATTGCTACAGAAATATAATGGAGCGAACACAGTGCCAATTTATAAGAATTTTAGCTTAACAGCTGCTTTAATCTATTGTGTGGAGAACACTGTAACTTCAGGCTATACGTTAGCTAACACACAATCTGAAGTTACAGTCTTCAGTCTGGATGAATAACTCTGTCAACTTGTCACCAATTCATCTCTTAACTAATCAAGGATAGAAACAAAATGAATCGTCAAGAATTTAAATATAAATTGATCATTGTGTGAAGCAGAGCAATTAAACAAGATTCTCATATGTGATGATTTACTTGTTTTATCTGATTCATTGTAACTTTTTGAGAAACTAACAAATTGTGTTTTTACGATTGATATGATTTAAGCCAAAGAGAATAGTAGACACATGAGTCTCTGTGTGAAAAACTATTACAAAAATAAAAATTTGGCGTTAAGTAATCTACAGAAATTTACAAGTTAAAGGATAATCCACACAAAATACACTGC
The DNA here is from genome assembly GCF_024713975.1 of Paralichthys olivaceus. NCBI lineage: Eukaryota > Metazoa > Chordata > Actinopteri > Pleuronectiformes > Paralichthyidae > Paralichthys > Paralichthys olivaceus. The sequence continues at coordinate 11,059,656 of NC_091104.1, read as the reverse complement.
TACAATGGTTTGATATTTTTGTGATGGACTTAAGTTGTGATGTGAGCCGTTGCTTCGGACCTCAATAGATTTTCTAATGTGAAGTGAAAAGGGTCACAGTGAGGCCAGCTTAATCAGAAATGATCCTGTTTACCCCCTGGAGAGGGAGTGAGAGGGCACTGAGTGACGCAGGTGAGAGACAGGCGTCCACGCAGACCGCACCTCGCTTATCTGCGTAAATGTAACGGAGGAGGAAAGAGTGACAAAGGCCAGGGCTTTGGGTGTGATAAGGAAGGGCCTTATGTCCTGCTTTGGCCCCGGCTCTCACCCTGGTTGTCCATAGCACGGGGCCATCCAGGGGCCAGGCGCCGGCTGCAACCAGGAAAGCCGCCAAGAGTGTGCTTCACACTCAGGTATGAATCTGACCCTGTGCTGTCAGATATACAGAGTGCTGGTGTGTATTTACATGTGGTAGCTTTGGGGCATTGAACGAGAGGAAGAAAGGGAGAGACAGACAGAGACAGAGGGTCAGGTGGAGTTCAGGGCAGTAGTTTCACACTGCAGGAAAACCAAATTGCTTCTGGATCTTGGTATCCACCCCTGTATACTTCAGTGTTCCAACCCTCCCCGCCTCCTTGTCTTCCTCTTTCTTTCCTTCCATTCATCCTCCCATCTCTACGTAATTTTTTTTTTTTTTTCCTCCACTTCTCATCTTTTCTCACTCTTTGTCCTTATTCTGGGTCTTGTGGCTCTTGTGGCAGTTGGTCCTGCTGGGCGACATGACACAGGGTGGCGATGTCTGAAGGGAAGCAGTCTTTGAGCAGGATACCTCTGTCTCTCTGGCAGTCCAGCTCTCCTATAAAGCCATACCAGTAAATCACAAGGCCGGGCCCGAACCTGCAGTGCAAAACAAAAAGAAACAAAAGCCGGGCTCTTGTTAGTACATCATCGCTGTCATCCTGGAGAGTTCTGAAGAAGTTGTCAGTGAGTTGCTTTCAAATTCAGATCTGCAAAATGCTTACAGCTGTTGACTTTGGATGTGGACATAAGACAAAAAGACATACAGGAATAAATAAGAAAGATTGGACACCAGTGAGATTCATCTATGAGAGATAAGGTCACTAAGGTATTTTACTTTGATCACCTTCCAGGAAACGTGTGCTGAATCCAAAAAGCCGCCAGGGAGATTAAGATCTTTCTGACAGGGTGATACACACTCGATCACATTACAATGGCAGTGAAATAACAATAATCTGAAATAACAAAGCTCTACACCAAGGCCTCCGGATGCTGCCGTCGAAAGCCTTTGGCACATAGCAGAGCACACAGAGTTCATGACAAAGCTTTGAGATTTAAACACAACGCATCTGGTGGTTGATGGTAGCCGGTCCAACTGTGTCCAGCTGTTTCATTCACGATCACTTTGAAAGATTAAGCAACTTTGTCTCAGTTGGCAAGCTTCACAGTTCCTAAGAGCTATAAATAATGAATTGCCAAGCAACTGAGGAGTCAAGTTCAGGCTATTTAAATGTAAGGTGTGATTTTTTTTCCTTCTCTCATCTTTGGTTGTTCCGTTTCATCATTCTGCTGCACGGACACTCCAGCTACCGTACACCTGAAGATCGGCTGATAAAGGTGCAGAAATAATCAAAAATGGAGGAGTTCTCTGGGAATGTGCAACGTTATTTCACCACTTCACCTCACAAAGGCAATAAATCATCTTTCAAGCTATTTATTATGCCCCTAAGAGCCACTGGTGGCCCCTCTCTGCCTCATATAGATCATACCTATTCTTTGAACATTAGCTGCCATGCATAAAGACATGTCACAGTTGAACTCTGAGTGGAGAGCACCTCCGTTACCATATGCAAGACCAGATTCGAGGGGCTGACAGTGCTTCAGTCCCAGACACTCTATCCTTAGACAGTTAACAATGTTGTGGCGCCTCTGGAGACCTAGACAGGAAGCTAGCTAAAGGGCCACAGAGAGCAGCAGAAGTTCAGCTCCAAGGTAAAGTGCATAAAACCTTGAAGCAGTGATCAATCTTTTCATATTAAATAACTGACTCCAATACCCTTTTTTGTTATTTTTAATTACAGTTACAGGTATCTTTAGTAATTTGTGTGACCATAATAATTTATGGTATTATAATAAATACCTAGAAAGTTAACCTTACAACTTTGACAAGGCATTTTAAGCGCATAAATTATAAACCCAAGTGCAAAAATCAGCTGTCGTGACATCGCCAGCTTTATGTACACATGTACTGTACTGCGGCGGCTGGGCCTTGAGGCAGTGCATGTTTTACATACAGTTCTTGTATGGAGACAGACACATGCATGAAAAAAAATGTGACTGTACACGCACACACCCCTCCCTCCATGAGGCCCTTACAGCGGTACATGCTTCTGCACCTCATCCTCGCATTCTGCGTTTTACAGTGTGTGATTTACGGTGCTGTATCTATGAGCAAACAGGCCAAAGCTAACAGCCCTGGAGAAAGCCCACAGATGCACGCTGCAAGTTCACCGCAATGTCACACACATAGCTCAGCCTCTCAGCGCTGCACAAAGCCTGAGCACCCAAAACTCTCATCGTTTCCATGCTCCACTGCTGCACATGGCCGCCAACTCTTAAAATGGTAATGTTATGGAAACAAAACCTAAACATTTACATTAGATGACTTTAGAAAAGGGGTTATGCTCTTCTTTTATATTCAGCTGGCGGGCTGGATGTATTTCCTGTGCTCTGGATGGAAAGGTGAGGCAGAAAAAGGGGAGAAAAAAGAGAGACCCGTTTGCTCAGAGTGGAGAGGGGCAACCTTCTGAAAAGGTTAAAACTGTACATCAACAGATAAGGCAGTGGTGCACGATACATCATGTCAGGGGAGGCCGAGCACAAATTGAAACAAGCAAAATTATAAACACAGGGGAGCCACGTCACCAAGGCCTTTCCATACTCTAAAGAAAATATATGGACTTCGAATCCTACTCAGAATTAATACAAGTCAATGCAACACAGACCTTGAGGTAAAAATGTGAGACTGAGAATAGAAATAATAACACAGAAGGGGAAGGGAACAGTTAGGAGGCCATGACTGAGTCTGATGGCTAAAGGATGAGATTCTTAAGAAAAAATTGGAAGCAGCATCAAGATACTGTAAAAAGCAATTATTATAATAATAATACGATATACAGTATGATGCCTTCAATGCTACTGGTCCCTCTGAAGTTTGTTTTTGTAACACCTGAGGAAGTGAACACAAGTTCAGTTTGAATTTGTGGGCAAATTATGGTTTATTATGTGGGACAGCTCATCTTAACCTGGCATGTGCTTATTACACACACCGCCTCAAAGTCAGAGTCAGCCATCTTCCAATAAACACCTAACTATGTAACGAGTTAGGGAAATTGTTTGTAAAACGTCGCTAATTTTAGCAGAGGGGCCACTTGACAAGCCTGGGCGGGGATTGCTGCTGCCAGCCATGCTTTCACTACAGTGTTAATGAGCGGGTGGTGGTCGCATTTATAACAGGTGCCAAGCGGCTTACTACTGTAGCCTAATGAGAGCAAGGCACTCAGGAACAAAAAGCCTTGAATGGAGAAGAGGGAAAGTCCCACACAGAGGTAGGGGCAGGATGAAATCTCTGCATCTTAAATGCACAACTCATACATAATCTCTGAAGCGCTAAAATACAAACTTTTAACCTGCAAAGAATGTGAAACTCGCTTTTATTGAATTTATTCCTGCCCTTCTTATTTTCTGTGAAGTCTAAGGTTGCTGGAGGTCAGACGGCACATCCCCTGAAAAAATCTCAAGAGTTGAACATTTCCATGGAACACACACATCAAGGTTAATTTGATCTGCCACATTTGGTGAGAAAAGGCTTTGCAAAAACCGAGGGCCGAGCACTTCTGCCAAAACACATTACACGACATGATGAATTATCAATAAAATCAAGATGAATTTACGCTCGACTTTAAAACACCCTCATTTCATTTTCATGCCACACAGACCCTTTTCAAACAAACGCCCGAGCAATGATTTAGACAGCGTAAGCCTCTACCTGAGGGTGAACTCTGTGTCTCTGAGGTTTCCCCACAAAGACCTCTTTGTTTTCAGCATCCATACATCAGGGCCAGGTAGGGCCACTAAAGCGCTGCCAAACATTAGCTTTAGTCAGTCATTTCTCTGCTTCCAGGTATGGAACCGGCTGAACTTCTTTTGAGACAGAGAGCACTGAGAGGGATCAGGGAGGAATAAAAGTCTCTGTGTGGGAGACGGAGCAACTGTGTACATAGCAAAAAAAAAGAAAATGTGTGTATTAGTGACAAATGGCCTGGTCTCTCGAGGTCAGTCTCTGCTTATAGGCAGCTGCCTATAGGAGTTTATTTACAGGGTCAGATAATTCTGGTGTAATGTGTTTGGATGTGTGGCGTTTTAAAGGAGGGGGAGTGACCCTGCAAACAAGGTGATACGGCTCAGCAACTGATCAATGAACATACAGCTTGTGTATTTTAATGGCCTTGCAGTAGCTGTTTGTAACTAATCTGATGGTGAAAACAGTCCTGATCTGTGCAGACAGATATTTTATTTAGAGACGGCATTGTCTGTAAGTAAGAGGGGATGAATAGAACAGTTAACCTCCCATCGACAAGTTATTTACATGAGTCAATCTAAGAAAAGAACACCTTCTTTGCTCCCCTCCACCTCCCCATTTTTCTTTACGGGCTAAGAAAAGTTAAACGCTGCTCAGGTATGTAAAACATATAGGGAGGTGGGTGTCACAAAAAAAGCTGTGCCTCGTCCAAACCTACAAGCATCGTAATTAAGGCGGAAGAGAGAGCAATAAAAAATAAAACATCTTCAGCCAGGTGTAATTCTCACAGACGTTTTTATGCTTTCTATCGATGGGGTATGGAAATGGAACGTGGCGCGGATGTGGTTCCTCTTTGTCACTGTTGGAGGTAGAGAGTGTTTTATGTGCAGGGGTGTGGAGGTGTGATGTGTGAGCATGAAGGGTGTGGGAGGTCACGTCCAGTCAGTCTGTTGTGAGTTGTATGTTAGCTAACCGAAGCAGGATAGCAACACCACATAAGGCTTCCAGTGCTTTATCCATAGGAACCGCTGAGGGGGACGTGACCTCAGCTCTCTGAGCCACCAGAAAACACAAGACTATGGATTTTTTAACAAAACCTTCTTAAGTTGTATCTACCAGGAGCAGTACTGTTACATTCACATACAAAATGTAGTTAACATACAAAACTGTGATGGCACTGAAGTAGAAACATTTACCAGTTACGTAATGCATTGCATTAATGTTGTTTTATTTTTCCGGAATTTGAAAAAGCACAAATTAGTATTTTCATGATTTGATTGTTATCCCACCATTGTCCACCACCTTCACTGTACTTTGTGAATCTGCAGTCTTTATCTCCAGCTAACGAATTATCACTTTCTCTGAACTATCTCCTCAGCCACCTTCTCACGTCAGCCAAACCCTTATCACATGACACACACACACACACACACACACACACACACACACACACACACACACACACACATGATCTGACACTCTATATCAATCAGCTGATTGATAACTTGGCTAATGCATGATTATGTGAATGAACCAATCAGCCTGTATCCTAATGTTATTTTGATGAAACAATAGTGAGGCATAGAAAGCACAGCTTCACAGCACCATTTGGTCCTGGTTAGGATCTGTTTGTACAATATCATGCTTCCCAAACATCCTCCAGCCAAAGGGAGGGGTCTTAATCAGTGTTTGGAACTCGTTAAGTCCCTTAACTGAGCATGTCGCCTACCACATTAGCAACACATATCTGAGGAACAAGTGTGTGTTGTGTGTGTAATGTGTGCTGGTCCCTTTCTAGATCTACAGCGTCACGGTCCAATGGACTTTGACACACACTGGTCTGCTTTGGATGTGGAGCAAAACCAAACAAGGTGTGGTTTGGCTTTGTCTGTTTAATGTTCAGAAGTGGGTCCAAACAGCACTGAAGACACTGCGTCTAACAAAACAACAGGCGACAGCTCTGTGACGACACCAGGACGATCCATGTTAAAGTTACATCGGGTTCTGGAACAACTTCAGACAAGCACTGTGCAGCATCCCTCTTCTACAAAGAAAATCACTTTTAAATTTGGACTTTATAATATAAATTTAATTTAAAAAAAATGTTCCATCCCTGCATTATTCTCTGGCAGTCTAAGGGTTAACATTCAAATGGTCAGAGCTCACCTGATCTTTTCTCAGATATCGACTCACCATCCTCTATAATGACCCTCTATATCATGAAAATGGCTTTATCTCTTCAGTTATGACATACTGAGTGGGTATTCATTAACACTTGATGCTGATATTATTAAATTCTATTATGGCTGTGAATGTGTCTCCTCTGCAAGTACTGCACTGAATTCATGAGTAGGCAAGAATCACTCTTTGAGTCTGGATGACTGTAAATATATTTTAAATGTACATACAAGTCTAGAACTAAGATTAGCGTCATTAAATCTAATATAAGGGGCAAAAATAACACTAGAAAATGTCTCTGAGGCTTCCATTGTTTTCAGATGAGGCTTATTAGTCTCCAAAGCCAAACACTGGCCACAGTGCTAATTTGGAGATCTGTCTAGAGAGTCCCTCTTGCCTTTGATGAGTCCCCATGTTTGTAAGTTCTGCTTGGAGACAGGAAGCTCCCTGTGGTGGCAGGCGAGCGGGCCGGGGGCTGGGAGGCTGTGCAGACAGAGAGGACTCCAGCGTCAGGGGGATACATGCTCCTTTAACCTGTTATTGTGAACTCCCAGCAGCCCTGGCCGATAATTGCCACCTGTCTCTGGGGAAACACAGTCAAAAGCAGGCAGAAGGACGGCCATTTTGTGTCTGCAGCGGCTCCTTGCCCCGGACAGCCCTGGTCCTAATCCAGCCCTTAACTCTCCTGGCTAATGTGTTTTCAATTTAGGATGATCCCCAACTACAGGCACAGCCCTAATCAACAACAGTTTGTACTGTAACCCTATCTGCCCTCGCAAGGGCAGCGTCAGCCTGACTGGGCGCCTGCAAACCTGATGTGTCCAGCAGAGCAACAGTGTTGTGTGTATATGTGTGGATGATATCATGTTTATAAGCGAGGTCACAGGATGTGTGTCTGATACGTGACTGTTTGTTTCCACCTTTGCAGTTGAAATATAAACATCCATCCACATGCAACACAACAGCACCTACGAACTCTCACTCAAACAAGTTGCACTTGATGCTATGTTGACTTGTCTATATACCTGTCCTGCTACATCTTAGCACTGCATTGGACGCTGTCTATCACAAGATTTTATAATGTTATTGGGAGTAAAGGAACCACACAAAGCTGGTTCAAGTCATACTTTTTAGATTAAAGTTTGTTCATGTTAGCAATGACTCTTCCATAGACATGGTGTTCCACATGGTCCTGTTCTAGGATTGATATTTTCCACCCTATATACCACCTTTAGGCAATATTATTAGGAGATACCACATAGATTTTCATTACTATGTAGATGACACCCAGCTGTATATGTCTGTGAAGCCAGATGAAACTAATCAGGTAGTCAAACTTCAAAAAATGTCTAAGTTATTGTACTTGGCCCTAAATACCGTTATCTGGCCTCCAGCTCTACTGTGGGAAACCTTGAAGTGATTTTTGAACAGGACATTGACTCACACATAAAACAAGTCTCTAGAAAAGCCTTCTTTCACCTGTGCAATATGATGAAGATTAGAAACATCTGTGTCGCAAACAAATACTGAAATGTTGATTCAAAAAGCTGCAACATGAAAAATGACAGGAACAAGAATGGATTAATTGAAAAGTCACTTTACAAACTAAACACAAAATGTACCTATTAATGTATATTAAGAAAAAAAAAGCTCAGGGCTCTATTTTAAACTAAATGTGGGAATATTCCTGATAAAGTGATGTTTTCACAAAGAAAGGGATTGCACTTTTATTATTTATGTCACATCCAAATGTTGTTGCAAAGGACCTTGTATTTACATTCTCCAAAAGCCACACTGTCCATTGGCCTCTTCTCAGATATCAAACATCTTAAATTCTGCCGCCACTTCAGTGTGGGCTGAATCAAAAGTTAGGCATGGAAAGGCAGGTGTGAATGTTTGTTGTGTAAGGCCTTGTAGCCTCTGCGTCCATGAGAAGAACCCCAGCCCAAAATTAGAGTGTGGCCTCTAATGTCTCCCTGGGAGAAAAAGAGGCCTGGCTTTCGTCCAAGTCAGCACCTTTGGAAGTGCAGTCGTGTTACCACCACTAAATCAACATGTCAGCACCCAGGCCAGTGAACTTCTTCACCCAGACTCAACCGCTTACAGCTACCTCACACACCTAATGAATTGGCGTGAATGCCCATCTGTCCGCTAAAATGAAAAGGGGAAACAAGATATGATGTTCTGGCTGTTGCATGGAATATTTTTTTAAATATTATCATTACTGTATCAGTGCTGTTATGTGAACAAAGAGCTGCTGTGACAATCTAGCAAATGCCAGGTTAAGGTGTTCGTGCCGTCAGCCTTGGCCCCTCAGTCCAAAATGGAACTGTCCCAGTTTGGTGGCGAATTTGGAGACGGACCACAGAAAGCCGTGTGCTTACTCGGCAGTCTGTTTACATTCCTGAGGGTAATTTTAGCCCCTAGGGGGGAGCAGAGCAGGGGGGCCGACATGTCGTTGGGGGCTTGTCAGTGGTCGATGGGCCAGCCGGCGCAGTGGCGGCACCTGGACATGTGGGTGGTACACACACACACACACATACACACACAGAGCAGACAAACCACTGGAACTGTTCTATGTGTTTGCCACTCAATTATTCATCAGGTTTAGTATTAGGAAATGTTTTTTAAAGAACCAGTTTGCATCTTCAACATGATATCAATGGCTACTCTGTGAGTGGACTGGACCACTGCACAGAGACAGAAGCTGTGGAAGACGCCTCGTGGAAAACCACAGGAGTGAGGGTGTAGCACTGCTAACCGGCCCACCACAGAGCACTATTAGCTTTGGACAACACAGGATAACCCCAGTGTTTTCACTGATGATCTGTGGTGCAAATCTAATTTCATTGTCGTTTTTAAAAATTTGCTATGCAAACAAAACAATAATCCCAGCTCAAGAATCTGCTGAGGGCTTCTGTGTGCGTGTGGGGATTTGTCTTTTTATTACTCCCAGCCCAGAGTGTCCCTTCAAAGGGCAAGAAAGCAAGATGTCCATGTGTGTTTGCGGTGTAGGTGCATGTGTAAGAGAGAAGGAAGGAGAGAGACATAGAGAGAGAGAGGGGAAGGAGGGAGAAAGAGAGCTTATCGAAACTAATTAGGCGAGGGATCAGGATGGAAGTTAAATACTGGGCTACATGTAATGAAAGAAGCAGAGTGGGGGACATCTAGGGGTCAGACCCACACCAAACAGTGGTCCTCAGGCAATCTGGTATTGATTTTCACTCGTTTGGGGAAGAAGGTGGACGGGTGGGAGGGAGCCATGGAGAGAGAGAGAGACAGAGAGAGAGAGTGGGAGAGAGGCAGTAGGGCAGAATCTAAGGGTCTCATGAGTTGTCAACTTGACAGTTTAACCCCTTTTGGAGGAGAACAAACAAACAGAGGGATCTCCTGGGCTGACAGTGTTGATCTGTCATAGCGATGACACTGCAAAGCCCCACACAATGCCCACACAGGAGAGGAGAGTGGGGAGGAGAGGGAGGGTGGATTGATACAGATATGCAGAGGCACATTCCCCAACCTTAAGAAGATAGGACTGTGATCTGCTGAAGATCTGGCAACCCTGATCCACGAATATCAGAACCTTAATAATTTGGAAATGGAAAAATATTCAACATTTCCATTGACATCCTTAAATTTAAGAACAAGTCATGACTAAATATGTTGTACATTTTACAGTATGTGTGTGATGTTTCTTATTATTGGTTTTCTGTAAATAGTAGTAAATGACACAAAAGAGTAAAGGTTAATCAATCCAATCAGTGACATTTTAAAGTTTGTGCGTCTCTAATAAGAGACAATGGGTCACTGTCCAAAACCACACAGACACACAGATGTCAGCGCTCCTCTCTTGTCACTCAAACTTTGAGGGCCGTCACCCCGAGCACCTTCCCTCTCATGTCCTTAAACACTTGAAGACCCCTTTTCACTTTTCCCCTCAGACCGCCTCATCGCTTTGTCACATTGCCAAAGGGGACTCCATTAGCCTGGCCATGCACAGTTCCCCCAATTCACCCTAACACACACACACACAAACACAGAAACAGAGCGAGAGAGCGAGAGAGAGGGAGGTTGATGCGCACAGCTAAGGCTGTCCACATCAAATTAGAGTGGCCCCTATAGTCCCTATTACAGCCTGGGAATGCTCCATCATGACGGATGCTACGGGGTCCCTCACTTGTCAGCAGTTGTCAGACCGAAAGGGAGTCTGGATACACACAGCTGACAGGTAATCTTAATGTCTTCAATTAGCCCAATTAGGCCTGTCATAAACAATTCGAAAAGTGCTCGACCAACACAAACAGATAAACGCACGCACAAGCGCACACAAGCACACACAGGCACACACTTACAAAACAAGGTCTGCAGGGTATTAATGAGAAGGGTAATGGATATATCAGTGGACGGTTGACTTGTCTTTTGTTTCAAGGAGGGGGTGTGTCCCCGGCCCTTGCTCTCAGCTGTGCACTGCTGGCTGCTACCTGGTCAGTTCAAATTGTACTATCTCCTTTCATTAGCGCATCGCCGGCTGAGAATCTGAAAGGCCGTGACAAAATTCATTTGAGACGAGCTGGAGCAGATTGCCTGAAGCAGGTGCTATAAGGGAGATAAAACAAAAGCAGCACGTTTGTGAAGCTCCCTGTGTGTGTTTCTTACCTTTGTGTATGTGTGTGTGTGAGTGTGAGTGTGAAGGGTTTTTCATGGTCTTCACATTCTGTTCTTTTCCTTGCTATGGTAAATGGGTAATGACACAAAAGTACTTCTGGAAAAAAACAGAAAAGAAACAGGGACAGGAGAGGAATCGGCCCAGTGCACACTTGGAGTGTTTACAAAGCTGTGGTGAAATCTAAATATTGTCTCTAGCGTGACTAAATAGGCCAACACCTTTCAGCGCTGAGGATGTGCGATAGCTAACATTGTTTGATTTGGTCTCTCCTTTATTATATCTTATCGCGGAGCAATGGTGACACCCACACTACATCATCAGCTTTTGTCCTCTAACCGTTTCTTTAAATTCATCTATTTGCATTCACTATCAATTTCTTTCTCTCCGGGGACGCAGGACACGTTTCAGGAACTGTGAGGCACAAGCTAATGTTTAAAACAGAGATTCCACAGTTTGCAAACACAAGAGCCGAGCAAAGTTAGCATCAATATTTGAACAAGAACTTGACATCAACACTGCCTTGATCTTATGTACAGAGTCCCTGAAATGCCCCACATCAAGCAGCATGCTGACACGTTGAGTGCAGCACTTACACGCTAGTGTGAAGGCATACAGACCAATGTTTTACAAAGAGAAGAGAAAAAGAACAAAATACAATCAACAGAGAGGAATTAATTCAAAACCAAGGCAATATGCTGAATGGTGAAATCCCAAGGCACGTTTTTTCATTCACGGAGTCAAACTGGGACGAGAAGACAAACCAACTGCTATCAGCGAAAATCTGTGATGGACCTCTAGCTCTACTTCTGATCTTTACCTCAAGTGACGGCTGGAATGCCATCTGAGGGGGAAAAAAAGAAGGAAGTAAAAAGAGAGAAAAGCCGTCACCGGGAAGTTGTAATAGGAAATTGCTCTTGGCAACTATTTGTTCAAGCACCGGTTTTTTTTCGTTTTTATGCCAACCCAGCGAGACCCCATTGGAAAACAGGGCAAGTCCCCCTAATGAGTAATCTATTTCAAAGCAGTCGTGTCTGGGCATGACAGTTTACTGAGAGGCTTGAAGAACTGGTAATTACCAGTGTTACGGGGCAATTAATGCATATTACACTGCGGCACTCATGGTGGTGACTGTCAGCTCCCCAATAAAAATGAGCACTCTTCAGCTAAAGGGTGACATTAATTGGGCCCTTAATGACTATGCAGAGGAACCAAGCCAAATAGGAACAAAACAGGGGACTCACTCTGACTCCAGCAGAGGGCTGAAAATTGGACTAAAAATGAGATTAATTGCTGTTTAGAAAAAAAGAAGGGAAAAATGTGGCGAGGGGAAGGGGGAGAAAGAGGTTGGAATTATAGGGTGCAGAGAGCAAGGGCTCCTCATACAGATGACAATTCAATTAATTATTTCATACTGTATTTTCTTTACATTAAAGGTTATTTGAATAAGATTTTAAACATTAATGGAGCAGCCAACAAATATTTTCTATGCAAAGATAAAGTGGAGTCATTTTGTGGAGAGCTTCTCTGTTCTTTGTTTTTGTTGTTGGTCCAGGCATGTGTTCATGCTAGTGAATGCCCGTCCCTCCATACTCTAATAAAGCGCGATAGCGAAAGCACATATTTGTCAGTGAGGTAAAAATTAAATCCAACTGGACGAGCTAATTTTTGGCATTTCAGTTCGCTGTGGTGTCAAAACACTCTAAACACATGTGACCGGCCCACCGTGGTGCACCGGAGCGACACCTTATTTTTACACAGTCTTTGAGGGACACAGCACAGGTATTTGGCAGATGCTAGCCATGCTAACTAGCTGCTAAATGCCATGCAGGCCTGATAAATGAATGCTGCACTCTGGGCTGCAAAATTGAGAGAATTGGGTAAGTTTTAAGAAACACAAATTTACAGAAGAAAGTTTGTCACTTGGAGGGGACACGATACTGACAGGAGCAAAATCCATGGATGCGACAGGAAGGAACAATTTGTGTAGTTTGTACTGCAGCTAGCTAGATAGTTTTTTTGGTTCGGCATGAAGCTTATGTTTTGGTCGGAGAAGCTCCTTTAAGTACGACATCTAGTGGCAGTGAACATCACGTACCCTTCATTGAGTGCAAACAGGCTTCAGGCCTATTTTGAGGGCTTTGTCTTGATATTTTGTCCATTGCATAAACAGCTGCACGTATATTTCACCCACACAGTGTCATGGTGCATAAGCTCAATATACTGCATACATCATTTACATTTATGTGAAAGGGAGCTTTCCCACATAACACAAATACAGATAAAACAAGTATATATAGCTGTGATGTTTTCCATAATGTGCAAGAAAGAAATCATCTTCAGAAGCAAGTGTTGAGAGTCTCTGGGTTACACACTTTTCAATGAAGCCTTAGGCCTTAAGTAAAACAGTCAATAAAACATTAAGCAGGGCTTTAATTAACAGTAAAGCTGCCAAATTGCAGGCCTTCCACCCACAGAAATGTTTGTTTAGATGGAGATCAAGGATGTGGTGAAGCTATGAAGTAATTCTGATTAATGCTGCTAAAGCTAGGCACGTACTGAACGCCACCTGAATATGCAATTCCCCAATCATAAAAATATCAGCATGCAAAACATGCCGTCATTTGCATACATTTTTGATTTTGGATTTCCTTGCTATTTAAATATGCAGTTAGAAATAGTCCAGCACTGCCTCTTGCGCTGTCACGCTGCACACTCACACTGTCATTGGTCCTGATAGAACTCTTCCGCTTCAAAGGGAGCTTTGCAATGGAGAAGAGAATGAGCAAATATTTGAATTGCAAAAACACATCATCTACCGAGGGGAGAAAATTCAAGATAACTTTTTAGAGTTAAAGACACCCCTAACCCCCAGCAAGCTAACCCTCTGCACAGAGCACAAAAAAGTCAACATATTCATAGTGTAAGCACTCATGCCGCTAATTTACCATATCCAAATTTGTGTAATGGGATCTGACACGTTTTAGAGGGGATTGAGGGAAAGAACTTTAATTTGAGGAGAGAACCATAAAATGTTTAAGCTGCCCCTGTATTTAACCGAGATCCAGCACCCAAATCCAGGTTCTCAGAAAACCTGACATGGGTTTGATTACAGACTGAAGTGTAATTAGCTTCTTAGGTTATCCTCTAGGCTGAGAGAGCAGCACTACCATCATTACAAGCAATTTTTTAGATTCTGCAGAAGAAACTATTCCCCTCACGATTTCAGCAGCTTTTTACAGCCAGTTACAGGCAACCACTCGAGAAGGTTCTCTGAAGGTTCCCATTTTTTATGCAGAACTTAGCAAAAAAAAGTGCAATAAATAATCTTCATGACAAATCAGTAATATGACTCATAGCATATTTGAAAGTATAAGCTCCCCAATTTGATGCCAGGATAAATAGAACATTTAAGCCAAAATGTACAAGTCTAGCCATGAAAGCCATGAACAACATTAACAGCAATAAATACCCATCTTCAGCCATCTGAAAAAACACCCTATTCAAAAAAGGGGGAAAACACTCATCTCCTGTGTTTATGATTGTAAATTTATTTACCACAGGTTCGGTACTACCTTGAATTTCAAATCGGGGGGAAAATGTGAGCGTCTTAAATACATACTCAGAAAATGTCTCGGACACATGGAGAATTAAGTAAGAGGCAAAATAAACTGTGGAAAGAGAGGCAACCAGCTACTGGTGGAAAAAAATTCAAGGCTACATTTCTTTAAATAAGCAAGTCAAAGCTTTCAGTGTAAGGCAAGTAGTTTAGAGGATCAATTTAAGTTTATAGGGTTACCTTGATTTTAAATTATATCTAAACATTAGTCTTAAAATGCTTATTTCTTAACACCCAGTTAGCTCTACCTACAGCACCTCAATACACACTGTCCACATCACTCCCCCCACCAGTCCAACCCTCCAGTGGCCTCCACTCCGTGTGAGCCGCCTACTTATGAGTAGACAACTTGGAGACAGGTCTGAGCAGAAATCAAACCTGAATGATGGATAGTTTTACTGCACAATGACCTCTGTCACTGGGTTCTTGCCCTAAATCAATGCAGGCGATAAGGGCCCTGCACCAGCGCTCACCTTGGTATGTTCACCAGCAGACCTTATCTATGGCAGGAGGAAGTATGAGTAATAACCAAAGACAAGCTACGACAAAACCACTAACCCCACCTTGTCAAACATAATTTACAATGTATATTCCGCTACCCCCCCCCTCCTCTCTGCTGCTGTTAAAATAGTAATTATGAGAACCAGAGAGATTTGGAACTGTGTGTTTGAAAGATTAACCTGTTATAGGTTGGTGGGAAGGCTTTGCACATATCTTTGGTCCAAGTGAGGTTCTTATTTTAAAAAGAAGGCTCACAGACCTGAGGAGTGACATGCCCTAGTCTTGATACGCTTTAGAGCACACGTATTCAAAAAATAGGATGAATAAGACAATTTAATTTCAGCCTTGTCAGGTCTTTGCGAAGAGTGCAAACTTTCAGTGATGCATGCAAGGAGAGGTCGGAGGTTAGAGTTGAGAGGAGGGTTAACAGGAAGTAGAGGCAAAGACTTTATGAAGATTACAGCATTGAGAACTCTGAGACCTCTCAGTAGTTTTTCATTTGACTGTGCATGTGATGAAGTGCGTGTGTGTGACACAGAGAGAGACACGGGGAGCACAGTGAGAGAGCGAGCATGCTTCCAGGCAGTCGCATCAAACTGGGGAGAGAGACCAAGCATGACATCAAACGTTACAATTAGCTGACCCCTTTCTCCTAGAGTCACAGTTTGAAAAGCTCTGCCTTTAAAACCATGATTAAAATACGTTTGCTTTCTCATTCAAAATGACATTTGACAAGGTTAGTAATATTTCAACTTACTGCAAAAACATTCTTGTGGCTGTAATCCTTTTTTTCCATCACTTTGCAGGGGCGCAGGTAACCTCGGAGCGAGTTTCCCATGAACTCAGCGCTACAATTTGAAAACAAAACGGCCGGGGGTGAAAAAAAAGGGAAGAGCAGTTCAAAGTTTCACTCGACAGTGTTTTGTTTCACCCGGGCAGTCGAAGCTAAATGTTTTGCAATCATTATTCAGAGAATTTATCCCCTTTCTAATTCAAACCACAACAAATATTTAAAACAGAGCCAGGAGTCTTCTCTCTAACCACAAGATCCATCCTATAGCACAGACTCAGGGGGGAGCTGAGGACTGTCGGCAGCTAGAGTTTCTCACACTGTTAAACCCCCTCATCACCAAATTAAAAGATGTGTAGTCTGTAGTCCAGTGGTCTGACCAACAGAAAAGTAATTGAGAATGTAAAATAAGATTTAATGTAATGGTAAAAGACAGAAAATATACATAAATAGTATTTTTTTCAAAGGGTTTATAGTCTTCTTAATATTGTTTTGGATTTTAATTAAAGTTTTTTAAAGTTTTTAGAAAGCGGCTGCAAAAAATCAGTGAACTTAAATAAACAAGATGTAAATGGTGTCTGGGAGAGTCTTTCTCAGTGAGAGGTCCTGACAACCAAGCTGAAGATAAGCAATGAATAACGTGAGGGGGATCGGAAATGGTCAAGCCAAAAACTCTGAGTAAATGTAATAGTTTTCACATCCATTCCAGTCACAGGGGAAGAGAATGTGAAGTGTCGGGGGCCGGACAGTGAGCCAGCCCAGGCTTAAGCTGCAGCTGCGCTCAAATTGAAGTGGCACTTTCTATCAGAGGCCTTTCGCCAGACAGCTCGGTTCTGCCCTTTCACTCATAACCCGGTGACACTCAGACACCCATTACAAAAAATTAGAGTGGTCATTTAAAACACACAGCCGTCATCGGAGAGACAGATTCCGGGTTTAACATGGCGGAAGATTCATGGCGTGAACATGCCAGCTGATAGAGATATCACTCAAAATGAGGAATACATCTCTGCGACATCTCTGTGGCTGCCGTTCAAAAAGGGGGCGGCTCAAGGCCCGAAGCTCCGCGCAGAGTTTTTATTTCACTTGTTCAGAAATGTAGCCCTTTGTTATCTTGCATCAGTCCAAAGGAAAAGGATTGGGTATCGTCTGTTTCAACTTCCCGCCCATGATGAAACGTTACATCGACAGCGGACACAGTTGGAATTTGGATCATATCATTACCCTGTTAACTCTCTAAGCCCTTGTTACAAAGGTTTGGTTTATGGTGGACACACAACCTAAAAAAAATATTTGCATTATTATTAGCACAACATAAGAGAGGGGGAAGAATACCTTAGGAGTCATATTAAGTTTTAATACGGTGCGTTGGCCAAAAGCATTTTTTCCCCTGATCATTTATAGACCTGACAGAGCATGTGGAGACAAATCTGTTGAACTGATAGATCTTGTACATTAACTCCCAGAATTGATGAGCAAAATCAAAAGGTCAGCACTTGGACACAGGCTCCTCATGTGTCTTTGATTACACACTCCCACTAAGGGATAGGCAGGCAGAGATGTTTAAGCTATCAGGCAATCAGACCGCCGAGAGACGTGAAACTCAAACCAGAGACGGGAGAGGGAGAGAGGCTGCCTGGGAACAGAGATGGGGGAAGAGGGTCCTGATGAAGCTCTTTAACAAATGCCAGGCCAGTACAGAAAAGACTCAGATGTGCTTGTATCTCATTCAGTGTTTCTGGCAACAATGCACTGAAGTGAATTAATACTGAAATATAAAGCAAAGTTCACAAAAACAAATATCTTTTCATCTGGTGTTTTAATTCAGTTACTTAACGGCACATCAATCAAAATGACTGCCATGAGGTACAATCAGATATAGGTCTTACATACCGAAACAAACAATTCAAACCATATATCAACATTATTTTGGGAGACGGATGAGGTCATGTGGCGAATGAAAAATGTAAAAATAAGTCCTAACTAAAATGAATGATGGGCACAAATTAAAAACAGCATAGCCGCTTTTGGCGTCATCTTTTGTTAAACAGATGCAGACAATAAATGGTCTTATTGTTTTTACAGGTTTGAGCACAATGATTTTGTTTTTCAATCTATTTTTTGAATAACTGTAGGAAGTAACAAGAGAAAAATATTTTTGGTTACATATAGAAGTTTTCACCTCTAAGTTCTAATGTTACTAAGGGCCACAAACTAGGACTCTGCATTCGTCTATCTTTACCTGCACCAAGGACGTTACGTTTTTGTCTGTGTTTGTTTGTTTGTCTGATAGTTATGCAAACTGGAGGGATCACCATGAAATTTGGTGGAAGGGTGTGGAATGGTCAGGGCAAAATAATTTTTCCACAGTTTCATTGATTTCCCAGAGAATAATTAATGGATCTTGATGAAAACAATCATGCATGGTAGGGGACTGATATTTATGAGTGTGTGCAATTTGATGCAGATCCTGTTGGCGGAGGTATGTGCTGTCTGAGTGCCCCTGTATTTTTTTAAGGAAGTACATTTCTCCTAGTTATTTTTGTCCTTTTTTTTTTCAGATTACTTGATGGCAAAGACCGGGGCTAGAAAGACATCTGAAAGCCACACAAGAAGGTGAAATCAGTGGAAAGGATGAAAATAAGCCTGGGTGGTATAAAAAAAACAAGGTTACGTGAGGGACAGCGGGCCTATAAAAAGAAACCTACTGTCTAGGTTATCTATAAGGAACCACTTATCACAAGCAACCAGCTCCACACAGTGACTGATGGGCCTCCACAGACCATGAGTACCCGCACATTATCTGGTACACACAGAGCTGCTCTTTAAACACAAAGGCAGAAATATGATGCATTGTTTTCTTGGCTGTCACTTGGTAAAAATATTATATTTATTTTTGGTCAGAGGAGAAAGAGTGTTTACTGTTTTTTTTGTGCCCAAAAATACACATGACATTTCTCGCCAACACATAAATTAAAGCTAAGATTACCGGCCAACAATAAACCATTAATTTGTAGCATGTAAAAGACAAATGATTTAAATCAAAGTGGCTCTTTAAAAGGTTCAATTAAATCTTAAGTATACTTTTAAAAATGAGCACCAGCAGCATGTACTGTGCACAAAGCTATGCTTTCAGTGTGATAGGTCAACCTAAGAAAAACAATTAAAAAAAGAGAAAAATATAACGTAAATCCTTCTAGTAACTGTTGCCATATTATGAAGTTGCACATCCAGAATATGCATTCATCTTCAATCCATGTGACACATAGAGAAATAAAACTCCTCTACTTCTATATCTAATGCCGTTCCTTAAAACACAATGTCAGAATGTATTGAAGGCTGGAAATACAAAAGACCAAATTGTTCCCATTCAACTGGGAATTTGTTCTTTTTGTCTCGGTCTCATTCATTTCCCGTGACAGGCCACCAGACTCATGGTCCAGTGCTCTCCTCAGGACTTGGGACGACATTGTGGGATGAATCCGATGACTCCTGGACCCTCCTTCATCTCTGTCTACAGAGAGGTTAAGATGCATTTAACCCCTTTATAGTTGAGCAGCATTAAGATGCTTTTGAAGCAGATGTGAAGGTGCATGAAATTAAATATTTAAAAAAAGGCTCATGAACCAAAGCATTAAGTATTTGTGTGGTAGATTTATGTTTCCTGAGATTAATGTGTTAAAAAATCCTCTTAAATGACTTTAAGTTGTTGAGGGAAAAAAAACAGAGGACACATTTTGTAGAACTAAAGTTATTTTCCGATTATCACTATCACTGTAACTTTTCTGCAGATGTGAAGCTATTCCTGAGTGTTTGCAAACAGGCCTTGGTGAGGCATAGCAAGCATCATGCACTGTGAGCACTAACTATTAGTCTGGGCCATCGCTGTGTCCGAAAAATATAACTTTGAGTTTACACATTGACTCTAATGTAGACCTGGATGTCTCTCGGGGGCCAGGCAGCTGTGTCAAAATTCTCCTGTTAAACTTGAGTTTAACAAAAGCTCCATCTAATCCTTGCCCACCACTTTCTGCGTGTTTGACAAATGCTCTGAACTTCTTCCTGGAAGGAAACCGAGAAGGTAAGCGGAGAGGTAAAGAGAAGAAGAAGGGGGGGGGGTCTCTGTAAGTCTGATGACATACATCGTGAAAGCTGACAAAAAAATGTATGTTCATCTTTTAAAAAATTCCATAGCAAAACAGGAATTCGTGGAGCAGACATGCTTGCACCCCATTTTACTCGAGGCTTTCTTCTCCATCTCACAGTGTCACAGGCGAGCGGAAAGACAGGAGGAGGGATATATATATCGCCGGGGTGCCGCTTTCTGTCCCACTCCTCGTTCATGCACACAGCGGCCGTGTCAAAGCTGCTCTCACACTCAGTGGTAAATGACAAATTTGGATAATGCACAAATACAAACCTATAATAAATAGCAGACATAGAGGCTTAACCAGAGCTAAATCCTGAGGCTGCAGGAGACCTGAGAGTGCGGATTACACTCCAGACGCCTTAAACAATGCACCCAAATGTGCATCCTTAAAAGCATGAAATCCTTGAAGCATCAGCGCCGGCTTGTCATTTACCATTAATATTCCAAGTTGCTTGTGCTTTGGGGGCCAGCATTGCACTTCTATGTGCTGATGTGCCCAAAAACAAACACTCTCAAGGCCCTGAAGGAACCACCATTGTGGATGGCTATTTTTTCTGGCTGTGGAATATTCTAAGAGAGGATGTCATAACAAAGGAAACAATACAAGAGGCCACGTTGTCATGACTCTGGACTTTAACTCTGTAATGACGAGTATTGTAAGTTTTCATTAGGAACTTTTATGACTCTTTAGTTTTGGACGTTTTGCCTCTGTAATGAAGAGTGTTTTCTTTTTTTTTGGACTCCTTGTGTATCATATCTAACCCTTTATTTGTATTGTGTTTGTATTTCGACCTTTACCTGTGTTCCCTTGGTTCCACTCTGTAATTCATTCTGTTCACTCTGTTTCCTGTTTTATTTTGTAGTGTCTGCTCCTTGTGTGTTTTCCACCTTGACTTCCTGCCTTGATTAGTTTCACCTGTTTGTCCTGTCCCACCTGTCTCTAGTTTGTCATCAGTCCAGTGTGTATATAAGTCTCTGTGTGTCCCTTTGTCCTGGTTGGTTCGTTTTCTTCTTATGTGGTTGTCTCACCACCCTGTCGTCATTTCATGGTTGTTATTCGTGGTCTTCTTCATGCTGCCTCACGTCATCACCCTCTCTCCTTCACTTGTGAGTTCCTAGTGTTTTCTTTATTTTTCAGTTGAGTTCTTTTTCTAGTTTTCTTAGAGCTTTTCTGTTTGAGGATTTTTTTGTCAGCCCTACTTCTTGGTTTCCTGTACTTTTTGTGTTTATGGACATTGCCTAATAAAAGGAAACGTTTTGTTAAGTTTTTGCTTCTGTATTTTTGGGTCCACCCGCTCCTTAAAACGTGGCACATGTTCCTGCACTGCAAGGGGTATCCATATAACAGGAAATTAAGCTCCAACTAAAATCTTCCATGCATATTAAACACATAAAAACCCCACAACCTTAAAACCTTGTAACACTGAAAAGCCAAATCAATCAACATCACAGTAGAAAAGCAAATATGCAGCAAGAATCCATCATGAAAAGAGAATATTATTACCTCTGCCAAGGAAGTTAACCGTTATTATAAAATCATGCATATTTAGGGAACTGATAATACATGACTGGTGTGTGTGTGTCATTTCATGCAGGCGGATTGGATTTAAGGACTGTTAGACCTTGGTGGAGGCTGCTCCACTGAGTGTCATTGTATTTGGCTATTGCAATTGAATTTTGCATTGTTCTTTGTGTTGCACATCTTTGACAGGAAGGTGAAGTGTGGCAGGGCACAGGTCTTGGAGGTGTCACATTGTCACCCTAGAATCGCCAGCACCTGTCCTCGGGGACAGCCCTGTAATGTCCGGCCTCATTGGATCAGCAGCAGGCACGGCCTGTGGGCGCCCTCTCTCAGGTGACATACCCTATCTTAACCTGCTCTATGATGGCCCCGCTGCTGAGGCCTTTTACATGCTACAACTGCATTACAATTCCTGGCTATTTACAAAGGATGAACTATTGTATATTTCTACATATGAACGAATGCCTGATTTCTATTTAACAAGTCATGAAACCAAAATACTTGCATATCTAAGTATCTGATCTGATCTAAGGACTGAAAACCTTTTTTAAAAAATGAAGAAATATCCAGATGGATATAATAAGGGTTGCCTAAAACACATCTTGTCATTACACTTTACTAATTAAGCATTCCTGCTGTCATTTCTCTGGAAAGTTGAACAAAAATGATGGATATGTCCATTTGTAAATGTACAATAAAAATATCTTGAATCAAAAATTAATTTGATGTCGCACAAATGGATTGATGGTTCTGAGGTTAAAACAGAATTACTGTGCAATCTCAGCTGCAAAATCCACAGCATACAGTCCCAGATATAATTGGAAAAAGTTCACAAAGAACTCAAGATGTCTAATTGCAGCTGTGTCAATGAACATAAAACATCACATAAATCAGATTTCTGTCTATTCATTAGCCGACGTGTCAGCGAGCAGATTAGTGATGTTGTAGGAACAGTCGGGCGAGTCTTCAGAATGAGTTCCTCATTAATTGTAGTTTTGCTTCCATTATGTTTGTCAAAAAAAGTGTTTAAAGAAAGGACAAGCACTAATATCACTGCCACGGATTTGAATGGAGATCAATATGCGTTTTTTGGAGCCTGAGAATCCTCTGCTAGTTATTATGGGAGGACATAAATCAACTACATCAATTGCTAAAACAAGAGCGCGATGAAAAATAATGCCTGTGCGTGCATTCAAGTCTCAACAAATTTCCAAGTGGTCAAGCCAGATGATGTATAATGGCAAACCCAAAAGTCTTAACCCCCCATTTCAAATGAGGAAGAAATGAGGCATACTGTCCCATTATATTGCTATAAATCATTTTTCGTGGACGGCTGACAGCTTTTTATCAGATCTAACCTTTTCAAGCCTCCATTAAGAGTGCTAACATTTTCAACTCTGACACATTTGCAGTTTACGAATCTCACAGCTGATTTGGTTTGGGAGGGGGCACGGTGGCGTTCATGCTCATTTCCACAGAGGCTGTCCATTGTGTTGGGCTACGTGGAATGGGGGAAGGAAGAATAGGGAACAGTAAAGAGAACTGACTGTGAATCTTCTTATTTGACTGAACATTTCATGTTTTGATTTGCCGTAGTATGATGTGAGGTATCTTTGTTGCTGAAAAATATTTTGAAATTAAATTGTATATTCTGATTTACACTATTGATTAATTTATGATACACAGTGGCAGCATGGAGGGCAATTATGGGCCACATAGACTCCTCATAATTAACAAATTAAAAATGTTTTAGAGAAGAGATGCTATGAAAGTTTGAAATGAAGACTAGACAAACAGGAAGATGAGCATTACTTCAATTTAAGAAGAACCTTTGAATACATATTTGCCTTAAGTTCATGTGTTGCCATGGCTACCTTGACACCTCTTTCTAATATTTGCATAATAAGAAAAGAGCAAAGAAAAAGATTAGATGTGACATCAAATCATATAAATGTCTGTATTGGCAAAAATGTGGTGTTAGACGCTTGTGAAAGATGGACCTGCTGTTTGCAAGGGACAAAAGTGTTGACAGCTTCACATTAGAAGCTACTCCTATTATTATTAAGAGCTGATTGTAAAATTGTTAATTGCAACGCTTGTACTAACATTTTACACTATCTGAGTAGTGCAGTTTTTTTCCTACACTATGAAAGGGACAAAGGCTGTGGTGTTAATACTTTCGCAGTATTTCTTCAACAAATTGTGATATCCATAAATCAATCTATTTATCCATTGATCGAGTAGTGACATTTCGCTGAGGTCTTTTGTCCTTATACATCTCATATTGACAACAAATACCCAAATCTCTATTTCTACAGAAGTTCTGCAAATCTTTTACTTAGGTGCACAGATATGATAGGAAGTCACCATACAGTTGTCCTTGTGAGTATATTCTTGGGTCACAGGTTAAACAAATGAGACAAATACTAGGTAGAACTTCAGCTTGTAAGACACCAGGAGAGTTATGGAGGGGACTTTGCCAACCATAATTGATTTAAGTACACCATAATCAAGAGGGGGCAGTTAAGTTGGTACCATGCAAGGGTCCGTATTTCATTACATGCTGTGTTTAACCTTACCCACTTCTCCTAAAACACACAAGAGGCTCATTATGTGTTTAATATTCACCAGCAGGTGAATAATTTTTATGCAACTCTGATAGTTGGGCAAGATGGATAACTCAATTATCTGAACATCCGTCAGAGCAGAGGGCTTGCTGGCTCTGGAATGCCATCAGCTAAGATTGATGGCTGGAAGACACCCAGAGCTGCTGCTTCGCCATCTCATCCAGGCACTGGGCCTGAACGCGGCGTTTGATTCTGCAGACAACCGTTTTTCTCTCCTTTCTTTCCCCTCTTTTTCCTTGAGAGCATTGTAGGTGAAGCGTCATTACCCCTCACTCCACTCAAGAGGGGTTCATTATGGGGTTAGTGTGTTGGCAAGACTATTGTTTAGATGATGAATGCTGTTGATGAGAGCTTTGGAGAGAAAATTAGTTATGTTTTTTTTTTACGTGTACAAAAACATGTCCCCGTAGCTCACTCTGTGATGCTTTAGGGCAAAGAAGGAACAATTAACACAAGCAATGGGTGAAGCAGTTCAGTTAAAGCAAAGGGGGAATTCACGAAAAAATAAGCAAATCACTGGAAATGTCAATCAGTGGGAAGTGGAGTAATTACAAACACCGCTGTGCAATTCCAAGGCCGGTCAAGAAGAAAACTGAAAGGTTTAGAGTCAAGCAGTGAAATCTGAGTTAGAGGAATGGACTAACAGCCTAAACAACAGCCCTTCAGGCCCTGCGTCATAATTTCAAACCAACTAATGAGAAGTGAAAGCAGGATGAGGTCACCCCATCACTCTCTTGTCCCCTGTTTATGTTTTTGGGACCACAAAAGTGGTAACCCCAAAAACCACTGCCTTCTCTTATGTGTGCGGACACACACACACACACACACACACACACACACACACACACACAGACACACACAAACAAGACAAGGCATTAGCTATAACAATAAGAAAGGCAAATTTGGAAATGTCAGCAGTAAATGTCAATTAAAAATTACAAGGGTGCAGGAAAAGGTAGGGTCTGAAGGGACTGACATTTTTTCTTTTCATTTTTTGACACGACAATGTTTATCTGACCGAGCTGCCAGCTGACATGATGGGATCTACTTTGACAGTTCCTTAATGCACTCGGACAAGCTTGCCCCAGTGAATATCAATGAAAGACACCCATGAGCAAATATATAAAGCTCGGCGTAATCCTACCCGTCCAATCAAGCTGTTAGTGTTCTGATAGTTTGACCTACTGTAAACTAAAGCCACGAGGAACAAGAGGAAGCCTGAAGACAGATAAATGTCATTTTCTGCACTTTAAACAAGTAAAGCATTTTAACTTATACAGTCAAATATTTAGGGAAACATCTTATTTTCATGGCATGCAGTAATGCAAAAGTATTTTTTCAGCAACCATGGTCTAGGACTACTTTGGGACATAAACAAAGCCTTTTTTTCATTCACACACTTTTCAGGCATATAATGAGTCCTAAAAATATATTTTCATATTCACACCTCTTCCTGATGGCAATAATAGAAAATACATTAAAAAAACAGAGTGCCTTTCTTCTGGGAGCAGGCCATTTGTAAATCAAACCAGAGAAAATAAAATGCATCATTGATTATGACCTTGACCTCATCCTTCGCATTTTAACTATTCAGTGAAATTAGATGACTCATCGTCCCTGAAAATCAAATAATTGTTCTGCCGGCAGCTTCTGGGTGAAACCAGGAGGTCAGTCTTCTATAGTCAGGGATATCGTTTTATGAACATAATGTTTATTTCCTTGTTGTTTTAGCTATCTGTTTGTCCATCATTTGTAAAATAGTCCTTCACAACTATAAAGTTAGAGTTTCTAACTTTACTTGCTTTCTTGTGGCCAGTAGGTATAGTGATTATTGATTTTGGTTTTGGCATGCATTAAACTACACTCAGCCAGACACTGTATTCATACTGTCCTACATTACTACAATTTTATTAAATTTAAATACCACATGTTCATGATAAATTAGATTTTTGTACCTTTATCTATGTGGGACTCACATTTGTCCTCGGCCTGTTTGTATAGGCTAAAATTACAAGAGCATAAAAGAGCACAATCAATCTTCAATGAAAATGAAAAAAGGTGATCTGTATCTGGATAAAACCTGGAATACATAAATCTTTCACTATTTTATCAGTGATGGGCAGGAAATCAAGGGATTATTTGGGGTTGGGGATGAATGCATACAAAACCACACCATGACAATTCATTCATGGCAAACAGTTTCTTTTTCTGTGTTGTGGTCTTGATAGATTGAGAAATCTGATCCAAGGAAACAAAAACGAGACAGAATGAGAGAGTCTAGCTGTGCCCAGGGTCTGAAACCTCCTGGCGCTATAGTGCCATGTCACAACATGTCAGCTGGCCGTCATGGCTGACGGGAGCCTGGGCCATAGTGAGGTGAATGAACGCTGTGGGGGCGACTTTTCGAATTTGGCGACTGAAACCTTGTGCCACGGGAGGCAAGAAATATGAAGAGCATGTGTGACTGACCCCTACTCTTCTCACTGTGTGCTCCCCGACACAAAAGTCACACCACCACAATTCAGTTTAAAATGAAGCTTAAATTATTTGGATAATGGCTGAAGATACTTTGTATGACGTGCTCATAGACAATATTCTTTACTAAGATTAAATAGTGAATGGGTGACCTATGACCTAATTTATTAATTGGTTGGTACGTTATATGACATTTGCAGCCTTTAAACTAAACTAGCACATCTATAGGAAAAGATGCATAAGCTAATAACACCCACGCAAGTATCTTTTCTCCAGAGACCATGAAATAAGTCTATATGTTGTACTGCTGTTTTATTCTAGATCTAAGAAACACACATTTATATCCACACGCACATACACGTCTGTTGCCCCGGGGTCAGACCACAAGGGCCGTTCCTGTCCAGACATTCTCATGACAACAGATGCAATGGATTAATCACCCATTTCCCAGCTTTCCTTTGAAAACAATATGTGTACTCTGAAAAACAATCAGGCTCCCAGGCAGACCATTCAGGCTGTAAAAGCTTCAATGGAGGGCTGGATGTGGAAGTAGTGTGATGTGCCACATGTACTATAGAAAAGCGTAGGGTTAGTGTGGACTATGCCAAAGAGGAAGTGGTTAGTGTTGTAAGACTGAGATATGAGTTGCATTTATAAAGCGGATTGTTGGTTTGTGGTCAAAAAGGGAGAAGTTATAAACAATATGCAGGCTGTGAAAATTGTAGTATCAAAATTCTGTGGTTGATTCAGAAAACGGGAAGGAAAAAATACAAAGAGGTGAGAATAAGAAAGATGACTCACCTGTTCCAGTAGCTCCAGAACTGCTCGTTGAGATAGGTGCGATGACTGTAGTCGTCCCCAAATGAGGCTTTGCTCTCAATCCAGTGTACAATGTGTCCTTCCACAGCTTTTCATAAATAAAAACACACGAAAAAGCTCAGACATTGGGTGACAAGAACACCACACAAGCAAGATCCAGATGTGGCAATGACATTTTGTAATTTTTTTCCCCTATGATTCCCAAAATGAAAGAACATCTCGCATTAAAATGATTTTTTTTTTTTGACAATTGCATAATGCTTTTGAGGTTAAACACCCAAGTTGTAATAATGACATTTATAATGTAAATACTGACCGATTGGAACCTCAAGGATGATATCAGGTGTTTTGTCATAGCCCATAGCTCTCAGTTGGTTTTCATCTACAGGAAATAAAGAGCTGAATTTTAACATTAGACTGTGTGAAATAAGTTTTACTCTTCACTGAACAAGCTCCATTGAGTAATCAGATCATCGATCACAGGCTACTGACCTAACCGCATTCAGCAAGTTGCCGGTAACAAAACCCCTCATTGTGAGCAAAGCAGACAAAATAACAGTGGAGGACAGGAAGCACGGTAAGACCATTAACTACATCTGCCACATATTCGCTTTCATTGCACAAAAACACATTAAAGCCCAGTTATAGTGTTGCTTTCCAGTTTTGCAGTTTGGCAGGGCTTTATAAAATATATAGCAGGAGGACAAGGTTGGCATTATAGCCTCTGGAAGCCTGACCCCTGCCTGCAAACGCTGCAACCACTGTCCTTGACTTCTGGCGTGCTTCGGCCATTATCCCTACAACACCTGATTTCTCCATTAAATCTCAGGCTGACCAGGTCATTCGGTTCCAAAAGGCCTGCCTCTTTGTCTCCAGCCAAGCCCAACTAATGGGGCATGGAAGGGAATTGAGGAGAGATGGAGGGTGGCGGTGTCAGTGGTGGGTGAGGAGGTAGCATCAGCCAAGGATGGAGAAAGAGAGCCGAGTGAGGTCAGGAAGGCTGCCAGAGGCCTGCAGTGGGGCATCCTGGGTGGGGTAATATGTCTGTGTGTGTGTGTGATAGGATGGGGACCTCTATTCACTCCTACTGGGCTGTTGACATTGTCATGTGGCTCTGATCGCCTTTTTACATCACCTTTGATTAAAATTAATGGGCCATCCCTGCTGTTGGGTAGCTTATTTCCAATCCATTTATCAGATGGGGTGAGGCTGCCTCCGTGGCCCTCGTGCCCCCCGAACTCTGACAGTTTTAGAACAGTCCTCTGTACAGCCCTGGAGAAAGGTCAGCACTCCAGGTCCAAATAAATGATATGGTCCTAATGACAGAGGGAATGACTTTTATCCTTCATCAGTCATCTGACCTAGGGGATGGTGATGATGGGCTAGCTGGGGGAGGGGGGCTGATTTAATATTATTGGAAGAAGATAATGTTGGAAGGAAAGTATATCAAGGAAATTATCACAAAAATATAACTGGTCGAAATGTTAGAAACCACAACCCTGTTATAATAAGATTCTTTGCATCCAGACGTTTGATCCCTCACAACACCCATTGCAGTGAGTAATCCCCCTTAATAGCATTACATAAGTGGAAAAGAGTCTATATCATCCGCTTTTGAAAAAGTATTAAGTGCTTAACAGTAACATGAGGACCAACTATGTAAACTAGTGAAACATTAAGAGCTACCTTTATTCTTTTAATATTTATTGTAGCCTGGTGCATATTTGATAACAGCTTCTGTATTCAAATCAATAGGAGATAACATCCTCTGCATCATTCATGTCCAGGTCTTCTTTTACTAAGCTTACACAAAAGGCAACACAGACACAACCAAAGTGACCTGAAACAGGGGATGATAAGGAGGTCAAAGGTTAGCTTACCCAGAAAGGAAAGGTTTCTCTCCTTGAGTTTGTCCCGCAGCAGCACCTCATGCTCTTGGCCAATGGCGCTGAGAATAGAGAGTCAAGGATTCCAACATACAGAAAAAGCCGCATTTTGTATTGAACCATAGAAATGCTCAGATCTTTACAGAAATAAAGGTACCTCCTCAGTAACAGATAATTATTATAGGGCTGCATTGTAGAATAATTCAACCATTTTTAAAAAAAATTTAAAACAACAGTGTGCATGTCTTAAAACAAAATAAGGCATTTGGCTGCAAAACAATTATGAAAAAGTTGATTTTATAAAGCTTTTGAAACAAGTTCATTGTGACAGGTATCATAACAGCAAAACTGCACTAGCAGATGTGTATCATGTTTTAAAGCAAATAAAACTTCAAGGAACTGATTTCTTAGTGTTTTAAAGAATTGATTCTTTGGGGAAAGTTTTTCTCCTCAATTGTCCAAATTAAGAATCTGCTTTTTCTCTTTACTATGCAAAGTGAGAGCCATTTCTCTTCATGCCGATGTATAAAGTCTTCAGGTCAACCTTAATCCGCTTTCACAATGAATCTCCAAAGTGCATTAGGAAAATGAGGAAAACAAAACACATGCCAATTTGGCAAAATGCACAGAGCGCCTGGACTATTGCTGCTCCACTCACTCCTCTAGAATCTTTGAGAAAAAAATGCTTTTAGAATAAATGCCATTTTTCATCAGTATGCAAGATGCCTGATTCCACAGTAAGGCCAGATATATTTGCATAACTTGCCTTCTCCAAGAGATAGAAAGAAAAGTACTTAGGGTATTGATCCCTCAACATACACTAATCACTTAAAAAAGAAAGAACTAAACTTAAGAACTATCCTCCTCATGTGTGGATGAGCTCTTTGAAAGCACATAGTAGTAGGGCAGTGATGAACTCTGTGTGAGAGTCACTGACTAAAAGAGCTGACAATAAAAAGGTAAGAAGGGGATGTAGAAGGAGGGCAGGATGGGACAGGGCTCAGTGACTATGAACAGAACAACCCAGCCCCACACACCAAAGCCTGGAAAGACATGATACCACACAGACTTACACAAGCACACTCATTCAAATAAGTCTCCTCCCACTGGAAATAGTTGGTCTGCTACACAGCTGCTTCCCCTTACCCAGCCTGGACTCCAATTTTGCTCCTATTGTCAAAGCGTAGGCGGTGGAAAGGTAGAGGAAACACTAGAAATATAAGGAGTACAATTTAATTTTAAATATTTTTTTTTTTTTAAAACAATATGCCATCAAAATTTTAAGTTGCCCAAAACTGTCCGTGGCACTGGAATGAGAATCCTCAAAAAATAACAAATGTTCTGGGTTAAATAAAATATCAAACAAAAAACACACCATGAGGCTTATGAATGCTAATTTTTTTTCTTGTATCATAGAACATTGGGTCTGATCCACTGCGTGCACATGGAGATGCATTTAGATCCATCTATCCTCCTCCTCTTTCCTCCATCACCTTCCAGCCCCTGTATCGGTGATAGCGGGATGGCAGGCAGAATGAAACACTTCCCCTGTGAAGCAGAACTTTTATGTCAGGTGAAGCCAGACACATCTCATCCCCTTCAATAGCTCCTCGTCAATTTCAGGCTTAAAATTTTATGGGATAGGATACTGTTTGATGCAGTCTACCAGCGGTCCATAACAGCAGTCATTTATTGTGCACTGAAAAGAGGGGGAAGAAATATTATGGCGTGCAAAAAGGGTGGGTGAGAGGGAGGGAGGCGAGGGAAGGGAGCCCCGTACAGTGCGCTCCGGGAGAGGAGAAAACACAGGAGATGCTGGCAGATTGGCAGGCATGACCGCCGGCTCTCACGTGACCTCATCAGCAAACATGAGCGGCTGAAGCCGCCTGTCAGCCAGTTACGACGTTTAAAACCTCACTGTACATAAGCAGTAGATTTGTAACAAGGAAAAGTGAAGGGCGACAAACAGGTAATTAAAGCAAACCATTAAAATGATTTCCTATAATATTTTGCTTAAATTTAAAACACTTACTTGGTAGATGTTCTTGGCCAAAACTTGGTCTGGGATTAACGATGGCTCCTTAAGCATACTGCTGAGGACCGTTTTAGAAGCTGAGAACAAGAGAGAATGGGACAAAAATATAAAAATCACAAATCTTATTATGCAAATGCCATCAAACATTAGCGTTTGTCTTGTCGTCTCGTGTCTTACAAACATAAAAGAAAAAAATAACTAATTCCTGCAAAAGCAAACTATTAAATTATGGAGACAAAAGACAGGCTTGGCCCACTGTAATTCACTATGCAACTGCTAATGCAGTATTTTCACTCTAGCCCATTAGATGGCTGCTTGGTGTCTATACAGATTTTCTATATATAAATGTTTCAGTTCAGAGCACAGGAGCCCCATGTAGTTTATCTATGTTATGAATGCCGACTATTCTGCATCTCTCATCCCCATTCTTGCTCTACTAACATTATAAATCAGAGAGGGAAGCCCACTGGATTGATTCGCTGGTACTGCAACAGCAAAAAAAAATTCCTTAAATCATTTCTTAAAAAGATCGGGATTAAATGGATTGTATCATTGTGTGACGAAATGGTTGAGGCACGCCATTTTAGTGATATATATACACACGTGGTCCTGACAGACTTGCAGCAATACAGACAATACAAGGAATGTTTCTATTCACATTTCAGGCATGGATGGTGCCTGTGCCAACACTGCACACAGAAAACAGTGCATAGCATAACTGTTAAACACAAGACAGGTTTATTTGAAGATTTATCAAAATGGCTAATAAAGTGACTTAAATAAAAAAAGGATGGATAGGAAAAGACTTGGGTGTACATTTACAAATGCTGACTGGATCATTAGGCGTTTCATTAATAGAAAGGCATTTAAAAGAACATTTAAAAGAAAAAAAAACCTTAAGACCCTTATTTTCTATCCTGTCTTCTCCCTTTGCATCTATTTCATAGGAATTATTCCTTCTGAATACCATGGAGGACAAACAGAACTGTGATCCCTCATCTACCTTATGATGAAATAAAGGAGGGTGGAAGAAGAACAAAGCACATTCAGCACTCCCTCCTCTCTTTCCGTTTCTTCTTCTTTGTCTCCATCTTTCTCTGCCACCTCCTCTCCATTTCAACCTCTCCCAGCGACGGCGTACTCCCCCAGCCCATCCCATAACCCCGCGCTCCTTCTTAGAGCTGCAAGGCACAGGGCTGTGCTTTATTTCTTTGCTCATTTTTCTCGGAGATTGGTACCTTCACACGCAGATCCATACCGTGCTCCTGTGCAGTTCAGGCGGCGGTGAAGAAAGAGGGTTATATTTTCCCCTTGAGTTAGGACACCTCATGACAAATGATAATGGATAATCAATAAAGCGGGAAATATGAGGCAGCAAACTTTATGAAGCCAGGAGACATATTACTCCCCAACAACACTGGTTTCCCTTAACAAAGTCACTACTCGACTGTGCCTAATAATCTGAAGGAAAATCAAAGGACCTGCAACCACATCAGCAATATTGGCAACTTATTCCACTTTAATGGCATTTTGATTGATTTTTTCCCTCTTCCTAATGGTCGCTTTATAGATTTGACGCTGCTTCTGCAAAACTGTGGTGTGTAATAAACCTCCCTGAAGGCAAACGGCAGCCATTAAAGCTCTTGTCTTACTAGTGCTCATAATTGAAGGTTGACCACCAACACATTTTGGTCTCACGCAGAAAAAAACACACACAAACACACACTAGACTTCTCTCTCTCTTTCTTTCTCCCTCTCGCCCTCTCTCTCCAACCCCTTGTTTTTTTTGGTGGGCGGCCATAACAAGTGACAGGATCCCTTTCTCCTGCTCTTTCTGTGCGATGGGGTTAAAAATAGCCATAAAAAGGTGACCTTGGCGCTGACATTGTAGAATTTCAGCCAAGCATTGACCTGATGAAAATGGAAGGCCAGGCCGCTAATAAATCAGGATGCTTTTAAAATGAGTTTACCCTAATGCTCATTCATCACAGGCCGTAATGCCATTTGCAGGCCCAGGATTCGCTGCTGTGCACAAACACAGCAGTAAATAACAACAGGGTCCTAGCATCCCTCGCATCGTTGCAGCCTCCAACATCAGCATACATTTATTAAAGACATCCCCGCCTTGCAAGGCAAGACTCCTCTATGACACCCTGAGCTCCTCTCTGCCACACACACATACAGCAGGCTCTTTAAATACACACTCAAAAGGGACACGCAGACACGCACACATAAAACACGTGCAGAAAAATAAAAAAGCATAATCTGAAGAACAGCAGACACGGAGAACAAAGCCCTGCAGCACGACTTTGCACCTTGTAAACATTCGCAAAATTTACTGTAATTGTCCCATGTTGGTATAAATCCTGACTAAGGTACCGTATCAGATCGTCAACATCTGAAAAGAAAAGAGAAAAAAACAAACCGAGAAGAAGAGAATAATAGATGTGTAACGCTACGCCTCCATTGGGATTTGCTAAAGAAAACAACCAGTGTAAACAAATCACGAGCTTGTTTTCATATGCAATTCCAAAACAAGATAAACTATATAAAGCAAGGTAACAGCAACATAACCTTGGCTTGATTTCTCATTGCTCATACTTCATCATTTGTAACTACTCTTCCTCTCTCCACTAGGGTGAAAAAGTCATTATCTCAAACACAAAAAAATGTCGAGAAACCTCATTAGATAGCAACATTTGTTGAGGGAGGGCCGTAATAAACAGTAACGGATGACGATAGTTATTGCCCCTGACACTGATGAGCTCCTCTGCAAGTTTGTTTATTAATTAAAAAACCCACTTTTTTTTCTACGGGTGGGGTGGTGCTTACCCATTTCCTCTCTATGCCCCCCTTCCACCCACACTCCCTATGCACAAGCCATTGAGCTGTGGAGGGGCACTCGTTCATCAAACTTCATGGAGCAAGGGAGAGACAGGTCCTGATAATGTGCGCCGCTAAAGCTGATTTTCCATGATGAATCTCGGAGCATATAAATTGGCTAATATCTGAAAACATTTACAGATACTAGAGGAATTGACTACTTGTGGGACATGATGGATGAGGCTCTCCGACGCTGGCCGACAGCTCTGCAAATCTCTGCGGCTGCCTAAAGCCCTCATTTGATTTTCCAATTTACTCCTTTTAAATGTATCCTCCCGTATTGAAAAAAAAAAAAAAAAACAGAGGATGGGAACGAGAGAGTGTGGGAGATGAGACGAAAGGAAGAAAAAAATGTGTGTGTTTTTTTTTAAAAAGATATCTGTGGTGGTGTGTATGTGCTAGTTGATGATTTGAGGTGGTATCTCGTGTGCAGGAGGAGCCCAGTCCCTGAAGAGGTTACTGGGGCAGAACTGATCTGCTTCCACCTGATTCTCCCTGATAGCGGTGAGATAGAACTCTAAGCTTGTGTGTGTGTGTGTGGCAGTATAGTAATAGTAGATCTGGGAAGGTGCTGCTATGAAGAGAGGCTTCCTAGGTCAGGCCATTAGACTGTGGCAGAGGCTGACTGGAGCTTCTTTGCTGAAAAGGGAGTAATTAGTATACTTGTCAAGTGAAGTGCCACGCTGATGCTTACCTCCCTTGCACCCACCCCTTGCATGCATACACAAAAGCACAGAAACACTCATGCTGCCTTCGCCTCCTTACTCCCTCCCTTCTGGCTAATGAAGTGCCCTTGCTCTCATTATTTGAAAGAAAGGCTACATATACACATCAGCTCCACCATAACAGAGAGGTGAGGGAGAGAGGAGAGGAGCACTTGAAGAGGAGGAGGAGAAACCCGAACAATCATCGCGGACACCAAGTTGAGATTTTACTGGATAGAACATAATAAAATATCAGTTATCAACACGTCTGATCTGCAAAACACTGAAGCTATTATGAATTCTGTCAAGGAACCAAAGGATCACAGTCGACACTACCATTCTCACAGTGTTAACATCAAACACAGGACATTTATAACCTCGCATACAAGGCTTCTGTAAAGGAATGTGACAATAAATCTTAAAGGCGGTCGAATCACATAGTTACAAAACATGGAGCAGCAATCTAATCTGGAGCTGGGCCTTGGGAAAATGGAAAAGGTCAAATAGCTGGCAAAATTGCCTCCTCAAAAAAGTATGTCTAAATCTAGAGGCACATCAACTCCTGTCAAAGGAGGAATAGAGAGAAAGATGAAAAGATAGCAGAGAGGGGAAGAGAAAGAGCAGCAGCTCCCCCAACGTGCCTGTTGGTGACTTTGAAAGTTAGTGGTGTTGAAATGACAATGTTGTTTTTTTCCCCATTGTATTATTTACAAAATCAGTAGAGCTGAGACATGCAGTGAACACATGATGCAGGTTTAATCCAGTTTCTTATATTTGTGTCAATGTAAACAGTTTAATTCATTTTGTCCTTTAATTATTTTTTGATTCATTTTTATAATTTTAAACATTGTAACAAAATGTTGACAGGAAGAAAAAATTTAAATATATATATTTTTTTCAATTAAATTGTATTATCATCAGTTGTATAAACCCATAACATATGTGTAATGTATGTGTTTTTCGAAGCAATTTGTAAATATAGGAGGTTTAATGACATATTTTTATACCCTGAACCATTATCTTAAAATAGGATATTTCTTGTAGATAGATACGAAAATAAAGAAAATCAATAACATAACAAATTAATGCAAATAAATGTTTTTGTATTTTTCTGTATTTTCATAGATTGTCTTCAGTAGCTTAGGTTGTAGTAAATGACCTTAAAATCATGAATAGTGTGGCTTGCAGGTGACATGCAAAAAGTGGATATAAAGAGTCAAAAGTTCCCATGTGACCTTTCCTCAGCACCCCGTCTGTTTTCATAAGACAAGGAGCATTATGGATGTTGATATCATATTCAATACGCGATAAACTACTTTAAATGTATCGATTTATTTACAAAAGCCAGATAGATTTCATTCGGTGTGACTGATGCTCCCTCCAATACTTTTGCTGCGAGGAGACTCATCTGCGGTGCCGTCATGTTGAGGTGTAGTGGTGGTGTGTGTGTGTGTGTGTGTGTGTGTGTGTGTGTGTGTGTGTGTGTGTGTGTGTGTGTAGCTATCGGGAAGGAGGGAGGGGGGGGGAGGAGGAGGAAGGGAGGGGGGGCGCTACAACAAGAGAGCAAAACAAAACAAGGAAGGGACAGAAAACAATTTAAAACTCTGTATTGATCCAGCAGTAGTGATTGTACA
Organism: Paralichthys olivaceus; assembly: GCF_024713975.1. Lineage (NCBI taxonomy): Eukaryota > Metazoa > Chordata > Actinopteri > Pleuronectiformes > Paralichthyidae > Paralichthys > Paralichthys olivaceus. Next base: position 11,023,092 of record NC_091104.1, on the reverse strand, counting down.
TATATTCCACAGTCCCATAGGCCCCATTCCTGTGTCTCTTAAATGCAAAGAGAGAAAGAAGGGAAATAAAAAAAAAGGACGATGGTGCAAGGCAAAAGGCAAGCCACTCACCCAGTTGGGGGTAATGTCCCTTATATAGAAGTCTATTGATCTTTGCAGTGTGCCTGCCTGCCTTCCCTATGGAGTCCGACAAAAGCACACACACACACGAACACACTCGTGCATGCTGGAGCGCACTCTGGGGCTTGTAGGGGGGCATGACAGATATGCCTGCCAATAGCACTGAACCAACCTGTTAGCTAATTGCCAACAAAGACAATTATCCTTGCATTGTTTCATAATGGAACCACATTAATGGAGTCTAATATACACACGGGGAGATTGGACACTTTGACCGGGCAGCCCAGTGGGCAGCAATTCATTTGCGACAGCCAAGCAGGTCACGAGGAGATTGCAGAGAAGCTCTTTAAAAACAAAAGTCACCCTCACGGCCACTGACTTTACAACGGGCAACACTGGAACAGCACTGTCGAATTAAAGCTGCATTTAAAAAGTATTTCAGTAGATAATGGTCAAACTATTTTACCAGATGAAATTTTAACTGAATTTTAATCTGATCTAAATCATATCAGATTTTTCATTGTGTGTGTCCTTAGTTCGGCAAATATGAATCTGTGACTATCCTGTAAAAGCCATCTGTGCAATCGCTTTTGACAAGAACCATGGCCATGACATTGCTCACTAGCCTGCAAACGCTAAGACGGTTACAACAAGATGGTTACAACACTGTTTTGAAATTAAACAACGATCATCCGCAAAGTTTCATCGGCTACAAATCCATTCTGAGCAATAATAAAGCATGTTTTCACTGTATGGAGATGGAGGGATGCGATGTGCTATTATCTGAGACGGAGTGCTCCTCCTGCCCTGTTCTACAAGCTGCTCAGACTAGTATTTTGACAGGCAGTGGATAACGGTGGGTCCAAAGCAATCACATCTTTGACTTTGACAAATGGCTGTGCTGTGGCGAAGTTGAAAATAACACACATCCACTTTAATCTCTTTCTTGATTAAATTGGAAGCACGTCTTTTTGACATCATGCGATTCACTCTCAAAGCACTGACTACTCCACGGATACACACACCCAGGCCTCAGGATATGCCTATTTTTTGGTAATCCCAGGATAAGAGTCGAAAAAGGAAAGAGAAAGGGAATTAAATATTATCAAACGCAAGTTTAACTGTTGGTATCTCTCCTGAAACATTTTTTTTCAGAAGATACAAGAAATGTCTAGTCATGAAATGAATATAACTACAAATTCCGGACAATGTCTTTGACACATTTAAAAATATTTGTATCTCCATGTCCATCAGCGATACAGAGGAAAGGTTTGCTTTTTCTACAACACTTTCCATCAACTCACTTTCTGCAGCAATCACCAGTATGGACAGAGTAAGAGAAGGGGATGAGGGGAGAGACGGTAGAGGCAGATGGATGCATTGGGGGATGGAGGAGGGCAAGGGGAGAAATCAGGGCTGTTATAAATAACACTGATGAGGTGAGCTAGCATTGATCCACACCGCAGTTGAGAGGTGGGTGGTCCACACAGTGCTTAATTGCCAGTCATGTGCCCTGGGATGCAGCTACCACTAAATGTGGTCTGTGTCTCATTAGGCTTCGACAGGCTGAAAATACAGCAGCAAGAGCAGAAATTGGGACTTAAACAGAAAGAGATTCAAAAGACAAAGTGCTACAATTAAGAATGATGGGGGGAATGATAGAAAGGACACAAAGGGAAATGGAAAAGTGTTACTCACGCATTCCACCCTCCAGGTCCTGAAGGAATCTGTCCAGGATGATGCGAGCCATCAGTGCAGGAGACAAATCCACCTTTTCATAGATTGGAAAGCAAAAAAGTGGAATTAACCTTAATATAAAACAGACTATGGCATCAATATTGACTTAATGCAGCTTCAAAACATTGGGATAGTGGAATTGTTATTCCTCTTGCTCCATTTACAAACCTTTAGACTAAATCTCACATATCTAGCAGGAAGTACAGACATATTTCAAAGAGCCCAAGAATATGGCACTGAAATTACACAGCCAGTCTAACATGGGCTGATGTCACATGGATAATAATGATTGTAATGTCTCTAAATTATATTATTACGTTTTCAAACCTTGACCCAACTCTCGACAATCCCTTTGCAAATTGGTCTTTGAAAGCCTTGCTTTGCAATAACCTTTCCCACAGGAACAAGAGATTGCCTATTACGCAGCCAAGCTACCAAGCTGAATTGCCTTTGCCTCTGTCAAACGGACAACTGTAGTCTCTCATCTTGTATGAAAAAGCAGTGCACACTCTGCCCAGGCTGGAGACAATGTAGAGCTTTAATCATTGAATGATCACCGAGGCAAAACTGTAGGAACCAACAGGACACACCAGAGGGACTGTGGGAATGTACTCCTCAATAGGAAGGATAGAACCTATGGCTGCGGTACTCTTTGAACTCAAAGAAACCTTGAGAGGTGTGCAGGGTTTCAGTCTGTGTGCAGGGAGAAGCTCTGACAGGTAAAGGAGCAATAATGAATGATATGAAAGGAGACTTCCCGACTGCTTTCCTTTCACAACGGAAGCAGTGGAATTTTGGGGTGTGATGGGCTGATATCGATATTACCGATTAGTTGGCCAATACAAATACTTTATGCCAAGTATATCTTTTAATTAGAGCTCAACCGATGTGGATTTTTGGGGGCCAATGTCGAAACTGATACTAGGCAGTAAAATGTTTCATGTATAGATATATTGGTATATATATATTTTACAAATATAAATATATATATAACTATATTTTAAGTATTGCTTTTGATCTGTTTAAACAATATATATGCTGCAAATAAGCGGACACATTGAGTTATTCAGGAGTAAATTTCACAGCCTCATCAGTGTTTAGGGAATTAAAACATAGCTTGAAGACTTTGCCATTTCTAAGTCAGTTTGTTATGAGACACAACCACTTGCAGCCAAAGATCATTTTTTCTCTTGTTAGCATAATTGGGGACTAAAAGTGAATTTGCCCTCAGCTTGTAGTGAGAATGGTGCGTTTCATCTTCTCTCTGATGCTTCCTGGTAACGCTGGGAGCAGCGAGGCTTCTGTCTAAACAATGTCTTTTTACCCGGAGTAGTATATGTTAACATCTCCATAATATTGCACTAAGAAGGCAGCTTGTAAAAAGGCTAAACATGTCTATAATAATTAAGGGGTGAGCGTCGAGTTTATATCTTCATTAAGACCTCTGATAGCATTTCAGACTTTGCATCTTTAGCCTGCAGCTAGTCGTCTCTCCTCTCCCCAACACTCATTTGCTCTCCTCATCTTCTCTCCTCATCTTCTCCTCTCTCAGTCCTGTTCTCTTTGTGCTCATTGCCTTGCTCTCCATTCACACTGTTGGATAACAAGAGAGCGTCACATTCCTGGTAACCTGCATCAGGGCTGACACATGAAAAATGGCAACATTACCCACGCTGGCCCAGGCTGAATAAGGACCACCTGATTAGTTCAGGTACTTGCGTCTTCCTAATTTTCATATTAATCATGAGTCCATCTCCTCTCTCAAGTCAGACCACAGCAATTCATGTGTGTTACATGTGACTAAAATTCACAGAGTGTGAGATTCCTGCAGAAAATAATTATTGTTCAGTAAAATTCTGGTTTTATTAGCCCACAAAGCCAATGGGTGTCACATACAATCCAGCACAACCGCTTCTGCTCTAAACCCTGTATGTTTGAGTGACCTTTACATAAAAATTCTAACAAAGCATGCAAAAAAACGTTTAGAAAAATTTAGAAACCTTGTTCATGTACTTCTTCTGCGGGCAAAAGAGGAAATCCATGAATAGTTTTCATCATTGTTAATAATTTCCCTCTGTTGGAGATATATTGTCTCATAAAAGGGATGAAACTACATCAATTAGCGATCTGGGAGACCATGAGTGCTTGGTTTAAATGTTAAGTAGCATATTAAAATGACAGTTAAATGGTTCATAGACAGTTATCTCTGAGCTGGATTTAATCCTTTGGAGGAAAAAAAAAACATGTGTCAATTAAATGGAGAATGAATAATGGCAGTTAGCTTTGAGGTGCCACTGATGCATATGAACTACTCTTATTTTAGAAGAAACCCTCAAATCTCATTGCCCGGCGTAAGCGCCGATAAAAATTTAAATGTGCATTTAAATATGTTAAAAAGGTCACGCAGCTCATTGACACGATCAAAATAGGAGAAAACGGCATGACTAACAATGTATGCAAATCGAAAATAAATTTAAGAATGCAAAGATTTCAGTTTGATTTAAAAGCATGTGATTATCTAAAATACATTGTATTATATTATAAAGAGTGAATAATAATTATTCAACTATTTTAGCTTCACAGAGAAAAAACTGCTGGTTGATTCTTTAACTTTTAAATAATTATTATTATATATAATTCACTGAATTACTAGTAAATACTGTAAGAAACACAAGTGGCTATTTTATAACAGCCACAAACACCCTCAGCTTACTTTTAATCTTAACACTTCTTTCAACTTCACATCTTTTCAAATGTAAGTTTGCAATCACTACTATATCAACCAAAGTAAATTCTACAACCTGAGTAAAGTCAACAACTGATGAAGTGATGAAGAGAGGAATTAACCACTGACCCCGTCCTCACCTGCAGCAACTCTGCCTGAACTGCAATTTGCAAAATTACATAATAAAACACAAAAAGTATTTTCACATCTGCCTAATGGCAGCGACTTAATTACATCAAATAATTGATAATGAAGGAAACTATTTTACCAATTTTGATAATGACTAACAGACGAGGGGGGGTGGGGTTGTTATCAATAGTGCAGCCAACTTCGATGTGTCTATTTATAGAAAAAAGGAAGAATCAAAGGAAGAATCAAAGACGACAGAGAAAAAACTAAAGGTTATGTCATTACCTCATTGGCCAACTCCAGAAGAACAGGAGCAGTGGGATGTGCCTTGCTTTCATTTAGATACCTTCATTATGACAAAGGACAACAGCAGTGAGAAAAAAAGACGTGGCCCACAAAGGCAGACAGAAGGGTAGAGGGGACTAGACCAGGCTAGCCAAGACATGCTAATGTCCCTGATGACTTTGCCCTAGGTGGCATATGGCAGGCTTGGTGCGGTTTAAACAGCAGTGCTTGAAGGGCTTCAAATTTCCTTGACGCCAGACAAGCATATGATAGTTAGTTAACCCCTGCCGCCCAAAAAGCCTTTTTTCCCTCGCCAGCAAAAAAACAGCAGCTCCCCTCAGATCTTACCCAGATCATCTCTGAGGTTTGTTGTTGTAAGTGGATTAGAAGTGCATTATCCAGCTTTGTTTTCCCCAGAACAATGGCCTAATAAGCTAGATAAAGGCTAATTGTAATATGCAAAGAGGCAGTCCCCCTACAGTCTGTTTTTTCTAATTTATCTGTATTTATGGAATTAAAAGATAATCATCCCATCATAAGCCTGTGTAAGGAAAATGTCCAAAGGCTGATTATTTACTTTTTTTTTTATGCTTTCAGTTTGACATGGAGAACAGAGCTTTAGCTTAGCAGGTGCAAGTGGAGGTCTGGAATGAATCCTGAGGGTGGTGATTTGTTTAGAGGAGATTATATCTGTCATGGTGGCCCACCTACTCTCATGTGACTTTGGCAAGTCCCCTCCACAGTCAGACAACAGGGAAGACAAAGAGAACACACACACACAAGTGGGAGACAGATAAAAAAAACAGTGATAGAGATGAGGGGAAGATAAACAGAGAGCAAGACAGAAGAAAGAATCGCAGTAAAGTATTACAGTATGAATACAGCACCTTTGATAGTGGCTTTCAATGACGTCTGGGGCGTGATGTCTTGAGATTGTTCTTTTGGTTCGTTTCTGTCTCAGAGATGAAAAATGTAAATTAAAAACCATAACAGCAATAATAATATAATATTATTTATTAGGAGACCAAGGCTTTACATTTTACATCCATTCCTAAAGCAGCCCAGGCTGCTCTTTCGTGCTCTATTGTACATGAACATGTGCAGGGGAGTGTAGGATCTTGGGTCAGAGTAATTTAATTTCAATAAGTTTGTCGGGGTCAAAGTGTGCCAAGACAACCTTGTTCAGACCCCCATTCCCCTCTACCCCCCTCACTCGAAACCTTGTCTTCATTTCCCCTTTTTCGATCTAACAATGACCCTATTCCACATCCCACACTCTGACATTTCCATGCAATTCAATTGCCATTTTTCTCTGAGAGGGAGCCGGACGGGATAAAAGAGGAAGAGCATTGGTTAAAAAACAACTTATTTAAAAACTACTACACAAAAAAAATGTAATTCCACAGAGACGGGCAGTGTGACTGACACCTGTCAGGGGGATGATAAATGACTCCATTTTCTGCCTGTGCTGCCTTCTGCCACTGGCGGCAGCGGCCATTTATCATCATCCGCTGTCAGCCGTGGAAAGCAGCAGTGACAGTGCGAGTCAGCAAACATTTAGCACACGCAGCCACACTACACGGGGAAATTATTATTGTCAGAATAATAATGGTTTAGCATAATTTATTACAGGTCCACCAAATAAGCAGGGGCTAGATGTTATTAGACAGATGGATGGGAAGGCTTGGCAGACATCCACTGAGGCTCAGGCAAGCAAGGGCCCTCAACGTGAACGTGAGGAGAAGGAGGAGGGGGTGGTGGTGGTGTGGGGGGGGTGGGGGTGAAATAGACGTGGGTATGGTGAGGGGGGGGGCATCCTCCAAACCAATCAGAGAGCTGGCAGTTCAATTACAAAGAAATAAAGGGACATTCATCATTCAATTAGGCACCTGTCAGGGCTCACAAAGGAAGAAAACTTCTAACCTGGTACTCCAGGGAGAAGATGCTCAGAAGAGTGGACTGCGAGTGACTGGAACAAATAAAAGAAGGACAAAGTTAATTACCAGAGTGCATTGCACAGAGACAAAGGGAGAGGGGGAGCTTCAAAGCCGGAGCCAGCTGCCCTGTAATCTAAAAGAACATGAAAACAAGTGTGGCAAAGTTGTTCCAGATGAACACCTCTGACAAAGGATTCCAGCCACGATGGCGTGGGGGTTCGAGAAAGGGGGAGTTAGTGTGTGGTATGAGAGATGAAAAAAATATAGCCCGTTCTCCTTTCACTCATACCATCTTCATATTTCTCTCTCTCTCTCAGAGCATTGAAAGCTATATTGTTCATGATTAGAAGAGCAGTAAAAATCATGCAAATGCAAGACTGCATAACTAAAATAAACATGGAAAAATTAGAGAGAATTTAATGACATTCTTGGAAATAATTAATAGGGTTCAAGTCCATTCGCTGGGGAAAAACACTGCATTCATCAGCAATTACACTCCCTGGGTCAGTAAATATTTCTTTGCAGAGATGACCGCTGTGAGCCTCTGCATTTGTTTGTGCGACTACTGAAGCAATATACAGATATGAGAAAGTTTTCCTGCCTCACTGTCGGTGCTGGCATATGGGCCATTCGGGAGCCCCCCCACTGCAACTGATGAGCTTTGAAAATGGAAACTTTCACTGCAGGAAGCTCGGACTCCCAGGAGTCGGTCAATTCCATGGGTTGCCATAAGCTACATTCATCTCCAGCTCCAGTCAATGTCAAACACCTGGCAGCGAGGCAAACCTGGAAAACAGGCAGCTCCAACAGGGACTAGCAGCCCCCTCGATATCCCTCCCCAGCCCCCACAGCATCCTTTGGGTTGAAGATAGTTAAAGTGGTGACAGATATTATTCTAATTGGATGGTACACACCTCCGCCCTGCATATAAAACAAACATAAAGCTTCTGCAGAGGCATGAGCACACACATTCAACCTGCTCTGTGGTGGTCTCCAGTGGTTCCGTGTCTCCATGTACTGCTCTCAGTACATTTGATTGTTAAATTTAATGGACTTTTCGTTACAAGTCACCTGAGAACGGTATGTAAATACTGATGTGGAGTCGATGCTTCCAATCTGCATTGAAATATTGAGCCCACAAAGGCCTTCAACATCAATCACTATAAACCATGAAATAACCATGTGGCATGTAAACAAAGCCAAAGGAATCTCAAACAGTGATTTCTATCTGAAGTCCCAGCCTTGTGACCATATCTTAATAAAAGAATTTCAGCCGCTGGAATAGTTTAGCACTTTATAATCACTGAACCCACCAAAGACGTCATCTCGGGTTCTCCAGATGGTGGATTTAAAACCGTTTTAATGCTCTGGCTGGAGAACAACTCTGTGAATCTCAACCCATCACACAGATGAGTCGACTACAAAGTTACAGTCACACAAGAGGAGGACAAAACGTTTGAAGTAAAGGAGGAGAGGGGGGGAAACAGTCAAAAAAACATTGCCACCTCAGCATTAACTTACAATGATGCTTGGGGATGAAGGGGCCACTGCAATTAAGTGGGCCATTAAATGATCAACTGTCAACATGTAGACACTTAAGGGGAGAAAAGAAATTCCTCCACACTTCAACCTTGCACCTGAGCATTTCAGCAACATTACAGCCTTATTGTTGGCATGGGACCATCGAGATCCCCCCGTCGGAACAGACATCTGTTAGGCTTTAAATGGATTACTCTCTATAATGAGCATGATTACTGCCTAATTGCTAAATCTATACCCTGTTAACTTTAAAAGGGACATAAACTGCTCTTAATATCTGGGAAAACATATCTGTTTCAAAAACACTAAAAACTTTGGAGCCTTTTGTTTCTCTTTCTCACCTTAATCAGTTTGTGCAGACCAAAAACAGACTGCGCCACAAATGCTCAAAATAGGTCAAATATTGAAACAAGCTAAATATTGTCAAATTTTAAGAATATAAAAAAAACGAGGGAGATGGGCACAGATATCTGGATTCAAACCAAAAAAAGTCTGCATTTTATTGGGTCTGTCAAGTTTTACACTGAGCTCATATTGTATAATGCCCCTTTTTCCATTTGACAGACATTAATAGTAAGTTATCGCAGGCTTTACATTAATGTATATCCAACCTGTGCTCTCCTGGGCACAGTATGCTCACTCCATGCTAAAATATGGAGCCAAGTGCAGTGTTACAATGGAGATCTGATCTGCCTGCTGAACAGTAGCATTACATTTTCACTGTAATATATCCACCTCCTTAACTCATGATATCAGCATTTGAAGGAATTCAACCCGGGCTCAGTGGTTATAAAAACAAACCAAAAGGAAAAATATATATTCCAAAACCAGAATAATGCATTTGTCTTTTCTTTTTTTTTTTTTAGCATTTACCAAAAGCCCAGGTATCAGATTTATGCACACGAGAGCAGCAGGATTAGTGGCTGTGTAATTTTATAAATAGTGACAAAGATTTTAAACATTTTCCCATTTAACGACACTTAAAAATTGTAGACCAAAATAGAACCAAAGAGAGAGGGTTGTATTGATTCAAATTGTTTAACATCTGAACAAACTAACTACGTATTGGTAGGAAATGTATGCACATTAAAGCAGAATGATAAGCTTTTGTATAATTACTAAAACGAGAGGGATATATTCATTTAATTTGTTTTAATATCAGTTAAAACTTTGCTCTTGGAGTTACACCTAAAACTGGAAGACATGAGCTTTATATTTTATAGCTGAAAATAAATAAATGCATTTCTTATTTTTTTTATTCAATGTAAAAAAATGAATTCATCAACCCCGTCATACGCCTTGATTTAATAATTTAGGTTTCAGTCTTGTGTTCAGTTATTGAAAAATATTCCAGCAAATAAATAAAACCTTTGAAAATCCATTTCAAAAAGAGTCTGTGACACTGCAGCATATTCCCACATTGACCTTTATGTGGGAAGAAAAAAAAAAGAATAATAAAAATCCCTCCCTCTAGGAAATAATTTAGAACATGGGGAAACAGAAGGCTGGGAGACAGAAGAGTGGTTTGGGAATCATTCACTCTCAACCTAATTACCCTTCCTTACAACATAAGACGGAGCATTAATATGCACTGGCACCCAAAATAGTAAAGCAGCAGATTAAATTAAAAACAATTAGGGACTTTCACTTTGTCACTGAGCTGGTATGCCTGTCTGGTCAGTGCTTCAGGCTCTATTAAGCTAGGCTATCCACTGCTTGTGAATCTGACAAATTCAACTTTGACTGTGGAATTGCCTGATCTCTGTGTGCATTCAGAGTGTGTCAGTGTCTTGGGCATACATGGCGGAAAAAAGCCCCCCCTACACACACACACACACACACACACACACACACACACACACACACAGGGAAAAGCCTGGAAATTCCCATCGACCTAATTAATAGGATATGGGTGAAATTCTAGCTATCAATTATATTCGGAATCTTCCTATTTACAAATAATTAATTATAAACAATAGCTGTAATTTAGGTAATGAAAGCCACCTGGCTAATGGCGTTGGTATCATGTGCTGCGACAGTGCTTAGCATTTGGTGGATCTGCATGCAGAGAGTGTTGCATGGCGCGACTCTTCGGGGCATGGAACTGGCTAATTGAGGCATCGCACATATTTTTACTAATGGCGATGAAGCTATATTGAGAAGTGAATGGCATGGATGGAATGATTCACCTTTTCTGTATAAAGACATTCTACTTTTATCTACACCTCTATTACTTTACTAAATTAGCCTTCCAAGCGTAGTTAGCACCTCTATCTCATCTAAGAGCTTCTTTCGTTTGAAGTTGCTGACAATAATACATTAAGCATTTACTTTGCTACAGATCAATATTTTATAAAGTGTAAAACAGCTGAGTGTGGGTTCAACACTCTGGATATGCAAATGCTGCTAATTACACATGCTGATAGGCAAAAGGCTAACATCTGTTTCACTGCTAAGTCTACCATCATCAGCAGCTAAACAAATGTGTAGAGAAGAAAAAAGTTCTTTATGTGTTAATGCATAAATGTGATATATTTTGACAAGAGATAGAAACAAACAGAAACCTCAGTGTGTTGTGCAGCTGCAAACAAATACTTGCACAATGAGTGCACGTGTTTACACTTTAAATTTGTTCTACTTTTTTCCCCCCATTGCAAAACAATGATAAAGCTAACCTTCTATCACACTACAGCAATCATGTTTTCATGGGATTTTATGTTTCTGTACAAATGTATTATTACTTTTATTCTAATCCCGATATTTGGCTTGTAAAGTGTGAGAAAAAAATGTTTGACTACATTTTCAAGCTTTCACGGCTGAGGTCGGATTTACCAAAAGGCAACTTAGGTTGCATTCCATTACATTTACTGATCGAGACCCCCTGTCTCTATGTGAAGGCCATAGAAAACCTAAAAAGCCTGCGGGGGGGCGGCTGTGCACTCAAATGGCTTTAGCAGAAGCACCACAGGGCATCTCACTGCCTACTATTTTGCTATTAGATGAAAAATATGACCCCTATCCAGCCCCCGCCACTTTATTACAATCTTTAAAACTTCTCTCTGCTGAGGTGCCCTGAGATGTCACAACTATTACGTAATGGTGGCAAAAAGAGTGGGAAAGATCCCGCAGTCACTGCTCTAATTGTGATTCCCCCTGAAAGCCGGGGATCTTCACTGACGAAACTTGGTATAACTACTATGGTGTGTTGCCATTGTTATAGTGTAATTATTGTCATTGCTGTTCCTGCAGACTCTCATGGAAAATTGAAAATGAGGTCCATGTTATCCGTCAAGTGGTGAGCATCCACTAGTCTGGCAAGGAAAAGCATTACACTGACCAATTGCCTACTCCCCCAAGCGTGGTGAGGAACTTGTACCATTCTGGACAATTTGTTTCATTCTTCATTTGCAATTGATCGCAGTATGCACAGAGAACCTGGGGCAAGGAACTCCACCATAGCTGCCCAGCTGAACTGTGCTGCTGTAGTTTCCCTTTGTATAGCTCTGGGGATTGAGGGACGACACAGCGGCAACTCCATGAACAGCAAACAGTACTTCGGTCTTATTCACAATAGCTCATCTTTCTGTGTGAATAATTCAAACATCTTTTTTTTTTCTGTCTAATGATCCAATAAGTTTTTAACCTTCAAGACAGCTTCCATTAGGATCACTGTAAGCCACACCTTTACTGTACTTGAGCCATAGGCTGCTTGCCTCAGTGTTTTTAGCCCAATGAGGCGAGAAGACTTTACAATCTATAGAGTGTGCTTGGACAACGTCCCTACGATATGAGGAGGAAGAAGTCATTCCTGTGCTTCCTAATCAAGTAATTGATTGCATCTATTATTCATGAAGTCCTTAGCCTGACATGAAGTTGTAAACTCAGCACAGCTTCTCCTCTTTCTCCTCTCTGCCTACCCACTTCATTCATCTCTTCACCCTTCCAATGCTCATCTAACCACATAAAGCTGGGGAATTAGTTTGCCAGCCTCTCAGCCTTCAAGGGTTGTGCCCCTAAGCCCCAACTGCCAGTTTGTGTTTTGTTCAATATGGGCAGTCAGAAGTGTGAGGCCGTGCACTGGAGGCCGTCAGGGCTGCCCCCACAGGCTCTGCACTAGATCAGTCTCTGGGTAATGTCATTGCCACTTCGAGGCTGTAAAATCGCGGTGGAATTCTACCTTCACAAGAGCTGCAGCAGAGCAACTTGGTTGATTCAACAGAGATGACAGTGGGAATCAGAGTTAACTCCAGCAATGATACATTTAACTGGGATTCCCAGAGATTTAAAAAATCCACGTCCACATTTTTAAAACCTTGATTCAGGTGAGCTTTAATAAAGGGATATGAACTCAAAATAAAAGTGTGAAATTTCAGGTGAGAAAGTTATATCTGTAAACAACAACAGCTACATAACTTGACGAAGGCCAATACATTTCTCATTTGCAAAACTTTATATGATTTTGTTTGACATAAAATACACAAATATTTAGAAATATTAATGCACAACTCTAATAGGCCAAGTCCTAAATCAGTTAAATTGTTTAGGTGTGAATTATTGCAAATGGATCTCCATTTTAACACTGTGTTCTACACTGTAAATGATAGGCACACCTAAGAAATAATACAATAGATAAAAAAGCAGTTATAATCTCTTACATCTTTTCTTCAGTTCGTGGGATGTAAGTTAAACAAAATGTATAAAGAGCCTGCTAGTTTAATGCGCCGTGCCTGTTACCAAATCCCTAGGTTTAACCAGCGTGTTTAAAAAAGGAGAGATAAACACTACAGCCACAATAAATAATCAATGAGCAACTCCCTAAGCTTCGTCCTGAGCCGAGATATTACCATCAAAAACAAAGTGTCTGCAGCCAAGAAATCACCATATCAATGGCACATGCCACAACAACCCTGCCCTGCGCTTTCCTTCCAAAGATCATGCTAGATAAACCCCAAATAACAGAGAAATTAACAAATGCTTGACATTTGCTCAACATCCATTATTCTGACACTTCTTCAGAATTTCAAAAGGCTGAATGCATGCTTAATCAACATTCATATTCCCAGAGCGAGCCCCAGCACCATATTGCAGCCCGCCTCAGTGCTGATGAAAACGGCACATTAGGGCCCGATTCGAAAAACGTTCAGGGACTCCTCACCAGGGAGCTGTGTGTGTGTGTGTGTGTGTGTGTGTGTGTGTGTGTGTGTGTGTGTGTGTGTGTGTGTGTGTGTGTGTGTGTGTGTGTGTGTGTGTGTGTGTGTGTGTGTGTGTGTGTGTGTGTGTGAGAGAGTGTGAGTGTGAGAGAGTGTGAGTGTGAGAGAGTGTGAGTGTGTGTGTGAGAGAGTGTGAGTGAGTGTGAGTGAGAGAGAGAGGCATTGGTTGTGTTCAGAGGGGAGGGATGCTTCAGACTTTGTTGTTTTTTTAAGCGTTTTCCAGAACAGAGGCATCTGCCCCCTTTCTGCACACCCTCTAACTTTCATGACTGTGAAAGCCATATGAGGTGTGAGCTGAATGGCGTTTTAAAACAGGGGGGGTAATCATTACATCCAAATTCATTCATAATATAGCACAGAAGGACACAGAGGACTCGCACAGACCCTCCCTCTTTCTCTCGCCCTCCTTACACACACTCTCTCTGGGGACAAAGGGTGGAAGGACTGGGGTCCCCTCTAGACCCGGGGGAAGCCAGGCAAGGCCTCAGAGAGCATCCCATCATTTCCAATTCTAATATGTGGCAAGAGAAGGACTTGATGGGACTGATGTCACATTTTTCCTCACACCGGCCTGCAACGAGCCCTCCCACAGCCCCTCCATGCTAGCCAGGGTCCAGATAGTAGACAGGACACTGTGGCTGGCTAAGAGGAAGGCAAGGAAGAAAGGGCACGAATGGGGGTTGATATTTGCATGTCCCTCCATTGTGAGTGGGGGTAAAAAGTGACAGCACCGTGTCCAATTCTTTTCCCCCCAGAGCAGCTCGGGCCCGGCAAGAGAGGCCAGGCTGACAGATGACTCCCAACATCTGTGTTATGCAGCCGTTACAGATGAGGGACTCCACATCACAATCTCTCTCTTTCTGTCTGTCTATAGGACCCTCCTTCTCTCCTCCCACCACCCATAATCATAGCACAACAAAAAGGCTGACAGACGCTCCGTGGAAATTACCCTGAAATGGCCTATAACAATAATTTTGTCCCAAGTTTAAATGTTCCACCCTTTGAATTCTCAATCAAAAGCAATGATTATAAAATGGTTTGGTTCTCAATACAGAATTAAGAGAGTTGAGGATAATGGATATTCCCATTGATCAACATCGTTAGAACTGAATTTGTTGAAAATTCCTATAATATTAACAATAAATAAATACAAATGTAAAGTTAAGGCAATATAGTTAAAATATATATCAGCATTTGAATTTGAAAAAAATTCTCACACCAATACATATACAAAACTCCTGTGAAATAATCAAACATATATTAATACTTCACATAATAATAATAATAATAATAATAACTTAATGCCATTTTATTACAATTTGTTCAAAAATCTTAATTAACTTATTCCTTAAAATGATCACATGATACTCTCTTATCATTAAGATATTATTTCCTAAAGTCAATAATAGATATATTGAATTATAGTCCCGCTGTAATTGCAGGTAATGTGAATTTCCATACATTACCTGGGCTACATTTCAATATTTTGACTGGACAGATGCTAATATTAAAAAAGTTAGAAAACTGTGTATATATATATATATATACATACAGTATATATGTAGTAATAAAATGTACCACAAAAGCAGTCACCCTGACGCTGGTAGACAACATTAAAATCTACAGTTTACTCAACATTGCTGGCATCATTTAGAAATGACCTAATGCATCGCAAAATGATGTGATATCCCATCCCCATCTTTTCTATATCTCTGGCTATTATAACCTAACCAATCTTTTGCCCACTCCTTCAGTACACTGCTGTCCACAACAAACGCCTCACCCCCTCCTCCAGCTCCCCCTGCCAGCCCCAGCCTGGCCAATATTTACGCAGTGGCAAGGCTCCCACACAGTCCGAGGGGACAGGAGGGGTGTGGGGAGGGGGTGGCTGACTGCCGTGCCTGAGCGCATGCTAAGAGATGATGGATGGCCTAGTCGATATGTTATGTCTTAAGAGCCTGATTTCCTGCCAGTCCAATCACTAACCCTCCAGAGCCCAGCTCAGCTGATTGGACAACCAGAATAATTTCGCAGGCTGTGAAAACACTGCTGCCATGCCTGTCTGTCAGGCCCAGTGACGAGACTCAGGGATTTTAAAGTGCAAGGGCCTCCCCAAGATTGGTTATGGTGAACGAAATAATAACAATAACCAGCAAGACTAAACAAAAGAGCCAGCACCTCCGGGAGAGAAGAATCATGTAGAATTATTGGAATGGAAACACTCCAATGTTTTTCTTTAATTATTACACACACCAGTACCACTTTTCGAAGAATTGGCATTTAGACTGTTTGTTAAAGACAGTTTGGATTAGGAAACCAAAAGGAGAAAGTCAACTCAAAATAAACATGAAATTGGCCTCCTAGTGCTGCTGCCTGAACATACAGGATATTGGATGCACTTTACATGCATGATATATTCTGTAAAATGCTGACAGTGAGAACAAAGGTTGGCTCAAGACCCACTGAGTTCCCTTTGGGGAACCGATACCTTCCTCTAGATTGGTGATTAGGGCCCGATGGAAGTAGGAAGCTCCAAATACATGTGACTTTGTAAGTGACCTCTATGGGATCAGCCGCGGTGTCCTGGTGGCCTTGGGGGATTACACGTGTTACGTTCAATAAAGTGAGGGCCCTCAGTGTCAAGGAGAAAGGCAAACACAACCATTAACCTCTCGCTTCGATTTCTCGATGTGCAGGCGCTGCATGGCAAAGCATTGGCTAATGCTGCGGTGAAAGCCTCTGATGAAACCTGTATGGAATTAATTAGTGACCATAACAAGAGAATTAAATGGGATTATAAATATTTAATTATAGAATAAAAAAATAGAAAGTAAATAATGTTCCTAAGGAGCATTGATGAACAGACAGTTGATAAATGCAGCTCTGTATTTATCTTAAAGGGAGAGTTCACCCAAAAATGAATATTCACTCATTATCTACTCACCACATTGGAGGAGTAGTGTTTGAGTCCACAAAACACTTTTTGAGTTTCAGGGAGTTGCAAACAAATCATATACATTTGAAGTAAATGATGACCGATTCTTCAATCGCTGTTCAACCCTGAAACTCTATGCATGTAAACACATCATGTTGTGTATTTGTGGACATCCTCACTGATTGAAAATGATAAAAGATTGTCAGGCACATCAGATGTCTCACACACAGCTGCAGAGGCTGCACACACCGGACTCGCTCATGCACAGACAGGAACAGTTCAATGTGTGACCACTTACTTTGGAAATCTCTCCTTGAGCATCTTCATACATTGTCGGGTGGGTCTCAGCTGTTCAGCGCACCTCACTATCTCCTTATACTGAGCTCTGGACAGCCTCATCTCTGCCTTGTTTATCTTCTGTGTTTACCTGCACGAACAGGAACAGGTGGTCAGAGATGTAAACAACATGACAGCTGTCAAAATCAGCTGCATTGCTAAACAAACTTAGCTTAATGTTGCGACCAACGCGGACATAACAGCATAAGAATACATACAACGTAACGTCTCCTCTTGCTGCTTGACTATCTAACGCGACACGTTTCCGTTTATAACAAGATGAGCGATAAATAATGCGTCAAATGTGATGTTTACCGGTGTTTCCAGCCGCCTGTGGCTACTTCCCGTTTAGCTGCTTCCCGCTAGGAAGTTGAAGAGAAGACGTTCGTGTGAGCGGCGCGCTGATTGGTGCGTTAGTCCACGAGGCTGAGTATGCCGGCCTCTGATTGGTTATCGGTGTCCAGGGGGGGCGGTATCCAGCGGCTCACTGCCTCTCCAGCACATCTCTGTTCTCTGCAGCTTCGAGCGGTGAACAGGCGACACAGGCAGGAAGTAGAGATGGAAAACAGATGCTCTGGTTCACTTTCACACGAGAAATGTTCCAAGGAAAATGGAAATATTCTCTTAAATGTGTAAACTGTGCGGTGGAGGGAAGAAAGTGATGGAGAAGAGACGGAGAGAAAAGAGAGGCACAGACAGAGGGTGTGTGTGTGTGTGTGTGTGTGTGTGTGTGTGTGTGTGTGTGTGTGTGTGTGTGTGTGTGTGGTCCAGTATAACTGAATACAACCACTTCACAGGTACTAGTGTCACTGTTTTAACATTTTAAACAACAGCGTGGTTCTTCATTTTCAATATTCATTTAGAATGACAGCAGAGACATCATGTAGTCCAGCAGCACTAATGCTCTATTAGCTCTGAAGATACTTGAAAAAATGATGTTGCTATCTAGATGTGAGAATCCTATAGTCTGACGTAGAAACAGTCATAGGATTCAGACAGCAATTAAAAACAAACTAAATATCTTATTAAAAAAAGATGATATATGTTCCCCTGGCAGTCATCACCCTGCTTTTCTGTTCATACTGCTGCCTTTTTGATTTCAGATGTCGGCAACAAGAAGTTCAAATTCTTGATAAAAATGTAACAGAGAGCTCTTTACACGCCTCCTCCAAAACAACTACTGTATTAACTGCAGTGGATGTTAAGTTTAACAAGATCGCCTGCAGTAAGCATCACTGATTGAATGAAGTCTATTACTTCACCTTTGCAGTGGCTGAATTAGGCGTGCATGGATAGAAGTTCTGCCCCTGCCTGAGAGAATATTAGTCTGGGGCTTCCCTAAATGATTTCCCCACATCCTGCAGGAATTTTTGTGAGCCATTCTCAGCTGCTTGCCCCTGAATGATCGACACCCTTCACCTCAGCAGCGGAGGTATGGTGCTATAAAGGCCCTTGGCAGAAATAACCAAATGAGTCAAAGAAAGATGACTAACTGTAGAGAACTGTGTTAGAAAAGACTCAGATGGATTGTTAAACACACAAATTTAATTTTGAATTTAAAGGTTAAATGTTTGCGCTGGCTGCAACACTGATAACTTCCAATATGCTTGCATTTAAATAGAAATTACTATTTATAGTTACATATGCAAAGTTTTATTAAAGGAAAAAAATATCAGTTGATTTATAATCAATTTAGTTTCAACTGTATGATTGTCTCTATATAGTGTTGATCTGAGATGCTGAGATAAAACTAAAACCTTTAAGACCTCGTTTGTCAAATACGTCCCTTGAGCTCAATATAATTTAACAATGTCATTGTTGCATAATTAGTCTCTGAACAGCAAGCCTCAGTCTAATAGATTTTCTCTTTAACCTCCTCTTCTCACATACAGATGCGGCAAAGTCTCGTCTATTTTATGGTGAGTTTCATATATTTTGGTGGATTATTGTTGTTTTTGTGTTGAGGATATAATTTATTTCATGAAAATCATTCCAGAGATTGTTCTATAATTTTGCAAAAAATACAATATCATCATCGCAAATAATTCCCCTAAAATGTCCAATAATCTAAATTTAAATTTGCAGTATTGTCTCTGAGTCTGTGTGACAAGGTCACGTAATTCAGTGTTTGATTCTAACATTCTTTTGACAATAACATTGCTGGTTTCCTCCATTGTGAGCCAACAATGCATCGGTGAACAGAAAGACTCTATCTGACCTGTGGTGCATCAGAAAATGGAGCTCATTGTTGTTGGGCAGTGTAGTATGATGACTGAGATGAGCTGAGGTCTCGGACTCTGTGCTCACCGGCACAGTCCCTGGCTTTGAAAGGGCTCACCACTCTGTGGTGGCTACAAAAGAGAGCTGTGTAGTGGGATTGGTATGGCCAGATAAGATCTGGGCCTCTGAGGAAGTCTGGTCTGATTGCTACAAAGGGCTGAGGTCAGGGGCAGCGGGAGCAGTTTACTCATCTAGGTATCAGAGGATCAGTGGTTTTGGTGGGGAGCCGCGTATGTAATAAGTATAAAAGGATCAGTGTAATGTGATGCTATAAAAAGATTAAAATCAGAAATGGGGTTGGAAGGTAGTGTACTCTAATGGCCCCAAAAGCTACGGGATTAGAGATTTTGCTGTGTGTAAGCGTCCGCTCCACACCCTCGCATTGACTCAGTTTGTCTGCGTGCATCTTTGATGGCTAGAGAGAGCCACAGTGGTCTGTGATGAGAGCTGAAGGGGAGAGGGAGGCGATGGAGGGGATACAGGAAAAGGATGCAGGGGGAAAGACGAGTGCTTTGGAGGCTGCGTGTAAACAGGGCAGTGGTACACACCGTGCCGTTAACCAGCTGTGAAGACTGCTCACAGTGGGAGATGAATTTACAAAGGATGTCTCCCTCTGATATCCAGGAGACTCTGCACTGATCTCTGCTCCACTGCTCTCGGCACACCATTGTAGTGCAAAGCACTGTGCCACTAATGGCACTTATGTACCTTAATGCCTGGAAAACATTTACATTTTGCTCACAGCACAGTGGCTGTGGAGAAATTGTGTGTGTGGGTTTTATTATTTTTTTTATCAAAAGCATCCATCAAAAGTTCTGGCGATAAAAGTATCATCATTATTCAGAAGATTTGAAAGTTCTTGTAATTTCCTTTACTCATCAAACTGATTAAGGAAATTGCAAGCCCTCCAATGTCTTGCACATTAGTCCCTCCTTATAATGTGCACTAGTATTACTCACCATACAAAGAGAGCATTTTGTTGCACTAGATTGTCAAACGTTACTGTTGTAATGCTTCTTTTTTTTCCACTTGTGAAGTCAGTGACTGAACTCCTCTGCACCACAGAATTGCTCTCCAATCTTTAGGGAGTCTGGGATCTCAGCTCTAAAAGTCACAGTTTAAACATGAGGCAAGCCATAACCAGGAAATGCCTGTAGTGTTAGCAAGGTATCGGATTCATGCATTCCCCTCTGAACAGCATGACTGCCCCTGAAAATCCCACATCCATATTTTACATCACGGGAGACAAGACACATGTGTTTCACCCTGGCTTTCAAAGCTGTTTCTTCCATTTATTTTATTATGCTTTAATGAATTTAATTAGATGACATGTAATTAAATGCAACTGTGCTGCTCACCCCGTAACATACACACACGCGTGCACGTGCAAACATATGCACACATTTGGCTGTAAATTGCTCAAAACAACATGTGCGATGTGAACAGATTTACTGGATTAATAGGGGATTGATAATATTTTGGGATTGTATTTCACTCTAAACGGCTGCACGCGGAAACAAAGGCTGCAGCCCAGGCTCATTAATCATAGTCAACGGGTTGCCCGGGTGCAATTTGCATGACCGAGGTGGCTGCACATGCTGCTGTTCGGCCTAGGTTGCTGGATCTGCCTCGATTTGGCCAGACCGTTAACGCTGCGTCAATCAACGATAACCCAATAACAGTATGACAGAGGAAGGGGGGGGGAGATTTTCTCCTCATTACGCCACACTCCTCCTCCCCCCCTTCCCTTTCTCTGTCTGCCCAAGTTCTTATTTTAGTAAGCACTAATTAGACTGGCCTGATGAAAAATGAAACCATTCTGTTATGTTTATTATTATAGAAATATAACTTTGTGATTTATTAAAAAATAATTGTCTTTTTGTAAATAAGTAATAATTTAAAACATTCCATTTTCTAATTTATAAATATACTTTTAAGGTATTTCAGTATTTTCCAAATGTGATAATATTCGGTTTGAATTGTACATAATTTAGAAATCTTTCCTTTTAGCCTTTTCAAAAATTTGTGAAAAACAATCACTTTTATCTATAGAGCAAACTTTTTTGGTTCATCTGTATTTTTTTGTCCGTCACAGTTTGCAGCCTCACGAAGCTTTTTTAACTGCAAATAATTGGGTTGAGGCGGGATGCAGTGAAGTTCAAAATGAAGCACAATTTCACAAAGATATAATCTCTCCACTGGCTGCATACACTGAATTCTAATTATCTCGTCATGAACTTTAAAAAAGAGGCAATGTTTTAATAGCTTTTTAACTCCATAAGTGGTGTCTGCGTCGTTGGGTGTGTAAATACAAGCTTGTGTGTACGTGCAGGAGCCGTTTGTGTGTGGCTTTTTGTGTGTGTCAGACACACACACGTATGCAGACACCCACCACCACCACACACAGACATGTGAATGCGGCTTGTGTCTGGTCTGGCCTCTCCACCTAGCTCTGCTGCCGAGGCTCACGCTGCGCTCTACCCCCATCCCCTAATATCCTGGAGGCATTTTTCTCATTATCAAATATTGTTTGATGTCTTTGTTTCTTGATGATAAACCATGGCCACCAAACACCGGTCTGGATTGTTTAAAATTTAATTTTAGGGCTCTGAAGTACCTGCGGAGGGGCTGGCTGGTGGGGACACCCGTGTTTTATGTATGCTATTTTTCACGCTGAAATGCAAGAGGACACACATTGAAAAACACAATAAATCCTGGAGGAGAATCATTAGAGGAATACTAGTAGTTTTTATGACCATTGTTATTCAACGCTGTATTGAGATGCAGTAAATTATTCTGTTTATTATAGGTTTATGGATTCAGCCACATTTTCAGAATAATTATGTTGTTCCTCATTCTACGTAAATAGAACTACTCTCTCTATGCTTTTCTATGTATTTAACATGGATGTAAATATTAAATATGTATACATATTTTATACTGTAAATATTTATTTCTAGAAATTTTAGTTTATCAAAATTATTTTTACTCGTACATCTCTTGCATATTATTCGTGTTCTGACTGCAATGGTCTTGTTTATATTTCTCTGGTAATTTGAACATCATAATGACAACATCTCGCCTTAGGAATTCAAGATTTATGATGGAATCGACATTGTAAGCAAACAAATAGGGAAACAACACTCTCCCCTAATGTCAGCATGTCAAAACTATATTGAATACTTGAAATATCTGTGTATCTAAGGCTGAATAGCAGCCATTGTATCGGCCTAATGATATTATCCTCTGAAATTTGGAGTGAAAGAAAAATGGCAGAAATGAACAGTAGCATTGTCTGCCCCATTTTATTTAAACAAATTGCAAGAGCAGAGAGACACAGGCTGAGGGGAAGAGCGAGGCAAGCGAGAGGGAGAGAGACAAAACGGGAGAGAGTGCTCCGTAAATGAAAGGTTATGCGTCGTCCCATGTGTTTGTATTGTCAATAACTGGAGAAGGCTGTCAAGAAAGTGGAGAGATAAAGGTCAATAACTCAGGCAAATGTATTTGTATTTGTACACTCCTGCTGATAGCACAGCAAACGTCAAGGCCTGTGTCTGACACCACACAACAATAACACAAATAGTAGGGCTAGCACTCGAATAGTCATTATTATTGTTGCAGCTGGAAATGAGAGGGAACCTCGGCACATGGCTGTGACAGCCGGCGCGGTGTCACTCAAACGTCACTCCATAATGAAACACGTCGGAGATCAGAAAAGGCGATGATAAAGTGTAAACACAAAGAGATTATGCTGCAGGACGATTTTGATATTTGCCTTATTTTCTTGTCTCAGAATAGAAATGATTGTTACCGTGTTGTTTTGCAAACACTTCATGAGACAAATGTAAATATTACATTAATTAGTGCTGTTTGTGGAAGTTTCTTTTACTATTATTTCTTAACTTATTACTTAATTAATCAGCCATACATATTTTAACAATAAAGTGAAATGCTCTTATTGTGAATTTAGCCCCCCCCCCCCCCCTTTCCCAACTAGTTAAACATTCTCCACTTTTCTCAGATTAAATGGCAAGTAAATAAAATTTGTAGGACTTATTTTTTTAGCCACACAAGGTTAAGGGGTGATCTAAAGGCTTAATTTATCCCTCATGATTCCCGTATATATACGTGCTCAAGTGTTATTTTATTCCAGAGCCATTTAGTGCATCTCTCTGTGGCCTTGAGTGTAATAAATGTGCAATTAACAGACTTTACTAATTCATGAGGAACATTGTGAAACTAACGAAGGGCATAACTACTGTACAGATGCCGCTGTCATCGGTGAATATTGTTATTGTTCTGCGTTTAATTGCTGAAGGAGGAGGTAGATGAGGAGGAGGAGGAGGAGGAGGAGGAGGCAGCATGTTTTGAATATACATCCCCGGTTACCATAGCAAGAAAAAGAAACACTGCCTCCCTACTGATAGTTACATCTAATGTCAGAGGTATGTGGAGGTGTTAACTTCGCTGTTTTAACCAGTTACCAAACAAATGACCCTTTTTAAGGCACAACACAAAGAGAACAGATACACACAGTAATCCCTCAAGGAACACAGTGAAATCCTCTGGCCATTCATCTTGATCTTGAAAAGCTCCCTGTATTTTTGTGTCTCATTAACACACAGGCCTCCTCTTTTTATACACCACATATAATTTCTGCTGTTTTAACTGTTGTCACTGGAATCAGCATTAAATCCTGTGCTTCTTTCTTTGGGGGAGAGCAATAATTAAAGCCATAAATCATTTAAAGCAAATAAAGGAATTTTGCCTGAAATTTGTGCCCCTCATTCTGAGACTTAAGTACATTTAGTTTTTTACCTGAGAAGGTTACTTTCTGTCGAATCATCAACGCAGGAGCCGACAAAAATGTGCAAACACTGTCCTATTGTTGTGAGCAGATGAATCAAAATGTACTTGAAGTAAGTATATAAAGTCCATAGGGGAAAGCGGATCCCTCTCCCTCTGTCACCCTCTCCCCAGTCAATTTGTTTGTTGGCTGTGGAGCCTCGTAGTGGTTTGCATTACATATGATTATGTAAATCTGGAGCTTTTCCTGTGCATTATGGGCTAACGCATTGTCAAGATCTTTTCTGAAGCAGTCAAGTAGCTATTTCTGAATTCTTTTATTATCTGAGAGTGCAACAAAGAAAGTCTTTTGTTCACTGTTTGCCGCACACACGCTTTCATGCATACATACACACACGCGCTGCTGCCGTCCATGACTTACTACTGTCCCCTAGTGGTGCTCGACTCAACAGTCTCCCCCAACGCTCCATTTCCATCAACTTTCCACACTTCCACTCACCTGACTTCCCCCTGTCTTTGTCCCCCACCCCACCCTCTCTCTGCATGTGTGTGCCTTCCCTCTGCCTTATCATGCTCAAACATTTAAAGGGTTGATTCGTTGTATTGTATGACAGAGAGCTCCAATTATGCATCGCTGTATCCACAGTGGCTTTTGCCTTCAATGGATGGCTGAAACAGTGTCAACAAAAACAGGAACCCTGATGTTTTGTGGCTATTGTGAGGCCAGAGGCCAGTGTCAATAAGGAATTGTTTAGTCAGAGTGCCACACCGAAACTGCAGCGAGAATGTTATCTGTGGAAATAGGGTGTGTGAGTAATAGTGCTAAAATGTAAGTATGATTGTTTGCACAAGCCCAACACAAATGCACACAGGGAACAACCTTAAGAGCCTTTCACCTCTCTGCACTGCTGTCTTCTTTCAGATGTGATACACACTTTTAAAAAACAAAAACCCTTAACGCGTCTGTCGCTTTGTCATCCCATTCTATAATTACCTCTCGATTATTTACTGTGTCGTGAATATTTTTAGCGAGGTTAAGAGAGCGCTGTCTTTATACCTGCCGTCTCCGAGCTGATCTTACGCTCCCTCAGGTAATAGAATGCATTTTTATACTTTTTTGTTTTCCTTTCCTGATCACTGTTATTCCAGCCCTAATTGGTGTGATAACCTGGAACAGTGCTAATAAACAGAAGGGTAAAAGGGTCACTCTCCAGTGGCAGATGCACGGACACACACACACAGTCAAGTCACTCATGTCAAATGACCAATTATACATTTTATGGAGGATGGCACCTCCGGTCTCGAGTGCCCCGTCCCTCCTGGGATAGCTCTCCAATGAGAGGACTATCACTCAAATCCAAACCACATTCATTCATTAGCCTGTTAAGATGGGCATCAATTATTCATTAAGAAGGTGGCCAGTGGATTATTTCTGTCAGCGCTGGGCTTATTGTATCAAAGGTTGATTATGGCTTGGTTGATTTAGTATGTAGTGTTGTGTGCGTGTGATCAATCACATACATTTATGTTGACATTTTAAACAGCAAAAAAATTGACTTTTCTACAGTTTTGAAGTTTGTTTAACACTTGAGCATGAGTATTTTAATAATGTTTGCTTATGTTAAAAATCTGATATTATAATTCAACTTAAACTCAACTTACTGTATGACTATGACTGTGCTGTCTTCTCGATTTATGGCTGTAATATGCTCACCACCTCTGCTTTATTTTTCCTGTCCCTCACTAACAATCTTGTGCTCACCTCAACATCATCCCCAGAAATTCACACTCGCACCACTCTGTAAAATCTTTTTATTAGAACGTTAAAAAGTCCTGTGGGGATTTTTTTTTTCCTTTCCGAGAAAGTGTGAGAGCTGTGTGAGAGCTCGGGGAACTAGTAAAAGAGTTGTGTTAAAGCCTGAGGTTTATTGTTTTTTTACATGCAAATGGAGACTTAAAAGTGATAATTAAACAATTAGAAAATGTCTTAATGCTTTTTAAAATATTAAAAATAGGAAGCTTTTCAAAGTTTCTGTAGGCTTTACCGTTTTATTTATAAAACTATGTTTATCATCTTAAGATTCATTATTGCTTTGTCTGTGATTAAGAATGTGAATGTCTGATCACCTTCTTTTTATGTATTTATCAGGTAAAACTTCATCATAAAGTCATTATGTCAATGGGACTTCATTCATAAAACACGACATTTTTAAGATAAAGAGTTAAATTTCTTTATCATTACCTGTCACAGAAACTCCTGTTGCACATTAACCTACTTTCTCTTACCTTTGACCCACTGGATGCCTAAAGAAAACTTGACGGAGTGAAGTGCCATTCCAGCAAACAGGTTGTGAGTGAGGCAATGTTTCAGCAAATACAGATGGAGTGTTTTGCACTTGAGTTTCATGTTTGCAGGGCTTTTCTGTGACAAATTTTAACCCACAACTTCAGAAACAAAGCAGCAGATAACATGCAGGGGAGCAGATACAGCATGCAAATATACACAGAGGAAAGAATTTTCCTTCTTAAGTAAATATTTATAGAAAATCGAATTAGTTTTTCGTCAATTTTTATTTTGTTCCATTTTGTGTAAAAGTTTGTTTTTATCTATGTAATATAGGATTTTTGGTATAGAAAATTTCATTTGAATTCCCTTTCATAATAAAAATAAATTTTTGTCTACATATATTCCAGCTATAAACTGCTCTCCACATGGTTGTGCGCACACACACACACACACACACACACACACACACACACACACACGCACACAATCTCTCACTCACAAAATTACACTAACCTTAACTAAATGCCTAACCCTAACCTAATTATAACCCTTAAAACAAGTGTTAAACCATAACAGCTCATTGAAAACTGGAGGACCGGCCAAACTGTCCTCACTCTCCCAAAATATCCTTATATTCTGTATGGGCAATGCTCAAAATGGTCCTCGCAAAGATATGTACAAGTACACACAAACACACACTCAGCAATAAAAACTTAACGTAATCAGAACATAAGATCAACCCTTTCTTTGTGTATTCTGCACAAACCTTCCTCCCTTCATCAACCCATGCAAGTGTTAAAACAATATCCAAGTGTCACAATGTCACCACTTCATTGGTAAGAAAAATTCATTGGGTAAAAGAAAGAGGTTGCGGGTGTGTCACTGTTTTCAGAGTCGTAATGTAGGATAAACACTGTGACGAGGTGACAGAGCGCAGACCTTGGACTCGGCCCTGGGCGTTGAGCCACAGCAGGCACTTGCACATGATGCAATGACAGCTCGTGGAGATGGTGGGGAAATTAATTCTTGCACCGTGTAAAGAAACTATTCATAGCAGCTTTGCTTGAGAAAACATTAACAATTTTTCACAGGGATCAAAGGGCCATCTGGTTAAATTCACATAGGTTATACCTTATTCATGCGCCTCCTCCACTAATCTCGGTGGATTAGCTTAATTTTCTCTCTTCCTTGCTCCCTCAGGTTTGTGGCGTCCTCGCAGAGTGAAGCTCTCTCAAGAATGTGTCTAATTTAGTGGCTAAGAGGCAGATTTATACCTGTGCTAGTTATGGAGAAGGTTGCTCCCTCGAGAAGCCCAATGACTGTTTACGGGCGGCCCCGACAATGCCTTAGCAGATGATGAAGCACCTGCCAGAGTTCCCCCACGTCTGTTCCATCCCTTTCTGTCTGTCTGCTCGCCTCCCTTCCCCTTGCTTTCTTTCTTCTTCCACTCTTCCTTCCTCCCCACATCCTCAGCCTTCCCTCCTTCCTCGCTCCTTCCTGTCTCCTGCCTATTCTCTCTCGCTTTGTTTCTTTTCTCAGCAGAGCCACATCTCCTTCAGTTACCATGGAGTTGTGCGTTTTACAGCCGTTCCCACTGCTCTCCCCAGAGTGAGCCCATCTACTTACTCTGTCTACCACAGAGAAGAAGAGAGTTTTTGTCTCTGTGTCCCTCCGCCATACCCACACACACACACACACACACTGGCGAACAGAACTGTGGTCAGGTTTTGTTTATGGCAGGGAAAGGCAATATCGAGATTGTTTCAGAGTAGTGTCATCACGTGAAATGTATCGCTGTCAGGAGTATGTTTTATATGTCTGGGCCCTTGGCTGAGGCCATTTTGGGAAACAGAAAATATCATATCATATGACCTCCTCTGGTATAAAAGTAAACTATCAGCTGTAAATCCGATACACAACTACAGCAGTGTGTGCAAGCAGGGAAGGAAGTGAGCTCTCTGTGGCATGAGGCTCGCTCGTGGATTAAAAATCAGATGTTTCTTGCAGTAATTTCTAATGACGTTTTCAAATTTTCATTTTTTGAATTTATAGATTTGCATTGAAACAACATGTAAGAGAAACTAGAAGGATTATACATTTCATAAAAGAGGATTTTTATAAGAAGTCTGTTTCTGATATGCTTGCAAAATTAATGTTGTTTTCTCTTTCGAAATTACACAAACTCAGCACTCGTGTTTGCATCTGGACTCAAGCTGATTATCTTTGTAACTCTGGAGAATGGAGAAAAAACTGTGACAAAGCATTTTCTTTCTTTTATCTGGTATTTTACACAAAAGCAGACTGCTCTTTAATTGCTGCTGTTAGAAAACATTTTGTAATGTTTAAAAATTTCTGTTCAAGAAGAGACAAAAAGAATAACTACAAATACACTCGAACTAGAGATGTTCAGATACCAAAAGAGGAAGTGATTTTTCTGGGAAAAGAAAATTGCAGTTATATCTGGGTGAAACAAATGTCCTTTAAATACATGGTATTGAATCAGTAAATAGATTTGCATACTCGCCGATGTCCAAACAGGCCTTTTCGTCAGTATCAGAGGCGTTTCCGATGTCATTTTCAGAACATGTCTTAATCAAACCCTTAAAAGGGTTTAATTTTATACTTCCTGATAGGAGGCACTTCTAATTTCGGCTGCTTCAAACAATATATTTCCTGAAGTTAAACACTGAATTTCCAAACCTTCTATGTATCTCCTCATGTCATTTGAGTCTTAAATCATCAAGAGTTGACCAACTCCTGGTCTCGTCGCTGTAAATTCCACTTCTTCTTTCTCTTGAATATCTAGGCTGCTTTTTATACTCAATGGGCCGTGACTCGTTAATGTATGTTGTATAATTTTGCACCTGTAATTAAGTGTCAGTTTATAAACACACAAACACTAATAATACCCAGAGCTTTTCAGGGCCAGCCCAGTGGTGGCAAAAGCCCATCCATCAATGTCCCTAATGAGGCTCCGTGCAGACAAGTCAGTGGAGGCTTCCTGGGCCGTTCAGTCTTATTTGTCATGCTCACTATGATAACCACCTAAATCCCCAGTAAGATGATATCAGCCAAGATAGGGAAGATGTTAATATATGTGTGTTTGTAGTCTGTATGCTTAAAGTATATGTATATTATAGGCCCTGTCTGTTTTAAAATCGGTGACGTTAATGAAGGACACCATTAAATGCGACGATGTTGTTCAATGTTAGTGACGTGAAGCAGAGACTTCAGGAGCTGTAACAAGGTGTCACAGGTCATTTAGACCAATCAGAAGGCACCACAGGACATTAGCCAAACAAAAGTTCTCGGCTTTGCAGCAGCGTGTTACTGGGACAACTCAGCATGTACGGACACAGTTAAAGCAACAATAACATACTTAATAAGCCAGGATGAGCTGCGACCAGAACAAGGAGGAGGTCACTCTCTTCTTTTTATAGACATCTTGTTTATTTATGGGCTCAGAAAAACCCCACATTCAACACTAAGGTTCTTATGCAGCTTATGAGTGATAATGCTCTGTCTGTTTATTTGAAATATAGATCTCTCTCTCTCTCTCTCTCTCTCTCTCTCTCTCTCTGTGTTACTGTGGTTGAAATGTTTAGCTGACAGACAGATGTGCAGTTTCCGAAGCTGAGGTCATGAGACTAAGTTTGAATGGGTCTGAAAAATCCAGCAGGAATTAGAGGAAGTTTCTCAAAGCAACATTTACAGTATTATTAACAGTACGGCTGATGATACACTAGAAGGACTTTAAATAGTAGAGGCGAGGTGACATTTAAATACCAAAAGGTGTTCAATATGAAACAAGGTCAAAGAAAATCTAAAAATCCTGTATCCACTAATTCCATGAGTCTGTTTGTCTGTAAATGTGATACCTTCAATATTAACAAAACATTTATAAATAGGCAACCAGTGGTCTGTAGCAGTGGTGGCTGGGACTCATCAACGTATGAATTACTTTATCGATCAAGACAACAGCGCATCCACAATGGCGATGACATTTCATTCTCTAGTGCAGGCTTCTGCAGACTGAGTCGAGCTTCACCGAGCTTTGAATAAACAGGTGAACAGCCCTTTATGCAGCAGCAGTGGAGCAGCTTCTAGTTCTTCACTTGCAGCAGCTCAATTCCTGCAGGTCACTTCTACGTTGTCAGAAAGAACACTTCAACCAGCATAACGTCAGTTTACGCAAACTGCGCACTTGAAAAGTACCTTAAAGATTAGAACCAGCAAACTTGGCTTGGTACAAATATATGTATGTATATATATATATATATATATATATATATATATATATATCAGACACTAGTAAAA
The DNA here is from genome assembly GCF_024713975.1 of Paralichthys olivaceus. Taxonomy (NCBI): domain Eukaryota; kingdom Metazoa; phylum Chordata; class Actinopteri; order Pleuronectiformes; family Paralichthyidae; genus Paralichthys; species Paralichthys olivaceus. The sequence continues at coordinate 10,992,449 of NC_091104.1, read as the reverse complement.
ACATCACCAAACATCAATTTCTGCCAGTAGACCCCTTTCACCTAAATCTTACACCCTGAACTTTAACCTAAATGATAATCAAAATTGTTGTTGGTCACAAAGTCGATCCTCATCCAGTGTTCTAACTATGTTGAGATTTCTTTCCTTACACTATGGAGCAAATTATTTAAAAAAGAGCCAACTTTACTGTACAAATAATAAGAAAAACTTTACCGTAGTTGAAATATGCAGTCATGCAACAAGTCTCGATATTGACTGCGATAGTGTAGCCCTCATGACAGCTCGTTCTGTTTGGAGACTCTGATGTTTTCAAGTGCTCATGATTAGTGTGTATTAATGTAATAATAAGGAGAGACTACTCTGGATATACTTTTAGACACCTTGATATTTTTCTCTGTATTTCTATACATGTCAGTATGAAAGCAGCCGCAGTCAGTGTGTCAGCGGCTAATGACAGAGGAAGTGACGTCTGACAACTATGGCCTGCCACTGTGGTTGGTTCTTTAAAAGCAAAAGGAGGTGGCCACGACTCAACGCTAATGGAGGAGGAGAAAATGGCCATGTCACTCCTGTCAACGCGTTATGTTTTAGACCTAGACAGTTGTTGTCGCTCTTGCAGGCCCATAATTTTATGCCATTAAAAGTGCCAAGCGGGGAAAGTGAGTGAGGGAAGACGGAAGGAAGGGAGGGAGGTGGGCTCTGAAGTGAAGCAGTTGTAGGTTTTTTTCTTACCTCGTGTTCCCTCCATGCCTGATTCCCTGCCACTTTTGTGCTGGAAACTTTTGGCATTTCTTGAAAGCATAAAGACTATGTTGGAGCTTTAAAGTGATCATAAAGTCAATCATGTTGGCTCGAATTACCCGGCAATCTCTGCCAGCCCCTGCTCTGCCGCTACGCCATGAGATGTGTGTGGGAGAGGGGTGTCGATGTGTGTGTGTGTATTTTTTTGTGACCCGCTGCGTACATTAATGCATATACTGTAAGTGTGTGGGAGGCAGGAGAAGCAGAAGTCGGGAAATCAAATGAGAAGTGATGGCGGAAGAGGAATTATCTTTATGCCTTAAAGTGCAGTAAAGTCAACATTTAGAGATGATGCAAATATGTAAAATAATATTTACTTTTGAGTGGAAACTACATGTTGAGAGCACCTATAAAAGCAGAGATTAGAAATAAAACCCTGAGGCAAAAATATGAATGCCCTGCAGGTCACAGCAACTCCGACACTTCTTCATGAATTTCCACTAATCGAAAGAATGTTGGCGGGAATTACTGTCACTTGTTCTGATTTGCATGCATGACAACCTTTTCATCTCAAAGAATACCAGACCCCACAAGGTCTTTACATTATGGGCAAACATTTGCAATTATGATGAACTCCGCCAGCTTATCTCAAAAGGAACAGGTTCTTACTGATGGACAAGTAGACGTTTTAATGAAATAAACTGCTCTGAGCTGATGAAATAAAGATTGCTTCACCCCGGGGCACACTCAAATTAAATTATCAAGATGACTGCATGCATGCAGCTCCCATTAACTCAGGTATGGCAACAGCCTAGTCACACTGCACTTGTCCTACATGTCTGAAACTACTTTATACTGTTGATGATGCTCGCTGCTACCAGTCTGTTTCTGTCCCACATCTCCACTCTCTCCCGTGAGGGCTAAAGGCCTCACAGCTTCTCTTTCACTCCATTCAGAGGGATGAACTAATGTTAAAACCATGTGTCGTCCCTGGAGGCTGAGCGAGTAGACACTGTAGTGCATGCAGTTTTATGCGTGCAGATAAACATGGGCCCGATGGTTGTCAGAAGCCTGCGGACAGAGGCCAGAGTCCTCTGCCTTAAAACAATGTTGGTGTTGGGGCGAGAGGGACTGTGACTGGCAATGGGAAACACCTGTGCCGGGGTGAGCAGCCGGGCAGTGTGCAGGGGGGAGGCAGAGGTGGGGCGTGGGAGGCAGGAGGGAGGTATAAAGCTGGTTGGGAAGGACACTCCATCCTCGCTATTTGCTGCTGAGAGGCAGAGCTTGGAGGGAATTAGTTACAGTAATGTCTCGCTCACTGCCCCTTAAATTTTAACTCACATACTGGCAGCAGCAGGGCCCAAAGAGGCTCGGCCTGAAGACTGTAAGTGTTACAGCCATACGTGCACACATCGCGTGAGACCCTCTCAATCATAACTGTGAATACAGCAAAGTATACACGGTGGAAAACTGAATTTCCAAAATATGAGTTCAATATTCAGCCTCATCTCCCAGTGGAATTCTTGTGTTTTGTGTTCTGATGTCAGAAATTTAAACTAATGCATTCTCTTCCCACGTCGTAATATTACATGGCTCTGCTTTGACAACTGTAGGATTTATTTTTGAATTCATTGTGTCAGTTTTGTGATTCAGTGTATTTATTATATGAAGCAGCATAGAGATGTATAGACGGCTGCTATGATTTTGGCAGCCGTTCTCCTTTTGGCAGTATTTCAGACAAAGTTCTACTCTGAGGAAACAGATGACCATTTTTATTTTCAGTTGATATATAGTCTGACTTTTTATTGACTTGAATTGCTTCAGGATATTTTTAATTAGGAAGAAATGTAACCTTTTTGCCACCCCAGTAGCTCTTAAAACTTGTTTTCATGTAAAACTTGAGAATCACCTTTTTTATATCCATCATTAAAAATCATCGTTTATGTCAGAATGCATTGAAAATGTCTCATCTTCACAGTCAAGGACTATTTATACATGTGTATGTGTTAAATACAAAATCAATAATTCATTTATAGCAGTATAAAAAGGAGTAGTCTAAGGCAACTTAAAGACACATCAGATTTATTGGTTTTTGAATTAAACCAGGCTCTGAAAAAATTGTGTGCATGCAGAATAAACATGCAAATCCCAAATGAAACCCAGAACACACAACACTGCAGCAACATTTTTTTTTTCCTTTTTCCCAGCCAAACATCTTACCCTGCTGTATATCCATCAGCCTCTCTCCTCAGTGGCCCAGTGCTCCACCCTTCAAGTCAGGTTGATCATTCCATCTCCTGCCTCTCTATCCTGAGGTGCCTCCTGTCAATTTATCAGACTCTTCCTTTTAATTTCATACTTTCCACAGTGCAAGCATCCATCTCCGCTGTCTGGCGGCGTTCGAGGGTTCAGAGCGTAGCAGTGTGAAAACAGGCTGATGTGAGAGCCCACAACTGACAGGGAGATGCGGGTTAGAATGGAGTAATGATCTTGTAAAAAAAAAAAAAAAAAGGCAGTGTACTGTATACACACAGCTTGCAGCCCTTGTTGTGTATTTCCTATATTCGTGTCCATATCCAGTGTTTTTGTTGTTTTTAAATATTGAGGATATTTTTCTATGGGACTTTTGAATTAAAATCCAAGACACACACTTTTAATTTCCAATGTGAATAAGCAGTTGATTTCCTAAGGCTTCTTAGAGAGAATGCTGCTGATAATGTGTCACACTGTCCTTCAGTTCATATAGATAGTATCACACTTAATAATCAGTTGTATATTGGTGAAGATAATACAGTCATTTTATAGATATTACAGAATCTACGTTCTAATCTGACATTCATCACCTGAATATTGATATATATTAATATATGAGAAATCAGATGTGGTGATTGTAATTTAAAGTGAATCATAGAGAATGAGTATGATAACATGCCTCAATACACTTCAGTTTATATAGATACAATGATACTTACAAATCAAGTATATAAAAAACACTGAAACCTTTGAAAAAACTTGATGTACCGTGTTTTTATAGATATTATAGTATCTACGTTCTGATCCGACATTTGTCATCTTCTGTGCTTCTTTAAATTCAAATCCAAATCACATACTTTCCGTTTTCAAAGTGAATAAAAAACAACGCGGGGAATTTCTCAAGGTGTGCTGGAATGTTATATACTGCAGATATCATGGTACTTACAAATGTGGGACTAAAACCATGTGTAGGAGAACATATTATTAACACAATATATATACAATACAGTAGTTTGATAGATATTACAGCATTTACGTTTTGATCTGACGGTCATCATCTTATGATCTGAGTATTGATAAATGAGAAATCAGATGTATTGTAGGAACTAAGCATGCAGCAGTGGATTATATTCATGTTAGACTCTGTTGGCTTCATTCCTCTCCCCTTGAGACGTCTAAAATGTGAAAATACAGTAAATTATTACGAGATCTGACATGTTAGTATATCGCAATCTTAACCTGTTTTCTAGGAGACCACATCCTCATCTCCTCTTTCCTGATCTTCTCTCTCACTTTCTCTCTCTCTACGTCTAACAAAATTAATTACGGTATGTTTTATTTGATGAAGGTGTCAGAGTGAGATGATGAATGGCCTGTAATATCAAAAGATTAAAGACACAATGCAATGAAGGACGCATCTGCTTACACTGTGGTAGTGCTTACATGCAGACTCATGTACACACACACACGTGCACACAAGTCTCTGGGGTATCTGGTTTCATATTTGATATTAACTTACTGGGGGAGCGATTATGGCCACAGCGTCATTACCAGTGGTAGAGGGGCATAATAGAAGTGAACTTTTTGAAAAGGTCCTTATATTTGCAGCCTGGGTCCTTCTTGATAAAATTCCATATTGATACGTACAGTGGTCCCCTCATTACGGCCACAGATGAAAAAGAGCATTTCAGTGTTCCTTAATGAGCGCCGTACCAGTGAAGGTCATCCTAATGGGCTTCAACGTGCTGTTGGGAGCCAGAGGTAATATTCTAATGAGAGAGAGCCACTACACCACTCTAGTAATTCTGTAATTGCACCCATGGATGCCATTTTATTGTTGCCCGTGCAGCGCTATTGAAGTCCTTTGTTGTCATTTGCAACATTGCTTGTCCTCTCTGGTCTGATTTGGTGGTCCAGACCAAGCTCAGTGCATCCACACACACACACATACACACTCATTACCATATTTCAAATCCACTTCAAATGTTTCCCAGTGTTTATTGGAAGCTACAGTTTATTCATTGCTTACTTATGGGTGGAGGGACATCAGAACCACCCGGCAAAAAGAATGAATATTAACCCTGGTACACAGCAGTGTGGCAGTGCAAGGGACGGGGGGAGTGTTTGTACGTATTTGTGTTGTTGTTGTTTGTGTTTATCTGTGCATGTGTTGATTTTGAGTTAGCCTGAATGCATGTGTATCCAAAGAAAGAAAAAGAAAAAACTTCCTGCCTGAAGCTTCTTTTCTTCTCTAAATCTCAGTCCATTCTTGAGAATAAAAGACATTTGAATGTTGCAGCTATAACATGTACTTTATACGGATATTTCTCAGGATTGTTGTTGCTGCTGGATACTTACTGTAAAATCAGATAGAATTTAAGGTTATTGATGAGCACTCCAGAAGTTTGGCATTGCATCTCCAGAACGGTGTCGCACTCTTGATCCTCTTAAAATTGATCCAGAACTGGAGATATCATCTTTTTAATCGGTTGCGATATGCTACTAATACTAAGTGTATATAGTTCGGTAAGTACACTTCTTTCCAACTCATCACCCCGAGTTTCTTTTTCATTTTTAAATATTTAGACTACGTCCACACTAGTTTTCAGCCCCACCTGCGACTCGAGTGACATCACTTGAGGAGAATATTTACAGATTTTGCGCTGTTCCCCTTTAAGCCGATGTTGTTGAATTGCAGATTATATGTGGAAGAAACAGACATTCATACATCATACATCTTTGTACATCTCATCCTGGATATCATTTCCTCTGCTAAACAGTTTTCCTTGAGTCTCTAAATAACTGTCACACTGAAGCATGCTGGTAAGATGAATGGACATGACGATGGCACATGGCAACCATCTGTGGCTGCTTGGTGGCCTGTCTTCCATAACATCCTCTCACATCAGCTGCCATTCAGAGAAACAGAATGTATCTCCACCACCAGACTTAGTGTAGGTTCTGGTCCAATATTCAGGTTTCAATTCACCAGGTGAGTTTTTCTCTGTTGCACTGCGCAGTAAATAGTTTCATTTGGATTATATTAAACGTCTGTGATGGATAGATATTTTTCAGCATTGTAAGCTGCACATTTAGTCGTTTCTCGTATATGAAAGTGGGTCTCCGGAGGGAAAAGGAGTGAATATCGTTGAACATAAACTAAAAGAGTCTTTTGAGACTTCTCCCTCTTCCTCCTCTCTGCGTTATTAATCCCTCTTTGTGGGTCATGTCAGTTTCGGCAGGATCCTCAAATATTTTCACGATGACTTGTATGCACATGGGAGATGCACAACAGAACTGGAGGTTAAAAGCCATTCAGCACTTTACCTTTTTGGACAGGTCACGATTCATCAACATTCAACTTTTGCAATGATGAATATGTAACCTAAGCTTATAGAGTGAAAGCTTAGGGGCACGTGCTCTCTGGGGAATTAAAATGAGCAATTTGTCAAATTTCATTCAAAGCACTCGAGTGTGTGAAATCATAGATGAATTTCAATCTGTCTCCAGTGTCTTTGACTGACTTGAAGTATATGGGAGAGAGTGAACCTGCTCCATGCGATTCAGGCGGCTGTGTAAAAGTATGAGGGAGTTTTAAAGGTGATAAAAAAAAATGGCACGGCAGTGAATATCATCTTGTAGATAAGACAGCCACCCCGCTTTCCACAGGCTACATCCATTTTATTGCATCTGGCAGCGAATTAAGGCACGTGTGGAGGGAAGAGAAAAAAAAAAAAAGAACGATTGAAAATGAAACCCGGGGCTAAGACCGCATTCAGCCTGACTGCTTTCTTCCCTCAACACTGACATTAGACTTTGATTCTCACATGAGATCCTCTGATGATGATGATGAACCATAAAAAATGATATAGCTCAATAAAAGTACAAAAAGGCGCGAGTTCATAAAGAGGACCTGAGGGCCATGTTAGGTTTGGTCCGTGCCAGTGCATTTCTTCTCCCTCTGCTGGCTTTTAGACATGATTACCTTGGATATTTATGGAGGAAACATTTTTTTGATTTGAAGGAGCATGGGTTGGATGTTTGTATCTTGATGGAACCTTTGAGGCCGATTACGGCGGCTTTTGCTCCTGCCATTACTAAAGATCTATGACCTTTTATCTGTTAAAAACTGGGATAATATAGTGGAGTTGTCATCGCTGTCACCATAAATAAGACTGGGGAAAAAAAAACTTGCTGTGATACATCAGTGATGACAGGATTGGAAAACCGAGCGATATTGACTCACAGATTGAACGGACAAACAAGACGATTGTTGGAGTTTTCTTGGTCACCTTGACAAACATTGAATTGGGTAGAAAAATTGCAAATGGGTCACATGCTTCTATATATCATAGTGAGAGCATGTCAATACATTGACTTTTATGTCAATACATTGCGGAAAATCAAATGTTATCTGCAGCCCAGAAACAGCACAAACATATCAGTCCTCTCCTCTCCTCTCCCTCTCATTGATTCTTTCATCTTCTCCTCCCCACTCAAACATTTCAGACTGGAGAAGAAGGTACAGGCTCTACTGAGAGCACTGGCTCCCTCCTCTCCAGGCAGCATGTGATATGACTTGAGCCGTGTGATCTCCATGAGAGAAAAACCCTGATGCATACAGGAAATAATCAGGGCAACACAGGCAGGGTTCAGAGGAATGCAAATATTTTCAGAGTGCTTAAAAAAACAATACTGCACACATGCACATCCACCAAATGCAGACCCCTCCCCTGTACCTTCACACACACACACACACACACACACACACACACACAAACACACAACATCACACACACAGGAACAAAAAAAACAACAACCAGCCCCCTGACAAAACTCTCCCCAAGTGCATTTGCATAAAACATTAAGCTTAACAAAATGATTACACCTGACAAGTTGAGTTGGAGGAAGAACATCGCCGGTGGCAGCCAGTTACTTGCAGATCCTGCAATCATTCTCTCGTCAAACAACTGTTTCACGGCCGCCTTTGTAGGCACTGTCATGCCGCTGCATCGTGATTAATCCTTCCCTTTTGTTTTCCTTTTCTCCCTTCCACCCCTCTCAGTCCCTCCCACAAATCCAATAAGTTGCCCTTAAATCAGGTTACCCTGCACCTTGCAGATAGGAGCATTGTGATGGATATGCCAAGATGCATGCCAGGCAGCATGTTTTTGTGCAGAAGCACTGTGAAATTGTACCGCTGTGATTCTGCATTATGGTGCTAAGTGTTTGTCTTGTAATGCAATTAAATGTGCATGTAAGCCGCCCCCACACTCCCCAAACTATTGTGTGCTGTATTTAATAATTTTATATACGCTCTTTTGTGACATTGCCATTTAACCCGAGGTAAAATAGAATAATTTAGAGGAGTATTCAAAGAATAACTTTAGAGTGTTTGCCATGGAGAACACAAGCTGGATCATTTTGGGAAAAAAAAAGATGACAATCAAAACATTAATATCCGTCTCACTCACATATAAGCCTGCTGAAAATTCCTCACTCTGAATACTTTGCTGAAGGATAGCTCGCAGATAAAGAAAGAGAGAGATTATTGCCTCCTTTCATTTCTGCCCCCCTGGCAGTGGTAGGTATGGTAATATGGTTTTTGAATATTTGCAAGCATAAACTTAAGAAATGAGTGCTGATAAGGAGTGACAGCAACAGAGGCAGCAGAGATCTTCAGCATGACAGGCGATGTCAAAAACCACGAACTTTTCAAAAGAACAATGCACACACACACCGTTATTGAAGTGAGCTGCTGCGAGCCTCTCTGACAGTGTTGTCCCAGCAGTTAAAAAATGGAAACATCACCTAATTATGCACGCCAGGTTTTTTTTTTCTTCCTCTGAATACTTAAGCCTACAAACTTTCAACGTATGTCAATATACTGTGCAGAGCGCCTGGGTACACACAAGCACAATGGTAGAATCTGAAGTTTTACAGGCAAGATTTATGCTGTTCAATGATATATCTAAAATAAATCAAATACAATATTATGTGTTGATTCACAAATGTTTTCCAGGCATGGATCAAAATAAAAAAGTAACTGTACCGTCTTCGCCCGTGAACCTGACATTAACCTGCATAAGAGCGAGTGTCGTGCACGTTCTGTTATTGAGTCTCACTCGTCTTTTAATCTTGGCTGCACTTTTATTAGCAACTCAGCAGACCCTGTCACGTCTGCGAGAAGCCGAGAGGATCATTACTTTCAAAAAGAACCAGCTGGCCCATTGTTTAGGCTCTACCAGCTGTGTCTATTTTCATAACCCATTTTCCTTTTGTTCTGCAACACATCCCTATAAAAGTACAGAGGCAGGAAGACAGAGTTGTATTTCACCATTTTCATGAACTTTTACCCTTGCGATAGCCTAATGCTTAGCGCCTCACCCCTGTGTGTGTGTGTGTGTGTGTGTGTCTGTGTGTGTGTGTGTGTGTGTGTGTGTGTGTGTCTGCATGCATGCACAGGTCTGTATGTGTGTCATTGTGCATGTGCGAGTGACTGCGAGGAGGAAGGCAAGGTCTGTAATCACCTAATCCAAACATACACTCGGGGAATCTCATTACTGGACCTAACAGTTCCATTTGAACCTTATCTGGTTTCAATCAGCCGCCTCTCGTTTGGAGCAAGGCGCAGAAACTTGATTCCTTTTGTCTAGAAGTCTGTGCTATCAGGGGTTCTCCTGTTTGTCTTGTCTATCACCATCTCTTACGGCTAACGGTATTATGAGTCCTCCATCAGCGGCGAGGAAAGCGACTTCATTGGCGGCGAAAAAGCTGCTTCTCGTCATCGAGCTCGCGAGTAGCGGCGCGTGACATCAGCGGGTTTGTATGTACAGAATGGACGGCTGCCATGGGGGAACTCCCGCTAACCCCACACCCTTCCTCACAAGCCCCAGTTCTTCCCCAGCCACCCACTCCCACAGCCCCCCGTCCACATGCAAACGGACATTAAAACGAAACCTGACCCTGGCCCTGGAATCTGTAAGGTACTGTTTTTTCTCCTTCTTTTCTTTTTTTCCTGAACAGGGAATCCTGTGACCCATGTGTGTGTGTGTGACTGTGTGTGTCTGTGCGTGTTTGTGTGTTGAGTGTTAGGGTACTCAAGAAACAGGGTCACAGGGAGGTGAGCTCGAAGCGACGTCAGTGACTGCGAGCAAACTGTCTCAGGAATCCCCAGATTAAAAACTCCAGAAGGTTGAGAGTCGGAGATAATCACAGGATCTGGAATTCACAATAACAAACTGGCCATATATCTACCTGTCTCCGGCCTTCCTCCCTGAGACGGCCACAGGGTCAACCAAATGGCTGCATTCCATCAACAGCTCTTTTTTTTCTCCTCCTGTTGAGCTCCCAATGAAGTGTCTGGTGGGATCAAATATGGCCTCTGAAGCTAAAACTTCAACTCTTCTCTTTCTTCTTCAGCTCTTTCTCATCCGACATACCTCAGATTTTTTTTTCTTCACTTTTTTAAAACTTTGCTCTTGAAAAAAAATGATGACTGATTATCTGGATCTGAAATGCATGATTAATGTAGGATCCTGACGTTGGTGATTCAAGGACTCGGCCACTACAACATCACAAGCGTGACTCCAGCTCAGGGCTTGAGGCAGTCGTGTAGCAGCTGAGGTTAGAGGTCTGTAGCTCTGTGGCTAGGGTTAGAGCGCTTCCTCTGAGACTTTGGGGTTGGAGCCACAGGCTCTGCGGCTGCAGCAATTTCTGGGTTGAATTAACAGTTGAGCTGTGACTAGTGTCTGGAGGGGGCTGCTGGGGTCTGTTGGAGGGTCTTGTAGGGCAGGTATGATTTACATAGCTGTGAGAGAGTCCAGGATCTAAGTCTGCCCAGACCCTTCCCTGGGGAACATTGTTGAAGGAGGTGCTGCATTGTGATACTTGTGTGATTTATGTTCCCCACGTACTCTTCCTTCCATTGCCTGACAACGTCATTATTTATTTATGTTTGTTGTGATTATTTGCTTTAGCACAGTTACAGATACTGTATATTGCGTAGACGCTGTGTAAACCTTGGGTTGCAGCCTAGAGATTCGACTGTGTGCCTGTCTTTTCTTCAGATCTCTTCTCTGTAGAGGTTAGTCTTTGTTGTTGCCCGTGTACCCGTCTAGACGCTGAGGATAATTTGTCCCTTTGCTTCCTCCTCTGGTTGCTCCATTCTCAGCAAGGGAAATTACCTTACAAAGAGGGCAAGGGTTGCCGATTGAAAGTAAGTTATTTCGTCAGTGTAAAGTGTAGTAAATAGCCTGAGGTAAGGAGAAAAATAATGATATACAGTCCTGTCCAGAGGGAGTGCAGCGTGAGACACAATCAGACCCTTGCAGAAAACTTTCTGAAATGGTTTCAGAGGATGTATTTCATCATGTTAGATTACTACTGTGGATAGCACCACAACTGGATGGTTATATCATATTTGTATGTTGGTGCAGAGTCTCTAGCATCGTGCAACAGCATTCCTGGAGCGTAGCGCATGGGGTTGCAGAACTGCAGGGTATATCTAAATTCAGCTATTGATTAACGTGCAGCAGGGAAAAAAACGAAAGTCTCTTTAAAGACATCACCGTCTGCAGTTACACAGCAGACTGTTTAATTCCGCCCTTACTGCTGCATTCAAATTATTTGCTTTCACAGTCGAAAATCGAAGGGTTGTAAAAATTGACTTCCTGTACAGCCGGAGAGAAATAAATTTCTGCAGTATTGACAGCAGCCAAACAGAAAAGCTATTGCCCAGCATTTAATTATTGAAGACATTGATCAACAAAATGATTTATTTGCCATGGTTTGGTTAAAAGGCCTAATTGAGTTGCAGTGTTTTGTAAAAGGCTTTTATTTGTTCATTTTGTCTTGATCAGAGTGCATGATGATAACATATCATCAGAAAGTATGAGCACTTTTCAGTCATTTGAAAACAAGATTTAATTTAGATATGTCAACAAAATGACTGAAACTGCCAAGTTAGTTATGGATTATAGAGGCAGCGATAAGACAAAGGGAGAACAGGCCTCAGAAACAGACCAGAAACAATTGTGGAGATGACATTTACAATATCAATGGAAACATTTGTACAACATCCTTTCTAGTTAATTCAGAAATCTTTCTTTCGTTCTGTCCTTCAATCTTCTCAACGACCGTTCATCTGATCGACATCAAACTTAGCAACTTGTGTCGCTGGGGATCCTGGGAAGTGCACTGTCGACTGTGAAGTGTTTTGGATGAATGGTTTGCCAGACCCCAACCCCAAACCTAACCTTCCATTTATTTTAAACTGCACTTGCTGTGATGTGATGAGGGGCTGACATCACAGTGCGATCGCAGGATGTTGCTTTGTGAGTTAGCAAATGGATCCCATCACTCCCTAACTAAACTAAACTTTCGACAGGAACATTTTGGACTGAACCGGTACTGCTCCTTCACTGAACATAAAACCTTGGCATATCCTCCTCTTCAATAGTGCAACATGCTTACAAAATCCATGCACGATCCTCAATACCCAGAAAATCCTGATCTCATATGTCCCCCAAAATCTGGAGCTTCTTTGCATGAGGGGGACGTCCAAGTCTTCAGCTTTTTTACTGAAATTCTCCACCTTCACCTTTGATCATCTGTTTTTCCCATGCTCCCATCAAAAAGCACGGTCTTCTATCAGACACTTGGGCTGCACTGTTTTGACCATTGTCTTCCTGCGGGAGAGTGTTTTTGAGAGTGTGCTGCACTTCCTTCTTTTATCAATATGCCGACTTGTTATGAAGTTGCAAACTTTATAATCGTTAGAAATCAAGTGCATGGTGCTTAAAACAAAAATCCTTTGTCCTTTTAAGTTTTCCATTTGTAGTAAAAGTGGCACTTTCTGCAGAGAATATAATATACGGTGTTGGGCTGCACCTTTCTCCCACCTCTTTTCCATCCCCAAATCTCCTGCAGCAACACACAGAGGGAGGAGAGTCAGGAGGAGCAGGCAGCACAATGTTTTCATCAGGATGTCTCCTTACTCCTGCACAGCCAGTGAGCGGTCTAATGATCTCACTTTAGACGGAGATGGGAATGTTGGGATTAATGGCATTCCAAGAGTAAAGGGCTGGGGTCCAGGTTGTGTCCCCGGCACAGTTTGAGACTGGAGGGAAGAGTCAGGCAGTGGGACTGGAAGAAATTATGAGATAAAGGGGGTGAGGGAAGCTTTAAAAAAAAAAAGGAGAGAATTGAAAGAGTGAAAGAGTGAAAGAGAGGTGAAAGGAAGGGGGTGGTTTCACAAAAAGACACCACAGGAAAAGAAAAGAAAAAAGCCAAAAGTGGGTTGTTCATTTTCTGGATAGATAGATCAGATGGAATGGAACCATGCGTCAGAATGAAGGCAGCTGCGCTTTTGGCAAAGACTTCTTTGGCACACACAGGCACACGGCCGCACACATGCTCCTCATCCCCTCGTATACAATACAACACACACACTGCGCAGGGTATAGGGATCTTTGTGGACAGTGATCGTTAGCTCCAGTATTAGCTCTGTGCTGCAGGCCTGGATGAGCTCCGCCACTGATTTTTCCTTCATTTTTCCTCTCCAGGGCTTTAGCCAAGGGAGCAGTGTTTAGCAGGCCCTGAAGGCATGAGGCCATCTACGAAGTCCTGGAACTGTTTCAGATTACCTGCTGTGTCCTTTGCCAGATAGTGGTGTGTGTCTCTGCCTGTGTGTGTGTGTGTATTTGTATGTTTGCTGTTGTTCCCAGTACTTAAAACTGCACATAGGTGCTGCACATGATGCACTTTATGGGTTGCCATTAGCTTCCATAGATCTATATTTTATTTTCGAGGTGCAGCTTGTGTATTAGCATTAAGCAGAGTTTAAATCAAATATGTGCATATTAAACGGACAGTTCATCCAAACTACAATAAAACTAATGTTCTCACTTACATCTTGTGGGATCAATACATGCAGATGTTTCTGGAGAAGACTCTTTGCTTTTTAATGCATTAATCAAAAGTTGCATGGCGACATTCCAGTAGATGAGTAGTGAATAAATCGTCTTTCTTTTTGTACATTTTCAAAGCTTTTCCACTGAATATAGACTACATCATTATTTATTAAGAAATGGAAAATGATGTGCCAGAATTGGCTTTGTTGCATATTGTACAAAACACTGGGATTTTTGTTTCGTATTGCAGAGAGCAAAGCACAGTCGGGCCAGGAACAAAAATAAACTGTTATCCTTGGACGTGTCTTTATTGTACTTAGTCGCACATGCATTTATCATGAGGTTATAAATCTTTGTGAGTGAAGGTTGTTAATGACTCTGAGAGACAGAGGTGGAAGTGCTCTGTCTCCTGCGTTAGACGGGTTGTGATTCTAGTTGCAGAAGACAGACCAGTGGCTGGGATAGTACTTTACCTGGCCCAGGACTCCCCTGGGCTCACTATAGTGGAACACTCCGCAGACTGGGGGCCCTGGCCTCATGCTGGGCCTGTCTGCATCCAGCAGTTTATGGAGACGCTGCATAGACTGACACTGACAGTTTGATGTCCACGAGCCGCCTCTTTTACCTTCTCGTTTCAGAGTGTATCCACCTTGTTTTATTTGTTTTGTTAACTCGTTCCCTTCCTCTCCGCCTCTTTCATTCTCACTTTCTATTTCTGTGTCTTATTTTGTTTAAAGAACGACGGCTGGAGCTGTCTCGGCATCCTTACCCTCTGCCGTGTGTTTTCTGGCTCTGCAGGATTTCAGTCAGGAAACACTGGTGGTGTGCAGAAATATCAATGTACACCAGAGTTGTTTAATATTTCCTTTCCTCTGTAGATATGGACGTGAGGGAAATATCCACCTCCTGGGATCCTGACCCCATAGGAACTATCTATACTCCAGGCGGAACTTAAACAATGACGTTTGGAGGAAGGGGGGTTGCTATTTGTAGTCTCGGGTCACTTCCAAGGCATCAGCCCAAACCTTTCGGGGGCCTCAGACCTCAGTCCATTTTTAGTGATGAGTGCAGTGAAAATAAGCATCACCAGCAGTTTGTCTTTTTACAGCCTTGCATCATTTCCTGCCTCCCACTCGCTTTTGATCATACTCTCTTCCATTCTTCACCGAACACACACACACACACACACACACACACACACACACACACACACACACATATATATACGCAAACAAACTTGCACCATCCTCTGACTCCTCCGTCTTTCATCTGTCCTTCGAGCCCTAACGAGTCTTTCAGCTGAGCGATGATAGACCTGTATTTATTCTGCAGGCCGATAATTTCAGGGAGTGTATCTCCACTCTCAGTGCCTGGGGCCCATGCCAGGGACAGATCATTCCCAGCCCCAGGCAGTGTGAGGAATGGGGAAATAGTTATTTTTTATTTTTGTGGGGATCCACCTCCTCCCTGCCCAATTTTTCTGTACAGTAGATACACACACTATACACAAGTATTACTTCATTCTCCCGTAGGCATCGTCACTACTTGAATTTTTCCAAAACAATTTACCCTCAAGTTATGCACATAGACGATGCGTGCACAGACACACAGACACACACACACTAATCCCATCTGCCCTCAAGACGCTGACAGTGGACAAACACCAAGCAAAAGCCTGAGGCTACCGCTTCATACCTCCCAGCTCTGTAAACAAGGAAAAAAAATCAGACAAAAAAAGACAACATCATATAAATGTTTCCGCTTGTCCTGGAGTCAGGTTCAAGTGCCCCAGCAGTTGTTTGCTTTTGCATATAAACTTCAAAGTTATCAGCGAGTGCGTTGCGGTGGGAGACCCATGGCGTGATGGAGGACGGCGAGCTGGGGTGGGGGGGAGACAGAGCAGCGCTGCAAGATAAATCTAACATGCTGCTCATGAGCTCATTAATTCAACATTCGGGTCCATATGGATGAGACGGGGAGGGCCTATCCAAACACTGTCCCTCCGCAGCAGGGCCCTGAGCACTCTGGAGCACCCTCTATTTACTATAGGCCTGTGTTTGGGCTTGTGCCATGTAACTCTTTGACCCAGTGTGAGGAGACTGTTGAGACTTGTATGCATGAAGGGAAACAGTGAGCTGTTGTGAGTCTCAACACAGCAGGTTTGGCTGTAATGGGTTTTATCCTTTTCTCAACTTACTGACACGTGCGACTGCTCGTCTCCCTCTAACTTAATGCTGTTTTCCTCTATGACCTTCTTCAATTTTTTAGCTAAATAATAATTGATTCAAATATAAATACAACAAAACCAATTTTAAGAGAGTAATTTTGACTGAAATACACAGAGCCCTGTTTGTTTAACTTGTAGTTTTGTTCATATTCAGGCCTACTACATGGAAAATATGGGCATAATACTTTTTCAGTGATTGTACGGAAAACATTTCTCAGTCTGTCCTTCTGGCTAAAGCGTACACGCCTATTCCTCTGACTCAATACGTAAGATTCCACCGTTGCTCGCAAACATCTCCCCTGGTGTTGACATCAGATCCATAAGATCAGTTTCTCCCCAGGGCAGATGGTCTTTTGGAGCAGTAGCGCAGCTCCCTGGATGCCTGGATTTGTGCTGGAACACGCAGGACGAATCAGAGCACCTGTGTTCGTTTGGACATAGCTCTGCACATCACATGATCCGTCTGAGGCGGGACAGAGAGTTTAGGGGGTGTAGCATGCATGTCTGCAGATGATCCTCTGACTGACCCTGTGTCGAAGCCGATGAGGCTCATTCATCTCCGCCTTCTCTTACCTCTATTGTAAGATGACATCACTCACCATGTTCAAAGTTTTCTTTACAATTTCTGTGATGAAATCGCAGTGAATTACTGGCACTGTGTCCTCATGCAAACTGTTTTTTTTTTTTACAATTTGGCAACAGTTAAAACCTGTTTTAAGTAATATTAACTTGATTGATTTTAGCTGCTGTGGCCTAATTTGTGAATCATGACGAAAAAGAAAACAAGGAATATTTTGGGGAACTAATATCTATGAGTGTGTTTAATTTGCTGTAGCTTGACTGAATTGACTGTTGGGCCTTGATGGAGGTTGGCGC
Source organism: Paralichthys olivaceus (assembly GCF_024713975.1). Taxonomy (NCBI): domain Eukaryota; kingdom Metazoa; phylum Chordata; class Actinopteri; order Pleuronectiformes; family Paralichthyidae; genus Paralichthys; species Paralichthys olivaceus. The sequence goes on along the minus strand of NC_091104.1, from coordinate 10,975,439 downwards.
TCTATTGAGTACATACTCCAATTCCAGCTGTCCTCTGATTTCATTTTTAAATTTACTGTGATATTTCTATAAAGAAGTCAAACTTTTCCATCCTCCTTAAGTCCTTCTGACATACATGTATATTTTCATGTGTCACCGGGGCATTTCCTGACTTTTTTCTGGACATCTCATCAAATCACTCTTAAATTATTAATTGTTTTAATCCAGGATAGCTCACACGGGGGGGAGTTTTGGGGCAAAAGCAAATGGTAATAACTCTACAACTATACAGCCTTTCTTTCATTTTATGAATTATTACTGCTTTAAGAAAACCAAACCTAAAGTACCCACGAATTTGAAGTTAACCCTAAAGGAGTAAATGGACAAATGGACAAAAATCACCTGTCATGCAATTTAATTTATTCAACGCCATCAGCAAATGAAAGCTTTTGAAATCATCCCGTCTGGTTGTGATGTGTAGTTGTCCTCTGCCTTGTTCCTTACTGTCACAGTGGATGACAGGTAAACGACCTCTGAAAGTGCAAATACTGTCATTCCTCTGTCATAAATGCCCCCTGTATAGCAAGAAGCAACATGCATATTTATGATGTCACACAAACACTGCCCTTACGTCACACCAGCAGGCAAATGTGCACCTCTCCATGCCACTCATCTCCCACCCTCCAGAGCCCCGATGGCACAGAGCACCAAATGAAGGGAACGCCAGCCTTTGTCAAACACTACATGGTGAATTCCATCAAGGCACAAAAATACCCTTTAATCTGCCAATGGGGGAATTATTCCCAACCACTCAGTGATAGGAGTGTGGCCATTTCATCTTGTTTTGATTTGGAGGCTGCTGATGGGATCTAAAGTGCATGTTGAGGCAGCAGGGCCTGCTGCTGTGAGGTATCAGTCATTCTAACCTGTCAGAGATGAGGGACTTTTATAAACTCTACTGATTAGTGGATGATGGGTCCGGACATGTTGCTGACTGACAGCTTCTCCTCCCTGCCAAAGCCTTAAACCAGGAGGAATGGCGGAAGGTGAGGCCGGGGTATTAATCCAGTAAGTGTTAGCCTCATCACACAACACAAATTCTTTTCACTGTTTTTACAAAAGCACACATTGCAATTACGTTGTTATTTGGATATATGCTACAACAACTGGCTGTTTTTGAGGCTGCTGCTTTTACTTTCATACTCCTGCCAGAGAGGTGGAGGTAATAACCAGGGCGAAACTCTGGGATAAGAGTGAACAATCGGCCATAACTGGTGTGAAATCCTTTTTGGTCCCATGTGTGGTGCTCTGACCACTCCGCCACACCTCAGCCCATCTTTCCTCCCAGCGGGGTGCCCGGCTTCCCCTGGCAAAGCAGCCAGACTTCCTGTGTTTCTCGGCCATGAGATATTGCATACAGTAAGAGCAGTTTTTGGAAAGGAAAAGGTCCAGTCAAAAAAAAAGTGAAACAAACGGCAATGAATTTAAGCAGACAGCTAGCTGTGAATCGATTTATGTCCTTTAGCTTTTACTTATGGCTACTGTAGTCGGTCTGATTTTACATCCTATGTATGCATGTGTTGGAAATGAGCAAAGTCCTGTGAAATAAGATTTAAGTACAGTAGGTGCAGAAAATTAGTTCTTTTCATTGGTGTTAAACACAAACACGCAAATAATTAGAGGCGGTTGACTCCTTTCCCATTGCCATTATAGGAGATTACTTTTCTGTTGTTTTTCCCCTGAGTCACCTTCAATGTCACAAATACACTGGAAACCGAGAAGCTCTCTCACCTTGCTGTCTAACCAGTTTTGCGTTTTAAACAGATACGCAACAACGCCCAAACGTTCAATCAGAGAAAGGTTGCAGCTTCAGTGTCTAGACTGCAAAAATAAAGAAGAAATGAGCGTCTCATTTCCATTTCTGCCAACCGGACCCTGAGCCAATAAAATCCTGCGTCTACTGCAGAATCATTTGACCAGAGAGTGAATGCAGATTGTGTCTATTCCCACTGCAGACAAGACCCAGTTCTAAGTGGGTTGTTTGACCAGTGGAAAAGGGACTGTAGGTAGCAGAGGAGTGATTAAAGCTAGTTTTATAAACGCGAGTGCTCTGTGACCTGCGCCCTTCCTAAATGCTGCTACCTTACCTTGAACGCTGGGTGAAACTCATTCAACCCCGTTCCGCAGGTCAGCTAATAACGGAGACGCTTGTGAAAGATGCTTCCGGAGAATTAATGTATTGAGAAATGTGTTTCCTCCCTCCCTCACATTTCACATAACCCCTGCTGTTAATGCTGCAGGACAGAGCTCGAGCAACAGAACAGAGTCGAGCGGGGGGGGAGGGGGGGATCCACCTGTGCCAGCGGTAATGAAAAGTCCGTCAAGTCAGAAAGTCTTGTGATGAGGAGACAGATCTGCCAACATCCGATGCAGCTGGCTGTAGCTTCTCAAGGTCCACACTGAGAAAGTGAGGCCCTCAGGGCAGAGGGTGTTAGATATTCAATACTTTGTTTTTCCATCTTGATATCTGTTCAAGTCAACCACACTCAGTCCCTGCAGACATGTGTGTGGGTCATTTCTTCAGTCATGTTGACTTTGGCGTGCCACAGTGCCAGCTGTGATGCAACTTTAAAAACATATTTCTGATGTAACTAACTCATTGTACCACACTCTTACAAACACACCACCTCAGCAGATGGGTTTTTATCCTTGTAGGTGTGAGTTGATTGACAGGTGCTTTGGAATGTTGCGTGAAGCTGTTTCACAGTTCAGTGTCGAGGTTATGGTGCATCACACAAATCCGCAGTAATCGTAGCCCCTAGTAAGCTCCACCTGACAGCGAGACACCCCACTGACGATGAATTGTTGACATGTTTTCCGAAACCAGCATGCCCAGCACATTATTTTCCCTTAAGCCTATTCACAGTAAAGGGGAGCGCTGAAAGGATTTTGATTGTCTGCTAAAAGTATTTAATGCACAGCAAATATTTTAGACACTGCTCATGGTGCGGAAACAATACACACAGTTTCCAGCATTCTTGGTTAATCAAGCAGAGCAAAACAAACCAAGCCAGTGGGAAGAAAGGCAAAAAAAATATTTGCTGTGTGTGTGTGTGTGTGTGTGTGTGGATGATCTGATTGAAAAGAAACCACTGCAATTATTTAACTTTCTCTGTTTTCTTTTCTTTATCAAACCACACTGAGGGTATGAATATTCATCTTATTCCATCAGGCTTGTAATAAATGATAAGATCACAATAGGAGTCTTTCCTTAAATGAAATTTAATCGCATTACACTGAAACGAACCGTACGTCTCTGCCCTGCAGTGTTACAAAGGATTTCTGGAAAAATACAATATCTTCTTTGTCAGCACTTAAGGTCTATATAGCCGTGCCTCAGGATATCCCTTTCCCGAAAGGAAGGATTGTCCCATTTTATTTATTTATTTTTTTTCCACAGCTCTCATGCTGCTCATCACATTAACACCTCAGCTACCCTCCAAAGCAAAGACGCCCTCTTGTAATGGGATTAGTCAGAGCAAAGTTGCTATTTTCTGATGCAGCGCTACAGCCGTCGCTTTCCTTTAAGACAAGATAAAAATGGACATTCTGACTTTTTTGATCACTAACGGTAAAAATAATCTAAATAGACATTTCTTCTTTTTAATTCTTCAGAATTCAAATATTCACAGAAATGTTCACACCTACTATGTTGCCTTCTCTTGTGACACAGTCATAGTGATTTTTTTTGCACAGTCCTCATGTATCGTCTGACACCCAAGGCCTTTCACACATCCTTCCTCCCTGTCCCCTTCCAGATGTTCCCTTTTGATTCCCCCCTCCATCTGGCATTCTCTGTCTCTCTAACAAAATCAATAGCAAGTCCATTTGCCATATCATACTGTAGCGTCTCCCCAAACTCCGGATGGTAATGATGCAATGATAACCCAGGGGTGAGGCACATAGGGGAGAATTTTACACTGATCAATACAGCTGGTGTACAGTATGCCAAGGTTTTCATAAGGATACACCATCCTTTTGCCGTCTGCTGGCTAGAATATTATAGTTTTTGACATATTTTAAGAACATAAACGATTCAAAGCGTAAGGATCTCTGTGACAGTGGCACTTTTATAAATTAAACATTTGGTTATTCTTTCATTGATCTCCCTCCTTCATCATTAGCTGCTTCAGGGTCAGTTTATGGGTCACAGACGTGAATTGTCCCTCCGTCCCTGGACAGTAGCGGTGATATGAGCCACCATGACATCACTCCGTTAATGCGCTCCTCAGCTAAAGAGAGTCAGAGAGTGGCCCTTCCTAGGGGAAGATTTCAGCAAAGGTCTTTTGCACTGTGAGCTGCTCCAGAAAAAACTCACTTAAAGTCAGCCTTCTGCTTCCTAAACATGGATTTAATACCCTCATTAATGATATATGACAGGGGAGATCAATGCAGACTGAGGGTTAGAGCCGCATCTGTGTGTGTGTGTGTGTGTGTGTGTGTGTATGTGTGTGTGAGTGTGAGTGTGTGTGTGCATCCATGTGAGTGCATTTGTATGTTTCCATGTGTGTTCTCCATATACTGCATTTAATGGGTACATGCTGTTCAACATCATAGAGACTGCACTGCCTCTGGATACATTACACCTCATGGAGGACAGGCAGGGAGCAGCAGGGTAGGATGCCTTTGGAGGTGGAGGTGAGGTCATAGCAGCAAATTTACCCTTAACACACAGAGTAAAGATTGTTTTATCAAAACAGTTTTGAAGCCCCTTAGCTCACTTGCTGTCAAAACTCCAATTGTTAACATTGCTTACGTTTTGCTGTTTCATTTACTGGTATATTTAAGAGAAACAAAATATTGATCCTGTCATGCTGTCATAGACATGAGAAGTGTTCTTAAATAGCAAAAATAGTAGAATGTTATAATTTCATTGAAATACATTAATTCAATTAATTAAATGTCCTTGGAATTATCTAGAGCAAAATATTAGGATTAAGGTAAGAATATTATATTATATATCTACTTTATCTCTCTCTCTCATGACACTGATATATATAGTATAATATATAACAGTGTCATGGCCCTGTGAAAACCATGCATATCCAAAATTGGAAAAATGTGTTCCAGCTTTGAGACTAAGTGTATTTTAGATAATCCTGTGGTGTTAAAATTGTTTATTCATGTTGTGAAGAATAATTAATGACTTTGAGCCTTTAGAGCATCAAATCCTTCAGTTTGTCTGAAAATCCCCAAATCGTCAAATCTGAAAAGACGGTGGTTTTCACCAGCAAGCAACAGTGAAATGTTAATGTTGTCTCTGTGTTGCATGTACAAACATAAACACTACTGTGTAACCAAAGTACTATATTTACTGTGAGATGTAGTTTAGAAATGTTGTTGGCATAGCTCCATAGCAGTCAGATATTTTACTCCAGCTCTGTAGAGTTCACTGTAGGCACACTGCCAGAGATATCCAAATAATCTTCAGCACTGGGATTAAATTCCTGTTTACAAAGCATCAAGGTTAAACCCGAGTTTGAAAAGGTAAAACTGAAGCACCATCTACTTGACCCTGTGACACTCTATTTGAAGGAATTCATAGCTGAGGTGATAGCATGTAATAAAGCCCCAAGATCAAAGTTTGGATTTGATTTCCAGCCAGCAAGGCTCAGTGAACAGGGCCCGACAAGCCCATCCAACAGCCGTGGCAAGCGTTCAGCGCTTTATTTTCTTATTAGATTGCTCTCCCAGAATTCCATTTTTATCCACATAGATCTGGCCAGTGAATCACCATTAAAGGGCCCATCAAGCTGTCAGGCCATCCGGAGTGCAGGTGCAAGCGGGGCCCACTCCACTGTAAACAAGCAGCACAGGCCCCTGAATAATGGAAGCCTGCACTGTTTTATGTTGTTCGGAGCAACTTAAAGAGATTCATCTCCTGCTGCTTTTCACCAAGTTTGCTTCACATCTCCGGCCTGAGCTGCTGAACGCTACAGTCTCGTATGAGGAGAGAGAGAGGGGGGGGGGGGGGGGGGCTTTTGGAAGACGTTGAAATCTCTCCCTACATTCTCAAACATCAGTACCTGAGTGGCCGTGCCAGGAAGCTTTGTTTCAGGGAAGAAGTCTAAATGGAGCATTTTATGCCTGACTGAACACCGACACTAAAAAGCTGAGGCTTCTTCATATCTGACAGATTTTCTTTCATTATATTTTCCCCCTAATTTCTGCAGCAGTTAGAGGCGGCTGCAGTTCTTTGTCGAGCAGCGAAATGTTCGACTTAACCGTTTGAGACACCAGACAATTGCCCGTTGGTCCTTGCTCCACCCCCCCAAGGTCAGAGAGAGAGAATGGAAGCGTGCAAGAAAAACAAATGCGGACCATAGTGTAGTTGTCACACGCTCCACTAACGCATGTGAAGGCTGGGATCCGCTTTTATTCTCAAATAAATTGCCCTGAAGAAGTGCTCGCACATAAATGTGTCCCGCGTAAACCGAGGCAAGAGGGGCATTTTTCATGATTTGCGAAAATAGTCCTCTGGAGTCCTCTGGTTTATCTCATGTCATTGAGTTTGAGTGACATCACCCCCCCATTTAGATTATTAGACAGCCATGTTCCCAAGAAAGTGTCTGAAAGATTTTTTTTGTGCTTACTTTTAGAGAAAAAGAGAATCCAAAGTGTTACACTTATCTTAAAGTGGATTTTTCCAAAGCAAAATCATAAAGTATGAGTTTCAACTGCCTAAAATGATCCAAGAAAATCTGCCCATTATGCCCCAATTGGATAATGTGAGCCGGCAAATGTGTGCTATATATAACTCTGTGGTAGTTAGCACCTTAGTGCCCTGTCTTTAAGGGTGTCTGGTTGTCATTAGGGGTGATGGGCAACAGTATAGGCAGGTGGGGCTCAGCGCTATGGGTCTGCTGACAGTTTTGCGAAACTGTAAAAGATATTATCCAAGGGGAATGAAAACAGCACTCAGCGGGTCTGTCAGGGGAAGACAGACAAGTTAAAACAGATGATGCACGTCCCAGTGACTGCCCCATCATTCTAGTGCCCCGCGACACATGTGGCTGTGAAGAAACCCTGGGTCGCCACATCTGGCCAGGCTTACCTTGAGGCTGCGGGCTGGGGCCTGAGGGGACACAGAGCGGAGACTAAAGGAGACCTGTCAGATAAGACCAAACAAAGGCTTGCTGGCTACCGACAGGCTAAATGTGGAGAGGACCCCAGACGTGTTTTCTGCTTCTGTTTTGTCCTCTCCATCAACCTGTCAAAATGACACCTCACTCCAGAGCGGGAGGGCTTTTATTTCAGCGTTTATAATATGTGGCTGGCTTGTGTTTACATTAGCTGAGAGTACGTGATGATGCCTCTGCAAGTTCACAACTTTCAGAGCATGAGATGATGTAATTATTTGAAATTTAAAAGTAACTTTGCTTCGTTCAGATAAGATCCATTTAAATACATGTCAGTGTAAACATTGTCTGGCATATTGTCTTGAAATTGACCTCAAACAGGATAATGATATATCAAAACATACTCAAAAGTTTTCCCTTTAACTGTAATTGCCTGCAAAAACACACAAGTGTGATACTGCTGAGAGCTACACATCATTGAGATTACATAAACAGTAACTTTGTTAAAAGGTTGCATGTTTCTAGTCCATGAAACGGCTGGATGTTCTTTCTCACTCTGTAGAGGTCCAGGCTTGTGGCCTCTGGCGCTGAGGGCTTTGGAGAAGAAGAGGCCCAGGCCAGAGAGGGCGTAGGGCAACATGGGGTGACTGAAGGACACAGTGTGGGGTCACACTGGGGCTCTTCCTGCTCTGCATGTTCCATGCCCCGGCACTCTGGAGGCCAGAGCTTGATTACTGTGCTGGGATCCAGGCGCAGAGCGTTTTCATTAGGGAGAGGGCCAAGATCATCCAGGAAGGTTCCGGCCCATTAATACATTTGAAACGGCGAATGAAAGGGTGGGGGGGCGGTCGGGAGGGGATTTGAAAGGGGGGCTGTGGGTTATTTTGAAAGGGGAGAGCCCTGTGGAACGACCATGAGAGCCTTAGTGAATAAATACCCTGTGGATCATCTTAACCTCATTCTACTTTTTTTTGTCCTCTCCCTAAGATCTGTAGCCAATTTTCCTGCAATTTGGGATAAATTGTTTGTGAAATCCATGTCGGTCCTTCCACTGGGAATCCATTCACAAAAGATAGAGAGGAGGTCTTGGCTGGGTGGATAACTGCAGCGAGACTGGGAACAATGTATGGGGGAATCTGGTTAATCATCTGCTTCCTGTTTCAGACTTATGCTTTTCATACGGGACAATCATAATATGGCAGAGAAGCAGATTTGCATTCACACTTGAAGTAGCTTGCTGTGATCAAAGTAGCTTTATGCATGTGTTACCTCACAATATGATACTGACAGATGTTTGCACAAAGCCACGATACTTTTGATATGTGTTTTGAGGCACAAGCTTCAGAATACAGAGGCTGAATTTTCCCAGGTTCTGTGACACTGAACACATTATCTGCTCAGACACATTTATCTGTCTGGACGAGACGATACAAGAAAGCAAATTGGTGTTATTATAATGAGGGTTAACCGCTCATCATTTCTGTGTTTGGTAAATATGATATTTCCCCAGCTGTTGTAGGCTTTTGTTACCGAAATACATATCACGCCTTCACTGCTGGAGGAAATGGAATCTCTTCAGGTTGGTTTCCAATCTAGTGAACAGACACAAACTCTGGAAAGTGTCTCAAAAATTGTGTACAGACATTTAGTTTTTTTTGTGCAGCACATTGGCATCAGCTCTCATCACCAGAAGCTCTCGAATCTAACCTCGCCAAGTTGAACAGTGGACACCTTTTTCATCCTGAGATACTTGTTTTCTTTCAGTCTTGTGTCTGTTGCATGAGAGAAACATCATCAATATACCCCAGACATGTCCTTGCTGTATTCTCACATATAGGCTCAAATATTTTCTGGACACTTTAGTGGCTGGCAGGAAAAGCTCCAGAAAATGTCCTGTGCAACTGATTTGGACATTTTCCCTTTTCACATACAGCCCCTCTGGAAAATTTCAGGAAAATGTGCATGTCTGAAAGCAGCAGAAGTTTCCGGCGGTAATGACACTCCCATCTGGGTGTTCAAAAGTTGCCAAAACTTTTTTTTTAAGTTTTCAAAGCTCTCAGCTGCAAATCTCAATCTATTTCTGGGGCTATTTGATTAACTTAATGTATTAGCACAAACAATAGAGACCAAATATAACCTTGTGTGCTCCACTGGCCCAGCACACACCTCACACACTGACCCTGCCAATAACACAAAGGCCAGACTGGGCTCACCGGCCCAGTGCAAAGTGAGCTGTTAAAGTCTGACGTGTGTTTTGTCATTGAGGCACGACAGGGAAGAGGCTGCCGGTAAGCAGTGAGCAGTGCTCAGGGAGCAGTGGGGTAAAGAGGCTCTGCGACTTGGCAGCACGGATCGCGGTCCGTGCCAGCACAGCTGTCCGGCAGGCGTCTCATTCAGCGCTGCTCCCAACGAGAAAGCGACGACCGATCTATCACCACAGCAGCCGGGCACACAAGGACACAAAGGTGTAAACCCAGCCTGCAGAGGAGAAGGGCTCAGCGGTGCGCTGACAGAGTGCAGGAGCTCTTTACACATCATAATCTGTCCTTGTAGACTCACATGTGGTACAGTGATTTAATTGGCCTGTCTATCTACAGATGGGAAAGTAACAGAATACTTAGACGTCCTTATTGTATCTATGGGTCAGATTTGAAATTACGTTGTGAGCTTTGGAAGGATTCCCAAAGCACATTCTTTGTACCCCCTCCACATAAAGTTATCCTTGTTTATTCAACCCTTGTAAGGGCATCTGCACATCGAACAATCTAACAATGGAAAAGCTTCAAATCGCTTAAAGTTCTGAAGTATGTAATTCAGTCAACTGTTAATAACTCGCAGGGCGCCAGGCCTGTGGAATCTCTTTTGTGAGGAAGACAATAGTGAGAGAGGTGGTTTTATGAGCAGGCGTTTGTCTCTTGTGCCAGGTTTTTGTTTACACTTTCATTATATCTCTACTATATTATCTGATGCCTACATCCTGAGTCCAATCTCGCGGTTGGGTTTTAATCTCCTGACGCACTCAGCTCACTCGCCTCGCTGTCCTGTGCCACACAGGGAATCGGAGAGGGGTTATATTACAGCACATGAATCAAGGCAAAATGAAATGCACTCCAGACGCTTTCAGATGGTTTTAATTTATGGCAGAGGCCTGCGGATACAAAAAAATGCATTAAACGTAATCTGATCACTTTATTCGATGCTGAATTTATGAGCAGTCGGACTCTGTCTGGCTGAGTGACTGATTTTAAAAATAGACTCTGTGATAGATTACAGATCTTAAACCCTCAAACATGTTGATAATGGTATTAGTAATAATAAGAATTTGTGAGATTTGTGTTCATACATAGTATCTCAAGTAAAGGGGGAAGTGTTCCAGCAAAAACAATGTAAGTGCAAAGAGAAGTCACTTTACACACTAAAGTTCTGCTTTTAAAATTAGGCTTTAAATTAGTTTAGATTAGTAAATTTCCCTAAACCAATCTGTGATGACACATACAATGAGATAAAAGCAGCTCAGTCACTTGAGGAACATGTTTGATTTTTCCGGTGCCAGTTTAGCAGGGATTGACTTTCTCCCTCTCCTCTGTTGTGGTCTACTTTTCATTGATGTCTCGATTGTAAAAATCATCTCTCATCCCGTGTCCTCTGAGATCAAATCAATTCACGAGAGCTGGATATCTGTCTCTGGACCAAGACCATTACGGTCAATCTAACCCTGCAGGGCGTTTGGCTTGCACATTAAGAGGTCCACAGGCATTTACAGTGAAGTGAGGAGACGCATCAAGTTTTAATGCTCAAAGCCACAGAAACCGATGAAGGATTAGTCTGACTCATTACGTGACATTAATGCCTCGTGGCATGAAAGAGAAGTGCAAAATGCTGTCGAACAAATTTTTTTTTTCCTGCAAAACACAAGTGATCTGAGGTTGTTTTTAATCTTTTGCTCTGTTGAGCAGATAATGCATGGCCACAAGCAAGAGCATATTAGCATACAATCACACCATTTGTTCCAGCACGTGTGTGGATGCAAAGACTTAGGAAGTGCATCCATCAGCAGTTTCAAGGCCCACGCTGAAAAACAATATTGCCTCTTCCTTCCTTCAACTCTGACCCCCTGTGCAGCCAGCGACACCTGGTGAGCGAGGATGTTCCAGTGAGAGGAGTGGGATGTGTCTCCGTCAAATGTACTGTGCGTTTGCAAAACCACAGGTTTTTCGAGCTATCGTGGTGTTCTCGGGCTCGGACAGGGTGTCTTTGTGTAGACAGATGTTGATGTTCTTCTGACAGCAGCTTGTGAACATCTGTGTGAAGACACTTTTCCCACTTCCGCTGTGAAATCAAGATCAAATTCAAGCTAGCTGCTTGTACATTTCCCTGCTCTCTCACTCTGCTCCATTGATACACTTCTTACTCAGCTCATTACCAGTTGTTCCCTGAATTAGAAACAATGGTGTCACCGAATTGTAACCCATCTCAGAATGTCCACCAGTTCACTTTGGTCCAGACTGAAATATCTCAACAACTCTTGAATAGATTGCCATGAAACTTAAAGCATCCCATGAAATAGACCAGCTTTACATGACTATAGACTCTTGGTCTTGCCTCGTCTTTCTACTGAGACCAAAAACTGACACACTTTCTATAAGCAGAATTTAAAACCAGCTAGTGAAGTGCCTGTTCTAAACCTGCCTGTTTGAAATGGACTGTTTGCTTGGCCTGTGTTAATGCTGGTTGCAGCTTTCTTTCTGAAGCTGTAATTGATGCCTGGCGAGTAAAGACCAGCTGCCGGACAAGAACGCTGAAGCCTTGCCACCGCTGCTGCACAAAGAGCTGTTGACCTGTTTATCCAAAGTTCGGTAGTATGCAAAACCCTGAACTGGAGAATGCTGCGTGTGTCAAAACAGTAAGATGAATGTTTCTTGAGATGTATGTTCCAAATACAGACACAGATATATTTAATTAGTAGATTGATGCATCCAGCATGTACAATCTATCATAGTGCATTGACACACACACGGTCAACTCCTAGTTTATGTTCATGATTACATCACAAATAATCGATTTATATTTGAACAAGAAAAAGACAGGTGAATGGAAAATTCATACCTTTTTCTTGGTCATATGGTTTGAATGACACTTAACTTTTGTCAAACTCCTTCTTCTAAACCACAGATCTCAAACCAACAGATACAGTAAAACATACAAATCAGTAACAGTTGAGCTTTTACAGTTTTCACCTGAAACCACATTGGGGAGAAAAAAAGTGCATATCTGCAAATCTTTGTTCAAAGATGATGCACAAAGGCTGAAAATGGAGCCCAAGAATGAGGCAATAATTGTAAGGGATGCTGGTGGTAGATCTTTTCATGCTGCTGTTTCTCCAGCTGGGTCGTGCCTATCTTGGAGTAATTGCCACAATTGTACCCTCAAATTGGAATAGCAAAGGGCCAGTCTGAATGTAAACAAAACCTTTAGCAAACAGCGGAGAAAAATCACAGGCAGCCATGTTTTGACAAGTGCATGATGAGTGTCCACACACTTGTGCGCTCGTTTACAATTAGATAAGCTAACTCCTGCCCACGATCCCTTTCAGAGCCTGCCACCCCGGCTTTCTGTCTGCATGACTGCTCACATACGCTCTTCTTTTAATGTCAAGTTCTGAGCGCGGTTTTGCAAACTTTCTTCAGTTAAACAAAGAGAGACTACTACTGTATTCCATCTCTTTGCTTTCTCCACTGCAAGTGTTGAAATAGTTACAAGGACTTGGTGGTTGGTTCTGTAAAGATAGTGTTGGAAAAAAAAGAGAGAAAAAGAAAGACTTTTGGATCTTGGAAGAAATTATTCACGGCTGTAGTTCAGAGGAGCGCTCATATGATGGGCTCTGACAAGTGTACCGCTCTAAGCACGTCCCTGCCAGCCTGGAACTCGGTGCTGCATGCCTTCCACAGACACCATTAGCGCTCTGAACTGGGAGAACGGCTCGTCATCACGCTCTCACAGAGGAACAGAGGAACCGTGGTTACATTTCTGAGATTTGGCGGTAGTTGAAGTTTGTTTTGAAGGCCCGCCAAAGTGAAACATATGATCTGAAATTTGATTTTTGCTTTTAGTCTGGAGTATCATGTCATGGGCTTTTCAATATTTGTCTCCCATTTATAGCTGAGGGAACGGATAAACACTTTTCATGTCTGGTGGTTGTTTTGAACCAACAGTACATCTAAAAGTTAAAATCATAATTTTTCTTTTAATTAGAATTAGAAATAATAATAAACCCATCAATGCATTTGTTCTTCAAAGTGATTCAAACTCGTTTTTGTTTCAAAAGGATGTGGGGAAAAAAGGATCAGTGATTTTATTTTAAAGATGCCTTCAACACATCATTGGTGTTTGGTCTCTAATTGCCCTGTCCTCCATTTTGAAGTCCAGACAAGATGGGTTTATTCATTCAGAGACAATAACAAAGGAGTTCTGCTTTAGGCCGAGCACGAGGACAATGACATGTCACCCTTGTACACAAACATCAGAGAAAGTGATGGGACTGGGGCCATCCCAGACTACTATAACGACCCCACACTTTCCGCTCATGCATGTGTCGAAAGATGTGCGCCTTTGTACCTTTGGTCTATTATCTGTCTCTGCCGAGGCCTCCAGCTATCCAGATGAGCCGAGGAGCTGAAGTTGCGCGCGGCCGCCGACCTAACGCTGTCTGATGGGGAGAGAAAGAGGGTTCAAACAAACCCAGCCTGTGAATTATGGAGTGCAGCTCGCTCAGAGCGTTGTGTAAATTAGCCTGGTTACATATGCACAGGGCTCCTCATGCCTAGAGGTCATACACCAACCTAAAGACAATGGTGACATCACTTGGACGCTCCTCGCTTTTGAGCGGACAACAGAATTATCACAGAATCATAGAGGATGTGTTTTGATTTATTCATGCTGCGCAGTTTTTTTTTTTAAACCACTGTTGTGGAAATTCTACAACATCTATGTCCAAGTTTTTGTTCTTTCCCTCTCCCACCTATCTGCTTGCAACTCGTCAGAAACGAACTCACCTTTATCACTAAATGAGAGGGAATGGCTGCCTTCTCCTGACAGGTTATTATTGATCTTTTTCAATGTGCTGTCAAACTTAGATCTGCCAAATTGCGGGGTTGGTCTTGGCGTGTTGTCCATCCATCCAGGAGCTGTGAGCAGGTCACCAGCTGACCAGTCAAACATCTGTCTTAAAGGGCATTTCAATTCTGACAGTGACAGCATTAGAGTAGAGCAGCCAGGGTCAGAAACAAACACGTCAGAACTGTAACAAGAGTGTGGAATCTGTGGAGTCAGGCCCTGATTGCTCCCTCAGCAACGCAGAGTTTTTATCCTTGAACAGAAAACAAAATCTGACATTTTTTGTGGAAGTGATTGACTGCTCTTTTTTGTAATAGTGGTTGATCTTTAAATGTCAGTGGAGGGTACTGACAATCTGAATAGTGTGGTTAGTGCAGTGAACGGCCTCCAATAGCTATCAGTACTATCATATTAGACCTGATATGCTAAAGACCTATGATACAGGTAATCAAGTTAAAAGAATAGTTTGACATTTTGGAGAATTACGTTTATTACATTTCAGAGAGATAGATAGGGGGAGCGTCACCACTCTCATGTTTGTGCACTCTAGCTGCATCCTTTATTTGAAGACCAATTATGTTACAGTGGTGCGACTAGTCTGTCCTCAAAATGTGGTCGACAAATGCGTCCCTCAGCAATGAGAAGATCCATCAAAGGCCAACCTAGCCCAGGATTTATTGCATGCCGGTGTCAAAACTAACAAGCTAACCAAGTGCAGCCGGTCGAAGTAGCCAACAATGCAATGGTAAGAAGAGGACAAGCTGGTGACACAAATTCTTTGTAGACCAGAACATCTTTCTAAGAGACATTTATGCATTTGTTCTGTTGTTGTTGTGTCTTTCTGTTTACGTTTGCTTTGGTTTATCTACTGAGTGGCAGTAGACTAGAAAGGAATCTATATTTAAAACAGGAAGCCAGGTAACGTTGCAGGCCAGGGAGCCGTGTTTTTTGACCATGTTTATGGCATCTGTGGATTGGTGTCAGTGGTCAAACCAAAAAAAGGTTGGCTGCATGTGACAAATAAATCAAGAATAAAATGCAACAACAAGTGTTAATAGAGCCAATGACCACGTCACACATCAAAGCGGTTTGCAGGATATTCAGAAAGCAGCTACAGTCTGGTTTAGGCACGGCATACACCTTCAGAGGCTGAGTCCTTTCTGAGGATGCAGCCCCTAAATTGGGACACAGCTTATTTATAATGACTTGTACAATGTCTTACAATATTTTATGCTGTCAATAAATGGTGCTGCATTTTCCAGATTAATAGATATATAGGTGACCATCACTTTATGTACTTTACCATCATTGCAACAGAACCATTACATTCTCGAATATATTGGACATGCAGAAAGTGGACAGTAAATAATACACATCACACATAGTTCAGTACTTTGCCTTAAATAGAGTGACGTTAATGTTCCTGCTGGGTCTATGTTTGGGCTGTTGCTGTGCGTGTATGTGTGAACTATTGTTTATGAGCGGATTAGTTTCAGATGAGCTGCCTGTGTTGTCTGCCCAAGCAGAACCTGGTGAACCTGCAAACCTTGAAATGCAGATCTGAGGCCTGGTGAGGAGCGATGACAGCTGTCATAGCTCTGTGATAAAGTCAAACAAAAGAGCCAGGGAGAGAGAAAAGAGAGAGAGAGAGAGAGAGAAGAAGAAGAAGAAGAAGCAGCAACTTCAACACTTTTGTGCTGAAGACACAAGAGGGTTTTTTTTTTGAGGGGGTAGTGTGCTGAATTTCACCACTCAGCATAAAATGTGTCGGATTGAGAAATAAATAAAGACTGTGAGTGACCACTTGAAACACCGCTGCGCTGCAGGGGATTCTGCTTCCTTTGTTTAGATGCTAATATGCTGCTGTGATAGCAATATAAAATGAAGGGGTCCTCCTCTTTGATTCACACTATCCCTCTGCATCTTTTTTTACTAGCCTGGCACAACAAGGATAGTATCCCTTGGAGAGTAAATGAGGGCCTTTTGTTGCAGGCTGACCTGCAGGCACCGAGCAGCCATTAACATAAGCTTATGGGTAATATCTAACATTGCTGCCTTCTGCTTTTGTGTACAAGAAATAATGATGCCTCGATAATATGGCTTTGTTGTATGTAGAGTATCATGCTCTTCTGTTGGGGCATAGCGGAATGGCCTTAGATGGTCAAAGAATGTCTCCAATCGCTTCATGTATTCATATATAATGGAACGCTAAAATTATTTTCCAAACATTATCTGCAGCACAGGCTTGAGCTCTCTCACAAGTGACCTGGCCACGTCCTCAGTTTGCTGTGTAAAATGAGCCTGGCTGCCACACACAGGGTCAGCGCACTGGATCACTCTGCTATGTCTAGGGTGTGTGTGTGTGTGTGTGTGTGGGCAAACCTTAAGTGAGACCCCGAGCAGGAAATGGACAGGAGGGGATCAAAATGAGTGATGGAGAGACAGAGTTCGACTGGGAAAAAAGGAAAACACCAAACTAAAAGCAAGGACCTTCTCAAGTTTCATTTTAATAGCACAGGGCCATTTTTCTCCCTTTACGCTAAGCACAGGCCCGGCCATTAGGGCCTCTCTGTAGAATGTGTAAACCTCCTGCTATTAAAACCACAATTTGCACTGTCAGCTCCTATGAGCCAAATCTATGACCACACTACAAACCCCCACCCCTCACCCCAACACGACTCGCACTCCCTTTTTCCCCCTTTTGTAACAACTTTCAGGCCACAATAACCATCATCAGTTAAAGGCGGCGGGTCCATTACACTTCCCCCTGTTCACACAGCCCTGCATTAAGCTAATATTATCTATTCCCAGAGTGGCCCAGCCCTTCACACACACCATCAATTATTCATCTGCCTGCTCACAGCTAATGTTTGGTCTGAATTATTTAAACCTATCTTCATTTATCAATAAACATAAATGTTAAACAAAGAATGCTGATGAGCATGAATTACACTTTGAAAAAAAGTTTATGAGATTATTTGGATGGGAGGTGATTTATAGAGGTGATATTCACCGGTAATGTTTCAGAGGAAGGACTGAAGATTGTAAAGAGAGAGAGAGAGAGGGAAAGCTTTCTCACAGCAGGGGCGGTCATTTTGTTTATGGTCAATATTGTCAGCGCTGGAGCAGTCGAAGAGAAAACACCACTTTTGAGCCACGTTTCAAAAATTGTAACTTGGTTGTCATCTTGTCCTTTTTCTACTTTAATGAATGGACTCTTTCACACATAAGTGAATCCAAATCTGTGGCCCAGATATGCCCCAGATTTGATGCTGTTGAAAGCTTTTACATATTAGGCCTGGGCCTCCCTGGGGTGCCATTACTGGCCAATACCACTGCAGTGAGAACAAAATGAACCAACCTGTTAAAAGGAGAAATGAGCAGACCTGAGCACAACTTCTCTTTTGGGTCTTGCTCTAAAAGAGAGGCCCATCCTGCTGCAGCCCTTTGAGTAATGAGGGAAAACAGGCAAACGCCACAGTTCTCCCCGAGCAAACATATTTGTGTATTATGGATGACCTATGGAGGAAGGAATAATACGAGTCTTGAAGGGTGTGAAGGAGCTGCAGCCTGCAGGGGCCGGCTGCCTGGCAGACACATGTCACCTAAGAAGTCCATGCCATCTTCACAGTGGAATGCTGGGAATTCCTAAGCCATCATACCCCACAGCAGAGAGGATGGCTCGGAAGATACGCAGGAATAAATGCTGCCTTTACTTATATGTCAGTATAACATTTTTGTTAGACAAAGAAAGAGCGATCTGGGGGTACATGTGCGAGGGGAGGATGTCGGTAGAGTGGGTGGGATTGGTTCACCTCCATAATACCCAAGACGCTCATATCCAATCCACCTGTTCTTATTCAAACAGTCTGAATGGCCAGATTACGTTTCACAGAACACAAAGAATGGCAGCCTGCAATCACAGAGATACGAGAAAGAGCAGCCACTCATTTATAGTGACACCCAGGGGTGTATTTCTTTACGAGATTTTAGATCACTCAGTGACATTTTCCTAACATCGTCGCGGTCCAAATTCGATGCCCCCCGCGCAGCTCCTCACCACACCACCTAAATCCCAACCCTCCCCTTACCTCCACGCCGCTGTCTCCTGTGTTGGGTAAACAAGGCGGAACCCTCGTCAGCGTGGTTAAGCTGGCGGCTCGTGACAGAACGCTGAATGAGTGATTTAAGGTTTCAAGTGAGAAGCTTTCACAGTTAATTAACCTGCTGATGGCTGTGCATGTGTGGAGAGGAGTGAGGGATTCAGGGGCGGAAACTGTCTTCGCTTGCCTTTGCCGTTTCAAGACAGCCACGAGCGTTGCCGTGACGTGAGGGCTAAAGCCTCCCGGCAGCGCCGCTTGCTCATTCGTTTCTGTGAAAGCTGCTGGTTCTGCAGGTTCAGCCTCGTCTTCTCTCCTCACCTTCAAACAAAGAAAAGGGTTTGAATGAGAACGTGGCTTGCAACTCTTGAGCCTGTAGGGTGTGGATGTGAATTCATCACAAGTGTTTGTGATCAAACCACTGCATATCTGGCCTGCTGGAATGATGCACGGCGTACTGCAGTTTGAAAACATTTCAAGTTAAATGTCTTTACAGTTGGATATTATTTCACTATTTTCACTTTAAAATCGGGCGTGGAAATAAGACCGAGTGCTAATTTCGGTAGCCCTCGGACTTACCACCACTGGGATGGTTAAATACCAGCGTCCTGTGAATTTCTTTCGGAAGTTGGCTGTTGAGCTGCATTTAAATATGAGCTAATCACTCCCGCGGTAAATTTCCTAAATACATTGCCATTCACGCTGGGAGGTCAGGGACTCTGGGGGTAGTTGTGTGCCTGATTTGCACTGGGCTGATTGGAGAAAACACACACATACACACACACTCACCCTTTGACTGTGGAACATTAACGGTCATCAATGCTCTCACACTCTCACCAGGTTCCTTCAGAAACTTGATATGTGGCACGCTGAAAGCCGGGTCTTCACCTGTTAGCAACTCCAGGGTCACTGTGTGTGTGTTTTTCTCCAGTTTGCCACCCAGGCAGGAGTGAAAGGCAATGGGAGGATAGTGTGTGTGACTCATGTCCTGATAATAACAGTGTGCATCCTCTCATTTTTTGCCGCTGACAACTCTAACAGATGCTGTGGAGACATGTGCCCTGACAGAAATGTGTGTGTTCCTTTAGCTGCACCATGCAGTTTAACGGAACCATACACTTTCTAGAAGATGAGTACAATATTTTAATTGCATTTTATGGGACAATACTTGTAGTAGTATACTAAATATAATCGTTATTTCAATCAACACTTTTGATACAGCCAATTAACCTGAGTGTAAATGGGCACTGCACTGACAATCTACACAAATGGAGTAATTGTCCTGTAAAGATGGAGCCCTCACACATTCATCTGCGCGGCAGTAATGTAAAAATCTTGGCTAATTTACTTCATCCTTGAGGCAGTGCAGCAAAAACAATTTCCCAGCGAGGGCGAAAAGCTTTGACAAGACCAAATAAGAACATGTACGTCATTATTGACTCTTAGCCTTTTTTAACTACTCTCCTAAGGACACTCTAATTGTCTATCCATGTATATGAGTAGCTCCAGGATGTTTCAGATTGCTCTTTCATGAGTTCATGTATGTGGCCGCCGTAAATTGTACAACCGTAGGTTGTGTTGATAAGGATTGTAGGGTAATAAGGGGGGAATTTAATAATGGATTTCTCCTTTGCTTTTCCTTGTTTAAGTCTTTTGAATCAGTAAAGTCTTTTAGCTTATTTAACAAATGTTTTTTTTGTTTTGTTTTGTTTGTTAGTTGGTTAGTTATGTAAAAACTCCACTACCAAAATGTTGTGAGGGGGTCGGGCTTGACAGAAGGAAGAGTCATTTATTATTTCTCACATTGTAAGAGAGAGCATCTCCCATTGATTCCTCAGAGAAGAATTCATGGATCTTGATGAAAAAAATCAGACAGGACTGATATTTGTGTGTGAAATTTGGTGCCGATCCAAATAAAAATTGGGATCTTGAGAATTTAAATGTGGTTTCATAACATTACAATACATATAATTTTAAAGTTGTGTTTTCACGCTTACAGACATAATTTAAATATTTTGTGAATTTGGAAACTTGAAGTTTCATGATTGCAATACCGTCATTGTTTATGTAAACATAAAACAAAATATTTCATTTAATACTGCTCTGTATGAAATCCCTGACATTTAAAAACCCTGCAAACACTTGTTATATATGTCTAAACTCAGAATAACACACTCCTTAAAGGGCTGAAATGCTGAGTGAATAATTTTTTTTCTGAAGGGAGATGGGAATGTAGAGGAGAATGCTGATCTATGGGACTCAATGATGCAGCCCTCTCCCAAGGCACTCTGGGATGCATTTAGGACATGCATGGAGAAAACAATGGCGGGTGTATTACCAGAAAAGATAAATCTATCTCATTAATCCCTTATTCTCCCAGGCTGGGAGGCACATCTAAGGAACATGCGGAAGCAGTATTGTACGCATAGGATCTTTCACACAGATGGGCAGAGGAGAGGAGAGGAAGGGAGGAGGGGCCACAGTGTCAATCTGTGCATCATTAGACAGTGCAGCGATGGCGAGAGGAAGAGAGGGATTACCAAGATGTGGGTTTCACAACAAAATGATCAATGATGTCTTTGTCTTGTCGTATAAAATGTGTTCGCTATTTCTTTGCAGCCATGCTTTTGAATTATTTCAGATTTTTAAAACCAACTAAACTGATGAAAAAAAAGGAATGAAAAAAAATTACATTTAAAACTAATTATATTCATTTTTTAGCAACATTTTGCATTGATTTGGATATTTTTAATCTCACTGTTTTGTTTATTCAGTACATGTCTATATATTCAAACTCAGTTTCAGATAGACGGTATTTATTGACGAGACGAAAATCTCCCTGTCAGTGGTTTTTTCCATCCCGCTATACCCTCGTATCCTTACTCTGCTGCATGTTCAAATTACCACCAGTAAATTCAATTGATTTCAGTCAAAAATGACATTGATTTTTGCCCATCTGAAATGGCCAGGGAGTCCATAAAACAGATAAAGAGGTCATAACCATTTTACCAGCCTGTAGAATCCCACAGAAAGATTTAAGGGGTCGTGAAGGTCTGATGGTTAAAAATGAGGCTTGTGGCTCGGCACCACAGAAGGACAACAAACTGCACAGAGGATGCTGCAAAAATCAGTCGGTGTAGCTGATGGCTAAAAAAATATATGCTGTTTATTTCTTTTAATTGTGGTAGAAGACAAATGGAAGTAGACTTGCTGGGTTGAAACCTAAGTTGATTGCAAATTCAATTAGGCAAATTCCTTTGGTTGGTTGATATGTGATACACCTGAAGCTGGGAGATTTTCCGATGGATAAGGGCTCGGAATGAAAGGCCTCTGGTTTAGACGGTCGTGTGATATTTGAAAAGCCCCTCTGTGCAGCTAGCAAACGCTTCATATGGTTACCAGGACCTCTGTTTTATATATATTACTGATATAAGTCTTTATTTTATACTGTGAATGTGTAAACATAAACCAATATATCTGCATGTGTCTTATTACAAACAATCACTCCTTTAGTGTTCAACATTTTTCAAGGTTGGGTTAGTTGTAGAATTGTCACAGACCGTGTATAAAAAGAGAATTGTGCAATTGTGCAGTTTTTTGTTTTCCCATTTACTTTTCCACTCTATGAAAATATGCTTTAAGATTAAACTTAACTAAACATATATATATATGTGAACAGTAATTTGGTTTAAAGTGTGCAGATATTTCAGGTCTACCACTGACATTGGTGCCTTGCTCCAGGACACTTCAGCTGTGTTTAATGAGGGCGGCAGCAAGTGTTATCGATTTGCTTCCAATCCAACTTCATTCTGCCCATGTAGGGACACATCCATGTTTCCGAATCATTTTCTTCGGTGCATTGATAACTTTTAGACATCACATGAATGTATTTGAGTTGTGTCTGACACACCTGTGGGCTCATATCCAGAGCCTGTGTTGTTGACAGGTAAAGCAGTTCTACTAATTTATCTCACCATTCCCCTACACTGGACTAAGAGCTTGAGGGGCTGTGTCTACAAGGGGGTAAGCTAGATTTCAGTCCTGTCAACCTTTTATTTCACCTGTCAGAATGGTGACGGACGTACAAGCGCTTGTTTGCCCTTCCTCACTTCTTCAGCTGCATTGGCCATGACAGGCTGCATGCAGGAAATAGACAGAGGGCACCTTTCAAGGACCCTCAGTGTCTTCATGGTATAGTTGCACTTCATGTGAGATTGTGTGATTTGAGGGAAGCACCTTTTCCTTCTTCTTCCTCCTGAGACATAATTTACTCTTATAAAGAAGAAGGGGGATAGAAGTTGCCGTGGGTGTAGGTGGATTTGACAGTCGAGGGTTTGAAATGCAGGCTTTAAAAGTGTAATATGTAACATTCCCACATGAAAAACCACTAGAGCTATGTGATGTACTTGAATTGTTGAATTTTTTATTCACATAATCCTAAATGTTTCCAGCAATATTCTATATAACTATCCCACTTACACATGTCTACCAGAGACTATCAATACTGAATGGTTAACTTTTTAGCCCCATTTATATGATTTACTTTTTAAACTTTAACTGCTGTATTTTAACCAGATCAAGGAGCCCATATGTTAAGGTAACAGAGACCAACCCTAACCCTAAACCCAACCGCTCAACTTTTACACCTAACTCTAACTGTCTTGGTCTGGAACCTACAGGTCACAAGTTTAAAATCCTGCTTGAGAACAATAGGACACAAAACTGAAGATTAAATAAACTGAATTTACAGACTAAATAGTCATCCCATTAAGGATTCAATTATACATCTTATCCCTAAAAGCTGAACTATAGGACTGCAGTTCAAATACAGGAGGATATTTCAGAAATTATTTAAATCAATCAAAATTATTTAGTTAAATCAAAAAACTGGGACAATTTACTTACCAGAGAGGCTGAGCCTTAAAGTCAGAGATATGATTTAGGTGATATGGGGATGGGGAGCTATTGACTGACATGTGCCCACCAGTGCATTACCTATGGCTCACGCTTTCAACTGCAGTCAACGGACGAGGCTGAGGGGAGTCATCAAGATAAAGTGAGCAGCTCAGCTCACTGCCCCTCCGAGACGACCTGTGTCCACCCAACAATGTCAGAGAAACATTGATTTAAACGCAAAAACGTCTTATTCCAGATTTAATCGCAGGGTCCGACCTGTATGGAAAATTTGACCCCCAGTAAAATCCTCCTATCAGTGACTAACACTGGTCGTGAAGACGACTCTACACTACTCACAATGTCACCGAGCTTTGACCTTTTATGGGAGACCTCTAGATGCAGTAAATTACATGTTGTGCGTGAAATATCTAAAATACTGGTCCATCTAAAGAAAGACGAGATGTTCAACCTCAGTCAGGCAAACAGAAAACCAAAACCCAAAATCTGAACTCAACCCCTTTTTCATACAGTCCTCCAAATCAATAAATGATTGTGGGTTTTCTGGTGAGAATGTTGAGAGCTTCTTGTCAATCACCCAAATCCTTCAGGAAGTTGCTAATGGTCTCTTAAAAATGTGTGAAATCTTATCCTGTAGCAAATTTGTTCAATGCAAAATGAAAACTGAAATATGTGATTATCACTTCACAGATACAAGGCCTTAAAAAAATGGCCCTTTTCAGCATTGATTTCGAAACTGTAACCCTTCTTCTCAGATGTAGAAGTTCAACTCAGCCAAATCCACATAATGACATCAGATTATACCTCTCGAAACCATGAAAATAAATATGTCTTTCTGCAGCCTTGGCTTTGAGGTTTGTGAGGCTGGAGGAGCGCTGCGTTTTGGACATGCATGAAAGGTTTGGTCTTTATTTCACTGATCTATCTGGAAGTAGTGAGACTTCCTCTCTGCAAACCACCAAGGTTTTAATGATAGATTTGTAGAACATGGAGAAGACAGCTCAGCTGGACTCGTGGCAACACTGCTCCAGTCCCATGTGGTGAGGACTAATTTTAAGCTAAGTGGACATCAGCATCACCGAATCAGCTTCAAATAAAAAACCCTTTGAATTTATTTGGTCTGCGCAGTCAGTGTCTTCCAGTGGTAGCCAGTCACTAAGTCTTCCAAGTAACTAAGCATATTTACTCAAATGCTGAGTACAATTTTGAGATAATCACAACAAAATGCTAATACTTTTCTCTTTGAAGCCTTTTTTCTTTGAAGCCAAAATGTTTAGTACCAAATAAGTTAAACATACAATTCATGACAGTCATCAGGGTTAGAGTTTGTATTTTCAAACTGTATTTCCCCCCCACCTGTTGGAACATAACTGAGTATATTTAATCAATTTCTGTAGTTCTGAGATGTTTCTACTTAAGTATTCCATCTTTATGCTACTACTTTCCAGCATTTCAGAGGGATATATTGTACTTTTTATTCCACAAGAGGAATATCTTAATAATTAGTTAGTTTGTAGGCTTAAGTTGAATTAAAATAACATGGCCAATAAGTAAGATATGGTGCATTTTGGTATTTATGAAGCTACCCACAGTGAAAATGCACAAAGATATGGTGCACTTTCTACAATGAAACTACCCAGTATATAAAGTATAGCCCCCTTCCAGGATGCAGAATATTTTACCTTTAACTGAGTATTTTTACCCTGGAATATTACTCCCTTTACTAAAGTAATTGATTTGAGTACTTTATTCTTAACTGGCCTCTTGTAAACTGCTGAAAGTGTAAAATCTATACTACGACTAATTTACAAGATGAAATGAACCTACATTTTCAAATGAATTATTACTGATCGTATCGAGCTAAGATTTATGCAGTCAACACGTGCATGTATACTCTGGACCTAGTGTTGAATATTATTTGCATGTAAATATAGAGATGAATGAAATTATGTGTTGTCTGTGATGTGTCCATTGGCAGAAATGAGTGCTGGCTGAGGGGTGGAGTCCACGTCTCTCCCTCTCTGTCAGTCGGAGAGGAACCCTGCACGAGCGAACTTTAGAATGAGCCTTTGTTTTCGGTCGACCCTCCTCCTCTCCAGCTCTCCTGTCATCCTTTGATCACGTCTGGCTTCTCGCTCTCTTCCTCGCTCTCTGTCTATACCCTCACGGGTCTGACGGGAGAGGAGACGTGTTCAGGGCTGCACCGCGAGAGAGACAAAAGGGATACCGTTCACCTCGTCCGTTTCCCCCGCAGGGCCATTCCTACCCTCACCTTCCAGCCCCCCTCCTCCATGAGCCTCAGTCAGGTGACAGTAGGAGGTAAGAAAACACTCCTGGACTTTCCCACATACGAGGAGACACGTCCCTGTCTATGCACTCTCAGTGGTACTCCTCTACCCAAGCCTAGGGTCAGCACCTGTGGAGCTTTGGAGGGATCAAAATCTATTTTCTTTGTATTTCTAGGGTGTAATTGTTGCATTTTGAGGTCTATGGCCCATGACCACTAACTTGTCTTATCTTTATAGTTCCAACTATTCACTGCACAAAAGTGGCTAAAATGTTAAAACCTGTTTAGAAAGTTGTATTTTCGTATTTTCGCTCATCAAGGTAAACTCCACACTCATCTCTTTCCACTTTAGTCAGATGTATTGATTTTTGTTTTTGCCCCAGTCGTGCCCAATACTTCTTTCTCCTCTCTCGTCTTCTCCCAGGCTCGCTGTAATACCTCGGCCCAAACACAGGAAGTGTCAGTCCTCTGCTACGCGTCTGGTGCTGCTGCTCGGCTTTAAACGCCCCCGAACTATGTCAATAATATTGATGTAATCCACAGGCATTTTTGAGTGATCCTGCTGTCACAGGGACATAATGACAGCCAGTGGAGGCCTGATTGGATCTGCAGCACGGCGAGGTCGGCCGGCGCACAGCCAACACAGCTCGGCATTGATAAAGTGTCACAGACTTCAGTGCTTTGATTAGCCCTTCGACTAATGCCATGCTAAGCAGAAACATTACTCTGCCCCCGCTAGCTATACGGCTAGAGGAGGGGAGGGCCGGCTGAGGGAAAGGGAGAAAATATACTCTACAGGGAAATTAACCAATGCGGATGAAATGGTGTACCAAGGAAATTCTTGGATAAATTAACAACGCAATTACATTACATGACACACTGCAAGATGGATGAGGAAAACTTGGCTGGTATTATGTTCTGTTTTCCAAATTGCAATTTATTTGAGGGCTCTAATGGATGCCGTATTAAAACATCTTGGGCTGCGGTCAGATTTCATTGTGTGTCACCCAGACGTGATTGATGACCCTCTCTTCCACGCCCCTCGACCCCCCCCCCACCCATGTCCTCTCTCACAACCCCTTCACTTCGCCCTCCTGCGTTCCCCCTCCGCTGCTGCATTCTCCGCACATTTACTGGGGGGAATTTTAAACATTAGCAGCATTTATATGGATCCGGGAGTATGCAATTGATTTTCTTATCACTTAATTTCCCCGCTCGCTCCTGCAGCGGGACGATAAATTCCGTGCCACTTGCATAGTGAGAGCGGCGCTGTCCATCTCCTCTCTCGATCGTTCCCTTTCTTTCAACCTGTAGTAAAATTTTATCAATAATGCCATATTCCTGGAATCCCAACCTCTCATCATCTCCCTCTGATCTCCCTCTGCCTTTTCATGTGCTTTTGTTCCACTCGCAATGATAGCTCCAGCGAATCTTGAGATGAAAATATAATCGAAAGTATTTTTATTGCTGTAGCAAATGCATTAGTGTGTAAGGGACATCTGGAAATCATCCACAGCGAGCTTGCTCAGTTATGGCGATATCATAGTGACTTTATTTTACCATTCATAATTACTCACAGGACAGTGAGAGACCACATGCTATCTGCTTTGAACTTTCGGGGAACAGGGTTTTCCCACATTGACCTGAACAAACTCGAAGCAACCCAATCCCTGATACACTTTTACCCCCCTTTCAATCACACACCAACCCCCCCTACCTGTCTCTCTCACTCCGAGGTGAGGGGAGTCTTCCGGGAAGGGAAAGGTTAATAACATTCAGAATAAATCTGCGTGCAGCACATCCCCTGGATGACATCAGCGAGTGCTCCTCCAACCCAGAGGGCCATAAACAGCTTTGTTTTTTTTGCAGGTTTTTTTCAGATGTGAGCAAATGGATAAATAATGAATGAGTTGAACTGACGAGACACATATTTCACTTAGCGGAAATGGGTTTAATGCAGTCGGCCTGTATTACACTCCCAATCACTGAGATGCTGAGAGGCTGCATGGGGGGGGGGGTGTTCAAACAAAATTCAAAGAGTGTTGAAGTCAGGTGTATCTCCTATTTAAATCGACCTACTTTTCAACCAAACTCCTGAGCCAACTCCTCGACCACTGTAGCCGACACAAAACTGTTACACATAAAGTCTGGAGTTGGAATTAAAGTTGGAAATTTGTGAACATTCATTTTGAGTGACTGGTTGTATTCGCATAACAGAAATGCAAATGAAACTCTGACTGAAGAATACCATCTGGCAAATGACATAATATTGACTGCATTTTTTAATTTATCTCAGACATTACACTTTCCTGTCAAATCACTTCCCACGCCAACAAAACTGCATCGCCTATACATTCCCAGCATATAAATGAAATGATTATTTTTACTTTTCGGGCGGGACATAATGCCATACAGCCCCGTGAATTTCCACTTTATGGACTTTGATTTCTGGTATGCAAAACATCTGCGACGTAACTGCACAATCTTATTCCAATCACTATTTATTTACATATTCCCAACAGAAGTATTCGCTTTGTGGTTTGCGGGAAATTCAGCGTGACTTTTCCTTTTTCCCAGGTCTCGATGGTTAAAACAAAAGTTCGCTAGGAGTTTTTTTTTCTTCTTTTTTTTTTCGCATGGCTTTTAGAGGGTTTGTCTAAACAAAGTTTGGGGTTTGTAAATAGCAAAGGTTATCTGGCCATCGAGGCCTCCAGATGGCGGCTGAGCCAGACCACCTGCTATGGAAATGCTTTTGCTCTGAGGACTGGGTGGAAATATTCAGGCTCTGACTTTCTGCGTCTCTCTCCCATACACACACGCACACATATTTATGGTTAATATGGTCGGAGCGACGATGAGAAGAAACCCTCTGCTCATTCGCCCCCGCCTTTAAAAGTATTTTCCCCTGTGCCTCCTCCTCTCTCCCCCCATGTTGACCCCCCCATCACTCTCCCCATACTTTGCCCTCGGAACAAAACAGCTGGACTGAGGCAGGCGTTTCTGCAGGTCCAGACCTATCATGTACGAAGATGACATATCTTTTTGAAGAAACCCGGGCAAAAGGGAGATGAGGCAGTTTCTGGAGAGAAAACATAAACAAAGGTGTTTTAATATGATGGTCGCCGGTGGCACACAAAGACAAGTGGAGGAGGGCCGGAAAAAAATTGCTTACAATACAAACCCTTTGAATGACAGCCTGGAGACCGAAAGCATGAAACATAAACCTTGTTTCAGGGGAATGAACCCAGAAGAATGGATTTTATACTTTCTCTGTTGGCTTCAAGGTCCAAGTGAATATATCAGTTCTGTTTAGATCTTTTCATCTTGTCTTTTTAATACTTTATAAATTGTGTCTCATGAACATCTTCTGTAATTAGGTAGAAACTATGAATGCATTGTTCATCTTAGTTTCTAATGACACACAGATGCATAGCCCCCTTCCCCATTGTTTAAGGGAGAAATCTCTGATACCATATCATCCAACTGTCTGTTTTGACACTTGACTTTGATCGATAGAGCTTCAGCATTGTGGTTGAACACATGCCCCCCCCCCCCCCGTTAAGAGGTCATGAAAAAGCACCATTGTACATCAAAACAACCCAACACGCTCCCCGCCACATCATCCGACATGACACATGCGAGACAACGCTGACCACAACAATGGCTCCACGCCTTTGATGCTAAAATGCCTGAGTGTTTATTTACATCGTGCAACCTCCTCGCCTGTCCGTCACTTGTGCGAATTGAGGTCTTTGAAGTCATCGGGGGTGCAGCCGTGATGCAGCATCCTGCCCTGGCCGCGCGTGAAGGAGGGCGGCCATATTGGCAGCACTTGTTGGAGACACATGGGCAGAATCAGACACACAGTGTTTGATCAGGGGGAGAGTTGTTCGGACTTAAATGGCAGCGGAGGACGAGCACGCAGCTGCACTGTGTGTTTTTGTGAGTGGGCCGACGCTCAGTGTGGTGCGGAGATGTGTGTCATTAAGATGGGAATTTCCTCACAGGCTTGTTCACTGTACTCATGATAATAGGCAGTGACTCAAAATGCAATAAATATGGAATATGGAACGCTGCACGCCGCCATTTTCTCATGCACAAAAGGACACAAGAGCACAATTACACTCACACAGACACACACACACACTTTTTACATCACACCAGCACAAACCTACACCCTCCAACCCCAGCCCCCGCTTTAAGCCACACTGTTAATTAAAGCTGAAAGGTTACAAAAGGTGGGAGCCAATAACAAGGCTCCATATTACATTTAAGTTGCTTCTTATCCTTACACCCTCTCAATAATTCAGATATCAGAGTGTCTACAAGGAAGCAAGGCTCCTCTTCCTCCCAGGAAGCATCAGAAGAGGATCGTCTGTCCGCCGGTCTCATTGTAAGTAAGAAAGTGTGGGCAACAATACATACCAAGCCAACCCCAGCCTCATAAATAAATATGGTGATTGTTAATGGGGTTTAAAATTACTCCTCCTCTGCTCCCCAGCCGACTACTAGTGTGACCACTGAGGCATACGAGCGCGTGGAGGCAACATGTCCCTCCAGATAGAATGTCTGGCACCATTGATACCGCAAAATGGCCACAATGCCTCCACTTCCACTTTGTCCTTGCCGTCTTTTCTTATCTCGAGACACATCGTCTTCCTCACCTTTTCCCTTGTGTTTTTTTTTTCCACGCCTTTTCTCTAGGTTCAAGGTGGCTGCGTAACACCAATGGAGAGCAAATAGAGTTTTTTTTACTTCCAGTGTTTGCTTGTATCCAGAGCTGCTTTTCATTTTTATGCTCCTGAGAGTTTACTGATTCCTATCAGTGTTTGAGTGTCATTACACCTGCGGCCACCAAGGCTATCGTTCTTGAGGTGTATTTTGTTTATCTTCCTGTGGAATTGATTTCCCTCTGTTGAAGCTTATGCATTCAACAGACTGATATCCCTACTTGACTCGTGTAAGGAAATACTGCTCAGGAATGTAAAGATACAGATTTATGCTGTATCGTTACGGTGCTTTTAAAAAATATATATAATCCACTTCTGTACATGCTGTTGTGAATTTTCCAGGAATGTTTTTATAATTGAAATATAATACAAGAGCTGTCTTCCATTTCCACCCACTTGAGCTTGAAAATATATTTTTCCTCTAATGCTGAGAGAGAGCGCAGAACATGTTCTGTAATAGAAATGTAAACTGTCTGTGGTCCATGTTTATACTAGCGCTGATAAACATCATGAATCCAGGCAGCATCTGGTCTTAAGGACAGTGTTTATTTTTCTACTGTATGAGAGAGATGATATATTTCCTCCAGATTCTTTTGGTTCTGTTGCAATTTTTCTACTTGTTCATGTTCATTTCCGTTTCGAATGAAGAGTTTCGAACATGCACTGCAGTATAAACTGACCCGACAGGTTTTGTGACTTGCTCCATTAAAGCTTTATTATTCTTATTATTATTACAATTACTGCTATTATTAGTAGTATTCCATATATAGTCTCAGTTTTACTGAGGTGGAGCAGAGATCTTGTCTCTGCTGTTTTCTCCACCATACTGTGGTGTTGTGTTTCTTGCTGCTCCAGCTCGATTGCATGCCTGTATCTCCCCCTCCAGGACAACTTGCATTATGGTCCCATTCTCCCTCAGCATTAAGGCTGGAGAAGGTAGCAGTTGGAGAGACATCTCCACAGCTCCATCTCCAGATTCTGAAATCTGTCATTCAAATCAACCGAGGAAAGAAAAAAAAATCTAAAATAGAAATATCCGACAGCAAATGATGCTCTGTTCTGTGACAAAATGTCTCTACGAGGAACTCGGGCAAATTGCCTGAATTCTGTTATTCCCAGCTCTGTGCTCGTCTCCGTTCCCTACTCCCCAGCGCCAGCCTGAGCTGATAACAAGTGAGTGCACTCCCCGGAATGATGGATGGGCCTTAGCCATGGGCTTGTCAGGAGAGGGTGCAGGGCCATATGGAAGTGGCATATGGAAGCTCATAGTAGAAGATGGGGCAAAAGGAGGGGAGTGACAGAGATATACATTAAAGACGCTGCTTTGCTCTTAAAAATGCAAGGTTCATCAGTTTAGTGGGGAATATCAGTCAGTAGCACTTCCTTCCACGGGACTGGAGGCAGACAAACATGGGCACATGCAGGAGGTCGCTCGTTTGTGATTGCAGCAAATTTCTGTTTTGTTTCCTTGTAAAGCGATGAAGGTAATAATTTAGAAGAAAGCTGTATGGTGAAAAAAAATTCGAGAACAAAAAAGAAATAATCCCATTGGGATTCAGCAGAAAAGAACTAATGTAAGGCTTCTGTTTTATATTCCAAGCATTTTGGTATTGATTCAGTGTTGTGTTGTTGTCAGTCACATTTAATTTCCACTTTAATTTAGAGGGATGTCTGCGCCCAAGTTCACCCATGCAGTCCTGTGAACAAGCATTAATTATGTCTTCAGATCAAGCCATGATCAGTCTATTTTTTACCTTTCTAACTTTGTCTGTGTGCATGTGTGTCAGGCAGAATGTGTTCATATGTGTGTGTGTCTGTCTGTCTTTCTCAGTGCCCTGTGGAGTGTCTGTGGGCCCTGAGGAACTCTGTTTGATTGTTTAAAGCCCCTCTTAATTGGCGCTTTGTCTGCGCGCTCCTAAATGAGGCGGGACACCCACGGTGGGGGTTCCCGTAGAGACCGTGGGCCGTTTGACAGCCCCCACGGTGGGGCCTGTCCCGCAACCCCTCAAACTGCCAGCCGCATGACAGCGGCCCATGCTGCACCACCCTGGCCAATTAAAACTCAGCTGTCAGGACCAGACACTATTCCAACACTGGGTGACTGAGTGTGACTGTGAGATAGCAGATAGCGTACGTGTGTGTGTGTATGTGTGTGCTGTTGAATAGACCTCCTCTCTCCTTTGCCTCCTGTGCATTTGTTTGCGTGCACTATGTATTCATCCCAGTGTCATAAGGTGAATATACAGCACCCACTTTGCCCTGTTAGGATATTCAAATTGTGTTTGTTTGTATGTGTGTGTGTGTGAAAGATGTGGAGAACGTGCTCAGCAGAAAGGCTGCATTGGGTAACATGCAGACAGCTTTGTAATTCGGGAGCAATCACTTAGGACAAGCCCTTACACCATTTTATCTGGTCATGACTCTAGGCCAAAGTCAATACTCATAGTATAGTAATGAGTAGGGGCTAACTGAGCACATTTTATTAAAGCTCTGAGGAGTGAGTGTGATGCCAACCTGCTTCCCCAGGAAAAAATCTCTCATTCTCTTTCTTTTCCGACATTTCTCTGCTCCTCTGTTCCTCTCTCTCATCCTCCGTCTATACCTGCAGCAGCTCTCAGACCTTAGGCCTCCTGTTCATAGGTGGTAACGGAGCCTCATCCCTCGCTTTTGTCTTGTAGCAAACGTAAACAAATCCCTTTCAAACAGGATAAGGAGAATTATTAACGCTGGTTAGGATTGTGCACAAACTGAGCAGTTCTTTCCCGAATCCCCCCAAAAACATTGAGAAGGTCTCTGCAGAGCGTTTCCTGTTTATGTTTAAAACAAGAAATCGCTGCAAAACATAATTTGAGGAGATTATTCTGGAATGACAAAGGTGGGTTAAACCCCCCCTTTGGCAAGATCCAGATTTGTAATCCGAGATTCCAACGTTGGGCACAGATTCAGTTTAATCCCCGCTGAGGGCAAAATACAGTTATTGGAAACTTCTCACCTCGTCTTAACCATGTTCGAGCATCACATAAAAAGCTCACCTTCGCAATATAAAATCCTCGGCTTTCTTTTCAACAAAGGGGATCTTCTTACCTCATGGTCTCCTTATTGAATCCTCTGCCTCGCTGTGGTAGATATGCTATATGTAGCGAACAATATAACATTGTTGAGGAGGTGCACATGCACTCTACCCTTGGGCTAGTCTGTGAAGGAGCATGATTTGATTGACAGACAGTTTCTATGGGCTAAGTAACAAAGTCAGTGTCAGAAACGGTGCAGCTGCATATCCACCTTTCACCTGCTGTGTGGCTGAGTGAAAACTCCAGATATTCTTTTTCAGCTCCGTTCTTGATGGAACAGTCGAAAGTTAGCGATTGATAAACAAGTAGAGGCAAAGCAGAGCAGAATTTAATGGGACACACCTTTTTGCAAATTTTTTTTTTGCATCCAAAAGAGCAAAGAAAAGTTGGTCATGGTAGAAGACGACTCGATTCATAATGTCCCCCCTGAGAGAACCTCACCTCTTCACTCTCTTCATTAGAGATATCGACGCAGATTGCACTCGACTACAAACACGGTCACGTAATGACACACACATGGAAAAAATACACACCCGCTCCAACACACAGATGCACTCATCTCATCCTCTGTGTCCTGCTGCATCTGGAAGTTGCTCCATGAAAAGTGGCTTCTTCCTGCTCTCGCTGGAAACATTTTCCAACCAGTAAAAAAAAAAAAGGCTTCTTCTGGGAGCTGGCCCACATCCAGGAACACTCAGGCTTCACAGCTGTCTCACAGCGTTTAAATGCAGCATATGGTACACAAGTACCATTGTTTCACCACTAAACACCCTGTTTTTTTCATCAGGGAAGAAAGGCCATTTAATGTCAGTTTCACTTGGAGAGAAGAAAGAAGTTTGGAAAATGAAAACTAGGCTGTGAGAAAGAGTTTTTTTCCTTTTTGGTTATTTTCTCAGACCATCACTAATTTTGGCAGTGATGACATTTTGATTCTCAGCCTGTGAGTTTGTGAAACAACACCATCTGTGTGCTTTCCTCTAATTAGGGTAATAGCCACAAATATTACGGCAACAGTTCCTCATGACAAGCTGTTACATGCCAACGTGTGGAGACTTCTCTTGGTTTGATAGGCACAACTTAGCCAATTGCACTGATGTAACTGAGCGGCACTGCTGCATTTTAATAACAATCAGGAGACCTCGTATTTATCCCATTTGGCATACCTCCCATGCATTGAATCACATCTGCAGTGTTGTATTGTGCATTTTTTAAACATCATAAGCATATTTTTTGATTTTCTAAAATACAGTATACTCTCTCTGATATGATCACATCTCATGCAATGGAAAAAAAAAACAGTTTTATCATGTTTTCCTCAAACAATAAGACCTTTGTGCTGCACGTGATGAGAGCACGACTGCAATTACTGAGCTTCACCTGCCACGGAACACGCTTCACGTTACCTCAAAAACAATATCATATTCATCATCAAAACATTTCATTTCACGACACACAATACATCACATTATCTTCTCAATCTCCTTACCTCATTTTCTTCCGTACCATTTGAACCCAAAATCTGACATTAACAAATGGAAGTTAATTTGCCTCCCTCAGAACACGTTATAATCAGTCTAAAGGTTAATGTTTCTGCTAATTTATAAATGCAGGATTGCTGTCAGCGTGAGGGGGAAATGGTTTTGAAAGGCCTGACATTGTAAATTAAGCCTGTCAGATCGTCTCTCTGTGCCGGCGGATCAGAAGATGCCGCAGTCTATGATGTCAGACAGGCAGGCAAACAGCCCTGGGGGACAGACCCTGCTCCCTCACTTCCAAACACCGGAACGCCGGGAATTGTGTGGCTTTGGAAAGGTAGCTTTTGGACGACCAGGCGGGGGGTCTCACCTTTAGGGGAGCTGCTCTCAGTGGTCGAGGCTGCATGTGATTTTGATGGCTGATGAGATTTTAGCTAATTTAGGGAGACTTGCAGAGGAGGATCATTGGAATGAAGATGTCATGCGTTGCCAATGCAGTGCATTGTGGGAGCATGGCAGCCAGACTCAGACCATGTGTCTGTGATAAATTTGCACTGTATCCCTTTGTCTTTTTTAACCGCTCCAAAGAGAGAAAGGAAAATAAGCTCCATCTATTGGCATCCTTGCTCCTCAGATTAACTGGATAGTTAAAGTTAGTAATGAATGGCATGTGTGGAGTAGAAGCCTCTTTTTGTCTTATCCAGAGATGGTCAATGATTCAGGACTGGATAGAACCTATCACTAAATCCATTAGTAGATTTGTGAAGCGCTCCGTAACTAGATTCTAACTAGTGATTTACAAAAGTGTGAGCCTCCAGTGCCGTAGAAAATAGAGCCACTTAAAGAACGGCTGTGGTTGCAGAAGTAAATTCCACACTCATTTTCTCCATTGACAATACAGAAAAGGATTAAAAAGAGTTTTAAACCTGGAACCAGGTCGACCAACTACAAGATGAATTGTGACACTAACATATTTATTTCGGAGCAAAAAACTAATTGGAAAACGGAAAAAGAAGACAAAGGTACAAGATTTAGTACATAATTATTTTAAGAGTTAAGAAAATACGTATGCCATAAATCATTGCAACCGATCCCTTTCCAACACCTCCCAGCGTTTCTTCTTTAATTTAACTTTCATGGGAATCATGGTCGCTCTGTGGTAAACGTAAAGTATCGCTGAAACATTCAACCGTAGACGTGTTTTCTGCAGTTGTGGTTAGAATTTCCATGGTAACAGCAAGCTCCACCAATCAGAGACGTTGCTATTATAACTGAGGATTGTGGGTATTGTTTTACTTCTCCTTGTCACCACTAGTAAAACATGTTAAAACACAGTGGATATCATTTGAATTAATGGGCTCTATAGGAGAATATAACATTGTTTCTTGGTCTACCTTGAATGGTTAAAATATTATGGCTAATTATCAAAGCCTCTGTTCAGAAAATGAATTGGAATTATTACTTCCTGAACCAGACTGTTGGGTTCTTTAAAGACTTTAGAAATGTGTATATGGTTGCTAAGAAACTTTTCGAGCACAAACATGAGAAGTGGTCAAACCAAGATGAGTCTCTTTGCTTTCTTCTTCTTCTTGTCCTTGCTCCCTTTAATATTCACATCAATGTTCAATTTCTAAATGTGCCTGCGAGGAACAAAACTCACCAATGCCAAGTTCACATCAACTATCTTCCCTCTGGAATTGCTCCATTCATGCTAAGTGTTACAGACCCTTGCGGGATGGAAAGAATTACAGCCCTATAGCAGAGCCTATAAGCCAATCAACCATTGGTGGGGGAAGGCGGGAGTTGTTGCAAGGGTACGTGGGAACAGCCCAAGCTCTGACAAGCACCAATCTGGTCCCGCTGGTGAGATGATGAGGCCAAGAAGTAAGATAAAGATTATGTCAAACCTGTGGTAGAATCTTCCCTCGATGGAAAAAGGGAAAAAAATTGATCCAGGCAAATTTCTTCCGCAGTAGGAGGAAATGACAACCAACAGATTAGACATCTTCTGCTGTAATCTCTATAAAGCTTTGAAATACATGTCGGCTGCCGGCCAAAAAACACATTTTCTCCTTCTTTCTTTCTCTCTCTGCCATCCCACAACAACCACACACACACACACACACTAGCCAGAATGACCAGAGGAGTTTCTGTTGCCACAGATAGAGAGTGGCCTAGACTAAGTGGACTCTTGTCCGTCAAGCATCTGTACAGCAGTTGCATGTGTGCATGTGTATGTGCGTGTCTCCTGTGCAAAACGAGAATGTTGGCCCTCTCCTCGGCCATCATTACTGCAGCCTGTCAAGACCAGGTCTAATGGTGTCTCACCTGACAGCTTCACAACTTTACACCAAACAAGCAGCATACAGGATGGGGGGGGGGGGGGGCATTGGGAATGTGGAAAATAAGAATATACAGTCATATGGTGTTTTTCAATGTGATGAATTTATGTGATTTAAAGACAGAAATGTCCTTAGTAGCCTGTAGGTCGGTGCAAGTTCTTTGTTGTAAACACTTGAATATTGGCGTGAAGGCGAGTTTTCCACTGTCCCTGTTCAGTCTGTGCTTTCTGCATTCTGAGAGAAGAATGTGCAGGTGCAGGTTGGATTTTTTTTTTTTGCCTCATCATCCATTTTCTTTTTCAGTGTAGAAGAATAAAAATGGAGCACGGTGAGAAGTATAACATTTGTTTGGCTGGACAGAGCCATCCAACTTGTAGTCATATTCAGTACGTCATGACTTTTTATTTTAGCAAGGTGTGCTGTGTATGTTAGCACCAGAGATAGAGCTCATTAAGCCTTCCTTCCACGCCATCATTAGTGGAGGACATATGTATTTTTTTTCTTCTCCTGGAGCCCGTTCATGTCTGGTTATGTCTTTGAGTTGACATTCCACAGTGTCTGCATGTCCCTGGGCTCCGATGGACCCCGTGCTGGGGCTCCAGGCCCCCGGCAGAGGGGCCCGAGGTGCCGCACCAGTTAGTCTTACTGGTAACACACACAGAAACTCAGATTCACACCATGTATGCAGACACAAGCATGGACTCCTCCATTCTCCTCTCAGTCGGGTGTTTGTTCCACAGAGATGCTGTATTTTGTCAACCAACTGGATCAGCGTTATTTAATATCCTAAAAAAAAAATCTTCATATTATGTTCCATGAACTATTTTGTAACAGTAAGAGAAAAAGACGAAAGGTTTCAAAATGTTATCATCACAACCTGAAACAACAGGAGGGACCTATAGTGGCGAGCTCCAGTACTAATGGCATACTCCCTTAATAAATCAGTCCACGCACTACAGCGAGCACGCGCACACACACACAAACACACTCCAACCTTTTACTCACTACATTCTTGCTGCTCCACAGCCCCACCCAGTGTAGAACAAGAAGTGCATGACAGTGCTCTCTTGGACATGAGGATTTAATAGGTGACCCTGGGCTGCATGCTGGGTCCCCCCGCTGCCTGGGCTCATCCAGCCGTAAAATGAGGCGCAGGCAGGACCAGGCTGGTAATGAGAACTGGCATTTTGCTCAGGATAACCTCGGGAAAATCGCTTCTATAAATACCTTCTATAAATAAAAGTGTACCTTGGCCCAAGACTGTGTAAGGGGCTTTCTCTGAAAAGGTCATCTGTTGCCCCGACTCCGCCACGACTCACCGTGCTTGTTTTTCCTCTCCCATACCGCTTCGTCTGCTTCCTGGCCCTCTTCTCTTATTTTTTAAGGTCTTAGCGTTTTTTAACTGCACAGAATATAGTGTGTTATCATTCATGTCACGTGAGCCATGAAGGGTCCCTTCATCTTTCTAGTGTTTGTCCTCTTTCCTCTAATATTTCTGTGTGTCCTTGACCTTGGTCAGGCCTGATCATATATGTCCTGTAGTGAGAGGGAAAGAGAAGGAGAAGAGGGAAGGTGAGAAACACACAGATTCAGCATGTAAAAAAAAAAGTGAGACAGAAAAGTAATGGGTGGACTCAGCAGATTTGCTAATGTGTAAGAGGAACAGGTTTTGGGGTTAGGTGCACTGGCCCTGCATGTCAGCACCGTGGCCATGTCTCATTCATCAGTGCCTCATGTAATCTGTCAGATTGAGGTGTAGCCTCTGTGCACTCCATCTCTTTCTAACACAAGAATCTCTGTCACATTCTTCCACATATACAAAAGTGCTGACTTTAACACAGCAGACCACTTCATTCTGCTCCATTTTCAGGAGTCAAAATTTCTGGGTCTTTTTCCCAGGACCATGGTCTTTCTTTACCTTCAACCACATGATGATGATGAGGTTTCAGCAACCCTGACAAAAGCTGCTTTCAGACACGCATTGACATTCAGATGTTCACCTGAAATGTTCCAGAGTACATGAGAACACAAATGTCTGGGTCAGTTGCTACTGACATTTCCAGGAACTTTTTCTGGAAAAAGTAAAAATGCCTGAGCGAGAACATGTGAGAGTACAGTAGGAAAATATATTTTGAATGATATTTCTTACATGCAACAGATATCTCAGGATGAGACATGCACGTAGAAAACACCAAAAAATTCATTTTGAGAGTTTTTGGTGATGAAAAACATTGTGCTTTCCACAGTAGAATGAATGTGTCATGTCTGCCCAAAAGTAATTTCTGTGCCTAAACTGTATCATTGTCTTTTTTAAACATATTATTTTCTGTATGACAATCTGAAAGCACAGAAAAAGCTGATAAACTGATAAACGCTTCTCTGTGTCATTCTGAATGAATATTTCCTAATTGAGGTCAAGTCCGCATTGATTCTGTCCAGTGAATTGTTTGTCTCCATATTTGGTGTTCTTGAATTTTTCATTTAGAGTTAACAGATTACGCTTTCTACAGGATGAGCTACCTGAAAAAGAAGAAAGCAAGAGAACAGCTCCGTTGTTCTCAGATCATGAAAGGATTTTACAGTTTGTGTTTTTCTTAAGACGGAGATGATATACAGTAATCTATTTTAGTGCAGGTGAGACTGAAAATGAAAGTGTAGTGTGACAGTCTCAACGACTGTTGCATGAAACCATTAAATGCTCTGACAGGTTAAATAAAAGTCCTGATATTCATTCCTCTTTCTATGGGAGCTTTCAGGAAACCGAGGGAGCCAAGGACTCTCTCTCTCTCTCTCTCTGCAGGCCAGGTCACTACTTAAACTTCACTTAGCCCCCATTTTCCTGCCTGTGGGCAACTTAAACTGATTAGCCTCGACCCTGCGACGACTGACTGACCTCCCAACGCATCCAATACCACTTATTGATCAATATTCACATTGATCCAGGCCCCCCCTGTGGCCGGATCAAGGGCGAATGTTTCTATTGATTTGACCAGATTAGGAAAGACAAAAGGTTGCTAAATCAGTTTAGATGCAGCGTGCCGGCGGGATATGACAGCGAGCAGCATGGGGATTTGCAGCCAGGATTAGATTTGATGAGTGTTAACTGTGGAATTGATATAGCCGTAGCACTGTACCGATCGGTCGCTAATCAAGTAACACGGTATGTTAATGCGGTCATGCTTGCCCTTTAAATGCACGAGACTAAACCAATCAATTTATCTGGCAAACCCAACCCCGGCTTTAGATAAAATACAGATAGAGGCGATTATAAGTTATAGCTCGTTTGGTGATGATAGTGCAGTGGAATATTTATTTTGGTCTGTTTCAGAAACATAACCCCCAGATAAAAGCTGTGAACAGCTGCAACTCAGATTGTTCACTTATCTCTGGGTTGGCAGTTCTAGCCCCACAAAAGCGTCCTTGAGCAACATGCTAAACGCCAAAAGATAGTTAGGGCCAGTGGTTTACATGGTGGCAATGGTGTCCTTTACACATAAACATGGGTCACATTTCATAGATGGCATCAATAGCTCTGTGATTCCAATTCAAAATTAATAATAACTCATTTGGCAGTAGTTTAGACCTTAATGAAAATATCTAAAAATGTTATCAATGTCCATGTAAAGTTCTACGTCCACAGTCATATCCACCCATCTCTTATCTGCACTGCTGATAATGGGCGAAAGGCAGGTTACACCCTGGGCAGGTTGCTGGTGTATCTCAGGGCCAACCTAAGGAAATACAACCATTCACATTCAAATCTACTGTCAAATCAGAATCCCCAATCAACATAAGCCAAATCTGCATACCTTCTGACAGTATAGGCTCCTTGTTGGTACATATTTGGCCGGAACTTTCATACATCTATTATTTGTACCACCTATACTTTTGAGGGTCTCGAGGAGGGGGGGCTGGAGCCAATCCCAGCTGACATTGGGGCAAGAGGTGGGGGACACTCAAGCCGTCAGCATTTCGTAAGGCTGACGATATTTTCTGGAGTCTCAAATTAAGCCAAGTGTCATATCTTTGCACTGTGTGAGGAAGCCTGTTATACTATAGAAACTCCAGACAGGTCAGAACATGGAAACTTCAAACGGAAAGACCGGGATTTGAACAAACTTACTGTGAAGCGACAGAGATAACCACTGTACCACCATGCTGCCCCGACAGCAATATTACTTTCATGTATCACTTCCATGTTTTCCCTTGAAACAAAGAGAGAAAACTCTTAAATTTCACTTTGTGACAGACATAAACTGGGTTTATTGGGAAATGTGGAATTGCTAAGAATAACTGCCCCAATGGTGATGTTATTTATTTCCAGTATTACACTGACAACTAACGGCAATTAAATTTACCAATTTGTATGAAATCAGCTAAGGAGAAGTGGCCTGTGCTGTTGTCTGACTGCAGGTCCGGCTCTGAAGACTATAACACTGACACTGTTTGTTCTCCACCGCAGGAGAAGACAGACAGCAGAAAATACAAGCTGTTACACCACCGCAGACAACACACTCACATATGCATTCACGTAGTGTGTGTGTGCTGTGCATGCACACCATATCTTTTATTAAGCCATGGGAAACATGCTTCCATCCCCATGAAATATTGATGTCCTGAGTGGGATAAAATGAGTGAATAAGTCATGAAACACTGACAACACAACACTCAAAGAAACAGAGAGCATGCGGACATTTGCAGTGTGTGATGTGTGAATGTTACCACAGAGAGTAAGAGTGCGGAGGAGAGAGAGAGGGATACAATGAGCGAGAAGAGAGGAGTTTATGGTAACATCAGTGGTGGTCTTTTCCAAAAATGAAAAACGTCTTTAGGAAGTGGGAAACCAGAAGTAGATGTGGCCGTTCCATTTAGGTCTTTGAGGATCACTGACACTGAATAGACTCCATTTTGTTGCTTTAAAGTGGTCTGTGAGCACTATATGCTAATGGGAAGCTATTTTTACTAGAATAAAGATGTTTTATCCATACCTCTGCCTTGGCTGGAAGTATGTATGAACTGGCAGCGTCATGATGGACAAATCATCCCTGGTGGACCTTTTCTCTTTGAAAACTAAATGAAAGATCGGGGATCATGGGCTGACGTTGGCTCTAAATGCTGACGAAAACGGCTACTTCCCTTCCGCTGTCCCTGGTGGTCTCATTTTGCATGCATCACTTTTTTTGGGTCAGCGAGTTAATCCTAAAAATATGTCCTGCCAGAACCTTGTCATTTATCTACGTGGGTATTCTGTGTCGAGCTCAGCATGGCTAATTCTCTCTGGGACTCCCCTCTGCCATGGAAGACAGACCTGACTGGCAAACTCGCACATTATCACCGCGGTCATCTGATCCACCTCCTCTCATCTACTTCCCTCGTTCTTTTACAGGAGCAATCTCCTCGATGTAAAGTGCCAAAGAACAGTGGGTTAGGCATTAATTACAATGGAGACGTCTTGCGTCGCAGGACTACAAATATAACTTGAAATAAAGCTTTAATGTAATTACCAAAAACCATTACACAAACCTTTGTCTCATAGGTCCAGACATTTGATCATGAAGGACCTTTATTGCCTTTAAGAATGCAGTATCAGCAGTATAACCTTTCAAGTCGTCAGCCTACGGTGTGCTGTAATGTTTTGGCAACTTCTCACTTGCCCACCAACAGTTCCAATTTAACCTTTCCTTTTTAAGCTTCTGACGTTCAAAAGAGAACTTACCATCAAGCTGAGATCCAGTTGTTGCTCATACAAAATCTAAACCCACTTTCAATAAGTCCCCCCCCCCCATGCAATGTGGGGTTTTTTTTTTCATCAGGCCTTGCAGGAAGAAAGAATTCATGGGCCTGTCAAGTGATATACAGAAGTTGAATGTGGTCATTTATAAGGAGCCGACTGGGGCACAGAAAAAAAAACACAAGAAGCCATTTTGGTGCTGTCAGAGGGTTTTGTGGCTCTAAAAGGCTGCGGTGATGTGCGCTGACACTCGGGGTCTTGTATGGTGCTTTTAAGAGCTCTGCGTGGGCACTCTGCATCACACACGGCCGAGCGAGACAAAAACATACCTGTCACCAGCAAACACTGCTGCTGCGGCACTTAAAGAGGTTCCTGGCTGATTTCATGCCAGCAAAGGTTTTGAGGTGACTTTGTGACATTTTTGTTGTACAGTTAAGAATATTTTTGGTGAGCTGCTGGACATTGAGGCTGTAGTTCTGCCTGTGGGAAGATGTTTGATTTATTTTGTTTGAGTTGGCCCTGTCACTTTGCATTATTGTTTGTGCTGGTGTGAACAGTTATTGGTTAAAACTACTTATCTTTTCTTACTTACAGATGTAATATTTAAACAGATGTTATATATTTTGTTGATTTGTGTACTTACATTATCCAAAATGTTCAAACCTCCAACTCCACACTTTTATTCAAGGTGATGAGACATGCCATTTTTTAATTACGTCATTTTCGCTTTAATTAAAGATAATTTAGGAGGTTACGAGGCAGTTACGAGGCAACCGTCGTATGACAGGAAAAACACAATACTAGTCAGTTAGCCCTTTAGCTAGTCACTTAATGGTATTGGCCACTCGAAATAGATTACTCGCTGCATAACGTGAATAAAACTTTAATACAATACCTAATTTGTGATCATATTTTGTGCTTTTTCATCAGAAATGGTGGTGAATAAGGCAGCTCCCATGATCCCACCTTCTTCATGACATCATCAAACTAGGTTTTTTGATTGAGAGATGCCAAATTTGCATATTGTATGTTTAAAACATTATGGGCCTTGAAAAATGTGCACTATACTTTTTCTATTTGGCAAAATTTCAACATTTTTGGGAAGTTCACTTCTTACCCAAATGAACTCTCCTTCATTTAATCCATTGCCTTACAGGAAGGTCATTGTGTGCTAAACAAACAAGGGAGAGGACAAAGGAGAGACAGTCCTCCATTATGCCCCCCCCTTTACTTCCTTCCCTCCCTTGCTTTCTCCATCCCTTCATCCCCTGCTACCTTTATTTGCTGCTCTATTAACAACTGTTACTGCAGCTTTAATCACGCCCCTGTGATCTCCAAGAGTGGC
Source organism: Paralichthys olivaceus (assembly GCF_024713975.1). Taxonomy (NCBI): domain Eukaryota; kingdom Metazoa; phylum Chordata; class Actinopteri; order Pleuronectiformes; family Paralichthyidae; genus Paralichthys; species Paralichthys olivaceus. The sequence goes on along the minus strand of NC_091104.1, from coordinate 10,931,213 downwards.
GGGCACGTGTCATCTCCTTCCCATGGGAGCCTGGGTAATTACCAGCATCCATCCAAGGGCCATTGCTCCTGTTCCTCGGTCACCGTGGCGATAATCACACTGCCGCCACTAACATCTGTTCCTTGGGCAAGAAGTCCAAGTGGCCTAAGCCTGTCACGCCATGCCTTCCTGTGTTAAGCTTGACCTCTGACCCCACCCATGGATCCGCGGGGCTAATTTGTTTACTCTCAGAGACAAGAAGGGACAAAGCAAAATCCCAACAGAATGCAAAAGCTTCAAGGTTTGAACACGGATATTCTGTACATGTTAATATCATTTGTGTTCTGTATGTCTGATCATTGCTCTCATTCTTTGTTTATTCCTGCTCATATACAGGAGGAGTTTTGCTTGTAGTTAATTGTTCTCATCAAACAGTTTTGTGCTTTTTATTTTTTATCTCTCTGTTGTTTGGTTGTAGGAAGGTACCATAGACTGTTTATAAAGATAACATGACAGCTCCCCAAATGTGAAGCTGCCTGGTGGCTTGCTGCAGTATAGATCATAAACTCTGCCTCCTCCATGTTAGTGGAAGGGATATGCATGTGCCAAACTAAAAAGTCAAAGTATATGTTTTTTTTTCTCAAAGATGGCTTTTGACATCTTAGGTAGTTATTATTATCACAATGATTTCTGCTCAATTATCCAGTAAATTTGGTATGAGTTAGTTATTTGATTCTGTAATAAGTGAAAAGTCACGAGTTACAGCTGAGACTGACTCGTGATTGGTCGGGACCTTTGATTCAGCTGCTCAGCGCCGCAATCATCACTTTGCAGACTTTGACGCCAAATGACACAGAAGTGTAAGATGTCTGTATCTGTATCCAAGATAGTTTTGCTTCATTTTTGTACAACGAGAAGAAGTGGAGACTTACTGTCCATCTTTATATACGGTCTATGTTCTGAATGTATCCTTTTCCTCCTGTTTACAGCCAGCAGCAGTAGTTTTACAGGTAATAAAATAAATAGCAACCATCCAACAGTAAAACACTCCAGAATTATCGTAATTTTCAATCCAAGCTCCTAAATTTAATATAATATTTGACTTATACTCCATTGATTCTTTCAGCTGGGCCTAAGTCGGAGTATATACTGTATATGAGGTCGGATTTATAGCAAGTCCTTCTGATGGGGATATTTGCCTAAACTGGACTGAGATTTTGCAGCAGAGGAGGAACTTGTCCACTTCCATATTCCTCCTCAGAGCAGCACTCTGCAATTCTTGGCCAAGTTTTCATGGGAATAGAACGGCACAGTTATAGAGCGGGAGTCAGAATTAGGGAGCAATCAGCGAACAAATCCTCGGAGACTATAAAGCCATTTCCCTCTTTCTCACTGATGAGACCCAGCAGCAAGTTTTGCAAACTTTTCCCATAATGAGTGCACTTGGATGTCTCTGACCACACTTGCACACGAGAAAAAGAGGGAAGCATGGCCCCGGAAGATGAAGGGACGGGTAGCGACTCTAAATAAAGATATATTGCATATTTGCAGTAGATGAGGTGGCAGAATATAAAAAAGCATGCAAGGCTTAATAATGAAAAGCTTTCTGATCAAAGGGACGGGAAAAGAGATGTATTTAAGCAGGTCAGAATCTTTAAAAGCTGTTTTATTTATGCATTTTTTAAAAGAAAGTCATAGTCAATATTTGGCAGCTGTGACATTAACGAGCAACGTATTATAAGGGAGGGGGATTCATAAATATGCATAAAGATATTAGTGGGGTGTTAACAGTAAGCACCTGTCTACTTAACCGTGACAGGAACTCTGTGAGTGACTTTACAGAGACGGAGCCCCCCCCCAGCCCCTCTTCACCGAGCCACATGTGTCCTTCTTTACTTAACGTCGCCTCTCCCTGCCTGTGACAGTACGGTTGACAACCACTGCCTGAAAAAAAAAAGGAACGAACATGTTTTCAGAGATGTCAACCAGCGATGGTGAAAGCTCAAGGTTAGAGTTGCTCGCTCATTCGTTGGCTGGCGCATCCGCCAGCCGGGCCGCCTGCCTGTTCTTTCTCTCCGCTCTATGAATATTGGCTATCCACATTGTGAAATTAATAATGCATTTTCAGATTTTTTTTCTCCATCTCGGGATACGGGGAGTTGCTATCGCATCTGTCAAAAGGCTTCCAAATCCAAGCTGCTGAAAAGTCAAAGGGGTTATGCATCTCTTTTTTTTTTGTTTTGTTTTGTCAATGAGAGGTGAGGAGCAGTCAGGGGTATTAACTTTGTCAAGGAGGGCTTATTTTTACACTTGGCATGTGCATAGTTATGTTAGAAGTTTTATTAGTGCAGGTTAATCATCATTCTTTGTCCCCTCAGATATGGAATGTGCAACCTGCACATTCCATATCTGCTGTTCTTTCACAGTCCCAGTAAATGCAATAAAACCGGTCACATGCACTATGTTAAGTTTCTGCAACAACATAAATCATTTGGAATTACGGGAACAAAATCTATTCTGCATTTTACTTTACTATACTTAATATACACTGAATGAAAAATATATAAACAATGTTTAGAATTCTTCAGTAGGTATTTTGTTTACCCGGCTTCATAATGTCCCAGTACGGTTTTTATCATTTTATTATATGCTGTCCAACTCCTGTACAATATCATGTATATCAGTGTCTAAACTGACTTATATTATATCATCTTATTATATTATTTCACTTACATTATCTGAAATCATTACACTGTACCAGTCACTGTTAAGTCATCTCATAGACTGTAAATAGTCATGGACATGACAGCTCCTCAAAAGTGAAGCCAAAGAGTGTTGCAGTATAGGTAATAAATCCAGTCTCCTCCATGTTAGTGGATTGGACATGTTGCATGGCACTGCAAAATGTTTTCCTTATAGATGGTTAGTTGATATCACAATGATGTTTGTTCAAATGTAAAATGTTCCTGTTAGTTTGGTTTTAAGAAGTAAAAAAATGTAGTGAAACGTCATGATTGACAGCTGAGACTGACTCGTCATACCCGTGTATTGACGAGACTTGATGAGAGATGGACACAAGGAGAGAGGAAGTAAAAATGATCTGGTCCATCTGGGATCACTCAACATCAGTGTTGTGCACTGCTGAATAAACCTCACGCATCTCTAACTGTCACATGCTGGAGGACACCAGGTTCAGACAGACAGGACAAAAAGGTGCTGTTGTTTACCGCTACCCTCCTTCTCTCCTGCCCTCCCTTCATTCTCCCATCCCCTGTCTTCCTCTACAGGAGTCAGGCCCCCCCCCCCCCCGGCGCTAATGGTGGCTGATCTGACTGGGATGGCAGGAAAGAAAAAAAAGAGGGTGGGTGGGTTTGTGGAGACCGAGGGCCGTGTCATTCCTGATATACTTTCTAACACGTGGCAGAGACACAGATGTGTGGAGGACAGAGAGGTTGGTAAACAGACCACCTGACCTTGCAGGTGACTTCTGCTCCCTGTGCCTTTAAATTATCTTTGAGGACTTTACATGCAGATACAGGCTAGGTACATGATAGCAAATTGTATAAAGCACCTTTAATTTGCAGCATACAATACTGTTTCAGTGTTTAAGTGGTTTTTCTTGCCCTTTTATAACACTGCCTCTTCACCTGGTTTATCAAAATAAACATCCTCAGCTTTACTGAGACTACACACTTGTTTCCCCCCTTCCTCTCTCCCATCCACTATGTTTGTTCTTTCCTGTGTTTTGTGCTCTTATGAAGACGGAGAGAGTCGGGGCCTCTCGGTGCCACACGGGACCTTCGAGAGTCAACCTTCTCAGACTTCTGGCTAACCTTCATGTTCGATCAATAACTCTCTATAGAGGCTCCATCTTTGGAGTTTGTTTGTTTTTTTGTTCTCCTGCTTGCCGAACCACTTACATCACAGCTAAGATGATGAAATTGATGAAGCCTCATGCTTTTAACCCCGACGTGAACTGGAGCCTTTCAAAAGTGGGGGGTTGGGGGGGACAGATGAGACTAAAAACAGCATAGAAAAGAATCTTATTGTTTTCCAACTAACCTTGGCTGCTAACTGTGGCTCATGTGTTATTGTTGCAACAAGCTGCTCACAATCACAGGCTTTTCTGTGTTTTCCTTCTCATGACTTATCTTATCTCTTATATCTTATATTTCCTCTCGTATCTTAAATTACGTCTGCTCAGTTTTGTTGCCTGTATTTCTAATGAACTGTTAAGTAGCAGGAAGGTTTTCCCTCCTCGCTGCGAGCTATTTGATACCCAACGAAAAAATACCTTGAGCCTGGAAGATGGATGGACCCCGCTGCACCGACAGAGGTCAATGATTTCCCTTCCCATGTCAGCCGAGAAGTAAACACCAGGACGCAGGCAACTACTTCAGCTCAATGTCTGGACCCGTGAGTTCTGCTGCGAATCTCAAGATCCCTATCTCTGAGAAAAAGAAACCAGCCTCTGCCCTCCTCATACCCCCTCCCTCTCTCTCCCCTCCTCGCCCCGCGTCACCCCCACCCCATCCTGTGTCCTCGTACCTTCATTACGCATTTTTTGTTTATGCTTGGGCGCAACCATGGCTGCTCCTGATGGTTTGAGGTCAGGCGTGACTGGCCACGGGTTACTCTAAATAAATACACACAGACTAGCCAGGAAAGAGCGGGTAGGCTGTGCTTGCCGCCAAATCACCCTTGATTAATCAGCTGGCGGATTCAGGGTGACTTTTTGCGTACACTACCCCACCACCGCCACCACCATTCCTTCCCCTTCCCTCGGTCGACCCCCCGCTCTCGCCACCAACCCCCAAAACTCATGGACGGTGATGGAATCAGGGCAGTCCAGGCAGCCGAGCAGATGGAGCATTGCCACGCAGTCCTGCCTCTGCAACAAACAAACATATCTAACAAACACTTGCATGCACATACTAAAAGATATGCATAGGTGCACAAATGTGATTGCACATGGCACCTTCCCACTGCTCCTCGGACCAACAGCTTGTGCTCTCGTACTAAAGTGACAGTGAGATGGCAGTGGAGGAAGAGCACATGGCCTGTTGTCACAAACTGCGGAGCTAGCTGAGTGAAGAAAAACAGTATGTGTCTGAAATCACTCACTATATAGTCCAATATATAGTGAACTCGCCATTTTGAAGTGCTGTCCGAATGTATTTATGAAATGTTTTTATACCCTACAGTTTCCCACAATGCATCAATAAAAGTAATGTGTAACTGATGGTCACCAACCAAGCAACATTTACCATCATGCATCGCGCTAGGGGCATTGACAGTCTAATAATCTTAATTTGTGAAGCCATTTTTAAGACTCTAGTTCCAAAGTGCGTTTCAGAGGGTACTATTTTTTATAGTGCGATATCACAAGGCAGCAAAATAAACCAGAATCATGTGATAAAAGATGAACATGACTGACACTGACTTGGCCGTTCTGATTCCCTCAGGGGGAACCAGAGGCTTGGGGCCCTGACGGCAAACACTCTGTCCCATTTAGTTTTCCAGCGAGTCTCCACAACAGATAAAAGACTTCTGTCTGAGCATGTCAAACTACGTACTGGCTCATACAGAACTAAAAGTCGTTAAGGTAACTAAGAGTAAGGTGAGAGAATTCAAAGTAATCAATAAGATATTAAAATCAAAAGTGGCTGAATGTGAAGTGCTTTCCTTTCAGCATTTGTTCTTCAAAAACTGTATATTTTTCTATCAAATGCATTTTTATTGAAGTTGAATTTGAGGTGGTTCCACCGCAGCATTATAGTTGTGTATGTGCACTGCAGACACAGCATGGCTGAGGCCTCCAATTGATCTTTGATTCGAAACATCAGTACAAACAAAAGCTTTAGACACAGCGGGCTGCAACGGTTGATTCCATCACTCACTACGTCTCGTTTCCTCTCCACGCACCTCACCCCTCTACCACCCCGTCAAACTCACAGTGCAGGAGCACGCGCCAACCGGCACCAGCAACTCTCCCCCCCACCCCTACCTTGGCTGCCATCATTAGGGGTGGTGCTGTTCTCTCACCTGTCAGCTCCACTCGACCATGGATCAGTAGAGCCTCAGCTGGACCATGCAGACCCCTGTCACTAGCCCTGACCCTTCCCTCTCTTCCTGGCTCCACATCCCTGCCCCTCACCCCTCTCTGCCTGGCCTGGCCTTGAGGCTCATGCAGCTCCCGACCCGCTGTCTAGCCGTTTTTTCCCCCCCTCCTCCTGCTGCAGTTCACGCTTTCAGACCCAACTCTGGACCTAGCCCCCGGCCCCTGTGCCTATGTTGCCCCCGGCATGGATGGACCTATCCTAGGGCAAGGTGTGGCCCCGAGTGGCACGCCTGTCCAGAATACAGGTTATCAGCTCTGATCGCTGCAATAGACTTCTACCCAAACCTGCTGCCCTGAGGGGATGGAGAGATGGAGGAACAGAGAGACGAAGAGAGAGAGAGAGACAGTAGATTGTGCCGAAAGAGGAAGCTGATGAGTGAGGGGAGGAGGAGAGTAGAGAAAGAGAAAATGAAAGGAGGTATAGGGATGGGGATGGAGTTTTGCCTGGAGGCAGGGATGAGGCAATGAGTACCCCTCAAAAACAAGCAGGCAGTTGGAGACCACCACAGGCACTTCTACAGAGGGAGAACATGGGGCTTTCAGGTGTGTGTCAAACACTAACCAGCATGCTCTCTGTTCTCTGGTTCTGCTCCACAGCGACATGCTTTAGCCACCCCATGGATATCCTCTGGAAAACGCAATCCAGACAGCAGCTACTGCTGTTTTGATGACTCTTTGACTCTGTAAGCTTTTCTTTTCTTTTCTTTTTTCCATTTTCTCCTCATCTTTTATATCCTGCTGTAGTGTTTTCTGTTTGTTTTTTCCAGTTATTCTAAATTAACTTGAGTGGTTCTGTTGACGTGGTGCCATATCACTCCCCACTCCAACAGATTTCATATCTGTTGCTGGACACCGACTAAAACCAAACCATATGCCACCAATTGCTGCAAATTAGCCTGGATCCAGATTATCAGCACTAAAAAACCTGTCCGAGTTTGAAGCATCATTAATTCTCCAGCCGTTTTGTTTTGCAACGAGATTGCCAAGCACTCAGCGAGGGTTGGTTTGTTATTGTGGTCACAGACATTGTAATCAGGCCTCAATAATCACACTTCCAGAAGCGGAATGCGCCTGGGGCCCGCGCCAACACGCTCTAATATGGGGCGCCGTGGGCCGCTAGCCTGCAGACACACAGAGCTGGCAGATGGAGGCTGCCATTAAACATGGACAATCATAGAACACAATCACTGAGTAAGACGTTATGCACAGAGAGGAAGAGAGTAGAGGATGTACAGACTTACTGTAGATTTAGTGTCATTAAATGATCTCTACATTATCCTTCACTGTGATTGATGGCGTAGTATAAGTATATAAGACTGGACACATGCACGTTGACAGAGAAAGGAGTCAGTCAGACAAGTAAGTTTTAATAGGTGATTTTAAAGGATAATGGTGATCTAGCCAGTCTGAACTTCTAATGAAACAAATCAGATTCAAATTTGAGCAGTTTGGCAATAAATCAAATGTGCTCTGGCCCATAAAGTCAAGTCAAGGTCAACTTTATTGTCAGTTCTGCCATATGTACAGGACATAGATGGGATTGAAATGCAGTTTCTCTCTGATCCCCGGTGCAAACATATAGTAATACGCAAACAGTACGACATAGTACGCCATCATAAGGGTCAATAGGGTCCCTATAAAAGATGTACTGGAAGGATGTTGCAGGATATCATACTGGATACCATGCCCTTCGCACAATTGCAGAGCTGTGCAGAATTTTTTAGTAAAAATAAATGAAAAAATATGGGATAACTTTGTCATGGGAATTTCTCGAAGCCATAGTGAGTCATAGTTTAGTTGAAAACCCAAAAAATAACTGGAGTTGCTATTTGAACTGTTGACAGAGTCTGAACTGATATCGCAAAGGACAGCCAAGTTTTTAAACAGCCATGACGTTGTCTGTTAAAAGAAAGAATGCCGTGGGCTTTATCTTGAAAATCTGTGAAATCTGGAACCAACATAACCCCTGAAAGTTTTCGGACACTCTGGCCTGAACTTCACTTTCACTGTAAAGTGAGTGTGTGTCGTACAAATCAGATCACTGACAGATATGTCATCTGCATCGCGATAAAAGGCAACATTGTGTTCACAGGTTACGCAGCCGCTTAACACGACCTGCTGCTGGATGACTTGCTCTGCCTGGTCATCCACTTACCAGAAAGTCGGCAGTCCGATGCCAGCACTACCCATGCTGTGTACTGAAAGTGGGCAAAGTAGTGAAGCCCAAACTGCCCCTTACGCCTGTGCAGATAGTGTGTGAGTGATGTGTGATGGAGAGAGTGCAGCACACAAGTGGTTATCATGAGTATAAATCCAAACCATTTAACAGAATTTGTAGTGACATTTTGAATACTGTATGCAACAACCTGAAGTGAACCTTTTCACAGCCTCGTTTTCTTAGTTTCTCTTTCTTTGTCTCTCTGTGTCTCAATCAGTCTTTGTCTCTCACTCTTTCCTTTAGCTCTCTCTCTTCCAGGCTTACATCCTTTCTCTGTGTTGCAGAAATCCCTTTTCCTGGAGTCTCGGAACGTGACTGCAAGTGCTTCCTGTTTCACTTCCTGACTGTAGAGGTGTTGCTGCAGTGTCTGTAGTGATACTATAATCTAAGACACTTCACTGAGCTCTGCCATCTTGTTATTTTTCTCACTGTAATTCATTTATTACATCTACTTATGTTAATGGAAGACATACACCAGTGAACAAACAAAGAGAACATGTCAGTCACAGGACCATGGACCCAGAGAGAATGTAATGAGGCCACCGGTTAAGTGACACCTGAATGAACCTGACATTGTATGTACAACCTCCGCTGTATCAGACCATCAGCACTTTCTAATCAGACTTTCAATTTCAAAAAAAGCACTCCCGAAACTGTAAATCTTTCTCTGGAGAGCTCCAGGCTTCTGTGTTTCCCTTTCTCTAATTGTCCTGTGTCTGTGGATCGTAAATCTCTCAGAGAAGAGCCATTAGCAAAAATGGCTGGCAGGGACTCAGGGACACTGCAGGTCCATTCACGCTGAGAGGATGTCCAGATACTGACTCAAAACACTGGTGTCTGCTGTTGCAGTCCATTCTCCAGGGTCAGATGACAGCACGTCTGGCTTGGCAGCCCCACTTTTCATGTCAGCAACTAGTCGGGCCGTGTTTGGGATTACTGCGTTTAGAGCGGCTTCCTTTACCGACTCTAAGAAGAAATGTTTGGTACAAAAAGTTTACGATGTGATCTGTTGCAATGTGTATTCAATAAATAAAATACAATAGTACTAAACAACATTTGAGTTGATCAGACCTGGAAAAAACATTGTGAACTGACAGTAAGGCCTTTATTTACCATGGTTACTGTGCTGTAAATATTGTATTTCATGTGTTTGGGCTGAAAACCATGGTGACAGTCCGCACTGGGAAAACGCCAAAAATACTTCTCACAATCAAATATCCTGTTTTAAGTGTTTCAGGGGAGTTTGTGTAAACAGTATTTAGTTAGTGCGACAGTAAAGTGATTTCCTGTTACAAGCCCAGCGGTTTGCTGATGAACATCGAGAGCGACGTGGCAGGAATTGGCATCACGCAACACAGACACTGGCAACATGGCAGAAATTTCAGGGGCATCTTTGCGCACGCCACATGTGACAAATTAGCTTTATTCCCATGTGGTGGGATTATCTTCTCCGCGGTGCCTCTTCAGCACGTGTTATTTTCTGAGGAGGAAAAGATCATCTATGTTTAAGAAGTGTCTTTCTCTAAATATACCCTGTGCCTTTAAATAGATATTAGTTCTTCCCTTCCATCTCTGAAGTGGACAGTAACGTTATCTTTTATATCATCACTGCAGAGGAAAAACATCCTTGTGCCTCGACTTTAAGACGCAGAAGAAGCGAGAATTCATTACTTATCTATACAAGCATACATTATTATTATTATAAATCATCTACGAGCCAAGCAAGAGAGGTGTAAATGACCTTAACCATTTCATTCAATCTAATTAAATTGAATTTACATTAAAAACTCATGATTTCTGGCTCTTTTTTTTCACAAGTGCAGATTAGATATGAGCCACACTGGATCTCCTCTGTGTTAAACACATACTGAGTACAGTATTACAGAGTTAATGGCACAGATAATTGACAGTGAACCATAGGAGGTTAATAATAGATGCTTAATTGACTCCTATCAATTTGTTACACCGAACATCACTGTCTAAGATCTCGTTCATCCAGGGAGCAGAAATATTCCTGGTGATGGCCATATTTCCTTTTTATGATCAGCACTTATGTGATACACAAAGACTATGAAGTACTGTATGAGTGATAGCAGTGCAAGACTGTGAAAGACAGAACAACTCAACACAGATAAAAGAGACAAAGAAAATCTATTTATATTAAAGTACACATGCACATAACCTATAGGACGTTTCCTATTATTATGCGTCAGAGTATGTGGTTTCATAATTAACATATGTACCTACATTCGACAAACCAATAGATTTAGACATTAACTTTGTATCATACTTGCTTCATTAAAATGTATTAGCCTTTAAAAAATCTCTACAAAATATACATCTCAAATTTGTGTAAATGTAAATTATGTGTTTTAATGTAATATTATATTAGGGTTAGGGTTAATATATTATATAATGATATTTATATCATATTATATGTTGTCCAAAGCTTGTAAAATCGAATTTATTTTATTTATTTATGATAATAATTTATTCCTATATGTTTTCAACCCTGTCCGTTTCTTTGTTTTAAGGCAAGTTTATGCAAAAACTACTTGATGGATTTCCACAAAACCTGGTGGAGGGATGTGTAATCTGTTAGGGAGGTCTTCGTAAAGCTTTGGTCTGGATCTCGCTCAGGAGGCGATCCAGGATGCATTTTTTTCACATTTTTCCTTGATTTCTCAGAGAATAATTTATGGATCTTGATGAAAAAAAATTCTGAAAGGGACTGATATTTTTGAGGTGGTGCAATAAAAATCTGGGTCTGGTGAATTTAAACATTGTTTCATCAGGGGACTGTTTAGTTTTGGCAGTATGTGCTCTACTGAGTGCTATTCTAGTTAGAAATATTGCCATATACGACTGCAAAGTCTTATTTACTGTATTTGACATACTTGACACATGTATTTCTGGCTACAGTTTATTTAGCAAAGCACAAACCCCAATAATAATCACACTCTACTGTATTATCCGTCCTGTTAGTGTACATGTACACTGAACAGTCTGACTGACATGTTCAAAGCGAGTGTGTACGAGAAGTGTTTCCCACAGGAGCATGAATTTGTCCGTCAACACTGAGGAAGTGAGAGCTTATTTTTTCTGATGCCACCAGGCAGAATACGACGGACCTGAGTCTTCAGTGTGAATGGTGAATGTGTCAGGTCAGCTACTGTCCCAGGCCCTCCGAGTCTCTCCTGACTCTTTTTGGAAAACCTCCACTGTTTATACATATCTGTTTCACCTTTTCCTCCTAAACAATTAGTGTGCGAGCCAAGAGGAAACCCGTCCTGTGAGAGATCCACATTCCAGCCTGCAGCAGAGGACAGTGTGGACGTGGACGGGGTAAACACCTTTCTAGCAGTACAATTTACATGTGCTCTCTTGAATATTAATAATGACAACTGTTTGGAAAACGTCACAAACTATTTTGATGTCACCTTTTCAACTGAAAAATAAAGAACTTCCTCCCCAGTCACAACAAAGTCAAAAATAATTAAACAGTAAATACCTTTTTCTTCTCCCTCTTGCTATCACTTTAACTCATGGTAATTTTATGCACCAGAGACTCATCGACTCATAATTTAAATGAATGTAAATAGTGTGCATTGGAACACAGGGTTGGCCGTGCGCCATGCATCACTCAGAGGACTTAAACAGTTTGAGAGCAGACTGATAGATGAACCTTTCTGGAGATATGTGGCTGGATGGAGAAGGGAAGGTAGGGAATATTAATCATAGCAATTATTGAAAGTGTTTTTCGCTGACATCATCTTGCGGACCCATATATCAGCCGGGAGCAGCGTGCTTATGACTTAGTGATACAGGCTGAGTGGAGGACATTGAGCTGTAAAAATTAGCAAGTAAAACCGGCTGAAAAATGAAGCCATCAGAGAGCCGTGAGCAGCCGGCGTTTGTTATTCCCAAGAATTTATTTCAGGAAGTGGACTCTGTGGATGTTATTGTTTCTATCGTCGCTGTCTTCACCACGAACTGCGTTCTTCAACAGATTCACCTCTATTGTGTTGGTCCACTTGGTCAGAGTTGCTTAGGAAATAAGTGGGCTGCAAGTCGCAATAACAGTGTTTCATATCCACAGGAAACGTAAAGACATACAGACATAAATTGATACTGACGCAAGCAATCCAAAAATATTAGATAAGTGTGTGTGTGTGTGTGTATGTGTGTGTATGTGTGTGTGTGTGTGTGTGTGTATGTGTGTGTGTTTAGACTTGGTGTCCTCTTTGTTCTACAGCAGGAAAAGCAGATACCAGACTCTTGAATCTTTGCTCTCAGGGCCGGGAGAGACTTCCTTCTGTGGAAGTGAGTAGTTTTCAATGGAATAAGTTCACTCAAATTCACAAGGACAAGTAGTCCACTTTAGATATTTTCCGTAAAACACCACATCATATCATGTTTAACTGAGTTATCACTTTCTTTAACATCGCAAGATTATTTTTTCAAGACTTTCACCATTTTCCAGGGAATAATTAACTGATCTAATAATGATAATGTAAAACTTCAAACATATTTAGGGACCTAATATGTACAAGTGTGATATTTTGGGCAGCTTGATTGAATCTAAAGGGGCTGTTGGGAGGAGGTGTGTGCCATTGTAGTTATTTCTGTTGTGTATCTTTCATGATATGTTCATCTACAGGTGTTTGGATCTAAAGTAAGATCTTATGAGATCTCAATGGAAGTTAGTTTCTGAAAAAGAAAAAAACTTTTTGAACTACACTAGAAAAAGCATTAATGCACATTTCTTCTGTGTCCATTCAGCTGTTTGACTGCAATGAAAGAATCACACACTTCTTTTTATGTGACACTTATTTATACACTGCACCGCTCCTTCGTCATGCTCTGTGTAAGCCTCCCTCCCTCCCTCCCTCACTCCTTCCCTAAATTTAAGATGCTGTAAACACACTGCGGCCTCTCTCCTCTTTTTTGGGTTCCCCGGGTCTCTTGTGTCTCTCCCGCTGCTCACAGCTGCATCAGCTCCTCTGGGCAACCGCCCAACAGGCTGGGAGTCTGCTGCCCTGACCCTGAACCCTGGATACGAGGGGTTAGCCAAGGGCCAGTCCAGAGGCTGAGGGTGGGTGTGGTGGCCGAGGTCAGGATGGGGGGTGGGGGGTGTACAGACAGCTATTAAACACAACAGGGGAAGGCCCATCAGGATGTGTCTTTTATAGCTTGCTGGTACTTGAAGGCATCAAACCCCACTCCCACAGATGAGAGGCAGGCCAGCAGATGAATCCTGTGAGGCTGGAAATGATGGGGTCAGGGTTTTTTTTTTTTACAAGGTCAGGACGAGGTTAGTGGAAGGTCAGGGACTCAGTAATCCCTCCTTTTCAACTCTGACCACCACAGCACACCACACCTTCAGGCCTGGATGACAGAACAGTTAGACATTATTCACTTGGTTACCGTGAGTTCAAAGAAAGACACTGATCCTGTGCACGTTAATGCCTGTGTGGTGAAAAGATGCCAGCTTTGCTTAGCTTAGCTTAATTTAGCATATAGACTGGAAATGGTCACAGCTCACCTGGTTCTGTCCAAAGCATTGACTGTGTATAAACATGGATGACATGACTGCTCCCCAGAAGTGAAGCCTAAGCATCTGGATCCCACATCCTCCATGTTTGTGGATGGGACATGGTTTGAACTAAAAACTCAAAAAACACGTCAAATAAATGATTCTCAATTCAACGTAGAAAACTACGTAGTTCTTATCACACTTATGTTATTTTTTCTGGTAAGTTTAGTTTCAATTAATCATCTGATGCTATCAAAATAAGGCGAAATGTCATGATTGACAGCTGAGATGATTGATCAAGCGTTTGTTTGGGCGGGAACTAGCCACCACAGCTCCTTCCCCTGATTGCTACTGCGCAGACTCTGGTTTGAAATCTGCAAGATGGCTCCATTGGAAACTTTATACATCCAATATTTTGGTTTCATTTCTGAATATAGGGAGGAAGTGGAAGTGCCATCTTTACATACAGTCTATGGGCCAGAGTTAACAAACTCCACTTGCCTTAGTACAGATTAAACAAATGAGATATAGCATTTTAGTTTATGAGCTTCAGGAAGGCTAATAACAGGATGGAGCTGCCAAAAAGCCCTGATTTCATAAACTTTATCATGAGAAAGTCAGATGTAACAGACAAATCATAAACTAATACGGAAGGAACTTGTAGTTATGGTCTAAATATTTGTTAAAAATGTCCCTTTTGGCAGCTGGTGTTAAAAGCTGCAGCTGCCATTTACCAAACCATCTGGGAAAGTCATCAGAACAGTCCGTGCTCACAGTTGCAGTATCATTTAATGATGATATGTTGACTGAGATTGTTGATTTTCAAACCACAGTGAAATTGGAGCTCAATGTGTCACCACAGGAATGCATTCAAAAATGCTTGGTCCCAAAATAAGTAAATGGACCTAAAGTTTTTTAAGGTAACCTGCATACACAAACAAAAAATCTCACCATCACCCCCCAGATGACCCTGTCCCACCGCCATTTCCGACCCCTCGGCGACCCTTCAACCCTCCAGCCTCTCCTGCCTTACACATCTCGCTCCTTGTTTCATTTTCATTACGGCCCTCCTGCGGGGACTTGAACTTGTCGCCCTGCCTGAACTGAGGTGACAGCTCACTAAATCACTGCCTTTTAGTGGTGCTGCCCCCTTTTTTATACACTTTAATCACCCGACTCCAGTAACCAGGAATATTGGGCCCGGTGTATGGAATTCTCCTCATAAAAGAAAAGGCAGAGGCCACTGATATGCTTCTCATGGCAGAATCGCTGCCAGAATTCATCTCGATCTTGCTGAGATGGTGGGGGGGGGGGGGGTGGGGGGGGGGGGGGGGATTGATGGAGGCGGGCGCTCTCTCTTACGGGTGACAATCAATCGCTCAGGATCAACAGGTTTTAGGCCGTAAACCTGAGGTCATCTCCTATCTAGCCGACAGTTTCTCATCTGGCAATGCCGGTGTTAATGCTGGTGGGAGGCCTTGGATTTTGTTTGTTATTTATGGTTAGTCACAGGTTTAGAAATGGTTCTGAATGATCGGAGGCTATCTTTCACACCGGGCCTGTCACCGCTTTAAAATGGTTAACCCCCTGTGTACACGCTGTGCCTGGGGAAGTATAGAAACCCACAAGCTGGTAATGTGGAAAGAAGCAGGTTTTATTTTGAGATTGATGCAGTGTTAAACGATTGTCGTCTACATATACACATATTTGCTTTGATCGATATCCTTTTTCCTCGATGATCATCCCTCCACAGTCCTCCTTTCCCTGCATTTCATCTCCAACCCCCGGATCAATCCCCATCCTCCCTGAGGAAACCCACTTCGTGCAGCAGCAAGGGTATTTAGAGCCGGTGTTGACATTGGACAGCACGTTAGACAAATATCCCCAACTCAAAAACCACAAGACAAATGGCAGACCTGAGCTCGCTGTGTTCTGGCACCGAGTTGGCTGGTCTGGCTTAAAAGCTGCGGCCGGCTATTTAGTACAGCACAGGTGACGTCTTACTGCAAGGGGGGAAAAAAACAAGTGACCACTAAGGAGGGTAAGTGGACGCATGAAAGAAAAATGTGGAGACAGAGAGGAAAGGGAACGATGGATTGAAAATGAGAGGAAAGAAGAAAGATGTGTGATTAATGTTGAAAATGAAGGAAGCAAAAACCACATACAAAACCAGAAGCAGGATGTTTTAGAATGGCATTATCACATAAGTGAAAAAAATGATTATATTCAAATATTATATTCAAATTTTAAAAAAGAAAATAATTTGTCTCTGGAGACTTCATGTGGAAACCAGTCACTACTGCAGGTGATGGCTTTGATTATGGATAGACGTTACATCATTTTAGAGGTGGAAACAAACACGCAGACAGCATCCACACGCAGCCCTGCAAACGTGACGAGCCGTCCACATGCACGCCGCACACACTCCGCACATAACCACACGCATGCACACACACACACTTCGGGAGAGATATGGGGCCTGTTTTGACAACCGCCAAGTCGACTTGGCATCGGCCTGGACTGGAGTGATCCAAGAAAAGCAAAGGAGACCCACGAGAGGACTGGGGCTTTTGTGTTTGTGGAGTGTCACACTTCATCACGGGGGAAACCCATAACAGGCCCAGGAAGACCTTTGAAGCTGTGGGAGGGGTGTGTGGGAATCGCCTCTGTGGCTACCTCTGATGTCAAGTCCAATATTCTGATTGCAGGCTATTTCCTGGATTAGGATCGTGTTTGTCAGCTGAGAGGGAAACTGTCCGAGGATTGTATATCAGAGAGCAGATGAGCAAGGTCCAACATCCCATCGGACAATTAACAGATTACAGACACTGGGGATTGTGATACTCAGTTGCTATATTTATTTACCACTATAATAAGCTGCAAACCCCCAAATATTACCCTTGAAATATTGATAAATCAAACACATGAAACAAATAACATTTTTAAATTGTATCTCTGTATGCATATACTTTAGTAATGTGGGTTTGACCATAAAGAATTGTGGGTTGTTTTCTTCATAGCTTTCATCACTGGATTTGTAATTCTTTGCAGCTAGTGCCAAATGTCCAGTGGTTTGGATTTACCAGGAGCATCATGTCTCTGTAAACCATTAGACTATAGATCTTGGATGTGGAAGAGAGTTTGGCGGCTGGGTCAGGTGATAGCAGTGCGTGCAAGTTTGTTTTGGCTGCTTCATAATTAGCGGAATGGTGGCGTACTTTAATGGACCACATCCTCTTGGCTGGAGCTTCACAAGGCTCGACCACCGAAGCCATAATTTGATTTTAGGACGCCAGGAGGAGGGCAAAACAATTTCAAATCATGGAGAAATATTCAGGAAATTACATTTGTACTTGGGGATGATAAGTTGGTTTGTACGTTGGAAAGTTAATTTCCCTGTAGCGCTGGAAAGGTCGGAGAGTTTTTTTTCTTAATTTTTATTCTGAAATCCTGAAATGTGGAGGTTTTTCAATCAGCTCTATTAAGTAACATACATACGAGGATTATACACATCATTATTGCTGGAGGATTTATTTGTACTTCCGAAAGCTGTGTCTTCAAATATCATCATTTAGTCAAGCTACTGACTATGAACGTTTACTGTTTGTTTGTGGGTGGGTTGATCCACCACTTTTGTCCAGACTGAAATATTCCAACAGCAACTGGAGGCCATGAAATTTAGTGCAGATGTGCACAGCCTCCAGAGAACAAATTCTATTGACATTGGCAAACCCACCATTTTTCCTCCAGAGCCACCAGCAGGACGACATTTTTGGCTTTTAGTGAAGCGTCTTGGCATCTATTGGAAGCATCGCCTCTCAGGATGAATTATTGGAACTTTGTTGATCCTCTGACTTTTTCATCCAGCACCATCATCAGACAAAAAGCTAATTTGTCCAATAGTTTAGTTTATGTCCAAATACCCTTCAGAGGCAAAACTATGATTGATTTCATTTTTGAATATTGATCCCACAGGAAATTGCGTTACTCGTTACAGTTGCTCCAGTCAATATACAGACAAGTCAATCTATATAGAAATACAAAATAAAAAGTTTGATATAAATATGTGCATTATTATACAATATATAACTGATTATATGATTTGGTTTTGTTAATTATACGATAGATTTTGATTTTGTTTAATCTTCCTTATAAACAAACATACAAACCAACAAAATAACAGACGGAGGAAAACACAACCTCTTAGGTGGAGGTAATAAATACAAGTAGTTCTGAATCAGCAGCACCACTTTGAAATGAATCTGAAAGGCATAAATATGAAGAGAAATACTTAATATACATAATTTAATAAAGATAATAAAAGGTATCGGCCAAATGATCTCAGAGTTTGCACAAAAGAGCAGCAGCACATGAGGCATGATCCATTTTAATGCTTTCTGTAGTTTAGAAGCCAAAAGAGACCCAGGGAGGGAGCAAGACAGATTTTCAGTGGGGGGGTTTAGAGAAAAAAAAAACTCAATTACTGTTTGCAGACTGTTGTTAAGGACGGTTCCATGATCAAACACAATTTGGATCAAACCACGACTTTATTTCACATTCTCTCACATTTCCAATCAAGGACCGATTAGCCTCAGACATTAATGAGCCTACTAATCCATTTGGGCCCCTCGTGATAACAGTTAATTGTCTGTAAAAATGTGTACAGATCCCCGTTTGGGTTGTTTACTAACTGATTTGGATGTGGTTAGGCCCTAAAGAGGTATCATTATGTTGATAGTTCTTTGGAAAATGAGCCCCTGATGGAGGCAACACCAGAGGAGGAAAGTTAAGAATGCGCAGGGCTGCTTTAAACCATTGCTCACTTGAGTGCAAATTTATCACTATCTTAAGATAACATTTGGCTGTCATCTGCCCTCATTACATTCATCTGGAATTAGAGTTTTCTGTTTTGCTCACTGCGCTGCAGTGAAGAATGTTTTTTTACATAAACCTCAAACATTTGAATTGACTTTGACTCTGACTGTAAAGTCCAGAGGGGGAAAGATGCATGGAAAGTGGACGACAGGATGTTAAAGGCAAAGAGCTTAATTTGACTCTGCGTCCTCTGTGTCCTCTGCTCCATGTTTGTGGCTTCATTCAGACCTAAATCCAAATTATGGCTAAATTCAATTTCAATTTGTGGAGTCGGAAAAAGATTCATGTTGGCCTGAGCTGTCGCAGAAAGTTATCCTTGACAGTAGTTACGAATGTTAAGTTAAATGAGAGGAATTTGAGGTTACTGCTGTGAGGTTTGCTGCCATCGTTCTTCTGAATCTCGTGTCATCAAAGGTCTCTCACAGAATTAACTCTTACATATTGATATTTGAAGCTTTATACTTAAATATTTAGCGTCTCTTTAATGGAGAATGAATCCCAAATATATTCAAACAAAACTGTTTGAGTAAGTTTGTGTCTATGATTATAAGGTAATGGTGGAATGTAACAAAGTGCATTTACTTCTCATGTATCTGTACTTTACATCAGTAGATTTAATTTAATTATTTTTACTTTTACTCCACCACCTTTATTAGCAAATATCTGTACTTTCTACTCCATGACATTTTTACAATTCGTCTCATTGTTCCAATCAGAGCAGGCAGGTAACATTTTTATTAAATAGAATTTACTGTACGTAGACTAGGCCCAATTAATACTAATAGGAAATACGTACTTTTACTTTAAATACTTTGAGTATTGAAAAGTAAGTACTTCTTCAAGTAGAAAAGTTAATGTGTTACTTTTACTTCTATCTTGATATTTACTAATGCTGTTACTCAAACAAATAGTTTTAGCAATTCCTCCACCAATGTTTTAAATAAGGTTTATGACAATATGAAACCAACTGTAATATCTCTTTTGGAGGACAGACTTAGAAATTTGTAAGTTTTGAAAGTATTTTTAAAACTCAAATTACATGATAATTTTGCATTGACCACTCAAAAAAGAATCAAAATAAAGATTTTTAAGTACAATACAATGGAATGCAATTAAATAATATACTATACTGAGTTGATGTTGACTAATTTGATTTCTTCAGAACATACAGAGGAAATTCTTCATCATACCAACCAGTGTACATTGAAACATAATGCATGCTTGAAACTGTGCCTGCTTACTGTTGCATGTAGTCAGTAAAAAGAATTAAAGATTTGCTATTTGCAAATGTTTTGCAAATAGCCCCAATCTATTCAGAAAGCCGTGTACACAATGCACTGTGCAGCAAATGTAGTTGCTTTGTCATGTTGTTGAAAGGAACAGAAGTGAATGTGCGTGTGTGTTTGTTGTGTGTGTGTGGTTGTAGTTTATTCTGGCCACTCAGCGTGCAACCTTGGCTGGCCTGTTCTGACACTCAATTTATCGTCTTGTGATTTGAGGCCTTAGTTTCTCATTACGCCCCAAACTTTTTGTGTCCTTGTGCGGCAAAAATTAGTTTGTGTGTCTGTGTAAATCACCTGTCATATGCACATGCTCCTTTAAGAAAAGGCCAAGGGTGTCATTTGATTCCTGCTACCTCGCTTTCATATTTATGCGTCTCATATTCACGTCCATTGGCTGTGTCTCAGTTGGGCTATCCATCAACACTTTTTATTCCCGTCGCACCAACAATATGGACATAAAACGCTCTTTTACGTCAGCAAAAACGCTGCCACAAATAAAAACGGAACAACACACCTCTTTATTTGTCAGGGAAATAAACGACATGAATTAAAACTGATAAGTGACTAAAATTGGCATTAGTCATATCCTATGGGCTGTGGTTTTAATGGAAATTACCAGAGGCGGTAAAGCTGTTTCATAAAGTATTACCCGCAAAATTGGAAAACGTAGGTGATATATTAATGAGTTTACAAAACTGAAGGACAACCAGACCCAGGGGGACGTGTCCTGCTCTCTCCAACAGAACAACACAAGGACATTTTTCAACCCAACGTGTCTGAGAAACAGTTTGAAAAATGACTCGTCCTGTCGAATGAAATTTTCAACATGTGAAATATTTATTGTACAAATTAATTTGTGGTGTTTGGTCGTCATGATGCTTGATTTGGTTCGTCTGCCCAGTAACTGAGGGTGAATATTAGCTGTTGAGTTATACCTCAGTAAAATACATTAGTCTGTAAATTGAGATTTTTATTGTAGCCACATTGATGATGATAATATGATACATACCTATGTTAATATAAACTAGAGTAAATTAATAAATCAATAGGAGAAAGGAGGAATTCATCAAACAACAGAACAAGGAAAGAAAGTAAATAAACCAAATTGAACACATGACATTTTTTATTTCTTCATCAGACATCATAATCCCTCTTTGGAAAAGTAACCTCAGTCTGTGCTGCCTGTACAACAAGTAATGCTCATCTGCATCTGTAGAGTTTGTCACATATTCAGGAAGAATAAAACAAAAAACAAAAAAGGCAACCCATTGAAAGCCAGGGGATGAAGAGACGTCTCTCTCAATTTTGTACACTCAAACAAAATCAGTTGCCTTTGGCCTGCTTAGGGGTAGAAGGTGAGGGAAGCACACGAAAGCAGTGCAATTATTCTGCTCTGGCACAACAACAGAGAGCAAAAAGAGCATCAAAGGCTTTCCTCTGAGCGAAATAGGGCTCCCTCAGAGGAAAAGTGCAACCTGTGTGTGTGTGAATACCAGAGCGTGGACTTCTGGTCCTCTCTCCCGAGACACGAGATGGGAAGGATGCATGTCAGTGTCAGCATTACAATCACTGAGCAGCCACTTTGACCATGTTACAGTATAGTATCCATAACTGTACAAGTCCATTTTTGAAATTTACTTTCGTAAAAATTTGAAATTCTTGCTTTCACATGTAAATTACGACATTTCATATAAAACTCTTTTCAATTGATCATGTATAAAATGTATTATATGTGATATTAAATATGAAATTGTGACTTTCACATAAGACTTTATAGATAATTTAATCAACACAAAATAATCACCACATGTAATGAGCATGCAAAAGTGTTTCATATGTGTTAAATTTAAGAATCAAAAATGCACACATGACCTCTGGGCCTGCTAAGTTGTTTGCATGTGTCACTGAATTTAACATGTTTATTATTACTTTATTTCCGTGCTTCAGTTACATTTATTTTTCCTTGTGATTATTCATCATTATTTTTAGATTTTTACTTCATTTGTACTCAAGTATTTCAATAATTAGTTTTGACCACTTTGTATAATATATTATTATGTTAGGTTTTTACTATGGATATTTAAAATCATTACATTTTAACTGTGAACAATCTGCTTCGTCAATACTTTACCTGATCAAGGTTTAATTATGATCAAATCCTGATAATGAGTTTGATAGAAAGAAAAACTCAGTAGATTTTCTCTCAGGCATATTAGAGGACGTCTCGGTGGAGATGAGGGGTCCTTCGGCAACCCGGAAGCCTTGCTGTCACATGCATGAAAACACAGTGCCCACATGTTGTTATGGTGTCTTCTGTCTTCTTCTACGTGCTGCTGAGAACTGTCACCATTAAACTCTTGTCATTAGACTCTTAAGAGAAAAATAAGAAGATGAAATTGGTCGCGTTGATAAGGTAGCCGCTCCTATTTACTGTGACTGTCCCAGAGATGTTTTGTTAGCATAGCAGTGGTTGTGTCTCAGTTATGGAAGCGCTAGTAAACTTGTTCCTGGTTTAGAATAGACCATCTTTATCCAGGTCCTTTATCTTTGGATATTAATGCTGCTGCTGCTCCACACAATCCCAGATTGTGCCCCCATGATAATTTACAGGTCTGCATGCTAATGATTCAAAAACACAGCCTTACCTGTGTCTGAGGCTATTTCTCATTCTGTGTTCCAGTGGGGGCAAAGACAGCTGCTACAACATGATGCAGTGTGTCGCTGCCGGCCACCGGATCGTAGCTCTGGCCAACCTGCGTCCTGCCCACACAGGTAAGGAGGAGGAAGAGCTGCTGGGTTTTAGCTGAGATCTAATGTGGGCCAGCCAGCTGCACTTCTGCACAAACTGAGAGCTGTGCATAATCAAAGTACTGCAGGAAGTTCTCTGAGAAATATATGTATTTATATATGTGTATGCAGGCAGTGCTACAAGGCTTCAACACATTCAAAACAACATCAAGGTCCAACAGTCACCTTCAATTCACTTACGCTGCACCACAATGCACACACTCATAGATATCACCCCCCAAAATATGTCTGTTTTCTTTATTGAGATCCATTAGTTATTAATCCAAGCCCTTTGTCCTGATTTGTGCCACAATTGTGTGGGTTCTTTCTGCAAAGTTTTGCAGAAATCCGTTCAGTAGTTTAAGCATAAACTGCTCTTTACAACCCCAGTATCATGTGTCCCACAACGATCTTAACACTACTTAAACTACTCAGTAATTTTGAAACACAAGTTCCCTACAAACCAGTATTTTTCCGTCTTTGTCATTTCTTTCTTATATCCGTACTAAATACATTATGTTTGGGTTTTGGACTGTTGATCAAATAAAATCAAGACATGTGAGGATGTCACGCTCAGCTCAAAGAAATAGTTTCATTTCAGATTAATCATTTGCCCTAATTGAAAAGTTACCCTGGATTTTTATTCACCCCCAGCTTTCTCACATCCTTCGGACTTTATTAAACTCGTCATCTCTTTCCTCAGAAATGTAATCAATGGCTTGTCATCAGACACTCAAACTTCTTTTCTTTTATCCTGCAGATGAGTTGGACAGTTACATGTACCAGACTGTGGGCCACCAGGCCATCGAGCTGTATGCCGAAGCCATGGATCTGCCTTTATACAGACGCACCATCCAGGGCTCCAGCCTGGACACCAGCAGAAACTACAGGGAGACGGAGGGGGATGAGGTGGAGGACCTGTATGAGCTGCTGCGCCTCGTCAAGGTAGGCGACTGCAGTGAGAGATACAGTGATGGGATGTTCTTATCCTGGGAGTGTGTCTGTCAGCACAATGGATGCTACTTCAAATGTGCAGATTTTGTGACATTGTGTGTTGAATGTTGTTTGTATGTTAATACTGAAGCAACAAAGCAGCATGTGTCCCACTGGCATCTCCATTGACGCCACCTGTTCAATTGAAGCTCGGTATCTGTGCATTAGCCCTGGTTCACTTCCTTGCCTTTTTAGTAAATTATTCATCTCTCTCTATAAGGCCTGTGTGAAAAATCTCTAAAGATGTAATTTATCACTGACTGTGTCATCCATCATTTGTTTACCTGGTTCTTTAGTGTGAGTAAAGAGACAGGTCAGGTTCACCGAGCTCAATGATGCATCTTTAAATTACGTATCACAACAAAATTATCTTTCGAAGAGAAACACATTCAACTAAAAAAGTAATATGCTCTTGAAGCTGCCATTTGGGTCATTTGAATTAAATATTTGTATATTTTTTAACTAATATTCTTCTGGCATCTTTTCTCCTCAGGGCAGCACAATCACTGATATTTAACATCGTAAGAGATAAAATTTGATTAGCCTTTCAAACATATGTACATATATGTACTTCTGTGTGTGCATGTTTGGAAATACCGCAGTTTAAAATATTTTTTAATTATTGTTCGCAAGGACATTAATTCTTATATAACCAAACCTACATATGTACAGATATACTTATACTCTACATAGAATAAAACTGCACAGAAAATTGAACAATTAGTAGAAGCAAAACTTTTATACGTGATATAAGAGACATAAAAGACTTTTGATCTACTGTGATCTTTATTTGGAATGGTGTTATACTACCATGTGATTATGTGAACTCACTATTGCAATGCTTTGTTTAATATACACCAAGGTCGTTTGATTGGCCCCCGCTGACATTTGCTCGACTGCTTTTTTCAGCGAACAAGCTCTCAGAGCGCCACTAAACGTCCCATCTTGGCTAAAGTTCACGACATATGTCACACTGTTGAGATGTTTTACAAGTCACTCTCTGTGGATTCAGAGTCACTTAGTAGCCCATCAGCGGCGTCTCAAAGAGGCTCTGCTTGTCGGGCTTCATCTGGCCGGCTGTACACTAACAGTCCTTAGCACCTACGTAAAGCTGCTCCGGAGATTAAAAAGCCATGTTGGTGCTTTTAGTCTGTCTTATTTAGTATGTCTTGATTCCACTTTCAAAGTGGAGTAAGTTTTCTTTTTATGTTACTCTGGGAAAATAGTGTGTGCCTGTTGTATCGGTTTATGAAAGTTTTATGTGTGGAGTTGGAATGAGGTGCCCTTCAACAACTGGCTTCACAGGAAAAACTCTATTCTTTTTTTATCTCACTTGACAGAAGATCAGATGCAAAAATTAATCACCAGGTTAATAATTCATCAAATACCACTTTTGCCAGGACACTGAAAAAAATATTCATTTGACGCCAAATTATGTATGAGACCTCGGTCGTCCGGTGTGGCGCAGGGTGGCTGACTGACAGGTTTGAGACAACTGCATGTGTGTTTAACACACCGCTGGCACTGCCTGCCTACCTGACTGCCTGCAGCCACCTGGACACACACTTCAACAGCAGCAGCAGCAGCAGCTCTCCCTGCTGTCAGCACACACCGGGTGTAACACTTCTTTCCCCTCTCCTGCACCCCCACACACGTTATAGCTCGGAGCATCAAATTTTAAGGGCTTCTTATGGGATGGGGTTTGTTGTTGAGATGGGAGTTGGCTTGACGTGGTGTAAATGAGCGAGGTGTGGGGGTGCAAGGTTCTTCCTGTAGGTCCGTGTGAAGACATGTTCATCCGGAGCAGAGGGCTGCTCCAGGGTCCCTGCGTGTCCGCACACCACTTCTGTGGCAAGGGCCAGTCAGCCTGCCTCGAGGCATTTCCCATCCTCTGTCTGACTGTCTTTGTTGTCTTCTATATAAATAAATCCCCAGTTTTACACATGTGGCTCCATGGGGCAGCTCTCGCTTGTTTGTTTTCTTGTTAGTTTCCTCGTTCACACGGTCCAATTTATGGTATGGCGGCGTCTCATAAGTATTCACAGTCAAATAGCCGACGTGTCTCCAGTACGTGATGCAATATGCCATTTCTGCCTGTGGTCAGGGCTCTAATTGCAAAGGGCTGCTAATTTCCCATTTCCAGGGCTTCTCTGGTCTGACCTCACCAGTCAGACGGGCCATAGATCACGGCAGTTGGACTCCCATGGGGGCTTCTCATGGGCTGGCAGACCTCCAGTCATCTCTCCGTTTACCCCTCCTGCCGTCATCAACAGAGCTGCACCGTAAACAACAGGCTTCCTCTCTCGCTCACTGAGTGATGTCAACCATAAGAATGCAACTCTCGTATCTCAAATTTCAGGTTACTGCTGCATTCTGACTAGTTGGAAGCTTTACAAACTTGTAGCATTTGCTCTGCATTGTGAATGATGATAAACTCTGGGAGATCAGTGAATTCCCTGTATTTAGGAACAATTCTGTCACAGCGTCTTAAAGCTGCGCTTAAAAAGTCAAGGATTAAGGTCACATTCTCTTCGTCAGGTAGTCTGAGTTTACTGTTTTATGTTTATTCAGAAAATGTTTTTTTCTCACCATAAAGTTTGTGGTATTGTTGATTTGTGAAGGGAATAATGGGGGGGGAGGAAAAAAACACGTCTTTTGATAATGAGCTGTTAAATCACCCCCACTGAAAAAGAACAGTTTTAGCATGAAAAAATGTGTTCTGTTTGGAAAGTGTGATATTTTGAAAGATTATTTTCTCGCAGTTTGAATTAATTAGAAGTTACAAGATTATATTTGGCAAATGACACTTGAGCATAGATGAAAGATTTTTTTTTCCCTCAGATCCGGAGTTGATGAGTTTAAAGTGGATATTCTCCTTCTTCCTCCTCCTCCTCCTCTGAAATGCAAGCAACCGACTCGTAGCCTGAGCCAACAGTGCCATCTACAGACCGTTCCCAGAGCTGACGAACCGAGGAGACTCCACACTTTGGCCTCTCGCAGAATGTTTGGAGCCATTCAAAAGATTCAAAGGAAGAGATCATATTCTTCAGAACCATTGTTGATGGGGGAAAAAACTCAATTATAATAGGGGGGGAAAAAATGAGCCGTCCATCCCCTGGTAGTGGTGATAATGGCAGAATGACAATGTGGCCCTATCCTTGGCCCCTTTGCTCTCATCGCTGGTCGTGTCTTTTGAAGTGTGTAACCTGATAGACATGCGAGCCACAGCATCCCATCCTGCACGGTGCTGATCTTTGAACCCGCTCTTTGAGGGGGGAGAAATAACTGTTTTGTCAGCGGCAGTGGGAATCTTTCAATTTTTAGAGATCTACGGCTGTAAGAGCATATTTTCATTGAAATGACGATGTCCTTGTTCCCTATCAGACATTTAAAGTGTGTACGTTTATAGAATTATGTTTACTCAGACAGAAACTTGTATCTCAAAACGTTTTCCTTCCTGTTCTGCACAGACTGTAGGTTCTGTGTCTGCACTTAATGTGTGTGGTTGGTCTGCTCCCCTCCGCTGTGATCTGCTGTGATGTGTGATACAGATCAGCAGTGTCAGTCACCGCTGGCTGTAACGCCAGTCTCCCCGAAGGCCTGCAAAACTCCTCATATTAGTCATATCACATCCCTCAAGTCCTTTATCCTCGTCTCTGTGCTCTGTGACCTGACACAGTGGCTCTTTATGCCCCGTGACCCTGCTCGTGTGTGTGCGGGTGCGCACGCTTGCGTTTTTCAAGGTCAGGTCAAATCTGGCCTCTGTTACAGGATAACAGGGTTTTATCTCTGTTCTCCTCACACACCTCTGCCTCCTCGTTTCGCCCCAGCTTGCCTCCTTTCAGCACTCTACGGCTCTCATAGTCTTTTCTTCTGTCTGAGAAACCCACTGTACGCCGCTACATTCAAGATGGGTCGAATGTTTTAAAACAAAGGCGTTGCACCTTGAAAGCAGCACACCCCACACGGCATGAATGCTAGTGAGTTTTCGTAAGATGCAACTGCAGCTTCAATCCCTCGATGAAGTGATAGATACTATTTTAAAAAGATAGTGACTCTATTGCAGCAACTCCACAACCTTTGAGCTGATGAATAAAGACAAAGACATTTAAGCTCATTAGAGTGATGAGGAACAATAGACGATATCCATGCACACGTTTCTTTCTGCCAGCTCTAATTAGCAGCACCATGACATCTCTGTCGTACTCAGACCCGGCTTTGAGAACGATGGAAATGTTACTTTCAAATCAAATTTCCTATTCTGTAATGCATTCGACTTTGTAGGCACAGTTTTTTTTATGGGAGCTGATACTGTGGATCGGTTAACACCCAAATTCTTCCCTTCCTGTTCAATCAAGCCAGTTTTTTCTCCAGGAGTTGTGTGGGAAAAGTCTCGGAGAAGTGCACTGAAACCTTTGGCCTTTGTAGATGAAACATTCCCTTCTGTTGCTGTGTCTTAAAACACCACCTTTTAAGTGAGATTATGCTCCTTGAACACACACACGCTTTCCCTGTTCCTCCTGACAAGCACACACCCATCCTCAGCCACTCCATTATCGACATCAGCAGACAAGAGCGGTGCCCTGTGAGATCGCAGAGGCAGCCTGTCCACAAGTCCAAACATTCCTTTTTTTCATTCTTTCCATCTCCCTCTCTCCTTCTATCTTTCGTCTGCTGGCATCTTTGTCTCCATTGTGTTGTCGTCGCACTTTCATCCGGACCCTTCAGAAGCCTGGCACGGCGTTGTTGCGAGCGCCCTGATGGAGGTGCGTCCCGCTGTGAGGAAAGGAGGGAGAAGGGACCGAGGGAGAGAGGAGAAAGAAAGGAGCAGGGAGGAGGAGGAGGATGGCAGTCTGGCTGGCTGGCAGGCAGAGGAATCTCCAGTTGAACAAGGAGCTCTGTGATATTGATTAGGGAGCTGAGGTGTTGTGAGACACGTCGTTGAGGAGGGGTCTGAACTATAAAAAGGAGGGGGTGTTACAAAATCAAACACACAGCCCTTCTCTGATTACCGGCGTGGTGCTGCATTAGGCTTACATCGGGGGCTCAACAGGAAAATGGATTTCTTTAAAAAGCTGCTTAATACATAAATCATGACCTCTGGGGTCACAGCGAGGGTTTAGGAGCTCGGATCAATAACAGAGCTAATGCGAGCTTGTTGTAGCTGGTTTGTGGTGCGGAGAGACCTCTAAATGTTGTTATTGGAAGTAGCTTACAAGCAGCCTAAGACCCGTGGATAATCACTTTGTAGAAAGTTTGTTTTATTACTTTTTCCACTCAAGTTCAGCATGAGCTACAGTATAGATTCCTTCAAACAGCTGACATTGCCCCATGTCGCCTCAACATGCGACTGCCATTGTTATCTTTTCCTTTGGTCTGAGACTGCTTGTATTTATGCCGGTCGACCCAGCGGCAGTGGGGTTGAGATTGCAGGCTTGTTTTGCACATGAGGAAGGATAGCATTAGCGCTGAGATAATGGCGCTGTGTATTGTTCGCCGGCCGTGTGGAAGTGGTGGGACAGGATCTATTAGATGCAGGCCCATTTCCCTCCAACTGACTCTAACGGTCCCCGCAAACATTAGATAAAGAGCCTAGCCTCAAGCCTTTGTAATTTGTTTGTATTTTTCTGCTTAATGTACTTTGCTCAATCTTGTTTAGCGATGATGGAAGCTGATAGCCTTATCTCGCCTTGCCAAGGGCATGAGCCACTACCACTGCTTGGTTGAACATTGTTCCAATGAAGAACGTTTATGTGTTGTTGTTTTTTCTGATTTTATTTCTGATGCCGGATGGACTGAGGGTATTTTAAGAGGTTATTTGCATTTGATCTATTGGTTAATATGTTTTTTTTGTGGACTGATGTAAATAAACTATCAAGGAAATTTTATAGTGGGCATTTCTTAATTTTATTTGTGCTTCTTCAAGATCGAACAATTGAAGGAAATTTGTGATTGTTGTACCAGCTCATTGAATTCACTCATTTTGGTCATTGTGGGTTTTGGATTTCTCTTTCTAAACTGCTGGTACTTTCAATCAGAAGAGTATTTTGTGAAGTTTAATTTATTAACTTTTATTTTGCTCTACGGCTTGCATGTAAAAGGGTGAAGGATTATCCAGTCATAGGAGAAAAACAGAAGTCAACAAGGAGAGTCGACCTGTAATAAAAACCTTTTGAATTTCACCGGTATCAACAGCTTAGTCAGACCCAGCCCCGTCTGCGTCAGAACGGACAGCTCAGGAATAAGTGCCAAGTCTTTTAACTCCCTGCTGTTCATCTCCTCCAAAATTAAGAGGGGGTTTTATGTTTTGTTTAGCTTTTTTGAACCAGTCCCCACAAGAAATACAGTATTCTGTGGGCAGGCCTCATCACCTCCCGCAGCTAAAGTCATAACCAGCCGTAGAAAAATACTGTCTGGAGTCTGGAGAGTGGGTTAAACCAGCATCGCTGCTATATTTTCTTCCAGTCTGTCTCGGAGGAGGGAAAGGGGGGAGGAGTTGTCCGTGATGTCTGCAGGAGCTATGGAGGATAGAGGACAGCAGAGCCAAGAGCCTGGAACCTGACCTCACCAGAAAAACATTTACATTTTGTACTGCGTGTGTGTGTGTCTGTGTTTGTAAGTCACTGCATGACTGTGTGTATATACATGGACATTAGTGCATGTCTGCGCATACACCCTGTGGAATAGGTGGTTGTTATGGACCATGAAAAGCAACTGACATGGTTTACCTCTCTGTGGCTGGAGACGCCTCCTTTGATTCTGTCCTTTTTCACTTTCTTTGGAGGCAGCTTCCTGTCTGAGACGCTTAAACACTGTTACCTCAGCCAAGTGGGGTTGTTGCTGTGACACAACTGGGATTATGACTTTTGTTTCATGCCCCACAGAGAACTGTTTATTGGAACACCTTATCCTTTTTAATGGTGAGAGGTGAGACCCTAAACGTTAGCAGGAAGTTACATGATTTTCTGTCATCCAAAACATGGACATAGAGGCACAGAATGACAATTTATAATCTGGAAACAACCATTAATATATTGGATTTTATTAAAGAGCCAGTAATAACTAAACATGTGCTTGAATTGCAAGTATTCATGGACATACAGTCCATCGATAAATGACCTTATGTCTCCCTGCTGCTTCCCAACATTTAGTTTTCCATCCGTGCTGATATGGAAAGCCTCCTTGTCCTTGGACTGCTGTAACTAGGGCTTTGTGCTTGCTTTGGCCAAGGCCCTCTCCCTCCCAGCCTGACGACTGGCTGGGTCTGTGTTTACGTAACCATATATATCTGAGAGGAAACTCGTGAAACGTTAATCTCTCTACTTTTTAACCCTGATGAATTTCTACATTTTCCAGCTGTGCGGCATGGCATATTTATGCTCAGGCTCTATCGCTGAAAACAGCTCTGTCATTGTAAATGAATCACTATCCAAGACTAAAGAGGGAGTGTGTGTGTGTGTGTGTATGTGTAAACTTCAGGCGAGGAAACTGTACAAATACAAGCTCAGCCATAAAAAGCTGCACCAGTACTGCTCATGGATAAAATCTGCAGCTTCTTTTTCATTCTTCACCAGACTGGAGTCTGTGCACGTGAGCCTGTCAACTGACACATTTCTGTGGGTTGATGAGTTTCAGTCTCTCATCGCGTTGATGGGACAATGTCCGATGTCACATCCGCTGTTGACTGGTAACATCTGCGTTGTGGCCTCAGTGGAGGGACAACACTTTCCCCTATTCAGCTTCCTCCCTGCCCCTTCTCGAAACTCTGACCTGCATCATCTCTGGAAGCCGTCGGGGCGTTTAGGTTTATGCACAGCTGGCGTTGTGAGTAGTTTTGTTTTCCTTATTCCACCACTCTGTACGGTCGAAGATTGACACGTGGTGAGTCACCTCGCCTGCCCATCCACAAGCACAAAGGAAGAGCCCGTCTTTCAGCAGCTGCTTCAAACAGACAGCCCCACCGATTTACAAAGGGGAATGTCTCTGAAAGCATTCTGGAATGAAGTTTTGCCCGATGTTTGTTTTACAAAGACGTTCGCTAAGCCTGCGTGTCCATTTGTTGCTTTATTTTGATGGATCAGACATTTTACACAGTGTCTTAGTCTCAGTCTGTATATATAAGCAGAATATAGTATATTTCAAGCATTGGGCGTAACCTATAACATTATAATTGGTCTGTATCCTGTACCTTGTGCACACCTCTTCCACAACCTATCAATCCTCTACCAACTCTGGGAGTCACCTTGGAGTATAACTGTCTGCTCAGAATGATAATGAGAATGCTGATTTAAAACAAATAAGCAGCGTCTCCTCCTGCTAAGCTCACGGTAAGCTTCCTGTCAGTTTGGCATGTCTGAGTTGTCAGGACAGCCCAACACGCCCCGGGACTATGTCCGCATTACATTAAACACAATCACTTGACCCTAGCTGGCCCTGTTCCCTGTACCACATCTACTTGAGCTGCTGCAACAACGAGGTCCATCCCCCCCGCTCCGTGTTCCCACCATGTACGGAAACAGGGGGAGAACAATCCCATTACATTACAACAGGGCCGGGGCTGATCTAATGGAGAGAACATTAAAACCATGTCGCGTTCAGTCACTTACTTGATGGATCCTGGAAGAGAGGGATGTTGAGGAGGAGAAGGAGGAAGGGATAGGATGCTGCGGGGTTAGAGGTGGCGGTGCGGATGTGGCAATGGAGAGTGTGTGATGGCACCCCGGCGCCCTTGAACAAACTGTCATTCAAACCACTTAAATTAATTTCCCCACCTTGTCTTCTTCCCCGCCTCCATGCCATCAAACACGAGGTCCTGTGCTACCTACAAGAGGCTGTGGCTCAATAGAAAGTACATGTCAACAACTTGGGAGCGGATAAATAGAGGACTTTTTGATGGAAATGTGGCCTTGTGTCTGTAATAGTCGAGATCTGCCAGCTCCGGCTTCCTAGTTGACAGGAAAGGCTGGAGCAGGCATTTTGGAAACCCACCATTTTTACAGAATGGCTCTTTGTGTTGTTAGGGTGTATAATTAAGATCTCATTGTGACAGCCATTGACAGAGAGCTAATGAGGGTTCTGATGTATTCCATATGAATATGAATATTGAATTTTTAATATTTTATGGCTTTCTAATTGCAGTGAATGCTGTTAATGGCTTTGACTGTTGAATATTACCCAGACTGAATGTTCGGCATGCGTAAGTACCTTTTCAATCTGAGACTGACAGAAGAAAAAAAAGCTGCGTTTTCAAGTCAAATTCTTTGCTTAATGATTGTCGTGTATTCTGTGTATCTTTGGGGCAGATACATATCTTGAACGAGGGCATGTCTGTGACTGTGAATACATTTGAACCACTCTTTTCACTCGCTTACGAAGATGAATGTATATATAATTACAAAGTATATCACATACACTACCTTGATATAGAGTTTAATGGCCGTATCGTTTCTTTGTAGAGCATGTCTGCTGGCCTTAATCTTCCCCACAGCTGACATCTTAATAACTCAGCCCTCTCCATCCATTTCCACGGGAGACATCCGGATGTGGGGGAAGGATTAGTTTAATGAATTTGACAATTAGTAACAGAAGTTAATGACTGCATGGGGCTAAGTACCCTGATGGACATGGCTGGGGGGACTGAGGGCCTCCATTGCTCTGGGCCATAGATCCTCATTAATAGCTTTTCTGCCTGGAGGAGAGGACAGGGGAAGCCAGGCCAGGCCTTTGTTTAGTCTGCCTCTGATCGGGCTGCGAGGGAGTTGTGCTGTTGCACGACGGCGTGCCAGAATTAGTCCTGCTCTGGGCATGAGTTAACACAGAGCCGTGGGGTCCTGGATCAGGTGAAGCTTCCTTTAATGAACCAGGGTCATTAAATGTTGAAAAAAAAAAAAGTGACACAGAGGGAGGCAGCTCTGTCTTCGAATCTTGTGCCAAGAGTCATGAAGAAAGAAAAGTGGTTTGTGGGTCACAGGAGTTCTGATGACCTCTGCCTTGATTTATCGTTTTGTTAGCTTCTTACCCGGATCGCACCTCTAATGTAGTCAAAACATCGTTTAGCCAGATAGCTCTCATAAAGATTTTATTATTATTTATTATTATACTGTGCTTCATGAGCTACCTTTTCGCTTTGTCAAGTATTCCTTCTATAAACCATTTTGATAAATTTTTCAGCCACCATAAAATCAAAGTTTGTATTTTTTATGGCATCATGAATACACATGGAACAATTCCCACAATATCAGTCAATTCAGATTTATATGTGTATATCTATGCACCTCTGCTTCACAATAATTTATCCTACCTTTCCCACAGAGGATGAGAAAGTATGCGTAGACTTTGTAAAATCACGTCTACAGCAGAATTAGCTGCCCTCTCATTCCTGCCTGTCTCCTGGTGATAGCTATAATAGCGACAAAAACATAACTGCATCCAAAAATAATCATTTTCCAAAGCTACTTGCCAAAAAAATATCATAGCAAGAGCCTACACTGAAAACAAGAGGATGTGTGAGAAATTTGTCTTGTGTTATCATTAGTGGGGAGCATGCCTGGGTCTTACAAGGCTGCATGACATCACTTAGATACTGAACTGAACCTCACAGGCCCGAGTACAAGTCCAGAGAGGAAGGACACAGAGGGAGACAGAGTGACTAAAATACAAGAGTAGGGGTTTTTCTGTTTGCTGCTGCTCTGATGCTCTCTGGTCCTGTCAGGTTTAAAGCCAAGGGACCAAATTGGTGTTGATGTAGCGCACTTCTTCAACACTCTCATTCCTATCTCTTTTCCTCTTTCTGTCTCCCCTTATTCCACTCTTTACTTCCTAATTTGCCTCTTTAGGAAGTGACAATTGCATTTAGGGAAAAGGTTATCATTGTATTAGAATAGAGTGCTGGCCCTGAGGCTTACCTAGAATTACATGACACCGCCTGCAGCCCCCTTGGGTCTGTGCTGGGCTGAAATGTTATCAGTCTGACTTAATTACTGTCACCGGGCGGCATTGACTATAATGTATATTCCAGTGTTGGAAAGATTGGAGACAAATTTAAACGTGAGCTGTGAATCCCATGTTCTTAAGATCTCTTGGTGATTAACTTTAGGTCAAAGAGTTAAATTTGAGTTGTGTACTTGTCTCTTTGCTTTTAGCTTCGCCTTCATACCTCACATCCTTTGCTGCACCGTAAACACCACACATAAACACGTGTGTGGCCGCACTCACACAGAGCCCATCCTTTATCTGATTAGCTGGCACGCCTACATGGAGCTGTGTGTGTGTGTGTGTGTATGTGTGTGCGTGCGGCACAGGGCGTCGCAGCTCAGCGTCAAGCCCCAGGCAGGGCATGGATTTCATTTAGGAAAGTATCAAAGGTTTACACGCTGTTCGCTTTAATCAGCATGTTTATCAGGCAGAGAAAAATTGCAGGAAGGGACCACAGGGAGGAGGAGGGGCGGGGGGTTATCTTAAGGACCAGTAGCCAGGGAAATTGATAATGGCTACAAGGTAATTTACTGGAGACTTGTGCATCCCTCCACTGCTCCTATCCTTGCCTCTCATTCTAATTACAGCCCATGTAATGTTCTAATGAATTTGCAGGTGTGTGTGTCTGTAGGGGAGGGGTGTGTGTATAGGTGGAGAAGGGGGTTGTGCATGTATGTATGTATGTATGTGGGTGAGCATGTATACGCTCTCCTGTCACATGTGCACGTGTTTGTTTGTGTGCGTCACTCTGCATCAAGCTTGTTTTTAGCGAGAGAAGATTGAACACATTTCAAGGCTGTGTCAGTACCTCTCGAGTGCATAGTTGTCTCACTGTTTCTGAAATATGAATACGATATGAAAAGCAATTAGATTAGCCCTCAGCAATATTAAAGATACATGCCACTCACAGACACGACACTCCGCTGATACCTTGAGTTGTCACCACGGTTCTGTCTTCCTGCCGGAGTGCGGAGAGGATGGAAGCCTCGGCCAAGACTCATTCACCTCTCACAGACACTACAAGGCCGATAACATCCAGGAACTGCGTTTAGTGGTGCTGGAGCCTCCAGTCACATACTTACATGCGCACATAAACACTCATATTGTTCTTTCACACAGCCATGTACGCATCCCTCCAGGGGATATGGGCTGGGCCATAAAAGCCTTGATACGACCAGAGAGTAAACATCCCCACAGGACTGCGGTCCAGTGGAAGGAAGAGCCGTCAGGAATCTACCGTCTTTGCCTGCGTCGGTTTTTGTGTATATATGTTAACATGTGTTTGTGTGGTTTTGTCAGATAACTCTTTGGGTTACCATTGTAGGTTGAGTAAAGAGTGTTTGGCCCCATGGGACAGTGACATCATATTGCTGTAACAATGCAAGTTGCACATACTGTATAATGGAAAAGGCAAAAAAAAAGTTTGTGGTTAAGTCGAATCTTTTTTTGCTCACAGGAAAAGGAGGCTGTGGAGGCAGTGTCAGTAGGGGCCATTCTCTCCGATTACCAGAGGGTCCGTGTGGAAAATGTGTAAGTCAAACATACATGCACATTCATGATTTCTTAAAGTGCACACATATCCACCCACTGCGTTTAGGCCCATGAACTCACACACTGATGCACTCTGTGGTCCACTGGAGGAAAAGAGAACATCCTCTGTAGACTTTACCTCACTGTGTGTTCCACACAGACACACACATACTGAGATTTGAGACTAGCTTTGATTTTATGGCGTTGCCCAGTTTTTATGGAGCAATGATTTCAAGAAAAGTAATGAAACTTATTTTGAAATAATATAATTTACCTTAATATAGTTATATAATTGGCATTTTTATGCACTTTTACATGGAAATATCAGATGGTTATCCTTGTGGTGCTGATACCTACCTCTATATTGCTCTGGTTTTTTGTTTTATTATTTCTTTCATTACATCTACCAAGAAAGTTTGTTTTGACCCGTTTGTTTGTTTGTTGGTTGGTTTGTAAGCAAGATTACTCAAAAACAACTGACCATGAAACTCGGTGGAGGGATGTGGTTTATGTCAGGAAACAACGCATTCAATTTTGGTGTGGATCAGGAGGCGGATCCAGCATTGCCAGAGTTTTTCATTCACTTAAACACATTTCCACTGTTTTCCAAAGGGGATCATTCTTGGATCTTGGTGAAAAAAATCAGGCATAATGAGGGAACTTGGTGTTTGAAATTTGTTTCAGCTTTTCAATCCTCTCTTCTCTCTTTGTTGCACAAAAGCTTCTAGCTTTTAGCAAATGTGTTTTCCCTTAAACATTCTAGATACACATTAACATTCCAGGTATTTTCTTGAGTAGTAGATGCATCTATCTACTGTGAATGTGTGTGTTGTGTGAGTTTATGTGATAGTCAAGCCACAGCTGGAGATCACGTTTTTTGTGTGTTTGTCTCCTCCTTAAAAAAACCCACTGGCACTGGTCTCAGGTGGGAACATGTGCTGTGGGTCTATCAGGGTGGCAGCTTTCCTGAAAACGGAGAAGGTGCCCAGCCTCGTTGGCTTTGAAGTTCTTCTGGAGCTGGCCAATATTTAGTGTTAACCACTCTGCATCTCCTTCTGTTTTTCCAACCCACCTCTCCCTCTTTTTTCCTATCACCTGTTCTCCAGATGTTGGCGGCTTGGTTTGCAGCCCCTGGCCTACCTGTGGCGCCGAGACCAAGAGTCCCTGCTCTCCGAGATGATATCATCTGACCTCCACGCTATCCTCATCAAAGTTGCCGCCTTCGGTGAGTTTTTTTTGTCTCACTCTTTTGTGTCTCAGGCAGCTGGTGAGCAGCCTGGTGTCCCCTCCCTTCTGGTCACCCCCTTTACTTTCTCGGAAGGTGCCACGGTGGTTAAGTAGTGTTTGGCACAGTGATTGAAAGGACAGAATTTGGATAAGTGTGTGATAGGAAGAGGAGAGAGGGAGGTGGCACCAGAGCAAAAAAAGAGAGACAAGCGGAGTAAGGCCCTAATCATTAATCTGTGGCTTAGCAGCGGTGTTGAGACTTGTGCCAGCGGCAAAGGTATTGAAGCAGAGAACAATATGAAAAGATAAGACGCGCCAAGGGAGGAGGTGCGAGGGAAGTGCACAGTGGTTTTGTGTAGGTGAGGTGGGGGTGGGGAGTAGGGAGTGTTTGGCAGTTGAAAAATAATCACAGTTGATTAGCCCAAACATTAAGGCAACCTGTCAATAAACGACACATGTCGCTATTGTGTGTGAGAAGCGCTGCAGTCTCTGGGTATGCATAGCTTCGGCTACATGGTCCGTGAAGGGAAGACTAAAATCTAGTATCTCTCATTTACGTTTTTCAAACTGCTTCAGCATTGAGGGAAGAGGTTAATGTGGTGTCACCTCCTCTCTACCTGCCTGTTTTGGAGCCCGAGGAGAGGAAGATCGGATTACTGCATAACAGGAGAGAGTAAAAAAAACCTTTCTTTTCTTTTCTCTGGTACATGATGTTAAGATCCCTACCTGTATCTACTTGACAGTGCAGCTGGATCTCCTTTGACGGTGCCAGTGAAAAATGATAATTACGGCCACAAATAGTTATTTTTTGCTCTCAAACTACTCGTGGCGATACATCATCATATAGACATTGTTTTCGTGCTGTTAAGTGCTTGTTGTCACCTTTGGTAGCGATCAGTCGAGAAGGGGTCCTCGGCTGACGGATGACCTGTAGAGTCGAGCGCTGCGTTGGCGATATTCTACGCATCTTTCAACACTGCTCAAATAACCTCTCATGAAATGCACGTGTCAAGCCATTTATCTTTGGTTCTTTATTTAATGCACTCATTTGTCTTTATCATGATAAAAAAAAACTTCTCTGTAATAAATTATATAAATTGCCACATTCTAATCAGTGGAGAGATCATGTCAGAATCCATGTTACCCGTATTTATCTTTCCTTCCATGCAATTAGAATTATTGTTTACTAGTCAGAATTAATTCTTATTTTCTCCTAGAAGCAGATAAGATCAAATTTTGCAGTTAATAATAATCAATCAATCATAATGCCAAATTACTCACTACTGGTATAATGTGCGTGTGTGAAGAATGCTCTACCTTAAAATCACCCTGCCCCTCCACCAAGCTTTCTACTTTAAACACAACTATGTCTAAAAGCAAATTCTCAGCATTTCTTAGAAGATTATAATTAGAAAGGAAAATCACCTCGGGTGCCTTCACATGTGTATCTTGGCCTCCCCTCTGTCTGTGTTTGCACGAGTGTGTGTGTGTGTGTGCATGTGTGTTTTGGCTACAGGTAAAAAGAAAAGATCTTATCAGCCCTGACTCCTCACCTGTCCCCAGGCAGTGGTAATTAGAAAGGAGAGAATTGAATAAGGGTGCAAGGAGCGCCCGGGGCACTTTAGGCAGCACTCATATAATTGCAGCTTTGGTGGAAGCAGCTCTGAGCGGTGAGGTGTGCTGTTTAGGAGGAGATTGGGTGACAGAAGGGCGTACCTGGTGGCCTTTGGTGTTTGTGTGTGTGAGAAAATCAGAGGAAGATTTCAAGGGATTTACTCGTGCAGACCTCACGAAGAGAGAAAAAAAACTTTCACAGGGCAGAGGTTAAGTCCGCTTGTGAACCGACAGCCAAAACAGCTTATGATATTCTGTGGTGGCATAAAATGGGTTTCGGTGGGTGGGTGAATAGAAGGAAGTCATTCAAGATTAATATACCTTCATTAGCTACTCAAAAAGACAGGTGGAAATTAGTGGTGAATGGATAAAGAGGAAAAAAAAAATACTGTCTTTCTTATGGGGGGATATTTTCCTTGATGACAAATCCCTGCGGTGAAAAGACAGCTGTCCAGATGCAGGATGATCCTCTAAGTGAATTCTACGCAAGTGTTCGTTTGCGTGCTGATGGCAGGCTAACACTTCAAAAGAGAGAAAGGAGATTTGAGTCTCTGAAGATGCCAGATTGCACGTAAGAAAGTAAGTTCAAATATCTGAGTCTAAGCCTGTGAATGTCATGAAAGTGCTTCTAATTAGCAAAAAAAAAAAAGTGTTCAGCTCATGAGGGAGATGTATATTTTTGTTAGGGAACTGTCTCCTTATAATGCAATATCCCTTGCGCTCACCATGATAATTGGCAATTGCACGAGCCCGATTAAATATTCATGTAATTAGTTAATTGATTGATTAGTGCAGGTGTATGTGAGGGCACAGGTTCCGCGGTTAATTGGTCCTCAGCTCCAGAGATAATTGGCATGTGTGAAATCAAGGTCCGTCCACGGGAAAACCTTTCATCGCCGCATGATCTTTTACCCTTCACACGAACGCAGCCTTTGTGCTGCGGGGGCGAGGATTCACGTCACAAATTTTCACCGATCACCTCATCCACTGAAGGGACACAGGATGTAATTTAATATTTACTTAAAGGACAATCAATGTTTTACACAAATTTTACTGATCGTTGTTGAAGGTAACGAATGGGTTTTTTCCATAGATTTTTTATTATCCACTTTATACTAAGGAATGTTGGAGCTGGTTTATCCAGTAGATATGGCTAATGGTCTTTAACAAACAATAGAGGAAGACATGTTTTCGGGATTAGACCATGATGATCAGGATTCAGACTCTGTCAGACACTTTATTAAGTGTCCCTGATAAAAGACGAGATGCAATTTACTCCTGAAATGAAGTGCACTGTCCTCTAACCCAGGCCAAATTGACTTTTCATCATTTCAGTTAATCAATTCATATTATCTGTTGTTGTCAATTTTTGTACCTCAGTGAAGTACTGAGGCTCTTCTTACAGATTTAAAGAGTTAATAGAAAAAACTGAAGAAGATATTTCAGGTTTCTGTAATTCTCTGGAGTTGTGACTTAGAAAACAGCAGGTGTGTGGTCTGATTTTATGCCCAAATCATCCAGTGTGTGTGTGCTGACGATTATAAAATAAAAAATTGGTTATGTCTGTGATTTACCAAATTTCAAGAATTTAGTTTTCTCTAGTGTGCAGCAGCCTTAACCTTAGTACAAGGGTCAAAGTTCAGCTGAAACTGCTCTTAACAGTTGAGCATGATGGCTAGTAATTTGTTGAACATGTCCTGTTCAGTGTGGACATGTTAAGTTTTTCTCTTTTGATTTGTTGCAACGAAAAGATTTCATCTTAAATTGATCGCTACACATTTCATGCCGCCTATTTCCTCTGCTCACAGACACTGAATTTCAGATAAGAGTCTGACAAATTTCACATATAACCTTAATCTTATCATCCTTTGTACGGTGCCGCCTCCTTCCCCCTCTTTCTTTCCTTCCGTTCTGCATTTCTCCATCTCTCTCTCTTTGTGAAGATTAGGTGATAGTGAACAGCCATTGTTTTGGCAGGGGTCTTTGAGAGTTTCGTTTAAAGGCTGATGCAGCTCACCTACTGGGGAGGAGATGCTTATTCCATCCATTTAAAGGCTAAAATGTTACACATCATGAATCCAATTTTCTCTGCCTTTTCTCTCTGAAGGCAGGGATTAAAGCCGAGCTGTCAGCCGGCACACCAGATCTTAAGACAACCTGCGGATGTCTGCGATACTGCGCTCAGCTCTGTTCAGACAGTATCTGCAATCTCCCGGCTTTTTAATTTAGCATTAGACTCAGTAAGCAAAAAAAAAAACAAGCAGTTTCAATTAAATAAGGTAACTGGCTGCTGTGGGTTTACATGAATCAACCTCTTCAAGGTGGGAAAAGGCCAATCATGATCATGAAAAAGAATCAGTGCAGAAGTGCGCTCTGGAAATAATTGCCATTGACTTCTGTAAGGGAAGACGAGTAGTTTCTGTTCAGACGTGGAAGATGTTTTCTTTCAGCTGAGAACTTTGCCTTTTGGTTCAAGAATTGCAAATTGAGAGTGAATTTTGAAGCACAATGGAAGGGGTTTCCCGATTCCACTTATTGCAAACTTTCCGTGATGTGGTTATCTCATATTGTGTCTTTTAACGTTTTTTAACATAAGTTTTTACCGTAAGTATTATACCTCAGTGTGAAGACAAACCTGGCTGTCTGGTTTTCCCAGCAAACTTTTTATTCCTCGCTAATTCCAACCCTTTAAATGTCGACATGGTTTTTTCTCCCTCATTACTGGACTCCCCGGTTTTAAAGTTCACTGAATTAGATTGGAGTTTTATAGGATAATACCAAGTAAAAAGCTCTTTTAAAAGAGAGCCATTCCTCTCCGTCTCTCTCAGGGAAACTCCCCTCTCTCAGAAGAGCGGTCCCGCTGTCTCTGGCGGCGGACTAATGGTGGCTTCTAGTGGGCTTATTTGGGTTTAATGTGGCATAATGAGGTTAGGTAATTGGGTTTAGGTCAAGTTGTAAAACAGCTTCCGAGGAGACAGAGATGTGAAGATCATGTAAATGAGTGGTGTTAGATCGCTGAAGGCTCACACCAGTGGCCACTCAAAGACTCCTCAAAGCAGGTATTGTACAAGCGCCAGCTCATTCCACGTATCCTTGTCTCCAAATGGCTGCAGTAACCTTAAGTTAGTCAGGAGCATCAATTTGGAAAACACTCGTACAAGTGCTAAGTGGTCTTGGGAGGAATGCCTCCACGTTAATGCCACCCTTGTATTATTTTATCACTCACTCCTGTCTTCCTCCATTTCCATCGTCCTCTCCTCCTTGTAAATATCAAATCATGTATCATATATTATTTAAGAGCAGGGAAGTTAATTAACATATTAAAAAAATGTGGCATCCCCTCAGCAATTTGGAGCCAATTATTAAAATTTGTTAAAAGGCATGACTAATTAAAGAGGATATTTAAATGGGATTGAATTTTAATGCTTTTTTCCCCTCTCCTTCCTTATTACCTTTGTGGCAGGGTTAAGATGAGAGGATGTTGAGATTAGATATTCTCACACTAATTAAGACCACAGATCCCCTGGGAAGAGAATAAGGGCCTTGCTCATTCTCTCCCCTCCACACTCTCCCGCCCTCCCTCCACTGCAGTCCTCCCTCTTTCCCCCGTAGTGCTGGACCGCCGGGGCCTGGAGGAGACACACAGCTGGGATTAAGATGAACTGGGGATGGGATGCGACGTCCTTCCTTCACCTCTCCTCTCCCTTCCCTCTCCTCTCCCATCCGTAGCTCCCCATGGGGCCCCCGTAGATGACACATTAACCTTTCAGGCTGTCAGGCCATGAGAGCAGACAGATTCTCACATTACAATTAACTTTGTTCCTTTAATTAAACACATGAGCGTGCCGATGAGCAGGACCACGCGAAGACGACGCCTCCGAATAGAGGAGCTGAGGAGAAATTATTAGGGCGACCCTGCAATTTCTTGTCCAATTGCGATGGCAGAACTGTCACAACTGCACGTCACTCCGTATAGGTCATTACCAACTTGGTAATGATTATGTCAATCAATTATAAGGCAGCCACAGAAATGGAGAAAATGGAAAAATATAAGAATAAGGCCTTTCACTGCCAGTCACCATCATGATGTACTTTTTATTTTTAGATTAACACACAGGCCTTTTACAATAAACACAGGGGCAGGAGCATATAACTACTCACTTTGGAATTTCCTAAGATTTAGCATTTTTACGTTCACGTCCTGTTATTATTGTTCCATTCTTTGTAAGAAGCACCTGGTACTTGGGGCTTTTGTTTCTGTTTTTGCTGGAACAAGTGTACACTTTGTGAGGGAAGATGTTTATGGGGTGAGATGGAGTTCAGC
Organism: Paralichthys olivaceus; assembly: GCF_024713975.1. Classification (NCBI taxonomy): domain Eukaryota; kingdom Metazoa; phylum Chordata; class Actinopteri; order Pleuronectiformes; family Paralichthyidae; genus Paralichthys; species Paralichthys olivaceus. Next base: position 10,887,752 of record NC_091104.1, on the reverse strand, counting down.
GTGGTGCCACAGTCCTCTGGATGACAAAATCAGGATTTAGCGTCACGGGGGAGAAAAACCTTCCCATGCTCAACAAGCGTAAAGTAAAGTGGACACTGTTTAGATGCATCTTTTTATTCCTACTGAATACTTTCATAACCTCAAATAAAACTAAATATTCCATTCGCCCATCAATGTTTTGGTCTAGAAAAGTGCAGGAGGGTAAAATACGGCTTTTATGTCTATTTCTTTAGTTGGTTATCATTTTTTTTATGTTTGCCGAATGAGGGCCAGCGAGCTTCTACTTTCAGAGTGTGCCACCACCGGGTGTGCACACAAAGCTCCCCCCTCCCCCTCACTCCATTCTCTCCCATGCCGGTGAGTCACTTCCATGCACCATTTCAGGGGAAGGGGAGGGAAAAAGGCAAATAAACAAGATCTCTTTTCAGAGTTTATGTTCTCAAAGGGAACGAGATGAGGGGGAGCAGCAGGCAGGGAGGAGAAGGGTGGTGGGGGGGTCTGTGGCCAGCAATTTGAAAACTGTTGCCCTTACCCGGAGAGATCTGTGTACACTACTCGCAAAGTCAAACAAATAGATCCAGGGTGCAGGTTTACGTGTGTGTTTGTGCGACTGCCCGTAAACCTCCTTGCCTGTCATCTTCAATCACTGTTCTCTGTTCCTGATCAGACCTCTCTCTCTTTCTCTCTCTCTCTTTCTCTCTCTTTCCATACGTGTGTCTGTGTGCGATGGTGTTTGTGTGTGTGTCTCTGTCTCTCTGTGCCTATTTCCCACGTGGGTGCCAGGCCTGGATCCAGAGAAGCACTTGGGAAAAACTCTGGCTGACATGGAGCCCTATCTGAAACAGGTGACTGGTAGATACTCGACTACACAGTTGTACTTCCATGTGTTTCCATGTGTGCAACACTTACAACACTTATATATATATATATATATATATATTTGTATTTCTCTTAAAATTTTTGTTTCACTGTCAGAAAATCACTTACACCAATTACATTCTTATATATTTACACAAAAAAGGTTTATCTAACTTTAGGGCTGCACGATTACTTGTATTAAAATTCTTATCTCAATTCTCACTTATATGTGACCTTTTCAAAACACGCTGATACTTTTGCTTAAAGAATCTAAAGCACCCATAATGCTGCACTATCTTTGTTTTCTCCCTCAACCAATGACAACACAGCATAAACCCACATGATAGAAAAACCAGCAGTGAAATTGAGCGAGTAAGTGAGACGTGGAGATAAACAATATGGATAAAAAAAAAAAAAATTTTACGAAAACAAAATGAATCCAGAAGAGAACCCTGCTAATTACGGGACAGAATCATGATCTCAATTCTAAGCAACAAAACCATGATACTCATTTTTTCCAGACTCATGCAGCTCAAATAAACTTTGTTTACATGGAGACACTGTAGTCATGTAAAACAGTTTTGTTGCTTTTTGTTGTGTTTAAATGAAATGCAGGAATGTGCGTGAATTTGAATAAGATGTGTTGTTTTCAGCTCTCTCAGAAGTACGGAGTCCATATCTGTGGCGAAGGAGGAGAATATGAAACCTTCACCCTTGATTGTCCTCTCTTCAAAAAGAAAATTGTTATGTGAGTAAAGCAATATAAACTATAAACGCACAAGTGTTTGTCTTTTACAGCATGCGGCTGCGTCAACTTTGTAAAGTTGTGTTTTTGCCGACAACACACAGAAGTTTTGTTTGTACGTTCATGCAGTGATGCAGCGGAGACCGTGATCCACTCAGCAGTTGCCTTCTCTCCAGTCGGCTACTTGCGCTTCACCGAGATGCACACCGAGAACAAAGACAGCGTGAGTCGCACTTCTGAAAGAATCCACGAGTGTAACTTCTTTCACAAATAAGATCAATGCTGTTCGATGCTGGCTCAATAACTCAACAACAAAAGTTCAGAGTTTGCTTTGGGGTTGATTAGTTTAAACCCACTCTTAGGGCAAAAACAAATACAAGAACAAAACCCTTTGGTGTCTGATAACTTTGTTGAGGAGAAGAGAAACACAGCACTGCAGGGCAGAGTTCAGACCGACCTCCAGAGGGCCAATCTCTCTCCAGCACTCTCTTGCTCTCGGTCTCTCCCTCAATCCATTGCTCTCTCTCCTCTAGCCCCACATGGCCTACTTTGACGTCTGCAATATTCACTGCAGCCTGAAACTAGGCCCAGCTTAATAAACATGTCTGCTCACATTAAGGCGCTTTGCATTCAGGTAGCTGGCTTTGCAGACACAAGCAGGGGCTGCAGAGCGAGGCAGTAGGAGATGGCTTTTGGAGTTTCAGAAGGAGCTGGATGAGGGTTCACTGACTGGAAGGGTGCCACTAGGAAACATTTGCTTCACTTGCAAGAATAGAAAACATGAGCGTGGTTAAATTATTGTTAAAACTAAAATTTGCAAATTGACATTGACCTTATTTATGTGCACTTCTGATTACAAATGATCAGCTCTAATAAGACTCCAGCTGATGCTTGAAGTGCGTGCCGTTGTATTAGCTGCAGTGAGTTACGAGTGTCAGTGTTATTAAGGGATTGCGCTCGCCTGTAGATCAGCATGTCTCCAGGGTAAAGCATGTGATTTGCACATGTGTTTCTTTGCACATTACACAATAATGCGTCCTGTGTGCGTAAATGTGCAAGGGAGTGTGCGTTTGTAAAAGTGTGTGTATGCATATTGGTTGGGGGGCTGGGGACTGTTATGGACAACAACAACAAAAAAAAAAAAAACATACCCCCATCCCACAACCTCCGTGACCCTGCAGCCTCACTCCCTACAGCTATATATTTTTTTCAACCCCCCCTCTGTGCTGCTCCCACCCCCATCACACAAACACACACGCACACACAAACGCTGCCACAGCCCCCCCCTAGGTTTCTGTTGGAAGAGCAAGGGAGATCCAGGGTCTGCAAGGGGTGGGGGTGGTGTCGGTGCGGAGGGTGGGGGGGCAGGCAACCAGGGGAGAACCTGCCCTGCTTCGGCCTTCTGAAGCTCTTCTCGTCAGGGTGACAGATCCGCAGTGACATCAGCACTAGAGGAAACTACACCGGGCTCAGGGGGTGGGGATGGACCACCATCATTTGCCCTCCGTTAATGCTAGTCAAGCTATTTTTCATGCTGGCCAGGAGAGAGGGGCTGAAGTATAATTAATGTGATTATCATATGGCCTAATGCGGCTGACAGCAGATGAGGGGGGTGAGTGAGTGTTGAGAGGGGTGTTGAGGAAAGATGAAATATGTATTCAAATGTGTGACGCCCAGCAGGATTTGGCAGGTAATATGTATGCCTCAGAGAATGGTAATGATTTGTTATTTAAAGAAGTAGCAGAGGGTAGTATAAGTGAAAAGAAAAACCCTGTTGAAATCCAAAACATGTCTCAGGCATCCAGTCATGAGTTTTGACTGACAGGCAGCATGATTGAATCTACAGTATCAGAAAACACCACTCCCCATTCGCCTAAACCGCGAATATGTTAGCATGTTGTTTCATATTCATTCACCTTGAAGTTATATGTGTCTGGGCCCCTTGTCATGAAAGACTGACAAACACAGGCCGCGCGACGCTGGCGTATTTGAAAAGGTTGGCTAATTATACAGCATTTTGTCTGTCTCTGCAAAAGGGCTCCGCGCTCTTTGGTGGGCGTTTGGCCTGATGTATTCCCTGTGGTGCTTTATCGCAGGATGCGGTGGCGAGAGCTTTGCCCCATGGTAGTTGTCCTTGCCAGAGCGCCATTGACAAGATGACTGAGGAGGTGGAATATGCTGATCAAGCTGAAGACAACCAACAAGAATTTACATCAAGTTGTGACCTCAGTTGTCAGCAGGGCCACGGTGAGATTCATTTATTGTGAGACATGCTTGTGTGTGTGTGTGTGTGTGTGTGTGTGTGTGTGTGTGTGTGTGTGTGTGTGTGTGTGTGTGTGTGTGTGTGTGTGTGTGTGTGTCAGATGATATCTGTGTGTGGTGAGTGCTCCCTGAATCTGTGTCATGCGGCCAGCTTCATGATGCTGGTGTTTTTGAGTGATTCTTTGACATAGCTGTCATTTCCAAAGTGTATTTGTGACAGTCTCTGAATTTGTTGCTCCTTTGACATAAACCACCAATGCATGAGATGTGTCTCATTGGCTATAAATGAAGACAAATACAACATGATATAATTGTTTTTTTTGTCCTGACAGTCTTCATCAAGCATTATTAGCACTAGAATGACCATTTGCAGTGCTGTTTACACAAATTACTTGGATTTTTAAACTTAATATCCTTCGTCCTCATCATTTCATTGCATCTCTTCCTGCAGATCTCCCTCCATCCTGCTCACCTAGAAGCTCTAGAGGATATCAGTGGATCAGTGGCATCAACGGCCTTCAGAGCCAAGTCCCTGGGATCGAGGGCCAGACGACGGCAGCTTTCAAACAGCTGCAAAGTAAGGGAACGTGTGAAAGAGAGGAAGTATAAGAGATTATGAGGAAAACATAGTAAACAAGAACTGTGGACGTGTTTTTAAATGTTTCTACAATCACTAGTCTGCTAAAAAAGTTTTTTGTGTCTCTGAAACACAAAACAAAAACAGAACGACACACAAGTAAACTAAATTTTAATATGTTTTCTCTGCATAAAAAAATAATCTTTGACATGATCAAGGGGAGATGATATAGAATTCCTTTGTCCAGGGGTGATTTAAGCAGCTCAGTGAAACAGACTCCACAGGACGTACTGTGCTACATTCTTCACTTTAAGCCCTAAAGAACCAATGGGCAGAATCTTATGGGGGAAATCTTTCTTGGTCCCTTGGGTGTCTTTCTCTCTCCTTGCTGTTTCAGCTAAACACACGAGGGGGAGTGTGACAGAGCTTGAAAAGTCAATCCTTATTCAAAAGTGCTTGTCAACCCGGCAGGCAAAAACCCTGTGTGTCAGATGCTCCATCCGTCACCAGAATGGGTTGGTGTGTTGGCCACCAATCAAGGACATGCATTTTAACCCAAACCAGGCCTCTTTCTAAACACACACACACACACACACAATGAAGTCATGTTGGGTGGGTTATCGTTTTTTCTGTGCCCTGCAGAAGTTTAAAAGTGCAGGCTTTTACAGCGCATCGCAGTCTTTTTTCTCTCCCTTTCTCCTGTTTGATGGAGAAAGGAGCCAAAGATGAAAAGCATATTTAATGTTTATCGTGGTGCTCAGCTGAACAGCCTTCACAGTGCAGAGACAATATTAAACAAGTTAATATTTAATGAACAACCTCTTTGTATGAAGGCGAAGTAGTCTGAGACGCTGATGTTGGCAAAGGAAAAACAAACTTGAAGCTCCCTCAGATGATCGTAGGGAGAGCTGCTACTTGCGCCTGCGTTAGGACCCAAAGTCTACGATGTGTTAAAACTGCTTTAAAAGAGGGGACAGACACCATTAGCACTTTAAAGCAGCTTCAAAGGTTTTCATTGTCAGAAAAAATGTCCTTTATACCTTAACTGCAGTCGTGGTAGTGTACAAATGACTGTTTGAACTGATACGCAATATTTGTAGGTACAGCCTGGCAGTTTAACATGGTCCCTAATTGCTATTGAATACAGGCCCCCAAGCAAACATCTCAGACTCCGGGAGTATTCATTCAATGGTAACCTTGTGAGCTGCACTTTTCCCAGAGTAAGAAGTATAACGAATTACAAATGGAAAGGTTTATGGAGGTAAACTAAAAAGATGATTCTCAAAGAACCAGTTGCAATGTAATATATGCTTTACTGTGTGTTTCCTGTGTCCAGGTGAGTTGCACAGCAGAGGTTGGAAGATTACGGACATTATCCTGATTCACTTGTATGTGAGCAGCATGGAAGAATATGGTCCAATCAACACAGTTTATAAGAAACACTTTGGCATAAACCCTCCAGCCAGGTAAAGCTGCACTAAAACAATACACACCTTGAGTCTGTGTTTGTCGTATTAGTTGTGGAAAAGATCAAAAGCATTTTATTCTCAATCTGTGTTTTCACTACAGCGTTCATTCCATATTACCTTCTTCTTCTTCTTCTTGCAGAGTGTGTGTCCAGGCCCCTCTCCCTGCCGGTCAGCTGCTGCAGATCGACTGTCTGCTCCACGACTGGACCGAGCCGCTGCAGGAAGGCTGCTTTCACCAGAGAGAGGCCATGCATGTCCAGAGCCTGTCCCACTGGGCCCCAGCCAACATTGGGCCCTACAGCCAGGCTGTCAGGGTAAGACTGTTCAGGTCCACTACAGGGAGGGGGTGATGGGTACATTGCTGACAGGTTGAATTTGATGGCAGCCAGAAACAACAGATAATTATTTATATCATGAGTTAATCCATCTGGTATTTACTTCCACCAAGGAGTTTATGTCTTGATTGCATTTGTTTGTTTGTTAGTTAGCAGGATTACGCAAAAACTACTAAAAAGATTTACATGAAATTTTGTGGAGGGGTGGGGCATGGCCCAAGGAAGCACGCAGATGCAGGATTTTTTTTTCTGACATTGTGAGACTGATGTGTGAAAGTGTTTTTCAACATTTTTCGTTGATTTCTCAGAGAATAATTCATGGAGCTTGACTTTTTTTTTAAGCAGGAGTGATCTTTATGATTTGGTGAAGATCCAAATAAAAATTCAGATCTAGTGAGTTTAAGTGGGGTTTCAGAAGGGGACTGCTGGGCCTTGGCAGAGGTAGATGTCATTCTAGTTGGTTTAAGGTGTTAGGTGTTAATTTGAATTTGTCAGAAAAGCTAATTAGAGTATCATATTGGGAAGGTTAGTCATGAATTAATATGATGAATCTCTTGTGATTCTCCTGACACTTTGTTTTGTTTAACTCTTACAAAGCAGCTGAACAGAACCGCATTTAGTATGTGTTTGTGTTTTCTATGGTTTTGTACAGATGCATGTATTCAGATGGACGTGATTGTTGCTCTGTGTGATAGTTTGTTCTCAGCATCACTTTTGTGTGCACATGTAAATATGTATCCACATTATTGCACGGAGTACGTACCCATGTTTGCACTTGTTTGTAAAGCTACGAATCTGAACTTCTTTCATATTGTTTAAAGCCCAGAAAAAATGTGGAATTCAAAGGCAGAGCAGAGGAAGTGTGGGCCGTGGTTGCACGGATGGCTTGGCGCTTTGTTTACCCAGTGTGTATTGTATGGGATTATGCTTGTCAAGGTACTGTCAACAAGGATAGTGTCCATCTCCTCCACACTGTCCTTGATCCTGCAGCCAAATCCGTCCATGAGTGAGAACATGTGTGGATTAGCCATTTGTTTCGAGCCTGACGGCATATCTCACCAGTGTGTCACCGAAGCTCAGAGGATCTTGTGCAGTTTGGATTCCTGGGATGTAACCTACAGAGTCAGGTTGGTTTTTTACATAACAACGGTGTTTGATTTCCTCAATAGAGTCTCATTGAGACATGAAATTGAAGTCAGCTGTGGGCATGTGCGATTGCATCTGGAAAACAGTCTTAATCTCTTCATGCCTCTAATGATCATTCATATCCAAAGTAGTTTGGGGAAACAATGAGCGGAGTTTGCTTGCTCGGAGCCGTGCACAGCGACCCTGTCGTCTCTCTGTGTGTTTGCTTCTCCTTCACGCTGCAGTGACTTAATTTGATCAAAAGTGTATTAACAACTCTTCAGTACAGCAAGAGATTTTTACATATTGATACAATTACCCCCTTGCTGTGAGCAAGCACGCGGTGCCACCCCTCCTCTACGGCAGTACCACGCCGACTCCGTCTTAATGACAAATTTTCCTTGGTGACTGTTGCCATGTGACACCATGGCGACCGGGCTCTGGCAACAACAGAGACTGAAATTCTGCTGTCTGAGACCAAATAACCTGGAGCCCACCACATCCACTCTCTGTGGAAAAGAATTGGTAATTAAAAGAGGGATCCGAGGGGGTTTGGAGGCGGGCTGAACTTGAGATGATTAGAAGATGAATATGTGTTCTTAATTACTTCTAGATAATGTAGTCATTTTCAAGCATCAGAGGAGTTTTTGTGAGAAAATAAATAGCAAGTGATAGTTCTCTTCATTTAGTTATTCTGGTTAATTGTTTCCTTTCTTGTTTGTTAATGAGACACAATCTAGTGTCTTGCATGGCTATAAAGCAATCACTGTCCAGCTCTGTGCGTTCATTTTGAAAGAGTCCAGTGGTTTGAGAGGGAGCACATGGCTACTGACAGAACATGGCACGCCGGCGCCGCAGGATTTGACCACAGCAGGTCTCCACGATGAAGGCCAGTAGGGTGGGAGGTAGAGGGAAACTGCATTAGAAATTGGCTTGTGATGGATGCTGGATCTTCACACTCCATCCATCCATTCATCTATCCGTCTCACTTGTCATATCTCTCAGCTCCAGCTCTCGGTAATGGCAGGCTGACTGAATGTCATCCCGGCCTGGCACACTGACAGATTCAGATCTGACTTGATTTAAAGAATTAGTTAACCTTTATCATGTCAAATCTGGGGATCGTCTTGGTGGATTTGATGTTAATGCATAATAGCTAAGGTAAAAGCTGCAAGCTATAAAGGCCAAAACAGTGGTTTAATTTATGCTTTGTTTTTACATTGTGTCATATTGTTGCGTAGCTGATTGACATGTGTTAAGAGGTTCCATTCACCATATTTTGTATTATTGGCAACATGTTTGTGAGTCTTGCAGAATCAAAGTTTTTGCCGTTTTGTTTTGCCGTCTTATCTGCGAGATCTAATGCAAATTTGACTTTCATTCATTTTGGATGCAATTTGCATGATCTAATTAAGATATAAGAAATGTCACTCTTTTATTACATCAGTCAATTCATTAAAAACAAAACATGCTCTCAGACACCCTGCTCTTCTTGCAAAATATCAAAACAAGTCATCTCATTGCAACAAAAGCCGAGTAATGGTGTAGTTTTAAAAGAAATAAAAGTTATTACTGCATCTTCTGTCACTTGTTTCTTAGAAGGAGCTTTCAAACTATTCTGTTGCATTAGCATAACAGCAGGAAAAAAAGAGCATGGGTCTGTGTCCTCAGCCAGCAGTTCCACTGTTTTACACAGGAATCCATTTGTACCAATAAAAGACGATTACGCTTATTAGTTGCCAGATGGAAAAAATTGACCTATCAATTACTAAAACTTCAGAGTGAAGGAGTCTCAAACTGCAGGACATTTTCCACTTCAATTTAAATGAATGGTGCCTGGTCCTTCACGTTCGCCTCAGATTTTCATTTACAGATGCAAACACAATAGTCAAACCAGCTATGAATGGAAAGACTATCAGTTGAATGGTTGTTAAACATCTCCTCTTTCTTGTTAAGGTAAGTGGCTCACCCTTGGGATGTTTGCTGGGAAATTATACTCACTGATCAGATTCTGCGGGCCGCGTTTGGGGAGCAGGCAGCGCTAGCCTCGGGTTGCTGGTGAACACCAACTCCCCCCCCCTTCCCTCATTCCCTTAATTGTGAGTGACAGTCAATATTGTGGAAGACCGTTGTGCACAAGCCCACGATAGGATTTGCATTGGATTTTGAAAATTGTCAAAGTGGACTGCGAGGTATCAGGGAGAAGTGAATCTGACGTTGCCAGTTACCATTAAAGGGGGGGGGGGGTGTACTGAGGCGGGGTGCGGGGATTTGAATAATCTTCTTACATGAGTCAAAATGTCTAAAAACAATGAGCCAAACTTTGTCCGACTTATTTGATGAAGAATTCAGAGGTCAGGCTGGGACATGGTGAGGTGGAGCTGCCCATGAACCAAAAAGAGAGGGATTTTTTTTTTGCTCATTTGAAGCCTGTTGTTTGATTTGTAAATTTCAACCAACAAAATATTTACATTATCACCGATTATTTTAAGGATACAGACAGTGATGACTTAAAATGATGAAAATCTCCCAAAGCAGTTTGAAGTTGTGGTTACACAAATGCACCGCAGACTTTGTGTTGGCAAGAACACCCCACAATATATACATCTTTTGAGGTATCATCTCTCATTTGCATTTTTTGCCTCCACGCAGTCAACAGGCTGTGGCTGGAGGTCTGTCCGCCTGGTCAACAAGATATCTCAGGAATTTTCCTCAAAAATGTCTTCAAATTCAGTAGAAACATTCAGTTGCACTCAAGGATGAACTGAATAGGTTTGGGAGGTCAATGATACAATATTCCAGATCTGCCTTCAGGGAATTCTGTCAAATTTTGACCAGTTGTAACTTGTGCTCAAAGATGAACTGATTAGATTTTAGTGTTCAAAGGTCTTGGTGACCTCATATGGAAAAGAAAACATGTTGAGTGAAACTGCATTGGCTGGTGGAGGCATATAACAGCAGCACCATATTTCTAGTTTAATAACGACATACAAATATATTTCAGTGTTTTCCATTAGAAATGTTGTGAGAGAACAAATAGTACACGATGAGTTTGGGACGATATCCAGGCCCATCAGTACCACTACAGAATAATCAAAGGGTAGACAGCTAAATATAAACTAGAGTGGTGGATGAGAAAGCTAAAAAAAATTGTGATGAATAGCAGAAATTAAGCAAAGCGCTTTGGTTTTATTGTTTGTTGTTCTCACCCAGAATGTTTCTCTACTGTAAAAGAGCCAACTTGCACAATTCAACAAACCCCACCCACCACCGCATCAAACACCCCCTTCACCTCCCCAAACTTTCCTCAGCCTGCATCTAGAGGTTATATCTACCTCAATTACCACAGAGGAGTAATTAGCCAAAAAACAGTGTGTGTGCGTGTGTCTACGCCCAGGGAGGTATTCATGCAGCATGAACAGATTAATTAGGACATTTAACTTCATTTCTAATACAACAAAATTAATCCCATAAAATATGAAGGATCTCGGAGGAGGTGCCTGTCAGCATCTGACGCCTCTCCCCTGTTTGCCATAATCTATTAAAACCTTGCTTTTATCTCACCTCTCCCTGTCATACTTTATGGATTTTTTCATAAACACGGCCCATACTTCATAAATGTCTCAATTTTCTAGTCTATTAACATTACTTTAAAAGCGCTTGATAAAAGAGGAGGGCATGCGTGAAATAATGCACCAATAATACGAAACGCTGGAGGCAAGAACAGTAGGGGCGGCTCTCTGGCGTGCACACTCAGACAATACGAGGGATGTTATCAACTTTAATAAAAGAACAAATGATCGCTTCCAACCGAGAAGGAGGGGAGACGAGGCACGGAGGCAGGGGTGGGGCAAGGAGGAGAACAGTTGTCGAGTAATTGAGTCCATGAAAAATTAGGTCTTGGAGGCTCAGCAGTTCGAGAGCAGCGGTGAGATTGAAGGCAACTCAAAACTACAGCGCTCTTCAGCACGTGTAGCTACTCGCTCCAACTTGCAGCGCAGGATGTTAACACTGATTTGTTTTTGTTTTCGTTTCACTGACGGGCACAAGTAGAACAGGCTGGCTGCTTCCTCTCCTGGATGCCTGAATTCTGTGCAATGAGTTGAACCTTTTGTCTGGAGAGAGTCAGAAAAGGTTTTGACTGACAGTCGAGCTTCACCTCAGAGCCTCTCCCTGGCGAGCTTTGATTCAGTTCCTGTCTCTGAAGATCACTGGAGTCTGTCTCTGTAGGCTTTACTCATCCTACCCAAACACCGGGGTCAACTGTCTTCACTTGAACCGGACACACACGAAACCCACTGATCAAACCTGGGAAGACCTCACCACAATGGGATGCCGGCTGTATGCCCCGAGGCCAGGTCTTACCAAGACACACAGACACGCACATACACCTCAGACACCTGTGTGCTCTTTGTGATGGGCCCTGGCTGTATGACAAGGTAAACTGGTTGGGTCATTAAAGTGAGTCACATTTGACTCAGTGTTACACGCTCATGACTGACGGGATGGAAACAAAGCCTTCAAAGTACGTTCAGCGACATGCAAATAGATGCAAGACAAACAAAACAGACAATTATGTGTACTCATTATCACACCACTAATAGATTCATACCTTTTACATTTGTTGACAAATGTTTGCTTGAGTGCAGGTTTGTAAACCCATGACATGTATGCATGCATCTTCAATATATCTCAGTACATCTTATATACAACTATACTATATAGTGTGCACATCACTGCCAAGGCCCAATAGTCCCCTTAAATTCAAGATGCACCACAGACTCATAGATATTAGTGAACTTAATACACGTGATTTTTCATGAATTATTTCCTAGATCTGGGTCGTGATAAATTGTTCCAGTAGTTTTTGCGTAATCCTGCTAACTAACTAACAAACATGCAGATGAAAACATTTGAAAGTTATATCATGAACAGGACATCCCTCCCCTTCCTCTAATCCAGCTCCACATGCCAAGATGTATGTCTGTCACAATACAGGGTCAGAGCTCTCCATCCTGGGACAGAGCTGGAGCTGATGAGAACTTTTGCCTCATGTATGTGAGAGGTCAAAGCAGACCACCTTTTTAATCTGATTAGCGGGCAGTTTTATGGGAAGTGGTAGATAGCAGCAGAGGTAATTATGTTCCTTCCCGCACTATCCCCCACGCCCCACTTCCCCCCTTTCTCTCTCTATCTCGCCGTGGCCGCACAGAGGCTGACCTGCCATGGCAGTAGTCATTTTCAGGAGTCAGTGCGTTCTTTGTTACATTATCCTGCACCGCCACTTCCACTGCTGCCGCAGCCGCGGCACCACGTGGACACAGGCTGGTATCAGCTTGTACCAGACGAGGACAGGGGAAGGACTGGATCTGTCAGAGTACATCGGCTCTCAGGCGGTCGCCTACGCCGGTGCTGTGCCTCTGCCCTGGCCCCTGCCACACTCCCACTCATTAATGGGCCCGGCCCTGACAACTGATCCTAATTGCCTTTGAACAGCTCTTCATGTATTATTGGTGCCTGACTGCATTGGTTCATGTCAACAAGCCATAGGAAGCAGAGACAGGATTGCCACAGCCATCACCCACCTCCCCAGTCACATACATGCACAAATCGTACACACATGTAGGCATACTAAGTATTGTAGAGAGATGAGGGTATAATAGATACAATATTTATTATATCTAGTGGAAATAAGATAATAAGAAAAACATATATGTGTGTGTATATATGTCAAAATGTTTATGTGTTATTGTGTCTCATGTCATGCATGGACACACAGGTGGACATGTTCCACGAAATCATTTTAAACAGGAAGTCTCAAGAGACACACTCTTTGGTGTTCATATCGAAACGTCTTGATTGTATAAGAATCTCTCACCGCTGAAGATTTATAAAAAAAAAACATGATGGTTGTTGTGTTATAGGATCGATCGATAGAATTGTATCCGATAGATGCTTTTTGAGCGATAAAGCATGTGTGCATGTGTGTCTCTGCGTGTGTGCATGTTTGTTTGCTTCTCACTTTGTCACAGCTGATGAGTAGTTCGTGGGGTGAATGGTTCAGAGACATCAGGAAGGCATCTGAAACGCGTCATGTAAAGATCCCACCACGGCTGATATCTGCCAAGACACTCGCGCTATTACAATCGCAATCACAAACACTCAGTCAAAACACATCAATTATTTGTAGTCCCATGTGTGAATTATTACCCCGTATCCAACTATTTACTTCCCATTTCACCCCTCTGTTTGAATTGTGAAGGAGGAGAGGTGGCTTGCCTTGGCTTTTTATATGCAGAATGAAATAACTGAATACCAGATGCATAGATAAAAAGCATAGCGGCGTGTCCTGTCCACTCCCATCACTGTCGGAGAGAGGAGAGACGTATGACCATCCCATTACTATGGTAACTAGCCACTATATTCAGAGCTGCCCGGGTGTGTTTCTTCCCCCTGCAGTGACGAGAGGGCATAGCTGACAGGGCCTTCACACACGCACGCACGCCTACTCACGCACACACAGACACACACACAAATGCACACAAAAACACACAAATAGGGAAGGCCTGTAAGATGCTCCATGTGAAATATACACATGTGGCAAATGCAGACAGGACACACACACACCCTTACAACATTTTACCAAGAATCTTTTTATCCAAATCAGTAGACACACAAACATTAGGGGAATGTAAATGTAAAATAGGAAAATATGTACTGTTAAAAAATATTATCAGTAAAACATTTTGCTTGCATAGAATAAAAAAGTAATGATGGGGAGACATGAGTGAAATGTTACCACTAGCATGTGCTTTGTAACAATTATCAGCAGCCCAGACTGAGAGGTGGTGAGCTCTGTCTTGTTACTCCTGCAGATTCACCTACTGACTGTTCTTTGCACCACTGTGCTGCAGATTTTGTATTTAAGGAAACGGCTATTATAGATAATTTCTATAAGTATTATGCTCTCTCTATTATGTTTCCGTAGTTGCAGGAGTTGAACACATTACAAGTGGTGGCGAGCGCCTCTGGGTAGAAACAATTATTACATCCACATGCAACAGTGTGTTGGGCTAGCATCGCCACTTTATCCTCATTTATTTAAAGACTACAGGTTCAGGGAAGAGTTAGCGTTTACATTCCATTTTACTTTTGGCCTCTCTCTTCATCATAAATTTCATGCGGAGCATTTCTTCTGAGCAGTAACTTTTAACCTGGGTCATTCATTTTTCAAATGCCATTGTCATCAAAGCATTCACTACTGAGGCAAAAAACTGCTACAGATGAATAATATACAGCCTCGTGTGTTTTTTCTTTACTGCGGACATATCAGCATGTTCACTCTTGATATATATTTATTATTGATATTATAGATTTATTATGTGAGGGAATGTCATGCCCCGCGAGTCTAGAGGTAATTTTATGAAGATGAGACGTTCATGTTAAGAGTTCATCCAGTGTAATATAGAGTACACAATATTTTCCACATGTCAGAATTTATTGAGTTGAATTTGATGCACTTATAAAAATGTTTTAATATTTTCTATATTTTTCTGCAGGGATTCAGTACATCTGCTGCATATTGTATTTTATCGTTTTGCTATAGTGAGAATATTATTACGTCTGGTACATATTTTCAGTAAAATAACACTTAATAATTCAAAAGTATTTCTTGTATGTATAGTTTTTCTTTTCTGATATTTTCAGATACATCTCTTTATCGGTGCATTATTGGTTTTCATTGATAAAAATAAATACAAATCAATCCTTTTGAAGAAAAAACATTCTTACATCCAAAACATTTTTACATATAATTTCTAAAATAATTTTTTCTTTTTCATCCATAAATCTGGATTTCAGTGGTGGAATTTTTTGCAAGTATTTTGAAAAAAGAAAAGAAAAAAAGGAAATCCATGGAGACTTTGATGCTGTCTAGCCAGCCTGTCCGTGGACTGAAAGGACTTTGTGAGTATGTACAGGATTGCCGATAACCCAGCTGCCCTTTTAATGCAGCCATACTGCCATCTTCTGAGATGAGAAGGAACTACATGCCTTTTTTGCTCTTCTCTGCATTTTCTGTGCTGTCTTGTTCATCCTGTCTTTCAGTTTTTGTTTGTCTGTTTTTCATCTTTTATTTGTGGATACTGAGCTACGTGTTGCGTCTGTTACAAGCACAGTAACAGGACAAGGGAGAAAGGATGTGTGTGTGTCTGTGTGTGTGTGAGTGTGTGTGTGTGAGTGTGTGTAGTCCTCTCTGGATCAGTAGTTTCATGTCGCTGGGTCACAGGCTGGTTTGTTTTAGTCATTCACACTGTCTTGTCCAGAGTCGACTCTTTTATCTGTGGTCCAATCCTTCATATCACACACAGACTGGCTCCACGTCAGCACAAGTGACAGTCACACTGTGGTGGTGGTGCCACAGCGCCTCGTGTTGACATAATTCTTTTGTGCCCAGGTTAAGTTAGTGCTTCTATTACCAGCCAGACTAAGAGACGCAGCTTCATATAAAATAAAAAAATGTGAAAAGACAGAAGAGACGAGATGGTCACAGCTGGGGAGGGAGAAAGAACGGGGGTTGAGTGTTGCAGTTTCAGCATCATTCAATCAGACAACATGCCCCTCAGCTGAAACAGCGAGACCCTCCCGATTCTCTCGAATTAGGGAGATTAGCGGGAAAGCGCATAATGCAGGATGATGGAATTTGTCATAATTTGCATTGTCCTGGAAAGATTCGGTTTGATAGAGCGATGCATGGAGGGGCTTGTCATGTCCCACGGGCAGGTCATAGAGGGAGCTTGGCAGAAATGATTTTTGCGATATGTGCATCAGTCGTAAAAGCCTCACAACCAATTTGTCAAAAAATGTGATGTCAGGACAGTTGAAGGCAGCAGGGGCATTTTGCCTAACGCAATGAAAAACCATGCCCCTCCGTCACTCTCCAAACCACAGCCCAGCTCTGGTGTGGCACAGTGCTCCAGAGCGACAAACAATTTTATAAACATCAGTTTTAAGTATTTTCTTTTTATTTGATCTCATTTCTTCACTTCAACATCTTAAGTTTACACAACGCTACAACCAGGCCAAAATTTATCAAAACTATATTTATTGTGTTGTAAAAAAAAAAAATTGCTGATGGTGGAAAGATTTATTTATTCGTTTTTTTATGATTATTCACATGTGTCCCCGAGCATCCAGTCAGTCTCCCCTGACCTTGGTCATGGTACTGAGCGGCAGCTCCTGACCAACACAAAGTTGACCAGAGCTGACATGACAGTGTTACTCCTCCACACGGTTCAGTGTCTATGAAATGGGCATGTCGAGGGCAGACATAACAGGCACAATAGAAAAACAGACGTAAGCATACAGAAGGTGGGGGTGGGGGAAAGGCCAGTGTCCCTGCCTCAGACTGACCACACGTTGCCCCAACAATGGCTCAATATAGTTGCATATTTTAAGTATTCTTTTAAATTTGTCATCGTAATAACCATATTGTTATGGTTTGTTTTGTGAGTGAATGTACAGTTTGGGACCTGAGAGAGTGCGTTCAGGAATACCCTATACTTGCCTGTCTTTGTGCACTTCATATGGCTATTTATGTCGCCGTTTAAGTAACACTGATTTTCTGTGACAGTTGAGCATACAAGGGTTAGGCTCAAACTGGAGCACAAACAGGAGGGGAAAAAATAGAGATAGTGGAGGGAGAAAAAGGAGGGAATATCAAAAGGCAAATGTCTCCCTCCCCCTTGCAACGATGCCTTAAATGAGAAGCCTAACATGGGGAGAGATTCTGTAGAGGGGAGAGAGGTTGTGGTTCTCCTGAAAGGTTTGTATTTGTAGAAATGAGGTGTCAGAAGAGGCAGGATTTCCTCAGGGCGCAGCACAACATGAGCCCATCTCTTATCATTTCCCACTCCCAGACGTGATCTGCTTTGAATGCGCTAATGCTGAAAGAGCCCCACAGACTTGAAGCCAGTTCAAGATGAAATCACAGCACACATCCCTGACAAACTGCCATCCACCACACAAGGATTAAACAGCCGTTGCACATCAAATCCCCAACAAAACGCAGAAATAATATATGCACTTAAACACATTCAACAAAACTTCAACCTCAGTTTTTTTTTCCTTTTTTTGATCCCTACATTTTCAACCATCTTGAGCTGTTTGCCAACCCTAAAATATTCAAGAGAAGAAAAAGATGTAAGTTTGGAAATTTGTCACATATATTAAGAATGTTCCATAAGAGATTAAAAGTGGAAGACGTAATGTCCCATTTTAAAATAGTTTATATGTCAAATGAAGATTTAGATCGTGTACACACTGTAAAAGTAGACTCCTGCGTGTGGATCTGACCCAGTGCTGCTCACACACACACATTTTAACTTTCGGAAATAATCTTAAAGTTTTAGCAGTGTGTTTGAAAGCCTTCAAAGTGGCCCAAAGATGCACCGCTTTACCCCTGAACTCCCCGGTGAGGTTGTAAACAAGTCTCAAAAGATCTTAGATGTGTTACTGTTAAAGAACTGGCTGCTGGGTTGCCAACATGTTGGTGCAAAATGAATTGTGTCTTACTGTTTTTGTAATTTACAGCTTTTAAATACAGTGTATTTAAAACACATCTCACATGTCTTTTTAAAACACATTGTTTTAATAGTAACAAACAAGACCTTTAAAATATTTAAAAGAAAAACTAAACGTCTTCGAAGCTTAATTTGAACCCCTCCCCCATCAGCCTTGAAAGTTTTAAAAAAAGACACATTTAGGCCAAATACACAAACGTATCCGCACCTTAAAATATACAGTAAATACTTAACCTACTCGTACAGTCTGTCTGAACAATAGTCAGTTAACACAAACATAAAATATCAAAATCATACAGTTCTTCTCTCATGCGTTTGTAAAGACCGTATGAATGAGTGACTGACAGTGAATGACTGAAGAAGTGGCTGAATGGATTACGGATCATATAAATCGCCAAGAAAGTGAGAATGAATAACGATAAAGAGTCTGTGATTAACACTGACACTGTGAAAGTGACAGAGAGAGACCGTGTGAGTGAACGACCAAGAAAGACAGTATCTGAAATAAATGAAGCTGAAGCTGCTGCCAGACATGCACTGAACTCCAGAGATCATCCGCACTTTCTCCGGAGGACATCTGCATTCACACATGTCCGAGTGAGAGCCTTCGGATTATCTGCGGACTTTGCATGGCCACCTTGTATAAAGTCAGCAGAAAGTTGGGAGAATCCCACATGAGAACAAAGCAGCGTCAGACGCGTTAGAAGACACAGACTAAGATGTCAAGAAAGTCGTGATATCCACAGCAGAATTAATAGTTTCTAGAAATTTTGGATGATTATCTCATAATGTGACTAGCGCTACCAACGTCTACTAACTGAATGCTGAATGAAAGTGTTGTCTTATCAATTTTTGTTCTTTCATTTATATCACTATCCTAAACTACATTGAGTTGAGTCGTTAGTTGATGATAAATTGTTGTATCTTCTGATATCTTAAACATTGTCACCTGTAAATTTACTGATGAATGAATGTTCCACGGTTATGTGTCAGAAGATGTTTCTAAAGAAGCTCCAGCACTCAAATGTTAGAAACAGCAGGTATGTGAGCTCAGAGAACTCGGATTCCAGGGTGTATACAGCATTGTCTTGGTTCTGAAGATTGAAGTGGCAGTAAGAAGAAAAGACAGCATCAAACCCTGACTGAACAACTGTCTGGATGTCCTCTCAAGTGACGAGCCCCTCAAGGCTGATCATGCAGCTGTGATTATAGTTTCCTGGTGATTCACCTGAAACATGACAAAGAAAATCCATCTCGATGTTGACACAAGTTATGAATTGCCATTGTCACATTCAATGTAATGCAAGGAGACCCATTCACAGGAGATTTTTGCATCTTATCTTCGGCACCACATGGCCTGTTTCAAATACTGTAAAGCCCGGTCCAGACACTGCTGTGCCTCGGATCTGCTGCGTGTAGTTGCGTGTTGTTCGCACTGGCAGCGTGCCTGCATCGAAGTGGGGTTTCTGATATGAATACTGCACTTATATTAATCCCAGCACACTACAGGTTGGAGCCTTGCATCTTACGGCCCTGCGATAACCGTCAAAACCTTGTTAAAACAAACGAAACAGAAAATGCTTTTACTTTGAAAAAGGGTTAAGGAAGCGTTGCAAATATGTATGTTGTGATGTATTCTACAAACCTTGAATCTCTAGGAGAGAAGCAAAGTAAATATTCGTCACATAAGTTGACATTTTGATGTAATTTGAGAGCAGTTTGAAACCATGTAGGAACATCACCACGGACAGACAACTCACAAATACTAATTACATGTTGGATGGAATTACCCATCCTGATACTGTATGGCCATTACCCCTTTAGCTTAGTTACATGTGTCCTTGCATAAGGGAAAAGTTACACCATATTAATCTAACCTTTTTTACAGGCTTTGTATTATCATTTTCCTGTTTAAATTATGCATGAGGTCTCAATGGGGAGAAATGTGACCATTAGCATATCTGATAGGACCGCTGGAGCAGTTTTCCACCTCTCTCTGTCCTTGGAACCTGGCAGAAAAAAAACCTGACTGTTCATCAATACCAGGTCATTTTATCCCGGCTTCGCCCAGTTCATGTGTACCATTCGAAGGCTCGGCTAATGACACTTGGAGACGTCCTCAACACGATGGGGGCCCAGAGGGCTCCAACACCAATGTGAATATAGTCTAGCACTGTCTGGTCATCTCTGGGAGCTCTTTGACAAAAAATGCAATTAGAAACACCTCAGACACACCAGCCTGAAATGAGACACCGTTAAGGGCTGGGAGCGGACACAGGCAGGCGCTTCCTGAGTACATTTACATATATGTTACTGTCTGCAGCTCACAGAGATGGACAGAGAATGTCTTTGAGGTTGGTGACCTTTTGGTATGTCATTGGGTTTATTAGAGAAATGATGGTGTTTTAGCCATGAAATAAAGGTCGATAAAGCATAAAGGCAAGAACCAGCATAGTTAGTAATAAAAATGAACCGGCTGATTGGAAGTGTGTTTGGCTGAGAGCCTGTTAAAAGATTATTTTGATGTTTCTGTCAAAGTCGATATTTATTGTTAAGACTGGGTGAAAACTCAGTATTTTTGTTTATCCTGTCTCCATCGATATTGTTGTTCACAGTTTTCATGTTTTAAGTAATGATTCATTTCATTTTGAAAGAGGAAAAATTAAATCTGACACGTGGAAAAAAAAAAAAAAAAGACAAAGAAACTTTGGAGCCACTGACTATTCTGACTTCAGCTCGACAACATAACTCAAATATCAAATATTGATATCGAGGTATAGCTCTATCATCGTCATCATGCTTGCACACCCACTGTGTTTCCTCTGATAAAAACATAATTAAAACTGTATATTTTTGCCTTAAAAGTCTATTTATAAAAGATGAAATATCTAAAAACCCTTTGAATTATGCCAGCAAATATCAAACATTATTAAGAAACAGAAGAACAGTAGTAAACCAACATGGACGTGCATTATTGATTCAGTGGGAGCACTGTTAGACAGCAGCGTGTCTTCCCTTCTCTCTGTGGGCCATTTAGACCGCTAAGGTTAGCATTTGAAAAATACTTACCTTGTTATAGAAAGTTTAATGTCATATGCAGTTGTTTGACCCTTATGAATATTAAAAGATCTCATCTCCCGCCTATTAAAAATGCATGTGGCATTGTGGTTGTTGATCACGTTTAGAACGCCCATGCAAATTGGACTGTCTTTCCTGTCAAAGCCAAAGATGAATAATGTAGTTGTGTTGTATATTCAGGGACACTCCATTGACAGTCAATTAACAAGTTTGATTGGTGTGTGAACTCATTCTTTTGAACTGTTAATTTTATGTAAATAGTATTCGCTCTGCCTTCGCCACTGTCTCCCCCCCCCCATCCAGGTTCACTACAGAAAGATGTGCCCCCACCGCCGCAAACCCCCAAATCCCCAATTCCACCTCCCACTAAGAGTAACCAGAGTGGGATCCTTAATAATTGATCATCACACACCTGCTTGGTAGAAGCTATGGGAGTCTGCCTTTAACAGTCAAGGGGCCCCACGCGAGCCCCTTTTGATATTCAAATCGACAAATGGTAGCCGACCTTTATGAATTCAGAATCGAGCCAGAGCTTTTCATTGGGACAAGCTTGTTAAAAGATTATGGCCCTCCGTCCAACCTGATGGAGCTCTTCTTTGTTGGAGTTGATATGATGGCATTTGATGGCTCATAAATGAAATGCCAATGACAATTTGTTGTTGATGTGTGTGAATCTGGCTTTTATGTGAGGCAGACGTAGTAACAAAGGCTCTCGGGCAGATCACGTTCTCAGGTAAATGATGTGGTGATTGATCCGACTGGTTGAAAGCAGCGAGGGCCTTATCTCCTGCCTTTCTTCCCCTTCACTCACTCGTACCCCTCTTGCTCGTCCTCACTTCATCTCTCGTCTCCCGTGCTGTCCCAGCAAGTTGCATCAGCAGAGGTGGAAGCTGACAATTTATCACAGTTGACAAGTGAACCCAGGAGCTGGGGGATCATTTCAGACCCATCCGATTAAACACCAATCTGAAATAAGCACGTCCACCATGTCCTCCTTCTAGCTCTGTGTAGCTAGAACCTTGTGCTTCTTCTGTCAGACAGAGATTTAACACACTTCAACTATCCTGTATTGACTTCCCATTTTTTAAAGTTGTGTCATATCAGAGACTGTATATAAAGATGGACGATGTTATGGCTCCCCAAAAGCAAAGCATCTCGATTGCCCCCTGGTGGGTGGACATATGCTATATGTCCATGTTCTCAAGGATGGTGTGTTTTCACTCCTGTCCATGTGTTATTTTATTTGTGTCTTGGAAAGATTTCACTATGACTACTGGACAGATTACCACGAAACTTGTTGGAAGCATGCGGTATGGCAGAAGAGACCATATAAGTTTGGTGGGGGTCCAGGAACTTCTTTTTTGAGAGACATTTTCACAACTTTCCCAGGGTATTCATGAATCCTGATGAAAATAACTGGGCTTTGGCAGAGGTATGCGCTTTACAGAGTTCCATTAGTTATTTGATGCTATAAATGTGGGGTGAAATTTCATGATTGACAGCTGAGACTGACTCTTGATTGGTCGACTAATGTATTGGTGGGACCTCGAAACCACGGCTCCCCTCCATGATTACTACTGCACAGGCTCTTGATGACGTCATCATTGCAAGATGGCAGCGATTGTAACCGGGATATTTTGGCTTCATTTCAGGACAGTGGGAGGAAATGGAGACGTGTTGTTTTGATGAAACACTTTGTTTGATATTAGTGTGCGAAGAAGTTTGGTTTAGAGCTTAAATCTGAACTTGTACCTGTATTCTGCTTTAACCATGGTAACCTCAATGTGAAACATGATACCCTAAGCTGCCTTTGCTAATTAGCAAAGTATCATGTCTCGGGCCAAGTATCAATTGATTCAGACCTCCTTGATCCTCCCTTGACATCTGCATAAGGGTCCAGGGTCCCTGTGTTGGCCTGGAATTGTCAACATGTCACCAGCATCTATTTGCATTGACCAGCAGCTAGTGTCCGGCACTAATACCCTCCAACCTCACACATTGGTGAGCCTCAGGGTCTCTAAAGACCTGACCTCCTTAATGACACCTCACATCTCATCCCAAGTCGCCTCTCTGCATTAAACAGATAGATTTTTCAAGACGCTCGAGGTATTTAACAGAGAATTGAGCTTATTATCACATCGTTAATTATGCTCATAAATAACATTGGTGCCACGGAGATGCGTTGGCAGGCTTCTAGCGGAATACCTGCTCGCTTTATTACTGTGAAATGAAAATTGTTGGTGATAAGATGCTGAAAAACAGGAGAGGTGGAACTTGTTAATTAATGCACTGCTACTTAAACATATGATTTTAATTAATGTTAATTTGATTATAACACCTCACTGATTGTACCTTATTTTATTAATTAAACTAAATTATCATCTTGATGGCTAATTTTCTGATTGAATAGCAACTCAATGTTCAAGTTTATAATTGTGTGTTTAAATATTTTATAACTTAAGTTAGTCTCAACACTGTGTTTTCTTCTGTGTTCTTTTCTCCAGGTAGATGAGTCCGTTTTCTGTGCAGGCCAAATTGCTTTGGTGCCGTGTACCCTGCAGCTGATGAAGGCCGGCACCAGAAGACAGGCCCACTTGTCCTTCAGCCATGTGAAGAAGGTTCTGGAGGCTGTGATCAGCAGCTTGACTCTTGCTCATGTCGTCCAGGCTCACTGCTACACCACGAGACATCAAGACATCCCTGTCGTCAGAGCTGTTTGGGAGAGCATGCTGACGGCCGCAGAGGAAGAGCAGGTCAGCCCATGTGGAATGAGATTTTTGTTTATGAAATATGTTCCAGTTGTTAAGGAGAAGAGCTACGTCTGGCTGATTTATTATAGATGCAGAAGAAGTATTGATCATACTCATAATACAATATTACACCCACGTAGGATGAACACATGTTTAATGGATTAAAAGACACTGAGATCCTTGCTTCAATGAATAAGTAAAAGAGGAGAAACTTATATGTATCCAAGTTTTTCAGAGAGGCCTTTCAGATTTGTGTTGTTGTGAAATAAGCGAAAGTTCCTTGCCCCTCTCTCCCCCTCGAGACTCGAGCCGCAGCGACTGATATTTACCAGTGAGTGCGCTCATGAAAAGTTGATGATGTGGGAAACGCTGGTGTCTTTGATAATGTGGAGCTTGGCACAGAAGCAGATGTCTTCCTCAGAGCCTCCCTAATCCTTTGCCCCCACACACCGTTTTGGAGCGCCGTTCAACTCTCCAAGCAGCTTATCCCCCTCTCCACCCCTCTTTCCTGCCACCTCCCTCCATCCTTCCCTCCACTCCGCCGCCCCAGCTTACAACCCCTGCCTCCACACGTCTAACGGGGGCACCAGTCTCCCCTGGCAGCCCTTCTCCTCCCACAATAATCTGTCTCGCCATGGGAACAGGGCCTCAGGGAAAACGGCAGGAGCCCACCTCCAACATGTGGCTCTGTGCGCTGGTGAGCGCTGTTAAAGACTGCAGAGTGGATGTCAACTTTGTGTCACTTCCTCAAAAGTAAAGCAGTGCATGAAAATCAAAATGTATAATATTTATGCCATAAATCATATTTTTGAAACCTTCAAATGTTCATCCCAAAATTTCACTTAAATACAAGCAGAATATTTCAGTCAGGAGCTGGTAACTCTGTGTGAATTCATATGACACATACATTTTTTAAAATCTGCCAATGAAGGTTATGTTTTAATTTCTTCTCATTTTCTTATCTGTTTGTGAATTAGCTGGATTACACAAAATAACGATTTCTATGTAATTTGGTGGAAGGGTGTGGTTACGGCAAAGGAATTCAGTTTTGGAGCAAATGCGGACCAACGGGCGGCTCCAGGAATTTTCTTCAAATTCTTTAACATGGCGAGATAAGGTGTTAGCCTTGGCAGACCTATGCCCTTCTAGTTTGTCTTTGTACCTCCTGGTGAAGTAGGAATCTTATGACTACTAAAAGCGTAGTATCAATTTAGCATGTAGATTGGGTTGTTTAGGTAACAGGAGGGAAAGCTTTTTTTGGGGGGGTGGGTGTCAGAGGTCCCTGAAGGTGGACAACATCTCCCATCTGTTGTGCTTCCATGTGCTGTTTCAGGAGAATCAACAATACTCATTTGCATAACCCAGGATTTCTATAGGGAGACTATGTCTAATGTCAGAAAGATTTCCAGATTGAGGATCTCAACCTGAAAGCTCAGGGTTTTTTCTAGAGTAAACTGGTGAACTCTTCTCTTAAGAACAGAGCTGGTCTAGGTTCTTTGACTTAGTTAGATAAATTGTCTTGCCTAGCTCAGCTGCACAGATAAAGCTAGGGAGAGAGCAGCTGTGGCAACTGATTAATTCTAAACCTGGTGAGCTGCTTTCACCCAGGGTTGGGTTTTACACAGCACTGGTGCTCATCTGACTGTAATTACGATGTTTAACTCGGGTAAAACACTGGCAACATAACTCCCACAGAGAACAGTTAGAACATAGTTTCCACCTGATGGTGCTATTAAAAAAAAAAGTCATGCTTTGTTTACATACAGCTTTATGTGTTGGCACCCCCTTCAACACAGTCGACTCAAATGTATTCTTTAAGTTAGTAACCTAATACTAATAAGTCTTTTTCAGAGATGAAGCTGCAGAGAAATGCATAACAAAATAGGGCAGAGGAGACAAAATGTAAATACACAAAAAATGTAATTATGATAGTTGCTACATAATTATCTATTACGTGTTGTTTAATATGCTCATGTAAATTTAAATTAAAAATGCCAACTTGAATGTACCTAAGTTAGATATAAACATTATACCTAATAGTTGTTTTATTCAATCTTTAACTGTCACAGTGGTAGTTTAAAGAAGTTAAATGCATCATATTTAATTCAATTTTGACTTAGTTGGTCATTAAACTGAACTCACTTGTACCTATTCTCTCTTATTCCATCCTTTGTCCTTAAAGTCCTATTTATAATGCATTATGATCACATTTTGGCTTTTAAAGAAACTATGGCCACATTTTGTAATATCAGGCTTAGTTATGGAAGCAGAATCAAATCCAAATTCGATATTATGTAGCCTTGTGCTCTAACGTATATATAAGTGTCGCACTTGTCATTGTATTTCCATCCAACAAACGGTGAAGTGCATGTTTATGATGGAAACACCAGCGCTTAGCCTGTCTGTGAAGCCATGTTGTTGTTGTGCATTGATAATTTATCTAATCAGGTGGATGAAGAAGCTCGCAGGGTTAATTGGGAGCATACTGGAGTCTCCACAAGTGTGAAATTGCATTTACGGTGCATTAAACCACAAAGAGCCTGTTTGTCTTTGTGTGTGTAAGTGTGTGTGTGACAGGTTTGATGAACATGGAGATGTTGATGTGATCAGTCAATAAATGTTAAACAGACGTCCCTCTGTGTTGCAATAACAGGTTCTGAAAAGGTGTCATCAAGGAAAAAACAATTATTAAGCAGGCTACATTTTTTAAATGTGACAAAAGATTTTTTAAAGAAATGATTGGTATCTCCTGCCGTGTTCTCACATCAGCTCCTGTGGACATTCTGCAGACTTTTTCAAGGGGACTGGCCCAGGAAGGACACAGGAGAATTTCAGGAAGGTCTCTGGAGTTCAGTGTGTGTCCGAAAGCAGCTAAGGTTATAAATAATTATTTGATCCGCACCAAAATTTCATGGGGATCTTTATTGGACCATGTTAACCCAGTTTCGTGGAAATCCGTTTGGTAGTTTTTGTGTAATCCTGCTGACAAACAAACAAATGGACATGTGTGGTAATGAAATGGCAGTGTGGAGAGTTTCTCCCCTGAATACCACAGTAAACCGTCTCGTCATTATTTCTCTCCTGCTTACTTTGGACTTTTTGAAGCTATCTTGGCCTCTGCCATGTTTTTTTAATGGTCTCATTCTTAAACTTTTCTTCACCCCACGGACACGACCCTGTGTGTTTCATTTACACGAACAATCTGATGAGCTTCAGAGTGGAATCTCGAGAAAGGAGAGTGAAAGAGAGAGTGAATAGGAGCGGATATTATGGCAGGCTGACAGCACTACAGTAAGTGCTGAGACATAGAGCCACATGCTGGAGGTGTCCCGCTGGGCAGGAAATGTAGGGGAACTGGCTAAGCAGCGCAGTCCCATCAGCTCCCCGCTGTTCCTCGCCTTTACACCACTTCCTTATTACCGT
Source organism: Paralichthys olivaceus (assembly GCF_024713975.1). Lineage (NCBI taxonomy): Eukaryota > Metazoa > Chordata > Actinopteri > Pleuronectiformes > Paralichthyidae > Paralichthys > Paralichthys olivaceus. Next base: position 10,860,550 of record NC_091104.1, on the reverse strand, counting down.
GTTTACCGTTCGGCTTTTACGCCTCTCAGCCATCCTGCCCCTGCCGCACGCTCCGGGCGCATGGACGCGAGTGAGAGGGAGGAAAGTGGGGAGAAAGAAAACAAACATAAGGAGAGGCAGGTCACACCCCATCAGTGTGGAGAGCTGAGCCAAGCAGATTTAGACTTCATGCGTTTACCTGCTGCCTGCGGAGTGAGAAAGCACTGGGAGAATGGCTGCATGCCCTGGAACTGAAGTGAAATGGAGTAATGAGATGGATTGTGTTAAGTGGTTGCACACACTCACACACTCACACACTCACATACTCACATTGCCACCCTCCTGCCCTGTGAACTTGCCACTCCAGCACTCAGCTCCACCATATATCAAAGTTTGTGTTTTATTGGCTTAATTTAACAAATGATTTCTGGTCAGATAAGGATATCAGCCAGTGTTTCCCCCTCTTTCTACTGGCACTTTCTGACCACAGTCTCGCTGCTTTCAGATGCACTGAACTCCAGATAATCTCCTGAACTCATCTAGAGGGGCTGTATAGCAGAAAAGCAAATTCTGGAGTTGTTAGATCATGTCCGAGGAATCAAGCGTGATTGAGTGACAAGTGCGTGGATGACATTTCAATAAACGACAGATGCAAAACTGAAAAATGATGAAAAAGAGGAAAGGTACATGTAGAAGACACAAATGAAGTTGTCAAAGTGGAAAGACAATGAGATTTGAGAACTTTTGGTGACAAAAGCAGGATTTCTGCAGCGTACGGGTTAGACACACTACCAGGGCCTCCCCTCCCCTGAACTCTCCAGATTCAATTTTCCCGACATTTTCATGAGATCATGTCTGAAAACAGCAGAAATACACACACACACATGCAATAATGCACCTTTGGCAGAATCCCCTCCACAGAACTGCTGAACAAACTTCCCACCTAATGTAACATCTTGGTGCAGACATTAATAAAGAAACAAACAGATACTGATGTAACCTTGTCCGACAGCTCCGACAAAAAACTCAGCAACTGTGCTGTGAGAATAAAGTCCTGCCAGAGGCTGGAGCTGAGTACTGAATCCCCTGATCTCCTTGCGGACAGTTGGTTGGGTATGGTACCTCGGCACCCAGGGCCTGCAGGGTGGCCTTTAAGCCTGGCTGAGCAGGGCCCCCTGTCCTGTCACTTCTCTCCCCCAGTTCCCGCTCTCTGTTCCATGTTCAATCACTATTGACAAGTGCACGAGCAGTTCCCTCCAGGAGAATACCTAGCCAGCGCCAGAAGTGCTAATATAACATTTATCAAAGCATCGGACACGTATGTGTGCTGTCACTTTGTCTGACATGCTAAGAGGTCCGCGCTGACACGGCTATTGTTCTCTGCTCTCATGATTGTTATTGTTGAACACCGCAAGCTCGGCTCTCTTCAGAATCAGCAGAGTAAAGAAATCTCAACCTGAAACCCCTGCACTCATACTCATTCAGGCCCCTTTTTCACTCTCCAAGGCAAGAGGTTAGCTGCTGATACACAATTAAGCGTTTGCTCAAGTTTAATCTGATGGTAAGTGTTGCTTCAGCGAGTCTGGTCGACTGGGACCTGACGAGCCGTCTGTTGAAGGGACAAAGAGGCCGTCATCTGCTCTTGTCACTGATTTCTCTCTCTTTTTCGTGAGTGAATATCAAAATAAAATGCAAGTAACCTGTTATTATTCTGCACTTACGAAGTGGGGTGTAAGTGGATGAAAATTGATCCAGCCGACTGAAAAGGGGGTTAAGTGTTTTTGCCCTATCGACTCCAACTGAAACGATGGTTATATAAAACACTCATTTCTCTCCCATTAGCAGATGAAGCCACAACCAAGTATTATTAGAGGGCCACATTGTAGCACTGCTCCAAGACATTTTGTTACTGCTAATGGCCCCTCAGTCTGGAGGAGGAGGAGAAAAAAATAACGAGTATTTTTGGCTGTGTAGATAAAATCGAGACAGTTTTCTACTAAAATGTATGTGGTGAAGCTGCCATAACAGGTTATGAACGATCTTCTCAGAGAGGTGAGGAGTCATCTTAAATGGGACCTGTCATGTCAGCAAATGCAGCTCGGAGCGGACGAGCGGCTGTGAGCATTATGGATTCTTTCAGGATTGTTTGTACACTATCATTAGCAAGGGTCACCTCCCAGTCTCCAGTTAATTGATAGCCTGTCAGTCTGTCGAGTGAAAAGTCCGTCTTAGTGCAGCGTGGTAGAATCTGTATGACACGTTTTTAAGATAATGTTGAGTGCTTGGTCAGAATGGATCTCAGCAGGAGGGCCATACATTTGATTGTAGCGTGCGACACATGAATATAATTTACCAGCCAGTTCATTTGAATACCATCTGTGTGTGTTGCAGGACTTTTTGTGGCAACCTGACGTCAAACCTGCTCCGTTACTGGTTGCCGTGGTACCTGCCTTACCCAAGGGTGCAGCTGTTGAGCTTCACGTCACCGCCGTCCAGGATGATTACACCAAGAGGACTTCCTGTCACATGACTGCGAAGGTGGCGTGCGGATCCATAGAGTGCAACACCCTAATGTCTGCCGACAAGTGCAGCGCGTCTCTGTCCCTCTCCCTGGCCGTGCCCGCTGATGACCCGGAGGTCAAGGATGTAGAGGATGTAACGGAAGCAGTCGCTGTTGCGTTCAAGAAAGCCATGAAGAAGATGGATGCTGAGCTGGTGCCACTGTGTGCCCGTGTGTTTTACAAGCACGGCCACTCACTGGCACAGCAGATTATTAAAGGTACGTCAGCGTATCTCACTCAAGACACTACACACGAGCCTCTAAAACCGGTCAAATATTTACACGCATTAAGAGGATTTATCCTAAATAAGCTGTTACACTTCTGAGACTCACAGCTCTTGAAGTGAAGCCTCACATCACTGCTTTAATGAAAACAAAGTGACAGCCCGTCTCTCTTTTCAAAGAAAGTTTGAGCTGACGCTGGTTAAGTAAACTCCAGAAAGTATTCCAGAAAGCAGCCTCTCCGGAGGATATCCACCGCTTCCTGTGTTTAATTATTGTAAGTCATTTTGTTGTGTCTGCACTGTGTACAGTAACCCAAGCAGCTGGCAGTCTTTTGTCATCATTATACTTTTATACGCCACCATCTACTGCTCCCAGGATTCTAAGTTCTCACCAAGACATATGTGGAGTGGAATTTGTTTAATCCTGAGAGATGTTCTCTCTGAGGGAAAAAGGGGGCGACGAGCACATCGATCACACAAGCTCAGTTGTCAAATCGACGCTGGGGCATTCAATTAACATTTTTGAATCCGTGCCAAACTAGCCATCTATCTATCATTTTTAGCTTTGACGCAACTCATCTTCTGGAGGACATGAAATTATCGTTAACGGTGATGAATGTTAAGAATATGTGTTGATGTGTGCGACAGAACAGTGCTATTTGTTGTGTTGCTTAAATATATCATTTTTAGTCAGCATTGTTTCATGATATACGATTCTTGTCATTTATTTCATCTGTCATTATCTAAAATGGAAGAGTTCACCAGGTGGGAAACTAATACTAAAATATCTCGAATGTAAATTCTAAATATGAGATTCTCGTATTAATAATTTAATGTTTTTTAAATAGAAACCTTTTACTCTGTCGATGGGTCATTGGTTTTCTGGCGCACAGTCAACCTAGATCTTTACCCTTGACATGTATGTCTTTGATTATAGGCTGCACTGGCTACTTCCCTAAAACCATTTACTGACTCATCATCGAGCTGGAATCTGTTACCTTACTCTGCACGCACAGCCCTGGAAGCCCCCCCACGGGCTTCTTCATGGGTCACAGCCTCTGCTCATTGGGTGATGAATCCAAAAAGTCAAAGGAAGAAAAGTAACACCTCTGGCGCTCAGCCTGGCAACTGCTGCTGTCAGCGGGCAGACAGACAACAACGCCAGAGCAGAATGTGACTGCCCCCCCCCCCCCTCTCCTCCGGTTACTTGCGTCAGGATTTACAGCTGAAAGACATGACATATGCTCCAAATGAAACCTTTAAACATCTTGTCTCAACCTGTTACTTACGATAGAAAGGTTCTCTCAAAGATTGGCCTGTGCAGCTCGACCAAAACCACAAGTTTTAGAGACAGAACTAAATAATGTTGTTTAAAATCGATTGTTTAACGCAGCAACTGTAACATTTGTTTATTCGTCTATTTACTTTTTAAAATCAAACATAAAACTCCAACACAGCTGAAACAAGCTTGTGTGAGCACAACAATGAAGAGTGATGGGAGTAATGGCTTCTACAAACTGTGATATCACTGTTCATGTCACTCATGGTAACAGCAAGCGCAGTTAAAAATAAAAGGGCGGGTTGAGGGTAGACGTAGAGGTGTGGAGAGCTTCTAATCCAAAATATGTAGATGACACTGCCATGTTTGAACTCAATCAGATGGGCGATAGTCCAGAAAATAAAGTGACGGACAGATTTATTAGTGGAATTAGTTGGGTTTGCAAACAGCTGCCCGTTTACACATTCAGTAAGTATCGAGCAATATTCACTTTAACAAATCATTATGGTAATTTGACAGTTGCTCTTTGGTGCTGGGCAGGAAGTGAACCAAAACCATAAAGTTATTTGCTGCAAAACCAAAATAATAAACTAAAAGACACTAAACCTCTTCAGAGCTGAAGGTAACTAACCAGAAGGTAACTGCAGAGTCATGTAATAATTCTCTATGGGGTTGTCACTATGAGGGACTCCTTTCAGATCCAAACAGTTATGTGACTTGTTGTTAATATAACGTTATTGAGGAAACTCTCTGTGGCTCCTCCTGCACACACTCCGCCTCTTTTTCATTCTCCTTTGATTAGATGATTTTCATGAGCAGTTTCTAATTAAATCCTTGTTTACCGGTTAATTTGACCAGTTTAGAAGTCAGTGTAGCACGTATAAAAACCACTGGCTCTGGGCCTCGGACACTGCTTAAAAGCCCCATAAGCCCAGGAGGCATCGGCTATGCCACTTCCCCTTTATACCACAGCCTTTACTGACAGTGATGCCCCTTCTTCTGTTCACTTCGGTTTATAATATATATGTATTAATTAGTTTTATTAGAGTGTGTTGGCGTTGAGTTGTATTGGTCAATTTGTATTGGTTTAGTTTTGAAAACACAGAGATTTAACAGCAGCCCTTTCAGCTCCCTGTGTTTTCTCCGTGAAGCAGAATAATGGCCGGTCCTCTTGGGTAGGTGGTTTAGTTCCATCCCATTGCTAATGTGATGGCTTTTGAATCTTCCTGCCTGGGCCTCTCAATGGGGCTCCCCGTGTGGGAGGGGGGCTATGAGACCAGGGGATGGGGTGTGTGATGGGAAGCGCTCATAGGATTTTCTTGTGACTTTACAGAAGAATTTCTAGGGATTGGGGCAAAGCAATCTGCAAATCACAAAACATAAAATTGCATGGTCGCTGGAGTCACCTTCACCCCCTCTCGTGTCCCTCACCCATGCATAAACAGGCATGTCTTTATACGCACACGCCGACAGAGATCTCACATAGGGATCACAGTTATTTCCCATCCGTTCGTACAAAGATTAAAACATCCCAACTTAAAACGGACTCAGTGGGAAAGGTGCGATAAAGGTTGCGTTTCTTCTCCTAATAAAACCATCCCTCTCGTCTGTGATTTCTCTGGCTCGTTCTGTTGTCAGCGAGACATCTCCAGAGGATCCTGCTTCCCAGGGTGCATCACATGCTCTGATAACACATATTTAGGCTTTAATGCCCTCTAAAATTTCCTGTGTTCAGTGGGAGCGTTTTAAGCTTTAGTGCATATTAGCTAATTAGGGTGTGTGGGCTCTTTGTGAGGATGGTTGTCATGCTGTGTGCGCTTAGAATGAAAGAGGATGAGGCTTATTAAATAGTACTGAATTGCTCTTGAAACCTCTGTCCTGATTTTGCTCTCTACAAGTTCACACAGAAGTCAGACAGCAGCCGTGCAGCACTAGCAGATGATATTAAAAGACCTCTAGACTGTGTTTGACTTCTCAGACTCCAGACAACTGGTCCAGAATTTCATTTCTACACATGGAATATCAGACAGATGTCACTGTGAATGTAAAATGTTTCTGATAGTGTTAGCACAATATGCTGCAAATTATTGCTGTACATAGCAATATGTATTGTAACGCAATAAATAATGACGTATCGTGTTGTTATCCATGTATCGTGATGTATCCGATCGTGAGGCCCACAGAAATAGACACAAAAGTCACAACACATCTACAGACAAGCCCCACAAGCCCCCTGCATCACACTGACTCTGCACCGCACTGACTCTACCCCACCACACCCCACCACCTGCACATAATTTATAATTTATTACTACTCTGTTACTGCATATATGTATATACTTTATTTTATTTTATTTTATTTTATTTTATTTTATTTTATTTTATTTTATTCTATTTTATTTTATACAATTTCTTATATATTGTTGTTTTTCTACATTGTTGTTTTATGTACATAAGTAGTGCACCAATTACACCAAGGCAATTTCCTGTATGTGCAAACATACCTGGCAAATAAAAGAATTCTGATTCTGATTCTGATTCTGACAGAAGCCTCAGCTTAACCACAGGAACCACAACACAACTGAAAACCCCACACAATAGAAACACAACCACAACAGAAGTGAGCAACAATGAATGTTGACAATGAAATGAGCAGAGTGAGTTACTGTGGTCATTATGAAAACCCAGTCCAGCCAGATGCCGCTTAAAACGTGGTGCTTGAAGCACACACCTGTGTTGTCACTTTTGCATTTGCATTGTGGCTTTTTCATTCTTATTTTCCGTGTATGTGCTTGTGTGGCCGTGTTGGATCACATTGACCACACCCGAGTGTCCCCTGTCCCAACATGCTGTTAAATCAGAAGAAATAAGAGAGGACAGTCAACCGTGAGACAGGAACACTTGTGACCAATTAGCTCACGGAGCAGAAGAGGGAAGAGGCAGTATCCCAGCGGGCTGCTGCTAAATAGACGGGCTGTCATCAACACTGGGCTCTGAGACGCTCAATGAATTCTCATATGCCTGTCCACTGTCCATCTGTAGTCCAGCCACAGACACACGCACACACACACACACGCACACACACACTTTCACTAACAATATCTCTCAGCTCCTGTACACCCGAGCAGTAGTCCCAACACAGCTTCATAACATCCCACCACTACAGGAGCAGAGGATCTCATTCCACTAGACCCCCCCTTCCCCAACAAGCTGCTGCTCAGTTGTCCAAAGGGCGTGCCATGGGTGCCCCCCCCCCCCTTCCCTTTGCGTCGGTGTGTTTGCTTGTATATATGTGCAAGTTTGGGAGGGGTAGCTTAGAGTTAAGTCCTTGCTGACCATATGTCTGCGCTGCAGGAGGTTGAAATGGGGGGGGTGGGGGATTGCAATCTGCCAAGGATGTAAGAATGCCAATAATTTGTAAATAGGCCCATGTTCTCCGGTCGAAGGGTTAAGTGCAGCCTCTGTCCTGGGACTGCCCCGGTGGGACGGCTATTTGAGATCCTCCAGTTAAAATTCTCACGAAACTAACGACTTGTTCTTCTTTTACCCCCACCCCCTCATTTCCCTCTTAAACCTCTACCCGCCAGGACTTGAAGAAAGTTTAAGAAGCTCCCTGGAAGGGTCCAGTCCGTCAGTGGCCCTGGTTCCGGTCCTGGACTTGCCCGACTCCCAGATCCTCCACCTGTCCTGCTGGCTCAGTTTGTAGAAGCACAGCCAGTGTCAACAGCCGGACTCCAGTCATCCACAGCACTGGAATTCAGCGGGGCGTTCGTGGAGGAGCAGCTCTGACTCTAATGACTTACAGTCGCTGATGGTCCCGTTGTAAGTCACTTACAAAGGGACCATCAGCGACTGTGGAAAGAAAAAAACACATCCTGCTGATCTGCTCATTAATATTGGATGTTTATCAGCGCTGGTTGTCGAAATGCAAAGCTCTGTCTCCAAGTGGTTTTGTCCGTGGGCTGTTTTGAGGAAGTGTTTATTCCACTTCACACACCAGAACTTTGGCCGTTAATCCTCAGTGTCCTCGGCTGGAGCTGTCGCCTGCAGCAGCTGTTATTCTGCCGCGGAGATGAGACTTGTGGAACTTCTAGCACCTAAGCCTGCATACCAGCGGACAAGAGTGCATAGTCCACAAAAGGACACAGTAGCAGCATCTCATTCCACGAGGCGATAAACTGTATCCCCCTGAATCCTACTGTTTCTGGTGGAATTTCTCTTAGCACGCTAACTAACACCCCTCATAAAGGCCCAGCGCCACCACTGACACCATCTGTTCAGTTGAAAACCTATAGATTTACTGTGTGTCTGGTGTGTAGCCGTGTGTAATGTGTGCAGATGGGGGGGTGGGGTGTTTCTGTGCTCTCATGGTCCATGGGATTCAAGGTGTGTTATTATTGTGTAATGGGCAATCAGCACCAAGCACCTGAAAAGATTAAGCCTCTTTATGTTTTGTATTGATTCTAAGGCAGCCTGGTTAATAGGAGAGACGCTACCACACACAGCTGCAGGGCAGGTGTGTGTGTGTGTGTGTGTGTGTGTGTGTGTGTGTGTGTGTGTGTGTGTGTGTGTGTGTGTGTGTGTGTGTGTGTGTGTGTGTGTGTGTGTGTGTGTGTGTGTGTGTGTGTGTGTGTGTGTGTGTGTGTGTGTGAGTGACGACATGGGCAGAAAATAACACTATTAACCATTGCTCCTGGAACATTTCTTTTCTCAAAGATCATGAACCACATTGACGACCGAGTTGGAATGCATCTTCACTCCGGCTATTCTCTTCATCGCGCCTGTGATGGTGGGAGAGACGGTGGAGTGGAGCTATTGATCTTCGCCCGCCGCAATATTGTTTTGATTGTTGTTATCAAAAATTGAACAATAGAGGCGGCCAATAGAGCCCGAAGATTTTTATTGAGGCTTGAAAAACACAAACAAGCAATTATTTATGAGGGCGAGCAAGCCAATGCCCCATAAATATACAGTGTGTTAATGTTCACGCGCTTGGTTTTAAAAGTCCCCACCAGGGGGAGATTCCGAAATTTCTTTAAATGACGCAGCTGGCACTAAGATATGTTTTTTTTTTTCCAACAAAGTACTTTTATTATGTATTTGTATACGTCAATCAAGTAAATAAAAAACATTCACAACTAAAATGGTTCTCAGTGAGAAAATTTCTCCTCCAAGGCTCAACAGTCCCTGTAAATATCAGTTCTATTAATGTGAGTTTTTTATGAATCATTCTCTGGAGAAAAAAGTGAAAATGTCAAAAAAGCAAAACGAACCAAAAACTCTGCAATAATAATATTGTAAGTGAAAAATCCAGGATGCAACCCCCGACCCAGATCTGCACCAATATTTAATGGATTCTTTCTTTACCCGGAGATAAAGCAACTAACACAGAAATGGAAACGGGTGAAAACATTTCTGAAAATATTTGTTTATGTTGGAGTAGTTTCGACAACTGTAGCTGTTTAATGGTCACGGATTTTGCAATGACACACACACACACAACCAAAGAAAGCGTTTCCTTTTCTTCTGGGTAACAATCTCCTTAATCAGGTGTTGCCAGCTAAAGCAGTTAAACCCAAGAAACAACACTCTACAGGAATTTGTATCAATTATATGTACGCACTGCACTGAATTTCATAATTAAATTCAAACTTGTGAGATGATTTTGGTTTTTTTTTTTTACATGGTGGAAATGACAAAACTGGATACATAATAACCGTGTGTCAATGATGCTGAACTTTACACGCTGTCTTTCATACAAACACGGGCAAATCCACAAGAATATCATCACAGCCTCATCACAGCCGGTACGATGGCCCGTGGCAGACACATTTGTTTGTGTCCTCACCGCACCACCGTGTTTTCTTCACAGAATGAGAAAAGACAGGGTGACATTTGGTTTCCTCATGTGTTTTGTCAAATGTACAGTTTCAACCAAGCTGACCTGCAACCACGCGGCAAACAAACTAGCTGCTGTGGCTAACATTGTCCTTTGTGTGCAGTGTACCAGCCTGCGGCCCTTGTCATTGTGGCCTTGTACATGGACTTTAAACTCTGCGTTTCCTCCTCCAGGCAAACCAGGCTGATGTGTGTGTGTGACTCGCTCTCCCCACAGCACTGGGCTACAGTAGGGATTCTTGCTCAGGAGCGGCCGAGCTGCACAAGACGCCTCCTCACGCTGTCGTCTGTTTGCCTCGATGACTGCGGTTTGTTTTGTTTTCATGTTCGGATCATTTTTGTTTGGTAATGCATTGTTTTATTCTCCTGGCATTTTGTAAAGGCATGATTATACAGTCCCTGCTCTGACTCAATTAAACTTCCTCTATCTGCTTGACTGCTAAGCCATCACTTGCTATTGAGTGGTGTCTGCTGCCCTCTTGTGGAAAGTATAGAGCTGTTTTACTTGTAGCCTGAGAGGAATCATTTGTAAAGGAAGCAAGGCAACATTACAACTGGAACCGTTTTTACATTCGCCTTTAATTATCTCAGAGATAACGTAAAGAAAACAGTGTTCCATGTTCAGGGACAAGATACCAAAATCAATCCATTTCTAAGACGTTCTCAATATTGTCAACTGCTGTCACTTTATTTTAAATCTCCACTCAGGAGGAGATGTTGTCACTTTTTTTATGGTTTATTTGTTGATAAGATTACAGAAAAAACGACTTCCCCACTTTCCCAAACTTGGAGGCATCAGACCTGGAAATAAATCAGACTGTTCGGCCTTGCATCAGGTGCTCTAACTATCGTAGTTATCAGTATTTTTGTACAAAACACCAAACACAGAGGTAGTTCATCACATTGTCAAACAACACAATCACCTGACACAGGATAGGAGAGCAACCCCATCGACTTCACGCTCAGATGTGTTGTGTATCGATTAGCAGAGACTTGAGGCTCAACATGAACATTAAGTTAATTTCACTGGTGAAATTTCATCTTCGATATACCTCAGCTCTGTGGATATCACACTCGTTACAGTCACTTACATTGATACACACTCATTGGGGCCTTCTGAGCACATAACCTGTAAACATGTACAGTTAGTCGACAGTTTACTATTATAAATAAAATAAAGGAGTGTATATATCTGTAGCAGTGTAAAGTCTGAGTTAATTATTCTGTTGCATAATGAATAACATTATAATTGTTGAATGCATATGGTTAAATGGCGAGGCTGTATTTCATTGTAAGTTTTGGAGTCAAAAATAATAGCTAGTGGCAATACGATAGGTGTGAAGAAAAATGCATTCTTTCATGTATTTCGAACATGTAAATCCAAAAAAGAGAAGAACTGTTATTATTTAAAAACAGTGATGAGGGGGAAATCAAACACTTAATGATTGAATCTACGTATTCAAAAGGGAGTGAGAAGAAGTACGATTACTATATTCTCACAATGTTTTATCATATAGCCTATACATGTAGACTTTGCTCCTGTTGCGGGTGAAGATGTATTATTATTATTATATCAATAATATCCAGAGCAAGATGTGTCCTCGTGTCTTCTGCATGTCTCCAGCGGATAGGAACCAAAAACCACTGCTTCTCGTCGAGACATTTTCAGGGACGCACACGCTTGTTCCCGGAAAGGACTTCAGAGGCTGGTGCTTCGTTAGCAAAGAAGCTAACACGGTTAATAACCTGTAAACTAATGATGAATTCATCTGTCGTAACGGGACTTTGAATGTTTATAGTAAGTGTTGACTCAGTAACTGGACGGTTGTTGGTTAGTTGTGACGTTCGCTGCATGGTTGTGTTGTGTTGTTGTTACCGCCTTTGTCAAGTTCCTGTGTTGTTAGCTTGTAATGTCGGTCACAGGTATGTGTTGTAGACAGATATATGATACATGTTTTCGTTTATGTAAAGATATTGATTGGATGTGATTTACAGGGGAGTATTGCAGTTGTGTTTTCCATTCAGTTTCACTGTGTGGAGTTCCTTCACTTCATATTTTTATGTCATATGCTTTGCTCTAGGTTTCAGAAGAACATCATCTGTGATTTCAAAATGCGTCGGTGCCCCGTTTGTCCCAAAACGTTCCCATCGCCATCTAAACTGAACAGACACCTTCTCATCCACACTGGCCAGAAGCCCTTCGTCTGTAGATTCTGTGAAAAAGCCTTCAACCAGGCTAATCATTTAAAACTACATATGCAGAATATCCACCACTCACAGCCTCCAGCAGACACGGATGTTATTTCAACCAATCTCCAGCAACCACTCTGGGTTAAACCAGCCGCGGGGACGAGCACGCACAGTGCTGGTAACTGTGCCGGAATGCCATCGACTGTGTCGTCCTCTGTGGCCTCCCTGCCACAGTGGAGAAGAGGAACTGTTTGTCTTCCTGTGTCAGGGACTGGAAACCCATTCAGAACAACATCACATGTAACTGGAGTTACAGTGAGCAGTGTCTCACATGATGTGGATCCGGTGCCTCGGGATCAAGTTAATTCTACCAATGTGAACACATCTGCAAACAAAGGCCACAAACAATACACCTGCAAAGTCTGCTTAAAGTCATTCCTTTCATCTTCTCAGCTTTGCAGTCACTTACCAACACACAACAAATCAAAACCGCTCGAGAGGGGCCAGAGCATTTTCAAGAAGCGTCTGCGGAAGATGAACTTACAGTCACAAGAATCGACAAGCCCCAGTAAAAGCATAATGTCTCAGAAACACCAGTGTCCTAAATGTATGAAAGGCTTTTGCTCACCGTCCAAGTTAAAACGACATCTTCTTACTCATACGGATCAGAAACCTTATGCGTGTTCAGGTTGCTGGAAAAACTTTAGACAGAAGGCGCACTTGAAAACTCATCTAGGCACAGAAAAGAAATGCCCACTTTCTGATGCCAATGCAAGAGGAAAAAAAAAACGTTCTGAAGACAGTAAAAGTTCACGTCTGCAGCCTGAGACGACGCTTCAGCGCCCATCCAGTAATCAGAACTCGTCAATGGAGCTCAAGCTACAATGTAAAATACATGTAAATACTTTGCAGAAACTGAACAAGAATGAAATCAAGTTAAAATCTTTTGTAAAACAAGAACAATCATTAAATCCGAGCAGTCAGTGTCATAAGTCAGGAGGACAAGGGTCGCAATGCTTGACAAAAAAAGATTTGAAAAGATTCCCGTGCTTGATCTGTAACAGATCATTTCGTTTAGAGGTTAATTTAATACGTCATCGTAGAATTCACTTGAACCAAAAGAAATTGGGAAGTCCCACCTCGGTGCAAAAATGTAATAATGTGAAAGTGTCAAATTCTGACGCTATCAAACGTGTGCCTGAGCGTAATCCTGCAGACCTCACTGACTTGAACATAATTGTACAACAAGTAATACGGAGAGAGAAGATTTGCAGTGACTCTCTTCCTCAGGAGACTGCATCCATTCCATCAGCAGCACAGAAGAAGCCAACTTTCCCGCTGCAGAAGCTCCCTTCACATCAGTGCCCAAAATGTTCAAAATTTTTTCCATCTCCGTCGAAACTTGAGAGACACATGATGATTCATACCGGACAAAGGCCCTTCAGCTGTGAGTTATGCGGAAAGCAATTTCGTCAGAAAACACACTTGAGGGTTCACTGTCGTGTTCACCTGTTGACCAGATATCAGAAGCAACGGTCGCTGTACATCAGTCGACCGCCTTCACGCACCGGTGGGTTTAACACGAAGACCGCAGCAGACGTCCCAATCCAGGAAGTGTCAGCACATAAAAAGTGTAATGAGACACTCACTGGCAGTGATGTAAACTCTGCAAACCAGCCGGATCAGACCCCTTCAATAGCAACTGTTCAAGATAATGTCAAGACAGAATCAGGGATCCAATTGTTTCCACAAACCTCCAAGAAAAGTGACGTTTTGCCCTTGAGAACAGTTCCTAAAGTGAAAGATAGTGGGACACAGACTGCTAAGCCAATGCTAATTCTTGGCAACGTGCTACGCGAGTGCCCCCAGAGTCTTCCAAACCCCTCTGAATTACAAAGGCATGAGATGGTACAATTTCTGTGTCATATGTGTGGGGAAGCTTTTCAGCAAAGAACCCATCTGGAATCACATGAAAGTGCACATTTTCAGAGGGAACTGTCCCAACCTGTCAACCAGCAGGCGAGCATCAAAAAGCTGGAAACTAATGATCAGCAGCAGCAGCAGCTCTACCCAAAGGTCACTGTTCATATCCCTTCTCTGCAACACTCTGTAAGCACAGATATAAAACATTCAGTCAATGCTTCTGCGACAGGTAAAGAAAAAAGTGTGCAGGATTCTACCGGGCCTGAAAAACCTAACGCAGAAGTGAACAGTCTCTTTGAGACAAACACCAAGAGCAGTACTTTAAAAAAGAAGCTTCACATGTGTCGCATATGCAGCAAGAACTTTTCTTCTCCCTACAAGCTGTCGAGGCACTTGCTCACTCACTCTGGCATGAGGCCGTATAAATGCAGCTTTTGCAGCCAAACCCTCACACAGCATGGTCATCTAAAATTACATGAGGACAGATGCAGACAGAGAAGCAGGACCTCCGATTGTTCTCACAGAGAACAGGTAAATACCAACCATCTCCAGGAAAAACCCACTGAAAACCTTATGTATTGTACAGATTTTAATTTGGATCCAGTGAGCGAGCAGAGAGAGTCACATCATAATCCTGCCAGCGCCGGTCAATGCTCTTTAACTGATGGAGATTTAGCTCATTGTCCAGAGGCAATAGACATTGACTGGCTGGCAGTACCGGAGACAGGCTTAAAAGAGGAGAATAATGAATCAGAAGAAAAACCGAATCTAGCTACAGACAGTTCTATTTCATCTACAGACCATTTCAGTTATTCGTTTCCCACTCAGCTTGCCTTTGAAATAAACAAGCTTATCCAAAATCAAAAAACGTCAGCTCTGTCACATCACTACGAGGGTAATACTCATAACGTAGAAATACCCAGTCAGCTTGAAGGAGTGACGGCTAGTTCAATTAAAAAAGAAGTGCTCGTTGGTGTGAGTTCTGTGGACGAGGATCAACTTCTGCCAGACTCCCCAGGTGATGACTGGTGTGAACCACTGATCGTGTTTGAATGTGGCGAGTGCACTACAGACTTCATGAGTGACGACGATCTCAAGCAACATCTCTGTCCTGCTCGTGTTGAAGCGACAAACTCGACCGCTCTGTGGTAAAAGCTTTACTCAGATGGCACATGTCAGAACTCAGAGACAGACTCGTTGATGATGTGACACTAAAATGTTTGGGTTTTTGTGTGTGTGCAGACTTACTTTTGTGGTGATCTTGATATGTGACAAATATATCTGTATATAGATACATGAACTGTAATATATCATATTTTTCCTCAATAAAAATACGTTTGAAATCTTTTTTCATTTTGTATTTTACAGAGATACAAGTTATTCTGCACAATTCTCAAAAAATAAAAAGACATTTTAATAATTATGTATACATAATATTTATTTAGTAACCACATTCATTAAATACTGGCAGTTTATTCTATCATCACAATCTACTTTGGAGGTGCACTATTCTTAACTATTTTGCACATCAGTATCTCTGCAGCTATGTAGCATTACCATATATTTATCATACAGAAAATAGTCTTTTTGCACATCAGTATCAACGTGTGCTTTTAAATTCATCTTGTACCACTGCACTTTTCTGAAATACTTTTGTTGAACACGAACAATATGTTTCCTGTAGTGAAGAGTGTACATCATTCACCACTGTGTCTTATGACTGCATACTATGTCTTACTGTGTACTATGTTTTGAGTACTTACTATGTTGCATACTTATATGTTCTGTCTACCTATAAGTCTGCATCGGGGGTGCAGTGAGAACAAAGGGGGTTTTCGCGGTGTGCGATCGATAAAGTTTGATTTTATCAAAAATTCTCTTCTGATAAGAGAAACACGAAGCGGGTGCGGAACTGTAGGCGCGCTGTTAGTTGGTGGGGACGACTTTCAGCGACGTACCCATTGAGGAAGTTGGTCGCACACAGCGCGTTTTGCTTGTGTACGTGCGTAACGAAGCTTTGAGCGTCGCTCCACACATGTTGTAAAACAAATAAAGGTCAGTTACACTCACTTTGTATTTTTAGACACATCGAGACTGTGGATCCCGATGTTGTGATGAACTATAGATACAGTCATCTCTATATTAGTAACGCTAGCTAGTTAGCTTAGCTCGTTGCCTGATATTATTGAACAGTTAACATCTATCAGTGTTATTGAAGACTGCTGTTTTTAAATGTATGTTTTACGAATGACAAACTGCTCTTAGCGACTTTCGTAACATTCCGAAGCACACTTATGAGCTGTTTACAACCTGCTCCACTTTTAAATCGAGCTAGCTCACTTCCTCAGTTGTGTACTAGACTTGTAGCTCAGTTTCCCCCCCCCACGTTTTTAAAGCCAGAAACAGACACGTTCCTGGCTTGATGTTTTAGCGGAAACACCTTTCAAACAGTATTATTAATGTAATATTTTGTTATAGCTGCTCGTGAAGACCACCATGGAGAAAGAAACCCCCGCTAAAAAGGCTGCAGCGCCTTCTGTGTCCCAGATCAATGCTGAATACGTCACTCAGGTAATGTAACCTACAGCTGTGTGTCGAGGACAGAGAGTGTCTCCTCATCCACAACGAGTTTAGCAGAATAACCTGTAAAGGATCTAATGAGCTTCTCAGTGACTGTACTTGTTGACAAGAGATGTTCAGTGATGCTTCTAAGTACTTGGTGCATGTGTGAGGTGCAAAGATGGGGACGAATGAGAGGAGTTTACTTTTTACACAGGACTTGAGGATTTGCACTATGGATCAAATAATATCTGTGAAGGCTCTCAGTCATCCAGATATGTTCAGGAGTTGTGCAAGTGGACACAGGCGAGCAGGCACAAGCGAGTCCATTTGCCTACTTGTACAACACCTGAAGATGATGTCTAGAAGGTTCCTTGCTTCATATTTTCATGTATTTGTTATTAAACCAGGAAAGGACACATTCAGGCCAGAAAGCATTGAATGTTCATTGTTAAACATGAAGGGTTCAACACATGCATAGACATGTAATGCACCATCAGTGAATTTCATCCTGCCTTGTTGGGTGGCTGTGGCAATTCAGGGGTAAGACGTCACCAACCCCACTAACCAGAGGGTTGGTGGTTTGACCCCTGGCTCCTCCAGTCTGAGAAAATGAACCGTCTGATAGAAGAAACACAGTATAAAGTTGCTCTGTATCAATGTGTGTGTGATTGGGGAGAATGTACCATTTGACTACTGTTAAATTTTTGTCTTATTTCTCGTTTCAGTTGGCGAATAAATATTGGGCTCCACATGCAAAGAATAAACTACCATTCGACCCTAAGGTGAGGTATAGTCGTTGTTGTATCCCAGAGGTATAAACATTTAGAATTTTTGCAGTTGATCTACTTTTACAAGTATGTGGAAATGCTCTAGTATATTGATATAGTATATTTTAATTTGTCAGCTCTAAAGAAAATGTTTTTTTAGTACTGAGGTGCTTGGCTGAACTCACAGAATTTTAACATCCATTGCTGTTTGTTTAGGTGATGGAAGATGTGTACGAGAAAGAGATTCTCAAGTCCAAGTAAGTAAATATAGCATCCTTAACTTGAACTGCCTTTTAAATCCAAAATACACATCGTGCCGTTAACCCATTTCCGTCTGGTGTCTTTCCTTTCTGTTTTCAGATTTGCCATCAGAAAGATTATGCTGCTTGAGTTTAGGTGAGATATTACACTTCCTCTAATTGCTTCTATTTACTAAGAAGTCATCAAAATAAAAAATAAAAAATAGATAACAGCAATTGGTGGATTGATATTGATTTATTATTTTCTTATTTTTCAGCCAGTACCTTGAGAACTACCTGTGGGTGAACTACACCCCTGAGGTGTCCAGCAACGCCTACCTCATGTCCATTTGTTGCATTGTCAACGAAAAGTTCAGAGAGAATGTCCCAGCTTGGGAGGTAAAAAGAAAATCCATCACTTATCTAAGTTTGGATTGATTGTTATCAGATTGTAATCACAATTTTAGTTTTTGTTGTTTTTTTGTTTATCATTAATTGACACTACTATCTTTGCTGTTGTCTGGTGTGTATCAGGTGTTCAAGAAGGAGCCCAGCCACTTTCCTTTCTTATTCAAATGCGTGATGGAAGCTGTGTTGGCAGGCGAGGAGGCTGGCCTCACACTGAAAGAACAAACCGTGCTGCTGGTCTTTCTGGATCACTGCTTCAACAGTCTGGTGAGTACCATTACACTGACATCCAACAATTAGACACAACCAACTGGAGAAATGAGTCTTCTCTTTGTAATCTCATTACAGTGTTAAGTGGTTAAAGTCTTTTCTCTAATAAAACCTTGTCACCAAGATTTATTTTGATATCACAGCACACACAAGCAAAGAGTAACCACTGTCATATTAAACATTTGAATTGGCATTTTCTATTTTTGAAAAATTGAATTTTTTTTGTATCATATACGTCCTAGCAACATTACTAACTACTCTAACTTTACAATAACTGTTGTTATAGTCGATATGACTTGAAGGCTTTAGGATGAGAATTTAAATAATCTGACTTCTACCTATTATTGTTTGCAATGGCAAAATGCCTTGTTGTGGAAATGAAGACAGTAGTTTGTAATGTCCACTAGGTGGCAGTCCCAGACCACGCAGTACAAGCTGGGTCACCTCCCATCTGTATCTTCTGCAGCCGCATTAAACCACTGGGAAGCACTGCAGATGTCTCACTTTAAAATCTGCTGTGATAGCCTGCTGCACTTTGATTGTATCATATAAAGGCCTCTAAATATTTTAGTTGCAGACTTTTATTATTGGATGAAGTGTAATAAAAATCTGTCACATGCAGTACATTTTGACAAACCCCCCCTCCCCTTTCTCTCCCTCTCTCTCTGGTCGCTCTCTCCCAGGAGGTAGATTTGATCAGAGAACAGGTGCAGCAGCTCATCTCTCTGCCGATGTGGATGTGCCTTTTACCAGTAAGATGTCAACCTATTACCCTAATTAAGTCTCCCTGGTGGTTATCGGCACACACAAAGTAATGACTTTGCTCGATAATTCCATTGGAAAGAAGTGCGTCATGGCTATGACACCAGTCCTTAAGATGAAATGGATTCGACTGATTTGTTTCTGTCATGTTTTCAGTCCCGACTCCAACACGAGCTGAAGAAAGTTCCAAAGCTGCAGAAGTTCTGGAATCTAATAAAGAAGAAATCTGAGAAGATGGATGCCGATGCAGCTGAGCTGTAATTTTTTTTTCTTTGCTTGGTTTATATTTATACAGACAAACAGATTGTATTCCAGAACTCTTCTCTGATTTCTGTTTATTTTTTGTGTCTCCCTCAGGGCAGAAAAAGAGAGGACCTTCCTCTCGGCTCTCATTAAAAAATTTCTCGGGGTTCTCATGTCAATTCCGCCATCAGGTAAACAGAAAAAAATGCATTTATTTCCCTTGGGATCTCATTGTATTATTGTATCCAATGACTTGGAATTCCCTCAGCAACAACAGGGGCCATTAGAGCTAGGCTGTATTGTCTGAAACAAGTGATCCGTAGTTTTGAATTCTACCTCCAAATTCTCTAAAAGTTAATGATCAGGTTATTTTCCTGTGACTCTGGTCTCAAAAAACATATTTCCATGGTCTTGTGTAACCCCTCTGTGCATGATTAATGTACTCAGGCTTTTCTAGGGCATTCACAAGGTCCGAGACAATGTCTCTTCAAACCTTAGTGTCAGTCTGAAACACAATATTACCCCTTTTCCCCACTATTCTATTCCTCCCTCCTCTCTTTTTGAGTCATGCGGATGCAGAAGGAGCATGCAGCCAGCTGCCACTGAGCCACCAGCACTGACTACTATGTTGTAATGCAGGCTGACACAGAGCCCCCCCCCACCTGAATGCTAAAAACAGAATATGTGCATTTGTGTGTTTAGGTAGAATTCAAACCTGACACACTAGATTATAATCCAAAGGCCAGCAGGAGTCACATCACTCTAATACTGTGTGCATACACACATGCACACCAACATGCTTAATGAGGGCTGAGGTCCCAGCATGCTGCTGTGCTGGCAATGCAGTATCTCATAGTGCAGCTCACACACTCAGCATGGCACCTTGGTGTTGTCCACATGCATTTGTTGTTCTCATGTCCTTGGTGATAACGTACAACCTCCTTTCCGCTGCTACATCAGATCTTTTTTTGGCATTGTATGTGCATACGATTGCGTCTGCTTGTCTGTCAGGGTGCATTTTTCATTGACAACATGTATTCTCTGATCTAAAGTGAAGTGCTAACCTCCATGATCTTCCTCCCTTTTCTACAGAGGCCGTCTCCATGGACAAAGTACATTATTGTGAGCGATTCATTGAACTTATGATTGATTTGGAGGTAAGACACCGCCCTGATGCACTATAACCTACACTATAATTCAGCAAATATGACATTGTGCTGTTTGAACTGTCTCATGCTCAAAATGATTATGGTAAAATGTGATACCCTCCCAAGCAAATTTTCACTCTGTATGTGCACTAGAAGAGTATAGGTCCGAAGTATATTTGCTTAATCGTGGTATCCTGACGAATGGAAGTGGTGTAGACATCCGTTTCTGCAGAGCTCATTTGCCTTTTGTCCTTCATATTTATAGCCAAGTCAGGTCAACAGACAGTGGGCGAATGTCCAGTCTCAGCTCCACCCAATGCGTCACTGTCATTGCTGTCTGCGAAACTATGCAGGATGTGAAACCGTAGTCTTTGATCGGCGTGTGAGAGGTTATTTTCAGCCTGACAGCCAAGCTTTTGACATTCGGCTTAAGGTGTAGAGTAATGAGCAGTGTCTGCTTGATGCAATAGTTAGAAAAGAGATTAATCCTCGTGTTTAAAGGAACAATAGTTCATGTTATTTCTTCATTGTATGGTGTTATCACTTTGTAAATTGACAACACGTCGGTCTAAATTAGCTATCAAATGTCATACCCTTGATTCCTCATCCACTTTCATATGCTGGAGTGCAGTTAAAGATAGTTTTGCAGGTGATATGCAGAGGAAGTAAGACTACTAATTAGACTAAAACTTGAACTCGAGCTGCATCTATATAACAATACTTTTTGCTATGATCATTGTTTTTGTATGCAAATGCGTCTGTATTTATCTAGTTTGTGTTGTAGGAAGGGTGGTTTGAAGTGAAGACACAATGCCACTCATGATAGTTGCTCCTACAGCCTTTGCAGATCTGCTGTTTCAACCAAGCGAGCTCAATAGATCTCATCTGACTTGACTGCTGACAGGCCGGCCTTGCTGTTCCTGGCAGCGGCTAGTGGCCGGCAAGCTGACTGTCTCCAGAGACGGCTCTTGTCCCTTAGCACTATCCTTTTACAAAGCCTCAGATGCCTGAAATCCATACTTCCCCTCTCTGATGACGACCTGTAAATTAATGCAGGAAAAAAAAATCCCATGGCTGTTTCATGCAGGCTGTCAGGACTATGTTGAGATCAAAGATGGCTGCTGGATGTAAGGGTATCTGTTCTCTCAGTCTTTAGGTATCACTTGCCGCAGCTGGTTCCTTTGAAGAGCTTTTTTGAATGAATAGAATACGAGTTGTTTCATTTTGTTGGTGTTGTGCATTTCCGTCTTTTGTTTCATATTCTATTTCACAATGCTGTGTTCTTTCTCTGGGCTGTTCTGCACGTTCAGCCTTCACAGTGTAATATACACAAATGTTCTGTTCTGCACCAGTCATCCTCTCACTTAGTTCATTCAAATGTTCAGTGTCTCTTCGGTGTATTCCGACCAAAGCACCTCTGTTATCTCATTTTGACAGGTTTCCTCTTGTTTCTGCCTTTTTGTCATGTTCCTGCTCCACAACAAGCAAGTTGCAGCTGAATCTTTTTTTATGTATTTTTTTTCTCCTGTCAGCTTCGTAGCTCACTATCGGGTTACCTTATCGTTTGTCTCTCGATCATATGTTTTAAAACAACCTCAAGACAAAAAAAGACCATGGATCAATAAGACGTATGGACAATCGCGGTCCAGATTCTGGGAACTGTGGTTGTTGTTAGATGAATTGATTCCTCTGACCCCCTGAGAGAGGTGTCAGCTTATAATGATGCCACATTCCTTTTTGCTGTGGTGGACAGACATCAGATAATCTTTATTTCAAATCATTTTTTTGTCTTCCTAAAGTCATTTTGCACTAAAGCAGCGTTTTTCCTGTTTGTGCAAAATTTATTCCAGTTACATTCAGTTGTAATCACTTTAAAGTCAGTTCTGTTAAGCCTGTAGTTCTGTTAAGCCTGTAGTCCAAGCATTTCACATGTTTTTCTGTGTGTTCAGGCCCTGCTGCCCACCAGGCGTTGGTTTAATACAGTGTTAGACGACTCCCACTTGGTGGTCAGCTGCCACCTGTCCAGCCTCACCCAGAGAGAGAAGGAAGGACATCTCTTCTGCCAGGTACAGCACACACAGATGTGAGATTATATGTATCTCACATCTCTATGTGTGAAATGATTGTGTGCATATTGAGATCAAAATTTCATTTTATAGAAGTATCTCATGCTGTTGTTTCATCTTGGTAGTTGTTGGACATGCTGAAGTTCTACACAGGCTTTGAGATCAGTGACCAGACAGGAAACGCTCTGACGCAGAAAGAGATGACTACACTTCACTATGACAGAATCACGTCTCTACAGGTAAAGAAGTGTAAAAGGTCAAAGACAGACATTCAGTTAGCCACAGTTTCTCTCATGCTTGTTGCTTTTGTGTGTGTGTATTTCTCACTGACATCTCTTTAAAGTTGGTCTTGTAGTGTAATTACTATTTGTATTTAATTCATGTTTATTGTTTTGCTCTTTGTGTTCCGTCTTGCAGAGGGCAGCTTTTGCTCATTTCCCAGAGTTGCAGGACTTTGCTCTGGCGAATGTTGCAGCGGTAGACACTCGCGAATCCTTGACCAAACACTTTGGGCATCTCAGGTAAAGCACAACTTTCAAAGTGAATCATTAAATGAACTTTCAGTTTTATCAGTGCACAGATGGAGGGAGGTGGTGGGAGGTTATGCATGATTGGACTGAGTAAGATCACAGTGAACTGTTACTAATATAACTGCTTTAGTGTTGTTTCAGTCGACAGAACATTTTCCTGATGTGCGCATGTAGTTTTTACGTACTTTGAGTTGACTCAGTTGTTTGCTTTATATTTGCCTCTTGTGGAAGTACTTTCTCTTTTTACCATATACAGGACCCTTGGTATCTGTATGGTGTTAACAGAAAATACCTTAATGTCATGCCGAAGAGTTTCACACAAACAAACCCTGCAGCAAACCAGTACAGAAAGAGATATCCTTATCTGGCCCATGACTTTTAAAAGTTCTTTGGACCACCAACACTTATACCCATCTTGGTCTTATGTTGCATTATAGCATCAGCCCCACCGTTGCTGCCTGACTTCCCTGCTAAATGGCAGCAAGTGAGCCCTTGAACAGGCAGCTGGTACCAGCCAGAGAGAGGGGCACGCCTCATTAATTTAATCGATTTGCAGTGGCTTGAGAATAAACTCTTTGAACAGCTGTGTTTGTCAGATCATATTAGCTTGCCAAAGAGCCAAAAAGCACCCTCGCTTTTATGCACTAGCCAGTGTGTGGTTTTTCTAACTGGTACACGTGCGTGAAGGAGAAAAGACATTGATTTATTGTTCATTTGTAATTATGTCAGGGTTTCCAACCCTTCTTGGCATTTGATATCATAATAAAAAAAAATTATTACTGACACAAGCTTTTAAAAGGTCTATAAGCTGTCATGTTTTGGCTCTACACCACACTTTAAGTGAGTTACTGATTAGTTGATTGTTTGCACGGTAAGTGATGTCTTTATTTGCTCTGAGGTGCAATTGTTGGAACAACAGAAATGTACTCTTTGCAGTTTGTTTCCACATCCATTGCGTCTATTTAACTTTTGCAGTGGATTACAAATGCATAAACCCCACACTAAGTTTCTTTGAGTCAGGCAGGTGGTTATGAGCCGAGCTGAGCTGAATCAGGTAAAGACTTAGCTGAACCATTTCATGTATTTCTGGAAGCTCTGCTCTTTTCCCCAGAATTAGGGTTTTGAATTTAGCAAGAAGTGCATTGTTCCCTTCTCCACAACTGTCACCAAAGAAGCTCCTGGGTAACTCCAAATATGCCAATCAGATTTAACAAGGCACTTTTCATCCAAACAACTCATGCTAATGCCAGTTTATTCCAGATGCGCTACCCATGGGCTTAGCTCGCAGTCACCCGCGCTCTGAATATATCCGCTAAGTCCCCCAAACACACAAACGCAGCATTACTGCAAAGCCTGCCCACACATATACAAACATATTCTTCCACATATACACAGACACACACATACACATACACACACAGATGCTTCTTCTGGTTACGTCTGTTACGAGTGTCATTTCAGGTCAAGAGGAATGAGCACCTGATTAAAGCATTGCTTTGTGAAATGCTAGAAATGGTTGAAGGAGTCCTCACTACTGGAAATGTCGAAATAATTGGTGTACTTTGTTCGGTGAATTAGTTGTTCAGCAGGGTCCTGTCACTGGAAAGGGTATTTTAGTCCATCACCTTCACTTTTCATTTAATTTTGGTTCCTGTTCTCAGGGTTTCATCTGACAAAGAAAAGAAAACAGAATAAAGATGGCAGTTTAATTTTCAGCAGATTACTTAACCAGGAAAGCCATTTATCGTTTTTTCTTGTTGTATGTAAAACAAGGCTTGTAGTTGACTTAAAGCACCCTGAACTTACTCGGTAATATCAGTTGTACTTTGCTAAAGTGCCGAAAACACACACCTCACCTAAAATGACTTATCTCAAAACTCATGGGTCTAGACATCCCTCCGGTTGTAGAGTGAACTTACTGTGGACCACTTACTGTTACGTCCACATCCTTACCTTACCCTGCCCGTGGCTCAGCTGTCAGTCATGACCTGGTCCAGTCATCTCTATTACTCAGAGTGAGCTGTTGTGCTGCTGCTATTTTGTTGCTAAGGGAAGGAATGTCCACATGACCGATGCCAGGTCATCCACTGGGCCACCAAACTGCAACATTGGCAGAATTGCCACCCCATTGGCCAAGCTTAGCATCCCAACTTGCAGAATGTATGCAGATACACGGATTCAGTCGGTCAGTGCCACGTGTGGCTGTCCGGGCCTGTCACAATGTGTCCAGGGCCTGTCCTTTGCTGTGTACCAGACCCTGCCTGTGTCACAGTGTGTCAGCCTGATTAAAACAGGTCTGTATGCAGAAAGCCACGCCTCGGCCTTTCGAGACGGAGATGGGCTTTGATTTTCATAATCCTGTCGCATCAGTGCGGCTAGGCCCCTTAACACACACGCTGACAGAGCAGGAGTGCAGAGTCAGAGCAAACAGGAGAAATGCTTTGTGCCACAGTGCTAACAAGCACAAAGAATTTGATAAGGCTGTGCATTTTCACACATGTAGTGTTGTTGCTGTCATCACAGTTTAAACAAATCTCTCTCAGATGGAAAAGTATTGCCCAAATTATACAAATATATTTCACCAATCTAATATATCGTCCTAATGTTTTTATTATCATTATGTAATGTTAGTAGACATCAGATTGTCATGTATCATGTTATCTTGACCTTCACCATTTCAGTCATTACCAATTCATTCTCACTGGACACCAATAGCTTAATTTCCATCCCTGCGAAGAGAGTGTCAGCTGAATGTGTAATATGCAAATGTTATTTATGGAGCCGACTTGTTTATCTCATCTTTCTCCACAGTCCCAACACGCTCCACCAGGTGGCCTCGTACCTATGTCTTCTGCCAGAGCTGCCTGAAGGGCAAAGCACCACCTATGAGAAGGAGGTTCTTCTTGAGCTGCTGGTTGGTGGCTTTTATTATACTGTCTATGCATATTTGAGTTTACAAGCCACAGTGGCAAAGATGTGTCTTTTTGTGGTCTGTTGTAATTTACAACAGTCAAATCTATGACTTGTTAAGTGTCTCTTCCAAACAATGCAAATTATACGTGAGGCTTCACAATGGAATATATTGTTTTATTATACTTTGCAGTTTATCTTTATGGGGGAAAAAACGGGGCGTAAGTGACTGTTCTAGTCCCGGTGTGCTTGTTTTTCTGTAAATAAATATAATGTATAATAAAAGTAAAATATGCATCCCAGGCAACCTTTAACGCCTCAGACCTTTTAAACTGCCCATATAGAGATTGTTTGGATAAACAAGGGAATGAAGCATGACCTCATTCACAGTGCTTGTCAACAAGCCATATAAAAGATGTAGCATTAGTACTGGTGCACCCTTTCAACACTGTTGGTGAACAGCTATTCAGCAGAACAATAACCGGGCAGTCCATCGCTACAGCATAATAGATTTTGTGTTTCTCATTTTAGAGTCATTAATTAAAGATGTTGACCTTGGAATACATATAGTCTCCCCTCCTCACTCGCTGTCCCTCTTGAATTTGCCTTCTAATCCAATTACTGCTCTATGTGGGTATTTGTGTGACCTAGGGTAAACTGAAGACAGTGCTGATGAGATAAAGAGCTTGTTTTTTTAGTATCTTTTGCAAGACTGGAGCTAGTCTGATCATGGTCTCTGGTTCCCCGTCCCTCGCTCTTCCAATTTCCCTTTTTAAAACCCCTCCAGGAATCAGCTGGATCCTTGTTCCATTACTCTCCCCACATACATGTGGTGTAGACCTCTTCATCAAAGTGGCTGTTTTTAAGGCGGGCCCTGCATTTATTCATAATTACCCACTCAGAACCTCCCCACGTCCTCTCTGAGAACGGATGGAGAAGAGCTGTTTCTTAATCATCTGATTAGATTGTTGTTGAAGACAATGTCAGGGGGCACATTTATGTATGCCTAAGGTTGCCCCCAACAACCAACATCTCTGACCAGGTGGGTTTAAGGGGAACGGGCCACAAGACCAGAGCTGTGACACACAAAAGCAAAATAATGATGCACACTGCAGAGAATGTGGTCACACATGTGCTGAGGGAGGATGAACTGCTCTCTCTGAGAAGTAGTGCTGCTTTTACACCAGCGCCAGGGTTTGGCTAATTTAGGCTTTTTTTTCCCCTCTGGTGTAACTGATGAGCTGGTTTGTATTCAGCAGCAGATATCACCCCCTTGACAAAGTGAATAATTCATTTAATGGGTCTTTTTCCAGAAGAGTAAAGGCACAATGGGAAAGATGGTTGTGTTCACAACCACAAAATCTCAGTGGAGCAGGTGCTGAGGTCAAAGACTAATGTAATAAAGTAGATACTTGCACACCAGAGTAAAAGCTTTTCCTCTTATCAGCATTGTTCTACAAAACAAATTCAATTAGATGTCCATATAAAAGAAAATACCAAAATACTATGTATATAACAAAAATGACCAGTGTCTTCATCACTGCTAAATCACACTTGTAATAATGTTTGAATACATTTTAATCAAATATCTAATCACAATTCCTGAAGAGATCCCCAATGTGGGTTGCTGATATGCCAGAATACATGGTAATGTCTAGTCTTTAAAGGGGCCCATTTTGAAGCATTTTAGCAACATTGATCCACGGAGGTCTAGCAGAGAAACTACACTGAGGGGAATACAAGTGACAATAGCTTCAGTTAAACCAGCTGAACATGTTGTATAAGATGAAACCAATGTTTTTTTATTCTAGTAACGGAGAAAAGACCTGAAACAGCCAGACAAATAAGGAACACTTGTTCATTAACCCAATTTCTCTGTGTGCGGCTTTGTCCCCTCTCTCTCTCTCTTGCCTGACACACACAGGTATCACGTCATGAGCGCAGAATCTCTCAGATTGAGCAACTCAACCAGATGCCCCTTTATCCAACAGAGAAGATAATCTGGGATGAGAACATCGTCCCGACAGAGTACTACTCAGGCGAAGGTGGGAATTGTGACTGTGTTTGCATGTCTGTGTCTTTAAGTGAGTTAATATGCACTTAAAATGATTTCAGTGTCTAGTCAATCCCACGCCTTGTCATTTCTTATCCTTGGGGCACTCGATGGAGTGAAGTGGTAACCCTCTCTTAGGGAATCCTCTTTAGTTGTCAAGGACACCTTCAGAAACTCACACACTACTAATGATTCAAGCTGCATCCGTCATTTATAAATGTACAGTAGTCTGCATAAAAATATAGTTTGTATAAATAAGGTAGCTTCATAAAACTAGACATTCAACTTCTTTGCAATTTGATAGAAAAAGCTTTTGATTAACTTCCTCTAAGTATGTGTTTTTACTCATGCATATTTGTTTCCACTGTGTGTGTCTGAGCCTATTTATTTGTCCCTCTCAGGCTGCCTAGCACTGCCCAAACTGAATCTCCAATTCCTGACGCTCCACGACTACCTGTTGAGGAACTTTAACCTCTTTCGTCTGGAGTCCACCTATGAGATCAGACAGGACATAGAGGATGTGGTGTGGCGAATGAAACCATGGTGAGATGTCCTCAATTCTTCAAAACCACAGGAAACGTGTGCTAGGATTTTGGTTTAAATGTTTTCATTTGTTAAAGGTACAGTGTGTAGAATTTTGTGATATCTAGTGTTGAAATTGCATGTTGCAGCTGAACACCCCTCACCTCACCCTCTCCTTCTAAACATGAAAAAGAACCTGTGGTAGCTTCAGTTGTCATAAAAACTCAAAAGGTGTTTAGTTTGTCCAGTCTGGACTAATGTAAAAAACATGGCGGCCTCCGTAGATATAAAGTATTTACATATAAAGGGCCTTTTCTAGGGTAAAAAAAACTACAATTCATACAATTTAGATGAAACTAACTAGTGAAAACATCATGAGGAATATTCTACATAAGATTTCTGCCAATAGTTCCCTTTCACCTAAATCTTACACACTGGACCTTTAATGTCACATAACCGTACTGCTCTTTAAAACATCAATGTTCTGAAGAAGACATGGGCTAAGAAGCTCTTCCTTAGCTAAGGTTTGAAGAATCTAGATTTGTCATATTCTAATTTTTAGAATGTGCAGTGAAATCCCTGGGTGACACACTCAAAGACGATGCAATAAAAAGCTCATACAGGTTCTGAGTTTGAAAATACATTGTTGTACACACACTGATAAGCATGACTTGTTTTTTCTCTGCCTGAGTAGAACAAATTTCTACCAATAGCTCAGCTACAGCACACTTCTTATCGTCTGTCTTCTTCTCAAACTGTGGCATGATAATATTTTATTGAAAGACGGTGACATTTAGAGCGACACATTTGGAAACCCACTGCTTAACATAATAAGTGCTCCCATTATGTCAAGTGATGTGGCAACTTGCCTGTTGTTGCTGCAAAAGTAAATAAATAAAGCAGACGCACTGTCCTAAATCCACCTTGTTTTCAGTCCTGAAAGCAGCCCACAGTACTTGTCTGACTTCCTGTTGTGTCTGTTCCCCAACACAGGCAATCAGAGTACGGTGGAGTGGTGTTTGGAGGCTGGGCCAGGATGGCTCAGACAATCACCGCTTTCTCCATAGTGGAGGTTGCCAAGCCCAACATTGGAGAGAGCTGGCCTGCTCGTGTTCGAGCTGATGTCACTGTTAACCTCAATGTGCAGGATCATATCAAGCATGAGTGGGAAGGTAATAAAATACTTCTTTTTAACATTAGAAAAAATATATTTTGTAATTATCTTAATCACCATTTATATTTGATTATTTGTCAGCTATGTTATAACACATATACGGTATATTTACATTCATTTTTACTGTTTACTTATTGCACTGCCACACCATTACTTTTCTTATTTCCTCCTAGAAAATGGTTTATCACCTCTATATAGTTTTCCTTTACCCCTCGATTCCATCCCACTGGACCTTGACCTATGACCCCTGCCTACCTGATGTTTCTGTGAAGACATAACATTTCTGTGTAGCCTCCACCATTAAGCCTCTTTGTTTTATTCCCTGATCTTTCTTCTGGGTGTGTTTGATAGGGACACTGTAGATAATGTTAACAGGCGCATGTCAACAATGAAAGACATTGATTCACTGGGGACATAGAAAACACAATGAAACCTTCAGCGGGCTGTCCACTATCGCTCTCCAGTATGTATGAAAGTGGTTAAAAAAAATAGAAAGCTTAATGTATCCCAAATTGATCTCTCCACTTTCTTTATACCCGTTTTTATGGTTTTACTTTCCTCTTTGTAATTCAGTGGAAGTATGAAGTGTAACTTGCTTCTATCCAGTAGCCCTCTCCCCATCGTATAATTAGAGCCTCATGTTTTAAAGATCAGGCGAATGCTGACGGAGCGGTTTCAAACTTCTCCACTCTACTACTCTTTTTTCACTAACACTCCTCTTTCTGTTTCTGTGTCCTTTTTATTCTCCTTAAAATTCTTTCTCTGTCTCTCCCTTAACGTCCTCTCTGTCTCTAAATCCCTGTTCTTTCAGTCCTTCTCTCTATCTAACTGCTCTCTCCCCCAAATCCTCTCTCCCCGTAGGCCTTCGGAAGCACGACGTTTGCTTTCTGATCACGGTGCGGCCCAACCTGCCCTATGGCACACGCTTCGACCGGCGCCAGCCCTTTGTGGAGCAGACTGGCCTGGTGTATGTGAGAGGCTGCGAGGTGCAGGGCATGCTGGATGACAAGGGACGTGTCATTGAGGAAGGTATGCTCATATAGTGACCCCACACACACATGCACACAGGACATCCATCCTCCCGTCAGATCTCCTATACACAATCATCCAGCGACTGGTCCCCTCGACAGGTTCAGGCTGCAGTTGTCATGGTAACGATCACAGTGAGACCTGACCTGGTCACATTAACATTCCATTAGCCCGAGGTCGACAACAACACCGAAGAGCTTCGGGCCTCGCCCTCTGCTATATTTATTGGATTTAAGAAGAGATGTGCTTCTGTAAAACGACAATGAATGAATGAATATGCTTGTCCTGCAGAATACAGCAATATGATATATAGCATACATTCACCTCTATCTCTGAGGTGTTGCCAGCAACAAAGCATTCTAACATTAGAAACCTGAATTGTGTGCGGCAGGATCTTCATCCTCAGGCTTCCTTATTTCCCCATTAAGAGCCTTAAAATCTGTTGTTATCAAATATACTCAGATAATCTGTTTCTGTGTACCCACACAGAAGGAATTCCCTCAGACCAAATCCAAAGTATCAGGCCATTCTTAGAAAGTAAAAAATATTCATAAAGTAGCATGATCTCAATTTACCGTGTTGTGCTCTTCCCACAGCCCAAAGCTGTGCCTCTTAGTGGTTGGTTCTGAGTGGTGAGCCTGCAGCCCTGCTATTCTAAGTGTTTGCCTTTCCCCTGTTGTAACATGTGTCCATGCACTGAAGCACCCTTTTCCCCCATCCCGTCTCATCTGTTTGGATTAAATATGCAGAGGGCAGGGATTTCTAAAAAGACATCCTGCCAGCCGGTGTCGGCTTGGGTAAACTTTCAGATCCCCAACAGGGATAAGTGGTACTCGCGCTGACTAGGTGGTGGGGGAGAAGGCACATAAATCACAGGGCATTTTGTGACGGGTGGGGGGGTGCAACCCTGAGAGGTGCAGTTTGAGACACTTGTGTTTGAGTAAAATACCATCGTACCATTGTATATTTTCTTGATCTAAATTCCCCTATTAATAACTGAGAGTTGGATACAATGGCACATAGTTCTTTTGACTGCTCACACACACACACACACACACACACACACACACACAAACACAAACACATACATACACACACATACAGGGGCACGGACATCAGAGGCCAAAAGGATTGAGTTTCACTCTCCAGCTCTGTGCCCTGCAGCACCGTACAAGAATCTATTCAGACATCTATGAAAGCTACACATGCTGCACTGCACAAACCCCCGATGGGAGTGAGTCTAAAGCCTGTAGCCTGTCAGTCAAACATCTACATGTGACTCCTATTCCTGAGGAGTCGCAGTTTTTATAGCATCAAATAACAAATTAAAACCAGATTTCCAGGAAAAATAAGCATTTGAAGAAACAGGTGTGATAAGAACAACTTATAATGACAGAAACCATCTATGAGAACAAATTTTTATTTTTATAGATTAGATTGTAAAAGTGTTTAAAAATGTCCTACAAATTTAGAAGTATTACTCCTGTATTAATCACTTATCTAACCACTTACTGTTCCAGGACCTGAACCAAAGCCAAAGCTGCGAGGAGACGCCAGAACGTTCCGTGTTTGGCTGGACGCAAACCAGTATCAACAGGACATGACCAGCAGTATTCAGAGTGGCACCGAAGACCCGTATGAGACTTTCAACATCATCATGAGACGCAAACCCAAGGAGAATAATTTCAAGGTTTGGACCACGTTCTGAAGCACACAGGTCACTCACCTGCACCACACAGCGTATTTGAGTGCTTTATCTTCAGTCCTTGAGCTCTGGTCAGACCAACACCACCTCTGAGTGATGTATGGCACATATTATACTCTCCCTGGAATTGTAGCTATAAGGTTGGGGTCAGGGCAGCTCTGAGATTACCACCCACTCAAGGCTCCCCTCCCCGGTGATCCCACTGGGAGACACTTCTCACTGGATTTTCGTGTCATACATACTGACCTCCATCCCACCCTTAAAGACCCAGTGTGTACGATTTAGTTGATAGGGATCTGTTTGCAGAAATTGAATATAAAATAATTATAGTCATGTTTTTAATTGTGCGTAATCATCTTGAGCCCACAAAACACTTTTGGAGTTTCAGTTTTGCAGCCAAATCCAATACAGTTGAAGTAACTGGTGACTTCGTTATATACTCGTGTTGTGCTATCCAAATGTCTGTAAGCCCCAACATTCATTTTTGACTTGAAACAGCCTCATTTACACCATGTTTTAGGTCTAAAAACACGGTGCCCTGTTAGAGCCCTGATGTGGTAGCAAGACAACATTGTATATAATATACAATAATGCCTTGTGTATCTTATATTGTCAGTATAACATTGTGGTGTCTCAGCAGCACCCTGCTTTTAAAGATAGTTCACAAAAGGTAAATCTACATTGATATTCCTATCAAAGTTTTCAGCAGGTCATAGAAGTTATCAGTGCTAATGTGTGAAACTTTTATTAACAATCACATCTGTCTTAAAGTGTTTTTTGCTCCGTTTTGCTCCAGTTTCTTTAGAACGTACATGCACAACTGCACAAGACTCTTTGCTTTTTATCCTTGTATTTAAGAGGTTCTCATTACCGCTTTGTCAAATGAGCTTTTTCTTATTTTGTCAGAAGTTTTGAAGCAGCCTCCTTTTTTTTTCTTGAGCTTGAAAAACACAGGAACTAATGGGTATTCAAGAAACATTCTTCTCCATCTTTGATGTGTGACACAGATAAAAGTAAACATGTTTCCCGACACTTTGTTTGATGCATACGGTATTAGACAGTTTGCGGCTCATTAAAATATAATTGACAGTCAGTCAAACTACCTGCTTTCCCATCAGCCCACCACAAAGCTATTCTTATCTGGCTAAACCTCCTCTTGTGGGATGGTTGTCTGTTGTCTGATTGTCTGCCTCATTCAGTTAGATTTTTCCTTCAGGCTCTTTTTTTATAGTTTGTATCTGACATATTTCTCTCTGTTTCAGGCAGTGCTAGAAACCATCAGAAACCTGATGAACACAGAGTGCGTCGTCCCAGACTGGCTTCACGACATTATTCTCGGCTATGGGGACCAGGGCAGTGCCCACTATTCCAAAATGCCAAATCAGATCTCTGCGTTGGACTTCAATGACACGTTTCTGTCTTTGGACCATTTACGTTCTTGTTTCCCCGATAACACCATAAAGGTCACAGAAGAGAATCCTGACCTGCAAGTCCCCCCTTTCAGGTGAAAGTCAAACATACAGTTATAAAGTAAAAGAGAGAAATGTTACAGTTGATCTACGTTTAATTTGCAAACTAGATACAATTGATGCCACAATGCTATATATTGTATTGTATTGTAATATGTTTGTTTATGTCCGTAATCCTATTTTCTATCCGTCTTTTGCTTTTCCAGAATCAAGTTTCCCATCTCAAACAAAACAGACAAAGGCAAGAAGAGAAAGGCAGATGAAGAAGTGGAAGACAAAGAGGAAGACATGACCTTGCTCGTTGAGCCCTATGTCACTCCCAACCGTGGTCCATATCCCTACAACCAGCCCAAACGGTGAGAGGTCAAGGCAAAGTGTCTGGTCCTCCCATTAACAACTGGTCCTGACTGTATCCATGTTTGTCGTCATGGTGTCTCTTCCAGCATTAAATGTAGTGGTGCTATTTTGGTTGTGGTTTTTGCCAACAGTAATTGATGCTTTAATATTCCTGTACTCATTAGAGCACCACAACATAATTGCCCTTCATCAAAATTGAAGATTATTCCACTGGTGTTTCTAAGATTTCCGGCTTACGCTTTGATATTTAAATCTTAATGGCAACAGCATGTCCACGGGGACTGTGCGTCTAAATATACTTTCAAAAAAGTTCAGAACAAAACTTGCTGCATTAAGCGCCTCTTAAAAAACACTTGAGAGCAAATATGTTTATGTTGTCAATAGCAATAACTTATTTTTTTTTACAGGAATACAATTCAGTTCACTCCCACTCAGATTGAAGCCATTCGAGCTGGGATGCAGCCAGGCCTAACCATGGTAAGAGAGTTGTAATTACTGTTTTATCATTTTTATTTTATTATAATGTGCTCAGACAACTTTTAAGGCTGGATTGCAGATTTCAAAAGAAAACGACGACGACAAAGAGAGAAAAAATCTTAACAGCCTCCAATAAATCATAATTTAGAATATTTGGCTTCAACAGCAAAAGTGAAGCCAAAAAATATATAAGTCCAGTCGTATAAAGTCATGCATAACCTTGAGTGAGAGAGATAGTGCAGGTTCATACTGCTCCAGCTCATCTAGAAAGCTTTGCAGACATTAATCTTAGTGATGAATAGCAAGGGTGTTCCCTTAACAGTAAATTTGACAACTCAATCTCCATCATTCATGTAGAGTGTTGTCACATTTCCCTGAAATCCTCTCTGTAATTTTGGCCTTTCCAGTGAAATGTTCAACCCCACATAAAATGGCATGGAATCTCAGCTATGGATAAATCCAGTTCATAGACACATCCAGAGTGTTATTCCAGCTGTATCTCCAGAGTTGTGTAGCTGACACTTTTTTGACATAAGTGCTATTCCGCTGTGGTGACTAGAAGCTGGCACTGAGCTCTGAGTTATTTATTGTTGCAGCTATCTGAGGTAAATAAGGCAACGAGGCTATCATCGGAGTCGTAAAACAACTCTACATGCAAAGCCTCTTCTGCTGCTCTCCTCGCTCCCTCTCACCTCCCCTCTTGGCATGTGTCACAGTCATTAGCAGCCATAACAAACACACACCACCTCCCAGTCTGCCGAGCTTGGCTTTCATGTTGGGAGACCAAGGAGCTGATTATGTACTGATTTATGCAGGAGCATCTAATTGTACTTAGTATTTTTAGCACATATTACTCACCTGAG
This sequence comes from Paralichthys olivaceus, assembly GCF_024713975.1. Classification (NCBI taxonomy): domain Eukaryota; kingdom Metazoa; phylum Chordata; class Actinopteri; order Pleuronectiformes; family Paralichthyidae; genus Paralichthys; species Paralichthys olivaceus. The sequence continues at coordinate 10,824,943 of NC_091104.1, read as the reverse complement.
AGACCCACACTCAGACCAACCTGTTTCATGAATATTTATTCAATAAATTAGATGTGTTATTCCCCCAGTTAAATAAATGTAAGGCTTATTATTATAGTAACAGAGATGAAGTGTAACTAGAAATTACTTCGTAAGATGTATTTTTTTTCTTCCTATAGCTTTTCTCCTTCTTCTGTAGCTCTCGTGTTTCCTCCCCCATCTGTGCAGTCAACAGGACTGTCTTGTCATGCCAGGCAACACCACTCTGCACTGGGTCCGTCTGAGCGTGGCTAACGATGGGGCACTACCCTAGCCTGTTCTGACATGCCCATGGCCGAGCTGTCACAACCACTAGATTGTCTACAGGGGGGGCGCCTTTGCAGCGTAACCTAACTTCTGATTATGCTTCTCTTCTCCTCTTCCTTTCCATCCATTCTGCTTCTCCAGGTTGTAGGACCACCAGGTACCGGAAAGACGGATGTTGCTGTTCAGATCATCTCAAACCTTTATCACAACTTCCCTGAGCAGAGGACCCTCATCGTCACACATTCAAATCAGGTTAACCCAACACACACACACACACACACACACACACACACACACACACACACACATAGCGTCTCTGATCTCTGAAAAACACTTTGTGTGAAGCTGTTGAGAGAATTTACAGTTTGTTCTCAGAACTGCCCGTTAATCGGGGCGTAGTTGTATTCGAACCTTGGAGGAAAAATGTAATCTAAGCTCCCTCCTGCCCTGGTCTTACCCTCAGTATTTAATCATAAAGTAATCTGCTATTGTTTTACTCCAGTGGAAACTAGTCAGAGGGAAACTTATCCACATGAAGTATAGCTGGAAATAATGATTAAAAAAATGTTATTCACGTGCAATATTCTCCTTAACATTTATAGTTCTTATACAAGAATAGACACTATTTTATTTATAAAGCAGCTTTCAGGTAGATTCAAGACGCTTAAATAACACATTACAACACTGTAATAACAAGGTCAAAACAAGTTCATATGCACTGGCATTGTTGATTGATAATAATAAACAGGCTGAAGAAAGGGTCTTCCTTGTTTGATCATGTTTACTTGTTACCATGGTTCGTTCCCCTCCAGGCTCTGAACCAGCTGTTTGAAAAGATCATGGCTCTAGACATCGATGAGCGTCACCTCCTGCGTCTGGGCCATGGAGAGGAGGAGCTGGAGACAGAGAAAGACTTCAGCAGGTGAGACAGCATGGGACAGGTGGCGAGAGTGCACACACACAAGCACATGCATCTAAACAAACAGAAATACACATGCAGATATCAAGACAACATGAATTCTCACATGCATTTGTGAAAGTGCATTCGATAAATCACAGTTTGATCACAGCCAACAAAACACACACACACACACACACACACACACACACACGTATTAACGCAGCCCAGCTGCCCACATACATAATTAGCGTGAGCCAACACAGTGACAGGGCTACTCGATACTTCTATATGCCAGGCCAGGAACCTGGTTAATCTTTAGGCATCATTGGCCTCTCAGGCCTTTCTACCAGTGTAAGGGATCTTTCCCCACTGCCCTGCACTCACAAAAAATAGAGCTGTATATTTACCACAGGTATGTTTAGAAAATCTGAAGAAGCCAAGACTGTTTCCACAGCGCGCTACAAGTCACTCTGGACATTCTGGAAACCTTTTCAGTAAACAGTCTACCCCAGTTCCGAAATCTTAGTCTGTATCATTGAAAATCTGTATTTGTAGCATTTGCTACCAACAATTTCTTGCAAGTTCTTATAATCCATAATGTATTTTGTGATTTACAAATTGTTTAAATGTTAAACAACATGTTTAAGAAGAAGAGAAAGTAGTAAGTACTAATGTTGTCATTTACCAACCTCAGCGAGACATGAAACTTATAGTTTATAATTAATTTACAACATGGTGGAACAATTAAACTAAATACACAAAAAAAGAATTACATAGAATATAATTCTTTCATTTGTGATTTTAAGACCATCAGTTGTTTATTAAATTAAGTTCAGGGAGGAACCTTAAATCTGCGATGAGACATTACCTGACTGTCATTTAACTAAATCAACATATGGATTTAATACTAGTTGTTTTAGAACATTCTTTGTCTCTACACCCTAATGGGCATGAAACAGACAATTTTGCTATTCCTCATACCACACTGGTGGCAGGGCACAGAACAAACAGCCTCAGACAAGAACCACTAGAGTCCTGTTAAGGAAGCTGCACCAGCTCTCTCGCCCGTGTGTGTGTGTGTGTGTGCGTGTGTGTGTGATGCCTTGAAGGATAGTGACTCACTCCTCACTACTGCTACATAGTGAAATGGGAAAGAGAAGGTGGGGACAGTGCACTTTAAGCAACAATGACAGACTTGAGAAAAAGAGATTATCTCACGATACCCAAAACATTTACAGCTCTACATGACTGCCACTATATTTAACACCGTTATTAGGTGAAACAGCCAGAGCCGTCTATTTTTGAACAGCAATATTTTTAACCGTGGTTCAAACATAGCTCATTATTATTGAATATTATTCAGCTTTTACGTTGTATCTATTTATAGTTCCCTCATAGCCGACATTGTTAATTACCACCTCATCCTTCTGTGGCTCTGAGCAAATTACACCCTATATCTCTTAGCAACACTTCCAGAGGAGGGAGGGGTTAAGTGCATGTCTCATCTGATATATATCCTGCTCAGTGCGAGTGTACAACTTCAGAATGAGTAACGCTGAATAGGGTCTGCACAGGGGGAAAGCAGTCTGTTGCATTCTTAAATTATGCAGCAACAGATATAAAAGAAAGAGCTTTGGCTAGCAACATTTAATATGTTCCCCGCCTGCCTGGCTGCCTCACAACAACATGCAGACTCTACACTCCTTCCACCCCACTGACACCGAAGAGCCAGAGAGTTTTAATCAACATTGTATATGAGATGAAAAATGGAAGGCAGTGCTCCTCCGAATGCTGAACAAAAGGGAAAACTACGTTACTATCAATTAACAATGCCTCCCTGAATGTCGTGATGAATTTTGTGCCTTTTTAATGAGATTTTTAGAGCGGAACATAGAGGAGATCACAATTAAAATTAATTTGTTGACACTCTCTATTTGTACCACAGATTCATTAAAATCAGTTTTGCCATCCAGGTTCCACCATGTGAGTGTGAAATAAAGTTTCACATTATTGGATTTAAAAAACTATATCGATAAATTAATATTGTTATTCACACCCACGTATCTATTTAGGGTCTCTGTCCCCGAGAGTAGCTGAATGCATTACAGGTGTGTCATCCTGGGAAGCAAGGTCACTACCCTGTTTTATTTTTTTCAGACCAAAAAGGCAGATCAGTGTGGTCGTCTTTGAGTCATCTGCTGACTGAGGATCTCTGCACCGGGTCTAAAAATAGAGCTCACCTCTAGTATTACCCTGCGACCCCTCCCACATCCTGTCTGTGTGCACTGCTCGTTTCATCACCACCTCCTAATTGCTCTCAAGCCTCATTGTTTAGCTGCACACAGACAGAGATGCATGATAGAACCTGAATAAACCTTTAAGTTCTAATTGTCATCTTCAACCTGTAATCAAGGGCCACATTTACAATGTACAGTATCTTACTCTGTGGAACACTGTATGTCCTCAGGTGACCAGAACGCAAGCAGCCTCATGCTCTGATTCAAGGGCAGAAACACAATAAAGGCAACTACAATCAAATTTACTCTAAACCAAATCAACAATAACATGACAACCCTCAGATTGATATCAATACATGGACGTTAAACAATATGATGCCATGTTGGGAAGAGATCCAGACCAGATCAGAGGCTGAATCCACATTTGGAGGATCCGTTACATTAGTTATTTGTTGCATTCAGTAGTTTGTCTGCTGTGTACACCAGCATGTAGTCAGCCCTTAAACACCAATCTCTGTTGCTCCAGATGGTTGTGACTCTGTTTATACTCATATAAAAGTGTTAAGATAGTTGACTAACGATGCTGTGTATCTCCAGATACGGCCGTGTAAACTACGTCCTAGCCAGAAGGCTGGAGCTCCTCCGGGAGGTGGGGAGGTTACAGGAGAGCTTGGATGTCCCGGGAGATGTTTCTTACACTTGTGAGACAGCTGGACACTTCTACCTCTACCAGGTAAGACTATAACAATGTGACTTTGTGTTTTTTTATGTGTTGGCAATAAAAGAGGAAAAAAGGGTAAAGAAATTTAAAAAAAACAAAGTCCTGATTGTTTTGTCAGCCTCTTCTCTAAGTATTTCTACTAAGCCATTAAACATCTTTGAAATTCGTCTGTAGACATTAATATTGATATATGAATTAGAGAAAGGAGGATGCAGGGGATATTTTGCTGAATTAATTTGAATAGATTTCTGCATTGTCTGTCCTGGTCCTCAGGCATATTCATGCCAATCAAATCCAGACGATATCGAAGTTTGCATTCCACAGACTCACTGCTCTTGCGTGGACTGCAAATAGCTCGAAAATCTCAAGTCTGACTGTTTATTCCTGTCACCTAATTATCGCTGAAAAAAGCTGCAGCAGACAGTTAGTAACTTACATTCTCATGCTTCTCTGGGAGTGTTTTAAAATAAACATTATAGATGGTTGTAACATAGGGAAGTGCAGGGTGTATCTCCAATCTTTTTTTTTCATTGGGTTTTTTAAGGTTAGGATAAGGAGGAAAGGAATACATTATTATTACACACGTGTGTGTGTGGTGTGTAATTGGTGTGTATGTCTCTGTATCTGAGAACATTTCAAAATACGATTCTGAAGAAGGAACCACCACAGAGGCAGTTTAGTACTTTGATGAGTGTTTATTTTATTTCAGAGTTTGTCACTATGATAGTGTCACTGAGCACACCCACGATAGATGTACTCATAAAACCTTATTAGTAGAATTAATAGTAGTATTTAGTAGAAGAAGCTGTAAAAACTGCTAAGTACTCCTAATAATTTAGTTACAACTTCACAGTACTCACTGGTATGAATGTATGTGTTGCATAGCGACTGGTGTGATCCTATCGTAAAATCTTCTTTAAGTCTTTAAGTGGTCTCTCTCGCACAAACCCCTAGGGTTCCCTATTAATTTGATACTGTTTCTCAACCCACACTTCATTTAGGCTAAGTTTTTTTATTGCTTTAAAAAACTGACCATCAGTTTAGAGACATTTGAAGATGTGAAAGTACCAGGGTTGTTAGTGGAGTGAATCTGTGACCTTGAGGTGACTTTTCTGTCATCAAGCAATAACAATGTATTATGTACTGAAACCTTGTGTGTCAAGGTTTTGATGGGGTCTCAATAGTCCATGCAGACAGATACTTGACACATAATTAAGCTGAGTCCTCCTGCAGACTCATTAATGTTATCCTTAAAGTTTGTTTTTTTCCAACAAGGGTATTTATAGAAGTAGGCTACCCCGCTGTTTAGTTGAAGCTGGTTTATTAGGAGCTCAGCAGGGGCCCCTCTGAAAGAGTGAGGCTATCTCTTCTCATTTGTTAATTTTTGAGTAATGTGCTTTTAGATAAGGTCACATAGGTTTAAAGAAAATATAGCAAGAACCATTTATGTCGGTCGGCGCCAAACACAACCCCACGTGTGCTCAAACAGCTTTTTGTTAAACATTAAATCTCCATTAGTGAACTAGTGCAGCCTTTTAGTGATTTTCTAAATTTAAACCAAATTGGGGTACCGCTGTACTTCGGTGTTAATTTATCAGTTAATATAATTAGTCATTATGAGCCTTTTCTTGTTGATATCTGCGTTTTTTGTAGACATTTTTTTTAACTCAAGTTCTATGTATTTGGTTATATTTTCATTTTCTATTTGTTTTTATTATTTTTAAAAAGTGTATTCTTAAACTGTAAAATATCAAGTCTCAATTGCATTTCTTTGTCATAAAGGTTTTATAATAACATCTTAGGAATTAATGGGATTTTTCTTTTGGCTGCACTGTGGGTACTGCTAATTTTAATTCCCAATATCGATATTGACCTTGAAAGCACATAAAATTTGCCAGTGATGTTTTTAAAATTTCTCCTGCATGCTTCACAAGCAGAGTATTTCCATCCACTTCTCACACAGACGATCACCGCTTGTGTCCTGCATTTGGAAAAGGGCAATATCCAGAGAACCGAGTCAGGACACTGTCAGGAGTTCATATGTGAAAACACCTAATGTCTGCTCTCTTTGCCCACTACAGGTCATATCTCGCTGGGAACAGTATATGAGCAAAGTCAAACCTAAACAGGGCAAGACAGTGGAGGTAGAGGCTGTGGCTTCATTCTTCCCTTTCCACAAGTACTTCTCTAACGCCCCACAGCCTGTGTTCAAGGGCCGGTCGTATGAAGAGGACATGGACATTGCAGAGGGCTGCTACCGCCACATCAAGAAAATATTTACCCAGCTGGAAGTAAGAACATGCACACCTACACCCACACACACACTCCCACACTCCCCCACTGAGTGACAATCAGCGGGATGTAACAAAGTTACCTGACTGCAATAAGGCAAGGCAATTTTATTTATAGAGCATGTCAATACAGTTAAATTCAACCTGCTTTACGCTAAAATTCACTGCAGCACACGTTAACACACGATGTCAAATCGAAAGTAAACATTTCCTTTCCTATTTTTGACTCAAACACACACACAGAATTTGTCAGCTGTATTTGGTCTGTTTGCCAGCAGATTGTCCAGATATTGAACATTCTCTGCCACTTTAAGTAATTTAAGATACTGAACAGTATTATATTATACATATATGTTTGATGACCCTTTGGGAAAAGATGATCAACACAAAAATGGAGAAGAATGTGACTACTTTTTCACACTCAAGCACATTATCATTCCTAGATTTCTATAGGGATAACAATAACATTTCCGATTTATGGGAACACCAAGGAGGTTTCTGAAAAGCAATAAAGAAGTTATTGGCTGGGGGTAATATCCCAACACATGTGGTGACCTTGATTTATCTGGCTGGCCTCTGTATCACTGCATCACAGCACCTCTCCCTCCTCCCTGAGCCTCACCCATGCTGCAGTGAAATCTGTACACCCATTAAGAGGTATTGCTGTCAGTGGTGCAGGGCAGGGGAAGCAACTTCCTGCTGAATTTGCTTATCTGTCTGCTTATCAAAAAGTAAAAGCAGTCTGGAATAAGCTGTCATAGGAATATCCCAAGAATGTATTGCTCGACAGAAAGGCACACGGTGCGCCTCCTGAGATTCCTGTCTATAAACATCTCCTGTTTCCTCCTCTGCAGTCCCACCACACCTTTACCGTTACTTACTTTTTTTCTTCTCTCTCCTCTCTGTGTCCCTGAATATCTACCATCTTGATTTCACCCTTCAACCGCTCTGGAGCCATGAGGGTTAAAAATAGACCCCATCAATATTTTATCTTTTGATTGGTTTAATATAGTGCTAAAATTGTAACTCATCAAATATTTATGTCTCAGTGCTGTCCGAGTCTGTTTCTCCCATCCTCCCTCCCCGTCTCTTCCTTTGCTGCCTGTGTACAGCTAGTGTAGCACTGTGAAAATAGAACGCCTGTATACCCACATCCCCCCAACAGCGTGGTTTTCACACCGCCATGATGATCGACTTTCTGAGGCGAACTGATTCGTATTTTGGTAAAAAAAAAAAAACTGGTCTTTGATTTTCCATTCCAGTATAAGGCAGGTTAGAAGATACATGCTGCGCTTCTCCTTAAGGTGCAGTTATTGAACAGCAAACTACACTAGTACAGTCTCTGCAGAGCAGCCCTGTGTGGTTGTCTCAGTATCTGCATCATGGGAAAGGAGGAGAATGTGGCCCTGCGTAGACCTGAATTTAACATCCGTCTCAGGTGATCCAATTACGAGTACACAGCTCTAAATACAGGATGCATTGGGGACATTTGAGATCCACCGCACTCAGACATGGTCTGGGGTGCATGTAGTCTTTTAGCTGTGTGAACAGAAACTTGTCCTGGGCTACACTGATTACCGTTGACTGCCACATATAATTTCTCTCTCATTCTCTCCATCCTAAAAACATCATTTGGTCAAGGTGAACAACAATGATGAGTGTAATTTGCATTTAGAGCAGGGAAGTGAGATCTGGCCACAAGTGGAGACTCATTCTAATGACAGGTGTTGTCTGAACCGAGCCTGTGTCTCCTAATGAGAGTAGAATGCAGAGGGGTTATATTAATATGTTTCATTAAAAGGCAGGGTAGGTTACCAGGCACCTCTTTTCTGATGGTATTGTAAGTTTTTCATTGCAGTGATTTACCTTCTCTTTTCCTCTTCTCTACCCTTAAAGGAGTTTAGGGCCTTTGAGCTGCTGAGGAGTGGCCTGGACCGCTCCAAGTACCTGCTAGTGAAGGAAGCCAAAATCATCGCTATGACCTGTACACATGCTGCACTCAAACGCCACGACCTGGTGGAGCTGGGATTTAAGGTAGACTCCTCTCACTGACACAAAGACTTGACAGCCTGTTTGAGCCTGTGTGAGCTTGTTTTTACTGTCGTTACTTTCAGTATTTCTGTTAAGTTACATCTCTGACTCTCTTCATTAGTATGACAACATCCTGATGGAAGAAGCTGCTCAGATTCTGGAGATCGAGACCTTCATCCCTCTATTGTTACAGGTAAGCCTCTCATGAATAAGTCATGAAACTTTGACTTAATATGTGCCTGATTAACGGATACAACTGAGATCTACATCAATGCCCTGCTTGAAAATTCACTGCCAAACCCGAGGTACTGTAGTAAGTTTCCACATTAAGTGTAGTTTAATCGTTAACTTGTGACGCAGTGTTCTACTACCTGACTTGCACTGTTAAGATCTGACTGATGGACTCCAAACACATTAATGGTGCTTGTCTTTGGTAGTTGTGCCTAATTGGCCGAGATAGTGCTGATGTCTGTTTACAGATGAGGTCGTTAAGCACATCAGCCCATCCAACAACTTCGTCAGAGCTCCTCTCTTTATCTCTCTTCTCTAGTGAGCCATAGCCGGAGCCTTCTGCCAGGTGTACATCACGGTTAAACTATTTATTCCTCTTCCTCGACTTCCCTTGTCATTATTCAGTCAATCATCTCTCATCTGTGATTTCAGTGATTAAATCAGCTCTTGACTTATAAGGCTTGGTGTATCAGATTTGATTGAGGTCAAGAGCCAAATCATGTTTAATTAGCAAGATTTGGCAGTATAATATACACGAGTAAAATAGACTATACTGTTGATGTTACTGCATCACTGCCAGTGTCTAAGATTGGGGTCAATTAATTGGTAGAAAAGGAAAATGACAATCATAAATCGTGTTTTCCTTAGTTTGGAATTAGTCTGTCTTAGAACACAGAAGGAGTTGGAAGCAGTGGTGGTGAGTGAGTAATCAAAATGTAGGCCTTTCACCCTGTTGTCTTGGGTCCAGCTACTGTTACTACTTATTTTAAGTTCTTCCTTTAATATTTTACACAAAAAATACTTAGGTTTTGTGAAAGCCCACAGGATTGCACCCTCAATTGTCAGAAGAAAGGGAAATATCTATCAATCATCTGTACATCCAATTATATTGCGATCTTTCACTCAACATGTTCTCACCCTGGAGCGAGGCTGTAAGCACCACCTATATTGTGCAAAATGCAAAGATATTTACTGAGTCTCAAGGAGTCTTATTCTCTCTCATGCAAACATCCTTCATACTCATTTCACTTTAGTATTGTCTCTAACAGGTGTTTTTTTCTCTCTCTACAGAACCCAGAGGATGGCTACAGCAGACTGAAGCGTTGGATCATGATTGGAGACCACCACCAGTTGCCCCCTGTTATCAAGAACATGGCCTTCCAGAAGTACTCCAACATGGAGCAGTCTCTCTTCACCAGATTTGTGCGGCTGGGAGTTCCCACCATAGACCTGGATGCACAGGGCCGTGCACGAGCGAGGTGGGTCGCCGTGGCAGTAAAACAACAATGGTTTTTACTTTACATGTGGTGCAGTGTGTTAATGAACAGTGATGTCCCCCAGGTAAAGAGCTCTTAGTGACAACAGTGTTTCTTCCCTGTTCTCACAGCCTGTGTAATCTGTACAACTGGCGCTACAAACACCTTGGGAACCTACCTCATGTCCAGCAACTGCCTGAGTTCCAGGTGCCCAACCCTGGCCTAACCTTTGACTTCCAGCTTATTAATGTAGAGGACTTCAATGGTGTGGGTGAATCCGAGCCCAACCCTTACTTTTACCAGGTTAGTAGTACACACTGCACACAGCACAACCATTGTTTGTAAAATGGAATCTAGTGTATACTGTGTATACTTCAAACCTTTCTACTTTTAAAATCCTGGATCCACTCTGGATTCTTTCTACTGTCTTGGTTGAGTTGAGGTTGTTTTTGCGTAATCCTGCTAAATAACAAACAGAAACAAATATCAATGAAAACATAGTAATGGTAACTATTGCTAGAACTTCAAAACAGTAATATTAACCAAAATTAGTCATTTTTAAAAACCTAAAACCATGAATTATTGTGAAAACCTACTAAAACAGTATTAGAATTGAAAACTAAAGGTAGAAATGTTTTCTCTTTGTATTGCTTCGGTTTTGATAAGTGTTTAGATAACTGTGAACATCCAGTATTCGGTATATCTCTCACACACAGGTGCGCACACACAGAGTTGGAGCAGCGGAAATCGTTCGTGTTACAGAATGTGTGGCAATTTCCAAACACAATTTATTCACTCCTTTACACAAATACACACTCATGCACACTTAGTTCCATCAGAGCAGAGAACCATGTCCCTCCCCAGCCTCCATATACTCTGAATTGGCTGCTACACAGCGGTTCATTCATTTTTAAAATCTAATGGTTTGGCTACCGGTCCATATGGTATATTCATAACCCTGTTTGGTCTGCAGCTAACACTGGCTGCCCATCACAGACCAGTGGGTTTGTCTTTCACACAAGGAACTTGATTTTGTTTCATCGTGACATTGCTGAGACACACAAGACTGTGTGGGTGGGGGTGGGTTGTAAAACATTTTTTTTGGCACTTCACCAGCACAGGAACCCAAATGTTGTTTGGGAAGGAAAAATAAACCAGATTAGTTGTTGGAGATTTATCTTATATTTTTCATTTTTATAATTAACACCACAGAGGTTGAAGTAATCAAAAACCCAGAAGCATCTGATTAATTGGTCTGATTAAAAAATTAATAGAAATGAATCAAGACTAGTTTGTTTGTAAGATAAATAGTTAATGAATCTTTCACAGTGCTCCATGTTGGTGCAGTGTTGGACATTGTGCACGCTCATGCCTGTTTCACTTATTGTTTTTTAAATCCAAATCATGTGCACTTCTCGAGACATGAAGTCACATGAGCCTCAACTCTATTTGCCTGTTGCCATTTTCTGGCGCCTCATGGGAATTGCCAGTATCAATCACTCTGTCTCACACACACAAGCACACACACCCCTTACCCTAGATGTAACCATCACAGCTAAATGTCCAACCTTAACCCAGTCTTAACCCTCAAACCCCATCGAAGCTTTGTCAGTGAGACCAAAATGTTCTAAGATTTCAGAAATGACCTCACTGAATTCGCTGTGCAACTGTGGTCCTCACAAAGATAGGAGTGTGCACAGACATGCCCTCACACACGCACACACACACTTTGCAAGGAACTAGGGGGATAAATTGGACACTAGAGAAGCGATTGTATCCACAGCATGCTGAATGCCTGTCACAGCTGAACAAACACTGCACAAATCCCTGTTTTACACTTCCACAAGAACTGTACACCCGTCACACGCACGCACACACATGTACACGGACAATCCATAGTCCAGAGGTCTGTTCGTGCTTCTCTGGCTCATTTACTAAAGCACTTTCCTTATGTAGTCTCAGCCCGTTAGTACTTCCAAAGTTGTCCGATGTCTCCTACAGAGTAGATGTTTATCTAAATCCACATCTTCTGTTGTTAGAAAAAGGCTTTACTCAGCCGGCAGGCCTGCTAGTGTAGCTTTCTCTGCTACGCTACATCAAATTGCTTAAGAGCAAATGGCATGACGTGCTTTACTCAGAGGTAGTCAAGGGTGATATGAATTTATTTACCTCTTATGTGTTTGTATCTACACTACAAGCCTCTCTCTCCTTCTCCCTTATCTCTGTCTCTCTCCCCCTTTTTCGTCCCTTCATCCTCCACAGTCTTCGTCTTTCCTCGGTCTACTGGCTCAAACTCTTTATGGGTTGGGTCTGACCTTGTTGTTATGGTTACCCAGATCTCTGGGGTGTTAGGGCATTAGATCACATTTATGTTAAACATGCACATGAAGTAGGGAAAACTGAAAATGCCAGCCAGATGTCTCCTTAGATATCACTCCGTGTGTGTGTATGTGTGTGTGAGGAGACTCATGCATATGTATACTGTTCTCGTGATCTTTTTTTTCCCTCTGCAACCAAACTGTAAAGCAACCTTATTTGCATTTTTAATGCAGTCACATTCTTAACTTAAAATATGTGTATACTGAGCATAAATGGAGTGGTCACTATTTAAATATTTTTTACTCTAGTTGTTGGTGAAGCATGAATCTGGCACAGGACCACCTGGAAATACAAGATCAATCATCTTGTCACTAATATGCATACAATATTTAAATTATCAATTTTGAATATATGCAATTTAAAACAACAGCAACTCATACCTGGCGTTTGCTGCTAGACTTTGAGTAAAGAATTGAAACATGGCATGGTCATAGACAGGTAACAGATGAGGAGCAACAAAGGCTGTCACTGTTTTTGATGTGTTGACTCCAGTGCAGCAGTACAGTTGATGAGGCTGCATAAATTATTATCAGAGATGTGAGGCTACAGTCCAGGCTTAATTGAAACTTCATGAATAATGCAGACTGTTGCCCTCTTTTTTTGGTCACATTTGAAGGGCAGAGTACAGCCTTGGAGCTATGATGCACGTGCACATGCTGAGGAATTTGTTGATTGTAAAGTACACGCATGTTTGCTCATTTACATATTTAGGACAGCGTTATTATTTTATACGCCTGTATTTGCATTTACATTTATATTTTAAAATGCACTTTCATGTAGAATGTGGAAACAACCTGCATGAGCTATTTGGAATGTCTTTCTCAATTCATATGAAAATGCAGTAATATTAGTTTGACAACATTATGCCACCACATCAGTAGCAAAAAGTTTGATGATGCAGCCTTTTGTCCCACATCTCAAAACACAATTAGCCATTTCCCACTTACTGAAACCACATTAGAAAATTGGCCTATCATCCTCTCTGCCTCTATGTAGGGTATCCTGGAATGGGACATTTTGTCCCAGCCTGGCGAGTGGTGGTGTTGAGCTCTGTCTGAGGCAATTAATTCCAACCCAGATCAGATTGCTACTCATGCATGAATGAGCGGGCTTTTTTCTGGCTGGAAATTTAAACACTTGACAGGCGGGAAAGGGCCAGAGCAAGATGTTATGAGAGAATGTGAAGAGTGAGGTGTCAAACACATGTAGACAGCCCTGGATTTGCTGATAGGAAGAGAGAACCCTGTATTTATGTTTCACTCAGAAATCATACAGATAGAAAACAATTTTTTTAACGTCAACTCCCAAGCATCAGTTTTGTCCCCAACAACATTATATTGTTAAAATATAGTAATGTTGATCTTATCCTATTCTCTCCTCCTGCGAAGAACCTGGGGGAGGCTGAGTATGCTGTGGCTCTGTACATGTACATGCGTCTACTGGGCTACCCCGCCGACCGCATCAGCATCCTCACCACCTACAATGGGCAGAAACACCTGATCAGGGACGTCATCAACCAACGCTGCGGTGGCAATCCCTTCTTCAGACAGCCTAACAAGGTAAGGACACATGCACCACTTAATTCATGCATTAAGTAGGATGCAGTCCATTGTATCAAATATATCATTTTGAAATGCTATAGGAGCCTTTTTATAGGAAATATAAGTGTAAGTTGAAAATTACTAATATGCAGAATCCTGTGAAATAAATTGTTTGTGGTAATCGTTTCATGTAGTGTTTTGTAAGAAGGCTAAATCAGTACGCAACTTTCTTCAGCAGCACCATTGTACATTACACGCACCATACTTAGAAGTCTTTCAAGTATTAATACTCTGTCTCTTCATTTAGCCAAGGACTTAAATTCAAGCCAAATCACAAGTGGTGTAGCTCACCAACACACCCGATTCCACATGTATGTGTCTGCTCCTAATCACATGAGTATGACACGTTTTTTTCCTCTTCTGTCAAGAAGGAATCCACAGTCCCAACAGATGTTATATGTGTGTGGGAGTCAGACTAACCTGATACACATGACACGCACATGAGCACAGTTTCTTCACACCTCTAGATGTCAGCTGCTGTCAATACACCCGCATGTTATTCTCTTTTACTGTGAGAGAGAAATCCACAGCTATCAATTCTTACAGGACTACTGCTTTCTCTGGATAACTTTTTTATCACTCATAACATCTTTGGCATTTTAAGTAGATTTGAAAGTCTTCATACTTGCACTGTAACATACAGTAATCTTTTGATGTAAGCAAATCTACATCGGTCTCATGGAAGATTAATAAGTTGCTTATGAAAATTCTTGATTTGCTACTTAGATTTAAGCAAAGCAAATTTATTTCCTCATGGCATTCATTGTCCAGCTTCATCAAATCATGAGACCGTTAAGACTGCTGCAGGTCATAAGACCCAAATAGAGCAGGACACTGCTGCGCTCTCTCTTCTCTGCAACAGATTACATACCAGCCAACTGCATACCTCTGTAAAGAGTGTGTACACTCATTTGTTTTAGCCTCTTAAGGATGTTTTTCTAGTATAAACACTGACCTTGTCAGGGCCAGTAGACCTCAAGGGGACCAAAGCCTAATGAGGCTAAATGTCATGCCTGAGATCCTGGTTAAGGTTTGGGCTATGATGTGAATTGTGGTGAGGTTAGGGTTAGGAATGAATCGGTCATGGTTAAAGTTAGGGATAAGGTTTTGGTTACGTTGTCCACAATGAATGGAAGTCAATGCAGTGTCCTAACAAAGATAGCTGTGCAGATTCATGTGTGTGTGTTTGAGGAAATGATTTCAAAGAGCCTGGATGCTTAGAGAGTGGGTGTAAACTCTGAGCTGCGTTCATCCCTGTAGGATCCCTGTTGAGTTTTGTCTCCATCCAGCCCACATTATTCCCCTGAACTTGCTTTCTTTCCTTTACACGGTGTTAAGTCAGCAAAACGCTGGCACAGTTTCCCATCACTGTTCTGTTTGTACTGCCAAATACTTTTACCCGCTGGCCTCAGTTTTTTCTTTCTCCTGTCTTCATTCTTTTTCTCTACCCACATGCTCACCTTTCTTCTGCTCCTGGTTCTTTCACAGACTTAACAATGTCTCAGACTATCTAGGATTTCCAGAGAAAGTTGTGAGATTTGAGTGAAAATGGCACCAGTATCATTTTTTTTGTATAATTGTTTCATAGTGACAGAGATGTTGCATATTTTTACTGCTTCTTAAGTGTGAGTGATAAAGCAATGTGTTTTTCCATACCGTGTGGTGTAACAAATATAATAAGAAGACGAAGACCAACAATGCATCAGTCTGTCTCTCAGTATTTGTTACACTGACAAGCAACCCTAAACCCATTCATTGTGATTTTTTAACAAATTGTTCAAAATGGCTTACAAACATCTACTTGTTGTATATATTTCTATACTTTTGATGGTTGGAGATCTGTTGCACAGAGGAAGTGTATCAGGCTCAATTGATTGTTGGTTTTGCTTGTTGACAATACTAAAAATCTAGATTTATAATTTTACGTGTTAAGGTACAAAAAAACATTTCAGCAAGTTGCTTTTCACAAATTGTCCAAGTGATTTGTGTTAACAGTTTGCAGTTTTAAGTTAATGGTGCATTGTACCACCTGCAGGGTTGGAGTGTTTAATGATCCTTCCTATTGTTGTGTCTGTGTTTTGTTATTTGCAACCCCACCTTGTTGCCTTGTGTATTCCCCGTTGTGACAGCTCGCCAGAAAACTGTGCTTGGTCATGTTGGATGTCCTGCAACGTTAAGACATAAAGCATTATTCCGTGTGCTCGTGGCCTGAGTCAGTATGCATGCCCAGCAATAAAGTGACAGGGGTGACAGGCTGTTAGATTTGCTGAGAAGAAAGATAGCCAGAGAAGGGGAGAGATGACAAAGAGAAAGGGACTCTTGTGGGAAAACGCTGAGCCGCTGAAAGGTCATCACGCTGAGCGTTGGGTCCGGTGTGTCTGACAATGTGTCACAGTGGCTAAAACCAAGAAAATGTCAACAGCCAGCTCCCTTTGCTGTCATGACTTTAATTAAGGAGGGCCAGTTAGCACCAGTCAGGTCTCAAACTCAAATTAAGACACTAGCTGAATCCCAAATACAGCAGTTGGCACTCACATGCATGCAGCTATGCACCAACACATTTGCATTTATGTTTTTTAGTGTGCTCTTGAAATTTTGGAGAAAGTACACTTAGGTTTACTTTTTTATCACTTGGATAGTATTTATTTGTTCATGTCACTAAACAAAACTTAATCACATAAATACAAACTGGATTCAGAGTCGTTTCATGTGTTGTTACCACGGAAGTTCAGAGAAAGCAAGTGATGAAACACAGGCGATGGAGTTGTTTCATTAGTTAGTTTAAATTCACGTCAATGTTCAAGGAGAGATGAATTAGAAGAGAGGAAGGATGTTCTGCATTCCTCCCTTTACTAATTCACATGGCTGAACAGACACACACACACACACACACACACACACACACACACACACACACACACACAGCCCATCCCTTCTGTGCAATTCTTTCATTTTCTGAGAGCAGGAACTTTCCGAACAGTAAACAAAGTTCAGCTGAGTGGCCTGAACGTGTTAGAATTAAATGTTGACATAGATGGGACACATGCCTTCTTGAAGTCTCCCAGCATATCTTTTTTGACAGATATGAAATCCTGAGACATGCCATCCCCGAGTCCCTGATACTACTGCAGTGGGACCTGTGTGTATACCACTGTGCGATGCAAGAATGAGTAACAGAACAAAAGTAGGGGAGATACAAAAATGAACATCAACTGAGAGATAGTGTCATGAAAATGATTCTCAACTTCCACTAATAACAACATGCATGTGTGTGTTTGTGTGCTTCCTTGTATTCACAGACACAAATGTTCCACAATGACATGACCTCTGTAATTCACTCCCTGGAAGATTCCTCATAAATAACTAAACACCATGCAAAATGCTACACCTTGGGGAGATTCTCTATCCGGCCTTCATTGCCACTGTGGGCTAATAATAACCCCCCCCTCTGGTTCTCTGCAAAACAATCTGCACTGTCTAAGTTTAAACCATGCAGTTGTAGTTGTAAGTCCATAGTTGTAGCGTCCTTCAGCAAAGTCTGCATATGGCACAATTGTGTGGACATGTGCATGCATGTGTATCACGGCTGTTTGACTTCAACGTTTATCCTTTGACGTGTACATACAGTCCTCGACGCCTCATGCTATTGTAAAACCGACATATTGTTGCCTCTGGTGCTGCACCTGTTCTGCATAGCAACAGAGAGACCTAAATAAATATTGGTGTATTACCTCGTTAGCCCCATTGCATTCCATTTCACACATTCACACACTCCCCCATTTTGCCTTCTTTTTTACCCAAAAGTGGTTTCTGGGAAATTCAGCAAAGGGATCCAGGATGACTGAAAATTAAAGGACTGTGAATATGACCACCGCATGTTTTATTTAGCTCCAGGTCGGTTGCTGTTCTCCTGGGCTTGTGTGGCTTTTCGATGGTAGCTGACGTTCTATTGATCCACTCTAGCATATGGATCTTCAGAGGAAAGGCAGCCTCTTTCTGCATGGCTTTGAATTTCTCTGCCTGTAGCCTGTATAACCTGATACTAGTAATATTATATAAAATCAAAGGACTTGTTTTGTTTTTGTAATCTCTGTTCTCATGCAGTATGAGAAAACCTTACAGCTGCTACTTTTAACTTTGATGCCAATGCCAAATTAAGTAGGAGGACATTCTGGTTCTCAAGAGGGTTTTTCTGTTTTATATTCCTATTTCATGTTTTTCTTGGTTTGCAACATTGATCATGTAATGATGCAATAGCTTTATGTCAATTTTAATATAATTTCTACTTTATTTCTGAGCAATCAGGTTTCTTACCATTGGGCGTGAAAGCCCTAAATACTTAGCAGCTAAGACTTCCCATAAGTCTTGGCTGCTGTTGCTAGATGACTTAAAATCTATAATTATCTAAACTAATATTTTGTGTTGAAATGCACCTTGGGAGCTGTAGCTAACAAATATTTTATTACCCAGCGTTTGTTGCGACTGTTTGACTGAGTACGTTTTCTACCAATCCAAGATTTAGAAATGCTCCAAAGTCACGTGAATCACATAACAATGTTAGTGGGAAAAACAACAGGGCTTTCACTCCTGGAACCTAAGGCATTCAAAGTAGCTCTTCCAAGTAGGCAACTCAATTATGGATGGACTAGAAGGCCTGTTACCAGTACCAGTGTAAGGTTTTATTCTTGTGGCTAAGTGAGTGCGTTCAGTTTTTACTGTTGCATCCCTGTTTACAGGCTACATACCAAGTTTCAAGTGCAAGTGCAGTATTTTGTCTTTATTATGTAAGGTGTGACAGTACTGACAGAGTCAAAACACATCTCTGTTCTTCATGTATGGAAATAAGTACACTTCTGAACAAGACCGGATTACCAGGGTTTAAAGGCAAATTGGCTGACACAAATTTCCCCTTGCTTTGAATGAAAAAATCCCACAGAGAGCCTTCTCCTCCATTCTCTGTCTCTCTGAAATAAGCTCTGATCCAGTCATGCAGCATCACCCCCAGTACCGTGGCCCTAGGTCTCCGGGGCCCAGGTAAGAGGCTAGTGGCGGCAAATGCACTCTAAGCCGTATTAACCCTGCCGGCTGCCCGTGTGGCCCAAAGCGATAACGGCAATAACAAGAAAACACAGGCACTGGTGGACGGAAATCAGTCTCGCTCATGTTTCTGAACATTTCGACTAAATCCTCTCACCAACTAAAACGCAAACCCATACACACTGCTGTAGCTTAGGTAACACATCTGATGATATGTTTCTGTCCAACAATGAGTATTTTTCTGTCCATGCAGGTGACAACGGTGGACAGATTCCAGGGTCAGCAGAATGACTACATCATCCTCTCACTGGTTCGCACCAAAGCCGTGGGACACCTGAGGTAATTACTTCGATGCATGCCAAGCAGAAAAACGTAACCAAAAATAGACACCATCAGCAGCTACTCTTCTGCAAACATACTTGTGTACTGAGATCTTCACATAACAAACACATCCTCCAGGAAAGTGCCCCATGCTTAAATGTAGGCACGTAACTCTCCTGAGACTGCTGCTCTCAGGAGGCGTTCTCTCTTTTGTGATGTGTAACTACTGAATGCAGTTTGCTAAAAGACTAGAAACAATAACACTCTTCCCTGTCTTGAACTATGTATGAGCTAAATTTGAGGCAGGGACTCTAAATGGGGCCTCAGGACAGGATCATGTCTGTGGAACTAACTCCACCTTTTGTCCTGGGTAAGAGAAGCTATTGTGCTCTGATGATTGGGTTGAGAATATCAAACAAAGAGCTCCGTTCTGAACCAAGTCAAACCATATAAGAGCGATTAAGATACATGATTATTAACCAAACTGCAGCAGAATTTTTTTTATGTCTTTCTCTCCACACCCCATAGCTCTCTGCTTAACTGTACTCCCCTGCTGGTCTCTCTTCACAGTCTTCAACTCGCTTTCCTTATCTTTCCGCTCCCTCGTCTCCTCTCTGCCGCCTCCTTCCTCATTTCCCTGAATTGACTTGTAGTCAAATGGCCTTTCACTCCTCAGCTGCCATGAGATCCCAATGACTCTTCACACTTAAATCGCTGCATGTTTTAATACCAGACAATTGAGGTCGAACTGCTCCACAGCTCTTCAAGCTCGGCTCGCTGGCCTCTGGCTGTGATGTACAGTAGCTGCGGTTGGAATTGCACAGCTCACAGCTGTACCGCCAGCGCCTTCATCTGTCCTCACATTGGACAGTCTGCAAATTGGAACCCCAGTGTGAATAATAACTCATTCCTTTTGTAGCTAGATTCACACACACACACATACACACACACACACCCGACCTGTGAACATGGTCAGTTTTAGCTGGCAGAGAAAAACATTTAAAAACTAGATGAAGCAATAACTTGGTGTTCGCTGGGAATGAAAAGTGCAGTGGGCCCCAGAAAGTGGTCATTTATCTTTCCAGCAGCGCCTGCTCTCTTCTCAGCATCATTCACTTGATCTTGTCTTACACTGGATATTAAACCCTGCCTTTTGCACATCCAAAGACATCCTTTTAACAATTTGCAGTTATTCAATGATGGGGGATAGGACAGTACTTTAGTTTCTATTCACTTTGATGGGGATTTTTACCCAGGACAGGCCCTGTGAGGGATCTTCAGTGTCCCCAGGCTCCTATATGAACACACACTTATCTGTTTAGGTTTGAACAGTCGTGGTTACAAGAGAGAGAATATGTTAAATAGATGCTGTCTTCTTCCTGAAAAGGGTTTTTACTGAAAGCTCTTTCGTCTTGTGTATGTACAAGCTGAAAAAAGAGCAGAATTTTGAAACTAAATTAAAGATTTTGTTTAGTCACATCAGCTCTATGTTCACACCTCACACACTGTTTTTTTTTAATGGTTCACTTTATGAAACAGCACATTTGTATGGCTTCTGTCCAACACTGTCTGTCTCTGTGTATTGCATGCAACTTTAATACACCCCCAGACTTTTGTCCCCAATTTTTTAAGTCTTCAGCACCAACAAACTGAGCCTCCAGTGACACTGAAGGCAATTTATTAGACTTAATGCTTCTGTCTTTCAAACAAAGGTAGGCCTGCCCAAGACCTGTACATTGATCTTTATGTGTAAAACCAGTACACTTCCCCTTAGATACCAGAGAGACTGAAATACCTAAAGAATGTCTTTTAATCCCATTTTTCATATCTATGCTCTATCTTAATGTTCATTCATATCTTGGTTTCCTTGAATCGTCTGAATGGGCGGTTGAGTGGTTCAAAGAGCAGTGATTCATGGGAAATTCTTGTGCTTTCCATTGTGTTTTTCACCTTCTGGGATGACGGTGGCATACCACTGACTTTTACCTCCTCCTCCTGCATCTCTCCTCATGGCAATCTGTTGCCGTGACAACCACAGGGGACACAGCTGACCATATGATGAGCTGACCCCTTGCTTTGACAGGAGAGGCATTCCTGCTGATACACACAGGCACGCTCACATGTAGGAGCACACACTGTGACAAGGAAGCACAGATCCAGACACGCTCTGACATGTACACACACTCGCATGTGGGAACAAACACAGACACAAATGGTACTCGTCCACTTTGCCCTGCCATGTCACAGCACAGCCCAGGTGGGCGTTTCTCACTTGTGCCATGTCCACAGGCTATCATGCTTCATGATTGGTTCATCTCCACTAGAGCTGCGTGCTCATTGGTTCTAGGCTGTTGTAGTTTGTCTCTGTGGAAATGTTGTGCTTTGAAGTTTGCTTTTCCACCATGCAGTGTCTGTCGCTCCAAATGTGCAGCAGCTCTCACACAAATCTGTAGGATGTACACGTTAACTCTGCACAACAGTTTCCATAAGCCGTTTTTTTTTCTCTCTTCTCCATATTCATGGAAGTCATCATCCACAGTGCAAGAATTAATCCTCTTAATCTCATGAAGTGCAAGGGTGGACTTTTTTGGCTGCATGTCAGTGTTCACTGTATGTGTTAATGTTAGTGTATTTCTATAAGCGTGTGTCGAATCAAACCACATCAAACCTACGACTGTTTTCAACATCACCGGAGCTGCTCGGGTAAACCAAAGACTCACTCCCCCTCAATGCTCTTCTATTTTCAATGCTCTGCGGCCCTGCTTTTCTCTCAGTGTAGATTTATAGGCAATCTAAATGGTCATGTTTTGCACAGCTCCATTAGATGGGCCATACCAACACCTAAAACACACAATACGAAGATGTATTACGTACTAAAACATTGACAGGTACCTTCTTTGTCATCGGTTCTCTTAGTGAATACTGTTTGTCTCTCTTCCTGAATGTCTATTGTTTGCAACTTTAAAGGCTCATTTATGCTCAACGTTAGATATGTATATGGCAGTGGTCGTCTTTTGACATGGAGGAATCAGACGAGCAGAGCAGTACCATTGGAAATCATGGGGGGTAGTCTAACAAAAATTTAAAGCGGGACAATATGAAGAAACCTTTTTTTTTTTTTTTAAACTACTCACTGAGGTTTCATCATTTGAAAACGACGTATCTATTTTCTTGAGCAAAGCTCTTTAACTTGTGTTTATAGATGTTCAGTGGCATTCCTCTACAGTGGGGCAGATAAACAACCACTTTGGATTTTACAACGAGTCAAGCAGGTCGACTCCTCTGTCTCTAATCTCTTAATTCTACTAGTTGGCAAGAAACACTTACCTATCTGCCCCTCTCCTGCACCCTTCCACCTCTCCCTCTCTTTGGCTGCTGTTGATCCCTGCCCTTTGCCTCCCTTTTCTTTATCGCTGCTTATCTCACACTAAACCTCTCTCCTCCTACACTACCGCGCCTTTTCCTTTCTTAACAGTCTTCACTTGATTCCTGTTAATTCAGTTTTTGTTTTCTTCCCCCTACACATTTCTTCTCCTCTTACAATTTCACACGTTCCTCCCCCACCTCTGCCACTTCTCTTTGAAATTTCTCCCCTCCTCCTGTCAAACCAATTTTCAACTTTTTTTTTCCCACAGGGATGTGAGGCGTCTGGTGGTTGCCATGTCAAGAGCCAGACTGGGTCTGTACATCTTTGCACGGGTGTCCCTGTTCCAAAACTGCTTCGAGCTGACTCCTGCCTTCAACCAGCTCACTGCCAGACCTCTGCAGCTGCACATCAGACCGCACGAGTACTACAGCCAGGAACAGCCTGTACGTAAATACACATGCATGCACGCGCTAGTTTGTTGAAGGAAAATAATCTTATCAAATTAATTTCTCCAGGTTTGTAGATAAGAACCAAGCTTACTTCTACACCAGGGGCCATTTCCATAAAACTGTTGCCCTCTACAGCATCTCACTACACTACTACTGCTGCCACAGACCCATGACTCCATCTAATCCTGCCTCTATATTCTGAATGGCATCCTCATTCCTCTTGGTCCTCTCTGGTCCCAAGTCTTACTGCAGCTTTACCCATAGGCCCTGGTCTGTTAACAGCATTCTGCACGGGCCATCTGCAGGCATGGGAAACACAGGCCCAGCTATAATTAAACCCCAAAGGTCAGAAAGCAAAACCACTCTCCCAAATCCCGCCAGGGCCACTATAAGACGACTGTTGTCTGGTCACTGTGTCTCGCTGACTGGCGTGTGTGGCAACAGGGGTGTCTAAAATACCCCACAGCCTGTGACACTTCCTCTGACTCTGGAGTGTTCATTCCCAGAGGGGACAGCTGTTTTGGGCACACACATGTGGCCCCTGCTTAGCCCGTCTATCCGGAGTCAGTAAACCCCTGCTGCTTAACACGCAGATGCAAATCAAAAGTCAGATTTCGTCTGGTAACACTAGACCAGGACTGTCACATGCTACTTAGCCATGCCGATTCAGAGGCAGTTATACAAATAAAGGACAACGCTGCTGCTTAATGCTCCATATGGACATGTACGTGTTTACAGCACTATTAGAGAGAAGAGGACAGACGGTAAAACATGATGCTTAATCACACTCAATCACTGAGGAGCACATTCACGCAGTGATGTCTTCACTGGCAGTTTCACAGCAATAAAATCACACACAGTTAACTTTTACAGTACTGGAGCCATCAGCGCATTCAAATTGACATGATGCCCAAAGGGCCTCTGTGAGCTTCACCCCTGTATCTAGGAGGTAACAGCCCAGTCGATTGAATATTCTGCTCACTTACCTCCCCAGTTTAGGCTGCAGGACTCCGTCTGCATACTGATATGATCAAATTACAAACTCTGCCTCCTCAAATCCTTTTGATAGTGTGTGTGAGCAGTGATAGCTGGAGGCAGCAAGTGAGACATTTGTTTTCAGATAACAAGCAGGTTGCAGCAAGCGAGTAAATTCTAATGTCTCCAGAACATTTTGCCTCAGACCAGTAGTTTACCAGGTGGTGCAACTGCTAACAATTAGGAACAACTGCTAACGATACGGATATAATTCTTCATTATCGTTCTTTTTACAAAACATCATGGATTCAGCACAATCGGTTTCTCACTGATCTTGTTTTTCTTTCTTCCCCTCAGAGAGATGCTTCTGGACAGCCAGACCAAATTGTCAAGAACATGCCGGAGATGGCCAACCTGGTGTATAACACGTACATGCACATGATCCAGACCTCGCAGAAATACAGACAGGTAAAACAAATTGTTCTTTATAAGAATGAAGAGTGTGAATTATTTCAAAACCTTCATGCATGCCTCATGATAGTTTTACTGCCAAGAGACACCTGAGACTAGTTAAAACACACTTACATTGTATTTAACCTCCTCTACTAGTCTCGTTACATTAAGAGTAGAAGTACCTTTAAAACCACTCACTCTTCTCCCTGGTCGCCAGTTTTTCAACCATTACACTTTAATGCAGCAGAGTAAATGGGTCAGTTGTGAGAGAACAGTTGGAGAATTACCAGACCATCAGCAGAGCATAACAAGTGTGTTTCAGTGTGTAGCTTGAATGACTTTAAACGGTATATATGGTGTCACATTATTGTCTTTTGTGTTCACTTAAAGAGGATTAAAGCAGGATCGAGGGAGGCAGGCAAAATAAAAAGACTATCAAGGGAGAGAGAGCCATTTGGCTTTGATGGTATCTCAAGTACATTAACCTCATATCCCTGCGAAGGCTGACACAATAGCATGTTTTCACTTATTGATTGTCGTAGCCAAAAGAATTAACGATAACAATATTATTACAATATTTAGAAAGAGACTCAGTTTCATCTTTACATTTTATCCAATTTTCAGACAAATGAAGAAGATGATCCGCAGTGTTATAGACAGTATTCCTATTAATGTATTTAGATATTATTATTAGTAGTAGTAACATGTAATTATACCTTTTCATGCTAAAGTTTCACATCTGCATCGCCTGCATACAACATTTACCACCCAACACACACACACACACACCACTCAGACTTTTGTGTGTCGGTCCCCCGCTGATACAGAAACGGGGAAGAGGAGATCATAAGCAGACAGAACACATGGCTTCCTTAGTCAGCTCGCTTTTTATTTTTTCATGGTTGTAAAAGACAAAACTTTTGGTCCTAACAAGAGAGAGAGAGAGAGAGAGAGAGAGAGGGAGAGCGCTGCAAGAAAAACAGCTGGTTCTGCTTCTCCAGCGCCTCCGCCACTCTCACAGTGAAGAGAGAAATGCTCAGCACATAGAAGTCATGATTATAAATGATAAATATAATATGTACCATGTTGGACTGTGAACCACATCACAACAAAAACAAATGGAAAAATAAGAGGTGCTTGATTGGTATTATATGTGTATTATTGACACAATATCAATAATTAAGTTTTGTTATCATCAATAGGATATTTTTTGATACTCCTCATCCCAGAGCACAAGTAGATTTGATATTTTGTTCTACCAAATGAAAAATCTTAATAGAAATGCCCTAATTTCACATTTTGAATATTTTTCTTTCCCTCCAGCAGCAGCAGATGATGGCTCTGCCTCCACAACAAACCAAGACGGACGCTGTGGTCGAGGAAGCTGCAGTTGTAAGCACCGTGGAGCCGCGGGACGAAACCCCCATGGAGTCGCAGGAAGAAACTCCCATGGAGCCGCAGGAAGAAACCCCCATGGAGCAGGAAACCCCAGAAGGAAAAGACAGCTCAGAGCCAAAAACTGAGGACACGAGCAAGAAGGACGAGATTGAAGATACAGAGAGCCATGCAAAGATGCCAGAGCATCCTGGAAGAGACAGCGACAGCGACGGAGAGGACAGCGGGGAGGAGCAGGAGCAGTAGAGAGTCTTCAGATGGACTACTGTCTAATAGTTGGCCTCAGTTATTTGGGGGACCAGGGACTGTCCCTTAAGAAAAGATTAGTGTGGAGTCAGTGATTCTGAATTTTTAGATCCTGATGATAATGTTTCATTTTCTACAACATTTGATTTTGTTACTATAAGTACTTTGTATTAAAAAAACGAAACCCTTCATTGTCTGCCATGTTTTAGTGTCCGTGCACCCACTAGAGGATATAATGCTCTTAAAGAGACTCTTATCTATAGATCTCTCCCACACGCACATGCTGGCAGACAGTGTCAAAATCTCTGTCATGATACTTCTATCCATTCATCTGTTTCCCTGCTCTGCTTTAAGCACAACTCAAAGCTGATTGTCTCGGCCTATACCAGCTACACAAGCTGCGACTAAGCTGCAATTGTAGGTCAGTCGCTTCACCCGGGGGCTAGTGTGCATGCTGGGGGATTTCGCTTTGCCCTCTGGATGTACACAGTCACTCAACCAGCGAGCCTCAAATCCTCTGTCATTCATAACTTTGCATGGACTGGTGGCAGCAAAACGCTCAGCGCAGAATCAGCTGGATCAAATTTGAGAAAAATAAACCATTCGAAAGCCAAGTTCCAACCAGGATGGGATGAAGTTATTTAAATATAAATCCACCTTAGAAAAATGGAGAGGTTAAAACAGTCCACAGCCCTGCAGCGAAAAACACAGACTGGAAATTCATTCATTATCATGCACCAGGGGTTGATTGTTACATCATACCTCAGGCGAGCTGAGCGAACAGGTCAGCTGCACAGCTGCTCTCGCCCGGGCCGGTCTACAGACCTGATGGAGAAGCATGTGTTGATGGATACGCAGAGACACATTTTCTGCCTTCAGTCGAGTATGGAGTCGTGTAATCTCTTTTTATTTTTTATCTTCTGAGAGCACGGCTCACGCGAGTGTTTTGGAGTAGTAGGCTCTGTTTCTGTTGGCTGAGGAAAGGATTAGAATGAGAGAGGTTAGATAAGGGGAGATAATCTCTGTCAGCTGAGGCTGCAAGTATGAATTACTCACAAAAGGTTTGGCAGAGATCCCACAAGACTGTGACCGATGTAACTGCATCACCTGACGCTTAAAAATGTCGTAATTTTTACTCTACCACAATAAATGTATAAATGCCTCAATAACACAAACGCAGATGTTTTTCCAACCATATGTTTGTCTCTAACAACCCGTGACACCCGGCAGACTTTTCCTCGAGTCACATGAATGTTTGCATTGTGTAATATCCTCCCCTCTGTTTAAAAACCTCCCAGTCACTAACTTTGAGTTTTGTTCCTCCGCTGGGCTCTTGGTAATTCAGCTGCCAGTTGGAGCTTGTGGCAAATTAGAGCTAACTGGTGGGAAGTGGCCAGTGCTCACACACACACAGCATCTGTAGAAAGTCTCACACAGGATCTTGGACACTGGGAAATAAAAGCTACAAACGAGAAGGAGCCCGGGAGCCGTCTCACTCTAGAGCCTTTTCTCTCTGCTGAAGGTGAACATGTCTTTTATACTCACACGACAGGTATTCATTAGGTTAATAGCTACTTTGCAAAGTGCTCACTTTTAACCTGTGCATTGGGTGGATGTCTCAGGGACTAACAGCATGCAGGATAACTAACTAAAGTATCTGAGCAAAGATTAAACGTTACTGTTTTCTGTGTGCTGACTACTTACCACGTAAAAATGACTTGTGCTGCAGATACCAGAGCTTTTTTTTTGTATTTCAAGCTGTCTAAAAAAATGTCTAAAAAATAAATTCTGGTTCTCAGTCATTAGAAGGAGCAACAGGAAGAATGTTGCGTGTGTAGACAAAAAGCAGAAGTCAAGAGTCCAGGCTTTATGCTTGTGTGATGTTATTCTGCTCTTAAAATAATTGTGGTTTAGTGCCTGACATGTTTTTTTTTAAGGGCGTTTCCCAAAAGCATGGGATCGACCGAGGTGCACACTCGTGTTGGATGTGTAATATATTGTCCAATCCTACGTGACAGTTGTGTCACAACAGGAAATTAAACTACACATCGTCACAACAGTGCAGAGCCTGCAGGGGAGCAAGGATGTGACCATTGTGTCTTAACAGGCTCGGTGAATCTGTGTGACAGAGCACAACACGTTTACACTCCTGAAAACCATCAGCTGCACAATCTACAACTTCCAGGCTGAGCCTCAGGGCCGATTTTTCTGCAGGATTTTAACTAACTTAATATTGCATTTCTTAGAAATCTAAAATTTCCCCTGCAGCAGAAGTCTCCACATACTCTGTTTGCCACTATACTTTGCATAAATCATCAGGTAGTGAGGATTCACACATTGCATAGATTCCAATTAGCAGCTTTTCATGGCGGATAATACAACAGGTTTTTTTTTTAACTGCTCAAAATAGCAGCATGTCATCCTTCCGGCCGCTGTTCGTTATCAGCGTCGACAGATGAAGTAATGCTCATTACTATGCATGATCTCTGCTGATCTGCTATTAGTGGGTGACTAAGGTGCCACCGCCGGTCTTCAACACCGTGTAAGTGGGCGGCCTGGTGGTTATTGCTTGAGGTTGCCAGCTTATCATGCTTTGTCAAGGCCACTGTCTATAATCCTGACAAGTACATGCAGATCATCAACAGGGCGCATTTCAATCTGATAATCTCTCATCATCGCTGAGGAGGCACGGCCGCTCGCAGGAACACTCTCGTGCAGTTGTAGTCACTGACACGCTGTCATCCATGATCAAGCGTGTTCCTTTGCCAGATTCCCTCTCAAACTCCAACTCAGTTTTCAGTATTAACTGTGTAAGAGCTGGATTATATGGACAAAACTTATATCAAGATAAAAATGTTCATATCAGTCAATCTCAAGAGGTATTAGGGCAAATATTTCTTTAAGTTTAAAGTCGGATTTTTGCCCCTGAGTGAAGGTTGTGGTTTCAACCTCGTCTTTATAAGCAGAGAATGACAAACACTTGATAAACAGCTAAATATCGACCTACAAATTCCTCAAAGTCTGTATAATAATAATAAAATAATAATATTCACTACTAATGAAACCTTGATTAAAAAGGTGACCAGCACTTTGTAGCTGTCTTCTTCTACGTCCTCTGATAAACTGACCCACCCCACCAGATAATTTGACTATTTCTCATATTGGAGTCACGGGTGCTGATCTCCGTCATTACAACAACATTCATGAATCACTTCCTCTTTGGCAAGATGTCTTCAAAGTAAAAGAGCAACATTAGTTTTTTTAGTTTTTTTATTCTACTGCTATAATCAGAGCTTTGAAAAGCAATGACTATAACAGCTCACTAATGACGAGGAATATTTCTGAAGTATTTTTATATTCTTCTTCTTCTTCTTCTTTGTATTCAGCCCTAAGCCGAAAGTCTACTTTACTCAAGAGATAACGCTCACCATGAGTTAAATCCTCCAACTGTTCACTTCCTCTTTTTCTCCCAGTCTAGGATGGCCACTTGTGGGTCATGTTTCTGGTGCATTGTCTGGCTTGTGGTTCTGCTGTGCATCGGCTGGCCCCTCAGCATCGCCCTGGGCGGTCTCTATGGCCTCATTAGCCCGCTCACCACCTGCCTCGGCCTGGACCGCTTCTCCGACCTGCTCCTGGAGGGGGTAAACGTGGGCCGAACCTGTGCCAATAACATGAGGCACAGCAAGCCTTTGTGCTGAGACCTGTCCTGAGTGACCTGGAAGGAGACGACACGAGGGTCAAAGGGGAGAACGGTGCTTTTCTTCAGAGAAAATCTTTCACTTCAGGGGAGAACTGTTGATATTTTTTTTGCTGAGACATCTGCGCTCAGTACAGTGAGAAATTTAAAAGGCATTTATGTAACAACAAGGTTGATTCTGATTCTGATTCTGAACAAGGTCTGAAAGATGGATTCCCCTTGTTCAGTTAACATGTAATTAACCGTGGATTTCAAATTTGTATGGGTTTGTCAGGAAGGAAATAGGCTTTGTGTTCATCGTCTGTGTTTGCTGTGTCATTCATGATGACCCTGCACGGAGACGATAAGAATGAAAATGGGGCAATTCAACAACAGAAATGCTTAGACTTGTAAATGAACTGTATGGAAACTTATAATGCGATTAAACCTGCTTTGAACTCGCCCTCTGTGTTTGTTGACTGATTTATTGTATCCAGTGTTAGGTGGGAAATCCATGTCGGGAAATTCTGAGGTGAAAATAAATAGAGAAAGAGATATAGAGTTATAGAAATGGAAGGAAGTCAAGTTTTATTTGATCATTGTGTTTGCTCACTTTTTGCTCAGGGTCACAGGAGGTTGGAGCTTATCCCAACATGAGTCAGACGGAGAGGCAGGAAGACGGTTTCAAAATAAAATGAAGAAAGAGCTAAAAGTTGTTAAAATCATGTGTTGGCGAAGTAAAGTTATCTAACTTCCACATGGTTATATCATCTTTTGTTAATGTGAAATTATACAATAGTTTCCAGTTCTGGTAAACTTCACGTCTGTAGTTGCTATTGATTCCACTTTTTTTGTTTTTAATTATTTATTATTTCTTTGTTTTAAGTTATTAGAACATCGTTAGCATCATTTTACTTGATGAACAAATACCCAGAGATGTTCAGACAACAAGCTCAGAACTAAACTGACCAAAGTGGAATAGACAGACTCAGAAAAGTGGTTTTATCAGCAGTCAGCAAAAGATTTGACAGCTCACAGAAAACAAGAGTTATAGTAAAGTAATAACTCAGCGGCTGAAAGTTTGAGAGTTAACTCCAGCAGGCAGATTGCAAATAAAACACAGATTGTCAGCATCTTGCAAAAAGTGCAAATCCTCGAATTGTTGTCTGAAGTGTCCGACCCAGAGACACTGGTTTTCCACTCATTGTTTCAAATGATAACGGTCTGTGAAGTCGTTTGAGTAAAGTCGACAACTGGCCACGGGCTGAAAAAGTAAACTTGTCATGAAACTTTTGGTTTAAAGTTCAAGGTTGACGCCTCTTTTTCCACCCAGATAGACCGGGTCCTTTGAAATCAAACATCTTATGTAGAGATTGAAAAGTTTTGACAAAAAAGTATGAGCCAGTGGTTCAAAGTAGTGGATGGTTGCCCTGAAGTTTTGACGTTATGGGTTCATGCCTGAGTAAGTTATTGAATTTTCAAAGACAACACCCAGAGGAAAGGGTGAAAGAAAGAGCTTTGGATAAGGAGAACTGGCTGTGAGGGCTACTGAGGATAATTCATCTGAGACATGTGGGGTTTGGGGTAATGTGCCTTTTGTGCTTTTAGGGGTATTTTAAGTACCACTTTTACATTAACACTGTTGTAAATGCATAAAGTCAAGAGTTCATTGCACAGCGGACGGTCGTTCGAATGCCAAAAGCACTCCATCCACGTACAAGATGAGCTAACTCAAATAAATGACACTGTGTACTCGGATAGAAATGCTCTGAAATGTGTGTTTAAATCTCCAAGTCCTAATAAATCTACTCAACAGAGATGATGGATGAATGGAAGGAGAGGGTGTCAAGTAAAAAAACAATAACTCAGCTGTTATATACAATCTACAGCTTATATATAAATAATCAGCTCAAACATGAAAAACATGACAAATTCATTGTCACAGTTTTTTTATTTTGTAGTTTTTGAAAGTTGCCAATTTAGTAAAAGGGGATTAAAGGACTGTGATGATACATAAAAACAATGCTTGAAGTTATGAAGGTTAATTGCTCAATACTGTTTGATTTATTTCTTGTGCTGTAAATGAAATTAGTTGTTTTTTTCAGAGTTCATTTAATGTGTAAAGCTTAATTTCAATCACTTTCATCCAAAAAAAAGTATTTAAGGAAAAACTAGATTGTTTTGAGCTCTCATGACAAACTGAGGTAGGCCTGCCCAAACATTTTATCGAAACATCCATGTTTTTATCTGTAATTTACTGACCTTAAGTCAACTTTTACTATTGATGATCTTGTTTCTTCTGTTATTTGTCTGCTTCTTTGTTAATGTGCAGTAACTGGTTTAGTGTCAAGGAAAATAATCTTTAAGTGGAGTGGTGTCAGAGGTGAAGTGGAACAATCCCCTTTGTTCACACCGACCAGCAGCGACTGTCATGACTCAGCACTTAACAGATGTGATGTACGTCACACGAATGCTGGTTTGAGCCATTAAGAAACTGAGCATTTACATTTTCTGCCACTACATTTCAGGAGGAAATATTCAGAGGATTCTTCATACAGCTCATCCAATGAAATTTACTCTTCATTCTCAGCATTTTCATCTGTAATTTACATTTTATTTTATTTTCAAATTGTGTTTAGTCAGAATATTTCAACAGATTCTTGTTTCAAAACAGATGTTCATTTGCAGGATGTTTGGAATATTCAGATTGTACTGGGAAATAAGATTTCTAGGATTCTGTTATATTAAACTGCACATTACTTTGTGGTATTTCAGATTTCGTTTTGAACATTTGAGAATGTCGAGGACTGAATAAGTTCACATGCGTCCTTTGGCTGAAAAGTCTGAATCTGAAGCCCCAGAAACTGTAAAAACATGAAACGTGGTGGTTACGGCTAAAAAAGAAATCCCAGGGGGTTAAAGTAGGTCATAGGGAGACGCAATACAGCAGCAACTGTCAAGACCTATTGGTTTACAAGTGAACTACTTAATGGGGGCAAAAAGTACAAATACTTTCAGCAATACTTTATTGATCCCTGAGGGAAAATTCTCTTTCGAGTCAGATTCAGCAGCCACCCTTTGGTGAACATATTGGAATTACTGATGTGTTTTTGCCGCAGATATTTTATTAATTAATTTGAATATATGCAGAAAGCAAAAGCCTGTAACTGGGGTTCGTCAGTACAAGGTGCTCGGGAGCTTTCCTATCAGCTGTGAGTGACACTGTGCATTTTCAGCAACCACCAAAATAGCTCAGGATTGAGGACTTAGGGAGCCCTGCAAAGACTTAACAGAATACTTATGCTGAGCAGCCTACCTAGAAATCTGGGTAGCTGTCTATTTTCTAGCTTATTCAAATTTGATTCATGAATATTTTATTCTCAATCCAAAGCATTTTTTTTCCCCCCCTCACTGACTGATGCACAAACCGACAAGAACCTCACTTACTCTTTTTAATGCAGATATTAATCTCACACAAATTCCTTTTTGAAGGAAACCAGGCGGACAGTGCCCAAATGTGTAATTCAACTTTTCTGATCATATGAGACCTCGTTAGATTCTTTTTCTTTTTTGTCTGCTCCCAAACATCCTGAGGACAGAAGACAGAATCCCCTGATTTTAATTCAACTATCTCCGTTTTTTCCCTCAGCAGGCTAAAGGCCTTGAAGCCGACAGAGCTGAGAGGCTAAAAAAGAGAGAGACAGCGGAAGAGAGAGGAAAAGCTGGTGATGTTTTTCAGCGGGGTCGGAAACTTGTTATGGAAAAAGCCTGCTCCTACTGGCTGCAAGCAAACCTGGGAGGATCAGACAGTGAGAAACAGAGGGGGAAAAAGATTAGGCCTCCCCACTCAATTAACCACATACTGCTCTGTAATTTCACCCTCATACGCACATGCATGCACACACATACACACAAGGTGAAGCGGAAACACTGGTAAATGGCTTTGTGAGGAAATCTCGGTCTGCCAGGCGTCAAAGTGAGACACTTCTTCAGTCGAGAGGAAGAGCTTTTCCAGGCGTCCACTTTCCTAATGAGGATATCTAATGAGGAAGCTTGTTTTCGTTGAGGTTCATTGGGTTGGAAGTTGGACAGTTTAGTTTCAGTCACTGTTCGATGAGGTAAATGTTGGGTTTCGAGGACACTGAGGTCACGTCCTCTGGGTTTTAACAACATGGTAGCGAGATTAATTCAAGAAATTTAATTGAGCTTTTACAAGCTGGTTTCAGTGTGTTTAGACTCAATATACTTAACTATCATATGAAGGACTGGGATTGTGTTTCGGTATTTGGGCCTATATGATACTGTACTTTGAGATTTTGAACTTTTTTTGGGAAATAACAATTCATTCATTGTTCATCAGAATAAAACTAATAAAATGTGAAGTGTGATGATTTATATTGCCTACCTGATTGAAGAAAGACTAACCAAGCCTCAGATATCACAGTTATACTACTTTATACTTTAAAAAAACGTTTTATGACATAATATTCTACATTTCAATTTTTTTTATGACGTATTTCAGTCAAAATGACAAAGAAACCCCCAAAAATCTCAGAACTCATTCCTTTATAGGCTTTGATTAAATGTTGAATCAGTATTTAGAATAAAAACGACAACTGCATGACAAGATAAACAAGATAAAGTTTGTAAAAAGTGTATTTAATAAGATGAACATCAGAGATTGCAGTTATCTTTCAATAAATTATAAATTCAAACTCTCTGCATTTTGACTGTATATAAATGAGAAGGGTGCTGGATACTTATAATGGGTATTTTTTACCACTTAAAAATATTTTCCACACCACAAAACTGATAAAATTATGAATTAAGTCATTAAATGTTAACTTCTCCTTTTGATAACCACTCTGGTATGAATTCATAATATATCGGATACATTTCCTTTCCATCTTTGATGATTTGCTGTGTTTAGAATATTCATGCTGTTGCAGTTTGTTTTGATTACTTTCATCATGTTGCATTTGGATGAAAAACACAAACTTTTACTTTTTGACCTGCGCAGCTTCATGGATCTGTAACTCTCGTTCCCCGTCAGAGTCCGAACTTGTTTTCTGAGCGTAAAAAACAACGCACACACATTTTAACTGTGCATTCTGGGAAAGTGAGAGTTACAGCGTGTCAGTAATAATGAATGAGCATATGTTTGTAGAATAACTGCAGCCTGAGAGATGGTGATCCAAGCTCCGTGTTCCTCTCAGGTAGAAGTAGAAGACTTTAACATAAGCACCTTGTCACTCAGTATTCAGAGCATGGGCCAGAAAGAGAACACCCAATTGTCACTGAGCAATACGTTTCATGTCTTCTCTCTGTGACCTTTAAATGGCCTCGGACATTCAACACTGATAAATGCGCCATGTTGGAAAGAACAAAGTGCTTTCAGACCATTTGTATTGAGCAAGCTTTTGATGAACAGCTCAAATGCTACGATCCAGCACAGAGACATTTCTCTATATGTGCACATTATTGATTTAGGCACAAAACCTTGCCTGCATCAGGCAAATGACTTCCCCTCAGGGTTCTTTAAAGGGCTTCTACTCTGTTTATGATGTGGAATTCCCATAGAAAATCAATATGTTTTTTGTTCTGGACAGTTTTGTCCTTATTATCTCATCTCGGCTGCTGAGTAATGAGGCCGATCTCCTGAGGGATCGTGAGCAGGAGGAGAATGATCGTGCCACAACGATTTAATCTCAGTAGCAACAGCTACAGTGAAAGTCACACTGCAGGACTTTGAGCAGACTCCAAGTGTCTCTGTATCTAATCCGGGCTCTGGCTCGAGTTCTGGGAGTAAGTGAAACATCTATTTTACAGTTAAACAATATTATCATGTACATCCTGAACCCTTCGTCTGACAGTGATGGTTCCTGAGCACACTGTGAAAAAAGGATCCACGCTGAAATTAAGAATTTGACACTTCGGCACAATCTCCTTTCCCTACTTGATATTTCTGCTCTCCCCTGACAGACTTCACTAAACTCTGGTCGTGAAACGTTGGCATTATTTGAATACTGGGGCAAGCGGATGTTTAAAGCAGACCACAGCCATTCATTACGTAAGACCAAAACAAAGAGTCACACAGTGAAGGGTTATGGCTCGGGGTCGGTGACAGCAGCATATGATTCATGGCTCGCTGTGCCCTTTTGTCTTGTCCTCCTTGTGGTGGGACCATCCACTGCTCTTAGCCAATGTTATTTTCCAGCCTTTAGAGCTCGCTCTCTGTTTCCAGCAAACAGGCAATGTCATTTCCCATGTCTACTTCTTCCCTCAGTGCAGGAGTAAAGAAAGAATATGGCACATGTCACAACAAGAGATGTTCCTTTTGCTTCATCGTTTGGATGTCGGCAACAATAAATTACGTTAACATTGCTTTTGATTTATCTGTAAAGGTTTCTTACACGAAGGAATACATTACCTAGACTTTACATAAAAAGATAATCATTAATCCAGTGGCTGGTGTTTGAGGTATGAGTATGTGTTTGGATGGAGGACAAGAAATATGCCAAGAAGAATTATATCACTGCACCAGATAACCTTTGATAATATACTTGGGTCAAAGTATTAAAGTTTCCTCCGAAGGCACCGGAAATAGTGTTAGTCTGTTATGTATGAATATTTCTGTCTGACTGGTCAATAAGAAAGTAAAATATGCAAAAGAAGAACCATGGGAGTATGAATTCTAATTAATCTGAAATATTTTCACTTGCAAACACAGCATGTTGCATGGCCACCGCATCAATAACTTCAAAGAAGCTCATTATAATAATGAAAACTCATTGATTTGATGTAAATCAAATATGTGAATGCATCGGCAAACATATGTTCTCATTTACCATATGGTGAGTCTGGCGACATGCTGTCGTTTGTGATTGTATGTGCAGGATTTGCCTGAAATCTGAAAAGACACGTACACAAACTAAAAATGGGAATGTTTGGTCTGCAGCAGCGGCTTCTCTCTACGCTGAGACGAATCTGAAATGTGTGGTTTGGAGTAAAACAGCTGCCGACACAAGCTGTGTAACACAAGCGGTTTGTCCATTTGGTGCTGCAGGGCTCCATGTGTCCTGCCAGGCTGATGTGACGAGGGATACTTCAAGAGATACAGACACAAAACTAAACAGATAAAGTGAATCATCAAACAAGTTTGACGATGTCATCAAATCAATGTTTGTAGTTGTGGTTTGGATCTTAAACAATAGTAGAAGATGTTTTGTGACGCACGAAAGAAATGTGTCTCTTTCTGTTTTAAATCCATCGACACCTCTGGCTGTGTCCTTCGACGATTCCTCCGTTTGCCCTTGTTAAAAACTTTGTTATTCTTCTGGCATTAGATATATGACATATTCTTGGTATCATTCACAATAGTTTGGCCCCCTACAGTGACAGCAGCGTTCTTCAGTCATATCCTTGTGATTTATTGGCAGGCTAACGATCAAAAGAAAGCCTGTTATTGTGCCCTCTGTGCTCCATAGATGGGCTGCAGGAACAGATGTCCACACGGGAGTTCCCTCTCCTTGTCGTGCCATTCATGGAGTGGCTGTTGTCATTGGGGCAATGGGCTACCAAATATGGAGAGGGGGTCGCACTGCTCGGCCCCGTCTCCCTGACACTTGTCCGGGTATAAATTAGCTTGTTGTGACATTTCGGCACCCCTGGTTTACACACTCAAGATCCGGTGCCTGGTGCTGATCTGGTGAGTATCTACTGTGCACAGACCGACCGGAGGAGGAGGAAAAAAAAGGCAGAGCAGTGGATTTATCACAAGTGGAATGGATGAAGGATTTTAACACGAATGACAGAGACTTCCATCTTTGACTAACCACATTTCATCATCTAAATGAAACACATCATGTCACCACATCAGCATGTGGTCCATCATCACCTTTTGTGGATTACTGCTTCTGTGAAGGATATTAACTTTCACATCACTAATGACTGAGCAAAGACGATGTGAAATACTAACACCACTCTATAACATGTGCTTTTATGATTTAGAATGTGTGATTAATAATGTGTATTTTATATGTCTACTAGTTTGCTTTCGGAGTTTTTACACGGTGTCAATTAACTTTGCTTAAAAGCACAATAGAAATACAAAGTTGTATTATAACTGTAATTATTATGAGAATAAATCACTATAAACCAGGACTAACCACGATTTACTCAGTTGAAATTGTCTCCAACCATGTGTGTGTTGTTTGTTGTGATTATCTATAAAGAGAAGACAATATTTTCAATCACCCAGTTCAAATAAACGAGGAATTTCATGATTGCATCCAAATATCTAAAAGTGCCACGGCGTGCGTGTCTGTGTGTGTGTGTGTGTGTGTGTGTGTGTGTGTGCGTGTGTGCGTGTGTGCGCGCCCACCTCCGTGTGTGTTGCAGAGCTGACACCATGTGCGACGACGAAGAAACAACCGCCCTGGTTTGCGATAACGGCTCCGGCCTAGTGAAGGCTGGGTTCGCCGGCGATGACGCACCTCGCGCTGTGTTTCCTTCCATCGTGGGTCGCCCCCGTCACCAGGTAATTAAGACAAACTATTCATAACCTCCACATAAGGTATTGAAAGGACGAGTGTAACTGGAAAAAACAATATATGGCGTTGGATGAGGGGATTATCCATGCGTAATTGCGCATCAAAATTTCGCATCATTGTTTCTATGGAAAACTGAACTTTGGTGGTGTACCACGACATAATTCCTGGTCTTTGCTGTTCTCAGGGCGTCATGGTTGGCATGGGCCAGAAGGACTCCTATGTGGGCGACGAGGCCCAGAGCAAAAGAGGCATCCTGACCCTGAAATACCCAATCGAACACGGCATCATCACCAACTGGGACGACATGGAGAAGATCTGGCACCACACTTTCTACAACGAGCTGCGCGTGGCTCCTGAGGAGCACCCCACCCTGCTGACAGAGGCTCCCCTCAACCCAAAGGCCAACAGAGAGAAGATGACCCAGATCATGTTCGAGACTTTCAATGTCCCCGCAATGTACGTGGCCATCCAGGCTGTGCTGTCCCTGTACGCTTCTGGACGTACCACAGGTATGGCACATTCCCCAGGTTTGATTCTGGATTCTGGCGCGTGAGTTGATGCAGGTATCTGAATTAAATCTGTACGTATTGATCGCAAGGTATCGTCCTGGATTCCGGTGATGGTGTAACTCACAACGTGCCCATCTATGAGGGTTACGCTCTTCCACACGCCATCATGCGTCTGGATCTGGCCGGTCGCGACCTCACAGATTACCTCATGAAGATCCTGACTGAACGTGGATACTCTTTTGTCACAACCGGTGAGTAAAGTCTAGTGATCACAAAGCTCTGTGCGTTTCTACAGTAACCGTGTGGGGACGTTTTCTTACACAAACATAAACCATCCATCATCCATCTGCACCATACAATAATACAAACTGGGAACACTTGTACAAATCTGATCCTTCCAGCCGAGCGCGAGATCGTGCGTGACATCAAGGAGAAGCTGTGCTACGTCGCTCTGGACTTCGAGAACGAGATGGCCACCGCCGCCTCCTCTTCCTCCCTGGAGAAGAGCTACGAGTTGCCCGACGGCCAGGTCATCACCATCGGCAACGAGCGTTTCCGCTGCCCAGAGACCCTCTTCCAGCCCTCATTCATCGGTGCGTAAAGGCGAGGGTGCACATCCAAGCATGGATTCCGCTGCAGTGACACACACCCATGAACATTCAGTAACTTAATGTCTTATTATTCTGTGAAACAAATATGATTTATAAGTATTTCTATCACAAATCCCTCCCAACTCATATATCCACTGCCAGTGTATACCCCTCCAAGGCTACCTCAGTACAATTTTGAGGTTCTACCTCATCCAATTTTAGACTGGATACTGAAAATAGCCAATCTTAGTTTTTTCTTTGCACCTAAAAAACTTTAAATTAACACATCAAAACGTAACATTGACACAAAAGTATTATTAATAAATTATAATTTATGTCAAATGAATTATTATTAATACTCCTGTACTCCACTAAGATTTCTTTTAAAGTCACATTTCTACTATCACCAAAGTAAAAGGCCTGAATACTTCTTCCACCACTGCTTAGGTACAGTATATTCCATGGAGCAGCAGGACAGTAAACTTTAGAATGGATGGTTTCCTGAAGATAGAAGTGTTTATTGCTCACATTAGTGACTGGCTGCCAAGTGTGGATCACCAACTGGAGGTGGTCACAGTTTATCCACCTGAGATTTACCGCTTCGTGGCCGATAAATAGACATGAGTCATCTGAAGCAAGGGGCTCATTGTTCTCATCGGCACAGAGCGAAGCAGCTGCTGCTGGAGCTGCTGCCGGAGCTGTCCAATTCAGCACCTGTTGGAGGCGCAGGCAGCTGAGGGTGGTGTCAGATGTGCCCTCTGCTGCAGGGTGTGTGTGTGTTTGTGTGTGTGTGTGTGTTGGGGGTTAAACCCACTGACTTGGCTGCTGTGTGTGTGCACAGGCATGGAATCTGCTGGCATCCATGAAACCACGTACAACAGCATCATGAAGTGCGACATCGACATCCGCAAGGACCTGTACGCCAACAACGTCATGTCCGGTGGCACCACCATGTACCCAGGTATTGCTGACCGCATGCAAAAGGAGATCACCGCCTTGGCCCCCAGCACCATGAAGATTAAGGTACTGACTCGCTGTTGGATTAATATCACACCTCTACAGGAGAGAGGGGCCCCTGCAGATCAACATGTGTGCTCTGTGTTCTTAGATCATCGCCCCCCCTGAGAGGAAATACTCCGTGTGGATCGGCGGCTCCATCCTCGCCTCCCTGTCCACCTTCCAGCAGATGTGGATCAGCAAGCAGGAGTATGATGAGGCCGGACCCTCCATCGTCCACAGGAAGTGCTTCTAAGCACCAGGCTGACACCCCCCAATCATCCCAAGTCCTTGCCCCCTCCTCACCCTCTGTCACCCGTCTGTGCCAAAAGCCCCATCCATGGCTCCAAAGCAGGAATTCGTATGTTGTCGAAAAATACTTTGTTTACACTTAAGTGCAATTTATATGTGGATTTGTATAGCTTTATAAATAAAAAGGGAATCTGGACTTTCAAAGGAAGACTCATCAAACTATTTGTTTCTGTCATTCTGTCTTTTTTCTTTATTTGTGTCCTTCCTTCCTTCATTCATACCCTCCTTCTTTTCTTGTGAGTATAAGGGATAAGGGTGTATTTCAGGATTATAGAAAACTCTCTCCGTCTCTCTTTCTCTACTGTCCCCCTCTCCCCACACGATGGATGAGTAAAGGGTTGGAGAGATTTGAATGAGAAAAGATTAAGGTGAGGGAGGATAAACTACTCCATGTGAAACTAACTGCAAAAACTTTCACTGACTGAAAACACTGCGATCACGTGATCAGTAATCCCCCATTTCCCAAAGCTTGGGATGCCTAGAAATCTACAGAATACATTTAAATAATAAAAATTATTATTACTACTACTACTATTACTAATTATTATTATTCATTATTATTATATTAATAATATAATAACAATGATTATTATTATTACTAATAATAATAATTACTATACATTAATAACTAAAACTACTTGGGGAAACACAAAAATGATCATATATAAATAAAATCTTGATACTAAAGTAACGATTGAGTGACAATTCATTATGAAACCTTTGGTTATCTTAATTGTGTGGACTGAAACATGAATAAAAAGAAGAAAATGTATTGAAAATAATATGTTTGGCTTCATGAGCCATCATAATGAAGCTGTAGATTAAAAGGACAATCACATTATTAACTACAGTTCATGACAGACGGTGAGTCCACACACAGGTCTAATGTTAGTGTACATGCAATGCAACA
This sequence comes from Paralichthys olivaceus, assembly GCF_024713975.1. Lineage (NCBI taxonomy): Eukaryota > Metazoa > Chordata > Actinopteri > Pleuronectiformes > Paralichthyidae > Paralichthys > Paralichthys olivaceus. Next base: position 10,783,222 of record NC_091104.1, on the reverse strand, counting down.
CCGAAGGTTGATCAAATCTCTGAGCAACATGCAGGGCGGGGTCACAAATTTTGTTTCTATTTTTAAACCTCCACACACACACACACACACACACACACAAAGAGAGAGAGAGAGAGACAGAGAGCAGAGAGAAAGACAGAGAGAGAGAGAGAGAGAGAGAGAGAGAGTGAGAGAGAGAGAGAGAGAGAGAGAGAGAGAGAGAGAGAGAGAGAGAGAGAGAGAGAGAGAGCAGGCTGCCTTGTAAAGCGATTAGCAACTCGGATGGTACTTTCACTCTGTCACTGTATCCAGAGCATCATCTTTGCCTGAGGTGGAAACAACAGCTCTACCAGCCGGGCCAGCAGCCTGCTACATGGTGACGGAAACCCCGGGGCATGCGAGGCTATCCGCTCCAAGAAATGAAGACTGAGTCCTGTTATAAGTCCCTATAATATCCATTAGCTTTGGTTATAGATGCACAGAACAATAGCTGGTTGTAATATATAAGCTATTTAAATCCCTCAATTACTGATGACTTAAAAACACAGGGAATTCACCTTGACCCTTGTACCAGGGACACGGTGCATCCATAAACCCTGCAGGAGGGATGGGTGTTGGTGTGTGGAGCACATGTAGGTCTGAAGCTCAGTGAGTTGACTGTATAAGAATAAAGTCAGGGGTCTGAGTCTCACGATAAAACCCTTAAACTGGTTTTAACACTTACAACACAGGTGTCGACAACAGTGTCCACTGAATGGCGAACGCAATACGCACACTGAAATATCGAATATCAGAAGCCCTGGTCCTCCTGGCTGCGCTCCACCGACCTGTCTGCGCGTACGTGACGCATGGGAGGGGTGGGGGGAGACTACTTAAAGGCGGATTATCGCTGGAAAGACATTAAATCCAACCTCCCTCCATCCACAAGCAGCGCGCAGCCCATCAACCTGATCTGAAGATCGAAAATAGGAGGGCTTACAGTAATCAGCCCTTCAGACTCCCATGACAAGGAAAAGTGTGGCCACGTCGTGAGGGCGCTCGGCACACACAGCAGGACGTTCACTGGCGCTGCGCGCTCTGCGCCGAACCAACCAGATAGCGCGCAGAGAGACGGAGAGAAACGAGGACGGTGGCAGCATCCCGTGACGGATGCATTTTTTAGCCTCATTCGGACGCTTTGGAGGCTGACAACAGCAAGAGGCAGAGAGAAGCTGGACGGGAAATAACGAGCGCTTTCTTTTTTGGAGGGATTTGAACAGAGTGCCGTTGTGCCCTCGTCTTCTCCGGATGCTTAGAAATGGGGGAATGGACTATACTAGAGAGGCTCCTGGAGGCTGCTGTCCAGCAGCACTCTACTATGATAGGAAGGTAAGATGGTCAACAGAAACCAAGAACAACCGAAGAAACGCAGCAGCCTCCAGGATCGTCTTTAGCATGGTCCCCATTCCCCCGTCTCTGTCCTGTGCCTCAGGGATCTTCTGTAGCATGGTGCCAAGTCCTCCGTGTCTGTGTTGTGGATTTTTTCCCCCTCTTGTTCCACAGATTCCTTCCTCTTTGTCCTCCTCCTAAAAAGAGACGGCTGAGTAAACCAGTTGATAACTGGGATAGTGCAAAGTGCAAAGAGAAAAACCACACACTGAAATCCATGTGTCATTTCATGTTTCCATTCATCCACTTATATCCATTTGATGTATGTTGGTGAGTTGGAGTGGTGGTTGTGCGCTCAGGGGGGTGGCAGGAGGAGATCGAGCGAGAGTCGGTGTTATCACCTCTTTCCATTGACGAAGCTCACACAGGTTTATTTTTTTTAAAAAAAGAAAAAGAAAGAAAGCAACGCCGATTGCTTGCGTTTCATTTCAGCCATTTAATCACACAACACATTCAACCCACACAATAAGAAGGAGCGACCAGTTTCAGCACTGGACAGCTCCCTGAAAAAAGACAGCACAAAAGAATTGGACTCTGCGCTTCAGCCGCCGCGGCAGCGCACAGCTCCACATCCACCACCGCTTTACGCATATATTTACACGTATTTTCACGTTGTTTGTTTGTGTCCCTGCTTTGTTTCCTTCTTCTTCATAGGATCCTACTAACAGTGGTGGTCATCTTCCGGATTCTAATCGTAGCAATAGTTGGAGAGACCGTCTATGATGACGAGCAGACCATGTTTGTTTGTAACACCTTGCAACCGGGCTGCAACCAGGCATGCTACGACAAGGCGTTCCCCATTTCACACATCAGATATTGGGTCTTTCAGATCATCATGGTGTGCACGCCGAGCCTCTGCTTCATCACATACTCGGTGCACCAGTCGGCCAAGCAGAAGGAGCGGCGCTACTCCACGGTCTACCTGACGCTGGATAAGGATCAAGACTCGCTGAAGCGAGACGAGAGCAAAAAGATAAAGAACACCATTGTTAACGGAGTACTCCAGAACACGGAGAACTCCACCAAAGAAGCCGAGCCGGACTGCTTGGAGGTCAAGGAGATCCCTAATTCGGCCATGAGAACTACAAAGTCTAAACTGCGGCGGCAGGAGGGCATCTCCCGGTTTTACATCATCCAGGTGGTGTTCAGGAACGCGCTGGAGATTGGCTTTTTGGTGGGCCAGTATTTCTTGTACGGATTCAACGTGCCCTCGGTGTACGAGTGCGACCGCTACCCCTGCATCAAAGACGTCGAGTGCTACGTGTCCAGGCCAACGGAGAAGACCGTGTTCCTGGTCTTCATGTTCGCGGTCAGCGGCTTTTGCGTGGTGCTCAACCTGGCCGAGCTCAATCACCTGGGCTGGAGGAAAATCAAAACGGCCGTGCGCGGCGTGCAGGCGCGGAGGAAGTCCATCTATGAGATCCGGAACAAGGACTTGCCCAGGATGAGTGTGCCCAATTTCGGCCGCACTCAGTCCAGTGACTCTGCGTATGTGTGAGGATGAGGAGGGTGAGGATGAGGGGGGTATGATAACATGTACAAACAAACATATGATGGACATATGATGGACAGCTGCGCACGCCTAATTCGTGTCATGACTTTTCAAAGAGTGGGCAGATGGTTGGTTTTCTTTCTTTTGGTCTTTTAAAGGACTTCATGGCAGGCGTGGATGACACGTTTGTTCCCTTATTTATTATTGCACTGATGCAACTTTTTAGTAACGTTTATACTCTGTGTAAGATGCGAAATTGGAGATCATCCATGTTAAACGTGTACACGTATTTAGTTCCTTGTGGGCTGTTCTGCTTGTGTGGGCTACTTGAAGAGAGTAAATGCAAAAATTGCACTAAAAAGTTGGGGGTGAACCCTTGAGAGCCTGAACCTTATCCAAAAATGTGCTCTACTGACCTGACGGTGTTTGTAAGACATTTACTTTTCCACCTGTTTTTGGCACCAACCTAATTAAATGGCACCATACACAGTGGTTAAGGACAAACTCCACCACATCCAGATTTATATGTGCACACATATATAAATCCTTGGTTCGACCAGCGTAATTCATGTTTTCTTTTCTGTTGCCTGTGTTGCACCACTGACCTTAACATATGTAACCATTCCATTGCTTTATAGCTGACTTGCAAAACAGTATCTTGGTGAATTTGCTGCAAATGCTAACGTCTGTGACTTCCTTAATTTATGACACACCAAAGCGCCCACTGCTTTTATTTGTGAAGTGTTTTCTTGCTTTTGTGTAATCAAGTGCCATACTTGTATATAAACATAATATATATGTATACATATAAATATATAGATATATAATAATCATCATGAAAGCTGATTCCCTTGCTTGGATTATGCTAAATGCCGCCCAATTTCTTTCTTTTTTAAAAATTTGCTTTCAATGTATTTGTTGTGATTTAAATGAGGAAAAAAAATGCTATACAGTTTTCTGTTTTGTTTTGCAAATGACTGGAAAAAAGAGATACAGTGCTAGTCTTTTTTTTTATATACAAGAATGAAAAACGTCTCTTCTCCCAATCAAAGCTGTTAAAAACTGGAAAAATAGCACAAATTGACATTTTTATCAAAGAATGGGCAATAAAAATCTGCTCTGGTGCTACAGTTTTTCATAGAATGGTTTTAAATGTAACCGAAACAGACCAGAAAAAAAAAAACCACGAACATCATTTTGTTTCTGTGGAAAATAAAAGTGGGATTCATGTACACCAGAAACGTGTGAGGTGCAGTACTTGTGTGTCTGCTGCTCCAGCTTGTGTTGACTGACCCATCACACTGATATCCTGATATCCTATATATATACATACATATATATATATATATCAAGTGGAAGTTTTGCCTTGGTGCAGTGAGGATGTTAGCCACACCCACTCTGTATTTAAAAAAAAATACTGCAGGACACACCTTGCACAGGATCTCATCACTCTGCCATGTGTTGCAATACTGATACTGCTTTCATGAGACACATCAATAGTTATGCCTCATAACAGAGTGGCCTGAGGGAACATTTAGTCTATTTGTCCATGCATCAAATCAGACACGAACCACAGCTCTGACAGTGAGCTTTACATTCACAGGGTTTCACTATGGACATCGTCGAGTTTGTGACTTTCTTTGTACTCCACCGAAATTACAAAATAGCTGATCATGATTCTGAAAACCTAGGGAGCCTAACCCTAGCCGAGTTTTCACGGGTTCGAGAGGATGTAATACAGCAGCTTGTGTTGAGGGAAAGGTTGTGTACTCATTTTGAAGGTCAGGGAGAAAACAAAAGATGGTGAGGGGAGACAAAAAGAGAAGGTACACACTCATGTGACCACAGAAAGACAGAGAGAGATAGGAGAATAAAGATTCAGAGGGATAGAAATGAAATATTTGCAGCTGACCACTGCAGGTGATGTGGGTTGGGCCGGTCTCTGCCGGGATGACTCTGCAAAGCCGTGAGAAATCGAAGAGCGGTGGCACTGGCACATCCATCTCCAACCCAGCAGGGACCCGAGATTCCTCCCTAAGTCATGAACGAGAAAAAAGAAAAACAGAAGAAGAAAGAAGAACCATTTTTCAGCTCCACTCTGATGCAGCGTACGCCTTTGTGCATCTTTGCCTCCTTCTTTTTTTTCCCTCTCTTGCTCATCTGTGTCTCACAGTTCTCACGTGCTAGATACAAAAACCTTTGAAAAGAAAAAAATAACTGAATACAACAAACCATTTGAAGTGTCTGCTACATAGTAACAGTGCAGTGTTTGAATGCAGCTGTCGTTAATTTTGATGCTTTGATAGTTTATTTTTTATTTCCCTGCAACGTTCAACCTGGTTTCAAACTCCGGCAAAATGGCAAAATTATTGGGGTATGTCCCAATGCAATTATGCATGCTGTCGTGCATTTACATCATGTGAGTGTTGCAGGGCTCAGCAGAGATTACACTGTACCTGTGTCTGCTGCATCGTTTGTAGTCATGTCAGCCGGGTTACAGGCCACGTACAGAGCATTTCACTGCCAGAGTGAAAAAATGCACACAGCAAATCACAGGGTTCAGATTTACACATTTAAGGGAACGGAGACTACACAGATCAAGTCGTCTCAAGGACCTGTGTATTCATCTGCCAGCCTCCTGGTAACTGCAGCACAACGCACCACCAAGGCTACACACAAGCTATTTTAAGACTACAAGGTAAAAGACTGCAGGAACACCTCCGATTTCAAGTGATCACAGGTGCTCAGTGAGAAGGCAGGGATCTTTAGAGCCATACATCCAACCCTCTAATGTAAGTAAACAGGGAGGGAGGGAGGGAGAGAGAGAGAGAGAGACCCTTATACAAAAGGAGAGGCTTTTCTCTGGGCATGTAGTGTCGGAGAGGACAGCACTCCCATAAACAGATAAAACACAGGGGGTTGTGGTGGGTGTCATTCTAAAAACATTATAAAATATTTGAATTAATATATCCTTCAGTTCCACAAAGACAGAATAAAAAGTGGAGCTGTGCATCTACTGTTTCAAATATCTAGATCAATAATTCACCGCATTCAGAGCATACATACTGTATGACAATATACTCAGTAGGTACTAAGAAGAAAGTTCTCAGTTTGATGTGAAGTTTTCAAGTTCTACATGTTGATTTCTCTGTTTTCACTGGTGTATAAAATGTTATTCACCACTATCATCAAAGGAACATTAATAATGACTGGTGCGGTGTGAATGTGGCTAAAACTGTGGGATTAAAATTGTCTGCAATATATTTTTTTAGGTCATATTACCTCAGAGTCAATGTTAAGCCACAATCTGTAAACATTTTGTAGAAGGCAGATGATTTATGAAAAATTATGACACAGAACTATTCAGTGTTCCCGCTGTAGGGGAGGATAACAGAAATCACATAAAAGTAATTTTAATGTCGAACTTTCATAAGAAATTCATTATTTGTAGATTAAAACTATCCCTCATTTTTAAAATTCAGAGATGAAATGAGACCAGTCCATCTGTGTTTATGACTTAATAACGTTTCCCACTTAAACATGAACCATTAAGGTCGTGTATTAAACACAATGCAGGATTTACATAAGCAAGTATAGTTGCTTTGCTCGAGTCAGTAACAGACTGAGGTGAGTATTTCAGAGTTAACAGATCTACTCGTTTCTTGCTTGTGGTTTTGGATTTGAAGTTGTGATATATAATGTGACCAGAGAGTGTTTTTAGTATTTTAGCGACATGACAGACTGGCAATGGTGAGTGATTGAGCTGCAGCACTGACATCTTTATTAATAATCATTGCAGCCACCTTACATCATACTGACAACTTCGCGGGGTAAGGAGACGAGGACAGTTGAAATGAAATCAGTCAAAATAGGACTAAAACAAGTGTAACATGTTATATGGTGTTTGTCTGCATATGTGTTATTGTCCTTGAGGTAGAAATGTCATTATTGTCTTCTACTATTTTACATTTAATCAAAAATTATAAACCAGATTAAACCAGCAATATAATCAAAAAAAGCCTATTAACGTAATGCCAGAATACTGAAGAGGAGAGGAAAACCTGCAGTACTTCCCTGGTTTTTTAATCTGCTCTGTGAGGCCTTGGAGAATGTGACGGATTAAACCAGAACTTTCACCTGAGTCTGTAAATCCTTCAACCCCTCTGTCCCCAAAAAACAAGCACATCCTCCATCTTTTTCTCCTCTTTCACCGATCCAAACAGAGGAGGCTGGCTCCGGGGGAGCGATGCTTTAATTATGCCTTTTGCGCAGATTACTGCATGAAAGGGGGGGGGGGGGGGGTGAGCAAACCGAAGAAACACAGTGAATGCAGGTCTTTTTGATCCACTCAGCCAGAAGCAATGAAATTAGCCTGGTTACTGCAGCACACATGCACAGCATAGCATGGCACAGGCAGATATGACAGACACTGAAACAAAACACACTGGATGTTTACATCCGTGCGAAGGAAGAGGCAGTAACACATTTACACAGTGTGACAAAGTTCCCAACTTTCTGTCAGCCAGGGGAGCGAAGGCATCTGCTCTGTTCTGGCTGTAGCTTTCTCTGTCTCCAGCCACTGCAGCTCCTCTCCCTCCGCACCACTCCGCTTTCTGGCTGTTCAAAGAAGCAGAACACCAAACTTTCATCCTGTGATTTGTCCTCTGGGTGTTTTGTCTTTTAAACTTCTTCACTTTAATGAAATCTTCACAAAACAAGGACAAAAGGACGGAGAACATTTGATGCAGTTGGAACAGAGGGATTAGTTTGGCTGGTTTTGGTTGGTGGCGGTGGCGGGGCCATATTGGCACGTGGATTTGGTTGAAACTAAGCACTGACAAAAAAAAAATACCTGACAGACCTGACAGCAGATTAATTTCTCATCCATTTTTTAATGTGACCTCAGGATTAAGAACATTAGTGGATTATACACAGATTTGTCAACCAGAGGTTCAGAGTGGGACAGCCAGCACCTGTGCAAGGACACAATGCACCCAAACCCAAAAAACATTGACGTCCTCCTCTCTTTAGCCGGACAGGTCAGATTTGGATAGAGTTAGTGGGAGAGTTAGTTGAGGTGAAGCTACTACAACTTTAAGAAGAAGGACACCAGATAACCTTCATCGTTTGCATTTTATAAATTCATCTACACACTGTTTCCACGAACGTCTGTCTGGATGTGGTTCGCATATCTCCACAACCATTCATCTTGTCAGCTTCACACTTGGCACATGTATTGTATGTTGGCTGAGGAAGTGTGATTTCAACACATGATGTGTTCAATATTGATTAAAAAAATGTAATAAACATGCAACGGGCTGGAGCAGTATGTCTTCAGTCTGTGGACCGAGTTGAAAATGTCATCTTCCATGTCCTCGCATAAAATACAGAAGCAACCGGTAACTGGATCAAACCCCGGGTGAAAACTGCCACCATATCATTTTGATATAGTTTTTTATTTATATTTTTCATATCAGACTGACACAGGCGTTCACGGGTGCTGATCTCCATCATGGCAACAATATTTATATAATAACTTCCTCTTTATCAAGTTGTCCACAAAGTAAAAGCACAACGTATCTTCTGTTGCTGTTTGTATGGAGCTGCATTACTTAAAAATCTCAGCATTTCAGTAAATCATTCTTATATATATATAAACCACACGTGGAGAGTAAAACACCAAATTCCATTTCATTTTATGAAAAACATTGGCTATAAAAATCTTCATTGCATACAAACCAGGTAGGATGAACACAAAGTTTTCTAATTTCTCTCTGCACTGACTGTTCAGAAAACGATCTGTGCACAACATTGAAACGTGACTGTATATTGTGTGTTTGAGGGGGACTGACAGGAATGACAAGGAATAATTGGGAAGTAGCTGCGGAGCATTGACACACAGAGAACACAGAGTTTTAGAATTTCTCTAAATTCACCATTTCTTTTCTTTGAGTATCCAGCATCTGAAAGTTGCAGCCTATAGGAAACTAAAGCTTTGTACCACACTGCACCAACTTCCCCTGGCAAAGTAGTTTGTCATTAATGCAAAGCAGACGGCACCAGGCCAGACTGCAGAAGGAAAAAAAACCCACAAACAAACCCTAAACAATTTCCTGTCTGCGACGTCTTTAATTTCCCTCCAGGTGACAGCTCATTCTGACACCTACTGCTTGTTCTAACTTTCCGTGCCCCGCTCGCCTCCTCTGCATTCCCTAATAGCTTGTTCTACACTCGGCACATCGACCCTGATAAATGTTTAGGTTCTGCACCATTACACGGCCAATAAAAATCAGGGGCTGGCAAGTTTTGATCCGGACACGGAGGCGCTCGCCAGCCAAGTGAACTTGTGCCGATGGACTGTAGGAGGCACGGAATAACAGAGTGCTTACAGGAAGATGGAGGAGACAGAGGCTGAGGTATAGAGATATTAATTTAAAACAACCCACAGTGAAACTCAATCACACACACACACAGGAATATGAATCACTACTGTGTATTATAGAGGCTCACAGGGGCAGAAGATAATACTTGTCTCATAAGATTTGCGGCTACAGAATAAAATGAACCACCTTTCAACTTTGAAACTAGTGAAGATGCTGCGATATTAAAAGAAGAAAACCTTTATTGAAATGCAAAGAATGAAATTACACAAATATCACCACACTGATGGTGAGTTTTAAATCCCAGTGGAAGATTAACTTGTGTGGGTTGGTTCACTGTGGTTTACCTTTACACTCTGCATGAACCACACACATTGTCTTCTTCTTCCTCTGAGTGGAGGAATCTGTTAATCTTTCGTTTTCATTTTATTGAGCTCCACAGAGATTTCACTTTACACTGCTGCTTTCAGTATTTCATTGTGATGGAACCTTCAGAAACACCACAGTTGGAATATTTGTTCCAAAGCTTAGAAATAGCAGCCCTGGTGGATTAAAGCTAAATGTGGTTAGTTGTTATAAAAAGACGCAAAATTAATAAAAGCAGAAGTAATGAAAGTCAGAGTGGAGCATTAAATATCAAACCTGCTTCATTTAGATTAATTTGTTTTCTATTGAGCACTGGAATTAAAATAAATTTGACTATTGGTCAGACTCTTCCAGATGAATCAGAAATTTCATGTGATCCAAATAAAAACAGAACAGAGAAGCAAAAAAAACTGCTACAAATCTTATTTATCCTCCTCCTCTGGTCAAGACACAACTAAATAGTGGATTATATTTGGTGAATGGGGGATATTTAAACATGCTTCTCAGCTGCTCTGTTTATTTCTGCTCTTTGTGAAACCTAAATACAGATGCTTTCGGTATTTATTCTCATTCACATACTGGGCGGGGGTGGATACTCTACAGCAGGGTTTCATCCTCTTTATGTACAGAGACTAGAAACAGCTTAAAAATACAGCAGAAAACCCTCAAGGCACTACAACAGTTGAATCAACACTTTTGTCACCACTACACTAAACCTGTCAACTAACCTCTGTTTCAAAAAGGTATTTATCGAAGGACTGTGTGTACTGGATTGCACTACAGTTTACAGTTCTTTGTTTTTTTTTGCCTGTTCTGCAGTTAAGTGTTTTATTATGCTTCTCTGTGTTCAGCAAGAGGATTTTAGTGCCTAAGTGCAAAACAGTATCATGTAGAAAGTGTGTGGAAGCGCTCTATATTGACAACTTTCATCTTCTTGCATCCATGTTGGTGCAGACGTCCACAGTGAACCACAAATACTCCCAGTAATGTGTAACAATGCACGTTTGCCTAACATGACCCCAAAAAAGCCACATACACACACACACACACATATGCTTTCCCATAAGCCCTCAAGTGCACATGCTGAGCTGCGGCTTTCTCAGCATTTCAAATGAAAACAGGGGCTGCTGGGAACTTTGTTGTTGTTGTTGCTGAGGCGTTAATTAGACTGAGAAATCTTGTCTCAGGCCCTCCTTCCAAGCCGTCCAGTTACACACACATACACACACCTCCCCCATGCACCAGAAATCCAACGCTGTGTGCCAGAAGACGTCTTAGCTGTAAGCCACTTGAGATGTGTGCATGAAATTCCAGTTGATCAGAAGGGAGGTCAATTGTAATCTGAGTGTCATTATATTCTCTGATATGGTGTAAGTTTGTGAGTTGGATCGGAGCTGCCAGGCTTTGGCGAGCGGCAAGTGTTGATTGTGCTAATGATCCTCTGCTTTGTCGTGCCAACTTGTCGTTACAGCCAAAGGTAACGGCTCCTCTTTTTTCCATATCATAATTAGCAAGCTGTATATATGGAAGCTATGAGAGCAACATTCAAAATGAAAAAGAAGACATACATATCAGGTCATAAATGCACAGCTCTGGTTAACAGAGATCAATGAATGACACTTTTAAGCGACAGATTCTAAGAAACTGTCCTTTAACAATACTAATTATAATGAAACCAGACCAATTAAACCACCACAGGGCTGGTTGAACCAACGAGTAACTGCAAGCTGCTGGGGAAGCTGCCGTGGCTTCATGGTGCTGATGCAGTGGAATCCTTAAAGAAATGGCTTAATGGTGTTCTGGGATCAATACACCAGCAGCAAACAGATGGGCTCTACCTGCTGAACATCAGATTCTCCTGATTTCAGCTGCATGCTGCAAAATTGAAAAAAAATGCCTGTCTTTACAAATCCTTTAGTCTCAAGACCATCTTCAGTCAGTGTGAGTTAAGTTTATTTATGTCCAGCAAGGATTCAGTCATCAAGGAGACATATTGTCAACATCTTGAAAAACTGCACAGGTTGCTCTGATAACTATCTTGTTTCATGTGAAAACAAAATGAAAGACATAACTGCATATGTGCAGGTACCGTTTTCGTAAAGCTGGACATCTGTGGTTTATTCCCAGCTCTGACATTTACTTTTCCCCACTCATGCAGTCTGTTGTTGTGCCTTCCTTACACATTCACTGTAAATATATACTGCATGTGAACAACTGGAGCCCAGTAGATATATTCAGTTAAGCTGTTACTGCAAACTCTTTTTGTTGATACTGACTAAGTGCACCGATTTGACAACTGCTTTATATTTGATGAATCCTCTTAGTAGTGTTGTTGTTGTATGACTCAACTGTGATTCAACCATGACACGGTGATCCAGTGAACGTTTGGTAGATCCTCCTGGACCTACTGCCTTTATCCTGATCCAGGCCAGAATTTTACAGATCTTTCCTTTGGTTGTGCCTCACATCTCCACAAAATTTCAAAGAAATAGATTCTGTAGTTTTTGAGTAGTCAAGAAAACAGAAACAGATCATTAGAACCTTCATGGAGGGAGGAATGCTGAAGTTGACTGCAAGTGTACCTAATAAAATGGTAACTGACTCTACTGTAGCCTACATATTGGATCATGATGAGTAATGCATGAGTCATGCATTTGCATACCTGACTTACTAATTGATTTATTTATATATTTATACTGCGTTTCACTGCACGTGAGCCTAACAAAAAGTGAAACCACATTTTTTATATTTTCTGTGTAAGGCAATAAAACATGTAAGATGACTAAATATCAAATGACTAAAGTGTTTCCCGTTCTCTGGGATGTAAAGAGGAGCTCTTCAGTGAGAGCTGCTCGAGCTCTGGTCTGGGAGCTCTCCCATGGCCTTAGGAGGCACAACTGGAGACAAGCTGGTCTCCCTCTAAACAGAGATTTGGGTTCACATGACCTGAGCGAGCAGCTGTCCCCCACAGTCCTCCCCTGCAGCACCGCACGCTGCAAAACGGGAATGGCCTCTGTGCAAGAAGCTCTGCTCATGTGCAAGCCGTGGTTCAAACAAGCAGTGCCCAGAATTACTCTCTCTCTCACTCACTCACACACACACTCACACACACACACACACACACACACACACACACACACACACACTCACACACACACACACACAGACTATAGAATCGCCTCGTGAATATAAAGAGCTGGTTTCTGTCTTGCCAGGTCAGTACAGAGTTTAGCGTTGGAATCTTTTTCAGCAGCCAGTAGGCTAACAAACCTAAACCATCTGTATCAAATAATAGTAATCCATCAGTGCAAACACATCCCACATATTGGTTAAGTGGGATTTTTCACAGTTTTTTAAAGACTAAAGTTCAAATCTCATTCTAGTCTTCAACCAAACCTCTAAAATTACTTTTTATTTACTACTAAATTATTACTTTGCTTCTGGCAAAAAAGCTATAGCGGCGTGAGGAATTGTGACCGAATTCAAGAGGGTTCTCACAAAATTGTTGTTGCTGTGGACTCACTGCCCTTATTTCTCTCTCTCTTTCTCCCACGCTGAGAAAACACCTTTAACCCCATGCACACTGACAGGATATTAACCACACAATATATTTGAACTGGCTAGTGCTCAGCGATTGTCAGCAAACACTGAACAATCATACCACACACTCCAGCTGCAGTAGTGGGAGTCCATCTGCCGTCAGAACCTCTGACAGACATGCAGGCCCTGAATGTGTCTCGGAGACAAGCTCATCTCCATCCGCTCCGTCTAAATCTCACTAAACAGCTGATTCATGTGACAATCAAAGAGTTCAGCTGCTGCATGCCGCTGCTTGGACGCTGTAATGAATCCCAGGAAAAAAAAAAATCATGCCGTCTGCATTCGAGAGACAGGAGCCATCAATTGTTTGTCCTTATGTACAGCGTGTCATCGTAGCTCAAGGCATGTTGTGCATGTGTGTGTGGTGTGTGTAAGGGATGGGGGGGTGCTGGGACTGGTTATCAGTCAAAGCTGCAGCCCCTCATACCCACGTCCCCCCCTCCTCGCTCACTCTGTTTGATTACCTGGGCATGAGGGAAGGTTTTAATTATGTTTTCTTTTATTCAAACCATTAATCCTGAAGCACAGTGCACCAGCGTTACCCCTTGGGAGATGTCACACATCTGGCGAGGACTGTAGCCATTATCATCTCTCTGGGTTACTGGAGCTTCTATGCAGAAAACACACACAGACATGTGACTGCACACAAAGTCAAATTTCCGTGGATTTATTCGTGGTTTATAGAAATTAACTGTATTTGAACTTTTGCTTTTACCTTATTTTTTCATGCTCAATAACCTGAAGACCTAAACTTCTTTCTTCACATATTAAGCATCTTATAACCATTATTTATCATCATCATGGAACATTTGAGGACATTACAATCATAATTTCACGAAGCCCGAAGTGACACTTGAAAAATGTTTGTTTTGTTCAACCAAAATTCTGAAATATCAAATGAACAAAAATCAAATCGTATTTTACAGATCTACAACTTTTCCGAGTATATTTTCTTTCACTGGGGGTGGAAGCACGGGACGAGAGCACAAACACACATTGACTTTAAACACACATTGACTGAAAATGCTCAGTCAATCCCTGCCTCTCACTGGCAGCTCACATGACTGAAATAGAGTGTGAAATTTCAGCTCAAACATTCATGAGTGCAGACCTGCATTACATCACTTCTCCAACTTCACCATTGGGGCTATGAATCAAAACAAGGCTAAAACAAAGGGAATGTACAGGGAGAGGGGGAAACGGGAAATAAAACCGTGAATGCGAGATGGAGACAAAAGGGAAAGAAAGAAGAAGAGATAAAGAGGGAAGAAAAAGGAAAAATGGTAAGTGGATGCGTGTGGCCTACATGCGTGTGTCTCTTAGACTGCTGTCTCCTCCAGCTACCCAGACATGACTTCACCACAGCTTCCTTGTTTGCAGATATGACCTCACACATGCAGACAGATCTATGTGCCATCCAGCATTAGACAGAAACAGCCGAACACTTTCATGCAGGTTGCTCCCCTCCTCCGCGGGAACGTGCAGGAGTCATACAAGCTGTCTCCAGCCTTTGATAAATCATGCAGTGTTTACTACTACACAGGGCGCAGAGGAGAAACCTAAATTCCCCCAAAACGTTTGGGATGATCCAGAGCTGCATTATTCATCGGAGCCGAGGTGCAACCGTGCTCCAGCGTGAAGACGTCTGGCAAGGGAAATCTATCAGTGCACGTTCAGAGCTGAGCTGTGTAGTCGTTTACAGGAGCGCGGTATGTGGGCTGTTTTTACATTGTTTGTAAGTGTTCTGCAAAATAAACATATATGTAGTCCAGTGTTCTCTCATACTCCTGCACTAGTCATAGGTGTGGAGGAGATATACATATCTACAGAGGCAACTGGACTTGAGGGGTTTCACCTTTAAACCAAGTTCTGAGAGGTGAAACATCTTCGAGAACCTCAAACAAGTCCAGTTGCCTGTATATCTCCTGAAAAGAAAATAGTTTTAAAACAAGGGGAGTGTCAGAAATCATTGCAAGGCAAAAACTACGTTCAGAAAGAGTTAGGGTAGATGTGCTGGGGCAACGCTGAACTAGAATGTTGGTGTGGAAGCTGTGATGTGTGTTTGACAAACACAGTTTTTGTCTCTCTTTGTGTAAAACCTGCAAAGATCAACTTATGGCTCAGGTTTCTTGCCCTGACCTTCTACCATTTGTTGAGTACTGTGCAACAAAACTAAAACCAAAATCGTCAAAAACTGGACCCATGTCAGGAAGTTGAGGTATAGAGAAAAATATGTTTCTTATTCAGCATCAGCTTTCTCATTTCTGTGTGCACACATGTTGAACTTCCATACATTCCATGAGTCAAACTACATGTCTGCTATCAACTCAAACACCCCTTTGCCCATTTATAGTTTTGATTGTGACACAGTTTGCATGACCTTGTTTGTTGTCCTCATTCTGGCACATCTTTTGCCATCCTGGCCCCCTCACCACTCACCCAGCTCTGGGTGCTCATGTCTGCCAGCCAGGCAAACACTCACTGTCAGTCATTTTTTCTGTCGGAAGGCCCGAGAGTGCTCCCTCAGGACTGACGTCTCCAATAAGCCAACCAGTTTCCTCCCTTCTCTCTCCTGCCCGACGTCCCAGTGCACATGTCCCACTTCAGCCTCTCCGGTGAGGGGACAAACCAGACCAGAGAGAGAATTTGTGATAAATCTGAAGTTGTTTGGTGATGCTGATGGACAGCTGGTGACGTCAGATGCCCTGATGTCCATCTCCAGAGAGGTGGACTCAGGAAGAACTAAATGATAATTATATAATACAAAGAACAAGCACATACACATTCTCTTAAGCTGGGCCCCATAAATGATGATTCATGGATGTCTTCAATAAGAAACTCCTGGGAGTCATCCCACTGCTCACCTGAGAGTCTGCACCTCCACTCAGCTTGTGGCATACTTTCTACTCATTTCTTTTTTGTTGTTGTCTATTGGAGCTAAAGGAAAAAGCAACTTTTACTAAGAATTACAGTATTTCCAGGACATATTTATTTAATTTAAATATTCTCCACATGAGCAGTCAGGCTTGACTTCAGCTTTACAATGAGATTTAAAAGTGTTTGGCTCAAAAGCCAATAAGAGGAATTTAACCCATGACTTACCTATCTTATACCGATCTATCCTGTATACTGTATATTTACCTGGAAAAGTTTTTTTTACTTCATTATGGAACAAAGAATGAACTTCTACCTCTACTGCAATATCTCATTGCTTCAGACATCCTCGCTTTCATTGCACAGCCACTGTAAATAACCAGCACCTTTACTGGTCTATTTTTATGCCTGTTAATATCGCAGAGGTGAAACACGCAGTCAACTGAAATGTCACTGTGATTTTTTACCCAACAGCCTGAAATGCACAATCTGTAGACTGCTCTATATGTGCAGCTCCTTAGCTCATTCCAAATGCTTTTAACACCTATTGCACCATTAAGTGCCCGGTGCGTCTGAGCGAGAGCGAGTAACACGTGTCACGCTAACATGATGGACCTCGAGCTGCACCAGCTCAGCTTGTTGTAGTTTGTTGGGGGAGGCTGGGGGTGCCTCCCAGTGACCAGGGTGCAGGACGCTTTCTCACACCCCTCACAGCTGTCTGGTAAGACATCGTGCCTGTCAGGCGCCACAGTCGCCATCATACGAGGTATCGACCAACCAGTGTCTAGCTGTGAAAACGCCACAGATTACCCTCCTTCCATCCTTCGTTAGTTCCTTACTATCAAAAATCTGGAGCATCTCCTCTTCCTCGTGTCCGTTTGATTACTCATTTGCTCATCAGTGGCAGAGCTCAGCTGTGGCCAATGTACCGTCCTCATCTCCCGGCCCCTCACTCTGTATCGGAGATGAGCCAGAGGCCATTCAGAGTGCAGACATACGAAGCTACACAAACAAGCGATGCAAGGATTCTAACAGTGCACACAGAGACATTCAAGTATCGCCATGGGCACTTAGGGCTGAAATACAGTGAACAGACAGTCCACTTCTGTGATATGCACTAAATGAACACAATTCAGTGCATCAATTAGCACGACAGTCATAACAACCACCAGGGCCGATCAACGTTCTAATCACTGAACACATTTATAATGGTGTTCGGATTTTGTGTTAAGACCCTCTGCAGGTTAAAGCTATAATTTAGGTTGCATTGTAGTTTGTTTTGTTTTTTTCTCAAACTTAAGCGAAAAGAAGTTTTAAACACAGAACTCACACATTATTGCCTTTGACTTTGATACGGTGAGCAGAGTGGCCGATTCACAGAGCCAGCATCATAAGCTTTCATTTTTTGGTCTGTTTCAAGTCCAATATTCACTCTCTGTTTTAGTGTTCACCAACCTCCAAGAGAAAAGATCTGGCTAGGAAGCTGCTAAATGCTCGACTTCATTCAACAGCTTATCTCCAACTTTGTGGTTCAGCTGTTTGGTGCTGAGCAGGTGGTGTAGAGTGGATTTATAACCATGTGTGCACATAAAGCCGAAAGTAGGGTATTGTTTTCAATCGTGTTTTTGATTTTGTGTGTGTACAAAATTATTCAGCAACACTTGGACGGATCATCACTAACCTTGGTGGGAATATCGATTGGGAATGTATCTCCAGATGATTAACTGTTGGAGCTGATCGATTAAAGGTCAAGGTCGACAAAAATATGTTCAGAAAAATAAATGTTCCAATATATTTCTGCAAATGATTCAGATAAAGAGACGATATAAAGCTAATATTGATCACACATTTACTGCTCATCATAATTGTGTGACATCATGGGGAGAAAATTCATCTCTGATCATATAGAAGGAATGATGTAATCATGACATCACTAAAGAGTCAGAGTCAGTTTAGGACATAAAATGTAGTTAATTTATATAATCACTCATTCACCATCCTATGGAATGAATCACATATCTATAATTTCATTTTGAAATGGAATTATTGAATTCTAAAAAGGCAACACTACCCGATTTAGGTGTATATAGTATAAGGCATGCACAGGGTATGAATCATTCCCATAATGCTTTTCATTGGAGCTGTTTTGCTGTCATCAAAAACGACACAACTACAGTTACTAAAAGTCACCTCTTTTATATTATCACTTGATTTAAGTTAACACAAGAATATTGTTTCCAATAGTTTGAATCTTTGTTCAAGGATGTTGGGGGTGCTTTCATAAAATTCTACTATGTCATTTAGTCATTTGGCTCAAAGGCGTTTTACACTTTCCGTGACTCTTTCAGACGACAAATGAGACTTGCAGAGTACAAAGGTGGACAGGCTTGATTTGGACATGGTGATTAATTAGGTGCTTGTCTAAATGACAATGACACTTTGCTGCACGGGTGAAAAGGCCCAAACTGACTCACAGGGGAGAAAAAAAGAAAATCCAGAATGACTAATGACAGAGTTATTATAACTGGCTGTGTGGGATTACATTGATAAAATTCAACTGCTGCTCATTAATGGGGCTGTGTGTGATTGAGTGGTGGCTGGTTTAGCTGTATTATGTAATGGGCAGTCACTTTACACCTGCAGCAAGTTGCTATGGCTCCCATTTTGCGAGGCGCTCTTTCCACTAAATCTTTGTTTTTGCCTTCCACGCACCTATTTTCTGTTTGTGCACCTGCTGAAGATTAAAGCGCGGTTGACGCTCCGCAGCCCTTTTGAATGTGGCTGGGCCGAGACGCAGCCTGTTTCCATTAGCAAACATGAACGTGTGTGCTCAGGACTCTGTTCCCTGCCTCTTTGAGTTTTTCACTCAGTTTTAACCCCGACCTCTCCAAGGCTCTCCAGGGACCAACACGCTGAGCAACATACGTTTGTGAACTAAAACCTGTGCAATGGTTATAAATCTCTTTGAATGTTGGTTTTTAAATTAATTTTCATTGTTTTGATCTCCATTATGACACATTCTGCACCGTCCTGCTTTGTCCTTTACTGACCTTACCCCCTAATGCAGCGTTTGGTATTCCACACGTGCATCTCATATTCACTGAAATACAGAAATGTCATTCAGCTTCACGCCTCTTTCTCAAACATTACCATACAAATACAGACGAGAGAACAAAAGGATCTGGATTTATGTTCCGCGTGAATCTAAATAACAGCGTGAGTGAGCTTCATGCATCACAACCCTGGTAATGACAATAATAAAAGTAATAAAAAGCTGTCCATTACCAACATGGAAGAAATGGATTGAGCTAAATTGACCTAATAAATAATTCTCTTTCATTTGTAAGCACGTTCAGTGAGGAAATTAAATATATATATTGCACTGCTGCATGTACTATATTATTCTTTCAGGCTCATGTTTACATTCCTGGTTCAAGAGTTCAGTTCAGGATTTTATTACAGGATGAAACCTCAATACAAACACAATCAGTCT
The DNA here is from genome assembly GCF_024713975.1 of Paralichthys olivaceus. Taxonomy (NCBI): domain Eukaryota; kingdom Metazoa; phylum Chordata; class Actinopteri; order Pleuronectiformes; family Paralichthyidae; genus Paralichthys; species Paralichthys olivaceus. The sequence goes on along the minus strand of NC_091104.1, from coordinate 10,763,610 downwards.
GTATATTCTTCTAATTCATAATTTAAATATTTTACACACACACAGACACACTCATGGATCCCACACACTCTTTTGCTCTCCACACAGACTGTTTACCTGCAGGCAACTCAAACGTGATTGGTCAAACTAGAAGTGGAAACAAGAAGACCTGTCTCTTTAGATTGCATGAATACAGACTGTGTGTTTATCCCCGATCGTACAATTCAACATGTTTCAACCTTTTTGACACACTGCACCAATACCGCTTTCAATCAATTTGTATCCCTCATTACTGAAATGATTGTAATGATAATGGATTGTGTAGTTTTGATTATGCCTGCACATAGGTTGTGATCATTCCAACCCGCTGCTGCAGAATCATCTTTTGATCCTTATGGGAGGTTTCTGTATTTTCTTTCCAGAGACTATACCAATGTGCAGATTAAGCTAAAATACAGTACCCGTGCCGCTGTGAAAAAAAGATCCTGGCTTCTGTTTCCATAGATGTCTGAGATCAGTACTTCATAAGTTTATTTTTGTGCTAAAGTGCCAAATTCCATCATCTCCAAAAGAAGTCGGTACAATAGACAGAAAATGTTGCAGCTGCTGAGACTTTAAAGAGCTGTAAAAATTTGGGATTCAACACAAAAAAAACGTTTGATCCACACTATCTGCCTCTCCTCATTTGGCGCGTGGCTTAACCGAGCCGAATGAAAAGCAACACTATCTCATTGTTTCAAAAGCAGATTATCTGTGACTTCAAAACCCCCACTTTAGGCAATGCAACACATTGCCGCGGCTGTATCCGAGCCACCGCTCTGTTCCGTGCAATAAAAGATTTTGAAAGAAGAGGAGTGTTAATCTCTTTCCCGATGCAAACCCACTGGAGGAAGGTGGAATCTGCCTGTTTTGTTTTGGGGAGTGATCTGCAGTAGTACACACTCCCTGCATCTGTATCTGTCTCCATCTTTGCATAAATTGAACGGCCCTGGTAGGTGAGTCACACGTGCATTCATGTGTACAAACATGAACGTGTCAGAGTCTAAGTGAAATCTGCCAAAGGATTCACACAGCGACTTACTGCTTCCTTGTCATTCACACAATGTCGGGGGATGAGTGGGTAAAGCTTATTGTCGCAAGAGTGTGAATGCATGTTGGTGGGTGTGTGTGTCATGTGGGACACACGGGAGGCCTAATGGTTCCTTGGACACAGTTATCCCCTGCATGTTTGTCCTGTCAGGCCTTTGTGATACTTCTCACTTTCCTCTAAAGTCTCTCTCCTCCTCTTCTCTCTGCCCTGCTCCCATCGCTCGGTCCTCCGACATGAAACTGAAGATTTTGTGCCCTCACTGCAAAAGTCCCTCTCTCCTGTAGAATCACTGTTTTCAGACTTTTCTGCCAAATGGAACAAAACTTAGATAACACGTAGAGCAGATACTGCGGATAACATGACATCAGTTAGCCAGCTCCACCCAGTCGCCATCCATCACCTGAACGTTCCGGACATTTTCCTGCCGCTGGGAACACGCCTGTTGTTCATATGTGTATTTTCATGTCTGTAAATTGGTTGTAGCTTTTGCCTGTTAATAAATCTGCCTCATTAAATGCCATACAATCTTGACACATGGAACAATAGGGGGTGTGAGCAACATAATGTCTGTGTTTCATTAATGAAACTTAACTGTGTGTTTTCTTGTCACTGTGTCTAGTCTTCATACATTTTTACAACACAAAGTGTATTTGGCAGCAGCGTCACACAAAACCCAACTTGGTGGAGGATAGTGGCCCCCGTGAGGCGTTTACGATGTCCTACCCCTCATGCTCTTATAACTTTGCTCACAAAAATCAGTATTTCAAAAAAAGGGGTTTTCAATAAGCGTAGCAACAATAACCTTGGTGCAGACAAATAAGAGAGATTTGTGCAAAGCAACGAGGACAATCATATTTTCAATATTATATCAAGTTATTCCCCCAAGAAATTTCAAGAACTTTTACCATGGATGTGTTATTATTCTCATCTTTATTATCCTATCAGCATCCCCATGACAAAATGTTATCTTTGTTTTATTTCATTGTATCTATTTCATCATCTGATAAAGTGCTGCAGAGTTTTGCTGCGTCACTCTGTCTCATTGCCTCAGGGCTGCAGCCTCCTCCCTGCCTCGGTAACAGATATATCGTTATTCAGAAGTGGCCGTGCACGGGGGCAGGACATCAATCCGCTTTGTGTCTGCAGCCTCTGCCTCTCTGCTCCGCTCCTTGCCTCTCTGGGGTGGGGCCTGGTTATTGAATTGTCTGTGGCTTTGTTTTGGCCGACAATCTCTCCCTCTTTTTTTCCCCTCTCCGCTCTGCTCCAAAAATCATGGCCCATTTATTCCAACCCAATTATTATTGAAGCCTGGTTGAGCAGAGTGATAGATGGTACTTTGTTAGTGCCCGGCTATTGCTGACACACATACTGTTCCTACTGCTGCTGTCGGAGAGGCACCGATTAAGTGCACACACAAAAGCACACACACACACACACACCCACACAGAGTCCAGAAATGATCCTAATTTACGAGCTATGACAATTTTATTAATTAACTTGGCGATGTAAGGCAATAAAAAAGAGATGTGAACACGAACTGCCTGACTAATTGGGCTGTGAGTGTGAGGGAGGGTTTGTGTTTTATTGTGTGTGCTTTGTTTTGACACGGCTCATAAGTCACAACACAAAGACAACAGACGACAAGGTGATGAGAATTTACGTGTAAAAGTTAAAGTGGAGAGAGCAGCAAACTCCTCTGACCCCAATCGGAGATATTTACAGGGGAAAGCCTCCGACACAGCCCAACCAAACCATGAGTGGGACCTTCAATCAGTCTGTTTCCCTGCACCGCTCGCTGCACATGTTTAAGAGATTGCTGGGCTGAAGCTACTAATCCCGCTGGATGATCCTGTCTGCATGTTAAACTCAAACAGACTGCAATCACACCGCAGTGACCTTCTCTCCACCTGGGGCGGTAACTTGGCTCCTGTTATGCTGTCGCTCCTAAAGAGGACATTACCTATACTTGTATATTTGCAACCAGGGATGGGATACAAAGACACATCCAAATGTATTTTTAAATAAAATACCAAATACCTTAATATAATAATATAATATTTAATAAAATCTATATAAAATATCAAACCTATCAATCTTTAAAAGCCAAGGGGAGAAAAAAAATAAAAAAAAATAAAAAGGGGTTGAGGGCAGAGAATGTTCCACCTTGTTAACTTATATTCACAAATTGTCATTTGTGAATATGGGCAATAAATATAAATTGATTGATGATTGACTGAATGTGTTTTTCTTCCGGTCAAAGATATTGAGGTCATGGACGCATGTGCTTCATGTTGTCTACCAACAGTTTTCTTAATAAAATAATTGGTCTTTTTATGGAATTGGTGATTTGAATTGAGTTTCCCAAATGTGATCCTTGATCTCTGATTTAATAACCTCTTCGTCTTCCATAAATGTGACACACACACGGCTTGAAGTGTGGAGGCCGGATACATAATAAGTCTGGAAAGGAGAGATGTCGTGTTCTGTAGGTAAATGAGGAGCAGGGTGGATATAAAGATAGTAGGCTGGACAAAAAGCTAACTGTTAGATTAATGGGTGGTGTGAAAGGAAGTATAGATGAATAAATGCAATAGAATAATAATTAGTAGATTAAAAAAACAAAAAACAATATCAATTATTGTGCACAAGAACAATATCCAGCACCTGTTGGCCTTTTTAATCTTCATCCAACATCTGCACTCAACTAGGACTGAAAAGGTCTGTTACACTAGATTGTGAGGTGTTATTCGTTAAATATCATCCTGTCCAAGGGCAGAGAGGGGTCATAGGAAGTCAGGGTGTAATGAACATATGGACATCATAGTTACTGTCTCCGAGCTTGCTCCGGAGTGAAGCTGGCTCTCCTGGACTGGAGGAGAAGCACTGCCTGCATGTCAATGAGCCTGATTCCCTGTACCAACTGAGCGCACAGGGTCTCTTGTCTCACACACATTGGCTGCCATCTGCACCCTGAATGGGCTGCTTGGAGGGTGTGTGTGTCTGTAAATGTGTATGTGAGGTTGGGGGGTGGTAAAAGAGGGAGAGAGAGAGAGCTCTTCAGTGGATGGGCTGTAGTTAACCCCATGCATATGCCTGTCTTACAGCCTGCTGCTTTGAGAAGCAGAGAGATCATTGAGAAAAAGATCTATTTTTAGACATGAAATAGGGAGGGGATAAGCATTAGTGTGTGTGTGTGTGTGTGTGTGTGTGTGTGTGTGTGTGTGTGTGTGTGTGTGTGTGTGTGTGTGTGTGCGTGTGCGTGTGTGTAGCTGTTAAACTCTATGGGTGAGCATGATGTGTAGTGATAGTCTTTTCCAAAACAACGTAGCAGAAGAGGCACAAGCTTTCTTACACTTCACACACAATCATATAAGCCACACATGAGTCCTGGAGGAAAACACACACACACACACACACACACACACACACACACACACACAAACACAAATGCACACACACACACGCACACACACACACACACACACACACACACACACACACACACACAAACACACATGCACACACACACATGCACACAAAAATCTGGATATCATCCTATTGTGCCTGTAGCTAGGCCTGACAGTAATGTTGGCCTTCACATCACACACACACACACACACACACACACACACACACACACACACACACACACACACACACACACACACACACACACACACACATCCTCCCTAGCAACGGGACACGTGATGCTAGCATTGTGTGCCCAACCTTTTCACGTTCTCTCTCTCTGTCTCTAATCCATGTCTTTCATCCTGACAGGTGCCAGCGGCTGGTGAACCGGGCTGCAGATTGATGATTAGAGTGGGCAGAATGGACACATGGACTGGTACCAATCCGAGGTCATGTGAAAGTCTGTGTGTGTCTGCTGGGGAGTAAGATTTCAATAATCGCAACTTAGGTTAAAAGTTCATCTTTCGCTCAGAGGCCAGGAGTTAATCAGCACAGTACACACAGCTATACAGTCAAAGGCTTCTCATATAATCTTATTGCAAAACATGGCGGTTTGTTGATGATTTTTACTGCATGGGCGAGAGAAAGTGTTTCCTAACCTGGGGCTCAGGGAAACCTCAAGGTGTTGTGATTGTTGCGGCAGGAAATAATAAACAGAATAGGGAAACTGAAAAACGATTTTTAATGTTTTTGCAGACCTCATTTCACTTTTTTGTTGCTGAATTAAATATTACACCTCACTCGCTGCAAGGTAATTGTCCAATCATGGCTCACAGTACAGATACAGAGCAATACTCTGTGTCAGGACCGTTTTGAAATCTAAGACCAAACGGAAAAGAATAAGTGTGATGTCTTTCCACCTGCTAAGTACCACTCACTAGCCAAAGTAATCCAACATTTATTTCAAGCTTACAAATGATAAAAACACCATTTAGTATGGTACTCGACACTCGTTTATTTTGTGACCCAAACTACATTTTTTAAATCGTGAGCACCAAGAAGGAGAATATATGTATACTGTGATATATGAAGTCATAAAATGAAAAATAATTTATGTAGTGTGATGCATATTGAATTAGAATATGCCCTATTGCCATATTTAAAAGTACAACTAAAGAAACGAGTAAAAAAAAAAAAAAAAAAGTGTCTCACTGTAAGTAGTCAGGTGGGGAACATTCATGGTCTATATATCTGTTAGTTACATTTTTAAAATTCTATTCACCTGTTGTAAGTTCCAATTGTCTTTAAAGACTTAATTAATGAGAATGTACTATTCATATTTAGATTGTTTAGGGATATAAGAACAAATGTTAATGGTCAAATGAAGAACATTATTATTATCTCTGTGCTTACACTCGGTACATATAGTACACATATAGTTAAAGCACTGAGTGAATACCACGTCTTCATCATCTCCTGAGCTCATCAAACATAATTCAGAGTTTAATCTCCTACAACAAACCAGTCAGTGGCTGCTTGCTACCCAAAGTCACAACATGAGTAAAACAGGCAATTATACATGCACACGCTTGCACAGACTTTCAGTCAGTCTCATTACCATATCTTCATCTGCATGCATGAACAAAGTGCTCACTCACAGAAACACCCCTCCCCACTATCATCAGCTTTACAGTTTCCCTCATGTAAACATTAATGCATTCGAGAAACGTCTCTCCGAGTCTGTAATCCAACAGTTTTACACACAGTGAATCTTCTCCTGCAAAGAACAAAGTCAGACAATGTGGTGACGCTACAGCAATTTCTCAGTCCAGTCAAACAAACCGACATATCAATCCTTTTTTTGTAATAACTCGAAAGACCCATCCGCCCTCTCTAAATCCATTTCATCTCACTCTCAGCTCCTGTCCGGTGTTCCACCCCCACCCCCGCCCCCCTCATGTCACCCAATCTCAACACCACACCTCTCTTTCATCTGTGCACCGCGGCACCAGCTTGTTTTCATTCCCTGCCCCCTTCACAGCAGTGTCCCCGATCTCGACCTTTCCTACTGATTGTGCGCTGACCCTGCAAAAAAGCAAAGGCGTTCTTTCGGTTTTAATTATTCATGTGTGATGAGAGGCTCCGGCTTCTCTCTACTGCAAGCCAAGAAAAAAAATGCTTCTACTGTAAGTGTGTGTGTGTGTGTGTGTGTGTGTGTGTGTGTGTGTGTGTGTGTGTGTTGTGTGTGTTTGTGCACTGTACTTGCTTTATATTTCTGTGTCAGTTTGTTTGTTTTTATTTAAAGCTTACATCTAACTTTTCATAACAGGTGTTTTAGCTTTGGCAGTCAGTTGTTATCTATAATTAATAATGTAGTCACTAAGTTAATCACTGAGCTCTGGGTGCAGTGAAGTGGAAACATTGCTAAAAACAAGTCAGACAGATCATGTAACACAAACAGAAGGTTAATCATACGGGTTTTAAACAAATCTCCAGGTTAGTGAATCATAATTTAGAGGAGAAAGAAGGACTCGCACAAGTCTGCACTTGCCCTAGCAAACACCTATTTGCCCTCTTTGGCTGAACTTCTAGGGGAAATAATACCAACTGCAGTTTTGTTTGAGTGTTGTGGCTGCATTTACAAATAGCCCAGTTACTCTCATAGGCCTGTAGGCAGTTATATGAAGGAAGCTAATGTGAGATGTTTTCCCTGCCTGCCGACCAGAAGGTGAAGAATGCAGACATCGGGGGATGGAGCTGCAGCACCGACCTACACACATGCTCTCAACCAATTGTGAGTCAGATTCAGCTGTCAATCATGACTAATTACAATTTACCGGAAGAAAATTAGCATGATAGGAGCTACCTAAAATAGTATTTAATGTGTACTGGGACTGTTTAGTTTGGTCCATGTCCCATCCACTAACAGGGAGGGGGCAGGATTTATGATGGGGGGGGGGCGCTAATCCCTAAAGCTCCAGTTAAGAGCCAAAATTAGTACTTTTCTTTGATGTGTAAGATTGGTTGGCCTTGGCGAAGGAATGCGCTCTAATGAGTGTCATTCTAGTTGTTAACATGCACAGGTTTCCAGAGCAACAGGGAATTACAGTGACATCTCAGGTGGCTTCACTTTCACCTAAAAATAGCGTGTTTTAGACAGAAATGCTGCAGTGAACTTAAAGGGAGGACGAAAATGTTTAACACATGCATTTCATTGCATTTGATTGGTATTACGTGTATCATAAATATACAGCACACTGAATCACAGACAGCTTCACTGACGGTTATACCGCCATTAAACCGCTCTGACTCGTCCATGTTTAAAGTGATTACTTTTCACACCAAGCAGCAAACTCGCTTCTTTTCCCCAGTGACACCGCAGACAACTCCACATGACATCCCCGGAGAAGCATGAATTTAAACTCCTTACAAATTTCACCATTAGGCTGACAAATGAAATGCAGGCTTTAAGTCAGCAGAGTGTGCCTCAAAAGCTGGTATGGAGTGGAGGGAAGGAGATTATGCGTAGGGCCTCATCTCACCATATACGTGGCAGAAATCGCTGACAGTCAAGGCGATGCGGAGTGTCACGCTTCTGATGCATAAAGTCTGGAAGTTCATTACCCCTCATATCATCACCAAGCACACTGAGGACCCCGGAGCTCTCTGCATTCCACCCTCGCTTCCGTCTCCATCTCCCTCTCTCGCTTTTACGCCCTCTCACTCACTGTTTCTCGCTCATTCCCCTTTCTGTTGCTGAAGATGATGAAAGATTGGGGAGCCCACAGTCATCATTATGCACCTCAAACCCCTAAATGTGTCATGGTTGGGCCTGTCAGGCAGAATAATGGCCACTTACTCAGACTGCGAAAGCCATTTTGCGGTACAGTAATATGGAGAGAGCGAGAAACGGGGACATCCAAGAAATATATTGATCTAATTTGGTTAAAATTGTTGTTAAAGTGCAACCGCAGGTTCTCTGAAAAGACAATCCCTCACGCTAATAACTTACAATGTAACAGATGCAATTGCGTTCATGTAGGATTAATATGACAAAATGAAGGTGTTTAATCCCCCTCGAAAAACACCTGCATGACACAGTGACTCAGACGCTTCGCCTCCGCATCTCCATGGAGACTCCACTCCTCTCGCCAGGGGCCAGGGTCACCCACTCAGGCGAGCTCATTAGGGCTGTTGTCACGTTAGCTGTGCTGCCCTAGGTGCCTTTGACGATGACACTGTGTGTGCGTGTGAGTGTGTGTATTGAATGTGCTCATGTGTAAGCAAGTGTGCATGTCTTTCAGAGGTGTGTGTGTGCATGATATAGTTGGACAGCACTATGTTTTTTTGTGGGAGCTTGTTGCTGCATCTCAATGTAACACACTAATACACACTTATACACACACACAAACACACACACCAACCCCTCCTGATACCCACAGAGAAGCTCCTGAGGAAAGTAAAGTGAGATTGATTAGTTAAGATGATTTCAGAGCTGCTCTCAATAAAGCGTGGCAGTGTTGGAGTTGTTAGTAGAGATGCTGATAAATGAAGCACATGGCAACAAATGAGACAAACGAAAGGGAAAAGTTTTTTTTAACTTAATTCTGTTTGTAATGAATTTATTCCTTTGTCATTTGCTTGAGGATTGTCAGAACCTCTGGCGTCTTGTCTTTACTTATTAATTAGCTGTGACTCTGTCAGAGTGTGGCAGAGCGCTCAATAATAAATTGGGAGAGGAGTCATGTGACTGCGACACACACGCACGCACACGCACACAATGGAGCCAGCTGTTAGAGAGTAGAAAAGGATAAAGGGATAAAGGGAATGGAACGACCCTCCCAGTTTCTTCTCTCACCAACATGTGATGAAATGAAATGCTTCTGGGGGCTGATGATATTCTAGGTCGAGCCTCTGTACTTCTGTACCACCAAGTGAGCTAATAAACGCCCCAGTATTATTTTAAACAAACAGTGCATTCAGACAAAGGTCGAAACAATTAGACCTGTTGATGTATTCTGCTTTACACTTTAAAGCGAGATGCTCGTCAAAGATCCTGATGGCTTCACAGCTGACATGTGGTAAATAGACTGCACTTATTTAGCACTTTTGTCCTCTAATTGACCACTCAAAGCGCTTTACACTATACTTCATTCACCATCTCACGGATTCAACACTCACTAATGGTGCAATCATCAGGAGCAATTTGGGATTCAGCATTTTTAAAGATCGGAAGAGCTGACAAATTTGCCGAAATTACGCGATGCAACAATGTCACTGTGGAGCAGAATCTCAAATAAGAGTTTCCAACATGTGGTGGAATCCACACCCCAATATTTAAAAAACAGCTGGTTAAAGCAAAAGGACGCCCCATCCAGTATTAGTATGCTGTTCCTTATAATGTGCTCAAGGAGAATTTAGCCCTATATTCCTGGTGTGTAAACTTTCCCAAATCCAACAGGGAGCAGGATACATGTAGAGGTGTCCCAAAGGATTTACGGAGTGTCGCCCTTAGAACGTAAGCCTATATTAAACGGTCAACAGTTATCTTGGGGGAGTTTTAATGAAATGGTCACAGCTCACAATTTGTGCTAATGGACCTTTAAAGTTCACATTCTTCCTCTGTCTTGTTCTCTGGCTTACAATGCATCCGCTGTCATCGCAGTCATCCGTCTTTTCTGTTTACACAGATGCACACACTGGAACTCCTCTGGTTTGTTTCCTGTGCGCGCTCTGAGAGGGGCAGACTATGCTGGCCAGCCTCCAGAATGGATTCGCTGTGACACTGTCTCTTCGAGGGCCTCATGAAGGGAGGCTCAGCTCCCCTCAGAATGGCCTGGGAGCTTGTCAGTGGGCTGCCTGTCAGCACACAGCCAGGCTGAGGACGTTTGATGTACCCACAGAGAGGTTGGATTGGAGCAGAGGGAAGAGACGGATGGGAAAGGGAGAGTGAAAAAGGAGGTAAGAACAGGTGAAAAGAACACATGCACCAATGGAGGGCAAGAGTGGGCACAGCCCTTACAGGGTTTAGTGTTCCCTTTACGCTTGACAGTTGTTTGTTGACAGGTGACATATTTTAGGATAAGCAGCGGTGGATTTTCAGAGAAATTGATTAATGCATTACTCAAGGCAGAAGGGGGGGGTCTCTAATTAGACAAGTATTGACTTGGATCAACGTTTACTGCATAACCTTTGGGGTAGGGAGGCAGAAAAGGAAAAGATTTTCTAATTAAGTGCCGACAATGTCACAAACTGAAGAGGATGGGGAAATAGGACATTTTAATAAGGTCATCTTCCAAGCCAGACTCTGTGATCACGAAAAAGCATATTACACAGATCCCACTGGGTGCAGGAGGAATGTCCTCTTCCACTAAAATGAAATAATTATTTCCATTTAAAATGTACCATGAGAGTGACCGAGGAAACAGCAATTAGGCCCTGCTATGTAGCAAAATTGCATCAAACTCATAATCATGACCCACATTTGGAAGCAATTTTTGGAAAAGGAGCAAAGCTTCTTCCCTTTGCTGCTCTTGTCTCGAACCCTTTTCAGAAAAGAGTGCTGGTGTTTCAATTACATGACGGAGTGAGAGGAAAATAATGGCGGCCTCATTAAACGTACATAGATAGTGGGACTCAAACAGCCGTATTCCCCTTTATCACACACGACACATGGAACATCGCATCCAAACCCTGCTGAGAATCTCCTTATAATGGACCCTCCACTGTTCTTTCATTTATTCTGGGATCCTTCCATCCTGAAAAAAATGCTGAACTAATCACATTGTACATGAAAACAAGGAGGATCCCCCCCCCCCCTGTATTTTAAACCTGAAATCTGCTTAAACTCCCCCACCGCCTGTCATATTAGACACATCACAGTATGTGGGTATGTGTAAACAGCAGACCATGATTATCTGTTTGCCGCAGTCCAGCACCTAATCAACTAACGTAGGGAGTGCAGGTGACTGGCCTCCAAACTCTGGTGCTTTGGGAGCGCTCCAGCCACACTAGAGGCACTGCACCATTTGTTGCCCTAATTAAGAATTCATTGGCCACTAACGATGAGTCCTGACCTCCATTTCCTGCACCTTTGTGTCCCCCACGGTGTAGTAAATCAGCCCAGAGTGATAGGTCTGACACACACACACACACACAGAGACACACACACACGCACACACACAAAGAGGATGACAGGTAGACCATGGCATGCACCAGAAATGAGGAGGAGCGAGGGAGGTGGAGAGGAGAGGGAGGAAAAAACGAAGAAGGGAGGAGATCGAGTAAACAGCAGAGGAAAGGGGGAGTAAAGAAAGTAAGAAGGAGGAGAAATGGGTTGGCCAGTCTCCAAAGCACACCACATAAAGATGCAGAGTAAGGCTGGCATTAATATGGAGCCTTGGGGAACGCCTCTGGTACTGATAAACACATCCGACTGTCTGCCTGAGCTCTGTTATCTGCTGCAAGGTGCTGTATACACCACTGTTACCCCTGCGGGAGACGGGAACACCGCTAATCTCCGCCTGAGGTGACACTTACACCTAAACATTTCCCAGATGTTGGAATGCTGATTCCTGCTATTATTATTTTCCATCACTGCGCACATCGTGACAGAGACAGTGGAGCTGTTATCTAGAGAGCAGTTTCATACTCAAGCACACAGATAGTGTGTGTGTGGTGCAAAATGTCAGAGAAGACGCAAAGGATTAAAATGCTTCAATGAGCTTAATTCAAAAAAGGAAATTGTGGTGTTTTTTCAACCTGGGTCAAACAGATTTATTAAATAACGTTATTTAACGTTATTTTTTGTTGAACTCAGCATTTAAAATTACTTATACAAAATTAGAGTTTATTTGAAAAGCTATAAGATCAGCTTCACTGGAGTGTTTTCACACATTTTGAATGACAATATATAACATGTTAGAGCTTCAGAGGTGATTGTCAGCATCTATTTTAAGCTTTGGACAGATCCACGCTGACTGTTCCACCCTGTTTCCACTTTATCAACTGCTGCCTGTCGCTTCAAATCTATGGTGTCAATCTCCTCATCTTACTCCGAAAGAAAAAACAAAACTATTTATTTAACTGATTCGTTCCTTTGTATTTAGTACTGAAACTTAATTTGCATTTTATCCAATCAAAATTGTGTTTTGAGATTCACTGCAGCACAGCAAGGCTTCTTCCAGACAAGCACTGAACTCTGGATATTCTCCTGAAATTATCCAGAGGGGCTTGATGTCACAATGCAAACGTCTGAGTCATTTGGTGATAAGAGCCCACACAAGTGTCAGTGTGCTGTAAATAAATATACCTGATCTCTGCAGCAGTGTTTATACATAATTTCCTTCATCCTGCTATGCTCTACCCAGGCTCCACCCTTCACCTTAACCCTCCAGAGATTCCCCTGTTGTTGTGAGAGTATCTGAAATGGACATTGTTACAGTGCATTGTTTATGTGTGAAAGGTAAAGTCCAGATAATGTCTGGAGGAAATTATCCTGACCGTGCACAGTGAGGGTTTACTTCAATACATTACTAATAAATGGATAAGTTACAACTGTCTCCAGGTGATCTTTTATTGGCTGATGTGTTGCAGTGGCACTGTCCGCTCGTCTCACCCTCTCCTCTAACCTGATTTAGCGTCCATCAGAGATGCTGCAGCTCTTCCTGCTGCATATGGCAGAAAACAAACGGATATGTTCTCGGCATAAGCACTTCTCACTGCCAGAACAATGTCAACTGTTTTAAACTGCCACAGCTTTCCTGTCACCACGGGCAGGGCTGGGGCCAGGGCGGGATATGCTTGGCTGAATATGAGCAGGACAGATTGTTCATTCAGGCAACACAACGACAAAGACAGATCCTTCAAGTCCCTCACTTGCATGCGCACATCCCAATGCACCAACTGTCACGCAAACAAGCATCCTTCACGACCAACACACACACACACACACACACACACACACACACACACACACAGCTCAGCACGATAGATGGGAAAAGACACAAAGGTCAGCAGTCAGCAGGGCTTCACTTAGACAGGACTCTGGTTCTTTTACATCACCTTGACTTAAAAGATGGAGCTGACCCAAAGCGATCTTTTCCCCAGTTGTTGCACTGTGATATGCAGTGCAGGTCAGCAACTGTTTTAAAGGGCTCGAGTGCTAAACGGCTTCCAGTATCCCCACCGCTATTTAACCTGTGCCTTCCACCGTCACGGCCCAACTGTTTTTTATTACCCGTCCTCTGGCATGTGAAGAAGAGATCCCATGTGGTTGTGAATGACATGCGCATTTATCTTGTCCCCATTTGCAGATCAGCACTCCCGTCAGTGTGATGGTATATCTCCCTGAAAAGCTACCCTCCAGGGGAAGTGATATACAGAACATATCATTCTCACACACACACACAGGCGATTACACAACTTGTCACAGAGATGGCGAGGTGACTGGCTGTCACACCCATTGACCCTATGTCTTCACTGTGCTGTAACTAGACAATACACACCACAAGAGAATGAATGCAAAAAACATGTGAAAGCTTCTGTTTATACTTTTACTTTATTAAATCTTACTCAAGTATCTAAAATAAGAAAGATTTTTGAAAATGATTGTTACAATTTTTTCATCATCAGACATTTTCATGTGTCCATTGGGAGACCTCAGTGTGGACTCACATAGAACCTGTTGCAGGGCAGATTGCAGTTAAGCTCGTCTTTGCTTCCTCAGACACAATGGCACATATGTGCAGTGCCAGGATCTAATTAATGCTGCTTGACCTTCGTCTGCGGAAACCAAGGGGCAGTGCAAAATGTGTGATGATGAAGTGATGAACCCGCAAGGACTTAAAGGTTCAGTGTGTAAGATTTAGGTGAAAGGGATTTTTGGCAAAAATTGAATACAAAATAATCCTAGCGGTGTGTTTCATCTAAATTGTATGAATTGTTGTTTTCTTTACCATAGAATGAGCCTTTTGTATTTAAATACTTGAAGTATGAAGTATTGTTCGTTTAGCTGCCAAATTGACCTTGTGTATCTTGAATGCAAACAAAACCCCCAAATTATTTACAGCTGTAATTTAGTTACAGTATTTGACAAGAATAAAAAATACATTGTTGATCCAAGAATTACAATAAATCTTTTATAGGACAATAAAAAGTGTTTTTCAAAGATGAACTGGAGTTAATGGCCATGAAAAATATGTTGCTCTATTTTGTGCAAGTGCATAATGAACCTCTGATCAAAGCTCATATTTTGGTGACACTGTTTCAGTAAATAGAAATGCCTATTTTGATTAAATGGGCCAAGGCACACTCACTATATTCACTGCGTGTGGGTTGGAATGGGTTTTGTTTTTTCCCTTCCAGTCGCTGAATAAAGCACAAAGGCTGTGGCTAATTGTTTTTTTAAAACACGGCTTCACAATCTCACATTGTTTTAACTTTGTTTATCACTTAGCCTTTATCCTGGTAATGGAAAGGAATGAGATCGCATGACCAAGCACGTGATCAACGTGATCCCCATTGTAACCACAACCACTCAGCCGAGTCTCTCGAGGTATGGTTCTCTCTAGGACACATGACTAAGAGTCTAGCAGGCAATAAGCTTGGCAGCCTCAGGTTGGAAAAGAGGGCTTAAAGTAACGGGATTGGGGAGTTTACCATCGGAGGAAGGGATAGTAAAGTGGATTACATTGTAAATGATTCAAGACCTCTTTCCCAGCTGTGGAGCTATCTTGTGTCTCATCAGACATCTGCCACTTGATGCTCATTTAGCAGTGATATACAACATGGTGGACCCGCCATGCACATGGGAATTGGTGACATGACCCCTAATGCTTCTTGGATTTCAGCCCTGCATCGCTCACATTTTACACACCACACAAATCAAATCATCGACAAAACGCAAGTATCTCAATGCATGTTGTTGAGTAGAATCACATATGGATGCTTTGTTATGTATCGTGTTGTTGAAGAATTCCCATCAGCTGCCGTACGCTACTACATGTCAACTTACACTCATCGGTTGGCAGAGAGCATTCACTGAAGTGTTGCCCAGCTGTGGATTAGCAAACAAGGGAGATCTGCTTGGCTACGGCTGCCGCTGTGGTGAGATAGACGGTGTAATTAGCGCTTAGTGCCAGCACCCAGGGCGGATCCACTGACTGGTGGGAACCCACTGGGACAGAGAGGAAGACGCTTGCTAAAGCGCCGGAGGCTGACTGACAGACGAGAGGATGAGAGAGGCAGGGAAAGCAGAGGGAGAAAGAGAGAGAGGACGATAATAATTTGTCGCAGCTCTGGGACTTTTGAGTTTCGAGAGACATGGGCCTCCAGTGCTGCGGTGTCCCCTTCAGTACATATATGTGTCTGTTACATGGAGAAAACAGAGGGGGATGCCAGTGAGGAACACACATTACAATAACACCCATTTTATCATGTATTATGCATGTCCACACAGCATATTCATCCCAGATAATGGTAATGCAGCAGAGGACTGTTTACATGGAGGGTTTGCTTGGGATGTGCTGTCAGTTCAGTTTAAGAGATTCTGTTCAGCATGGATTCTTCTTCACAGGGCTGACTGCAAATGATTCTTATTCAACCAAAAGAATAACAGTTTTTTTTTCAGCTGTTCATGACAGCGAGTTAAGATTGTCAGGGACAGGAAGTAAATTTAAGAAGAAGAACTCCACACAATTGGGTCCATTTTACGGAGTTTAACTTTCCCACATGAAAGAACTCAGCGGATGGTTTCGGTGTACGGTGGTTATTGTCAAAAGCTCTCAAATCTTGTTCTCTCTCCAAGTTGAAATCTTTATCAGCATCTTCTACATTTATGAGACGTCTTTTTTATCCCGAGATATTTGTTTTCTTTTACATTAGATCAGTCTTGCATCTGTTACACGTTTGAAACATCATCAACTCGCTTGCTGTGAATCCTCTGAACATCTCAAGAGTTTTTACTAAAGGGCTGCAGTTTAAGAGACATTCAATCTGCACCAACACAGGAAGACATTATGGAAAATATGTTTAAAAATCAAACTCTATTTCACACGTTGAAAATGAATTACATGCCCCTGCAGCAACGTTGCAAAGCGTAGTACACATAACACCATGGGTAATTCCCTACTTTATATGTACTTCCCCATGAGAGGGGCTGGTGACTGACATGCTAATGCAGCATGATAAAGGTCAGTGTGACAGAGACCTCCCTCTCCCTCTCCTGGGAACACTGTGACGACCAGTGTAGGTGACTGTGTGAATTCTGTGTGCGTGTGACATGATGTACAGTGGTGCCATTAATTGCACTCACATATCGTGAAAAGTGCACGAGGTGTAACGTTTTTATGTGTGTGTTAATACATGTGCCCATAGTAAAGGGGGCAGCAGAGTGTGAGTGTGTGTGTGTGTGTGTGTGAGTACAGATTGTAAGTGTGGTTGTTTGATGAGACAGAGTTATGCGTGTGTTTCTAGGTGCCTTCCTGTTGGTGCTAGGCTGCTTAAACAGCACATCGTGATTAACCAGCAGGTCAGTCTGGTGGTATTAAGGCCATCACTCCAATCCCTGCATATCCATCACAGACTGCGGGCCTGGAATTACAATGCTAGTCCCACCCTGACAGGTTAAGGCTGGACCTCCACTGGGCGGCCGGCCCCTGTTTTTGGCTCAATAACTTATGGCCTGTGGTGCTATTTCGGCATAAGATTCATGGCCCTCCTCTCTGCAATACTTCAATACTTAAGACTGATGAAAATCTGTGATCAATAAGCAAATAGGAACTGAAAGGGCGGTCAGGATCTAAATTTATCGGCACGAGAGAGTGGGATGAGCTCGTGGTGTGATGGGGCTCTGGATCTGGGTGTTCCATCAATCCTGCAGCTCAACACCAGCCGGCCTGCTCCAATTTCAACTGAAAACCAGCTCGTGAAAGGTCTTTAACGGCCAATCACTGTTTATTACATCTCACTTAGAACCTATTTAGCCAGACATGTTAGTTACTGTTACCACTATGGTGGTACGTCTGCAAATTTAACCAAAGTTTTAAGTCAAATGCAGATAGCATGAAAATACACACAGAAAACAAATGAAAAGCGTAAATTATATTATATATAAAATCAAGGAAAAAATTTTTTATACCAGGAATATGATAAAATGCTTATATTAGTGCCAGTGACACACATCAAGAGGTGTGTGTGGAGAGCACTGCACAAGATGCTGAATATGAAAACAGCTTAAATCTGCCTGTTTGTCTACGAGGGGGAAGATTGATGAAATAAACAAATCACAGCTGTCAGAGGACTGCAGGAGTCATGGTTACTAAATCAGAGCAGTTGAAGATTCATAACCAGGCTACAATCTAATCCCTCACTGGAAATCACACGCTCCTCTGCCACAGAACTGTGTCAGAGCTCCTGAGGGAATAAAAATAAGAAAAACATTCTAATATTGTGTTTATTTTATTATTTTTGTAAAATGGATTGTAAAGTGTAATGTGTAAAAAAAACTAAATAGTTTTCTTTTATAGAGTCATTGAAGATGTTTTGAAATTTAAGGATATTCAATTTTTTTTATTGTAACCTTAAGACATCTTCCTTCAACTAGATGGTAATTCAAAGATGGCCATCCAGAAAATAACCTGTTGTCTTTGGATGCAGATGAACCAGATGTTGCTAAAACTGAAATTCTTTAACTTAAACTCTGGAAGCCAAACTGAGCGCACATGTCCCTGACCATCCCACTCACAGTCAGACATCACTGTCTGCATAGATGATGTGACTTCTGCATGAGATGTTTAAAATATGTTCACAAACTGATCAAGGAATGATAATATGCTGTACTACATTTAGCTGACAACAACTAACACTCAGTGTCACCATGATTCTGAAGCTATAAGCTACGTTGGAGTTTCAAATGATTTGCTTCACAGAAGACAATGAAACATCATCCATTTCTATCTAGTCTGATGTGACCTGTTTCATCCTCACCATATGTCTGATGTAAAAAGAGAATATTTTTGTTTACACAGATTTAAACTCATAATTCTCGATTCCACAGTTGTGAAATTAAAAACTAAGTATACAAAAGAGGGATTTAGACTTTGGAGCACGTAGAGACTTAGTGCAGACATTTTGAGTTTTGATGCTTTCAAACACAGTGTTCATTAAAATGTTCCAAAAATGTCCACACGTGGATTGCGGTAGCAGCAGTTAGTCGTATTTGCACAGAGTGGGAAATTAATTACAGCTAAAACAAACAGTGACAGATCAAATCCCTCAACATGTGACCGATGGCTGCAGGGAGAATTTGTGCTCTCTCTCTCTCTCTGCTCATTATGGCTGTAATTAATTAGTGTCTTTTGGAGATGGTCACAAATGCAGCTAGTGAAATTAATCTTTCTTTCTTTGTCTTTCCTCAAGGAGAAAGTGCACCTCTCTCAGGTAATTCTCCTCATTTGACCTTTTGTTGCTGCACCAAGGAAAAAAAAAAAAGTTCATCAGAGTGCATCGGAGTTCACTTCAGTAGCCGCGGGACAATTTCTGCATCAGCTCTCAGTAACAATTCGGCTGCTATCACATCCATCTGAGAGCTCAGGAATCTCTGTTTTAAAACGGAGAGAAAGCCTCAGAACGACATTAAGCTCTTCACATCAAAGAAAAAGAGTAAATGGTTTTCTGGGGGCTTTTCTCTGTGGAAAGGGAGAAGAGGAGGCTGATAAAGCGCGGCAGCACGGCATGGCAGACGCTGTGATTGAGATATCGACCTAATAATGTACAAAGGGCCCCTTGATGTACAATCTCTCTCAGTCTACCCCTATCTGTTTGTCTCTCTTTCCACTTCCGAATCCTCTCCATTTTTTCCTCCCACTCCCTCCCTCTCTCTCTCTCTCTCTCTCAGGCCTGATTCTGCACCTCCCAGGAGGCTGGAGAAAGTTCTGAGAGCACACACATTTATCCCAATGAGTGGCTTTCAAACTAAGCTCATCCTTCAGGGGCCGACTGGAATCCAAGGAGGACACCAAGGAGAAGATGGAAACAGAGAGATAGATGGAGGAAGGGGAGAGATTATGAAAAAGAAAGACTGATATGAGTATCAGAGGTATGAGAGAATGAGAACAAAGGCGAGCTGAGAGCCAGAGAACGTGTGTGTGTGACTCAACTTCCTCAGCAGGAGAGCAGAGGAAGGACGAGCAGGTGATAAATACAGCAGGATGACATCCCAGCGCCCTGGAAAGCCTTCTGACGCATTTCCTCTCATTTCTGCAGAGCTCCACACTCCATGGAAACAATAGACCGGCCCGATAGTTCCACAGTAAAGTGCAAAGTCATATCAACCTTATAGTTTACCTATAGTGCAGCACGGTGCAGGGGATAAATTAAGAGCTTTTTTTTTTTTTTTTTACTAGTGTCCTCTTTCGACCTGCAGTGCAGACCATTGTTAACTCTGAGAGTGGACGGGCAGAAGACTAATCTTGAAATCATGTGTTCTTGTTTAAATGATGCCTGGGAGAGTTTCAACCAACCAGTTGATACCAAACCACACCGTTCCAATCTCCACATCTTTCTGTTTGTATCAAAACTATAAAGAAAACAACACATCATAATACAGAAATACTAATAAAGTAGTAATGTTTAGTGCAAAGCAACACAGCCATCGCAGGTACATCTTATACACAGATCTAGAAGTTCTAGTCTCTAACCAAACCTCGAAAATGAAAATTAAAAGGTTTTTGCAGCAAGTTATTGGCCTGGGGCCTCGTTGTATGCTTTGTCTACCCTGTTTCAAAACCCTTAATGATGCCTTCTCCTCATAATATAAAGGTCTAGAGCTGCTGCAACAAATGTGTTCACATAGGTCTCAAGATGTTGTGGTGTCTGAAATGCTATGTGTTGTCTTCCCTTTAAAGGAAGTCTATCCTTGGGTTTGAGGCCCCCAGCTCCTAAGAAAATCTGAGGAATTTTAGGTTGTTTGAGAATAACTGAATGTATACATTAGAGCATTAGACCACGGCTCTAACTGACACCCTAAATTTAAGCTGGTGCTATTCCCTTCCTGACACCGGACAATCTGGAGGAAAGCCAGATGCATTTTCTTTAGGTTCACGCAAACAACCCTCCTATATAAACGAGGAGTTGAAGTTGCCTCGAGAAGAGATTCACATTGGCCCCGAATCTCTCTCCAGGCAGATTGCTTTGCTTGTATTGATACTGAACTTTTTGTAATAAACCTTTATATACAATCAAGACGGTGTCATCGGAGATTCCTTCATCATCTTCACATCATCGCAACCCCAATATACGACAATGTTCTATAAGGCTCAATCATGTTTAAAACAAAAAAGTGTTGTCTCACCAGGCGTAAAGGAAAAAGTGTTCCAAAGGTCACAGTCCAACATGTAGTTTAAAGCCAGAGAACACCACACAGTGTTGGACTGTCTTTAAAGGGTTTCATCGTGCACAACCAAAACCAACACCAACAGTGATAAGCTGCTGTGTAACAAGAGCTTAAGAGAGAATTTAAAACTTTCATATGCATATGTTCTACCGCCACACATCTGGCATCTGTGTAAAGTGGGTCTGTTTATTCCATCGCCAGTCGAGGAAAATAGCAAGTATTGTCAAAAAGAAAAAAACTGTCACGATAAAGCAGGAGCCACATGCATAAACAATGTGTGTAAACAAAACCTTGCATTTTCATTTATAAAAGAAGAACGTGCAGAGCAGATGTTGGCCTTTAATGCTCACATTTCTAAAGCCAGATGTGGTTAAGGGGATAAGGTAGAAATTAAATATAAGTTACGAGATGTTATCGCATCGAAATAAAAAAATGTATGTGTGATTTGCCAATTTCCCCCTTACTGTGCTGGTATTCTATTTAACAAGCTAACAATCAATTTGAAATAACTGAGCATTATAAATTAATTGTTTATCATCTTCTGGAAACTTAATGATGATTGAGATATTTCAGCGATGATGAATTACAGAAGCATGTGATCAAAATAATGAGTAGTAGCGGTGGTATAGATGACAACAGCAGTATATAATGGCCGTACATAAAGACAACTGCTCTGATCATGTTGGTTGTAATAGGTAAAAACTGCACTCTTTGCTGGTCTAACCACTGACAGCTCTAATGAGTTGTGGATGGGCCTGAAGCATCATTATACACATTAACAGCATTTCTACATCCACTGATGGTGAACTGTTGGCGAGCAGTCGCATCCATTTACACAGAGGCCGAGGTTTATGGAACAGATGTCTGGTGTTCTTGTAGTTTTAGAAATCTGTTTAAATGAATCTGGTTTTTTTCTTTGTTTTGGTCCAGATTTGTTGGGTTTCAGATATTCAATGACTTTCTGACAGACACTAGATTTAAAGCACTGAAGACTTTACACCAGGAGCAGCTTGTGTCCTCAGAACCACACAGGATAGGCACATAGTGAAATGGCTTTGAGTTGTCATTAAGACTAAAAAATATTTGTATAACAACAGACCATTTACCATTTATATACATGCATGTTCATGGAGACATTAAATATCTAACATGGCAGTCATGTGTGACTTAATTAGTGATCCTGTTGTCTACCATAGACAGGCACAGCTAATGAGCTTCCCACCCTCACACCAGGAGCCATTCGGGGAAGGATCAAAGCTCACACACACGCACACAGCGCGCACACACACACACACACGCACACACAGGCAGATGTGCAGAATAGACAAAAAGATGAGTGAGAAGAGAGTTGGCAATTAGAGTGTTGCAGACCACACTGAAACACCAGAATCAATGTAAGTATTAAGTCAACAAAATGAAGCATCTTGGTGTGGTGGTCTCACAGGAAGTGTGATTAATGAAGCACAGGTTAGTACTGGTGAACATTTGCTGGTTAAAAAAAACATCAGCAGATCAGCTCAAATGGGCAGGTCCAGATAACAAGATTAGGCTTCTTTTTTTTTTTTTTTTACATTATTTATGGTTCTTGGTGAAAATAAAGGATCTATTTATGGGACTGATGTCAAAGAGTGTGTGCACCTTGGTTGAATTCAAGGGGACTATTGGGCCTTGTCGGAGGAATGGGCTCCACTGTGCCATTAAAGATGTGCTTCCATTTAAAGGATAATCAGTCAATCAAGAGGTCTTTACAGCTTCACATTTTTAGATTTGATTCAGAGCAGACCCTCGGAAAACCAACCCAATGTGAAAAACCAGTGGATAATTAGTGATAATCCACGTTGATCTGATAAAAACCCTTATAAAGAGAAGACTGTGTAGTTCAATCAGTATACTCCAGTATAATTTCCTTCAGTACTATGGTATTTCTACTTCAGCCTTTGAGAACCCATAGAACTTGCTACAGTGGAGAGTTAATCCAAACACAGACAAACAGAGGGGTCACACACAGCGCAGTTTCAACACGTCAACGAAACCCACATCTGGAAGTGACACAGTTTTGAGGCTAATCAATTATACATTTGTTTTCATGGGATGATACATCTCTGCTGGTCGGTTGTTTCTGTATGAGGACGCTGGGGTTTGTTGACTGTGTCCTGCCCTGGAAAGCACAGGTCAGGTCAGTGTCTATCCATGTGGGATGACAGGTTACCCTGCTGATGTCGGCCTTTTTTAGAGGTTAGAGCACGACAGGACCGGAGAGGTTCTCTGCATCCGCCCGATGACATGAAATATCTACCGTGACATCCCGTCGAGAGGGGGGGCGATTCCATAAAAAATTCTGCTGACACCTGCAGATGTCGTCTCCTATTACACAGCAGCCATCAGCAAAGTCATTTTTATTGGATAGTCGTCCAGTGTCACCTGTTTTCTCTGCTCTATACTTGGGTCTTCACTTTCCTTTTCCCTCTTCTTATTAATATGAGGTGTAACGCTTTCCCAAGATCAAAATAGACGGACAGATATTCGTATTCTTCACAAAGGGAAACTCATTTTACTTTTTAGTTCAATATCATACAGACAATGAATAAGTAAATAAATCACATTAGCAATACAATACAAAAACAATACAATACAAATATCTATTTTAAAAGGACTATTCTAAAAAAAGACAATATAAAAGGAAATCAATGTCTACGACTGATTCTGTAAGTGTGTGGATGTGTGCTCCTTCATTTACAAAATGTGCACATATTAAAAAATGTAGGAATTTCCATAGCTTAGCTTGTCTAAAGAAAAAACTGATAAATATTTGTACTAAACACCTGAACAAGTCACTTTGACGAAAGCATCTGTTAGATAAATACAACATGTACTTGTACTCCCTGTATAGTAAAATACAAATATACAGTGATTCATTGAAATAAACAGTGCATAATACAGAATATTTTTATTTGATCTGTTTGGCTACTGCATGTCTCATTCTAAATGTAACCAGCAAGTGCAGCAACTTGTTCTGTTTATTTCTCAGCCTCGAGCTCTTGTTTTCTTGTTCTTTATTTGCGAACATCAACAAGCTGTATTATTAAAATTTCCCTCAAGGCCATAAAATGTCAAAATGATTCATACGTACGAGTAAAAGGCCGTGAATCAAAAAATTCAATGACATTCATGACCTTTCAAACTAACGAGCACTCCTTCAAGAACATCTTATTAGCTTCAATAATCCGTATGGGCTCCAGTAATTTAAATGACTAACATCATCACATAGTAGCTCAGATAGGTATGTTGTCATGGTCTTCACACTGAGGTTACACTAGACACACAATTAGGCTTGTTCCCTATGACTAACAGTGAGTGGTGACCTTGCTGAGACTGAACCTTTGCTCCAGTGGATTTGAAAGGACTTTACAGATGTTCTACTTCTGAGACTAATCACACCACAAGGTGAAGAGGCCTGAACCAAGCTGAGCACAGGAAACGGTTTAGATCTGAGCAGTGCAACCAAACCTAAGGAAGAGGATATATAGAGGAATGTCGAGCATGAAAATAAGAAGGGAAAATTATGAAGCTAAATCAGGAAGTAAATGATTTCCACCAATTTCCATACGATTTATCGGCCAGTATTTGACAAAGAAATGTAACTGAGGTTTGATTAATCCAGTTTAACAATAAACTTTATCACCTCCACCAAGAAGAGATGGCTATGTTTTCATTTCCGTTTGTTTGGAGGATTTTGCAAGAACTACTTCACCCATTTCCATAAAATCGTTAAAAAAAAAGTTTTTCAACATTATCATAGATTTTTCAGAGACTAGTTCATGGATCTTGATGGGAAAAAAATTCAGGCGTGTTTAGGGGACTGATATTTATCAGTGTGAGCAAATTGGTGCAGATCCAAATAAAAATCTGGATATTTATATATATATATTTATATATATATACACATGTGTGGAATGTATATATGTGTTGGTCTGTATTTGTGCATTATACAACTGAAAGCACGTAAACTAATCCAAGTGGTTTTATGTGTATATTTGGGCATGTATGTGTGAGCGCTCATGTGTTTAGAGTCATATGAAGGCCATTAAAGGTTTGAGCTTTCAAAAGTAATACCGCAATCATTCATTAACTAAACCTCCGGGGCCAACAACAAAACCAGTACAGCAGAGGCCATTAAGATGCTCAAAATGGTCTGCATGCGATGGCTGCAGGGACAAACCGATATGCTAATGCAGCCTCTTTATACGGCTCATTTATAACGTTTCCAATCTCTACTGTCTTTTTACATGCAGCTCACTTTGTTCCAGAGGTCAACACAAAGATGCGTCTCCATTAAATACAGAAGTCCAGTAGGAGGTCAGTGCTCCTAAATAATTTACCTCACTCCACCAGCCAAGATAATTTATGTGGCTTCGTAAATGTGATAAATATAAAGTCACCACTGGTTAGAAAAGATCTGACATGTTGGTGTTACTTGACTGGACCTCTGTTTTGATGCGTCTGCTCGGCATCAGTAGGGTGGAGGGTACAAGGTTAGACGGGGTGACAAACACTCGTTGACAGACAGCTTAATGCCTGCAGATGCCATTTCACTTGCCCCAGACACCATGTGCTATTCCCCCAGCCACTGATCTTTTCTGCCACACTTATTTTCTGATTTTCTGACCCTACAAGTCGAGGCTTGGATCTACGTTTTTAACCCTCTTTATACCCTGGAGAATCTATCATCCAACCGTCTGCCAGTCTCTTGTGATTAATGCTATCGTGCCGGTCATTAACTATCCCCCAACTAAGCTTTTATAAAGTGGGGTTTGCATATCACAGCACTTTCTGTCCGTCCTTCTGTTAAACGCTCAGCTCCGACTTTAATCGAACCATGTTAAAATCATGAGGATTATGAGATTTGCATTGTTTGCAGATGAAGCCGAGTGGGGGGGCTAGTTTTCAGATGTGCAAAAGTGATCGCTTTGTTCAAAACAAAAACACATGCATGCACGTGCACACTCAAAGCCAGACGTGCACACTCCACATAAGCTGCTTTCAGACACGCACTGAACTCTGGATATTCTCCTGAAATTATCCCGAGGGGCTGAATTTGACAACGCAACTGTACGAGCCATTTGGAACTTTTCCTGCCAGCCCCGAAGTAAACACTCCAGAGACAGCTACAGACAGCTTCTGAGAATACAGCAGGAAAATATTCGGAGAGAAAATGTCCGGAGCGAGTGGGTGGTTGTGTTGATGATGTTTGAAACACGTGGAAAAACTAAAACAGACTAAAAATATCACAGGACAAGATTTGTGAGCTCTGGTGACGAGGGCCCATGCCGTCAATGTGCTGCAGCAGAATCTATACGTCATGTCCTGCCTCCTGAGTGCTCCACCCCTCACCTTAACACTCTGGAGATTTTCCTGTTGTTGTGAAGGCGTTAGACGGGAACAATCTCCTGCTGCGTTCTTCACATGTGAAAGTCAACCTACGGAAAATATCTAGACGCAGATGTCCGCACATTTTCCAGACTTAATGTGTGAAAACGGCTGTAAACAAACACACAGTGCAGAATTAGGGATTTTAATCACAAGGCGAGGCCCACATGGGATTTGAGAGGGGAAGATCCCAGCAGCAGCAGCAGCAGCAGCAGCAGCAGCAGCAGCAGCAGCAGCAGCAGCAGCAGCAGCAGCAGCAGCAGCAGCAGCAGCAGCAGCAGCAGCAGCAGCAGGCTCTCGGCTTTGTCCACCTCAGCTCTCTCAGCACACATCATTAATAACCTCACAGAAGTGGAGAGAGGAACAACTGCTTTTGATTTATGGCAGCGTCTCTGTATTTAAAAGCGGATCCAGAGTTTCACAACACAGGGTCAGTTCAGCGGTGAGTAAACCAAAGTAAACCACCGGTCCCTGGTGTGCAGGGGTCAAGGTTTGCTTTCAGGTGGGTCATCTTGTTCTGGATCAGAGGATGGAGAGGCACTCAACACACACAGAGAGAGAGGGAGAGGGGAAAGGCGGAGTATGGTTTCCAGACTTGCATAACATCCTGCTGTTTCTCATTCAGCTCCTGGAAGGGATTTGTCCCTCCAGCGACTCTCTGTGCCTCTGTCTGTGCTATTTCAAGAGCAGCATGCCTACGGCTGGATCAATACATGCCCGCAGCAAACAATGAGCACTGAGCGTATACCCTTTCCTGCTGCAGTGCAGAGAGGGGGATGAAAGGTGTGCAGACTCCACAATGTTCTGGGACATGCTGTTTGAAACCGCTCTCCCATGCAGAGAGGGTTCCAGGTTTGGGTAGATGTAGAGGGCTGAGTCAGGTAAAGACCCTTTACTGTTAAACAGAATCAGAGCCGTGTTTGTTCTCTCCTTCCGTACGTCCTCTGTTCAATCTCAGCAAGTGAAGGTGACAGGTAAGTGACACGGAAAGATTCTCAAACTTTGTGAGATAAAATAAATAAAAGTGCAACAAGTTTCCTGAAGAAGAAATAAAGATGATGGAGAGCTCTCTTCGTTTCTCGACAGAGTGATAGCGGGCACGGCGTGTTCTCAAAAACAGCATCAGTTCAGCGCCGGTTATCGATATGCGCACAGAGGCTAGAAAAGAAAATGTCCGTCAAACTCTCCCTGAGAACCAGGGGCCTGGCAGCTCTCGTCCCCAGAGGCCTCCGAGGCTGAGAGTCAAAAATGAGAGGGACGGAGAGGGTGAAAGAGGGAGAGATGGGAGCACAGCAAAGACTGAAGGGTATGAGCAGAGGGAGTTAAAAAATAGAGGATAAATGTACGAGCCTCAGCACAACTACAAAGTTAAGAATTTTTGTTGCAGCAGCAATTAAATAAGCAGAATCTCTTTAGGCATGGGTAGCAGCACAAGATAAGTGGAGATGGTGTCACGTCTTTTCTGCTGGATTTGAAAACCCAAGAAACAGAAAGGATCAGATTGGATTCTCTCATCAAACCTTATCATTTATTCACACGTCGAAGTGAAGTTTTCGCCTGTGTTTAATCAAAGTGCCCCGGCTCTGGCTTGGGGAGCCTGTTTTCCATCTGCAGAGGTTTTATGTTTTTCCATCATATCCTGGGAGGAGAAGCCAGTGTTTAATTAGATTTTTTTTTTTTGGTGCTCTCCTGGCTCCTTTGGGGGAAACACCTGTGAGCTACATAGCAGTTAATAATGCAGCTAAAGAGATATACAAATATAATGAGTTTAACAATTATCAAGCACATAATTAGGCTGAAATTAACAACCCCCTTTGGCTATTAAGCCACAGGCACTTGATGTAGCCAGTACAGAATATAACAGGGTAGTATTGATCTTAGATTTACATAGATTCATGCTGATGTGTTTATAAATTTCAATAACACTGACTGTATTTCTTCATCATTATTTATTGTTAATGAATTCTATTCTAAATTGCAATAAGTTTATGGGCTCACCCTGGCACATTTACATTGATGTTTTTAAAGGTCAGTGCTAATTATTGTATGCAGTCTCCCATAATTTAACAAGTGAACAATAAGCAAAGTAAATTAAATTGGAAGATGTCAAGTATACATAATATATATATATGTGTGTCAATAGAGCATTTTATAGCAAATCTATTTTTATTTATATTTGTTGTATACCTCCAATCAAATGTGATTTGGGGCAATGAGCCATTTTATCATGTAAAGCTGTTTGCTGCTGGTTTACAGAGAAATAAGTGTGTTTGATCTCAATCTGGAATATTTTACAAAATAGTATTATTTATTAATTTTACTGTCATTGTTTTCCCTCTGATCTTTCAATGCGATGAAAATAATGTGGGTGCAGTTCAGTATTGAGCAATCCAATCAAAAGTGAAGAATTTCACTCTGAAATATAATATATAATATATGATACACAGAAGGCAAAGATGTTCTAACTTATGTTTTACTGTGACTTTAACTAAGTGCCTTGTGTCCTGCTCCATTATGTAACAATATCCTTCCAGAGGAACTTGTGTCCTCAGCCTTGTGACCTTGATACGGCCTTTTAACAGAGAGCACAGCTTTAAACTGAACCGAGGTGAACAACTTGGTATGTAATCCTCATGACAGGAAAAGGGCCTGTGAGGATTTGGAGTGGAACAATGACAACCTTTTACCAGGTCACCTAAAAGGTCAGGCTGCCAAATGCATTCCCAGTTCAAGGAATAGCACCGTTGCCAGAATACACAATTCTCAAATTCCCCTGGTGCAAACAGAATTATAGACACTATGTCAGCGCTTTTGTCTCTTCATATATTACAAGGTTAGTTGAAATGTCAGCTGGTCTCGCTGCCGTGGCATTCAGTTTTATAGCTATGTTAGTCTCTTCCCCTGATTTACACTTTAGTATTTCATCTATATGCACTTAGGATCAGAGGGACAGCGTCACAGGTCAGTGCCACACCTGATAAATCAAAAAAACAAGACATCATTTTAAAAGATTTTAGCTTGATAATCACAAATATTATTAATCAACTAGACAAGGGTCTTTCGGGAAACGTTAATATTACACAATTGAATAACACTTGCTTTGTTTCTGACAGATTTGAGGTTTTGTCTCTAAGTGAGTTTACGTTGTCTCGAAAAACCACAATCATTGCATAATTGGTGGTTGATGTATGAGGGTGTACAGCGTGGCAGGCTTTAAGCACCATTAACCCTCTCTATAGATCTACAGCTCACTTTATGGGTCTTGTTGGCAGAATGTTTTCTATGAAGGCGATTTTTCAAGGGCCCTATCAATATCCAATGGCAGCGTAAGCTCTGAGGGCAGAGGAGTGAGTGATGAAGGCAGCGCTGTCATCATGCAGGGAAGGCTAATGAGAAAACAGTTCCAGCGCCTGCTCCTGCATTGCACATATGATTACAGAGGTGGGAAAAAAGATGTTGTGTTAAATGATAGTTGATGACAAGGATACAAATTCTCAGGCCCTGAGATACAGTATCAGTGCCGTAAATGCTGCAATCTGCAGCCCTGTACATTTTCATGGAGCTGTAAAATACAAGATTGAGTTACAGTGCTCTGCCTGTTTCCCTGACGTGGACTACAGCCTGTGGGTGGATGGGATGGGGTGATGGGTGGAGGAAGACTAGTGTGTATGGGGTTGAAGGAGTCAAGGTTCCCCAGAGGGGGGGCTTGATGGTAATGTGGAAACAGGCGTAATTAATCTCCAGATCAGCAGGGGTGGGGGGGGGTGCTGGGCAGTCGAGTGTCTGTGTCGTGCCTCTCTGTGCTGGGGTGTTTTCGTGATGGCCCCCACATCCTCCGCACACTGGGCCCCTGGGGCCATCCTTCATTCTTATTTATGAGCTTCCACACGACCACTCAGCTCTGCTGTACCACCTCTGCATCGATTCCTCAAGGTCGACCAGGAACTAAGCTGCTGCCGGTGAGCTGTATGCACGAACAGCCATAAGAGGAGAGCTTAGTGTGTGTGTGTGTGTGTGTGTGTGTGTGTGTGTGTGTGTGTGTGTGTGTGTGTAAGACAGTGGCTTCTGACAGTATTTCCGTATAACTGCCACACCCAGTCCTGCTGCAGAACCACATCAGGATCAGGCTTTTTCACAGAAAACAGAGACGCACCCTGCAAATCATGACACACGTGATTCTTAAAGGGCCTCCAGGAGAGGGGCCACTTTTTGAAAACCTCTTACAACCGTGTGCTCTGTGTGGAGGAATGAGACGCACAGTCACAGTGACTTTGACTTTTGACTTCCAACTTCTTATCAGGGCATTCTTTAGTTCAAGTGATAGTTCTTGCCAGTTCAAATGAAATGTCCTATCAGGTCACTGTGACTTTGACCTATGACCTTCGACAGCGTAATTGTAATCAGTTCATCCTTGAGTCCTACTAAACATTTGTACCAAATTTGAATATATTCCCACAAGGTGTTCTCGAGATATCATGTTCACAAGAATGGAATTGACAAACAGAATCATGGACGAACGGATGAACCCAGAAATATCTGCTGTAGGAGCAAAACTAGATAAATAAAGCACAATATAACATAATCAGACATATGTCAATCAGAGGATGGTGGAAAGGTCATCATTAACATTATGTACAGCCTAGTGACCTTCGCCTCTTCCAGCTCCAGCTACTTCTTCCAGCTCTAATTCGTAAATGTCTGAGCTGCTGCGGCCTCGAGCCTGTTGTATTCTTCTGTAACTTAAATGACTAATCTTCCAGAACTCCATGCGTCCACACATGCCTGTCCCGAACACTGCGACTTGGGCATCAAAGTTTTCAGTCGAGCTGTGAGCCAAAGTCTGCAGCGTCATCCCTTGTCTGATAGAACTTTATGGCCTTTGTGCATAACTGAGCCGCTCAAGGTCAAAGGTTAGCAGCGAGGGCACTGGGATTCAAGCGCGGGGGGACGAGGCTGTCATCACTGTATCCAGGCAGCGAGATTCAAGCTCTGGGGAACGAACTTCCTGCTCCGCCCCTTGGGGGGTGGACAGGCACTTGGTGGGTGAGTGACGCAGAGCTCATAAAACCCCTTCGGAAGAAAGCGCTACATTTCACAATCTTACTCATGTTGCTCCGGAGCGTCTCCTGTGACTGTCAATCTGTGAGTCACACCTGGCTTCCGGTTTCCTGCAAACAGCGTTTCCATCCGACTCTGGCTTTGACTTTCATAAATAGAGTTGATCGTCTGTTTGCTCTCACAGGACCTTCATTTGAACGATCACTGCCATAACCGTGTCGTACAGTAAAAGTCATTTAGGGTTGTTGTCGGTGAAATGAAGACGATGTCCAGATGTGTTTGTTGAGACACGTGAAGCACAGGCTGCAAATATCCCAGAATTACCACACACCATAAAAATATAACCACTTGAGGCTTTTAGTTTATCATTTATTTAAGTATATCATGTGGGGTACAGTTTTATTTCCTGTACATGCAATTCCAGTATTTCCACTATGTTATCCACCCTTTTGATTTATGAAGCATCTAAACTGGTATTGATAGTTCAATAGAAATCTGTGCATGTGGTCATTACTCTTCTGACTTATATGAACATGCCTATGTTCGTGGCTGAATTACACGGAATGCTGTACAGGGACTGTACAGTTTCTAATATTCAGCCTTTGCCTGCTGGTGAAAGCTGCTGCAGCAAAAAGCTGGCTGTTAATGGGATGTATCTGTTCCTGCAATATGTCCCCAGGTGTGTGTTTATACTCTAATGTTGGAAAATAAAAAAACATTTAGTCACACTAACTGACATTCATGAAGAAGAACGCCTACGCAGTCAGACACAGACAATGGGAGGCTCTTTATTTCCTCGCATACATGTTTTTTTTTAATAATTCATTTCCTCCTGTGCATTTGTCCTCTGACCCACAAATATGACATGTGGTAAAGTTTTCACAATATGTTTGCGCTCCTCTGATATGGTTGTCATGGTGAGCTGGCTAATTTAAGTCATTCCACAAATTTGCATTATTGTCTTGCTTTACAATGTATGAGGGAGATGAAAAATGCATGACCAAAACATGTTAGGGAAATCATCACCCTTGATGCCGCCTCCATTCTTTTCCACACGCCCACAGTGCCAATGGGCCATGAAGATGCCCCACCATCACTTATTAACTCCAGTGGCATGCTAATGATGTGGCCATTGCTTTAATTCCAGTCGTGTCGGGAAAACTATCTAGCAGGCAACACAAGCATGAATACCATTAGTGTGCGATTCGTGACACTCAAGCATGAGGGGCGATTCATTTAAAACGAGCCGGGCAAATGAGAAGCTATTACAAATTCAATTTCCCGATGTTAAAAAAAACAAACCTAATGTATTAGCCGAATGAGATTCACTTTTTTTTTTTGTCTCATGTTGTTAACAGAACATCTAAAGACCAACAAATATTGGTTTGACAGTAACAGAGAAGGAAAGATGGATGTAAATATTAGCCAGGTGAAGTTTAAGTTATAATATGATTTCTATATATTATGTTGATTTGTATATTTACATTATCCAAAATATTTCCAAAACGATAGCCAGTTAGCCACTCGGCTGTTCCGTCCTTCCACTATTTGTATTGGTCACTCATAAATGGATCATCACATTACGATGTCTGTTAACATAATTCTCTCCTGAGTCCCGTCGGCTGGATTTTCATTAGCAATGGTGGTGAAAACAAAAACTCCCATGATCCCACGCTGCTTCACGACATCATGACAACAAGATATTTTGGTATCTTCTTGATTGAGAGACCTCTATTGGCCAAAGTTACTATCTTTCATTTAAGTTTACGTTTAATGGCAATGCAACAAATTGGAGGATTGTAGAGCATGTGACTTGCTAATTGTGACGCTGCAAGGACTGACATCTATAATCCTGAAGGTAACACCAAGTCATTATTTTAAAAAAGGCACAAAGAAAAACAAATACTCTTTTGATATCAAACATTTGAATTAAATTGTTTCTGAATTTACTTGATTATTTTACATTTATTCTGTACAATAATTTAAAAGATCAGTTCCTTCATAATATATTTAATGAGGGTTCAAGTGGAACCTAATAGATGGTATTGTCTCCCTGAACTGCCTCCAGCACGGTCCAGTGCTCTTTGTCTTTAGCTGACAAATGAAGACCTTCAGGGGACACCACTCCATCCTGTCCATTCATATATATATATATATATATATAATACTGCCCATGCATGCATGTATTCAGTTACGCCAATTTATCTCTCTTCAGCACTATCTGACCAGATCACAATATAGTGGCGACCATAGTGGCTTATGGAACCAACATGGCCGGCACACTGTTAAGTGAAAAGGCAGAGTGTAGCAAGAAAAGAGCTTTGTGTGGGAAATTGAAGAATGCTGAGAATAAATGTTTGCTCTATAGGATGTGCTGGCCACAGTGTGCTGTGTTGGTGAATAAATGATGAAGAGGAAGAAGGTCCTGTCCTGCTGAGCTTGTCAACTTTGCATAGCTTTGTGTGTGTGTGTGTGAGAGAGAGAGAGTGCAAGCAGAGCTGACAGGATAACTGGTCCACTTGAGTTTGTTTTTAGGCATTTTTTTAAGTCAACATTTCATTGTGATTGAAATAATTTCTTTTTTTGCAAAGGTCAAAGATTTGTTCATTGAGCACATTCTCTTTTCATTTTACAAGAAACAACGTATTGCTTCCTATTGCATTTCCTGTCTCTGAAGTAGAGTATTTTAAAAAGTAGGGTTGTTGCAGATGACCTGTAGCGAACACAGGCTGTGAACTGACTTCTGCATTTGTTATCAATATAAAGTTTGTTTACTGAAGTGAAAATCAAGTGTGCTGATATTTATCAGGTAAATGAAAGAAAGCAATATGTTTTCTATCTCGGTTTAATGTGGCGGCACTAACAATTGCTCCTAGAATTACAAAAAATACAACTGAGACTGATGGGAAATCCCTCTGGTTTTGCAGGTAAACAAAATATTGGGCAAATTACAACTTAATAATTCATCTGGAGGGCGACACTGATTGCTCCACCAAAATTCATGGAATTTTAATGAGGCATCAAAAAGTCTGAGGCAACTTTCCCAGACTTTTGGACCTCACTGTTTCATTTTAAACCCACACATAAGAAACCAATGGTGGTGCTAGAGGAAAACCACCAGGGTTCGAAGGATTCCTCTTCTGGGGACCATGACAAAGGTTAACAGCAATCCATCGGGTAGCTGTAAAGATAACCTGAGAATGGTCTGGACCAAAGTCCACCACTTTGGTCCAGACCATTCTCAGTAAGTTATAGTTATTCCCTCTAGGATTTAATGTCAGACATGTCGTGTTTGTTGGGAATCTAGCAGCACAAATGCAGCATGGATACAGACGAACTTCTCAAATACCTGTTAAAGGATTTCTTTTTGATTTGTGGCCACTTATGGACCATGATTTACACAAAGTCTCTGGAAGCTCTTTACTGTGCGCTCCAGAAACACATGAAACACTCCAAACAATGCATCAGACAGTCACAGCAGACACAAAGCGGCGGGTCACCAATCCATCAGGGATTTAGTCTGTTGATCCCTCTGCAGCACATAAAGCAAAGATGGCAGGAAGTCAAGGACAACATCTCTGTAGTCCACAGGATGACGCTGGTGTCATCTTTTTGGGGCGGCGCCACTGATATGATGTCACAGATGTAAAGTTGATATGTACCAACCCACAAAAAAGTTCTGAAATCCTCGTGAAGGAAAACGGACTGATCCTCAAGGACATTAGTGTCGAGATCTTCATTACGTGCAAGATGCATGTTAATGTTTAAAGGCGTCTAAGACTGGAGGCACTTGCACCTACAGCGACACCAGCAGACACTCACAATAAACTTGTGGTGTGAATGTGCGTGTGTTTGCATACGTGCAGTATTATCATGAGCCATGGAGGTGTCACCTGCCCCTGCATGTGGCAGCATTCCTCTGTGGTGTTGACAGGGAGAGGGGGGTTGTGGGATAGGAGCGGTGACAGCGGTCTTTGAGACGACAGCAGGTGCTGTCAGCCCATTGTGTTCCCTCCGTCTCTGCCTTCATCTTTCTCTTTTTCTGGCTCCATACTGCCTCTTTCTTTTTTTCCATCCCCTGCTGTGCACACCTCACTGGCTTCTCTGAAAATGTCGAGTCTCCCCATCAGCATCCATCGCTAATTCACGTGTGAATACAGGTGAAAGGAGATTCAAGGTATTTGTAGATGAATATTTTATATTTTCGTCCTTCAAAGTCTTAACATTTTAAGGAGAAAAATTTGAATCCAGAGCCCATCCAATACGGATTTTTCTGACACATACATCTGCTGCCATGAATATTTACTTATAAAATTTGGCAATGATTCCTAAGAAGTCATTATCAAATGCTTATGACAATGTAATTGAGTCTAGATTTATTTTATTATATAAATATATTGATATTTTCTAGGTGTAAAATATAAACATGAATGCACATCTTTTCTGCATTGTTTATTCTGTAAAATGAAAGTTTTCATATCAGCAAACATAAACGCAGGTATCGATATGTCTGCGGCTCATCGATATTATTGGCCAACAAGTAAATGGGTCCGGCTCCACTCAAAATATCAGGAACAAACTTTAATCAAAAAAGGATCCGAAGAGCAAACTTGAAACACACTACAGCTGAAGTCATGGTGATTATTAAACAGCAGCTGTACTGTTATTTAAGTCTGGCTAGACAGCTGGAAGATTTATGGGATCATGACTTACAATCAGGCCCAGGCATTTTCCATAATGGCAGAGCAGATGGAATGTCAGCCTGACCGCATGTAACATGTTTAATATCATCAGATAAATGAACAAACATACCTAAGCCTGATTAATCTGCAGTGTCACGCATTTCAGTAAATAAAACATACAGGGTGCAAAATCTGTTCGACACACTGCTTAATGTAAATATATAGTAAATACACACAAACACAAACATGCAGAGAGTGATTGGTGGTGAAACAACTGTATAGGGAATGATAGTAAACAAGATATTAAGCTGACAGCTGTCAGTCAGTGTTTTATGCCCCACAAAGGATTGGTCCGTGCATTAACAAACACCTAATTACCCTCGACTGCTTTTCATTCAGATTCTATGAATATTTAATGGAAACACAGTAATGAAATTGTGTAGAAGTAAAATTAGCAGCATGGGTCTAAACAGCAATGCCGGGCGAAACTGCTATTATTAAACCACGCGGGCCGCTGCAGCACGAGGCCCCTTTTAATGCAAGAGTAATTAAAAAATGGAAGAAAATTATTGACAGCAACAACAATGCCATAACGCGCACTCACCGCTGAGGGATTTAAAACATAATGCAGTTCTTATCATAAATTTGTCTAGTAATTAGATTCCTGAGCTGCAGAGTAAACACCGATAAACACTGAAACAACAAACTTTATGGGAAACACAATTTATATGCAAAAGCAGTGGGCTGCTCAAGCTCTTAGTTAGCAAACCATGCGAATATAGTAAAGGTATCTTCTTCCATTGAAAACAATGGAGCTGATGCTGGACAATGCTCTCAGTAAGAGCCACCAATTAGCATCTTTTTCTTGTGAAACCCGGGAAAAAAAGACATCAAGAAGGCTTGTTCCCTGATTTTCAGCTGCGTGTTCACATGCATTGTACTGGACAGGTATTGATCCTCTGAGAAATGAAGAGGGGGGAAATCAATAGCTTTTACATGAATGCACAACAAGCAGTTTTAGTGTATGTGTGTGTGCAGGGTGAGGGCTGAATGGGTAAAAAGCACAATGGCACTGTAAATGCACAAAGTCAGACACATACTTTAAGGGTATAAAGACAACAACAAGCCTGGATATATACAAGTGTGCACCCATATGAGTTGATAAAACACTGTCCCAGACATTTACATGTAACCAGATCTGTTGTTAGGGCCAGAACCTGTAACCTGCTCCTGCCCTCATTACCTCTGTGACGATGAGAAAAGTTGGGGCGAGCTGGCCACATTCCACTGGAGCGATTTAATAGGTCTATGGATTATAGCCAAGGATTTCATTCTTCTGGAGAATCAGGGCTGACAGTGGCTGAGGTTCCAAGTGATACGCACATTAAAACCATCAAAATGCATCTCTCACTTTCTGTACAACACCCCCCCTCTCCCCTCAGAGAGACATGCAGAACAATCTCAGGCCTGTTACAGATTAAGTCTAAATGACCTGTCATTATATTTGACCACCGGTTAATCAGAGGAGATAGAGACACAGACAGACAGGAGGACGCCTGTTTAGATCTAAATCTACAAGCCAATGTGACGCCATTGCACGAACAGATCACCCAAACCGCCCACGGAATCATCCATCAGCCGCAAGTCTTGACCGTCATTAATCTTCATTGCAGATCTTAAATCTCGCTCGTGTTCTGAATCTGGCACGATATGCACAGCAAAGGCTTGTCCAGACAAGGGTTGGAATCACAGTGCAACCTCGAGGTTTCTTTCCTTGCACTGTTTTCCTTTATAATTTAAAAGCCGTCTTTACTATGTGGCTAAAGCTGCATTTTGTGGCAAAATTTTGAGTTCAGTACAAATGCTGCGATTAGTGGATTTGTTCCAACATTTGTATGAGGAGCCAAAAATAGAGGAAGCAAGAGCAGCTCATTAGCTGTGTGTCTTGGTGCTTTTTATTTGACGCTCCTCTGCCCAATGCTCCACAAATGATTTTTTAAGTAAGAAAGGTATTGATGGTACAAATATGTTTTTTGAGTGACTGAGAGTTTCTCTCTCTTCAGTGCACCAACGAAACAACAAACCATTTTGTTAACAGAATGCCAGGAGGCAGTAAAGTGCCCAGAACAGAGACAATATAGAAAGAAGCTTGAATGCTGTGTTTACGTAAAAAAGGGACAACGTCTGTTTTACGCGATGCAAATATCACTTCCACCCACTTCCATTCATCCTTTACGTTCACTTGAATTATTGCACTGCCCCCTAAAGATTTCCGGTGGAACTGCTCCATTTCTTCTGTATCTATAAGCTTCAGAATATGTTCACAAAGTAGAAACAGATTCTGTGTATGTAACACTGAGCATAAACAAGCCTTTAGAAGAACTAGTTTTCAAGTTTATGGATGCACAAATGTATCGGAAGAGACTTCCCACCATGTTTCAGTGTTCGTATATCTGCTGTTAGCACTTTAAACACTTTTGCACAACTTTTAGCACATTAGTGCACAAGCTACCATGTATTCAGAGTGCATTTTACTAGATTTCCACTTGTATTTTTTTATTGCTTACCAGGAGGTGTGTGGAGCTGGGCAGCACTAACTCCAAACTTGTGAAGAAGGCATGAGCGCGGCCAACAAAGTGACACATCAAAAGCTCCTGAGTTACAGTAATCAGGAGAGAGCCTAAAATCTGCCAGAGCGAGGCAGTGAGTAATTA
Source organism: Paralichthys olivaceus (assembly GCF_024713975.1). Lineage (NCBI taxonomy): Eukaryota > Metazoa > Chordata > Actinopteri > Pleuronectiformes > Paralichthyidae > Paralichthys > Paralichthys olivaceus. The sequence goes on along the minus strand of NC_091104.1, from coordinate 10,724,856 downwards.
AGCCTCGCTGGCAAAGCAAAGAGGGTGGACAAACGTTTGATTTCACTAATTCCTCGTCTCTTTGTCGGTGCGAACGTGTCAGAAGTACGTAGCGTCCAACGCATTCACGCGCCCTTAGTATGTGGTTTCATGCAGTCCTCGCTGTGCATTTAATAGCATAAAGGTCTCACGACTGTGTTGGAGTGATGTGTATGTTTTTTTTATTCAACACACATGGACACACAAACCCACAACTGTCAGTGTTGGGTGTCTTGCAGCAGGAGCAGAGGCTGTCACAGAGACCCAATGTCAAAGCAGAGCTGAAGTCACACTTAAACCTGAAGGCATAACCAAAGTCCCTATCAATTCTCCTTCCTCTCTATTCTCCATCTCTCCTTTTCTTTTCACAATAACAGAAAAAAAAAAAACTTGGCTCACACGTTTGTTTATTTTCAGTTGTACCTGTTTTAAATTGCAAATCGCGATAAATCGGTGCCAGCGTCTTTTCAAATCATCGTTTTAAGAAGCAGTCAGTCTGATAAAGAAAGTGACAGTAAGGACCAGCAGTGAATGTTTGTGGGGGATTGGACTCTTTTCCTCGTATGACACGTGTCTACAAACCCATGACCCCCCCACAGCTCAGAGCCGGCGGGCACATTAGTCACTGTGGGCACATAAAGCCCGTCGTCGTCTTGCCTCTGTTTTGTCAGCTCCAGGAGTTGGATTACATCATATCTGAATCAGATTATTCTTCTCTGACCTTCTTCATCAAAATCAAATAAACAAGACATACTCATATACAGTAGGTTTATCTCAGACATACACAGCCACTTAGTGACACATACACTAGTTTCTTTTTAACCTGCTTTTGGTCGGTTTTACTCCTCCCTGCTCAGCTTTTGTTGTTACTTTGTTTTGCAGAATTTATTTGTGATTTTACAGGGACATACATTTCACATCCCCACATTCTGAGGTATACTATTGACAACGAATTGAGTATTTTTTAATGCAAAGACAAATAAATCCATCTTAACTCTATTACAGGAAATAAATGAACTGATGAGGTCAATAAAAAACCCAATTAACTTCCCATCAGATCATTCTCCATCACTTCAATTTCAAACCTTGTGATTTATTCACCCAATAAAATTTGAATCAATTAATGACTGATTTATTTGATCCATTTAATAAAAACTAAGTAGCTGCTGATCCAGCACATGAAAGTAGTTTATTTTACACAGAGGCCTATAGGTCTACAGAACTAATGACAGGCAATAAAAAAATATTCCTCTTGTCTTTAGGGTAACTCTTTCACACTGTGGACCAGGAACCAGCTTGTGCCACTACTGAAAAGAATAAGGAAGTGTTGGCACCACACTTGTCTGTTTCACAGAGAAAAGGAGAAAAGGAGGGAAGCATTTTATTTATCAAGGGTTCGAGCTTAAACGAGTACTATGACGTAATGATGACAAAATTTATAATCAGACAGTGCTCTGTAACATGTTAACAAGAATATGAATGGAATAATCAATGACTAAATGGTAAATGGTCACACACATATTCATACAGTGCATCTATGCATCTATGAGAAGGAGCAATTTGGGGTTCAGTATCTTGCCCAAGGACACTTCAGCATGCAGATTAGGGAAGCCTGGGATCGAACTGCTGACCTTCTGTTTAGACGACGACCGCTCTAACCCCTGAGCCACAGCTGCCCCAACGATATGAGTAACATCAATGTCATGTCAAGTAGTATTTCTGATCAATAGTCCGAATATTGCTGGACTAAGCGACCTGCTGCACCTGACAGTGGCTGTAGTTACTCTGTTTCTGTTTCTGCACCTAAAACCTGCTGACTTAGATGCAAAGAGATTTACATAAGAATAGAGGAATACTTGAGTGAAGATAATTATTCACCAGTGAATCACTGTTGCCTAATTGAGTCATGATATCTTCCGTCCCACACAGACACATCAAAGCAGGTGTGAGAGGCGGCGGACGATCAAAAGGGCGACTGAACCCTGCAACTGTTGCCATGCTGATATTTTAAGTAGAACGCTGGAAGTAGAAGGTCAGAGAGTCCTTGAGCAGGTTTATGATCCTGATCTAATCTACACAACTAATGAGGAACAATCAGCTTATGCTCTAAAGGCGAGGGTAGACTACCTGGACCTGTGTGGAGAGACACACCATTCAAAATGAACATTGGCTAAGCTAGAAAGGTATTGATTAGAGTCACTAAATGAGTTTATGAGTAGATTGTATCGGAGACATATGTAACTTATTGTAACGCTGTTAATGAGATAGAAGGAGACAGCTCAGAACACTGTGCTGCCTGCTCGGCTCTCCAAGCGAGGATGTGGACACTGGCCAGCAGGAGCAATGATTATATCCTTGGATAACTTCCATTATGAAGCACAGGCCAGTGACGATGACACTAGATTACTCCCAGAGACACTTGCACCTGCTGGCCTCACAACGTAGCTGTGCTTGTTTTATGAGCCTGTGTTTGGTGAGGAGAAGACAACCTCCTCTGTTGTTTCATCACTTTTACTATGATTGTCAGGGTTCTTCCCAAAATACCTCCTTCTTAAACACTTCACTCATAGTTTGCACTATGGATCACCATCTTGTCAATCACGACTCTTAAGCAGTGTGACACCTGCTACCCTTAATAACCAACATGGGGGGCTCTTGCGTGACCATTCCACCATGCATGTCTCTCACTGTATGCATGTGGGTGGACCGTGGCTCTGAATATACCACATGTGCCGTTGTTGATCCACAGAGTAACCTGACCACAAGTAAGAAAGCTTATTTAGAGCATCCGAAATGCTGGACAGTAAGAAAACTGTTGTGGAGACTGATGAAATCAAATGTAATAATAAAATAATTAATATTGACGTATTATTCTCCAAACTGGGACCTTAAGGAAATTAGATCCTTGGGGTGGAAGCACACACAGTTCCTGCAAAGGTTCCTCATTCCTGGGAAAATTCCTCTGGTCGAGAAGTGGTGTCAGTGTCTCTAGAGGTGACGCATTATCCCCCAGCGAAACATTTTGCTGTGTACTTTAAATCTGGTACTATATATATATTAATGTGTGTATTTGGGGGCCTGAAAAAGCCCATACGTTGCATTTTCATCTCTCCATCAGCTTTCCCAATTAGACAGTGTTATGCGGTGTCATAGGGTGAGGGAAGCTTCATGCAAAAATCCGCTTACAGGGAAGAAGTTTCCCTTTGTATTCGGGGGAGCAAGAATCCGACAGAAATAAATCTGCAGTTCCCACTGCCTTCCCTGCTGCGTCCGTCTCACTGCACGTCTCCACGTTTGCCAAGCTGCTTTGTTTTTTTGAATTCCTTGCCTCTGTCTTAATTTTGTTTTCCGTCCTCCTTTTATCTTGTGTTTTTCACTCCCCCCCTGGATCCCTTTGCCTTGCTCACCTTCAGGAGGTGTCCTCCCATCACCTCCTCCCCCACTTCTTCTTCTTCCCACGTGACAGAGAGTATCTGTTTCAGCGCCAGGAACTCAGAACTGCGGCGAGTGGACAGAACCGAAACATCCACCACCACCCCTCCTTCCCTCCTCTTCACGGGGATCCATGCTGTAGAGATAGATGAATGAAGGTCATCTTGTAGCTGACTAAGAGCCAAACACATTGCCAGTCCTCCTCAGCTATTCAAACACTGGGGCACTGCTCTGTTTTCTCTGCTTAAGCTATGTATACAGCTGTGTGGACAAATGACACTGCATGCATATGTGCATGTGTATATCTGTCTGTAACATGCATTCATCTGTGTGGTTTATATGTAAACCTGTGAGAGACCAGGAATATAGGACCTCACCTCTGTTAAACCTCTTTTACACCAAAATTACTTTTGCCTTTCTGATTTATTCCCCTGCTGCTTCACATTCGACGTCACAAAGGCATCAAAGACTGAGGCACTCTCTCACCTCACTGTTGTGCCAAATTAGCGCATTCACCCAGGTGTCACATTTCCATCACTGGTGATAAAAAACCTGCATCTACTGCAGAGCCATTTGACCCGGGGGTGAATGCAGATTGTATTCATTCCCATTGCAGACAAAAGCCAGATGTTTAGTGGGTGTTAGTGGGTTTTTTGACCAGTGAAAATATTTCCAATTATAGCAGCTAAAGTAAATCCCCAAGCTAACCAGTGAATGTCACCATTTCTATGCATTACAGAGCCTTCTGTGGATGCATGTTCCCTCTCTGCTGAGGCTGTTGGAAATCTTTGCTTTGTCTATTAGGAAAGAAAATGAACAACACATTGGTCTTAATGAGTCTAAATCCACCAATAAAGAAAAGGACCCCTCAATCAGACAACAACGCAGTTATTATTCCTCCCTCTCCCTCCCAGATGCAGAAGTAATGTAAGAGGACCTTGGGGAGGATTTACAGATACAAGGGCTTGTGCTATGAGTCCATTCACTTTTATAATCCCTCTTCTATTTCATGTATTTCCAAAGACCATCAAAGAGTACATGTCCTCTCTGCAGGATGGACTGTAACTCTGATACTGATTTTCTATGTGTCCACTGTTAAGGGTTTGCTGACTGAATTTAACCAATGGTGTTTTTCTCATCTTCATTTTTGGTTCATGAAATGAGTAACTGTTAAAATGGCCTCGTGTGCAGAGAAGTAGTAGAAGTAGTATAATAAATAATAATATTTGATTTACTAACAATTATAATCTGACCTCCACTCTTTAGACTCCCTCCTTCAGAAGTGGGGTATTTCAGTTGATTAAATCATTACATGATAATAACAAGATTGTGTATTGATCTGCATTTTGGCACCAGGGTCATATATTGATCAGCCTTTGATTATCATGACGGTCATTTATTGACGACTTCCATCCCAGATCAATGTGTGCCCTTTAGACAGTTCAATAGTACGCTGCCTCTGCCTCAACCTCTTGCACCTCTTCGTCTTAGTTACTGTACTGAAACCGAAGGGGGTTGTGGGATCATTGGAACAAATGGGTATTGGTACAGCAGCTGAAAAGGTAGCAATATGATTGGGCTGGGGGTTGTTTTGAATATTTAACATGAGTTCTGGTGCAGATACAAGTTTTGTATCGGGAAAAATTGGATCAAATAAGTAAACTGTTAAGAATTTTATGAAGAATTCGATGCTTTGTTTGAATACTTGACAGTTTAAGATATTTCAGTGTACAGAGACATTTTGATCGGTATTCAGAAAACTACTGAGGTCAATACAGGCCTCAGTAAGATGGGAAGAAGTTGTTGAACATCAATATTACAATACTGTGCAGTATCTGCACAAAAGTAATGGCACATCTCCACTAAGAATCCTGGAGATAATACTGTAAGTGTCAGTGTGCGAGTGTGTGTGTGTGAGCACTGTATGTCTGCAGTGCAGCCTCAGCACCCAGATGAAGTGTCCCTAATAGGATCCCTGTGGGATTCCTCAGCAGCCTTCCCTGTCAGCAGTCAGCTCTGACAAAGCCAGAGTCTAAAACTCAAGATGGGACACACCACTCTCTCACTCACTCACACACACACAAGTTGTCAAAATGTATCTGTCAGTTTCCAATGAGCATTTCGGCCTCTTGAGTTGAGTCTTTCCTCCAATTTCTCCTGGTGTTTTCTTATTGTCTCTCCAACACAAACGTGAACACAGCCGGTGTTAAGATCCGTTAGGAGACTTGTTTATTTCTCTTTTTTTGGGTTTAGGTGTAGTGTTAGGTGTAAAGCGAGGTTACAGGGAAAGACCTTCCACACGGGTGGGTGGGGTCAACTCCCTTTTTAGTGGACAACACGACCCACCTGGAGACAATTCCCACACCGTGGAGCAGGACGGCAGCGGACAGGTGGCCACCCAACAAGCCTCTGTGCAAGACGACTCTGGAAATTGAGGCATACGATACTAGTAAACTAATAGTGAGCCAGTTCACTTCGCCTCACAGTTGGCTAAGTAATAACCTTCTAACACACAGGTATTGATGTGTGTGATTCATTGACAGTTAAGACACTGTCAGAGGTGATAAGCCTTTCAAACCGCTAAGTGGCAGCCACGGGAAAAATAAAAAGCACACAGATGGGTTATTGTTCAACTCTAATGTAAGATTAATAATAAAATAGATACATGTATTCAGTAACTTTGAATACTCTCTCATCTGTGGGCCATTAACATGTTTAAATGCAGAATATAATGTGAAGTAAAGTAGCTGTGCTTGAGCCGTGCACTCACAGATTCACCCTCCCAGTGCAACATCACGTATCTAACAGCCTGAAGTGCTGGTGAACATTATAAAAAGTAATTAGCCAGCTCTTCTCTTTAGCTAATTGGAGATTGCAAGTGTGATAGTCATTAGCAGTTCCCAGTTTCTTGTCCAGGCTGCGCCGCACAAACAGTGAGAAAGGGCGAACAATTTGTGAGCCAGTCAGTTCAAGTGAAAATTTATGGTGGACGACAGAAGACACGAATTTAGAGAGAGAAATTACGAGGACAGGACACAATACAAATGCTCCCCTCCTATCGAGTCCTTGCCAGTTATCAACGTCTCTGCCAGCTGGCTTTCATCGTCACTCCATTGTACATCTGATGCAGTCAAGACCGCCAGACCAACTTAGCAAATCAATGTCTTTCAATGAACGACTGAGTGGAAGATAAGGGGAAAAAATCATGTCAACACATCTGTGCGACCAGACAGCGGCCAAGAGGAGGAAATTCTGTCTAAAAGTAGAGCATGTATCATCACGTCTAACGAAGCAGAGATGATTCAGAAGCTGGTTCCGTTTTGTTACTGCCACTCTGATAATTATGTTCATTTCTTTCAAGCAAGGACGGTTCCTGGACTCTGTGCTGAGAATTTAAACATGAGACTCAGAGAATCAACAGCTCTTAAAAGGTAAAGAGAAAGGACACATCATCTGGCTAAAAATGACTTGGCATGAGATCAGTGCTGCCCGGGTAAAATAAGCTGCCGTCATGCCTGGGATGATTTCAATATGGTGCCAATGGTCCACTCAGGGAAGACTGAAGCCGCCTGAAGGTAAAGAGAAGTTAAACTGTTCCCTCTTTAGTGCAGTCAAGAGAGTTTGTAGAGAAACTTTTACACCAAAGATACAGGGTGAGAAATTGACCACAGAAAAATAGTTTAAGAGAGTTAAACTATTTAAGAGAAAGAGTTTAATTGCCTACACAGGCACCGAAATTAGGAATATAACATTTTGCCTCTCTTATTGTCTCTTGATTTTTATATTGTCTCTCTTTTTACACAATTGCAATTTTAATCAAATATTATGTTTTATGCCTTTGTTATAAGGATCATTATTATTATTATTATTATCATCATTATTTTATTTATTCTATTATTTATGATTCAATATGATCTATTATTTATATTATACATTCTAAAAGGTTTGATGTATTATATATGTTTGGGTGTGGTCTTCATGTAAGTAATCACTGGTTTTATTTTCAACTTAATTAAATCCAATGCACACAATGACAAAGAACAAACAAACAGATCTACAGACATCTTACATATCAACAATGCCTTCACTTGGCTAGAGACATACACTTGGATAGGGCACATACAACGTGGGGAGGAGGACACATATATTCATTAATACATCTATAATTGTTTGGAAAGCAATAACTCACACATGTATACATTCAACTAGAATCAAGAATATGCTAAATAACTTGACATGACATGAATGAAAGCAATATGCAGGCAAATATTCACGTACATTTACTGCAACACACTAAAGAAAGAAGTGCCCATGGTGAAAGATTGAAGGTCTCTCTATCTTGAATCATCCAAAAAATACAGAGGCTATTACCTGTGTAGACAGGGTGCTTTAATATCAACTCATCTGTATGCTGCTGAGCTTGGCATTTAAACTCATTTTGTATTCATTATACTCTGCTGGTGGATAAAAGCATCAGCTAAATGCAAAAATAAAAAATGTTTAATGTAATGTATTCACCTCTGTGTGCAGACTGACTGACCAGCTGCATCCAGGAGTCCGACTGTCTGTCTCTGGGTGTTTACATCAGATGCCACCTTGATGACAGAATTACTCCTCAACACCTTCAATCTTTATTTGGTGACACCCAAGGTCCTTCAGTTGTCTGCGTGTGTGCATGTGTGTTTACAGCCCAAGGACATACGAGCAACCGATGCACTGCTGAATGTATCTGAGTGTGTGTGCATGTGTGAGTGTGCAAGCATAGGGGAAATGTGCGTGCGCTTGTAACATCCCACCACTCCTCCCAGCATCAGACACATATCCTCAAGGTCACAAATCAGGCCAGGTGGCCATTGGAAAAGATTAAGGACATGTTCCTAAAAAAGAGACATCTTTGATTTATCATATACTGCCAGTAGCCACAGTGATCTCTGCTATACAAGGGCAGTAGTGAGAGGTTATGGAGCCGGGCTCGTAACAGACATCAGGTATCAGGCACGTATAATCTCTCCTAAACCCTTCTGCGTGCTACACCTCAAAATAATGGTGGTGAAAGTGAAGGAAGGAGAAAAGTGGGAGAAGGAAGAAGAAGTGAGAAGGGGGGTTTGGAGAGGCAGAGTGTAAGGGAGACAGAGACATTAAACCCCCACTAGTACCCTCTGACAGATGCTCGCTAGGGCAGCATGCCATGGAGGCACAGTCTTAAGGTTACAGGCTCTGCCATAGTGAACAAAATTGATAATGCCATATGGCTGGAAGAGTGCGGCTGCGAATTCCTGTCACGAAGCCACAAACCAGGAATAATCCTCCTGCTGCTGTTGTAGGACATGGCTTTACTACCCCTGTAAGACTGGAGGGAGGGGAGAGGAAAAGGGGGAACAGAGATCAGGAAGAAGGTGGAGGAGATTCGGAAGGAGGAGGGACATGCTGCACGAAGGGCTGCACAGATGACCACCGCCCTCTCCTCCTCCACCTCTTATTGGGTGCTTCCCTCTGATTGAATAGAAAAATATACTCTGTCCCATCTCGTAACTGTGGAAGATTCCTGTTTAGTAACACAAGAGCTGACAAAACGATTTCTTGTAAATCTGATAAAGACATGCTTGCGTTTAAAGATAAAAGGTGGATCTTTGCAGTCATTTTGCATACACGCCTACCGCAGTGGGGGGATTGTGTAATGTCAGTGTTCACGCTTTAAGCTTTATAGAGATGTGAACTGTGTAAAATGCAGACTCACAGTCACCTTTTCCCCCAGGTACAGAGAGCAGACGAGGGGAGGCGGTGGGCCTATTCTGTGGCGAGAAGCAATTAATTTGGAACGTGCGGCACCAGGAGCTGGGAGGTTAGACTTAAATGGAGCAGAGCCAGCTAGAGACTGGGCTTAATTGTTTGATTGATTGGCTGCGACTGCGAGGCATATTTTCTGAGACCCCTCTGCGCCGATCAATGTGTCAATGAGCGCCTCGCCAAACCTTGCAGCTTCCCGGCCTTGCAATTCAATTATTGTTGAGGCCTTGGTGGCCGCTGCCTGCTATCGTGTTACAGCCCTGGAGACAAGCCTCTGCTGCTCCCCCCTCTTTGCTTCCTCATTGAACTGGGAAGTTTATTGCGGCAGATACAAGGGGGGCAGGGTGTGTTGAGCAGGGAGGGGCCAAGAGGTGGACGCAAAGCAGAGGGGGTTGGCTTTATTAGATTGGTAACAGACACTACATACTGTATCGGACACAAATCGAGTTACCCTCCTAATCTGTCATTTAAACAAATTATCTTGGGTGGTGATGCATCAGCGGTATCGCTTCTCTCCAGGGGGTTGAGGTAAGGGGGAGGGATGGAGGGATGGAGGAATGGGGGGAGGGAGGCGCCACGATGGACGGTTGAGGCTAATAGAGACACAGGAGAGACTGACACTTTGTCAGGAAAGCAATGCACAAGGCAGAGATGGTGGAGGGTGACTGGAGGTTCAGGATGCAAGCTGAGGTAATTTTCAGATTGCTGTTTATATTCATCTCTGTCCAGATCATGATGAAGCTGTGCGCCAGCGAAGCCAGCATCAGGGTATTGTTTTTGCCCCTGTGTGTGTGTGTGTGTGTGTGTGTGTGTGTGTGTGTGTGTGTTCAAAATAACTCAACAATATATGGACTTATTTTCACAAGACTTGGTGGGAATATTTCTTGGGGGGTTGTCTCCAGATGATTCACCTTTGGAGCTGCTCAGTCAAAAGTCAAGGTCAAGATCCGGTTAATAAACATAAGGACCAAAAAAACACAAAGAATCTAATAAAGGCTTATATAGATCAGAAGATTGTATCATAAAGAAATCATATAAGTCACCTGAATATAAATGAACCTAAAGTCTATATAGATAATAGAATAATTATGAATATATGGTAGGAAAGATATCAACATGATATCACTATGAAGGCAACGAATAAGATTATAGAGAAACGATCTACAGCTTATATAAAACAACCATTTGTATTAAATTATAGAACTAAGGCAACAATGATTCAATATGCGCTACTGCATTTGACTAAACTGAATATTCAGCAAGTCAAAAACCCCACAAAGTAAAAAGGGAAGAGGGAAACATTTGTAATATAAAGTGTAGGAGAAATGCAGCTGTAAGATGGAGAGAGATTTCCTTTAAAATGGCAGACAGCTCTGACATGTTGTTTGGTCCACATCAGGGTCAAGACTGAACCCTCCATTACTGGAGATTGACAGGTTCATTGAGGGGAAGACACACAGATAAACAGACCGACACTCGCAACTGAGGGGCTGCAGTGCATTATGGTCCGTACAACACAATGTAAACACAAATTAAAGTGGCAGCCATCATGGTGCTGTGTGTCGTCAAGAATACCATAAATACAGTGAGGCTAAAAGGTTCTATAGGCAAAACTACAGGTTCTGATGTGATGTCTTATGTTCCCAGACATTTTTATAAAACATTTTTTAAATGTGCATTTAGAACGTCTCCTGTTGCATTTCTTTACTGGTGTCCTTTTTATTAAGTTTCAAAGGAACTTAAAATTGTATTTATGTACAAATGTGCTTTATAGAGTAAATACCTTGCTTTTATTAACACCAAAGACTCAACACTTTCTGGTCATCACTTATCACGTGCTGAAAGTCTATGTCCTCATCTACTTACTCCTCACCCACACATTACGTTTTCTTGCAGGATGTTTATTTAATTGACGGTCCAAAGGGCTAAAAAGGCTAAAAGGCACATATTTCTCAAGCCGGACACAAAACAGGAATGTGGTATTTAAGTGATTTAATTGAATTTTATGTACTTGTCATTGAATATTTCATCAGCACAGCTCATCTTTGTTATGGAAACTGTGGACGCCTGTAGCTCCAGGGAGCAGGTGAGGCGACAGTGATGTAGGTGTGGATGAGTAAAGTGCAAATTGAAGTGAGTTGTGTGATGTTACATTATTTCCTTGGGGTTGCTGATAAGGGTGATAAATTAATTCATATTCCCTACATGTGTCTTTGCAGTGTACTGACATCAACACAAACACATGCTGCAGTTACCAGGGTCAATGACACTTCAATAACCTGAGCAAAGAATGTGTGATTATAACTTTGTATGGTTTTAATATCTGCATGACCATGACTGTATCACTCCTGACTCAAATACAGGATGTCAAATACACTTAAAAAGGGTAGTGGATCTTGATGAGGCCTGAAGGAAAATGTTCCACTCTCTTAATCTGAATACTACTTCAGAAAGTGCCATAAAAATGAAGCATTGTCAGAACAAAATCTATGTGTCAGATTTAGATTTGCCAGTTCCCTGATCAAACTAAATTCAAATAACATGGGATGTGGTAAGACTCTGACAAGATGTCTCGATAATGAGTTTCATTGTCTGTTGTCCTAATGCTTGTTTTACAAGAATCTATATGGTGTCCCCAGTTGATTTATTTTACTTAAAGCCACTGCAATGTAAAGAAGAAAATGCTAGCGCACACATAACATCAGTGAGATGCTATGAGAGCATTGACCAGGAGATCAAGGCAGGTCTCAGAGGCCCAGTGCCTCCCTTTGACCCTCCACCTTCTGGAGCTGCACTCAAGTCTCCCAGCTCCTCCCATTCCCTACATCTCATCCTCCAGCCCCCTCAGTACAAAGCAGTGGGATGCTGAGTGCACACTATCCAACTCTGCCGACTCAGAGATGCAAAGGGTCAAGGTACAAAGGTCAGCTTTAAATCGAGACCCCTGCAATTTGCACATGACACCAGTTTCCTCTGCAGAGCTTTGTTTCCTATAGAGTCCACTGCTTTTTTCATTATTAATTCAAGCAGCTTCTTGTATTATGTTTTCTCGAGGAGGAGCGGCTGCAGAATCTGTCCTGCAGAATACCTAGTTTCATTAAGTGCATCAGTTCTAAGACAGTACACAACAGCCAGTGTAGTTTGTATGTGTCCGTTAGCACAGATGCATTATCTGATATGTAACATCGTGTAACATCACTTTGCTTGTTAGCTTAGCTACAAACCCACAGTCTCTTCTATCTATGTGGTTTTGCAAAAACAACTGTCAATGGTGTTGTCTCTTTTTGATATTGTGTGCATGTTCTGTTTAATGACATTTATTATTATAAGGTTTATTTTGCGTCGGCTAGGACATCCCTAGTGTTTCCCATCGATCAGTTGCTCTATTGATTGGGTGCAATTTTTGGGGTGGGTCCATAAGTATTGGGGGTGGAGCTTTGAATGAGCATTGAAGGGAACGTATATAGTTTTTTATAAATCATTCAGTGTTTAGAAGAGAAACAACTACTGAAAAAATATTTTATTGTTTGGGGTAGTTGTTTCACCTGATCGTTGTTTTACGAGTCAACACTCAGTAATTTGTTGTTTCTTAAAATAATTATTTCCTTTGTTTATGTTTTGGATGTTAATGATATCTTAATGTAAGGTTCAGGTTAATAGGCATAAATAATAGAAAAATTAGTGGCATGTAAATTCATAACATTAAAAAACTATTTCACAGCCCCTAATGTTATTTTAATGGACCAAGATTTTCTTCCACATAAGGTTCAGAATAACACTTGTTATTCTGAACAGTATCCATCAGTGGCTGATGCAATTTTACTTTAACTGATGCTTAACAGAGCAGCTGTTCCTAAAATGTATTCTGTCAAATTTAATCCTTTGATTTAAATCTGATGACAAAGTAGCAACACAAACATTCGGAAACATGAGTCACATCTTTTCTGTGTGAATCTTCGCCCACACTTGTTCCGGTAACGCAGGAGTGGATGATGGTTATTGAAAATGTTTTGGCCAACCACAGTCATCTATTGACTGCATATTAACGTTTTAATGGGGGAGACTCTGACCAGCATCCATTTCCAGGTTTACCAGAGACACCCAATGACACAGAAACGTCTCAGTTCACTGATAACTGAATGGGCTAAACTGATTGTTTCCCTTGAATATATTAGACACTTGGGACTCATTTTGTTCACGCTGTGAGGAAACCAGCTCTCCAAATAAATCACCTCAACAGCCAATGAACAGCAGCTCTGCTCAGCAATGGAGACATTTCATTTTCTCCAAAACGCTTCTGTGCATTGGATATCAAGTGGCAAGAAAACAACTGTGAGTAAGATGGGGCTCATCAGAAGACACAAGCACACAACAGCACTGGAGTGAAAGTGTGTGCATGCAGTAGGTGCAGCAGGACCTGTTTTCTTAGTGGCATATCTTAGTATTTGTGTGTATGTGCATGACTTCAGGAGTATGTGCTCAGTGCCTGTTGAAAAATGAATGTGTGGTGCAGAATCCCACTGCTTCTGGAGTCACTGTCTTATCACAACGAGCTGTGACAAGGGGGTGTGGGGCTGCTTCTTAAAACCATTTCTACTGTCGCTAATTGTCCGTCATTCCGAGCTGATGGGCAGCACGACACAGACGCTAGTCACAAAGACAGGACAAAATTGGATTCTGCGAAGGCGACAATGACAAGTGCCCAGAGACAAGTTACACAAGATTCTTATGAGCTTACAGCGAGTTACCAGCTGTGTGAGGAGAAGTATACAGATCTTTTATTTTAAACAGGTAAAGGCTCAACACTGTAAAATACTACTGCAAAACCTGCTAACCCCTAATATCATCATCAGATTGTAAAGACTTTGCACCTTGAAACGTCTGAATAAAAGTCACAACATATGTTCACACATGTGTAGGTGTCCTTTCCCGCCATGTTTCCTCTCTATGTAGTTTCAGGTATAGACGGCATTAACGCTCCTTATGGCAAATATATAATTTCTAAAGCCCCAATGTCGGGTTGGTATTTACAGCGGTGATGCACCGTGGGCGCTGGATGACATTGATTCATCTATATGCAGGTGGGGGGCCTGGCTGAGGGCTGAAAGTGATACTGAAAGGATAATGCAGAGTGGAAAACAAACCACACTAACACAAACCACAAGAGGCTGAGTCGACACTGAGCAACACGCAGATATGATACAAATATTTGTGTATATGCCATCGCTATGAATAATTCTTCTTTGTGAATGGGATTAAGGGTTATTACTTTTTGGCTCTAACTTTCTTACTCATGTTTTATTTTGGTTTTATCGATGCAGAGAGAGAGGCCAGGAGTTTCTCTTCCCAGGATCTTTGAGGATCTGTTGACCGCTCGTCTGCTCAGCCCATACGGTCCAATCCTGAAAGCGCGGGGGCTCTTTACACCTCCCTCCAAACCTAGATGACAAGGCCACCCTCCCTTTTGTCTCAGCTGCATTGCAGTCATCCTGAACACATCCATATTTCACTGGGGAAAAGACCATAGATCGAAGAGGAGGAGGCAGCTGAGGACAGCGAGTAGAGGAAGGCGCTGTGTACAGAGACACAACACAAGGTATCGAAGACAGAAAAGGATTGCTGAGCAGTTTTAAATCTTGTCCAACATCGTTAGTGGGACATAAAAATAGGGATTATGATTTCATTCATCTGTCATTACACACATCAGGATGTAGAGTCTCTAATCAGCCCTCACAAATTAAACAATTCATGGACACAGGTTTCCGTACCACTCATCTATTCGTTCTCTCTTTAATCAGATACCTCCCTCTCACTATTCATGACATTCAGGGCTGCACAAATTAGATTCCTGCAGTCTATCAGCGGAGCAGACAGCGTGCAGTAACAGCTCTGAGAATCGAGCTTGCAGCAGGTAAGTCATTCGCCCCACTCCCGTCATTCCTTTGGGATGGAATTAAATAAGATGGACCTGCAATCGTCAGACAGCTGACCTATAAATTCACAAGTGATCCACGGGTGGTGGCGGTGGAGGAATGGGCCTGAAGGAAACAGCTGAAGGAAGAGGTAGACAGAGAGTGTAGGATCAAAGGAGAGGTCCAGAGAGAGAGGGAGGAAAAAATAGAAATGAAAGATGAGTAGAAGGGAGACAGACGCATTAAAATGGTATCATGTGCTTTCTTCCTCTTCAGCTGTCAGGCAGGACAAACACACCCAGACAATGAGACATGGCACTAGGGTGTGTCCCGTGCTGCCAACCCCCCCGCACCTCCTGTGGATGCCTGGTTTGCCCTAATCCTCTCTCTGAGACTCACACCATCCCAGTCCCCCCCTTCTGTACTTTTACATGATAACAGGTCAAAGCAGGACGCGTAGCGAAGATGATTTTTCACGCGGATAAACGCTTTCATTCTGTTGACGATTACTGCAAAGAGATTTGCCGCAGCCAGGAGCCGAAAAGAGGAATGAGGCAAAGTGAATGAAAGAGGGAGACAAAGTGGAGAGTGGCAGCGGAAAGGCATGATGAAACAAGTGGCGCTTCTGATGCTGGTACGGTGGCTGTTGAAATCGGCCACGGGATCCAAACAACACAGAGCTTATCTGAGAATGTGATTAAAGCGCAAGGGTTGGGACACATACTGTTTAACCTATATACCCTATCTCCAGTGACTTCCACCGAGAAAGTCCCTCTTATCTGTTAATAGACCTTGGTAATCCCTCAAACACGCATGTACTGCAAACTGGCAGCTTCTAATGAATAACCAATACATCGTTCCTACTCTGGTACGTGCACCTATTTGTAGATGGTCCATCACTAGAAACAATGGTTTATCAAGGAGAATGACAGAGTACTACTACCACTACAACTACCACTACATCTACCACTACTACTACAAATACAGGTTACAGGACACGCTCATTGTTTTCTGTTAAACTTAAAGAGATAGTTCACCCAATAATGAAAATTCTTACCACCATTTTCTACTCATCACTATGCCGATGGAGGGTTGGGTGAAGTGTTTGAGTCCACAAAACACTTTAGGAGTTTAAGGGATAAGCAGCATTGCAGCCAAATCCAATACAATAGTAAATAGCGGCCGATTCTTCAAGCGTAAATGTAACGCTGTGATTCTCATGCGGACACGGCTTCAGAGGAGGGTATCAGAGGACATTTAGGCTAAAAACAGTGAAAATTACGCTGTTTCGAGTTGAAATTGAATGTCAGGACTTATGGACACTTGGTGTCTCCCCAATGGAGGCATTTTATTTGATTTTTTCAGTTGTTTTTATGCGTCTGAAGAATCTGTCACCATTTACTTCAACTGTATTGGATTCGGCTGCAATGTTGTTTACCCCTGAGACTACAAAAGTGTTTTGTGGACTCAACCCCCATCGGCATAGTGGTGGGTAGATCATGAGTGAACTATCCCTTTCATGCTGAATTTTCAAGGTATACATTACAACCTCTGGTGCTGCAACCTTGCATCACATTTAAATTAATCAAATGAACAAAGACAGCTGACTTGCAAAATGTTAATTTAATCACTAATAATCAGCAAACTGAACAAGGAGGGGAGGCCACTGGGATTGAAACACTGGATTGAAACACTAGGAGGCATACAGTATATAGGATAATATAAGGATTAATGTGTAGTACTTTGATTCTTTAAAAACTCTCACCGGGTCAAATTATTGTCGATCAGTTACTTTTTCAGTGTTGTAGAGGAGAAGTGGGAAAGTGCAGCTCCGAGGAGATTTAGGCGGAAATCAAGAGTGCGGAGAGAGAGATTGTAGACGACCAGTGCTGGAGATCAGCAGTGTGACCACATCCAGAAAATTAGATTAACTGAATTAGAGGGATTAGATTTGACTACAGCTGGATTGGACCTAGTGCTTCTCAGAAAAGAGAAAGATAGTGCAAGAGAGGGAGGGAGGAAGGGAGGAGAGGAGGATAGCCCGCAGAATAAGATATAAACAAGTTTCTTTTCCGAGTTGGGTGGAAAAGTCGTATTGCGGTAAAGAGAGAGAGAGAGAGAAAGAGAGAGAGAGAGAGAGAGAGAGGAGCAGGAGGAGAAGTGGAGTCAGCAGGTTTGGGAATCCTGGGTAACTTTTAAGGGGCTGGCACTGAGGCGAGCAGCTGACAGTGTCGCTCCTAAAGGTTCAGCTGGGTTGTGATGCTCCGCAGGACTCTGCTTGAGCTGCAGTGCCCCTCAGTGGTGGAGCCCGGACACAGACAGTGAGATGAACCTCTGAGCAGGATGAGATCAGTAGAGAAGATGCGAGGGCAGGGAAAGGACAAGACATGTTATACAACAGAGCTAAAAGAAAAGATTAGTGGAATCAAAATGGAAAAGCTTTGATGTGATTATTTCTCCCTGTAAAGATAAATCCTTTTGCTTTATGTATTTGGATTTAAATGATAACAGTTTTTATGTTTTGGCAGTTTGTATGATTTCCTTCTCTGTGTATGTATTCATCAATTTCATTAGCTCATACATAATGCACACATACAGTATACATCCTGTGCTACTGCGCGGGAGTACATTTCTGTACAAATGTTTTTTTCATCTACATTGAATATATGTATAATGCATTTTTATTTAACTTTTCCTTTTCTATTTTATTCAATTTCTATACTGCCATGTTTCTATATCTGGTGCTGTCACCAGTGAATTTCTCCGGGATCGATAAAGCTTTATCTTATCTTATCCAACTTGTTTTGACCTCCTCCTCCTTCAGCGTAACAAGGAAATTGTATTTTAACCATTTGCTCTCAGACCCAGGATTAAAAAGTCATTATCAGACCATTAATTTGGACATTATTGTCGTGTGTGTGTGTGTGTGTGTGTCTGAGCTCTAACCAGGGGCCTCGAATCCTAAATCAATGTGATTAATTCATGTTAATTGCTGCCCCCTGGTGTCGGTGCAGCAGTTGTCGTTACTTTGCTGATACACACGGTTTCGGGCGCCGCCTCAATGCTCACAAGATAAATCTCCTGAGTCGATAGAGAGACAGATACACACTCCTGCTGCTTCTCAGCTTCACACTGCAGTTCGCTCCGGCCCAGAGACAGCAAAAAAAAAAAAAAACAGAAAACACACTACACGTACAATAACTGGCTTTGCAACATCCACAATCCTCTTGTTGAATTTGGAGAATATTAAGAAGACCCGATGATGGATCACAGACGAAAAGGAAGTGACAGATTGTGTTATGAATTCTCCTTACTGCAGATCCCATCGTGATTTAGAGGCTTCACACATCCTGCGCTGCGAAACAGTAGGGCGTTGTCTGCATACTGATGTCCTGCTCACTGTGAGCTGGGGACTCAGATGCTTCAATCCTTTTTAATGGGACTATCCTTCACGCAACGGAGACATAACAGGCCCTCGTGAAAACATCGTGCACATAAACATCCTTTAAAAACAGAAACACAGCAATTAAAAGTGTATCTGAGACACACAGACAAGTGAGAGTAGGCGTTCACTTGACAATCAAATGAAGGTTGACCACGTTTGAGCTGATTCTGGTGAAGCTACGTCTTCACAACACACAAACAGCAGAGCCCCTCTGCTCACAGATCAATGTGAACAGAGATGCACTGCAGCTCATAAGGATGATTAATGACCTGCAATCAGTCAAACACAGTGACATGGTTTTAATGGGCATGTGGGTGCACATGTGGAAGGTGTCACTCTGCTCATCCTAGACTAAGGGTCCAATAAAAAATAAAGTGCGTAATAGAGGCACCTTTATATAAAGGTTTGAAAAAGAGGATGTTGATAGATCATCGTGACAAATTGTCTCGAGCAGAGATTGTAGCTTCACACAAACAATTTCCTTTCTCTTTACTTTACAACAAAAGGCTGTTAACTGTCTAAAAATCTAAAAAAAAAAAAGGAATAAGAAGTGCATTTGTGATCCAAACTCATGGGCTTATCATCCAAATTGTTGAGTGATGTATGTAATTTGAGTTATTTCTATGGAGCCAAATTAAATGATGAATTTCAGTCCACATTTCTCATGTCAGAAATTTGATTTCTAATTTAAAGTATGGAAGAAAAAAAACAAAACTTGAGTGTTTTTGCCTTAGGTTATAAGAATTAAACCATAATGGCACATCTATGAAAGATGCACCAGGTCATTCTGAGCTCCAGTGAAGAATATATTACTGATGTTATCATACAAAAAGCACAAAACGTGAAGGTCTGCACCTTTAGTCCAGAAACAGCTGTATATATCTCCAGAGAAATACCCTGTTGGATATAGTGTGTCCTGAGCGGGGGGGTTTGAGTGCTCCCAGAAGAGGGAAAGATTGCGTGTCAGTGCTTGTTTAAAGCCAATCTGTTTCTTCAGTCAAGTCAATACTGTATAACAGCTGGAAACACCGGAGGGGTGGGCCGCTAGTGCAATGATGATGCTGCATCATAGCACGAGTCTACAGGTTCTGTGTTTATAGATGTACACACACAAGTGATAACATACGTAATGATTTCCTTCGTTCCATACTGTATGTTGAAGGTTTAAAGGTGGTAAAGACATGAAAAGAGAGCGTGTTACTGCAGAATCCGTCCAGCGTGGTCTACACCGCAGTTGTTTTCTGTCAGTTTCTCAGACAAAAACTGGGATTTGTATTGTTCTGTACCTGGTAACAACAATAATCCTGCGTATGTATACTGCATTGTGGCATTAAAGCATAAAAACGTCCACAAGGAAGTGGGTCACTGCAGATGTCTTCACTCCGCCCCCATTTGTCTACTAAAAGTATTTGTCTTCTCATTTTCAGCAGAAGTGTAAGATGGTATTTATTTTCCTCAAGCTGAATTTGTTTTCCCTTTCCCCTCAGTAAGTACAGCTAAGTATATTATATCTTTACCTGGTGCAATGCAGAATAACACACCACTCTACAGTAAACCGAGCATAGATAAACACTCAGAGTGCAGAAGGAGCACAGGTCTGTAAATTCAGACCCACTTCCACATCAGAAGAACTAACTCAAGGTAAAGAGTGAGAGTGTGCTATGTGAGGCAGATAGATATCAGGGTAACAAACGATGATTCCAGCACGGCTGACATTGCACTCCACAGGAACTCAAAGGCAGAGGGGAGGACGGGGAGGATGGGCATCCCGATTTAGAGCAAGCAGCTGTTGTGCACTTCGCCTCGCTACACATCTGCCAAGTCACTGTGGGCAGGGCGCTGAGGTGACTTCCCAAGCTCTACCAGTCAGCCTCTGCCTCCTTACAACTAATTCACTCCGTTGATATATTATGGTTTTCCTGCCCCGGACGAACAACAAACTTACTTGTAGAGTTTACATGGAACATTATTCATTCACAGGTCTGGATGGCAGCAGTGAAAACCGACAGAATTCAGCTCCACATTCAGCTCTGCAGGAATCTGCTGACTCTGTGCCTGCTTGGTGCCACGAGGTGACATTACTCTGTGTAGGTGACTGTTACATTACACAAGATCAAGCAGCTGTCAGGGTCTTCCTGTGTTTAACCTTTCATCTGTGTTAGGCCTTGTTTTTCTGAATCTGTTATTTTCATCAAGAATTAAGGTGTTTTTTTTTTAAATGTATCATTTTCACTCAGAATTAGTTTTAGGAAGCAAAAGATCAGAAAAAAGTCAAACATATAGGCCTCAGCTTGTTTTGAAAACCAACACTCTAAATTAAAATGATTTTTCATTTGATTTCTCATTTCAAAATTAAAGCTGAAGAGAAGCGTTTAGTATATGTTTTAAAGTATTTTCTGGTGAAATGTAAAATTGCATTTTATATATATATATACATATATATATACACAAAGAGTCAAAGGAGAAAACAACAGCCAGCGGAAGAAATTCAGAATTAGAAAAACACAAAGGTGCATGACAGCACCATGTATACAGACACCATAACATTAAACACAGTAGGAAAACAGCAGCCAGCTTCGTAACGTCCACTCATGAGATGTGTGTTTGCACAACTGAAACTATGAAGTGAAGCTGTTCCAGCTGCATGCAGCAAAGAGAAACATCAACATCTGGCCCAAAAGACACGTTGAAGACCAAAAGGTCGACACGTAGATTAATGGAATATAATGACATCAGATTTCCCTCCACGGAGCCACCCTGGGGCTTTCTGGAAGTTTTTGCAGGTGAACTTACTCATGAAATGTTTTATGAACAGCACAGTAAAGCGTTGGAAGCAGCGATTCAGCTGAGTTAGCAAAAGAGTGGAGCAGAGCGAAAGAGTGGGCAGAGAGCTGACAGTTTAAACACCTTATTACAAAGGGTGCAGTGAATTGTAGAGCGTGTCATGTGGGAGGTCTGTCGAGTTCGTCCCCCTGGACCGGCTCACAGGCTGCACCTCAGATTACATCCATTAATTAAGGTGGGCAACACATTCAGCTCCTACTTCTTCTTGAAATCGTTTCATTTCTAAAGTAATTACCAAATGTCCAAGGTGTCACAGTCTGGATGGGACTCCCATTACAGTGGAAATCTTCTGTACATGTGCTTGTTGGAGGGGAAAGTGATTACAGGGTTGACATTTTTATGTGACCAGTACAAGGCTTTGTGGACGTACGAGTAATTACTTGCTAAATGTTCTGTGCCTTGGAATACCTGGCTATTAAAAATGGCTGGCCTCCTTTTGTCTATGCCTCAGTTAAGAAAGCAAAACCTTATTCCAGAGCACTCTTTGGTAATAAATCTGTTTTTCTGCGGGTCGTCCACGAACAAGACCGTAAACGGTTCCATGTCTTGTTGCTCTAAGCTGCTATATAAATACAGACAGAGATATTTACCATTTAAATATATATATTCCATTTCCCGAAGAGAAACTTACAGCCACACTGAGGCAGAGCTGTTCTTTACCGTGTACAAAAGTTATGCAGCACTTTCTGTTCGTGGAATCCGTTTGTGTACGACTCCAGTGCAGACACATTACTCTGAATCCTAATTCCCAAAATACCTTTGGGGCAAAGGAAATATCCTGCTGCAGTAATTCAACTTTGACTTTGAGGTAAAATCCTGTCCTGAATAATAGGACTACTCTGGAAATCCCTGCAGAGATTTGTATGCGATAATGAGAAATATAGTTGCAGGCCCGACTCATTCCGCCTTCTCACCACTGGGTGTAACTTGTAATTACTCCTGTGGAGCTTTGGGGAGGCTGGCAGATTAAAAAAGGAGCTGCCCTCAGGCTGGTTGTCCAGTCAGTTATTCCAGCAGCCACTGAGCCTCTGCTGATGTGACACAGACTCCCCGGCTGACAGGAATGTCAATGCACCTCTCAAGGTGAAACCTCCCTGGACAAATTCTACAGTCTGCAGTCACACAAGAAATATGTTAATATTACATTGTGGCCAGCACTGGAAGAAAGTGGACTGAAACAAAGTTTTTAGTATTAGCTCACTACCCACAGCAAGTGGCAAGATTCATTTGACATTTAGTTTTTTCTGAACTGAATCTTTGTTGTCGGTCATCATTATTTAAAGCAATAACACAATTTACATAACACTCAGTATATGTTAGAGGACACGCTCTGATTTACTCTTTGCCGATTTGATACATTAGCTGTGTATTGAACGTTTACCTCCAGACTCCTGCTTGACGCTCGCTCTGTCCCACTGTAACTCAGGTCCCTGTCAAGACATTCACTGTACCAATTACAGATATTGAGCGACTCCCAATCCGCCCTTAATTCACGCCTTCAACCTGCAATCAATGTTTACATTACACCAAAATTACTGATAACCGGTTCTACTAATCAATACACCACTGGGCAGTAAAGCAGAGGGTTGATAGGTCTGTACACAAAGCTAGTGCTCCCTCCAGTGGTTTGCAGAATCTAAATTTGGATCTACTTTGTACACAATGAACATGCAAACAAGTACACTTCAGGTTTCACAACATGGGCTGGGACCAAATAGACGTGGAGCCCCTGTGCTGCTGGAGCAGGGCTGGAAAGAGAGCGGGGAGCTGAGCGATTAGAGGTGGGTTATAGAAGCGAGGTATAATTCACAGGAGCTGGCAGTGTGAGTAATGGCAGCAGAGTCCTGCACAGAGGCTTTTATGAGGTACTTACCTGCTGCTCTGCAGCTCTAAATGCTATAGATCACATATATCAGCACTGCTTTATGCTTACTACCATTCTGCTCGCCAGATTGGTCCACATCATTAACTGGGAGAATAAAATCCTATAAAACACTAAGAGGTGGCAAGGGGAGGAGAGGATAACCCAGATGTTTGGATAAGGTTCATTTGTGGTCATTTGACTCCGATACATACATGCACCAGCTCTTCTACTGGTGCCAACGCTCGATGTCTTTTATATGTTTTACAAAATATGATTATGCCTATCTTAATTATGGATATAAATATGAATTTGTGGATGGTGTTAATATATAATAATGCCTTGTCTGCATGAAAAAACTTTCCCTTAAAAGGAAATGGATTTTGTGCATAAAGGTCAGTTTACTCGTCATGGTGAGAATTACTCAGTCTGAAAACACTTTCATACCATCCTCTGTGGCTGTACATGAGCTGTGTGAAGTCTGAAATAACAACAGGGTTATCACAGCTTGGGTTTGAAAAGTATAAATATTTAATGGAAGCCTCCAGTGCGTTTGAAAGATGTGGGTCTTTACCATGTATGGAGGGTCTAAGGGAAAAAAGATAAAAAGATACTGCAGTGTTGATTTGGATTATGGGATTTGGAGAATCCAGCAGTTTGGGGGCCACAGACATATTAGGGAATAAAATGACCTATATGGTAAAGTAATGGTTTAATCACTTGTGCTATACCATCAATGCTATGAGAGCAAACTATATAGATGTACTTCAACATATTTCACAGACTGATACCTCAAAGATGTATTAGAGAAATGTGTTAAAGGTAAAACATCAGTATTCTAGATATTATGTATATTATTTGCATAATAAAGCCTGTTTGACCACATAGGATTTATAATTCTATGAACCTGCAAGATCATTCATACAATTAAAAATCACAATTGTATTTTGTAGTCAGTTAAATTCACTGTTACTACTGTATTAAAATGCTATGTTGTGTTATTGTATAGTCATTTATTTTATAAAAAATACCCTTTATCTGACATAACCCCAAGCCCCGATAATTTGTCATGTCTTGTACACTGTCCTTTGTTTATAGACTACTTGTAATAAAGAATATTGTTGAAGAACACCACATGAGGGCAGTATTTACCTCAACTACCAGAGCGAGAGAGAGACTAAGAGAGAGAGAAAGAAAGAGAGATATTCGTGTTTCCATGACATCCAAGGACAATGCATTGACTTACAAATGTTCATACTGTAGTGTGAACAGAGTACTCAGCATTTCGTTTTAGTGTAACCAAAACTTTTGGTTGAAAACAGACAAAGAAAATGTGACACTTACAAAAATACGACAATAACATTGAAGAATACCCAACAAAGCACATGTACTTCTTATTCCAGCACTGGACGGAAGTGCTACAGATGGTTTAAAATGAAGGACACTGCATAATAAAGTCATTTTTATATGTATTTTTTATTAAAACAATAAACATCCAAAGTGTTAGAGAGAGGAATAAAAGCACACTAAGAGTTAGGCAACTGGAACGTTTCATTATGAACTCAACAGTGCTCTGCAAGATAAAAGTTGTCAGTGTATTGTAACATCATGAATTATAAAATTCAAAATATAAAAAAGAATCAAATACATTTTTGAGGGTGATATCTTGCCAGTGAGGAAGCCAAAGGTACAGGCAGTGTGACGCCGGCACAAAAAAATAAACTATTAAACACTGCTGCTGCTATTTGGGACATTTAGTCCTTTATATATCAGTACACACATTATTATTATGAATATTATGAGAATCCAAATTATACAAAAAGCACAAGAGATGACTAATAGATGTTTAAAGTTGAAATACAGCCAGGAGTAATTTCAAAACGCCCCCAGTTTATGGGACGTATTAGCTCTACAGACACTGAGATAATAGTACGAGAAGAATTACATGTTTTGCTTTTTACAGTGCAGAAGCTGGTTTACTGAAATCCCCACATCTAACTTAAATTATCATAATGAAAAAGCTTAATCTTTAAATGAGATCTTTAAGCCAACTTCCAAAAATGTTGGCAAGTGTATTCCATGTGGTTTTGGTTGTTTTTGTTTGGCAGACAAGTCGAATAGAAACCCACATATTTAATGTTGTCACACATTATGTCAACAAAAACACCTTATTCAATGTCACCTGCAGTTTATCAATATCTTGAAAACATTTTGACTAATACTGCTGTAATATAATTGAAATCATGGACAGAAAAACAGACCAGGAGAGAGAGTGTAATGTCCAATAAGACGCTTTGTGAAAATGACCTCTTTAGGATTTATTGAAACAGACGGACGTGTTGCTCTTATAATCTGTTTCCAAAATAATTATCTGGTCGGAAGTAGAGATTAGATCAGAAAATGTAGGCCATCACCTGGTATGTGTGTTATGTATCTGTATGGTAATAGCAGCACACAATCCTAAATCACACCTGTGATTCCATGAGAGGATCCTTCACACTCAAAAATCTACTGCTTAATCAAAGCAGAGCTCATAAATAACTCTTAACATTTGATGATCTGAAAAGAAAAGCTATTCTTCGTCATGAAGTGTTAATGACTTGGCAGCACGTGAACACACATCAGTGTCTGAGCACTTGTAAACAGGAGGGGGGTGTTTGGGGTGACTGTGGTTATCAAATAAAGTTTGAACCTTTTTTTGGCAAAACAAAAGCATGAAACGTGTTGACCGTCTGAAGTAGATTTGTACACGTCTCGTCCCGCCCTCCGATCGATGCATCGTCGCCAGAAGAAACACCAGAACACAATAACCCAAAAACATTAAAATGTTAACATTGTTAACAAATAGTAATAATATTAAAATTTTTAAAAAGAATAAAATCTGGAATCCTTCTTCTGTACAGCGCCTGGCGATAGGTGAAACCCCACCCAGCCCAGGTGGATTTGGCAGTGGTCTAACACTTGTGCTTCATGGCAAGCTGTAGAAAAATGGTAGGGTAGGGGGGGTTGCAGGATAATACCATGAGTAATTCAAGAAGACAAATGTGCGAGTGGAGTAAAATGCTTGAAAATACCGAGCAGATACAACAGGCTGTACTAACTGTACTCCACAGTGAATGAAATAATATGAATGAAGAAAATGAAGAAATGTTTTTTTCAATTCAGATTAGATGAGTTTAGAGCTCCTCTGTTAGCAGAGGTTTAATACACAGGTGCTGGAAGGCTGGCAGGGGTCCTGGTGTTTTTTTATTCAGGCAATGATGAGTCAGGTTCATTTATCTCGTTAACAAGGGTTCTAATGGGGCTGGAGGATCATTAGAGAGATGACCAGGGACCACACACACACACACACACACACACACACACACACACACACACACACACACACACACACACACACACACACACACACACACACACACACACACACACACACAATGGGGTATGCTGTAGTAGAATGAAGAGAATTTAATTCTACATACTGAACAGGTGAGGGCAGCAGAGCAGCATGCAGACATGTTGATTAAAACTGAGCAGCTAAATCGCCTGCTGTCATGCAGTGAGGCGCAGTGAAGGAATTACAGAAGAGAACAAAGAAGAAGCAAGGTGACCCTGTCACAGTACTTCAGATGCACTTGGCTATGATTTGAAGTTACACTATGTGCAGAGGTCCACTTTAAACACATGCAGATGACTCAGGTAGCAGGGAAACTCAAATCCTTTATAAAACATCCTGTCAAGCCAAAGTCATGCTCAAACAGAATTGTGATAAAGTGCAGGAGTTAGTCTGACGAATCCCACAGGAATGACTTCTTTCAGTATTTCTATTGCCTTCAACAGAGGACTTCAGACACGCAGAAGTATGAGTTTGACAATAATATGCAGGATAAATGATAAGTTATAGAGGAAAATATAAAAAAAAGCTAATGGCAGCAAGTGAAATGAGAAATGCAGACAAGTGAGTGATTCTTCGTGGGGGTCCTGCTGGCATTTTCTCTAGAAACCACCGTAGCCGAGACATTTCTCTGCTTATCACAGACTTTGTAATTCATCACAGTGGGGAAGCTCATCTGTGAACAGTCACAGCAGCGCAAGGCTCCTCAAATGTCTTTCAATTATCCCTCCATTACTGGTGCGGCATTATGCATCATTCGAAACAGTCATTTCAGTGGGTAGTGAATGGCTTTACTATTAAAGTGGGCACATGTCAAGCAGCAAAACAAGGGTGGATATAATACTGTGTGCTATTAGAGAAGCGGCCATGATGGTCATAAGCAGGTGCTCTCATTACAAAGCAATAGATTTTTTCATTTTGTTTTGAAGTAAAATAATCATATTATCCTTATAACCTCATTAAACAGCCTGCTGCTTCAAAAGACAGCAAATGAGAGGAGAAAATGAATCGTATCTTCCCACAGCAGAGAGCAACACTGCTGAAAGGTTGGAGATGCAAAGAAGCAACTCTATGTTAAACCCATTAAGACCAGATGTGTGTTCAGATCTTTAAGACAGGGTGTGATGTCTGTGTGCTTCTAAGAGACCTTTCTTATCCACGATGTGATTGTTTTCAAGACGTGTGACTGATGACATACGTCGTGATTCCCTGACATACTCAAGGGACAGGTAAAATGTATTGTGGGAAATGTAGTTTGTTTCAGACGATGGCTGACGATCTTAGCGACTGGAGCGATATTGATGCAGAGCACACCAGTGTTTTATTGACAAAAACAACAGAGAAGATTCAGATGTTAAGACGCTGACCAAGTCAGAAAAGATAATGTTTGTGGAGGAAGAGGAAGGGGGGGGGACTCTCTACGAGGGTGGGAATTTCTCAGAGTTTGCCGGCCTTGTGTTTTGTTTGTTCATGAAGTTTAGGAAAACGAAAATGATTTACAACCCAAACCAAACGTTTAGCCTATCTTATCTTTATCTGCTTCAGAGGCTAGGTTAGGTTGGAAAACCTTCAGGTTTTCGTGGGCACTTTTATTCGGCACCTTCGGTCTTAATGGGTTCAGTAAAATGTTAATCTTTTGGCTAAAATAGAATAAGGTGGGATTCGTAGTCAGAATTTTGATGAGTTGTGTTAAAACACCCTGAGGCTATGCATTGTAATGCATCTTTCCCTCCACATCCACTCACCTTGTGTGCAGTGACAGCAAACTGTTCAGCACTGTTCATCATGTCCGCAGTCCTCTCCTCGGTCCGACCTAATCGCTCACCGCGCTCATTCAGAGCCTGGCTGGCCTTCTGTACAGCACTCGTCACACTGTCAGCGGCTGAGTGTAGTATACTGTTACCTGCAGATAACAGAGGGAACCAGGGAGCCAGAGCAGATGGGCAAAGAGAGTAAGAAAAGTGAAGGAGGAAAGACAAAAAGGAAAGAGATCATCAGTCATCTAATCATCATTAGATGGGTGTCATCCAATCAGTGACCCCGGGTATTACTATTTAATGGTTAATGGTGGAGGACTAAAACATGAAAAAGTAAATGGCCTTCCACCAGGGCCAACGAGGGAAGGTGGCTAATGACTTTTCTTCAAAGCTGATTTACTTCAAGGAAAGAGCAAGTGAAATTAACCTTTTCAAACTTAAAGGAATGCAACAGCGACACATTAACGCTGGATTTAGTGTCTCTTTTTAGGAGAGGATGTCATTTCTGGTGACATTCAGCGCTGCTTTGGTGCCAGCTCTGTGATTGTTCTTCTCTATTCTAACCTACAGAGCAACACAGAGGGGATGTGTGCTCTGCTTCACTGGCAGCCCTGGAGAGGAATCAGCATCGGCTATAAGACAGAACACATCTTCAGAGAGCTGTGGCAGCCCTGCGGAAGTATCTTCTGACAAGCCATTAATCCACTGCAGTGCTGCTGTTATGTGCTACGCTAACAACTCGCTAAGAAAAGCAATCTTCCTGCTGCCTTGTCTTTGTTGGCGATACAGTTGCATTTTTACAGTGGGGTATAATGTGTCATTAATATAAATGTGAGAAAATATCTGCATCGTTTTTTAAAGTCGTCACCTACTACTGATGGGATCTGCTATTTAGCTGGCCGGAAAGAGACAAGTTGAAAAGTAATTTTTAATTACAACAGAGCAGCACCACAGAGTCCTCAATGATTAAAAATGAGCACAACAGTCTACTCATAAATGACACATAGAGCTATTGGAGTTTGGTGTGGGGTGTAACAGAACTTCAAAACCTCAGTTTTGAGGTCACTGTTCAGTTTTCAGCAGAGAGCAACCAAAAAATACAAAACAATAAAATGCATATTTTCTCTTTTCGTTTTAAATGTAACCCTTCTTTATTTGACAATGGCTGTTGCTGGATCCAACCTACTAATAAGGTGCAGTTGCAAATGTAATCAAAGACTTGAGTGTGGGACTAAATCACTTTCAGCATGTCTTAAAACGTGTGTTCCAGAGTATTACGATTTGTCAGCTGCTATAAAAACACCAAAAAGCATTTGTTATTAAGAGTTTGGATACCCCACCCGGTCAAGCTGGGTTCAGAGGCTTTCTACTTGATTTTTTTTTTATAGTGCACATGTTAGTAATCAGGGAAAACATCAAACTCAGGTCGGGTTCAGACAGAAAATACAGAATGCCTGTTGGGTTCAAGTCCAGCTCGATTTGTTTTCTCTCTGTTGGGTGAGGATATAAAATCGCGACCTTCACCCTATTTCTTATTGCTTTGGCCTGGTCTGAACAGTTAGCAAGAGGATGCTAAAATGCCAAGGAGTATGTTGTCTACTCCTGCAGACAATTTCAAAAAGTTGAAAGGTTTGGGAAATAATAAAGAAAATGACAAACACCAGGTGATAAGATAAGCCAGAGGAAGTCTATATTCTCAGATAAACAGTAAATGAGTTTGAGGAGAAGAAATAGACAGAGCAACAGCTTGAAGGTGCTGACTGCATTAAGACCTGACAATCTTTTCCCACAGGAAACAACAATATAGTGAGTCTATGTCCCGTAGCATCAATGCAGGTAGTCTGAGTGACAGATAATTGGGACAGCTCCACTGCAGTGGGTTATATGACGGCCCCAAAAGCAGACGGCGAGGCCAGCTGGTTTTCTCTCACAAGAAGTTAACTTGATAAAGTCAAAGCAATTTTCTGTAGACACACAAATGTTCCGCAGACATACACAGATGGACATACTGCTCTTCATACCCACGCACTAGAGGAAATGGAAACTCTTACATCAGCTAATTTTCCAGAGATTACAATAAATGAAGCCCAGGTGCGAACACATCTGGACTAATGGTGAACTAATGATCACCTTTTCATTTTGCATTTGCAAAAAATTTGATACCAAAGTACAAAGTATAACGGTAAAATGATGCAGTACAACAAAGATTTAGTATTTAGCAATCCATCAAATTTGACTTGTGTAGCCCATATTTACAAATCACAATTTGTCTCATAGAGCTTAACAAGGCCTTTACTTTCTTAACTTTGAATATGACACCATGAGCAAAGTTATGTAACCACAATACCTTGCAAATGAGGATTCCAGATTACATATAACACATTCCTGCTCCGCTTCTGTCTGAGGGGGAAGAAAAAATATTTTCTCACAGTGGCTTTAGGTCTCCACTAGAAAGGAGACCTTTTCACCTTCAGACAGATTCCTCTTAATCTTCTCCTCCTGCAGAGTAACCCAGGGAGTAATACTCCCATCATCCCTCAATATCACCCCCACCCTCGCAGCCTCTCCACGCCGTTCACCCATAGAACATGTCTGCGCACCATTTTCCTTCTTCTCTCTCGGTGGTGGGCGGCAGCGTGGGCTCCCCCGGTGGAGAATGTAATTGCAGAAAAAAGGTGTGTGGGAGTGGTTTATGTTACGTGGTGCCCCCGCTGTGATCGGCTTTAATGTGTCTCAACTTAAAATGGTAACTGATCAGCAATCCCTGTTATTAGTGGGGATAACAGCAGGTCTTTGGTTTTACTTTGGAGATTCGCTGGTATTAATTCAGTCTGCATTTTAATGAGGCAGGGGTTCACAGTTTGTCCCATTATGACCCTTCTGCTGCACAGGTGAATCTAAAAGAGGAGCTTTTTCATTTTTCATCCACATACATTGTTGATTAAGAATGACCTGGAGTACAGTCTGGAGCCGAACCGAGAACATCCATGACACACCTCTCTCAAAAATGCAGAAGGAATTTTGTTGCTATACCCCATGATGTCCTCATAATAAGCCAGGGTTTCTTTAACAATGGAGAATGGAGAAAAAGGGAAGTTGTTTTCCTATCAACAAAATATTGTAGAAAATAGGAGCCGTGGCTCAAGGAAGGAAGAGGAAAGATCATTCGACGTCAACTTCTTTTCCACTTCAGCTGTAGGCAGTAGATAACAGGCTACACTGCTGATGGATATCAACAGGAACATGTCAGAAAATAAACACAATTCAGATTTGCTCTGAAGGCATACAGGATGGTTAATTTCAAGAAGAAACACCTACACAAAACAGATTGATGCAAATGATACAAGATGATGAAGTGCCTTTCATACTTTCACTCTGGCAGCGTGCATGATCATATCATCACTGTGCAGGGATAATGCTGTGGGGTGTAATGTGTGGGTGTTTGAAGAGAGAGTGTGTGTCTTACAATAATTTCCTTACATACTTATCTGCACTCCGACAAGTTCCATCAAAACGTCTCCTTATTACCCAGAGATTACCAGAGGGCTTTAAGGCTGCTGTTATTCACTCAAAAGAAACATGAAGCCTTCAAGGATTTCTTTAAGTGATCTCAATCCTACTCAATCGTATCCAGAGTCTCTTGACTTTAAAGTAAATTGTAATTGCCATTATTTTAATCCAGGGCGTCCTTTTCCCCAGTTTCTGCTCTTTTGAGATCTTGTTTTACTGGAGGTTTATGTAATTTCAGTTCACAGAGGACATACAGCATGATTACATTTTCCTAATGTTAAGTTGATGATCTGACTAACAAAGCTAAGTGCACACACAAAAAAATACAAGTTATGGTCACTTTTAAACTCATATTTACATTTAGCTCAACTGTGTGTGGTCCATTAAACAACCATTCTAGAAATCTCTGTCTGATGTTCATCTTATCAGCTTCACACTTGACATGTGTTTTATTCAAGGCCCAAGGAAGTGCAGTGTCGAATTTGGTGCAATTGGGACGCGTTCAATATTAACAAACTTTAAATAAACAGGCGACCAGCTCTCTGTAGCAGCAGCGGCTGGGACTCATCAACGTAAGTGACGCCGTTTATTACAACAACAGCACGTTCACATGAACAGCAACAACAACTGATTCCACTGGGTTCCGCGCACTGAGTCGAGCTTCACTGAACTTTGAATAAACAGGTGAACAGCAGCGATGGCGTGGGTTCAGGTCTCTGGAGCAGGTCTTTACTGGCCGGCTCAATTACTGCAGGGCAGTTTCAGAAAGAAAATGGCAAGCAGCATCACCACAGGTCAAGCAAACAGTCCATTCCAAACACAAACGGGCAGAGCACTAGTTAAACATCAATGACAGAATCACAAGGTAAAGGATAAGAAGCCAGAAAAGTACTGAAACTACAAAATACTTATTTATCTAATATAACATTTATTTTGTGTGGTGAGTGCATGAGATTCTAAGTTGGAATTTAAGTGTTATTGTGATGAATGAAGCTGACATAGATTATGTTAAATACAACAAAGTATAATGGATGCATCAAGGTTCTTTTAATGCTTTAGTAGGCTGATAAATAATATTTCTTATCTGATGACATTGAAAATGATCATTTCAATCTGACTTACTTATAGTCCTTAATTTATTATGTGCATGTTATTTCTTATTTCATGTAATACTACAAAGGCAAGTTTAAGTATTGATGCTGCTGTATCATATTATCTGATGGATTATGTATGAAATAAGAAAAAAACAGAACAGGCTATTTTAATCCTCACATGGGTCAGTTTAATTAATGCAAATCTTGACATTACCTGCAGCAGTACATGATAAACTATAGCAGAGGTTCCAGGGAGGTCACCTCCCCCGGGCAATCCTGATACACACCTATTATTTCTTCCTCGTCTCTTATCCAATCACTTTTCTTCACATTATTCCTGCAGTTATTCCTCATGCAGTTAATTCACAATTTCAGTGGTCACCCCCCAAACCTTTCATAGAGGGCAGTTCTCTCTATATTTCCAATTCCACCCCCCACCCACCATGAAGTACATTATAACCTGTAAATGCAGCTTACTATATATGTCTCATATACATTAAATCATAGTCTATTGGACAGCACAATGCTGCTTGTTCTCATTCCCACCTCCGCAGGCATAGGATCTTAACTAGTTTAACATCAGTCATCAACAAATAATCTCAGCTGTTAATTTAAAATGTGTGGATCAATGTTGAGGTTGACGACAAATGATCCTATTATAACTAGTAATAGAGCTGTTAGTGTGGAGGCCCTATTACCTTTTTGGCCCCTCCGGCATGAACTACATTTGTTATTGCATTATAATTTTGGATGTGTAGCAACTGAATGACACCTTCAATCTCATCAAACTCGGAAAAAAGCGAGGAGATCAATCTGCCCCTGACATTTTTCTGTTGGACAAACAGTTTGGCCTTTCTTAATCAGTTGGCCTTTTGTTTAGTCATGCTGGTTAAAAGGCATCAGCGAGCCACTGACGCCACAAACATGGAACATTCTGTCTTCAAAGTACCTCAACACTGCAGTGACACGGACATAACAACGGCTACTAGGTATTAATGAAGAGAATACTCTTAGCGGCTGTTCACAGAGCAGATAACATCTGCATCACATAATACACTAATATCCATCATTCGAGTCAAGACTAATCTTACATTTTATTTTGTTAAATTATATTAAGAAGTATAGAACAGTAAGAAATCCATTAGCACAGAATCATTCAATCACTGTACCAGAATAACTGTCATCAAACTGTGATCTACCTCTGCACATACAGTGCACAGGAGGACAGTGAGCACAAGTCACCTTTTAATGGAAACTTAAATTCCCTTCCAGCGTGTACTGAACCCCAACAGTGCTAACACACACACACACACAGTTTAAATTTGAACTAGAGTACAGCTCTGTAAAATTAACAACATGGGTCGGTTAAGTCCCTGAGAGCCAGGAGCACACCCTTAGTTCAGACCTTTGGAAAAACAGGATTCATTTTAAACTTTTTGAAATCAAACTTTGCAGAATGACCCAATTTATAATACTAAGACTTTCAAATGTGTCTTATAGTGTACTTAAGATATTGCTGCTGCTAATCCCTAATGGAAATCAGGTGCCCTTGGAACATATCTTGTATCATATATGTAGCACTATTTCTAAAACATAGAAAAGTATCTTAACAAACTACGGACGTCATCACTTGATAGTGGGAGATGTTTGTTTAACTTATTTTGTTTACTGATCTTGACTTCTTGAAGAGCTCAGCACATTTTAGTAAGGAATAATTCAGGGAGTTGTTTTGTAAACCATCGTCTTACCTTGTCTTAGCAGATGACCATGGTGGGCAACAAATTCTTTCCTCTTTCTGTGCAAAAAGACCTTGCAACGGAAAATGACTGAATCTACAGCTTGGTCTTCTGCGGTGAGAGAATTTTGACAGTCATGGTCAGATTTGATCTTTAAAACAGTTTTGAAATTAGTCAAGACAGGTTATCATTTTTGGGATATGAAACCACAAGTTAAAGGGTTCAGTTGTTTGTAGTTGTCATGCAACTGTTAAACTGGTTACTGTTATATCATTTATCTGTTGTGTAAAATGTATACTGCACAGTAAAACATGTATTACTGGGTATTTCTATGTTAAGGAACAGTAACTAGTGAGACACGTTGGTAAAAAATCCACTTCACGCAGGCTGCTTGTTCACCACAGAATGAAGTAGTCTTAAGCTTAACAAGCTCCAAGAATGTCAATGACGAGTTTGCCTCATACTGCAGGCTTAAAAACATTCACATATCTCACTGAATTACATTTTAACCTTGAATCTACCACGTCTTATTTGAATTTCTTTGCATATCCACATCAAATCCTTAATTAATTATTTAACAGGGGCCTTTACTGCTCTATCATATATTCACATTTTAAGAGTCAGAGACATTATTTTGATCATGGTGTTTACATGAGAGGCTAATAGAATATTCTATTCACATTACAGTCTACATATTAGAGCACACACCCTGATCAGGACATCATTGCGTCATTACGTCTGACGTTATTCTGCAAGTTTCAATACCCCATCCTGAAATAGTTTAATGTAGGAATCTGATGTATTCATCATTTTGGGTGTTTTCTATCTAATTTTGCAAAAGCTAAAACTCCTTTCCATTTTTCCATCTTGTTTACACCAAGGTCATGTCATCAGTCAGTTGGGCTAAATCAGTCAGTGAAAATGATACTAGAAATGATACTGCAAATCAGACGTACAGTATATATGTCTACAGCATACAGCTCAGGTCAGAATTCACAATAATGTAGTAATTTATAATTAATCAGAGACCACTGTTTACGCAGCTGTGTCTTGTTCAGACTATTGGCTGAATCGGGTTAATGTCGGAATATTGGTGTCAAACTGTGCATGTACACATAGTCATTGATGAATTACATTGATTACATGGCCATTGTTTGTAGTCTACTTTCATTTCCATTGTTAGTCAGCCTGGGAAAACAGTTCAAGACGAGGCGTGTGAAGAACCAAGCTGCTGCCCACCGACATTGTCAAGTTTTAACATCCCCAGTTCAGACATGCTCGAACCAAAACCCCTCCTGAGAGATCATCAGCTACTTTAATCATATGCTTGTTAGCTTGAACGGCTAAAGGGCGTTAAATGAAGTGTTTTCATTGCACTGATTAACACGTCTTAATTCCTGTCTCTGTGGCTCATATAAGTCAAAGTGAATTAACCGTGTGTATTTTATCTTTTCATGCGACTGCCATCCAGGGCATCTTTGCTGTTTGAGTCTCCCACAGTTATGGTCCCACACCTGAGCAGCGTCATGATTTTTGTTTTGCACTGGTGTGAGACTTAAACTGGAGTAGACAGATTGCTTCAGGCTGAAATCTTCACTGTTCCTCTTATCGCAAAGTGCGGGTCCTCTACACACTGGGAGCCAGGAGTTTATTATCAGATCATCACCCTGAAGGATTTCCATCATGGTGCTGATAGCTAGATCAATAGCTGATATTACAAAACCTGCTTTCACGGCCCTTAAACGTGTATTTTAAGACATTTTTGTGAGTAAATTCATCAATACATTACGAGGCTGTGATGTGCCTTATAATCATTTATGACTTGTTCAGTTAAAATAACAATAATTAAGTGTAATTTTCAGATCTACTGGAGGCGTTTGATTAATGTGGAACATTTGCACTGAATAATCCATCCCACTCTAAAGACCCCTGGGTTCAGTGCTCTCCCCAACACCACTTCCTTCCCACCTACACATTTGCAGGCCATAGTATCCACCAGGGGTACATGTAAGCGAGTTACACATGGACGGGGTTTTGCGGAGTAGGAGGGAGGTCAAGGCAACGTAACAGGAAGGAGAAGGAGAAGCAGCATCTTTATCATGAATGGTCAGATAGTGGGATCCCACACACAGGCTAAGGAAAGGAGCAAAAGCAAATTTGACAGTAATTATACTACCACACATACTCTACTACTTAATAGACCATACAGTATATTTTAGTGTAGTATAATGCAAAACGTTTAAAAAAAAATTTTCACCTACTTCTTATGTTTATTTATTTGTCTTTTTATCATAATTCTCTAGATCTGTATACATTTCTGTTCTATTGTAACTTTTTTTTGCATGAAGTGTGTCAGCTTTAACCAAGTTTTCATAACATTATCAATAGTTCTACGCCTTTCTCACAGCAAAATGTAATTTATAGTGATACAGTTCAAAGTTTTAAATCTGGTAAAGCAAACATTTTCTTTTCTATTTCAGGTAATTGATTCCTGTATGCTGGGCAGATGGACAACCTGCAGGCGGTTATGGAGTTTCCATAAATAATCCCATGAATAATACAACAGGTTGACTGGTGCTCACAGATGAGGTGTGGGGGGTAAACAGATCAATATCTGATCAAGACACGCAGCATGCTACATTCTCCACTGGGTTGCTCTGCAGCAAAAAACAACACAACTCTTCACCTACCAGGTAACAAACAAAGCAGCCAGGATATCACCAATTATCTGGTTTTACTTTTACATTTCACACGTCCGGCATGTTTGGGAATCGGTTGTGTTTTGACATGTTCTATCAGCGTGTCTTGTTGGGCATGAAATCAGTATTATTTTCAGAGGGAGAGGTTAGTTTTGGACTGACTGTTTCTTCTCAGTCTAACAGATTTAGTATCAGACAATAATTAAGGGACTGTTACAGCACTTCAATGTTATTTTGAAGGGTGGAAACCAATCAAAACCAATCACACTTCAGGCACACGGCGAAATATTAACGTCTCATAAATTAGAGAAAATGATTGCTTAGTGTTGTATTTCTCTGTGCTGTAAAACCAGTTGATCTGTGTCAGATGCTTTGAGTCACTGCTGATGTATTTTGTTGGACATCCTCGTTGACCTCGCTTCGACAGAGAGCTCAACAGATGCTGTGTACGAGGGAATAAGCATTTAATATGCATTTTCATACGCACCAGGTGCTGGTTGTCATCATACATAATCAGATTCGGGCTGGCTTACAGCACAGTGTGACAGCAGCGAGTCTGTCACTGCAGAGCCACTGTGTTATCAACAGAAATATTCACTGAGAACAGTTCAGGGAGCTTTTCAAATGGTCTTACCCCCCAGCAGTTTGGACTGACAGTTGATGAACTCTGGTTTCCGTGCTGAGCTGTAGCGCTGGCAGGTGTGGTGGAGAATCTGGATAAAGGTGCACTTCTCTCCTGCTGAACCGGCAACCCACTGGTCAAAAGCATTTTCAAACATCAGGTCAAACTCAGGAGAGTCCTAGGAGAGAAAAACAGTGAGAGGGTGGAGAATGTTATTTTGTCTCTACAGATTCTCAAGGCTATATTAACTAAATAAATACCAGTGGGAGTGAAAATGACATACTTTGTTAGGGTCGATGCCGTTGACCTGCCGTAGCTGGTCAATTGTCCACTGTGACCTTTTTACGAAGGCAGAGGATCCTTGGAACTGCTTCACCTTCGTGATGGATAAGTGGGAAGGTTTCTTATTTGTCACTGTGGAAACAAAAACAAGGAAACACATCACATGAAAATGCTGCAGCTAATCCAAACACCTACATTAAATTCCAGAGACTGAGGTCTCTGTGTAACTTCTTCAGATACCGTGCAGAAATTTAGATTAGGATAAATGTGATAGTTTGAGTCACAAGATGAGAAACATAACAGTCAAGCAAAAGGAATAAGCTCCTTTCTGTGGGCGGCAGAAACAAAGGGATCCATTAACAATGGACAATTCACTTTCGGTGCCAATAGCAATAGAGACCATGATAACATTTCTCATGAGAAGACAGAGCCCATGAAAAGACAAAACCTTTACATATGGACTTGGCTTTTGTAGTTGAAACTGCACTATAATCTTATATGTACAATATGCTGTGTGATGAATTTCTGTTGTATTTCAGCGATATAAAGCAAATATTTCTACACAACTGGCTTGAAGAAAACAAACACTTGTATTGTTCCTGTCTGAGTACAAATAGCTGAGTGCTTTTATACAGTGCTGAGCACAACTCATTAATCTTCACACAAGTGATGTATTTCCTCCGCTGCACTGCTGACTTAATCTAAGTGGGTAACAAATTACACTTTCAAGCGTTGAGAAACTGGCTTTAAAAAGATCACTAATGACAACATCAAACTGGGGTAAAACATTGTGTTTCCATTAAAATGATTAAGTATTGAAAATATTTTTTCATTCAGGAAAGAAATTGCAAAATTTTATGCGCAGCAAAAAAGAAAATTTTCTTATTATGAATAGAATAGGTGCCTATAACTTTCCTCAGATTTTGCACCTTCTTTCCAGTGACCTCATCACTTTGTCCTCAACATGGCCACTTGTGTCCTGGCCCTGAAAATCCATGCTCGACTCTTCCCATACAGAGATGACCCCGACCACGTATTTACAGATCATCGAGGCTCCCAGCTGGATGTGTGTGCATCTGGACACTGAACCCCTTTGTCTTGCTCAGGGGCAACATGCTCCTGTGTTGCTTTTTTAACCCCAGCAGCGAACCTCTGCTTCCGCTCTCTCTCTCCCATATTTGCCGTTGTGTCATCTCAGACAGAAAGGGAAGTGTTCAGGTCACTTTCACTGCAGCTGCCCTTTACTCACATACATTTCTCCAAAAACACATGGCTATCCTGCCGGCTGTCATGTTTCATTCGGCCTTTTGTTCAGGGTCACTTTGTGAAAACTCCACCACACCCGTGATTTTATGTTTAAAAATATAGGTAGGGGTTGAGTGTTACATCAGGTGATGCACTCAGTAAGTTAACTCCCCTGAGAGGAGGAATGTTTGGATGTGTTTTGTGTATCCATTTAGACAGCTGCAGTTAATACTCGAGGTGCTGCACTGAGGATGCAGGGTGGAACAGACAAAGGCAGACAGATACAGTACAGGCAGACTGGCAGACACTTCTTTTTATTCTCTTCTTTGAGGACTTATTTTTATTCAAACCGACAGCCACAGCCATGACAAACAGAAGAAGTGAGTGATCAGAGCTGTCTCAGGTCACACAGTAGGCTAATAGAAGAAAGACGATGACAGCTGCGTAATGAACCAGTGTGTTGAACGAAGGAGTCTGGAAACGTAGGTCATCCAATTCGCAGCAAGAATAATTGACTATTCATGGCAGATGATTGACTAATGCACAGAACTACATTCTCTGAAATGATTTGGTTGAAATGGGGTTTTACTT
Source organism: Paralichthys olivaceus (assembly GCF_024713975.1). Taxonomy (NCBI): domain Eukaryota; kingdom Metazoa; phylum Chordata; class Actinopteri; order Pleuronectiformes; family Paralichthyidae; genus Paralichthys; species Paralichthys olivaceus. The sequence continues at coordinate 10,684,627 of NC_091104.1, read as the reverse complement.
GATAAGTGAAGGATTGGTAGCTGAGAGATGAAAGACCGACAGGAGAGAATAAGAATTTAACAAGAAACCATCTCTCTTTTAGATGTCGCCTTAAATTTATCTTTCCAGAATCATCCTACTACTATACTTTATAGGGCTGAGAATCTGAGAAAATAAATTCAGCGACGTGCAAACATCAACGCACAAATATAAATCCTCACAGCAGCTTAGGGCCTGTGCATTTGTTCTCGACTCATATGAGGTCAAAGTGGTCATTGACAACTTAAATCTAATCAATTAATTTTTCCAAGCCTACGTGACAATTCAAAATTTGAAGACGCTCCTAAAGGCCAGACTTGAGTTATCATGTTCAAGACAAAAAAGGTTTTTGTGATGTTCTCATCAGTTCATCTTTGAGTCCAAGTGTGCATTTGTACCATATCTAAAGGATTCCCTGGATGTGTTCATCACATTCACACAACAAAAAGGTGAGGTCACTGAAACCTTAGACCTTTAAACACCAAAATCATATCACGTCATCCTTGACTCAAACTGAAATCTCGTACCAAATTTGAAGAAATTCTCTCAAGTCCTTCTTGAGATATATCCACAAGGATGGGACAGACAGACTGGAAAACGTAATACCCCAACGCAGGGGCATGAAAACAGAAATGGTAATTTTACAATAAGCTTTACCAACTGCTCATGTTTTATTGGTTGGTTTAATAATTTTTTTTTTTTACACCTAGAGCATATTGTACAACATAACGGATGAAAAATTCATGATAATGAATGAGTGCAACTGAGAGAGGCTTTGAGAGAGACATCCCTGCATTAGCATATTTATCACAGGCTCCGTGGTGAGCCTGCATTTGAAACAATCACAACTCCAGGATTAGAACAGTGGAGAAATGGCATGAAACACGAGAAACTCATTATTGCTCACATGGGGAGTAACATTTACTTCAGATTCAAACACAAAGTAGTGGCACCATATGGTTCTTTATGAAAAAAACAAAAAACTTTGACATTTCTCTAAAACCTGACTAAACTCATCTGCTATATATGTGAATATATTTCTGTGAAAATGACATGGCGTTTCAAGGACAGGGCTAAATTGTCAACACATCAACACTGAGGTCTTAATCAAAGTGCCAGACACCCTTCAGAGCCTCTAAAATCTATTTCATATTCAGCTGTTAACTCCCACCTAGTCTGAGTAGCTTCCCGGCATATTAATCAATTACTGAAAGCTAGGAGAGCTTTCCTTATTGAAACAGTAATCAAAGACAAGACTGTGAAAAAAAATGTACCCTCAATTAAACCTCATGTTGCTTTCACAGTAAATTTAATCACTGAGTGAGTGAGTGAGTGAGTGCAGAGAAAAGTCCAAGAAAGAACCCATAATATTTGGCCACACATCTAGACAATCTACATATATTGTTTCTGCAGGGTTCTCACTTTTTTTTCCGACAATTACCAAAGGAACGATACTTGGATTTTAACAGAAATACTATTATTCTTCCGTAATGGGGATAATAATTTAATGATTTGCATTGTTTTATTGGCTTAGCTATGTGGTTTGATTGGATTTAAGGCGACTGAAGGAAATTGGCAGTGCCAATCTAGTTTTATTATAATAATCCTAATGAGCCAAAGTCATATTGAGATTGGGATTCACGTACAAAGTTTGGACTCCCCTGTTGTTGTCCATGAACTGAAATGGATAGAATACGATAACTTCTACACTCAGAGGATACAACTCAAACTATTTGAATTCACACCCTGCGCTCGATGCTAACACATAATAAACCAGAGAATGATCAAACACCAGTTAACACTACATCAGGCATGTAGAAACAAGGATACTACTACAACCACTGGGAGGCTGCCAGGGTCATTGTTTCCATCAGGGCTGGCTGACAGAGGAAGGCCATGCTGGGGTTCCTGTCCTGCTTCTTTCTCATGCTCTGATGGTGACATGCTCTCACTTCCTGCAGTGGATCTGTCCCTTGTTGTGCTTGGCTATGCAAGAGTTCTACTCCCCTGAAGGGAAATTTAAAGTGTACCATTCACATACTGTGGCTGTTACACATGAAAACATTCTCAGGGTCAGCTTTGCCCCAAGGAAATGTTATCATAGTTGTGTAAGTTACTAGAGAAATGTGAGCTCCAGGGGGATTTCTGGCAAAAGCAGTAATGACATAAATGATCATGTGCGAAGCGTGCAGGGTGTCGATTTTGAATGCATACAAGATTTGTGGAAATGTTGGATTAGACACTATGAAAACACAGATCATCTGGAACAACTATTGAATGTATGAAGAAGTATCTGAGTTTACCAGAGACACCGTGAAAGCTAATAAAATATGAAGCAGGACCACCCACATGGGCATAACATTAATAACTTCCTTTCCCTCGTATGATACAACTTAATCCTCATGTCAACACTGACGCTTATCAAAAATCTAATTCCACAAGCTATAAATATGATATGCATCAACATTTTTGGGCCATCTGAGCCGAGATATAAAAAAATCCCGAACCAGAGAATAACAATAGATTAAATCAGATATGGAAGATAAAGTGTAGTTGTGCTGGTGGGGAAGTACAGTGTTGCTCTTGGAATCACTGGTTGTTTCAAGTTTTACCAAATGAGGCTGCTTCTAGAAACAATCTGTGTGCTGAAAGATTCAGCAGAAATAATTTTCAGGATTCAGCAAATGTTAAAACCTACCAGATCTTTCTTTGTATCACACTTACAGTTTAAATTAAGACCCTGTTACACAAGCTTAAAAGATAAAGGTATGTTTTTAATTATTTGATTCCCATCTGCCCTACTTCATTTTACAGCCTCTATCTCAACCATGTGGGCTAATGATCTCTTGACAAATCAGACGTCTTCAGTCAATGGGCCCTTTTGCTCTGACATTAAGTAGACACCGTTGGCATGGCAATGTTATTTGCATGGCACAAAAGACACCTGAGAAGCAGAGGCTGATACCAAGTCACTTTCATACAGGGAGAGTGAGCGAGGGCGGTTCACATGCGACTCGACGCCTGTTCACAATTAACTGGCTTTTGAAGCCATTTGGATATTGTTAAGATAGTAGGAAATGTTAATGGACAAAGCGCTTGGCCACAAGATCTGTTGTACTCTAGTCTGTTTGGCTTGGCCGACGGTCACACTCCATTGTAAAATAGGAATGCTCTCGAGGGACAGATCATACGTGGATGCAAAAACTAAACAGATGAGGCCTCATCATGAGCGGTGACTGTGAGTTTAGTGCAGAGTTCATGTGAGGAAAAGAGTTCACACAAGGCTTTTATCTCAAGAATGTGTTTCACACTTTGTGAAATCACTGAAGTCACATCAGTGGAGTTAAAGCACTTATGAAGAGGTATTCTGCACATTTCATGTCCCAATCTCTGGAGGCAACAGCCTGAAATGATCACCTCCATGTGGGCAACAGAATTTAAAACAGCTATCTTGTTACAAAGGACACTATCTTGCAAGGTAAATATCCAAACAGTTTCCCTTACAGGTTGAATTTTGCAGCTTGTTATTAGAGCTGTCGTCTGAGAGCATGTGTAACACTTTTCTCCGTCTTGGCCTATGATTACAGGTCTATTTTAAAGCTGCCCCCACTCTGCTTGAGCAGGAACACACTGTTATCTTCAGAAAGAAGCTGTCACTGGAATGAACCACAGCACTGGCTAGACTAGCAACAAGAACAAAGGCCTCTACAGTCTATTCACTGGTTCGAGAACACAGTGGCTGCTGTGTACATGGCCTCCCGAGGCAGGATGGTGCACATGCAGAGGCAAGGTACCAAATGTAAAAGGGAGTGTATATAGCATGGTGAATAATAGCTACAGACACCATTAGCTTAACACAACGGCATAGTTACAATGGGGCACACAGCTGCAAGATACAACAATAAATTATTTTCCAAGCTAACACAACAGATGCAATAAATTGGATTTAGACAAGTACTATTGTGTGGCATGTATATTTATTTATTTATCTTTATTAACTCTTAGTGGGACTGTCATTATGTTCACATAAATCCTAAATGCTAAATATCTTATATCCATGAATTTATTTTTAGTCAGTGGGAAGCAAGGGGTACTGCTAGTTGCTATTAAAATGACGATAATACCAGATCACCAGATATTATTGTGGAAAAATTGTTCAATTAAATTAAACTCGTGCATTTATATTTAAATTAACCTGCAAATGAAGTAGCACTGATAATCTTATGTTTAAACTGTATATTCAGAATAAAAAATAGTTTTGAGTCTTTGAGGAACTAGTGAAAGTCATGTCATTTCCTTCATCCGACCGCCTTCAAACACCAAGAATTCAAAACCAAAATGATTTTGAGAGCATAGCTGCCTTTTGCCTCGGGTCACATCTGTTATCCATCCAATTATAACACTCACCCAAGGACAACACATTAAAAGGATTCTGGAGGCTTGACGAATCGTGGGCGTCAAACATCCAAAACGAAAACTCTCATTTGAGACACCAGAGCTTCTTAAGTTGAGTTCAAACCAAAGCAAGTCAGAAATCATTAAATTAAAAAATGTGTCTGCAGTGAAATATTCATCAGATTTCATGTTTTTGGATTTATACATGTCTTTTACAGAGTCTATAATATCGGAAATGAACATAATGTAGGCAATCATGTTAAATAATGTAATCATTCTTTGATTCAATTCATACTATATTGCACAGTATTGTATAACATTTGTGGTAATGCTATATATCAAAACCTCATAACTTACATGAATGTTTTTTTTCCCATTTTAGTATTAAACTAAACTTGGCCTAAATTGAATTATAAACTTTGTTCTTAACTACTGAACTGTATCATGGTGAGACCATCTCAGGAACACTTTGGTTATGGGGTGATGAGATTCTCTGTTGACCGTTTATGCTACAATACAAACACGCGACGGATCACTGTGACATTTCCGTCAATATCAGAGACTTAAACTAGAATGACTGCCTTAAGCTCGAATGCCTCCACCAACTTGTCAAGTTGCAGTTTACATCCATGTCTGTCCCGACTCTTAATATATGTAGCGATTTTAGGAAGGAATTTAAGAAAAAAGTAAGCTGAGAAGATGAAAAAAATAAAAAACTGAGTGAGAGGAGCCATTTCAAGGACTGTGGCACAGAATGGTGAGATGTTGAGAATTTGTTGAGCAAGTTTCCTAATTGAAGACTTCGACCTCCACAGAAGTTGTGAATGATAATCTCAAAAACAATGTTGCAAACAGAGGACCAAAAACACATTTAAGCGAATAGACAAAGGGTCGATTTTGTCTTTTAGCAAGTAATAAACAATTTCAGACCCACAAGCACAGAATACATTGAATCACTATGAAAGACAAGCAATCCATCTTCTATGAAGAAAAACAAAGGAAAAACATCATCACCAGCCACGGAGGGAGAAAACAATCACACTGCTCACAAAGTAAAGTTTCTCTGTCTCATCTTGCCTCCTGCTCCTGTGGACATCCAAGGAGGAAACACAAGGTCTATTGTGATGCCTGTATTCCACATGATGACCCACTGTGCTCGTCCATCAGCCAGTGCTGGGTGAACTATTCAGGCTGGGCCCAAGTGCACATAGTAGACATTCCTTTGGAGCCGGAGCCCTTGGATACAGGGAAATATTTAATTTTACTGGGGCACTGACCCGAGGCTTCTCCCCCACTGGGATACTATGGGATGGATTTAATACCTTACTGCCTGTCTAGGCTCCCAAATGGCCAAGTACACCCTGAACTGATTGTGTTCCTTCAAGACTACACTGGGATGATTTAATTATGTCGTTATTGCTCATTGATTGGCATGTGTAAACTATTATATTCCACCTCGTAGGGAAGAAGTGAGAAATTAAAACAAGGAAAGGTAAAGATATCTACATATATTAACACCAGGTCATTACATTCCACAGTAATAACTCAGCTTGGTGCGGAAAAAGATAAAAAGTATAAAAAGCATGTTGTATGTGCATGTTGATACTAGACAACCTGATAACAACCTAATCTGGATATCATCACGCAACAGCTTACGCCTGTATTTCAAACAGTACAAACAAGGTGCATTCCTCAACACTTACTTCTTCAGCATGATCTAAACTGAACAGAAATCCAAACGAAAAACAACCTCTGTGTCAAACCCAGGTCACAAAGAGCTTGAAAGAACTTGTTAGTAATGTGCAGGTTTGTGTGCAAAGACGGACGTTGGATTCAGATAAAGCCAAATAACCGTGCATTGTTCATCACAGAAGCAGACCCTCCCTGTTTTACCGTAATCCAGAGACATCTCTTTAGAAAGTACCTCAAAAACAACTCACTCATTATGTCATCCTTCCGCTTACACCAAATCCAGCTGGGTGTAATACATACCAGTGCTCCATTATACATGGTCAGTTTAGAAATACCAGAGTATCCATCTATTAACTGGGTGGTCTGTGATGTTTGCAATTTGCTAATTTATCCATTCCTATATTTCAAGTTGTTTAATGCAATAACTGAAACGTCTGGTGGAGTTGGATTGAATACTGGTGAGTCATCCCATGTTAATTCTACCTTACGCTTTAAAAAGTGAAATCAAATGATGAATCAAAGCATTGCATTTCAGGCGTGTTTCCAAATCTCATTTCCTGAACCCATCTGTTCTGTTTTACACAAGGTTTAGTGAAGCACTGTCTGTATGCAATATTGAAGGCGAGAGACACGGATTAATATTGCACAACTCTCTCCGATCACTCAAGAATACATATTGCTTTTCAGTTTGAAGCGAGCCTTAAGAAAACGGTTATGTTAGTGAGAGGTTAATTCAGAGAACAATCTTTTTTAGGGACAACAACGGCAGACGACATTTTCTGAAAAGCAACGAGAATGATTCCATGCAGAACGATGTTATATGGTGGTTTGTTCTTTCAGCTTGTGTTTACTTTTCACAGGATTAACGCAAAAAATAAACTTTTTGCTATTTTTTTTATTCAAAGGACGTGCAACAGTCAAGAGGAAAACACCTATATACCAAAAAGCACAGTACCATCTAAGAGTTGCGTGTGTGTGTGTGTGTGTGTGTGAGTGTAGATGTTTGTTTCAGGATTGAGCGAGGGTCACATTCACAATTCCTGTCACGTACTGTATTAAAACACTTTCTCTGTATTGCAAGGAGATGTCAATATTTCATGTGGAGTTTAATACAAGTTTCACTCAGTTAAAAAAAAACAACCAAAAAATCTATATCAAATCTTCACCTTCCATTGTACCAAGTCAAACTCCTGCAGTGTACAACTCTACTCTGCCTGAAAACTAACCTTGAAACCATACTTACAAAAACCATGTAATCAGAAAACATGAGAATTCATCATCGAGGTTGAACATTCACTGCTACACCTGCCATGAAAACCTTTCATTCATGAAACAGCAGAAGCTGTTGATGGATTACGACGGATTTAAAATGTCAATGTACCTGGTACATGTGTCACAAGAGCCTGCCCCAAATAAAGCCCTGTTTCCTTCTCCAGTTGTGCTAAAGAAACTGCTCTATTCACTATTTGAGCCTTATGAAGTGAGCGGCCTGGACTTCAATGAGTAGTCGGCTCTTTGGCAGACAGCCGTCACTTGTGGAAAGCACTGGTACAGAACAGAAGGCTCAATTATTTGAGATTCTCAGGGGACAGCACCAAAACCCAGGAGTTATTACAATATAATTTTGAATTGGTTCCTCTACACTACTTCCAATTATATAGATAGATAAAACTTACTATAATAATAGGTGCTCAGGGCAAAATTATTTTATGCCTCTGCTGGATATTTTTTTCCCCATCATAGCAGCTGCTTAAGTACAGATGACCTAACCTAATCTCAAAAATGACGCAGTGGTGACAGATGTGTGCAATTAGAGGTTTTTTAAGGCACATATGTAGTATATTAAACTGGCAGTTGATGATTAACTCAGGGATAGTTCCCGAAATGATTCTTATAGTAGTAAAAGTTAAGTGAATAGTGGAAGGTTATCCAAAAACTTATGGTCACATTTAGTTAATTTACACCATATAAATCCATTTCAATCCATTAGAGCTGTCAGGGACATTTGATCAAAACCAGAGTAGGAAAGGAGGTGAAATACTTCATTACATGACAAAGGAGTCATGGAAAAGAATTTATATAGATATTGGGTGGTCTGGTCACAGAACTGTATACATTTGTATATAGAGAACATATTTATGCAGCGATATATTAAAAGATTCTGCTATAAAGATATGTCTTTATAGTAGCACAACCTGGAATTCTCTCGTGAAGGTGAGGATTGCTCTAAATGCAGTCTCGGCTTGGGAGCGTTACACTTTATCTGTACACTAATGAATGTATGATGTGATCTTGTGTAATGTCGTGAGAGGGTATAGAATTTAGAAGTAAGCAGCATCACTGTGAGTGGTTGTGCCAAGTGCATTAAGGGGATAAAAGAGTGAAATATTTGAAAGGTTTGCCGATGTCAACATTAACAAACCTGAGATCCAATCCATAGGCCTCCAGGCTCACTCACTGACACCAGTGTGGTATATTTACCAAACTTACTATTCATCTTTAAGAACTTTTTTACAGAGATAAAAAAAACAGTTATGCATTCTTGCTGATCTAGGTCCCAGGCACAGCACAAAAGATGAGAATGCAAGAGTGAGGTGCAGTTCAAACATTTCTTGCTGACAACACACTACATACTAGGAAACTCTATACAGAGAGTTAAGTCTTTTTTTTCCTAATGAACACGCTAAACAGTTTGGGACATAAACTTTGATGCCAAGACAAGTTGTCAAAGCTTAGCTCAAAGACTGGAAGAGCAGTGAGCTTAACGACTTTGTTAACTCACTTTATCTCTTATCTTGTTTTTCTAGCCTAAAGTCAGATCATTTACAATTTTGGAAAGTTTTCCACAGTTTTGAAATGTCAGCTGTTTACTCCTGGTCAGACTCCTTCAAATAATCTGTGCTAAACACATCCTGGACCAATCTCAGCATAGAAATTAATCAGATTTCAAAATTAAGATCTGATTGAGGGTTTGAGGGTGAACAAGCAAACTTCCCCAAAAAGTTTTCCTGTAAGTGCCACATCCTGAGTTTAAGGTTCATTTCTGCCGGATCAGAGGGAGTTACAGTGCAACGAGTGTGTGAGTCAGCGCTCCAGAGAACAGAGAGAAGAGCGATAACAAAAATACGGCCCCTTGAGATCTGTCACAAAAACAAACAAACACTGAAGGGGCACAGATTGCTATTCTGCCAGGATGGATCACGAACAGGCAGGAAAAGTTTGATCTGTTCCTTCAGTCAATGAGTCCATCTGGTCTTTCCATTAATCATGTAGCAGGAAGCGGGGGGATGCAAGAACAATATTAAACCTTGATATCATTCTTCCTTTCCTTCCTTCTTTAGCAGGAAATGTTCAGCATCATTCTTTTGTTGTCTGTTCATCTTAAGTCTCACTAACAAGAGAAATGTGAATTCTTTAATCTAAACTAAAAAGCAAAATGTTAAAATAACACCTTATTTGTTCAGATATCATCTCCCACTAATGCAAAAATAGATTTCCATCAATGTGCATACTTTGTGTGTGTTTGGCATCCCACTAGTACTCAGTGTGAATCGATACAGTGCTGTCAGGGAGCCTGCAGGAGTGCTAAGACATGCCCTTCATGTGAAATACCAGAGCAAAGCCCTCCCAGGGCCTGACAGTGGAGGGCTCAACAGTAGACCACTAGAGTTCCTGCAGTCTGCTGTCAGCAGGTCTGCCTCAGCCTCACAGCTGCCTGGAGAGCCTGAGATGCCAAGGTGCCAGTCCACATCCCGTCTAACCTTTAAATCCTAAATAACACTAAACATCAAGTTGGCCAACAGCTCAACACTTGCTAAGAATAAGCCATGTATGGAAGATGTGATTTTTATCTATTAAGTGCAAAGTTTTATAAATCTTTACAGCTCCAATCCTAACCCACTGTTTTTTTATGTGATCTGGGCGATAACAAATATGACTAATTATCGCAATATAATTTTCATCAGTGGCAATGACTTATTTCAATATATATTGAAATTTATGACAATTTATCATGATAATTATGGATATTGGGTAATATGAAAATGTTAATCTTGATATCAGTTTTAATTCAGTTCTGGAACTATTGGTCTTGTAGCAAATAGTTCCAGCCTGCCATAGAAGATCATTACATTAACAGTATTTCATTTGGTTACTTATTTTACTACATGTACTATTACTCTGAATTCCCAACACGTATTTAAGGTGATACATGTGAATCTGACCTAAAAACAAACTATGTGCCCAATCCTATCAGCATTAGGGGGAGAGCAGGTGTGAGGAGGTGGTGTAGCCAAGAAATTGCATTTTATGACAATGCTGCTGTGATAAAATTATAATTTAGAAAACCTTTCCCAAGCTGTTATCCTTTGGCCGCGTTCCTGCACACTGCTGCAGAACACTACCCAGTAAATCCATGCATCTGAGAATTTCATGATTGTTGCATTTTCAGATAAATACAGGGATTTCATGTTCTGTCCAAATTCTAAAGCTCACGACGGTGATTCAAATTCCTGATGTTTTGCACTGCATTGTCACATTACTTGAATAAAGATTATTTTTCCAACTTTGTGAAAAACTGGCATTTGGAAGACAAATGGTTTTCATCTTTATAGAAACACGGGGAACTGATAGAGCGATAATGGATGTATAGCACAAATGGCTGCAGCCGTGGCAATGTGGTCTGAGAGGAGAGGCAACTTAGTCTACACTACAGGTATAGACACGTGACAAGAGGAGAGTTGACCAACAATGTGGAGAATTTGGTTTCACAGCAAAAAGCAAAAGTGCATATTCTGCAATATTTCAGATTTAACCGTATGCCAATAGGTAACCTCATTACTTTAAGAACACCTGAAAGACAACTGGTCAACGCAGGTTTTATGTCAAGGTCACACGTCTTTCTTTGTAAAACGTCAACTGTAATCGATTACACTAGTTTTGTTAGTTAATTACCAGGTGGGACAATGTCCACGCGTGAACATCTCTAGTATTCAGTAATTGTGACACTCACCAGAAGACCATGAACTCTACTAGGATGTTTAAGTTGCTGGGTGTGCTTGATGGCAGTTAATCACTTCAATTAGCCATACCTGCTTAATAATAAGACCAACTCAGGGTTTATTTTGGCATATTTCTATTTCCTATTGGTCAAAAGTCATCTAATGTAAATTCAAAGACGATGCAGCTTCTTGAGTTCATTTCAGTCCAGATAGTTCTGTCTCACTTGATTTGAAGTTTGGACAGCAGACCTCATAGTATCTCACATGTCTTGCAAGGCTCTGAGCTCTATGATTGAATTTCTCAGTGGCAATCCCTGAGAAAGGTGTGAGACTGTGGGTGGGCAGCATATGGTGTTTCTTGGTGTCCTGGTGAGGTTCACACCAGGCAGACACTTCCCTGCAGGGAGTGTTGTCCACACAGAGAGGGACTCCAGCTGCTCCTCTAGGTGACCTTCATTACCACAATTAACATGCATGCCACTCACAAGCATACAAAGCTGCACTGTAAGCATGGGCTGAGAGAAGAGGATGGACAAGGGACATGTCACAAATGAGGGGCGAGAAAACAATAAAGAAAGAATGATTGTAAATCTAAGATAATCACAACGTTAAATAGACGATGATTTGTTTTCGTTTAAGTTAAACGCCAAATCAATAACATGTTTTATTCAAGGTAGGTCATGTAGGAACCACAGAGCATGGTTCAAACCAAGGTTTCAAACTAATATCCAAAAAAGTTGAGACCATCTCTTTTGGTCAAACTAAGTTTAGGTTAGCAACTTTCACACGTTATTTTAGTTTGGCCAGAACTAAGTCCAAAGGTCGGGACACCGAATCAAACAAGGTAGGTGGCCTTAAAAACACAAAACATAACTTTCTGATCACACTTTGCATTTAACATCAATAAATAATTTGTTGTTATGATTATATTTGATGAGAATAAATTAAAAACAATTCAAAAATCCTTAAATGTCACGTCTTATGCTGCAAGTTGGCCTGTGAGGCACAATGCAATCTACTGCTTAGCATCACTAATTGCATGCATCAGTCAATAAAATAAATGTATATGCACACTATGTACTTTATAGAAATGAGATGAGCTGCGCTTAATGAGCCACTGCACATATGCACTGACGTCAGGCTAAAATGCCACTTGACAAAGCTGTCATTACATTCAATGGTCAACGCCAGACTTAAAGTTGGACCGTTGGTTTATTATTATCTAAAATATTTACAGTCTTATTTACAAACACTCTGCTTTGTGTCAAAGAATAAAAAAATCAATAAGGGGGACAGCTTTTTGCACAACAGCTTATTGTACAGCAGCTAATGGGCACTTTATTCAGGAACTTTTCTTTGTTATTCTCCAGCCAATCAATCGAAGACATCACAGGCCAAGCAAGGTGAACACAGAGATCATTACCTCCTTCTTTCCTCTGCTCCTCAACACAGACCCAATCATCTACATGCCTGATCAGGTCCCTTTATACAGAGGCAGGCCAAACCAAAGCAAAGCTTCATTGGTCAGTTTGCAGTTGTGATATGTAATGACAGAAGAGCAGAACGGTAATAGACTGATGTGCCGTTATAGCAGAAGACCTCCAACAATTACTGATCTGGCTGTTTAATGATTAAAGATTATCGTTGGAGCTAATAAAGGCAAGTTCATCTGTGAAAGAGTGGTCAGTACATATGGAAGATGTACGATTGACGGCACTGATCTTTTATTATTTATGATTAGGAGGCACTATTGAAAGATATATCCAAATTAAAGAGTGTACCTTTTAAGAGTTAACATAACAATCCTTTGCAACATATATCAATTAGTTAGTGATGGTTAATCTCTCTCCACTAATTTCAAGCTGACAGATAAAAATAGCCATGTCACCGTTATCCTATTTATATATTTGAGGGTACATACGCCCAAACTAGAAAACAACCATAAATTATCATCACTTATAAAAAATAACAATAGAATTGATGTTTAAATAATGTGTAAATTTGACTATTTCATTATTCATAGAAAATGCACATTTGAAGGTCACAGATTACACATACGCACATTACAATGGATTTTTTGATGGAGCACATTATTCAAATCATGACCCAAGGTCATATGACCCTATTTAAACCTACTGTGAATATTCTACTGTCCACTGAACTAAACCCACAGACTTCTATTGACATGCTAATAGAAGCGGAGTCAATGTGAAACTGCAGCAGTGTTATTCGCTGACATGAGCTTTGGCCTCCTGTCATCGAGACACTTCATAGTCTAACGGCACGGTTACTACATAAAGCTGTAAGTGACCGAGACACATGAACCAACACCTCAGGTCAAACCATTACGAAGGCATCAAGCATGAATCCTGCTTAGTTAGTATTTGTCTTCCTTAGGTTCGGATCTGCAGATAGCTCGTCATTATGATAAATGACAACCAAGCCGAGGGAGTCCTGTTTAAAAGAATAGAGAGATAAAGACCAACAGATGTTGAATACAAGGTCAAAGCTCAAAGATGGTAAAGTGAAGAAAGCAAGACTGGGAAAGATCAACAGATAAAAGTTATGGGTGGGAATTCTTTTATCTGTTTAGCCCTAACGCGTTCAATTAGAATCATAGATTTCATGGAAGTAAATAAGAGTAAACTTCATATGAACTTTTAATCAATGTATTTAGGTCAGAACAAAGCGTAACAACAGCTGGGTTCAGGGTGAGGCTGAGGTAAACTCCATCTCAAGATCTCGTCAGGAAAAAGTTCCTCAAATTAATATGTCAACTGAAGGCGTGGATACAAAATGAGAAAATCAGCATGATGTCATCAACTTGTTGATTAAAAGGCATTTGCGTGGCAGTATTGTTTTTGTGAGAAGATGTATATGTGATACAGAAATGTGTTTTTGTCAGTTTCTCTGGGTTTATAATCAAACAGCCTCATTTTCTTTATCTGTATCTTCTTATCAGAAAAGGTCACATTCAATCTTGTGTTCTTTTTTTTTGGCACAACTTTCAGCCTGTTGGTTTATTTCATGTCCATCATAAAAAGCCTTGATTAAAAAACATGTTCAAAAGATATTTCACATTCCAAATAATTGTGCAAGTTGATGACTCACACTTCAAATGTGATTATAGAAACGTTTCTAAGGAGGTTTTCCGTCTTCAAGCTTTCCAAATGAATTAAATACACCAATGAAAAACAGGGATCATGTTCCAAACTTTTTCCACCCCATAGCAACTTACATTATTTGGTTAGAGAAGTGGCCAAAACCAGATTTCAAAATCAATGGAAATGTCTAATCTGTGACAAATGGGTAAACAAATGGGTCAGGAACAGGGATTTCCATCATTACCCATTTAATTGTTAACCGACAATAAGACATTTGACAAATTTGTAACTCTTTTTCTTTATTTGACCCCACAGCCTGAGAGCATGTTGCGAAATCTGAATAATAATCAGTAGAAAAGCTGTTTGTTGACTTGTTAATGGGGGTTGATGATCATGATTGCCTGCTGAACTTGTATGCAGTTTACTTACTGTATATCGTAGAGCTTTATGTACTTCAGGTTCTGTTGCTCCTTTTCAGGAATAACTCACACAAATACTTTAAGTCCATCATGTGAAAGATCAAGAGTACCTCTGGCTCTCAAAGAGTTACAGATGTCCTATGTTGAGTATTTAGTCAGTTTAGAGATTTTGGAATATCTGATATGTCTCTGTAAAATGTTTCACTGAAGTGAAAGTCAGGAGTGCACACTTTCACCCCAGCCAGATGCTGTTTCCCCCTACTGTGAAAATAAAGCACTCCCTAGTTGGACTGTGGCTTATCCAATCAATCTCTTCCTGACTACCTGACTTGACCCTGCTCAAGATTTTTACTGGCAAAGAGGAAAATATTTACCCAAAAAGCCATTTACTCTAATCTCACAATGGGCCGACGTTTATCTGTTAACTGTATCAAAGAGTGGTATTATGGGAAGCTGCGAGAGGACGAGTGTTTGTTTGAGTGTTTAAGTGTTATCATGAGAGTGTGCATTTTCCAGAAGTGGGTCTGATGTTCCCCACAAGGTCCAATTACTCAAGCTCAGTCGATTCAGTGCTGTCTGTTTGTATCAAAGCTGATCCACATCTAATGGCCTGATGTACCAAACACGCATTAATCAACAAGCAAACCAACACGTGCATACCACCCAAACCAAACGCTGACCAGTAACGGAACACCACCTTTAGAGAATAAACAATGCAGAAAACATGTGCATGTATGTTTACATTTTACATAGGCAACTTCTAGTTTATTCCAAATCTTAGGAATCATGTCAACTTTTTGTAATGTCTGTAATTAGCTGCTATATTGAAATGTTTGCAAAAAGTCCTTATCGTTCAGGCTGTACTTTCAAACATCAAAAACAACAACACAAACATAGAAAGATCAATATGTAAAAACATATATATATACATATATCGGCTGGTATATAAGAAATTATATTGGTGTCGGCCAGTATAACATATCTATAGTGCTGCCTGAACACAGCACTTTGTGATGCCTCATTCAGCTCTTTGCTGTCACCACTTTCACTCTTCTATTAATTTCTCACTTCTTTCATTCAGTCACTAGTTTGTTTGTGGCCTCTGAGGCAAAGGATTAGAAAAAGACTAAGTCAGGGATCTGAGAGGCTGTTTTGGACCCTGTCCCAATCACAAGCATAAGCACCACGTACTGTTAAGCACTAAAGCTGGCTCATGCAGATGTAGCCTTGAGTGCGTGTTGCTCAGGAAGCACCAATCACTCACTGTGTTAACTTCCCCGCTAAGGCAGGTGCAAAACTGAAGTTGTTATGGATCTGTTGATTGAAACTGTTGTTTCCTACTTCTCATTCCCGAAACTGCAGCTGCACTTTGTCTTTAATGCAGACAAATATCATGCTTGAAAGATAAAGTATCAAATCCGACTCTCTGCACCTTGTCTTGTAAGACTGCGGCTGGACTCAGATCTGCTTGGTAGGCAGAATTCCTCTCGGTTTTGGAGCAGTAGATAAATCCACTCTGCCTTTAAAGCGACTGCTAGAGTTAACTCCAGATGCACTGGCTCAGCAAATCCATGTGTCTCACTTCAAAATCAATACAAGCAGCTTAAAAGTGATATAAGAATCATCAGGATCAGTGAACATATGACTGTGGAATATGGTTCCTGCTCTACCGTACTAGAAGTCCTCGTAGAGAACCTTTTCTTACTTTACTTTAAAATCTTTGACAGCTGTAGTCTGACAGCATCCTGAACAGAGGCACAGAACATTTCTGCAGAGTCTGAGACACTAAAAACTTAATGAAAGCAGTTTCCTATTAAACTTTCTTTATGCCTTCAACTTCGATTTCACTGCTGACAAGAACAGAATAGACAAAATATTAAAAAGATTTAACCCATGACTTGCGATGTAAAAGAAAGTAAAAATTAATCCAGATTCACACAAAAATGTAATGGGTTCTTTCTTGGGCCATCCCACATCCTTCCACCGAGTTTCGTAATAATCATTATGATAGTTTTTGCGTCATCCTTCTAACTAACAAATGCTATCGATGAAAACATAACCTCTTTGGAGGAGGTAATAAGTTTGCTTGTGTCCAAAAGTCAGGTCACATGACTACATGTAAGCCTTACTAATAAATAACTGCATAGATGCAGTAAATGAATGAGCACTTCAACTGAGTCTCTTCATCTATGAGTATATGAGGGGAGTACTTTACATTACACGTTTGCTTTTCCGAAGTATAATTCCACATGTGGTGTTTGCATTTGTCCTCGAACCTCCGAGCCAAACAAATATTTACTGTGTGAGCTGCAGGGGCTTTTCTGCAGTACACCCTTATCGATCATTCTCAGTCTGTGCCTCAATCACCTAGAGGCAGTTAAAAATCCAGTTCCAGTCCCTGAGCAATGGAAATTTTATAGCAGAGACTTGGGATTATAGAAAAACGATAATGTACTTATTTCTCTATTTCACTCTTTGCTGGGGGATGGGAGGGGGGAATTGGAGACTGCATGTTAGCAGCAGGAACATAAACTTACAAGGTTTCTGACAGGATACTGTGAAGCAGAGGTGGCAACTTACCCAGACTTTGATAGATTCCATCTTGAGATAATCAAGTATAAGATAAAACTCTAGACAGACCTACTAATTACCTACAAGTCAGTATTTGCTGTGTTTTTGGCCTGAATGTTAAATATCCGCCTCTGCAATATTAAAACAGAGGAGAACCCTGCACTGTATGACGAAAGGGATGTTAAATCAGGCTAGGTTTTTAATTTTCACTTGGCAAAACTTAAATGTTAATGTGCCGTGGATAAGCCATGTTCATTTATGTTCCAAAATCTTGAACACAGCCAATATCTCTGCCAGAGGGATAGTGAGAGGATCACGAAACACACACTCTCGCACTAACTGCCGTACATTAAAGATATTCAGACAAAAGATAATTGGACAACAAGAGAGAGCAGGGGGAGGCAGCTGGAGCAGAAAACAAAAGCATGTTTCTCCTTAAAGTTCTCAACCAGGCAGTTGAGTCCCCAAGGTAAATGCATTTGCAGATTTACTGTTTTCTTTGTGTGTATTTGGCCGTGGAACATCCTCAGAGACAGTATGCTTTCAGCTTTATTAGCCCCATGATACAGGTTTACATGGAGCAGATGAGAGACATCAATGCTGATAGAAAGAAAGAAAAAAAATAAAGAAAGTTGCTTTGAGAAATCATAGATAAGTGCAGTACATCAAACTTTAATGCTTTTGATAAAGTTTAAGAAAAGGAAGGTAACAGCACTGAGAAATGTGGCTTTGTTTAATTTTGTGTGCGGACAAAGAAGACGCTGACAATTTATAAAAAACATGCATAAATTGATCAGCTCTCACGGCCCAGGCAGATATTTTATTTATGCAGAACCTGAGACATTCTACACCTTTCTGGCCATCAAAGGAGTTGTACATCAATGCACGCACATCAGCACCAGGAGGCTGTAAAAGAAATGTGTCTGTTAACCTTAACGACGACAAGACTCAAGAGATATGTAGAGAAAGAAGATAGAGTATATTGTGGTGCACTGCACATAAATGTTAACCCCATCAAATTTCAATTTTGAAGCAGAGGAATAAAGAGAAACAACTAAGACATTAACTGCTGCTGGGAGGATTGTGAAATACAGTACATCATCAAACTGGAATGGCACAAGTCGAGCAGACCCCCGCAAGGTAAATTCAATCAAGTTGCACCACATTGCACGCACATGGAAATTGGCCCCCTCAACATCCCTGATTTATTTAAGCAACATCCATGAATTATTATCTTGGATATCGGTGAAAATGTCAAAAAAAAAACAATTGATCTGGACCACAACAAAATTCAAAGAGTTCTTCCCCTGACACATACATTGCATCATTCCACCAAAATTTGTAGAAATCCATCCAGAGGTTTTTGCGAAATCTTGCTAAACAACAAACAAATGGACAGAGGTGAAATGTAACCTCCCAAAAAAAAGGTTTAGTTATGTTACATTTAAAAAAAAAAAGCTAACACAGTTAGTAATTGCTTTCCAGTTTCCATCAGAAATAAGGAGCCCTGAGCCCTCCCCCTCCCTTCCTCCTCCAACATCTCGGTCTCTTTCACCATCAACAGCCCCCTTCCCGTCTCCTCTGATCCCAGTCTAAGAGGGTATTGTCCTTCCTTTCCGTCTGGTCAATTTTACCATGTATCTCTGATAGTTTCTAATGATCAGATAAGGCTTTCATGACAAGTAGCATGTATAAAACATTCTCATATACTTGAATAAAATCTAGTAATTAATGTACATTTCAAATTGAAGTGCAATGTAACACTGATTATTTTTGTTTATTTCAAAATATGTGTACAGAATATGTATAGAAATAAAAGAAAGTTGTAAAATATGACATCTGGCAGCAATTTATCCATACACTTTCAAAAAGCTAAATACCTTTTGCAGATGTACCAAACTTTGTCAGCCAAGACAATGATAAATTGTACAGGAGGCATGAAGCCAGGGTGATTATGTAGTGTCAATATTCCAGCCAACAGACACTTTGGTAAGTCCCTGTTTGCTGAGGTTTATCCAACAAAGAGCAGGTTGAACTGTTGAGCGACGGTCAAAACAATGTGAATTTACTTTTAACAACAAAATCATTAACCACTACTGTCTATCCATGCAGTGCAGGACTTCACTTATCTGGTTCTTCCATCTCTAACACATTTCTTCATAAACTATGGACATTTTTAACAGATGAAGTTCAGATGAAGTTCATCCTATCGATCTACTTTTCCTTACTTGCAAACAAACAACCCAATCAGGTTGACTGCAGTCAAGCTGTTGCAGGTACATTAATTACTTCAGCACCCACAGCATTCTGTTAGTGCCTTTCTAAAGGCTTGAGGGAGCAGATGGCACTGGCCTTTGGGAAGAAGATTACCAAGTTCACTTTTTAAAGTGTTTTAATCAAGGAATGTTGTAGCTTGTGAGACTCAATGTTCCCTCTGCAGTCTATTCAATAAATGTTTCACAAATGCAGTTGATTACGCCTCAAAATTTAACCAACATTGAGACAAACACAAGTCCTGTTTTTTGAATTACTGCTTGAAGAACAGACCACTGCACGGAGATTACACAGAAAACCAAGTGTAGAAAAGAGATATAAGTTTGATTGAGAAATATTTATCAGCAGGGAGGTGGCGTCTTGCAAGTGGACTGTAGAGAATTGTTAGAAACCAGGCAGTCCACAACATTGACTCTGACTTCCTTGTTGTGATAGCAACATAAGAAGTTTTCCTCTCCAAGTCCAATGCACTTGTTGAAAGACAGCCAAGTGCAGTAAAAAGGATCTAGACAACATTGAGGGCTTGAATTAATTGAGTTAAGTTAAAGTCTCAACCCTGTGAAGCACATAATCTGTGAGTGGTTTCTTTTTCACCAGTCAGAGACAAAAACAGGAGAGCGAGTGGTTTACTATAATTCTCTTAATCTTACACTTCTGATTATATAAAAAATAGCATAACATTAATGTTTTTAAAATTTGTAGCATTACATAAATCATCAGTAACGCCCTGATCCTCAAAGGATAAACAAATAATGTATCTCCCACCACTACCCTTTGGCTACATCCTACTATAATGTTTTAGTTTATACACTGTTCCATGGTTTTCGGTCCAAGCAAATAAATTCCAGGCATGACTTTTCATTGCTGTTCCTCATTTGTAGTATTTTAGCAGCCAACTGCAGAGTAGACAATCTGCTTCATGTTTACAACAGCACATTCATGACCTGTGTATGTGACTGGCCATGTGATGTGCATTATCAGGTGTGTCAGTACGCCTTAGCCCCAACAGTACGAGGCTATTTTTTCTACTTCTCTGGCAACACCTTGATCTTAGGGACAGCTGTTATTTTACGCTCAAATTACTGTTCTGAGACTTGCTGGGAGAGATTAAGAAAGTTTCTTTATAAAATACCTAATTAAAATGCACTGGCAGAACATTTTGTAATAATCATCAATGTCGACACACTGCAAAATAAGAAAGAACATCTGCTGAAATAAAGTTGATTCTAATACCCGGACAGGTCATAAAAACATTTGTCTTCGCATGAAGCACTTGTATATTTTTAACACAACAAATGAAATGTGTTAACTGGATTGAGTAACTACAGTTGGTTATCAAATGCTCAGTTGTGAAGGCTTTGCTTGACAAGAACAAAGCATCAGCTAATTTTATGGATGGCTGACTTCAATAAGACGAGGTCTTTGTTCTGTCACTTTAGCTCCATCTTGTCTTTTCACCTCTCTTTCTCTCTTCATTTGCACAGATGAGGAAGGATCTGAGGTACGGACTTTGTTTACACAAAATTAAAGCTGAGAACACAATGAAGAAGACTCTTCTTCCAGGTACACAGGGGATTGTCTAAATGAGCTCTATTAGTGAGCTAATACATATTGTCAGAGTACACAGTATCAAAACCATGTGTGGCGTGGTCCTCTTTTTGAATAATTATGTCCTCAGTGATTCTTATGTGACCACATCACCTCGTGGCCCTGCGCCATTCTTTTCTGTTGTGTGCCATCAACGCTTCCACGACAGTCGGCGTAACAAGGGTACACCCCAGCAAGGAGGCCAGAAACCAAACCTCTCCACACAAACAACAGAGCAGCCATAAAGTCTTTTAAGGTTATGAACCGTACCTCATTCTTTTGTCGTAATGACCAGCTGAGACTGTGTGTGGATGCCGAAGTGGAAATCCATTCTTTATGCATCAACTGTGACGAAGACAATGACAAGTCTTTCTTTTCATTCTCATGAATTTAACAGTCTCTTACCACTTCTTTCCAAACTAATGATTGGTGCATACTAGAGTGCGGATACCTGTCCCTAGTCCGTCAGGTCCGGGAGGGTTTGAACTAAAATCTTGAAATTATATTCAGGTTTGGGTCGGTCACGTTGGCTGGGCGGTATACTTGATTTTCTACACTGCACATGTCTGTAATCAGGGAAAACAATAACTGTGTGTCAGGGACAGGGGAACAAATCCAGTGCAGCTTACGTTAACTGCATCAGGCTCTGGTTAGGTTCGGGTCGGGCGTTGAGAGTTTTCTCTCAAGCTCGGATAAACTCGGAAATGTGGTCTGAGCTGCACTTTAGTATATTCACAATGAGATCACTGGATTTCCATCTAAACTACCAAGCTTAAGGGATGTATACGCTATAAACTACTGTAATCAAATCAGCTCCAAATCACAGGCAACCACAAATTATTTCCAAATCTATTCTCTGGGCATGCGAAGCACAAGAAAAGACTACCCCCATTCCTGTGTTTCATCTCTATCATTTCCATCTCTTTATCTCCACAGCGTTTCCAGTGCAAGCAGGAACCCTGCCGAGTCCTTAAGAAGGTGTGGGACCAATGGCAGCCAAGGAGTGAATGAAAAGTTACAGGGAGCTGAGCAGAGTGTTCCAGACTAACAATTGTGCAGTGCCTCCACAACACCAATTAACATATCACTGCTACAGAAGTAAAGAACCCCACAGTTTTCCACTGGAAAAAAAGAGAAAAAACACAAACACACAGACACACACAGGACAAAAGCAGTGGCAGCTAAACACACGTGGCTGATTTGTGAGGGGATCATGAAGAGGGATCGTAGAGGTGTTCTGTGAACCACAGGGCTGTTTGTTTCAACAGAAAGCAAGCAGACTGAGCTGGACAGTAAAGTACAGAGGAGGAGCTGATGATAGACAGTTTGGCTTTGGTATAGGAATGCACTGCGATGGGATCTGTCAGAACCACTGGGGCATGGAGACTGGATGAAACATACTGGCCGACTCCACAGAGGTTTTTATGAAAAGCACCGCACACACACCTCAGTCCACCTGCAGAGCATTTCAGTCTTTCATCTCTCCTGCTCCACCTGCTGTGTGTGTGTGTGTGTGTGTGTGTGTGTGTGTGTGTGTGTGTGTGTGTGTGAGTGAGTGAGTGAGAAAGTGAAAGAGACATCAGAGACCATGGATGTCTTATTATGCAACCGCCAGCCGTCGTCTCTTTTAATCCATTGGTCCTTTTCCACAAACGTTTTTCTTTTTGTTTCTTTATTTTAAAATTGGAACTGTATCATTGATGAATAAAAACATCTGACTAAAGAAATAGGCCAATGGATCACGTGTTATTAACCATGTTCAAAAGTTAATGACTCACATATGACCCCACAAATATAAACCAAAAATAAAAAGTTCTGTCTGCTATGTTTGGTCCACAGGACGAGACAAACAAGTCCCAAACTACCACAATGGATGAGTACACATAATCCATAATTGTAGACTTGTGTGCTACCCAGACATCTGCGGCCATTCAGGCGTCAAGGTCAGGCGTGCTGGACTCATCCAAAAATGTCAGTGGTTTTCTGTGAACTATGTTTCTCAAGAATGTAAGAAATGTTATTTTATACCATCCTCTATCTAATAACAAAAAGATAACTTTCAAGTGATCAAGTTTTTTTTTCTTTGGAATTTCAGCTATTCACTTTATATTGCGAAGGTAAATGTTGAGTAAAAAGTTCAGTTTTGCATCCTTCACATGTATGAA
The DNA here is from genome assembly GCF_024713975.1 of Paralichthys olivaceus. NCBI lineage: Eukaryota > Metazoa > Chordata > Actinopteri > Pleuronectiformes > Paralichthyidae > Paralichthys > Paralichthys olivaceus. Next base: position 10,661,402 of record NC_091104.1, on the reverse strand, counting down.
ATTAGACACTAACCTGCTCTATTCTCACATGGAGTCTTTACCAGGGGGGTTTGCAGAAAATACTCAACGTTCTCACAGACAGGTTCTCCTCTAATTTTGGGAAATTTTCCAGAGTGTGTTTTTGCTTTAGAACGTGGCTCAGGCCACTGTTTCTGACCAAACTTGTGACCAAGACAAAACTAACAGATCTCGACCCGAACCTGACAAGCATTCTGTTTTTTGTGTCCATACCTGACACCCAATGTTTTCCCCGATTACAGGCACGTACACTGAAAAAGTATATAGCCCAGCCGTAGTAACCACACCCAACCTGAACCCGAATATCATTTCAAATCTGTTATTTGTTAGAACCTCGACCGAAGCCCTTTGGCTTGCCATACCCAGACCTCCAAAAGATTGCCATCTCATCACTTTAATCTTTTAATTTTTCCTTCACTTCTTTTACCCTTTTATCTTCCATCTTAGCCACCTCTGAATCCATTTCCAAGGCTTTCAAGGACTCTCATATTGGCCAAGAGGAGGTTTGAGGCAGAGGGATGAGGGGAGGTTGACATGATAAGCAGGGGCAAGAGTGAAGACACAGTTCATGTGTTAGCGGAGTGTAGTCTGGAAAGTAACTGAGCTGAGCGGCTGCAAGAACCCAATTAGTGGAGATAAAGGCTTCGGTAGCACACTGACTCAAAGAGATTTGGTATGGATGGCATGCACATAGGCACGGACCTCAACAGAAGATGTGGTTTTAGTGTTATGCTGATGTATCTGGTCCTGTGTGAGTGGGCTTTAGGTCTTTGCTCTCAGTAAATACTGGGAGGCCAGCATCAGTCACTGCTGCTACACTGGCCCTGTGAGAAACCCACAGAAGGAAACATTCTTCTCCGCAGAACACCGACCACCCACACACCCCCGCCTGGCTAAACCTCGTTAACAAACATTTGTCCAGACTCCCTGATCTGTTTTTTAAAAAGTTACATCTCGGTCCAATGCAGCGAAACAGTTAAACCAAACTAGAAAATCCTGTAAAATGCACAGTCCAACACAGAGCTGAACTTCTTTACATCCCATGGAGAAATAGTGTGTGGGTAGAAAGGATAGAAAACAAACAACACAAATAAATTCTAACTTACCATTACTGCATTATAAAAAAAATATATTTTCATATTTAATGGCACAATTTTAATATTCTCTTCCATCACAATGCAAGACAATACACTTACAGTACAACTATAGCAACTTTATAAAGTTATTTTATAACTGCATCAAAGACAAAACATTAAGTTCTTTGTTCTCGTCTGCTCTTGAAGTCTGAGATGATTTTGTTCGGAGTTGAAAAGCCAAAGACATTTTTTCCACATTTTGGGAAATGATGTATCAACTTATAAACAAAAGCATCAGATGTAAACATTTTAAATAAATAGCTTGGTCATATTTTTCAAATAGATTTTAATTGAAAAACATCTGTGTGAGCTGTGTGTGTTTACACCTCCCAGATAGTTATGAAACTGTATGCATGATCTGTAATTTGTGTTTCTATCTGGACTTGAAAGATTGAACAAACTTTGGAAAGCACACCCACAAACTAAAATGTATGTATGTGAATGCATTAAGTTAGACTGGGACTGAGTAAACATGCCCTGACTTAACGATCGGTCTAAGCAGCTTAATATACCAGTGAGCTACACGGTGTGCTCGCCCATCCATCTCACCAACGAATCAATAGCTGCGAGGACACCGATGACAAATGGAGTAAAGTGGAAAAGTAAAATACACAGACCAGTGATCCAAGTGTGGAATTTCTGTTGCAAAGAGCCTTGGAGAAAAGCAATGATGCTGTGTTACTGAGTATAATGTATACTGCTGCCATGTGTTAAAGATATTCAAATCAAACAATCCTTGTGTATCATATGTTAGGTCTTTTCATTCTGCTTTATGTTGTTCAAATCTGTATTGATTAGGTGAGTTGGAATTAACTGATTCAGCAACCAATTTCATATATATCAGTATCTGCCAATATGGGTCGGGCTCTAGTTTAAATATCAACAACAAAACTCTATATAAATGCCAATGAAGATACCAACCTCTGCATAGCACATATGTAACACACAGCCTACACATTAAATCAAACATGTAAACCCACCCACAAAATAACATGCCTGCATAAACACATGGTGCATGAATACACCCATGAACGAGCTTCCCACAAGGAAATTCACATATTAACATAATGCATTGGTGAAGCCAAACACACAAAGAATGTGTTGGTGACAGAAAACTGGGAGTAGGATGGTGATTCATGAGGCTTGTGCAAGGTTACATTGTGAATAGGATGGCATGTTTAAGTTCACTCTTCATTTCCTTCCTTAAACCCCCCGAAGCTGCCAACCTGTAGAAGTTAGTCACGCAGATGTAAACTGTAAAACTGTAAACAAGGGCAAAAAAAACAAGAATTGCTCAAAGGAGCAATGGTATGAGGAAGGAATGAAATATGTTTTCCTCTCAGATCAGTCAAAATGAAAAGAAAACTGTATGAGCCGATAGGCTCTTCGAGTGAACCTTCAGTTTCTTATCAAGCTCGACGGGCCTCACATCTCTACTGCCAAACATTCTGTGGGCGGTCCAGTGTTTCAACTCCGATGTCCAGCCACACAGGCGCCGCGTGAAGCCCAGTGATCAAAGAGAAAGCTCACTACCAAACTTGGCCTGTGTTGATCTTCCAGCACACTTCTGTGTCATCAGGACCCCTGATGTTGTTGTGAAAGCGTTAACAGACGTTTCTCCTGGTGGTCACGCAGAGCTCGAATCTCACTGTTTGATAAAGAAGATCAGCTAAGACTTTATGCAGGATTAATTTGTATTAAATGAAAAAGAGGAAGTAAATACAGTAACGGTGATCACCATCATCAGCAGAGGAATACAGTTTAGCTTGGCTTGTGTGTCACATGCATTTGATAACGCTGTGAATGGTAATGCTGTGTTCCAACCCCAGCGGTTTTCATGAGGAAGCGGACGAAGATCAAGAGCCAGACAGAAACCCAGAAAACTGTGGAAGCAAAGCTAAGATGACAAAACAGACCAGTTTAAACCACACCACACAGGTTATGGACAGTAACTTACAAATGCACCCAAAACCGGTCTTGTTTTCCTGGAGCCGGACATAATTCTGGCATTAGAGTCACTGCTCTCCTAGTGGCAGCCATCCAGGCCTCTCCGTCCCACTAGTAGATGTAGCAAACAGTGAAAACAGATAATTCTCACACACACGCTCACACCCATATTAAATGCCTGTAAGAGCCGTGATTAATTCCAGACAGATAAGGAGCTTCAAAACAGTTGTTACTATAAAACTTCAAGTCAGAGTATTTGCACTACAAGCCTTATGAGTGGAAATTATCTTGTTTGTCTTCTGACAGTTCTACAGCATATGCTGCTGGAATTAGAGCGGCAGTGACGGCCTGGTGTTTCATCGTAGGCGAGCGGTTTGAGAGGTGAGGTGCCCGTGGGCTGTCTCTACAGCTCTGCTCCTTGTATTGTAGCCACGACATGCCGCAGATTACATAACCCTGCCACTGTACGGCCCTCAGGCCTCAACTATCTGCTACTGTAGCCATGAGACTGTCAGCGACCCCCCTTCCCCCACCGCTGCATGCATACACAGAGCTTTCGCATAGTTACACATACACACACACACACACACACACTGAACTCTGAAAGTCACACACACACACACACACACACAAGCCTGGTTTCTCCAGTATGCAGGGAGGCGGGCACAGGCTGGTTTCACACTCATGGTTTAGCTATAAAGTACACACACACGGACACACACACAAATAAATGCCACATGACTAAGTGAATGACACGACAGTGCTCGCCTTCACTACTGTTCTACCATGTGATACAGAACAGCAGCTTAGTCAGGAGACTGTTAATAAACAGCAGACAGAAGGAACTACAGGGAAACTACAGCAGGAGATTAGCTGGGAGGAATGGTGGTGACCATAGTAGACTGTGCAGTTTCTTGATTTCCTTTAGAATGTTACGTAACATTCATTCACATATATGGAATTTTGCACTTCAGAGGATAATGGGATACAAATCTTCATCAAATGATCAACACTGAGTGTGTTGCTGCAGATTAAACAGCCTGATGTCCTGCTCATAATAAGCAAAGATGGCAGTGAATTAACGGAAGATAATGTTTTTTGACTCTAACTTACTTCCTCTTTTGATGAGAACAGACATGCCTATTTATTTTGGGTTATCTACAAAGTAGAGACAAAAACTACTAAGAATGCAACAGTCCACAGTCCCTTTGGTCACACGGTTCAACGTTAGGTCTCCTCATCCATAAAGTCAGTTTGGATTCACTGACTGTATCCAACTCATCTTGCTCCAGTCAGTTGACACAATGATCCAGGATATAAATCCTCCACTGTAACTTTGAAGCAGTTTAAATTGGCTACACCACGACGTGTCACCTGGGATTTAAGACTGACCCTGCCTCAGTCAGTCAGACACACACAGTAGCGTTGCAGCCTTGTAGTGTAAAATAATAAAATGTCCCAAAGAAACGATCAGAGGTTAAATGTGAAACTACTTAACACAGAAGGATTAATTATAGAAAATGATTTATTATTAAATAATTTCAATTTTTGTCCTCCTCATAAACCCTTTAGAAAAGCAGTGTCCACTCCAACAAACCTGTGGTTAATCTGTGTCTGTATCTAGGTGCTTGTTTTTCATGTGCTCTTACCTGAGAAAACATAGGGGCTCAGTGTTCTGCAGATACTGGAGGGTAACCTTGAATTTGAATCCTACGCTGAGAAAGCTCTACTGACCTTTGTGTTAAACTGATTTATTTTAAATTCTGCAGATTCACCGAGAAGTAACTTTGAACCTTTTGTTATGTGATCAGATCAGAAGCAGACATAAAATAAAGAATTGTCATTGATCTTCGTAAGCAGTTCTGCTGGTGCTGAAATGAATAAGCTCTTGTTATTCTCATGAATAACATGCATGGCTAATTCAATTAACAAGCAATATCTCAGCTAATGCTCAAATAGAGGAGAAAAAAACAATAATTTGAAGCTCAGTTTCTGCTGAAACAATTATTCAATTTCAGCGTAAATCGAATCTGTTTGAGAGCGATTGACGGAAAGGCCAGCAGTAAATCGATTTAGCGCATCATTCTATTGGCATGGGAAATGTAAACATGCTCATCAGCCTGAACATTAGCAGCAGAATTAAGGGAGACGTGGAAATGTAGCTTTGGTTTACAACAGCATGGCAAACATAAATACAGAGGAACACATAAAAAACCATTTAAAGGAGAAGAGAGGAGGAGGAGGAGATTTATTTGTTCTCTGACCTGAGAGGCAGATGAAGGTCATGTAGTCTCCCTGACCGCCAGTGGCCAGGAAGGGGATCTTCTTCTTGGTCCTCCGCTTCACCTGCACAGCAGCGAGCATCTTCTCGTCATGGGGTATGAACACCTCCTTGCTGATGGCCGACTTAGCACTCATCTCTCAAGTGGCAGGAGGAGTGGAACAGGTGGCAAAAAGGTCAAGTGGGGAGGAACGAGATCCACTCTTCACTGTGGAGAAGACGAGAGGAGAGAAACAAAGCAAATGAAACCAAGCAGAAATGGCTTGGTTGATATAAAAGTATCATCCGAAGAAATAGTCCCTGTTAAAACTGTTGACAGGGTGTTCTGGGGATTATCTAAAATTACAAGGACACCGATACTGAAGAGAGATGGTGTGAGCTGCACAGAGGAAACCTTCACCTACACTGCACTCAGATGTCTGAGATGGGTAAACAAAATATAACCAAAACCATCTGCATGGCCAGATAGCATTAGATCAGTGGTTACCACAGAGCACAGGACAATGGCACTGAACCACCTTCACAACAGCAGGGCGAAGAACATCATAAAAGACATCACACATCCCGAACACCCCCTCAGCTCCATCCTCATACACCCAAACAGCATATGCATTTTTTTGTTCATCATACTCATCATACCACTTAAATGCACTGTGCAATATTCATATTATTTATCATACTTATCTACATCAGGAACTTTACGCTACTGTATGATCTTTACACTTTGTTACCTTAACCTGCGTTTACCGATATATTTATTAAAGAACTTTATTTTATATTTCTGCTTATTCAAAAATAAAAATTTTTACATTTTCTTAATTAAATATTTGTATATTTTTCTTTAGTAAAACTTAATAGAAACAATTTAGATTGAGGATGACACTGTTCAGGATTGTGTGATGACAATAAAGGTCTTGAATGTTTTGCCTGTGACCTATAAGGCCATAGAAAACTAAAAAGAAAACACTACAGTGTATTTTTGAAATGACTTCTGGTTTTCGTACTTCAGTTAATTTCACCAATGCTTGTGTTAGTCTTTGGGGAGTCACTGCCCCCAGTTTTTAAACCACAGCAGAAGTGTGTGTTTTACTTTAATATGGATCAGTTCTTATACAAAGATAAAGATATTGGATATAAAATGATATTGAATGAACAGGAGAATTCATTCCATTAGATTTATGTCTTTTGTGTTTTCACAGCCTCAGTCAAATCACTTCCAAATGTACACACAGCCAATCTCGACTGGTGCACTCTCTATTGCTCACAGTGTACAGCACATTAAAGTAATGACTGAGGGAGTGTAGGGTCCCAAATGGAGAAATGGCTGCATCTCTCTGTGTTACAGCCAGTCTCCATGCTCCATCTCTCTAAATGCTTTGCCAATGTTCTTCTTGGAAGCACGGCCACTTGCAGAAATGAAATGACTTCAGCAGACACTGTTAAAGAGTACTGGTAAGTCTCACTGATACGGAGCATCAATCATGTCTCTACTATTACAGCCAAAGTCTACTGCAGAATTTATATTTCTTGGTGACTGCGAACGTGCTTTGAAAGACGCAACACTACGTCTGTCTGCGTTTCGGAGAACTGTGATTGTGCTTTAGTACAGGATTCAGATGTAAAGAAATTGGGAAATTCATTGAAAATCGCTCTCATGAGGACGATGGAGCATAATCATCTGCTCATCCACATATATTCGCTTGGGACGCACAAGCACTCTCAACAACACACCACAAAGGCCGCCCAGATGATCCAGTCAGTCTCAGAGACTCTACTGCCAGAGTGCAAAACAATGCCTTAATCAGACCAGGCTTCATAATAAACAACAGAAATCCCTCAGTCACTTTCTGACAACGCTGCAAATCAAGTGCTCAGCAAGTAAACAGGGTCAAAGTCGAGATTATCAAACCTTCTCCACACCCAAACTTAGTGGCTGAAAGGCTGCCATTGTTGACTGGTGGTCCTTGTTAAAGTAGGATTACTTCGAGCCAGAGAGAATAGTTTAACAGCAGGGAACATGAAACCTACACTCCTAAAATATAATGCAATCTATTAAATAGCCCTGCAGTCAGAGGTACTTCCATGAGGCAATTATTGTTCATTTTTGGTGAGTGTATGAGCTCTATGGTCATTTCTAAAGACAGCATTTTGTGGTGGTTTCATACTGAATTGCATTACAGGGACAATGTGAGCTGAATCATTAACGCTGCGACAGTCACCTGTAGTTTCACACTACAGGTTTCACATCAGTCACAAGGCCACATATCATACACATTGTGTGTACATCCCCTCTGAAAAAGGTCAAAATACACAGAGAATATTATCCTTAAAAGAACCACATTGCTTGTAAAAGCAGCATATAACAACCTACAACTGAATTTATTGTAAAATGTATTAACCTTATAATAAGTACTGATTTAAACCCAGGATCAGCTCTGAAATCCATTCTTTGACAGTATGTGCTGTGCAAGGAAGAATTTTCACTCCATCAAATTAAGCACAAGTGTGCAATGAGTTTGTGTTGTCCTGTCCCTCACACAAATTGTTATTGCTCATTTTCTCAGATTGCAGATGCCGTCATGACACACAAACATTTGTACAATAAAGTTCAAGACAATAATGTTTTTAGTACCCCTCTGAATCCTGCAGCAAGTGCAGCGCAGACCTGAAAGAGCCTTTAAAAGGTCTAGAGTCTAGATTTCATTTTGATTAGTGTGTAATGGTCTGTTACATAAAATCGCTGTGTGAAACGTTCATATTTAAAAACAATCCACCACATTGCACCACCATATTTCTAAAGTAGATCAGAACAAACTGGCCGTAGAGATGGAATTCTATGGTTTTATGTTATTTGAAGGTCACCACAGGTTTTTTTACACACTAGGAGAAGAAAAATGCATCTTCATAGCTAGATACCATTAAATCATTCACACTGAAGCGACGTGTTTATTATTGTTACCATGACAACCTACAGGGATGAGCACAACAAAACTATGTGGCTGTTTAGATTTAAGGACTTGTTGCATATACATGGCTCAATGCATTGGATTAAATGTGGACTCAAATTTGAATTAAATGTTAAAACATTTATCGGTACTTACAATGAAACTCAGTTTTTTGTGTAAACCTATAATGTTTGTAATTCAAAGGATTAGTATAAATAGTAGTAATTGTATTAATAAATGTGTTTTTCTTTCTGCACTTGTTTCTGTATAAGACAGACATTTACAGCCTTCTTGAATATGCTTCTTTTCTAACACTCTCCCTTCCTCTCTGCTCTTTCAGCAATGCAATACTTCACAGCAAACAAAAACCCAGGCCAAGTAATTAAAGGAGGTAATAAATATGTCTGTTTGGAATTCAAGAGATGTCCAACATCTCAACACGGAGCTAGAAAAGTTTCCGATAAAAATGTGACATTATTGATTACAAACACAAAAATGTTTTGCACTCAAACCTCTATCAAAGGTACGAAAGCTCATTCAGCTTGGGCCTTTTTAAAAGGAGCCAGATGCAAAGTAATAACTGTGCAAAACTGTGCTTTTTGAGTGCATGTCACACTAAGCTCTGTTAAAGACTGCATCTCTACTGTGCCTGTTCAGCAATCACAAACAGAACAGCACTAAAAAGAACTTGCACATTGTGTCCTCTGAATAACAAGCTTTTCAATATCCAGAGGTCAGCTCAGAATTCAGCATTTACATGTTAACAGAGGAAGGTAGTTTCAAAATGTTCTGTGTATCTGTGCTTTCAAACCTTCTCTACACCGTGAAGCCAACAGGGGCAACAGGGATTTTCCCTGTGTAAGAGCAAAATAATTCTCCATATTATTCTGCGATAACCAACCTACACATACATAATCATCTGTATTCATACTCATTGACACGTGCACAGTTACAGCGTACTACACCCTCTCCCCTGGCAATCCATCCTTTAATGTCTCCTTCCCTTCTCATTTAACCGGATCGCACAACGAAGAAAACAAAACCAGAAAATCGAAATGAAATGGAGAAAAGTCACTGGTCTTGTTGCTCTCAGCGGAGTTCCTCTCTGTGGAAGCCCTAATCCATCTCCCCCTCTTCTCCACCATTCGCCAGCTGAGACGGAGGGCTGCCCACATCCCCCTGCAAGCTGTCACCAGGCAAAGGGGAGCGCAGATCCCCCCTCAGGTGGCCCACTGAAGCATGATGGGAAAGAGGGCTAAGGGGAGGGGGGATGCGAGGAGAAAACAAGGAGGAGGAGGAAGAGGAGGAAAGACAGGAGCCTGCAGGCACTGAAATGTAGCCAGCTACAATGCATAGCTTAGGGTTCAACTTTGAGCAGTCTTATGCAATGCTCACAATGCGCGGCTGAGCAGTTGTATTGTTGGGAGCCAATGAGCTGCTGTGGCAGTGAGAACGGTGAATGTATAGTTTGCAGCTGCTTATCAGCCCATTTCCAAGCAGAGCCCCTTCCAAAAAACACTTCATTAACTGTGGCTTTGTACTGCCAAGCAGTCAAAAGCTCCGCTCATGCTCATTCCCCTGCTTCCCTCTCGCCCAAGTGTATTCGTGTGAAATCTGTTCGCTCTGCGCTCACGGCTCTCAGGAGACTCAATTGGAGTGGGGTCTGTGAGGTAGCTGTGCTGCCACTTCTTTAAGCTTCAACACAGTCCTGACTCCAGCCTGGGCTCAAGGGCCCATGGGAACCTGGCACAGTAGCTGAAGCAGCAGAGGAGGAGGACCAGTGGAAGATATGGGCCATATCACAGTGAACAGAAAGTGTGTCTTTAAGACTGACACAAGCTAAAAGGAATAATTAGGTATATTTATTGGAAATGATCCGATATCATTTTTCCCTTCCACATCCCAGGTGCCAATCAGATACCAGTGCATTTTTCTCTGCACAGATGCATTCACAACAGCAACAACTCCTCCTTGTTATTCAGGCGAGAGTGGAGCAGCAGACAGAGGCAGAAAGTAACATATTAACTCAGCTGAGGAGATCATGTGATTTTGTTTACAGCACCTGGACACGTGGTCGCCTCTCACCACAAACTCTCTTGACATCTTTGTACGTGTCTTCTACGTGTGTCCACCAGGAGATATTTGTTTTCTTTTAGTTTTTTTCATTTTTGTGTATGCCGCGTTAGAAGCATCATCAACACCTAGTGGTTAGGTATACAAACCTAACCACCTTTTTTGTACTTTACATCTTAAACTGAACCCACTAAATGATAAATAAAACTTATCCTAAAGGTAGAATACCTGAAATACTTCCTTTTAGAAGCTGCCAGCTCCAGTCTAACCTCTGCATATTTACAGCTTTTTGTAAAACGGGAAAGCTGCCTCTGTACACACATTGCAAAACCCAGCACAAGAAGGAAAAGTAGTGTCTTGGACTGATGCTAAGAAAAAAGTCAAAAACTGTTGTTGGGTTGCTTTCAGGAATTTACTATTTTTTAAATTAGCCTGCTGAGAACAATCTATCACTTTTATTTTTAAAGAAACATTCTGAGTATAAACACTTCAGTGTATTTCCACAAGCCAACGTGCAGTGTTTTGAGAGACAGATACCTAACATTGAGTAAACGTACACTCCTCTGGTGTGTCAACAAGTATTATTGCTTAGGGGTAGGACAGGAATATGAAAAGGAAAGATAGTCCGTCTTCCAACAGCCGAGAGCAACAGTAAGAGCAATGGCAGAGCTATCACTTCAATTTAAGGGTGTAGGCAAAATCTCAACTACATTAATATGATTTACAGAAATATAAAAAACATAATGATATCTGGTAAGATAACAAGCCCATAATATAATCCTCCTCTGCATCTATTCCACCCACTCACTTTTGACTGACTTTAAAAAAACTTTCATAACAAACTGCACTCTCAAAGATATATGAAAGAAGTAAACATTACAGCTCATCTGCTGCCTTGAAGGATGTATTTCATGATGTTGACTCATTGCACTGCACAAGGTCTTGATTTTACAGAAAAGCCTCCCACCGTGCACACATCTCCATAGATTACATCTCCACAGAGTGAAGTCATACAACAGTGTCACTTTGAGCGAGCGGTATCTGACGTCGCCACATGCACAGATGGTAGATGTTACCTCTCTTGAAATAATTAAAAGATTACACCGTCTACCCTGCTGCTTTCGTGGTGTCGATGTCAGTCTGTGGTCTATTAAAATCTAATCTTATGTTATTGCATTGAGATAAACTGTCTTGACGTGTTCAGTTAAAATGTTTCACTCACAGGTGACTATGAAGTATCATGTTTGTTAAGAAGTTCCAGTAACGCCAAGAAATATGTCACACAACTGCACGTTCCTGTTCATGCTATGGAAAAACTCTAATATTTCATAAGGAAAGCCAATGAAAGAGTGCCAATAATTACAGCAGTATTTCTACAATGTACCACTCCAACACTGCACCTGGGGAACTCTCTCCCTCTCTCATTGTTAGCTCTACTTTCAAGCTGGATTGTGAAACATTAAGTCAAAGGGTTTTTCTCTAACCTTGTCGAAATTGCGCAACACAACAGTTGCTAACAAGAAGGACCATAGGAAAGCTTGTTAGGGCTGAGTAAGACTTCAGATCAGATTTGGCTGTCCACATTTTGAGATGTAAGACCAAATCCCTCCATTGGAACCAACTCAATGTGCATGGCAGGCGGAAAAGCTCATTAACACAGTTTTCTGCCATCTCAGACGTCCAGGAATCTTTAAATATGCCGGACTTCAAATCTGCCCTGCTGCTGCAGTACAGTGTGTACAGAGAGGGCTTGAAAACAAGTGGACTGGGCAGAAAAAGTGAAAACTAGAATGGCACAGAAAGCATTTGGATTGACCCCAAATGTGATGCCTTTTTTCTTGGTCTGTGTTCCATCCTTCCATCAAGTTTGTGGAAATCATTCTGTAGTTTTTGGGTGATTCTGTCGACAAATAAACAAAAGGACAGGGGTGGGAACAGCCTCCTTAGTCACTACAATACAAAACAATATCACCAGGTTTTTTAAATTATCGGAAACTTTCCCAACAAAATGAAGACCAGAGCTGCAGATTACATTTTCTGTTCGAGTTCAGCATTGAGCACTCAGTGGGATGTTGCACCTTGTAAAGCCCTGTGAGATGAACTGTGATTTGTGAATATGGGGAATGCAAATAAGACATCCAAATCCAAATCTAAAATCTTTTCATGAATAACTAAGTTTGCACCAGACTGAATTTACAAGAAGGACGGTTGTCTAATTCAACAGTACGATTATCATGACCAAGATCGGGGCAACCCATGTTAGTATCCATTACTGGCCATTGTGCATATTTGTAAAGGGCATTTATTCTTGATGGGACATTAAAGCAGTTTGTACGAATCATAGATTGTTTGTCTGGAAATCGATGCCAATGCAGAGGTGCCTGAAACCTGTATTCTCTCGAAGGACCAGCAGAAGGTGACTCCACTTACAATACAGCATGATGTTCATTTTGTAAATTATGGTACAATTTATAGTAAAACAGTGATTGACAGCTAGTACCCTCCGATGGGTGCAGGTCAGTCAGCCCCACCCCCCTTCACAATATGAAAGGCAACTAATGTATATTACATAGTGCAGCGGAAATACAACAATGCCCATGAGAACAGATACTGTCCCAGTGAAGCCTATTTTATGTTGCTTATCACAAAAAAAGAAATAGCACCATCACAGCACCACGATAGATAAACCTTGGTCTTTTCACCTCAAAAAATTAAGCATATGGAACAACCCATCTATTTTCCTGGGTGACTCAGCTGCCACTGAGGATATATAGTGCCAGGGAGGCACGGTCTATCCATGAATCAATGAATGACCCCAAAATGAGCTCATTGTTTATGGCCCAGCACCTTATGGCAATAAAACATTTGGGAGGGACCGAGCAGCAGTTGGTAAATAGTAGAAAAGCAAGCGGGGAGCACTTACCAATAGATGCGTCCAACACAACTGCAGTGATCATTAACAGAGACTTAATAAAAGAGTGAGGCCACAGCTCAAGGCATTAACAATACAAAAGGGAACGTACAGTTAGTCTGCATGAGGACAAAGCTAAAAGCAATTGCAGTGCATCCGTGTACATAGATCAAATAATAGATTTGAGATTAATGTAAAACATAAGAAGCCACGTGTCTAACTTGACAACACAGAGAACACAAAATGTCTGTGAGCCAGGGATGGTGATGACATCCTCCATGAGTCAGATTCCCTGCGGACTCCAAAGCTAAGTGTCGTTTTGTCAGGAGCGCTGACAGATTGGTTTTAGTTCCTCTTTTAATTATATGATCCACTGAAGAAACAAGGCTCTTTATGTCTGCCTTCAAGAGTATCTGTCCGCTGTGGCGACAGAAGAGAGCAGGGGTGGGGGGGGCACACAGCGAGGGAGCCATGCTTGACAGTTTACTTTATACTGCTTGTAGTTGGACACTGAAATATATAGGAAGAGGTATAAACATATCTTTTATGGTGTCCCAGAGCAAATAAAACCCTGAACTCATCCATAGGAAGAAGCAATATATTAACATAATTGGTTCAGGTAACAGCGTCAGGAGGCACAAGGGCAAGATTAGGAGACTTGCAGCTAATCTGAACCAAACGGCTTCCAGATCCCAGCCTGCCACAGAGATACACCAGAGACGAGGGGTAATTGCTACTCAGAGACACTCACATTCAAATACAAGCAGCTTTTTACCCCCGATCCTTATCCTGGGCCCAGCCTGAGCATTTCTGGATAGATATCGAAATTACTTCAAATAAAGACAAGGACTTAACATTCGTTGACTGTGGAGACTTAAGCCTTGCATCTCTAACTTTAATGATGTTGACGTTCATGCTCATTTAAAGACTAAATCAATTTTTGAACTCCTTAGGTTCATTAAAAACCCGTTTTAGAAGCTTTTAAGAAGCTTTTTGAAAAATGCTGTCAAAAACTCATCTGTCCAAATGGAGGTCTCTAAAATTATTTCATTTATATAAGTTTTTTGATAGAAAACATCCATTTGGCACTTGATTATTTGCTTGTTTTGACATTCAAATGAACATTTTATGATTTAGTGTTATTCAGATATATTGATTATTTCTGCTGGGAGGCTCTCATGGTTCATTAGCACAGACATCAGATTTCTTACAGACTCAAAACATGGCCATTTAATCAGGTTTTGATTAAAATGGTTCAAGTCAATACTGTGATCACTTGAGAGAAATGTCTCCTGCTGGTTTAAGAGCAAACAGTGATGATAGCAGAGCACTCAACCATTCAAGACAACACCCGTAGATCTGAGCTCGAGATCATGGACTGTGATTGTGGTGGCAGCTGAACATAGATCATGACGGTGGATCGTGACCCTGGATCATGGTGGCAGCTGATCATGAATTATCTTTACAACTAAATTGCCTTGATATACAATATAACCTCACATATTCTTCAACACCTCTATTATTACAACTGTCCTTACTTCTCCCTTAACCTCGGTCAGACACTGTCTTATGTACAAATACATTAATCATTGATACACTTCTGTGTTTATGTCAGACACTGTCTCATGAATGTTGTACGGTTTGTTATTTTGTTGATGTGCTGTGCTACTCGCAGCTTCTACTGCACGTCTGTCCATCCTGGGAGAGTAATCACACTCACATGTGGCTCTGTCTGAGGTTTCTACAGTTTTTTGGGGGGTAGTTTTTCCTCACTCTTGCTTAAGGGTTGAGGACTGAGGGTGTTGCACCTTGTTAAGCCTTAAGACACAAACTATGATTTGTGAATATGAGCTGTGCAAATAAAATTGGATTCCCTGGAATATTTGGACTTAAAAATGTAAAGCTACAAGGCCAGGGGGGTAGAGAGGTTGTTCCCTTCAACCGGAGGGTCAGCGGTTCCATCCCAGCCCATCTGCATGTCCAAGATACTGAGCCCTTCTCATAGATGCACTGTATGAATGTGTGTATGAGGGAAAACTGTAAGACTGGAGAGGCTCCATAAATACATTCAGACCAATCAGACCATTTGCACTTGTTCTGGTGAAATGTTGAAGGGCTAAGGATAAGCTACGTGTCACCTCAGTGAACACTACGAAACAAAACAACACGTTTTCTTCAGTAAATGAAGACGAATATACGAGTTTGTTTCACAGAAAAGGGGTAAAAGACGAATTCATCACATGGAAATATTCATAAAAATCCCCATTTGTTCATAAAGACAAGACAAATAAAATATTCTCGTCAGTTATTCAGAAGTTGATTTAGCGGCTGAAATGTTTTTGACGCATCTCACAAACAAAGTGCGGCTCGAACCCGCGAAAACAAGAAAACGTCCACTTAACTTTTCCCCTCATGAGTAAAACCTCCGCATGTTGTCTTCCCCACGGCGGGAGAGCGACCGGACCTGCACTCACCGAGGTGTCTCAGCGACGGTGTCCACGTGTGGAGCTCGGATCCCGGGGTTAATTTCTCCAGCCGCGGCCGCTGTCACAGTTCTTCCGTGTTGTTGTTTCCGTCAGCGGGAACATTTCTCCCTCAACGCCGCGTCCACTGCACTTTGTTCCCGCGACAGTAGCTGGTGTGTGAGCCGCGGGAGGAGAGTTGGTTTCTGCCGAGAGAGACCGTGTGTGTGTGTGTGTCTGTGTGTGTGTGTGTGTGTCTGTGTGTGTTTGTGTGTGAAACCAGTAGCAGGTTCCCAGACACACACACACACACACAACTCAGCCGCCAATCACGAGCAGGGTGACACCAGCACGTAGCTGCAGCCGCTGTCTGAGTGAGGGAACAGTTTACAGAAGCTCCACACACCGAGGTGGTTTATGGGTCAGAGTGAGGAGTGTGAAGTTTAACAGCTTTTAGCAGCGTGTTCCAAGTTTCACAGAGGAATGGTGACCACGAAGAGCACAACACACAGTGAAGAAGAAAACACAGTGACTAGACACAAGTGAGAAAACATGACGATATACAAAACACAACGACAAATCACAAACACAGTGTTCAGTAAGAAAACACAACTATTAATATACACTACAACAAAATAAGAAAACACAACGACAAATCACAAACCACAATGGCAAGTAATAAAACAGTGGCAAAACACAATAGCAAAACACAATGAAAAATGCAAAAGCATAATGACAAACTTCAAAACGCAAACAGCAAATGAGAAAACACAACGGCAAGGAAGAATACACAACACCAAAACTAAATCAGAAAGCACACTGACATTCTACAAAACACAAACGGCAAACAAGACGACACAACAAATCACCAAACAAAATGACATCGACTCCTGATGGAAACGGTAGCTGCTATAACGTAAGTGACACAAGTTCATATGGGAAGTTTAGCTGCTGAATGAAAACGATGACACAGTTAATGGTTTGGTCCCTCTAACTAAATATCCCTTTATATCAACTCAGTGAACATATTTATCAGAAATCATCATTTTAAGAAGCCTTAAAAATAGATCATTACATTTAAACACTTTAAATAAAGAAGCCGTTAACTTTACATATCTCGAATTGAATAATAACTTATCTTAATGTTGTGTAAATATGATATTTCTTAAGGTCACGAGAGAAAGAAAAAGCTGCTTAATGTTTTTAATACTTGTTTAGACAATCCTTCTATATGCTTAAGATTTACTTTAAGTACTGGATGGTGTGTAATGTACAGGCTGTAATGATTTAATATCTGTTATCAGTCTTTCCCTGTGACTCAAACGTCTCATGATTCTGCATGTACAGTACAATAACAATGATAGACTTCGAGGACAGACTTGACAAACCTTACTCACAGTATTTGTAACGGTGAACTTCGAGTCCTTGAGTTGAAATTATAAGATTATCAAGACGGAAAACTCTGCATCATGTGGTTTGTATTTCTAGTTTCTTTGGCTAAAGTGTAAAATACCTGATCGAGTTTGTTCCCCGCTCAACAAATCAAATCAACGGTAACGTCAAAAGAAAATGTAAAGTAGCTAAATGTCTTTGAGTGATCTGTTTGGGCAGGTCTTCACTTAAAGAGGTCACCGCAGCCACTCTAAATCCTCAGCATGACTCAAGGCTCAAACATCTCTGATTATAGGAGGCTTCCCACGATATGACTTCATGAGCAGTAACTAGGGCTTTCTTCTAAAGAAAAGTTAGCGTCTCTGTGTTACTTGTTCAGACAGGCCTGCTCTACCTGAGATTTTTTTTCCTACAGCTCAACATATGGAGCCAGATCACCAGCAGCTGTCTGACCACCACCATCTTTTGTTTCTATAGCCATGCCAACAGAAATCTGTTCCCTGGGAATCCACACACGGAGGCAGTAAACTCTCACTATGTGTTTGTGTGTGCGATTGTGTCAGGCTAATGTTTTGCTTGGCTGATTGTGAGTCATCCAAATTCCCTGCAGAGCTCTAATTCCTGAAAGATTTGGCTTCTTTTACGAGGTCTCTCTTCATTTTGATACAGATTTGGACGCCAACGCCGCCGACGCCTCACTCGAGATAGTTCAAGTTAAACGGGCTCCTGGTTTTCTTTTTTGCCTCAAGGTGTTTGCAGCTGATCACTTACATGTTGCAGAGAGACTCCATGAGAGTCTAAGTCGTCATTATTTATCATGATAAAGACAGCAGAGGTCCTTTGGGTCAGTTGAGAACAACAGATCCACTTGTGGCTAACAAACAGCTGCTTTGTAATCAAATGTGAATGTTTCTAATTTCAAGATTTAACTGAAAACACTTTGAGTCCATCTGGCTCCACGTCTCTGTGCTACAGTAATCTGTTAAAAACTTCCGCCCTTGTAAGGTGTCGGCTGTGGCTCCGGAAGAAGAGCGGGTCATCCACTGACCAAAGGGTTTGGGTTTCGATGGCCGGTCATCCATTACTCTGCATGCGGATATTTGCTCAGCAACATACTGAAGCCCAAATTGCCCCAGACAACAACAGTGTGAATAATGTTGAACCCATTTTCCAGTAGTCAAAAAACCCACTTATACCCTCTAACATCCAGCTTTTGTCTGCAGTGGGAATAGACACAATTAGCATTGAGTCCCTTGATGGAAACGAGAAAACCTGGTGAATGTGGTAATGTGGCAAGACAGCCAAGTAAGAGAGAGCCTCAGTTTTTGTTGCGTTTGTGTCATCAATCATGAAGCACAAGGGAAAAGAAACAGAATGGAAAACTCCTTAACTGGAGTCAAACCCCTTATGTTTAACACGTTTACTTACGTTTAAAAAAACGGCATATTTTGGGATGAGAGTTATTAGCCTATATCCATCCATCTTTTATATTTGAGGGCCACAGGGGGAGCTAGAGCCAATCCCAGCTGAAATTGAACAAGATACAGGGTTACACCTTGGACGGGTTGCTAAGGTATCATAACCATTTACACTCAGATTGAGAGTCCAATTAATGTGTTACCCCAATCTGCTGAGTTGTACCTGGAGAAAACCCACAAACACAGACATGGGGAGAACATACAAACTCCACACAGAAAGACCCCAACCGAACCGGGATTGGAACCGGGAACCTTCTACGAGGCTTCATAAATACAGTCCATTTATCATGTAAGCAGGACCAGCGACATAAAGGGCAGATGTCATTTACTTTTTCACAGATGAGCATCATTACACTGACATCAGCTTAAGATCCTTGATAAATAAGTCTATAATCCATGCAGACAAAAAAAGAACAACATCAGACTTGGCCATTGGCACAACAATAATCAAATATGGATGTTCCTTATTTCTCCGGCCCTTGAAGCTTCATCTGGATCATATTACAGCTTGTCTGGCTCAGGGATTCCATGCTACAGTGAGCTGCTCAACCATCTGCTGCAGCATGTGGAAATAGTTCATTTGAAGAATTTAGATTTGAAAATGTTTGAGTCTTCTGAGACGTTTACCTTTGCTTTGATTTCCACACGCAGGCTCTTCTGCTGTGTGTATGTGTGTGTAGATTTAGATGTGAAGCAGGGTTGTATTGCTGCTGTGGCTCGGGGGGGCCACAGGGACCGAGCTGCACTCTCTGGACCGTGGCACTGTAGAAGTAGTGAACTGTATCTCTGTGCTCCCCTGCATGAGCAAACACTTTCACAGTAATGAGTCACTTTTTCCAGGTGGAGGGGAAAAAAGCAAAATGCCGAAGGGGGAAAATGATGCATACACACTTAGACACACACACACACACACACGTGCAAACACAGAGAGACGCACACCAGCAGAGAGGGTTAAAAGGGCATTAGCTGTTTCCTGCTGCTGCGTTTGGGATTTCAGGCTGTTGAGTCTCTCCAGGGAAACGCTGGCTGGTGATTTGTTTCGATGAAAGAGGCAAAACACTGAACCACGTCCGGACTTTGTATTTGTATGGCACCACCAGTCTCTGTCTGCAGAATGAGCGGCCAACAAATACGTTGATAGCTTGCACAGAGCTTATTGCTCAATCCAGTCCTGAGGTTGGGCTTTGGATGCATGACACACCACAGAGACGGAAACATCCTCCAGGTTTTGCTCGTGTGGCCTGAAGTTTCCGAGATGTGTTATAGGATTGGAATCTTTGGGAACGGCAGGGGGAAAGTAACCAATCGCGCCTCTCCTTGTGGACTGGCTTGAATATTCTATGCAGTGGTCATAATGGTCTCTGTGTGGTCTCACTGTGCTCAACTTTTCAAGAACCAAATTTACAGAATAGCTGAGCTACTCCTTTAATGTCACATGACCATCTTCTGAGGCACCTTTGTTTCCCAGGACCCTTCACACGTAATCATGAAAAATGAATCTTCCAATTGTTCCCTTGTGATTTTCCATTAGCTTAAAAAAAATTGTACAATTATGCAGTTTGATATCATTTGTACTTGCTTGTGGCAGTTTCACCCATAGACTGAGAATAGAGATGGACGACATGAGGCTCCTTAAAAGTCAAAACGTATCAGTCGCCATCTGCTGGCTGGCTGCAGTATAGGTCATATGTCCTGCCTCCTCCATGTTAATCCATTGACCACCAGTGATTCCATGTTTTTAATGTTTAATGTCTTTTCTTCTGTCTTTTTCTCTCACAATGTTTTTGATTCTATCATTGCACTACTTCCTGTTGTTGTTCTGATTGTGAAGCTCTTTGACTCAACTGCTGTTGTTTTTCATCCCATCCCATTCATTCCCATCGCTCCCAAAGAAAGCAGGAGCTCTACCTGGTGTTCCGTCCCCTTTTCCTCCCTCTCTCTGCGCGCCCTCTCTATCCCTCATCCCAAAATCCTGGAAAACATAAACATCCTTCGAGCCTGTGACATCACTCACGGAGCTGTGCACGCTGGCTGGATTAGTGAGAAGGAGTTGCCTCAGTCCCTGTGGCGAGCAGGGTAAACATGGAGATCTGACGATGGAGGAATGGAGCGGTGCGAGGGACCCTTTGCTCCGAACCACCAGCTGCCTCTCATCTCCCCCAAATGGCCATATGGCTGCCATACACTCACACTCACACACACCCTATACACTCCATCTACTCTTTTTCTCCCCCTGTCTCTCTGCTGCACTAATCAAACACTGAATTCATGTGGTTTGATATTTACTCTTCACAGTGTGAGGCATGAAACACACACATCACACACTGGTTATACAGAGCTGCACTGAACAAAACATGTCTTTTTTGTGCTGGAGCTGACATGCATACATTACTTCAAAAAGGGACTGTGTGTGTGTGTGTGTGTGTGTGTGTGTGTGTATGTTGTTGCATGTTTTTATTTGAGATTTCATTGTGAGTCTCTTCTCTGTTCCAAGTGGAGAATATCAAACAGTGCGTGTTTGATTTTCTCTCATCGGGTTGTGTTAGTTCTTGGTTCTCGGTAACTTCGCGGAACTCGGCACATTCAGGGAGGTGGGGGGGTGTTTATATGAGGGTGCAGGGGTGGATCTAGGATTTTTCTAAATAAGGGGCCATACAGGGGCCAATTACATGTCTAACATCCATGCACAATTACTGATTCAGTAAGGTGCACATTTAAACCATTCCTTGTTTACTGTTAGATCTATAACAGCCTCACAGCATAGAATATATTGTGTGTGTGTGTGTGTGTGTGTGTGTGTGTGTGTGTGTGTGTGTGTGTGTGTGTGTATGTGTGTGTGTGTGTGTGTGCACATTTCACATTATCGAACCAGGTCAAGTGTAACAATCCACTTTGATAATATTTGAGAGCCGTGAAAACAGAAAATACCAAGACCTCGGATCTGGTATCGATTTCACTTGCAAGTGTCCTGATAGAATAGTGGCCACTAAACGATCACATTAGATTCACCAGAAGCATTTGTGGTGAAGGAGCCTCTGCTGAATAAATCTGACCTCTGTGTTGTTTTAGGACATTTTCCTGCAATACTGAATCTCACCTATTTTTCATGTTCAATTAGCTTTCCTCGTCTGAGTGCATTTTAGTTTAAATCCTCTGCTAATCAGCCCCAGTTTTAATGCACTTGAAGTAATCACGTTCTTTCTTTTTTTAAGCAGGATTGGGTTCAGTGTAGCATGGAAACACAAATAAGCTTTCACACAGAACTCTCTGTTCAGCAGAATCGGTTTTCATGGTCATTTTCTGAAGGCATGTCTGCATTTCTTTTTTACACTGAGTCATTCTGGGATAATAGTTGTCACAAGGACTCATCTGATTAGTCCAGATGATCTGTCACATGATGGGAATCATGCACATGACCTATGTGAGACACTGCTGGAACAGAGACGCCTGTCATATAATAATAAAATATCTATTCCTAACTGCTCACACGGACATCGCTTTTGAAATTTTTTGAAGTGTGAATTTAGGGATCCGTCATTGGAATATTTCTGAGCCAGCAGCAGCCACTTTAATTGTCTTTGAAGCAAATATTAACCATCCATCATGTGAACGCCAGCCAGCCTCAAGTAACCGCTTTCATACTCCGATCAATCATCGCTGCTTTGACGCTTTAGAAAATATGGCAAAGAAAGTTGCTCTGCGTCCCACTCAGTTTTGAATTGTGCATTAGTGATAAAAGAGATTCTTGTTCAGCCGGTGACGTATTAAGTTTTAATGTGTATACAAAGATCAATATTTAATTACATTCAGACGTCTGGTTTGTGACGGAAAGAGGGAGGTATCGCTAACGCAATACTATTCTGTTTACCTCATCTGGTTGGAGAAGTTTTTGTCTTTTTTGAACTACACCATCTCCAAAGTTAAATTCTTCTTTTAAAGCACTTATTATAACACATTTTTTACAAACTTGCCTAAATGTGATGTCATCTTTTGACATTTGTATTGTTTTTTTGCTTAATTTTTTTTTATGTGTATTGATTTGCTTTCATATGATGTCAACTTTTGATTGATTTTGCGTGATACTGACTTCTAATTGCTTTTATTTCTTAGCTGTTGTTTATTAAAAGTGTGACTTTTAATTTTTTCTGTCTGTTTTGTCAAAGCACTTTGTCAGATTTCACATATCACATTTCAGATTGTCTCCGTGTGAAATCAGTGTCAATGCAGATTCATACATCATCAATCCTACAGATTGTAATTCTCTACATCTGGGCTGTTATGAAAAGGACATTTTGGAAAATCATAAATACATAAACCCTCGTATTGTAAGCCCTACATCTGTTTCACCACAGAGTACAAAGGGAAATACCAAGTGGAATAGAAAACAGTGAGATGTGTGTCTCTGTCAGACTTCTCTGTTTCCTCCTCGCCTGCTGTTACGCATCATGCCAACACTGGAGAAACATTTAATCTTGCTTTTCCCACAGGCGGCAGCTTATGGTTTCGGGAGTGAAAACAGGATTTCAGAGGGAAAAACCCGTCCTGAATCAGAGTGAATACTCTGGGGTGAGCTGAAGTCAGATTTCAAGGCTACTGGGTAAAAGACTCTGTAATGGAGCTACACGCCATTAAACACCACAAACTTCATCCGTCTCCATCGTGGCAGTCAGACAGCTGAGTGATAGATGTGTGGGGGAGTGTGCGGTTGTGTGTGTGGGGTATTTCTCAATGTACCAAGTCACCTCTGTAACTATATAGAGGGTTCAGACCCCGTCTGTCTCAGTTATTTGGAAGAATACGACCCCTTCACTTTCTTCAGCTTCATTGGTCGATGAATGATTGAAAATGTCGAGAACCTTGTTGGGTAACAGGTGGTTTTTTCCATGCATCCGTCAGTGTTGGTTTTAACCTTTGAGCATCCATCCATCCATCCATCTATCTATCTATCTATCTATCTATCTATCTATCTATCTATCTATCTATCTATCTATCTATCTATCTATCTATCTATCTATCTATCTATCTATCCATTCATCCATCAATCCATACTGCTTATCAATCATGGTTGCAGGGGGAGGGGACAGGTGCACCCAGCACAGGTTGCCAGTGTCCCACAAACAATCACTCAGGCTCACATATTCAACGATGGACACTTTTGAGTCTCCAATTAACCCTAACTCGAGTATGCATTTCTTTGGACTGTGGGAGGACGCTGGAATATCTGCAGAAAACCCACACACAGTCTTCTCCTTGCTTGATTTATTCTCTGAGTCGCGTCTCCACCATCCTCTCTCTCCTCTCCCTGCTGCTCTGCCAGTAAACCCACTCTCTCTCCCCCTTTTTAATCCTTTTGCCGCTAGATATCTGTCAAAAGCAGCTAATTTGTCCGATCAATGAATGGCCCCCTCTGGGTAACACAAAAAGCCAAGAATCCAATTTTATCTGCAAGTTCAATTTAGTCTTTTTACTGTCGCCGGACAAGCGGTGTCACTCAAGACAATCTCCCGCTCGTAACGCCGCAGAGATGCACACAGGGGCCTCGGAGATTTTGAGATTAACACAGACTTGTTTCTTATTAAGTCTGGGAACAATTTGAGGCAAACGTAATAAAAGAAAATGGATGAAACTGAAGATGAAGGCACCAATGAGGTCCTGAAATGTGGTGTAGCTTGGGGATTCACAGGGATCAATTTATGAACAGCTGAATTATCTCAGTATCTGCCACGGAACCAGCTCAATTGAAAGTTGCCCCTGGTGTCCCATTTGAGCCTCTGTTTGCTCTTTATTTCCTTTTTTAAAAGCAGGATTCCATGTTGACTTTTGTCGTGTTATGATTTTGATGAAATATCTCCCTGGATTTGTTTCCTTCTTGTAGGAAAACTCTGCAGCTTCATTAACCACCACGTAAAGAAAAACACAAAGTAACCTGACACTTTGTCTGTTTGTATTCCATAACGACGTCAGGCCTCTATATTGCATCAATTCGGCAGAAAAACAGGATTTTGCCAAACACAACAGGTTTTAGTGAGCGATGCAAATTACCCAATTTTGTGCAACAGTGCTTAAAGCCAGAGATTCCCCCTGCGGGAGAAGTGCATTACTTTAGAAAACTCCACAGCAAATAGCCCAAGAGAAGATTCAACTTGAAATGTTATGTGAGCTGGAATACACAACATCTGTAGCTGTAACTTCACACACTCACAAAAGCCTATGTGCTTATAATAGCGTAGCATGCATGACCGTGTAATTCTTGCGTGCTACAGAAAGTGATGATCTTAGCATCTTGGCTGACAACAGTCCCATTGCATCTTTTTAAACACCATGTGACATGACCTCATCAGCTGAGAGGACACCCTGCGGATCAGCTCGGAGACTTTAATGACATGCTTAGAATTTCTGCAGCGGCACGCGTGATGTCCCAGACGGTAAGGCAAGACTAACAGAGTGGATGACCTCAGGCTTCCACGTACACGCCAGATGCAGCGGTGGAGAATGTTGTTTATAGATTCAACTGTTTCAGGTTTCATACGGAGAGAAGAAGTGTGTAGTAGATGCAGATGGAGTCAGGGAGAAAAACTTCATTTCAATAACTTATTTGTAAACTTTCCTTCCTGAAATAGAAACTAAAAGCTCTTGACCTGTTACATCTGTGAACAAATGTCACTGATGTGACTTAATTAATGGTTAAATTGAACATGATATTCTGGGCGTATGAAACTGTTGTTCTAGGCTTTGAACCAAAGACAACTTTTTTATTTTTTTTACCAGATCCATGTTTTCCTGGAGCCTTCAGGCTCAGTTCAGCAGCTCCAGAGTAGAACTGATGACATCAAGATAAGAGTCTTGGCTCTCTTCAGTGTTCAGCCCAGACTGAGCCTTTTCCACTGAAACATATTTAAAGTGTCCGAGATGATGAGAAGAACATATGTGAGGTTTTTTAAGGTAGAAGTTTATGGGAAAACAAAGAGGTCAAACACACAGACTCTACGTAGAGAAGGGACGGGAAATTATAAATCCTGCAACGATTTCTTTTTGCTGTTTATGGCAAATAAACACAACTTTTCATTTCTGAGTACATTTTTGTGTCAGAATCCAAAATCGTTTGTCTCACAAAACTCCCATAAGGAGATGAATGCAGCAAACACAACCAGCGACTTAGTAATTAAAGTGTTTTCCATTTGCTATTGATCACAAACCAAAATATCCAAAGCTCTAAATTATGCTGAGAAGATCTTTTACTTTGGAAAGTTAAATTCTGGCTTTTGATTAAAGTCTATATACTGTAGTGTTCAAAGTAAATTAAAGAGAAACAGTGATGCAAAACCTCTCAAGACTAAAAGTCTGCATCAAGCGGTGAAGTTTGTGAACAGCTGTTTTCAAGCCTCCAGTTTGAGATTTAGTTTTTGGTTTTAGGCACCTCAGCATTGGCTTCACATTTCAAACTCGGCATCTACGTCCATTTATATAAATATATAAATACAGTCTGTTATAGTCAGTCTCCATCCATGACAGCTTCAAGATGCTTTGAGCTGAATGCTAACAGGAGGAAGCTTAACTGTTCCAAATGCTAACATGGTGATGTGAAGATGGACAAAAATGTATGTTTTCACAACTCTTGTTTGGCATGCTAGCATGTTAGCAATTGCTTATTAGCATGAGTAAAACTGAAGCAGACGTGAATGTCTGAAGAAGACAAAGGAGCGTCACAGTGATTTAAAGTCATCTTGAGAGGAACATCTCTACATCAAATGTCATGAAAACCAAATAGATGTTGAGAAATGTACCTGAACCTCACGGTGGAACTACAGAAAATGACAATCATTATGTTTTCACATCAGGGGACCATGAATGTATTAATAAAAAAAGATGGCGCTGATCCACCGAGCAGTTGTTGAGATTTTTCAGGACCAAAGCGATGGATCGTCCGACAGACCAACGTGGACGTCCCCAGAGAGACCTGCACGATCTCATCTCTTCCTGTCATCGTGACAGCAGCTGCTCTAACCTGCAGCGGAATGAACTCTGAGAACCCTGACAGTTGGTGTCTGTGGAGAAAGAGAATGAAAAAGAAACAGTTGTTCTCGACAAGGTCAAAAAGTCTGAAGGGAGAATAAGAGTGAGATTCTTTACGGGAAATTTCAATCAGCACATCAGCGGCCGTGTCTGACATCGTCTTTATCACTCCGCTCACTGCAGCACAGAGAAGTCGACGTGAGAGAGAGACAATAACGGACTGGTGGTGGTGGACGTCAGGAATGAGGAGAGCGATGTTTCATTGAAACTGAACGATGCCATTTGTTTCACCAGGAAGCTGCAGTTGAATGGCTACAGGCACTTAGCTCCTTGTCCTGTTCAACTTCTTTCATGTTCTCACTTCCTGCTTTTTAATTGTTTGTGAGCCGCACACAATATCAGGTCTCCACCCACTTTTTCACATCAAAGCCGTCATCCACCTCCGTCCTCCCAAGGGCTCTGAGGAATTCTACGTCACTAGGTGGAGCCACACAATGGACCACATCCCTCAGAAATATGTGCTGCACACGAGCATTAAAAGAGGTTTTAGAGCAGCACCGCAGCTTTAAACTCATATTGACGGTTCACTGACTCCTCACCTGAACACCTCGCTCTATGGAACAGCTTAGATTGCAAGAACCCAACAAGTTCAACAGCAACGTCGAACAGAAGATCAGTCAAAAAGTCTCAAGCCAGCGTTTATATCTTTCTTTAAAATATGAAGAAATCTAACCAGACTTTGGTTTGTTGCAGTGGCAGCTCTTCTGCTTTAGGTATCCAGGGATGATGGGTAATGTTCACCGTGCAGTTGTGTTTCAGTTGAGTGAGTGAGACTGGGCAGTCAGAGCTCCGGTCAAAGATTGATAGGCTTTGTCTTTTCTCCGCATTTTCTCCGCACAAAATGATTTTTAACCAGATTTTCGACAAATCTTGGAACAAAATTTTGGACAAAATCCCCAGATCGCCGGGACACAGAGCGGTAATCACCACGTGTGGCTACAGAGGGCGCTGTTGCTCGGTAAGAATGTTGCTTTAATAAACACAACAGTGGAAGTGTTGTATTGAGACCCATCTTCAGGAAGAAGAGGATGTTGTTGCAGAGCTCAGTTTCATTGCTCCCACTGTGACACTGCACCGCTCATCTGATCTCAGAGGTGACTGGAAGCTGCTACATGTTTGTGTCAGCTGTAAATGAGACAATGAGACAATACTTAAACTGACGTAGTGAAAAATCTAAATATTAGACGCACAAGAGAAGAGTGGATGCTCATATGTTCCAGCAAAGACGGTTTTTACTGCACCAACAAGAGAGAAGAGATTTCATTCTTTGATGCAGACAATGTCTTTTCTAAATGACACTGCAGTGGACATCAGGGGGCGTGAGCAGCCACCTCCATATCCCAGCTGCTCAGCAGGGGACAGCACTAATATGCGCCACGTTCACTGTAGGGGGGGACGGGCAAACGGCTGCCAATAGACAGACTGTCTGCAGGCGTGCTCTGATCTAATCTCCTCCTCAATCTGCCACTCGGTTTGTGCTGGGACGTCAGGTAAACATGTCAGATAAACATGTCAGATCTGGAGAAGTTTGGAAAGCAGCGAGGATGAGGCCTCAGAGGGAGAGAGAGGGGAGGAAGGTTGTACACTGCCCTCTGATGGAGAAACATAACCAGTGCACAGGCTACAGATAAATAGGACACACGTTTTTATTGGACTGTAATGTGTCCTCTATCTCATATAAATATTATACAAAATGTCTTGTGACCCATTGACTCCAAAGCAATACTGACTTGTATTATTACCCTCAGTCCATATAGGACACACTTGTTTTAATGGATTCATGTTTCCGATCTTTTATGTCAGATTACATGGAAGCGTCTGAAAACTATTCATGTAAAATACCAGAAGCACTAAAATCCAATAAAAAGAGGTTTGTCCTGTTTATTAGGGGAATCATGCAATTCAGCATTATTGTCGGTCACTTGACATGGTGGCTATATCATAAAAAATATGTTGTTTTTTAAGATTCATATAAAAGAGAGCACTTGATCAAATAAAATAAAAAGTGGTGTGACCTGTAAAAATATTTGACCAGTGGGTCATGAGACATGGAAGCCATTAAAAACAAGGCAGAAGTGTCAGATATCCAACATAAAACCAACTTCACTGAGGTAGAAGCAGAAAGTACTGACAACAAACATTTCGCTTTGGACAAACAGATCAGCTGAATGTGAGCATGTGACCAAATATGGTGTTAAAAATCATGGCATTAAAATGGAGTGTAGTTTTTAATCAGTGGATCTAATGAGGCCGCTCAGAAGAGGGTGAAAAAGGTTCTTATGACTGATTAAATTCTGCTCTATGCTTAAAGCGCATAATCAAGGCCACATTACATCGAGCTTAAATAAAAATTACTTTATTATTTTTTAAAATAAATGCATTTTTACAGTCAGAAAACAGAGCAGCAGGACATGCACTGCTGCTCCCGACACTGGAGGCAAACAAACACATCAGAGAACAAAGACGAGGCTTGATTTTCCTCCCAACTTCATTTTTGCTGATTTGTCTCAAACTCCAAGGTCTAAGCAATGTGGGTCTCCTTCATATGGACAATTATTAAATGGCACACTTCGGTTGTGACACAATACCAGACGAATAGGTGAAGTACATCAAAAACAAAAAAGAGCAAATTAAATTTGCAGCAATAAATGCACAGAAAGTATCACCGTCAGTCGAAAGAACGAGCTAAAAATGCAACTCTGGGCCACAGGTGGTAGAAGAGAAAGCAGAAAATCAATAAAATTAAGCAGTAATACAAGAAATAAAGAACACATTGAAAAGGCATACGTATCTGTATTTTAGAAAAAAAATATATGTACTCGACAAACATCTTCATCAAATCTGGAGTTTGAGACTAGTGTTATCTTCATATATATTCATATATATCTTCATCTGAAAACTTGGTAAGACCACAACATGAGCAGGCACGATTCTGAATACTACACGTTGACAGATGACAACCCACTTTTTTTTTTCTGAAAGGAAAAACTTCCAAACCCCCCCAAAAAAAGCAGGAAAAAAAACTGTACAATTTCTATAAAACGTTTGTGTTTTTACATTAGTTACAAAAAATAATACTTTACTGACTGATCCTTCATACTGAGAACAGAGGAAAAAAACATTTTGCATATTTATTCTTCAAACTCAGTGACCTTTTGCTGGTGTGTAATGATAAAAATAAGAATAACAACAATATTAATACTATACGGTGTGAGAGACAGAAAGGCGATAAGAATAAAAAGGTGGTAGAAGGTAGTGATGACCCCTCGTGTTATGTAGTGTCAATGCACAGAGCAATGAGATGTCAGGGCTTTTAAATGTGATGGATAAAAGTTAACCTTTCAGGTCAGGAGAAAAAACACAATTGGCCTAAGAGACGAGCTTAAGGTTGGAGAAAGGTAGTGGACAGTTTTTAAATCTGCTGCCAATAGGATGAGACATTTTAAACACGTTCATCTACCCCACCAGCAGAAGAGTTTCATCCTCAGTGGATTCAAGTCTGGTTCTGCTGCCTGGATGACACAGACGAGCAGCCATGGCCACTCGCTTTAAAGAGAAGACGTGCATCTCAAACCAATTAAGATATTGCATATTAAACAGGGACTGTCCCTGAACGTGGCAGAACTGCAAGAACATCTAGTCAAACATTTCAAGTGAGGGCTACAGTCAATAAACCTGAAGACCTCTGCTCGTACACGCTGTGACCAAAAGACTGAATGAACACAGGGAGCAGACTTTAGTGGACTGATGGTTTCTAAATGTGCACTACCAGGTCACATGATGCTGATAAAACATTCTAAACTTTGGAAAACGTAGTGGACATGTCAACAAATCATTTAGCTTCTCGAGGGTTTAAATATTAAAAAGCAACGATAAAAACTGTCAATGGGATGAGACGCTTTAAACAAACATGCACTGACAACTCGTGACATTAGTGATTAGTGTTTATAAACTTGTTTTTAGAAAACACTCAATGCAGCGAACATGAGAATAAATGACTTTATAGACTGAGCTGTTTTAGCTGTTCGGTCGACTCCTGTAGGTTATTTTGAAACTTAGACTTTAAAGATGGACGACATGACTGCTCCAAAGGATCTCAATCGCCCCCTGGTGGTTGGCTGCAGTATAAGCTCCCTGCCTCCTCTGTGTTAGTGGATGGGATGTGGATAGAAATAGAGTAAATCCATTTCTGTCATTTTAGGTAGTATTTATCACACATGCTTGTTGAACTGTTGTAATTAGTTCTTTGATGCTATAGAAATCATGGTTGTGATTGGTTGAGCAAGTGCATTGGCAGATCCTCGATACCACAGCTCCATAACAATTACTACTGCCCAGACTCTGGCTCCAAATGAAGTCCAAAGTGCAAGATGGCGGCACCAGTATTCAGATATTTTAGGCGATGTCCATCTTTATTTTTCAGTCTATGGTTTGAAACCAGATTTTTGAACAAACAGGATGCTCGTGACAGTGCACTGAGCTGTAGTGTGTTTCCAGACATGCTCACTATCAGCAGTCCGTTAAATACAAAAACTAAACTGAGGCTCTCAGTGTCGCACCTGTCAGATAATACGCTGAAAATTCATAGGAGAGACTAAACTCTCCTGTTGTGAAGACACAGACATGGAAAGAAAAAGGACATTTAAAAAACAGCTTATTCAAAAACAGGACTGTGTACTGTAGAAGTGCTTACACGTGACTTCAGGGAGATTAAACCCTTCATTAAGTGGAGAGGATGTACGCTGCTGTTTACAGACCCGCCCCCTTTCCATCGGACTCTGAGGAGATCCATGTTTTAGGATAAATAATTCGATATAACTGTAGTTTATCTGTGGCACTAAAGCACAACATGTTTTAATGACAGTCTGACGTCAGCTCTTCAGTCCAGTTCTAGTAGAGAAAGAGACAAAGACAAAAGAGTGAAGAGGAAAAAGGAAAAAAAAAAAGGATCTTTGGGATTCAATTTGGTGTTTGATTGGTTTTTAAAGGGAAGTCATGGACGTTAAGTTGATGGCCGTCGGTCCAGGAGGAGGAGGAGGAGGAGGAGGAGGAGGAGGAGGCAGGTGGTCGTAGTTTAACAGGCTTCTGCTCAACCACAGGAGTTTAAGTTCAAAGTTCATCTGAACTGATTCAATCACGATTTAGTGTTATAACAAAGGACCTCGTCGGCAAAACAACAGAGAACACGGTTGTTGGCATGGCAACAGTTGCACTGTTCTGGACTTTTCAGCACAGCTCCAAAAAAATGTATAAAGACTGAGAAAAGTAGAATAAAATAAACCCATACAACGTGGTTCCACTCCCACCGCTCCCCTCCTGGCCCCCCAGCCCACTATGACCCCTGGCTTGTTCGGGGGGGGGTGCAGCTCAGACCCAGCCGCTGGTCAGCTTATAGAACATCTCCTCGTCTAGAGACTCGTTCTGGTCCTTGGCGCGTGTGGACAGGAAGATGTAGCCGCCGATGAACTCGTGGACGACCTTGCAGTCCACCTCGGCGCAGATGAACGACAGACTCGGCTCGTCTGCGAATTCCACCGTCACCTGCGCGCACAGAGGGGAGCGCGTCACACCAGACATTCTGTGTCAAATCCTCACAGACATTAATGAGACATGCAGATTTGGAAAGCTAATCCTTTTCATATGTTCCTACCATCTTGATCTCCCAGTTGACGTTCCATTGTTTCATGTTGCTAAAGCGCCAAGTCTTGATGGCATCTCCGGTGCCGGCATCCATCCGGATCAAACGGTTGTAGGTGATGCCAATCAGCTCCTCCCTCTTTCCTCCCTGGAACCTGCAGAGAAGAAGTTGGAAGAGAAGTTGGTGAATGAAAGTGTGAAGGTGAAATGACCTAAAGAGTCGGTGTCAGGATGTAAAACTGAACGTGTGCTTCGTGTAAAGTAAAAAGACAGATGAGCAACTTATTGAACTTCAGTCGGATCTGACAAAACGTACTTTGCGAGGAAATGAGTGATTCCAAACTCAGGGAGCGACTGCCACGCCTGGATGAAACGCATCTTGGCCTCGATGAGACTCATCTGTGCCACGTTCTGGTGGGCTTCAAGGATCCGGGCTGAAATCTGACAAACACACAATCATAAACATTACACACACAAATCTCAGTATGTTCCCACCATGTGTTAGTGTCACCAGAAACACTAACACATTCCCCAAAGTGAACAAATGTTTCCCATCACCACAATATTGCCACATTGGAAACCACCCAATACACCCACATCCTCACACCCACTGCATAAACCAGCTGAGGCTAACTGCACAGAGCCATCAGCACACACAGTGTCAACAGACAACCAGAGGTGTCACAAGTCTACACACAGCTAGAAAACAGACACACACGTATGAATTCATGTGGAGACTAAGGTTAGAAAGCAAAGAGAAGTATTTCATCTGTGTGAGTGTGCATGCATGTGTGTATTCATGTCCTTAAATGTCCTTCATAAAATTATCAACTAAGTGGAGGAGCAGAGTACCAGAGACATTCAGGTGACGCAACTGTCTCACAACTGTCTCGCATGAGGATTCTGACTTCTCTTTCTATACACAGACTGCTGATTACTTTCTAAAGCTAATTAAAGAGTTATGCACCTTCCCTCTCTCTGGATGAGAACTCATTTCAGTTCGTGCAGTATGAAAATCTGCTTAAAAAATAGAAATGTCCTGGAGTGTGTAATCCATCACAGTTTTTAACCACCCTCCCCTTGTGTAGTAATTAGCAACTGATTAGCATTCATTAGCTACTACATTGGAATCAAAAGGTAACAAGAAAATATTGACGACAGAAACTCAATAAGTTGATGGTTTGTTGCTGTTTAGAAAAACATTCATCTCATAAAATCTTAAAGAGATTGAACGGTTCCTACAGTTTATTAAATAATTATGTGATGGATCACTTACCTGAACCAAGTTACTAGTCTCTGCTTTTATATTATACACATGAATTAAAATCTGATTAAAAGTTTAAAATCTTTCCAAAACACATTCAAACTATGTGGTGTGGGTTGATGAATGGTCGGCAGTGATGATAAGTATATGGAAATGAATATCTTCTGTACTATCAGTACTTGGGCCTTACATGTCATGTAATAAAAAATAGAAACACAATAGCGATGCCCCGATGTCACATCAATAGAGTTAAATGTCATATGAGAAGATACAGTAAACTATGAAGAAGGTCGCTAATTATTCTACTGTGACTATCAGACACTATGAATTCTACGTCCAATGTTTCCCACACACAGACTTTACTTGGGCTGAATGCACAGGTATATCAATGGTTGTCATCTTAGTAATTTTCTTTCATTTCTGTCCAACAGAAGAATGTGATCTGTGATCAGTTAATTCATGGAAAACCTCCCCTCGCTCTAACCCTCCTGCACAAGCAGCTTTTACAAGGACAGGTAAAGAAAAGGTTTTTCATTAGTAATAACTTAGAAATTCCATGAAAGACAGCAGCAACAATACGCTGCATTGGCTGCTTCAAGACTCAACAGTCTATTCAGAGAACAAAACTTTACCTCAGCTTTCAATCTGCAGCAGCGCAGGTTAATCCACACCTCCTTGTCAAGTGGTGAATGAATTTTATCTTTCTTTCAGCACTGAATAATTGCATCTAATTTCTGTAAAGTTAATTTAAAAGCCAAGCATCTGTTTTTTTTCCAAATACTGACGTGAGAAACAGACTGAGGAGCACCTGGCTGCGTGTCTGTGAATATGAATTCACCAGCTATCAACACAAGTTCTGACACGTGGGAAACACTGATTTCCTACAACTACTTCTTCGATTAAGTGAAGAGCTCAGAGTTGAGACAATCATGCACATGTCTAAGGTTTGGTCGGCACCCAGTGGACACACAGCTCAACTTACCAGGTCCCTGATATAGCCTGGCTGAAGAGGGAGAGGTGGGGATTGAAGGGAGATGCAGAAGAATGAAGGAGATGCATAGAGGGAAAGACAGAGTGGATAAAGAGAACAAGCAAATAAGATCAATGTTGAGGGAGGAAAAAGACAAAATAACAAATAAACAATAACTGTAATAAAAAAAAGATAAAAAGAAGTTGGAAGAGGAGGGTTTGGCATATGAGTGTCATGCAGTGTTTGGCCACAAGAGGGGGATACAGCAGCAATCACACAGTGTGTAATTTTTAAAAGAAAAGACGGGAAGTTACACAACGTGTGTGTTGGATTTATATATGTCAGGTCTGGATAATGTTTATTCTTTATAGACTTTCAAAATAGGTCATTATAGGAATCACACATCTTCTCTGCAATTCCTTTTTCATCCACAAGATGGTGATACAAACCAGGCAACACACTTTAGGTTCCAATGTGTAGGAGTGTCATGTCTCCAAGATCCAGAGTTTACTCTACTGTAAATGTATAGATCAGGCCTCAGATAATCAGTGTACACATGAAGTGTACACTGTGTGAGTGTGTGAGAGTGTGTGTGTGTGTTTGTGTGTGTATCCGCTGGGCACGGAAGTCTCCCTGGACAAATCTTACCACAGGAAGTCCAGTTTGAGGGAGGTGGGGAGGGGTCGCAGCTGACTGAGAGCTCACGGGCTTTTCCCAGACACTTTTCCCGCGCAGCATTTCCAGGAATGGCTAATTTCCTGCTGCCTCACACCCACTACATGAGTGTGTGTGTACGGGCACATGCACATACTGTACATAATGCCACTATACTTTCATGTTGTGCCTGGGGATCCCCTATCAGACTGGGGTTTAAGGGAAGGGATTGGACCTGAGCCAGAAAGAACCACAGACACACACACACACACCCTGCTGGGGTCATTCTCTGGTCCACATCCTGCCTCCTGTTCAATCCATCCTCAGTTCCACCAATGAATTAAGCCAACGAGGTTTATTTACCTTTTGTCTTAGTAAAAAACACTGAAACACGATACTGGAGTCTTCTGTTCAAAAATGGGTCAGTGAACAATGAACTGTGATATTTGAGCAGCTTATCGCTGGAAGGATTTTGTTAAGTTTTCAACAACAACAACTCCCATCAGGGTTTGATAGCACGCATATGGTTCATGGGAGCTTTAACTCTTAAATGCTCCCAAATGTATTATTCCTTCATCTCCCTGAAGTGATGAGCTGCTGAAATATTCAATCAGGAAGTCTATATTTTAAGTTTTTCAGGAGAACTAACTAATGATTCCTGATTCTCCAGTTTGAGGTGCTCTGGCAGTCAGTCTATACTTAGTTACTGCAGGTCACTTTTACAGTTTCAGACAGAAGCTGCAACGAGAATCACCACAGGTCAAACAAACAGCCTATTCCAAGCAGGGAGGTTTAAAATGGACACAGCACTCAGTTCTTGTTGGGTCAACGTGCATCATGTGACCTGGCTTCGTTAACCTCTCTGCGACTTAACTTAAACATGAATGAGACCCTTGTGGTGTTTCGTGAAGATTCGGTAAATTTAATTTCATGCTATTGGCTCCAACTATCTTTAAGGGGTTGTCTAAAAGGAGACATAGAGAAAGAGTGAGAACTGAAGCCACATGTGTTCTTGGGATAATACCAACTTTTAACTGTACTGTGTTCACAGTAGAACCATATCACACACGTTTCCTGTATGACAAAGAACCGAGAAACAACGCTGGTGTTTTACTCGTCTATTATCAAAGGTGTCGGCAAAGACCTGGAATCTTCTTTCTCCTCTTTTATCAGTCATGTCATTCATTTACATTTAGAAGAGTATTTTGTAAATGAAACACATCTAGATCCTTGTGTTGCATCATTTCTCAATCATTTCCCATAACCCTCTCATCTTTCTTCGCTTTCTAGCCATCCATTTTAATTCAGACCATTGCTGAGTCATCACTAACTGTTCCAACCTCTCGCCAACACCCCCGCAACGTTCTACTATAACTTAAATAAAACCAGGCTGAGTGAGTAAGCTAAGGCGAGCAGACCCCTCCCTCTCTTCCTCACCCTTTCCCATCTAACACTGCCATGGTGTTCGTGTACTCAGCTGTTCCAGTGCACACACACCAGCCTATTGCTTGCATGCAAATCCGCTGGGCACATTGTAGACTTTCCCCAACGCCAACAAAGATTAATTCTCAGTGTTTGAATGTTACACCTGGTTATCAGGATGTTTGCTACTGTCGCTTACTTATAGTTGTTCCGTCTTTAAAAACTCAAATAAATTCAAGTTTCTCGTCTTGGGGGTCTCTTCACTATAAGCTCTTTTGTCTACAAGCACCAAGACTGGGATCTGAGGTTAAGTATCTGTTTCAGTCTGACATGAGCAGCTCCACTGTGTGCAGACCTGAGTGGTTTGGATGTCTGCTGTCCTGGTTTCCCCTCGGACAGAGAGGGTTGGGGAGGAGGAACAGAAGGAAGAGGAGGAGGAAATGTAAAGGAGGGGGAGTAGAGGAGAGGTTTCATTCCAACGCAAGACAACCCTGATGCCAGGAAGCGCCCATCTGGGAAGCATCAAACGCTGCTCCATCTAACTTCACAACCAAGTCATCAAACAAGTAAACAGCCTCCCAGAAAACACACATGACGACAGATAAGCTGTTGTCTTCTTTCTGTCTCTTTCCAACAACACACTTAACTTTGCTCAGAGTTGTCAATAGAAATTGTGTTACAGCTCTCTACAGAAATGCTTACTTGCTTGTTCTTGTACTTCTTCAGGTATCGTGGCGACACCAGGCATTCTGGGTTGATGTCAGTGGTGATCGGCTCAATGAACTGAGGGTCTGGATTCATATGCTGCATCTTGAGGAAGGACAGAATGTTCTGGACCTCCAGGTTGTAAGAGCTGTCTGCCATGGTCTTCCCTTTGGAGGCCAAACGGCACGCGGCCATCCAGTGGGCGTACTGCTTCTCCTGAAGATGAAAATCAAACAATATGCTTATAATCCAAAACCTGTCAAACCACGAGAAACATTAGTGAACGGTGGATTAATGTTAAATCTTACTGTGTCACACCGAAGCCAGATCTCGTTCATGCCATCAGCCACAGGGATTAGCAACTTGATGTTGAATTTCTGACCCGAGATGTTAACATCTGGAGTTACCTCACAACCTACACACATGAAGCCACAGTGCAGAGAGGAAAAATGGGTCAAAGGTCACTCCCATACATTAGAAGGAAAGCATACTTGCAGTAGAAAAATAAAGCAGTAAATTATTGCATGGGTATAAAGTGACTCAAACTGCTTTCAGACATGCACTGAATTCTGGATAATCTCCTGATATTCTCCTGAGGGGCTGTATGTGACAACGCAAACATCCGAGTGAGAGGCTCCGAATTTTCTCCAGAGTTCCTCCTGCCAGCCCTCAAGTAAAAACTCTGGATAATGCCTAAATGAACCCATGTAAGAATACAGCAGGAGATCGCAGCAAGCGAATGATTATTGATGACGTTTCGTATGCAAAAATGAAATGAATGCCGTGGACATTGAAGACGGCGACGAAGAGAGTCTAGAGAGTTTTAGTGATAAGTGCCAACGCTTGTGCAGACGTTCTCTGGAGTGTCTGAAAACAGCTTTTATCTTGTGATTCTATGTAAATTGTATGAGCGCCTGCACCTCTTAGATTCATTTGGTGAGCAGGTGTCCCATGCGCCTCCTCTTTAGTCTTGTAACAGGAAATTGTGATATCCTTGAATGTGCACCAGTACTGCTTATAGCCCTTCAGCGTCAGTTTCTTGGGTCTGGAAAATACATAAGAGACAGAGGGAAACATGTCATACTTAGGGGAGGGGGATCAAAAGTGAGTACAAAGAAGGAGGAGGAAGTGGAGGAGTGGGAGGAAGGAGGTGTTCTCCAGTGCAAAGTCAGCGAGGTGAACAGGAAAGGAGCCAGCTTTGGACAAGAACATTAATGGAAAACCATTAAAGAGGAAATGCCTCTCGATATCGTACCCCCCCTTGATGGTTTATACATTTTATGAGACAACCACCCCAGGGGCCACCTGCCTGTCAGCAAAGGCCTACAGCCAAAAGTGAATGTGGTTCAAAATATGCTTGGTCCAACTGTAATCACTTAGAAAAAGAAAAAACTAAACTGCAAGCTCAGCCTGCAAATGTCCTCTGGCAAACAACCTGGTCTATTACACTGATGCAAAACAGGCAAGAGCGCGCTGATTTAGCCAAAAAATGCTATTTGCTCTAATAGATTCAACATCTTTTAGACAAACGAAATCCTTGCAAACACATTCGTACACAGTTGTTGGACACAGGGTTTTTGATAACATTGAAAGTGAATGCGGACTTACTTGAAAACTTTTACGTAGTCAGCTAGCTCAGGAATAGATGTGATATCACCCTAGAAGGAAAGGAGACATTTTAGTAAAAACACAGAACATTATTTCACACAAGAATAAGAGAGTGGTTAAAATCAAAAGTTCAAATCAAAACAATGACTTAAGGATTAACGTTGTTCATTTTCATTGTCATTACTCAGTGGTCTATTCTAAAGAAAACACTTGTTGCATAATATTTCAGAGCTCAGTTTCCTCTGATAAGCTGTATCAACTTAATTCTTCAACACTGAGCTGCTGTAACAAAAGAGATGTTTATTTTCAGTGCAGCCTTTTTGGGGATTCATCATAGTGTGAAATGTGCATTTCCAGTGAATGTCATTGTTATTTCCCCCTCCCCTGAGTCAGTCTGCAGTGTCTACAAATGTTTATGCTCCTGTTTAATATGACGTATGAAAGAAGACTTCATCAGACTGTAGTACAGACACAAAGGGGGAAAAAAGCCCAGTCCAAGTATTCCATAGAGGGTATTTCCTCCAGTGCATGTGATGATGTGGCAAGTGTTGTCATACCAGTGTGTTGGACGTCTTCCCTCCTTCCAACGTGATCTCCAGGTCTGACAGTGCTGCATCCACCTCATCCACTTCCTTCTCACTGTTGTTCATGTGGTTGTCTGAAGCCATGATTGACAGCTTGTTGATGTGGTACTGATGGGGGGAAATACACAATTTTCTGCATTAAATCAGGGTTTCTATAATATTTGGGAAAATCCATGTTTCCCAAAAATTGTCCCAGTACTATGCACTGCCGAATATGACATATTGGGACAGGTGACATTCAGACCTCCTAGATTTGCATATGAACTGTCACATACAGAGAAATTCAGGAATTGTATTGCAGTCTTCCTTTCAGACACACATGTACAATATGTACTTAAGCTGAGGTTTAAGAACAGATGCGAGTTGTAGCAAAAGTCTGAAGTACTATGGAAAATGGTTTCACATTTATTATCCTCACAGCACTGCTAAAACCTAAACTCTTCCAGTTACAAAACGTTTCTATCCACAAGATAATGGAAGCCTTCCAGATGAAAAAGAAAAACAGCCTCTGTCAGAGACGGACTTTAACTAAAAGAGCAAGTTGCACAAATAATGCAGCAAATGGTAGCTACTCCATCACCTTTGTCATCAGTTTTGATTTCCTGCAATGTGCCTGTTGCACGAAAACTACAACTCTGCATTATAAAAGGCTTTGCTGGCATTTACGTTAGCAAATAATGCAAGTGTGCACAACTGAGTTCAGCAGTGATGGGACAATGTCCTTAAAGATGAGAAGACAACTTTCAGGATGACGGGAGAATAAAATGCTCAGTGATGATGATTCACTGACAGAACTAGTTTAGATGATTCAGACAATGTGTTCTCAGCAACTATCACAGCTTCATGAATAGTTTTTACTGGGAACACATGTGCAACTGGGCCAATAGGATGTGATAAGAGACAGTGCGTTCTTGTAACAATAGAGAGGGCAATTCATCAAGATGGGGCCCATTACTGAAAAACCCGCCTGTGGCTTCCTCTTAGTGTGAGTCACAGATACTAAATACAACTTGTTGACAAATGGTATTTATAATGTCAACCCATCACCAACCCCCCACCAATATATGAATGAACAGCTGTCGAGCAGATGAGAGATACAGAGACAGAGTTTGACAGAGATATGTGAGGCTTTAGTCAGCTATGGTTACAGAATGTGGGACAAAGGGCCCTCGATAAGCCTCCATTCTTTCACAGTTTGCAGCTTGTTTCCTGTTTGTGTGTATAAATGGATGAACCCAACTGTTTATCCACTGAGATACAAAGTTCAACCCTTGTCCTAAGTTTCTTTAATGGGCAGCGTGACTCTGAGGTCGATTACTGTTCTCGACTAATGATAACCTCACGTCTATGTTCTGCCAAAGAGACACTTCCAGGTGATGGCATACTAGCACAGGCCAGCAACATGCTGGAAGTGGACAATCATTGCTCTTTATTTAGACCCTGTGTGTGTATCCACTCTCAACAGTGAAACCTTAGCCCACGCTACCCAGCTGAAACATAGTGGTAGCTCCCAACATGCTAACAGACAGGTAGCAACAGTGTAGTAGATTAGCATCTCTCTCAGGAAATGAAACAAGAAACCAGTTAAGTGTAATTACAGACTGATGAGAAACACCTAACACCTCAGAGTGTAAAAGGGCTTTTAAAGGAATGTGAGCAGGTCTATCTGTGAGACAGTGTCATGATGGAGTGGGTGGTCTGGGCTGCAGCGCTGGGTCCCGGGACCAAGATGCTCTATAATTACCCTGGGGGTGAGGACAGGATGGCGTCCTCAGGTCTTGGCACTAACAGTTTATGAGGGTCAGAAATAGCAGGGGCACCAACCCCAGACTGAAGGGAGCAACCTGAGGGGGCAAAGGTGCTCACATCTGTATATCACTTCCACTGATCCCCTTTAAAGCCACTTGTTGTCATTTCACTTTTATCTGATCTTCCTTTAAACTTTTCTCATAAGAGACAGTTTGTCTGATGCCATGATTGTCCAGGGCAGAGCAACTCAGTGTAAGGGGCAACAGCAAAGTGCAATGGTTTGCAGAAATTACTTGGTCACATGAAGCTAAAACCCTCGGCCGAGTAGTGAAGAATACAGCTCTGGATAGTTACTTACTAGATACCAACAAGGACGCTAATGAAAATAAGAATATAATATTGGAACATCTCATTTCTTCTTCATTACACTGATTCTAGGAATCAAAGTGACTTCACTCTGTTGAGCTAAGTAAGGTAGGTTCATTAAAGTTACTTGTAATTAATTATTCATAAAGGATTTTTTGCTTAAAAGCCTAATGACTCCTTTTTCCATTGACTGATACAGATATAAATTGAATTGATTGATATCTAAGCATATTGATGAGTCCATTGGGAATCTGTGCCATAGTAACCCCACTGACTCCTTTTGCACGAATGTGAAAAAGCCAAGTTTTAGTATGCATGCTGCAGCAGAGCTGGCAGCCATATGGCTCAGCTCTGGGCTGGAAGCCCATTCAGTTTATTAGATTGCGGTTGAGAAGGAAATGTGCCCATTGGCCAATGAAGAGAAGCATGCAGATCTTCAAATTTCAGACCCTGACTAAACAATATGTAACAGGAAAAAATTAAGATCAGGAGAGGACACAAACATGCTGAGTCCTCTTACCTGCAGGGCAGCAAACATCATCATTTCCTCCTCCGTGCACTCGATTTCCTCCAACAGGATGGCCCACTTGGACTGTTCATAGAGCTGGTTCACTCGGATGGCATCATACTGTGGACAC
Source organism: Paralichthys olivaceus (assembly GCF_024713975.1). NCBI lineage: Eukaryota > Metazoa > Chordata > Actinopteri > Pleuronectiformes > Paralichthyidae > Paralichthys > Paralichthys olivaceus. The sequence goes on along the minus strand of NC_091104.1, from coordinate 10,619,089 downwards.
GCACAAATAAACAGAAACAAATAAACGCTGTCTCACAGTCCGATATACACAAGACGTCTGTACATCTGGAGATGCAATATTTAAAAGTTGTATGTGTTATATTCCAACCTGGTTTTGTTCAATCAGTTGAATTTCAAATGTTACTCTGTGATGGCCAGGGTCAGTATGATGTAATATTTGATATAATATACTGCAAACTACACAGGATAAAACTCTGTCCGTATGACATAAATCTGACTTTCATGAAAGGGGACAATACAGAGCAATCTGATGCAACATGTTTTCTACAAATGCCCAAACAGACTGTAAGATAAAGTTGTTGTGCTTTGTCTGTGGGACATACCTTAGGGTTGAGGTCAAAGAAACTGTGGTATTTGAACCTCAGCAGCAGCACCTCGTTCTCCTTCACATCCTGCTCCATCAGAGACCTGGATGAGTCCAACCACCTGTGCACACAGTGAATGTGCTACTTAGAATGTGTCTTTTAAATCTCTTTCTGGAAGAGATGCAGCCTCTTCCAACTGTTTTGATCAATTGCAAAACTTATTTAGAATTTATGACTTAAACCAGTTCAACCAAACGGCCAAACCACTAAGCAGAGTTCCTCTCACCCCTGGTTAATTTTGGCTTTGTCCAGCAGAGACTGGGGCTTGTACATTTTCACCAGGATGTCTGGTGAGGAGATTGGCTGGCTGACGGCGAGGATGCTGGGATTTCCTTCGGACAAGGGGCTGTCCCCAAACCAGGCAGAGGTGGGCGACAGTGGGCTGCCATCCCTGGAGTCGTAGGTGGGGGTCATTGTCTTACTGTACAAGCCTGGACTTGAGTAGATGCTCCCTGGAAACACAGAGCAATCAATCAGTTCTTGTAGTGCAAAGACTACACACAAAGTATTTATTAAATAAACATAATCACTTCTTTCTATATGTTTTGCTTTAGACAATCCAATAGGTGCACAATCACAAATAGAACATTAAAAACAGCTATGGGGTAAAATGGTGAACACTTTCCAAAAAGCACACACACACTTGCAGCCTAGCCAGGCCAGCTAGCAGTCAACAACGACCATGTGACTATGAGCCCACACTTTGCAGATGAGTGACTTCAACCATGTCCTCCTGCTGATGGTGGGATTGATGTGGATCAGCATGCAGATGATGCACTACATGATCAGGGTCTCCCACTTACTCACAGTCAAAAAACCTGCAGGAATGCATCACACACAGCAAACTACTGCACAACGTGCTGCAGAGAGGAGAGGAGGAATGCAAAGATGTGGGAGAAGGATGCCTGGATTACAAAAAGATGTAACTGTAAATTCAAATCCTCAGGAAATTGTCAAAATATTTTGAATGTTGATTTTTCTATTTGACTTTTTTTTTTAGTTTATCCATTTGTTTTTTAACCTTGGCTTTTGGCTCCAAACAAAAGCAGGACACCAAGTCAAGTTATCTGCATTTCCTGTTGGCCTTGTGGAGTTTTTTTGGCCCCACACCCCTCAGTTCCCTGTCTCCCTCTGTAGGGCTAAGATCAAGAAGCAACACTGGCTAAACCACTAAATCCCTTCTGAAATCAGGAAGTGGGCTTGGCTAGTGATTGTGAGTGTGTACATGTGTGTTTGTGTTTGCAAGCTGAGGTCATGAGAACAGGGTGCAGGCTATGGCCACCCATCCCTTGCGGGGGAAGGTTTTATTCAGTGATTCTTTCAAGGGTTTTCTCCCTGATGCTGAGTTCATCAGGTCAGGGAGAGTACTCCCATTTCCCGTAGGGGTTCCTCAGGAATCCCAAATATTCAGAGACACCATGTAAAAGGTGAAAGCTGGCAGCCCATTGAACAACACAACTGGTCCTCCTCCATCCTGTTTACTGACTCTCCAATACAAGCGAAACGACACAAAGAAAGTCAACATGACTTGACTTCCTAATGCTCCCACACTGGGGATTTGTAGAAGGCTTAGATGGAAGGAGCTGGACCACCATGGGCTGTTAAGACGAGAAGTAAACCAAGAGAGGGTTGAAAAATAATGAAATGTGTCTCTGTTAGTTTTGATTTTTATACAAAGCTTTTGTGCTGCACTAACAAATGTACAGTGCATAGAGTTATGGACCAATAACATTTTTTGACTTTGAATTTTGGACTTAATGTATAGCAAGAACCATATTGTATATAAAGATGGACAACAGGTCTCCACTTCCTCTGCTGTCCAAGAATGTAATTAAAATATCCTAAATGAGGCTGCTGCCATATTCCACAGTAGATGTAATGAGAAAAGTGAGCTTTGAGAAAAACGAGAGGCGAAGCCTTAACATCATGTGACCTTTCAAACCAGCTGACTTCCTCTAGAGGAGCGGTCAGATCAGGCCTCTAGTCCCAAAGGTTATTGATGTCATGTGACCTCAACACTCTGGCTGTGAAAGGGGGGTGGAGGGTAGATAGGAAGGCGGGAGGCAAGGTGAGGAAGCAGTGTTGAAGAGTAAAAGGACAGAAGGAGAGGATAGCTTACCTTTGACAGGTCCGATGTATACTATCTCAGAGGCTAGGATGAAAAGAGAAAGAGTAAGAGAAAGGAGGACAGGAAAGGAAGAAAACGGAATGGGAAGAAAACATCAAGTGGACAGATTTGAGACAAACTCTACATGGACAGGGAGGACACAGAGGAGAAAAGACAAAAAAATAGAGGAATAGAAGAATGCCAACTGCTAGCCTCAGAGCGGATGACTCAGTTTACCCTCTTTGCAGAGGGAGAACACCCTGGCATGACTAGTGAGGTTCTGTCATTTTCCATCCACACGTTCATTGCCATTCAGCGCAGCGCAACTGATTGAAAGCCCAAGCAAGACTTTGGTCAGTGTGACCCAGCCCTGCATGTATTAACTGCAGCACAAATATAAAGTACTAGGAGACATAGTGGGTCTCAGGCTGAGTCACAACAGCAGCTGAGGATTAGTACCATGGCTTTTCTACCAAAATGGCCAGTTCTGTGGGCACTTGACATGAGCATGCAGACAGACAAGTACTTTTAAAGACAGAGATTGAGGTTATGGAAAAGGATTGCCAGTCTTTAAGTGGAAATAATTAGTCACCATGTATGTAAAGTGCTTGTGAGGTCATTGTCACCTTACTGTACAGAGCACATTTTTCTGTTTTAAGTTATTAAGGTGGCCAGGCAAAGACGAAGCCCTTTTCTTTTATGTTTTGGGTTGCGGGAGAAAATGAAGTAGATTTTTGTGCAACAATAATTCTGCAAGTGTTTATAATAGTATTTACTGAACGTCATGGCGAGCTACAGTGAGCTCTCCTCTCTTTGTCCCTTAAGTGGTGTTGACTATGCATGAGCCTTTAGCTGCATAGGAGAGCACTGGGATTCTGATTGCATTGCTGCCTCTGTGAAAAACCTTGTGATTCCTATCAAGAGACCCGAGCTGAGAGGTCAGCCCTTCCCCACAAGGGACAAACCACGCCTTACAACTTGGCCAAGAAATACACCTTCTGACTGCAGCATGTGACAGATCTGATAGAGAGGATGACAGGAAGTGTAAAGTGACATTGAACAAATTCTGCACATTCCTGATGGAACTGTTATTTTTGCACCACCTAGGATTGTGACCACAGTTGCCCAATGGGAAAAAATTTGTCCACAATAGAGGCATCAACACAGCACGCCCATGAAATGTAATGGTGCAACTTTTGGGTGTGACTTTCATGAGCTGTGTCCATAAAAATGAACTGTAAAAAAAAGAGTGGATAAGAGTGCTGCTTTTAAGCCTTTTCTATCACTAATATTTCTATGCATGGGCATTTACAGTGAATCAAATCAGCACGTCAGCAGTATTAGCATTTCTTTAGCGAATCAAATTGTGAGAGTTCACCAAGTTCACAGTAACAGTTCAGGCCTTTTTCCACTCACATGAGTGTTTATATGCATGTTGAGCTGGGTCTAAGGAGAAAGAAGACAGACTGGAGGCCAGAGCAGAGTGTACAAAGAGTCCCATTCACCCTGTCTCATAGAGTTTGCAGTTTTGCTCAATGCTAACTCTGTGACAGCGCTGTACCCTGTTTTGTTCTGCCACACTCTGCTCACATGGTGGTAACCCTCCCATCAGTGGCAGAAGGAGGGAGGAGTAGCTGGTGTAGATGCAGTCGTGCATTCTGGTTTGGGTTTAAAATGGCAGCGTGACCAGCTATGCGTGGAATCTCAACCATTCTTCGTCCTCCCTGCCAAGGAGCAGGGAGCCCAGGCTGCAGATCCCATGCAGACCTCAAACTTACACATTCATATTTGGTCATTAGAGGCAGGCTGCAGCAATTTGGAGTTATCTTAGTTGGTTGTTTTGAACCACAAGTGCAATCAAACAAAAAGAAAAGAATGGAAGATGCTCTGTTGCAGCCAGTGGAACCTGTTATTCGTCCTGCTGCTTGAGGGAAATGAGATTATTGTTTTTCAAAATATACAGTAAACCTATAATCACAGTGGATCTGAACCTAAAGACCTGATTCTTCTGACTAAGATTTGTATAAATTCACTATTTTCATCTCACCAGAACTTGCACTTGTCTAATATTTTTCTTTTCTGCTAAATAATCTGTAAATTCTATTCGTCCTTCCTAATAAACATGAACAATTCAGCTGTAAAATACTGTAACAAGTGGTTTGAAGCCACACGTGCTTCATCTCCACATTAGTGACGGAGTTACTGTCAATCAACTAACCTGATCCAGGGGTTAACAGTGGACCCTCCAGCTCAAGATCATCCTCCTCTGCCTCCTCCAGCTTTTTCTTCTTCTTCTTAGGATCACGGGGCTTACGCAGTAGAGATAGCTCCTCTGGGTGGCGAATATCTGGAGGGGAGAGGGAAAGAAAGTAAATTTAATGTTCATAAAAATAACCTTGAATAACAATGATGCAAAAGCAATCTGGACACCAAGATGGGCAGGTTTTAATGTCAGAAACCTACTAAAAGCATACACTTATTTATATTTTGTTCAACTACAGGCCTCATGTAAACCACACAACCTCTTGCTTGGGCTATAAATGCATAGAACTAGTATAATCAGTGAATAAGACGCTAAAGAAACTTGAACTGAAAAAGTTGAGGGGCAAAAAGGGAGAAGGAGTAGGAGAAGGCAAAGGGATGGAGGAGATGAGCAAGAATTGTAAAGAGCTGAACACAAGAAGGGTGGAAAATTGCAAATCCCTTCTCTCTGGGCCACAACAAATCTTTCTTTAACTTTATCCAATCTCCAACTGAGACACACGCCAGACACAACCTGGATCATTCTTCTCACACACATGAAACCAGAACCAGGAGAAAGACAGCTCAGCTTTCACAAATTCAGAAAAAACTGATGGTTCTCAGATACTATAAAAGAAGTAAACACCCATGTCTTAACTCTGCTTGCGCAAAAGTCGAAGAGTTGTGTGCAAGATCAGAAAATTAGATACCACATTGAAGATAATGACTAAAACAGAGTAGCCTCTCTCCCCCGACTTTTCTCCCCTCTTTTCTCTCCTTCCCTTGAGCTCGGAGGCCAGGGAGCCATCACTCAGCAGCAGCAATGACGTTTTAAGATGAGTTCAGGATGGTTCTGATGTTGTGGGTGAGACAGAAAGAAAGTGTCAGAACCAGAAGACATGCGGCTATAGTCTAGAAGCATTAGGAAAATCTGGATCCTCAGCTGGATTTGGTTTCGTCAAAGATTCCATATGAACTAAGGAGTGAACTAATATCTGAGAATCTTATTTCATGATTTTCACTTTGTTTTACACAAGAATGTTCAAAAATAAAAGATCTTCTCTCATATCAGTTGATATAAACCTCTCTTGATTTTCTAAAAATGAAGAATCGACAAGGTGTTGCAGACTAATTAAAAAAATGTTGCTGACGGCCGGTGGGGGAAAGCTAAAGCGTGAGGGGAGAGAGCGAATGTCTTGACTTGGTGAGAGATCTTGTTTGGTTTGTGTAACTAAAGCAAAAGCATTCCAGGAGTTTTAAGAACTACCAGATGGGAGCTCACCCTCTCTCGTCTCTCGCTGACTCCCTCTCTTCTCTCCTCCCTCATTCTTGCTCTGCTGCAGTGGTGGAGTGCAATCCCTGTGCCCTTATACAGCCATGTGAGTTGCAGGCGTGCTGCCGAGCTTCAGCCCTGCAGAGCTGTGCAAGCTGCCTAATACACACAGTGGAGTGTGTGTATCAAATTGTGTATGTACACAGGGCTCCTGTCTTTTGTTGAGGCATTACAAAGGCATGTGGTATTCTACTACAAAGTTGCTTTAATTGTTCATACATATGACCTCATTGTCCACACAGGATATAAAGTGAGCCATCTACAGACCAATCTGATGTGTGATAATCTGCCGGTTTCAACAAGTTAACTTTAAGGGTATTTAATATCATAATGAATTAAATTTAAGGCTTATGTCAAGTATGATATGAATATTGAAGTCCCAGAATTAGTTAGACTTCCCCATAATTGAGGATAAGGTGAAGTAGCTGAGTAGAGAATATCCCAAGAAATGCCAGAAACAGTAGGAATTCATAACCATCCCCACGACTAAAATGACAGATCCACGTTTATCTTGGTTGTATTATGGCGTGCTGATATCTTTATCGTTGAGAAAGACCTGGCTAAAAGTATTAAAGACCTAGTATTTAATATTTAAATGCAGTTAAGACTTTTAGACCCAGTGTAAATAGGTGTTACACATAAAAATAGAAAGCATCTCAATGATACTGTAGCTTATAACATTGATGCATATTATAACCATCAATAGATGTGTGGCTCAAAACCAGCAATTTTGGTCAAAAATACTTTTTAAACAATTAATTAGTGTTACATAAAAACAGGCCATTATCAGAGGAGAAAATTAAAATACTAATGTTCTTGTAAAAAATCAATATTTTAGACCCATTTACTAGATTGCTGTGCCTCCGTGTGTGGGAAACAGGGTATGTGGGGTAAATAATAATATAATTTTTTTTCCATCACTCCTATGAAAGGATTGGAGGTGTTACAAATTTGTCCTGAAGTATAAACACCATCCACAAATAAAAAAGACAAAAACTATATCAAAAAACGCTGCACTAGTGTGTTTCAGACAGGAGACAGTCAGTTTCTGCTGACATACCCAGTTGAGTTTTGAATTGTATGTTTATAGAGACAATTTAGGAATCGTGAAATGGTGGGAGAGACTGCTCCTGCACAAAGTGCATACTTGTGGCCAGTGTCAGGACGAGGAGAAAGAGTGAGTGATGGTTTGAGTGCTTACAAAAGCTTGGTCGACTTCCATTAGCAGAAATGACACCTTTGACAATAAGACCCCCCAATCCTCCATCCTGCAGACTCCAGGCCCGGAGCCAGAGGAGAGGGGGTTGAACTGCAGCCAGCTGGGCTCGCAGGACCTACTCCTTGGAACACATGATTCACTGCAGTGAGTAAGGCCAGCCGCAGAAGAATCACAAACACCGTCACAGTCTAATTTTACAGCACTAAGGTTTACAGTACAAACAGATGGAGACCCTACATGGACAAAAAAATTATAGAGGAGTGATTTCACCAACTATTTCCCCAGTTGCACATTTCTTACTGATTCGAAGAGGCACTCGCTGGAATGATCAATACTGTTGAACAATAAATGTGTCATTTGTTCCAGTGAAGACACAATAAAACGAGGGCTGAGAAATGACTCTGACACAGTCTCAGTCTAAAGGGAAACAGACCATATAATGTGGATTTTTTAATGTTTTAGGAATTCAGCTTGTGATAAGTGCAGTGAGGTCAGATGTTTGGCATCTGAGCTGAGTCAAGTGATTCTTTGATTTAATACAATAACATGAGACAGACGTCACGGATCAGTTTTAATGTTTTTCAGTCCAACTTTAAGGACAAACGATAATAGGAAATGGCATCAGTGGAGTCCTTCGTTTATCAGACAGGAGGCTGAAAAGGTACTAAAGGGCCATTCAGAAAGAATAATAATGCACTTTAATTATGGAACCGGAGCTGAGGCCACACCACACTCCTCCTGTGTTATGACAACAGTGGCCTGGGCCAGTCAAGCAGACCAGAGGCTGATGTACCATAAATCTCTTGGACCAAGACGATGGAGCAGCAGTACCACTCCTCCAGAAAGGTTTCTGGAGGACAAAGCTCACACTTCATTGCAATATTCTCAACTGTCAACCTCATCTTCTGTGCCCTCTATGTTCATCCCTTCTACCTCCAGTTGCAGAGAAGTTACAGTAGCTTTGCTGCCCCTTATATTTTCCAGAGAACGCTTTTGTGCCTCAGGTTTCCAACAAATGGTAGCAAAGCAGTTCTTACCAAAAAACACACAGTGCTTAAGTGGAACAGCCTGATACTTGTTACCCTGAAGTGGTGCTTCGCAGAGAGCAGCAGCCTCATTTTGTACCGCCTCGAGCTCCCAGGTCCACAGTCATGTGTTAGTCAGTTTGTGAAGAGTACATTTTGTGTGCTAGCCCACAGGAAGAGTAAAAAAAACAGCCTCCTGTTAGAGGGAGGACATGTGTGCAAGTGTGGAAGTGAGTCCAGGTTGTCTAGACAGGAGAAGCTCATGTCTGACTTTGACTCTTCACTTGGCAAATCACTTTGCAGAAAGCCAGGAGAACCAATTCATTGCAGACCTGATTCTGTAATTCATATTCCATTTTATAGCTGAAATTGTTCGTTGATTAATTGATTTTTTTCTTTAAATTAAAAGAAAGTAATTTATCAAGCAAAAAAGCATTATATTTGTACATACTGACTTCTGAAATGTGAGTATATAACAATGCAAATGTCCAAGTCAGTTAAAAACTCAGTGGTTTCTGAATTTATACGTCATGTCCTGCCTCCTCGATAATCCACCCCAATGCCCACCCTCCCCTTAATGTTCCTGATGTAAACACATCTGACCCTTCCTGCTACCATCTTTATATATAAAAACTCAGGCCCAGAGTTCCTGTCTGAAAATGGGTTCTCTCAACAACAGCTCCAAGTAATTGTCAAAGATATTTTCCCCCAAATTTCTGACAGTTTGTTGGCTCAAACCCTACAACGCTTTTACAGGGTTTCAAGTGGCACCAGTGCACAACAAATTCATCTGAGATGATCTTCAGACGTCAGAAGGCACAAAAACGTGGATGCAGAGAATTCTCTGAATTGTCAGAGTTTTTATCAAAATGTTATCTTGCAACTAAAAATGGAAAAGCCCAAATTCCTTAACCACAACTATCTTGTAAGCAGAGCAGCACAGGATGTAGGAGCTGCCTCATGGAAACAGAGGTCAGAACAGGAGTGAAACTGAGTGATTTTCATCTGTTACAGTACATCGACCTTTCGAACAGTCCTCCTCATTCCCAGCAGGGCCAGATGGACTGTGTCTGTGGCAGGACCCAGCTGCTATGGACATGGGAGAAGTACAGCGGTGATAATTGGTTTAATGCTTTTAACTTGGGAGTGTTATGTCGATTTTTTATGCTTTGGTCCTGTATGGGACACTCACGGTCAGAATCTGAGTTGTGCTCAAGAGAAAAAAGAATGTTTGAGGTAAAAAACATCTTAAATTGTAGAGGATAATAAAAAAATCCACCATGAAAAGGGTGGGGATGAAAAACAGCCAAATACTTCACTGCAGGACTGAAATTATTTTGGAAGAGGAAGTAGCTTCTGTGTGACCAACTGACTGGACTTGCAAGAGCAAAAGAAATGTAAAAAATGTTTAGAAACAATCTCCATTGTCTTTCCAGTATTTCTGCCGCTCCCTTTCGGCTGTCTGGAGCGAAGGCCAGTTGGAAAAGGTCTCATCTCTTCCTTTCCCCTCTGATTCTCTGTGCTGGGCAGTTCACAGGCAGTCAGCAGAAAATATGTCCAGGAAATTGTAAATCTCAAAAGTTCCTCAGACAACAAAATTAACTAATCCCTAGCCAGACCAGCTGTAGTCAGCTGTCATACCCTCGGTTACAGTGTAGAGCTTCCCACTGACTGCTACCTTAAATCCTGCTTTTTACAAGCTATAATACACAATGATTCAAACACAACAGTAGAAGCACATCTCACTGTGGGGTTCTTAAGGGCCACTATACTTCTTGCAACGTTCTGGCACACAACAAAGTCAGCCAAAAGCAATTTGTCCTAAAATAGATTTAATAGAGAAACAACAGACATATTCCTCATCAGGCCTGGCTGAGAACAAGACTGCAGGCCTGTTTCTCCCCCGTGCCCCTGAGTCTGCTTTCAAAAACAACCTCTTTGTGTATTTACACTCAACAAAATGTGCTATTTGGTCTTGATCAGTCATTTGGAATATTACATTCGTACCAAAGTAAAAATAAGGATAAACGCTCGAGGCCAATAAAAACAGGAGAGCAACATAGCAGCTCCTGATCCTGACTGCTCTACCCAGTCCAGTGACAAAGTCTCAACAGGTGTGAGATGACCCTGCCTGATGGAAGATTTTTATAGGTGGGTGTTCTCCAAACCTGCAATCCCCACTGCAGACACCGACTAAGAGTCAGTGGCAAGTGTCAAGGGCTGAGCCAAGGAAAAGTGGGTGTTAGCAGGTCAGGTGGCCGGCGGGGTCCAGTGTGTGACCTCTGACACGTCTCTGACTGGACACTGTGATGCTGATGATGGAAGCTATCAATAGTGTATTACTTACACCATGTGGAGCAGTTAAATTTAGAAATGTTAGTAGTGCAAGAGATGGTAGGTAGTTAAGTCAGACAGTGAGAAAGAGTTATTTATGTGAGCATGAATACATCTGTTGGTGTGCGTCTGTGTTATAATCCAGATTCATAATCTCTGTTTACTAAACATTAGTGTAAAACAGATGGAGCCCAGGTTCCAAGGACAAGACGCCACAGTTGAACGGGGGACTGCCAGTCAGGAGACGTGACTCTGGTGCACGGAGCTCAGAGAGTGTTTAATAAACACAACAAATTGGCAGAGATGAAAACAGTCAGAGGAAGAACATGATTAGCTCAGTTTGATTTAGAAAATGTCCAGAAACTTTCCAAAAATAGTGTAACTGGGGGAAGTTGAGGTCGGGCACGGTGGACACCTTCAGTAAGACTGAACTCCACATCACCACCAAATATATGAACACTGCATCCTTCCTTCGTTCCACTTACTGAAAGTTTTGCAGATGTCCGACACAGCCTTGAAGACGCGGTCCGAGAAGTTGACCTTGACCTTCATGTGCTTCATGTTGGGCAGTTGGAGGCGCAGAAGTTTGTGCTGCGGCGTGAAGAGCAGCCTGGCATCGGCTTGGATGCCGTACTTGTCCAATGTCCAGTGGGTTTTCAACAGCCATGTCTTCTTCTTCTCCCACCACAAGGCATGGTCTGACCAGTCCTTCTTCACATCTGTGCAGAGGAAGTGAAAAAAGACTGGATTAATTCTAATAAGAACAGCAAGGATGAAAATAAAAACAGAAATGCAACGTATCTCATAACAAGACAATGGCTACATCCATACTACTACATTTTTGTTTGGAAACGCTGCTACAGATTTCCCTTCTGTTCACACTGCTCTGAGGTTTTACAGCTGCTACAATGGAGGAGGTTGGAAACGCAGCTTGTCCTGTTTTAGTTATAAAGCTCTGGGCCTGCATTTTAGTCTTGATGGGCAGAAATTAAGATGTTTGGAAACTATGATGTAGAAACTCACAACCACTTGCTGATTGGGTCTTTGCAGCTCCTATAGATCACATGACCCCCATCCAGAAGAAGACAACAGGCATTAGCCTTGGCTACCAGTGTAGGAAACAACATTGATAATCAATTATAAGTGTTGCTAACCCTTTGTCATTGCTAGCAGCTGCTGCACAGTTAAATTCTGCATTTTCTAAAGCTTCAAATGCTAACATGTATAGGAGACGAGCTATTATTGGAGCAATTCCCATCTGCATGTCTAGTGTACTTAAGTGGTCACATGATATGTGTTTTCAAGTGCGTTAGTATGGACAGAGATTAATATGGATATGGAGCCAAACTGCTTGTGTGGCAAGAGATTGTTCTAGTTTGAAAATGCTGTTTTGAAACTACACCTAGTAGTATGGATGTAGACTATATTGGCGGTGACCCTTTGTGTCACTTATATCACCAAGGTGAAGATATTGTAGGCAGAGGGAAGGTGTAACTAGAGCGCTCAGGCTGTATCCCTCTCACTGTACTGACCTAAGCTCACCAAATTTGTCCCTTCAGGGCAGGGGGTCACATTCGAGCACAGGGGCAGTAAAGTCCAAGTGAAAGGGAGGAGACGACTCAGTGCGTGAAAGACGTGGCTGTTTGTTTGACACTGTGGGGATATCAGTTTCATACCTCTTTTTGTTCTAAAGTCTCACTATGATCCCTCTAAAGCAGACACAAGCCACCCAAAACCCCACATAGCTCCCAGGCTTTTGCTCCGCAGGGGCTCAGAACAATGAGGACAGACCTGTGGTCTCATGGTGTGTGTCTGACTTGTGAAAACAGCAGGGATTTAAGGGAACTCAAAGCAGCTGTTTTTCAGGATCACCTTGCTCTTGTTTCTGTACGAACAGCATTGTTATGGGCTGACGTTGGGTTTGAGCTGCAGTTCACTTCAAAGCTAAAAGGTCTTGGCTGTTCATGTGTGCCCCACGTCATGCATGTTGCTTTGTGCAGATCATGATAGATAAGAATGAGTGAACAGGCCAATAGTTTTTAGCCTATTGTACTTCCAGTTATCCCCCTGAACAGTGATGTCATTACTCTAGCATTAGTCCAGGAAGGCACTTGCCAGAGCAGTGTCTCATTTCCTCCACCCACATACCCCTTCATCGCTTCTCCAGCCATACTCTATCTTACTCTGGGTCTCTCTTTCTCTCTCTCCTCTCAATGAGTCACTGTCCAGACACAGACGTTGGTTTCCTTAGTCATCGTTTAATCAAAACATTTAATCTGAAGAGTTTTAGGTCTTTAACTTTGCTGTGTCAGTAGTTTTGATAAGGGAAAAAACCTGATCCAAGACAAATTGTTGTTAGGTTTTGTCCCAGCCAATCTTTAATATCACTAGAAAAATGTATCCTAAAAATAACGACTTTGAATGACTCCATAGAATGTGACCCTGTGAATAATCACTGTATTCTACAATAGTTATAATACATACATCTTCATGTCAGCTAGCCTAGCACAGTACTAAAGGGCCACAATCAGCCCCATCGCAAGTCTGGGCGATATGACTTCAAATCACTATCACGATTATTTCAAACTTTTACCTTAATTACAATAAATGAATGATTAATTTATGCCACCCTACCCCCCATCACCCGGAAGGTGATCTGCCTTAGTGATGAGTACATAAAAGTGAGTAAAAAATAACAATGCTTTAGGTGGAGGAATCCCAGCTCCATTTTGATCCCCATGAGGAAACACATCTATTTGTGTTCAAGGCTGGTGGCCCATTAGCTAAATGTGGCATATATACTACATGAGGAAGACCACAGCTACAAATGGAGAAACTGAAACCATAATGGACTGCTAATACAGACTGTAGTGAGCAAACAGGAGTTACAGCATGGCCTGAGTGGAGTCTTTTGAAGCAAAGACCCATTTATTCCTCGGCTGTTGTTATGGTAATTCATGTCCAATAAGAAAAAGTGATGCAACATTAATCATCATGTGTGAAAGAACTGCAACAAGTTTGACAAATTCCTTGCAAAATGTAAGCAACAGCTGATATGTTACTGCTAAAATGTCCAAGTTTTTCTATTACCCTTTGATTATCTCTGTCTGTCATTAAGGCTGCTTGGAGCCATGGAAACCTAAACCTTGAGTGACCTTCTTTTTTTAGCCAGCTATTATTGTTTTCCCTGATCTTAACTTTACATAGGGGCATTCGTATGCATTGTAGTCTCCTACTGATCCAGTTTATAAAGCGGAGCGAATGGGATTAGCGGCTGAATTTGTGAAACAACAGATTGGCTGCTTCAAACCAGGAAACATGACGGCTGCAATGAGGAGGAGATTACACTGGTGATTAAGATGGTGAGGAAAGTTTGAGAAGAGCGGCCGGCAGCATCTCAATGCACATGTCACTGTGAAGGCCCTGTGTGAACTGAATTGGGTTGTTTGTCAAGCTGTTGGGTTTTATACTGTTTACTCCAATAGACTAACACTTGGGTGTTTCACTCAAGTGAAAACATTCCAAGCTTTCTTTGACCCTCTGTGAGTTACTCTAGCAGCATGGGGTCTAGCTGTCATCGCTCCATCCTCATGCCTCAGCTGTGCAGAACATGGCTTCATTGCTACCGTCGGGAAAAACTGCCCCCTTAAGTACACAGCCACTATTAAAGGCTGAAATAATGAGAGGGGAAAAGGAAGGGGAAAATTGAAAATAGAGCTGCATGTATTTTTGTAACTCTTCTCACTGTTTTTCCTCTTACAAACTTATAATTTCTGGTGTCTGGGAGCAATGCTAAACAGCTAGCATTAACATTTGGCACTCCAGTATTCACCACAGACGTTCTATAGCAGCGTCTTCATACTCAGCATGCATGACCACCATACAGTCTGTGGCAAGGCATGAATGCACATCTTGGCAGGTCTCAGTTACCCTCAACACACTCACAGTGGCCCCTGCTCCACTGTTTCCCTGTCGCCCCTCACCACCAAAACCTCACTGGACATATTCTCTCCTTCTGCTTCCTACACGGTGGTTCGAGGTGCTGTGATTGGACAAGGGCAGCTGGGATAGGCGTCCATTGGGCTCTTTCAGCAACAAGGTTGAAACTCAATCCACAGAGAAGGAGGGAGAGAGGGCCAATGGCATCTCCCAGCTAAAAATACAGCCTGCCAAGCCTGACGTAATGCAGCAGCCAGAAGAGCGGGAGTGGGGGGTGGCTTAAGTAATTGGTTGCATTAAATGTGGACCCACAGACCCCGAGCGGACTGATGCATGCTTGTATGTGGGTGTGTGCGCGAGGAGGACCCGAAAGACAAGGGGAGGGGAAACAGAATGACAAAGGCATGTTTTATGACCTCTGCAGGACGTGAAAGATGATACGGAGAGTGTGTGTGTTATGCGTGCAGGAGTGTGTGCGGGTTTGTCGGAGGGAGGGTGTTCTTATCCATCCATTAACGACATTAGCTCTGTGTGTTTGTACGTGTGTGTGCTTTAACAAGCTAAATTAATCCATAAATTCTGTCAAACTGAGTTCTTTTCATTCACCGCCATCACCGCTGCAGCTCTCGGCCCAGATCGCTTACTCTGGTTTGTGCACCAGATAACTGAAATACAGATACCGCTTACAAAACATGGATTAATACTGTCATATTCTAAGAAGCAATTTAACAAGATAAAGAAAAAACTTAACATATAAGATTTAATTAAATGCACTGTTGGCACAAAAATACCCAGTTTGCAGGGGCTTCATTTGAATAATACAGGAACTGAACTGTCCCTCTACTCCCCACCACTTTATTCACAACATCCCTCCTCTTCTACTCCAAAGCTATGTTTGTAGAAGCCTCTCTGTGAGGGGGAGGGGACAGGATAGAAAATTGGAGAGGATGAGACAGAAGGAATGAGAGAAAGGGCATGGAAAGGAGAGAAGAGGAGGATGAGCAGAGGACAGCGAGGATCAATTAATATGAGAGCGAGTCGGAGCAGGTCAAAAGGAAAATTTTAAAAACGTCTACATGCAAATAAAACTAAAGCATAAATAGCATCTGCAAAGGTTACCACTTCCATAAAAATGATAAACTTAATTTACGTCTATAAGAACATATAAAGACAGTAGGGACCTCAGCTTGGGAGTATTTATTTGTTGGTACATTCACAATAAAATTAAGTTCCTGACGCGACACCCCCCCAACCTGTATTTCAGGTTTATTGTTTTGTATACTTTATAATTTCTTATAAAGTATACAAGTTTACATAAAAAACTGCTGTATTTAATTCAATACAAGATTATGTAGTTTGTGTAGATTTCATTCACAATATAAGTATAATTTTCATCAATAGTAATAAAGAAATACTGTGACATTTATTGTGATAATTATCAAAATTGACTGATGTGAAAATATTTTATCTTGATATACATTTTGGCTATTTCATTCAGCCCAAATTTTCAAACATAATTTCTCCAAGGGATTGATGACAATGACAAAAAAAAAGCAATACTGGTTAGAAAGTGACCTTGGATCTGCCTCTTTACCTGCATATGAAACAGAAAAGTAATGGCTTCTTTCCTGACTCATTCCTCCACCAGGTTTGGTGCAAATTTGTTCAGACGAACATTGAGTTTTTCTCCTTACGAGGTTTTGAAGCTGTGACAGTCAGCTGACTCCTAAAGCAACATGCCGGCTAATTTCTAGCATCATGGTTGTATGTGATGTGACCATCAGCCGTGACCTTTCACTGTGTTTGCACAGTGGCGCTTCACAAGAGGTCAGAGCTAAGCTGTTGTTGTCAGTGATAACCAGCGGAAGGCTTTGTCATTTTCCACCAACCGCTGATAAAAACATTACAAGCGGGTGAGGCTGGTCTGACTGTTCCCTTGGTGACTCCTAGCTGAAGCCACAGGTACAATGGTGCATGGCGACAATGTGTTTTTATATATAACAAAGCCGCAGACACAGAGTTCATCCCTCTTTACAACATCAAAGCCCTTCTCTTTCTAAATATATTCCACATCTGATGCAGGGTGAAGGTTATTATTGACAAGCAAAGATACAGGAAGCAAGTGTTCTGCCCCCTCCTTAAATTAGATCTGTGACTGTAAATGGCCTTAAGGCAGCCGCTCGCTCGTGCAGTCACGCTAGATTGTATCGTCATCAGATACACAACATGTATACAACAGGTTTGATAGAGACAGGCGGGGATGTTATCTGTCTCGCAGACATGAGATAGTGTCACATTTACAGTGGGAGATTGAAGTGATAAAGTGACTTCAACAACCCTTGGAATCAAAACCACCTGCATTTGTCGACTCTGCTGCATCTGAGGAGCAGACAAACGTGTTTCTGGACTTGTGACAAAAGATCCAAAGATAATTTGACTCATCTTTTCATTGCATTTGTAGCATCTATAGACACAGCTGGCTACACATCTCCAGACACCAGCGAAGGTGAAATCATTGGCTAAAGTGTTGATGTATTTCAGTCATGTCCCTCGTGTATTCACTAACCAATACCACTTAAACTTGAGTGCTTTCCATTTACAGGCCGAGTTGACTGAGGTTAGCTGAGCTTATTTCAATCAGTTATTATAAAATGTAACAGCTCAGCTTTCTGCCAACAGTCAATACAATTCAAAACAGGCCATTTATCAGAGGCATTTCCATGCAAGACACGTTGGACATACAGAAAGATGCTGGTGTTAAAGCTTCTTCAGTTGCAGAAATAGGAAACTAAAGTTAATCAAGGTTGTGCCCTGTGTCAGTGATACACACACAGCTCATATCTCATGTCATGTCGGTGATTTCACTGCTGGATGATTCTACAAAAGCTCTATTAAGTGGTGGTGACAAAAATGAGGTTTGAATATAGGCAGCAAAACAAAAGATTGCTTTAAGACAGGTGTCCGTCATTCTGTGAGCAACTGTAATCAGTTTTCTTTCTGCACATGGCATGAGTAAAATTAAACTTGTATTTTAGCGTATAAATGCTTTTATTATGAAGCTGTGGAAATACAAATTTGTTTTCTGGGAATGCCACCACGGACACAGTTTATAATACATTTCAAATATTGGAATGCTTTTATCAGTGGGTCATAGGCTCAATCACCTTTGTGTTACCTCATTCAGAAAACACACATTTAAAATAAATAATTTTGTTTATTCCTCTTTATGGTCATGGCAGGCCTTAAAGAAGTCAGGGGACATTATGATGGGATATTGATATATTTGAGTGGTTTGATTTACAGTGTTTTCCACACAGACACACAATCCAGTCTAAAATGATATAATTTATTGTATATATTTTCAGAATGCAACATGCAGCCGGATTGCACAACACACATGCTCACACACACTTTTAGCCTAAAGAATGTAAGATGAGCTAGAGATAAGCTTCAGGATAAGCCTTGTAAACAACTTGTTAACACTTGGGCTTCAGGCCAGATCTCTGGTGCACCAAGATTCATATATTGGCTCATCTGAGATCTCCAGAGGATGAGATGAAACTGTTTTGCTAGAGCTCAGGTCGACACAAGAGCTGGGTCGAAACTCAGAGGCCTTCAGGTGAAGATGTGGAGGCTAACTGAATGATAGAAAACAGATACTTTTCCTGTGTGAGTGTAGTGAAGCCGAAATCTTAAAAGGAAATTTAGGAGCATCCATTGAGAGCAACAGTGCTGGCTCTGATGCATTAGTAGAGGCCTGGATGGCCATTAGAGGAAACCTCCTTAGAGACATATAGTTTGTATCCATTTGTGTCATAATCCAAACACATCCAAACAGAGGGAGTACTCCCCCTCCGCCCTCACACAGCTTTACACAATTAAGCGTTCAGGGACCCGCTGATATAATGACATTTCAAACTCTGGGCCTGAGATCAATGGAGCAACTAGACAATATTCATCTCTCCTTGTACCCATGTACGCATCCTGCCAAACAACCCCTCAGGACTGCGATAAGCCATCCCAGTGATGCATCTACGAGGTCAACAGGAAACTCAGTCGCTTGGCAGATTCTTGCTACATTCAAAAAAAAAAAAAAAACATGACCACAAGTACAACCCGAAATCAGAAAAAGTTGGGACGGTATGTAAGATTTAAAATCTAAACTGAGAACAGTGATTTTTAAATGATCTTTGACCTGTTCTACAATAAGACTGACAGAACTGTAGAGAAATTATTTTTGCAATTTACACTGTCACAACTCCACTAAAAGAAAAAGGAGAGTACAGAGAGAGGCTGCGAGGCGGGAACAGGTAGAAATGAATGAAATGTGGCCTTATAGCCTCAACAAAAACTCCAGCTCAGTTTACTCCATTGACCCACAGGTGTGGTGTTACAACAACAATGTGCTCCTCTAGCATTTCCTTCCACTGGATCCGCTGCCGGCCGCTACAGGAACTAAAAAGCAATAGACTTCAGATTCCCCAGAGGAGCCATGAAAGTTTGTTCCACTGCATGTTTAAAATGCCAAAACACAGATAATGCTGTTGTCCCAAACAAGCACAGTGACTTTTCACAAAAACTGGATAAACATTGAAAAGCTACAGAAATTTGATCATGCTGTGCTTTTCATTGATACATTTGTAAAGTGGCAAAATTGTCCAGCGCTGACGAATCCATCATGTGATATTTGGAGCACGAAGCAGCTGATACTGTTCCCACATGACCCATCATCAAGTGAGTGAAACCACCAGCTGTCAAAGTCAAGTTTGGTTTAGTTTCAACAGAAAGTTGTTTGTGTCATGTGAAAGTAGCACTGCACAAATTCACAGCTCTTACTCGACACAATCTCTTTTACATGCTTGATTAGAGTGTTATGTTTAGAAAAAAAAAACATAACGCTGCTTTTCCACTGGTCAAAAAACCCACAAACACTCACTAACATCTGGCTTGTGTGTGCAATGAGAATGGAAACAATTTGCATTCTCTCCAGGTCAAATGATTCTGCAGTGGACACTGTTATTTATCCACTTTGGGTCCAATTGACAGCGATGGAAACATTTCTCCTAATGTCGTCCTCTTTCTTTTGGAAGTCTAGAACGCTGGACTAGAACGCGTTTTAGCTGCAATGTAGATCAGAATATTGAAAGTAAACAAAAATAGATCTAATTTGCTGGGATTTCAAAATGAACACACTATGAGAAACAGCGAGAATGTATGGAAATATATAGGTGAAGGGGTGATTACATATGTGGACGTCTGATTACAGAACAGCACAATCACTGCAGAATCTTGCAGTGGAACAGGAAAGCTCTGGCCAGGGCAGGACTGCTACTTAGGCTAACTACTTCCTGTCAAGAGAGATTAGAGAGCAGGACGATCACACAGGCTGCCAGGCCATTTCACACTTCATAATGCCAAGCCTTTAGGATGGCTCCACAGGAACGGTTTATTATGGCAAGATTATGAGCAGAGGGAAAGTGGACTTGGCCAAAAAATACTCCTCTCCACTGATGTGTTTTTTGTGATTGAAGGAGAAGATGTAAGAGCTGTTAAGTTTTTCATCTTACTCTCTTCAGAATCATGTCCCTCAAAAAAAAGCCCACCATTAACACACTGGGGGCAGGAAGGCAGGAATGAAGGGAAGGCAGAAGGGAGAACGCGTGCAAAAAAAAAATCCAAGAGGAAGTTCGGCATCCTGTGTTGAATCGTGTCTGTTTCCTAATGAAATCTGCGCTCCATTGTCAAAATCGAAACCATCTCCCTGCAGTCACCACAACTTCAGCAGATGACCTCTTAACATAAAAAACACAGAATTCAAATAGTTGGCAAAAAGGAGTGAAAATGTGAAAACAGGAAACATTAAACTTCTAAGTCTTACTTAATTGAACATTAAAACAATAACTGGGTTTTAGTTTCCTGATTTTTTGTCAGGGGTTCTGAACAGAGGGGTAGAAATGAAAAAAATAAAAGTACAGTTCCTGCATGATTCAATGTAAAAATTGGAATAAATGAGGGATGATGAAATTCAATATGTGGGTCATCTCAAATGAAATTTTTCTCTGACATGCAGGGAAAGTTCTGTGGCTAACTGGTGCTACCGAGCCAAAAAACTTCAGGCCCCTCACTGGAAACAAGCACATGGACTATCAGAGTCAGACCAGAGCAATTAGTTTGCTCATGTTCTATTTAAAGAACAATGAACAGTCACTGTATATGAATCTGGTTCTGAAATCATGACAAAGTGAACAATGTGAACTTTCCTATTGATAGTAAGGTCTTGCAATGTGGCTGGAGCAGAATATGATGTCAAAATACCAAGCCGTGGCTGCCAATGCCTCAAAGAAGTGAAACTAAATCATAAAAATAGTTTCCACAATATATATTTAGAAGAAGAAGGACTAATAAAAGAGAGAAAGCAGGAGAAAGGAAAAGAGGGAGGGCTGAAGGGGAGAGAGAGAGAGAGAGAGAGAGAGAGAGAGAGAGAGAGCGAGAGAGAGAGAGAGAGAGTGGGGGGTGTGTGTGAAGTAGTCATCAGAGAATCCAGCAGTGATGGCAGTGACCAGAGAACAACATGCCAAACCCTGGAAGTCATTTCCTGCTTCGTCGAAGACTTTTATGGAATTCTAGCAGCATGGCTAACGTCACAACGAAAGAGAGGGACCGAGGAGAAAAGAGGAAGCGCAGGGCAGCCCTCGCTCCACACGCCTCACTCCTCCCCCTCATTCGCTTCCCTCCCTTTTTTCTCCTCCATCCCATCCCTCTCCCCTCAGCTGTGTTCGTGAGGATAAGCAGAGCCTGCAGGAAAGCAACTGAAATATCAGTCTCACCCCATTTCGTAACACGCTACTCATTCCAAGATTGCCTCTTCTACAGTTTTCACAATTAGCTAAAATCCCTTATGCTCGTCCATAGGCTAAACAGCGTCCCTGACATTTAGCCCAGGCTGCACTTAAAAAGCACTTTTCCACCTGAAGCGTTTGCAAAGTGCAGATGTATTTGTGTGAAACAGACACTCCAAACACTTACGGCAAGCCAAGGTCCTAAAAGCTATGTAACTTGGGGAAAAAAAACTTAAAATCCAATAAAACTTCCGCTAGCTAATGTTGTATGTGATTTATTTGCTTTCCCTCCGTAATGGAGCAATGTTTGCCATCAGAGAGGGCGGCAGAGCTTTTAGAAAACATCAACTGAGGCAGAAAAAGCAACGATGATGGAAACCAGCAGAGGGATGAAATGATTACAGGAGCTGGGGACCAGAGGGTGGTCAATCAGTTTGCTTTAAATACTCCCCTTCAAGGGTTTGCAGGGGAAATGGAGGCATCATTCACTGCTGTGATCAATAGCTAAGTGCCTTCCTGGCATTTGTCTATTTAATCCATTATCGAAGGCCATCTGAGCCTGCGATGTGGACAGGAGACATGCGGCTCACAGGAAGAGCCGAATGATGGAAGCAGGATACATGTGGAGGAGACACACCCACCGACCCACACAGCCATGTTCACATGTGGAAACACGTGCACAAATACTACTAATGAGAACACTGGTTGTCGTGCAGCTGATGTCAACACACATCCGGAGAGCTACAGTGTACAGACAGAAATCTTCACTGGACAAAGAAAAGTAACCAGGAACAAATGTTCACCCTAGAACAAATATGGTTGTGTCAGCCAATTTCTGAACACAAGAGGTCCTTCATTTTGAAGTGTAAGAGACTGAGACACGGAAAGAGAGGTGGCTGGGAAGGACAGAGAGAGATTTGTCATTGCACAAAGATGTCCTTTCGATGTGAGAGTGACGCACTGCCTGCCAAAACTCAGCGGTATCTACGTGACCCTTCTCACAGCACTGTGGAGGTGTATACAAGTGCATTTGCTTATACGTTATACATAGATACACAGTATCTATGTATAACTACCACATCTGGATATGTGCAGAAACAAGGTGTTGAGGACAAATTGTGAAGTGTACTTCTTTTTAACTTGTACATTTTAACTTTCACAAATTGCTTTATCTCAACTTACAGTTTGTACATGAAAGAAAAATCACATTTAAGATGTTGCGGTATTTCTTTGGGACTATGAAAAACACGTCTGCACTGCCTGATCAAGCACAAATGATTGCATCTCACACCAACAGTGTGTAGTAACGAGCTGCGTGTGGCCATGTGGAAAACCCATGTTGTGGGCAGGTTAATGATTACAATGCAATAACAACCTGTTGACCCAGAGTAGCAGGGACATGGCAGGGAAATTAAATGTCCCTTTGTGAAAACAGTCAATGGATTAAAGAACACACGTTGATATTCACAGAGCTGTTCATATTGCTCCATGAGCAGTAAGAGGCTCTATAACATGGTGGGGGCAGTTTGATGATGCAGATGGAAATATGTTTAAGAATAGTAACCCAGGCAGGCTGAAGGTTTAGTATTGTTTTGATAGGAGAGCAGCTCAAGCCACTGTGCACACCCAAGTCTTATTATTTCACTCAGGCACATACAAGACAACAACAAACCCTGGTAAACAAATCAAAAATATTTTCAGTGAGCATGAGAGGAAATCAAACCACCAGAATCCTGAGGAGATAAAAAAAGGAAGTCAGCAACAAAATAGCTGCATCCTTAAGACAAGGAAAACTAGATACTATGAATAGTGACAACAAAAGAACCCAACAGAACTTGACAAAACTGCAATACAATGAATACAACTTCAAACTCATGTGGGCAATTTTCTTTTAGCTGTTATAAAAGTCACTGCACTGTTGTCCCTTTTGTTTCCGACTGTAATGACAGACCAACCAATGTCACAAGACTTTCCCCTCAACTTAGTAAAGGTTTCACGTTCAGGAAAGTCATACCCTTCATAAAGACCTCAACACACAACGTGAGTACACCTCAAACAACGGATAAGGCCGGGCCTTGAGTGGAGTCGGGGAGGACCAACAAATTCATGACGTCCCACTTCCGGCAGTCAACACTGCACTCGCCTCACATAGATGCTGCTCAGCACAGACGACCACAGAGAACAAAGACCTCAATTATGTGGAGGCTCTAACAGGAGAGCTAAAAACGGGACCATGGGCAGGGAATAAAACCTTGGGAGCGCTGCAGGAATGCCGAGCATTCGAGCGCCAACGACACACACAACACACTGTCACTCCCGAATTGCACTGCCGCCACCAGCACTGACCTTTCTCCAGCCTGCATGAAACAGGACAGTGTTCAAGTGACTGGAACAGAGGACTCTTATGCTTACTTGTACCCAAACTTGTCAAGTGCATGGCTGCAGAACAGTGCATGATATGGTGGGGGGAGGGCAGTGTCTATGGCCTCTTTATACCTTGGGTAACTGACCCATATTCACCGCAGGGTAACAAACAGGAACATTAACCTCAGTTGGACCCTGTTCCAAGCAACACATATGAAAGACGACAAAACTCAACACTCGTATGTTCAATAAAAAATCCTGCACAGCTATAAAAGTGGCAAACAACAGGTTCCCGTTCTTCTTCTTAGACAACATGTCTTACACACAAACAGATCCTCAGCCTGTGATTTTGTACATTTTCCCTCCGTGTCCCAGACATAATTCTTACTTTTGAGTTCCGAGCCATGGGAAAACAGGTCTGTTTTTCACTTTGCCAGTTTTCAGAAACAGTTTTATAGTTTCTCACAGAAGAGAGCCGCTTGCTTAGTGGAATCTCACGTCTCAGAATGGTAACTATTCGCAAAAAGGTATTTATCTCCCAAGAAATATGAACAGATAACACAAGTCAGCCACTGGCACACACAGAAACTTCTAAAGGAGCACGGTGCAGGGTGAGAGGTCAAAGGCAAAAGCTGCCAACTGCCAACCTGACCCCATTTCCACTTTATTCTTAAATCTGCAGACTCATGCTCATTTATCTTCAAGCATGTGAAACTTCAGATAAGAAGCTTTGAAAGCATTACCTAGTTTCTCCACAAGTTTCAGCATGACTCCGCCGATGTGGATTTCCCCAGTGACCCTCAGCGACACATCCCGGTGGAGGTCGGTGACATGCATCTTCAGTTCCCACGTCCCGTCGGCATAGCAGCCATCAGGCATCCGGATCCCGTCCAGCGCCATCCTGCCGAACAAACACACAGTCCGGAGAGAAAAGGTCCAGTTAAAGTTCTGTCCCACTGGAGTGTAAAGAAACATTTTTGACTCTCTGGAGAGGAATAAATGTGATGAGAAGGCCTGGCCTTCATGGAAAGGAATTGTACTGTAGATATTTCAAACAGACACTAGGCTGATATCTCTAAATTGTTATATGCAGGGGTGGAACTCAGCACACATTTTTTGCATAAATACAGTTCTAATCGTGAATATTTTCATTGCAAGAGCTACCTCTCCAGTACATTTGTGGGATTTTGTACATTTACTTCACTGCCCTAACAGCTGTGGTTCGTAGTTACTTTGCAAATTAAGAGTTTACATCATCACTCTTGCAAGTTTCACCAGCTTTATGGAAGTACGACACAAAATCTCTGCAGTGTAGCAGGCCACTGTTGGAAAGGCTGCAAGTCAAACAGTTGTGCGTCAATGTGACAGAGTTCCTTCACTTCTCAGACATGAAAAACACTGGATAGACAAAAAAGAACAATTACGATTTCCATTTGGTTATTGAATCTATAGACCACATTCAACTGATTAAATGTACATGTGGTTATATACCAATATTATTGTATACATTTATTTTCTCCTTATATTCTCCACTTGTGAAACGTTCCATCCTTCATTAAAAGTCATTTCACTCTTGATTCAGTACAATTCGGTTTATTTGTCTCATTCTGATTATGACATTGAAGAAGTT
The DNA here is from genome assembly GCF_024713975.1 of Paralichthys olivaceus. NCBI lineage: Eukaryota > Metazoa > Chordata > Actinopteri > Pleuronectiformes > Paralichthyidae > Paralichthys > Paralichthys olivaceus. The sequence continues at coordinate 10,593,673 of NC_091104.1, read as the reverse complement.
TCTTGACATTAAAGTCACTGTCTATGTCAAAACCCCAAAATGTCCTTTTGGTGATTGAATCCATCGACCATATTTAATTGATTTTCCATGTACATGTTGTTATAGACGAACATTATTGTATGAATTGATCTTTTACGTATGTTCTCCAGCTCTGACAGGAGTCAGAATTCATTGAGGGTAATTTTCCTCCGCTCTGACATCTTTACTTCTTCATTGTATTGAGGTGTCAGAGCAGGACACTGCTGTGGAAACAGGCTACACAAGGGAACTTAGCTCCATCGTGAGCATTTGACTCTGGGACGTGATTTAGAGGAAGATGGAGGAGAACAAACCCTGATAGAAAAAAACCCACTGACACTGAATCCCTGCGTGTGTTTCCTGAGAATAAGACAAACAAGACGTGAAGTCACTGGAAAAGAAAGTTGCTTTGTAGCCTTAGCTGTCATCCTGTGATTTGAATGGAGGCTAACGCGGATCATCCATTAAAAACAGCTAATAATCGATCAACGGGACCGAACAAAGGCTGCAGCCCCGCGAGGACAACTTTCAACCGGGTGTTTCTCAGCGTTTCCCTCCGCTAACGTCCCGGTTCACCTGTTCGAAGTAACGGTAAAGGCCTCCGAGACAAATAGACCCGAGGGCGACTCATTATGTAAGCACAGCCCGGACAACGACCGCACTCCCCGGCTTACATGCACACGCTCACCTCGGTGTTTCTGTTTGGTTTTCTGAAGCCACGGCACCGGAGGAAAAGTGCGTCCGAAGGAAAACCAGCCGCTAAAATGTCGGAAAAGTTCTACGTGGAAACGAGTTGAAGCCGTAAAGCGACGAAGAAAGAGGGAGAATCGACGTTTCCATATTTCATAGCGGCGGAGCAACACTGGAGTGTGTGTGTGTGAGTGTGTGTGTGTGAGTGTGTGTGAGTGTGTGTGTGTGTGTTACTCACCTTCACGAAGAGAAAAACACTCTGAACCCGTCGATGAAACTTCCACCTTCTTTAAATCATGTATGAGTCCGAGTCCCGCCGAGGAAAACACAGAAACCCCGAAGAAGAAGAAGGAGAGGGAGAGAGAAAGAGAGAGAGAGAGGGGCGAGGAGTCCCGAACAGTTTCCTTCACACTAATGGAGTCCAGCCTCTCTCTCTCTGCCTCTCTCTCTCTCTCTCTCTCTCTCTCTCTCTCTCTCTCAATCCTAGTTTTCCTTTCGGACACACACACACACACACACACACCCTTGTACTTCTATATTCATTTGGACACTCATTGTCTCTAATGATACTTTTGTAATCTTATTATTTTATTCATTGTATTTATTTTTGCTGTGTTTTATTGTTATTTATTTCCCATGTATTTATTGCTGAGAGAAGGCTGACATGTGATCTGATGGGTAGGTGGTAAATGTATTAGTATACACACAAATACATAGAATACTTATATTTTAAAGTTCACATGTGCTTTATGTGTGTATAAATACATGTATTTATCCCGGCACTTTATCTTCAGCACTAGTGTTTAAAATGGTCCTCAGGAAGATACAAGTACAGGAACAACCACCACACATTGTTGTCTGTCTGCAGTTGGGAGGACAATTATGAATATTATGTCCTGGTCCCTTGTCCTGACCCCTACCATCACAACTAAGATCCTAACCCTAATATAAATCCATTTCTAATGTAACACTTATCCTGAATATACTTCTCTTATCATTCATTTAATTCATTGTTTATTTGCGATTGCTGTTTATTATTATCACTTATTATGGATAAAGACGAACAACCCCCGACTTTCTTCATTGAACAGCCGGTAAAGAGACTTTAGAGATCAGGAAAGATTTTATGGTGGAAATCGTGAGGAGTGACCCTAACCTTAACCAGGACCAGCCTCTGCCTCATTAGGACTGGGCTTTGGTCCCCATGAGGTCTACTGGTCCTGACAAGATCAGTGTTTATGCTGGAAAAAATTCCTAAAGAGGCCACAAAAACAAACACACACACACACACACACACACACACACACACACACACACACACACACACACACACACACACACACACACACACACATAATACTGGAGCAGAAGTGAGAGCAGGTAAATTAGAAAAAATTTCAGTTTAATATCTGGCCAATAATTAACTTCTGTGATTTATAAAGACAAAACAAACAAATTCCCTGTTGGCTCAGTTAAATAACAATACAAAATTAAAAATGACTCTCAGATGTATGGAAATGAAAACACTTTAAGGGACACTTGCTTGTTTGTGTTTTATTGTAGATTTTGGCAAAGTGCAACCCTCCACAGTGCGGAACTCAACAGTTTGTGACAGGGATAATGGACAGTTTCAATCTCAAGCTGCCTTTTATGGCAATAATAGTGCAGAGGCCTGCAGCAGCACCCAGGGACCTTTGGGTCTTTGGTCCCGGGAGTAACAGCAGAAAATAAGAAGAAGAGTTTTTGCTAGGTCACTTTTTATAGGTAAAGAAAAATTGTTGCCCCCATTAAAGCTCCAGTGGAAAACTGGTGCATATACTTCCTGACTCACCACATATATTCAGTTTTATTGCATACCAGACTACTGTACATACTTAAAGTATCTAGAGTAAAATAATCAACCATATTTCATAAGTTTATATTAGTATGAAATGTAGCCACAATAAAGTGATACAAAGTGCAGTACTCAGTGCTGACAGATCAAATATAGAATATAAATACACACAACATAGAAATGATAAAGTCCCTGTACGTAAATATATCTAGTTGCATCACTTTTGTGGAAACTTATCTTAATATGAAACTCACATTTAAAATTTTCTCCAACATGTACAAACTATTTGACTCTCACACAAGGTCAGTCATTGTGCTTTAACGGACAGTCAATAAATCACAGAAACTCAATCACAGTTTACTTTGATTTCCTAATAAAATTGAACACATGGAAAACTATCTTCAGAAGTGTCTCATGCTGACAATCAGCCGTGATGTCTGCGAGCTATTGTTCACATCTTCAGATGAAAAATAGCATTTTATACGAGCATTCAATCAAATGATCACACAAATGACGCGTTTGAGGGGTTAAATGCTGTTTCCATTCTCCCCACAGCAACAGCAGCAGCACAATGCACACTCCAACCCACACTCTCCAAGAGGTCCACAGTGAAAGACATATGAATCATCTGCTTTTCTGGCTCGGTCCCCTGGTGAACTCGCTCCAGCTCCAGTCCTCCAGCTCAGGAATCTGGGCCTTCAGACGACAGGTCTGCATCAAAGTGATTTATAACCTCTCTCCCTCTCCCTCCTGCAGCTCTGACCCCCTCGTCAGTGTCTGGCGGCCGACCCATTGCCTTTTATAGGCCGTGTTTTAATTGCAGGGTAAACATTTGAGTCAGGCAGATGCGGAGCTGGCTTGGCTCCTGATGTTGATGATGTGGATCAGGAAGGAGGAGGTGAAAGAGACTGAGGCAGAGAGGTGGAGGCTGTGAGGGGAGACCAAGAGGTTCACATCATCTCCAAGGCTCAAAAAAGGACTTGGTCAGTCAGCTTTTGTGCGATGTTCACTTTTTATGTATCTTTTGCTCATTTAACATCATATCTTAGCAGCTTAAATTAGAAATAACAGCAACTGTCCAAATATCTAAATTTAGTTAAAGGCAATAAATGGAAAAAGGTTGGGAGAGAGCACAAACAGCAAATGGTCAGTGGGCCTTTGTTCAAGTTTTAACTGAGAGATGACTGACCTCTTCTGTTCAAACACAGAACAGCAGGGCTTAATCTATTATTTATGAGAATAACCCCTGCGCTAACTGGTCCCATCTGTGATCCTTGCTTTGCAGATGTTACTAAACTGCATTAAAAAACCCTCAGTAATTCATCTGGAAGTCATGAGGATCACAATGAAGCCCATTTATGATCTATAAGTCAGCTTCGATGTTCTCGTGAGGGGGTCCCTTGGAAGGAATCTGACCCCAGTTTCAGAAGAACAAATAGTTCTTTTGTCCAAGAAAACGTGGAAACGAGCAATTGGACCATCTTCCTCTGATGATTTCAACGTCCTCCTACGCAGCTACAGTCATCATTTCCCTGGTTATTATCTTTGACATATGGCAGACAAAGGAAGTAGTCATTGTATCCAAAAAAGGAAAGAAATACTTTAATAAAAGGAAATAAATACAATGCTTTGGATGGCAGTTAGAATCCATTACAGGCATGGGTTATTGCACAGCTCTAGGGACAGACAAAAAAAAAACTTTTCCAGACACCCATTCAAAGTTAACAGTGGTAACTGACACAAATTTCATTCAAAAACACAGTAAGTTTCAATGTGCATTTCTCTTTCTCACCCAGTGTGTGATGACATATGGCTGCAGGCCCTTCTTTTATTAGCTTTTGAATATTTTAAAGACTGACAACACACCCATGACAGCACTTGATCATTTGACTGAATAATGGCTTCGAACTGGAATCAACACTTTAGTTAAATCTACAAAAAACACAGTAGACATTTCCCTGATGCTTGTACCTCTGACAAAAAAAATATAATATACTGTCATCATTCAAAATGTTGTGCTAAAATGCTCATGTAGTCAAAAGTACAATGTACATTGACACAATTATCTTTCATTCTCTCCAGTTGAGTTGCTTATTTATTCATTTCACATGCAGAGTGAGCACAGTTTAAAATCTGTGAGTGAATCAAGAATCGCTCTGATGGAAAATGTGCAAATTTCAGATACACCGTGGAAACTCACGGGCCGAATCACAATATTGTTGTTATTGTTACGAGGGCCTGTACACACTCCTACAATATGTATTTGCAAGTGTGATTTTCAGGTGCAGAGGCAACAATGGAAGTGTTCTATGCATTTTTCATTGCACGTCCAAGGTTTCCAAAGTAAAGAGCATTCCTGCTGTCCAAGAAACATCTTCACATTTCTATTGCTGCAATGTAACACATGCAATTATGAATTAATAAAAATATTAATTAACAAGCTGTTCTTCTACATCATTTCTGTGCAACTCATAGCTGATGAATGTGCAAGATCCACCAGGTCAAATGTAGAAACTCTTCCATATCATACTCCCTTCTATTTTGTCCATGCTATACTATCTGGTCAACAAGGCAGCCAGGTTTCAGTCATTAGGCTTTTGCGGACGTAACAGACACACAACACCAACACATTGATTCCAAACAGCCCATGATGGTGTTGATGTAAAAGCAGTAGCTCGCACTGTAGCTAATTAAAATAAGCTCTTTTGATTACTATGATATTATAACAAGGAAAATTTGACACAGACGGCAATGTGATCTGTTACATGTGTATCTGAGGGTCGTTCCATTTCTTTATCCCCTGCGGTTGTGTAACAAATTATTTAATTAGACATCGATTAACAATCATAAGAGATTTTCTACTAAATAAAGACACCAACACAGTTATTAGAGGTGTGTTGGCACTGTCTATGTCTTTTTTGTTCCAGCATCCATTTACCACTTATTTGACACCATGTAAAGTGAGTGAGCTCTTATTTCGGCATATTTGCTACTGGTTGTGTTGTTAAAGGACCATTTAAAAAAAAACAACTAAAAAAAAAAAAAATCATGATAACCAGCAACTTTTGTTTTTAGAGAACAATAGTCATGATTTGCTTTTGCTAATTGTCCATATTATTTTCTCTTTTAGGAAAACACACGAAGGAGCCTATCTTTTAAACAATTAAAAAGACAGGCTGCAACATATTCATTATCTCAAAAGGGTTAAGTGTGAATTAGTCACCAATTTACAAAAAAGGCAAACAAGAAACAAACTTAAAACTTAAACTTTGTGTGCACTGGCCACAAAATAAAAAGAAGCTACTTTCAAATTAGTATAAATCAGCCTTTCCACCACTAAAGCAGAGCTTAACAAGCTACACATGTTTTTTGGCCACAGGTTTGAGTCCCATTTTCCCGAGATGAGAATCACGTTCATGCCCACAAGAGCCTGAAGATCGCTAGGAAAAATATATGTATATATTTGTTTTTTAAGAAAAAAATGCATCTAGTACCAGGGATTTCATCTGGATATTGGTACAAAGACATGAGCATGGAAAATGATCTCCATACCACATCAGTAATATAGAATCATGCAAGTTTGAATGAGTAAGATTGTTTAGAGTTCGGCAAAAGACATTGAGAGAGTTATAGACTACGATCTGGATTCATAAACTGTGTGTAAGAAAATAAATACACATGCTCAATGCTTTGTCGAAAATGTAGATAACGCATCATGATACAAGCCTAATGTGGTTGTAAACATTTATGGAAAATAATGTCATGATAAGATGTAACTTTTGTGATTAGAATTTATCCCCAAAACTGTTTAGTTAGTGGAACCTCAACATTAAATGATAAGGTGTGTGTGTGGTATAAAAGTGGTGGTTTGCTCATGTTTAATTTAGTGATTGAGGAATGAATGTTAAAAAAGAGGTGATTATGGCATAGAATAGGAAAAACAAACTAATAAGTTTGTTAGGTTTCTCTTCATGCTTCCCAAACATTTTTAAAGGGATAATGCCCTCAGGTTCTGTTAAAAAAAAAGAAAAGATATCTCAACAGAGATACTTATACATACGTATAACAGACAACACATTCTTCATGTGTACATTGTTTGGCTAATTTTGAAAGGCATATAATTTGCTTGTTAGCATCAGAGATAAAGTAGAGCTAAAGATGTTAAAGGTTAGAAATGTTTTAAAGATATAACTATTTTTGACAGCTGTATTTCTTTCTCCTCAATGTCAAAGAAAACTTAAATCTGAAAGCCTCAGTGACTGAGGGTCAGGCATGTGTGTCACAAGGCTCCAGACTGAGTCACTGGAAAGGAGGCTGAACAGAAGCATTAATCAACAGTAAACTTGTGGACACTTCACCAACAGGCTGCAGCTGTTGTTGGGGACGAAGTTAAGTCTTTTCCACTGGGTGCATCAAACTCATTCAGCTCTTATTTCATGTTTATAAGCAAGCTTCTGCTCATACTGGTAAAGGGGGCACCTCCTTAGGGGTTCCTGGTCCAACACTGTCACCCTTAGGGTGCACAATTGTGTAAAAGCTAATCAAAATTAAATGCACATCTTGGAATTACGTAAATTAGTCAGTCTTGATTTCCAAGTGTTAAAAAAAGCTGGATCACAGGGAGAGAAAGGAAAGAGATAAGTGTATTTAATCAGTTTGTGCGCATAAAAATAAATGGATGAAGTCTATTTTTGTGTCTCGCCAACCCTTTTAGAGTTGTCAGACACTATTCAAGTGTGAGTTGTGTAATGTGCAGACTCAGTCTGGCTCTGGAGCCTCTTCTGCTAAGTCAGAGGTCGTCTTCTGCTTGTATATGAAAGTCAACAGGAAGAGTGCGATGTCATGTGAGCACCAGTAGCCTGTGTGTGAGGTGACTGCTGACCAATAGCGACTCTCCACCAGGCCTTCTCTGAGCTCAAAGTCGATGCGCCGCTCCAGCTCCACTGTGAGAAACAGAGTTGCACAAACATTTGTGAGTTAGTAGTTAATAACTAATACCTTCCCAACACACTTTAATTGTTAAAGTTAAGTTCTAACTCTGGTTAAGGAGACTTCATCTATGATTGTTTGGTGTGGACCATAAACTGTAAATAAAGATTGAAGACACGACGGCTCGCCAAATGCCGAAAAAGAAGCCCAAGTGTCTTGATCTCTTCCATGTTCTCAGAAGGGACATGGGCCACACCACAAGGTCAAAGTGCATGTTTCTGGATATTTAGTCTTTAGGGTGCACAGGTAAGTAAACTTACATGATGTGTCAACGGTGGGGGAGGTGGGCCGAATCATGGTGGAGAGGCCGTATGCTGACTGACTCTCTGCACGCTTCTGCTCCTCCTCCTCAGTGTTTGTCCCTCCCTCCAGTCCTAAAGACACTGAAGGCTGGCTGTTGGAGCGCGAGAAGCGCGAGAAGAGGATTCCTCCGATACCTTTCCCTATGCTCGCCGCTCCTACATTGAGGCAGTGAAAAAGAGATAGAGCTGGTGAGATGTGGTCAAGAGCAATATGAGAAACGTTTCTTTAATTAACTTTATTAAAAACTACAGGGGAGCAAAGTGTTTCAGCCCATTCTCCATCTCTCCACATGATGGCACTGTTGATGTAGTACTGTAGTCAAACTGAGCATCTCACATTACTTCAAATATTGAACCCCACAGCTGAGAAATGATTTTACCTATAGAATATAAGTATATAATTCCCCTCCGCCAGTTTCAAAACAAGAATATATTAAACAATAATACCAGACACGTCATAGGAAAGTATTTGATCCTCACACAACTACAAAAAGTTAAATATAGATTATTTTAGTTTCAGCAGTTATATAAATCTTATGGATTTATACATTCATAATAACAGTAATCGGCATATAAATCATACACAGAAACGTTTTTTAGTGTCCTAAAGACTGTTTGGTAATACATTCTTTACCATGAGGCTGCTTTAATGTTTAAAATAATGTTAACAACTCTTTCAGTCATGCATGCTACTACAGGTAAGATCGGACCAGAATTAGAAAAGTGATGGTTCATGTTGTACCCAGTATACTGGCCTTGCCCAGATTAGTGATGGATTCTCCATAGTGCCGGCGGGGAAGAACAGGGGAGGTGCTCGGGCTGGGAATGCTCTCGGTGTCAGATGTTGGGTCTTTGACCGGGTTGAGGAAGGTTGGTCGGATCTCATCGTAGTGTGTGGGGTTTGTGGCACTACACCTGATCCAAGAAAAAAATCTCAGCGTTCAGAGCAGTTATACTGTGAAAAACAATATTTGTGTGTGCAAAGAATATCAAGTGTCGTAGGATTTTAGATTCAAGCTCTTACCAGTGTATCTGAACAGGTGCAATATTGCTGTAATGTTTGAGGACGAGGGGCTCCAGTCTGTAGGCCTGCAGAGAGCATTACATTTCAGTTACCTTATATGTCCGAAACATTTTTATTTGCAGATCTGAGTGAGTTGCTAGTTGCAAATTTCTGGCTTCTATATATTAGGACAGCAAAGTGTAAAAAACAGCAAATTGCTTTTAACAAATACTCTACTTATGTGCTTACCAAGCAAGAAAGAAATAAGAAATGCTAAAGAGATGATAATAAAAAAAGAAAATCTGAACCCTGAGAGAAAGAATCAGAGTGGGGTAAAAGAAAGACTGACCACAGGGTCTGTCGGATGGAAGACATTGAAGAGCCTGCTGCAGATGGGAGTGGGCAGGATGTGGTCCTGATGGCAGCTGGTACCAGGGCGGATGCCTCTCAGGGCCAAGAACACAGCCAGAGGAGAACCCATGCAGAAAAAGTTCTCCACCTGAGGATTAGAAAAATGATAGGTCTGAAATGTTTGAACTTCTATGTTGTTTAATAGACACAAACACATTATTACATTACTATGATAAATATTCACAGGAGGAAGACAACAGTTACAGAAAGTTGGGCCTTGGAATTTTTTAAAATTTGTTTGTCTTTCTAGCATATCTTTGCAACAAAAACAATCAAAATCGATATATATTTATATAAAGTATATTATACTGTAATGGTAAACATACAGGACATTTATGAATCTTACCTTAAATTTGAGGGCTGGAGGTGCAGAGGGTTTAGAGGCCTCCAGTGTAACGAGCTGATTTTCAAGCTCTCGCAACCTGTTGAAAAAGCAGAAAAGCACAGTGACCATAAATGATAAAATAGAAAATAAACTTAAATATTAAATAGTAATGTAACTTCCAATATACATTCATGTATGTATTACTATTACCTCCAGGTACCTACCCACCCATCCGCCCACACCCACACACTCATCATCTGCAGACCTTTTATTCAGGTATCAATCTCAGATCAACCTTTGTTCCAGATGTTTCTTGTTACACGAAGGTAATGGTGCACACATTAAATTATATTGCACTAACAGAATGATGGGTGCAGATGAGGTGTACTAAAAACCTCTTCCCTTCCAATTCACTGCCCTCTGACAAAAACAAGCAGGAAGCACAACTTGCTGCATGAAAAAAAGTATAAGAATAGCAGACGCTGCATTATGTAAATTAAAAAAACTAAGAAAATGTTAAGTTTGATGTTGAATTTAAATGAGAGTAGTTGAAAAGGTATGAGCAGCGTGGGCTGTCAAATCGAGTGAGCTGAGGGTAAAATAAAAAATAGAATTCATTGTTTGGTTTTCTGCGGCTAAGTGAACCTACATAAAACATAAATGTTGTACCTCAGGCTTCTCAAAAGATCTGTCACTGATCCTGAACATGCAGCTACACATTCAATCCCTGAGATCTACGTCAGTAAACCCTACCTAGTCCTTGTGAGCTGCAGCTGGTCTAAAAGGTGCCTCTCTTGGTACGACACCCAGCGCAGGTCCAGCTCCTCTTCAACAGCGTGATCCTCTTGTAGGCAGAAGCGCACGGGATCCCACCCCGTCATGATGTCATAGGTGATGACGCAGCCGAGGGAGTGAGACACTATGGACACTTTCCCTCCCTTCTCCTCAAACTCAGGATTCCGGGAGCAGAAGAGTGTGTAAAGTCTGTTAAGCTCCTGCGTTAGGCCCTTGGTAATCTGGGGGGACAGGGAGGGAGGAGTTTAATGGACGGACGGTGTGCAACAAAGTCAGAGTTTCTCAAAGCAGGTGACCCTCACCTCATCCCTGTAAAGGGGGCTGTTGTAGTACATGATGTCCATCGCACTGCTGTTGAGGAGATCTCTCAGTCCTCTCACTTTGTCTGGTGTGATTGAGTCTACTGTGTCTACAGAGACATACAAACAACACAGAGAGTTATTTATCAACCAATGATTATGGCGCGAGGCTCGACACATGAACAGCAGAGTGACGCACCAGAACAACAAAACACTCTTCAACTGCTAATACTTAAAGCACAAACTAAACATAGAGGAATAAACATGCATAATCACTTTCACTGAACACACACTAACCTCCATCCAGTGCGAGTTTGGAGCGCCACTCGACCGGCAGGAACTCCACATGCTCCTCACTGATTTCTGAAAAGTGCTTCTCCTCCATCTTCCTCACACCCTCCCTCAGCCTGAATGACCACATGACAATGATGAACAAACACTAGATTAGGACATTGTGAACATTTTTATTGGTGTGTAGAGTATGTTTTGGTATCACATCGTTTGGGCAGCAGTGCATTATAGTCATGATAGGTTCTGGGTTGATGTCTGAACCTGATACAACTGAGTCGTGATGAGAATAACGACGTCCATTTTTCTGCTCACTGATGCAGCAGTTTCCCTCATGAACACACACACAATGGCTACACTGCTGCTAGTCCCATATGGGGCAGCATTAGCTAACAGGAGGGAGAGGTGCGCTGTTGATATGAGAGGCTGAGAGTGGCTTTTAAACGACTGGGCTCTGAATGGGGCAATCTTATAATGCAGGTTATGGCCGGACTATCTACTGTGTCTGCAGGGGAACTCACATTTTAAAGAGCTCACCTAAACCTCCACTATTTCCTCTAACATCACTGCTAATGATATAATGGAACATTGAAAGGCACAAGGCTGAACTTAATTCAGTTTCAACACAAATAAAGAATACACAATGAATAGGCCAGACAGGCTGATCTTTCCTCTTGGCTGAGGAAAGTGTTTCTGATATAATCCACAAGGAGCTGGGAGTGAGGCTTAAAGAGCTCTGCTGCCTGACTTGGTCTACTTTACCTGCTTAGCTGACCTAAGCCACGGCCGGTGGCCTGAGAACAACTCAGTGACACACAGACACACATGGCACTGTTCCTCTGTTCTACTGCTTGCGGTAGTACTGAGAGGGCACCAAGGTCAATACAATAGTGTAATTGTAACTTCCTACAAACGTCAACTATTGATGAGTTCCTCATAAAACATAAAGCATTTGAAAGACAAAACAGTATTTCAGTTTTGTAAATTAGATTTTGTTTGTGCTTCTCAAACCATCCAAGAATTACATTTGGCCCCTCTGGACACGCAGACTTGAAAATTGATCGAATTGTCGTCATGAGTATGTTTTCACTCCTGTGGGTTTGTTTGTTTGTCAATATTTGGTGCAGCTTGATTGAATTTAAGGGGACTGTCGGGTCTTGACAGTTTTAACACTGGGTAGTATAGCTCTGAGCTGAGTTCATCATGGACATTTGATAATTTTCATTATTTTGTCTGGAATGAGTCATGTCTTTAGTGTTTCCTGCAGCATTTTTATTATGTTGCTGCTGATGCATTGCAAGCATTTTATACCATTTCTGTATTGTCTGGTGTTGCAATGCATTTCCCTATTCTGCTGTGTTTTCTCGGGTCTCAGTGTGTAATGCTTTCTTGGCTACCAGACGGTCAGCACAACGATACAAGGACAGACTTTAGAGAACAGCAGGAGAAGACAAAGAGAGTGAGAAAGATAGAGGAAGGAAGGGAGGAGAACAAAATACAAAGGCTGCAGGTGCAGTGGTATCAAGAGAAATGCTGGAAATAACTTAGACTACTGTGAATATTAGAGGCTTTAGATGAATGAAGCTGAGGGTAAAACAGTGCAGTGCAGTTCTATCCTACGGATATTCACTGTATTTACAATTGTTTAATCATATTTTTTTTAACTGAGCGGTACCTTCATTTTCTGCAAGCACTTTAATCATGCAATCTACAGATGGACAAGTTACATAATTTACCATATCTGGAATCACAAGAACCTGTCAGACAGGTTGATATCTGAAACCCCTCATCAGCTACTAAAAACAAAATGTGCATTGTGTGATCGTGCTTTTGTGCCTGTGTCGTGACAAACAGTGTGACAGAGTAAAGAGGGAAGAAGAGAACAGTCGTCATAAAAGCCACGGGAAAAACAGAATGACAGAACGAGAAGTGTCAGGGACAGACTGTGACAGAAAGAGGAACAGAGAGCAAACAAACTTCTTGGTATTTCAAACATCACATCATCATGGAGAGAGTTTTTCCTCTCCCACCTACATGAATTAACTTAGATTGGATATAGAAAGTGTGTAAATTCCAAAGTTAGACAGGTGGAAGACATCCTTTTAAATTAAATTAAAATATTGTTGATCTGCTTACAATAAGAAAACACGCAAATCCTTAATTAAATCATATTATTGATATCACAACTCACATTCCAGTGTTTTTAATAATGCGTCCCTGGTCCATCTTCTGTCCAATCCCATGGACCACAAAGACGATGTGTGTAGTCTGAGGGGGTCTGTCCTCAGGTGAGGCCTCCTCGACAAAGCCGCGGTGGAGCCGTGTACCACTGCTTGAGGCTGGAAGAGGAATGATGACAGGGTGAGAGTTTTATCAAATCATTATTTACAGCATTTGTTTCCAGCACTGTTAAATAAACACATTTTCAGTCTGTTCACTAGAGGGATATTAATAAATGTTGTTGAAGGTTAGTAACATGTTGTTCCCACTCCAAAAAGGCCAGTAGGTGAGACAGTTCTGCTGTCACACGTGGTGCGTCTAGAGGATAGAGTTTGGGTCCTTATTTAGATCTAGAGTCATGTACAGTCATGTGCTGTGCGGCCAGGTGGCAGGAGCCGATAGCATTTGTTGCTGTCTGGAGATTTCCCCTGACGAAGTATTTGTGTGTCAGGGGAGATTGAGATAGCTAGTACCCACTCCTCCTCTTATTGAACTGAAATGTGCCATAGAGCTAGGAGTCTCTCAGATTCTTTACAGATCAAAAATCACACACTAGGTTAAAGTGCTGTTGCCATCTTTACAGTTACACTTAAGCCATTTCATCGAAACTAAGCCCTCATAACAGCAGATGGACACAGTGATTATCTGGGTTAATCCATTTAAGAGACTGAACTGTGCGCAGACATGTTTAAGTAAGTTGCAAAAGGTCATTTATACAAGAAAATGATTGTGTCATAAGAATGTCATTTGTACATAAGATGTCGACAGAATTATATTTGAGTGGGAAGCCATGCTAGCGCTTGTGTACTGCACAATGGCGCTTTGAGCTAAATGCTAATGTCAACCACAAGGTAATGGGAAAGTTAGGAAAGACAATGACAGTCTGTGATTACAAACCTTTGGAGAAACCCAGTTTCTGAGTGACGGTGCGAGCAATTTTGGAAGTGGTGGCGTCGCTGTAGAGGTAGACCTCATCCACGCTGTGCCAATCCACGTGGGTCCGACTCAGCTTCAGACTGCGGATGGCTGTGGGAGGGGGCCAGAGAGAGAGAGAGAGGAGTGATTGAATGAATGGAAAGAGGAAAAAGAGAAGGGCATTGCCAGACAGAGTGGGAAATTCGGCAAAGAGAAGGGAATAACCAGGGAAACGGGCGAGGGAAAAAGGTTTACCAATATAAAGTGTTTTGAGTGCAAAGAGTGAGAGACTGAATACAGCATAAGAATTACACCAAGTGACAATCATAAATGCAAGTAGAAAAAGAAAAAGAAAAGCTAATTTCTAGGATCATTTGAATAGCTCAATCAAATGCAGTTGGGAGCATTGATCTGCAGGTAGAAAGAAAACACATCAAACTATCACACACCATGATTGCATATTTCAGCTCTTGCTTGTCCATCCTACATGTGCATCAACATTTAGGTATATTAAACTATTTTCATTCTCACGTTTTATTTTTCTCTAGGTTGTCAAAGTATAATGCAGCGACTGGAGCAAGTAAGAGCAGAGGTATGGCTCGAGAGGCGACACCATTTACTACAGAACCTACGAGCGATAAATGAAACTGGTACATTCCAAAGAGTTATTTATGTCCCTGCAGCAGCATGTCCCTTAGATGTCCTGTGCAGTCAAGTTCATCTTGAGATTGGTGGAAGGCTTTGGCGTAGGTCCAGCGCACAGTCATGGCTCTTTGTACTGCTCTGAACCAATCTAGGGATTAAAACCCTTGAGAGTGGTGTAAAGCAGTTGGAGAAACGCAATGCTTTTGTGTGAGCAGTATTGACCCACAAACAATGGTGTAGAAGAAATACATTATTATTGTATTATCTTTTGAATGTCTTTTATACATTTTGTACAAGAGCAAACCAGGGACCAGGGAATCAATCTTGTATCAGATCTGTGCATCCTTTCAAGAGGTTTATTCCCTCCTTATTCATCTTTTAATATCTTTCCTTCCTTTCCATTCCTTGATAATTCATCAGCCATGTCTACATGGCAGAAATAAATTGTGTGTGTGTGTCATGGTGGGGTTTAGCTGAGCCTCTGCTGCCTGGCATTGGACAAGCATGACTGGCGGGTCATGTGACACCTAGTAATTAATGCACCTTAACTGAGACCTGTTCACTCTGAGAGCAGCCAGTGAGAAAATGAACGAATGCTTCTACAGGAGAAAGACAAGCAGAGTCCCAAAGAAGGAGACAACAAGAAACATTTGTTGGACAGAGGAAGGGCACTAATCGAACTTGGAATCACAGTAATAAAATAATAAAGCTCTTGTCCTGAGAAACGAGAGGTGAGCGATTGAGTTTCTTCTCTCACGCGCTTCCATTTATCTCTGTAGGTCCTGAGATGAAACTGCTCAGCACCAAATGGAAGCGGATGCTTGACCTCTACCACCGCAGTTTAAAGTGGCCCTCTCTTCTTATCGATACCTCATGCACTCACAGGTAAAGACTCGGGGAAGTAAGCTGATCTGTGAGATGAGACCTACAATTGTTACACAAGGAGGGCCACTTCAGGCTGTTGAGCCTTATCGTTAGCCAAGTACACTGTAAGGCAGGAAGTCTTTGAGCTCAGCTACAACATGCATATTTCTTCAGTGGTTTTTTTGTTTTTTTTATTAATATCAAATGTTAAAGTTTATGAGACTTAAGAGGGAAAACGTTGCCAGTAAGGTGATTATTGGCTGTCCAAGAAGACTTCCTGTTTTACAATGAAGGCCAATGCATTACAAAGGAAAGGGAAAGGAAGAGGGGATCAAAGCGGACGGAGGAGCTGGCAGTGAACCAACACAAGGTTAAAGAGTTTACTGAGCTTGCTCTCTGATGGCTGTGGAGATCTACTGAGGGTGAGGGAGGGTTTCACAGTACGGAGTGAGGAGCAAAGAACATGACTGTGGGAACAGTCTGGATAAGCTGTTGAAGTACACAGGGTAAATGGGGAATTTGTGTGAGACAATTTGGGAAAGATGCAAGAAGCAATGAGCAGAGAACAGAGTGGTTGAAAGAGATGAAAAGGGGGGGCTCCTTGAAATCATCATAAATAGGATGTCTATTAGTCTGGGGCTGTGACAGTTGTTTTCTAAGGATCAATTGTTTCTTTTATGCTATTCTACAATGTACGAGTGCTACTTGCAAACCCCTAATACTTTCTGTTGATGTCTACATAGGACACTAGATTTTAGGTCAACGGTCGCTTGGATTTAATATATGAGCTGAGGACACAGACCTGGAGAGGGTCAATGCACCTACAACTAGGACAGTGATGGACCTCTAAGAGGCTGACTCCACACACTATGTTTGGGGGCTATAGTAAACGGCCACAATGGCTCTTCTGTGTAGCTCATTGCTTGTGCAAGGGCTCTTAACAGAGTGCTTTGTTCATTGCCCTTAGCGCGGGAGCAAGTGATGGCGGTTCATTAATGATGCTCAAACTGCCAGGGGGGATGAGGAAGAGAAAGCAATGAGAGAGAGAGAGAGAGAGAGAGAGAGAGAGAGAGAGAGAGAGAGAGAGAGAGAGAGAGAGAGAGAGAGAGAGAGAGAGAGAGAGATAAAAATGGGCAAAGGAGCTTTTTTTGAGGATCAGCTTATTCATTCTAGATCCAGTGGTTGAAGGGGTCTTGCCCTAGTAGATGGCTGATCCATGTTACTATCCCAGCAAGGAGATGAGGGATAGATCAATAGGTTCCATCACCAAGCAGCATCAGCCACAGCAGAAGTACTAAACTCTGGGTCACAGCACAGAAGGAGACGTTCTAGCAACTAGGCCCAGTTATGGCTGCAATACAGAACCAGGAGAGCAGCCTAAATCAATTTAATACAACCAATTCTAACTGAGCCTAGTTCTAGCTCTATGAATTAGATTTCAACAGGTCTGAACCATGAACAAAAGGGAAATCTAGCTCCAAGGAGACCTATAGGTTCTACAAGGAGAGAGGATCAAGCTAGTAGATCTAATACAGCAGAGGTAAAATGAAACAAAACATAGAACATGGTATTATACAGTACCTTGACAGCGTTTGCGCTTGTGACATGTAGTTTTAGCACTCGTCTGATATCCACTCCATTTGAACAGAAAAGGGAGGTAGAAAGGGGGCAGGTGGGAGAGAACTAACAACCGACAGAGAGTGAGTAATGGCTATAACCCTGCCTTCAGTCACACAAGCTACCACTGTCATCGCTCTAGAACAGGCTGATCTATCAAGTAGCGCTGCTATCAGGTTACCCACATACAGAGCCTGTACTGGTCACTGACAGGGCCTGGTGGCTGCAGGTAGATATCATGAGAATAAGCTGGGGAAAAAAGTCATAGAAGGCTGTGGTGAGCCCAAAATGCAGCGCTTCTTGACATTCGCCCAAGATGACTGAGGTAGACTTTCAAATACACTTAATACAGAAATCAACTGTGAAACA
This sequence comes from Paralichthys olivaceus, assembly GCF_024713975.1. Lineage (NCBI taxonomy): Eukaryota > Metazoa > Chordata > Actinopteri > Pleuronectiformes > Paralichthyidae > Paralichthys > Paralichthys olivaceus. The sequence continues at coordinate 10,576,089 of NC_091104.1, read as the reverse complement.
TAACAACAAAATACCATTATGCATAATCTTTTGTGTCTGTGTAGTACAATGGGATATTTGTGAAAAAGAAAGTGTTAATGAAAAGTATTTTCATTGGACATTTTGTAAAAAAGTGAGACAGAAATAAGAGCACACTTCTAAACACTAAGCATGTTTCCGTTTTGGTTAATGATGACTTAAAACGTATTGAAAACACAATCCCACTCAGAAACACATACCAGCTAAAACCATACAAGGAGAAAGGTTAAGGTTTGAGGTGATAGAATTCTGTAATATGAAAAGTATGAAAACAATGAATGTGCTAACGAATTTTGTGCAAATAAGTAGTTATGATGCTGCAAATCTTTTACCTGAGACAAATAAGGATGTGCCTGAATGTGAATTATTTTGTTATTTCTAATGAACAAGTGTTAAACCTGTTCCTGTAATTGTGCTCTAATGTCAATGTAAGTAGAGTCATTAATGTTAAGACTTTTTTCACAGTAACACACATCACTTTATACATAAAACTGAAATAATCCTTGATCAAATCCTCACACAAGTGATTTAAGGTTTGATAGATACCACATCTAATTTCATTTTCCTTGTGAGAAAACCCCCACAATAACCCAATAAGGTGTGGTGGTAAACACATTACAAATGTGCCGGTTATCGCTGATGGACAGAAACTAATAATAGGTTGGTAAACATTTGCTGGATTTAGATTATAAATTCAATTCATGTGATGTACGCTAATCTTGAACTCAAAACTGAAGCTCAATCATACAATGTTCTATTTACTTTAAATCACTGAATCAGTAAAGTGTGTGACTTGATCTGATGTTTTAAAAAAGGATTTCTCAGCATCTGTTAATCAAATCAGCAAAGTCCACAAATCGCAGGTCTTCACTCACTCAGTGAATCAGACTTGCAAATGTCAGCAGTGTCTCCCTCAGCTGAGGTGAAAGTCTGATGAGGAGAGACCTGCTGAGTACACAGGATGTGTATTTGCTAAGCTATCAGTGAAGTCCATTTTGCCATTACAGTGCTGATGGGTCCATCCATAAATAGTTGTTCCCTAATGGCCATGTACACAGTCTTCCTCATAAGGAACAAATAACCTTTAGTTGTGCCATAGATTATAGTGTGTGATCGTCCTCAGGGCTGAAGAAACACATGACTTTTATGTCCCCCGAGGGTAAAACTGGACAGCCAACAATCATTACTCGATCACACTAAACAAGTATATATGTTGTTATTACAATAAGCAGAGAGGTTAGACAATCTCATAGACTCGTAATGTTTCAATCTAACAGCTATCCAGATTCATGCAACTGAAACATTACATATTAAAAAGTTATTGGGTGAAAAATGTAACTCCAGTTCTTTTAAACCTGTGTCATCAGTCATTAGTTACTAAGTGTATTCTCAGCCTCATGGGTATAAATACAGTATGTAGCTGAATATGTAGCGTACACAAACTTTTCCTTGGCCTGCAGCATGCCGGCTTTTTTTTTCCGTTGACATCTGAGAAGCCTGACTGACTGGGACACACCCATTAGTTTCATCATAGGATTACTCTTCAATAGATACACGCACTGGAAAACCCTAAAATAAATGGACAGGATCTTAATTTGAATTAAATGTTTACTTCTTTTTTACTGTTGCGTATTTACCTCAACTTAGAAACTGACACTAAGAATTAAGCTGCATGGATCAAAGATGGGAAGCTGGAAAAAATAAAACATTAACACACAATTAATAAAACCCATCCACTGCAATCCCCTCGTGGCCATTTTTGGCTTCAATAACTGAGTTAAGAGCCGAGGCTTCCTCTCTGATGCCACAAGCTCACCATCTGTCACCACTGTCAACTTTCCTGCGGCAACAGTCATTCTTCCCAGAAAACCGGCCATGACTGGCTGACTACACAATTCATGAAGAGAACATTGGCAGAAAAGTACATTTGGAAAGTGAGAGGACAGGATCGTTTGCAGGAGTGCAACCCACAGTTATGCCTGCATAGCATGCTGGTATGCAGATCAAACGTCTTCTGCTTCACTAACCTTTAGTCTCAGCTACTCACTGAGGCACAAGGGAAAGGGCAGAAAAAGGAGACGCGATAAGGAGAGGGAGAGAGCGAGAAATAGCACAGGAAATGTACGTACTGCGGTAATGTCTGAACCCAGCCGGCTCGCTTTATGATCCCTATTTATTAAATAGAAGTGTGGTGTGAAAAAAAGACAATTGCTTAAGATAAGAACCGAATTCTAAGTGTATAATATAGTGATTGAAATTTACCCTTGCAAGACAAAAGATATGATCTGTGTGATGTGCATTAGTCAAGGGCCTCCACTTGTTGGAAAACCAATCTGTGTGCCCTTGTGCAGTTTGTCAGACACCTTACAGATAATTCTGTCTGTGATCCCTCTGTCCTCTGTGACTGTTTGTATGCCTACGTGCACACAGATATTTTAGTGGGCCTGTGTGTATATGTACACCACTGCTCGTGGAACAGGAGTGACCTTTCAGTTTTTTCTCTTTAAGCTCATGTGACGTGATATGAAGGAAGACCCAAAGGGTGACAATGAAAGTGACTTTGCTCTGCTCTGTTGATTTTGTTTTATTTACAGGGCTTCATTTATTCCAAGTAGGGAGCAGTGATAGTTCAGTGCACCATAGCGAACACAGAAGACATGAGGTTGTTATTATTCAGATTAAATAAATAAAGCTGCTTTCAGAAATGCTCTGACGTTTTACAGAACTCTTCCTTGCAGCCCCCTGGTCAAATGTCCCATGAGTGAGCCCGTGTACAGCAGACGAATGTCTGGAAAATTCACAGCAAGCGAGTGGACACATTGATGTCATTTCCAATACATGATGGACGTAAAACTGGTCAAAATAAAACGTATTACAAATACTTCTGGGTGAAAAATAGGAGCCATACACGTAGAAGATGTCAACTTGGAAAGACAATATCCTGCTGTGTTCTTTATATTAGAAAGGCACGTCTGAAAATGACTCCAGTGTTGCAGGAACTAAGAGTAATTGAATAATATTACATGCTATAATAATTATTCCATTCAGTAGTCATGATATTGTATGTTTCAGATTACTTTAGCCATGCTTTGATACACATCTGTGTATCTCTCACTCGTATCCCCTCAGTTGTAACGATGCCGACTAAACAGTTTCTCACTCCCTCCGACAGTAGCTGCTTCTTCTCTCCGCTTTGCTCTGTTTATCTGCCACATTCACGCGCCCACACATTCATCACCACAGAAGGTCCCGTAGATCTGGCTGCCTTAAGGACACTGCTGAATCAAAGAGCCTCTTTCTTATTGCTCCTCACAGCTAAAGCCTACGACGTGTTCGCCTGAGACAGCCCTGCGAGACGGACATTCCAAAATGAAAAATGTCACAATGACCTGCACCTGCTGTACACCGCAAGGATGACTTGACAAAAATCTACCAACGCACACAAGAATGCACCTGCTCCATTAATTTCTCTCGACTGTGCTTCGATAGTAAAACAGGCAGGGCTGCCACATAATTCACCGTTTATGACTCACAATGTGTTTCTTCTGGCTTTATTGTGAAGATGGTGACTTTACTTTTAAATTGAATTTAAAACTAAAATGCCAGTGGGGGTGTTTCATCACAACGCTGCCTTAACAAAATGGAGGTGTTATTTTACAAGATGCTGCCTGACTGGAATAAAAACACTGCACAGTCAGTGAATCCACCAGTAAAGGAGTGTTTGAATTTCAAGTTGCTGGTTTAAAGTATTTTTGTTTTGTTGTTTCTTCTACTGACTCTGACAACTGCTTTTGTTGATTCAAACTTAAGTTAAACGATGCTGCTGTTTAAAATCTCTAGATTCAGATTTCAAGATTCAGAACATTCAGCTGAACAAATAAACATATCATCCTTATTCTTCTACCTGTGCCCTTCCCATTCTCTCACCATCTTTGCTATCGACGGTCTTCACCACCAAGTCGGACTCGAACGTGTCCTGCATCTGTTGCCCACGGAAATGGTTCAGGTGCTCCTGCTCGATGAGGTCACTCTCCTCCTCCTCCAATGGGAGCCAGGTACCGTCAATAAACCACTGCCCTCTCATCACTGAAATGTGATCTTGTTCTGAAACAGTAAAACAGAGATTTAGTCTCAGATAAAAAACAACAACTTAAATGTAAGGATGCACATTTTGGAGCCAGTCCTCTGAATCCAGGGGTCTTGACTTTTCTGGGTGGGGTAAAATTATAAATTAGGTACAGTTCCATTTTGTTGTGCTTGGTTTATTTTAAGCAGAAATCCTCCAGAGTAACAGTGTTGCCACAGTCACTCTCTAAGAACTGACTCATTTTAAATGTGTGTTTTGGATGATGTGAACTCATTTCCATTTTACTCAACAAGTCTGGTAATTCCAGAGAGGCCAAGTCTCAGAGGCTTCTGAAGCGAGGCCAGCTTTGATTACAGTCCTGAGCGACATTATTAACTGAGTCTCCGGTGGTGAAAATCAGTGTAAAAGCTGAACTGAATGTAGGCACACTTTGCCAAGTACAGGAACCTTTTATATTCACAATGACACTGCACATCTGGATACATCAGCTTGCTCTTATTTATGCATTTGAAAGAAACACTGAGGCTCAGAGTATAGTGCAGTCACTCATTATTAGGGTGGTTCATATCTGGTCAGAGAAGAGAAGTATTTAAGCTTCACACAACATGTGATGTTTCAAGTTCCTGTGAAATTATAAGTAACTTTTTTTTCACCTTATTTGCAACATTTTGATATTACTACAAAAAGCGATTACCATCATTTAAAACCTATATTTTAATCAGAGTATCTGAAGGTCTTCTTAGATTAATTCTCCTCCACATCTCACAGCTAATATACTTTTGATTACTTTCTATATAACCTTCTTGTACATTAATTTACATCTCAAACGCGTTTGGGGTCTCAAACGCTAACATGCCATTCAATTAGCAGAGCTACAGGCTGAGCTGAAACATCAAAGTGAGAGCATGAACTGTCTGCAAAGGACTCAAATCCCACAGAATGAACATTCAGGAAAAAATAACTGGCTTCTCTAAATGTCACATGGCGTTAACCTTCAAAAGAACCAGCAACCCATGAACCCTTTCATCGGGGGTCAGCTTTTCCAACGTCCTCTATGTAGCTACTGCCTTCATTTGTTCTCAGCCTTTTCCTGGAAATGTCCATGAATTAGTTAGTGCAGATCAGCTGAGACTAATAGACTGACTCCCTGGGTTGTGTAGATGATCCCAAAAGAGAAGGCTAAATAGTTTCAGAGCCAGTGCAAAAACAATAGTGCAAAAACTATGTAAGAGTCAACGATCAACTAAGATAAATGTATAATCATTTTGTTATGTTTGTGGGGTTTATTGGAGATATTTTGTGGGAGTATGGATGGATGGTGCAATGCACAATGATTGTCTGAATGAGCAGCAGAATTGTGAGTGGATGTGGGTCATTAATCTGTATGCTGTTAGCCATTATATGGCAGAACGCACAGTACATCCATTATGTATATGTGCAAAGAAGGCATTAGTGCCATGGTAGCTCAATCAGTGATGCAGCGGAGACCTGGAGTAACACAAGCTGTGACTGATGCAGAACAAAAATATGACTTGATACTTGTGTTTGTATGATACTCACGCTTCCAGTAAACAGGGTAGCACTCCCTCTCTTTAATGTCCACCTCGTAGAGCCCTCCCCGGACACACACAGGCTCTACGTTGATCTCAATGCAGTCGGGGTCCCTCTCCTCTGAGGACACAGTGGACGTGTCCACGGACCCCCGGCCTCCGTGCACGCTGCTGGCCCCCACCGGCACCGCACCGTTCAGCCCTTTGCCCTCCGCACGGTCACCACCACCGCACTCCTCCTCCTTCTCCCCGCCGCCGCTGCCCCGGGAGTCCGCCACACTGGGGATCAGCTCGCAGTATTTCCGAAACATGAGCTCGATGTTGAGCGAGTCATGCCCGACGAAGGGCTTCCAAGTTTTCTTGTCCTCTTTGTAAAACCACCGGACCTCCTCAGGTCCGAGCTCCGTCACCACCTCGTTGAAGCGGTGCCTGGAGCTGTTGGACCTAGACCTCTTCCTTCTCTCGAACAGCGGGCCGACATTGCTCCCGACGCCGTTGCTGTACTCCAGGGGCCCGCTGCCGATGTAGGCTCCGGGGGAAGTCAGGTCCAGAAGCAAGCCGCCCTGTGGGCTGCGGTGCCCGGCGTGTAGAAAGGGCAGGTGCCCGTCCAGTCCCGGCTGGACCGAGGACATTCCCGCCTGCACCGTCTCGTCCATGGGACTCATCTCGTGACAGCAAGGGAACCCATCGCTTCCCAAAGCCCACTCCTTGTTGTTGTTGTTGATGACGCCGAGCGGTGAGCCCTGACTGTCGGTGCCCAAAGAGGAGCTCAACGTGGAGGTGTCGGTTGTGATGTTGACACTGCTCATAACTATCCGAGCAGCCCAGCCTCCTCCTCCTCCTCCTCCTGCCTCGTCTGCCACTACTCCTCGTTAAAGCGGCCACCACTTCACCACATCCACCAACAACATGTCATAATTCTTTAAAAAAACACTAATTTTAACCAAATCAAAGAGCTCCAGACGAGCGGCCGGGGCATTTCCTCCAGTGCGCCGCGGCTACATCAGCTTGTTAGCATGCTAGCCGGCTAAGCTAATAGAGCTGGATACAGAACTAGCGTCTCACTAACGTTACAACCGGAAACCTCATCAAACCCTCGCGGACATGGGTCAAACTACTTCCCCCCCGTTACCACGTCGCTTCAGTCCGGCTCCTCCGGAGTCGTGTCCCGGTGTCCACACTTTGAGTTGTCCGGTGGTCCCGGAGGAATACGACATTCAGTCGGTTTGTCCAAACAAACCTCCGCTCGGAGACAATACTGTAGTATGCGTGCGTGCGGCTTGACAGCTGATGCGCACGGATCACAGGATTCACCCGTGAACGCGCACGTAGAAGTTACGCGAACGTGACAACCGGACATGCAGTACTCATGATGTCCGCTAGACTGAGACAAATCCATTTTGTTATTAAGATGCGAATTTTTTTTCTATTTTCAACATCTTATTATTATAAACCTCAGTTAGAAATGGAAAATGTTAATAATCAACCAAAAGGAAGGTTCAAAGGCTTTATTGTCATATGCAAAGTTAACAAATGCAATTCAATTCTTAGTTCTCTTGTCTCTGCCTGGTGCTGTCAGTTATTAAAATGAGCTAGAAACATCCAAAGAAAACTAGAAACTTTTAAATATATATACATACTGGAAACTTAAGTTTAAACCTTGAAAAAAGGATGAGAGATAAATAACACCTGAGGTAGAGGAGGTGATTTAGGTGTCCTAAAAACAGTCAAAGACAGTATAAAAGTCAGTGCCGAATTATAACAGTTTGTGCAAAAAGACAACAAGGTGCATAATGTTCAAAAGTTGCATTAAAGGTTCAGTGTGTAGAATTAAGTGATATCTAGAGGTGAAGTTGCATGTTGCAGCTGAATACTCCTCATTTCACTTTAAGTCCTTGTTGGTTATGTGTGGAGGGTGGGAGGTGGAGGGGACAGGGGCAGTGGCTTGGAGATGTTAGTCTGTGTTATGGCTTGGGGGTAGAAACTGTCCTTGAGCCTTGAGGTCCTGCATTTCACACTCCTATACCGTCTGCCAGATGGAAGGAGTGTGAGAAGAGGGGTGTGTGGGATCTCTGATGGTGTTCCGGGCTCTTCTGATGACCCTCTGTCGATAGAGGTCCTGCAGAGATGGGGGGGGGGTCGTTCCAGTGATGTACTGGGCTGATTAGACCACTCAGGCATTTTGCGGTCTGTGTGTGCTGTTGCCATACCATGCCGTAATGCTTCTGGTCAGTATGGACTCAATGGTGCACTGGTAGATTCAAACAAGAGAGAAGCAGATGAAAAAAATAATAATGGCTATAATAATGATATTCTATTCTATTTGTACATTTATTATATTTATGTGTTGTCAACGTTGTACCTCATTCCTTTGTGTATGTTTATAAAAAAATCACTAGATGGAGACAAAAGCTCATTTATAGTTACAGACCTTGCCCTAATAGCTCGTATAACGTGCAATAACATGATCTGCCACTAGAGCGCAGCAACGGCTTGCTCATTGAAAAAGCTGATTTGCTGCTTTTGAAAAAGACGAGTCAGTATACTTCCTAAAAAAAGTCACACACTACTGCAAAGTTTATAGTCACAAGGGTAGAAAAAAAAGAACTGAAATATAATCCACAACATTTTAAATGGTGCGAAACAAACAACTTTATGAATGTTTCAATAAAATAATCCTTCTGGGAGACTGTTTTCCATAAGTATATTCCGAGTATATTACGACAAACAGAGTCGTAGAATGAGATACACTCTATAAAGACATAGACAACCTCTTTAATGAAAATTAAAATGAAGATGCCACAAAGTGCTCGTCTCTCTGTTCACACAAGTTCACTCCTCGTGTCATCGGTGTCATTGAACTGCAAAATCTATTTGTAATGTATCTGTTCTAGTGGCAACCAGTGTGTTTACATCCCAGTGTGTGTGTGCATGCCTGCAGTGTGAGTTTGTGTGTTTGCATCTGTGTACATACTGCGTGCATGTATGCATGTGCCCGTTTGTTTGTTTATGCGAGTGCATGTGTTTGCATAATGTGTGTTTTGTGTGCTGCTATTTGTGTGTGTGCGTACTGCTGGTCCAGGTGATCACGGGGCCGTGGTGTGGTCTGTGGGGGGAGAGGGATAGGAGAGAGAGAGGCCCAGGCAGCTGTATTTGGAATAAACAGAAATTATCCTGCTGTGTTCTAATTTACTGCAGAGTGGGAATTAAACTTTAAACTCGTCCCGCCCCTCTGCAGTTCAATGCTGCACACTTCTGGCCATCACCAACCACTTGCATAATGTGCGTTATTAAAGTGTTACTTTTTAGTATTAAATTCACATGCCCCATGGGCTTTGGCAAGCAGTTGTAAAAAAAGAAAAGTGGTTTTCTGGGGAGCTTAAATTTTTTAGGCCAATAGTACAATGTTTGGAAGCTGTAGATGTTTTTTCTGAAAAGTTGATTGTTCTGCACAAATGGTTTGAGGAGCTTCTGTGGATAGTTTCAGTATTTTCTACCCTGAAAACTCACTGAATTCAAGCTGTGCAAAGCCCCTTTATTCCTGATTAGTTATTGCCTCAGACAAGGAGTTAAGTTTTCACCCCCGTTGGTTTATTTGTTTGTAAGTGTTATTGTTTGTATGCAAGATTACACAAAAACAACTGAAAGGATTTCCATGAAACCTGGTGGAAAGATGTGGTATGACAGAAGAACCCAATAAACTTTTCTGCAGTTTTTCAACATTTCCAGTTTTCCCAGGGGATAATTCAAGGCTCTTGATTAAAATAATCAGGCACATTTATGGAACTGATATGTATGAGTGTGTGAAATTTGGTGCATGAATTTAGGGGGACTGTTGGGCCTCGGTGAAGGTTTGCGCTCTACTGAGTGAATATTTTAGTTCAGTAAGTTTCTGTGTGGAATATGAATAATCTGCAGTCCCAGTCAACTGAACAAGAATGTTCCGATACTCTTATTTTCCAGATGACAGTCATTAAAAATGAAGTAATTATGAGTACAAGACAAATTTTCATTGCAGCAATATCTAATGTGCACGATCAGAATAATTACTGGGTTAAATATGTACCGCGATTGTTCCATGAGCTCTCTCTCATTGCAGGTTTACACTCGAGGATGACATGTGGCTTTCATATAGGAATTAGTCAAATTCCTCATTTCTGGCAAACTCAAACAGGTTGGCCTCTCTCTCTCTCTCTCTCTTTCCTTCCCTCTCTCTCTCTCTGTTTCTCTCTCTGCCCTGATGTTTTGCAACCACCAGGCTCACCACCTGGTTGAGTGGATGACAAACAAACTGCAAATTTTCCTTCCAGTAACTGACCAAATAGATATTTATAACCAGCTGGTCACCTCCCCCAACCCTACCGGGCCCCCCTCTCCTCGGCCGCGGCTGTGAGAGCTCCCTTTTAAGATCAGTTGTGTCACTTCTGGCTTTGTTCTTAAACAAAGAGAACTGCCCCTCATCTGTCCGTAATTGGGCCGACTCTTGGAATGTGCTTGATGTCTCCGCGCGGGCCACTGCTGCTGCAGAGGACAGGCGAGAGGGCTGCCGGGACATGGGAGATGAAAAAGTGAAATGCATGCACCCCTTCTAACTCTACTCCTATTTTCTTTTGCTTGCATTTTTCTTTTTTCCACTCCTTCTAGTCTACCAATTTTCTCAACATCGAGGACCACCCCCCCCTCCAATTAAAATAAAGAAACTCACGGTAAATGTAACAATCTGCTGATCGACTCCACTGACTCTGGACTCTGTTCGGTCTCTTGGAGTTGCACCACCTCAGTACTACAAGGTGGGACGGTTGGATGCACTACAAGGCCGAGCTGCGGCACATGTCATTAGCAGTTACCGAGGTGATGTTGACCATGGGCAGATGGTTGAGAGGGGGATTGGAGGGTGTTTACTGCATTGTTACTAAAGGGAAGCAATTTAGAGAGTTCAAATTCCACTTGCAAGGAAGGGGGGAAATGTTGAAACAGTAGTTGGCGGGCTACCAAAAGCCTGAGCCCCTAATTGTTTTCATTAATAGCAAATAATCTCAAAGTGCTTACTCTGTATTCTGGGAAACATTACGGTGTTATATTCAGGACGCGTACGTCTGGGAAGTCTCTGAGGATTAGTTTGAAAAGTTGTCTGTAGCAATCACACTGACCCTAGGTGAAACGTTTTAGGACTTTTACGCTCCGATGGCAGACATGTCAATGTCTCTAAGGAGGTGTTGTGTACCTTTTGGTGTTCAAGCAACCTTGTCCCCCACAATCCAGCCCCTTTGGTTTTGGTCATGAGTCATTTACTCCTGAATCTTTCACCTTTCACCCCCAGCTCCACTCACCATGTGGCGCGCTTGCTACCCTGGATAAGTAAATACATGATGTAATATGTGGTTTTCGCCTCCCTCCCACCTCCACCCACATCCAGCGGAGATTAAACCAGAGCACAGGCAGTTTTAGGTGGGGATTTGGTGGGGTGTGGTCTCCGGGGTCCTGAAGGAGAGGAGGAGCTGGTAATAGACGAAGGCAAACGGAGGGGGAATTTAAAAAAAGTGATGGAAAGGAGCAGCACATGCAGGTCACCAACAAGGCGGGACTTGGAGACATCACAGCCCTGGAGGATCTGTCTGGGCTGGGGCTCCTCTGTCCCTGCAGCCTCGTAGCCGGTGTCAGGCCAGCGGCTCCACCTTCCCCCCGGCTGTCTGGGCCCCAGGTTCCAGGTGGGTGATTGGGGCTGTTGACTCCAGCACACAGCCGCTGCCTGGTCCCATTGCCCATAACAATCTCCTCTAGGGCTACCAGACCCATTGTCATTCAGACTCCCCCCCACAATTCACAAGTCTGACATCCCTCCGCACTGGAGCCTAGCTTGGGATGGGCTGCCTGACTTGCTGTCACCGTTTTTTGTTTGTGTGTGACAATGTGAGCTTGTCAGGAATAATATGAATAAATATGTGGTGGTATTTTAATCACAATGTGTTCTTAGGTGCCAACTATCAACTCCTTAGTTTGTTCATGGGCCTGTGTTGCTGTCTCTCATTTTTTCTGACTTAATACAATTTAAGTGGGAAGAGTTGAGCACAAGTAAGGTTCAAGGAATAGTGCAACATTTTGGTAAGTGTAGGACACTTACTGGGATTTCTTGCGAATATTTAGATGTTATGATCGGCCACTTTCATGTCTGCATTCAATTTAAGTTGGAGCCAGGAAAGGGGAAAACATTGTGTATCTTGTTTATTTGATGCATTTAAAAATTGTGTAGAACGAACAAGTCAAGGTGAGACAGAAAAATAAATTTCCCAATATGACAAACAATTCCTTGAACACATCACCAGAACTGCTTCCTTGAGGGACTTCCTCTCAACATAATAAACAGAACAAAAGGATGCGCTGTGTATCCTTTAAAAACTGCACAAATCTGCCTGCCTGGTTTGTCTCTGCAGACAGAACTTGTTCACTCTAAAGTGGCTTTCCTAAAATTCTCCGGAGGGGCTGTATGTAAGAACACAAATGTCAGTTGTTCTGGACATTTTCCAGAACTTTACCTGTCCGCCACCTTGTAAAATGTCGGGAGAGCGAGTGGGTGTTGATTTTGTGACAGACACATAACAAAAAGAACAAATATCTTGTATGCTGTAAACAAAAACAGGATTTCTGAGATAGAATCAATAGGTTCCTGCCTCCTACATGATCTACCATTGTTCTGGACATCTTACTGTTGTCGTGACCGCGTCTCAGCCAAACAATCTCCGGCTGTGTCCTTCATGTGTGAAAGGAATACTATAAAATATCTAGACCCAATTTGGAGTCCACGTCTAGAAAACAGCTCAGGTAAAATTACTCAGTGTTGAAGAGTCAGAGCAATTCAGGAAAGCCACCTTCATTCAATTACAGTCATCAGGAAAACTCAGAGACTGTTTTGTTGTGTTCTCCTCAGCTCCTCACTCCTCAAGTTGCCGGCTGAAAGAGAGTGTGTCCAAACATTTTGGGAATTCTATTTTAAGAGACAAGATCAATGCAGAGGGCATGAAAGAGTTCAGAAAACAGGGCAGTGTGTAATTCACAAACTGGGTAAATTATTACTTGTTGGTGACGCTGAACATTTTGCATTGTACAGCAGCCATTTGGGCATCAGTCAATTTCACCTCTACGTAAAAGTAAACTTGCCGATGAAATGGACAGCCGTGGAGTGGAAAGTGCCAGGAAGATTAATGAGGTGTGTCTTTCCTCTCTCTCACACCATCCTTCTCTTTAGCCCTGTGTTTGTCTGTGCTGGCTGTGGGTCACTATGTGCGGGGTTCCGTGCGGGGTGGCCCAACGGGGAAACATGCAGAGGTAAACAAGGAGAGGAGACAGCAGGGGGATGTTCCTCTCACTCTGCTTTATAACGATTCACCAGGGAGCAGGTGTTAGCTTGTTTGGACAAACATCTTTTATAGCTCATTTTCTCCTCACATTTCTCCTGCAAGACGCTTCCATCTACAAACTCACCAGATAACTTATTTTGTGGCCAGTAAAGGAAATATTTGTCATTTTTCGTCTTCGTCAGCATCTTCTACGTGTACGGCTTTTTCCCGCTGTATTCTCACATGGGCTCACTTGGACATTTTCTGGATATTTTACTAGGGGGTGATGGCAGTGTTCCGGGAAAAAGTCCTTATTATGTCCAGAGTTCAGTGCATGTCAGACAGCAGCTTATGTCTGATAAACTGGCTGCTGATCAGTTTAAGGTTAATTCTCAGTAAAAAAAAAGTGCCAAAAATCAAACTGCCAAACTTTCTATTTCAGATGCACTTAAGTGCATTTGTGCACATATGCATGGATTAGTAATTTCTTTGTTTGTTACTGTCTATATCCCTGCTTCATTCGTTCTTACGGGAAAGATGGCAATCCCCATATAAGCACAAAGGTGCTGGCTAATGCATCGTCTGTGAGTAAATTCTTTTAGATCCGTCTGTCGTTTACAAGGTGAGTGCTCTGCCCTTAGGACCTCTGAGGAGACCTACATGTGTTGGGCTGATCTTCAGTGTTTTCAGATGATGTTTCACACTGTCAGGGTTGACTTATCTGAGCGGGGAAAACGTTCCCGGGGAACAGAACAGACATATCTCATAGACAGCTTTGGAATGTTTTTAGAGAAAGGCCTGGGGACCCTCACAGACAGCCACACTCCAGACTGAATATTTATAGTATATAGAGTATAAAGAAAGAAATCTGAGTAGTAGAGTCACTCGTGCAAAATAAAATCGCGTAGGTACATCCGGGTTATGTCTTTCTATACCAGCCATCATGGCCTGCAACCACTTGGAGGTAAAATAGTTAAATAGACAATGATCACAAAAGACTAATATAAAAAAGTAATATACACAAATGTATGTTCTTTATCGCATCAATTTACAGATATGTAGAAGTTCTGAATGCGATAAATTCATTTGGGATTTTTTTGGGGGGTGTATTTGTCTTCCACGTTTTTATATGTAATCCCAGAAGAAGATGTATGTTTTTGTAAATCAGGGGTGTCTTGTAATCTCAAAGAGGGATGGGCCAAACGACTGGCATGACACAGAAATAAAAAATATATGTATTATGTTCATATGCATATATTGTTTTTTATTAGTCTTTTTGGATTATTGTCGATTTCATTATCATGCAATGGTGGCTGATACAGAGAGTCCTGTCACAAAAAGACATCCTGTGTCCTGAACATTTATTTCTCAATTGTTAAATTGATTGGATTGTCATATAAAAGATAAAATATGAAATAATTCTTAATTAATATGTCTAAAATGACTGTTGTGTATTTTGTTGATTTGTGTTTAATGTTCCAACCCAGAGAAATCACCTGATTCATTGTGTCATATCCACTCTAAAATACTGCAGGTTTAAGAGAGATAGACAACAGATGAAGTCTCACTGGGAGGCAATTAAAAAAAAAGTCCTACAAGTTTCTGCAAATATTTAAATTTGATTACACAAGCTCTTTTAAAAAATAGCACATGTTGTGATGGTTGGTTGCCCACCTAGAGGAGAAAAAGCACACATTGTGGCCCGAGTGTGGACCTATTTATAGTTGTCAGAAATATCCCCTTCTTTCAATATCTCTTGTCCTCCCCCTTCCCTTCTTTTCTTTTCTAGCTGAGGACCGCAAGTCCCCTCAGAGGCTTGGTTCTCCATCAGTATCCTTAATGGATGTCAGATGTTTGAGAGGAGACCGTAGCGTGAGTGTGTTTCATGTTAGTTCTCAGCGTGATGAGCAGGGAAGCAGCTGGAGATGAACAGAAACTGCTCTGCCCCCCCCCACAATACCTTCATTTTTTATCCCCACTTCTGTCTTTCTAAGTAATGCTCTCCTGCTTTTTTCCCAGTGTAATATATTGGTATTAATAAAGGCAAACAAAGGCAAACATTCTGTAATGGGAGAGGAGCGGAAGATGTTGTGGTTTCCTGGAGAACCAGACAGCAGCTTCTTGCTTCTTCTCACTATAAATCTCGTGGCAGTTTGAATGGCTGGACGGCCATGCTCTGTGTTAAAGGTTCCCTGAGTTGATTACAAAGAAGTTCAAGGCAAACTGCTCTGTTATTGCTCACAGCCATGGTACCTAATAGTATGCTACAGGGGTGCACTTCAATCGCACGCGCTGTCATACAATATTAATTTGGACCTCTACAGGAATTTGTTATTCATCAAAGCAATTGCTGCATGGAGATGGTTCTTTACTGTAAGTGGGTAAACACAACTGGCCCATCCCCCTTCTGGCAACACAACTCACATCCCAATTGCTTAATAGGAATTCGAGTTTCCCACAAACGTCTTTGTTGGACCAGCATCCTTTTACCACAACCATTAACTGCAGCAGCTCACATTTCTTCTGCCTCCTCTATAACATTTTATTTGTATCACTCCAGGGTTTTACTTTGCAATATTGCTCCTCGGGGAGAGCTGGGATGATGAGGACAGCTCTGGCTTGCTCAGCCTAATGAACGAATAATACAGTGTGACGATGTACAGTATACGATGCTGACTCAGTTTTATAAGGTGACAGAAAAAAATAAGTCCAGGTGTTTTGTGAAGGAGAACCAAAGTAATGCGTGAGTCAATGTGAGTATTTCCTACTCATAGATAAACAGAAATGTGAGTAAGACCTGGCTGGCGGTGTGTGTGTGTGAGTGTGTGTGTGTGTGTGTGTGTGTGTGTGTAGGGGGTGATGATGTGTTGGCCAGGCCACTAAGAGTAGAAAACTCATGTGAGAATGCAAATGTTGGAACCAGTCACACCAGGCATTAAATTAACTTAACCCTGCCAGCTCAGAAAGTTTTAGTAATGTTCCCTTGAGCCAAAGTGTGAATAAAGTCAGTCATTACCTGGATAAATCACAGCAGCAGTGGTGGATTTAGATATATGCCAGGGTGGCATTTTGCTAGGGGATGCTTGTCGGCATAGCGGGTGAATGTTTGCATTGCCAGTCATGTTAATGAACTATGTCACAGTGTGGATCAATATACCTTGTCGGAGTGGGCACCCTCGAGTTTGTGAGCTATGGGAGATGGGGATTACCTCTAATTAAATAATACATTTGTCGTGGAGACTATTTTGAAAAAGCTTTGTGTTGAGGAAAAAGGTTCACTTTAATGCATCTTTTGAGATCATCATTCAACATCCCCCAAAAGATAGAGGTGAGAATAAATATAGAGACACAAAGTAACAAGAAATTTTATTTGCGAGGAAGCTGAGAGCAACTGGAGCAGGTTGGCAGATCGTTGGGGAATTCGAGCGGGCAGCCCGTTGGTCGGCCTCCCTTTGCTCTGCAGGACGGGGGTGGCGGGCCTCATTATATCTCTTTCCATGTCGGGCCCTTAAGTCCATCTCCTCAGCGCCTGTTCTGTTTGTTTAGAGAGCCAGAGCCTTTTTAAGCTACGTTTGGCCTAATGAGCCCATTATCTGCCAATGATCCACAAAGAGGCCCTCCTCTCGCTCGCTCCCGCTCCCCCTACCTCCCCGTGTAGTAGCCTGCCCTCGCCCCCTCTTGCTCTCCCCTTCCCCACCTCTCACCCTGCTTTTCTGTCACTTTCCCCTCTTTTTTCTTGTGCACCCCCCGCTCTCTTTCACTCTCCATCCACCTTGTTTAGCTCATTTTCTCCTCCCCGCTGCTCTGCCCCCCCCCCCAAACCTGTCACATACTGTGCTCATTTCTTTCCCTCAGGACAGCGGCGCAGCCTCCTTCCTTTTAAAAAAACACCGGCCTCCATCTCCTTTGAGGCGGTGCGTTTTATGTCGTTGGTGGGAACCACTCGTGGTCTGGTTTTAACTGCCTCACACCTGCACACGTTGTTGCCTCTCTTCATCACAGTTGACAGTATGAGTTAACAGTAGCGACGGAAGACAGTTGTCTTCAGGAGAGGGCTGGGAAAGATTTGCGAGGACCCCAGTAGGAGCATGGCACCTGCAGGATATGGACCTCCACTTTGGGAATAAAAACTATGCGTTTGGCTGCGTTTTTATGTTCATCCGCGTAGGCTCACATGTCCATGAGTCTTATTGCAGGTGTTACAGGTGGGCATTTGGGAGTAGATTCTCAGACATCTCCATGTACTCAGCATGTGAGACCCCCCTCCACCTTTCTGCTAGTAGCCACAGGAAGCTGGTCAGGATCAGCCCTCTGTTCAGGTCCGGTTGACCCATTAG
Organism: Paralichthys olivaceus; assembly: GCF_024713975.1. Lineage (NCBI taxonomy): Eukaryota > Metazoa > Chordata > Actinopteri > Pleuronectiformes > Paralichthyidae > Paralichthys > Paralichthys olivaceus. The sequence goes on along the minus strand of NC_091104.1, from coordinate 10,558,763 downwards.
CAATGAGGGCTTAATTATGGTGATCTGGTAATAGCAGAGAAAATGGAAGGAATGCCGTCCTCATGGCCGTACTCGCAGCAGGATTAACTGCACGAGCTGCACTCTCCAACCTCCACAAGCTCGACGACCCCTCGCACAGCTGCGTTTGTCTTGTGCTCCAGAGGAGGAGGGTGTGAGGAGGAGGAGGGGGGAGGAGAGGAAGAAAAGAGGGGAAAAAGACAAAGAAAATGAATCTGCAGGGTGCAGGATCTTAATTCGCTTTAATGAATGGAGCTTGAAGTCTGAGAGGCTTTGCAGTTGCACACCTCCACAGACACGTACACATGCACACACACTCCCTCATGTAGGTCCTATTGATCTGTTGGAACAAACCCTATTATGGGCAATTACGTTATTCACCAACCATGGCAAATCCATTTCATTGCTTTCATTACTTGCTAATACAAGGAGAGGAAATCTATTAAGCTTGAACGTGATGCCTCCTGTTAGCACTGAGTGTGAGATCGGAAATCTGTGTTTCCGTCTCGCCGTAATGCTTTTGTCTCACATCTCTTTGATTCGGATTCTCAAGAAAAAAAAGGTCTTCAAAAGAAAAATAGCTCCACATTTTTTCTTGTTTTTCTTACCTATAATTGACCCAGAGAGGATTTGACTGTGTACGAACCAAACCCTTTCACAACCAGAGTATAATTTCAACTTCTCTCCTACATTTGTGGGTGTATTTGTTGCAGCCCAGGTTAAACTGAATAGCAGTGCATCAGACTTTGCCATTAAAGCAAAACAATCACAAAAGAAGGCCTCCTCTTGCACCCCCTTATTGCCCCTTTCCTTTCTTTAAAAAAAAGAACAAGCACAACCAGTCTCTCCATCTCTCCACCAATGCAGGAGAAGCCCATTACTATGTTCATCTTCTCAGCATTTGACAGGTGGAAGTAGAACTTTGGGGTTTATGTTTTAATTATAAAGAATTCCAGATGTGGAGGGAGGCTCATAAATTAGAAGCAGAGCTACTCAAATGTCTTTTTTCAAAGGGACCAAGCAGGTCAGCATCTGCTTCTCATTGTAGCCAATGTTATTAAGGGCCCTGACTACAGAACGGCCCAAGTCCCTCGTCTGGCCCCACAATAATTGACACTATTAAATGTGCCTAAACAGATTTAGAGCGTCCAGAAAAGTTACATTTGTCTTGCAGAATGACTCTAATCATCAATTTTAGATTGAAGGGACCTCAAGAGGAGGAACCAACCACCTAATCTGATGCATGATAGAGAGGGAGCTGGGGAAGAACAGAGCCAAAGCAGAAAGCAGGGGAAGCTGAAAAATGCACAAGTACAAACAAATTAGGCCAGAATGGCTCTGTGTAGGAATGTCAGGGAGGGCGGGAGGGAACGACAGAGAGGAGGAGAGAGGTCTGAGCTGTGTTACCACACTCCAGACCATGCTGCTCGGGCTGGAGCAGGCTGAGCTGAATGCACATGGCTGGCTTTACAAAAGCACCAGTCATGAAAGACCATCTGCTCCACTCCTCTGGTGATCTTTTAAACCCACATTAATGCCGTTCTTTTTCTCTTCCTGGAATGATGTGATACATTGAGTGATTTTCTCTTTTCTCTGGAGCTCAATTCATTTTCTTGGCCAGTGTTTAGGAGAGGATGTATTTAACAAGGTATGAGTTTGATTTCTGATACTGACCATTACTCTGGACAAGCATGTTTGAAGCTCATCCACCGCTACAGAATCAGGAGCAGAGGCAGGGGGAGGTCCCGCAAGCGATTGGCTGCGGAACCGGTGTTTGTAGTCGGACTTTTGGGCAGCGGGTGCAACTGGGGGATGGTGTAGTAGTGGGTCATAAGATTGTGCTTGGGTTGGTGTGAGGGTGCTATGTTTCTCTACAGTGCAGGGCCCAAAAAAAAGGGGAAAAAAAGAAACGACTCCTCCATCCAAAAAGTGGAGCCAGATCGGCAGAAGTGGGACAGGAACTCTCAGGGGTGTGATTGAAAGGGTGAGAAGTTAATTTGGCAGCTTTTCCTCCTCGCTTTGCTAATGTTTCCTCTCAGGACTAAACACCCTCAGCACCCCCCCGCCACCTCACCACTCCAAACTCTCTAACCCCCTAGACGCCCGCTACACCCCACCGTCCAATCACCCAACTTCCGCTTTGAAGACCCCTAACACACAGACACACGTAGGTTAACATAGTTATCCATAATAGGACTTTGCATTGACTTTCATTCATTGTGGACAGCCTAACCAAAACCTTATCCAAAACATTACGTTTTAACCCGATACCATAACCAGGATTAACCCTGGACTAACCTGACCACAATTCACTTCTCCAGGACCTCAGAATTAAAGTTTTGCCTCCTTAGGACAGAGCTTTGGTCCCCATGAGGTCTGCTGGTCCAGGGCAGTGTTTATGGTGGAAAAGGTCCTAAAGAGGTAACAGAAACACGTGCAACTGCACACACACACAACCTAACCCTAATCTTAACCTTACCTTAAATCATGTCTTTACCTTAACATTTAACACACTCACTCCTGCCACCCTACCCATGCCTTGGTTTGCTTCTTCAAACATCCCCACGGCTTGTTTCTACTTCTCCCTGCCCCTCCTCTTCTCCATCCCCCCCCACCCTCATGAAAAAGCACCCTCTATCACAGCAGTGCACGCTGACCCGAGACAAACCTTTTCTCCCCAGGATACATCCTGCTCTGAAACACTTTGGCTCAAGTGTGTTTTCTCCTGGGACGTGGAGAGGAGGGCGGGTGAGGGTGTCTGAGGTGATGGTGGTGTGGTACTTGAGTTAAATGGAGACCATGTTGGTGTATCTTCACGGCCTGTCAATCAGGAGCCCACTGATGTGTAGGGGAGCTCTGCTACAGCTCAGGAGAGGATGAAGGGTCATGTGGGGCATTTGCAGTGGTGGTGGGTAATGGGGTCGGTGTGTACATGAATGTGTGTGCGTGTGTGCATGTGGTGTGTGTGTGTGCTACACAGGAGAGAACCACATGGTGTCCTTGCACTCCTCACTCACCACATGCAGGATCACTCCCATCAATAGAAGAGTGTTGCTGGGAGGGGAGTGTTGCTGGTTACACAGAGGAAAGGGTGAGGGTGGGTGGTTAGGGGGGTGTCAGGCCCTGGTTTGCTGTTTAAAATACTTATTTCTCTGTGCTTTTGGGTTTCAAGGACAAGTAGATATGTTTGAAAAATGTAGTTAATCCGCACCAACGTGGTTAAATTCCTTACTCAGGAATGAGGCAAAACCCAGTTTGACTTCTACACTCTCTGTAAAGCTGCTTTAAAACATGCACTGAACCCTGGAGCTCCTCCAAAGTTTCTCTGAAGGATGTGTCCCCAAGTATAAAGTCCTGTGTGTGAGAAAGCAAATGTCCAAGTCAGTTGCTCAGGATATTTTTCTTGACCTCTTCCTGCCAGCCCCCTAATATGAAAATGTCTGAGTGAGTTAATGTGAGCATAGGAAAATGTCCTGAAAATTCAAAGGAAGATAGTGGGGGTTAATGATGATGATGTTTCAAACATACCATGGAAGTAAAACTGGAAGAATACAAATAACTCGGGATGAAAAAGACGTGCCATACATGTAGAAGATGCAGACAAAATGTTAAAATTGATGATTCTACAAAATGATGTACAGACACCCTTCTGGACAGAGGTCAGTTTGATATATGATATATATATATGATATTTGATATATACCTGCATAAGCCAAACATCTCCATTCATTAGATAGAGAGAAAGAGGAGGGTTTATGACTGGGATGAGAGACAAGACTATATTAAAGGTATAAATGTTCCATGTAATGAACATGCTCATGGCCACTATGAGTCATACACAACATAAAACTTTATAGTTGCACCTAAAGTTCCCAAACATCTTTGAATGAAGCCTCACAAAGATGATAGCCAGGGTCAGTTGTATAGCATTACTTGGACACTGACACTTTATTTTACTGAAATATTTCTTATAGTTTATTATGTGAAATACCATTAGTTTGACATTTTTTAGAGAACACCACTTAAGTTTTTTTTTAAACATTGTGACATAGTGGCCCCCTGGTGTAGGGGCGCTAAGCCTTCAGCATGGAGGGTGGAGTTGTACTGTTGGGTTCCAATGGTACTGACATCACCTTGTAGCTGTAACTCAGTTTGCTACAGCGGACCCTGTTGAATGTAGTGAAACACTAATCAAACATACTTGTCGGCTGAGGCTAGTCACTTGCACATACGCCCATGATCTCAGCCATGCACCTATAGTTACATGTGCACACTTGCACACAATCTCAAACATCGCATGATCTCACACGTGCACATGCACACAACATAGGCAACTTCCCGTAAGTTTCTAGTCGCCTCCATGCCCATAAGTACCACTGGGGTCCCCTTGCGTGAGCAGCCCTTTTTAGCTGCATTAAATCTTGACATTCCCAGACAATGTGTACGGAGGGATCGCAGGAATCTCCCCATGATGTAATTGGATATCACACGCTAGCTGCAAGCGTGAAGAGTGTTGTTATCCATGTCTGATACTAAAGCTACATGTAACATCAAAGAGATGGTGTGAACATGTACAGATGTACAATGTTTGCACTGTTGTGGTGAGTTTGCAGAATATGTTCTTTCCCTGTATACCTGCATAATTGCATTAAATAATTATTTTGTTAAACTAGCAGGGTATCAGTTGGTAGCATCTACACATCTAAGCTAGCAGGATTGAGTGTGTGTGAGAGATTATACAACAGCAATCTTGTGTTTCTCCACATGTGTGTATGTGAGTGTATGCATATGCCTTCTCTCTCCCCAAGGCCGGTGATGGGTGCTGGATCGGAGCACACGCAGCTAACAGACTGCAGGTTGCTGTGTGAGACAGGCCAGGTCGGCTGGTGACAGTGTGCAGCCCCTCCTGCTGCCTCATTTATCTGCTATGGCAGCGGACAGAATGCAATTTCCTGCGAGGGGGAGGCCAGGGGGATGGAACGGTGAGGGGGCTGGGGGGATGCAAAGAACATCTGAGGGCCCTGAAAGCTATCAGGAACTTGAGTGCTGCCAGCGCTGCGTGCCAACTCGCCAGCCCTTGCTCACCCTGTGGTGCACCCGGACATCAGCTACAGCTATATGCACCATTCATTGTGTTTGCTAATATGTGTGTGTGTGAGTGAGGAGGATAAAAATACCCCTCCATTTAGAGGCTCAGACACCTTGAGCTGGAGCACTCAGGGCGGCCATTAGGCATGTTGCAGTATAAGAGGAAGGTCACAGTTTATCACCCCCTGCCACCCCACCTCTCCAACACAAACAACCGCTTGCTCCGCTCTCTGTCCCTACCTCCACCTCTCGCCCTCGGTGCGGCCGCCTATCCTAGCGTCCTCCCGCTGCTATCAGCAGAGGTGAGCGGACGGGGCAGAGCAGGGAGGTTCGATTAGGACCATTTGGAGTTGTGCGTGTGTGAGTGCGCCACAGTGGAACATCTAAATGAGAAGCAGCTTGGCTCAGTATGCTGCGGTTGTGTGTTTGTGTATATTAGAGTACATGTGTTTGGCTTCTGTGCCCATGCTGCCTCTCAGTATCTCAGTTTAAATGCTGTATTCTCAGTGTTGACGAGACAGCATTTTAAATTCTTGCTTGCTGCTTGTTATATTGGCTTTAGATGAACAACTATGTAAGTGAGTGCATCTGTGTGTTTATTTGCACCTACAGGGAGGATTTTATCTGTTTATTGAACCGTCTTATTTTAATATCGTTGCCTCTTTATGACCTACAACAGCAAATGAGAAAATTGGCTTTTTCTATAAACTATTCTCAATGTCTGTCGACAGGATGGATTATCTGTGAGTTCAGAGCAAGGATTTAGGGCAGTCAGGCTGGAAAAGCCTATGTTTAGGTGGAGGGAGAGGAAACAGAAGTGGGGGAAGCAAGCCTGGCTACATGCTAGGCTAAAGGATAACCCGTACAGACCAGTCTTTTCCTCGCCAAGTCCATGTGCCTTACAAACACATGGATGAGATCAGATTGAGAAATACAATATATTACCTCATCGCTATGCATCCTGCAAACAGCTGTGTGTAATGGTGTGGTTTGATTCCATCCAACTTTAAGCCCCTGTACATTGAGTGACTTGGTATTGTCTGACAATAAGAGAAGGAGGAAGTATGGATTTGTTGTATCTGTATAAATGAATTTAATACCCACTGGTTATGTTAAATCAGTTCTAATATTGTTAGAAGTTTATCTTTACTGACAAATGGGTTCATATTTTGTACATTGGTCTGGGAAGAGTATGTAAACTGTTACAGTCCTTGTTTCATTCTATATCATCACTGTAAAAAACAATATAAAGAGGGCTGCAGTGTCATGGTGTTTTCTTGGTGTGTGTCCTGAACTTGCTACATGTGTGTCTTTTTTTCCCTCCCTCCAAAACAAATTCACATGCTGTCTGGACTGAGGTTTATACGACAGGTGACAGTGGAACCGCTTTTGTCCACAGAGGCGCCAAAATCAGGAAATAAATTTCCTTGTAGGAATCTAGATGAATTAACATTTGTCTGTCATATTGTCTTTAAGAGAGGAGGGATGATATATAGATAGGATTGGGTATATAACAAGAAGTAGTAAGGCTTCGCTGCTGGATTTCATCTCTTCCCGACTTGACCTCCAAACTTCTTCAATGTGGCGTTAAACTTTCCCTGTCTACAGAGCAGAGGGAACAGTCCATCCATGTTGTCACACACTGCACGGTTCCTATGACAGCACCTGTATCATCTTTGTAGAATTTTCTAAAACTTGAACATGAGTTAGCATTACTAATCTCTGCATTATCCTCTGCAAACTTCAACAAAATGAAGCATAACAGGTGAAACCGTTACTGTTCCTATTGTAAAATATTAATTGATTTTACAGTGTGATAGCAGCTGGCAGCTGGTTAAACAGTCAACAGCACTGACCTCTGTACATCCAAAATTTCTACATTCATGTGAGTGTGGTCGGGCCTCAGACAAACAACTTTCTCTGCATACACACCGGCCAGCTGCACAGAGTAGAGTCCTATATAGACCCTATCTTAAACCTGTCACTAACAGGATGGCTGGTATTGCGTATGGAATGTTTTTGTCCATTACTGTGTGTGTGGGAGGTCATAAGTGACCTCCACTCATACCTTCCGCTTTCACTCAGTCTGCTACATTTGTGCATTTCAGCACGAGACCACCTTACTTTGTCTTTCAGTACCAGCTCTTGGAGAGACGTTTAATCAAGTTACTTGAAAGGCTTGGGGCTCGAGGTCTAGTTGAGGCTGGAGGGGTTGGACACTGGGGGTGGGATATCTTATCATGGCCATCAGAAATGCCTTGTCGGCAGCCATTCATTGGGCTTGGGGAGAATAAACCAAACTGCCCCCCACCCCCTAAGCACACACACACACACACACACACACCACCACCACCACGCACCCAAATGGCTGAATTAGACAGATAACAGCAGTCCACGGGGGTCCCCTCTCCCCTTTCCCCACCCGTCTATCACTCTCGCTCCCTCGTCTCTCTTGTCTCTCTCTCTTTCTCCTGCACTTGGGCTAGATTTTATTGGAGAGGAAACAGAAAACAGAAAGCCTCAGTGTGGGAAGCCACTTGTTATCTGAGAGTCTTGGGAATCGAGGCCTCAGCAGAGGCTTCACTCAGCGCACTAATGAAAGCAGGACAATTTGGCCACTTTCGTTCCCAACATAGTTATACCTCCACATCCCCATCCCAATCTCAGCACAGGTACTCCTCCTGCTTCCATTTGCCTCCCATCCTCAGCTCCCTTCCTCCTCTTTGACATCTGCAAATCATGACCACTAGTTCCCTTTTGGGGCAAAGCATCCCAGAAATACAACATATTGCTTCTGATAGGCAAATCCTTTGGAAATGCTTGTATGTCGTTCTAATGCCAGTACAACCTGTTGTTCTAAAGACACTAACCCACCTGAATTTCATGATAAGCAAGATGAGCAGGGCGTTCACCTAAAACCGGCAGGTTACGTGCTCATTGTTTTTCTTCACTGTGAACGATTTGCTCAATATCAGTTCAAGAGACAGAGGCCTAAAAGTGTAGTGACAGTGCACTCGCTGAAAATGTAATTTGACTGTCTTAAAACAGATCCTAGGATTGTGTGCAGCCTGTTTGTTAGGCCTGCCTCTATAGAAAGCATGATGGACAGGTTTTTAAAAGTCACACATGGCCCCTTGAACCATAGAAAATCCTCCCTATTCAACCATTCATTAAGGCTAGAAGATTTAAGTTTCCACAACTTAACAATGCAGCAGAGATCCACTAAGTTCACCTTTGTTTGCCGCATAGCTGAGGTTTACCAACCCCAGGTGAGCGACTGAGAGCTTCTCTCTGTTGTGATTCCCTCCGTGCTGCGACTCTCCCAGTGGAGCCAGGGCAGGGAGGCAGCAAGGCCATGTGAACACTGTATAGTAAGGTAAGACTTGGCCGCCGGGCATCCGGAGAGAGGGCTCAGCTCCCTTTGTGGTGGATCCCTGACAGGTTGGGGCGATGCACAGACCAACCCCTCCCATCCACTTTCACCTGTGATATTGTCCCAGGTGGAGGGGTGGAGGAGGAGGAGACAGAGGGAAGGGTGGAGGGGTTGCAGAAGAGGCACTGAGATGTCCCCATAGGGCATGGCTTCTGTGTAGCTCGATATCCCAGCGGGCTTTGCCGGCCTCCAGAGAGAGGTTAAATGAAGCCAGGGCTGTCTGACGGACAAAGGCCGCAGGTCAGCACCCAGCCCTTTGATCCGTTCCTGCCCTCTTCAGACCACAGAGCCAGACCTTTTTGTTTCACCTTGCTTTTCTATCCCTAGGGGTAGCCCCCTTTTTTCCTCTCAATCTACCCACGACAATGGAGTCACTTACAAAGCTCTGAGCGTTGTATGGTCTGCCAGTCACCAGAGGGGAAGGTTTCAAAGGGAAGGTAGTGGGGCTCAGTGTCTCCCAGGTCCCCAGCGAGGAGATAGATACTGACCCTTTCAGTCCCCAGCACTGGGCCAGAGCCGCACAGCTGCACCCGGCCCCTTAGAGGCCGTATCCAACAAAGACACACCAAGGGAAGCTCATTTATGGGGGTATACAGAGGAAAAGGGAGCAGGGAAATTTGTTGACACATACTTGACTTCATCTCAGCACCTTACAATGAGATGATGTGTAATATTTCACTTTTTTCAAAACTTTCAAAACAGTTTTAAGTGTACGATAATGACAAGCAGACCTGAGGCAAATACGCAAAAAAGTATTGAGAGGATTGTAACATCAATTTCAGTTCCAAAAAACAGCTTGCTGAAATATGACTTTCTCTCTCTAATGGTCAAAAGGGAGGAGGAAAGGATTTATCTTGGAGCTGCGCATTGGTCTTCGGCAGATGTAGAAAGACAGAGCGGGGCTAACATGTTTTGAGTTTGTGTCCAACCTGTTCTCCTGCCAAAACACTGGCGGAGCCCTGTTTAGAGCCCACGCTCATATAAAAGTAACAGACATGTACCCCCCCTCTGCCTGTCCCACAGTGCATAAAGACCTTGAAGTGTCAGGGCATCACCGCCTCATTGAAATGACTAACTTTCATGTTGGCCGGGGCCCATCAAAAATGAGAAGAGATTTCTTTCTGAAAGGTACCTTTTACAAATCCAAACAACCAAAGTTTCTGCATGACGTATTTGGATTTCTCAGCTGTATTTCACTACATGCCAGTAATGACAGGTTGACCTATTAGTCCAGTGATGATGTGCTGGGGTGTACCGAGAGATAACAGATACCTGACATTAGCATAAATACTGTTTTTATGAAAAAATAAATGTTGAAATATATTTTGACAAGATTCCAAGACTAGTTGGACTGAACTATTTCCACTCAAGATAACTCATTCACATCAAAGCACACTTTACTTGGATTAGTGGTATTAAAACAATGACCGAGGCTTGATCCTGTCATCCGAATTGAAAAATACCAATACATTGGATATTGTGATAGATAAATACTAGGCAAATTTTCTCTTGATTGACATTAGAGTTCATATGCGTGGTGGGATTTCCGCATTATTGACAAATCAAAATAGATATGGGCGTGTGTGTGACTGTGTGTTTGTGTGTTGGGGGCCCCATGTTAGGGCCACAGGGGCAGGAATGTAAAGGCTGCATTGGGGGCCTCTGTGGTGCTAATGGATTAACAGGCCAGCTTGGCATGCTAATGGAGATTGTCTGTGATGTAATGAGCTTCTAATTAGGTCACCTCTGAGCTTGACCCTCTTGTAATGAGGGGGGCAGAAGAGAGAGGAGGGGCTGGGACTGGTGATAGCACCCTGACCTGCAGGTGTGAACCGGCCCGGGCTGTAAACAGGGCTGGACATTCCTGGCATTCTCAGCTCAGCATCCCCTCCTGAACCAGCCCCCTCCTCCTCATGCCTGCCAATAACCCTTCTGCAGCGCTATGGGTGGATACACAGAGAAACAATTGGAGCCACATTTCATGCTCCAAGGTGCTTCCCAGTTTGGCTGAATGGGAAATTTCCCTTGTGTTTCGCTATTCTTCGATTGTCTATTTTTCTTGATGATATCCTTGTGTCATTAGGGTGTTGCAGCATTAAACTGTAACCTGGAATCAAATGCTAAATTGATATACAGAAGGGGAACTATCTAATTAAATGTGTACAATTCTCATCATACTGTCTTATTGTGGCTTCGTCTGACTACCTGTCTGACTGCCCTCTGCTTGCGGGACTGTCTGTAATCGTCCACGCATTTCGACCTTTCTTCCTCAAACTGTCTGACATGCTTCTCACTTTCATTTTCTACGCCTTGGCACAAAGTGGCGCAGTGATACCACCTCAAAGCCCTTCTTTGATAGAACAAAACTCCTCTTTATTTCCAAGAGGGTGAGTAACACCCAGCGTGCCACCGAGCAAGGGAAGGAGAAGAGAGACCCGTCCATCTGCAGTCATTAGAAGTGCCCTGTGAAAGGATTCCAGGACTACTGCCAACACTTTTATTGCACCATTTATGGGTATTGCATTATTATAAGTATTGCATGATTAGTCTGACAGGGATTTTACAATGTGGTCTGGAGTAAGATGTTGGATAAAGTGTAAATGAGGAACGCTTTTTTTTCTCTCCCCCCATCTTCTTGTTGAATGAAGCTGAATTATTCTCAAAACATTTCACTAAGGAGCATCTGGTTTTAATTAGATGAAACATCATGGAGGTGTGTGGCTTTAATTATGTGTGTTTGTGCATCTAAATACTTGTGCACTCTTACCACAGGTGGCTACACACTCATGCGGTCATGTGTACACTTAAAAAGAGCTGGTGTCAAGATGTGGCGTTTGTTGTTCTCAGAGGGACAGATAGGATCAGTGTGGGTTATCAGTCACGGTGGGCGGCGTCCAGGATGCATGGTGCTTGAGGGGGGAGCGGTATGTCGAATGACCTATAGGAGCTTATCGCTCTGTTTGTACTGCAGGACTTATCAGATGCTGAGGGCCCATCCAACTCCACTTGGTTTGAGTTCAGTTTTTGCCTCTCAGGCAAAAAAGTGTGAGTCGTTGTGCAGGCCCTGTTGAGAATGATTAAATAAAAATTAAAGAGTAGTAACTTCAAACAAGACATCAAAACTCAATTGCATGACCTGTTGCCCTAGCTTAAGAAAGCAATCAGTAGTTTGGATATACATTCGTGATCAGGGAACAGTGTAACCCAAGTAGCATGTTTATCTTACTCCTTAATCGTATCAAAGGTCATGAGGAGGAGGGTCGAGTACATTCCAACATACTGTACGCTAGGGTAAAACGGAAGTACTGTGGAGTCACATTCACACTTGTGGCATCAGTCCACAATCCTCATGATTGTTTGAAATAAGGGACTTCAACGCAGGGTACTGTCAATAAAAACCCGAAACAGTTCGAGCTGAGGTACACACAAATATTTGGGGACAAATAACTTGACTTTTGTTTTGATAAAATACAATGTCTAAACTCTGAATATGCTCTTTTTATATTTGTCTCCTGGACCATGTGACATTTTTACTTTTGGACCTGGTTGTTGTCCTCTGAGGGCAGGGAGGTGCAGCGACATGAACCCCAAAGTCGTAAGTGGACACTCTCTTTATCAGTCCCTCGTTCTCTCTCTTCTTTTAGTGGCCTAGACTCATTAAGCCGTCTATAAATGGTCCGGTCTTAATGAGGAGGCTTTTATTGGGCTCTCCCTGGGCCTCTAGGGCATAATCAGACTCCAGTAGGAAGTCGTCTGTCTTGATAGCCTGCTCCTTTTCTCAGCGGTGGTCCGACCAGATCTAGCCCCAAACCAGTCACACCGTACATATATCTCCATCTCAATTACTCTCTCTCACTTACAATCACGCTTGCTCCCCTTCCTTCTCTCTTGGCCATCACCCTTGCATCTAGTTATTTCACAACACGATAAAAGTCAGCTGGTGCCCAACACTAAAGCCACTTGCGGCTCTTGTAATTGCCTCCTTCCTCTCCCTCGGCCTAGCCGGCTGCGGCTCTTTTTATGAGGCCCAGGCCCCGGACCCACCGGCTGCTGCTCGGCCTTTCAAGGGTCTTCCCTCTCTCCCAAGGCATGTCCTTCTGTATCCTGAGGCACCAAGACTCCGATTGTCTCCGCTTGCAGATGATACTAATAGAACTGCATATACATGTGGACCATGTTTGGTGGCAAGATTGAGGACAGATAGACTTGCTATTGTGGTTAGAAGTGACGAAGAGGAGTCTTAGGAATTTCAGTTTCAGTCTTCACCCCAATCTGATTTGATGTTTAAGACTCGAGTTTGTGTAAACCCTTCATGGATTAGAGACTTCATAGTTAACTAATCACAGGCTCAGAACGTCCATTTCGTTTGTGTCAATAAAGCTTGCTTGTGCAGCTTTACTTGTGGCTCTGGTTCTCACAAGACAGCAGTGTTTACTTATTTGCTTAAGTAGATAATGAAGATTCATTTTATGTGTTGCTTTTGGTGATTAAAAGCGTATTCATCAATGTAACGTCAGACGGTGCTCAAATGAGGGTGAAAGCCTATCCCTGAACACATGTTTACCACAAAGGTCAGAGAGCATGCTGTGTTTACATCACAGGGTTTAGGACGGACATGTTTAGATTTGGAAATGCTGCTGTAGGCAACAAGTTTAATCGAATTACTTTTTTTTCCTTTCCCCATCCTCTCCCATCGCTCTATCGCTGCTTTTAAGAACTTTCTTTTTGTCTTACAAGATTCAAAACAACTGCTGTCCAGCGTCATTGAGCGTATGTCACTTCCTGCCTTAGGGTGAGTGTGGCCTCTCCACTTCCTCCCTTATTCATTCCAGAGGAGGGCTCTGAAGCGCTGCTCCATCTGAGCGAGGAGAGGGCCTCGTTGTAGAGCCTCTGGGCTCTCTAAAAGGCATGCAGTTCGTGATTTGGAATAAGATATGTAAATCTGGAATGGCCTTTAGTATGTTTCGAGTAGGAAAGCTACTCAGCAGCTGCTTTTTGTAACTGTGTCTAAAGTCATGCCTTTTAATTCTTGGCAAGAAATACAAAGAGGGGCTGAGAGGAGAGAAGGGAGAGGCATGGCTTATGGGAAATGGAATGATAGCTCAGACCAAAACAAATTGTTTCTGGTTTCACTTGGGCCCGACCCTATTATCAGGCTGAGTGTCAGATCAGACAACTGCTGGAGCAGAGACAGTCCAGATGGAGGAGCGAAGAAAATCACCACTTGGAGACACTTTGCACTTGTGTAAATGGTAATGCTGTTTTAAAATTCAAATGGCGAGACTACACATTTCACCATTTGAATGTGTGTGTTTGTGTGTGTGCTGTGAAAGGCCAGTAGGTTGAAGGTGAGGTCGGTCGTAGCAGGGGGGAGGGGGGTCATTACCTTCGAGTTGCGGACATGGGGGAAAAGTGAAATCCACTCTCACATCCTAATGATGTTTTCTTTTGGAGTGAAAAATCTAAACATGTCCATTGCTCAGTAATGTGACCCGATGAGGGGTCAGAGTCTGGTCACTGCAGGAAAGGCTTGTGTTTCAATGACATGAGAGTGTGTACACAGAGAGGGGAGGGTGACTTAAAATGCCTCTTCGAACATTTGTAGGCTACATCCATTCTAATACATTCTCATTTTAAAACTAAAATGATCCCCGTTCTTACTGACTTACCTGAAAACGCATAGCCTACATGTGATCAATGACCTACTATTGGGCATGTGTATGCAGGGATTAAGAGGAAGTGGTTGTTTGCTCAAGCTGCCTTCAGACATATGCAGTGAAGACATTTCCCTGAAATTTTCCGAAGGCGCTGCATTTGAGAATGCAAATGTCTGATTCAGTTGTTCCAGACATTTTGCAGAACTTTTCCTGCCAACCCCCTGGTGAAATGTCCAGATAACACAGCAAGAAATTCCCGGAATATTTGCAGCAAGCAAGTGGGCATGTGGATGAAAGATAGGAACCATGCATCTAGAAGACACAGACAAAGATGGAAAGAGAAGATTTGAGAGCTTTTTATGTTAAAGGCCAATGTCGATGTGCCGTAAACAAAAACACTGAGCCTTCTGAGGCAGAATTAAGTACCAAGAGGGATTTGTTTCTAATGTTTCACCTTTGCCGCTGGTAGTCGGGTCATGACTGATAACAACCAAACAACCAATCAAATGCTGGTGACAGCTGCATTATTGTTTACAACCATCTTCGTTTTAGTTTGTCCATACTAATACGCAGCACTAAAGTTTTTAAAATAAGCAGGACCAGCAGCAGTTCCCGACTATTATAAACTCTGGAGTAGTGTGGACAACAGGTGTTAAAGTAGCAACAATGATGCGTTTTAAAACAAAAAGATAAAAATATGGATGTAGCCGTAGCCCCTAAGCTTTGGAATAGTTTCCCTACAAACTTGAGATATTTACACTGTTGTAAAAGAAGCTAAAATTAAACATCTGCTCAGACAGTTATTTTGGTAACACATCATTTATTTGGTTATTTGTTTTTTAAATCTGCTTTCCTTATACAGTATATTTAATTTGCTACCTAGATTTTTACGAAGCACTTAGTGACGATTGTGAATGTAAAGGGTGCTTTATGAATAAACCCTGCTTGCTTTCAGTAAAGAAATAAAGAAAACACAATGAGTGCATGTGTCCAAGTTCAGTGTCTCTTGGCACTCTCTTCCAGTGCATCTGGTGCAGGTGAAAGGAGTAGCTGTGTTTATGGGGATGGGTGGGGCCAACAAGCATTAAGTCCTGTCACACACTAGCCTATGATGATAATTTATAGCATTTTCATCGAGGGGTGAGCGGGTGTGTGGGATCCCTCTCCAAAAAACAGAAAGGAACCACGTAAGATTAGTTTTTTCTGTCTCGCTCATATTCCTCCCCTCTTGTTTTACTCCTGTAATTGCATCATGGTACCATGTCTTCACTTCCTTCTCCTTGGTTCTCTGGTGACACCTCGGCTTGACTCACAGTGATACCTGTGCGGTGTTATTATGGCTACTGAGTGGAGCATTTGGGTGAGGCCCCCTCTTTGTTGTTGACAGGATAGCGGTGATTAACGTGCCTTCTCCTGACCCCAGCTGCAGCCCGCTCCCTCAGCCCTCCCTCCTCAGTCCCTGTTGCTCCTGATGCCTGAACCCACGGCCCTGGAGACGGTCTCCACTGTGTGTGTGTGTATGTGTGTTTGTACACACATGTGAACGTCTTTGTATGTTTGGGAGGCAGTAATGATGTGTGAGAACAGTGGGGGTTTTGTTTAGGTTGCTTAATTATCAGCTAATCGCTTCCTATAACTTTATAGTGTTTCCACTGTTTTATAGAGAATAACTTTAGCCCTTTTTTTCTTTCATATGGAATTTGCCTAAATGGTGTGATGTCACCCTTCCCCACTCCCATCCAACCCGCCTCAGGGCAACATAGACAAGGAAAATTAGAGGGGAACTTTCACATAAAAGACGAAGGCTTGGCTAGTTTCAAACTAAGTCAGGTGATGCAAAGGAAAACAGGTACTCACCAGCCATTTTCATTTCTGCTGCTCACTCGCAACAAATTCATTTTTAATCATGAAAAAAAACAAACATCCTGGAAGTCATTTGATTTTCCAGCCAGCCGCTGCAATCAATTCCTCTTCAGTGTGGCCTGCTGGAATGTTAGATGACCACAAAGCCTGCTAGTTAGTTAACCGCATTAAAGTTGCTCTGTTGAGAGATGTTGAATTAAAGAACAGGGCTGGGGGGGAACCACCCACTGTTCCTTGTGTGGTTCAACTGTATGTGGGCTAAGATGTGCATGCAAGGTGTGCCTGCGTTTGCACGAGTGCACGTGCATGGAAGCAGACATTACTTAACATTAAACGTCTGCATCGGTGCATGCACGCTTGCGCAAAACCGCCACTGCCCAGGACTTACCTCCGAACTCGCCACGACAGGCTGCTAGCTCAACTTGCTTTTTCACCGGCTCCTCTCCTCACACTGTTTGCCCGAACCCAAAACTGATCTTTATTTTAACATCAGAAAACAAATATTAAGTGAATGTCTCCCTGCTTTACCTCAGCTACTGTGTATCTGCCTGCCTCACGCTCGCTTCTGTTCCTTCACGTCCCAGATATAATTATAGCCGTCCGAGGGTTGATTATATGTTTACTCTGGAAGCTGGCCGACTGCCTGTCCCCAGTCCCTGAGGAGCTGCCTCTCAAAGGGGTTCCTCTTGAAAAGCGCCACAAAAGTGGCCTTAGCAGCGCTCAAACACATCAGGGATCAGATAGAACGACTCAAGACAGAAAAGGAAGAAACAGCAAGAGACGGAATGAGACAGACAGCGACAGAGAGAGAGGCATGGTGTCCAAGTTATAATATCTATTTATACATTTCTATCCACCACACTAGCTTCGTTGCCTCTCTCTTGAGCAGGCTGGTTAGCAGAGTCTGGCCAACAAGCAGCAGACGCAGGGTGGAAGGGAGGTTTTGGGAGTCACGAAATGAACGCCTCTGGTAGATGACAATAAATTTGTAGTTATACAGACATCAGTCCTGCATAATCTGGGTTATTGTTAGCTTGAGGCTAAGCGAGAAAAACAATGAACACAAGCTTCAACAATACTCTTCAGCCTCTGTCGTCTTTGCATTGTTTAACATAGTCGCGTTTTTTGAGCAAATTTGAAGAAGCCAAGAGCAACAAGTATACAAACCCATTGGAATCACTTATTTTGGGAGACCTGGCACAAAATGAATGTGGGTAATTTTTATGGGTTAAATCATAGCTTTACGGTCCACATCTGAACACTGCACGTAGTTTTGGCGATGGCATGGCCAAATGAAGTGGTTTTAATGATATGAGGCAGAATTTGCAGACCGCTCGTTCTGTTGCCTGGCAATATCTATTAATCTCTCCTTGGCTGCTATGCATAAAAGGTCCCTTTAGGCCAGGCAAAGGTCACCATTCCACACCTAATTAACACTTCCCACACTCCACACACATACACTGAAAGGTTAGGTAAACTCAAAATTTCAAGGCAACTTAATTACATAAGATTTTAGAATTTTGAGGCCAACTCAATCTACTATGTTTTGAAGTAAATCACTGATAGTTAGTTCAACATAACTAAGATAAAAAAGATTTGGAGTTCTAAATATGAGGTCTGTCACTTTTTATCAGAAATGTTCACATTCATGTCAATGTGGAGGAAAAGTTTGTATTCAACCTGTAATGAACTGCTTGATCCAAACATATATGCAATCTAGGAATGGAGGACGTTAACAAGGAAAGCCAACCACAAAACATCCAAGAAGTGGTGTGTGGAAGAGTTTTGGGTTCTACACCATAGACAGCCAAAAAGGGCTGTTTGCCGAGCCGAGTAATGCCAACACCAACTTTAACTGACTTCACATATGCCCATATTTTGTTGACATTGTCACACTGCCACAACGTCATCCGGAACCACACATGGAATGATGTCACTTGAGCGGTCTGCTCCTGTATGCCAGGTTTGGGCCACAAGGCATAGAAATACGGCATAGCAACCAAAACGGCCAAGGGTAGCCCGGATTTGATTTGTGCTTTGGGCCATATCAACCATTTACCACATTGGCCACTTTAGGTTGACATCCAGACTACACCTTGCCTATAGCACTGCATTTTTGCCAAAAAAGGACCCATATTTGTTTTGGGATATTTGGGCCACAATCACTATTTTACAGGTTGGAAACGTTAGGCTAATATCTACTCCTTCCATGATTGCCTAAAGTTTCCCACATCTGTCTGCTACCTGGGTGATGATAATTGTGTTGACCAAGGGCACTTCAGCATGCAGCAGGAATCACTAACATTCTGGACAGTTTACGACCCACTCTCCCTCCTGGGCCACAGCCACCCAGAAAGAGAGAGACACGGAAATGCAGAAATGAACAGTAGACTTTAACTTCGTTTGCCTCCATGATGGTCAAAACTCACAATTTTGTGTTTTGTCACCATCAATTGAGTATTGAGGGCAACTTTACAAATGAAAATGCTTGAAACTTAAAATATTCTTTGTTCACTTGATCTAATAATCATAGTGGGCCTAGCAATTTTCAATTTTTTGTTTTACAGTGCTGACACCTTATTTGCAGTGTACAGTTTCATTAAATCAAACCACACAGCAGCTTGTTGGAGGGTACAGTAGAATGCAGGTTTGCAGCAAAGCCGGACCAAAACATGTGCTTATGTCAGGCTTTGACTTGCTTACAGTTTGGTATTTCTGAAGGCAGGCAGGGCTGACCTGTAACTGTTAGTTAACTGGTAATCCTTGGGAATTTGCTACAGCTAATCACCCTAGCTCTCTCTCGTACACGCTCAGAACTGCGAGCCAGTGTGACAGGAATGAGAGCAACAAAAAAAGAAAGAAAATTGCACAAAAAGAAGCAAAAGCAGGAAATTCAGTGTCTGCTATCGAGTCTTTTCCAACATTGTATAAACAAGTTTGTTGCTGGGCACTGAGAGGACGGAAGGACAAGCCAATTGCTGACTTTGCAACATTATTTTTGTTGAGCTGTGATCATCAACATAATGTTTACCGGAGGGGTCCACAGAGTACATGTTGGCCCCGGTAAGGTTAAGAGTGGGATGTGCACAGCTTGTGTATTTGTAGATGTTTGGTTTTAAACTGCTGTTGGTTTTCAGTTACCTAATTTCCTGAATGAGAACAAATAATTAAATATACACTTGCATAAAGAGACTTTAGACGGTGAAGCACACTCCAGTTTTATTGCCATAATTCTCCCTCTCCTGACTCCTTTTTTAGTGAACACACATTAGAACATGGACTAACACACACACACACAGACACTCCTTTTAGCTGCAGACATGCCGAAGCCCACGCATCCAGGCTCGCCTCAGTGCTGTCCTTGTAATGGTTGGTATCAGTGCCCTGTGAGCCCCGGGACAGACGATAAAAGCCAGGATAGCAGGGTTTTTATCTGCTGCTGAAAGTCAGCCATTGACACCATGCACTTTAGAGGAAGTATCACTCAGTAGGAGGACCCATCCATCCTCTCATCTCCTCAGTGACAGCTAGTCGCCCTTTCTGGGGAAGAACTGGAATTGTACTCATTCAGACAGTTTATACAGAACGACATATTCAGAGCATTGTTAAATCTATCACTACTGCTATAAATTTCAATGTTCAGAATCAAAATGAATTGTGGACATTTAGAATTTTAATTTTTTCTGTCCCACAGATGCTGCTTTCATCCAACCTGGGTCGTATTTTTGTAATTGCTCTTGTTGATAATAATAAAATTGTGGTAATATTTTCTATTTGGTTGGTCAATTTTAAGCTACATGCTGCAGGACAATTGACATCTCAAGTTTGAATAGTTTAATGAAATACCTACAATACCTAAGAAAAAACAGATTGCAGTGATCAAGTTATTGCTAAGAAAAAGAATACAAAATATTTTTTTGTGGCAATGTCAAGATGTTCCCAGATCATAGCATCTACTTTGGTGAGTATAGACAATATGAGAATAAAATCCAAAGTTGCATTCAATCATAGCAGAGCAACTGTACATTACAGAAAAGTGCTGCAAATTCCTCTCTGACAGGACAGTGTGAAACCAGAAAGCCCAGTCTTATCTATGGCGTCCATTCTAGCTCACTTATAGCTGACAAAGACTCAGTGTCTCCCATTTTGGCTCTTTATCCACCCATACTGGTTGTTTTTGTTGGCATTGTAGTGAATTTAATTCTTTTGCAATCACCCACTTCACCAATGGCAACCTCGACAAAAAAAAGTCAATCACAGGCAGCACCTATTTTTGCCGACAGACAAAAGGAACAAAAACAGAGTCGGTGGGTTTGCCCGCCATAATTTGATTGCTGACAAGTGAGGGGAGAAAGGTCTGTCAGCTTAGCGACGATACCCAACAAAGGGCAAACTCATTGTAAACGTTGTAGCGCTCAATTGCTGGATGATGGGGTGCTGGACAATGGAACAACAGGCGGCGCTGGGCAGGGCGAGGGCCCTCCCTGCGGCTCTCCACTGCAGTAATGACAGCCTAAGTGCCAACAGCAGGTGTCTTCCATTCAAGGCCGGGCAGGTTAATAAAATCCCCCCCCCCCCCGAAAGTCAATAAACAAGAGCTTGTTCACACACTGGCTAATTGTGCTCATTCTTGTTCTTGCTCTCTCCCTATCTCTCTCTCTCTATCTTGGACCACTCTGAGTCGCTGTGTCTTGTCCTCTCTCTGCAGTTTGCATGGAAAGTAACGACATGATAGACGACAGCAGCATAAAGACCTGATCTAACAGTAAATAAATCCTAATTCAAAATCAGTTTTTTATTAAAAAAAGTATATTTTATAGTAACATATTTAATACGTCTGTTTCAAAGACAAACATTGTGACACTTTCTCTGAAGTGGTCATCCACTAACCAGAAGGTCAGTGGTTCGATCCCCGGCTCCAGTGTGCATGCTGAAGTGTCTTGGGCAAGACACTGAAACTCCAAATTGCCCCTGATGGCCGACAGTGTGTGAATGATGTGTGATAGAAAAAGCACTCAGCATAGAAGAGCTGTATGAATGCATGAGTGTGAGCACGTGACCGTAGAGAGATTTGAATGGTCGATCTCACCAGAAAAGCAAAATATCTCTGCACACACAGCCAGCCAGTCACTGAGCATTCTGCCGAGGATTCCTAGAAATTAAATGTTGTGAAAGATTTGCGTCTTGGGTCAACATTGAGTGACAATGCAGGAAGTAAAGTCCCCCTTTATGTAGCTGAGCGGAAAGCATAAGTGTGGCAGATGTGCATGTAATACATCATGTGACAGACCTTCAGCTGGTGGTTTTATCCCTATAAATCACAGCCATGATCTTTTCTTGACCTAACATTAATCATACTTTACCTGCAAAAGCCACAGTCTTTCCCTGACCTTGAACCAGCCCTATAGGTTCCATGTGCAGATATCATAGAGGAGTGATTTTGAAATGATCGATGCTAAGTGGCATTGATATGGAAATTGTTTGTGCATCAAACCAAGATGCATAATTGTGTCAATTATTGTTGTAATCCCTCTTTGTGCCCCTATTGTGATATCTGTCACATGCACGTCGATGCCGCTCTTTCACTGGATCACTTTAAATGACTCAAGTCTCTGAGGCTTGTGTTCCATCTTTGACCGGAGCCAAGTAAACAACTCCTTATGTTAAAGACAAAAAAATAAATGCCTGGAGCAGCCGGGGATGTCAGTGGAAAAGCTTTTAGAAAAAAAAGAAAGAAAAAGAGAAAAAAGGAAGAGTGGACAAAGAAAAAAACTCCCACACCACAACCATGCAGCAAATTGGTTCAGTGCAGTGAACCTGTGTTATGCGTTTGGGCAGGCAATAGCAAAATGGGGGAACATGAAATGATATCTCAGCGCATTTATCTTGATACGGGCGGAGGATGTTGAGGCGTAATAGGAACAACATGGCTGGTAATGAGAGGAACAAGGCATGATGGAGGAGTAGACATGGATTACCAGCATTCCTCCTCCTGATGGGGTTTTATGGAGGTAAAAAAAAAAGAATAAGGGCTCCCTCGTTTATTTGATTTTAGAGGCTGTGGTTTGGGGAGAAGAAAAACAAAAAAAGCAAGATAAATGCATGTTTCATCAGGGCTAAATATTTCCACCCTGTGAAAAATGCCGGAAAGCAAACACAAGCCAGATTGCGGAGCGGTGGTGGGACGATTGTGGGTATTTGTTTACGTGTTGCCGTGTGTGCGAGTGCGTGTGTGCAGTGCCTTCGAAAATAAATACCAAGGCTAACCGCGCTCCATGGCATAGCAGGTGCCTCTAAAACAATGGTAGCTTCATGTTGCTGTTTACCGAAGCTGCTTCCCTTGTTTTTACTGTGAAGTGCTCAACAAATAGAAGAGAGAGAGAGAGAAAAGAGGAGGGATGGAGCAGGAACAGGGGATTGATTAGAAGTGAAGAGCCGGGGTGGATTGTTCGAGCCTGAAATGAACTCATTCGTCTTTGACAGATTTGTTTTAAGGCTTCCACTAAACTGTTACATTTCTTTATCATCTTCCATGTTTCTTCATGTGCCCAAAAAATCTGGGCGCCCTCCATTCTTTTTACTTTTTTTAACTGGTAACTGCAGATGATGAAGAAAACCTCTGCTCCTTTTGTTTCTCATGTCAGAATCGCTTCTCTTTCACTTCCAGCATCATCTTTGCATCAGATATGAAAATATAGAGTGTGTGTGTGTGTGTGTGTGTGTGTGTGTGTGTGGGTGTGGGTGTGTGAGGTTGGACACAATGATGCAGCCCAGTGGTGTGTTCACAGTTCCTGGTGTTGGGTTCAGTCAATCTCCTGTATCCACAAAGCGAAGCAGCTCCCTCGCATTTCTGGAATGACTCACATTTCTCTCTCCTCACCCTCTCTCTTTCGCCTCTCTTTTAATTATTACTCATCTACTCGCACAGCCAAGATACCCCCCCCGCCTTCCCTTTCCTCCCCCCTGACGAGTCCTTTCTGCCGTGTCACAGTTGGAAACAGAGGTGAGATCAAGAGAAAGCGAATCTACTGAGCGGCCGGTGAAGAATCCTTCCTGCTCGAGTCATCTGGACTCCATTTTGTTTCCTTTAGATGTTATCTTTTTTATCGTTCAGCTTTGCAATCAAACAATGAAGTGACAAGAGGGGAAATAAAACCCTGTGATGCGAGTGGATTAAAGTGTTTAAAATAAACAGGAGTTGTAAGATGAGAACTGTTCATTTTCTCAACGCTGCATCATAGCTGCCAAGTCTATTATTTCATAAACAAGATTAAATGCTGCTTGATGTCATCACTGACACATGTTTTTCCCATGCCCTCTGACAGCAGCGCTGGTATACAAAAACAGATTCATGTCCAGGAACCGGAAAAGACGAGATTTTATCCTTCTGCTCCTCTGAGAACAGAAGCAGTTTGTTAATTGAGATGAAAACTGGTGACTACAACAGCAAATGTGGGAAACACAAGGAAAGTTGCCATTTCAGTTTGTTTTGTATAGAAATATTTTATGATTTCTTTAAGTAATGTCAGTTTTTCATGGATTTTCAGAAAAGTCCTCAGAAATCTAGTTATGATTTGAATCTTGTGTCTGTTCTTGGCATAAATTGTTGTGTTGTTTGTTTTTGTGACACGGCACTGTAGCCAATAAGAAGCTCAATGCAGAATAACAACTTTGTGAATGGGAAGTTGTCAGAAGCTTTGAAATTTGAAAAAGTATGTTCTGAGAATGAGAAGCGTGTGATATTATCAAAAACTTTCAGAACAATCAGGTCAAACCAAAGAAGAAAAACAAAGATGGACGTGTCTCAACTCCCTCCCACTATCCAGAAATGAAGCCAAAATATATCAGCGCTGCTGTCTTGTGCGGATGATGTTCTTTGGAGCCAGAGTCTGCACAGTAGTGATCAGGGGATGGAGCCGTTGAAATACACGTGTTTGAAATACATGTGCTCGACCAATGTGAGTCAGTCTCAGCTGTCAATCATGACGTTCCAACCCATTTTTATAGCATCAAATGACTAATGAAAACCAAACTTGAAAATGACACAAACCGTCTTTCACACAAAAAACCTCACTGTGCACTTGTGTACCACGTGCCATCCACTAACATGTCGTCCATCTTTATACAGTCTTCGTACAGAAAGTTTGGTCCAATGACCCAAATTATAAAAGTTCTCATTTGTATTTTTCTACATTTTTTGTTACAACTTCGACCATAATGACATCCTGATGCTGTGGCACATTTCGACCATCATCCATTACGATGCTAAAGCTGCTGATTTGAGTATCTCAGCTGTTGGAAGAACGTGTCTTCTGCAGCAGAGGCTGGACTCTCACCGGCCAATGTATTTTCTGGGACCAGAAAAAGACATGATGGGAAGTAACCCAATACTTTCCCATTATCCTCATCACCTAAGACACAGTTAAATCACAGCTGTCATGGCTGCCATGTTTTCCTAAATTGCCAACTTCATCAGGTTCCTCTCTCTTCCTGCCCACCCTCACCCTCACCCTCACCCTCACCCCTGGCTCCCCGTTGTTGTTTTTTTTCTCTCTTTCTTATTTTTTCCTTGATTTCCTTCAGTCTGCCCCACGGAGACTGAGCCAGAGCACCTGCAAGTGCTCACTTTGAAAGATGTTGCAGGCCCAAGAATGCGCGCAGTAAACACATGAGAGCTGTATTTATAATAAATCAGCTTTATGGCCCTCTGATGGAGGTGATATCTGTGAAATTTATGCCGAGAGACCTCGCTGTCCTTAGCGAAACAGCTGCGAGATAGCACTGCACCCCGCCACCCACCACCATCAGCGTCACCCCACCACCAACACCACCACCTCCACCCCACCCCAACCCTGCGAATAGCCTGGTCTGACTCGGGTTTGAGAGCCCAACACAGTCCTCTCTATGTGGCGGGCCTGTGGTCCTTGGAACGGTTAAGTCCAGACTGAAATAGAGTGTGGGCAGGGTGGCGGTAGTGGGTAGCAGTGTGTCTGTGTGTTTGTGTGTGTGTGCAGTCATACGTGCATTTAATGCAGACAGGGTTGCACAAATAGCACAAGCTTAGTGGAATAAACCGGAAGAGTGTCAAGGAGTTTTAAGGTGGATCAGCGCTCAGCGACTCCAGACCTACTTTATCTCTGTTTCTGGGTGAACTCGACATTTACCCAGAAACCTCACATTCCTCACGATCTTGCACATCATTCTCCTGCAAGAGCCTCGACGCTTAAAGTCTAAAGTAGGTTAAACAGCTTTGTGGTGATCATCTTAAAAACTGAAGCCCAAAAAACAAACGTTTAGGATCAACAAAATCACACAATGACAAGTACAGACACACACACACACACACACACACACACACACACACACACTGCTACTCCCTTGATCATCCCGCCTTCTCCAACCAGCCCAGTCCTGTCACTGCTAGCCAACGGACAGAAAACAAATTTAAAAGCAATGATGTCACAGCCATGCCTGCGTCGTACAGATTCACCTTACCAAACCCATTCCCATCATTCCCTGATGAAAGGTGACCACCCGCCATTATTTGGTTTTCGACAGATGCAGGCAATAATAACAACGGCTGAGGCCCCGATGGAGGGAGGTGTTCTTAAAGCTGCTGAAACACTGAATCAGGACCCAAAATAAACCACGTAAACAGTGAATTATTGTGATTTCCTCTGATGTCATCTCCCGCTCGTCTTGCCAAGAAGGGTGCAGCAGCTTCTGTAAATGTTTGTTGTCCTTTTGTCAACAACCCCTCTTGAGGAGCCTTCATTCAAACATGCTGGCTAATTTGGTATCACGCCGAGATGACACGACGGTGGATGAGTAAAATCCGACTGTGAGTCACCTCAGTGTATGAAATACTGATTACACAGTTTTGAAACCTTCCTGGGAAAACCTAATTCACCCAATACCTCAACAAACACAGCTAAAGTGCCTTGAGCATTGCGCTAACTGATAATTGCTCAATGGCTGGCATAGACAAAAACCTCTCCAGCCTCCAGATTAATGAGTGTAAACCATAGACTGTATATAAAGATGGACGACACGTCTCTACTTATTCTTACCATCCAGAAATGAAGCCAAAACGTCCCGGATGCGAAAGCTGCCATCTTGCACCAGTGACGTCATTTGGAACCAGAGTCAGCGAGGGGGGGAACCACAGTTTTGAAGTCGATCAATCACAAGTTAGTCTCATGTCAGTCATGATGTTTCACCCCATTTTAAAGCATCAAATAACTAATTGAACCGAAATCTTTGATGTGTGCTTAAACTTTTTAGAGTGGCCCATGTCCCATCAACCAACACGGAGGAGGTTGGGTTTATTACCTTACAGAGAGAGAGATAGAGATTTTGTCTGCACTTCTGGGAGCTATGTCCCCGTCCATCTTTCTATACAGGCTATGGTGTAAAAAGGCAATGGTACCAGATAGAAAACTGAAACATGATCCAGGATGTCTACTCTAAACAATACATTCATAAGTTTGGAAGCTCATCAGTTATAATACTATGACAGGATTGAATGAGTTTGGGAAAGGATCACTGACAGTTGATTACTTTGCTCATGAAGTAGAATAATGTTATTAACATGCACAGCTGTAGCTACCTCCGAGGACACTGAGGTCATGTCCTTGTGCGGCCTGATAACATGGAAGAGTTTGAAGTCACAAACCCATAAAAATATTGTTTTATTAGGACTGACATGAGATATATTTTGTATTAAATTAATTATACAATATTAAATAACGTGACCAGAAGTGAAAAGTTGAAACAACAGTTCTATGTATACATTTTTTTCTTTTGAATATCCAGAGAATTTTGGTGATTGTTTTGGTTGGTTGCTGGTCAAAAATGTCTCAGTGCAGAGGCGATCCTGTTGGAGGAATTCGGACTCATTACGTCATTATTTCCAAAATCCTGGCAACGCCCCGCCACCAGGAACATGTGCTTGCACGTATTTGATTGGCCAATATAGATGAAGTTCTACTGTGTTTCAAGTTCAACTATTTTTCTCCTAATGTGGAGGCTGTGTTAGTTCTGGATATGACCTTAAAGTTATATGACAGCATGGGTTGTGTTGTGGTAAATGTTTGACATTAGACGCAAGATGTGTGCATCATATATGATGATTAAATAGCAATTAGCTACAAGTTCTGTGATAGGAGGAGAGAAGAGGAAAGCCATTGAGAACTGTGGTGTGATTTTACGCGAAGCAGCGTGAGGAGGGATGGGAACCTTGCCCTCTTTCCCCTCTTCTTCCTTTCCTCTCCTCCCTCCTCCCGTGTTCTCACCTCCTCTCTCCTGCTGCGACCCCAGCTCCCTGTGGGTGGGGTGAGGTACTGGAAGGGAAACCAGTGGAGCAACGCAACAAATTTGGCAGTTAACCCAACACCAATCACCGCCGTGTTTGAGCAGCTGCCACGGGGACCAGCAAGCTCCCGAAGCACAGATCAGGCTTCCCCTTTTTTCGCACCTTACAGCTCCAGAGGAGAGGATACTGCTTGGGCGGGAGAGTGTTGGCTGCCGGGCCAAAGAGGATGGAGCGAGGGAAGGAGGTTTACTCATATGCAGCGTTTCTTTTTTTGATTTTTAGTTGTGTTCTGGTTAAAATCAAATTTCGAGTAATATGTTTATATGTATCTTTTTTAGATCCTGCTCCCGGATATCCACGCTCGTATAAATAAACAAAACATTTCAAATGAGCCCTCAGATACAATTTAAAGTGAGCCAAACCACGAAACTGGAATAACATTTCATAACAACACATGTATCATTATCCTGGCTAATATCACCAAAACTGTGGTATTTTTTTTATTTAACATTTTTCTCTGGTAAGCTTTTATTCCATGACTTTGGTGGGAGCATATTTGGGTTTCTGTGAAAAGGATACGATGTTTGCAAGCATGAACACAGAAATGGCGTATTTTTATTTCCTGAATGATAAACCGATACTGATGGACATAAACACATAATCATGCAAATTAGATTTTACTATTGGGGGGAAAGACTTTGAGTGGAGGGGTTTTCGGAAAAACAAAATGCTCATTTTTCAGTTTCATTTATTGCTTTAACCCAGCAGGTCCTTGGAGGCCCTTGGCCCCGGCTTTGCTTAAACCTGTGTGTGATCTCCAGCTGCAGCCCTCAAAGTATGCTCACGCAGTAAAATAAAAAGCACAGGCAGTCTTAATGCTCCTGACTCATATTGGAATCACCAAGCCCTTTGTTTATTTATTTATTTATTTATTTTATTGTCAGCGGAAAATTTGTGTCATCTCAACCTGGCCCCGGGGACCATGCAGCAGCGGAGCACACACAGAGAGCAGAAAAATGTGGCTCCAGTTAGCTGCAGCCATTAGCATGTCTCTAAAACTACAGCAGATAAATCTGACTCGCTTTCCCTCCACTGGTTTTTTTTAGCTTTATTTGTACTGAAGCTGTGTTTGTTTGTAGAAACTAAAGCATCTTTTACGACATGACCGAGCCTCCTCTCGTATTCCACCGCGCTGGCATTCCAAACTTTCCTGCATGAGGCATGTGCTTTCACCAAGAAGCTTGATTTGACGTGGAATTACAGATAATATGACTAAGCAGGCTTTTAAGAGCTTCCCAGCAGTCGAAGACTTTAGTTACATCCGGCCGTAATTATCTGACTTAGGATCTGCACTAGACCACCACAAGGGCAGATCATGACTCTTCATGAATCGGATTCTGCTCAGCACTGATATGAAATTAAAGAATAGATCTGGTGATGATATGATAATAACGCTTTTTCTTAGAATCATGAAAAGACCAGAACCAACAATCAACAGATGCTAGTTTCAAGTCTCTGCCATAGACCTCCATTTTTGTCCCGTGGGTCGGTCTCACTGAAAAAGTCAGTGGCAATCGCTAGAGTGCAAACCTCCGCCTAGGCCCAACAGTCTTCTTACGAAACCACATTAAAATTCACCAGATGCACATTTTTATTTTAATTAGCACCAAACTCAGTCTCTTAAACATGCCAGATTTTTCCTTGCAATGTCAAACAAAGTGAAAAAATTAAAGATATTTTCATTTGGTTGACGATAAGACCAATATAGAATAACACCAGCCTTTTTAAACATTAAGACCTTTTGTCTGGTCAACACGGTTCAACAAGCACTGGTCCAAGGTGCCTATGCATTTGTGCATGACTGTGCGCGTGCACCCAAACAGTATGTTGTGTTAGTGTGTCTGTGTGAGTGTATGTGGGGTAAACTGTATCCCACCCCTAAGCTTCAGCTCTCAAATCAAGGTCCTGAAAGTAAACAGTGCACTGCCAGAGGACCTTGTTTATCAAATCTGCAATTGCACTCATAGAGCGAAATGACCTACAATTACAAGCCCAGCTAGAAATTAAGTTTTCAGTCAGCCATCCAGAAAAAGATCATAGGATATCCTGCAGAAGGGAATTCTTCAGTAGTCCACCCTGCAGTACCTTTTTCCTAAAACACCAATACTGCTGTTGAAATGACTTGCTTTTTAAATATGTCCCCCAGCTTATGTAAAAGGGTTTATGTAGCTTCCAAGAACACTGACAAATGGTGGTTGAGTGTGCATGTGTCACATCACGGTCATTTTTGTAGAATTTCCTCCCAAAAGAACCACAAAAGGTTCATACTTCCAAGCACGAGAGCTTTGTTGCTACCAAGCCATTCCGGCCACTCCTAAAACGTCAACCGTTCCAGAAGAAGCAATTACATGCTGCTTCCCCCCCAAAGCAAAGTGGAGAGGTTCTCTCTTTAAAGTGTGTAAAATTCCCTCCTAGTTTAATTATGTGGTGCAGGGTGGAACCTGGAGGCTACTCTCTCCTCTCCGCGCCGACCTAAGTGCATTTTCCATGGCACAAGCATGCAACATATCGGTTCCCACAGAGAGATCGGAAGCATGGCAGATCGCAAAACCTGGGTTACAGCATTCCTGGATCTCTGAGCTGTGTGGTGACCTAATCGCCTGACCACCTACTGCTCCATGCCAAATCCTGAGCAGCAGCCAGACACCCCTGAGAGTAACATCCGACTGTACCGTGAAATATTACGTCAGGAGTGAGTCACTGGATACTGAGCCTTGGTCTGAAAAGCTTTACATACTCACAAACACAGGAGCTTTGCTCAGACTGGATTAGGCCGGTGAATAAACCGTATCAAAGAGAGGAAACTTGTCATCTCTGACAGCCGTATAATTCAGTTTACACTGTTACAGTACATTTAATGGACGCTGAGAGGCAAAAAGTTACCATGGAGATGTTGTTTCACACATAAGGGAAAAAAATACCACACAACAGTTTAACTGCAAAAGTTTGTGGTTAAATAAAGTCTCTGTGACAAACGTCATTTTGCTGAGAGTAATTCAAAACCAGTGTCACGTGTTTTATGGAGTGACAAACTGATGCTCTCCAGTCAATCAAGTGTATATTTCTTTGACAAGCTCCCCTGTGACAAAGGTCTCCTCCTCCCCTCTGTTCTGCGTCCAGCTGTTGTGCAGTGTTGACATTACAAAAAAATTCACTTTGACAAATATCCAAGCTGGAGACCCCGAGTTTGATAAACAAATCAGTCTCTCCTAATAAATCAATTCATGTTGCTTTTATTAGTGTTTTGACATATGAGTCAAGCACATAATCAGTCAGTGAGGTGATTGCACAGCATATGTAGATTACTCACAAAAGACCCCAGCTATTGACCTGTAGTCAAAATAAAAAATATGATATATAGATATGTAATAAGAAGTGAGCTCTGTTTGTGTAGCTGTAATGTAATTGGATGGTGCTAACAGTAAAATTGTTCAACAGAGTTCCAATCACATCATTGGCTCTGTCTTCTCTTTATTCACTTTGGGAAAGTTTTTACTTAATTTAAGGAACCTGCCATCATGACCTGATTACCTCCGCCAAGGAGGTGATGTTTTAAAACCTTTTTGCTTGCTTGTTGGTTGGTCGGTATTTGTTATTTAGATAACACAAAAACTTTAGAATTGATTTCCACTAAACTTGGTGCAATGGAACATGGGCCAAGAAACAACACAGGTCTGGACAATGTATGGATCTTGAATAATGCATGGGTCTTCAATGGGAAAATAGGCATATAGGGACTAATATCAAAGAATATGTGCATTTGGAGCAGCTTAAATGAATTATGTGCTAGGCAGGCGTATGTGTATAGTTTTTCTAGTTTATCACCATATTAAGTATAAGTTAAAAAAATCCTAATGTCTTAAAATCCCCATCCGGTGAAAATAAACCTGTGCTCCTTTTATAAAACAATTATATTACTACATAAATAAACTCCATGGCTGAATAACACTAAAATGCAAAATGTCAGCCAGGGTTTAATCTTGTCAATTTATGGGTGGGCTTAGTAGCTGAGGGCGTGGCCATATTAACATATTAATTGATCCCAGTTGCGAAATAAGGAAGGAAAAGTTTTAGGGAGTGTAATGAGCTACTGGAGCAGAACTTTAAAGGTTAAAAAAAATCTGTTCTT
This sequence comes from Paralichthys olivaceus, assembly GCF_024713975.1. Lineage (NCBI taxonomy): Eukaryota > Metazoa > Chordata > Actinopteri > Pleuronectiformes > Paralichthyidae > Paralichthys > Paralichthys olivaceus. The sequence goes on along the minus strand of NC_091104.1, from coordinate 10,527,201 downwards.
ATCATACTAAACTGCACATTACAATACAAGATCAAGCATGTTTTTTGTCATTTGCCTCATCGGTAAGTGGGGGTGGTATCGTTTAGCCTGAGACATGCAGCTTTAGCTTCAGTCTTTTTAGCACCTGTATAATCTTACCAAATGCATATTAAATCATCTTTTACATGATTCTCATTTTTAAAACTAGAGACGTTGAAACAACAGCTGAAAACAGAGTTTCAAACCAAAAAGTCGAGCTGACGTTAGCTTAATTTGCCAGCAAACTATAGCTGATAAAGGTCGCCAGTGACATTTATTTGGCAAGAAATGAGGTGGTTGTATTTCCTCTATCTTTGTCTGAAACTGAAAACCCATTGTTTAAATAACGACGGCGGATTGCAAGTAGTAAATCTGCCAATGTTATTACAGTAAACTGTGGGTAATATGAGCAGACAAAGCCTGACAGCTGTAGCAACAGTAACTGGTGTGGCGCTTCCAGAAGGGTCAGTTGATCACATTAATGGCTAAACCAGTAAAATACAACTCAGATTAAAAACAATATCATTGAATTGAGCACTATATCACTTTCTATCTTCCTGTTTCAACACTCTCCTCTTGCCCACGGTTCGCCCACATAGTGTTAGCATTTTCCAAAAGCTTGGAATTCCTTCCTGCCGTCTTGAGAGCACACACTGCGTTTTAAAACTTGTTGGGCCCTTTCATGTTTTATTTGAAAGTATGCAATTACATTCTTGCAGGAATAACAGGTCCCTGGAGTGATTTACATGCTGTATTAAATGTCATGGTTCGAAAAGACGATGTTGACACTCGCCCCTTTAAGAGCTTCCTTGTAGCCTTAAATGCTGAGACGGCTTTGGGCGATGGCGATGCGGTGAAACTGTAATATAGAGGGCTGGTGAGTTTGGAAATGAGGGCAGAGGTTTTAACTGTGCTCCACCTCTGTTAGGTCTTGTGTTGACGTCTTACTTCAAAGCAGTTTATTGGGATGGCTGCGGCTGGTCTCTGGTCCATTTCTGATTTATGAGGTAAGACCTAACAGAACTAATAACTGTAGTTGACGTGCAGTTTGATTTGTATCAATACTTTTGAGACTTTTGCCTTTTTACCTTCAGTCAAGGTCAGTTAAGGTGACTTTTGGAAAATTTGCAGTAAGAACATTTGAAATTGTAAATTGATGGCAACTTTGACCAGTAAATTAAAATACAATTTTTTAGGACATTAAAATTTGGCCTTAAAAGAAACCCAGATCTTCAATTTTGAGACAGGTCACATAACTTCTCATGGAACTGTATCAGTCTATTGTGTTTCAAGCTATTTAATTATGTTCTCTTCTGGTAAATTTCCATTAATTCGCGTGTCACGCTCCAGAACATAACACTTGTGAGGGTCTTTATCACAAGGCCAGCTGCCTCTTAGCTTGGCCTCTTAGGGACTATGGTGTGGGCAAAGTCAATTCCCCTCTCAGATTAAAGGAGTATCTTCAAGTGCTGGTCCAAATGGTGATAAAAAAGCTTTTTAATCCATTGAAACTCTCCAAGCGCAACCCCCCAGAGTCCCGGCATCAGGCGTTGCCCCACTCAGGCTGTGTCTGGACAGTGTTGAAGCCCAAGTGTGTCTCCTTGCACCCTGACAGAGGGAAGGAAAGGCCTAAAAAAGGCCCCCTCCACCACTCACTTGACCAGCTGCCTTTGATAACATCTGGCAGGGGCAGGTTTGCAGCAGCGACAGCAGGAGATGGAAGGACATTAAAGTCCTGCCACTCACTTGGCAGGAAGGCAGTCGGCAACTCCACAGCATCCACAGTCTAAACCTTAATCGCATACGCTGGAGTGTCTAATGGGTTTGATGATATTCTCCAGGAAGAGTGTTATATGAGATGATGGCTGGGCATGGCCACTTTTTATTTCGAACCCCAGATTGTTTTTATCTAATCATTAAAACAACTCAGGCTGCTGATACCCTCTTAGCTATTCAGGCCAAAACTCTCTATTGCCCACTTGGGACGACAGCACAAGAACAAAATCTCTGACTTCAAACCTAAACATTCTTCGTAGAAGGAAACTTATAGTGATTATCTAAACAGTGATGTCGGCTGAAGAAGATCCGGGAAAGACTTCGACCTATCTTTGTTCTGCCGAAGGGGGGGGGGGGGGGGGGGGGGGGGGGGTTGCGAGAAGTTTGGAGATGTGAGTTTCAACACAGCTCCCCCGGCTCCCCAGGCTCAATTCAACATCCAACCCCTCTCCATTTTCTTTCTGTTTACTTCTAGGTTCATGAGTTTACATGCCAATTCCATTACAGGGATTAAAATAGTTTGTCCAATCATCCTCATACTCTGTTTCCCTCGACCTTCTCCCTCCCTTAACCCCTCACACCACTTACAGGCTTTCAGGTCCCAGGGCTGGTTTAGGGGATTACAGGACAAGCGGCCCAAGCACCCAAAGAAACACAAGGCGGCCGCGTTGAAGAATGTTCCAATGAGAAGTCTGAGCATTAGTGAAAGCTGAGGTTTGATCAATGGCTGCGGCGCGTGTCGGCACTAGTGAACACTTCACGGAGCGTCTGAAAGAGAAGAAAGAGAAAATGGAGGTGTGTTATGACACTGGGCTTGGGGTCTATGTGGCCGGGTCGTCTTTGAGCTGCTGCTGATTAAGGGCTGGTGTTCACAGGTGAGCGGCTCCAAGCAGGATTTAGTGGCACAGGCACACAGAGGTGAAATGACCCCACTCTCACAACGAGAAAACAGCAAAGCAACGGCCGACCTCTCCCCTAAATGGCCAAAGGCAAATGTCAGAAGATAAGTGAGCTCTGTGACTGTGTGCTAAGCTTGCTCAAAGGAAAGTGACGGCAGGTGAACTTTCCACAAGTTAGTGCAGTCACTTTTCCAAAAACACAAAAAAGAAAAAGGTGAAAATGGCCTAAGAGATGGTTAGATGCATGAGATACTTTCCTTTTTACGATTTTAAAATTATTTATTATAGTCGACACATGCCCACACACTTGGACTTGGGGATCGGAGCTTCATATCACAAATAGGGAAATAAGTCAATGAGTCGCTGCCTGTGGGTCTAAGCCACCCGCAGACAGTAATCTCCTTCCGAACTGGAGGGGCTCAAAGGGGCTAAGCCTGGTCAACACCTAGGAAGGGACATCCTATCTTCAAGTGCTCCAGCACTATAGCCTAATTGTTAACGAAATAAATATATAGGCAACAATAGCCTGTTATATACAGCCTTTATTGTTAAAGGTGGGAAGTAAGTTAAGAACGTGCAATGGAGGGGCTGGATCCACACTTCTACGTTTAACAAAAACAATCTCCAGCTAGCCCAGCATTTCCTGTATGCAGGTGTACGCGTGTCAGTGTAAACAGGAAGCCGATTTACTCTGCTGTTGTTTCTCAGTTGAAGAAAAAGTTAGGCTAATAACAGCGAACTAGGTCGAGACTGAAGAGACCCAATCAGCAAGTGGTTGTGAGTGTCTATGTCATTGTTTTCCAAATATCTCTGTTTCTGCCCGTACAGACGACAACGCAGCCCCAGAGTTTTAAAATAATAGAATACAGTGTTCAGGTTGATCTTTATCTTATCTGAGCAAAACAAATTGCTCCATAACTTTTATTCGGGACTGTTTTTGAGGTGTATCTGCAGTTTTGCATCTTGCGGTCTCGGGTAACGCTGGTGTGGTCTTGTCTGGCTGTCTTTGACACATCTGCAGATTACTCACCATCGTGGAATCTGAGCATCTCATTTCTAAGTAATGTCACAGAAGCATCTTGTTGTATAGTGATTTTGGTCATTGTTAGTTTACCTGAAACAGACAGTGTGTAATAATTAACAGAAAAATCAGACCCATTCATGGCCTTGACAGAGGCTTGCACTCAACTGAGGGCCATTCTAGTTTATTTTGGATTCTGGTGGTTATTTTTGGAATCTGTTTTTTTTTTAATGTCTCACTACATCTTCCCTTGAGCAACTACTTTCTACTTTTTGTGATTTTGTGTCAAATTGAATGTTGCCTACAGGGATTGAACATAAAAAAATCCTCTTATCCGATATTAAACATTTTGCAAATCACCAAACACAACTTATTAAACAGCTGAAGTTTATAGCTCATCAATGTAAGCAGTCATTCATAACTGTAAAATTGTAAAAAGCTAATATGATCTGTCTACCTGCGGAGCTGTTGAAGGACCCTCAGCTGTAGTTACGATTAACGTTCCTTCAATTATGAATATATCAATTCATGAGGCATGGGCTGGCAAAGAGGAATGCTGGATCCATTTTTAATATCCTGATACAACATTAGGTCATCAGCATGATTAGTCCCAGTCATTACAGCTTGAAAGTGAAAACATGAAACATAAAAAGAGAGGCTTGAGAGGTCTGACCCAAAATAAATTGTGCATGACAAGGTCTCCAAAACACAAATGGTTTTAGTAATGGTGTCGAAATGAGACAATCACAGCTTGAGATCCAGCAACGAGAGTCATGCGGATGGTATGTGCGAGAAGGTGCAGGGATACTAAGTGGCCTGAGTCATACAGCACGTTTCTAAAGCCACACACATGGACGAGTGCAGAAACACATGCATGCACACACAGGTACATGAACGCACAGATGCACACATGTACATGCCAATGATTTGCACCTTTTTTCGCATGGGCACTTATCTTAAGGCTCAACAGTGAAGAGCTCAATGGGGCATAAGACTTTGCAACCAAAGCCCATCAGGGGGAGTGAGGAGATCAATAATGATTAACAAAATAAATTCTCTCCAGAGCAGGTTTTAAAGATTAAAGAATCACTCTGACCCTTTTTTTTTTTATCTCTGTGCTGAAGATCTTAGACCAGCAATCCTTATTCTAGTTTTAGAGTTTTGGACTACATGTGTTTTAGTGTTGAAACTAAACTTTATAGACAAGTTTCAGTGTGTTTTACCTGTTTCACTGAGCCAAAACCTGCAGACTTTTCAATCATTACCTGAGGCTAAATCCCTGGACTGTGACAATGACACATATGCAGTGGACCAGTGAGTTAATCCACTTCAGCAGTTTGTGTCCCCAGTATTGGTCTCAGTGTTAGTGTGCGGAAATTCCCAAGAACCCTGAAGCTCTGTGAAGTTTGCCACATAGAGACACCAAAAAGCTGCTTACTTCAAACAATAGAAATCCACAGCAGTTACCTGTTGCCAGCTCTGGATAAACCACATTGGCAAAGGCAGTGAGTAAACATCTGCAGGGATTATGTTGAATAAAATAAATTAATTTTGAAAGTCATAACAAAACATTGATTTTATTGCAGCTGCGTATACGAGGATAAATCTGTCGGTGGGCCTTAGTGCAGCATTTGATCCGATCGGTCACAGGATTCCTCAGATGAAATTGTGCTGTAATGAGATCTTTACTGCAGGACACTGACTCACAGTGGGGTTGTGGATCTCCACGATTGAAGAGGCAGATTCATTTTTCAACCTTTATTTTACACACTAATGAACATAATGAAAAACTTTGTTAAACACAACAAGTTAGGTAAATATTCAATAGATTAATTTTCCTCACTACTTGATTGAGATTGAATTGAAAAAAACAAACTAAAAAAAATACTTTTGCACAACTGTTTTATGGTTTGTTAACATTATGTCTGTGTCTTTATCCACAATATGTTCCCTAAACATAAGTGTAACCAAATAAAGCTGTTGAATTAATGGACAAATAACTTCATCTAACAAATTTTAAATCTGTTTCTCAAAACTGTTTAGCCGAAGGTTTGTTAACATTATGTCTACATCTTTATCTACAATATTTCCCCAAAAAATAAGTGTACAAACTTCATTATATTATTATTGAGTTAAGGTAAAAAACCTCATTGTGTTCTTTATTTAAATCAGGAGCTATTAAAGGCCCTATTACCTCTCTTGGTGGCCTCTCGATGGGCCATGGAGGTAAATAAATCTCAAAATAACTGCTAGAGAGGAAATTAAGAAAAATAAAACACATTCTGATAAAAATGATCAATTTAGGATTGTGTTTTACTTCATGGTGAGCATGGATTTAAGTCTGAGAGAAAACTGTGAGCGGGTGTGATTAATGTACAAAAAAAGGAAAGAAATACAACAAACCCCATAGGGAACATTAGTTTTATTTGATATTTGAAATATTTATTAGTCTGATCTCATTGTTCACCAATTAAATGAGTTTTAAAGTTGACTTTCTTCAATCTAGATCACCTCTGTGGCCAATAAATCCAGTTCTCCTCAGACCAATTGTTTACATCTGCAGTTAGACGGGTCGTCTTCTTATTCAGTTTACTGTCTGCGTCCCGGCATTTAAATGCAAAGTGGCGAAGTTTCACATAATAATGCAAAAGAAAAAAAACCGCAGCGCGCAACGAGCCCTTTATTTTGAGTGGAGGGGGAGAGAGGAGAAGGGGGGTTATCCAAGGTGTTTGAGACAGATGAGGGAGGTGGGGGTCTGGGATGGAGGGAGGGAGGGATGGAGAGAGGGAGGAGGCAGGGAGGGATAAAAACTGGAAGGAGCCATAGATGCTGGATCATTTGAAAAGTTTCCCCCTCGCTCTGCGCACCGCCTGCCCTCTCACGAACCGTACCGGAGGACGGATAGGAAAAACCCCCGCTGCAGAGCCCGTGCGCCCCGGCCTTTTTACGCTCCGACCCCCGGTCCTCTCCTGTGCGTTTAAAAAGGATTAATGAGCCAAAAAGGCACCAAACTTCCCATTTAAGGCTCATTTTTCGGCTTTGCGCCTGGACGTGCCTTATTTTCTCAACCTTCCCTTTCGTTATTCACTGCACTCGAGGATACCTGGACCCCTCACTGATGGTAAGCGCTCATCTCCCCACACATCCACACACAGCAACGATTCAAAAACCGGAGCTTTTAAATGGGAACCGAACCTGTTGAATAACACGAGGAGGAGGAATCACCGTTGACAGTTTGTGACTATGCCACAGGGTTTTAGTGTTCGAGGGACTTCACTGAGAGCTGTAGAAATATAGAAGTTTACAATTCTGTAAAAATCTCAGTGTCCCACATTGACAGAGGGAGTGGGGTAAAGTGAAAGGGTTTTTGGGGGCGAACAGCGCAGCGATCCTGGTGGAGCTCGTAACAGGTTAAAAGCCTTTTGTGCCGGAAAGTTGAGCAGCAAGTGAGGTCATTTCCAAAAGGAGCTTTCGGTTTCTGCACGCTTGTTTTTATTTAAATACCTTTAAAATATTTTAACTGTGCAGATTTGAACGTTTTTCTGAACTTTCTGCTAAGATTATGCGTAATTTAACACCTGTATCCGCCTCGAGTCATCCCGGTTTTTACGCGTAAAAGTAAAAGATGGAGATGACACAGCCCAGAATTTCAGCCAGAACGGGGGGAAAAAATTACACTCTTTTACTTCTTTGGGTTGATTTTTAAATTTGAATTAAATTCCGCTTCTAAAAGAGGTCAACAACAATTCATGCGTCACCGAAAAAGGCACAGTTCGGTCCAAGTATGACGAAGTCTGCACCAAAAAAAAAACCATCCAGTGCCAACACATTACAGTGGTGTAACGTTACAGTAGATTTGAAACCGGTTGATAACTGAGAAACGACAATGGAAAACAAGGTCTCACATGTTTACACCTGCACGTAACAAACGATTATGGAGTGAAATTGTGTCATTTCATCTCGTCACGCAGCAGCAGCACAGAAAACATTTTGCGGCCTGCGGGTGCATGGCGTCCTTGGCACACACCTTTACTTTTCATCTCACATTTCTCCTCCATCGTGCAGGGAAACAGACTTTACACAGTTTGATACTTTTTTTGTAAAATTACAAATAGGTGTTTATTCTCTTTTGCATAAATGTGCTTGGCAAAGACTTGACTGCAATTTTCTTTTGAGGTTTCAGGAAAATATTGGCTCAGGAGTTGACTTTTCGTTGATGAAGCCACCTGATATTTTCAATTTTCAGATTTTAACATTTTTTAATACTTTCAACCTGTAAGGTCTGGGAGCAGTTGAAGTTATTTTTTTCCTGTTGTGTTTTAATTTCTCCTTGAAGTAATGAAAGTCATGAAGCTTGTCATTTATCTCTGAGATGTTTTCTTTCACACAACACCACAGCTTAAACAAAAACCATTAACCTGCTCTCAGTGATCTCACTGACTGTGAATGTTCTTCCTGTTGAAGTGCTCACTGGGAGCTAATAAAACCCCAAACCACTACTCAACAACAACACACGTTGCAGGTCTCTGGTTTATTTCTTTTAACAGACATGAGGATATTGCACTTTGTTGGACCCTATTGATTGAAGCCTTAGTTACTATTTAAACTAATTTAACCTTCATGCACAACCCAGATATTAGGAAATTCATTTAGCAATTCAAATTAATTTTGTAGTATTATTTCTCTTTTTATTTGTATGGAGTAAGTATTAGAATCATAAATACACAATATGTAAACAATCTAAAGCTGCATTAGCATTGATCAGGAAAAAAACCTCCCATGACTATAAACAGGTTGCTAAACTGATTTACCGTCGTCTTTAATGATAAAAAAAATCAGGCCATAGATTTGGCTGTTTCAGTGGTAACCTGTTCCCCTCCCTCCTCTCCCTCCCTCCCTCTCATCTTCCCTCCCACCATCACTGTCAAATTCCTCATGAAACACATCTGAAGAGCCATGTGCAGAGTCTGATCACATTATCTCTGGTCAGGGAGGGAGAGAGAGGCCAAGGGGGACCGAGCAAAGCCAAGGGCAGTTGACTGCTGCGGCCTAATTGCTCCCTGGGCCTGCGTTTGTTTTTGGAAAATGTTTCTGTCTGTCTGTCTGAATGTGAATCTTCAGACATTGTTGTCACATCTTGAATTGTTTTTTTTTTGCTCTCGCTTTATGAAGAGTAAATGTGAATCCACACTTCTGTGGTGGAAAATCACTGAAAAATGCATTGAGTTTGGTGTAAGAAAGTATTTTTTCCAAATCGCCCCTGGTGGAAACAGGCCACTTGAACATGAATGCAATAACTTTTCCCAGAGTTGAAAGTCGCTCCCCGCCTGCCTCACATTTTCTTTCATCATCATCGCACCACTTTTGAGTGTCTGTCCGTTTTAGCCCGCAGCTTTGTCAGTGGCTGGTTACAGTTACAAGATGTTCTGTATGGTCAGTGTTTTTGAGTACTATGAATCCCTGTAATCATGGGAGAGGCCCTCTCTGGACAATGAACATTTGTTGTCAGAGATGTGCACTCACACACATTCACTCTCTCACAAACTCACACACACACACACACACACACACACACACACACACACACACACACACACACACACACACACATTACCCCCCACCCCCCACCCCTTGGGTAATAGAGCTGATCATGTTCTGAACCCTCCTCTCTCTCTTTGCCACAGTTCTCACAAACATTCAAGCGGTGGCACACACTTGTGTGTGCATACAGACAACCGTGCATGCATGTCGTTTAGCTCATGCCCCCACACACACTGCACATCACCTTCTCCTCGCACACACTGGATCTAGTGTCATGACCGAGGGAAAAAAGGGGGTGGGGGGTCAATCGGAGGTCAAAGTCTAATGCTGTTAGGGAAAAGACCCTCGATTACATGTACAGTGAGCCATGCAGGGGCCAAGATAATCACAAAGATACGTAGCCCAACATTGCTCGCACACACTTAAATACACAAAACGTAAATTAAACACACTCTCACACACACACACAGCGTTAATGTGCATCCTCACTGTGTAGTAATGCTTGGGCGCACTCCAGCAAGAACAGGCTCCAAATGATGACCAAAGCCCTGCATCGCTCCAGAGTTAAAATGTCTGCTCTGTGGTGCCGGTGTTGTGGTGGTGGTGACTGTCAGAAATTCTGTAATTTTATTAGTGTGAGTCAGCAGCGTTTAAAACATTTAAATGACGTGTAATAGAATTGAATCATTGCAGCCACACTGCAGCGCTTGTAAAATCCGACAGAGGAGCGAGGGGACTGTTAAAGCTGTTGAATAATCTTTTTCGTTTTTTACGGAATCATTTTCAAGGATTTTATTTGGAGATGCCGCTCCCTAAAAACCCATGTGTTTTCTGCTGGTGCTTAAACATCGATGGTGTTGCTTCATTAGCGACAAATTTGCCCCTTGCAACACGCCGCACATACTCCAGCTCTGAGCGTACGACTCTCCCACTGATGACAGTGATGTCAAAGAGCAGGAGGCCTGTCATCAGCGTCACTACAACCTGTTTGATCCCTCAAGTAGGGGAGCGTTACTAAGAGATGAGGCCCTTTTGAGATGCATCTATTTAAACGCCTCGTGTAGAATAGCTGATTTCATTTGTTTGGACGGATAAAGGTTTGGCGAGTTCACTTGGAGATGGAGTTCGCCGCCCTCTTCTTTTGGGTATGGATTTTTACCACTCCTGATCAAAGTGGAGTTATCAGCTCTTTGGTCTGTGTGTGTGTGTGTGAACATGAGAGGGTAGCTTCAGTTTTTGTTCAGTTGAATCTGGCCGTTATCTGATGGTTTTTTCTCTCTTTCTCTCTCTCATTGAAGGTTTCTGCTTAATTTCTGAAATAGTCGAGGTGTGTTTTCTGGAGGCGTTGGGGATCTGCTCTCTGTGTTGTGGCACATACCTCCTTACATTCCAGCTACAGTAAATAGCTAGCTTAGCCCATGAGCCAAAATGATAAGCCTTAAAGAGACACTGGGTCTCTCTCTTGCCCACTTAAACACACACTGACACAGATGCACGCACATTTCTCCAACTTCTTGCCTGACTTGTTTGCAATTGCCATCGCTTCATGTATGTTTTTATCTGTGTCTTTCAGGAACAGGGCCACTCCAACGTTCTCCTGCAGCCGCCCAACACCACCTAACATTTCCTGGAAAAACGTGTCCATCGCCCGCTCCCAACAAACATGGACTGTTTTCCCATGCTTTATTTTCTGTCGGTAAGTAAGTGGACCTTTTCATTTCAATTTCAGTATCTCACGTTTTCCTCTTCCTCCTCCGTCTAACTATTAATATATTTAAGTGGCATTCAACAGCACTTACAATAATGTATATGCATGAGGAAGAGCTTTTTTTGTTAAATAGCCCAAGGTTTGCCCCATGGTTTGCTGGAACAGACTCCGAGAGGACGAGGCTACTTGAGCTAAGAATTTGCTCTGACCCCGGGGCTGCCGCTTTTATTTGTCTAATCATGGTGGAGGAGGGAAGAGATTTTCAATTAAAAAAAGTTGGCTGTTTACCTATAAAAGATCTCGCCAAACGGCAAGTGGCCGATCTGATCAGCGATGGTTTAAACAAGGCAAATCGGAGTATTAAAACCAATCAGAGCTGCCTTCAGTGGGGACAGAGGAGATGGCGATGAAAGGGAGGAAAAAGCATAAAAACAAGCAAATATTTTCTGTCATTTAAAACAAAGGCCTTTCTCTCCTTTCCTTGTCCCTTGTTGTGTTTTCCTCCTCTTTGCTCTTTCCAGTTCTCTCCTAATAATTCCCTGTGCCATCTGCTGCTCCCCCCAGAGACATCATGATTCCTGGTAATCGAATGCTGATGGTCATTTTAATATGCCAAGTCCTGCTGGGAGAGAGCAACCATGCTAGTCTGATACCTGAAGAAGGAAAAAAGAAAGTACCGGGCCTGCAGGGTCGTTCGGCCGCTCAGAGCCATGAACTGCTGCGGGACTTCGAGGCCACGCTGCTGCACATGTTCGGCCTCAAGAGGCGGCCGCGGCCCAGCCGCTCCACCACTGTGCCCCGCTACCTGCTGGACCTCTACCGCCTGCAGTCGGGGGAGGCCGAGGAGGCTGGAGGGCATGACATCGCTTTTGAGTACCCAGAGAGGTCAGCCAGCCGGGCGAACACTGTGAGGGGCTTCCACCATGAAGGTAAGGAGAAAAACAAAGGAGTATGTTTGCATAATCAAGGTCACGGTTGCCAGGCATTCTTATAACTTTAGGAGTATTATATTTCATCAGCATCGTTGACAACTGGTAAGTTTTCCGGATTAAAAAACATTTCCTACATCCCTTGAAACAAGACTGTGAGACAGCTCCACCCATCACACCATAACCAAGGAATCTAAGGATGTGGTCACCGAACACTGTCTAAAGAGGGTCAAAAAAATCTGCCAGACAAGCTCTCAAGAGCCTCATTTGACAAAACTCTGCGTGTTTGGTTAGCAGCTGAAAGAAAAGCATGCCTCCATATTACTGACTTGCACTTCTCACCCCACCCAGCAGAACATGGCTTAAAAAAGCTGCAGTCTTGGCCTGGAGTTGGAGTGTGCTCCTCTCTCATGTCTCATGTCTCCAGTTTATATGGAGGGCTCTTTTAGAGGGACCTTCCTCAACGTGCAATTATCTTTAATGCTACTCTTGCAGCCTTCTAAATAAAGCCCCTACTGCCAACAATGTGGGTGCTGAGAGCAGACGCTGCAGCTCTCGGGAGAGATGGAAAAACAGTCTCAGGAGCTGGTGCGATAGAAAGGCTGGAATGTTAGAAGGGTTTCTGTTTATTGTGACTTGGATCTGCTTAGTTTTAGCGACAGCTGCAGACGTTTCAATTAGGCCAGGAGAAACTCCAGGTTGACTGATCTGTTAAATGTATGCTGAGGTTGGAAAGGCAGACTGAAGCGCGTTGGGTGAACGCTTAAAAAGCCGTCGGCAGAGAGAACCGGAGCTGAGAGTTAGCGAGTGACCTTGTGGCGTAGTGAACTGAGAGAACCGGGGGGCTTTAGGGCTCCAGAACATGTCCACCCTTAGGGGGAGGAGTGAGGAAGGAGGGATGAGTCAGCCTTAATGGGGCTTGTCAAACACACTGCTCGTGGTAACACACGCCAACACACACCAACATGGCAACGTACCAGTGCAGGAGAGGAAGAAAGAGCACCGCCGCTGAAGGAGGAACTTGTGCCTGTGATGCAATGTGTACGTGCATGTATGCATGCGTGTGTGAGAATGTGTGTGTGTGTGTGTGTGTGCGTGTTCCGACTGCTCTCTACAGGCATTTACCCTCCTTCTCCTCTGCTAAACTATGTTAATAATACGCTTTGAGGTCTTTTGAGTAGGAGTGCTTGCTTTCATGGGAGCACCATTGTGCGATAGTGTGATTCAGTTGGCTGATCTGTCCAAAACATGGTGAGGTATTACAGTCTGAAGCAGACAGACGGTTTTGGTGAGGAGACGTTTCTACAGGGACGGTAAAACATGCAACTACTAATTCAGAATTCCGCAAGAAATGTGTGTAACAGGAGACGTGTCCTCATTTTTCACATTTATGAATTAAACGACAAAGCACATGAGAAGGTTAACGCGTACAAAATTTGAATCAGCCGAATGCACCACATTCGTTTGCAAGACCCCCCCACCCCCACGGGCTTCGGATAAATGAGATTCTACTGTATTGTTTGACTCCTTAATGATTATTCATGATGAAAATGATAAATGTCTTAAGTGAACAAACTGCGGAGCTAATCAAAAACACAGCAGGTTTTAATAATGAGAACCACCTGGGTAAGATTAGAGCCTGGGTGTGAAATAACAGGGGTGGATTGAGCAGGAAAATAGTAGACACAACATTCCTTTCCCCAACAATGGTGATCTTGCCAGAAATCTGCAGACTGAGCGTGGAACAGGGAGCCTCCACTGTGTTTATACTGTAGCTGTGGTACGTTAATCACCACCCTCCTTGTAATGCGTGTTTCAGCAAAGTGCTCGGAGAAAGGCATTGAGAGAAGGGCTGGATAATCCGTGGAGATAGATAAGGAAGCGTGGACGCTGTATATTTATATTGTTGAGTACTGCAGAAGCTGAGAAAAGTGTGCGTATGCTGCACATCCTTTTTGTGTCAGATAAAAACATGTAGGAAGTGTGAAAATCTGAGGCTAGCACAACTAAAAGCAGCGTTTAATTGTTATATCTGCTGGTTCTCTCAGTGTCGTCGTGGAAACTTCAAAGTCTTAATGTCAAAGTTATGTTTGTTTTTTTACACATGTGATATAACCAACACTGAACATTATGGAATTATTCACTTGAGCTAACATTTCTCCTTCTTCTCATTTTCAGAGCACATGGAAAAGGTGCACGAGCTGGACGTTGGTGAGACCACACCCTTTCGCTTCCTGTTCAACCTCAGCAGCATCCCGGAGGACGAGCTGCTCTCTTCCGCCGAACTTAGGCTCTACCGTCATCAGATTGATGAGGCCATCGCTGACGCCCTCTCAGACGAGAAGGGGCTTCACCGGATAAACGTGTATGAGGTGCTGAAGCCCCCGCGGCCCGGGCAGCTCATCATGCAGCTCTTGGATACACGGCTCGTGCGCCAAAATGCATCACAATGGGAGAGCTTTGACGTCAGCCCTGCCGTGCTGCGCTGGACTCGTGAGCGCCTCCCAAATTACGGGTTGGCTGTGGAGGTGCAACACCTCAACCAAACACCGCGTCACCAGGGCCGACACGTCCGAATCAGCCGCTCACTACACCAGGAGCCTGGTGAGGACTGGGAGCAGCTGCGCCCCCTCCTGGTTACCTTTGGCCACGACGGGAAGGGTCACCCACTGACCCGCCGGACCAAGCGCAGCCCCAAGCAGCGGGGCCGCAAACGCAACCGCAACTGCCGACGCCACGCACTGTACGTGGACTTTAGCGACGTAGGCTGGAATGACTGGATAGTGGCGCCCCCTGGTTACCAGGCTTATTACTGCCATGGGGAATGCCCCTTTCCTCTGGCAGATCATCTGAACTCAACCAACCATGCCATTGTTCAGACACTGGTGAACTCTGTGAACAACAACATTCCCAAGGCCTGCTGCGTGCCAACAGAGCTCAGCGCCATCTCCATGCTCTACCTAGATGAACATGACAAGGTGGTCCTAAAAAACTATCAGGAAATGGTAGTGGAGGGCTGCGGCTGCCGCTAGCACACAAGCTAACTACAACATGGACTTGGACTAGAGACTTGAAAAAAGCTACATGGACGCTCAAACAAATCAGAAGGTCTTTACTCCCAAAAAAAAAAGTTCACTTGGACCCTTATTTATAACGTTTATGTTGAGGTGTATGTTTGTCTCACTTTTTTTGGTTTCTTTGACAATATGATCATATATTTTGACAAAATATATATATATATATTTATATCTACATATTAAAAATAAATTGAGTCCTTATTTTAAACATAAAAAGCTGTACAACTTTTCATAATGTACATTAGATTGTATAAGTTTTTTTATTGAGAAAATAGTAAAAACAATCTAAAAAGTAAAGTTTATTTACTTGTAATATTTATTGCTTTCATATATATACATTTTTGGAGAAAAAAAATAAAAACATGACTTGCTTCCAATAATACATTCAAACCAAACACAAGACACATGCTTTGTGTATTTGCCTAAATTAGATCACTGCGTAAAACACTTTTTAAAGGAAACGGGGAATAATCTGAAATCTGCACTGATTTTAATTTCCATAAATTATTCTGATGATTTTAATCCATCCATTAAAGCAGAATTCATTCAAGCATTTTATGAAATAAATGACATTTTTATCAAATATAAGGGGGTTGTATAAACAAGTTCCCAGTACATTTCAGTTTTGGTTTCGACATGAATTTGGATTTAAATTCTACACTATTATCTTTTAACTATATCTGGCCTCTAAAGGTGTTTCAATCAACTTTCATCTAAAACACAAGCAGAGGAATCTTTCTGATGCTCGGGTTAATTATTCAGCATTTCACCACCATTCAACGATTTACATTTTACCAAAGACAGATGAATATAGGAAACCAACACCCTCTGATAGATTTTCTCAGTTTTCAGTTCCAGAAGCTGTCACAGAAATGCAATGCCATTTCAAAGCCTGTGCCCCCTTTAGAGCAAAGGCCTTATTGTTCTCATATTTCACTTTTATGTCAATCTGACTAACATGTGGTGGTTGGACACTCGCTAATCCAATTGCAGCCGGGGAAGGCTGTTGAGCCTGACTGTGGGAGAGTGACTCTATTGTTCTTGACGTCCCCCGCATTGGGGGCATGATTGTGGCCGATGCGTCCTGCCCTGACACAAGACGGCTGAGTCCTCAGAAGAATCAAAGGTTAGACGCTCTGTCTCCTGCCTTTGTCTTCGGCGGCTCATGCCGGCAGAGCAAAGACGCCTGTCTCCAACCTGTGCCCCACCACACAATGGGCTTCTACATCACTTATTTACAAGCTGACGGCTGGCCCAAATTATATGATAATGTTTGGAGAGAGCGACTACTTTGAACTGCCGAGGGGGCGGGGGCTTTGCGTCGCATGGTTTTGCAGAGCGTGCCCTGTACATCATCGTGTCTCAGGGGTAAACCACTGGACGTTATTAAAATGTAAACATCGTAATATAATCACACTTTTAAAGAATTTTGAATCCTCTAGTTTTTATGCATGAACCCAACTTTAAAACACAAATCGATGTTTTTCTCAGGGATTTTTTTTTTTTAAATGTTAAAGCTCAACTCCAAAGATTTTTAAGTAGTGTATTGTTTTAAATAAATTATGAATGACAAGTTAATTTCCCAGGTTTTCTGCAGGAGCATGTGCGGCCCCCTCAATGACTGCTGGGCTTCTCTGTGATGCCCACTTATCAGCGTCAAAAATTAGGGAGAGGTGCTAAACAAGAAGAAGACGGAGAAGAATTTAATTTTGGAGTGGCTGAAGGCAGAGGAGAAGAAGCTGCAGGAAGAAATAGGTGTCTTCTCAGCAGTTTAAACATTTCAGCTGATCTTCCCCTCTGAACCGAGCTGAGATAACATCAGCCAGTTATGGTAATTGTCCGATCATTATCCCACTGCCCCGCACAAAGAAGGGATGCATGTTTATGAAAAGGCCCGGAGAAGGACGTTTATATAAGCTCAGCCTGCCCAGTGAGTCTGTCATTTAAGCTTACCGCCGGCCATGCTTCAAGACGAGCTCGCAGGAGGAGAAGACTTCGACAGCCTCAAATCCTCCACCCAGTGTCATCAGCCACGTGATTGTTAACAACTTCAGAACTGTGTGTGTGTGTGTGTGAAGGGAGCAGGGAGGGAGGGGTGGGGGTCAATTACAGAATGAGTGCTTAAAAAACAGATTGTGGGCTTTGTCATGCCTATGTGACGTGCCACTCAGTCTCCTGTAAGTGCTCGTTCTCACGCAATTACAGGTGAGTCATTATGCGGCAGGTCTATTGACACTGCTCGACTAATTGACTGGGTGAAGTTCTTCAAAAAGCTTTTTATTTGGACGTTGCGCCGTAAAAGCCGAGTGTTTATAGACAGTAAACCTCCCCGCAGGAACAAAGGACGATGATCCTCACTTGCTTTTGCCTCGTGTGTGAGTGGGAGCTGAAATCTTTCCTTTTTTTTTTTTTACCTCAGATGTTAGAGATCTGAATGTATGTTTGTGTTTTGTGTCTCAGGTTTTCAGGTAAGTCACGTGACACAAAAACACCTCAGAAACATCATGCATATGTATGAAAGTTTCAGCTGAGTTACAAAAATTGTAAACAAAATTGTCAAAAATGTCCACAGGTTCTAAAACCCAGCGTGTTAGGTGACTTGTTTTGTGTGATTCTAATTCTAAAATGCTATAAAATAAAAACAGGCAACAAATCATTACATTTCAGAGGCTGGAGAAAGCAAATGTTTGGATTCTTTTCTTGCTCAAAACAATTCAACATAAGCATCATTGCCTATAAAAGTTCTCTTGATCCACAAATCTATTACTCAACCAACTGTTCCACTAATGAAGGCATGTTGGGGAATGCTTCTTTTTGTCTTTTGTTCCCCTTCACAATAAAACATGATATTTTTGACTCTTCAAATGGAGACAGAAAACCCTTTGTCATTGTGGCTAAACTGGAGCTCACACACTTCACAATAGCACAAGAAACTATCTTAAGGTAGGGTGTGGATAAGGAAACCAAGTTTTTAAAAAAATTTAAAAAGCTTCTTGCACAATGTTTTTTGGGATCATTTTGTACATGGAATGCATCTGGTTTCTCATCACTATTTTATATGTGCAGCCATCTGACAACACAAACCAAAAGATATCTAAACTAGAATGGCCCTCAGTAGAGCACATACCTCTGCAAAGGTCCAACAGTTTGCTTTATGTCCTTATGAACGACATTTAAAACCACCAGATTGAGATATTCATTAGGATCTGCACCAAATTTCCCACACTCATAAATATTGTCCTCTTAAAATGCCCGATTTTATTCATCCAGATCCAAGAATTACTTGGGGGAAATTGGTGAAAATGTCAAAAAGTTAAAGAAAGAAAAAATTTATCCTGGTTTTGCACCCTGATCTGGTTATGCATCTACATTTAACGAGTTCTTTCTTTGCCCATTTTCCATTCTTTTAAATCTGTTTAGTAGTTTTTGTGTAATCCTGCGGAAAAACAAACAAACAAACAAACAAACAAACCAGTTGACAGTGGAGAAGACATGACCTCTTTTTGGGAGGAATTGATGTGTGTTCAGCTGAATTGAGAGAAAGGTTGTGTATTCATAAACAGCAGAAAAGGTGTGATCTACTGAGACCTGCTAAATATCCTGCAGAAATTATTATTCTATCCAATCACTGGGGATTCACAGCAGACAATAATAACAATACACACGTTTTGAGATACACATTAGAAGTTCAATAGTCTAGAAAGATTAACTGAGGCATCGTCTCTGCAAACACAAACGTGAGTCTCTTTTAAATGCCTTGAACACCACAAAATAAATTCCATTCACTTCTGTTTTATTTGGGTGCTGGCTGAAGTACGAGTGGTGAACGTCTAAAAATGAGACTAAAACTAACTGCATGGTGAGGTGAGAGGTACATTTGTGGTGTGGATGATCTGACCCTTGAGAGGAAAACAAAACGTCAGTGATTCAGGAGGACAGAATGTGTGTTCCCTCTCTTTGGTGGGGAATCGGTCGGGGCTATCTTGATGATAGCTCGTGTCAATGCTGCTTGAGGTCAGGGCCTCTCGTTTCACTCTCCCACTCATATACACACACGCACATTCTTTCTTATACTCTTTTTTGTCCAGGGTATATCATTTTTACACACACACACACACAAGGTCTGAAACCTTAGACCCTCCTCGCTGTCCATCTGTAAGGGTTATCTGTGTGACACCTCCTCTCAACCCGGCCTGTGACTCATCTCCACTCATCACACACACCTCTGCACTGGCACATGGCAGCCGGGACGCTGCACCGTGCGTTTAAGGGGATAATGCTGTCATCGATGGAATACTTTGACCCCGGGTCAGTGGCACAGAATACACACACACACACACACACACACACACACACACACACACACACACACACACACACACACACACACACACAGTATACAGTGCAGGTAACAGTGCAGGAGCTTTGAGGGTTCAGACACAGGTGAACTCAAAATAAAAACAAGTGCAAAGATCATAATTTATTTTTTGATCCTCAGACTTGAAAAACTATTCATCAGTTTTGAAGCACAAAACCTCCCTAATTCGAATGTGTGAACCATTTTAAGGAAAGGAAGAAACAGAAAATATTTTATTTTAGGCAAGTCATTTTTTAATGGAAACAAAAATGCTTATGCAGTTGTTTGTTATTTTATTCTATTTCATCCGTCCGTATAACAATGTGTGTTCATCCCATTTTATTAATTCATTTTGTAATCTATCTCATTTTATTTCATTGTCAGCATTTTTTATTGTTTTGTCTTATTCTTGGCTCATCAGTTGTGAACTGCACTGACCTGCATGAAACACAGCCTATAGGTGATTACTTGCAATAAAAAAATTGATTTGTTGATCAATACTTTTATTTGCGGCCTTCCATTGCTTCTTCGTGTGACTTTGTTGTTGCTAACCTAAACAAGTAAACTGTGATTTTGAGTGACAGTTGTTAGGGATTTGGTCATTCTCGCCCTATGTCAGCTTTCTTTAACTCACAGTGTAAGTGTGTGTGCTTGCCTTCACATGCACATTTAAGTACATGTGCACGGTCACAAATGTGCAGTTGCTCGCTGCGTTCAGGCTGTTAACACCCCTGGTGTCTGTCAATGGTGTTAGAAGAAAAACAATGAAGGCCTCTCAAAGAAAGCTTAATAACAGTAATTGCTGCCTGAGTGATTAGAAAGAGTATCAGATATTTCCATCTTGACAACTGTTCCCAAACAAAGAGTCCCAGAATGGAGGGTCGGGGGCGCAGGCTGTGTAGTGGGGGTTACTCCCTCACTCACTGTGTGATTAAACCCCCCCCCGACAGTCATTTCTCTCACCAAGCCTCTCCGACTGGGAGAGGGATCGCAGTGGAAATTTCCACTTGTCGGCGAAACAACCTGTGGGTTTAAAATTTGGTGTCAAGTGCCACTGTCGCTGTGTGGACGGAATGCTTCTTTTGTGGGCGAGTCTCTGGTGTAATTTCGGGCAGGGCAGGGTGTCCCTGCAGTAGGCCTTTCTTCCTCGGGCCCTGTGCAGTTTCATTAGATACGGCTAATGAAAAGATGGCTGCTGGACAGCCCGGCCCCCTGATGCTCCTCTGGCCTGTATTTAGAGCCCCTGCCTCACATCTCCCACCGAACAGGTGTGCCGGCAAAAACTCACTGAAAACACTTCTCTTCAACAGAGCTCATATCATTTTACAACATTGTTTTTATTATAAGGAAACTTCTTTACAACAGCTAAACTTTTTCTTTTCTCTGATACAAGGTCTGAACCAATAATAAATAAAACATGTGTTTAAGGTACAGCTTATTGTTGAAAACACACAGAACTCAGTATTGGTCATTAGAAAATCATGATACATACTGTCTTTTTTCATCAAGATTGATTAATTATTTCCTGAGAAAAAGGTGAAAATGGTGAAAAATACTCTAACCCCATCAAAAAAAGAAAAAGAAATGTCCTGGATTCACCCCTAATTCTGATCTGCACCAAAGTTTATTGAGTTCTCTCCTAACTCATACCACATCCTTCTACCGAGGTTTGTGGAAATCTGTTGTTTTTGTGTAATCCTGCTTACAAACAAACAAACAAACCAACCAACAAAGCGTCAAGAGTGAAAACATAACTTTGGCGGATGTAATAAATTTGTGGGTTTGGAATCAGCTCATCAAAAGTTTAAACACTTTTTCATGAGGCAGTATTCACAGAAATCTATCCTCTCAAATGTACAAACTTGAGAATAAAAGGAAACATATGGAAGCAGCCATTTGATCAATTTGTATATTGCCCTTGCAGGCAGTTTGTTTCCTGGCCTGTAGTAAAATAAAAAGTGGCAAGATAAATGGCCACATATTCTTTTTACACCCTTGTCTTTATTTACACATATGGCAGGAAATTAAAGACAGTGAGCGAAGCGAGTATCACTTAGTTCGTTTAACAATCTGCTCTGAAGCTCCTGGCAAACGGAGACATTGTTAAAAAGCCTCCTGTAATTAGACAAAGCTGTTTGCGTACAACTGCTCAATCTCATTCTCCTGTTCACTCCCCGATGAAACACCGATTTGTCTTTCAGCACGATAATAGTTGATATACAGTTTGGTGTCATCTGGTGACAGCTCATTGTTTTGCCCGGGTTAGTTACAGAAGCCTGTTTCGGCTACCGGCTGCGTCTCCCCTTCAGGTGCATAAATATCGGAGAGAAGAGAACTGAACTGGTGTTTGGCTGGAGAAGCGGCCGGAGTTAGATCTCAGTGTTTATTTGCTAACAGACTCCCTCTGTGTTCATATGCTGACCCTTTGTGCGGCTCTCTGAGAGGCAGGTGGATTGTGCCTTAGGCCTGCGGGCTACAGTTTGAAAGCAACAACGTGAAACCAGAGAGGTAACGCGACCCAGAGGCAATTAGGCCCACAATGGGGACGTTTTTTCGCATTCGTTTCTTTTGTGTCGCTAAATACTATTTAAGAGCAAATAAAATGAGGAACCTTGGGTACTTTGGCAGAGACGCTGAGGAGAATATACAACACGTAGCAAGTACGCAACGGTACAGATTCTCGTGCCTGAATTATGGCTATTTGTCGTATGTTTGTGTAATGCATGCCTCTGCTTTGACGTCTTCCTACCTTGCTGTCTGGGATTTTTTTTTTAAGTGCGCGTAATAGCAGGGAGGGGACTTGGATTGGAGGATGTGATGTTTATGGACTCCATTTTGAGGGGGGTTGTCGTCACCGCAAAGAAGTGGGAAAAGGTGCAAGGCGGGCTGGAACAGAGAGACCCCGCAGCTCCTACCCTCCTCCATCTCTCCCTCCTCCCCTTCCGTTGCTATATACCCTTCCCTGAATGGAGTGTGTCTACCGGATCTGCCCAGGATGAAATGTCATATCTTAGACTGATCCTTATCTCTTAATCGCTTCCTTTGTCTCCCATGATTCCCCAGACCCTCCCCGGCTTCCCTCCTCGGACACAGCCCTTTGATGTGTCAGCCACAGTTAGGGACGCTGGGGGTGGGATATTTGCGGTGTGTGCATGCATGTGTGTGTGTTCAAAGTGGCTGTCTGGTTCTGCTCTGAGCTAACAAGGGCCTCAGAGGTTATCAAGATTCGACGGTGGAGGGGACCACTGGAATGGGTCGGTGTTGTTGTCTCTCGTGGCTTTCCAGACTTAGATGCAAGAGACGGCATGTGTGTCGCTGCATGCATTTGTGTGAATGTTGCTGCGTATGTAAGAGTGTGCGTACGTGCTGGAGGGCAGAAGTAATGTGCAACAGTAACGTGTTCCTGTGTGTGTAATTATACGTGTGTGTATTTGTGTGTTTGTATGACTGTACTCGGGGGTTAAAATTCAGAGCTGCTGACACATCGGTGCTCACAAACTTTCTCTCAGGCAACAAGCAGATGTTCGCACGGTTCACAGACAGTCAAATGTGAAACAAATGTTGGAAATGTCACAGAAAGAGCGTACAAAGTATGAAAAACATCAAAACAGGAACACAGGGCGAATCAAATAGAGTCCCTTGGTACCACAGCCTAGGTTGTATAACTGAATCTGCAGGTTATTCTAATTTCATGGGCATAAGTTACAGATATCTACATCCTAAAACACACTTTTAGGGCATTGCCTTCCTGGCATTGCTGGCCAGTATCATTGAGTGTTTATAATGATGGACGACATACTAGCTACCAAAAGTATGGTTTCTGTGGTTTTAAGTAGTTCTTATCACACTAATGGTCATTCAAGTGTTCATCTATCTTTATTAACTTTGGTTTTAATTTATTATTTGATGCTGTAAAATTGGGGTGAAATGTCAGGACTGTATCACAATTGGTCAAGCGAATGTATCGCCCTATAACTGAGGCTCCACATCACAATCACTAATGTGCAGACTGTGGCTCTAGATGAGTGCAAGATGGCAGCACCCGTATCCGGAAAAATGTGGCTTCAATTTTTTTTATAACAGGAGGAAGTGGAAACATGCCGTCCATCTATGGTCAGGATTCAATCGACACCTAAGCTCTGAACCTGACCAAGGCCATGGGTTAATTTCTACAAAAATGTTCTGCAAAGCCTCTTGGCTAAACAGAGGAAATACACCTCAAACAGATTACGTTAAAAAGTCACAAGATAAGCTACTTTCAACACTGAAAGGCCCCTGAAAACATACTGAGACAGGGTCATTATTATTTTGTGCCATTGCGGTTGTTAATCTTGAGTTAATGCCACTGCTGCTCCTCCTGTCAGACAGCAGTTGGCTTTGGCTCATTAACTTTCTTCAGTTATTGTGATGGATATTTTCTTTCACCAAGGGAGCAAGAATTTAAACTTGAGATAAAAAAGACAAAACATTTTTCATCCCTCCAAAGTCAAAAGTGTTGGTTTAACATTTTTGTCCTCAACGCACTGATGGAAGTTTTTATATTTATATGAAGCTTTAAATAATCCAACAAAAGACAAGCTAGAATGACCCGTGGTCTGATCTAACAAACACAATACTTCCAGTTGACCTTAAAATAACTGTCCTCTTGAATTTATTTAAATTAATATTGAAAGTACATATATAATATGAAAGCTCCCGATAGTGACAATGTAAACTACATTGTGTAAAAAGGTTACATTCGCAATTTCTTGTGATTATTAGTGTGTGTGGCCATTAAAAAAACTCTTTTTAATAGAATGTTTTTGTACACTGCAGTAGGGAGTTTATAGAGTAATAGACAAGAGGCCTCAAAAATGAGTGAAGAGAGGAGATAATTGGAAAATGATGCTTAATAGGAAAGAAGTGCAAATACGTTCAGCTTTAATGAAATACATTTATAAATTGCAACTGAACTTATATCTCTTATAAAATATGCCATTAATTCCCCCTACTATCCTATATATACTAGTGTATTCTATACAACTTATAATATACTTATAATACTACATAAACTTGTTTTAATTTCCACAAAATGCACAACTAATTTCTATGCTTTCAAAGTCACAATTGTGCTTCTTCCACGGCTGCATTTCAGTTGGTCAGTATAGTGGAATCAAATTTGTGAACCAAGATTAAATGTAAGTATGGCAAAGTTAAGTTACTTAAGGCTAAGTTCTTTAAAAAAATTGAAACCCACATCTCCAGTGTGAAGGTGTGTGTGTGTGTGTTATTTGACTGTGAACATGTGTCTGTGTGAGATAGCGAGAGAGAAAAAATCAGCAAGAAAAAGAAAAACAGGAAGCGCTTGTTTGAAAAGGATCATATCTTCCAGCACATCTTCACACAGATATACAGTATATAGTCATATCTTTGGACATGTGTGTGAGAGGAAGATGAATGTGTGTTTCTTGACACAGCTCATTGTTGTCTGGTAGACTCATTTTGATGATCCAAACTCCGGAGGCTCTTTCTTTAGTCCCTGAAGGAATCTCAGGCTTAAGCCAGGGGGTGATGGGGGTACATTGTCTGCACCCTCTGGTGGCAGGATGCAACAGCACAACCTGCCCTTTGTATGTCTGTGTGTGTATGTGTCAATCTGGAGACAGTAAAACAACTTGCGTCCTCAGGTGGGAGCACAGTACTGTATATTGGTGTGGGGAGGCCACCCAGTATCACTCGCATATCTACCATAAAAGATCTAGGTTACGAGGGTTAGAGGTTTTTGTTTTGGCCAAAAGCAACACTGCTCGTTTTAGTGGACGAGTGGGAGCCCTCAACAGGTCCTGAGCCACCTGGGGCAGTGGTGGGATGTACCAAAGCACATTTACTTTGTCTATTTGAGTAAATGTTTCATGTATCTTTACCTTAGTAGATTTATTTCCGGATAATAATCGAGATATTGGCAAATTTCTTTACCTTCTACTCCACTGCATTGTTACAATGCATTGTCCACATGTTCATGTCACATCAGAGGGGAATTGGCTTCATGATGTCATCAATTTTGGTCTTTTGTTATTGTTTCAATTGAGAGACCCCTAGTGTTTAAAGTTTACATATTATACGTTTATAGTTTTTTTAATGAAGTCAATTTAAGAAAGAAGAGATACTGAAACAGCATTAATATCAAGAGAGGAACTGTCACCGAACAAACAAATTCATCAACATGTGGCAAAACCATTATTATTATCACCTAGTATGCAGCCTGACTTTTTCATATCCAAGATGGATTTTCAAATAAGCGAGCAGCACCGTTTCAACCACCAGTGTATCTGTGTGTGTATTTGAACATCCAAGCTAGTGCAGGGAGAAAATAAGCCAGTTCTTTCCCCTAGATTTAGGCCTAAGCATGAATAAACCCTGACACTCCCTCCTTTGCGAGTGATTGTCAAGAGGCTGTTTGTTGCTCTTGGCATGAACATACACAACTGTATACATTTAGCTGTGGACGCTGGGGCATTCAAGAGTGAGATCATTAACATATGGCAGTAAAGCCTGCAGCCATGAGCCCTAGGGGACGGCCCGGCTGTGTAAGTGAATACTGATTATATACTTCAGATATTATTACCTCTCCCTGTGTGGAAAAAACTTGTTCACAAAGCATTTGAACCAGAAACTAAGCTGGTGATAGGCAAGCAAACAGATCAGGCAACATGCATTTGTATTATTAGGAGTTTTAGGAGAATAAGACTCAGGCTCTGCCCAGAACACCAAAATGTTGTTGCTTATATGATGAGATTCCATTGAACTGATTACAGCTGATACGTAGGACCCTGACAATAATGACCTTAATCCAAACTGTTCTACCATGTGTATTTATAACCTTGTGACTCTTATTGATTTAAGATATGAACTCAAAAAATTTCCCTAAATTGGGTCTGGACATTTTCCAGAGTTTTCCATTTACATATGAAGAAGACAGCAGGAAATTGTCTGGGTCAGACGCATTCACAACAACAGGAAATGATCCAGAACATTCACATGAGGCAGTACATGACCTATAAATTGCACTGAGGAAATCACGTTTTTGTTTAAAGCACATCGACACTGGTGCCTGCAATTTTCTTCAAATGCTCTAGAATGCCGTCGTCTTTCCAAGTTGACATCTTTGCTGGTATCTTATTCTTGTATGACTCTTTTTCATTGTGCGATATTCGTATTCTTTTATTTCGTTTTTCCAGTTTTGCATTTGTCGTGTCTTTAAAATGTTTAACAATTTCCCCAAAATTTTCCTGCTGTATTGTGACATGGGGTCACTTGGACATTTTCCTGATATTTCACTGGGGGGGGCTGACAGGAAAAGTTCCGTAAAATGTCTGGAGCAACTGACTCGGACATTTGCATTCTCACATAAAGCCCCGCTGGAAAGTTTCAAGAAAGTGTCCAGACTGGACCCTGTGGAGACATGGAAGAGAGGGAAAAGGGTGAAACTGCTCAATAAAAGCCAGAAATAGGAATGGGAGAGTCACACCAACAGAAACAGTCATGTTGCCTTGGTAATGGACAAAATCCATGGAGAGGTTGGTTTATATCTAGAAAAGAGAAGACTGTGAATGTGTTTGTTTCTTGTTATCCTGAAAAAAACAAGGAAAAGGTAGAAGAAGAACAGCATCTTAATGAAGACCAGGCTATCCCTGAGAATGGTCTGTTCTATTGGATACAACGTTTCCAAGGCACTCGCATTAATTTGTCCTTTATGTTTGGGTACACACTGCACATGTTGCCTGGGGTTCACACAAGTTCCTGCCACATGTTGGCAGCCTAACATCCGAGATACTTTAATAATATGTAAGAGAAGTCGGAGAAAACAGATGACGGTTTTTGGGTGATGTGGTGAGTTTGCTCTGAACGGGACAGGTACAAAACATGGGGACAGGATAACAAAAGTTTAAAGACAGACACATGACGAAGGCACTCCGTTCGACTGGTCAACACGTGAGGTGAATATGTGTGTGTACATGTGTATATGTCTGCATGTGTGTTTGTGTGAGGCTCGCGGCCACAGCCGTGCCCGGAAAGGCTTGGAGCACAACCAGTCATTAGGAAGTCAGGCCGTCTGGAGTGCATTATGGGCTGGGTACTGTAACTCTTACAAGCACAGGCTGCTATCAAATCAGGGATGAGTGGAAGAAGGAGGGATTGAGAGACCAAGGGAGAGAGATGTGGGGTAGTGGGCCTGATTATACCTGTATTCCAGATAATAGATAGAAGTAACTGTGGTAGCTTCATAATAGTTAGACATATGCAGAAGTACAAATTTTCCAGATTTGCTGAAATCTGTTTGAATATCAGTTGTGGAAAACTGTTCTGTCAAACAAGGTTAAGGGCATTTCTGGTGATTTGGACTAAACTGAAAGGTCTGAACGTCCGGACCAAACAAGGTGGGTGTGTAAAAGTGCCCAACAACATGCTTTAAGAATTACATGCGTACCAGAAAACAATGGATAGAGAGTTAATGTAAAACCCAAGGAAAGACTAAGGAGAGCTGAGGAGCAGAGCATGGGACTGTATTCCAGATACACTAAAAGAAGCAGGCTCATGGGTGAATGGAGGGATATATGTGTGGATGTGTGGATAGATGTATGGGATGTTGCTTGGACAAAAGGATCATGAGACAGTTTCCAGGATGAATCAGTTCTGAGCTGAGGTTTTGACAACAGCTCTCAACAATTTGACAGGTTCTGGTGCTTTATGTCAAATTAGTGCTTACAATGGTTTTATGTAGCTTTCATCAGTTGGACATTATTCAGTCCAGATCATACAAAAAGAGTGAAACATGAAGGAAAAGGAAAGAAAATAATGTATGTTGTTCCATACAGGCAAAAGACTCTGAGAGGAAGCAAAAGGACTGAAAGACACGAGGAAGAAAGATCAGTTAAACTGACATAAACACAAATAAATATTGAAGGCTTTGTTGAAAGGTACCTGCTGAGCACCTCTAAATTAGACTTAACAGAAGGTCTTGTTGAATGTCTCTGTGGTTGATAAATTGTTGTGCTAGACGAGCAGTAAATATCTGACCTACAGTATTATTTGGTCGTTTACCTTTTGCAGGGCTGTGGCCAGACACGCTGTAATGCATGATCATAGTGCAGAGTTCTCCAAGTCTGCCATCGCTTGCCACACTCAGACCAAATAGCTGTTTGGTGAAAATTTCTAAATCACAACTTGTCATGTCTGCAACACAAGACTGAATTAATATGGTGAACTTAAACAGCTGCTTATTTACACATCCAGCAGTTACACAGCAATATGTTTATTTATTTGGAGTCATGTTTCTAGCCACCTGGTGAATGTAAAGTCACTTTTTTAATTTTTCTCCACCAACTTCCAAGGCAAACATTTGGCTCTGTAGTGGCTATATGCTCCACCATATTTACCTGCTGGTCACTAACTCTTATTTGTCTGCTGTTGTTTTGATGCTGAGCAGCTAGTGTGCAGTGGATTTTTACAGCTTTTAAGAACAGCTGCTTGTCATGGTCAGAAATGACAATATGAGACCCAGAAGAATGAACCCTGGGTCAGACAGATAAACGATGTGCTGAAACTCAAATTTAAAGCTCCGTAAAGCCAAGAGGAGCAGCAAAGTCAAGGTGGTTACTCTCTCTGCAGGTTCACACACCTTAAACACATCGCAATATTTGCACATCGTCAAAACCTAGTATTATTATCACTTTGAAATGCTATTCCTCTGAGGACCTTGTCAAACAGCATCTCCAGCACCATCAGAATTGAGTTTTCAGCAAACAGGAACACCCTAAAATAACTGGTATCTTCAGAGTTGATCACCACAACCACGTTTACATCAGTAGGAGTCGGAATCTGTCAATGCATAGTTGTATGTGAAGTCTCAAGGGGAAAGCTAAATGTATGAATGATAGTGACTCATATAATAATGCAGACGACACATGGAGACTATTTTTCTACAAAGATATAAAATTATAAAACTTTAATGGTCATGTAAAAGAAGGTGAGTAGGCGGAGGAACTAGTTGGGAGGTGCTGTTTCCATGAAATTCAGAGGAGGCACCTTGGACATGCACCACTGCAGACATGTCTTAAACTCCAGAATGATTCCATATAAAAGGCTGTGTCATGCTTATTCATCCAACTCAATAAGTACACTTCCACACAGCACAGCTGGGAGGTCACAGTTCACACCCATGGCCCTCCCACAAGGCAAACTTTTCCAGGCCAACATTTGTGTCCTTTAATTCATTGGTCTCTGTCCCCAGTGCAAATACTGTAGTGTTGCTTTTTGGATCTGAAAAAAATCATATGAGTCATCGCTGTGCATCATTCAACCACAAAAACACAAGCAGATTTTGTTGCTCGGTGAGTTTGGTGAATAGATCTGCAGAGATTCAAGCCTTTTCAGAAGTATAGCCAGCTGTCAAATGTTGTTGTAGCTTCTCTGTTCACCAAGAGCTCTCTCGATTTATCTGTTCACTTTTTGCATTTCTACTCTGTAGTTAAAACTTACGAGAGAATCAGAGCAGGGGGCTGCCATTTAAGGCATCGTCTTTGAAATCTTAACTTCATCCCCGGTCCTCTGGTTTTTTGATTTAGAGACCGAAGAGGAAAGGAATGGCCTGGCAAGCATCTGGCCTTCATGTTACAGCAGTCGACATATTGAAACACCTGTTTTGATTTATTGTGTTTGGGTAGTTGGCAGTGGATGGATTCCAGCACCCAGCTTTTTTACATGCACTGCCAAGAAGACAAGCATGTCCGCATCACAAAGGTCTGTCTGACACACACACACACACACACACACACACACACACACACACACACACACACACACACACACACACACACACACACACACACACACACACAGACACAGACACACACACTACTCTTTACAAGTTTTACAAATGACTTGGTTGAAAGATCAATCATGAAAGCAGAGTTTCTGGAAGTCTGTGTTAATGCCTTTCGTTTCTGAACCTCCCCCTGCTGAGCACAGGTGCACTGGCACACAGAAGAAGAAACAAGAGTGAACAGCAAAGTCCAACGGAGAAAAGAATAGCAAGAGAGAGAGAGCGGACCATATGTTAGTCTGCCCTGAGATCACCTTTGACACGGTCCCACCTGTTAGCCTGGAACTGAATCAAGCCCCCATTTCTCTGAACTCCAGTGCATAAAAACTCAGAGAGCAAATTCACTGAGCAGGCTTTTTCGTGCTGTGCCAAAGCTCCTCTCTCTGCCGGCCTGCATCTATCTATCTGGTGTAAAGACTCGAGTTAAAGAGGAGCAAATAGATATGCCATCTGGCAGTTGTCTGGCCTTAGCTGTCTGTGGGACATATGATGGATTCTATCGGGGAAAAGATGCCAAAACACAAAATGGCTGAGGTCAGTAAGTTTAGGAAATCCCAAAAGTGGGAGACGGCTGCAGATTCTTGTTGTTTATATGCTAGAGAAAGTTCCCCTGATGTGGATTTGGATGCTGTACAAGTTGGTATTTCATATTTGACATTCACTTATTTTTCAAGAGGTTTGTGTATTTTTTTGTCTCTTTTGATTGCAGCTCAACCAGCTGGTATCATCTCCGCCCATTCTGGTGGTTCATGGCTATCGTCACGTTGACGCATGTATACGCTCTCCTAATTAGATGTTTTGGGGACCCAGACAACCGTTTTCCAAGGCCAGACAGGGTTCTTCCCTTTTTCCTGTGTGTCACGGTATGACATCACAGTCTGGGTGCCAGGACACCCTATCACTGACATGATCGCGCAGGAGCTGATGTGCTCGGGGAGTGACTGAGCCAAACCTCAAGAGTCCTGTTACGGTCCCAGTCTGCCACGCAGACCAGCCTCAGGAGGAAGTCGCTCATGTGCCAAGGAAACGTGGGCTGTGCCACTTCAATCCTGGAATTCTTATCATGTTGACTTTTCAAAAGGGATGCACCACACTGTGGTCAAGTCTGCAGCTGGGATAACAAAGTGATGAATGGGGCGGCTAGTGAGGAAGGGATATGCCCACACACTCACCTCCTCCTTCGCTCTCTTTCCCTTCATGCCCTCAGTCAGTGCACACACACACACACACATGCAAACATATACTGGACTCAAATCCTGCGTGGCCATCCGGGTGGAGAAATTTGCGAGCTGTGGGGCTCTGCAGAGCCACTCTCCAGGGCCGTGGCCATAAAACAAAAGCACTTGTAACATGAAAGAATTCCTGCAATTTACAAGAGGAAGTGGAACATCTGAGAGACGATGTTTGAATTCTCAGTGTGCTCTTCTGGGCGAAGTGTCAAAGCCGGGGTGGCTGCTGCTGCTGGCTGATGTTTCCCCTCCATCCCACCACCCTCATGCACTTCTTTCAATGGTAAATGTACTTCCTGTTCCATGTTGCACCGCCGTGTCTCAGTGACCAGTGAGACCTCAGTAAAACATGTCCACCCCAAGTGCAGGCCCCCACCGCGCGCTGCTCAGGGGCTGCTGAGGGCCTCACTTTGAACCTGGCAGCTTGAGGGAATATTCCTGCCTTGAAAGGTTTATTTGGTTATCTCTGCAAATGTCCTGAGGTGAAATATACTGTTGAGTAAACTTAGCTGATGCAAACCAGTTGTAGGCATGCAATAGTAAACATATTGTAACCGGCTCGTGAAATGGTCGCTGCTTGCATCGGAGTGGTGTGCTGCACACTGTCTGCTTCGACTGTGCAACATCAAAAACAGCAGGTTTTTCTCAGAATGCACGAGAACTTTGGCTTTGGCCTTGAGGCATGTGGGGTCTGAACTTTTACAGGTTCTCTGCTTTTTGTGTGTAACAATTCTCCCAAACCCATTGTACCTTAATGACAAGACTTGGTATATGATGCACAATTCCTACATTTTATAGAAATAACAGATTTTTTTGTATTTCTACAAAATGTGCAGAGGTGAAACCATTCTTTGCAAAACAGTGTATAATGAGTGGGGATTGAGTGTGTGACCTGCCTGAGTGTGTGTATGCAGTTTTCCAGAATTTGGTCTGCATTCATGTGGATAATTATAACTTTATGGAGATTTTTTTCCCTCCCTTCCTAACGACCACATCTGCAGCAGAGGCAAATAGTCGAGGAAGGGTGGAGGCCAAACTTTCTGGTTCTCTCTCTTTCTCCTCTCTCTGGATCTTTCTCTTTCTCTTTACATCTGCTCTCCCCCTCTTTCTCTTTCTCTCTCTTCCCCTCCGTGCTTCTGTCGCTCATCTTCCACCCAGGCCCGGACCACCTACGTTAGAAGCCTTGGGTGGACCCAGAACCCATTGCTATCAGCACAAGTGTACTCAAACGTCCCATAATGACTTCCACTTAGAGCCAGTCCATAAACACTCTCAGATGCACAGAGACACACTCTGAGAGCTCAGGCTGGTCGGCTGCATGCTTTTCTCCTCCGCTGAGGCTGCAGTCACTTAGCTAGTTTCCTTAATTCCTGTCTTAATAAGAATCTGTTTGTTTGTTTACGCATTGGTTCAGTGCTGTTTATTTGGCTGCCCGTTTTATGAGATTTAGCAAAGTCTTTTTTCGAGCCACCCTAGGAGCTGTGCTAACATCATGTGTGTGGCAACTTTCACGTATTAAACTTGAAGCTTTTTACTGTAACTCGACGAGTTTTCCGGCAGTGGTTAGACCTGTGGTGAGCTTTACCTCCGTGAAGAGTTTGCCTGTCAGGACGGCTTCATGAGTTTGTACGATCTCCAAAGCTACAAGTCCCACGCCTGTGGACAATGATGTCACGCAATCTTGTGCAATTATGTTGTGCGTTATGTTAAATACCATAAAACTCATGTACACTGCAAGGGTGGAGCTGACATATTCCTTTAACTCATTGAATGACCTCAAGCTAATTTGACTGCAGTGCAACACAGCGATTGGTTTAGTGCGACTCTGAAGAGGATGTTGTGTGATTACAAATGTCAAAGTGCTCCGTGTTATTTGTTTGTGTTCTCACTGATGTCACTTTTAATGTGAGCGAACATTAAATTGAGGAATGAATAATAAAATGATGAACACATTCTGACAGTTGAACCATATGTGACCAGCACTTGATGGATAATGCATTACTTGAATCTTACTGTGTAGTTTTTAAAGAGTTCTATGAAAATAAGGTTGTACTTTGAATACATAGTCCTACAAGTGGTTAGTAAGGTTTTTAATAAATCTTTCAGGAACTTGAACAATAATGAATAATGGTTAATTGTAAAATTATTATGCAAACCGTCTGTTGGAAAACATCAGTGTAACAGCCATAAGAAAAACAACATTCAGATATCTACTGAATTGATTACCTGTTTTTGTAAATAAGAAGAATTGGATATTTATTGTTTCTATTTTGTTGTGATAGTTTTCATTACTATGATGCTGCAATACCTCTGTAGATGGTGCCATGGCCAATAGCTCACAGCCAATTAACAACTAAAATAGAGTTCTGGGTATCAAAGATTAATTTAGTGTTAAAGTTATCTCTTATCTCAGATTTGAACTCAGCAGGGGTATACCAGATGTATAGAGGGAGAGGGAGTGCTGTCAGGTCATAGATTACCTAACTAGTTCAATTTTGACCTATTGTACTTGCCAAAGTGCTCTTGTGCAATTAATCACACACATCTTTGGATTTCACCGCGAAATAAAGATTTCAGTTTGAGGTGCAATAAACCAGAATGGATCTGATGGACTATATTTTTGTTGTTAACAACCAATCCTATCAAAAAACAAGTGTGTTTTAACAACACAGGTTAATTTCACAGGGGAATAAGTATTTGTACTACATGTACAAGGAATTCGACATTGCATGTTGTTCTAACCAAAATTTCATAGAACAATTTTCAGATAATATATACGTAAAGATGCATTATTTAAAAAAGTATTATTTACACTTGTGCTTTTGCTACTGCGACATGTTAAAATTCTGCCATATAAGACGAGGCAAATTCAGGTGATGCAACAAAGGTTTGGTGAAAATGGCAGGTTGGCTTTGGTAACAGGATTCGAGGTGGTCGGGCGACAGGTGAGCAAATGAAAATAGGGACAGAAAGTCAAGGGAACTCTAGTGGCCGGAGGGAGAATGGCAGGTCTGGGAAGAAATCGCGGGCAGGAGACAGAGGCCAAGAGTATGCATGTCTATTTGTGTCTGTAGACAATAAAACAGTGTGCATGCATTTGTATTTGATTATGATGATAAGCACATGTTCAGGCACAGTGAGCATTTATAACCATTGTAAAGTCTATAACTTACAGGAGACGGTTTCATACTGCAGGGTTAAAAGTTTCAGAAAAAAATATTTTGTCAGTAGAATCAAGTTACTGTTGGTTTAGGTTTGTAATTTGATTTATTCACAATAACAGCTATACAGAATATCACCAGATGTATCCTTCTACCACTTAAGCTGACAAAATCTCAGTAGACACTAACTTGGACTTGATCATGACACTGGAACGTCAGAAAACTCCAGTGATGCTATCTAACTCGCAACACCTGGAATTTATCAGTGAGATAAACACAAATATTCACACATCATTCTGCGCAAAAAGTGATAAACACATCACACGCTCCCAGTTGTCAGAGATTAGCCAGACTATCTCCTGCCTGCTCTGACAAGACGAGAGAGATAGGTCTTTGGAAATGACATTTTTGCCAGCAGACTGTAAAGACCTTTACGTGACAACAGAGCCTCTCCCGAAGGCTGGGGCAGGAGGGGAGGAGAGAGGAGAAGAGATCGAGATCAGACGCGCAGCTGCTCTGCTCCCATCTTCTATCAGTGTTGACATTTCGTCAAGTGTTTTATATCATGTCCGAATGCGGTTTTGAAAATGTGCCACCGACATTGTGGTTCTGAAGCCGAGCTGTGGAAAACAGATTTGAATGTGTCTCATGTTTTTTTTCTTCCATTTTTTCAGTTTCTCAGGATCTCCAAACCAAACATGAATGGTCCCTGATATTCTGTATAAATGACAAGCATGTGCATGCGCTCATGGTCACACACAGATCCTGAAATGAATCAAAGGCAGCAAGATAAAAACTTCCAACTGTCTCTTTCATCTGGTTTGTTTAGGATTTTTCCATCTCGTGTTTATCCCTGCAGCAAAACTATGCATCTTGTTTTGCAATCATCTTTGCTTTTAATCTGTTTGGGACATTGTCTCTCCTTTCTATCAGTACCCAGGTGAGTTATCGCAGCAGCCTAAGCATCCTGCCAAGCGTGGGGTTTCACAGCTCAGGGGCCACTATCTGGAATGGAGCTGAGCAGCTATCTTCACATGTGGGCCAGAGGGCGGACATGTCCACAGCTCGCAAGATCAGACAAAGTGCTGAGCCACACCACGATGCCCCTCGTCTAAGTTGATGTTGCAAACCTCAGGAGATTACAGATGAGCAGATTGGAGCTATGGAGCATGTGATGAAGCAGGTAGGCATTGCTCTGAGGCAGAACAAAATGAAAATGAGACATCTTGCTTTGATGCAGAACATGTTGGTTTTTTAACACCTTAGGTTTTCAGAGTAATTGACCCTTTTAAAATTCCAGATCCTGAATTTAAAAAATCCCATGAACACCAAACACAAGCAGATAAAATCATTCAACCTATGACATGTTATTTAGAGAATTGCATTATAAAACAGCATGAAAGCCTGAGTTTTGTTCTTGTTGTTGGACTCGTGTTTCTGGCCACCTGGTGAATGTAAAACCCATATATTCACTCTTCTTTAGCTCTATTTTTGGTCTCCACCAACTCCCAAGGCAAAAATGTGGCTCTGTAGTGGCTATATACTCCAACATATTTGCCAGCTGGTCACTAACTCTTATTTGTTGTTTTGTTTGGGATACTTTAAATACATGTTGTCTTCTACTTTCCTCCTTTTGGTGTTTCCTGTCACACTAATATCACAACGTCCTCTTACTTTAGAATTTTGTTCAGTTGTTATGGAAGGGGTTGATTATTATGGGGCCTAAACATGGGACTGAAGTCACATGATCAGAATTCAAACCTACATCCGCTGAGTAACATCATGAGATATGACCGAAAGCTTAGGAAGAAGCAAGTGGACTTTGTGATGAGATTTTCTTGTTTCAAAATGAGTTTCTTCCAAATGGATAGCATCTCATAAGTTGTTTTCAGACTTGAACTCCAGAATATGTCTGGATGTTGGCCTGTAAATTGATTTTGCCTTTCACATATAAAGAATGCAGCAGGAGACTGGCGGACTCATTCACGACAACAGGAAAATGTCCGCAACATTCAGATGAGAGGTGGTGCCTGGATAGAGCATGCGTAAGGCAGGACACAACGTTAAAGTAAAATGGACTCTGTTAGACATTTTACAGATATAATTTAACGACAGCTGGCAGGAAAATTTAAGGACAATGTTTGGTCTAAAAGCAGCTTTTGTGACTTCAAATGTTTTCCCCTTCCCTTTCTGCTCCTGCCTATTTCCCCTATGCAGCTTTCAGTCAACTCTAAAGCTTAAGCAATGTGAAGAGTCGCTTCACTCAGATCTCGAGATAATTCAGTAACCTATGCAGTAATCTGTACTGCAACGTCAGGTTCTCTCCTTTCGGAAAGTTAATTTTCTACTCTTTACTCATCCCATACTCTGGCTGTGCCTCATGATCATTACACCTGCATGTCTGCCCCACATCCAGTCTGTCTACACACAGCCTGTTATGATATCAGTTTACTTGTACACTCTGTCCAGTCTCAAGTCCCGCGGGCTGCTCCAACCCACCGCTCTGCTCCACCATTACGGTGCCCCAACCAAATCGAACTCTGAGAACCTGCCAGCTGAGCCACCAAACCCATCTGCAAATGTCTTGGAATAAATTGCCTTTAAATCCTTTTCCTGACTCCTGGCTTGTGTTAGCAATTTAGATCCAAAAGAAAGAACTGTTACACCATCACTATCTGTTTTCATGCAATAAATGTGTCATGGATCTGGTATGATATTTACAACAAACCTGTCTCCATTTAAAAACAGCTTTCTACCGAATCACTATGCAACACTGGCTTGTAGCAGTAGTTTCCCTCTCAGGGTCCTTAGAGGCTGAGTCAATTTCAATTGTGAGTCAATAAGTGTTTGTGACTCACTTTACGGGTCCTTGTTTTCTGTGAGTCACCGGGACAAGCCATTACATTTCCCGCAAAGTGACTTTCTCGCTGGGTTTCTTCTTTTTTTTTTAATACCCACTGTTTGGACAGAATAACTCCCCTAATTGACCTCTCTTTCATGTTTGCAGTTAAAGGTTTTGCCTGTGTAGCGTCACTCAGCAGTCAACATGAACTAATGACAATCTCTCTCACTCCTGATGGGGGTGGTGTTGTCCTCAGTACAAGTGCTACCCTTTTTTTTTTATCTTATGGGATCGTAAACCCACAGGCACAAAGTCACAACATTAAATTGATGAGTACTCCAGGGCTTGTTAGTTAGTAAGCCAAGTGAGTAAGTAAACAGTCACTGAGGCCACATCTACACCAAGGTGGATAAATCTGGAAACCTTGTTTCAGAGAGAAAATTATTTCCATCCCATGTTGTCAGTGTTTCTTTTAATGGCTCTGTGCCCTAATTTAATCACCAAAAACAAATCGATCAAACAATAACAATAACAATCTAGTTATTCAATTGTCTTTAGTTTAAGAAATTATGTTCACTTGGGGTGGCATGGTGGTGCAGTTGGGTTGTCCACAAACCAAAAGGTTGGTGGTCCCCTCCCCAGCTCCTCCAGTCCGTATGCCAAAGTATCCTGGGGCAAAGCTTATACCCCAAATTGCTCCTCACATTCCAGTAGTGTGTGAATGGGTGAATGTGACTTGCAGTGTAAAGCACTTTGAATATTGCCCGATAAATATTGCCCATTTACCATGTTCTGGATTCAAACCAGGGCCTTTGTATGTGGAGTTTGCCCATGGGTGTGACTGGGGCAAATGGTTGTTTTTCTCTATATGTC
The DNA here is from genome assembly GCF_024713975.1 of Paralichthys olivaceus. Taxonomy (NCBI): domain Eukaryota; kingdom Metazoa; phylum Chordata; class Actinopteri; order Pleuronectiformes; family Paralichthyidae; genus Paralichthys; species Paralichthys olivaceus. The sequence goes on along the minus strand of NC_091104.1, from coordinate 10,488,909 downwards.
AGAGCTGAGACGTGATGGTGATCTTTCAAGAGTGCATCTCACCCAATGTCGGCAAGGATTAGCTCCAGCCTGCCTGCGACCCTTAAAGGATAAGCAGATATAGATGATGGAGGGATCAGTTGTCAGACTTACACATTAGCCATTAAAATAATAATTACTTTACTTCACTAATTCAGCAGAAAAAGCATATTGTGTAATATTGCTTGTTACGTTACTTCTGTTACTCAGATCCATCAAATGTGCCTTTAAGCAACTTCAAATTCTCCACACCCACATGTAGCATCTTTTGTAAACAAGAAACAGAGACAGAAAATTGCGCTTTAACAAGCAGGCACTTTATATGATTTGGGGGATTTACTGATGATGCTCTCCAGACGTCCCTACCTCAGAAGCAAGGTCATATGCTCTTCAAGCTCTGAAAAATGGTTGACCCCTGATTGAGTGTGCAAACTTTGAATGAGACAACTTAGGAGTCATGTTTTTTCTCTTTTGGTAGAGGCTGACTGTCGACGGAACCAAACTGAGTTCAACCCTCCATCGAACAAGCCGACTCCCAAATGGAGCATTAGCCAGATTAGTATCTATAAATTACTTACTGAATTTCAAATTGTAATATTTTACAATCTAGATTACTGAAAAAAGTGTTTGTATGCTGTCCAAAACAGTCCCTTTGATATGAATGAGTGCCAAACACTAGTCGAAATAGAGCGTTATCTCCTCACTGACTGAAATTACCTTCATCTGAACAGGCGCAGAATGACACAGTGCATAATCCCCGTTTTTATGAGTTTTAGTAGTTTATATGTTCTCACTCATGTTTTTCAACTAGACAAGTACAAAGTAGAAATTTGATCACCAAACTGTATTCACTCCAGTGTTTCAGACGAACTCTTTTATTGGGTGTGAAGAGTGGTTGCCTAATGTGGATGGAAGCCCAAAAAGCAGAGGGGGGAAAACATGAGTTTTCAAAATGTAGTCAGGTTACTGAGGACACGGCCTGAGTCATCCATAGTTGTACCCTCACAAACACACACACACACACACACACACGTAACTCTGTCCCCTTCGTGCACCTCTATCTCCAAGGTGCTGAGAGCAGAGATTTTGGTTCCATCATCGCAGGCGGAGTGGCTGCAGACAGGAAGAACTGGCCCATCTGCTAAAGTAGTTTTGCTGCTGGTGCTGACTACAGAGGACGTGAGTTGTTTTTTTTTCAGGGCTGTTTTTGTTATTTAACATTAATAACAGCCGTTTTTTCAATTCACCACAGTTCAGTTCTGTGTGTGCTTTATTGACATGATAAATTGGACAGAATATGGGTAAACACACAGTGGGGTGGATGCAAAATCCCGACCACCTGTACAATCTAATGCAATCCACCTCGACTATCCCCTCTGTGAAGCTTATGATGTTGATACTCTGTCACTATGGTAACTTTTGAGACACCGTCTGCTGATTGTGTTATAGGTGAACTTTTACATTATCGGCCTATGTAGTTGCAAAGTAGCCAAAAGTTAAAATGACAACAACACAATTTGTTGAACTCAAATAAGTTAGGCAGAATGCACTCACGCTAATGTAAGGAAAGGATATTTTAGAGCAGCCATGCAACATACAACACCACCACAATGGACACACACCACACACACACAGACATAGACTTCAAAGGGAGCAGAAATTATAGCCTGCGTACTAACTGGGGCCTGGCATACTCGGCTCAGCTCTCTCCTTGGTTCTCCATCATCTGAATTAAATACACCCACAAATACAAAACAGGCAAATATAAAAACCGATGAAACACATGTTTTTCTTATAGTCCGTAGCCATTGTTTTCTTTTCTTCTTTCATATCTGAGGCAAAGGGGTGTGTTAAAAAAAAAAAGGCGAATTATCGGTATGACGTGAGTATGCACAACCCTTTTTCTCATTAGTGCTGTACACGCTTGTTGCAGTTTTATGTACTAGTGCAGTGCTTGCTCAAAACCTGTCTGTTTGGAATGGGCTGTTTGTTTGGCCTGTGGTGATGCTGGTTGCAGCTTACTTTCTGAAACTGTATGTGACCTGTGGTAATTGAGCCATGGTGAGTAAAGACCGACAGTGGGACTGCACCACCGCTGCTGCACCAGGAGCTGTTCACCTGTTTATTCATAGTTTAGTGAAGCTAGACTCATTGCGCGAAACCCTGAAGAACCCTGGAGAATCACTTGTTGTTGGCGTGAACACAGTGTTTTTGCAATCAACAATGTCACTTATGTTGAGTCCCAGCCGCCGTTGCTATAAAGCACTGGTCATCTGTTTATCCAAATTTATTAATACTGAACATTTCACGCACAAAATTCCACACTGACCTTCATTGGGCCCTTAAAATAGTGTGAAGGTGATAAGATGAACGCGATATGCATTCCACATCCAGACAAACAAAGATTTCTGGAGTTATTAGATAGATAATTTCAGATTACGCTAACAATGTTGTGCTGAGATAAGATGCCCACATGTTCAGATGAGAAGATGTTCCTTCCTTCACGCTCTTTTCCCTCAACATGCACATTGCCAATCTTGCATAGAGGCGACCAGATAACAGCCTATGAGAGTTCAAAATGTTAACGGCTACAAACCGTCACTATCTCGTTTTGGTTCTTAAATTTTCATGGAGTGATGGTTTCACTATGGGCGAATGTGGGAATCATATTTCTAAGGATCGTCACAATAGGATTTCTCCCTTGAGGCGAAGTTAAACAAAACCATTCCAGGGATTCCTGGGCTCTGAGTATTATCTGCTGCATGGACCACCGTCCATGTGAGCAAAGAAAAGGAGGCGACCTTCTATCTTTTAAAGATGAGGTCTGAACATCTAAGCAGTTGGTGCTGCACAAAATGTGTTTGACGTGTCAAGCAACAACCCTTAACAAGTTAGGGAACGGTATGTTTTTTAGTGCTGTGGGTTTATAAAGTACATCTGCTTCCTTTGTTGTTTTTTTTGTTCAATGTTCTCTCTCATCTTTTTCTTCCGCTATAAATCAGAGACCACAATGGCACGATGAATAAAAGTCAGGGACAAGCACAGCTCTGTTGTACATCTCACTAGCAAGAGCAATGTCTGTGTTTATGCTCTCATACATTTGTTTTTTGTCCTGAATTCTTGTCTGTCTGTATGTCCTTGTTAGTATAAATAATTAAATTCACCCTAAAATGTCTTGGGGAAATTGCGGTGGATATCATCAATTTACTCTTGCCCATTCCTTCCTCTCTAACTTTGAAGCGTTTTCCCATGCACTGCCTGATTGGTATTAAAACTGTGGAAAGATTGGGTAAGCTATTACGCTGGTAGTCCCCCCCCCCCCCCCCCTGGCTCACACACCATGCTGTTTTCAGTATAGTTTCTCTTACAACTATTTTCAATAACTAAGTCTATTCCAAACACACACACATGCACATAAAGAGCCAGCTGGATGAGGCCCACCCTGCAGCCTGATCTAGTTAGCGGTTCAGAGCGCGGCCACACCTCAGAAGAAATGAAGGAAAAGATGGAGACAGAGAGTGAGCAGTGCTCTGGGATCGACCCCTCGTCTCTCTCACATTATCTTGAGCCGTGGACCCAGGTGCTCCGTGGTCCTGTCGCCTGTCCAATTCCAAGCTGTGGCTCTGCTGTGGCTCCCTACATGATCAGAGTCACGGTAGTTATTCATTCTGCCATGTGTGTGGGCACAAACACATGTTCCCCTGGATGCATCTGCACAGAGGTCGCTGCTTGATCAAATGAGGTCTTAATCCGTCAACATTATAAAAGTGAATGCCTTGTTTACTAAAAAAATGGGTTATTCATAGAAGGCCCAAAACAAGCCCTTATCAATCGTAAGTGATTAAATAGGTTGCCTTTGCTTTCTCAAACACTCCATGAATGATTCCTGATCTGGCGCTCCTACCAGCAGAACAACAGTGTTTGTATGTTGTCCAAAACTGTTTACATGAGAGGTACACAAACGATCAGTCTTTTCTGATCATCCACTCCTATGATTATGGTTTGATTAGTTTTAGGCAACTAAAACTACTTGGGTGAAATTATGTGAAAAGTGTGGACATGATTAAAAGAAACAAACATTTCTTGTTGGTAAGAAATGGGATGTGAACCGTAGTCATCAGTGTCAAAGTCGAACCTTTGTTTTCATAAACATAACACGCACTGTTGGCATGTAATGCATGTCAAAACACAGGGACTTTTCATGGAAGGCCACACAACGGTGGAATCTTGAAGTGTCATTCTATGTCGGAGTGTTAACACGCCTCAACGCTCAAGCAGCTCTTTTAGATCAGATCTTCACATGCCTCCAATGACGCACACTTAAATTAAGATTAAGAGCAAAGTTAACTCTGGCCTTTCTGCAAGTTCAAGCGAAACACGTTCAAGTACATGATACAAAACAGAGACATGAAAATGTTAGTGTGTTATAAGTGTTGTATTAATAGAGGCTTGTCGTTGGTTATGTTGGGTTGTTACGATGTGGATTTTATTTTCATATTTCCTGTTATAGACCTTATATAAAGATGAATGTCATGACGACAGCTCCCCGAAAGTAAAGCCAACGAGTCTTGATTACCCCCTGTTGGGTGGCTGCATTATAGATCATAAACCCTGCCTCCACTGTGTTTGTGGATGGGACATGGATCAAACAAAAAATAAGTATGGGTTTTGTCATTTTAGGTAGTTCTAATTTGATGCTACAAAAACAGGGTAAAACTTCACGATTGAGAGCGGAGACTGACTCATGATTGGTGGAGGGACCCCATCCTGATCACTACTGCACAGATTCTGTCTCCTAATTAAGTAATTAGCTTAAGTCTGTGTGTATGTCTGTACTCACCAATGATCGCTTGCATCTCGCTAACAAACAAACACTAGATGATCATACAGGTTGTAGAAGAGCCGACAGTTTAGCCTTATTAGCTTACCAGGGATTTACTAACCGATAACAATGATGAGACAGGAGTACCCCAGATCTCAGCAATTACTTTACGGAGTGCAGTTTTATCATATGAATATGACAAGTGGTCCTAATTATGAAAACAAAACCCGAGTTGTAACAAAACTATTTTTTCTTTTACAATTCTATAACATTCTAATGACAGTACTGCATTTGCATCTAAAAGAGCACATTTTTATTGGTATAACAAGAGGACTCTTGTAAGAAAAGAAAAAAAAAGGATAACATGAGCACAAGCATAACAACATTCTTGTGTTTTTCTGGAGAGGACGTCTCAAGGCACATGTGCAACTACAATTTACAGAAATCTGATTTAGATTAGGCTGCACTAATGCATGCAGGTTACAGTGGAACGGAGCAGAGCAACATATTGCCTGGGAGGGGGTAGAGAGTAATGGAGTGTGTGTGTGTGTGTGTGTGTGTGTATGTGTGTGTGTGTAGGGGGGTGGGCTGGGGCTGAGATCACAGCTGGGAGAATGGTGTGCTAACCCTGCCAAAGCCTCAGCACATGACTCCCACCACTTGTCAAAATCACCATGTGTGCAATAATGTGATTACAGTCTGGTTACTATTATGATTTAAAACAACAGCTTGAGCGGAATAGAAGAAACGCACAGCCCCAGAATGTGTGTGTGTTTGTGTGTGTTGGAGGGTAAGAAAAGGGCTGGAGGGGGGGATATGGGTAACAGGAGTAGGGAGGAGGCAGGTTGGATTTGTGCCCTGGTACCCTCCCTTCGTTCTCCCATCTATGCCCTGCAGGGGGACACTGGGTGGGGGTTTCAGGGTGACTGTCTGGGTCTTGTCATGGATTTACAAGTTGGGGGAACACTTTATGTCATTTTCTCCCCCCTCTGTAGCCCCTTACACCATCCACAGCCTCCCCCTTCCTTTCATTCCAGGTTACACAATCACTGCGCTGCACACAAGGGGTTGTCATCACAGGTGCAGCCGAGATTGGCCAGGATAAAGGAACGCTTCCAGCTCAAGATGTTTTTCCCCTCTCTTTTCTTTTTTCCTCAACCAGCTCTGTCCTCTCCTTTCTTGTTTTCCCTTTTCTTCTCGTATCCTCTAATTCCTTGTTTTCCTTATGTTTGTGGCACATGTTTCACGTATGTTTCCTCCATACTAAACCCATCTTTCTATATTCTACATATCTTGTTCTCTGGAAAAACCATGTCTTATTTTTTTAAAAAGAGAAAAAGAGGTCACCTTTCCCTGCCACCACACAGGGTTCATCCATTGCAGGATTCTGTCCCCTTCAACTGCCCAAACCCTGCCAAAACTACCACTCACAGCCTCTCGATGATGCCTGCCCTTTGGCTCACTCCCGAGCAACAGTCATGCAGCCAGCAACGCAAAGGTGTGAGATCACCAATTTGCCAAAATTGTGAATATGTGTCTGTTTGTAATTATGCAGGAAGGTTTTCAGCTTCTCCACCACAGAGAATGGTGAGCCTCCTTTCTGGTGGTACAGCCTTGGCCGCGGGGCCAAATGGAAAAGGGAGAGGGAGGGATGAAGGAAGGGAGGCAGGGAGGGTGGAGTGTAAACTGTAACCAGGCAGCGCAGCATGTTAGAAGCTGGACCTGGTCCACACAATGCCGGCTGGGCATGAAGGCAGCTCTAACGATTCCCTCCTGGGCATCTGGAAGTGGGAGAGAGAGAATGAGCGAGGCCCACAATGCCACCCATCTCGGAGCTCAGCTAAGGAAAACAAATGCCAGCGGTCACAGAGAGGGGATTTCCGGTTAGAGTCACCTAATACCTCCCTGGAATCTCAGAGCTTTGGAATCCAGAGTTGTGGAAGAGCTCTGGCTGGTATAAGCCACACAGCAGCCATGTAATTCTACTTTTAAGTTTCATCTCTCCTTATTAAACTCTGCCAGCTTAGCCTCAGACTCCATCTCTCTCTCTGCCAGCTTAGCTTAGATGAAGGAAATAACAGTGGATTTCACTGACAATAAAAAGATCAAGTGAGTTATCCAGTTTAACAAATCAGCAAAATCCCAAAGCATATGACTTCCGCACATCCTCATTTGAATTCATACTTTTCCCATGTTTGATCCTCATTTGTGGCAAGTTTGAGCTTTTTTTTGTCAACTAAAGGCCGGATACAAGAATTTAGAGCAGGCGCTTGGCACAGCCTTGGGACCTGGAATGGAGACATGGTGTGAAGCATGTACGGTGCCGAATCTCAGGCTGCATACATACTACTACATTTTCTTTCGAAAATGGCGGGATTTTTGTTGCACAAAGAGCAAGCCTAGCTGTTAGCAGAGACAACAGGGTCAGCAATGCTAGTAATTGATTATCCATGTAAAATTTTACACTGGTAGCCGTGGCTTCTTCCAGAAGAGGGTCATGTGATAGGAGTGTGACAAATCAGCAAAAAATGTACCACGGCACAAGCGGTTGTGAGCGTCTCCGTCATTTCAGGTTCTACCTCCAGACTAAAATGCAGCCCTGGAGTTTTCAAACTAAAACAGCCAGCAGCAAGTTCAAACTTCTGAATTTTACTTCATAAATTAAAACAAGCTTGCAGCTAAGGCTACATTACGTTAGTGGTGTGGATGTAGCCTAAGACTGGGACATGGTGTGAAGGTGCGGACACTAGATCCCAGTCTGTGCAAGTGCTTGATGTGTGTGAGACCTGAGCTACCCAGTCACCACTCATAAGCAGGATAGTTTAGTAACCCTGGTAGCGAGGACCCTCATCCAAGGCCTTGCCTTCATTCTTTCACCAAGTCCCCTTTTCTTTTTTTTTTAACAACAGATGTTGCTAGACAGAACAAAAAAACCCAGACTCCTCATAGAAATAGTTTCAAAAACTCCCTGTTGGCTTTTTAGGGAGAGAACCGATTGTGAGGCATGTGTAAGGTCGTGTGTGCTATGGGGTTTTAGTCCAATTGGTTTTATGGCCTCTTTCGTGTCTTGTGATGAAACATCTGTGCACATTCGCGGACAGACTACAGTTGAGAGCACTGGGTGCATATATGTCTTGCGTGTACTTGGAGCGGCCCAGCCTGTTTACAGTCTGTGCTTTCACCAGAATGGTACATGTCCTGCGAGCACTCCGGCCTCTCCAGTTTAGCACTTTAGTCAGGGGCTTATGTGCTCCGGAGACCCTGTGATGAGGCAGCTGTCTGAGAGAAGTGTGTGTACATTTATGAAAACGTGCAAATACGAGCATGCCGCCTTGGTGCTGCACGTAGCACCATGTCACCCTTAACCCTGATGCTGCAGCACGGTGTGAACGAGCGAGGTCACCATACGCCGCGGCCTGATGGGAGTTGAGGCATCTGTCTGGGCCGTGATGAATAGCAGGCACCTGCACAACTCACGGAAACCAGTGAGATTGAAAGATGGAGAGGAGGAAAGAGAGAGAGTGTGCAGCTCTAAAATTGGCAACAAGAGACCTCACCTGCTACAAGGCAGAGCAATAAAAAACAGCCTCACTGCTAAAACCCCCCCTGCCTCCATGAGAGCTCCAGACCCACCTCATGCTCCCCCCCGAACCACCAATATCATACACACAGACACATGCAAACACGCGCTCACACACGTATGCTAGCTCAGCCTGCTGTATTTGAGATGTTTGTCTTGCTAATGTGCAGCACCACAGGGAGAATCAGACTTAATGCAAGGAGACCGCAAACTCTGCGCTCTGTGGTCTTAATAAGAACTAACCACTTGCCGAGTTGGCCAGGCCTGGATCGAGAGTCTGAGGGGAGAAAACCAGAGAGAGAAAGGGTGAGGGAGAAAGAGAGAGTGTGAATGAGTGATGATGAAGAGAGAGAGAGAGAGTGAGGGGATTGAGGAGGAGAGAGTACGAGAGAGTAAGGTCAGGGATTGTTTTACAAACAGAATTCCTTTAATTAATCACCCTGTTTGAACAGCTGGCCTACTCGAGACAGGTCGTAACGGGATCCCTACATGGAAGTACGGATTACAGACGTGGATTCAGCAGAAAAATATTAGCTGTCAAACGCTGCAGCCAAGAGGTGCAGAAGAAGGCCCCTGTTTCCTGGTGGTGAGAGAGCCACAGACGAGGGGGGTTGCTCAACATGGCTCCCCGAGGACTGAAGCAGCACCAGACAACGTAGAGGCCTGCAGAGGAGGGGGTGCACCACAGGCCAGGGGGCAGCCCCCAAGGCCAGCGGTCGTCTCACAGGACCGAGCCCTGTGCAACAGTCGGGGAAAGGGGTTCAGATTTTGGGGTCAGGCTCTGATATGGGACTGGAAACTTGGAGACCCCCGTGTTCGCATTTATGTACAGGCCGCACATAAACAAGCGATAGCAGCTGTCAGGAGAGTATGCAGTGTCCTAGTGGTACATGTTTATTATGGATGTCCCTGCAGAGGGATTGACATCATGGTTAAGAATGTGGCTGCGGAATAGTTGGCTACCTGCTCTTTGTAAATAAATACATTTTGTATGTAGGTCAGATTGCAGACAGGTCGTTGGCATTTTGAGGGGAGGCTGGGAATTACATTTATTCACAAATATTCCTCAGTGGAGGTTTTACATGACAGGAGTTTTCTGGTAGATCTTTGGTTTGAGTTACAACAGCATCTATTGGAGCAACATTTCAGTCAGAAAGTAAGCACATACAGGTAGTTTTGATTGCATATGATGTTGCATACTGATATATTTACCTCCGCCAATGAGGTCATGTTTGTTTGCAGGATTATGCAAAAAGTAGTCGACTTGTAGGATTACCACGAGACTTGGTGGATCAGGGGGCGGATCAAGGAATTTTCCGCTTTTTTTAACATTGCTAGATGAGAGGTACATTTTCCTTGATTCATAGATCTATTATTGCCAGTGGGACAGATTTGATCCACGGGCGTAATTTCCTGCTGTAATTTATTCAAGGACATAGAAGAAGACATGTTAAGCCATGCACCCACTAAGTGCAGCACTGTTTGCCTGTTTATTCACATTTTATTTATATTGAATGTATCACATGTGCAAATCCCACCAAACTCTGCACTTCCTCAGGCCATTAACAATACACATGTTTAAAGCCAATAAGATGAACAGTTTGCAAGATATGCATTCCACATACAGACAGACAAAGTGGAAATAGTATGTAGATATAACGTGAAAAATACAAATACTAAGAAATTCTGTGTATTGGACATTACTGTATAAGCATTATGAGGAACGTACCCTGAGAATTCCAAAAATTATTTTATCTCTTTCCATCTCTTCTTTCATATGTTGTAAGAAAATGAAGTGTCTCTTCTGCCTCTTCTCTTTCTTCCTTTTTTCCAGTTTCCCTCTCTCCTCCTGTCTTTGTCTCAATATCTCATTCTGTCCAGTCAGTGGAGGAGGAGAGAAAAAGGGAGTAATGTTGGCTCAGGTGCTTGATTGTCAGAACACTCACTTACACTGTATTTACATGTAGGGTTAGGGAGGAAACAAATGTTCGCCGACCACACACACGCACTCGGCACAGCACAACACAGCATACACACATAACCAAGATGTATCACTCTAATTGTGTAAACAGCAATATTACTTTCAGACCTTCCACCCCGCCTCCACTCCCCTCTCTCTCTCTCATGGCGATGATGTAATTACCAAGGCACTTAATTAGTCATTGAGAGAGCTGGAAGAGGACACAGCTACAAAATGAGATTTACCACTTTGTGAGGCTGAACCAGAATTCTATCTGGTCTCATTTAATGAATGTTAATCACAACCACGATTATTTTCACAAAACAAACCTGGGGCTGTTTTTTAAAATACAACATATGACTGTAAGGCAGTTCAGATGTACGGCAGAAACTAGAAATCTGCTTGGATAGTGCGTATCAGAAAAAAAAGCTTCTTTTGAACATCTGTTGGACTCTCCTTTGAGAGCCCCATAAAATTTCACCTCAGAGTTTAGTGGTTATTTTCTGGGTCGCTCTGTGTGTCCCTATAGGGAGGCAGCAGCTTTTTCAGTGAACCGTGTTCAGTTCAAAGCATAGAGAGGAGTTTGAGGAGTGTTGAGGACGATGATGTATAGCAGACTGGACCACCAGGGTCATGGCTTTGGTGTACCCCTTCTCTGTGTGTGTCTGTGTGTGTGTGTGTGTGTGTAGTATCACAGCAGTATCAACTCAAAAAACACACACACACACACACACACACACACACACACACACACACACACACACACACACACACACACACACACTTTCCAAAATTGACAACCCGACATTCATGCCAAATTTAAAGTGACGGATCAGACATGGTGGTCAGAATGTATTACTCAAGTGTTTTTTGAGTGTGTTAGCAGAAATGCCTTGACTGTCCAATAGTGTGTAAGTTAGTTATCAGTTATAATGCTTCTATATTGCCGCTTTCATACATGCACTTAAGTCTGTACATTCTCCTGACATTTTTCAAGGGGCTGTATGTGAGAATGCAAATAAATGAGTCAGTTTCAACAAAATGTTTCCCTGAAGTCAGAACCTCGACTACGCAGGTGAAAAAACGTGTCTGCGTGACTGGGACGATCTTCTGCTGCCTTCTTTGTCTTTGAAAGAGAAACTCCAGAAAATGTCCTGACCCAATTGTCCAGACATTTTCCAAAGTCACATTTCATAACAGCTTATGACACCAGGGTTCATCTCTAAATGACACATTTGCCATCAAACATAATTGATCAACATATAATATGAACTATTTAGTTTCTGTTATTTCCCAACTTTAGATGCAGATTTTTTTTTGTGGCCCCTAGTTTGTGACCCAGACTTCCTTGTAAAATGTTTAAATCTCAAACATAACTCTAGTGACATCAGGGGGACTTTTTCAGTCTTGGAAATCCCCACCAGAGACACATTTGATATTATTCACCTGTTTTCACTGGCTGAGTAATACAAGTTGAATGAAGTTCATGTGTAAAATTGGTTGAGTGCTTTTTTCAGGAAGCTGTACTTCAACTTGACCAAAACAGAAACTTGGTGTCATGTGAAACTTTGTCTATACTCACTGTGGCTTTGTGCATTTATTTACACAATACACCAGCGGGGGGGGTGCATTAAGAGACTACAGTAATATCCAAGATAAAAGCAGTGACCAAAAACTGAGAGCAGAACAACACTGAGCGAAGAAAGCTTTAGGATATGAGGTCTGTCTAGTAAAATCAAACCAGGACATGAGGCTCGGAATATACTGTATCACGAGATGTTTGCACGAAGACGCACCACAAGTGGAATGGAGATGCTTTTCTGTGGAGTTCAAAACCACTGCAACTTTTCTCCAAATGATGCCAGTAAAAAAACATTTCAGGGAACGTCAACTTTGAGAACATCACTCTCCAATTCCCAGGATGCTTTCATGAGACGTGGTCCTTTTGTTGTGTCCTCGTCAATGTGCCGAGTCGTGTGTGTGCATGCTCTTGTGTGTTGTGACCACGCATGTTATTGACTTATTTGCAAGCCACTGCAGCAGGAACTGTTTTTCCCCATATGAGAAAGCGGCAGGTCATGTGTGAGCGCCTGTTACGTATGTTTTTGTGTTCTCCACCGCTCTGGCTGAAGTTTCATGGGTTTTGCTTTCATTACTTAGAGAATATGTTTTGAATGCATTTGTGTGTCTGTAAATCCCCCACACACACTTTTCTTTCTCTCTTTCTTCTTTTAAGCGGTTGTTTGTGTCTGCTCTTAATGAACACAGCCACGGGATAAACAGCTGCATGATAAAATAATTACAGTCGGGCACATATGTGATGCATAGGGCTGAGAGCGAGGCAAGAGATGGAGAGCAGAGAGAGACCGAGAGAAAAGACAAAACAAGAGATGACAAAAGAGAGTGAAAAGGGGTTGGAGAGGAAGCAGGATAACGTGAAGGGAGACGCAGATCACTACAGTGGCTCGTCTGAGAGACTCAAGGCGCTCCCACGTCCCTCCGCTCTCTCCTTTGGACGACCCTGCTCCCCTCTGTCTGCGTTGGGAGAAAGGAAACGGACGAAGGATTTACTGTTGGGTCCTGACTTGTACACATTCCTGGTGTTGTTTTTCTCCCCTCGGCCCCTTGGCCATACCAAAGGCCTCTAAAACAACAGGCTGTCAGGTTGTGACAGCTGGCTTCAAACAGCTCCTACAGCAGCCCTGCACCCAGGTTCCCAGCCTCACCATGGAGCTGTGTGTTTGTGTTTGTGTGGATGGTTCTATGTATATATATTATATATATATAAATGTGTGTGTGTGTGTAAGGGTGGCTGAGAGTTTGTTTGGTCTGTACATGTGGATGTATGGGTGCTCGTATCGGTGTCTGTGTGTATCTATCACTTTGAGATAAGTAGGACTTCAGTCGCTGAGACTTAACATTTAAACCCTTTGGTGTGTGTTAGGATGTGACACACACACACACACACACACACACACACACACACACACACACACACACACACACACACACACACACACACACACACACACACCCTTATTCCCAGCAATGAGCACAGGTGGCAGAGCGCCTTTGAAGCACTGCGAGCCTTCTTATAATTCCCCTGGCCATCCAGGTGTGTGTGGGCTGGCCCCGTCTGTCTCAGCAGGAGAAGGCCCTTTTTGTCTGAGCTTTGTCAACCCCGAGAACACTGCTGATCCCGGTGACCCCCCCCCCCCCCCCCTCCTTGAGTGCTACCACACCTCCGAGATACTCCCCGGCCTCAGATGTGGGAGCTGCGAGAAACCAAAGCTGTGTGGCGAGTGGAGGGTGATGCAGTATAGGTGCAGGAGTTGTGGGTGGGGATAAAGGGCTCCTGAAGGTGAGCGGGAGCAGCCCCCTCTTAGCACTAATGGGATAATTGTTTGCGCACCGCAGGTGCTCGCCGTCCAAATGAGGTCACAGCTCAAGTGTGGCTCTTCAGAATGGAGGAAGGTTGGAATTTTTTTTTGTTCTGTGAACTATCAGATGAGAAACAAACACACACCATGTACACGTCAAAGATGGTTGGTAAATTTTTACGAGTTTAAAGAAAATGTAGTCAGAACAACGTGTCATAGCTTATGTATGACATTGAAATGAATTACATGAACTGCCACAGGCTACATCCATACCAAGATGTTACAACAGCGTTTTAAACACGTGTTTTAGCTCTGCATCAATAAAAATCTCCACCCATGATAACACACCTGAAAATGCATATCATGTGAGCATTCATGTACATTGGGCATGTGTGTGCAGGTGTAAACAGGAAGCAGATTGTCTACTCTGCAGTCTGTTGCTTAGTCACAGAAAATACTAGGAAAGAGCAACAACAATGGTGGAAAGTAAGACCTGGGATTTCTTTTCTTGGGCCAACAATGAGGTGGAAATGTTTCTAAAAGTAGGTGTTGACAATGGTTTGTCTTCCATTGCTGGTAGTCGTGTTGTGACTATTAAGAACCAATCAGGGAGCTCCAAAAGGAATGTGGACAGACAGCATAAATGTGGGAAAAGAGAAGTGTTTTATGTAACATGTAGCCATCTAGCACGTAAACAACACACGCATTTGTTTCAAATTCAACTTCTTTGAACTTGTGTTTTGGCCAAAATTGCATTTAAGTGCATGTTTTTTAAACTTCTAGTAAAAATAAAATCTAAAAAACATGGAGAAATTGATTTAAATGTTTTTTTAACAATGACAAAGAAAGTATCATCGTTTGATGAAAGTGAACTTCGGCATGTAGACAGTTAGTGGGAACATCTGTAGTGTTCTCACTTACTAGTTATGGGATTCAGTTGCCTATTAATTAAAAAATGTTTGAAGTCACTTTCAAATTCTTTACCAATCTGAATTTGAAGGTGTTAAGGGAATGAAAAGGAGGAAATAGCACAAATGTTGAGATTTTTAATCTCAGTAAGACATGAAGGGGTTTTGATTATAAGGCATCGGAGCCACTGGCTAAACTTCAGCACCAATGAGGAATAAAAATGTCAAGTATTTGTTTGCAGCTCTTCCTTTGAGAAGTAAACACAGCCGGCTTCTTCATTCAACTCTTGAAGCCTAATGTAGCAAATACACATGCACAGGGAAAATCCTTATTCACTACACTACTCCACACGAGGAAGCACAGTATGTACTGGCAAAACATACAGTACGTACGAGCCACACAGATGCACAATACACTCACTGAAAGATGAACACACAGCAAGATAAGCCCCTTCACTACTGTCATTGTTCTGTTCTTTTGATAGTCTCATGCTGGTATTTTCCTTATGATATTTCCTGTGCGTTTGAATCACTCATTGTCCTCCACTGAAAGCTGTTTGAAATCCCTCTTTTTATTCCATCCATGGGTATTTACAGGCACATCACGTTTTTACTCAATAACAAGCTGCAAAAACAGAAAGATTTTCACCGTAATTCCAGAGAAGGTGTGATGTATTTCTGAAGAAGTTGGATGGTTTTCTCCACTTTTCCTTTTTTTGTGGTAATTGTGCTTAAAATTATAATAATAATACAAACAATAATGATCAGATTTTCTTCAGTAGAGGCTGGTTCCAAATAAAACCGATGGGTCACAAGGACATTTGTGGATTTTTCAGTAACAGGAATATTATCATTGGAACAAAATACGCTGCATTTAGAAATCGTCAAATGTAATTTTGCAAAGACCACAAAAAAAATTAAAACTGTGTTCTACAAGAAGGATATGATAAAAAAAATAGCATATTCTATGGTAAAGAATAAACTGCCAAGTTCCTAAAAGTGCTCAGAACAATGGATGTCTTTAACATATACAATTCCATTACAACTTAGTGTAAGACACCTTATACGTGAAACTCTTTTGCGCCACAAAAACATACAAATCAGGATGAATCTTCTGTTATTGCTTCAGCTACATGACTTCAAGGTGGCTTATTTAGAAGCTATATGTATGTATGATAAAATAGGAATATTAATACCCGGGATTTTACTTGACAGTTTAAGGTCCCATAACTGAATTAAGACAGTCTCTGTCCAGGTGCCAGTTGACTTTAATTGTACTGCAAACACATCAGAAACACAGTCTTCTGTTAGTAACGGCATCTCCCGACGTTTTAATGACTGTCCTGCTTTGTATTTGAGGTTAAACGTCTACCGTGAATGATTGCGGCCGACAGTCATTCAGTAAACAATGTGACGAAAGTGGTTATAAAATAAAGTCATCAGCGAGACAAACCATGCAGCCTGTTTATTTACAAAGAACGGTTTAAACCAGCCGTTAGACCAATTATTTTCCCATACAACAGCTCACATAAGAACACATATACAACCATGTCAGTCATGTTACTGTCAGCTCCTTCCACTAGCATGCTAACTCCTTTACGACTAAGTTTATTTACGTAAAGGATTACATTCACTCACATACGCTACCCACTACTACCATCTACTGGCGGGAATAAGTTTTGCCCTCCAGGTGATAGCAGGTGAGCGTTCTCCTGTTCAACAGTGACACAACAACTTATAAGAAGTGTAAGAACGCGGTAATCACAAAAACTAACAAACAAGAACTTTGCAACGATTCACAGCATCAGAATACTCAGGGTGCCACAATAACGTCCCCAGACATGTTGGAGCCCATTTTGAAACCTCAAATAAATATATCATTACTCACCATCCTTTGGAAAAGGCAGGGGGCTCTTAGCGACCAGCAGTACAACCCCTCTGTCCTGAGGCTTGTTCCTTGGCCAGAAAACAGGCGTCACCAGCTCGTAACGCCATTAATGCTGTTGCCTTCACGATGAGAAAGTTGTTTGTTTGATATTCGTACGAGTTGATGCACAATACCTGCCAGGGCCATTACCTCCATTAACATTAACAGGTGCGTCACTGAAGCGCAATGAATCTTGGGATATATTAAGCCGGGAAAGATCCGCCTTCTCCTCTCAGGGACAGAAGGACGCATTTGATTTGGTCGCGTCGCAGTGACGTAATTGGGCTTCAAATGCGTCCTAGACTAAGATATCAGCCCCTCATGCACTTCGTCTCTTCTGCTCCAGTAGGACCAGGCCCTGAGGTGAGCTAGCATTTAACAGCCATGACAGTCCACATCTGGTTATCGCGTTTAACAATATCTTCTTCCTGTTTTGTTAAACTTCCGGTTCTCATGTTAAACTATATACGGTGAATTTAACAAAGCATCAAGTCTCTGTATTCACCGTCGCACCTGCTTCTCTGTCCCGCCCCTCTAAGGATGTGATAGGTCACAGAATTCATCGCACCTTGACCCTGATTGACGGACACGGATTGATTGACACCTGTCTGACCAATACACAAAGGCAAACCCACCTGGAACGTTCAAGGTCAACTCAAAACATAGGAAAATTCAACGTAGAGAAAGAAAAAACGTCACACTGAGCCAGGTCATATTTCAATGTATATAATACAAAAGGGGCCCAACTAAAATGCATAGTAACAGAAACATGTGTATATAAAAATCATTAGGCCACAAGAGGAGTAAACTCTATCAGCTGGTGGAGAACATCTGATCCCAGAACAAGTGTGTTAAGACATTTTCAGACATGAACTCCAGAGAATGTCTGCAGAATTGGGTCCCGACTTTCTCCTGAGTTTGTCAACGCAGCAGTTTTTAACAGGGAGCTGAATGGAGAAAATCGTCTGAAAGTCTGCAGGCTCTCACTCAGGGTCTGGAGTGTAGATTGTTTTGTCAGCTGCTGTTTTCAAGCTCAGAAACAACACTCCATGCATACTTCATGTTGATAAATTTGTATTCCGCTAAAGTGACATTCATGAGAACTTTTTTCCACCTTAATCCACAGTGTTTTTTACACTTTACCTACTCAGGAACGGAGGTTTCTCACTGTCCCTCTCGTCTCTGAGGCCGTCTCTGTGTACCTTCTGTGCTTTCAGGTTCGTCTCTTATTGGCCATTAAGCTGTGAGTGATTTTATGGCTGTTTTGCAGCACTCTGTTTTCACAAAGGAAAATCATATATTAACTTGCTCTCCCGTCCACGGGGAGGTTAAAGTCCCAGGTCAGCCCTAGATCAGCGCGCCTCAAGCTAGATGGGACTTTTGTGTCCTGCTCATTGAAACTTCAGCAGGGCAGCTAAAGTTCACACAGGACAAATACTACTCTTTAAGTGTTTTCTACAGTGATTGTACATTAAAATGTGTTTAGATCATTGGAGTGCACTTTGGAAACTATAACGTGGAATTTAAAACAATCCTCCAGGCCGCTCTCTCATTGGGACAGCGCTCTAGGCTCAATGCCACAGCGCACATTGAAGTCACAATGGGAGACATCACAGAGTCACGGCCTGTAAATGTTAGCTTTAGTTTCTTTTACATCAACAGTTTACCCATCTCTAATTGGAACATGCCCCCCTCCCCTCCTCTTTCTATCTAAACACATAGGCCTGCACGCGCACACGCATGTACGCTCACACATTCAGACACACAGCCCAGCATGCACGTACACATCCAGAGGAATTATGGGAACATCTGGAGGAGCTCATCCAATGCACAGACAAACGTTTCCTGGAGAGAACCAAAAGAACCATCAGAGCGGCTTCAAACAGCCCGCCACGTCTAACGCAAACACACACACACCTCTTGGCCACACAAGGTAAAGGCCAAGATCAGATGAGCGAGGGAACAAAGAGCGTCTCTTTGCGCTCCCTTAAGGTTAACTCTCCGAACACAAGGGCTAGCTTTCTTCTCTGTCTCATCTGCACTTTCTCGTGGATGTACCGTGCTGCCAGGGTCCCGGGGCCCACCATGACAGAGAGAAAGCCAGGGGCCGTAAGTTACTTCTTGTGAAATAATTCCAGCTTGTAAGGGTCAGGCCGTCTGGCCCCTGACAAGCTCCTACGACACCCAGAGTGCAGCAGGGAGGGAAAACTAATACACTGCATGTGGATATATGAGAAACTCAGGTGTTTCAAAGACATGATGGAGCTACTGACAAACCTACAGACAGAGAAAATAGGTTTAGTGTGTGCATTCTGGTGCAGCTTGACTGAATTTCAGGGGATAATCTATACAAGTATAGAAAATATACCTCACCCCTAACCCCCACATTGCAAGGGATATATTTCCAGTTCTGTTTTGATTTGATTGCACAAGCACAAAAGAGATTTGATTTGCCCACCATGCAGCTGAAATACAGGTTGGTTGTATTGCAAATTTAAATTTCAGTTCAATGCTCAGCAAATTAAAAATATAGACAATGATTATCAACAAATTGCCAGTTTTTAAAAAACTCAAATCCAGAGGTAAAGACTCTTGATTGTTAAATAGTGTATTGAAGAATTTGATTTGTTCAGGTCTGTGATGTCTGTGAGCAAAGTGCAAACACGACATAAGCTGCACATGTGAATAATAATAAAGTCACTTGCAATAGTCGACTCAATCTCAGTCCTTTCACTGTCACTCTCTCGCCATCTCTGATTCTCTGTCAGACGCCGTTTATCATTATCACTCCCTCTCACCTGAGACCTCACCCCTTGGCTCCCCTCTCGCTCCACTTCCTGACACCCCCTCCCGCCACCCCCCTGGCCCTTTCACCCTTCCTCTCCCCTGCCACTGCCCATCCCTTCACACGTTCTCTCCCTCGCCAGCGTCCCCCTCCTCATCTCCTTACCACCTAGTGAGCACATTTCCTTGCTCCCTCCCTGCCAACAAAGGGGGGGGGAAAGCTTTTACTCATTAGTGGATGACCCTTGCCCCCAGGCCACATTTTAAGAGGCTCTACTTGACTCCTGACATGGCCGTCAGCCATCAAAACATGTGCGTTCAGTGCGTATAGACCTGGAAAACCAAAAAGGGGATGGGGGGGTGGGGCAGTGTGTATTGATGCCTGCGGTTCGATGTGTGTGTCACAGCGGTCTGACAGGAGACAGACAGGTTCACTAACTACCACACAAGGTTGTGTGGTAGGTTCCTCTGTCTCTGGACCAGACTCAGGAGATGGTTTCCCACTATGGAGATGGATTGCTCTCTCATTCTCTCTCTGTCACTCTGTGTCTCTCTCTCACTCCTCATGCGGCTCGTTAGCAGGAGCTCCATTAGCTTTATCACTGATGTGTGTGTTTACTCATCGGGTTAAGGTGAAAGGTTTGGGTATAGCATGTCAGAGTCCCTGTGTAATGGTGCTGATGCTTTTCTAATTGCTCACAGAAGTTGGATGTGGTGAGCTTGTTTAGGATCTAATGTGTTTGTGTTTCTAATTTCACAGACAGGATGCAAACACACATGCACACACAGTTTATCACACTCCTGGCCTCTCTCTCTCCCTGCGCCACACACACACACACGTGTAAACATTCTGCTAAAAAAATCTCTATCTCACATATATCAAGAACCGTTCTTCTTATCACCTTCACACTTGACATGTGTATTGTTAAGGGCCCTAGGAAGTGCAGTGTCCAATTTGGTACATTTTGGAGATAAATTCAATATGCAACATGTTCATGACAACTACTGGTTCTTCCTGTTTTGCCAAAGTGGTCATGTGACATGCGTTTTCAGGCGTGTTAGTATGGACAAGGATTAAAACTGATACAGAGCTTAAAGGCAGTTTTCAAATAAAAACGTAGTGGCATGGATGTAGCCTTAGAATGGGCATTGCACTAGTATCATATCAAAATCATCTATTTGTTGTATTGTATTGACTATATTGACAAGACATCAGTGGAAAAACAGCAACAGTTTCAACCTTAACAATGTGAGCTAACCTGCCCAGGTCAGTGTTCTTTAATGAGAAAGCTGACAGCATGTTCCCTGAGGCAGGGTGCTGCTACTGTAGTAATTGCCCTTCATTGCTGACAGGTTCACGCACACTCCTCTTTTGATGTGGCTCTCTCCTTCTGCTTTGACCTCAACTTGTCTGCTCGTGGAAAAAAAAAATTCTTCCAAGGACAAGCAAGCTTTTCAAATGGCAGCAAACAAAGCAATTAAGGTTGCGTTTAACCTGGTTTACTGTGCGGTAATGTGACGTCTTCCCCTGCAGTGGCTCTGATATTGACTGAGAGGATGGGCATTGTTGCTGATGCATTTTTTAAAAACAGATAATGATTCAAATGTAGTGCAGTCACATTGGAGGAACATTTTGAAACAGAAACACAACTAGAACAGAGAAATAATTCAAACAGCCTTAGGGACCGTGGAAAAATTATTAGGGGAGGACAGGCTGTCAAAGAAGGGGAGGGTTCCTTAGTTTTTTTGTGGCTCTAATAACTGTTTACTTAGCAGCTCTTTATTCACCATTTGGTTGTGTTTCCCACATATATATTATTCTGAGATACTGCTGTCAAGGGTCCAAAGAAAATGTTGATAACACTCAAACCGCATAAAGGGTCTTGCTTTTTTTTACAATATGACTCAATCCCATCTCTCCATAGGCTACCACTAATTTTCATACAGCCCCTTAGCTGGTTGTGTTAGAAGTTGGGAGTCGGGGCCAAAGGTCAGGGTCGATGTTTGGCCCTGACGGGACCGGAGCTGAAGCTCAGGAGGAGGAGGTGGAAGTTTCGTCTGGGGCCTGTCCTCACCGGCCCACCACCCAACCCCCTGTATTTGGACAGGGTTTATTTTCAGCCTCTTCATCGACATTTAGCACGAAAAAGCCACGCAGTATCTGAGCGGCAACAGTGACATGTGGCCACCAGACCCCTTCAGACCTTCTTCTCCTCCCTCCCTCTGGCTTCCCAAACTCCCCCCACACCCTTCAGCCTCCTCCACAGCTCCTGCTGTTCCTCTGAAAACATTGTGTCCCATGGCATGAGCAAACATGTTTGGCCATCTTTCCTGTGAACCTGTAGAATGGCAGGACCCCCCTCTTTGCAAAGCCCATAAGACATCCCCGCCGCCTCCGTGTAACTCAGAACTGGTGAGACAACAAACCTTGAAGTTGGCTCTCTGTGACCTTTGAAAGGTATTTTAATGGCCCTATCTCTATGCTATAGAAATATTTAGTGGGGCAGGGTTATTTTATCTCGGTGGAAAGTGGAAAACCAGCTTATCCTGCTTGGATAGGCTACCCTCTAGTGTTTAAAGTCTTTACGGCTCAAAATGAGGCTTCGACAGTTGTCGCTTCCACGATTAATCACAGCTCGGTTTTCACACCAAGGCTGCGGCTCGGAAACAACTGTCAGAACATTACAACCTGCTGCTGCCTGACGGAAACAGCCAATGTTTAAATATTTATATTGGTCCAGTATAAGTCATTCCTGCTTGTGGAAACAATGTGTTAATTTAACATACATTAATTCAGTTTAATTGTGTCTTTTAAATCCAGATGCACATGAGGCCACTTACTGAAATTTGGCTTTTCAAGTCTGTCTCTTAAACTCTCGCCTGAGCCTCAGTCCTCTTTCATCCTCCAACTCAGTGCAAACATGTTTGCCATATGATTGCTTCCAAAACATGGCTGTTTACTCGTATCCAAAATAGCTATGAGCTTCTTGAGACTGAGAGGTTATTTGTATTTTCTTTTTTAAATTGAGATGACCACTTTCCCATTTGCCCCAGTGTCAGTGCAGAGTTTTACATCAAATAATGTGAGGGAGTAAAGGTTAGAACCATCATTTCAGGGGTGGGATGTCACAAAGCACTCCATTACTGTTTTCAAGTACCTTTTTTATGTATTTGTACTTTACTTAATTAGAATTATTTACTTTTAACTTTAACTCCACTATCAGCAAATATCTGTACAAAGCAAGTACCTACTTGGGAAAACTTTTTGTTGTATATGTGCAGATTGTGATAAATTTGTCGCTAAGACATATCTTTACATCTTCAGTTCTGCATGTGAGAAAACATTTTAACGTAAAGATTTAGCTCTTAGTGAAGAACCCACAGATTCAGACTTCAGGTCCCCTCAGCTCTGCACGGCTTCTACTTTTATAACTTATAGTTTGTTTGCTTTCAGAAATCTGAAAATACACGCTTTGTTTCCAGCTGCAGCAGCCAGCTGTTTTCAGACAGACAGAGTTAGCAACAAGCAGGCAAAGGTTTAAAACTTCCAGCAGCTTCAAATTTCCTTCAAATTTGGTGGAAATTAACCACAAGTTTTTAACTCCAAATATATGTTATTGTTATAACATGGCTGGGGTCCTAACTTCCATGGACTTTCAGTGTATGTGCAAATAAGCAACTCTTTGCTAACATGTTCACTGTGACAACTTCATAAAGCGATAATAAGTCAGACGGGATGTTTTTCGGTTTGCTTCGCTGTCAAAGCAGGGACCACAAAAACCAGAGGTACCAGTAAATAACGACTGAATGTTCTCTGCTTGGTGTTTGCTTTGGTCACTCTCCCATGGACACTGGACGCTTGTGTCACACAATCAAGCCTCAACTCTCAAACCAGGTGATGACAGCATTATTGTAGTTAGGTCCCTGCAGGGTTAAGGTCAGCGTGTTAAAACATTATATGGGCCCTGGCGGTGGAGCAGGGAGCAACAACTCTTTTCACCTGCTCTGCTCTGCCGACGTCTTTTGGAAACCGGCGGAGCTCCCACGGATGTGTGAGGTCTTTGTCAGCACTCTTCATTTGTCTCCCTCACCACCGATAGAAGAATACAGTAAATATTTGAGAGAGTTATTGCCGGGATTGGATTAATTACATGCAGTCTTGAGTTTCTGCAATGCATCTTTTGTTCCCAGAGAAGTCACACAACATTAACAAGCTGTCAAGCTGTGCGCTGACATGGTTTGTCTCAGTGACTTGCCGTTTGTTGTGCGTCTGTTTGTGTGCACACCGGTTGCAACATTCATGACAACGCACATTAAAAAATCGGTGAATTTTCATTTCCAGGAAGTGGAGTGTGTGAGACGGTGACAGCGAAACAGCACGACAGACAGGGGGGGAGTAATGAAGCTTGACTAAACCAAGCGCTTATACATAAATTGACATGTGCAATTAGGGAGATGTACACAGTCCCCCTGGTCTGTTTAAGATCTGGAATAGTTTCCTAACAGCTTCAAGATGCCCTGTTTTGGCTTCAGTTTCAAATCTAAATCGGGTTTGACCTTGTTGAATAATGGAGCTGGTGAAGCTCTCTCTGTGCTCTTTGGCTTACGCCCAACTCTGCACCATACACGCCGGCTGACGCAGAACGAGGTTCAGCGTCACTGGAACTTGATTAATTGTGACCTGAGTTTGAATTCATAAAAACTGAATTTTGCAAGCTGCTCATAAACACTTTTTTGATTTTGATTTCCTGTTTACATGCCGAGTGTAGAAAGGTGGAGGAGCATAAAAGTAGAGGAGATGAGGGTTTCGATGGTGTAATATACCTGGAACCTGTCAGAATAAAAAGCTTTGGGCAGTTCTCATTCTGCTCTTTATTCCTTCTCCAGATTTTTCTTCCTGTATTGGTTTCTGGCTTCTTCTTTCACACGTGACCTCTTCGTTCACTTAGCTGACACAGGTACTCTCCAAACTCTGTTCGCACTTTACACAGGCGAACATTACACAGACTGGACCTGCAGCACAGGGAGGCGTCCAACGGGTTAAAGACAGCTGCCAACATCTGTAGCTGTGGTTAGCTTTTTAATTGTGAGGCCCAGCAAGTGAGCGAGCAGCATGGTGGAGAGGGGGCTGGCAGGCTGCATACTTCAGCCCAGCGTTCACAGAGCAGCTTTCCGGCCAACCATGTGGACTCAATGATGGCGTCCAGGGGTGTGCTGTGCTCCTATGAAATATTAAATCTGCTCAGCCCCCATGTGCAGACAGACCACCTGCGAGCAAGCGTGGCGTGTGGTGAGCCCGAAGATCAGATGTCCCTCAGCAACACACACGCACGGAAAAGATATATTGTCCCCCGCACAGGATCAACCTGTATGCTCACACTAATGGAGGTAAACACATACGACAAAAAAACACTGTGAACATAGAGGGGAGATCTCTAGAGAAATGTTCAATGCTTCTCTAATGGGTTTCTGTTTGGGAACGGAAAAGTTAAAGTCACTGTAGCTCCACTGAACAAAGACTCCTTCTTGAAACAATCAGCATGAGCAAAGAACCACAACGATGAAGAAGAACGAGAGAGAGAGAGAGAGAGAAGAGGACGGAGATGAAAAACCCGCTACTTCCAACTGTCAGAGTCCAAAAAGGGAAACTTAAGCCTACTTCGAAACGCAGCCAAGAGGACAACGGGTGCTTGTCGACTGCCGTCCCCTTCAGGGCCTCGTTCATTTACACATTGTGCAGTCAATCCTCAGCCTCCCCTCTGCTCCCCTGAGGCTTCCCTGCCTGCCCAGATGTGCAGCTGTTTATGTGGAGCAGCAATAAAAGCAGCTGGCCTGCACATCCACGGAGTGAGCAGAGGGGGTCACTGTTCTCCAGACACTCGGGTGATCTTTCACTCACAACAGGTTCAGGCTATTTACACAATACTTCACTTTTATACCATTCTTCATCATCAGTATTCACCTTAACTGTACACAATCTTTATATATATTTATATGCTTTATTTATATTTATTCATGTGCTACAATATTTATTAATCTGCTGCTATCTGGTCCTGTACATATATTCTTCATTTACCTTAATTGTACATAATTTTTAGGACAATGCTGCGCTTCTGTCTGTGAATTTAGGGTGAGGATCAGCACTGACAGATAATATAAAAAGTGGATAATATACACTCATATTATAGACCAGAGCACAATCAGGTTTTGATATAATGAGGGGGAAAAAGGATGATCTGCATCAAGTTCAAGCAAAGAAATAAATGACTCCAACTTACATTACATTTGCACACTGCAGTAAAATTACCGACACATTATAATACAATGTTTTCATAGTTATAGTTGATGATCTAAAATGATTGTAGTTTAGATTAGTCCATGCTATGCACAATAAGCAATTAGTAACTGTCAATCTAACAGCTCATGAAAGGCCCCAGGGCTCTCTTTCAGTTATTCTATAGACACTAGTGACATCCTGTGGTCACTGTGTGATAATGCATCTTTCACAATAAAATGTAAAAAATAACTTCTTAATTTCTTGTTAGGAGAAGCCAGAGCTGCACATGACAGATCCAGATGAGGTAACAGTACAAAAAGCTTGAATTAATAATTGATGCAATACAAGTTTTATCAAAACACGATGATGACACTGACTAATTTGGTTACTAACTGAACACCTATGGAAGATAAAATGTGCATTAAGGATAATTAAAAACCAGTTAACACATACATTTCACATCACTGCGAAATACTGTTGATTTCACCTGCAGTTTAATCCATGATTCTTAATCCTGAGCATCTGACTGAAAGATGATCTCTGTATTTAACCTTTATCATCTTGACCAAAGCCTTTAAAGCCAATTGACTTCATGTATTCTCGTAATTCCAGCAAATAAAAAGTTTCTGTATCTTGCAGCCGCCTGTAACCATGCATTAGTTAGTGACACCTCCAATAAAGTTATTCAACAAAAATATGCCTTGTGGGTCTGAACAATATTTAAGCTAAACTACATTTGTTCACTTCCTTGCTGACTGGCTGTTGCTGCTAATGGTTAAGAGGGTTTATGGAAACTCTTTGTGGCACATTTCTAAATCAGAACTATTTATTTCGTCAGTGTTTGCTCTCTGCCGGGCATGTGTGCCATCTGTTATCACCCCAGAGAATGGAGCAAAGGCCATTTTCAAACTGGCAGAGAAGCTGTGAGCTGCATTATAATGGGGAGGGAACATTAACGTTTATTCTTGATACACTGTATAATTAGAATCTTCTCATCTTTTCACGGGATGAACCCCTTCAGACGTATTATCTCCTTTTTTGGGGTGGGGGTGGGGTCCCAAACACAAATGAGAAACAGAGCATAAGGAAGAATAATTCAACAGTTACAGAACAAACAACACGTGAACATGTAACGTTAACAAGTAAGGACCGAAATAAAGACACAAGTTACAACCTTAGACCAGACACAATGAGAAGAGAGAGACAAAATACAGGAAATCATTGAGCAGTGACATCTTTACTAAAACATACGCAGCTGGTTTTAAGATGAGAACAGTTGCATAAGCTAAATTCAATTCAGTTCAGTTTTATATGTATTGCCCCAAAACACAACATACATCATCTCAAGGCACTTGAGTACATAGTAAGGCCGAGATCTTACAACAATAATAAGTACTTTGGGACTGTGGAGAGGGGGGGAAGAATCAGAGAATAAGGAACAAACAAATGTATGATGACAACTAAACACTTGTGGCACCTCACAGTGCCACAAGATGGCAGTAGAGGCCTGTTGGCATGTTACCTCTGAAGCTGGAGCGCGCCTTGAGCACCTGCTCGATCTGAGCCAAACGCAGCGCAGTGCGCGCAGGGGACAAAGTCAACTGTGCATTTTATGTAACGTGAAGGTCAAACTATGTGCCAGAGGTCCTGAACGCCACATGGACGTAAAGAAGTCCCGGAAAGTCAGGATTGTTACACTCTGCATGTTTTTACGCACGGTTTGTTTCATCTTGACAAAAACAAAACCCTGCAGCAGGACCATTCTCCATCATCCTTATTATCATTGTTATAATTGTTAATATTTAAAAATACAGACACTGATTTGCCCTTGAAAGATATTTGTTAATGAGCCCATCTCTCTCTCTCTCTCTCTCTCTCCTCTTTTTGTCATTCAAGAGGAGGTGAGGCTTTCACTTTTGTTGCCTTGGAGACTCCAAATCAATAGCATCATGCTGCATCTCCTCGTCCATTTCCAATGAGATGGCTCAGCCGCTGCTATCGTCATCGAGCCTGAAGAGGAGGAGGAGGTGGTGGAGGTGGTGGTGGAGGGTCACCTGCGCTCCGATTGGCTCCTGCCTGATAATGAGCTGCCATTGAGGATTTCAGGGAGGAGGTGTGTCTCCTCTCGGCTCCACGAGTGCACGCCTCTCCAGCATAAATACTCAACACAACTGTGGTGCGGATCAGACGCGCAAAAAAAACAGTTTTTGTTGTTTCCGAAGTGTCGCTGCGTGTTCTCTGTTCGCACGCTGGGTCCTTTCGGTTTGTGTCCTGTGCGTCCTGTGCGTCGGAGGAGAGGAGAAGACAAGCGACAAGAAAAAGGAAGAAAGTAGAGAGAAGTCCGCGGCTGTAATTGGCAGCAGGTGTGAATTCATGTCTGTATTCTCTCCTCAGATTTACTGGTGAGTTCTGCATCTTTTCCTCCTTTTCCACTCTCACTTGTTCCCCATGTGTGCGCACTGGTTCTCTGTGCTTTGTGGAATAAATGACGCACACAATAGATGTGTTGTCTCTGCATGTGACAGGTATATGAACAATGAAGCACATAGTTGTGGTGAATACTTGTGTTCGTTGATTTCCTCCTCTTTTTGTTTTGCTGCACCCACTCATGTTTCCTTCATGAGGTTTTCTCTGGGGTGTTGCCCCTGAAATTGGAAATGTCACAGCACACATGGATCTGAAAAACAAGAGGGGGGGGGAATCTGGGTGTCACCTTTTAAAAAAAATTTCCATTAAGATATTTACCAAATTGTTTTCATGCTCCAGTTTGTTCCTATTCTGAAAGGTCGCCGTGGTCACGCAGCTTCATTATCGGGCCTCAGGGGTGAGAGGCATTATACCACTTTTTCTTTTTAACAGTGAAGCACACACACTGACTTTGCTGTGTCCTTTTTAAACAAGTGAATGGAATGATACTCTGCTTTCAGCTCTTGGTCTTTAGTGCTGCAGGTGCAGTGCAATCGGAGAAGGATGGATGCACTCTGCTCCTATCTATTACTCCAGTGTCATTTTATCATCATCCCCTCTGACACTCCTTGCTGTTGTTGACACAGGAATACTGAGTGTGTCTTTGTGCTTTCAGATGTGTTCCTGTCTGTGTAGAGGATATGAGAGTTATTTTGAAACAAAGCTCTGTTCAAAACCTCAGCAGGCTTTTTGCCATCTCTACCAGGAAGTTCACAATCAACCTCTTTACTGGAACCAACTCTCTCCTGTTGTTACTCACAGAACAGGGCCATGCTTCTCCATTCTGGTTATTTTTATGAGAAAATGAAGATGCATCTGTTGCCTCAGTGTCATTTCGAGGGCGTGATCGGAAACTTACTGAGCAGATTTTGAATTGGAGCTGCAAGTTTCATTGAAATATTCCATTGTCTGCACTGTAGCTTACTATCTGTGGAAAGAGGAAGATGTGTTCTCTCACAACAGCAGCTGGAAGTCACCCAACATAAAGAATCTCTCATACATGCTGTTCATAACATCATATATAAAAAAAAAAAAAAACTTGGTGCAAGTTGCTGGGACATGTAAGGTAATTTTCACTCCTACGCACTAAAACACTGAGCCACGTCTGCAGCGACAAAGTCATTCCAAAAGAATCTGGATACGACCCATTCATTCCAGCTCACTCCTGGGGGGGCGGGGGGTGTCATACTCAGCCCCCCCTCCCCACCCACCGCGAGCTCAGTGCTGGTGTGAAATGTCAGCGGCTTCGTCCCTGTCTGACTGAGATTTATGTTGCGAGTAGTAAGAGCAGAGAGGGGAAACAATGATGATAACGCAAGATGCAGATTCCTCCTGGGGTGTAGGGTAGGTGGTTGCAAGGGGCCACTCGGGCTCCTGTCAGCACCTCCAGCACAGCACAGGCCTCATAGCTTTAACCTGTGGAGACAGGTGGAAGAAGCTGGTGTCAATCTTAGGTGAAGATTATATAATGGACATATTCTGACTGACAGGTGAAGCCGGTGCTTCTACAGGTGGTATGTCCTGCTGGTATGAGACTGCTGCCTATATAAGGCTGTAGTGTGAAGTATTAGGAGTCTGGTGGTTTTATATAATGAGGTGAAGCAGTTGTTAAACAGGAGATGACTGAACGGAGCATGTGCACTTCTGCTCCTCCGCTGGTCACCGGGTCAGTGCATTTGTCTGAAACAACAGTGACTCTACTGAACACAGCTGATAACCTGAGAGCATCGTGCCGTGTTGTCGTCCCAGTGACCTTCAGTGTAAAAAAAAAAATAAATCAGTTTTTAATGCAAATAGTTGTGAAAAGGTTTCTACACAATTGCCATAAATCAACTTTGAAATTTGCACGTAATGTTTTCAGCAACATAAAAGCAAGTATTATTAGGATCATTAGCATTTTAAGTGCTTTTTTTCAATCTTTTTGATTCTTAAGAATTAAAAAATCTTTACTATTTTTTGATCTACATGACCTGCTAGTTCTTGATCCCACCAGAGGGTGAATTACTGAAAAGGGCGCAGCTTTTAAAGATATTGCATAAATTAATTTGAGTTCAGAGCTGCTGCAGCAACAGATTATGTTTGGATTGACAATTTGCCAAAAAAGTTCTCAAGTTGTATAAAAAAAAAAAAAAACACTCAATCAATTACCATAACATTTTGGGGAGGGGTGGTGCATGGCCGGAAGAAAAAACAATTCAATTTGGTACGAATCTAGGATTTATTTATTTTTGTCAACATTTGCACTGATTTCTCAGAGCATAGTTGTTTTTCTCCCCCCCTTGTGGGCCATACTTTTAGAGGACTCATCTGTGTTTGTGCAATTTGGTTCAGATCCAAATAAAAAAACGATCTGGTGAATTTAAATGTGGTTTCCTATAAGGGGACTGTTGGGTCTTAGGGGACGTATTCGCTCCAGGTGCTGTTCAGGTTAAAATGATTGTTGATGACCTAATCCATGGATAGTTTCTACTCTAGACTCTTGTAATCCATCCAATGCCTGTTTTGGACACATACCTGAGTGTCTCCTGTCTTACCTCTCGTCCATCTGTCCTCTGGCTGGACGCAGCATTAGGATGCTGGCAGGACCCATGCAGGTGTGCCTTATGTTTTACTGGGTCAACAGGTGAAGGGGTTTACTGCCATCTGCCAAACCAGCCTATATAGCAAATGAGGGACATTTGTCTCTAAGATGTTCGTCTTCAGTCTGGACATTTTAAGTGTTGTGTATAATGTGCAGCTTAGGAATCATCACGTTCCGGTGAGACTATAACAAACGTGCCAAAGATGCTGGTTAACTAGCTGTGTCCTACTTTTACTGGCTGGTTACTTGCAGAACACTTAACATGCCATCTATCGGAGTCGCTCCACTTTGGGAGAGAGAGGGACACACTCAGCCCAGCTTGACACTTGAAGCCGTAACAGATATGACTGGAGTCGGTGTGTGTTTGTTTCCTCCCAGGTCGACTCGTTACTTGTGCAGCCCCACTTCCTCCTCATTGTGCCCCTTTATGTTTTATTAGGCCGATGTTCTGTTATTCTTAGCCGAGCAGGATGTTTATACGATCCCTGAGCAGAAATATGACTGGCAAGGCCCGAGTGTTTATCTTTATTTCCCTTCCCTCCCTCCCTCCCTCCCTCCCTCCCTCCCTCTTTCTGCACAGGTCTTTACTGTCACGGCTCATCCCTCCGTCCCCTCCTCTGCTGCGTTTTGCATGCCTGACTCACATCTTTTTTTTTTCCATGTTAAACCTTGCGAGTCCTTCAAGCTGCTCTTATGTTATGTGTATATTTTTGGATATCCAGCTATTGTTTAAGCTGAGTGCGCTGTGTGGACTGACTTAAGTGCAGTAAAGGTTAATATATGGTGATTAGGCCAGAGGATTTTCATTTTTCGCATTTTTAGATCCACCTGACACCCTGCTATGACGTCAGTGTTTCCTTGTGAGAAATAGAAGGTGTGTTTGTGTGTGTGAGAATGTCTGGATTTAATAATTGATTGCATTGTTAATTCTGCTTCTAAGACTACAAAAACAAAGTTGTGTGCCTGAACATATAGGTAGGTTGTGTTGTGCACATAAATATTTAACTGAAAACATGATTAACTTTGACAGATCTTCCAAAAGATTATAAATTTACAATGTGGAGGAAAAAAGTCCCCGGGGCTCATCAGGAATTGTTTAATTTACAAAATCTGAGCTTGAGTCCACACAAGTGACATTTACACAGTTAATGCAAAAACTGTAGTTTACAAGGTAAGAAAACCCTAAATGTTTCAGTAACACAGCAATATCTACCATAAGCTTTATCAGCCCAAGTAAATGGCCGTGGCAGAAAAAACCCTTAGTGAATAGCTATTAATGAGATTTTTAATTCCTGAGAAATGTCTTGTTCCAAGTTTATATTTGTCCGATGACTTTGGAAGAATTTGAGCTGAGCTCCATGTATTTTGAGCAAAAATACTTAAAATAAACAATAATTCACGTGTCGATAAACATGAAGGAGATGAAGGATGAAATATTCTCAGTAGACTGAGTTGAGTCATAAATGGAAACAAAATGAAAGAGCTGTGCTTTACTGAGGAATTCCCCAGAATGCTCCTTGATGAAGAGTATTTGTAGCTTTTACAGTTTGTTTTTAAAGGAGCTTCTGTTTGTGACTTTTAAAAGTGGTTTTTACTTCTTCTGCTCTTATCTGATGGACATCAAAGCAAAAGTGATTAAATTTATGTAATCGCTCCTTATCTAAAAACAAAGTCACTACCATGGAATCCTTATTTCTATGCTGTGACATTTTAAATTTGTAGGTCAAAGTCCACACACCCCCCCCCCCCCCCGAAAAACAAGACCACTGGATCAGATAATGTGTTGGATGTGAGTGAGCTTCTTGTTGTGTTCGCTTTTCTTTGTTCCATTTAACCAGTGACCACACAAACCACAAGCCTGTGGCCACTGACCACAGGGCTTGGGGCTTTAAATAGAGAGCGTGAGAAGGCCGCACAGCATCTCGTCTCAAGCTGGCGTCTGTGTCAGTCATGGGACCTGCCTCATGTCATTTTCAAAAGAAAATTTGTACTACAACAAAAGCTGGATGGTGGAAAGTGAATGTAGTGAACGTGGATAAACAGCCTCGCGTTACTTTTATCTCAAATGGAAAAGTTTGGCCGGGCTTCGATGATACTGAGCAAACCACAGCTCGCCCCCAGCACACTCTCACAATGACTGTGTTTTTCTGTTGCTAGTGCAAGAGCACATCATCCTGTGTTTAGAAACAGTCACCTTATGCAAGCCCCATCATGAGCCGTGCAGCTTTGCAGTGCATTAGCACAGCAGAGTGTGGAATGGACGCTCAGTGTGTTGTGGTCAAGCTGTGCGGAATTTTTATTTTTTATAAACATCTAGCACAAGTGCAGGGAACCAAAGTAACTATCACTTGTGTAAATGTAGGATGCTTTACTGCAGAATGTGTGGTGGTCATTTTTTTGTTACATGTGATCACTGACTAGTTTTAATAATCTTGATTTTTAGAGTCGTTTGGCGTCACCATATACAACTGGACTCCCCTCGTGTATTTAGTACAAAACCAATAGGGACTGCTATTATGCAAATTGGAATGTTTTGATTTGCCACTTGGATATGGCCCACCTTCATCTTCATTGTATCTGTACTCATAGCTTCTCCTCTTCTCCCTCTTCCACCCCTGCAGCCCAGTGTTTGTGCCCAGCCGAGATATGACTGAGGTGATGATCAACAGCACCCCCATGGAGGACATGAGGCTCAGTCCCAGCAAGGACAGACTCTCCTTCCAGGTATAGGGCTCACACACACACACATGCATGATAGTAAAACGCTGCCTCTGGCCCCACTATTTTATACATATGTACATGTATAGCTTGGACCTACCTCCATAGTGGATGGGACAGTGACCAAGCTAAAAATTCAAAATACATGTGAAATTCATTTCCTCAGTTCAGTTCTTATCACACTGATGTATGTCCATGTGTTAATTTTTACGGCAAGTTTGGTTTTAATTCGTTATTTGATACTATAAAAAATGTGAGGGAGGGAAACGTGACGATTGACAACTGAGACTGACTCTTGATTGGTTGAGCTACCGCAGCTCCATCCCCCAATCACTACTTTGCATATACTGTGGCTCCAAATGCACAAATTGGCGGAAGGAAGTGGAGATGCATTGTCCATCTTTTATATACAGTCTATAGTATAAATTGTGACACCAATATATATATATATATGAATCTACAAGAACCCTGGACAAACTAAAGTGTATAAAAAAAAACCCAGAAAATAACTAGTTTATAAAGTGGTTTACAGTTGGAGTCTAAAAAATCATTTCTGCGATGAAAGGTCATAGAATGAAAATGATTTTACTGGACGTTATACACACACCCTACTCTATACAGCTAGATATAAATTTACACTTCTAAGAAAACATTGGCACAATATGCACCCGCTTATTTTTACGGGTCACGGTTGCTCAATTATTTTATATATGCAGAGGAAATGAATGCAGTGGAAATTGTTTGTGGCCCGCCACAAAAGTAAACCCTGCAGATGAGAGAGATGAGAGACGTCAGGTGATCTTGACAAGTTGCTTCCTGCTGCTTTCTTTTACCGTCCGCTCAACAGTGCAATGTTGGGGGGGGACACTTAAACTCACAGCTGCTTGGAATGCTTCATTAATTTCATCATCATTTTCATGGGTTCTGAATCATTCTGAGGGCAATGGGCCACCTGCTGAGGCGTTTACGACCCACAGGACAAAAAGGTCACTTTCTGCTGAGGGATGAATGGATTCTTACAGGATTCTTACAATTCAATCATTTGTCTGAAAGATTCTGAACGTGCAAACCATTACAATGACCTGCTGATGCCATGCTATATGCAGATGTTGATTCTGAGAGGATGTAGACTGACCCAAAAGGAAAAGGCTGGCTTCCTCTTCCAGTTCACACCCCAGCTGTGAGTCTGTCTGAGGATGAGAGGAGGGCGGAGCGGAAGAAAAGCAGGGTGCCAATGTGCCACTCTTCTATCTCCACTCCCCCATTTTTTATTTTTTTATTTTTCTAAGGTCCCAGCCACAGCTCAGAGATGCCCTGTATGAAGCAGAGATATCACACTGTCACTCTCTCCATGATGGGTGCCAGGGCCATTAAATCACAGCTGCACCTATAATGTTAGACATGAATGTGACCTACAAGTGGAAAACCAGTAAAAACCTTTTTATCTTTCATCATCTCAAAGACCAATGTCATGATTCAGGCCTGTTGCGTGCACCCCCATCCCAACATGAACACACACCCCAGAAGATCCTGAAATAGCCGGCATTGTGCCTGGCTGATGATGTGTCGTTGCTTCCTGCGACTGGAAGTGAAACAAGTTATGACATGTGTGAGCTGAGGGTCCAAAGGCAAGGTCACTCCTCACCGCCTAACTCCCCTTGGTGCTGACGCACGGTGAGGTTTGGCTGCGCAGGCTAGGAAACGTTGATACATGCAGGCATTAGACATGAACACGGGCATGTTCATACACATAATCACACACCGGCTCGTTTAAAAAACCAGCGATCGTCGTACGTTCTTTCATAACCCAACAAATTCCCAAACTCTCAGGGGATATTTATAGGTTTTTGGACTTTTTTGTTTTTCCTCCTCCGATCTCATCTTCCTCACAGCTGGATCCCCTTTATCTCTTTATTGTCTCTGTCTCTCTCCTGTCTCATCTAATGCTTTCTTTCCATTTGGCTCTTTGCCCAGACAGTGACATTGCCGGCCCCCATACTCCCTCCGCCAATGTCTTGGAGTGAAATATTCAGGTCTAAAAATATTCGTCCACTTTATCCAAACAGCAAAGGAAAAATGCTGTTCTTGGACCAGGAATGGCAGCCTTTTTTTTTCTTCTTCTTCCCCCCTCTGGGCCATTTCTCCAGTTCCTATGAACAGAGAAAATCTGAGGTAGATGTCCGATCTTGCCAGAATAGGGAGTGCATGTAATCTCTCTTGTCAGAATATCTCTCATGCCCTTCAGCTTCGCTTCAAATATTTGAGAGAGGCAGGCTGCATTCCTATAAGCAGACGGAGCAGTCTGGATTTGCCCGTGCCTCCGTGTTCTTTCCAAAACCTGTTTTCTCTGACGCAGTCTCCTCAGGAATATAAAGCGTTCAACATTTACATGTAACTGAGATGGATATTCTGTTCAAACACATCATGTCCCAGCAAACCTTTCACCTCTGTGTGGTTCCACCTTGCTGACTGAAATGCCATGATTACGCTTGTATAATCTTCTGAGTAGTGGGTGATGTGGTACTGGATGAGTTTATAAGCAGCTACAAGCTGCTTGGCATGATGCCTCACTGAGTATTTCGATTATACATGATGCAGCATTTACTGTAGGTTCTTTCTAGATGGCCTCTGACGTAACCGTCCCGGTGCAGTTTATTTTTTGGGTGAGCCCCTGTAATACACAGGCTGTTAGGGGGAATGTGGGTTGGTCAAGAGCAGGTATGCCACTGGGATTGGAAGCAACCACTTCCCCTGACAGTTGTTTAGTCTTCGCATCACTTCCTTCATGGTTGTTTAGCCTTGTGGTGGTGCCTGCAACACTTCTATGAGTCCTGGTGTCGCAGATCATACCGCACACGTAGCACCGATCAGAAATGCACTCGCATGTTATCTCTTGCTTTGGGACAGTTTGTGTAAATGAAAGATTCTTAACCAGAGTTTCATCTTCGTCTCTCCTTCAGATATTCCCCGACCCCTCAGACTTCGACCGCTGCTGCAAGCTCAAAGATCGCCTGCCGTCCATCGTGGTTGAGCCGACAGAGGGAGAGGTCGAGAGCGGAGAGCTTCGCTGGCCCCCGGAGGAGTTCCTCATCAGTGGAGAGGAGGAGGATGAAGAGGAGGACGACGAAGAAGAGGAGGAGGAACACAATAATGGCAGCATCCAAAATGGACAGGCCACACAGAATTCTGAGCACTAGAGGCCGCGCAGAGGCACCCACGCTCTCCTGTTCTGTTTCTTTCTGGTCCACTCTCCCTGTCACACACTGGTTACACTTCACCTCAGCACTCGGCAGACTTACACCTGACGGACGCACGTGCATTGTCTCGTGATGCCATCGCGCTGCCCTCAACACCAAAAGCATCACTTCTGCAAGAGAAAGCAGCACAAACATACACGTTCTCAAAATAATTTATCCTCCTGGACTTCAAACGCACCCAAACTGACTTAAAAAGAACTCACACACACACACACACACACACACACACACACCCCCACCTCTTACCCTACCCTACCCTGCCTCCCTCCCTACCACTGTGTGTGTCTCGGCCCAGAACGGATGTCCAATGTGACGGTGGCAGCTCAGTGCCTCACGGACAGGTCTTATGCTGCAGGAGGGGGGGCCACTACCGCTCTGTACCTTACTCCAAAATGGCCGGCGTCATGACCCCAGAGACTTAATACTCGCATACAGAACCAATTGTGGTACCCGTGTGGGATTATTGTCTACAGCACACTGTTTCGGTTTCTGGATTGATATGATTATTGTGTTTGCCACGGCTGTCCATAGATTTGTCTGTTTCTGAGGAGAAGTTGGTGATTTGCCTTTTTTCTTTTTTTCTTCTTTTTTTGTGGGGTATTTAGTGCAAATGTTTGTTTTTTTTTTCCCATCACAGGATTTGTTTAAATTATATATACATATAATTTTGGTCTTCATTTACAATAAAAAGGCTAAATCGAATCATATTTACAGGAGTAGTTGAAAGGTTAAAGGGGGGGAGGGGGCAGTTCTGTAATAAATTCATTTAGGACACAGTCATGCCTTTATCCTCTCATCACGTTGGCCTCCTGTAATCATGAGACAAACTGCAGGTCAATGACAAAGCAAAGATTCTAACTGAAAATGTGACGTAAGCAGGTTGTTCAGAAGGCGAGCGCACGCTAATCTAAGGTTGGAAGATTGAAAATGTATAGCCCCAAAGAAGGATGTGTAAATACTCGTTCCCAATAAGCCGACCCCTGAGGCCTTTTTGTTTGTTTCTTTCTCTCTCAGTAACGCTCTGAGATGAACACATCTGAATAGAAACTTTCTCTTTCCTGGTCTTCCTGTTCTGCTTCTTTTTTTGAAAACAGCCATATGTTTAAGGTTGTGAAGTTCAGCTCACGGCGAATTCAAACTGTAGGACGGGAGTTCACAAACAAGGATACAGGCGATATCTGAAACAGTATTAAAAGAATTTAGTTCTGATGTTTGCAAAACGCTGTTGGTGGGGAAATCTCATTCACTCTCATTTTATTCATCTGTATTACAAAGTTGGTGGGGTGTTTATTTTTTTCACTTTTTAAATCGCAACAAACCGTTTGTGAAAAGTCTTGTTGTTCAATTTGTGGATCTGTGAATCTGAAAAACTGTTGTACAAGCATGACTGATGTACTCTGTCCCTGTTCTTTTTTCGTAGTTTCTCATTTGAGTGGCATTAGGGCTGTGTACAAAACATCTCTTTCTTTGTCTGTCACCCACAGGTCCCACATTGTTTTTGTAAAGCTCAGGGAGATTAGCCGCCATCTTTCTCTTGTTTTTTGTATTTAGACCACTTTTCTCTGTGACAATTACAGAGGCTGTAAATAAACATTTGAATTTGCTATCCAACTGTGTGAGAATATTTGACTGAAGCATAACTACGGTTTTTATGGTGTTTTCCTCCCTGGTTTAAAGTATTGTTTCTGAGAGACTTACTTTTGTGTATGCTTTCATTTTCTTTTATGTGAACCCCCCTACCTCTCACTTTGCCTGCAGCGGTTTGAGAAAAAGCAGTATTACTTCCTGCCCGGTGCTCGTCTCTTGCACAGAAGCTCTCCACAAATGCAGATGCACGTATCGTATATAGAAGCGAGAACAGACTTCATGGTACTTCCTCTTCAGCTTGCACACAAAGCATCACAATCTGAATCTTAGCAACATAATCTTAAACCCTCTGAAGCTTTATTTATATCTCTTAAACTTAACATCTTTAAAATATTACATAATGCCAACCAGTTATATATATATAGAGAGAGAGAACACTGGTTTGACCTAGCAATCTTTCAGCTTTACAATTACACAAGTATTAGGGATAGTGTGGGGAATAAAAGCCTGTGGAAGCAGCTCCTCACGCTCTGCCCATAAACACTCACCACAATGATGCAGGACTAATAAAATGTGGTTGAGTGGAACAGCTCTAATGGGCAACTGGGGGACTTTACAGGAATAAACAGAAAGCTTTCTGATCACGATTACAATGGAAACGTCTGAGGTGATTTGCTGCAACAGTCTGTATTAGCGACCTAGCGGGTCAAGTTTGATTGCCCAGTACTGGGAACAGTCCATCAGAGCTGCTGCAGTATGGACTTCAGGGGCCAGGGGCCTAAAGGATTGGCCAAGGTGAAACTTTCAGGGCCTTAAAGTCGCTTCCTGGAAGGAGAACAATGAACTGACATTCTACCCTGCTTCCTCTTTCCTTGAAAAAAAAAGCAGTATAAAGAGTTATTAATACCCCCCAGGCTTGTGGTAGAATGGTGGTCAGCGGCAGTGAGCATGTGGCTATAGTGGCTTTAGTTCTGGGCCAGAAAACGAAATGTCCTCTGTCCCTTTTTTTAATGACTGTTCATTTCAGTGGAAAATGCCATGAGATCACGGAAAGAAGAAGTCATAAGAAGTTAGGGAAGGACAGAGCACAGCCCCTTGAGAGTCCAACCGACCCCTGCGTCCAGCTACTAAAGCATGAGACATCAGCTGGGAACCTCTGAACTTGTGTCGTCTTTCAGATATTGCTGGAGAAAGCAATATGCTTCGGCTTTAATAAAGAAAAGTCCTGTATTTCAGAGGCTTAAGAAGATATCGGAGGAAGCCCTGGAGCATCTTTCCATTGCTTTTATACATTTCGAGAGGCTCTTATGTTCAGTTCCTCTTCTTCACCCAGCTCTCAGTTAATTTACTCAGGTTCACAGAAGTTCAACATATTTTAACATTCGTAAAATATTCTTGTTTTAAACTTTACCATCATCTTTGACTTTTCTGACCAGAATCATCAGTTGAAAGCTGTAGGTAGTTAACACCCTTAAAGATCTAACTGTAAAGAGCCTATTTTCTTAATAATCTTCTTTTGGATCAATATCTTCAGACACTTTATAAGTTACATTTTCAAAATTGAAAAAGTAAGAATGAGCATTTTGCATCACATTGACTTGTTGGTTTGTTTGCATATGTTGCCAAGCCACTATCAACCTAATCTGACTACACCACAACTGCAGAGTCCTAGTAGAGCAGATTAGCTGAGTCTTTCTTATTTAAAAAAAGTTATACATAGACTATTTGGACAGATTATAGTATGTTTTTTCTGCCAAGAACTTGATGAACTCTCATGTCTACATGATATTGTCCAGCTGAAGCCAAAGAAAAGGGGGTCTAACTTCCACAACATCAGACAAAATGTTTCTATCAACAACTATAAAACTCATTAACGTTTTAACTCTGAAAAACTGATAAAATAATCGAAACTGACCATCTACTGGCTCAAACATGATATTTTCTGGACCGAGTAGTGCTATCAATCTTTTTATGTAACTCTCAGCAAGAGCTTGAATAAGTTTCCACAAACTGCTCCATTACAATCTAAATAAATAACTCCTACAGACGTTTTCTCCCCTGACTTTAAATCCGATAGCTTATTTAGTCATGGCTATTTCATGTTACAAGAAAACGTTTTCCGATGATTAACTCATATATTGCTCTATGGATGTGCCCCATTGTTGTTGATGTCACTATAGCTTTTAACCACTTTATCTCTTGTGTAAAAGTCTTTATACTGTAAATCAGCTCGTTAACAACCTGGTGGTCCCATGTGACAGCGTTCATTCTGCAACTGGCAGGACAAGTAGCTCTGGGTTGTCTGTGACATAGGGGAACAAGGAGAGTGTCTGGCACACCATTGTTGGCACCCTATCTCTGAGAGCGTGTGCGCCTGCGATGTATTAAAACCGTTGTTAGGGTCCTCTGAGTGAAGTCACTGATAGCTCTTCTCGCTCATTCTTGGAATTCTTTCCAATGGAAACAATCCCATCACTGATCCCAGTGTGTCAGCGGAGTCTGACCTGCCAACCCCTGAATTCTCCCCGACTCCCAACTATAGTCCACATTAACACTGTTTCACTGTCACTCCTCCACACAACTCACACCAACCCCTTCATGTGCCATAACATATCGCACCCCCCACTCCCCCTCTAGTCATGAGTGTCAGGAGGAGAAAAATAATGCTTATCCTCTGAACTTTTTTTCCATTCCTTTGCCGTTTTTTACTTTTCTTTCCAATATCCTTGTTTTCTTGTTCTTTCTATTTTTTGCTGTCCCAGACTTTTATCCCGTTCTGTTGTTTCAGCGAGTTTCCCATACTTACATGACAGGAGACATGTACTCTGCATTCCCACAGAGCAGGTTATGTAATTTAAGTTAGCATTTCATCATAAACACTGCCCTTGTTCCTATAACCTTGCTATTTTAGTGCCGCAACCTTATTGTGTAAGCCCCCACAAAGGTTTACCCTGTGTGTGCATGCAAAACCACGTCTGTGTGTTTGTGCAAAGTGTGCAAACAAGCCGCATGCGCTCGGAGGTTTCATGTATAACCGTGTCTGTTATTATGAGCGCTGTGTGCGTAAGGGAAAGATTCTTTTCCCATGGTTCCTCAAGTGTGAGAAGAAAGCAGAGCTCTCAGGACATGGAGCAAAAAAACTCTGCTGGTTATTTATAACCTGTCTGGAGACGGCCCACCGAGCGTAGACACATATCTGGCACTGTCAACAGGAGAAGAGCTAGAATAAGATACGCTGAGAAGCACCCAACAGGGAGGATTATAAGGTGAAGGAGTCAGGGGAAGGGAAAAAGTAGGATGTGGAAGAGGTAAAGAATACCTACAGGGGAATGTGGGTAAATAACAGATCGCAGACTAGTCAATGCAGATAAGACATAGTGAGATAAGGTAAAATGCAGCCGCGGCAAAAATGACACTTGGGAACCTGCTTGGTGTCATTATGCCCTCATAAAAATTTTACAACTCAGGACTACTGTACTTTCGAAATGACATTACGAACAACATGGATCGCATCAGAGCTCATTTTTTGTCCTCACAGTGCCATGTGATATCCAGAAACAGTTGAGCAGAAATGATTGCTATTCAAAACAAAGCCTCCTCAACTTCACAATTAATCAGACTCAAGCACACACTGAAATTCAGTGTTAGGCATTCAGTGACTGAGTGCCTAACTGCTGTCTGTATCTGCACATCTGCATCGGCCTTCGAAGACAGAATGCAACTGCACATGTGTCGATGGATGAGCCGCATCACCCTGGGACTCGTTCTCTATTTAACGTGGTGATCTCCATCTCCATATCCATCTCATCCTCCATCTTTTTAAAGCTTTGATCAATACACGTCTGCCTCGTACTGTAGTTTTTGTTTGTTAATGTGCTGAGCCACAGGCTGCCACTCCTCTGTTGTTGGTATAAATAGACATTTTATGGGCCCGCCACTCTAATCCTTATTGTCTTGAGACCGGGGCTGGAAAGGGAGAAAGAAAGAAAGACAGGATGGGAAACACACAGAAGGGGATAAAGAATGCAAAACCAGTTACAATAAAAAAAAAACACAAGACAGGAATGTCAGGTGCTGTCAAGTGTCAAGTGCAAGGGTAAGATGTGCTGTCAGTTTGAGGACGAACTTCACTGAAAGACAAGTTAAATCATCCGTGTCCTCTTTTGAACGATCGAGAAGAGAGCTCAAGTTCATGAGAGGCAAGAATGTTTTAAAAAAGCAAACTGAACGAGTTCTTTTCTCAATAAAGGCTTGTTAAGGAGCTAAAAATAGATTCAAAATAAACCAAAATAATGCCCGAAAAAAGTCACTGTCTCCCTCACATGGACTTACATAAGTGGAACGGCATGTCCAACATGAATTAACCTCGCTGGTCCCTGCATTTATCTGTTGATTTGATCCAAGCATTCACTTGAATTTAACTTGGCCTACCTCCTGTATTGTTTCTATCAGTGAATATAACTAAAGTGAGCATGTTTTCTATCTTTTGGTGGATTAAAGGGAATGTGATTCTTACCGCAGGGCTCAGATATTTGTAATTCTTAAAGGTAGTATGATTAGGAGCGCTTGATCATATTGCTTTGGCCAAATTATCTCGGACAAGCGTCATTAATCATGTGGATGTGCTTCGCTTTTGAAGGTGAGTTGGCATCAAACTGTAAAAAAAAAATGAAAAAAAACTGGAGCTTGTTTCGCTGCA
The DNA here is from genome assembly GCF_024713975.1 of Paralichthys olivaceus. Lineage (NCBI taxonomy): Eukaryota > Metazoa > Chordata > Actinopteri > Pleuronectiformes > Paralichthyidae > Paralichthys > Paralichthys olivaceus. Next base: position 10,445,945 of record NC_091104.1, on the reverse strand, counting down.
GAGTTTTTCCGATCCCCTCTGAAGTGATGCGTTGACCCTTGAGAAGTTTATACTGATAAAGCTATACAGTTCACTCAGTCGCTCAGATAGAGTGCATGCCATAGGGAGCAGGTCATGGAAAAGTCTTGAGTTTGACTAAGTGCACTCTCTCTCTTTTACCCCTGTCTGTCAGTCCTCCTCTACCTCACTCCGCCACGCACACGCAACCACACGCACACACCCAAAACAGTCCATGTGCATGCTCGGATACACTCAGACACGTAGACCGGTCCGAGCACTCGCACATCACTGAATGCTGAGGTAATTCGTAACAGAAGAACGGCTCATAACGGGGGGTAAGAGAAACATATGACACATGCGAGGATTTACACTACTTTAAAAGGCCATGTTGGGAGACTCGGTCAATACCAGGCTCTGACGTCTGAATGGCTTCTGACTGATCTGTAACACCTGGATCTTGGGGTGGAGCACCACAACATGAGCAAAGTTTGCTTGAGCACAACAAGTACTCACAAGTATGAATAGCTCTAAGGGTTTGCAGACATTTAGGACACAACTTTCTGAAATGAAGTTATTATGCAAATATTGAAAAGAGGTGTGGAGGTGTTGTCTAAACGCTCTGCATATGTAAATAAAACAACTTTTGGAATTCACAGCTTTTTAACTCTTTAAATGTAAGGTTATAAATTATGAACCTCTTCTGGGTATTGTAAGCTGCTGTTTATTTTTTTATTGTGCTGTTAATTTTCTTTTTATTGTCTTTTTATCTTTTCATCATTTTCTTATTACCTTTGATTTAATTTGTGTATCTATATTTATTGACTCTTAACTGCTTTTATGTGATCAAGTTTGTATGTGACATCATTTTCGACCACCTCAGTGTTGATGTCTGGTCTTCCTCTCACGTTGCTTCCTGCCAATTGTTATTTTTTTCTTTTATGTCGAAGTTTGATGGTTTTTAAAGGTGTAATTTAAATAAAGTTTATTTTTGTTATGATCATTTTAACCTATATTGGCCTATTTCCCAGCAGACATTTTGACTTGACACAATTGAGCCTGGACATTTTCTGGAGTTTGACTTTATCATAATAAGGAATCAGCAGGAGACTGACCACACATTCACAACGACAAGAAAATCTCCCAAGCATTCATGTGAGGTGTGGCATTTTGGTAGAGCATGCAGGAGGCAGGACATAAGGTGTGGAAATCACTCGTATTTGTTCGTAGCACAGTGACTCTTCTCTTTTTAATCCAGAGAAACATGTTTTCTTTTTGTCAAGTGTCAATCCACCCACACGCTCACAATGAGTCCTCCGGATAATCTTCTGCTGCCTTCTCACATGGGCTCATGGCATGCGGACAGGAAAAACTCCAGAGAGTGTCTGCAGCAACTGACTCGGACACTTGTGTACATTTCTGGACCATATATTTGGAGTTCAGTGCATGTCTGAAGGTGGATTAGCAAAGGCCTAGATGTCCCTGATCAAATTAACAATGGCAGTGATCAACTTCATCATTTTACACCTGTGCTTTTCCTGCTGTGTCGTATCAAAATGTCTGCTGTAAAAACAGCCTATTTATGATTGACACTGCAGACAGTGTTGAAATTAGTCGGTTGGATAATTTACTAAAACTCTAGCCTGTTTAAAAAAGTGTTGCTGGAATATTCCCATTTCGTCATCCTGCCTTATTCTTCTTCTTCATGACATTTTGTTGGGAAATATTGGCATAACATAAAAACATAAGAAAATAAGGTCAAGACCTAACCATTTATATAGAAACAGTTCCCAAATGTTATATGATATAAAGGTCAGTGACTGAACATATATAACACACACACACACACACACACACACACACACAAATAACCTAAGGTTTAGTGTGCATTCTGATTCTACACCAATAAAAACACATGATGACAAACACAGAGCCTCCGAAAGTGAATCAAAATAACAGGAACCTTTGTGATCACATTAAAATGATATGATGCATTGTTGCTGCAATAATGATAATAACAAGAATCAAATGTAGTTTTCTTTAAGAACAAAAAAGTGAGCACCTTTTCCACCATTGGAACATGAGCAGAGTTATCTTCCTTTTTTCCTTTGCACCCCAACTCAAACTGCAGCTTAAACCACATCGACCACAGTTACTATCACTTTGTGAAATCTACTGATTCTTTACAATGAGGGCACGTTGTGCTGCACATTCTGCCTCTGTGGTTTCCCATTACCGCAGCTTCTTCAAACAGCGCCCCCTGTTGGCGCCTGGGTGTGGAGACAGGATAGGAAGTGACAGGTTGTGTTAGCAGAGCAACATGGCGGCTACACTTTAGCAGCAGTGCTACTAAAGTAAAGAAAGACAAAGAAGGCAAGATCCCCGTGGGTCCATGGCAGTCTCAGCTAATATTTAACAAACAGTGTCCGCCTTGAAGACTGGTAACGCGGTTGCATTTTTTTTAATAAGCATCTGCTAGTTGGCTTAGCTCACGTTAGCAAGCTGCCAGCTAGCTGGCGAAGCTGCTATGTCTCAACCGAGTGGTTCGGCTTACAGGAGCTAACAGGAGCTAACGCAGCTCACGCAGCTCGCTCGCATCAGACAAACTTTGAATCTGGAGGAAAACAGAAAAGGTGGGTGTGTTGTCATTCAACAGCATGCAGAGAATATTCCAAAAATACTAAGTGCGGTAGCTAATTGAGCTAACATGTGTGAATGTTGCTTTTAGGTTGCTAAGTTAGCATCCATGTTGTTGTTCAGCCCGGTTGTTGTTGACAATTAGCGCCCTGCAGACAGATTACCCCGGACAGCAGTTAGCAATGCAGGCTAATGTTATAGACTTGCACTCATAATGTAATTCATGGCGGAGTTGTGCTGAGTTTTAAAGTCGCAGTTATTGTTTTAACGGTGGAGAAAATCTCTCTTAATGTTAACTGTGCCGTCAACTTTGCACGCTGTCTTGATCACTCTCATCACAACACCGCCTTTCAAGATGTCACATATTAGCACACAGCACTTCAGGCCATGTCAACAACTAACCTGGCTACATGCTAACCGGGAGGATTGGTATGTACACATCGGCCTGGTTGTGCAAGCAGTCAGCTTCATATTAAACCTCAAGTAACCCTTGTTGTCGGTCTGGTTACATTGACGCTCTCTCGTCGCCCCACCCGAGTTTAATTTAAAACCAGTCTTGATTAGCATCTCGGAGGTGTGGGTTCATCCACGTCGCTTCCTAATGAGGGCTGATTGAACCACAGAAAATATCCTGTGTTGTTGAAGTAGGTGAGACGACAGGTTGTGAGGCTCCAGTCACTGCACCTCATGAGTTATCAATAGATAAGTGAATAAATAATTCTTCAGTCAACAGAAGTGGATGTTAACACGCAAAGTGATCGTTACCTGGAATTATTGTCAGAATCGATTACACTTTCCCCTACGTTTGTTGTGTATGTTGGCACAGTGTCTATCCCTCTATAGGTCACTACAGGACATTGTCAACAAAAAGTTGCTCCTGAAAACCACAAAGTGCACATCTTTGCCAAATCCCAACAGTCCCCTTATGAAACGTTTTTTTATGTGGATCTACACCAAATTGCACACACATAGACATAAGTCTTCTAAACATGTCAGATTTCTTTGTAAACATCTATTGGTTATTGCCCCGACATTCAAATTTAACTCAGAAATAATTAAGTTAGCCCATGGTTTTAGCCTAAATGTCCTCTGTGATCCTCCTCTGGAGTCGCGTTTGCGTGTGGATCACAGCAGTTGGCTGACATTCACCTACATATTGGTATCAGCTAGGCCTAGGCAATAAAACAATATCAGTAATTATCGCAATGTGATTTTCATTAACAGCAACATAACAAAGGTTAAATATATTTCGATATAATGCTTATGAGTTGTGCAAACACAGCGAGGAGGTATAAAACATAATTGAATAACCTCAGATTCAAGATCAAGTTTTTAAATTTTTTGCAGATGATTCTACACGAAAAATTCCGCAGAAAGATGTGCATTTGTTTATTTTCTTAATTAGAATTATATATATTTAGATGTCTTTTTAAATATTTTTTTATTTACCTAAGTGTAAAATGTTACGCCTAATTTAAATATCTCTGTCATAATAGTTTGATAATGGCCTCAAATTTTTATACATATAATTTCAGTGTTGGCATTGGCGTCTTGATCCTTTCACTGTATTCGGTTTAAATGAGTCATTTTTTAAAATTCTAATCTCCCGCTCTTTATCATGATGATATCTAACAGTAAGGTACATTTGCAAGATTAAGGAAATAAATCAGAGTTTTGAAAGAGATGCAATCATTGTTTTATGATGGCGAGTTGGGAGAGATATTCAGTTCTAAAGGTTTGGATTCTGCCAAGTGCCCTTTAGATTAATAAATAGACCTGCACTTAAATCTGTTTGCAGTTTAATTATCTATTTCATCATCCTTCCTCTCTTTCATCCTCACACACACACACACACACACACACACCACCTAAGCACATTGTTTAGCCTAGACATGCTTGACCTCTTCACTCTTCTCTGCTCTACTGGGATGTCTGCTCTTCTTGGCTTAAAGTGAGGAATGTAAAATGATTGCCAGGGAATTCGGACTTGGACTATGAGGAGTATGCTGTGTGTTGCCTCTGCTGGTGTGTTTCGGGAGTGTTTTCAAGATCATTACTAAGGCGAAAATGTTAAACCAACCCAGATGGATGGGAATAATTCAAACTAACAACATGTGCTAGCTTTGGAGTATGAAAACAAAAGCTTTTCCTTGGATACCTTACATAAATAATGTTTGGTCCCTGGTGCCTATGCCAAGTGGAACAAAAACATGTTTATTTAACACTTTAATGTTCATAATTCCATTCAATTCTCACATCTCCTGCTCCATGAGTGTTATGCCTCTGTGTTGTATGTGTGAACTGACTAAATGTTCCAGCAGCCACCCAAGGGTGTGTTTTTTGTGTACGTAGGGACATAGTCTAATTGTGGCAACTGTGCTGAGCAAGCCTTGTTTCCTCACCTGTCTCATGCCTCACATTTTCCGTTGTTAAAGCCAGTAACCCTTAAACCCTCAGTGCCAGCATAACCATGCACGCAAACAGACTTGCATCTTTTTAAATTGCACCATCAGCCACTTTGGTGAGACTTGCTGCGTCACGGTGCCACAGAGGTTGTAAACAAGAGCAAAATGATGGGAGTGTTGGGGTCAGGCAGTCTGAACCAAATGCTTGTGCAATCATCATAGTAATTGAGGTAAAGAGGTGTAAATCACTGTTAACAGTAAAGAAGAAACCACCTGCTGGAACACTGGACCATCATCTGTCAGGAAGGCCGGGATGTAATCAGATGATTTGGTTGAAGTACACATCTTAAGTTTTGTGAAATGTGTCTTTGTTTATAAAGACTTAGGATTTTAAAAATGTTTCTGAACCTGTATCCCAAACTATGTACTACATGAATGAGGTCACCAGAGTTCGTGTACTAATAAACTAGTCAAAGCAGGTGCAACAAGATGAACAGGACAGTGAGAGAGAGTCAAGCCTGTCCTGGGAAGAGGCTCTACCAGGAAAAATAAAGTTAGAATACCTCAGTTGGGTGTACCACAGTTATGTTGGGATTTTAAAGACGGATATAATCCACATTTAATATTACCATTGGATGCTGAAGAGGTCACCACTGGTATGTCCAGATGAGCCCCTATAAACGTATTTGTAAGATCATAGACAATTGAACGTCATGTAACATGCTTTAAAGGTTCATTTCTCTTCCCTCAGCGATCTAATGACCATGAGGTGTTCCTGTGGCTGTTATTGTTACAAAAAACCTTAACCAGCTTTCAGTCTACTGTTCCTTTTACATTCATCCAATGTACTGATGTCTGAACAGTTGAGTGTATATTTTCATTTTAAATCAGCTGTTTTCAAAATGACCTTGTCATGCTTACGTTAGTGTCAGTGAACTCACAAAACACATTTTCGGTCTTGTGTGCACAACTTGTCAAAAACACCTCTGTTGGTACAAATGTTCACGTGGACTAATGGAGGGACTGATTCTACTTTAATGGTCAAAGGTCAACACATGTTTGGTCTTGTGAATATCAGGTCTAGGGAACACCCTGAGGGAATTTCGTCAAATGTGGTACAAACACACACTTGGACTCGAGCACAAACTGTAGAGATTTGGTTGTCAAAGGACAAAACATCTTTTTGGTGTTCAGAACATGAAGTCTGCACTAAGGACAATTCTTTATATTTTCACCAGTTGTCACTTGAACTGATTGAATTGTGACCTCATATGATCCTGTAAAAAATGCATACAGACTGAAACGTCGCTGGGTGCTGGAGGCATTTAACTGGAGGTGGCTGTGGTAGATTTATGTCAGAAAAAGTGGCTCAAAGGTTGCACCACTGAACTTTAAGTTAATCATTCCAAAGTCACAGCCACGCTTGATTTAGTGACCACGCACCCTCGATTTGTTAACCACAGTCAGAAAGATTCTCCTATTTACATTCCACGCAAGGAATGTCTGCTCTGGATTTTCCACTGTTTGTGGGAAAATATGTCGGAAGAACAACAGAACAGCAGGCTTCAGTATTGATGAGCTCCTCTTCAGCTCATTTCCATAGTAGCAAGTCAGGGATAAATTCTATAATCATATTTTTTATCCCCATCTTCAGCTCACATTTTGCTGTGACATATATTCCAGCTAATCTTGTCTCGTTCATCTCTCCACAGATGGCTGTGTCGGTGCGGGGCCTCTACTTTATGGTGACCCTGTTTTTGGGTAGTTTCTTTGGAAGTGTATTCATGCTGGGTCCAGTTTTGCCCCTCATGCTGCTGTCTCCTGCTTGGTACCGCTGGATCACAGATCGCATCGTCGCTACCTGGCTCACCCTGCCTGTGGTGCGTACCCCGGCCAAGCCCTTACTGAGCCTTATTCTGTGTGTGCCAGATGGTCTTAATAACCTTTTTGACACAGTCACGATAAATGCGTCATCTCCAGCGTTATTTATTCTTCCATGTTCATCATCAGAATTTATTTTTGTCAGAAGTACACTTCATTTATACCCTTGAGAAAAAGTTTGCAAATCTTGTTTACACTGGCCACAAAAATGAATATCATTATTTATTCACTTCTATCTGACTATTTTTCTCTTAAATTCCTTTTTTAAATTGCCATTCTTCTCTTTCTATTACCCTCTCTTCTTTCCATTCTTCCCCCTCTGCACTACTATCTTCTATCCTCCGTCCATCCCCACTACTCTGCGCTTTATAGGCCTTGCTGGAGCTGGTATTTGGGGTGAAGGTGGTAATAACAGGTGATGGCTTCATTCCGGGGGAGCGCAGCGTGATCATCATGAACCACCGTACGCGTCTGGACTGGATGTTCCTCTGGTGTTGTCTGCTCAGGTACAGCTACCTCCGCCTGGAGAAGATCTGCCTCAAAGCTGTCCTCAAGGCTGTGCCTGGCTTTGGTGCGTATACAGTTGTCATTGTACTTATACAAACTTGCACAACTTGGTAAAATAGTATAAATACAATATATGCTTCATATAGCATGTCTTCGAAGTAGTTTACATTTAAGAGGAGGAGAAATCATTCAAATGTGTCAATTTAGAAGACAAACAGTATAATGTAAATTCATTAGGTCGATTAAAAACAGACGGTTTAATATAAGCAATGAAAATAAGCAGTTTTTATGCCTCTGCTTCAGCGACAACTAGTGGCCAGAGGCAATATGTTTTCGAGTTGTTGTTGTGTATGTCCCATTCTTGTGAACAACTTGAGGGAATTAGATTCAAAGATTACAGTGGCCTCACATAACATGTGGCATCTTGAATAAGATATCTCATGTCTGCCTTTAGAGAATTTCTTCAGATTTTCAAATGTCACTCATTCAAAGATTAATTAATTAGATTTCAGTGGTCAAAAGTCACAGTGACATCACAAGTCTGAAAATACTGTAAATTGATGTAGACTAAAACCACACTGGGTGGCGGAGTCTTCCAACTGGAGGCTGGTATTTCTAGTCTTTCCTGCAAAATGACTTAACAAGCCATAATTTCCACCAGCGGGTTATCATAGAGCATGATGCAACTGTCCCAGATCTCATACGTACAATTCTGGAAAAAGTGTTGCAAAGTCAGTTGAGTATGAGAAGTAATCATTTACACATATAAAAAACAATGCACTGTGTGAATTTTCCAGGCTGGGCAATGCAGGTGGCCTGCTTTGTCTTTATTCAGCGTCGTTGGGAGGCGGACAAGAAACACTTGGAGAACATGCTGGACTACTTCTGTGACATCAGAGAGCCACTGCAGCTGCTGCTGTTCCCGGAAGGCACAGATCTAACTGGTGAGACGTCAAGAACCCAGCGCTCCTTCCATACCTGCAACACTTTGCCTACAATTCAGTTGTTATCCTCAGAACGTGTTGTCCACCAGCCAGTTTATAGAGCTCAGTGTGGCCTGACACCTGACGCTGTTACGCAAACACAATTTCAAAGTGATAAGACCCAGACACACACCCCACACAGTCATTTCTGCAGGAATGCTCTGATCTTTGGTGTCCAAAGCCCCTTTGGATCACAATTAAGCCAATCAGAGTCCAGAGCAGCTTTTCTAGGGGAAGCTTAACTTCTCTTTACATTTCATGATGTCATGACCTCTGATGATGTCATGAGGGGTTCCAGTTTAGTTACATCATAATTGGCCGGCAGCTTTAAGGCTTTAAAAGATTGTTTCACTTTTGATGTTGTGTTTGTACTTGGGCGTGTGTGGTTGCACCAGCATGCGTCTGCAGTTAAGTCTCTTAAACTACTGGGATTATTCTGACGTTATGTATACAGTATGTTCTGAGTAGGGTTGCAACTGTTTGAGACTTTCACAGTATGACAAATTTCTCAGAATAATAAAAAGGTTTCACGGTATCACTGTATTTCACAATTCATTATTGTGGGATCTAACGTTATATCCTCTTTGTCAGTGACTGTGTGACAGTTGGTCCTAATCAATTAACAGAATTATAATAAACTGGTTTATAAATATAATTTTAAAAGTAGCGTGTAACTCTGACATGTTGCATAACTAAAGCATGCTAGTTTGTTCACATAGGCTTCCAGCTTCAGTAACAGGTTCTGGATTTACTTAAGACCCTCTACAAACTGAACCGATTGAAAGATTGCATAAGAGTGACAAGTTCAATACGTCCCCCCCAAGAGAACAGAGGCCTGATCAGCAGAGGTCTGTCCATAGTACCTCTGTCTGTCTGAAGCAGCTGCTTGTTACATAATATGAATGAGTCATGATGTAGTTTACATGTTCCTGCAACTAGTTCCTGAGGAATGGTTAATAAACACTCATCTTTCCTGTGTTCATGTACTGTGGTGGTTTTTATAACTGTCTAAGTGTTTGTCACTGGAGGATGTATTTCATAAATGTAGTCACATCCTGTTACCGACATTATTACTGTTGTTGCAGATATTTTTGTCATTCTATAGCGTTATTTTTGTGATCGTATCTGTCTTTTTTTAGTTCCTAACTTCTATACAGTAGTCTGACTCTACGCAGTTAAACAGATGCAAACTTTGTAACTATAATGTAAATCGTATAAAATATACAAATATTGATTGCATCCCTGTGAGGACACAAACCATTTTGACGACACTGTACTAATGAACATGTATCACTTATTTAGTGATTGTGTCTACTCGAGGTTTACCACTGTGTCTGTCTCCTGCAGAAAATACAAGAGCAAAGAGTGATTTGTTTGCTGCCCAGAACAACCTGCCAAAATGCGAGTTTGTGCTGCATCCCCGAACCACTGGATTCACCTTTATTGTGGACAGACTGCGAAAAGGTCAGCTGTGACATCAACACTTTTCTGAAATCATGTAAAGACAATGGTCATCTTAAATATCTGCTAAAAATGTTCGGTGTTGTAGACAGAGCGGTGCTGTGTTATTCCATTTTTGATAATTGGAATGATTTTGTGGCAAAAAGAATAAGTAGGGCACAAAGCCTGTTATAACTATGGAAACACGTCCTCAGCATAACCAGGGGAAATTGACATGTTACTATAAAGACTAGTTACTCCACTGACGCTGTTTTGAGAAGAGGGATCATACCTGTTATTCAAAGATTCAGACCTATAATTCATCTTCCTGCCAGCCATTACAGCACCCCTGGAATCCTCATGTTTCCCTATGAGCCAATTATGGCAGTCGTCCAGAGTTCTTAAATACCACCTCTGGCCTCGCCGTCTCGAACCCCACCCACCCTGGATGCTGAGCATGGCACCAACTCTCCAAGCAGGTGCTGTGAATCATTGTGATTTCATCAGACTTAGCTAATTCTCCTCTCCGGCTGTCTGCACAGCTGACTGACATGCTGCACATTTCGTCTTGGTCCAGTCTGCCCATCTGAGCTCTATTTTTACCATCGTAGACCTGAGCTGTACAGGAGCAGGAGCTGGCAGATGTCCTGTACACTTGATATTTCATTCAATTCTCCCTGTGTGTTGTCAAAGCACTGAGGATGGGATGGTATATAGCTCATGGTTGTTTGGAAGGCAGAGCGGGGATGAAGCTCTAAGCCCCTGTATAATTAGAGGTACATGTGTACTTGAGTTGGGAGCTGACATTTTGAAGGGTGAATAACACAGTTGAATAACCAATGTGGAAAAGGGATAATATGAAGTCTCCCTGTCGTGTTATGTCTTTGTCTGGAACTACACAGTTCACATTAAGTCGGAAGTCATGAAGTCAAAATCATGTTCTGCTTTTCTTTTAGAACTTAACTTAAGAAATTGTGTCCCTTTTCCTAGGAGACAATCTGGATGCCGTTCATGACATCACAGTGGCCTATCCCAAGAACATCCCTCAGACAGAACGACACCTCATCCTGGGGCTTTTCCCCCGAGAGATCCACTTCCACGTCCGCCGCTACCCAGTGGCTTCGCTGCCCTCCTCGTCAGAACTAGAATCCTGGTGCAGAGAGCGCTGGGCTGAGAAGGAGGTCCGTCTGCGCGACTTCTACTCAGGCCAGCCCCGGGCCTTCGACAGAGAAGGTGTCGCACGTGTGCCGCCCTGTAAGACGGAGATGCGCGTGGCTCTGATCAAAGCCGCCTCTCTTCTGTACTGGACCTGCTTCATCGCTCTGTGCTTCACTGGCCTGTGGCTGTGGGCTCCATTCAGGCTCTATTGCCTGGTCATGGTTGGAGTGTATATGACCCAGCAGAAGCTGGTTGGAGGGCTGGAGCTGCTGGAGTTGGCCTGCCATCGATACTGGAAGTCCATGGCTGCTGATGTGGGTGACAAGAAAAAGAAGATGGATGAGAAGATGCAGTGAGGATGGTAGACAGGATTGACTGGTCAATGGCATGTGCTCGGCAAGGACGCTGATGACTCGATTGTCTCGGTGTTCAGTCCAAAGGGCTAGTAGATCCCTTAGAGAGAGCCAGAACTCCATGCCTTAGACAGGGAGTATTAAGTGCTCCCCTGCAGTATGCATGGCTTCAGTGGAAAGATCTTAACTTTCTGTTGAAGGAAAAAAAAGAGGAATGTTATGTAAATTTGGGTTCAAGAAATTCATCATACATGGCGTCACCTGCCCTGTAATTCTCTTCCTGTACAATCACAGTTGATTCGCTTGCTGTCTGTGCATTTTATCTGTTCTTTTGTTGTTGGTGTTTAAGAACCTCAGTGTTGATCTGTGTCTGGGAATATTGTTTAGCATTTTTTTATACTATTGCCATGTCCTCAAAGCTGTTTTTTATTTACTGTATCCTGTGTTGCCCTCGGTTTTATATCAGTGTCATAAAATATGGAACAGAGCCATAGTACAGTTCAAATGTACATGTGATGACTTGATTAACCAATATTCAAATTAGCACTGTAGTTAGTGGGAGTATGGTGAAACTAATTGAATGAATCCGTCATATTGCGGGTACAATTCCTAGAGAATTATCAAGGTGTATACAGGTATATATGTACTACTGTTTACCTTTATTGGGTATAATTGCCCTTTTATACAAATTGGGGAATGAAATTTCCCACATGCTCATAAGAAATAACTTGTGATGTTTAGCTTTGCGCATAAAAGCCAAAGGGGAGAGAAGCAGATGTGATGTAAAACAGTACCAAACAGAATGTAGTAGGAGAGAGTGTAGCTTCAATCACCACAGACACTGAGTCCACGCTTGTAATCAGCGACTCATCAAGATCAAACATCTGACTGAGATGTTACGTCTGCATACGTGTAGAACTTTGTGCCCTTTCTAGGATTGAAGGGATGCCATGCAGTGGCAGGACGGGTGGGTGGTGCTGGGGTGGAAGAATGCCCTGTTGGGACAACATTACCCTTCGATGTGCAGGGTGGGACAGAGGACCAGACTTGGAGTGGAAAACTGGCCCTGAACTCATCCTAATCCAAAAAAGCCCTGTAATGCCCACCTCTGCCTTTGTCACTCTCTAGAGGACTGGCATTGATGCGCCTGCTAAACTCAATTAGCGAGTGACAGCTGAGAAAGCGACTCCCAATTGTGCCAAAAAAGGACAGAAATTGAAACAAGATTCAAGCGGTGCTTCCACCACACTTTTAGCCACTGACTCCCGCTGCCACTGAGCTCGATGCCGTCTCAAAACACGTTAATTCTCTGAGTCGGGGAACATTTGCGTCTCTGACGACCTTTAGCAGTTTCACCAACACTGTGCGGTTTGTGATGTAGCGCACCACTTCAACCTAGTTTGTTATATAAACGTCTTTCATGATCGACTGCACTATTTAGAAGGTGACTGAAGCATCTTTCCTGTTTTATGTGAATCTGAAGCTCCTGTAGTTCATGTGAAGGGGCTGGTTTCAGTCACTGTGATCAGCTGTTAACACTTTTTACAGCAGTGTGTTGTAGTTTACCAAACACAGTTCTCTGTCCATATATCTTTAACAAGTTCAGCTAGAAAGTGAGTTACCTGTTCACCTGTGCTGTTTAGTGTTGCTCATTTTACAATCACTTGCTGATGCTGGACCTCATTAAAGTCACTGTCCTCAGGTACACACAGTGGACACTGTTGTCAGTCCGTCTCTAAAAGGAAGAAATATATATATACATGTATATATCTGAATAAATATACTGTATCAATTCAGTTAGATTTCCAGATGTTGTTCTTTCAAGGTTTTTGGAAATGTTGAATACTGCATGACAACTCACCTGATCTTTTGGGTAAATAAGTTAATGGTCATTAGGTTGTGGTGTCATCTGAGTGTTATGCTCCAGTGTTTCTCAAACAAGATTTTTACCATATTTTACATAATGAAATTACAGTGAAAAATAAATTAAAAATTCCCTTTCTGCCTGGGACCCTCCTGGAACCCCCTCAAGGACCTTTGAGAACCCCTGTTGGATACATTATGGTGTGGTGTCACTACATTATAAAGAAGTTTGACAATGGGTCTCTTAGCTGCTGCCCAATCATCTCATGCATTCTCTCGTCACTGCTTAAATCTGCTGTATCAACGCTACGCTGCAGCGGCTGAGTCGATATCGTGAAGGCTCATGTTACACAACACTAAGGGCTGTAGTTGTCCTTGCCTGTTTTGCGTGCACACATACAAAAATGGTCTTGTCTGCCACGGACAACGAAAAAGGTCAGGAGCTTTGAAGGTGAAGTGCAGTCGCCATAGTAACTAATGTTGACTCCCCTGTCGCCTAGCAACGGGATGTGGAGTGATGTCAATGGAAAGCATGCTATTTTCTCCCACTGACAGAATGATGTCACTCCTTTGTGTGTGAGTGTGAAGAGAGAGTGGAGGGGAATGAGAGAAGTTTATTTCTACATTCTATATATTGCTGCTCCTCTCCTGGAGGGGTAGGGGGGGTGGGGGTGTGATGGTGATATCACGTGGAAGGACAAAAAGGTGACGGTGAACTAAAATAACTGGGGATGGTGATGAATCATGGGCCAATTAAGGGCATATTTATGCTCCCAGTTCTTTTTTTTGGTCTCCATTCAAAATAATCCACTGCATCTGAATACACATAACTTCAAATTTGCTCTGATGGGTCTGACAGTGGGTGGAAGGAAGACAGATGACGGCATCGTTCCACTAGTTTATGTTGTACTCCTGTTGTTGGATTTGTTTCTAAAAGACTGGTTTAGTATCTAGTTGCATAGAAGGGCTGGAGATTTAAGTCTTAAGAGAATCTGATTGTCCCAAGAGGACTGGATGTGAAGGGTAGTGGAAAAATAGCTCTCCTTGTAAACACACACAAAAGACTGCCACATCCAGATTTGTGCCGTGTCTTTCCAATTGCATACACACTAATAGGATCAACAGGATGGTGTAATTATCCTTATCTGGCCAGATGGCTTTTTCAATAAAGACAGCAGACAACCCTGAGGTTATGCAGGGACGAAGTCCAAGACTACTATGAATTATAAAGCAGGACAGTCAGTTCTCTCAAGATGGAACCTCCTTTTTGCCTCTAGTCATGTCCGGCATTTAAATGGCACTGGATATGCTCATAAAAACATCAGTCTTCTCAATCCATTAATCCTTTAAAAGAAAGGAAAAGAAAAGCAACTGCTGTCGGTTTCAAAAATAACTCGGGACAGTTTATTTTGTTCAATGACCTTAATTAATATTTGTGTGAGCTAAGTTTAGTACTGCGAGCTCGGTGCAGGGCGCCTGCAGCAGTGACTGCAGAGAAGCAGACCTGTTGTTGATCCCACCGCTGTGACACAGACACACCAACAAAGAGGCCTTCCAACAGGATCACGGCTATAAATAACTCGGTGGCAGCACTGCAATATTAGTGGGTGGATTAGGGCTGAAACGTCATTGCCTATTTATAAACCAAAATGCAGTCAAACCTCTGCATCGTGGGTGATTCAGAGTGAGTGCAGAGTAGGTGGGATTAAACTGGATTACAGTCTGGATGTGATGTGTTATTGGTAGCAAATGTTTCACATTTTCTCCCTCACTACTCATGCACTTTTTTTTTTCCTTAACAGGGCATTTATTTGACTTTAAATAATCCAACAGATTTCATTCATTTTCATTCAGTAACATCCTTCTATTTCAATCCTGCAGTGATGCTCCACAAACCATGTGAGGCGAGCTAACGTCAGAGGCAGGCGAGGGACTCAGCATCATGCTTCCATGGGAAAACGTCCACAGAGATCATCCTGTTCCTCAGTATTCTGCTGCCACCCACAGGCCAAACACGAAGCTTAAAAATCTGATTTACCTTGAGCACAAATTTCTTGTCGGGCGAAGTATATGATTTGACAATGGATAATACTTACGGTTAAAATGTGTAGAAAGTTACAAAACAAGCACAAACGTGATGAATTGAACCCAGCAAGACTGCATCTTTATTTAGAAATCACACCAGAGAAAATCCTGCTGTAGCAATACAAGAAAACAATTTCCTTTAACCTCCAATCAGGAAAAATATACAATAAGATAAATGCATCAGTCAATAAAATAATAACAAAGAGTAAATCAAATAAAATCAATTGCTAAAAGTGGATGAATGATAACTAGATTCTGTCATGGCCGTTGACTGTACACTGCACTTATGACTTGCTGATACGGATGGTGTCAGCTTCCTCTCTGTGTTTTTGTGTAGAAATGACATGTGCACCCTCTCACATGACCTTGCAAAGGCGAGGCGAAGCATTAACAGCATCACTTGTGAAGGCTGTTCCATTCTGGTAACGCCTGCAGGCATTCACCACATCTCAAATGGCACAATGTTACACCAGGGTCATGATGGAGCGCTGCGAACACGGTTCCAAAAATAATCTCAAATGTCAGGAAAACTGAGATCTTTTTTTTTCCTCAGTGTGACATTTTGAAATCTTCACAGGGCATGGAAGGTGTAAAATAGGGGCACAGGTTTGATTTTAAAGACTTACTCCATTAAAGCTCTACGTTGTAAGGAACAAGTTGTCATGGAACCAAATGTGCCCTAAATTCAGGATGATAAAGGAGGTTTTAGGTTTGTTGTCATTTAAAAAACTGCGTTGTGTTACAGAATAGGCTCTTTGTTAAACCTCTATTGTGTTACTCCTGAGGCCTCGTTAGCTCCTCACCCAGCTCGTTTCAAAACGCTTGTGTGACCCATCCTCTCATAATCCTGTCCGTAACCCAGCAGGAGGCCAGACAACATCTCATCACGCCTCAGACACATTCCTGCACTGACACCCTAGAGACACACTTCACATGGCACAGAATCCATAGTAACAGATGCTGATTGGTTGAACTCTGTACAGGATTAATTCTATGATTTTCTATCGTGCAGCGGGGGCTCACTTCCACACCAGGAACTGCAAGAACAGGGACATTTTAAAGCCACTTTGTGTTCATCCCCAAAAATATCACGTCAATCGAAACAATGATTCATCATGCGAAACCTGCCCATCATCATCATCATCATCATCATCATCATCATCAAACACTACAACGAATACTTAAACATGACATCAATCTGTGCTGTATCGTTTGGATGAGAACAGAAATTTGAAACACTTTTACATTCAGTACAATACAGGCTAATAAAATAGGTAACTGAAAATACAACTAACTCTTCACTGTGTGCGGGGCTCACCAATGACGGATACAGAGAGACCAAGTTCACGACACAGAAGGACAAGCCCCAATAAAGAAATGTGTTTTGGTTAACGTTGCAGTGTAGAACCGGGCTGGTTGCTTTGCCCGTGTGAGAATGATGAACACGCCTCCAGTTATCTAAGTAAACAAAACAACCAGTGGATGTTTTTCAGTGACTGACGATGTCTATTATCGTGCATGTATTCAACTATTTTACCAACAAAGTGTGAAGCATGCTGTGTGCAGCGATGATGAGACTGTGTGACCGTGCATGAAGAGGTAAACGAGTGAAGTTACAACAACTCCTGCTGTTCTGTAGGGGTGTGGGGTGGTGGGTGTACCCTGTGACACATTTATCAGGGAGTATTTATTGGGGGAAGCCTATTCAGCAAGAACAGATCCAGCAAAGCCAATTTTCTAATCAGCAGAGGTCTAGGGTCTTAGGCTAGAGACAGGGAGGGGGTGGAGGGGAAGGAGGAGTTGTCAGCCATCACTTCACTGAGCACTAAGTCTGCAGGTGGCGCCATGCAGCACAGAGGGGTGGAGGAGAGGGGAAGCAGTGCACAGGAGTGAGCCTTCAAGTTGATCCAACTTTAGAGGCTCATGAGTTGTCTGAGGGGACGTGCTCCTCAAAGCCCTCGCTCTCCCGAACCAGCGCCCGCTCCAGGATGACGCGTCCCTCCTTGTACCTCTGACTGTCCTCGGTCGCAAACTCGTAGATCCAGCCCAGCTTGCTGTTGCAGTTCTTGCAGCTGACATCCCTCACCATGTGCCGGCCGGTGAGCATCACCCTGTCCTGGACCTCGCTGTACTGCAGGTTCACCACCTGCAGGGTTTTGAGACACGAGCACACACATTGGTTTTCAAGCCAGGAATGAAATACTGAATGTTTGTATCCTGGGTGTATGATCCTCCTCTCTTCATGCGTTTCACTGTACCTTATTGAAGAGGAAGGCTCTGCCTGTGGCTCCTGTGAAACGCGTCGAGATGAGCTCAGAGCGATTAGTCAGGATGGTGTCACAGTTGGCACAGGAGAAGAGGCGTGTTCCGCCAATGTGGTCCAAGAAGATACGCCCCATTGTCAGATCTCTGGGAAATGACTGAACTACAACTAATGTGGGGGGGGGGGAACAGAAGGACAAACGTTTTTTGTTGGAAGCTGGACTAAAAACAGAAGTTACACATAAATGGAGCTGAGCAACATGCTAGTATCCACTGCGAGCCATGCAAATGTGTTCTGTGAGAGGTTTTTTCAAAACAAAGCAGCCACTCCTCTAACATGACCATGTTTATGAGGTTACTGTGGATAAATCAATGGGCAGGACGGCTTCACATTGGATTATTGTGTCTATGAAGACTATCAAGTTATCCAGCCCATAATACATCTAGAGTTGAGTAGGCATATAGACTTTGTTTGAAGAACCACAACAAAATAAGTTGATTTGGTTACTCTTCCCTTCTTTATCTCCAATTCCCTCAGCAATTTCATTTTCTTTAGGACAGCAGGGCTTTAATTTGCATTTTCTATCTTTACTTTTATTCTGTAAACTACTGATTGGAAAGACAAGAATAAAAGTAAAGTGTAATTAATTGATTGGATGATATCAGAATCATGATTGAATGATTGGGTTGTAAGTGCACTCCCTCTATCCATCAATAGAAATATACACAGACCAAGACAACAACATTAAATAGAGTAAATTAAGAAAAACGACAGTATAAACAATGACAGTACAAACAAATAAGATAACTTGTAATATTATATGTGATATTAAACAGAGACTCAATGATTACTTTGGTCATTTCATAATTTTTAACCGTTTGTCACCAGTGAACTGAAGTAAATCAGCTCAACGTCTCAAATTTAACTGAACAAAAATATAACTTAGAAGCTTCAATTTAAATAAAAAAACCTTGTGAGCTGACTCGATCATTTCATTATTATCGTGTTGACGTATTGTTGTTGTTGTTGCTACTGACACAAGAACTTCGTGTTCCAGACTGTGCTGTGTCCGGAGTCCTGTGGACTGAACATGGCAGCTTTTATTTTCAAAGCTGCCATGACGACTTGTTCAACAACACAGAGAGGCTGTGTCCAAACTGTCCGTGAGCACTTTCTAACAGGGGGGAGAAGATGGAGGACGTCGGCTGGTCTTCGTCGTGGTTTAGCGTAGTTAGCTTCTTCAGTTATCCAGCGAGAAGAAGCTAACGTTGAGTTAGCCTCTGAGCTAGCAGTGCTAATGAAAACAAGCTAGGAGCGAGGGAGTAAAACAACACGTTCGCTGCCGCGGACGGTTCTTACCGGTCAGGTCGGAGTCAGCGGCGCAAAATGTCTCCGGCAGCGTCGGTGTCACGGACGAACGAGGCGCGTGTCAGACGAACATCTGCAGTTTGTGTCGTCGTCGAGTCTTTGTTGTTCTTCTCCAGCTGTTCCTGTCTGAGCTGCGCGAGCTACTATCAACATCCGGTCAGGAGGACGTCCCGCCGGCGCAGCTCCGCCAGGGGGCAGCAGAGCCGAGCGGATCCTGCACGTGGACAAAATACACAGGTGAACCGTGAGTGTGTTTAAATGCAGGTGAAGGAATCGAACATCAGCTGATGGCGACGGAGGTGACACGAAAGTAAGATGGTGCAACTGCAGTTAAAGGGATGCTTCACCCCAAAAATGAAAAATTCACTCATTATCCACTCACCACAGTGGGGATGGAGGGGTGGGTGAAGTGTTTGAGTCCACAAAACTCTTATGGAGGCTCAGGGGTAAACAGGGTTGCAGCCAAAAACTAATACAATTGAAGTAAACGGTGACCAATTCAGAAAACGTAAATAAACAACAGAACAAATATATAAGAACGCCTCCATACTGCTCCTGTGGTTTCATCCGAGTGTCCGAATCAGAATCAGAAAAGCTTTTATTGCCGAGTAAGTTTACACATACATGGAATTTGCTTTGGTGTTGTTGGTGCATGTCAGACATCTCTAAATATAAGAAGCTAATAAAATCAAGGATTAAAATTTAACAATATAAATATAAAAATATATACACAGTATGTTTTTGAAGGTAAAAAGGAAAAAATAAGAAGAGCAGTACAGCTGAGTAAGTACAATGTGCAAGTGTTTACAGTATGCAGAGTATTTCCAATATAAGCCCCAACATTCAAATTTGACTTGACTCTAAGTCATTTTCAGGTCAAAACCCTGGTGGATTGAGTCGATTAAAGTGTTTTGTGGACTCAAACACTTCATCCCTCCCTCCATCGCCACAGTGGTGAGTGGATAATGAGTGAATTTTCATTTTTCGGTGAACTCATTTTACTTTAAATTGGAATTATTGTGTTGTTTGCCGTGTTGTTGATTAAATGAAGATGGAGGAAGAATTCAGATCTGCAGAGTTTAGTGTGGAATGATCAAGTGATCTGACTCATTCTAAGCTGATTGCTGCATTTAGATGGATGCACTTGTTTTGTTGCAACATATCAAAATGTTATAAACCATAAAAAAAAAGACATAAACAAAATCTGATAACATCAAGATAACTTGTTGTTTTACTCTCGTTCAATTCCAAGGGTCGCGCTATCTGCAAAGCCAATCTGAGGACAAACTCATAAAGTGTTTAACAATCTAATCACATCTGATCTCCAAAACTGAACATGAACAGTTTTGCTACATGGCTGGTTGTTAACATATTATTACATAACATTTTTATGAAACCCCTGGTGCCTGGTTACGTTTGTCATCACAGGAACTGTCTGCTGCTCAGTGAGGCCCTAGCACAGCTCTAAATCAGAGAGGAACCTATTTAAACATGATTTATATGAAATTGTATAATTACACATATATTGTTTCAATATTATTATTATTGTGCTTTGATCATAGACTGTATATAAAAGTGGATGTAGCTTCAGCCTATGCTGAAGTGCTCATCCAAATCCAATACAATTGAAGTAAATGGTGACCAATTTCTCAAACTGTAAAAAACTTAAAATGCCTCCACACTGTTCCTGTGGTGTCAATTAAGTGTTCTTAAATCCCGACATTCAAATTTGACTCTAAACAGTTTCATTTACACTTTGTTTTTAGCCTTAAAGTCGTCTGTGCTTCACACATGAACGTGTTGGGGCTTACCGACACTTGGATGACACATCGCAAGCAGTATGGAGGCATTTTAAGTTTCTTACTCTTGTGAACTATCCCTCTAAGGCTTGCTCTTCTGGAACAACAAACAAAGAGGCTGTTTGTTCCTTTGTTTGTTGTATGAATGTAAATCTAATCAACTTTAACATAGGTTCTTCCTTACTCTTGTTGACAGAGGATGTCACACCTTGTTAAGAACTATGAGACAAATTGTGATATGTGAATAAGGGCTATACAAATTAAATATAATTGATTGATTGATGAGTGGTTGATTGATGGATTGATTGGTTGGTTGATTGATTGATTGATTAAGTTGTTGATTGATGGATTAATTGATTGATTGATTGATTGATTGAGAAGTTGATTAAATGATTGATTGGTTGGTTGATTGAGTGGTTGATTGATTGATTGATTGATTAAGTTGTTGATTGATGGATTAATTGATTGATTGATTGATTGACGTTTGCTCTGAGTCTAGCGCTGATTTCTGACCTCTCAACCTCCGGGGAGTGTAAACACGCCCACCTACTGACCACACCCTTAGCTTCATCATCTGGTAAATTCATAATGTGTAAATGAAAAGCAGTGGTGCACATGTCCAAATTATATTTCAGAGAAGTAATGAGTTGTAATATTAGCACAATCTTTAACACTGTGTTCTAATCTGCAGCACATGAAGAGACATCGGAACAGAATGAGCTGCTACAGGAACTGTGATTAATAATGGCTCCTGGCCTCCAGGCTTTGGACTTTACTCTTAAAGTAAAAGTGAACTTCAGGTTTGACAGTTCAACCTTAAGAATCAGAATCAACCTTAAGCATGATGAACTCAAAGCTAATTAGAACAAACCAACAGTAAAAGTGTAAAATGCATCTCCAGCGACTAATAATGTCAGAAAAAGAGTAAATGTCAGAGAACTGAACTTTTAAAATACAGTCTATGGTTTAAATTCAGGCTCTGGCCTCTGGCTGAGAGCAAACAGGCCCCCCGTGACCCCCCAGGAGGTGCCTGTGGCAGCACGCAGGTAATAGAACAGAGCCGGCCCTGCATCTCTGTCCTTCTTCCGTGTGCGCTGGTGTAACTAAGAGAACCTCTTCAAGTCCCTCCAAAGAAAACCTGCTCATCGCCACGAGATACCGGCCCCTGCCTGCTTTCAGCCACAGAGTGCGTGCACTGTTCATTTTATAAATATTAATGTTGCATATTGATATTGTTAAATTGAGATTGATTTACAGATTGATTATTGGTCCCTGATACCAGGGAGTTACATTGTTTTTCAATTAGGATCATACATTGGATACATTTAAAACAGAAAACCTATAGAAACTACTTCACATTGGATACAAGTTTTAAAAGCACGGTCTCATGTTGGTCAGTTTACAAACATGAGAATATTCTTTAGATCTAGTGGATGAACTGCAGGTGACTCAGCCTCACACTGACAAACAATTCATAGATACGTAGAGGGAGGAATGACCTGTAATCTGCTCGATTGCTATCCAGATAAACTGATAAAGGGAAGATATGACTGAGAATAAAAGAGTGTGCACGAAGAGTGGTTTTCCTCATCCTACCCTCTCAGGAACACACTCTCTCTTCTCCACACTCTACACAGGCACTTTTACAGTCGGTGAGAGTGGAAGAGAAGAGGAGGACGCGGCACAAACCCCCTCAGTGCGGAAGGTGCTGAATATTCTGCTTACATCATGACGACGAGATGTGCGCTCCTGATCCTGGCAGCCCTTGTTGGATCCTGGGCTCAGTTTACAGGTAAAGAACAGGCAATAATTGTACACATTTAAAGTTATGTTTACATATTGAATGAACTGAATTA
This sequence comes from Paralichthys olivaceus, assembly GCF_024713975.1. Lineage (NCBI taxonomy): Eukaryota > Metazoa > Chordata > Actinopteri > Pleuronectiformes > Paralichthyidae > Paralichthys > Paralichthys olivaceus. Next base: position 10,423,350 of record NC_091104.1, on the reverse strand, counting down.
CACGTTGCAGATTGGAGGAATCTGAATTTTTTGAAGTTTTCACCATACATTTCTTTGGGGTTGTTTGGGGAGAAAGATAAAACACAGCCACTTTCTCTTTTTATGTAGGGTTGTTGTGGTCATGTTCACATATTGTAAGTTATTCTGCATCACGAGTTAGACGAGTTTACACAGTAATCATTGCAGAAGCTGTCTAACTCATGCATTTCAGAGTTTGAGCTTAGGGTAACCTTTGATTTTAGCATTTATAAGCAGTATAATATAATTGTATGTTCATTAGTGCACAGAATTGATTAGCAATTGTAACGTATTATTTCAAGACATACATTATATAACAATGTGTGCTTCACTATATTAGAATTCAATATCTGCTAATAAAACAGTTTCCACTTATGGGTGGATGAGTTGTAGTTGTTTCCAACTATAAGCACTCAAAATGGCATTTTAATGTGTAATCAGCAGATCATTAAATGTTTATATACTGCTTATAAACGTTAAACAGTGACCTAAAGTGTTACCTGTGTAAGATACATGTGTTTTCTGATGGTGTGCACAGTGGTGTGCACAATCTTCCAGCCTGAGACCTGCAACAAAATATGAAGGACAAATATTATCTTTCAATAATGCACGGAGAGTAAACAGAATTCTCTGCAATTTCTACAAAACATTAAACTTTGTTCTGAGAGGGTTAATGTGCACCTGATGTGACGGGGACTGAGACAGTTCGTCCGCTTCCTTCAACAAACTCCTGCAACACAAACACTCGCACGAAAGTTAAAGTTTGTCTCCGCTACGTATAAATGTGCAGAAAGGACTTTGGGCATCAAATGCAAAAAGACTAAACCACACAGAAAGTTTATTACACCACAGTTTATTACGCAGGATTATGATACAAGCAATGAGTGGCTGTAATGTCAGGTAATTCTCATCAAATCAGTTATAACCTTGAAGCAAAGTAAAGAAACGTGATCCCAGGCGTGGTTCAACAAAGGAAATGAGTTGTGTGCAATAAAGTTAATCATTTTATTCACTACATCATTATTTTAAGAAGAGTGCAAGATGAGAAGAGGGAATTTTTACTGCATGACCTTTGGGTATTACATTTTTCACTGTATTTGTTTCCTATGTCACATGTAGATGCTGTTTACCTTGCTGGAGAAAATGACCAGCCAACGAAAAAGTCAAACACAGAGATGGTACGGTGCTGTCCGTCATGTTTTAGTGTTATCTGCTTTTCACACACACTGACTAATAGTCTGAGTTTTCATATTTATGTCACAGGCAGAAAGTTACATGTCAGTACTTTGCTCACCAACTCCTGGACCCTCGTCTCCATCCTCCTCAGGTTGGTGTTTTCTTTTGATTGATTTCTGTGACAGCACATCACGATCAGTTCCCTCAATTCAAGCCAAATTATCTAAATTCATTTTGCAGTGTTGTTCCCTAACTTTGCTTTAATTCACTTGTTTTCTCACCGTCAGTCGACGCTCTCAGACCTGCCGATATCTCAGCTGTTTACACGTTGGGCGTGCCGCTGTTTCACAGGTAAGAGCTGAGAGCAGACACATCAATAAACTTTTTTAAGAGATATTTTAATTGTGTATCTAAAGATGTGTATGTCTTCATAATTAGGCACGAGGCATCCATCCTGGTCAGTAGAATAACTGGTAAGTCCCACTGCGCTCTCTCACCACTGAGTATTTGTACAAACTAGTGGAAAAACAAAAGTACATAATCATCTAAAATAACAAGAGGACTCAACAAAGTATTTTACCATTTTTACAATGACAGGTACATGGATATAAATAAATAAATGAATAAGTACATGTTAGTGTCCTGGTCTTGGATTTTGTGTCAGTTAACCACAATAATCCTTCTCTGTCACTCATTAACCTTTGAGTGGATTTGAGCTAAAAGTCAAGAGCGTGTCACAGAAAGCTCCAGATACAGAGCACACTTTGATGAACAAGCAAGGGAACAATAATCTGACAGTTTAGTCGAGTTTATCGTTCAGGATAAGACCAGGGCTGTAAACGCGGGTGATGAACTGATGAAAGTATTTTACCTCACACTGTACATATCACACTGTACATAATCCTCAGTCTGAATGTACTGTAAGGGATGAAACACACCGTAGCTTTACTTTACAACTGTCTGTGACTTTTATAGAGTTGCTCTCCATGTTTACCCCTGAAATGATCCCTCATCACGTGGGTCAGGACTCATTGCAACCCAGGTAATAGACACATCCCACACAGATGAACGGTCACACATCTTAATGCTGTTTATTATATGAGAGTGTTTGTGTTGCAGGAGTTTGTTGAAGGAAGCGGAAGAACTGTCTCAGTCCCTGTCACATCAGGTGCACATTAACTCTCTCAGAACAAAGTTTAATGTTTTGTAGACATTACAGAGAATTCTGTTTACTCTCCTTAAATATTAGAATAAAACAATATGAATAAATTATACTTGGACCAGATTCTGTATTTGGGAGGACAAGCAACATTAACAAGACTCTTATATTTAAAACTTGTATTTCTTCTATTCGAGATGAACTAACACCAGTATGTCTGTCCTTATTTTGGCCAAACCAGACTTCCTCCATACACATGCATGTAGTAGCAATCCTCTTAAGTCTCAGCTAGAACCTGGATAATTATTAATATGCATCTAAAACTGTTTCTTTATCATCTTTAAACAAATTAAAGTTCATGGTGACAGAAAACCAGTTCCATGGTAATTGTAATGAACAGTATATTCTGTTTGACAAATTAATCTTTAGACATTTATCAACGTCTGACAGTGGATAGAGTTTGCTCACTTTTGCTCTTTTTAAACATCTTATACATTATTGAAATATAATATTTGTCCTTCATATTTTGTTGCAGGTCTCAGGCTGGAAGTTTGTTCTGCTGTTTGTCTCGGCAGATTCCTTGTGTGCCTGCTCACCACATGTAAGATTCCTTCTTTCATACAAAATCATGTTATTTGACCTAATGCAGTATGGCGAATGGATGTATAGATGGACGATAACATGATGCGACTGTTCTTTCTTGCCTCAGGTTGCTGCGGATGTTGAAGCTGTTGTTCGGGATGTGGAGGCAGCTCTGCGGAACTTGCAAGAAAAGGTATGGTAGCGTTTTGTTTACCAGAATTTTGCTGTGAATAAATAACTAACATGCTTGGTGCATGTTTACAGCTGCATCATGCATTAATCCATGTCACAGTGTGGAGCACGTATCACCAGCAGGACAAGTAAGAAATAACTTTTATTTTGAAATAAAAAGAAATGATCTGTATCTATAGAGTAATGATCTTGCTCTTTGTAAAAGATGTCAGATGTGTTTTTCCCTTTTTGTGTTGCAGTTGTGACTGTTTGAAAGATGAAAGCATAAACCAAAGGCTACAGAAAGCAATTCTTCTAAAAACGCTGCAGGTAGAAACTTTTGCTTCTGGCTCATGTTCAAGTCTTGTATAGTATTTTCAGTTTTTTGATTTAAATAATATCTTTTTCTTATTGTCTTAGATTGTTGTATTCTCTGGTTTTGTATTTGTTCTTTCTGTGAAGCACTTTATAATGACTGCTTTGAAAGGTGCCATATAAATAAAGTTATCATAACAATTATGAATTATCCGCCTTATGTGTATTCAGGATTCTCTAAGTGGTGTTTTTGAAAATCCAAGGTGGCACAGCAACAGGTCAGACTTCTCTGTCATGCAACAGTCTGCCCCAGTCATCCTCGAACCCCGCTCAGATTCTGTAAGTAAAGGAAATATATTTCAAGATGCCATAACAATAAGATAACTATATGGTAAACAAAGCTTCCCTTGAAATGGCTCATGTGTAACGAGCACATGTCTTGTGTTTCTTTGCAGGACAACATGGGCTCTGACATAAACCAACTTGCTATTCAGCTTTGGACAAACATGGTAAATTCCTAAAATCCAAAGTAACGAATGGCAAATTAAAACGTGCAGAATGACAAAGCAGAATGTTGAAAATCTTCGACGTTGATCTTTACTTTGATCTGACAGCGACATCGACCCTGCGTCTGAGTTGTAAAATGAAACAAGTCTCTATGATCCCTCCCAACAAAAGTGCGATGGAACAATTACTACAGTAAACGCTTGTTGCTCTGACCTGGGAGTAGATAAGAGATGTAAAGATTAACTTGGTGGGATTATCTAAATGATGTCTTTCTCCGTTCATTGTTCACTGAGCATTATAAACACGAGTTGTGTAATCAGCACTATTAGGCGCTCTGTGGTTATTGGCTAAACAGGATGGCCCCACCTGAACCTAAAAGTCTTAACCAATCGTCACGTTTCCTCCTCCAGCTGCAGCCAATGACCAAAGGTGTCATCGCTATTCCTTGCCCCACCCAGGTAAGGCCCGCCATTGCTAAACACTGTTTTCAGTCAGCTGTTACTGTGGTTTGTTTCCAGCCTTTGATCCAAAACGTGTCCTAAAGAAACTTATAAATAATAATAAAATAAGATTCAAGAACTATTGTCTCACTTTCTTTTCCACTCTCGTCTCAGGAACGACCTTTCCTGAGGACACAGACCAATTCCCGCTCTGACAGAGTAACGACACTCAACAACAAAGCCTCCTCACTAACAGACCCTAGAAGTCTTGAAATTCAGCGGCAGCTCTACAGCAGCAAGACGGCAAACTGCTCTCAGGTTATGGGGACAGAGATACCCTGCACAGACCGCAGTCCATCTCCCACCACACCAACTTCAGGTAGAGAATATCTTTTGCTCTTATTCTTTATTCTGCTGATTCATGTATATGGAAATATATAATATATACTTATATATTTACTTCCTGTGCAGTGCATGAACTCAGACCTGGAGATATCAAGGTGGTGGCAGCGGTGGGTGATTCTATTACAGTGAGTATTTTCATTCTCCTAATAATAAAAGGCGTACAAACATGGATGGATAGATGGATGGATGGATGATAGATAGATAGATAGATAGGTTTTTTTCATGCTCTCAGTATGTGACCTCTCTCTGCAGGCAGCCAATGGTGTGGGAGCAAAGGTAGACAACCTTCTGTTAGTGATTAATGAGTACAGGGGGCTGTCCTGGAGGTAAGATAATGTAAAGTTCACCCGGGTCACATTTTTAACAGTGTGGGAATTCATTTGGTGATTCTGTGACGTAAAAAAACTGTTTCTGCATCTTTCAGCATCGGTGGGGATGAAAACATCACCACGGTAACAACTCTGCCAAGTACGTTTCACTTATTTTCTGTAATTTTACCAAATTAAATGGAATAAAAAAATTACATTTGACTTATTTTTATACAACCATGAGCCAACTGCGGCACTAAGCTTGTCTGTGTTTGTGGTTTTGCAGATATCCTGAGGGAGTTTAACCCCTCACTGACCGGCTTCTCAGAGGGAATAGGTAAACAGTACAATCCCAAGGCCTTCCTCAACCAGGCTGTGGCGGGAGGGAAGAGCAGGTCGGTCACTTTTCTTTTAATCCTGTCAAGTAAAACCTGACCAGAACTTATAATGAGCACATCAGAAGAATGAATACACACTTTTCTCATCCTGTTCTCAGTAATATGGTGCAACAGGTGAACATCTTGGTGGACAAAATGAAAAACGATTCGGTAAGGCTGTGGTGAACGACAGTTGAACCTTGGGTGAACTTTGTCTCAGTTTTATTTTCATGATTGCTAATTGTACCTATTATCTTTACAGCGCATTGATTTCATTAATGACTGGAAAGTGATCACTATGTTTATTGGAGGCAATGACATATGTGACTTCTGCTTAAACAGTGTAAGCACTCTTATATTTTATCAAGACTGTTGTCATACTTTAATTTTCTTTTCCTAATTTATATATGATTGTTGAATTAAATTAAATTTATCACAGAGGACAAAAATGTTGATCCACAATCTGTTGACATTTCAACAATTTTTATTTTAATCATCCAAAACATTAAGTGCAATTAGTTTTGGGCTTTTATCATTATTCATTAATTTGACATTTTTATTCATCTCCACACTGTGTCAGATGTGATGCATTGCTCGTATTGATCTACCACCTTACTCAAATGATTCATTCATTATCACAATAGTTGTTGACTGATTTGGGATTAATTTGGAATCAATAATAAATTCACAGTTTGTGCTTCTCTCCACAGGTTTATTTCTCGCCCAGGAATGTGGCCAATCGTATCCGCCAGGCTCTGGACATCCTGCACAGTGAAGTATATGTTTTCACCATCTTACTCTCACAGGAGCATTTCAGTATCATAAACTACAGACAGACTATGAACTTTATGTTTCGTTCTTACCCAGGTGCCCCGTGCCATTGTTAACCTGGTGGAGCTCTTACACATTGTGCCGCTGCGTGATCTGAACAGTGATAAGTCTCTGGGCTGTCCCACCTGGTTTGTAGGGTTAGTGAGTTTTGGTTTTGTAAGACACAGTTTGATCAAAAATAAAACATGAGCAACTCATCACTGAACAGTTTTGATGTTTGTGTTTCAGTTATATTTGTCCCTGTATAATGAAACCTAAAGAAGGGTCCGCTGCACTGCAGAAGGCCAATGACTTCAGTAGGGAATATCAGGTATTTCTATAGTGACAAAACAAATATTGATTAAAAAAAGAAAAATGTGTCAAGACAAGCTGAGAAAAGCAGCTCACAGTGCTGATATGCAGCTTTCACACTGCATCTCATTCATATTTGCTGACTGAAAACACTGAATGAATTAGATTTTTAAAACTTCAGTGATTTGCTGGACAGACTTTGAATTAAACAAAGTTCTCAAACAAGTAATTAAGTGGGATAAAGTGATTTTAGATTTAATGAGACTATACAGTTTGTAAATTTTTTCTTTTATCATTGGATTTTGCTTCTGAACTTGATCAATCATCATCAGATGAGCAACGTTTGTGCTGCAAAAGGAGAAACACTGCATATATATGTGACAAGAAAATAATTAACTTAGAATAATAAACTGAATGTATCTAGAAAAGAGAAATGCAGAAACTGGAAATTAGAAAAGGCAGCAATTGAAACAAGAGATAGATAATCAGCTCAAAAAGCAATAGAGAATGAATTAAATTTACATCTTTTTTAATCAAAAAATTACATTCAAAAGACACTAAGGATGTTGCTTATCTGATCTTAATTGCTAAACCGTTCACAGTCACCGGCTTGACGTAGTTTCGAGCAGGTCAGACTTTGAATAAAGCAGAAAAACAAGGTGGAATAAAATCATTTACATGTAAATAAAGAAACAAAAATGTTGTTTTGTCTGTGTTTCCTTGCAGCGTGTCATGAGAGAGCTGGTTGACACTGGTCGCTACGACACACACAACAACTTCACCGTGGTCCTGCAGCCCATGCTGAGAGAGACAACCATCCCCACTTTAGAGGTAAAAGCTGACAAACTTGAAACATGATATAGAATTGTGTTTTCATTCATTTTAGTATGTTTAAAAATCTCATCCCTTCTTTTTTTTTTAAAGGATGGCAGTCCTGATCGCTCTTATTTCGCCCCCGACTGTTTTCACCTGAGCCAGAAAGCTCACACTGTCATGGCTCGAGCTCTCTGGAACAACATGGTGTGACTTACTTCACAAAAAGACATTTCTTACTTTGCATTTTGAATTCTGTTTCTTCTCCCTGATTCAAAATAAATCTCCCACTTTTATTATCCCTCAGTTAGAGCCAGTGGGAAACAAGACTTCTTCACATGACTTTAAAGACTGCATCGATTTGAAGTGTCCCTCTGAGGTAACGTGGCTTTCAGCAGCATTTGATCAGAAACAACACAATATGTGTATCTAATGGATTTTATGTATACACATTCTTATGTTTATAATTTCTTCATTAGACCAGCCCATTCTTCAGGACCGCAGTCAACAGCAACTACACCTTCCCAGGTCCTCCACCCACTCCTCCTCCTGTTAATGTAAGTCATAAAGGAATTTTTGACTGTCCTCACACATTGCATCAGTACAGTAGGAGAATAGAGTCCACACGTTCTCTCTTCTCTGTCCAAGCAATACCCAAGGTCAGGTTTAAGATAAAAGGACAACTATATCTAATTCAGATGCCCCAGACAGAGCGGCAACAACTCCAATTCTTTTGTGTGTAACACCAGTGGGAAGACACAACGTGATTTAGGAATGCATGCTTTAGGCTTAACTGTCCGATTGGATGCGAACCCCTACGTGTAACATCGAGAGTGACAGCAGAAGCCTTTCTAACCATCTTGTTCTAGACTCGGGGGTGACACTTGCTCATGTTACTCTGTTAGCGTTTGTATATTGTTCCAGCTTCTTGTCTCTTTGATGAGTCAAGTCAACATTAAACTCTTTTGCATAAGACGTCAGCTGCTGCCTGAGTTCTCCTCTCACCAGCTTCCAGAAAACTTCCACCATAATAACCATGGAGCTGGTGCACGATGGCAAGCAATACATTACCACTACAAATGCCTAAAACACGTCTCTGTCGTTCTGTAGAACTGGGGAAGTGACTTCTCCTGTGTCGACACGGCTCCGTCCAACTCTGTGCCCTCTTCAGGTAAAGTCACATGATGTCACTCAGCCGTGACAGGAAGTGAGAGACAAGGGTTTGATGCAGCGTGTGCTCACGTTGATGCTCTGTTAGTTCACAGGGTACGGCCAGCAGACGTCAAGGTGGTGGCCGCTCTGGGCGACTCTCTAACGGTGAGATCCCGCTACTTTTATTCCCCCTTTCACTTGTCTTCCATTGCACTTTCACCAGCGATCCATCAATCAATGCAGATCTTTTATAAGCATCTTTGTTTTCTTTTGCTTTGGCTTTTATTACATCCTTACCGTCACATGCAGAATTCAATTCAAAATTCTCAATCTCACAAATCGATCGCTGCACCATCAGGCCCCTGCACACCTAACTGATTCACTCCACCCTTATTCGTCCGCTCACTCTCTCAGGTCCAGTAATTTAAATGTATTACAGATCCCATGCACCCGTCTAAAGACTTGTGATCAAATTTTGAGGCTGTAGCATCTAAGATGTTGAATCCATAGTCATGCTGAAGAATCATTAAAAAACACTTGAAAAGGCACCATGTGCACCAAGTTAGTCTCTGATGCACATTACTGTGTTTTCATGTGTCTGTTTTGTGTGTTTGCATTTTTTATGAGCTTATGCAACTTACTTTTATCGCTATAGTCTATTTTTTATTCTCTGAGGATTATTTTGCAACTAATACAAACATAATTTCTTGTTGTGCCTTTTAAGTTGTGTGCATCGTGCTGTGCACATTATTTCTACAAAACACAACTTGTCATATAAAGCCGGTGGAGATGGATCAATGCTGGATCAATTATATCACTTGATTAATCATGTAAATGTATAAGCAGAGAGTGCATTATCAATTTAATGAGTCAGAGGGAGAAACAGTAGGAAAGCAATTAAAGGATGATGATGAAAATTATGTCTGCATCTCTTTTGTAGACTGGTTTTGGTGCAAAGGCAAAGAATCTGATGCAGCTCAAAACTGAGTACAAAGGAGTTTCATGGAGGTGAGAGACTGTGCAACAGCAAAATCATGTGCATTTCATCATGCACATTTTTTATTCATTATTTGTTTTCCATTAACAAGCATTGGAGGAGACGACACTCTTGAGACTGTCACAACATTACCCAGTAAGTCTCCTTGGTTTCTATAGCACCTTTATTAAAGTGTAATGCACAGTAGCACCACAAGATGACAGAGGTGGACTGGAACACAGCTAGCATTGTTATTCACTCTTCTTATTTTTAATTTGCATCAGATATTCTAAAGAAGTTCAATCCTCAAATCAAGGGAATGTCAATGGGAGAAAATGGCAAACAGACTGGCTTCAATGTGGCCGTATCAGGGGCAAAAATATCGTGAGTGTATTGATTTGTTATCAGGTTCAAATTGTTCCCTCTCAAATGTTTTGTGCGCTCGTGACTGTCTATGATTCTCTACAGAGGAGTCCCAGGGCAGGTCCGAAATCTGGTTGATCTTCTGAAAAAGGATTCTGTGAGTTTAACATTTTCTAACGCATGCACTGGTTTCACGTTAAAGAAATGCACAAGAGAAACAAGTGAATAATCTTTGTTCCCTCTCTGTCTCTGCGATTCTCTCTCCATCCATTTAATGCAAACAGTCAGTGGATTTCAACAATGACTGGAAGCTGGTGACCCTCTTCATCGGAGGCAATGACCTGTGTCAGTACTGCCACGACCCGGTGAGCTGCTTTAAGAAGTCGTCACAGGAAATGCAGGACGAGCCGATGGACGCAGGGGCGTTTTTGTCAGAGCTGTCTCTCCCCCCCTCAGTGGTTAAACGTGTCCTGTGTGGAGCTGTCTCATGATATCACTCTCCAAAACGTAGCCCGAGCACCGGAGCAGAACAATCAAGCTTTTTTTGAGCAGCCCTCCCCCTAATTGTTTTATCGTGTCAGAGTGAGATGAGAGCAGACGTGGTTTCTCCTCAATGAGCACATTCTGTCACTTCACACAAAACAGCCCCCTCCTCCAGCTCAGGCCTCTGTCTGAATTAAACAAGCACACGAGGCCACAGTGGCGGGCCTTGTTCTCTGAGAGGCATAAACAACACTGAAGTCAACCCAGACTCTCTTCATCCTGTCTCCCTCCCTCCGTCTCTCTCTCTCTCTCTCTCTCTCTCCCTCGCTCCCATTCTCTTTTCTCGTCTTGCCTCCATTTCCTTTCTCTCCATTTCTGATGGGGATTTCTCTCTCTTTAATGTTTGGGATTTGCAACAAAATATCAAGCAGAGCACCAATTTACGACTAAGAGCTCTGAGATTGTGATAGTGACAGCTCATAGAGAACATGCAACAGCCACACAGAAAAGCCCCTGTCTGAACAGGGATTCGAACTGGAAACCATCTTACTGTGGGGTGACAGCGCTGTACCGCCCCACCCTGCCACCCTGTATATCGCAGGCATGAGTAGTTTTATGTGTACATGTATTGACTGTGATTTGATAAATGTGCATTGTGTGTCTCAAACCTACAGGCCTCTCTGTCGCCTCAGAACTACAGCCACCACATGATGACAAGCTTGGACATTTTGTACAAAGAGGTAAATCGGATTGTGCCATAAATACCACCAGAGATCCTACACTGAAAAAAGGCAGTGTTAACTTTAACATTGATGCCCAAAAAGGATCAATTGAATTGAATTCTTTGAAACAGTGTAAAAGTCGTATCGTTCTTTCTTTTGTCCGAAGGTTCCCAGGACTATAGTCAATGTCATGGAGATCTTGGAACTCAAAGGCCTTCGCAGAGTCAAAAGGGACAGTCTTGGGTGCAACTATATACAACCGTACGCTTGTCGATCCACTCATGCCAAATCAATTGCACATTGAACCAAATACTCTGTGTCTGAGGCAGATGTCTAAATATTGATGTCATAACTTGTCACAACAGGAATATGTAATAATATGATGCTCAATAAAGGACTAGGTCTTCCACAGATATCATAATATACAGTTGATTGCATCAGAAGCAGTGATTATTAAGCTTTTTATTGATCTTGATCTCCACTTCTCCTCCTCAGGATGGCATGCCCATGCTTCTTGCAAACAGAAGAGGATTCTCTAGAGCTTGCTGAAGTCCAACGGATCAATCGGGAAATTCAGGTGAGCTGACGAGAACGACGAGGACTGATTTTCTTTTCTCTCTGACAATCTGAGGAGACATCATTATGTTGCTTGTTGCAACGTCAGTATTTGTGTTTTTCCTTCCAGATGGAGACGGAAAAGGTGGTGTACGGAGGCCGCTATGAGGGCAGAGAGGACTTTGCTGTGGTTGTTCAGCCCTTTTTTCAAAACTCTATCATTCCTTTGAATGCTGTAAGTTACTTGTCTCCTTCCTTAATGTAAGGACTATTTTAGATTTAGGAGAGTAAATAAGTCTTTTTGCTGCAAACACTGATTCTGTATTTTTTCCTCTCCAGGATGGCAGAGTTGATAACACCTACTTCTCTGAGGACTGTTTCCATTTCAGTGAACAGGGACATGCTGGCATGGCTGCAGCTCTATGGAATAACATGGTGAGTGTGGCCACATGGACAGTAAAGTAATCGAGTTGGACAGAGGAAGGCTTTGGACGAAGTCAGTTTAAATTACAACCTCTCCCTGCACTTAGGTCACGATCTGAACTGAAACATTTCTGTTTCCCCACTATAGTTGGAGCCAGTGGGTAAAAAACAGACATACAACGATTTCACAAATGCCAGAAATAACCTCAAATGCCCCACTAAGGTAAGAAAGCTGCTGTTGACCCACTTGTGATTGATTTGACAATCCATGGAAGTGGAAGTGTATGATTCACTTGTGTTTTTCAGGAGCATCCATACATCTTCACAAAGGAGAACAGCTTCTCTAGTCCAACCATCCCTCCAGCTCCCACATCCGACAGCTCCACGACGCTCAGCAAGCCCCTGCCCCTCAACCCTGACTGCTCGAACAGCGTGGCCATTTGGCTTGCAGCCGTCCTTGCCGTTGTTGGCCTTCTGATTGGCTGTGTTGCTACCTGGCTCTTTTTCTTCTGCAGAGACAAGGGAGGCAGGAAGAGGATGGAGGAGGAAATGAGGTGCACTGGGCTTTAAAGAGTCAAAAGAGGAGAAATGACAGAGCGTCATTTACGATGGAAGTAGAAAGGACATTGTTGGCGGTGATAGGATAGGCCTGTCTGCTCTGTCTATACAAGTTAATTATTGTCCTTGAACCACAGCAAACATTACTGGCTCAGAGGTGGAAAAATGTCAGTGAGACATGTAAGCATCTGTTTTAGTTTGGGGTTTCCTGTTTCAGTTCAGTTTTATTTAAGTCAATTCCTCAGTTCTGTTTTTGTCGAGTTGTCTGTTCAGTCTCTTTCAGCTTCAAGATCCTGATCCAGATTTGTTGCTTTGTTTGTTTCCTATGGTTTTTTTTTAATTGGACCTGCCTCTTGCCTCGCTCCTGCATTTAAGTCCACATTCTCTCCACTACCGTGAAATTAGCATATTTTGTCCTTGTGAAGGATGCTTATGGCAAATTGAGTGTACTAATGTAGAGATTTTCAGGCTTATCAACCACTCAAAGCTCTTTACAAGTCACATTCACCCATACACACACATTCATTCAGCACTTCTTCTACCACACAGGGCAAGCATCATGGGCAATTTTGGGTTCAATATCTTGCACATTGCAATGCAGGAGCTGGGAATCAAACCACGGACCTTCTTATTAGTGGACGACCCTCTCTACCTTGTGAGCATAGCTGCCCCGATGGTTCCCTTCACTTTTTTTACTTCACTGTTGTATCAAGCTTTATCAAGGCAAATATAAATGTTGTAGTTGGTCCAACTGAAAACAACTGAGGATGTCGCCTGTCTGACCAGTCAACCATCACCATCAAAACCTTTAATGGTGTTTATTTTAGATAGACATTAAATCCAGAATGTCACCCCATCATAAATGACACAAAGCACCCACGCTTGAGTGACTGGGCTCCGAGCACAGCACACATCAGCCTGCATTTATTAGCTTTATCAGTGATGTAACCTGCTGATAAAACATAAAAGGGGCTTGATTTATGACCTCCATAAAGTGACTAAAGCCACTGTCTGCTTCTGTTAAACATACAGTATTGGGCTGTACATTTACTTAAGTGTTCTACTTATGTAAAGTTTTGGAGTGTACTCATGTACTGTTATTCTTACTTTCCCTAAAGTTCACCATCACTTTAAAAATAAAATCTGCTGGTACAGATTAAACAAAAATTTCATTGTCCACTTTATTAGGTACATCTGTACAATCTGCTACAATATAATACAACCTTGTAAACTTTAATGATTCCTGATGATCAGGGTTTTATTAGACGCTGTCAGAGAGGTGTTCATTCAGTTATATGTTTCCCATTGATGGTGTTGTACTGGACTTAATTATGTTAACAGAGGTTTCTAAAATTGAGGTATGTAGCTAAAAAATGTAGAAACATTTCTCAATGTAGTGTATCTCAGTGCAAAAACACCTTTGCTTGTGATCATATAATAAGAATACTATTGTTTCTGACAATCTCAACAAAGTCTGTCTATGGTAAATTAATGTTGTAGAAAATGGGCAGAGCAGTTTCAACAGATTGTGTATGTGTGTGTAATTACTCGTATGAAGGAGGAAAATATATTTCTTTATTTTAATATTCCTTACACTTAAGTATTGCATGTTACTTATTACTTCATATTATACTGCACATTTCCCAGATGTGGGACTAATAAAGGAGTATCTTATCTTATCTTATCATATTAGTTTTGATTCCAACTTATTAAACTTTTGATTATTTAAAATTTTGATTTTAAAGGACCAGTTCATTGTTTGGGTGAACTATCCCTTTAATTGATACTGACTCGTGCTGATAAAGGTAAAGATGTGAATATTCCTGAATATCAGTGCAGATGTAGCAGAAGTTTATCATTTAACAAAATAATAATATGCACACTAGATATAACTCAACACAGGATATGTTCATGACTTTTAAAAAGCCATAAATAAACGTATTTAATTGATGTTAATGTGGTTGAAGTGAGTTTAAGTGCAGCACCTGTAGTGCTCCGACATCCACTGTCAGTTTCCTGCACAGCAGCGCCTCCACGTGTCCGGGGCGCGTATTGAAGCGGGCCAGCGCTGTGCAGCATCAGTTCGAAGATGGCGGAGGGTGAACTGAACGTGGACAGCCTCATCTCTCGGCTCCTGGAAGGTGAACAACTTCCACACTGACACGAGAACACTGAGCAGAGTTTGAGGCTTCGCTTCGACTCAACCCGTTGTTGCGTTGAGTCGTTGATTTAAAATCGCGGTCGCTTCGGGAAAACCCAGGGAAGCGTTTAGCTAGCGCGGCTAACCTCGGCTAGCGTCGGCTAACTGTACCGTTAGCTGTTTATAAACACAGGCGGCGGTAAACGCCTACATCTCAGCTCCCAGCCAGAGCCTCGCAGATTCTGATGTTATCATGGCTCCAGCTTTACTTTAGCTTCTAATTGAACTTTCTACCTCCGGGTTTTTTCCTCTTGCTGTATTCTGCCTCGTTTATTTCCTATATTACGGTCGGTACGCATGGAGAAGGAGGGGCTGGGACTGTTGAATTAAAATAACTAGGATCTTTTATCGTCGTGGGCTCAGCAGCTTCATCCTTCACGTTGGTTAAGTCTCGATGCTCGTGTTTTATTTTTCCTCAGGCATCAACGCTGGTTTTCAGCTTCTCTGCCCTTGACACGGATCATTTTAGCCTCATTCACTCGCTTGCTGCTCAATTTTAAATGTCACATCATTGGGAAGAGGATCAGCTGTAGGAACCAAGTGCTCCATTTAATATGAAAACACACACACACACACACACACACACACACACACACACAACCCTTTCCTATGTGACATTGAACGTTATTGTCACAACATCCTGGACGAAGTTGGCTCGTGCTATGACTTTTGTGAAGCAGTACTGTCTTGTTGTTGCTCTCTCCTCTCATCTGGGTTTGTGGGTGTGTTTCAGTGGGTGTGTTGTTGTGATTCAGTGCGCTCAGGCTGCACGATGCACACACATCCATTGTCAATGTGTGAGAACATCTAGGACATTTTAAAATCAGCAGAAGCTCTGTGTGTTTCACAGAACACTTTTGGAGTTTCAGGGGTAAACAGCGTTGCAGCCGAATCAATAGAACTGACGCAACTGGGGGACCACGTCTTCAAACAGAAAAACAACAGAACAAAAAGATACTGCTCCTGTGGTGTCGTCCAAGTGTCCGATTTTCAGCCGTATGGTCGGGTTCTAGTTTAAATTGATCTTCTGTTGCTTTGTTCACATTCAACCTGTTCCCTCGACCGAGGAGGTTATTCTTATGTCTGTGTTTCTTTGTTTGTGCAGGTTTTATACTAAAACTACTCAAACAATTGCACTGACACTTTGGAGAGAGCTGGTCCATGAACCAACGAATAACAACATTTTGCTGCAGATCTGAATCAGGGGGTGGGATCCAGATTATTTTTTTATAACTTTCTTTGATATTGCAATATCGGGCCTATTTATGACAAGTTCACTAATATCACAGGGAATAATTTATGGATCTTGATGGGGAAAAAAAGCTGGCATATTTAAAGGACATGTATCTATGTGAGTGGTGTCGCTGCTGTATTCAATTTATGGGGGCTGTTGCAGAGGGATGTGCTCTACTGAGTTCCCTTCTACTTGCTTTTGTGCTCGGTAAATCAAAGAAATCTTGTTGGTGTGTGTGTGTGTGTGTGTGTGTGTGTGTGTGTGTGTGGACCTGGTTTTGGATTTGGCACAGAGAGAGAAGTGCAAAAATCCCCTTGTGTTGTCTGACCACCTGCTGTAATGAAGGCAGAGAGTTTTCTGTTCTCCTGTGAGATATTCTTTGAGTCACACCAGACTACGAAGGCAAATTTGTCTGTCCTTGGCATAGTTTCCACCAGGATCTGCGACTCTGTTGGGGATGAATGTTCGCCAGCGCTGAAATGCTAAGATTTGGTATTATATTGCTGGAAAATACTGTCAGCCTGCAACTGCGATGTATTTATTGCACAACTGAATCTGAAGAATTCAGAACAAATAAATAATATGCATACTCACTGTTCTAATCAGCTCCTCGCCTATTTTCCACTTTATTGTTAAACAAAAAATCACATCTGTAGTGTCTCACATCTGTGCTCATCAGTCATCTGAGTGTTTGCAGTAATTGGAGCTTACAGTTTGTCTCTTTTCTTCACTCAGTGACTTGTTGATTGTGCAGCTCATATTTTTAACAAGTGGTCAGTTTTGTTGTCGGCGCGAAACGATGATGCTGTCTCTTTTTTTCACGCAAACAAAACAAGTGACTGTTCATGACTAATTGATTTGGATGTTGTCATCTCATTGGCTTTTCACACAATTGTTCAGTTTGTATTTATTGACTTGAGATAGAATCAAGTTCGAGTTGTTGGTGTTATATGGTTAATTTTAAGCTGAGAAGAAAATCTTTTAGGGATATTGTAGATGTCAGTTAAAAGCACATGATGCACCCTGGTTTCTATGTTGGTCATCTCCCTAAAAGAAATTGCAGTTTGTGAAATGCCACCTCCAGAGCAGAAGTATTTCCCAGATGATTTCTATGTGATATTTATTGTTGGAATGAATCTGGATCTAAAGGGTAGAAATGCAAAAAAAACCTGTTAAGTATTGGTCTCCTGTTTGTCTGAAAACCTTAAATAAATCGTGAGATTACCTCATTCTCAAAGGGTTTGGTGACATACCAAAAATGTACCAGAGCTGAGATGATTACCAAGACTTGAGAAGTCAAGACATTTTCCTGAAACTTTCTGGAGGGGCTGTATGTGAGAAAGCAAATGTCAGAGTCAGTTGCTTCTGATATTTTCCAGAATAGGAAATCACATCAGAATATTAATCGGCAACTATTGTGATAAGTGACATTTCCTTCCCATGAAAATATACTAATCCCTTTTCCATCTTCCACTAAGTTTGGGGATTTGCTGCCTTTCTTCAGGCTTTGTTTTAACAGTCTGAGCACATGTTCTAAAGCAAGTGGAGCTTGTGCATTTAGTTCTTGTCCAAATCCACTATTGTTGGTTTAATGATGGAAAAATGGTCTGGATTAATCGTGGATGTGTTTTGGACGTAAGATCCAATAAACGAATCAGAGGGCCGTCTCCCACTCCCTTTATTTGGACTCTTGATTGGACAAAGATATTAACTTAGGCCTTATGAAACTTTAACAGGTATTTTTTCATTATTGTCAGACATTTTATAGACATCTGACATCTTTTATTTAATAAAACAATTACTTTATTAGCTTTAAACAGCTTTCCACAAAGTCTTGTCTTTTTTTCAGGGGAATAATAAAGTTGTAGAGGGTCTGAAACACATTCATTGGTATTTTCTGATGTTCAGCACAGATGTACCGTATCAAGAGACTCATAATTCTCCAGTGCTAAATCTCTAAAGCAGAAGAAATTTGAAAAGCCTTTAGCCTTCATTCTGCATCACAACATAAAAGCTATTTGTGTGTTTTGCTATCTGAGAAAATGTGGTCTTGAGGAAAAGCCAAGTGTCAGTGAGAGCGCTTATTCATTGGAATGAAACCATATGAAACGCTGTCAGTTTCTGCAGACACGTGTACAACCACACAGTTACACTAACACACACACACACACACACACACACACACACACACACACACACACACACACACACACACACACACACACACACAAACAGTAATTTTTGGT
This sequence comes from Paralichthys olivaceus, assembly GCF_024713975.1. Taxonomy (NCBI): domain Eukaryota; kingdom Metazoa; phylum Chordata; class Actinopteri; order Pleuronectiformes; family Paralichthyidae; genus Paralichthys; species Paralichthys olivaceus. Next base: position 10,405,045 of record NC_091104.1, on the reverse strand, counting down.
TTATGATGTTGGCAAAACCTTGTCATGGCTTAATTTTAGCCTTTGCCCCTCAATGTTCTTAAGGACGTAATCTCTTTTTAAAAGTGCCAGTCTGCACACAGTGAAAGGTGCAGTGTTAAAACCAAGCGGGTTAAGCATCCGAGCTTAACTCGCTCAGCTCTGATGAGGCCTGGCCGTTGACTGAAGAGCCCTGCTTCTGCAATTTAATGCTTGACACCCTGCTCAGCACATGGGTGTGAAGCAGTGCAGATACAGTAGATGGGCGATAGTTCACCCAAAAATTGATGGTGTAAAGCAACTGTTGATGAAGGTTGTTGGAGACCTAGAATAGTTCTTGGCTCAAAGAATCACCGTCTGTGAGGATGCATGTTGCTTTGGTTCGTTCCCTTCTCCCTGAATTGGTTGAATTGCAATGAGGGAGACTGAGTGTGCAAGTAGCATGTTGGTGTACGCACAAAAACCCATTCATTAAGCTTTGGTAAGTCCTCACTAGTACACAGGTTAATCCATTATAAACTGCTCTATGTTTGGCCCTTCAGTTTCATTGTTTCCTCTGAGGTATCAAAAAGGGAAGAAGGAAAAGGCTTGAAGGAAAACGTCCTTCTGACAAACACATGTTTGTTTCACGAGGGGTCAAGCTTTAAGGCAAAATGTCTTCTCTTTACATAACTCTTGAGTTAAGGATTTGTTGATCACTTTTGTTTCTGTCATCAATCTTCACAAAGTGACGTCAAACTAGGACTCAAGTTGAAAGGGTTTTGTAAGTGCAGTCCAACAACCATCTACTGTTTGTTCATTATCAAATACATGTAGGGCTTTGTGGTTTGGCTTTTTTAAAGCTTATGTACTTCCATGATTCTAGCTGTTTTGGGTTTGTACCCCCATGGTCGAATGCACTTATTGGAAATCACTTTGGATAAAAGCGTCAACTGAATAATATGTAATGTAATGAAAAGTGACAAGGAACAATTGATCACTTTGTATTGATATTGTATGACCCTTCTTAGCCTGTTGCTCATTCATATTAGCATTTCAACTTGTGTTGACTATTAGCACTCGATCAACAAACACAAAAATAGTCAATATTCAATCAATCTGCACCAAATTACACACACTTATAGATATCTAACTCTGCCAGATTTTTAAAATCAAGATCCATGAATTAGTCATTGGGAAAATGTTTGAAAATCTCACGCTGTCACTCTGTCCAGTACTTTTTCGTATGATCTCTCCCACCTTAAACAAACAAACGTACAAACCAACTAACAGACAAGGGTGAAAACATAACCTCCGTGGTGGAGGTAAATATTTCTGACACAGATGTTTTAAACCAAACAAAAACCTTAGCTTTTATTATATTGTCTGCCCCCAGGTAATATGATGTGGAAACAGTTTTTTATATCTGTTCACATTATCCCTAACTATTTCAACTGCTGACTGTAGCCAGTTTGCAACTCTCACTCTTTTCTCCTCTTTTCTTCAGTATAAATCTGATAAATCTGCACCCACAGCTGTGGCAGAGCCCCAGAAAGTCGGCTTAAGCTAACGGTGCGACTACACAGCCAATAAACCCACACCACTGCTGAAGATGCAAGCTGCTGGTGTAGTCTAAGCAGTGGGTTTCTTAAGTATGACTGAGACCTAGCAGCTCTAAGCTATGGAATCATTACGCCCCCACAGCTCATCAGATTTTAAGATTGCTTTGTGGTTCCGCCACAACAGTTTCTTTCCCCCTTGGTTGCAAATTATTCTATTATGGCCTTGCTCTGATAAACTTTGTGGTGTTGTGGGTTCCTGAAGTTGCTGCATTCCCTTTAACAATAAAAGTGAAAGCTCTGACTTTTCTTTCCTCTCCAGTGCGAGGATGTCGCCCAGGGAAGATAGTCCAGATGACGGAGGCAGAGGTGCGGGGCCTCTGTATCAAGTCCAGGGAGATCTTCCTCAGCCAGCCCATCCTGCTGGAGCTTGAGGCTCCCCTGAAGATCTGTGGTCAGTGATGTATATTTCTACCCACGTTTTAGTTCATTTTATTACAACGTCAGGCTTATTTACTTTATCTTAATTACACTTATTTTTTTCCTCTGTTACATAATCTACTGTGACATTCCCTTTAGATCACATCTAAAATGAGATGTTTACAACCACTGGGATATTAAAAGCATAAATATGAAAGTAACCAGTCTAAACACTTCAGTTAAACAATAGCAGCCTGTCGAATGTCTTCCTGATTCCTGAAAATTAATTCAGTTCCACTGTGTAATTTCTTCCACTACTTGAATTCACATACTGCCTTGAAGTGATGTAATTAATCATATGAAAGGTTGTGACAGGCTGTGTTATGGATTGACACATTACTATAACAAAACGTCAGCACTGTTTGTTTTTTCTGCGGTCAACTAATTGATTTAACAAGTACTACATGCAGCTTGAATATTTGCTTACCATCCTTGGCAAATGTTGGACAGTAGCAACACATCTTAATTTGTGAAGAGCAGCTCAAACAGAAAAGCTCCAGGTCGGCTGCACCAGTGGCAAACTCCCACTCTTCAGAGCACAGCCCAGAGCAGCAATCCATTTCTTTGACGCAGAGTTTACTTACGTAACCAGATGGGATAACACTGCCTCAGCCTGGGTCATATATTCAGCCACTGCTCTGTGTGTTACAGAAGGTACATTTAGGGGAAACATATACACAGAACAGAATCTGTATCATTGTTATACACACGTAACATAGACATACAGTATACCACACATTTGCAAGTTAGCTCTTTCGCTGCAGTTGAAATACTAAGTACTATCTCGGTCTCTATCTGGCTCCTGCACATCTCAGTATACTCCCACATGCTTTATCTCTTCCCCCAGCACAGTGCTGCAACTGCAAACAACTCTGAAATGCCTAATACAAGTCCTTGAAAATACAAAGGCTTATATACTGTATATGCTCAGGAGTACACACTCATCTCTTTCCTCATACATACCAGTGTCCTCACGCACATAATTACTTTGTTTGATTGTTATGCAGACCAAATATTTTATGTTGTGAGTTTTATTAAGGCTCATTTAAGATTCTTTTTCATACGAAAAGATGTACATTTCAAACGATGTAAGAATTTGCAAGTTTCAAGAGTTTCAGATGACAGCAAACATGTCGATGGTGGAGGTTGTGATAATGTACCTCTCACAAAAGAGGCAAAAGCAACAGTTTGTGTCTGTGCCCAGGTGAAGTTACATCATGTAGATGCCTGTAGAATCTTACCAACTCACAAAGTTCAGCCATTGTTCAAACTTCCTCCTCATGTCTTTGATTGTCTCATGTGTCCACGTGTCTGACACAACTGTGATCAGATTAACTGGTTGTTAAGGATTCATCTATATAGAACTGACCCTGACACGACTGTAAAATATGCATGAGTGTGTGGTGGTGTTATTTGACACAGTGTGGGCTTTCTTTGTGTCTCTTTTACTGTCTTTGTTCTGTTACTGCGGCCTCTAACCACAGGTTGATTACTCGCCTTTAGCCCACGACTGTTGGATCACCAGTTCTCAAAGACCCAGCGGTGATGGCATTTAATAATTTACTAAGTTCGCTAGGATCAGATTCTACATTTACTCACGCTCCCTCACATGTTCAACTTAAAGACACTCAACAATTCTGCCAAAACTCGCATCTCTGTTTCTGTCGAGTTTTAATAATTTGATTAAACAGTGTAATATACGCAGTGTTGTTGACAATGATGTTCTTCGCACAAATAATAATAATAATAAAACCTTCATTGTGAGAATGTCTTAGATAGTAATTTGGTCTCTAAGATAATCTGGACGGATGATGGTTATTAACAGCAAACTATAATCACAATCCTCTGCAAAATTACCAAGCAGATGAATTTCAACCATAATAACCCTGCGCTGTTATTTGTTAGCCTGTTGAATCAACTGAAGAAAGACCAAAAGCCCAGCTGCTGCTGTGTTCTTACTTTTTGGATTCTGTGGTAACATTCATCATACATTTTTAAACCCTCAGCAGCGTCTGGACTCAGTTGAATATGATGTCTTTTGTTATCTGACTGAAAAGAAGCACAGCAGTTCACAGACTGAAGAGGAGATAAAACAGTTTTAGAATGCACACAGAAATGTTCTGATGTAAAGGATAGATTCAAAAACCTGCCAGTTCATGAGGACATTAAAACAGGTTCTGCTTGCTGTAATAATACCTCCTATTCAGAAAAGACCCCCTGTTATTGCACTTTTAATGGAAGTTATGTGACACGAAATCCATCAGCCATGACAAAATCTTTATCTTCAGAACTGTGGACTACAGGAGGGACATTCTAGTACAAACATCGTTCATGTTGTTGCTGCCGTGTCACTGCAGATCAGCATGAAAACTCTTTGTTATTAGAAAGTTAATTCAAGTGCCATTCTGTACTCTATTACAGTTTTGCACAATCAGCAGATTGTCTGAGTGTTTTTCTTGTTTTCATTTTGAACAGTATTGTTTAGTGCTCCTCACACTGCTGGGGTTTTTTTCAGTTGTATTTTCTAAACAAGCTGATTATCTGACTGCACAAGGTCACACTATGCTTGATCATAGCTTTTATAACTTAAGTACCAGTGTTCTAATTCTTGGCTAATATATGGACATTATTTTGTGCAAGTATAGGCATTATTTTTTCATTGTTGATTTAATCATTAGTTTTTTATTTACAATTCAGCCTTATCTTTAGCAGGCTACGTTGTGGAACTATAATTTCTATATTTTGTCATGAATATCCATTTATGTACCACACTCAAAAGATTACTACTGAATAAAATTACTGATATGCACTTTTATTATTGTAGAGCTGCCGTATGACCTGTGCTTTTAGGTTGTGTTGTCTTGAGACTCCATTTATGAGACTGACCTTAAGTTAAAGTTCCCTTTGTTTTTTTTGTTTTCTGCTGTTTACTCTGCTTTTTAAACCCTGAATCTCTCTGCTGCTATTCTTGGACTGTTTTGACTCTGCAGAGGCAGTCCTGAGTAAATAATTCACTGTCATCCTACAATTTGTTGTGAGGAAGGAGGCAAGGGGGCTGCTGAATAGAAAGTCTCGGTGAAGCTCACAAACTCATGTACGCAGCAATAACTCAGGCTGCACTATCTCATGCTACGACTCCTAGAATTTGATGAAACTGAACTCAGCTCAGGCCAATCAAACACTTGCCACTAAATCATTTTGAGCTGGGGAAGTAATAAAAAACAAAAACCACTGCACTGAAAATATCAGCAAAGCTAAGCGGTAGTTTGGTATGCCATGAATGAAAGAGCATTATTTTATAATCCAGTTTACCCAGCTTTTACTAAAATGCCACAGCTCAGCCGAAGTTAGCCCGGCTCTTACAAAGTTCACTCACCTCCAGCTGTCGCTGCAGAGATTACAGTCTATGTTGCCATGTGTCTGCATCTGCCATTTTATCCAAATGTGGCTTTGTCCCTACATTTCCTTTTCTTAACTCAGCGAACTGCTTCATAAATTAAAGATGCGACCTGTTTACTGCTTTGTGGCCATTTCTGTTTTGGTGCAGGCATAAGCAAGAATTATTGTTTTGTATGTGATGTCCACTGTGTTTACTCAGTCCTCTGCCTGTTTCTGACCACAAAGACTAAAAAACTGTATTTGTAGGTTCAGGCAGTTCACAGGTTTACTTTGATTTGTGCAATGGAGACTCAAACGATAGCCAGTAGACAATGGATGAGGGGGGATGCCACCTCCTTCAAACCGGAATGACAAAAATTCATCCCCTCTCAGCCCATTTCCCATCTCCTATGAGAGAGAGATCCATGTGTTCAGATAGAGAATTAGTGTGTGCAGATGAGCATCCTGTAGTTAGTGCTGCTAACTAAGTCGCATAAATTTCAATAATTTGTTGTAACCAAATGAAATTGAAAAGAGCAGAAGTACAGTACTCATGGTCTGTCACAATCCGCAGCACCAAGAGAAATCCTACCCGTGTTGGTGGCCATTAAAACATCCATAAAGATTGTACTGTTTTGGGCAAGTAGGCAGGATTCAGTAGAAACTCAGCAGATACTGCTTTCATCATGCACATTCATGCACAAGCATAGAGCTGTACTGCAGGAATGTCGTCCCCACACCCTCACCCCGAGGGATCAGCTCCAAAATGTAATAATCTGGAGATACACACCCAAGTAATAATAACATCAAGTTTGGTGAAAATCTGTCTGTGTTTTTAGTCAAACCTGCTGGTAAGTCTGAACGAATTGCCTACTGCTTATTCCCAAACACAGCAGACTAAGACATAGTGGACTAGTATATAGACTAGTTTTACTATTGTGGTAGAGTAACATTCAAATAATTCATCATTTCATCTGCCATCACATTTTTCTTCTAAAAGAAGGTAAAGCTCAAAATGAGTGACCTGGATTATGTTAGTGTAGCGCTGCATTAATACTTTAAGACTTGTTAAATTGATTTTGTATTATTAATGTGAAGTTGTTAACATGCAGCACTTGTATCAAAACTGTTCATGGCAAGCTGGAGATGTGTGTCCAGAGAAATGATTGATGATGCACTGAGAATAAAAGCTGTACTTCAGACATTCATGTAAACATTCATTTGCAGAAAACTGTGCTTTTACACGCTGCCCTTAGACACAGGCAAAAATAAATTCAGGCCTGTGCAGGCATATAGGTTTGGTGCCAGCTGTGGTTTGTGTTTTGGTGCCTAGATCACTGACAGGCACCATGGAAAGAAAATACATCCCAGCCATTCTCAAGACTGCAGTATAAAGTTGCCATTTTTATTGGTTATTTTAATCTCAAGGCCAGACAGCTGCACACTTTAACAAGACCTATTTTAATTTGTATTATTTGGTGCCATCTTGTAATGAAGCATTGCCATAAAAAGAGTGTGGCACATGAATTTTCTTTCCGCTTTGGTCACAATGAAGCCTGTTATTATTGTCCTAGCTGCTCTAGTGATGCCCTCTGCAGTCATCTTTGTCTGGAGCACTTAGCCCAAAATTAGAGCAGCCCTTCAGTTGGTGCAAGAGGATATAAAAGGAAGCAGGTCTTGGCTAGGTGATGAAGCGAGGCTCCCCCTGCAGAGCTCCTCTGCTTTTGTGAGAGTGCCTCCAGCTCATCACTGCCTGACTGGTGTCAAAGAAAGGAGAGAGAATCCTGGGAGAGCTGTTAAAATTAGTCATTTACTGCAACCATCTGAATGTGCGTCCTTTATTTTTGTGATTAGCCTGGATTAGAGATGTTCTCTCCCTTGCTAGCTCGTGTCCCATGGGCCATAGCATTGATCTGATGGCTGCTCTAATGTCTCTTTTTGTGTGTGCATCCATTACCTTACCTCTGCCATCACAGTAATAGCCACGGTCATATAGTCAAAGTTTCTGATACATCCCCACCAACCTACAGGTATAGCTGTGTTCCTAAAATCAACAGCTACAGAGAGATGAGAGCTGGTGTGTACGTGGGATGAATACGTGGTTTAGAGATGAAGAAACTAAAAATATTGCTTGTCCTGCAGTTAATTGTTCTTTTGTCTCCAAAAACATATTCAGCACTGTTTTTTATCATCTATTCCATTTCATACAACCTTCTTAAATTCTTGTCATCATTTTCCCTCTCTATAGCTGTCATGAAAAGTCATGAAAATGTAGCAGAACTTTTACATAACTTTGTGTACGTGAAAACGCAAATATCTCAGGATGAAAGGAAATCCTTTTCGCGATAAGAGCCAAACACATGATTTCGCAATTCAATTTTCAGTTCCTCTCTCCTCTCCTTCTGACTGCACCCACAGTACCTTAAAATTAACATCTTGTGTCCCCCCTGTCCTCTCACATCCTCTTCTCAGGTGATATCCATGGCCAGTACACAGATCTGCTGAGGCTGTTTGAGTATGGTGGCTTCCCTCCAGAGGCAAATTACCTTTTCCTGGGCGACTACGTGGACAGAGGGAAGCAGTCCCTGGAAACTATCTGCCTTCTGTTGGCCTACAAGATCAAATACCCAGAGAACTTCTTCTTGCTCAGGGGCAACCACGAGTGCGCCTCTATCAACCGCATCTATGGGTTCTACGATGAGTGTGGGTAGAAATAAACTCCTCCTGCACTTAAACATCTCTGAAGTACCTATTTAATCATGTTACAATAACCTGTGATTGTGTGTTTCAACAGGCAAGCGCAGGTTTAACATCAAGTTGTGGAAGACCTTCACTGATTGCTTTAACTGCCTCCCCATTGCTGCTATTATAGACGAGAAGATCTTCTGCTGCCATGGAGGTGAGAGCCGTCATTTTTTACCCTCCACTCAAATCTAAAAAAGTTGGTCAAAATATCTTTGGAGTAACTCCTCTTTTATTTCTGTTTCAGGGCTATCGCCTGATTTGCAGTCAATGGAGCAGATTCGCAGGATCATGAGGCCAACAGATGTACCTGATACAGGTAGTGTGTGTGTGTGTGTGTGTGTGTGTGTGTGTGTGTGTGTGTGTGTGTGTGTGTGTGTGTGTGTGTGTGTGCGTGTGTGTCTGAACGTACTTGTGTGCATGCTCATCCTTGAACATATTCACTTCCTCCGATTTCTCTCTGGATTTTCTTCCAGCCTTTCTCTTCCTGAACCAACAGCTTATTTCAGTAAATCATTCGTGTTACATCAGCACCTTCTTCCTCCCTGTTGTCAGTCTCGGCTCTTCTTTTAACTCCTTCCTCACTCATATGACCGTTCTCTCCCTCTCTCTTCTCTGTGTGTCTCTCTCAGGTCTGCTGTGCGACCTGTTGTGGTCAGACCCAGATAAGGACGTGCAAGGCTGGGGAGAGAACGACCGCGGGGTCTCTTTCACCTTCGGAGCAGACGTGGTCAGCAAGTTCCTCAACCGCCACGACCTGGACCTCATCTGCCGAGCCCACCAGGTAATTATGAAGGACACTAAGGCAGAGAGGCTGGATATGAGGTGTAATTCGAAAGAAGCACACTGCAAGCAAATTAATCTAGCAGGGTGTTTTTTTTCGTGGGGAATTGGTTGGACATGCACTGTAATGACGGCTCACATCATTATTACTGTGAATGATACCAGAGACGTTAGAAGTGGAGGGGGAGAAACTTGAATTGAAAAGTCTGTAACCCAAAAGATGGAGGTTGAATGTCAAGTGTCCCACCCCTCGCCTGCTGAACTGGGACACATAGCAAGTCAATTTAGTTGTTGCACTGATGCAAGTGCACAGTTGAGGTTCCAGTTTCCACTGATTGTGGCAGTGGGCGCAGACAGAATAAAAAAACCCAGTGTGATGCATCAACTGTGTTTATTTAAACATCAGACATAAACTCTTGCGTTTTTTTAAGAGCTCTGGAAAGAAATATTATAAGTTTATTTTGGGATAAACTAATTAAATTCTTTATGATATTTGATGGTGATTCCACACATGTAGTTTTAATGTGCCAATGGCCATTGAAAATACAATCATTGCTCTCTCCCCTTTCATTTAGATACGAGCCAGTTCTTGTTATCCTAAAATAACGACAGACGTCACAAAGATGGCTGCCAAGTGGCGAGAATTGCCTATAAGGACTTTGATGATATAAAGACACAGCCCAGAGTCTTAAAACATGTATTATTAGACCTGGTGCAACAATTTAACCCTTAATTTTCTTTTCTCATTTAATCTATTTTTCTCCATTTATCAATCTAATTCTTTCTTTGCTTATTGAAAATGGAATATGATTCAGAGAACAACAAGCTGCTGTTTGCACTTGTAACACAAGACATCAGATACACGTAGATGATAAAGGATCAAACTTCTCTGTTAATTGACTGAACAAGTGAACCAAGAGTCCGAAGCTATTTCTGCTCTGCGCTGGGCGTTTGATATTGATTCAGCTGTAGGTGGTTTTGTACACTCAGTCTTGATAGCTAAGTCTGTTACTAGCTGGAGATCTGCCTCTTAAGTATTGATCTCCGTAGGCGTTGGAATAATCTCATGTGTCTTCTAACAGGTTGTGGAGGATGGTTATGAGTTTTTTGCCAAACGCCAACTGGTTACACTTTTCTCTGCTCCAAACTACTGTGGGGAGTTTGACAATGCTGGCGGCATGATGAGCGTGGACGAGTCCCTCATGTGCTCCTTTCAGGTAATATAAAATCTGCAGACACATTTATGCTTTTAAAAATGTTCTTCTTTATACACACTCTCTCTCACATACATTTATTTCTCTCTCTGTGTATGTGTTGGTGTTTTAAAGATCTTAAAGCCCTCAGAGAAGAAGGCCAAGTACCAGTATGGTGGTGTAAACTCTGGTCGGCCTGTCACCCCACCCCGCACCACCCAAGCCCCCAAGAAGAGGTGAACGTTCAGCCTCGGCTCTTCCCCTCCCTCTTACCTTGTCCGTCCTTGGTCTGCCGTCATGGCAACCCCTGTAACTCCCCTGTATAGCGAAGATATGGGGCTCATCTAATCGCCCAAATCTTTTTTTCTCCTCTTTCTTCCCCACTCACCCTCCAACTCCACTGACAGCTCTTTTCTTAATGTGTATGTGTACATAAATTTGCTGTGACCAATCTGTTTTATTTTATTTGCCTGTTTATTGGTATTTTTGATATTATTAACAAATAATCTTTTGGTGGTTTTACTTCCGATGCCACTTGAGTTTTTCTGAGGTTCTGTCTCGTGTATGGATAATGCCTTCTCCTTGTAGAGGGGCTGAGTTCAAAGGAATTATTTTCAGCTAAACAAAAATGAATATTGTTCTCGCCTTGATCTCTGATAAGCAGAGAAAATCCCACCTATCTATTTCAATAAGACTGATATTTACAGGCAGTGTTAAATCGATAGACACGAAAAACCAGATTCCAGAGTAACAGTTTGAAGTCATTATAGCTCGTGGTTGTTGGTTTGTATATTTAACCGTTGAAAAAGTCCACGTCCCAATGAGTAGCAAAGAATGTGAAGAGACCGGCTTGAATGAAATATAAAGGCTGAATCAGTTGCTGCCGACAGTGGAGACGCTCTTTTCAAACACATCTTCCTCTGGGCATCAATTCCTCCACTCCTTTGTCTCCTCCCTGTGCCTCAACTCCACACCCACACACAAACGCCACTTCTCAAACCGAGCTGGTAGACGTTCGCCATCGTCTATTTCTTAATTCTTATTCCTCATCAAAATAATTTCCCAGATATATTGTGTGAAATCACTGAACTAGTTCAGGTACAGAATATGAAAACTGGTAGATTAGGAAGTGGTCACCAGGGACAGGCAGTTTTGTTTTGTTTTGTGTGATTGTGATGCCACCTGGTGTGCATATACAGCATTACAGTGCAAATCTGATGTAAATCAAGCTCAACAGCTCAAATGGGTTCTTCATTACAACGTCAGTAAAAATGTTGGAGGTACTTCAGTTGTCTATTCAGCTGACCAGCGATTAGCCCGGTCAGCGCTTCAGTGTCAGTCACTGCTAATTAGATGCAGTTTACTTCTTGTGGAAAACAGTTGCCTCTTTCTTTTCTTCCTTTTTCTTTATTTCGTTTTCTATTTTGCTCTCTGTGGTATTCTTCTTCTGTTGGACTTCTGTGTTCTTTCTTCACATTGTTTACTTTTGATTCATTTTATTTATTTCCTAACGACGATAATAAGGAAACAATGAGGTGTTACCAAAAGCTGTTTTGCAATTTGTACAAGTTTGTTTGAAAGTCTATAAATTAAATAAAATGGATGGAAACTAAAGATTGTTTTGTCTGTAATATTTGTGTCTGTGCCGTCAAGAAATAAAAAAACATTACAACGTTGCTTTTCCCTCGACACTGTGTCACCATTCAACCAACACTCAAAGCGCTTCCATCCATTCATGTACTCATTCATACAGCACTTCTATATTCAGTGCTTTCAGGTGCAATTTGGGCTTCAGTTCAGTTCTTAACCAAGGTCCCTTAGGAATGCAGACCGGAGGAGCCAGGGATCGTAACACAGACTTTCTGAGCAGGAGAGGACCATCTCCACCTCCTGATGCACAGAAACAACATCATTTGCAGTTATCCAGCAAACACGACTTGTTTTAATACAGGTAATTATGGCTTCTTGTTTTATTGAACACGTCCGAAATTAAAAATGTGAATATTTTACCACAGATTTCAGAAAATTGTAATTGACACTTTTCACTATTTTTCTACCATTTTCTACACCAGAAAAATGGATGAATCAATAATCTAAGGTGAAATAAATAAATAAGAAATAATCTGTATCCAGGCTGATTTGAAGGGTTGGATTTTTCATCTTATATTTTTACATCAGGTTTATCTATTCATCCATCTTTCCTTCCATCCATCCATCCATGTTCTGAGGGTTTCACTGCAGTACCTCACCCACGTCGAACGGGGGCGACATCAGTGAAAGTGGCTGCTGTGTCTGTTGTTGACTCCTCGGGACGCACCGCGTGACCTCGGCTCGTTAGACCTCCTGGATGGGTCTCAGTCGTGTCTCTGTCGCGGGCGGAGTGTTTCCAGATCTGTGGTTTGTCGGGACGGCTGCTGAACCAGAAGTGCAGGTTGTCCTACTCGAGGCTGAATCTTGAGAGGATGCCCCGTCCTCATCGTCACGACAGACACTGAACCAGGTATCGAACACGGTGTTGACGCTTTAAACAGACGTGGTTTTCACTACGCGAGCCCGGAAGTGTTTGTGTGTCTGAGGATAGAAGTCATTTCTGCTGCAGAGTCCAAAGTTCATGTTTGCAGGTGGAGCAGCAGCTGATCCGGTTCATTCTGTCTCAATAAATCTCTGTTCTCACGTCTTCATCAAGTCACTGAACTGTTTCTGTGTTTTTCACTTCCGCCTTCAGTCCTGTCACTCAAAACACAGCCCTGTCTGTGTCATGGGCGGATCTGGCTCATGGAGGGGCCCCGGGGCAGTGTTGTTGTCATTTGGCCCCCCCACTGTCCGTTACACTTTTCATTATTTCCCTAGAAACCAACACGGACTTGAGAGCAGACAGTTTGAATTGATGAATCGATTGACACAAAATTGACAACATGTTTGATGATTCATTCATTTTTTTGTCTCAAGACCATGTTTGTATATTTGATAGTTTGAGGTTTGATTGTGGTAACTTGGAGTTCAGGGAATAATAATGGCCATTTTAAATGATATCCAGAATATTCTGTTCATTATTACAAACGTCTGACTTGAGGTTCTATCTCTCCTGGACATTTTTCTCCTGTGTATGTTTAGTAATCCAGCCTTGGTCTGAAATAATACTAACAAGAGGACATTGATTGGCAGCGATTTTTTTTCTGTTTACTTCAGCGGCTTTACACATCAAAACAAGACATTTAAATTCATTTACATTTTATTTGTATAGTGCCAGTTCATAATATACATTATCTCAAGGCACTTGAGATCTGCAAATGTGAAGGAATATTGATGGATTTTTTAATATTTAGAGATTAAACAATAATCAAGAAAATAATTAGCAGGTATATCAATTTTGATAATAGTTTCTGACTTCAACTGCCTTTTTGATAGAATTTTAAACACTATGTTTATGTATGGACCAAACCAATTAGTGCATCAATCGTGACAATAATGAATAGACTTATTGATTATTTCTTTTTTTTGTCAAACCTCCAGGTTGAACAAAACTCACTGGCTGAGTTTCGATGGCTTCTTCTCCAACAACAGTCCCTCCCTGCTGCCTCAGAAATGAACTGTGGAATCTTTCCAGCACAGACTGAAGGATGGCAAGGTTCAGGCGCAAATCTTGCATCACACTCTTAGCTTTCATTCTGCTCGCCCTCGTCATAACTCTGGTTTTGAAAGCTCTCTCACCAGAGGACTCTCTATTCAGCAGCCCCGTGTTTCCCGACAGAAAGAATGACAATCAGATCCGGAGAGAAAACGACAATAAAGCCCACCAGGTTAAAATGAGCGACGCCGTTAAGTCAGAAAAAGATGAAGAACTGGAGGCGACACTGAAGAAGTTTGCTCCTCCAAACTACTATGTCCATACCTTCTACTACACATGGTATGGGAATCCCAAGTTCGATGGCAAATACATCCACTGGGACCATCCGCAGCTGCCACACTGGGACTTAAAGGTGGCTCATGGGTATCCACAAGGGAGACACAGCCCACCTGACGACATCGGGTCCAACTTTTATCCCTCTCTGGGAGCTTACAGTTCCAAGGACCCCTCCATCATAGAGGCTCACATGCAGCAGCTGCGTACAGCAGCTGTTGGTAAGAGAGGATTTTGCCTGAACTTTGAAATCAGGAAAAAACTGGGTGATGTGTTTCTTTCGCTATGAGATGTGGAGGAACAAACCTGCCAAAATTAAAAATAGATAAAGAAATAAATCACACTTTACTGTAGCTAAATATTCAGAAAAGATTCCCTGATTTATTGGTATAAACAATTTTGATAAACTGATTCAACACAACAAATCCATATATCGACGGATATTCATATCAAAACCCCTCAACGATCGTCTGCTGTTATACTCCCAGTGCACATTTAATATCACTGCAAGACCTTTTCCCTCTATTAGTATAATTTATTATATTCATGAGGAATTGTTATTTTATATTATAAGTGTTTTCTTTCAGTCATGTTTGACCTTGAACTGTTTATTCCCAGGTGTCATTGCTGTTTCCTGGTATCCTCCTGATATGAAGGATGACAATGGAGAACCAACAGATGACTTTGTCCCTTTGCTGCTGGAAGTGGCTCATAAATACTATATTAAGGTCTGTATGCAGATATTTGTGAGTTTCATAACATGAAATCTGATCAAAGGTTTGACCAAAGGCCAATTCATCAGTTGGCTGATAAAAAATGTGTCTGCTATAAAAGATGTAAATTAATGTTGCTGTGATGTTTGCGTTCACAGGTCGCGTTTCACATTGAGCCGTACAAAGGGAGGGATGAAGTCAATATGTTCTCTAATGTCAAATACATCATAGACAGGTGAGAAGTGCTGTGTTCCTTCAGTGTTGTCCGTCTCTTGATCTCACACTTTCTCATCGAATCATTCTGTCACGACTTGTTGCATTAATTGATAATTATTGTGTCTGATAATCCATCTGATAACTCTCCTCCTCAGATACGGAGAGCACCCGGCTTTCTTCAAGTACCGTACAAACACTGGCAAGCTGCTTCCGCTCTTCTATGTGTACGACTCTTATCTGATGAATTCGGAACAGTGGGCGAAGCTGCTGAAACACACAGAGAGTAACAGCATCAGAGACACCCCATATGACGCCATCTTCATCGCCCTTCTTGTCGAGGAGAAACATAAGAGGGATATCTTGACCGCAGGATTCGACGGTGTCTACACTTACTTCGCCACTAATGGCTTCTCTTATGGATCCACTCAGCGGAACTGGGACTCTATCAAAGCGTTCTGCGAAGACAACAACCTGATTTTCATCCCGAGCGTGGGCCCGGGATATATTGACACAAGCATTCGACCTTGGAACTTCCAGAACACTCGAAACCGCATAAACGGCAAATACTACGAGACCTCGCTGAGCGCCGCGTTAGAGGCCCGGCCTGATTTTATATCTATAACGTCTTTTAATGAGTGGCACGAGGGGACACAGATTGAAATGGCAATTCCCAAAACAAGCCAGACTGTGTACCTGGACTACCTGCCCAACAAGCCTGCTATCTACCTGGAGATAACTCGCAAATGGGCTGCCATATTTGGTGGTGAGCGACGAAGGTGGCAGGAATGATTTGACCATGGAATTCTGACATAAAAACTTAACAGACCCCTAGTTACAGAATGGATCAGATGAAATTGATGAATAATTTTATGATCAACTACGTCATTATCTTAATTTTTTAATTTCAGGTGAATTATTGTTAATTTACCTGATGTCTAGGTATTATTGTTGACACCGCCCTTGGCACTTTTTGGGACAAATAACATTATCAGCATGTTTTGTCACTGTCTCCGATGTATCCACCTGAAACTGTGCAGCATGATTTCTGTAAACTGTGACTGTATTAAACCTCACTAGAAAGCAATAAAGTGCAGCTCTGAAAGGATGGTAAAGATGCCATTTGTTTCACACTGAAAGAAGACAAGAAGAGGTGGGTGGGGACATCAGGTAAGAACATCATTGGTATTTCATTTCTACAGCTGCGTGATTATTATTTTTAATATCATGATTATCTTAATTCTCATCGTTCAAATAAACTGATTCTCATTTTTAAGCAATATTTGTGCCATATTTGTGCTTTAAGTACAAGTGTATTTATTTTACAGGGACAGTAAATCAACAGACAAAACACTAAATCAGCCAGTTGTATAATAATATTGGTAATATTCCTCAGTTGCCCTAGCAGCTTGAAATCAAATATGATGACCGATTTTATACAATTACAAGATCGAAATTAACTGCAACAAATCCACGATTAAAACCCTGCATGTAAACAAAATCACGGAAAGTAAAGTGGAATGATTGTACATGATCTTAAGTCTGTGTTTTAAGGTTAAAGCGATTTCTACAGGAACAGTCATAATTCATGTCGTTGGTTCTTTATTTAGATTTGTCTACATTGTGATTTGTAGCCACTCATACTTCACAGATAACAAGTATCTGCTGGTGGATGACCGTAACCTAGAAATAAGATAAGACGTCCGACACCATCCACACTTAGTCCTTCACAACCTGCAGAAGAGACGCCTACTCTGGAAGATACCACCGGCCCTTCATAGTTAACTGCAACAATGTCAGGTGAGACTTATTTCTACATTGAAATGTTTGTCTTTGTGTTTGTTTTTTTGTTATTTGTGTTTGTCAAACAAAGCAGCACACCTCATATCCTACATTTGAAAACTGCAGTTTCCAGGGACGAGCATCAGCTAAATGAGGCGTAAGGAGTCCACCAGCGTTATACAGTATGTGTTCTCTTATGTCATTTAAATTCTGGAAAATTATTTTGTGATGTGTCAAATGTGTTGATATCTGCATCTCCTCCAGGCTCCATTCACACAGTGTCTACGTGTGAATCTATCGAACAGCTACCCGATTTTAGCACTTGGTTTTCCTACTGTAAGCATATGTGACAGGTCAAGTAATTATTCACCAACCACGGATTCAAAACTCCAGGTCATAACTCTGAGACTTGTTCCACAATGTCCCTCCACAGGAGACTGAACCTAAAACGTTTGAATGATGGTTTTATGTAAAGGTGCATTGTGGTCACTTTCATGGCAGCTGAACCGTGTTTGCCTATTTCTTGTTATAATAATATGTGTTTGTGTCGTTGTGCATCTCGTGTTTGTGTGTGTGTGCGTGCTTCTCTTTCTAGTAATTAGGGCTAATTGTGGTTCAATGCCATCATTTTGAGGACATTTTGACTTCCTGGAGACATTGTCTGGTCCTCAAATTCAAAGAGTTGTTTGAGGATTGGGACTTGAGTGTAGGGTTAGAGTTAGCTTTAGGTTAAGCATTTAGTTGGGATGGTTAGGGTTATGGAGGGTTAGGCTGTTAACTGTTGCATTATGTCAGTGAGTGTCCTCACAACTTTGGAGAGGTGTGTGTGTGTGTGTGTGTGTGTGTGTGTGTGTGTGTGTGTGTGTGTGTGTGTGTGTGTGCAGTCTAATTAGCTGATCTGAATCAGGTGTGTTTGTGCTCTGCAGTTTTAATCGTTGCCATAGTGATGCTAACTCCTTAGTTACCGCTGGTTCGACCAGGGATTAGAGAGCGAGTGACACCTCCCAAACTCTGGCTCACCTCTCAAAGGCTAATTCCTATTGTTGTCCAACCTTTGGGACATACAGTGGTTTTTATTTTTTTCAGTCACCAATCTGTTCAAATTCTGCAAGCTACTCTGTTTCGGTTGTCAGTGTGTGAGAGAAGACACATTTGTCTGTGTGTGGCAAAGCATTGTGTGAAGAGTGTAGTTTGTGGAAGCTGCAAAGAGTGAGCTGAACTTAGTGACTGTATTTAAATGTTCCAAAAACTGACGCTGAATCATCGGGATCCTATTTGCAGATGGAACAGGGCAAAGTAAACATGAAATGATTTTGTTACAGTTTCTGTCATCTTATGTTTGCTCCAGTGTTCATTTTTACATTTATTTAGTAATTTGATGCAATGAAATAGGATAAAACTGGATTGTGGGAGGAAGTGGAGCTGCGTCTGAAGCGCCTCTTTAACTGTTGCCTTTCTTTGTTAATAAGACATTCACAAGATTTGACGGTGCTGTACATTTAAGCATCCACGCCACATGACCACTGGAGCTCAATGTGATTGGCGGAATGTTGGTTAGATTCAGCCAGAATCTATATCCTCGCTATCTCAGACGTGTAATGTGACATTTTTAACCTCAAAGTATTGTTTCAAACATTCTGAATTGTTTGAAATTTGAAATAAATGAGTTTGGTTTTTTTCCAATTGAAGAGTTAAATTCAGAGGAAAAAAGATAATATACAACAAAATCAAAGGCTTTTAATTTCCAAATGTGTTGATACAGATTCACACACCATGTTTTCAGCTTCTTCACTGAGACATTAGTGTTTTGTCTGTCACAGTATACGCAGCCAATCAGCTGCTGTAAATTACCTGGTAATGTGCACAAACTGCTTTAATAACTTAATAATGTAGTCAGCCTTGATGGTGCATTATCGCCTCTAATAGCCTTGTGGTTGAAAGACACTGACTCACACACTCTCTATCTCTCTCTCTCTCTCTCTCTCTCTCTACACTCCCCCATATTTGTCTTGTTTTGGTGCATCAGTCATTGTGAGGGGGAAACCTGCCGATCCCTGCACACACTCACACGCACGACTCTCCTGTTTATTCTTATCCGAACCTTAAGCACTTAAAGTGTAACGTGCACCAATCTCATCATCATCACACGCACACACACGCGTGCACCGAGGCTCCGCCAGAACCTGCAGCTGCATTGACGGTAAACAGAGGAAGGTAGCGCATGGGCAGGCAGCAGGGAATTATTCCACATCGCATCACATGCCTGGGCATACATGGCGTCCTCACACACCGAGCCGTGACTCCGGCGTGCAGGCTGCTGTGGTAGCCTCCGATGCTCCCGTCCTTTCCTCCTGTTTCATTTCTTTGAGTGTGTGTGACAGTGTGTGTGTGCAGCCATCATTGTGCGCGCGTCGGCGTGCAGAGGACTGCGCGCACATTGCAGCCGACCGTGCATAGGTATCATCGAGGATCGAGACGATGGATGCGGGCTCTTCCGGATCTATCCCTGCGAACACGACACCGCGCACGGGCATGATTTCTCCCCTGCAGCCGCATCCACGCATCCTCCATCGCGCTGCCCTCGAGGAGGGTCCGATCCTCTGGAGGAAATGAGAGGAAAGGTCTGTTTTGGCTCACGCTTGTCAAGATGGTGAGTGAAATTGCTGTTTTCTCCTCTTTCTCTCCCCCCATGGCTGAAGCGGCGGCAGCAGCGGTACCTGCTTTTTGACGACAAATCCCGGCCAGCTAATTAGAAATCATCGCTTAATTTCCATGTTTCACTATGGAGCTTGTTTTTCTTAGCATTTGTCGAATCATAACGCACATGCACACCTCAAATTAAGGGGATGTGTATGATACAGATTGGACTCCTCTGCATATTTGAGGCTTTCACACTGTGCATTTCTTTCCAGCATCATCCTCCATGGGGTTATTTCTTATCTCTGCACGTTTCTGGTGCGCAAAAATGTGAATATCCTCATCAACTTCAATGACTTGACAACCATTTTCCTCCTCTATATGGCATCACGTTTTAAAATGACCTTCAGTGCTCACAGGGTGGAAATTAATTCTCACCTGGGATGGAGTGTCCCCTTTTTTTTTTTTTACAATCAGAGCTGTGGCCTCCCTGACAGAAGCACATAAATCAGAGCTAAATGCCCAATATGTGATTTCTGTTTTTTTGCAGGGGTCAAGCATTTTTCATTTTTGCCCTTTATACCTGTTACTGAAACCACATCTTTGGGAATGATTCTTCCCAAAGAAATATCTGTGCTTCCTGCTTTGCTCCAGACATTTCAAACCCTGCTGCAGACTACTCACCCATGCAATGCTCTCTCTCTCTCTGTCTCTCTCTCTCCCTCCCTCCCTGTGTCCCAAATACATCACAATACATTTGATAAATAAAGGAGAAAAAAAAAACCTCAGCTATATTCTTTAAAATGTGAATGAATGCCTGGGCTGAGCACGTGTCCCACTCCAGGCTCATAAGATGGAAGGGAGGGAGGAAAATAACAAGTGTTGTGGCCGTGTAACCCTCCCATATCAAATACTCTGACCTCAGCGCCATCACCATGGAGACACTAACTTTAACACCACACACTGCATATTTAATAGGCCCTTGATTTTGATCTCTGCAGCACTGATCGCTCCAGTCCTGTATCCCTGACACCAACATACGAAGGTATAGCCGCATGTGCCTTGCCGGGCTGCATTCTCAGTAAAGCAAAGAGCTTATCACGGCTGGTGACAGAAAGCGTGGTTCAGCAGTGTAAGAGGATTTGCCTACATGAAAATGTATTGATACTGTAAGCCTTTAAAAGGAGTCACACTCATCTGGCCCGAGTTCATGGTTCACATCTCTGGAGCTAAGTCATACAGATGATGCTGTAGATGGTGGCGATGCTTTACATGAAGCTGATGTCACTCCCCACACGGTGGGCTGGACACATAAAGTGAACAATATCTGCGTTTGAGCTGCAGTTACTGGTGTAAATATGTTTCAGTGATGCACAGGATTAACAAAAACCTCTCTGAAGGTTTATTCCTTCTAGTATGACCTCTGTGCAGCATGCAGGTGTGTTGAGCCCCAGAGAGTGGTAGAGTCAGAGTCAGGGGGGGCCCTTCTACTCCCCTGCCTTAAGATGGCAGCATTCTCTTACAGTACGCAAGGTCTGTGCCAAAAACTAATAACAGTTGGGAGCTTGCACCCCAAGCTTAACTGGCAATGATTAAAAGAACAATCACCATTAGCTGGACATTTTTCAATAACTGTAGTGTTTTTATTTTATTTTCCAACTCATCTGTTGAGTTATTTGTGTAGATGAAGCCTTCTCCTGCTTGCTGACAGCACATAACCTGCAACTCATGTATGCTTTGTGTTTTCTTGGTGATGCTTTGTGTGTTTCCCCCCCCCTCTTCTGTAGAACCCTAACCGATTATCTCTGATTCTCTCCCTCTTCTCATGTAAAGGAGGAATTGCTAAGAGGACCCGTGCATCATTATTTTTCTGTGTAAGAGGCATCTCTTAGCCATGACCTTTTTTTTTCTATGAGCGCTGATTCACATCGAAGATTGATCTCACCGTTGACCCGATGTAGGAGCTGCTCCCTCCGACCCCCACGACGTCTACTCTTGCTCGGATTTCAGCATTCAGTCGAATTCACCAGGTTTGTAATAAAATGTGCCCGAGGAGGTCACACATTTCATTGATCCAATAGCAGAGTGTAAACTCATAGACTATCGCAAGAAGAGGCAGATGCTGGATTTTAATTGAGTGATTAGTTTGGGTGTTACATCCTGTTGATCATGACTTTTCTCTTCATGTTTTTTTGCCCTTTTCAGGACAGAGTATGCCATCTGCACCTTTTCACAGAATCCTACGACCCCTTCTGCTCGGCACGTTCATACTGGGATGCTTTGTCACTCTGTTTTTGATGTATTTTAAACCGTCCACCAGCTGGCTGTCAGGTCCCGTAGAGTCAACGGCGTCCACGGACCACGTTAAGAGCCTCTTCTCCACCAAGAGCGATAAAAACGTGACCACCGTATTGATATGGCTATGGCCCTTCGGACAGACCTACGACCTGAGCGTCTGCAGCTCTCTCTTCAACATTGAGGGCTGTTTCATCACAGCGGACAGAAACTTCTACAACAAGTCAGATGGCATCATCATCCATCACAGAGACATTTGCACCGACCTCTCCAACCTGCCGCCGTTCCAGCGACCGTCCTTCCAGAAGTGGGTATGGATGAACCTGGAGTCGCCGTCGCACTCGTCCCAGCTGCCCGGGATCGAGAACCTGTTCAATCTGACTCTCAATTACCGTCAGGATGCTGACATTGAAGTGCCTTATGGGTCCATCGTAGCAGCGGAGGGCGAGGAGGACTTTGTCCCACCTAGCAAAAACAAACTGATCTGCTGGATTGTGAGTAACTGGAACCAGGACCACGTGCGGGTGAAGTACTACAATGAGCTGTACAAACACATCGAGGTTCACGCCTACGGACAAGCCTTTGGGGAATACATTGCCGACCAGGACTACTTCCCCACCATGGCCAGCTGTAAGTTCTACCTGGCTTTTGAGAACTCCATCCATAAGGACTACATCACTGAGAAACTGTACAACCCGCTCTCGGTGGGAACAGTGCCCGTGGTTCTCGGTCCGCCCCGGCCAAACTATGAGAACTTTATCCAGGGAGACGCCTTCATCCACGTGGATGACTTCCCCTCACCCAAGGAGCTGGCGGACTACCTGCTGCTCCTGGACAAAAATGAGGAAATGTACGTCAGGTACTTTGAGTGGCGACGGCACTTTAAAGTAAAGAAGGCCTATTTCTGGGCAGAGCACACATGCCTGGCTTGTGATTACCTGCGCAGGCACAAGGAGTATAAGGCATTCAACAACCTTGACAAGTGGTACTGGGGTGGATAGTGCTGTGAAGGGCTATGAAGGGCTTGTTTTGTTGTTGAAGGCAGTGCTTTAAATTTGTTTCCTTCGGTTGATATGAAGGTTCATGTTCACTGTTCTGTCGAGAGATCCTGACTGGTGTTTTTCTATTGGTTCAACGGCCCAGTGAGATGTCCATCTTGTGTTTTTTATTTGCAAGCCAATTTGCTAAGCCTTACTTTGCCTTTTTTCGTTAATCCATTGTTATTTGTATTTATTTCTTAACAAATTACAAATGCACTACATTTTTATTCTTATTTTAACCCAGGTTTTACTTAACATGACCACATTTGCTGCTATTTTTTATGTTTTTGTTTTATTTTGAGCTATGAATGCATGTTTGTGTGAACGACTGATAATACTCTGAATGCAAGCTTGTTTTTTTTTCTTTCTTTTAAAATCACCTTCTCATGAAGTGGCACACAGACTTTGCAATAGTGTTGGCTGCCGAAGTAGACAGACAGAAAAGTGAAAATATTTATGTGATATTTATTCAAGTGAGGCATTATACGATTCAAAAAAGAAACAATTTCATCTGTGCTAGTGATGCAGTCACCTATGCAGTGTTTACTAAGCTCAAATGTGAAAATTGTGTACATATTGTGTATATTTAAAATGATGTAGCTGTAATTTGTTTCTCCATATTTTTTGAAGTTTGCAGTTGCACAGTTAATCCCGCGGTTGCCGATCTGAACACGTGTACAGTGAGACAGATCTTCATCGTACACTGTGGTCGTTGATGGCATATGGTGATCATTACCCCACTCGCCTCTGACAGCAGATGTGACTCCGCTCGGTGAGAGGGAGGTTACTATTTTAATCGTGTTGCGAATCGCTCATTGTCACATGTAATGTGTCACAGTGCGGTGGGATCCCATGTGGATGATGATGGTACGGTGCCGAGCCATTGTGCTGGGATGTGAAACTCCCACACAGCTCATTATGTTGCATACTGATTTAATCTTGAAAAGTAATTTCTCATCGAATACATGTATACAAAAATCAAAAATAGCACAAAATTAACACATGACGGAATCTTTTTGTTACATTGCTACTTCTGTTCTCTCATCGACAATTTCATCTTAAATATAGACACTGATATTTTCAACTGTTTTCTGCAGCATATGGTTAAAGCAAGTGTGAATGAGACCAGCTCAGACAAGGTGAGATCTGCCCACATGTTATGAAAAATGTGCTTGCGGTGAGATTATCCACGTTTCTGTTTTTGAATCATTACACCAGTGCTGTTCGGGGAGTTGGCGGAGCTTATTAAGTTGTTTCTTGTTTTTCTTTACACTCCTGTTTACAGCACTACACCACTCGAGATCACACAACTAACAGACAGCTCTTCATCTGTAGATATTTCACACAATCAATGTCTGTCAAACAGCACTCTGCAGCTATTGACAAGATGGTAACATTTTTCCAAAGGTACTGTGCAAAACCATGGCAACATTTTATGCAAGATAAGCCTGTGGCTTCTTGGTCAGAGTACTCAAACGTGTCAGGTTTATTATCATTTTGATACGTCTTCACACTGTCAAAAGGGACCATTGATGTAAATATTGATGAATCCAATTATTTTTCTTATGGAATATGGTTCTGAATGCCATAACGAAAACCTGTATATAAAACCTTGTTGTAGACAGGATCGAACCAGCCCACTAACACAGATCATTCCTGTATGTGTGAACCAGACGGAGGGATCTCTCGCATTTACGGGGGAAAAGGAAACACTGGTGTTGTATATATTTTTAATGTTCAAATCTCTTTATAACATGCGAGTGTCGTCCGGCGGTGGATGTGATTTCGGTGTTCCTTTGTAAGTAAAGCTGGTGCTTCCAGAGACTGTGAATCAAACTGAAAGGAGAGAGAGAGACTTGAAAATAATAACCTGCATCAGAGACAATGGCGTTAGTGTTGTAAGGTGGACGATTTCGTCAGGGGAGGTAATTTTACACTGGAGAAGTTTTTATAGGCAGTAATCCTGTTGGTGTGACCTAATTGAAAAGGAGTCACGCTCAAATGCAGCAGATATAGCACTTTCATTCATGTGGAGTTGTGTGACTCACTGTGCTGGTGGCTGTCTTTTAGATGGAGCTATTGTGAGATCAAAAAACTGTCATGCAAGACCTCTGCCTGTCCCACAGATTCACTATGAACCTGTTGCTTGTGGGTTTCATATTGTACAGTCTATTCATTGAAAAAAGATTTCTCGTCCAATGTGCTCGGCGACTTTATGAAATGAAAAGTTTTTCTTTTCTGTGTGATGTCCGTCCTTTTCGTCCTCTCTTCCTTTCTCTCTTTTTTACTTCGCACAAAAACAAACACGAGGAGCCACAACTTTCTCTGTCCCCGTGTCTGAGTCTGTGAGTGTGTCACATCACCAGAGAGTGAATCAGGACGTCTCTGGATACTGTCTGACCTGCCCATGATTTTGCTGGAGTCCTCATAAAAAACCATTGTATAACCAAGTGAGATGAAATCTTCTTGTGTGATTGAACATGAAGATGCTCCTTTTTTTTGCCAGTTCACTGAAAATGTCAGTGAGTCAATCAGTAAGTTTATCTTTCTTTATTTTTTGCCAAATTAATGTATTTTGCCAAATGTTGTGTTTGAACTGTAGATGTCTGATAGTGTCAAAGAAAATAAAGATATGGATAAATGAGCAAACATGGATGAAGCATGTAACTACCTTTTCTTTGTAAGGGAATTAGTTTGACATTTTTTTTTAAAACTGGCACTGTTTTTCATAACAAATAGTGATTCCGCTGTTTTGTTGCTTTTGTGCACTGTCTGCGCGTTTACCAAAACGAACAGGTCATATGGAAGGAGATTTTTGAGTTGATGGTACCTTTGCTTTGAATGTAAAATCCCCCACTGAGTTATTCACATCATCACAGACTTATATTCAGGCCTCTTAATATATTTATAATATACCATTGGATAAAGTATAAATAGGGATGATCTCAAAAAAAGGACAAAGAGCGTCCGACTAGAAGACAGATAGATTTAAAAACTGGACTGTCCGACTTAAAACTGGACAGATGGCAACTCTACCACTAAAGCAGGGGCAAAGAGCTGGCCTATATCTCATTTGTTGTTGTTTGTTCAACTGTGTGAAAACCAAAGTGCGTTAACTTCAATTAAACCATTTTACAGGTTTAACAAATTACATTTTACAAGTCAGAGTCAACTGTAGAGGTGCGGTTAAGTGGATTTTGCTGCCGTCATACAGAGTGAGCTAACTGCTAATAGCTAACAAGCTACTGGCTATAGTGATATATTTACCTTACAAATGAGTGTGTCGTATTGACAATACAGAGATAAGCGCATGTTCCAAATTGCATTTTTGTAATTTCCTTTATCTTGAAAGTATAGAGTTCTAAGTTTGACACGATGCCACCGTGTTCATGCATCTAAATGGGATTTCCATAGTTGATGCCTGCGCTGTTCTACAGTCCCATGTTATGCAGACTGAGGTATAAATAGCAATCCAAAAGCCTTGATAAGCGATTGATGAGAGCAAGGAGAGTGTGTTGTGGTGGTTACGCCTCGATCCTCTAGCTGTTGTTAGATACCCCATATGCTCACAAGCACTCTGATATTTGAAGTCATCTCCTGCACCATGCAGCGAAGATGACACTCCTTTGTCAACGGCCTCCACTCAACATTGCAGGTCAAAGTGTGTGCCTGGATCAGTGGCATAAATAATCCGCTGATGTCAGTTTGGGATTAATGTAAAAGTTCAGGTGGGGTGGGGGGTATGTCTCCAGTTTGCAGAACTCAAGACCGGGCCACAGAGGGTTTCAGCTCTGGATGTTGCATTGACATGTTTGGACACATGACAGAATATTTCTACACAGATTCCATCTCTTGTTCCTCAAGGAATCATTTTGGGGAAACGCAATTTTTCACTTTCTTGATTAACCTGGCTGCCCTCCCATTCAGATCGATTTACATCATGTCCTGGAACAACCATTGGTCCGTAATGGGTCCATAATTTTTGATATGATGATTTATGGCATCCAAAAGGAACACAGCTGAAGCATTGTTGTTAACAACCAGTTTGGCTAGCACTGATGTGGGGAGGTCTGTTGAATCTGCTATGGAGATAGTATCAAAAGAGCTTGACAGATTCTCTATAAGAACAAACAATGGTTATGAGATAATAGGTTCACATCTTTCCTGCCACAAGTCGCGCGGTTTGTTGCTCTGATTGGTTGTTGTTTGATGATAACGCCCCCTGGAAATTGGGAAAAAATGAACTAAGAGCTCCAGACCCGTTCTCATACATGAGAATAGTACGATCTTCTAATTGTACTGTGCATGTATGTATGATATGCAGCTAGCATCAGCGGCAGTATCTTAACTTGAACATTGGACTTGCTTTGTAACTTCTGAATGTGTAAATAAGTAATTCTTTGCTATCAAGTTTGTCATGTAACAACTTAAAATGTAATAATGTCAATGTTATGTTTCAAGCTTGTCTCTGCTGCTCCCATGGCACCAAAATAGGATTTGATGTGACATATAAAAGAGACTGCTAGCAGCAGGCATTTGACAATTTACACCATGTTAGATTCACCCACATATTGATGAAGTTGGGCTTTTTGAATCATCTAAGTCTCTGGAACATTTTCAGCGTTTGAACAGACCTTGAGGATGAAGTTATTATTCCTGGTCGGTGTTCTTTCTTTCTGTCCTCTGAAGCTCTATGAGGTTTACAAAAGATTGTGATTCTTCCTTTTGTTTTTCTGGCTTTAAATAATTGATCATTATCTGCTGCTCCAACATATCATATTTATTCTAGGTGTACGGTGTCAGTGGACTTTGAAGAGGAATGGGATGGAAGAGGAGAACATTTTAATGGGTTGTGCATTCCTAGGAGTGGACAATTTTCTTTTCTCCTCAGCAGTGGAGATCGTATGTCTGGCTGTGCGACAGGTCTTGTCACCCACACACACCATGACTCACGTTGGTGAGAACCCGGGGGAGGAGGGGCCGAGACAGTGATGGCATTACCCAGGGCCCTCACACGGCCTCCCTAGAGGGGTGTAAGGTTTTGCGAGATTGTAGACTTAGTAGATTGTATCTCTTCATCCCCGGCAACCCCCTGTGTGGCTATCCTGTTCGGTAGAAAAACGCCACATTGAAAGCGAGCTCTGCGTGTCGCAGAAGACTGCAGAGGCCTTCTCAAAGGCCCGGGTCTGTGTGAGTCCACTCATTAACCACTAGAGCCGCCCCTCGTCTCAACCTAATGGATCCCACTTATGCTGTCATCACCATGCCAACCAGTTGTCAACTCCGATGCAGAGAGGCTTTTGTGCTCCAGAGAAACTCAACTGTGTCGTGTTGATCAGTCTGCAACAAGTCACCACCTCAAAGGAGGCACCAAGTAAATGCTTCTCTTCTTCTGTGAGATCATTCGATTAATGGGGGGGGGAACAGCCCCTGACACCTTATTGTAAAGCCTGAATACATTAAGATAAGAGGACACCTGAGTCCGGGTCAAATAAAGGCCTTTTTTTTTAGGGCTGGACAGGCCGCATTCGAAATCAGCTGGCAGCTGCTCACTAGTTGACTTCGGAGGATTAAGCAGGCAAAAGGAAAATGCAAGATCAGCAAGCTTTTTGCTCTGCAGCGCTGGCACTGCCTGGTGTACAAGTTAATAATCCACGAGACAAAGAGCAGCACCTGCTATCCATCAGATCAGAGCAGTTATAATAAATGAAAATACAAACATGCATGCATGAGTGCAGATTAAGTCCGACAATATAAACAGAATGTACACTAATCTGCTTCTGTGAATACGCAGCCTGTTGAGATGCAATTTTTTTTTATTCATGTGATTTTGATATTATGCCAGCTCAATCTACAAGATGAGTTTTTATTTCACTGGTGAATATGGGTCACCTCCGCCCCAGCTTGATGTCACATGATGACAGACTGTGCAGCAACGCAACAAAGATTAGACACTTTTCGAGAGGCAGTGACTATATTTGTCCTACAGTTGGATCTTGGGTTTATTTAAGGTCTGCATTGTTTTGTGACGTGCAGCCACTGATCTGGACACCAGCAGGGAGCCAGGGTAAAGTACAGTGGCAATTTAATCCAGGGCAAAAGATAACCTTAGGTAATCCGAAGGATCCTCCTGCTGAGAAATAAGAAGAACCTGAAGGATGACACGGCTTCAGACCACAAACCTGTCCTGCTCCTAAAATGTGATTTAGTTTGTGCTGAAAGGCTTATATAGCATGCATCGTGTAGGTCAAACATAATACAGCCTTTAGTTGTTCCTCAGAGGTTTGTTGACACCACCTACATGCACCGCAGAACCTGTTTCAACATCATCTGTTGATCCAACAAAGGACTGCAGCTTATTTGTTGCCAGAGTGTTTCTGCAATGTTTATTTCTTCTTTCTACAAGGAGTGGTAGCGGAGCGAATGTGGAGTGAAGACAGAGTTCATCCAGACAGAGTTACATTCCTCTCAGCCTCATCCCTGTCACTGACCTTCCTGTGTGTGTATACAAGGGATTAAGCCTGTGGGCTGGGCTGGTGGTCTTCCCAGGCTATTTTTATGAAGATGTCCGCCCCCCCTGATCCTTTTGGAAAAATGATATGAGCACATATTCCAAGAATCAAAATGTAATTAGCCAAGTGTCAGTCAAAGACGCAGAAGAATTTTGATTAATATCCATGTGGAAAAGTGACAATTTGATTTATTTCAAATGCATTTTTTAACACCTGAAACTTAATGAGCTTATTGAGTCAAACACATACACACATTGAATATTGTATTTCGATGATGCACAGTCACAGCACCATAGCCTGAGAGCGCTCTTATTCCACTGCTTAACACGAAGAGAATTTGATGGAGTTACAAGAGTATCAAGATGGTCCCTATTAATCTGTCATTCCTGCTCCTCCTTCATTTCACCGTGGACGAATTGAACATCCACAGGCCTGCAGCTTCCCTCCATCTGAAGTGCTGCCAAAGCACTCTCAATAGCCACTGAGAGGTCCTGGCAATATAGTTCAGTACCTGGCAACCACAAAGCTGCTGGCGCCTACCTCTCATAAGCCATCTGCAACTGCCTGTGAGTATAGCAGGCACTGACAAAGGCCACAAGTGTGTCCGGACACGTCACCGCATCCAAATGGCCGACTATATCTCTGCTGTGGCACCGAAATCCAAACTGAGAAAATGAAAAATATCCTGAAGCATATATCTCATTGTGTGTTGCATCAGTTGCATAAAGTCATCACACTGCATTTCTCATTGCTTTTAAAACAATAAAGCAACAATGATGGAATCAGTTTGAGGCTCGGTGATATGTGCACCATCAGCGCCCTTAAAAGGTGCAGAATGATGCAGCGGAGCGTGTCCATTCTCCCCAGAGATTAACGCTAATAAGAGGGCCAGTATTTATAGACGATCCCCCACAGTGGAGACCCCTAATCCTGCCTCACCGCTCTTCATCCCTGCCCTATCCCTGCTCCTGGTCCACTCTCTCTCTGCAGCCCTTCAGCTTTACAGCCTCATCCTCCCTCCATATCAGCCGAGGTCGACACTTCCTCAACACAACGCTCATTTTTTTCTCAGATTCTCTCAAAAGAAAGGGAAAAGAAATTGCTTGGTGTATTTGCTTGGCTGGTGAGAGGGGTAAGAGATTGCCTGCACTATTAAAGGAGCTTTTTTCATCTCTTACCATTTACTTTATTGTCCAATTTTCCTGTTGTTGCTCTCTTTGACCTTCAGCTAAGAAAAGCAGACGACGATGTCCACCAGCGAGCGTTTCGATTGCCATTACTGTAAAGACTCTCTGCTGGGGAAGAAGTACATAATGAAAGAGGACATGCAGTACTGCACTAAGTGCTATGAGAACCTGTTTGCCAACTGCTGTGAGGGATGCTCTTTACCAATAAGCTGCAACTGCAAGGTAAAAAACCACCACAATCGCCCTTAGAGCCAGGACTTTGTTGTAACCCAGGTGTAAAATAAGAAAGTATGTATTTTTTTATCGCAATTTGATTCTTCTAACAATGCATTTACTAAATAAACAGAATATCCATCAGTGCAATAACTAATGTGTTATATCTACAGGACCTGTCCTACAAGGATCGCCACTGGCATGAGCAGTGCTTCAAGTGCGCCAAGTGCAGCCGCTCTCTGGTGGAGAAGGCCTTTGCCGCCAAGGACAATTCATTGCTCTGCACTGAGTGCTACGCCCATGACTATTCCTCCAAGTGTACCACCTGCAAGAAAACTGTCATGCCAGGTACATTGTCATACACTGTCATGCTTATAAATGAAATCATAACTTAAAAAGATGGAAAATGCATTATTGAGATTGAAAATTCATTCTTGACCTTGAAAATGTTTGCTGCATAACTGTTTCACCACATGATCCATTTAGTATCTGCTCTGGAGAATTGAGTCACTATTCCTTCTGCTACTGCTAGCATTTCTCATAATGAAAGGAATAACTACGTTAAAGGAATGAAGGCAAAACCAAGAACAAACTTTTGGTCTCTACTGAATCAAACGTGGATGAGAAGAAAGGAAAAAATATAAACTTAAACATCTTCAATATCCAAAGAAAAAAGTTTCTGCTAAGGTGGATCATGCGATACAACGGAAAGCTCACAGCCACTAAATGGACTTTGTGGTGATTGTTTCTTCAGAAAGAATTACAGGCTTACAAAAATTATACACTAGTTATGTCATATCTATAGTTATATCTGCAGAAATATGAAAATGGAAACTTGAAAGTATATAAAACACCAGACAACAATGCAAAAATTCTTTCCAAGATTATCAAGATTGCATGGTCCCCTCCCCACAGATAAATCTGGACTATTTTGAGCTGCAGTGTTTTTCTGTCATGGAGGAACCATATGCTGACTAAGCTGCTCTCGTCCCCTATGCCAGGTTCCCGCAAAATGGAATACAAGGGGAACAGCTGGCATGAGACCTGCTTCCTGTGCCACCGCTGCCAGCAGCCAATAGGAACCAAGTCCTTCATCCCCAAAGACACTGGCTACTTCTGCGTGCCCTGCTTCGAGAAGCAGTTTGCCTACCAGTGCTGTGCCTGTAAGAAGGTAGGGTTACAGCTGAGTCTTTTATATGTATTGACTGCTGCTGGCAATTCTCTTGACACAGGCGTTTTAACAGTTATAACTGTGACTGCATGTGTAACACCTAGAGAGAAAATTGTCATTGTGTGTCTCTGTGTGTTTGTATGCATGTTTCAGTCCATCACAACAGGTGGAGTGACGTACCAGGACAAGCCGTGGCACCGCGAGTGCTTCCTATGCATCGGCTGCAGAAAGCAGCTGTCAGGTCAGCGCTTCACCTCCCGGGAGAACTACCCCTACTGCCTCGAATGCTTCAGCAACCTGTATGCAAAGAAGTGTGTGGGCTGCACCAAGCCCATCACCAGTGAGTCACTGTGCTCATGTTTTCATTCACTCACACACCGCTCACACGTAATGCCTTTATCTGCATTTGTGCAGGAACTGTCAGATAAACAAGGTGGCATTAACCTGCATATCATGTAAATGCATGGACATATGGGCAGCTGTGGCTCAGGAGGTAGAGCAGGTTGTCCATGAACCTGAGGGTCAGCGGTTTGATCCCAGTCTCTGCCATTCCTCGTGCTGGCCAGATAGTAAACCCGATGTGTGATAGAGAAAGTGCTGCACATAGATGTGTATTGATGTGTGCGTGAATGGCAAAACTGTAAAGCACTTTGAGTGCTAATCTACAGTGTTCGTCAACAACATGAGACAAGTGCTGTATAAATACAAACCATTTACCATCTACATGTTTGATGTGTGCAGGTCTGGCAGGAGCCAAGTACATCTCCTTCGAGGAGCGCCAGTGGCACAGCGAGTGTTTCACCTGCATGCAGTGCTCCATGTCACTGGTGGGACGCGGCTTCCTCACCCAGCGTGACAACATCTTGTGCACCGACTGTGGCAGGGAGAAGTGATCTTTCCACCAGGGGTCACCGCTTAATCCGAGTAACAGCAGGGCTTAATGCTCTGATACAGATACTGTAGATTCATGTATAATTTTCTTCTCAGTATGTCTGATGCATAAACAGACTCTGAATGTCAAACGCTTGGTGTTATAAATGAACATTAGTTCACTCACACTGCCCACACACACATGCACACACACACACACACACACACACACACACACACACACACTCACACTTCCACATAGATAAATACATAGCTTAAAAGTCAGTAAGCCGTATGTGCCATTGTGACAAAGATGAAATGCTGTAGCAAACATATTAGAGGTGATTATGACCAATTGATCAATTGACATAAGATTCATTCTATATTGAAAATGTATAATTAACTTTCATGTAATAAGTTCCAGCTCATCTCGAGATATGATACCTTTTTAAAATCTTATTTAACAGTTTAACTATAAAACCTCAGGCTACTGGCTGTTGCTTGCGCAGAGCCATAAAAATGAAGTAGTCTCAGAAGCTAAATGATTAATCTGTCATAAAACATAAAGAAAAGAAAAAAAAATTCCGGATCCGCCCCTCATAGGCATCTGCACCAATGCAGCCGTCCCAGACCCAGGTCCCATCTATCCGCCAAGTTTGGTGGGAATAAGTTAAGTGGGTTTAAGAAGAAAAGAAGTTAAGGAAACTAAAAAAAAAACTTTTCATCTGGATCTGCCCCAGAATGTACTGGGTTCTTCCCTTGCCGTAATTACAACCTTCAAATAAATGTCACTTAGGAAAATACAAATTGCCGCTGTTGTCTGAAACATATGGACAAACAGATCAGTTGAGAAAATAATCAGCATGCCACTGCTCTATGACAACAAACCATCTGCTGAATATTTTCTGACTTTCTTTATAGATTTATATATATTTTTACTATGACTGCTTAGGATAAAAATATATATAAATATGCATGATTAGAGCTTCTCATATGTGAAATACTTACACATACAAAAGGTTATTACAATAAAGACCTTTCTATGTACATCATGCTGAGATGGATGCCATTTTATTGCCTGCTGTTGTTTATCCTAATTTCTTGTTTTCTTCAGAGTTGCCGTCCAGAGGAGAAGTGTGTGCATTTCTTTATATGAAATTCCTCAGAGGCAAAAGTTCAGAATAACAAATATAACTGGCTGGTTTAAAATCCACATCTTTTACGACTTTATTGTCACATGTGAGCCACTCGTTACACAATCACTGCCATGAAACAAACCTCCGCTGGGTTTCTGTTGCCTCTTGACCTCATCACACCCAGCTCGTGCACATTGTAAACACACTTGTGTGTGCCCGTACATGGATTGATCTGCAGATATTTTTGCTCTTTTACTTGTGCGCTTTCCTCTGACCAGAGCAACCACTTTGTTCGAGCCAAGGATTTCATAGGACCGAAACTGCGGGGACCTCTAAATATCCGTCATCTTCGCTGCATCTTGTGTTTTGATTCTTGTAAAAGTTGGCTTTCTTGGAGAGGCGGCTGGGTGAGTTGTGTAAGTGTCCTCACATGGCAGGATGAGCAGAAATGCTGACATTGACTTCCAGGCAGGATGTTGTCACATGGGGGAGGTGAAACTACTTTACACTTCATTAAGTTGTGGAGGATTCAAAGAGGCAGGGGGAACAGCGGAGAGGTAGGGACGGCTTATTTTACATATCACTGACGAAGAGCTGGGATTTTGATGTTTAAGATTCCTACTGTCAGGGCTTTTCACAGTGGAATGCTACTTGATACTTGAGGAACAGTTGACGTTAGTTGCACAACCAAAGTCAAAGGTACTACATGTCTGCAATGGCTTTTAAAGCATTCACAAAAACACAGATCTATGAAAAACATGAAGCTCCAAAAGAAAAGGACAAATTTGGTATCCAGTGCCTCGAGTGCTTTGATCGAAATCTGTATATTGGGACTAAAAATGCGACAGTGCAGCACCTCATCCTACCAAGCAGCACCATCGGAGACCTGAGTCCTGGCAAAACCAGAGAAGGTAGAGCGAGAAAACTCGGCTCAAGCAACGCAGTCGTCCAACTGAGAGCAGTCCCGTTGTTCAACCACTTGCTTGTCCTGTGGGACCGCAGCGTCACAGCCCTCAACATGTTCTCCTTAGAGCCGG
The DNA here is from genome assembly GCF_024713975.1 of Paralichthys olivaceus. NCBI lineage: Eukaryota > Metazoa > Chordata > Actinopteri > Pleuronectiformes > Paralichthyidae > Paralichthys > Paralichthys olivaceus. Next base: position 10,370,227 of record NC_091104.1, on the reverse strand, counting down.
TTCCTGCTTTGAAAAAAATCCAGCAGGTTTCTTTGTTTGAGGTGTGCGACTCATTGCTCACAGCTCAGGCAGGATGTGTGGAGATGGTGACTTCCTCCAGCCGCAGGAGACTGATCCACATCTACGTGGTGGGAGTGGATAAGTGGGAGGTTGTCAAGGAAGTGCCTCTACATCAGGATCCCGTGGCCTTGGCAGTAGATGGCACCAGTCTGTGCGTAGCCACCTGCGACAGGTATCTCCTCTGTGATGTTGAAACTGGGAGCAAAGAGGAGCTTTTTCCTCACAATCACAACAGGCAGCGTGTCATTGTTACCTCAGCAGGACGAGGGGAATTCCTCCTTAATGGGCCTGAATCTTTGGGTAAGCTCTGCCAAAAATCTTTATGGTACACGTTGTCCTACAGGCTGTCGAGCACAGATGTCGCCATGTGTCGTTATATGCTTCCATTCCAAAGTTAATCAGCTCATATCAGTCCAACATATATTCAAACAGCCAGGGGATATTTGTTTGCCAAGATATCATTTTCTCACCCTCGTCCCCCAGGCATGTTCGTGATGAAGACGGGGATATGCCAGCGCCCTCCCCTGCAGTGGCCTCAGGAGGTGCTGGCAGCCAGAGTATGTTTCCCTTACATTCTCACCCTGCAGCCCCAAGTGCTATCTGTCTACAGCATGTTAGATCAGCAGTGCAAACAGACTGTGAGCCTCCATGGAGCGAAGGGTCTGCTCTCCACGTCAGGTAAACCAGGCGATACACATGGAAAGCCTGTCCAACTGTGGTTTCGTCTTTAAATGATGAGACCGTCTGCCCCAGTTTGCACCGATCTACTCCATCATCCATTGCACTGTAGTGTTCCTACACATCGAGTGTTTCTGAATCCCCTCAGATGGTGTGTTAGCGTTCACAGAGAGAGACATTTTCAGCCTGCGTCTGGTGCCAGTCGAAGAGCAGATCCAGGCGCTCGTAGGACAAGAGAGGGTCGAGGAGGCATTGCTGCTGCTGGATGGAGTTCAGAGCCGTTGTCCACTTGACTCATACAAGGTGAAATGTGATTTGTAGATGTACAGGAAGACGCAAAATATGACCCTGCTCTGAGAATTATGTTTCTTATGGTTCTTTCTTTAATTTAATCATGTAAAATAAAACTGCAGTAGCAAATACTCAATATTGATTCGGCTTGACTTCTTCAGCAGCTGTTTTATAATATTAAATTATTTTACATAATTATTAAAAAAGGAATAAAAACAGATTGTTAAATTTGGAAAACAGAGGTAACATGATGAACACTGTAGTTAATATTTACATAGAACATGATCATCTAATTGGAAAATATTACCCTTGAGATTAAAGGAGAGTCACACAGTCGTCTGCTTCAATCATTTCGGATCATGTGTCGGCAGATTAAAGACGGTGCCGTGTCACATACGTCTGTTTTTGACGGAATATGTCTTCACTGACAGGAGCTGCAGAAGGCCGTCACTTGCTTGGCTGGATTTGTTCACTTTTACCAGGAGGGTTTTTCCGAGGCCAGAGAACTATTCATGTGAGAGTAAAGCCTTCCTAACACAACACTCCATATACAAACTGTACAAATTAAATCACAGATTTTTGTTAGTTTGCCTAAAACAAATCCATGCACAATAACTCCTTGAACAGTACAGGTGAGTTGGACCCCAGAGAACTCATCCTCCTCTACCCGGACATGAGGTCGTGTCTCGGCAATGACTTTGAGTCCCAGTTTGATCAGGGGAAGAAGAAGGGCAGGGCTCTCCAGGTGCTCTGGTGTGAGGACACAAACATCTTTCATCACTACCTGTCCTTCCTGGGAGATTTTCTCAGAGCTGTCAGGGGGACAGAGCAAGACTCGGCCTGCAGTGCGGAGGTGGACTGCGCCCTCCTGAGGCTGTACGTAGGACTGGGAGACACTGAGAAGCTGCAGCAGCTCGTTATTTCTCCCAATGAGTGCAGGCTGGATCACTGTGTTCCTGCTCTGGAGCAAAACAACAGGTGAAAATAAACAATAAGCTTTGTTACATAGATGAGCTGTAATCACACTATATAATTTGCTCAGTGCACAGATATGAAATAGTTTTCAGAGACATTCTTGTTCAGTGTTTGATACATGTTTTATTGTTTTCAACCATTTCTGATGGATCATTTCCTGTTTGATCTTTTTCTATTTTAAGGTTTTTTGTGTTAGGTTCCCTCTATCAAAGCCACGGGAGGTCAATTGATGCAATAAAGGTGAGTGAAAGGTAATACTCTACACGTCTATATTAACTCCATGTTGAAACGTGTGTTTTATCTTGTTTCATTCTGTCAGACTTGGGTAAATATTGCAGACGGCTCCCACAGAGACGACTCTTGCTCAGATGTGTATGGACACATAGTGTGGACGCTCAGTCAGCTGGAGGACAAAGATATTGTGAGGAATTTTGCAGAATGGACTCTGCAAAAAAACCAAGAGGTGCCTATTTTTCATTTCATGCAACGATTTCTTTTGGGGTATTCATTCTAAAATTGTATTTTTATTAGGAGGACATGAAATCTTTCCTTTGTGTTATGATCCATCTTCACTTGCTCTGACATAGTAACATCTACGCTTCTGAAGAATCCTCACAACCTTTATATAGAGACCAAGAATATTCATATAGACCCTGTAGGTGCAGAAATATACTCTATTCTTTTGTGCATGTAATTTTTTTTCGAGCAGGGGCCCGAGAAAAGGTCAGATTTAAAAAGGTTAATGCTCTCAAGCTGACTGCAGAGGGCAGAGTTGCACAGTACAGCTGGATTCAAACACACAGCAAAACACCACCCACTCCATCATATTAAGTAATTATGGGGAAATTATGGGCAATCAAATCACAGATGACAGTATTTCTTTGTTTGAAAAAGATAGGTGTGCAGATTTTCACCAAGCGCCAGCCAGATGATCGACTGGAGACACAAGAGGTCTTCATTCTCCTGGAGAAATATCCGCTGGCATTGGTTTTGTATCTTGAGTTCTTGATCCATGATTTGAGCAGTGAGGTGGGTACAGCAGCAGCCACTTCATCGAACACCCTGAATCTTTTATTGGTGATAACAATTGGTTGTAATCTTAGGAGGAAAGACATCACAGCCGTCTGGCCTTGGCATATGTTACTCAGACGCTGCAAGAGGAAGAAGAAGCAGATTTGAGGTCGACCAGGGGGAAGTTGCAACATCTGTTATGGGAATCCAAATTCTATGACGTCTCCAATGTATATGGTGTGTGGACATCTTAGAGGAACATAAAGCATTGGAGAATCTTCCACAAATTACAGTAGGAGTCTTTTTTTTTCATTGCAGAGAGAGTCAAGTCAACGACCCTGCACATAGAGACAGCCATTCTCCTCGGCAGGAGCGGGGAACACTCCCAGGCCCTGCAGGTGCTTGTTCACCGCAAGCGAGACCCCCAGGCTGCAGAGGCCTACTGCTGCAGGGCTGCCCAGGGCCACAACGCTCACTTCAGACAGGCCCTGCTGCTCACCCTGCTCCAAATCTACCTGAGCTCCGAGGATCCCACCAGCACCGCGGTGGATCTGCTGAACAATAACTCTCAGGCCTTTGCAGCGGAGAAGGTCGTCCAGCTCCTGCCCGACTCCTGGTCTGTTCAGCTCGTCTCCCGGTTCTTGGTCGGTTCCGTCAGGGCAACGCTCCACCAGAGTCGCATAGTGAAGCTGCAAAAGGCGCTGGCCCGGGCGGAGCTCATGCGGCACAAGGTCACTTGGGTGAGTTAAATAACATGATCTACATTTACTGCAGCAAACATTGTGTTTATTCTTGTTTTCCTGAACCCTTCCCTCTACAGATGCAGGCCTCAAAAACAATCTTCAGACTGGACAAGGAGCAGAAGTGTAAGGTTTGTCAGCGAGTCCTTGCCGAGCCACAGTTCGCCTGTAACCTGCACGGCGAGCTGATGCACGTTGGCTGCACTGGCTTTTTTTAGCATCGCAAAGACACCGATCGCCCAGTCTGTTGCCTGTTCATGCACATTATGTGTTCCATTGCACTCCTGAGAATCACATTCATTTCAAGCTGGTTAAGTGTCTGCTTCTTACCCGATGATTTTTCTAGATTAGACCGTGTCATCTAAGCAAACTCCCGTCAACGGTTCAATTCATGGAACTGGGACCAGACAGGTTCCCTAATTAGAAAAAAGAAAATACATAGTGTAAATAACTGGTTTCAAAAATGTGAAAGAGCATGCATTGCACTTTTTCAGGGCGGCATGTCTGAGCTTTTTCCAAGAGACACTGTAGACAGCAATAGCTATAAATTGGATTGTGGAGGACACTCGGGGACATACTGTATATTCACTGATCAGACTGTGGTGTTTTACATGGAAACCACCCGTGGTTGCCCCGATGACCAGAGGGAATTTGACCATCCTCCAGTGCTGTATATACGCATCCCCACCATCATGGTTTCCACTGACTGTGTATATTTGTCTGCGTGGAGCAGGAAATAGAAAGTCAACATGCTGCACGTGAGATTTTTTTCCATTCAGCCTGTGCATTAATATACATTTAAGAGCAAGAAAAGTAAAAAGGTCAGAGTACAGAGATTTTAATCATTTCTATACTGTGGACTTAGTTCACATGCAGCCAAATGACATGTGTACTTTGAATGAAATATGAAATCTGAGGCAGTTTTTATTTTTCACCAACATCGTCCCTGTATCATTATCACAGACGTCTATTCCCAATAATCAAGCACAAACTCCACTGTCCACATATACCAACTGCAAATAAAACTTAAACACAAGTCGTTAGTTGGATGACAGTTGGAGTCGAGATATATTTGTTTGCGTCTGTCAGAATGTAGAGACTCGGAGCTAACCCCAACTGTTTCTTTATACCGATGCATTTTGGGGCAAGAGCTGCGGAGACGCCTGAGGGGACTGGAGCAGCGACTTGGCTTGACTGCTCATAAGTTTTCGGCCTGGGGTGAGAAACTAATTGCACTGTAGATAAATAGTAAATTATGAGTCTGTTGGATGGGATTATCTCTTTGTGATGCTGCTGCCAAGCTTTCTTGCTAATGAGGTTTTTGTTTCCCACTGAGGGCAGAGGACAATCAGGAGCTGTGTTCACATGTCTCGGTGCGGTGAAGCCTTTCAAGGGCATCACTAGGATTAAATCTCATTATATTTCTCACTGTATCAATTTAACCTGAGTCGTATAAATAAATAGAACCATATGCGAGAAAACCTCAAGAAGAAGTTGCTCTTCTTTTATGTGGTTGCAGGAGAATTGCACACTCCTCCATACCGCCTCCTTGTAATTTTGATAATCTGCTTCTCATTCAATCTCTTGTGGAATAAACCAGTGTGAAGAAAAGCACGAGGCATCAACTCCTCTCTTGCTTGTACGAAGAGAGCCTCTCACAGTTTATATGGCTCCACTGTGAGGCCTGCTGCTTGGCGACAGCCTGAGCCCCGGGCCGGTTCCTGGTGACCGGGGGCCACTGGGTGGACCTTGGGGCCTGAGATCATGTCCACTTCTCTCCTCTCTGGGACGTCCTCAGGGAACATTAATGTTGTTTTGAATGCTTGAGGTTACGCTGCGCCTAGAAAAATGTTTTTCTAATCTTTGAAGTTGACCAACAAGACAGAATAACCAAAAGGTAAAAATAAGTAGACACAAGTACAAATACACCTCTCAGCATTTGGTGCATTTGAATTTTTCTTTTCTCATGAGTCCCTGATGAATGTAACACTCTTGAATGCTGGAGTCTAGGGCCTGAGACGGCCTGGACTCAGTGGGGTGCTGGCCAGATGGTCATTTTACACATGAGGGGAGTGGATTGGATGCAAAAGTCAACAGTTGGAGGGAAGTATGGTGGGTATCCAGACATTGGTCTCCCATTATAAATATCCCCGTGACCACAGAGTCCGTGCTAGGAGGGAAAATAGGAACATTGTCTTCCTATGCTCGTCTAAATTTAAGGAAAAAATGTCTGCTGTCTGGACTGTAGGACGTAATTGTTTACATGTTAGCATAGTTTTACATGCAGGGAAGGAAACAGTTATATGAGATGCATAGAGCCTTGTTTGCTTACACAGTATGTTATATGAGATTCTCCAAAATATATATATACATAACGTTGGTTTATCAGTTTTAGACTTCACTGTGAATTCACTGAGAATTATATATAATTGTGATTTTGAAGAGATGACATGTTTCAGATGTCTGCTCCAGAAAATGATACAGTACTTGAGTTTAGGCGCAGAGACCACAGCTATAAAGCATGGTTTAACACATTGAATTTTATATGTTTTATAGCAGTGAGTTTTATAATTAGATTTCTCTGGGATCAGACTGACCTTACGTTAGGTCACCGTGAAGAACATTACATTTACATACATGTATTTTATGTTTACTTGTATTTCTTTCTCAAATAATGTTTTGCAAATAAAACTAATTGTACACAATGATATCCCATATAACATGTGAAAATAAAATATTTATGTTAAGTGTAATAATTCAGCTTTAAGGTATTTCCTGCAGTATTCACCACCTCACTGCATTCGACATTCGAGATGGAGGATGAGAAGACATAAGATATTTAAATGAAAACAAGCTTGATTTCACAATTAAGTAACACGAGAACGGCCACAAGAAAGACAACGTTAAACCACAAGGGGCAAAAATGTGTGGTTTTAATAGTCACTACCTTTAAGTCAATTATTTTTAATCACAAAGTTTTATGGAGATGTGTTTTCCACTCTTTGGCACCGACTCTAAAACAGCTCATGGAAAAAATGCTGCCTCAAGATCATGAAAATTGCAGCAGGTACCTCAGTAAATAAAGCCTTTGGGAAAGATGAATACACAATGCTTCTCTATGCATCGTGCATCATATTTATAGTCAAAGCCACAAATTACTGTATCATGTCCCTCGTGACGCATTTTTCAGTCTTTTAGTGGTTGGTGAAAGACAAGGAGAATCTTAATTTGCAACCCTTTTGGTAGCAATAATGGTAAGTTAGTAGAAAACCTAAGCGATTGAACTTTAATTCCCACTTTCCCCGGCAATACTAATTCTGTAGATATAGCAGAACAAGTATGGGAATAAATAGCCGAAGAGGATGATCAAAGCGCGTCTTATTTTAAACTCTTACAGCAACACTCTCATTTTCATGACTTGCTACCTTGGGGTTTGGCAGAATGCCACTGGGAGAAAAGCGTAGGGTGGCCCACAGGAGACACACAGGGCCGAGACAGTGACCACAGACACCCACCCTGCCCTGATCCATGGAGGCACGGGTTATATACATCATACTGTATCCTATAGAGTCAGATCACATCTACAGGGCAACTATTGTTCACTATTCACCGCCGTCAGTGCTCAAAACAGTTTGTTTGACGGGATGTTTTAATGGAGATTTATGCTTTAATTATGAACATAAGTGGCACTTTCAGAATAAATAGCATTAGTGCAAAAATACCATCTATTTACCTCCAGATAACTAGTTTTCGAAAACAAGTAAGTTTTATTATTATAAATGGTGCCTGGGGATTGTATGAAAATTATTGGGTGGGAGAAGGTGGTCAGAGAAGAGAGGGTAGTTTGACTTAATGGGGGAACATGAAAGTTGTTATTTTCCCATATTCACATTTTAATCACTTTTAAACACACCTACATGGAAGGTTGTGCATGCTCATCTGCTCAACTTTGATTTTATCGCACACACTTTACTGTCGGTTCTCCGGCAGTTTGACACTTGGGAGCAGCAAAAACAAGTTGATTTGTTGAAGCATCATTAGTAAACATTTGCTTATTTACAGATATTTACACATCAGAGTTACATTTCTGGCCACCTGATGAATAAATGTCCAGTATTTAATTTGTTTTTGCTGTGTTTTTTGTCTCCATCACCTCCTGAGGGTTCACAAACCAGTTGCAAGCTGCGTCTGCTGATTTGTGCTGGTCAGGTTGCGTACAATTTTTTTGTGGGGGGTGGAGGTTTGAATCTGAAAACGGCTTCTTGCTTCTGTGGAAACCAATTCTACAAGAGTGATGAGCTGCAACAAGCTGGAATTAACTGGAAAGCCTCATAAAGCTGGGGTGCGTTAGAGATTAATTTTAATGAATTTAATTACACTTAAAGCTCCCATATTGTAGAAGGTGGAGGCAGATTAAAATAGAAAGAAGAGTGAAGTATTATGTTCAGCTAACCTTAACCTGCCAAGGTAATTTTCATGCTGTTCTCCAGATGCGTCAAAGTTCCCATTTTTCATCAAACTGCCGTCAATCTCAAAGAAGTATCAAACTTCATTTGTTTCTCTGCCCCAGACTCAGCCACAAATAGATTTATTCCTTAACAGTTTAAAGAGGCATTAACATAACTGTACTGCATTTGACTAATGACTGATTTTAAATGAGGTATGAGGTCTAAGTTTTGGAGTTTTTTTTGGCAACCTCATGCTCTTTTCTAGGAGTGAATTTCAGGGGAAGAGTTAAGTACTCTGTACAAGCTGTCTACTTGTGGTGGTCCACCTGATATGTTATTTTTCTTTTTCTTTTTTGATGTGGAGACTTTAGCAGCTTTCGTCTTTGGACCATTTGGATTTCTTGGAACATAAACGGAACCTGCTTGGAAAAATTTACTTCAATGTTACATACAATTTTGTGTAAATCAATATAATGATCTATATTTTAAGCAGCACAACATTCAAACAGACAGATTAGATCTCCTCATCTTTCGTTAGAAATGAATTCTAAACAACCAAACATCTTATCTACAAATGGCCCCATTTATATTTATTTTCTTGCACATCTTAGCATCCTTTTGCCTTTGAAGAAAGACGTCTATTTAGCAAACTGTAGGTGATAAAAATATTATTGCCTGACCCGTGTGAAACAAACAATTAAAACTCTGAAGAGGCAGAAGGGATGGGAGCTTGGCACCGCAGGATCCCTGAGCTCTATCTGAGAGCCTCATGCGATGTTTGACGTCACTGATTACAGAGCATGTGCCGCACGTTACTGTTACTGTACGCTGGGAAAGTTGAGACCATAGAATCACGCATAATTAGACATTTAGCGCCAATCCTCCCCACAGATGTACACACCCTTCACCACAACAGATAGGCCAGGAGTTAAAAATGGCCCCTGATATCAACCACTGGAGGCAGAAACTCCCTCCGTCTGCTTTCTGAGAGCAAGCGTTACTGTAACCCGCACAATAAAGGCCCCGGGGGAGAGAAATTCAATACTAACCCCAAAAAGGCCTCGTTTATCCATTGAGCTGAAGCATCTGCAGAAGTAATCTTAAGTATTGTATTTGCAGCCGAAAAAGTGCCATGAACTACCCTGAACTATCACAAACTATCATAAAGTCAGTCAAATTAGAGGTATATTGTTTTTAGCATAGAATTACAATTCTATTTCTACAGATCGAATATCTCTGGGAGCATCGAGCGCACGGCTTTCATTGAGTCTTTCATGAACTTTAACTACCACGGAGCGCAGAAGAATGGAAGGATTCTCTGCTGACGTGAAGCTGCACGACATCTCTGCACTTTGTGGTTTCATGAACCAACACTTACCCGTACTTGAGAGTATTTCAAGAGTTCCTGAGCATCAACATCTAGAAAAACGTGCAAATAACAATTACCACAGCGTACAAGATGTTTTCCAAACAATATGTACACAGGAAAAAAATTATATGTATGTTTTTGACTAAACCAAATGAATTTGTGTGACCTTTTCTCTCCTTTATCAGTTAACTTGAAACCAGTTGTGCACAGTAACGACTGTAGGTACATTTGAGTGTTTCCGTGTCTCAGGGAGTCGTACTGCATGTATGTCAAAGTTGTATGAAGCCGTTTGTAGCTTCAGAGGAAGAAGCACGGAAAAAATTAAAAGATTATGATTTTATAAAAGCATCTGTTGAACTGTGCGCCAAACAGGAGTGTTTCAAGGGTCAAGCCGTGGTCACCTATGGCAGCTGCAGCGTGCCCAAATTACAGAGCACAATGACTCACACTCTTTCTGTGTTTAAGACCACTCTGCCTCGGGACGGGACAAGCCGTCACAGTAAAACAGGCGCTGCACACAGAAACTGTTGGCTCATCACAAAAACAAACTCTTTGTTCTGCTTTGCAGCATCGGCCATGCAGACCACCTGGAAGCATTTATTATTTCTGTCATCTTACGTTGATCAGCTCGAGGAGAAATGCTTTGAATTTTACACACAGGAAGAAAGAGGCCACGCTGGTGCGTTTATGAAGTGTATGACAAAGCAATAGAACATGACGACCCCCCAAGAAGCTCTTCAGAATTTCATTGATAAATTTACATCACCGTAGTTTTATTTGTGTAACGCTGCTGGCTCACATGCATCATTTAAAAAAATCCAGCTAGAATTCAGTCCATTAAACACATCGGCCTTAACCTTTCCACAAAAAGCCTTTCATTAAGAAGTGCATGTAGAAAGCTATAGAATTACAAGGGTGCACATCATCTTGAATGCCAGCATTTCCTGCTAAAAAAATGGACGGGGGTTAATGGCTCATTTCAAATAAATTCAGGTCTAATAGCTCCTTTAAAGATGTGCTCAGCTGTTTCTTTGTGAGAGGAAGAAATTAAACCACGCATGCTTTCAAAGCTTCTTGCAGAACTGCACAAAGCTGTGAGCTGTTACATTTCAGAGTAAATCTCCACCAAACACAACACTGACAAATTTAGCCTTTGAGCTTTGTTTTCAGATTTGTATTGGCTGACTGTCTGGCAAAGCTATCTACTTACTTTTCTGTGCTGAACTTCCCTGTCATCTGGGGAAACGTTTAGGGCTCAGCAACAAAAAACAATACCTGCAGGGTTCTGGTGGGACTTGTTCAGTTTTCTCACGGCTCAAAAAGGTGTCACACACATAGAAGTCTTCAACCAAACGTCTAGAATTACAAAGTTAGTGGCATTGGGCCACAGGTGTCTGACAATGGTTTTGTTGCAATCTCCTGTTCTTAGCATCATAGAATTTAAGGGGATTCTTACTAAATTGTTGTTGCTGTGGACTAATGTAATAAGCTGTTCTCAGGGGGGGGGCCTCTCAGCTTGGGGCCCCTCTCGGCTTGGGGCCCCAGGCAGTTGTCTGCTTTGCCTACGCTGTAACAACACCCCTGACGCCAAAGATAAAACCAGTCATTGCCAGTCTTTTTGACTTTTGAGGCCCCTTGCATCATTTCAGTTGACAGGAATTGTTTGAAAGTTGAATATAGACTTGAAAGAGCAGAATTTTTCCTCAGACCCTGATCTGAATACTGTTCTCACCACTGCCTGGTCCATGTGATCTGTGACGGATAATTTGCTGACTGAGTCATTCAGCTTCCAGCAGATGCTCATACACTATGGCTCCAGATACAACAAGATATCAAAGCCCCGTCATGGTTGTGGTGACGGCAGAGTGAATCACAGAGTCCTAAATAAAGCTCTCTAACTTTCCATTGTCTTAACACAGAAACCGACACAGCTTGAGCTCTATAACATAACATTATGTATGTTTAACGTGTTGCCTAATGACGCAACAAAACCATGGCAACAGTGAGGATTATATGTATGAGTAAACCAGAGCAAGAGGCCCATAAAAACCTGGGGGGGAAATGTGCTATTTTAAAATGCTTTGAATCTTTCTTTTGAAGCAAAATTAAACTTTAGTGAAAGAGACACGACACCGAACAGGTAGAAACAGCTTTATTTGTCTAAAAGTCCCTGTTACAGCAACAGGACTGTGTTTGAATAATTGTGATGCTTTTTCTTCTGAGTGTACCAGAGAGTAACTTTAAAAGGGTTTGGATGATCTATTAACACCAACTAATAAAAATAAAGTGATTTTTCATTCAAACCATGAATAAAAATAAACTTTCCACATTCGACTATAAAAGTCACAGTCGCACGATTAATTATTCATGATGGTTGTGGTTTGGAACATCTCGCATTTGTCTGTTTTGAAGGCGTGTTTGACAAAGTGTGCGTCTGTGCGACTCGTAGGTGCGACTCCACATACCAGACATTTTTTTCATATCCCCAGGTGATTACTGACATTTACAGTTTACTGCAGCGTTTCATCACAGAGAAGAAAGTTTAAACTGTCTGGAGGAGCTCGCCTCAACTCCTCAGCTCCTCATCTCTCTGCAAAGACAGGAGAACAAGTGCAACAAGCTGGATCTTACGTTAAGCCAAACTAGAAGAGCCTGAGAGACTGGGCAGATTTTTACTCCACATCAAAAAAGATCTTCTGAGTTTATAATGTCAGGTTTTGGCACATTTCCGACCTTTAATTTGGAGAGGGTGTTTCGCAGTCACGAAACCTTGGAGAGATAATAGCGGGTGAAAGTATAGCTTACAGTAGCTGCATGTGTACAGGCGCGGAATATAATTAGCTTAATTTCAATGAAGTAAACCACTTGTCTGTGAGGTATAGGTGGGATCAAACTCAGAGCAATCAGCTAAGGTGCTTCACACCATGTGTATGAAGCCATAGTGATGGGCTTTGAAATAAGAGTCCAAACAGGGAGCTAATCTCATTTAGGTTTTCAATCTCTTATTTCAGATCTGTCAAGAAAACAGCACATGTGTGCAATTTACCCCGACTTAACAACCGAGCAGCAGCAGGAGGAGAGGGACTCTGTTATCCTCTGTCATTAGAAACGCACTGTAATAAAAACCTGACTGCAAATGCTCTGCTTCGGTTTGACCTCATGTTTGGGTCAACTAAAATATCTTGCATCCTATTGTTCCAAAAAAATATATTTAGTATTGTTAGAATCCTCAGATGAACAGAGATGGAGCACAATGGCGTCTATTTTCAACATAAATCCACTCACTTCAACCTGCTGTGGCCTCGGGCCTTCATTGTTCATCCCTGTAAAAGCACAATGAAACCAGAAATAGATACGTGATAGTCACTGGGACACTGAGCGATATTTGTTGTAACTGTAATTATCAAATTACAAATGTTGAAGTAGAATAATTGGAGCTGTATAGTTTTATATTAACATGGCATCAAATTGGTACATGTAAAGTGACAAGAGCAGCGACAGAATGATCAGCATCGTCAATCCTCAGCAGGGATGTCTTGGGTTTGAATTATAGACTGATGGACAACACGTCTCAACCTTGTCCCATTCTAAAAAGATTATGCCAAAATATTCTGGCTCTGGGTGCTGCCATCTTTGACATCATCTTTAGGCTTTGAAGTAATGATTGTTGTCAATTGTCACTTTATTAAACTGTCACTTGAGGAAGCGGTTGCCATTGAAATATGGCACTACAGGACTTTCCAGACATGGTTTCAGTCCACCTGTCTGTCTCTCTGTCTGTCTGTCTGGATTCAAGCAGCGGCTGCAACCACAGTTTTATTCAACCACAAGTTGTTCGCAAACTGACCAGAATGTGACTAGACCAATGTAAACAGTGCAGCAGAAGAAGTGCACCAGTATTAGGACTGTAATTCTCTCATTCCTTCACCACAGGACCTCAAACTTCCACATTTGGAGATTTTTGTTTAAAATACAGTCCTTTAAATATCTGAGAAAAACACCAATTGGAAACTCTTCAAAGTCACATACAGTATATGTGCCATTCAGTACAGCTAGTGCTTCACCTTGTGCCATCCAGACTGTACTGTCCGGCTTCAGGGAGGAAGACATATATTTACAGGCTTCAGATGTGCCTTAAAAGCAAAGCCCATAACCTTTGAAAATGGTATTTACAGTAAGTGCATTATGCAGGAAAAAGGAGATTTGGTACAGGAATTATAGAAGAGATTAACAGAGGATCTTTGTCGGGAAAGAAGGTCAGAGACCCAAAATAGTCATCAGGCCTGTCCTAGAAAGATCTTCCAGCAAGCTGTCATTGCTGTTAAACCTGTACATGCTGCAATTGAGGGATAGCTCCCTGGGAAGTGACATTATAATTATTATGTTAGAAGGAAAGGAAAGTTTTACATGTGGATCAGCCCCGGTTAACAGGTCTACAGCCGTGGTCACTTAAGGCAGCTGCAGCGTGCCCAAATTACAGAGCACAATGACTCACACTCTTTCTGTGTTTAAGACCACTTGGCTCTGCCTTAGGACGGGACAAGCCCTCACAGTAAAACAGGCGCTGCACACAGAAACTGTTGGCTCATCAAAAAAACAAACTCTTTGTTCTGCTTTGCAGCATCGGCCATGCAGACCACCTGGAAGCATTTATTATTTCTGTCATCTTACGTTGATCAGCTCGAGGAGAAATGCCTTGAATTTTACACACAGGAAGAAAGAGGCCACGCTGGTGCGTTTATGAAGTGTATGACAAAGCAATAGAACATGACGACCCCCCAAGAAGCTCTTCAGAATTTCATTGATAAATTTACATCACCGTAGTTTTATTTGTGTAACGCTGCTGGCTCACATGCATCATTTCAAAAAATCCAGCTAGAATTCAGTCCATTAAACACATCAGCCTTAACCTTTCCACAAAAAGCCTTTCATTAAGAAGTGCATGTAGAAAGCTATAGAATTACAAAGGTGCACATCATCTTGAATGCCAGCATTTCCTGCTAAAAAAATGGACGGGGGTTAATGGCTCATTTCAAATAAATTCAGGTCTAATAGCTCCTTTAAAGATGTGCTCAGCTGTTTCTTTGTGAGAGGAAGAAAGTAAATTACGCGTGTATTCAAAGCTTCTTGCAGAACTGCACAAAGCTATGAGCTGTTACACCAAACGCAACACTGACAAATTTAGCCTTTGAGCTTTGTTTTCAGATTTGTATTGTCTGACTGTCTGGGACAGTATCGGATGACCTGAGGTTAAACATGTTTAATGCTCCATGGTTTCCTCTATTGTGGGTGTTCAGAAGACACAGCGAAGCCAAGAAATATCCTGGTCCCATGCTGGGTAAGACAAATTTCCTTTTCCACAGTCACAGGCCATGTGAGGCTCTGTACAAACTCTCAAAACCAATGTTTTTGCATTTTCAGCATCCACCTTTAATTCATCTCTTCAAAATATCCTACAAACATGAAGTCTGGTCCCCGTAAACCCCTAAAACAAACACATCGAGGAGCCAGCTACCAGAGTGCAAACCATGAAACTTTTAGTCTGTGTGTTCCCTCGTCTTGATTTATTCTGGGATGTTCCTGTGTCTGTGAATCACCAATTACAAACTCAGAAAACATCTGCACTGTGAAGTGAGAGCGGGCCAAAAGAATCCTGGAGTGTTGGTTTTATGGGAAGACGTCTGTTGACTGCTCGGTCACGACTGAGTTCAATTAACAAACCAACTGCATATTTGGCATTTTTATAATAGTTACATTAACGACTTGTTATTGGTTTCAGTTGATGTTTTAAATGTACTTCAACCAAGTGGCTTTGATATTTCTAGAACGACAAACAGGTACACAAGAATCCAGACACTTGACGTGACCTGGAACTAAAGGCCCTTTGACTCGATTTGTGCCAATTGCATATTGATTCACTATCGTCCCCGAACTCAGATAACACCAATTATACTTGTACAAACAGTCCTTAAAACTAAAGTTCAAGGTGATGAGAGACAACATTCATATCATGACATAGCGTCAAAGTTTGCACATGCAAAATGAAACAACAAGAAAAGCATATTTCTGAGCTATTAAAAGTTATTCTCAGAGAGTGGACAGGATGGGTTTGTTTGTGTGTATTATATAATGTGGAATTATTCCCATTTAGACGCAGTTAAACTACTTTTCTGGCTCTGGTCGCACTAACGGCCCACACAGTGTCCATCAGCCAGCAAAACAAACCTCAAAACCACACGCTGCTCCAGCCTCAAAATTGGCATTGTTTTGGACACGCTGCGTGTTAAACTCCAGCTAACTTCCTGTGGTCTTTATATATATATATATATATATATATATATATATACATGAACAGCATGAGCAGAGATATGTGAACTGTGTGGGCACTAACAGTTTAGCTCGGACACTTACTGTGAGTCAGGCCAAATATAGTGTAGAAACACTTGTCTTGTCCCTCATTATGGCACACTGCTAAATATCGGCTCCTGCCAGTGAGGTGACATTGAGTTGTTTAAAGGTTCAGTGTGTAAGATTTAGGTGAAAGGGATCTATTGGCAGAAATGTAATATAAAATAATCCCAGGGATGTTTTCACTAGTGTTTCATCTAAATGGTCCTTTTATATTTAAATACTTTATATTTACATCAGGAGAGGGTCCTCTCTATGGAGGCCGCCTTTTTTTTTTACAGTAGCCCAAGTTGGACAAAGTAATACGACTGAAGGTTTCCACAGGTTCTCTTTCTTTTGGAAGGAGAGGGTGTGGTGAGGGCTTTTGGCTGCAACATGCAACATCACCTGTAGATGTCACTAAATTCTACACACTGAACATTTAAATATTGTTTCTTGGTTGTCGCTCTGTGTTTCAGGCACAGAAAGTGACACCTCCCTCTGACACATTAAATTAAATTTAATTATAAACTGACAAATCAAATATAAATCCGCCTCTGCACTGCTGCAAGTTTTCACCCCCACAAAGACTTGCTGACAGTTTTTTATTCCAGCGTTTGTTGTGAAATGGCTGACGCTGCCTGATACAGAGAGTTAAACCTTAAATTTTTGCAGGCTTGATGTAGTGGATTAGTCATTATCCTTAAATACAGAACGCCACCACCTACACTTAAGCTCCAAAATCCCATTCAGGTGGTTTCATTTAGCTTTGATATCTTTAAATGATCCCACAATAAGCAGATACCTCGAGAAGACTGTCTGCTGGGAAGGATTTTAGACTTTGAAGGTGAACCAGAGAGAAGAGTGGAAAGTCACAATGAATGAGAAATAAAGACTGTTTCCTTGCTTCAGGACAAAACAAAAAAATCCATACATTATCGTGACCTTTTTACCTCTGTAGTGCATCGTGTGCACAAGTGTTGTTTTTGCAGCACCTCATAAATCGTCTGGCTGTGGTCTTTTCGTTTAAATTAGTTTCTGGCTGCTGCAACTCTCAAACTCTTGATTTCCTCGGTTAAACAAGGACGATGAACGACGCCTAAAAGCAGCGGCTGACTCAGACTTTTCCAGAAATAAACTTAACAGCAAATTTAGCTAGGAGAGCAGAAACAAATTAAATCAGATAAAGCAGCACTGGACGTGGTCGAGCTGCTGCGAGCCACTTCTGGCTTTCAGGAGCGTGTCTGACAGCGGCTTCTGGTGATAACATCACGAGTGGCCCATGGGTGCAAATTTCCAACTATTTCCAACTTATCGACTTAATTACATAGAACATTTCATGTGTTTACACAATAAAACACCCTGAAGTAAACATTTTGGGCATTTTACTCATGTCTGACCGTTTGTTGAAGCTGAGGAAAGCTTGCACGTCAACTCACTGCTCCGCGTTCATACACACTCATACCTGAGAGTTGCTGAACGACACCCAGCTTTTACTTTCTCATCCACAACCCTAATTTCCTGCAGTTCTGCAGTTTAAAGCAGGGCTCCCACCACCATCAGCAGCACCGCCACCATTTTTCAGTTACTTTTACACTTCCGGCTCCATTTGGGCTCATGTTTGTTTTCAGGACTCTCTAATTTCCCCACCAATCACTCACACGGGCCCCCGTCAAGTCTGTCATTCATAAAGTTTAAAGTAGCTCTTAGTGGTCCTTGGAGTTTATTGAAACATTAAATTTGTATCCCAGCAGTGATGGTGTATCTTTAGCAGTTGCCTAACTCACGTGCTTGGTCGAGTCCCCCCCTTACATCAACCACCAATTATGTTCTCCTCCTGGGTGTGGGTTGAGCCTCAGTCAGCACGGCGAGGAAACCAGAAACATCAATTCCTGGCAGGCAGAGTGAATGAAAACAGACAAAATGCAAAAACCTTTCCTCAAACTCTGTTATCATTGCAGAATACAAGCACAAACATCAGAAACATTGCCAGGAAAACTGTCCAGCAGCGCTTTTTGGGGAATTAAGCGAAATCTGCAGGCTGTAGTTAGAAATGGACGCAGGCCTGAACAAAAGCTGGACCTCACAATGCCAGCGTTTGTCCTTCAGGAAGATCAGATGAGGAAATTTTTGCCCTGTCACTGATTCCCATTCGTGTTTTTGTCTTTATTACCAATTTAACTCCATGAAAAACAAGACAATTTTGCTTAAAAATATTCTTCTACATATTAACTATCACCAACAAGCATAAAACAAAATCTAAAATCAACGTGACCCTGAAACAAGAGGCTTAGTAGCTTTCTCTGAGACTTCGGGTGTGTCTCACTCATAATTAATTATATTTCGACTTGTCTAAACTCAGTAAAAGCATCTTATGTCATGTACGGTATCAAATGTATGAAGTGACATGAACTGAAAGCATGTGTGTGTTTTACAGTGAGAGGCTGTCGTCAATATAACAGCAAAGCAAGGTCACCGCCTTCAGTATGACGGCTGTTAACCTAATTGCTAATGGTTATTACAATAAGCCCCGGTGACCACATCAAGCTCCAGCGGCACCGTAATGAGCCCAGCAGAGACGGGCCGGGTCGTGCACTTTCACAGCCTTTAACTCTGCCAGCACAAGGACACAGAGTCCTGCTCAAATGAGCATGGTGGCGGATTTAGAAAATACAAAATATGCTGCAAGGTTATAAACATCCAAAGTTTACTCTTGTTCCAAGGCCTCTGCTTGAAGGTTTCATCCTCTTTACAGATCTAGGTTGTTGTTGTTTGGTTTTTTTTATACATAAAAAGATGATTCATTGTTCTGAGAGCATCGGACTAAAAACGGAAAACCTCTTCTGCCATGGTTTCACCATGTTTGAAAAAACATAAATAAACTGAAATTATCGGAACCTATAAACATATAAAATCCTAACCCCACCCTCCCTTGCTCTGTCATTTCATCTCAATCTGACTAAAAGTGGAACGGTCTGGTCCTCCACTCGGGGCACCAGCATAAAGAGATTTTAAAATAATATAGTATAACTAGAAAATATATAAAACTGGTGGCACCAGCATCGTGTGGTGTGGTGTTTACCAGTAATTCATCAAAACAGGAAGCATTGGCTGCTGGATACTCTGGATAAACATGATTGTATTATTCAACTGATAATGCAAAAGCAAAATGAAAATATGTCTTTAGCATTTATGATTATGACACAAATGTAATCCTTCTCATGTCTGAGTTACATGTTGTGCACATGCAATGTCTAAAGTGCCCATTTATCAAGGCGTTTGTGTGTGTGTGTGTGTGTGTGAAGGCATGCTCCTTGGCCCATTTAAACATTAAGTATAACTTCGCTGTAAAGTAAATTACCTGGCTGTCGTTGGTCAATTTACACATCATGAACTTTTACGTGAAAGAGAAAAACAGGATCATTTTACTTCTGGGGGAAATTCTGTGAATCTAACTTTTGGACTGCCTGAGCAGTGCCTGTTCTTAACAAACAAAAATTGTTAATGTGTTTTATAGTCAGTGTCTTTGCTGTGTGGCTGTCTCTGGTAAAATACAACTAATGAAATTATCAAAGTGTTCTGGCAGCGATTTTGAGTTTGATTCATTTACAGACCGCTGCTGTAGTTTATCTGAGGATGTAGAACAGTTGAACAGTTTTTGAGATATGCGTTCATATATACCGACAGACATTTGTGGAATTAGATATGATGTAGTTGTAAAAGTCCATGTTTCATTCTTTCCAAATATGCAACACTATGTTTCAGCAGTTTATGCCTAAACTGTGTTGGTGAACAGTGTTTTAAAATCTTGTTCTGTGTGCCCCTGCCCCTCGAAATATCTTTGCACGGCCCTGGTTCTCCTAAGTCACGTGTACCACACCTCTGGACCTTCACTGTAAATCATCGCTCCTGTCAGAATTTAAAACAGTTAGAAATTAAGATCACAAACGACATTATGTTTTTATATGACAGGAAGAGAGAAACTTAAACAAAGCTTGCCAAACATGATGAAGAGCTATAAGTAAGAGAAGGTAGCACTTTGGAAAATTACAGATAATTTGCTCTAATTTGAAAAAAAAAAGAAGATGGTGGGGGGGTTCACACACGCCTCATGTTGTAGCATCTTTAATCATACCCCTGGTGAGAGATGGCTGCCACGGTCACGTGTAGAGAAGACGCCTCATATAGAAACTTGGTTGAAGCCCTCAATTGTGCAACTCATCGCTGTCGTTTCTGCAAATATACACATGCTGTCAGCGGGATGCAAAGTATATATATCATACGAACACAGGAAGAGCATGTACCACAAATACTCCCATGTTCAGGATGACTCTGGGATGGGACACTGGGTACCCTACACATCGTTTATGGCCACTCGCGTGTTCGAGAACATGTGATTATTTGGGTGTATGCATTTCCTATGTGGCTGGCCTGAAATTGAGAAATTACAGTTGGAGGATCTCAAAGTAAGCAAGGCAAGGTGGAGGGTGAGGGCGAGGGAGGATAATACTGGAGGATAGAGCTGATTGAGGAAATACAACATTGTGACAGAAACCAGCTGTAATTGTGGAAAAAGGCCTGAAACCTCTGATGATGTATATACACACTGAGGGGGTCAAAAATATCAAGTGACCACAGCAGGCAGGGCCCTCTTCTTCTCAGCAGGAGCAGCAGCTTGTTTGCTCCATGGAGGGGGTGCTGTGCAACAGTAAAACCTGCCCTCTGGTGTCCCAACATGAGTACTGCACACGAGGGCCGTTGGACAGTAGGTTGCATTCACAAGGAGCAAGCAGCAAATGTCCTCTCCAGTGAATCCTTATTTAGTTTTATTAGTTAAATTACACAAACTTCAGAAAGAAGGTTTGTCCTGAAATAGGGAGTGAAATCAAGGCCACTTTGTCCTCTATAGGCCACATTGACACAAATAATAGCCAGGAAATAAATATAAGAAAAACTAAATTTGGCGTCTGCATTGCTTAAGAAATAAACATGATTATTTACTCTTAATCTAAGATGTCTAAAATCTCCGTCTGTCTCGTCATCCATACAACTGTGGACAAACTGTCCCCACCACTTCCCCTGTTTACCTTATCATGGCCAGCATGAAGGAGCCCAGACAGTCAGGACAGGTGAAGGCGAGCCTCCATGTAAATCTGCTCCTGTACATCCTCAATGCAGACTTTGTGTAGCAGCACAGGTTCCTCTACAATTCTGGTGTTCAGACTATTTTCAGAGCTCTCACATAAACATCCATTAATATAAACATGCCCCGAGCATATAAAGTTTTAATGTTCGACACTTGTAAATATAAATGGAACAAGGGTGGGAAAGAAATGTGTCGTCGGTTTTATGCAATCCTCCATTCATTCATTCGTTTATTTATTTTTTTGCCTCAAATGCGACTATTTTCAAAGTTCAGAAAGAAGAGCTGAAATAAGAGGTAATCATGTGTCTGGATATTCAAGACATGGAGGCATCCTGATGTGTCATGCCCTGCTTTGGGCAGATCTGTCTGCTAATTACAGCCTCGCACCGAGGAGGGAGGTACTTGCATGGTGGGGGCTCCTTTTTTTTGTAATGATGCGAGGGGCAGATATGGTATAAATACCCACATCTTTGTACTGGGAGGCAGCATATCCTCAGTTGTGCTCCTACCCTAAGGATATACAGCAGCACCAGAGGCTCACTGGTGCTGAAGACATTGTTTTTTTTCCTGCTTCCTTTGGATGCTGGTGTGTTTGTGTTTTCTCTTCCTCTTCTTCTCTGCTCTATCTCTGGTGGAGCTCAGGCAACATCCAGGCTTTGTGTAGGCCAGCACTGGTTCTTAGGGCTGGCGAGGGGGGAATTGGGGCAGACTTTAGCGTGCTTGAAGCTTTTCGAGGATCCAGGATGCTCTAACAAAATCCAAACTTTAGCTATATGTACTCTAGCTTGTCCTATCTTATTTGCTGCTTGTTGCATTTCTGTCAAGCTGTATAACATGTGCACTTAGCTGCAAAATTGTTTTAAAAAGAGTGAAAACTAAAGCTTCCTGTAGACACTTGTGCTGACTGCTCCTCTTCTTCTCCCTGCAGGTTTGACTTTGCAAGATGGACATGCGTGTAGCAAGCATCCTCCTCCTTGTGGTGACCCTGACGGCCGCCCATGGGGAGCGGTACGTGGTGAAGAAGATGGTGAAGGCCGCCCCTCAGTATCAGCCCTACTCTGTGAAGAGCCAAGGTAAGAAAAGCACAACTTCTTACATTCTACAGGCTCTTTTTATTTTTCACAAACTGAGCCTTGAAAGTCCGATTTCTTTCTTATTTTTCCTTGAGCAACATCTTGTCTTACCTCTGTGAGGGAATAAGCATCTTTGCTGTGGGCAGCAGCATGAGAAGCCAGACGAATGTTAGCCACAGCCAGTAGCACTTTACTCTAAAAACTCAACTCCAGCTGACTCTGAAACCTCCTTGTGCTCTGATTGGCTGCAACAGCATGCCTGCTGCTCCAATCACACAGTTCCTTTAGATCTGGAATCTGAACATCAGGATATTTACTCAGTGCAGAGCTTTGCAGTTGCATTCTGCTGGAAGTCCTAGGATTTGATGAAAACATCATTTCAGGATTTCTTTTTATTCTAATATTTCTTTTTCCTCTTATTCATCCAACACATTTACAACATTTTAAATTAAATAACTTTATTTTTACGATCATGAAGGTTATCACAATAGACACTATTTCTAAATAATGTCAAAGTTTTTTTATATTTTTGATAACTGTCTGTGTAAACTCTGGTACAGCATATCCATTGTGCTGGTTTAGATTATTGAAACTGAATATTTTAAGGAGCACATATGTATAAGACTACCACTACTTTGTATTTAATGCATTTTTATCAAATCTGGTATTTATTTTCTCTTATTTCAATCAGTTTAGTAGTAAATGTTGCCAGTTTTTGCTTCCATACACAGGCACATTTCAGCTATTTTTCTAATCTACATAGGCTTTGCTTTAAAATATCAATTTCTACGATATCCAGAGTCCTGCACAAATTTACTACATTAAAAAAAAAGAGTGTTGACTAAAATGCATCACAAAATATGAAAAGTTGCTGTTTTTCTGAAAAAATAAATTTTACTGCTATTTCTATTTGAGAAAGTAGCTGTTAGTGAATTATTTTTAGGTTGACACTGTCAATTACAGTCCAGTCACCCAGCAGTGTGGTTTGTTTGGGTGTGCCTGCTCCGCACAGAAGTAGAAACATCTGTTTGGCTTTATCCAAACAGCTACAGTTCGCCAAGGACTGAGCTTTTTACACATGTGACCACATTAAGGCAACAAATAAAAAAGACTCCGTCTCATTTAGAACCACTGTTTCACAAACAAGCCCCACGGGTCTCTGTGCAACTCTATGACCAGCACACATCAAATTTTTTTAAATTTTTTAAATAAGGAAATAAAAACACATTTTAAATACATATTACAAAAAGTAGGGACAATTCTTTGCATTTTCTAAGAAGACTTTGAATGTTTACGATTGAAAGCATCAGTGAATCTGTTCCATGTGGCCATTCCTCAAAAGTACAAGATTTGTTTGTTGGAATAAAACTTGATCCACCTCAGTGATAAAATACCACTAAGTTAAGACCAATAATCAAATTATTTTTATACTGCGTACACCATGTTTTTCTCATGAAGCCACAAACAAAAGCATAAACAATTGTATTTAATTTTAGTAACACAGCTGATGACTGCTGTTTTGTTTGTTTGTTTGGTAGTACTGATGATGCTCACACTTTCTTCTTCACAGTTGTGTCAGTGCCTGGTGAGCCTGGTCCTGCAGGTGAGCCCGGCCCTGAGGGACCTGCTGGTCCTCCTGGCCCCCCAGGTGAGAGTGCTGAAGGTCTTCCCGGACCCGAGGGACCTCCAGGGCCTCCTGGAGCTCCTGGCCGCTCAATTGCTGGAAAACCTGGATCCCCTGGTGGACCTGGCAAACCTGGCAGCCCTGGACAACATGGTGAGAAAGGTGACACTGGAGCCCATGGCCCCCAGGGACCTAGGGGAGCACCAGGTTCTCCTGGAAGCCCCGGCCCTGCTGGCCTTTCCGCTACTGGAAAGCCTGGACCTTCAGGTCTTCCTGGATCAATGGGACCTAGAGGAGAGTCTGGTCTGAAAGGACACCCAGGTATTCCTGGACTTCCAGGTGCAAAGGGAGATAGAGGGGTGGGAGCTCCTGGACCTCAGGGTGAGACAGGACCTGAAGGACCTATGGGCCCAACAGGTGAACCAGGTGCTGCTGGAGTTGGAAAGCCAGGAAGGACAGGTGCCCCCGGAGAGCCAGGAAAGTCAGGTAGCCCAGGTAGAGATGGTGCCAGTGGCCCCATGGGACCACAGGGACCAAAGGGACACACTGGTGCCCCAGGTGTAGGTATGGCAGGTAAACCAGGCGATAATGGTGCCCCAGGTATGCCCGGTCCAGTTGGCCCTAAAGGCCATCAAGGACCTGCTGGTGCCACTGGTGCCCCTGGAGTCCCAGGATATGGAAAGCCAGGTGCAAATGGAGAGAAGGGAGAGAGGGGAGCCACAGGTAGCACAGGAGCCACAGGTGCAAAGGGAGAGCAAGGTCATACAGGATATACTGGTGCCACTGGTGCCACTGGTTCTACTGGTCCTGTTGGACCTCAGGGTGAGAGAGGTTTCCCAGGTGAAGCTGGTGCTGGTGGCCCTAAAGGTGACACAGGTGCAACTGGAGCTCAGGGACCTAAGGGAAACAAGGGAGATCAGGGACAACAGGGTTTCCAAGGTAAGCAGGGTTACCCAGGTGCTGCTGGTCCTCCTGGACCCAGAGGAGGCCCTGGAGCGACAGGCAACAAAGGTGATTTAGGTGCCCCAGGTACCCCAGGTTCCCCCGGTATTCCAGGCCCTGCTGGACCCAAAGGTCTTCCTGGCCGTGCAGGTGAGCCAGGTGCTTCTGGTTCTGATGGTGCTCCAGGTGCCAGAGGCTCTGCTGGTCCTCAAGGTCCTGCTGGTGCCCCTGGCCTTAAGGGACACCCAGGTCTCCCTGGTGCCCCTGGCCCTTCTGGGTTGGCTGCTAAGGGTATCCCCGGACCTCAGGGTCCCCCTGGTCTGCCTGGTGATTCTGGTGCTGATGGAGAAGCTGGCCCAGCTGGACCTCCTGGTCCCCCAGGTCCCCCTGGTGAGGTTATGTTTGAGAAGGGCAAAGGCTATAGTGAGGTCATGGTCAAGTCCCCCATGTCTGCTTTCACTGCTTCTCTGGCTACCCCTTACCCTGCTGCTGGAAGCCCCATTAAGTTTGACCAGATAGTGTACAATGCTGAGAATCATTATGACCCTGAGACTGGCATTTTCACTTGCCAAATTCCTGGAGTTTACTATTTCGCCTACAGCATCCATGTCAATGGAGCCAATGCCCTGGTTGCTCTGTACAAGAATGGCCAGCCTGTTATGTTCACTTATGATGAGTACAACAAGGGCTTCCTGGACCAGATGTCCGGCAGTGCCGTCCTCTTGCTCGATGAGCAGGACACAGTTTACATCCAGATCCCCGATGATGAGGCCAATGGTGTCTTTGCGGCCGAAAATGTCCACTGCTCCTTCTCTGGGTTCCTCATTGCTTCAACGTGATACGTTAAAACAGTAGTTCCCAAAAGCCAACCAACTAAATTTGCAATCTATTTCTCAAATTAAAGTAAACTCCCTGTTAATTTTTCCTCAACCAAGCAGACAGGCAGTTCACCCTTCTTTGAGGAGTAGTTGCATCTCGACTTGAAAACTACAAGAAATGGGTGCTAAGAGGAAGGAAATCTAATTTATGAAAACAGGTGATCAGGGATGGGGGAAGCAATCCACAAAGGTACCAGTGAGCTTTTGTAATAGAGACAGCATGTGAAATGGAGGTGTTACAACTGTGTTGTGTCCTGACTTTTTCTTTTCCACTCTGTTTCTTTTATACTGACTTCAACTGGTGAGACTTAATTAAGTGTTTGTCTGTTTTTTTGTTTGTTTTTGTACAACCTTGTTTTTTGTTCGGATGACCAATAATCTTAAAAAGTACACAAATACTGTCTGTGCAACATGTTGTAACTGTTGTCCTTGTACGTGACTTGAATATTGTGAAATGGTAATGGTCAAATTGATCGTTATGATGAAATAAGTCAGTCAAATTCTGTCAGACAAACAGCATTTGTTTAACATCAGCGTTATATCCCTGAACATACATGTCATGTAAAGCATAATGACCAAAATAAAAGATGTCTTAACAAACATTTTGTCTCAGGAGCACTTTTTAAATGGGAAATGGGAAAAGACAAATTACTTGTTGCTACCAGCCTCTCATGCACTGGGTTACAGTGAGTTCCTGTTCCTGAGCACTTCAACAAGTTATAATAGTTTGTGGCCTCACATTATATTTGCAACTAATGACCAGTGACAGTATTTTGTTAAAGTTGCTGCAAAAATATAAATAAGATTATTGTAAACCATTAAGAATAGATGGTGAAATATCATCCCCAGAGCAACATAGGTGTTAGCATCCCTCTTTAATAAACTGATAGAAATAATGCTTCACTTACTCAACATATTCTGCAAATAGTAGAACTTACCTCTTTTCTACAGAAGTAAAAGC
Organism: Paralichthys olivaceus; assembly: GCF_024713975.1. Taxonomy (NCBI): domain Eukaryota; kingdom Metazoa; phylum Chordata; class Actinopteri; order Pleuronectiformes; family Paralichthyidae; genus Paralichthys; species Paralichthys olivaceus. Next base: position 10,343,644 of record NC_091104.1, on the reverse strand, counting down.
TGTCATGCTCAAAGTGAACAACATCTTAGAGCATCAGAATATTGAGATACCCAAAACAAACCAATAAAAATGGTCAAAAACCCCAAATAAACATTAACAGAAAGGGAGAAAAATAAAGTTTCTCATTTAAACCTGGGTATTGTGCAACTTTCAATGTATATTTCCAGAATTATTTGTCACTATTTTTATATTAAAAGTCAAATCACTCATCAGGCAAAAGCCACACACACCTTTCAGGTCATTGTATTATTACATTGTTTTGTCTCTATATATGTTGGCCTTGTGATAGACTGGCAATCTGGTAAACCCTGTCTCTCACTTAATGACAGCATGGGATTGACTCCAGCTCCAACTACAACACTCGAAGGATAAGCATCATAGATGATGAATGGCTGGATAGATATCCTTAACTGTTGTGTTATTGCATTTTAAAGCATTTTACAACGTGTCTCGTGTTTTTTCCTGTATCAAGGCACCGTATTATTGAAGTTCACAATATGTGTCATTGACACCAGGACAGCAGAAAGTCTTCACATTTTCTGCCACAGACTAAAGACACATCTCTTCTGACTATACCTTGGTGAAGAAGAGGATGTCTAATAACAAAAATAAATAAAACTATATATATATTTTGTTGCACTTATATGGTACTTATATAGAATCACTTTGTAGTTTAGCTTTAAGCAAATTGTACTAACTTGGTTCTTGTTGTCCTGGGTTTGTTCACTCATGGTTGATGCACTTATCTAAGTCGCTTTGGATAAAAGTATCAGCGAAATGTAATGTAATGTTTTATCATTCGGGGAACCTCATATTTATCATTTCATATACACCATATGCAACTAGTAGCAAATAATTGTAGTAGAATAAAAATCACAATATTGACCTTGAAAATGTTGTGAAGTAGAAACATAGAGCAGCATATAGTGGAAATACCATGACTAGATTTATTACAAACCTGCATAAAGTTATGAAACACAACTGAACTACAGGATGTGAAATCAGCTCATACTACAGGACCAACCTACGTTCACAGTGCACTTTAATAGTTTAAATTGTTGAACAAATAAATTATCAGTTGACATGGGGCCTTGGGAAATCCAGCACTGGTTCCAGTATGAGATGGACGAGGGTCATAATATCTGAATCTTCGCCCCACATGATGGCCACTGGTTGTTTGGCAGCTGAAGTTTACAAAAACTACTCTACCGTGCAAGTCTGGATGTTGGTGAGCTGAAAATAGTTGGCGTGTGGGAAGAGGGACAGGGATGGTCCTCTCGCTGGGCAGCAGCTGTTTGATCTGCCCTGGAAGGGAGAGGGAGGTGGTGGTTAGGTGAGGGGCCCCGGGGACAGAATGGAGAGGAAGATGGTTGAAGGAAACCACTGGGGACTTGCAGCTGAGGGGACTCAGAGATGTGGTTAGTGCAAAAGGTGGGACGAAGGGAGCACAGACGAGGAGCAGCCTCTGGTCAACTCCACAAGCCACACTCCAAAATTATCTGCTGCACTTAAGAGCATTTCACTTTGGTATATATTTGTTTTTTAGAGGGCTCAATCATCTGTGTTTATTTGAATGCTGAGGAACAAACTGGTATGAAGACACCCTGAGGAGGATGGAGACTGTGGCACGATGAGAGATGTCATGGCTTTTAGCTGCATTTGAGGAGACAGAATGGGAGACAGAATGGGAAGCAAAGGCCTCAACAACCTGACCAAGATGGATGTGACGACCAGGAAGCAGAAATAGAAAGATTATGTGTAAAACACACCCTTCCTGCGGTGTCCGAAGCTGCAGCACACAGGGTAGAACAGAGTGCAAAGGAAATAAATGGGTTTGAAATGTGCTGCAGCTGTGGGCCGCTAAAAACAGCCAAGTCTGCTGCAATCCCTTCTATTCTTAAAAAGATCCCGGTGGTTTCATGGAAGGAATCCCAGCGCGGTGATGGGGAGCGCAGGCACCGGTTGGGTCGTTGGCTGCAGCGGTTTTCTGTAGATTCATCTCCAGAGGGCATAAATATGTTTGTTGTTTCAAACGCTGTCATTTATGGTGTAAAAAGCAGCAGCTCTGTGATTGAATGAGACACAGCTCAAACCCCAGGATCTCATTACATAGTTATGCTGCGGTTACTTTTAGGAGTCATTGCCTCAAAACTACCATGAGGCAGAAAACACATCTCACTTTACATCACTGCAAACATGTTTGTGACAATCACATATTTTAGGTTGTGGTGAAGGTGTTCTGTTGTGCATCGCTGTTGACTATTGACCTACAGGTGTTTAACTTTACATTTTAAACTATGAGGGTTTATTCATTTGGTTTATCTGAACAATTGTTTTAGGATTTATTTTATTTTTTTAGTGCCCAGATCTAACATGTGCATTTCATACTCATGTATTTCCTCCTTGTCTGTGTTTGGGTGAGCTCAAATCCAGATAAGCTCTGGCATTAAGTATTGAATTTTGAATATAAGGAGGCAAAAAACAGGTCGGTCACATACTGTTTTGTCGTATTAGATTAAATAAACATGTGCTAGAGAGCGTTTAAGTCAAATAAAGTCAATCGATATATCAAAAAAGCTACTTTCTTATATGTTTTTTGACACTTTGTAATTTCATTGTTTTAAGCTAATTATTCTAATTCACACATCCCGATGTTTCACACCTAATTAATAAATCAGTTTGAGAAGTTATTGCATTTAATCTGTAAGAGTTGAGACTCCGGAAACTATGAAAAACTGGGTTTTTTTTGTAAAACTGTTTCTGTAACATGCCCTGTATCATTTCAGTATTTTTACCACATGAGGGCGCTACAAGGCAAAGAATCCATGGGTGCATTTCTCCATCACAGCAGAAATCACAGACCAGCTTGAAATCTCAGAGCAACCCAACCTACAGGAATTAACGTGAGGATTTTTTTAATATTTGCTCCACACGATTAACAAAATGAGCCAATTCACACTTCAGTCCTTTATTCTTCAGTGCTCACAGAAAAAACAAACGGAACACTTTGTCGGCAATGTTACATTCCACATCGAATAAAGTGAAGCCTCATTATGTACAAAAAAAGATGCTGTTCAAAGATTAGCGCCCCCTGGCCCCTCGTTTTTGTGCTTTTTGTAGCGTTGAATTGAAGTGGTGTAGTCATCACAGCTTGATGCAAAAAATCTGCTTAAAACATCTCCCAATTTTATTCAATCTTACAAATGGTGAAAAACAAGAAAAAACTTCATTTACAATGGGTAATCTGTTAAAAACTTCAGTCATTTAGGTACATCTCAGTCATAAAACCAGTAATATCAAAGTCTATACAACGTGCATTACTACAGAGTTTTGAAATGGTGGAAATCTAAATGGAAAGTGATGAGCATCTATTGTTTTTGACAGTTAACTAAGTCTAGTTCATTCAGGAATGGTCGTGTCCACAGGAGCGTCGAGCTTTAAGAGTTGTAAACAACTGTGCACTGCAAAGACAACAAGTAAGACTTGGTTTCCCTTTAAAAAAGATCACAATGTGTCACATCTTGCAGACACAGCTTTAGCTGCTACATCCAATTGCCCAGCACCAAATACTTAAGATTAAATATGTCAAATTCAGCAACGTGTCAACACAGTCATGGTTTCATGTAGGAAAAAAAAAACACTCACTCACATTCGCACTTTCACACTCACCCACGCCACAAATGCAAGCACCAATGAGCAGTGAAGAAGCAGCACACTCGCCAGTACACCTCCTGTCCATCACTGCCACGGACATTGCAGTCATTGTGGATGGGATGGTTGCAGAATAGTAAACAGAAACACCAACAAAAAAAATAAACAAAAACAAATCCCTGGTTTTAGACAAGTCCTCGCATTCCTTCAGACGGGCTCCATCATCTCCTTCATTCTGGTGTTTTGCTCAGCAGGATTACTCGGTGGCGGCAGCGGCCTCCGGACTGGCTGCCGTCTCTGGCTCAGCGGTTGAAGCTTCAGCAGGTTTCTCCTCTTCACCTCCTGCGGCTGCTTCTTCTCCCTCTGCCTTCACCTCCTCCTCGGCCTTTGGCTCCTCCGCTGCAGCCTCCTTTGCTCCCTCCTCACTGGCCTCAGCTGGCTTGGCCTCCTCAACAGCTGCCTCCTCCGATGCCGGCTTCTCTCCCTCGACTGGCTCTGCTGCTGCAGCTCCTTCCTCTGCAGCCTCCTCAGACTCCTTCTTGGTCTTCTTGAAAGAGAAGCCGCTGAGCTTGAAGGAGGGTTTCTTGAAGGAGAAGCGCTTTTTCTTCTGCTTGCCATCCTCGCTGGTGGATGGAGTGCCTTCCTCCGGCTTGGCAGAGGCTTCCCCATTTGTGGCTGCGGGCTCCTTCTCTCCGTTGGCCTCAGCACCCTCTACTTTCTCGTCTTCTTCTTTGGGCGCCTCCTCGGTTGGAGTGCTGCCGTTGGCCTGGACGTCAGCTTTGTTGGCCTCCTCTGCAGCCGGAGAGGCATCTCCGTTGGTTTTGGCATGGCCGTTCTCCTGGAAAAGAACAATACACATGTAATTCCTCCACAAATGCATCACCATGCCATTTAAATTTCACAAAGGGAGGGGCAGACTCTTTATTTTGCACATGTGGATACAAGACTAACACCTGCAACATCTGGCGGGCTCACATTTAATTATATGCACCGACTGGTAGTAACCAATCAGAAATTGACCCCAAAACTGCAGCAACATCTGTTACCAGGAGAGTGACGACAGATCTGTGGCTTTCAGCAGTAGGCTACTCGGTTAGACTGCAGTACCGCGGGGATCCTGAGGGTGGCGTTCGATGTGGAGACGATGGGAACAATATGGGAATATGGGAATTTTAAATCTCGTTTTAATGCCCCGTGTTTAACAAAAACGCCTTTAAAATCAAATAATCAAAAATTCTCACGCACTTTTACGTGTGCTTGATATAAATCATTGATTTTGCAGGTTGCGTGTGCACAGAAACGTGGTTTCTTTCTTGGACCTGGCAACAAAGGCGTGGTATCGTTTTTTTAAGGAGAAAAAAATGGCCATGCCTCAGTGAGAGCGAACACCACAAACCAAATCTGCACAAACTGCGACTAAATCCTATGAAAATATTCGAGTGCATACGATGTGAAATGTTGTTAAGAATTTGAAAATCACATTTGAATCAATCTCAGTCAGAAAACAGTGATTAAGATTAGTTATTAATCCTCATATTTCAAAACGCAAACGCATGCACGCAACAATCAAAAGTGTTTGAATTGCGTTGAAATAATTGCGTTGGAAACAACGCAGCGTTGCGCACAGTCTCAAACTGAGACAAAGCGCTCGCCGGTGAAAATGGATCCGACATGTGGCCACTTTCCCTGAACGCCGGTGAGCGTGCGGATGCGCTGCGGGGGAAACATCGACTCCACGCATCGCACAAAAGGAATCAAACATATTTCTACCGACCTGTCCGTTCGTCTTCGCCGCCACGGCCGCACCTTCTGCGGGCTTTTCCACCGCGGCGTCCTCTTTCCCAGCGGTTTTGGAGGTTTGCGCTCCCATGCTTTCTCTCGGTCCAACAAAGGAGCCCGACCGATCAAATGAATGAACAAAGACCGCAAAGCTTCCTGCTTCCCCCCAAAAAAACACGCACGCACACGAGCGACACCTCCTTTCTGCGCAAAACACACAACACGACGCAAGAGGAGACCGCAGCAGAGGAGACGCGGAAAAAAATGTGGCGAAGGGCTCAAAAAAAGAAAAGACAAATTCTTTCCTGATTTTTTTTTTTTTTTTTTTTTTTTGGAACCCGAGCGGAGTTTTGCAGATGGAGAAATCGGCCCCCGCCGCAAATGAGATGCGGGAGAACAACGCCCAAGTCCACTGATGAATGGGCGCCGGGGCTGTGACGTCACGGCCAGCGCGTCTCAGCCAATCCTGGAATCCAACGAGCAAAAGAGGGGGGTTGGGGTGGGGGGTTGTGGGTGAGGGGGTGCATGGTGGTCACGGACAATGGAGGAGACACAACAACATGGCCTACAACTTGTCTTCTATCAATGCTACACTGCAGAAAGTTCCTCTGTAACCGAGCTGTAAAACGACCTGTAGATTTATTGTGACTCTGATTATAAGTGTAGGAAATACTCCCCCCCCCAAACATCTGCTCCTCCAGCACCGAGGTCAACAACGTGGATAGAAATATGTGTTTTTAAAGAATAAAGATGGCCCCCATTTGTTTTTACATGTAGCTGGTGTGGGGCTGGGCTGTATATGAATATGAGTAGTTTTTGCAAAATGGATTTAAATCAATATCAATACAACAAAGGCACAATATGCTGATATGATACTTATGCATTATGTACATACACTGAGGTATTACATATAATATATGTGTTTCACTGTTTGTCATTTTGAAACAACCTCCACTCAAAAGCATAAATAGACCTTAAATCTAAAAGAAATAATAATGTGACGTGTATCGTGGTAATTAGTGCTATTTATTAATATGCTATAATTTTCTTCTTGATACAATATTGGGTCATATCGCCCAGTCCTAAGATGACGTTAAGTTTATGTACTTTTGGTATGTGCTTATTCGGACCACCCTCTCATCTAAAAGTCTAATGGTCTTTATTTGTAAATGTAACACAACATGATACACAGTAACATCCCCTACAACATGGCTCACAATAGCTGTGTTAGTATATTAGCACCAAAACAACAGCATGTTTTGGAGCTGACAAAGCAGAGCTCAGCTGGTCTCATGCTCCATCACCACGCAGCCTCTTGACATATGCTCAGTAAACAGTAACTATAAGCGCCTGTGCCCACATCTTCACTCATCCCTCTTCTTGCATAATAGAGTCTTGTCTGCTCGTTGCAGCTGGAGCATCCCAGTGACCCAGATATAATGAGAGTTTATGGTCGTCCTCTGCTGCTGCTGCTCCCTCCTCCAGCAGCCTGCAGTGCTCTGTCTCCACCACCAGCCACAAGTCTCCCCTCTCTCCCTCTCTCTGCCATTGCTGCATGACCCACATCTCCATGGTTACCAGTCCAAAATGGCCCCGAGGAAGAGGAGGCTCCATGTCGACGGCTCGGCAGTCATGACTCCTGGTTGGGGAGAAGTAGGGTGAGAGTGAGTTCAGAACTGTATGCGGTGCAGACAGCAGTTTGAGGATTAGGGTGGCTTCTTTCACCCACCCTCTCTCCGGCATCATAACTAGGCCATGCTCATTGTTGTGATATTCTGATTACATGCAAAGCTGTGATTGTTATGTTGAGCTGCCGTGAAAGAGTAAAGTGGAGGACAAAGCCAAGCAGGGCATGACATGTTTTCAGAAAGCACCCGGGACCCCGGACATTTTAAACACTTCACCTGTCATGAACATACTGTCTGCTATGCTATGTGTGTTTGTGTGTGTGTGTGTGTCTGCAAGAGCTGCAGACTTCAAATCAACACCACATTCAATAAATTGTAAATAATGTAAAATTGAAGTCAATAGCAACATCCAGAAAACAAGGAACCACAAGTTGCCAATCAGTTGCTTTGTCCATCTATGTTAATGTTCACCTCTAACTCATGGTTAGTGATGTCAGTTTAGAGTGAGAGCTACAGTTTTGACGATCTGTGCATAATTTCCTACATTAAAATGAAATAAAAGCATTTTCTTCTTTTTGGTCATCCCACTGTGTAACAATACTTCCTGCCCACACATATGGAACAAATAGGTTTGCAGATATGACATCAAAAAGTGTCAAGATACTAAAACAAGCTCAAAGCAGCACCCAAGATTCATGTCAATGCCATTTCCTATAATGGCAGTTAATCAATCACATCAAGTTTGAGCATGTATTCGTTATATAAGTTCATTATCAGGTAAAAATCATAAACAGTTGGTTCCAGCTTCTCCTATTTTTTCCCTGTCGTACGTGATTTTAAATTATGTATCTCTGGCTTCTGGACAGAAAAAAAAACATTTGCAACATCACGTTTGACCCTTGTAAATGTGATGAATATTTTTCACTGTTTCTGTGACAGAGCACCTTGTCCTGTAGTCTGATATGTTACAAATCATGGTGTGGCGATGAGAGGCAGTTTGATTCCCATCTTCTCTTGTCCACATGTTATAGCATTGATACTTATGTTGGAGAGAAGCATCTATCTTTATGTGATGCATAAAAGAAATGATTCTATATTCCATTACTGTAGTGTATCTGACTGATTGTGTTTCGGTGGACCTTTTTTCTCTTCAGTCTGATCTGTATTAACATCCAGAAAACTGGAGGAATGAGAAGAGGTCAAAGGTCAACATCGAGTTTCATAAACACAAACCTGAGCAAAGTAAAATATCAAAAAGTAAAATATGTACAATGATGCTTATATTAATTCTCTATGTATATATTGTTTGTCTGTGCAAAAAATAATTTGCAAATTACAAAAATACAATCTGGTTGAAGGCTGTCAAAGGCAGGGGTTGAATGTTGCTGGTGTTTTCCTGTTTCATTTTCTTATTCAGCTTCCATTGAGAGTAGTTAACACCTGAATCTGTGTGTGTGTGTGTGTGTGTGTGTGTGTGTGTGTGTGTGTGTGTGTGTGTGTGTAGTGTTAAACTCTACAAATAAAACCTCAGACCTCAGCAGGGGGATCCCACTTATTAACAACCTAACAGCCCCTCAGGCTAAAAGAAAAGGAAATCACCTGCTGTTGATTTTAGCTGGAACCTCTCATACTCACAGACTTGCAGTGTAACAGCCACTGTTTTAAAAATCCACATTTAAGATACAATCAAAATAAATACATCGAACTCTACTTGAGTTCAACAAAAACAGACAATTTAATCATCTTGTCTTGTATTTTTTTTTCAATCACTCCAGAGAGGAGGCGGTGTCCTGCCACACATTGTAATTTCTGATTGGCGGTAAATGCTGTCAATCAAATCTCTTTGGTCGATGTGGATCTGCATCAGTCGGACGCAACAACATCTGCGTCAAGATAACGTACAGACACCGGAACACTGAAGGTTTGCGTACCAAAATAAAATCCCAAAAGCTGCTATTATATTCGAATTCTTAAATTTGTACTTATTATAACAGTGCGTTTAGGTTTGTTCTGTCTGCTTTATCTCTATTAATTGTCTCTTTCAACTTATTTTTGAAATTTCACACAAATGGATCCTATTTGTCTTTCACTTCCTTTATCTTAAAGGTCCTGTGTGTAAGATTTAGGAAAGAACTCTAATGGCAGAAACTGAATATAAACTAATCCTTGTGATGTTTCCACCAGTGTGTTTCATCTAAATTGTATGAACTGTTATTTTCTTTACCCTAGAAGGAGCCTTTTATATTTAAATGCTTCAACATTAATTAACATCGGGAGCGGGTCCTCTCTACGGAGGCAGCCATGTTTTTTTTACAGTAGTCCAGACTGGACAAACTAAACATCTTTTGAGTTTTTATGAAAACTGAAGGTGATCACAGGTTATCTCTCATGTTTGGAAGGCGAGGGTGAGGTGAGGGGGTGTTCAGCTGCAACACAAACCTTCACAACTAAATCCTACACACTGAGCCTTTAAATAAATACATTTCATGCTATTTCAAATAAATTTGGTTTAAAAAAAAGGCTTGTCATTGTTTTCACTCACCTACATACTTCAACTTTAATATATAGCGTTTTATAGTAAATATCCATCTATATGATAAAAATCCTTTTCTACTGTTTATAATATTTTCCTATTTAATATTCGTGCTTGCACAGACACACCGAAGGAAATTTCTTGTATGTGTTTAAACCCACTGATTCTAATTGTGATTCTCATTTTTCTTCTTCTGTTACTAAAAACACAAATAGTTTTCTTGTGAAGGTGACACCCGGATGTGTTGCGTGTTACGGTGCTCGTGTTGACGCGCGTCGCCCTCGTCATCCTCTGTGCGCACGGCGGCGACAGGAGCTGAGGACTCGGCTGCAGAGACGACTCCTGCTGCCTCCGCTGCTCCGCTGCTCCGACCGAACACTGGCAGGAAAAGTGCGAACACACCAGCGAGGCTCCTCCGCGAACGTCTCCCCCGCACACCGATGGATTAATGTGATTTTTCTGCGGTAAGTTGCGTTTCTTTTTTTGTCCCCCCCCCTCTCTCCTCTTCCTCCTCCTCCTCCTCCGTCTGCGTTGAATTTCAATTGGTGCACCCGCCTGGTCCCCCCGGTTCCACAGCCAGATGGATTCCTGTCGAGAGAGAGAGATAAATAACACAGAGTAGGTTCACTGAGGATGATCTGCACATGTAGCTGTGATGGAGACACACACACACACACACACACACACACACACACACACACACACACAGATGTAGTGGTGGTGTGTGTTTTTGTGCTGTTGTGATTGTGGAGGGGCTCTTGTGTTGCAGCAGCAGAGATGGACGCGCTGCAGAACAGAGCTGACCACTGAGGCCACGCACACACACAGACACACACACAGACACACACACACAGACACACACACACACACACACACACACACACACACACACAGAGGCCTGCAGACAGCCTCCGATTTATTGATTTCCCTCTAAATAATTGTCACACACTCTTGAAGGGAATCACATCAACATACTGTTAAATATCAAATTAAAGCGGTGTCATAATCTGGTTATATGAAGTGTGGAGGTGCAGCCATCCATCTTGGGTTGATATTGTGTGTGTGTGTGTGTGTGTGTGTGTGTGTGTGTTGTGACGTCCTGAATGTGTTTACATAGTCACCTTATGGCCACAAAAAACAAGTCGCCATAACATAGATCATTATAGCCTGAGAGGAAATCATGTTTTAAGGTTAGGTTCAGGTTTATGTTGAAGTCATGTTTAGATTTACATTAAGGTCAGGGTTAGGTTTATGTTTCGGTTAGATTTAGGTTTACGTTAAGGTTAGATTTATGTTAAGGTTGGGTTTACATCAAGGTTAGGTTATGGGGAGGTTTACGTTAAGGTTAGTTTTAGGTTAAGGTTATGCTAGGTTTATGTAAGGTTAGTTTTAGGTGAAGGTTATTTTAGGTTTATGTAAGGTTAGGGTTGGGTTTACGTTAAGGTTAGGTTATGGGGAGTTTTACGTTAAGGTTAGTTTTAGGTTAAGGTTATGTTAGGTTTATGTAAGGTTAGGGTTAAGGTTAGACAAGTTGTAACTATTCTCAATTTAAAAGTCAATGCTGTGTGTGTGTGTGTGTGTTTGTGTACATGTGAAGTAACTCAAAGTAGCAGTTGTGTGTTGGTTTACAAACAGCAGCATCATGCAGTCTCTGCTCTGTGACACAATTGTTGTGCGTGATGTGTGTCACCTTTGAATGAAAGGACTAACACACTGTGGTTCATTCCCTCAGGCCCTCTGTGTCCATACAGACCAACCGTTACTCTACTGAAGCTGGCACACGAGCTGTGAATCCTGGGATTTCAGGATGTCACGTTCCCATGGAATGTGTCATCATTAAAGGTGTAGAGCTCAATAAAGGTTCAGTTGGTCAATTTATTTACAAGATATCTAGTAGTTGTTTTTGTGCCTCTCAAGAAATGTCACAGGGAAACCATTTAGAGTTCCAGATTGGAGGAATAGTGGATTGACATTGGGTACTACTTATATCTATAATTGTTCCAGTCATTTCTGAGGCAAAAATGCTTAACATTAGATCTAAAATGACGATTTTCTGCTCTACAGTGTCTTAACATGATTGTGACCTCACTTTTGGCTTTGGTCTGTTGGTCAAACATAATTCGACCCGTGAAGACACCTCAGGGGTGGGAAATTGTGATTGGCTTGTTTTGCTGTTTTCTTCTGTTTTGTTGACTCAACAATTAATCACCGGAATGGCCCACAGTTGAGAGCATACCTCCACCAAGGCCAAACAACCCTACACATAATTGTGTTGTTCTTATGGTATAAAAAAGGACATGGTCTGATAACCTCAATTATATATTTATCATGAAACATAGTCAAAGACACCTGCAAACACTTAATCTGCGTCAGCATCAAAGTTGAATGGATTCTTCTAATCCTGAAAACAAATAAAACAACAAACAGACATTGGTGAAAATATAACTTTTCTAAAAATACTCCATAGATAATGTTTTCAGTATGGATTTATCTGCTGTTGGCCGGCAGTGGCACGGTGGTGCAGTGGTTAGCACTGGTCTGGCAATACACTGTGGCGATCTGTTCAGGATTTACCAATATCAACTGGGAGGGGCTCCAGCCCTCCCCATGGCCCTCAAAGGATAAGCAGTGTAGATAATGGATGGATGGATGGATTTATCTGCTGATTATTTACTGGATGATGTAAATGTCCGTCCCGGTTTCCAGATTGAAGTCGACATGTTCAGATGTCTCGTTTTGTGCAACTCAAAGATAATTTATGATACAAAGTGGAGAAAAGCAACACATGCTCACATTGTGTTTAAAATGATTTCATTCCTCCGATAGGTGTTGGATTTTTTTCTGTCAACTGACTAATCCATTAATCAACTAAGAGCTCAGCTCTACATGCAGCAGCTGTATGGCTGTTTCCACTCGATCTGTGCACTGACCATTGCCCTCCACTGGCATGAGAATTGGAAAGAATGATTACAAATCCCTCAGTGCAGACTGACAGGCACAAGCAGCGAGAATCTGCTCCTGCTTCTGGAAAAAAAATGAAAAAGAAACATTAGTTCAGGTTTCTCTAATTTGGCCTTTTATGCCATTCGGAAAATGTCTGCGTACGAGGCACAAATCTCGCTGACTGACTGAATGGATGTTTACAATGGGCTCAGTGATTTAACAAGATGACTCAACTTCGAACATTGTGACACCAAAAGCAAAGTGAGGCTTAAACCCACACATACATACTGTATGAAGCTCAGCTGTGGGTTTTATAACTAGCTTTGAAAGCCTTAACACTGCTTCTCATTGTGCAGATAATCATGCAGCGCAGTGAAATGTGGCCATTGTCTTGTTGTTGATACACTGAATGAACTCAGTTGTCCGACACAAGCAAATATTGTAACTATTCAGAGAATGGCAGCCATAAGGACGAGACTGTCAGAGAGTTGTTCTTGAGTGTAGTAAACAGCAGCAGGTTTGAAATGAATTCAAATGGAACACAACTGATAACTGGTCCCCATTGGGTCATTTCTTTAATGACGTATAACAGGTTTTATTGTGGTTGAATGAGGTCGTTATGAGTGGGAGGGCTGTGGGTGGTTTGACCTTGTATTGTGGCATGTCAATGATCTGAGTGTACAGGGACCCCACACTTCAAACTGAACAGGCCCGTCTTGTGTAGAATTGCAGAATGAGTGTGTTCTCTAAGTTCTGTGTGGTTAAATAATGACGTTTGTTAGGAGATGTGATAATCAGCTGAGCGCATTATTACAGTTTGAGTCAAACTTCAAAGGCTCAGTGCTGCCATTTTCTATTTCACTGTGATTTTTGTTAAATACGCCGAGAACCAACAGTTCCTTTAAATCCAGTCCGGCTGCACTGGATCCACACCAACATTTTAAATTTGAAGGGTTTCTTTTTTGGCCCATGTCCGATCCAAGTTTCAGTATTTTTTCAGTAATCCTGCTGACAAATAAACAAACCAACAGATGGAGGTGAAAACATCACCTCCCTGGTGGAGGTAATAAAGAGCAGAATAATAGGGGTCTGCTGGTTTCCAGTGTGTCTCCATTAGAGCAAATGCAATGACAAAGACAGATTAATCAATTTCTAAAATAAATCTTCATCTCAGCCTATACTTTATATAAACAATAACCGTATAATGAAGTAAAGGGAATGGATGAAGAACTATTAGTATAATCAAAAATAAATCTATAACCACTTACACTCCGCCCTATGATTTGTGCTTAATGCAAATAGCTGTTAAAATATACATGTGCAGCTTGTATTGACTCCTCAGGCCTTATCAGACATATGGTAATGAAGTAGGGCTCCAGCTAATGACTATGTTAATCAGTTACATTAATATATATATGTGTCATTTATATTTCCAATGATCCATCAGTTGCTATATAAAATAAAGAATCATTGATAAATACCATCATGATGCCAGAGCTAGATGTGATGTCTTCAGATGCCGTTTTTTTCAATCAATATTCAATCAATAATCCAAAAGCCAAAGATCTTTAATGTACAATGTTGTAAAGAGAGAGACTGTGTTCTGTGTATAAACTATTAAACGATTAATCTTTTTAAAAATTTTCTGTTGATCGATTTAATCCATTAATAATCAGATAATTTAATCTCTACAGTCACACACATCCAGATCTTTTATTCCCTGTCACACAACATCACGCTGCACATATGTCTGTTTCTCAGGCCTCATTGACCGTCTCCTGTTTAATCCATCAGTTCTGCTGTGTGACCCTGACATGTCTGTCTATTTCATTTAGTTAGTTAGTTAGCTTCACTACAAATGGACGAGGATCTCATTATGGCTGCCAGCTCCGTGTGTGTGTGTGTAGATTAACACTTGTGCCTGTACAGCATCAATATAAAAGCCTTAATTTAATGAATGAATTTCTAGTTGAGCCCAGCAGTTGTGAGTAATGTGGAGGCATTGACCTCATCCTGTTCATCATCTACTTCATAGTTTCTTTTATCTTCTTCTTCATCTTCTTCTACATCATCTGTTTCTTAATCTTCATCTCCTTGCACATGTTCTTCATCCTTTAGTGGTCTTTGTCTTTGCTTATTTCTTGGTCATCTTTTTGTCTTCATCTTTGTCTTCTTTTTCTCCTTCCTCAGCTTCTTCTTCTTATTCATCTTCTTCTGCTTCATCCTCTTATTCTTCTTCCTCTTCTTTATCTTTGTCTTCTATGTTTTCATAGTCTTCACTTCCTGATGTGAACGAATCCTTCTTCAGCAGATATGGCCTGACATCATTTCAGACTGCATCTTGAGCCAACCAAGATGAGGAGCATCAGTGGGATATCTCTGTCCGCGTGTGTGTTTTTCGTGTGTCCACCCTCACTTTCCTCTCTTATCTCCTCCTCGTGCTATTAACCGTTACAAGACATTACGTGTCTCCGATCCCCGTCCCCTTCGGACCTCGCTTATCACGCCAGTGTGGTCCTCTCGGAGGCAGGCTGTACATCTGGGCCTGAGCATAGCGTGATGAGCGTTCGCATAGGCTGAAGTGGTCATGCGATATGCAGGCTGTGCGGAACTAGCCCTGTGGTCGTGATGCCTTCATGTGCTCAAATGTTGCGAGGAGAAAAACGCCGTGCCACAGGTTTGGAGGGACGGAGCAGGCGAGCACGTCTCTGTATGTGTTAAATGATGAAATGCAGGGAAAACACCCACCTCAGACCCAGAGCTCCATCTTGACACATTGATATAATCCATCGTGTTGAATCATACGTGTAATTGAATCACAGAGACGAGTTGTCCCTTGGATCTGAAAGCCACTGATGAATGCCTCCGACGCTCTTATTGTATGGAAAATGTGGAGAATCTGCCTGTAACTGTCGAACGCACTTCATGTTTCTTATCTCCAAAGATGGCGGATTTTTTTGCACCTATGCAGCAACGTCAGTCACAACTCAGACATGATTCATATACAAATATTAACCAAGCAAAAACTGTACAATAAAAACAATACCTGAAGGGACCATGTGTATATAAACAAAACAAGATGGCCTACTTCTGCGCAGCAGATACGTTACATGCTGGTGTATTAAAGCGATGCTAGTCACAGGCCTTCTTACTTGAAGAGCAGGAAGATTTTTATAATCCCCACAGGCAGCACGACGACATGAGATCTCCCCTCATTTACTCTGATCCCTCCAGGAGTGGAGCCTGTGCTATTTCAATCACTGCAGTCAGAGTGCCCCAGTTCATGTTTGTATGCATGTGCATGTGTTTTTGTTTTAGACTCATGCTTCCTGTTTTCCAAAGCTCAGGAAAGTTGCTGTGTCCTAAAGATGATTGCCTCCACTTAGTCTCTTAGTTAGCAGCATCGCAAAAAAACTACTGGACTGATCTCCATGAAACTTGGTCAGAGACCAACACATTTAATTTTGTTGCACATCCGGATCAGGGGCGGATCCTGGGATTCTTTTCTCTATCATTGCAGGACAAGGCGTTTTTTTCCCCAGGGAATAATTAACATGGATCTGGATGAAAAAAAGTGTCATATTTAGGGGAGTGATCTCCATGAGTGTGTATGTTACTGCCTTGCCTGAGGTATGTACTCTACTGAGTGACATTCTCATTTTTCCCCATCAAACAATCTATTGATTCTTTTTTTATTAATTGTATAATCTATAAAGTGTCTGCAATTATAAACGCTCTTCATAATAATAATGTCCAGACCCCATGGTGCTGCCTTTATGGTCCAACCAACAGAGAGAATCTGCAATTTAGGGGCAAAATCTTTCATCTCTAATCAATTGTCCGACTGTTACATTGTCATGTTGACAGTATAAGTTTCATTTCTGCAGGTTTGGAGAAGCATGAGCTTTTCTACCTGAAATTGAAACAATAGGCTAAACGTGTGTATTTGTGCTGCAGTGAAGAGGCTGCTGCAAGATGTGAGACGGTATTAAAGTCAAAGATGTATTTTCGAGACGCTTTCGTCGCACTCCTCCTCCGTCTTGTGTTTCAGTCTGTGGGCTCAGCTTTGGTTGGAGCTCATACTGCAAAGCTACTGCCGGGCTCGTCTCTACTTCTGGGTATTTTATGGGGTTTTATTGGCAGTAATGAATTACAGTGTACTCCCTCTCTCTGCAGTGGCTCCCATCTTTGAGTTAGTTAGGTGTAAATACTGTAGAGGACTGAAAATGTGCACAGGTGGTGAATTCTGTATTTTCTGGGCATGTATTTCATCTTTTGGATTTCATAAGCCCTCTTTAACACATTAGTGAGTTTTACTATACTGTAAAAAAGTTATATCATTGAGAGTCCCCTTAAATTCAATCAAGTTGTACCAAATTATACACACTCATAGGTTTGTATATATAAAGCTTTCATCAAGATCCACAAATCATTCCCTGGAAATCTGTAAATCCAAATCCAGCATCAAGTCCACAAATGAAGACGTTATAAAGAATTATGACATTTCCTGCTTATATTTTTTGCCGTTCTCTGCAATAATAGTCACAGACCAAGAGCTGGTTGATCATTAATGCCAGAGATGTTGTTCAGTCCCTGAACAGATCTTTCAAGTTCTTGTCTTCGACTACATGCTGTACTTGACTTGTTTGTACCCTGTTGGTTGTGCTTGTGTAGCAGTGTGCAACAAGTGAACCATCTGTTTCTGATGCTTCAGCCTTTTCTGGCTTGTAAATGTAAAACAGGCTCATTCACTCTGTGTAGCTTTCCTTGTTACCAATTTAGCTCTTGGAGACATGTCCTTCAAGACATGTCTCTGTCTCCAAGAGAAAAGACTTCAAAAACCTGACACGTCAGCATTTTTGGGTAGTCCCTTAACCTGAAAATTTGAAATATAGGGCTTCAGTTATTATTTTTATTTCATCTATTACTTTCCTCATTGACAATTTGTTCTATAATTTTGGCAAATATTAATAAAACCACTTTACAAAGAACAATTCACATTTAAAAA
Organism: Paralichthys olivaceus; assembly: GCF_024713975.1. NCBI lineage: Eukaryota > Metazoa > Chordata > Actinopteri > Pleuronectiformes > Paralichthyidae > Paralichthys > Paralichthys olivaceus. The sequence continues at coordinate 10,326,102 of NC_091104.1, read as the reverse complement.
GCTGGAATCGGATTTTGGCAGTGAAACACATTTCATGTTCGTCTTGTTCCATTATTCACCCGTGACAGAAAAGAGGCACCACCTGTGAGTCAGCCGACTGCGCTGTTATCGTGGGTGTAAGTGAGTCTTTAGCTGGGTCAAGAGTTTCTCCCTCTCCTCCTCCATCTGCTGCAGCGCTGGCGTTTGCCCCGAGCACCACTTCTGTAAACAAGTGTGTTTCCAATTAGCCGTTTCCGACGTTAGCTGGCCGCTAATGTTGAAGAAAGACGCTGCTGCTGTCGGCGGCCTCCTCCCCGGCCATGTTGCAACCGGATTCATGAACTTTAAGATATAATATGTAACAATTCTTCATCAAAATGTATTGAAACAACTAGATCTATGTTATGTATTTAGTTGACTTATGTACTTAAATTATCCAAAATGTTCATAACAATGTTCAAACCCAGAGGAATCCCCAATTGTATTCAATTTTTTTCGTTATTGCTTTGATTTACAGACCCTGTAGTGGCTGAATTTACTTTTCACATATGGAGAACACAGCTGGAGATTGTCCGGGTCAGATTCTTTTCCCAGGAGCTAGGTCCCGGCATCGGCCCTTATCACCAAAACTCACGATATCTCGTTGTCTTTGCAAGTTGAAATCTTCGTTAGCATCTCCTACGTGTGTGACGCCTCTTTTCATCCTGAGATATTTGGATTCTTGTTGTTTTCAGTTTTGTGTCCGTCGCGTCATCAACACACCAAGTTGCTCGAATTCCCTGCTGTATTCTCACACAGGCTCACTCGGACATTATCCAGAGTTTCTGTTCAGTTTGTTTGCAGCAACCGACTCTGACATTTGCATTCACACACACAGCTTCTATTGAGTTCAGTGCAGGTTTGAGAGCTGTTCTATTGCACGTTTAAAGTGGGGTGGGCACAGTGAACTGAAATGTGCATAACTGGGTCTATAAAGATAGTCAGGCTCTTTTTAATTGGTAAAGCAGGCTGCCTCACTTATGACAGAAACTGATTTAGCTTTGCTTCAGTCTCCCTCATGAGACTCAATGAGACGTTTGCAGTGCGTTTTATTTCCGTGCATTTAAACTCTGCTGTGAATCCATAGATGGGCGTCTGGCTCCTCGTAAACCAAACAAAAATAACGCGCATGCCAACTTGTAAATACAATGGCCGGGTGTAAAGTGTGGTCGTGCGGTAAGAGGGAAAAGCAAACTATGATAATTAGTGCAGTTAAATTCTTTTATGGCAACTTAAGCTAAATATTCTCAGCACAGTGTCTCACGTCAGCATCAGTTTGTACACAAACAAACACATTATCTATACACTCCAGCTCTGTCACATTATGCTCCTCTGTTTAATTAGTAATGGACATTAAAGTATTGTGTTTAATTTCAGCCTAATTGAAAGATTCTTCATGAAGGCTCAGTCGCTCTCAGAGGAAGCTTTGAAATAATGGAATAGTGAATCATAATTTCCCCAATGGAGACGGTATTTGGAGCTATTACTTTACCTTGGTGCTAATTCCGTCTCTTCTTTCTCTCTTCGCCCACAGAGAGTAGAGGATGGGCTGCGTCCAATGTAAGGATAAAGAAGCAGCGAAACTCACCGATGACCGGGAGACCAGCGTCTCGCACAACTCGGGATACCGCTATGGGTCCGACCCCACGCCGCAGCACTACCCCAGCTTCTCCACCATCCCTAACTACAACAACTTCCACAGCGGCGCCTCACAGGGGGTGACCGTGTTCGGAGGGGTCCACACATCCTCGCAGTCTGGGACGCTGCGGTCTCGGGGAGGAACAGGTGAGGATTATATGTCCCTTTTTATCTTGCTCTTGGCAAGAGAGTGTTTTTCTCTAAGTAAAACGTCAAAGTGGGCTTTTAAGACAAGGTGACACTAACTGAGATATGTTGCTGTCATTAAACGGGGTCGAATTACAAATGGAGCAATTAGAACGGAGAAATAAAATGTCTAAGCTGCAAAGTTGTCTCAGAACAGCACTCACTGGCTGGCTCTCAGCCAGTTTTCAATAAGTATTAATTTCAGGTGAATGAAGATGTTTTCAGACATTAACTCAGGCAAACTGAGTTTGCTTTTCACATATAAAGGATGATTGTTTGGGTCAGGCACCAAAAGGAAAATGTCCAGAGCGTTCAGGTGAGGGGTTGTGTCTGGATAAAGCAACAAATGACGTATAAATTCTGCTGTGGGAATCACATTTTCGGGCATTGGCCCTTATCACTAAAAGCTCTCACATTTTTTTGTGTCTTTCCAAGTTAACATCTTCTTTTGCATCCCCTTCGTGTATGACACATCTATTTCATCCTGAAACATTTGTATTCTTTCAGTTTCGTGTTTTTAAAGCATCAACAGTCACTTTTCAATAGGGGCTGATGGGAAAAGTTCCAGGAAAAGGTCTGGCTTACTCAGACATTTGCGTTCTCACATACAGCCCCTGTGGAAAATGTCCAGACTTCAGTGCAGCCTAATATCAGCGCTGTGATTAACTTCCGACCTTATGATGCCACCTTTTTGTGTTTTTACTTCTGCCCAGGTTTGGTTGCTGATTGTTAATCTTTACGTGCTTAACTTCTGTGTTCGAAACATTAATACTCACACCAGCTGTATTCTCACATGGACTCACTCATTTTACTTTAGAGCAACATTTTCGTTCTCTCGTATAGCCCCTCGTCCAGACTTCATTTCATGTCTGAAAACACCTTATTTTGTCTCCTGGAGAGTTCTAACTTAAAATTTCTGAGACAGTGGATGATCTTAAATGAACTCCACATTGTCATCTTCTTTGTGTGTGATGTGTGTTTGTGTGTGTATACCAAAGTTAAGATGTGATTTTTCTCCTGTGTGTGCTGATATTGTGGCACTGCCATTAATTCATCGTTGAAGATGAATGTCCACCGGCTGCAAGTTAATGGAAAACAGAGTGACCTAAATTATCACCAGTGTTCTGCGAGGCACATCTGACGACCAGAGAGATCAGACATTGTGCTGAATAGTGAAAAGTGTCTCTGGGCTGGAGTAACGTGCATCACAGTGTCTTACTTAAGATTTCAAACATGCATACGATGTGTGATGTATAAATTAACAGCATCTCAGCTACTTTGGGCCTGTTTTTTTTCTGAAGGTTGATCCCAGCTCAGATAAACACTCAGCAACTGCGGAGTCAGCACAGTCAGTGTGTGTATGAATAAGAGATTACTCCAGGAGGGCAGCACAAAGAAACATGGAGGAGTTAAATTTAGAAAGCCTCTCAAATAAAAGTAAAGTGGAACAGAAGTTAGCAGAGGCCTTGTCTGACCTCTGAAGACTGCAGCATGTCGGCCTAAGACACTGAGTGCACTTTTGCTCATTGTAAAGCCTGTTTTCAGTTGGTGCTGCGTTAACAGAGAAATGTGCTGGGCCTCCTTGCAGCAGTTGTGGCTCAGAGTGTCCAGGGACGAATCAGATCACATCAGAAAATGAAATCACTTCACAGTTTCAGGCTTATTAGGAGATACGGGGACTCCAGGGCTGTTCCAGATCACATCAGATAAATTTGATTGCCCCCTAATCTGGACCATGGCAGCGTTAACTGTTCACCCGCCGGTCATGGATGATGCTTCGTCTGATAAAGAGGAGTCAGGTTTTATGTGGTTGTTAACAAAAAAGGGAGATTTTATTTACTAGCATGTTAAACATGCAATGATTATGTTTTCTGCCACTTGGGGGCAGCTTGTTCCAAATCATTCCAATCATCAGTGTCAGCTGTCAATCATTCTGTTTCTATAGCATCAAATAATTAACTGAAACCAAATTTAATGGAATAATTAGCAAGCACATATATGAGGTTGATAAGAACTACTCAAAATGACAGAAACAGAAAAATGTATTTGACTTGTATTTGAACTTTTTAATTTGGTCCATGTCTCATCTACTAACATGGTGGAGTCAGGTTTTATAACCTATACGGCAGCCAGCCACCAGGGGGTGATCAAGACGTTTGGCTTCACTTTTTAAACTGAAATAAAGCAGTAGATGTGATATAAAGAATAAATGAAGTGATTGTTATTGGTGTTTTATAACACGCAGCCCATGTGTTAGACATGAACAAACCACAATGAAAATCCCCTCTATACAATTCATCTGTGCTGCTCTCACCACAACACGTAACGCTTTGTCTCCCTGCAGGGGTGACTCTGTTTGTGGCTCTGTACGACTATGAAGCCAGGACCGAGGATGACCTCAGCTTCAGAAAGGGGGAGAGGTTCCAGATCCTCAACAGCACGTAAGTGTGAAAATATCTGCGTGACACCATTAGAAGGGTGGCGGTCGTGTTTTCCTGCTCTGTGGCGAAATGTTGTTTTCATCGACACAGGCGGAGGAAACTAGTCTGTAATCTGTTGAAGACTCGACCTGGTTTATGCAGGTTGTTACAATTAAAATCTGACAAATTTCTCACATTTTAATGATGGCTGTCTCACTGTTTGCGTCACAGGAATAAAAAACATCTTGTTAGAATCGTGAGTAAGAATCAGAGACAGGCTGCGTCTGCTTTTATACAATAAAAAAAATGTTTTTGTAGTCTGTTTTTATGTGATTTCTAATGAGGTGACGGACAAAGCCAATAAATATGTGCATCCACTTGATTCAAATGGTTATTTGTCGATGACCAGGGTTTCTGCTGGGTCTTATAAAATCTAAAAATGTCAAATAAATACATAAAAATGTTATGTACTAGGTTTAAACACTGATTAAGTGTTCAACTTCATCTGTCTCTGTTTCTCACTCCATCCTCCATCACTCTCTGTCCTCCTCCTCCTCCTCAGTGAGGGAGACTGGTGGGAGGCTCGTTCTCTCACTACAGGTGGAACTGGTTACATTCCCAGCAATTACGTAGCTCCGGTGGACTCCATCCAAGCTGAGGAGTGAGTAATACTTTTTTTTATTTATCTTTTAACATGAGCACACGCTCTCTCGCACAGTCTCAGCTTCAGCAGCAGAGATCATATCATAAATATTTCAGAGCTCATCTTGCTGCCTTTTTGTTAAATGTGGCATAGCAGCACGAACAGAAAGAAAGAGTTCAGAATATTGGTAAAAAAAAAACTATGTTCAGACCAGATGTTATGCTTCGTAGTTTGATCCCATGTTTTTCCCCCTGCAGCTGGTATTTTGGTAAATTAGGTCGAAAGGATGCAGAGAGGCAACTTCTCTCCAATGGCAACGCTAGAGGCACTTTCCTCATCCGTGAGAGTGAAACGACTAAAGGTACTTTCTGACTTGGCTGCTTCCAGCACGCTGACATGTTGAACACTTTTAAACTTCAGGCAACAGACAGACGTGTGAATAAATAAAGATTTAGCAAAGTGCAAATTAGAAGCTGTTTATTTATAGAAGAACTTGAAAAGAAATCATCAGACATTACAACTTAAAATTCAATTAATTTATCATTAGTTTGTCAGTTGCTCCACATTCATTGTCCTAAATTTTTGCACATTGTGCTAAATATACACTCATTAAAAAACTGACACACATCACATGTTCTATGATCCCTTATGAAAACCAGCATGTTTCAGTGTTATCAGATATTTTCCTCCATTCTACTTGAATTGGTCAGTTTAGTTTTTTATGTTTCGTGTTGACTGTCTGTCCTTCCCATTCTTGTGAACACGATATCTCAATGTTCACTTGGACTCAAAGATGAACTGATTAGAATTAGAACATTTATATCTCATGTCTGCCTTATAGAGAATAAGATAAACGCAAAGATGAACTGATGAGTGGAGTTCAGTGGTCAAATGTAAAAGATCAAGGTGACCTCCACATGAAACTGCGCTGGGTCGGTAATCCTACTTTATCGCTGTGTCTGTTCCAGGGGCCTACTCCCTCTCCATCCAGGACTGGGACGACATCAAGGGAGATCATGTCAAACACTACAAAATTCGAAAGCTGGACAGTGGAGGCTACTACATCACCACCAGGGCCCAGTTTGAGACGCTGCAGCAGCTCGTACAGCACTACTCTGGTGAGAGTTATGGGGGGGGGTGTAGAGGAACTTCTTGACCTGACAGATCTACTGCACGTCTGCTTTTCCTCTTGTATAAATTCCAATGTCAAATGGTTTAATACGTCTAATATACTTATAAATTGCGTGCTCGATCTAGCCAGGGCTGCAGGACTGTGCTGCCGCCTGATTGTGCCGTGCCACAAAGGCATGCCCCGTCTCACCGACCTGTCCGTCAAAACCAAAGACGTGTGGGAGATCCCGCGAGAGTCTCTGCAGCTCATCAAACGTCTCGGAAATGGCCAGTTTGGAGAGGTCTGGATGGGTGTGTACCGTTTTATTGTCAAGCTCTTTTGGCACAAATGGAAAGAATTGTACAGCTGTAAGCGATGTTGCAAAACATTCTGCGTGTGTTGGATCATTTCAAAACGAACACCCAGCTAATGTTACCCGCAGGGAGGAGTGTTTGCTCTCAGTGATTTCATTTAAGACTTTGACTCTGCATGATCTCAGTCTATACTAACTGGATCAAGATTGTTCCATGATTTCTGATGGGACTCAGGATCTGAACCAGCCTTTTAGACCAGTTCAAACATGTCACCTCTTATGTAGATATAATAGAGATTACCCTTTGTATCAAGTTTTCCAGATATTACAATCTCAAGGTAACTGAAAACTGCAGCAGATTTCATTTCATTCCATATTTCATTCACTGAATCATATTTTTTTAATTTGCTGAAAATCTCACTTTGGCATTTCTGCTGGATTTTATTTGCCAATCTCTCTGGTAAATGAAACTTTAACAACCTCTTTAATTTTCTTTCTCGTCAGGCACGTGGAACGGCACCACCAAAGTGGCAGTGAAGACCCTGAAGCCCGGAACCATGTCCCCCGAGTCCTTCCTGGAGGAGGCTCAGATCATGAAGAAGCTCCGACACGACAAACTGGTGCAGCTGTACGCCGTGGTGTCCGAAGAACCCATCTATATCGTCACAGAGTACATGAGCAAAGGTAGAAGCTGAGTTCAAAGTGACATTATGAATATTACATATCCATATGTGCACACACCCACACAGTGTGTGCATAATTTACACATCTGCATGGACAGTGCAGTACGTGTTCTTCTTCACAGCGTGCTGCTCATTCCCATGTCCACGTTACTGGACTGTAGAAAACACAGTATAATACAGTAGTTCAAACAGGTGTGGTTTTTAACTGCAAAGATTTAGCTCAGAAACCCTGAGATCCTCAGTAACCACAGTAATGACTAACAAATAAATATCTGAACCAAGTGTAACGTGTGGCAGGAATCCCAGAAACGATGTCACAGTAACAACAAAATGTTTTGATCCAAATCTGAGTTCAAGCAGCTGAAACAGCAGAATCCATTTGTTTCATCTGTTTTCTTTTTTTTTTCTTTTTTAGGGAGTTTGCTTGAATTTCTTAAGGACGGAGAAGGGCGGAGTCTGAAGCTGCCAAATCTGGTGGACATGGCAGCTCAGGTACGAAGCTGAATGTGATCAGACATCTACAGGGGAAAAGAATATTTTAAGAGCGTTATCGTCTTTTAACCTATCCAGCTGTTAGCAGTGAGTTTCATTAGGGCACTTCTCACGTTCGTGGAACTAAATGACAGAAAAATATTAAGTTGCATACAGCGCACTGTTGTTTTTCATTCTGGCTGCTCGGTGATCACTTTATACGAAGACCACATGGACAACACGTTATGTACAATTAGTGCAGTTTGTATTTCATCACTTCCTGTTGGTTGATAAGAAATCGTACCTCATAAAATGGATGTGACGGTCTGGGTCCATATCTTGTGGTGGTTATTTTATTTAAAGAAATTAACCAAACACTCAGTGCTGGACTTTCCCACATGTCCGTCTTTATCAACATAAGCATGAACCTGGTTGAAAGGCGACAATCTTATCGTACATGAACAGAATAGATTTGATAGAGTTGAGTTCGTAGGAGGAGCACGATTTAACTAACCTGAGAGAAACATGACGCCAACAGATGAGGCTGTTGTATCCAGGCAACAGAGTATGTCTTAAAGGAGCAGTCCATAATTCCAACTGACACAAAATCTACATAAATTTCAGATTTGATGACATTGGAAGTCTTTGTTGATATTAATGTAAAATAAAAACTTGTTTCCCAGGTGGCTGCAGGCATGGCGTATATTGAGAGGATGAACTACATCCACCGAGACCTGCGCTCTGCCAACATCCTGGTCGGAGAAAGTCTAGTGTGCAAGATCGCTGACTTCGGATTAGCAAGACTCATCGAGGACAATGAGTACACAGCCAGACAAGGTAGACTGGTTTATTCTGTATAATACAAGTTTTCATTTATTGTAGTGCTATTAAGCAGCATTTTAATCAAAAGTCAAATCAGATGTGTGGACTATATGATGTTTTACTCAAATATTAACAATCTACTAGTTCATACTAGTTTTGCAGGTTCGCTCCCACTGTAACATTAAATATTTGTGTATTATGTGTAGCATTTAAATTCAGTGTTTTAATTATTACTCAGCACTTAAACACTTTCAAATCACTTATTAAACACATGTTATATCTCGGAGCTTACAATAAAGCTGCAGTCAGTGAAACACTTTTAGTTCATTGATCCCACTCTGGAAATGTTTTTTTGTTTTTTCTAATAGCATGTTGATGGAATAGAGATTAACTTGTGACTCGTTCATTTGCTTTATCCGTCGTCTGATTTTCAAATTTCTGCAGTGGCCTCTTCGTCTCTAACCGCAGCATCTTCTAAAAACCTCATCGTCAGAGGAAAAAGTCGGCGAGCTGGCAGATGACTTATTCCATGCAGTCAATTCCAAGACACATGTTGCACACACACACACACACACACACACACACTCATAAGAACACATGCTAATGCTCAGAATAATTACAGTAAGGGGGCAGGAATATGTCCTGGTGACACCAGTGGAAAACAGCAGTGTGTGTGGTTACACTGTGGCACAGAGACAACAGAATATCACATTCACAAAGGGCACAGTGCAGACTTAAGACAGAGCCCATGTTAAATACACAAATCAATCTGTCACTGTGTATCTTGTTGGAAAGAATCACACAGACGTCGCACCAGGGGGACTTCCAGACCCTGTTAGTCACTATGTCAACACGCTCGCTCACTCGTTTGTTAGAGTTTTAAGTGTTTACCTCGATCTGCGCCAAATGCAAACTGAGACGAGTAGAGATAATCGAATCTTTCCTTTTTATTCCCTGGTGTTCTCACGTCTCTGCACTAATAAAATCACAGATGAAGGAATAAATCCTTCCAGACAGGCTGACCTACTTCCTCCTCAGGTTGTTGCTTTAATTATCTCTGACACGGAGGTTATGTTTTCACCCGTCTATTTCCTTGTTTGTTTCTTTGTTCTTGTGACATAGGTCAAGAACAAATCCAGTAAAATTTGTGGTGGATCTGGGCAAAGGGGCGAGTCCAGGAATTTTTGGGAATTTAATAGTTTTTATATTCTCACCAATTTCTCAGAAAATAATTAATGTGATTGTTCAATGTGTCCGAATTGTATATTAACAAATTCTGTACTGTACATCCTTTGAGGGTTGTGGGGTACACTCTGGACAAACGATCAGTCTGAGGACAATTAGGAGTCCTCATTTAACCCAACTACAATCTGCATGTCTATGGACTGAAAGCAGGAGAACCTGGAGAAACAAGGACACCATGCAAACTCCACTCAGACAGACCTTAGCTGAACCAGGTTTAAAATGTGCAAACTACTGCACCACCACACCGCCCTGCATGGACCTCAATGAAAGAAATCAGGCATATTCAGAGAACTATGGTTAGGGTTGAGTGTGTGTAGTTAGGTGCAGCTTGATTAATTTAAGGGGACTGTTGGGCCTCTGTGGAGGCATGAACTCTACTGACTTTCTGCGGAAATCACAACATGTCAAGCATCTTTTCTGAATTTCTTTCAGGTGCCAAGTTTCCCATCAAGTGGACGGCTCCGGAGGCCGCTCTTTACGGGAAATTCACCATCAAGTCTGACGTGTGGTCGTTCGGCATCCTGCTGACGGAGCTGGTGACAAAGGGCAGAGTGCCCTATCCAGGTGAGTGTGTTCAGCTCAGTGGATTATGTGATCTCTTCAATTCGCTGGTGTTTGATTAACACAGTGTGCGGGTGAGTCTTCAGCCATGCTTCTGAATGCTAAAAAAAACCCAGCACGTTGCATAATTCACATTACGTTGTGCATAATGCAGAGAATTGTTCCAGATGACTGTGACAACATGTGAAATGAGTCTGTGTTCATCTGCTCCTGTGGTTGTTCCTTTTTAGCTGCATTATAACGCATCATACTTAAGTCTCCTACGTGAGGTGCAGAATAACAGAAGAGAAGAAAGCTACATTTTTGAAATTAAAGAATTATAATAAACCCATTAGCACGAGTGGTGAATGACCACCGGCTTTTTCATGTGTATGTTCTGGTATAATCATCGTTTAAGCTTCGCGATACAACCTTTAATTGCTAGCCCGGTAGCTAGTGGGCTGTTCGATCACTCGTAATGAATCATGATTATTAATTTCCATTTGCTGTGTAACATGAATAAAACTTTAATTCATCACCTCATCTGAAAACACGATTTCCACCACAACTCCCATAATTCCACGCTGCTTCACACTGTCATCACACTAGATGTTTTTTTTATTGTTTTGATTAAGAGACCCCTAGTGGCCAACGTTAGATATTGTACGTTTCCTTGTGACCTCGTTTAAATATATAGATTGAAACTGCACTGGCTTGCAGAGACATATAAAAACAGTATAGAAGCACTTATTCTAGTCTTAGTTAGTATTGAGCTGATATATATTTTTATCAGTTTTATTTTTTACTTAAATATATATTTGTGCACAATGTGATCAAAATAATATGTAATTGTAAGTAAATTAAAGGTGCATCAACAAGCTTTAGAGCTTTCTATCAGTCAATCACACCTTTAACTTTACTTACTTTAACTCAGATCTTTAAAATATCCAAACAATGTTCATGTGAAATTTCCAGAAAAACAAGACAGTTGCATCAGGGTGAGGTAGTTGTTTGAAGGCTGCGTTGTCAGTGATGTTTATCTGCATTTCTCCCTGATCCTTCCTCCAGGCATGAACAACCGCGAGGTGCTGGAGCAGGTGGAACGAGGCTACCGGATGCCGTGCCCGCAGGACTGCCCCGTGTCGCTGCACGAGCTGATGGTGCAGTGCTGGAAGAAGGACCCGGAGGAGAGGCCGACCTTTGAGTATCTGCAGGCGTTTTTGGAGGACTACTTCACTGCCACTGAGCCCCAGTACCAGCCCGGGGATAATCTCTGAGCACCGCCGGCCTCAACTCATGTCATTTCACGGGCTCTCCACTAGAGAGAGCCAGACTCCACATTATTCTCTCTCTCTCTCTCTCATCCTGTGGCTCTAACCATTTTAAAGGCTCATTGACTGACTTCTTGACTTCCAAGCTTCACACATGCACACACACACGCGCACGTACACACACACACACATGCACACACAGGGACGGACGGCTGCTCTGTCAGCAAAATGACCATCACTTCAGTGGATGTTTGTGAGGTGGGAGGGGCGTTTGAGATGAAATGACTGCCATGGATGAACCAGATAAGTTGTGTAACTTGTATGTAGTGTAAATACAAAATGCTTGTTTACTTATCTTTTTTTTTTCTTTCCTTTTATATTACTTTTGATATTTTGGAAATATGTGGGTTTTGTTTTTTAATCCGAGGTTAAAAGTTATTTCAGATTTACGGCTCGTAGAGAAATCGCGTGCGGCTCACAGTTGGTAACAAATGGTGACACATGATAATTGTAGGAATGCTAATAGTTAGACGTCATGGACCGAGATCTCTCAGAGGTTTTTCTGGGAGTCCACTGACCTTTTTTACGGGGTTAATCTTGACAGTACTCCTCTCTCCTCTTCTCAAGGAACTTAGATGTACTTATAACACCTGTTCTTGCCTTTTCATGTTTAGTAATATCTCTTCTAATGTAAGGGAATGCCTTCATGCTTTCTACACAGTAACGTAGTGCATCATGGACTCTTCCACCCAAACTTGTGCGGCATCTTGCACTGATCTCGAGTGCATTCATCGCATTTCAGCTTCGGCCAAATGATTTTTAAGAATCGGCTTAAAGTAACTTTTAGTTTAGCTTAATCCACGGGGGCTGGCGTCCGCTCTCGACTGCAACCATTGTTCGCCTGACTGCTTATTATACTGACAATGTTTTAAAATGTATGTTTCATTAGGGAATGGCAGCAGGCTGTGTAAGAACTCGCCGTCTCGCTTCAGTGGCCAAACAAACAGCCACTTCACGAGACGGGAATGAAGGATGTGTTCCTTGTGTTTGTCCCTCCATAATGTGTTCCTGGAAATAACATGTTGTTTACGAGACCAAACGTGTTGACTTTTTTTGTGTTATTTTGCTCAGCATCACGGCCAGTCTCATGTGTCCTTTAAGCAACACGATTATGTGATTTGCCGGAGAAATGTGCAGCTCCGGACCACGTTTTTATCATCCTCAACTGTCCAACTTCTCTCCCCCGCGTGAGAAGGAGCATTCCAGGAAAATACACCTTGTCTGTGTGTATTCATTTTGCTTTTCATGAGCAAAAACTAGATTTTGTACAACATATTAACCCTAATTCAGTAGAACACCAACTGTTTTTGGTCTCTCTGCATTATTTATTGTCTCTGTCTGTTACTTGTACACAGCTGGTTTTGAAATAAACAATCTTGCCATCATCAGCCTGTGACTTGGAAACAATGAACACTTGTCAGTAACTGTTCTTTTAAACTTTCTCCAGAGAACATTTAGCACCATAGGGCCAATTTTCTCCACCAGCTCTGTGTAAATACATGCAGCTCACGACTGCGGTGTCCAGGAGAGTGATTAAGTTTTTCTGGTTTTCCTTCAGTCTGGACATGACAAAGATAACATGACTGAACTCACTATATATGCAAATCACTTTGCAAGTGCCTAACTGACATCTGCGGTGCATTGACTGATTTAGTGCTTCTTTAATTTACTCCACAAAGGAGGTTAGGTTTAAGTCTTGATAGTGAGTTAGAATTATGCAAAAACTACTCAACAGATTTTTAAGAAATGTTGTAAAAGGGGGGAACATGACCCGAGAAAGAACCTAAAACAGTTTGGTGTGGATACGCATCAAGGGGGGGGATCCAGGAGTTGTTTGTTTTTTTCACTTTCTTGTTATATTAAGAATATATAACACGTTTAACCTCTTTTTCACATTTTCATATCCTCCTAATCTGCTTCCAATTGCTGAGGAGAATATTTTGTGTTAGGTCACAGCTCCCAAAGACTCAACTTTCCTGGCTGGTCTGGCTGAGCAACACAAACACTACATTCTTGGCTCTGATTGGCTGCAGCTCAAGCAATGGAGAATTTGCATATAGCAGACTTTAACACAGACACACACACACAAGCCTCTGCACTGACAGGAGTGTGAAGAATCCAGCAGAGAACAGGTAGGCCATTGTTACTCTCTCCATTCACAATGAATTGTTCAATGACAGTAAGAATAAGAATGTGTTTCACATACCACGTGTGTACTATTCTCTGCATGCATGTGACATTATTTCTTGAGAGTCTTTGTCTGTATCTATAATTTAAAACATTTCTTAGTTCAACTATTATTTAATCATACAACTAACTTTACTAAATTATAGGTCAGGCTGTAAAAGTAAAAGTTCTTCCTCCTCCACCCACAGAAGTGCTGCTGGCGTTTCCTGGTTAAGATGAAGAAATCTGAAAAAGTATCAGAAATGAAAGTCTCCTCCACCACAGCCGACTCCAAAAGTTCTGTGCAACTCATGAGGCCTGTTGTCGCTGTAAACCAGATTTTTTACGCTAAACCACATCATGAAAAAGTTCCACCGGACGCAGCTTATTTCTGCCACAGCCACTTCAGAGGTGGACAAGTGAGCCATGCGTCAGGGAGCTGGCCTCCTCATGTGGGGCAGCAAGTCCAGCTGATGGACCACAGGCAGCTACGAGAGACTGGAGCAAGTTTTCCCAGGATAAATCTCCATCATCCCCCTCATCGAGGCTGGGACCCACGACCTGCAGACACCAGACAGAGAGGTAGCTGCTGGGACTGTGGACCAAACATGTGTGGAGCAGCAGAGCCTGCAAACAGAGACACACCTGGGTAACTCTCTTGTATGATGGTGTCTAGAAATTCATCATGTATAATTCGTATTTGGCTCGAGGATGAAAAAGGATGAGATAAATGTTTTTTCTGACTCTCAGAGGGGAGTACGAAGACAGTTCTCAGCCTCAGAGTGATGAAGAAGAGCTTGAGCCTCCGTTGCCGCTGAGATCTGATGACGAGTTGCAACACTACAGTCCCTTTTTACCTCCTCACCACTATACACACAACTATGGTAAGTATTTTTTTTCCTGTTTTGCTTGTTTCTATTTTATTTATAAAAAATAGAAGAAGTATTCACTTCTTTTTTGAAATCATTTTTACTTACTCACTTATTATATTTATTTATAGTTTAGTTTGTTTCAGTCGAATCCAGAACAAGACCAAATAATTCACCTATACACTCATGAACAAGAAGAAAAGTTAAATTCACCACCTCCCTTCCCCTAAATAACATAACATATATAAACACAACATAACATAAATATAGGTCACTTTTTAAATGGATTTTTAATAGAAAGAACAACATAGAAATTAAAATATATATATCCTCTCTAATACGTGACTCATTGTCTGAATTACCTGAATGATTTATTTATTTTTATTAAGTCATTATAACACATTGTACAGTATAAGTATGAATAATATACAAGTCTGATTGTAAAAATGTAGGTTTGAGTGGATTTTTACTTTTTATTTATTATTACAATTATTGTTTTTTTCAAATGTTTTAAGAGAAACTACACTAAAAATGTTTTTACCAGTATATATGGATAAAAAAATGTTCATACACGTGCCGTCATCCAGAAATGTTTAACCCTGTATTGACAGGCCTTCATCACACTATGGATGTCCGGTATTATCACTCTGCAGGGGAAGGGCAGTATGACCTCAGATACCAACCTCAGCCTGGCCCCCCCTCTGCTTCCATCCAGCACAGAAGACCCTGTGATTACTCCCCAACGTGGTAAAAACAAAACCACTTCTAAATGCAAATACAAAAATATGTTCCCTATAAACACAAATGCATAAAGTCCCCCCAAGGTCACGGCTCATGTGTTTGATGCTGCAGCAGCCTCTACTTTGCATATTGCAGACATATCCCATGTCTCAACAGTTCTGCAGAAAATCCTTTGTTTGTTTTTCCTTCTGGCTGCTTCAGGCACCAACGTCATGATAACTGTTTGAGTGACAGTGTGGCACAGGCAGGCGTCTCGGTTAACGTGCCGCAGTTCTCCATCCCCCCTGTCGAGGGCGTGTCACAGGTCAGTGTGATGAACCTGAGCTCTGCTGGAGCTGAGGCACCTGTGACACATCCACATGAGAGAAGAAGAACCATCAGTCTGCCTGATGAGTGCCGTGAGTCGCTTTATCCCAGTGTGTCAGTTGACTCTGCTTTTTGGAGTGAGGCCTGTTTGAACTGCTCCTTTTATATTTGAGCACAGAAAAAAATGATCACAGGAAAGAAGAAACGAAACTATCCATGTGAGAATTTGACACACAAACAGTTTTCCATTTTCACAAAAACATCAGCTGGGCATGTTGGGTGTGTCGTTGATTTCTTCGCTATGAACCTGCCAAGCCTGTTTAGGGGCTTACTAAAATAAACCAAAATACAATTAAAATTAAAGATGAACACGGGACATTTATCTTGACTTCCACAGGACAATAATAATTTGTCAAGAATAATATATTAAAATGAAAGCAAATCTTTGGCTGGCAATGTTTATAATCATAATTGAAAAGGTAATCATAATCCAGCAGTAGAGTCAGCGGAGTGTAACCAGCTAAACACAAAAAAAACGATTTGTATCCGGGGTGACAATTCATAAACACATACACATAAGACTGTAGTTTGGACAGATGTATTGTGGTAAACACTTTACTTTAGGGTTTTACACTACATGATTATGCAAACAAATTATTAAAAATGTTTTCAGTGAAATGCCGTCCAATACAAAAACACCTTCAAAATGTCTCAGTGTAATCTCTAAAAACTAAAAGTTTCGATTTCACTAAAATTCAGATTCACTCCAATATTTAAATGGAAAAACAGGAAAAGTTTGCCCTCAAGGTTTTCTTGCCAGGTACATTTGCATATGATTAATATGCAAACGGTTAGTTTGTATATATATATATTCATATATTTTATGTATAAAACATATGTTTTTTTTACTTTTTTTCCCTTCTTAGGAAACATTTTTATAACGTATTCTTCAGACGTGCGCTCAGAAATGGTTCCTTTCGTAGACTTCCTCACAAAGCAAGGTTTTCGTCCAGCTGTAAGTTACAACCTACAGGTTTGATTGAAAAAACTTTTGAAGATAATCTGAGTCTTAAACATTCAACAAGTCCTGATTTCAATTTCACAGATCGACCTATTTGAAGACCCTATAAGAAGCCTGGACATCAACAAGTTGAAAGACATTTACTTAAAAGACGTAAGAATCTGATTTGAGCAGCACTAGTGTATATATTTTTCTTTTAAGATTCTGAATACGTCTAAAATGTGTGTATATTTGATTTTACAGCCATCCTACCTGATTATCATCGCCATCAGTCCAAAGTATAAAGCGGACATCGAAGGGTTGGTAGTGGACGATCTCGGCCTTCACACTAAATATATTCACTCCATGGTGAGACAGCATTAGCTCTTAATTTAAATGAGATGTAATCATGTGGAGACATTTATTTAAATTTAAATCCTAATCTTGCAGATGCAGAATGAATTCATCCAACAAGGCAGCTTGAATTTTAGATTCATACCAGTTCTCTTCCTCAGTGCCTCCCAGGTCAGAGCTCTGCTTGATAACAGTTACTTGATAAATTCCTCTATCTTCTCTTCTTGAATTAATACATTTAATGCATGAATGTCTTTTTACAGAAGCACGTCCCCTGTTGGCTTCAGAACACACGTGTTTACCGCTGGCCACACGACACTGAGGATTTGTTACTGCGACTGCTGAGGGAGGAGAGATACGTTCCTCCGCCTGTTCCGATGGAGCTCACCCTCATCGTCAGGCCTGTGGCCCTGAGTGCCGCAGCGACACTGTGAAAAACAATTACAATCGAAATGGATCCAGAACAAATCAATGACAGTTCATGTTTTATGTTTTATTGATTCAAATGTATAGTTGTTTAAATGTTTCAATAAAGTTTCTTTTCGTGTGTGTTAATATGCACTGTATTTATATTTTCTATATGTTAACGGGGGGTTTACCTGAACCTTTGAGCAGGCATTTCTAAGAAGAATTGTCATAAAACTAGGTTCAAACATTCATGTTCCTCTAAGGGTGAGTTTCAACATCAGTGATCCCAATACATTTCATATCTCGCCACCGTTTGGTAAAAAATATAACTTGCACTTTGAACTTTAGACTTTGATGTGACAAGCATTAGCTAATGTTAACAATCTGAGGTGCACAACTAAGATGGTTAAAATGGTAAACATTACACCCTATTAGCAACACATTATTATCATTGTGTGTATGTTAGCATATCATTTTAGCATTTACCTGAGAGCACTTCAGTTCCTGACAGAGCTGCTAACATCCCTGTCAACTTTCAAATATTTAAACCTCATAGTATTTACTCTCAACTCATTTACCCTCTGGATAAAATTGTATGAAGACTCCAACACTAGTACAGCCCATATGGACTGTATGTAAAGATGAAAAAAACATGTCTCAGAGGGTCAATACACACGCTTGACCAATAACAAGTCTCAGCTGTCATGAGGTGTCATCTCCGTTTTCACAGCATCAAATAACGAACACCAAACCTACCCTTAAAGTTAACACTTGGACAAACATCAATGTGATAAGAAATATAGGCTACAGAAACATCTTAGAAAAAAATTCTGTTGTGTACTTTTAAGTGTGGTCCATGCCCCATCCGTTAACATGGAGGAGGCTGGATTTATGACCTAAACTTTAGCCAGCCACGGGGGAGCGATCAAGGCGTCATGTCGTCCATCTTTATACACAGTCTATGTGTTGCAGGGTTTTAAAGAAACACAAGATGGAGCTGTTATACTGCACATGTTGAATCTTTCTTACAGTCATTTTATAATAAGTCATTTCTACTCTTGGATATGTGTTTATTTTTGAAGCTGCTGCCTGAAACCAAATACAAGAACATAAAAACAAAGTGATGTGTAATGATGGACCCTGCACCAGGAGCAAAAGCAGGTAGAGGCCATGTTGTACAGGCGTAACATGTGTGCACTGTTTTCATCTGTCTTGTTGTTCATTACTTATCCTGGTCACCTGCTGTATTCCAGTTTAAAGGGCAGATTACAGTGCCCCACCAGTAGGGGTGCCCAGTTCTGCCAACTGATCCTGCACACACCCCTCAAACCGCCAAAAAAGGCCTGCCAGAGCGGCTGGTGTGCGCTGAGCTCAAGCTAAGAATAACCTTCCTTCTGGGGGGATAATGTTACCCTGAAGCCTCCATGTACTCTGCTCTGACCTATACCCATGTGAGGCACCAATAACACGGGGTGGGATATTCTGTCTGCCCCCCGTCACTCTCCCCAGCCCTGTGCTTAGCTTGGCTCTTTCCTCTCCTGCGTCGCTTTCCTTATCCCCACCATCCCGACCCCCCGTCTGCAATGCTGCCACACTGGCAGCTCCAAATTCTCAAAATACGACTGTAAACTTACATTTTATATTTGGAGTTTCCAACTCTTTCTTTTTTTTTCTCCTTGGAGAAGTTCCACCTGTGGATTACATGGAGCTAGAAACAGGACTGTGATCACCAATGGGAATGGAGTAATTTACTAAAAATACGTTTTTTATGTTACTGACGAAGTGGAAGCTGATTGGATTTACACTGAAGCTGTGATTTTTTTGTCACTTCTGCATGAGGAGGCTTTGCCCCCAACTCAAAGGATTACACCTGAAATAGTCTCCATATCATCATGGCTGAAGGTAGGACTGCTCCCCCTTCTACTCTTACATGTTATGACATAATGCCTTGATAATATATGCTCGGTCTGTAATAAATAAATGTCAATGTTTTGATAGGGTGCGCCCTCCTTGGAAAATGTGTTGAAAGTCGGTTGCTATAAATACAGGATATCATGTAGCCACAGTATTAGCGTCGCTCTCTTGTGACAGACCGCTGACCTCTGGGTTTTCAGACAACTTATGTCCAAGTACAGAATTAGAAGTATTGGGAAAATATACTCAAAGTTAAATGTACTGGTTCTGCAGTAAAACGTTCCATGTGACTGATAGATTATTATGTACGACTTTATTAGATTGTTCATATTGATTCAGCAATGTTTATGTGACATTTTGCTGTTGTAGCTGATTGAGGTGGTGTTGTTTTTAAGTATTTTATCGTCCCCTCCAAAGGTTTAGAAGATAAATCTTAGCGGTTGTGAAATTATTAAAGAGAGAGTAAATTTGTGGTCTACAGATCTGTTTGTAGTTTTTGGACTTTGTTATGTGGTGAAATATTGAATTAATTTGACCGTTTTGGGCTTGAAACTGTCATTTAAATCAGACCATGTGAAAAGTTTGGAGGAAATTGCTTTCAACGCATTGACATTTGTTTTCTTGTGAGGTGACACAAGCCAATGGATGGAAACAATTGGTTTAATTTAACTCTGCATTGTATTTTATGCTGTATACTATCATTATTTACCTAATTTCCCTTTGGGGATGAATAAAGTAATCTATCTATCTATATCTATCTTATAATTGTGAATTTAAATCTGTAGAGTAAGTAAATATTATAGCTGTGAGAATAGAGCAACAATTCACCCTTAAATTCAACTAAATAGAAGAACAAAGAAACTTTAAATGTATAAAGTTAATAGTTCTGATTCAGTATTGTTTAGTTGAGTGAAAATGTTATTTTTTAAGGATTTATATATGAGGAAGTGACTAACGAGGGAGGTATGCTTTGAGCTCATTCACAGTTGGAAGGTGTCTCTAACACCCTGGCACCAGTGCAGCCCCAGTACAGCAGTTTATTAATGATGATGAGGCTGTCAGGAAATGTCATCACTGGCTTAATCCACCGTTACAGGCAGTAATCAGATGCAAATATCTACATGAAACTGATTTGAGCATTTTCTGATCTGAAATGTAACAAAATGTTGAAATCTCCGATAAATCCATGTTGATTTGGACACAAAACTCTAATTCACATGTTAGAAAACAAGTGCACATGTATTTGGAAAACACATGAATATGATGCTATTCTATAATGTAAAAGTTAGACACTGTCTTCTCCATGTTATGTGCAAATCCTTTGACCCAACATGAAGTATCCTTCACCTGTCAGGGTTTAGCTGCAGTGTGAAAATGATCAGAATGGAAATGTGGCTTCATTAAGTCATTAAAGTTTTTTTCTTACTGATGCACAGCCTCATAAAGAATTAGCTCATTAAGTAATGAAGAAAGTACCAGTGGATACATTTAGTCTCTAAATGCATTAGATTATATCCAATTCCCAGGATAGAAACATTATATCAGTAACTTCTGTTCATAAGTTTTTCAACATGGTTATAAATCCCTCTTGTTGAAGATGATTTACAATTTACAGTTTTTAGTAGGAACATTATTTTTGTGGTAAAAGTAAACAGATTTCAATATTTAGGAGTTTAAAACACCTCATGAGGATAAGCTGGTAGCTACAGAAGAATCAATTGTGACCAAAATATACTGTATATAAAAAATTGTACTGTCGTGGGGCATTTAATAGTTAAGAAATAAACTTGTGATGCACAAACTGTAACATTTGCCATTTCTCTGATATCAAATACGCTCCTCCTGATATGAGCTACAGTATATCAGGTGATATATTGGCACTGCACTTTTCCAGTGCACTTATGCAAGAACCAGTCCTCTGTGAAATGATGCTCAGTATCAACGTACATACTATTATACACTTTATTGTTTAGTATTTGGTTTTTACTACGAAATATCACAACAAGAATTGGGCTGAATATGCTGATCAGTCCAAGTTAATAAACTTCCAGTGTTGCACGTTTGCATAGAAAGCAACATTATAAAGAGCACATCTTAAAAATGCTAATGTTGTTCAGAGTTCTTAAAGACACTTTGTTTTTTCACAAACAGGAAGCAAACCGGCCTCCTCCACTCCAGCCAGTGGGTCTGGTGGAGCAGTGGCGCCACAGACGAACTCTCTCAAGTCTAAAGGTCTGGGCCTCCTCAGGAAGGTGAAAGTGTCTGTGGAGCTGCTGATCGCACTGGCCGCTCTGCTGTCCTGGGTGGTTGTAGGGGTGGTGATGTTTGATTTCGTGGAATACAAGACTGTCCCAGGTAAGTCACACACACACACACACACACACACACAAATCTCTCTCTTTATTGGTTTCTGGCCATCGGATATGCAGGATTATCTGTGTTTGTGTTTTAAGACATTCAGCAAATCATTACGGACCCTATGCAAGCTGTGAACGACGCTGTAGATGAAGTATCCAGTCTGCTCAACAAGTTTCAAGGTACATGTGAAAAACTGGATGCAGGGTGCTCATTGTTTTCTATGTTTGAAAGCAAGCATAGTAATACATAACTCTCCTTTCTGGGCCTCCAGAATGTGCACCTGATTTAAGTGACCCCGCATCTACTGCCGCTTATGTAGCTGAAGAAATATCGGAAGCAAAAGATGGATTCGTTCGACATTTTTCAGATGAGGATGGTATGGCAACTTGCTTGTACTCAAAGAATCTAAAACATTTTAAGTCGAATGCAACATAACCATATCCCTCCAAACCCGCAGGAAACTTCTACCTCAGCTACGTCGACCCTGTGGTCATCGGACGACGAGCTTTCCATTCAACCAACGACTTCATGGGTGGAATGGTGGGCAACGTCAGGGACTCACTGTGTGCTTTTGTGGACACTTTATTAGATATTATATCGGGTAAATCTAAAGGTATGTATTCCATGTTTTAATACTTCCAAACTGTTTGCCTTCCCTTTTTCATGTACACGTAAATAACATACAAAATATGCTAATGTATTAAAAATTTCATCTTTAAATTGTTAATTACTTAACAATCTCTATCTTTTTATCAGGAAAAATTGACCTTGGCTACATTGACCCTGTGGTCACAGGCAGAGGCGTCTTCAGTGTTATTAATGAGTTCATATGTGGAGTGGAGGGCTACATCAAGAAAGTGCTCTGTGCCGTTTGGGACACTATTCTGGACGTGGTGAAAGGTATTTACTCTCCTTGTTTAACAGCTGCAATCACTTAGCATCTTAAAATGATTAATAACGTATTAAACAGCATGGATTTTACACATCAGTACTTAGTTTTTGTTTTTTTTAATTTGTTTTCCTTCACAGGAACCACTGACATCAGCTTCATGGATCCTGTGTCAGTTGGCAGAAATGTCTTCAGCGCGACTAACGACACTTTGAGTGGAATAGCGACCTACATCCAGGACGTACTCTGTTCTATCATAGACAGTACACTGGATATTGTAAAAGGTATCTGCTTCATATTTAACCTTTGTATTGTTTGCATGTCATATTATCATGTTTGTATAATTGAATCATTATTTCTTACCTGTACTTATTCATTACTTAATCAGCATTGTTACTAAATATAACTGATAGCTTGTGTTTTGGGTGAGTAACAATGCATATTAGACTGTATATAAATATGGACAAAATCACGCTTCTTTTGTAATGTTCCTGTATAAAAAAAAAATTAAATAACAGAGGATGTTTAATCAAGTAACTCACTGGCGTTTTGGCCTGAATGTTTGTTGTTCTGCAGGAACCACTGACATTACGTTCGTTGACCCTGTGGTCATTGGCCGGAATGCTTTCAGTTTTATTAATGACATTGTGAGTGGAGTCGCAGGATACATCCAGGGTGCTCTCTGTACATTCATGGATGTAATACTGGACACATTAGAAGGTATCCATATAGATTTTTAACCTTTCCCTAATCTGTTACCCATCTCAATGTATTCTTTGCTTTAGCATTCTAGTTGCTGTATTCACAAACTTCACAAGCCTAAACTGTTTTGTTCTCTATTGGTCAGATTTCCAGCAGGCTGTGGGATTCAGTCCCATGTCAGTTCTGAAGACGACAGCAGAAATCACCAAAGAACAGATTAACATGCTCGTGAGCTACGTCTCCTCAATGCTGCTCGGTGATGAAGGTCTGTACCAACTACATCTGATGTGGTGGCAACCTTTCTAGAAAGACATAGATAAGTATGATATCTCTGACTGTGTGGTATGCTGGTTTTTCAGGGATTGTGTCTGAAGTGTCCATCGACCCCATGAAAGTTGTCGAAGACGCTGTGTTGGAGTTCACAGACAAGAAAGATTTGTTCGTGGCTTACATGTCAAGCATGCTTGTTGGTGATCAAGGTACGCTTTTTCATTTAGCTGTATACTATAATATTCTATTTATAGGAAAAGATAAATAAAGTCAGAATATTAAAATGTATACTGACTCCTCTTGTGCATACCTCTTGTTCCAGGTGAACCTGTAGCCACGCCCGTTGTAAATGTAGTACCTGAAGAAGGTTTCACTTTTCTTTTTATTACAGCATTAATACATCTACAAACATAGTATTAACCTCTTACTGTTTTGCATTATTCTCATTAACACTAATTCACCATTAACAGTCACTAACACAAGTCTGTTTGTCTTTGTTTAGATGAAACTGTAGCTTCTCCATCTGATATAACTTTGGTGAGAAGAAAAGGTAAGTACTGGACATTATTGAATTATTAAATCAAATCATATTTTAATATTCAAGCCAGTTAATTATATTTTTGACATGTAGGAGAATTCCTGCCACCTATGAAAAAAGGTAAGAAAATATTGGAAACTTTAAGATGTGTTTTTGTACAATGTACAATGTGCAGCAGATAGTGTGCATAGACCTGCTGTGTCTTCCCTCCGTCTTATTGTGTGGCCTTTCATGCATGATGATTTTTGTTTTTCTTACCACTTTACAAGACCTGGATTCAAGTCTGTCTTACAATATGTCATGTTCTTTATAACTTCCATTCAAACTCCATGTGTGCTCATTATATTATGGCATGAACAAACATGCATCATAACCTCTATACATTTTTATCTCAATAAATCTCTGTATGCAACCGAGTTGTTATGCGGCATCTGTGTCTCTCCCTCAGTTTGTCTCACTGACTGTTTCATGGAACTGAATTTATGTGTTTTGCCATTAAGTTGTTTTCTTTCATATCATCGTGTTTTGTGTCCTACGCCTAAAAAACTGGAAATAATTTGTAATATTGCACATGTATATTTGTCTAATATGTGTGTTTTGAAGTTGCATTCCTCTGCTGCCCTCCCCTGCATTGTCCACGCATCTTCTGTACAACTGAACGACTGACATCTGTATTTCAACT
Source organism: Paralichthys olivaceus (assembly GCF_024713975.1). Lineage (NCBI taxonomy): Eukaryota > Metazoa > Chordata > Actinopteri > Pleuronectiformes > Paralichthyidae > Paralichthys > Paralichthys olivaceus. The sequence goes on along the minus strand of NC_091104.1, from coordinate 10,301,484 downwards.
GTTTAAACCTCTGTAACACACAGGGTGTGCGTGTATCTTGATTGTTTGTACTGGATGTAATCTGTGTGTGAAATATTTTTACCTTTGCATGAACTCGTACAGGTTTACACCACATCTCACTTCATCTGGTGTTAGAATTTTCAGAGGTTGTATTTGGACGGAAAATGTCAAAAGTGATCAAAAAATATATTTGTGTAAATATTCTAAATCCCATGAAAAGACTCAAACGAACAAGTCTTAAAAACCACTCAAAGTGCCTTATACTACAAATTCACACATCCGCTATATGGGACATGCTGAATTTAAGGTTCAGGGTCTTAGGATTCATCCAAATGAGAAATGGGGAACCAGGAATCAAACCACTGAATGACTAGACTGGTGGACGAGGGGTTCTACCTCCTGAACCACAGCTGCCCACATGATTTCCTTCACTATGAGGAACATTGGCATTCTTGTTAAGGTCGAGGACTTACAACATAAAGACACCCAACAGGTCCCATCAAGCACTTGGTGACTGTGGAGAGAAAGAACTCTCTTTGTGCATGTGGTGTACACTGTACGATGTTATGAATGGTTACTGTCATCGTTGTTCCCATTTCACCCCATCAAATTCTGTTTGTACCTTAAAATTAGTTTGGATCTGCATTTCCAAGATAAATGCCAAAGATATAACTTTCAGATAAGAGAGAGATGACACAGGTTGATCATACAGTTGCAGAGATAATGCACGCTGCCAAAGATGAAGCTGCTCCTGCACAGTTAGGTGGAGACTCAAAGACTGAGGAGGAGGAGGAGGAGGAGGAGGAGGAGGAGGAGGAGGCTGAAGTTCCCACTGATGCAGCCACTGAGACAGATGTGCACGAGGAAGAGGACGATGATGGTATTTCACATGGTCTTTTTAAATAGTCGCATTCAATAACAGGCATAGGCACTAAATTTCTTACTGTCACATCACTAGTGAAACATGACGACCTTGAAGAAACAGAACATGAAGTACCACTGGAAGATGAGTCCATCATTGATAATGATGACAAGGACGAAGAGACAGAGGAGAAGGACGCACAGGAGGAGGAGGAGATTGTTGAGGCGGAAGGTGGAGAAAAGGAGCAGGACTTACAGGCAGGGGAAGATGAAGGAGAGCAAGAGGACATTAATAAAATGATTGCTGACACCAAAGAGGAGAAGCAGGAGGAACCAAAAACAGATGAAGTTGTAGAGGATGACGATGAGGAGAAGGAAGAGGAAGTCAAAACTGAAGCTTTGGAAGAAAAGGAGGAGGCCAAAACTATGGACTTGGACGATGATCAGGAGGAGGAGGCCAAAACTGAAGATCTAGAAGATGAGGAGGAGGAGGAGGCCAAAACTGAAGATTTAGAAGATGAGGAGGAGGAGGAGGCCAAAACTAAACTTCTGGAAGAAAAGGATGAAGCCAAAACTGAGGATTTGGATGATGATCAGGCGGAGGAGGCCAAAACTGAAGATCTAGAAGATGAGGAGGAGGAGGAGGAGGCCAAAACTGAAGATTTAGAAGATGAGGAGGAGGAGGAGGCCAAAACTAAACTTCTGGAAAAAAAGGAGGAAGCCAAAACTGAGGATTTGGATGATGATCAGGTGGAGGAGGCCAAAACTGAAGACCTAGAAGATGAGGAGGAGGAGGCCAAAACTGAACATCTGGATGATGATCAGGCGGAGGAGGCCAAAACTGAAGATCTAGAAGATGAGGAGGAGGAGGAGGCCAAAACTGAAGTTGTGGAAGAAGAGGAGGAGGTGGAGGAAGAGGAGGAGCCCACAACCTTAGTATTGGAGGAGGAGGGGGAGGAGGAGGAGAAGGCCAAAACTGACATTTTGGAGGAAGAGGTGGAGGCCAAATCTGAAGATTTGAAAGAAGACGAGGAAGAGGAGGCCAAAACTAAAGTTGTGGAGGAAAAGGAGGAAGCCAAAACTGAGGATTTGGACGATGATCAGGAGGAGGAGGCCATAACTGAAGATCTAGAAGATGATGAGGAGGAGGAGGAGGCCAAAACTGAAGATCTAGATGATGAGGAGGAGGTGGAGGCCAAAACTAAACATCTTGAAGAAAAGGAGGAAGCCAAAACTGAGGATTTGGACAATGATCAGGCAGAGGAGGCCAAAACTGAAGATCTAGGAGAAGAGGAGGAAGCCAAAACTGAACATCTGGATGAGGAGGAGGAGGAGGCCAAAGATGAACATTTGGAAGAAGATGAGGAGGAGGAGAAGGCCAAAACTGAACATCTGGATGAGGAGGAGGTGGAGGAAAAGGAGGAGCCCACAACTTTAATATTGGAGGAGGAGGGGGAGGAGGGGGAGGAGGAAGAGAAGGCCAAAACTGACATTTTGGAGGAAGAGGTGGAGGCCAAAACTGAAGATTTGGTAGATGAGGAGGCAGAAATAGAAAAAGAGACTGAAAAGGAGGAAACTGAAAATAAAGATCTTCATTTGGATGAAGAAAGAAATGAAGAAAACATTGAAATAACGAACACGAAGCCAGATATAGAAGGTGATGAAGCTTCAGAGGAGGAAGGAGAAGAACATGACAAAGTAGAAGCTGAGGACGAAGGTCCTAAAACTCTGTCGGATGAAGGAGAGACGACCACTTTTCTTCCTGGTTATGACCAAAACGTCATTGACGAAGAAAACAGTGAGAGCAGGAAAGGTAAAGGACAGAGAAAACATCTCGTTCTCTTTGAGAGGATCAGAAGAGTCGGATCCAGAGCAGCTCACAAAGATGAAGAGCGACTCCACAAACATGACAAAGGTACAAAACTCACTGTCATCATCATCATCATCACACATCTGTCAACATTGTTTTCATTATCAGGAAATGATAATGTTTCTGAATGACGAGTGTGTTAAATGTGTAGTAATGTGGGCGGTCAACAAACTGAATGTCGTTTCATCTACTTTTTCAATTATTTGTGTAACATGTTTCGTAGTCATTTCATTTCAGTGCATTTGTTTTGCTAAAGTTTGAATTTTCTTGTGACTGTTTTAATCACTACAGGTGAAAAATTTGTTCCGACATTAAAGTTGAAATCCGTTTAAAACCTGTCTTTTCAGTAGCCATAGATCGGTGGTTAGCCTAGCTTAGTGCAAACTGGAAAAGCAGGGTAGCTAGCTAAACCATCACACAGCAGATCAGAAATACTGTCTTCAAATGATGATTTCAGCCCTTCACATCATCAGAACTCTGAGTTAACATATGGAGAAGAGAATATAATACAATAGACATGTTTCAGTTGTTTGAAGGCTTCTATTTGATGAATGGTTAGCTTCCTGTGTTAGATTCGTCAAGTTAGCGTTAGCTGTAACATTAGCCAGCAAACCGTAGTGGGTGCCTGTCTCTTCATCTCTGTATGATTTGAGGTGTAAGTGCAAAAAAAGTGCTTCTTTATGAATCCTCTATCGTTTATGTGTAACTGTACAGCCTGAGTTTCTCTCCTGCTTTGTGTGCCTGACATCTTGGACACAGCAATAGAAAATATTGGTGTGTTTTTTTAATTACACACCAAACTGATAAGGAAATAAATATGGACCTAATAAGGTCAAGTAAGTTTTATTTATATCAGAAACTCTTTTTGAGTTGGGTGCTAACAGCTGTGAGGAAAGAGGAGCTGAGTACAGCCCCGGTGAGTTCAAGCCCCTTCAACGTTTTCTTTTCGATGACTCAGTAAAGACAAATCTATTTCCTGAGGTGCTAATTATGTACTTAAGTGTTCCTCCTCTAAACAGTCATTGCTGTTTGTCAATGCAGGGAGATCGCACAGCTCTAGAGCAGCTAGATGGAGCCAACAGGCTGGATGAAGAGATAACTCAATGTGCACTGTCTATCCGCCCTGTTGATAGTAGGCCTACAGTACATCAGTGTAATAACTGTATAATATTACCTGACGTACATCCCTGCAGTATAGATTTTAAAAAAGTGTAATTGTTTGAAAAATCTGACAAAGCGTGTGGTGTGTTTTAATGCTGTAGAGCTTCTAGTGCTTATTCAAGCATGATTCTTTGTTATTAGTCATGAAGATAATACTGGTTTGACTATCAAAATTTCACTGTAACATTATATATAAACATTATATTTTCTACATATGTTTGCATGACATACTTCAGTTCTTTGCGCTTTCTGCCCTACACTTCCTTCCCAAATGAATTTTATACATCCAACATTTTGTGATTCGGTATAATTCAGTTTGTAGTCCTGCTTAAATGGGAATTTATTGCTGTTTATAGACCTTAAATCCACAGAACCTGAGGAGGAGAAAAAAGCAAAGGAAGCCAAACTTGAGGAAACCATTGACAAACTAAAAGAAGAAAAGCCAAAGAAGGAGATCAAATCTGAAGCAAAAATAACTAAGAAGAAACCAGAGAAGCCTGAAGGTAATCACAACTGAAATTATCAAAAGTATGAAAAATACTGTTCTTTTTTTTGTATTTCGAAATACTTTCTTTGAGTTAAGCTTAAAGCTTGAAGCTTTGAAATATACCGCCAACATACAAAATGTAACCACACTGTATACAGAACATGATTATACTGTTAACCATACACTCCATACACAAAACTGTTTCAGGATATAATTTACCAATGGGCACAGATGACTTTGTCCAGTTATAGGTCTGCCCTACCTTTAAATCTGTTTCTTACATTTTACAATACATGAAAACTGACACTTGATTGCTTTTAGAAGAAGGGGTTGAAATGAAGATCCCTAAAAAAGAGAAGGAAGTCAAGAAACCACCTAAGGAAGGTAAGAAACCATCCAAAGAAGATAAAGTGAAGAAACCTTCCAAAGAAAAGAAAGAACTGAGAAAACCTTCAAAAGAAGAGGAAGAAGTAAAGAAACCACCCCAAAAAGAGAAAGAGGCCAAGAAACTACACAAAAAAGAAAAGGAAATCAAGACACCAGCTAAAAGGGAGAAGGGAGTTAAGAAACCCTCTAAAGAAGAGAAAGAGATTAAAAAGCTTCACAAAGAAGTGAAAGAGGAGACAAAGCCTCTCAAGGAAGAGGTGAAGAAGCCTCCCAAAGAAGGGAAAGAAATCAAGACACCACCTAAAGAAGAGAAGGAGGGGAAGAAACCACCTAAATTAGAGAAGGAGGTGAAGAAACCATCTAAAAAAGAGAAAGAGGTGAAGATACCACCCAAGGAGGAGAAAGAATTCAAGAAACCATCTAAAGAAGGGAAAGAGATTAAAAAGCTTCATAAAGAAGAGAAAGAGGTGAAGAAACCCCGTAAAGAAGAGAAGGAGGTGAAGAAACCATCTAAAGAAGAGAAAGAGGTGAAAAAACCCTGTAAAGAAGAGAAGAAGGTAAAGAAACCATCTAAAGAAGAGAAAGAAATCAAGAAACCACCTAAAGAAGAGAAGGAGGTGAAAAAACCATCTAAAGAAGAGAAAGAGATTAAAAAGCTTCATAAAGAAGAGAAAGAGGTAGAGAAACCACCTAAAGAAGAGAAGGAGGTGAAGATACCACCCAAAGAGGAGAAAGAATTCAAGAAACCATCTAAAGAAGAAAGGGAGGTAAAGAAATCCCCTAAAGAAGAGAAGGAGGTGAAAAAACCAACTAAAGAAGAGAAAGAAGTCAAGAAATCACAAAAAGAAGAGGAGGTGAAGAAACCATCTAAAGAAGAGAAGGAGGTGAAGAAATCCCCCAAAGAAGAGAAGGAGGTGAAAAAAACAACAAAAGAAGAGAAAGATGTAAAGAAACCATCTAAAGAAGATCAAGAAGTAAAGAAACCATCTAAAGAAGAGAAGGAGGTGAAGAAATCCCCTAAAGAAGAGAAGGAGGTGAAGAAACCATCTATAGAAGAGAAAGAAGTCAAGAAACCACCTAAAGAAGAGAAGGAGGTGAAGAAATCCCCTAAAGAAGAGAAGGAGGTGAAAAAAACAATTAAAGAAGAGACAGAGGTAAAGAAACCATCTAAAGAAGAGAAAGAAGTCAAGAAACTACCTAAAGAAGAGAAGGAGGTGAAGAAACCACCTAAAGAAGAGAAAGAAGTCAAGAAACTACCTAAAGAAGAGAAGGAGGTGAAGAAACCATCCATAACAGAGAAAGAGGTGAAGAAACCACGTAAAGAAGAGAAAGAGGTGAAGATGCCTTCTAAAGACGAGAGGGAAATGAAGAAACCACCTAAAGAAGAGAAAGAGGTGAAGACGCCTCCTAAAGAAGAGAAAGAGGTAAAGAAACCACCTAAAGAAGAGAAGGAGGTGAAGAAACCACACAAAGTAGAGAAAGAGGTGAAGAAACCATCCAAAGAAGAGAAGGAGTTAAAGAAAACACCTAAAGAAGAGAAAGAGGTGAAGACGCCTCCTAAAGAAGAGAAAGAGGTCAAGAAACCACCTAAAGAAGAGAAGGAGGTGAAGAAACCACCCAAAGAAGAGAAAGAGGTGAAGACGCCTCCTAAAGAAGAGAAAGAGGTAAAGAAACCACCTAAAGAAGAGAAGGAGGTGAAGAAACCACACAAAGAAGAGAAAGAGGTGAAGAAACCATCCAAAGAAGAGAAGGAGTTAAAGAAAACACCTAAAGAAGAGAAAGAGGTGAAGACGCCTCCTAAAGAAGAGAAAGAGGTCAAGAAACCACCTAAAGAAGAGAAGGAGGTGAAGAAACCACCCAAAGAAGAGAAAGAGGTGAAGACGCCTCCTAAAGAAGAGAAAGAGGTAAAGAAACCACCTAAAGAAGAGAAGGAGGTGAAGAAACCACACAAAGAAGAGAAAGAGGTGAAGAAACCATCTAAAGAAGATCTAGAAGTAAAGAAACCATCTAAAGAAGAGAAAGAGGTGAAAAAGCCTCCAAAAGAAGAGAAAGAGGTGAAGATGCCTTCTAAAGACGAGAGGGAAATGAAGAAACCACCTAAAGAAGAGAAAGAGGTAAATAAACCATCTAAAGAAGAGAGAGAGGTGAAGAAACCTCCTAAAGAAGAGAAAGAGATAAAGAAACCATCTAAAGATGAGAAAGAGGTGAAGAAACCACCTAAAGAAGAGAAGGAGGCAAAAAAACCTCCTAAAGAAGAGAGAGAAGTGAAGATGCCTCCTAAAGAAGAGAAAGAAGTTAAGAAACCACCTAAAGAAGAGAAGGAGGCAAAGAAGCCCCCTAAAGAAGAGAAAGAGGTGAAGATGCCTCCTAAAGAAGAGAAAGAAGTTAAGAAACCACCTAAAGAAGAGAAGGAGGCAAAGAAGCCTCCCAAAGAAGAGAAAGAGGTGAAGAAACCACCTAAAGAAGAGAAAGAGGTGAAGATGCCTCCTAAAGAAGATAAAGAGGTAAAGAAACCATCTAAAGAAGAGAAAGAGGTGAAGACGTCTCCTAAAGAAGAGAAAGAGATAAAGAAACCATCCAAAGAAGAGAAGGGGGTGAAGAAGCCTCCTAAAGAAGAGAAAGAAGTTGAGAAACCATCTAAAAAAGAGAAAGAGTTGAAGACGCCTCTTAAAAAAGAGATAGAGGTGGAAAAGCCTCCCAAAGAGAAAGAGGTTAAGTCTTCAATGCAAAGGAAAGAAGCGAAGAAACCCTCTAGGGAGGAGAAGGAAGAGATTAAGCCATCAGAGGAGGCACAGGAGATCAAGAAATCTACAAAAGCGAAAAAAGAAGACAAAGACCTTGTCAAGAAAAGAGACACAGAGACAGGTACATACTGTAAAGGAATTCTGTGTGAAGTGGTTAGGCTGTACCTCACAGTGGTAGTTTAAGTGAAGTACTCACATCATCATTAGGACATGGTGACATTTAACAGGTATAACGTTCACCATTTTAGTTTAGTATGTTAGTAGTATGAGTGCTGGCTAATTACCACAAAACCTAAAGTACAATATGAAATGGTGACCTGCTAATGGCACCAGGCACATTTTGGGGCATCACAGAAATACAAATTCATGCCTTGGCCCTAAATAATGCTAAAAAAACTGAAACTTATAAATCAACTTTTCCTTTTTCTTTCAGACACCAGACGCAAAAAGGCTGCAAGTAGAATCAAAGTAGTCAAGAAAGAAGTTGCATCTGTGCTGAAGAAGGAACATCTTAATGTTACAAGAGCAGGTGAGAAAATATGATAAGTCAGTTTGCTGAGTGTATTCATGGCCCTTCAAAGTCACGCAGTGGTTACCTTGTCAGTTTGAACTGCTCTAAAGGACTTCAAATTACATTCCCTGATAAAGATTATTACTTACAATCAGTGTTACCTTCAGATGGCGTCGTTCCCTTCCCTAAATCAAGTTTTAGTTTGAGCACTGCATCTTCATTCCACTGATGGGGGCCCCAAATCAGTAAAATACCTCCACATGGTCTGTTTCGTCATCTGTGTATGACTTGTCTCTATTAGCGCCAAGAGCTCATCAGAATGGAAGGTTTCCAAGGTTAAGTCAGAATTTGTAGATAAGAATTTGGAGACATTATTGAATGTTACAACATCAAGATCAAATTCCAGAAATAGTTTGCACTGAACAACATCTAGGTGTGATACTGTAGCTTAAGAATTAACTCCATGTTTTCTTTTCAGCTGCAGAGCCCAAGAAGACTACAAAGGTGCTGAAAGCTGCTAAAAGGCAGGTCGTTCCAATTCTGAAGAACGAGCATATGAATGTCACACAATCAGGTCAGTAACAGTCCATTCAGTGTGCAACCACAGTGTGTATTAACTGAAGCTACTGTTTGTACAGTCATATAAAACTTCTCACTGAACACACATCAAATTTTAGTTTGAAGTCTGAGTGGATGTGGAGCTTATCACCACCACCAGGTGTTTGTGTTGCTCAGTGAGCATGTCTCAGCACGCCATCATAAAGCTGTCATAAAGCTAATCATGAAATGCAGACAGTTATCTTAGCCAAAAGGCTGGTGTCTCATCTCAAGGCCCTGGCATGTTTTTTTGGACTGGGAATCAATAATTTAATTAAGATGTTCAGAGCACATGATCTGACACTTTTCTTTCAAGCTTTAGGAGACAGTTTGCACCAGTTCACACCACCTGAATCCTGCAGCCAATTGTTTTGAAAGCATGTAAACCACTTGCTTCTGCATCCATTGACACAATGTTACATTTACAGCAGACGCATGTCTGAGAAGAAGAAGAAGATATAATATATATTTTATTAATTTTTTTATTTTCCCCAACAAAAGAGGTTCCAAAGGGGAAAGCCAAACCAGAGTCTGCAAAGAAAGGTACAAACATTATTTTCACATTTTTATATTTTTTTCAAATTCTGGTATACATGCTCTATAATTATATTTCCCCTGTTTAATTTACCAATGTATAAAATTATATTTAACCATATTGTAGTTGGACATTATGCAGGACTTTTAATCTTATGACACTTATTTTGAGCACACTATACATTATTATTATTATTATTAGTAGTAGTAGTATTATACACTGAATTCAAAACATTTTTATGACAAATTTTCCACCAGTGGCAGCTCCCAAGGAGCCCAAGAAGGAACCAAAGCAAAAAATCAAAACTACACCTGTGCAAATACTGTATTCACTGATGCTGCAATCTGACCCATACGATGAGACTGTATGTTGAGGAATATACACAAAGACTGAAACACTGGACATCAACATGTCATTCTAAAATCCAGTGTAATTCTTCTATAGCCAGTAGTTATAATATTTCTCAAGGTAATATTAACAACTGATAATATTGTTCAGCTGTGATTGTAAACAAAAGTAATTCTTTTGCCAATCCACAGTTATTAATGCAGTGAAAGAAATACATTTTTGTTTAAAAAGCAGTTTGATTTAAACAAGTTAAATGTCACTGATCAAACTACAAAGCTGAGACTAACTTTGTGTTTTGTGACACAGAAGTTCCAAAGGAAAAAGCCAAAGCAGCTCCTGTCAAAAAAGGTAATGTTCACATTAGTCTCTTGTTCACTTCTTGGTGATTTTCTGATCATGAAATAGCAAAATTATGAATTGCTGTCATAAGAACAATATTAGCTCATTGTAACTTTGTGTATTTGACACACAGATGTTGCTGCTCCAAAAGAAAAGGCCAAATCAGTCATCATGAAAAAAGGTAAGACTGATAAGAAATCTAATTAACTACACCTTGAACTACAATTACATTTAGTGTAATTTATTCTCAATGTTTTATGGCAGAACAAGAAGCTGTTTCCAGAAATGCCTCCCTGGTAAGAGACAGAGTCAAGATAGTGCCTATGAAGAGAGGTGAATTCCTTTTATTTCATGTTTTATTTTTATTTTTTTCCACACAATATTTGAATGACTTCAACGTACTAAATATGTGTGTGTTTCTTGTTCTCTTTGTGTTTTCAGGAGTCAAGTTACCAAAAGAGATCATCAGAGGAATCTCTGCAAAGACAGGTACAGCACATTACATTTTTCAGGTGACTTTGAGGCATTTGGGTTTTGCATACACATCATTCAATGTTTTCTCTGCAGCTGAGGTTTCAAAACAGAAACCCAAACCAGCTGTAACAAAGAGAGGTAAGACTGAATTATTTCACTGGACAGTTTCAGTGTCACTGTGATTTTTAATGACAAACCTGAAATCTCTTCAATAGAACCTGCTCCTCTCAAGACAAAACCAGCCCCAGTGGTCAAAGGTAAAACAACACTCATTGTTTTTATGTTCACGATTAAATAAGAAATACATTTATTTTCACACTCATCCATTATTTTTTTACAGAGGCAGAAGCACCACACAAAAATGTCTCTCTAACAAAGGAGAAGGTGAAGGTGGTGCCACTGAAGAAAGGTACATCATCTGTTTGTTTTCACAAACATTAATGAAAATAATGTTTTATTCAAACCAGTATGAGTTTGTGACTTTTGAATATAAAATCTATTATGATGTTCTGTTATCTTCTCTGTGTTAGTGCCTGTAACTCCAAAAGAAAAAGTCAAACCAGCACCAACAAAAAAAGGTAGTTACAGTGATTTAACATCTTTAGCGCTCAATATTAATTAGAGTATGTCCAAGATGGTTCAGACAAGTTTCTCATCTTAATAATGTCTCAGTCATGTCAGTCTCAGAAAATGTTTGTTGCATGTATTTTAGTGAATGTTTTTCTGTTGTCACATCTTTACAGATATTTGATTTATGCAGTGCATCATTGTGAAGGGAATAAAAATCAATTGTAATTGTAATAACATACATTATATTACCATGTGCTGATTATTGTAATTTTCTTTAGAAGCTGCAGTTGTAAAGGAGAAGAAGGCCGAGCCAGTGACTCCCAAAAAAGGTTCAATCTAGTTTCACTTTCTTTTTTTACTGCATCTCAATCATTTGTTACATCCATCACAAAAAGCATGAATCATCACAACATTATTTTTTTCTTTCTTTCTCTTAAGAACCTGAGGCTAAGCCAGTTCTTGCCAAAAAAGGTAATGAGGATACAAGCCTTTGTTATTAGGCAAAGAAAAACCCTTAACCTCACAATTACAACAGTAATTTCTTTCTTGTCTCACAGAAGCAGAAGTTGTGAAGGACAAGCCTAAAGCAGTTCATGAGAAAAAAGGTAAATCTAATAACAAAACACTCAAAGGAAAAATTTGTACTAATTTCAGTGTTGTGATGCTGTTATTGTCTTTACGTTTGAATCAGCTCCTAAAACTGATGCTGAAGCACCAAAGAAAAAAGTCAAATCCCTGGAAAAGAAGAAAGGTAGCACTGCTCCCTCCCTGCTGATGATTGTCGGGGGTTGTACCTCACACAATCTAATTATGTATAATTAGATGATGAGTATGTGTTAAAGAAGTATTACTTTAGCTACTTGCTGAGAGTATTTATATTCTAATTTCTAGAGCCCAAAGCACCAGAGGAGAAAGTCAAACCAGCTGTTAAAAAAGGTACACAAGAATATTTACTTCTCACATTGTCGTCATGTGTGGTGACAAATACAATTAGGGTGCATTGATGTGCTGTGATTACAAACTAAGGATAATTATAACTTTATTGAATGTTTTCTCTTCCTGATGGCTCAGCCGGGCTGAAGGACAAGGTCAAACCGGTCCGTGTGAAGAAAGGTAGTGATTCATAGAACTAACGCTGGACTGAGATCAAACTGATCTAGTCACAAAATGTAGGTCACTGCATTTTGTCAAAGCGCTGATTGGATCGCTCAGCAGGGGAACAGTGTTTTGCTGTAGAGAAATAATGCACAGGAAGGTGAGAACTAGGTCAAATCAATATCCTCTGAAATAATAGGGGTCCTCACTCTCTGGCACAGTTATTTTGGGGTTCAGGGCCTGAAAAGTTTGGGAAACACTGGATTAGACAACAGAGGACTCAGAGGAAAAGGCCCAACTAACATTATGTGTTGCTGATATGTATGTATTGTGTGTATTACAGTAAGATAACATCATCAGTTTGTATTGAAAAATATTTCTATAAAGAAAGGTCATTTCCTTTTATATAAAATTTTTTTGGGTTTTAGATTTATTCTCAATGTTTTATTGACAGAACAAGAAGCTGCTTCCAGAAATGCCTCCCTGGTAAGAGAGAGAGTCAAGATAGTGCCTATGAAGAGAGGTGAATTCCTTTTATTTCATGTTTTATTTTTATTTTTTTCCACACAATATTTGAATGACTTCAACGTACTAAATATGTGTGTGTTTCTTGTTCTCTTTGTGTTTTCAGGAGTCAAGTTACCAAAAGAGATCATCAGAGGAATCTCTGCAAAGACAGGTACAGCACATTACATTTTTCAGGTGACTTTGAGGCATTTGGGTTTTGCATACACATCATTCAATGTTTTCTCTGCAGCTGAGGTTTCAAAACAGAAACCCAAACCAGCTGTAACAAAGAGAGGTAAGACTGAATTATTTCATTGGACAGTTTCAGTGTCACTGTGATTTTTAATGACAAACCTGAAATCTCTTCAATAGAACCTGCTCCTCTCAAGACAAAACCAGCCCCAGTGGTCAAAGGTAAAACAACACTTACTGTTTTTATGTTCATGATTAAATAATAAATGAATTTATTTTCACACTCATCCATTATTTTTTTACAGAGGCAGAAGCACCACACAAAAATGTCTCTCTAACAAAGGAGAAGGTGAAGGTGGTGCCACTGAAGAAAGGTACATCATCTGTTTGTTTTCACAAACATTAATGAAAATAATGTTTTATTCAAACCAGTATGAGTTTGTGACTTTTGAATATAAAATCTATTATGATGTTCTGTTATCTTCTCTGTGTTAGTGCCAGTAACTCCAAAAGAAAAAGTCAAACCAGCACCAACAAAAAAAGGTAGTTACAGTGATTTAACATCTTTAGCGCTCAATATTAATTAGAGTATGTCCAAGATGGTTCAGACAAGTTTCTCATCTTAATAATGTCTCAGTCACGTCTCAGTCATTTGTTACATCCATCACTTTTCAAAAAGCATGAATCATCACAACATTCATTTTTTCCTTCTCTCTCTTTAGAACCTGAGGCTAAGCCGGTTCTTGCCAAAAAAGGTAATGAGGATACAAGCCTTTGTTATTAGGCAAAGAAAAACCCTTAACCTCACAATTACAACATTCATTTCTTTCTTGTCTCACAGAAGCAGAAGTTGTGAAGGAGAAGCCTAAAGCAGTTCATGAGAAAAAAGGTAAATCTCCTGTGAAGAAAGGTAGTTATTCATAGAACCATAGTGGATTGAGATCACACTGATCTAGTCACAAAATGTAGGTCACTGCATTTTATCAAAGTGCTGATTGGATTGATGTGGTTCTGAGAAGCTCTGCAGGCACAGATTTGTCTAGTTGGCGTTTACAATCCACCTCTCGAAGCTTTCCAGTGGTTCCCAAACTACGGGTCGGGTTCATGCAAATTTAAGTATTTCATCAACCTTGTCATTTTCTTTGACCCCACATTACCCCTGAAGTGATTATCTATTATTAGACAGAGCATCAGCAGCAGCAGGTTAATTTACAGTTCTGTTGGATTAAATACAACCTGTGCACAAAGGAGAATGTTTTGAGAACTAGGTCAAATCAATATCCTCTGAAATAATGGGGGTCCTCACTCTCTAGCACAATTATTTTGGGGTTCAGGGCCTGAAAAGTTTGGGAACCACTGGATTAGACAACAGAGGACTCAGAGGAAAAGGCCCAACTAACATTATGTGTTGCTGATATGTGTGTATTGTGTGTATTACAGTCAGATAACATCATCAGTTTGTATTTTAAAAGATTTCTATAAAGAAAGGTGATTTCCTTTGATTTAACATTTTATTTGTTTCAGAACTTTTCACGCCATATTTTGATGATTTTAAAATACTAAATATGTGTGTGTTTCTTGTTCTCTTTGTGTTTTCAGGGGTCAAGTTACCAAAAGAGATGATCAGAGGAATCTCTGCAAAGACAGGTACAGCACATTAACTGTTTCACATCAAAATATTCATGACTTTGAGGCATTTGGGTTTTGCTTACGCAACATTTAATGTTTTCTCTGCAGCTGAGGTTTCAAAACAGAAACCCAAACCAGCTGTAACAAAGAGAGGTAAGACTGAATTATCTCATTTGACAGTTTCAGTGTCACTGTGATTTTTAATGACAAACCTGAAATCTCTTCAATAGAACCTGCTCCTCTCAAGACAAAACCAGCCCCAGTGGTCAAAGGTAAAACAACACTCATTGTTTTTATGTTCATGATTAAATAAGAAATACATTTATTTTCACACTCATCCATTATTTTTTTACAGAGGCAGAAGCACCACACAAAAATGTCTCTCTAACAAAGGAGAAGGTGAAGGTGGTGCCACTGAAGAAAGGTACATCATCTGTTTGTTTTCACAAACATTAATGAAAATAATGTTTTATTCAAACCAGTATGAGTTTGTGACTTTTGAATATGAAATCTATTATGATGTTCTGTTATCTTCTCTGTGTTAGTGCCAGTAACTCCAAAAGAAAAAGTCAAACCAGCACCAACAAAAAAAGGTAGTTACAGTGATTTAACATCTTTAGCGCTCAATATTAATTAGAGTATGTCCAAGATGGTTCAGACAAGTTTCTCATCTTAATAATGTCTCAGTCACGTCTCAGTCATTTGTTACATCCATCACTTTTCAAAAAGCATGAATCATCACAACATTAATTTTTTCTTTCTTTCTCTTAAGAACCTGAGGCTAAGCCGGTTCTTGCCAAAAAAGGTAATGAGGATACAAGCCTTTGTTATTAGGCAAAGAAAAACCCTTAACCTCACAATTACAACATTCATTTCTTTCTTGTCTCACAGAAGCAGAAGTTGTGAAGGAGAAGCCTAAAGCAGTTCATGAGAAGAAAGGTAAATCTAATAACAAAACACTCAAAAGAAAAATTTGTACTAATTTCAGTGTTGTGATGCTGTTATTGTCTTTACGTTTGAATCAGCTCCTAAAACTGATGCTGAAGCACCAAAGAAAAAAGTCAAATCCCTGGAAAAGAAGAAAGGTAGCACTGCTCCCTCCCTGCTGATGATTGTCGGGGGTTGTACCTCAGACAATCTAATTATGTATAATTAGATGATAAGTATGTGTTAAAGAAGTATTACTTTAGCTACTTGCTGAGAGTATTTATATTCTAATTTCTAGAGCCCAAAGCACCAGAGGAGAAAGTCAAACCAGCTGTTAAAAAAGGTACACAAGAATATTTACTTCTCACATTGTCGTCATGTGTGGTGACAAATACATGTAGGGTGCATTGATGTGCTGTGATTACAAACCAAGGATAATTATAACTTTAATAAATGCTTTCTCTTCCTGATGGCTCAGCCGGGCTGAAGGACAAGGTCAAACCGGTCCGTGTGAAGAAAGGTAGTGATTCATAGAACTAACGCTGGACTGAGATCAAACTGATCTAGTCACAAAATGTAGGTCACTGCATTTTGTCAAAGCGCTGATTGGATCGCTCAGCAGGGGAACAGTGTTTTGCTGTCGAGAAATAATGCACAGGAAAGTGAGAGGGCTTCAATCGTCAGATGCGTCATTTAATTGTTTTGCACAGTGAAATCTCACGTTTCTTTTTTGCAGGAAATTAAAAATGGTGTAAATGAAAAGGTTTTTTTCTGCTCAACAAGTGATGAAGCTTCTAATTCTGATTTCAGCTTTCTGGTTGTACGTGCTTCAGGCTCTGCGAGCTGCTTTCTGCTTAAATAAACTCTTCTTTGTTGTGGTGATGCTGTGGTTTATTCTGCAGTGTACGTCTCCATCTCTTGACTGTTCATGTCTGATGTGAGTTTCCCTTTTGCAGAACAAGAGAAGAAGAAACCTGCTGCAGTAAAGAAAGGTACAGTGCCCGCTGCACATCTTCACATTTATTTATATCAGTGATCACGCTGAGTGTTAACTAGTACAAGTTCAATTTCAGGTTGTCAGGAGTAAGTTTGTCAAGAATATTATTAATATTTCAAAGACATTTTATGTCTGTTACATGATGTTGATATTTCCCAATCCAAAAAATCTATTTCATTTTCTCCCTGATGGATCAGCCGTGTTGAAGGAAAAGATCACACCTGTAAAGAAAGGTTAGTGATGTGTCGGTAGAGAGAGGATTTAAAATCCAGTTAAAGGACGTTATTTTCTTAAAGTACTTAAACTACGTAAAAAGAACTTTAAGGAATTTGTATTGTGTATTCAATTGAGGTGGAATAATTTATTTTGTTGGGTCGTTAACTCTGTAACAATGCATCATATTTTCTATATAATGTGCAAGTAAAAACAATTCCCCTCTGAATTGTAGTTAAGGAGAAGTAGAAATTAGAAAAAATGTAATCACAAAAGTAAAATAAAAGTAAATATGTACAACAGACAAGTAGTTTACAGTACATCTACTTCTATAGACCTAAATTCTTTATTTTCTTTTTGGTAGGAAAACCAGTTGAGAAGAAGGCACCCAAAGGTGTGTGGTCAGCTTTGAACATTAAATCAAGATTTAAAATTAAAAACAACATCTGTGTGATTAAACACTGTAAGGAAATGGTTTGAATAGTTATTAATCTTGTGTTTCTCTTTTCAGAGGAGCGAGTTCTGAAAGAGATACAGACGCCTGCAAAGAAAGGTACTTATCAAGTTATTAAATTGTTTGTTTGAGAGTTTGAAATCCATCAATTAAACTTGATTTGCTTTGTTTACATGTTTTTCTTCTAGAGAAACCTGTGGAGAAGAAAGCAGCCAAAGAAGAGGCCGTTAAAGGTGCTGCACAGTTTTAATTTAATACCACATATCATTCTATTGTTTAGTTAACATCATGTTGTGTTTTCAACAGCTGAGCCTGGTGTATCAGACAGCTTTCTCATGGAAGGTACAAATTCCCCTCTCATATCCCAAATATCATACTCGTGTCAGATTGAGAGGCCAGAGAAAGGTGAGGCACATGCCACACTCATAAGTCCTGTTTCTCCCTCCGCAGACGAGATGCCGTACTTCCAGTGTTTCTTTGTGGACGAGGACGAGGCCCAGTTTCCGTTCTACGCCTTCTCACCACTGCAGGTCTGAAGCTTCAGACTCCATTCTGAGGTTTACAGTGTTTTCTGATAACGACAAGGTCACATCACACCCTGCGCTGCTGAAACCCGGCTGCCGTTCGATGTTAGATCTCCAGGGAAAGAGCCTGGGCAGCAGAGGATGATGGGTGATGGACCATTTTTTTTTATTTCCAGATTTGGTTGAGCTCTCGTACCAAATACATACAGCTAATGTCATTCCTCTCCATTTATTTCTTTTTGTGTTTAATATTTTTGAGAGGTGGAATCAAATGAATCTTTTCCATGGAACAACATCATGAATCAACTTCTGTGGATCATTCGTTTAAATCCTCAAATACTTTTAATACACTTACACTGAGTCAAGTTGCATATTTTAATGAGCAGTAACATGGTGCTGAGTATGTTTCAGTGTAAACAGGGTACAAACATGGCCACAATCACTGATCCAGGCTGACAGGGCTTCAGTTCTGGTGTTTATGTGAAAAGTGGTTTGTACATTAACATTTATGCTCATTCATGATTGTAGATGTAGGTTTTTCTTTTGCCTAACTGCAGAGATATGCCAAACCTTTTCATACCCTGCTTTGTAAGCCCTTTAAGTAATTTATAGTGTTTGTGCATAATTCCAAGGATTTTTAAAAGGATTTTTTTTTCACACACTTCCCGTCTGGGCACAAAAGAGGAATTGAAGCATTGAAAACAAATTGATCTTCTTTGCATTTTAAAAGATACAGCACCAATGTGTTTTTTCTTTGTTTGTACTTGTCTAAAGGAATGACTATGCACTGTATAAGAGAGCTCCCAATCTTACTGACGAGACACTACCTATATGAAGTCTTATTAAACTGTACCATCGGCACATCGGCACCAGTCCCTCATTTTGACGTCGGTGCTCCTGCACTCTCAGGATGAGGTTTTTTTTTATATCATCAAGAATCAGATTCACTCTGTTTTTACTTTGATAGACCAAAAACCCAGTGTGACGGACTTATGTCGGTGCTTGTTTGTCCGTGAGCACGATGTAGAAACTTGACATGTGGAAAACATTTAAGAAATGAGCAGAAATCTCAAATGCAATATTTCCAGGTTCAAAGTGGTTGAAAGCAGCTATTTCTGCTGCCGGGCATAAAACAATATGAATACATATCTTATTATGATAACTGTGCTGTAATGCAGATATAAACAGGATTTATATTATGAGGACAACCTGTACGTGAGATGTACAGGCAGGGCTACCAGTTGTCAGATTGAGTTTGAATCACTTATTTGAAATCTCTGACAAATGATGTTGGCATTAATGTTGTTATTTTGTTTAAATTGAGCCTAATGTTGAAACGCTGACATACTCAACGCTCTAAGTTGTAGCAGCGGGCGTCACACATTCAGATGAATGCTTACGTCGGCTGGTACATTAACGCTCAGTCAGCTTGTGCCAGCTGTTGTTCACATATGGCTCTTTACATTTAGCTCCATATGCTGCATAGAAGACAGTTAGTAAAGCTTGTGAGTCCTAATCTAATCTGAGTCCACTGACAGGAACACACTCGTTGTGAGTCCATAGATGATGCAGGTGCACTACATCCCTCTGCAGCTGCACAGACAGGAACTGTCGTGTAACAGCTGGAGTTTTGTGGCGACGCCCATCTGTCACCGATGAACTTTTAGGTGTTTTGTTCATAAAATGACAGAACGATGTCTCGTCTCTGTTGGATATTTATTAAAGAGGACGTTACTGTTAATATAAGAGTCATCATTTTATTAAAAGTCTCACTTTTACCAAGTGAACATGTGCAATACATGAATATCTGATCATCTTAGCGATGATAGAAGTGTATGTTTGTATGATGGTCCTTGAATGAAATGTGCATGATGTGTGTGTGTGATTATTTTATGCTCTCAAATGTTTGTGTAACGTTTCACCACAACCAGAACCCTGAGAATGGTAACGTGAAATACTTGAACCTGTGAATCAGGGTATTTTAACCCAATAACCGACAATAACGTCATTCTATGATGTTGCTAACGACAGAAATTCACAGCTCAGTAACTGTAATTAATCAGTAATCTCATTGTAAATAGCTAAATAAATTAAAAATAGATTGTGGTTTATCTCTAAACTATTGTTGTCATGTCAGTTACACCCTCATTGTGCCTGTGAATAGAAGCGATTTGACATTAAAACATAGCAATGCAAGTGTGTCTCTGGTAAATCTTGTCTTCTTGTCTCTGCAAAAAAAATCACATTTATGCCATAATTTATTTTTATCAATTTGTTTTATTTTTATTGAATTTGTAAAGCAGCCTTGAAAGTTACTTTGTAAAGCCAGTTATTATTATTATAATAATTATTATTATTATTACAAAAAGTTGAAATCCTTCTATAATTTCTTTGATTGAAAAAAATCCTAAAATCAAGTCCAAATTCCTTCAATAGAACCACACCCCAAAAATTATGAACTCTGTAAAATGTACTTTACAAACTCACAAAATTCAATTCTCTGAATGTCCTCCGTGCTGCTACACTCTGAGAATAAAAATCTCTGTTTATTTATAATGAACCTAAAATCGATTTATTTTTAATTTTTTTTATTAACTGAGGTGGTAAAGTCAGTGCTGGACTTTAACGTAGTTAAATTCAGAACCTGAAGATGAACACACGTTACCTGAGATATGAGCAAAATGAAGAAGGAGCATCAGTGATTTAAACCCATTGGCCTGCTCACACAGTGTGAAACGCTGAGTCATACATCGTCAACACTGAGTACAGAGCAGAGTTTCTAAAGCATGGTGTGTACAGAGGTTCAGGAACAGCAGCTTTGAAGGTGGCAGCTCATCTCGTCTTGTCCTGTCCTTGAACGTGCAGTGATGTGCTGAGTCATGCAAAGATAGTGAAGAACAATGTGTCGGTTCAGGGGATACTGAAGGAATTCAGGAGGCGTCGGCTGAAGAGAACATTTACTGTCCAATTCAAGGAATGAGAAAGAAATGAATTTCATACAGATTAGAAATGAGACTTTCTAAAAACTCAATGTGTGTCAGTTTACTCTCTTTGCAGAGATTTGACCTCAGACATGACCTCCGTGTCCTCAGAGGCAGACGCAGTCCTGACGAGTGTAAATGGGAAATATCATGCATGAGACAATGGAGCGGAGGAGGAGCGTCTATACATGGTCAGGCCTTCACACTGTATTTCTCTAATGAGGCCAGACAGGGGTTACTACGGGTCGGCTTACACCACTGACACAGATTCCTCACTGAGAGGAAACCTTCTGCTCTGCGTCTCCTGGGACGAGCAGCGAGGACAGAAGAAGAACAGTGAAACTACCTGTGACTGTTTCCTGGACGCTGATGAGCTCCCTTCTCTGTGACTGTGCTGCTGAGAATATCGTGAGATCAACTCAACTCCTTTTCACTGTCGTAATCCTCCAAATGCAAATGATGTGAGAGCAGAGGCGTGACTCTAACTGGAGCATAAAGACAAGATTTTGATTGAAATCTATTCAGTGGGCAGTGACTGTATGAGTTCCACTCCAGTTACCAGGGTTTCTTTGTGTCAGAGGCCTATTGAGAGGAGGCCAACCAACCCGACAGCCCAAGTGTGGAGACGGGAAGAAAAGGCATTTGTAGAGACAGTGTTCATTTGGATGGAGGAAATGTGGGAAAGATGGAGGATAAATGAGGAAACTCTGTGAAGTCTTGTTTAAATCAAAGCTCTAAAGACCAGTCGGACACTTTTTGTTCTATTTTTATACCTTGAACTTGTAACTGTTGAATATTGGATTGGTACAAACTCCTCTCCTCTCCGCTCCCTGTCTGTCGCGGTTGGTCCACACCATCGAATGATGCCTCTGACGTAATGACACCACAACTTTAACCGGATTATCCCGAGAGCGTGTGACATCACCTCCCTCCGTCCCCCTGCAGCTCTCAGCCGCCTCTGACCATCTGGGGGTTACTACAGGACACTCAGGCCCTTGGGTTCAATGGTTACGCTGCTGCTGCACCATCACCCTGCAGCTGTCACCTGGAACTGCACCCATGACAGGGACTGCACTGTTCCCACAGCGTGCAGGGGAACACAGGACATTGGACGTTGAGAGGAAGAAAGACGCTCTATGTGCTGCAGGGTTCAGATGAAGTGGTGCTGATGAACAGAAAAGATCTGAGACTTTAAGATCGTTTAGTCTAGAAGTTTATTTTTTTCCCTTCACAGTCTGAATTTCTTACAAAAGGCGTCATAAAAGATTCCCTCAAATATTGATCACATGGTAAAACAACAAATGAAGTGCAAATCATTGCATACGGAATAAGAAAGTTTTTCTTTTTAATAAAAAACAGGAGAACACCTTGTTGATCTTTCGACTGCAGGGTGGAGTTTTACGCTTTCTCATACGTGCGGACGGCCTGGACTCCCTCAAAGGTCAAAGTCTGAGAACAGGGATGAGGAAAAGCAAACAAAAGTGAATAATGTATAGAAATCATGGATACGTTTTTTTGTCAAACCATTTAAATTCTATGATATCAGATTGTTTTTTTTAAAGAAAGTTGTACATTAGCTGTTTGAAACTTTATCTGCAGGACTTCATGAACTGGTGGATGGACAGAACGACTTCTCTTCATTTCTCTCAAATCTCAATTAATCACATTCTGTATCTTTAATTCCCACTCACCATCACCATCTTCCCATCCTTCATTTCTCTCACAAACTTGGTCTCCTTCCCGTCCCACTTCTGCACCTGCACAAGTTTGTCTCCGTCCATGGTGAAGGTCGACTGCAAACACAAGCCATGCATTTAAAAGTCCAGGAGAAGAAGTTATCCACCATGGTAAAGACTTATCGGTGACTCCACTCACTTTGACGTGGCGGTCGTCGGGCGTGGTCTCGTCGAACTCCTCTCCCAGTTTGGAGGAGATCTCGGTGTTTCTGAAGGTGCTCAGTGTCTTCACCACCACTTTGTCTCCATCCTGGCTGATCACCACAGTCGGTTTGGTCACATTGCCCACTTGTCTTGTGGCAAAACCAACACCTGAACAAAAAAATCTACTTTTAACTATGCATCACAAATGATGATGAGAATTCATTCATTATCTACTCATCACTATGTCAAGGGGTGAAGTGTTTGAGTCCACAAAACACGTCAGGAGGATATCAGAGGACATTTAGGCTACAGACATGATTGTGCAGTTTCAAGTCAGATTTGAGTGTCGGGGCTGACGGACACTTGGATGAAACCACAGGAGCAGCATGGAGGCTTTTCTGTATTTTTCTGTTTGAAGAATTGACTACCAGTTACTTCAATAGTATTTTTGCTGCAACGCTGTTTACCCCTGAAACTCCACAAGTGTTTTGTGGACTCAAGCACTTCACCCACCCCTCCATCGGCATAGTGGTGAGTAGATAATGAGTGAATTTTCAGTTTTTGGGTGAACTATCCCTTTGAATATGAATTTTCCGGATGTTCTTCAATCAGAATAAAAATATTTAAATATTAAATCAGCAGCCTCTGTCCCAGCAGCATCACTGCAGAACAACACCACCATGAGCTCAGACTCACCCAGAGCCTTCATGTATTCATCAAAGTTGTGGCTGTCCACCAGTTTCCACGAGGCGCAGAAAGCATCGACCATGTTTGCAGATGTTAAAGATCCAGATCACAGACTCTCAGTGAGATGAAGCTGAAGCTGAAGCTGCTTCTCTGCTGCTGCCACATTAATACTGTCAAACACAGCCCTGACGTCAGCAGCGGACTCGCAGCTGATTGGACGACGGGGCCGCTGCGTGGGCTCTAATTGTTTAATACCACAAAGCTTGTGATTGTGAGGCACTGAAGACTGATGTATTCAGGTGAGAAAAAATATGTTTGTCCCGTTTTTATTCCATCAGAATCATTATAAAGACGTAATATCAAAAAAATATCTAAAATCTGTCTTTAATAATAATTGACTTAATAATAAACTTGATTTGTTAAAGTAAGAAAAGTCTGATGATCACAAAAACAGGGGATTTGTATGTATAAAAGACAGAGGTATAATGTCATTTAGTTTGGTTATTAGTAATAGAACAGAACGATTTTTAAAAAACTACTCATCATAAAACAAGACTTTTTTTTGAGTAAGTTTGTATAAAATAGAGAAAGAGCCAAAGTTTGTAAACCAAAATACTGACCTGATGGTGGCGCTCCAGAAGTTAATGGGATCTACATAAGATTTCACATTTTAAAAGAAACACATTTTTGAAACTGTACATAATTTTAATTATTTGAAAAAATAACTTGTACTCCAAGGTTCCCGTCTTAATCTTTGTTTTTGTACTTCAGGTACTGCTTCTTCTTCCTCTAATTTTCGACTTATTTGTTCCGCACCAAACACCAAAGCAAATCCTTTGTGTTTTGAAAACCTGGTAATTTATCTGTTTCAGATTTTAAGTCTTAAAAACAAATCCTTCATCTTTTGTATCTGTAATTAAGAACTTGGATGTAATAATCATAGAATTAATTTGGACAACGCTGCACCGTGTAGCTTATTCTCCCTGAATGTTATTTACGCTTTTCACAAACATACACTTCAGTGTTGTGTTTAAAATATACAGGATGAATATTTAATATAATCTAATGTTTTAAATTCACCTAATTCTTTCCGAGGTGGACGATAATGTGTGAACTAACTTAATACCAGTCCATTCAACACATTTCCCTTAGGGTGACCAGAAAAGTCTACATATCTCTTCTGGTTAGACTGACATGAATATTTATAAAGTGATGCTGCAAGCAGAGATAGAAATCTGTAAGAATGACTGAGTTACAACTATAAACCTTTATTGTTGATGAAATACTTTGATCAGACACAGATTTCCATACTTCAGCAAAGCAATAACACCAAAGATGTGATCCACAACACTAGTAAATGATACATGATCAAAAAAATTCCCTATTGCGAAGCATGTTATATATATTTTACTCATTTGCTTCAATCAACAAAAAAGATTTTTCTAATTTGCAAATTCTTGGCACCGATTAACGCCAAATTATATATGAGGCAAAAAATCAAATCAAATCCTCACAAAAAAAATGTCACAATTCAATTGATACAATAACACAATTATTTTGTCACTTATCTCAAATAAATCATTGTAACTTCCCTGAAGTCCACATATAGTGCATGCAAATCAAACATTACATTGTCCTCAATGAAAACTCGTGGAGTAAATCAAAGATCTTTACTTTTCTCACCTGGCATCATAACTGGTTTTATAACACAAAGGTTTTGCTCCACACAGTGTTTCCTTCTAAAATGTCTAAAAAGACACAATTAGGTGAAACTGAAGATGCTTTTCTGCTTTAATTTCCAGCTTCGTCAAAGGTGAATCATGTCCAACAGAGGACAATTAAGTTATTTTCCCATTTACAGAATATGACAAGAAGTAAACAACCCTGCAGCTGCTGTCAGTGAACACCTGAAATGTAAAATACACAGAATTATACATTACAGAAAGTGTTGCTGTGTAAATACTTTAACTGTAGTTTAATGTAATAGAAGAGGGCAGCAGAGGTAGAGTGAGAGAGGTAGAGAGTGAGGTAGGGAGGACAGAGCAGCACTGAGGCTTCTCCACATTAAGGCCTGTCTCTCCTCTCCCTTATCAACCTAAAATTAGCCCATCTGTAAAAAGTCACTGATTTTAAAACTTGTAAAAGAACATGAGAAGTTTAGTGGGGTTGTTTTCACCCCTGTCCGTTGGTTTTTCAGCAGGATCCAGGATTTTGTTTTCCTCTTTCATTATCGATGCAAGAGATGATGGATTTTGGGAAATTCTCACCGATTGCCCAGCGAATACTTCATGGATCTCGATGAAAAGAATCAGGCATATTTAAGGGCCTGACTTCTATGAGTGTGTGCAATTTGGGGCAGAGCTAAGTAAATATTTCCATCTATTATATTTAAATTTAATAATGGGATATCATAGGCTTTTTTTTCAGCCACAAAACATTAATATATTTCGGCGCGGATCTGGACAAAGGGGCAGATCCAGGAATTGTTTATAACATGTGAGTTTGGGCCCTTGGCAAAGGTTTACACTGCACTGAGTGTCATAAACGTTTTCTACTGCAGTGGCTTGTACTGGACAACTGGTTACTGAAAGACAGAAGTTAAAAGCCCCTGGTGCTGGTGGACACACAGATTAATTTAACCTGAATGCTGCAGTTTAACCACAACTTGAGAAAAGAATTTCATTGCAGGATTTTAACCTCAAGAAGAAATAAAGAATATGTAATTAAATCAAACTTATTGATATTAAGTTGTGATTTACATCGCATAGAAATATTGCAAATCAGCAAATCAAAGATAAAATTATGTCTTTTATCAATAAGACAAATGGGATGCAGATAGGATTTCACGGTTTGATTTTGTGACTTTAAAGTGGATTGTCCTGCCTCTGTGTGTGTAGCGTAGTGTTATAGGTAGTCCTGATTTGTCCATGCACCTACGGGAGCCGGGTGCTATCTGAATTCCCCAACATTGATTGACAGTGCCACCTCTGGCTTCCTAGATTTGGTCTGTCCAGCTTTCCTCTGTGGTGCAGTGCCATCAGATCCTGCAGCTTTTTCTCTAAAGAAAAGATAAGAGAATAAAATAACTTGAGATAAGAATAATTCAAATTATTCGACAGTTTTCACTTCAGCCAAAAAATACTGCTTCTGCTGAAGAGCTGGAGTTTTCTTTTCCCTACAGACAGTTCAAGCAATAAAGTCCATAAAGACAAAGAATCCCAAATATTATATCAAGTGTAACAAAACATTTTCCCAGCTGCTGCATCTGGAAAAGTAAGAGCGTCCCACCCTTTCCTGCGTTGCTCTGCCTGCTCCCGGAGCCTCTGCTGGCCCTGCTCGTCCTCCTGTGTGACGAAGTCCCTGTTGTTGTCAATCAAAAGATTCTGAAAAAGAAAAATCAAGAATACATTGAATTGTTTCTCACACGAAATCAAAACTGACTCTTTTACGAACAAACAGGACTTTGACTTTCAAACACCTTGATGCCGATTGTGTCGCCATCTTTGAGGTGGAACGGTGCTCCCAGCAGTGATTCTGTTCTCTTCTTCTTTTTCTTTTTGGAAACCTGCTGGTTCTGGAAGTAACAGACACGTTATTCAGTGATAATAGACCATCAATGAGCAACATGTACAACAACACTGAGATACGAGGATCATTTCTACATCTAGGTTTCTGTTTGTTTATGTGCAAGCTTTTATTTTACAGAATTAACACTGCAGGAAAGCAAATATGAATATAAATACATAGGCTCCCTGTCATGAACCTTGTAATCTTACCCAGTTGGATATTTCTTCCCAGATGTGCTTGTCTGGCTGGTGTTTGGCCAGCAGCAGAGAATCAGGGGAGAGGCCGTAATGTGCAGCCAGACATGTGCGCAGAGAGCGAGGTGAAGAATCACGGGAAGCATCCCACACCAGCTCCTCTGGAGGGTAGTAACTCCTCTCCCCTGGTACGCCCATCTTCACATTTACTAACACCTCCTTGGGCCTTAGGAAGACAAGGAGGAAATAAGTCAAGAAAGTGGATTACATAAGCAAGTGAAAGAGGCTTGATCAGGAACTATTTCACACGGATGGATATTAATGTTTTACATTATCAGAAATCGGTTACAGCTTAAACCTTACCCAAGATCTTCCTCTTTCAGCAGCTGCTGCACACAAAGGTCTGTTCCACTGCTCAGCTTCAATTTCCTGATCAGAAGAAAATCAGACTCAAACTTTCTGTATTTATCCAAACGAAAATAATCTCATGTGTATCTGTTAGAAAAAGAGAGGGACTAGAAAGTTGTGGTACCTGAGCGTTAGTTGTTGTCCTCTGAGGATTCGTGCCAGCCTCCCTCCCTCCAGCTGCCACACGCGCATGAACGCTGTGATGGGCAAACACACGTTCTGCAGAGCAGGCAGCGTCAATACCTGAAACAGAGGTAGAAAATAAAGTACAGCAAGAGAAGCAGCTTTAAACGTTTGGTAGAGAAAAAACAACAAAATCACAAACCTCATCATTTAGAATCATTTAAATAAACATCATCCCAGCATCAGAGTAATAAAATAATCAATAAATTAATCAACCGTGATTAATTTAGCAGTTATTAAGGAGTGGACTACTTAACTACACCTGTACACACAATCTCCATGTTTTACCTGAGTCTTGAGATCCTCCAGCGTGGCCTCGTCTGATATCTCCACCTGTCCTACACTTCTCAGCTCCACCGTGCTGCCGCCACACAGAGGAAGTGAGAGACTCTGTGTTTCACCTGCAGTGTGGTTAAAATCTGTCTCTGTGTTTTGGGGATCTGGATACAGCCACATGGTTAACTTTAGGAAACCCTGACAGAAAGAGAGACGACAAAAAGTTTAAATGAGAAAGGTAAAGTTATAACATATCAAGAATCTCCCACAAAAAAATTAAAACCATTTAAGAACCTTCGGAGGAAGTTGTCCTTCCGTGACGACTAACGTATCTCCGCTGCTGATCTTCAGCTCTGACAGAGAAGCATCCTGAGAATACAAGGTTGTTGTTAACGCCTGGACAGAATTATACCAGCATCACACTTTTACCAAAAACACTTTATACTTCCAGGTCAATTTACTTTGTACAGGCATGTGCTCAAAGTGTCTTTCTGTTAAACGATGAAAGATTCTCTGAGCGGATTTTTCAGTTCATATTAAGCTGTAATGAAACTTTATCTGTCAACATTGTTTGATTCAGGTCTCACTTACAGTTTAATCTGCACTCAGTCACTCACCTCATCCATAAGTGGCTCTCCAACCTCTTCACACCAATCGAGCCTCCTCAAGTGCCAACAGGTTCCTGCACGCACACATTAGACTGACATCAACCAACCAGATATGAAAAAATGATGTAAAAAATTGTAATCTTCCTCTACAGCAAGTGAAGGTTTACCATCGAGTCCCACAGCGTCCAGCATTGACTTGAGACACTGCAAGTAACAAGATTAAATAGAAGTTGATTTACACAAACAACACACAGGCGATGTAAACAGCTTGAAACTTGCTGAAAATACGTCAATTTTTTTCCCCTCACCTCTTTGACTGTGTAAGTTTCCTCCACAATTATGTCCATCTCCATGCCAGTAGAGGGCGCTGCTCCCACAGAGAAATGCAAAAACAGCTGCAACCCAGAGGGAAAGATCAATCAAGCATTTAAAATCTCATAATTCTTCAGGATTTGTTTTGAAACACATTATAAGACACTGTACTGGTGAATGTTCCGGGACTTTCACTTGTGCAGCTGCGAACACAAAGGGATTTATTGAAGATGTCAAATGAAAAGACACACCTGCGATGCCTTGGGGGCATTTCCCGGACAGAGAGTCAGTGTGGTCATGAGGCGCACGCCTGCATCACGTACGCTCAGCTCCTCGCACACTGCCCGAGAAACCAGAGTTAGATAAGTGCACTTCAGTAAATGTTTGCTACAACTTCAGACACAGATGATAAGATTACACACAGGGATGGTTCCTTAATGAAATGAACAAGGGGGCAGAGTAAAGGAATGTGTATCTTAATATTTCTGATGAACTGAGGGGGATTTCCAGCTGTAACTGATGTGCACCCCCAGGTTAGAAATGACAGAGTACCTGGAGGAAGGAGTTTCCCTGTGCAGTCCACCTGTCTCAGACAGAACTGAGCACCTGGTCAGTGAGAGAGAAACAACAGAACTGGAATTAAGAACGTAAACATATAAAAATATTAATTTAAAAAAAAGGACATCTCATCATGGTTTTGCTTTTGTGATTAACTCAATAATATTCACTGGTTAAAATATAAGAACGTAAAGACTTTTACAACACATCTTAAGCCATTTTCAGACATGAACTCCAGACAATGGGGCCAAGATTTTGTCTCCCACATATGCAGCAGGACATTCTCCATTTAGACGCATTAACAAGCTGTGGGGATGTCATGTCTTTCTTAACAGCACATCGAAACCAGCGTCTGCTTGAATCACCAATTGTGGTGAATTATCTGGATAATCTCCTCTTGTATTCTCACTTAACTCCGACATTATTCAGAGTCTTATTTGGGGGCTGGCAACAGAAACTCCACAGAATGTTGAGAGCAACCGACTCAGACATTTGTGTTCTGACATCGAGCCCCTGCAGATAATTACAGGAGACTATCCACAGTTCAGTGTATGTCTGAGAGCAGCTTTATATAATGTACATGAATTGGATTAATTCGAGAAGCTTTGATGTACCGACATCTAAGCTTCTTTGACGTACGTTCATGTGCTTCTACGTTATGTAAACAGAGCCTGACTAATAATGGAGGGGGGGAGTTGTAAGGGAATCCCTTGCAGTCATGTGTAGTTATGTTTAATAGCGTCCTGAGCGTCTTGCCTGGGGACTTCTGCTGAAGCTGCAGCTCCTCCATGGCCCTTTGTTTCACCTCGCCCAGCAGCTGGAAGCGAGACACATTAAACAAGACTAAGAAGATGCAACAAGACAGAGCAAAAATACAGACGCACTAAAAGGACTCACCATATTTCCTGTAGCTGGAACCTTAATTTTCCTCCTCTCCTCACCCTCCCCTTCACCTCCTCCTCCTCCTCCTCCATGAGGTTGAAACTCCACCTGCAGCCAGCGGCAGTCAGACGGTGTAGTCACAGTGACAACATCTCCATTTAGGGTAAACACACTAAACAAAGATAAGAAGGCAGCTGTAATAAACACAAGTATAAAGACACAAACACAGATTGCTGAGGATTTTACCTGCTGTCAAACGACTGTGGCTCCAGCACCAACAGGGCGTCTCCGTCTTTGAGTGACAGCTCCTTCAGCGTCCGCTGCATGTCGTCGGGTGGGAACACCCTCCACCCACTTGCCCCTCCTCCCTGTTCTCCTCTCTTTCCTCCCTTATGCTCCTGGCACAGCACACTCTCCTTAGGCTCCCCCAGCGCCTCCTTTACCTCACAGAGTGTCACGCCACCCGCAAACCCTCTCGCCTCCCTCTTAAGTCCTGGTCCCCCATTTTCAAAACCACCTCCGTTCTCCTTGTATTCCTCCCCATCCCTCTCTTCCTGCTCCACGTCTTCATCCACAAAGGGACGGACTACAGTCAGGAGCACAGGCTCCCACTCAGCTCCAGTTAGGATCGTGGCGCCACACACCTGAAGAGATTAAAACAGTACAATCATGAGTTTGTTTGGATCTTGAGTTCGGAGCAGGTTTGTGATGAAGTGCGGTTTTCTTCACCTCTCTGCCGTTCCACACAAACAAGTCAGAGTTGGTGTAAATGCCTGCACTGTACAGGGAGACGTTGTCATCTGAAAAGAGAAACACAACCAGAATGATATCACAGAGGTTTACAAAATGTGACGTTTGACAGTCTTCTTAAGGCTCATTCATGCTCAATGCAACAGCAATGGCCAGAGCCTTCTGTCCTTTCTCATTTTGTCCATATTTGTGCACGTCTTAAACAATCTTGGGGGGGGGCAGTGTAGCGAAAAGCGAGACAACAAAAGGACACGAGGAAGTAGAAAGAGTTCTTTGGATCATTGCAGTTTGCAAAATGGCTGCTTTTACCTCTTTCAAAACCTTCTCAATCTTCGCCGTTATAGTCAAAAACTCAACTTTGTACGGCTTAACAACCTTTCAAACGTACAGGATGTGTGAAAGTACGTGAACAGTGATGGATACATGGTCTCTTTTCAATGTAGAGGCAACAGAAATGAGCCTTTAACATATTTTTCTGAATGTCTCACCTGTGAGAGTATTGTAGAGGTGTAAACCTGCTGGAAGACTCTTGGCCACAGTCAAAGCCATGTCTCCTTCCCAGAGTTCCTGCATCTGACCAAACAAATCCGCACATGCGACACAACTTATTTCTGCTATTCGCTTCTTGATCTAAAACATGACAAACAGTGAATTTTGAGGGTGGGGGGGTTACCTGGTAAATAGCCAATCGCAGGTCTCCTACAGTCTTTCTGCGGTCGAAGCTGAGGTCGGTGCCTCCGTTGTGTTCTTTGTCGGCTGGTTGCAGGGCTCCATTATCTAGTCTGTAACAGGGGGCCAGGTGCAGATGAAGCTCCACTGTGTTGTTGGTGGCTTCAAACTTCTCGCTGTGACAGAAACAGTGTTGATTCATTTCAGTCTTTTTGCAACGAGCAAATGTTTATACACATTTTCGTAGACTAAGATACCAATGAATCCTCAATTGATTGTGAACATGTAGTTGTTTTTGTACCGCATTCCTCGCAGTTTGATGTTCTCCTCCTGAGCCATCTGGACGAGGTGGACAGGAACTTTATATTGTGGATTGTTCAGAGCTTGATAAAAAAAACAACATTGTGAGTATACATATTTCACACATCTTATTACTTCATTTTTCATTTATGCGACAAATCCCAAATCTATTCATGACAACTATTCATTAATTGATCCTTATTTCTCAACATGAACTCCCTCAACCAACAGGTCAGATATCATCTTTCAATTACAAATAAAGAACATGGTGTCCATTACCTTCACTGGGCCTCTGCAGCTGTGTTTTCCTGTAGAACAGCATGTACGCACTCTCTTTGCCCTGGAACTGCTTCTCTATGTCAGACTCCCTGATGGAGGTCACCGTTGAGTCGTTAAGGTCAAACCAGTGGCTACCCTGCTGACAGGAAGATACACCGTGAGAAACAAGCGTCAAAGTAATCACAAGATGTCCACGAGGAAAAAGTATTTCAAAACCGGTCACACTGGATAAATGTCATTTTAATGGAATATTACACATATTTTACACATTTCCAGTTTTGTATTTGATGTTTTTATAACCACTGGAAGAGATATTTGTGGTCTAAGACTAAAATACCCTGGTGCTTAAAAATTCATATATATTATCCACTGGTCTCTAATATTTCTATACTTGAAAAAGTGAATTGATATATGAATATCCTGATGGCTCATTTTAAGTTGTAAGGCTGTGTGCATGTTGATATTTTCACAGGATCTACATAGTATCTTTACAATAAAAAACTATTTGCAGTTATACCTCTGGTTCAGCTTCTGGCTTCTGGTTCGATCCTTGCTGTTGTTCAGCAGCTCCCAGGTCTGAAGCTGTAGGAGGATCAGAGTTAGTGGTCGGCTCTGTTGGGATCTGAGGCTCAGTCACCGGGCTTGGCAGGTTTGTCTTAAGTGCTACTCTGGTGCCGTTGGAAACCAACATGAACACATCACTCTGGGACTGCAGGAACTGCATCCGAGGAGGAAACATAAAAGAAAGTGGGGTTTGTGCACAGAAAAACAAGAACATTTTGAAAAAACAAACTGATGTAAGCCTGAAAATACACCAGCAACCGAAAAACAAATGTACCTTTCCTATGGGACCATAGTGTTTTCTGAACCTTTTACTCCAAGACGAACCGATCTTTTGCATGAGTTTCTGGCCCAGTTGGTCCACCAGGACAGTCTTTGATGGATCCTAGTAGACAGGAAATGAACAGCGGCAAATAATCAATGTTTCCTGCATCACTGACTCCATACAAAATAAAACCTAGATGAAATTCAGCAAAAGAATGTCTTGGGAGTTGTCGTTGCAGCACCTGGGATATTATAGAGGTTAGGACAGACAGAGGGTCGTCTTCTTGTAGTTTGGGCTCAAACGCTTCCTTGACCACCTCCTTGACTTTCCTCTGAGTTTTAGGTTTGCAGTCCTCCTCCTGACAAAAACAGAGATGTTTCCTAACACGCACACATTCAAAAGCTTGTCGTTTTTTTCCTCATAATTAAAAAAAATTCTTACAGAAATTCCACCACAATGCTTATGAGCAAATAGGTGATTTTAATAGTAAATTTATGGGGAATAAGAAGTTATAGCCACAGCTTATCTCACCGGAGGCTCCCATCGCCCGAGCTGGTCAATGTCCCTGATATAAACATGGTAATGGCCACCATAACAGCCACCCTTATGGATAATCACAGAGAACAGGTCATAGGTGTAATCCGAGTCGTCTCCGTTAGTCTGTTAGAGAGAAACACATGACAAAGATGGAATTAAATTTAAGCCTGAAAACTGAACAAAACAATAACTAAAATGGCACTCAGTGGAGTGCATACTTCTGCCAAGGACAAACAATTCATATCTGTTTTTCCATTATCATATAATATATCTTCATATCAAAAATCCCTACACGTAGATATCAGCACCAAAAATATGTTAGATTTTATGTAACAAGAAATTTCCCAAGAAATGTTAAGAACATTGACAGACAGAAGGGAGACAATTCTTGAATCACTAGAAACATTAAAGAAAAAAAGGTTAAGTTAAATGTGCCTAATCTGAACACCAATGAGTTTAGAGAGTAAAAAACTCTCAGGTACCTGCTCACAAAATGGCCGCAGGTTGAAGGTGAAGGGGAAGCTGTAGCGTCCTGTCTCCTTGTATCTCTCACATTTGGCAAAGTCGAAGCTGAATCTCAGCAAAGACATTGTCAAGAATGGCGGAAGCTTCTGCAGCTTCGCAGACTGAATAATAACAAAATGGATAAAGACATTAAGGTAAGAAAGAAATATTTTTTATGTTAACAAGAGAGATTTGCTCATTTGATCAGTACTAAGATAAAACTTGCTCAAAAGGAGAAAGTGGGAAAAGAGCAACTTTATTCTTTCTGTAGTTTATTATAACCTTTGCTATTGTGTTAACACAATGTGAAAGCTGTAACTGACCTTAGCAGCTGTGACCAGCCTGTCGCACTTTGCACAGCGGTACAGGTTATT
The DNA here is from genome assembly GCF_024713975.1 of Paralichthys olivaceus. Taxonomy (NCBI): domain Eukaryota; kingdom Metazoa; phylum Chordata; class Actinopteri; order Pleuronectiformes; family Paralichthyidae; genus Paralichthys; species Paralichthys olivaceus. The sequence continues at coordinate 10,267,287 of NC_091104.1, read as the reverse complement.
ACCCTCAAACAACTCCTCCTCCACAAACATGTTCCACAAAGCCTCCTCCAGGCTCAACACGCCGCTTACACACACCGTCAGGTCCAGAAAGTCCTCCTGAAGAAGACGCGAATGAAAATGACACAACAACTGGGTTGATTACAAATCAGTCTTAGAATTTAGTGGTGAGATTTATTCTACAACATTATCTCCTGTTGTGTTTGACATCAATCTAAATAAAGTATATATCTAAAATGGAGCCAGGGCAGAGGGACAGATGATCCATGCACACGTGGACACACCTGTCTCTGGCTGACGTTTCCACACTCCTTGCAGACAATGCTGTTGACAATAGTCCCGTGGTAGAGCCGGTGAATGAATGTACTACCACTGGTTCCCACAAGAGAGTGCTCCAAAGCACTGAACAGGATTCTGTTCAGCTCCTGCACATCATGTTGATTTGTGCCCTGAAAGACGACGACAGCAGAAATAAAAAAGGATCAAACTCAGGAGAGAAAAACATTTCGGTGTATAACATAACCCTTTTCTGTATCTGTAGATATTAAAGAAGGAATCAATGCATGTCACTGTACAAGACACCACAGATCATCAAACTTCATATAAAAAGTTGAATGGTTCTCTGCAGATTTAATGTTTAAATTTATGTGTTCTATAATAACTGTATGCTTGTTTTTTAAGGAGTAAGTAGCTTCCTAATTTCTTCTCAGTAACCCGCTGCAGAACTAATGTATAGATCACTCAAATACAAAGTGGGCTCAGAAAGCATGTTCTTTCCTCATTGAGTGTTCTTATTTCTGTCAACTTATCACAATATATTCTTTTAAATCTCTGTAAGACTGGCTTGTAGTCAGGGACTGGGACACAGCATGTCACTCTTTTCTGTGAAACCATCATTGACACATGGCAGATTTAAACATTTTAATTTCTTTTTATCACTCTCACACTCAAGTTACACTTTGTGTCTGTGTCTGTTTCTTTTTCTCCCTCCTCATGTGTTTATTGTGCATGACTACAGCTGAACTGCCTCAAGACAAAAACTGAATATCTATCAGGCTGCTGGCATGACAACTCATGAGTAAGTCTGGAATTCAGATGAGTGAATTCCAGTGAGTTTCTATCTTCCTGAAGGTCAATGAGTCAGCGAAAGGAGAAGCGTAACCTGAGTCACTCTCTTTCTCACTGACCAAAGACAAACAAACAACGGGAACGGACCTCGCTGCTGTTCCAGCCAAAGCTGTCGGTGAGGTCGGCGGTGGAGGCGCTCTGCTGGTCCACCAACAACAGACGGGCGAACAGTCTCTGCAGCTCCAGTGGGATCAATCTGACCTGTGGAGAACAACACATCAGTATTACGTCAGCTCACACTGTATAAGTTCTGCTGACATAGTATTTCTATTTTTCCTGTATTCATATTGCATGTTTACATTCTACTACTTTAAGCAATGTCTATGTTTCTACTTCTTTGCTGCTGCAACACTGTTGAGGGACTAGTAAAGGATTATTTTATCTCATCTCATCTCTACAGGCACCTTGCGGTTCTTACTTTGGCCCCTGGTTTGTCTTTGTCCTCCAGGCATCCTAACTCATCTGGCCCCAAACTGAACAGCTCCTCTGCAGAGGTAGAAACCAAACAATGCGTAAGTAAACCGAATCAACGGTGTGATGTGCTGCGGTGGGACACGGTGGATGAGAGGAAGCTCCCCCCCGGCCTGACCTCTGAACTCGGGGGTGAACAGCAGGGTCTGGAGCAGAGAGTTCAGGTAGCACGTCCCTCCCTGGTTCTTGATGCCGCACAGGTCGCTCCTTCCTCGGGCGGGTGGCGGCTCGTCTCCCCCCTTTGGTGGAAGGTGGGTGCCTGAGGAGCCTCCCTCCTCCTCTTCCTCGAACAGGTTCCCGAACATGCCGGGTGGGTTTCTGTGTTTATAATCTGACTGTATAGTTCTGCGGGGACTCGGATCCTCGCAGTGAACCGCGTGTTATCCCTCGGACACCTCTTGCTATCTCATCTTGGTCTTACCGAGCTCCCTGTTGACAGTGGCCGGGCTGACTCTGAAGCAAGAAGACTTCACGGGGCTGAACATAGCGACTGTGACTGGATGCTATGCGCGTTAGCCTCGCAGGTAGCTAGCTCACCACGCTAACCGAAGCTAAATCAATGGCAGGACACTGACGAGCAGCTGGACCGGAAAAAAATCACGCTGTCGGTAACATTAACGGTCTGAGTCCGTACTGATGGAGGAAAGAAACACTTTAAACCGAACCCTGGATTATATTTTATTCCAAATGGCCCCTGACACTGGCTCGTTCTCCTCTGTGTGTCTGACTCCTGATAAGAAACGAAACGTAAATAACAAGACCGTCGTTGGACAGTGAGCAGCCATGTTTCTTCCAGCCAGAGAACGCACTGATGCATTATGGTACTTGTAGTTTCACACTGGGTTAACATACTCGCTTAAAATCAACACAACCTAAAATCTTTAAACATTACCTCAAAATAAATATTGTATTTTTTTGTTGTATTTTTCTTTCTGTGTTTCTCTCTTTACGATGCAGCCATTTTAATTTTAACATGAACTTGGCTGCACAAACTACATTTACCCATGTTTCCCAGCAGCCATGTTTCGTCCTGTACTGATGCATTGTGGTACTTGTAGTTTCACACTCGGTGAACTTGCACTGAATGTATTTTCTTTTAACATTGCCTGGTCAGTACTAAAAAATATATCAGAACAATGTCTGTTGTTCTGTGTTTCTGTCTTTATGATGCAGCCATTTTAATTTTAACATTAACTTGGTGATACTTGTGGTATCACATTTTTAACTACAACTCTTTGCAGCAACATTAGTTTTAGCAACAAAAACTGCACTTCGCACAATTCAATTTGTATTACACAAGGACCATGGAATTTGTAGTCCCATTGCACCAAACTTGATTTACAGATGCCACACTTTAAAGAGGTTGGCAGCTATGTGCCCAGGGCCATGATTGAGGGATTGCATACCAATCAGAGACCTCACCAGGTATCCGATTAGCCGCGAAAGAACTTGGAATGAAAAGGTGTGCACCACAGGGTGTGTTTGATACTCTCATTTCCACCCCCACATGCTTCGACTGAACATAGCTAAGAGGTTAACAAATGCGTAAACAACTCCATTATAAAAATGGTTTATTGTCATGTCAATAATTTACTTTTAAACACAAATACACATAAAAAACAATGTCAGTCTAATTTTCTTTGAGAGAACACATTCCAGCTGATAAAGAAAATGTTTAAATATATTTTAATTTAAAATGCTTTGACAGAAATATACGAATTCTTATAGGTTTTCTTGAGTTGCAGTGTGTATTTCTTTCAGAAAATACACACAAATATACATGTTCTCCTAGACATCTTGCACGCACTATATTTGTTTTAAAATGAGGTACTTTAGTTGTTGACCTAGCCTTGTTGCAGGGTAAGTGAATGCAGGGTTGATTGTTTTACCAAAAACCCTCAGCTAAATAGTCATCCTTTTTCCTTTCATTTTTTGTTTTTCTGTTGTTATTTTTGGTTTCTGTAAATGTTATGATGATAAATAAATGATGGTCAATGCAGTTTTTCACGCTACAAGGATGTAAAGACACTTAATCCTATGTGGATTTGATGTAATGTTCCTCTAAAACCATCTAATTTAAAGACATTTATACTACGAAATATCAGAATCATTCTTCAAAACCCACCATAAAAAAAATTGGACTTAATGATTGCTATATAGCCCCTGATTGTACAGTATGTAATCGAGGCTGCGCCAGAAATTGTGCACAGAAGCAGTATTGGACAGACACAAAGGTGTTGCAACCATGTATGCAAATTATTTCTCACACAGGAACACAGACACAAAAGGATATAGTATGTACACACACACAAATAGACACACACAAAGACTAAAAGGTTTTCAGCTTGAACACTTTAGAAAGAGGTTCTTTGGCACTGGAGTAGATCAGATATGATTCTCCCTTGGAGCTGAAAAACTCCCAGTCACTGCACCCGATGGTTGGGAGCCAATGAACAGGAACAAAGCCTTCATATCCCTGCCATCTAAAATTCAAACAGAGAAGTAGAATTAAATCAACTGTGTATTTGAATCTGCTCAACAATTGTTCAAAAAATAGCTGTGGGCCATTTCTTCATTCCTAGAGAATCATCTCGTGTCAAAAGTGCTGGTATGCTTTCATCTGTCTGGTTCACAGGTAGGAAATAAATCTGCATTACAACAGTGTATGTCCTCCAGATGATTTCAGCTCGAAATTAGAGGCCGATCAATTTGGGTCAACTATTTAACAGTAGGAGGAGTGATGTTGGCAAGTTGACTACCTGTAGAGAACGCTGTTCAGGGAGTAGGATTCTCCATTAAAGGAGTTAGCCACAATCAGAAAGTGTTCCTCCCCGAGGCTGAAGAATTCCCAGTCCACAGCACTGGAGAGACAGGATGGTATGTGGTTATTGCAAGTATAGGAGATATGGCAGGAAAGGTAATAAGCTGTGTGTCTCACAGAATGTATATAAAGATGGACATACACCTCCATGTTAGCAGATGGGACATGGATCGAACTAAAAGGTCAAAAATACACATTGAATTTTGGCTTCATTTTGGTACATGTCAGGAAGTGGAGACACGTTGTCCATCTTTATATATAGTATACATAAAATGCTTGCAGATATGTACCTATAGGTGATAATATCCTGGAAGCGGACAAACAGCTGTCCATTCATGTCCAGTTCATAGATGGTGGAGTTGATGGCATATTGACTTGGTTCGTTACCATGGAGTCTGTGTCCATTGGCAACCACCAGGAAGAATCTGCTGCCAATCTGAAACATTTCCCAGTCTGTGGCGCAGAACGTCTAGTTTGAACATAGGAAAGAAAACAAACTGTCAAAAGCACAAACTTCTGGTGGAAAAAGAGTCTGAGGATCATCAAAGTCATTGAAACATCTGAGAACTAAAAAGATCAGCTCAAATTTGTGAAAGATATTACACTGGATAAGTGAAAAGAACCAGGAAAGTCAGTAGCCTTCCTCTTCTGGGGACCATGCATGCCTTTATACAATTTGATAGTAATTGATTTATTAGTTATTGAGATATTTCAGTCCAAACATAAGTGGTGAATGAATTAACCATTTCATCCACGCAGTAAACATGTTTAAAAGGTGTCATTATTATGTTTTCTCTCTCATTTGATAATTTCAGGTGATTATTTTCACTTGCCCCAGGGTGCTCTCGGGAGCCCTCAAATGCAGCTGTGGAGTTTCCCTTAATCACGCACCTCCCTATGGCTTCTCATGTGACTATCAATGTGTCAACGCCCACACCTCAAATGTGGCTAGATTTAAATATAGGATTCTCTATCAGTTACATGTCAAAGCACTGCTATCACTGAAGCAAATCATGGCAAACCACAGGCTCTATTTTTGGCACTTCTTGCTCCCCCATCTCTTTTCCCATTTATCTCTCTCCCTGTTTGTAATCACTTCCTTCTTTGTGTACAGGTGAGTTTTCACACTGATCTCAAAGATACTGATCTCGTCAAAGCCCAGCTGCTCAGACAAAGACTTGTATGGAAACCATGCTGCATCTTGCATCAAAGTGCTACTAACATAAATTTACACAGACGCTTGAACACCTGCCAAGTTTACCCTGTAGTATGGTATAGTACCCAACAGCTGAATAATTAAAGTTTTAAAAAGGTTTTTTGACTTATACAGTATGTTCACAACATACCTTAATAGTCTGGAACACCTGGAAGCGTCCATTGACCCAAACGTAGATGACAGAGTCTACAGATGTGGTCACTCCATCAAAAGCATTTGCGACCACCAGGAAATGGTACGGTCCAACGGTGAAGAACTCCCAGTCATAGGCCCCTGAGGTCGCCAGCGTCTGGTGAACCTCAAAAGACTTTGTTAACCTGTTCCACTTGTATATCACACTGTCAATAGTGTGATTATTGTTCCCTTCAAGACAAATCAGAAAGAGTAATTATTTCAATTTTAATATTTTATACAGGTTTGATGCAGGGGTTCTGTAACCCTTATCGAGTTCAATCATATGATTGATTGGTTTTTACCTTGTCTATGATTGGCCACAGCGAGATAGGTCTGTTGCTTGATGGTAAAAGCCTCCCAGTCTCGGGCACAATAGGTCTGCAGAGACTGGAACCGCACAAACTGTTTTCTTTTCTTGCTCCACTTGTAAATCACAGAAAAGTCAGTCCCAGACTCTTTGTCAAACCTTTCGCCAGAGTTAGACACCACCAAAAATATCTACACCAAACAATAAAACAGAGGAAATATTAGGTCAAAGCTTATAATATGCTAAACTGTGACCTCTAATATTTTTTTACTTCCTTTTTGGCATACTTTTTTTCCTATGTTGAAGTGTCTCCAGGCTAGGGCTTCATGTGTGGAGATATTCTGGTAGACTTTGAATCCTGAGTTGGTCCACAGATACACAGCAGAGCCAGAAGCTTTGGAGCGTTGAGCCATGGCAGCCATCAGACCGATGCCAGGTACCCGGAAGACCTAAACACGATGGCCAAATTGTATAGACGGAGGGTGAAAATCCTGACGATACAATATTATAAACAGAAATCACCCTTAAGTGGAACTGCAACAATATATTGCCGGATAATAATATTGCCTAGGTCAATTTCAGGAATGAACACACATTCATATAGCACTTCTATACACAGAGCTTCTTCTATCACATTCATTCATACACTGCTAGCTCAACCATCAGGGGATTTGGGGGTTAAATCTCTTTCCCAATGACACTTTGGCATTCAGACTATAGGAGCCAGGGATTGAACCATCAACCTGTGGTTAGTGGATGACAGGCACAGCCACAGAGCAGTCACCACAAATATTCCTTTTTCAACAAGCGGATGAATACCTCTATATCATGCGTTTCTGAGCTGGTGGTCAGGACTTGATGTTCCAACACGTAGTCCAGCCTTTTATGATCTGTGAACACGTAGAGGTGAGACTTTCATCAGTTTTCAACACAAACTGAGAAGAAAAGTTCTGTTGTCAGTCGATTTGTGATTCTCACCCTCCAGCACAGTGACCCACGTGGTGCCGTCGCAGAGGTACAGGCCTTTCTTGATTGGATTGAACCACAGCTGACCTTGCAGCATCTCTGAGCACGAACGCTCCAAACCCACTGACACTCGCTCCTCCGTGTCTGAGCACAACCAGCAGACAGTTAAGGAGGAGGACGGAAACAGGAGGGACATAAATCTTGTAACTGCCTTGTAAAAGTTACCATAGGAAGTCAGGTGGCTGTCTCTCTCCCTCTTCGTGATGGGCAGGTCTAAGAGGAGAGGTGGTACTGACAGAGTTGCGAGCTGGGGGTCGGAAGATGGGCATATCTGATTGGTGGCGTCCGAACCTGGTATCAAAACCAGCTGTCTTAACAAACCCTGACAGCAGATCGTAAGGAAATGATTGGGAAAATGTATTAATCGTGTCGTTTGAAATTATTTAAAGCTTATTTCTCATGCGCCCCATTAAAGTTAGTAATGTGAGGAAATGGAAATCTTACTGAAAACAAGCCTTTCCATCTTCCCCGGCTGCCGATGTGGAATCCGGATCCCTGAATGTTGACGTCTGAGGGGAAAGGCCTGGTGGGAACGCTGTTTGCCATGAAAGGAGATAATCATTTTTTAAATACCTGACGTTGTAAGTTCCTTTTCCTTTTGTAAATGAGCATAAAATCTGGGTAATTTAATTTGTCTCCTCTATTTTTCTGTTTTTAGTCAACAGGAAAATATGAGGAACGAACTGTGGGTGAATCAGGTGAGCACTGAGTCTGGGTGCTGATATTCCTCCCTTTACTGTGCCGGAGGGAGTTTCCACTTAAAACCATCCATCACACACTGTCAGGCCACTATGATGTGGCTGCGGGGTGTGAGCAGATTTGGAGCAGTGCCATTGTATTGTGGTGACGGATCTACTATCCCTCAAGGGGGTTGGGATGGTACAGGGAGAGAGGATGGCGGGAGGCAGACAGAAATCAGACAGAATCGCTCAGGAGGAACAAAACATCAACGTAACTTACATTTCCAGTGGCGAGTTACAGTCCACCGAGAGCCTCACGTGTTGACCAGAAACAGTTAAAACCAGAGTGTGCCACTGGTTATCAGCCAGTTTGGTGCCCTGAAACACCCAGTGCTCCATGACCCCTCCGTGACCTTTAAAGAGGAAGTGCAGGCATTTTTTTGAAAGCCTCAGTCCCAAGATAATCCGTCCATGTTCCTCATTACTTTGGAATTGCCTCTCAGCTTTCCTCTTCTTCTTTTTCTCTCCATCTTCCCTGATACTCCTCTTATTAGTACTTTCCAAAATGTTCTCCTTCTCCCCCACTGCTCTTTTCTCTTCTGGTTTTGGCATCACCATGGAAAAGATGTACTCATTTCTCTATAAGAAACAAATACGGAAAATCATTCAAACATATTGCATTCTTCTGAATTAAAAAGTAACAAAGTATATTGTAGATTCCTTGTTAATTGGGAAATATTTGATAATTGATTCATGTATTTGGTTATTTTGTAAAACAAAACACTTATTTTTATCTTTATGGACTGAATGAATAATCAATTAACTTATAAAAGAAATAATCAATAATGAAAATATTTGATAAACGCACTCATACTACTGAACTTGCAGTTTATATACATTTAATTAGTAAACCTTTGACGGCTATTGATTGTTAAAGTTACTTTTCAGAATATCAGTTCAAAAATCTGTAATGATTATCTACGTGTTCTTACCTACCTTAAACACTACTCTGTTGCAAAATTCACTTTAATTACTGTGCTTTTGTTATTTCTGTACTTTAGAAAACATTGTGAAGGATCTGAGTACTACTTCTCACCTTTTGTGCAATGTGTGGGACTTTTAGAGTTACAACAATGGAGAAGTCCTTTGGGAAGAGGTCACAGTTTGCCAGCACCTGGGAGGAGGGAAAGCTCATGGAGGAATGAGGGCTGGAGAAATGTACCCCCCTCACCCCTCCGGCCTGCTTAATGTGCACCCCGGGCATGAGTCTGGAGGTGTCCCTCTCCAGGACAAAAGACAGAAGATCCAGAGGGAGCAAATCTGCAAACAATAAGGAAATAAAGAGCTCATGAAGAAAAGATGTTTTACTGCTTCAACCTATTCATGAAGAAACTACTGTGTTATAAATCAGTGGTTCCTAACCTGGGGGTTTGGACCCCCTAAAGAGGTCACAAAATAAATGTGAGTATCCTGAGATGATTAACAGGATAGTGAAGAATTAAAAAGGTTTATCTTCCACAACAAATTATGTTCATTTTTCAGACTTATCTTACTGGTGCTCTTCTTTTGTAGTTAGACTCATCCAGGTTTCTAAAAACCTTGCATATATTTTCTTTTCATGCTACTTCAAACTTTTACTTGATAATGTTTCAGAGGGAAATTATATAGTTTTTATTCCACTGCAGTTATTTAATGGCTTCAGTGACTTTCTACTTAACAAATTAAGATTCTTGTGGACCAAAAATGTGAATATAAATGATGTTATAGTAATGTACATACTGTATAAGTAAGCCACCTAACAGTGTATACAAGCAGATTGAGTGACACACATAAACTGGCAACAATTTTGATGATTTTTCTTGCAAATATTCCATGGCTCCAGGTTTTCAAATATGACTACTGACTGCCCTACCTTCTAATTGTAATTCAATTATAGTAATTAAGAGGTTTAGACCATAAATCAAGTTTTGTGACCTTTTTTTGCAAGTGAGTACTTTTAATACATGTGCATTTTTCTGTCTACACTTACATACTTCTACTCCAGTAACCTTTTCAAAGTGGGACTTTTTATGGAGTATTTTACAGTGTAGTATTAAGAGGTAAAGAATCTTTTTCCATGCTGCGTGAGAGAAATAGCCCTGGGTGGCGGTGGAGCTGTAGGACCTTTTTAGCTATTAAAAGAAAGACATTTATTGGGCAGCTCCAACATTGGAGGAGACGTCACATGAACACGCCAAGTGCTCGTCCCGACATTGTGATGTGCATGGAATTGCTGCGGAATCCTAACCACATCCAGTGTCTGAACTTGTTTGTGGATATTAATTTAAGTTAATATTGCACGCAATACTGCACGCACAAACACTCCCACTGTACTGTAAGCAGATACAGACAGTTGGAATTATCCGAAAGAATTTTAGCTGGAGGGGTTTCCCAGATTTTCAGATTAAACCTAGAACTACTCACCGAATAATCATTAGGCGAGCATCAAATGTTTGGGAACGTGCTGAGGTAATAGGTAAAAATAAAACAGAACAAAATGATATAATACCTGTACAGTGTCTCCATGTGTCTGTGGTGGCGTTGATGACCCTTAACCCCAAGAGAAGGAGCTGCAGAAATATCAGCGATGACATCACAAAAAACCTGTTTGGTTCAGTTGCCAGCTGGTGCGACTGTCTCCATGTTCAGTATATTTGTTTTTTTTCTTTATCTAAAGTGACAAAACATGTCAGACCATTGTGTTTTCTTCATATTGGTCCAAATGAATTTGATCAGATCTCTCCAAAGAAAAATGTCCAGTTGAAAAATGTATCCTGGAACTCATCAAAGCTACGCCTGCAACCTGAGATTCATAAATAGTAGCAGCTGAGGTCCTGTGCTGGGAGAGGAATCCATTCATCTGTGTGGAGAATCCTGCACCTGCAGCTCCTTTTAAACACGCCGGGGCCATGCAAATCTCTGAGCAGCCTGTCACTCATCCTCCCACAACCGCCTCTGATGACACAGAACTGCCAGAGGGTTGGAGCTCCTCCAGTGCCTCAGCCCAAAAAGTATTTGCAAATAGTAGCATTACTTTAACCTGCTCAGATTGGAGCATATCAGCCACAGGAAAGAGAAAATGACTTTAAATAAAAGTAGTTTTTTGGGGTAAATAAGTTCTCTAACTCACAAAGTTATAATTGTCAATGGTCACACACAATTTAATAGTAGGAACAACAATTCGACCTTGTTTTGATGGTTACTAGGCACTCCTTCAATAATCGCTCTGTGTTGTGAGAAGCTTGTGTCAGATCTCTCAGAATCCTCTCATCCACCGACCGGCTCATTTACAAGGCAAATGCATTCAGCGTCTCTTCCTCTCAGCCACATTAAGATCATAGACTACACCTAGATCAGGACACAAGATACCAATACTGCCCTGCCCTGAATTTCCTCTATCCAGCCATCAATCTCTCTTCCTTCCAGGCATGGCACCCATGTGGGTGTTGTAGTTTCAATGCAGTAAAGTTAATCATCCACTCGTGTGCGTGATTTTCCTTATTCCTGGTTTGAATCATCTGCCGCCATTAATCTGAATGCAACTGTTCCCTTCAGATCAGATCTCAGGTTCCTCATCCATCCTCAGGTGATACAGGACATCCTGGAAGTTAATACTGTTAGATAATAATAATCATTCTTTGATATATTTGATATCAACTTTGATTTAAACCTGCTTCATTCATTTTAGTGATAACTTCTTGTCTTTTTTGAAATCTTTTATTCAGGTTTCTTTTTCCTGCATCACACTTCATGTTTATGTGTAATTCTTTGTTTTGTAATCTTTTTATCTTTATCATAGGTGTGTATGTGTGTGTGTGTTTTTCTTAGGTTAGGCGTAAGATGTGAATCATGGTTAGGTTAAGTTCAGGGTTAGAAATTAATTGGTCATGAGTAAGGTTTTGGTTAGGCTATCCACAATGAAGTTCATGCAAATTCCTAATAAGAAAAGCTGCACAAACCCTTGTGTGCGTGGTTCTACATTTCTGTGGGGCAGGTATTTATGTACGTGTGTCATGTAGGTTTTTATTGACAAAATAAAGTCAAACCAAATAAAGACATATTGTCATGGTTGAGTGGCGCCACCTAGTTGCCTTTTTACTGTTTAAGTAACAAAATACACTTCCATTCATGGACTTTTAGAATCATGGCTCCAGTGGAAAATGAACCCATGCTGCGTAATGAGCCACACTCCCTCCTCATAAAGTCTTAGGACAGAATGTTTATCTTAATGTGTAGAGGCATGAACTCTAGCCACAAAACTCATGTTGAACAATAGACACTGTGATCAAGCTTAAGATATGGAGTTTGGGTGATTGGCTGATGCATTGTGCTTTCATTATAGAAATTAATAGATTTATACAGCTTAACAACTTCATTAGTTTCTACCTCCCTCCACATCCTAATGCCATCCTAATATTCGCTAAAAGTTACATTTTAGAATTCACACATGCTAAATAATGACCCTTGTGATGGCAAATCTGAGTACCAAACTATATTTATTGTATACAGTAGTAAAAGACCACAAATAATGTACAAATCAGTAGAGAAACAAATAACATGACAACAACCTGGACCCCGTTCTTTGTACATTGAAGTTTAGCTCTCATGTTGGCCGGCTCAAAAAGCAGGTTTTTGTCCAGCTAACGTGGTTCTTCAGATGCAAGCGGAAGGCTGATTAATTTGTCTTGATAACTGTGCTCTTATTTTGTGAGAGGGGGAAGCTGAAAACCACGATCGTTACTTGTGATTGGCTCGTGCAGAGGGGCGTCTGCAGGAGTAACCACTGAGAGTCTCTGCACCACGTGATGTTATCAAATGAGCGGATAGCAGTGGAACAGCAAAGCAATAGCATGAAACCTAACCACATTTTCATACATCAGCTCAAAAACAGGTGTAAAACATGTAGAGTACAGTTTAATTACTTTTTTAAAATTACAGCACCTTTCTAGTGTTGCTGAACTACAACAAACTACATTTTAGCACAAGGGGAATCCACAGGGCCGGTTCCACCTCCTCAAACACTGCTGCTTCAAGATAAGGGTTTAATTCATCTCTGCACAACAGTGGTTCACAACATACTTAACTTTAAATGGTCCTTTGCTCTGGATCATACTGCACCAAACCACAATAGATTGTATTCCTAGATCGCACTGGTTTTATTTTGTTGGCGTTTTTAGTATGTAGGACTCAAACCGAGTGAATGTCATTCCCTTTCCAAGCATGCAGGCAAAGCTAAGGTGGCCTTTAAGTAACATATGAACATGAAAGGTTGAGCCAGTGTTTGGTTTTGTCCATTCTGAGCTACCATAGGAACATGGTGGACTCCATGAAGAAAAAAAAAAGACTGGCTCCTGATTTAGAAATAGATGGCTTATTCTAAAAGGTAAAGAAACCATTTGTAATTTCTTTTGATTTAACACTATTGAAAACATAATATTTATAAATATTACATTTCTTTCCTCCCTATAGATTACCTCAGTCCAAGAAACTGGATATTTAACTCCATTCAATTGGAACAATACTGATCGCCTGCATGTTTATCTGAGAAGACATAATAATTAAATAAAATTGATAAACTGAAAAGGGTTGAAATGATCCAACTCCCTCTGAAGAAGCTTGTACTTTTTGCAGGTTTTAAGCTGAATGACTGACTGTTTTAATACGAACGGAAAAATCCAAGCTCATGTCAGACCATCAACAATCAAACCGACGTAGTTATCCATGTACAAAGAACTGGGCTCCAAGGGTACAGAACACTTATCTCCCAAACTCCACTGGTTGACATCCATGCCCTCCCGATATGCAAAAAACAGCATGCATCCTTCTCCTAACTGCAAAATACCAGACATTCATCACCACGTGAGACATCTCGACTGCTTTCAGAAACTGCAGTTATAAAAATGCCCTGCAACGTCTGTCTTGTGCACACCAGCAAAACATCTTCTCAACAGTTGACAAAGCAGATAAAAGGTTCTTCAGAAATGCGTGACAGATAACATACCGACTTTTGTTGAAATACCTTTGCTCAAAGGGGAGGCCGATCCTCTAAGCACATGTAGAATCAGTTGTCCCACCTGCCTACATTCACAAGGGCAATACAGAGATGAGACAGCTGACTCTAAAAGCATGACTGAATAATAAGTCTGTACCACAGATAAGCTCAAAGAAAATTTCTAAATTATTAGCAGTCGAAGAAAAAGCGAATGACATTAATGAAATACAAACTCCCTTAAAATCTTAACCTTGCAGTTTGCTTTTATAGTGATCCAAGTACAGCAAATATGAAACAGAAGTTCAGTCTTTGGAGTATTGGTCCAAGCCCCACGACATTTATCTAACATCCGCTCTGATACCTATTTACAGGGAAAAAAAATAATAATGATCATCAAGAAGCCCCCTGGTTAATTCTTAAAAGAAAAAATCAAAAATAGAAAAACATTGCAGAAGTCTTTAGCAAAAGCACCTAAAAGGCGAAGAGAATTAAAATACATTTTGACAGGGGTCACCACCATTCAGACAAAAAACACGAGAGCGAAGTGAAATGGAAGGCGGGTGTGTATTAAGTTCAGACAGTGCCTCCACTTCAAAAACGTTTTTCATGCCCACTGACTGTGACCCCGAGACAGAACCTGCAGAGCCCCACGTTTGACCCCGCTGGATGAAAACTGTGACAAACTACTGGATACTACGTTTTCACTGGAGAGTGAACGAGAAGCATTGACAAAACCAGGCACAGCTGTGGCACGCTGCGGGTCACATCACAGCCTGTGGCGCCAGACGGAAAGTGTTGTCCTGATTGGCCAGCAGAGCGACTGTTGACACGCACAAAAAGTTCAGTCCTGGCTTAGACAGTATATAAACAGCTGAGTAGCCCCCCCAAACACACACACCTGACAAAAAACCATGACAGACATCTTGAAACTGAAGAAATGATAATAATAATTAGAATAATATAATAATAATAATAGGCGGAGAGGAGAGATGAGGAGGGGAGGGACTGTGAAGGTGGCTGAGGGGGCGTGGTCTGAGGGTGGCCGTCAATGACATGGGGGGGCTTAGCAGTGGCCGCCTGTCTGCTGCTGGAAAACATCTATGGTGTCTTCATCTTCCATCTCCAGCTGAGAGGAGCAGAGGGACAGAAGCTCAAGTTAGCAGATATAAAACCATAGCATAACACAATATAAGACAATGATTCAAGGCTCTGTACAGACGGGTAGACTTCTCCAAAGCATGTGAGGGATTAAGAGAATATAATGTTATCTTACCTGTGCAGGTGTATCCGTCTCATTGATAGGCTGTCCATCAAACCTGAACCTGATCTGCCTTATTGAGAGACCCTGAAGGAGTAAGAGGGGAATAAAAATAATAATAGTGATCCAGCTGATGAAGAGAACGAGTGGTTCATTAAAGCACGTCCAATATAATAACATGTTGCTGTGGAGGAGGACATTTTAAATAGCAGTCATGATCCGGGCCTCTGGCTCACCTGTCGTTCACAGTACGCCTTCATTAGTTTGCTGAGGGGTGTGTGTCTTTTGATTTTGAACTGGACCACCGACCCATCCTGTCCTGCAACCTTGAGGTTGATGTGATCGTTCTCGGTCTTTACTCCCTCCTGCAAAGATTAACGAGAGTTTAAACCAGCAGCTTAACCAAGGAGACACACACAGACCACAAACATGACATTAAGAGGTTTACAGCGAGACACAATACGGTTAATGGCAGAGCTGCCAGGAGACAAATCAACCAGGCACCACGAGCCTGAGAGCCACACACAGTTTAACAGTCGTTTCAAAATAAAGGTCAGGTCGAAGTGCAACAATGACGTGTGCTGAAGGATCCAGGCTGACGCTAGTTTAAAGACGGATGAACCAAAACAAAGCAGCGTGAGGATTTCAGGTTGGAACGTGTTTGTTGCCGAGCAGTCACGGATGCTAACGTTAGCATGATTAGCTACAGGCTAGGTGTTAGGCACGCCAGCCCTCCAGGACCGCAGCAGAGTTTAGCAGCCGGCGGCTAACAATGCTAGCAGCTTTGTTTAGCTGCTCTGTGACCGAAGGGAATCGAACATGTTTATGGAAACACAACAGCGAGGAAATAAGAAGGGCTTGTTTTTTCAAAACGAGTGCGTCACCCTGCGTTAGCGCCATCTGGAGCTGCTGCAGTTGCGGCATTTGCTGCGTTGCGCACGTAGCGTGGTCCCGTTACGACAAAGGAAAAAAATCCGCAAATGACAATCACGGTGTAATTGATCGTTTCCGCACACACGGGTCTCCGAGATGCCTCTCAACGGGGATCGAACCTTCTCTATTCCTGCCGTGGGCTGCTCGCTCGCCTGGATGTTAAGTGTCGATGTGCGGCTGCTCATTCATTTTGCGACACAAACACTGCGCCGATTCAAGAGAAACGTGCAAACCAGGCCATTTTATCCCGCACATCTGAGCGCAGGTCTGGCGGCGGCTCCACCGAGCCAGCCCCGCGAACCCCGGCCTCCATCTCTCACCTTTGGCTTCTCCTCGGACATGTCGGCTGCTTTTCTGTCGCCGCTTTTCGCAGGAATCGCTGGTTTGTGTTTTATTCGCGTCTCCGCCGCCGTCTGTCCTCTTGTCTCCGCCACTGACGGGTGCGCGCCTGGAACCGCTGTCGCAAATAAACAATTGGCTCTCGCCAGACCACGTGACTCGTAAATCGCGGGAGCGCGGACACGGGAGCGCGCAGCGATGCAAAATACTCGGTCACGCGAGCTGAAGACCTGAAGGTATTTGTGCTTGTGTAAGTGAGAAATACCAGAATGTGCATATTGAGTAGAGTTGCCACTGAGGTACTCAGGGCATATAGAGTTGGAAACAAGGAGAAGCTTTTTTATTTCAACCTAAATGTCCCCGGTGTTTAAAGGGATGGGTGTGTGTGCACAAAACACTTTTGGAGTTTCATGGGTAAACAGCGTTGCAGCCAAATCCAATCCAATTGGAGTAACTGGGGATTCTTTCTTCAGACGTATGAAAACAACAGAAAAAAGATAAAACAATGTGTTGTCCTCCAAGTGTTCAGAAGCCCCTACATTCAAATTCAACTCGAAACATTTACATCTTTTTACAGTTTTTAGTCTGAATTCCTTCTACCAGAAGTAGTGATGCTAGCTGAAGCAGCGATGCTACCAGTGGTGTAACGTCCAAAACCAAAATGTACAAATGTAATGTTTTGCATCTGAAATTGAGTTGGATTATGTGGACATTTCTCCACACTTGCTAGAAATTGATGTCATGTAAGGTATTTTCTTTTATAAATGTAAAAAAATAATGCCAACAAATTAGAGTCATCACTAGTTGGTGTAATGGGTAATACAATCTCCTTCAATCAAAGAACATGGTCATTTCAGTTGTTTTGTAAAACGTATCTATTGCCTCTTTACAAACATAAAACTTCTAAAACTTTTATTTTGAATAAATCTGCTCATAGTTACAAACAATCAATGATCTTTGATCTTATAAAACACAGAAAAACTCAAGACACAAAGTATAAAGGGAAAAGTAGTTTTTTTATGTAACATGATGCAGACCAGGCAACACAAACTCCACCAGAGTCCAGTGTCATTGACAGGATTAATTATGAAGTCCTTTATCTAACGGTAGAATTTGTCTGATTTCAGTGATCGATTTAGGTTGAAGATTTAATTTCAATGTTACTGAATCTTTCCTTCGGAACTTATCATGTGATAACAAATTGTTTTGAGTTGAACTATAGTAACAACACAATAAAAACAACAAAATGAGAAACAAATACACTAAGTAAAAAAATAACGATCATTTCTGAATATATTTCTAAACTCCATTAACTCAGAGCAACATACAAATATGTGACATTTGAAACATAACAGATGCAACAAAAACTGTGTCTGCTCCCAAACATGATTCTCTCCAAACTGTCCAATGAAACTGATCTAATAAATATGAGTGGACTGATGCTTCAGCAGCCACACTGCTGCTACATCTATTCTCTCCGTCACTTACAGCCTCCTGGTTCATTACAGTGAACATCACACTCCTGTTCATTGGCTGAGCGACACTAATGGCGGTCTATACAAACTGGCACTTCTGTGGCATTTAATTAACTATAGTTTTCATTCATCCTCGGGGTCACGTCTCCACTCACAACAACAAGACAGTCTGCTGCTGTCTATGATAACCTCAGAGGTCTGTGGTGTCTGATGCTCTCATGCAAATCTGGAGTACGGGTTTTGTCCACTTAGACCTGCAGAGACACCAACAGTCATTGAAGTCATACATTCATATAAGACACATTTTATTGTGAAATACCTATTGTCATTTCAATATCTTATGCATCCTCTTCACATATATACATATATACATGTGTATATGTATATATATATATATATATATATATATTCATCAGTTTACATTGATATTGCTTTTTCTAAATATTTCCTAAAGTTAGTATTCAACATTTACTTATTTATTATTAATTTGTTATGATGTTTGCTGCTTTAACTTTGAATTTCCCTGTAGAGAGACTTATAAAGGATTATCTTTCCAATCTTTCGTCAAATGACCATACGTCTACAAGTCATAAAGAAGCAACACTATCATGTTTATATAAGATGAAAAAGAATTCATTATCCAATCAATTCTCCCACCAAAAGTAAAAAGTGTCTCTTTCTGTTTTAAGGAACAGAAAATCCTGTGTCTGCAATGTTAGTGTTTGCACATGTGTAAAAAAAAAAAAAAAAAAAAAAGAAGTGTGAGGGCTCACCATATTTCTTCCTGATTTCCTCATGTCGGTCTTTCATCTCTGCCCTCCTGTGAAGACAAAACATTCTCCAATGAGCTGTGGCCTGACGGCTGATATCTTTTGTTCAGACTCTCAAACACTCCCAACAGTTATGTGGCCACAAACCAGTCTGGTCTGATAACAGGGTGACGTGTGCATTTTCCCCTAACTGTACATTCTGCAGTGCTATGACGGAAACTGACATGGATATGAACAATGCTACTGCAGGTACATCAATCGCACTAGATTTTAAACCATCAACACAAATACTGAGGTAAGATGAACCCTAAGATGCCCCTAAGCCATTAAAGTTTGTATTTGATTTTGTAATGGAGCTATTGTATGAGTGTGTATACATAAAGTATTAATAAATGCGTATTAAAATGTGCATTTGAACAGTAAAGCCAAAGATGAACAAATACAAATCACTGCTAAATCAAGGGGTGAACTAAGCCTAACTCAAACTTGATGTACATAAAAAAACACACTGCCATTTTTAAACAACTAACTTGCAATGAGCCAGTCATCAAAGTTGACATATGACAAATACAGTGCTCCACAGTGCTGCAGCATGCAGTTTGAATGGCTTGTGTACACAGGAATACAGTATTAATGTAAATAATAGGAGAAACATAATAATAGCAGGAAATACACATTACATGGACAACGAAGTGTGAGTTTTTTTTGTTAATGCATTGGACATGGACCAAACTAAATTGAATGAAATATCTCTTTCTCAAAGATGGTTTCCTGTCACACTGACTCATTTTTCCAAAATGTTTGGTTTCAATTTTTTATTTGACATTACAAAAAATGGGGTCAAACATCACGATTGACAGCTAAGACTGACTCGTGGTCCGTCGAGTGCATGTATCGATAATTTTTTTGTTTCATTTCTGAATGGTGGGAAGTGGAGACGCGTTGTTCCTCTTTATGCTTTAAGCACAGAACAACTAATGCTAAACTACAAACACTTGTACGTGAAATAGGAACAAGCACAAAAGAACAAACCATGAACACAGTCTTGAGTTACACAGTCAGTTTCACATACGCAGAACAATGCTGCTCACCTTTCTTCCTGCTTTGTTTTTGTCTTATCGTTTTGTCGCTGCATCTTGGCATTAAACCGATTGGATCTGACACAAAGACACAACACAAGGTCATGGTTAGTTGTAGGTCGTGGAAAATACACAGCGTGTGTTTGATCGTGTCTGTATGTACACACACCTTCAGGTAACCACTCCAAAGCCAACAGAAATGTTCAGTATTTGACTTTATTATCAACACACGATTAGCCTGACATTCCCTCACATAAAACCCACTGATCATAATCTCTCCTCCTTGTATTGAGTTTAGCTCCACACAGAGACAACCATCAGTAACATGAAGTCAAATCTCATAAAATGTCTTTCTGTGTAACTAGGACTTTTCTCGAACCTATTTTATTAATTGATCCCAAAGTGCATCTTATTCCATCAGTGTCTCATCCCGGCATCATTGTTCAGACTAACTTTAGCCACTGTTCACTTACCCGAAGTTTTCACACTTGCAGCAGCAGAACAAGCAGACGAAGAAGGCGATGATGATGATCCCACCAAACACTGCCAAGGTGATTATCAGGGTCTGGAAGTTCACTACAGACAGAGACACAACGTTATAGACTCAGGTTCCTTCAAAATAGAAAAAAAAAATAAGCAGCACTCTCTTCTTTTTCAACTCTTATTTTGAAATCACATCCCTGAATACATGCAATTAGAGTTTGTTGTTTCTTAACTGTGTCTAATGATAAGAATTCAGATTTCCTTCTCTAGTACAGTAAATTAAGTAGAAATGTCTCATCTGAACGCTTCAAATGAACAATGTGTGTGTGTGTGTGTGTGTGTGTGTGTGTGTGTGTGTGTGTGTGTGTGTGTGTGTGTGTGCACTCTTACTCCAGCAGAGCCCCCAACGAGCTTCATTCAGTGGACAGAGTGCGTGGGGGGGCAGGATGGTCTTCACTGGATATGTGACACAGGACTTGGTTTTGATGCACCACAAGCACTGTGACAAAACAAAAATCACCATAGCACATAATGGTCCCTCTATTATTCAAACAAACAAATGAAGGTATTCAGGGCAGGTGTGGGTTTGCGCTGTCGAGCAGGCGTCCAAACCAGTCTGACAAGTGTGGTGGAGGAGGAGGAGCCACTTGTTGTTGTACTTCCTCCACCTGAGACACTTCTTTTCCCATCACATGCACAAACTTGCATAATGAAATCAACCCAGCAGAAACCAAAGGATTTCTCAAAGGACTCACCGACACATTTTTCAGACATTCCTCACAGCTTGTTCCATTCTTCGCCTCACACACTGAGGGACACACACAAAAACACAGTCAGCAAGTTCATTAAAGAGAACTGAACAATCTACTTCCTTCAGGAGGAAAAGTACAAGAGACTTAAATGAAAGAGAGATTAGCAGGAGCTGATTAAACAAGTACTGAAGCTTTGGTTTGTCCCCACTGTGGTTTTTGTAACTATTACTAATCCTCTGAGGACATTTTCCATGGAGACGGAGCACAGCAAACACACAAGGCCCTGGTCGGACCAGTCATGTTATTGTCAGCAGACCAGGCAGGACAACAGCTGGGTTTGTCTCAGTGTCTCCACATATTTGTGACCAAACAAGCGTTCATTCTTGTGTGGTCAGTTTGTCTGGAGCTACTTCTGCTGGTTTTAAGGTCCTGAGGGCGGAAGAAGGTGAACTGAAGAGAGAATGATTGTTCCTGCTGAGAGGTTTCAATGATACACATGAATCAGACACAGAAACTCAACCTCAAAACCCAAGTTTCCCACATTGTTCTACTTTATATCATCCAACACAGTTTGAATAAAGTTTTGTTGCTGTTTGTAAACTTTTGTCCCCATTATTCAACCTGGACTCTGAAGCCAAAGACAAGCTTAAACAAAGTTGTCTTAAATAGGTGGGGGAGTCATTTTAAATTATGGATGAAAAGGTCAGGTGAAGATTTGTGTTCTCCTGTTTACGACTTAATATAATTGTCACTAATTCCTCAGTTAGCACAGAGTCACTGATGTCCTCTCCTACCTGAGTCAGGTGCCGCAGCGAAGACAGTGACCAAACCAAGGACGAGCAGGAGAGCAGGCAGCGAAATCCGCAAATCCATCATCCAGAAACTTGCAGATTAACTCAGATGTAACTTCACAGATTTAACGATTGAGGATATTTGACGAACCCGTGTGCGCAGGGAAGGAGGAAGTGATCCAGCTCCACCGGCTGAAACCTGAGAAGTGAACTCACCCAAACAAAGCGCAATACCCTGACGCACACTCATTACGCACCAGAGACGCAGGGAGGAGGGTGTGAGCGTGCGTGTGTGTGCGTGTGCGTGTGTGAGAGAGCATGTTTTCTCATTGGTAGAAGTTTAAGAAATGTTCAGATGCTTAACTTATTGTTATTCCACTTATAATGTATTTTATTATATCTTAGCACTTAGGTGAGTGGTCGATAAAACTGAATCACCACTATATAAAACATTACATTTGCCATATCTCATCAAGGTGGAGATAGTTTGAACTATTCAAAATACTTTTGAATATTTTTATTGCCGTGCGTCCACACTGAGTTGCAGGTGACCTTTTTAAAAACTCACAAGGGCTCATGAGATGATGAATGTTAAAGCAAAGAAGGCTTTGAGTTGTTTATTCCATCGGAGTACAGTATGTCCTCCAGAAATGTTTTAAAGCAAAAGTATGAAGACGTTTAAAAGGGAAATACTCAGTTAATGTACAAATATTTCAAAGTATTTGAGTAAATAAAGTTACTATCCTCCTGCTTCTTAGTCCTGTGTGTCAGAAATAAAACCACAAACAAATCGCTCGAGGACAATTTCCAATAATTTATTAAAGCATAATCTTGTAAAGCCAGTTACAAATAAAAAAAAAGAACAACACACATATCTCTCTCTTTCTCTTTTTTTTTTCAAACAAACACAATATTTTACTATGTAATGATGATAAATAGCATAACATGAGAACGGGCCCCACTCTGGCCGCCTGCGGCTGATAACAGGACCCTTTGTGGTGAAGTTGCCCTTCCAGACAGAGTTGTGATCTGTGTGTTTCACCTATCACACTCCAGCCACTGCAGGGCAACCTCTTCCTCCTCAGTGTAATATCAGTGACAGACAGAACCAGAGGTGTAGAATAATAAGAACAGTCAGCTACGGGTTCCTCTGTTATTGTATGGCTTATATATATATATATATATATATATATATATATTGTTTTTTTTACTTTCTCAGGGTTTGGCACTGATTTTAGTCGAAACTAAAACCACCAAAAGTTCAAACTGGAACCTCAGAGCCAGTTCTGTTTATTCTAACTCTATATAGGCAGGTTCCCAGTGGGTTGTGCGTGTGTGTGTATTTGTGTGTGTGTGTGTGTGTGTGTGTAGTCAGGGCCAAGGGAACTATTAAAAACACTGAGGTCATGGATTTTTTTCTATTAAAAATACAAAAGGTAAGTTTAAGATTTCAAAGGATGTTTAAAATGTACAATTAAAACTTTGGGGGATTCTTTCTTTCATTCTTACTACCTTCTTTCTGTCTTTCTTTCTGTCTTTCTTTCCACCCACCTCATTTTGAATTGCTTTATTTCATTTCTTCTGTGGAAAATGAAAAGAGATTCTCAGAGTCATGACCTCAGTATTTCTAAAGCCCTGGATTGCACTGCAGATACACAACAGACAATTTCAACTTCAGAAAGATTTATATCCTTGTTAGTTCTGAAAACATAACCTCTACCTCAACCTAATTTCACAGTTTAATGGATTGTGTTATGTTTCTGTGTTACTTATTCTTTCCTGGATTGTTGATGAAACACATTATTGTCCCACACGAGGGATGCTGCTGTATACCTGCAGTGCCACATTGTCAGGTGATGCTGACGGAGCAGCGACTTCACTTTCATCATGGAAAAAAAGCACACACATACACACAGAACAGTGATGACTCTCAGCATTCCCAGTGCACAATGAAACCATTTCTGAACCCGTTTCCTCACAGTGTCTTTATGTGTGCCCTTGTTTCCACTGAGACAGAAATAAAAAATAATTCCAGTACATTGTCAACACGTTATTCTCCCAAACACACCCACTGCAATACACACGGTACAATAAGAAATAAATAAACCCTAAACCCTCCCTTGTATACCCATGCTTTCCCCTTAAATCACAAGCACGACACCATTCTTTGCCAAGGTTAGTCATGTAAATACGTCTTATTTCCAAGGAATACACTCATTAATATTATTTCTCTTTTCTCATATCATACCATTTCCCTTTTCTTTTCCAACTGTTTGGATAAAACCATTAATACACTCACTCATTCTCACACACACACACACAGCACTTCAGGGTGGTTAAGATAGCGGGGGGGCGTACAGTAACAAGAGTAGTACCAGTAGTAAAAGTCACATTGTTGAAAATGGAGACAATCTGGAGCTTTTATGCACTTTAAGTTTTTAAGTCTCATGAGAACAGAATGAGCGGACGCAGAGTTACAATATTTAAAGTGTCCGTTTGATGCTTTTGAGCGACTCCCACAGATAACACTGATGATAAATCCACTAAAACACAGTTAAATGTCTATAGCCTGTGGTTTTGAGAACTCCTACATCTCCGTGAGTGAGTCACATTAATGGCACAGCCAGTGAATGATGTATTGGCATCAGATTCGCACACACAGCGGTCACATCATTCACTTCATTTTACACGAGAGGTGTCACATTGCATTTAGTGTGGCATCATTATATACTGTACAGTGCAGTGGCCACTGGAAACTCTTATATTGTGTGATATACAGTACAAAACGATACATCAGTTCATGTTTACATGTATGTGAATATACAGTAGATTTATGCTGTGTGTATTATATGTAGACATAGATAGGGAAACGTTTTGTCTTATAATATTCTGCTTGATATTGTCTCTATAGAGCCACGCGAGGCTCTAACCATGCACAGACTCTTTGCGTCACCTGACCACAGAGCCTCCAAAGCAAAACCTGCCCTCTCTCTTCTCACTAATATAGATTTGATAGTGTTCATTAATATTTAAAGCCACATCCTTTGGCCGTGTTTTCCTCCTGTTGCCACACGGTGGCACCGACGAGAAGCCCTGAAGAAGAATCGTCATCATGGAGTCCTTTTTCTCAGTCACAAAGTGGTGGAAGCAAGACGATGTCACGGTTAAAAAAGACGAGAACGGAGAGAAAGCAAGCAAGAACAAGAATTCAGCCTTGTTACGAAATACTGACAGCAAATAAGGATGCAACAGGAAGTGAGGACACGTGAAGAGAAAGAGAGAGAGACTCTGGACGTGGGAGGAGGACTGGGAAAGAAACTGAACTGAGGAGGTGTGGCTTTTCTTCTATCTGGCAGTGCACTGGGCGGACAGACTGAGGCGGCTGAGTTGTGCTTGTAAATTTCTGAGGTTCGTTTGTCCGGAAATAAAAAGCAGAGAGAAGTTTGGAGTGTGCTTGAACACCTACATGCAGGACTACAACTGGAGGGAGGGAGTTATGTAATTTGCAAGTCTTTGTCATGCTCATTTATCCAACGAATCCCTTATCCCAAGTGAAACCCAGGCCAGGAGAGAGTGTGCGTTTGGCCTCCGTGTCCACTTCTACCCCCGTTATGCTTCTGACACTCATCCACATCACTCCTGACTCAACCATGAGGATGCACTGGTTGGTGCGACCACCTCCATCCAAAACCAACCAACCGACGCAAGAGGTATCTGATCGCTGCTGGACAAATCGAGGGCTCAGGCTGGTTGGTGGCGATCACCTGACCCAGGAACTGGCGACGCTGGTCACCGACATGATGCTGCAACGTTTCTTCACCATCATGTTGATGTAGGCTCTCATGATCTTGGTGATCTCTCCAACCTAAAGAGTAAAAAAGATATAAATCTGTTTTGTATCATGAATACCAGTCCCCCGAGTATCAAATAACGTTAAACTTAAGCAGTGCCAAACTTAGCTATCTGACAGATCGACTGGGTGAGAGAGTAACAGAGCGCGGTGGCGGTAATGGAACCGAGAGCTGAGGCTGAACAGAATAATGTGACCACAGAGTGAGGCTGTGTGATGAAATAACTTTTACTGTCTTTTTTAATGTGCTCTGGTTGATGCAGGAGGAGTTGATGCACAAACAAGAGTCATTGCAGTGTTTGAATGGATAAAGACAAATATTAATAAAAATGTATATTGATAATAAGAAGAATGATCTTTCACCAGTGGAGTCTCAAAGAACATCTCCCTCTCATCCACAATGATCTTGTAGGTGCAGGGCTGCGAAGCTCCGAAGAAGGTGATGTGTTCGTACTGGAAGGTCTCCAGAGGTTTGGGTTCACCTCGTTTATAAACAGACACGTTGTCAGCGCTCACACTCAACCACAGATCATGAGGGAAGCCGCCCTCTTTACACTGCAGAGGGAGGAGAGTTGGGGAAAGGTATGATTCAGATCTTAAAAGACAATATGTCAGATTTTCTTGCACCGCCCCTCCTCTCTTCTTATTCGCTCACCTCCACGTCGAACAGAGTCGATCCGTATCCGGGCCACTCCTTAATGATGCTCATGTATTTCAGCATGGCCTGGTGCTGTGGCATTCCCTGCAGGCGGGTCCACTTCTCCAGGACACTGGTCCGTGTGGCCGATGTCTCCTCCTTCACCCACATCTCCAACATCTGCTCCTCCTCCACCTGAAACCACACCGGTCAGCCATCTTATACTAGTAATTGATAGTATTTTTTTTTACTTCAAAGTATGCAGGGTTTATAGCAAATGTTCTAAAACCTTCTGCTTCTTCAGTGACCCAGTCTTGAAGCTCCTCCTCAGGGTCCCGTCCAGGAAGCTCGGGGTCTTTCGTTTCTCAATCCCGGGGCCGACAACTCCCGGTCCTCCGACCAGGCCCTTCCCGTCTCCTGCTCCTCCTCCTACGCCTGCTCCAGCTCCGCCTGCGGCCCCCACGCCAGGCTTGGTGGAGTGGAGGATGCGATTGCGGAGACGTCCAATCGGATAGACAGTCCCCAGACTCCAACCGGCCCGACCTGCCCCATCAACGTGGAGATACTGGAGACGTAGAGCCGCCAGGTGCTGCAAAGTCTCCTCCGATGCCGGGAAGTGACCACTTATCAGAGACTCGTGAGCCTGACGGAGAAAGTGGAGTAATACATATTACATACTTACTAAACTTGTAGTTTAGTCAAGTGATGTTTTCTATACATCCTGTCTTGATATAAATACAAATAATGTTATGTGGTGCAAACTCTCAAATAGCCTTATTTAAAAACATGAAGACAAAAGATGGTAAACAAACTGTAAAACTAAGAAATTGGCACAGGAGTCATTTAATTTTGTATAAATGTGATTAATTTGTATTTTTTAAATAAACAAATCAAAATTTTGATGTGTGATACAAGGTCTACACAAGTCAAAAATGTAGTATAATCATTATAAAAAACAATAATAACTATAATCAATTTTGTATTGATCCATAATATTCTAATTTGTCTTTTGAGAAAAATCATTGTATGAATTTTAGAACGTATTCAATTGTCTTTAATTAGAGAGAAAAAAACTCTTCTCTCACCTGTTCGAACATGAAGGCAAACTCCACTCCTTCTTTGGGCATGCTCTCCACATCCAAGAAGCAGTAGAGTTTGAAGTAGAGTTTCCATTCTCCTTCCTCCTCCTCTTCTTCACTTCCTGCCAACCTGGGAAACAACAAAAAGAAAACATCCAGCACAATACTCATAAACAGCAAAACAGCTGAACTCAGTGCCAATATAAATCCTATAGATTAAAGCAAGTTGGAAATAGGCCACAATGCCTTGGTGTTTTAAATTATAAATTAAACTTTAAATGACATTACTGAGCAACATTAAATCTCTATATGCTGATCCACAATGTAAACTAACTGAGATACCTTTCAAACTTTGCCAGGACGTCTGCCACGATCACTCTGCTCTCCAGAGCTCGGTCTGTGACGGCGTTGTGTTCAAACAGAGAAAACAGGTTCTTGCTCTCCTCCATGGCCAAACCTCTGATCAGCTTCTCCACAACCTGCAGCAGCAGCAAATGAACAGGAGTATAATTGATGATTAAGGTGGATTTTGGATATTACTCACTACACATTAAAGATGTTGTGTGAGTCTATGTGTGTGTTGCTGTGCACCTCTCCAGCTGTGGTGTGTGAATTGATGGAGATCTTGCAGGAGCCTCCTCCGTGGCAGTAGACCGTGGTGCTCATCTCCTGTCTCACCAGCAGGGCGGCGATCTCCTCCTGGGAGGGAACAAACTCACGAGTCTTGGTCTTCTTTAAGGATTCCCCGATGAAAGTGGCATAGCGCTCGATCTCTGTGCCGGAAAAGCGCTCGCGTACCCTGAATCGGACCACACACACATTTATGACACTTTCACTCCATGAGCGCCACATCACAGAAGAAATACACACACCGCAGAGTCAGACACACACTGACCTCTTGAGGTGGAACCGGAGGTATCTGAGGATGGCTCGACTGGGTAGGAAGGTGCAGCTCATGCAGGTGAGAAGGTGCCAGTGTGCGCGATTGGCTGGGCTGTTAGGCTGAGGCACGTGATTGGTCTGCTTGATCACCTGACAATAGACCTGACAATACATACGAAGGAAATTCAAGTGTCAAATCACCAAAGACACATGGATCGTCATGATCATGATGTCATAACAGAACTAGAATTACTGCCGTTGTTGTTGTTGCAGTTGTATGCTTCTACGAACCAATGCTGCTTCTGTCTGCATACATTTGTTTCCAAACAGAAACTTGAGATATCTTGTTCAAGAGGCGAAAAACAGAGTGACCTTTGACCCTGGACCACCAAAATCAGAACAGTTCATAGTTTGCACGTATGTTGGAAAATTGCTGGAATCTCCTTTTTTACAGTTTTTTTCTATGAAAAGTAAAACTATTAAAAAAGTATATTTTTATAAAACTAAATCACTCAACCTCATCCCTGAGAGGCCGCAGGTCCTGGCAGGTCTGCAGGATGCCCTGGATGATGGGCACCGTGTCTGCCAGAGTCTCCATCTCCTGTAGCGAGTTGAACACTCGCACCGCCTCGTCCTGCAGGCTGGCGTAACCCTGCTGCCTGTGCACTGCACAGAGAAAGAGAAGAAGAAGAAACAAAGTTATATGCATTCACAAAAGATTGGTGTGATGGTGCCAACGTGAGAGGAGCAACAAGATAACAGGAACTTGAAATTCAGCCATGTGAACTATTTCACTGTGCATCAATCAAACAGAAAAAACTAAAGAGTCATTTTATCTGTAATTTGTGACCACGGAGCCGGGCTTCAGTAACTGTAGCAGCTAAAAATAGTTAATGATGCAACAATCTGGGCATCGATGAAAAAGGAAATCCTCAGTAGAGCGGATTGTCACATTTGGTTCAGCTGCAGATTCTGTGTTTTGCAGTGTCTACAAAGACCACGTTCTAGACCCTCCACTCCAGAGCGTACAGCCTTTGAATTGAGACACAACAAATATGTGAAATAAGAAGAGGAAGTTTCCCTTACAGCTGGTGACCTCTCCGTACGGCAGCGGCAGTAGAGGGGAGTGCAGAGGATGCTGGGTGTATCTGAGGATGGGGTTTCTCCTGTACATCTGCTCCACGATGTCTGG
Source organism: Paralichthys olivaceus (assembly GCF_024713975.1). Classification (NCBI taxonomy): domain Eukaryota; kingdom Metazoa; phylum Chordata; class Actinopteri; order Pleuronectiformes; family Paralichthyidae; genus Paralichthys; species Paralichthys olivaceus. The sequence continues at coordinate 10,237,916 of NC_091104.1, read as the reverse complement.
GTTCACACTGTTCTCCTGAGGACACACAAGCACATTAAATACAGGTTTTTCTTCTGATGACTATTACACGATCTCTTACTGTGGCTTTGTGTTTTACCTTGATGTCTCTGATGAGCTGCAGTGTTGGAGTCTCTATGGGCGTCTTACTGTCGACGACTCCCTGTATAGCAGCCGTCCACCTCATGGCCTCATTCAGCATCTTGGTGTAGAGGCGGTAAGAATGTTTCCTCCCGTACACTATGATGTTCCAGTAACCTGTAAAAAAACAACTCTATCAGCATCCACACATAAGAAATTAACCAATTAAATGTTGACACGAAGGTGATGAGGCTCAGCTTTTACCTCAGAGATATTTTCTCTGTAATTTAGTCGTATTAAATCCAGTACCTGGTACATGTTTCATGAACATAACTGCACATGCCTCTCCTCACCTCCTTGGTCTAATCCCTGATTAAACTTGCCCTCTCTGTCATTCCCTGCCTCTTCTCTTCATCCTCACCTGTCTCCCTGTGCACTCGCTCATCCGGCTGAATGATGGAGCAGAGGGAGTTAAGGACCAGAGTTCCCATCTTGGAGGAGTTTCGCTCTGAGCTCTTGTAGTAATCCAGCGAGTTGTGGGTCAAAACAAACCAGCGTTTCTTCAGCTTCAGGGAGGTGCTCTTAGCGTTCGTCTTCATCTCCTTCTGCAGCCAACCTGAACGATGATGAGAGCACAGGAGGAGTAAGACAGTGACAACAGGAGAAAGCAGTAAGTACAACCAGACCCATGGATTTTTAGGAGCCAAAGCTGATACCTATAGTAGAGATTAAACAAATTCTTATAAATCGGTCAAACCGACTATCGTGCTTGCAACCAACTTGGTGTGACACCATTTTATTTGCCAATTATCATTGTAATTGACAATAATCAAAATAATATTTTCTAACCCCTGACGAGGAACTCCTGCCCGTCGATCCTGGCGTCTCCTTTTGGTTTCTGCAGCAGACTGATCCAGTGATGCATCTCCTCTGGTGTGTCACTGTTGCAGTGGATCACACGATTGGCAGTGATGATGACAAAAGAGTTGGGCCTGCAAAGGTCGAGGGAAGAGACCTTTGAATAAATTAACATTTTCTGAGGGGCATAAATAAATTGGATAGAGTGAAAGAGTAAGAGTGTGTTTAAATCATAACTGATTCACATTTAGTCCAGGGTTAAAAATGTTTTATTTTGAAATACAAGCTGTGTTGTCTGTCTATTACTGTCTACTCTGACTAAACCTTCTTCTTCTTCTTCTTCAATAGATTCCATGTTTGCCTCATCACAACATCAACTGATTTATTTAGAAAAACCTTTTCACTTTCATTTTAAGAAAACAATTATGTGACTTAAGGAATGTTGAAATCTTCTGTGATCAAATTCAGATCCAAAATGGTCAAAGTCATGCTAATCATGTTACTCTCTTCTGTTTGATAATTCTTTGACATCTTACCGATCAGGGTTGTCTGATGCACAAACTGAGTCAATCAGCCCCACGTCAAGAGTTCCCTGAGGATGGAGAGGGAAATTATTCAAAATGTACACTACAAAATTAGTGTGGAATAACTGAGAAGTGAAGAATAATGCAAAACACATCATGCATGTGTATGGGCATCACATGTTTAGAGACTGACCACAGCGTTCTTTGGGTTGGCCTGTTCGTGGGACATCTCCAGCAGCTGCTCGGGAGTGCACACACGCACCTTACTGAGGACATTAAACCAGCCACTGCACAGACACACACAGACAAACGTGTCACAGGTTATAGAAAAAAGTCTCAGATATATTGTTATATTTTATTGCTGTTTCCTGCACAGTGAGACAGGTCTCTACGGCACCTTGCATCCTCTGGTGACTCAGCAAACACCTGATAGGTCCTCTCGTCTGTCACGATGTTCAGAGCGTTCTCCTTTTCATGATTATCCATGATCTCCCTGCACACACACACACACACAGGATACAAATTGAGCTGTTGTCCAGAAAACAAAGACGTAGTGAAAATGATTTTTCTGAATCTTACTTTGCAGCCCGGATGTCGATGGTTCCCTTCAGCTTCTCCTCGCTGTCGTTCTCGTAGTACATCAGTTTACTGTCCCTCAGTACAAACCAACGCATCTTCCAGTTTCTGAGGGAAAAACAAACACAATAAAACTAACGGCCAAGATACCACACTCTACACATCACACAGGTTTATCTGAATTGATTATAATTGATATGTGCACATATTAGGCTCAGTTTCTATTTGAATTCCTTTAACCTGCATCTAAGCGTGATGGTTACTCTGGTTACTGAATATCTATATTAGTGCAATATGAAAAGTTTTTAATTCACCGTTTTGAATAATAATCATTTTTCTTTTACATTCAACAGTGTTCCTCACATTAACAAATCACCAACCTTTGCTCTAAATGTATTTCAAATGATTCAAAGTACATCAGTTTGAGTGGGATACTGTAGTTTTCCAGTACTGCAGAGGGTTTAAAGCTTCAAGTTAGAGACTCAAACACTGTATTAAATACTGAAACGTTTTTACGAACATGCAACTACTAGATAAACTGTTAAATTCATGCAGTGTGAACACAAGCATGCACTATTAACGAAGAAAATACGTTTTCTTAGGTGAAAACTGTTGCACAATGTTTATACATTTTAGTATTAAATTATACAACACAATGATTTAATTGAGACTTTTCGTCAGCTTCTACTGAACTTCACTTCTAGCAGAGTTGTGGTTTCATGCTGTTAGCATGCAGGCTTCACTCAGTAACAACTACAACAACCTCCGTGAGAGAGTGGAGAGGCCTCCTCCTTTCTTGTAGAGCCAGCCGGACTTCAGAGACTCTTGTTTGGAGCGGAACCACATGAAGGTTTCGTCCTTCAACACACACCAACGCCTCCGCCACGGGATCATCAGGCCAGCTGAGGCAGGAAATGAAATGTTATGTTAAACAAAAGAGGTTTCATTTCAAATTAAAACCACCACTTTTTTAAAAAGTACTGGTAATTTGGTAATATGCCCTCACCCTTCATGTAGAGGTAGCCGTGGAAATATGGAGGACCATTTCCATTAAGCAACAACACTCTGCCGTTTGTCACTTCTTCATCAGTGTCCATCATCCCATCATGCTCATCATCACTGTCTGCGTACTGCAACAGTAGACAATAACATCAATAACAATAAGAATAAGAACAAATAAGAAGTAGAAGCAGAAGAAGAAGAAAAACATTTTCAGTTTATCACAATACTGAGTCAAATTTAAAATAAAAAGTAAATTTTCACTGCAGAGATGCTCATACATGTCTGCGTGCACGCGTGTGAGGATGCGTGTGAGTGTGTGTCCTCACAGAGTCGGAGCTGCCTCTGTAGGACTCGATGCTGGCGTTGGTGCACGTCGACTTCCTCGGGTGTTCCTCGTCCGTCACGGCAGCACTTCCTCTGTTGCTCCCGGATACGGAGCTGTCGTCTCCAGCCGTGACAGACCCCTCCTCCTCCTCCTGATCGTAATCTGACTCTGTGTCGGCCGGCATGCTGTAGATGGGCTCCTCGCCGTCCAGGCTCTCCACCATGCTGACCTTCCTCTCCGGCTCCACCTTGGCTGCCTCCTTCTCCTCCCCCTCTCCCAAGGGAGGTGGGGGTCCTGGTGGTGGTGGTGGAGCTGGTGGACCATCGGAGCCATCTCCAGGTGCTGGGAGAGGCGGAGGGGGAGGAGTTCCAGCAGCAGGAACTTCATCTGTGGGCAGGGGAGGTGGAGGAGGTGGTGCAGGAGGAACTGTCCCCTCAGCGAAGGCAGGTGGTGGAGGAGGGAGTTGGGCAAATATTTCCTGATCCAAAGGAGCATCTGTCTCTGCAGGAGGAGGGAAGTCAGGGAGAGGGATGCACTCCTCCTCAGCGTGGAAGCCCTCGTCTACCTCCTCCTCTTTGGATGCCCCTCGAGCAGCACTTGCACCTCTGGGAGTCTTGGCCTCGGCAGCAGGCTTCGCTCCTGCTCCTACCAGCGAAGGATCCACGCCTCCGAAGTTCAGGAGGTCGATGAGCTCCGTGGCCTTGCGAGACGCCTCCTTCTTCATCCGTTTGATCTCAGCGTCTCGACGCAGCTGCAGCTCCTGTTTGGAGGACTCACACAGCTGCGACACCTCATCCTCTCTCTTCTTTTGCAAGCGTTCAATCTCCCGCTCCAGCTGCAGGATCTCCTCCATCTGCCGGGCCTCCTCCTGGAGACGAGAAGAGAAGGAGAAATGGAGTAAATCAAGCAACATTTGCTTTATTCTGAAAATCAAAGGAAGCACAGAGAGCTGCCTTATCCCTGAGACCATGAAGATTCAGCACTTGCCTCTGAGGATTTATCTTTCTTGTCAGCTCCTTCACTCTCTTCCTCCTGCTGCCCTTCACCAACTGACTTCTTGTCCTCCTCCTCGTCCTTCTTCTTCAGCGCTTCCTCGCTCTTCCTCTTCTCCTCTCTGAGTTTTCGAACACGAGTGCGCGCCACCTGACCTCGTCTGTGTTTCTGCAGCACCAGAGCCGCCTTGCGCTGCTTCACGAATCGCCTGCGCTGGATGTGCTTTCTGAAGTGTTTCTGGAGGGTGACGACACCGGCACGCACACGCTTGAAGTGCTTCCTGTGGACAGAGCAGGCATAGACATGGGACACAGTGTCACAGAGAGAGAGAACTTTGTTTTTCTATTTCATATCTGACGGGACTTACTTGGCAGAGAAAGTGAGAAGATGAGCTCGGATTATCATAGCAGCTTGGCGTCGGACTTCATCCCTGTCTTTCTCTAAACGCTGCTCCAGAGACTCTTTCAAAAACACCTGTAGAGAAAAGGTAAAGAGTTACTAGGAGGATAATTTACAGACAACCCCTTTACAGCTGTTGCCAAAAGCTCCTAAACATTACCTTGGTCTTGCCTAACTGCCACTCTTTCTTTGTCTTGTCATATTTAATGAGAATGTCTGTGCTCCTTTTTTTATCGTCTCCAGCTGCTGCTACTTTTTCTTTCAGGATGATCTTATACCTAAATGAGACACGAGAGATTAAGCAGAAGAAAAAGATAAGACAATTCCTCAAAAGCAACTCCTCTTGGAGAGACACGCAAAGAACAGAAGAAGATGACGATAAATTCAGATTAAGATATTTACCGAGAGAAAAAGTCCTTGAAAGTTCTGCGGACGGGGAACCCGGCACGACGGATCTTCACAGTCTCCAGCATCCCAGAATACCTCAGCTGGTTCAGGACGACCTCCGGGTCGAACACATTTGGATTCTATGTATAAAATAATAATAAAAAAAGATTTAAGATGCGATCTTGGTCTGAGAGAGTATTCATGTGAGTGTGAGACAGAAGCAGAACGACCTTCTGCATGTTGGGTTTGATGCAGCGGATGAAGAAAGGGTTGGACACACTCAGAGTGGCCATGAGGGCATGGAGGGAGTCCTGAGGAGACGGAGAAGAGAGGATGTCTTAGAGCTTTTCTCCTGATTGTATTTACAAATGCTTCTCAATGGATGTTAACTACATTCATCACTCACCCTGAACTGGGAGCTGACTGTAGGTTTGCGTCTGGCTGTTCCCATCTTCTCCTCGTTGTTCCTGCTGCCAACTTTCTCAAACAAGTCATAGATGAAGTCCAGTCTGTGAAGCCACAGAAACAAAACAGATTACGTGTCTACAGCTGATACTATATTTTAGGGGAAACAATATGAAAACATCTAAATCGGTGGCATTCTCGTTTGTTTGTTTGACCTGTGAACAGGCTTTCTCAAAAACTGCTAAACTTTGGATGTATTTAAATTCCAAGCATTTAACCTTCCAATTTCTAAAATGAACGTATTCCTCTGACCTATTAAAGTCTGAATTTACTCTTCACTCAGTGTGTCAGAGCGTCCTACCTGCTGTCCTTCAGCATGTTTAAGATGTCGTCTCTGAAGGTGTCTCTGTTCTTCTCCAGGATTCCTTTAGCATCATACAAGACCTGACGGGAACAGGTTCATCATAATATTTCTGATATGCACAATAAAATCTACCATGTGTTTCCATGAAGTGGTTAAGTCTTGTATAACTCACCTCCCCCGCATAGTGTCTGATACCAAACTGATGATCAGCGAGTCTGGGCTTCACATAGTAAGGGTTTGTCTGCAAACAAGAAAAGGTCAACATATACATACATATTTATGTAATGTGAAGTTTAACGGCAGCAAAGCAGCTCAACATTTGTGTGACTAACACATGAAGTGCATGAAGAAAAGTGTAAATAACTTACAGAGTGTCGGCTGTGCAGCTTCTCCAGCAGAGTGAAGTCTGTTCCTTTGGGGAATCGACTCTCTTCATTCACCAGAGCCAACAAACCCAGTTTCTAAGAGAGAGATGGAAAAAAGCACCATGTTATTGTGTCCTCTTTATCAAATCAGCACCATTTCAGATAAGTCATCAGTCCAACATTATTAGATCCTGCTAGATTTAGTTTTAACCTGCTTCAGCCAAGCTCTGAATGAGAAAAGCCTGTAAAGTTTAAACGTCACATGTTAAAGACAATATGACTGTTCTTGGCAATGTGGTATATAACAGTCAATATAGCCCAGAACTCATAAGAGCTTAACTCACTGTTTATGTCGTCAGATGTGTAAATGCCATTTCTTACTTTCTCTATGAGGTCGAGACACTCTGCGTTGTCCATCCAGTCTATGGCGTCCCACTGAACACCCTCCCTGTGGAGAGGAAACCCAAACAATCATGTATTAACAAGTGGTTTACTTTAAATTTAAATTAACTGAAAAAAAGAAAATGATTTAACGAATTAAAAAACATAATGTCTTTGAGTTTTTCTGTTAATGGTGTTTTACACTTAACAATGTTAATATCAATATTAATACATGTGCTGTAGATGTCTGTAGAAGTGCACCTGTTGTACTCCAGCTGCTCCAGAGAGAAGATATGCTTGTTAAAGTACTCCTGAAGTTTCTCGTTGGCATAGTTGATGTTAAACTGCTCAAATCGATTCACCTGGAAGGTACAGGAAACACTTCTTATATACAACATGTCCCCATGTAGATGAAATAGAATCCTCCGAGTGATTTCAAGCTTAGAGTTCCCACCTCAAAGTTCTCGAAGCCGAAGATGTCGAGGATGCCGATGGACTTGAAGTTTTCTTTCCCTTTGATTTTCTGATTGATCTTGAGGATGATCCAGGAAAAACACTGGGAATATAGCGCCATGGCGACAGAGTCCCGGGAATCCACAGCCTGCAGCAGTGAGAGGGAAACCCGAGGGATTGTTAAGATGCCAGGAAGAGGCTGTGATACATCTATATGGGCAGAATGAACGTGTGTATATGTATATACCTGCTCTATAGTGAGAGGGGAGCAGATTTCCTCTCCTCTGAGGATTATGGATCGCTGAGTCAGGACCTCAGACAGCTGGAAGGCGTCCAGGCCCAGCAGCTCACTGGCATTAGTGACCACTGGAAACACAGACAAAGATGTGTTGTACATGTGTAAATTATCCATCTCAGCTTTAATTGTGTAACTCATTTCACTCAAGACATTCACTGACCTTGCTTGGTGGTGATCTGAGCTCCTCCTGCAGTCATGAACTCGATGTTTCCCAGCTGTAAGACTCCTGACAGCAGCTTGAACATGTCTCTGATCTCCTCCTCTGTGAACTCCAACACCTTCAGCGCCTCCTGCACAAGACAAGCACATGAGAGGAGATCAGGCACTGCCAGCTTTAAAAACGTGTCATAATTAACTGGAAACGTGAAAGCAGAATTCAACTCTTTTTTTAAGTTTTCAGGTTTGAAGAATATTGGAGACACAGCTGGTAATGAAGACAAACTGACCATGACGCTGTTAAACAGTTCTTTGTCATTCAGGCTTTTGTCCTTCAGACATCCTGATTGGCTGAGGTAGTGGAAAGATTCCGCAGGGTCTTCCAGGAAGTAGAGGCCTGACGGAGGAAATTTATAATGTCAGCGTGACAGAGGGAGAGATGCATTTTATATCTAGTTATAGTGAAATTATACACACACACTTCCGAGATTGTTATCTCAAGTGCATCTCTTATCTCTACTAAATTGATTTGTAAATCATATAAAGCTTGTGAAATCATGTCAGAGACACATGTGTTTCTGTGGAAACTTATTAAGTTTTTAAAGAGCATTGTTGATATGCTGATATAAGCTTCTCTTACTTTTATGCTCTTTGTTAGCTCCCGCCAACAGAGCGTAGAAAATGTGGTAGTTTCTCTCTCCAGGATTCTGTCGTACCACACGGTTCTACAGCAAAATCAATGCAGCAAAGCCTCTATTACCATTTCATTGTGATTCACTATGTAACACAGACAGGTCAGTGGTGATAAGTTTAAACATGACATGTGCAGGCCACAGCCTTGGACATATTCCCAGACGGAGTTACCTTTTCCAGTAAATCTGGATGGTAGAGAGTCAAGGAAACAACAATCAATCTTGAGGTTTATATTTTAATATCCTTTAAGTCTCCTCTCTGCTTATAATGCAGCATAAACTGAATATATGTGTAAAATACATCTGATAGAAATAATCTTATTTGGAGTAGACATGAGGATACAGTCAATGACGCAGCCTCCCTGGATGTTGCCACACTCAGAGAAGTGAAGCTGGATGAACTTCCCAAAGCGACTGGAGTTGTTGTTGTAAACGGTCTTTGCGTTTCCGAACGCTTCCATGATGGGACTGCAGGGGAAAACAAAAAAAAGGAAAAACTGAAGTTAGTGTCATCTGTTGTGTGTGACATTCAGAATATAGTCCACCAACCACATGCAGCAGAGGATGCTCCCTCAACGACTGCATTTCTCCTTAAGCAACATTTCTACTGACCTTTACTTATCTAGAAAGACTCATGAAGCGTGCTGTTTCTTTTTCATGCTTCATATTAGCACAATTACACACATCACTAAATGCCCGATGCAAACGATGCTTACTCTCACAGGATGTGGTCTTGCTCAGGGGCAGTTTTGAGACTTGGGGTCTCAAGTCTGCTTTGATTCCCACTTGAAAACAAAATACTTTTGTCTTGAACTACTACAATTTGCAAATAATAGAAAACAGATGGATGAAGTCTCCTCCTTATACTTTGGTAGAAATGTGATAAGAATTTGTTGAAAAAAATCTAAATCAATAACTTGAAGATATTGTATTGTATTACTGTATAAATATTTGTTTAAAAATGACTCAACTTAGACTTGTCCTTAAAGATTTGATTTGATTATAATAAAAGTTATAGTACACATACTTGTGTAAAGAAAAAATGTGTCTTTGTCATGTTTACCTGCTCTGTACGATGGCCTGCTCCACACGTGTGGTTTTCTCTGACGGAGGAGTCCCTCCTGATTTCTGGCTCATCACTGACAGGAACTGAAGCAACAGTTTAGTGCTCTCCGTCTTCCCTGCACCCGATTCACCACTGGATTGCACACACACACACACACACACACACACACACACACACACACACACACACACACACAACTCAATTCAATTAAATGATTAAATGCCCTGTGACCTTCTCTGACATTCCCACATCCTCGTCATAACTGGTCTGGTTGTGTAATTGATGTTGAGGTTTGATATGTTCATTAGCTCCCAGTCCAACCAAGTGAGTTGAAGGCTGAGTGTAAATGAAAGAATAAGAACATGTCTGACCCTACATGTAGAGCGAGTCAGTTAGAGAACCGGACCAGGAGGGGGGTTAGGGGTTAGCTTCTGAGCAACATATTCAGTGTGTTGGTTACGAGCTCAGTAGGGCAATAAGAATAATGTAAGCACCCTCTGGTCCGGTGCATGCTGGGATAGGCTGCAGTCCCCTGAGAGCACACACTGTACAAAAAAGAGATGGATGAAACGGTAATAGACAGACATGAGGCCTTGAGGCAGGAATTAGAGCTACAGTGTGTTTGTGAACTCACCTGATGAGGACGCACTGGCTGTCGTGGCGTTTCCAGATGCAGCGGTAGCATTCGTTGGCCACAGCAAAGATGTGCGGTGGCAGCTCCCCTAGATGGTGCTTGGAGTAAAGGTCCACCCGCTCTGGGTCGTACATACCCGGAATCTGCTTGTAGGGGTTGACGGCCGCCAGGATGCTGCCGATGTTCGTCTGAAAACAGACACGATATGACACAGTTCAGTCATTTCTATCTTGGGATCATGCTGTTACATGGACTGTATATATTTAGATGGACGACATGACATGACATCAAATCATTTTGATCACCCCCTGGTGGCTGGCTGCAGTATAGATCATAAATGCCTCCTCCATGTTAGTGGATGAGTCATGGACCAAACTGAAAAGTCCAAGAACGTGGTGAATACATTTTTCTCACAGATGGTTTAAGGTTGTTTTTTTCATCACACCAATATATGTTCAAATCTTTATGTAGTATGTTTTGGTCGTCTTTGATGCTATGATAAATAGGGGGTGACTCGTGATTGGTTGAAATGGCATCGCTCGTATGTGGGATATTTTTGCTTCCTTTCTGAACAGTGGGCAGAAGTGGACATGGAGTCCATCTTTATTACAGTTCCTGTGTTGTTTATGTACTTTTTTCTTTTGCTGTCAGTTACAGACTCACATGCAAGAGCTCAAAAACACACAGTACTTGTACATCAAATATAAAAGCAGTCTTGTGCTGATATTAACCTGGATTGGAGGATAAGTAAATAAATAAATAACAATGGAGTGAAAAAAAACCTACAGCTATTTGTGCTGAAACAGTCACCTTGTCTTCGAATGAGAAAGTGAAAAAAAAAAGGTTGAGGTCAGCATCCCCTCCATCGTGTCATATTACCCTGACTGTGCATCACACATAAAACTGTGAGACACCATACACACATGAACACACTGTGACACAGAAAGATGAAATTCAGCTGATCAGCTTATGGGAAATCCATCTAGGGACAATTTTTCATCATCTAGATCAGGTCACACCCACGGAGGCTGTTATTGGTCTGTCGTCATGGTAATCCTCAGGATTCAGGACCAAGAGGACATATCATAACCGTGATCCACAATCTACAGCCTTTATAAGCGTTTTATCTCAATATTGATTGAAAACTTCACAGAGATTGTTGTCTTCAAGTCATCTGAGGACATTATGAACATCAGCTAATGCATCTATTATATAATATTTCAGATTTATACTTCATGCTATATGTACCCTTGGAAATACACAGGGATCATGCATGTGTTGTTCCTGTGTGATGTGTGTTTTCAATTAATTCACGTTTTTAAAAGGGAACTATAACCTCATGAAGCCAATAATTTATTAGTGTGATGATTGTCTATTTCTAATCCACAGAGCAAGTGACAGAAAGTGGCCAGCATGGCCGTAGCCAGTTATGAGGCCACCGAGGTCGGGACCTCGGTAAGTATTTGATAAACAAGATGTCAAAGCCTATATGGCTGGACCGTGTATGAAACTCTAGAGGGCTTTTAATTTGAAACGATGACTTTTAATTTGACACGGATACAGGAAGTCGCAGAACCGCTTCTCTGCTTCTGATTGATGTGAAACGAAACAGCTTGACACTGACAGCTATCCTACTGTAAAGTTTAAGTGAAAGATATTAGTTAGATAAAGTTATTGCTAAGAAGCTTTCATACACAACATTAAGAGCACTTATTTGAAGAGTCCAGGGCTCAAACAAATTTAGCTGGCTTGAGGCTATGAGAGCTAGTTAGTTAACTAACTCAGTTAGTTAACCCTAGCTTGCTCGAAACATGCCAAAATTTGGTGTGGGTGCATAGCAGGCTACCCTTTATTAAATGCCCGAAGAATGCTCAGAAGAAAAGTTATTCCAAAATATCTTGTACTTTTGATTCAAGATTTGGTGGTTTGACTCTTTCCGAAGGTCGTAGAAGCTCGGGGATGGTACCAATGGATCGGGCATTCCCACATTAGTTGGGATGGAACCAACTTCCAAGTCTCTATGACCTTCAGAAAAAAAGTTATTCAAGAATATCTTGATCTCCAATGGCTTCTCATCCCTAACCCTAACCCTAATCACAACCCTAACCCTAACCCTAATCACAACCCTAACCCTAATCAAAACCCTAACCCTAACCCTAATTTCAGCCCTAACCCATATCACCTTAGGGTGAATAACTCTGTGCTGCTTGCTCGAAACGTGCCGAAATTTGGTGTTGGTGCGTAGCAGGCTACGCCTTATTGATCAGGTAATGCCCAAGTCTTTATGACTTTCAGAAGAAAAGTTATTGCAAAATATCTTGTACTTTTGATTCAAGATTTGGTGGTTTGACCCTTTCCGAAGGTCGTAGAAGCTCGGGGATGGTACCAATGGTTCGGGCATAGCCACATTAGTGGAGATGGAACCAACTTCCAAGTCTCTATGACCTACAGAAAAAAAGTTATTGAAGAATATCTTGAGCTCCAATGGGTATTCATCCCTAACCCTAACCCTAATAGCAACCCTAACCCTAATCACAACCCTAACCCTAACCCTAATAGCAACCCTAATCACAACCCTAACCCTAACCCTAATTGCAACCCTAACCCTAACCCTAATTGCAACCCTAACCCATATTAGGGATTAATTGGAATAACTCCGCGCTGCTTGCTCGAAACGTGCTGAAATTCAGTGTGGTTGTGTGGCAGGCCACCCTTTACTAATCATGAAATGCACAAGTCTCTAGGTCTTTCAGAAGAAAAGTTATTCAAAAATATCTTGTACTTTTTTTTATAGATTTGGTGGTTCCACCATTTCCGAAGGTCGTAGAAGCTCAGGGATGGTACCAATGGATGGGGCATTCCCACATTAGTTGAGATGGAACCAACTTCCAAGTCTCTATGACCTTCAGAAAAAAAGTTATTCAAGAATATCTTGATCTCCAATGGCTTCTCATCCCTAACCCTAACCCTAATCACAACCCTAACCCTAACCCTAATCACAACCCTAACCCTAATCAAAACCCTAACCCTAACCCTAATTTCAGCCCTAACCCATATCAGCTTAGGGTGAATAACTCTGCGCTGCTTGCTCGAAACGTGCCGAAATTTGGTGTGGGTGCGTAGCAGGCTACGCCTTATTGATCAGGAAATGCCCAAGTCTTTATGACTTTCAGAAGAAAAGTTATTGCAAAATATTTTGTACTTTTGATTCAAGATTTGGTGGTTTGACCCTTTCCGAAGGTCGTAGAAGCTCGGGGGTGGTACCAATGGTTCGGGCATAGCCACATTAGTGGAGATGGAACCAACTTCCAAGTCTCTATGACCTACAGAAAAAAAGTTATTGAAGAATATCTTGAGCTCCAATGGGTATTCATCCCTAACCCTAACCCTAATAGCAACCCTAACCCTAACCCTAATCACAACCCTAACCCTACCCCTTCCAAAGGTCGTAGAAGCTCGGGGGTGGTACCAATGGATCGGGCATAGCCACATTAGTGGAGATGGAACCAACTTCCAAGTCTCTATGACCTACAGAAAAAAAGTTATTGAAGAATATCTTGAGCTCCAATGGGTATTCATCCCTAACCCTAACCCTAATAGCAGCCCTAACCCTAACCCTAATCACAACCCTAACCCTAACCCTAATTGCAACCCTAACCCTAACCCTAATTGCAACCCTAACCCTAACCCTAATTGCAACCCTAACCCTAACCCTAATTGCAACCCTAACCCTAACCCTAACCCTAACCCTAATTGCAACCCTAACCCTAACCCTAATTGCAACCCTAACCCATATTAGGGATTAATTGGAATAACTCCGCGCTGCTTGCTCGAAACGTGCTGAAATTCGGTGTGGTTGTGTGGCAGGCCACCCTTTATTAATCATGAAATGCACAAGTCTCTAGGACTTTCAGAAGAAAAGTTATTCAAAAATATCTTGTACTTTTTTTTATAGATTTGGTGGTTTCACCATTTCCGAAGGTCGTAGAAGCTCGGGGATGGTCCCAATGGATCGGGCAGAGCCACATTAGTGGAGATGGAACCAACTTCCAAGTCTCTATGACCTTCAGAAAAAAAGTTATTGAACAATATCTTGAACTCCTATAGGTTTTCATCCCTAACCCTAACCCTAATCACAACCAAAAAATCAAACACTAATCACAACCCTAACCCTACCCCTTCCAAAGGTCGTAGAAGCTCGGGGGTGGTACCAATGGATCGGGCATAGCCACATTAGTGGAGATGGAACCAACTTCCAAGTCTCTATGACCTACAGAAAAAAAGTTATTGAAGAATATCTTGAGCTCCAATGGGTATTCATCCCTAACCCTAACCCTAATAGCAACCCTAACCCTAACCCTAATCACAACCCTAACCCTAACCCTAATTGCAACCCTAACCCTAACCCTAATTGCAACCCTAACCCATATTAGGGATTAATTGGAATAACTCCGCGCTGCTTGCTCGAAACGTGCTGAAATTCGGTGTGGTTGTGTGGCAGGCCACCCTTTATTAATCATGAAATGCACAAGTCTCTAGGACTTTCAGAAGAAAAGTTATTCAAAAATATCTTGTACTTTTTTTTATAGATTTGGTGGTTTCACCATTTCCGAAGGTCGTAGAAGCTCGGGGATGGTCCCAATGGATCGGGCAGAGCCACATTAGTGGAGATGGAACCAACTTCCAAGTCTCTATGACCTTCAGAAAAAAAGTTATTGAACAATATCTTGAACTCCTATAGGTTTTCATCCCTAACCCTAACCCTAATCACAACCAAAAAATCAAACACTAATCACAACCCTAACCCTACCCCTTCCAAAGGTCGTAGAAGCTCGGGGGTGGTACCAATGGATCGGGCATAGCCACATTAGTGGAGATGGAACCAACTTCCAAGTCTCTATGACCTACAGAAAAAAAGTTATTGAAGAATATCTTGAGCTCCAATGGGTATTCATCCCTAACCCTAACCCTAATAGCAACCCTAACCCTAACCCTAATCACAACCCTAACCCTAACCCTAATTGCAACCCTAACCCTAACCCTAATTGCAACCCTAACCCATATTAGGGATTAATTGGAATAACTCCGCGCTGCTTGCTCGAAACGTGCTGAAATTCGGTGTGGTTGTGTGGCAGGCCACCCTTTATTAATCATGAAATGCACAAGTCTCTAGGACTTTCAGAAGAAAAGTTATTCAAAAATATCTTGTACTTTTTTTTATAGATTTGGTGGTTTCACCATTTCCGAAGGTCGTAGAAGCTCGGGGATGGTCCCAATGGATCGGGCAGAGCCACATTAGTGGAGATGGAACCAACTTCCAAGTCTCTATGACCTTCAGAAAAAAAGTTATTGAACAATATCTTGAACTCCTATAGGTTTTCATCCCTAACCCTAACCCTAATCACAACCAAAAAATCAAACACTAATCACAACCCTAACCCTACCCCTTCCAAAGGTCGTAGAAGCTCGGGGGTGGTACCAATGGATCGGGCATAGCCACATTAGTGGAGATGGAACCAACTTCCAAGTCTCTATGACCTACAGAAAAAAAGTTATTGAAGAATATCTTGAGCTCCAATGGGTATTCATCCCTAACCCTAACCCTAATAGCAACCCTAACCCTAACCCTAATCACAACCCTAACCCTAACCCTAATTGCAACCCTAACCCTAACCCTAATTGCAACCCTAACCCATATTAGGGATTAATTGGAATAACTCCGCGCTGCTTGCTCGAAACGTGCTGAAATTCGGTGTGGTTGTGTGGCAGGCCACCCTTTATTAATCATGAAATGCACAAGTCTCTAGGACTTTCAGAAGAAAAGTTATTCAAAAATATCTTGTACTTTTTTTTATAGATTTGGTGGTTTCACCATTTCCGAAGGTCGTAGAAGCTCGGGGATGGTCCCAATGGATCGGGCAGAGCCACATTAGTGGAGATGGAACCAACTTCCAAGTCTCTATGACCTTCAGAAAAAAAGTTATTGAACAATATCTTGAACTCCTATAGGTTTTCATCCCTAACCCTAACCCTAATCACAACCAAAAAATCAAACACTAATCACAACCCTAACCCTACCCCTTCCAAAGGTCGTAGAAGCTCGGGGGTGGTACCAATGGATCGGGCATAGCCACATTAGTGGAGATGGAACCAACTTCCAAGTCTCTATGACCTACAGAAAAAAAGTTATTGAAGAATATCTTGAGCTCCAATGGGTATTCATCCCTAACCCTAACCCTAATAGCAACCCTAACCCTAACCCTAATCACAACCCTAACCCTAACCCTAATTGCAACCCTAACCCTAACCCTAATTGCAACCCTAACCCATATTAGGGATTAATTGGAATAACTCCGCGCTGCTTGCTCGAAACGTGCTGAAATTCGGTGTGGTTGTGTGGCAGGCCACCCTTTATTAATCATGAAATGCACAAGTCTCTAGGACTTTCAGAAGAAAAGTTATTCAAAAATATCTTGTACTTTTTTTTATAGATTTGGTGGTTTCACCATTTCCGAAGGTCGTAGAAGTTCGGGGATGGTCCCAATGGATCGGGCAGAGCCACATTAGTGGAGATGGAACCAACTTCCAAGTCTCTATGACCTTCAGAAAAAAAGTTATTGAACAATATCTTGAACTCCTATAGGTTTTCATCCCTAACCCTAACCCTAATCACAACCAAAAAATCAAACACTAATCACAACCCTAACCCTACCCCTTCCAAAGGTCGTAGAAGCTCGGGGGTGGTACCAATGGATCGGGCATAGCCACATTAGTGGAGATGGAACCAACTTCCAAGTCTCTATGACCTACAGAAAAAAAGTTATTGAAGAATATCTTGAGCTCCAATGGGTATTCATCCCTAACCCTAACCCTAATAGCAACCCTAACCCTAACCCTAATCACAACCCTAACCCTAACCCTAACCCTAATTTCAGCCCTAACCCATATCACCTTAGGGTGAATAACTCTGCGCTACTTGCTCGAAACGTGCTGAAATTTGGTGTGGGTGAATAGCAGGCTACCCTTTATTAATCATGAAATGCCCAAGTCTCTATGATTTTCAGAAGAAAAGTTATTGCAAAATATCTCGTACTTTTGATTCAAGATTTGGTGGTATGACCCTTTTCGAAGGTCGTAGAAGCTCAGGGATGGTCCCAATGGATCGGGCATAGCCACATTAGTGGAGATGGAACCAACTTTCAAGTCTCTGTGACCTTCAGAAAAAAAGTTATTGAAGAATATCTTGAGCTCCAATGGGTATTCATCCCTAACCCTAACCCTAATAGCAACCCTAACCCTAACCCTAATCACAACCCTAACCCTAACCCTAATTGCAACCCTAACCCATATTAGGGATTAATTGGAATAACTCCGCGCTGCTTGCTCGAAACGTGCTGAAATTCGGTGTGGTTGTGTGGCAGGCCACCCTTTATTAATCATGAAATGCACAAGTCTCTAGGACTTTCAGAAGAAAAGTTATTCAAAAATATCTTGTACTTTTTTTTATAGATTTGGTGGTTTCACCATTTCCGAAGGTCGTAGAAGTTCGGGGATGGTCCCAATGGATCGGGCAGAGCCACATTAGTGGAGATGGAACCAACTTCCAAGTCTCTATGACCTTCAGAAAAAAAGTTATTGAACAATATCTTGAACTCCTATAGGTTTTCATCCCTAACCCTAACCCTAATCACAACCAAAAAATCAAACACTAATCACAACCCTAACCCTACCCCTTCCAAAGGTCGTAGAAGCTCGGGGGTGGTACCAATGGATCGGGCATAGCCACATTAGTGGAGATGGAACCAACTTCCAAGTCTCTATGACCTACAGAAAAAAAGTTATTGAAGAATATCTTGAGCTCCAATGGGTATTCATCCCTAACCCTAACCCTAATAGCAACCCTAACCCTAACCCTAATTACAACCCTAACCCTAACCCTAATTGCAACCCTAACCCTAACCCTAATTGCAACCCTAACCCATATTAGGGATTAATTGGAATAACTCCGCGCTGCTTGCTCGAAACGTGCTGAAATTCGGTGTGGTTGTGTGGCAGGCCACCCTTTATTAATCATGAAATGCACAAGTCTCTAGGACTTTCAGAAGAAAAGTTATTCAAAAATATCTTGTACTTTTTTTTATAGATTTGGTGGTTTCACCATTTCCGAAGGTCGTAGAAGCTCGGGGATGGTCCCAATGGATCGGGCAGAGCCACATTAGTGGAGATGGAACCAACTTCCAAGTCTCTATGACCTTCAGAAAAAAAGTTATTGAACAATATCTTGAACTCCTATAGGTTTTCATCCCTAACCCTAACCCTAATCACAACCAAAAAATCAAACACTAATCACAACCCTAACCCTACCCCTTCCAAAGGTCGTAGAAGCTCGGGGGTGGTCCCAATGGATCGGGCATAGCCACATTAGTGGAGATGGAACCAACTTCCAAGTCTCTATGACCTACAGAAAAAAAGTTATTGAAGAATATCTTGAGCTCCAATGGGTATTCATCCCTAACCCTAACCCTAATAGCAACCCTAACCCTAACCCTAATTACAACCCTAACCCTAACCCTAATTGCAACCCTAACCCTAACCCTAATTGCAACCCTAACCCATATTAGGGATTAATTGGAATAACTCCGCGCTGCTTGCTCGAAACGTGCTGAAATTCGGTGTGGTTGTGTGGCAGGCCACCCTTTATTAATCATGAAATGCACAAGTCTCTAGGTCTTTCAGAAGAAAAGTTATTGCAAAATATCTTGTACTTTTTTTTATAGATTTGGTGGTTCCACCATTTCCGAAGGTCGTAGAAGCTCGGGGATGGTCCCAATGGATCGGGCAGAGCCACATTAGTGGAGATGGAACCAACTTTCAAGTCTCTGTGACCTTCAGAAAAAAAGTTATTGAACAATATCTTGAACTCCTATAGGTTTTCATCCCTAACCCTAACCCTAATCACAACCAAAAAATCAAACACTAATCACAACCCTAACCCTACCCCTTCCAAAGGTCGTAGAAGCTCGGGGGTGGTACCAATGGATCGGGCATAGCCACATTAGTGGAGATGGAACCAACTTCCAAGTCTCTATGACCTACAGAAAAAAAGTTATTGAAGAATATCTTGAGCTCCAATGGGTATTCATCCCTAACCCTAACCCTAATAGCAACCCTAACCCTAACCCTAATCACAACCCTAACCCTAACCCTAATTGCAACCCTAACCCTAACCCTAATTGCAACCCTAACCCATATTAGGGATTAATTAAAATAACTCCGCGCTGCTTGCTCGAAACGTGCTGAAATTCAGTGTGGTTGTGTGGCAGGCCACCCTTTATTAATCATGAAATGCACAAGTCTCTAGGTCTTTCAGAAGAAAAGTTATTCAAAAATATCTTGTACTTTTTTTTATAGATTTGGTGGTTCCACCATTTCCGAAGGTCGTAGAAGCTCGGGGATGGTCCAAATGGATCGGGCAGAGCCACATTAGTGGAGAAGGAACCAACTTCCAAGTCTCTATGACCTTCAGAAAAAAAAGTTATTGAACAATATCTTGAACTCCTATAGGTTTTCATCCCTAACCCTAACCCTAATCACAACCAAAAAATCAAACACTAATCACAACCCTAACCCTACCCCTTCCAAAGGTCGTAGAAGCTCGGGGGTGGTACCAATGGATCGGGCATAGCCACATTAGTGGAGATGGAACCAACTTCCAAGTCTCTATGACCTACAGAAAAAAAGTTATTGAAGAATATCTTGAGCTCCAATGGGTATTCATCCCTAACCCTAACCCTAATAGCAACCCTAACCCTAACCCTAATTGCAACCCTAACCCTAACCCTAATTGCAACCCTAACCCATATTAGGGATTAATTGGAATAACTCCGCGCTGCTTGCTCGAAACGTGCTGAAATTCGGTGTGGTTGTGTGGCAGGCCACCCTTTATTAATCATGAAATGCACAAGTCTCTAGGTCTTTCAGAAGAAAAGTTATTGCAAAATATCTTGTACTTTTTTTTATAGATTTGGTGGTTCCACCATTTCCGAAGGTCGTAGAAGCTCGGGGATGGTCCCAATGGATCGGGCAGAGCCACATTAGTGGATATGGAACCAACTTCCAAGTCTCTATGACCTACAGAAAAAAAGTTATTGAAGAATATCTTGAGCTCCAATGGGTATTCATCCCTAACCCTAACCCTAATAGCAACCCTAACCCTAACCCTAATCACAACCCTAACCCTAACCCTAATTGCAACCCTAACCCATATTAGGGATTAATTGGAATAACTCCGCGCTGCTTGCTCGAAACGTGCTGAAATTCAGTGTGGTTGTGTGGCAGGCCACCCTTTATTAATCATGAAATGCACAAGTCTCTAGGTCTTTCAGAAGAAAAGTTATTCAAAAATATCTTGTACTTTTTTTTATAGATTTGGTGGTTCCACCATTTCCGAAGGTCGTAGAAGCTCGGGGATGGTCCCAATGGATCGGGCAGAGCCACATTAGTGGAGATGGAACCAACTTCCAAGTCTCTATGACCTTCAGAAAAAAAGTTATTGAACAATATCTTGAACTCCTATAGGTTTTCATCCCTAACCCTAACCCTAATCACAACCAAAAAATCAAACACTAATCACAACCCTAACCCTACCCCTTCCAAAGGTCGTAGAAGCTCGGGGGTGGTACCAATGGATCGGGCATAGCCACATTAGTGGAGATGGAACCAACTTCCAAGTCTCTATGACCTACAGAAAAAAAGTTATTGAAGAATATCTTGAGCTCCAATGGGTATTCATCCCTAACCCTAACCCTAATAGCAACCCTAACCCTAACCCTAATCACAACCCTAACCCTAGCCCTAATTGCAACCCTAACCCTAACCCTAATTGCAACCCTAACCCATATCACCTTAGGGTGAATAACTCTGCGCTGCTTGCTCGAAACGTGCTGAAATTCGGTGTGGTTGTGTGGCAGGCCACCCTTTATTAATCATGAAATGCACAAGTCTCTAGGTCTTTCAGAAGAAAAGTTATTCAAAAATATCTTGTACTTTTTTTTATAGATTTGGTGGTTCCACCATTTCCGAAGGTCGTAGAAGCTCGGGGATGGTCCAAATGGATCGGGCAGAGCCACATTAGTGGAGATGGAACCAACTTCCAAGTCTCTATGACCTTCAGAAAAAAAGTTATTGAACAATATCTTGAACTCCTATAGGTTTTCATCCCTAACCCTAACCCTAATCACAACCAAAAAATCAAACACTAATCACAACCCTAACCCTACCCCTTCCAAAGGTCGTAGAAGCTCGGGGGTGGTACCAATGGATCGGGCATAGCCACATTAGTGGAGATGGAACCAACTTCCAAGTCTCTATGACCTACAGAAAAAAAGTTATTGAAGAATATCTTGAGCTCCAATGGGTATTCATCCCTAACCCTAACCCTAATAGCAACCCTAACCCTAACCCTAATCACAACCCTAACCCTAACCCTAATTGCAACCCTAACCCTAACCCTAATTGCAACCCTAACCCATATTAGGGATTAATTGGAATAACTCCGCGCTGCTTGCTCGAAACGTGCTGAAATTCGGTGTGGTTGTGTGGCAGGCCACCCTTTATTAATCATGAAATGCACAAGTCTCTAGGTCTTTCAGAAGAAAAGTTATTCAAAAATATCTTGTACTTTTTTTTATAGATTTGGTGGTTTCACCATTTCCGAAGGTCGTAGAAGCTCGGGGGTGGTACCAATGGATCGGGCATAGCCACATTAGTGGAGATGGAACCAACTTCCAAGTCTCTATGACCTACAGAAAAAAAGTTATTGAAGAATATCTTGAGCTCCAATGGGTATTCATCCCTAACCCTAACCCTAATAGCAACCCTAACCCTAACCCTAATCACAACCCTAACCCTAACCCTAATTGCAACCCTAACCCATATTAGGGATTAATTGGAATAACTCCGCGCTGCTTGCTCGAAACGTGCTGAAATTCGAAGTGGTTGTGTGGCAGGCCACCCTTTATTAATCATGAAATGCACAAGTCTCTAGGACTTTCAGAAGAAAAGTTATTCAAAAATATCTTGTACTTTTTTTTATAGATTTGGTGGTTTCACCATTTCCGAAGGTCGTAGAAGCTCGGGGATGGTCCCAATGGATCGGGCAGAGCCATATTAGTGGAGATGGAACCAACTTCCAAGTCTCTATGACCTTCAGAAAAAAAGTTATTGAACAATATCTTGAACTCCTATAGGTTTTCATCCCTAACCCTAACCCTAATCACAACCAAAAAATCAAACACTAATCACAACCCTCACCCTACCCCTTCCAAAGGTCGTAGAAGCTCGGGGGTGGTACCAATGGATCGGGCATAGCCACATTAGTGGAGATGGAACCAACTTCCAAGTCTCTATGACCTACAGAAAAAAAGTTATTGAGGAATATCTTGAGCTCCAATGGGTATTCATCCCTAACCCTAACCCTAATAGCAACCCTAACCCTAACCCTAATCACAACCCTAACCCTAACCCTAATTGCAACCCTAACCCTAACCCTAATTGCAACCCTAACCCATATTAGGGATTAATTGGAATAACTCCGCGCTGCTTGCTCGAAACGTGCTGAAATTCGGTGTGGTTGTGTGGCAGGCCACCCTTTATTAATCATGAAATGCACAAGTCTCTAGGACTTTCAGAAGAAAAGTTATTCAAAAATATCTTGTACTTTTTTTTATAGATTTGGTGATTTCACCATTTCCGAAGGTCGTAGAAGCTCGGGGATGGTCCCAATGGATCGGGCAGAGCCACATTAGTGGAGATGGAACCAACTTCCAAGTCTCTATGACCTTCAGAAAAAAAGTTATTGAACAATATCTTGAACTCCTATAGGTTTTCATCCCTAACCCTAACCCTAATCACAACCAAAAAATCAAACACTAATCACAACCCTAACCCTACCCCTTCCAAAGGTCGTAGAAGCTCGGGGGTGGTACCAATGGATCGGGCATAGCCACATTAGTGGAGATGGAACCAACTTCCAAGTCTCTATGACCTACAGAAAAAAAGTTATTGAAGAATATCTTGAGCTCCAATGGGTATTCATCCCTAACCCTAACCCTAATAGCAACCCTAACCCTAACCCTAATCACAACCCTAACCCTAACCCTAATGCAACCCTAACCCTAACCCTAATTGCAACCCTAACCCATATTAGGGATTAATTGGAATAACTCCGCGCTGCTTGCTCGAAACGTGCTGAAATTCAGTGTGGTTGTGTGGCAGGCCACCCTTTATTAATCATGAAATGCACAAGTCTCTAGGTCTTTCAGAAGAAAAGTTATTGCAAAATATCTTGTACTTTTTTTTATAGATTTGGTGGTTCCACCATTTCCGAAGGTCGTAGAAGCTCGGGGATGGTCCCAATGGATCGGGCAGAGCCACATTAGTGGAGATGGAACCAACTTCCAAGTCTCTATGACCTACAGAAAAAAAGTTATTGAAGAATATCTTGAGCTCCAATGGGTATTCATCCCTAACCCTAACCCTAATAGCAACCCTAACCCTAACCCTAATCACAACCCTAACCCTAACCCTAATGCAACCCTAACCCTAACCCTAATTGCAACCCTAACCCATATTAGGGATTAATTGGAATAACTCCGCGCTGCTTGCTCGAAACGTGCTGAAATTCAGTGTGGTTGTGTGGCAGGCCACCCTTTATTAATCATGAAATGCACAAGTCTCTAGGTCTTTCAGAAGAAAAGTTATTCAAAAATATCTTGTACTTTTTTTTATAGATTTGGTGGTTCCACCATTTCCGAAGGTCGTAGAAGCTCGGGGATGGTCCCAATGGATCGGGCAGAGCCACATTAGTGGAGATGGAACCAACTTCCAAGTCTCTATGACCTTCAGAAAAAAAGTTATTAAACAATATCTTGAACTCCTATAGGTTTTCATCCCTAACCCTAACCCTAATCACAACCAAAAAATCAAACACTAATCACAACCCTAACCCTACCCCTTCCAAAGGTCGTAGAAGCTCGGGGGTGGTACCAATGGATCGGGCATAGCCACATTAGTGGAGATGGAACCAACTTCCAAGTCTCTATGACCTACAGAAAAAAAGTTATTGAAGAATATCTTGAGCTCCAATGGGTATTCATCCCTAACCCTAACCCTAATAGCAACCCTAACCCTAACCCTAATAGCAACCCTAACCCTAACCCTAATTGCAACCCTAACCCTAACCCTAATTGCAACCCTAACCCATATTAGGGATTAATTGGAATAACTCCGCGCTGCTTGCTCGAAACGTGCTGAAATTCAGTGTGGTTGTGTGGCAGGCCACCCTTTATTAATCATGAAATGCACAAGTCTCTAGGTCTTTCAGAAGAAAAGTTATTCAAAAATATCTTGTACTTTTTTTTATAGATTTGGTGGTTCCACCATTTCCGAAGGTCGTAGAAGCTCGGGGATGGTCCCAATGGATCGGGCAGAGCCACATTAGTGGAGATGGAACCAACTTCCAAGTCTCTATGACCTTCAGAAAAAAAGTTATTGAACAATATCTTGAACTCCTATAGGTTTTCATCCCTAACCCTAACCCTAATCACAACCAAAAAATCAAACACTAATCACAACCCTAACCCTACCCCTTCCAAAGGTCGTAGAAGCTCGGGGGTGGTACCAATGGATCGGGCATAGCCACATTAGTGGAGATGGAACCAACTTCCAAGTCTCTATGACCTACAGAAAAAAAGTTATTGAAGAATATCTTGAGCTCCAATGGGTATTCATCCCTAACCCTAACCCTAATAGCAACCCTAACCCTAACCCTAATCACAACCCTAACCCTAACCCTAATGCAACCCTAACCCTAACCCTAATTGCAACCCTAACCCATATTAGGGATTAATTGGAATAACTCCGCGCTGCTTGCTCGAAACGTGCTGAAATTCAGTGTGGTTGTGTGGCAGGCCACCCTTTATTAATCATGAAATGCACAAGTCTCTAGGTCTTTCAGAAGAAAAGTTATTCAAAAATATCTTGTACTTTTTTTTATAGATTTGGTGGTTCCACCATTTCCGAAGGTCGTAGAAGCTCGGGGATGGTCCCAATGGATCGGGCAGAGCCACATTAGTGGAGATGGAACCAACTTCCAAGTCTCTATGACCTTCAGAAAAAAAGTTATTGAACAATATCTTGAACTCCTATAGGTTTTCATCCCTAACCCTAACCCTAATCACAACCAAAAAATCAAACACTAATCACAACCCTAACCCTACCCCTTCCAAAGGTCGTAGAAGCTCGGGGGTGGTACCAATGGATCGGGCATAGCCACATTAGTGGAGATGGAACCAACTTCCAAGTCTCTATGACCTACAGAAAAAAAGATATTGAAGAATATCTTGAGCTCCAATGGGTATTCATCCCTAACCCTAACCCTAATAGCAACCCTAACCCTAACCCTAATCACAACCCTAACCCTAACCCTAATTGCAACCCTAACCCTAACCCTAATTGCAACCCTAACCCATATCACCTTAGGGTGAATAACTCTGCGCTGCTTGCTCGAAACGTGCTGAAATTCAGTGTGGTTGTGTGGCAGGCCACCCTTTATTAATCATGAAATGCACAAGTCTCTAGGTCTTTCAGAAGAAAAGTTATTCAAAAATATCTTGTACTTTTTTTTATAGATTTGGTGGTTCCACCATTTCCGAAGGTCGTAGAAGCTCGGGGATGGTCCAAATGGATCGGGCAGAGCCACATTAGTGGAGATGGAACCAACTTCCAAGTCTCTATGACCTTCAGAAAAAAAGTTATTGAACAATATCTTGAACTCCTATAGGTTTTCATCCCTAACCCTAACCCTAATCACAACCAAAAAATCAAACACTAATCACAACCCTAACCCTACCCCTTCCAAAGGTCGTAGAAGCTCGGGGGTGGTACCAATGGATCGGGCATAGCCACATTAGTGGAGATGGAACCAACTTCCAAGTCTCTATGACCTACAGAAAAAAAGTTATTGAAGAATATCTTGAGCTCCAATGGGTATTCATCCCTAACCCTAACCCTAACCCTAACCCTAACCCTAATCACAACCCTAACCCTAACCCTAACCCTAATCACAACCCTAACCCTAACCCTAATTTCAGCCCTAACCCATATCACCTTAGGGTGAATAACTCTGCGCTGCTTGCTCGAAACGTGCTGAAATTTGGGATGGGTGCATAGCACGCTACCCTTTATTAATCATGAAATGCCCAAGTCTCTATGACTTTCAGAAGAAAAGTTATTGCAAAATATCTCGTACTTTTGATTCAAGATTTGGTGGTTTGACCCTTTTCGAAGGTCGTAGAAGCTCAGGGATGGTCCCAATGGATTGGGCAGAGCCACATTAGTGGAGATGGAACCAACTTCCAAGTCTCTATGACCTTCAGAAAAAAAGTTATTGAACAATATCTTGAACTCCTATAGGTTTTCATCCCTAACCCTCACCCTAATCACAACCAAAAAATCAAACACTAATCACAACCCTAACCCTACCCCTTCCAAAGGTCGTAGAAGCTCGGGGGTGGTACCAATGGATCGGGCATAGCCACATTAGTGGAGATGGAACCAACTTCCAAGTCTCTATGACCTACAGAAAAAAAGTTATTGAAGAATATCTTGAGCTCCAATGGGTATTCATCCCTAACCCTAACCCTAATAGCAACCCTAACCCTAACCCTAATCACAACCCTAACCCTAACCCTAATTTCAGCCCTAACCCATATCACCTTAGGGTGAATAACTCTGCGCTGCTTGCTCGAAACGTGCTGAAATTTGGTGTGGGTGTGTAGCAGGCTATCCTTTATTAATCATGAAATGCCCAAGTCTCTATGACTTTCAGAAGAAAAGTTATTCAAAAATATCTTGTACTTTTTTTTATAGATTTGGTGGTTCCACCATTTCCGAAGGTCGTAGAAGCTCGGGGATGGTCCCAATGGATCGGGCAGAGCCACATTAGTGGAGATGGAACCAACTTCCAAGTCTCTATGACCTACAGAAAAAAAGTTATTGAAGAATATCTTGAGCTCCAATGGGTATTCATCCCTAACGCTAACCCTAATAGCAACCCTAACCCTAACCCTAATTGCAACCCTAACCCTAACCCTAATCACAACCCTAACCCTAACCCTAACCCTAATTGCAACCCTAACCCTAACCCTAATTGCAACCCTAACCCTAACCCTAATTGCAACCCTAACCCATATTAGGGATTAATTGGAATAACTCCGCGCTGCTTGCTCGAAACGTGCTGAAATTCGGTGTGGTTGTGTGGCAGGCCACCCTTTATTAATCATGAAATGCACAAGTCTCTAGGACTTTCAGAAGAAAAGTTATTCAAAAATATCTTGTACTTTTTTTTATAGATTGGGTGGTTTCACCATTTCCAAAGGTCGTAGAAGCTCGGGGATGGTCCCAATGGATCGGGCAGAGCCACATTAGTGGAGATGGAACCAACTTCCAAGTCTCTATGACCTTCAGAAAAAAAGTTATTGAACAATATCTTGAACTCCTATAGGTTTTCATCCCTAACCCTAACCCTAATCACAACCAAAAAATCAAACACTAATCAC
The DNA here is from genome assembly GCF_024713975.1 of Paralichthys olivaceus. Lineage (NCBI taxonomy): Eukaryota > Metazoa > Chordata > Actinopteri > Pleuronectiformes > Paralichthyidae > Paralichthys > Paralichthys olivaceus. The sequence continues at coordinate 10,210,342 of NC_091104.1, read as the reverse complement.
AACCCTAACCCTACCCCTTCCAAAGGTCGTAGAAGCTCGGGGGTGGTACCAATGGATCGGGCATAGCCACATTAGTGGAGATGGAACCAACTTCCAAGTCTCTATGACCTACAGAAAAAAAGTTATTGAAGAATATCTTGAGCTCCAATGGGTATTCATCCCTAACCCTAACCCTAATAGCAACCCTAACCCTAACCCTAATCACAACCCTAACCCTAACCCTAATAGCAACCCTAACCCTAACCCTAATCACAACCCTAACCCTAACCCTAATTGCAACCCTAACCCTAACCCTAATTGCAACCCTAACCCATATTAGGGATTAATTGGAATAACTCCGCGCTGCTTGCTCGAAACGTGCTGAAATTCGGTGTGGTTGTGTGGCAGGCCACCCTTTATTAATCATGAAATGCACAAGTCTCTAGGACTTTCAGAAGAAAAGTTATTCAAAAATATCTTGTACTTTTTTTTATAGATTTGGTGGTTTCACCATTTCCGAAGGTCGTAGAAGCTCGGGGATGGTCCCAATGGATCGGGCAGAGCCACATTAGTGGAGATGGAACCAACTTCCAAGTCTCTATGACCTTCAGAAAAAAAGTTATTGAACAATATGTTGAACTCCTATAGGTTTTAATCCCTAACCCTAACCCTAATCACAACCCTAACCCTAACCCTAATCACAACCCTAATTGCAACCCTAACCCTAACCCTAATTGCAACCCTAACCCTAACCCTAATCACAACCCTAACCCTAACCCTAATTGCAACCCTAACCCTAACCCTAATTGCAACCCTAACCCATATTAGGGATTAATTGGAATAACTCCGCGCTGCTTGCTCGAAACGTGCTGAAATTCGGTGTGGTTGTGTGGCAGGCCACCCTTTATTAATCATGAAATGCACAAGTCTCTAGGACTTTCAGAAGAAAAGTTATTCAAAAATATCTTGTACTTTTTTTTATAGATTGGGTGGTTTCACCATTTCCGAAGGTCGTAGAAGCTCGGGGATGGTCCCAATGGATTGGGCAGAGCCACATTAGTGGAGATGGAACCAACTTCCAAGTCTCTATGACCTTCAGAAAAAAAGTTATTGAACAATATCTTGAACTCCTATAGGTTTTCATCCCTAACCCTAACCCTAATCACAACCAAAAAATCAAACACTAATCACAACCCTAACCCTACCCCTTCCAAAGGTCGTAGAAGCTCGGGGGTGGTACCAATGGATCGGGCATAGCCACATTAGTGGAGATGGAACCAACTTCCAAGTCTCTATGACCTACAGAAAAAAAGTTATTGAAGAATATCTTGAGCTCCAATGGGTATTCATCCCTAACCCTAACCCTAATAGCAACCCTAACCCTAACCCTAATCACAACCCTAACCCTAACCCTAATTGCGACCCTAACCCTAACCCTAATTGCAACCCTAACCCTAACCCTAATTGCGACCCTAACCCATATTAGGGATTAATTGGAATAACTCCGCGCTGCTTGCTCGAAACGTGCTGAAATTCGGTGTGGTTGTGTGGCAGGCCACCCTTTATTAATCATGAAATGCACAAGTCTCTAGGACTTTCAGAAGAAAAGTTATTCAAAAATATCTTGTACTTTTTTTTATAGATTTGGTGGTTTCACCATTTCCGAAGGTCGTAGAAGCTCGGGGATGGTCCCAATGGATCGGGCAGAGCCACATTAGTGGAGATGGAACCAACTTCCAAGTCTCTATGACCTTCAGAAAAAAAGTTATTGAACAATATCTTGAACTCCTATAGGTTTTCATCCCTAACCCTAACCCTAATCACAACCAAAAAATCAAACACTAATCACAACCCTAACCCTACCCCTTCCAAAGGTCGTAGAAGCTCGGGGGTGGTCCCAATGGATTGGGCAGAGCCACATTAGTGGAGATGGAACCAACTTCCAAGTCTCTATGACCTTCAGAAAAAAAGTTATTGAACAATATCTTGAACTCCTATAGGTTTTCATCCCTAACCCTAACCCTAATCACAACCAAAAAATCAAACACTAATCACAACCCTAACCCTACCCCTTCCAAAGGTCGTAGAAGCTCGGGGGTGGTACCAATGGATCGGGCATAGCCACATTAGTGGAGATGGAACCAACTTCCAAGTCTCTATGACCTACAGAAAAAAAGTTATTGAAGAATATCTTGAGCTCCAATGGGTATTCATCCCTAACCCTAATCCTAATAGCAACCCTAACCCTAACCCTAATCACAACCCTAACCCTAACCCTAATTGCAACCCTAACCCTAACCCTAATTGCGACCCTAACCCATATTAGGGATTAATTGGAATAACTCCGCGCTGCTTGCTCGAAACGTGCTGAAATTCGGTGTGGTTGTGTGGCAGGCCACCCTTTATTAATCATGAAATGCACAAGTCTCTAGGACTTTCAGAAGAAAAGTTATTCAAAAATATCTTGTACTTTTTTTTATAGATTTGGTGGTTTCACCATTTCCGAAGGTCGTAGAAGCTCGGGGATGGTCCCAATGGATCGGGCAGAGCCACATTAGTGGAGATGGAACCAACTTCCAAGTCTCTATGACCTTCAGAAAAAAAGTTATTGAACAATATCTTGAACTCCTATAGGTTTTCATCCCTAACCCTAACCCTAATCACAACCAAAAAATCAAACACTAATCACAACCCTAACCCTACCCCTTCCAAAGGTCGTAGAAGCTCGGGGGTGGTACCAATGGATCGGGCATAGCCACATTAGTGGAGATGGAACCAACTTCCAAGTCTCTATGACCTACAGAAAAAAAGTTATTGAAGAATATCTTGAGCTCCAATGGGTATTCATCCCTAACCCTAACCCTAATAGCAACCCTAACCCTAACCCTAATCACAACCCTAACTCTAACCCTAATTGCAACCCTAACCCTAACCCTAATTGCAACCCTAACCCATATTAGGGATTAATTGGAATAACTCCGCGCTGCTTGCTCGAAACGTGCTGAAATTCGGTGTGGTTGTGTGGCAGGCCACCCTTTATTAATCATGAAATGCACAAGTCTCTAGGACTTTCAGAAGAAAAGTTATTCAAAAATATCTTGTACTTTTTTTTATAGATTTGGTGGTTTCACCATTTCCGAAGGTCGTAGAAGCTCGGGGATGGTCCCAATGGATCGGGCAGAGCCACATTAGTGGAGATGGAACCAACTTCCAAGTCTCTATGACCTTCAGAAAAAAAGTTATTGAACAATATCTTGAACTCCTATAGGTTTTCATCCCTAACCCTAACCCTAATCACAACCAAAAAATCAAACACTAATCACAACCCTAACCCTACCCCTTCCAAAGGTCGTAGAAGCTCGGGGGTGGTACCAATGGATCGGGCATAGCCACATTAGTGGAGATGGAACCAACTTCCAAGTCTTTATGACCTACAGAAAAAAAGTTATTGAAGAATATCTTGAGCTTCAATGGGTATTCATCCCTAACCCTAACCCTAATAGCAACCCTAACCCTAACCCTAATCACAACCCTAACCCTAACCCTAATTGCAACCCTAACCCTAACCCTAATTGCAACCCTAACCCATATTAGGGATTAATTGGAATAACTCCGCGCTGCTTGCTCGAAACGTGCTGAAATTCGGTGTGGTTGTGTGGCAGGCCACCCTTTATTAATCATGAAATGCACAAGTCTCTAGGACTTTCAGAAGAAAAGTTATTCAAAAATATCTTGTACTTTTTTTTATAGATTTGGTGGTTTCACCATTTCCGAAGGTCGTAGAAGCTCGGGGATGGTCCCAATGGATCGGGCAGAGCCACATTAGTGGAGATGGAACCAACTTCCAAGTCTCTATGACCTTCAGAAAAAAAGTTATTGAACAATATCTTGAACTCCTATAGGTTTTCATCCCTAACCCTAACCCTAATCACAACCAAAAAATCAAACACTAATCACAACCCTAACCCTACCCCTTCCAAAGGTCGTAGAAGCTCGGGGGTGGTCCCAATGGATTGGGCAGAGCCACATTAGTGGAGATGGAACCAACTTCCAAGTCTCTATGACCTTCAGAAAAAAAGTTATTGAACAATATCTTGAACTCCTATAGGTTTTCATCCCTAACCCTAACCCTAATCACAACCAAAAAATCAAACACTAATCACAACCCTAACCCTACCCCTTCCAAAGGTCGTAGAAGCTCGGGGGTGGTACCAATGGATCGGGCATAGCCACATTAGTGGAGATGGAACCAACTTCCAAGTCTCTATGACCTACAGAAAAAAAGTTATTGAAGAATATCTTGAGCTCCAATGGGTATTCATCCCTAACCCTAACCCTAATAGCAACCCTAACCCTAACCCTAATCACAACCCTAACCCTAACCCTAATTGCAACCCTAACCCTAACCCTAATTGCAACCCTAACCCATATTAGGGATTAATTGGAATAACTCCGCGCTGCTTGCTCGAAACGTGCTGAAATTCGATGTGGTTGTGTGGCAGGCCACCCTTTATTAATCATGAAATGCACAAGTCTCTAGGACTTTCAGAAGAAAAGTTATTCAAAAATATCTTGTACTTTTTTTTATAGATTTGGTGGTTTCACCATTTCCGAAGGTCGTAGAAGCTCGGGGATGGTCCCAATGGATCGGGCAGAGCCACATTAGTGGGGATGGAACCAACTTCCAAGTCTCTATGACCTTCAGAAAAAAAGTTATTGAACAATATCTTGAACTCCTATAGGTTTTCATCCCTAACCCTAACCCTAATCACAACCAAAAAATCAAACACTAATCACAACCCTAACCCTACCCCTTCCAAAGGTCGTAGAAGCTCGGGGGTGGTACCAATGGATCGGGCATAGCCACATTAGAGGAGATGGAACCAACTTCCAAGTCTCTATGACCTACAGAAAAAAAGTTATTGAAGAATATCTTGAGCTCCAATGGGTATTCATCCCTAACCCTAACCCTAATAGCAACCCTAACCCTAACCCTAATCACAACCCTAATTGCAACCCTAACCCTAACCCTAATTGCAACCCTAACCCATATTAGGGATTAATTGGAATAACTCCGCGCTGCTTGCTCGAAACGTGCTGAAATTCGGTGTGGTTGTGTGGCAGGCCACCCTTTATTAATCATGAAATGCACAAGTCTCTAGGACTTTCAGAAGAAAAGTTATTCAAAAATATCTTGTACTTTTTTTTATAGATTTGGTGGTTTCACCATTTCCGAAGGTCGTAAAAGCTCGGGGATGGTCCCAATGGATCGGGCAGAGCCACATTAGTGGGGATGGAACCAACTTCCAAGTCTCTATGACCTTCAGAAAAAAAGTTATTGAACAATATCTTGAACTCCTATAGGTTTTCATCCCTAACCCTAACCCTAATCACAACCAAAAAATCAAACACTAATCACAACCCTAACCCTACCCCTTCCAAAGGTCGTAGAAGCTCGGGGGTGGTACCAATGGATCGGGCATAGCCACATTAGTGGAGATGGAACCAACTTCCAAGTCTCTATGACCTACAGAAAAAAAGTTATTGAAGAATATCTTGAGCTCCAATGGGTATTCATCCCTAACCCTAACCCTAATAGCAACCCTAACCCTAACCCTAATCACAACCCTAACCCTAACCCTAATTGCAACCCTAACCCTAACCCTAATTGCAACCCTAACCCATATTAGGGATTGATTGGAATAACTCCGCGCTGCTTGCTCGAAACGTGCTGAAATTCGGTGTGGTTGTGTGGCAGGCCACCCTTTATTAATCATGAAATGCACAAGTCTCTAGGACTTTCAGAAGAAAAGTTATTCAAAAATATCTTGTACTTTTTTTTATAGATTTGGTGGTTTCACCATTTCCGAAGGTCGTAGAAGCTCGGGGATGGTCCCAATGGATCGGGCAGAGCCACATTAGTGGAGATGGAACCAACTTCCAAGTCTCTATGACCTTCAGAAAAAAAGTTATTGAACAATATCTTGAACTCCTATAGGTTTTCATCCCTAACCCTAACCCTAATCACAACCAAAAAATCAAACACTAATCACAACCCTAACCCTACCCCTTCCAAAGGTCGTAGAAGCTCGGGGGTGGTACCAATGGATCGGGCATAGCCACATTAGTGGAGATGGAACCAACTTCCAAGTCTCTATGACCTACAGAAAAAAAGTTATTGAAGAATATCTTGAGCTCCAATGGGTATTCATCCCTAACCCTAACCCTAATAGCAACCCTAACCCTAACCCTAATCACAACCCTAACCCTAACCCTAATTGCAACCCTAACCCTAACCCTAATTGCAACCCTAACCCATATTAGGGATTAATTGGAATAACTCCGCGCTGCTTGCTCGAAACGTGCTGAAATTCGATGTGGTTGTGTGGCAGGCCACCCTTTATTAATCATGAAATGCACAAGTCTCTAGGACTTTCAGAAGAAAAGTTATTCAAAAATATCTTGTACTTTTTTTTATAGATTTGGTGGTTTCACCATTTCCGAAGGTCGTAGAAGCTCGGGGATGGTCCCAATGGATCGGGCAGAGCCACATTAGTGGGGATGGAACCAACTTCCAAGTCTCTATGACCTTCAGAAAAAAAGTTATTGAACAATATCTTGAACTCCTATAGGTTTTCATCCCTAACCCTAACCCTAATCACAACCAAAAAATCAAACACTAATCACAACCCTAACCCTACCCCTTCCAAAGGTCGTAGAAGCTCGGGGGTGGTACCAATGGATCGGGCATAGCCACATTAGAGGAGATGGAACCAACTTCCAAGTCTCTATGACCTACAGAAAAAAAGTTATTGAAGAATATCTTGAGCTCCAATGGGTATTCATCCCTAACCCTAACCCTAATAGCAACCCTAACCCTAACCCTAATCACAACCCTAATTGCAACCCTAACCCTAACCCTAATTGCAACCCTAACCCATATTAGGGATTAATTGGAATAACTCCGCGCTGCTTGCTCGAAACGTGCTGAAATTCGGTGTGGTTGTGTGGCAGGCCACCCTTTATTAATCATAAAATGCACAAGTCTCTAGGACTTTCAGAAGAAAAGTTATTCAAAAATATCTTGTACTTTTTTTTATAGATTTGGTGGTTTCACCATTTCCGAAGGTCGTAGAAGCTCGGGGATGGTCCCAATGTATCGGGCAGAGCCACATTAGTGGAGATGGAACCAACTTCCAAGTCTCTATGACCTTCAGAAAAAAAGTTATTGAACAATATCTTGAACTCCTATAGGTTTTCATCCCTAACCCTAACCCTAATCACAACCAAAAAATCAAACACTAATCACAACCCTAACCCTACCCCTTCCAAAGGTCGTAGAAGCTCGGGGGTGGTACCAATGGATCGGGCATAGCCACATTAGTGGAGATGGAACCAACTTCCAAGTCTCTATGACCTACAGAAAAAAAGTTATTGAAGAATATCTTGAGCTCCAATGGGTATTCATCCCTAACCCTAACCCTAATAGCAACCCTAACCCTAACCCTAATCACAACCCTAACCCTAACCCTAATTGCAACCCTAACCCTAACCCTAATTGCAACCCTAACCCATATTAGGGATTAATTGGAATAACTCCGCGCTGCTTGCTCGAAACGTGCTGAAATTCGATGTGGTTGTGTGGCAGGCCACCCTTTATTAATCATGAAATGCACAAGTCTCTAGGACTTTCAGAAGAAAAGTTATTCAAAAATATCTTGTACTTTTTTTTATAGATTTGGTGGTTTCACCATTTCCGAAGGTCGTAGAAGCTCGGGGATGGTCCCAATGGATCGGGCAGAGCCACATTAGTGGGGATGGAACCAACTTCCAAGTCTCTATGACCTTCAGAAAAAAAGTTATTGAACAATATCTTGAACTCCTATAGGTTTTCATCCCTAACCCTAACCCTAATCACAACCAAAAAATCAAACACTAATCACAACCCTAACCCTACCCCTTCCAAAGGTCGTAGAAGCTCGGGGGTGGTACCAATGGATCGGGCATAGCCACATTAGAGGAGATGGAACCAACTTCCAAGTCTCTATGACCTACAGAAAAAAAGTTATTGAAGAATATCTTGAGCTCCAATGGGTATTCATCCCTAACCCTAACCCTAATAGCAACCCTAACCCTAACCCTAATCACAACCCTAATTGCAACCCTAACCCTAACCCTAATTGCAACCCTAACCCATATTAGGGATTAATTGGAATAACTCCGCGCTGCTTGCTCGAAACGTGCTGAAATTCGGTGTGGTTGTGTGGCAGGCCACCCTTTATTAATCATAAAATGCACAAGTCTCTAGGACTTTCAGAAGAAAAGTTATTCAAAAATATCTTGTACTTTTTTTTATAGATTTGGTGGTTTCACCATTTCCGAAGGTCGTAGAAGCTCGGGGATGGTCCCAATGTATCGGGCAGAGCCACATTAGTGGAGATGGAACCAACTTCCAAGTCTCTATGACCTTCAGAAAAAAAGTTATTGAACAATATCTTGAACTCCTATAGGTTTTCATCCCTAACCCTAACCCTAATCACAACCAAAAAATCAAACACTAATCACAACCCTAACCCTACCCCTTCCAAAGGTCGTAGAAGCTCGGGGGTGGTACCAATGGATCGGGCATAGCCACATTAGTGGAGATGGAACCAACTTCCAAGTCTCTATGACCTACAGAAAAAAAGTTATTGAAGAATATCTTGAGCTCCAATGGGTATTCATCCCTAACCCTAACCCTAATAGCAACCCTAACCCTAATCACAACCCTAACCCTAACCCTAATTGCAACCCTAACCCTAACCCTAATTGCAACCCTAACCCATATTAGGGATTAATTGGAATAACTCCGCGCTGCTTGCTCGAAACGTGCTGAAATTCGGTGTGGTTGTGTGGCAGGCCACCCTTTATTAATCATGAAATGCACAAGTCTCTAGGACTTTCAGAAGAAAAGTTATTCAAAAATATCTTGTACTTTTTTTTATAGATTTGGTGGTTTCACCATTTCCGAAGGTCATAGAAGCTCGGGGATGGTCCCAATGGATCGGGCAGAGCCACATTAGTGGAGATGGAACCAACTTCCAAGTCTCTATGACCTTCAGAAAAAAAGTTATTGAACAATATCTTGAACTCCTATAGGTTTTCATCCCTAACCCTAACCCTAATCACAACCAAAAAATCAAACACTAATCACAACCCTAACCCTACCCCTTCCAAAGGTCGTAGAAGCTCGGGGGTGGTACCAATGGATCGGGCATAGCCACATTAGTGGAGATGGAACCAACTTCCAAGTCTCTATGACCTACAGAAAAAAAGTTATTGAAGAATATCTTGAGCTTCAATGGGTATTCATCCCTAACCCTAACCCTAATAGCAACCCTAACCCTAACCCTAATCACAACCCTAACCCTAACCCTAATTGCAACCCTAACCCTAACCCTAATTGCAACCCTAACCCATATTAGGGATTAATTGGAATAACTCCGCGCTGCTTGCTCGAAACGTGCTGAAATTCGGTGTGGTTGTGTGGCAGGCCACCCTTTATTAATCATAAAATGCACAAGTCTCTAGGACTTTCAGAAGAAAAGTTATTCAAAAATATCTTGTACTTTTTTTTATAGATTTGGTGGTTTCACCATTTCCGAAGGTCGTAGAAGCTCGGGGATGGTCCCAATGTATCGGGCAGAGCCACATTAGTGGAGATGGAACCAACTTCCAAGTCTCTATGACCTTCAGAAAAAAAGTTATTGAACAATATCTTGAACTCCTATAGGTTTTCATCCCTAACCCTAACCCTAATCACAACCAAAAAATCAAACACTAATCACAACCCTAACCCTACCCCTTCCAAAGGTCGTAGAAGCTCGGGGGTGGTACCAATGGATCGGGCATAGCCACATTAGTGGAGATGGAACCAACTTCCAAGTCTCTATGACCTACAGAAAAAAAGTTATTGAAGAATATCTTGAGCTCCAATGGGTATTCATCCCTAACCCTAACCCTAATAGCAACCCTAACCCTAACCCTAATCACAACCCTAACCCTAACCCTAATTGCAACCCTAACCCTAACCCTAATTGCAACCCTAACCCATATTAGGGATTAATTGGAATAACTCCGCGCTGCTTGCTCGAAACGTGCTGAAATTCGGTGTGGTTGTGTGGCAGGCCACCCTTTATTAATCATGAAATGCACAAGTCTCTAGGACTTTCAGAAGAAAAGTTATTCAAAAATATCTTGTACTTTTTTTTATAGATTTGGTGGTTTCACCATTTCCGAAGGTCGTAGAAGCTCGGGGATGGTCCCAATGTATCGGGCAGAGCCACATTAGTGGAGATGGAACCAACTTCCAAGTCTCTATGACCTTCAGAAAAAAAGTTATTGAACAATATCTTGAACTCCTATAGGTTTTCATCCCTAACCCTAACCCTAATCACAACCAAAAAATCAAACACTAATCACAACCCTAACCCTACCCCTTCCAAAGGTCGTAGAAGCTCGGGGGTGGTACCAATGGATCGGGCATAGCCACATTAGTGGAGATGGAACCAACTTCCAAGTCTCTATGACCTACAGAAAAAAAGTTATTGAAGAATATCTTGAGCTCCAATGGGTATTCATCCCTAACCCTAACCCTAATAGCAACCCTAACCCTAACCCTAATCACAACCCTAACCCTAACCCTAATTGCAACCCTAACCCATATTAGGGATTAATTGGAATAACTCCGCGCTGCTTGCTCGAAACGTGCTGAAATTCGAAGTGGTTGTGTGGCAGGCCACCCTTTATTAATCATGAAATGCACAAGTCTCTAGGACTTTCAGAAGAAAAGTTATTCAAAAATATCTTGTACTTTTTTTTATAGATTTGGTGGTTTCACCATTTCCGAAGGTCGTAGAAGCTCGGGGATGGTCCCAATGGATCGGGCAGAGCCATATTAGTGGAGATGGAACCAACTTCCAAGTCTCTATGACCTTCAGAAAAAAAGTTATTGAACAATATCTTGAACTCCTATAGGTTTTCATCCCTAACCCTAACCCTAATCACAACCAAAAAATCAAACACTAATCACAACCCTCACCCTACCCCTTCCAAAGGTCGTAGAAGCTCGGGGGTGGTACCAATGGATCGGGCATAGCCACATTAGTGGAGATGGAACCAACTTCCAAGTCTCTATGACCTACAGAAAAAAAGTTATTGAGGAATATCTTGAGCTCCAATGGGTATTCATCCCTAACCCTAACCCTAATAGCAACCCTAACCCTAACCCTAATCACAACCCTAACCCTAACCCTAATTGCAACCCTAACCCTAACCCTAATTGCAACCCTAACCCATATTAGGGATTAATTGGAATAACTCCGCGCTGCTTGCTCGAAACGTGCTGAAATTCGGTGTGGTTGTGTGGCAGGCCACCCTTTATTAATCATGAAATGCACAAGTCTCTAGGACTTTCAGAAGAAAAGTTATTCAAAAATATCTTGTACTTTTTTTTATAGATTTGGTGATTTCACCATTTCCGAAGGTCGTAGAAGCTCGGGGATGGTCCCAATGGATCGGGCAGAGCCACATTAGTGGAGATGGAACCAACTTCCAAGTCTCTATGACCTTCAGAAAAAAAGTTATTGAACAATATCTTGAACTCCTATAGGTTTTCATCCCTAACCCTAACCCTAATCACAACCAAAAAATCAAACACTAATCACAACCCTAACCCTACCCCTTCCAAAGGTCGTAGAAGCTCGGGGGTGGTACCAATGGATCGGGCATAGCCACATTAGTGGAGATGGAACCAACTTCCAAGTCTCTATGACCTACAGAAAAAAAGTTATTGAAGAATATCTTGAGCTCCAATGGGTATTCATCCCTAACCCTAACCCTAATAGCAACCCTAACCCTAACCCTAATCACAACCCTAACCCTAACCCTAATTGCAACCCTAACCCTAACCCTAATCACAACCCTAATTGCAACCCTAACCCTAACCCTAATTGCAACCCTAACCCATATTAGGGATTAATTGGAATAACTCCGCGCTGCTTGCTCGAAACGTGCTGAAATTCGGTGTGGTTGTGTGGCAGGCCACCCTTTATTAATCATGAAATGCACAAGTCTCTAGGACTTTCAGAAGAAAAGTTATTCAAAAATATCTTGTACTTTTTTTTATAGATTTGGTGGTTTCACCATTTCCGAAGGTCGTAGAAGCCCGGGGATGGTCCCAATGGATCGGGCAGAGCCACATTAGTGGAGATGGAACCAACTTCCAAGTCTCTATGACCTACAGAAAAAAAGTTATTGAAGAATATCTTGAGCTCCAATGGGTATTCATCCCTAACCCTAACCCTAATAGCAACCCTAACCCTAACCCTAATCACAACCCTAACCCTAACCCTAATTGCAACCCTAACCCTAACCCTAATCACAACCCTAATTGCAACCCTAACCCTAACCCTAATTGCAACCCTAACCCATATTAGGGATTAATTGGAATAACTCCGCGCTGCTTGCTCGAAACGTGCTGAAATTCGGTGTGGTTGTGTGGCAGGCCACCCTTTATTAATCATGAAATGCACAAGTCTCTAGGACTTTCAGAAGAAAAGTTATTCAAAAATATCTTGTACTTTTTTTTATAGATTTGGTGGTTTCACCATTTCCGAAGGTCGTAGAAGCTCGGGGATGGTCCCAATGGATCGGGCAGAGCCACATTAGTGGGGATGGAACCAACTTCCAAGTCTCTATGACCTTCAGAAAAAAAGTTATTGAACAATATCTTGAACTCCTATAGGTTTTCATCCCTAACCCTAACCCTAATCACAACCAAAAAATCAAACACTAATCACAACCCTAACCCTACCCCTTCCAAAGGTCGTAGAAGCTCGGGGGTGGTACCAATGGATCGGGCATAGCCACATTAGAGGAGATGGAACCAACTTCCAAGTCTCTATGACCTACAGAAAAAAAGTTATTGAAGAATATCTTGAGCTCCAATGGGTATTCATCCCTAACCCTAACCCTAATAGCAACCCTAACCCTAACCCTAATCACAACCCTAATTGCAACCCTAACCCTAACCCTAATTGCAACCCTAACCCATATTAGGGATTAATTGGAATAACTCCGCGCTGCTGAAATTCGGTGTGGTTGTGTGGCAGGCCACCCTTTATTAATCATGAAATGCACAAGTCTCTAGGACTTTCAGAAGAAAAGTTATTCAAAAATATCTTGTACTTTTTTTTATAGATTTGGTGGTTTCACCATTTCCGAAGGTCGTAAAAGCTCGGGGATGGTCCCAATGGATCGGGCAGAGCCACATTAGTGGGGATGGAACCAACTTCCAAGTCTCTATGACCTTCAGAAAAAAAGTTATTGAACAATATCTTGAACTCCTATAGGTTTTCATCCCTAACCCTAACCCTAATCACAACCAAAAAATCAAACACTAATCACAACCCTAACCCTACCCCTTCCAAAGGTCGTAGAAGCTCGGGGGTGGTACCAATGGATCGGGCATAGCCACATTAGTGGAGATGGAACCAACTTCCAAGTCTCTATGACCTACAGAAAAAAAGTTATTGAATAATATCTTGAGCTCCAATGGGTATTCATCCCTAACCCTAACCCTAATAGCAACCCTAACCCTAACCCTAATCACAACCCTAACCCTAACCCTAATTGCAACCCTAACCCTAACCCTAATTGCAACCCTAACCCATATTAGGGATTAATTGGAATAACTCCGCGCTGCTTGCTCGAAACGTGCTGAAATTCGATGTGGTTGTGTGGCAGGCCACCCTTTATTAATCATGAAATGCACAAGTCTCTAGGACTTTCAGAAGAAAAGTTATTCAAAAATATCTTGTACTTTTTTTTATAGATTTGGTGGTTTCACCATTTCCGAAGGTCGTAGAAGCTCGGGGATGGTCCCAATGGATCGGGCAGAGCCACATTAGTGGAGATGGAACCAACTTCCAAGTCTCTATGACCTTCAGAAAAAAAGTTATTGAACAATATCTTGAACTCCTATAGGTTTTCATCCCTAACCCTAACCCTAATCACAACCAAAAAATCAAACACTAATCACAACCCTAACCCTACCCCTTCCAAAGGTCGTAGAAGCTCGGGGGTGGTACCAATGGATCGGGCATAGCCACATTAGTGGAGATGGAACCAACTTCCAAGTCTCTATGACCTACAGAAAAAAAGTTATTGAAGAATATCTTGAGCTTCAATGGGTATTCATCCCTAACCCTAACCCTAATAGCAACCCTAACCCTAACCCTAATCACAACCCTAACCCTAACCCTAATTGCAACCCTAACCCTAACCCTAATTGCAACCCTAACCCATATTAGGGATTAATTGGAATAACTCCGCGCTGCTTGCTCGAAACGTGCTGAAATTCGGTGTGGTTGTGTGGCAGGCCACCCTTTATTAATCATGAAATGCACAAGTCTCTAGGACTTTCAGAAGAAAAGTTATTCAAAAATATCTTGTACTTTTTTTTATAGATTTGGTGGTTTCACCATTTCCGAAGGTCGTAGAAGCTCGGGGATGGTCCCAATGTATCGGGCAGAGCCACATTAGTGGAGATGGAACCAACTTCCAAGTCTCTATGACCTTCAGAAAAAAAGTTATTGAACAATATCTTGAACTCCTATAGGTTTTCATCCCTAACCCTAACCCTAATCACAACCAAAAAATCAAACACTAATCACAACCCTAACCCTACCCCTTCCAAAGGTCGTAGAAGCTCGGGGGTGGTACCAATGGATCGGGCATAGCCACATTAGAGGAGATGGAACCAACTTCCAAGTCTCTATGACCTACAGAAAAAAAGTTATTGAAGAATATCTTGAGCTCCAATGGGTATTCATCCCTAACCCTAACCCTAATAGCAACCCTAACCCTAACCCTAATCACAACCCTAATTGCAACCCTAACCCTAACCCTAATTGCAACCCTAACCCATATTAGGGATTAATTGGAATAACTCCGCGCTGCTTGCTCGAAACGTGCTGAAATTCGGTGTGGTTGTGTGGCAGGCCACCCTTTATTAATCATGAAATGCACAAGTCTCTAGGACTTTCAGAAGAAAAGTTATTCAAAAATATCTTGTACTTTTTTTTATAGATTTGGTGGTTTCACCATTTCCGAAGGTCGTAGAAGCTCGGGGATGGTCCCAATGGATCGGGCAGAGCCACATTAGTGGGGATGGAACCAACTTCCAAGTCTCTATGACCTTCAGAAAAAAAGTTATTGAACAATATCTTGAACTCCTATAGGTTTTCATCCCTAACCCTAACCCTAATCACAACCAAAAAATCAAACACTAATCACAACCCTAACCCTACCCCTTCCAAAGGTCGTAGAAGCTCGGGGGTGGTACCAATGGATCGGGCATAGCCACATTAGTGGAGATGGAACCAACTTCCAAGTCTCTATGACCTACAGAAAAAAAGTTATTGAAGAATATCTTGAGCTCCAATGGGTATTCATCCCTAACCCTAACCCTAATAGCAACCCTAACCCTAACCCTAATCACAACCCTAATTGCAACCCTAACCCTAACCCTAATTGCAACCCTAACCCATATTAGGGATTAATTGGAATAACTCCGCGCTGCTTGCTCGAAACGTGCTGAAATTCGGTGTGGTTGTGTGGCAGGCCACCCTTTATTAATCATGAAATGCACAAGTCTCTAGGACTTTCAGAAGAAAAGTTATTCAAAAATATCTTGTACTTTTTTTTATAGATTTGGTGGTTTCACCATTTCCGAAGGTCGTAGAAGCTCGGGGATGGTCCCAATGGATCGGGCAGAGCCACATTAGTGGGGATGGAACCAACTTCCAAGTCTCTATGACCTTCAGAAAAAAAGTTATTGAACAATATCTTGAACTCCTATAGGTTTTCATCCCTAACCCTAACCCTAATCACAACCAAAAAATCAAACACTAATCACAACCCTAACCCTACCCCTTCCAAAGGTCGTAGAAGCTCGGGGGTGGTACCAATGGATCGGGCATAGCCACATTAGTGGAGATGGAACCAACTTCCAAGTCTCTATGACCTACAGAAAAAAAGTTATTGAATAATATCTTGAGCTCCAATGGGTATTCATCCCTAACCCTAACCCTAATAGCAACCCTAACCCTAACCCTAATCACAACCCTAACCCTAACCCTAATTGCAACCCTAACCCTAACCCTAATTGCAACCCTAACCCATATTAGGGATTAATTGGAATAACTCCGCGCTGCTTGCTCGAAACGTGCTGAAATTCGGTGTGGTTGTGTGGCAGGCCACCCTTTATTAATCATGAAATGCACAAGTCTCTAGGACTTTCAGAAGAAAAGTTATTCAAAAATATCTTGTACTTTTTTTTATAGATTGGGTGGTTTCACCATTTCCGAAGGTCGTAGAAGCTCGGGGATGGTCCCAATGGATCGGGCAGAGCCACATTAGTGGAGATGGAACCAACTTCCAAGTCTCTATGACCTACAGAAAAAAAGTTATTGAAGAATATCTTGAGCTCCAATGGGTATTCATCCCTAACCCTAACCCTAATAGCAACCCTAACCCTAACCCTAATCACAACCCTAACCCTAACCCTAATTGCAACCCTAACCCTAACCCTAATTGCAACCCTAACCCATATTAGGGATTAATTGGAATAACTCCGCGCTGCTTGCTCGAAACGTGCTGAAATTCGGTGTGGTTGTGTGGCAGGCCACCCTTTATTAATCATGAAATGCACAAGTCTCTAGGACTTTCAGAAGAAAAGTTATTCAAAAATATCTTGTACTTTTTTTTATAGATTTGGTGGTTTCACCATTTCCGAAGGTCGTAGAAGCTCGGGGATGGTCCCAATGGATCGGGCAGAGCCACATTAGTGGAGATGGAACCAACTTCCAAGTCTCTATGACCTTCAGAAAAAAAGTTATTGAACAATATCTTGAACTCCTATAGGTTTTCATCCCTAACCCTAACCCTAATCACAACCAAAAAATCAAACACTAATCACAACCCTAACCCTACCCCTTCCAAAGGTCGTAGAAGCTCGGGGGTGGTACCAATGGATCGGGCATAGCCACATTAGTGGAGATGGAACCAACTTCCAAGTCTCTATGACCTACAGAAAAAAAGTTATTGAATAATATCTTGAGCTCCAATGGGTATTCATCCCTAACCCTAACCCTAATAGCAACCCTAACCCTAACCCTAATCACAACCCTAACCCTAACCCTAATTGCAACCCTAACCCTAACCCTAATTGCAACCCTAACCCATATTAGGGATTAATTGGAATAACTCCGCGCTGCTTGCTCGAAACGTGCTGAAATTCGGTGTGGTTGTGTGGCAGGCCACCCTTTATTAATCATGAAATGCACAAGTCTCTAGGACTTTCAGAAGAAAAGTTATTCAAAAATATCTTGTACTTTTTTTTATAGATTTGGTGGTTTCACCATTTCCGAAGGTCATAGAAGCTCGGGGATGGTCCCAATGGATCGGGCAGAGCCACATTAGTGGAGATGGAACCAACTTCCAAGTCTCTATGACCTTCAGAAAAAAAGTTATTGAACAATATCTTGAACTCCTATAGGTTTTCATCCCTAACCCTAACCCTAATCACAACCAAAAAATCAAACACTAATCACAACCCTAACCCTACCCCTTCCAAAGGTCGTAGAAGCTCGGGGGTGGTACCAATGGATCGGGCATAGCCACATTAGTGGAGATGGAACCAACTTCCAAGTCTCTATGACCTACAGAAAAAAAGTTATTGAAGAATATCTTGAGCTTCAATGGGTATTCATCCCTAACCCTAACCCTAATAGCAACCCTAACCCTAACCCTAATCACAACCCTAACCCTAACCCTAATTGCAACCCTAACCCTAACCCTAATTGCAACCCTAACCCATATTAGGGATTAATTGGAATAACTCCGCGCTGCTTGCTCGAAACGTGCTGAAATTCGGTGTGGTTGTGTGGCAGGCCACCCTTTATTAATCATAAAATGCACAAGTCTCTAGGACTTTCAGAAGAAAAGTTATTCAAAAATATCTTGTACTTTTTTTTATAGATTTGGTGGTTTCACCATTTCCGAAGGTCGTAGAAGCTCGGGGATGGTCCCAATGTATCGGGCAGAGCCACATTAGTGGAGATGGAACCAACTTCCAAGTCTCTATGACCTTCAGAAAAAAAGTTATTGAACAATATCTTGAACTCCTATAGGTTTTCATCCCTAACCCTAACCCTAATCACAACCAAAAAATCAAACACTAATCACAACCCTAACCCTACCCCTTCCAAAGGTCGTAGAAGCTCGGGGGTGGTACCAATGGATCGGGCATAGCCACATTAGTGGAGATGGAACCAACTTCCAAGTCTCTATGACCTACAGAAAAAAAGTTATTGAAGAATATCTTGAGCTCCAATGGGTATTCATCCCTAACCCTAACCCTAATAGCAACCCTAACCCTAATCACAACCCTAACCCTAACCCTAATTGCAACCCTAACCCTAACCCTAATTGCAACCCTAACCCATATTAGGGATTAATTGGAATAACTCCGCGCTGCTTGCTCGAAACGTGCTGAAATTCGGTGTGGTTGTGTGGCAGGCCACCCTTTATTAATCATGAAATGCACAAGTCTCTAGGACTTTCAGAAGAAAAGTTATTCAAAAATATCTTGTACTTTTTTTTATAGATTTGGTGGTTTCACCATTTCCGAAGGTCATAGAAGCTCGGGGATGGTCCCAATGGATCGGGCAGAGCCACATTAGTGGAGATGGAACCAACTTCCAAGTCTCTATGACCTTCAGAAAAAAAGTTATTGAACAATATCTTGAACTCCTATAGGTTTTCATCCCTAACCCTAACCCTAATCACAACCAAAAAATCAAACACTAATCACAACCCTAACCCTACCCCTTCCAAAGGTCGTAGAAGCTCGGGGGTGGTACCAATGGATCGGGCATAGCCACATTAGTGGAGATGGAACCAACTTCCAAGTCTCTATGACCTACAGAAAAAAAGTTATTGAAGAATATCTTGAGCTTCAATGGGTATTTATCCCTAACCCTAACCCTAATAGCAACCCTAACCCTAACCCTAATCACAACCCTAACCCTAACCCTAATTGCAACCCTAACCCTAACCCTAATTGCAACCCTAACCCATATTAGGGATTAATTGGAATAACTCCGCGCTGCTTGCTCGAAACGTGCTGAAATTCGGTGTGGTTGTGTGGCAGGCCACCCTTTATTAATCATAAAATGCACAAGTCTCTAGGACTTTCAGAAGAAAAGTTATTCAAAAATATCTTGTACTTTTTTTTATAGATTTGGTGGTTTCACCATTTCCGAAGGTCGTAGAAGCTCGGGGATGGTCCCAATGTATCGGGCAGAGCCACATTAGTGGAGATGGAACCAACTTCCAAGTCTCTATGACCTTCAGAAAAAAAGTTATTGAACAATATCTTGAACTCCTATAGGTTTTCATCCCTAACCCTAACCCTAATCACAACCAAAAAATCAAACACTAATCACAACCCTAACCCTACCCCTTCCAAAGGTCGTAGAAGCTCGGGGGTGGTACCAATGGATCGGGCATAGCCACATTAGTGGAGATGGAACCAACTTCCAAGTCTCTATGACCTACAGAAAAAAAGTTATTGAAGAATATCTTGAGCTCCAATGGGTATTCATCCCTAACCCTAACCCTAATAGCAACCCTAACCCTAACCCTAATCACAACCCTAACCCTAACCCTAATTGCAACCCTAACCCATATTAGGGATTAATTGGAATAACTCCGCGCTGCTTGCTCGAAACGTGCTGAAATTCGAAGTGGTTGTGTGGCAGGCCACCCTTTATTAATCATGAAATGCACAAGTCTCTAGGACTTTCAGAAGAAAAGTTATTCAAAAATATCTTGTACTTTTTTTTATAGATTTGGTGGTTTCACCATTTCCGAAGGTCGTAGAAGCTCGGGGATGGTCCCAATGGATCGGGCAGAGCCATATTAGTGGAGATGGAACCAACTTCCAAGTCTCTATGACCTTCAGAAAAAAAGTTATTGAACAATATCTTGAACTCCTATAGGTTTTCATCCCTAACCCTAACCCTAATCACAACCAAAAAATCAAACACTAATCACAACCCTCACCCTACCCCTTCCAAAGGTCGTAGAAGCTCGGGGGTGGTACCAATGGATCGGGCATAGCCACATTAGTGGAGATGGAACCAACTTCCAAGTCTCTATGACCTACAGAAAAAAAGTTATTGAGGAATATCTTGAGCTCCAATGGGTATTCATCCCTAACCCTAACCCTAATAGCAACCCTAACCCTAACCCTAATCACAACCCTAACCCTAACCCTAATTGCAACCCTAACCCTAACCCTAATTGCAACCCTAACCCATATTAGGGATTAATTGGAATAACTCCGCGCTGCTTGCTCGAAACGTGCTGAAATTCGGTGTGGTTGTGTGGCAGGCCACCCTTTATTAATCATGAAATGCACAAGTCTCTAGGACTTTCAGAAGAAAAGTTATTCAAAAATATCTTGTACTTTTTTTTATAGATTTGGTGATTTCACCATTTCCGAAGGTCGTAGAAGCTCGGGGATGGTCCCAATGGATCGGGCAGAGCCACATTAGTGGAGATGGAACCAACTTCCAAGTCTCTATGACCTTCAGAAAAAAAGTTATTGAACAATATCTTGAACTCCTATAGGTTTTCATCCCTAACCCTAACCCTAATCACAACCAAAAAATCAAACACTAATCACAACCCTAACCCTACCCCTTCCAAAGGTCGTAGAAGCTCGGGGGTGGTACCAATGGATCGGGCATAGCCACATTAGTGGAGATGGAACCAACTTCCAAGTCTCTATGACCTACAGAAAAAAAGTTATTGAAGAATATCTTGAGCTCCAATGGGTATTCATCCCTAACCCTAACCCTAATAGCAACCCTAACCCTAACCCTAATCACAACCCTAACCCTAACCCTAATTGCAACCCTAACCCTAACCCTAATCACAACCCTAATTGCAACCCTAACCCTAACCCTAATTGCAACCCTAACCCATATTAGGGATTAATTGGAATAACTCCGCGCTGCTTGCTCGAAACGTGGTGAAATTCGGTGTGGTTGTGTGGCAGGCCACCCTTTATTAATCATGAAATGCACAAGTCTCTAGGACTTTCAGAAGAAAAGTTATTCAAAAATATCTTGTACTTTTTTTTATAGATTTGGTGGTTTCACCATTTCCGAAGGTCGTAGAAGCCCGGGGATGGTCCCAATGGATCGGGCAGAGCCACATTAGTGGAGATGGAACCAACTTCCAAGTCTCTATGACCTACAGAAAAAAAGTTATTGAAGAATATCTTGAGCTCCAATGGGTATTCATCCCTAACCCTAACCCTAATAGCAACCCTAACCCTAACCCTAATCACAACCCTAACCCTAACCCTAATTGCAACCCTAACCCTAACCCTAATCACAACCCTAATTGCAACCCTAACCCTAACCCTAATTGCAACCCTAACCCATATTAGGGATTAATTGGAATAACTCCGCGCTGCTTGCTCGAAACGTGCTGAAATTCGGTGTGGTTGTGTGGCAGGCCACCCTTTATTAATCATGAAATGCACAAGTCTCTAGGACTTTCAGAAGAAAAGTTATTCAAAAATATCTTGTACTTTTTTTTATAGATTTGGTGGTTTCACCATTTCCGAAGGTCATAGAAGCTCGGGGATGGTCCCAATGGATCGGGCAGAGCCACATTAGTGGAGATGGAACCAACTTCCAAGTCTCTATGACCTTCAGAAAAAAAGTTATTGAACAATATCTTGAACTCCTATAGGTTTTCATCCCTAACCCTAACCCTAATCACAACCAAAAAATCAAACACTAATCACAACCCTAACCCTACCCCTTCCAAAGGTCGTAGAAGCTCGGGGGTGGTACCAATGGATCGGGCATAGCCACATTAGTGGAGATGGAACCAACTTCCAAGTCTCTATGACCTACAGAAAAAAAGTTATTGAAGAATATCTTGAGCTCCAATGGGTATTCATCCCTAACCCTAACCCTAATAGCAACCCTAACCCTAACCCTAATCACAACCCTAACCCTAACCCTAATTGCAACCCTAACCCTAACCCTAATTGCAACCCTAACCCATATTAGGGATTAATTGGAATAACTCCGCGCTGCTTGCTCGAAACGTGCTGAAATTCGGTGTGGTTGTGTGGCAGGCCACCCTTTATTAATCATGAAATGCACAAGTCTCTAGGACTTTCAGAAGAAAAGTTATTCAAAAATATCTTGTACTTTTTTTTATAGATTTGGTGGTTTCACCATTTCCGAAGGTCGTAGAAGCTCGGGGATGGTCCCAATGTATCGGGCAGAGCCACATTAGTGGAGATGGAACCAACTTCCAAGTCTCTATGACCTTCAGAAAAAAAGTTATTGAACAATATCTTGAACTCCTATAGGTTTTCATCCCTAACCCTAACCCTAATCACAACCAAAAAATCAAACACTAATCACAACCCTAACCCTACCCCTTCCAAAGGTCGTAGAAGCTCGGGGGTGGTACCAATGGATCGGGCATAGCCACATTAGTGGAGATGGAACCAACTTCCAAGTCTCTATGACCTACAGAAAAAAAGTTATTGAAGAATATCTTGAGCTCCAATGGGTATTCATCCCTAACCCTAACCCTAATAGCAACCCTAACCCTAACCCTAATCACAACCCTAACCCTAACCCTAATTGCAACCCTAACCCTAACCCTAATTGCAACCCTAACCCATATTAGGGATTAATTGGAATAACTCCGCGCTGCTTGCTCGAAACGTGCTGAAATTCGAAGTGGTTGTGTGGCAGGCCACCCTTTATTAATCATGAAATGCACAAGTCTCTAGGACTTTCAGAAGAAAAGTTATTCAAAAATATCTTGTACTTTTTTTTATAGATTTGGTGGTTTCACCATTTCCGAAGGTCGTAGAAGCTCGGGGATGGTCCCAATGGATCGGGCAGAGCCATATTAGTGGAGATGGAACCAACTTCCAAGTCTCTATGACCTTCAGAAAAAAAGTTATTGAACAATATCTTGAACTCCTATAGGTTTTCATCCCTAACCCTAACCCTAATCACAACCAAAAAATCAAACACTAATCACAACCCTCACCCTACCCCTTCCAAAGGTCGTAGAAGCTCGGGGGTGGTACCAATGGATCGGGCATAGCCACATTAGTGGAGATGGAACCAACTTCCAAGTCTCTATGACCTACAGAAAAAAAGTTATTGAGGAATATCTTGAGCTCCAATGGGTATTCATCCCTAACCCTAACCCTAATAGCAACCCTAACCCTAACCCTAATCACAACCCTAACCCTAACCCTAATTGCAACCCTAACCCTAACCCTAATTGCAACCCTAACCCATATTAGGGATTAATTGGAATAACTCCGCGCTGCTTGCTCGAAACGTGCTGAAATTCGGTGTGGTTGTGTGGCAGGCCACCCTTTATTAATCATGAAATGCACAAGTCTCTAGGACTTTCAGAAGAAAAGTTATTCAAAAATATCTTGTACTTTTTTTTATAGATTTGGTGATTTCACCATTTCCGAAGGTCGTAGAAGCTCGGGGATGGTCCCAATGGATCGGGCAGAGCCACATTAGTTGAGATGGAACCAACTTCCAAGTCTCTATGACCTTCAGAAAAAAAGTTATTGAACAATATCTTGAACTCCTATAGGTTTTCATCCCTAACCCTAACCCTAATCACAACCAAAAAATCAAACACTAATCACAACCCTAACCCTACCCCTTCCAAAGGTCGTAGAAGCTCGGGGGTGGTACCAATGGATCGGGCATAGCCACATTAGTGGAGATGGAACCAACTTCCAAGTCTCTATGACCTACAGAAAAAAAGTTATTGAAGAATATCTTGAGCTCCAATGGGTATTCATCCCTAACCCTAACCCTAATAGCAACCCTAACCCTAACCCTAATCACAACCCTAACCCTAACCCTAATTGCAACCCTAACCCTAACCCTAATTGCAACCCTAACCCATATTAGGGATTAATTGGAATAACTCCGCGCTGCTTGCTCGAAACGTGCTGAAATTCGGTGTGGTTGTGTGGCAGGCCACCCTTTATTAATCATGAAATGCACAAGTCTCTAGGACTTTCAGAAGAAAAGTTATTCAAAAATATCTTGTACTTTTTTTTATAGATTTGGTGATTTCACCATTTCCGAAGGTCGTAGAAGCTCGGGGATGGTCCCAATGGATCGGGCAGAGCCACATTAGTTGAGATGGAACCAACTTCCAAGTCTCTATGACCTTCAGAAAAAAAGTTATTGAACAATATCTTGAACTCCTATAGGTTTTCATCCCTAACCCTAACCCTAATCACAACCAAAAAATCAAACACTAATCACAACCCTAACCCTACCCCTTCCAAAGGTCGTAGAAGCTCGGGGGTGGTACCAATGGATCGGGCATAGCCACATTAGTGGAGATGGAACCAACTTCCAAGTCTCTATGACCTACAGAAAAAAAGTTATTGAAGAATATCTTGAGCTCCAATGGGTATTCATCCCTAACCCTAACCCTAATAGCAACCCTAACCCTAACCCTAATCACAACCCTAACCCTAACCCTAATTTCAGCCCTAACCCATATCACCTTAGGGTGAATAACTCTGCGCTGCTTGCTCGAAACGTGCTGAAATTTGGGATGGGTGCATAGCAGGCTACCCTTTATTAATCATGAAATGCCCAAGTCTCTATGACTTTCAGAAGAAAAGTTATTGCAAAATATCTCGTACTTTTGATTCAAGATTTGGTGGTTTGACCCTTTTCGAAGGTCGTAGAAGCTCAGGGATGGTCCCAATGGATCGGGCAGAGCCACATTAGTGGAGATGGAACCAACTTCCAAGTCTCTATGACCTTCAGAAAAAAAGTTATTGAACAATATCTTGAACTCCTATGGGTTTTCATCCCTAACCCTAACCCTAATCACAACCAAAAAATCTAACACTAATCACAACCCTAACCCTACCCCTTCCAAAGGTCGTAGAAGCTCGGGGGTGGTACCAATGGATCGGGCATAGCCACATTAGTGGAGATGGAACCAACTTCCAAGTCTCTATGACCTACAGAAAAAAAGTTATTGAAGAATATCTTGAGCTCCAATGGGTATTCATCCCTAACCCTAACCCTAATAGCAACCCTAACCCTAATCACAACCCTAACCCTAACCCTAATTGCAACCCTAACCCTAACCCTAATTGCAACCCTAACCCATATTAGGGATTAATTGGAATAACTCCGCGCTGCTTGCTCGAAACGTGCTGAAATTCGGTGTGGTTGTGTGGCAGGCCACCCTTTATTAATCATGAAATGCACAAGTCTCTAGGACTTTCAGAATAAAAGTTATTCAAAAATATCTTGTACTTTTTTTTATAGATTTGGTGGTTTCACCATTTCCGAAGGTCGTAGAAAGAAGCTCGGGGATGGTCCCAATGGATCGGGCAGAGCCACATTAGTGGAGATGGAACCAACTTCCAAGTCTCTATGACCTTCAGAAAAAAAGTTATTGAACAATATCTTGAACTCCTATAGGTTTTCATCCCTAACCCTAACCCTAATCACAACCAAAAAATCAAACACTAATCACAACCCTAACCCTACCCCTTCCAAAGGTCGTAGAAGCTCGGGGGTGGTACCAATGGATCGGGCATAGCCACATTAGTGGAGATGGAACCAACTTCCAAGTCTCTATGACCTACAGAAAAAAAGTTATTGAAGAATATCTTGAGCTCCAATGGGTATTCATCCCTAACCCTAACCCTAATAGCAACCCTAACCCTAACCCTAATCACAACCCTAACCCTAACCCTAATTGCAACCCTAACCCTAACCCTAATTGCAACCCTAACCCATATTAGGGATTAATTGGAATAACTCCGCGCTGCTTGCTCGAAACGTGCTGAAATTCGGTGTGGTTGTGTGGCAGGCCACCCTTTATTAATCATGAAATGCACAAGTCTCTAGGACTTTCAGAAGAAAAGTTATTCAAAAATATCTTGTACTTTTTTTTATAGATTTGGTGGTTTCACCATTTCCGAAGGTCGTAGAAGCTCGGGGATGGTCCCAATGTATCGGGCAGAGCCACATTAGTGGAGATGGAACCAACTTCCAAGTCTCTATGACCTTCAGAAAAAAAGTTATTGAACAATATCTTGAACTCCTATAGGTTTTCATCCCTAACCCTAACCCTAATCACAACCAAAAAATCAAACACTAATCACAACCCTAACCCTACCCCTTCCAAAGGTCGTAGAAGCTCGGGGGTGGTACCAATGGATCGGGCATAGCCACATTAGTGGAGATGGAACCAACTTCCAAGTCTCTATGACCTACAGAAAAAAAGTTATTGAAGAATATCTTGAGCTCCAATGGGTATTCATCCCTAACCCTAACCCTAATAGCAACCCTAACCCTAACCCTAATCACAACCCTAACCCTAACCCTAATTGCAACCCTAACCCTAACCCTAATTGCAACCCTAACCCATATTAGGGATTAATTGGAATAACTCCGCGCTGCTTGCTCGAAACGTGCTGAAATTCGAAGTGGTTGTGTGGCAGGCCACCCTTTATTAATCATGAAATGCACAAGTCTCTAGGACTTTCAGAAGAAAAGTTATTCAAAAATATCTTGTACTTTTTTTTATAGATTTGGTGGTTTCACCATTTCCGAAGGTCGTAGAAGCTCGGGGATGGTCCCAATGGATCGGGCAGAGCCATATTAGTGGAGATGGAACCAACTTCCAAGTCTCTATGACCTTCAGAAAAAAAGTTATTGAACAATATCTTGAACTCCTATAGGTTTTCATCCCTAACCCTAACCCTAATCACAACCAAAAAATCAAACACTAATCACAACCCTCACCCTACCCCTTCCAAAGGTCGTAGAAGCTCGGGGGTGGTACCAATGGATCGGGCATAGCCACATTAGTGGAGATGGAACCAACTTCCAAGTCTCTATGACCTACAGAAAAAAAGTTATTGAGGAATATCTTGAGCTCCAATGGGTATTCATCCCTAACCCTAACCCTAATAGCAACCCTAACCCTAACCCTAATCACAACCCTAACCCTAACCCTAATTGCAACCCTAACCCTAACCCTAATTGCAACCCTAACCCATATTAGGGATTAATTGGAATAACTCCGCGCTGCTTGCTCGAAACGTGCTGAAATTCGGTGTGGTTGTGTGGCAGGCCACCCTTTATTAATCATGAAATGCACAAGTCTCTAGGACTTTCAGAAGAAAAGTTATTCAAAAATATCTTGTACTTTTTTTTATAGATTTGGTGATTTCACCATTTCCGAAGGTCGTAGAAGCTCGGGGATGGTCCCAATGGATCGGGCAGAGCCACATTAGTTGAGATGGAACCAACTTCCAAGTCTCTATGACCTTCAGAAAAAAAGTTATTGAACAATATCTTGAACTCCTATAGGTTTTCATCCCTAACCCTAACCCTAATCACAACCAAAAAATCAAACACTAATCACAACCCTAACCCTACCCCTTCCAAAGGTCGTAGAAGCTCGGGGGTGGTACCAATGGATCGGGCATAGCCACATTAGTGGAGATGGAACCAACTTCCAAGTCTCTATGACCTACAGAAAAAAAGTTATTGAAGAATATCTTGAGCTCCAATGGGTATTCATCCCTAACCCTAACCCTAATAGCAACCCTAACCCTAACCCTAATCACAACCCTAACCCTAACCCTAATTGCAACCCTAACCCTAACCCTAATCACAACCCTAATTGCAACCCTAACCCTAACCCTAATTGCAACCCTAACCCATATTAGGGATTAATTGGAATAACTCCGCGCTGCTTGCTCGAAACGTGCTGAAATTCGGTGTGGTTGTGTGGCAGGCCACCCTTTATTAATCATGAAATGCACAAGTCTCTAG
The DNA here is from genome assembly GCF_024713975.1 of Paralichthys olivaceus. Taxonomy (NCBI): domain Eukaryota; kingdom Metazoa; phylum Chordata; class Actinopteri; order Pleuronectiformes; family Paralichthyidae; genus Paralichthys; species Paralichthys olivaceus. Next base: position 10,182,344 of record NC_091104.1, on the reverse strand, counting down.
GACTTTCAGAAGAAAAGTTATTCAAAAATATCTTGTACTTTTTTTTATAGATTTGGTGGTTTCACCATTTCCGAAGGTCATAGAAGCTCGGGGATGGTCCCAATGGATCGGGCAGAGCCACATTAGTGGAGATGGAACCAACTTCCAAGTCTCTATGACCTTCAGAAAAAAAGTTATTGAACAATATCTTGAACTCCTATAGGTTTTCATCCCTAACCCTAACCCTAATCACAACCAAAAAATCAAACACTAATCACAACCCTAACCCTACCCCTTCCAAAGGTCGTAGAAGCTCGGGGGTGGTACCAATGGATCGGGCATAGCCACATTAGTGGAGATGGAACCAACTTCCAAGTCTCTATGACCTACAGAAAAAAAGTTATTGAAGAATATCTTGAGCTTCAATGGGTATTCATCCCTAACCCTAACCCTAATAGCAACCCTAACCCTAACCCTAATCACAACCCTAACCCTAACCCTAATTGCAACCCTAACCCTAACCCTAATTGCAACCCTAACCCATATTAGGGATTAATTGGAATAACTCCGCGCTGCTTGCTCGAAACGTGCTGAAATTCGGTGTGGTTGTGTGGCAGGCCACCCTTTATTAATCATAAAATGCACAAGTCTCTAGGACTTTCAGAAGAAAAGTTATTCAAAAATATCTTGTACTTTTTTTTATAGATTTGGTGGTTTCACCATTTCCGAAGGTCGTAGAAGCTCGGGGATGGTCCCAATGTATCGGGCAGAGCCACATTAGTGGAGATGGAACCAACTTCCAAGTCTCTATGACCTTCAGAAAAAAAGTTATTGAACAATATCTTGAACTCCTATAGGTTTTCATCCCTAACCCTAACCCTAATCACAACCAAAAAATCAAACACTAATCACAACCCTAACCCTACCCCTTCCAAAGGTCGTAGAAGCTCGGGGGTGGTACCAATGGATCGGGCATAGCCACATTAGTGGAGATGGAACCAACTTCCAAGTCTCTATGACCTACAGAAAAAAAGTTATTGAAGAATATCTTGAGCTCCAATGGGTATTCATCCCTAACCCTAACCCTAATAGCAACCCTAACCCTAATCACAACCCTAACCCTAACCCTAATTGCAACCCTAACCCTAACCCTAATTGCAACCCTAACCCATATTAGGGATTAATTGGAATAACTCCGCGCTGCTTGCTCGAAACGTGCTGAAATTCGGTGTGGTTGTGTGGCAGGCCACCCTTTATTAATCATGAAATGCACAAGTCTCTAGGACTTTCAGAAGAAAAGTTATTCAAAAATATCTTGTACTTTTTTTTATAGATTTGGTGGTTTCACCATTTCCGAAGGTCATAGAAGCTCGGGGATGGTCCCAATGGATCGGGCAGAGCCACATTAGTGGAGATGGAACCAACTTCCAAGTCTCTATGACCTTCAGAAAAAAAGTTATTGAACAATATCTTGAACTCCTATAGGTTTTCATCCCTAACCCTAACCCTAATCACAACCAAAAAATCAAACACTAATCACAACCCTAACCCTACCCCTTCCAAAGGTCGTAGAAGCTCGGGGGTGGTACCAATGGATCGGGCATAGCCACATTAGTGGAGATGGAACCAACTTCCAAGTCTCTATGACCTACAGAAAAAAAGTTATTGAAGAATATCTTGAGCTTCAATGGGTATTCATCCCTAACCCTAACCCTAATAGCAACCCTAACCCTAACCCTAATCACAACCCTAACCCTAACCCTAATTGCAACCCTAACCCTAACCCTAATTGCAACCCTAACCCATATTAGGGATTAATTGGAATAACTCCGCGCTGCTTGCTCGAAACGTGCTGAAATTCGGTGTGGTTGTGTGGCAGGCCACCCTTTATTAATCATAAAATGCACAAGTCTCTAGGACTTTCAGAAGAAAAGTTATTCAAAAATATCTTGTACTTTTTTTTATAGATTTGGTGGTTTCACCATTTCCGAAGGTCGTAGAAGCTCGGGGATGGTCCCAATGTATCGGGCAGAGCCACATTAGTGGAGATGGAACCAACTTCCAAGTCTCTATGACCTTCAGAAAAAAAGTTATTGAACAATATCTTGAACTCCTATAGGTTTTCATCCCTAACCCTAACCCTAATCACAACCAAAAAATCAAACACTAATCACAACCCTAACCCTACCCCTTCCAAAGGTCGTAGAAGCTCGGGGGTGGTACCAATGGATCGGGCATAGCCACATTAGTGGAGATGGAACCAACTTCCAAGTCTCTATGACCTACAGAAAAAAAGTTATTGAAGAATATCTTGAGCTCCAATGGGTATTCATCCCTAACCCTAACCCTAATAGCAACCCTAACCCTAACCCTAATCACAACCCTAACCCTAACCCTAATTGCAACCCTAACCCTAACCCTAATTGCAACCCTAACCCATATTAGGGATTAATTGGAATAACTCCGCGCTGCTTGCTCGAAACGTGCTGAAATTCGGTGTGGTTGTGTGGCAGGCCACCCTTTATTAATCATGAAATGCACAAGTCTCTAGGACTTTCAGAAGAAAAGTTATTCAAAAATATCTTGTACTTTTTTTTATAGATTTGGTGGTTTCACCATTTCCGAAGGTCGTAGAAGCTCGGGGATGGTCCCAATGTATCGGGCAGAGCCACATTAGTGGAGATGGAACCAACTTCCAAGTCTCTATGACCTTCAGAAAAAAAGTTATTGAACAATATCTTGAACTCCTATAGGTTTTCATCCCTAACCCTAACCCTAATCACAACCAAAAAATCAAACACTAATCACAACCCTAACCCTACCCCTTCCAAAGGTCGTAGAAGCTCGGGGGTGGTACCAATGGATCGGGCATAGCCACATTAGTGGAGATGGAACCAACTTCCAAGTCTCTATGACCTACAGAAAAAAAGTTATTGAAGAATATCTTGAGCTCCAATGGGTATTCATCCCTAACCCTAACCCTAATAGCAACCCTAACCCTAACCCTAATCACAACCCTAACCCTAACCCTAATTGCAACCCTAACCCATATTAGGGATTAATTGGAATAACTCCGCGCTGCTTGCTCGAAACGTGCTGAAATTCGAAGTGGTTGTGTGGCAGGCCACCCTTTATTAATCATGAAATGCACAAGTCTCTAGGACTTTCAGAAGAAAAGTTATTCAAAAATATCTTGTACTTTTTTTTATAGATTTGGTGGTTTCACCATTTCCGAAGGTCGTAGAAGCTCGGGGATGGTCCCAATGTATCGGGCAGAGCCATATTAGTGGAGATGGAACCAACTTCCAAGTCTCTATGACCTTCAGAAAAAAAGTTATTGAACAATATCTTGAACTCCTATAGGTTTTCATCCCTAACCCTAACCCTAATCACAACCAAAAAATCAAACACTAATCACAACCCTCACCCTACCCCTTCCAAAGGTCGTAGAAGCTCGGGGGTGGTACCAATGGATCGGGCATAGCCACATTAGTGGAGATGGAACCAACTTCCAAGTCTCTATGACCTACAGAAAAAAAGTTATTGAGGAATATCTTGAGCTCCAATGGGTATTCATCCCTAACCCTAACCCTAATAGCAACCCTAACCCTAACCCTAATCACAACCCTAACCCTAACCCTAATTGCAACCCTAACCCTAACCCTAATTGCAACCCTAACCCTAACCCTAATTGCAACCCTAACCCTAACCCTAATTGCAACCCTAACCCATATTAGGGATTAATTGGAATAACTCCGCGCTGCTTGCTCGAAACGTGCTGAAATTCGGTGTGGTTGTGTGGCAGGCCACCCTTTATTAATCATGAAATGCACAAGTCTCTAGGACTTTCAGAAGAAAAGTTATTCAAAAATATCTTGTACTTTTTTTTATAGATTTGGTGATTTCACCATTTCCGAAGGTCGTAGAAGCTCGGGGATGGTCCCAATGGATCGGGCAGAGCCACATTAGTGGAGATGGAACCAACTTCCAAGTCTCTATGACCTTCAGAAAAAAAGTTATTGAACAATATCTTGAACTCCTATAGGTTTTCATCCCTAACCCTAACCCTAATCATAACCAAAAAATCAAACACTAATCACAACCCTAACCCTACCCCTTCCAAAGGTCGTAGAAGCTCGGGGGTGGTACCAATGGATCGGGCATAGCCACATTAGTGGAGATGGAACCAACTTCCAAGTCTCTATGACCTACAGAAAAAAAGTTATTGAAGAATATCTTGAGCTCCAATGGGTATTCATCCCTAACCCTAACCCTAATAGCAACCCTAACCCTAACCCTAATCACAACCCTAACCCTAACCCTAATTGCAACCCTAACCCTAACCCTAATCACAACCCTAATTGCAACCCTAACCCTAACCCTAATTGCAACCCTAACCCATATTAGGGATTAATTGGAATAACTCCGCGCTGCTTGCTCGAAACGTGCTGAAATTCGGTGTGGTTGTGTGGCAGGCCACCCTTTATTAATCATGAAATGCACAAGTCTCTAGGACTTTCAGAAGAAAAGTTATTCAAAAATATCTTGTACTTTTTTTTATAGATTTGGTGGTTTCACCATTTCCGAAGGTCGTAGAAGCCCGGGGATGGTCCCAATGGATCGGGCAGAGCCACATTAGTGGAGATGGAACCAACTTCCAAGTCTCTATGACCTACAGAAAAAAAGTTATTGAAGAATATCTTGAGCTCCAATGGGTATTCATCCCTAACCCTAACCCTAATAGCAACCCTAACCCTAACCCTAATCACAACCCTAACCCTAACCCTAATTGCAACCCTAACCCTAACCCTAATCACAACCCTAATTGCAACCCTAACCCTAACCCTAATTGCAACCCTAACCCATATTAGGGATTAATTGGAATAACTCCGCGCTGCTTGCTCGAAACGTGCTGAAATTCGGTGTGGTTGTGTGGCAGGCCACCCTTTATTAATCATGAAATGCACAAGTCTCTAGGACTTTCAGAAGAAAAGTTATTCAAAAATATCTTGTACTTTTTTTTATAGATTTGGTGGTTTCACCATTTCCGAAGGTCGTAGAAGCTCGGGGATGGTCCCAATGTATCGGGCAGAGCCACATTAGTGGAGATGGAACCAACTTCCAAGTCTCTATGACCTTCAGAAAAAAAGTTATTGAACAATATCTTGAACTCCTATAGGTTTTCATCCCTAACCCTAACCCTAATCACAACCAAAAAATCAAACACTAATCACAACCCTAACCCTACCCCTTCCAAAGGTCGTAGAAGCTCGGGGGTGGTACCAATGGATCGGGCATAGCCACATTAGTGGAGATGGAACCAACTTCCAAGTCTCTATGACCTACAGAAAAAAAGTTATTGAAGAATATCTTGAGCTCCAATGGGTATTCATCCCTAACCCTAACCCTAATAGCAACCCTAACCCTAACCCTAATCACAACCCTAACCCTAACCCTAATTGCAACCCTAACCCTAACCCTAATTGCAACCCTAACCCATATTAGGGATTAATTGGAATAACTCCGCGCTGCTTGCTCGAAACGTGCTGAAATTCGAAGTGGTTGTGTGGCAGGCCACCCTTTATTAATCATGAAATGCACAAGTCTCTAGGACTTTCAGAAGAAAAGTTATTCAAAAATATCTTGTACTTTTTTTTATAGATTTGGTGGTTTCACCATTTCCGAAGGTCGTAGAAGCTCGGGGATGGTCCCAATGGATCGGGCAGAGCCATATTAGTGGAGATGGAACCAACTTCCAAGTCTCTATGACCTTCAGAAAAAAAGTTATTGAACAATATCTTGAACTCCTATAGGTTTTCATCCCTAACCCTAACCCTAATCACAACCAAAAAATCAAACACTAATCACAACCCTCACCCTACCCCTTCCAAAGGTCGTAGAAGCTCGGGGGTGGTACCAATGGATCGGGCATAGCCACATTAGTGGAGATGGAACCAACTTCCAAGTCTCTATGACCTACAGAAAAAAAGTTATTGAGGAATATCTTGAGCTCCAATGGGTATTCATCCCTAACCCTAACCCTAATAGCAACCCTAACCCTAACCCTAATCACAACCCTAACCCTAACCCTAATTGCAACCCTAACCCTAACCCTAATTGCAACCCTAACCCATATTAGGGATTAATTGGAATAACTCCGCGCTGCTTGCTCGAAACGTGCTGAAATTCGGTGTGGTTGTGTGGCAGGCCACCCTTTATTAATCATGAAATGCACAAGTCTCTAGGACTTTCAGAAGAAAAGTTATTCAAAAATATCTTGTACTTTTTTTTATAGATTTGGTGATTTCACCATTTCCGAAGGTCGTAGAAGCTCGGGGATGGTCCCAATGGATCGGGCAGAGCCACATTAGTTGAGATGGAACCAACTTCCAAGTCTCTATGACCTTCAGAAAAAAAGTTATTGAACAATATCTTGAACTCCTATAGGTTTTCATCCCTAACCCTAACCCTAATCACAACCAAAAAATCAAACACTAATCACAACCCTAACCCTACCCCTTCCAAAGGTCGTAGAAGCTCGGGGGTGGTACCAATGGATCGGGCATAGCCACATTAGTGGAGATGGAACCAACTTCCAAGTCTCTATGACCTACAGAAAAAAAGTTATTGAAGAATATCTTGAGCTCCAATGGGTATTCATCCCTAACCCTAACCCTAATAGCAACCCTAACCCTAACCCTAATCACAACCCTAACCCTAACCCTAATTGCAACCCTAACCCTAACCCTAATCACAACCCTAATTGCAACCCTAACCCTAACCCTAATTGCAACCCTAACCCATATTAGGGATTAATTGGAATAACTCCGCGCTGCTTGCTCGAAACGTGCTGAAATTCGGTGTGGTTGTGTGGCAGGCCACCCTTTATTAATCATGAAATGCACAAGTCTCTAGGACTTTCAGAAGAAAAGTTATTCAAAAATATCTTGTACTTTTTTTTATAGATTTGGTGGTTTCACCATTTCCGAAGGTCGTAGAAGCCCGGGGATGGTCCCAATGGATCGGGCAGAGCCACATTAGTGGAGATGGAACCAACTTCCAAGTCTCTATGACCTTCAGAAAAAAAGTTATTGAACAATATCTTGAACTCCTATAGGTTTTCATCCCTAACCCTAACCCTAATCACAACCAAAAAATCAAACACTAATCACAACCCTAACCCTACCCCTTCCAAAGGTGGTAGAAGCTCGGGGGTGGTACCAATGGATCGGGCATAGTCACATTAGAGGAGATGGAACCAACTTCCAAGTCTCTATGACCTACAGAAAAAAAGTTATTGAAGAATATCTTGAGCTCCAATGGGTATTCATCCCTAACCCTAACCCTAATAGCAACCCTAACCCTAACCCTAATCACAACCCTAACCCTAACCCTAATTTCAGCCCTAACCCATATCACCTTAGGGTGAATAACTCTGCGCTGCTTGCTCGAAACGTGCTGAAATTTGGGATGGGTGCATAGCAGGCTACCCTTTATTAATCATGAAATGCCCAAGTCTCTATGACTTTCAGAAGAAAAGTTATTGCAAAATATCTCGTACTTTTGATTCAAGATTTGGTGGTTTGACCCTTTTCGAAGGTCGTAGAAGCTCGGGGATGGTCCCAATGGATCGGGCAGAGCCACATTAGTGGAGATGGAACCAACTTCCAAGTCTCTATGACCTTCAGAAAAAAAGTTATTGAACAATATCTTGAACTCCTATGGGTTTTCATCCCTAACCCTAACCCTAATCACAACCAAAAAATCTAACACTAATCACAACCCTAACCCTACCCCTTCCAAAGGTCGTAGAAGCTCGGGGGTGGTACCAATGGATCGGGCATAGCCACATTAGTGGAGATGGAACCAACTTCCAAGTCTCTATGACCTACAGAAAAAAAGTTATTGAAGAATATCTTGAGCTCCAATGGGTATTCATCCCTAACCCTAACCCTAATAGCAACCCTAACCCTAACCCTAATCACAACCCTAACCCTAACCCTAATTGCAACCCTAACCCTAACCCTAATTGCAACCCTAACCCATATTAGGGATTAATTGGAATAACTCCGCGCTGCTTGCTCGAAACGTGCTGAAATTCGGTGTGGTTGTGTGGCAGGCCACCCTTTATTAATCATGAAATGCACAAGTCTCTAGGACTTTCAGAAGAAAAGTTATTCAAAAATATCTTGTACTTTTTTTTATAGATTTGGTGGTTTCACCATTTCCGAAGGTCGTAGAAAGAAGCTCGGGGATGGTCCCAATGGATCGGGCAGAGCCACATTAGTGGAGATGGAACCAACTTCCAAGTCTCTATGACCTTCAGAAAAAAAGTTATTGAACAATATCTTGAACTCCTATAGGTTTTCATCCCTAACCCTAACCCTAATCACAACCAAAAAATCAAACACTAATCACAACCCTAACCCTACCCCTTCCAAAGGTCGTAGAAGCTCGGGGGTGGTACCAATGGATCGGGCATAGCCACATTAGTGGAGATGGAACCAACTTCCAAGTCTCTATGACCTACAGAAAAAAAGTTATTGAAGAATATCTTGAGCTCCAATGGGTATTCATCCCTAACCCTAACCCTAATAGCAACCCTAACCCTAACCCTAATCACAACCCTAACCCTAACCCTAATTGCAACCCTAACCCTAACCCTAATTGCAACCCTAACCCTAACCCTAATTGCAACCCTAACCCATATTAGGGATTAATTGGAATAACTCCGCGCTGCTTGCTCGAAACGTGCTGAAATTCGGTGTGGTTGTGTGGCAGGCTACCCTTTATTAATCATGAAATGCACAAGTCTCCAGGACTTTCAGAAGAAAAGTTATTCAAAAATATCTTGTACTTTTTTTTATAGATTTGGTGGTTTCACCATTTCCGAAGGTCGTAGAAGCTCGGGGATGGTCCCAATGGATCAGGCAGAGCCACATTAGTGGAGATGGAACCAACTTCCAAGTCTCTATGACCTTCAGAAAAAAAGTTATTGAACAATATCTTGAACTCCTATAGGTTTTCATCCCTAACCCTAACCCTAATCACAACCAAAAAATCAAACACTAATCACAACCCTAACCCTACCCCTTCCAAAGGTCGTAGAAGCTCGGGGGTGGTACCAATGGATCGGGCATAGCCACATTAGTGGAGATGGAACCAACTTCCAAGTCTCTATGACCTACAGAAAAAAAGTTATTGAAGAATATCTTGAGCTCCAATGGGTATTCATCCCTAACCCTAACCCTAATAGCAACCCTAACCCTAACCCTAATCACAACCCTAACCCTAACCCTAACCCTAATTTCAGCCCTAACCCATATCACCTTAGGGTGAATAACTCTGCGCTGCTTGCTCGAAACGTGCTGAAATTTGGGATGGGTGCATAGCAGGCTACCCTTTATTAATCATGAAATGCCCAAGTCTCTATGACTTTCAGAAGAAAAGTTATTGCAAAATATCTCGTACTTTTGATTCAAGATTTGGTGGTTTGACCCTTTTCGAAGGTCGTAGAAGCTCGGGGATGGTCCCAATGGATCGGGCAGAGCCACATTAGTGGAGATGGAACCAACTTCCAAGTCTCTATGACCTTCAGAAAAAAAGTTATTGAACAATATCTTGAACTCCTATAGGTTTTCATCCCTAACCCTAACCCTAATCACAACCAAAAAATCAAACACTAATCACAACCCTAACCCTACCCCTTCCAAAGGTCGTAGAAGCTCGGGGGTGGTACCAATGGATCGGGCATAGCCACATTAGTGGAGATGGAACCAACTTCCAAGTCTCTATGACCTACAGAAAAAAAGTTATTGAAGAATATCTTGAGCTCCAATGGGTATTCATCCCTAACCCTAACCCTAATAGCAACCCTAACCCTAACCCTAATCACAACCCTAACCCTAACCCTAATTTCAGCCCTAACCCATATCACCTTAGGGTGAATAACTCTGCGCTGCTTGCTCGAAACGTGCTGAAATTTGGGATGGGTGCATAGCAGGCTACCCTTTATTAATCATGAAATGCCCAAGTCTCTATGACTTTCAGAAGAAAAGTTATTGCAAAATATCTCGTACTTTTGATTCAAGATTTGGTGGTTTGACCCTTTTCGAAGGTCGTAGAAGCTCGGGGATGGTCCCAATGGATCGGGCAGAGCCACATTAGTGGAGATGGAACCAACTTCCAAGTCTCTATGACCTTCAGAAAAAAAGTTATTGAACAATATCTTGAACTCCTATGGGTTTTCATCCCTAACCCTAACCCTAATCACAACCAAAAAATCTAACACTAATCACAACCCTAACCCTACCCCTTCCAAAGGTCGTAGAAGCTCGGGGGTGGTACCAATGGATCGGGCATAGCCACATTAGTGGAGATGGAACCAACTTCCAAGTCTCTATGACCTACAGAAAAAAAGTTATTGAAGAATATCTTGAGCTCCAATGGGTATTCATCCCTAACCCTAACCCTAATAGCAACCCTAACCCTAACCCTAATCACAACCCTAACCCTAACCCTAATTGCAACCCTAACCCTAACCCTAATTGCAACCCTAACCCATATTAGGGATTAATTGGAATAACTCCGCGCTGCTTGCTCGAAACGTGCTGAAATTCGGTGTGGTTGTGTGGCAGGCCACCCTTTATTAATCATGAAATGCACAAGTCTCTAGGACTTTCAGAAGAAAAGTTATTCAAAAATATCTTGTACTTTTTTTTATAGATTTGGTGGTTTCACCATTTCCGAAGGTCGTAGAAAGAAGCTCGGGGATGGTCCCAATGGATCGGGCAGAGCCACATTAGTGGAGATGGAACCAACTTCCAAGTCTCTATGACCTTCAGAAAAAAAGTTATTGAACAATATCTTGAACTCCTATAGGTTTTCATCCCTAACCCTAACCCTAATCACAACCAAAAAATCAAACACTAATCACAACCCTAACCCTACCCCTTCCAAAGGTCGTAGAAGCTCGGGGGTGGTACCAATGGATCGGGCATAGCCACATTAGTGGAGATGGAACCAACTTCCAAGTCTCTATGACCTACAGAAAAAAAGTTATTGAAGAATATCTTGAGCTCCAATGGGTATTCATCCCTAACCCTAACCCTAATAGCAACCCTAACCCTAACCCTAATCACAACCCTAACCCTAACCCTAATTGCAACCCTAACCCTAACCCTAATTGCAACCCTAACCCTAACCCTAATTGCAACCCTAACCCATATTAGGGATTAATTGGAATAACTCCGCGCTGCTTGCTCGAAACGTGCTGAAATTCGGTGTGGTTGTGTGGCAGGCTACCCTTTATTAATCATGAAATGCACAAGTCTCCAGGACTTTCAGAAGAAAAGTTATTCAAAAATATCTTGTACTTTTTTTTATAGATTTGGTGGTTTCACCATTTCCGAAGGTCGTAGAAGCTCGGGGATGGTCCCAATGGATCAGGCAGAGCCACATTAGTGGAGATGGAACCAACTTCCAAGTCTCTATGACCTTCAGAAAAAAAGTTATTGAACAATATCTTGAACTCCTATAGGTTTTCATCCCTAACCCTAACCCTAATCACAACCAAAAAATCAAACACTAATCACAACCCTAACCCTACCCCTTCCAAAGGTCGTAGAAGCTCGGGGGTGGTACCAATGGATCGGGCATAGCCACATTAGTGGAGATGGAACCAACTTCCAAGTCTCTATGACCTACAGAAAAAAAGTTATTGAAGAATATCTTGAGCTCCAATGGGTATTCATCCCTAACCCTAACCCTAATAGCAACCCTAACCCTAACCCTAATCACAACCCTAACCCTAACCCTAACCCTAATTTCAGCCCTAACCCATATCACCTTAGGGTGAATAACTCTGCGCTGCTTGCTCGAAACGTGCTGAAATTTGGGATGGGTGCATAGCAGGCTACCCTTTATTAATCATGAAATGCCCAAGTCTCTATGACTTTCAGAAGAAAAGTTATTGCAAAATATCTCGTACTTTTGATTCAAGATTTGGTGGTTTGACCCTTTTCGAAGGTCGTAGAAGCTCGGGGATGGTCCCAATGGATCGGGCAGAGCCACATTAGTGGAGATGGAACCAACTTCCAAGTCTCTATGACCTTCAGAAAAAAAGTTATTGAACAATATCTTGAACTCCTATAGGTTTTCATCCCTAACCCTAACCCTAATCACAACCAAAAAATCAAACACTAATCACAACCCTAACCCTACCCCTTCCAAAGGTCGTAGAAGCTCGGGGGTGGTACCAATGGATCGGGCATAGCCACATTAGTGGAGATGGAACCAACTTCCAAGTCTCTATGACCTACAGAAAAAAAGTTATTGAAGAATATCTTGAGCTCCAATGGGTATTCATCCCTAACCCTAACCCTAATAGCAACCCTAACCCTAACCCTAATCACAACCCTAACCCTAACCCTAATTTCAGCCCTAACCCATATCACCTTAGGGTGAATAACTCTGCGCTGCTTGCTCGAAACGTGCTGAAATTTGGGATGGGTGCATAGCAGGCTACCCTTTATTAATCATGAAATGCCCAAGTCTCTATGACTTTCAGAAGAAAAGTTATTGCAAAATATCTCGTACTTTTGATTCAAGATTTGGTGGTTTGACCCTTTTCGAAGGTCGTAGAAGCTCGGGGATGGTCCCAATGGATCGGGCAGAGCCACATTAGTGGAGATGGAACCAACTTCCAAGTCTCTATGACCTTCAGAAAAAAAGTTATTGAACAATATCTTGAACTCCTATGGGTTTTCATCCCTAACCCTAACCCTAATCACAACCAAAAAATCAAACACTAAACACAACCCTAACCCTACCCCTTCCAAAGGTCGTAGAAGCTCGGGGGTGGTACCAATGGATCGGGCATAGCCACATTAGTGGAGATGGAACCAACTTCCAAGTCTCTATGACCTACAGAAAAAAAGTTATTGAAGAATATCTTGAGCTCCAATGGGTATTCATCCCTAACCCTAACCCTAATAGCAACCCTAACCCTAACCCTAATCACAACCCTAACCCTAACCCTAATTGCAACCCTAACCCTAACCCTAATTACAACCCTAACCCTAACCCTAATTGCAACCCTAACCCTAACCCTAATTGCAACCCTAACCCATATTAGGGATTAATTGGAATAACTCCGCGCTGCTTGCTCGAAACGTGCTGAAATTCGGTGTGGTTGTGTGGCAGGCTACCCTTTATTAATCATGAAATGCACAAGTCTCTAGGACTTTCAGAAGAAAAGTTATTCAAAAATATCTTGTACTTTTTTTTATAGATTTGGTGGTTTCACCATTTCCGAAAGTCGTAGAAGCTCGGGGATGGTCCCAATGGATCGGGCAGAGCCACATTAGTGGAGATGGAACCAACTTCCAAGTCTCTATGACCTTCAGAAAAAAAGTTATTGAACAATATCTTGAACTCCTATAGGTTTTCATCCCTAACCCTAACCCTAATCACAACCAAAAAATCAAACACTAATCACAACCCTAACCCTACCCCTTCCAAAGGTCGTAGAAGCTCGGGGGTGGTACCAATGGATCGGGCATAGCCACATTAGTGGAGATGGAACCAACTTCCAAGTCTCTATGACCTACAGAAAAAAAGTTATTGAAGAATATCTTGAGCTCCAATGGGTATTCATCCCTAACCCTAACCCTAATAGCAACCCTAACCCTAACCCTAATCACAACCCTAACCCTAACCCTAATTGCAACCCTAACCCTAACCCTAATTGCAACCCTAACCCATATTAGGGATTAATTGGAATAACTCAGCGCTGCTTGCTCGAAACGTGCTGAAATTCAGTGTGGTTGTGTGGCAGGCCACCCTTTAATTTATCATGAAATGCACAAGTCTCTAGGACTTTCAGAAGAAAAGTTATTCAAAAATATCTTGTACTTTTTTTTATAGATTTGGTGGTTTCACCATTTCCGAAGGTCGTAGAAGCTCGGGGATGGTCCCAATGGATCGGGCATAGCCACATTAGTGGAGATGGAACCAACTTCCAAGTCTCTATGACCTACAGAAAAAAAGTTATTGAAGAATATCTTGAGCTCCAATGGGTATTCATCCCTAACCCTAACCCTAATAGCAACCCTAACCCTAACCCTAATCACAACCCTAAGTATATGCTCCATTGAAAGAAAAAATTCCGGGTCTCACTAATTTCTAAACCCTGGCTATGGTCCGGGTGGCCAGTGGCATTATTTCCATTCATGTTTATCCATTCAACCCATTCTTGTGAACACAACATCTCTAGAACACCTGGTGGCAATTTCTTCAAATTTGGTACAAAAGTTGAGGATGAAGTGATTAGAGTTGAAAGGTCAAAAGTCCTGGTGCTGGTAATTCTGGTTAAGGTCTAATTGCCATTGGTAATTCTGGTTAAGGTCTAATTGCCATTGGTAATTCTGCTAAAGGGGAGTGGTGCTGTAACAACACACTCATACACCACATGTCTTGGTATTCAATTCACTTACATAGATGTTATCCTTCTGGTAGCGCTGGTACAGGTTGTGCATGATGGCGGCCTCGTGGAGCTCGGCCAGCGCTGACATGTCCTCCACCCCTTCGATGCTGGACTGGTGCATAGCGTACACCCGCTCCCTGGTGACCTCGGCCTGCTGCAGGTACAACACCTGGGACACACCAAGGCAAACATACTGTCACTTATCAACACTTCACATACATGTAAATATCATATTACAGGGTTATATTGTATACAGCTTTAGTTGATTTATATTTATAAAAAATTTATATTTTGGATCAGACAATGGTGGAAACTGTTAATTAAGTTTTTTATTATTACTTGTTTGTTTCTTATGATGGTTTTCCTAGAGGACAAAAAGAAAAAAGGGAAAGGTGTTTTTCAAACCTTTTCATTCTGAGTTGAAAACAAATCCTTGATATACAGCTGTAAAGCTTGTGATGCTGCCTACTGAATGATAAAGGTAATATCTAGAGATCAGAGTAAAGACGGACGACAGCACGTTGCAACAGGACGAAAATCCACATGATGAGAACGCAGGGCTCCCCCGTTTCATCTATGTCATCTGTCACCATGGCAACGTGAGAGTCGTCTGGGACAAGGCGGGTGGAGAACCTGACTGTGTGAGGAACAAAAGATGAAGAAGAAGAAGAAAAAGAAGGAGGAGGAGAAAGTGAGGACAGAAGGAGAGAAGTAGAGAGAGTGTAAAAGATCTGATGTGGCATCACCCGACAGGTGAAAGCAGCTCACGACAATCCCCATCTTTCTTTCATGTATATAGCCCACATGCACACACACACTCACACACACACACACACACAGAAAAAAACAGTACTGGACATAACAGTGATTGTATTTCAGCATCAAGGTAATTTCCAGTGAAATCTAAAAGAAACACGTCCTTTACAGTACTGATTGTGGAGGTGAAGGGGCGGAGAGAGCACCTTCACCTGCACCACAGAGGATCAGTCAGCACAGGTGAGAGCTGTTAGGTGATTGATCCTCAGACTTGAAAAGGCACGAACACGCAATGGTTGGACTGGTTTGTCTCTGGCTGTCGTGATGGGAACCCCGTGGCGTGGTCTACTGCCACACTGATCTTTTACTGTGTGTGTGTGTGTGTGTGTGTGTGTGTGTGTGTGTGTGTGTGTGTGGCAGATGTGTTGGAAGTCTGTTGAGAGCAGCACAGTGCCACGCTGTAGACATTTTTAAATAAATCTATTTCACTCCAGTAACAATGTCCTCCACTGCTCAGAGCTGCAGTCAAAGCTCTCAGAGCAAAACAACATACAGAGGTATTGTATCATTTCCATCAGCACCAACTGTTTGTACATTTTGTTTGTTTGTTGAGTCCACATGGAAACATGTGTGCTATGTACACCAATATACTGTATTTACGTTTGTTTGCAGCAGGATTACATCAGATTTCCACGAAACCTGGTGGAAAGATATGGGATGGGCCAAAATAGAAACCATTACATTTTGGCACAGATGTGGACAAAGGGACAGACCCAGGAATTAATGTGTCTTGGTGTTTACATCTCCAGTTTTTACTTTTGCCATATGTACAAAACATGTAGCAGAACAAATGTGGACAAAGCAGGAATAAATACATACAAATAAAAACAAATGAAAAAATGAAAAGCAAAAACTGTGAAAATTTTATATAAATTTGATAAATGAGACCAAATTTCAGGGACTGTCTCTTTTTAATCATTAGTCTTTGCAATTAGAAATTTTAAATTGATGAGAGACTTATTTCCAGGAAGGAGAAACAAACGGTAAAATAGCTTTTTCATTTTTAAACTTTCAATAATATAAATAATCATTACTAAGAACCATTTAACTGGTATTTAACAATCTCATTTCTTTGTAAATGTTGTCACTGCATCCTCAACTGTCATTTCACCAACATGTTTTTCTATATCCTCTCCTCTCCTTTGATTTAAGGTCTGTTTCCTATCGTCCCTTGTTCCCAAAAAACAGTTAACACAGGTTTAGTTTATTCTTCTTTCTTGCTTCTTAATCTCTGCTGCAGAGTCGTGTTCGCTCGTGACTTTCACATGCACCTGTGTGTGTTTTCATGTGTGTATGGTACTTGCTGCATGGGAGACACTCTTGTCTGAGGGATGTGATGCATTAACATGCTTGTTAGTCATGGCTTGTACAGCTGCTTCCATATTGACTCAGTGAATTCCTGCATTTGTGAGGGAGAAAGATGATGGAGAGCCTCTCAAATGATATCAAAGTCCATCAGATTCTCTCCCTCTATCCCTTCTACTAACTCTGTCCTTCAAATCCCTCTCAGTCTTTGTCTTAATATTTCTTTTTTAATTCTGCTTGTCTTCATGTCTCAAACATCACTTCTCTCTCTCTTCTCTCCCGTCACTTGTCTTCGTCCCTTCCCCCTCTCTGTCATTTGCTTCTCTTCTCTCTCTGTTCTCTCGATCCCTTCCATCCCACTCTTCATTAATTTACTCTCCTCTATTCTTCCTTCCCCGCACTGTATTTTCCCACATTTCATCCTCCCATGATATTCTTTCTTCCTCTTTTTTTCCTCTTTTTCCGCTTCCTCCACTTCCTCCGCTTTATAGCTGGCTCCCGTAACCTCCATATTATATTTCTGATGTATCCCCTCAGCCTGGTTTATTCATGTTTTTCCTGATCTGACTATCTAACATGCATGGATTGACAGTGTGCTCACTCATACAGATTCACTTAATGTGGAAATGCCTCAATCTAAGATCCTGACCTGTAATTGAAGGTTTACTGAACAATTTCAATCTGAAAGTCAAGCATCCTTTTACAATCCAGAGTAAATTATTGTGCACCAGAAAATAAGGCTTCAAACACACACATACACACAACCGAAACCTTTCCCTAACACATTCATGCCTAATCCTAACCTTAACCTAACAACAATTCACATTTTACCCATTATCTTAACCAGGACCTAAGAAATAACTGGGACAGAAAGACTTTCACTGTAACATTAAAACAAACAAGTTGGTGGGCTACTCTCTGGGTTTTAAAATAGCCTCCAATGCCAAAGCTTCTTTCAAATACAAAGACTTTAAACAGCAGCTACAGCATAGACGTTCAGAGAATAAACATTCAGGAAAACCCATCAACGAATAATTCGGAGGAGAAGATACACAGACGAAAGAAAGTAAGTCAGTGACTGAAATAAAATGGAGCTGGAGTGAAAGAAAAAAATCCTTCCTGATCATTCTGGTGAGTTTTAACACACATTTTGTCTGCGGCTCCTTAGTGCACATTAACACACACAAGTGCAACACACACACGTGAGCATAATGTACTGTATGTGAAGCAGATGCACTCACAATAAGTTTGACTGCGTTTGAAATGGGTTTCTTCATTTTCAATAATTCATAATTGGAGAGAGAAGCGATAGAGAGAGAACAGAGAGAGAGAGAGGGTGAGAGAGACTGACATACACTGACAAAGAGAGAGAGAGACAGGATGAGATAATGTCGACATAAAAGCGTCTCACTTCAGGAGATGAAGTGTGGGAGATTACATCAATATTTAAAAGTGGCTCACAAATAAATTTTCATTTGTTTTAAACGTAAAGATTTGCACCACACGCCCCCCACTTCCTCCCACTATCCAGAAATGAAGCTAAAGTCCCAGATACAAATGATGCCATCATGCGCGCTTGGAGTCTGCCCAGTAGCGATCCGGGGGGGAGCCACAGTAACGAGGTCGCACCAAAACAAACACGACATCCTCAGCATTTGACCCTGTGAACTGGTGTCCCCACATCTCACTGAGCATCCACCATGACTATTGTTGTCTATTGAATACGATCTATTGCAACATTTGTACGATTTGGTCTTTAAATGGGATTTGTTGACATCAATCACTCGCTCAGACACACACTACACTTCTTCTCCTGTTTCATCATCTCCACCATGCAGCACAATTACACCATTCTTAACCTGCTTTGTTCATTTCAACACAGACACACACACACACACAGCGGATGCAATGGTCTCCCTCTAAAGCCTCTTCATCTGACTTCACAGATTAGCTGCAGAGAGAGGAGAGCAGGCGAGAGAGATGAAGACAGAGAGCTGTGGGCACAGTGACCTATATATTCTGCAGGCCTATATTCGCTAGCGCTGAATACAGTATCACACGGCACTTTACACACCTGCAGCTCTCCTCACTGACCTTGGATAGGATAGGGTGTATTATCAAGATACCAATATGACCCCACATAAGGTGGGTAGAAACCCTCCTACGCTGCTTGCTACACACACATTGTCTGTTCAGATCCATTTCCGCCAAGGCGCAAGTGCATCAGGCTTTTAAAGGGAATTGGAGAGGGCACTAAAACACACCCATGATTAATTAAGAGTGAGTAAAATCCTTTTGAACAATGCGTCTAGTGCGGAGACCTTTTTTACTGCCATTAAACGCAAATGAGAGGCTGTACTTAGGGTAATGAATGTTCATTATTATAATGCCATAGCGTAAAAAACACCAATATCGTAGTTTTCAATATATAGAAACTGTTCTCTGCTGTTTCTTTTCCCACAGAGTTGGTTTGAGAAAAAGAGGTTAACAACAAGATTTAACTGTGTTTATACGTCCTCTGCCTCACAGCACTGGAGGGAATAACACATTTCATAAGCCATCACCCTGTGGGATTCTGCAAACCACACTCATCCAAGAGGGATCACAGCCTTGTTCCCTGAAGGTGAGAGACGGACAGAGAGCAGGAGACAGTGTGTGTGACCGTAGTTACAGTTGGTGTGTGTTCGTGTGTCTGTGGTTTTGTGGGCCAGTTTGACAGAGTTGAGTTAATCTCATTATATGATGCTAAACGAGATGAGTAACTATGAGGTCCTCTGAGGGTTAGAAATCTAAAACTGTGAAGGGGGAATGTGGGTCAGGAGATCACACAGCAGCATAAGCTTGTTTCTGAGCCAGATTAGACAAAACAAGTAATTTCTGCGCTTTTCATTAGATGCATTCAACATAGTGTGTGTCACTTTTTCTCGTGTATGTGTGTCTGTCTGTGTGTGTGTGAGTGTGTGTCCGAGAACGCAGTTATGTTGTGTGCTCAGAAGGAGCAGAGGCATCCCCGCAGCATGTTCTGTGCTCGCGTGAGCCCTCACTGCAGCTTTCACGCTAGCTACTGAAATCCAGGTCACATAATACACATTGTACATAACTCATCACAAACGTCACCTCAGAGTGTGTACGTCCAAGTTTGTGCGTGTGTGTGTGTGTGTGTGTGTGCATACACTGTGTAAGAGTGGAGTTCTCTCTTGGTCTACACATTGTTCCCATGTAATGTCCCATGGGGATGTACATGTCCAATGCAGGTATACATTAAGACATCAGGATAAAACCACAGCATATGAAGGGGGTCTGATGCTGTGACTGTATCCATGGCAACTAGACAAGGAAGATCTCTGAAGTGTCTGAACATCCCTGATTATAAATATGAGATTTTAAATATAACTTTTCATACATTGTGAAATGTAAATATATTCCAAGTTGAATCTTTTGTTCAGTATTTAAAAAAAATTGAATTAACTATTAAATATGAGAAGTCAAAACAGGAAATCACCAAATTTGAAATTCTGGAAAAAGGCGATATTCTCAGGCAGAAACTAAATCATTTAACAAAAATCATGTCTCATGGCTCAATTAAATAAATAATTAATTAAATTTCAGCTACACAGTGATATGAGTCACATTCCTGCAGTTACAAATGAAAACACGGGACACTTCAATGAGATAATCTTTTTGACAGAGACATATTAATCCTAAAATTCAGGCTCGTCAAGCCCAGTCTGCTCTGATTGGCCAGCTAGCATACTCTGTTTTGATTGGCCAACTGCTTCCAGTGAATTTAGAAAATGTTTCCACTCTATTATTTATTAAGCATTCATGCTCATTCGCTGTATTATCTTCAGTCAAATCTTTGTGTTCTTTCTATATCTAGAACCAGTTCTTTGCTGACCCAGATTCACCACAGGTTAATTCAAATTTCATCTAATCTGATTCTAATCTAATCGTATTTTCTACACAGTACGCTATAGAGACTTTAAAGGGAAAACCTCTGATCATTGATGAGATATTTGTGCATGATCTGGGATTTGACCAATCCAAGGAGATTGGTTTAGCTCTTGATTCATCAGGCAATTTAACTTCCAGCCTTCAACAGCAAGGACCTGGTGCTGGTAGTTTTCATTAGATTGTAGACTTTTCATAATTAGTAACTACATTAACTGAACTGTGCCCCAATTCGGGGGCTGCATCCTTCGAAGGACAAATAGCTACACAGCTGCACAACTAGGCTGACTCCTTTCGAAGGCTCCTTTTAATTGCAGCTGACAAATGCATCCTGCCATTACTGAGAAAGAAGGATCCAGTGGGTGGATCCTTCTCTGGCCAACCTGTCCCAGGATTCATTGCGTGCCAGTGACTCTGTCTACTAAAGCCATGCCTTCATACATCAAGTCCTCCGAAGGATGCAGCCCCTGAACTGGGACACGGCTAATTGTAAAGTCCCTCCATGAAAAGTTCAGCCAGCATGAAGTCAAAACTTACTCACATGAGAGAATAGAAAAGTGACAATGAAACACACACCATCATCCCTGCACTGTCTACTATACTTTTCATGAATGAATCGTTCTGTACTGTCAATATTCAGTATTCAAATATTGTTATACGGCAGCTCAATTGTGGGAAAGCAGTGTAAAATCGAGGATGAATGATTGGGTTGCGAAGTATCTACCCTCAGCAGTGAGCTGTGCTGATTTAACATGATAGTTTTGCAGCCACAGCATTGGTAACGCAGAATCTGTGATTTGGTGAAGTGGGTCAGAGTCTGTAGATTAAAGAATGACTGAAGAGCAGGGAAGAGAATATGAGGAAGAAAAGAGTGAGGGGATTATAAAACAAGCAAACATTTAAATTTTTTAAATGTGTCTACTTTGTCTTTGGCATCAACATGTGAGTCATTTTTTATCGTTTTTACTCAAAAATGCTTCTGGGATTCACCGAGTGTCTGTGGTCACTGAAGTCTGACCAGGATCAGGGGGTGGGGGGTCACAGGGCAGAGCCACAGGGAGCGATGGGGGTCCTCATGCATGGGTCAGACCCCCCCCCCACACACCCTGCTGATTCCTTATCAAATATTCACCAGCTCCTGCAGAGCAAACATTTAAACACCACCGGTTAGGAGAGAGGGAGGGCAGAGGGAGGCAGGGAGAGCCGGATGGGGGCTGGGGAGGTTACAGACATTCATAATCCAGAGTGGAGAGAACTCCCATAGCCAAAAGCCTGTCTGTCCCCTGCCATGTCCCTGAACAGGAACTCCGAGCTACAGCTACATAATAAGACGATGCTTTTAGAGCAGCAGCGTCTGGTCTTTGCATGTTTCAAAAGGAAACACGGCTTCATTGTACAACTGTGAGGATGGATGTGGATGTTCTTTAGGGGAATAAATGGAGTATTGAGACTCTTGAATTCAGGCTGAAGAGCCAAGTCTATTATTAGCTCCATCTAAATGCTGCCAACTGGAGCGTGTGTGTGTGTGTGTGTGTGTGTGTGTGTGTGTGTGTGTGTGTGTCAAAAACATCAGCAATCCAAAAAAAAAATTTAATCCAAAGAGCAATGTGTGCATGTCGCTGCTCTGATACAGATTAGATGAGCACATGCACGTGCGCACATACCCATAATGAGATTTATACATTCAATTCCATTATTTTGGTGGGGGGGGGGTTGCATGTGCTGTTACAGGGCAGCTGCATGGCGACACTGACATCTGACAATCCCGGAACAAGCATGTTCATATTGCTCCATATCTCTCCAGGCTCTCCTCTGGAGGCTGAATGTGTGTCAGAGATGAATTTTGCATATGAATGAGAAGGAGGAGGACGACGAGGAGGAGGTAGGAGGTATGGACAGGAAAGTGGAGCATCATGAGTTTCTATCGATCCACACATGGTGAATGAGAACCTGCAGCGCTGCCTCTTCTCTCTGACCTTTACGTGAACACACAGCAGGTGAACCATTCCAAGCAACGACTGCAGCTTTAGCTCAGCTGACACTGTTTACTTCTCCTGCTCAGTTTAAACTAATGAAATGTGTTTTCAATTGCATTTTTCTGATCCATTTACGAAGTTTTTTAAGTTAACAGTCATGTTGCATAAGTAAGTTTGGCTTTCAAAGTTTACTTCGACAATTTATATTCAGTTTTGAGTTAAAACAAGTTGATAGTCTTGAGGTTTAAGATGCTGATCAAAAATAACATGTTCCATCTCTCCCTTTCCCTAATTCCTACTGTCGACTCTGTGATAAAGTTATAAAATGCAACTAAAACTTTTTTAAAAACTACTTTGCAAATAAACCAGGGTTGCCCGTTCATCTCAAAGCAAACAATAGCATTGGGGCAAGTACTCACCTGTAACAAAATAAGAAAATATTTCCATATTTACAAGAAGACGTGCTGTATTATAATAAATTCATTATCAGGGTCCATTTACAAGCATCCTTTCCTTAACACAATCTAGCCAGTTGTCAGTATGATCACTTGGCCTTAGTGCTACATTCAAGCCCGATCTGAAAGACATACACCAGCAGTGTGAGTGTTCACATCTCTTACCTCGCCATAGTCAGTTGTGACCACAAGGGTTCCATCTCCACAGGAGTTTACAGAGGCCGGAACGAGCTGCTCCTTCTCCCGAACCCAAACACGGGCTCCCTGTGACATACAGAAACATACAAAGATTAAAGTTAAGTTGTGACATGTGTACAAATAAAGGGATATATTTAGTTACATTAAAATCACAAACCCAGACATCAGGATTTAAAAAGGATCATATATGATAAACTAAACTGAACTTCTTTGGATGTTGGACTGCATCATGAAATAAAAACAAGCTTGTATAATAGATCTGCTTAGACTGTGGGAAATATTCACACATATTTGTCAGTGTTATCTGACATTTTATAGCCAATCATCTTGAAGCTGAATCATCTCTTAAAATTAAATGATAAATGAATTAGCAGATCAATCAATAGTAAAATATGATTTGGAGCTGCAGCTGCAGTGGTTTATTGAATCACTTTATTGCACTGATTCTACTTTGTCTCAATAGTGACAGTAACTGACAGGCAGTTAGACCTCTTACTGTAACAGAATCAAGTACTGTACAGTTCCTCCAGTGTGTTTCTGTATGATGAGTGTGCATGGCTGCACAGACAGATGTGTTTAATGGGAGTCAAAGACTAACATCTGGATTTTCTATCAATGTGAAGCAACACTGCTCGAAATGTGTGTGTGTGTGTGTGTGTGTGTGTGTGTGTGTGTGTGTGTGTGTGTGTGTGTGTGTGTGAGTGAGTGTATTACTTGTGTTGTGGGGACCTAAACATGTTGAACAGGGACTTGTCTTCCCTATGGAGACGAAAACCCAGTCACCATAATGTAAATCATTAAATTCTAAGGTGAAGAGGTGAAGACATGTTTTTGGGGAGTGGGGGGGGGGCTGTTTGAGAGTCAGAGGAAGTGTGCCCTTCCTGGACCTTTTCACACACACAAAACCCTCTTTCACGCAGACCCTGACCTCTGACCTCCAACCCCTAAAAAGGGGCACAGCGTAACAGTGGAGAGAAGAGAGGAGGAAACGAGAGCAGAGGAAGAATGAGAGACCGTCCCAGATCTACTGAATACTGTACGGAGCAGACACTGGATCATTTGTGAATTTACCAAAGCACAAGCTCAGATGTCAACAACAACCATAATGCTCAATGTTTCATTTGTATGGCCCCTCTCTCGTCTTGATCGCCACTTAAAGCACTTCACAACAATTTGTCATTCACCCATTCACATACATTCATACAGTACATCTATGTGGAGCACTTTCTCCATCATTCATCACTCACACATGTCGTTGGGGGCAAACTGGGATTCTGTATCTTGCCCAAGGACATGCACAAGACTGGGATCGAACCACTGACCCTCTATTTAGTGGACAGCTCGCTCTACATCCTGAGTAACAACCCCCCCATAATAATATACATACATACATAGGGTTAGGATTAGGGCGCATTCCTTAATAATACACATTTTAATTGAATTGTAGCTTTTATAATCTGGAAATTTTTTATTAAGAATTCATTTTTTGGGTCATTTAACAAAAAATAAATTGTGCACTATTGAATACAGTTTAACATAACTGATTAATAGTTATAGTTATTTATTTTTTAATTAAAATATCACATTCAAAGGTTTCAGCTTCTAAATTGTGAGGATTTGTCACTTTTCTCGGTGTCATTGTAAACAAAATATTTTGCTGTTTTGTAGAAATATTCAGACAAAACAAGACGTGTTTGTGTGATGGGCATTTTTTACCATTTTCTGACACTTAACAGTCATTGAACGTTCTATTGATTAAACAATCTAGAATATGATCGCAGCCTCAATACTAGGACAAAGATATGTCTTCTTAAATGTGAAGACGAAGAAGAGGCTCGAGTCCTGAAGAGGCACCAGATGTGAGCATCTGAATGAACTGAGCAGCAGGGGACGGACGGAAATGAATTGTTGTAGCAACAGATGGTCCCACACCCCCGAGCATTGCCTGACAACTGTAATTTTGGTATTTTTATTCTTCTCTCTCTTTTTTTGCATCTTTTTGCCTTTTTGTGCACAAACACACACAAACACTCAGATACACTCACAAATACACACCCATACGCTCACACTGATGATAATAGAAAACCAGAGTTGTGCCCCAGGATACAGAGTTAACCAGGCAGAGAATTATTCACACTCACACTCACAGTACACCACGCTGTACATGGACTTTACCCTACTTTACGGTTAAGGCGCCAAAGGTGAGGTTTGGGGGGAGAGAACGTCTGGATGCTTTAAAGCTGCTGCTGTTTTCTAAAGATAAACTCTAGTCATCATTGCAACTTTGCAGCCTCAATAACACTGGACGTCCGTCAGCCCCTCCACTGACACTTTGCCATTGTGGCATAAGCATAAAGGCACTGTTAAGCATTTATATTGTTGTGTTGCTGTGTTATTTGTTTCATGGAATCTACTTTTTGAAGATGAACGGGGAGTGTTGTGAAACCAAATTTCCCATTCTGGGTCAAACTAACTTACAATGGGAACCTTATTTTATATTGTGCTTATGTTTCAAAATACATGAATTTGGAAATTACAGGATTATAAAGCTTGAGAAACATGTTAAAACAGAATATTTCTCATTGAGATAATCAGAAAAGTTGCCTGCATTCTTGCAGTACACACAGGCAGAGTGCGAGCTGAAATTACTAGTCAACAAATCAACAGTCGGAGCATTCAAAAACAAAAAAAGGAAAAAAATAGATAAATAATATAAACTGCAAACATAAGTGTCAACACATTAGTGCACATTGTTAGTCTGATGGTTTTGAGTTATGATGCTTCAAATGAAACTGTTACGCTGACGACATAAATGTTTTTCTGAGTCTGTCCGAGCTCCATAATTCACTCATAGACTCTATGAATTCACTGCATGTTAAATTAAATGCTAATTCACTTTGCATGAACGAGCCTCGTACATCGAGAATCACTTGGTCGAATGAAAAATTCAAGAGCCTCCTCTGCTCTCTCTCTTTCTTGTTCTCTCCTCAGCAACTCTCTATATATAGCTCTCTCTCTCTCTCTCTCTCTCTCTCTCTCTCTCTCTCTCTCTCGGGCCGTCACATTCCAGCACAGGGAGCCGTTACAATGGCGATGATGCTCTGACTTGACCTGATGACCTCCCTCAGGCCGTGAGGCTCCGTGCTCACAGTTCAGCAGCTCTTCACTACATCCTGTTTTAACTGATAAAACGACCTCTGACCCCACTTTGGGCCTCTAATACTGCTCCTTAAGCGCCGGCACATGTGGCATAAATAACACTTTACATACCTAAACTCTTCTTTCTCTGTGAAGTCTCTGCCTCGTTCTCCACAAGGAAGAATATAATTGCTTTCTGTTATCTGTCTCTCATTTAAGTAAATGGGTCTCTAGTCCCTGGATCGATGTCCGAGCCGTGTGCAATCTATGGGGCAAGCGCAGTGAAACGGAGACAGAAGGTTATAAACGACCTGCCATCATTACAACCTACACCCACCAACACCCTTGTCCATTCCCTCCTCTTGGAGTCCTCGCTTTTCCCCTCCCCCTCTTCCATTACAGGGCCCAGACAGGCAGCAATGGTCGTGCATGATAACAAACTCCAGGTCTGTCTCTGTAAAGCGTTAGATGTGCAAAGCTGTTTTCAGACATGAACTCTGGGAAATGTTTGGCAAATTGGGTCGGGACGTTTTCCGTGGTTAACCCTTCACACAGATGGCACCTCTTTTTCATCCTGAGATATTGTTTTTGTTTACTTTATGTCTTATTTTTTCAGTTTTGCATCCATCACATCTGATATTTTGGCATTTTAGGAGGAATAGGTGGAAAAGTTCAAAAACATCGAATGGAGCAAGTGATTTGGACATTTGTGTTCTTATATACAGGCCCCTGTATAAATTTCAGGAAAACGTCGACTTCAGTGTGTATCTAAAAACAGCTTACACCTCTCACTCTTTCCCTGCTCTGTGAAATTCAACCCTCCCGGGCCTCCAGCTCCGTCTATCATCATTTTGTCAAGCTCCATTAAACCACAACTCTCCTCAATTGTCGCTTTACCCTCAAACACGACCTCTGACCTCACATCTCACACCCGGCTCTCTCTCACCAACAGGAACCAAACATCCAGGTCAAGAACAGCTCTCAGCTGAATTTCTTTGAGAAGGTTAAGAGTCAGTTCTGTTCTGTGCCAGTTGTGCAATTGTGAGGAGTCTAATCTAAGTGATCTTTAAAGTACATTGAACGATTTATAGCTTAATCTTCTCTCAGACATTTGTCTTTCCTCCGACTGACTGGATGAATGCACCACTTATTCATAATGGACAGACCTGGCAGCTGTTTGAGAAACATCCGATTTATCAGGTTCAGGAGAAATATGAGGGAAGTCAAGATCAGAATCTGACTAAATACAAACTACAGAGCTTTTTTAAATAGCTGTTCAGAAACCTGGACACAGTGTTCATGCCTCAGTATCCTGCTTTTCTACTCCAGTACTCCAGGTATCAAATCAATGTTTCTCAAAACCAGCCTATGGCTTCATCCAGGTTATTGAAAACAGGAA
This sequence comes from Paralichthys olivaceus, assembly GCF_024713975.1. NCBI lineage: Eukaryota > Metazoa > Chordata > Actinopteri > Pleuronectiformes > Paralichthyidae > Paralichthys > Paralichthys olivaceus. The sequence goes on along the minus strand of NC_091104.1, from coordinate 10,154,642 downwards.
ATTGCATTTACACATCATTTGGATACTTGTGTGAATTAATGCAGTTCTTTTGATATTTGTTAAATTAACTTCCCTGCTAAAAAGATGTAATATAGTTTGTGAAATCTGCAAGAAGCAACCAAATTCACACCCAGCTGTTTATGTAGTTGTTAGCTTCATGTTTGTTTGATTTTATGACAACATAGACTTTGAAAGCAGTGTCTCTTTAGCTCCGAAATCTGTATCTGTCTTTAGAAATTCCTTGAAGGGACAGGGACTTTTTATGAACAGTATCTGTTTTGCAGTTGTGTAATAGAAAAATCCAAATTGTTTGATGATCTGATGATTTGACTGTCAGACTGTGCAAGATAACAATACCTGCATATACCTGGAATAACTCAGTCAAATGTTCATTTGAAGTTAATAAAGGCTTATTATTTATGGATAATATAACATTTAGAAACAGAGAGATGTTTGTCCTTCATTATGAGACAATTGTGTGTGTGTGTGTCTGATAAAGGCCTTGTTTATGTTTGGGTGATCACATGGACGGCCGTGCCATTTGACTGAGGCATCGCCCTGGAGACCGTCTCTGATGAGGGACCCCCACCTCTGAGAGACACTCATGCCCAAACTACCACTGGTGAATCCTCGTCACAAACATACACTCAGTGTCTGCAGGCGCACACACACACTATGCACCTCAGACTGCAGATACAAAAGACTCACAACTGAAGATCAATACACCTTGTCACACCTGTCTTCTCAGTTTTAAGAGACGATCGTAGGAAATATATGAAAGGCAGAAAGGATACCAACAGTTTAAAGTACAGAAGGTTGAGGAAGACACAGAAGGACACAGATAAATAAATGATGAAACAAACAGCTGACTGGTCACAAGCTACTGGAAGATAAATAATGACCAGCATGGATGTGGGAGGACATAGATGGGTCTCATGAGACCAAAGGTCAAGGGTGCATTCAGAGACGACTTTGAATGTGTGTGTGTTTGTCTAGAACATTAATAACATTTACTTGAACCACAACGTCAGAGCCACATCTGATACACAGCCAAGATTCACAATTAAGTTAACTCAACATGATCATCCATGTCCAGATCTGGCACTTTTGGACACCTGACATGTTGTGGATGTTAGAACATCTAATCCAGCCACTGCTCACCCTTTAATGGATGTCTGACAGGAGGGTGCATGTGGGTTGTAGGTGCTTATATAAGTTAATCAAGTGAGAGGAAGAGGGCCAACATTGTTCTTGTCAATCCTCAGTGAGGGATGAGCGATCATGTGAGATATAGTCACGAAACTTTACATGTGTGTAGTTGAGCTCTTGAGTGAAGATGGGTGTGGTCCTTTGTTCCTGGTCATCCTGTTGACTGTCATGGCAGCTGGTGTGAGGCAATCCCAAACTAGTTGAACTGCTCAAGTTTTCTTGTCAAATAAAGAACCTAAAACATCAACTTAAAAGCACCTCTCCATCTTTCATGTGAACAGTGTTAAGGCTCTTTTATGCTCAACGTTAAACACGTATATGGAAGTGGACGGAGACTTCTGTCCATAATCTGTGTTCATTTTGTCCATGTTTGAAAGCTTTCGGATGAAGACAAAACAGGCAGAACGGAGCAGTGCCGCCAGAAATCTGAGGGTTCATACTAGACGATCAGGACATGAGGAAGAAATTCCAACAATGGCAGAACTTTTTGAGAGGAGGGACTTAAAGAGTTTGTAAGAAACTACAGGCGTATATATATGATGTTACTTCACCCAGTCACAGGAACAAACAGCACAACCTCCTCCGCTGTCGTCATGTTTGTTGTCAGAAACTCTCGACTCTGCGCTGTCCTCTACGGGATGTAATTCTAACAACCATGCCAACATAAAGGATGCATGGAAGTATGTGGACAGTGACAGTTATATCGTTTTCATAGGTAAGAGCAGCATATTTAATTTTCCACTTTTCTTCCCACCTTTATCTATTTCCACCCGAGCAACTTCTCATATGAAACAGTCCTTTCCAGATATATCCTACTAGGAGGAGGACTCCTACACCATGTACTGCAGAGTGTTGTTTTTGTCCTTTTGGCATGAATGACAACACTGGCTGTCCTGTTATTGCACAGCACATGAGACAGATATCTTAGTATTACTGTGATTCAGCTCTATGATCTAGATCCTGGAGTGCAGCCCTGTCTGTGTTAGCCACCTAAACTGTCAGTCCCGTTCCATTAAAGGTGATAATACAATCACTTTTAATGGAATATTAAAAGCTTTCAGAAGATTACGGATACTGGAAGTAGAGCAACAACATGTGTTTATGTGAGCGGACCTGCGTGTGTGCGTGTGGAAGTATGGGGGTGGGTGTCACTTTCATAAGTTGACTCACTATTATTTTTGCTTTTGTAGATTTACAAGTAAAAAATAATAATATTTTCAGGTTCCACTCTCTCAAAAGTGAAGGTTTTATGCTTTTACTCTGTCATACATGATAGTAAGATGAATACACTTTGGTTTTTAACTACTGGTCAGACAAAATAAGACATATTAAGAAACTTTGGATTCTGGAAATTGAAACTATTATTTATTTTACTGATGAAATAAGAAAACAATCAATCTATAGTAAATCAACATGAAAACAACCATAAGTTGCAGCCTCTTCCTGGCTTTATACAAGCAATATTATAAAAGCAGAATTATAAATGTCTTTATTTTAAAATGTCTCCTTTTCAAAGCCTTTCCAACGCAACAAAATGGCCTCTTTATTCTTTATGAGAATATTTGACTAATGTAGCACAAACCCCCCCACACACACACATAGAGAAGCCATCAGGTCGAAGCTGGTACAGAAGGTGCACTTGTGTGTGTAGCGTGTCCTGTTTGGCTGCGGTACTGTTGCTCTGGAATATGTGAAGCTTCAGCAGGATAACCTTTTAACCTGTCCTGGATTCCAAAACAAACACATGAATGATTTATCCAAAGTAAACCAGATCAGAAATAAATTACAAGCAGGGATAAGAGAGGCAGATTGAAGCAGCTGTTAATGTTATTTTCTGTGCACGTGTGTGTGTGTGTGTGTGTGTGTGTGTGTGTGTGTGTGTGTGTGTGTGTGTGTGTGTGTGTGTGTGTGTGTGTGTGTGTGTGTGTGTGTGATACAGTGCAAATCCTCTTTTAGTGGCCAGTTTTGAGCAGTCTGCTAATTATCACATTCTCTCTCATCTTGGATTTAACTACAGTCACACACCCCCACCCCCTGACACCCTGGCAACAAGACTCCCCGGCAACAGTATGGAAACAGGGTGCCATGGAAACAGCCTCTCTGCTCCCAGCATTGGTGGATGCCGGGAGATGGTGTTCAGGTGCAGAGGATTGTGGGATATGCTGTCATGTATTTTAATGTATGTATGTAATTCTTTGTTTTACACACTTGCATGTATTTTGCCTTTATTTCATGACTTGGGTGTGATTTGTGATGTTTAATTTTACATTTATATAAATTTTTGACCATAGGTGGGAGAAAGCGTGTGTTTTAGAAGTAGCTTAAAAAACTGGATGAAAACCAGATTGTGTTGCCAGTTTCCGACAGTGTGAATGTCTTACATAAATGACCTGAATCCCATGTAATTATCTGACAGCGCTAATAACTAATAGCTGAAACAATTCGACTGACACAAAATTACAACTAAAAACTATATAACAGTCCATTGTTTCATTACAGTTTCTGCTGTTGTGTATTTTATGTGTGTAAACTAAATATTTAACAGTCCAGAAATTCAAAATGATCACACTTTAACTAAGGAAATACAAATTGTGCGTGTATAATACAAAACATCAAATACCATGAAATGTTAAAAAGATGAGTGCTCATTGTTTTAGTCATTGTTATCAAAAATATTAATGAGAATTAATCAAGATATAAATTTTTGTTCATAATTCCCAGCTCCATTATAGCCCTTTAAGAGACGCATGATTCCTCGAGCTGTTGTTTCATTCAACTTTGAGCTTTACTCTCACAGAACAGCCAGGAGAGTGAGACAGGAGGAGAAGGAGTGGAAATGTGAAGGAGTGGAAAGACAGCACTGGAAAAATGCCAGGAGGAGAAGAGAAAGTGGTTGAGTGAGCGGGATGGAGAAGCTCAGAGAAGAGTGGCCGCAGGGAGAGAGAGAGAAAGAGCATCAGAGGGAAGGGAAAAGAGAGAGAGAAGCAAAACTGATGCAGCTCCTGAGCAGAACAAATGTGTTGGAAGCTGCTGAATATAGGTCACACATCTCCACTGACTGCTACCTTCCCTCCTTCCCGCAGTTTGTGCTTCACACAAAACCCTGCATAATTTGGACGACAATCTATGGACACGGCTCTGCTATTTTTACCCCTATAGCTTTATAAGTCAACATGCAATGTGCCAAAGAAATGACCGAATTTAAGATGCAAAAAAATCACCATTGCAGCAGCTTTGATATTGCTGTGTTTGCATGAATGTTTCACAGCCCATATGCAAGCAGCCATACAGAATGCATCCAGATGATTCATTTTTAAACACGAATCAAGTTCAATGCCTGAAAAGAGCAACTTCAGAGTGAGAACACTTCTTCCACTGCTTTATAACCATTCTGAACATGGTGTGTAGTGGGCACTCAACAAATTGCAGAGTTGTAAATAATAATTTACAGCCTGCCAGAGAGGAGAGAAGGAGAAAGAGAGGAGAGGGCAAAGACAGGACAGAAAGTACGGGCTATAAAAAGACAGATATGATAAAGCAACAATGACAGGAGCTTTGAGATTATGTGTCACGGCTTCGCCAACACTGCTCTCTCTGCGTTCACACCTGTCCGTCACCTGGTTATCAGTTCATGGTGGCTGTGCATCTGTAATCATGTCCAAACTTATCACCGACATAAAACACAAAATGTCAACAGTGAGACCGAATGTCATCTACCACCCCATCACACACACACACACACACACACACACACACACACACACACACACACACACACACACACACACACACACACACACACACACACACACAGAGTGTATCTTGATGCAGCTTCTTGGTAAATGGCACAGACATCACACTACTCTGCTGTAATCTGAACTAGAAAGTCAACTAGTGTAGTTTCCAGTATTCATGCAACTTCCCTTATAGTAAACTACATTTCAAAGAGATCCTCAATATGGCATAAGTAATAAAACAAAAGGAAGACGATATAGTAATAAATCTCTGCATTGTTATTATAAAATTACTGTGTATTTATGTGGAACATTTCCATTTTATTCTACGAGGAAAAATCAATCATGGTCTATGTCAGTAGCTGTTGTGGTTCCAATCTCACAACCCACATCAGCAGGCGGAGTTTTCACATTTGTCGTAGTAGATGTTAAAGCATCTATTGTCTGTGTCAGGTGTAGGACTCCTCCCCTGTTTTACTGTCTGTTGTCTGCTCTGTTTATACGTTAATTATATTTGAAAGTGCTGTGTTTGGGTAATTCCCTAAATTCCCCTGGACCTTGAATCTACCTTTGTGTATGAAAGGCTCTTTATAAATTAAACTACCTTACCTTGCCTAAATGTAACTACAGCTAACAGTGTTAAAAACATAGAGGTGAGATTTTGACCAGAAAAATTTAAGAATATCAGACAGACTGAGGGTCAATTGCATCACAAGTTAAACTAAAATGTGGATTCAATTAAAACAGTCTTCAGCAAACAAACTATTTATAATGTTTTATTATTTTGATTCTTAATTAGTTTCACATGTCTCTCTCCATCAAGTGTGAGTCATAAATTCTGAATACTTGAGAATAACTGATATGGACCATTAAAGGTGTAGGTGCCATATGCTGGTTAATATTTGATTCCCAAAACTTAGTGCTGCATTATACTTTTGGATAACTTCTTTACAAGGTTTGAGGTTTGAAAAAAGTAAAAAAAAAATATGACACAACAACATAGAATTCATCCCAAAATTAAATTCAAACATTCTGATTTGATGTTTCATGTCCCTCTGGTTTTCCCTTTGTTGAGAGGATTGGGTTTTGTTTTTATTTAGAGCACTTCATGTCACAACAGACAAGCATATTCTACTACTGACCAACCATTTCCAAAATGAGGGGATTATACAGTCGTCTAAAGCCACCTGACATTTCATGCTTGGCTGGCTGGCCGACCGACGATCATGTTTTCTGCCTGGGTTGAGACAGAGACAGAGAGAGCGGTCAGCTGTTCACTCTTTCTGGTTTAGAGGATGGATAGAGCGACAAATGGAGGAATGCTGCCGGGATATAAGACTGAGGTGTGGAGTGATCGGGACAGCGGAGGAATGAAACTAAGTGGATGTTGGACAGACACCTCCCGAGAGGATTGGTTACTCAGTGGTCCACTGCATGAAGTCATAATTCTGGGTATCAGAGCTGTGAGCCTGAACATGCATGGCTCAATAAGTCACTCCACTTTCAAGTCTCGCTTTGGCTTTCAGAGTCGGTGCTGTGCAGGGCTGCAGGGTTGGTTATGTGGTGGTCTGAGAATCAATGGTGGGATCAATTTATTGCACACAGACTTATGGGAAATGGAGCAGCAGAGACGGTTGTAGCATTTTGCTGTTGCTGTGTGACAGTAACAGTTGTCAGAGTTATGCTGTGTCGTCATTTACTCGTCTTATTGTAAATATGTTGCTGCAACAGAAAAGGCCTTGCATTGACACCGGTGCTCACCGTGGCCTTCACACATTCCCCCACAACCACTCACACAAACACATCAATAAATGGCATGACATCGCTGCCAATGTGAGAGGCATTTAAACCCATATCAGATTAACTTAAGAGGGGGGGGATAAGTAGCTTGGAGAGGACAGATTTTGACATCAAAATAGTGTTGGGGGGGGGGGGGGGGGCAGGACAAGTTGTTTCACTAGATTGTTTGAATGTGTGTGTGCACGTGCTGGGGAGTGGTGTGAAGATCACAGTGCAAATTTGGGAAGGGGGAGAAAACCTGGCTTTTGGTTCTTGGTTTAACAACAGTGAGGAAGGTTTGTCAAATAAATCCCATGATGATGGAGGTTTTCCCAGCAGGCACTGGGAGAATGAACAGGAGGGTTGAATTGCTGATTTACCTAATATTAAATTATGCCACCAATTTTAAACCCCTCCTGTCTCAACTAATTCATCCACACAGGCAAAAATATCCTTCTTCCCCCTCCTCCTCCTCCTCCTTCTCTTCCTCCTTCTTCCACTTTCCAGGTAGCCACTCTCCCCCTCCTCCTCCTCTTCCTCTTCCTCCCCCACCATCCCCTCCTCAATTCCCGCAGACGCGCACCGGCCCATACCCACCCTATGGACGCCGGCTCCATCCCCAACCACAGCACACTGGAGAGCACTGACAGGGTGCCTTCCCTCCTGTGCAGCATGGTGTTGCTGCTGGAGGCCAACACGGTCTTATATACCGTCGGTTGACAGATTGGCTTTAATCCGAGTGCAAGCCTTATGGATGCAAAAGCCCGTGTCAGCTCTCGTTTGGCCAATTTATCTGCGGCTCTGCTGTGAATTCATTCACCAAGCGAGCTGGAAACACAGGCCCCCTGCGCTCTGCAGTGATAATAAAATAACCATAATCAATATGTGGTTGATACAGGCCTATTTTTTTTTTTTTGCAGAGGGGGGGACACTCCGCTAATGGTTCCAGTCGAAAGAAGCAAAGCAACACCTGCCCCAACCGAACCCGATGGGGATCAGAAAAAAAGAGCACAGCAGTTTACACAGGCCGTGCATGGGTGCAAATCCAACGGTTGCATAAAACGCTTAATCTGTCATTCATGTTTAGCTCAATACCAGTGACACATATTCCGCCGAAGCTTACCTCCGTGAAAAACGCGTCCATCCTTCCCTACACTCCTCCCAGACGTCGCGCGCCCGGCCCCGCAGAGCGCAGACACCGGCTCCGGTTTCGTGTGTTCAAATCTCGCCGACGGAGAGGGCGAGCGTGCCTGTCGATATGGGGGGAAGGTAGCGCTGCCTCCTCCGTGTTGGTGTTTCCCATTCACCGGGCGTTTATCTTCATCTCCGGGTAAATGCTCAGTATGCTCACACTCTTTAGCAGCGTTGGCTCTATGCGCAAAGGAGACGCCACATGCGGAGAATCCAAGGAGGCTGTGATGAAATATTAAAAAACGTCCACGCCAGGGAGCCGCTGCAGGAGTGTCTAATTGAAGCGGCCCAGGTCTGCCTCCTTTCAGTGATCAAGTGTGTGTGCATGTGTGTGTGTGGGGATGTGAGTATGGTGCGTGGGGTTGAGAGATAGGACCAGTCCGGGGGCAGAGTGAGCTCGACGCTCTACACCTCACGCACCAACGGGGCGGTGCAGACACAGCCTCCTTCAAGCACTCACACATCCAGCTCATGCATACACACACACAAGGTGGTGCATTCTGAAGCTTCTCTACAGGCTGAGGCTGATGTGCACATCTGGATTTTTATTTTTATCTCCAGTCACAAGTGGGATCAGGTAGCCTGGTATGTTTTTGGGGGGGAAACTGAAGAGTTGGAAGAGCATCCGTCCCACTTGGCCCAATTACAGGTGTTGATCCTGAAATGATCCAGGCAGCAACTCCAGCATGAGCTTTTATACAACTGTGTTTTCTGTCCAAAAGAAGGTGAAGTGAGGATTTATACACTAGGAAATAATGTGCTCCGCTTGACAATTTCAGGAAAAACAGCTGCTTTTAGTGAGGATACGTTGGTGTGTGTGGGTTGGTTGGTTGATTGGTAGGTTGGTTGATTGGTAGGTTGGTTGATTGATAGGTTGGTGTGTGGGGGGGTTTATTTGTGTTTTATTTCTAACCCTTTTTGACATTTTCACTGCTTTTCAAGACATGTACCTATTTAAGGGATTGATATCTATACTTGTTTGGAGTTTGATGTAGATCCAAATAAAAAGCTCAACATTTGGTGCTAAACTGCAGAACAGATGGTTTTAACTTTATTCATGACTATTAATGGCTTGACTTTACTAATGAGGTTTTTCTCATTCTTTGCTTAAAAGTGATCTGAAGCAGTGACCGATTCATTAACCCATGATAAAGCTACAAGTTTAAAAAGTGCTACTGCTTTTATTTTCCTATACCTACTTGGGATGTGTAGAGATTATTGTTGAAAGATGAAATTTTGATAAACTGATTTGAGTTGATATGAATACATAACAACATTGAGGAAGAAATCCCCCAGCACTCATTGACAGGATGTCTAAATTAGCCATGAGGCAAGAGCTGTCAGCACCATTCACTCTCATGCTTCTCCAAAGCCAGACCACAAAGAGAGAGAGCGAGGGGGGGGTTAATATTTCTGTATGATCTTTCCTAAAAAGCCTCCCCCTCATTGCATTTGGAGGAGGAGGCTTGGTTACAGGGTTAGTCAGAGCCTCTGTGGGGTGAAAAATGATATCTCACAACACACACTCACATATACACGGGACCAGAGCAGAACAACGGGGGGTAAAAACACCCCCAAATCATAAAGGATAACACAGTGTCCCATGTGACACCAGCTTGTATGAATACGATATATAGACAGCTGGTTTATGTGATGTGGACCGTGTGAGGTTCTATTTTCCTCTTCTGAAGACCAGGCAGCAGGGGCCAGGTGCAGCTATCAGCAGCCCAGCAGGCTGAGGCCTCTCTAGGGTAAAGTATTGTGAAGCTCAGGCTGCTCCCTCTGGAGCCCTGGAGGTATAGAGGGGGGCCTCCTGGATGCATGCGTGGACGTATTATTTAGCGGTGCCCTCCATCTCAATCAGGGAGACAGTCCAAAGGCTAGACCCAACAACAGGGGCCCCACTTTTTGTTGAACATGTGTGTCTGCAGGGGTGACGGACACACACACACATGCGCATACACAGACAGTCAGGAAATGAGACCTGATCTTTGCAATCTTTAATATGAATCGGCCCTAAGGGAAGAGAGAACTTGTGTGATGAACCCGAGACTTCAGCCGGACAGCACACACTCATGTTCACTGTAAACTGAAGGAGAGATTGTCTGTGTAGCAGTGGAAGTAGCCACAAGAATAATAGACCTGATAGATAGGCCTTTGTTCAGTTACCTTATATCCAATCCCACCTCTGGATCCATTTCATATGATCATGTGGCAACTTTTTACTATTATATGATAACATGAAGTCAATATAAGGATCATCATTATCATATCGATGATTTTTTTGTTTCTATTTTTCTGTGACGCCTGGGGGCTGGAGCGGCAGGGTGCACACTGGCGAAGTAAAGAAAAAATATGATATTATTACAGAATTACATTATTTAAGTACTTTAATCTGTAAATAAGTTTTTTTTACGACCAAGCCTGTATTTGGGTTGTAGGCTGTTGGTTTGACAAAACACGGGTTTTGAAGATGCCCCCTTGTCCACATGACAATCATTTTCACTGTTTTCTATAATAATTTATTTTAGAGTAAACATCCCTATAATAAAGCCCAGGTACACTAAGGTACACTAACACAAAAAAAATGCTTTATTGAGTTTTCAAAATATAAACATCCTGTAGCAGCTTATACTGTCTGCTCTAAACCCCTCCTGACCAGGACTCCAGGGTGCAGAAAACAAACGGCCTGAACATAATTTTTGATCTGGGTCTGCATGGAAGTCAATAGACCAAATGCAACAGCCACAGATTTGCACAGAAATGTCCCGAGAGTGCAGGGGTGAGGATGGGTAGGGGGGGTTGGGGCTGCTATTCGTAATTACATGGCTAAAAGCCATCGACCCAAAGGGCATCTCATCTAACATGCACATATGTACAGGAACACACAGATTCAGGGAAAGAAACACACACATTGAAATACACAGACATTAAAAGTCTGGGCTATTAAATTGTCATTACCATGGTAACACCAGGACTGAGTGACCCTCAGCAGTGAAGAGAGGGATGGATGTTGTCCCCTGCAGGTCAGGAGCAGAACTCTGCTTACTCATCTGATCACAGTGTTTCTCCTTCATGTCTCCCTCTCCTATTTCTGTTACTCTGCATACACTGTGTGTGTGTGTGTGTGTGTGTGTGTGTGTGTGTGTGTGTGTGTGTGTGTGTGTGTGTGTGTGTGTGTGTGTGTGTGTGTGTGTGTGTGTGTGTGTGTGTGTGTGTGTGTGTAAATCAGAGAGGAGTGTGTGCTGTGGACAGGTCATCAATGGGTCCTCTGGTTCTGTGCATGGAAATGCAGACAGATTACTGAAGAGCTCAGACCCGAGCTCACCCATCCATGATGCTGAGTCTTCGTGTTAGTGTTGGAGCACGCTGACTAACAAGTCTAACATGCAGTTAATCACAAGCATATCATTTCATCCAAATTGGTGTGTGTGTGTGTGTGTGTGTGTGTGTGTGTATGCGTGCACATGTCATATGTTGCATGTGCTAATAGGCATCACTCACAGTGTCACAGCCAATCAGTTTTATGACCGCAGCATCCATAAATCTCTCTTCATTTATTATCCCTCTTTCTCTTTCGGTTGCTCCTCTCCTGTGACCTGAGTGTCTCACCGCAGACACATCTGTTTACGGCCGTCTGAGAGGACACGCTGAATCAAAGAGGCGCAGAGAGGCGCTGTGTGAAATGCCCTCATTGATCATCAACCTTCCTTTGTGCTGGTTATCTGGTAAAATGGGACAATCCAAAACAAGGCCTGAGGGTCAAATTTGGTTCTGAACAAGCGCGCCTTTTTATTCTAAACGGTCACAGAGAAACAAAGATGCATTGTTTAGACCTATTTGCTCCAATTTTAGCGTGAAATCTATAAACTATAAATGTTATAATGTTGTAAAGCAGAATTCTTTAAAATAAAGCTTCTTGTTACATGTTTAAAAGACAAATCACATAATTGTCTTTCATCGTTTTTATATTAGATTTATTTGCCATGCGTGTATTCTGCGATGAATCAACACAGTCACTCTTTTCAGATGACAAGGAGTAGAAGTTATAACAATAACTGCAGAGGCTTTATTAAAAGCTCTTTTTCATTTGTCTAAATTATGATTCATGCGACTTACAATGACGCACTCACACAGAGAAACACTTGAGAAAATCCAATACTGAGCTGATGAGGTTACTCAGTGTCTTTAATTTGATGCATTTTGAATTACGTGTCATATTAAACGTCTGTGGACAAACACTCCTGTCCAGGATTTCACTTAGACTGAATGAAAATCTTTGGGACATGCTAAATTCCTAGGTACGTAGATTTTTCCAGAGAAAAAGCAATATGATAAATCACTTTCTTTGCCACTGGTTGATGAGAGGATCTGCACTTGCATCTGTGAGGTGAATGTGAAACTACAGCCAGCATACCTTAGCTTAAATACTGAAAACAGGTTAGCTCTGTCCAAAGCTAACAAAATCTGCCTCCCTGTTTTTTTATCTTGCTGACTCCTTCTGATTTGAGCAAAGATCTACTGGCCTCTGTAGCTTCGTATTTACTGTAGAGTGGTATCAACCCTCATTTCCCAAAATATCAAACTATTCCTTTAAAGTAACCTGCTACAACTAATATTGGGTGTTTCAATTACTTTGTCCACTCCTGTTACTCCAGCTGGTCTCTATGTTTCTTCACACGCCACCATCTTTTTATCTGTATTGATTGTTAACCACTTTGCTGATATTGACCAATAACCTCTCTGTCTGGTGAGCGGGTCTGAAGGGCGTTTGCATGTCTGGATGTTGAAGCTGCATAATATTAATGCATTTTAACAAGAAGAGCAACAGATTTAAGTGTGGACAGAGGAAGGACAAAGAGAGTGAGACAAAGACTGCAAAAACACATTTTGAACTGCAGAAAAGTTAATAATATCATATATAAATAAATATTTGTTGTACAAATGTTACAAAGAAGGTAAGGGGTTATGGGGTGCATGTAAATATATAGAAAGAAGAGGTGGTGCATATGGAATACAACCCATGTTGACTGGTGTCAGAATTCACTCCCAAAGGACCATGAAGCTGAGCAACACAGTGATTCATGGATTCATATCTTGTGCACAGCCAACACACTCTTTCAGAGAGTGGCATGCATGATGTCATCTGATCTGTATGACTCATGCAACATAGATAGTTTTGGGATTCAAAATGAAATCATATTTAGGAGAACAAAGAAAGACGGAAGAAGGTCATCTCGGAAATAATTTACTGACCAGGCCTCTTTTTAAATGGAAGGAATGCACTGTACGTGTTCAGGCTGTAATTACTATCAGCAGACCACAGAGTATATATATACTTTTAAAAAAACCATTAGGCCAAATGTGCCATGTCAGCAATTTATGAATGAATGTTTGACCCCCTCTCCTCCCCTCTTCACCTGCGTTTTATTGCTTGTAAATTTGTTTTTGGATTTTTGATGTAAGTCAGTACTATAGTAACAGTACTATACTCTACTGTATGGTAACAATGTTTCCAGAAATAATGATGTAGTTTGTTTGATGTTTTTTAACTGTGTGTGTGTGTGTGTGTGTGTGTGGATTGCATCCCCGCTGTTTAGGGTTTACATGGGTGCATGCACGGGAAAGGATTTGATCTAATTAAGTTGCTCTAGAGAGATATGACTTCATCCTGTTTCCCTTTTCCCTACCCCCACCCAGAGCACCCCCACCTGACACGCCCCACTTCCCCACCCTGCTAACCCCATGCACCACCCATGGGCTGCATGGCAGCATGACAGCATGTCTTTGGAACAAATTAGCTGTCAATGCAACCCCCTAATTCCCGACAGACAGTGGGGTAATTTAATCAGCCGGCTATAGCCTGCAGCAGAGCACACATGCTTAGAGACATACACACACACATGCACACGTTGGCCAGAATCATACGATACCACAAGTAATTAACAAGCTGAGATATGCATTTAATAAATGTGTTCACTGAATCATAAATAAATGCAACATAAAGTAAATCAATAAACATTTTAGAAGTGAAAAGAAAGTGAAAAAAACTATTTTATTTAACATTTTATGTCAATGCTACATGTTCGTTAAGTACTTACTCTCTATGTAAATGCTTAGATAATCAGTTTAAGACGCTTTTTGCTTGTATTACATCCAATGGGATCAGCAAAGGTAAAACATATTTCAGGACAAAAAACTGTGAATTACTTTAAATCATCTGCAACATCTGCATTTTACGCTTTTTACATTTGTTTTTTAAATGTTGTGTTACTTATTAGTCCCTTTCCTGTGCATATTAGAATTTAATCAGTTCAAACATGATCCATCAATTTAGTGAAGAGGTGGAGAAAGACTCTGACTTACAGTCAGCAGCTTTGAATCATACAGTGTGTTGTTTCAACATCTCGGTTGTGGCAGACTCTTTCTCCTGGATTAAGTTGAATGAAGCCTAATCCTAATCAGAACAGATTAAATTATACAGATCACTATAATAACTGGATTACACGGACTCCCCCCTGACTCAAGACACCCCTACCCTTTTTAAATCAACAGCACACACAAACAAGTACACACGCTGTCATGACAGACATGCATGGTTACTTAATGAGTTCTTTATTGCATATGTGTAAGAGGGAGGTTTAAATGTCATACATGAATGAAGAACCTATAGAAGTGTCAGATGATAAACAGTAATGGCAGTGTTTGTACATACGGGAGTGTGTCTGCGTGTTTGTGTTACTGTTGTGTTTGTCTATAACCATGTCTTGGGGTGAAAAGCAAGAATTAAATCCCAATAATTTGCTTCTCGCTGGAGAGACTGGTTAATGAAATCATCATCATTAAGTCACACACACACAGGTTAACACACATATAGCCCACACACAGGGATCAGTGTTAAACTGTGTAACTACTCCATTGACACAGTGAACAAAAGCCCAGCTGTCACTCCAGAGGCTCAACAATCATAAATGAATATTCATCACAGCAGAGAGTGACAGAAGGTGAGTTTGGCTTTGCAGAGCATCATGTTTATACTCTGGAGTCAACAACTGAATGCTCATCAAAATGCAATTCATACAATCTTATGTGCATAAAGAACACTCCAAATATACTGTATAAAGAGTCTGACGTGAGTGTTATACTTTAGGAGTAATTTACACATCATTAATGTGTTCGTATAGTTGTATTACAATTATTGTTACATATAAGTTTCTTTTATCCATCTGAAGACTAAAGAAAACAATTTAAATGCAAACACAAGATCTCAAATCTTGAATGAATTGGAGCAAAAAGAAGAAGAATCTTATATAATCTACCTTTGTTATCATTACTACTACCTCTACTCTATTGAGGAATATTAAACATAATATTGTACTCAACAACAAATATTACAATAATAATCATCATAGTAATAATAGTGCTACTAAAAACCACCAGACGATGGAGGTGAAGACCAGTTTACCAGGGTCAGTGGTGAGGAGCCATCATGGAGGATCGTTACAGAGCGTGTTATTGACAACCTTAGAGCCCGCCCCCCCCCCCCGAACACGATTGGCTGCTGAGCTCGCAGTTGGAGAACTCCCTCCTCTGATTGGCCGGCAGCGCTGACACTCAGCCGCGGCAGACGCCTCTCTGTCGTGTGGAAAATGAAACCGAGAAACAACCGGATACTGTTTTTAACAACACGGACACCAGAAGAGGAACCATCGCACCTGGAGGTCTGACTGTGACACAGCCGGGGAGGAGGTGAGACACACGGGGAGAGGGCTCCACGCGAGGCGGTGGTGGAGGTGGAGGAGGAGGTGGTGGTGGTTTGGGGAGGAGACATGGTTTTATCTCGTGTGAGGGAGTCGGGCCTCTGCTGTCAGAGCTCCACAACAACAACAACACCTGAACCCGCTTGTTGTTGTTTCCTGTCATCAGCCATTTGTCCCAGGACAAATACGACTCAGGCTGCGTTCGCTTTAAAAGACATGTCCGTCTCTTCCTCCTTCTTTACAGCTGGGGATGTTGAGTAAACACAGGAGCTGGGCGGGACGAGCTGTTCTGCAATGGAGGTGAGAATACGTCTTCAGCTGACCATAGCTATCTCATATGTGTCCTTTGAGAGGCGAACATGTGTTTAACATCAGCTGAACCTCATCTGGAGCTGCAGTGTGATGTTTTCATGCCACAGGACCCCCCCTCCCCCTCTTACACAACATTACACTGTGTTTACACTTACACGTTCAGATATCATGGAGCCTTCTTGACAGTTTTTCTTTGTACTTCATTGCTGCCACGGAGCCATTACTCGTACTTTTGAGTTGTGTTCAATAGCATGTACCTATGGATTTCGTTTTAGCTCATTACTTAGTTTCCTTTTGACTGACAAGAGCAGATGCAGGTGTTAAACGAAAGTCAACTTTATTGTCAGTTCTGCCATATGTACAGGACACAGACGGGACTGAAATGCTGTTCGTCTCTGATCCCCGGTGTAAACATATAAGTGGACAGAACATAAAAGTACGCAAAGACAGAACGTGTCAGTGCGCATCATAATAAGTACTCAAAACATAGTACAAAGTATGACATAGTATGCAGTCAGAAGGCACACAGTGCTTATTTTAAATCATATTTACACATTATGAACACAGAGCCTGCACATAGACTTTCCACAGACCCACTGTTAACAAACAGACAGACAGGAGTGAAAACATAACTCAACCGAAAGCGACTCACACACAGTCTTAAAGCAATGTAAATGCTATAACAGTAAGGTGAGGGGGCTCCCATTGGCTCCAGGGTCCTAGGCATGTGCTCACTTTGCCCATGTGTAGTCCGTCATTGTTAAAGAAGTTGAACATGCACTTTGGACATATTTTTATAGACACATGCATACTTAAAACTACCTCTGTGAAGCCTGTGCAGCATGAGCAGCTTCAATATTGAATCAGGAAAATGCACTTTAACCAGGTCTACTTTTGAACCTTAGTAAGCAAGAATCCAGGGATAGGTTTATTGCACTGTCGCTGGTCATGACCTCTGATCTGTTCTCAGAAGGATCAGACAAAATATAATTTTCCTATTATTTCCTTGAGAAATTAATATTAAATAAAAGAGTGTGAGCAGTGTGTAGCATGTTTAAGTGTGACGATAAACAGATGATTAACTGTTCTGTTAACTTTGTGCTGTGTAAAGTGCTCTCAATTTCTTTATATATATCACTTCCTATTTTTCTTGAGTGTGTCTTCATATCTGGAACACTCTTGCCTTGCTCTCATCTTCCCCTGCTTTTCTCTGTTGTCCAGGCTGTAGCAGTGGGTTTGGTTACTTGGTGAGACTGAAGCTGCTGTCACTATGGCGCACTTTGACACAGAGTACCAGCGGCTGGAGGCTTCCTACAGCGACTCTCCCCCTGGAGAGGAGAACCTGCTGATGCATGTGCCTGAAGGAGGCAAATGTATGACAACACACACACACACACTCTCACACGCAGAATGCAAATTCATAATGAACTTTTAACATAGAGAATCACATTCTTCTCTTCTTTTGCAGCCCAGTGGCACCACATAGAAAATCTGGACCTGTTTTTTCAGAGAATATCCTTGAACATTATTATGGAATGTATTCCTTTTGTTCTGTGAATTGTTCTTTCGTGAATTTGGCTCTGTGAACTACCACTGTGGTCCTTAACATTCTGTACGTCTATAACCTGCATCAGAAGAATGGATTCACCTGTATGCTGCTGGGAGAGATTTTTGAGCTAGTGTACGTATCCTGTCTTCTTTTAATTTTGTTTTTCAGACTCGTAAATTACATCTATGGATTGTAATTTGCCTTGTATCCATGTTTTCATGTTTCCTATTTCTTCCTGTCCTCCCTCTCTCCCTCCTTCTACTTTCTTTTTCCTTGCAGTCAATTGCTGTTTGTGGTCGGCTTCACCGTATTTCTAGCTAACTGTGTAGATTATGACATCCTCTTTGCCAACAAGTTCGTAAATCACACGGATTCGTCTAAAGTCACCTTGCCAGATGCCTTCCTTCCAGTAAACGTCTGCAGTGCTCGGTGAGTATTTACATTTACACACATTCACATTCAAGTGTAGTGTGGGTGAGAATAGGACTGAAGATTGTTTAGTTAATTCAGCTTGTTTTGAGGAAACAAGAAACTGGATGAAGAGCAAATTGTATACACTAAAGTGCAATGATGCGTGTAATTAAAAATATGAGAATAAGAAGAATGCAACCTTACCATCGACAGCTTTTTAAAGTCCACGCACTTCTTAAATGTGACATTTGCTAATAGCTAATATATCAGTTTTGACTACTACCGTCACTGAGAAAGTTAAGATGTGTTAGCAGTTAAGTTGTTTACCCAGGTCAACAGCTGAATATGTTCTGTACGTTTACATTTATTGATAAAAAAACATTTTCTCCTCTAGTATCCAAGACAATGTGTTTGTGATCTTTGTGCTGATAATCTCTGGGGTGTTCTGGCTCCACCGGCTCGTCAAATTCATCTACAATGTCTGCTGTTACTGGGAGATCCGATCCTTCTACATCAATGCCCTCAAGATGACCATGGTGACTGGGACAAATAATGACATGTGATTTGTTCTGTGGAAATTATATGTATCTAGTAAGATTTATTAGTCTCATATGATAATATTTTGTAGCACGTAGCCTTCACTGAGCCTTTTCTTCTCAGTCAGAGCTTCCTTATGCGACATGGCAGGAGGTACAGGCCAGGATCGTGGAGATCCAGAAAGAACACCAGATCTGCATCCACAAAAAGGAACTTACAGAGCTGGACATCTACCACCGCATCCTCCGCTTTAAAAACTACATGGTGTGTTTGTTTGTGATGAAATCTTAATGACACTGTTCAAAACGATTCATCTCTTACACAGCTGTCTGTATTTATAAGAAAACATTGTGACCTCAAACCAAAGCTGTCCTCCTGCTCTTCTCCAGGTCGCCATGGTTAATAAGTCACTCCTTCCTGTTCGTTTTCGACTCCCTGTACTTGGGGACAGTGTTTTCCACACTCGGGGGCTCAAGTACAATTTTGAGCTTATCTTCTTCTGGGGGCCAGGTGTGTATGTTCACTTTGATTCATTATATTTGTACGATATGGATCTACTTTCTACGTTGTTTTCTTCATCTGAAATTATGCGTATATTTTACATGCATGCCTTCAAATATGTATCCCTTATTTGTTTCTCTGCAGGCTCTCTGTTTGAGAATGAGTGGAGCCTAAAACCAGAATATAAGAGAGGAGGCAACAGGCTGGAGCTGGCTGACAGGCTCGCGTCTCGCATCCTATGGATTGGCATTGCCAATCTGCTGCTGTGTCCGGTCATTCTGGTGTGGCAGATTCTCTACGCCTTCTTTAGTTACACTGAGGTAAAGGCTCCAGATGAAGATCCTTAATCTAAAGACCGCAATTTTTTATACAATGCCAGAGACAAGAATTTGTTGTGTCCCTCTTTTTAGGTGATCAAGCGAGAGCCTGGTTCTCTGGGAGCGAGATGCTGGTCTCTCTACGGTCGCTGTTACCTGCGTCACTTCAATGAGCTGGACCACGAGCTCATGTCGCGCCTCAGCAAAGGTTACAAGGTTGGTGGACTGGCTCTTTTTTTTTGATAAATGCAGAGAATGCCTTTGTTTATGGAAGTGCAGAAAATCACATGACATACTGGTGCTTCTCATCCATGCTCATAGTGTTTACTATTATTTTTGTTTCCTCCTTTTCCTCTTCCTCTTCCTTATTCCAACCAGGCTGCATCCAAGTACATGAACTGTTTCCTTTCACCACTGCTGACGGTGGTTGCCAAAAATATAGCGTTCTTCGCTGGGTCTCTGCTGGCGGTTCTCATCGCCCTGACCATCTATGACGAGGACGTTCTCGCAGTTGAACATGTTCTGTCGTCAATCACTCTGCTGGGAGTGTGTATCACAGTCTGCAGGTCAGGATTAGTGTTATCCTATTAATCTGTCTGCTCGTGTCATCTATTTAAATGCACACAGTTGATTTACGGAAATGAGGGAGAAAAAATTATAGTAGGCCAGCCTACATCAGCGAATCAGCACAACTTTATACACAACTGAAACTTGATTAGTTAGTAGCAAACATTAGATACATATACATACAACATGGATAAAGGACAAATCTCCAACTAGAACATTTGCATATGTTATCCCTTAGTCATTCCTTTATTGCCCTTTGAAAGCTACCCAGATTTCTAATCTCTTTAATGCTCTTGGGCAGTTTACTGAAAATGGGAATAAGAGGGTTTCCTCTCTTAAGTAGCTTCTGACTACTTAATACGTGTTAGCTCTGAATTTAAATTCTTAAATATCGGGGCAGTGAGGGAGCTCTACTAACAGATGGTGTAGTTCTGTTTCTTACTTAAAACCATTCAAGACTCACAGAATTTCTTAGACTCTGACATATATGGTTTATATATTTTAATTCTCCACCTATATTCATCTAATACATTTTAAAAGTAGAAAGTCTTTTGCTTTGATTTTTGAGTTTCAACCAAGGAATCTGTTTACTTGTCTCGTACAAAGTGTTTTCTGATGGCAGTGAAAGACAGCTATTATCAAATATACTTCAACTTACAGTGCAAGATAAAAGTTTTAATTCTCCACCATCTCCCTTTCTTCAGGTCATTTATTCCTGATCAGCACATGGTGTTTTGTCCTGAGCAGCTGCTGCGGGTTATTTTGGCTCATATCCACTACATGCCCGACCACTGGCAGGGCAACGCACATAGATATGAAACCCGTGACCAGTTCTCCCAGCTCTTCCAGTACAAAGCAGTGAGTACAAATACTGAACTGGGAAAGATACCAAGACTCAGAATAGAGTATATAGAATTTTAATTAACTTTCAATGCAAATATCTTGAGAACATTTTGTTGAGTACACACATTAATTTTCTAATAGCAAACTTTACTTTCACATTGTCATAAACCAGACCATTAAAAAACAGACTAGTGCTGTTGGTTATGAAATTAATGGATTGGATTTACCCTTCAATTCCAAATTTTCATGATGGCACCTTAAAACCTCAAATCTTTAAATCACAATAGTTCTTCAACATCTCAGTCAAAATTAATATATAATTTTCTTTTGTTATAATCAAATGTTCTAGTTACTTTGCTCAATCCTAGTACCTGACTGTTCCATGCATGTTGTCCATTTGTTTGCGTCCAGGTCTTTATTCTAGAGGAGTTGCTCAGTCCAGTGGTGACTCCCATCATCCTGATCTTCTGTTTGAGGAGAAAGTCTCTGGAGATCATTGATTTTTTCAGGAACTTTACGGTGGAGGTGGTCGGGGTGGGAGACACCTGCTCCTTTGCCCAGATGGACATCAGGCAGCATGGACACCCTGCGGTGAGGGACCACACATCATATGCAGTCATACACTCATGTTGACACAATTTTTGACAGTTTGGATGTACTTGGGTATAACCTGTGTAGCATGCATTACATTAATTAATTAAAAAGTAAAATCATAAGTATGTCTTAAAACTTTACTCCCTCTGTAGTGGATGTCAGCAGGGAAGACAGAGGCGTCTATTTACCAACAGGCGGAGGATGGAAAAACAGAGTTATCTCTGATGCACTTTGCCATTACCAACCCTCAGTGGCAGCCTCCTCAAGAAACGACACACTTCATCAGCCAGTTGAAAGAAAGAGTTCACAGAGAGGCCACCGGGGTTCCTACAGACACTCATCCACTCTCAATGTCAGAGTCTGAGGTACGGAGACAGACTAACTAACATGCTCAGTATCACAAGGATCTGAGGTTAAATTTCCTGACATCTTCAGAGGTAAAATTAGATTCACTCCGTTCTCTCCCCCTTCTCTCTGCATCTCTCAAGTTAAATGTGCTTTATTGGCATGAAGTCTTTAACAGTAAAATAATGTTGCCAAAGCATTGGAATACACAAGTACACAAAATTGTTATCTTAAATATTGATGTCATTTAACTTAAAACTTAAAATTAAAAAACAGAATTGCTTGAAGTAAACAATCCTACTTCATTGAATGGTTTACATTTCAGGAAGAAGTGCATCTCTGTCTCAACTTCTTGCTATCTCACTCTCTCTCTCTCTCTCTCATAGCCAAGGAGCCTCGTTGCAAACCTCTTGGCAGGTCCCTCCACCCTGGGCTCTGTCCATTTTGGCAGGGATAGCTATTTGGCCAATCACGCAGCAGCTGGTGTAAGCGACGGAGCATCTGCCTTGCGCTCTCTTTCACCAATCAGCAGCAGTCTGCATCTCAGAGGCAGTTTGAGTGCCACTCACCAAACTTCAGGCTGCCACACGTCAGCCATGAGCAAGGCAATGGCAGGCTCGGGGTAAGAAACTACCACTGAAAATATGCCTCAACTCAACACATTATATTCATTGAGCTGCTGTCTTCCTTTATCCAGTTTTTTTCTTATCCCCAGTTCTTCCTCTTTATATCATAATTTTCTCCACATTTGTTCTCTCTCCTCTTGTAGGACTGATGCCAGAACTGTGAGCTCGGGCAGCAGTGCATGGGAGGGTCAACTCACCAGTTTGATCCTATCAGAGTATGCCTCCACTGAGATGAGCATCCATGCACTTTACATGCATGAGGTAAGTACATATGTGCACACACAAGAGATGTTCTTAGAGAACCTCTCCATCCTGGGTCCCATGCATTACAACGGTATCTTTGTGTTTTGTCCTTGTAGCTTCACAAACAGCAGTCCAGAGGCGAGGTGTCTCGTCACACGTGGCACAGGCAGGAGAGCGATGAAAGCAGCGACAGCATCCCAGATGAAGTGAGGAGCCACCCCCCCCCTCACTCTAGAAATTTACCCCGCTCGCATACTTACCCCACCACAGTTCCCAGTCCCAGTGCCATTCCCACTTCAGCTTCAGCCAGCAGCAGTACCTCCATGGGCCGGGAGGCGGCATCGTCACAGGGAAGCAGCCATCGGAGATATGGCGGAACAACTTCAGGTATCTATTAATGTTTGTGGTCGTCTCTCCAGTTGAACAGTTATCAAATGTCCCTTCAGAGTTTTTCCTACTGTTATTTTAACATGTTATCTAATATAATGTTACCTATCTCTTTTCTCTTTCTAAAAGTACATTAACATTACATCATAGATCACATTAACTCTTGATACTGTCACAAAGGCCTTGCACTTCGTCAAGCACTATTATTTTTACGAAAGAAAACAATAGATAAAAGAGATGTAGGATCAATTTAGGAGAAGAAATGCTGTCTTACAAGAAAATGTAGTGTGATGCGCAAAACTTTCTCAGCCCTGGAGTAAAAGTGAGCATCTTCCTCAGTTAATCCACATGTGCTTGATATAAGAACTAAGTGGGCTAATTGATTATTTGCAAATCACTACAGTGCTGGTGCTGTACAGATCATTGTTGCTGAAAAACCACGCTTTCTGTTCTCCAGACTCTTTTGGTGCAGGGGGGAAGGTAGTGAGATCAGCCCGTGTCCCCATGGGAGGGTGGGCAGAGGACGGTCAGGCAGCACCACGACAACACGGGCCAGTGCCGGAGGAGAGCTCCGAGGATGAGATGCCTCCTCACATACAAAAGGTGACACTATTTGTGTGTGATTGGTTGGGATGGTGTTGTTGATTTGCCTTAGAAAATTGCAAGTAAACTAATATTTTTGTTTTCTGTCTCACTTTAGATTACATAACTAAGCCATGTGAATACAAACCATTTCCCCGCCCCCCATAGGTTACTGATCACATCGTCATCCTCGATCGTACCTCACCCCAGGATTGACCATCTGATTGGACACAGATGAAGATGGAAATGTGAAAGATGTGCCATGATTCCTGAAAATACTCCAGTAGTGAAACCATCTGAACAAGTTTAGAGTCTCATGCCGTCAGCCATTAAAAGACACAATGAGCTTGTGACATCCATGATGTACTTTATGACTTCCTGTATGCCTAGACAGGGTAAATCTATGGATCTGTGTGTCAGAAGAGGACCTACAGGATCAAGTTATTTAGAATTACCATTGATAACGTTACATAACTCTACAGTTTTTATAATGTCTCACATAATGAAAGTGTTTGCGTTGCTGCGATCTAATAATAATTCTGAACACTCCTGAGAAACAGTTTGACCACAAGGTGATCACAGTAATCCAAATTGTTTTCTTTTACAAATCAGATGTCATGAGAAGTAACGTTTCGATCTATTGTGTCTGATAATAACAGCATTTAACCAGAATGTGTTCAAAAAGATGTTGGTAACACACAGACTTTCATTGTGTATATCTGCTCTGGTATCAACAGCAGAAACCTGTGCAGCTTGCATCTCTGTCTATTTTTAATTCTATTCTGCAGTCATTGCTTTACAAAGTTCAGCTGACCTTTTGAAAATGTTATGAAATTTTCCTGACGTTTGGCCCAGTTTGATAGATTGTACAAAGAAGCCTGGTATTGTGCACGTATTGCACTGTAAATAAATGTTATCAGGTAAAGTCACAGCAACTATACAGAATACTGAATTCATCAAATTAACACAATTTTGTTATGTCTCACCAGAGATGCTGTATGCGAGCACATTTTCATTGGATTTCACCAATGTTTTATTGTTTATTCGTTCTATTTTTCTACGTGTGGGCAAGCGAGGCTGTGTAAAGCATGGAATACTGATTTGTTGTCATACAAGAAGCCCCCGAGCACAAGTGCATGACAATAATCCAGAGTTGTACATACATCACCCTGATCACTCACAGCATGACTGTCGTCTGTGCCCGACATTAAGCCGCAGTTCTTTAAAAGAAGTATGCACTTTAATCATTTGTTAATACTGAGGGTCTCACTCAATGTGGATTGTTTGTTTCATATATTTTTTAAACTATTTTATCTATGAAAAGGGAAGTGTCATGATGATTGACGTTATGTTGTGGTTCAATGCTGTACATTTAGATTAAAAAAGTGATCACTGTCGTTTTGTTTTGTTTTGTAGATCCTGTAAAATACCATTTCGTACAGCTGCAACCTAAGTAACGATCGAGGTGTTGAGGGAGGTTTTATGATGACAGTCATTGACTTGCTGGTTAACACTCCCTTTATATACAGTCTATGTTAATGCTAAAGTAAATTTTACTGTCGCGAGAAGTCTGAACGGCGACACCAGCAAGGACTGAAGGCTAACACATTAGCGGTTAGCAACTAGCCCGTTAACTCTTTAGTACCCGTGCGCTAAGCGAAGTTAGTCGCTAACAGTTAACGGACTAGTTGCTAACCGGCTAGTTTTTAACTTCGCTTAGTATACATGCACAAGAAGGTAACAGCTATCTGGCTAGCATTTTCTCCCTACCTATAAATACCATGATATACCGCCCATGTTTTCAGAGCCCGGATAGCTCAGTCGGTAGAGCATCAGACTTTTAATCTGAGGGTCCAGGGTTCAAGTCCCTGTTCGGGCGAACGTCTTTTTCTCTGAACCTTCAATCTTTATTAACCCTTTTTTAACCGAAAGAGAAAAACAAACAGAAGAGTTTTACACGGGAGTTAACAACGAGCAAAACGAGAAGAAAAAGTTTGATGAGCAGTAGTGTCCCTGTTTATTATCTGGATTTATTTGTCTGCCATTCATACATAATTCATGTCCACAATAACAAGTGGAAGTAACTCCACTGGTGCATAATGCCCAATGTGTTCAGTCCAGCAAGTTTTATTTTCATAATGTTTGACCACTGCTCTGCATCCAGGGATTCTCGTCCTTTCAACTTAAAACCAGGGATTCTCAGAGAGAAACCTGGGTCCTGTAAAGAAACAGACAAATGTGTGTCTTAGTGAAAAATAATAATTATATTAATAAAAATAAATATATGCTTTTTCAGTTTAGACTCTGCAAGCCTCATCTCCTCAGGTAGGCTCAAATGCCAAGGGTCCCTGATGGCACAGTCACCTTTAGTTTTCAACCTGAGGATCTAAGACTGCATGCAGGCACACAACAATTCAGCCAGTGGAGAGAAGCATGGATCAGAGCAATGTGATGTTACCTTTTAAAATATTTGTCTGTGTGCAGTTAAGGAATCTTACGCATTGAGTGGTGGGAGTGTAGGTGACCCCCTGCGTGTCCTGCTGGGATGCCTGATGATAACCATGGAGGGTAACTGATAGGAGGCAGCTGTGTTGCTGCAGGGTTAGGACCATAGTGATGATGATGATGGACAGCACCTCCTCTTGTCCTGACATCTGGCTGCACAAAAATAGGATTTTCAGATGACAGTTTTGTTACAAGTGGAAATGTTGTGCTTTGAATCTAAAGCTGCGGAATGGAACGTTTCTTGCCAGCCCCCAGGAAAATGTCTGAAAAATGTGTGATGTGTTTGTGTTTACCTGTCCAACATGGGTGGCACAGATATCGGGTCCCCTGGTTGGCGACAGGGCCGTGGGAGGCATGGCTTTCAGCATCATGTTGTGCATTATAATCTGGTGCATCTGGGCATTTTGCATCAACATCAATTCCACCATGTCTATCATGCAACATACACAAACACATGTTCTGTATATAAAATATACAGGGAGACTTAAACAAGCTTTATCTCTATCTGCTCATGTATACCCTCTTTGATGCTGCCTGAACGTGGAGCAGGAAACGACTGAGGTGGAGGAATCTGAGCAATCAGAGGCTGCTGTTGGGGCAGCTGTTGAATGATGGTGGCAGGCTGCTGGGGGAGCTGAAGAGAAAAAGAAAAAGAGGAGGACATGGTTAATTTTGCATATTTAATTTGCACTATTCTAAAACTATTCCTGGCCTGATTGCAAGTTGAAACAATAACAAAGCCAACAGGTCTGGGTTGTCTCTGAGATTAATGCTGAGTGCCTCACAGTCTGTTGAATGATGCGCGGAGGAGCAAAAGGTGGTGGAGGTGGCAGGAAGGGAAAAGCTGGGGCTGGGTGGTGGATGTGGGTGGGTACAATGGATGGGAGTGGTGGTGGTGGCGGTGGGACAGTGACGAAATGAGACTGGTACTGTCTTCTGGACCCTGCCCAGGTGTGAGGTCTATGAAGATCTCCTAACATATGCTGCTCCTACAGGAATTGACACAGTTACAAGTGAAACAGTAAACACTATTAGTTCTTGGGAACTTCCTGCTTTTGCTCTACATTATTTCTGTAGTCTTTAAATGGAAGCAATGTGTAAATAAAGTATAAAGTATAATCTTGGAACACAAAAATAAAAGCATTTGTTCTGACCCTCAGTCTTTGCAGTAGGTCCTGCTTTCGCCTCATTGCACCGTGCAATGCATCCAGATGCCCATCATAACTCCCTGTGCAGACAAAATCATGTTCTCACAAACTAAACCTTGCAATATTTTATCATCACCCATGTCGACCACGTCTATCTTTGCAGTGTCTTCTTAAAATCCTTTACTTGCTCACTTACTTACTTACTTTCTTTTCTTCAGTTCCCAAGACTTCTTCAACATCACATCAGTTTACTATCAGATTAACTTTTACAGTAAGATTATTTTATGTTTTCTTTGTACAATACTTATTTAACATAAATTGAATTCTTCTTTTATGTAAGTGTTTCTGTTCATGCTAGTGAAGATGATGAGCAACTTTCTTCATCACAAATAATTCTTTGTCATCTTACTTGCAGACTGTGCAGACTCTGCTCTGTCATCCATATTGTTCTTTTCGTTTTCCAGTCTCTAGGAATATAAGTAAAGAAGGTTTCTTGAAGTTGTTGATTATAAATCTCAATATAATCTCAAAATAGCCTCCTGTAAATTCCAGGCTATCCTCTCACCTACCTTCTCCAGTAGTCTGAGTTTGAGTCTTGTCATCTGGTCAACTGTGGAGCTGCCATCCTACAAAATGTCACAAAGGAAGAAACTGTTATTATAACTTGTGCTGTAGTACTGGATTGACAATAATCGCTACAACACTAGACATCCAGGTAAATGCTTACTTTACCTGAAATCTTGACATTTGGAGTCACACAAACTTTGTGTTGGCCTGTGTGTTTGAGTGAGTGAGGTTGCCATGAGACACACTTGTTTACAACTGGCACTTGACCATGACTTGCATACCTGCTCGTCTCTATGTGAGAGAGAGGGAAGAGTGTGAATCTTCCGACAATAAATATTATTGACAAATCAGCTAAATAAATAGATAGATAAATTGATGAATGGCAACCTATAGGCTGTTCCTTAGTACCTAAAGAAATTAGGTCAACACTAGAAACAAAACGATTCCTGACTTGGGCTTATGCTGTGCTAATGTCAGTAAGAAAAATACAGATAAATAAAGGTAACCTACGAATAACACAAATGATTGCAATCGTTGTGGTTTGAATAACTGCAGCGTGAATCTTTTGACACAGTTTTGGACGAAATACTTCATTGTCATTGGTTATAGTAAAGTGTAAATAGGGTTTAAGGCACTTCAGATGTTCAGATTCTTATTCATCAGCATGTCCTCGGCCACTAATATAAAGCCAGTGGCATAAAGAACTATCCTTGCAACAAATATGATGGAGCCAATGTGGGATTGCATAGTATTCATATATTAGAACTGTGAAAAATATGCAAAAGTGAAGGTGTCACTTTTCTGGTCACTGTACTTTGTGTAAAGTCAATTGATAAGTAAAGTATTGTGGGTTGTTCCGTTTCCATAGAAACTATTCCTTATGCGAAGGTCTGCACGTTCCAGTTCAAAGTGAACGGAGGTGTGTTTTATGTTGATCTGCCCTGATTGGCTACAAAAGCAGGAACTCCAACCTTGCTCACACGACACGGCCATTTCATTGGTCAGTTAGAGTCTGATTTTGAGTGACGTATAACATATGAGGCGGGTCATTAGTGCTGCACGTATATGTTTAACCAACCCCAACGCCATTGGCTGACGACCTTGACGGCAGCGATTTGATTGGCCCGTTTATTCAAGCAAACTCGATAAGGGCGGAGTTATACGTCTGGGCGGCCATATTTAATATTATCTGTTGACAGTTTTGTCCGAGGAAGCTCCAAGATTTTGTTTTAGCGAACTTGTGTTAGAAGTTGAGCTTCAGTTCAATTAGTGCGTCTGTCCTGGACGTTTAATGGTTGTGTTTGAACCGAGAGATGGATGAAGACGAACGGCGGAGGAAGCTAGAAGCGGGGAGAGCTAAGGTTTGTCACTGAGATTGAACGCTCACTTTATGCTAGCAGTTAGCTAACTCTTTTGTCACAGCTTTGCATTTATCCCCCGCTAACTCTCCTAGCTGCTGCTACACCACCTCCAAACTGTGTGTACGTGTGTTTTGCTTGTCGTTGCTCAGAGTCCAGTCACTCTTTGAATTGCAGGCATTCATAAGTTACTTCATTTACCGCGCACATGCCCGCGTCTTTAACATTAGCTGAGGCTGCACATTGCTAACGATAACAATAACACTCACGTAGTAAAATGACCGGATAATTAGATGAAGTAATCAATCTGGATACACCTGAAGTCCAACAGGGGGAAGTATCTACACGTTTAGACACCAAGGATTTTATTTCTAAACTGTGAAATCTTAAAAAATGATATTTGAACATAACTCTGTATCAAGGCACATTGCAAGTACAACCTATGTTTTAGTTTCAAGTTGTATTTGTCATGTGCAGTTAACACAGGGTCAACAGTAAAATGAAAGTTGTTGAAATCGGTCTGTTCAGCAGTGTAATAGTTAAATAAATATAAAAGCAAGGTTAAAGGAGCTTACCTTAAAAAAAAGTCCAATTCAAAGCTAAGGCCATAATATAAAACTGAGGCTATGTATTTTGTTTTGTTATTTTGGCACTATGATTGGACTAACTGTCTAATGCTGCATTTCAAGAATATATATTGTACACCACAATATTCAATCTTTTTGTAGAAACTTCTCCAACGTATACATCCATGTTATAGGAATATAATGTGCCTAGTCAAAAGGAGCTGCCATTAAACATTTAGTCTGAGGGGTTTTCCTGTGGTGCTCCCATAGTTCAATGTGAGACCATATTATTAATGGGCCAATAATCAAGAATGAACTTATATGAACAATCACACCACTTTGTCTATAGGCTAGGTTTAAATCTAGGTCAGTTGTGATCTAACTCAACTGCATTTGAAGATGATGTAGGTCATTTCTATGTCATGGTGGAGCACATTGAAAATATAAGACTGATGAATAACAATGCTGAATGCTATGAAAAAAACAATTCATCTAAAACCCTGGTGTTCCATATGACAGAAATCATCCAACATGCCACGAAACCAGACGGTAAGTATGTTAACTGGTCATTGGCATTTGACTCTGTCTGGGATCGTTGGTTTGTGGACTATTTATTAATGACACCACCCGTTTTGTTTCTCTCAAGTGGGCAATCAGGGCTTTCTTCTGCTTTCCGTCACTATGATGTAATTGTTGTCAATTTTTGAGACTTAGGCCTTTTGCTCTTTAAAGAATGATTCACAATGCAGATTTTTCAAGGTTGTAAACTTGAAAGGAAGTCTGCAGTGCCTTTTTATATTTGAATGTCTAATATAGCGGCTCGCCTTGCATATGCTGTGATGCTGGTTGCAGGCCATCAGGTGGTGCAGTGAGCCCATGAGATTTGGTTAGGTTGGATATTGCACTTGAAGCTGCATGAATGGTGTTGCTATGGTGATGCCTTGCTGTCCGTTGCTTCTACTGTATTCAGTGCATCAAAAGGCTGTGATTTCTCTGCCACATTGAAATCATGGAACATATATATGAAACTTACATGAGTAAAAGCACAATTGTAAACATAAAATCCACAGAATCATCTTGTGATGTGTCTTGCTGCTGACATTGTTGAACACAATGTTAGTATTCAGTCCAGTAACATGTGATTTGGCCACAGTAAGCTCCAGCCAGCTAGTTAGTCTGACTCTCAATAGTGCAAGAGTGGCCTTGAGCTAAACACAGCTCATCTGGCTGATGTATCTTTCAAAGATGTGATGAGTGTTGTGGCAGGCGGAGGCGGTGAATCTGGTGATGAAAGGACACAAAGGGTGGGGTTTTAACTAATAAGGGGAAAGAAAGCAGATAAATGATGTGAGGTGGGAAGAGATTGAATTGTGGAGCTGAGGGAATGATTAAACTGGTTTCAGAAGTCAAACAAAGAAGATGGTGGTTGGTGGATGCATTGTATTGCCCTAAAGCAAACCTTCAATCTGGATTATGATCGGGCATGTGACATGTAGTATAAACATTGGTGCACATGCATACACACAATATGTTGCCATGCACATGTATGTGACTCATTGCACAAAGCAACAAGTAGTTCTCCCAAGGACATGTAATCTCATATTGAATTGAGCATGCACACTCTGATGCTGCTCTCCTCACACTGAGCTCTGTCTCCTCCTCTCCATGTGAGTACATCTCCCAGTCTCCACCCTCCTTCCTCAGTCTAGACACATGCCATCCCCTATCCAGAGTTTGTGGATCCCTCTGCTCTGTTCGTTGGTGTGGCAGTGAGTTTTAGGGTGAGGGGTTGGGTCAAATGAGCTTTGGGGCATTCAAACTGGAAGATCTACAACTGGACAGTAAAGCAGCTGACCTGATGAGGAAGAAATGACACGTCTGAACGCCAGCAGGACAGGGAGTCACTGATTGATTTGTCAGTCATTGATGGAGGACTTCATGATGGTGTCTGTCACAATGTGGATGCTGTAATCTGATTTAAGCTGCTTAAAGAAGAGATGGAGGCTCAGAGAGAGAGAGCGACGGACTGAGGTGGATTTGTACCAAATCGGTCACTCTGGAATTCAAACTAAATATCCTGGCTGGATTGTGGATGATGTTTTTTTAATGTTGATGAACTTCTCAGGCTTAGAGTCTTAATGTTTTTGTCCTTGGTTATTCAGAGCAGACTTTTTGTTGTTTCAAAAAGCTTCAGTCTATGAGTCTGATTTTGACATTTCTACAAACTGAAAAATCCCAAGTGAAGGAAATGGATGTTTACTTTTTATTTATTTTTTATTAATATTCTATACATTGCTCCTTTTCTCATCTGCAGAGAGGTCGTCCAATGTGTGTCACTGCATTTCTCATGGGCTTTTAATTGCTATCTGGAGATTTGAGAATATTTAGCACCGTCACCTCGTTCTAAACTTGCAAGGTTATGATTCTGTCTATTTTGGGTGTGACTGTGGGATTTCTTCTTGCTTCATTGGGTACTGTCCTTTTTTGCTCTATCCTGACTCATCAAAATAAGGGCTTTTGATCATTATTCTTTTCTGCAGTGGGAACTATCAACAATCTTGCTTAATGATCTCACAATGATGATTTGATTACTTTTTTCAAATGAGGACATTATTCTGGACTCTAGCTGTCTCTCACCTTTGACCCCTGAGCTTCACCATGCTGATCGTGTGGTGGTGCTCAGTTGTCCTAACCTACGTGTCCATCTACCTATCGTTGTCCTTCCTGCGCAGCTTGCTAGCTTCAGACAGAAGCGGGCGAAAAGCGACAGTGCGGGGACGGCGAAAAAGACGCAGAAGAGGAAGGGCTCGACTGTCCCGACGAATGACGGCTCAACGCAAGACCGTCACGTAGAACCAGTACCTCCATCAGCCACTGACACAGAGTTGAACAGAAAGACCAACCATGAGGTACATCACACACAACTGCTGAACAGCATGAATTCACTCAGTTTTATTCACGGTTCACACGAACCGACCTCCACAATTTGTCTGATTTTGTTTGCTCACTGTATGCTTTAACAAGTGGTCCGTGCCCCCTGCTCTGTAAACATACATTAGAAAAATGGGTCACTAACCATCTTGTTGCCTGTAGGGTGTGTTGTCATAGCAACCTGGCCAAGATTAACTGTGGCACTATGTACTGCGTTTTTAAAGAAAAACTTCACCCACAATAGAACTACGTACATATTTGTGGCATGTTGCAAAATAGGAAGTAAACCATGCTCAATTCTAAAACTATCTTATCCTTCAGGAACCTCACAAATCACAGAAATCTGTGGTTCAGCAGAAACAAAGACAGATGGATGAGCCCCCCACCCTGAAGCAAAGCCTGTCCCCTGTGGAAGAGCTTGGACATGAGGAGCTACTTGCACTTACTGGCAAAGAACAGCTTAAGGTATAATGTCAATAATTAAACATTTAAATAGCATATTGAATTACTGCACTTTAAGGATATATAATGTTTGGATTACAATATAATATAGTGGTATTATTCTCTTTGATTGGAAGTATTTTACTTTTAAAGGCTAAAAAGTACCAGGAAAGGTAAAGATGGGTTTGATCTTAGATTCATACTTGGCACTGAAATCCTAGGCTCCAAATTCACATGATAAACAGAGCCCTAAGTGATCTTATAAATCAGTGTTCCTGTTTACATACCATGTTGCCATGTATTTAGCAGACGGATTGATTTGTCTTTATACATGTACTTTGTTTAAACACTGAGACGATGGAAGTCTTTGTATGGTGTTGCTGCGAGTGGGTTTTATAGGGCTTGTGAATTTCTGTGTCTGTGTCATCACCAACCCAATGGCAAATGTAACTGTCTCCACTTCTGCTTGGCTGCACTGATTTGAAAATGCAGCTTAGTACATCTATAATATGAAAGTCTATGTAGAGAATTGTGGTAAAAAAGGTTTTCCTCAGGTCATGAAGCTGTTGTAAAATTACTTTAAATTATCTTGACAGGATCCCACATTGTTTTTCATATTACAAAAGTAGTAGATTATTGTTATGTGCATAGTCTCTTTATTATACTTCTGTTTTCATGTTAAGGTTGTCAATGCTCAATTAGATGGTTCAAAAAGAATTAGCTTTAGTTTATTTGTTATTACTTTCATCTTAGGGCTGCTTTAATTGAGAAATACATTCCATGCTCTCAAATTGTACTACCCTTTGCCTGAGGAAAGATGTCCATGTATGACTGTGTGTATTTCTGTGATTATGAAATTGATTTATACTTGCAGCAATTACAAGAGGCTGTGGAGAAGCGTAATGAGATAATTGCCAAGCTAAGCTCCAACCTACAGGAGGCACTGGCCAGCAGAGACCAGGTGCAGCTGGAGGCACAGTCACTTGCTGGACAGATTCAGGCTCTACAGAGGCAGCTCCAACAGGTTAGAGTCACTCAAAGCTTAAACTGTGAAGGATATCAGCCTTATCAATGCACTTTTCATGTGGAAGTCACCAAAACAATATTATCTGAATTGTCTTTCATGCAGACCAGTGCAGAGTTTCTGCGAATCAAAAGCCAGTCAGATTCTGAAGTCCTCAACACTCATCGACAACAGCTTCAAAGTGGCCACAGCTCCCGAGACGCAGACATCAATCATAAGGAAGCACCAACAGAGGGATCAGGAAGTGAAGGACCTGCCTCTCAATCAAGTGTCGAAGGCTTCAACAGTGACAGTGACCCCGACATGGACATTGTTGTGCACAAACTGAGGGCTGAGCTGGAAGAAGAACGAGAAAAGAGTCGACACATATGTGCTGAACTCTCTGAGGAGCTGGAGAAACACCAGCATGTGCTTTCTTTACTGGAGAGAGAGAAGAACGGAAGGGAAGAGGAGAGAAAAGAAAAGGATGCACAGCTGCAAGACCTCCAGAACCAACTGAGCCAAGTCCAGTCCCAGTGCCTTGAGATGCAGCAATGCAAAGAGGAGAAGGAGAAACTGAACAGAGAAGTTCTGGAGCTGAGGAAAAGACTTCAGGAGGAAGAAGATGCAGAGAGGAAATTAAGTGAAAAGGTGGCCACCTCTGCCCTTCGTCTCCAGAGCCTCGAGGAGGAAAGACAAAGACAAGAAGAGGAGATGCAGATGCTCAAAGAGGAACATAGGGAGGAGGTGGAGAGAGTCAGGCAGCTGCTGGAGGAGAGGGAGAAAGAACTGAAGTTCAGAGAAGAAGAGGTCATGGGACTTAAAGCTTCTAAAAATCGACAGAACCAAGCAAAAGCTGGTTTTAGTTGTGATGAAAGTATTAGTGCAGATATGGACAATCTGGAAAGTGGACCCAATGAAGACAGCATGAATGTATCAATACATGGGGACGTTATGATGGAGAGATACTTTTTTTCGGTTCCTCTCGCACACTCTCAGTCCTCATTGGTCAATGAAAGCTTTGAACACTGCAGTCAGCTGGACGTCTCTGCAGACCACAGGTGAGAGGACTTCCTATTGCAGTTAATCTCTATGAGTGTTGGTCTATTTCCATGCTGCATGCCTCATATCCATAATGTATCTCTTTTCCTCTCTTTATAGTTTTGAGCTCAACAGTGAAGTCTTGGGTGAAGAGCCCCTGCTTTCAATTTCAAACCGTCTCCTCGATGAAAACAACAGCCTCTCTATCCCACAGTGCCATGACCCCGGGACTGACAGTTCAAATCCTCCAAGTCTGTCTCAGTGGCTTCACAACTCCACATGTGGAGATCTGGTCAGGAGTAAACTGTCCGAGGAGCAGTTTGAGGAGACGGACCTGGAAAAAGAGCTGCTGAATCAACAGTGTGGCGAGCTCCGTGAGGAGCTGGCTCTCAAAGACAGGGACTTGAATGTGTTGAGGGAGGAGGTTGTCAATAGTGCTGAAGAGCTGGAGGAGGCCAGGAGTAGGTAAGAAATCAACAGGAGTAAGGCAAAGTGCAAAAGATAAGCTTCAGATAAAATCTGTAGAAAAGAAAAATAACATTGTAAAAGACATATAACAAGATAAGTTAAAAAAGGTTTAATTTATATAAATTTGTATTAAAACTCAATATATTTCACACAAAGTGAGCTTGTGTGTGATGGTTACTCATAGATACTCTATGATTTGAATTAGCGTAACATTTTAAAACTGTTGTCTATTCAGGTGGGCTCAAGTAACAGAGGAGCTCAGACAGGCTCTCTGGGAACTTGAAGAGGAAAAGGAGAAGAGGAGACACGTTGAGGAGGAGATGAACGAACAAGACCTGAAGAACAAACTTGGTGCCTTAATGGAAGAAGGAGAAAAAGAGAAAGCAGCAATGTTTCTGGGAAAGGAAGCTTCTGAAACTCTGCTACTCGCCCCTGATATTGTTCCATTAAAGGAAGAAGATAAACTGGTGGGGGAGCTTGAAAAGGAGGCTGGATTCCCGTCTCATCAAAAACAGCCAGAGCTGCTCGTATCCTCTCTGCAGGAGATAAAGCAGAGTGCAGAGCTCAGCGATGACAACCAGTTGCAAACACTACAGGTAATCCAGTACAATAAGTGGGTTCTGTTAACAGCTCAGTAAGAATATAAACATGTGAGTCTCTGTGTATTTTTCTTTTGAAAAGCTAGAGGAATGTCTATGTCTTTCTTTCTCTAGGCACATTGTGACCATCTCATATCAGAGCTAGAAGAGACAAAAACAAAGCTAAACGCTGCCTTAAGTCAAGGGACCTCAGATGGAACATTTAAAGAGCTTGAAACAACACATGCACAGCTTCTGGATGCCGCAGCAGAGGTGGAGAGACTGCAGAACGAGCTAGACAAGAGCCACATCAATCTGGACAGGGCTGAGAAAGAGAAGAATGAACTGGAATCCCAGATCCTCTGTCTAAGACAAAACCTGGCCAACCTAGAGGAGGCCCAGGCCCAGGCAGTGCTGGAGAGGGATGAGCACAAGAGAAAAGAAGAAGAGATGGACGAGCAGATTAAAAAAATGGAGCAAGTCTTAGAGGAGGAACTTGAACAGTTTGAGATCCTACTAAAATCCAAGGATGTGGAGGTAAGACAGGATGTGAGCATGATTTATTTGAGTTAGTTTGAAATACTACTGTCCCAAAGATTAACATGGTGTACAAATATTTAACAGTTGGCTGAAGAGAAGGAAAAATGGGAGGAAGAGAGACAGGAGAAGAAGAAAGAGCTTCTTGATGTGCAACATCTCATGGAGGAGCAGAGATGGCAGAGGGATGAGGAGGTCAAGGCTTTCCTGGAGAAGCAGGTCCTGGTTGTGGAGGAGGTCAGAGAGAAGCTCAAGACGTCTCACCAACAGGAGAAAAAAGACTTGATGGAGAAACATCAACAAGAGGTGAGATATACAAACCACATACAGGGCATCATTTCATAGATTTATGATGGTGCTCATTTCCCAAAAAATAATCTTAATATCTGTAATTATTAAAATCTCCTAGGATGTGTTTATGTGATGCTTAAACTAGCTACTAAATGTGATGAAATCTTTAGGAGGAACAAAGTAATCAGTTTTTAATGCATTCATTTTCTTTTTCACTATTTTCTATACTATTACACTAACTAAAACAGATCCACATTCAGTTGAATTATTTTTTTTTAGCATTTTTTAATAATTATAATCAAAATGGGTGATCAAGCAGCATTTTAATCTCTGATTTCCTTTGTTTATCTGCCTAGATTACTGAGTTGAGCACTCACCTGGAGAAGGAGCTGCTGAAGCAGCAGGCCAGTATGGAGGAAGAACAAAAGAGACAGATCAGCTTAATCAAACAGGTATCAGAGACGAAAGAGTTTTAGTGTCTTTAAAGAGACTGAATGCTTTGTCAGCAGTATTATTTTTGCTTGAGCCATTTTATCTATTTTTCAACTTCTCATGCCTCCTGTTCTGTCTTCCCTGCAGGTGACTGAACGTGACCATGAGAGGGTGGTGTTAGAGCTGACTGTCAAACACAGCGAGGAGCTTAGTCAACTGAAGACAGAGCTGTCGCTGGAACTGAGGGAGAGCTTAGAGGCTGCCCACCAGGCTGAACTGCAGCAGGCACAGGTACACTGTGTATATACTTCACACACACCAGCACTGTGGAACATCTTAAGCCACAGCTTGCAGTTTAATAACACATAATAACATCTGTCTCTTTTTCTCCCTTGTGTAACCATTTTGTAGTCTGTGATCTCTTAGCTATCATGTGTACTGGTATTTTCTAATCTAACAAAAAACGTGCTTTCTTTTTCTTTAGGCCCAAAAGACCATTGAGCTTGAAGCCTTGCGTCTGAGCCTGACCAATGTCCACATGTCCCAGCTGGAGCACCTTCAGGAGTCTGCTGTCACCAAAGTCCAGCCCTCCCTGAAGGAGACATTTGCTCAAGAGACTGCATCCATGCAGGCCCAGCATCAAGTAGAACTGGACCAGCTCAAACAGAACTACCAGGAGCAGCTGGACAGACTGCGGGAGCTGCACCAACGAGACATGGGTTAGTCCAGATGAGAGTGTTTTTCAGTTCAGTCTGTTCCTTTTCATGTTTGCCTGCGAGTGCACTCAACATGTGTACCATTATGGATTTGGGTGAATCAGGCTCATTCTTTAGAAGCTTATTCTGCATAAAGAAAATCACATTGACAGATGAAAGCTCAAAATTCTTTGATGAAGGTGAACTTATTTTTTGTGTTTTTTTATTTTTTGTGTGTTCAGATGAATTAAAGCAGCAGTGGGAGACTCATGTTGCTCAGGAGAGAGGCTCAATGAAAGAAAAGCAGGCTAAAGAAATACAGGTCAGACACCAAAACATTTGTGTTGTATTTTATCTCTGTAATGTTGTAATTTAAAAAAAAAAAAAATTGTCTAATATGATGACAACCATTGTTCTGTTTTTGCTTCTCCTTTGCTTTTGTAGGCTCTAAGGTTACAATTGGAGATAGAGGCTCAGAGCGCCCGCTCAAACCTCCTGACATCTCTGTCAGAGACCGAGAACAGCCTCACTGCCACACAGACAGAGCTTGCCAGCACCCAGGCCTCCCTTACTCAGATCAACAAATCTCTATCTGAAGCCCAGGCAGCTCTGTCGCAGACCCAGTCAGAGCTAAAGGAGTCACAGGCCAGGCTGGAGGAACTCCAGATATCCAGTAAGGAGGAGAATCAAAAACTAGAGAAGGAGCTGAAACAAGCTTGGGCTGACAGAGACGCTGCTGCAAGTGAGTTCTAATTGTTTTGTTTAAATTTGTATATTCTACATCAGAGTACACATCAGCATGGGTAATTATACTGACTGACCGAGGGGGAGGGAATTATTTATGAGAATACCTCATTTTTGTCCTCAAAATTGCAAGTCATGTTATTATTTAGATTAAAACATTTGCTCTTTATGTTTTACATGCTATGTATTTTTTGTGATAATTCAAACTGTCAATGCTGCTCTAATGTATTGTGAACAGGTTCCCTGGAGGAATTGGTCTCTAGTCAAAAGGCAGTTCTGCAGGAGAAAGCGCAGCAAGTTCTATACCTGGAGGAGAGGGAACAGCAACTTTTTAAAGAGGTGAGTTCACTGGAACATAAGAACATGTCGTCTAGTTGCCAATCATTTCTTGTATTCATTCAACAATCTTTATTTTATTTTACAGACATTTCATTCATTCATTGATAACTAAGCTACAAAACAATAAAAAAACAACATATCTTCAAATCTAAATCAAAACAGTAAGTTTTTTGTTAGTTTGTTTTGTTTCCTTTCTGTCAAACAGGTATTGCTCCTTCAGGACGAGAAGACATTGCTGAAAAAGAACTCAGATGAGGAAGTAGCTCAGCTGTGGACTCAGCTGGACAGCATGAGGGCGAGTCGCCAAGAGTTGGGAGGTAATATTGATGACCTGGCCTGACATCTGCTTCAAAAGGCTTTATTTTCACCTAGTTGTTAAAGTTAAGATATTAAAAACATCCCAAGTAAGGTATCAAAAACATTTTACTTTAACAATGTCTGTGATGTGATGCATGGAAGAAAAGGAAACTTGAATAACTTAACTCTGAGACATTAGTTGCATTGTTTTTGACCCTTTATTGTTCTTTTCTTCTGTCTTTGTCTATTCTATCGTCTCACAGAACTAAAGGAGCAGCTTCTCGCTCGCTCATCTCGTGTTGATGACATTGAACGCCTAAAGATGGAGTTTAAGGAACAAAAACAAGGAATCAAAGAGCAGAATGAGGCTGAGCTGGAAAGCCTAAGGAGGTATGTCAGCGTGCACACTGATGTTGTTTAATTGCTACAGTGTACAAAAGTTACCAGTCAATTTTCCTGTTATTCCTTTTATTGATCCAATCAAATGACACATGATTTACCCTCGCTCTGCTGTAGGTACTTCGAGCAGAGGTTGCAAGCGACTGAAGAGAGCTACAGAGAGGAAATAGCTCTTCTCCAGCTACGACTGGTAGAATCTGCTTTGGAAGAGTCTTTGCATAAAACCGCTAATGACAGGTATTTCAGTCGGTTTTTAACAAGACTAGAAACATGTAATGAAATCTTACATTGAGTTTTGTCAGTAACATCTGTGCATTTTTTTCTTAAATCAGTTCCATTTCTCATGATGAAGCAGAGGAGGCAAAGGTTGTTCTTTCTGATACCAGCCTCAAGCTTGAGAAACATAAGGTAAAGATGTGAACATTTTGTTATATAATGTTTGG
This sequence comes from Paralichthys olivaceus, assembly GCF_024713975.1. Lineage (NCBI taxonomy): Eukaryota > Metazoa > Chordata > Actinopteri > Pleuronectiformes > Paralichthyidae > Paralichthys > Paralichthys olivaceus. The sequence goes on along the minus strand of NC_091104.1, from coordinate 10,114,372 downwards.
GGTAGAACAGTTTTTACTTTATTAGTCCCACAGTGAGGAAATTTGCAATGTTACATTAGCATAATCAGTAGCTTGCAATACTTTCAATGTTAGCTAAAATACAAAGTTACTGTTTAGAAATGTTGAGCTTTTAACAAGCTCATGTTTCAATTTGTGGAGGGAGGTTTTCCACACATTTAAGCAGCATTACATTTATGGTTTTCATTACACTGTATTTCAATTATTATTATTTAATTATGTATATATTACACTATGTCTCATCCAGGAATTGGAGGAGAAACACTCAATGGAGCTTGACAATCTTAGATCCTCCTTGACTCTTTCCTTTGAGGAACAGGTGCAGCAGGTGAGACACAAACACAATCCTTCAATCTTTAATGTCTCTGTTTCCACGAAAACTATATAACAAGCTGATGGGCCGTAGGTTCCTGAAACACTTTCCCCTTACTCTCTCATTTACTTACTTGTGTGTTAGGTACGCTCAGACCTCACAGACCATTACTATGATGAGCTGCAAGAGATGAAGACTCGTCACGCTTTAGAGATGGAGCAACTCAAAGCCAAACTTTCTGAGAATCACTTACGAGGTACCTCACTCACAGACACTGTTATGAAATTAAAATTAATAATGTTTTGTTGTTAGATGATGCTAATGTCTGTCCTCTGTCGTAGAGCTTACCAGAGTCCGTTTGGAGGCTGGTCTGCAGGTTGAGGTGAGAAAAGAAAATATGATAATTTATACAACAAATTGAATCCTGAGTTTATTGATTGTATAATGCAGTGTGGATTTTAATTAGGCGGAGATTGAACTGAGACTGTGGTCTCACACTGAGGAGCTGCAGACAAGGATGACCATGATCCATACCCTGGAGGACAGACTGGTTTCCTTGAGTAAACAACATGATGCAGAAATACAGAAGGCACAAAAACGCATGACAACAGAAATCGAGGAGCTCACTGCTCTCCTCCAGGAGCAGAGTGAAGAGCAGCTACGTCAGGCTCAAGAGAGGTGAGATCCGTCTGAGCCAAAACTGCAGCTACTGCACTGGTGCTCTGAAAACTGAATGCAATGGTGGACCATAAGTCACTGGAGACTGACAGCATATTTTTTCTTAGATCACATCACAAACACCAGTTTTATTTTAGAGACCCTTAGAAATCCTTTGTTTGTAATATCCTGCTGTTTTTCTCTGTTGGGTTCAGGTTCCACGAGGAAAAAACTGTGCTGGAGCAGCATTTGGTCCAGACATATGAAAACTCTGTGTCAGAGCTAAAGAACAAACTTCAAACTGAGCTGGAACATGAGAGAGCAGCTCTACTGAGCAAACACTCGCAAGAGATGGACACACTCGATGCCAAACACAAAGCACAGCTAGATTCACTCAGTGCCAGTCACAGAGATCAGCTTGTAGCCAAAGCCACTGATCTCGAATCCAAACACAATGCAGAGATTGTTGCCTTGGAAGCGGCCCTCAATTCCAAACGAACGGCAGACTTTAAAAATCTGGAGGCCATTTTGCAAGAGACCAGTCAGGATCAGCTGGAGGCTTTAGAAACTGAGCTAACTCGCAAACACCAAGAGGAGAGGGATGTATTGGAAAAGAGGATGCTGGGTAATATGGACACTTTGGAGGCCACGTACCTGAAGGAAGTGCAAGTAAGGAGGCACTCATAGAAAGTAAAACATAATGTAACTGTCATACTCTATCAGGACAATACCTTAATCAGCAAATCTGCAGTTCTTTTAAATTTAATTAAAAGCACTTAATTAGGTTTCCTGATTAAATTAAAAGTGGGATTGTCATAACAGTGGTTTGAGCTGTATGAGGCTCAGCACAATCAGACCTGTAGTAAACAACGCAACACTGCTAATTACGAAAGTTAGGGAGCTCATGATGGGCAAGTGTTGACTTTAGCAAGCACCTAACAATCTTAAATTTAACTTGGTGAAACCTAGAAACCCTCTTTGTTTAGGGATTCTCCTTTTGAAGTCAAAGTACTTACAAGGCTTCTGTTTCTTTGATCTCAGACACTGCGTGATGAAATGGGACAGCTCAAAGAGGTGCACCGTCAAGATCTGAATCACCAGAAGTCAGAATGTCTGCAGATAATTGAGTGCCACGCTGCAGAACAACTGTCCGTCAAGGAGGAACTGAGGAAAGAACTGGCTCAGATGCACATGGAAAAGTTTAGTGCCATGGCAGCGGAGCTCAGCCAAGTTCACAAGGTGAGAAGCGGAAATGAGTGGTGTGCATCTGGCTAACATCTGATACACAGTTAATCAGATTACAAAATACATATAATTTATTGCTTCTACTGCTGAATTTAACCTAAATTATATTTTTCATGATTTGCTCTTGCAGGCTGAGCTGGCTGCTCAAAAAGAGGCCTCAGATAATGAACACTGCAAAGCTCTGGAGACCCTGAAGATGCAGGTACTAACCCTAAAACCCCTCTGTCGTATCTTAAAAAGACTGAATGTGAAGTGTCTGCTCTTGGACACTGGTTGCAACTGGTAATATACAGAATAGGATCTGAATTTATATTTGAACAACATGATAGTTTTAAATTTACATCCAAATATAAACTGAAAATACAGGATTATAAGAGCAACTGGTTTATTTTGGAGGCACATATATTGTTATAATGGTGGCGGACTCTGCTGATGCAAATAAAGCTCTTGCAGGACATTTAAAAATTATATGTACTCAAATGCTACTCAAAGTAACTGAATGCTTTTAGCTGCGTTACAAAGCCATATTTACGGTAGATAATGAAATTACATTCAAGTATTTTGGTGATGTACAAAAACATTCTCAAGACTATATTGAATTTTTAGTCCTGCTTCCCCCAATTTATTTTATTTTTAATTTACAGCACGAGATTTGTCTTAAAGGTCTCATCTGTTCTCTCAGGTTTTGGAGCTTGAGCAACATCACAATTCTTCACTCGAGGAGCTTTCACACACCTACAGTGCTGAGAAAGAGCAGCTCATCAAACAGCATCAACTCCAGCTACAGGTGTGTAATGCATGATAGAGCATCGCATTGCCTGTGTGTTTGAATCTGTCTTTTACAGATGAGTGAACATCTCAAGCTCTGCCTAGCGAGTTGTTTTTAATGGTTGTCACTAGAGTTGTTGTCTCATGCTTCTGTTGCTCTTACAGCCCATTAGAGTCAGGATTACACAGAGTCACTGTTCGTCCTTTATAATGGCGTATTTGTGGCACCGCACAAATACGCCATGGACTTTTCTTATTTAGAAGCACTTTGAATGCCTGAATATTATAGTATTAAAACGCGTGTGTCCTGCTGCAGGAGTTGAGGGGTATCTCTGCCCGAGAATTGGAGGCATGTCGGCGGGAGCTTGAAGAGGAGTCGTCAAGGCAACGTCAGCACTTCATAGAAGAGGTGGAGCTCCTCAAAGTCCAATCAGAAGAGAGGCTGCAGGACAGGATTAATCAACTGAAGGTAAGAAATAATATATAGATACTTGAGAGAAACGAGTGTGGATAGTTTTAAATAACATCTCTTGATGCACCTTTTACACAGTGTACAATCGCCTCATGTGGAAAATATCAGAATTATGTTTCAAAGTGCTATTTATTTTAAGTTGTGTATTTACTTGACTATTAAGTGTTTGTTTGAAACGCCATTATGTAATAGCTCTGGATTATGGAAAGCTGTTGCGTGTGTGAGCGCGTGTGTGTGTGTAGCCCCCTCTAAGCTCCAGCTGCACCAGTTCCCTCCAAAGGATAGTACTTTCTCTTGGACTCTGTCCCACTGGAGCTTTATTCAAACCCAGTTTCCACATAATCCCACCATCATATACTGCATGTAGAAGTGTTCTAGTCCGTCTGTCTCCCTGTTCTCTGAATCTATGTGTTGCCGGCTCTTGCGTGTGTTTGTGTTGCTGCCATCTGAACAGTGGCTAAATGGGATGGATCTAAGCTTTTTATCCTCTGATGTTGAAGGTTTTAAGGGTGAAGGTACTTTTTTTTTTTTTCATTTTCAGACATTTAGCGTTTGACCATCTGAAACGTGAAGCCCAGTAGTCAGCTATAAGCCAGGGAGACATGGCCAGGGATCTTTTATGCCGACATTGTTCTGCAGGTTTTTAAGATATAATTTTAATTCATGAACCCACATTGTTGCTTTCTTTGAAGACGGAGTTTGAGGAGCAGAAGGAGGGGGAGCTTCAGCAACTGAGGCGGAGCTTCACATCTGAACAAGAGAAGAAGGAGCAGAGCTACACGGGCAAAATGAGCCAACTCACCTCCCAGCTGCAGCAGCTTGATGCTGTGGTGGCCCAGGTAGTGCATATATTAAAATTAATTTTTTTTTTTTCTTTTTCCAGGGCTTTCCTATTAATTATGTTGTTAATGGAAAAGAGAATATAAAACAGACATTAAAGATGTAATGAAGCTTCACTTTCCTCGCTAGGGGCAAGACTGTACAGGTCTAAGAAGATATGTTTTTTTATTCTGGATATTCAACCTTAATGAGATGAAAGAGAGATTATGGCTGAAATTAGAAGATTTGGGAATTAAGAATGGACCGGAACAATAATGATGATGATGAAGTTTGGCAGCTGTAGACATTTGTTGCAGACCTAGTTGAGCAGTGTACTACAGAATTCAGATGACTGAATAATGTCTGTCCATCTATGGGGCAAAGCCTTGATGTCTTGGTGTTGGAGCTTATTTCCATAAATGTGTTGTAGTTTAGTTGTCGTGGAGATTTGGAGCATACTGAAACCTTTTAACTCTGATCCACTTGGTTACTACTAAGGTATTGATCTACTTTCTAAAGTCTGTGTTCATTAAAAAAAAAAAAAACTTTTTGACTAATGTATGTTTATATTTGTTACCATGGCACCTGCCTGGCTTGGCTTTATATAGTGAGATATTAACACACACACACACACACACACACACACACACACACACACACACACACACACACACACACACACACACACACACACACAGAGAGAGCCCATGAGGTTAGCAAGGAGAGGCTTAAGAGAGTCTGGGCGGGTGCTGTTGTCAGGGCGACAGCATTGTGTTTAGAGGCAGGTGGCTGCAGGAGACATTTGACGGGAGGGAAATGGGGGAAAAAGAGAGGGAAGAAATGGTGAAAGGAGAGGGAGACAATAGACAGCACGAGGATGGAAAGGTAAGAAAAATTAGCACAGATGAAAGAAAACTCTCAAGTAAAGCCGTACTTTTGGACGCTGGCTTTTCTCACTTCCGAGGTTTAAGTATCTGCCAAGGAAGCCTGATGGTTATAGTCAGTATGTGTTTGAATGAGTTAAGCTGGTTTTAAATTTTTTTATTTTTTCCTTTTAGTAGATTGAGTGTATTTTGGTTGATATTTGATATCTGGATAGAGTCGATGTCTCAGACTATTGACATCTGGTTTTGATCCCCAGTGGTTATTCTTATGTATGCAGAACATTCCTGATGCTTTTGTCATGTTCTTGGATCCGTGGGGATGTTGTCAACCATGTGCATTTGTTACCTGTATTGTTAGTAAGACTCTGGCGGATGTAATTTGAGTTTGAACCGGTTGTCATGTCTAGTTTTGGTCCGCTTGTTTAGTTGTACAGATGAGTATGTTTCAAAACATATCATTACACAGTGGCAGTGGGTTTAGTCGGTGGGTTAGTGATGGTAATTTTAGCAAGTTCTCTGTGTCCATTGTTTCAGCTGCGGGCAGAGGTTGGCTGTCTGCAGGGAGAGTTAGAAGGGAAGCGTGCGGAGATGGAGACACTGGACACTCTCCTCCAGCGAAGGGACAGAGAAAGTCAGGAGGGAGGCAACCTCCTCAAGATGCTCACTGATGACTTGCACACTGCCAAAGAGGAAAGGTAAATAATGTCCTTTGTGTATGTTGTGCCCTAATTGTTTCCTGTGTATACCAGCGGTAGTTAGATTGTGTTTATACTTTGAAATATGCTTCTAATTGATACTGGTTGTCAGTATCACATGGTTTGGTATATGTGTTGGTCTGACATTACTTTTGTTCTCCCAGATATAATCTGCACAAGGCCAATGAAAAGCTAGGGATGGTGCTGATTGAGATTGTTCGCAGCATCGTTGCAACAGAGGAATTGATTGGCCAAAAGATCAGTGCCAGAACCAGCACATCTCAGCAGGCTTCTCATCAGAAGAGCTCAGCAGGGATCAAAGATGCAGACGAGTCGGGTAAGTTGGCTTCTAACTCATTCTGAAGTTATATACGGCATAACCATCATTATTTTTGGCTCAGGCTGGTTCATGGGTTTTTGTTAGAGGTACAGATATGAATGAAGTCATTTCCTCAAGGACCATGGGGTCAATATTTATGTAAATTCAGCAATTACATTTGACATTTTCCCTTTTTTCTGTAGGCATTACAGTTTCAGAGTTGTCAGCAGAGGATGTGGAGCTGACCCAGCTATTCTGTGAGAGCTTGCTCGTTTCAGATGCTCAGATCAGTCCTGGCGGAGAAGAAGCAGCTCTGAATGCCTGCGGCAGACTACGACACACAGTAGGCACGCTACTGGAACTGCTCAACCAGGCCAACACACAGGTAAAGGATTCATAGACCCACTGATCTCACTCAACCATGCACAAGAAATGGTGTCTGTCTAATAATTGTGGGTTTCTCAAATTTTTCCAGCTGGAGCAGACTCATGATGTCCACCTTTCTCTGGAAGAGAAGTTCTCTCAGGGCAGAGAAGACTCCGCCCAGCTCTTTAAGCAGCACAAGCTCTTATTGGAGCAGCTAGATCAGGAAGCAAGGCTCAAGAGTCAACTCCAGCTGGAGCTCCACAAGGCTGAGGGTGAGCACTGCGACCTCATTCGCTTTACTTCACTTGACTCATGTTCTGCTGCCAAGTTACAGTCGTTAATCCACTGATCTTTAATACGCTGTTCTCTCCTGCTCATACTCCATTTTCATCACTTGAACCAAAGTTTAAGCATAATCCATCTGTTTATGATGCCAAGCACAAGAGGCTTAAGCATAGTATGTCTTTTTCTGACCTCATTCTGTTTGCATCATGTGTCAAGGGCTCCTAGAGGGCTACATGGCTGAGAAAGTGGTCCTAGAGGAGTGCCTCCAGCAGAGGGAGGCACAAGAGGAGAGACTAGTAGAGGAGCTGGAGGATCTTAAGTTGAAGCTGCACCAGATGGGGAGCGTCACTGGGGAGCTGGAAAGCCTCAGACTGAAGCACCAGGAGCTCAGTGAGGAGCACACGATTCTCCTCCGCCAGAAGGAGCATCTCTCTGCCGGTCTGGGGGATCGAGAGAAAGGTGAGTGGTAGAAGAAGTGAAATAAAGAAATCCTAAGTTTGTCTTCATATTGTGTCACACGACCTTTGTAGCAAGCTTGACCATACACTTATGTAATGTCTATGCTCGGATGCATCTTCTCTCTGTAGGCCATGGGCTGAATTTAGATCCTGACGCAGGTTTGTGGGTCAGAGTGGAGTATGTGTGTGTTGGGGGTGGGGGGTGAATTTGCAGTATATTTGCAGTGATGTGTGAGGTTGCTGTTTGTAACTCTACCATAGCCAGTATGTTGTAGCGAAGACTCTGCATGCTGTGTTATTCGTTGTTGTTTTACCTATATAACAACGATTGACATCAGATCTGTTGAGAATGCATTCAGTGACTTTTCTGGAGGAAAGGCACTGTATGTTTAACAGCTTCATGATTTAACTGTCTTGCCTGCTTTTCAAAATTCTTTATTTACACTGCAACAGTCAACCTCACCTTCCTCTCTCATTTTTGAAGCTCTGCTAGCAGAGACGGAGCGTTTGACCCAGGATAGGCTGGACCTGCAGCGGCAGGCGGAGCGGGACCACAGATCTCTGTCTCAACGCCTCAGGGCCCTGGAGAGGGATTTGGAAGACCAGGAAACCAAGGGCCTGGAGACAGAGCTGCATAACAAGACCCACACGGAAGACCTTAACCAGCGTGTCCAAGCACTGGAGAAACAACTGAAACACGACCGCCAGTTTATAGAGGTGAATATTTTTACATATTGATATAACGTGATGCTAAAACGTAATTAATCTGCTTTTTCAGCTTCCCCTTTCATTTTTGCCATTGTATAAAGCCTGTAAACTAATTTCACTTTCACTTTAGTGTTATTTCAGAGTGCCAGAGATTGGTCCTCCTGTAATTGCTTAATGCAGTGGACACAGTCTAACATATAATTAATTCCTATAAATACAGGAGCAAGCGGTGGAGCGTGAACATGAAAGAGACGAGTTCCAACAGGAGATCCGAAGGCTGGAGACCGAACTCAGACAAACAGCCAGTGTGGATAACAAAGGACACAGGGTGAGGCCCATTATCTTGATCCGAAGTGTACTTACAGCATGAGAGTGAACTTTTTCGGACTACCAACCAAATTTCAATTTTATCCCAAAGCACCATTTTGTGACCTCCTCACTTGATGTGCTAACTCTGATAAGTATTATTCTCTGCACAAAGCTTGTATTTTTATCAGATCAGAATGAACTATGGATTCATCCCACTCTTTAAATCAGACTATGCTGCTTTGGTTTTCTCTTCATCTTGGCTGCTGTGCAGTTTGCAGCTGTTGCTGACAGACTACTGGATTTAAATAGTGGTTGCCTGAATCGAGCAGTTTATCCTTTCAGGCAGATGGCAGACATCTGTGGGATGTTTTGACCCTCTCCAATAAGGTTTGCATAAAGACCACTTAATGATGTAATGCACAGAGTGTACGGAGGGTCACCTTGACATGGTGTTTATATACATATCATAAAGCAGCATACTAACATGTTTAACCAGATGTATAGACTTTTTGGATATTGAATGATACTAAGTTTCAGTGTCTGATTTTTGTTTTATACATGGTTGATGTGATGAGTTTGCTCATGTTTTGCAGATTGATATATTCGCTAACTGAAGAACTAATAGTTCTACTCACAGAGGTTGACCTGATGAATGTGTTGTTTGTTTGTTAATGAGCCTGACTTTTACCATGTGTTTATTCCTGTGCTGAACTGATCGCTGTAGTTTGAGGACTTGGCTCTGCAGGTACGAAAATTGAAACTGTAGTCTACTTCTCTAAGCTCCTCTGACTCCCGTGCATGGTGTGCATTATAATTTTAACGCAATCATCCATAGAGTAATTTTAGTGCTTTGTGTGTTTGCCAAAATTTCATCTGTCATTTCATTCCCAGTTAATTTTCTGTTTGCTAACATTCATTTGCATGGTTCGCACTTCATTTGTCCTTCACCTCCATGTCACTGTTCTCTGAAGCGGCTTCATTCAGTGTTTGGTACCAGTGGCTGCAGATACGGCATGGCTTTTCTTTCCAGCTACGAATCATAATTTCCATAATATTTTTTTTTGGAAAGTTGTTCAAAGCTTTGTCCCTGGTATGTCTTTGCAGGTGGAAAGTCTGCAAGCTATCATCAAAGACAAGATGGACGACCACGCTTCCTTGTTCACAGCCAATCAGCAGGCCCAGCGTGACCTTGCTGAACGCAATGAGGAGATAGAAAAGCTTGCCGGGCGAATCAGAGAACTAGAGCATGCGCTGCTCAACACTGCTGAGAGTAACCGATCTATTGGTCAACTTGAACAAGAGCTTCACAAAGCAAAGTTGAGAGAACAGGAGCTCACACAAGTAAGAGCAGATGAACACTTTCAGTTTAGATAGGGTCATAAGTGTGCACCTTCACTTTTTTCTCAAGGATTCCCTCATCTCCTCCTCCTGCCAGGATAAGCAAGCACTGGAGCAGCAGCAGCTGTCCAACAGGCTTCAGATCTCCGCCCTGCAGTCCAAACTGGATGAGACGAGACACTGTTACCATGACAACACACGTGATCCGACCCAGGAGCTTAGGGATGCCCTGGACACTACTCAGCAGAGCCTACAGTCCAAAGAGCAAGAGGTATCTAGGAGCTAATGAAAAGCTGGTGGAAAGAGGCAGACATTTTTGGGCATTTTAATTTGCACATTTGGCAGCAGTGCCACCTGCTGGTACAAATGGGTAAAGCTAGCCAGATCTGTCTTTTGAAGCCACCACTAGGACTAGATGTTTCTGAATGCTAGAACCTTGTATAAACAAAAAAATGTAAATAAATAATGTGCATTTCAGGTTGAGGTTCTGCTTGGCCAACTGGAGAATGTGCAAAGAGACTTGAGCATCAAAGAAGTTGAACTAAAACACCTCACACTTCAGCTGGAGTCACTGGCCAATCAGAATGCAGCTCGTGTAAATGAGCTCCAAGAGCAGATTGCTGCACTGAAGGTAAGAACTTTTTTGTTGTTTTTATCGTAAAACTTTTTTAAAACCAAATCCTTATTTATTTGTGGTTTTCATCTCTCCCTCTCAGATGCTTTGATTTGTATCTAGACACACAGCCAACAAACTATTCCACTGTCCAAAATTCTAATACTGTGTATTTGAAATGTGTACTCTTGATGAAAATCTAATACTTATGATATAAGTACTGTTTTCTGAAGATGATGATTTCTCCTGACATTTGCCTCCTGGCTTAGAAGATGATAATCTGGAAGAGGAGGGGACCAAGTAACATCAGCAGCTACCAAGGCATTAACTTGTATTGGTTGCTTTCTGTAACTTTACAGAAAGATTATGAATGGAATTTGCATCTACAAATCTGTTTGCAGGAGACTGTGTCTACTCTCAAAATACTTGAGGAGGAGAAGGAAGAGCAAAGTGAGGTGCAGGAAGTATTTGAAGAGACCCTCCCCTCAGCTCTACTGCAGGAGAAAAACCAGGAGATTGATCACCTCAACAATGAGATCCAAAGACTAGAACAGGAGCTGGAGAACACCAGAGACAACACGGTCAGGGTAAGAACATACAGAATACATACAGACAGTGTGAGAGTCGATGAGGTGGTGATGTAAAATGGAATTGTCCGTTTCTAATCTTCCTGACAGGATTTGGAGGTTGAACTTGATGATCTGCGCTCACAGGTGGAACATCTTCAGTCTGAAGTCATGAGAGTGCGTCAGGACAAAGAGGAAGAAGAGGAGCGCCTTCATGAGGTCATCAGCACGCTGCAGGCAGAACTTGCCACACTGGGCCCCAACGTGCATGAAGTTAGCGACTCTCAGGATGGTGACAGCATCAATCCCTCACCCGCTCCCAGCCCAGAACCTCAACACTACACCATCCAGGAACAGGAGAGGAGGGGAAAGCCAAATAGCCTGAAGCAAGAGCTCAGTCTGACTCACTCCGCCGCCTCTCGTTCCCTTCGCTCTCGTCTCAAGGCCACTCAGAGTCAGCTGGAGACAGCGGTTGCGGAGAGAGAGGGACTGGAGAGATTACTGCTCACCCAGGAGGAAGAGTACAGAGGACACGGGCAGGAACTGGGAAGGAGGTTGAATGCTGAGAAAGAAAAGGCAGATGAGCTCCAAGGTCTCCTCACCCTCAAGGAAGCTGAGCTGGAGAAGGTGAAAGCCCAGGCAGAGGTGGATAGGGAGAAGAGGAAATCATCTGAGGAGGAGAGGGAATCCCTGCATGGGGAGAAAGCCCATCTTAACACCCTGGTTACCAATCTTCAAGAGGCAGAACAAGAGCAGATGAGAGAGATTGAAACTTTAAAAACAAAAGAGCAGGAGATGAAACTAGAAATGGAGGTTCTCAGAGAAACCAGCCTTACACTTGAGAGACAAATTCAGGAGATGAGAGCCGAGGTGGTAGATATGGAGAAACTGGTTGCTGTTGAAAGGGCAAAGATTAAAACGCTTGAGACTGTGAAGGAAGAGCTTTCTGCTGAAAGTGAAGCACTCAGGAGGAAGGAGAAGCAACTTCAGGTGGAAATTGAAAGGCTGAGGCAGGAAGTGACTTCAATGAGAAGCCTGATCCAGGACCTGACTGTTAAACTCAATGAGAAGGAAACCAATCAAGAAGAGGCTCAAAAGGAGGTGCTGGTGAGTGTCACTGTTGTAGATAATTATTTTATTCATGGTTAATGACATTAAAATATTATTGAATCTAAGTTTTAATTTAGCTGCCAATCTTTCTGTTTTTTTACATCTTTGTTTTGTGTACATAGTTCACAGCAGACCTTAGTTTCTGGTTTTAGATTTTCATCCCTGACTGTGTGTTGGTTCATTGGTTTAAATACTGGATGGATTACCAGAAAACTTGGTGGAGGGATGTGGTTTGTTGCGGATCGGGATCAAGGGGCAGATACAAAATCTTTAAGTCGTGTTCTTTAACATTGTGAGAATGATTTTTCGACATTTTCACTGATTTCCGATTTTCCCAAAAAATTGGCAAATTAAGGGGACTGTATCTATAAGTATACAGTAGCTTGATAGAATTTAGGTTTTAAGAGGTGGGGGTTTTATGCAAAGCCACCCAAATAACTGTAAACCAGCTTCAACGGGCCCCAGGTCCAGAAAGGGAATTTGTCTTTTTTTTTGCTAGCAACTGCAGGCAAGACCACATCTGGTTATAGTTAGGAGCGTAATGACGTGTTACAGCAAAGAGACGGCAGAGTCTTGCACGGAGGAAGTGACATGAAAATGAGGAAGGGGGAGAAAAATCTTTGTTAGCTCTTGTTTTTAAAGCTGGTGGATTTGTTTTCTATTCCGCTGCGATCTACTCTGCAGGATGTGGTAAGGACAAGTTGTGGTCTTTAAAAGAAGGCTGAAATACGTTAGTTCTGCTGCTGCTTGTCTTTGCATTCTGTCAAACTTTGATTGTACTGGTGCACAGCTGCTTTTGGCAAATGGTCCCAGCATACTAGAATAGCTTTAGTTGCAAATGTGTCCGACAAGTGTTGCTAAATTAAATGTTGTTACTTCGCAAAGTACTGAATTCCATTCATCTACTGCTCATGTAGAGCTCTGGAAAACAATGTAGGGCATGAATGCACATGCCTGTACAGGAAAGTCACACTCAATACTCATACGGATATTTCTCTTTTAATCAGACAAATGCTGAAGTGACTTTGGCTAAAGCAGACACTGCTTTAAGACAGAAGGAGGAGGAGCTCATCAGACTCAGGGCCGAGCATCAGGCTCTGAGGACGGAGCTGACCACAGTGATACAGGGTCTGAGCACCAGTGCAGCGAGAGCTGAGAAACTACACGAGGAAGGACAGGTGGGAATATTTAACTGAGCACACAAAAATTTCAACTATAGATTTAATTTTATTTAATTCTACAAGTTAGTCTTTTAGTCCTGAGTTTTATAAATGTTGGATCCTGTATTTTAGACCAAAGACTGTGCCCTTGTCGACCTGGAGACTGAAAACCAGCGGCTGAAGGCAGAGCTCAGACGTTTGCAAGAGGACCTGGCTGTGCAGGAAGAGGAACTGGCCTATCAGCAGAGAGAACTACAGCAACTCCAACAGCACTGTCAACAGCAGGACACACTTCATCATCAACAAGGATACCAACAGAAAGGTAGAACTTCTTTAAACATACTATAAATTAGTTTTACACTACTATTATATAACAATTGTCACAAACAATGATAATCTCTCAACACAAACTGACAATTGAACTGAAACAAAAATATGTTCTCACAATGACTTTTTTTATTTCTTGATTCATCAGATATTTCTCAGAGACCCTTTGAGGACATTGTGAGTGTCTCTCGTGACGAAGCCTCTCTGAGCTCCCCGGAGCTGTTGAGGAGACTCGAATGCTCCGAGGACATAATCCCGCAGCGTTTCCATGCCTCTGTCCTGGGCTCTCGTCTGTCTGAGCTCAGCGTACTGAACAGCACGGGCCTGGATCTGCCCCAACACAAAACCTCTCCCAGGGTTGTGATGGAGCCCCCCCACTCCCGGACCATCACTCCAGATCCTTCCACGCGGAGTACCCGCTCCCCAGGCTCAGCCTTCGTCTCAGACAACTTCTCCATGGTTGACTCTCTAGATAATGACAGAGTATGTCATCTGACATTTTTACACAGGCTATTTTATTGTCATTCTTTAAGAAGCTCCTGGATTGAACTTGGGTTTAAATGTAGATAAATATTTGTAAATTTCTTCTTAGCTGCGTGACTTGGAAGGACTTGATCTGACAGCCCCTCCGTCTCCACTTGGCTCTGCCTCCTCCCTATCAGCACCAGAGTGGGCCAGTGATGGATATGGAAGCAGTGAGTATTTGCACCTGTATGACTGTTGGTCATATGGTTCTTATGTACAGGTGATAGGTCAAGGCAGCCCGACTGCTTAAGATGAGATATGAAATGTCTCCAAGAAAATAAAGCAACCCCAGACACCACTTTTATATGTGTCTGTTTGGCCGTATGATCTGTGTAGTATAGATTTTAAAGAACATTTTTAGCAGACGTTACTGAGTAAATAGTGTATTTTGCTGGGACTATTTTCAACTGCAGATTTAGTGTGCTAATAGATTGACTGTGTGTGTGTGTGTGGGATTTACTCACTAGTAAGTATGTCAGTCAATGCAGTGGTGGGACTGACTCATGCGTTTTTTAATAGCTTTCGGACAAGCTATTAATGTGAGGGTCAGAAGCTCAACAAGCTGTCGGTTGCTCACACAGACAAACTGAGTAGGCGCAGTTTATTGACAGTAATAAATTTAGACCATCACCAGACTGATCTACTTAACTCTTCTGTTCTCTTGTGATTCAGACGTGAGTTCAGAGTTGGGTGCAAGGCTGAGAGTCGAGCTTGAACAGACTGAAAGACTGGATGCTCAGTTTGTTGAGTATCTCCGCTGTCGAGGAATGAACCCGACAGCTAACACAGACAGTGCTGCAGGTAGCATGAGCTACAGCGATGACCTATTATCTCCTGAGCTCCAGGTGGGCCTCATATACACTTGTCAGTAAATCTATTTATTACTTCCATAGCCTCAATGTTACTAAGTTTCTTTCCCGATCGTTCTGCAGAATCTGTTGAAAAAGGTTTATCAAGAAAGCTGCAGAATTCTCACCTTGTCACAGCGGCGTGCCACCTCCTCCATCCAGCCTCATACCTCAGACGTAAAAGCTTTCTCATCGAGTCAGACGGAGTATCATGGTGAAGATAGCGCCACCTTAATGGACAAATCATCCTCGAACCCTCCCATGAGCTGGCAGCAGGAGAAGAGGGCGCTGCAGGAGACTGTGATCGCTCTCCGAGAGCTGCTCTGTCGAATGGCACAGAGACACACACAAGTGAGTCTCCTTAGTTTTGAATTAAGACTTTACAATCCTCTACAGTGCGGTTGGGGTGTTTTCCAGTCTTTGTTTGGATAACTTTCTCTTCTTTCACTTTGTATATGTTATGTACTAGATTTCTCATCCAATAATTTCAGTTGAATATCTGTGCTGATCTTCTGTCTTTGTCCCTCAGACTGACAACAGGGGTGAATATGACTGGCAGAGAGATGGACAGTTTGAATCCCAACTGAAAGCAGAGCTGGAGGAGAATCAGAAACAACTGAAATGTGCTCATGACACACAGCGAGAGCAAAATAAAAAAATACAATCGCTCAGGTACAACAGGACACGAGCACATCTCAATTATATATGTACATCAGACATGGGTCAATTCACCATTGTCAAATTTCTTGTCGTCATTTAAAGGTTTTGCAGTCAATTAATCAAAGGGGAATTTTAAAGCTGGTGTTTTGCTGTATTTGGAATAATTCTATATATATAACCTTATAAATGTGGATTTAAAGTAATGCTATTTGTTTTAGGCTCGCTGTAGAAGAAGCTGAAGTGGCTTTGAAGGAAGAGCAAACCAGATTCCAGGAGCTTCAACAACAACTGGAGCAGGAGAGAGCTCTGAGTCTCCATAAAGACAGAGAGGCGGGAGAAAGGAGAGAGGTAAGATGAGGACAGTGTATACTGTGTATAGTGTATACACTTCATTAGCTTAAACACAGAAAAATCAGTCAAAGATCAAACAGTGTTAAGAATCCAAAGTGTGCTTCAGCTCTCACTTTTAAACTGATACACCTCTTCTCTCTCCAGGCTATGCAAGTATCCTCTGATCAACAGAGGTCAGAGGTCATGGCTCTGAAGGGTCATGTAGAGCAGGAGAGGGTGGCATGCAGCAACCTCAGACGTGAGCTACAGATTGAACAGTCGCGCAGTGAGCTGCTGGAGAAACGGGTAGACGACACCCAGAAGGAGCTAGAAGATGAACGTCAGCATTCTGCCCAGCAACACGATCTCATCCTGAAAGAAAAGACTCGTATCCAGCGTCTCTTGACCGAAGCAGAATTTCGCTCAGGTGAGATTCACTCTAAACTTGCAGCTGCTCACAGGAAGCTGGACGAAGAGAGAGACCGATGCTCCAGGCAGCTGGATGAGCTTAGCCGCAGACATGAGGCCGACTCAGCCAGAGACAGGAAGTTTATCTCTGACATGCGCAGCCAGCTAGAGCAGGAGCGAATGCAGGGAGAGGAGCTGGCAGCCGTGATGGCCAAACTGAGGACCGAGTTACTGCAGAGCAGAAGGAAATGTGAAGAGGAGGACAGAACAAGGAGGGAGGAGCTGCAGAAAGAACAGGAGGCCACCACTCGACAGCGTGTGGCGATGGAGACCTTGAAGGAGCAGAAACAGGAAGCCAGCCGTGCTTTGGAGGTGGAGCGAGAGCGGTCCAGGTGCCTTGGGGTGGAACTCGCAGAGCTGAAGGAGAGACTCCGACTGATGAAGGACAAAGAGAGGGAGAGGGAGGAGCTGTGGGAGAGAGAAAGGAGGAAGGGGCGGCAAGATCAGATGGAGAAAGAGAGACGTCAGGAGAGGACCACTAACAAACTGGTAAGTTATTGACAAAGTTCTTACTTTTCTCTAATGTGCTCACTTCCTTCACAAATACAGTGCTCACATTCAGGATCATTTTGGAGACTAAAAAATGCACCTGATGTACATTTCTCACTTTAGTGTGAGTTGGAGTTGTTGCGGCAGCAGGATCAGCAGCGAATGCAGGAGCTGCAGCAGACTCTAGCAGAGCTGGAACGAGAGGAGAGAGAGATGGCTGCTCAGAGGATGTCTGGACGGACCACAGGGCAACAACACAAGCCTGCATCCACACAGCAGCAGCAGCTCCAAACTGACGGCGCTCAGGCAGGAAGCTCACAACAAAACCAGCAGGTACACAAGTGGTTATAATTATCACATACAGCACTGTTATTATTGATGGTGGTAGTAACAACACAAACATTGTATTCATTGTTAAATGTTGCCAAAATAGATGTACTTCTCTCACTGTAGATTTCATCCACGTCACCATCGTCCACTCTGCTGGAGAAGTTGTTGAGTGAGAACTCGGAGCTGACGGAGCGTATGACATCATTGAGTCAGGAGAGAGCCACTCACAAACACAGACTCACCTTCCTGGAGCGACAGCTGCGCCACTCTGAGAACCAGCTTGCCAAGGTCACGGCAGAAACTGAAAACAGACCCATCAATGATGTGATCAACAACAGCAAGGTGAGTTGGAAATGGATGCACATGCACACATTTGTTACTGCAGAATTTTGGTGTACATCAAATAGATTTGCTGTGATCCTGAAAAGTGTTTTGTTGTATCTGTATTCAGTTTTTAGATATTTTATTTTAAAATATGACATTAATATTTGAAAGGTATCAAGAGAGCATTCATGTGAAATCTGATCTTTTATATCGTATGATGAAATTAGATTTAGATACATTACTTTATATTTATTTACACAGATGCACCGAAAATATAAGGCATCCTTAAAAGGTTATACTTTTGTTTCTCAAACAATTAATTTTCTCCGTTCATTAATCCATGAATGTCAATTGCACCAGCCAAATGACATTTAAGAATCCCCTTGTTAGAACTGACCATGTGTAAAGACACTGACGTATCTTCTGTTTACTGGTTTGCAGGTGCAGCGTTTGTATGAGCGTTACCTGCGTGCTGAGAGCTTCAGGAAAGCTCTGGTGTATCAGAAGCGTTACCTGCTGTTGCTGTTGGGAGGTTTCCAGGACTGTGAGCAGGTCACACTGTGTGTCATTGCTCGTATGGGGGCGTGGCCCTCGCCACCACTCTCTTCCCTGCACCGGCCCCTCAGGAGATTTAGAGCTGCTGTACGAGCTGTCATTGCGATCTCAAGGTAGAGCATGAGGGTTTTATATATACCAGCATTTAAAAGTAGTTTAAGTTACCTCGGCCTTGATTGTGGATAACTCAAACTCCTCACTCTTTGTTTCAGAATGAGGTTCCTGACCAGGAAATGGCAGAAAGCAATCAGAAGATTATCTATATCTGGGACTGTCAATGGTCATGCTCCAGGTCAGCTCGGTAAACCTAGTTTAACATTATATTCATCCTGTGTTTGTGTGAGTGGGTGCATTTTAAATCTTACCGTCTACTACAGGGCCTAAAGCTGAAGTTTTAAGGCAGCAACAGTCCAGATCAAATTACGACTCGTCCCCGAATAGAGACACGGTGTCGGCTCTCGTCCCACCCAGCAAATCACCCTTCAGGTTGCACAACAGGTTTGGCCCACACTTTATCAAAGAGTCTTTTAATCCGAGACCTAACAGTTGTGTCAGTCAGTTAAAAGTAATTGTTTTCGTCTTTGTTTAGGTCATACTCCAGCACCACCCTTCCCTCTGGGCATTCAGGGGGAGCGTCTCAGGATCCAGAAGGATCCCTGACAGAATATATCCACCATCTAGAGAAAGTGCAGCAACGTTTGGTGGGAGCCAGGCAAGGTGAGATGCATTACCTACAAGTTGGGTGAAACAGGCAACTTGAATGGGCCAAGATTGAAAAATCACTGGTAGTGGTACCCTAGAGATTTCACAGTATCCTCCTTTATCCCACATTATCAAGCTTCTTAGGTTCTGGGCACAAAATTAAAATAAATTGTACACAAGACACAGGGTGTACTTATTGCTTTCAGATGCATGCGTCTTTCTTTGGTCACTTTTTTCTCCCACGATGAGTTTAGTACGAGACAAAACATAATAATGTTGTGATGGGCACCCTAACGCTTTCTGGGACGGTGTTATCGAATCCCACAATACCTCTGTGCTCTATCGTCTCCCAACCCAGTAAGCAAGACTCATAGACTCCCTAAAGAGGAAAGGAGGATACGGTCAGCCTGTTCCCCTGATATGATTGGTTATCGGCAGCGCTGGCTGCAGGAGAACAGGACGTGGCTGTACCTGAGCTGCCTGTCGCCACTTTACCTGTATGGTCCAGGTGAGTGTGAGTGTAACATGCTCACTCCACCAAACAATAAAGCAGCACAATGCTCCTCCCAAATGGGTCAGCAGTCACTGAGTGCACCACATATTAGAGGTGACAACTCTCCGGTCTGTCCTGCAGGTTTTGGGCTCTCATATAATTCATACCAGTGTGTCATGCTATTGTTAATTCACATTTGGGATCATTTCTGCTGATTACAATTATATAATATCACTGAGTATATTCTAAAGCATTTGAATGTGTTGTATTTCAGTACATGACAGAATTATACAAACATCAACTTTCAGAGATTTAAACTTTGCTTGACATCAAATCATTTCTAGCTGACATCCTGTTGGTTTGGTTCTCTCTGACAACTGAGATCTAAGTCAGCTGTCAAACTGTTGTATTCATGCGTTTTCACAAATTTGATCCTGAAACAAATCATCAAACAAAGCATGATGGTCATTTTGTGGTTTCTTCTATTAAAAAATTTGCTGTTGTGCTCATTAATCATGTTCTGATAGAAAGCTCTGATTGTTGATCACTCACCAAACACAAAACTCCACTGTGTCCAAAATCATCCTATTTATTATAATGTATAGTGCACTTAATTTACCCTCTTCTTTTTTTTATTTGAAAGTGTCCAATTTAGCCATGATTCAAGGGTTCATTGCAGCTGCATTTGCTCATGTGTGGTTTTACATAATTGAATATTTTCACATGAAGATGTTCTGTTAACCTGCCTTTGCAATATTTTCTGTATTTGGGTTTTTTAAGGAGCAGCATATGTAGTGGTGACAGATAAGCTGCCCCAATTTAGGTCTTTTATTCTATTTTCCACCCAAGCTGTTTTCTAATGTTTGTTTTTTTTTCTTCTTTGATTACATAACTGATGTTGGCTTGTACAATAATTCTGTTCTATTTCCTTCATTTATTATTTATTTTATGCTTTCTTTATATGAAAAGAAAGAGGACATTGGATTTTTTTATAAAGTTACAGACAACAGCTGACTTTAGTCAAGATTCATGAGTGTTGTTTTAATGCAAGTTAAATCTTGATGTAAAGTTTGTTTGTTGCATTTCCTGATATTCTGGTTTTTTTTGTCTCTGTGTTCTCATAGGCTCGTCTGTTCTCCAGTCCGACCAAAAGTAATCCGTCCACTGAACATATGAATGTCTCCTGTCTGCACATCCTTCCAAATCTTTCCATGCCTTACACCTATGTAGAAACATAAAGAAAGGAATATCCGATGCGAGGGGATTTCTTTCTGATGGCGTGAATTTTATACGTACATAAATTATTTTTTAAATTTTCTAATGTAACCTTTGTATTCTCTGTACCTTAATATTTTGAAGGTCACTGTTTAGATGTTGCGAGAACAAATGTTTTTATTTTGAATATTGCCATTTGTTATTTTTCTACTAATGTTTTATACCATGTTGTTACTATGTACATAAGCCTGATGTTCATGTGTCCAAATGTGCACTGGTTTTACACTGGAAACCCATGATCAACACAGCTAGAGGTTGTATTATTGCATCTGAGTTTTTGTATCATCTATGTTTCTACCATAAAGTTAATAAATAATTTAAATGTGTGACAACAAACCAAACGGACTGAGTGTTTTTCAACAAAGAATCGTCTGTTTTAATGAGGTGCTTTGTGTTTGATGCTCTTCTTCAACTCACAATCAGCTTTACTTGCCAAGCCTGATTTTGCCTTAATGGGAACTTGACTCCAGTTTCTATTGGTTCTCCAATCTTCCAATTTAAATAATTAAAAAAATATGACATTTCTTACTAATTTTTACATTTCATAGATTTTTGTTGTGTTCAAGTTGAATTTTGTATTTATTTTGTATTGAAATTATTCATTATTTCCTCAGGCCATGTTGTTGAACATTATTAGTGAAGTGTTTGAATCAGTTCATTATTTCTTCATGTAACTGAACATTATTAGTGAAGTATTTGAATCAGTTCATTATTTCCTCGTGTTGTTGAACATTATTAGTGAAGTATTTGAATCAGTTCATTATTTCTTCGTGTTGTTGAACATTATTACGCAACACCGATGAACTGAGCAGCTCAGCGTCAGCCAATCACATTCTGATCTGCCTCTGACGCGCTTTAACTTCCTCGATAAGGGGTTCGTTGGTTTCGAGGACCCGCGCGCACCGCTTGCGTGTCTATCCAGCTGTTACGTTGCGACTCCGCCCGCGCGGTAGTCCGTCGACACGCAGAACTTTCGCACCGCGTGAAACAGTCAGTGACGCACAGCCGCCGCGCGTCAACACGGCGATGCTAACGCTAAGCTAAGATAACGGCGGAGCGGTCTGTGTCGCACATCGTCAGTCAGACGTCCTCTCTGCGGTGAAACAGTCCTGGACCGCGCAGAAGACCTCGGTACACTCTTCTCGTATTTGTCTGGGATGTATGGATGGATAGTTGACGGCATCTCGTCGCTGTTTGAGCCCGCTACGGGGCAAAACCCCACCGAGTGGCCCGGCAGAGGGAACGTTAGTGGGGGGACATCCACGCGACCTGCCGTTAAAGACGGAGCACAGCGGCAGCAGAGTCACGGCAGAGCGGCTAAACGGAACTACCAGAGGTCGGTGTTTGGAGAAAAGCTTTATCCATGTCCCTCTTTGTATTAACGATTCAACTCCACGTGTTTAAACTCACCTGGTTTGGATGCTAATCTATCAAACGTATATAAACTGATGTTGGACGTTAGCCACCTGAAGTTCTCACCGTGGGCCGACCGAGAGTGATAGATTGATTAACGAAGTGACTGACAAACCAACAGGGCGAATCATCCGCGACATTAAACTGTAACGTTGTGTTTTTAATATCCTGAATATCGCCTGCTGTTGTTACTAAGTTGTTGTGTTGTTAGCAAACTGCTAGCATAACACAACTTCCCCTTCCTGTACACAGGTTCACGTTAACTGCTAAACTCTCCTGAGCTAAACTTGTCCATATTAACGCATATCTCTATTTAAATTAGGGCCGTTAATATGTTGTTTAAACACATTTATAGTTACACTTTGATTAAAGTAGCAGCAGTAACATTCATATTAAATAAGCAAAGGTTAAAGTTTTTGTTTGCCCTTCCCTCTTTTACTTTGTAGTATCGAACCATTGTTAATGCTAATGTAGTAACGTGTGGATTTATTATTCACAAGTAAACAGGAGTTTAATATTCTAATCTAGTTTTATCAATCTGTAATGAGGCATCATGTGTTGGGGAGAGATCATATGTTCTCGGTTAAATCTTGAAAAGCAGTGTCTCTACCTGTTAAATAAATGTGGTTGAGTTAATAACAATACTTCTCTTGACAATGCAGAGCAGTGTAAGTATGAAGTTCAGAAGTATTTATTGCAATGGTAGGATGATATACCACCATAGGTCTAGCTGGGTGTAACTGGTGTACTGGCAACATGGTCATGAGAAACAAGCTCAGGCGGAACTCATCATCGATAATATTGATATGTTGTTTGAATCACTGATGTCTAATCTTGTGTTTTTCTGTTACAGTGTTGATGTTGCAGGCAGTGTTTGCCAGAGTGACCCTGTAGAGGTTAAAAGACGCAGACGAGGTTTGTTTACAACAAAGAACACCTCAATATTTAATCCAAACGTATGAACAGATGAATAAACTTGTTCACTTGTGGTATTCTGTGTTTCAGATGTAGTCATCAGCTTTGTGAAGAAGACTGTGGCTGGGGTAGCAGGTTTGCTCAGGGTGCGGAAACCTCTGACGACCAGGCGTGAGAAAACCACACATTATGAAGACACACAGGTTTGTGTCCCACAGATCCATATTTTCTAACCTGACCAAAAAATACTGAAAAACGCATATGGTCTAACTCCACAACTCTACATAGTTCAGAACACTTCTCTGAATATTGTTTACACAGACCTAAGAGAGCCACCCATTCAAATAGACATTTGAGTCCTTACTTGAGACACATTCAGCCATACACAGAGTTGTTAAAAGATCAGGAAGTTGTGTGACTGTTGTGTGATGCTCGATTGTTATGTTTATTTTCTCCATCGTTTTATGTTGTTGTATCTCTGTGAATACAGCCTGTCACGTTGATGGGGATAGATGAGCTCCACACTTCATGGCTGAACACTACTGAGTGGAGAATGGGTAAGTTGAAGCAGCTACTCCTGAAGGAAAATACTATTTTTGTATATTATTTGTCTCATCCATACTCTTCTTATGTATTTCATTCATAAACCACGCGACCATTTTCTTGATTTTGTCTTATTCCACAGATAAACCAGTTGGTGGAGTGAATGACAGGGGAGGCAAGAATGCTTTTCAGAGCTCCTCACCTCCTCTAATGAGGAAATACAGGTAAGATGTCCAGTATTTGATATTGTCTTCATTAGTGGCTGCCCCAACAACTTTTAATTAATTCTCTACTGATCATACTTGTAGAGCTGCATTATCGTTAATGATTCTCCAGTGTCACCTTTTGAAGATGCTCCCTTGCTTATGTGTTAAACTTTTTTGAATCCAGTGGGATGACAGTCTCTGCAGGCCTCCCTGACCGAGGGAAGGAAAGAGAGAGGAGAGGCTCCCTTCAGCTGCTGCCGTCGAGGTCGACTCTGAGGGTGGGAACTGCTAACTCTGACCCAACCTGTAACGGCTTTGGTCACAACCGCTGCTACAAGCCCAGTCTTACTGTGGAAGAGGTGAAATATTGAATTGTTTGTATTAATCATTGATGATGTACAAGAAATACAGGCGTGATGTTATTTTTTTGTATAATGTTACACAAATACAAATAAGCTAAACACATAATCCAGGCTCAAAGCAACAGTTGCTGCCAAAAGCGGAAGGAAGGTGTGTGTGAATGTGTAAATTAATAGGCTTAAAATGCCCTTTCACTTGGTCACACGTAGGTCTGCTTATAATTACATTTGTATATTTCATTAAATTAATGTTTTGCCATTGTGTCTATGGAGTTTTAGCTTAATTCATTCAGCTGCAACCTTTGCAATGTCAAACAGACTTTCAAGTGAAAAAAATATGAATGGGGATGTCACTTAAAAGTAACTTCATTGGTCAGTAGGGGATTCTTTCCTATGTGTTTATCAGTTATCTCAAACCTGACGTGCTCTGAAAAAGATTAGGTGTTCAGCAAATGTTAATGTGCCTATTTTCACTGTAGGAAATGAACCATCGTTAGCAAGTTACCTTACTAAGCACAAATCCTGTATCTTGGCTCAGGCGTCTGTTCTCTGGAGTATAGTTTACTGGCTTCAACGTGCATAATTGCTGTGTAATTAAATAAAATAGTCCCTGCTCCTCAGCATCCAGGGTGCAGTTTTTTCTCTACCAAGAGAATCAGCTCAAAAGTCATGCTTTACGACTCTGTACCATTTTTCTGTGTTAGTTATGTGTTTGTGTTTTGCCTCCAGGCCATAAAGCAGAATAATAAGGAGCACTATAGACGCTTGCTGGAGATGGTGACAGAAAAATACAGCAAAAGTCAACCACTGCCTTTCAACCAAACAAAACCACAGGAGTGAGTATTCAAATTGAGATTTTTGGATATTCCACCAAGATCCACTCAACATTTAACTGTTGGACATGAACTAAGTCATCCTCTGGGATCCTTTTCTCCTTTATCTCCTAGTGAGTCACTGTCACAGAGTGATCATAAACCTGCTGCTTCAGGGAAAACATTTGAGTCAGTGCCCATCAGGAGAACGGGATACGCAGGTAAGATACGTCTATAGACATTATTCACCCCAAAATTCACCCCTCTGTAAAAGTATTTGCTTTGGGATGTTTTAAGTGAAACGATTTAGTCCAAAGTCCCAAGATGTTGTCTTCAAATTCCTTGTTTTGGCCGAAAATCTAAATATATTTATTTGACTGTCACACAACTTCTTAATATACAGAACCTTTACACATCACACAGAAACCATTTGTTGTCATCAGTGAAAATGTTTCAGTGTTGTTGAACTGACATCTGTGTCTGTTGTACAGCTGCCCCAAGC
Organism: Paralichthys olivaceus; assembly: GCF_024713975.1. NCBI lineage: Eukaryota > Metazoa > Chordata > Actinopteri > Pleuronectiformes > Paralichthyidae > Paralichthys > Paralichthys olivaceus. The sequence continues at coordinate 10,089,193 of NC_091104.1, read as the reverse complement.
GTGTTTACATGGAGAAATGCATCTGCAACTAAGGACAGGTTGGTGTAGTATTTCTTCATAACTGTGTGTTGATGAATTCTATTTCTCTAACCTCTGTCTGTATCATCTCAAGGTGGGGCGGTTTGACTTTCAGCAAGTCTTTTAGTGGCAGCTTTGAGAACACAGAGCCTGCGAGGAATACAAAGGTAGCCATTTGTCTTGCTCTCATCCAACATGTCACAGCCCTCATGAAGTTATAATGGAAACCTAAACGTAACTTGTTATGTCTGACTGTGTATTGGCAGAAACAGGCAGCAGAGTTGGACCTCTCTACTGAAGTAGCCACTCGCCTCAGTCTAGTGGACAGAGAGACTCCTGCTGTCAGTCTGCCTGACACACACACAGCTTACACAGCACACGCAAGGCACAGTGATGAAGACATACCTAAGCTGACAAAGGTACGATTAAATGTTTCAGATACTTGGATTTATTCTCACCCTTAATCCGTACAGTTTATTTCACTGCATTTCTTGTTTTTGTGTAGGACATGGCTGTGGAGGTGAGTGGTGCGTTGGCTCAGAGCGATCCCAACCTCGTTCTTAGTGCGGCTTTTAAACTTCGCATCACACAGAGAGACCTGGCCACGCTACAGGAAGGCAGTTGGCTAAATGATGAGGTATGTAAGACAGGTTTGGGAAAGTGGGGCTTCAATTTGGAGATTTCTTTCAGAGCCTCTCCCTCTGTTACAAATGTTGACACTTTCCAGTGGGTTAGGTTTTTAATCTTCCAGTAAAATATTCAAATCAGTCATTAAAAAATTACTGTTCTTACTCTGGATGTTTCTCGTGTGTTGTGTCTATGTTTGACAGACAGTACAGAGTGAGCATTCTTTTCTATGCCGACAATATACTGAATATGTTACTATGTATATATACATTTTACATCAATAGATCTTTCTATTGTTTTGCAAATTGTATCAAATTAAAGATCCACCACCAACTCAGTCAGTTATGTGACCAATGTCTGCTGTATTATATTTTGCTTCTTCTGTTTCCTCGGCCAAGGTGATGAACTTCTACCTGTCCCTGGTCATGGAGCGATGTTCTATCAAAGCAGCAGGATTAAGAGTCTACTCGTTTAGCACCTTCTTCTTCCCTAAACTGCGGGGTGGAGGAGGTGGGCAGGTTGGAGGACATGCTGCTGTAAAGCGCTGGACCAAGGCTGTTGACCTCTTCCTCTACGACCTCATCCTGGTCCCTCTGCATCTGGGTGTCCACTGGGCGATGGCTGTGAGTCAGAACGACTAGCTGACTGTAGATGTATTATTTATTCATTTCTTATTCCTCACTGAAGTTGTTGATTCGTGACACACATATCTGCCTTTAATCAGTTGTTCAATTGTCAATCAATGTTTTCTAAAAAAAAAAAAAAAAAACTCCAAGAATTGGACAATGGTGTTAAACATATTTCAACTTTCTCCTCATTCCAGGTCATTGATTTTAATTCAAAGACAGTGAAGTCATATGACTCAATGGGCCAGAGACATGATGACATCTGCAGTCAATTACTGTGAGTCCTCATTTTTCTTTTAAAATTCAGTTATCTGTTTAATTCAAATGTATTTTTTCTATGTTATTAAATAATTGGCGCTGTCATTGTGCTCATTTTCCAGACTCTATCTTAAAGAGGAGCATAAAGCAAAGAAGGGCAGGGAGCTCGACAGTGCCAAATGGACTATTGGAAGCTTGAGGGCCACGGTAAGTTACACTGGGATGAATGACGTGACTCAAACAATATGTCTATCAATGTGAGATTAATGTTTATGTTGTGGTTTCCTGTAGGAGATTCCTCAGCAGAAAAATGGCAGTGACTGTGGTGTTTTTGCCTGTAAATATGCTGACTATATTGCAAAAGGGAGGCCTCTCACCTTCAAACAGGTAAATACTGTCCATTCATCTAATATCATTGTTTTTCTATAAATCTATTCCTTTAAAACTGAAAGTGTCCTCTGCTTCTTTTTCTACAGTGCCACATGCCGCTGTTCAGGAAGTTAATGATTTGGGAAATCCTCAATCAGAAGCTGCTATAAAGTATCACAGCAATCTCCTGTCCATTAAACCCCAGAACAACAGAGACTCTAACTTTAATCACATAATGGTGATTGTCGAAGAAAAAAATGGGCCAAAAAAGTGGACAGAAATCAAACCCCGTTGGGCTGTTCTGGTCTGTACAAATGAAACACTAGTCTTAAGAGTCGGTCATGTCCCGTCTTCTATGGGGGACATATCAATGTTTTGTAATCTCTGAGTTGTAATTGGAGACAGTATTAGGTTGTTAGAAATGTTTTGGCACTACTGACTGAACAGCTTTTTTTTATTGACTTTGGATTGTTAGATTTACTGATTTGAAGTACTGCCTGAAGTGCCTTCAGCCCTCTGACACTGAGCTCATGGAGCATGCTCTTATTTAGTTTTTTGTAAATTACTGAGTCACACATAATTCCAAGTCACATCTGAGGAGCTGGACTCAAAATTCATTATTTCAATTGTAGTCGTTGATTTGTCAATGTAATTTGGCTGTTCTCTTCCAGTTGTGATCAACACGGTGGTTGGCAAATAAATATGCTAGGATGTGGAATTAAATCTCTGACATAAAGATGATACCTCCTTTTGAGACAAATGCATGGTTGAATGCTTGTAATATATATATTTTGCTATTATTTATGATGACTGAATGAGAAAGTGTTTTTGGAGTGTGTGTGTATAGTTTGTTTTTCCTCCATGAATGAGCATTAATAGTGGGTTGCCCATATTTAACATAAGGCGCCATTAGGTCTGTGAACCCTTTATGATCATAATGCAAGAGGCTACTTAAGGCTATTACATTGAGTTTCATTATAGCATTCTGCTTAACAAACTACTGTACACACATGCATGTTTGAGGTCATGCTATGAAAATGTGATTTTTCTTTCCTCCTGTAATAAAGTATTTTTTTTAAATTGGAGTTTGATATTTTTACTGGAGGGTTCACGTGGAGCTGGATGTTTGAATCTCTATTAGGATAAATTGTCATAATTGTCTTCATTTTAAAATGTAATGTGAACAAAGGTATTGTAAGGTAAGTGTTGATAGTTTGTTACAGCCCCAGTAGTAGATAATAATATCTATTCACTGAAGAAATCGATTGCATCAGTGGTCAAACATTTATTTTCCCTTTAATTTTCTGCTTTGCGCAAATGAAAGGGTTTGTATACTTTTTTATTATTTTGAAAATCCAACCGGAACAGGAAACCTCCCGCTGTTGACTCGAACATTCCTTCAGCCGCCTCCGATCAGCTTCGTCTGCGTCGCGTTAAATTCGTCACTGTCACGTGAAATCTGTCGTTAAAGCTACTTCACCACTTAGATTTTACGCATCTTTTGTCAAACAACGTTAGAAAATGAGTGACAACGAGAAAGAGTTCAGGGAGCAGGTGAGAAAATCCCCTTTAAAAATATGACGTTTAGCTAGCTGATGTTTTCAGAGCTAGCTTAGCCATGCCTGCAGGGCCGATGGTGGAAACACATTTTAAAAACGGGCCTCAGACCTAAAGTTTAAATGTTACCTGTGTGAGATTGACTTTAGCGTCACGTGCCAGCAGCCACTACTTATAGAGATACTGTACTGTAATAAACGCAGCGTGAATGTGTCGTAACGTTTGCTAAGCTAAAGCATAAGGACCAACAGAGCACAGCTGCAGGTGTAGCTAACCCACCACCAGTGTTTGTTATTACTGACAGATATCCATAGTGTTGGTGAATGGTTGTTAAACACAACTATTGATTCTTCTCCATCATTGGTTACATCGCGTGCAGTATTTTGATTTAATCGATCAGCAAACTTGGAAATGTTGATTCCCAACATTTTTTTTTAGCCCAAAAAGCTAAAGTTGCGTTTGTTAATAAAACATTTACTTTTGGGAAAATGAAGCAAATAATTGAGACGAAGCAAGAAGATACTCAAACTAATAAATGGATAAAATATGTATTTTGTTGCAGCTCTTGAGACTTTGTCAAGCTAACATACTGACATGTATTCACCTGATCTATGTTCTTTTGCAATTGTTTTCTTTGTACCTTTCTGGTTTTCAACAGAAACCAACATCATGCCTTACCACCCTTGTTTGTTCTTTGTTAAGGTTGAGGTTGGAAGAAAGAAAAAGGCGGAAGACGATTTCAGATGCGAAGTTGTTTTGTTTGACGCTGATGGTGTTGATGCATGCTAATGTGTTGGATGCTGAAAAGAAGCGATCAAGATCTGTCCCCACTACTAGTGTTGTAATGGCAGATGATAAATGGGGGAAGAGGAGGAAAAAAGAAGTCATAATGTCAAAGAGAAGAAAGAAGAAATGAAGGGTTGTTGTTGAAGTAATGAAGTTACAGAAGTAATGAAGTTAAGATCAGAAGTTTACCAGGGTATGAGTAATTTCCTAACAATTTGCTCTATTTCATCCTGTTTCTTTCTCTAAAGCATGCACAATTTATTTCCTCTCTTTATCAGAAACATCACTGGTCCATCCTTACATGTATTTTAGGCTTATTTTTTGTTCTATTACAATTTCAAGCTAAATTATAAAATTTGTTACAATGTACGACTTTATGTTATCAAATATCTAATTATTTTGTGTAAAACCTGTTAAACATCAAATATATGGTGAACTCCTTCTGAAAGAGTCACGTGGAGGGCGAGCGCCACCACCTTCTGTCCCCTAATTCCTGTTTTTTGACAAGCGCTTGGCGTCAGAGTGTTCCTGACCTCGGTGTCTGGTGTGTCTAGGACTCTCGGCCCGGCTCGAGGAGTGCATCCCCTCGGGGCTCTGCCAAGTCAACCAGCCACTCGCCAGCACGCTCCAAAGATGGCTCCCGCCATTCCAGGTCCAGGTCTCGTTCGCGATCTAGATCCAAATCTAGGTACGACTGGCTTCAGTTGGTTGTGATGTGTGGATTCTTAAACACTAACAGTTGTGTATGTCTGTTTTGGAAGAGTCACATTTCTGTCATATCCCCAGGTCCCGGTCCCACCGGAGCTCACGCAGGCACTACTCCCGCTCTCGTTCCCGCTCTCGTAGACGCGGCTCCAGGAGCAGATCTCGTAGCGGGGAGTATCGTCACCGGAGGAGCCATAGCCGATCCCCCATGTCAAACCGACGCAGACACATTGGTAACAGGGTCTGTAGAGGCTTTAAATATACTTTGTTTGTGAATTTGACATTTGTGATCGGATAACCTTCACAGCAGTTGAACTGAGTTAAACCGGTGTCCAGTGTCTTAATATGGGAAGATCATGAGTGAAACCACTTTTGTTGTGCACAGTGACAGTCTTTATGAATTTGACATCCAGAGCTGAAACATTGAACTTGCAAACCGTTTAATTCTAAACCAAAATCCCGGAAAATCCAGAAAATGTTCTCAGCTATCACCTTTAATATAGCACTAGCTATTTTACCCTGCTCTGTGAATTTCCCAGCTTATCCACATGCATCAACTGCATATCATATACAATGCATATGTATTCATGAACAGCTTTTTACATTACAGTGTTTTCACTCTCTTCACATCTCTTTTCTCTCATAGGCCAACCCTGATCCCAACAGCTGTCTGGGTGTGTTTGGACTGAGCCTCTACACCACTGAGAGAGATCTGAGGGATGTTTTCTCTAAATATGGCCCCTTGAGTGACGTCAACATTGTGTACGACCAACAGTCGCGTCGTTCGCGAGGCTTTGCCTTTGTCTACTTTGAAAATCGAGAAGACTCTAATGAGGTATGGAGAACGAGACGAGGAAACATATTTATTTATTTATTGTGTTGAGTATTTACTTCCCATTTCACAGCAAGTACGTTTTATTTCAAAAGTCTATTTCTGTTTGTTTCAGGCGAAGGAGCGTGCTAATGGAATGGAGCTCGATGGACGCAGGATCCGAGTGGATTTCTCCATTACTAAACGAGCCCACACCCCCACCCCTGGAATCTACATGGGGCGTCCCACATAGTAAGTGTTTCTCCACCATCATCGCCTTCATATATTTTTAGAGTCAAGATATTTTGTTTTGTTTTTGTTCTGTTTGTGGTGTCTTCCAGGCTTAACTTAATTCTGTGTATCTTTTAGTGGTGGTGGTGGAGGCGGAGGCAGTGGCAGCGGCAGCGGAAGCAGCAGTAGTGGTGGTTCGTCACGGCGCGTCTCAAGGGACTATGACAGGGGCTACGACAGAGGCTATGATAGAGGATACGACCGGGACTATGATCGTTATGAGGACAGAGAGTACAGATCATACAGGTTGGTTCTTTGTGGCCTGTTTGAGCCATTGATGATTCAGCTTTCAGAATTTCCTGGTTCAAACTAATTGATTCATTCAGTGATCGTAAACATGTATCCAATTCAAGACCTCGGGTGAAGTGATGTATTTTTCTTTTTCTCTCTCCAGACGCAGATCTCCATCTCCTTACTACAGCAGGGGCTACCGCTCTCGATCCCGGTCCCGGTCCTACTCACCTCGTGAGTTTAAACCATCTTTCTATCATTCAACCGCAGTGATTAGAATATATTGATTTATTGAAAATTCATATAAAAATTCAGCCATTAAATTTTCACACATTAGCTGTCTTTGGAACAGTTTGTAATTTATTAGATCCACAAGAACTAACAATTATTAAATATGTTCATATCCTTTTTGTCATTTTCTTTACAGGTCACTACTGAGCTGCACGAGAGGAGTCGACAGGTTCAATGTTATTGCTTGTTTCTTTGTACGTTTTTTTGTTGTTGTTTATCTACCAGATTATTCATGATATTGGAATGCTCGATTTGCTTTTGTATTAAAAGTGAAATAGAATAGTCCTGAAATGCAGTCTGTCAGAGAACCACAGCGTTGGTGATGATTTAATCAAAATCAACACAATTGTTTAAGATTAATAAGAAGTCCTTTATTAGTCCCACAATGGGGAAATTTACAGTGTTACAGCAGCAAGAATCAAAATACATCAGCAAGTTATAAGTGACAAGTAACATGCGATAATTTAGTGTCAGGAAGATAGAAAATATATAGAAACATATGAATGTAATTATACTAGTTTGGAAGAAATGATGAAAAAAGTGTTTTAAAATTGAACGGGTGAAAATTGCAATTCTCCAGATCTGCTTAAAATACTTTTAAACAAGCAAAGTTTTGGCTTGTTTATGATTGATTAGCTCGACAGACTTACTTTCTTACATTAGAAGAATTTTCGGTGTAAGTTAAACCACATGTTCTCTTTCTGCTGTTTGTATGTAGCTGATTTCTGAAGTAGTTTGATCAGTGATGTGTTTTAAACACTCATTTTCTCTCTTTATAATGGGAATTACTTTTGGGGAGGGTTGTAAATAAGCAAAACAAACTCAGTTGCTCTGTTTATTAATTGTAGTAACATGTAATGTCCGCTTTGCCCAGTGGATTTAGAAGCAAGAACGCTTCCAGTGATGTAACATGAAGTCCTATCAAACATTTGAAGTTTTTTCCCCTTGACAAATAAAAATTACTGGTTTGAATTCTCGTATTCAACATCACTTCATTTTGAAATATCTTGGGAAAAGAATATGAATGTCATAATGGTTGGATTATATTCTGTTAGCTGCTTTGTACTGTATCTGTGATGCTGTGTGTATGTTTCCTGGGACATCTTAACTTCCAGCAGCACTATGAGTGAAAGCTGTTTTGGTAACAATTAAACTTATATTGTGCCAAGAAAGACTGAATTGTATTCATACTGAGAACTGTGGCTAGAATTGGTGAAAGAAGAACATGGATGGATCCAAATGTATAGTAACAAGCAAATGCTACTGATAATATCCATAAACTCATTTGTTCAATACATTCTAGACTGTTTCGTCCATAAAGATGTTGCTATCATTCTTTATCATCTCTTAAAGGCTCAACCTGAGAAATTGCAAATGTTAATTTTGACCAGCAGCCCATAATCCACATATATTCATCTAATTAAACCATTTCAGCTTTAGAGATTCCACTGTTCACATATATGAGTAACTCTTAGGGCAGTCCCTCAGTAAAGAATTCTCTTTGACTTATTATTCCATGGACTTAAAGTGTTGATTTCAGGACCTTTCAGCCACTCTTTGCAGATCAGTTGAGAAATGTTTTTTATTAAATTGTGTTATTCTTAACTTGTAATTGGTCCATACATGATTCCTTTGCAGGAGTATGTATGTTCATCCCTTATTAACAAGATAATTACATGAATGTCACGTGTTGATTTTCATTATGACACCAGTCTGACATTTAGGTTTACACGTCACTGTGTTACCTCCGCTGAGATAATAAAGTTTAATATCTGCATCAACAAAACTGATCTGAATTGAATCGACTTGAAATGGCTACACCCCGCAGAGGACACCAGGCTGCAGACAAGATGGCGGACCTACGTCCTCTGCGGGCGCATGCGCAATTGACAGAAACTATCATGTTCCTGCAGTGGAAGTTGATCTTCTGTCGTTTTCATGCACGTGAAGTGACACAGAGGCTCTTGTATAGATTATCAACACGCACATTTATCAAAATACACTAATGTTATTCATTAGATATTTATTTTAAAAGTCACCTGACACTCTGCACTTTGCATTCGGAACTCTCTTATTTATTCTGTGATTTTTAAAAATGCATATGAAATTGAGTGAGTGCTTGGAGTGTGTTTATTACAACAACAACGACGAAGAAGAAGAACTTTAATGTATATTTATTTTTACTATTATGGTGCATATTCAGAACACTCAGGATGAGAGTTTTGCAGTTCAAAATATAAAATCTATCTGCAGCCTATATTCACATTGTTTATACAGTGTTCATTAGATATCATCTTTAACTATGTGATTCCAGTTGTACATAAAATAAGTGTAGATTTTTTAAACTGACACACATCTTGTCTTCAGCTATGTATTCTTGCTCTTTTCTGACGCTGTGAGGTCAAACACTGTTTTTACTTTACTCTGATCATCTCATACTAACACTCGGGGATTCAAATCAAAATCACAGCAATCATTTAAATACAGATAATGCATTCACAGTGCAACTGGTCAATAATGTTGAAATGTCTGTTGAAACGTGTTAGTTAGTTAGCTTGAAGGAGTCAGACAGTCACTACAGAAAGTGTCTGAAACACTAACTGAGTAAAATGAAAAACTTTAACGCAGCTGTGACGTGGCACCCGTGCTCCTTCGCCGACCAATCAGAGAGCCGTCGCGTCCAAACACTTCCGCTCTGCCCTGGGCTTGTCTTTCCAGTGGAGCGGCCGTGTGTGCGCTCAGCCCCGAACCGTGAACCACACGCTGTCCCCAGGCTCGAGACCGACTGAAAGGTACCACACGAGGGGCTCACAGTGTAACACCTCCCCGGTTGTTTGTGTTTCACGTTACATCCACACTGGACTCTGTGTTCGCTGAGATATTCTGGCTAACAGCTCGAACTGGATCCTGTTAGCCACTAGCTAACGTTAGCACGCCGTGTTTGAATGAGCATATGACTGGACACGTTTTTTAGTGAAGCCACATTAAACAGCTCAGACTGGTGTTGGTATAACTAACAGGACCGTGGTGGTGTTACTCCATCATGGCTGTCAGGGTGTAACCGACTTCTTGTAACTCCTGCAGATGCCCCCCAAAAAGGGAGAAGCCCCGAAGCAGCCTCCATTAATCGGACGGTTCGGCACATCTTTGAAAATTGGAATCGTGGGACTGCCCAACGTTGGGTACGTTCATGACACCTGCAGTGGAGATGTGGTGAGACACCAAACACACTTTGGGCTGCAGCCGATCATCTTCTCATTTCCTCCTCTGCAGGAAATCCACCTTTTTCAACGTGCTGACCAAAAGCCAAGCTGCTGCAGAGAACTTCCCATTCTGCACGATTGACCCAAATGAGAGCAGAGTACCTGTTCCAGATGAGCGCTTCGATTTCCTCTGCCAGTACCACAAACCAGCCAGGTGTGTGCCATGACAAAACCGCACTCAACTTTTTTTAGCACTGACGAGTTCACAACATCACTCACGACACACATGCATGGACATTTGCATCTTAAACGTTCAGTGTGTAGAATTTAGTGGTGAAGTGTCATGTTGCAGATGAACACCCCTCACCCTCCCATTCCAAACAGGAAAGAGAACCTGTGGAAACCCTCAGTTGTCATAAAAACTCAAAAGGTGTTTAGTGTGTCCAGTTTGGAGGACTGTAAAAAAACATGGCGGCATCCTGATGTAAATATAAAGTATTTAAATATAAAGGGCTCATTCTAGGGTAAAGAAAACAACAATTGGTCCAATTGAAATGATTACACACGAGTGAAAACATCACTAGGACTATTTTATATTCAGTTTCTACCAATAGATCCCTTTCCCCTAAATCTTACACACTGAACATTTAGATTATTATAAAATCAACATCTTCCTTCCACCATGGGATTCTCACCGTCTACAGTGTGTTTGGACACATTACAGCATCTCACTGACACGATCTGTTTTTTCGCTTGCTTGTAGTAAGGTCCCTGCCTTCCTGAATGTTGTGGACATTGCTGGTCTGGTGAAAGGAGCTCACGCAGGACAGGGACTTGGAAATGCCTTTCTCTCCCACATCAGTGCCTGTGACGGGATCTTCCACATGACCCGTGAGTTGTCACTGCTACTGCCGGCTGCAGCTGCTGCGTGGCAGCAACTGAGCAGAGTGGACAGGTGTTAGGGGGCAAGTTGTAGTCAAGGCTGCACAAGACACACAGAATGGAAAGGCAGATTTTGTTAATGAGTGGAATTTATCTTTAACCCTCAGATTTCAACAAGTGTTAATTTTTTTGACAAGCTGGTTTCATCTGTTAATGTTTGTGCTTTAAAGGTGCATTTGACGATGAGGATATTATCCACGTGGAGGGCAACGTTGACCCAGTGAGGGACATTGAGATCATCCACGAGGAGCTGCGACTAAAAGATGAGGAGATGATGGATCCAATTCTCGACAAACTGGAGAAAACTGCTGTCAGAGGAGGCGACAAGAAACTAAAGCCTGAATATGTAAGTAAAGTGTGTCAGTGAGAAAGTAAAGTGTGTCAGGGAGAGCAGTTGCTGTGCATCTGTTGTCTGTGTGGTAATGTCACCTAACTGCTGCTCCTGCTTGTTGCTTCAGGACATCATGATAAAGGTGAAGAACTGGGTGGTGGAAGAGAAGAAACCCGTCAGGTTTTACAATGACTGGAATGACAAAGAGGTACAGTGTGTGTGCTAGTATTTCTACAATATATGGTTCAGTTTAAATACATTTTTAGCTTTATTGCATCTAATAATATTTCTCATTTATTAATTTTTTCTGTTATTTGTTGCTTTTTTGACAAATGTGCAAATTTATGGTAGTCGTTATCCCTTTATTGTCGTAATTGTTGCTTTCACTGTGTTCAGCTTGTTTTAAAGGGATTTCCTTCTGATTTATTATCACTGCATCCGTCAAACCTGTGACAGGATGCTCATTGTCTTAGCAGAAGGATTTCTTGAGAAAGTATCTGAAAAGTATATATGTATATAAAACTGTTTCTAAACCCTTTTTTTAATGTCTCTCCACAGATTGAGGTGTTGAACAAATACCTGTTTCTGACATCGAAGCCCATGATCTACCTGGTGAATCTCTCAGAGAAGGATTACATCAGAAAAAAGAACAAGTGGTAGGTTTAGTTTCATTTGCTCTCAGCTTTTGTGCGCACATGTCCCGTACATTATTTGTCCATATATTTAGCCGTTGAGTATTGAGAGGTTTAACTTCTGTCCATTTTTTGTTTCACAGGTTGGCAAAAATCAAGGATTGGGTAGACGCTCATGACCCTGGTGCTCTGGTCATTCCCCTGAGTGGAGCTCTGGAATCCAAACTGCTGGACATTGAGGATGAGGAGGAGAAGAAAAAATACTGTGAGGAGCTGAAGACGCAGAGGTGAGGCATATAACTAGAATCCATTTTATTAGGTTCAGATGAATATGAATGTCACAAAATTATGTGATACCTCCCATAATTTTCCAGATCCTACGGTGATGTGTTATCACCAGAAAAATTATTTTCACAAGTACAACACATCTTCTCTTACAATCATAACAAGTAAAGAGAAATGTTTGCTAACTTTCTCAACTGATAAATAGATAATCAAAGTTGTAGTTCAGTAATGTTCTGTCACTGTCAGTTTGATTAATCAGTTTAATAATATTAATCAGTTTCAACAGATTCTCTTGAATAAACTGACCGACAGCTGAATATCTGAAAGTACCTCACAGTCGGTGTAGTAGGATTTTACTCACCTTGTGAAAGGTAAATTATTTTGAGTAAACACACATAAAGCAGTCGTCCTCTGTTACAATAAACATTTTATATGTCACAGCAGGAAACTCACAGCTACATGTGTTCATGGTTACTTCAGTATATAGTATGCACCATAGCAGGGTGTGTTTTCAGTTCAGGCACAACTTACAATGAATAATTAAAAAATAATAATATATAAAGATGCATCATTGTGTAGTTCTGGACTAAATACTCATGTGTTACTGTCAACATAAACGATAACTTATTCATATATCTACATTGTAAAGATTAATTTTAGCTTGAGCTGTTCCTTCATGGCTCCTCTCTTTTTAATTTCATACCAGTGTTCTGACCAAAATAATAAAGACCGGCTATGCAGCGCTACAGCTGGAATACTTCTTCACAGCGGGACCAGATGAGGTGCGAGCATGGACCGTCAGGGTGAGTGATCAGATACAACACATTTCTGTTTACTGTGTATTTTTTCTTTCTTCGGTGTATTTTGGCCTTGTGGGCTACTGTACAATGCTCCATTATCATAGTTGAGTGTCACTATAGAATTTGACTGACTTTTTGAGAGCTTTTAACATTTTCGGCAGAATATTGCATTGTAATAATTGCAATAATATCCTACTTTATGCTGTAAATCTTATGCCTGATTGATAAAATACTGAAGGAGCGTGTTGATGTATTTTCAGTTATGTTTTTGAGATTTTCGGTTCTGTCTTGCTTCAACAGAAAGGTTCCAAGGCTCCTCAGGCCGCAGGAAAGATCCACACTGACTTTGAGAAAGGCTTCATCATGGCCGAGGTGATGAAGTTCATCGACTTCAAAGAGGAGGGCAGTGAAAATGCAGCCAAGGTGTGTATTTTTATGTAGATGCTAATTTCACGCTAGCGCTGCTTCACTGTTAGATTCACTCGTAATTGAACACACTTTAAATTTGATGTTCTCCCCTTCTTTTTTCAGGCTGCTGGGAAATACAGACAACAGGGCAGGAACTACATCGTGGAGGACGGGGACATTATCTTTTTCAAATTCAACACACCCAATGCCCCCAAAAAGAAATAATACGACACAATCCCCAGAGGGAGAGCTCAGAATACAGTTCAGCACGGTTCTGTCAGGCCTGTGAGAGCTTCACTGTCAGCTGGTTTTCATTCTTCTCTCTTCAATTCAGAGGATCAACACATGGTCAGTTAGATGTTCACCCACCTAACCTCCCTGACCAGAATCTATTAAAGATTATTCTTTATAATAACATTTATAATGTTAAAATAAAATAATTATACTTTTTTGTTTTAAAGGAAATAGTCTAATGGGGAACCTCTAGCAGAACTCGAAATTGAGACTCAGTTCTAATTCATGAAAGCAGTGTAAACCCAAATTTGAACATTCAAACCACACAACTTAAAGATATTTAAAAGGTTTAATTTGTGTTTTGCTATTTTCCCTTTTTATCTTTAAGAAAATGTTGCCTGACTAAGACCATATATTTGCAGTTGTCAATTGACGCTTACTGCTGTGATGACTGCTGATGAATTGACAGATTTTCAGGGTAGTTAATAAACAGCGCTGCAAAGACTTTGTATGTTGTATAGCTTCTGTTGCAGGTGCCTCATCTGAGTTTATACAAAAACACAAGTTCTGAATGGGTAATTACTTTTAACATTCAAAAGAAAGTAAACTTTTCTCAGTTCCTTCATGTCTTTACCTTTAGCTGAACTTTCATAGTTTTATACGATCAACAACAAAGTCTTTATACCTGAAATAGACCTAGTCTATACAAGTGTGACAGTCAGTGTGTTGACTTTTAAGGAGAGAATGAAATCCATCCCGGTGTTTACCTTCAGGACAGTGCTCTGCTGTATTCTGAGCAGGAGGGTTATTGTCATTTTAGAAGACCACCTGAACAGAGGATGTTGTTATTCACGCTGCTTTTATTGACTTAAGTTTGGGCTTGAAAAAAAAGAAAAGAAAAAAAAAACAGACTCTTCACATTATGAACTCCACCCTGCGTAACGAGACAATGCTTCATTGTGAATCTGGACGGCTGCAGGAGTATCATCTGGACTACATTTTGCTTTCCCTCTCCTCACTGCCTCCACTGTGTGAATCGCTTTATTTACCATCCTCTGACCAGACATCCCGACAAATTGTGGACATGGAAACTCAGCCCTCTTTGTGCTGAGGAAGAAATGGGGACACTGGGGGAAATGAAAGATGTTAATTCAAAGGGAGCAAAGGTCAAATAAATGTCACACATCAATATGCATGTGTTAATAAAAGGAAACAAACCTCTGTCATTGCTTTGTGTATTTCTAATCTTAACTTGTGTAAGAAGTTTATCACACAACATAAATAATACAATACAATTCAACCTCATTAATTATGAAGGCAATTTGGTGTAGGGCAATTACAAGTAAAAACAAGATACGGAGACCACTAAACAATAATGCAAAACAACATAAGTGTTCAGCTCAAAGTGTAATTTCTTTAAAAATGTTTAAAGTGATTACAGATAAATAAAATGGTACAGACGGGCACTTAAGGTTAAGTATGTTTTTAATGTTCCAAGCTCAAGATGAACAGAATTGTCATGTAATTCCTTGTTCAGGCTCCTGGGATGAATGATATCCGGCACCGGTTGGTTGAGCACCTCTGGAGGGAACATCTGGAACTGGATGTAAATAAGGTAATGTCGTTCAGAGCGTTACTGGAAAAATTACAACCTCATAAAATGTAAATAAAGTGATACATTGAATTAATGTCGTTTAATTTTAGTCTCCAGGTTGTTTTTTTTCAATGGTTTGTTAATAAGCTTTAAGTTACAGAATAACAATTTAAAGCAGATGTCTTTAAAAATTCATAAAATGCAACTAAATGTTAAAGCTGGGAGAAAATTCTATTTATCTGTTAAATCATTTTTTTTGTCTTTAAATGTTGAATTTATAATCAAACTGGTATCGTGTGAAATCCTCCATAGAGAGGACCCCCTCAATGTACATATAAAGTATTTATATATCAAGGGCCTTTTCTGGGGTAAAGAAAACTACAATTCATATAATTTAGATGAAACAAACTAGTGAAAACATCATGAGAATTATTCTACATTAAATTTCTGCCAATAGTTCCCTTTCACCTAAATCTTACACACTGGACCTTTAAGCTCCAAACAGAAAGTGATTGAACCATTCTGAGGCTTTCAAAAATGGATTTTTTAAACCTTCCAGGTTTTTTTGTTAATCAAACTTTGGTGTTTCCCTCTGCGTGGATGATCAATAATCAATAGTGTAACCGCAAAGCAAAACGGCTCCTGAGAAATAAATCCCAAGATCCTCTCTCAGGGTCGACTTCAGCTACTTGTTGTCTCACACTGTCGTCGCCATGAAGACTCGTCACTGTTCTGTGTTCAAACTCTACAGTGTTTTATTCTGAGCAAAACTATCTGTTGTGTGCACTTTGTCTCTTATGTTGTATTGTTACTTATTTGTATACATTGCACCTGTCTGAATATTAGTCTGTATATTTATATTGCATGTATGTGTTGACTATAACAAGTCATTTTTAATTTTAGGTTTTAGCCTTTTTAAAAACTGACAGAGGAAAGTGAGCCTGTTGAGTGAACTCCGGTTCATTTACAGACATTTTGCTGTTCACGTTAATGATCATCGTCCCTGTCGAATAAACAAATAAATAAAAAAAATTAAGTGATCGCATAAGATAGTGATCAGAAGAACAACACAAGAGATTCAGGACACTGATTTTCATTTTAAATATGAATCGGTGCATAGATTTTACATGGAGGTCAATTTAAAACAGTATAATTTGATTTTAAATATGAATCGGTGCATAGATTTTACATGGAGGGCAATTTAAAATCGTATAATTTCATTTTAAATATGAATCGGTGCATAGATTTTACATGGAGGTCAATTTAAAACAGTATAATTTCATTTTAAATATGAATCTGTGCATAGATTTTACATGGGGGTGAATTTAAAGTTTCCCAGTGTGTAGTGGGACAGTATTTCATACTACTGTATAATAAGAAATATAAACACAACAAATCTAGTATATTTTTTATTTGTGAATATGAGTTTTGCCTACGTAATAATGAGAGTACTGATATTTTTTTCTGATTGTCAATTATGTACCAGAAGAATTTTTCGAAGTGAGATAGTTTCTGATCGTGGTATAATGGAGGCCAGCTGACGAACTTTAACGAGTTTCTGCGACAGTAAACTCGACATCACACAGAGGAAACAGAAATCACGACATTGTAAATAACTTTATTTTGCACTGAAGGATTAGATCAAGTCTCTGATTTGAACTCAAACTCTCTCTGGTCTCGTTTGTCTCCGTTTAGGCTCCAGCGACTGAATTCTTTCTCGACAACAAACAGGAAACTCACGTCCTGTAAAAAAAAAAAAAATATATATATATGACGATCGACGTTCCGGCTAACCAATGAGGTGTCGCCTTGCATCCCGCTCAGCCAATAGGCTCAGAGAAGAAGGGCGGGACGTCCTGTAATGCGATGCAAATTGGACGGTCAAGCGTGTTGGTCCCACCTTTTTGTGTTTCCCGCACCGTCAATCAAAATAGAAAAAAATCGACCCGAATTCACCGATCAACACTAGCCCGCCTTTGATAAAACAATCATGTTCGGAGTTCAGTAGATCCGATTACCCCGCCGCTTACCTCCGCCCGCGCTATGACCGACACGCAAGCGTTCAGCGCGTCGAAAAGCGCGACTACTCGGTGAGTTTGTCCGGAAATCAGCGACGAGAGCCGCGTCTTTTTATCTCCTGCTCCGCGGCTAACTAGCTAGATATGGTTAGCTAGCCGCGCAGCTAGCAGGCTAGCCACGGAGTTGACAAAGTAAACAGTCGATCTGGGCCCGAATCTCCCCGGAGCCTCCGCCGCAAAGTTGCATTTCGTCGTCTGCTCCCCCTGGACCGGAGCGTGGGGATGCTTTGCGGGCTTTCCCGGCAGCCAGGAGTCGAAGATTACAGAGTTTCGCCGAGTTTCCCCCTCGCTCCCTGCTAGCGCCCGAGCAGCATCTGAAACAAGGAGAAATGGCGTCCGCGGACGTGGACAGCAGTCAAAGCGAGTTCCTGCAACCCGGCGGCGCTGCGGAAACACAGGTATCCGACATTTTCTAGCGCGTCTCTCTCGCTCGCCCGCGCTTGCTGGTTGGGTTTTTTTTTTGAGAGCATGGAGTTCACACGTTTTACAATTTTGATGGCATGGGGTGAAAGCCGTACACTTCCTGTGATCCCCTCAATAACGGCCACCCACTTTACCCCTGTAGAACCCGCCCATAGTGGGTAGGACACTGAAGTCAGTCACTTGGGTCGGCTCGCTGGGAGATAGCCGGTGCACCTTGGGCTGGAGGCTGCGGGGATGTGTTAATGCAGCGGGGGAAGCCTCCATAATCAAAACAGTAGCGTTGAGTTGTGTTGTAACAGCCACCCATCCCCCACACTCTGCTCTCCACCATTGCTGAGCCTGTTATCTGCTCCATGAGCTGCTGATTGTATCTTCTGTCCTCTCAGTCGTCCTGATTCACTATCTCCTCCATGTTATCAACACAGCCTCTGCATCTATAAGTGATCTGAGATGAATCAGCAGTGTGATGTGTCCCTGTTAACCACAGCGTTTCATTTTTTCACTCCCAGACGACAGACATGTCAGCCATTCAGCTGACGGGCTCCGACCGATGGGAGGTGTTGACTCCCGTCTCAGCTGGGAAGGATGACCAGGGAGTTGTTCACATTCCAAACTCGGGCATCGTCACGTCCAACGGGCAGTACGTGCTTCCTATTGGGAGTCTTCCCAACCAGCCCATCTATGTCACAGCATCTGGGAATGAGGGTGCAGCCAATGGAGTGTCAGGCATTCAGTATCAGGTAAAAAGAGGCTGAAACATGTTTGAAATGCTGCAGATTTTCCTCCCAGGTGAAGGTTTTGTTCTAAACTGTGGCTCCCTTCCTCAGGTCATCCCCCAAATCCAAAATGCAGATGGGACCCTTGCAGGGTTCTCGTCACAGGGGATGGATGATGGCACAGGTCAGATCCAGATCCTCCAAGACGGCACTCAGGTCAGCATCGGGACAACGTCGACTACAGACCTCCTCACTCAGGCGGGTCAAGTGCAGTCAATCCAAGGCGTCTCGCTGGCTGGAGGGGCCACATACACCAGCACGGTGCCCGTCGGCCTCCCTGGAAACATCACGTTCGTCCCCATAAACAGTGTGGATCTGGAGTCACTAGGGCTCACGGGGGCGCAGACGGTCCCCATCGCTACTGCAGTGACACCTGAGGGCCAGTTGATCATGAGCAGCCAGACGCTGGAGAGTCAGGGACACGACGTCGGCGGCAAACAGTCGCTGGTGACGGTGAGCAACGCCAACCATGAGCTGTACGTGCCAACCACCACTGCCACCTCTTCCAGCTCCTCCCACCTCATCGAGACCATCGACGGCACCGGGGTCCTGACCCAAGCAACCGCCGTGTCCGCAGGGGTGTCTGACCCTTCCTCCTCGGAGAACTTCAACTCCCACAACCACCTGCAGCACATCCAGGTGAGTGATTACATTTATACTAAGGTCATGTGTCATGTAGCCTGTATGTCTTAACGCTGTGGTTTCTGGAGCTGAGGATCACCTGATCAATCTGAGGGACCATGTATGTTTATGTACTGTCCTCAATGTGTTGCTCACACATGCTGCAGAAAACCTAAAACATGTTGAAGGACCGTCCTGAAGTTTTTCATATGAACATGTTTTAATTTTGAAAAGTTATTTTACAGAAGTGCACATTTTGTAGTTAAAGGAAAAAGGGGAATTATTTTAAAACCACTATATTCCTCAAAGTGACTGTTGTTATGTCTTCATTGTTATAACTCAGTTATCATCACTAGTTGTATCTAAATATTAAATCATATCCAGCAGTAGTCAACTGCACTGATTGAATTAGTTTTTACCGTCATGAGCCTAAAGGTGACAACAGAACACTTCTTAAAATGTTGTCACTGTCGTCGAACTTAATCTCTGATCATTACACTTGTTGTCTGTTGCAATTTATTTTTACAAACCCACTTAGTTACATTTTCCTTCCCTACAAATGAGTTGGTGCATTTATGTGCAGATTGGAAAAAACATGTGATCAGATGTCAGCTTGTCTCATAAGTTTTGTTTCTTCAAATTTCAACCAAAAATAAATTCCGGGTCTGTTGGAAAATTCAGTTCTGACGTGTAGAACCAGCTCCTCCTGTATAGAATCACGGCGGGGATTTGTTTTCACAACCTTTTGTGTGTAATAAATCGTTCTGTTTTCTTTACCCTGTAGGTGTCATCGTCTAACGCCACCACTATGTCACAGCCCATCCTGCAGCTGTCTGCGGACAGTCATGGCCAGGTAGCCCAGGTGGCTCAAGGTCAGGACCTGTCGGGAGCCGGTCAGACCCTGCAGAGCGTGCAGCTGGTCAACCCCGGGACCTTCCTCATCCAGGCCCAGACGGTCTCTGCTACCGGACAGATTCAGTGGCAGACCTTCCAGGTGAGCTGAAAGACACGTGCAGGACGTTTCTTCATGTTACCCACAGAAACTAAATGTGTTTGTGCTGCGAATCGTGTCCTTACTGACATATATCAAATGTGTCTCTCTAGGTTCAGGGTGTCCAGTCACTCCAGGGGCTCCAGTTGCCGCAGGGCCAGGGTCAGGCCCAGCAGTTGACATTAGCCCCAGTTCAGACCCTCCCTCTGGGCCAAGCCGGACAAATGAACCTACCCAACCTCCAGACTGTCACAGTCAACTCTGTAACACAAGCTGGAATTCAGTACACGCAGGGAGACGATGCAAACAGTCCAGCTGGTACGTGACGCCTGCTCGTTTACGTTCACACACATTATCATACATTTTTATGTGCAAATCTAAAATCTCCTGACATCCTACATCCACACTTTCTTCCCTGTTTCAGGTATACAGATAAAAGAGGAGCCAGACTCTGAGGAGTGGCAGCTGAGCGGAGACTCCACTCTGAACCCCAGTGACCTGAACCACCTGCGCGTTCAGATCGGAGACGAGGACATGGAGGCGCAGAGCGGGGAGGGCAAGAGGCTGCGCAGAGTCGCCTGCACCTGCCCCAACTGCAAAGAGTCTGGAGGAAGGTGGGAAAGATACAACACAAGAAAACACACACAGATAAACACATAAACAAAGAAAACACACACAGATAAACACACAAACAAAGAAAACACACACAGATAAACACACAAACAAAGAAAACACACACAGATATATCAGCTTTAGGTGTTAAGTTTATCTGTTTATTTGAAAATGTACGCCATCCGAGGGTTAAAGGGTCAAAGAACAACCAAACAACATCTTCTAGTCATCACGATGACAGTCATATGAAGAATATGTTAATTGAATTGGTGACTGATCACTTGATTTACTTTATCACCCTGGAGATAATCTGTTGCAACACGTTTACGTTGTTAAACCACAGGAATATTTCACATTTATGTGCAAGTCAACATCTATTTGCATGAGAGAGCAAAACTTATGCTCAGTTGTTTATCAGCGTAGAGATTTAAGATTATTACTTTTTTATCCTGTTTTAAATACAATCTTCAGCCTTCACATTCCTGTTTTTTATCATCCTCAGTGTTTATTTCGGCTCCTTCCTTATTTTTCTTTTTGTGTCACAGAGGTTCAGGCATGGGGAAGAAGAAGCAGCACATCTGCCACATCGCTGGCTGCGGGAAGGTTTATGGGAAGACGTCCCATCTCCGAGCTCACCTGCGCTGGCACAGCGGGGAGAGACCGTTCGTCTGCAACTGGATGTTCTGTGGGAAGAGGTTCACCAGGAGCGACGAGCTGCAGAGACACAGGAGGACACACACAGGTGAGAGGACGCTCACACACGTCTCGTCATTATTTAGCATCATTATACAAGTTCTTCAACTCAGGTTGTTTTCTGTATGGAAATTTGAAAAACTGAGAACTAACATCGCTGCTTCCTGTACATCAATCATTTGACTAAAACACAATAGATGAAATATTTTGATTATTAATGTAGATTTGTCTGTAGTTGCTGCTCCAAAGCTGAACGCTCAGACATTATGAACGATACTCTGCAAAGTCTAATGATTACCAGAGGCTGGAGGACTGAAACCTTGTAACTGAAGTGAGCTGAAGTGATTGACAACGTGTCCAAGTCAATTAATGATTGGACAGATTTGTCCAGAGTGAAACACAATCATTATCTACTGATATTGAAAAGTCTTAAAAGTGTTAAACAGTTTCCTCCGACCAGAAGGACGCTCATGGAGTGAATCCCTCCACCAAGGCTGATTGATATATCACCATTTTGTATATAAACGTAGTTTAGTTTCAGTTTCTAAACGTTAATGACCTCATGAACCCAGTTTTTCTTTTATCTCTCTGGGTTTTTAATAATTCTATCCTAGAATTTCTGTGAAAAAAGTAAATCACATGTAATGTGGTATTTTTGAATCCTGAACATTATCGTGTAGAACACTACAGAAACCTCACCCTAACTCCTCAGTGCCCTCTGCTGGACAAGCTGTAAATGATCTGAAACAGATACTTGGCCTCTAACTGCAGGTTTATGACTCGACATGTTGGTGTCCGCAGCGACACGCTGGAGTTAAACTGAGTGAATGAATCCAGCTGGTTCATCAGTCGTTTGTTTCTCTCTCTGACGTCTGTGTTTGCTTGATGTTGCAGGGGAGAAGAAGTTTGTGTGCAATGAGTGCTCCAAGAGGTTCATGCGGAGCGACCACCTGGCCAAGCACATAAAGACTCACCAGAATAAAAAAGGCGGGGTTCCGTCCTCCACGCCTCCGCCCACCACCGACACCGTCATCACAGCCGACGGCACCACGCTCATCCTCCAGACCGCCACCGCCCACGACCTCATAGCCAATCAGGAGATCCCCTTGCAGCTGGTCACCGTGGCGCCCGGCGAGGTCATGGAATGAGGGGGTTGAACGGGGTGAGGTGGGTTTTTGAGAACTGGCCCGTCACAGGGACCTCTTGGGCTCTTCTCTTCCCCTCTTCCCTTTTTTTTGTTTGTTTTTTTTTACATATGAATATATACGTAAATATATATGACAAATATATATATTTTAAGTAAGAGTTATCATGACTTTATGTTTGTTTTTTGCAGTCTTTTTATAGGCGGGCAAGAAACAACATTTAAATGTGGTTGCTATGTACACGCGTAAGCATACACACACACACACACACGCAGAAAACATTCAAACACAACATGAATACTTAACACAATGAAATGCCTTATTTTGTATCATACTCTTGTATAAAATGCTGGAGGTGCATGTGTTTTTTAAGCTTTGCAGATGATGTAACTGTTTGTGAAATGGAGACGAGCAGCAGTTTCTTTGGAAGAGAGAAAACGAAGGAGTGAACCTCTCTGGGACAAAACCGACTCCTCAGTTTGAAGCAGCACAACATCGGCGCTGAACTGTTTCCTCGCTGCTGCCGGAGAACAGCTGCCTTCTGGTTTTTTTTAAAGATGATGTTTGACTTAATAGAAAATACGGTTATGATATGAAGCCTGACTGGAAACAGCTTCCCCGGCTCTGTCCAGGCATTACAACATCTACCTCTAAAAGTCATTAGTTAACATGGTGCATCTTGTTGTTTAACCCAAACACAAAGTGGAAAACTTAAACTAAAATACGTTTTCTGGAGGTTTATGTTCCAGATTATTTCACAGGCAGTGGAGGATGTTACTGCTCCCAGCCGAGAAATAACCAGGTTCATAACCCTCTTTTAAAAATGGCAGATTTGTGTTTTCACACCTTGTTTTTGTGCAGTTTAAAGAAAGATAAAATATGTTAGTTAGTGAGATTCAGAGGTGCTGGTTGGTGGATGTTGTTTCCCAGGGACAGAGCCAGGCGACCAGTTTTTATCTTGTTTCTCATCTGACTCTCAGTGAAAAGGCATTTCTCGTAAAACTTTGCAGCAGCCGTCACCCAATCACTGACGACCAAAGGGACAGTAACACCGATGTGTCGCTGTTTCAAAGAGAGCAGTCGGACAGAGAAGGACGACAGTGCCACTGTTACTGATCGGGGGTTGTTTTCCCACCTCGAAGAGATAGGGGGGGGGCGGTGTAAATGCAAGCTGCTCTGAGAAAAGGGCAACTTCTTCCAGCATCCGGTCAGTCTGAACAGAATGTCTCACCTGTCCTCCTGAGCATGACGTCCACTGTGCTCGTCCACATCTAAACACGTTTTTATTTTTGTCCTTTTGCATAATTCTTTTGTTGTAAATTTGCATTGTGTCAATTCTTTTCTAAATTTCCTTGCCAATATGGGTGTCGTCTGAATCAAAGCCACACGGTGGAGATCACAGGCTGTGACATGCAGGGAGGGCACCTCTGAGTTCCTGCAGGGCTTGTTCGTCGTCATCGCCCCCTGCACATGGCCACAGGAGGAGAACATGCACCAGTGTGACCATGTGAAGAAAACTGAGAAACGATTGCAACAAATCATTAGGCCCTGTAGGGGGCGCTATTGTCATCGAACATTCCAGTTGGATACCAGATGTCACTCAAAAGGAAAACAATCATGCCATTGTTTGTTTCTTTTCTTTTTTTATTTTATTTGATGTAATCCCTTCCTCTGTTTGTAGCATTCATTTACATGTATATTATCTTATTTTCACATTGTTTATAGAAGCCATTACCTAGTTAAAGGAATTTGATGTATCAAAACCTTATTTTAAGTGATTTTTTTAAAGAATTGGTGTAAAAATTGAATGTTACCTTTTGTAAAACATTTTTTTCAAATGGATCACAATAAAAGTCTGAAACCTTGACACTGGCAGGTTTTTGTGAGCTTAGGATCTTTTAAGGTGGGTACTAATTCAACGACTAAATACACTTTGTAAGGATGTGAACCATTCATCAATACTTTAAATAATTTATCTGTTCCAACCAATTATCCAAGAATTTCAGCTCTTTACATCTTCTCACGTTTACTTATTTGAGTTTACCATGACTTGTTACAGGGGCGTCCCAAGGTAATTTGGGGGCCCGGGCAAAAGGGACCTGACTTGATTTCAACTTTTCCTGTTGCTGACAACAAAGTTGAACTAAATTGTAAAAAAAAACATGGTTCAGGTTCGATAGTTTACTTCTAACTTCATTAAGATTATTTTTTTCCACTCTGAAACTGTAGAGCAACTTTCTGTTGTTTTAATATCTATATGGGAATACATGAAAACAGTCAAACTACACCGGACCACGTCTTTATTTGGGACTTTTACACAACAAAATGATCAAGCAGCCAAAACAGGATGAAATATTACAGAGAAACAGAATCAAACTTTTTTCGACCTAACTCAAAGGTCACAGCTTCTCTGACTGAAGCATAAAACTCAAGCCGATAACAAACGCTCCCTTTTCTGGTCAGAACCCAATCATGCTTCCCTGAGATTTACAGAGACATTAATATTCCACGAGAAACTCCTCAATCATGTCCACTGATGATGTTGTTAATTTTTCTGCCAAATGAAACGAAGAGGAAAAAAAAAACAACAGCGTTACAGCTCATTGTTGGAATTACATTCACAGAACTTTAAAGTGATGTCAAGCTTCTGACTGACACTGAATATCCCCCAAACCTTCAGGTGCCTGGATCCACCTGCAAACAAATTCTGGTGCTTAAAGCTCCGTTGATTGTTTTTTCATCATAAATCACTGCACAGAAATTTGAAATAATTTGTATGTTGCTTATGAAAAATCTCATTAATGAGTATTGAGCTCAAACTCTAAAATCATGTGTGACTTTCCAGACCTTCGTAAGAGCACAATGAGCTGCATTATAAACTACCAGTACCGTTTACAAATCCAGAGGACGGTTCAACAACTGATTATTCTAACGAGCAGAAAATTCAAAACTCACACACAGTGAGATTCAGCATTCACGTCTTTCTTGTGCTTCGACCACACCCACAATCCAAATCAGTGCAAACTTACAAACTGACGTCTGCCACAGAGTAAAGAAAAAAAAAGGATTCATAATTACGACTCACATTCTCACCACTTGCACACATTCGTACAGAAACACCTCTGAAACCTGACCACTAAAAATCCCCTTCGCACATTATAAAAAAGAAAAAACAAACAAACGTTGTCTTAACCGCCGTGCGCCGTTTGTGGTCAGTGTCCGCAGTCCGGCCGGCATGAGAGGAGCGTCTCTTCATGAAACAGACTCTTTAAACAGAGTCCAGTTCACTGCCTCATCACAGCTGCATCCTCACAGCTCTGTGTGACCGTCTGACCGAGACGACAAAGGAAAAGAAAAGAAAGGAGCTTAATTTATGCACTTTGCACACAAACACTGTTCATTTAATTAAACCTGAGAGTGTGTGTGTGTGTGTGTGTTGAGTACCTGTGTCCTGGTGCTTTGCTCTGTGGGTTCCTCCCTCCTGGACTTTGGTCTGCAGACGTTTAATCTCTTGGTCATAATCCGTCCACTCGGCCACGATCCTCACCGCAGCCTGCAGCTTGGGCTCCTTGGTCATGGGGTTGTTACACTGAAACCGAGACCGAACGGATAAAACACTCAGCTGAGATGTTCACAGGGAGTTAAACCTTTCCAAAGCTCTTCATGTCGCATAATTAGGAGACACGTCACTCCAGTATGGACAGTTTGATAATAACTGGTTTCTTATTAGGAGAGCATTGCAGATATATCTAACTCGAATGAACCTTTTAAGTATCAACCACTATTTAACTATTTAATTCCAGCCCTTAAGAGGTGATGTTGATGCTTTTAAATGTGATTCTCTTAATTATAATGAATCAAATATATAATAAATATAACTGTATTTTTCCTAAAAGTAAAACTTTTTGGTTCAAATAAAAACGTCTTTTGTTTGTAGAATTATTTTAAATCATAAACACAGGATTCTACAGTAAAACAACCGTTCGCTGCCCTCCAGTGGCTGTTCAGAGACATTGCACCTGTCACAAATCTTATGAGTTTATTATTTTTGAGCGTTTTTTCCTGACACCGACACACACACCAACACACACCGATACACACAAGTTGTTATTACCAGGTCTATCGTCTTCGCGCTCCTCTTGGTGCTGTCGTCACACCAGGTCTCACACCACAACCACTCCTGGGGTAGAGACTTGATAGGAACCTGGTGGATCATGTTGTTGGGCAGATCCTGAAAAAACAACCAACAGTCAGATCACTGCGAGAGAATGAGACTAATATTTGTTTTACACAGAAAGTTTATAAAACTTTTTCAAACGCCTCGTTCACCAGGACCAGAGTCACCTCAAAGCTGCAGATTCATTAATGTCAAACTCACGACTACGACATCAATAACAACAATGTGTATATAAGCACGAGAAGAGCGTCTGCTTTACTAACACCTCCCACCCAGCATCGTCACAATCTGCTGCCTTTATGTTTTTATCAGTTGTGTTACAATCAGGGGTCTAGTATCAGTATGCATAAATCTACGTACTCGCTGATGCCCCACCTGGATTTTTCAACAGTATTGGAGGCATTTCTTAAATTTCTTATCAGAACATCTTTAGAGACTTAAGAATCAGATCCTCACTGCACTTCCCACTGTGAAAAAATACAGAGAGCCGATGAGAAGACAGACCTGGTCCAAGTTGGAGAGGCTGTTGGGGTCTTGGCTGAGCCCCTGGTACTGTCCTCTGAGTCGATCTCCTGCTGCTATTTTCCTGAATTTCTTCAGGTCGACCACGTACAGGGCGCTGCATGGGATAGAAAACAGGGAGACAAATTAAAGATGCATGAAAGTATTAAAAATGGATTGAAAAAGATGCTCACAGTGTGTGTGTGTGAGTGTGTGTCTGAGGGTGACAGACTTTAAAGTGCTGTTAACACAGAGGCTGACGTGAGTGTTAAGATGTGACTGAGCTCCCGCGTACCTGATGTGATATCTGCGGCCGGCGAGGTGACTCGCCCAGTAGCCGGACTTCCAGAAGCGGTAGCCGTCCATCTCTCTTCGGCTCTCGCAGAACGGGGTGTAACCGTACGGAGCTCCCTCCAGATCGAAGTCACGCAGATCCTTCAAGTCCGTACGAACGATCTGCACGAGAGGATGAGGTGTAAACAACACAGAGAATCAATACAAGAGCTACTACTGGTTAACTTATCAAATGTTTGTCTATAAAGTGACAAAACACTGATTTTTACAAATCTCTTTCTTCTAGATCCAAAGATTATGTGTTCAGATGATTTGTTTATCTGAAGCTAAGTCCAAAAGTCGAAGGTATTTAATGAACATGAAGAAAAAAAAGCAAATCTTCATCATATTTGATAAGGAATGTTGATACCTGACACAAAAAATGATTAATAGATAATTTAAATAGTTTTTTATCTAATATTTCATGATTTAAAAAGTAGATCAATTTGCAGATTGTTTATATCTAAATTTATTTAAACATAAAAGATGAAAAATAACAAAATCTATCAACACAATTTTTCCTTCAAGAATTTTCTATAAAATGTAAAAAGATTAAGAAAAGTTTCTAAATGTTTTCCTCTTTGAATCTTCATCTTATTGTCGATGTGAAACTATGTGAATATTTCAGCAGTAGTGTTTGTACGCGCCTGGTCAGCATCCACAAACAGGATTTTGTCGACAGCGAGAGGAAACAACACGTCCAGGAACAGGATCTTGTAACCCCAGATGATCCGCTGCTTCTCCGTCTGTTGGTGTAACCAGCGCGGCCACTTGTACTGCACCAGCTCGTACTGGAAACCATATTCCTTTGCCATGTGGGGGATGAACTCCTGCGAGACGGTCACAATAAAAACACGGCTGTCAGTATGTTTACTAAACATGTACTGATACGAGCTTCCAGTGTTTTCACGTCATCAAGCTCAAACACGTTATTATCATTCTCATGGCGTGTGTGTAGACAGGAAGCAGATTGTCTCATTTTTAGGTGGTTGCTTGATTACAAAAACAACAATGTTGAAAAGTAAGAGCGCCAGGATTTTTTTCTTTTTTATCCAAAAGAAAATTTTTTCTTTTGGCCGAGCATAAAAATTCTCAGCGCTGCTGCACATTTCTCCTTGATTTTCAGAACACGCGTTTGAAGAGAGAAAGCTGCCTCCATCACAGAAAATCATCAAATCAATGATGAGGTGCCAGACGATTTTAAAATAACAACCCTGGAAACAAATAAATACCTTGAAAGTCGGGGACAGGTAGTTCTTGAGGAACCAGAACTTGACGGGAGTTTTGGTGTTTTTCAGAACTGACAGCATCATGATCCTGAAAAGAGAAAAGGAGTAAAATTACTAATGACATCAGAGCTGGGAAAACAAAACTGCCACAGTCGACTGGGTCTTTGTTCATGTGAGAAGTAGGACTGAGTGACAAGTCACAATCGTCTCCCCTTGTCGGACACTGACCTGAGGAACCTCTCGTACAGATGCCCCGAGGCCACAGAGAAGATGTTGATCACGTCGTCTTTCTCCTGCTTCACCTCCTCCATCTTTCCTCCGCCTGTGAAACCTCTGAGAGACAAAAGACAACATAAAACAGGTTATTTAACAGTTAACACATTTCAAAATAAAAGATGAAATCTTCAGACATCTTTGACTTATTGTTTTTTGATTGTGTTCAATGAAGAGACTATTTTAAACTATTTAATTTATACCTGGTCAGAGATTCCCAGAAGCCAGTGTCGTTCTCCTCGGTCCCGTCACTAAGTAATTCCTCATTGAACTTGTCTGGTTTCTTCTGGACCTGATCGACAAGTACATTTAAAATTGATAAGTGAAACAACTAATAGAAAAGCATTTGGGAAAGATAGTCATCCAGTTCATTTATAAGTTAAAGATGTATTTTGTCACAGTTCTTCAGAATTTTCATTTTATAATAAATTTAAATGAAGAGAATTTAAAAGTCCAATCATATGAAATTATGTTTGTGTAAATGTTGAATGGATATCATGAAGAAATGAAAAAAGTCTGTGTCAGTAGAACATTTATGAATTATAATAAAATTCATAAAAACATCATTCATAGACATATATACAAAACATTAAAGATGCACTGTAGCTTATTATGTTTGATCGTTGCCTTCGCAAATAGTTTGACTGGTTTCACTATTAGAAAAGAAAGAATATGTTGTTAGATGTTATTAATGAATTTAACAAGATGTCAGTTTTGTGTGGGAGCTTCAGCTGTGATCACACGGCACAGAGAGAAAGTGAATTACATGGTTTTATACAGATCCACCCACATGAATCTGTGAGAGCTGATAACAGATTCATACTATTAATTTACAAGAACAACATTTTACAGTTCACTGAGTTGTATTTAAAAATGTGGCCAAATTCTTGGTGATCGTGCCAAAAACAAAAGTGCTAAACAGCAACGTCAGAGGATATAATAATATAAAAACATATATTAACAGAAAAATAGCAAAATCGAATGCTGAAACCATGGAACTGGGACTATACGTCTATATTCACACTTCTGCTTTATTTTCCTTTATTGAATAATTATGTTCATTTTTAATAACATATCTCCTTGTTTACTGGATTTCCAAATGAGTCAGATTTGCTCCTCAATACACTTCATAAAATATGCAGAAATAAAAAAGCAAAGAGGTGATACGTGATGAGTAATTTTGCCCATGTAATTTATGCACCTAATGTATATGTTCTGCGTTATGTAAAAGGCTCAACAGGCTGGAATCTCTTCTACACATTAAAATTTATGAGCTTAGAAATTGCGGAGACTTAAAATGTCGTCACTGTCCTGGATTTGTTTTTTATTTATTTGGGGATAAAAATTAAATCAGCCGAATGTGTTGAAGGGCGTCTATAGGCCTCCTGTCACTGCGCACGCTGTGGTGCCAGACAGGCGTCATTTCATCAGAGGTGAACCGACCTTGACTTTAATGATCCTGCTCTTGAAGTTGTTCAGCACGACTATAATGTCGTCTGAGTCTGCTGGAGAGTCGGTGCCATCGTGGCTGCAATGCGAAGATGGAGAGGATAAGAAAAAAAAATGACATTACAACAGAAGGTTTACAACTGATGTGTAAATCCAAGAGTGAGGGCATGAGCTGAATTTAAAAACTAATCGGACTCTTGTGATACAATTCAGACAATTCTCAGAGCTCTCACCTGTAAATCTTGTAGATTTCGTCAGAGCGTCCTTTCCTCATCTTCAGGATCCAGGCGCCGGGGTTGGCCTTGAGCTGAAAGTAACCCTACAGAGCAGAACGCAGGATGTTCAGTGTTTGTGAAGAAAAGAAAGAAAAGAAATCCAGACTAATAATGAAGAACACACTTTTATAATCTTATAAATCACTGAGATGTATTAAAACTACAATTAGTAATAATAATAAACTTCATTTGAATAACACTACTGCTTTACAAAATAATGAGTTGGCAACATTGTTCTGCTCCGAGTAAAAACACCGAGAAGAGAGGATGAGACTTTTTCTGTAACGCACCAGGTTTGCCATGACAATTGTGTCCATGATGACGGGATCAGAGGCGGTTCCCAGGGTGAACTGCAGCCCACGAGGTGGCTGACCTGAGCTGACGTCAAAACAATGGCCTTCCAACAGAAGATGCTCCAGCTCATACTCTGCTCCGACAATATTATCCACCTGTAGAACAAGTAACGGTTATTTTGTGCAGCTTAAGGATTTACAGACACACATTGACAGTGGTTACTGAGGATATAAGTTGTCAAGACAAGAGGAAAAAAACTTCAGCTGGTGCAGTTTTCTTTTATCACTTTGCATGTGATACCAAAGCTTTATAATTTCATAAAATGGAAAAGAAAAACAAACATAATTCAGAGCAAAATAATAAAAATGGAAAAAATCTCTGAAGTGTGACGACTCCACAACAGAAGTAAAAGAAAAATGTTTTTACAATTATTACAGATACAGAGTTTAATATCAGGATTAAAATGACTAGGAACTGCACAAACCTTAAAAGATGAAATGATATGATGAAGTAAAATTAATTTAATCTTGTTTAATGCAAAGGAGAGCTGGAAAAAAAAGCCTCCAGTCAAGAAGAAGAAAAATAAATCTCCTTTAATAGTTTCATCGTCTTTTTAACAAATAGATAAAAAATAAATCCAGTGAAATATAAAAAAACATCTACCTCCTCCAGGTAGATGTTGTCCAAGTCGTATCGCGTGTGCACGGACTCGACCATCCAGCTCTCGGGAGTGTTGAGGTTCAAGGTGAAGAGCGGAGACTGAGGCATGTCCAGGAACTTGGCCATGGGTCCGGGAGAGAAACTGCTGTCGCTCTGAAACGTCACGTCCGGCTCCAACACGTAACGGTAAAAACTGGAAGAAAACACAAACAGAAAGTACTTTTAGTTTCAGTGCAGGAGTCTTTATGTGTTTTTCAGATCTTCACTATATAACGACTTATCATTATTACCACAGTAATAAAAGTGCTATAGATTAAACTGTCGCAGCTTCTGAGTTTGTATTTCTATAAATCAGGAAAAAAGAAAATAATATGGATAAACCATTTTAAAATAAATTTCAAAAATGATATTATGAATGTTTTAAATGACTTGAAAAACCAATGCACTGGTCTTTTGGGAGGGGTGTCCTGGTGTAACAAGGATGTAGAGTGATGACAATCAGTCTGTGCAGAATTCGTCCTCACCTCTTCAGCGGCATTTCCGATAGTTTGGATTGGCAGTTCATGAAAACCCGCAAGTTGACGTTCACCAGCTGCTTCAGAACCTGGAGGTGTCGAGGGGAAAGGATGTTGGAGAGGACGAGAAAAAGATGAGTCAGAGGAAGGACAAATAAATCAGCTGGATTGATCAGGAGGAGACAGGAGAAACATTCATCATACCAGTAGTAGAGGAGAGAGCTTTTGTGCGTCCCTTGTTACTGGATCCACGACGGCAACAACATCGAAGTACACGTCTCCTTCTTTAGGACGAATCTTCACAGCACTGCAGAAAAAAAATCAGCAAATTAATAATAAAGTCAAGTAAACAACTTTTTCTCACTGTCTGCAGAGGACACATTGACTTTAACACTTCATTTTGTGTTTCAAATACATTTTAATGTGAAAATGGATTTCATATTTCTCTAAGATTCAAAAATATTCAAAAGAATAAAAAACACAGTGACATTACCCTGGAGGAAAACAGACATGAAATGTAAGAGGCCTGCTTGTGTAAAATTATGTGCAAGTTTTACAACTTTACCTGTAGCGGTCGTCAGCAAAGTCATACTCTACCCGGGCTTCTCCTTTGGGCTGAGAGGAGAGCAGAGCGTCAACCTTCATCACGAGGTCGCTGGCCCTGAAAAAAAAACCTTGGTTAACTCCACACAATCTGAAAATATAATGAAGGAGCCTGAGAGAATTTACACTTGTGTAACTGAATTAAAATACCTGTCCTCTTCAATTCCGAACTGCTGGACTTTGCTTTTGATTCGCTCTCCGGACGTCTTCAGGATGATGCTCTCCAAAAGCAGGAAGTCGTCCTGGTTGAACACCTCTTCTTCCTCCAGTGGACCGATGATCTGTAAATATGAAACATAGGTATTATTGTATAAAAAAAGAATATATACTTGTGCATGACTTCTTCCTGTTTTAGTGTAGGTTTAAAGTTCTGTCTGGAAATAAGAAAGACTCACTCTTCCGTTGCTGATAACTGCTCTCTGTCCCTTCTTCAGTTTGAGCACATCTCGACAGTACGCAGCGTGGGACAGCAGGAAGTCAAATTTGGGACTGTCATATGCATCCTTGAACAACGACACATCCATACCCTGACAGAAAAACAGTTAACTTGTAGGGAGTTGATAAAATGGAAAGGGTCACAGGGCTTAAAAATAACAGAAGGAAACATTTTGAATCACGATGCAGTAAATCTCCTCTCACCCCGACAGCGAATTCTCCAATGTCGACGCCCCTCTGCAGGGCTGTGGCAGTCTCTTCTTTGGCCATCTTGGTGATGAAGTTCTTGGCGTTGTTGGCAGACTGTGTTTGCATGGCTGCCCAGATCGCTCGGGCCACGTGGCTCGTCTCGGATGACAGAGCGACTGATGGGTTGTTGATCATCCCCAGTCGGACGTTGTTGCTGGTTTTCTGTTACGCAGCAGATAAGAAGGTAAAAACGACAGATAATATCATATAATATAATTCATAAGGGACAAAAGTAAAAATTACTGAACTTGTTGAAGCTTTAATCATATTATCTTTTTAGTTTTAGATGTTATATGGTCATGATAACTTGTATCATTCAGTTTTAGAGAGGGGGAGGCTGATGATGAAGAAATATTCATATACTTATATTTATGGTGCGTCATCTATCTCTAAGTAAGTGATCAAATAATCAAATATTGTATTAAACAAAGTTTTCTGTGAATAAATTATTTCGGGGATCAATGTCAAAAGTCAAAAGAGATGGTCGGTTTTTTTTGTACCATGTGTCTGATGGCATCGTAAAGGAGCTGTCGTCCGGAGGGTTTGTCAAAGTCTCCGACTACCCAGAAGGTCACAGGACGGATGTAGCCATCATCTGAAAACCAAAGAAGAGGAAGAGAGGTGGTCGTCAGGAGAAGTTACTGAGGAGATGCTGTGCGAGGGAAACGGAGATGAGCCACATCGTCTTAAGATAAATGTTAAGCTTGGTAAATCAGAAACAAAATCATATGAAAAAAGTAGATGTAATCTTCTACTAAAAGTCTTGCTTCTCTTAAATAACATTTAAAAATGTTCAAACATCCAATCACACTTTTAGCATTTCGTTCTTCATGCAGCTACGAGATGTGACGACTAATGAACAGTCATGCTCTCCTTCGGAAAGATGGAAGAAACAGTGTTAGAACCCACTAAGCAGTTTTTTTAGTAGTTATACTTCAGACCTTAATATACAATCACTGCATGCGTGAATTAGTCATTTATGTCCTCTGAGAAATACAACACAGATGGAGCGATGGTGGATTCACAGACACATCTAAAGCACTGCCAGCAATGTTTTTCACAGAAAAAAGAAAAAAAGAGCAAGTGAGGAGGAGAGGAAATAACACAGAGGAAAAGGGTGATTACCATGCCTGTTGGTGGAGGTCATCCCTGATGCAGGGACATTTTTAAAACACATGAATAAGAAGAGGAAAGGAGAGGACAGAGGAGAACACATGAGGAGAGTTATGGCTCAAACACAACAAAATTATCTTCACTAGAAAACTCCACAAACATTCCCTTCCATTCAGCGTTTGTTTTTTATGGGACAAGTTATCACACAAGATAAGACTCTGTCTGCACACTTGTACCTTTCTTAGTCATGTAATTCAGGCTGTTTGCCACAGCGGTGCTCTTCTGTTTAACGTCCAGAGTTGAGAAACGGGCGTAATCATCTACGAAGAAGTTATCTGCAAAAAGGAGATTTAGCAAATGTGAATGATATAAACTGCAGAGATGTACAGTAAACCTGAATGTTCAGTGTGTAGCACAAAGCTTCTATCTATATATGACACAAAAATATACATATTCATGTGTGTACACACTGGCAGCGCCTACACACAGTGGAAAAAGACTCAGATGAAAGTAAAGAATTCATTATCTAAAAACTTTGGTAATTACAAAAGCCTTAAAAAACCTCTGTGGACTTTTTCACACACATGAGATTGTCCAAAACTTGTTGGAGCATTTGGTAAAAATCATGTTATGCCTTCGCCCCCATCCGTTTGTTTGATTATCAGCAGGATTACACAAACAGGACTGAACAGATTTCCATGAAACTTAGGGGAAGGATGGGATACCAGCCAAGAAGGAACCCATTAAAATTTGGAGCAGAGCCGGGCGAGTGTGTGCAATTTGGTGCAGATCCAAGTACAAAAATCTGGATCTAGCAGATTTAAATGTGGTTTCATAAGGTAACTGTTGGCCCTTGGCGGAGGTGTGTGCTCAACAGATGCCTTTCTAGTTTCCGATAAAAGTTTTCTTTTTCCTTTACATCCCTACTGTGGACTTACTGGTATCAGAAAGGTCCAAGTGTGTCCTGCTGGTGGACAGCACTCTGGGGTTGATGCGGGGGACAACGTTGGCCTGGTTCATGATGAAGTCCACGACGTCATGATCTGTGGCCAGTTCACCCTGCGATCCAGACAAACACAGACTCATGAGGTTAAAAGACAAATTTACAGTAGACATTGTCCCCCTGTTACTGCAGGGGGTCGTTGTTCGCCGGCCTTTTCATCCCCACAGTCACAGATAAGAAATCCCTTTCAAGATTTAATAGCTTTTCCACTGCGGTTACTGATGCTCGCGTATCGACGGAAAAGTTTTCCGCCAACAAGTTTGGATTGAACATTAAAAGGTAGAAAACAAGAGTGATGACTAGCACTGTGTTCAGCACTAACACTGGTATTAAACCAAATTAAAACACTGTCCGCGGTGCCTAAATGTCTTAGAACACCTTTGAAAGAACCAATTCAAAGAGTTGGCTCATTTGAGAGCTGGAACAACATAAAAACAGGAGAGGATGACAGATGGAGCCGCTCACAAAGAACCTGCCTGAAAGACAATCCATTTCATCACAACAATCCTTGACAGTGCACTCACAAAAAATGCACAATTTCTTTCCAACAGCTCTTCTGCTCGTTTTCTTTAAATTCTTTTTTGTTTTATTTAAATAAGACTTTGTAATTGAGCAAGCTAATTAAAAAAACGACTCAAATAAAAACCCTGACTGGTATTATCATGTCTGCAGTAACAAGTAAACCATTGGTGAATGTTTGACCTGCTCTATATTTTATAACTTTGTTGGAAAAGATCTTCAATTATTTGATAAAAACAGTTTTTCATAGACTGTATGTTCATATGAGCACATCTGGAATATCCAGAAAGATCTCACTGTATTACAGCATTTATGCAAAGTGAATCAAACTCTCATCAAACACAAGCCTGCAGAGGCATTTATGCAATTAGTTTCTTTTTGATTTTGACTCGTGTGCAATAAAAATTGATTTTGCTTGGAAGAGAAATTAAAAAAACGACCATCAAATAAAAACATCTTTAATGACTATCTTTTTTTATTAAGCTGATAATAAAATCTGAATGTCTCACGGTGACTGTATATCCAAGTGTGTGTGTGTGTGTGTGTGTGAGTGCTGACTGACCAAGTAGACGGCTCTCTGGTAGAACGAGGTTGTCTCCAGGATCTTTTGCATGGTGACTGTCTCCAGTTCGTCGGGGTCCAGCTGTTCACGCTGGTAGGGTACACCGTTGTACATGACCACAGGCAGCGGGCCCACTCCCGTCTGCTGGTAGTACGCCCGGCCATCCTGATAGAGGAGACAATCAGAGGTACGGGTTTGATTTGAGATTAGGAGTCTTTTACCATCTCAGAAATACAGCTGAGGACGTGGAAAAGCTAATCCAAACTAATGAAGTTTGACGTTTGAGTGCCAGGTGCTAAAAATGCATCTACCAGAGTTCAAACAAAAAAAAGAATGAACACAATAAGCCTGCTCTCCATTGAGAACTGATTTGAAATGGTTCTGCTTACATTACATTTCATAGGATCATTATAAAATAAAAGAAGCTGCATTTTGCAATGAAACCAATTGAGCTTGACCGACGTGGATATTAACAGAGTAAAAAAAAAATGCCAAAGACAATTATAAAAGGACAATAATTGAGGCTTGCTACTTTGAAGTTTCACCATTGACTTTAATAACTATAAATAAGTAGAAAACATAACAGTGTCCAACACTGTTTAAAAACACTTTTAAATCTTAAACTTACTTGTTTGCTATTGCATATAATTTAATGTCTGTCTCCATTTTAATTTCATTATTCATGACTTTCATTTAAAACAAGATCCATTTCAGAAAATACATTTATTCCCCTTTCTTAATCGCCTGTTACCTTTACTAATAAAAAACATACCAAGGTCAGCTTTGACTGATGATGCCCACAAGATGATTGTAGCATCCTGCAAAGTGACGCTACATTAAACCAGACTCACCTTCCTGTTGCTGTCGTAGCTGGAGTCGGCTCCCAGGACGCTGCTG
The DNA here is from genome assembly GCF_024713975.1 of Paralichthys olivaceus. Taxonomy (NCBI): domain Eukaryota; kingdom Metazoa; phylum Chordata; class Actinopteri; order Pleuronectiformes; family Paralichthyidae; genus Paralichthys; species Paralichthys olivaceus. The sequence continues at coordinate 10,051,768 of NC_091104.1, read as the reverse complement.
ACCTCCACGTAAGGGAACCGCTTCTCCAGCACCTTCACCACGTCCCCGACACTCAGCTGTCCACCAATGGGCACGTGGTTAAACATCTGAAAGGAAAATGAGTAGAAAGACAAGAGGAGGGTATAATTTATTTGTTAAAAGAGGACAATAAAGGACAACAATCAAATTCTTGTAATGCTCTAATCAAGGATGGTTAATAAAGATCGACTCACCGAAATGACAGCTTCGAAAGCGCTCTGACTGTCCACTTCATCGCTGATGTAGTTGTACGCACGCACCAGCGCCACACCCGCATCCTGCATCCCGTCTATATCTTCTTCATCTGACACCACAAACACCAATCCGATCCTACAACACAAGCAGAGAGCATATAAGCTTCAAAAACAAACTCTCAAATGTATTGAGCAGCTTAAATGCAGAGTGTGAGACGTCTGATGCATCAGTATTCAAACAACCGGACCACCCAGAGATGCCTCATGCAGAGAAGTATCAAAGGTCTCTGAACCTGCCTGACAAAACTCCGAAATTTTAATGGATCTCAACTTTTAACTACACGTTAGCTCCAGCAGAGTGTTGCTGCAGCTCATATCAGATCTTTTTATATTTTTATGTTTTTGTAGGAGCTTTGGTGCGATAAAAAAACATTATATTGCAGTTTTATTGAAATGTTCACCAGAAAAAACATACAACATAAAATCCAAGCATAAAGAATGTGTTTTAATAAGTTCACTTCCGTGACGATGCACTAACCTAAGTGGTATGTTGTTCGCATAAAACATCTCTGCAACACTCATCAGCTCAGCAGCATTCTCCTGGGTCGGGTCCAGAATAATCACCTACAAAACACACACACACACACACACACACACACACACACACACACACACACACACACACACACACACACACACACACACACACACACACACACACACACACACACACACACACACACACACACACACACACACACACACACACACACACACACACACACACACACACACACACACTGGTATAACTCTCAAAGATTTACACCTGTTTTAATTCACAAAGGGCTGATTAATCAGGCGTGGACGTACCAGATTGTGAAAGTTCTTGCGGATCTGTCTGATGACTCCCGGAAAGGTTGGTCTGAGCAGCTCCTGAACGTTGTAGGGCCACGAGCTGTACCTGTGGTCGGTCTCCAGGTTGTTAATCCACTAAAAGGAGACAAGAGGGAATTGAGCAGATCAGTGACAACAAGAAAATATTTTTGACAGCAGTGGGCTGGAATCTATGGCAGCAGCTGAGTGAACAAAAAACTTCACTGTCTGTTTATCATTCTTCAATTTTTCCTTACATAATCAATTCATATTTTACTTCCCAAGTTTCATGGCCTCAAGTTCACATCTAGAAAAAACAGTTTGTCCAAAAAACGAAATAGTTAATTCTCTATTTATTTGTTGATTGACTCATTTATAAATCAAAATAACTAAAGGTCAGAAAAAAAAGACATTTTAAAGGTTTTTTTTCAGAAGGATGATGGGATGATCATCTGTCAGGGGAAGTTTTAATGGCTGAACACTTGATTTCTTACACTGATGGCCGGGTTACGGATGTCGACGGCATAGTCAGAGTCGGCCGGCTGAACGTTGAGCTTCAGTATGTCGTGGATGTAGGGCGTCTCGATGTGCAGAGAGCGCAGACCCTCCATCACCCTCGCTTCACTGCGCAGCATCTCAAACACACTGCAGGTGAGAGCAGAGGTGAGTCAGTGTTTGATCGTCGACACTCGGTGTGAATAAGAGCATGAAACTGCCAACATGACTGTTAAAAGCAGATTATGTGCAACTGATCTATAGTCATGATTTACATTTTTCATAAAAAATTATTTAGGATCTGATGTAAATTGAAATACATACAAATCTGGTTTCAAAAGAGATTTTAAATAGTTCTCATAATTAAATTATTTTAGAGCTCAAACTATTAACAATGTAAAATATAATGTCAAATTAATCAGCAACTTATTTAAATATTGATCAATCAATTTTCAGTAAAATATCTAAAATTTACGTGCTTCATTTAAAACCTTCTGATTGCATTCAACATTGTTATGTGTTTGATGCTACAATTTATTTACTAATGTCAATTTCAGTAAAATATTTGAGCAACAGAGAATTTATTTATTGCAACTATGGATGATTTTAATTACAGATTTATCTGCAGATTATTCAGTTGTATTGTCTATAAAAGAAAAACATTGATCACACTCGAACCCAAGGTCTCATTTTGTCTTACCAACACTAAAAAAAAACCTCAAAGATATTCAGTTGAATATATTATCCTGTAAATTCATTGGACAATCAATTATTTGATATTTTAGCTTGAAAACTGACTTGAGCATTTAATTGTTTATTGATAGAGTTGCAAATGGATTTTTTATCTAATCATTGCAGCTGTAGACTGAATACAAATGTTTGCAAAAGATAAGAGTGACACAAATGTTTATCAGTGGTGAAAATAGAACAAACAAGATTTTCCACAGCTCAGTGACTGACTAATAATACAGTTTATTGTGTATGTGTGTGTACCTGAAGATGTCTTGTGTGTCCAGATCGATGTGCAGCCCATTGATGAACAGAGCTGAATCCCCAGGCTGCAGGCCCAGAGTCCCTTTGAAAAACTTTGGAGACATCAACATGACTGAATATCCCGTTTACATCAAACCCTACAACTCTCCATTTAACTGAGAAAACTGTCACAATGTGTGGCACTTCACGTCAAAACTGACCATTGTGTCGTCAATTACGTTGTAAAACTTGAGGCAATATTCAGTAAAAAGCTGTGTTGAGTTAAGTCGACATCTCCAGACAAGCACTGACAGCTCTGTCTAAAGCAAGTCTGTTTAGAGCAATCAAACCGCACACTAAACACATCTAATTATTAGAGAAAGCGTGTGTGAACGTGTGTGTGTGTTTGTGTTCACGGCTGTGAGAGGATGCGTGTGTTTGTGTGTCGGCAGAGGCAAAAGAAAAGCTGAAAGTCGTTCTGGCGCAGTCAAATCTCATTACAGAAAGACAAAGACATCAGATTAATCATACTCCAGACGCTGCAATTACAACAAGACATGATTAACACAAATATTGTTCATCCCACTTAAACAGCGTGAGGATGTGAGTGTGTGTTTGTGTGTGTGTGTGGGAAACAGAGGGAAATGTCTGCGTGCAAGTGCATGTGTCCAAACTACTTCAATCAATAATCCTTCCTCGCTGCAGGACTCAGTGCGCCTGCTGAATGAATCACCGATTCAGTAATTAGGACGTTTGCTGCTCACCCCCACCACCCACCCAAACTCCTGTCTGCACACCAAGATAATGTGAGCACAGCTTGAGGAGAAAGAGGGGAGGCAGGAGAGAGAGGGAGGGAGTGAAAAAACATTTGTGAAGAAAAAGGGGTGATTACCTATTCCATTAGCAGGGCAAACCCAAACACATTGTCAGAAACTAAATGCTTTTCAAATCCGACGTTGTTTACGATTTATCACGTAATAAAAAGGTGAGAGGAGAAAAACAAAAACAGGAAGGGCAGTTCTCATTTTGAGATATTTCCCCGAAGACGAACGATGAGGGGCCGAGGGAATGTGGTTGTGGCTGTATGCAATAATGCTATCTGTTTTTCTTTATTTTTCTACCTTATTGGATCAGATAGGTAAACAGCTAAACCTAAATTATCCCTGACAACTCAACAACACAGCAGGAAGGAAAGAACATTGGCACGCTGCAGAGGGAAAAGAGAGCAGAATGAGAGCGGATGAAGAAGCCAAGCAGCTGGGATAAAAGGAACAACACGAATATTTAAATAAACATAAAAACACTCAGTTTTTGGAAAAGATCTCCAACATTTGCACTCAAGCTCAATATTTCATTTTTTGTGAACAAAACAAAAGCAACAAGACAATAACATGGCGTCCTGGAGATTTGATGGGATTAACACACTACAATCCTCTCTCTCTCTCTCTCCTTAATTTTCAGCTCTCTACCATCATTATCGAATAAAAGAAGAAAATTCTCACAAAAAACTCTCAAATTAGAAAACATGACAGCAATAAAAAAAAACAATGGTTCTAAAAAGTTACAACAAACAGCAATCATTAAAAAAAACCCATTAAAAATTAACCGCAAAAACAATTCAGCAAAAACAAGACGAAAATAAGAATATGTATTAGAGCCCGACCAATTTATCAGTTGGTCGAGAAGAATTGGCCAATATGAGCATTTTAGCACAGCATGTTTGCAGATAGGAAAAAATATGCATTCATGTTTCCATTTTACGTAAAAATATATCATAGTTTATTTTCTTAACCAAGTTTCATAGATGTGTTTTCTTTGTTTTTATAGGTATTCATAATAAAGCTTTTGGAAAGTATTTATATTTCGACTGATATATTGATATTGTACATTTTTTACTCAGAATCACGCAGAATAAGAAAAGTGTGTTTGTGTTTGACAAAAGGGTGAAAGCAGGGATACAGAGGATGAAGATGTGAGCGATGAATGGAAGGACAAACACGTACCTTCTGATTCTCGCCAATCTCTTTACGGATCTCGGAGTTGACCACTGTTTTAGTGATGGACCTATGAGGGGAAAAACTGAATTAAAAAACTGCAGAGTAATAAAAATCTGTGTAAACACAAAACATCTGACAGTATCTACTTTTTGTGAGTTCCTCTTCTTTACCTGGCTTTGGTTGGGAAGTTCTGACTGAGGTCTTTCATAACACTGAGGGCCTCAACAGCAGGAGCAGCAAGAATACGAGCGGCTGTCTGGAAACTAAGATCTGTTGATGACGGGAGGGAGACAAAGATTAAAAAAAGTGTGTTAATGTGCTAGCATGTGCCAAAGTACAAATTACAGCTAAAGCGTATATATGTGGGCATAAGCTGTTTTAGACCTAAACTTAATTTTGGGTCAAATTAAAACTTTGACCAGATGAGAAGAAAGTCAGTAGATCACCTGGAGGGGACGTTCACGGATTTGACAGCAATTTGTCTGATAGTTCAGACGTTTCAGAAAAATCACATAAGTGAATCTGCTGGTGGCACTTGACAGGAAAAGGTCAAAAGATCACCACAGTCATTAGGATTCGATGCACAGAATTTCATGGCAAGCCACCTGATGAGAAATTTCATGCTGGATAGTCTCCATCGACCGACACACAGACATCATCATCCCAAGAGCAGCGCTGCTAGCAGGGTCAAAAAAGTAATCAGTTAAGCCAATTGATGTATTAATTAGGAAATAATTTCACGTTAACATGCTTGTCTTCACATCTAAAGAATTAATTAAATCTATCTTAAAGCATTGAAGCGTTGAAGACAGGATTAAGAATATAGACTAGAATGTTATATATGACTTTATATGTGATAACATTGTATAGAAGATATTGTATGGGAGCTTTTCCTTGCAAGGAAGGGGCGAGAGGAGTGTGGATCATTTCAATGCAGAGAGCATCTTTGTAATGGTGTTGTAGCCTGTGTGATTATTGGCCCCTGGAGGTCTCCCTGTCTTTATAAACAGACTGAGATAATGAGCCCCAGTGGGGTAGAAGATAAAGACAGACGCCCACATGACAGTCTGAAAGTCTTAGCCCCAATCTCTCATCCCCTCACATCCTTTATTTAACACAATCAAAGCCGCCTCATGCTTGCGTCCTGACCGCATCTAGTGAAAAGAAATAAGTCTCTGTGTGCGTTTTTTACAAAAACACATATAATCTGAGCCTGAGCAGCTGACCGATCGGTGAGCTCATGTGTGTGCACGTCTCTTGTTCACAGTGATTTCCATACATCCTGAAACAATCAGGACCATTTATCAAAAACGGGGAAGATTTAACAGATTTGACAGAGCAGTGCAGCTGGAAGACGGCTGCCGCTCATTTGGAGACATCTGCTGAATCCACTATTGCCACAGTACTAAGTGAAGTGTACAGAGAAGAACAGATGATGGAACTTAGAAGGTTGTAGGTCTCTCCCATTGTGTCCAGAGGCATTCTGGTCTGGGGCCCTTGATAACCCCACTCGGAAATCAAAAATGATCGCAGAGGTGAAAGAGCCAACACATATAACATCAAGTGGCTCAAGGAAAGTGTGACGCAGGCAAAACAGACAGATTTCAAAAAGTGAATACAAATGAGTCAGTGATTCATCAGATGATGTAACTCTAATCAATAACGCTTTTATGTTGCAGCAGAGACTGCTCTGACATTATGACTCGTGTGTTAAGACGACACTGATCGATTGCAGTCATTGATTGCAGAACTAGACATAAAATAATTTCACTGATGGAATGATCTCACTGAATATTTAAGCCTGCATGCAGCGCAGGTGTAACGCTGAATGCACTTCTAGTTTCCTTTTATTTTCCATCATCAATGGATAGGGAAAATAAAGAAGCTAATCAAACAACTAAATCAACATCAATGGGGAGGCAGATTCTCCCACTGGAATACGTCAATTTAAAAAGCTCAAGCTGTCAGTGTTCCAAGTGTGACGTGGGGGGGTAATTACAAGAAAATGTTTTAATCTGTTTCAGAAAAACAGAATTCAAAGCTAAACACATACAGTAAAATATCTGACGTGCTGTTTTACGTTCGATTTACTTCTGCTCTGGTGCCTGCTCACACTGATTTTTACAAACAGACCAATAGCTATAATCATGCTGTTTCACAAAGTGACAAGTGGGAGCGTTATGCTGCTTCAACCCACATGGGAAAATCTAATTGTGTCTACTGGCAGAATATCAGCACTATTTTACTGAACATTGTGTTTATTTTTTCCTCTTTTAGCTCTTGCACAGAATGAATTTTTAAAGAGAATTAATCCTGGAGACTGAAACTGGAAAGAGTGAATAGTGACAAACAGATAAAAGAAGGTATTATGTACAACAAAATAAACGTGGGCGCAAAGAAGCTCAACAAATGGATGTGTTTTGATCTTGAATAAATATACGTAATTCTGAAGATTGCTTGTAAGAATGCTTTCTGTTCACGATCAGCAGATAAATGCTCAAAACACAATGTGTTCTATGATAAAATATTAGTCTGTTTGAAAATGGACCAGGAGCAATCTTTCCAAGTCGTTTTCTGGTAACAGGAAAGTGCACCAGAGCTCAGTTGAACAGAACCAAAGTTAGGTGTGAAAGAACACAACTACAATTAAATCAGAAATGCAGCTGAAGGAGATAATATTTTTTGCTCCTTATCATTAGTTTGCTCAAGGACAGAAAAATCCTTATGTCAAGAAATAAATGATTCCTCTTTGATGGGCATGAGGATCTGGGATTTATGTCATAAGATAATTATCTTTTGTTAGGTGAAGCGATGAAACGAATGGGCAGAGTGCTCTGACCTGAGTCCTGAGGGCATATCTACAGGATCATAAAATCGATTCCTCAGAATTCAAGTGACAGAAATAATGCCTGCAGGTGTTAACAGTAAGTCGAGGGAGTGTTTAGATTTGGTGCAGGATCCGTGGGCTTTGCAGTTTATTTTCGTTAACCTGTCATGATCTTGGCTCTGCTAATTTCAAATATTTGTTTTACTCTGCAGTCAATTAAGTATTTTGCCAAAATGTAATATAAATATGCAGCAACACTCACTTCCTGTGTAGCTTGTTAGTTTAAACAAATTCAATCATGTTAAAGTAGGAAACAGAAAATTTAAGACTGCGGAAAAAGGGGAATAAAATCTGGGCAGATATTTACCTTGCATTTGCCAGACTTTCAGAGGTGACATTTCATTTGTGCTTTCGACTAAATGTTTCCTCAACTCTTTCAGCTGTTCTTTGAGCTCTGGGTAGAGCGTCCTGTTGAGAAAAAGACAGAGGGATTTAAAGTGTGTCTGCTAAATGCCTAAGTAGCAAATTGCTGATTAAGAGAGAGTAGACGTCTTCAAAGACAGATTGATTTATTTTCGGGTTAGTTTATCACAGATAGAAGGTTATAGTCAGTCCTTTGGGGGAAGAAACTGAGGAGGAAAAAAAGGAAGAAAAGAAAATCTTGGCCAGTTTGAGCATGGTGCAGTTCCTGGAGCGAATCCAAGCTTTGAATTTTTATCATGACCTGACACAGAAACACTCACTTGAGTTTGCCAAATAGGAATCCCTGGACCTCGTCCACTGGATCATTTTCACCGATCACTGTAGCGTTCACCCCCGTTCCTGCGAACACAATCAATTAACTCATTATTCACATCAGGGCTCCTCTGAGATTACACAATCATCTGTGTGTCTATCAACAGCAATGTATTCTTGCATGCGTGGGCACCTTGGACTTGTGTGTCGTCCTTTGCCTTGTACTCCTGGTTTTTGATTGCCAGCTCCACTCCGTACCCAGACAGATACACTTTCTTTCCACTGGGATTCTAGAGGCAAGTGGAAAACATTGTAAAAAGAGGAGAACAAAATGTAACCCTTGTCCCGAACATAAGTGAGTTGTATCCTAGGTTGCACCTTGGCACGCCACTTGAGGATGTATTCAGCGAGGGCTTAAATGCTTGTGTATCTGTATTCAAAGGGCACTGACAGTAGTTAAGTCAGTTAGACAGCGATCAAGCAGTCTGCTTCATTTCTCTTCAGCTGCACTGGTGGGAAATTTAACAATGTTTATAATCCATATTAAGATTAAGAGGGCAGAAAAAAAAATGTTTGCCCATGTGGGTTGTATTATTTCTACATCTTTCTATTTATCTACATCTCTGCTGTAAAAATGTATCTCACTTACAACAGAAACAGCTACAAACAAATATGGGTTCTGACTGAGCAAGCTTTCACGTGCCAAAGACACAGAGACACACACTGGACCTCGAGCTTAGAAGAACAAAAACAGTGATAAATGTTACAGCCTCTCCTGTGTCCAGGACTTCACGTTTCTCAGACAGATGGTGAATAATGTGGAATAATTGCAGGGTAGAAAAAATATAAATTGGAGAAGCTGCAGAGTTTTTATATTTTTAAAATCATTATCTTAGCTCATGTTCGCACAAAGGTAAATACAGTATATACATATGTTGGGTCTTCCGAATATCACTATGCAATTATTTTGTGAATAAGCATGTATCTCTACTGTAGTAAAGAGGGGTTGAGTGTCTCTAGGCAACAACGATATGACAGCAGTTGTGAAGGGAGAGGGCCACAACTGTTCATTTTACATGACTTGGATTTCACCAGAGGACCGTATACTTATAAAGATAAAATGTTTCCTAAAATGGAAAACTATCCAAATAAATTGTGATTGATTGATTGAAGAAAACAATATTTTCTGAAATGAATGAATTAAATTAACTAATTAATTAATCGAGCAACAGTTATCTCAGTCTATCTGGTATAATCTTATTATTTACTCTTGAAAGCATGCTTCTTACACACCCTCACACACAGCGACAAATTGCCATTGTATGTCAATGTACAGTTCATATTCAGTACATCATTGATGAAGACAGAGATAAAAATATAGCAATGTATATTGTATACATGTGACAAATTGTACTGTTGAAGGTGTTATTATGTAATTAGCTGTTAAACAGCTTGTGAAATTCTTTTGTCCTTATGAAGGTGTGTCACTATGTGTTTTGTATGGAACTGATCGTCTTATTTTGAAATTTCACCTACAGCCAGGTAATGGCGGAACACGTAAGTCACCAGCCCCTCTCTGACTTTGGATGATATGAAATGGTGAAGCCTCTGGAAATCTGGTTCTCCAAGTTTAGCATAGAGGATGACGACAGGACCATCTGGGTTTGATCCTGGGTATTTGTGGTCGCCCTTGAACAGGTATGGCTTTGGTCTGAAAGAGTGAGGAGATTAAAGTAAATCACAATAACATATATATAATACTTATTTAACTGATTTATGACCATCAGATGTGCGTCATAAGAGTTTTTAAATACCGCTCAGATGCAGTTTTCAGAAGTTGTTCCAAGCTTTCAGTTTCACACGTCTTCACTCCATGGATGCTGAAAAAAGCTGAGCAGCCAGGCGGAGGAGGCTCATTGGACGCAATCTAACAAAATGAAGAACAGTGGGATCGTTCAACACACACAAACACATTTACAGGAATATGATACCACTTCTCATGCATGAAATAGACTTGAACAACAAAATTAAAGGAGACATATTATCCTTTCTCAGCTTTTTGAATGTAAAAGTTCTGCAAAGTTAAAAAGCCCAGTGAGCGGTAAAGGAAGCATCTTTCTCAGACGGAAAACTTTGCTCATGAAGCTCCTGAGACACTTTGTCACTTGTCATGGAATAATAGTGATGCAATTTCTGAACATTAGAGCATGTAAACATAAAAACTTAAAAGTTATAACCCAAACTAAAATGATGTGCCTGAATATAATATGTCTCCCGTAAGTCATCGTCTTTGTACCTGTTGGAAGGAGTGAACTGTTGCAGAGTAGGCTCTCAGGGAGAGGGCAAACTTCAGCATGTTCACCTGGACGGAACTAAGCAAGGCACTGGCTTTCTTCACGATCAGGTCATAGTAGGCCTGATCTGTGTCTGTGTGAAGACACATGACATGTGTTAATGCTGTTATTTCATGAAGTTCCTGTTACTTTCATGACTTTTCAACACTGGCAGAGACACAAGTTAGCAGGAGAAAAATATAGTTTGCAGATCTTTTCTATCATGTTATTGCTTGCACGAGTGTTTGGACAAAACACTGACACTGCATTTGGTGCCAAGAGGTTTGCATACATATCACAATTTCCGCTGCTCACAGCACAGACACTAAAAGTGAAAACTGGTCTAGAGAGGGTGAAGAAGTATTACTTTACCATCATGCTCTCCTTCTATGTTTTCATTGGCCTCAACAAAGTCCCAGAACTTGTCCTGGCTCTCCTCTGCCAGGAACTCGCTGAGGAAGAAGAGGATGAAGGTGACAGTTCCATAAGATGTGCGTGTAAATACGGCAAACTCTATATGTACTGTAAGTAGTGTTTAATGCTACATTTGGATTAATAATAAACTTGAAACTAGTTTAGAGGACGATCTCAGCTCTTAGGATATTGATTGATCCATTATCTGCTAGAAAAGTTTAATGTCAGATGGAATGCATAATGTGATGTGGCTGCTGTTGTATTGCTGAGCGGTGCAGTGTTGTACCTGGCCTCCAGGAGCAGAGGGGTATCAGCCCATTTGGTTGTGAGGGTGGTGGTGACAGCTTTGGAGTCTGTACCCCCCGACACTGCAGAGAGCAGTGATGGCAGCAGGAACCACAGAAGCCACATCCTCAGGCCTGTGTCTGAAAAAACTGCAGCAGGACACATCAGATGGGAGGGAGAGGTAAATGACACAAAGAAACAGCTCAGACCTGTTTGTAGATGGCACCTAAAGCACCTGAGGTAAGACATGGACATGTAAAACACAGGTGTTCCCTCAAAACATTGAGGGGAAGCAAGTTATGTGACAGTTGTTGTGTCTCAATACTGAGAGATAAACCATTCAACTTTAAGCAGAATCAAATCATTATGGTATGATCAATAATTAAGCCTGAGACAAGGTGTCAAATCTCCTTTTGATGTCTCAAAGTGTATGTTTATATATTTGTGTTTCTCATACACGAGTGACCTGCCACAATATCAACAATGACCGACACTTGATGAATTTTTGTTTTTACACTTCCAGATGAGTAAAATACTATTTTTTTAAGCTGCATTCTATATATTGATTTGTTCAGCCCCTGCTGAAAAGCCTACAACTTTTGAATGGTGCCTTATGTTGAAGTGAGTATTTCCCTGTAGACATTACTTTTTATAATTTTGGTATAATCCGCAGACCTAATGTATTAACCTGTCACCATCTTATTTCCCCCCTGCAGTTAGTACCAAATTACATGGTGCTCTCCAAGAAAGTTTTTGTGATAATAAAGTTTTACACTACATATATTCAGTTTTGCGTATGGGGCCTGTAAAATAAATTGCCAATGTTTAGTACAAAACTTATCAAACCAATATGAGGGAATATCTTATTTTCTACAAATAAGACGAAGGTGGTGGTGGAGCAAGTTGAATGTACAAGGACACGATGAGTAGTGTTTAAATGTTATATCTTAAAAAATGATTGTAGGAAACAACCTATGAAAATAACAGGATCATCTAAACACTTTGTAATTTTGTTTAAGTAAGTGCTATACAAATACAGTTATTATCATCATCATCTGTCTACATTAAGCAGTTAAACAGCACCAGAGTTAGTACATACAAACTGCACAAATATCATTGATGAAAACTTGCAGGGTCACTCCACATCTAATATCCCCGAATAAATAATCATACATCTGGGTAAAGATATATTTGATATAAGACACATAGACTCTGAGTGATGAAGGTGAACTGAGTTTTATAACGACACCTCAGCACACTCATTGTTTTATCACACTAGGCTTCACACATGTGTAAACAAACAGCTGGATGCTCTCTGACCAATGGGAAACTTCAGCGTGTCTCCTCAGTCTGAACATCCGGACACTGACACAGCTCTGACAGCAAGAAGCTAAAGCTAACTGCACATCACGGTGGTGTTATATCAGTCTGAACATGTGTATAACATCTGTAATATTAACACACACACACACACACACACACACACACACACACACACACACACACACACACACACACACAGCTGCAAGGCACTTTGTCAACTCGAAGCTGTCATGTATTCAAAATTGACGCTGGTTTTAAAAGCGCGCTAGGCTAATTTAGCAAGCTAACTCCCCTTTCACGAGCAGGAAACCGCCTGATTTGACTCGCTCCTGGTGAACCCCCGCCTGCTCAGGACGAGTCTCCACTCAGGCCACAGAAGCAGATGTTACACGTGGTCAGTTAAAGCTTCGCCATGACAGAAATGAATGATTTATTCTCACCGACGCCGGCTCCGCTGCTTCCTGCATCCATGTTCCGCTGAGAGTGGGTGGGTCCTGTCAGCCGCCGTCTGAGGTGACCGCAGATGTCGCCTGTTTGAAATGACTGAAACTCTCCGAGCGTCAAAAACAACACAAACAACGAAACGTGAGCTGAACACAAAGAAAACATCAGAGGGAGAAATAATTAAAAACTCAAACTGGACGAAGTTGAGAGGATTCAAGCAATTAGTTTTACAGGCTAACCCGTGTTTAATTATTTTTGTCAATTTTTTTTTTAATCACCTGTCCGAATTAAATTAAAAGCTTAAAATGGAATGGAAATGAAAAACACAATTAAATGTATCTTTTCTATTCAATTATTTATTTGCAGATAATAATGCTCAAACTGGCACAGAGCAGTTAAAGAAAGGTAAAGAGACCTCATTCAATATTTTGCCTGCTGTTCTTAAAACAACACGATTTAGCCACAAAAAGTGTATATACTAAAGAACTGCTGTAGCTCTAATCAATTCAAATCCAAATCATAAAACTATGATATCACAGCTAAGATATATGAAAATAGATGTTTGGAAATACCAAGAAACAGGTTGTCCATGTAATACCTCATAATACTTACATTTAAATAAATTATTGGGTTGTTACTGCCCATAAAAGTACAGACACATCTCCATTCAATAAAATAAAATAATTGTTTAACAGCATTTATCTGTATCAGTAAAATGAAAAAAAACCAACCTACACATAATTTCCACTTTTCTGTTTCAGTGATTTTGTGCCAGTAAAATGTATATTTATTCGTATAGACAACGTGTGTGCAGTGCTAAATTACTGTGAAAGTCACCTTTATGGAGAAGACACATTGTCACATAATTAGGTCTGCATACGGTTTTATAAACGTGTGGGATGAAGCAGTGCTTCATACTGTGAAAAAGAAAATGTCTCCTAGTTGTTCTATCATATCACATTATATAAAGTCGTGACGGCGCCACTGGAGACTTGTTATTTAATTAATGTGTATAAAGCAGGACAGTGAAAGCAAGAAAATGCAAAGTGTGTTTGTTCGATTTAAATTTCTGTATGCAGCTATGTGCATTTAGAATGTGTGTGTTCATAGACTTTACCTGAAGATGGATGACATAACAGCTCCCCAAAGTGAAACCAAAGTGTCTTGATCGCCACCTGGTGGCTGGCTACAGTATTGATCATGGACCCGGCCTCCTCCATGTTAGCAGATGGGACATGGGGCACAATAAAGTCAAAGTACACGTCATATATTTTAGGTAATTCTCATCACACTAACGTTTGTTAAAGTGTTGGATTGGTTTTAATTATTAGTTATTTGATGCAATATTAAAAAGTTTGAATCAGCTGAGTCTGACTCGATTGGTCGAGCACGTCTGTCCCCCAAACATTTCTGCACATACCCTGGCTCCAAATGTGCAAAATGGATATCCTGAATATTTTGGCTTCATTTCTGGATTGTGGGAGGAAATGGAGACACATCCTCCATCTTAATTTACAGTCCAAGTGTGTGATGTGGAGACATTTATATGTTTGCACCTGTTTGTGTATTTATGTAAGTAGGTGGGTGTATGTTTGGATCGTGTACTTTTATTTGGTGCATTTATTGTTAAATGGTTTATATTTAATCATAATGCAAAAATCAATGAAATAAAAAAACTACATTTGACTCCTATAATAATAATTGTATGAAGACACTAAAGGAGGGATGTTCTATTTAAAAGGAAGAATATGTTTATGCCTGTGCATGTACTAGTTAGTCAGTCCATAAATAAGTGAAGGTGATATTTGGGGCTGGATGTGAGAAAACTGTACGGATTGATTTGAAAAGCAGCTCATGGAAATGAGGTTTGCTGTTTGCTCTGCGTGATAGCCGAGGGAAATAAATCCTTTTGGTTAACAGTATTTGTTATGTTTTAATGAAAAAGTGGAGGAACTGATATCCGTCTCATTTTTATCAGTCACCTGACACTCCGGGGTCCGGTTTCTAAATCTTTACCTTGAGTTTGTGTGATATTCCCTATCCATTGAAGTGAAGCTCCCATTGGGGAAGGTTGTTAAAATGTGCCCGGATCCCTGTCTACCTGTTGTGTGTTCTTGACAAAAAGAAAATGAAAAGGTACGGAGTCACTGTCCCAGGGTGTGGAGACATGGGTCTTGCGTTTTCATTTACTCGCTCTGTGGTCTAAATTAAATTGGACAGCTGATCCTCCTAGAGGGAGCAGTTCCAGGATTTGATTTAACATTGTATAAAAAGCAGCGACATTAATTATCCTGTTGGATTTGACCTTCACTTTGATGTGCACGTGTGAACACCCCGCTCATGTAGACGTATACACACACACACACACACACACACACACAATGTCACACAAAAATCTGTTTCATCCCTACAAGGAAATGCCAAAACATCCTTACCACAGTCCCCACAAGTATAACTAGACATAGCTTCACACAGGCTGCCCACTGGGCCTGTTCATCTGTCAGGGAAGTGACATCTTCAGATGAATTATGGGAGATGGCTGTCATCTTCTCTGGGGTCACATAAGAAATGGCGGGTGCGGGCTGCGGGCTCCCTCTCTTCACACTATTACACGTCAGCCATTTTAGAGGTTGAAAGCCTCGACGGGGGACCAAAACGACCTCAATTAAACCCCCATTAATATTAATACATTTTGTCGTTTCACGTGAGTTGCCGCTAATTATATGTGTCCCTGACTGTATAATGGGGGTCAGCTGGGGTCTCCCACATGAAGCTTATTCACCACATTACAGCCACCAAACAATGGGCCGGTCTGGGCTCCAGTCTTAAGTATAGATGGAGGGGAGAAATTTAAATACAGAGGCCCTGAGGGTCACAACATAGACACATAGTCAGGACATTTTCACACCTGAAAGTCTAGAACATGGTCCAAATAAATGTCTTTTGTATGACATGCGTACTTGCTGTCATCAACACCTACGTGGGCTGCGTCTATATGTACTTGACATTAATTAGTTTGTAGATCAGCATCTGCATCCGACTTCTTAAATTTCTTTACCATTGAAATATCATTATGGTATTATTACCAATAAAATGATCGCACTGTGTTCTCAAACGATCCATTCAGATCTCGAGCCCTGAGTGACTTCCTGTGGGGCTCCAGGTTGAAGGACACTCCCGTACTGTATCTGAGTACATTTACCTTGCAGCTGCCATGATGGACTTCCATGGATGAATCGTTGCAGCTGAAGACTGAAAGCAATCCGACAAGCTGTTTACAGTTCTTTTTCTTCTTCTATTGTTCACTGACGTCTCAGCTGAGACCACCTCTTTTCATCTGACAAAACTTCGGTCTGGACCGTAGTCCAAGGAACTTTCCACATCTTTTATTTTGGTTTGGATAAACTGAAAAGGCCAAGGGTCCAAACCAAACAAAAAGAGAACTTTCAAATTGGAAACTGACACTTTTGTGCTGCAACATTAGTATAATTCTCCTGTGTGTGCATTAGCCATTTCAAATCCACTACATTCCATTCATTTCAAGTCAGTTTTATTTGTGTAGCGCCAAACCGCAAAATCCATTATCTCCAGACACTTACCATTGTAAGGTCAAGACCTTACAATATTACTTCATGAGTATAAAGGTGGAATATTATCCCTCTAACAACCTCAGATCTCGTGTTTGGCTTTGACCCAGAGTTTGTATCCTGCTTCATTTCTCCCACATCAACGTTTATCATATTTTTATGGAGAGGTTAATAAGTTTTCAGCAGATCAGCTCTTTATGAGCTCCTGGGCCACAGCTCCCCACACACACACACACACACACACACACACACACACACACAATAAACACAACATTGAGACTATAATGGGATTGCTGTGTGATTCCCACTGGTAGAAGCGAGAGTCCTGTGTGCCTGGGAGGTTGGATTCTTCAGTTCAATCCTTTAATATCGTGAGCGATGATTTGGTCTTGACCTGGGAGATTAGCCAAACCCCCGAATGGAAGGTCAGATAATGGCGCAGATGTCTGATCTAATCATATTTCTATTTCTATTGCACTCCCACGCCGGATTGCACTCTCATTGCCTTCCGAATTTACTTTTTTGACAAAACAGGGTATTGAAGCCCTGCAAATTGTTTGTGTATAGAGATTCGTCCACATTGTATATTTGACGATGAAGGTCTAAACCATGCCACTGCTGGAAAAGACTCAACTGCAGACAAAAGACAGAAACTCCATCGTGACCAGTGCCAGAGCCAACAGGGCAGTCCTCCAGAACTACAATAGCCTGGCTCTGATGCGTGTAAGGGAGGCACTCAGTATGAACTTATCTGCAGAATTCCATGCTGGAAATAAGCGATAATAATGCCAGAGCTTCTTTGTTTGCATAAGGAAGCACAGAACCAGCAATGAGGAGCTGCAGCCAGTTTAACCTCGTATTAACGGATTGTGGCCATAGCCCAATCACTCAGAGCTGGATTCCCACTGCAGCAGCGATCACTTTCTCTCAAACACTCACATGCATATTTTCAGGCAAACAAAAGCTGTCGGATCCTCTGCAGTAGCACGGCTATTACTGTGTGTTTAGTCCAGCTGCACTTGAAATGACAGTGACCCAGAACTATGGGCAGGATTAAATAACCCTGAACATTCAGTCCACTGCACCACAGCTGCCACAGACCTTGCACAGCCTCGCTCTCTCCCTCACTGCCCCTTATTCCCTCTCTATTCATTTGTCAGACAACAGAAAAAACATCCTCTCTTTCCTCCTGTCTTACATAAACACCCTCTCTGATTCCTCCTCTCGTTTACACTCTTGCTCTTGATGCGCGCTGATCTCCCTCCAGCCAATTGCCTCCGCTCATCACCATCCTGGCAAATTATTCCTCTGCTCCGCTTTGAGGGTGTCAAAGTTGAAGCTAAACGGACTGTTGATGAGACGGGGCGAAGGCCTGCGCTCTGCTCCATCTCCTTTGCGTGCTCAGCCAAGGACAGGGGATGATATTTACACCCCCCCCTCCCTTCGACAAACGCCCACCTCCCAGAGCAGAGGAAGAAGCTTATTTTTGTGCATGTACGTGCATTCGACAGACCCAGAGTGTTTGCAGATTGAATTAGGCTGTAGATCACCGTTGACAGAGCTGAAGCTATCATTAGGAGGGGAACAGGCTGCTTTATGGGGGTCACACTCCTGTGGTTAGTGTGGGCAAGCAGTGGAAATGTCCTACAGTTAGAGATTCGCCTGTGGATGGAAGTGCAGAAACTTGGAGGTCGAAGCTCCCACATGAGTTGTCAGAAATAATATCGCTAAATGAGTGAGTCTTAAACGAACTGGCTGCATATCAAGTTTAGCACTTGTCTCTACAGCTGTTTTTTCCATGCAGTGTGAGCTTGATAATAGAGTAATGATAAACGATAACCAGTGACAACCACGACACAGTCAGAGCTGTAAAAATGAAATATTTTAATTGGTGGCTTGATGATTCATTTTTGCAATCATAAGAAAACAAACCCAGAATTATGCATACAGAAAGAGCCAGAGACAGACTGCACACCAATCCAAAAATAAAATAAAAAACAAAGTCTCTATCACACTCTCTTTTAACACATTTAAAAAAAGAAAATAACAAATAAAAAAGATGATGATAGTGACACCTGGGTTGCTTCATTGTCACGACGAAACGCTGTTAAGACATCAGATATACATAATGATGAGACATAAAATATTTGAGTATAGCTTTACAGCATCAATCTCTGGAATAATTTCAGCAAAAGGGAGTTTTTTTTTTCCTTTCACTCTCTTCAGGTGAGTATTTATGAGGATTGCTTTAAAATCTCATGGTCGCTTGAAACTGGAACGGTGAAAATATAAAACACTCTCAGGATAAAGAATCAGTTGGTTTTTTTTGCGGTTAGACTCTAATGAGGAGCCAGATTATTGGTTTGGAGCTCAAATGTGGTCTAATACGAGTCTGACTGTGAAAGAAGAAGTTGTGGGCAGAATGCCTGGAGCTGCAGTGCTTTTCAAGTCTCCAGTTTCAAGACTACAATGACAGGAGGAAGTTAATGTGAAACAAAAAATGGGGGAAAATCTCTTTTTCCATATCCATTCTCTCCATCCCTATTGTATTACTTTGAAGGTTACACAAAAAGCAGCATATTGACTCTGGATGCGTCCCAATACCTTTCATCATCCCCACTTTTATTCTTCTCTTCTTTTCATAAGTCATCCCCGTTAAATCAAAAACAAGAGCATCTGGGTGATTCGCTGAAATGTAACGAGGGCAATGGTAAATGGTTAAAAGGTTAGTTTTTCCTCCTTTTTTATATTAAAAAAAACACTATTGTTAACAACAGGATGCAACATGTTATTTATGGCGACACCAAGGAAGCAGTTTGCCTGCATGCATCCTCAAATTGCCCCACGGATGACAGGGTATCTAGCGTTTCACACTTTTGAAAACCCTTCTCCTTCATTTTTTCTCTTATTGCTCAGATTCTATGTGTTGGGGGGTTGATAGCATTTTAGCAAATCAGAATCCAGTGTCAAATCTAACTGGGCTTGGAGATTATATTTGTAAATTAAGTTGTATCCACCTTTTGTTCGCTGAGGCAGCGGAAACAGAGACTACAGAGATCCTCCTCAACCAAACAGGATGCGTTCAGCTAAATGCACCGATTATATCTGTAGAGGGGTGTTGACACTCTATTGGACTTGTTGATGACCTCAGAGTCCCCTCGCAGATGTAAAGTGGCGTTTACAAAGCGATGTTCCTGTTCACTAACAAACCATATTTGGCCGAGTGCAGATGCTGGTTTGCAGACGCAAAGTTTAATCTTAGCCATTATGAAAATATTATTTATCGTACAACCTGGGACCTGAACACTCTGAATAATTTGACTTCCCGTCTTTGTGTAGGGAAAGCGAATCGTATAATGACACATGGACACTGAAAAAACAACTTGGTTACAGAGTTGTCGTGACCCAACCCTGCATTTTCATGTGACAAGTTGATTTGTTGAAATAGATTTAAGATTTTAAGCTATTCAAAGTAAAAAAAATATAGGTATCCAAGTGATGGTGAGGAGACAATAAAAAAGAGGGGGAAAGAAAACAGCTGAGGAAAGGGTAGAGGGGAGTATTACTGGCTTGCATCGCTGTCACACGCAGTTGGTTGCAAAAAAAATGGCGAAATAATTGGTCAGGAAACCAGTCATTCACAAAACTCATTGGACATCCTCTCACTGTCAGGCACCCTATTTACAAAGGCATACACATACGCCAATCAAAGGCATACTGTACATACTATTTACACACACACACACACACACACACACACACACACACAAACAAACAAACACACACACACACGCACAAGTAGTCAGAGAAATTACTGTAGTATAATGCAGATACAATATCTGACAATGATTATGTCTACTATGATCCCAGTACATAGAGGCACTGCTACCTCGCCCTGTGCATTCTTCAGGCTAAATCCAGCTGAAATACCGGTCACGCTAATGAACTACGGGTCACCAGCGCCGTGTGTTCCCTTTCAGCAGGTGGGATGGAGGCTTGTGTTCAAGACTGCCGCTTTCACTACACAGCTCTTGGACACAGGAAAAAAGAAAAAGAAAAAAGAAGAAGAGAGAAAGTGAAAATGCCACCCACTGCATTAAGGGCTCACATTGCCATGGTGACCAGTGGTTCCGCAACTCCCATCTCCAGCGTTTGTCTGAGTTAAGGCTTCCAAAAGCATTTGCCGCTCACACAGCACGGTTCCTGGCAACAACCTGCAGCAGGCCGTCTCCTCTCCCTCCCTTTGATTTCTTCGCACCTATATGTGAGATTGGGGTCTGTAATTGGCTGTCATTCTGTGCAGCACTGAGACGCAGAAAAAAAAAAAAAGGAGAAAAGGAGAAATAATGAACTTGTTAAGCGACAGGAGCTTTGGGAAGCTTTAACAGAGAAACAGGCCACTTTTTGTCTTTTTGCCCCCAAGATACAAGGCTTCAGTAATGGCTATGGTCCATTTGTACGTCAATCCGATCCATTATCTTTGACTTACAAAAACAAAAATAAAGAAATAAAGGAATCACTTTTCTTTTAGGCAGCAATATTGGTCTCAGTGTTATTACAATTCTGCTTTTAAAAAAGCAAAACAAAAAAAAAACACAAAAAGGTAAAATACAAATGAAGTCATCCGAGAATGAGACAGTCACTATTTCATGACCGTTCATGGGTGAAATGGCAGATTATTTTAAGCAGAAAAGCTTTTTTATTACACAACTCAGTCCAACTTCTTCTCTTTTCGGTACAGTCTCTCATGTATTCCCACCATTTGCAATGTTCAGCTCAGCTACTCGTGCTTTCATAGCTTTCCGCGGCTTCCTTTGAAACTGGAGCATCCAGGAAGTAGACCGGTCCTTAGCGAGGATTAGTGGGAATTCACAGACTTAAAATTTGGACTTTCTCATGCTCCATTATCAGGCCACAGAGAACGAGAGGGGGCACGGTGGGAGGAGGAGGAAGCTGGAGTGATGGATGAGATACTCGGTTGTCAGCAACTCTTAAAAATATCTCTTCTCTGCTCAGTCATAATGATGAGAGAGACAGAGAAACTCAGAGGGGGGAGACAATCTAAGCAGGTGCTAATAAAAACTGGGCAAGCCTCAGTAACATGAGCTGATGCAATCGACCAAGCCCTGGTCTCCATAGCAACCACTTGGACTCTCATCCCCGCAGCCCAACTCTCCGGTAAAGTCTTTGTCATTCATTTGGGTCTATGATGCAGGCGCCACTTCCTGTGTATGTCAGTGTATATGTGTTTATGTGTATGCATTTCACATTACATATGCATGTCTGTGTGTTTGCTCTCATTCTGCTGCTACCAGCGGTTGATGATCTGGTTCATGTAGTCCTCAGTGGGGAGCCTGCTGCCCGCCTCCTCCGTTCTCCCTCCCTCCTCGCCCTCCTCCCGCTCCCCATCCTCCAGTGTCGACACCGAGCTCTGTCGGCTGTGGGAGGGCCACAGGCTGACGCCCAGACCCAGGCCCTGATGGCTCTGCTGCATGTGGAGCTTGAGGCGCTGCTGCCGCCGCTCCTGCTGCCGGGTGTACTGGTAGCGTTGCTGGAACAGGTCCTTGGCGTAGTCGTACAGCTCCATGTCCAGCTCGTTCAACTCCTCTATGCGCTGGACCTAATGAGGAGGGGGCAGATAAAAGACTTAAGTTTTCGTAATGAGATTAAGGGAAAAGAAGAATGGAGGAAAGGAGACTGAAGACAGGAGGATATAGAGAAACAGAGAAGGAAAAAAATCAACAGATAGAAAAGGTGAGAAAAGAGAGAGAGAGAGTGTGTGTCTTTATCGACCAAATCATCCCACAATCTATGAAACCGTATGTCTTGTTTGTGCATTGCGTTCCCACAGCATCTGAATCACCCTGAAGATTAAGCAAATTAGACTGATGATGGATGATTGAGTTTATCCACTTCGTTCTCCCATCGCCGCTGCCTCTCACTCCCTTTTTTATCAAGATCTTTTTCAAATCTATTCGGGGCACTGACAACAAAACCTTACTGTTCTTTAAACATTAAAAAACTTTCATGTAGTTGCCTTTCCTTGTCCATACATTGACTGCATTTACAACATTGGGGGGGTTGAGGTCAGATCGCAATTTTGACTATTTACCTTATTCTGAATAACACATTATCTAATGTATAATGTTAACATGAGTGGCTAATTAGATAATTCATATTCCTTTTGATATGTTACAGAGCAGAGTGTGATTGCGACGTACACCAACATTATGTCCGAACTACAGCTTCATCATTTTATGAATAAGTTGTAGTTGATCAACCTCTGAGGCTGTAAAACACAGTAAACCTCACCACAGTGGTTCCTGAAACATTAGAGAGGAATATCCCAAGAGCAGGAAACTATTGTTAAGTTCACGAGTTCCTCAAAAGGTTCTTGGTCCCTCTGGAAAAGTTCCCTATCACACAACATTTATACAAATGTTTTAAAAAGGGTTTCTACAGGGAGAGGGAGGTGAGCGAGAGATGTTGGCAATATGCAAGGCGACTGAAATGTGTTTGATGTTAGCTTGGGCAGTGCAGCTGGCTTTATTGGCGCATCTCATCTGCTGCGTCTGTCTACAACATGGAGCGGGAAATATGTTTAATTAACAGAATCCCTTTGAAATCTGCGGCGGAGTGCGGAATATCATTTGTGAGCAATGTGTGCGACAACAGAGACGTGAAGCGGAACATCGATGTGAGGAAATTAGACATGTTTGATCTGTAGCACGAGGGACACCAGCACAAAGCAAAGGAGACGGCAAATATTCTCCTCATCACCTGGTGATGTAATTTATTTGACTTTTTTTTTATGAATTAAATAATGTCTCAATTTCACACAGGTATTTAAATTGAAAGTTAATTTTAGAAACGAATTCACCACATAATATTTCCTCTTTTTTGAGATAATAACCATTGGTCCACCTTCACACAGCCTCTGTCAGCCGGGGTACATTTTATTTTCTCTCCTCCCTTCTGGATTTTTGATGTATAAATCACCAGTCTGCTGTTTGCTGGATTTGTTTTGCTGGGAAACGAGCCTAAGAACTCCCACATTGGACCAAAGTGTGAAGAACATGTTTGAAGCTGCTGTTTATTTTTTAATGGCGACAGTCATCCCAAATCTTTTCAGAGCGAAATTAAACCACCGCGCTCGTCAAGTCTCGGTCTTTCTCATGTTCTGTTTTCCTGCTCTCAGATTATCTTTCACCTTATTTTTTACATTTTTTCTTCCTAAAAGAAGTTTATTTGTCATAACAGGACTAATCTAAGATAAGAAATGTTAACTCTTCAATTCTTTAGAGAGACATTGATGAAATATAGAGTTTAGCTTTATGCCGACAGAACTAGAGCCACAGACACGTCTATATCTGTGTTAATGTTTTCTGATTTGTGCCAATATGAAGACTTTTATTTAACAAAATAAACAATGCAGAAAAGATTTATTTTTATATTTGATATAAAATAGTTTTTTTTTAATTCAAGTTATATATTATATATATAATATATATTTGGCTGTTTTTGTGTTTTTTATTTACAGTTATTCAAAACTTTAGGGTTTTATATATATAAAATATTACCAATATCTGTATCAGAATCTGTCCCCACAAATCGATATCATCCATGCTGAGCTGAACTAACCGTAGTATTATCCAGGTCCACCCCTGCTGCCCTGGTGCTGTTGTATTGCATGAAGGGCCTGATGAAGCGCAACCTGAAGGTCCGTTCAAACAGGAACTGGGTTTTCCTCTGGTACTCTGTCAGACCGAAGAAGGCCATGTCTCTCAGGTTCTTCTTGGCCGACTCCAGGAGAAGCTGAGCCCTCTTCTTCTCTGGAACTGTGGACATGTTGTAGCAGCCGACGAGGCTCAGGTCTGCAAGCATACGAACCTATGGGGCAGCAGAAAATAAATTATTGAATAACTATCTCAGGCAATATATAATATTTACTCTATTCTTTCTTTCACCCCCTTTTGGACTTTGTTGACTGTCAGCAGGATTGTGTTGCAAAGATAAGAAATCACTACGCAACTGAGTGTACTCTGGAGCCGTTGTGTCACAGCACAGGAACAAGAACCAAATACTTTAGAGTCACAAGAGTACAGTGTGCACCTCAACCTCTCGGTCCACCAGGATGCCTCAAGTATGTGTGTTTTGTGTTTCAGTGTGTTCATGTGTGTCGCATTTCTAAGTCATGAGACCCTGAGTAATAACAGCCTCCAGCACAGATGAAATAAGCTGGCCAACACGTTTGGGTGGGAGACTGAGATAGCATGAGAAAAGAAGGTGTGAATCTGAGGTGTTTATTGCCAGCAGGAGAACTCCTTACTGGGCACGTATATGTGTGTGTGTGTGTGTGTGTGTGTGTGTGTGTGTGTGTGTGTGACGTGTGCAAGTCATCTTTTAGCTTTTCAATGAGTCTGGAAGTAAGAAATCAAATAGAAACCTATTCTCTTCCTGTTAAGAAATCAATATCTGCTGATCTAAGTTGAAATCAATAACAATAATAATATCTTGGGTTTATACAGTGCCTTTCAATGTACCCGAGGAGATAAAGAACCTATTGGTCAAACTTCTTTGTCAACAGGTGGGCAGTGAGAAGCTTATTGGAAGTGTCCAGAGATGGGGCATTATAGATAACATATCTCTGCCACGAGAGAATTCCAGAGGGTGGAGGCTGCCACATGAACGCCCTGTCACTATTTTATCTAGTTTCCTGCAGAGATTAAATCCCTCAATTGGTGTTTTCCAGTAGAGTGAATTAATTAAGTGAATGGCATTTAAATTATTTCACTGGCTTCAGCTCAGGGGACTGTAGCAGTAACAGTCAATGTGACAATGGTGTGAGATATCCCATCCATCTGGACCTTGTAGTGCTATTGTCTTATTGTCATGAAGTTTATTCCTGTCAAAGGCTTCTTGTCTCCCTACCTGTCTGTTGTTAGCCAGGTTGTACGGACAGTCCATGAACTGCTGCAGGGTGCACCCCGACCAGTCGGAGCCCTCGTAGCAGGAGGGCAGCTCCTCGGGTGTCGGGGTCCGTCCATCACACATGTGGAGGGAGGTTTTCCACGTTGCGCCCCGCTGCACGTGCCTCCACTCGCTGAGGTATCGAGACACAGGGTCCCTCAGCAGAGTGATGTAGTAGAACTTCCTGTCAGGGGTTAATAAAAAAGGAAGGAGAGACAAGAAAGAAAAAAAAATGACATTAACAAATGATTGCCTTACTAGAAATTGTCACAGAAAATTGTCTTTGATTTAGGCTCAGTGGATCAATAAGAGTAAGAACGCTGCATTAAGGAGACTGAAATAAACCCAGCAGCAGCACAACCTGTGAAAACAACTTCATGTATTAGTGTTTCACCCGCACACTGAATTTTATTGACTTTTTCTTCTGGGCGTAACTTCTTGACTGTTCAGATCAAGTGAAACAATTCAAAGAAGAGAAGCAAAAAAGATAATTCTTTGAACAAAAAAGGCAATGCATCAGGTGTAATTCTCCAGTCATCCATGTGATGGCACTAGTTACAACACTTTTCTGCAGAAGTTCATTTCAAATCCTCGTAACTCAGTGAGAGGAAGGCGACAGACTGTGGTTGTCATCCTTAGCACAGTATTATTTGCATTTACTTGAAGCAGCCCTGTGATGCACATTGGGGAACTGGGCAGGAGATAAGAAGTGAAACCACAAATGAGTGTGTTGAGGCAGAGAGTTGATTTGTCAGGGAGAGGATCAGGTCAACGTTCAGCGGGAAAAGAAAATGCTGGCACAAGCACATCTCACTCCACAACACACACATCTCCATGCTGCAAACATCCTTATGTCTCAGACACACACAGCCAACATCCTTCCTCTTCCCTCACACTTGCACAAAGTATTAGGTCTGCCTCCAAGAGATGACTCATCCCGCATCTGAGATTTGGATGTGACTTTTTCTGTGATGTGTGCGTGCATTTATGTGTATGCGTGCAATGTAATGGTGCATAGCACAGTTCAATGTCTCTCCAGAGGGGACACTCCCACCAGAGCAGAGACCTTTCCAGGCCTTCACACTCCAGCTAATTACTGCAGTCTAATCAATCAACACATCCCCATTAACCACACACACACACCCACACGCAACCTGTGTGTGGGTGGGTGTGTGCCTGCAGTGTGTCTGGGAGCGATGGTATGGATTTGTCTGGTCAACAGACGCACGCCACCGGTCGAAAAAACACACACAGGCACAAACGCTGCCCTCCTGTACTGGGCTTGCATCACGTCAGAGGAATGTTTGCAGAGAGATATCTTGTGTGCTGACAGGACTCCACGAAATCGCCCGCTTCACACAAGTTGCATCTCACACACACAGACACACACACACACACACATAGTCTCTGCTTCCATCGCTAAACCTTTGGCTTCACAGTACAAAGCTCACCCCAGGAGAGAGGAGGGGTTGCTGGGTGGACACAAAGCCCCAAGTGTCACATGAACAGTAGCAGTGTCTAGATATTAAAAAAGAAGTTGCTAAGCCCCCCGAAATCCAGCGGCACCAGGGGGATCGTGCACAAAAACACAACCAAAAACGCTAAATCTAGCAACAGCTGAGCGCTGGTGCATAATAGAGCAACCAAACCCTAAATCCAGCAGCTGCGAGGAGATCCCGCACTGAATAAAACAGCTAAAAAAAACAAATTTCATCAGGGAGATCCTGCACAACTAAGCAACCACACCCTGAATTTATCTGCAGCACAGACAGAGAGAGGGCAAGAGAGAGAGATCTCTATAAATGAAACAAATCTAGTAGCAGCAGGGGGATCATGGACAATGAGACGACTAAACCCTAAATCCAGAGGCAGCTGGGAGATCCCAGGCAACGAACCAAACAGACCCTCAATCCGAGGACAGCGGGGGGATCACAGCCATAGAAACAAGTATCTAAACTCTAAATCCCATCAACCTAAACCTAAAAACTCATCCTCCCCGATCTAATCAAAAGCAGAGGGAGTGGAGAGGCACAGTCGAAGTGGAGCCTGCAGGAGAGAGAGGGGTACATTATGGAGATTCCTATGATGACATTATCAGGATTCCTAACACTCCCCAGAGTACAGTGTGTTTGTGTGTGTGTGTGTGTGTGTGTGTGTGTGTGTGTGTTTGTGAGCATGCTGTGTGTGTTTCTGAGACTATGCCTATTAAATCAGTGATGACATTTTCCCCCTCTTGGCTTCTATTCCGCTGAAAAAACACGGTGCTGTTTGGCCCTCGCTACAGAGATGGAAAGAGAGAACGAGGGAGAGGGTGAAAAACACAGAGAGAGACAGAGAAAGAGAAAGAAAGAGCGGGAGAGGGAAAAAGAGAGAGGGAGAGAGAGCGGAGGGGGGCGGAAGAGAATTTCAATTAGTTTTCTAATACTGTGAAAGCAGTGAGGGCCCTGAGCCCAAGTGATTTATCAAAGTTATGGCTCCTGCTATAATGAAGGCTCAGGCATATTACCAGGCAAAATAAATAAATAACACGGGTGCAAACACACACAGGATGCAACACAAATCGTAATCCAAACACCGGCGTACATACAGACGCAAATAAATGATCTTAAACGGCGTGGCTGCCTGTCGTGTCTGCTGGGTCAGGCCGACTGCAAAAACTGGTGCCGTAGAGACTTTCTCGCCTTAAAGCCTAATGATGTCTGGCCGTGTACTCAAATCCCTAGGTAATGACATTTCAACACGCGCACACACACACACACTCAATCACCTGCAAGTCCACTCCCTGTACACACTTTCTAACGCACACACTCGCTGCCTCTGAGGTGACAGCCACTTTTTTTTTCCAGGGATACTGCTTATAGTTGAAGCACTTGTCAAACCAACTTCAAAGCTAATAATACGCGGCGCTGCAGTCTCTCACAGTGCAGACTTTAGCACAGCCTCCTCTGAGAACAGCAGCTCGAGGGGCCTCTTGTGCAGACCACGCTCACGTGCAATACATGTTTCAAGGATACCCACCCACCCAACACCATTACGAAAAACACCCTGGACCACATTCATCAGGTATCAAACATGTTGACTAACTGGCGAGCGCTTTGTCATCGTATTGATTTATCCTATCAGCCTGGTGGAGAGTAGAGTAAGGCTGATAAAAAAAGTGGGAGCTTGGCATGGAGAGTTGTGATGGAGCTATTGTCTGGACTGCCGTGGGATCTGGACTGAAAAAAATCACAGTTTTGTTGTTTCTCTCTCACGTTCTCTCTTCTATTTTTATTTGCTCTGTTCGGTAAATCCGAACATTTAGCCGAGCAGACAGTGCAGAATGTATGAGTTGAGTAACAGAACAGGAAATACAAAAACATTTCCAACAGCTTTCTGACTTTAAATCCTCCTTTTCTCACCATCTTACATGTGTCGAAAATAAGTCAGAATGAGACAGTCATAAGCCTCAAGAGCGCATTAATCAGAACACATTCTTGGTACAACAATGTTTAAACTAACACATTTCTTCAGGTTTTAACTAGTGACAAAAGTAGTGCGAATGAATATGAACATATTTAAGACTTACCGAAAAGTTTTAAAACCTGTTATCAGGCTAATATTTTAACAGATTTAAGACAATTTAAAGCCTGGAAATGGGATGTTTCAATTTTAGACTCTGTAAGACACCTCTGAAACCCTGACAACAGCCACACTGGTACAGATCTAGCGCATTAGTGAGTCAAAGCGAGTACATGTGTGCTTGCCGAGCCTTATCAAGAGGAAACACACAGCGCCTGGGCCTGTTATGGTCTCCGAGCGCCCGGGGAAAATAAGCCCTTTGCCTGTTTCCTGTGGGTCACAAATCACCGCTTCTAGAACCTCCACATTCTCCGTTTAACCTCTCTTCCCCTTCTCTTTAAATCTTTCCCTTTCTGTCAGCCGTTGACTGACCATCTCTTGCCCCCCTCCTCTCTCCTCTGCAGTTGATTACAGTGTGTTCTCCCTTCTGAGACTTCTGTTTTGTTATAATCTCAAAGCAGGAGTCTCGAGTCATGTCCGGGGTGGTGCCACGATTTAAGAATGGTGAGGTTCAAATAATTTTTCAGCGCCAGTTAAGTTTGGGTTAATAGAAGGTTTCAGTAAAAGGAAAATAATTAATCAAGGTTACATGTTGGTGATTTCTACCGAGGGTTTAATGCCAGTTGTTTTCTTGGGCTTTTAGGAGCATAGGAAATACTAGAGGTGGTTTGTGGCTGCTACAAAGTCTTCATTTGTTCTCCAGAGAGTGTGAAAAAGTTAAGAGGCCTTGTTTACATATAAAGAGAATGATTTACAAATGCACACGCACGCACATGTGCACATATGAACACCCAGACGCACAAACACGGTGACGCCACCAGCATCCCACTGCACAGAGCAACCATGATTAATTAATAGTCCACTGATGTTTGTTGAAACCAGATCCACTTAACAACATGGATCTTGCACCTCTAAAAATGGACTGAATTCAAACAACTGAGTAAAAGAAAGAAAAAAAAAAGAAATCACACCACAGAAGAAGTGTTTTTTTCCACCTGATATATAGTGGTGTTGTGTTTTGTGAATGCTGATGTGAATTGAAACACACAGAGAAAGAGCGAGAGTAATAAACCACTTTTGG
The DNA here is from genome assembly GCF_024713975.1 of Paralichthys olivaceus. Classification (NCBI taxonomy): domain Eukaryota; kingdom Metazoa; phylum Chordata; class Actinopteri; order Pleuronectiformes; family Paralichthyidae; genus Paralichthys; species Paralichthys olivaceus. The sequence continues at coordinate 10,021,659 of NC_091104.1, read as the reverse complement.
CAAAATGGAGAATTGAACGAAACTCAAACAAAGGCAGAGGAGAGAAGAGCTGAGGTTACAGGGAGGATGTCTGCCTGTTTCTTGGCTTGGGTTAAAAAAATAAATCACTGCTGGACACTGGGATCTGCCAACACTCCATTACCTGTGATATTTGACTTGTTTCCACATTTCACAAGTCATCAGATGCATGAATCATGTGACCTCACGTGTCCACTCAAGACTCCGCTCCAGTGAAGTGACAAAGACATGAAAACATCAGGACTATGTTGATTGATTATAACCTTGATAACATTAATAATACATAAAATTGTCAGTGCATTGTATTCTTAATATACAGATATTGGTAGTGGATTGAAAACCCCTTAATAAAGATAAGGCAATCTGCAAATGTTTTACTCAGTGAGTTTGGAGATAACACAACTGATCTGTTTATACACCTTTAAGTGCCGGACAAGAGTGATGATGCCTGCTGTGAATCTAATGTTAGAGTAAGCGCTCTACAGATACTGTAAAATATCCAGTGTAATTGATAACACAGTTTTTAACCTGGAGGGAAAACCCCACACAGTGCCATCCTGACTCAGTACAATTGCATTATTTATCACTATATGCCAGGTAGCGGATCAGTGTCCAGTTCACTAAGTTACCAGGAAGAACCTCCAGAGGAAGATCAGGTATGAGATTACAGGGTTTATTAACAGAGTTCCTACTAAACCTTAGATGTTCTTATAATGTGAAGAACAGGAAACGATAACAGTCGATAAGGAGAATAAATTCTGACCAAGACCCAACCTGATCCTGAGCATGTGTGTGTGTTAATGACCTCTTGACATCTCAAGACTGAACTTCACCCTTCACCCTCCTTCCTCCTCCTATTTTCCTTTCCTCTGCTCACCCTCCGTCATCTCATCCTGCGTCCTGCATGTCTTCTGGTCAATAATGACGCACTGAGACAGACAGAAATAGACCCCCCTGGCTCAAACAAGCTCTCGAGGCGTCTTTTCTGCCGGTCTTGGCTCACTCCTGCTCCTGATACCACTCACTGTCTCTCTCTTCCTCGCTCTCTCTTTTTGTTAGTCGATCAATAACAGCCTGAAGACTCAGACAGCCTGCCTTGGTAGTTTGGACTTTAAACACAGAAGACGAACAAGAGACAGAGTAAAAAAAAAAAAAAAGAAAACAGAGAGAAAGAGTAGGGGAGAGTAAGAGAAGGCAGCAGCGACAGTGTTGGACAGAGAGGGGACTCAGAGGGGGCACGCTGGAGTGAAGCCGACATCTGGAGATTGGGTTTGAATGCGGACACTTGTGGAAATTCTTTGTTCTCTCGCAGCAAAGAGAAAAATCAAATTGTGCCAAGAAGTAATGGTTCCTCTGTGTTTTCCATTCAAGCCGTCCACATTTTTCTATATATTATAACATCCTGACTGAGACTTGCAGACTTCTGGGTGCAATGTGATCTGCTGTGTGCGGATGTGGCCGACCAAAGTGACTGGGACAAGAATCTTGGAAATCTTAAGTCTTCATGATGCTATAAGTAATATATCCAGTCACCACAACAAGAGCTGCAGCTGATGATCGGTTTAGTTTTTGACTAATACATCAATCATTATTAATGTAAAAACACCAACCCAAAGATATTTGATTACAAAGATGCATAAGAAGTGTTTTCATTTCAGAAAAATGGGCCAGAAAACCACTGGCATTTTTGTTCTAGAAAATCAAACTAGTCTACCATTATTTTTTAAAGATCAAATTGACCAATTGTTTCAGCTGTAATTGCAAGCAGTATTAAGAGTTGGTTTAAAACTGTAAAAATGTAAATTTGTCAAAGTTTTTTTCTATATTTAATCACATCACATTATTCATTGGTTCCATTGCAATTAAATTACTTTATTCAACAGAAGAAAATTACCCAATTAATACAGAAATGCTGAAACGACTCGTTAACTGATTAGTTGACTGACAGCTAATTATTGAACAATTTTGATTATTGATGCCGGTTTAAGTCATTTATCAGAAAAACATAAAACATTAATTTGCTTAAGCCTTTAAACTTTAATATGCTGCTTTTTGTTGCTCGTTTTCAATATTATTGAAAAATATTGTAAATTAAATAAAGATTTTTAGTTCACAATATTTGTATAAATATACATACATTAAATATACTTTTGAACAAAACAAGCAATTCTCGTCATTCATTCATCATTTTCGTAAGAAGTCTCGTTGGATCAAGAATAATTGCATCAGTCAAATGAAATTAATTATAGGAACAAACATTATCATATTACTCGATGATGAAAACTATTTTTGGCCCGCTGCTCCACAGTTCGATCACTCCAAATAGTTTGAGTATAAATCTTGTGTGCAAACATACACGACTTATGTTTTACACTGGCTAATAATGTATGCATGGATGTAGGGCTGCAACATATATCATTTATGATCCATTATCGATAATTACAACTGAAATGAATCAATTCATCATTTAGTTTAAAGTCTACTGCTAAAAAACAATTAAATAAATGTTTTATACTGTCTGATCAATAATCTCAATAAGGTGAAACCATTAAATGTTTGCCATTACTGGTTAATTGATTATCTGATCATTTGTGATCTATAATGAATCCTGGTTAATTCAAACAGACTCAAGCAGCGTTGTGGTGTGGTTATAACTCAAAGTAGACTGCAGGAAAAAAGAATAATTATAAGTAAATTAATCAAACAAATAATTGTTCGGACTAATGTGTTAGAGTTAAAACACCAGAAAGCAAACTGATTGATTATTGCTTCCAAAACTGAATGAAAACTTTTCAACCCTGGCTCTTCATCAATGGGCAAATAGCAACAGCCCCAACTGAACATCTGTAAATGTCTTACTTTGTTAAAGAGCAGCTCTTTATTACACAAGACTCTTTACATTTGAGAAGCTGGAACAAGAAAATGAATCTAAAAGTGTCAAGCCTGGATTCAAGCAGCATCAAACAAAGTGTTTTATTAGATTAAGAACAAAGAGGCAGCCTTCTCATGGGGGTTGTGTACAGTATGATTTCTTCTGTCCCCATCGCAGCAAGACAATAAATTTAGGTTTCAGAGCCCCTGCAGCCACTGACAAACCATTCAGGCGAGTCCCTCTCTTCATGCAAGGTGTTCTTTACAACAACACCACGAGAGACAGTTGCTGTGCGACCTTAACTACAGGAGCATGTGACAATGCAGCTTATACCATGAGCGTAAATCACGAATCACTGCATTTCAGCACAAAAACAAACATTCTGTATGTGATCGTATGGGACAAAGAAAAGCAGCAAATGAGGAGGAATGCCTCTGATGCAAGTATAGGCCACAGCTCCATGTTGGACGTTAGAGTAAAGGAATGGACAAAAACAAAGAGAAGGAGGGAGAGTGAGAGTTAGAGAGAGAGAGAGAGAGAGGGGAGGGAATCCCCCGAGTGCAAAGATATGCTCTGCAGGAATGTGCTGCCGCCTGTTCTCTCATGTAACTTGACTGGCAACAGCCCAGAAAGCTGTCTGACAGAGACGCAGAGAGGAGAGCAGAGCTGGGAGGGAGGGATAGCAAAAGATGGATTGGGTGAGAGGGAGATGGGTGGAGGATAAGATGAGTTTTGCAAGTAATCACAGACCATTTTTCATGTTTCACAATCTAAAGCAATGTACCCTGATAGGTCTTGGAGTTATGACGACACAATGTGGCCAAAAGCCAAAGTTAATATATAAGTGCCATATCTAAATGTTGCGTCAATGTGATTAAGCCTGACAGCATTTTTATCTGAATCCTGTTCCAAATCAACAGTCTGAAACCTGAAATGTTTTTATGTAGTTTGTTTTGTGAAAAATTACAACTTCTTAGTTAAGTGAAAAGCCTGTGTCTACTGCAGGATTGAATGCTGACTGTATCCATTCCCATTGCAAAATCTTGCTATTTTCCTTTTTGACCAAATCAAGTGGATCCAATCCGAGTGGATTAGCTCAATTTTAGAAAAAGTAAATTCCTTTCTCCGCAAAACTGCAAAACTTATATTTGGTTTAAAGCCAGCTCATGACTTAAGTTTGCCTGTTGGTTGTAGCTGGATCCCAAAGTAATAAAGATGTGATTATTGGCTGAACTTTGTTCATAAAGACTTCTGAGTGATAAAAAACAGACTCTCAGCAACTTTCAGAAATACTGCCGTGAACCAAATAAGGGGGAAATGTATGGTAATGTGAAAACTATTCAATAAAACAATCTGCAGCAGTTTCCTGTAGCTGAGACAAATAACCATGATTATGTGAGCACAGGGGTAAGAAAAACACAGTATCAGTGTCCTTTTCATTATCATGGAGCCGCAGAGGAGAGAGGATGTGAGATAGACCGGTGGAGGTGGAGCTTTGGGTTGTTCAAGGCAACTCAATATAACATGATAACCATATGTACGTGTGTGTGTGTGTGTGTGTGTGTGTGTGTACAAGTGGCAATTCCCTTCCAATCGTCGTCATGTTCATACACCTCCTGACACCGAGGTCAAAGCAATCACTTTGCTAATGCACTGACATATGGGCATGCAGCACTCACACTACTCCACCCAATCTCCACACACACACACACACACACACACACACACACACACACACACACACACACACACACACACACACACACACACACACACACACACACACACACACACACACACACACCTGCATGTTATGACATAATCTGTACTGTATGCAGTGAGGTCAGGTTATTGATACGTCCCAGTAGCTCACTTAACACGTTGAGGAGAAATCACCAGGAGAGAAGGAGTGAGGAAGGAGGGGGAAGAGGAGGAGAAGGAGGAGACATGATCCAGAGTTTGGGGGCAATTAAAAGGCTGGGTAACGAGGCTAATGAGAAGACAGGTGGCCCCATTACAGAAGAAGGCTCATGCACGCAAACACACACACACACACTCACACTCACACACACACACACACACATTCATTATCACACAAAACCTCCCCTCTGGCTGGGATTACAGTGTGCGCAAGTGTATGTGTGTGTGAGACCCCTGCTTGCCCGTTAATCAGTCGTCACATATGAGATTGGAGGCAACAGGGTGTTTTTGTGTGCCTGCATTGTGCTTGTGGGGGTGTGTGTGTGTGTGTGTGTGTGTGTGTGAGAGAGACTGGAGGGAAGAGTGTGAAATTGGAGTGATAAGGCAGTTAACATTCGAACCTCCCCACCTGCCCTGTGCAACCCCACACTAGCACACACACTTGCTTCATTCCCTCTCCACTCCAGTGGTACAGCTATATTTGTGGTGTGAAAGTGGGTATTTGTTGTATGAATAAAGAGGATAATGAGACATCGCTGATCCAGTGGCAGTGTTTATTATACGTGTGTGTGTGTGTGTGTGGCAGATGAAAAAAAGAAGAAGAAGCGTAATTTCTTTTTAGTTAAGAAAGACTGTGTCAAGGTGGTGTCAAGTGTTTGCCCAGGAAAGAAAAACAAAAGAGAGGCTGATGTGGCAGTAATTACACAGACGTGGACTAGTATGCCGATGCTTCACCCGAAGAGGGCTCAGCGGATGCACGCACACAGCACAAACAAACACAAAACAGACGAGTCACATGAGGATAACTCTCAGGCTCTGGGCATCCTTGAAAAGTAAAAGCCAGAAAGGAGGAGAGAGAGAGAGAAAGAAAAAAAATCCTCTCAGTGGGCTAAAAAATTCTCGAGCAACAAAAGACACAAAGAAGAGCAAAGCGTCTAGTTGGAGCCAGATAGAGAGGGAGAGAAAAAAGGAGGAAAGATAGAGAGGTGGTGGAGAGGTAGAGGTAAAGGTGGAGAGCTGGGGGAAAAGGCGAACAAGGAGACGGAGGAGCCTGCATTGAGAACGGCCCGGTGACATTTGGAGGATAAGTCTGCATATCAATGGAGCATGTATGGGTTGTGGTTGTTATCATCTTTTGAGTAAGAGGAAGAAGAGGGGAGGTGGTGGAGGAAGAAGAGGAGGAGGAGGCAGACAGGAGGCCAGTCAGTCAGTCAGGCCTGGAGACAGGCCTGGGGCTGGATTTACACTGCTCTGCCCCGGAACCGCAACCTCACCCTGGGGAATAGGAAGGGGACAATTGGCCCTTTAGAATGGAGGGAAAAGTGTGAGGGGAGGGGTGTATATGAGTGATGTGTGCGTGTGTGTGTGGGTCCTCCAAGCCCAATTAAGCCTGACTGCATGTCGGAGGGCTGTGCCAAACATGCTCCACCTGTTTAGAGAGGGACCAAGGGGCTAATGAGCACTGCCTGGAGGGAGGGAATAGCATGAGAAAAGACAGAAGAAAATGGCAAAGAAAATTCCAGGGTTTTAAAGAATAACGATGACATTCCCCAGTTTTCACCCCCCCCCCGCCTTCTCTCTCATTATGCAGCCGCAACCGGGAGACACAATGTCAGAGGGATTTCACAGCTAAAATTAGGCTTTGTTATCATATGCAATCATACGGTAAAGTCCAGATATGAGTGACGCATGAGCACAAAGCTTCAAGTCAGTCAGTCAGTCAGAGGAAAAATAAAAAACATGCAGCTGAGAACATTAAAACCAGATACCGGGGTGGAGCAGAAAGTGGGGGTCATGATGAAATAATAAAAGAGAAAATATTGTGCAACTGCTACAACAACACTTTGAGACAGAATGCCTCTGTGTTGTGTGTGAGTGTGTCTGTGCGAGTGTTGGGGAGTTTGGGTGAAAGAAGCTCATTGTCTGAGCAGCATAACTCAAGCTCACAGCCTTCGCCTCAAATGAGCTGTGAGGCTGTGGCATCTTTCCTTCATTCATTCCTCCCTTCTGTCCTTTACTTTAACCTCACTTTCACTCCATTTAAGCAATCTCTTTATTTCTTGGCATTGGGGGAAATATAATTATTTACTTCCTTGTCAAGAGCTAGATGAGATGCTAACACCTCTTTAATGTCTTTCCAGTAATTACGAAGCTACAGCTACCAGCTGATTAGCTTATCTTAGCATAACCACCTCACCAATGCACATATGAGATTTGTTCTTTAATAAAGATTCAAAACTTTCAATAAAGTTGCTTACAACTACATTATAATATGTTATAATCCATTTATTATAAGTTTATATACAGTTTATGAATAGTCGAGTTGTTGTTTGTGGTTTAATTTGAACAAAAATAAAATGGGAGACTGTTGGAGACTGTGATTCCTTGCCACTGTGATTTTTCCAAATATAAGGAGGTGGTTGCTCCTGACCAAGAAATGATCCAGCATATACAGGCACCATGTATGAAGGGTTGGGTTCTTCTGTGGCAGACATGAAGAAGATCTCTGTTGGCTGAGTACATGCCGGACGCATTTCTTGAGAACTGTTCTCATTGGTTTAACTCGTGTGTATTGTTAAGGGTCCATGGAAATGCAGCGACCTGTGGTTCTGCAGTAAGTCTATACTTGGTGCGGCTCAATTACTGCAGGTCGCTTTTACAGTTTCAGAGAGAAAGCTGCAACCAGCATTACCACAGGCCAAGCAAAGCCCATATCAAGCAGACACGTTTCATGCTGGTCTTAAAAAAACAATGATTAATTGTAATAATCCAACATAAATCTAACCCAATAAAACTGCAAAAACACTTGTTTTAAGCAGCTTAAACAAAAAGATATGTATGAGCTTTACACATGTGGATTTAGTTTCCCCTTATTAACGGTACTTCCCATAACGTCAAGCTATTCCTTTAACTATCACGTGACCAATGACTTTAGACAAACTAAACATTTACATATTCAGGTGACCAGAGCAGCGAGGTGAATTTAATTGCTCATCTGATTTTTCACACAAGAACACACACACACACACACACACACACACACACAAGAACACACACAATCAACTGGCAGCTGCTAACCCCGAGATTAAGGCCAGTGTGACAGACGTGATTTCAGGCTACATCTGTGACAGAGAGAGAAAGGGAGCAGAACAAACAAACGTGGAGAAACGTGCAGCTAACATACACAGAGCAGCAAATTATTACTGGCTAGTGGAGAGGGAAAAAAACGAGAGGTGAAAAAAAAGAGGAAGAAGAAAAGCAGTGAAGCCTGCACCATCTGTTGGGTGCATATTGACTGTGTGTATTGAGAAATTCAAAAGGCTGTTAATTCTGCTCAAAATCCAACGTTGAGGGCGATGGAAGAGACGCATTTATCAAACAGCCTTTTAATAACGGCTAGAAAAAGAAGACGAAGAAGAAGGGCGGGGGTTTGACTGCAAGTGGATGCAAAGTCTCTGCCCTCTTGATGTTGCTCTCTTCAGCTGAAAGGAAGAAAGGAATAAAAAAACATGTTGTGTTTGCATTTGAAGCAAACAGCCTTTTACTAAAAGCAACCTGGCCTGTGGTCATAGCCAAAATTGAATTAGATCTCCATTTAGCCCACCACAAAACAGCTCTGCTCCGCCAGCGCCCATGTTCTCCTCCACCCTCGCTTCCCCCTTTTCTCTCATCTCTCTGTTCTTCTCTCCTTCTTCAGCCACTACCAATGACACAGAAAATAGCTGAAAAGCCTGCTCAGCCCGTCACAACAATTCTACTTTGCTTTTCAAGAAAGGAATGGGAAAGAGGAGGGAAAGAGACAGAGGAGAAAGTGAGGAGGAGATATTTTTTTTTTGGACGAGCTGCTCATTGATACGACAGTTTGATTTTCTGGGCGATGGTGTGAAGCAGCTTAAGAGGGCATCCCTCTATTATAAGGCCTGTGACATCTAGCCTCTCCAGCTCTTTAGTCTCCACCCTATATATGTGTGGGTGTATGCGACTCTAAGCTGGTACATGTGTGTCTCTGTAAGTACAAGTGTTTTTCACTGAGAGTGTGTGTGTGTGTACGTGCATGTTGATGTGCAGAGTTTCCAGTCCCGGATCACATGCGGGGGAATGTGGAGTTGGAGCAGCTGTCAGCCTGGCAATGCTCCTCGCCAACCGAGCGGGACACAAACTTACCAAGCATCAACACCCCAACATTTAACACAGCAGAGGACAGGGTGCATGCAGGGCGTGTGTGTGTAGGTGTCAGCTTTATAACCTTTCAGGTTGTCAGTAAATGTTAAGTATGGAGTCCTCGCCCAGAAAGATTTTGTCTGAATGCAATAGCAGAATGAATGTAAATGCTGGAATTTGGAACATTTTAAGATCAATAAATCAGCGCTAAATTAATTTTGGAGCCTGGCATCCACAGTGCCTTTCACAATTTATGCCACCTGGTTGGATTTGGCAGGAAATCTGCTCATTTGTCTTATAGAACTAAACTGGCACGAAGCTGTTGTTCCTCCAGCACAAACTGAGCATTCGCGATTCTCTCAAAATGGAAGAGGAATTACATGGAAAAACTAACAAGTGAATAAGCTGATGGGAAAGAATTATACATCACAGCTGACATGTTTATTCGATCCACTAAAACGAAAGTATACAAAAGGACAAGGGTCAGAGCCAGAGTGCTCCCTGCTAGAGAAGCAAGAAATATTAAAAATAAAGTCAATAAATATTCCCTTTAATGGTCATGTGCGTTAGAGGACTCCTACGTACCGAAGTACAAGTTGTGGGAATATTTTGTCTCTTCGATTGGGAATCATTCCAAATTATATATTAATAAACTAAAAATATAATATTGCATTCAACTCAAGTCAACTACTGAGATCAGGGAAAGTGTTAACAACGTTTTAAAGTGGAAGCACCCTGCCTGTCCTGAAATAGACTTCATCCCCCAACATCACAGGTAATTATCACTTTTCTAAAAGTATCAACTGTGCTAAACACAGAAGCTCTGCCGATGTTGGCTGAACTTGACTACGAGAAAGAATTATGGAAAATGCTAACGTTAATAACTGAACAGTCCATTGTAAACAGACATTACAGTTTACAGATTGAATTTCTGGTTCAACTTGTTCAATTTCTTTGCACAGGGAATTTGATGCAATATGTTCAGTGATTTTACGTCTCAATAAAGAAGATCAGATAAAAAAATACCTGTTTACAATCTGTCTTGTGTGTTTTCTGATTTCATGCCCTACTGAACCGCGTTGGATCTCAGGGATTACTTAGAAATACTGAATAATAGTAGAACATGAGAACACAAGGGTTTTATAATTTGTTGTATACAAAGATACAAATCTACTTACTTTTAGTCTTGTTTTGCCAATCATATTTTGTTGGGTGTCCAGAACGGTCACTCACAAAAATGTGAGGGATTACTTCCATAGTGCTCACTTCCTCTGTGAGCGTATTTCACTTTTCTTTTTGCAAATGTCTGAGTTTATTGTGAAAAACAACCTGTGTTGTGTTTTTAATGGTCTAAAGTTATGGTCCCCCTCCAGGAAAACCTTCATTTTGCTGCGCTGGACAAGGCTAACAATACAAGATTTAGTCTCCTTGGAGGACATCAAATCTGTGTGGGTGGAGGCTGATATGTGATTAAATTCATCCGGCCAGAAGAAACACATACAGACGAACACACGCACGCAGACACTCGAAAACACACCGATAAAGGGGAGAATCAGGGTGATTCCGGGAGAATATAGTATCAAGTGCTAAGGTAGGGGGGGTGGGAGGGAATGAAAATCGTGCTGTCTGGGTGATGGGATTGTTGATTGTGTGTCCAAGGGTCATAGGTCAGAGTGTGTGTGGGGAGACTTGAGTATATTTTGGACAAAACTCAAAGGGGGCCGTGTGTCAGAGGAACAACACACTATGCAAATGAAGTCTCTCCATATGGCTGGAGTCAAAAAATTACAAAGCCTCGTAACAGCTATCTCTGCTCAGTCTATGATGAAGGAAGAAGGGAAAGGAACAAGAGGAAAACAGAAAAAAACGAGAGGGTGCAAGATGGATTGAGAAAGAAGCAGACGCTCAACAGAGGAAATAAGAGAAACCAGACAATACTGCTCCTGCTGATTAGCATTCAGTGGGAACTTGAGGGAACAGTTAGCAGTCCTGCCCTTATCAGAGCCTGCCTGCATACCTCCCACTCTGGGTCACCATGCTGAAAGCTCACAGTGCTTCTCCCCCATGTCTTCCAACTGCCTATTATCTGTTAATCCACCCACATTGGTTCATCCCAGTGTAACAGGAAACATTATTAAAAGCTGAAAAAAGATCGACCTCAAGGCACGTAGAGAGAGCTAATCGTCCAAAAGCCCACAGGACAAGTCTCTTCATCTAGCCTACGCTGCTCGTCTTTGCCTCATAGTCGGCCGGCGTACCTACTCAAAGCTCTGGGCAGCGACCCCTCGAGTTCACAACCTGGCCCCAGGGGAACGGTGGTGGGACAGAGGGATGAGCAAGAAACAGGAGGGATGGGTGGTGTAAAACTTCTGACTTCTGAAGAGGTCGGGTATGAGTCAACGCTGAGAAGGTGTACCAAAGAGATGCTGCTTGAACAGAGGGATTATACCAGTTCTGTACTTTATTTTGTTTTGTTTAACCTACCAGCAGCTGGAAGGAGCTTCACACTGGCAAACATCAGTCCATGTAAAAAGTAAATAAAACCATCTGCAAAGGTTGAAGGTCGGACGTAACCCCTGCTCCCTCACTGGGGGTTAAGTTCCCCTTTTAAACTTTCCTCCCCTGGATGGTCGTACAGTAGAGAATGTTCCAGTGGAATGTGTGTGTGGATCTGTGTGTTATGTTGGAAGGAAAAAGGTAAGCAGTGGTGGAATGATGATCCTATGATTTCCCCTGGGGCCACATCTGCCGTTGTTGAGTGGCCCGCCTCTAAAAAGCCCCGTCCGACATTCCTGGAGCATTCCGCCAGCATTCATCACCCGCTCCAAGACCCTTCCTCAGACCACCCCCACCCCCCCTCCACAGGCCCCTGTTGCGTGTACCTATCCCCCTCCACTCCACATCTCTGAAGCGGAATCCAGAAATGTCCAGAATGTCTGCTGTGAGACTTGCCAGAGTGCAATCCCTCCCTCCCTCCCTCCCTCCCTGCAGCACTCGGGTCATTGTTCATTCCTCACCCATCGCTCCCTCCATCTCTTTTCTCTACCACTGCAGGGATTTGCGACTCTCTAATAGCGGCATCCACCATGTCCCACTAACTGCTGGAACAGCTGGAGCTGGGATGCATGCGCTTATTATGTGCGTGTATGTGTGTGGCTGGGAGTGTGATCAGGCATGCACGGGCAAACATCTGTGCCGAGAGAAGCAATGGGAAATGATGTTGTAAGTGCGAAGCCAGGAAAATCTGTCACCCTGTGACATATCAACGCGTCCGATTGCACGCACACAAAAGCACGCAGGAGCTGAGAATGGCGGTGCTCAGACACAGAACACAGGAGCAGCTCTGTCTTTTATCACACGCAATAAATCACCCATCTTCTAATTGTCCCCGACTTCACTGGTCTCTGACAATCTGTTCCTTGACAACCAGCCCATATAACTGACAAACTGTGCCCTCGACAACCGTCGTCCTGGGTAACCAGGGCGTTTATCAGGGTCCTCCATTCCGCACGGGGTGGTTTCTGCATGGCAAACTCCTGAAAGTTTGATAAGGTGAAGGTGGGCATGGTGCTCCATATTTAGCCACTGCTGTCAAACTCTGATTTAGCACCGCAGGTAATTGCACAGAGTCAAAACGAAGCAGGCAGGGAGAGAGCTAAGGGTGTGGGAAGGGAGGAAGGAGGGTTAGGCAAAATTATGCTGAATAGCACTGCAGTGATATCCCCCTTTTGCTGTTGAAACAATGCATCGCCGCCAACCACTTTTCATTGAGACAGCAGCATCAAAGCAAGAATAATGGATCCTTGCAGAAACCTCCGCTCGATAGTTGGAGAAACAAAGCTCTCATTGTAATCTCAGACTCTCTCCCTCCTCTCGTGCATCCGTCCCGGCGTTAATCCTTTTCACATTACTCTGACTCTACTGTAGGCCATTAGAAGAGAAGAATTAGAAATCGACTGTAGATTTCTAATCTGTTCCATTCCATTCTGCCCCATGTTCAATCAGTGCTTGGCAGTAGGATAAAGAAAATAATATAACTGGATACAGCAGTTGTACAGACACATAGGAGTGATACACGGACGTTCAGTGTAAACAAACTTGCAGATATAAGACCACACATCATGGTAAGAATATTTTGAAGCCTGGCATAACAACACCTGCAGCTAGTATGTTAGATAGAAGTTCAAAGTTTATTCTAGATCTTGGAAACATCACCTCCTTGATGCATGATATTCTTAGTTTCTGTTGTTTGTTTTCTTTAGTCAGCAGCTGTTTACAAGGTCAAGACTGAACTCACTTAAGTTTAACTTAAAAATAAAATCATGATTCACTTGACAAAACCAAATCAGAATTGTATTATTTTATGATCCAATCCACAAATTTTATTCTGTCAGAAGTGTAAAATAACACAGAGAAATGGAAGAAAATTAATAATGATTCAAGCAATAAAACAATCCAATCCAGAAAAGCTCATGAGTGAGAGCTTTAGAACAGCTACTAAATGGACCTTGAGGTGAGATTCTTGAGGACACTGTCTGGATAAACTACTGTGAACTTTTAATGTTGTTCACCAACGTTAGATTTGAAAATAAAATGAACAAGAGACGCAGTGGAAGAATATTACCCCATACTTGGCAATCATGGCAATAAGTGAAAAAATGAATGCAAAAATTTGAAGGTCAGATCAAAAATCGAAAATACAACCCTTTGTACAAATTCATTTTAAAAGTGTTTTCACCTTGGGTGTGATTTTATATAATGTAAGATTTAGTATACTTCATACCTAGAATTCTCAGGCAGAATGGGTCCCAAATATAACTATAACAGATTATATGGTAGTCTTTGAGACGGCTGAAAATGTTTCCAATTCTGGCTTAAAAAACAAAGTCATGGATTTCTCATCAACTCTAAAACAATCTGTGCAGCAGGCTTTGAAATCCATCTCTAATTATTGCTCCCATATGTGGCTCTGACATACAGTCTGCGACTTTTCCTTTTCCACACATTTGCAGTGATGGGATTGATTCAATTTCTAACCCTCACACGTGATAGCTGGAGGTCTATACGGTGAACAGTCTGACCGCAGGGTTGAAAAAGAAACGACCACTGATACAAAACTACAGGATGCTATTGACTACAGCTCCACAGATCCATAACCACTGGACTGGAACTGGCCTGTAGGGGGGAAAAAGAGCCAGCTGGAAAAATAAATGGGGGGGACCGTGATGTACAACATCTTCTAGGCGCCAGGGGGGCTTCGGTGATGATGATGATCATAATGGATTTTACAGTGTTTCCTGTCCCAAATTCAGCTTTACAGCAGGGTTCAAGCTTTTGTTTGCACAGTGTAAAGGCCAAAGAGCGTGTGTACTAATGGGGACACTGAGAAACCTAACAATAAAATTAAAAGACAACATAATAAATATTATGGCTGACAAACAGAGGGTGTAACAGATAAGGCCTTCCTGGTTTGTGTCAGACTGACTCAAGTCCAAACATTCCCCATTTCCACTCCTACATCTTAGGACGCAACGAGCCAAGAAAATCTCCTTGAATTGAGTAAAACTAAATAAAATGAATCCTTATCTTGCCTTGGAAAAAGTTAATAAACAGTTATTAAAGTAGAAACCAGCAATCTGACGAAGGGAAATTAAGAAATAGCTGTTTGAAGTACGAATCATTTGGTAAAATATTTTTTGCTTTAGCAGAAAGGGTCAGCAACATGATTCATGTTGAATCCACTGCTGAGCTACAAGGACATCTTGCCTAGCTCACCCACACCAGCAGACATTTAGTCTGAGAATTCTGTCCTGGGTGACCACAGTACTAACCACCCCTGCAGGAGACATTCACAAAAGATCGAACCTATCATGCAGCCCGAAGCTTTTGAGCTGCCAGAATCCATTATGTGATTATGAGGGTATTCGCAGATCTCCAGGGGCAGCGGTGGGTCTGTCTCTGAGGCTGTCAGCTACGGCCAAAGGCCTTGAGCTAAGACTTTGTGTTGTAAGATATCTATCCGAGGGTCGCAGGGTGCATTGCATCTGCGCCGGGTGGATTCCTGATTTGCTGGGGGAATTTAGCTGAAGGTCAGTTCTTCCATTTTATATAACTGTAGACAATTCTGATTTATTATCAGGCAACATATATATTTGACATGCCTTGATTTATTTACGGTCTTTTTATGTTGTAATTCAAGTTTAGTGTAGAAACAGCATGATGAATATGGATAATTCTTTTTCCATATGCAGGCTAAAGCTCTGACCTCCATCATTTAACTGGATCAAAACTGATGCATCCATGCATTCTTCTTTCTTATCTAAACTTGGTGACTATATTACTGTCAGTTAAACCCAATGACTGATAATTTGCTCAGAGATTGCTATAGAAGTGACTCATTGAGCCTTGAGCTGTTAGCCTCCAGCTGAAAGGGGAAGCTGACTACAGATATCTGGTAATTACACTTTATTTTACCTCCACACGCTCAAATCTTTTTTTTGTCTTCAGCCCCACAAGATGCTTTATACAAGGTTTTTCCATATATAGTCTGTAGCTGTGCTCTCAAGAGACCTGTGAACAGATTGGTGCAGGTTTTACTTTAATAGATGAATATCTAATTAAAGCAATGATGCCAAAACACAAATGAGTTCCAGAGAATTTGTTGCTTGGTCTCTGTCCTTTAGGATAGTAAAATGTAATTCTTTGTGCCACTGACTGAACAAATAGTCGATTTGTAGAAGTCATTTTTGTCTCAGTGATATCTGGGTGGATTTATAAACAAAAAAAATTTTTTTCCTGTAAAAATAAAAATAATTAGCAAGTTCTTCACAATCCATATGATTGTTTTGCCGGTACTGTGCAGTTATACTTTGCCTTTGAGTGATTATTTGTTCAAAGTTGTTTTGGTCCAATAATTATGTGTATGTGTAAGACTAGCAGTGATGGCAGGGTCTAATCACTACTGGATAACTCTGTAAGAGAAAGATAATGTGCAGAGCATAAACAAAAGGGTACAGAGATTTAAAAACAAACATAAAATAAAAATATATTTTATGCAGTACTGTGTGTTGTGCCCGTCCCTATCTGGCAGACACAACTTGTAAACAGTAACAGTGGAGGCTAGTGGATAATTAAGTCGACTATAAAGGTATTTTTGGTTTGATTTATTTGAGAGAGACGTGTATGATGGTGTTATTGTGCTCCGTTTATTATTTTGACTGTGTCCCACCCTGAAGCTACACTCCCACATGTATATGAAGCTGTTAAAGTGATTCACAGGTCATTGCTGTAAACAGGAAAAAAGACAATCAAACACCGGAGGAATTGTCAGAGTTCAGGACAAAAAGTTGTGAAAAATATGGCAAAAACTGCTGAAGGCTTTGGAAGTATCTCATAACATTTACAGATGATTACTCTATTCTTGCAATTGTTTTCCCTCTCTGCTCTTTAGCATCAGTTGGAATATATTTTATACATATACAAATACATAATATGAATTTATATATATCTAATGGCTACATCCATAAGACCTCAGACAGATGGATTTATCTGTTCTGACCTGCAGGGCGCTCGGTTGAACGATAATGCTCGTGATCTTTAAGTTTGAGTCAATCATTCATGTTCCTCTGCTCCATTATATTCTTCCCGCTGGTATCTCAACACAATTGGTGCAAATGAAAATATCCAGGCTCATTTGCTTACACCCCCAAGGGGAAAACATTAGCTGCCATTTACATTCAAATGTTATGGAAAAACTGCCTCCACAGACTTGTCTAAGCAAGCTTCCGCAAAAAACACAAAAGTCTCGACTTGACTTTTTACTGTGTTATTGTCATATTGCTGTGCCTGCGCCGAGTGTTTTCAGATGACTGCTGTATTGTGTTTCTCTGCTCACTGTCAATCAGCTGACATTAGCAGGACGACACACATCTCTGCCTGGAAAAGAGTCCTGCAAAATGACGCCAGCAGCTCACAGACCATCAAATCCAATGTTTTCTTATATGGGGTGATTGTAAGAATGGATGTGACACCATAATGTCCCTATTTTGGAAAATGAAGCAGTGTAAGACTTTAAGCTAAATGTTAAAGCACCAAAGGTAAAGAACACTGCAGTGTCACATTTGTACGAATTTGAACCTTTGAACCTGGATTATAAGGATAAAATTGAGCGTATAGTTATTTTTTCTCCAGTAGTGCTCAAATTTCCTCCAGCTAAATATACCTGAATCACTTGAAACCTTCCTACTTGAAAATGTTTGGACATCAAATAAGGTGCGGTGGGATTCACTTACTGTCAGAAAAATAAAAATCCCCCAAAAAGCCTCTCTGATACTCGCAGCTCTTTCTGCCTTCCAGACACACGCAAGCACAGAGGGAGTCGGGGTCTGATCCGGTCTGATCCAGTCCCACGCCAGCCCACCACGCAACAGAGGTCAAGGACACCCCCGTGAAACGTCCACCTGTCAGCGCAGGTCGGCAGGGGAGGGATTATGGCGTGATGCAGGGGGGCACAGATTAAAGGGTGACACAAACAGAGATCTGGAGTGCCAATCTGCTGATCAGCGGGGATCCCCCATTTTTAGAGCACACGAACTGGGCCCAAACAGTCAGGTACACACACGCACACATATAAATAAACTGAGCACAAGCAGTCAGGTATACACGCATGTTCAAATGAGAGCGCCTTAAAATTGCAAGAGTTAGAGGTGTCATTTAAATCAACCTCTTCCTTTCAGCAACATTCAAGCCTGACCGCTCCCCAAAACAGCCCAGAGTCATGACGAATAGAATCACCAAGTAATGCTGATTCAAACTCTGCTATCTGAGCTTTAATGTGCTGTAGTTTGAAGCCACTGCAGCAAGTAATAAGCCTTGGGGCCGGGATGCGGTGTCTGGGGTCTGAGGCTGTTGAACACACTGCCTGAGGAGCTTAGGCAGGGAGAAAAATGTGTTCATCCTTTAGATTCACTTGTTAAGACATAGTTTCACAGTCAAGCTCTCACATTATTTAGTTTTGGTCCGATTCTGCCTGTGTTCTCACATATTATTCACCTGCAGCCATGTCTTAATTCATGTCTAGCAGTTTCATCTCAATCTTACTGTTCTTCACTGTTTCGTAATGCTCCTAACTGTGTGAAAAATACTATAAATGTGGAGTTGACTGTTATTTCTTGTCTTGTAGCTAACTTAATTGTCTAAATTGGAGTTCATGAATGGGAGAGGAAACATTCTATTTTGCCTCCGCTGCTCAGAGCAGGCAAGAGCACAATCAGCGCTGGGTAACACAATGTAAATACCTCTTGTTATATAAGGAAAGCACCTAGTTGTAACCACTCTCACTATAAGGTGAGTCTGCCTCCAAACGCTGACATCAGTGGAAAATGTGCGCCAAAAACACACACATACACGCACACACACAATTTGCCACTTGGGGAATGTGAGGTTGTTGGTGTTGGAAAGTGTTTAAGTTAAACATGCAGAGCAGAGAACGAAATCCAGATGAGTTCATAACGTGCCCTGAAAATACGGGCATTACTCACAAATACTCATGACCACATATACACCTCCTGAACTCCATTCAGCAAAACACACGTGCAGGGACACATGTGTGACTGCCCAAGACACGGCTTCGTCCCGTGTCCCGTGCCCTTCTCACTTAAGATGCTCAGCTTTCAACAGGACCTCATATTCTGCCTCAGTCTCTCGCCTGGATCCCTGTGCTTTCTCTCTACATCTCCCTCCCACTGTTTTCCACCATTCAGAAAAGCAAAGTGCGAAAAACACGCTCGCCTCCAAACACTGATTTAATTAGCTGATTTAATTAACTGATTACAAAACTTCTATCTCAATGCTACAAACGGCAGCCAGCATTATTAATCTTTATGGCAATACTGCTGCTCTTCCCACTCACTGCCAGAGCTGCTGCACTGAAGGAAACAGGACAGCTGCCCTACTTACACACCACATGTACTTACAATCAATCCACTGTAAAATTCAAGTGCACCTACTATGATATAAACTAAGTGAACGTGTGCACGCCCACACACATGCACAGTACATCAACGTGCCTCGATTCCAGTTGGAACAGATGCTGCGAAAAAATAAAAACACTCTGCGGTTCAGAAACTGTCCCAGTGGTGTCCAAAGCTGTCACTTCTGTTCTCCTGCTGCGGTCAGTTCTGTGAAGGTGTGTGTGAGTGAGTCTCTGAGTTTGTGTGTGTGTGTGTGTGTGTGTGTGTGTGTGTGTGTGTGTGTGTGTCCAAGGCTCAAGTCATTGCCTGTCATCTTTCTCTAACAAAGGAAAGGGTCCCAGTTAAATTAGCTAGTTTCATTCCATCAATGTTCATCATTATTTAATGGACTCCTAAATTTTTTATGTACACCGTGTGTGTGTGTGTGTGTGTGTGTGTGTGTGTGTGTGTGTGTGTGGTGGGTGTCTTGTCTGGCTTTGTGTATCGGTGTGCATGTGTGTTTGTGAGTATGCAAGTGTTCATACCACTGTCTGCTTGTGCATGTATGTGTGTGCATGTGTGCGTGTGTGTTGGAACATTAAGTATTAACTGAGCTGGGGGCTCAGAGATGAACGTCCGGGTCCTCTACTATCCCAGCATGCTCCGCTGCTCTCCTGTCTCGCCTTTCCAGGATAGGAGCCTGGGGAGCTGTCAAGACACACTGTACTGCACACTCTCTCTCTTTGTGTGTGTGTGTGTTAAAAGTGTGCGTTTGTGTGTGTATTGTTTGAGAATGGGAGGCGACTCATGCAAAACCCAGATGAGTTAATAATGCTGTTTGAGAATCCCTCTTCAAACACACACACATTCTCAGACAGACAAGTGCACACACACACACGCACGCACGCACGCACACACACACACACACACACACACACACTGGCCCCTCCTATTCCCTTGTCCTTTCGTTTCACAAGCGGCCCAAAAAAAACGCAAAGAAGAAAAGACAGATTTAGGAGAGAGCAAGAGACGAGGGAGAGGAAAGAATGTGTCTGTTTCGACGGAGTGCTGACATGAAGCAGGTGTCGCCAGTAAATTTCTGGACTGCCATCCCTCCTTCCTTTCTTTTAATGCCACTTTATTTGGCGCTTTTTACCTTAAAGCCCCGCTTTGTCTCACATTCGTTCTCCACCCAATCTGGGTCATCCTTTCTTCTGTTTCCCTGAGGGTGTACAGTAGGTAGGGAACAAGGCGAACAAAAAAATTAAGAAAGAAAGAGGGGTGGGGGGGGAAACCTTCTGACAAAATATCCGTGGAGGAGAGTCATGCACCCCAAAGTCTCCATGCCGCCAATCACCAACAGTTCTTTTACCAACTCCACGCGCTGACAATTATATATCTGAGCGTCTGTGTTCTGGTTGCCAGCCTGGAGGGCGGAGCATCAGGCTCTGGCTGGCGCGGTGGTGATGGAAACTAGATTGTTTTGGCTCTTGTTGTTGTTGTGTTGGCCTTCTGGTTCGTTCAAGAAAAAAGAAATAGAAAAGGATGATGATAAAGGAGAAGAAGAATCAGGCTCTACGCTTTCATGTCGACATCAGTGGACTGAACAAGAACGCACCGCAGAGGGGCCCAATGCACCAGAGACCACACATACACACACGCACGCACACGCAGAAGGAAGCAGGGCACTGGACTGGAAACACAGATTTTCAACAGATTGTAAAATTGAAGACCACTCAGGGGAGAAAGAGGGAGGGGGGGGGAGATAGAGAGAAAGAAATGGTAGGATAAGAAGGAAGTAAAAGAGGATAAAAAAAAAAGAATTAAAGAAAACAGGTGGGTGGTAGAAACACATTTCCTGACTCTACCAGAGTGCACAGCAGTGAGAGAGAAAGAGACACACACACACGCACACACACACACAGATTTACTAACTAGTTAAATGTTAACTTAACTTTGAAGGTCTGAAGGTCTTTGTGTCCGTTCTCTTTCACAATGTGTTTGCATGTTTGCTCGTGTGTGTGCATACACGTGTGTCTCTCTCTGTTGGGACATTTCAGCCATTCCAAATGGGATTGGCTTTTTCCCTTCCTCCCATTCATGCAGCCTGTGGGACTAGTTTGTATTTGTGTGATTTCTTTATAAGTTGGAACAGTGTGTGTGCGTGTGTGCATGTGTGTGTGTGCGTGTGTGCATGTGTGCGTGTGCGTGTGTGCATGTGTGTGTGAGATCACCTACAGGATGTTGTTTTCCCTGAGCTGTCTCTTGTGATCCCTCTCGCCTCAGAAGCACCTTTCCTCTTCTCTAATTTCCCATCATTCTGTATTCTCACCATCCCCTCCCTCCAGCCCCTTATCTCTTGTTTGCAGCTGAGCCAAGCCTAGAAAAGCACCTGTGAAGGCCTCCGTGTGTGTGTGTGTGTGTGTGTGTGTGTGTGTCAGGTACAAGAGATTGCGCTTGCGTGACGAGCCCACGTAGAGCAGAATGATGGGGTGGCCATGAAAAAGACATGGGAAGGTAAATAATGAGTTGCACTGACACGAGGGCATCGCAGTCTGTCCTAACAACAGAGTGACACTGTGTAAACACTGGGCAACCATATAAAATCCCAAAGCAATCACTGCGGCTGAGATCAACAGCTCAAAATGTCACTCATCGACTCATTTAATAGGACACATAAGAATTCATTTGACAGGCGCGGAAAAAATGAGCAGAAAAGAAGGACAGACCGGCATAAAAAGAGGAAGGCCAGTCAGAAGGACAGACTGAGAGGTGGATGACCTATTTATTTAGTCGATAGAGTGACAGGCCTGTTGGCAAACAGACAGGTAGACAGATGCATAAACTGAGAAGAGAGGAGAGTTGGAATAGTGGACATGCACAAATGTTGGGTATGACAGAGACAGTGTGTTGAAATCTGGGTATTTGTGAAAGCAGGGTGAACAGGAAGTCTTGACACCTCATTATAAATGAATGAGAGATGTGTGCTCAAGGAGACTGACGAACACACACTGAGAAATCCCATCCCTGGAGTAGGCGACCAGATGGACAGGTAGAGGCGGGGGAGAAGGGGAGAGGCAGCAGATGAGTGATACCCAGATTTGCTTTAGTCTACCTCCAGATCTTCTGTTCATGCGAGCTTCAGCAAACCAGTCCAAGACACAGAGACACACACACGATCACAAGCAGGTAGATAGAAGGATTGAGAAATTACGAGAAAGTGTGAAGAAGGTGGGAGAGCGGGCCTGTGTGTGTGTGTGTGTGTGTGTGTGTGTGTGTGTGTGTGTGTGTGTGTGTGTGTGTCAGTGCCTGAAATAAGCCTGATGGCAGCTGTCGGCTTCTATCTGATGGAAGGGAGAAGAAGAAGACGAGGGGAGAGAGAGGGAGAGAGAGAGAGAGAGAGAGAGAGAGAGAGATGTAGAGATGACAGTGAGAGAGCATGGCTAAGAAATGGAGAGACGGGGTGAGAGACATAGAGAAACACTAAGGGAGGGATGGAAAGAAAGATGCCAGCGGAGAAGAGATAGCATCGCTCATTCCACAGGGACCACATCCCATTCTAGATATCTACAGCAGTCAACACTGTCAGAAACCGTGTGTGTGTGTGTGTGTGTGTGTGTGTGTGTGTGTGTGTGTGTGTGTGTGTGTGTGTGTGTGTGTGTGTGTGTGTGTGTGTGTGTGTGTGTGCGTGTGTGTGTGCGCAGCAGTAGGTAAAAATGCGTCACTTTCCTTTCACCTCAAAGATATATTAATCAAAGGGAGATGTTGCAGAGTTGACAGCTAACGTGTATAAGGTCATACATATGTATTAACGCATTACTACAAAGCCAACACACACACACACACACACACACACACACACACACACACACACACACACACACACACACACACACACACACACACACACACACACACACACACACACACAAAGAAGACAGTTCGTCAGCTTCTCATTAAACACCTATCTCATGTTTTCTGGTTTATTACAACATCTTATTTTGTTGATCATAATTTTGGAATCTGGTCTACAAACTGTGACGAGTGTTTCCAATTGACAGTTGGCAGGTAGACACTAAATTTGATGCTATTTTTGCAATAAATCAACTCATCATTCAGTCTGGAGAATAGAAGAAGACAGTGAATATTCAAAGTGATGCCATCAAATTACTCGTTTTCCCAGACAACACTTTAAAACCCTAAATCCAAACCTTCTTAGACAACGATAAAAACAAACGTCTTAAAAATGAGAGGCTGGAAACTAGAAAGTGATTTGAATTTATTGCTGGAAAGAAGACGATCAAGAACTTGTCTAAAAAAGACAGCCAGCACACTGATGACCTATACAATTTTGGTGTTGTAATTATTTCTGCCAAGGAGGTTATTTTTTCAATATCCCGATTATTTCAAACTTTTCCTCCATTACGATTGATTAATTAATTAATTATTTAATGCTTACTGGTACTTTGTTAAATTCTTTTAACTTTTATGATGACTGAGTGGAACCGATTCGACCCCCTGATCCTTGCTTCTTCATTAGTCAGACGTTTGGAGCTGAAGAGGATTTCCTTAACAGCTAAACAATCATGAAGCATCAGCATCTGCTGTGGATGTGGATCATTGCACTGATTACCACACTCCCTTTAGTGATCGTGCCTGTTGTCATCCTAATGTACAACAAAGAATGATCCAGCTATCTACACAATGAGACAGAAAAATGTTCTCATCTCTCTTTGTCTACTATCAATTTTACTACAATTTAAACAATAATTAAACTTATGTGACTTTTCTGAAAACATTTCATTCTTCTTAATCAATACTATGGAGTGTATGTGTAGTTGAAATGTTTGGTGGTATGAGCTCACCCTCACTCCAACTCTCACTTAATAGGTGCAGTGAGACGTACGGAGACCCCCCCCCCCTCCCAACAGGGTCCCAGTCCAACTGTTTGGGTCCCAAGTGAAATGTATGCGTCCAAATTCCTTATTCGGCCCAATAAACTGAAATAAGGGAAAAGCACTTCTAGTTTGAAAAGGCTGTTCCAACTGATTTAGCTGTAAAAATGACCTCAGCTGAGGAGAGCAACACACAGAGGCATTCTTCACATTGGACTAGTGACCCAAGAAATAGGTCTATCAGTGTGAAATGTGTAAAAATAAGTTGGTGGGAGAATACGGACCGGGGAAATTTAGCCTCCAGAATAAAACACAGGACAAAGTGGTACTAGATGTAATCTGTGAGGGTATATAGAGCTATAAAGGACCCTCTATAATGGAGGCGCCTACTGCTCAGTGTTGCTTCATGTCATGATGGTCATGCCAAACATTATCTTGAATGACGACACTAGATATGTTATATTCATGAATATGGCTTGGCTCTCACAATGCATTCAACCCTGGGAGAACTGATTCTTTTTATGACCACCTGGGATCACAAAGAAACTGTACACTTAAAATAAGATTTTTGTTATGTTATAAGATGATATGGTGACGTGGCCTGCAAGCAGTTACCATCAATTATCTATACTGCTTATCCATTGAGGGTTGCAAGGGGAGCAATCGCAGCCGACAATGGACGAGATTGACCTGTGCCTGGACTCACCACTGATGAGAGCCAAGGGAGTCAACCAAAACAGTGATGAGCTGGCAAACACTTAAATACTCCACAGAAATTAGGCAAACTGCAGAATTCAGTAAGAATTATTTGTCACTGAATCTTTTGACTGATTGCTAAAATGAAATTGTTGACTATTGCAGTTTTAATAAACTGTTTACGTCAGATTTTTTGAGTGTTTTGCTGCCTTCCTGCAGCAGTTGACCATCGTGTTAAACACAGAACTGGACAGACAACTTTTGGACGACTTTGACTTGTTTATATTTTATGATTTCTCATAAATGCAACCTTCAGGTCTCAAACCTTCCTCTGTTCTGGCACTGCACAATAAATCATATAAAAGGGAAGGCAATGCAATACTGACTGCTGCTATTTCCAAATCACCCGAGGCTGTAATCTTTTTTTTATATTAAAAAGGGAAGAAAAAAAGCTTCAGCCAGCTTCCTACACATCATAATTTGGTGCTGTGAAGAATCTTCTGGCCAATAAACAAAGATACAAGCTGGAGAAAATCCTTCGACTCATTAAAATCGAGTGAATCCCAAAGCACCTCAGCTCATGGCTGCACTTTGTGTGCATTGTGTATTAGTTGAAAGCAGTGGATTTTTTGTACAAATGTTGGAAAAAAATTGTCGAAGTGTGATGCAACTCGTGCTAATGTGCTCAATTAAGAAGAGAAAATCTACAAAAATGTTTTCGTCACCATTGAGCTACAGCTATCCTAAAATAACCTAAAAATCATCTTTAACAAAAAAATATAAAATAAAAAATATACACATTAGAAGTACAATACGATTTAAAGCAAGCAATGTGTGAACCAATAATTCTGTGACCTGCAACTCTCTATGTCTCCCTACCACAGCTAACCCACTGTCTCAGATGTACATTGTGAAATAAAAAGACATACAGATGTTGAAACAACACCATGAAAACAAAAGACTGTAAGTTATTAGTATTTTAAAGATGGAAAACTTAATTTTTTAAATCTTCAAAACTAGATACTTGATGTGTTGAAAATAGACTCTTTATGCAGCTTCATTGTCATGATAATGCTGTCAAAACTGATTAATCAAAGAACTGTTTCTCGGAATTTCGTGACTGGGAGTGTGTTGTAAAGAAAGAAGTTGTAAAGGGCATTGTAATGGACCCCTGCGTGCAGTTGTTCATTTCAACCACTTCAGACAAGGCTCCAAAAGGCTAGAACACCACATCCAACCTTTTCACCCCATCACAGACACACATAATACACACTCTCTGAGGGCTGACCTCTTTACGCTGATTAACATTCCATCGGGGGAGGAGAAGGGGGAGACGAAGAGATACTTTCCCTCACCTTCTTGCCCTCCTTTTCCTCCAGTTTTTTTTCTACTCCATCACTGCTTTCTCTTTGCCCCGTGTCCCTCCAGCTGCTCACTACATCTCACTTTTCTCCTCGGTTTCTTTTTTGTTTGCCAACTTGAAAGCAATCATCTCTCACTCCCTCCCAATCTCCTGCTCTGTGGCACTTCTGTCGCTCTATCTTCATCTCCACTTTTGCCATTTTTAAGGTTAATGTGTCTGTGCATGCAGGTACGTGTGTATGAGTGTGTGTTGTTCAGGCATGTCAGGGCAGATACATTACAACTTACAAGAACTTGACTGACTCACCACATTGGATTGAGTGTGTTCATGTGATAACACTCTGATTTATACCGATGAACACGTGAAAAACTAAAAATGTATTCTACTAAAAGTCTAGTGTGTAAGCTTCAGTTGAAAGGGATCTATTGGCAGGAATTACATATAAAATAATCCTAGTAATGTTTTCAATAGTGTGTTTCATTAAATCTGTACAAATTGTTGTTTTCTTGACCCTATAATGAGCTCTTTATATTTGAATACTTTATATTTACATCAGGAGCCGGTCCTCTGAGGCCACCATGTTTTTTTCAGTCGTCCAAACTAAACATCCTTTGAGTTTTTATGACAACTGAAGGTTTCCACAGGTTCCATCGTGTTTGCAAAGGGAGGGTGATGTGAGTGTTCAGTCAGCTACAACATGAAACTTCACCACTAAATATCACTAAATCTTACACACTGAACCTTTAAACATAAGCAGATAAACACTTTCTCAGTCTGGCAACCAGTACAACAAAAACTAAAACATAATTAAGTGTTGTATTAACTAGTCCACACCTCTTCTTCATTGAGACCTGTGACTTGTGAACGCATTTGCTCTCTCAGAGCTTTTTGTGACTGCTGGTGTGCACCGGGAAACAGCAGCTTGTGTGTTGTGTGCGACAGTGAAGCTCTGCCCAATTAAGATCATGTGCGTATGTGTATGGCATTTGACTCTCCAATCCAAACACTGTGGTTTTACGAACACGCCAGTCGCTTTGCCAAATGTTTGATGGGTTCTCAGTTGGCAAAATTTCTCCATTTTAACTTTAATTCCCTTGCTCTTTAAAATGCAGCGACAAAAGAAAGTATGAGGCATTCAGGTGTTTAATTAGTTGAACGGTTTTCACAGAGTTCTGTGTTGCTCCGTGCCATAAATTTGTTAACATGTAAGGATGAGAGCATATTAGAAACACTTTTTAATTGAAAGCAGTCCAATAAAACCCGACCATCACACACAACTCGAACATTGGCAGTTTAATTAACACATCTGATACTTTAAGGAACAAACTAAACAGTATGAGCTCAACAAATGTCAAAACTGTCAAATGGCTTATGGCGTACTGGGTTATATAAGTCTGCACTGGTGTATCTAATGGAACTCTTGACTGTCATTCCTCATTAATGTTAGCTGCGTTATCTCCTCTTAACTCACTTTAGGTTGTATAAAAAGGTAAATGTCAGGTCAAATCCATTTTAAACTTTATTATTTGCCATCTGACATTAAATTATATCTACTCCTAATTCAAACTGACTGAGAGCTGAGCTCAAACAGCGAAGTTGATTAAAAGGTACCCTGTGGAGTTTCTCACCATTTCATGGCATTCTGAAGCCAAGTGGGTCCCTGTTATGTTTGCTCCTTCCTGCCGATGGCTTTCACATCATTTAACTGAGGAAACAGGATGTGGCCAGAAAAAGCAGCGCAGAAGAAGACTGCTAACATGTATGCAAATAATTCACAGATTTGAAGAAAGAAGAAACATTTATTTCACCTCAACACAAGAGGTAAGAAACGCTGAACGCAAACAAAAACTCTACAGGTAGCTTTAGCAGATCAACAGAAAATTCAACGTCAATTATTGTGAATATCAATTAAGTATTTATCATCCTACTTTTCTTGCAAAAATACCAAGCACTGTTTACAAACTCTAAACTGCTGCATTTTGCTGCTTTTCTGGGTCATTTGTGATTATAAACTGATCTTTTTGGTTGTGTGATTTTGGTGTAAATCCAGGATTCTCTTTTTTTACAGCACATGTGTACATGTATCTGATCTCATTATGCATGGTATTAAAGAGGCCAATCAGAATTGGTGGAGGGATGCACTCTCCAAGTGCCCTTAGTTTTTCCATGTTTTTTAGAAAAATAAGAAATCTAATGATGTCAAATCATTTTAAGGTCATGATGGGAATTCTTTTCTTATCATTTCCAACATTTAATAGAGGAAACTATAAACAAAGTTAATAGGTGACTGGAGAGTTGTCAGGGTTTGCAGCATTTGTTTAGAGCAAATGTGAGATTTCTAAATCAAAACAATGTTTCTGAAAGTCCTGAGTTGTACAAAAATGAAAGAGCAACTTCCTAAAAAACTGAGGAACATCTCTGATCTGATTAATACAAGACCTCAGTTTCTGACTCGGCCAGACAGACTTGATGAAAATTTTTCTTAAATAAACACACTGTATTCCTTTTCTCTCAGGACAGAGATACCGCATTCGGTCACATTCACACCCACACACAAGCAAGGTGAGTCACAAAGGAAACCTCCTCTCCTCTCATACAGAACATCAACCACAAGAACAGGTACACAGAGCGTAGCCGACATTCAGCTATGACTTATTACTTGGAGGGAAAAAAACAAATAAACGGTGAAATAATGAAGAGACAAAAGACGAATGAAGAGAAACCTGCCACACCTGTGAGCAGCGCATCTTTACAAGTCAGTCAACCATGCATGTAGGGGACCACACAACCACACGTCTGTAGAAACCACTCGCACAAAGAGAGCGATCAACAACAAAAAAAAGCATGCATATTTCTGTGTGGGTGTGTGTTTGTGTGCAGTTGAGTGTGAGCCAGACTCCAGCTGAGAGGGGAAGCAATAGCAATTCCCACTGACCTGAAAACTAGCTTGCCAGCCACCTCAAAATACTGAGGCAAGGATAAAAGAGGGAGAATGTCAGTGGGCACGAAGGCGATGAAAATACAGAGGGCGAGATTTTGAAATACCGCAGAGTGGCCCTGGTGTAGAAAAGATTTCACACACACACACACACACACACACACACACACACACACACACACACACACACACACACACACACACACACACACACACACACACACACACACACACACACACACACACACACACACACACAGGTGCAGCGGAGGATTACGGGAAGGCACAGGCCCCAAAAACCCTTTGTACTGCAGGCTCAAGAAAAGAAAGAGCGAAAGACGAGATAGAAAGACCAAAAAAAGAGGAAGGGATCGTATATGCTGCAAGTGCACACACCCAACAGGACAAAAACAAAAAGTGTGTGTGTTTAAGTGTTGAGTGTGACTTTGTATGGGTGTGTGGATGTGTGTGGGAGTGCGACCCCCTTTTGCCTTTTGTGACTCCAGAGGTCCCCCACGGTCAAGAGCGGATCCTCTTTCTCTCTCGTGCCCTCTTTTCATACACTCATTCCCCCTCTTTTTTTTTATACACTCACTCCTCGTTCCCTCCCTCTCTTTTAGCCCGGGCGCTGAATGGCCCCCACTCTCTGATGAGTGACTGATGAATGAAGTAGCTCTTTGAAGTCAAGAGTCACAGCAAGGCTGGTCAAGCATGAAGAGATGTTGGACAAAAAAAACGACAGAGAGAGAGACGGGAGAAAGGAAGGGAGGAAGAGAAAAACTGGTGAGGAGGAGGAGGGGGGGGGGTTATTCAACAAGGGAAAACGTCAAACAGTGAAGATCCATAAAGTCAGTGAGGGACGGAAGCAGAATGTGTGTGGCAGAAAAGGAGAGTGTGCGAGAGAGAGCATGCTCCGCATTTTTGCATGAGTGCCTCAGAGTGTTTGCATTGTGTCGCTCAACATGCAGAAGGCCAGAATCACACAAATAGGAAATAACCCAAGACCTGATGGAGAGCCATGTTTCTGGAACAGGCCCTCTGGACTACACTGCATTGCCTGCAGGTCTCTGGGTTTTCATGAGCCTCAGATGCTTCCACTTGCTCAAGCTTGGGGGATAAATCTTTTGAAACAATACCCCTAACAGTGCTACCACACAATGTAAATGTGTTAGCTACATTATTAATAATCTCTACAAGTAGAATCTGTAGGCAAGGGGCAAGATTTAAATCATAGTTGACTAACAGAAGCTTCTCTGGGCACAACTTACTTCACAACGACACTGTTCCTTCTAAAAGCTTCTCAGGGTTTAGAACTTTAAGGCTCCTCTGTAGTGAGGGGAATATTTGTTCAAAACATTTTGAGCTACCACCAGCAATTTCTTGGCTGTCAATAAGGTATGACACCAGCCTCTATGCCCATTTGCTGTAGGGAATATGACATCTAGATGACAGTGTAGTGACAGGCAGCCAGTCAAAAAGCTGTTTGATACTTGTTGTTTTGGCTTGATTTGTCCATTATATGTAATTAGAGCAGGAGATACTCAGCCAAGTCAAATTTTGACAGCAAGCGGAAACAAAAGAAGAACTGTAAATGATTCAAATATCTCAGACTGTTATCAGCCAGTCTGGTGCCTGGTGCCCGCTGATTTAGCCACTAAAGATACATTCTCCTGTCAGCAGCTGGTAAGTGATTTTGAACCCTAAGTTTGTCTCATCTTACATCACATAACAGCGGTTGTAGCTCAGGAAACAGAGCAGGGCACCCACTAGCCAACATGATGGTGGATCCCATAGACTGTGTATCAAGATGGACAACATGTCTCCACTTTTATGTTATTACAACATTTCAGTCTTATCTTTGATGGGGAAGGAAATGGAGGATTTTGTATCTCAGCAACAGAACCTGGAAGCTCTGCTTTTACTTCAGCTCGCTGTATGACTCACAGAGATGCTTCCTCCTTTTGGGAGAAACATCTTTAGTTTAGCCTTGCGCAACAGAACAGACTTTTGTATGCAATGAAAATGGTAACCAGTCAACAAAGGACTAAAGCACAATCCAGAAATGACACCAAAATCCATGATAGAGAGGTTCCTTCAATACAGATGCCTGACATGCTTTGAGTGGTCAATTAGACTAGAAGAGGGCTATATAAATGTGTTAAGTAGCATACATGTGGAATCAAATCAAGCTCGAGCACGATCATGGCCTAAGGGAAGGCAAAGTTAGCTACCACCTGGATTTAAACTTGAATATGTCAACAACTATGGAAAAGATTCCCATGAAATTTTGTACAGACCCTTGTTTTCCCCATTGTTAATGGGTGATCCTTTTGCTTGTCCTGTAGCAGCACCATCAGTTTTGTAAGTTTGCTCAAAAGCAGAGTGGCACATATACCGTAACATCACCTTTGCGACCATATAGAAAAATGTGAAAACTGATATTCACAAATTTAAAGTTTAGTTAGTTATCTAAAATGATTTGTCTTGACCCAAAATGCATGAGTAGTTGATGAATGTATATCAGTCTTCTCTCTCTCTCTCTCATTTGTATCTACTTTAACACACAGAGGCTCTCTAAATTCAAGATCCTCAAAACAGTCTAGCCTCTGTGGGACTAGTTTTTCCCTTCCTATTAAACTCTTAAGAGCAAGTCTGTGTGCTTGTTATGACAACCCAAGGCAAACTGTGAAATATTGATATATTCGGTATCTTTTTTTCCGTGTACTAATCCTCCGAATGTCACAACAGTGTACTTTGCATGCGCCACAGCTACTGAAGGTGATCCAATAGATTTCCCGCCTTTATGTGCCAGCCTAACATAAAGTAAAAAGGAAATGGGAGCAGGTGGAGGTTTTGATTCTTTTTCAAAGACACTGACAGACTACGGGAGGCTGTCAGTGGACATTTTACATATCTTGAGGGATCAAACTGGCGATTTCATTCTTCCAAGACTGTTTCTTAACGTCTCTTATTAGATTTCACAGCAGGTTTTTAAATTAGTTGAGAAGCTAACTGGCTATAAAAAGGCCAGCACTCTAGTTTCCCCTTTGTAATTTAATCTGTGCACAAGAGGAAATTTAGCACAGACAGAAATATATGTATGTAGATATATAATTATATAGGGCTTCTCCATCATACAGCTCCCCAGAGTGAGCAAGAGAGAGCACTACACTCCTCCTGTGTTTATCTCGATATCACATCAGATCAGATCACTGGCGGATAAAAGCACTTCCTGACGCATCACTTCCTCTCTCTGGAGGAAGCTGACACGCGCTGGGAACACAAAACGACAGCGCGCTGGCAGGGAGGATGAAGAGGTGAAAGTTTTTTTGACAGAGCCAAAGAGACAATCCAGGGAAGCAACGGGGTATATATGAAGGGGGGGAAACAGCTGTGGAAGGTGGGTTGTGGAGAATGAAAGTGCGGAGAGAGAGAAAAGAGAGAAAAAGGGTGAAACCTAAATACTTGTGGCCCAGATCCACAGTGTCACACAGGTTGAGGAGAAGGAGGAGGAGAAGAGAGAGAGCAGTGAGAGACAAAGAGGTGAAGAGACACTAAGAATAGTATAACTGGATTAGCTTTAACACTGACCTTTATTCAGCAGGATGACACCACCTCACTGTCTCAATTGCTTTTTACAGCAGTTACAGGCCTGTCCTACTTTCTCACCGTTAAGCTGTTGAAATTTCCAGAAGAGGTGACTTTGTTTCTCTTTCTTAAAAAGGAGTTTGTATTTGAGGAGGGGGTGCTATGGTCGTTTGTTGACTGGTTACCATCCTCACTGTATATAAAAGTCTGTACTGTTGCACAAGGCTCAACTAAAGATGTTTCCCCCAAAAGGATGAAGCAACTCTGTGAGTCATACAGCGAGCTGAAGGGAAAGCAGAGCTTCCAGGTTCTGTTGCTGAGATACAAAATCCTCCACTTCTTTCCCCATCAAAGATAAGACTGAAATGTTGTAATAACATAAAAAACAAAAGAATTCACCCAATGCATTGCACAGAAGACTTCCTCAACACTTTATTGAATGTTTACATCGTTTGTTATGTAGTTTTGGGATAAATGATATAATAAATTGCTCAATATTTCTGTTTTCAGAAGCCTTTGACAAACATCATTTCCCATAAGTCGAACGACATAGTAAACACCGTCATTGTGCGACAAAGGAAACCAGTGTGTTGGCAGTTCAGACACGTTCAGACACGTTTGAAAGGTAAGAGAGGATTAAAAGTGTGTTTTTAGACAGCAGCGAATACAAACGGGGAGAGTGAAGGGGAGAATTATACATATGGAATAGTTGGAGTGAAAACAGTGAAACCGACCTTTATAAATAAAAGGTTTTAACTGGATTCCAATTTGTCATAAAATGTGTTAAAACATTCCACATTCTTTTACTGAAATAAATGAAAGATATGCTAAAGAACGCCTATTTTAAAGCTCATGACAGCTTTTCTATTAATTATTAAAAAAATGTTTTATTATTTATTTGTCGTTCAGTAATATCTGTCTTACTTTTTTCAACCTCATCTAAAGCTGGTAATTGTCACAAGTCAAAGTGAGATGTGGCTTAAGGTCTAAAGTAAAAAAATGCGAGTAATGCTTGATACAAACAGACCCTTATGTATTGTACATCACCAAGTAATGCCTTGATTGAGTTAGAAAAATAGAAAATAAACATTTGTGATTTAAGATTTTAAAAGCTCATATCATTCAGCTTCGGGTACGAGAACAGACAGAACACACGTCAAATCACCGGTCTGACTTGTGAACACCGATCCTACAAACCACACATTCACACGGCACACACCCAGACACATGCAATCCTTGCTTGAATGCACAAATGAAGGCAGAGGAGACACACACACACACAAGCACCCACTAACACACAAACACGGGCAAGCACACACACAAAAACGTGTGCAGCTTCAAAAAGGAGCAACTGTGGCGATCCACAGCTCTGCCCCGGAGTGAAGCAGACAAACCAAGTGTAGCAGAACGAGGAATCACTGTATTTTTCTCTTTACTTTTGCTCCGTCTTTCCATGAATGGTATCAGCACTTTAGCTGTTCTGGTGGGACAGTTACATGCACACACACACACACACACACACATACACACATACATACATACACACATATACACACACATGCTCACATACAAACACACAGACAAAAGACACAGGGATGGCATCAGAAAAATGGAGAGACCCGATGGGAAAACAACACGACGAGGCGTGAAGGGATGCAGACACAACGCTATCATTCATTCCAATTTGTGAGAATTAGTAAAAGTTAACCTACTGTGTCTGTGTGCGCGTCTAAAGAGGAGACAGTCCAAATCAGTAAAAACTCCTCCCCCTAATTCAAAGAGGCAGTACGGGATTTGCATTTTTCCCACAATTCAATTAACACGCTTGTCAGCCTCTTCTCTCCGTTCACATGCCTCCTTTGGCCATCTCTCGCTCACACACACAAACACAAACGCTCTCCCACAGCAACACACCAGCTTCATGAATAGATGCATTTATTCATAAACACATGCATGCAGAAAATAGATGCATTCATTTGTTTGTTTATAGAGCGAATGCAAGGACCTCAGACGGAGAGATGGTGAGAAGCTGCCGGGTCACATCCTGTCTGGACTCGTCACATCCAAGGGACATGAGAGGACAGTGCGGTTAATGAACGCACAGAGCAGTCCCCGGGGATGTCTTTCTCTCATCTGTCCTTCTCCATCTCAGAAGGAGGGAAAGGATGAGGGAGGACGGCAATCAAACAAAAAGGCACCGTGGGGTGTGGGTGTTAAAAGAGACACAGACACTTAGGGTCGATAATGTTGCAGGAGAACCGGACGACAGAGACGAGGCCAAACCCCGATTTAGAAACCAGGATCTGGGATCAGCTACAGACGCGCTGACATTGCCGCGGGGCCGGCTAATGACTGCAGCTCGCCTCTTGTCTGATTAATGGCCTGTAATCCCATTCTCATTCTAGCATTCCGCAGCAGCACTCATTAACCGCCACAGAAATGTCCACTAATCAGTCAAGTCGCTCTCGGCTAGCAAGGCTAAAGCTAGGCTAGGCTAATCAATGGGCGGTAATCCTGTTGGTGGAGCTGCTGCGGCGTAGCACCCCTCATTACAAGCCATAGAAATGTCCGCTAATCATTCCCCGCATGGCTATTTGTCCACAGGGCCGTGGAATCACTTTGGTGTCGGTGGTGGTGGTGGTGGTGGTGGTGGGGGGGGGGGGGGTTGGAAGGGGGGGTGACATTTGACAGTTGGCAGCTTAGCGTGGAAGAGACAGAGTGACACACAGAGGTTCAGAGGCTGTGTAATGATTAGGAAATGCATCACTATGGCTTTTCTTTACTACTCTCTCTCCCTCCCGTCTTCCTTCTTTGTAGCGCGTACAGCCGGAAAGTCTCCGCTCTGTGTCAGCGCCGTTCAAGTTTTATCAATCAATGAAAAAACCCTTGCCAATCCATAATGGCTAATCAATAATGAAGGCTTGCAGGCAGAGCAGAGATAACCCTTCACGGAGAACCAGCAGAGACAGTCGTCAGCAGTCAGGCGAATCCCCCTCCTTGTCCTGTCTTTAAGATGCACTGAGGTGAGACAGTCGGGGCAGATCAATAGCGGCATCGGCCTTAACTCAACTTGACCGTACTGGTTTGTATTCTGGACAGTTTCAGTTTGATGTTCTGTGATCCTACAGTGAATACAAGAACACCACAGACTTTAAGCAACAGTTTGGCTTTAATCAGGGCTATTCGGTCAATCTGTGAGCAAAATGGCTGCAGACGCTCGGAATGGCAGCGAGTCAAACTACTGCCCCGTATGTAACAACGTACCCTCTTGAGCTAAAGTGTCTTAGCTCTGAATTGTGATGTTGGGTTTGTAAGTTATTGTGACCGGAGGCTGAACCTCAGTTGAACTCTTGTAGTGGCGGTGTAGGTAAGAGAGCCCTGTCAACGCTCGCCTCAAGCTACTGAAGAAGAAAACACATAGGGGCCATATATTACCCTTTTATGTGTGAGGTTGTGTGTGAGCTGACCAGCATTTCACTGCATTGTGAAGGGCAGAGCATAAAACACGAAGGGCCACTTACTCAGCCACATCATCAGCTAGGTGGGCTGATCTGGTGTTGAATTTAAGGCTATAATTAGTGAGCAATACACTGTGCTAGGAAAAATAATGATCCTGATGATCATCAACAAAACATCTAAGCCTATAACAGAAAACATTAGATAGTAACAGCTTACTGGTGTTGTCAATGAGGTGATTGTCATTATAACCAAATTGAGCAGAGCTGTAACTGAAGATAATTTCCAACCTGTGGGTCAGGAAACCACCAAAAGGACAAAATATGAATTTAAAGGGCCATGAGATGATTAGCAAGTTTGGAAATTAGAGGGTAATTTTACCTATTAAAGACTAATTTATAGTTTGGTCCTCTATGTTCAGGATGAAAATGTCATCATTCACCCATTACCACTAGCATACACAAAGATCCCTATGTGGAAGACCACTTCCCTTGACAGCCAGCGTTGACTGCACGTGCTAGTTTAGTGTTTAAAATGTCAAAATGAAAAGCTTCTAAACAGTAATCAGAGTCTCCATGACATTTTTAGGACAGAATCACCATTCAACCATTTGAAAAGAGTCTGTGACCAGCATTGGATTATTATTTTACTAAATTAGATTGAAATGACCATTGATTCATTTTGAGCACACTGAAAAGTCCAGTTAATGTGAAGTTAACATTCAAAGCATCCTATTTTCTAACACAAAATGCACATGAATGCCTCTGCCTGTGCACTCACTCATTCCTCACATACTCAACATACACGTGTTGCAGGTGTTAAACCACCGCTAGTAATCCCTGCTAGAGCCAGGTTTCCAGTCAGAGAAGCAGACTTGTGCTGTTTGAGCCTTGTAAACAGTCGGGGAGTGGGTGGCTGGAGGGATGTGGGAATGTTTGTTGGGAATGCTGGAACGTGGTGCAGCCGCAGTTGCAGGATGAGCGGACGTAACCAGCTTTGGAGCGCCTGGCCGCCAGCGCTTAAACCCAGCTAATCTGATTGGATTAACACCGACCTGCCTGGCTACACATGAGCGCGCGCACGCACATATATAGACATGGTCACATTCACACAACTCACTCACACAATCTCACACACACACATTTGTGCTATATGCCAATCAGCCATGGTTGCCTCTGCAGCTTCCTGGAGTTCATCTGGATTCTGAGTTGTACTGGTTGGCTGATGGCACCATGCTGGGCTACCACATGCACACGCATCCACTCTCATGCCACACACACACGCATGCACGCGCGCAAACACACACACACACGCACGCCATCTCAGAGTGCAGTGATTTGTGCTGTGAATCTAAAACAGACCCATTGAAAGAAGAGTAATACCCAATGCCTGACAACCGTGCTAATTGACTAGCCCCCTCCCCAGCAATGAAAAGAAACGTTTTCACCCCTCCATCTTTTATCTTTTCAATCATTCCCTGACAGCTTGCCTCTTGTCCCACACTCATCCCATCATCTTCCTCATATTACTCTTCATTGCCTCCATCTACTTCTCTGTCCCCCTCCTTGCCCTCATCATACTGCCCCCCCCCCCCATACTACACATGTAATCATTCATTAGAACCAAGGCAGTTGTCCATTAGGCAAAGCGGCCATTTTGGAAATTGCAGCAAATCTTCCATGAAAAGACATTTCCTCTAATGCGGTAGTCACGCTTGGAGGGAAAGGGAGAGAAAGATGGCAAGAGGAGAGAAAGAAAGACGGGGGGTAGAGATGGAGAGAGGAGAAAAATGGAGAGAGGGGGGAAAAGTGAAGGAGAGAGAGAGAGAGAGAGAGAGTTGCGAGCCCCCGGCCATAAAGCCACCAAGCAGAAAGCAAGCCTGCTGTTTGATTAGAGAGTGACACCCTCACGGAGGGATGGAGGGAGCGAAGGATGGAAGGAGAGGGAGGGAAAGTGTTTTAGAGGGGAAGCAGAGGGGATGAGGAGGAGGCAGGAGAGAAAGAGATGGGGGGGGGAGAGAGAGAGAGAGAAAGAAAAAAACAGGAGAGAGGACTGAGATAGAGGCAGTAAAATTAGCCCCATCACTTCGCCTACCCAGACGCTCTATGACACACTGGGATTAAAAACAAACACACACAGTCTTGAGATGTGAACACACACACACATCACACACAGGACAGATGGTATCCCCCATCTGAGAGTGTGGCTCTAATTTGAGCAAAGTGATAGGAACCTCCTTAACCAATTAGAAACCTCATTTCTAAGGCCTTGCATTAGGGTCTGAGTGTTTGTTTTACACACTCATTAATGTGTGTGTGAGGGGGGGGGTGTCCTATGGGATCAGTGAAGAACATAAAAATTGATATAAAAGGTGGCAAATGACAAATCAACTCTGAGCGGCGCTCTGCTGAGCACGAGCTCTTTTCCCCCACGATGCCACAGTTTGTCTCCATCTCACCTCATCACTGAACAGACGGACCTGTCTCTCCTGTTACCAACCATTCATCTCAGTGACACTCACTCCTCCTTAATGCTCCTTCCTCTAAAGCTGAGACATTTGTCACTGGACCAAACTGAACCTAATCCATTGCACATTTCTTATTCTTTCTCCCACAATTTATGAAAGACTGAATTTGAAAATCCAACAGAGTCCATCCAGTTTCTTCAATGTGTGATGAATGCTTTAATGCTCTCGTGAGGAAGAAACATTTTGCAGAAACCCTGATACACGCTGTCATACAGACTCGAGACATAATACAGCCAACAACAGGCCCTGTGAACATTACAGTATCAATACAAAACAGTTCAATAGAAGCTTTACAGACTCAGGAATCTAAGAAATACCACAACAACTGTCGCTCTCATTCCTTGAAAGGGAAATTGTCAGGCTTTCACTGACATTATACTGTGCTTTACAATTTTCACATAGGTTCCAGGTTGACGGGCATAAATATTTGCTGATTTCTTGGTCTTTGTCAGGAAATGGAATAAATTTGAGGTCTGTTGATGTTTTTTTGACAAAACAATCAATGTGAGAATGTCTAGACACAGTTGATTGATGATGAAAACAATCATTTACAGCTCTAAACCTAAACACATCTCTTGGTTTTCATCATCAAAAATAAAAACTACAATATTTCCTTTGCAACTCGTCCAGTGCTGACCAATTCTTAAATATAGATGGATAGTCTTGAATTCTTTCCATTTTCTCCCTGTGGAAGCGTGTTTTTGTCGTTCAGAGTAGGGGGAATTTATGTGCTGGAATCCAGTTGATGGAAATGTTCCTAATTCACGTTTTATTTTTGCAGCGTTTGAAACGTTTGTGTAAAATGGCACATGACAGTTGAATGAGAACACAGCTGCAGAGAGAGAAACGCTGGATCTCAGCACAAGAACTGCTGCTGTTGCTGCCGAGGTCAGAGATTTCTAGATTGTCAGCTTGGGCTTTTTTTCCCCCTTTTCGTCAAGTTCAAGACACAGCTCCAAAACATTTCCTCCACTTATGTGGGCAGGTATGTAGCGTGTCGGCCACTAAAGTCGACTGGAACGACAGACTGTTTATCTCCGCCACACTGATAATACGCACGGCCGATTTGAAAGCTACGCATACAACACTGTGCCAAGAAATCCCTCACCGCTGCTCTGTAAACACAGATGATCTTTTTCACACTTTCTCCGGCCTCTTCACCACACTGCTACTGCCCTCGAGACAAATGTCCCTAAACAAGCACCGCAGCACCGGCACGAGAGAGCCAAACAAAGAAGGGACAGAGGACTTTTAACATACTCAGACAGAAGCAAACACAGAGAGAAGCAGGCGATGAGTCAGAAAAAGAAACAAAAACAGGAGAAGAAACGCAGAGTGTGTTTTCAGTTTCTCTTCATAGTTCATTGCCGCAGCGATTCACTTCTCGTCCCAGTGGAAGCGGAGCTGCGTGTAATACGGAGCAGCATTGTTTTTCTTCAGGGTGCTATTAAGCTTATAGTCCCTTGTTTCTTCTGTCAGGAGTGATAGGAGAGTCGATTATACCAGAGGCAAGATCCTCTCTCTGCTGCGCTCACACTTGCACAGTGGATCTCTCTCATCCACTCTGCCTCCCTGTCTCTTTCTGTTCCTGTGGCCTCTTCAGGTGCACACAAACACGCACACAAACTCGGACACAAACACGCACACAAACACACACATCTGGGCTTTGAAAAAGTGCTCACAAAGTGATGAAAGGCCGTTTATCCTGCATCCACTGTGATATCTCAGCGCCATGCAGAATGGCCGGACGCGTTATCACCTATGACCGGGGGGAGACCACGGGAATCAGGACTGACGCCAGCAGCAAATACCAGTGCTAGTGTGTGTATGTGTGTGTGTCCCAGCGGTAATAATCACCCGGATTAGAGCGGAGCCAAACCCCCGCAGGGTCCCCCCCATTCTAGCCCCCTCCTACTGGCCCTGCCCTGCCCAGCCTGCAGCTCTGATCCCCCAGTTTGAGCTGCCATGGGAAGCAGAGCAGCCGGCCCGACACCTCCACCGCCCCTGGCTGCCAGACAGATAGGCACAGGGCTGAAAAACCCTTCTTTCTTTCTTTTCTCTCTAAAAACCCCACATTTTTTCTAACCCCCTTTTTGTCCTATTGATCATCCACAGCCAGAATTAAATATTGAACAAGCTCAGGCAAGACAAAGAAACTACACCCCATTCAACGAGCGTACTCTTTAACCACAAGGGTGCAGTGAAATGGAAGGTGATACAGCCGTCAATATGTCTGTGTGAGGGATGCAATGTGTTGGCAACAACAATGGGGGGGCCGCGGAGAAGAAAATGGGTTATAACTTAACAAGGATGCACATTGTGTCTGGATACCTTGCAGTCAATGCGAGGGGATTATTACTGAAGTGTACGTTTCCTGGATGCACTGCCTGCAAATTAATTCAGCCCAATCCTCAGTGTGGGACTCGATGGGAGGGCAAACCTGACACTGGCTCCTATCAACAGTTGTCACAACCACCGTTGAGCTCCTGTGGCATTTGTGACAGCGGAGGGCTGAATTGTCAATCAACATTTGTCTCTCAACACATATTATCAACCCTCTATTTTCAGAAAGTCGCACACAGTCCTTTCCACACTGTTCTTCCAAGCGGTGACACAATAATGACCCGATGAAGAGAAAACCCTGTGATTTAGGAAAACCAAATGTGACATTACCAATTAACCACATGGTGGGACTTGAATGTGTTTGCAGTCTTCAGATGTGGGGTTATATCACCACTATATTACCTCCTGTTAGGTTGCGTCTTCTCTTGTGTCTCTGCTACATTCTTTTGGCATAGATTTGACAGTTTTGAGATTTTGTGCAAAACGCTTCAATGTTTTACCATCTGATAAGGCCTGTTATAAGGACCTCTCCAGAGGACCGAGCCTGCATTAAAGGCTGTTTTGTAAACCAGACACAAACACGCACAGTGTAAGACAGAGAATGATGAGAACTTAGTCTTTTTATACATGTTTAAATTTGTTTGTGTTATTCAATCTGTTTAGAGTCATTTTGCAGAAATGCTGCTTGTATTTTGGGGAGTTTATTGATTATTGTAGCTTCAGGTGTATTTTCCACACTGTGGCATCACTGGAACACTCATCTAACATGAGATATGATAAGAAGCCACACACAAAGTTAGAGTGATATAATCATTAGCTTCCCACTTTGTGACTACAGGTTACGACCAAACACTTTACTTCTCCATAGTCAAATAAAAGAAAAAACACTTCCCCCAGTTTTACCTCAGGTTTTTCTGCTTGTTCTCCTTCTTGTTGAGGACCCCCGGCACACAGTTGGTGAGCTCGGTCCAGTCGGCGTGCAAGCCGCAGCTCCAGCCGGTGGAGAACCGGGAGAAGAGCCAGGTCTCCTTGCGGTTCGGCCGGTAGCAGGTACACTTCTTCTGGCCCGGTCTGCAGTCGCATGGGACCTCCAGGCGGACATTCTGAACCAGGTGCCGGCCGAACGTAGTCCCCCCGGTCTTCTGGATGTGCAAAAACACGATCACGTCCTCGCCTTTGATTTGGAAGTCAATCGTCCTCTCCAGGTCCCTGACGGGGAAGTAGTATTTCTTAACGTAGTGGGGGTCCGGAGTGGGGAAGATGTCCCCCTCGTCCTCCTCCGTGAAATAACCGTGCGGGGAGCCGAAATTGATCACCCCGGGGGCCACGTACTGATAGAGAATCAGCATGAAACACACGGATCCGACGACGATCAACAAGAATTTGCTGCTCCTCTCGACCATGTTCCTTCCCAGTGCGGTCCCCACAGTACGCTACCATTTCCCAGTCAAGCCGACAGCAGGGAGCGCGGCGCTCGGCTTCTTCATGCTCGCTCTCTCTCCCTCCGCCGCCGGGAAGGACTCGTTGTTTTTCGTGGGGGCTCAAGAGTGGCTCAGTCCGCTGAGAGGCGACCGGCGAAGTTGGCTCATCGTTCACCGCGACCGCTCAACACCGTGAAAGACGCATTGTGACTCGCTCAGAGAGACCCCCCCTCCCGTGGCCGACCCTCCCCCGTTTACTTTACTTTGGTTTCTGGGCTCCGCCGCACAGACTCACTGCGTCTCCATGGAGCTGCGATCCCCGGATGAAGCGAGAGAAGAAGAAGAAGAACAAGAAGAGATCTACCTTTTTCTCTCACCCTCTCTCTCTCTCACCCTCTCTCTCTCTCTATGTGAAAACACGGTGAAAGGGAGAGTCGCTTTAATTTACTGGTTCACACGTAACGACCGCGTCATCCGCCAGCAGCCAATAGAAAGTGTAGACAGACAAAGGTAGATAGGTAGATAGATAGATAAATAAGTTAGGTAGATAGATAGATAAATAAGTTAGGTAGATAGATAGATAGATAGATAGATAGATAGATAGATAGATAGATAGATAGATAGGTAAGTAAGTTAGGTAGGTAGGTCGGAAGGAAGGTAGGTAGATAAGAGGTGGGCAGGTAAGTAGGTAGGAAGGTAGGACGGTAGGTATGTAGGTAGGTAACTAGGTGGGTAAGTGTGTAGGTAGGTATCATAAATCATGTCTTTTCTCTTTTCTTCTGAAACCAGAGTCGTTCTTTAAGTGGGCGATCGCTGTTATGTTCTATGGAGATGGACGACACGTCTCCACCTCCTCCTACTATCCAGGTGTAGGTAAATACTCTCCATCTACATTTATCAAACAGCTGTAGTTACTTATTTTGCAGATGGATTTACAGTCTATTCAAAACGTCTTAAAGCATATAAACAATGCACTGCATCAGGCGAGGATGGATCACCATGCTGCCCCAAACCATCTGTGGCCCAGAACGCTCTGTGTAGCATTTACTTTGTGGAGATTTCATTATTCATAAATGTGTTCAGTGATATCAAACAACAAAAACTGAATAATGGGGCTCTCAAGTGGCTCCAGCATCCTTACCCACATCTTTAAAAGCTTTAGCCCGTGGTATTTATGACAAACTGTAAATTTGACACGTCACTTTTTTTAGTGTACAATGAAAATGAATCAACATTTATATTTTAAAATGCATTAAAATGAAATCGTTTTGTTTTCCTGGTATAAAATGTGAAAATGTATTGGTTTATTCCAACTGACATCACATTGAGGGTTTTTAGAGTGATCCAAAGTGTTTCTTGAAGACATTTCTCTTCTCATCCAAGATGCTTCTTGAGTTCTAACTCAATACAGTGGGAGGTTTCAGGTATTTAACCTCTGTGG
Source organism: Paralichthys olivaceus (assembly GCF_024713975.1). Lineage (NCBI taxonomy): Eukaryota > Metazoa > Chordata > Actinopteri > Pleuronectiformes > Paralichthyidae > Paralichthys > Paralichthys olivaceus. Next base: position 9,978,070 of record NC_091104.1, on the reverse strand, counting down.
GTTGTTACTTATCTTGAGAGTCGTTATATTAAACATGCAGGTTGTTGAACGCCCTGGCCAACGTGTGTCTCCTGATTCAAGGTGTAAATGATTTTAAGTCCAGTTGCATTTTTGCCTCACACGATACATTCAACACTTCACCATAACATTTTTGTCTTTTGTCTATCTTTACGTCTGAACCAAACATGGAAATTGTATAATTAAGTTCAAAAAGAAGAAGAATTATCAGAGAAAGATTTTGCACAGACAGTATCACAGGCCCTAGACTGTAGATAAAGATGGACGACATGTCTCCACTTCCCCCAGTTATCCAGAAATGAAGCCAAAACATCCTGGATGTGAACACTTCCATCTTTCGCATTTGGAGTCACAGTTTGTACAGTAGTAAACAGGGGAATGGCAGTGAGGTGCCTTCACGAGTCAGTCTCAGCTATCAATCGTGACATATTACCCTTTTTATAGCAACGAATAAAATTGATAAAAACCAAAATTAGTGAGAAGCAGTATAATGACAGAAACTGTCTTCAAGAAAAATGTATTTGATGTGCACTTTGTTTTGTCCATATCCCATTCAATAACATGGAGGAGGTTTATGATCTATACTGCAGCCAACCACCAAGAGTCAGTGTAGATGGTTTGGCTCCACTTTTGTCATTTATCTACATTATTTACAATATATTGAACACATGAATCCTGTGAACACAATCCTTCTCCTGAATTCAATGTGGAATTAAATTCATGTGGAACTTGTTTTTGACTATTGTGAAATGTGAAAAAATGTATTTCCTCATCTTATTTATGAGCGCTACTCCCATTTTTTCCAACCACAGGAAATAACAAATAAGTCATCGACTCCTTGAGTTGTGCAAGACTCCAAACTGAGTTACTTATAAGAAAGCTAGAATGTCTGGCAACCATCAGATCAACCGGTGCTGGTGGTTCACGCTGCTTCTTGTGTTACTACCGCTGGTGGGCAGCACTGAGTCCAGCTCCTCTCCTTCCAATGCAGCCCAAACTACTTGTCAGGCATTTGTAGGTAATTCCCACGAGCCATTATGGTGGAACGTGTTTTGACTAATCACATCTCGGAGTGAAAGACGTGTTTCCACTGCTGGATGTGGAGGATCACTTCCCACTGGCTGCACCAACAGCTGACTCTGCCTGTTCTCCACCAGCATCCCAGAGCTGCAAACATTTCTCTGGCATTTGTTGTTGCATATATTTATTGTGGTAATGTGACAGATCAAAATGACCAGTTCTGATTCAGTCCGTGAGATCAGTCCAAACAGCACGCCCCGGGGTGGGGACCCAGCATTGGCTGATGGTAAATGAGGTTGATAAGGAATGAGGCTTGTATATTTTCCCTTTGAGTGGTTTTGGGTTGATGATGTGATGTGTGTTTAGTCAGGCTGGAACTGCCTGTGTGCTTTTCCACGATCTGGGTTTGCATGATTTCCCCAGGTGGATGTGGATCTCTCTGAGGACCTGCGCTCGTCCTCCACCCGAAACCTGTCATAACTTTATGTTGGGCAGATATCAGTTAGGCCAAACCACTCTTCCAAATATATCATTCCTGCACAGTTCTATAAATCACAAGTAGGTAGATGTGGTTTAAAGAAAAATAATAAACGATGAAGTTGATTCAATAAGTCAATTTCTCTTTTTTTATTTACATGTTTGAAATATTTAAAAATGAATGAAACTAAACAACAAAAAAACTGCATTTTTCCGGTAATGGAACAAGCACTCAGAACTTTTGCTGAAGTCAAAATTGCAAATACCACAGTCTAAATTATTCTGTTAAGTCATGTATTCACAATCATGATAAAATTAAAGTACCAAAGGTGAAATTACTCTATTTGACGAATGGGCCATTTTTTGTATATATTATATCACTGGATTATGATTATTAATGCTAAATATTGAAACTAGAAAGTCATTATTAACTGAGTGAAAAGCAAAAGTGAAAATTAAAAAGTAAAGTAGAGTTAAATTAGAATAAAAAGCACAATATCTACCTAGTATTGTGTAAATGCTAAGTACAAGTACCAACAGCTTGAGTGAATGTGATTGATTATTGTAATGTGTTAAGAATTAGTCATCAAGTATTTTTTAGTGATACATATTAATAGTTCTAATCAATGACTCGCAGGATAGTCGATCTATAAGGCACTGGTAGGTGATTCATTAAACACTAATGAAGCAATTATTTACCACAATAAAGGTTGAGACATTAGAAAGTGTCAAACAATTTAATCCTCTGCTTAACATGTGAGAAATGTATTCAGCAAAGCAACTCAACTTCCCGATGCTCATAAACAACACGTTTCTTTAAATAGACGCTTTTATCTCAGTTGTGTTCGTCTTTGTGTTTGTCTCCAGAAAGATTAGACTCAGATCAAAGAGTCTTTTTAAAAACATTAGTGAGTTGGCATCAGCGTGTTGGGATTCCTCGTTTCACTGGTGGTGTTTTCCAGTGTGTGTTGTGTGGGCTACATGTTTCTTATGCTTCTTTATCACAGCTTCTCAGAGGTGGGGAGTCGCTGTGGTTCTGTATTGCATGTTATTGCAAATGGGTTATAGAAAGAAATGGTAAGAGACTTATTCAGACTTTCTGGAACTTCTGATTCTCTGCTAATTTCTAGGATTGTGGAGACCAGCCAGTTAATCAGGAAATATTTTTATTGCTTTTAGTGGACATTGTACAGCCAAGTCTAGATTATCACCGGAGCAAAGCAGAGAACTGCCTCAGGGCCCCTGAGTTCTAGGGACCTGAAACCCTTCAGGCTCTTTCTGTGCATCAACTGGTTTGTGCAACTTCAACTTGTTTGGGAATATGCATCAGTATTACACAGGTTTCTTTAAGTTACGTCTTTCTGTTGATATTGTATTTAATTTGATAATTTGCTTGATTTTTCATCACATGTTGCCTCAGTGAGATGATGCAAGTTTGTTTCTTGAATTGAGTTCAATAGACACATGACCAATCTGAGAGATTACCAGGAGCCCAGTACCAACGCTTTGCCCCAGGGCTCCTCCGTAGCTGAAAGCCAAGCTTATAATATCAAATAAACTGATGATTCGCTCCATAAAATGTCTGGAAATTGGGACTAATGCCATTTGCCACATGAAAGATCATATAAAGAAACAAAGGACTCTTTATAGAAGTCCGATCCAATTGAACGTTTGTAATTTTATTTGCCAAATAATTAAAAGAATATGACCCGTTCATTTAAATGAGTTTTCAATCAATCAATCAATCACTTAATTGACATATTGTTACACCCCCTCCTTTTCTTTCTTCTACATCTGGTCACATCTGACACTAAGCTCCTCTGTCCTCCCACACACACACATGTCCTCTGAGCTCACCACAGCCTGGTGGACACCACATGTGCTTCACCAAATCCTGAATTTACAAATCATCCCACGTGAATAAACTACATAATGTGGAAACATTAAAAAGATCCTGCTTGGCTCTGTCTGGCTTTGGACTCTTGGCACCTTGATGGATTCTTTTTTTTCTTCCTTGAATCCTGAGATTATACCAGCATGACTGCAGCTGAAGGGGTGCGGGCAGCCAGCATGTGTGAGCCGGTCTCAGTCTTGAATAATTCCGCCTGCTTATTTACATGTTCTGTACTTACACTGAAGCAGCATCCGCCTGTCACACTGCTGTTAAACATACTCATGATTATGACTTCTGCCTTGCCTGTGGCATTACCAAGTTGTATTAAGTACTGGGAGATTTTCGTGAGCATGCGTGTGTGTGTGTGTATCTTGCTGTGTTTGTAAGACAGAGAGAAAGCGACTGAGAATATTAATACTGTGTGTTTGGGAGTGTTAACGTGTGTGTGTGTGTGTGTTGCTGCCGCCATGCACAGTGTCATTATGAGCAGTGTTACTTAAAGAAGATGGATGTCACAGAGTGTGTTGCCCTCTGGCTTGGGTATAGAGATATGACAGTCTGTTTATCATCAAAACCAGTTTATTGTTGCCTCTGCATAATGATCCGGTTTGGATGGATATTTTCATGCTGCTTCCAGAGGCTGTGAGCGGTGTCACTGCCTCCGTGTCTCATACGAACGCATTGTGTTGCTTTGTTTCTCTTGAGCTTGTAACGTATCGCAGACACATTTTGTTAATGAAGTTTGTCTTGTGATAAATAAACAGTGGTTGCATACAATGTCTTTACAGGGAGAGAGAGAGAGTCAACAAATGTATGCACACACACACACACACACACACACATGCAAATATTTACAAATGTATGAGACCATGAAATGCCCCCAATTAAATTTTTTCCCCTGCTTTAATAAATTAATAAGTGGTCCAAGGATTACAGTCGACTTTTGTGTTGACACAAGCTAAACAGGGTTAATTTGCGGGATGTTTTAGGGAATCTCCGCTCAGGCCCTTTAATGTCTGTCAGACGCACAAACACAAACACACAAACACTTGCACACATATCATGCTCAGACATGCTCTGTCTGTTTTCGCTTTGTTTTTCATTCAGCCAGCGGTCAGGACTGAATACCACAGAGAGGAAAACCGAAAATATAGCCAATAGGGAATTAACACACACACTTGCACGCACAAGCAACTTTGCCCAACTTGCATATTAAGTGAATGCTTCAGCATATTTGTTTGTTATTTTATAAAACACACAAACAAAAATGAAGTCCAAAGAATTAGCAATCTGTTTTCATCACGGAGCCCTGAAATGAATTATGCTCCGAACCTTCGGTGTGTTTCAGACACAAATATTTTCTTTGGATGTGCCTACGGGGGAAGTGCACACTGTAGAAAGAAAACAAAACTTGGCACAGTGTATTTCCTACATTCCAGAGTGTGTTAGTGTTTGAGCGTGTGTGTGTGTGTGTGTGTGTGTGTGTGTTTGAGAGAGAGCGAGAGTTCACCGAGGAAGTTTGAGTGTGTGCATGTTTGTGCGTGTTTATACACGATGTCAGGTCACAGCCTGTATGTGTGTACGTCTGTTAATAGCTGTAAATGTGTGATGACATGTCAGTGTGTGTACATTTGCATTAGTATGAATAAAGAGAATGTGTACGCTGTAAGATGTCAGAGTGCTTCTCTAACCCTGTCTCTGAGATATTATGCTCATATATTATTCATTTGTTTGGTTAATTAAGTTCAAATGGAAATGTAATTGCTGTCCGGGTTACATCCACAGTCAGCGCAGACAGTGCTGTTATTGTTAGTGGACTTTGACACAGGAGACCGGGGTTCACATCCAGAGACCCACATGTAGGTTCAACAGAATTACTTTGGTTAAGGTTAAGGAAACATTGTGGTCGTGGTTAAATGCTAATGAAATAAACATGTCATGCCCTGGGCTTCAAGTCACTTTACTTTTTCATTATGCTTTACACTGCATCGGATATTTCCCCCCAAATCATGGATCACCCCCTGGTGGCTGGCCGCACTATAGGTCACCATGCCTCCTCCATGTTAGTGGATGGAACACGGACTAAACAAAACTGTCAAAATCCATGTTAAATATTTTTTTTATTTTTGTCGATGTGGCGGACTGAGATATATACTCCAGCATTAACCTGCCACATATCATCACTGTAACACTGCTCAAACATTCCTGTGGGAGTGTTTGCATTTCTGAGCGTGTGTGTGTGTGTGTGTTGTACCTTTCCCTGCAGGGTTGTTATTTCCTATAGCAACAAGTTGACCCTTGAACGTTTTTGCCAGAGTATGTTTTGTATGTGTGTGTTGTATCTGACGCTTAATTCTCCCTCACAGACAGGAGGGATTAGAGTCCATGGGCGCGCGCCTGCAGAGAATTGGATTATCTCATGTTTCGAGGCACTTGTTAATGATTAGAGGTTTATTTCAAATGCTAAACATGACCACTGTGTACTGTTTACTGGCAACTGGACGTGTATTGATTTGTGGAGATTACATGGGCTCAATAGTTGATTGGTGAATTTACGTATTTTGTTGCATCAGGTAAAACATGACCATCGATCTGTAATTAGAAATATGTCGGTAAAACTATCTTTAACTTCCGTCACACTAGTAATAATATATGTGTATAAAAGTTTTATTTTGTGTACATGGGAGAAACCTTTTTAAACTTTTTTTCACCAGACAGAGGCTCAGTCTCCTGCGAATTCAGATGAACGCCACACATCATAGATCCCAACCTTTGATGGAGGAAATACCTTGTGATCAGTGGAGAATAATATTGCGCTCAATATCAATTTTCTTTGTCAACATTTGCCTTGGGAAATTTAGCGGGTACAATGGCGGAGGATTCAAATAACCGATGTCTTTGTTTGAGTGTAGTGCAATCTGATCTAGCTGCTGCTCCAGTTCTTGGAACACAACGGACGGCTAATGGAAGCCACGTAACCTCACACTGTCTCACCCTCTTCCCCCTCTCTTTATTTCTCTCTTTTCTCCCTTCTACCACTTTCTGCTCCTCCCTCTCGCCACCTCCCTCTCTTCTCGCCATGTCGTTCCTTCTTTTCATTGAAAGCCACATGGCATCGGGTTCTCACACAGAGAAATCCACACGATCCTCTGTCACACCACTTATCTCCTTCGAGATAAATGGACAATAATTACTGGGCCGTTGGTGGTTTTCACCTCAGAGTCCCTCGTTCCCTCCTGTCATCTGTGTCAGCACTTTCATCTGAGCCTCATCTCCCCCTCCGCCCCCTTACACAACGTCCAACTTATGTCAATTACACATTATTGGCATGACTGATTGGCAAATACAATATTGTTCCAAAGATAGAAACAGAGTCTGGCTTCAGTGCTGTCTCCGTGCCATGAGCAGATTGCAGATTGTAACCAAAGCTCTGTTTCAGTCGTGCTCTGGACCTGCCAAGGTATCTTCTCAGGACATGAAAACAAACGTCTGCCTCTGTGCCGTATCAGTGTGGGTACAGTTGATTACACTGGGATCACTGCCAACATGCAGGACCTTAATTTGAGGTTTTTCCGATGTGTCCACCACGTTAAAGCCAGAGAAAGTAGAGAAATGTTTATTTTCCCTATAAATAAGATTCCAGGTGTGTTTAGATATTGAACAGTGCAGACAGCCGTGGAAAAACTAAAGGGCTAAGGCACTCCGTCTTCAGGTGGAATATTATTATTACATTTATTCCTCTGGCATAACGACAAACAAGCAAACAGATGCTTATTGACTGTAAGTTTTCATCAAGGTCTGACAAACACACAATCAGTAGAAATTACATAACGGCTAAGTGTAACATTCTGCTCAACAGCTGTGGCCTTGTAGAAAGCTGTAAATAAAATAAAAAAATTTAAGAGCGTGGCACGTTAATAATTGAATAAAGAGAAGAACTGTAATGTAACATAAGTGAAATGACCATTAAAATGTCACAAATCCTGAAAATACCTAACAAAGACTTAAATTACCATGTACAATTCAAAAGTAACAAGCAATAATAAAGAAAATGAATGCTCCAATGATTACAAAAAACTTTTGAGCAGTTATCCAGGAAACTTGGTGGAAGGACGGGACACGGGCCAAAAAAAGAACCCATTACATTTTGGTGTGGATCCAGGAATTTTTTTTTTGGTGCGCATTTTTCATCGGAACTTTTTATGACAGCGGACAGTGCAAGTACAACGGGGAAAGAGAATGTGGGGAGACACGCAGCAAAGGGCTCCATATGTGGAGCACCCATGCACGATAACCGGTGAGGTGCCTATTTAGGGGACAATTTGGTTGGGATTAGGGTTATTAGGGTCTGGCATTTTTGCCTTTATTTTGATAGGACGATTTAAGCGTGAAAGGGGGAGAGAGGGAGGGGGTTGCCAACAGGAAAGAGCCACAAGCTGGAATCAAACATGTTGGCACTGTAAAGTACTGAAGCCTCAGGTGAGCTGTATGGCCCTTTTGACAGAATCACTAACTACAAGGTAATTTATGACTAAATGAACATAGTAATTAAATGTTATGAGTGATGCCTCACCTATCAACAGGTTTGAAGCTTCTGCATTAGTGACTTTCATGAAATAAAAGGACAACAAATGCAGTTTGCAAAGTTTGACTCACGCGCTCATCAACGTAAAAAGCTTTGATATACTTGAGTGAATGGTTTGGTTTTAAAACGGACTGACGTCAACTCAATCACACAGGAAATAAAGCAGCAGATGGATGTTGGGATAATAACAGGCGTCCGTACTGAACAGTATGTTTCCTCCATGTCCAGCGTGATTTGTTTTATTCTGTTTGTGTCTCTGCCTTTACTCAGATGGACAGTGAAGATAAATCTGATCCCGATGATGAATATTGAAAGATGGAAGCCAGAACACTGAGCTCCTCCCCCCTCTCTCCCTCCCTCCCTCTCCTCCCCGTCCGCCTCTTCTGCCTCTCTAAGTATAAGCAGATTAAAGTTAATGATCTAAAGTGAATTAGATATTTAATCATCTTATCATCTTAGTGTAGTCAGGTCATAACTCGGCGCTGATCGGAAATCCCGTCTGTTTGACGGCGCACAGCAGACGCATGATAAGCTGGATTCAGGGGTCAGCTCGTAGCCGCCGCCAGGTTCCACTAAATCAATTTGGAGGTTGAGAAATTAAATTCACCATAATCATTTTTTTTTCTTTTGTTCAGCTTTGGAAAGATGTAAAAAAACGGAGCGATCGAGGACAAACAGTAATGGAATCGAACTGACCCCCCAAAATGAAAAATAACCCGAGAGACGCCTCCAATGATTCGTCTAATTTCCTTCCTCCCTTTTAAACGGTTCTCATTATCATCCCCTCTGCTACACTCCGTCACCCTCCATCTGAACTCACACTGATTGAGGTGCGAGCACCTTGATTTTGCATGCGTGGTTGCCCCTCACACTCACACACACACACACATTTCCACTCAATTTTCGCTCTTTGAGTTTCTCCCTCCTCTCGCTGGAGTTAAGTTGCCCTCTTCAGTTGTCTCTCAATCCCAATTTCATTGCATTGCCTCTTTCTTGTGTCCACATATCAGAATTCATTTCCATCTGCTCAGTGTCTACCCACATCGCAATCTAAACACTGCATTGTGATTGGCTTTCCTGACTTGTGTATCTGTGTGTGAGTGCTGCTCTGTATCTTAAAGCAGTTTTCTGCACATGAACATGAACTCAGGAAAATGTGCGGGAGTTTGTCTTCAACATATGAAAAGTGTGTTCAGACCAACAGAATATCTATCTGGAATATTCAGGTGAGAGATGAGGCCTGGGTGGAGCATGCAGGAGGCAGAGATCCCATATTTTTGTGGACGCCACCAAAAGCTCCTGAATCTTGTTCATCCTCGTTGCCTCTTTTTCATCATTCTGAGATATTTTTATTCTATTTTTCAGTTTTGTGTTTTGTTCTATTGGGGGGCTGGCAGGAAAAGATCTGGAAAATGTACAGAGCAACCGACTCACACAGTTACTTTCTCACATACAGCCCCTCCGTAAAATATCAGGAAAATGTCGGTTCATGTCTGCAAACAGTTTGTGTCTATTCTTACATCTTTGAAAAAAAAGGAGTTCTCGAACTGTCATGTTTTCATGTTCTCAGCTGTGACTCATGTTACCGCTTAACCATGACCGTCTGTCTCAGCCTGCTCATCGTTCACAGCCAGACAGATCTGATGATGGAGTTTCGTGTTGACAGCAGGAAGTGATAGGCAAGACGTGGAGAGGAAGACACATGGAAGTGGAGGTAAAATGGAGGCAAAAGCATCAAAAAGGAGATAATGGCTGCAGGTCCAGTAACACAGCTGGGTCCTGTAGGTTTTCAAAAGGAAATGTTCTCTTTCAACAATATCAGAGGCCTCGTGCGCTGCCTTGTGACTATGGAACATCACCGCAAACGCAGACAAAAGACTGCGGCTCGTCTGCCAAACACCAAAGCCACATCTTTGCGTGTGTGTGTGTGTGCAGCTACAGGAGAACACGCACATCTCACATACAGGCAGATTGTCACCCCGGTTTTAACCACACGCACATATGCATATGAAAAACAGACACACACACTCTCACAGAGGCATATTTGCAGACATTTCCACCATCGTGCACAGTGGAGGCAGCATCCCGCCAGTGAGCCGAGTGAATTTGTCTAAATGTCACATTACTGAGGCAGCCACATGCACCTTACCTCAACAACCAGGCAGATAAAAGCCAGGGGGAGGAAAAGATAAGAGAAAAAATGTTTTGGAGAAAGGTTGGGAGGTATTCATAAAATTCTGGTGTTATGGTTATGTACCTGCAGTATCTGTCACTCCCTGTTTTCCTTGCTGCAGTCTTCACCTGTGGAGTGGGAGATCTGTTTCAGAGGAAAATAATGATTTAACTGTGTCCAAGCTTGTTTCTGTTTATTTATGATATTTTGGCAATGGGAGGGTGTCCGCACCTTGTGCTAATTTAGTATTAAGTTTCGTGTCCAAAGTCGATGCAATCATCTTTTTATTGTATGTCCTAGTGCACAAAGCATCACACTTTTCATTATAAAAGCAATGAGGAAATCATGAAAACTGTGGTCCCCCTGCAGATAAAGTAATGAACCTGTTTATTGCCATGGAGTAAACTTCATTAGGCATGTGTTTACTCTGGTATGTGATGAAAAACACAGTCTGGTCCAGGGGACTCATTTATGTATTGTTCGATCAACACAACTTTTTGTGATACATCCATATTTTCATCATTTTGAAATGTGTTTGTGATATGTGCAAATTTCAAGACAGGTTTCTGTACATCTGAATAAAGGAAGTAACATAGTTCAAATCAGATTAGACAGTTTCTGAAATGACTCTGCAGGAAACCATAGAAATGACTGGGACTGCTGCAACCAACCAAATGCACTCATCCAGTTCAGCTGATGGTGAAGTGCCTGCTCCCTGACTGTGGGACCAATGCTACACCTGGCAGCAAACAGATGTTTTCCACTTTTAGTCCCTGGTTTTAAATCAAACTTCATCCTTTATCTTCTTCACACATGTGCAGTTGCCGTTGCAATAACTGCACCAGCGACATCCTGGGTCCATCAGTCCACTATAGTGCTTGCACTTAGAATTATTTTCACATTTCATGTTTTTTACAGACAAATGTAACAAAGAAAATAGGATGTTTATGATCCACTGTGCTCCAAAAGAAAGTTCTTCACTCCGTTCATTCAGCCGGTAATTTGATGAGTGTCTATGAGAAGCATAGATGTGCACAAAGATGGACGACATGATGCGTATAAGATGTTGACGTTCATATTTGGATATATTTTAGCTTCATGTCTTTATATACAGTCTATGATATGAAGCATGGTAGCTACAAAATATTGTAATTAAACACTGACTGATCAGAAAAACATCCAGTAAGCCCCAATTAATACATGTTGGATTTTTTTGCTCCAGTAATTTTTAATTGATTTTTTTGTATTTCTAAGGGTATTCTTTGTGTATCATGACTGCGGCTGCAGCTTTAAGAGATTCTTTCCCCTGAGCGTTCAGACTGATGATGCAGTGAGCGGATGAGAGGACAGACTCTGCAGTGGGAGAGTTTCTCATTACTGTGCGTATGCGTTTAACTTTTGTAAAGCCTATACTGCTCAGCTAGTAGAGTTTGACTCATTTAGTAGTTCTACTGCACCGCTCAATAAATTCTACGTTGATTTGTTCAGCCTCCTCTGGCATTCACATTTATTTTGGATGCAACAGTGCACGACTACAAGTGCTCATTTCCTCTTTCATCCCACTGAGCTGTTTCTCTGGCACACTCCTAAAGACCAGACCAAAAATATGACTTTAAACGCATGCATGGCCTAAGTATCGTGCTGCTCCGACGGAAATTTACATTGGTTAACCATGTTTCGCCAAACCCATTAACCCGTCAAAGGAAATCAAAGGCTGATAAAACAGGGAAACGACTTGGATGCTGGGAACTCTCTGTGGTAACTGGATGTCTTAAATGTCAAGAAAATTAATAATCTGGTTTTGCAAATTGGGTAACCGATGTTTCTTCTGCAGAATCCCAATTTATTGGTCATGAGCATGCTTGACCAGGTTTTTAAAAGGCCTCACACAAATGCACTTGTAGAGAAAAAAAACCTTACAAAGGGAAGCCTTCTATGATGGCAGCTGTGCAGAGAAATATATTATCATTTTTCTTGTAGATGTAGTAAAAAAATATGTCCTTACACTGGTAGTGACAAGGAAATGGGGGTCTATCAGCACTGATTGAATTGTGGATCATTACATTATGTTACAACATGAAATTGCACCAATGATTTACAATGCTTGTGTTGTACTTTGAGCATGTGACAGTGTTGTATCTGGGTGGGGAACACTGGCACGTAAGCAGAAAAGCTAATGACTCTGTGTTGTTCTTATAAATAGGGGAAAATGAAATCATTACATTCTGATTTTACACTGACAGAGGTTTATTAATTGAGGGAGTTTTAATCTCACAGGTCACCTATGTAATCTGGTGTCTAGCTAATTAGGTTGAATTAGCATTGCTTCCTAATTGCCAGTTGTTGCAGTAATGATGACACAGGAAAGAGCTGGGGAAACAGCTGTAATGTGTTTCCCAGAAAATAATCATAGTTTGTGTGTTTGTGTGTGTTTTTAGTCATATTAGAATGAAGTTATGTTTCTCAACAAATACATTTCCATGAGAGACATTAGCGGCTCCCGGATGTTGTGACTCTGGATGTTCCTGCCTTTTCCTCATAGCGCCACCATGTGGTCAAAGATATAGGTTTTGAATGAACTTCTCGTGAATTGTTGGATGGTTTGTCGCACAGGAATACACACATTCATGTTCTCTCTGGGATGCATTTGGAAAACCTTAATAATCCAATTCTTTATGACCAAATTTAGAAATGATTAGAAAAGGATGGTATAGTAGATGGTAACACTGCATTAGCATGGTTACAGGAAGCTTTGTCTTGTATGGAATTGGCCACACGCTATAATTTATCTGATCCAAATCCAGATCCTGTGGTGTGAGGGGTTTACAGAGATATTCTTAATGTCATCGGCTGATATGGAGCCTCCCTAATTTCAAATCTTAAAAATGTTTTGATATTCTGAAGTTTTTTGAAGTTATGTTTGATCCCATAAGTCTCTGTGAGTTCTCTGGAACTGTTTAAATGGCAAGTGTGTAGTCCTGTGTCTCGACTGGATTGTCTCAATTATGTCTATTGTTAGGGTCTCCCATGATTTTACAATCAGTTAAGATTTGATATTGTGTGCAGCAGGATATAGAGTTACCAGATTCCCATTTGAAGTTCAACATTCAAATCAAAATTTCAACAGAGAAAGTCAAATTATTAATAGCTGTGAACATGTCATTTCATGGTATTACACTTTCATTAAATCACATTCCTGGATGATACCGATTAAAAGTGTTTTTTTCCCAGCATGATATGAAGCAACACTGTGGGAAGATATGCAACAGACTTGAGTCTTGTTTCCCATCAGCTGCTCTGTGGAGGAGTTACCAGTTTGTCAGTCACCAGTTCAGCTGCAGAGCTTCACAGCAATTGCAAGAGAGTCATGACCTCGATCAGTGACAGTTCTGAGAGCAGCTGTGACACTTACATTACTTTGATTTTATGTTTCCACCATTAACAATCATAAATCAGCAGTTGTGAGTTATTTGCTGTAGCTTCAAACTCCCATGAAAGTGATGCACGCACCGATCAGCCCCGACATTAAAACCAGTTGCCTGTTTTAATGCTGTGGCTGATCGGTGCGTGTACATCAAGTCTGTGATTACAGTGGAATAACGACCAGCTCCCAATGTGCAACACGGAAGATAAAACAACAGTTTCACTCCAGAGAGTCCACACCGACACTGCAGCTAAATAACTTGCTTTTGACTTTGATAACCACATTTACTCGGTGATCACTCACTTTCCTGCTGCAAAGTGGAGACAGAGTACAAACAGCAAATTCCTAAATTGAGGTTCTTCTTTTTGCTCCCCAGTGTGACCTCTGCTTCACTGAGTCTGAGACTTGTTTTGATTAGTGATCAATTCATGACCTATGTATCTCTGATGTTCATGTGCATCTATCAAATCATTTTCTTTCTGTCTGTCTTTCTCTCAACCCTCTATCTCTCTCTCTTCTCTCTCCTCTTGCATCTATGCTGTACGGAGGAGTAGTTACATCATTAGTATGCCATTAGCTCTGATCATTGATTCCTCCCGCAGATCCACCCCCCCTCCTCAATGTTCGCTGACACGGAATTCTGAGGAGATCCGTGAACTTTATCACCTTCAGCGTTCCGGTTTCCTCCTCAGAATTCCCACTGGATCAGCACTTTCCTCCCCTCCAGACCTTTTCTAATTATCCTGTTCCTGCCTTTCAATAAATAATTACAATAAAGGTCATCAATCAAAAGCGAAACATTGATAACTGAAGAAAAAGTCCAATATCCCCTTGGCACAGCGCTCCCGCTGTCATACATACGATGACGGACTGTGTGTGATAGTATGTGTGCATCCTGGTGTGTGTGTTTGTAGCAGAAAATAATTTTCACATAAATCATGTGCTAGGAGATAGATGAGAGGGACCAGTGAAGGTACTGCACACATGGGCTGCTGTGATTAAGCTTTGTCTTTGTGTGTGTGTGGTTTTTAGATGATAAGGGCGACAATAGTAAACAAAATACGATCACACACAACAGTTTGAACGAGAGTTAAGCTCAGACTAAGCCCACACGCACTGAACATCCCAACTGAATTTTGATAAGCACACACACACACACACACACACACACACACACACACACACACACACACCTGGATATGCTAATAGGAGAGCTGTGGGGGTATAGTCTCTTTGGTGCCAGTGATTGGTTGCTATCTGTCTAGCCTGGAGGAACGGCGAGGCAGCCAGGCCTCCCGCCAGGCTCAGCCCAGAGAGCAGCTCTGATAACGGGGTAAAAATGTGAGCCATCCTCAGTGTCAGCCTGGAGGAACGGCTGCCTCGGGCCTTTTCTGAACTGAAGCTGCAGCCTAAATGAGTTTCTGAGCCTGGCAGCTCGGCAGAACTCGACACTGTTACAGTCTGTTGCAACACATACACACACTGCACACACACACCTGCACCTGCTCATCTAAACACACACACACTCGTGCTAACAAACACACTCTCTGCACTCGCTCTCTCATGCGTTCACCTGGTCGGAGGGAAATTACAAAATCAGAGAGGAACATTGTCTGTTAAAAGAGTAAACAGCCTCGCTGGTTGTGTTTGAACGTGGGAGCTCGAATGCATTCATTATCCTGTTGCTTATGGAGGCATTGTGCTCTGCATGTCAACACTCCGCCACCCCCGAACACTCATCATAATGCAAAGCAAATCACACACAAGCAAACACGCACTCACAGCTTCAATGACTCCAAAATGAGGAAATGACTTCCATTGGGCTTTAAAATATTCTTATCCTTTTCTCTTTCCTCTCCTCACATCACTTCCCTCTCTCGATCCATCTCCTTCATTCACGCCTAATTGGTCCAAATTCTTGCCGGCGCTTCCACAAACAGCACTAAATTAGTTTTCATCAAAACACAATTCCACCTGAGTTCGACCTGCGAATGTGCTGAACACGCAGAGATGAAGCGGTTGGGCTTTAAGAGGTGTCGGTGCCGAGAGATGATGGTTAGGAAGACACAGATTTGCTGAAATGGAGATTTTTTGGGGGAGATTGTGTTTGGTGGAAAAACAGGTTTCTATTAGGAAGGAGTAATGGGTAGAGTGAGGCGTATCCGTCTACAGGAGAGCTGCGGGAGAGAGAGGGTTTCTCAGGCGTCGGTGAAGTGACAGAGCGTGAAACAGTTTGCTAGGCATGTCTAAAGATAGAGGGAAGAGCTGAGAGGGACGGGAAGAGGAGGTTGGCGGTGGGTGGTTAACAAGCCAATAACACTGAATTCTGAACAGGTGAAAAATGCGTCACAGAGCCGATCCTGGTCCAAGCTGACGGTGATGTTGTCATCTTCAAATGCTGGTGTACACTCACTTTAAAGCCTAATACTTCACCTGGTGACATTTATAAAGATGACTGCATTCTGTAATGTTTTTTATTTGTGTCTGTTCAAGTTTGAAGTTAGTTTTCTACCCTTGTGTCGTGCAGCATGAGCTCGTAGAGCACCACAAACTGAAATGTTCCACAGACAGAATGCAACATGTAGTACATTTTTAAAATAACTTCTGCTTATATGTACAAAAGTCACAAATTACTGATAAAGGACACATAGTGGAAACTTACACTAAATGTCAAAGACTAATTATAAAAAGGACAAATCATCTTCTAGGTCAAAATCAAAACAGAAAATTAATTGATTTTACCGGATACCATGATATGTGGTGTATGCCTATTAACCTATGACATGTAATTAGTGTATTTCCATTTAATTAACACTGACAATTAGAGTTATCACAGTTATTTGTGCACATCAGTACTTTCAGTCTTTACATCTGGACAACAAATATGTGTTTTCCTGCCTGGAAACACTTTGAAAAGTGAGATTATGTGTTTGTTTACAACAATATATTATAATACTACAGTATAAATACCACCAGTTTGTGTAGAAAGTCTAATAACCTTAATACAGACTTTACCACAGTACAGTATGGACATAAGAAGTTATTCAATCAGTGTGAGAACATGGACCAATAAATGTGTTAACATGTAATTATCTGTACCCTGGAGGTTATTGCTCTGATCTCCACAACTACAGCAGTGGATTTGTATATGTAGAGAATAAAGATGAATAAATAATCTGATAGACAGTGTTTTTCTCATATTTTCAGGTGTGGGTCCTTGGTGGATAGATGCATTATTCAATTTAACCTTGTTGAAGTGATTTCACCTCTTTGGAGTTTATTTTCCTCATGTCTGAAAAACGCTGTTGAAGCAGCTCTGAACATTAATCACCTTGATCAAAAAGGTGTAAAAGAAAGAGAACATTTGGGAAACTACAGTGAATGAGGAGGCTAACATGTTCCCATCTGTCTGTGAGTTACTATGGTTACCACTTCAAAATATCATTCATGTCAAAATCCAAGACGAATAACAGAGCAAGTGAAATGTGTCTCGCTGCCCTTTTAGTTTCCACTCCTTCACCCAGCTCCCTCCTTCCTCTCGTCCTGCTCTACCTGCTCTCTGCTCCAAATGTTCTCCCCACACTTGTTTTGCTGTGTGTGTGTGAGTGTGTGTTGTGTTGTGTTGCATTTGTGACACGTCCAGCATTACTGCCTGTTTTATAGGACTGTGGACAGCGTCTCGTTGCCAAGGTCAGGCTGACAGAGTGCATTATGGGAAAGTAATTCACGACTTTACAATAGAGTGCATTTACACACTCGGCGTGGTCCGCTGGCTGAAAATGACTCAGTTGAATTTAAAGGATGGTTTTTACACCAGAGCTATTGAGTTATTTCTGCAAAGCGTGAGAACACCTGCTCGAAATGTGCGTTCATGTGTGTGTGTGTGTGTGTTTGTGTGTGTGTAGATGTAGTGACATTTGCTGCTCGTCTGATTAATTATCTCATACAGCCTGGATAGAGTGTGACAGGTGTTAGTCATTTCCTTGGGATTAGGAAGGTGGGAGGAAGACAGAAGGAAGGGACGAGGGGAGGGACGCAGAGGTGCACAAGAGGCAGGGGTGCCTGTAAACATGACTGAGTCTCAATGATATCAAATGACAGAGTGTGTGTGTGTGTGTAAGATAGACCTCCCCTCATTTTGTTGGGAGCAATTATCTCTCTATTCCGATCAGTGTTAATGTCTGAATATAATCGTCTGGAAACACAAAGTGCACCTTGACTGTGTTTCATGACACCACCACATATGATAATGTGGTGCTGATGAGTCAAAATATTCAGTATTTTGTTATTAGTGAAATTTGTACTAAAGTATAACTTGACAAGATTCTCCACATTCAGGTTGGATCCTCTGATATTCCTCCTCTAATTACTTTACTCTTGTAAAATTACATTATTCTAGTAATATTACAACTTCTTGTAATATTATGACTTTATGCTCGTTAGATTTATGTTTTATTTCTTGTAATATAACTTTACACTCAGAAAATGATGTCTTTATTTTTGTTAAATCCCCCCAAAATGTCCTCTTAACATTTTGACTTTATCTACTAATATTACAACATTATTCTCATAAGATTAGAAATATATTCTCTTAAATTATGACTTTTTAAAAATCTCAGATCCTTTTCCACACTCAAGTGACCCTAATACTTTGTCGTAGATATCAGTGGGCGATGAAAAAATATGTTTTTTGTTCATATTTGTCTCTTCTTCACTCAAACTTTTTCTTTTTTTCCCCACCTCTCTATTTCGTTGCATTTTTTATGCATCGCTCCTTCACTTGTGTTTTTGATTAATATTGATTTAGCTGTAATAGTCGGGCTATAGGGACCCTGCATTTCAATAACTTCTAATTACACACACACACACAAAGCTTCAATAAATCTTACTGCGAGTTCCACTCATAACGCCCCGGCCCACAAATTACAACAGCGATCTGACAATGTCAATAAATATGGGCGCCATTCCGCCCAGCTGAATTCTTGTGAAATGAAAAATGTGAATAAACATTACGAGACATTTTCCTCTGATCCCTTCTCTTTTCTCGGTTTTCCCTCCATCGGCCTCAGCTCTGTCCTTCCCTCCTTACTTCCCCTTCTCCTCATCCCGTCCCGCTCTCCGTTAGCCCAGCCCCTTTGTCTCCACTTTGTTTCAGCTGTTGATTCCGCATCAATCATTGCGAAATCTAATTTGTCAAACCTCAATCTAGCAGGGCCCTCAACCCTGCGCCTCTGTCTGTTTGTCTGGAGCTCCACAAATGAGATGTGTGATAAGGCAACAGAGGGAGTTCTGCCAGGAATAAAAACAGACTTTTGCACTTTGAAGTCGGAGCAGATCAAAAACAACAGAGAGCTCTGTGTGCTACAAAGGGAGCGTTTCTCCCCTTCATCCATCTTCCCTCGTTCCTGCACCTTTTCTCCGCAACCAGTCTGTCACTCTGTGAACTGTCACATATCACATACAGGCCCCAAACCTGCCTCACTTACCTGCAGCATCTACCTACCACAGGGAAGAGATCTGACACAGTGTGTGTGTGTATATATCCGTGTGCAGGTATATTCATATACCTTGAGGGTTTGTAGCAGGCGGTGCAATTGGAGTCTATGTTGGTGCACAGGTGATGTAGATGTGCTCACACTCGGTTTCTCTATTTGTTCTCATTTCTGGGTCGTGTGCTTTAAGTTGCTTCTCGCAGGCAATCTTCTCCACCGTGATTCCAGCCCACCCAGGTTCTCTCCCCCTGTCACTTTCATTTTTTGCAGCGAGTACTCGCTGTCAAGTCTGGAAAGACACTGTCACAGTCAGCGCTGACGTTAGGGACATACTGTACATCTTGTGTCCTATCAGCCCACAGCTGCCCTTCATCACCCCCCCACCACCAGCAGTCCCATGTTCCCGACATGGGAGTCATTTGTCTTCTTTGTGTCCGCTGCGATGATGTGGGATAACGTCAGGGGCCAGTGGAGCAGACAGGGGAGTATTGGAGTATCGATCCTACCTCTGTTCTCTCTGTCCTCCTGTGACTGGTGCTGATGGAGTTTGGCTCCATACATTGTTTCTCACACCTTTGGTGCACATGTGTGTGTGTGTGAGATAGAGAGAGAGGGAAAGAGCAATCTATTTGTAGGGGGCAGTTGTTTGTGACTGTATGGGACTCCTCATGTTCCAGTTGAGTCTGCTCTCCCTCTCTGTTCGCATCCAGCTCATTCTGCAGTGTGTGTTTACAATGACTGTGCAAGTCAGTTGCTTGTGACAGAACCAAACCTAAAGTCATGATGACCTATGACAAAAACAGAAGGGTTCTCAGAGGGCACACACCTCCACCAACACTAAGGCCATATTCCGCCATGTTGAAGGAAGTAAAAAAAAAACTCATGGAGCCATTAGTTTATCCAGATATACTCACTCAATAACCCCTCCTTCACTGTAAAGGGTCTTCTGTATAGATAGTGAGCTCATCTGCAAAAGTAAAAACACTTTCAGACTCTACTCGGTGCATTTTCTGTAAACTGGTAATCGTGTCACTGTAGCAGGATTGTGACGTACAACAACAACAACGTCGGCCAGTGGAAAATCCCATAATACATCTTAAATGTTTATTTCACACTTTATATTAATACTTTTAGGTAAAACACACGTTGAATGACCATATTTAAATGTAGAAATAAACTTCTTCACTGCAGTTTGTGATGCGCTGCTCTGCTCACATTTGGACGACAGGTTCCTGCTGCCGTTTCTCCTCTCGTCTCATATCTAGAGTATACAGGGTAGCAAAGATTCGGACAACGCTACAAAATGGTGAATTCACTATATAGTGGACTATATTAGTGAGTGATTTCAGACACAGCCAGTTGATTGAAAGCAGGTGCAGTGATCACACCTGAGCTGTAGTATGAGGGTTCACAGACACACACTCAGAGGAGGAACATACAGGAGACAACAGGGCAGACAGGTAAACTGCAGAATCCTGACAAATACCTCCGATATATATGAAGAGAAGTGGAAACCTCTCGATGCATCCATGAATAGAGTCGTTGCTGGGGAACAGAAGATAATAAGCCTCTTCTTTTGTATTTAACTCATCCGACTGTCAACACCAGTTCAGGTTCAGTAGAGAATGATCCAGGATGCAGTCACCTGGGTTCCAGCTCTGACTCAAAACTGACCTTGAGCTTTCAAGAGACAGACATTATTCAAAGCAAGGACTCAAAGACTTATTCAAAGAAGCTGAAGAAATACAGTATAAGTGAATAACTACCGCAATAGTTTGACACAATCTCCATCTTGGTAACATCTTAATCTTATTTTTTCCTGTGTGTGTGGTCCACTGTCTCTATCTGACATCCCTCCTGAGAGAAAACAGATTTCCCAATATGCATTAACGACTGGTCAAACTCAGCTGCACATGAAAAGAAGCCATCTCCATCCCAAGTTATCTCAGTCCTCCTAATAAAATAAAACATTTTGTGTGTTTTATACAGTACTTTACTCGTACTATTGCTGTAAGTATGTTATTGTCTGTATTACTGTAAGGGCCGTGTTATCTCTCCCTCTCTGTCTCTGGCATAAACAATATTTCCTATTTGTATGGTGAATTTACTGGTGGGAAGTTTGCTTTAATAGAACATTTCTGATCCGACTTCCCACTAAAAAGATCTTTGAGTGCCTGAGTGAAAACAGCCAGCTGATTTGTATCATCAGAGCCCTTATTATTACCCCTGGCCCGTGCTGCCATGTTCCTGTCCGGTCAGCACTGTTAGCTTGGCACTGAAAAGAGCCAGTTTGTGCTCAGTGACTCCCGGTTGTTATGTAGCTCAACACACCCGTATTGAAAAAGACATCAACAAAACAAATCACGCACTTACAGCCACACAATAGATGGGAAAACATCAACACATGATAGACCAGAAGAGGAGGGGATAAGCATCTCTGTGAAATCCAAAACAAACTGGCACAGGTGTACACACAAGAACAGACACTCACACATGCACACACACGTTAACACACGTACAGTTTAAGGCCTGATCGTGATCTGCACGTGGCCTCAGTCACACTGAGAACAAAGTGGTTATTCCAGTCTGCTCCCACCTTCCACCTCGTGGAGCCAAGATGCTGCATATCATCATAAGACCGGTGCAACTTCAGTCACACACACACACAGAGAAAAAGGAGAAGCAGCAGGAGAAGCAGGAGGAAAAGGAGGGAGAGGAGGAGGAGAAGCTTTTGTGAAATTTAAGACCATGTCTCTCATAAAGACTCAGTTATTGAGGAACAGTTGTTCTCACTTTAGATTCTTTATCATTTACTTTATCAACAATTTAAATCGAGGCTTCATGATTTCCTGCAACGTCTTAGCTTTTTATTTCAGAAAGAAAGAAACCAGCGTGACGTTTGACCTGTGATGCATTAGTTAGAATTCCAGTTGGTATGATAACCCTAAAATGAACATTAACCTAAACCTAAATCTCCTTTTTGTCCGTATAAGGAAGAAACGTCCCAATAATGTGACTGTAAATAGATTTAGGTCCTCACAACATGAGAAATACCTGTACACACACACACACACACACACACACACACACACACACACACACACACACACACACACACGGCCGACCATTCAACTCCTCAACACTGCCAAAGTAATTTGTCATGTTCATGATAAATTATACCCTCTCCAGTTCATAGCATACAGAGGTTGGAGAGAGAGAGAGAGAGAGAGAGAGAGAGAGAGAGAGAGAGAGAGAGAGGAGAGAGAGAGGCAGTTATTTACAGCTGTCATTTGTATTTGTGCTCACAGCAAAGAAATGAAACATGACAAAATATGGTAAGACGAGGAGGCGTTTGTGTGTCGTGCGGTTACTCCTTCATGGCATTTAAAGCTGTGGGGGGTAAACTGCAGGTCATTTACAGGGTGGGCCGACTTGACAATTTAATTTGTCACTGCCTTTTTCATGGGAATCAAACGTTGAATAAAAATTGCAAAAAAAGCATCGTGGAGTTAAAAGGGTCGGCTCTACCACGTTGGAAGACACCGTCTGCCTCAGCTCGAGTTTTATTCGCTCATGTTTGGAGGTGTCTGTCTCTGAGGTTTCATTGTGGTGCTTCCACTCCTGATAAATTACATTCCAAAACACATTCAGCCTGCGACGACCTTTAAATCACTGCCCATGTCTGATGCTGTGCTCACTGATTGCTGTTTCCTGTGACTGTGAGTTCAAGTCATAAGGGAAGGATTGAAGAGACGGCAAAGACTCAGACCCTGGCTCACTTGAAAAAAACATATTTGGTTTTCCGGACGTTTCAGACGTTTTGTAGTCATAATTTCAATGATGCAGAATACTTAGAAGACTGCTTTATCAACTGGAGATAAAACTAGTACAACACACAACATGAGCGTGAGCACAATTAAACATCCCATTATTACATTTTGATATTTGGTTACATGAAATATTGGATGGTAATAATTAGGAGGTGATGAGAAAAACACAATGATCACCCCCTGATGACTGTCTGCAGCATTGGGCCCTCATCATCCATGTTAGTGGACGGGCATTTGGCCAAACTGAAAAGTCAAAGTACTCGCCATATAATCTTTTTACAAAGATGGATTCTGTAATTTTAGATTCAAATTGGTTTTGATGCTACAAAA
Organism: Paralichthys olivaceus; assembly: GCF_024713975.1. Taxonomy (NCBI): domain Eukaryota; kingdom Metazoa; phylum Chordata; class Actinopteri; order Pleuronectiformes; family Paralichthyidae; genus Paralichthys; species Paralichthys olivaceus. The sequence goes on along the minus strand of NC_091104.1, from coordinate 9,954,827 downwards.
ATGGGGATAAACATAATGATTGACAGCTGAGACTGACGCGTGATTGGTCGAGCGGTGTATCTGCAGGACCTCGATGCCACGGCTCCACTCTACAATCACGACTGTGGCTCCAAATGACATCACCGGCCCAAGACGGCAGCGTCCTTATCTGAGATCTTTATGCAATTTTGGGGAAGTGGCGTAATCCATCTTTTTTTAACTGTCTATGTTCTCCAAACATTTTTGAGGTTCAGTCGGCTACAAAGCGAAAAAAAAAAACTTGGATGTTGGAAAAAAATGGGTGAATGGATAAAATTAAAGAATCGATGAGACTGATGCAACAATACCAGTTTTTGTCTGACATTTATTGATTGGATACCCCGTCCTGTATTTCACAATAAACCATTCTAATGTGTATTACATCCATTTACTTGAAGTAGGAGGCTAATAATTATCTAAATGACGATGCTAGGTGTTCAGCTAATGTAGGACGTTTCTGCAATAATCCAGGGATCCTGCATTCATGCAAAAACAAAAAGATTTGTATGCATTATCTAGAACCATTGTCGAAATGTCAATAAAGAAAATCTGCATGGCTTCCACTGTGTATATGAGATGTGTGGGAATTCCCATTGTAAGACTGTACCTGACAATGAATTCAGTTGTAACATGAGGTAAACAGACAGTCTCTAGTTAAAAAACCACACATGTATGATCTAACCAGAGAATTCTCTGAACCGCGTTAGAGTCGGAGGTGCAGGCTGGAAGAATGAGGGAAATCTCACAATAGCCTTCTACAGTATATGTGTTTATGGAGGCTGAATGCCCACAGGAGCAGCGTGAGGCATGGATAGACACAGCCAGGGGAGAACTCATCTGTTTCTTGGCTCGTAGCTGTTCCAACACTCATAATGCCTCCATCCCCTGGGTGGTATTTCTTCTATAATAGCCTGCAACTATGCAGCACTGAAAAACAACCTTGCTAATTCTCGCACACACACCATGAGGGAGAGACCCATGGAGTGAGATGGGGGGAGAGGGGGCAGGAATCCCAAGTCTAACAGGCCTCTTTTGTATTCAGGTAGGTTGGCTTAACCAGCAAAATGCTGATAACTCCTTGACACAAGGTCACTCATGATATGCCATTAAAAAGCCAATGCGGCTGTATGTGGTTCGTGCACAAACACGCACGCACACGTTCACAACACTTACAAGTGGACGGGTCAACAGAATTATGTAAACCACTTTGTTTCATCTTCATAATCGGCAGTGGACTTTGCGGAGTTAAGGTCACTGACACGATTATCCTATTATATTGGATAAAATAAGGGTGATGGAGAGAGGCGGCGGCAGAGGAGGCACGGGCAGCAAAAAAGAAAGAGAATATTAAAAAGGGCTCAGGCATGCAGGAGCGTCTCCAGGTACAGTAAGAGAAATGTGCAGGAAACACAATGGATTCCTCTGTGGCTACTCAGAAATTCTACCTTAGGAACAGGTATGTATGTGTGTGTGTCTGTGTGTGTGTGTGGAAAGTGAGGGATGGGATGAATCATGTGGAGTGACAGTGACAGAGGGGGATTTCAGAGTGAACTTTGAGTGTACATCTCATATATTTTCATCTGGCCGCAGGGAGAGCTGCTACTGGCTCTGCACTCTGCTGTCAGCCATGACAGACTCCACTGATTGGCTTTCTTCACTACTCTGTGTGTGTGTGTGTAGGCAGGTGCGCTCATGTTCATATGTTGATGTATGCTTGGAAATCCGACAGTGATGTATATTGCTTTTGCTGTATCTCCGGATCTTAGGGGACTGCTATCCTTTAAAATTATGTTTATATACACATAAATATGTTTTGCAGGAATGTTTATTATCTGCACGGGACGGAGTTTCGACAAAGTTGATGAGGTTATTACTTTGGAGGGTGTTTTTAGATGATTCACTTTTGGAGGCGGTTTGTCAACATAAAAAAATGATGCCATGCGAAATTCAAAAATGCATGTTCAGAGGTATCTCTGTCTCCAATAGGACTGTAGACACATCCTGAATCTTCAATAGATGGAAAGATAATCTATGATCATATGGAAGGAATGTTGTCATAACAATAGTAAGTGAGAAAATGACATCATAAAATGTTATACGTTGACTTTTGCTCTATCTTGATGACATAATGGTGTTAGCATAGCCTGATGGGTGTATATACAGTGTGCAGAAGGTATTGTGATGCTTTTCATTGTATTCCTTCCTCCTAGAGTGGCCTCATCTGAAACTTGTCTGGTAGCAGTTACATCAACAAACAGGGTTAGGTTATAAAACGAGTGGTCTGGTGGTTTGGGTGAACAGCGCGGCCTGGGATGGATCAGAGGATTATCGTTTTAAGTCTGCTCCTGGTTTGAGTAACAATGAGTGGGTTAGAAGATGCATGACCTCATCCAAACAACCCAGCACCCTGTGACTTCTGTATCATTTAAAAATCTCACATTTCCTGGACTGAAAAAGAAAAGGTCACCAGAGAACAAACAAAACAGGCATGACTTTAATCTGCTCCCAGTTGTGTTTGGCAGAGCAAATTAATTGTACTTAGACATGTTTTGGAGAAGATCAGGCTGCTCCACAGAGTGTGAATTCTAGCAATAATGTGTATTGAGTGTCCAACAGAGTGTAGGAAATGAGGGAAAACCTCTACGGGAAGCAAATGGAGGTGAATGAAGGCATCAAAAGAGAAAGAGATGAGGAGGAGGAGGAGGCGAGCCGGATTAAGATTTAAAATTTTGAGGAGTAAATCTGATTTATGGTCAGGGGGTTCGTGCCAGGTTTTTCCAGCTAACCTCAAAACATTTGTGTTTTCCCAGTTGCTCCTGTTCAATGAACTGCAGCACTTTTTTATGAGTCGGGTAGTTTTTTAATTAAAGTAGAAAATGAAGGACTGAGGGGAAATGACGAAAGAGTAAAAAATAACAGCGATGATTGAGCGGTGACTAACATTCAGCTGCAGTGTGACGACTAAAGCCTTTTAGAAAATGAGTGAAACTTTACTTTAACTTTGGATATTTTGCTGAAAACATTAGAATTAATCAACACTTATGAATCAATGAGTTTGGTAGAAGTTCAGTAACAATTGTGCAAAGTATATAAACTTTTGGAAGCCTCCTGAGCTAAATGGGGGAGGAAAGAAAACTCACTGGAGTCTCCTTTTTCTGACATTTACAGTTTAATAGCAACAAAACACATTTTGAAGTCATAATTCTCGGGCAACACAAAATGAGATACAACAAGAGCAGCAAACCTGAGTTTATCACCATCCCTGTGTGCTCTGTAATGGAATGATATTCAAATCCCCAGCTCCCCCGAACACTCCACTGCATGGCTGCGATCCAAAACACAAACCTCCTTCCCTGTACCCTTGACGCTGCGACCCAAAATGGGAACAGAACACACCCCTAGAGTTCATTTTCATGAGTTCTGATGTGGGTGTGCAGTCGAAGGTGGCAGGTAAAGGAGTGGGGTTGGAAAGGGCTTTGGTGGGCGTTCATAGAGCGTCCTGGGTTTTGGGATACAGCCAACTGTGTCGCTGGCGTGTTTAACATGTGCTGCAGTGCATTATAATCATCCCAGCCATCACTCAGCTGGGCCCTGCACTCTGAGCCCGCAGCATCGGTTCAATCAAACAAGCTTTTCTGATCGCCATGCCTCTGGAGGAAAGCCCTGCGCATAGGAAACATGTCAGTCTAATATCACACACACACAGACACACACACATACACACACACACACACGCACAAGATATCTGAGTGATCAAACAGCCACAGAGATTGACTGAGCAGGGACATGCATATGTCAGCAAGTGTTTCTCTGTGTGTGTGTGTGTGTCTGTGTGTGTGTGTGTGTGTTTGTGTGTGTGTGTGTGTGTGTGTGTGTGTGTGTGTGTGTGTGTGTGTGAGTGAGTGAGCAAATCAGCATTGCAGAATACTCGACTGGATGAAGAGTTGCTGTGTTAGAACTTCAGCCATTGATCGACGGTAATGAGTCACATGATGAGGAAGAGAGAGGAAGTTAAAGAGAGAGGGGACGGAGGAAGAACAACACGCTGGAGTGCAAAGTAGAGGTGAAGCTACAGATGCAGTATAGACGAGGAAAAATCGTGAGAGGATGAATTATAAAAAGAGACATGAAGAATGATGTGAAAGAGAGAAAGAGAACAAGAGCTACAAAGCACAGGAGGAAGAGGAATGAGGAAATGGGACAAGAGTAAAAAAAACCAGATTTTGCAACAGCAAAAAAAAAGAAAAACCGTCCATCTGGTGAGATGGAATTACATTAGCGATGCACATACAGCCCCTCATGCTCCTGCCTCATCAACACATACAGTAACACAGGCCGAGATGGTTCATGTGCATGTGTGAAAATGTGTGTGTGTGCACAGTGAGGTGTTTGCCCTTTTTATTTATTTATTTTTTACCAAAACCTCATAAGACGCTTTCAGACATGCACTGGAGTCCGTACACATTTACCTGAAATTTTTCAGAGGGGCTCATTTTCCAGGACCTTTCCTGCGACCCCCCTAGTTAAACATCAGGGAAATGTCCGAGTGAGCCCATTTGACATTATAACGTGTGTATGTCTGGAAAACTCACAGTGAGTGAGTGGACGTTTCGATGCCAGACAGACAAACTGGAAGAATACAAATATCTCAGGATGAAAAGATGCACCATATAGAAGACGTGATGAAGATCTCAACCTCGGAAATCTTCACAAACTTTTGATATTCAGGGCAGATGTTGATGTGGTGTAAACAAAAGCTTCATATCCACAGTGGAATTTATATGTCATATCTGAAAAAGTCTTTATTGGGCATTTATTTTCACAAAATAAATCTTATCTGCTCAAAACATTTACTGCACAATGGCGCATGTGAGCTATCCGTGCCTGTAAACGCCTGTTCAAGGAGAACTCGGGGTGCCTCATACTCTCACTATTACCTCACATAAGAGCTCTCCCACATTCCCGTTTACTCAATATTTCATGCATGAATAATCCAATCGAAGCAAAAGTGCATTATTTCCACCAGGGCCCTCCGCTAGATTAGCAGAGGGGGTTTGGCACTGTCTCCCTGAGGACTCCCAGGCTTCTCCCAGGAACACAGAGTAAAAGTAATCAGACACAAGACACATCTTTCTTATCTCCGGCCGGCTCCTAACAAGCACATAATTGCTCATATCTTTGCTGAGCTGGAGAACTAATACCCTGGAGACTGGCTATGTATATATACACCCTGATAGAGAGATGAGGACAGGTTGCTATAGGAACAAGGAAGCCCTAATGTGGTAAAACAGGGGGAAGGAGGGGAAAAGAGCGGCAAGGTTGAAAGACCTGAAGAGCCATAAACTGCAGCTCTGGCACGTGCCGCCCTTGAACTCTTTAATGCTTTATTATTATTATTTAGCAGTGGATGTAATTACACTATTTCCCCCTGGGAAAGGCGTCTTGGAAACTAATGCACAGAATAGATACGTTAATATTCTCTGTGACAAAGTTTGAGTGGTATAGATCCTAGACTGATGGATGGATGGAGTTTTATTTGTTGGAAAAGACTTTGCTCTATGAGGAAGCTCTCACAAAATCTGAGCAGTAATGAGGCTGCTGCTGGAAACACGAATCCCCTCCCCAATAAATAAACTCATACATACACATTAAATGTTAGCAAACTGTGCTGTGCAGGCTACTGGTGAAAAGTGTCAGGTTCTAAGATTCACACCGTGCACCTGCATGAATATGATTCGGTTCAAATGCTTATTGAGTTTTCTGACATTTACAAACAGTATATTTTAAAATCCAACATGAGAACCAGCCGACTCAATGAAACTGAACTGAGAACTACAGTATAATTGTCTTGATGATCCAATACAAATAAAGTATAAAGTGAAAAAGACATCCTTTAATAGCAGTTGTGGTTATTCACTTGCTATATAAGCATTAATCTGTGTTCCGTCTATAGATATTTTCAGAGTAGTGCAGGAATAGTTCCCTTCATGGAATTTTCTTTCAGTTGAGCTCTGAGCAGTGATTTAGAAGCTTTTTCAAAATAGAATTAACTCCTCGTGCACGGTATAGCTCTCTGCAAGAGGAGAGCTAGATTTTCACTTTGAATCTAAAATGAGAGGTGCTGTTAAAGTCACTAACACCAAAAACTGGCCAACTCCATATCTGGTTTAATATAAACATCACACATCATTATTAAGTCTGGTGATACAGCAAAACTGAGGGGAATCCTCATGAAACACCCACAGCTGCCTGAAAGACGTCTGTGACATGGAGGAAGATGTTACTGTAAGATGATAACCCCGAATGTAAACATATAGGCCAGTCATTAAGGAAAACACTGCTGTCCAAAATGAAGAAACATCACAAATAAGTGGCACCATGTTACAAAAGTTAGACAAGAATGACAAGGACGTAAATATCCTGCAGGATTTTTAATTTGGTTGCTCATTACCCCAAACTAAATATAATATGGACAAACATGACGTGAATACAACAGCAGCTTCTCATCTGATGTCTTATGATTTAAATTAAATCAGGAAAACATTTGTTTTATTTCGTTTTTTGACTTGTTTTGTTTCTCGGTGGATCAGTGTCAGAAACAGCTTAAGCACATCTCAACATCCTGTAAAACAATAAAACAAGAGAGAGTCCACAGGGAACGTAAGTTCAACAACAGAGCTCAGAGGAAGTGATAGACAGCTGGTAATTAGGGGGCAGAAATAGAAAGAAAGTGAGTGGGAGAAAAGCAGCAAAAAAGGTGCGACAAAGTCAGACACCTCAACTTTGCAAAAAAGGAGCTCTAAAAATATACTGTATGTTCCTGTTATTAGTCACTGTGTCTTTACTTCCACGGGGTGCGCTGCACATGCACACGCGTCTTCTTATGATACTTGTTTGTTGTAAGGCAGCAAAATACATCAGTGAGGCTTTTATTGAGTTGAAAGTGTGCATCGTTCTTATGCAGCGTTATTGGATTAGCAGCCGGCTATCTGTAATGTCAGCTCCTGCACGGCAACATGAGGAGAATAAGCGAGGCCATAACTTATGTGTGTGAGAGATCACATTATTTTGGCCGAGCGCTAATCATTCTTTGATGCCGGAGGCGCTGAATTCGCTCAGCCTCCCCCTCCGTGTCTTTATCTGTCCGTCTCGCTCTCTCCGTGTTTGTCTTCTGCTCTTTATCTCTCTTTTTCCTCCTCTCCATCTGCCTGTAATGGTATTTCAATAGGACAGATAGCCACAGGAATCCAATCCGCACAGCGTCTAATTGAGTCTTTAATAGGTTGTGTGATGTCTGCTCGCTGCTAGCTCACACTGAGAGAGACTGGGAGAGAGTCACACTTCAAACGACGCGCCAACTGCCAACCGGCCCCGTCTGCAAAGGTCAGTCTGCAGCGGCTGGATCAGCGGCGTTAACGTGTTGTTTGTTAATTACATGCAACTGGAAAAAAGGATTTTGTTTCTTTTATCATCTGGAGAAAATGTTGTGCTGAGCTTTGTGCGTCGCTGTGAACAGACCCAGATTCCAGAGATGCACAGTGGATTGACTGAGAGGAGATCAGAGAACCTGCTCATTAGAGCCGTGTTCAACTTTCAAGTTCTGCTGTATTGATTTAAATTTCTCTCCCATGTGACGGTCTAGAAACATGAAGTCAGAAAAAAAGTCATAAATATTGTACTTTCATTCTAAAAGCTTAATGTCCAAATGAGACTTTTGTCTTTTTAACAAACTGGAACGCTTGATATTTGAAGTTGTATGAGTTGCCTTGTGCTTCAGGAAAAAAAAGTTTTGGCTGTATTATAAATAACTGAGGCACTTTCTGTATAAGTGTCTATCTTCTTATTGTGATGAAAATGACAGTAAGTGGTTTATTCATATGTTCAAATATGACTTGTTTGTATCTTGTCATTGCTTCTTTTGCAATGAGCGCTTGTGTTGAAAATGTTAATCCATAGTTGTAATTTTTCAGTTTTTTGTAATTGAGTCTACTGTGTCCAACAATCTGATAAAATATCAGTTTTTATCCAAATGGATCTCACATTTATCTCATCATCATCTGTTGAAAGACACAGGTTGAATGACAACCAGTGAGCCAGAAACACAGGAAACTTTCATGCATATAAAATATTGATTAATACAATTTGAAGTTCAAATATAATTCAGAGACTTTCATCCATGTGGCTTTTAGACATGCATTGAAATCATAATCCTAACTTGTTCGTGAAATTTTCTGGAGGGCCTACTGCGGATATTCGAGTCAGTTGCTCCAGGATTACTCAAAAACGTCCATAAGATTTTGGGGCATGACCCAATGATGAACAAATCAGAGAGAAGAGGATCGGGTTGAAAAATATATTCGCTTTTCTTCATACTGCAAGATTTTTTATGAATTTCTCAAGAAATAATGGAGATATCTTAATTCAAAACCATCATGCATGTGTAGAGTGCTAATATGAACAGAGGTATCTGATCTGATCAACCCATGTATGTGTGTGGCCAATCATCCTTGGCGGAGGTATATGCTCTCCGAGTGCCCTTCGAGTTTGTTCATGAGATTTAAGGCCAATTCATGCTTCTGCGTCACAGCTATGATGAAGCCCTGCACGTAGCCTCCGCACGGGGCCGAGCGTTCATAGTTTTGCACAGGTCAGTGTGAGTCCTGCCGCAATTATTTCAACAATTTCCCAACTGGGATCAATAAAGTTCATCCACCTATCCAATTACACCACCGTAATGCTAGTGGTGGTACATTTTCTACAATGGCGAGTGGATCATGGGGGGGGGTGCACATCAGGGTACGGCGTAGCTTCACGCAGAAGCATGAACTGGGCTTAACATTAGACAGTCAAAACAAATAAGGTGCAGATGACGACAGTTTCCTCTTTGATTCGCTCAACATCACACTTCTGATTTTACCTGTACCGCTGAATGAGTGTGTCTTCATGTGAAGAGGTGCATGTCAACCTTTGTGCTGTCTGTATGGGTATGTATGTACTAAGCAGCACTGCAGAGACTATATTCTATCTGCTTAACGGTGGGATAATTAACATCTTCACCTGGCTCCTGGTTTGTTCGTTTTAAAAAGCCTAATTAATCACAGGGACAACGTTGGGACTGGAGTCAGCGCCGCCAAGCGTGAAATTACCTTTCTCAGCGACTGGGCTCAAACGTCCATAAACAGTGATCCTGCCAGCCTACCCTCTGTACCTGACTCTGCCATTCTTTATCTCGCTCCATACACGGCCTTGGAACGAGGTGGCGGGGAGAACAAGGGCGAGAAAGTCCGGCAAAGGTGGGGGAACAATGCAGATCAGTAGAAATAAAGACGGAGATCCGAGGGAGTGGAGTTTTCCTTTGTGGTCTCCCACTGTGCGGACAGACTGATGCTCCCGCGCTGCTGGATAAAAATAAAATGAGCTGGTGGGCCAGGTATCTGGAACAACCACTCTGAGCGAGCTCTCCGGCCGAATCGATAACTTTGAACTTTCCAACATGGGAACAGAAAGAAACTCTTCACATCAATAGAAACGAGTCATATCCCACTGCTGGTGTCGAGAACAGCAGCAGCCATTCTGGGAGTCGCTCGTATGAATCATTCGGACGCCCACTCTCTCTAACCTCTGCTTCTCTACCTACCTGCCCACTCGGCAACCCCACCGCCCACCGCCAGCCGCCGACAGCATCCACTGTCTTTGTACTTAACCTCACACATCACAGCTAACTCGTATATCAATGTTGTGTTGAGACGGCGGAGAAGGGATGTGCGCCTATTTCTGGCTCAGTAGGTGTGGATGATGTGTGTGTGTGAGCAATGCAGCTGAACTTGATTGAGGTATATGTTTCAAAGTGCTGTGTCAGACCTCAGAAAGCAAATCACGTGTCAGTACATGTGGACACAACAATAATCACTTGCAGTATTACCACTCATTTACATTTACATTCAATTTGTGTAATATTTAATGTTTGTCTTCATCATCATATTTCAATTTCAATGGCATGTGCAATATCCATTATTACTTATTCCTTCATTTCAATTCTTCTTATTGCCACTTTAGTTAAGTATTAGTTTCTCCGGCTAATGTAACTTTGCTTATGCTTATCTTCTTCTCATTTCTACTGATATCTCCTAATGGGAACTGGTTGTACATTACCTGGTATATAATTACAATTTTTTAAATTTATAATAGTTTTTTTTCACTGTATTCTATTTTGTAATGTAATCTTATCTTATCCTAATGTCAGGGCGTTACTGCATGTCTTTATTCAAATGATATTTTAAGCTTCATCTTTGAATCCTTGAAAGCGTTTGCTGTTGATGAATTATCACCAGCTGGACTGCACGTTTTATCCCCAGGAGTGTCGGACTAAATTTGTCCACCTGCACGTTTACACCTGCTTTTGGAAAATACAACAAACACAAGAGGAGAGAAAGTTCCAAAGGGTCCAAATCCCCCGTCACTTCTTTTCCAGTGTCCACATTGAGAACAGTGTGCACAACGATTCTTGTAACCTACCAGAGCCAAGAATACGACACCCACGTCACACAGTGATCGACCGAGTCTTCACACAACTTGTTGTGTTGCGTTTCGAGACAACTGAGTGTAACGCTATGACGACCTCTCTGTGCACAAATATCCCCATTCTTACAATTCACTGCATCAGGCCCATGTGTGTGACAACAGGCTTTATGCAAGCTGTGGGCTTTCTTGTGTCGTGTTTCTGTGAGGACGACATGTATCATTAATATTGTATTTATCATTTATCCTCATGGATTTTGTTTTTCACATTACATATATTTTATATATTTCTAAAAATCACAGGTTATGATGGTGATAGAAAATTATAAATCTTTCATTTCAACTTTCATTTTGATAAAATTTCCAGATTTTGAGAGGAGACAGTGGATACACAACAGCCAAGCATGCTGGGTAAACAAACAAGATCCCTTTTTGCATCTGTGTGAGGAAATTAAAAACATGCATGATACACACAGTCCAGATGGTCGCTGGTTCGATCCCCAAATCCTCCATTCTGCATAACTATCCAAATCCAAACACATAACCTAACCTTACTCTGACCTTAAAACCAACTCCAACTTACAATTCATTGACTCACATTACAGGGACTTACTTTGTCCCCATAAGGAAAACAAGTCCCCATTATGTGATGGTGTAAACAGACCTAGGTCCCCTTGAAATGAATAATACCTACACCACACACACTCTTTGTGTCTCCATGCAATGCAAATTACATCTGTGCCAAGAAAGGACACAGTGACAGACACACAAGGTGGAGAACACGTACATAGTTGCAGACACACACTCTTAGGAAACACTGCTTTGTGTCAGAGGAGGCTAATGGTCCAATCTTCTGTACAAATTTGTGATGAGCAGTGTGTTTTGCGGGTCCTGTGGGAGCTGGCACACATTGTTAAATTGGTTTCATAAACTTCTGTTAGCACATGCCAGAGGACTGGGAGCTCGGAGTTAACAAATATTTAAATTGTTACATGCAAACTCCCGTCATTCCCAGATAATCCACATGGAATAATTCCATGTTTATGAGCCCGCATCTGGAAATATATGTGTGAATATACAATGTACTTGCTTGTGTGTGCATGTGTATTTGAGTGAGTGTGACTGTGTGTGTGCCTGTTTTTGTTTTTTGAAGGGAGAAGGCAGACGTCTTCTTCTTCTGCTGCTGCTGCTGCTGCTGCTGCTGCTGCAAGGTTCCTGGGGAAATCAGAGCACATATAGAAAGAGGACGAGGGAGTGAAAAAAGGAGGGGGCTACAAATAAATAAATTTGTGGAGAAAGGGTAGGGAACGGGAAAAAAAAGAATTAGGGAGGGAGGCGAGGCAGCGAAGAAGAAAAGGAGAAAAGAGAAGCCGAGTTTCAGGGAGTGAAACGTTGATGCCAGGCTGCTGGCTGGCAGCTGACACACAGAGAGTGTGGCCTGATTCTTGGGTTGCAATCAAATCCCTATAAACAGAGTGATCGCTCACTCCGCCTAAACCTCCGCTGCATTACTGTCAGCCAGTGAGGACACGCACCAGCACTTTCTCAAACACACACACGTGTTTGTGACAAGAGAAAGGTAGAGTTTCCAGCTGCATTTGTAGTCTTGGCACAGTGGAAATCTTTTGCACACATGCCGCATATGCATAAATAAACAAAAGCCCTCAGTCAGACGGGGGAATAGAAAGTGATGAGTGGAGGAAGGAGATTACAAGCAAAATAAGAAAGAGACAGGAAGATGTTGGAAATGAAAAAGATTACGTTTAATCCCCCAAACTCCCTTGGGGGTCAAGAGTTTCTCCAGTGTGTCTCTGCTTTTTAGCTACGGAGGCCTCGCTGTATACAACAGCGTGATATTTCCGAGGTGATGAAGGAGTTGTGACTTTGTTGTCGTTAATGTGTGATAAGCTGCTTAGTAGTTTAGCATTCAGATAAATATTCAAAACTTTTCAGACAGCCATTTTAGAATAACAGGATAAAAAGGAGAACTTTGGTGCCCAGAGGATGGAATTTACCTTTTGATCTCAGTAAGAGGTTGCACCTGAGTGTGTGAGTGTGTGAGTGTGTGTGTGTGCATGAAAACGACCCATTTTTGCTTCTCTGTTTGCACAAAATAAAAATCATTGGACGTCAGAGCCAATGAAGAATTTCTTCCATCTTAGTCTGGACCAATAAGCAGGAAGCTTACCTGTGCACTTACTCCACTCAGGGAGAGAATCAGGGAGCATGGAAACACCAAGTCAGGGAAAAAAGAGAAACTCTCATTGACTTCACATGCTTCTTAATGCGTCTTCCTCAAGGTCCTGCTGTTCTCAGCCAGCTGCTCGCTTTGCCCCCGCCGCCACCATGAGCTGATACAGCGACTGTGCTGTGAGGTAATTGGCTTGTTTTCTCTGTTATGTGCCACAGGTTGCTGCTTATGCGAACGCTTGCTCCTGGACTTATATTGTTCTCGCGGAAAGTCGGATAAAAGGGGGTCTGAGTAAAAAGCGGCTGAAAGAACTCGCTGACAGTCAGATGAGCGGATTGTTTGATTGATATCATTAGGGTTTGCACGTCTCAAAGACGGAGATCATTCCTGCAGAGCACATGTGCAGTTTACAACGACAATGGAGGCAGATTTACTCAAAACGCAAAACAATGGCTCCTTGATTTCAAACAAAAGCAGACTCATATCATTTCTAGTCGGTGTTTTTTTTTCTCCTTCCCAGCTGAAACAACACAGCTGTTAGTAACAGATTTTGTGTTATAAATGTGGCTCGAATATATAAACGTCATGATTCCACATCTAAAAGCCTGAGAGCAAAGCTGCATGTTCAAGGTGAAAAGGCAGCAGCCTCACCAGCTGGTGAAGCCACCATGGAAATAAAGAAGCATAACTGTGCTCGTTTTTCAGCACATCTCCAGTCATAGTATCATGAGTGTGAGATGAAAAATGTCAGCTGACCTTACTTGAAATGCTTTTAGGATGAGAGTTGAATAATGTGTATGTTTAACATTGAGGGTCATTAGGGAAGTTGGAGTCAGTCCCAGCTGATGTTTGGCAGGAGGTGTGGCACACTCCCAACAAGTCAAACTCCCGACAGCAAGACCACGTCCGAACCGGGATTCGAACCAAGATCCTTCTTGCTGTGAGGCTAACCAATTTTTCAGTGTCCCTGTGGCCTATTGATTGACTGACAGACCATCACGGTCCACCACGGGGTCAGCTCACCCACAGGCACCACCATACTGCCCCAGTTCAAAAACATGTGATCTTGACAAAAACAGCGTGTGCAGGGAGCGATGAATCCCCGGCTGCTCTCTTCAGTGTGAGTGCTTCAGTTTAAAGATAAAGAATTCTGGGCCGTGGATTCGGGCGGGTCCATCTGTCTCTTCGTCTTCGGGCGCCACAATGACAACGCCGCCATTGTCGCAGCTGAGAAATGGTTTCCCACTATTTGCATTTTTATTGATGCTCCAAATTGCAAATAGCTTTCTCCTCCTTCTGTCTTTGTCTTTGCATTGAGGAGAAGAAAACCCTCATTTGTTCAAGCGGGGCCTATATAAATCACCAGCAGAGTGAAGTGAAGTGAACTCATCTCTGAATAAAACATCAGGTGGCAGACAGAGCACACTGGAAGCAGTTTTATCTCCGAGGGTCTTTTTTTGTGGGTCTTTGCTCTTTGAGATTTGCTGTCCCCTTTTGTTCTCTGCAGAGCCGGAGCTAATACATGAAGTGAGCACCGACTGCATTCAGGTTCTCCAGTTAACTCAGAGTCAAGAACCTGTAACATGCCACATGCTACATGCAATAAGAGGCCCCCCAGTAATTGGTCAGACACATTGATTGCCCTGCCATTTGCTGCACAAGTACAGTATGGATTGGGCCATTACCACCGTCGCTATCCTGTCGTAACAAACATCACTGCCTGCGCTCTAATATATGAGAGAGCAATTACCCATCAGTCAGTGAGCTACTGTGAAATCCAAGTCTTTCAAGTCTCCATTTTTTCCCTTCGTCTTTCTTGCATCACTTTCTCTAAATGAGCAACTGCACGCGGATGAAATTTCATTGTTTATGTATTTATTCATTGTGAAGCAGGGATTACTGACGTTACAAGGTCATTCAAACAGATGAGTGAATACTCTATTTACTGATATGTAAATACAGGCTCATGCTGGGCTCCAGTCACACGGAGATATAGCTGCCGTCATCATCGTCCTTCATTCATTGTCAGCCAGAGGAGCAGAAGTGTTGTTTTTTTCTAAAACTGCTGATTAAGTTTCTCCAGCCTCCATCAGGGTCTGCGTGGGATCTTGGGAAATGAAAAAACACAAAATGAGATGTTGATAATGATTCTACATTCGAACACAGTGGGCACCTTCCTGTTGGTGTTAAACAATCTGACAGTCCGACAACGCACCTGCAACCTTTTTTTAGATATTATGGAAATGGCACAGATGTGTAATGTTCTAGGATTTTAAAACAGAGTCATTAAATGGTCCCAGGGAATATTTGTTTTTATTAATGTCAGAACATTATGTTACGGATAAAGCAGCTTTTAAGAAAGTTATTACCATCCAACCATTATCTTTACCGCTTATCCCAATCCCAGCTGGCATTGGGGTGAGGGTCGAATCACAAGCTAAGTTTGTCTGTTTCCACTTGGCATTAAAATGCTGGTATTGTGGCGGTGACCACAAACAAATCAACGTATGGCAGTTGATTCTTTGTGGGTCGTCAGCTGAGTGGATTCCATGATCCTCCATATGCGGTACATGATGCATTTGTGTTCACACAGCAAGAAGAATGTGGTCTCGTGTCCCTGATCCCCTCTGTTTGTAGTGGGAGTGATCGGATGCATTCAGGGCACATTTGGTTGCAAGATGGATTTTAATACCAGCTCTTAACAGAGGCTCAATTCAACCTAACCTCAGTCTGCATGTCTTTAAACTCTGGGAGGAAGCCCGACTGGGATTCAAACCAAGAGCTTATTAGCTTGACAGAGCTAACCACTATTCCACCGTGCCAACAGGTTGAGGCAGAGTTTGACAAATTGGAGTTGGTTAAACAAGCTGAAAGCCCTGACGTCAGCCCCACATAATACAGACATAACACAGCTTACTTACACCTCCAACACAAACATGACATTACTATTCATTTGTAGTTGTGTTACTGGTCATCTGATGACTCTTCTTTTTTACTAATTTTGTTCTCCACCGATTCCTGAAGTAAACATTTGTCTCTTCAGCAGCTAAATGCAGAGTACAGTGGTTTTATAAGGGTTCTTCTGCTAAAATAAAATGCAGTCTGCCGCTGCAGGAAACGAGGTTGATGGGAGCGACGAGACGGCTGTAAATCAAAACATTAAAGTTTCAGGCTGTAAAACCAAAACAATCAAGTGAGAGATGCGACAGTACTCTATAAAGCTGAGGGGAATTGCAAATAGGGCGATGAATTTCATGCGCCGATTTCACTTGACATAATGTTACTTGATTTATATCTATATTATTCATACAATAAATATAGTTTTATATACATATTGATCAGTGCAGGATTAAAGATAGACTGTAGGCCTGCAGAAGTGAAGATGTGTTATATTTTCAGTTGCACCTGTGGAGCTGCAGGTGAGAGGAAGTTGTTTGTCTCCGTTTGATTACCGGAAAAAAGTTTGTGGTGTGAGTTCAACATTTCAAACAAATCTGCAGATGTAAAGATGTTTATGTACTGATCAATGTGAGAACACTGATTTATGCCTGTTAACATTGGCACACGACAATAATAGCAACTTTTAGATGATTTAATTGTGTGTGATAGGAGCCAATGAGACCAAGCCAGTAACAAACAAACACTGCCATCCCTCCTGTTGACTTTTCACTCATCCATCTCTCTCTGCCCTGTTCCTCTCCAACATGGTCCTGTCACATCCTGCTAAGACCCAGATCTCTTCATCGGACACCTGGCATTTGTCCCTTTATCATTTTTTAACAGAGACAGCACAGAGAGACAGGAGAGTT
This sequence comes from Paralichthys olivaceus, assembly GCF_024713975.1. Taxonomy (NCBI): domain Eukaryota; kingdom Metazoa; phylum Chordata; class Actinopteri; order Pleuronectiformes; family Paralichthyidae; genus Paralichthys; species Paralichthys olivaceus. The sequence continues at coordinate 9,938,291 of NC_091104.1, read as the reverse complement.
CAGGAGGAGAGACAACGTGCAGCAAAAGGCCCGGGCTGGATTCAAACCTGCTGGACTCAGCCTTGACTTGGTACATACTCTACCAGGTGAGCCCCCCCTCCTCCTCCTCTTTCATCATCCTCTTGACACCTGCACAGAGGTGGGGTAGAATGGAGTCATTTGTCTGTCTGTCAGAATGAAAGGTCATTACTCGGCGAGGAGGAGAGGGCAGGACGGGATGAAGGACACCTCAAGGTAATTATGAAGTGACCACCAGGTTTTTAGAAATCAAGAATACCTATTTTAGCATATTACAACTCCCATGATACCTTTATATATCACCAAGAAACCTGGTGGGAGAAGCGGTATGGGTCGGGGAGGAAACCTTTAAATTTTACACTGCAGGGAGCAGATCTAGTTTGTCTTACTGTCTTTAATATAACAAGACAGCAACATTTGAATTGATTGCTAATAGAATAATTCATGCACGTTTATATATATGGAATGTTGGGCCTTGGCAGGGTGAATGCTGTACTAAGTGTCATTCAAGTTTTTATTTCATTTATTTGCCATCATGGAGGACGGAAAGTTGAAAAAGAAAGTCATTTATAAGTTATGGTTTAGAACTAAGTTAATTAAATTCAAGGCCACTGTTTATAGATGAAAATGTGAAACTGTTAAACCTCCTGGGATCTGAGACAATCTCCAGATGATTTGTTGACTCAATATGATCTGTGGTAAAGACAATATTGATGTGAGGCGGCTGTAAAACTTTGCACTGAAAAAGTATTTATACATCTTTCCTGATGGGCTCAGTGGGTTGGAAGTAAATGAATAAAAGAGCTTTATAAAATACTGGAAAACATCAAACTCCACTTAGTTTAGGAGTCATACACAAAATCAGCAAATGGATTTTGACCAGTTGCCATGAATTTGTAAATGTCCTTTTTAAAATGAAATGCTTTGAAATTGATTTGTGCCATAGTTTCAAGGACAAAATCTCTTTTTTTTAATGTCTAAAGCAACAAGATGTGTTTAAAGTGTTCAGGGGGAAAAAAGGAAATTTGAACAATCTATAATTTCATCTATTTTGCTGAGAACTGTGCAAACTCCATGAGTCTGAGAATGTGCTGGAACATTCTGCACCTCAATCTTTTGGCTATTTAAAGATACTTATGATTTTTTGAGAAGTTTACGGTTTAGTGGGGACGATTTGTGCATCTGTAAGACTCATAATGGAGACCAACACGGGAGGTAAAGAGCTTTTTTAAGAGGAAATTTACTCTACTAATTTGAGCAGCAGCACTTTCCCTGAGACCTTCAATGAGGCTGTCAATCCTTGAAAAAAGGACACTTGTGGTGATTTGTATTCACCCTGCGACCTCCTCTTAGTATTCATGAACATTTTGGTGTGCGGTGATATCACATATTTGTTCTGTACTATCCCTCAAATATAAAAATCCTCATTGAAACAACATGAAATGCCTGTGGCTCGCTGGACTGACAACAGCAGAAGACTCTGCTCGCACCTGATAAAAATTTTACATCTCCTCCTCTACAAAGAGGATCGCAACGATTCCTTTGAGAGAGGAATGTTGAATTCAGCCCCGACATGTGCAGAGCGATTCTGACATATTCACGCTTACATGGATAAATGTGTTGCATAACCGGTAAACCATCTGTTTGAGAACATGCCAAATAAATAGAAGGTAAACAGTGGACGGGAGGATGTGAAAATGAATGAAGAGAGGTCTGTGTGAGTGGGGCGGATCGTGAGCTAACCTGGATAATTGGTCTGCGAGGTGGAAAAGGGCAGACGTTGCTGAATATGAGAACAAAGCTGGAGAAAAGAGAGAGCAGAGAGAGTAGAAGAGGGGAGGAGAAAGAGCGGGGTGAAGGAGAGAGGTGAGTTTGGCCTGTGAAGGGTGAGGGCAGAGTGGGTGAAGAATGGGAGGGGGCCATTTCCTAATCTTGTTGTTTTTCTGTCTATGATGTCTCCTGTCCAACCCGGTTTACCCCACGCTCGTCTGAGTCCGCAAACACAGCACGCCACCCTCTTTCCCATGCAAGTCAGCAACCTGCGTCGTCCCGGCCCCTACGGCGGCTCTGCTCACACAAAGGACAAAGTCTCCACGCACACAAACACACATGTGCACGCTCAGGGTCGAATCTGCAACACCAGCAACTTTTCCAAATCAACTCACTTGCTATTTGTTACGAAACCTGACAGACACAGAAACTATGATGACAGGTGTTTGTGATCCAGGAGGAGAACAAAGAATTAAGATTTACTGATAACATGGGACAATTTGAGCATGTGGGTTCATGAGAAAAGGCCCCATCAGCACTCGTCAGCTGGGGAGAGGACACTGGGACGTCTGAGGTGTCTATTATTATTACCTCAGCAACAGCCCCTCCTACTGGTGGGCAATAAAACAGCAGGGGAATTTGTGGTTTGATGAACGGAAAAAGGTTTGTGGTGTGACTTCAACATTTAACATTTTTTACGGATGTAAAGCTGTTTATGTACATGAACTAATTAATATAAGAATATATCACTTGTTTATCAGTAATATACCCAGTTAATAATTAAAATTATTCACAGACACACCGGTTCGATAAACCATTACCTCAGCACTCGTACAAATATAAGACGACAGATAAAACAAGTCTTCTTCGGTTAAATGCTGTCACCGATCAATAAGACACTCACACCCAAGTCCAACGAGCCAATCCTGGAAAACTCAAGAGAGGGAATGTTGTTATCTCTTCACTCAAGCTACAACTGGAAATGGTCTATGCATATAGAAACCAGTACTAAATATTTAAACCACGCTTCAACACAGCAGACGTTGTTACGGTGGAAAAGCACAGATGTTACTAACATCATTAAGAATGGCTCCGATTTACTCAACATCAGGAATCCAGTTCATTTTTCAGTTTGTTATTTTTGTCGTTTTTCCACTTGTGCTTCTCTCACAGTGACATGTAAAATCTCTTCTGTGAAAAATACCTACTAACTGGAAACTCATTCATTCATTTGTTATCAAGCAATGATAAGAAAATTATTGAACTTGTCATGTTGTGAAAAACAAACCCCCACTGCTCTGTTTTAAGAAGATCTTTAATTATCTCTGATTAATTATTATATTCTGAGAAACCCAAACAACTGCCGACAACTGCCGACCTGATGGCGGCTGGGAAAGTGAGTAAACCAATTATAACCAGTCGCAATGTTTTCTCCTCTTCTGTTCCCCAGCCCTGCAATTATAAAGTAATGGAGTTTCTTCATCTAAACACATCATCTTTTAGACACTATTCCAACTAAGCTGTTTAAGGATGTTTTTAATTAACTTGTCCATATTAAGGACTGATTAATTTATCTCTCTTAACAGTCTCTGTTCCGCAGGCTTTAAGGGTTGCAGTAATTAAACCTCTACTTAAAAAAACATAGTTTTAATCCAGAAAATGAAGCCAATAATAGACCTTTACCAACCCCACTGTTTCATAACCAATCATGTGAGTATTTGCACAGGGTTAGCAGGAATATTATTATATCTGTTGCTAATGATCTCCTCGTGGCCTTAGACCGCATGGACAGTTATTGTACTTTTCCACGAAGACCTTATTATCTGATCATATTATGTTGGTTGGCCTTTAGTCCTATTGGTCTTGGTCTTGAGGTCTTGGTTGTCCAGTACATGTTCTTGTACTTTCATATGAGTACATCTCCAGAAAAAGCTTTTTCCACCTATAGACTATTTGTTACAGCCTTAGCGAACTACAGTAATGAAAAGTAATATATTGTGTGGTTCTCAAGGAATACCTCATATGATGTCACAGCTTATTTATTAGTGTGATTCATGTAAGGCACCAGGTTCTGAAAGCAAGGAATAAAAGCAACCCCCACCCCCCAGGTTGAGTACAGTGGGTTTTCAGAGCTTTTTTCTCTGGGAAAAGGAAGCTACGAGAGCAGTGTGAGTAAAAGCAGTTCAGTACGGCTGTGCAGATTAAATATCGGCTCACAAACAACACAGATTTAAATGATAAATCTGATACTTCAAAATTGTTTTGAAAATATCTATTAGTGCTGCTTTTACTGAATGTAAATGACACTCAGTGTACGGATTAACGAAAAAATCTGTTGAAATGATGACGCAGAAGTGGCATTCAACTTTAAGAGGATTTCAACCATCGAAAATGGATTTTTTTCCAGAATCTGACCACTCAACACTTCTTATGAATGGAAACTATTGATAAGTGAATTATTGCCCATTAAAGAAGCTCAAACTTGAAATATGTATATTGTTCCTAATCCAGTGTCTGAAAACAAAAGTAAGATGTATGAGTAAAGCTAGCACTCGGGCCAGGACTGACCTTAAGCTTATCCTTCGGTGGAGTTCTGCGTTAAAAAGATTGGAACTAGCTGAGTGAAATGTCTGTGTGGTCTTCAAATAAGCATTCAACAGATCACTGGCTTGTTCCGAGCCCTTTGATGTCTTCAGCGCCCAAGGCCGCGGCTCACTTACAGGAAAAATCAGTGACATTTAACTGCCTTGTTGTACAAAATGAACATAATACATCAGCGGGGGTTTGCATGTGCTGAACAACGCTATCGTTCTACTGCGACATCGGTGCTCTCTAAACAAGCTGCCTGGTTTATTCACTTATTTAGAATATGAACACTTTAGCTTAGCCCTGCTGTAAAATCTATCATTAGAGGGAAAGACACAGTCGAACCTATTCTCTTCATCATCTGGAGTTTTGATGGTTTAAAAATGTTTCTGGCGACAAGTCTCAGAAGGAACAGAGTAACTGCTGGACATGATCTGAATCCAACAGCAACGGTGATGTGGAAGGGAATTCTTTCTGATGGAGGATAAAAGCTGATACCTGCGGACGTCTGTTGTGAATCGGAAGGAAAGAAAGAGACGAGTAAAGTGGCAAAACATCTGGGCAGTGTTGGATTCCATAGCAACACTGGCAGGTCACTGGAGTCTTTGGAAGTGATTCTCCACATCTGAGAGGGAGCGTCGTACGATATCGAACAAGATCAGGGACCAGAGCCACAATTTGATCAAAGACAACAGTTTGTGTCATCTCCGTCACAGACTCTATAAAAAGATGGACGACATGAGAACTGTCCACTAGAGGAGCCAAAGCATCCCGATCGCCACATGGTGGCTGGCTGCATGCAGCATAAGTCATAAACCCTGCCCCCTCCATGTTAGTGGATGGGACATGGACCAAACTAAAAAGTCAAAGTACACAATAAATGAAATGTTCCCAAAGATGGTTTCAAGTGGTAAAAAACTCATCTAACATTTGGAATATCAACTAATTCTTCAACTTTAAGTAAACTTAACATCTGTCAGGGACCGTTCAAGAAGGCAAGGTGTAAAATAGAACATGATCTCCTTTAATATGTGAAATGTTAAAAAATTGCTAGCAAAAAATTAACTCAACCAAACTTACCTGCTCGAAAATGACACGGAGCCTATAAAGATATGGACTAGTCCTAGACAAACACAGAGGGGACTGTTCTAACTACTAACATAAATTAACCAACAAACTTAAGATGTGCAGACATATATACCCTATTAAGAGAAACCTACCTACAAAAATGATTTAGTGTTAAGCAAATGATGAAGAAACCATAAAAAGAAAGGATGAGAGAAATCTTAAATCAAAGTCCCCCCCTTCTTCAGTCTCTGATGGCCTCCTCCACTTCCTGTGGGCTGTCTTTAAAAGGCCATCTTTTCCAGGCCTCAGGCCTTCTACCAGGGCAGTGAGACAAACAGAAAGGTAAGTGTTAGCACCCAAATGTTTGGGTGTAAAATGTGATCAAATCTAAATGAATGCTAACACTGGTTGGCACCTGCTGATTTCGCTGCCACTTTTGGTTTTGGTATTATGGATTGCACATAACAAGTAATTTGATACCTTGTGTTCTAAATTGTGATTAGCATATTTGACCACATTTTGTAGTGCATGTTTTGGATATTTAATTGATTAAGAAAGAAAATAATCAGAAGAGCGATCTTTAATGAAAATGAATGTCGTTGCAGCTCTTATTAGAACATTTTAAAAAACGGAGTATTGTGGTTTTGTGAGACAGCATTGTACCATGTATCACAAATAATTTCAATGTATCTGCTGCCCAAGGTGTTTTTGTAAAGATTCTGATCGGACTTAGTGCCAGATCTGTTTGTAATTCCACATGAACTCCCTTCATAGAGAGGTGGGTGAGAATATAGAGGAGGATGAAGATAAAGACAGGAAGACACAGGGTGGAGGGAGTGGCTGAAAAAAAGCACTTAACCTTTCCCTCCTTTTTCCACCACATGCCTCTCCTGCACACTTAACACACACATACCCACACACATACATACACACATACATACACACCCATGCAGACAGGCCCTTGGGGTGTGTTTAGCCCTGAGGTTGCCATCTGTACCTGCCTGCTTGGTATGCAGTGGGTTCTGCCCCCAATCCCAGCGAAGCTTACACCCTTTTAGCTGTTTGCGGCTCCAAAGTGCTTCCAATTAGCATAGCACACATTTGAGTCTATGTATAGTCGTACATTTGTGTGATATCTTTTGTTTTTGCTTTTCAGTGTATGCATGTGCATTTGTGTGTGTTGTTGTTTGCATGCATTTGTGGGCTTGCATTCACAAGTTTACGCATCTGTGTGTGTGTGTTGAGAGACTGATCTTGGAGTGAGGCGCTGAATTTCTCAGAGCATCAGGGACTAATCCATCAGCGCTCTGAGACCAGCTGTTCTGGACCACGCAGAGCTTGTCTTAAAAGCTTCAGACGTCTTATGGCGAAGTGTGTAAATTTGCCTGGATCTATGTTATCGTTGAAAGTCTACATATGGTGCCATGCATGTACGGCTGAATACATGATTATGGCTATATGTTGTGCAGTCTGTACAAAGTTCAGGGTGTTGTGTGCACTAGAAACTGAGAGAATGCAGAAAAAAACGTTTTTTTATTTTGACACTTGCATGCGAAAGGCGTGATGAGACTGTTCATATTTGCCTCTCATTATAGGTCCCGTCAATTATATTTAAAACTTAATTAACAGATGATCAATTGTCTTTACGCTGTAAAGTGACTGGGGCTGATTCTAATTAGAATATCTATACATTATTAATGACATTAGAAAGCTTGGAAATGAAAAGGAGACAACTGCCGCGTTCAACAGAGCCGGCGGTCGTGAGGAAGAAGACTGAAAATGAAAGAGATAGTGAGCGAGAGAAAGAGAGAGAGAGGAGTAGATCAAGGAGCAGATGGATGGGAAGTGATGACGATCAAAGTCCAGCAGCGTCAAACTGAGCTGCTGAGGATGGCTGTAAGTCATCTCGAGGTTGAGCGACATATAATAAGTGAAGGATATGACTGAGATTAATCAGAGCAACTCCGCTGTATGAATCCCAGTGTAATAAGGAAGGGTAATATCACAGGGACGCAATGACCCAGGTTGCCTATAAAGCTTGTGGAGGGAGACGCTACACAAGCACAGAGTTATATAGTTGGAAATAAGCGTCTGGGCACTTCAACAATAGACTTACCCAAGCTGTTTATATATCGTGACCGTGCGCTGCCCCGTGCACACCCACGAGGATAATTATGATTCATTGCAACTTAGCTTTGGCCATAATTTCTGTAAGTCATGATGACATTGCACTCACCATAGTGATGACTGAGGTCTGGGAAAGGATGGAGCAAAACCCAAGTGGAAGCTCATTATCAAACCCACTTGGTAAACATTGTTCAACTTAAAGTAAACACACATTATAAAACCTTCAACCCTGCTGCCTGACAAGGACAATAAGATTGGTCAACACTTTAAAACACTGGATTATGGTCAGACTTTAAAACCTTTGTTTGCACCTTTTTAAAAATCTATCTTCTAACAGTTTATCAGGATTTCAACGATGCTGTAGTTCAGGACAGTGGAATATTGTGAATATGGTAGTAAACTGTGGATGAGGTGTAGCTAACAACATCAACAACATTGACATTTTATTTATTTACACATTCAGTAGATACTAAGTGAGATTAGTATTAATTTGGATTCTTGGATTATTATTATTGTTATTATTATTATTATTATCTGTGGTTTCATTCACATTCATTTGACCCTTTGTTAATTTTAAACATCGATTCGAGTGGCTGTAAGCTTAAGGAAATAAACTGTGGTTAAGACATTTGAAACACTTACTGAAAGACAATACACCCGTTCACCACTCCAAGCTTTCTTTCCTCTTTGCTTCATAAAGGACACGACACTTCTCGCATGCATTACCTCAGAACGCATTTTACATTAATTATGAAGTGGGATTGTATTATATGATAAAAAATATACAGATACTAAGGCTTTTCCTTTCTTTTAATGATTTTTGCCCTAATTTTTATGTTGAAGCTGTATTTTAATTTAAGTACTTCAACACAGTATAAGTATGTATAAAAATATGACCCACGTGTTAATAAACTGTAATTATCCCTTAACTCCTCCATTAGAATCATTTAACCCTCAAATGTCTGCGGTTAAATCAGCCTCAGAGTCTGAAAGTGAAGATCATCTTAGGTTCATCTTGGTTCAGCTTCCTCCCTTTGCACTGGGCGGGGGGGCTGGCGAGAAAGAAACTTCTTAGCTTGAAATAATCGAAGTTGGCTAATTACAAAAGGAGCTTAAACACTCATAATTAGCCTTTTCTTTTGTCGTATAGGGTTATCACAATTTCACGTCAATGTAATTTTAGACGGGAGTGGAGGAAAAGTGGAAAGAAAGTGGAGTGAGAGTTGAAAAGTAGCACTTAGAGGCTCAGCTGGGAATCCACTTGTATCATTCAGAAGCATTTAGTCCCCACCAGTGGTTTCAACAGCCTTTTTAGCGCAATGACATAATGCACGTTTCAAATGAGAAACTGGCCACTTGATTTGTCAGCCGGCAAATTCCTCTTGTTTAAGTTTGGTCTCACGGCACAGTTTAATGAGCACATCACAGGAAGAATCATGATGTGATTGAAGAAGCAGAAGTTTTATCATTTTGCTCAATTGATGAATTAAAAGATGAATCAATTATGAAATAGATGTTGATGTTTATTGACTCTTAATTAATTGTTCAGTTCTACAGTTGTTTAATAATCTAGTTTTCTGTCGACTTTATGACTGATGTTCACACTTTGTTGATATAAAACAAAGGGAGTAGTTTTGGGAAATGCACTCCGTTGCTTTTTGACTGGGAACAGATGAAAAGATGACGAGCTGTCATGTCGTCCATCTTTATATACAGACTACTGACCTATTAGAACCTCTAAGCTCTAAGCTAAGTTACATCTTGCTTATTTAATACAAAAATCCTGTGCAATACTATTCTTCCCCTTTCCAGTCTTTGTGTGATATCAAGCTTTTCATCCAGTTCTTGGCAAGAAATGGGATACGATTATTTCCCAAAATGTTCTATTCTCTTAAATCAATTAATGTTTTTTTTCCTCAAATTTTGGTGAAAAAGTGATTTTTTTTTTTTTAAATCATCTTTGCGACCTAAGTAACTTTTCTCTTCCCAGACATTTCACAGCATTAATTTCATGAAAAAGTGACTTTGCCCTTTGCTCTGCTCGTTTGAATCGCCCAGAACCCGCGGACACTCAATGTAACGTTCCCCTGAAAAGCTTCTCACATAAAGCTTTTTTAATTGGTCCTGCAGAGATTAACCGAGTCCTATTGAACGCAGGGATCATACAGCCCCGAGGCTTCCGACGCAGGATGAATTGCTCACACTGTACAGTGAGGAACGTAAGCACAGAAACGACTCTCGGTGTCATTCATCAGAAGGTAATAGATGTGCCCAGTAGGCCAGAAACCGAGAGGAAGTGAGGAGGAGAGAGGCAGGAGGGATACATTCATTTCATCTGTGATGAAAGACAAGAGACACAATATCAAGACGTTTGGGAGGCCATCTTTCACCGTCTCTTTACTGTGTGTGTGTGTGAAAAGGGTAATTTGATTTTCTGCCCTCTGTCTTATAGCAAAGGATGGGGACGACCAGGCAATCAAGTCCACTGACCTTTCAGTTTCACTTAAACTTTCAGCCTTGAAACACTACCTCTCTCTCTGTTTCTCTTTTTCTGCTGCAAAAAAAATATTTGTGCATGACTACACACACACACACACACACACACACACACGTAGAGAGATACACACAGTCTCCTCTCTCACCTTCCGTAATTAAGCCTTCATCATTGATTCTGGGGGCGTTTTGGCGGTGTAACCAAATACCAGCAGCAGCATTTCTTGCATTTATAACACAAGTGAGTGTGTCTGTGTTATTTGCTCTGTGCTGCTGTGTGTGTGTGTGTGTGTGTGCGCGTGTGTGCACGCATGGGGTCGTGTTTCCTTGGATACACTGATGGGCTCTCAGACTGCTTGTAGCGGTCCATTAGAGATCAATGGGTTCCCTGCTCCTAATTCCTACTATCAGGGCACCTCTGATCCTTATCCGCTGTGTGGAAAATGTAGTCAAAGCCATTTCATCCTGGCAAGCGCACAAACACACACATATGCACAAGCACCCACACCGTGCATATAGTGAGCATGAAAGCACTCGCTGGCTTGCTGCTCAGCCGCCGTACATGGAGCTATTTGTCAGGTGCATGCGTGTGTGTGGTGAATGAGGAGGAGATGAATGTCTATTGAAGTCTTAAGCAGAGATCATCATTGCAGTGAATGGGCCCAGAGGTGATGCTGGTTAGAGAGTGAAAGCAAAAGCTCCTGAACTCGGGATCTGTAGCTGAAAACTGCAGCTGAAAACTGCTGCTGAACGCAGATGAGTTGAGGGGGAAGCTGCTCGTTGTGAGTTTTATGTTTTATTTACTTACTTATTTTACAAGTGGAAAGTCCCTTTTAAATTGCTTCAATGAAATCCTCAATTATGTTAACTAAGGAACACAGGGTTTGAAAATTCTCTTCACCTCCCGTTAGCTTTCAATGAATAAAGTCGCTAAAAAACGACCAAATTAAATAATTTGCTAGAGTTGGGGGGACTTTGGAAAGGATATTTTCCAAATCCCTCCAATTGTACCTTTAAAAATGGAAAGATGGGCAGATAATACGAAGACACATACACATAATCTGTCTGTTCTCTGAAGATAAATAATGCAAAACCATTAAATCTCTCTCATCTATAAAAACAACATTATTGTTTAGTCACATGTGAGATACGTGATATTTCTACATGTTTCTTCATCAGTGAGTTAATCTCTCTGCAGCGACTCTTGCTTCAGCACAGATTGTCAGTCTCGATCTTTTGTTAGGTATGATGGCACCAAACCCAACGACAGCAGCACCTCGGGGAGCAGAGGAGAGTCACCGTCACGCCTGAAAACAATGTCATTTGAGAGCTTTTTTTTGGTCATGGCCCGAAAACTGACAAAATGTTTGCACAGTTTACTTGAATGTGTGGACTTGTGTTTTAACTTCTCTGCATTAAAAGCATGAGCATACCCAGGCTTTGAATTTGTTTTAAATCAGAGAATAAACATATTTTTGTCTAACACAGTTGCTCATCCTTTGTACTGATGATGTGAGCAGGAGCATTTCATGTCTATCCAAGCTCCGGCTGAGCTCCAGCTGCCTGTAACCTCGCCCCGCCTGGGTCTGGAATCACAACCTGTTTATTTTAATACACTACAGCATATTTAATCCTCTGCCGTTTTATTTTAGAGTCAAAAGTTTTTTAAAAAGTAGCCTCCGTGATTTGCATATTTTTTGATAACGTTTTATACAGTGGAGAATGAGTGATGATGCAAAATAAGCATTAATTAATAAAAATAACATGAAGTGTCTGAAACCTGAATCAAAGTGTTGACTTTCAGTCTTTGATTTGTGCAGACTCCATGATTTTGTCTCGTGTTCACCCTTCTGTCTACACCTGAAGCAGGCATGTGTTGTGTTGTGTAAAATGTGTTGGTTTTCTGTCAGCTGACATTTCATCACCCACACACACATCTGCTACCACTTTCCCCAACCAGCCTTCACGAGCTACTTGCCAGATTGTCAAGGTCTCCATGTCCAGTGTGAGCTCCTGTTTGCCTCTTGTTTTCCTCATGTTTATCTCTTGCCTAATCCTGTGTAAGCTTTGCTCTTTCAAAATTTGGTCCGTCTCTCGCCCAGTGTCAGCTGGGATTGGCTCCATCTGGTTTAGATCATGGATGGATGGAAACATGTTGACCATGAACATTTTAGATTCGCTATCAATGTATTGGCGACCTAACAAACATGTGCATTAACACGGAAATATAATTTGAATCCATTCATCCACACTACTTATCCTTTGAGGGTCACCGGAGCCAAAAATAATCAATTTTCAAATAATGTAATTGTTGCATGATAATTAACAGAAAGTGTATTTGCTGCAAAAGAAATCTGCACATTTTCTTGATGTGCAAATTTCCATTCTACTACTTAATAACAAGGTAACAATTGCACTGCAGGTAAGTGTGGAATCTAATTTAACAGCATTAATGAGTAAACTATTATTAGTCATATATTGCGTAGTGAGTGAACACAGCTGTTGTCTCTGCAGAAACAAACATGGGGCCTGAAATAACTTGTCGTACCGAGGGATTTCGATTCTTCGACGACTCCCTGGCTTCGCTCTACACACAAGTCTTTTGTGTGTGTGTCGGTGTGTGTTGTTTCCTTATCAGTTGTAATTTCCATTATGTGCTGTTGTGCCGGTGCACTCTGGGTGTAATTTGAAGAGGTGGGTTACTGTTAGGGTAAAGCGATACAGTAGAAAACAGCCTTGTTATACGGGAAGCGGGGGGATAACAGAGTGGTCTAGATTTCACGGACGATCTCCAGCTGCCGTTATCGCACCGAGTGTAATGAAACCTTTACTGGTCAGAAACAACGGGGGACATCCTCTCTCCCCCCTCTCTCTCTTTAAGTCTGTCCTGGTCTCGCTCTACCCCTCCATCCCTCCCTCTCGTAACCTTTCTTCGTCGTCTTCTTCTCTTTATATCTCTCTCGCTCATGCATCCTCTCTCTCTCACCTTCCGTCTCCTAACCTTCTACCATCATCCTCTCTTGTTTTTTTATTTCATTTCCTCTTTTTTTTTTTTTTTATCTTATCCTGTCATTCATCTCACGTTTTTTTCGCTCTTCATCTTGTTTCTTTCGTGGTTTTCATTTTCAGGGACAAATTTGTCAGCAGCAGGGACACATAAAGGGTGAAAAGCAGGATAAGACACCTGCTTTTTTGTATCTCTTTGACTTCATCTTGTGCAGTTCGGTGTTGCCCTTTTTTCCTCTTTTCAGCAGCTCAAAAGACTTATTTTCATTCATTATCAACCTTTGTGGAAATGTCAAACACATTTTTTTGTAAAATTACTCCGCGGTTCTCTCTTCGGTAGTGCTGCCAAAGTGAAGATGTGTGTCTGATTATTTTGCTCGAGAAATCCCAGATTTAAGCCTCTCAGACAATCACCTAATTTAGCTAATAAACGATTTTCACCGTTTTTGTTGTTCCGAGCTCTTGATGTGCGTTTGAAGGACCTGCGAGGTCTCGGAAATTCTGAGATTAATTACTTTTCCTTTTTCGGTCAAACAGCTCAGAAGAAGCACTTGTCAAGTATTCAACTAATCAGCTCCAACGTCCCTGACCGACTACACACACACACACACACACACACACACACACACACACACACACACACACACACACACACACACACACACTCTCCCCAGCCTTATCACTCGAGGGCATTCTACCCTCATTTCAGCTTTCAACATCAGTCATCACGCAGACCAAAAACAGAAAGAAGCTGTTAATTCTTCCACTTGAAAATAGATTTATTGATATAGTTTGTCTTTGATGGAGGGGCCAACGCTGCGTCGAAAAAAGGGGCCCATTCTCAGCTTGGATGTTTGCAGGCATTGTTCGGAGGCCTGGGTGGTAAAGCGCTCAGAGGGCCGCTGCTGGTCGAGTCGCATGGTGTTTACCCCCAGGGCAGCGAAAGGAGGCAGGCACGGAGGACTGTGAAACTACCCCTCCGCCCTCTCGGCTCGCCTGGCGCCCTCTTCAGAGCAGAACAGCGGCGGCCTTTCACAGCAGAGAAACCGCAGAGACGCAGGACGCTGATAAGAGTGAAACAAGCCATTGAGTCGGGTTGAAAGAGAAGTTTTACATTCCTATATAAGTGTGGGAAACAGACTTGCCATGGGAAAAAGATATGTGGTGGGAAAAATGTCTATGGTGCTAAGAAACAAGGGTGAATTATGAAAAGAGATTTAATTAAAAAATGACTCTTGATAGGATTATTTTGAAATTGGAAGATTTTGTTTAAGTCTTTTTCTCAGTCTGACCTTAAGTTACCTTCTCTGCATCCAACCTCCTCATCAAGATTGAACACTCAGCCCCATCCCTCCATCTACCATCTCTTTACCTCCTTCCATCCACCTCTCCATCTGTCTGCCCCCTCTCTCCTCCCCACTCCTCCCTTCCTGTCCGCTTCTTGTTACCTCTCTGGCTCATTCTGTCATCCATCCATCCATCCTTTCCTCCCTCCATCCTTGTCCGAACAAGACTGATGAAAAGAACAAACCATTCTTTATCGCTCTGCCCCGAATCTAATCTCATCTCTAATCTACTGGACCCAGGAATCCCTCCATTCAACTCAGTTCAACTCTGTGGTATGTCTGGGTGTGTCATTGCTCTCTGTGTGCGTGCACACATGTGTGTTTGTGCGTCCCTCCGCTTGATAAACCGATAGCATCTTTCTCACGTCCTTCTTCTGCCCACAATGGGCCTCATAGAGAGTAATAATGCTTTCTTTCTCTTTCCATCACCCACTATGGCGTTGTAGCACAGTCTGTTCCACAAAAGTCGTTTTCACATCACTATTTCCTAGATTGGCCAATTTTGTTTCTGACAAGAGAACTGGACGCGTACACCCGCAAAGTCTCCAAGTGCCATATCAGCACACAGCTTTGACAATCACCGCTCGGTTTCCTTTGTGTGTATGACTCACAAAGAACAATTATGCCCCACAGTAAAAACACACACCTTTCGGTTTCTCTCGTCGCAGATGAGCTTGGGAAATGTTGTTACATCTGCAGCGTTTTGTCCAATGTAATGTCTTCATTGTAGTCAAACAATCTAAATTCCCTCTGAATGCACAATCAGTGGCTCCGGCTAATGAATACAGCTGCCTTCACTGACCTTGGCAGAGATGAGTGAGTCCCTATTGCACGCACATGGCTGATTACAGACACGCACACAAACACGGTGGCACGATCTGCACATCGAGCGCCCTCCCCGTCAACACAGTCAAGGAAACGAGTCTCCGCTCGATGGTCTCGGCCTCTAATGGTACAAATTATCATTGTGCTCATGTGGCAGCCGACCTGTCACAGCCTAACGTCGGCTTGCCAGGTGTGTTCCTGACAGTTACAAGTACAAATTGTGTGCCCCCCCCCCTCACCCCAGCTAATCAATGTATTGACCAGTCTATAATGAGAAAGCATACGTGTTTCTGCATCACACACACACACACACACACAAACTCACTCACACAAACTGTCTAGTGTCCGGAGGTCAACAGGAGCCATTTATATAATGTTGCTCTTGTGTCAGCTTGTATGTGTAAAGCGTTGCTAAGCTGCTGCTGAGGCCGTCATTTATGGGGCAGTCTATTCCCTGCTACCTACACCCTGTGGCGTATATCTATCCATCAGCGGAGTGGGTCAGGCCTATTTGTTTGTTTAAAGAATATCCATTTCAGCGGGCAAACAGAGCGTGTGTACATTAGCTATTTATAACCCCCGCTCAAGCATCCCGTAGTCGTGCCCGCTGGACACAAACGGCCCCTACTCGTGGAAAGCTGTAGCCCACACGACGCTATGGATTTATAGACTCAGAATGAAAACATATGCTTCTATTGAGTGTGTGTTTGTAAGAGCTGCAGGAAAAGTTCAACGTTTTTCCAGGGAGTATTTTCCTTAATGTCCACTGTGGTTTTTGTTATGTTATGTTACATTAAGATGGTAAAACCAGAACAACCATAGAAACAGTTGTGGTATAGTGAACTTTTTAAATTGTGGATTTACAAGAGTGGTTTGGGTCACTACAATTTTTTTTAAATTTGTTAAGTGAATCATCCTTTTCAGTTACTCATGACCTTGTCACCTCTGTATCCTTTGTATTCTCTGTGTTAACATCCATCTTCATTTTCATTTTTTGTAGTGGGGGGTTGTAACTAAGTACGTTTACTCAATTAAGCCCCTTTTCCACTGGTCAAAAACTCACCAACACCCACCGACATCTGGCTTTTGTCTGCAGAGGGATCAGCATTCACTCTTGCGTTAAAGGACTCTGCAGCAGACGGGTTTTTATCGGCTCCGACTCAGATTAGCAGTGATGGAAACATGACATTCGGGAGAACACGCTAATTTGGCACGACAGCGAAATGAGAAACAGTTCAGATTTAGGTGCCATATTAAGGGAAAAAACTAAAAGACAAACTCCCCTCGTGGAAATGGGAAAGTAGTCAATTAGCCATTTTTAAGTAGGTTATCTGGTGTTGAAAATACCTGCATAGATCCGCTAATTTTGGTGTAAAAGAAAGTAATCAATAACGAGAAGGGAATTAAAAGACTGATCCAATCAAAACATTCACACCATCGCTGATACTACAGTGATGTGGTAGTCTATTGTATTCGGCATTAGGCTCCAATCTGCAAGTATTTAAAAGCACGTTGAAAAGTTAATGTTGTACTTTCTCTTGAGTACATTTGAGTTTATTTATTTGTACTTTTATTTAGATAAAATATTTGAGTGTTTCCTCCACCACTGCCCGTCATCCTCCTCCATCTTCCTCTGTCCTTGTCTCATCTATCTTTCTTCCTATCCTCCTTTATCTTTTCAGAAACTCCATCTCACTTCTGTTTCATTCCACTCCTCCTCTGTATGCAATCAGAATGACAAAAAGCATATTTTTTAGCTCCGGAATTTAGTATTGTCTGCCAGATTTTTCAAAAACAGATAAATGTTAATCACTTGATTGTCACAGTGGTGCTCGTTAACAGCGGCATGTCATCTATCAATGCTAATTTGCCCGGGCCAATTTTCACTGTGAACTCAATCGGTCGATAAACAAAAATCAAATTAACACTGATGTATCACCTGTCAGCCTTGTGAAAAACAGCTGCAGCGAAATAAAAGTTTACAGTTACTTTGCTTGTGTTTGAACACACGTTACAAGTTTAAACCACAAAACGATTGTTTTTATGCATGCATCAGGTCATGGCATCTAATTATGATGTATATGTGAGTGAGAAGAATAATAATCACTCATCATCTACCCGCTGATTGAAAATAAACATACTGGCAAACAAAACAGCTTCATACTGGGATCCCAACCACAAATGCTTTTACTTTAAATGCTAGTTGATAAATAACAATCTGCTCTGCTTTTCATAAGAGATCATAATGTGCAGGTCTTCTTTTGTCCTTTTGTGTGGATTTAACCAGTGTACTTCATTAAAACTGCTTTTTGGATGTTTAGTTAAATAACCTCAGAGCCCCCTCACCCCAACACCTTTCTAATATCAGCTGTGCGAGAATGTTTCTGTGAATCATTGCAGATCATAGAATTCACAAAATCTTTTTGCTGTTAATCAAAATTATTAAAACATGTTTGTGTTATCTGTTAATGACGTTCTAATGTAATCATTTGGATCATGTAAAGGGCTGGTCGGGGTCTAAATACAAACTAAGGTTTCAGTCATTATGAAGATTGTAGGCACCTATTAATGAATGTACCCTGATACAGTTTTGATGCTTCTTCACCTCCTCTCTCTCATTTTATTCTTTCTCCCCAAACACAACCCTTTGTGCATCCTCTCCACTTGTTCCTGGCATCCAACGCCATCATCTCCGCCCCTCCTATTTCATTTGCAGCCGCCATTCCTCTTTCCCACCCTCTAACTCTTTTTCTTCCCCCCTTGCATCCCTCCTTCCTCTCCTCCCACCCCTGCTTTTGTCAGACAGTGCTCTAGAAGCCAGGGGCAGATGCTTGGGGCTCTGTCCTGTGATGGGGCTTCTTAGTCTGAGATATATACAGTTTGGCAGACCCAGCGTGAGATATATGATTCAACATGATCTGATCCTAGCCTACGAGGGTTCAAGCAGCCATCATGGAGAACTGTTGACAGATGGCTGGAACGTGAATCTGCATTCAAGTCAGTGAAGGCTCAACACTTGAGCCTCACCATGCACATGGTAAACAGAAGATGTCTGTTATGTGCCTCTGTTGATATGCACATGCAGCTTACCTTTGTGTTGCTCTGCATCAGATATCTGAAGCTCTGTGGTTCCACATGCACACGTCTAAGAAGCCTCTGCCTATGCATGTGTGGACGTCGTTGGGTGTTTGCTGGTCACAGACTCAGCAGAATGCCACTGGAATGAGAATAAGTATGGCTTTGCCATGGCAACAGAGGAATGCCAGAGCAGACAGGAGCAGCAGAATTAAAGCCCTGCGCTCATCGCAGCAGGGAAGAACGGAGGACCCTATTAAACTCCACCGTCTCCCCTCCTGGAGCCCTGAGACTGAGCCCTTTTCATCTTTCATTTCAGTCTGCTGTGAAACACCACAAAGTGAAACCAGCTCTGATGCCTGTAGATTCATGTCGGCACGAACCCCATTAGAAGCAAAAATGCACTTTATGTAGATTTTTTTCTATGCATGCTCATGGAGGGAATGTCAGAGCCCAGAAAAGGCCAGAAATACAGTTATGTACACTGAGCAGCTGAAGCCGGAACAAGTGATGCATCACCACCTTGAGCGCTGCCGTGTATCAAAGTAGATGACAACTTGATAAGTGATTCAGAGTTTGAACTTGTCTCCTGGTTGCATCACAGAAATCTTTGATTGATTCACAACCGGTCGATAGAGTCGGGGAAACGTACGTCCACACACAGGACTGTGAATAAGTATGGTGATTGATAGCATACCACATACTGCACAGTAGTTGGGATAATTGCTTGACTGTGAGCTCAGTAGCTGGAATCTGGCTCCGTCCCCAATGTCCCAAAACACACTGGGCTAATCTCTTTCCTTTCCCTATTTTTTTAGGGTCAGTCAGAAGGTCTGCACCTCTTTTCACTGAGGCAGCAAAAATACGTTGAGAGAAACAAGGGAGGGGGACAAGGGGTTGAATGTCACCTCAGGTCAGCAAGTTCCTGAAGCACATGGTCTTAACCTTTTCCCATTTTGGACAAGTCCTCTTTCACTTTTTGTTATTGCTTATTAGAGGTTTTTGTTATCACAGATAAAAATGTGTTTACTCGTGTATAATTTGATCGCACACTGCTTTACAGGCTTTGCAATCCCAGCCACCACCAACCTCTCTTCCCTCCTTTCTTTCTGAAATGGTCCTTTTTGCTTTATTTGGATTTAAGACCATGAAAGGAACATGGCCCCCTGAGGGCAAACCCATCTTCCTCTTTTGTCCAATGATATTAGTTTGTCCAATAATATTAGCTGAACGAAATGAACAATGCTGTCAAATAAAAAAAGATCACTCTGTGACCTTGTAAAGACGATTATAGCCGCTCATTCTAGTCACACTGATGAGTTTCTCGTAGGTTCATCATAATAAGCTAAATAAAGCGGGCTGAGATCAAAGCCGGCGAGCCTGATGCCCATTTAATATAATTCATATTGATGTCCATGATGTACGGACCGCGGAGAGTCTGCTAGTGGTAAGAGAACAATGTCCAACCCAACGAATGGTTCTCAATAGTTCCTCCCCTTAGAGTTGGTCCTGTCAAAAAAAATTATCCATATCCATTACTTCTATCATATCTATTTTTAGAGAGGCAGAGATGGAATTTTCTGGTAATTACATGTGGCAATGTTTCATCTTCTTTCTTGATCTTTCTCGCAGGAGCCAATGCAAAAGTTTTGCTGCTAATAATGGATTTTTCATTGGCACATGGGACACGCTCGTCGGGAAATGATTGTGGCTTAATATGAATGGAAATATAATTTACCAAATCCCTTTTCCACCTGGGAGAACCTATGGAATACATATAGAAGAAGGAGACAATATTCTGGAAATTGGAAAGTTTTCTTATGATGATGATGATTATTTTCATGTCCTCCGCTTAGCACCTCGCTCTCCCTTCTCCTTTTGGTGCACCCTGTAATTTCACTTGTAATATGAGAATGATGGAGTCGTGATAATGGCATGCTTTCATTTTCGTATGACACAGGAAGAGTCATTTCAGGCTCTGACATGTTTCTCCACGGGCAGAAAAATGCTTCCTGCTATCTCCACATCACCTCGTCTCAACAGTTGTCAGTCTTCCATTTCCTTTTCATTATCAGTTCCATCTTCTGATTTTCATTAGTGCCGGGCGGCGACTTACAGACCTCACTAAAGCTTCGTCAAGTGTAACCAAGCTGGGAGTTTTACTTTTAAATGTAACTTCAGGTAACAGAGTAGGTGTCTTCAAAAATAATGTGTGTATAATGTGTATTCCATTAGATTACTCAATGTGAACAAAGTAGGCCTGTTTAAAATACTTTTACTTTTTACTGAATGTAATTCAATAGTGAGTGAATGTGGCACTCGCACATTACTGCTAGAGTGAAACCGGGAGTCATTTTGTGGGTGATTTTTGGTTTTGAAAAAAAAAAAAAAGGTAGACTCAGTTTTGTGAGAACCAATAAACAAGATGAAAATAAAACTATGTGAATGCACAGCTCCATCGAACATTTAGTTTTTGCCTTGCATCTAACCCTCTTTAAATAAAAATTGCACCATGGAAGTGCAAATGGATGAAAAAGACATAAATAACGATGATGTCAATCTGCAATGCTGCACAGAGCTAACTTTTCTAGATCTATATTATTATATTATATGATTATTACATAACAAATATGAATGATTGGTTAAAAAACACATCATGCGTGTTGTTAATTGGCTGGTCTGCACAATTTCCTATGTAGACCTTCTCAGCTAGCTAGCTTGCTACGCCAAGAAATATAAATATATAGATGGACAATGTGCTTCAACATCAGTTGTCGTTCAGGACATTTCACCTCATTTTAATAGCATCAAATAACTAGTTAAAACCCAAATTACCGAGAAAATGAGCACTTGGGCAGCATCAGTGTCATAACAATTTCCTAAAATGACAGAAACATTTTAATCTTTTATTTGACATGTACTTTAAGGCAAGATTAGCAAATTAACATTGTGACCAAAGCAAAGTTAAAAAAATTTTGATAAAAGGTGCTGATTGTTGTCATAAAATCTTACAGCAGCTGAGAGCAGCCATTTTAAAAGTTGAGAGGTTGTTTATTATGCTAGCGTCTGCAGTGCACCTATAGCACATAGCAAAGATAAAACAGGGAAGCAATGTTGCCATCAGCATCTGAGGCTCCTTATTGCCACTGAGTGTCCTCTGAATCAAAG
This sequence comes from Paralichthys olivaceus, assembly GCF_024713975.1. NCBI lineage: Eukaryota > Metazoa > Chordata > Actinopteri > Pleuronectiformes > Paralichthyidae > Paralichthys > Paralichthys olivaceus. The sequence goes on along the minus strand of NC_091104.1, from coordinate 9,916,809 downwards.
CCAAGTCGTTTCTCTGTGGGCTTTACAATAACATGAATCCTGGCCTGGATAACCCGCACAGGTCAGCACAAGCGCACACACTCCCCCGATCCCCCTCTTCCTCTCGACCCACTTCTCAGCGTCTCTCCCCAGAGCATTAAAACAGACAACGGACTTTGGTTAGGTCATGGCCAACACAGACCTCATTTGTCACGGAGGATGAGCAACTATGAAGCTGGATTTTTAATTATGAGGGTAAAATAAAGACATATGAGGCACGAAGGCAGACGCACACACACACACACACACACACACACACACACACACACACACACACACACACACACACACACACACACAAACAGCTGAAGCAATAATTATGCAAGCATGCAACCACGCACACACAGACTCACAAACTCTCTTGGTTACACATCAGCGACCAGATGCGGATGCACATAAACACACAGAGGGCCATTAAGAAACAGAATAAAGATGTATCACGGCTATGTGTTCTATGACTCATGCTGTATTATGTAATTTATGGGTCTCAAACTGTGCAGTTCAAGTGATTGGTTAACTGATTAACACAAAGAGAACTTGATACTGTTAGAAAACGGGATGGTGGTTCAGTGCAGGGTTGATTTACAAAAAAAAAAAAGAAGAAAGGAAAGAGCTGTCTTTTCCTGGAAAATATCAAACGTGATTTGCAGCATCTATTAGTTCATGTGTCTGTGTTGACTTGAATGAGAACATATGAAAGAGTACTGCACTGACTCTCAAACGATTCTGTATGTCTCGCATTGTGTGTTTTAACTGTTGTGCTGTTTAGAATTGATTGATATTACCACATAATGAAATGTAGCTGTTGTCTTTGAGGCCTACGGAGAATACGACCACGATGATTGGCCACAACAAGAGGAGTCCAAATTGTGTTGAGAATAAATATCTAACAGCTGCTCTCAGACATGCACCAAACTCAGGACAGTTACGAGAAATTTTACAGACGGGCTTTATGTGCGAATGCAAATGTCGAAGTCAGTTGCTGGGAACATTTTCCAGAATCCAGCAGGAAAATCTGCAGAAACTGTTAAAAAGTAAAATCTCTCGAAATGAGGGGGAAGGAGAACATGAAAACGAGAGAGACAAGAAGATTTGAGTGTTTTTGTGAAAAGGACTGACCCCGGTGTCAGTGCGCTGTAAACAAGACCTTGTGACTCCTGCCATGGAAACTGTACCTCACTGCCTTGCCTGAATAATCGGGACGTTTTCCTGTTGTTGTGAACGTGTCTGACACATATCTGAAAGGTAAACGTTGAAACCTGATGCAATTTTCCGAACAGTTCATTTCTGTAAATGGCTTAAGACTCACATCTCAGCTTTAGACATGAAAGATGAAAGAAGAAGAAGCTTTAGATGAAAGAATATCATCAACAGATATAATTGAATTGCTGCAGTTTTGTGTTTAAAATCCAGGAAAAAGGGCAAATAATCATTTTAAAACCATAAGAATACTGACCTGTAGAGACACTCAGTTATCTCAGTCAGAGACAGTCTGACAAATAGGCTGACAGGAAAACCAGTCAGAGATACAGACTGACTGAGTGACCGACAAGCAAACTGACTGACAGCCAGTCGAGGATACAGTCAAGCAGGCTGCTGACTGACTGACTGACTGACTGACTGACTGATGAAAGGCCAGTAAGAGAGCTGCAGGCAAACTGAGAGAGATGAGCGCTGTGAGCACCACCCAGGAAGAGTAAATAGCCGTCCTGGTGACACAGTGGTGCAGCGGCCGGGTGGAGGCGAAATAGAGGAGAAGAGATGGGGCGTAAAGAGAACAGGGTGCAATACTGAGGGGTGCTGAGGCGGTGAAATGAGGTGTTTGAACTGCTGATGTAAGCATGGACACACTCTCTTTTTCTTTCTCCTTCTCTCTCTCTCTATTTCTATTTCTCTCTCACACACACACTGATGCACACACAGCGCTGACAGGCTTTTTCTACCTACGGGAAGTCGTTCAGGGTTCAGGGGTTCAAATAAAAACGAATAACAGCGGCTGGACGCATCGCTCCCCTCCTTTTTCTCTCTCTCTCTTGTTTCCATCGTGATCAAGCGTTTTCTTCCATTTTGCTTCCGCCTTCCTCCCCTCAACCCCTTCTTCCTTCCCCTACTTCACCCTCGCCCCTTTTTCCTCAAGCACCCTCGGCTCTGAATTTCACATCGCTCCCCTTTTAAATATTAACGGCTACAGTCTGAGAAGTTTCACTGTACACCGGGTAGCGCTCCACATTCGGAGAAGCAATCCTGTATTCGTTTTAATCAGCATTCAAAAGGCGAGCATTCTCTATTCATTCTTTTCCGTCTTGAGCATTTTAATAAGGACCATTCTTAGGACCTGCACTGAATTCTGTGCCGTCTCTCAAAACACAGAGCAGTCTCCCAGGGCTGAAGTTTGTTTCCGTATGTAATTGCCGTTTTTTCCATTGGGGGCCTCCTACATCGTGTGACAGTGGTGTTACTTCCGTATTCCATTTTATCAGGCGCCACTTGATGCCTTTTAAGGCGGGGAACGTATTTAATCATGGATTTGACACAGCGGAGCGGCTGCTTTTGCTGACGGAGTAACTGTTTCATCTTCAATCAATTAACAATGGCATGCAAACAAAGACGGGAAAGTTTATGCCTGATGCGCCTCTGAAACCAGCACATAAATATATGCATGTCACAAACAAATCCCCAAATCACAGATGCTCATGCAAATAATATTCGGGAGGGTTGGCTGCTGGGTTTTTTGTTTTGGGCTGTGTACAAAAAGCAGAGGTGCAAAGTGCAGGATTAATAAAAAATCAATCACAGGTGCCCAGAGAAAGTGTTGCTGTTTCTGTGGTGAAACCGGCTTCTCTGACCCTGTCAGTTTGATTCGTGGCCTCCGGTAGGTGAGAGGAATGGAAGAGGCACAGGAGATGTTAAAGTTTACAAAGTCGGCTTTTTGAAATTCAGCCCAGGGTTCCAGCCAAGTTGTTTACAAGGCAGGAAAAAAACACCAGGACGTCCACCAGGGGTGCACTGATATCGTTTTCCTCCAAAAACAGCTTAATTATTGACAACCTTTCAAAAGGTGGTATACATTTCAGTGAAGAGTAGTTATTTAACAAATTGTGGGTCTATAGCATATACAATCTTAGTAGGGAGGGGAAAATAAAGTTCATTACAAAGAAATTCATCACTGTTTCTCTGCAAATTAACTCAAAACACAAACATCACATGATCTTCATTACATGGTTCTATTCACTTTGTCAAGCTGTTGTTTCCGTGGACAAGATTAATCCTGTGTCATGATTCTCGTCAGTATAAGTCCAGTAATCACTGTATTTACTTCTGCTTTTTCTCTCCACCAACTCCTGAGAAAAATACCTGACACTCTGGCTGGTGTTGGTGTTTGGTGCCGGTGAAGCACAGTGGCCGTTGCGCTCCGAGCTGCACTCTTATGATAATGTGAAGTTCATCTGCACATGCTCCTTCCTGTCACCCTCTTAGTTGAATGTTGTGCACCTTTTAAGGGGGGAGGGGGCAGGATATGTTACATACAGCGGCCATCTTTGGTGCGACAGACTTTTCTATTCAGGAAGTGTGGTTTGTCTCAGTTTTCAATCTTTGCCACTGTGATCTACAAAACCAAAACAATGAGCTGAGAGGTGTTCCACTGGTTGCAGCCAAAACACATTATTATTTAAAACCTCAGTTGTTCTACTTTTATGTTATTTATTTTTCAGCAGGTAGAGCAGGTCTCACTTCAGCTCTGCCCTTGAAGCTTGAGCAATGGTGTTAATAAAATGAACCACATCATATTTTAACTAGACTGATCACAGCAGGAATCCTTGTCTCACGCTATTTTGGGAATTAGGTCTTTTTATGAAGTGAAGTCGTTCGCTGTGGCAGCTTCAGCCCCGTCTGACTTGATCCTGATTGACCACCCTGTGCAAGGAGTTTATGTTGCAGCAAAGGCCAAGCTGTCACTCATTCACTAAAACACACACACACACACACACACACACACACACAGAGAACATTGACCTTTCAATGACCTAGGAAAGGTGTGTGTGTGTGTGTGTGTGTGTGTGTGTGTGTGTGTGTGTGTGTGTGTGTGTGTGTGTGTGTGTAAAAAACGATGGACACTAAGTTGTCCAAAAGCCCTGCTGGGAGTCAGCAGAGCGCTCAGCCATGTAATGCTCTTGGTACCACTTTCAGCAACAAATATACACACAGTCCTTCACAGTGTGACACACACACACATGCATGGCTATACTGTATGCCAACACTTAACACAAGCCTGCAAATATATTTTTACACTTGACTAACACACACATTTGCAGACACTGTCAGCTCAGACACAATCAAACATCTTTACTGTTGTGCTTTACAGCAGATTATCTGAGTCCAGCTGCAGTGCAGTAGATATTTGTCCTCTTCTCGCACCTCCTCCATGACAAAGAAGAAACATATTTGCCCCTAAACTAATCTGGGACTCATTCAGATTTTCTGTCATGTGCAACATTACTGCTTTTTGGTAGAAATCCATCGTACCCATGAAATGTACATAAATATGGATGACACGTCTCAACTTCCTTGTATTATCCAGAAATTAAGCCAAAATATTCAGAATGCTACATTTAGAGCATTAGCATGTGCGGTGGCGAGCGGGGGGTGGTTACCAAACAAACAAAAATGACAAAAACATCTTAGAGCAGAATTCCTTTAACTACTACTTTGACTTTGGTACACATCCCATCCATTAACATGGAGGAGACAGGATTTATAATTTACCTCAGCCACCAGTAATCAACATATTTTGTTTTCCATTTTGGGAAGCTGTCGTCCATCTTTATATTCAGTCTATGATCTCACAGAAATGTTTACCTCCACTAAGGAGGTTATATTTTAGTTTTTTTTGTTTCTTTGTTTTTTCACTTTCCTCAACATTAGGTAATGAGATATTGATGAAAACCTAAACAGTCATGTTTGGGGGACTCATATTACTGTAATGAGTGTGTGTAGTTTGGTGCAGATCCAAAATTAAAATCCGAATCTTTTTTAAAAGTGTTTCCATTCTGGGAACTATTGGGCCTTGGCGGAGGTGTGGTCTCTACTGAGTGACATTCTAGATTAAAATTTTAAAACAGTTATTTTTTTATTAGATGCAAAAAGCTTCAGTTCCCAGGTGACTTTCTTTTAAAGCAGTGACACGTGGAGTTGAAGTGACTTGACAACTAAAATGTCAGATGTTTTTTTATTTCTCTCTGTTTTTGATCACATGTTAGTTGAGACACACAAGTGTTCTCATAAAGGAAAATAGGGCCTAGCTGTTGAACAGTGCATGCTCTCCAGGTAACGTGACAGACTGAATGATTATAATTCCTTGATTCCAACCTTTTGAACGCGTGCTTGAGCGTTCGACGGGTGGCCGACGGATGACCTGAGCTGTGAATGGCGGATGTTTGAAGTGTCTGAACATTTTTGACACGTACTTGAACGTGTTTGCAGAGGAGGCAAGAATCGAATCTGTGAACGTACGAGATTCTTATCACCCTGCCAACACGGTAATAAGCACTCATCAGGAGAGAAACCCTGTCACCCTCCAAGGTTTGGACACAAACAAACAAACATCTGCAGACTCATTTTCATTCATAAGCGGCAAAGATTCTAAAGAGCCATATGCCTGGTTTGCCATGAGCCCCCCTGCAGCAGAGTGTGTGTTGTTGACTGAAGCCATCTACAGTAGCTTCAAACCGCTTTCACACTGTCACTTGCATACATAATCTTCCATGTTTGTAGGTTTGTGTGTGTACTATATTTCGAAGCTAAATATATATATATATCCTGCCTCCTTTTTCATTCTGCTTCTTCCGTAACCGATTAAAAATGGATGAGAACTTTATTGAGTGCACGGCAGCTCACTCTGCCAGTCAACCGTGGGCTTTGGATGAATGAGCCGTGAATGTGTGTGTGTATTTTGGGTGTGTGTCTAGGTATTATTTATGTTGTGGGGACCAAAATCTGTTTCCACCATTACATTACTGTGACTCATCTTCTTTATGGGGACAATAGGGAGGTCCCTTAATGTAAATCATGAAATTTTAATGTGAATGACCTGTTTTGAGGTTAGAGTAAGGTTACGTTTAGATCATGGTTTGCATCATTGTTACCCAAATAGTAGGTATGGACAATGTTTGTGTATGGTTAGGTTAAGGATAGGCAAATAATAGTTATGTAGTCAAAGTTATGGGTTGGGTTATGGTTCATCTCCAGGAATTCACTGTAAGTCAAGTTCAAGTCCTCAGAAGTCATGGAAACACAACACTCTCTCTCTCTCTGTGTGTGTGTGTGTTTGTGTGTGTGTGTGTGTGTGTGTTTGTGGCTGTTTGCGAGGTGGCGGGGTCGATGATACGAGAAGCTGTGGGGTTACCGCTGGGTTAAACCATGTCTGCTGGCAGGTCAGCCAGAGTTCAGTAGTACAGAGGCTGAAAAGCGGCGCAGCTCAGGTAGACGAGATGATCGCTGCGGTTTAGAAAGACAAGACCACTGAGGTGGAATTCCCCCACAGAGACCGGGAGTGAGACGAGAGGGATACCGACGTTCGATGGATCGCAATTAAATCTGTCGGAAATCTAATCCTGTGGAAATGAAAGCTAAAGAGAAGAGCTCCCGTCAGGAATAGGAAAACAAAGTAAAATCATGTACTTTACCAGCGTGACTTTATTCTGTCCTCACCATGGGAAACTGTGGGAAGACGTGTAGTCAGACTCTCACTACTGCTTTTTCCGTGATGAGAATTTTTCAAAACTATGTTTTTTTTTGTCTTCTCTTGTTTTATTCTAGTTTTTGAAATTGAGAGGAGGCAAACCACTCGCAGTTTTATTTCTTATAGAGACAGTCAGTGAAATTATAAATGTGCTCGTTCTCAGAAGCGCCGGCAAAGCCAAAAGGCCAAGAATTGAATTCATAATTTGATATATAATACCAACCATTGTGGACAACTGGCGCCTCTAAAACACAGGGCTGACATACACATTTACACTGTGGGAGGAAGCCCTAGTCCAAAGACATGAGGACAACATGCAAACTCCACGCTCAATGAGCCCAGCTAAACTGGAATTTGACCTGGTGACCCTCTTGCTGTGAAGCGACAGTGCTAACCGCTGTTCCACCATGCCGCCCTTAGTTATTCATATAAGCACCATACCTCTTTTACACCACAATTACTGGGTATACAGGTTTTTTTAAATGGAGTAAACCCTCTAAAAAAAGATGATTGACTCCCTTCCCATTGCCAGTAGAGGAATTTGCCTCTCTGTTTTTTTCCCCTTGTCACGAACACACTGTCGACTGAGACGCTCTGTCCCCTTGCTGTCTTGCCTAATTAGCGTGTTCACCCAGGTGTCATGTTTGCATCACTGCCATTCATCTAGATTGTCTACATCCATAAAACTCACCAATCCTTTACTCTTCTGATGTTGTTTTCACAACTTTCCACTTGTTATCTCTGCTGTCTGAAAAGTCTCCACCGTCCCTCTGTTGCTGCAGACATGTCTGAAAGCTGTCTGGACCTGACAACCTGAACCTTTTAGTGTAGTTACGACTGTCGGTTCATTTTGAATTTAGCTTTTCATTCCTCTGACACAGGACCTGAAATTCCCGGTTTCTCTTTGACTATTTATAGTAATTAATGTTAAAATGTATTTCAATAAATGTACCTTCAAAATGTGCTGGACTCTTTATATGAAGACAGAAGCTCCAACCCAGACAGAATAGATCATATATTTTATAATACCACACAAATCAGCTGCACTCCTCTCACTGTGCCCAACACTTACAATAGCTGCATCTTGTTTAATGAGAAAGTAGAGTTACTGAGTAATAAGTAACAGTAACATAGTAAAATGTTAGTAAAAAACTAACTTAGTAAAATGAGTCACTGATGACGATTTAACTATGTTAATAGGAAGTCAATGTGCTTCACTGTTTATTGATTGAAAGTGATATGTTTGCTGAGGGACGTCAATCAAACGAATACTCACTTTGAAAACCTGCTGCCGATTAAAACAAAAGGAAAAATTTGTTTTCCGAGGATTTAAAGGTTTAGTTTTGTTGCCTGAGATTTTTCTGCAGTTGTGTCATCACTCTTCTCCGTTTGTTTTGAAATGTGTTAATTTTGCACATCAAAAGAAGGAGACGCCATCTCCTCCCAAACGCAGCAGCCTCAGTCCTCACACACACTAACAGAGCTAAAAAGTAAACTTATTATCTTCTCTTTGTTTCTTTCTATACGTCTGTGGTTTACATCTGAGTGGATTTTAGGGTCTTTCTTTTTTAAGTGTTTAATTCACTTGAGTTTTCTTCATCACTGTAAACATGCAACTCATGGGTTTATTTGTAATGAAATGTGCTGTATGAATGAATTTGCTTCATTATGTTTAATTTCAATCATTTCTAATCTGTAACCAGCTCGTCTGTGTTGATTGTGGCATTTGTTAGTATAATGTGTTTCCTTTTTTTGGAGGGTTAGGAATCAGTTTGATTTGATAAATGGGCCCCACTGGACCATTTTGCCTTAAAACACTCCTGTACCTGTGGTCTAGATATCTGAATCAATGACTGTCTATTAAATTAAGCATTTTATTTGCACTACTCCAATAGTCCAATGTCTGTATTTCAGATCCTATGAACTACAAAACATTTAACATTTATTATTAGGTTTTTCCAGTAGTCTATTCCACTTACAGCAGCAATTTCACTATATGTTCCTTTGTAATATAAATACTGTCTGTGCTGTTGTAGTGATTGTGTTTTTTTCTATTATACTGAAAGAACAACTCACTGATTGCATCTGTGCCCAGTATGTTTAGGTGACCTGCAACCTGATGAGAAACTAAAGGACTGAAACGTTTGCTATTGATTTTTGTTTTTAGGTTTCATGCATGTACCTTCAATGAAGCTGCATGGGGAAATTACAAGTACCATCATTTAATTTTAATTAGGCTGGTATTTTTTATTTATGACTGTGAAAGTGATGGCGTCTTCACAGCCTCTCGCATGTCACTCACAGCCACATTATGAGTTTTATTAACCGGCTGTGAAGATGGACAAATATGGAGCAGATCACTGCTGGAGAGGCGAGAAAAAGACCGTCAGCCGGGAGCACATATAGCATGATGGATAGAGGGCATAGAACAATGAAATATGCATCAGGGCACTCGTGAAATTTTAATCCAGACTGTTGACTGGAGGTTGACCCCGTTGTGACCCAACACTTGCGGGAGTGAAAATATCCGCCGAGGGAGGAACAGGGGGGGTGACGGCGGGTGCAGCAGCGGGGCGAGGAAATTGTGAGGAAGACGAGAGTAATGAGGCTAGCCGGAGGTGTAGACGGGTAATTTTATCTGTCTGAGTCCCTGAGTGTCTGAGCGTCCCCTAACTACATAAGAAGCTGGGAAAATCTGCAAGAGGTTCTAAGAAATTGCCAGAAAAAAAAATCTCTCTCGTTTTATTACGGACCGTCGCTGAAAACAGGATGAGCTGCTTCTCAACAGTTCCTTGAAAAATACACATTAATAACACAGAACTCCAAAAAAGCACAGGTGGGTGTGCTTTGGTGTGTTAAAGTGAAATCCAGGGGAGAAAATGTCAAACTAAATCACATATATTTTTCTCTTATAATGGAATTGCTCAAAGGGAACACAAACAATTCCCTCCCAGAGCTTGAAAAAACCTAAGACTTTAATCTGTTATGTTATTACAAAAAAAGCTTTTGTGCACTCACAAGAAAAAACGTTATCCCTTTGTGCATATAGAACTCAGAACATTTGACCATATCCCCAGAAAATCAGCCCGTCACAGTGTCTGGCTTTGGGGAAAAAGATGCTTGTGTTTGCAGACGCTGATTGAACTGCACAGGATGATGAAGCTCACTTATGTAAAGTCCGTTTTCATCTTTGCCTTTAATGTTTTTATTGCGGAAATTGTTGAACTCTGGACCTTTTCCCTTGATGTTCGTTATTGCCGTTGATCAGGTTGATTGTTTTTGTGCAGTCGTGAAGCGTAACAAACCAGTAATTCCCAATTTGTTTTGTCTGATGTTCCCCTAAAATCCTTCAGATGAGCTGAAGTGTCCCTTCAGCGACGTTACAAAACTTTTTTAAATAGCAGCTTCAAAATTATTTTGATGGTTCTCTGACTTGGAATTGAGAGAACGGTTCCGCTTTCGTTCTACTTGCTCTATGTAACTTTAGTGAGCAGGTACGATTAATTAGCACGTGCAGCTGCAGAGGGCGCTGATATAGAGTGAAGGTTACACATGTTTTGTACATATGATTTCTGTTGTGTGGGCTTGTTGTAGCATGAACATTTTTTCCCTTAGTCTGTTTGGACTTGTGTTCTGTTTAGCTGTTGGCACATTCTCTGTTTCCTGTTTTATTTTGAAATGTTCCTACTTGCTTGACTTCCTGCCTTTGTCCTGCTTCCCTCCCCTGAGACCATGTGCACCTGTCTGAATGTGCTTCACCTGTGTTCAGTCCTTATGTATATTGTCTCTGTGTTACAGTTTCAGTCTGTGGTTCAGTCTGGTTTTTGTTTAAGGATTTACCCCTTGTTTCTTTGCTCATTGGTGATTTTGTGGCATCGATCAACGATCAAACTTCTGTGCCTGCATTTGTGTCCTCTCAGTCGAAACCCTAACATCTGCAGCAGCACAGATTGGATTTGAGGCTGTGGACTTCCATTCAGAATATACTCGTAATAGAAAACTACTGGGATGAAAGAGCAAGTTTCAGAACGACACAAATGAAAACTGAAGATACACGGAGCAGTTTTCATTGATGCCAGGTTGAACCTGGATTTATTTTTTTAATTTTACCTGATTCAACAATTTTAAATTTAATTTGACCTGATTCAACCATTCAGACTACCTACCTAACAACTTCAACCATTGGTCCACAGTAAGTATTTTCATCCATTAACTATTCCAACTTACTTTTTGGATTACATGATATGTGTATATTTATAATACTGTTTATCCAATAGTTTTAGATAATTTCTTTATCATATTTAATATTTCAATTTATTTTACCTAGTTTACGAGCGGTTTCTTACGTTACTTCCTCCCACAGTCCAACAACATGTGGGTTCACCGGCGACTCGAAATCGTCCTTAGGTGTGAGTGTGAGCACATAAGGTTGTTTGTTTTTATATTTCAACCCTGTGATGGACTGTCGACCTGTCCAGGAAGTACCCTGCCTATCGCCCAATGTCATCCGGGATTGGCTCCAGCTCCACCCAACAAAACCCTCTGCTGTGTGTGTGTGTGTGTGTGTGTGTTGAGCTTTCATGAACCCCAAAGCAAATACGTAACCTGGTTTGGGAAACTCTGCTGCATACGTACATTTGTTCATAAAGGTGTGTGTGTGGGTACTTGCAGCATTAACCACTCCCTCAACCTCTAGTGCACCGGCCCGTCGCCTCATTAATAACCCTACGTTTGCTGAATGGGTCTCCAGCGATCTATTGCGGTGTTGTTTTTGTTTGGCCGTGGTCACAGTGATTCCTGGGAGATGGCAGCATCATAAATCCACAGCTTATTCATGGAGCTAACCTGACCTTTACAGCAACACTGAGAACAGAAGGAGAGGCAGGGAGAGGGATGGAAACCAGCGGAGAATAGTAGAAAAGGCCAGGGAGAAGAGAGAGAGAGAGGAGGGGGCGTGGGAGGTTAAGGGGTTTAAAGGCAGAGCTGAGAGGATGAGGATGATAAGGAGGAGGAAGCTGAGATAGAAGAGGAGGCGAAGGTGGTGGAGGGGCAAAGCACAGCGGAGACATGAAGAATAGACAGAGGAGGCTGCGGGAGATGTTGAAAGATAGAGGAAAGAAAAGAAAATTCAGCAGAGAGCAGCAGAGGGAAAAGAGAGACAATGGCAGCCAGGGGAAGAGAGTGATGGGGATGAGAGGTTATTATGGGATGAAGGCAATCAATGAGTGTGAAGCGAAGGAGGAATACGTGGACAGGGAGGTGGAGAATCGTCTCCCCTGGACCTCCGTCACCTGTCGTGTCTTTAATAACGTCTCCATGTTGGGGGTTTCGTTCGATCCCCGGGGGAACCACATCTCTCTACGTGAGCTGTCTTGCACCTGAACCACAACTACAGTGTGCTTCGAGAGCGGCTGTGTTCGACATGGAGCTTTTCAAGTTTGTGTTTATTTGACTGTGTGAATCCCAACTGCGGTTTTGGGAGAGAACAAAAAGAAAGAGAGATGAAATCCCATGAAAATATGAGCTCAACAGGTTTTTTCTTATTACCTTCAATCAAGTCAGGTTTATTTATTTGTCTTTGAGGACTTTAAAATATTAAATATATTGATTATTTTTAGTATAACATTTAAAAAAAAAATAAACATAGGTCAGATTCTGTCAATATAATATTTCTTTCCTTGTCAGTGGCCTTTTCCAGAGCTTTCAACCACATTCCATGATCACATAACCCAGGGAAGTGCTTTATTTATCTGAGCAATGACCACATCATCAATACAGCAACAAGTTTGTGATGAAGATGATTGGAACCTTTGGTCAATATTATTTTAAAAATTGTCAGATGTAATTGATTTTATTTTCTTCCTCAACATGATTCTCAATGTTATTCTATTGCATTTCTCTACCTCATGTAGATCACTGTAGAAATTCCAATTACTGGTGATGTTTTTTTAAAGCCAGTTGTTGATTTCATCACATTATTCAACTGCAGGTATATCTAAAATCTAAAATCAGTGTGTGGATATTCCACAAATTTTCCACTTAAGTTGATCAAGTGTCCCCTGGTAATGACTCACACACACAAACTCACACTCCAAACACAAACCTGCACAGTTACCATGTCTCATTATTGTCTAAATGATATGTTAACCGTTTGTACCTAATTGCTTTGGCAATATTGTGTCTTAACTTTCATTCCAATTGAGCTCATTAGAGGTAAATTGCGGTGGAGGCTGATGTGTGAGCTGGTGAGTGGAGTGGAAGACTGAGAACTCCCCTCATTGGTATTCTGCACCTGTCCGCCACACAGACCTGATGCAGATCCAACGATTAAAGAAAAAAACCCATTAATGACCATTAAGAAGCAATGACTTCACTGCTGCTGCCGAGCAAGCCACACACACACCCCACATGTTGAAACACCAATCAATACAGTAAGCCAATTACCACCATACCTTTATGTTCAGGCTCAAGTTCAGCAGGGACAAAGCCATTAGGTGTTTGGTCGTAAATATGTGGACACATCCGTTTCCTGTTTTCAAGGTGTGTTTACAGTGAAAGACCTTGGTTTGGTCTGAGGGTTATTTTCTGTCCGGCGTTTGTCTCGGGGATCTGGCCATAATTTCAGGGAAATTAAACGATTGGTAACTCAAATGTGGTCCCAACAGACTGCCGGGGAAAATCAATTGAATGGTAGAGGCTGTGGAGAGGCACACACACACACACACACACACACACACAGACACACACACACACACACACACACACACACACACACACACAATTCAGACCCTTGTGTATTCCTCCAGAAAAATTATGCCGCCTAGATCATGTATGTTGTCAGGTGAGACGGAAAAAAAAAAGACAAATGTGTTTGTAGTCTGAATGGATCTCATTTAATTCATGAGAAATTATGTCATGTTCATCCTGAATTCAAATGTATTTATTTCTTTATTCCACAAACACCAAACTTCTCCTCACATTGTAGAGGGATGTTTTAATCTATAAGGGGACACAGGTAAAATTATTTATTCGTCCTGTAAATATGATCAAATTCATTTATTCATACCTTCACCAAGGAGCTTGTTCTCGTCTGCATTCATTTATTAGCAGGATTACGCAAAAACCACCAAAGGCATTTTTCATGAAATTTTGTGGAGGGGTGGAGCTTGGCTCAATGAAGAAACAATTACTTTTTTGTAGGAATCCAGGTGAGGGAGCAGGATCCAGGAGCTTTTTCGCTTCAGGACATGTGGGATGGTATCTTCCAAAAATCATTAGCTCTGCAATCATTGCAAAAACCATATTAGCTTCAATGATGTTTGTGTTGAGCTTTATTTAAGTCAACCCCTTGAAGACATTGACAATCTCTCTTCTTTCTCTCTCCTCCTCATTAGATCCTTGTCTTCCGCAAACGTTCCTTCCCCCCTAGCATTTATCTGTTCACCCCTCCTCCCCCTTCTCTCCCGTCCTCCATCTTTACCTACGCGACTCCCTCTCTGCACCTCCCCTCACTTCCCTGTCCTCTGTTGTCTCTCCCCTTCCCTCCTCATAACTTCATAACTCCGTCTTCCCCTTCCGTCTCCTCCTCATCCCCCCTCGCCTCCATTTCTTCAAAGTCATCTCAGTTTTCGCTGTCACTGCGCTGAGAATTGCACATCGCTCAAAGCGGTAACATCTGACAAAACGCTGCTCACTGACATTGTCGGTAGTAGCGCGCGGAGTGATAGAGAAAGTTCACTCGAGCAGCCGTCCTGTTATGTCACCAGACGCACCGACATGACTGTACCTACACCTCGATAGTTGTAGATAGAGTGGATCCAATTTACCTTGTTGCGGCCTCCCGAAGGGACGGGCACGACTCAAAATAACAAACACAAGTGAGCGCGCACTGCACCACGCGCACGCTCTCCCGCCTCCTCCACCCTCTCTGCCTCTCATTCTGCATTAAGTGCATTGGAGTGGCTGGTAACAGTAGCAGCGTCAGGCTTTTATCGCTGTAATTTGCAGCCATACATCAGTGTGACAGTGGCCGGGGCAGGACAGTGTCAGCTCGCTCCCAGACACTAAACTGCACTCTCCTCTGACACACGCCAAGGGCAGCAGGATAATGTAGATGTATGAATAAAACAACATAACTTTGATGTTGCAGATCACAATGCATCATTCATTCACGTCCATCGTGAGACACAGAAGTGAGGGATACTGTTCATCTACACCCGCGAGGACGAGATAAGGGATGCGAGGGATAAGCGATGCACCGGTCATGGCTGGACTTCAATCGGGGGCGCTTCAGTGAAAATACACAGTGTGCTGTTTATGCACTGGCTCACATCTGCATTCAAAGGGAAATGGCTGGGGGGGGCTGCACAGAGAGAGAGAGAGAAAGAGGAACGGTGATACAGAGGGATGGAAAAGAGGATGAGAGGGATAAAATGTCATAGCTGGGGTTGACAGATGGGGAAGGTCCATCCACTCCATCTCTGAGTATATGGTGGGATAGAGATGAAGGGGAAGGGAGGGGATGAAAAGGGAGCAGAGAGAGATCGCCCTGAGGTAGACGAGGACTGTATTAGAGAGTTTGTGAGCAGGGGGGTGACGGGAGAAAAAGGGGAGAAGCCAAGGGATTAAGGAGGCAAAGAAATGAGTGAAGAAGTTATAATGGTCTGTCGGAACAGAAGAAATAGAGAGAAATATGTGCAGGATGATGAAGGTGAAGAGGTACAGGTGGATTTGAATAGCAGTCTGGGGAGACAGAGGATGAGGGGACAGGGGAAGGAGGGAGGGAGAGGGAGAGGATCTGTAAAGGTTAAGAGGGATTTTGTTAGATCTGTTTTCTTTATTCCATCATGACTGATTTTAATGGGGTCTTAAAATCGCAGTGAGGTTACTGAGGCAACTAAAATATGGTGTTGGACCGGTGGTAGGACATTTTTATCTCTGCAGAAAAAGGGACAGAGGAATTATCCATCTCTGACTGTGTGTGTTAGAAAAATTCATACAGTGGTGTATGATCTGTGTGTGTATATATATATATATGTTCATGTTTGTGTGTGCATTCTATCTTTGTGAGGACCAATCATTGTCACAAAAGTCTGTTTGAGAGTTATAATTCATGGGATTTGATTCAAGTTTGTTTGTTCAGTTTGTTTTTGCAGAATCAAATCAAACACGCGTTATCTCAAGTCGAAATTTTACAATATTATGTAGAGAAACCTAAAGTCTGTATATGAAGATGAACGACACTTTCTCCACTTTCCTCCACTGTCCAGAAATGAAGCAACGTCTTTTTTGGGGATGATTGTGGGACAGAGCCGCAGTATCAAGGTCCCACTCACTCGACCAGTCGCGAGTCAGTCAGGCATCAATCATGATATTTAACCACGTTTTTACAACATCAAACGAGTCACAAAAACCCAACTAACTGGAAAAATCAACACTTGGACAGATATCAGTGTGAAGAAGATGCATAACATGTGTACTTTGACTTCTGACTCTGTAGTTTGGCCCATGTCCCATCCACTAACATGAAGGAGGCAGGGTTTATGATATATACTGCAGCCAGCTACCACTGGTAGGTCTGGCTTCACCTTTGCCGAACAGTAAGGTCATCCATGTTTATATACAGTCTACGTCCTGTGTTGAAACAGAAATCTAATTTTCACATGTTAATGTGACACAAACTGGACTGTGTGTTTAAACAGCCAATATATTGACTCTACATTGTCTATGTCTGTGTTCAACTCACCAGAGACTCTTGTTCTTATTTCCGTCCATTCTCTCGCCCTTTTCCCTCCTGATGCTGATGTTTCTGTTAAAACATGTTCATCTCACACATCCTCATGTCAATTAATATCACCCTGGCTGAAATGAGGTCTAATTGAATCTTCACTCTGACCTTCTACCCAATTGTGATGCCTCTAAAATTCTCTGCATTCTGTGTCTCAATTTTAGGGCCTGCATCCTTTGGAAGACCAGCTCTAAGTCAGCTGTACCTTTCATTGGCTGTGTAGACCACGTCAGCCAAACTGAAATGAGATGGTTTGCTCTCCTTATTCCATCGCCAGCTTGTCCCACCCTTACGGACATCGCATAACAACAGAGCTACAGAGAGAAAGTTCTTTGGTTGATTTAAAAATTAAGTTTTTTTTTTATGTGTACCATCAGAATACTAATATTTACAAATACATGTTCCGACATTTTCACCTCGCTTCATTCTGCCATTGGCTCTTTGAGAAGCAATTTATCACAAGCGCAATGAATCCTGGGATGTGTTTTGTTCGGAAGGATCCACCTAGCGGAGCCTCCGTTGGAAGGACGCATCCCATTGGGACCACCTAGTCGCACTGCTGTGACGTAATCGATCTTCAAATGCGGCCCCCCCGAATTGAGACACAGCTACAGTTTCAGTTAAGTTCAAGGTTAAACTAATATAAGATTATTCCATTTCAGTTGTTGTAGCAACATCCATCATTTCCATTGATCCTGATGACATTACACTGAGATCTGGGAATACTGCAGCAGTGCTTCAACAAAGTCAGATGGAGCAGGATAGACAAGCAGTCAGCTGATCAGACATGCTGTAAACTCTGATGGATGTTTACTGTTTGTTTGTCTTCCATATCTTTTTTTATTTTTTTTTGCCTTATCTTCCCAGAATTCATAGGTACCCTGGTGAGTGCTTTATACCAATAGGAATGATGGCCTGTGCAAGAATAAGACCCAAGTTGTAACAAACTGGAGTTATCCTTTAAGTTCGGGGTGAGAGAATGCAGTGTCCTTACAAATATAGAGGGCAAATACCTGTGTGTGCCTTTGCAGAAATGTGTTTTGCTTCAATGTACCTGTGCACAGTAAGTGTGTGTGTGCGTGCTTGTGTCTTGTGCATGAGAGTGTGTTTCCCTGAGTGCAGGAATGTGCCCTGTTTTTTTCAATGTGCCTGTGTAGGAGTTCTGCTGGTGTGTGTGTGTGCACCCATGAATCTGTCTGTCCGTGTAGCTGTGCTTGCACTATACGACAGAGTGTGAATCATCAGAAGCAGTGGAGCCATAAAGCCCAGAGCTGTTAGGCAGGATGGCTCCTGGAATGATCACAGGGCGGCTGTTCTTCTATTTCCCAGGCAGCCATCACTGTGGGAGGCTGAGGAGCTGCCGTCACTGTGTTTGCAGGGACCTGAGGGTTAGGCGGTATATAGTCATGCCTGACAGCACAGCCAATGGCCATAACGTCAGCGACAATGATTGAACACATGAAATATGTCCTCTTTGCCCGTGGTATTGGACAGGGTGGAGGTTAGAGGTAGGGTCAGGGTAAGGGTTAAGGCAAGAAGAAAATTGCCTGTTTGGAAAGAAAGCCTCCCTCTCTGCCTCGCCCTCCATCTTTTATTAGTCATTGTCGGGAGCTCGCTCCAGTGACAAACAAGATATTTGTCACATTTGATTTCTTCTCTGCAGCAGAACTTTGCTAGTTGCGTCAACAGAACACTGTAGTATTAATAATGCATATGCGCCCACTGCCAGGGCGGATCTATATAATTGCACCAGACAAAACAGTCTTCTGATACTCACTAATGCAGCATAATTTTGAATAATAAGACAAGCTTGTTTGGTGGGGTTGAGATCAAAACACCAAGCTGGCTACGATGCAAACACATGAGGTAAAGCAAACTTTACCTCATCTTAACGTACAGCATTATCCATCAATTTTTAATAATACTAGTGCAGTGGCCATAATGAAACAAGCCTGTTTCTCAAACTGCAAAAGTGACCTGCAGGACTCAGTCCGCAGAACCCTGAGGCTGCACCACCACTGCTGCACACAGAGCTGTTCACCTGTGTATTCAAAGTTCGGTGAAGGTCATCTTGAACCCAGAACTGGAGAATGAGAATCAGTTGTCATTATTGTGAACCAGCCACTATTGATCACATACGCTGATGAGTCCATCAAAATCTCCTCAGATTTGACACTGGACTTCCAATACACATGCCAAGTGTGTTCTCGAGATATGTGAGCAACAGTCAGACAGACAGATTACTGGAGTTGGTAGATAGATACTGTACATCCTGATAATTGCGAAGAAAACCAAGTTGGAAAATAAAAACAAAATAGATGTATGAACCATTTACATAAGGCAAAGGGGGAAAAAGACAAACAACACATTTGATTCTATATTTTGCCCTTCAGCTGCTTCTCCTTTTCATCCATTCGTCACCAGTGGCACCCACAGCTGCCATTACAAAACATATATGCAGCCATTGTTTTGCATGCTTCCGCCATCTGTATCAGTTATATGACAGTTTGTGACAAGTGTGTGTTTCTGTCATTTACCTTCCACTTCCGCTGGAGAGACGCTCTGCGGAATAGTGAATGAGAAATAACAACATTATTATTGTTAAGCGTTTCATAAGTAGTTTTGCAGGCAGGCACATCCATCAGAGCTCCAGGGAAGGGTGGGTGGAGGCGGGTGGGGATCCAGGGAACCTGGTATGTGGGGGCTGCACAGTGGTTCGCTGGTTGTTCCTGCTTTTATCTGACAGTTGATGTGCTAGAGATAGCGGTGCAGGGTACAGAAGCTCAATAGTGCCATCAGCAGGAGCAGGGGGGCAGTGCTGCTCACAAACCAGCTCTGGGCACTTCACCGGGGCAATAGTCACGGAGCTCTTTTGGGGCGTAATGGTGGAGATTTAGAAAAATGAAATATGATCATATCATAAAGTAAAATATGCCATCGTCTTTACGGCGTCTGGTGAAGGATATATGCTTGGGGGGGGCTCAGGGATTAAGGTGAAGAAGAGGCTGGCTGATGTCCAACCTATTCTCTGCCAAGGTTAGAATATCCTCTGGCCTGTATAAACCCTGTCAGCTATCGTCCTGAACACACACACACACACACACACACACACACACACACACACACACACACACACACACACACACACACACACACTCTTTTCATCCTGCCTGGAAGGGAGGTCAAGGTTAAAGCATCCTCCTTCTTTTTCAACTCACATTCTCTTTTTACTTGTTTCTCAGTCTCTCTCACGCACACACACACACACACACACACACACACACACACACACACACACACACACACACACACACACACACACACACTCATGCATACTGGACAAACCCAAACACACCACACTGAAAGCAGTTTTACCTCCATAAATAAGCGTGGTCCATCCATCACAGGGCCTCAGTGGGCCCCTGCGTGCCCTCTGGCTAGTTCAAACCAGCCGTCCCAGCAGCAGCGGCACACTGGGGGACGGACAAAGAAGGTCATCCCAAACCGCCACAAGGAGAGCGGTAATAATAATCATCACCCCTCTGAGTATATCTGTGTGTGTGTATGTGTGTATATAGATTCCTTGTGAGCAAAGCAAAGGGCCCGCAGTGCGTTTAAAGGCGTTCTCTCTCCATTTTCTCTCACTTCTTTGTATGGACTTTCCATCAGTGTCTTCCGTGTTAGTTGCATGTTACAGAGCGATCAATGCAGGCGAGGAGAAGGAGCTGCGGGCAACAGACACAGATACTGGTTTTTGCCATCGGGGGGGGGGAGAGGAAATATAAGAGAGTGGAAACTAAAGCATGTTATTGAGTTTGTGCGTGTGTGTGCGTGCATGCGTGTGTGCGTGCACGCGTGTGTGTGTGCGTGTGTTTGCGTGTGTCTCCGTGCGTCTGCGTGTGTGTTGGCACAGAATGGAGATGATAGTTACAACTCAATAATGAGTGATGTGCTGTTTCAAGACTGTGTATAGCTGAGCTACAGCACAAACACATAACCTTTCAATGAAATACTATTAAGTGTCATATCATCAGAAGTTATCTGATTCATTAAGATATAAATAAAGATTCAAGGAAGCTTCCTCATGAGCCGGGTCATTTTGTTGTAGTTTTGCTGATTCTCTCCTTATAATATAATGAGATATATTCCTCACTAATTAATTTATATTTGCTGGGAAGTGGTCAGCGTCCAACAGATCAAGAAAACCATTTAGACCATCACTTCATCACTTAAAAAACGTTTTAATTATTGTTTATTCAATTATATTAACTATAATTAAACTTATCAATTCTGCCCCCACACTCTCTCTGCTATGCAAGTTTTAGCAACAAAAACTGAGTCTTCTGAGGGGGAAAGCCCCCAGTACAAAATTTTCCTGGTCTACAAATGTTTATTATAAAACATTTGGAAAGTGAAAACTAGAAAACAATAGCTTTAAAATATGTCAGTGTGCAGCAGCAGCAATTATCTTTCAAGCAGTAATACGTGAGAATCAGGTTAAACCCTGCAATCAAATTGACCCTATATTCTCATTAATTGCATAAGAGCTTATATTAACATATATATCTCTGTATGTAATCAGGCCAGTCATTGTTTGAATGTGATCATATTTTTATCAACTGCGAAGAGACATTATGCTCATACCATCCTGTGCACTGTAAAAACACGAACATTACTAGAATTAGTGCCTTCCAGTTGTGTGTTTCTGCCAACTAGTCAATCTGCAGGAAATGATCACAATCTCCCATTTTTGTTTTAAGATGGATCAACAGTTGGGCAGACACACAACCTGATTTACAGTTTAATACCTCTGGTCATGAGGCCAGTGCAGAGAAAATGTCACCTGCCAAAATTCTTAAAATACATAAAAATCAGATTTAAGATATTTTACATATATCATCTCAAGAGTTTGGGTTTTTTTGCAGTGTAGCTGCTCTTTTGTCTTCTCATCAAAATGATTGATGCAGTCTTTTCATTTTCATCTGTGTGTGGAAAACAAAGTAAACACAGGGTCAAATGGTATTTATATGCAAATGTTACCAGCCTCAGTTTGGATAATCTTGCAATAAAAAGACATACAGGAGTACCTCGTTTTCACATGCATTTCAACCCTTTTCACAAACTGGTATGAAAAAAGTATTACAATTTTTCAGTCACTGACATTTGACAATTTTTACCAGCATCATGACGGACAGCCTCCGTTAAACATTATTTGGAGCAACTGGTCATATTAAAGGCAATAAACTACAGTCTGCTTGTAAAACTTTCTAGCTACATGTATCATGCTTCTGTGGATTTATCTGCCTAATAATCAAAGAATCATCAAGTTGAGTAAAGATTTTGTAGTAAAGATTTTTATGACGTATGTACAGTTGACAGATTGAGTTATCTTCTATTACTATGAGTAGAAGCGAAAGCACCACCACCCCCTCACTTCCCACACCCACAGATTTAACCCGGGGATATTGCAATGAATGTGCTGAATGCTTGTTGCACAGATTACCCTTTGATTTCTTTTTCCTACAAACAAACAAAGAACATTTAAAAGATGCTGTAATCACATACAAAAAAACTTATGCAGAGCTTTAATGAAGCAAAACTGTGTAACTGTTACCTGTTTTGCTTTGTTTGCACACATTTACACCAAATCAAACGGTTCAGTCCCTGACACAAGTAGGTTACACCTCGGAGCGACGCGACGACACAGCTGAGTTAGAGCTGACAGAAATGGTTCACCCTCATCGTGCCTCTTTTGCCTCCGTGGTCTAATTAGGAAGTAATCGCTGTCAATTAAGTCGGGGAATTTATGCAACGTGACACATTCTTACAGTGCTCAAGGGTCTCGCGTATCTTCATCTTGATCAGAAACTTAATGCGGTTTTCTGCTTATTTATAGGAGGCTCTTAACCTTTAAAACTGCGGGGAATGAGTCCAGGAGCGGCCGCAGACCTCAGGGATTTATGTCCCCCAGTAAAATAAGATTAGTCTGTGAACCTCTCCGAAGCACTCTCCCCTTCACTTCAATATGATGCTGTAATTTCTCCTGCTGATGGAGAAGATTAAAGAGAAGCAAATGTCCAATGCCACAATTTAAAGGAAAATTTATATTGATTCTCCTCCCATGGAAGAAAAAAAACATGTTTTTTATTTTAATATGGTCTTGTGTGAATGACTTTATTAAAACTCAGGCAGGTAGATGCATTCTACCTGTTTTACTGTTGTTCAAGGACACAATAGGCTACTGTTCCTCACAGGGCAACATTTCTATTAAATGTGTCCTTTAAAATGTAAATCACACTGTGAGCTAGAATTCTCAAGGTTCCACTTTTGTTCATTTATTTAAATAGAGTGCGATTTGTTTTTCCGTTTCTTTTTTTCGTTTTGTTAAACCGACATTCCCCAATAAACTCCCGGCCCCTCGCCCTCCTGCACACCTGTTTGTTAAACAACAGCAGCTCCTGCCACTGAGAGCCTCTTATTAGTACGTAACCTTTAACAGATGTTTGGGAAAAGCTGTTTGTGGCTCTCGCTGTTCATGACGACTAAAAGCTGAAATGTGAAACACGAGAAAAAAAAATTGATTTAAGAAAGGAAGAAAAACCTACTACATAATGTACTAAAACATATAACCGCTAATGGTGGTGTCAATTATTATATTCCATATAACATGGCATGAAACTAAATAATGAAGTGGGTCTTGTGGTGCGTGACATCACACAAACATACAGAAAGGTATTTCACTACAATCAAAATGATAATCTAATGAAAGTCTATGGTTATTGTTTCCAGCTCTTGTATCTGTAACATTAAGAAAATGAATTCTGGACTACGTCACCAGCCCAAAGCTTGTGAGCGTGGAAGTTCTCCCCACATCAGAAATGTTCTGTTTGTACTGATCTTTGAGCTAAGTGATGAGCTAAGCTAACCGCAAAATAAACAACGTTCAGCGGAGACTCATGGGAATACCATAGCTTTATGGGTATTTAGTCATAATCTAAAGTACTGAGCAAATTAAAACTTTGGCGTGATGATGGTGTTTGGTTAAAGGTCGGTGTGTCACCCATGTGGTCACAATCTACTCTGAGAGTGACGTGAATATTCAAGACCAAATGTCTCAGTTGAGGAGACATTTCACTCACAATCACAAAAGTGAAAGGTTGGAGGTTTGAGCAGAACAATTAATAATCTTTCTAAAGGCTCAATGAATGTCATGTTGAGATGTGTCAGTCAAGTGGTGCACCAAAACACTGAGCTCGCCATGTGAAAAAAATAATTTAATTATTGTTTCTCAGCATCACAAAATGAGGCATTTGGTGAACAGAAGCATTTATCCCATCATGACCTTTCCTTTCTTTTTTGTTTTTTATTATTGCTCAGCTTAATCTGTCCTTGTTGATCCAAGGTCAACACATTACTTTCCGTCTCATTCCGTCACAGATGTACACATTTATGTGATGAACACATGCTGTAATGAAAACCACACAGTACATGAAACCAGACTTTTTCTTGCTCTGAAAATGACACCTCCTTAAATCTTTGTGTGTGTTTGCACTTTATTAGACAATATATAATCTGACCGATACGCTATAAAATAATTTTTAATGTACAGTGTGTGACTTTCTTGTATATTCTCTCCACAGTCCCACAATGAAAATGATGCATCCTTTTGTTGGGTCACACATTCTTGTAAACAGATTCATGGGGTGTAACATAAAATAGATTTAACGCTGGTGTAAGATTGTGGAGCTATACTGAGAGAAACAAACATAATCTTGAGAGATTTAGGATGTGATTTTTAACACTAGAAAGGCTAATGGAGAATAAGAATCAGTGAAAAGTCTGTTGAATGCGGGGAACATTATCCTGAAGGTTAATTTTTGTCTTTCGAAAATTAAAAAGCAGTGGAAGAAACGTACTGCTGGTGTTTATACAATTAAGCCAATATATTGTTGTGAGAATCCATTTAACTGTGAATTAGATGTCTTCCACGCTATTAAAGAGTGGTTTAATAAAGAGCAAAAACTTCTTTATATCCACATTTTCCTTCAGTGAACTGATGCTGGATATATGCGCAGGAAGCACTAAAAAGGCACTTTATAATGGTTCAAGGATACTCAGCCTTGAAGAACCTAATATATGCTTCGCTGCCAGTCCACAGGACGGCAGGTCGAAGCACTCAAGGGGGCAGAGCACAGTGTGAACATACAGAGTGTATTTACAGTGGAGTAGATGGCAGATGAGATGAGGTCTGGTTTTAATAGAGCACAGACCTGCTCCGGCGGCCAGCTGCCTTCAGAGGCCTCAGAGGAGAGGTGCCAAGGGCAGGTGAGGAGCAGAGAGGGAGAAAGTCACCTCTGAGGACTCCAGACCTCATTAGCAAAAAGCTGATTTTAAGGGTAAAAGGTAAATGGTTGGGGTTATAGCCAGAGCTCTCTGTGTGTGTGTGTGTGTGTGTGCGTTGCGAGAAAAATGACATCAACTGTTTCTGAGAATTCCCAAATCACAAAAATGTGAAAGTGACAAAGCTTTCTAGCAGCTGTAAGAGCTGTTCACTTCCCATTTGCTTCCAACAGTCAGATTGTTATTTTCTGCCTAAACCCAATCAGAACTAACCACAGTGGTTTGCAGTGAGGCAACTCTTTTAGTTTTAAAACCTTTATTTTGGAAGACAAGGACAAACAATTTTGTCCTGGCAGTTTTTCTGGAGGACAATAACATTTGGAAGACTTGTTGTCCAATCCTGTCTTCTGCGAATGACGTTGATACAGAGGAAAACTGATTTGCAACAGCAAATAAAAATGTTTTGCTCAGAACACTGGGATGTGGGAAATGTTGTGCCAAGTTGTGAAATGTTAATTATATCTGAAATATGTTGACAAAGTATCCACTAGTGGCAGGTAAAGTATATAAAAAAACTTTTCTTATGGGCAAAACCTTCCTGAGGTTAATGAATCAGATCTTGGTTTTCTTAAACTTCCAACATGGGCTTTGACTTTAGGGGCGCTCTCATGTCGTCCATCTTTATATAGACCTACAGCTTCTGGTCCTTCCTTCATACAAACAGACACAATAGTGGCATAAACCTTTACATCTCTCTCGGCAAGAAAGAAAATTACCCCATTTAACAGAGTGTGGAAGACATTTTGTCCAACCGTCAACCCCACCCGTCTCTCTATAATCATATTATGTTAATTTAGTACAAAAAACACTGTGGTTTTATTATCAAGACAGAAATTACATTTTTTCAAATGAGAAAAGAGGTTTTTAGTAAATACACAGAACTTCTTGGAGACAGGGTTGATGTATAGCTGCATCCCGCACCTGCTCAACATATAACACACAACACTGACATGCTTTTTGCACACATCTGCCAACAATGTCTATATGGGACACAGCAATGACTTAATAATCACACATATTTTTTGAATGAAGAGGATATGAGATATTCATGCTAGGACACGTCCTGTCTCTGTTACACACACACACACACATAACCGTGAAACAGCCCATTAGAAGTGGGTCAGAAAGTGAGGACCAGCCACCATGTCCTCACTTTTCCAAGATGTCCTCACTCCATAAATTGTCTCAAAATGGTCCTCACAAATATATCTATACAAGAGCTCACACATCAGAAGTCTCTCTGGTCACACTGGCCCTTCAGCTGTCTGTCTGATAATGACAAGATACACAGAAACTAAACCCTCCCCCCTCCAGTATATCACACATACACAGACACACACACACACACACATTCATTCACAGCTACACCCTTTACTCCTACACCTTCTCGTTCACTCACCAACACTGGTCTGACAGCTGTGGAGCAGTTAGCCAGCGATGTCACGCAGATAGAAAGCTTTTAACACAGAGAGGTGTATAATATTCATAAGGACTGCTCCACTTTCTGTGTAACAGTCATCTACGAGAGTGAGTGTGAGCAACACTGATCCTGGTCCTTTGGTGATGTGGTCTGATATAATATTAATGCCGGTTGTGTGAGACCGCTTCTACCCAGTTGTTCGTTCTGCCCCATTTCTCACATGCAACATAGTCCCGCATCACAGAGATGTTCGATAGGAGCTAGTTCAGCGTCGTATCCCACAGCAGGGGGGCCGCAGCAGTATAGGGGAGAGTGAATGTTCTTGGGTGTGTTTCTCTTCGGGTCTGTTCCTGCGAAGGTTCATTCTTGTTTTTGCACACACCACTTTTCTCTGTGTAGATGTGGAGCAGTGATAGATTAGCTTGGCAGCAAAACAAAGTCCACAATCGTTTTTGCCAACCAATTTGGCACAGGCTCACGAAAAGGTTTGTTTTTCTTTGTTTTAAACCAGATTTTAAAAGTTTGCTTTGTTGCACTTATGTAATTGGTCCCTTTATGCTAATGCTGAGCAATTACAAATGAACCAGGGCTTGTAAACAGAGGTCACACATAGTTCACATTAACTGAGCAGTTTTGCTAATCTGCCTTTGTGCAAGTTTGCAGATTTAGGTCATTCTGGTGTAACTGTCTATGACGGTTTCAATGGGATGTTTATTTTATCATTTGTCATGAATTCATAGTTATTTGAGTTGATACAGCCTTAAAAAGCAGGTAGAATTGTGATGAATTAAGTAATTAAAAATATAATAGATAAGATGTTGCTAAGGTAACTTTAAAAAAATATATATATTGACTAAAAATGTTTTGTTACAATGTTGATGCTTAATTTGGGATTTTATTTTCATAAAGAATGTAAATGGGTCACATTGGACTGCTGGACTGAGGAATTATGTGTCAGCATCATAGACTGAATATAAAGATGAATCTCCCCCTCCTTGCACCATCAAGGAAATATCATAGATATGAACATCATTTGAAATCAGCATCTTCCCAGTAGCAATGGGGGGATAGAGCCGTGGTAGTCGGTCTCAGCTGTCAATCATGACGTTTCACGCAGTTTTGTATTCGATCAAATAAATAATTCAAAACAAACAAGAAAGGAGAGCACTTGGACATACATCACTGTGATGAGAACTACCAAAAAATAACAGAAACCCTCTTTGGAAGAAAATTATTTGACATGTACTTTGACATTTAAGTTTGGCCCATCAACTAACAGAGGAGGCAAGACCTACACTGCAGACAGCCACCAGGGGGTGTTTGAGACACTGTCATGTCCTTATAAATTCTGATAGACTGGATTTATATTCTTTTCTGTTGTGCTGAAGTGTTTATCTGTGGACACTAGCTGGGGAGAAGATTGGGCGATGAATACTTTAACACTTGTATGTCTTTACTTTGATTGTTGTTTTCGTGATGTCTCCTGGGAAAAAAGAGAAAGGCAAAAATAAATCCTCAAAGAAATCTGCACAAAGTGTGGCCATTACTTCAACGGACCTGTGTAGTTACAGCTGAGGATTCAGAACAGCTTCATGTTTTTGTAATTCAAACAAAGCATGAAGGACTTTTTTTTGCTGTAATTTACCTCATCTGATTTTCATATCAATGAAGAACATTATACACGAGTATGTCCTTGTTATACTCGACCTTCCAAGCATGAGTAGTTGCTGACTCTCAGGTGTGCAGATGGGTGAGAAATTAAAGAGAAGAACTTGAATAACTGAGCAGAGGAACATTACAAACATTGGTGCATCCACAGAGACCATGCGGAGTCAGCAAATGGTTTGATGAACCCAGTCACCAGGTTTTAACTCAACTGAACACAGATGGGTGACCATGGATCGCTCTGGCATATGTCTTGGACACAGTTCTCTCAACAAGGAAGGGAAGACCTAAACACTGCGAGGTCCTGCCAAAAGATACAAACTCTGTGCTGAAGGTATAAAAATAAAAAATATATTTCCAAAGTCACAGGAAGTTGCTGGAGAACTCATACCCAGTGGCTCCATGGAGTCCACCTCGTGGTTTTAGTGTGGAGTCAAGAGGGAAAAGGAAAAAGACTGAAGGGAAATAAGGCAAACTGGTTCTTGGTGAGTCCAGAGACCTGTCTCAGCTGTCCATTCACTCTTTCAGAACTGTATGAATAACTTGAGACAAAATTAGGTTTTTTCTTTCTTGAACCCATGGGACCTTGTGGGGGTGTCACCCAAAATAAGCTGCACCTTGTTCTTTCTCCTGGACGAGATCCAACCGGCACTTTCGGGCGTCTAGTCGTATTTTCTAGTTTTTTTTTAGTTCCAGTCTCATTTTTACCACCTGCTTGAATTAACCGCATTTATGCAGCGTAACAGTCCAGAAATGTAATCCTAACTGCTCTGTGAAAGCAGCCTAAAGTTGTTTTCTGTCCCCATCTTCCTTTTATGCCTCTTCCTCTTCCATCCTTCCTTCCTTTTGTCACTTCCTCTTCCACCATCCGCCCCATCTATGCCTCTTCCTTCCTTCTGTCCTTCCTTCTTTCTATCCCTTCCTCTTCCACCATCTGTCCCATCTCTGCCTCCTCCTCTCTTCCTTCTATCACTTCCTCTTCCACCATCCGCTCCATCTCCGCTTCCTTCCTCCTTCTTCCTCACTCCTTTTCCCCGTCACTAATGGTCCTTAAAGGCAGCACCAGCTGGCGTGGTGTTGGGACCCAATCACAACAATCATGACTTATTATCTGCGGCGTGCCGACTGACTGTGCTAATGTCCGCGCTGATCGTATTAATGCCAGGCCTGATTAGAACACATCCATCACAATATTCCCGGCAATGAAGAGGTAATAACCACCATTATCCTAATAATGAAAAAGACTGTTGCGCTGAAGATTAAAACTAAACACTGATAACAAGGGACTTCATATCAGGGAATTACTGAGAGCAGAAGGAGAAATTGCCATTGTTCCCCTCCCTCGCTTCTTCCCTCCCCACTGTTGTCTCTTTCGGATGATGTCCTTGTCTCCTCTCCTTTACCTCCCTGTTCATCCCATTTACTAATCGCCCATTAAATACCTAATTTTTCCTCCTATATATCTTTTCATTGTCTTCCTCTGTAACCTCATTACCCTTTTATTCACCATCGTGTCGGCCTCCTTTGCTTTTCATCTTCTCCTGCTTTCTTGTCTCTTGTTCCTCTTCCATTCTTTCCCATACTGGGCATCCTCACTTCCTTCTCCTCCCTCATTTTGTCCTTGTTTTAGCTCTATCCTCTGTCCTTTGTTATTAAACATCCTGGCTGTTTATCCTCCCTTTTTGTGACTGTTAGTCCTTCCCCCTGTGCTGCTCATGCTTCATCCTATTTGTAGAAATCCTCCCAACTCCTTCCTCATTTTCGTCTGCTTATTCTCTGACAATCCACCTGTTTTTTTTTTTTTTCCTTTTGCTCGTCTTCTCTTGTTTGACAGCCCACCTGCTTTACCTCCTTATCCTCCCGGGCTGTTTTGTGTGTGTGTGTGTGTTTTCTTTTCTATTTTTTTCACTCAATCTATATCCTCCACCTCTGTAGACGTGAGGAGTTCTGTCCATTTATGAGAGAGAGTCAGCAAGGGAGAGAGAGAGAGAGGGAGATGTGTGGGAGGGAGTTTGAGGGGTTTTAATGAGCCAATGCTCACACTTATGACACGATGGGCAAGTGAAGGAAAATTAATCTGTTTGATAGAAAGTGGAGGAGTGTGTGTGTGTGTGTGTGTGCGTGTGTGTGTGTGTGTGTGTGCGCACATGTGGGAGTTTTGGGGTAATTTGTGTCTGTTTGTGTGTGGTTATCCTGTGAGAATTCACCAGCTCAAGTAGAGACATTTTTAACTTTTGCAATCAATATGAGTGGATGCATGTATATGTAGTGTGTGTGTGTGTGTGTGTTATACTGATGAATGGCCCAGCTCTAAATGTTCTAAACCACTCTGTGGACTAACTAGACTATTTAATCACCCTCTCTCTTCCTCCTCCTCCTCCTCCTCCTCCTCCTCCTCTTCTTCTCTGTTTCTGCCAAAGCTGAGTGCACTGCTGAGGTTAGACAACACTTATTGTACAATGCATTACCACTGCTTTTGTGTGTGTAGTCCAGGTATTGCTGCTTTTGTGAGGACCTAGACCTCTCTGTACAGCAGCATTATGGGGACTTGTCTTCAATATGAGGAAAAAATGCAAGACCATTTATGTGTTTTAAGGTTTTGCATTATTTTGAGGTTATATAAGGTGAAGTTAAAGGTTAGCATTAAGCAAGTAGTAGTTAGGGTTATAATTAGCTTTAGGTTTAGGTATGTTGTAGGTGAGGTTGGGTTGAGGTTCAGGTTTATGTTAATGTAAGGTTAGGTTAAAAACCTGACTGTAAAATGAATTGCTAAATGAAGCAATATATGCATGAGATCATTGTATTGCATTTTGTATATATATTTATTATCATATAACATATGTATACATTATATTCATTAAATCACATATATACATAACATAACATTTTAAATTCCACCTCTCAGACTTGATTTCATGCAGGAGGAGCACAGGTGAACAACTGTCAGGTGTGAATAACTTGTTTAGTGCAGCGTCCTATTGCTTGTTCCTCTTCTTCTTTCTCAGACTTTCTTCTTCTTTTTGGGCTTCTCCTCAGATGCCTCTGTCTCCACAGGTTCTGAAGCAGGGAGAACATCAGGGGGGGTCTCCTGGTGGTTATTGTGTACAGTTTTATCTGCAGGTTTGTCCACAGGCTTCTTCTCCTGCTTCTCCTCCCCCTCCTCTGCTCCGACCTGTCCCTCCGTTTGCACCTGAGACTTGTCTGCTTTCTCAAGCTCTGCATTCAGGTGGGTGGCCAGCTGCCTGGATCTGATGGTGTCAGCTTCACACCTTTGACGGATGTCATTGTATAAAACTCTTATTTTCTCCAGTTCATGTTGGAGAGCCTCATTTGTGCTCTTCCCTGCCAGCAGCTCCACAGCCAACCTCTGCTGGTTGATTATGTGATCTTTATTCTCTCTCTCTCCTTCTTCAGTGAGAGCTGAGCATTTAGTTGAGTCAGCTCCTCCACTTCTCTCTGCAGAAGAATTTTGTCCTCAACAGCATTTTCTGGAGACATGTCATCTTCTCCATCATCTGTAGATGGTGGGCATCCTGCTCAGCCTGGAAGGTTTGAATTTGAGACTTGTTTGCTTTCTCAGGCTCAGTGTATGAAGCTTTTACTTTCCCCACTTCATCTTGGAGAGCCTCATTTGTGCTCCTCGCAGCCTGTAGCTCCAAGGCAAACCTGTGCTGGTTGATTCTAAGCTCCTCCTGCAGCTCCTTGTAATATCTGTTGAGGTCTGTCTCCTGGTTCTGCTTGGTGATCTCTGTGGTGATGAGGGTTTTGCTATGCTCTGGACAATTCTTAGGCTGCCATGATTCTTCATCCCAAACAATCTCCTCCTCACAATCCTCAGGCTGCTGGGTTTCTATATTGCAGTCACCCTCCTCTAGGCAATTCTCCTCTTGCCATGTGTCTTTGACCCCTTCGCTGTAGCTTTCTCCTGGGGGCTGCAGTTTGGCCAACTTTTCGTGGGCCTCATCCAGTGTGTGTGTGTGTGTGTGTGTGTGTGTGTGTGTGTGTGTGTATCCAGGTATAGCTGACGTAGTGGGGACTTGAATCTATCCTCTTTTATGGTTAAGTCAAGGTAAAGTTTAGGTTTAGTTTCACTTTAAGTTCAGGCTAGGTTTAGGTTAAGGCTAAAGTCTCCAGGATATCAATATAAGTCAATGTTATGGAGACATAACTGTGTGTGCGTGTGCAGGTGCGTGTGTCTGTGTGTCTGTCTGTGTGTGTGTGTGTGTGCGTGCGTGTGTGCGTGTGTGTGTGTGCGTGTGCGTGTGTGTGTGTGTCTGTGTCTGTGTCTGTGTGTGTGCCTGAGCATTAGCACTGCATCCGTCAGTGTCCAGCCTGCTGGCTCCTACACCTGTCGGCTCATTAAGGAGCACAGGAAAGGATCGAGGTGGCACACGGCGAATAAATCTAACACACGTGCTATACACAGACACACCCACACACATCCTTGTTATACGTGTTTGACTTACAATCACTCTCTTACTTCCTTTTACTTACCCTGTCAGCACTAATTGCCTGACTGCAGCCATTACCTTAACTTTCACATTTAACTGTGACACTTAAAACACCCTTTCTCCTAATGAGTTTCAGAAGGGGCTGCTCACAAATTACTCTCTTACCAAGACCTTATAGGACAGTGGACATACTGTAGAGAGCTTACACACACACACACACACACACACACACACACACACACTCACACTCACACTCACACTGAGAACTGGACTTGCAATCTACCTATACCTGCAAGTGGGTGTCAGCCTAACTGTGCATTTGTGTCCGTGTGTGTCTGCATGTGTGCCTACAGCTGTAATGAGCACTGGGCCATGGGATACCCAAAGGCAAGGTTCCCTAACAGGGTCACACTCAAGGACGACTGGCATGGATCCACGCGCCCACCTCCAGCGCACACACACATACAATATAGTGGTCCAGCAGACTGCGAGATGATCCAGCACCATTAAAAGATGTGAGGAAACAACAAGATATGTGTACATCGCACCCACCCATTGTTTTTTCTCTCATTCTGCCTGTCTTCTCTCTCTTTGGTACACACGCCCACAAACACACACCTAAGCACACACACACACATACATACACACACACACACACACAGTGAAACACCCTCTATTCGCCCCATTCACGCTCCACTAGCGGAGACTCAGAGTTTAGGTTATTAATGAGAGCATGTCCTAGCAACATTACATAGCTATTGTCCCGCAGAGGAGAGGAGAGGACATATGGGAAGAGGGACAAAAATGGGGAAGGAAAAGAAAAATTGGAGATTAAAGGCGAGAACAGAGAAAATGAGAGGTGAAAAAAGCAAGTGCAGATCGTGGAAGTAAGGAGAGGAGCAAGGTGGGAGAAACCAGAAGATTGGGGAGGAGAGGGAAGGAGAAAGAGGAAAGAGGTACAGAGGAGGAAATGAATAGGGAAAAAGGTAAGGATGAAAGAAGAGAAGAGGCTAAATAGGAGGAGGGGGAGAGGAGAGGATGCAGAAACAGAGTTGTGATGAGAAGAGAGGAGTCGATGATCGATGCGCTGCGCACCGCTGAGGAGACAGTGCCATCTAGTGCTTGTTGTCGCAAACTCTTCCACGCAATGACGAACCACACAAAGTCACACTCACGCTCACCGACACACACATTACACAGACAACTGTGCGTAAACGTCCTCGTCGCGGCTGCGTCACACAATCTGCTGCTCGCGGTCATTTTTCACCCAGCTCGTGCGTAAATGCTCACGCAACATTCGCCGTCACACAAACTGAGCGCAAAACATATTTTGAAGTGATATCCAGTCCCGTGGGCCCCAGTGTGTGTGTGTGTGTGTGTGTGTGTGTGTGTGTGTGTGTGTGTGTGTGTGTGTGTGTGTGTATGTGTGTGTGTGTGTGTGTGTGTGTGTGTCAGTTGCTCGGCTTTTATTGTGCAAGTGATCTAGGGAGCGTTATGGGAGCAGAGCGATAAGCCTGGTGTCACTGGCGTCTAATCATACTCCATGTACCTTATCTGCTGTGGGCTCAGGGGACTGAGTGAACTGAGAAGAGGGAGAGGAAGAGTGGAGGGGAAGGTGAGAGGAATAGGGTTAGAAAGAGAGAGAGAGAGAGAGATGAGGGTGGGAGAGGTGAGAAGGGGAGTAGAGGACACGGGAGAGGAAGGAGTGGAGATTTAAAGGTCTGCTGCACTAAAAGCATATAAGGAACCGGTGCCAGGCCCTGCGTCCCGACTCAGCTCACCACCCACACTGCACAAACCCACCTTGTCTAAGAGGATCCATGACTTCAGTCCAACTTCCCAGTGTGTGTGTGTGTGTGTGTGTGTGTGTGTGTGTGTGTGTGTGTGTGTGTGTGTGTGTGTGTGTGTCGGGGTGAGGCAGGCAGTGCTAAGGATGGGTGGTAATTGAATAATGACAGTAACGCCTCTGATGGATTACCTGTCACTCCTCCCTCTCCTCTCCCTCCATCACTGTCATCCCCTCACTTCTCCGCCGCTCTCGCCTCGCAACCCGCGGTCAAATTGTCTCCAGTCCGTGCCGTCACCCGTGCCAGCGGAGATAAAGACACTCGAGAAAAAAAGACGCGTAAAAAATGACGCGCCAGCACGGACTCACTCCACTAACACGAGTCCTCACACACTTTTAAAGGCATCCTGGCATCCACAGAGGAGGGAGGAAGGAGTATTCACATCCTTTAAATTCCTGCCAGTGTAAACAGCACCGTGCACAAACGTGCTCTGTGTACAAACAGGTTTCACGTTGTTAGTTTTAAATAGACTCAATTATCACACTTTTACTGATGCATTACGTCGCCACAGCACTAGAATAATCCATAACAAGTATATAGTATAAATATCTACATTGAAAGTATTGATTATTATGTATATTACACTGTGTTTTGAGTGGCATTTTATTTGTGTATTGTGATCATCATCATAATTTAATCTTCATTTATGTTAGACACTTGTCTTTTCTTACGAATGTTGTGTAGATTTTTGTGTTTTGCATGTTGTAAATGTTGTCCATCCTGGCACAGGAGAAGAAGCTGCAAATGCCTCTCTGAGAAATTTGCAGCTTCTTTTTTATTAAGTTTTTCCTTCAACCTACAGTCGAGGGTTAATGCCAGAGGATGTCCACCTTAGATTTTTAAGCCCTGTGAGGCAAACTGTGATTTGTGAATATGGGCTGCTGATGGGAAGCTTAACCAGTCTGTACACTAGCTGATATGTGATGGTTGTATTGCCTTATAAGAGTTTTTTTTTTTTTTTTTTTTTACAATTTTATATTTTAAAATATCCTAATTCTTCTGTATTTTCTTAATGTTGGCTCATATTTTGAATGCATGTTCAATGCTTGTTAGTTTTAGTTTTTTTAAAGAGATTTCTCAGGTCATTTGAGGGGAAGTGTGGCTTCTCCATCTTTCCTCACATGTTCTGTTTATATGCTGCTTGTATCAAGAGCACAGATGAAATGACTTTCCTCTGCTGGTATTGACACTCTTTTGCTCTCTATCGCACCCACACCTTCGGGGTCGAGAGGATTGTGCTTGAGCCAAATTAATTGTTTTTATTTGTGCAGTGCAGCAAAACTGGCCAGAGAGCGAGCCGAGGATGGAGAGCGATTGCAGCGCTCTGCTGCAATGCAGTTCAATCCACAGTATCTGCTCTCTGCTAAATGGAGCTCCTCCATCACCAGTGCAGACTCTCTGTGAAGGATTGATGTTGTGAATCAGGTGAAGTGCTGCCAGCAGGAGCATTTGGTCCATGCTGTGGAGAGGCCCGTCTCTCTGATGACCCCCGATGATAACAGCATGACCCTGATTCACCTCCGAGGAGGGGGCTTCCCTCCACCTTTGTGAGCACCTGAGTCTCTGCATGTTGGTTTTTGTGTTTGGGAAACCTCCTTTTTTCCTTTTCCCTTCTTCTTAATTCTCTCTCTTGTTCTTTCCTTCCATTTGTGGGCAACAGAAATAGACTAAACAGTCTGTATCTTACTGTGATGATAATAATAATTAAAAGTCAACTAAAGGAAGAGAGGATTCTTTTTCTTTTTCTTCATCATTCGTTTAATTGGTTGAAAAGAAGAGGGATTGCAGCTCTACACATTTCAGGCAGCGAGGAGTATTATATATATATATTATATATATTATAAGATGTGGAAACAAACAGCACCAATGGTAGAAACCAGTGGGGAAATAGTACATGCTGTTACCCTTCACTAATATAGGCTCTGTCATGAAAAGGATCTGAGAGGTAACTGGTGTGGTCAGGATATTAAAGGTGACAACATTTTAAGACAGCAGATTTAGTTAAAAAAATATTGATTTTGAAATAAATGCTGTTGTCTAACTGGTTGGACGTCTTCCGGTGTGATGACGGTCAAAAGCCACAGTTTGACTATAGTTTGATTCAAACCAGATTAACCGATTTATTTTCCCCGTGGTGCAGAATGTGAAGAGTTGAAGTATAGT
This sequence comes from Paralichthys olivaceus, assembly GCF_024713975.1. Classification (NCBI taxonomy): domain Eukaryota; kingdom Metazoa; phylum Chordata; class Actinopteri; order Pleuronectiformes; family Paralichthyidae; genus Paralichthys; species Paralichthys olivaceus. Next base: position 9,880,298 of record NC_091104.1, on the reverse strand, counting down.
TATGGAGTTTTACAGTACAGGATTCTTCAAGTAAGCCTTTTTAAACAAGAAGGTGATGCTTTATTAATAGCAACCGGAAGATGCACAACTATTTGATAAGATGCACAGCTCAGACTCAAACTCCCTTCTGTTAGTAACTTTTACCAGCTATCATATCAGCATCTCGCTATGTAGAGTATAAACCACATAGGGTATATGACATATATTCCTGTATGTGTTGCTATGTAGATAAAAACAGAAGCAGGAGAGTCAGAGGGTTTTGGGGAGATCATATTTTGTGACTTTGAATGTTATCAAAGGTGAGAAAACGATTAAGTCTCACTCCGAGGTCACTGGAGGCAACCCGAGCTCTAATCCCCCTCTCTCCTCACTGTATAGTGTAACGGTACACTGTGAGCTGGCACAGCATGGCACGGTCCAGTCCATCGTACCAGACCGGTGAGAAAGCAGTGATCCAAAGTTGAAAGCTATACGAGTCCATGGGAAAGCAGCAGTCGTGTCAACACACACACACACACACACATTTACGAACATAAAACACAAATATACACACATTTTTCTCTCACACACAAACAGTTTAATATGCCAGTGGCTGATGATCAGTGAAACACACACAGTTACTGAGTTACTGAGTCTTCTAAGCTCATACTTAATAGCACCCTGTTGTTCAGTGTCAGAGACGGACCCTGTGGGAGGAGGGGAGGGTGGGGGGAGGCTGGTACTGATGCATCAAGCTGAGAAGAACAGAATCTCCCAGCAAACGTACAGGGTAGGAACTATTAACTGGATGTGTGTGTGTGTGTGTGTGTGTGTGTGTGTGTGTGTGTGTGTGTGTGTGTGTGTGTAAATATACAACAGTTTTTGGGGGAGACACTTTTCTTCCTCGTGGTGTAATCCCACCAGAAACATTATCAAAAATCCTCTTGTTAAAAATGTTGTACACAGAAAAAAAGCCTGTCAATAGGCCTATTATATAAACTACAACAACTCATTAACCTGTTGTGTTCTTTTCTATTGTTTTCAGATATTATCCTATTCTTTTTCCCGCCCTTTCTCCCCAGTGTCCTTTTAATCATGTTCAGTGGACATTTGTTTCTTAGCCGATTAGTCCCTCAGAACGATGTCCTACCCTGCCGGCCTGCATATAAGAAGACGTAGCAGGTTATAGGGGGACGAGGATGTAGAAATGGAGAATGGGTGGCAAAACACAGGCAGAAAACAAAACACAAAAAAGCTGAGCAAAAGTAGGAGAGATGGCGAGACGGAGAGACGCAGATGGCAGGGAGGGAAGGCAGAACGGGAGGATGGAGACAGAGGGATGATGAACTGGATGTCTTCCTCCTGTTCCATCAGCAGAAGCCTGTTGGAGGGAAGGTACAATAATGAGAACAGCTGCAGTGGACACACACACACACACACACACACACACACACACACACACACACATACACACACACAAAGGAGAAATCCTCCAGCCACTCAGCTACTGTCTGTCTGTCACCAGATCCACATAAAAACACATAACCACACTTTTACACCACCGAGGCAGACAGACAAGCCCTTACCCTCACACTCGAAGGCTTGCAGCATGGTGGTGTAAGTGGGGCCCAGCCAAGAGGAGTAGCTACCCAGAACCCTCTGCAGGTGGTGGGTGGCATCACTGAAAAGCAGATCAGATTTGCCATAGCCCGCTGAGCTGAACAGGCGGAAGCCCTTGGTGGCGTTGCCAAACGCGTTCTGCAGGCGAGAGAAAGTGTGTGACAGCACTTTATGCACGAGGGCACGCATTGATGTGCGTTGGCGTGCTCTGCATACACGTGTGTGGGTTCTTTGGAAATGTGAGGAAGTGTCTGTGTGTGTAGCCAGGGGATCAGCTCAGGACGTATCAGCCATCCTGGCGTCTCCCACAAACTCAGAAAGAAAGAGTTTAGTAGATACCTGCGTTCTGAGATCTACACAGACTCCACAGAGATAAAAGACATAAACACACATAACTGGGAAAAGAATCACACACACACAGAAACACACATGCAATTTCCAGTACACCCACCTGTAAACGTTCCAGGAACTTCCAGACGCGGCACTTGTCCTCCACACGCACCACCACAGCGTTAGCGGGGACGGCTGCCAGGTGGCAATGTTCATGCTCATCCAGGCCTGCCTCGGTCCCATCTGGGCACAGCAGCTTCAGGTCCTCCAGCTCCAGGTCCAGAGCCCAGGACTCCTGGTTCTTACCTGGGCAGCAGAGGAGGGAAAGTCTGTCAGAGTTTAATTTAATTAAAGGAGGTGAACATTATGGGAAATAACAGCCAAGAGACTGTAAGCAAGGGTAAACAGCTCGTCTGGCTCCATCCAAAGGTAACATAATCCATCTACCAGCAGCTTTAAAGCACTATATCTTGTTTAATTTTACCTGCACAAGAAATGAAGTGTAAAAGTGACAACTTGTGCTTTTTTATGGGGATTTATCAGCAGCACCAGCCACAGAGAAATCCTAGAATATTTGCTGCAGGCTCCAGAAAGTCGCTGCACCAAATCAAAAACTGGTTACTGTTCTATTGAACGGACTGTCATGAGAGTGGTATCAGTTTTCTTGTCACTTGAGCCAAAACTCATATTCAAGGACGTTACATTTTTCACAAAGTCTTTGAATTTGAATCAAACTAAATATATGGACTTTATTTCCCTATATTTATTCTGAATATGTTGATTATATTTTGTGGTTTTCATTTTTATACAGAATTGAAGCAGATTATAAGAACTGCTGTAGCTCTTTGCTTGTGATGACAAATAAATCAATTTCTTTTGTTCAGGGGGATTCTGGTATTTTTCAACCTGAGGACTCAGCGAGACATATGTAATGTTGTCAGACCCAGAATATAAAAATGGAGCCTTTTATTTAAATGGACCTTTTGTGGACTGTCGCAGTTGCCCCATGAGATTACATTGTTCCCTGTTGCGGCTGCTGGCGGAGGAACTCTACTGGATGGATTCCAAAAGTTGACCATTTATTTCCACACTTTATAAACGTAGGCCCCAGGTTAAAACAAACCCCTAAATGTAGCCCACCTCGAGGCTACTTACTCCCCGTCAGACACCAGCACGGACCGTCTGTGTTTTCTTGACCTCCGTTAATTGGTCTGACTCCAGACATTTCTGAACCATATGAGAAAGTGTGCTTCGTTAAACAGCGGCGGTGTTTGCTGAGCCGGCGTCAAACTGCTCCTTCTCGGCAGCACCAGAGGAGTCTGTGCAGCGTGACCGTGATAATGATCACCATTCATTTTGGATGTTGCCCAAAGCAGAGGAGCAGATGCAGCCAAACAGGTAATTAGGGCTTTTTCATTTCTGGACAAAAATGTCAGTCAGTCTGTCCCTTCCTGTCCCTGCCTGCCTTTCTCAATTATGTTTTATCCCATTTTTTCCCCTCTATTGGCTACTGTGATACTCTTATGAGTAATATTGTAGAACAGTGACATCCTGTGTCTTGTCAGGGACTAGCACTCTGCTGGCCTTAAGTAACCCTCATCATTAATAATTAAAATCTAAAATGATATCCTTGTATAGTTACCGGTGCAGTCTCTCAAATGCATCATAATTCAAACACTGACCATCCAAATTGTCAAAGACTGTTGTGTGTTTGACAAAGGCCACATCCCCGAGATTTTCAGCCACACATCTGAAATAAAAACACAAAACACACAAAAAAATCAGACACTTTCAATCTTTAAACGGATCAAAACATGACTTAATGGGGGAACTGTGCTCGGAAATGTGTTATTTAAACAGCACGACTCTGTTTACATTAGTAAACTCTCTGCTGACTATTGAGGCACTTAAGGAAATTGTTAAATCGGCTCCTCGGGCCATTTTATTCCCATCACAGACACACTTACTGATTTGCTAAAGGCCATTATACTGAGAAGTACTGCACAGTAATATATAAGTGAACACATTCATACCATTGTCTTTAATTATAAAATTAAGGTAATGATTGAAATGGACATTAAATGCAGATGCAGCACAGAAAGTGACCATTCAAGTTGTCCTCTTATTATGATCGTGTTTAATGAAAGGAGTCTATTTCCACCATGTAACATTATATAGCTTCTACAGACACTATGGGACTCGCCAGACTTATTGATCACCATCATCAATTAGTTTATTTCAGACAGCTCTGATTACTCATTATGTTTCCTTCATGGAGACAGAATAGGCAGCAGAGAATAAAGTGAGGCAGACACTCAGGCAGAGGTCGTAGCAGCTACACCTCCTCTGGGTGCCATTAGTGTATTATTTCCCAGGTTATTAGTGTCAGGGTTGTACCTCAGCGCCCCCGCCTCTCCGTAGTGTCTCTCTCTGTGGCTCTCAGCGCAGATGTGTCTGTCGTTCTCGTCTCCTATGCAAGCCTCGCACAGGTTCTTCGGGTTGTTGCCTCTGGGGTCATGATGGGGGTCTTTGGCACCCGGCACGCAGCTGTAACCAAAGAAGTGTCCGACCGCTGGAGAAGAACAAGGAGACTGAGTGAGAGGACGAGTGGAGGGAAGTAAAGGATTAAAGGAGAGAACGGCGTCCAGTGGGTCAAACGACCAACTTCTCTTGCACTTAGATTACTCGAACCTGTTTACCAGACACCCACATTTTTTGCATAAGCCGGAAAATAATGTTGTGAATCAGCTGTTGAAGTGTTATGCCAATTCAAAAAATGTGTTGGAAGAACAATTAAGACTCGGATTTGAGCTTTCAGGGTCTATCTGCTGGTAAAATACACAATTGTACAATACAATTGTAATGATACTAATATATATAATACATTTTTATATATAATACATTCATTTTATAATCACCCAGGTACACCTAACAATACATCATATGTAAACACAAGAATAATTACAGATGGTTAATGTCATGTCAAAATCAATCAATTTAAGTAATATTGTTTATTTTGTTAACTTTGTTAAGTTATTACATTTTCTTCCATTTGGACTGTTGTAGTATTGACAAGGATACAGAGCTAATACTTATCCGTTGTGGTAAGAACACCGACACACACACACACACACACACACACATACACACATACACACACACTGATCGAGAGAGAGAGAAAGATGCTCTGTTCTAAAACCGACTCTTCTCCCCTTACCTCCACTCTCCTCCATCCCTTCTCCTCTTCATTCCACTTCACTGAATCTCCCCTCCTCCTTTTGAACCTCTCATATACCATCCACACAAAGACACACACACACAGACACACACAGACACACACACAGACACAGACACACACACACACACACACACACACACACACACACTCACACCCTCTTACACACTATTACATACTCTTACATTCACACATCTCTCTTCCCCTCCGTCCAACTCGGTCTCACCTCTGGGGAAGTTGCACTGCTCCCCTACACTGATCTGGGATGTGTTGACCAGGTAGCCAATAGGGACAGTCCATCCCACTGTGGTTCGCATGCCGGGGTGACAGGAGCTGCGTTCGTGCATCTCGAGCAGGGACAGGTCTGATGAGGAGCGACGAGCCATCGCCACCACGTAGTAACTAATACCGTCTGGAGGAAACAAGTGGGAGTCATTTCTCATATCAGGAAGACTTAACCTCAAACACAACACACACAGTGCAAGTATACATGGTATCCGCATGTTCATTTTGACACGTGTGGGCATCAAGTCCTTCTTTGAACTGATTCACTGTTTACTTACTGACTCCGTTGTGCGACTCTCCTGCAGCCAGATCCAGTCCATGGCAGAGGCCAGCAGCATAAATGTCATCTGCAAACATGGAGGCTGCGTCCGCTGTCCCATTCTGAGGAAAACACATTTATCATGTCGGTGTCAAATGGAATAATGGTTTCTTTGGGAAACTCTTCCACAGAGCTGAAATTATTTCAAATGATGTGTATCTTACAGGATCTGCTGTAAGAATAAACCACAGAATATCTAGGGTTTGGGGTTTGGGGGTACAGTTAGAATAAAATGCCACCAGCTAATGAAACAAAGTAATCTTTAAAAAGTGTGAAAAAGGAACTGATAACCCCAAAATAAATAATGTCATATTCTTTGGAATTGATAAGTGTGATTATCACATTCTGAAAAGCAGACTGGACGATCCCCTTTCCCACAGTTCACTGTTCCTTACCTTGATTCTGTCTATACAATCTCTGTTGTTCAGGCCACGGACGCATTCCAACGTTCCTCTAATATTCCGAGCTGTGGCGTTCCCGGCCAAATCCAGACACTTCTGCTCCTCGGCATCAGACAATACACACCAGGAAACTGAAGGAAACAATAAAAGTAAGAGCCCATACCTGCAAACTTTAAATAGCTGCTCCTCATCTCCTGCCTTTTGAAACATCTCTGTTGAACATGCATAGATGATCACAGATGTAATCTACCTGTAGTTTTTGGATTGGTGACACCGCTGACACACAGTAGAGGCAGAATAAGGAGGAAAGCTACAGGCAGACGTCTCTCTAGACGCTCCATATTGGCTCTGGTAGCAAATCTGCTTCGGACAATCTCTCTAACACAACACAGATGAAGAGACGGTGGATTGCATTGAAAAAAGTCACACACTTGCCCCCTTCCTCTCTTATAACCTGGTCCAGAGACAGAGAGGGACCGGAAGAGGGTGTGATGGGGGAATGGGGGGATGTAGAAAGAAGAAAACATCACATTATTCCTCCGTCCCCACCTCTTAAGTCAAAGTCCTCGGTAGATAATCCCTCATGATAGCAGTATAGTATTTCCCCCCTCCAATTATCCAGTGAGACTTATCCCCAGTGGAGACGACGGTGGTGGGCACATGTCGGCTTGGAGCAGTTCAGGTCACCTGGCACTGAGTGTCAACCTGGGTTCTTTAATTAAAAATGTTGCGGACAATGTGTCTCTGTGCTGGAGCTGTGTTGGTGCAGAACAGATACTGGTGGGGGCTCGCTCCGACTCACTGGAGACTAAAGCCCCAGGTAAGCTAGAACAAACAGCGCCAGTTATTGTTCCAGGCCACAGGACCCAGTGGAGGGAAAACATTTCGGCTACCTGATACAATTCTCCATTTTCTCTCTCAAAGGCACACACACACACACACTCTCTCTCTCTCTCTCTCTCTCTCTCTCACCCTCACATACACACTTGGTGACATTTATCTGAACCAAGGATGAAATAAATCTCAACAGGTGAGAAGTGAAATGGATTAATCTTCTTATCCATCTTTTAGTTGCAGTGTTATGCAATTTCCGATCTGCATGGTTGCTCTGGGTCATTGCTGAAGGGTTGTATTGGTTTCCAGTTTTTTGAGAGAGAGCAGGAGAGGGAGGGAGGTGTATGTGACCCTTGGCAGGCAGGGGTGAGGGGAGATGGAAGCACCGAGGGACTTGGAAATAAAGCACTCAAAATACATACTCTGTAGAGAGTAATGGTGAGTGCATATAGGATTGTCCCCTGGGAAGCTGCAGGCAGTGAGCCTCCCAGAGCTCGATGCAGCTTGTGTTGCATTCTGTTGGACGGATGAAACTATAACCAACATTGGCACTTGGTCAGGGGGCGACTATTGATCCGATAATCAATAATAGTTTTAGTCATCTTCTAAGCAGAAATACCAAACATCTGCTGTGGAAATTACCATTTTTGACTCATGGACTACCAGAGGTTTCTCACTATTTTCTCAAATTTTATAGACAAAATTAATTATTAATTAGCCAAAAAAAATATGTGCATTAATAAACATTGGTCGGCCGCAATAAATGCACAGAATAAATATGTATTTAGGTGTGTGAAAAGCACTAATGCTATTTCTCTTCTATTTGAAATGATGGATGTCAAGACAAATATGCCATGCGGTGTAAGCCAAAAGGCAACTTTTCAACTGTTGTCCCTTGGCCAGATTTTTAATTAGCCATTAAAACAACAGTACAACAATAAACATGTGAAACCACAACAGGGAAAAGTGGGTAAATACATGATCAGAGCACAAAAAGCTGAAGCTGAGTGCAGTAAACAATATGCAGATTAGAAAATATACAAAACAACCAATTAATACAAAACAGGTAAACAGAAAATGATAAATGGGCTGCACTTGTTTTCTGAACAAAACAAATTGTAATGCACTTTTCATTCATCCACAGCTGCACTGTCAATACAAATCTGACAATATATAATCACGTTACATTTAACCAGAAGGGACATGATCTGTCACACATTAACAATGTGTTGATTCACAGTTTTTTGTGATGTTAGTGGAAGATTTCTCAGTTTCAGGTGCATTAGCTCTTACTTTTTCTTTCTGTGTTTCTTCTCAATAAAACTGAATTTCATACATTTTTTTTCGCTCATTCACTGCGACAATAAGTGCGTATCACAGCATCACATGTCGACTGTCACTCAGATCAAATTAACAGTGAATCATGAGACAAACATTTATCTGAATTAATTCAAACTGTAACAAGTTCAGTCAACTCACTGATTTTTCTTTATTTGATAAAGTAAATAACTTCAAATCAATGTTTTATAACATTATGATATATAAAGCAAGTCCCACATTAAGGGCAATTGGGCTTTATAAAAAGACTGAAAGTAAGAATACTGACAAAGACTGACTGACTAATCTTTTTTTTATGACACAGTCAATCATTGCTGGAATTTATTGGACCACTGACCAACATGAAGAGACAATTCATTGATATTTTTCACCTGAAGGTTTCCATGAATGCTATAATAATTACTGTCTGTCTTGCTTCAAAATCTCTGTGGAGCTGTAAACGTGAAATTAGATTACATAGTGAATGCTCACCTACGCACAGAGAAAAGTGTAATTGTAAAAGTGAAAAGACACTCCATGATTTCCCACCTGAGTCTGAATATATGATTTGCTAAAAGATTAAGCTGCTGTACAGTTTATAAAGAAATACAAATTCAAGTTCTGCTTGCTTATTAATGCTTCATAATGATAACAATTATTATGAGCACTTTTGACTTTTACTGGCACCTTATTGCAAAGGGTTTTTTTCTACAAAATACCAAATAAAAATCCATACACTACAAGTTCTGTTCAAACGTTTTTGTTATTCATGTAAATTTATAGACGTATTAACAGCAGAGTGCAGATATATGATAAAAAAAAGTAAAGGTATGCAGAATGTTTTCTTTCAAAGTGTTGATACTATAAAATGATCATTTTTGATGAAATACAGATTCTAAACAGCTTAATGTTGTATCCGTCAACATGAAGCTAATTTTACCTTATTACATCTTAATCTACAAAACTGCATCGTATTTTGTCAAATGAACATATGTTTTATATGTAAAATGTTGGCACCTGGTAATTTCATTTTTTAAGTAAACTAAGTAGAGTGAAAAGCACAATATTTCCTGTTGAAACGTAGTGTATAAATAAAGTATAAATGAAATAAATGAACTGTTTATGAGCAGCAGTTTAAAGAAAATACAAATTGAAATATACTCATGCCACCTATTTATTTTGATTTGATCTTTATTTAATCAGACAGTCCCATTGAGCTCAAGACTTCTTTCCCAGGTCAGGCCTGAGGACAACAAACAATCAGCAACAAACAAAACAACACAATCCAAATAAATAAATACAATCAGTCACACGTTTAAAACAAAACATCACAGAGTGAAGATTTAAAACCAGGAGTGAAGCAGCTGAGTAAAAATACTTTCAGGTACAGATCGTGTATTTCCTCTGTGAGCGTCACTACACCGGTGTTGTGGTAATTGTTGTCGCTGCCCGATGGATGACTGCTCCCGTCCCACAATGCGTCTCGGTGGCAGTGTTGTGGTGACGTCACGGGTAGCTGCGGGGGGACGGCAGCTAGCCGGTGGGCAGGGCAGTGGTCCCGCTGTCGGCTCCTGTGACGCCGCCAGTCGAGCTAACGCCGTCATTTTAAACGTCACACACGGACACGCAGACTCCGCGGGATGAGCTAGAAGCTGCCCCCCGTGTGCGGCAGGTACGTGGGTCCCGATTTTATCGCTGACTTGTGGCAGAAGTCGCCGGAGTGTCCGGCTGCGCTTTGTCGCTGCACGGCTAGCTTAGCTTAGCTTGCAGGTCTAGCGGGCGGCGGTCTGTCGTGCCTGGCGCCGCCGAGGCGCCGGTGGACGGGTCGATAAAAGCGCCTGTCGGTGGCCTGTGAGTCACAGACAGCACGCAGAGCTCCGGGGCGGCAGGTGCTCAGGAGGAGCCGCTGAGAAAGGTGTGTTTTCGTGGAGTTCCCGTCAGAACCATAGGCTAACACACTGTCACGTATGCTGTTATCTTGCTAGCGGGGTTTGTGTTGTTAGTTAGCAGTGCTACGTTAACTGAGCTTTGCTGAAGCAAAACAATGACACATTCAAAGGTTTTACTCGTGATTGGCTTGTTTCTATGAAACTAACTGATGGTAAAGGCTGAAAGGTTTTATCTTTATTTGATTTGAGATATTTTTTCTTGTGTTTTCAGTTTTATTCTTCGTTTTTCTTTCCTTTTTTTTAAATACACTTACATCTTCTGCACCATTATTGTACAGACTATGTTAGTTTAATGCACAGCTTTGTATTGCTTCAGTTATTTATCTTTATATCTGTATTTATATTTGTCTTTCAGTCACCTTATACTTATTATTATTACTGAATATTATACTGTCAGTACCTCCATTAGCACAGTGAAAGCTTTGTAGGTGTTCTGGTGACTTGACTCCCACTGCAGTGAACTTATTCTTGACTCATTTCGACTTTTTATTATTCTTATCCTCTTGTGTTTGACTGTTTTGTGTGACACTGGGTGCCTTAATTCCCTCGGGATCAATTAAGTATCTGTCTTGTCTATATATCTATTTGTATTATAGCAAAGTGAGGACCCAACTTTTTAAACTGGCGCTGTATTTTTCCTGATTGTATTTTGCAATATCTTCTTTACTAAACCTATGACATGGGCAATCAAAGCACTCTTTGGTTTCATTGGATTCAACCATTAGAAGTTGTAGCTTCCTCTTTGTCTTTAGTCTTGTCAGGGATAATCAGAAAACACAGAGGAGCTAAATGTAATTATCCTCTTTACAAGAGTGAACTCATGTGAACTCTCACAGTCTCCTCTTCTTCTTCCTTCCTTCTTTCCCTCCTCTGTCAGTGCACTGAACCATGGGTCGTTGCAGTGTCCATGTCCTGCTGCTGCTGTTGCTGAAGGCCCTGCACACATCAGCTGAGGGCTCAGGTACCCTGTTCCAAAATCATATCGATTCTAATCACATTTCTTATTATTTGCAGATTATGAGGCATTTTTTCAGTTGACAGTTGGATCTTGTGCACTCACACCTTCTGTGAGCAATTGTTTGTGAGACTTGACATGAAAGATGTAGGCATTGATGTTCTCAGTGACAGCAGGGACCAATTCAATGCCAGGGTTTTGAAGTTGATATTTCCTTAGATCTACAGTAACTATGGCTTGTTCCATGAAATTATCTGGATTTCTTTACTGATTAAAAGCTGGTGTAGGGTAAATACTTTGTTAATTAGCAACTAGCAGAATCGATTGAAGATTGAATTGTTGTGGACAGTTTAAATCATTAAATAATTCCCAATATATATAATGTATGCCATTAGAATTTGAAAAAATTGGATGATTAAGTAGACACTAGACTGTGTGAATCTTGAACAATTTACATGCAGTTCTCCATTTGCTTTTTAAATTGCATATTCTGTAATGGGATGATGATGTGACTGCACTGTTTTGAAAAATGTTCTTAAAAAAAGTCTTGCTTTCTTTTGCAATGTGCACAAAGCTGAAAAATGTGAATGGGATAATAAGTAGCAGCTGTTGAATCATTAACTTGGGACATTTATTCTGACAATATGGGATAATTGAAGATTTCTTATTTTATCGTGTTTGTGTATTTTATGACTTCTTCAAATTTAATTTATGGATAACTGCCAATGAAGTGTCTTTAATTGTAAGTGCAGTTGCATTTTGCCAGATGGCCAGCCCACTAGTTGGTGTGAGTGAGAAAGTTTGTGAGACAAAAATCTCTCCATTGGCTTACGACCTTAAATAAATTCAGTGTTAATGTGTTTCTATCTCGTGTGAATGTGTGATTAACTCGTATCATCATCTCCACAGATGGACAGTTGGTATGTTTGTGTGATAGCCCAACATGCCCTCAGGTCAACCGCTGCCAGGGAACCCGGTGCTTCTCCTCTGTCAAAGTGGGCGGCAGCAGGGTGGAGTTTGAGCATGGCTGCCTGAATGGCCCGGAAAAAATCCTCTTACATTGCTCCACAGCGCCGTCCTTCCACCAGGCCCTTATCTGCTGCTCTGAGACCATGTGCAACGGCAACAACACCAGGAACGCTCTCATGTCTCTGCTCCCACCAGGTACATGAATCACAGCTTAATACTTGTTTAACTGGAATCAGTAGAACACAGACTTCCACCAAGGCCCAACACCCCCCTAGATTTAATCAAGCTGCACCAAATTGCACACACTCCTAGATATCAGTTCTCTAAATATGCCTTTTTTCCATGAAAAAAGAAAACAAAACGCTCTATCTCACAATGTTTAATGAAAGTGATAACAATTTGTGAATCCCCCCCAAAAATGTAATTGGTTCTTTCTTGGCCTATGTCCCATCCTCCCACCAAGTTTTGTTTAAATCTGTGCAGCTGTTTCCGCATTATCCTGCTTATTGTTTATTCTCCAAAGTGTCCAAAAGACAAGTCATGTTACAATGTATTTTTTCCCCTTTTTTAATCTCTACCCTTGAGAAGATGAGCCAGAGGGTGAGCCAGTTCGGTATCGCGTTGAGACCTTGGCTCTGTTTGTACTCGGCCCAGTGGTGGTTCTGGCTTTGCTCTCTGTGGTATCGGTATTGGCCTGCAGGAGGCTCCACCACGGCCGTCTGCAGAGGCTGCAGGAATTTGACACTGAGCAGGGAGCCATAGACGGCCTCATCTCCTCCAATGTGGGAGACAGCACTTTAGCGGTAAGAATGGCGACAGCATGTAGATGAATTCACAACAAACCAGAGAGAGAGTTAATTGCACATGTAATTTGTCCTGTTGTGGGACTTATGAATTATCTGATGTTGTGGTCATTCCTCGCTTTAACAATGTGTACATTTGTGTTTACAAGGTATTTTTTGCTCCAAGAAATTATTTTCAGTCATATCAGATTTCTCGACCTGCGACATCCTTTGGTTTTCATTTAGGGTTATTGAGACTGTCTACAAATGTTTGAATGAGAAACTACATTATTTGAATTCTTTGAATTATTAATACTGAGTTGGTATATATAGCTTTTTATGTTGAAAAGAATTTCCATAAGCTTTATTATACAACATTTGCATGTTTTTCCAGTCATTGTATAATTTCCAGTTTAATTTAAAATCATTTTTATATTTGCTTTTTTAAATGTTCCCATTCTGATATTTCCAAGATATAATGGTGAAACTTCCAGTTCATTATTTACAGTCAGTCGCACCTTTTTTTTCCTCAATTAGCATTTAAGTCCCAGGTTTCTGTAGAGCAGGAAAGGATTTTGATGACAGTTGATGCAGAGTGGCTTTGCACCTACATGTGATGTGTTTAGTACGATGCTCCTTCAGAAGATTATGACATATAAATCTAAACTGATGCCTGTTTCTGTCTGCAGGACCTGTTGGATCAATCATGTACGTCAGGTTCCGGTTCCGGTCTTCCCTTCCTTGTCCAGAGAACTGTGGCGAGGCAGATCAGTCTGATGGAGTGTGTAGGTAAGTGAAGCAGAATTGGATTCAAGACTTTTTGATTGGTTTATTCATTGGCTGATTTGGTCTGATTAGAAAACTAATCGAAAATCATAAAAAACATTAATCAAAAAGTAGACAATAGCACAGAAATGGAACTGTATTTAATAGTTTCCGAATAATCAGGAAAAGAAAACCTCATCTCAACATTAGCTTAACAGCAGTGAGCACAGCGTCGGTCTTGTGTCATTCGCAGGCTGTTGTCCTTCATGCTGTTTTGTTTGGCTGCTCATCAGTTTTTTTCAAAGATACTGATGTCTGTGAAGATAATCAATCATTCAGATCCTTTTCATAGTCGCCTCAATTCAACTCTTCTTGGATGATTATCAAACACATCTATTTTTAGATTGTAAATTGTATTTAGATACAACTGTGATAAAAATATCAAACAGACGACAACAGGGTGAAAAGAAAAAAAGTCCCATCATATTTCCCTGAATTAAATCAATAGAAGTCGCCTGTTACGTACAACACTTGTCTTACAATGGTCATGTTAGATTTAAGATAATAAATGAAAGTATGTGGGTCAGATGCCATGGGATCCTGTCTTGTGCTTCAGTACGATACAGTTTGTACCAGTTTAGAATTGGAAAAATGTGGTCTTGGTGTGGAAACTGTGTTGGAGAAATCAGACACCAGAGAGAGCTGCAACATCCAGAACATGAATGTAGCCATAAAGTAACTTTAAAAGCATTGAAATCACATCCAATGAAAAATGTAGGGGACAGATATCTGCATATTTTCTGCCCTGACTTAATGTGCCATCTTTCATTTGTCTCCCTTCTTTTTTTCCAGGCAAGGGCAGATATGGAGAAGTGTGGCGGGGTCAGTGGCAGGGCGAGAACGTGGCTGTTAAAATCTTCTCTTCAAGAGATGAAAAGTCCTGGTTCAGAGAGACAGAGATCTACAACACAGTGCTGCTAAGACATGAAAACATACTGGGTGAGTCTGTTGCACACACACGTGATGTGAGTTCTCGCTACACTGGAGGTTGAGTGAACAAAAAGCTTTTTTGCATTTCTTTCTTTCCTGGATTCATGCCTGTAAGTGTTTGGTTTTTGCATCATTACCAAGGATATAGTTGAGCTTCAGAGGAAAACAGCTTTAGTGATTTGGTTATCTCAGCTTCATTAAACAAATGTTCTGCTTGAATCACTTTCTTTGCAAACTAAATGTTGCTGTGATCCATGCTTAATTTAATGTCCTTGTGTTCTTGCCACCTTTCAGTGTTTTCAAAGCAAAGGAGAATGCAATGAAAGCAACATGTGCAACATATCGTTATACAATTTAATGAAAATTATATATAGTTTCTGATTCTGTTATATTTCATTCCCATTTTTTCTCCTCTCCTCTCAGGCTTCATGGCGTCTGACATGACTTCTCGAAACTCCAGCACACAGCTGTGGCTCATCACCCATTACCATGAGAACGGCTCGCTTTATGACTACTTGCAGCGGGTTGCCGTGGAAACGTCAGAGGGCCTGGCGATGGCGGCGTCAATAGCGTGCGGCCTCGTGCATCTGCACACTGAGATCTTCGGCACAGAGGGGAAACCGGCGATTGCGCATCGGGACCTGAAGAGCAAAAACATCCTGGTCACAAAGGAGCTGCGCTGCTGCATCGCAGACCTGGGTGAGTTATGTTTCTACTCTTATATCTTCTGTGACCTTTTATCAGAGAGATTTAGGTTCTTGATCTAATATTTGATCTTTTAGCCATTTATGGCACAGGAACTAACAGGACCATTATTCATTCAATTTGAAAAATGTTATCTAATTATTAACCATTCAAAATGTAATGTTAGTTTATGTTCAGTATTATACATTATATGTATGTTTTCTTCTTAAATTAAAAAACAAATGGATTAAAACGTGTATCATTGAATTGTTTTATACCAAAATGCATTGTGTGTCTTTAAGGACTAACAATGTACTGCCTAAGTATATTTACAGCAGAGCTTATTTCTTATGCTTTGAAACCTTGCATGGTCTGCCAAACCTCTTTGTACCAGGGGTGTATTTGTGTGTGCGTGTGCCACCGGACAGATCTTTTGGAAGTCCTGTTATAATATCATATGTTGTTGCACGTTCCAGGACTGGCTGTGACTCACTTCCAGGCAGACAACCTGCTGGATGTGGGCAACAATCCAAAGGTTGGCACCAAGCGCTACATGGCACCTGAAGTGTTGGACGAGACCATTCAGACCGACTGTTTTGATGCTTACAAGAGAGTGGACATCTGGGCCTTTGGACTGGTGCTGTGGGAAATTGCACGACGCACATACAGCAACGGTGAGTCCATTCCACATGATTGAGTTTTTGGAATCCACTTCAGACCTCTCAGGTTACATTGTGTTTGCTTTAATACCAATGTTCTATTTCCAGGTATCGTTGAGGAGTACAAGCCTCCGTTTTATGATCAGGTGCCAAACGATCCCAGCTTTGAGGATATGAGGAAGGTGGTGTGCGTGGAGCAGCAGAGGCCTTTCATTCCCAATCGATGGTTCTCTGATCCTGTGAGTGTTTTATCTTCACTTTTATTTACCCATGTCAAAGAAATTATCTTTCCTGTTCCCTGATGTCAAAATGCTGTAGGAATGAATCCACTTGTGGTTCAAAAATATCCTCAAAGATAAGCAATCACTTGATTTTCTGAGTTCCTGTTGCGTAATCAAAGTTACATGAAGATAAATGGCCAAATGTGTGGCCAAACAGGTCGCTCTTTAAGAGGTGGTCTGGAACCTGAGGGATCACGGAAAGATTTAAGGGACATACAAGAAGCAGAAACATAATACTTCTAAACATTTTCTTTCCTGAAATACTTTGCTCAAAAAATACAATATACTTTTATATATTTAGGTTTCCAAATGGCCTGAATGAAATGGAAAGGGAGAAAGGAGGGGAACATAATTCTGGATTAACTGTCCCAGGCTCATAGACATATTTGTCCTGTTAGTCAGGTCACTCATAAGACATACTTTCCTTTAAACAGGGCACAAGCCAAAACATTTTGAAACCACTGCTTTAAAACATTCAACTGATTTGATTCTCATATCTTGATGATAATAATAATCAATTTTTAGAACAAACATTGGATTCCATTCAGATTCTCAAAGAATTTGCTGCTTTTCTTGGTCTCATAGTTAAGAAAATATTTTGTGGTTTGAAAAAAAAAAAAAAAAGAAATTAGATTTTAACCCCTTTTGCTCCAGGATATTATACTGTAAGATATTAATAATATGCTGATTAATTGATGAATTCCTTCTCATGCTCTTATGTTGCTTTGGAGACCAGTTAAAAGTTCCCACTACAGCCGTCTTCATTAAGGTACATGGTCGTTGGGGATGTCATTTGTAGGATCAAGACAGATGAAGAATATATATTGTCCCCAATTCCCAGGAGACAGAGCAGTATCCACCCAAAGAACACAGACGATAAGACAATAAATACAATATAAAAGACATTTAAAGGTCCAGTGTGTAAGATTTAGGTGAAAGGAAATTTTAATATAGAATAATCCTCATGATGTTTTCACTAGTTTGTTCCAATTTTTTTTTTACCCCTGAAAAGATGGTTTATATTTAAATACTTTACATCGAGGGGGTCCTCTCTACGGAGGCCAAACTAAACACCTTTTGAGATTTTATGACAACTGAAGCTACCACAGCTTGTTTTTTGTGTTTGGAAGAGGAGGAGGGGGGTGAGGTGAGGGGTGTTCAGCTGCAACATGCAATTTCAACACTTGATTCTACACCCTGTACCTTTGATCACATAAAAAAACTAATTGCTGGGTTTCAATAAAACAAGTTAGGACAAGTGAGTCACAACTTTTTCTTCCACACACACAAGCTGCTGCTGCTCTGTCGCCATTACCAGCGTCACATTCATCATGTTTTGCTCTTTTATGAGCTGGCACTGATGTTAACCTAGTGGATATTTACAGCTGTAACTGCTTAATGATAAACATGACAAGTGATTAGTACTAATACTAGTCAGATAGTTGTTCACTAATACCCAGAATCCGATCATCAGAGTTTCCTCTTACTTTCTGTATCACTGCATGAATTCTTCTTCACTGTCTGTTTCTTTGCGTGTTCCTCCGTCAGACTCTCTCTGCGCTGGTCAAACTGATGAAGGAGTGTTGGTACCAGAACCCCTCAGCCAGGCTAACGGCGCTGCGCATCAAGAAGACCCTGGACAAGATCCACAGCTCTCTGGAGAAGGGCAAGGAGTCGTGAGAGGGAGGGGATCTTCAGAGGCAGCTGCCTGGTGTCGGGGGGGTCGGCTTAGAGACGAACCACGTGTTTGTTCAACGTGATAAAGAGGAAGGACAGAGGAGTTCAAGTGTCATCTAACATCATCCCTCTCATGCTCTCTCACATTCTCTTGCTTTCTCTGTGGTTGCCCCCCCCCCAAGATCCCTCTCTCTGACTCAGATGTTCAGAATTGTCCTGTCAGGGAAAAAAAAACTGCCTTCGCCAAGGGACACAAACCTGTTGCCAATGTGTTTGCACTGACTTGAACTGAGTGTGAACAACACAGATGGCATATTGTAGTGATGCTTTAACGCCCACCTCTCTGTCTCTCACACACAAAACACGACATTCGAAGTCGCTTACAGTTCAGTTTCTGATCCCCAGCCACTGGTTTTGGCGCGTGGTCCGAGCATTTCGCTCAGAGACAATCGGAAATATTTTCACTCATTTAGCTTTATCACACCATGCCAACAAACGCCACAAACACACACCAAGCACACACTAACAAAAGGAAAAGAGCCAATAGAAACAACTGTTTTGAAACTTTTTAAACGTAGTATGATATTTATGTACTAGAGCTCCACTACTACCACACTACTGAGGATATGTAAGACTGATGGTGCGTGAAATGGACTGACTTTATATACAAGTATTGATGCCAATGAATGTTCTATACCCATGTTGTCATTAATGAAGCTAGAAAGAAACAATTTGTTGAGGAAAAGGAATCGAGCTGAGGAGAAGAAGCACCACAAATGTTACTTGTTTATTCTGGTGCTTCCTGCAACAAACACAGTAAGCTCCTGACAATAGGAATGATTCTGTATCTTATAAGAATATGAACTGACGTGTTCCTCTCTGCCTGACACGTCATAAACTCACTGTAAAAGTCTTCTCTGTCAGCAGAGAGGAATCAAGGAAGACCTGTTTGTGCTGATTTTTTTTTTTTTTTTTTAAATAAGACACTGGAGGTGAAGACTTTATGTTGCGAGCTGGGCCTCTATTCACTCCTCTCGTCTCCCATAATGCATAACACTGTACAGGTCCCCTGAATAATGGAAAATTAACGCTCCATCTTCATTTGGAAACAGTTTTTATTTAAAAAATACAGTTACTGAGGAGTGTGGTTACAAACAAACTTGTTTTGAAAAAAACAAATTTTGCTTTGTCTTTTTTATATGTAATAAAACATTTACTGCATTCTTGCTCAACTGTTTGCTGTTTTATGATTTTAGAAAACTTCATTTTCTAGGTCATTTTAAAGGAAAGGCTCTTAAAACAGTGGCCAGATGATCTTTCTAACCTGTGGCTGCAGAGTGACACAAGTTCTCTGGTTCTTAAGTCAAATGCTGGATTCTACAACATAAAGCTTCATCTTTAATTTATTCCTATACATAATTATCACCTCTGCACCCATTTATTAACAAGGTTTACATTTCCTTGTGTGGGGGATTTAACTTTTCAATTCAAGATGTGATTTTGAAAACTGCTGGCACAATCAAAAGCTGTCCAACAGTTACAGATTGTCTAAGTCATTTTACAGTTTAAGTAAATCCAAATACTAATCATCCTCTGCTACTTGTAGCCTCACCAAAGTTTACAGCGATACATTGTGCCTTTATGTAAAGATGTGAAACTTGCTGGATGTGCAAAACCTGCAGTTCAGGAAGATGACGGCATGAGCTGCATTAAAACCATGTGGAGATCAGTCCCGCGTGAGATTCTGAGACATTTTTACTCCACAGCAGCAGCGAGGTTGTGAGGTCATTTGAGGTTGTCTGGTAAAGTCTTGTACGGGTTGAGGATGCCTTTGGGGTCTAGCATGGTTTTGATGTTGCCCATAAGAGCCACGGCCTGGCTGGGTTTACTGTAGTAGATGTAGTTCCTCTTCTTCAGGCCCAGTCCGTGCTCAGCGCTGATGCTGCCCTGGTAACTGGCCGTCCACTCGTAGACAAACGGCTCGATGGCAGCGAGGAGAGACGGGTCTTTGGCAGGAGATGTGATGTTTAAGTGGAGGTTGCCATCACCTTCAGGAGGAGATTGTAAGAGATTGGGTGTGAGTGAAGTAAACGGAATTTCAAAATGCAGATAAATTGTTGTAGGTATGGTAACCAAAGAGATGCCAAGAAAGTCTCTTTCATTCAGGCAACTATTTCCCTTCTACAGACTAAAAATAATCTTTTTCCATCCTCTGCTCTTACCTACGTGTCCGTACCCCACCACACTCTTGGCTCGGCTGCCCACGTGCTTCCTCATGTCTGTCACCAGCTGGTAGATCTGCTCCACTGGAAGTGAGATGTCATACTTGTACGTGTAGCCCTCGTGAGTCAGCGCCTCTGTGACGCGTTCCCTCATCGACCACAGAGCCTGAACAGATAGAAGTGGGAACAAATCATTATTCATTTCTGGGCCCTTCCCAAAAACTATGGGGAAAAATCCACAAAACTTGGTGGAAGGGTGAGACATGGACACAACATTGATTGAAGAGAGAGCATTCGACTCTGTGCCATTCTAGTTTGTGTTCATCTGTGTGTAAGTAAGTTACCTTTATTTTTGAATCCTCAGTCGCCACAGTTCCATCAGTGATAAACAAAGAGGTCATCGCCTCTTCGAGAAAGTTGTGGAGTTTTTCTCCATCGTGTGTCGCGTCGGATCCAGATGTTTCTATGACGATGTAGAATGGGCAGGCTGCAGGGGGGGGGGGGTTGATGTGTGTCAGTGACATAAAAACACTAATAAAGAGTTTTAACACGAGGTTGTAAACTTTAAGTCAAATCCTCCCTTATCCACAACTGATAAAGATTATGATTGTTAATAAATACACATATACTTGAAAATGGCACATGAAGCTTGTTAACCATGTTATCACTCAATTATATTTATATGGGACTAATTAATGCCTTACTTATCAGCATTTATAAACATTCCAGAAAGGTCTCATAAAAATCTAGTACGTCAACTTTGTGAAAACCTTTTGTTATGCGTGAGTGGGAGTGGGAGTGTGTGTGTGTGTGTGTGTGTGTGTGTGTGTGTGTGTGTGCGCCTACCAGAAATGGGATTAGGTATTTTGAGGTGCGTGTTCAGCAGCCTCATACATTCACTGTCCAGGAACTCAAAAGCTGACAGGATTTCTCCCAGCATGCCTCTGCAGAGCTGAAACGTCTGCAGTAGCTTCTCGAAGGTCTCACAGCCTAAAAACACACACAGGTAACTAGATTTAGCTGTGATGTACAAGAAGAAATTCATTAACATTATTAAAGTCACTGTTTTTACCTCCAAATCTGAGTGACGAAGAAAAATAACCTACCCAGGAAAACCACGTTGACAGATTTTGGTTTCCGAGGACAAAGAATCGACACGGCTGTAATGACTCCCAGTGTACCCTCTGACCCTATGAACAGCTGTTTGAGGTCATACCCGGTGTTATCTTTCCGCAGCGTGGTCAAACAGTCCAGCACCCGCCCATCTGCCAACACCTGTACATGTCACACACATCAAAACACATTAAATCAATTCTTTATCATCAGAATCTTGTGAGCTCACACTTCTCCTCCATGGATTTATCACCAGACTTGGTGTTGAAGATGGAGAAAGTCTCGCAGTGGTTTACTCCACTCACCGCTTCCAGACCCAGCACGGTCCCGTGTAAGGAGCCGTACCGCAGCAGCCGCAGTCCGCCTGCATTTGTTGCCACGTTGCCTCCAATTTGGCAGCTGCCTTTTGACCCCAGATCCAGTGGCATGATGTAGTCTCTGTCCTCCAGGTAGAGGGACAAGTTTTCCAGGACACAACCTGCCTGGCAGGTTAGAATACCTGAAACAAAGTGAAGGAGAATTCTGACTGTGATTGTAGGACTGTCAGTGTGTTTATATGTACGTATGTATACACAGTAGTACGCCTGGATAACCACTGATCTACTTCAGTGAGAGTGAAGTGTGGAGTTATTTAGACAGAGATCCAACAATGTGGTTCTCTGTAAACTTATTTTATATGTTAGAAATGTCTACAGCTTCATACATCAGGATTATTAACACAGGGAACATGCTTCTGTTAGTAATAATCATTTATAACTGATTTTCTAAATGTTTCTTCATTGACCACGTGAGTATTTTGTTAATTTGAACCTACCTGAGATGCTATCAAACTTCAGGATGTTGTTCATGAGAGCAGTGGAGAGGATGATCTCATCGTAGACTGGGACGCTGCCTGAAACCAGCCCAGTGTTGCCTCCCTGAGTGTTGACTGCCAGGTTACGACTGTTACAATAACTGCAGAAGGGAAAATAAATAAAATACTTTGAAAAAACATGTCTTGTTTTTGTATCAAGTCTACTTCTCACTGTTATTTACCTGAGAATTTGAGAAACTTCCTCTGTTGTCTGAGGTCTCAACAACACTTCACTGGAACCTGCAGAAGAAACACATATTATATAACGTCACTTGTATAATAAAATAAGTCCTGATGCTGATTTCAACTCTTCATCATCACCTCTCACTGATTTGAGCCAGTCTTCATTGCTCGACTCCAGCAGGTCTGGGTCAGTGATGGTCCCGCCTGGTAGGACCTTTCTGAAGAAGGCCAAATCTTCTGGAGTCACTCTGGAGAAGGGCCGCCTCTCTGGGGCTGCGGCTGGAGACGGCTTCTGTCCATCTGCCTCAGCGTGTAGCCTGCGAGTGGAGGCTCCACACTGCCCAGATCCACAGAGGAGAGACGGACTGCGGAGGTCTGCAGGTGAGCGTCTGGTTATGGCTGTAGATGAGAAGGTTCCACAGGAGCTCAGATTTCTCAGAGCTGTCCTCAGTTTTGACGCTCTTTGGAAAACTCCTGCCATGACTGAAGATAAGGTCCGAAGAGGCAGCTAAACATGCTGCAGAGAGGAAGTGGGAGGAAACACAAACCTTAAATACCTAAATATTGTATTAAATATCTCCATTACTTCTATGCAGTGACAGCTTTGAAAGAAAGAAAGTATCTGTCTATCTAATCCTCTTTTCATATAGAAACACAAACCTCAATGCTTCATCGAATAAGCTCAACTCTTATATTTATAGATATTTGTGGTTAAAGACAGTTTCCACGTGAACACCTCCTCCATCTGTGTCTCACACGAGCGACAGAACAATGTGTTGACTCCTCACATCACTGCTCATCTGTCAACTGCTGCCAAAACATCTGGAAACACCTGCAGCTCCGGTTAGCTTAGCTCCGTTAGCTCAGCGTTACAAAGCGAATTAGCGACAAACGTCCTCCGTCACTCACCGTGAGGCTTCAGCCGAGAGTCCGCATCCTTCTGTGTCCTCTGTGTCTTCTGTCGCGCGCTCGGCTGAACTGTGTCAGAGTTCAGGAACGTGTCTTCTCTTCTCTGAACCAGTCCGTGTTTACAACCTGCTGCACAGGAAGTCAGCGCCGGAGGTCAAAGGTCCCGAAGAAGAGAGTGGACCAATCAGAGGACGCGTCGCTTTCGGACTGAACCAATAGGCGGGGGTCTCACTGTAATCACGTTATGTATATATACATGTAAATAAGTTATAAATGTGTTTATATAATTGTTGAACTCTTTTCAGATTAAAACGTTTTTGTCTCTGTACAACCAACAAGATGAAAATAAAACTAACATTAATAATTTGTGTTTCCAGTTACTTGGAATTACTAAAAAATAAAAGATCCAACTACTGTATGAAACAGTAATGTTTACAATATATTCTATTTAAATTGTATATATACTTGTGTATATCCTGTTTACATTTTGAATATTATTCCTATTTACTTATTTATTACTTTTTTAACTGGTGCTTTGTATTTTTACTGCTGTAATGTGACAAATGTCAACATAGTGGGATTTATAAAGAATTATTTGATTTGATTTAGATTTTTTTCAAATAAATTTTTTTATTACATTTTCGAATTTGAGTTTTTTTTTTATCATTTCACTGCTTGACGTTTCTAAAATTTTGTCTAATTGACAGATTTGTTTGATTAGAGATGAAACATCACAGAAGCCTAATGAGACAAAAAGCTGGACAAATACAATTTGATTGATTAAAGTACATGTTTGACTTTTTAAACGCTTATTTTAAACTGTCCTTTTCTTTATAGTTTCTAACATGTTTTTTTTATTTGCGTAGTGCACCTGCACTTTAACACTGTAAAGACACACGCAGTAGAATATAAAATGTATGGCAGCATTTACATAATCAAAGCTAAACATATACAGTTCGTAATGTACACAAACCAACTGTGTTTATATAATACCTACTTACCTGTTTATAGTACACAGTATATGTTTATGCTGGTCATCATTGTTTCTGTATCCTCCTGTATGTTTGCATGTGCGTCCACTGGAAGCTTCTGGATACTGGACATCAGGGTACGCAATAAAGCTAAAAATAAATGTACATAAAGATTTATAATATGTGCACATAGTTCTACTATTGGGGTTATGGTGCACAATACTATTTCTTGTTTTTTTTCAGTACCTCCCCAGGATTAAGCAAGATTAAGATTTGAAAACAGGATTTCTTTCTTGTCAGGCACAACTTTTCTTTACTTACATTTTCTAACTTTAGTGTTTTTGTAATTAAAAAACTGTGTAATGTTTTTGCCGGTGTTTTAAACAGCGTTATGAATCAGATTCAGTTTATACAAAATCAATAACAAATGACTTTATTTGAAAGTTGGACAAAACTTCGGATTTATTCCTCATGCATTCTGTAAAGTACATAGCATGCAAACAAAGCCCAGAGTAACCCACAGTAACAATAACGCTGTAACTTCGAATACTCTACATCAAGACAGGTTTTTAATCATCATACTTTTACTGCTGCTCACGCTGTAAATTCCCTGAATACAGTTCACATAATGATCGACATAACAGTCTCGTGAGTTCCAGAAATAAAAAAGGAAATTAAGGAAAACAGCAGTGGAATACTATGAAGACCAAACAGAAACACTTTCAGGCACCAGCAACACTTTCAGGAGTCATGACTGAGGAGAACCGACAAGACCGATCGAGTCTCAGTTCACCAAACCTCTTCTCAGGACGTGCACCTGCCTCCATCTTTTCTCCAACACTGGCGTAACGAGCAGTCTGGGTCTGCACAGCGAGAAGTTGTCTCAAGCTTCCAGCGTTAAATGTGAATATTGATTGAGGGCTGACAGAACACAGAAGCAAATACCCATTTAAGATGTTTACATTTCACTCACAAAACAACTCAAATGTGTGATGGGGATCTACAGGTGTGTGGAGGATTAGCACCTTCTCTCCATATGTAACCGTTTTAAAGAATAACAGCTAAGTTTCAGTTTCCAGAGCTTCAGTAGTTGTTACCCGTGTCCAGCAGCTCACAGGTCAAACAGCTTTTCAAAGATCATTTCTCAGAAAAGATCTCACGTTATAGAGCTGCTTCCACCCAACGCTCCGCTGCTGCTCTTCACACACGACTCGGCTGGCATCTCCAGCAGGTCTCAAGAGAAGAGAGTAGACTCAGCCGTCGCCATCCAGTCCAGCTCGATGGCGTTCAGCTCAGCAGCGTGAACCTCCGTCGCTTTGCGGTGTGTTTGCTGTACTCGTCTCAGAGTCGGGCGCTTCATTTGGGACAGGAGTGGTCCACGCTGAGCTGTTGTTTGTCGTACTGCGATATGAGCTTCTTGATGTGAGCCAGTTTGTTGTGTAGGTATTCACAGCGGAGCTTGTCCTTGTTGTAGTTTGGGTTGGACTACAGGGAAATGAAGCAAAGAAAGCTTGATTATGTATAAACGTCATCTGAAGCAGTGTTGGGATCAATATCGTCAAGTATCTGGAAAGTTGTTACCTTCTTGATTTTGCGATACTCTTGAAGAATCTGATCATGAACCGTCTGCAAGAGATAAATAAAATAAAACTCTGTAGTTAAACTGTCATTTTAATCAAGTTAGTTTGTTCAAACAATTTTACTGTAAGGTTAATGACCTGTGTGCGACAAGTTAAAATCAAACTTTTACAAATCAAACGATGAATGAATTATATTCAGTTTATTCAGAGCAGTCCTTATTTTAAAAAGTATGGTTAAATATGCTACTAGCTCGAGATGGGTAGGACAAGAGTATGACAAATGTATCAGCCACGTAGTAGTAATAATAATAAAACATTATTACCTTGTATTTATGTGATTCTTGGTGAAGCTGTTTGCGCTGTGTGTCCAACTCCATGAACTGCCGGGTCACGCCATCGATGCGAGCGTGTAAATCTCTGTACTCATAGTACTCCTTGTTGAAGTCCTCTTTGTAGCTCTGCCTCTGGTCGTGGTTGCAAATCACCGTGTACATCCTGTGAGGAGAGAGTAGAGACCGACCAGTCAGATCAATCATCTACAAAAAAAAGCTTGATTTTTGCTGAAAAGGTTCAACGATAGAAAAGCTAATATTTACAAAAGTTTGATACAATAGTATAAAGCTTTTCTAGCAAAATTTACAAAAAAATTATTTTCCCAAGAACTTTCTCTGTAAACATGGACAAAAGCGCCTGGGTTTCATTATTGGTCAAAAAATTATTGTCAACTAAAATCAAACCAACGTAAAATAACTGCTGTGGAAAACGCCAGCTTACTTGCCCAGTCAGTGAAATTCACTTTCAACCCCATTTTCACAAACACGAGGGAACTGAGCTCCTCAAACGTTTCCTGATCTCTGCAGAAAGCTCCTGAGGTGGAAACAGTCTCGATACCAACAGAAACATACTTACGATAAATAATCTGCTGAGTCATTGTCCACTTGAAGCTCAGTAGAGTCGAACAAAATCTCACTTGGTTCTGAAAGAACGAAAGAAAAAAAGAATGACAGACGATTTTTAAAATACTGACACACTGACGCTTGAGGTGACACAGTAACAGCTCACAGCACTGACCTGAGCAATCCAGCAAGACTTTGCTTGTGTCGTCTGAACTCTGATCTTTTCTCCTTTCTTTCGCACCTCTCCACTTCTCCTTCTCCTTGACCAACGATAGAAAAAAACAGATGATGTCAGTGAAATATGATGCACGTTCTGACAAAATGTCAAAAAGCTCTGGAAAATCCACAAACCTCCGGGCCGGTTCTGCTTGTCTTGTCTCTGTGTTTGTGTTTGCTCTTCTTTCTTTTTGTTGTGCGTCTGCTCAGATCGGGCACTATCAGAGGGGACGGAGGGCGGTCAGAGTCGGGTGGGGGGAGGTCTCCTGGGTCCTGCTGAGCACAGGGAGACGGCTCGAGCCTTTTAGCCACCTCATCTTCCCGCTGACAGACGACTGACAGGGAGTCAAACAGCTTCCTGGGGTCAAGTGAGTTATTTTTCCCGTCACCCGCCCTCGCATCAGCACAGTCTCTATGAGACACTTGTCCAGAAGGCCTCAGTCTCGACTTGTCAGCTGGTGTTTTGCTGGACAGATGGGAGATCCTGGGCTTCTTGCTGACCAGAGGGTCGGTGTATTCCTCTGGCAGGGACGGTTTTGGACGGTGTGCTGGGGAGGAATTGGGGGTGTCTCGCAGGGGGCTGACCTGGGCCTCAGGGGCAGTGAGGAGGTTCTGCTGTGGCTGAAAGAGCCTCCTGCACAGAAAGAGATATCCTGCATAAAACCTCATATAGTGTTATATAAATGCATGTAAACACACTTTGTTGAATAGCCTGATGAAGATACATTTGCTGGTTAGAGAGTGGATATCATTTATGAATAAATTCTAGTTAAAATTCTAGTAAAATATAAAGATCTGTTGCCTTTTAATGAGAAAGCCTCTCTTCCACTTGATAAATCAATTCTCTGTGGGATCCATATTTCCAGAAAAGCTTGTTTGATTGAATTGTATATTATTTCATCATCATGCTGCATTTGAATGGAACATGTGTAGGAGTCACTGGGATGCAGCACACAGCAGCGTTCTCTTTTTGGCTGCACACCTTCTGACGATCGACAAAATGGCGTCATCACCAAATCTGCATTCAACCCATGTCGGTGCTGCCTTTACATCCCAGCTCCTTGAAGGAACGAGTGACAGTGCCAAACTAACCTTGGTGAATTATGTCCTAATAGTGTGAGTTACATACGCCCTCCCCAGAATTCACCCAAAGTTCACTCAAGTGTCAGGGCTGGAATGACCCGACCCACACAGCTTCATGACTCTGGAGCAGGGACTAGGGTTGGCTGCTTTTCCTGGGGAACCTTGTTGTGGCATGGGGGGAAAGCAGCAAGGTGCCCTGGCCATCATTTTAAACATAAATGCAGCCGAGAAAAAGCCCCAACTGCCTTTCTGTTGTGTTTTCATACTGCAGAGTGCCGAGTTTTCATCACTTTTTCTTGTGCATTTTCCTCATATGAATATGGGAGCACATCATTCCTCATGTGTGTTACCTGACAAGGATCCTTTTAAGGAGCTGCTGGTCTCCTGGGGTGTAGCCTGGCCAGTCCTTCTGCAGATCCTTATACAGACTGTCCCTCAGCACGAACGTGTTGTCTCTACTGTTGAGTTGTCCAACCTTACATACACACAGGAGTGAGAAAGAAAAAACAACATAAGCCAACAGCCAAGTACAATTTTGAGAGCCTCTGTCTTTCTCTGCACGATCTTTCTTTTTGTGTACTTTTAGCCTGTATTTATCTGGGTACAACAGAAAATAATCACCTCCATCACTACAGAGTCCAGCATGTCTTTGTCCTCTGCTGAGAATCCGTCTTTCTGCAGCCTCAGGATTAACTCAGGCCTCTTGTACGGCCTCAGAGCCAGCAAGTGTGTCAGCCTCTCCCTGAGCGGCCTCTCCTGCACATCGCCCATGCTCCTCCGGTTCGACACACAGGCCCCCTTCTTTAGCTTGGACACGCCTCCGCCCCCTCTCTTGATGTTGCTGAGGAAGGACTGGGATGACGGTCTGGGCTTGGTCAGGCTGGCCAGCGCGGGCGCCGGGGCTCGCACCGTTACCTTCTTGCCTGTGCAAGGGAAGCAGGAAATCACACATCAAAAGACGCCATTCCCAAATAAAGAGAAAAATATCTTCAAAAAGAAATTTCAAAGGGACGTGAAAGGTTTCTAAAATTAAAAGGGGACCTTGTGCTGGTTTTGTAAAGATTTTTTTTAACCCCAAATGTTGCATCTCTTGAACCTTGTAAATGTGTATGATCAAAGACAGGGAGGAAGACGTGGTGGATCATCATATTTGAACTGTGGCAGAACCGTGAATAAAAGAGTAAAGACCTCATTACACCTTACAGAAAACTCTCATTGAGGTTACTAAGACGCTGCTCTCTAATTTAGGAAACAACAACACGGGTGCACAAGCCTTTAGTTCTGTTTTTTAAGCACTTCCTCTGAAATGACTAAATGATCAGAACTAGTGTGTATGTGCAGTGAGCGCTTAGTGAAACATGATGATGGTGGCGAATATATCTGTTTAGAAGGAAGTGGTTTGGTGGTGAGAAGTAAGACGACAGTGGTGACACAAAAAAAGCTCAATCACTGGTTTGATCATGTGTATGTGTATTTGAAGAGCGTGTTACAAAGAACACAGTCCAGTGTTTGTAGAGACCCGAGTAAAACCACTGTACAATATTCTGCACGGCGACAATATGCAGTATACAATATTGAATGTGCATGTGTGTGTGCATGTGCATGTGTGTGTGTGTGTGCACTGTACAGAAGGTTTACTCAGTAGAAAACAGACAAAAGGGCAAAATGCTGCAGGAGAGAACACTGAAGACTGGCTGTCACTGGTAACCACACATGTTGCTATGGTGACCAATGCAATATGGCTGACTGCATTTTTTCCTCTTTGGGATTTAACCAGCATAGTCAGTGTTACTGCTTAACTGTTGTATAACCAAGCAGGCAGGAGTGTTTTCTGTGTTTCCTACCCTGGTAGCGCCCCCCGTGTTTGATGACGATGGTCCCTCGGCTGCGTGTCTCCTCCTCAGCCTGGGCCATGCTCTGACGAGCCTTATCGTACGAGTCATCTGTGGCGTTGACTGTCATCTTTTTCTGAATCACCCCCAGACAAGACAGTTCTTTGGCAGCACTGGGAGGACGAGGAGGAGGACAGTGAGGACAGACAGAGCTTTCAGGACTCCTTCTACATGTTATACATTTCAAATTAAACACATTTCAGTGGATACCTGCTTCTCAGGTGAAATACACAACACACACTAATCTGTAGTTCACCATTTTTAACATGTCAGATACCAACACTGTTTTTATATTTTTGTCAAAACCCAACAGTTAATTTGATGCACATTGTGAGACTTGTAACAAATTCACATCTCTACATTTCCGGCTTGCGAGGCCTTTTCACAGTGAGTCAGGAGCCCCGTGCTTCGTCTGGCATTTAAAAGATACGTTACCAGCGGGGTGACTCTCGTTCAGAAGCAGGGGTGGAGAGACATTTTAAAATATTGACACTCATTCACATTCTCAGTTAATTCTATTCATGGACAACATGTAAGTAAACATGCAATCACGTAATGGCTTCAGACAAAACACGCTCACAGCCCTCATGAGTGGGTTTTCAATTCCTTGATTAGATTCAAACATGCAATCTACTCTACATTTATCACATGATTGCTTTGTTTGTTGCCTCCAAACTGAATTTTGCAACTTTTCTTTCTGCAAACTCTGCAATGTACCAATGATCTACATGTTGTATTTTCCCCTAAATTGTAACTCGCACATCTTAACAACAACAAAAGTTGGTGCAGGTGATCTATTCTTCTGTGTTTTACCCTGTGCTGAGCTGTTGGACGCAGTCAAAGCTTCCATTAGGATTGTCACGGGCGACGTTCGTCACGCCAAAAGTGAATATCCTGACGTCATCTCTATTCTCCGAGCATGGGATAGAGATTCTCTGCAAAGATAAATGAAAACAGAGATACAAAGGATGAGATTTAACATCTTTCAAATGTATGAAATCAAATGAAGATGTGCCTTTGAGACATTGAGAGACTTTTATTCTACAAAATAAACGATGTGTATTGATGTTTATTTTCTTAATTTAAGTTCTATAAATCAAGCCTCAGATTTATATTGTTATAAGTGTTTGATAACAATACATTACACTAGTATCTCAATATTTATTTAGTAATATAAGCATCGGCTCCCAAAAATACATCTTGGACGAGCAGTTCTTCTTCTTACCCCTTGATTTCCATTAAAACAGATAGTGGGATGTGAAGACCAGCCCTGAAAAAAAAAGAAAAAATGCTTGAATTTAAGTGCGTCTCAGTCACAAGCACAAGTCTTTTTTTTTTTTGTAAAATGAAGTGGATTCCACTTCATACTATTCTTGCATCTCCTGACAAACAACAACATTAGCACCCCCTGCCCCACTTACATCCCCAGTGTGACCAGTCACAAAATAATGATTCACCATCTTATCACGACCAAATGCAGCGTCACCTCACGCTGGGGCGAGTTCGCCTGGAGGAAACCACAGAGGCCAAAGTGACACGTTTGTGGCACGGACCGAAAGTATTCGATGACTAGAATCTAATTGACCTTTTCATGGGGGGAGGATTTGTGAGTCCACCTGTTGATGGGTGCACACAGAATGATGTGGCTGCCAGCACAGAGCATGGAGGTGTGTGTGTGTGTGTGTGTGTTGTCTGTACGATCAGGCCAAGTGGGTTATGAATAGCCACACTTAAAGGCTAAATAAAGAAACTAGGTATGTGCACAGCAAGTATTGTGCATGTGTCAGTTTTCAGTTTTGCGTTAGGTGTTTTCCACCCCTCCTTCCTGTGCATCTCTTTGTGTTATAAACGAAAGAAGGGATATGACAGCAGCAGGGTGATTTATCAGAAAAGATTTGGTGATGCACTTCTCCTCTGAGGAGTTTCCTCTGCCTGTTACAAGGAATTACTGAACAGAGGAAGTGCACATGGGTTGTTCTCTGGTCAGAACTTCCTGCAGCGTCTGCGTCATTTATGATTAACTGGATCAAAACGTTTGATTACAACTCTGTCCATCTGTCAGCGTCGATAAAAGCTGGCTGCAGCTCAGGATACGTTTGGCAAACAGTGATAAGTGCTCCATCTCTCAAATGCGATCCAAAAAAATTCCCTTCTTTTCCTTTCCTCGCACTTTATGAATATGTGTGTGAATGGGTGAAAGGTAAAATTGTAGCGTAAAGACATTTGAACGTTAGAGAAGTGCTATATAAATACAGACCGGGGTAATTCACTGACATTTTTCAAACTCTTACCAACTTCACACACTCCGCGACATAATTTTGCAATGGCGGCGCGGCTTTCTAGTTCATCGTCCCCTTCCCCGCTGACCGCCGCCTCTTTACACGTCAACAATAAAAAACTAATCTGGTGTCATTAGGAAAACGCTCCAGAGCTTATGAGACACATATTTTCAACACAAGACGGAACGTGACGTGCACAGGCAGGACATCAGGGTTAGTGTGACCATTTCCCATCAACCATCACAGAATCAGGGATTGTGCACCCCCCAACCCCCCACCCCCCCTTTCTATGTGATTTATGGCCCCTGGTTGATAAAAGCCCTGGATGCGCCCCTGCCTCCCACAGTCACTCACACTTCCAGCTCGTAATGTCGCGGCCTTTTTTAGCAGCATCGTCTCACAAGAGAGTTTCCGCATTATTCTTACGCAACACGGTGCGTCTCCATGTCGGGGGCAGAACCAGGTTTCTAACAACAGCCACCAACCACAACAACAACTACTTGGGCACCAACCCGCCTCTGCCCTCGCCCTCTCCGGCCACCTCGCTCTTGAAGTGAGCCTCCTCTCGCGGAAGTGGCGGATTTGAACATTTACCCCGCGCGCTGGCTCGTTATTCGGGGTTTGGAACATGGACCTACCTTTCCGGTCTGGAAGAAGTCGATGGCTCTGGCCGCGCTGTCAGTGAGTTTGACGTGAAAAACGGAGACGTTGCCTCCGCGGCTCAGTTCCCCGCTGGACAGACCGTAGCTCTGGTTCTCGCTCAGCAGCGACATGCTGCCTCCTCCACCGGGTTGTCAGACTCTCTCGCCCCGGACCGAACACAGTGACATTACCGCCCGAGCGCCGGCGCCAGGATCCCGGAGAGAAAGACGAGCTCAGCGCCGCCGCCGCCGCCGCGCGCTATTCTGGAGTAGATCGCATTACGTCATGACGGCAGGGCCCAGGAGGGATCTGATTGGCCCGCGGACATAAATAAACCGTGACGTAGTGCTTACTCGTCCAGACTCCTCCTCTCACACGCAGGGATTTTCTCTGGTCGAACTGATCAGTGATCAGCTGCTTCAGGTTTTAATGATTTATACATTGATGAGAACAACTAGAATCATTTCATCATAACAGGATTCTTCTTTAGTTTAAAGATTAGACAACAATACAAGAGTGATGCAAGGGCGTGTCCCTCTCAGTTCTGTCAATTAAATAACAACTACAACGATAATAATAATTATAATGATGATGATGATGATGATAAACTGGATTTGTACCTTTCAAAGAAGAGATCCAGCTCGAGGTGCTTTACATACAATACAAGCATGTTAATACAAATAAAAACAAGGTTTATAAATATAAATTCATGTTAGAATGTAATTCATATAAGAGATTTTAAGTAACATAAGAACACGTTGATAACAAATAAAAACATGGTTAGATTAATTTAAAAGAAGTGCAAGATCTAGTTAAGGGCTAACGTAAAGAGAATTGTTTTACGTTTTCTTTTAAAGTTTACTGAACTAGCTTCTCTGATATCTAGCGGCAAACATTTGAGAATACATTTTCAAATTGTACATAATGTTTGCCCATATCACACAACAGACATTGACGTTAAATGTACCAACAACTTGTTCTGTCACAATTGTACTTTTACTTCTCTTAAATTTCACATTTATAAAGCAAGGTTTTCTAAATCCTCCCAACACTTGAATCTCATTATATGATTTAATTTAATTTATATATGATGGAATCAACATAAATAAACCATGATGCAGATGTTACGTAACCACTGCTACTTTTTCTGACCCCTCTCCTCTCAATCTGCTCATTTCCCTGGTTTCACACACAGGGATTTTCTTTGTGTTTGTTTGTTTCAGGCAAAACTATCATAAAAAAATTCACCCAAGTTCTTTGGAATTTACAAGATAAACTGGAGAAAAGCATGATTGTGCCCCTCCCCCTTCTGTTTCTGATGAAATTAGAGAAAATCATGTTTTTGATTTTGCATAATAGTGACCGCTGTAACACAATTATTACCAAATTCATTGACAGTGACGCTAAATGTATCTCTTGTGGAGATTGGTCATGCACTTGTTTTGACACTGTCTCTACTCTTCTGTCTCTGGGCAACACAAGACAACAATTCTGAAAAAACTATGCCCAAAGACAATATCACTAAATTCAAATGTAACAACAAGCCTTACAATTGGTAGAATTCATATTCATGCAGTAAAGTTTTCAAACCTCTCCTCAGACTTTAATCTCATTAAATTATTGAACTTAATTTCTACATGGAGACATTAACCCTTACCCAAACCATAAAGTAAGCACACACTGTTTTACTTTGAAGAATGTGTTTGAATCTCTTTTTCTCTGCATGATTTCATTCAAGTCAAATTTATTTATTTCACTTAACAGCCACCCCACAGAGAACAAAGCCAGAGACGAATACTAAATGAAAAAAGAGAACAAATGCATTGCAGAGTTTTTCAATGAAAGCTGTGTGTGATGTGTGTGTCTGCATTAGAGTGTGTGTGTGTGTGTGTGTGTGTGTGTTTGAGCGCAGACGTTGGCCACCAGGCAGATGAGGCCTGTTTCAAAGCTGACAAATATCAAAGGGCCGGTGGGTCTTTGTAGTGCAGTTGACATTTTGGACTGGAAACCGTTTTGAACACTCTCTGCGGGACGAGCCTCCGCTCTCCGCCCAGCAGGTACAGAGAGGACAGATCAGGACAGATCAGGACAGACGAGTCACAGACTGAGGCAGCGGATGAAAGTTAGTGTCCTCGCAGGTCAGCAGCATGAGGACGAGAACTTTTCAATGGGTCGAGGAAATGCTGGAATACAAATAATTTCTTTCTGCAACAATTTAAATAAATCGAGGTAAGTTTAAGATTTGCTTTGGGTGTCTGTCCATATGTCACTCTGTAGATTGCTTGTGTCATGTCTACGTTGATTTTTAAAGCAGATGTGATTCATTGAATCTACATTGGCTCAATATGATTGATGCCTGTTTCCAGCTTAGTCTTAGACTTTTATCATGAAGAACAATTTGTGACAGTTTGAATAAGTCATCTGACAGAAAGTACTATTTAATTTTACTTACATTTAATTTACTACTTAGTTTCATACTTTCATTTGATATATTCTTGTCAGGAGATTTTATTTTTGTGTGTGGAAAAAGCCAATTTAGTGAAGAAATAACATAAAAAAATGAAATAGGTCATTGAGAAATATAATTATAAACACTAAAAAAAGAGTAATATTGAGCTAACATTAGTATCACTGCGCTATAAAGACCAGATTTTAAGAGAAATAGTTGGTAAAATATGTAGTAAAGTGAAATTGGAGTATTCAAACATAAGTGTTTCTCTCCAGGCGATGGGGGACCCCCTGTTTGATTGCAGCCCCCTCATCAGTGCAGCAGCCTCGGGTAAGCTCCGGCTGGTCCGCCTGCTGGTGGACGGTGGGGCTCAGGTCAACGGGCGCAACCCCCAAGGAGAGACAGCGCTGCTGGCCACGTGTAAGGCCCTGAGAGGAGAGCCGGCCGGGCCTGATACAGTGAAGCTCCTCACATACCTGCTCCACAACAAGGTCAGCCTGCACCAACCAATCGTTCCAATTTCAACCCAGAGAGCAAACACTTAAGTCCAATTTTCTGCACACAAGTCTGAAAGTAAGCTCCACAATATATTGATTTGGGTGCATTTTTAATGCATAATAAATCTGTACCTGCAGTAAGAGCAGTGTATTTTTAATGCATAGTAAACAGGTTCCTAGTGTATCTGCATGTGTCCTCCGTCCACCGACCAAACTGTTCCTTACCATTTGTGGATCTGTGGAGCAGTACACAGTACACAGTACACAGTACACAGAACACAGTACACAGTACACAGTACACAGTACACAGTACACAATACACAGAACACAGTACACAGTACACAGAACACAGTACACAGTACACAGTGTACTCTGAGGTAAGATAATTCACGAGTATACAGAGGACTGTGTCTCATTCAGTGTCTCTCCCTCGAGAGGCAGAATCACAATCATGAGCATTTTACAATCATTCTAATGTCGGTTACGTTTTGATTTCTGAACATGCAAGAGCCAACAAGTCCTCTGACTGACACTGGACCTTAATAAGAACCATTCAATGTTTTCTTTTCCTCCTTCAGGCAAATCCTAACGTACAGGACCGCGCCGGCCGCACTGCTCTGATGTACGCCTGCATGCAGCGAGCGGGAGCTCAGGTGGCCTCCACCCTGCTGTCTGCAGGAGCCGACCCCAGCATGGAGGACTACTCCGGAGCCTCAGCTCTGGTGTACGCCATCAACGCTCAGCACCAACCCACACTGGAGGTCAGTCAGAGGCAGAAAGAGAGATCAGGGGAAATGAAAGATCAAAACTAGTGAGGGGCAAAGGGGAGGGAGGGTAGATGGGAAGAGAGAAGTTGAGTTTTAATAATTTATAATGAAGTATAAAGATGGTGGAAGAAATACAAATGTAACCATGCAAAATTACTCCTGACAAGTAAAAACATACTATTATAATAAAAACCTCAGACTGGTCATGTTCCGCAGCTGCTGATGGATGCCTGTCGGGTCAGGGGTCGTGACATCATCATCATCGCCACAGAGGTTGGTGTGAGTGGAGGGCCAGTGACCAGACGTTACCTGAACGTTCCCCCGTCCCCTAACACCTCGCCGGTGTCCTGCATGTCCCCGTCTGACATCGTCCTCAAGACGAGCTCGCCCAGCTCACCTGAGGGAGAAAACATCTTCAACTTCAGTGAGTCAAAGTGTTCAGTTAATAACAGACCAGGAGAAATGCAGTTTGTTAAAAGATATTCACACACATTCCAAACATCCATAGACTGTAAAGATGGACGATATGACAGCTCCCCAAACGAGAAGCCAAATCCTCTTGATCGTCCCCTGGTGGCTGACTGCAGTATAAACCCTGCCTCCTCCATGTCAGTGGATGGAACATGAACAAAACTAAAAAGTCAAACTACACGTCAAATAAATTCTTCTCAAAAATAATTCATTCAGTCATTTTCACATCAATGTTTGATCAAATTTTTCAGTTTAATCTTTCATTTGTTATTTGATGCTACAAAATGGGGTGAAACGTCATGATTGACAGCTGAGACTTCCTCTCGATATGACTGTGTGTACCGTCGCTCCATCCATCGATCATTGCCCCCCCACACTCTGGCTCCAGATAACGTCATCGGCACAAGAGGGCAGCGTTCGTATCCCGGTAGCCCTGATCCATCCATCTTTATCTTTTTTGGAAATTTGGGAAACTTTTCCAGTCTGTATAAATAAAATGATGTATTATGAAATCTGTGATTTACACACTGTGTCTCACTCATCAGCTAAAAGAGGAAGCAGCAGCAGACGTCCCTCCTGCGAGATGAGTCCACTGAGCCGGTGTAACACTCCGACTCCCAGACACAGGGTGTTATCTGAACCGTGGCTGGCCATTCACAACCTGGCCTGTCTGAACAGAGCTTATGAGGAGGGCACGAGGGAGAGGAGTCGGCTGGAGGAGGAAGGCAGAGAGGATTTAAGACGAGAGGGAGGAGGGAGCGAAGATGAGAGAAGAGAGGATGAGGAGTCACATTTCCATCAGTTCAGGGTGGAAGAAAGGAGTGAGGGCCTGGTTCACAGAGGGGATAACAGACATGGAGGAGAGAATTACAACACAGGCTGTGAGGATTTCCCTCCGAGGGTCTCTCAGTCCGGGCCCCCCCTCACAGAGGCGAGTTTCTCTCAGGCAGCCGTGAGCCGACTGATCTCCAAGAGGAGTCTGACTCCTAGAGGGCCAGCGTTGGAGAGGAGCTCTGTCAATAAGCTTCCTGTCTGCCCAGCCCCTCACTCCCACCTCCGCAGGAACACCCTCCCCTCTGTCATGGTGATCCCGCCTCCGCTTCACCTCCCGCCCTTAGTCCACCAATCAGACTCTCACCTGCAGGTACCAAGACAGGTTTCCCTCCCTAAAAGCAGGAGCATGGTGTTTCTGCCTCACCCGCCCAGCTCCTCTACACCCTCCTCTCCATCAGCAGCATCCGGGAGAACGACACTACTCCCTCCGCTCCCCCTCTCCCTCTCCCTCACCTCACTGGTGTCTCCTGCGGCCTCCTGCTGTGGTGAGAGGAGCAGGAGGTCACTGCGTCGTCACTCAGTGCAGCTCGACCAGATCAGAGGAGACAGGATGAACCACATGGGTCATCAAGACTGAGACTTGTTCCTGCTGGAGACATCTTCATCCCTCTGTGATGAGATTCTTCCACATTCATCTTCCCATTCATCAGTCGCCACAGCTCAAGGATAAATCACTTTCATTTTTCAAGTTAGAGTTCGTAATGAAGATCATTTTCAGGAATATGTCAACAACACAGTACACTGTAAATAACTTAGTGTGAGTATTTGCCAGTTTAGTTTTTTGTATCATAGTAAAAGAATATTTTAAGTTTTTTTTCCTCATTCTTGTAAATGATGTCCATCTGTAGGATTTGGGATATAAATGCCTTTTTCAGGCTGTGCACAAAAGCTTGTTATGGGGTTTACTTGCTTTAATATATTTAACAATTATAGAATTAGTACAATAAAATACTAATGAAGTTTTAATACAGCAGATATTTTCATATTGAGCTTTTTTCTCATGTGACTGATGACACATTTTAACAGCATAAAATCTGAGAAATTGAGGGTAAAAAAAAAATATTTTGTCTAAAATATGATTACTCGTCAGTCCTCTTCTCAGGTCTATGAATTGAGAACCATTCAAAAGGGATTTATTTTTTAGATTTATTAATTTCATAATTTTTAGGTATCTGAAATGGAACAAACCCAGATTTCATAAATACTTCCCTCCCTTGTCATCTTTTGATCCATAAATCATGTTTTTCCATTCATAACGTGGGTTCATTTCAATTTTTCTGCACTTTCCGCACCAAGATGAACAGCAAAACAAAAAAAACTGAGGAAAGATTTAGTGGAAATCAATCTATAAATGCAGATTTAAAGAAGCTTCTGTTCATGGCAAAAGGAGTGAAGTCATTTTATTTGTTTTTAATATGTATCTACAACAAGGGGGACACAGGCAAAAACGACTGACAACTTGATGAAAATTAAACAAAACCAAAAAAAAAAAAAAATACATTTATTATCAATGCAGTTTTCCCACCTTTTTTCCAATAAGCAACATTTTTTTAATCTAAAGAAACTTTACAATATAAAGAAACATACGAAGAAGGAACCTCTTATTTTACTACACGAGACATTTAGGATCTGAAACTACCCTAACATGAGATACAAAGCAACTCCCCAAGGACAGACTGCCTCATATTCAATACTGCTTTGTCATCAAGAGGAAAAAAAAAAAAGAAAAAAAAAAGAGAGGAACTGAACAGAAAAATCTTTTACTCCCGCACCCCAAAAACATCCTCTGGTAACCCTCCCTCCCCCTGAATGTTACAGTATTATACATCAGCACAATAGAAATACAGAAATGATCAACGTTGTGACAGCTTTACTTACAGGACAGAAAGATAGAGAGAAGTTTGACTGCATTTTATACAACAGTATTTCAAAGTACAGGGAGGAAACGTCTGTTCCCGCTCCCTCTCTACCTCTTCTTCGCAACAAATCTGTCCATTATTTTTTTTCTTTCTCCTCTTTACTTTCCTGAACATTTCTCCCACCCCATTTTTAAATAGATTAAAAAAAATCCTTCATAGTAAAGTCTGTACTCTGGTCCCTGGTGTGTTGGATTGAGAGCCAGTGTCCTGTGTGTGTGTGTGTGTGTGTGTGTGTGTGTGTGTGTGTGTGTGTGTGTCCTGTGTTTGTGTGTGTCCTGTGTTTGTGTGTGTGTGCCCTGCGTTCGGTTGTGTTGAAAGGGTAAAAGCTGAGATGCAGTGCGTCGGAGGCAAAGAAGGGACAAGTTTCATTTCCTAAAGATTCACCTGTTTTACTCTGTTCTGTCAAATGTGTGGTTTTTCTTTGCAGCCACAAACAAAACCAGTTTCCAAAAAAACAGAGGCAGGGGAGTTAAAAGAAGTGTGTGTGTGTGTGTGTGTGTGTGTGTGTGTGTGTGTGTGTGTGTGTGTGTGTGTGTGTGTGTGTGTGTGTGTGACAGCGAGTTAGCGAAAAGTTCAAACACGCTTGACTACAAAAATCTTCCTCCCTCGTCCTCTTACACCCCCATGACGCTACAGCTCGGATGCACAGTAAAGCCCCAGGTTTCTGTCTGTGATGAGGTGAAATAGCATAATAGTCTATAGCAGCTCCAGTTTCTCATCATTCATATTATTTCTGAGTAAAAGACACAACCATCTCTGAACAAATACACACAAGTTGCCCCGAATCAGCGAGTTTTCTGATCCACTGTTAAGTTGTGATCTGAAATATCAAAACATGTCAATGATATCAAAATGCATTTTACAGTATTTACAAAAAGAAACTCAACTCGAAAAGATGAAGAGTTGTACAAATGAAATTAGAGAGGGGTGAAGTGTGGCTGGGTGTGTTGACGCTGGCCCGCTGGAAAGGTGAGAGAAGAGGAAAAAGGACAGGGGGGCCGAGATGAGTGAAGGGAGGGAGGCCACTCGTTACAGCCTGCTTTACTCCGACAGTAAAAATCAAAACACCCAAGGATCCGACCAGCAACGAGTCAGAAGTCCTTTTACCAGGAGCGACCGCAAAGAGGAAGCACCGCATGAATGAGAACAAAACGTCTGCAAGCTACACGACTGGTGTGATTGTGTGTGTGTGAAAGCAAATTTCCCCAAAAAGCACAGACATACATCACAGTGTGTTCAGGACTCATCGGCAAATGAAAAACAATCCGAGTGTTCACTACAAGTCAGCAGAGAGACGATAAAATGCAGCGTACGTTCACACCGGAGTGAGCGGTGACCGAAGTGGGCAGCGTTAGTGGAAGCAGCATGAGTGGGGGGGTTTAAAAAAAAAAAAAAAAAAAAACGAAACACAAAAGGTCGACACTTGTGATTCAGCACCTTTAGGGCTCGGAGAGACGGGTCTGATGACGTGAGCTGGAGATAAAGAGAGGATCTGCATATTTACACGGTTGCTACTAGTTCTGCAGTTAATAAAAGACCAGGGATAACACTTCAAAAGAAAAAGTAACAATGATTTTATACGACAAATTAAGTACATAAATAAATAGAGCTGTGCATTTCACTGCATGGAAGCTACTAAAAAAAGAGGAGCCACTTCTTCTGGTGTGAGTTACTGAGCAAGTTCACAATTTAGCGATTTTAAAGAAACCTGTGAAAAACATTTTAAAAAACAGGCCTGATCAGTACCATGATGGATCAAATCTTACCTGCAGGGGGCAGTGTTACACAGCGGATAGGTTCAGATTTTGTGTGCACATGAACTGACTTCATCAAAATCATGTGCCCTTAGAAACGACAGGAATTAGAACCTAATCTTAAAATGATCATACCAATATCATTAATAACAATAATACAATAATAAAAACAACAATGATACAATACATACACAAAAAAAAAAAAAAAAAAAATGGAGAAAAAAATTAAAGAGTTCACCGATCATCACGACACCTCTGTTAAAAATGTACACACGGTGAACGATGTGTGGGGCAAAGGGGTTGTTTAGTCCGACCCTCCACTGAATCTGTCGGGAACAGAAACAACGAAAAAAAAAGACGACAAAAATCTTTAAAAAGTCCAAAGTCGTAGTTGAGAAGCTTCCAGGTGGCTGCAAAGAGACTTTGTCCCCGGGGGGAGGGCTGTTCTGTCCAGTCTCCTCTCTCCCTCTTTTCTCTCGCTCTCTGCACTTGTCCTCCATCCCTCGCTCATTGTCTAGACCCTGACAGGAAGCCAGGGAGGCCAGGGCCGGAGTCAGAATGCAGGCTCTTCCTGTGGCTCTGTGACTGCTTCCTGTTCAGACCGCCGGCCATCTTGCATGCTCCGGGAGGGCCCGTCTTAATTAGAGTCCCAGCATGCTCGAGGGCTGTCCCGGAAGGCTGTGTGGCCATAGAGTTCCCGAGTGAGAGGGTTGGGGGGGGGCGGGGGGAAAGGAAGGGGAGAATAGCGGATCCCGTGTTGGCGGAGAGGAGGAAGGGGCAAAGGGTGTGTGTGTGTGTGTATATGTGTGTGTGTATGTGTGTGTGTGTGAGAGACGGTGGTCCAATCCGATGTGATGTAAGGATTGAATTGAAGAAAAAAAATAGGGGGTGGGGAGGATTAAACAAAAATACAAAAAAAATAAAAATAAAATCACACACTCATCGTCATGTTGGGTGAATACTGAAACGAGAGAGAGGGGGAAGGGGGAGGAGGGCACAGATGAGTGGATATGTCACTGACAACATTCAAACACCAGAGGGCGCTCAAACCCAGCCCTGCACAGCTGGAGGAGGCACAGACTTAGGTTCTAACCTTCTCTGATAGAGACTCCAATGATCAACGATGCAATAATTCAATCTCTGAGGAGCTGGGTATCTGACCTCTGGACTGTTTGACACAAATTTAAATGTGTCCAAATGTCAATTAAAGCACCACAGGTTGAAACTGTACATTTAGATTGTTGTTCACTTCTTTTTGAACAGTATATTTACTGATTTAAATTATAATTTGACATATTTTGTTCCGAAATTGAAATGGAAGAAATGCAGCTTAGTTATTGTGATCAACACTCACTGGCATTTGGTCTAATTCACATTAACATTAAAACTAGAGCCGACCGACAATATGAACCTTTCACAGAAATATGAAAGACGTCACTATGACGAGTATTATTTTACAGAATAAAAAACACAGAAAAGATGTGTATTTTAATTTGTCTTTAAATCTGGTTGTATTTGTATTTTCTTCTCATTAATAGTTAAAGGTTTATGGTCAACTGTGAAATCTCATGTCTCAATTAGATTTCTTTGTCATTAGAGTTTGATAACGACCATCAAATCAGTATCAGGCCCTAAAACACCACCTCGGTCAGACTCTATTTGAAACGATACCCAGTCCTACTGCTCATTAGCTGAATGAGGGTATTAGGGCTCAGACATAATTCCAGCCTGAGCACCCTGTGGCTCTGCAGGCCGAGGGTTAGAGACAGTCACAATTCTATCCAGGGAACAGTACCACCCTCCACCTGCTGTGCTCCAGACAAATAGAATCCTTATTCACTCTAAGATATAATCAGCAAATTATATAGAACCGGTATCTTCACTGAGGAGTACATCAACCATAATCACATCACTGATACAGAGGGTACAGAAGGATTTCTAAGTGATAAGTAAGCGGCTGTAATGCAAGCAGAACATCAGGTGTTTTTTACAGCCCTGTTTTTAACGACTGTTTAAGTTTTGCATTTTTAATTCACAGTGCTGTGTCCCAGGCAGTAAGAAGACTGTGCCAGGAACAAGCAGTACTTAAAACTACAGGCGACGTGACCCACAGATATTTGGTTCTTCCTGCTGCACCATGAGTCTCTGGTTCTGAGTGGATCTGACTGCACATGAAATCAGCTCTAATCATGCGATGGGTCGTAATCATCACAGTAATAAAATGTTTTGATGCAAGATGGCGAGTGTGAACTGTGCAGGACAAATATCACGCGTTGCTGTTCTTTGTTTCACTGCGGTTACCTGTTGACTGCTGCTTCATGCTGCTACGCTCTCTATTTAAACTTATGGGGACCACATCTTCATTTGGCATTTTCTTATTCTACTTTGTCAGGTTTTTCTTTTTTTAAATTGGCCTTGTTGGGTTTGGAATGTTTTTCCAGTGAAGAATTAACTTTGGTAAAAACCTTAACTGCCGACTTCTTATTTCAATATTAATCATGACCACTACCACTGAGACTAATCAGCGTAAAACAAAAAACAGTGACAAGAAAAAAAACTTTACCAGACAAATATCATTACTGACAAACTCAGGTGAACCCTCTGCTTGCATTCTTCCACTGGTTTATGTCAGGGCGTCAAGGATAACTGTTAAGGGTCGTGAGATGCCATT
The DNA here is from genome assembly GCF_024713975.1 of Paralichthys olivaceus. NCBI lineage: Eukaryota > Metazoa > Chordata > Actinopteri > Pleuronectiformes > Paralichthyidae > Paralichthys > Paralichthys olivaceus. The sequence goes on along the minus strand of NC_091104.1, from coordinate 9,836,066 downwards.
CACTCGCTCTACTTACACTTTCGCTTTGGAATGGGTTCAAGAAGTTCCCGCCCATTTCGCCGTCATCTCTCGGCGTTCCAGGAGGGTTGTTCATGCCCCCCATGTTATTAGGAGAGCTCTGCAGAGAGAGACGATAGAAACAATTCTTACATGTGCACAAGTGAGGTGTTGAAAAGACATGATACATTATTATTCAAGCAAATAGGAGAAGTTAAGAGATTTTGACTCACCTTTGGCAACCCATCCATATCCCCAGACCCTGAGGACGTGGAGGAGAGAAGTTGTTCAACTGTTCAACGTTTCAGCTAAAATCTGTGAGTGATTTGAAAAGTCACTGTGTGTAAAACCCACCTAGTGATCCGTTCATGTGGTGTGGCTCCATGGCTCCCATAGCTCCCATTGGTCCGTCAGGCCCAGGTCCCATAGGGAACTGTCAAAAAGACGTAGAACACGTGTAAATGATTGTGACCTTTGTAGCTCGGAATGAAGAGATTGTTTAGTTTTATTTTAAAGGTTCGATTCCAGTCGATTCTTACGGAGCTTTGTGGCGGAGTTATGTTACTCTAATGCTGAATCGTACTTGTTTCTGATGACGTGGTTTAAAGCGTATTTGAGCTGGATTAATTGTAAATGACATTAACATCTATTATTTTATCTGAAACTGCAGTTATGCTTGACGGATTCAACAACTGTGACTTTAACGCAACATCTTTCCCTTTCATACTCTTGCTTGAGTTGCAGTACCCTGTTGCAGTCTTCTCTTACAAGAACAAACCCACTGGAAGAAGGCAAAGACGGAGACGCAACACAACACAACTGTTTGGCTCCTGCCTGTTTCCTCCAGGATCACCGCTTCCAGCTTGTGTGCACTTCTTTGCCTTGACAAATCAGTCGCAGAGGTTTTCCATAGTTTTCTGAAGAATTGCTCATCTTTACCAACGGTTTCCGAAGTCTCCCTCACACGCCAGCAGGAATGACTCCATTTCTTGAACGTGCCATCGATTGCAAGGATGTGAACGGCAAGTATATACTAGGCTTAAAAAGTAAAAGCTACAGAATAACTTTCAGGAGCTTTTTGTCAAATGAACTATTAACACATGTAAGACTCACGTTGGGTCTGTTGCCTCCTGGTCCGATTGGATTCATCATTGTATAGATGTTTTCACTGGAGTTGGTTGAATCTAAAAAAATAAAATCAGAATAAAAACTTCAGTTGTTGACTTCAGAGAGATGATGCTGAATGTTGACATGAAAGATGAAAAGTGATTTGGTGGGAGACAGGGGACAACGTCATGCTTGTTTAGTCAGGGAAAAAGAGAAAAAAGGAGGTGATGTCTTGTTTTGTAAGACAAGTGTTAGTGCTGGGGACATAGTTAGGTGACGCACCACCTGGGCTGGGCATGATGGGAGTTCCTGGCGGACCTCCTCCTCCTGGAGGACCCTGTGAATCAATCAATGTTGGATGTCAGAATGACACTGATCAGAACATCTTCATCTGTACAATGACATCACTTTTTACTACACTGGTTTGATGGATTTTAAACTCACCACATAGTTTCCTGGAGATGAGGAGGAGTACGCTATCTGCAGGGGACAGGAAACAGAAAATCAGAACTGAGGGTCAGAGGACACGAAACCTGTTACATTTCTTTCCTGAAGCTTAAAAATGTAAGTTACAATTGTTTGAGAAAGTTTGTACTTTTGTCTATTGAATATCCCTTTGAATATCTTACAAGAAACAATGAGCACAAGTACCCATCTCCAAAACCTTTTCTAATATCTGTGTAACAACACAACAAATTAAAACCTCTGGTAAAAACATGGTTGAAAAAAGCTTGAATTTGTCTGATTTACTGAACAGGATTCAGACTCACTGAGTTCGCGTTAGGTCCTGGCCAAGGCCCTCTACCCCCGGGACCCCTGAGGGAAAAGAAGACAGGAGACGGAAGACAGGAAGGGGTGGAAGAGAAATAAAAAATGAATTACTCTTTTAAAATACACTGAAAAAAGAGTTTAGTTTTAGAGTTTTAGTGTTGTAACTTACATGTTCATTCCTGGCATTGGACCGCCCATAGAGTTGGGAGGAGGTCTCATGCCTCCATAGTTCTGTAAGACAAGACATGAGAAACACGGTAAGAACATGGGAAGATGTTTTACTTTTCTTTTCTTTTCTTAACAAGATTCTTATTTCTGTGATCTTTGGTTATTTAATTGAGATTGATTCTAAATTTGATCTTATTGTGCCACATTCTGTAGTTATGTGTCCACAATAGAGTTTCTGTTTCCTTAGAGAAAACTAACTGAGCCCGACCTGAACCCAACAGGGTTTGTGTTCAAACCCGACCCAGTAGCAGTTAATATAAGCTGCATTGAGTTTGTTTCACTATCTCTAACATGTGGTGACTGCTTCTTTTCCACTATAACAGACGTGTGTAGTTTAAAAAGGGTTCAAGTTGGTTTGGGTAACCACAATATAATTCACAGGCTGCAACTAACAAAGAATCAAACTAGGACCAATTTTGAAAAGTTGGTGTGTGTCATCATACCTGTGGGCCCATGGCCATTCCTCGAGGAGGGTTCATTCTCATTGGTCCACCCATGTTAGGATGTCCTAGAGAAACAGATGAGAAAGAGTCAAACACACACACACTGCGACACACACACACACTCCTGTGCCCATGTATATACACACATGTCTCGTCTCTCAGAAACAGGAATTAAGACGAGCCACAGACAATACTCCGTCCTAATCCAATTACTTTAACCCTTGGGCTTCTGCAGTTAATATCACCACAGAGCCCTTCCTGAGCCTCACACACACACAGACACACACAGACACACACACACAGACACACACAGACACACACACAGACACACACCAGTATTCAGTCCAGTAACAACCCAGAGTTTGTTGACTGGAGTGTACGGCTCAAGTTCATTAATGAATATTCACTTGTTGTGAAATTATTTGCTATGTGTTGGAATTTATCTGTCGAAAATATTATTACTACTCACATTCCTAACAGAGTCAGTTACAAACATTTTGTCTACTACACAGAACAAATATATTTCATTATATGGCGTCCTAACTCAGGCCTGTGACTACGACATCGGCCCCAGTCGTACCTTGCGGTCTTGTTGGGTCCAAACTGTTTGGCAGGAGTGGCTGAGATCCAGGGATTCCCCCAGGAGGCTGCGAAGAGACGTGGTAGAAAAATTAACATTCTGCCACAATCCTGTTAACTAGGACGTTCAGCACAAACGTGAGTAAACAGAGTCACAATCCAGTTCAGTACCTGATTTGGCATTCGGAGTGAGGGGCGCGGTCCACCTGGATACCGCGGTGACATGAAAGGCTGAAAAGAGAAATGGAGGAAGGAGGGAAAAAAAGGCAGTTGAGGGAGGGGAAAAGAAAGGCAGAGAGAAAACGACATTTTCATTATTGATAAATCCATGAGCACTCGAACAGGAGGCAGCACTGAGGACAAACAAATGAACACGGTGTGGCTGGAGGATGGAGGATGACATTGAAAGATCAAATTCATCACATCAGCCTGAAAACATGAGAAAATGTACCTGAGCCAGAATCTGTTTTCTCTTGGTACACGCAAAGCAAGGATTCGTGCTGGTCAGCGTGTGTGTGTGTGTCGCTGTGGTGTAAGCTGATTCGGCTTGTGGTCGGCCCGGTGTAGTTAGAGACACCTCACTCTGACAACACCGTTCAAAAACCTTAGAGGAAGCATGTTCGCACTCTCTCGCACACAAGACAGAAACCAGAAACCACAAGAATGAAGCTCTGCGCTGCCAAAACACTGGCTTCGCCTCCACAGTGGCACCCGTAGCTACTCTTCTGACGCTGATGAAGTTTCCCTTTAAATGGTGAATTCCCTGAAAATGCTTTTATCAGGTGGAGTGACCCAAAACACTGACCATCCTGTATGTGTGTGTGTGTGTTAACTGTCCGTACATGTGTGTGCCCATGTGTTTTTGTATGTATATGTGACGTGTCCCCATCGCCTGTCCCCTATTTTATTTATAAGGTGCTAAAACAAGTAAGCAGAGGGGAGGGAGCTGTGTGTGATTGTGCGTGTGCATGTGTGTTAAGAGTAGAGGAGCAGAAAAGTGTGCAACCCCCTTGCCACACACACACACACACACACATTTATTCACATACACACACAAGCTGCTCTGGGGGAGGGGCACGGAGTGAATTATTCATCCTACACAGGGACAACCGATTCTGGGCCTTGAAGAGGAGCAGGCCCTGCTACCTCTGGTTGCTCCGCTTTCATAACGGAGCTGGCAACTGGAGGGGCCGACATCCACAGGGAATTAGCCAGAACAAAACTAGAGCTAACAGGGCTCCAGGGTAGGAGGAGAAGAAGAAGAAAAATAAGAAGAACGTGTGCGAGTGGTGAATGGAGAGAGAAAGAGCTTGTGTGTGGGCGACGGGGTGGTGAGTGTGTGCAGGGGGATTTGGGGGGAATGAAAGAGATAGGGGTGTTTGAGAGAAAGTGTTGGTGTCTTACCTGGCCATGGGGTCCCATCATGGGGTTGCTTGGGTTGTGTGGGGGGGGCTGTGCGTGGGGGGACTGCTGAGAGCCAGGTGGTCCCTTTAAGAAAGAAGAGCGATGTCAGAGAGGGGAGGGGCCAGGAGGGCGGATTACACCTGAAGGAATTGCCCGATCAAAAGTTATTAAAGAGAGAGGAGGACGAGGAGAAGGGGGGAGTGAGCGGGGGGGAGACAGCGGAACATTTTGGGCAAATTTGTTAATGTAATGTCCCGTAACAGGATTAAAGCCAATGGGAAACAATTAAGTCGAAGAGAGATTAAAAAAAGTCAGTAAAGCGTAAATATAATTTTGCAGGATGGCCTTGACATGTGTGTTAGGAAGAGACAATCCTCAGGACCCTCAGGTCAGAGGATTGCATGTAGTTCTTCTGTTTGAACCACATGGGGGCAGTGTTGCCAAAGGCTCCCTGCGGCAGGACAGCCACTAGTGCTAACTTCAAATCAGAGAAAAGATGGTGCACATAAAAAATGCGTTAAAGTTGTATTTCCTGACAAATGTAAATCTACTTCAGTGCGACACCGTCCACAAAGAGAACAACCCCCTGCTCGTCCACACACTGCTGACATTTAACTCCAGGAAAGGGAGGTTAACGACCCCTAATAAATAACTCATTATGCCACGGCCTCTCGTCTGCTCTATCACCATCAGTGTCTTCACCCCCATCCTCAATTTTCCAGTTGTCAGAAGAAAATAAAATCTGGCCAATTTACAAAACAGCAAATGGAATTTTCCATGTATCCCTCCCGGTCGTCCGGACACGCAAACAAACACAACCCATATGGATTACCTCAGTGAGTCTGGGGGCACGTGCACCAATGTGTAGCCAGCAGAGGCATGTCTGACGGCTGTAATAGATAACACCTGCGTTGAGCCATAACAGGCGTAAAAGGCAAATAATTTAAGGGGGAAAAAAAATAAAAGTCTGAATATTTGCATCTTGTTCCAAATCTGAAATCACACAAACTCATTAGCACATCTAACAATCTAAGTGGTGCTCGTATTAAAATAATTTTCTTCTAGACTTTCCAGGAATGAATCATGGAATTGAACGTCTGGTTTTCTGTATCTTGTTTACAAATTCTTTATAGAGCGGCAACTAAGGATGAACGATGGATGATTTTAAAATGTTCTATATGAGCTGAGACTCACAAACACTTGATTATAGGCAAAACATTTTACAAATTCGAGGTCCATCTATAATAAGTTATACCTCCTCAATATTTATTGAACCTTTGTTATACTGCTATTGGTGAAAAAATATAGAGATAATTATTGATGTCTTGTTCAGCCCTAGTGGCCACTAGCATCAATCGTTATTTACTCATCAACTGCTTTGTTAATAAAATGTCAGAAAATAGTGAAAATCCTACAGTGATATATTTAGATAATTTTATTATTACAATAACAAAGTTTAAGGTTACTGCAGTAAGATAGGACCAGCAAAAATGCATTTTGCTTTAAAAAAAAAAATCTTAAAACCTTTATTAATCCCCAATAGTTGCTAATTAGTCCAGACAAATCGATTACTTGTAGCACCTAGAAACCTTTCCTCAAATGGTATCTGATTGAATTCTTGCCAGTTTTAGATTATTATTCTTTAATTCTGGTTAAGATTTTGTTCAGCGTCTTGTTTGTCTGATGATTGATTAACGTTTCAGCTTCTTTTATTACATTTTACTGAAGAGTTTTGTGTATTTTTCAGAGGAAAGTATCGTTAAAGGCATCGTTCAGGTTTCAGGGACTAACATCAGCTCTGACTATGAGCATGAACCACATCTGAAGAAAACAACTGGAGCTTTCTGTTACTGTAAGGTCCCTTGAAGACAACACACACACATGCACGCACAAACACACACACGCACACAAGAACACACATACGTGTGCACAGGAGCACATGCACACACAAACACTCGTCCAATCTCACTCCCGCACCAATGTTATAAATAGCTCTTCCATGCGTCTCTCCTCACCCTCTCTCCCCCCACCCTTCCCCTTGCTTATTCACAGTGGTACTCTCACTCGTACCCCCACCACCACCTCCACCCTCTCAGCACATTGCCTCACTCTCAACAAACAATGTGAGTGGTCGGTAGCCACAGAAACAAACATTGGGCTACAATCAGTGTGAGGCACTGAACATTTCCCCTCCTCTTCCTCTCTTTCTCCTCCTTCTCCTCTCACCCCTCTTCATCTCCCCATACCCTTCCATCTCTCTATCTTGTCACTCGCTTTTTCTCTCCTACTCTACTCCACCACCTTATCGTGCCTCCTGCCAAATGCCATTGCTGTCCATCACACCGCTGCCTCACGGAGAACGTGTGTGTGTGTGTGTGTTTGTGTTAGTGAGTGTGTGCACGTTCACACGCCTGCATGTGTTTGTATAATATCTGTGTGTGTTTCTGTGTTTTCACTCTTCAGACAGCCATTACCCGCACTAAAAACCAGAGCCAGGACAGGTCAGAGACAGAGACGGGGATGGAGATGGAGGGGTGGAGAGAGGATGAGTATGGGATGGTTGAATCATGAATCGGTTGAGCGGCAGCGAAGAGTGAGCAGAGCCACAGTGAGACGAGTTTGAGCTTTGGAGCCTGTGGTGAGTGCAAGTGTCAGGAGTGGAATAAACATTGTTTGGACAAATGTGGGGATTTAAGGAAAAACATGTGGGAGAGCTGGAGCCGAACTATAACTGTGTCATATGAAGAATTAAGTTAACATAATAGAGCTGCCAATAGAACTGTTATGTCCAATATAAATTTGTAGGCACAATTGTGAACTGTTTTATTAGGATTAACAATCATAGAACAAAGTAATGGTATCCTGTAAAAAAACAAATATCTTGGTGATTTGATTATTTTCCAGATACATAAAAAAAAATTCAAGTTTATTTAAAATGTATTAAATAACTGTTACAGGTCAGTAATCCCTGCCTACAGTTAGAACCCATGCACTATTTGAAAGTCTTATTACTATTCAACATTGAAGGGATTTAATATGTGTGGCAAAAACTGTAAAAGATGTGGATCTACTTCTCATGTTAAGTGGACCTGAATTAACAGTAAGGCAGGAAAACCAAGAAGAAAGGAGCAGTTTTTGTCGGTGAAAGTAAAGAGGGTAACTCTAACGTTGGTGAATTGTGTGTTTTAATTGAAGAATAAAGTGGTTTTGAGTGTATAGGTAAATTCTAAATGCAAAAGTACTTTTACAACATGAGTTAATTAAAAAATAATTTGTACAGAGATACTAGACATTATTTCCGAGTGTTTGAAATGGAAATCAAAGTTTTGCCTAAAATTGAAATTGTGTTGTGAATTCAGATCGAGAAGCGACATCTAAAGCCGAGGTGAGCAGGTCAGGGATGGGGGGGGGGTTGTCTTACCTGGAAGAAGCCTGGGGGCATGGGACCGCCTGGCATGGCGTCGTTGGGGGGCATGTTGCCCATCACTGGGCTGGGCGCTGCCGCTGCGCTCTGAAACACAAAATGATGAGATTAAATCTGGTGTTTTGTGTATGTGACTGCTCTACAGAGCTATCTACATATATGATGCACTGGCCACCAAATTACTACAGGGGGCAGTGTCTGCACCTGCAATCACAGCAAATGACCCCCCCCCCCCATCTATACTTATATGGTTAATTCAGGGAAGAGTCTTCGATTATAACCTCTAAACTGTTCCCTCATCTCTGTGGAAAACAGAGGACGACATTCACCACATTATCTCTTTCTGTGGACGAGTGAAAAGGGAAGGATTGAAGAAGAAATACCAACTAAATATTATTCATGTTTCTCTATCCCAAAGAAGAAATCAGACTGTATCTGTCCTGAGATGTCTGCTGTCACATGCAGAGCTGAGGTCACAGCTGAGTTAGCCCAGTAATGAACGATATGATTATGATCCATGTGCATTTACACATTTTGGCTTACTTTTGATTTGTTAAACTATGTCTATATTTCCAGTGTTCTGCCCTTATGGAAACAATGTGACTGTGACTCCTCGCACTGACTCTGATGATATTAACATTTAACTAAATCACTGGTTGATGTGGGAGATATGATAAAGATTAGGAACAGCTAGGCATCCTTAACAATCAAACCTACACAAAGCATCATAGTTTTTGGTGTCATGTTTTTAACTCTATATGAGTCAAAATCAAATATATTGAGTGTCTGGCTACTAACTTTAGTCCCAAAAAACATCTGTGCAGTATTTCATCACAATTCATTACTGATAAATATAAGACGCCATCAGCTAATGTTTTGAGTTTTATTATGTCTTAATGATTAGAAGCTGTTTTAAGAAAGTAAAGGAGAAAGTAATGTTTCAAAATAATCCTTCTGTCTGAGAAGTTTGTTTCTTCACTTTTGCTGAACCATAACTAACCAATTACTGTCTAATTCATTCAAGTAAACAAAACGTTTCATATTAAGACTTAAAAAGTACATCCTAAATCTTATGAGAAATATATTTTACCGTGAATTCATAATGTGCAACAGCACTGTTATTAGATCATAAAATATTAACTTTGCACAAAGTATATGCAAATTCTAAAATGAAGAATTATTAGATTTTGTTAAAAGGCTGGAGAGCCAAAAATGCTTAGAAGAAACAAAAACAAGTTAAACCTGATGAGAGCTGCTGCTTGACTACATCATACTGCAACAACACTACTGATTACAATCTCCTCTACGTCAGTCAAACAATATAAAAGAATAAAAGCAGAACGTAGGATGGGAGGGGGGGGTGATTCAGCCTGGGAGTTAAATATGATATAACTGTATTCTTGTCAACACACATAGACAGAGACGCATGTTCTGAGCGCTTACATAAGCACAGTGGAACAAACACACACACATATGCACGCAAGCACAAGAACGGGCAAACATAAACACACACACACACACACACACACACACACACAGACACACAGACAGACAGACACACACACACAGACACACAGACAGACAGACACACACACACACACACTAAGAGTTGCATCACAGGCTCATAAAGTGCAGGCCTTCAGTACAGAGAGGCAGACAGGGGAGAACCACAGGCTACAGGACCAGAACAGAGAGGGGGTTTAAGACCCAGGGGAGGGAGTCGGTCTCACAAACACATGCGCACACACAGACACACAATCACGCATCCACTGTTTCACCAGCGCACACACCTAACGAGCACACTACAGTTATGTGACACACACTGTATGCTTGGACAACAACGCAATCTCCCAATTACACGCATGTACACAAATATACTCGCTGCCCTTTTTCTCCTGATGAACAGACACACATGAAAACTAAAAAAAAAAATTAAAAAAAAAATCACACACTTACACAATGACACACACACACACCTCCCCCATCTTTATGCTAATTCTGCTAGTGAACATGAGCAGGCCACTGAGTCCCTGGGGAAGGAGCAGGGTCGGCTGCCTCTTTCTCTCCTTCTCCATCCTCCCTCCCTCCCATCCATCTCCCTCACCCTCTTCTTCTGCACACTTTCCTCTCCATCTTCTCTCCTCTCCGTGACCCTCCTCACTTATTTTTTCCCAGCACTGGTGCACACACACACATACACACACACAAACACGCACACCTTCCCTGTGCCCCAACCCCTGTACTATTCCTCCCCATCGCAACCTCTCCTCCCCTCAGCCTCCCCCCAGTAGGGTGTCAGCAGCTTGCAGAAGCTGTTGCTATGGAGACAGGTCCTATCTGCACTCTGTCCCCCTGGCATCCCCCGCTCCAGGAGTGCAGAGAGAGAAAGAGAGAGAAAGAGGGAGAGAGAGGATAAGAAGATGCAGGAGAGGGAGAAACAGAGAGAGAGAGAAACAGAGAGAGAGAGAGAGAGAGAGAGAGAGAGAGAGTGAGAGAGAGAGAGAGAGAGAAGGCACAAGAGCGAGATAGAAGAGAGAGTGAGTTAGAAGATGCGAGTGAGGCAGAGGAGGGAAAAAAGGCGATGGAGGAGCAAAATAACAAAAGAAGATAATGTTACAAGGAGAGAGATTCTGTTCACTATCAATCACTTGGTCACATTATTGTTCGACACTATTAATGACCAACGATATGCTCGTGAATTCTCAGTTTGCCGACTGAAACTGAATGCAAACTAAAAGCACACAGAGAGGCACAGTTGCCACCAGCAAAGCGTAAGGTAGATTTAGTATGCAGTCGCTCTTTATTAAAACCATCTGGCCTGGGGAAATACAAAAGGATCCAACAGTGCTTTTTTAGTTTCTGTAGCAGCACCCACAGTGCTGCCGATATCTACCTTTCAATTTCAACTCCGGGCTCAGAACTAGGAGACTGTCAGAAAAAACCTTTGCGACGAGGCTGCCTCCTTGAATCAGAATAACTTGATTTGCCAAGAAAGTAAGTCTGCAGGAATTTGTTTTGTTGACATTGTTGCGGGTAAACTGCGACTGCGAACGCACACATAACAAGAGAGTGCACCTTTACGCACAAAGAAACAAGTTCAATAAGACGGCACAGTCGAGAGCAGACATTAATGCTGCACTAATTAGTTGATATAATGGACATGGAGTTTTGTAGTGGAGTTGAATTATTCATTCTCGGGCTGAACGTATGGAAAAGTCTGTTAATGAAGGAGTGCACGCGCTGCGAGGGAAGCGCTGGGTGGCAGCACAACTTGAAAGGGCTTTAATGCCTGACATGCAGCAGAAAGGAGAAGAATACATTTCTTTCATTGAGGCTGGCTGAAAGTTCAACAAAACCCACGGGACACATTTTCAAATGTCTGGGAATATTTACACGGTTTAAACGGTAAACTATATTTTAATGGCCTTCCTTGGCAGCGCTGCTCAAACACGCCGTCCCAGAGCTACGTCTGCAAGAAAATAATATTAGGAAAGTTTTTATGTTACCTGGCTATCAATAATACACAATAATACGCGGTGACCTCACTGATTCTGAGTGGAGAACTCTTAACCCGAGCATTTCTTTTTCAGCCAAACGCAACAAACATGCGATAAAAATAAAATCACTGATTCGAACTGTCCCAATGTGGACAACTGCTGCTTTTCTTATACAATAAGAACAAATATACCTTTGAGATGTTGAGATAGTTGTTTTATATAGTTTTCTGACATTTCAAGTACAAAATGATTAATCGAGAATCGTAAACAGGCAGAGTCAGAGATTAAATAAATCATTAGTTTGAACATTAAAGTCCAGGATAACTAGTCGATACCTCCACCAAGGCCCAACAGTTGTATTATGAAACAACATTTAAATTCACTACATCCAGATGCACTGCACTCGGGATCATTTTCTGGAAGAGCTGTGTGTGAGTACGCAAATGTCCGAGTCAGTTGCCCCTGAGTTTTTTCTACCAGCCCCTAATTATACAGCGGAAGATTCACAGCAAGGGAGTGGGCGTGTTGATAACTTTTCTAATAGGCGATGGGTGCAAAACTATCACTAACAACTCAGGTTGAAAAAAATGTATCATATATGCAGAAGACGAAGATGTCCCTTGGGAAAGACAACGAGATCCAAGGGCCCTTGGTGATAAGAGGATGAAGCTGGTGTCTATGTGCTGTAAACAACATGTGATTTCTGGAGCAGAATTTATACGTCATGTCCCGCCTCCTGCTGCTCTTCCTAGACGTCAGCCCTCGCCTGAATGCTCCAGACATTTTCTTGTTGTTATGAACCCGTCTGACCTGGACAATCTGCTGCTGTGTTCGTCATACGTGAAAGGCAAATTCAGGAAAATGTCCGGAGTGCATGTCTGAAAATGGCTTTTGAGGTAGGGACTGATGATGGGACGAAACGACTTTGACTGTAGGTACCGATGAAGAGCGTTTTGTAGTTATATGACATTTTATAGAGCAAGTGATTGATCAAGAAAATACACAGATGAATGAATGAAATAAATCATTTGTTGGATCATTAAATTCAAGACGAGACAATGCAGTTGATGTTACAGACATGTCTTGCAGAGGCAGGCAACGCATGGCTGCAAACCATCATGTTGTGGATATTTCTACCGAGGCTACTAAATCTGATTTTGGTTTGTGGGAAGAAGCAGGTTTAGAGCTTCAGGCAAAAAAAGCAGCAGACACGCAACATAAAGCTACAACCTTTGATTCCTTAAATGTTTGCTCAGCTTCAGTCGAGACAACCCTCAAGTACCATGTAATAAACCCCATCCACCCTTCTGCGGCAACACGGCAGCGTCTTTGTGGCAAAAATATTTCAAATGCGCTGACGTTTTAATCCACGTTAGCGGCTCCCTGTGAGGAAACCCTGTTGCTCTCGCTTTTCGTCCTCGGCACAAGATTGCGTTGTTGATGAATTGCCTATCAGAGAACAAAAGACTAATGATCTGATTGGCTGGTACAGTGCAGTATGTAGATGGGCTGTACAGAAAAGCATTGATCCCTCCCTCTCCATTTCCCTCTTCTTCTTGCTCGCCCATAGGACCTGCCGTACAGATCAATAGTGCTCAACACATTATTGACCTCTGCCTGATACCTTTCACAGGGATAAAGACAGAGACAACACTGGATGGAGAGAGGGGAGAGGTACGTAGAGACAGCAAGTGTATCTGAGTGTGTGTGTGTGTGTGTGTGTGTGTGTGTGTGTGTGTGTGTGTGTGTGTGTGTGTGTGTGTGTGTGTGTGTGTGAGTGAGTCTGTATTTATGTGCGTCTCTGCCTGGAGTGCGTACTAATCTACATTCTGGTTCACACTGATATGTACCTCATCACTGTCTCCTTGACCCGCTGTCCTTAGCGCACAGAGAGAGGGAGGGAGAGAGGGAGGAAGGGGGAGGCAAAGGAGTGAGGACAGGAGAGAGAGTGAGAGTGTATGTGTGGAGACAGGGAGGAAAAATAGCTGACTGTAGTGATCTGGCTAATTTATCAGCCCAGTCAAAACAGTGTGTTTCTCTGAAGCAACAGGATACGGCTGCTACTCTCACCGTCACGTCTGACAAACAAATACGCACACACACAAACACACACATAAAATCTCTGAAAGCCCAGCTGGTCCTCAAAACTGGCACGGAACGCACACAAACACACAAACACACGCTTCCCAAAAAGCTGCTGCCAAGGTAGGAGTGCTGAACCAGACTGGCGGACTCGTGCACACACTATGCACACACACATACACAAACCGGATGACAGCACTAATACATGCTGCAGACACAACATCCACTTAGCCAACACTTCAGAGGAGCAGGCAAAGAGGCCAAAGACATGAATATCAGGAGAATGAGAACAACTGTGAACCTTAATTCAGTTCTAACTCCAGAAGACAGATGTTTAATCTATTCCCTTTTCTACAAACAACAACGTGATCATTCATTATCCACACATTAAACAAAAGTCACATTCACACACATGAAACTTCACCACTGAATTCTACACACTGAACCTTTAAGTAAAAGGTCCAAGTCTGAATTTTTACTGAATGACGGAAAACACTGATGTAACTGAAAGAACAATATGTCATAAAACACCAGAGACATTCACTATATAGTTTCTACAGCCTCTGCCGTCCAAAGCAAGAAAGTTTTTTTTGTTGGTTTTATAGTAGTTTGAAATTAGGTTGGACCTGATGCAGGACAATCTTTAGGACAACCTGGTGTACCACTTTTGGCTGCAAAACACGTGTATTTGGTTTTCCCCAAACTTTTATCACACAGTTAATCATCAAGTTTAATGGAGCTTTCTTAACTTTTTCCATTACACTGATTCTTCTGGTGGCAGAGAAGAAGTAAGACAGGGTTACGATTGCAGAATGCATGCCACTATATTTTGGCAGAATAGGTTTGTGTCTTACTCTTGAGTCAAATGCAATCAAGATTGTTTAAGGTAATGTTGGAAAAAAACTAACAATGGTTTAACAGATAGTTTAAACATTAGAAGAAGTTAGAGAGGACATCCAAATGGTCACCAAGACATAGTGTTTCCAAGGTTTTTAAATTACTCAAAAGACAATATATTGCATTATGAATTTTGCCTAAATTAAATAAAATTAGCCAAGGGTAGTTCTTAAAGAAATGTTGTGTAAATGAAATAAAAATGTATAATTTTATTAAAATGTTATTCAGTTTTCACACACACACACACACACACACACACACACACACACACACACACACACACACACACACACACACACACACAACTAAAACTTATCTTTCAGTCCCCTCCCTCTCCTCTAACATTTGCCCACTCAGCTCCATCTTCAAATACCTCAACTGTCTCCTGGTTGTGTCTTCTTGTTGCCTACACTGCCCTCTCCTCTCAGCAATACTAGGAATTGTGGGTAAACAGCTAGATTAGCCAATCAATCTTCTCCCGGGAATAGAGGTAGTAGTGGTGGTGAGGGAGGGAGGAGGGAAAGAGAGAGAGAGGAAAAGAGGAGGAGAGTTGGATAGAAGGAGTAAGCGATAAGGCCAGTGAGACGAAGAGATGAGTGGGGGTGTACTTGTGTGCTGGGTTAAGGAGAGAGTAAAAGATATATTAAAAGGAGGGTGGGAGGAAAAAGGTGGAGAGTTGGAGGAGAATGAACAGAGAGAGATGGGAAGGGAAGAAAGATGCAGATGTGGGGGTGTCGCAGAGAAACCACAAAACATGATGTGAACGGGTTTAACAAAATGCTACAGAGACAAAAAGAAGAGAGGGTGAGAGATACGTGGGCAGAGGCATAAAGAAGTATTTAAAAGAAACAGCGAAGGTTAATAAAAAAAGAAAAACAGAGGACTGTTGTGATGAAGGAATCAAGAGGAATCAGAATCTCACTGCAGGTTGACACAGTGCTGGTGGCAAATGTTTGTGTCTTTACAATCTATCTTGCTATGGTAAAACGCTTGGTTGCACCATCGTGGTCATCATAGCCACATTTTAAAATTTGCAAGTAAAAGATCATACTGGATGCAGGAGGACTCAAACCTTCGTATGCAGAGTGCGTGCTAGCTCACCTGGTAGCAGTGGTGGACATCTGGAGCACCGGGACACTTCCCAGTGGCCTGATGGTCTTTTTGGCCCTGAACTGATTACTTGAATAATATAGCAATGAGGAATGACGTGACGGACCTTTCAAATCCACTTATATGACGTAATGACGTGGGACGTGACGTCTCTCGGCAACGCACATAGCAGCCAAAGATAATACAGCTCTGCTATCTGAAAACGTGCAACCGCTTCAGATAGTATAACAAGTGACCGGTGAAATGGAAGGTTGTGGTCAGAAGAAAAAGGTGGAGCAGAGAGGAGGAGAATTAAGAGATGCTGCTAAATACTGCAGAGTAAGTGTTCGCCATGAAGGGACCAGGTCAGTCAATGACACTGTGCAGCCTCCACTCATTTCACGGTGCGCATTGTTTCTAAGCATTAAGAAATACTATATATTTTCAAATCAGGAGGAACGTCAGCTTTGTTCAGTCTGTGAATAAATTAATGAGATAACTGACTAATGAATTAATTAATGAATTAAAATACACAGATTAATTGAACTAAATGAATCAATCATAAATAATCAAATTAATGATAAAAAAAAATCACTACTCTGTTGAAACTATTTTAGAGAAAATTGAGAGTTTAAATATTAATGATCTCTCATTACCACTGTGGGAATAATTAGTCAAACTTTATAATGAAGAAAAACTTAAATTGAACAAAATAACAGACTGTCATTGAGAAACTACCTGTTTACACAGACTAATTTCACTTAACAATGACGGTCCAACACCTCAGAGTCTCAATCTGACAATATCAGGACATTCTGACAGGTCTGGCGCTTTGCGTGAAAAGGATTGCCTGGAAAGGAGTCAAATTCCCAGCTAGAATTATTGTCCCAGTCCGCCCCTGCCTGGAAACATGGGCACCCTGCAGCCACCCATCCAGGTTTGAGTCCTCCAGCAGTGGCTGCATGTTCGGTTCTGACCCAGCCCTTTGCTTAATGCTACTTCCCCACTTTCTCCCCATGTCATGCTTACAAAAAAAATACTATTAGCTCCTCCTTGTCCGTCAGCACTTGTTCTTCCTCCCTCCACTAACCAATTTCCTTCAAAAAAATAAATAAAACACACCTCTTCTGTGGATGATCTTGTGGAAATCTCTCTACTGCTACCTTGGAACTTTTCAAAAACTTTACTTTGTTACATGGTTTTAAAACACTTAAATTAAACATAATCCAACCCAGCATATGAATTGTTGTATGACATGATGAATAATGTATGAAATGTTGTATTATCATCAATTATTGCAGGATATAACATTTATGCATTTAAATGAACTGAACGCTTTGTCGTTCTGCTACATGAAACAATGTTTATATAAACCATGTTTTGTTTTCCTTGTGTTCAAACTCAAAGTCAACCGTGCGAATACAAAGATAACTGTAAATGTCAATAATTTCATAGACAGATCAGAATTACAAAGTGCTAAAAAAACCTCAAAAACAAAACCAGTACATTCCATATTTAAGATATGTTAAGTCATGTAAGCCTCAACTAAAAGTCATAGATATCTTAATTAAAAACAGATGAAAATATTGATATGAAATTGTATATGAAAGAAAAACAGCCTATATCTGAACGCTGCAAAGCTGCGTCTGTGGCGGATCACACGCTTAAAGTAATTACACACTCATGAAATTATGAACTCAAAACTTGACATCTACTAACTGTAATTCACTGTAAGGTAACAGTCTAACAACCACTGCATTAATTTTATATCCAGTGTCAGAACATGAAAAAAAGTCGGCTGAACAGTAACCATGAACCTTTGCTGCGTGTCTGCACCCAGCAGAGAGAACTGTGATAATGCTTCTTAAACGCTGGCTTGCAATCTAGGAATCCTCAAAAGACTAAGAAACTCTTTTGAGGTCGGGTGAAAATTTTTTTTCTGCCGATGCCTCAAACCGGCTCGTTCTTTTGAAACTAGTAGAAAAGGACCTGTGCTCAGAGACTAGCCTCGGGGGGCCGGAGCCAAAATTAAACCCTTCCCGTCTCCTTCGCTTTATCACTGTTAGGAGCAGACTACAGGCAAACATGTAGCACACACCCATCTACACACACAAAAGACACAGGGTTAACTGGCATGCTGGCTGGCACTGAGGGTGTGAGCCCCTCCACCCTCCCACTTTGGGCTGGCTGCCAAAGATGCCCCCTGTCCAAAAATACAAACATACACACACACACACGAACACACACAAATCCCTGGCTTAGCCTCAGCCCAGTGCCGGGATTACCGGATTAGAACTCTATTCCATTATCTCCCCACACTATACAACGCACGGACGCACACGGGCGCGCACACACACACACGGTCCAGAGGGGCTGAAGACAGACACAGTGTCAACCACAACACATGACGTTTACACACAAGTGGATACAGTTACAGTGTAAAAAAGGCACTTTTTAACAGTAATATCAGATGGGATGATGATGTTATTGTTAAGACTCCATCTACAAGTGACCTGAGCATGTACGGCACAAACAATAGACACGCTGAAGCATCATCAGGCAAGATGAGGAACCCCTACAAACCCCTAAACCTTTGACCCCTGACCTCGGCAACCAGCAAGAATTAAAAAATAGCAGAATTTCTTCCTCAAGTGCTTGAGAATGGCATCAGTATGGGTCAATAATCAAAACTGTGATTTCTAAGGTGGTTATTAATTAATTTAAATCGCTTCCAGTGAGCTGGTGTCTGTAATTTTAGGAGAAACATTTAAACTTTTTAAAGTTTGCTCCATAAAACTGATAATGCTGCTCGTCCAAAAAGTCCTTCAGGTGCTGCTTCAAGCTTCTCCTACACACTTGACCTCACGATGAAATATGTACAGTTTTACATACAGGAAACAAAAACCTGAGTGTGTGGAAAAAAGAAAAAAAAGTGGCAGCATACAGAGCCCCATCTGTCACTTACGTAGTCATGGAAGGCCTTGGCCTCGCTGGAGTGCTCACATGTCTCCCTTCGGTCTGGAGCCGCACAATACAAATCCCAGAATACACTGAAATGGGGGGGGTGGGGAGGGCAGAGAGTGAGAGAGAGAAGAGGTCAAAGGTTAGCAAACAGAGCAATACAAGCAAATGTGTAACAGCTATTCATAACCCATTCACACTCTCTCATTATCTCCATAGCACTCTTAAACTGCCTCTTGCGCACTTCAGCATCGTTGTAAGAGGGATACAATGCCAGTGTCGCCCCCTCAATCAACTCTCACTCTCTTAGAACACACACACACACACACACACACACACACACACACACACACACACACACACACACACACACACACACACACACACACACACACACACACACACACACACACACACACACCTTTAACTCTTACTACCTGAAGTGAATCCCTGAAATAACCTCCTGTACAAGTGTTGACTAGCAAATGGCCTCATTGTGAAGGAATTTGCTAATCGTTTGATTCATATAAGAACAAAAAGATCTGACGCGCACACACACACATCATCTGAGTCTATACAGCTTTCTGTCTCAAACATCGACACACACACACACTCACACACACACACAGAGACAACAGAACAACAAGACTAAACGCCTGTGTACTACCTGTCTAAAAGGTCGAAATTCAATCAGTCTTTGTGCATTGATTTAGTGGAAGTGCTATAAACCAAGCCAAACAGCGACTCAGCTAACGTGAACACTAATCAGGCTGCCACTTCACATGCCCTGACAATCTGCAATGCACACAGACATGTTGAATCCCAAACTCAAACACCTTGTAATATTTTCTTAGTCATCACTTTTGAGCACATTGAAGTGGAACTTGCTGATTTCGAACCGTGACTGTCACACGTTTGATATTTACAATTTGAAATTGGGGAGACTCACGACGTTTAAAGGGAAGAGTGATTCGGTGAGATACATGCAATAGCCAATGAGAGCAAGCTGACCAGGAGGCCTCACCAACCAGATGTTGAAGACTTGTTTTTAGAACTGAAACATGGCTGATTTTGATTCCCGTACCAAGTGGATATTAGAGTAGGACTAACTTGTGGAATTGTGTCAACGGTATGAATGCTTGTTTAACGTGTACAGTTTAATGTGCAAAACATTACACAGACAAATGCAACCAGCTGACGACTCTGGCAGGAAGCCTCCATGTTTGTTTTTAATCTGAAGTCGTGTGTGTTCACGCACGTTTCTGCAAGTTCCCAAGTTTCTGGAATCGCTCTTCAGAAATCTGTTTTTTTGTTGTTGTTTTTTTTAACACCAAGTGTGTGTGGTCTTGTGACTCAACTGGATCGTCTAGTGCGTGCATTCTCCCAATTAAAATATTAACTAGTATGGGACAGCATGTACCTCCACCAAGGCCCAACAGTCCTCTTAAAGGTGCAACAAATTTCAAACACTCATAGATACAAGTCTCCTAAATAAGACATTTTTTATTAGTTTATGTCTATCTCACAATGTTTAAGAAAGTGCCAGGATCCATAAACTGCACTCAAATTTAATGAGTTCTTTGACCCATGCAGCATCTTTCCACCCAGTTTCAAGGAAATAGATGACGTTGTTTTTGGTAATCTTCCTTAAAAACAAAAACACACAACTTCAATGGCAGAGGTTAAATCCTGTAGTGTGTAGCACGTGTTATGGGATATATTGCCCTCCAATCTTAACCTTCTTCTGTGAGAAGGTCAGAGTGCAGAGTTAAGCTACAGAGACGCACACATGATACGTGTGTCAGTGTTTTCCCTCAAGGTCACTTTAACAGACGGAAACACTTTTTTATTACAAGCAAGAAATCAGAAGGATGAGAAACCATATTTGTTCCTGACTAGTTTATCTATAGTTAAAAGATGAATGTGATGAGAAAAAATAAGTTGTACTTCTTGAGCTTTTAAAAAAAAACAAAAGTTTATACTTTCTAATGGATTTCTATTTTTCTACAGTTCTATGTAGAGTATATATGTGAAGAAAGAACCTTCGAGGTC
This sequence comes from Paralichthys olivaceus, assembly GCF_024713975.1. Classification (NCBI taxonomy): domain Eukaryota; kingdom Metazoa; phylum Chordata; class Actinopteri; order Pleuronectiformes; family Paralichthyidae; genus Paralichthys; species Paralichthys olivaceus. The sequence goes on along the minus strand of NC_091104.1, from coordinate 9,815,535 downwards.
CAAGTCCTTAATTGAACAAGAACTTTAAACTTGTCCTTTAGATTTACTCAGCCTTGTGTGCTTTCAAATAATTATTCTATTGGTTCATTTTCTTTTCATCAAAACACGTCCTTGGTCTCATATTGCTGATTGTGCTCTATTAGCCTGACATTCATTCTTCCGACTCAGCAGAGCCACCCCCTGAGGTGAATGTTGCACTGTACTTTTTAAGACAAGTTAAAGAGTATATTTAGAAAATGTACAAGTCTGTACTTTTAAATCCACAGGTTTTTAAACATGTGTTCCTTTGTAATATGTGCAGTACTTATTCCAGTGTCCTTCAGCTAAATTGTGAATCTATAAATCCATTTCCATGGTTTCTGTAGATGAAGTGGTGCTCTAGTCTTCCTGAGGAGGAGATAAGTGAAAAGACACCAACGCTAAAGGAAACAATGAATGATAACATTAGTAAATATTAGTATCTTCTATGAAGTTTTAGACTTGCAGTAAAGCTTCATTTATTTATCTCCTGTTTGACGACTTCAAACACCTTGATTTGTAATTCTATAATAATTTGCTCAAATATAAAGTGCTTTACCTCTGGTGAGAGAAACTGCGGAGTACATCAAATCTGAAGATAAGAGTAGTATCCCAAAATAAACCACTCACTCCTGTTTGAGTAAAGTAGGCTGTGTCCAGATGATAAAAAAATATTTATTATCATTTAACCTTTTATAAAAATGTCATTACCTTTTACCAAATATTTTAGAGGGAACAAAAGGGCATCAGAAGCATTAGGTGTGGACTAACACATTTAAATTCTGTTTTAACAGGGTTTGCTGACAATGAGGAAAAACAGAAAATATCACAGGCAAAAAAAAAAAACTATTAAATTGCTGACACGAAATTTATTAGCTGAATCTGGTGCAAAATGTGTCAGTAGCCTTTTCTTTTCTGCTCTGATTATCTTCTGACCTGGCTCAGACTCTCGCTCTCTCCTCAGCTGACACATTCTAGTCTCAGTAAAACAGTCATATATGCACATGAGCTGGACTTTACGCAGTTAAACCTTGAGAATAATCTGCCACAGGTAAAGGATTTAGTGCCATTACATTGGAATCGGGAGTTATTCCTCAGTGGTAAAAAAGTGCATTGTAAATCAAACTGTAAATTGATGTAAATTCAAATCATTTGGGTTGCAAACAGCAACACATTCCTGTTGTATTGGTTTATATATGTTTGTATGTTCTTTTCAGTCGACAATGTATGCCAGTTTCAGAGAGGAACTGTGTTGAGGGGATTGCGGCTTATGTGAAACATAATGATTAAATTTAGCTGCATTAAACATGTATTTTTGTTTACACCAGTCAGCCCTTATCGTCAATAGCTTTTGAATCTAAGGCTAAGCAGTATGGACTGATAGTAGTAGTAGGCGTAGTATGGACTGACTGTGTGTAAACATGGATTGAAAGTAAAACTTTTACTGTGAATTTAAATGACATTCTACTGGTTTCTCCGAGCGACATCCAAAAATTAGTGAAACTGCTGATCAGTGCTTGAGGTGTTGACCCCAAAGGTCAAATCTTAGCCACAGCAGAAATGACGGGGGTGGGGTGGGGGGTGGGGGGGAGAAGACAGCAGAGGGAGAGGTGACACAAAGGAAGCTGGAATGCAATGGGTTAATCTGCTAAGAATCCCTCTCCCACGTGAACAAAGAAGAAAAGTGGGAGGTGGAGGAACACAAAAGGTGACGAGGGGTGAGGAGGGGGAGGGGAGTGCATATAGAGAGCGGGGGGGCCATTCCCTAACCATCTGGATCTATTGTTTCAGGAACTTGGGGGGCTGAGGGCTGGAGAGCTGGAGGAGGGGAGAGAGTAGAAGACGGGGGGGGTCATGCCCTCGGTGAGACTGGTCAACCCCAAGGCTGAGACTGAGACCCTCCACCTCTGGACGGCAGATTTACAACAAGGGAGGATGAGCAACAGCAGATAAATTAAAATGTTACATCTGACTATGTTTATTTACATGTTTCAAAAATTCTAAATATAATTGTGTCTCTTTCATGAGCCACCACACCGTGAACGCTCTAATGAAGCTGCTGTTTGTGCATACGCAGTAATGAATTATGTAGCATTGGAATGGACATCAGAGCCCTATGTATGTGTGTGTGTGTTTCTACACAGCGTGAGACACACTATAAAATCTGTTTACACAAACCAGGCGTTCAAATGTATACAAATATCAAAACAAATGCAAACAATAGAAGAGGAGCTAAACTTACCACCACCACGAATGAAGGAATCCAGGGGGCTCCCCTAATGTAATATTCTTCTCCCATCGAATCTGCAGGAGGAGAGGAAGAGGAGAGGGGGATGAGAGGGAGAGAAGAGGAAGAAATAGAGGGGAAGAGAGATGGACATATGAAAAGAGGGATAAAAGATAAGAAAGGAGAAGAGGAAAGATGAGAGCAAAACAGTGACAGGAGAGGAAAGAATTGAGAAAAGAAAGGAGAGGAGTAAAATAAAGTGGGGATAGTGGAAATAAGGAGAGGGGAAAGGTGGAAGAAAGAGAGAATATGTGAGAATCAGGGAGAGACGATAGGTGGACACGAGGAAAGAGGAGGAGGGAAAGGAGGCAAAGAAGAGGAAATGTAGGGAGACAGGGAGAGACGAGGGAAATGAGAACAATAAATGAAAGAGAAGAGGAAAAGAGGTAGAAGAAGAGATGTGTAGAGGAGAGCAATATGGAGAGAGAAGAGAAGAGAGAAGAGTCACTTGCGGCCACTAGAGAGAGGATTATGTCTGCAGGTCCAGGGGTTAAGAACATATAATCAGTCAGTCTCAAACTGTCAATGGCCTCTGACGTGAAGATAGGCATCTTTCTGCCTCTGTCGATCTCCATCTCCCGCTTCCTCTTCTCTCTGTCATGTCTCTGTCCTGATCCTTTTCTTTTTTTTAACATTCATGAATCCAGAGAATAACTCGCTCACTGTTAACCTGACTGTCTGCAGTTCGGAGGCTTGGAAATGAATACAAACAACACTAAGACTACACAAGTCTACTATGTCCACTAACCACTACAGCAGTCGCTACACCCGCCAACAGTGAGCATGAGCTTGTGTAACTTTATAGAATTACCTGATGAAAAATTGATGCTACACCTTGCACTCTGATCATGTTTAGCATGTTTGCACTGATATTGTATGTCTAGGAAGGCTCAAAGCTACTTTAGCTACAACAGCTTTAGTAATGAAGACAGCTCTTCTACAACAAGTCCTTACACATAAATGATCGTCAATACACTCTGACACTGCACATAGGCATATTCCCTGAAGTTAGCAGCAGGAGATGTGTAACTGATAAACTGTTTAAAAAGAGATTTGACCCTTTTCTGGTGTGATGAAACTTGTGGTTAAGGCAAAAAACACGTGGTTAGTTTAAGGAAAGATCATGGTTGGGTTAAAATAATTACTAGGTGAGGGTCATTTCTTGTCACGGTGACCATAATAAACACGTGGTTGAAGTTGAAGACTAATTGTGGGCACGATTCAAAGAAGCAAACATGTCAGTTTGAGCCACCTATCCAACCACGACAGCGTCCTGCACATACAGACTCTAACGCTGAAAAATAACATCACCTGACTTCCTTTGTTGTTCCTGTTATTTATACTACGACCATTTATTCATTTATTACTACTTTTAACATGTCTTATTGCGGCGTCTGCCGAAACACTGATACTGTCGCACACAATATGCAGCTAAACAGATGATGACTCATAGTAAGCTGCTTGCACCAATGGGGTCATTTCTTTAATCGACGGAGTCTCTTCAGCCCTATTGACAGAGATACATCTACATTTCCGCAAAAAAGGCTTGAAGTTTAATGCGACAGCCCCATGGTCTGTGACATCATGTCATTTTCTTTTTTACACTGACATTGATTAGGCAATTCAGCATAAAGGTGAAACGGTAATGCCCCCCCATTCCACATTCACAATAAATGTGAAGAGGAGTAAAGGGGCAATATTCCAGCCTCGGACATGCTGCTTATAAGGGTCTTCACAGTCATAATAAATTATTTTCAAGGTTTGGTCAGGACTTGGTTTTGGAAAATTCCATCTTACCTCGGACAGGAAGGTCTGTGCGGACTTCTGTGCTCCCACATGTAGCAGGTACTCGTACACATATAACGCTAACCTGGGAAGCAAAGAGGAAAAAGTGTTACAAACTAAGTTCAGTTAACTTATTCCTCCAAACTGCTGTCATATCAATCTCCCTTAAGTTTCAGACCTGTAAACCCATCAAGGTGTTCGCTATTAAAAAGAAAGCTGGTTTACAGGAGTCATTCTCCTACCTGAGCCATGTAAACCATTTTCTATTGTAACTCTACTACTCATACTAAAGCTTGGCTGATTACTTGATTATTTAAAAATGAAGAAATGGTTGCGTCCATATTAACCAGTAAGGCCAGCTAATCAACATTTTAAATTCAATATTTAATACTTAATGTCAATCCACTGCTTTCAATTTTGCACTAGTTCAAAGTTGAAATTACACCTTGACTGAGATTATTGGGTTATCAATGTCATTAAAGAGCAGGTTTCATATCTCATATATGTTCACATGGATATTTTTTTACAAGCTGCATTTTATAAACACTGCTGGCAATTAGCAAATGTAGTTAATGGTTGTATTTCACTCTCACTTAAGTCACAGTCCCGAAAGTGACCAGACAGCAAAACACAAAGAGACCAAGATACATATTGTCCAGCTCAGTCAGCCAGACGCCAACTAATTCTTACTGAGCAAGAACTAGTTTGTCACATGTATGCCAGTCACACCAACTGTGTATTTTGGGCGATATACGGTGATTTTGAAATAAGTGTGGAAAGACCAGCAGTACTGGAACGCCTACACGACACAGTCTTAAATTCCAGGAATGCCATGCATTTGACAATCTATGCAGTGCCACTGCTTCCAAAAATGATCAACACATCAGTTGCCATGGGTAAATGTTTTTATATCAGCTCCACTTGAACAACCCGCCCAGGAAGGTAAAATCACAGAATGTCAACTTAAATTAATCTTAACAGACTCAAAAATGTTTCGTTACACACCTGTTAGAGTTGTGTGTAACAATGTAAGAGTAAAGACTACAGACTTCTCAGTGTGTAGCTGTCAAACTAGCATCTGCTAATCTGCACACAAGGCACAAAGGGGACATCAGTAAATTGTAGCTATAGAGAATAAGTGACACTCTCCTCTGAAATTAGGTCTATGCCTACACATCTGGACAATGGCATTGGTATCAACTGAATCTCATCAATTCCCATTCCCATTTCTACTAAAGGTTCTGAGGACTTCCTGCATCAAGGTGTCAGGGTTGCTGGAAAATTTCCTGCAATCAAAAAGGGCTACACCATCTCAACAGCACCTCAACAGTTTCTCAAACATTCCCTCTGTGCGTCTGATAAAGCTACACGTCAAAATCACAACAGAACCTAAAAAACCCTCATCGGCTGTAGTGAAAAAACCAAACCAAAAAAACCCGGCCTCACTTGAAAATGGCAATCTACCAGGGTCTATTAACAGACACAAGAACCATGCTGCGGAGTGGGAAACCCCTATTGGCCCAACATTGTACTCCTAACTCCTTCACTTAGCCATGTTTAATAGGCTGTTAATGGACCATCAATCGACCAGCAGCGTGGATATGACAGTGCCCTGTGTGCCCAGAGCAGACAGTCCTCTGACAGGCCAATAAGGTCCTAATGAGAAGGACAGTAGCTCAGTGTCATAGTCCCCATCATTAGTCAATTTACTGATCAATGAAACATGGCTTTGAGATAATCAGGCTGTTGTGAAGTTTGTTTTTTTACCTTTCCACTGGTGTCTTCACTGTGTATGAAGACGAAAGGTTAAGTTTGTTTAAATACATGAAGTCAATTTAAGCTTCTTAAAATGGTGTTTTATTGCACAGTAAAAAGATAGGAAGGTGATAAGCTCAGAGATATCACTCTATGCGTTTTCAGACATACATTCACAACAGCTTCAAATCCTCTGCATTATTCAGGCCAGAGGTGGAGCAGCAGGGTGCAGCAGACCAAGGCAGGAAATGACGTATTAACTCTGCTGCGTAGATATCACGTGATTTTGTTTACAGCCATCAGACAAGTCGTCAGCTCTTATCACCACAAACTCTCTTGACATCTTCGTTGATGTCTTTGTTTCCTTTTTTAATTTTTGTGTCTGTCTCGCGTAAGAGGCATCATCAGCCCCCCCGTGTATTTTCCCTTCTTCTACTGTAGCACGTTCTATTGTTAAATTATTGTCTTATATGATTGCATGTTTTTGATTTGTATTCTTTGAATGTGTTTTTTTACAAATGCCCATTGAGGAATTAGTGTTACAAATTACCTGCAACCAATTATGACATATGGCATTAGCGTTTGATTAATATTCTATACTTGTATACTATAAATAACCATAAATAAACCTGTTAATGGCCGATTGGGGAATAGTAAAGCACCGCACAGTTTTCTGTGAGAACACTTTCGTTTAGTTGCCATTTCTGCTAAAAAAATTTTAAGTCAAGGTAAAGATGAGGTGAGCACATGAAAGCAAGAGAAATGCCAAAAACTGCAGGAGAGATGGTCTGTGTCTGACCTGCTTTTACTACTAATGGTATGCAAATGTTTAAAATATGCATTGTTAGTATGCAAATGTAGTCTGTAAAATATATAAATAGGCAAATACACAATAACTGCAGAGTGGAGCCGATGGTCGCTACACGATAACACCATGTCCTTCACAGAGAGACTACAACAGGTTGTGGGGACAGGATCTTAACAGCTGGACGGGTGGTTTCTCAACAATTTTATGATGACGTGATTTTAACAGCAGTGAAATACAAGGAAGAGAAATCAGAAAGTTTTCATTGATTGTCACACATGAACTCTTCACCAAACACAATCATGTGAAATTTGTTAAGGCTGTTTACAAGCATCCTGTAAAACATGGACCTATAAATAGCCATACCAGGATACAAACTCCTGATCATTATGAGACCAATACTGTGCTCAGCTCAGAACAATGGCATCATGAGCATTCCTCTAAACTGGGCTGAGTTAGACAGCTACCTTTATTTTAGCTTTAGTCTTTTCCGTGGTTTAATTTCAGTTAAGACCAAGGATGAGTATTTCAGTCAAACTTCACTTTCGGATAAGATTAATCCAACTGATGATCACAATGACCCTTAATCAAACTTGTTTTTCCGTTTCTCTTTTGTAGGCCTTAGTGGTGGTGATGTGCTCGATTGTAAGTGTTAACAGCAGGTTGTTAACAGCCTTTTGAATAAGTTTGTAAAGAAGATATTTGGAACTGGTTTGCACACAGCAACTCTAGTACTTGTCACCTTGCTATTGCCCGACAGACTTTACTCAAGTCCATATCAGTGCCTATTAATAATCAGTAGATGTCACAAACAGGCAACTTCAAATGTCAAAGACCAATTAATAAAAAAAAACTTTAAAAGTATAGTTTTAAAGTAATTTCAAACCAACAACAGGTTTCTAAGTTTCAGTGTGGTTCACCTTGAAAAGTTTCTTCATGTTTGTGGCCTTTTGGCATCACTGCATCATTTTTTTAAGTGGCTCCAAATTTGTACCTGTTAAGTTGCAGTCACGTTCTTTTACCTTTCTGTATATTATCTAAGCTGTAGCACTTTAGGTCTGAGCACGTTCTCGTCAAGCAATCTCACTAGTGAGAGCAAGACACTGCTGGTGTCACCAGAGAAATGTGCAGCATAGACAAAGGACATTTAGCTCATGTCATTGTTTGAAAATTCAAAGCACCGAAATTTTGTCTCCTTTTTCCATCAATGAAAATATAAATAGGTTTTGGTTAAATTTTATTTTTCACTACAAATTTATTGGAAACAAAATTGCATGTTGATACAATCTGTGTTAACTGACGGTGGCATCTCGTCCTGTCAGTGCCATTGTAATCACGTTGTCAGAGTCATGGAAAAAGGGTTGTTGATAAACATATTTTGTCAAAGTCTTCGATATAGAAGCACAGAGAGAAAACTTTTCTCTGCACTCGTCTGGACAATTTTTTTTTTCAATTTCATCTGTATCAAGCCACTGATGCAGACACAAGTCTACATATATGTATGATGTATACGTTGATGGATACAGGTTAATGTCTGACTGTTATGAATAGGTCATAGGGTTGAACATGATTTGGCAGGCCTGCTTCAGCTATACATGAAGCCATCCTGCATGGTTGAGGGTGTGCCCCCTCTGTCAGATAGTTGCCGAGATAAGAAAACATACATGAGCGAGCAGACATTCAGAAATAGACAAAAACAAAGGACAAAGAAGAAATTCTGAGCTTCCTGGAGTGACTTATACTGATTAATAATATTCAACTGTAAATAAATCTTTCACACTGTAAAAGAAAAACGTAAAACTGCTTAGAACACACCCTGTCTGCATCAACTTGTTTAATTTCAAACAGATTGACAGATTGGATGTTTCACAAATGGCTGACGCTCCTAAGAGGCTAAAGACTGCAGTTCGGCTAACACACACACACACTTGACCAATTTAACCAGGGCAATCTGACCACTTTCCAAGGCTCCCAGCAATTTGTAGGTCACAAAGCTCTCTGTGACCGCTGGTGTAGAGTTTAAGTCACTGCCACTTGCGGGTCAGTCTCGCAGTGGACCACCCACCCACGTGCACTTTGCAGGTTACTTATCACACCTGAACACCTACAGTACAATTCCCTTGACCTGTTCTGATTTTCAACCGTTTTTTAAACGCCTCCCAAAGGCTCATGGGAAGCAAGCGCTTCAAATATTGATACCGCATCTCTCCGCACGCTGCAGGTTTACTGGTTTGCTTACATGAACAGTCGTCTAAAGGAGGCTTGTACATTTGTCCTATGTCTGGAGATATATGGATCACACAGCAGACCCCCTCCTCCTCTCAGAGGCCTTCAATGAAATTTTTATGTGTGGTGTGTGTATGGGTGTTTTTGTGTGGGTTGCAAAAGGGGCTGCGTGTGCGAGCACCTGGCCTCCTGCATTATTTAAGCTCAGAAGCTTGCTCATAGAAAAGGAAGAGAAGTTTGAGGAGAGGACGAGGGAAACGCTGTGGGATAGTAGAGAAAAAATTGTTTTGACTAGAGCATTAGAGGGGGCATGCCCCATTTTTTTGCAGGAAGAAACGGTAGGTGGTACAGTGGGATCAGAGGAGTCAAGTCTTGATGGAAGCAGACTTTGACCACCAGAATGTAAAATCACATTTATAAAGAAAGGTAAAAAAAACATTAAAGATGGCTCCAGCAGCCCTAGTTCCATAGCTTTTAAGTTTGCATGGCCCGGTGACACCAGTTTTATATCACATAACGACTCCCTTCTGATGTCTGCACTTTCCCCTCCTTTATCATGCTGAAACTAAATTTTATTCCTCCATCACCATGTGAGGTGACCTCCTGACCTCCTTCCACGCCATTCCCTGTTATGTTCTGAGATGGGACATTAGTGCGTTGGTACGCCTAATCCCACCGAGTGAGAAATCTCCCTGATGCACACCAGTGGCACAACTGACATCCTGCCGGAGGCTCCCGACAAAACCCCCTCTTGAAACATGGATGAGTCTACCCAACATATCTCCCTCGCTTTCTGTCTCTTTCCTTTCCTCCTCTGTCTCTCAAAAACTGACGCAAAGCTGAGAGCAGCCGCTTCAGTCTGTCTCAATAATTCAACAGCCGAGCGAGGAGGGATAGGGGACTTTGAGGAGAGACGAAGGATGGGAGGTGAGAGTCAGGGAGGTAGGATGGAGACAAACAGAGGAAAGGCATGAAGAAATGTGGGTTCACAGAGGAGCAGTGGTGGGTGTGATCCTGTGGGGGTAACTCCAATCTTCACACAAACACAGACACACAGGTCTTGACAGTTGTGTCCCACCTCAGGTCCCCCCCAACCTGCTGACTGGTCCAGGGAGCCCGAGAGTGAGCCATGTAGTGTGGCGTCTAACCCCATCCACTGTGGTGCGAGGAACAAAGCCAGCAGCATTCTCCTCTGTGGAGGCTCCGATATCTTATTTACCCGAATGTGACCCAACTGCACCATCACAGGAACTATCATGCAACAATAACAACACAAGGCTCAGAAACAGTCCAATCTAACAAAGTTTAATGGCAGCATGGAGAGGTCTGCAGGCGGCTTTGTTAACCCTGGCGATCAGGAAAGGGGAGTCCGCTGCAGATGATGGCTCTTATTTCAAAAACTAAAGCATGGAGGGTTGCAAAATGAACAATACAGATTAATATGAAAGATGTGTGGCTTATAATTATTATTTAAGTGCTGGTAACCGTGCAGCATGGATCTCCCCGGCGAACAACAGGCATCGAGACAGAGACACGCAGACAAAGGGATCGTGGAGGGGCTACAGCTCTGGAGGCTAACGCCACCTTAACTTTTGTGGCAAATCACACTTACAAACCACGTATTTGAGTTTTTCGAAGCGAGCTATGGAGGCAACAACGAGCTGATCGTGACCAGCACCGGTTCGTGCAACTCGGGGTGTGTGGAGAAAATCTGTACGGGCCACAAAAGTTAGGAGGCGCAGCTCTCCCCCCCCCTCCTCCTCATCGCCCGGGCATCGCAGGAGAGGCTGTCCGCTGAGCGAGCGCACAAGCTCGGATACAATGCAGTCGGAGAGTCCTGGAACTCGTCCCGGTGCTATTTTATAACAAAGCTCCCACAAACAGCTGTTTTCTATTTATACCTGCAGCTTCAACCGGGGGCGACACACTCGCAAGAAAAGCTACGACTAGCTACAACAGCACAGCAGAAGCTCCGAGAGCATTGTTCCTCCACACCGGACCCGAAGTGGGATCTCCCCCTCGCTCACTGCTTCCCGGGTGGGGTGCAACATTTTCTGCATTACTGCTGGAAACACGTGCATAAGCAAACAATCCTGGAAGTGCTGCAACTTTAACACAAAAGTAGCACTGTGTGTGTGTGTGGCGTGAGAGAGAAAACAAGAGTGAAACTAGCAATGTGTGTGAAGCTAAGAGTGGGGGGGCTAACTTTAGCAGCCATGCCCGTGTAGTTGTAGGATGCGGGGAGAGAGGAGGGGGTGGTGGTGGTGGTGGGAGAAAAGAAAGAAGCTAACAACTAGCACAGCATCACTTTTTTTAAACGTAGCGTGCATGTTTAAAGTTTAAAAATAAAAACAGAGGCTAGCGGACACGCGCTGCTGGAAGTGATACACCAGTTAGCAACTTTAGCCAGCTAGCTCACTCCTCTTCTTGACCCTGTTGTTGTGAGCGGCTGCAACAATTGACTTACTTTTCTCTCGCCTGGCTGTCCGAGGGGACCACAGCTCCTTTGCCCTTGCCGTACATCTTGGAAGCCGCTCTGGTACTTTACGTTATCCCACTCGACACCTGTCAAAGAAAGCTACCAGGAAAACCTACTATCTCCATAGCTACCCGGTCAGTGTTGTCTCCCTCTCTCTCCCCTGCGCTCTCCTCGCTCCGGTTTCCTTTTTTTTTTTTTTTCTACATCCCCAACATTGCCCACAAATCAGGCAGGGTTTCAGCCGGAGGGGGGAACTTGAAACAGTCCGCTGGTGGAGCTTTTTTTTTTTTTTTTTTTTTTTTCAATCGCTGTTCCTGGATTCAGCTCACGCCCCCCCTGCTCTCAGACGGTGGGGGCTTCTTAAAGGCGCAGCGGCTCGGTTTCTGTCGACTGCCGTCAAGTTCAAGTTTGTCTCCGAAGTTCAGGCGACTCGTGTTCACATGCCGAGCTGCATTGTGGATATTTGCTGCTCTGGATATCGTATGAAGCAGCGGTGTGATGAGTTCTAATGGTGCACATTGAGGTATTCTTCAACGAGAAGGGCCCGAATCCCCACCTAGGTCGGTTTACGTGGCCCTTCAGTGCCACTATGTTCAGTCCATGTACTTATCTAGTGTCCTCATTGGGGCAACAATCAATTCCAACCGAGAGTGCCTCATTATTGTTCAACCCTGACCCACTAACGCCACTAAATAACTGATCACATACAGTAACTGTAAAAGAAGACGCCGTACTTCCATGTAATACTTGGTTCTCGAACTGGGACCAAGTTCTGATGCTTTATTCAGCCATGATGTTATACTGGTGCATAATGTTGTTTTCTTCTACAAGAAGGCAACTTGAGTCCCTAAAATCCTCACCGAGGTTCGTTGTTCTGGCCCTTTAGTGCTACTATGTCCAGTCCAAGTACTTATCTAGTGTCGCCATTGGAGCAACCATCAATTCCAACCAAAAGTGCCTCATTATTGTTCATTCCTGACCTTCAGACTGCATTAGAATGTCACTAAAGAACTGATCACATACAGTAACAGTAAAAAAAGGATGCCATATTTTCATGTAATACTTGGTACTCACACTGGGGACCGTTGGAACCATGGTATGATGTATCTCAGTGGTACACTTCAATGTTTTATTTTAGCCCTAAACCTATAGTGCACTTGATTCATCCAAATCCTCACCTAGGTTGGTTTATGTGGCCCTCAAGCGCTACTATGTTCAGTTCAAGTACTTATCTAGTGTCACTATTGAGGCAACAAAAAGGACATCATTTTTGTTCAATCCTGACTCTCAGATTGCCTACGAATGCCACTAAATTAATGATCACATACAGTAACAGGGAAAACAACGATTTTCATGTACTATACTTTGCTCCCAAACTGGGGTCCTGAGTCGACCAAGGGTCACAACAAAGGTGGGAGCAGTCCCAACTAACAAGGGGATCGTTTAGATTTGCTTTTATTCAATAATTTAATTTTGTTCTGTTATTTAATTCATAAGGACAGATTCCACTGTCTGCATCTATTTTGAGGACAAAACATGTCTGCTTTAGATGTGTTTGGAGATAGTGGACAAGGTTTTAGGACAACAAGCAGAAAGCTACAATATTGACAAAAAGTTTAGTCCTGTTCGTCCACTTTGTTCTGTCTTTTCACGTTTACTGAATTAATTTCTTGCAGTGTTTGTTAAGGCTCCTGCATATGTTTTACACCATATCATTTTTAACCTTGATATGTATGGACCAGCATAAATTGTCTCGATTTCTATGTGGCCTTAGCGTTTTACAAATTTGTAAATGTAAATACATTTTCAGGTACACAACAGACACACAGAATCATGCTCAAACTGTTGCTATTTGTTTCGTGTTTCTTGTAATTAAATCTAGATTACACAAGAACAGTGACACGCACACTGTGGCTTCCTGTTTTGTTAAAAAACACAGAAAAGAACACTAATAGAATTAATTAATTCTTTATATGTTATTAATTTAAATTGTTTGCTTGTGATGATGATACAGCTTCTGCAAATGTACTCATTTAATATCCGGGTATGATGCTGGCACTTGGTTGCGATGTACAAGTCTGTGTCATGTCCCTTTAAGAGTGTGTAGAGGGCAGTTGCAGAGTTTGTGTGTGTGTGTGTGTGTGTGTGTGTGTGTGTGTGTGTGTGTGTGTGTGTGTGTGTGTGTGTGTGTGTGTGTGTGTGTGTCTGTGTGTAAGGCAGGGACAGGCAGTGTGCTCTCTTTTCATGCTACTTGCTGTGGGAAGGGCACAGCTGACTGTCTGTGTGCGTGTGTATTTGTGTGAGAGAGAGTGAGAGAGAGAAAGAGAGAGAGAGTGAGAGAGAGACAGGGAGAGAGAGAGAGAGAATGAGAGAGAGACAGAGAGAGAGAGACAGGGAGAGAGAGAAAAAACACACTGCATGTATATGGTAGTGAAGCTTCTTTACATGAGAATACAAACACCTCACGATGAGCAGATGTACTTTTAAAGCACAGAGGAATAATAAGAGCAAGAGAAGAAAGAAAGAACAGAAGCGAGAGGCATCTTCAATATAAATGGCAGGAATTTCCCCCCAGTGAGCTCGTGTATGTTACATATAGCAACACACACACTGACAGATGCAATGGATATAGAGTAATGTGATTTTAGAAGTGACATACTGTAAACGTTAGCAATGTCCTCACGATTCGTGTAAGTTGAAACATATTTGATTTAATTCAAAAATGCAAAGCAAGAAAAACACATTGGACTTATTTGGTTTCAGCTTTGTGGATTTACATGTTGAAGTGTGTATTTATTAGATTATTTAGAGGAAACAATTGGATTGATTCTGAATCATCATTTTATCCTGTTTAATCTTAATCTTTTAATATCTACATGTATTTCAGACTACATTCACACTAAACAGGCACAATTTGAATACGCTGTTGAGTAGAAATGACATCCATCCAGACCAACATTTTCAGGTTGGCAAAGCAACAAATGAAAATGTATACGTTTCCTCCTTTTTCATCATTCATTCATTCATTTGTGTCATTTGAACATATCTCATGAACACTACCTATTTATCAGATGGTCAACTAAATGACTATTATTGCAATGTCATGATTACAAAGACACATGTCATTTTTCAAGTTTTGTTTCCCCCCAATCATAAGATTTGAGGCTGGTATTTTTTAACAATGGATCCCACTGAAAGGGATAAAACTGCAGCACAGAGAAAATCAGTTGCATTTTTAAACAAAGCAGGTTTAGTTAGTGAGAGAATGAGAACAGGAAGAAGAGAAAGTGATGGTGTACGTATCCTTTAAGCTCTAACCACAAACTCTATCACTGTCTCATCATAGCACCAGTATTGATCCAAGAACCCAATGATCCCCGGGAACACTGGCTCTTCCTTCTTTGCACAGAATCAACACAAACGGTGTCATTGTGTACTTCCTGTCTGCGTTTCTTCTGTTTTACCAAATGCAGATGAGCAGATAAGGTGTTTTGGAGCCATTCTTCATTCCTGTCCATCCATCTTTCCTTACCGCACCAACCATCCAATGGCGTTTTTGTAGATGTTTATATAGCCTATGTAATTGTCAAAGATAATTTATCAACTCGTACCATGGACAATAACTCGAACAGCTCTGAATGTACAATGATGCAATAATTAAGACTGTATGCAAAGATGTATAAGAATGAAGCCAAAATAGCCAAGCCAAAACTTGCACTGGACCAATGATAGAAAGTGTCAGCTGATGTTTCATTCGCTTTTCATAGCATGAAATAATGAACTATAAGGGCACATGGAGAGTGCATACCTACGCCTCGGGTATAAAGTTCTATCCAAACGTGTTAAAGAAAGTTAAGAAAATTCCTGGTTCCTCTTGTTTATCTGGATTTGCTCTATTCACTGGCGTTGGCCTTTATTGGACATTGGATTGTAGTAGTTTTTGTGTAATTCTGCAAACTAACAAACAGACAAACAAATGAAAACAAAACCTCCTTCGCAAAGGTCATTACAACTAAACTTATCAGTCACTTCATGACTACATCAGTGTGTTAAGAATTACCTAAAATGATAGAAAACATTTGGCCCCCATCTGATATTAACCCTTGAATAGTCCCACAACAGGGAAAATGGCCTTTTACAGTACTTGCACTGTACCAAGCTGTAAACTCAGATTTGCGTGTGCCAATGGCCACAAACTTCATTATCATTGCCATCCCTCTCTCCATTCTCTCCTATTCCCGTCCCCCTCTCGCTTTTCCCACTGGTATCTTTCTCTCCATCTTGCCTCATCACTCGCTTCTTCCTTCTCTTCCACATCGTCGTCCTCTCCTCTGACCCACTTTCCTGCCTTCTTGCCACTATCTTCCTCTGTTCTTGTTCGTGCACCCACAGCCTTCATCTCTCTCTATCTCTCCTCCCCCAATTCCCTTCTTCCACCATTTCAGTCTTTCCTCCTCTTGTCTCCTGCTTCTGCTCATGCTTCTCCACCCGTCACACTCCTCCTTCTGTTCCTTCTCTTGCCTCCCTCCTTCAGCACCTTCACTCATCCTCTTCTTCTCTCCCCAGTGCATCTCCATCCCTCCATTCTTACGCAGCCTTACTAAATATTCTCACTTCTTCTCCGAGCCTTTCTCTCAATCTTCCATTCATCACTCTTGCTCTTCTCTCATATCCTCTACCTTCTCCCTTTTCCTTCTTGTTCGTGCCCTTCTCCCTTGTCTTCCCACCTTGTTCCCCCCACCTCCTCCTCCTCCTTTCTCCTCCTCCTTCCTCCTCCTCCTCTCTCCTTCCACCTTGAGTCATTTCGTGCTCTCCGCACTACACCACGGAGCCACTCAGGACAGACATTCATCAGCGGCCTGAGATGATAGATGCTGCTCACCTCAGCTTCAGCAGCCAGTTAGCCTGGGGTGATGCCTTATGCATACAGATATCACCTGGCTAGCTGTAGTCTACCGGTGCAACCAGGATCGAATATACACAAATGCTCCCAAGTTTGCTCAAACACACACACACACACACACAGTGCTTGCCTGATGTCTAAGACTGGCTTTGTGTGGAATAAAAAAACTTTGTTGCATGCAAGAATTTATTGATAACTATATATGCACTTTGATAATGTGTGTGTGTGTGTGTGTGTGTGCATATGTGTGTGCACTGGAGATTGTTATGAATGTAAATTTCAGGGGAGTTAGGTTAATTGGGTCTGAAAAAGAGGTGGGTGTGTCTCTCTCCTCTATGACAGGCTTATTTACATAGCAAAGCTGTAATTACCCTAACGAAGCCCCTATCCGTGAGAGTGCACACACACACGCACATGCAAGAACACATACACACACAAACACACATGTCCAATCCCCAAACAGGTTTGAGCTCAATCGTGCCAAACCTGTATTTTTCATCACTCCAGATCCCTCTCAGAAGCCCATCCATTCACATGTTCATTTCTAATTGAATGGCATCCTTTGCCGTGCCAATCAGTGGGTTTGTTGCAATTTCTGTATCAGGGCTCATTGGCTTCTAAGAGAGAGACATGGAACCCATTCCAGCACTTAGCTATCACTTCCTTCCTCCCCCCACCCCAAAGTATTCTTTTGTAAAAACAGGCATTTTCCTCTATGAGTTGTGGTTAATACGGCAAAAAATAAGATCTGCTTTGTGTCATATCAATTAAATTCCAGATTCCAAATCATTGTTACAGAAAAATGAGAGGGTGCGAGAAGTGAACTGACATTTGGAGGAATCGTTATCCATCCAGCCAGCTGAGCGTTAATTAGAACCCAGATTTATCAAGCAATCACCACAAATATTTAACATTGTTCTATTATCAGTGTGTTATTTTCTTACAAGGTGTCAATGATGATCCCAACCATAGATTGTATGTAAAGATGGACAATAGGTATATGGATGGTACATGTGAAATACATCTTTTTGTCATTTTGATAGTTTTTATCAAATGACTCAAAATGTGCAAGATGGCAATGTTTGCATCTGTTCTACATTGAAGGTAGAACAAATGACTCGCAAGACAAATCGAATGAGATGCTAAGTTGACTGGGAAGCAGAGTAGGATCACCTAACTAACAAAAACACAATCATATAAATCCTGTTTCAACTTTTCTCCACTGATGTGGACCTCATAGACAATCCAGTGCTTGAAAACGTACGAATATAGCAAAGCAAAGATCCTTGAAGAAAAGCTCAACTGGCCCACAATTAACTTTTCTTGGACAAACCGGTACATGGATGACTGAGAACCTTTGCAGACAAAAGGTTTTGCTACACTTTCGATACAAGATTACACCCAACAACATGTGCCACCAAACAAATACAATTGAGAAAAAATAGTAACGGTTGTTTGGGCAGTTTAGCCACGAGGCAAAGGAAGATGTAAGCAGTGCCAGCAGGAGCAGGTCGCCAGTGTAAACCGTCAGCAACCAAAGATTCTGGTATCCCATGGGTGAGATCTGACGCCTCATTTCAAAGTTTGGGTTTATAAACTAGGATGTTAGCAGCCGAGAACTAAACTAGGTCAGTGGCGAGTTGAGACGGAGTCAAGACGGAGCTTCTAAAAATTGTAATACCCAAGTAATCGAGAAACTACCTTAAATAATGTCAAACCTCACTGATAAAACTTATTTGGAGCTGTGTCTCTTTCAACACTGAAGTCAAAAGATGATCCAGTAGAACTGGTTGTATAACAAACGTTATTTAAATGCATCAAGCAACAGATCCATGTCAACAGAGATTCAATTTCATTCAATCCCATTGATATGCTGGTGGTTCAACATTTAGATGCAAATATCTGTGGGGGAGAAACATGAGTTGCTTTCAGACATGTTCTGAAGTCCGGACATCTTCCTAAAATAATGTATGTCCCAGACAGTTGCTCGGGACAATTTCAGGAATTTTCCTTTCAGCCTCCTGGTAGACTGTCTGGAAAATCCCCTGCCAGTGAGATGGCATGTCGATGACACTAACACGTGATGGATGCAAAAGAGGAAAAAACAACAATACAAATATCTCCCTTTGAAAGGCTGTGATGTTTGAGAGCTTCTGGTGCTAAAGGCCAACGCCAGTGTTGATGTGCTATAAACCAAAACGGGATTTCCACAGTGAAATTTAAAGCGGTTACGTCTAAAAGCTTGTAGTTTTGTTGTCAACACAAAAATTGATGTTACCTTCTTCTCTATCTTCTTCAATGTGCTGTAAACAAAAACACTGCGTTTTCCACAGGAGCATTTTTATGCCATATCCTGCCTCCTGCATGATCTACCCAGGCACCAGCCCTAGCCTTAATGTTCTGGAGATTTTCCTGTTGCTATAAACGCCTCCGACCTGGACAACACTAACTCCAGATAATATCTATGGGTTTAATTTGTACTTGTGAGCTGTTCTCATCATGTCTTTCCATTCTATTCGCCCAGTTGTCAACCGAAGCCCAGAAAACCGTTCTCCATCACCAATTGTTCCTGTTTGATTGTGTTTGGGAATTTTATGGTGGATTCTGAACCAAAACCAAAAACCAGCTTGGTTACCGCGGCAGCGCCCAGTCCTCCCATCCTCTTCCTCAGCCTCTGCCTTTCCCTCTCTCTCTCTGCACTTCCTATTCCAACAGGAATTTAATCTTTCAAGCCATCGTTGTTTTTCCTCTCCCCTATTTTTACTGCTGCTGCTGCTGCTGCTTGGAAGACCACAGACTGCCTCTGTATGCTGATGCCCCCCTCCACCACCTCTACCACCACCACCACCACCACCACCCCCACCCCCTCCTTCTCCAAGCCTGTCTCTCTCTCTTTCTGTATCTCTATTTGTCTAACTCTCTCTCTCTTATGCTTTCCCTGTCTCTCTGCACATCTCTCCTCCTCTACTCTCTGTCCTCATCTCTCCTCCCTCCTTCTCCTCCTCACTTGTTCTCCTCTCTACTTTTCACTCCTTCACTCCCCTCTTGTACCCCCCCCCACACCCATCCACCCATCCACACACACACACACACGCATACACTTTTCCTTTTTTTCTCCCTCCTGCCTCCCTCCTGTCTATCTGCTGCTTCTTAGCTCTGCTGTACGTGCCACAGATTCAGATGGCAGTTAAATGTTAGACAGGGACAAACACGGAGACACATGCATGCAATTACATGCTCTCACACACACACACACAATGCATATGCAGACCAGCAACTGCATGCACAGACGGGGAGACACACACACACATTTGTGCAAAAGCACCCATACACACCTGCACGCACATGTGTGTACCTTAACATGTACAAAGACACACTCTTGTGTCATATGCGTTCAAGTATTTCAGTCACCTCTCTCAGTCAGTTTAGGGGGGAGGATATTACTCTTGAAGCACAAAGCTATCAGAAAACAGAATGCAGGAAATATTAATGAGAGCGGAGACTTTTCTGAGAGATTAAAAATGAAGAAAGGGGGAGTTGTCGAAGAAGTTGGAATATGGTGCAGTGAAGCAAAAACTGTACGAAAAAGTCAACTTTCCAGGTGTTGGTACGCACAATGACGTGAAAGTATACGATACTATTTGTGTGTTTTGACTGTTTTATGGTTGTGTTTGAGAGGGAGGGAGACGGCGACACTGAGAGAAATAGAAAGGGGGAGGAAGTGAGTACGGCGTAGAGGGAGAAACAGACAGGAAAGAGGTCAGTCTAAGCTTATGAAACATTTTCTAACCTAGCCGGCCTATTTCTGACAGGGCAGGACTGTGGACTTACAGTCAGACACAAGTTCCCAGGGTTGACAGCGACATGCCTTTAAGGGCTGACACACATAAACTCACAGGACACGATTCACACACGTACAGCGCAGAAAGCATCTGAGATACTGTATAAACATGTGCGTTTAAGAGCCAGACACTAAAAACACTGGAAACTCATCTTGGAAACACCGAAAACCAGGAATATACACACAAACATTTTTGAAAATACAGATATACATTTTTTATCTCAGGCCGTTTTCACACCTGAAAATCGGAACCAAGGTTCTTGTCTTTGTTGTATTGTTAATATTTAATCTGATTAGTTTTGGTTTCACATTGCAAGTAAGGGAGCAGACTAAAGACTGGGCTGTGTCTACCTATACTTGGTTGGTTTGTAGACGGGAGGGCATCTAACATCAGTCGATTGTCAATTGGGTTTTATTCTTGTATTTTAAAATGCATTATGAATGGAGAAAATGATTGAACCAGGTAATTTAGTTAATTTAGTTTTGGGTCATTATCAGCACCTTGAAAGCTTGTCAATAAACATGTAGCATGTTTCTCATACTCCTTGTGACAGGAAAGTGACAACCACCAGTGCTGTATTAATAGTTACACCACTGCGCCACCAACACCTCCCCCTGAATCCACAAATGGTTGCCTTTACCTTTTGTCACATGTGTAATTAATCATATCATTGTTTTTAACCTTTTCAAACTCAGATGCAGAGACCCATCTGTGGGGGCTAATATACATATCTGTCTACTGCTGTCAGATTAAATATTAATATCAGAATAGGAAATAATTGTAAATAATGTCAGGGATTGGTGATATGGCTTTGTATGTTATATATGTTCTCATGTTTCAATATCATGTTTAAATGTAGAGACCAGCAATTCATGCACTGACACACAGCTGACACCCTTAAAGCAAAATGAAATTAAGATAAAAATTGAAATCTGTAAACTTTCATGAAATGATATAATGGCTCATTTTGTACAAGAAAAACATTTCCACCTGTTTAGTGACCAGGAAAATGTAACCAATCGTAAGCTCATACCTCATAAATGTGGAGTTAAGTTGCTAACATGTACGTTGCCATACATACACCCTGCTGCTCTGAGTAAATAACAGATATGGAGCTTGGTGAAAGTTCAACGAGTAAAATTGTTTTTTCACGTGTTTAGCTTCTCTTATTTTACGTCTTTTCTTTTTCCTGCCTCGTTTTATTTCCTGTGCGTCGTCCTTCTGTTCACTTCAACCATTCACCCTCTGTTCAAATCATCTTGTAGCTGTCAGAGTTTGAAAACTGCTCTTTCCTGTGCTGTCGGCTTAATTTCAATGTCCAAGTGATGCAGTAACAAAGACCAAAACTGAAAGGAATGGAATGTTTACACAGCAAAATACAGAGTTTTCCATAATCAGATAATGCATAATGATTTTGCAGATTCTACTTAGCTCTAGGAATTTCAAATGTATCTGTGCTTGAAAAAAAAACTCCCTATCCTCCATCTCTGCGTCACTCCTGAACAATCACATGAAAAATGTTCAGCTCAAAGCGGAAGCTGGCGTTTTTCTGTGACATTACTTGAATTAAGAACCCGGCCAGTAAAGCAGGGACCGTATTAGGTGTATTCAGTAAAAATATAACATAGAAAAATTCTTCACCTCCACATGGGGCCAACACTTCATTTAACACATTACAAAAGCATAAGTCATACATTTTGTATGGATTCGGCTGTGTGGCAATCTTCTTTTTTTATACTTCTTTTGTGTGAAGAATTCATAACATAAAGTGCTCACAGTCTTTTATTTACATTTGACCCGAGTGCCTGCAATAGAAACATATGTTGAACTGGATGTCAAATTGGATCCAGATTGCATGTCCTCTAGAAAACGTTTGAACAGTTACACGACCTTTTTTCTTATTTTTTCATCAGAGACACAAGCACGGGTGTGCGGTGGTATAATTGGCTGCGCAGACAGTCTACAGATGTTATTTTCTTTCAACTAGCAGAGTAATTTTAGATGCTGTTTTTCTGTCACCTTCAGAACGGTGTGGTCTGCACTCTTTTCTCAAGTGACCATGACGACTTTTCATTCACTGTCCTCTAACAGCTCTTAATATGATAAAAAAAACTGCCAATGTGGGAGTGCATTGATGAATTTTCAGTCCTTTGTGAATATAACGTGTTGTCATGGCTTTAGAATGCGTATTCACCAAAAAATAAACAAGAATAATAAATTCGCTACAGTTTAAAAGTTTTTTGTGGTGATAACCTCAAAGTTTGAAACACGAGTCTTCTGGATAATGTATATTATATTATGACCGTTAGCTCTACTGATCCCAGCTTTGTTTAAATGTTTATTCCACCAGTTTGGTCAGTGGATAGTACTTAACACTACAATACCCATAAGCCTCAGCTGCTGTTGCTATGGAGAAAGTCAAAGGCAGAATTCAGAGCAATAGCAAAATAAAAAAAATGCTTCATTGTAGAGAACTGAGAACAAACACCACACATAAATCCAGAATCTGAAAATGAAGAAAACTGCTTAATATTTCATTAGCTTTCTTCAAAGTGTAATATGTAGCGATGGTTCATTTTTGGAGGCACATACAACCAAATTTTATATCTCTCTTTTTATTCTGATTTTCACTGGCCTGCATGTTTCATCAGTCAACCAGTTATTTTTAAGACAGTTGCTCATCTGTTCTACTGATGATTCAGCCTGAAGAGTTTCATGCCCATCCAAGTGTGAATGCACCAAGACAATGAAACTGAGCAGAATGCCAAAAAATAATAAACTTTACAATTCTTTAATATCAAAGCTGCACTCATCAATATTTTATAGACAAGCTGTGTATTGTCATGGTCGCTTCTTGAGACAAACCCACAGCAAATGATTTTCTGACTCTGCAGTTCCTTCACCTCTGCATTCCACTGAAATGTCTTTCAGCCCCTTGTTTTGGTTTCAGAGGCTCCGACTTTACTGTTTTGGTTCAGTCTCGCTGCTCTCATCTCCCGCCGCAGCAAGCACCTGTTTTTATTTAAGCCCGCTGAACACGAGCCACCTAGAAACAGAAAGCAGAGAGACAGAGTTAGCGACTAGCTGGTGGGAGAAGTAAAGCAGTTAGCGACTTAAGAACCTGCTCAAATTCTTTTAGTGGAAACAGACACAGAATTAAATTAGTAAGATTAACACTTTGTGCTAATGCAAATCATATTGCTCCATGTCTGCTAAACACTGCTAAATTATTTAAAATAATAGACTGAATGTAAGGATGGATGAATTGACAGCTTCAAAAGTGAAGCCAAATGATCTTGTTCACCCCCTGGTGGCTGGCTGCAGTATAGGTCATAAACCTAGCCTCCTCCATGATAGTGGTTGGATATCATCATGATTGACAGCTTACACTGACTTGTGATTAGTTGAGCGTGTGAAACTGTTGGACCTTAATACCACAGATTCACACCAACACCACCTCTACTGTGCAGACGTCTGTACAACTGGAGAAAGTGGAGATGTGTCGCTAACAGGTAGCCGAGCTGTGTCATAAACCCGTACCACTGGTTTACATTTAGAAACCTTTTATTTGTTTTTGTTTTTTACATCAAAATCTGTTTTGGGATCTTGTTGAATAGCTCACTACTGCACATATGAACAAATACCTTTATTGTCTGTACTGCAATTTTATTTCCTTGCGATGTCGCTCCTCCTTAGGTTTCCCCATTTTCTTCCTGTTTAAGTTTTTTGGGAGTTTTTCCTTTCCCAAATCAAGGGCTTTAAGATAAAGGCCTATATAAAAAAGATACTTGACCTACTAGAGATCTCTAGGCCACACGTATGTAGCAGTTAGGGGCTAGCTCCTACTAACTTAATACACATGTGATATGCTAGTAGCAGCTAATGTAGCCCTTAGCTACTATTTATGCCGTGTTCCATTAAACCTCGGCACATTGTGAGGCACCAGGTTTTTAACAAGAAACATAAATACATTGGAAAAAAGCTGTTTTTGCAGATTGCTTGGTCTTGAAATCCTTCTGCTGTCTGTTATAAAAACATTGATTTATTTGGAAGACTGTTGTTTTCTTACTTCGGGACGTGTGCAGGTCATTGAACGAACCCCTGATCATTCACAGTGTATTCAGATCCCTGTCAGTTAGTACGAGGGCAACACTGATTCTTCTGGAGGTCAACAGGAAACAACTTTAGAAATGGACCAAAATGTCGATGGATAAAACTGTGTGTGTGTGTGTGTGTGTATGTGTGTGTGTGTGTGTACCAGGTCTATGAACTGCTCTGCTATTGTCCTCAATGAAGAGTTTTGTCTGAAGGTTGGATACATGTGTTGTGTGTACTGTCTCGCCCCTCGGCCAAAACTACAGGGCCTCTTCTCCCCCCTGTACAGGGCCCCTCAACCTCTCTCTCTCTCTTTCTCTTATTCTCAGCCATTCACTCTATCCTCCCTGTCGATCTTCTGCTGTCTCTCCCTCTCCACTTGCTCTCTTTTTCTTTCCCTGCACACACATACACACATACACACACACACCTCTCTTCTATCCTTTTGCCCGTGCTCACTGCCCATATCTTTCTCCTTTCTCTCTCTTCACCCCCCTTCCTCGCGTTCCCTCCCCTCCCCCTTCGCCTTCCACCCCACCACCAACCCCCAATCCTTCTGAAACTGTGTGCTCTGCCACGCACACACGTGCACACACACACACACACACTCACACACACACATACACGAACAGAGCGTGCCTCAGTCAGCGAGTTAAGAACAACTCCTTGGGGAGGTAAAGCACCAGTTTGTGTGTGTGTGTCTAGTGTGTGCATCTGTGTGTGTGTGCGTGTGTGTGTGTGTGTGTGTGTGTGTGCGTACACATGCGTGTTAATGCGGACCGTGCATGGGGGTGGGGGTTAGCATGTTTTTGTGTGTCTGTGCTGCTGACTCCACACATGATCCCCATTAGAGGCTGGCGGGAGTAGACACTTACACACACACAAACACACACTTTCATCCACACCCACACAAAAACTCATACTCACACATATACATACACACTCTCATGCACACATGTACATGCAGGTATACATGCACCCAGCACACACACATGCACAGTGGGGTTCTGTGGGGCCTGATCCCAGTTCGACCCTGAGGCTTTTCCTCTGACATGGGGCAGATGTTGGAATCGGTTTCTGTACAAAATTTTGAACGTTTTCGTCTGAAAAAAAGCAGGTTCTCTGACACTAAAACCAATCGTGTTCTGGCCACTTAAAACTCCTTTTCTAAAGCCACGGCAACACTGAGAATCGGGGGTGGGGTGATGTCATCACCATGTAAAACCTAACATCATTCTTTAGACAACCACAAGCGTCCTGACAAACCAGATGCGTAGTGAGCAAGGAGGAGAGGCTTAAAAAAAATGATAGAATTAAGAGTAAAAGCGTCATCCATCAGTCAACTGAAGAGGCCGAGGTTTTACTGGCAACGCAATTCATGATAAATCACTAACATTAAAAAGTTTGTGAGCACAAGGTGAAAGTGCAAAGCCAAAATGTGGACAGACATGGACAAATCCATGCTCTCCTGAATAATGGAACAGATCACTCACTGGGACCACAAAAGAGTCAACAGGAGGCCACAGAAACAGCAGTGGGGTGATTTTTTATTTGTTCCGACCTGACATCAGATATAATTAAAAACTTGACTGAGGAACTGACATATTTGATACAATGTTGTCATTAACATTCCAGAAATGATTTATACAGATTGATGGAACCTGTTCTTTACGTCACAATGTAATGAACATGTGGGTCTTTTTCTTCTGACTGTAGAAATCGTATGGGTCCAACAGGTCTTCACTGCACTTGGTTGACGTGTGACAATAGCTGAAAGAGTAATGGATCTTCACCAGGGTCAGATTTAGGATCTTTCCAATCAGGTTCTTCTGGGGTGTAAGAATGTGACAACTCTGCTGTGGAAAAAAACAATATGTCTGATGGTAATTTAAGTGTAGGGAAATGGCCTTCAATGGTCGCTGCAATTTTTCTATTTTTAGGCTACACTGTGCAATTATTGTAATTCTATACTATACCCAGAGAGATGTATCTTTCTCGGTCTATCAGTGACAACCAAGTCATGCCGAACAGTCTGAACCCAACCACCTGCTTTCTTAAGGCAACCTGAAGGGAACGCAGACCCAATGTAACCGGCCCAGCGTTCTTGATTTGTCCCAGTCAATGCGTTCTTTCTGTACAAGGGGCTCCAGCAAGTGGCAATGCTTCTCACTGGCAATTTAAAAAAAATCAAGAGCAAAGGAGAGCTAGGTTCAGACCTTCGATAGCCACTCTAGAAAGTGCTGGAAAAAAGAATATTACATACCAACCTAAAAAAATTTAAATTTTTTTAAACTAAATTTAACAATTGTTTTAACACTTTTCCGACTTCAAGTTGAACAAACTTATTTCATTTGTGTTACCAATTACCCATGCGCTTCTCAGGGGGATCCTTAGAAGCACATGGAACTAAACTAAACTGTCCACTACTCTTTCCAAGAATTCAGATTATTTTCACACAGGATTCACATGATCCAGTGCAGTATGTAATCCAGAATTACTGTTCGAATTTTTAGATCATTGATTTCAGGATTGATATGTTAACAGTTTGCTCTCTAAAGCTCAACATTACCTTCTCATGCTGCTTCACAATAAAAGCATTCAGCTGCTGAAACACTCAGAGACTTTTATTGTGAAGTAGTAATAGGAGGGACTGAGGTGTGCAGTTGCTATTCTGTTGTACTCCTGAGAAGGGAGCAGATATTTTTTGTTTAATGTTGCTTGAGTGTAAATTTGGTTTTAATTAGTTATTTGATGCAATAAAATGAGATGAAATGAATGACAGCTGAGACTGACTCACTATTGCTCAAGCGTGTGTATCGCTGGGACTTCAAAACTGTGGCTCCATCTCCCAATCACTACCACACTGACTCTGGCTCCAAATGCACAAGATATGGAAAACTTCATATCTGGGATATTTTGGCTTCATTTCTCAATAGTGGGAGGAAGTGGAGACACATCGTCCATCTTTAAACAGTCTACGCTTTGGTCTGAAGGAGAAAACCAGAGACCCTAGAGAAAATATGGGGAGAACATGCAAACTCCACAAAGAAAGGCCCCAGCCAACTGTCAAGTTTGAATCCAGAACCTATTTGCTGTGCTAAACACTGCACCACCGTGCCGCCAAAAATCATAATATGCACAACAATATTTGAACAAAGTTGTAGTGTAAAACCTTCGGGGCTGAAACCTCATGTTCAACTGTTACATGAATTTTCAATGGTAAAGAATATAGCAGTGTCTAAAACCAAGACTCTCTAGTTTGTAAAATAAAGTATAGAACACATTTGATTACTGTATCTATTGAGACATTGTTATGTTGTTGAGTAGGAGCTGTGCTGTTTGTCTCATTACTTCCTCAAACATTCATTTTACAGCATCAAAAGGTCATGTACAGTCAACAGTGACAAGGACAGATAATGTGATTCCAGAAGCCACATCCACACCCAGAGCATAACAACTACAGAGTATGTAACTTCATTTACACATTGTTATTGTCATTACTGTTAAAAAAAAATCTGTTCTGACGTGTGGAAGTGAAAAAAAAAAAGGGCTGGATAATTAAATTTGTTTCATCAATTCCAAGCATCATAAATCCTAAGAAGATTAAAGAGGTTATAAAGATCATGTAAGGTCATAAAAAGAAAAACAACAACAGGATTAATACAAAGGTTAAAGAAAATTTGTCTCATACTATGTTTACTATGTTTTAAAAAATGACAAAGAACCTAAGTGTGAAAATAAAATTGGGTTCTTTCTGATTTTACCATTTTTAACTAGTCTGTGTTCATATATTAAGCTTTATATGAGAAAAATAATTGGTATAACTTTTTTGTTATGGAAGATATCAAGGCACTAGTCAACTTAGAGTTCGGCCACTAAAAGATTTTTGCTGCATGAGACATTCAAAATTTGAACTAGGGAGGATCTGGATCTGAGTTGCAACAACTGGAGCAAAGAAATATTGACCTGGTTAATTGGTGCTGACACATTGCGAGGAGTCTGGGAGTGTCACACCAGGTCCCGGGGAAACCATAACAGCAGCTCGCATATTACAGCGTAGATAAGACAGGCTGCACGACAGCAGACTAAACATAAACACTACAGGTATACATTCAGAGCCGAGGAATCTTTCCACTGCGGCAGCTCGGCAAAGTTGGGATCAGCTGATGTTCAAAGTGGAGCATGGGCTGATGCTCGGCAGAAGATTTGACACAGATGTAAAAAACAACAACACCGATAGGAAGAGCGAACAGCCAATACCTGTCTCACTGCTATAGCATGTACAGATTTCCATATTCTGTGCCAATATACGCAACAGTAGCAGAAAAAACAAAGGCAGCATGAGAGATAATCAGTCTTAAGTCCTCATCTAAACTACACCCGGTCTGTCCAATGCCTGCTGGCCCTGGGGATTGTGCTGGAGTTTTAATCCACTTAAAAGCAGAGGACCTCTGCTGCTGTTTCCAAGGGGCTTGACCCATGTTGCATGTGCACACACGCAGACACACATGCACAAAAATAATAATCAGCAGCAGCACACGTGAGCAGCACCGTGCGGAAATTCAGTCACCTCTCTTCAACAGGGTTTTTTTTTATTATCAACACATGCAGTATTTGGACAAAAAGAATGAATGATGCGTGTGTGCATGTTTTCCACAAAAGGCGTTCCAGGCGTTCTGAGGCGTATTGATCATGAAATGTATGATAAATATGTTGAGTGGCTGAGTCTGTTGGGTCGACTCTACACCGGGGCCCACAATGAAAACTCTAATTTAAACCTCTATAGAGGGCTGATGGATTGCCGAGGCACAACCTAACGCTGGATTTATTGAGGAGGGGTCAACAGTCACTCCAGCGTTGTTCAACTCCACTTTCAGCTGCAGGTTTGTTACAGTAGTGTGTGTGTGCATGTCTTTCTACACTTATGAGGGCCAATTGTGGTTCAATACCATCATTGTGAGGACATTTTGACATTGTGAGGACATTTGGACTTTGTGAGGACATCTGGACCAGTCCTCACAAACGGTTAAGACTTGGATTTAAGGGTTAGAATTAGGTTTAGGGTATTTAGGCCTTTAGTTGTGATGGTGAAGGTTAGGGAAAATGGCTAAGGAATTCATTATGTCAAAGAGCGTCCTCACAACTATAGAGGGACAAGTGTGTCTGTGTGTTTGCGTGAGATATCTGTCCTCATCCTTCATCACAAAAAAATAAATTTAAAAAAAATGGAACTTGCTCCACTTATTCACTCCACTGCACTTACACAACAGCAGAACAAAATATATAAACAACACACAAACATTGTTCCTGTTAATGTGTTGGAAAATAAAATATTTTTATTTACCAGTAAATAAAAAAATATATTTTTTTGCACATGTTGAAACGGTTTATTTTGCGCAGCGGACGCATTGTCACACTTTTTTCCTTCTTCTTGCACCAACGTTTGTCGTTATCTAATTTGAAATGTACTAATTCCTTATTCTTGCGGAGGGAGGGTGAGCCACTGACTTGAACAGCTGCTTCATGACCCAAAAAACTGTCAGTCTTTCCCTGGAATAAATTGTGGAATATACCACCTTTGGGTACAGAGGGGGAGCTGGGAACGTGCATTCTCGGGGAAGCAAGGGGTTTCGGGCGAAGTGGTGCATTTGGGTGGAATTACAAAACGCGCAATGAAGATGTAAGAGTGGATTTGTTGCACGTGCGCGGTGGAAAGGTGCGGGAAAGGAAGGAGTGATGGGTGTTTTTAAGTCGTCCTCCCCTGTGTTTGAGCGTCGTGTTTCTGCAGGACCCATAGTAGAATCAATTCAGCGAGAGGGGAGCTTGAAACCGTCCACTCATGCTTTCCTCCGAGTCTGAGAGAAACACAGTCGAAGTGAACACACAGACCAGTCGGGCTGCACTACATGCTCACAACAGGCAGGCTCCCATCACACAACGCAACACAACAGCAGCCTCACTATAATTACAACAATGCACACAGCTCAAAGATGTGTGCCCTCTGATGAAGGAGCAGAGAAAAAAAAATCCAAATGAAACCTGCAAAATCTGCAAAAATATCAAAGGTATAAGGTCATTACAGAGACACACACACTGAAAACCCCTTGAGTTTGAGTCATTTTGAAAATTGTATTCTAAATTTCATTGCATTTCAATAAATATCCCCAAATGTGAAATTCCCAAATCAAATATATCTAGTTAAATGGTGTTGTTGAGACTGTTCCTCCTCCTGCTGCAGATGTTGTGAATGCATGTGTCACTTCAACCTTCAGACTCTCTCATGTGATGATCAGGATCGGATGAGCGACAGCAGTTTGGGATGTGCACGTTCCCCTTCCCCATATTCTCCTGAAACTTATGTCTGAGGTTCATTCGTCATAAAATTCTGCATAACAACACAAACAAATAAATAAAGAAGCATGAGCAGTGAGAGAGATTTAGATGAAGAAGAGAAAAAAAAAGCCAGAGCCACTCACAGAACTGTGTCCTGGAGTCTCAAACAGTTACGTACGTTGGCTCGGTGCATGTGCACATATGCTCAGCTTCCCACTCAGTTCCCCCACAAGCGTTTAGAACAGCCTCACCAACCAGTCTGTCTTCTATTCTCCCCCCCACGAGCAGCCCCAACTCCTGCATGAGATGGACGTGCCTTGCTCAAGGACAAGTGTTGACACAAAAGAGGCACGGACACAGAGCTATCGGCCGACACTGTCATACATGTTAGTATCAGTCAAGATCAAATAGTTCTAAAGCTCTTGAACTATTCCCAGATGTGACAAACTACTGTATATGAATGAGGAAGTTCATGCGTCTAACATTTCCTGGAACAATCAAGGTTTTGGGCCACAGAGTTGAAATCCTGCTCCATCTGGGGTCAGATAAGAAAGAACAGTTTGACCTTTTAACCACCATCCTGCTGCAACACCTTCTCGAGGTGACGTGACAGTGTTCATGCATCCTCATGTCCATGTCTGGTGACTGATGTGGGTACAGTATTTGCATGCGTGTACAGTAGTCACATACGTCGCCGTGCGCACGCCCTCCTCATTTCAATGTGTTTGCACTCGCCTCCTGGATGAGGGGTGTATTTCCACGCCACTGGCCCACTCGCCAATGTCACCTTCATGGGTGGCTCCGTCGTAGGAGCATCCTTCAGAACGTAACAGATTAGCTTTGCAGGCAGGGATGTTGATGAGGTCATCACTTCCCAAGGTCACACCTACACACATCTAGCTGTAGGCCCACTAGAATTAAAGCCCCCCCACCTCTTCAGATACTATAGAGGCTCAGTTCTGCCTCCCGCCTGCGTGTAGATCTAAATAAGGCTGAATAAGCCACATCCAACAGGATAAGCCTCATCGTAATACTCAGGCTACTGCTCCGACCCCTTCAAGGTTCCTTCAACCTGTGAACGGACTTGAGAAAGACTTAATGGCTCCACATCACAACATACACAGACATGCACTGAAGTCCAGACATTTTCTGAAAATGTTCTGGAGAGGTTGTACATGAGAATGCAAACTTCTGAACCATCTGAACCTTCTGAACCATTTTCCTGGCATCTCCCCAGCAAAATGTCTGGAAAGTGTCTGATGCAGCAGGGACATGTACAGTGAGCCACGGAAGCAAAACTACATAAAACAAAAAGAACGGGACGAAAAAGAGATGCTATACATTTAGAAAGATGCCAACGAAGATGTCATCTTGGAAAGACTTTTCCTGCCAGCTCCCTGTAACATGTGCAGGAATATCCAACGAGCCCATGTGAGAATACAGCAGGAACATTCCTGGAAAACTAGACGCAAAACTGGAAGAATACAAACAAATACTTGCCTGGATCACTTTGGACTCTTCTGTTGATTTTGCGAACGCGTCCAAATGCTCGTAGTTCTGTTGTCAACGCAAAAACAAACATTACGTCTGAGTCAGTAGATTCTTCTCCATCTCCATCCACCATCTTCGATGTTCTGCAAACAAAAAAAGCAGCAGAATGTATTCATCATTTCCTGCCTCCAACATGTTCTACCTCAACGGCAACCGTCACCTGAATGTTACGGACATTTTCTTGTTGTTGTGAGGACGTCTGAACCGGACAATCTCCTCCTTCATATGCGAAAGGGAAACTTAACATCAAATCTTAACATGTTGCACAGTTGCAACCTCTGTTCTGCAATGATCGATGATCAGATCATTTCTTTTCTTAGATTCTATCTCCTCCCTATGTTCATACATTTGAACATGACTAGCTAGATAGAGATAGTGTGCAGAACTTCAAGACAGAACGTATATAAAGAAGAAGAGCTTCTACAGCAGGTCTCAAGCCAATGTTTGTCCGTTACATTTAGTTTTTGGACACAAAGAAGTCCCTATTCCATCTCTCATACATGTTCTCAGACCCTGTATCTTCTCTGTCAGAGGCTGCTCTCCTCCGACAGCTCCTCTTGGGGTTGTGCGACTGCTCAGTATTAGTGCAGCAACTATGCAAAAGATGGACAATAACCACACGTGTGTGTACTAATTTTCCAAAACCTATTCTCTGTGAAAGGTAGAGCTCCCTGTTGTACAGTGGTACATCTCTTTCTCTATTCCTCTCCTCTCATGAGACAATGAACACATTGAGGCAAATCTGTTTCCACAGCCTGTGAATAAGAGACGGCCAGCTTTGTTTTGCACGAGTGTCTACACACACACACACACACATATATATATGCATGCTTTTTGTGTGACAGATAAAGAACCACTGTGTCTGTGTACACACACACACACACACATTTGTGTATCCATGTGCAAATGTGAGTGAGATGCCTGCGTCATGCGTTTGCCATGTGAGTCACTTGCTCTTGTGTCGGGCTGTAAGTAGTGAGTAAGAGCCCTCTTCTCCTTCGTCTGTCTCCGCTCTCGCTCTCTGGGGCCCCGAGAACAGAACAGGAGCCGCCTCCTCTGCCTCGTCTCCATCTCTGCTCGTCGGCCAACAGGTTGCTTTGTCAATAATGCTTGTTCACAAAGCACGCTCACTGCACGAGCTTGAAAAGGGAGATAGATTCAAAGGGAGACAAACATGTGGCTGTGATCACCTGCTTCTCTATAAAACAAACATGAACTGTTTTTATCCCTTCTCCTTTCATCAGCGTCTCTTCTCTGTCAGAAATGTCGACGTGATGAGACCGAAGGCCGCATTTCAATAATGGCTCTGTCCAGAAGCGTCTTCTTTGGTGGCCTGCTGTGATAATTGCAGGTGAGCCATGGAGGAGATGGAGAACAGCAGTGGAGAGAAAGATAAGTAAACACACAAGTGACGTCTGCAGTTGATGACTAACGCTGTAGTGACTCGGGCAGCTCGTTCTTAGGGACTGCAGAAAAAGAAAGGTTGCTGTGTGAGCTCGTGCTGCTTCAAATTCATCCTCACTGAGCCACAAACCACAGACAAATATTCATTATCCAAACGGGATATCACTGATCACAGTGTGCACAGTTGTATATGTGGTTAACTCTGGGAATGTGTCCTGGTTTGTCATCATGTAAACAGATGTAGGAGCCCTTGTTCTCCTGCTTTGTTATTTTTACACTGTCACTGTCATAGGAGATCTTTGACATGGAAACCAAAAAAAACCCAGAAAATATTTGTTGCAGCGTGCAGCTGTCTTTTGGAGTTATTCCACCATCTAGTGGTCGTGCACGTGCTGTTACACACTGTGTGGATGTGTCCTAATAACAGGGATCACAAGAGGTCAGTAAAACTCGTTTGTCTTGACTAAATGGCACTCAACACAGCACATACCTCCTCCAATCAAGCTGCACAAAATTGCATGCACTTATTGATATCAGTCCCCTACATGTGATTATTTTTATCAAGATCCTAAAATATTTCCTGTGAAATCAGTGAAAAAGTCAAAAAAACAATCACTGTATCCGACCCCTGCACCAGAGTTTTGTGACTTCTTCCCAGACCCATACAGCATCCTCCCCACGCTTATACAACTAGCAACAAGCAGGTGTTTACATCCTTGGTGGAATTACAAGACCGAACAAATGGTGCAGACATAAGATATTTATCATTCACCTTTGATTAACTTTACTCCAGGAAACACAAAATTAAATCTGGCAAATTAAAAAAAAAAGAAATTTGACAAAATGTTTAAAAATTGCAGTTTTAGACAGGAAACCCCACTTTTGGCACAACATAGAAGAAAATGTGTGAGTTCTGTCCTCATTTGGAAACAGACGGAGGAATTAGAAATTAGGACACTGGAGTTCACTTTGCAAATTTACAATGTAATCAAATACGCAAGAAATTTAAAACAGTGAAGGGACAATGTTTAAATAAATAACATTATTATTTGGGATTACATCTGTAGCACCTTATCACTGCAGGATCACTGTCATGTCAGTTTTGATCAGATGTTGAGATATTTTCTGTTTATAATTGCTCTTCCTCAACGCTTCCATTTAGACCACATCTGTGCATCACGGTACAACACGAGTGGGACCCATGAGGGCGGAGATACAGGAGGTAAAGATGTTTTCATGTTGGAAGTTTTTTCTTTAGTGCACTTAATCGTCTCTTGAAAAGCAGCACCACTTGGAAACTGTAAAACTGTAGTCAATGTAGGTTTTTATGTCCTATGTGGCTCCGTCCTCGTCCTCCTCTTGTTCTGGCAGGCTGCCAGGGCACGGCTCCATGGTAACGGCGATGCCCATGCCGCTGCGTCCAATGGGCATGTTGGTGACGCACGTCCATTCATTTCTTTCTGGACAGTAACACTCAACACTGGACAGGAAGCCCTGCTGGTTAAAACCTCCTGAATGGAAACACACACACACACACACACACACACACACACACACACTGTTTAATGAAGCTGTTGATAAAGCCATTAAGGAACTGTTCAACAGTAGCATTGATGAATTATTAAATGCAATTATTTTTAATTTCATAGAAAGATATTTTTTTGAGAGATCATTTTCTATTGATATAATTTAGTGTGGTTTGTTATCACTTCCTGGTCTTTCTTCTATAAGTCTGTTCACTTTTAACAACAGACCTTTTTTGATTATACAACACAGTCACTGAGCCACATAAGGAATACAATTTATAAAACCAATGATCTCCTGAACTGTCTTAATGAATCTCAATTATTACATTTCTTAACAAATCTGTATTTTCTTTTATTAAGTTTTATTAAGTCTGTTGACATAACATAATTTCTGGTGTGGACTGAAACATAAGTGTCACTGGTAGTGGCTGCGCAAATACAAATGCAAAAAATAAAAATATATCAGTGATAACCAACTTCTTCTTAGCTCAGATAAGAGCAAAATGTTTCGCCCAGAGCTCCTGAGTGACTCATGAGAAGGTTGAATTGACCTTTATACATGAAACTGTCCATGTGCTAGTTGGTGATGACACGTATAAACAGAATCAATACAAGCATCATCTAAAACACACACTGGACAAAAATGAGGGAGGAAGATGAAATCATCCCATATACAATCATGAGCATAATAAAGTAAAGTAAAATAATGTGTTCAAAATGGATGGACAGTAAATCAGGTTCCTCTTACTGATATTTAATGAAAGAAAAAAATTACGACATAATTAAACATTCAGTGCTTCAATTTTTGTTTAACTCTGCCAAGGTCACAGTATGCCCCCCCCCCCCGTTGTTTTTCAGCAGGATTAAGCAAAGACTGCTAAATAGATTTCCATGAACATTTGGGGGAGGGATGGGACAAGAAACTCTTTTTCACCTTTACTGATTAAGTTTGGAATAATTCAAGGATCTTTATGAAAAACATCAGGCACATTAAGGGAACTTACATTTATGAGTTTGTGCAATTTTGTGTCACTTGATTGAACTTAAGGCGACTGTTGGACCTTGGCGGAGGTATGTGCTCTACTACCATTCTACTGAGTGACGTAACTGACCGAGGACAAAGATGCGTCTGTGGTAGACCGCCACTCCGTGTGCACTGCGGCCGTACTGCATGGACGCCCTGGGCTCCCAGACATTCCAGGCTATATTGTAGCGTTCCACAGAGGAGAGCTGGCTCCTCCCATCGTACCCTCCTATAGCGTACAGGTAAGAGTTCACACACACCAACCCTGCAGAGACCCACACACACACACACACACACACACAGGAGATGGTTTCAACACTTTGGGAGGTGTTATTTGCTTTTATGCAGAATGTTGGATGGGAAGATTGGTATCACACTTGTATTTGTACAGTAAATATGGAGCTGGAACCTGGAGCATGGTAGCATAAAATGGGTAGAGAGCTTACTTGGCTCCACCTGAGGGTAACAGGATCTACACGCCAGCACCAAGCTCAATATTTAACAAGTAAAATCTAATTTGTGAATTTGTGTATTTTAATCTGTGCTTAAATCAAAATTGACAAATTGCGGTTATGCAGGGGGACTCTTTCTAAAGTGGAGTATTTATATATATAATGTGTGACTTTTAAAGGTGCTGGTACGTCAGATCTTCTTTCAACTTATGAGCGGTTTACCTCTGTTTCCACTACTTCCACTAAACTAAGCTAATTAGCTGCTGGCTGTTGCTTTACATCGAGCATACAGATACGCATGTGGCATCATCTGATTCTCTGTCGTTGTTGTGTTTGTCCGAATCTCAGACGTACTAACACACTCACCCAGTCCACTGCGGATGGTGCTCATGGGAGCCAGCTGCTGCCAGGTGTTAGTTTCAGGTTGGTACTTTTCAGCAGTGTCCCAACGGTTCTGTCCATCATACCCCCCCACCACGTACAGAGCCCCCCCGCATGCCTCCACGCCGGCCCCAAGACGAGCCACAGACATCGGGCACACGAACGACCAGCGGTTGGACTCTGGATCCCACCTGTAAAGCACACAGCAGACGTAAGGGTCAACATGGCTGTAATCTGTTGACAGGTCCACTTCAAATGAGTCAATTCTATTAATGAATTGAAATCTGTGCTGCAGAACTTGTAATGATCCAGAGGTGGAGCGGCCGTGAGCAGCAACAGTCTCAGTCTACGTGAGCCAGCCAACTTTAAGTGGATTAGGTTAAGCTGGCAGCCATGTTTGGCCACTGTTGACGAGCTTTATTAGAGGCTAAAGAGGAATTAACACCAACATGAGCAGACGGAGATGAGAACGTCCACAGGACATCAGCAGACATCAACTCTCACTCTGTGTTAATGCTTTGCTGAATGTCTTGTCAAAACAAACAAAAAAGAACAAATCAAAATGTAATATATGTGCAAGTTATAATATGTAGTATTCATGGGGTTCAAAGGGGCAGAGCTAGTCTACCTGACCTCCTGGCTCAGATTGGAAGTAGACAGGAGGCTAGCTTCACCACTGCTACAGTTATATATGTACTAACAGGCTCTCGTCTGGCTTTGTTAGGGGGCGTGCCAGACTAGCCGCTAGGCGTGCATTATGCAAATAACATCACAATGGTGCAGAAGTATTGGTCGGACTACTGCATTTCAGGAGCAGTGTTTCTGTCGGGAAGAGGAGCTGCCTTCACCACAGACTTTTTAAATTTGCAGAAACTTGACATGCACAAACACACTAGATGAAAAAAAAAAAAAACTGAAAAAGCTAAATATGTCTCCTTCCGTGAACAGACACGAGAGTCTCATCTAACTCACGGCATAAAAGCAAATAACTAAATTCCCCAAAATGTCGCACTCTTCCTTTAACAGCAGAATCTCAGTAGAGAAAAATAACACTGGGTATAACAACAATGGCAAACAGCTCAGTCATGATGCATATTCTCCTGCTGGTTGATGATTAAAAGGTTATTGGCTCAGTCGTTGGGTTATAGACCGGCTGTAAACTGCAGACACCAGGGTGCTCTGATATTTCATCACCGGTGGAGTGCCCTTGAGAAAGAAACACTAAATTCAAGTCATTTCTCGGGTCACTGTGCCGACAATGACCCTGCGCTCTGAACCCTGAAGTTATTGCACATGCATCTGCAACAAGGTGCTTTATGGAACCGACGGTGTAACTCCCTGTTGAATCTCCTGCATGTTGCTCACGTTCACGTCGAGAGCCGAGCCTTTTGTCCCGAAAACTGTTGCTATAAATACTCTAATCTCTCTTTGACGTGCTTCACATTGAATTTTCATTTCGGCAGCTTTATCGGCTTTCATTGCGTTTGGCGGCACCTTTTAAGTGGCGTCTGATGACTTCTAATAATTCTTTTTGTGACTCTGATCTTTTTAAAATCTATACCCCTCAAAACAAAACGGTTACATTTGTAGTGCAGCTCTTTAGAAATGGAAAATAAAGATAATAGTATCAAAGAGAAAAACACTGAGTCATTCTCAGACCTGACAGTTTGTTCTTAATAAGTGATTAAAACTGATTTATAACAGCATCAGGACTCCTCCCTGCTTTGGTGGTGGAAACGATGAAATGTAAAGCATTCTCGAGCAGATCGACATTCCTGGGAAAGTGTGTCTCGACATGTTTTTCAAAGAGGCTGCGTTGTCGTCTAATTAGACTGAGAGAGATACCTGAGAACTTCTCCGCTGCTCTTCAGCTTGAATGGCAGCTATTCAGCCCATCGCTCTCATGCCATTATCCATACTTACACCGAGGTGACTGCGCTTAATCTGACAACGTGTGTGTGCGCACAGGGGAGGATATCCGTGTTCATTACGTTCACCCTGGTAAATAAGATGTCATTAAAACCAAATTACTTCTCGAGTGCCTTGTTAAATTAAATAAATCATCACACACACGCAGAGTGAACTCTGTAGAGCATCTAACCTCTCCACTGTGTTGTGATGCGTCGAGCCCTGGGAACCTCCAACGGCGTAGATGCAGCCGTCCACCACCCCCACGCCGACCCTGTTCCTGGGGATGTTGAGGGAGGCGCGCTGGCTCCACTGGTTGGTCATTGGGTTGTAGCAGCACAGGGCGCTGGACTCGGTGTTGTTCTGAAGCGACAGGTTTCTGCCACCAACCTGGACACATGAAACGAGGGATTGACATTTATGATGTGGTTCACTCAGACTTCTGTAAACAAACATCAGATGCTGATGCTGTTGATGATAATGAGTAGATTTACAATTCTCCTGATTAACAGATCAGTGAGTTCGTACCGACCCAAGCGAAACAGTCTTGGCACAATTCTTCTGATACTTCCATACAAATGTGTTGTAGTATTGACTGTTGCCTTGTAACTTTGCTTTGAGAAAAACCTACAGTGTAGAGGAGTCCGAACAGCGCGCAGGCTCCCAGGCCGCTGCACGGAGTTCCCATGTCAGCCAGTCTGAGCCACACGTTTGCCCTGGGATCATAAGCCTCCATGGACGCCAATGAATGCTGCTGGTATCTGACCAGAGAAGAAGAAAAACAGAGCGGGTAGTTCATCAGATGAATGTCCAGTGAACTCAAACAGGATCATCTCCTAAAAGTATTTTATGCTTTTATCATAGTTTGGAAGAAAAGAACAATGACTTCAATACATGTTTTACATTTTATATTACATAGTGGTTAATGTCATGAATCCATTTATCTGTCTTATTACACTTCAAAATATTATTTGGGCACTTGAAACAGAATTATACCAAAGTATAGAAGGTAATGATGAATAATTTTGGTTGGTCCAAGAACAAAGACTAAATCACAATCAAACAGCTTAAATTAGCGGAAGAGACACATCTCCAGTGATCTGTAGAAAATCCTCTTAATACAGTATATCTGTATAATCATTTGGTTTTAAACTTTCCACATTGGTTCAAAAACTTTTCTAACAGACAACAATGAGTTTGAGGAGGATGGTTTCTGTTTAAAGTGTCATTATATTCATGTAGGATATAAACAAAACTGGAAACAAATTAGAAGAGTGACAACAGGTCAACAAGCACAATAGCTCTGTACATATAGGGCTAACATGCTGATAGCCACTAGGTGGCAGACTGAGACACCATGAGGTGGCTTGTATCTGTAAGTATGAGATAAGGGTCCCATCATATTTAATATAACCTACAGAGGTTTTGTGAACTAGAGATATTGATGAAGAAACAAATTAACTACCCGCCAGCCACATAGATGAGTTGAGTTCCACGGTTCGGAGCCGGCGGCAGCTTCCTCAGTGTCATATCCTGGAAGATTTTAGAGAGCAGGTCCTTACAGGAGTTGGCCTGGAGTTAAAATATAAGAGAGAAGATAAAAACCTCTATTAGTTATTGATTATTGTTTATAATACAATATTGTTTTAACAATTGGGAAAAGCTGGTTTGTTCTGTGTCCTTCTTGATATTCATATAGAAAATGAGTTTACTGAGAATAGTTCAATAAAACAAATGTTAATACAGAAGTACTTAAAACATAGCAATCTTTACTAGTGTTTAACCAGAAGATGCATGGTTTGTGAGAAATAATAGAAATAATCTTATACTATATTATTTAAATATTAAATATTATTTTACAAATCTTTTCTGCCCTTGCATTTCCGCTGATAGTAACTATACAGCAAGGCTGTGGTTTACCTTACTGAGGATGGGGCAGGACAGGAGCTGGTTCTTCAGGAACTTTGGCGGCAGGGCGTAGATGTGAACAGCATTCAGGAGGGCGTGTAGGTACTGAGCTCTGCCCTCCATATCCCAGCCGACCCAGTCTGTACAGGCCTTATACACCTGACGTGGACGAGTTCACAAACAAAATAACATAAACATGCATTTCTGAAAGTTCTGGTATTTTTCAGGGACTGCGATAATTTAAATAGACCTCAATAAAAGGTTTAGCTGTTGGTCACACCAAGAGACAGTTGAGTTCTCTTACAAAACACTGTTCATGGTGTGTTTGAATCCTGCAAACAATGCAAAAATTATGACTAAACATAAGATACAAGCCTGTTGTTTTAATGCCACTCACCTCAGACTCACAGAGAACCTTGAGACTGTCCTGACTGATGAGCTCCAGCAGCTGACAGTGAGACAGGCTGAAGAACTCGTCGACTTTAGTCACCTGGAACACAGAGACACAACAGAGAGAAGTCAGATACATGTTTCAGTCCTTTTTCTGTTTTTGTGTTTGTAGTGATTCATGTGAATGACGGTGCAGTAGGTGAAACATCATGACTGGCAGCTGAGACTGACTCTCGATTGGCCGAGCTCCACACAGTGATACCTACTGTACAGATTCTTGCTACAAAGCTGCTCCAAGCTGAGGTCAGTGGAGAGAAGACTGGTGACAGCAAATGTTCATTTAAAGCTCTGGAAAAGTCACTTAACTAAAAGAGAAGCTGGAAGTAACCAAGACTGAGTCACACCAGCTCAAAGATACTGGAGAATAGCTGGCATGTGAGAATGGGAAATAACGTGACAATACACACTGACAAAAATATGTATCATCTCGTGCAGGACAAGGTGGATCACAGGGAGAATGAACAGCTTTACTTTTGAGAAATGTTTTATTCTTGAAGACGTAAAGCTGAATTGTCGCATGTGCTCTTTGTGCCTGCAACCTGTACTCTCTCATATGACCAGCAGAGGGCGACTCCACTGGCTATGAGACAGAAGGTACTTCTCACTTGATTTCTAACATAATAAACACTTTCCTGAAGTATTTACGATCTCAGTCTGTAGTTTCAAGTCTTCTTCAATACTTCATGATGTTCATTTTGCAAATGATGTTCCCATTCAGAGTTACATAGACGATAAAGCACCGGATGCCTTGGGTCATGGATACCATGTGATTGACAGCTGGGTGCAGGCCGCAGGTGAAGGTGGGTGTGCAGTGTCAGTCGGGAACAACACGACAGCGATATTGTTGAGTCACAATGAGTGCGCGTACTTCTGCTTTTTTTATATTTGCATTTCACCTCGTTGAAGTGTGTGTTGATGTACTCTCGACTTCTTTGGTGCAGCTCCGTGCAGCCGATCTCCTCCGCAAAGCGAGCGATGCCGATGACATTAGCCGGCTCCAGATGCTTGATGAGGAAATCGCAGCACGCCTTGGCCACGTCCTCAATTTGGTACCTAGAAAAAAAGACAAGCAGGGACAGAAAAATCATTATTGCCTGTATAATTTACTTATTTTATTAAAATAATCATTTCACCGGTCAATTCTGAAACATTCACAAAGAAGCAGAATACAGAAATCAGAGTTTGTCTGTGAGTGTTTTCTGGTTTCAGCTGTTTTCAATGATTCAACATTATCTTCCCAACACAATGTGCTACTGTTTATGCATGTTTACCTCATCGCAGCCAACAGAACATGCAACACACATTTCTCTCCCACTGTGATGTGGGCGGTGTAGGCAAAGTCAATGAGCCTTCCCACCACCTGGGGGCAGACATCACGCAAGGTAATCTCCGAGGCGTGACGCTCTTTGAAGCAGCTGGTGAACATGGCTCTGAAGTAGGGGCTACATGAGGCCAGCACCAACCTGTGCACCTGAAACAGATAATATTTTTTTCACTGTATATACTATGCATTTGCTTTATTTGGGTCGACAAGT
Source organism: Paralichthys olivaceus (assembly GCF_024713975.1). Taxonomy (NCBI): domain Eukaryota; kingdom Metazoa; phylum Chordata; class Actinopteri; order Pleuronectiformes; family Paralichthyidae; genus Paralichthys; species Paralichthys olivaceus. The sequence continues at coordinate 9,772,868 of NC_091104.1, read as the reverse complement.
GAATGAAAAAACGCCCGGAGTCCCGAAACAGTCCCAATGTTATCAAGTCAAAAATAGAACTGAATATATCAAGAGAAATATTGTGATGAAAATAAGTTAAATGAGGAATTGAACTTAGTAGTGCTCGCACCAGCAGCAGCCATCTTTAATTGCAGGTTAACGCCCTCAAACCTGTGCTGAATGTGGTAATGCATCATTCCAGTGGCGTGGTTATGAGTCAGTTTAATCTTTTACAGCCGACATGCAACAGGATTGTCAGTTTCTATATGAAAATACTGCCAAACCCTGCTGGTTGTTTTGAGATGTCTTTTGTACAGCAGCGAGAGGGGAGCTGCAGCCCCAGTGGTGAGCAGCTGCATTACATAATACATCGATAACGTGTTAGTAATTAGTTGGCTTTGTTTCTCAGCCTGGGGGAAACAATAACATCAGGTAGGACAGAGTGTAACGGACGCTGCTGTTGTTGAAGTTTCTGTTGAGGGAGGATCATAGAGAGAAACTGTAAATTATGTAATATAGTTTATAATATAGTTTATTATGTATTTAAACCTCCTCTATTAAGGTTGATCAGATGTGAAGATACTGAGGTTTGTTGGATGTGTGAAGGAAATGTGTGTACATTGCATTTTTTAAATAACAATAATAAGTTGTTTAACTGACCAATAGTTCTGGTGCCGAGCAGCGAGAGAAGCAATATTTAATAATTGAGCTAATTGTGCACATCCCCATTTATCAAATTTTCCAATCTCATCTTATTCCATATTGCATCTACATATAAATGTCTGTATAAACTGTAACACCACAATATTCTTTATTATTATTATTAATTTGAGTTCAGGCCTGCGTACCGTGCTCCTACATTGAAAAAGATGTGTATGTTTTGTGGGTCTACCTTGAAGTCCACAGTTTTGTCCTTGTACGTGACGTGAAGCACCAGGTCACACAACATCTCCTGCTGCCTGAACTCATCCATGACCTTCATGGACCTGGAAGCGTGGGTCTCGACCGTGTAGTCAAGGTAACCAGACCCGTACATCGAGGGCACGACGATGGCTGAGAAGTCAGAGTCACGCGTGGGCCGTTTCTTCCTTATGGGGCAATGCATCATGGGAAAGATGACTAAGGGTACTCCAAATTTATCTGAGTTATTACCTTTTCTTAAAGTCTTTCACAGTTTCTAGTTTTTATCCCATTTGGGTCAGAGTTCTAACACAGTAAATCCTTTAGGTTTTCTATTCAGTGCTTAGACATTTCCCAAGAAATGTGGTGTCCAAACAGAGTAATGGTTTTATGCATTGGCGATCCCAGCATCAGCCGGCAGGCAACGAGCAGTCCACGGGAAAATCCAGTCGCTGCATTAAATACGTTGAGTTCATATGTTTCTCTGCACCAATATGGTGGATGAACCAACTTGAAGGCTGACGGTGAACCACACGATGCTCCCTCATCCACAGAGCCTGGCTCCAACATGACGGACAGCGTTGGTGTCGGGATCGCACAGTTCTCAAAAGTCAAACCATGATCATTAGATTTCTGCTTGTCCACATTTTCAGGGTTTTGGAAAGTCCATCGTGACTTCTGGAGAGTCCTCTGCAGTGTGTTTCCACAGGAGAAGGAGAAGAGGTCGGCACAGTCACATGTATCCTGGCAGGGACTCCGTCTGTTCAATGCTTATCCTGCAAAGACAAAGAAAATAAACAGAGAAAATAAAGATGAGATTGTTGCTGGTGTGAGAAGAAGCTAATGGAATGAAAATTTCCCTTGTGTTTGTGCCGAGGTGTAAATCACACACTCGAGAGTTTCACTTCCTTTTATCTTTAAACAGAAACGTTTTTCTGTTTAACTGCTTCATGCCACAGATTTCACCCTGAAGGGAAAGTCTCTGCTTTTATCGGGTTACTCATTTTCTTATTTTAATAATTAATAACTACAATGACATTTAGTAGAAAACATACCTCTATCAAGGCCGAACATCCATACACATTGTCTACTTTTTATATTTTTATATTATAAAAGACAATAAAAAAGTAAACAAGAAATCATCTGGCACTTTTATTTTAAAAAGTATTATAAAGAATCTGCTGACGGTTGATTTAGTCGTCCATTAATTGACAAATTGTTGCAGCTCAACCAGAATAATTTTATCAATGTGAGATCACCGGGGCCTGAAAGTGCTGATTCGTCCCCTCAACAGTTTGACTGTGAACATTAACACTCGGTGTGTGAGTCACAGAGGAGCGACAGAGATTCTGCAAATAGCAGAACACATTTGACCTCTTGGATATAAAATGTCATCACTTTTAGACATTTTGTCATATGAGTGAATTCTTGTGTTGTGGCCAAAATCATGTTTTGTGAGGTCACAGTGAGCTTGACCTTTAACTTGTCACCAGTATATATATTTACAAAATACAAATATTTAAGAACCAAAAAAAGATTTGGTTATTTGTTTGTGTCTAATAAGTTATGGTTAAAATGGAAATTCCCTGAAGGCGTTCCCAAAACACCGTATTAATAAGAGTGGGACGGACGGACAACCTGAGAACACTGTGGCTGTCGTCAGCACAGACGCATCACAGGAGACTCATAATTATCATTATTATTTCTATCTTCCTCTGACATAATAGGAGAGCAATGAACTAGACTGTAAGTGTGGGTGTAATGTCTCTAATAAAAATGAGCCCTGCAGTTAAATCAGATTGGAGGTAAATGTCAATGATGATGAGTCTGACTCTGTCTGGACTTCTAAGGCCGGTACAATAAATTTGAGGGTTTAAAAAAAATGTACAACAAGGAACAGTATCAGATATTTGCTCTATGTTTTGGGAAAAATCCGTCTGTGCTTTCATGCCAAGAGTTTTTAGATCAAGACCAATGCTGCAGCTGGAATTGTGCTTTCACCAAAGGTAAACTCCTCCACAAATCTACGTAGGGAAGAGCGTTACTGGCAACTTCGGGTTTCAGAGGAGCTCATGCAGACACCTTCCAAATCTCAATGTGTGGTGTGAAGCTATGAATGACTCCTGTGCATCTTTACCCATGTGTCGCCTGAAAAAACATAGTTCCTCATGCTGTACGAACTATTTATGGTTTTTACGGAGACATATCTTGGCTGGAGGCTGTGGTGAATACTGTGCACAGAACCAGGCCATCTGATTCTAAATTGTCCTCGTGCAAAGCTAAGCTAAGTCTTTCCCAAAGTAAAAAAAAGATTAACAAGAAGGATTCCTTAAATGCTTTTATTAAAGAATTGTGAAAGTACACACACATCCGAACTTGATGACGGCAAGAAATATCCACACATCAGTTGATGCTTCCACCAACTTTGTAAATACCTCCAACATTTTAGGCGCAGGGCTGAACCATAACCTCAGAGATATTTATTTTGTATTATTATAGTAATCGTTTGTTGGAGCATCAACTGGTGTGCGGACATTTCTTGTCACCTACTTCAGAATTGTGACCTTCAGTGCTCTTCTGTGGACAAACTTTGCAATGGAGACACTTTGTCAAATGTAATTTAAATGTACTATCCTGTCATGTATACGTCAGGCTTCACTGAAAAACAAAAGGGAAACCAAACTATATCTATAACTGAACTGTGCTTCACACAATTTAGTTCTTTATTTATTAATTATTAATAAAGTCAGCAGTACAGATACAAACAGAAACTCTGCACTCGTGCACGTTGTAAAAGAAAATAGAGAATGTTTCCGTTAACTATTTGTGACCACGTTCCTCTCACTGATAGACTTTTACCTTAAACTCTCATTTCCATTGACTCTATGATTGCACTGCTTTATATTTGTCTAACATTTGCAATTCAATTCTTAAATACATGGTGGTGAAATGTCTCTTTGCCCAAAGCAGAGAAGTCAGAGCAACGTGAAATCTCTGCATTCCACAGAGCGTCACTTTCCGCTGCAGCTTGATATAGAACAAAACAGCTCTTGAGTCTTAGAGCGAGAGGAAACGTCTGCTATGCTGCCACTTAGCCACAGCTACCTTATATGAAAACCTCAATGTCAATAGCAGCCGATGCCTTTTTTAGCATGAGTGCGACAAAGATCCTGCCAAAGTGCGGAAATATTCCCAGCACCTGTAGTTAAGCTGCATGATTCATGTTTCTGTCACACCAGAATTTCTCAGACACAGTTTTCACCCTTTTTTTTTCTGCAATGTCCTGAGTGAAGTTGCTGCTTTGCTCAGCAGGACTGCAGCTTTGCAGTGTTGCACAATGAAAGTTGTTCATCCTCGAGTTCCCTCACCTCTCACCCTGCAGTCAGCCAGCCTGTGTGCTGGTCATATGACCAAAAGTGTGAGACGGAAAGGGAGAGATTACGAGTGCAACTTAGAGCGAGTGAGCAAGATAGAGAATAACAAAGTTGGATAAGAGAGACAGCGGGAGAAAAGGACCCTAGTTCTTTTTTTTTTGCTGAAGGAAGACGTAGGAGGGAGAAAAAAGTTTGAGAAGGGAGTAAAACCAGAAAGTGAGAGACATTAGTACAGTGAGCTACTCAGTTTTCCATAAAGGGCCATTGTGCATGGATCTATCAGTCTGTCCTGCTCCCTGGTTCAGGCTTTAAGGGGGTTAACTGTGAATTACTGTGTAAACACACTGTCCAGAGCTCAGCTACTATATCAAGCATTGCTCAAGTCTGCAGGAACACGGTGAGAGCACCCTGACCCCAGATCTGCCCAGTTTATCGATTTCCAGAAGGGATTTCATAACCTCTGTTTGACGAAGGTCCTGACCGTCAACACTGCAGGTGCTGGTTACTGTTTACTTTGGTCAGATTCATTTCTCAAATGTCTGTTTGCAAATGAGGAGCGTTTCTTCTCAACAGGGAACGACTGACCCAGCTTTTGATTCAAAGACGAGATCTGAGGAATTCCTCCGAGGAAATTCTGGCTTTTAAACACAAAGACTTAATCAATGTCAGTCAATAATTTTGACAACAGACACGTTTACCTAGAAACCAGTATTACTCAAGACATGTAAATAGCATTTGCTGATAACGACATCCTGAATAAGGTCGTTCTCGGAAAAAGCAATCTCATGCCTCCACTCAGGGTGTAGTGCATGATGCAATATGTAATTTACAGTAACTACAGTGTGAACAACTCATGCAAACATCATGATGGAAATAATGTCTGAATATGGTGAACAGTTGGAATATTGCGGGCTGTGTAAATGCATAGTCACTGTTTGTTTTACATAAGGTGGAGCTCAGTGAAGAATTGATTCAAGAACCAGAGGAGGCAGAGAGAGGGAGGGAAAGTTAACCATTTACAGACTCGTTCTGGGAGCAGATGTGAGACAGTCCACTGACTCTGACCTGTGCAAGAGCTCCCACCTGCACATATAACAAATTTACAGGACATGTGGTGAGGAATGAAGACGACCCCGCTTAACCTTCGACATGATCCCGTCCAAAATTGCTCAGCTGGAATGACAACGTGGTTTTAAAAAAAATGTTTTTACCAGCGGTGACACAACCTCCTCGGCCTTATCATCTTTTAGCTTCACTGACAGCTGACTGGGGTCAAAGGGGCCTTTTCTGTTTGCTCTGAAATAACTTTCCCTGGAAGAAATATAGAGCATCGTGGAATTACAGCAGCAGAAAAGAGTCAAACTGGAGGATCCTTGTATTTACGAATTTAAATTGACATTTGACATCTGATTGTAAAAACTCCAGCAAAGTGCTGCACAATAAATCGTATGCACAACTGCACCAACACTTGAGAATGAAGAATTGCAACGGCCATTTATCACTAAGCGAGAAACCAGCTCCTTATCTGTGGTTACAAAAAGTTTGTATGTATGTTTGTTCACAAGGACACACACACAAGGAAGTATGGATGGATGCATTTCAGCAAAAACAATGATGTTATATTGGTTGTTGCTTATTTCTATCAATCAATCGATCATTAGGTCACAGATTTCTCTCTACCTCAAACTTAAAACATTAAAATATTTCTCAGTTTCTTTTAATTGTATTTAACTAATCCTGTTTATGTGTTGGTCAGACAAACAAAGATAGTTTGACGTCATCTCAGGATTAACTGTGATGGTTTCACAGACTAAAATAATAAAACCACACAATAATCAGAAGATAAAAATAATCTGCTTGATTCCAGGATTTGTTTAACTTCTCTTTTTTTAAATTATCTAATCTCTGAATATCTCTGGCCTTTTGACTGTTGGACAAATAAGAAACTTTCAGATGCTACACCACTTTATCTCTGGTGAAATGTGATTGTGATGCTTATTATTATTATTTTTGCAGAACATCCTGGAGCCGAAAGAGACGTCTTTAAATTTGTAATTTTGTAGAAACCAACATAAAACAAAATCACTATATATCTACTATACAGCTAATATATATATATATATATTATGATTATTATAACAATTAATCAGTAAAATTGGTGCAGATACATTTTCTGGCGGTTTACTAATCGATTAGCTGACAGAATGTTTGAACACTTCTTCCTTTATGTGATTCATTTTTAATGACAGTGTTTGACAATCATCACAAACACCCGGTTGCACAGCTGTCCTTGTAGGGACAGACCCAAACCATTTTTTTCGTTTTGAAGAAATTGAACCTATAACCCTGATGTTTATTCTTTCCTGACCCAGACTTTCCTCCTCCCCTCATCTTTTCTTGTATTCTAACACTTGCATACTTTATATACACCTCAATCTGAAAGAATAAGTAGCAATACAACAATAAAACCAGCTCTACCACTATTTAATGGTGCTTTCTGTACAGTCCCACAAATAGCTTTATAGTTTTGTTTGTTGTTTGCTTTACAATCTACTGTTCCGCAGCTGCTGTTGAGTTTTGGCCCTAGACAAATTTCCCCACGGGACAATAAAGTACATTTGATTTGAACACCTTATCCCTAACCATAACCGGGACTAATTCATGGTTAAGCTTAACCTAACCACAACTCACATCTTCAGCCCGACACTAACCAGGACCTCAGACTTCATTTTGATTTTGTCTCATTAGAAACAGAGTCAGGGCCTCATGAGGTCAATGTTTATGCTGGAAAATGTCCTGAGGAGGTAACAACACACACACACACACACACACACACACACACACACACACACACACACACACACACACACACAGCTCAAGTTGGCTCTCAGATAGAAAGTTTCAATTCCACTTTGAGTGTGTGTGTGCATGTGTGCATGTGTGTGTGTGTGTGTGTGCATGTGTGTGTGTGTGCAGCAGTGAGGAAATAAACTGAATGGGCGATATAATGAAAGTGTGTGTTGTTGCTGTAGCTTTACTGTAATAAGTGTCACGAGTGCTGCTGCAATCATACACACACACGCACACACACGCACGAGCACGCACAGACACACACACACTCACGGGAACGCGTTTGAATGTCAGTGATTCTAAAACTAGGGCGCGTCCTGTGGCCAACTTCAAAACAGTTAAAAGCTTTTACGCAGCAGCAGCAGCGGGTGAACTCACCTGGAAGCTTCAGCTCCTCCGCAGCCGCTCGGATCCACCGACTGTTGTCGTTTCCTCTGGACAAACTTTGACAGAGTTTGCGGAAGAGCCGCTCTTTTCCTCCAACTTCTGTCCTGTCACCAGCTGCAGATCTGCGGGAGGAAGCGGCACAATGTTCGGAGGAGGAGGAGGAGGAACGTGACCGTGCGTCCCTGTTACGCATGTTCAGAGACCTGCTCCAAGTCCGGGGCGGCATTCCTCAAACTGAAACTGAGCCAGGGTCGATTATGTAACTGTTACTCAGCTGAAAGACGAAGGAGCAGGAGAGGAAATCCAGCCCGAGACTAATCTGTCTATAAATCATCTCCATCTCCTGCCGTCAACAACCTGCACACAGTGTTTACTGCGAGTACATCTTAGAATAACACGCATCCTGTAGAAGATTAGACTGAGTGACATATCAGCTGTTTCCCATGTATGAGATTATTGATCATGGAGGAAAATGACGATGACACAAAAGGCAACACACTGGGTTTGATATGAAGTCACGTGGTTTAAGTGCCATTTTAAAAAAAACTTTTGAATAACACATTAATTATGATCATATGTTTTTTTTTATAGAGATAACGTTTGCGTCTGCAATGGAGTTGATTAGAATGAATAAAATATAAAAGAATAGATGATGATAATAATAATAACATCCTTCTTCTTCTTCAGTAGAGCAGCTAAAAAAAATCATTTAAATCCAATAGATCTGGTTTGTTTTCAGCTCTGCACCAAATTACACACACTCATATCAGTCCAGAGTTTCTCATCAAGCTCCACCATTTATTCCCTTGGAAATCAGTGAAAATATCAAACAACAACAACCAAAAGAACCCCACCCCATCTCACAAGTCCATGAAGAAAAAAATCCCTGGATTTGCCTCTTTGTCCAGATTCGAGCCAACATTTAATGACTTCTACGTGTCCCATCCTTCCTCTGCGTTTCATGGAAATTTGTTCAGTGGTTCTTTCACAATCCTGCCAACAAACAAACAAACAAACCCGAGCCCGGGCAAAAACCACGTCCTTGACAAAGATAATAAAAACAACAAATGCACAGAACAAGTGACATCTGGATGTACACTTGCCCACAGCACTAAAGTTTCAAGTTGTAAATCATTAATATATTTAATCTGTGCAGCAGGCACACCACAATCTAATCAGTATGGTTTTTTGAATTATCATGTTCACAAGAATGTGTCCACAGCAACAGCACGATTACATAATGCCCTCAAACAGAATTATGTGTCCTTATTTATTTCTTCGTCAATTAAATTCTAGTTCTTTGGATCATTTATTGAACTTTTCAGTCAAATCTGCTTCTTTCAGATTCTTCCAATGACAAGAGGAAATGTTGAGAAAACCTTTCAGAGGGATGGACGGAAATATTTCTGAATAAAAGCAGCAGGAGAGATTCTGGCAGAGGTTTAAGTGACAGCTCCCCAATACTTAAAATCACACACAACCACACATCACATACCTCGACGTCGATGTGTCAAACAATAGGCGAGGTGACTACCACACCCAGTGCTCAGTGGTGACCTAGTTTGACTCTGAAATTGAAAATAAACAAGAGTTTAATCTGAACATCATTGACGCATGGTCAGCGTTCTCCTCCAGGATAATTCATGAAACACAATCACATTCGAAATTGGTGAAGATTCGTTTAACAGCTTCCCCTCGATCTGTTAACTTTCTAAAGACAGATATTAGAGTTTGGTTGGAGTTGAGTTCTTGTATTTTACAGGAATCCTGATGATAAAGCTGAATATCTCAGAGTCATCTTCTAAATAACAACAGTTACTTTATTCCACTGACATTGAATTTGAATTCTCTCCTGAACATTTGCTTCAGTTTGAGTTTGACATCAACAGGAAGCCTGTGTGTGATTGTATCATTTTTATTGTCTGCACTCTCACACCACACCCACCTACAAAGAACATGAAAATAAAAATAACTGGTGCCAGGATGGGTTGCGTCACAGTTCGACCGACAGACGGTTGCTTCACCAGATTATTCTGCAGATTGTTTCTGTTTCTCATTAAAAACACAACAACAAACCCATTGTGATGTCAGGGATGACATTTAGCTGGTTAATTAATTGTGCATATGAATCTTTTCATATGTATTTGTATATGAACTCGTGAATGAGAAATCTCGGGAACCCCTGAGGGAATTTCTTCAACTTTGTCACAAACTGTTTTTCTAGGTCAAAGGTCGAGATCGTTGTGACATCACAAAACACACTTGTGACCATGACTCAGAAAATTCACACTATAATTTTGATTCTCACACAAACATTTAATAGGATAAAACGATTTATCTTCAAAATGTCAAAGGTCAACTACACTGTGACTTCATAACGTTCTGCAAAAAAACACATTTCTTACAACTATTCGACACTTTAACTCCGATGGAGAGAGTGTGAGTATATGTGACTGGTTGACGGAGGCCTACAGGCACAGATAGAATATAAACAGTCAACGCTGAGAATTTTCAGCTTCGAAATAAACAAATTGTAGTTTGAAAAAAACTTAACTCAAACAACAAGGAAGTAAGAAAGAAAAGTAAGACTGCACCATGACTCAGCACAGTGCCGGCCTGCTCTGTCATTGTGTACGTCTCCTCACCCTCGTTTCTATCAACCTCTGTGTTCTCTCCTTCCCTCAGCTCCATCCTCTACTGCATCTAATCTCTCCTCATTTTCTTTACGTCGTTATTTGTCCTCACATATTTCCAAATCTCTGCAGATTACATCTTTCTCTCCGCTCCTCTCCTTCCTCTCCCTCTTCCTCTTGCACCAGTTTCCTGCCAGTACAGGAGTCAGTAATGAGAGAGGGAGCCATGGCTTGGATTATTCTTGGCATCAGCCTTAACATCTCCACATAAAACAGCCCGTGCATGTCTCACTCCACCGTGAAGACTCTGTTTGTTTGTGAACACACTTTTTGAATTAAAGGGGTGGGGTTGGTCCCTGCTTGTATTTGATGGAAGGGCCGCAGGCTTTTATTGAGCTCAAGAGTGATAATGAGAGAGATGCACTGTGAACGTGTTGCCCTCTGCTGCTCAAATACAGAAACGCAAGCCAATGTGAAAACGGTGAAAGATAAAGTTCGTTCTGAAATGATGGGGCCACTCCATCAATTTTACACGTTGAGATAAGTTTATAAAAGTTTATAAAATAGTTTATAAACTTTGAAAAATGAACTGAATCATCAGGCTTGTCTACGCTTGTTGAACAGGAAGCTTGTGTTTCAGTCTGAAGATGGTTTGGTTTGAAAGAAATGCTTATCCACTGTACATAAGATCCAGAGATTTACAGCTCTCGAATATTTCATACAAATCTGCTTCGAGATCTGAAGCCCAGGAATTTTCCAAAGAATTTAAAGACGCAGTCATGAAATAATAACTTATAGCAAGTAAAAAAAACAAAAAAGGATTTAGAATTTTTTTTTATTTTTTACTTGCAATGGCATCATGAGGCCTGAGAATCATTTTTTCCAAAGTAAAAAAGACAAATTCACAGATCTCAGTGCCACACACACACTTTCCCATGACTGTAAAACTGCCCTAGTTATATCACACAATACGCAAGAAACTATTTTCTATCGTTTATGACACTTCAGGAGACATTTATGGGGGAAAATTGGAAACATGTGAGTTTAAGCTGAACACAGTGAATTCAGAGCAGACACTTGATTGTTCTTTGTGAGCTGAAGAAACAGTGATAATGTAGTGACAGTTTGAGTGTTCAAGCTAAAACTATTATCACATCAACATCATCTGCTACTTGGTTACTAAATTATATGTCAGTGCATTTACAACAAGTTTATGTACTTTAAATACTTGACAGAAATAACTTAATATTTCCATAGGAAATACATATATGTTACTTTTTGAGCCTTGTGTGGACGGTTGAGTTAAAGATATTTTCTAAAAACAGAAATCTTAAATGGGTAATATTGAAAAACAAGTGTTGCAAGAGGTTCTACACATTTGTTGGGATGGAAGAGGAACAATGCAAAATTAGACATTTTCTGAAATGAAACAGCAAATGATGTATTATTAGGGAGAAGTGACGGCATGAGAACACTGATAATGATCATCTGGATGTGTTGGAACAATCAATCAGTCAATCAATCAAAGCACTCAGAAATGTAGAACCTTATAATTAAGGAAGCTCCATCAGTGCATTAAGTTGTTACGGCTTACAATGTATTTAATTCATTTTGACACACACACACACACACACACTATATCTATCATCACAGACAAACCAGAGGGTTAAAATAAAAACTGAGAGCGTGGTCGGTGCTGACGTCAACACTGTGTCGTCTCTAATAAACATTCACTGCCCTCAGAGTCAGAATTCAATCACTAACAGTGGACGACTCCCCTCAGTTTACATCTCCATGTATGATGCCCATCACCAACAACACATTGGGCCCATATGAGAGACGGAGAGAGAGAGGGAGAAAAAGAGAGAGAGGAAGAGAGAGAGAGAGAGTTGATGTACATCTGTCATGCATTATTGCTGCGAATGCCAGTGTTATCCTGGCTTTAGAAACTATGTGAGGAGGGGGTTGATGGGTCTTCTTTAAATCACGCTCTGATTCCTCCTCCTCTCCGCTGCCTCTTTTTTAGTGTCTATATTAACACACACACACACACACACACACACACACACTGTCCCCCAATGAATTCCTCAGGAAGGAGTCAGCAGTCTTCATTCCTCTGGACACAACTTTTTCCTTAACAAGGTACTGATGGTCTTGACCTCCTCTTCAAACAAACCCTTCCCTCCAATCAGGGAGGATTGTGGATCTGGGGCTCAGTCTGGGCCTGTGGGTATAACAGAGGAAACGTCCTGATTCTCCTTGATTACTCCCCCTCTCGCTCTTTCTCTGTCTCTCTCTTTATTCCCCCTCTCTCTGCCCCCACTCACTCTCGCTCCAAACGTCTCAGTAGCTGCTCCCTCTCCGGTCGTCTCAAACCCAAATCATAAACTTCTCTGTCCTCTCTGTGTCCCTCATCTCATTGTCATTCCATTTTTTCATTTCGTCGCCATCCCTCTGATCATTCCTCGGTTTGATGCTCACTTCTCTTGTCTCTTGATGATGACGAGCTGTTCATCAGGTTTGACAGCAGAACTTGATCAAACTCAACAAATTCTTCAAGAGACAAAAGACAAAACACTGTCATACACAATGTGTTTATTTGAATTTTGTCAGATCTCTATCCTATATATTAACATATATGGAAGTGTATCTATACAAATATATAAACACATTTGGGGACACATTTCAGACTACAGACCATTAATTGAGGAGAGCCTGTCCAATTAGGGTCAAAAAGCAGAGACCCTGGTGAGGGGGAAAGCGTCGGGTCAGTGGTTGGGGTTATGGTAAGTCTACAGGAAATGAATGCAAGTCCATGTAACGGATGTGTGTGTGTGTGTGTGTGTGTGTGTGTGTGTGTGTGTGCTCATTTTTACCTCTTTGGGACCTCTTCTTGCATCAACACTGACAAGTAGACCTCATGGGGACCAAAGCCTGGTCATATTAAGGCAAAACATAATTTGTGAGGTCCTGGTTAAGGTTAGTGATGCAAGTTGGAGATCTGCTCTAGCTCGTGTGTTAAAGTGAGGCTGTGTGTGTTTGTGTGTGTTTGTGTGTGTGTGTAAACGGTGACACAAAATGTTCACTGACAGGGACAGACGGTGACGACTGCCTGTAATAAATCCACTATTCTAACTACGACACTGTGAATGAGCATCACGGCACGCTGACTGGAAAAGTGACACAACGACAGTCTCACAAAATCCTTTTTCACGTTTCCTGGGCAGCGGCCTCCCGACACAAGCGGGAACTGAACAAGAGTCTTCTCTGAGTGAGGGGACAGGGGGACGCTGTGGGCCGGGACCTGAAGGTCATCCTGGCTGTCCTGCCGGGACTCATGCTGACTCACTTCTGCTCCAACCACACACTAACTGGTTCATGTACCGGCCCACCATTAGTCAAACATTCATCACAGCGCCCATTGAACATGAAGAGAGTGTGTGTTCTCCCCACACACACACAGACTGAGGCCTGAATGAGGATTTCTATTCCAAACCCCAATGTGATTGGATGTGGTTGCATTTCCGCTCCTTGTCTTCCGTCTGTTTGAGGTCAAATTAAGTTTAAACAATGTCAACCTTAACCTTTATAGGCGGATGCATGAGAAAGAAGTAATTGTTTCACATGTATATTCATATAATTCCTCAGACAATAAGTCTTGTCTCCTCTTGATTTTTGATCAGTTGGCTATAAGTATAAATTGTTTACTGATTGTGATGAAAATCCTACTCACCCCTTTCAATTGGAGAACAAAGACAGCACAGACTTTGATCATTGCTTGGGGAAAAAAACTGGACTCTTGTATTTCGGGTGTAATTTGTGACTTTGTGATTGTTCTCTTTTCTTTTAAATTCTAAAAAATACACAATATTTAAAAAAACTAATTAAAGATAATGTGTCTCTTCAGCCCAAATTACCTTGACAACTTTTTGGGACACTCCACAATATGTTTAATTCTCTGATAGGAGCTTTTCACATCAGGAAAACAGCAAATGTAATATCACAACATTTTATTTTTAAAATGTCTTTTTGTCTGCTCCTCCATTTGGACGGTCAGTGTAACATCTACACTGGTGTTTGGATCAACAGTATCCTTAACTTTCAGTTCCAGGAACCTCATGATGAAAACTGTTCATCTACAGATATTTAAAAGTCAGAACGGTTCGGTGCTGTAAGCCCCACCCCACAGGTTCATTTACTTTTGGAACACACCCCCCACCGAAAAGAGAATTTGTGAGTTTGTATATTTTGGATCCTGGTCTGATCTGGATGTGGTTCCCTTGTTCCTGGGGAAAAATTCATGTGGTTGAAAAGCAGCGTATGTGTGTTTGTTTACATATTTGGTGAATGTAATCTAGACTGAGAGGTCGTACTAAATAAATCTGAAATACATCTGCAGTAAGGGAGGTGGGTGCTGGATATTTAGCGACCTCATGTTTTGACTCATCCTCAGTCAGTGTCTGCAATAGTGAACTGCAGAACTGTGAGCAGAACAGGGTGAAATGTTTGTTTACAGACCAACCAGGTTCTATTACTTCTACAATATGGCTGCTCCTTTAATAAACCACTATCATATCTTGATTCCTAATGATCATCAACTAAGCAGCTTTTTGCAATAGATCAATCAGCCAGGCATTGCTTTTCTTTTCATGACTTTTAGAATTAGTTTTTATAATATGTCTCTATAGAATAGTTTTTAGTATTGCAGTGTTTTATTTATTTCATTTCATTTTTCATCGTTTAAGGATAGTAAGAATATATACATATATATATATATATATATATATATATATATATATATATATATATATATATATACATAAAACCTAGAATAGAGAAAACATATGAAAGAGCACTGACCAGGGATAATTTCATTTGTTTAAAAAATGAAACTAGTGTGAAGTCCGAACAAACCGACGCGTGATTGAAAGAAAATTGTGTGATAAGCTTCAGGATCCATTTGTTATAAAATATAACTTAAAGGTCCAGTGTGTAAGATTTAGGTGAAAGGGAACTATTGGCAGATATTTAATGTAGAATAATCCTCATGATGTTTTCACTTGTTCATTTCATCTAAATTGTCTGAATTGTAGTTTTCTTTACCCCAGAAAAGGCCCTTTATATTGAAATACTTTACATTTACATGGAGGGGACGCCATGTTTTTAGACATTAGTCCAGACTGGACAAACTAAACAACTTTTGAGTTTTTGTGACAATTAAAGTCTACCACAGGTTCTTTTTCACTTTTGGAAGGAGAGGGTGAGGTGAGAGGTGTTCAGCTGCAACATACAACTTCAACACTAGATATCCCAAAATTCTACACACTGTACCTTTAATATAACAAATATTAGATTGTGTGTATGATCCTGCTGGCAAACCAACAAACAAGGGGTGAAAACATAACCTCTGTGGTGACGGTAATTGCTAGAGACGGAGAAAATATTACAGAATCATATTCCAATATGTTGCAGTTCAGAGTCTATATATATACAAAACGTGATAATTGAAGTGTAGACAGAGGGTTTGTCTTTATGCGACAAACACAGAGCATGTTTCACTCCTCATAGACAAAGAGAGCAAAAGAAAAAGAGCTTTTCCTGTAACACTGTGACTCAACAGCCTCCTATGGTGAACAACTGCAGAGGAGACCTGCGGCATGGAAACTAACAGAGGCTCAGTGATTCAGTGAAAGTGAATGGCTCTGACTCTCTGTCCTACCCATCACTGAAGGCGGAGAGGTTGAGCAAAGAAAGAGAGAGAGAGAGAGAGCAGGGGAAGGACGGAAGAGGGTAAATGACTGTGTGGGAAGAGACAGAGAGAGAGAGAGAGAGACAGAGAGAGAGAGGAGGGGCTTAGAAAGTATGAACTTGTGCATGGTTTGGCTGCAGGAAGCATTAAGAGACGAAAAGACAGCAAAACAGGACGTGGTGCTGAGTGTTTTCAGGCTCCAGAGTGGACGGTGTCGTCTCATGGCTGCGCGCTCACACTCTTTTTCCACCGGGTCTCACTTTTCCTAGTGCGCCCCTTCACTCCCTGGAACCTGGAGCTTTCTGCGTAAAAGCGTGCTGGGTGGTTTTCTTTCTCTCCTTTTTTTTGTGTTTTTTTTTGGTCCTGTGCGTAAAATCTGTCCAGGATCGAGGAAAAAAGGCGACATCACAACAACACGAGGAGTCGAGGGCACATTTTCAGAAGGAGCCGTGGGAGGAAAATGAAAGTCCTGTTGGATTTGTGCTTGGTTTTCCTCACGCTGCACACCCCGGGCACTGTGTTGTCCCTGTCCACACGTAAGTTGCACACAGATGTCCGTGGATGCACACAGTTCTGGCAGGGGAAGGGTTTTAGTTCTGGGCAGGCTGCTGCTTTTTCTTTTTCTTTTCTTGTTGGGTCCACTGAGATCAGTTTGATCCATGTGTCAACCAGAGATCTCAGCTTTAAACAGCGTGACACTGTCCTGCTCCTGATTTCAAGGATACAACTGGTGCCAAAGTGGATTTAGATAATAGTTGTTTGTCAATTTGAATAATACAAATAAATACAAGCCTTCATAAAGTCATCATAAGACGAGGTATCAGTGATCTGTGTTTTTAAAAATGAACAAAAAGATATATATATATATATTATATTAATAATAAGGGCAGGGGGATGAGGTCAGAACAATATATAAAGATAAACATTTTCATATCACTCAATATCAACAGTTAGCACAACATAAAAGTCACATTATAGATATTTATATTATTATATTATTTATTTTATTATTTATATTTGTAGAACTTGTGTGTTATACCTGCTCACTTGCAAAATGCATAATAGATATTGAACCTTTTTTATATTGAGATTGATAAATTGCATTGTGTGCATTGCGATAATTGATTCATTACATTTTTGTGTATTAAGCTTTTGCAATATTGACTTTGATGAAAATTACATTTCAAAATTATATTGCGATAATCAATTCAATCATTGATATTGTTCACCCAACCCTATTGATAAGAGATCTCATGAATAATAACACAATGTCAGTTTAACTAAAGGAGCACAGACAAACGTTTTCCGTAGGAGGATAAACTGATTGAAGATAATGTAAATCCCATATATGAACATATATAAATCACAGACATCTTTCCCTGGGAGGTACTCTACTATCTATAACCTGTTTTCAATGTAAATTAATGGCACAATTCTCTCCTGATGTGGTTTTGCACTTGGGAAACACTGGATCCACCCAGGTTTATTTCTTGACACATTAAAATAAAAGCACAAATGCCACTTTTTCCTCCACTTGACAGCTCCTGTTATTTATGTGAAGTACACTGCCTGTATCCCTGCAGAGAGGACTCATCTCCCAGGAGGGTGAATTTCAACAAGTCAGGCCGTAATTCGTTTAACACATGGGGAGCATGAGCTTGAGGGCTTCACGGACCACAACTGAACCAGTGACATCATCTGCTCTGGTTTTTTTTTTTTTTTGGAGCATGTTAACCGGCAGCTTAATGCACAGTAACGTAAATAAATCAAAGTTATGTCCGCTTCCCCTGTTAAGTGGCTGGATTAGTTTTTTTATGGTGAGCTCACTGGCACAGAGGAGCTCCTGTTATCCATCCTGTTTGAAAGGTGCTAATAAAAGGAAGTCTAGTCGTAGGGGCTCAGACGAGACAATGGGCTTTGATCCTAACCTTCTCTGCTGTGTTTTATAGAGCCTAATTGGTCATTACGGTTTTATTCGCTGTGATAATGGACGGTGCTTCCCCTTCACTCAGCGTGCTGTGGTTTACAGATGCCACCGAAACACAACGTTCCTTCCAACATATAATTAGCTATTTAATGCAGCTCATGGTCGCATAAAGTTTAAGTTTTTATGTCCTGTAAGGTGTAATTATGTTGGATATGATCATTTAATACCAAATATTTGACGTTAAAATACATAAAAACGTCTTTTAATCCGAAACTCACTCCTCATACCCACATTTTCCATTACTCCTGCCTGTGCTCTGCCTGAATTGACTTGATGTTTGAGAAGATTTATCCTCACTCCAGATAAGAGCACGAGTTAAACACCTGAATTGTAAATCTATATGTAAATATTAAAAACATCCGCCGTTGTCTCGCCGATCTCCTCTCAGATGGCTTCGCACGGCTCATTGTCACTAAATGTTGCGTGACTTCCTCCACTTGGCCAGCCTCTCAAAATGTTCCACATGTCCTCATATCGTACGGCAGATGGAGGAGAAGTGTACGCTTGACTTGAGCGGTTGCTCGGATTAGCGGAGAATAAATAGTTGAGAAACAGGAATGGACGTCGAGGACATTTGAAGGACAGCGAGGGTCACAGTCCTCCTGTTCTCACGAGACAAAGATGAAACCTTTTCTCTTCTCCCAGTTGAACTTGTGCAGTTACTCCATGTTCCACACTGATCGGGTTCAGCCCCCCCCCCCCGTGCCTCAATCAGCCTCAGCCTCTTCAAACAAATACAATTTTACAAGCAATTCCGTCCTCTGAGCGTGTCGAGCCGAGACAATAAACAGCAATAATTGTGTCTCTCTTGGTTGGTGTTTGAACTGTGAAAAGAAGTGGTTGTTGGAGGGCTTCACACCAATGTCCCGTCCTCAGCGCCTGGAATACATAAACACTGATTGTTATTCAGCTGGATCAGTATATTATTGGCTAATCACCGCCCCCCCCCCCCCTTGCCTTTAGTCCACTGTATCCAGTGACAAAGACAACGAGCTCTGCACATGTGTTTGTTTGTGTTAATGCCTGTGCATAAGCTGGTGGAAGCTGGAGATGGAGGTTATGATATTACTGTTGGTTTGGAGTTGCAGCTGAGTTAACTCCCTCGTTGGTAAAAGGGACCACACAGTGTCTGTCGGCGTGAGGTGGCTGGCAGCTGAACAGTTGTGGCCCGCGGGCGCAGATTTGTAGTTTTCTGACAAAGTGTTGATGTTCTCACTCACTGCTCAGTCATGTACTTATAGAAAATCATCACACACACACACACACACACAGTTTGTGTTTTGAAGTGCCTACAACCTAGTTGGGCAACACGTGTCGATTAGAAAGGAAATAAAATGAAGACCAACTATATTCTGCTTTAAACTATTTGCACTCAAATGGTAGAAGTCATATAATTGATTTATTTAACCACTCTATTTAGATTTTTAAATGTTTTACTGGAAATAAATTACAGAGGAGAAAACAGCTGTACAAAGTTACTGTAACACGGGAGAATAAACCAACTGAGACTAAATCTGATTAAACAATAAGGAAGATTGTAAAACATAATCTATCAATTAAAACTACGAATGTAAACTATAAAACATTATAAAACGTTATGATTACTTTTAAATGAAGTCACAAAAATAAATCACTTTTAAAGGTTAGTTCTCGCATGTATTGTCCTGTATGCATGTTTCACATTATTGACAAAATGTTTTCTAACTTCCCCACATTTCATCTCAGTGCAGCATGAAAATCAAAACACTGAAACTTAATCCACACTGAACATTTCAAGCAGGACGGATTTTGAAACTCCAAGATTATTCCACCGTCTGAGATTATCTGAAACCACCTGTTCATGCAGGAATTTAGATGCTATGATGAATGTGACTGAGAATCCAGTATCCACAAGTTGGTTTTCCAACTGGTCTGGTGTGTCTGCAAAGGGCACTGCAGTGGTTTAAGTGGGGGCAGCACAGACCGAGGTATCCTCACTTTTATCTTTCATAGGGTAAAACACACAAATTACCCAGAATGCAAATGAACAATCGCCATAGCAACAACCCTAACCAATCAGTTTCCTGCTTGGGACCCTCAACATAGCTGGCTTTTGTGATAATGTGTCACGATAGCTGTCCGTGCAATGCTAAAGGGAAATAAACTCCGAACAGATGAGCATAAACCAGATTTATCGACTCTGCTTCCTCTGTCGAGGCTCATTTTGATGTTTGTCAGGCAGGACTTAATTTGACTGGCTGCTGTGCAGCTGCTTGAAATGTTGAGCTCTTCTCAACTGCTATAGCACAAGAAAAGTGAAGTGAGGATGTTCTTACGTCACTGAGTGTCGTTTCCTCCTGCCCTCCTCCAGATGTAGCAATCATCTACCCCCAGGACCCCGTCCTTCGCATGGGGTCCAACCTGACGGCCAGCTGCTGGGTCCACCCCGACCTCGGCGTCCACGCAAACTCTCTGTTCTGGACGCTGAACGGTCAACAGCTGCCCAGCTCCATCTACAGAGTGCTGAGTCCGACAAACCTCAGTGTGACGCTGGCCGGACTCAACGCCTCCAGGCAAACGTCCGGAGACAACCTGGTGTGTCACAACCACAAGGGACACATCTTAGCCGGCTCCTGCCTCTACGTCGGGAGTAAGTTGAAGCTCGTCAATCGCTGCAGAGCTGTACATGAACGTTTGGTTTCATTCATGTAGAAATTTCTTTGTCTAAATGTCAGCAGATTACACGAAAACTACTGAACTGATTTCCGTGAAATTTTGTTCAGGGGTGGGTCATGACCCTAGGAAGAACCCTTTTTGGGATAGGATAAAAAAAATGGGTATAAATCAATTTATTTGGGAGAAAGCCTTGGCGGAGATACGCCTTCCAGTCCTCTAAGTATTTCATTCAGGTGTCAAAATACTTTTTAAGATGTTTATTTTGCGAGGGCTCTGTTTCTAATTCAGTTTGAGTTCTTGCAGTAGCTTGTTAACATGAAGAACAAAGTGCAGGACGAGGGCGACACACCACAGAGGCGAGAGAAGTGAAAAGGGAAACAGCAATAAAGGGAAACAACAACGAGGTCGGGGGCAGATTTGAGTCCCTGTTGGCTGTATTTTATGTTTAGTATTCTTGCCTTCAGGCCCAGTGAGAGGCCCCCGTGAGTGGGTGTCACTGTGTGATGCTTCGACCACCTGTGTGGTCCATTACTCGCACTATTACTCATAGGGCGTGGGTCGGACATTTTACACACACACAGAGACACGCACACACACAAACACACGTACTTCAGTATTATGGGGCCATTACCTACTCCTAAATACTGTTTATTATTTTTACAGTGAACTTTATTGGGTGATAACATAATAATAATATAATAATTAATTTGATAACATTATAATAACTTTAATTTTAAAGTAAATTCAATTCAATTCAATTCCATTACCTTCGGGGGAATCCTTGAGGAAACAAGTTTTTATTTTCAGTAATAGGCTAATTTGCTTGCAGACTGATGAGAAGATTAATTCCATGATGGTGAATTTAATGAATATAAAGTTACAGCAGTTGGTTAGCTTAGCTTAGCATAAAGACTCAAAGACTCCCAAGAGTCTCATTGTCAATGTGAGTTTCCCACAGTCCAGCACACAACCACATGTTAACCTACTACATGTTATTGGTAGTGGACAGAGCTAGGCAAGCTGTTCCCCCCTCTTTGTATTCTTAATAATACAAGTAAACAAATGTGCATATTTTTCAAAATTACAAATTAATAGCGAACTAACACCAAGCCTTAAATGATAATATTGTGATTTTTACAATGTATATATCCGGTTTTCAACAGCATATATATAATTGATGATATACTCTCCACGGTCTGGGATTTCAGCAGCAAAGAGCAATAAACACAAGTAGTCAGACTGAGTGCACTGACTGTCTTGGTAACAATCCGTCATTGCACAGGAAAACAATCACAACAAGTGCATCAGGTCAAAGTTGAGCCAGAAAGTTGTTAAGGTCTGTAAATAATGATGTTCGTTTTAACATTTGTCCTCGTCTTCTTCCTCAAAATAAGTTTGTTAAAACCTTGTTAACTTCTTAACCACTTCTTTCACAATCCAACTTTTTTAGCGACGTCTCCATGTTACCAAATCTCAGCAGTTAACCATATGAGCACCGTTTTGTTATTACCAAATAGCGGAAATAAGAAATAATACACAAACAAGACACAAGTAAAATGAACCGGCATTATTCTTTAACCTTAACAGACCATTGGAGAATTGAGGACCACCCAAAATGTCCTCATGTTTTAAAAATGGCTTCACTCTCAAGATCTTAAATTAAAAATAGTCATCGCAGAGATAAAAGGATACGAGCTGCAGACACACACACACACACTGGGATCTTAATCTCTGTGCAACACTGGCTTTGAGCACCCTGTGTTCTTAGAGAGGAGGAATGTTGGCAGGGATCCTGAGTCTGACCAAATCAGAAGGTGCACACACACACACACACACACACACACACACACACACACACACACACACACACCAATTAAGAAAAAAACACCAATTTCTGAGGAACACCTCAGTGGGTGAATTACACTCCAGAGGAAGAGGCTAAAGTAATGGTCAGAGGTAACTTTGTTCTCTCACTGAGCCAGTGTCCCTCCATCTTTTCTCTCTAATTTCTCTTTCTCTCCATCCTTCTCTCTTCCCCCCTCACCCATTTCTTCCCCCTCTCCCCCCTTTCCGTCCCAGTGCCTCCAGAGAAGCCGGTCAATCTGACCTGCTGGTCCAGGAACACCAAAGACCTGACTTGCAGCTGGGCCCCAGGAGGAAAGGGAGAGACCAACATAAGTACCCAGTACACACTCAAGTACAAACTCAGGTATGCACACGCACACACACACACACACACACACACACACTGCAGCTACACATAGAAAAATATGGTCTAATCCACGATTTAGTTTAGAAATGTAATATTTTTAAAGATAATAAAGTTCTAATGCTTCAGATTTCAGTCCTGGTGGATGTTGGATCACTTACTCTGGGTTACTGGCAGTAACAGTAAGCTTTAATACTACAGCAAATACTCCAGCTACTTCAGAAGAAACACAACAGAGCAGCTGATGGTATCTGTACACTTCAGTCCAACCTGAATAAAACTTCAGTCCGTCTATAGAATTCCATTGATGATTCGGTTACAAGCGGTTGTCCTGACACAGCAGAGCACTGTGAAGGAAGTGTCACCGGAAACTCATCAAACAACTTGCTGTGTTCACTCTGATCCTTTATTACTCCATGATAAATGTGTTTCCTTTTACCGCTTCACAATAAACATGTAATGTTCGGTTTGCATTTGCGACTCGATACATCCCAGATAAAGTGTTAGGAGGGCGAACAATTTACCGCGGGGCATCAATGCCATAAAGTCACAGTCAGACTAAATTACATGCATGCGTCATTTCCAGTTAGTTTCTTGTGCATGTGAAAGCGATCTGAACGTTGCTGGAATGACGGACTCCTCCTCTTAACAAATGCAGCATCTGAAGGATGTGGCCCCTGAATTGAGACATAGCTACTGTAAATAAATTACAACAAAAAGTAAGTTAGCCAGTCACCAACAGCAAGAATTAGGATTATTGCACCTTTACGAGTTTAAACTGCAAATGCAAAATGACATCTTTATAGCGACCATTTTTGGGGGGTTTCGTCTTTCTTCTTCAAGTCAAGAAAAATAAAGTTTTTAGCTTCCTCAAGAACGGCTCATCCAAAAAAACTACAAGCTACACTGCACCCCCCTGGGTCCTCAGCAATCCACCTGCTACGTTCTAATCAACTATCAGCATTTATTATTAGATGCCAACTGCAAGGTCACAAAATCATTGAATTCTCCTAAATTGAAATTAAGACTACTCTCAGTGCTCTGCAGGTAGTTATCCAGTGACAATTTCAACTACAGATGCCTAACCCTTTCAACAGCGTGTTATCTCTTGATCTTCCTTTTAATCTTGTGTTTGGGTTTTGTTTAGGCTTAAAAAGACACCACCCTCCACAGTCTTTGTATAGACTGTTACGGCGGCTCCATGAACAATGCTTCAACATGTGGAGAAATGTAAAGGTTGACAAACCCGCCATGCCCAGTAACAGTTACTAAGCTATGATTGGACAAGCTGAGAGAAAGCATCTAGCGAACGGTCAATTGACTGTATTTCTAAACATCCTAACGTATTCTAAAAATTGCAACATGCAGAGACATGTTGTCACTACGTCATAGGGAGTGAAAACCAAGAAAAACATCAGTGTTCAAATGGGTTAAACATCAATTGTTGAGCCCAGTGCACAAGTTTCCATTCAAAATCAACATGTTTCAAGAGAGTTTTTTTAAATGATACTGACATGCCTCAAATACGCCCCAGAAACAAGCTACAGTGAAGCTGGAAACAAGACAAAATACATTATGTCTTTGGCAGACCTCATTTTAAGGAAAGTAAGATCAGAGGTAGCCAGAGGGTGAAAACCTTTCAACCGTAAAAAAGTCAAATTTCATGAGAATTAGGAAAACAGGTTTTCTGGAATGATTCATTTTCAAAAAATGAGTTTCATATGTGATGTAAGGGATCATTCACATTTTTTTATTATTAAATCAGCTATTTAAAAACACCAAAAGAGAAGTGACTTGACATGCACTGCCCACAGGCGTGCCGATTTTATGGAGATCTCTTATTGGAGTCAGATTAGTGTAAATAAGCACTTCATAAAACCACTAGAATGCCAGATAAACTCTGAGTGTTTTATTCAAGGCCTTTGAATTCTGTCCAGAGGTGTTTCAGCCTTTTCTGTTTCCTTCCAGGTGGCACGGTAAAGAGAAGGAGTGTGAGGATTACACTCACACGCAGCCGTACTCCTGCAGCATCACCCGCGACCTGCACCTCTTCACGCCCTATGAGATCTGGGTGGAGGCCTCCAACCAGCTGGGGTGGGCCACATCTGATGCCATCACCCTTGACATCCTAGACGTAGGTGAGTGTGAGAAGAAGTGAACTTTGACCCTCTATCTTTTGACTGCTGTCTTCTAGAGCTTAGTGAGCCCTCAGGCTGAGGGGCAGTGGAAACCAAACTTTTAAGCCTTTTAGCCTTAAAAAGTAGGGATCAAAACTGACATGTTAGCCGGTTAAAATAACCGTGTTGATTTTCATCCAGCTAACTGGGCTCTCGGAACACATTTGAAGGATTGATTTGTTTATCTTACAGAAACTCGAAACTTGATAAAAATTAGCTGGTCAGTTGAGTTGAAGCGCGATGCTCAAGCATTGAACGTATCGTTGCTCGCTTGGCCTTCGCCGTGTCGTCTTGGTGCCTCTGAAATGTGACAGTCCAGACGAGCTGCTGTGACACAGTTTGTCTTTAAAATCTTTATAGCTTGTTTTTCAAATCTTCTGGTGTGCCATCAACAAAGACCTGACCAGCATTAGCCTTGGCGGAGGTACGCACTCTTCCTTATTCCTAACAAAGTATTTACATATTTATAAATGGTGCAACCCTAAAAAAGCATTATTCATCACGGCATAAACTTCCCATAGAGTCAACCAAGCTATTATTAAGTTATTAGTAATAACCGTGAAGCTAATTAAAGGGGGCACAAGGGGATAACTGGGGGCTAAGCGGTTCATTCCAACATGTATTCATCACCTCGTGATCCCTCAGATTCATCTTGTGACCCACAGGTTGGGAACCATGAATGACTTAAGCTTCAGCCCCAAGTAGGCATCTCTCAGAAGAAGAGTATTCCTTCGCTCTACAGCCTCATCTCCTTTATTCCTTCAGGCAGGACACTGGCTGGAGTTGTGTGGCCTCCGGCTTTTGGAGAAAGTTGTTTTGCAATTTCTCGCCCAGATTCGCTGATAGGAAGTGAGCAGTGTTTCCTTTTAAAGCTTTGTTATGTGGTCCGTTGCTTAGCTTAGTGCGGTTTAAGCAACCGGAGCATGAAACTAGACCCAGTTCTTCTGTCAGTATCACCAAAACACACACACACACACACACACACACAAACACACACACCTGGACAGGCGTAGGTGTGTGACAAAGGGAAACACCCTCTCCCTTTGATGAGCTAATTTTCTCTTTATTCGTGCTCACTGGACACACACACACACACACACACACACACACACACACACACACACACACACATCACACATCACACACTCTCTTTTATGTAGTGTTGGAATGTTCCAGCCTGATCCTCGAACCTAATCCCGTCTCTGAGCCGACTGCGGACCCCTGAGGCCGAGGAGTTTGGGCTTTGAGGCTTTAAGACTTACACCTGACATAATACAACCTGATTCCCTTGGAACTCTTCACCTGGTTCACCCCTAACATGCTCCTGACGATGTCAGGAAATGTGCCATGAGAACACCGTATAGAGTTTCAGCGGCGAACACGTCACTGGCAAGGAAACAAGTGTCCATCAAACTGTAATCCCTCTCCGTTTCCCTAATGTATGCACGCACGCACGCACACACCTGTTTACACATCCCCAGGGCAGGGCAGGGCCTGGTAACAGTATAGAAACAGAGAGGCGGGCTAGAGTGTAGGCGGTTTCTGGACTTGTGTGCATGCGTGTGTGTGTTCGCTTTGTTTCGCTCACGTTGCCCTTGCCGCTCTTTTCAGTGGAGTGGTTTCCACAACAGCAGCGTGTCATAAAACACAGCAACCACACCTGCGTGCTCGGGCTGCCGTGAGTCACCCGCGTCTCCGGTCATGTCCAATCAGTTACGAAGGCGAGGCAGAAACCTACACCTACAGTTTTCACTGCATTCCTCAGTCACGGGGAGCCCTCTCCACCAAGTGACGAGAGGCAACATGCACCGCCGTCTCGCTCGGGAGACGAGGATGTGTTGCCGGATGACGACATACAGTGTGTTGATGATTCATCTGTAAATTGTCACGTCTCATTGACTTTTATTGCTCCAATCATAAAAAGCATAGGAATAATATTCTTTATTACAAATACCATTTAGAAATGTTTGATCTACGTAATAATATTAAGTTCGTTTCAAATTAACTATCTCATTACTTTAGTTTTCCTTGTTATCTGGATAATTATCATAAAACTGTCAGAATGACGTGATAGAATAAAATGTCATCTTGAGATAATAAACAACACAGTTAGGGAACCTGTTATCTAGACTTTAAAAAAGCTGTAAGACCTTATACTTGGTGCTGAATAATGTATCTGCAGCTTTCAGAGAGCTCAGTCCTTCAGTGCAGCATCTTACATGTTCAACTCTCGCATCTCGAACGAGATGAATTTATTTAAAGTTCAGAGTCTTTCCTGCAGCCCTGATCTCAGATCCAGCTGCAAACAGCCTGAAACTGGAAATATATATTGAACCAAAACACGATTCTGAAAAGTGAGAATTAAATAGAGTTAAAATGAATCCATCACCATGTGCAAATGAATCTGTTACAATGAATGTATGAATTTATAGTCATAAGATAATGAGATGAAATAGAATTATTTTAACCAATCTTATATTAGAATTAATCATTTTATTTAAAATAATACAAAAAATTAGAGACCATCCCAAGAAAAGAAGATCAAATCTCCCAAAAAATTAAAGTGCACTCATTATATTAATTAAGTTTATATTCCCCCCTGTCCTTTCTTTCTTAGTACCCACACCATTCGCTGCATTGGACTGGGTTATTATTGTCTCCACCGTGGATGGATTATTATTAGAGTCGGGGGGGTGGGCCTCGTTTCCTCATAATCCATCACTGATTTAGTTTTTTCCAACATTTAAAACTTTGCTATTCTCAATGTCACTTTTGTGTTTGAAATAAATATTACTCTAGGAGGGATGGCCGAGTGGCCACCACTGGGGCTCCTTTTAATTCACCCATGAGAGCCATCTGAACAAACCCATTTTATCGTGCACAGTCTTTGGTTCCTCTTAAACTCCCCTGGGTCGTCTTGTTTGTTTACTGCTGTGGGGCGACATCGCGAAGAGGAGCTGACAGTGACATCGAAGCGAGCTCGAGGGCTCAGAACAAAACGCGAGGAGAGTTAAAGTAATGGTCTGTCACCACATGTTTGTTTGTCGAAAAAAGATAATCACTGTCAGATGAAGAAGCCTCCTCCAGCTTACACAAGTCCAGTCTTCAGAAAGTGGAAGGCATCTGACCGCAAACCTCAGCCAACGCTGAACAATCCTTCAATGTGCTCTGACACACAGACGCCACTCCTACCACTTACTGTTTGAACTGAATGGATTTTCTGACCCTGCAAACTTGACCTGAAGTATGAAGAAACCCCTGAGCTGTGGAGATTTGCAGCCATGGTTAGAAATGAAAATCTGGGCCATCTGTCCACCAGAGGTTTTTTATTATCCTCTCAGGATAGAAATAAACTTGTTAATGGATGTAATGATAAATAAAGAACAGTTTCTACACATTGTGAAATCCCTGTACAGTGAAGAGTTCACATCAATGATTTCACTATATTAGATGAACCACGATTTTTATTTTACACCCGTCTGTTCGTTAGTTAGTTTGTATTTCAACTTGCTGGAAGAATGTGACATGGATCAAGAGAGAACCTTTTACATGTTGGGCTGGAACCAGGAATTGTTTTTATCATTGTCTTTAACATTGTGAAATAAGGTATTTGTCAATACTTTCCTAGATTTCCATGGATCTTGATGAAATAAATCAGTGATCACTGATATTTATGAGCATGTGGAAATTGGTGCAGATCCAAATAAAAATCTGGATCCAGTAAATTTAAATGTGATTTTAGGACTGTCTGACCTTTGTGGAGGAATGCTCTCTACTCAGTGCCATTCGAAGGTTTTTATTATTTTATTTTAATTGCTTAATGTTGCTGAAATCCTTAGAGCCGTGCTCATCACTATTTCTAAATTAGCAATGGATCATCAAATCAGCAGTTGCTCAAACCAACCTGTTATCACACAATCCTACACTTGCCCTCAAAAGCTCCGGGGGCTTTTTTTGTGTGTTTCTTAGCTCATTGTTTCTATTTTACAGCTTCTTGATTTTCCTACTTTACTACAACTGTTGTTGATAGATGTTCACTGCTCCCGACCTTAGTCAGTGAACACAGTGGAGAAATGGGAGGAAAATATTTCCTTCAGGAGTTGGCAGAGATCAATACAAGGCAGAACCGACACTACATAATGGAGAGACACACAATTCAATCCAATAGGATCTAACTTAATGTAGCTGTCCATAAAATGTAATAGTGACAAATTAGAGACAGTAACACGCTCAGTGTGAGTAAAAAGGAGCATTTAGAATTAACACATGAACTATCAATCTGCTCATTATTAGTATAATTAATTGTTTATCTGGTTTATAACATGTCAGATAATAGTGAAAAATGACCGTTGAAATGTCTGGAGCCCACAGTGACATCTGATTTTTACTTTACACTCATAGAAGTGAAGAACCATTTGAAGGTGGTGATTTGATGTGTTTTGCCTCTTACTCAATAACCGCCTCCATCTCTTCCTCCAGTGACCACGGACCCTCCGTCGGGTGTCACTGTGAATCGCGTCGGGCAGCTGGAGGACCAGCTGAGCGTCCGCTGGGAGGCCCCGCCCGCTCTCAAGGACTTCCTGTTTCAGGCCAAGTACCAGATCCGCTACAGACTGGAGGACAGCCAGGACTGGAAGGTAAAGGACATGTGGACACACGGTTATAGGCTGGATGGAGGATGAATCTGCTCTCTCTGTCTCTCGCCCTCAAAACACACACTGCATCCCAGCTGGTTCTCATCCTTGCACTGTAATCACCTCTAATCTGGTCTGATTGAAGCCTCCTCTGCCAGATGAATTAAAAGTTGGGCTCGTCAAAAAACTTTCATTAGTCATAAATCTGGAAGACTCGGTCCGAGCAGCAGAAAAAACACAGGCCAGAGCCACTGTGTATACGTCTATCTGAGCTTTTAATGAATGAAAAATACAGTGTGAAACCTTTAGCCACGCAGATGGTGCTTTGCAGAGTCCTCTGGGTGAGAGTGAAGATTCTCCAGTAATTAAGGTGGAATTGCGAAGATGTAATGTAAGCAAGTCTTTGCTCGCAAAGTGGAAAAAGAAAAGAAGAGGAGTGGAGAGGCAGCGGAGGGATGAGAGCGTTTCGTCAGAGGAGAGAGGAGACTTCAAATCCAAGTGGCTCAAAGGGGTTTGGTGGTGAAAACAAAAAAACGCCGTCTCCTCTCAGAAAACCGTCCGTAATCATGAGGTCATGCTCAGGAATGGAGGGATGCGTCTCAGCTGTTAATGTCTTCAATATGGCTGTAAAAACGCTCTGCGCTAAATTCTGACGATTTGGCTTCGCCACGTCACGTCATTAGCCCTCCGATGCTTGTAATTTCCATGTTCTGCTTTCTGTTGGAGTCGCTCTCTAACAAGTGTTTACAGACCAAATGCCAGAGACAAAGTGGGGACTATTAGACGAGATGATTAACTCCAGTGCCTGTGTTTCTCTCTCCGTATCTATTTTCCTGTCTGTACCTTGCACGCTCTTCTGTGTGCATGTGTCCCAATGAATCCAGCTCTGTAATAAGTAACAGAGAGCAGATTTTACCCAGCGGGCACAATTACATTAAAATATTTTCATACACATGTTGATCAGGAGCCATCAAACAATGTGGTGTGCATGTTTAGGTCCGTACGTGGATTATAGTTGTGTTTTCTACATCTTGATTTTCCCTGTGTTTCAGTTTATGCCCATTGGTATTGAATATTTTGGTCAGACCTCCAGCGCTCAACTATTCTGTGTTTGTGTCTTTTACTCTTCCAGGTGATGGATGACGTCGGGAACCAGACCTCTTGTAGACTGGCTGGACTCAGACCTGGAACCGTGTATTTTGTCCAGGTGCGGTGTAGTCGTATCAGTGTGAGTGTGAGTGTGAGAGTGTCCATGTCCATGTGTGTGATTTGAAATGTTGTGTTCAGGTCCGCTGTAACCCTGTGGGCATCTACGGCTCTCGCAAAGCTGGGATCTGGAGCGAGTGGAGCCATCCCACTGCTGCATCCACACCCCACAGCGGTGAGCACGCACACACACACTCACTCACACAGTACAGCATCTCAGTTCTCCTTCTGCTCCGTTTGCGCGGAGGCATATTTAATCACCGAAATTTTTTTCATATCACGGTGCACCACACAACCCACTGCTTGAAACTGGAAAACCTCATAGAAGAAAACGGTGCTGTTTTACCGTCTGTGTTCAGTGTCCTCACTCTGTTTTGTATTGTATTGGCAGTTTAATTTGGAGCAGATGCATCAGCTAAATCAAAATCGTACCAAATCAAATCATTGTTAAACATCCTAAAATCAAACCAGACTCTGAATGTGTAAAGTTCTCGTTGCCTTGCAAAGAAACGATGATAGAAAGACAGATACAGGAGGCTGAACCAAATTTGATTTGTCAAAAAGCTGTTGCTGGTCTCACCACTGGTGCTGTTTGCTCTACTGGATGTCATAAAGCTGTGGGCTGCCTGTGGTTCCTGCTTCTCCCAGACCTTAGCAACGCAATTGTTAAGTAAATGTTATCGTAACTGATAGGAATTATGACCACAACTATGAAAACACAAGTTTTGAATTTTTCCTTCAAGGGTTTCCCAAACCTTTCCACGAAAGCCAGAAATTTTGGCTGAAGCACCAGACTGATCAGGGTTTGCATCATTCAGTGGCTGAACTTTTCCACGGCCCCGAGTTCACATTAATATGCAAACACACACACACACACACACACACATGCATAAACAGGCCACCACACATCCTTAGCAGTTATTAAATTCTTCTTTTTGGATTTCTCTCCTCTAACTCTGCTGGGGTGTAACTAATACCTACAAGGTAATTGAGTATTTCATTACTTAATACTCTCCAGCCATTTTACATGAAACACATGTAATAAGATGATTTTCTAAAGATTAAATCAGTGGTTGCTGTTCTGGCTTGTGGCCCCATTCAAATAAAAGCACTATCTCTTTGGGCCCCTTTCACATCTCAGATGTCAAAGATCATCCTCAGATCGGAGACATGTTAAACTTTTCACATGGTTTCATTTCCTCAAACAAGTAGATTATGTTTTCATCAGTGTTGGTTATTTTGATTTTAATAAAAAATTATAGTTTTATATTTACTACTTTTTCTAATAAAGGAATATTTTCGCCTGATATAAGCCGACAGAGCGATTGTTAGCAGTATTACACAAAAAATGACTGGACAGGTTTCTACAAAACATGACAGGATGCATTATGGGTCAGGACAGAACCCATAAAAGTTTGGTGCAGATCCAGATCAGGGGGCTGATGTTGTGTGTTGGTGGAGGTAGATGACATTGTAGTTATTAAACTGGGTAGTTCATGGTGATATTCATTACTTCGGAACCTCTCGTATATGTTCAAATCTCTCGGTTCTTCCCTCTTTTAATCTCCCTCCCTCTGTTCTTACCGTGCAGAGCGGTTGATGTCAGGCTCCTGCGACTCCAAGTCCAGCGGGGACTCCAACTCCACCCTGCGCAGGGAGCTGAAGCAGTTCTTCGGCTGGGTGCGGAAAAACGCCTACGGCTGCAGCAGCATGTCCATGAAGCTGTACGACCAGTGGAGAGTGCTGATGCAGAAATCCCACAAAGCTCGCAACCAGGTAGGTAAGCATCAGTAACGCAGCGATAACGCAGACACACACAAAGTGAAAACTGTTGGCCCTTACTAGAGCTGATTTGTAACAGATCTTGTCTTTTTAATTCAGGTTCTCCAAGGGGATAAATCCTAGCACACGCTGCCTTTTACAGGCAGAAAACAAGTCAAGAAAAGAACTGAATGCGTGTGATTTGTTGCTTTTGTCTTTCTGTGTATGAGGAATGAGAAAGAGATTGTATTCGTATATGGGAATTATAAAGACAATTTGTTCTGGATCGTGCGGATACCGGCAATGAAACGTGAGAGGACATCCAAAAGAGAAACTATGGGATTTTTATTTTCTGGGCGATTGGCGAGCGCTGTTTTCGCCTGCAAACATGTTCCGCTGGGAAGGACTGAGGAGGGTGGACGCGTCACGGATATCCTGGTATCATGTGGACTACTCTGCTTTCACACAGGAAACTGTAGCATGAATAACTTGGACACCAGTTAAAGACGTTTGACATGTGCCGGCTCTAAATGTGCACAGAGGTGGTCGGAAACAGATCCAAGCAAAGTCAGAGCGTCTGAAAGTTTTCTGTGACCTTTTACTGGAGGTTCCTTCTGTGGGTTCAAAGCACCATCTAGTGGCTGTTCAATCCATGGACCCTCCCACCAAAGCTTTCACTGCGGTCCTGAAAGAGGGAAAAAGAAAAGTACCAAATTATCATTCAGTATTTGTAATTCATGCTTTGTTATATAAGTGGATAATGTGCCAAACTGGTTCATCCAGGATTCCTCTGTTTCCCAGTGACTGATGACGTGATGATGGTGTTTGGGTATGGAAACTTTTTCACTGCCTTTATTTTTGTACTGAGTTGAACCAGCATATTTAAAACTGTATAAAGTTATGTTTTATTTCTTAAGTTATGTTTAGTTAGTAAAGAAATATCAATGACTGAAGTTCTTATCAATCTGTAATGTTGCTCTATAAAAATATTGTCAGAAAAACTGAGTTTGCAAATAATTTTTATGGAAGATTCTGTGGCTTAAAGACAAAAAAGTGATCATTTCCTCCCCCAAAATAAGGAGCGGATAAATGAATCACCCTTTTTTCTGAACAAAACTTGCACATGATGATGCACACGTCATCATAGTGAGATGCAAATATCAAATCCCAAACCTACAACAACCATAGACACATGGAAACATATATTCATCCATCACAGAGGGGCTGGAGCCAGCTGCACCACTGGGCCACCAGATTCACATATGGAAACTTAAAGCAACACTATAGCTGTATTGTATTGTCTTCCAATCGCGTCATAAGCGTGTTTGTCATTGCAGCCGTCGCCTAGCAACAAAGCTACAAGCGAAGACCTTCTTCGGTTCATTAAAAGTGATGAAAAGGTGTTGTTTTTCTTCCATTAGCTGTTCGGTTGAGTAATTACATTTCAAAATAAATTCTGCTTACGTTTTTCATTACCACTTTGAATCATGGGATATGTTGGGCCGCTCGCTGCAGCCTCCGTTGCTCGAGGGTGGAAGGACACATTTGGAGGGGCCTTCAAATTGGAACAGTCTAGTCGCGCCCCTGTGATGTAATCGGTTGAATGCAGCGGACGAAGGACGCGGCCCCTGAATTGAGACACAGCTTATATAACTTTTACTAAGCGACAGCGCCCTCTGCAGCCACACGTGGTGATTCTTTCTGTTAGTGTCTAAACTCTGTTTAGAATTCTGCAGATTTTAGATTTTTTGGGTGTTTTTTTCAGTGAGTATCAGAAATGAACACTTTTTATTGATCTCAACTTCTTTTTAACTGATCTGTCGTTCAGCGTTAGTTGAAGTCAAAGTCTGGAAGTTGCATTGTCCCACAGTTTATTAGGGAAACTGAAGACACTGTTTCCTGTTGTCACAGTGAGTTAATGTCCTACCGGTGACACTGCAGAGTCTTGTTACTGATCCTGTGACCACTCAGAGTCACAGGTGCTTAATATTTAACCAGTGTGGCATTTTTCTTGGCCACGGCTCCGCACTAAAGGCTTTAGTTACCTCTGTGCTCAGGACAGAAGATCAGAAGAATGAGAATCTACCTGAGTTTCTCTCAGTGGAAAGTAAAAGAGCTTTTCTGATACAGTTGACATTTTTCCGATGATGTCTGTCACCTGACAAAGTGACCGACTGAGAATAAGTCAGAAGTTACTCCCTACCAGAAATTGTCACAGTCGCAGAAATAGCACTGACTGACCTTTTCAGGACTTACTTAATGTACAACACTGTAAAAAATACTTCTTTATAAGTAAATGTTATTTGTACCTGCAGCAAATTGCAGACACTAAGAGATATCAGTCTCCTAAAATGTAAAAGTACAATATACAATATTAGCATATTATTAATGAGTATTACCTACAAAACAAAACCATCTGAAAAGTTTAGCAGGGGGATCTCGCTTTGCTTTTCTCACATGAGTAACATAAGGCAGCACTAAAATGGAAATACAAAAAAGTACCTGGAAATTTTGCTCAAGCTCAGTACTTGAGTGTATTTCATTAGCGTACTTTCCACGGCTGAGTGCTGTGAATTGTGAGCCTTTAACTCTAATGGTTTCTTTTCTAACCAATAGAAAAAAGAAAAAGATCCCTGGAGATTATTCAACATTTAAAAGCCTTTTTCATTTTGTTTGCCCAGAATTGAATTAAATGTAGCAGCTGCTCTGGCAGGTAATGAATCACTTGAACTGATTTAAAATATGATTTTTTTATTTATTTTTTAAAGGACTGCCACTCGATGGTTTTCATTACAACGTCATTCAGTCTGTCAAATATTCACACGCAACAGGAGATCAATGTGAGTGCTTTTATTTTTTAATAGCACGTACTGTTGCATAATGAGTTTCACCGCACATAAATACGCTTATTTGAAGCATATTGCACCTGTAGTGATTTGGAATAAGATGAAAAACTGTAGTACCTCCTGCTGACATATGTAATCCTGCACTCCAGCACTTTACGAGTATGTTTTGTTCATTCAGTGCATTGTTCAGTGTTTGTTCTATCGTCTTTGACATTTTAGTTCCAAACAATCAATGGTTGTCTTCAACTTTTGGCCACAGACGTAGAAATATTTTTTCTTAAGGGGACCTTAGGGGGAAAAGGAAATGGAGAGCAGGTTGGGGCGTACCCAGCTCCCTGGTCAATATAGGATTTCTTCACCTCATGGTCATGTATAATTCAGCCTGGGAGGGAGCTGATCACCTGGAGGGAGGCACACAAGAGAAGAGGATGTGTCTGAAGTGACAGAGGAAGAGGAGAGGACGAAGAGGTTTGCAGAGTATGGAGGAGCTGGTGAAGAGACGGCCAATAATCTCTGCCAGAGAAAGAGGTCAGTTTAAGAAATGTGTATCCCTGTGTGTGTGTGTGTGTGTCTAACATCCACATGGACTGTATTAGAGCTGAACTGGCTTTGGTATAACATTTCTCACACAGCCTTTCTACAGCCGTTGCTCCATGGTCGTTTGAGACTCCTACTTTGTTTAGAATCTGTTCCCAAACAAGCCGAGGAAGGACGTTAAAATGCATAACCATAGAAAATCAGTCAAAGAGCTACATATGGAAATCATCAGCGACAACACAGGCCGAGCCAGAGAGTCGGTGGGTGTGCTGTATACCTCTGCTGCTTGGAACTAAGCCTGTTGCATCATTTTCATCACTGTCCTCCTCCTCCTCCTCCTCCTCTTCTCTCTCTCTCTCTCTCTCACTGTCAGGACCGGGCCCTGGACGCTACGCTCTGCCCCCTACAGTTGGATACATCAACCATGACTTCACTAAACCCAGCAGCCCTGCGTACTCCTTCCACATCCGCAACAGCAGTGAGTTTTCATACGGAAATCTCTTGGGACACTACTTGTTTACTACCACTAGATATACTGTCTAGAACTGTTTTTTATATCTGGATGATTGCTAGTATTTTTTTTCTCTAGTGGTCTCTGTGGACTCCGGCCCGGGACCAAGGTACCACGTTGACGCAAAGGTCACCCGGTTTGGCCGAATGGAGACGCCGTCCTACTCTATTTTGGGCCGAGGGAGACGCGCAGGAAGTAAAGGTGATATATTTATTTATGATGTTTTGGGCTGTTTGCATCAAGCATATAGGAGAGTATTTCATCTTCTGTATGTGTGTTCACAGGTGAGCTGTTCCAGACTCCAGGACCTGGGGCCTACAGCCCAGAGAAGGCTCCACCTCTCAATGGTCACAGCAGACCTCCATCCTACACCATCGGCAGCCGCACCAGATACCGCTCTGTGGACGCTGTACCAGCCCCCAACAGGTTTATTACCACTATCATTTATCAACTCTTTACTGGTCTATTACAGATCATTAGACAGATTAGACATTTCTTGCAGTAGTGCAGCTGTGGGGATTAGACTTTCAGCTGTAAATGTATTTGTAATTTCAAAATCTGAAGTCTCTGAAGTTGAGACTAACTAAATAAACTAAATTAATTCATTGATTTAACTAAACTTTCTTTCCACCACCAGCTACAGTCTTCCAAATCTGCTTGGTTGCCACGTTCCTAACAAATCCTCCAGTAACAGCTTCAGCTTCTCAGGCCGCAGGAAGGTCGGCGCTCCCTCTGAGGATCTCTCCATGAGCCCGGGCCCAGGAAAATACAACAGCACCAACCCAGACATTTACCGCCAGCGCCAGCCCTCCTTCACCATGCAGAGCCGAACCAAGCGGCCCAGTTATTCTGCAACCATTCCCGGCCCGGGCACGTACAGCCCTGAGAAGTTTCACGTGCACCTTCCCAAACCCCCGTCCTTCTCTCTGGGCGTCAGACACTCAGAGTTTGTCACCCCGCTCGTGGTGGATGTAGTCGACTGACTCCTCAGTGGATTTTATTCAAAAGCCTTAATTTATTTATCATTTTTCACAAAAATGTTGCTGTTTCCTTGACAACAATCAAACCAACAGTATTACAACAAACACGACGGCAATAAAAAAAATCTATTGCTTTATAAATAAATCAAATATCAGTGACCTTTGCTTGAATTGTACGTGCAGTCAAACGATGATCACTGGTAACTTAGGAGGTCAGAAATAAATAAAGCAGGGTGTGAGAGACAGGGAGCGTCTAAGGCTTTGTCCTCTGTAAAGTGATATTTACAGGTGAACTCCAGTTGCTGCACTTGCCCAGATCCAGCAGCTCCTTGGCGCACACCTGGAACCCGTACACCCTCCCCGGTGTCAGCCCCTTCAGTTCCACCTCGGTGCGTTCAAACGGACCCAACTGGAGGAAGAAATGTACAATATATTATTTTTATTTTTTATTTTAACACCTTCAGTTTGAAAGTAAACACAATGGCTGATGTTTGCATACGTGGATTTAACACAAATTGTCTCCATAAAAATATTTTATGTTATATATCATCTGGTAATATGCGTGGTCTGGTTTATTATGGATTCTAACTTTATTGAATATTATGTTAATTTGTTTCTATTATATATGACAGTTATCATTAATTTACACTCTACTAATAAGACTTGTAGTTTCCAATAATACAAGTTAATAACTTTTTAGTGAACAGACTTTAGTTAAAACGTTGGGTAGAAAGGATAAACATTCTTATTATTGATTTATAGCTGATCAATCAAGCATTAGTAAACGATTTAAAGACAAAGTCTTTACTTAAGACATATAAATCCTTTTTTATGGGTAACTGATCAGAAAATGGTCTGGTAATTTAAACCCTTCTCAATACTTAGATAATACCAATAGAAGAAGCCATTATTTATTTTAAGAGATAATGACACACAACTTATCAGTTTCATGATTTAAATAAAATATTAAATTGTTTCAATCATCAAGGATTTGATTACAGAAGACGGGATTTTCACACGTCACATTTCGTCACTTTTATCCTGTAGATTTTGATGGAGGTCATTCTTACCTTGACAGACGAGACGGTGCCCCTGTTCTCCTGCTGGTACATTATTTGGTATTTTAGGGGGAAGATGTGCAGGTTGGTCCAGTTGGACGGAGGAGACCACTTCACCAGCAGGTTACTGGTGCTGTCAGAGGAAACCTGGACGTCTACGGGAGGATCTGGTTTCACTGCACAAACAGAGACAGAGACAATTAATATTTTTTTGTCTCATACTATCATCGTCAAGCCACGATAGAAAAACTGCAGCTCCATCAATGGTAGTAACTCACACGTTACACACATTTATCACTTTTTACATTTGATTATTCATCGTTCCAGTTCTCACCAATGTCCTCCAACATAAAACTTGAGAGGTAGGAGCTGCTTCCACCAGAATTAACAGCCGTGACGTTGATGATGTAGTCGGTGAGAAGCTTCAGGTTGGGCAGCTCACAGTGCCACAGCTACAGCACAAACCAGATTTGATGGGATGCCAGTTAGTACATCTTAATGATAAGTGTAATTTATAGTATATTTCAATTTGACAGAATCTGTAAATAAATATTTGGCTAATTTTTATATACTGACTGATTTTATTCATTTGAAGTATCCCTTTGTAAAAAGAAATATCTGTTTATTACTTTATATCTTTTATGTTGCTTGCTGATAAAACAACGGCTGATTAAAACTCTTTTATTGTTTCGTGCACCCGTATATACCTTTATGTATTTTATGCACTGACTTTATTTTAATTATTCATTTTATCTTATTCAACTTTTTCTAAAGCACTTATAAAATACATTGATAAATGAAAGCTACGATAAATAAAGTTTATTATATTATTGTACTGAACACACAACTCCACAAAACCATTTGTCTTGTCTCACTATTTGGTTCAACATTACAGTTTAAAACCTTCACAAATTCAAACCCATAAATAATGAATGTGTGCTTGGTTTGATTTAGGTTCAAATCTGATTCTGATTGGGAAAAGCTCTCGAATGCAAAGATGAATAACCTTGTACCTGTTCAGAGGATGAGGATGATGATGAATCATGAGAGGGTGGGATGAGATGACAATTGTTGGTGATTGGCGGCTCGTGTCTCTCACTGTCAAACACACACATTTACACTCAATGACACTCAACAACTACAGTCTGTGTTACTAAAAGGGGTCAGTGGTGTGGGTCAGCACACGGCAGCAGGAAGAGGAGGAGATTTACCTGTAGGTGGCAATGTAGTGTGTCTGTGGGAGGTGGGACGGTTCAGGCCAGGAGCAAAGAGTCACATTTGGAAAGCTCGAGCACCAGCAATGCACTCTGGGAACGGGGGGAGGAACTGCTGGAACAAATCACAGTTAAATAATCAATAAAATAATAATAATAATTTTCCTATCCATAAAAAATTATGTTTTAATATCACCAACCTGTCTTGATTATTCCTATTATCTTGGTTTTTATAGCTATTTATCTATTATTTTATTTTCCCTGTTTCTTCATCACTTGTATAAGATAAAGGCAATGAAAACAAAGATAATTAAAATACACATTTCCAGCTACACACTTCAAAAAGTCACATAGGAAAATAAATAAAATAAAGCGTTTGTAAATGACAGAGGAAAAGGGACTGTTTAAAACCCAACCCTATGATACAAATAAAACATGATTATTAAATAACAAGTAATGAAGTCCTCTTCTATTTTAGCTTATTGGTTAAAACTGATGCGCACACACACACAGGTTCAGCAAGGTTTATATGAGACCTGAGTGTGTGAAAGAGCGACAGCCTCAGATACACCCACTGCAGGGCTCACCTTTCAAACACACACACACACACACACACACACACACACACACACACACACACACACACACACACACACACACACACACACACACACACACACACACACACACACACACACACAGACTGGTACTCACCTCCTGATGTTACAGTTGCTCTCAGTAGGTCCACTGCTTGTCCTCCCAGGACACACAGGAGGAGAGTCACAGTAACCAACATCGCAGCCATCAGTCTTTCAGAACGATAATTTGACCCTTGATTGTTGTTCGTTAACAAATATAAACCCTCTGGTGAACACAGACAATACTATTCCTTTGTTTTCTGCTCCGTTCCCTCCAGTTATGAACTACACCAGTCAAAGTTCAGAGATAACAAACCCTTTCTCCGAGAGCGTGTGAGTGTGTCTCAGCCACTGCTGAGCAGCTCTTTAAAAGCAGAATTTGAAAGCGAAACAGCGATTGTGGTTAACCAAAAGAAAACCTCCCCCACGACGTTGATTCATCAGCTTTCATTATGTCACAAGATAAACCAACTAGTTTCATACTTGTTTTTAATATTTGTGTTTGCTTGTTTACAGAAGAAATAATTATGTACAAGAAGACTGACATGGCACACAGTTTTACATATATAAAAAAACTTTATCAGCGAACGCAGTTCTTTGAAAGTGGTGAAAAGACATAAGAGAGGTTGTCTGTCAGTTCAGCTACTTCCCCTCTGCTCATTTGTGCTCCACTGTCCTCTAGTGTAGAAAATGACAAATAGCAGCGATAGCATTGAAAACAGAGTGTGCAGTTGACACTTAAAAAGTCTCGATCAGACTATATTGTCTATTTTCAGCTGATCAGTGTCCACAGTCTTAGCTGTCACATATTTTCTGGACAGGGAGCCACCGTGGAGGTTCCAGCCAAATGCTGAGGCCCCGTCCCTGGGTTATGCTTATACCATAGTGTCCCTCCACTGGATGTCCGCAGGGACGTGAAGGCCTTGCTAATCCAGTTGTTCTTTGCTGTCTGCAGCTGGTTGGACAGCAGTCCCTTCTCGTGCTCCAGCTCCTGGAAGAATAAACACAGTTGTAAAGCCTACACTAGAAATGTTACAGAAAAATGTAAGCTTTAAACTTTAACATGTTAATTTCAGCTCATATTTGTGCCAATGTAATGTTTATGTTCTTGTATTTGTCTGGAAAACCTTTAATATTGAAGTGAAAGATATAACATTAATTCTATACGGTAGACAACCAGGCATACTTTCAAATAAAAAGAACTTTATTGTGCTTAAATGAAACCAATCATAACATCATTTTATAAATAATGAACAAATATAAGTGGTAATTTGTTTTTTGTTTTGACTGTAACCACACTAAAGAATGTCAGGTATGATATAATATAATATAATAATCAGTCTGCTTATTTAAATTGTACTTTAATATCCTATAAATTGTATTAAATAGCTACATTTTGAAATGTAAATATAGATTTACTGAGTTACTTCATCAGGCATCATTCCTAGTACCTGAATACGTGTTTATACAGATCAGAGTCTACTTAATTAATATACTAAATGGACACTGTTAGTTTTGTTTTATTGTGTATGTAAGAAGAAATACAATAATGTACCATCAAAAGTAAGTATTAATATTCTTGTTTTAAATACACTGAAGACATTTCTCCAGTTTGTCACTTTTTCAAGAGGCTTCTTTAGGATAATTGTTGGATTCTATCTATTTATAATTATTTAGGTCTGTTAAGGGAAAAAGCTTCGGCAAAATTTGAATGGGGAATTTCTTTTTTCTGATTTTGTTTTTGTTCCTTTATCAATTATTTTCTGCTATTTCATTCTGCTGTCAGCTTCTCTGTCACTTCTGCTTTTCAGCACCAACGTGTAGACTTTGGGAAATCCAGTCTACTTAATCTTGTGTCAACTGAGGGAAGTTTCCTGAGTTAGAGGTCATATTTCCTGTTAAGTTCCTGTGAGTACAAGTTGTATTTTTATTGTGAATAAATTAAAAAAAACACGTTTAGCTGCTGTGATTCGACAGGAATGCATCCAAATGTGTCGGTGTATTACATGTTCCGACATTTACCTGGATTTCGCACTTAGCCTCCACCATCTGGAGTTTGGTCTGTGCCAACTCCTGCTCCAGCTCCCTGATCTGAGCCCTGAGGGACTCCCTCTCCTGCTCCTGCCTCCTCTGCTCTGCCTTGTTAGGAGCTGCACTGTCCTCATCCCAAGCTCTGGTCATCACGAGGCCTTCTGTCTGAGCTGCTGCTGGAGACGATGGTTCATCAGTGTCTACAATGTGCTGACAGCGAGAACAAGCCTTCACTGCACTCTGCAAACACGGAGGATGAGAGAGGATAATATCAGATACAATGGAGATGAAAACCACTGACACCTGCTGTAATAAACCATCTTTAATGAGAAAGTTAGGCGGCCG
Organism: Paralichthys olivaceus; assembly: GCF_024713975.1. Classification (NCBI taxonomy): domain Eukaryota; kingdom Metazoa; phylum Chordata; class Actinopteri; order Pleuronectiformes; family Paralichthyidae; genus Paralichthys; species Paralichthys olivaceus. The sequence continues at coordinate 9,730,186 of NC_091104.1, read as the reverse complement.
AGTCATGTTAACAATTTCTTGAAAGCGTTGAAAATTGCTTCCTTCAACATTTTGTTCTAAATGTGGCTTGAAAGAGATAAAAAAAGAAGAGATGAAAGTTTCGTATCCTCACCTTGAGTGAATCCAGCTCTTCTCTGTGGGCGGTCTCCTGCCTCTCCAGACGGTTTGTCAGCTGGGAGCAGATCTGAGAGGAAGAGCGTTTGATTTTAACATCATTAGGCAAAAACACCACTGAATTCTTTCTTATTAAATTGTATTATTTAAAGCATGCATCCTGATTCTTAACCCTGACGAGTATCTGCACCTGTTTGTAGTCTGCGATGATGCCCGATGACCTCTTGACCTCCTGCTCAGCCTTCTCAAGCTCTCTTCGAAACAAGTCCTTCAGCTGTAAGAGGAAGAAATAATTTTTATCCCAAAGTTATACTATTATAATGACCGTGGGGAGCAGTGGAACCAGTCTTAGTTTTTACCATCGCAGCTTCCTCTTCCTTCCCAATCTTCTCCTCCTCTGTGGACTGCAGTCGATGTCTGGTCCGCAGGAGGTCTTTGGTGAGTTCGTCCTCTCTGTCCTCTGCCTGTCAACAGCCCACAAACACCTACATGCATTATTCAAATTTTAAAAATGTGATAAAAAAAAAAAAAAGGCTAAATATTCCTTATCACAAAAAAAACTCCACACACATGAGGTGATGTTTCTAAAAAGTGGAGCATTCTTTAATCCTTTCAGCATTTAATATAAATGTATATGTTAAATATTAGATTTAATATTTGGCAATGCTAAATGTGCTGAACAGGATTAAAACACAATTAATAACAGCATCATTTTAGGGATTTGTTGAACCATTTCCTTTCAAAAAGACATGTCTTTAATCAGAAATGCATGCTGTATGATTCTCTAGAAACTGTGAGTTTGTTTTAAAGCAAACAAGAGTTTTGGTGTTTTTCTATTTTTCTATGAAGGGCTGGAGCTAATCGCACCTTGTCCAGGGCTTTCCTCAGGGCGACCTTGCTGCTGATGAGTCGCTGGGCCAGGTTGTCGTTTTCCTGCTCCAGACGGAGGCTGTTCTGCTGGAGACGACGGTTTTCCTTCTGAAAAACACTGAACTATCAGGGTTTGTGGCTCACAGCTGGATTCAAAGTATTGCATTCAGAAAGATGGAGGGTGGAAGAGGGGAATATACATTGAATTTCTGCTGATACAGGAAGTGATTGCATGTGAGGGCTGAGCCTCAAAGACATTGGATTTTTAATTCAAGTCAAAAGTCAAAGATATCTGACCAGGTATTCGTCCAAAGGATCTTCTGCAGTCTCCATCATCTGAAGCCGGCTTTCCCTCAGCTTAGCTTTCTTTGTCGGAACCTGAGGGGAGAAGGAATCACATCACACTGAATACACTAATAGAGAAAACACTGTCATGTTTGACTGGAATGAAGAGAGATATCTCCTCCACACAGATCTGGTGCTGGATGCAGAAAAGAGATCCGGATAAGGATAAGACTGAGATAAGATGGGGGGAATGAGCACATGGGGGAATGATAAATGTGGAGGGGAGGGTGATTTTAAAGCCTGAAATTACAATTTCCATATTTTAAATATCTAATATCTCAATTACAAATCATTACATAAAACACATACACATTGGAATCAGTTTAACTCATGATTTTTCAGATAATTCACCTCTTGCTGTACAAAAATGCTGCAAATCCAAGTAGTGTATCTTCATGTTTTTAGATGCATGGCACTGATTTTAAAGTGAAAGTTCAACTTAATCCAAGAGTTTTTTTAGAATGACCAGTAACTTTTTAATACATTTCCATGTATTAGAATCATGCCATGGCTTTGGTCAGTGTTGTTCTATTGGTTCAGTCTCCGAGATCAGTTGAGGCGCTCTGAAAGCAAAGTGGAATCTTATTTAACTGAATAAATCCATACAACAGTGAGTCTTACTGTGAATTTAGGTCCTGTTTCCTCCACCAGATACGCCAGGATCTCCTCCTCGCTCATCTGTTCCATAACTTGGGCATCGTACGCCATCATCGTGGACACCTCCTCCATCATCCTGCCCAAATACGCAGCCCCGCGAGCTGCTCACGGAAACAAACAATCACGGCCTCTGCAGGTAAAAGCTTCCAACTCCAGAAATCACAGCTGATCCACCAGATGTGAGGCGAGTTCAGGAAGGTGAAGTCGTATTGTTTTGACTCACAGTGACGCAGGCAGGCAGCCAATTCAGCACAAGAGTGCAAACAGGACTAAAGGCGCACGGTCAGGTTAAAGTCCACGTCGTCTCAACAAGAGGAAACTCAGCTTTACAGTCCAAAGGTGGAGGACAGAGAGAGAGATACTTCCCAACAGGTAAAGAGAAGCAGTGCAAAAGCAGAGCCACTTAGACACAGTGTCATCTGAGGAGTGTGTGTGTTACAGGTGCACAGGCAGTAACAGGTTCAGCAAGGTTTATATGAGACCTGAGTGTGTGAAAGAGCGACAGCCTCAGATACACCCACTGCAGGGCTCACCTTTCAAAACACACACACACACACACACACACACACACACACACACACAATTAGCAATGCATTGCATTTTTTGGACATACATCTCAACTTTCATCCATGTCCCTCTTCTTCTTCACTCTGGCACAGATGCAGTATGAACCCACTGAAAATGACGGAAGTGACGTAAAACATGTGGTATTTGTAATATTTCACCCTGAGGTGCTGGTGTGGCGCATTATTGTTATGGTCTGAGCAGCCGGGCAGGAGAGCAAACGGGTCGGGCAGGTGAAGAATGAATTTGCAGAATAACAAAAGATGAGTCAGCACCTCCGCCCCCTTTATTCACATTTTCACTTGCAGTTTCTCCCGACTTCTCCCTTTGTCCTGACGTCTCTCACTTAATTTATTGTGATTTTCGTGATTTTCTTTTATGTTAGATGACAAATACATTGCACATAAATTTCCCCCTGTAGGCTTCACTTTCCTTTCTCTCAGCAGTGTATGTCTCCCTCTCACTTCCGCCTTTGATTTTACTCAACTTTTCAAGTCCCTGTAGTTTTGCAACACTTCTGTTATATTTTTTTTTGTCATTGTGGGTGACTACAAAAAAAAAGTCCAGACAGATGTAGAAACATTTATTCCTCCTCAAAAAAAGGAACAATTTGTGAAACGTGGTGGATTTTTTGTGTGTATCAGGGTATAACAAAACTTATTCTGTTTTCACATGTAAAAATCTGAAAAATACTATTGTTTTAACAATTGGAAGAGAACAAGAAACCTGAAAATATAAAGGTTCTGATATTGTTGTGGTCATTGTGGTGCAACAACAACACAGAGCCGCTGGCTGCTATGACTAAACCTTTCACCTAACTATGGGAACCATATGTGTTGCGTGAATATATCTAAGTGGTAAACACGAATGCTAAATCAACATAAAGTCATTTTACATACATACTGTAATTTAGCACGTACTTATGCACCACAATGGGAGGTGAGGAAAAAGATTGTGACTCTCACAGCTCAGTGGGAACATTGTGAGAATACAGTGAATAAACAGATTTATGTCTTTTCATCAATAATCTTTCATACTATTGTGTTTTTTTTAATTCTTTCATATACATACATATATATATATATATATATATATATATATATATATATATCCCTTAGTTAAAGAACAACGTTGGATAATTGGACAAAGTAAACTTTCCTTTCCATATGTAAACGTTCCATTCTCTCACTCTTCTGTAAATTCAACAAGTGAGGAAGCTGGAGAAACTCACATTTGGTACAAACTTACTTAAACACATCTAAAAACCTGACACCCTTCACAAAAACTACAATACTCCTTGAAAATATACAGATTCAGGTATATACTGTGGAATAACACTGCATTTTGTTACTGTATAGCAGATATAATGGCTTATAGATAAAAAACAAACTTCGGTCAGGATCAACTAAATATGGTAGATGAAGCTATTATATTGACTGAAATCTTCTTTTCATCCACCTCAATCTGTAAACATGAACATATTAATCCTATGGAAGACACAAGTCTAGCTTCATTCAACCTGAAGTGAAAGCAGAAGCAAAATAAATTCTCACTGTAGTAAAGGACTTTTTTTTTTCTTGCAGACTGAAACAAGACTCTTCCAGATAATTGCATGATGCACAGAAACGCTTCACCTTGGAAGTTTCTCCTGAAGTCTGCCAACAACAGAAACTACCGATGGAGCCCAATTGTCTCTGTCCAAACGAGCGCGCCTCGTAGAAAAACTGTTAGCCCTCATGTATACGAAGCAGCAGAGGAGTAGGGGGGAGGGGGTGGGGGGCTTTCAGTTAACGCTGGCACAGGGGAGGGGGCGACGGGAGGGGAAACTAAAGGATCGGTGGTGGTCCATGTTTTAGACTCTGCATTTTGTTGCTAATACCCATATGTCTCCTTGTGAGCAAGAACCCCTTTTAGCTAACTTGTGAATTGTGATACTGGGTTATCTGACAGAAGTCTGACCTGACTTGTTCATTAGTAGAAAACAATGATTGATGCTGAGCAGAAAGAAAGCATATCTTTTTTTCAGATAGAAATCCAACTCCGACAAGGGGATTCGGTTGTTTCTCACCTGTCTGCTTGTTTGTTGATCCTTTGTTTGGAAGCAAGATTTCACAAAACAGGCAAACGGATTTCCGCAAAACTTGTTGGAAGGACGGGATGAGCCTCAAGTAAGAACTGATTCACTTTTTGTGTGGAACTTTTTTCTTTACCATGGAAAGATAAATCGATGTTTCATCATTTTCACAGATTTCCCAGGGAGTGTTAAAACACTTTTTTTCACTTTCATTTTTTCTTTGTGAGGAAATTCCTACTTTTTTTTGTGACACCCAGAAGATTTCCTAAGAAATTATTTTTGAAAAAAACCAATAACATAAAGTGTAACCAAAAAGATTATGGTGAAATTTAAAGGTTCAGTGTGTAAAATTTAGGTGAAAGGGATTTATTGGCAGAAACTGAAAATAAAATAATCCTAGTATTGTTTTCACTTGTGTGTTTCATCTAAACTGTACAAAATGTTGTTTTCTTCACCCTTTATATTTAAATACTTTATATTAACATCAGGAGCGGGCTCTCTCTACGGAGGCCACCATGTTTTTTTTACAGTCGTCCAAACAAACTAAACACCTTTTGAGTTTTGGTGACAGCTGAGGGTTTCCACAGATGCTCTGTCATGTTTGGAAGAGGAGGGTGAGGTGAGGGGAATTCAGCTGCAACATGACACTTCACCACTAGATGTCACTAAATTCAACCCACTGAACATTTAAGTTTTTTTGTTTGATTTAATTTGTAATTCATGAATTCATATAACTAGTAAAAACAGTGCTGTGTTTAAAATAAACTTAGATCGCAACAAAAATACACAATTGTCAAAAAACAGGAACAAAGACTTGTGTGTGGGGCCCTTTCGTGTTCACACTGTAAAGAACATGCATGGTCACACGTGTCCCTGACCACCTTCACATGTGGCCCGAATGACGGCACCAGTGCAGGGGCGTCCACACCTGAATGTCAGCATGAATGTCGGCAACAACGTGTTTTAGTCCCACGTGAAACAAAGTGAGGCTCATCAACCACATCCCTGCTGATGTAACAGCACTTCACGCTGCTCTCTGCTGCTGCGTGGATCTGTTGCCCACGCAGAGGCTCTGTTCAGTCTATGGGTCACCTCCTAGGATGAATCTGAGGCTGAAGTGAGCGTGTGCGGTAATGTGGGTGTGTGAGTAATTGTGCTGTCCATCACCTGAATTTAGTCCTGAACAAAAGGGCATGTGCTGGATGTGAGGTGTATGTAGGTAAATGTTTGCGTGGTGGTGCAGCAGAGGTCAGACCTGGGTGCTGTAGGGGCGAGGCGGTGGAGGGAACATGTCCGTGGGGCCGTAGTAACTCAGAGGAGAGGAGCCCTGTGGGTTGGCGGACAGAGGGAGAGAGACAGATGGGTTCTCGTAGTAAGTGTGGAAGCCCAGCCGCTCCCCTCCGTTACGCATTCCGTCTGCGAGTCCAGAGTGGATGGGGCGCGGCGAACAGGTGGGGCAGGGGCTGTGGTGGGAACCCGTGTCCAGTTGATCCAGGGAGACGGGGGTGATAGCGGCGCCGTCCATGGCGAGGGCGTTGCAGGCGTTGCAGGGGAAGTGAGAGAGGGGGTCCTCTCCCACCACGGAGCCCACGTCCACCTCAGATTCATTTTTCTTACAGCAGTAATACTGCAGAGGGCGAGGGAAGACACAGAGGGAGAGGGAGTTTGAACAATCCCTTCAAAGAGACAGGAGCGAAAACCACATGTTTCAGGCAGAGGCTGAAAAGAGGAGCTGCAGCGTTATTTGCTCAGCAATTCAACCTTTTCAAGTAATAACACGTTAAAATCACAAACCTGAGTATGAGCATCACATGTCTCCTTTAATATATTTTAAATATACAGTGCAGTGAGAACTACACAGCTTTATAGTGCAAAAGGCTTTAAATGGTTTTGCACAACTGTATGATTTGCATTTGTTTACTGTATTTGTGTTTATATCATTTTTAAATGTATTTTATGATCACATTTTGAATTCTATATATATATATATATATATATTGAATTCGATATATATTTCATATATTTATATCATTGTGCTCTATTCTTGTTTTTGCCCATGTTTCTTCTTGTATTCATGCTATCCATCAATCCATCCATACATTTCAGATACACGCAGTGATACCTGGAGTCTACAGTAACAGAGCACTGCTACGATGCACAGCAGTATCACTCCGGCGAGAATTCCTCCGGTTATAACGATAGTTCCCGCTGACATTCGACCAGCTCTCCATCAAACCCTTCAGAGCGAGGCAGAGCGATGATGAAAGCAGTCGAGCGAGAGAGAGAGAGATGGAGGGCGACAGAGAAGAAGAGGGAGAGAAACTCTGATTGAGCTCATTAGACATGTGGATTTCAGTGCAGCTGAAAGACCATCCTGCATACTCACGTCCAAAGGTTTCTGTAACGTCTGCAATGATAATCAGTGAAGGCTAAATTATGTTCATGTGCCAACGTGATGTAACTGCAACTGATGAAACATGTTGTAACTGGATGGTTGTGGTGCAGCTGTTGTCAAACAGCTGGGGTTGTGTCAGGCCTCACAGATACAGATTCATGTGGTAAATCAAAGTTAAGTGTGTTGTGTGAAGCTCGGCTCCAACGAACCTACGGAGCAGCTTCGCTGGTCGTTAGTATGATTCTGCAGGAGGGATGAATACCAGTCATTCCTAATTTGGTGTCTTCGTGATATGATATGACAAGATATGATTTATTTATTTAACATGTTCAAGTGAAACTATTACAATATATCATGTATTCCAACATTCCAAGCGATTGAAAGACAAATTATAAGACAACAAAAGATCCTGCAATCCAATAAAATGCATCAGACAGACGATGACACTGTACATTCCCTGAACAGTAAACTTTTATATTAACTTATGTAATAATTTCATAATTGTTTCTTCTTATGATTGTGAATAAATGCAAAATCTAATGTCTCTTCTCATTAGTTGCTTAAGATAATGCATTAATCATGATGACATCAGGATGATGTCATTCCATTCATGAATAATTGTTCAATCTATATAAGCTTCAGCTTGTGGCTATAGTCCAATGGATGCAGAGAAACCTGGAAAAATATATTTTGGAGCGAAGCATGATGTCAATTTCTAAATTACTTTTTCATGACATCACAGATCAGAAAATGAAGGATGTTTTGATCAATATAAGCTTTACGTTGCCTCTCCAGCCTTATTATCTGTGGAGATATAAAATAAATAAATATATATTTCTATTGATTTTGACCTTGACCTCAGCTGCAAAAGTGAATCATCTGGAGATATCCTCAAAAGTAATATTCATACATGTGTTGATGAGTAATTTTCACGCTAATGATAAGAAATGATGGAGGGAGGTGTTCCCATTGGATTCACATCATTTTCACTCAACCCTTGAGCCCTCGTGCACTCGTTCTGTTTCTCCACATGCTCTCTTTCTTTCTGAGAGGGAGCCGAGATGACTGACATCGCCGTTTTGTCTGTGTGCTTTTACTAACACCATGTTGTTAAGACCAAGTAAAAACCTGCCGAGATCAGAGACAGTGACATTGGAAATTTTGGACAGTTGCGAAATCTCAGTGTCAACAAAATGTCTACTATAACTGTATATATACACTATATATATATATTGGGGGAGGCTGTAGTGCAGTCCATAGCTTGGGAACCAGAGGGTGGCCGGTTCAAGTCCATCATGGGATGGAAGTTGGAGCTAGGTAAGGTGCTAGTTCACCTCCTGGGCACTGCCGAGGTGCCCTTGAGCAAGGCACTGAACCCCCCAATTGCTCCCCGTGTGTTCCGTGTGTGCTCAGTTCACACAGATGGGTTAAATACAGAGGTCAAATTTCCCCATGTTTGCATGTTGCATTGCATGCTGTGTGTGGGACCAAAAATAGGACTCTTAATCTTAAAATCCAATGAGAACGCCTATATAAAAAAGGTAAAAGCAGATATTTACTTCTACATTAGACATATGGTAGTTTCAGACGTGTTTGCAGTTTGCAGAGCCAGGCTAACGTTTCTGCTCTGAGCTCAATAGTGACATGAGCTTGGTACTAATCTTCTCATCTCATTCCGTGAAAGAGAACGAATGAGCCAAACAAACACAGTAAAGTCATAGCAGAAGAGATGGACACCTACATTAGAAGACAGCGGGAGATGCAGAGATGGAGTGTGAGAAGGTAAGAAACCATGACAGGCCTGCGGAGTGTCACTCTTAAAACCTCCTCTCACTGGAACTCCTGCAGGGAGAGAGAGAAGAGAAACATGGGGCTGCAGCTAATCATTATTCTCAGCGGTGATTCATCTGCTCTTTGGATTCATTTAATCATCAATTAGCTTTAGATTAGAGCCTTAAGTGATGTTCTTCAAACTGCTATTCCTATAGGGTCAGTCTATTTTTGATTTGAAAAGAGACAGGCAGCAAATCCTCATGTTGGAGAGGCTGAAACCATTTGACATGTAGGATTCTGACACGGTAAATTAACTATTATTCATATGACTTGGAATCCTGTCTTGCAATGAAGTCCCAGAAAATATGGGCACAAATTGCACAGACTCAGAAACAAGACAATTTTAGATGTGAACCTCTTCACTCAGGACTTCTCCTGCCGAAAGCAGCATCACCCACTCTGCACACGAACCATATGGCCAGTGTGTTATCTGCATATGTGCAGCAGAGATGCCTAAATGCATCTTCTGTCATTTTATTTTTCCGTGACCAATTCAGAAGCAGCTCTTACAGTTGCATGGATAATTGTCGTCATGTGGACAGAATTCACTGAATACTGAGGTGCTCATTAAGCCACATGAGCAAAGACATATTTATTACACTATTCAAAGAAAGAAATTATGCGATTTCATATTCTGACTATATAAGACACATTTTAATCAAGAAATTACATAGGTTTCATCCCTGCAGTGTTTGCTCCACAATGCAGGTAAATAATATTTACCAAAATAGCAGCAGAAATATTCTCATGGAAAAACAACTCAATAGGTCTGCACGCATAATTATCTCCGCTGCACACAGTAAATGTACCGTCTAGCCTTGAACAGACCTTCTTATAAACAGCTCTGTCTGAGGGAAAGCAATCAATTATTTGTGTGAAATATAGAGCCCGACTGATCTGCTGAAGTTAGCGGCTGATATACGCAAACTGCTGATGTAGTATCGTTGGGTTTGTTGTCTGATATGTGCAAATAAATCATTTCGAAAATGTGTTATTGTCTATATTATTTTCAAGTTGTATGTATGTGCATGCATTTTGTTATATATAGTGAAAGGTTTATGCTTAAACTGTAAAATAATAATCATAATCATACGCACATACACACAAACACGCAATCTACTATCAGTCAAGTTACAGTACTTAAATGCTAAATAAACGCACATTCCAAACATTAATTCACTCAGTGAAAACATCCTCATATATTAGTTCATAAAATACATTCATTTGACCTTAATTCAGACATTTTTATGATTAAGCCTGAGGCGAAATGATTCATTTTAAGCGCTGCCATTATAGTAATTACAACACCAGACGACTTTGTTTATCTAGTGTTCAAGGTGATTAACTGAAACATCCAGATATTTCTCAGTGGAAGAACAACATTTAATTATCCTAATTAAATTGATTGAAAAACTCAAGTTTCTTTCTCATTACTGGTGAATTAATGTAATTTGGTGAAAAGCTACGAGCCTCCCAAGGCGGCAATTTGCAGTGAAATTTCGTCATCGCTCCAAATGAAAAGGTTTAAATGTTCTGGCGCTTGTTGTGTTGTGGAAACATTGAAACATGTTGGTTCAGGGTTGGCTGGTTTGGTCTGCTGCCTGGCTGAGCCACATGTTCCCTGAGTTGCCAAAAAAGTCCAATCCAGCCAGAGATTTCTTCCTTGTGTAAATGTCTGAATCGGAGGCAGAAATGCTGAGGTGAACCCCAGTGGGTGATCTGCTTGTTTATACCAGGAGGAGGGTCCTGACCATCAGTAACACATGGACGGATTTCACCAAAGTTGGTGTGAATGTTATTTGGGAGTGTATCTCCGAATGATTGACTTTTGGAGCTGATCCTTCAAGGTGTGGGTGCGTGGGACGACACTCCTGTAGTAGAGAACTGTGAGCTGAGTTTAAACTGACTCTGCCAAACACAGTAAAATCTTTATGGAAGATTTAACTCCCCCTGACATGGGTAGAATTTCTCCCGGTGCTGCTGATGGTCAGTTGGATTGTGTGGGAGGGAGCAGTACATTTAAAAATATACTGCAGATCCCAAGATTTAGTTAGCAGCATTAACTATAGGATGTTCACCTGCACACACAAATTCTCTGTCTGCACACACAGCCCTCTCTCTCTCATTCGAGATGGGGGGACTGCAGAGAGGGGATGGTTGGACTGGCAGGTTATTGAGGAGGAGAATTTTAGTTTAAGGGGGGTGGAATCCGCCCTCATCGCCTACTGGTGTGCCCCTTAAACATTGTTTTAAGATAAGGTGAGAATCATACATTTCAACTTAACATTGAATGTGAATAGGCTCTAATACAGAGCAAGTGTGTGTGTGTGTTGAAATGAGCATGTGAGCCTCCCTCCCAAACAGCTCACTTGCTGCAGCTTCTTCCATTGCATCATCGTACTAAATTATATACACTGCGGACCACGATAATGTCGTTAAAAGCGATGTGAAGTCTCTTCCCGTTTCTCCATCTCCTCCCTCTCTAGCTCACTTTCCTTCTCCACCTCCTCAGTCGTCCTCATGCTTCTTGTCTTGTCTCTACACTCCATCTCCCATTCACTCTCCAACCCCATCCTCCTCTTTCACCGCACCGTTACACCATTCCCCTCCTGGTCTGCAGCATCACTTCAGTTTAAGACCTGCGTTAACTCTGCTGAAGCTGCTGTCGCAGGTTTCTGCAGAAACTGTGGCCTCCTCTGATGTATATCAAAACAGACAAAGCAATGGAATCTAGTAATTTGGACAAACACGCAACCAAATTATGTTAGAAAGGGAGTGCAGGAGTAAGGTCTCAGATTAGGGAGTTTCCAACAGACTGGAGAGACAAAGACGCCAAGCGAAGGAGGTTGGGAGATTCGAGTCTAACGCTGTCAGAGCATCTTAACCGATGCGGCTCATGTGTGGCTCTCAGAGGGTCCAAAGCTGTCTGGTTGAACCGGGAAACACAAATCCAAGGAGATGCACACACATAACCATCCTTGGATTTCATTGTGGCTCAAAAGGAGCAAGAGGATCTGACAGAAATCCTCCCAAGTGCTGACATGGAGAAGTGACAGGGATGAAGAGGGGGATGAGGAAGACTCAGATGAGCCAACAGGCATCTGATGTCCACTACACAAAACCTCATTGAAGACATCAAGTGTACGAGTCCCAGGTGACCGGCAGATTACAGTTGTTATACTGTGTGTATCCGTCAGAGGAGCTGCAGTGACAGAAAGTAAAGGCTCCACTTCTTCACTGTGCAGCAGAAGAGCATCCCTGAGACTTACAGGGGATTTTGAAGGCAGCCTTTGTGTGTGTGTGTGTGTGTGTGTGTGTGTGTGTGTGTGTGTGTGTGTGTGTGTGTGTGTGTGTGTGTGAAGGTTTGAATTGTCAGTGTGAAGATGTCCTCTCTACCAGAAAATACTTGAATCTGGTTCTTCAAAAATAATACAACAAAGAACAGGGAAATTGTGACTTTAACTTCCATGCAACATTTCTTTAGCAAATATCAAATCAGAACTTTAAACATCTAGTTAAAGAAGCTGGAATAATTTCTATATAATAAGTTATAAATTAACATTAGATAAATTCAGCAACTTTGTCTTGTTCTCAATTGAAGTGACAAATCACTAAGAATATGCTAATACTGATAAGAGTGCCAGTTTTTTAAATATTTGTCGGCAATCTTACAAAAAAATGGATAAAAATATCCATATCCTTGTGCTAAAAGAAACACATCAGTATTTCTTATTATTGCTCTCTCGCTCTAAAACACATGAAACATTCTAATAACCACAACTGCTCACATGATTGAACCACCACAGCATCATCCAGTAACGATCTTCATGATGTTAGAAATGTTGAGAGAGGTGGAGAGGTTTCACACTCCACTTGCAGAGGTATATTTAGTTCTGGCGTCTCTCGACCCAGCTCAGAGAGGCGTCATATTTTAATTAGTTTTCTCTGTGGGAAATGAAATGATCCAAGCAGTCGGCTAAACGCACAGAGACAGGTGATAACAACCAGCTCACTCTCACACACACACACACACATGCACACACAACATTAAACACCCTGATCGCAAAAAAAAAAACTTGGAGAGGTAAAAACTCCCTCAGAAGTTTCAGGTGGGATGATGTGATGATGATTTGTGCTTTTAAACTTTCTCCCATGTGACGTCTCAGTAAGTCACAAAAATTAGAGAAGATTTTCAAGGGAGGTTTAATTACAAAATCCAATTTATCTACAAGTTAAAAGAATAATTTGACATTTTGGGGAAATGTATCATTTCCTTTCGTGCTGATACGGAGATGAGACGACTGACATCACTTTCATGTCTGTCCGTTTAAAATCAAGCTGGAGCCAGCAGCCAATTAGCTTAGCTTCAGTCTGAGAATGAAAACAGGGTGAAACAGGATTCATCATCTTTCAAGCACCTCGAGATCTCACTAATTACCACCTTACATCTCATTTCCTTAATCCATACAAAAAGTCGCAGGGTTTCTGTGCCGGAATATTTCTGGACCAGGAGCAGTGATTCCTGGACTCTGTTACCTGACGGAGATTCCAGAAAGTTTCTTCCCTTCAAGCCAACTAGTTGTTTCACACTGTTTCCCAGATGGAAAATATTATTCTGGCAAATACTTGTGCCACATTTTTGTCTTTCTTCTGGCTCAATACCTGCCCTGTTCCTCGGCCCAGGTCCGGTCTACGCACAGCATGACTGTCAGATTCCACATCTGGACCCATTCTGGTGCACACACAGAAAATCTTGCTGTCAGCCAACAGCTGGAATCAGCCCAGATGTGGAAGTATATGGCCGGAACTCAGGCTGAGGATCCAGGCATATGTTTAATTTTCCTATTTACATGCTAACCAAACTATATGCTAATAATTAAAAAAGCCCAACACACGTTCTTTGAGCCCAAAATGAAGTCCAACATTCTAAAACACAAAGATTTTCTGTTTAGAAAGATGTAAACAGAGAAAAGAAGGAAATGTTAAAAGCTTGTGCACAAGGGACCTGGAAATCTGTTGCAGATAAATAAATAAAACTATGTGAAAGAGTTAGAATGATATTGGTGCTTAAAATATCATTCTGAAAGTTTGGAACATGTTTAAGCTCCCTTTCAAGACCGACAGATAGAGAATAAATATTAGACAGCGATAGAAGGTGATCTGTCCAAAAAATCATATCACAATCTTTTTTGATGGGATGGATCTTTTAAAATGGATCTTAAAGCAGCACTATGTAACCTTTACTGAGCAACAGCGCCCTCTGCAACCAGAAGTGATGATTATCTTGTTCAAGATTTTCACATAAAAAAAAAAGTCTATCAATGTGTTGACATAGTCCTCCTGCTTCCTGAACCAGAAAAGCTGTCACTGTAATAAATAAACCAAACTCTGTTCAAACGTTGTCATATTTCCTCACTGAATATTGGAATGTGACTCTGGTTTTTAATGATTTCTAAATCTATTCAACTTATCTACATTTCTACGTTAGTCTCGAACTTGCTGGGCCTGATTCTGGCTTTTTAAAACACAATAGTCAGTCTGTTACGCACGTCTCACAGATCATACCTGCTCACTGAAGAAGAAGAATGAAAGAGACATCATTCTCCCCATTCCAAGTCAGTGCACCATCAAAATAATTTTGAAGCTGCTATTTTAAGGTAAAAAAAGTTACTGTAACTTGATGCGATTTGTACGATTCAAAAAGTGGATCATTTACCAAATTGAGAACGTCCACAAAAATAAAATGGTTGGAACGTCCGAACCTAAGAGAAGCTGAGGGATGATTTTACAACAGAAGATAGAAACCTAACACAGAGTGTGAGGGGGGGGGAGATGTAGCGAGAGGGTGGCAGCACCTGAGTGGCTCTCCGATGTATCCATTCTTAAATAATCATATGAATATTTCGTTGCGGTGGCCTTCGACTTTGCGCTGGAAATCACAGCTAGTCCCTGCAATTTTAAAACCGTGGAGCTTCAATTATTCAAGTATCATTCCCTTTAACAATATTTTTCCATCATGGGGGCAATTTAGCCAGGTAGTAAAAATCGGGACTTTTCTGCCTCGTCCGCCTCTGAAAGCACTCATCTCAGCGTGTGAGGAGAGGAACACATCCACATCTAGGACAGAGCCAGCCACCGTCAGAGCGGCAGGGCTCGAAGGCGGCAAAGGAACAGAAAAAAAAAATACAAGAGGGGGAAAAGTGGATGATTTCATTTTCAAATAGTCTAAACAGTATGCAGTCAACCGTTTTTTCCCATATGACTGACAATGATCTCTCTGTGTTTGAATTGGCTAAGAGGTGTCGTGACCACCTCAGCGTTAATTATCCCTGATCATTTACACTGGAATAGACTGTAAGATCTGGATTGATGAAATGAGCAGGGGTTCAATTCTGTGCAAGTAAGATATTAATAAATAAGGTCATAAAAAGGTATTATTACTCGCTTTTGAACTGTGATTCTCAAACACACACCTTAACTGTAGAAGTCAGCATCCGGGGTGTGTGGCATCCTAAACAGTGCTGCAAAGCCCCCTGGGAAAAAGCCTCAGGGCCTCAGCAGGTGAAGTGGTCGGCCCTGCAGCTCCGGCAAATGAGCTTGTATGCAAGGGTCAGTCAGACACATGAGTTTTCATTAAAATCATAAAACCAACCATTCATTATTCCTGGGTTTATCCACAAGCTCCATTCATTTACTCTTATTGGCCCATTAGAAATGTGTAGATTGTAGTTTTGTACATTTAAAGCATTAAATCTAAATGAAAATGTGCAATCATGCAAAATAAATACACATTTATGTTGATTTTACCCACAAACTACATGTTGCATGGGATTTTCCTCCTCTTTTTAAATTAAAAACATGCATTTCATTATTATGAGCAGGTAGAATCAGATCCACTCACCTCTGTCCACTGGAGTGTTATTAAACCAGGATGCTCATCATTTGGAGTAATGTCAAACTACAATATATTCAATGTATTTACATATTTCAGGGATAACAATGTATATTAATACTTTCCCTGAAACAAACACAGCATGGTAAACTCCACTGGTGTCTGGAGGCCAATTTAGCGGCTGTTCATCACTGATTGGCCTCATCTTTTACCCAATTAAGCGGATAGATTGATGCGCAGAGCCGCCCAGGGGCGCACGGATCGTTCCATGATGTCTTACCTCTCACGGAACCTGTTGGAGACCGTCTCTGTCGTCCTCCACACGCGGGTCCACACACAGTTAGAGTCCGGTGCTCTCCTCTCCAGCTCCGGTCATTAAAGGCGCCAGGAGCCGCGGTTCGCTCGCTCCACAACCGGAACCATCACGTCATTCTCCGCCGTCCTGATGTCCGCCGCTCCTCCACCTCACTCGAAGCCAGGTGCCGTCCAGGGCCTGCGGGGGATCTCACGGCATCTTCCGCCTGTGTGAGGCGCTGGAGACGGATGAGACGCGGCGGCGGTCCGGCTGGTGAGTGTCGTCGCTCGGCATGGCTGAGTCCTCCTCCTCCTCCTCCTCCTTCTCCTCCTCGTCGGCGGCTCCCTGGGGGCGGTTTGGCACCAGCTGCCGTCGGTCCCGGTGGGGCGGGGTGGCAAGGGGAGAGGGGAGGAAGGGGAGGTGTGAGGTCTCCTCACCAGGATGGAGGTGGTGGAGGTCGTCACCATGCTGAGATGAAAGTGTAAAACTGATATATTCGACACTGTTGCAGTAAACTCCGGACATTCTCCGGAGGGGCAGAATGTAAGAATGCAAATGTCCGAGTGAGAGGCTCAGGACTTTCACTGGAGTTTCTCCTCAGGTCTCCTAGTTGAAACTCCTGAGAATGTCTGAATGAGCTCTGCAGGAGATTGGCCACAGGATCCACCTGAAGCAAGTGTGATGATGATGTTTCTAACATGGGACAATACAATAAAATAATAATACATATATGTCAGGATGAAACAGCCCTGTTATTAGAAACATTGTGGGAGAGGTTCACTCTCGTTGAAGGAAAAAAGTTTCAAGGGTGAAACTTCGCCTGTATAATCACACATTTTGAAGATTTGACAAATAACTTCCTAATGGTAAAAACATAATCAGGTAAAAACAGCAAGCACATGTATAAAAAAAAAGTTCCGAAGTTTAGCTTAAAGGGGTAGTTCACAGACAATTTAAACTCAAACCCTCCACCCTCCATCGGCATTGTGGTGCATAACAAGTTGATTTTCATTTTTGGTGAACTATTCCTTTAAGATAACATAGGGGTGTCTGACCTCACAAAAAAAGGGGTTGAACCTCCAGTCGAACTGGACAAGCACAGTTAAAGTCTCAAAGATTGGGGGACTTGGGGGACACCTGCTGTCCAGACTGAATGCTCCGTATGTTCCGGACATTTTCCGGTTGTGAATCCGTCTGACCCGGAAAATCCTGCTTAGAATTTAGAGTTCATGCCCACAAAGGGCTTTACCGTAACTAAATAATTACTCATAAATATTTTCTACACTAT
This sequence comes from Paralichthys olivaceus, assembly GCF_024713975.1. Classification (NCBI taxonomy): domain Eukaryota; kingdom Metazoa; phylum Chordata; class Actinopteri; order Pleuronectiformes; family Paralichthyidae; genus Paralichthys; species Paralichthys olivaceus. The sequence goes on along the minus strand of NC_091104.1, from coordinate 9,712,859 downwards.
CTTCATCTTTCTAATTCCCTAAAGCAGCTGAAGCCAACCATCTCAAGCTAATGCTCCAGCCAGGTCCATCCTGACCATAATGCTCATATAATGAGGAGATTTCCAGCTGGATTCACTTGTTTAAGAATAATGTTAATCCAGAGAAATGGCTCATCTCTTTGGCACTGCCCTGCTTCTGTCTGTGTGTCTCTGTGGCAACGTTAGCTTTGTAGTACGGGGCGATGAAGGAAGGCCAGTGGGGAGTTCTAAGATTACTGCTCGAATCAAATAAAGGAGCCGACACATTATAGCGGCTTAGAAGATACACCCCATTGCACTGATTAATTTAAAACCAGCACAATGTTATACACGGCCCACAGACACACACACACACACACACACACACACACACACACACACACAAACAACATGTGGAAATCTGTCCAGCCTCTTTCTTCAGTCTTTTCCTCCATTTACCTTCCCTCTCCCTTCTCTGAGAGACTCACAAACAGACACGTGTGCACACACGAAGACCCACAATCACCCAGCATGGCCCCTGCCTCATGACTCCAGGTCATTATTGCCTTGGCAGGGATCCTCAGATGAAATTAGAATGACAACAGGAATGACACAGAGTGTAGCAGTGGAAAGTTTTCATAGGGTGAAGACGAATGCGTGTGTGTGTGTGTGTGTGTGTGTGTGTGTGTGTGTGTGCACTGAACAAATCTAATCTTCTCTGATTCATGGGCAAGCTTGTCTGCATGCATTTGTGATACGCTTCCTCTCCGTGTAAGCGCTCAGTCTACGAGATGGAGAGCGAGAGCGTGAGACAGAATGTTTTCTGACAGTTGAACACAGCGTGAGCACAACTCTCCGGGACTAAGTCACAAAGCCTTTCTTAGCGGGACCACCAGTTACTGCTGACAGCGCAGGCTGAGTTCATTTACTGCCAATACTACGTGTGACACAGTTACACATCCCAAAGGCTGAATTATGACTTCCTGATCCAAAGATGTGCTGAGACACCGCTGCTCTCTGTTGCACACCGAGACAACAGGGGGACGCTGGTTCTCATTTTCCTCAAAAGCACAGATAACAGATGACGTAGGGACGAGCAGGTTTATCCTTCTTTTAAATGCATATTGTTTTCTGAGGTTTCATGGTTTGTTTTTAAACTGATTTCCTGCTTTTCATGTAGCATTTGTAGATAACCAGATGATAGGTTTATTTTTAGCAGTGCTAGGGTGGGTGGCTCTGTGGGTGGTAATGTCTTAGACTATTACATCTAAAGCAACTGCTGGATGGACCGCCATGGAATCTGGTCCCAGATGATGTATCCTTCTGAATTTGTTCCTCTAGTGTCACCATGAGGATCATGTTTGTGGAGTTAATCTTGTGATAGGTTTGTCCTTGACTTTCCTTCGAGCACTAACTTAAGGTCAAATTTATAACTAGTGCAGCACTTTGGTTTATTACCCAATACTCAACTAATAACATTCCCATCAGCTAAACCTTTTGTTAGTAGATGTTAGCATGCTAAGATGCCATGTTTAGAACTGACTGCGTCTGTATAAAGACGGACCACGCATCAACACTTTCTCCAACTCATAAAAAAAATGAAGCCAAAATATCCGGGATGCAAATGCAGCCATTTTGTGCATTTGGAGTCAGACTCTGGACAGTGTCCATTGGGGGATTGAGCCTGTTGATACAAGTCCTCAACCAATCACAAGTCCGTCTCAGCTGTTGTGACATTTCACCTTGTTTTTAATAACATCCAATATCTAATTAGAACCACACTTACTAGAATAATGAACATTTTAACGGACACCACAGTGACAAGAACCACCTTAAATAACAGAAACCATTTTTAAGAAAATGTATTTGATGTGGACTTAGTAATTTTTCCATTCACTAACACGGAGCAGGAGATTTAGACACTCAAGCTTCACTTTTGGGGGCAGTCATGTCTTCTATCTTTGTTTACAATCTATGCTTTAAGAATGTCAGAATGCTATATGTAGCTTTTAGCTCAAAATAGCACCGCGGAGCAGTCATAGCATTGACTTTTAATACCAGGCCTGTTTTCTTGACCTGCAGGAAGGTTAATAAAATGTCTCCCATAACAACAAATGACTCTAAAGGAGACTTTTTATTGTTTTTTACAAGGAATCTGAAATTGGACCTTTTATGCAGAGAGAAGGTATAAAAGTCAAAATGTTTCACTGCAAACTCGACATGAACTATAAAATCTTTTACTGCCACTGACAGGTGAAAATGGCCGGCTGTACTGTAGTGAGGTATGATGACAAGGAGCATATAGCTACAGTAAATCTTGTTATACTAGTAAAAAAGTGATTTATTTCTCAAAACACCTTATATACTGCACCTGCTTCAACACGAGGAGAAATAAAGTGATGGAAGAATCTGAGGAGAACTGGTGATATTAGCCTGGGTGAGTGTCATGTAGTAATGCACCAGGTTTAAAAGAGCCCTAACTGTCACTGCTCCTCCAGAGGCCAAATAGTCTTAGAAGTGTTTTCATAAACACCTAAATAAAGTCAAGTGCTGTCTGCGGCCTCGGAGCTCAGCACATAAAGACATCACTAAACCTTTGAGAGATCCTGGGGCTTTAAGTGTGAAAATTGATTTTCAAGTTCTTTAGCCTTCAAAGAACTGAAGGCTTTTTCTTCTTTAAAGGTGGATTGTAGTGCACGTGGTGTCTGGTAGCAGAACCAGCAGGGCCAAGGATTTTCTGAAGCTAAAACGTGCCTCTCTTCATTGCTCGTAGTTCATAATCACATTATCACTTTTGTCTATCAATGCTACAGTATCTCGGATCTGGTGTAATGTAGGACGACCGGGCCATGCTTAATATCCTGTATTCCCTGTGGAAGAGATTAAGGCAGCTGATCAACCAGGGAGACAGCTCAGATCACAATAAACTGAAAGATAATTAGATCTGTTTATCACAATGAGCGCTCTGCGGGACTGTGCAGGGCTGCATGTTGCTACCATACACCCAGAGCCTGTCGAGTGAACCTGTTTAAAAGTGATTAAAAGTGTGACAACTCCAAGTTCATGTGAAAATTACGTTGATTAGAGCCAGACTCTGAGAGGTAACAATCAGAGGACGGGGCCACGGTATCAAGGTCAAAATCAGTCTAAGAGCACGGTCATACATACGAAATTGCAGGTGAATATCGCGGGCATCAGTGTCACAAGGACAATCTAGTACGACAGGAAACCTCTCTAATTTTCCTGACTCATTCTTTGACTTTATTTTGGTCCATGTCCCTTCCACTAACATGAAGGAGGCAGGGTTAATGACCATAGACTGCAGCCAGCCACCAGGAGGACATTTAAGACAGAGTGGCTTTACTTGAGAGGAGAGGTCAGATATAGACTAACTGACACAGCTGTGACAATGGCTTTAAGTACGTCAACGACTCTAAATTACTAAATCTTTGCCTTTGGGCTGTTTGGGCAAAGCTCTTTACTGTGAACAAGCATTAGTCACAGCCGACACTTTGACTTATAGCAGGACAAGCAGGTGAAACAATGCCACAGTTTAATTACGTGTCCCGGGAAGCCTCTCCAGTTAACCCACATGTTCAGTATCAGGACCCTGGGACGAGCCAATGTAAATGGAATAAAGCTTTAACGTCATCAGTTACACTTGAGCTTTAACTGCTTGCTTTGTCAAAACATCTGCAGCGAACAAGATCTATTTAAGTGGCCACAAAAATGCTTGTAGCAATTAACCCATAGAGTAATCATCCGACTCTGCAGCTCCCCACATAACATACAGTATGTTTAGGTTATTTCCTGACTTACACTGAGGATATCGTAATCTCTGATGTCTGTAGCATAAGCTGCTTGTAAATCACAGCAAAGACATTCCTTGGAACTCTAGAATCATCACGTAAAAAACATAATTTACTTATTCTGATATTTTAGCTCCTACCCATACCTTTATTACTACTTTCCTGTTGCTTCACCCCCAAGTAGGTGAGAGCTCTAGAAACTACAGCAGAACATTGTGTATGGTTTAGCTAAGAAGCCAGATTATCATCTCATGAGCTGGTGGAGACCAAAACAGAACTAAAAGAGTGAGTACTGCAACTGCGTTCACTAGGTTGAAAGAAACTAATAAAATACAAAGCACTGTTTTTGCTTTGTGCTGAATCACTAGAAAAAACTACACAATGGATGATATCGTCAGTTTTTAACCTGCTATTTGTATCTACTGCCCTCAAGTGGCCAAAATTAGTTAGCACAGAATTATGTGATATAAAGAGCTGCTTCTTATATTTTATGCAATAGTGGCAACAGTTAAAAAGCCTTTTTTTGACTGAAATAACCAAAAATACTCAACCTTATTCAGTATCTTGACAGCGAGCCAGGCCTTATCACACATCAGGCCAACATCACTAATGCTCTTATCATTGAATAGAAGCAAATCCCTGCAGCCTGGTTCGAAAATCTTGAGGGTGGCATTACTAATTGAACGGAGGATGTTACAGCAGTACATTCACTGCCATGCTTTTGTTGAACAACCACGTACAGTAGAGCTGCAGCACACACATCACTTGTGCTTTTAATGTTGCCATCCATTTTATAATATTGCAATACAGTTGAGTGTGCGAGGACAGTATGAGACCTTCCTGTGGGCACATTAGTCAGTTCTGTCAACATGCTCCGCTCAGCTCCGGATTAGTTTTTAATTAAATTCAATAGTACAGAATGTCACCAGCCACAGACCCACACAATATCGCCTGCAACAACCTTTTCCTCCGATAGACGGTAGAGAGTCTGTACAAATTTAAAACACATTAAAGCTGCATGAATTAAACAGCTGATGCTGTACTCAATCATCAGTATGCACACACTTTAAAAAGACCTCAACGTTTATCAGACAGCAGGTCCTGGAAACACTCGACCATCTGTTTGGTTAAAGGTGATTTAAATAGCAGGCGTGAGTTTAAATTGGCCTTTGCAGAAAAGAAAAATAAGCAAAATATCACCATATTGTGTCAGTGTAAAATCATTTAGTTTAAATATGCACTAAATCAAAAATCAAAAAACTAATTTTAGTCTTAATGTCTCAATTGTTTTCTACTTCTACTGTAAAGGCAACTCCATAGATATGTTTTCTGTAGGCTCCCTTCATACAGTCACTGATTTATTTCTTAGCACAGTTTCATTCCATGACATGATCCAGGTCAGCTTGTAACAGTAGTGAACGGCAGAGCATGAAATCCAGCACAGGATCACTCAAACAACGTACATGTGGGGATGTGGGATTCAAAAAACTCAGCGTTTCTGCACTTTTCACAGTTGATTTGAGTTCTTTTTTCTTTTTAAAAAAAAAATGGTATTAAGGCAAACCTGCAGTGCGACACAAGCAGTCAAAAGACCGATTCATCAGCAGAGCTCAGAGAACTAAATAAATGAGATTTGATTCGTGAATGTGGAATAGAGGAAGAGAATGAGAGTGCTCCCACACTCCCAGTGTCTGAGGATATAAAATAATTGAGTGTGAGAAAACAGAATAGATTATCACTTGGCTAAAAGAAAAGTCTATTATCACTTCCAGGCTTTTTTGCTTGTGCACACAGTGTTAAGTAAAATCAACAGCCGGGCCCCAGAGACAGAATCCAGGTCAAGAGAGGAGCCTGCTGTTTTAACCGCCCTTCACCTCCACATATTAAGTGCCTGCATCTCTAATGAGGCAGCATCCCCCAAACGTGGCTCAGAGCTCAGCCTTCTGTCTGTCTGAGAACAAGTTCATTCCAGTATCTTGTGGTAGGGGAAGAGGGGCAGGTCTTTAGTGAAAGCAGGAATATCCATGATGGCAATGGCGCCCGCCAGCTTGGGTGAAGCAGGAAGGAAAGTGAGTTTGGACACCTCACAGTAGGTAGTGCCAATTAAATCCTCGTCTTCGCTTTCTTGTTTTTTACCTCTACCGTCCTCATCATTCTCCTCAGCACCAAATCCCACCACCTTAAGGAGACAGGAATACATTTAGTGTGATGCAACATGCATAAAGAATAATTCAAAATATATTTTTCTCCAAAAAAAAAAGGCATTTCTTACGTGCACACTGAGTTTGCGGCTGTTCTGTCCTCGGTGTTCTTGGAACCAAGACACAAGCTCAGTCCTGCTCATCTGCTTCAGAGCCTCGATCTAAACACACAAACACTGATGTAAGAAGACTGGTTGGGCTGAAGGACACAAAACATTAAAAGGAAGTTTAAACCTCTTTAATTTATATCTTTATATCAACGCTGAATCGAATGACATATGTGAAAGAGGTGTTTAGTCGTCACACAATCGTCAGCCATCTCTTAAGCTTCGTTACTTCACCATGTTTTTTTTAATGCTCATTTAGAGTTTTGTTTAATTCCACCAGTTCATTTACTAACTGCACACAACCTGCTGATAAGAAGCCAGATATTTCCCTCTGGTGTTGATGGAGACCAAGCCAAAGCTAAATTGGACTTACACTGGACAGGTGGTCTGATTCTTGATGCCAATGGGCAAAACAATCTGCTATTCATCTGCCAGATTAAAGAGATGATATGTCAGAGCGGCACGTCTCTCGGTTTATTTTCATGTTCTTCTGGATCTTAGAGGTCTAATATTAGGTGTGAAATTTGGCATCAGCTGTCGTCAGGAGGTGGCGTCCACAAATGAACGGCACTTGGAACCAGTCTGTTTTGAGTGTTTCATAATCCAAAGTAGAATGGCACCTAGTAGAGATACAACAGTCCCCTCACATTCAATCAAGCTGCATCACATTGCATATATTTGGATATATCAGTTCCCAAAAGAAAGAGATCCACCCCCTGATCCAGATCTGCACCACAACGCTTCTAGTTTCATGGTAATCCAACCAGTAGCTTTTGTGTTATCTTGTTAACAAAGAAATGCAGATGAAAACATAACCTTCTTGGTGGAGTAATACGTTGAATATTTATGACAAGGATTGGGTCACATTGAAAAGAATAAGGCACATGTGGTCGACAAATAGAGGATAAAGTTAGAGTAAGAGAATGCAGTAATATTTACTAGTCATAGTATATTCCCACATACTTTACTGCCATATAATAGTTTGATAAAGATTAAGTATCAATATATGTAAGCAGAGGAGAATAGGATGCATGAATTTGTTTGTCTACTTGGCTAAAGTTGTTTGTGTGTGTGTGTGTGCGTGCGTGCATGCGTGCATGCATTCCTCACCTCTCTGTTAAGCCTGTCAAACACAAACTGCTGTGTAACCACTTCGGCCCAGTTCCTGTCCACCTCCTCCCCGAGGTGTGTGTCCTCACACTCCTTCAGTTTCACTAAAGCAGTCACCTGAACATAACACACACACACAAATCCTTAATTCTACACACTTCATCAACTTATGCAGTCACTCTTGCGCTCATCGTTACAAAATGTCCTCTTAATCCAACAAAGGAAAAGAACAACCTTGGACATTTCTAAAACTTTTTTGCATATGTATCATTTTCACCTTTTGAATACAATTACAAACCTGCAAAATAATGCGCACACACACACACAGACAACACAGACACACACATCACAGACCTGAGTATTAAAGGCTTCCTCAGTCAGGGCATTTAGCTTGTCCCCGAATGAAACCAGGAACTCTTCAATCTTTAACTCCACCAGCTCGGTACTGAGAGGGAAAAACAGTTCATGAGAGGAAAGAGATATATTATAGGCTTCTGGGTTTATTTGATTCTTTATTCATTCATCACTTCCTCTCTCTCCTCTTTCCACAGCCACACAGATAAATTGCAGCTTGGATTTGGGTGAGCAGTAAGACAGATTACACCTTGGTTTTGGGAAGGCGGTTGAGATAAATCGTGTCTTGCTTTTGGGCAAATAAAAGGTTACGATTGTGTTTGGACTTACTTGAACTTGGTAGCCTGTGTTTCCACGGTGACAGAGAACCCCAGTACACCCGAGGTGTTTCTGCAGGTTGGGTAGACATGGTACCTGCAGCGGGAGAAATGAAAAAAGATGAAAATAAAGTGCATTATATTTCCTGTCCTGACTTTCTCCACTTTGCACAATATAATAAAACCAGTCTGGAGGGCCAAGGGTTGGGATTTAATTAAATAGGAGTTAAACAGTAAACACTAAAGTCTGGGTAAATGTGACAAGCTTTTTTTCAAAGTTACTGGAGCAGTTTGTTGCACAAAATACAGAGTAAGACAATCCTCCTGCTCTTTTAAAATAAAATAAAAATGAACAAAGAAGACAAACATGTAGAGACACTTACTGGTACTAGACTAGACTACTAGACTATATTCATGTATGTAAAAATTCTCATCGAGGATGCAGTAGTAAAGTAGTAAAGTAAACAGTTGTAACCAGACTTGTTAACTAGATTTGTCAACAATTCCTTCTGTAGTCAGTCATTCATAAGTGGAAGCTGGAGTATAATTATTTTCAATTAGATAATGACTTAAAACTACTACTACTACTACTAATAATATTAAATATGCCTTCATATGAGACATTACAATTGTTGACATGTGCACATAAATAAACACTATGTCAGAAATGCTTTGAAATAAAGTTAAAAAAAAAACTCACCCCAGAGTCTCTTTGGTCCTGAGGAAGTCAAAGCAGGGTTCCTCCATGTGCATCTGAAAAACAAACAAGAAAGATGGAGGGATGACCTGATGGACTGAGAGTGAATGAAGGAATGGTTGGAGAAAAGAGAAAGAAGCACTCACCACCAACAGCTCCATCAGTGTGTGCTCCTTTAAGGCCTTGGGGCCAGACTAGATAAAAAGTAAAATAAAAATAAAATGGGACATAAATAATGAGCATAAAAACAGAGTATGCTAAAATGTGCACGCCGTACAGATGTGTGCAGATGTGTTTACCTGGTAGTAAACTGTGACCTCAGAGTTGGCGTCTCCCTTATTGAGCGACTTGACTTTACAGATGTGGTGCTTCACAGGAAGCTCCACTACTCTGAACATCACTGGCACATCTGCTGGCAACTTTGAGAACTGCAGCTTCCTGTCAGAGGAGGAGAGAGGAGGAGAAAAAGAGAGTAAGGGAGGATGGAAGAAATAAAGCCAGTAAGGATCCGAGGAGCAGGAGGAGAAACAAAGGAGAAAAAAGCAGAAGTGAAGAAAGTGAAAAAGGGGATCATTGAACAACTGTAGCTAATGCAAATTACAGATCTGTGATTGTATATTATTAGTGTTCTCGTTAGAGAGCATTCAGGATAAGAGCTGACTTACTCTGTGACATACTGCAGGAACTGCGCTGACTCCTGTGGAGGAAACACAATTAAATGATAATGAGCAGGTAGAGATAATAGAGAATGAGAGTATAGAAGTCAAGTTCACTCAGAATGAATGAAAGTACCAATTTTATTGTAAATCAGTCTATTTGTCTGGGTTCCAGCTGCGGTCGACTTACAGTGCTGCAGAAGTTGCCCTGCACCAGTCCCTCAGCGTAAAGCTCCGTCCTGAAGCTGCGGCTGAACTCCATCAGCTCGTCGCTGGTCAGACCGGCCGTCAGAGCCTGGCACTTCTCCACCATGGACCAGCGAGAGTGCTCCAAGACCAACAAACGTACGTCCCTGAAACAGAGGAGGGAGGGAGAGGAGGAGGAGTGAGGGAAAAAGAGGAGTTCTCTTTGAGGTTGTCACATTTCACCACTAGAAGGCATCGTAGACTTGGTGATGAATCAGAAAGTGAGTCAGAGACAAAGACACAGGACGAGTCTACTCACTTGCCAAGTTTGTCAGGTTTGATGAGGATGTTGAAGTAAGTTTTTTTGAGCTGCTCTGAGAACATGCTGAAGACGCCAGGAGAGGCGGAGAAATCAGCGAGGTGGTCGATGATCAGGTGGAACAGCAGCTGCACAGAAAACCAGACACACAATCATTAGAATGCATTAATGTGAACAATACATACAACACAAGCTGAAATATTTGTTGGTGTCTTCTACGTGTATGGCTCCTGAGTGATAGAAACCTTATCAACGTGCCAACTCGCTTCTTTATTCTCTAACATTTTCTGGACATTTCACTTGAGGGCCGGAGGGAAAAGATCCAGAAAATGTCTAGAACGACTAACTCAGACATTTGTGTTTTCACATATGGAGAATACCATGTGCAGAGTTCAGCGCATGTCTAAAAGCAGCTATTATAAGTGATACTGGGAAAATCATTTACAATTGAAATATTACATTTATTCCTGATACATTCACTCACAGACAGTTTGTGGTTGAATCCTTTGACCTTGATGACCAGGCCATGTTCGCCAGCCACCAGTTTATACTCCAGCTGAGCCACTTCAGCCTCGTAGGCCGGCTCTGCTAGGTTGTGTCCGAGGATGTTGACCAGCAGGTCGAACAAGACCACGCTGAAGGAGGAAGGAAACGGAGAGAGGACAGAGAGAGGGAAGACACGGGGAGGTAGTCAGAAAGGAAAAGAGGAGCAGGAGGGAGAAAAGCGACAAGGAAAAAAAGAAAGGAAGACGAAATTAATGATGGGGAGAGATAGATGAGATTGACGGGAAATGAGTAATTAGAGTGAGAATGAATAGTAGAAGAAATGAAAGAGAAAGACAAAAAAATTATGAAAAAGACAAGGAGGTGCAGTTAAAACAAGAGTGAGGGGTGGAGGATATTAATGAGTGTTACAGCACAAGAGAAACAAATATTATTTTCACAAGATTATATCTGAGCCTTCACTTACTTCTTAGCAGATTGCTGTATTATAGGAGAGATTAAGTGGAATCTGATGTAGGCTGCAGCAGGAGAGAGGACAAACAAGAATCAACACCTCTCTAATTTATGAAAACATCTTGCATGCTAAACGATGCACACACACACACCCTGCACACACACACATACACACACGGTGACTCCAACATATTTCACCTTTTGGGATTTTGAATTTGTTGTCCTTCCTGTACCACAGGCAGCCCCTGTCGCTGTCGGCTATCCGGACGGGGAACTCTGTGTCTGGGCAGTCAGAGGGCTTCAGGGTGAAGTCAGTGGCTGGACAAATGCACATCAACAATAAATCACCATCATTCCACCTGGTAAAATCTCATAAATAATGTGTGAGTTTCAACAATTCAATATGTCCAGTTAGGGGATGAACATGCAGCAACTCAATGCAGAGAAAGATGTCATCTCCCCCCCAATAAATGATTCAAGAACCCTTAGGGCGAGCACTGAAGACGCACATTTTGTCAGAATACCAAATACCGAAAAATATATCATGCCTTAAAGTTTGGTCAGAGTTGTACCAGAGCTGCTTGTTTGCCAAGACAGAATTAAAAATCTTGAACTTTAATATTCTCCAGTAAATAAATCATTGCTGTCTGTTAAGGTAGCTGCAGCTGAATAACTTTTTATGCATCAGTCAGATTGTTGGTGAAAGAAAGTTGAAAATCGTAAACTTTAGTCAAGTGTTGCCAGAAAGTTTTATAAAAAAGAAATCAGGGTTTATTGCCAAGTAGGTTTACACATACAAGGAATCTGCTGTGGTGTGTTTTGTGCAAGCATAAATATAAGAATTTAAAAATCAAAATGTTGTACGCACAAAAACAGGATTATGCAATACGTTGTAAACACTAGGAAGGAAAAGAAAAATTTTTTTTATCCTGGCTTCAACTAAATTCTCATTCAGACAAGATTAATATGACAACACAACATTTATCAATCTATTTGGCATATTAGCCACTGGTTTAATTAGCTCGGGGGATTTCACCATGTGCTGACTGGATAGCTGAGGCTGCCCTGCAGCATCAATATGCAAATTCACCCACCGATGAACTTGTTCTCCTTAGGGAGGTGGAGGTCGCTGTTCAGCTCCATGTGGCCCATCCACTGCTCCATCCACTCCTGCTGGATGTCTGTGAGAAGATAAAACGTCCGTTAGCACTCGTGACACAAAGCATTTAGAATTTAGATCTGTGTTTTAAGTTAAGGGACCATAAGGCATGAAAGAGACAGAGATAATGCTGGCATTTGTTTCCTTCTTACAACCGACTGAATATCATCACACAAGGGGGAAAAAAAAGAGTATTCACTGAAGCTCTGCACTGTGGGAAGGAGCTGACAGTAAACAAGCAAACGAACACAGAGAAAGACAAAAACACACCCTCCACGCTGTATTGTGTGCCAAACCACTTCTCCCGCAGGGGACACTGGCCCTCATGTTCTGGTGACAACAGCATCAGGTTGGCTTTCTCAGGGGTGAGCAGGGACAGAGCCGCACTGATCACCTACAAACACAAAGAGACAACACGGGTAAAAAAAACAAAACTACTTTTCAGCAAAGAGAGGAGAGTATATTTTGTTTTTCTTCTGCACTGTTTTTATTTTTGTTAAAGAACAATTTCAAGCTGTCGACCACAATAAGAAGTAGAAGAGCCGAAAAATGTTTATGCCAATATGTAAAATTTTACTTTACAGAATAAAAAAATGCAAAAAGCATTTTACATGAGTTCTATATATTTGATTGTATTTATGTTTTCTTTTCATTTATTTTTAGTTATTTATGATGATGTTTATGGTTAAACTGTAAAATATCAAGCCTCAACTACATTTCTTTGTCATCAGGGTTTGATAACATCAGTCAGGCTCTACAGTGAAGTACTTACTTCTGGGTTGTACTCAAACATCAGCTGATCTCCAGTTAGGAAATCTTCTTTAGGAAACAGCTGCATGTTCTCACAAATGTCCTCAACATACTCGATAGGATCAATCTGACGAAACAGAAATCAGTGTCAGTGGTCGTCCCATTAACATTAACTTACATCTAACACAGCAGCATGTTTGGATGTTTCTCACCTGCTCCTGGTAGTGAAACTCATTTGTTTCAATCTTCTGGATCTCTTCGTATACTCTGCATGAACGCAAAGATAAATACACAAAATTATCATCTATATTCAATGCAGAATACACATAATGAACCCAAAAGCCAAAGAGAGTATGACATAGGTGTGTGAGTGAGTGAGGGAGTGATAGAGTGAGGACCTTTGCTGTGGTCCAAGCGTCTGCAGCATCTTCAGGTACTGGAACACCAGGTGAGTCACCTGTCAAGACCACAGAGAAGATTTCATTACTTTAATTTATTATTTCTTTAATCGATAAACAATTAGTTCCCTAACTCATGTGTTGCTAAAATATCAACCCTTTGTCAGCATTAACGATTGGGCTTATGAGAAATCAAAACCATAAAAATCCCACTGATGAGACAGCGGCTGCCAATCATGGTGAGTGTGGTGATAATAAAACCATTAGACCGAGCTCTGACAGTCATTAGAAAAAGGTGATGACCTTTAAAAACTCAACAGGAAGTAATGCGTGTATTTATTTGTCGCAAACGTGGAAATGAAAATGTCATCTCCACCTAACAGATTAGAATTATTAGCTCTGAACAAAATCTTTCTCCGTCCTGACCCAACTGTTTGTACAGTACACAAACCTGTGTTTTAAATCTGAGCAGATTAAAAGAGGAACATTCAACAACAGTTCAGCACTTTGTTTTTAGCTCGAGATTTTCTTTGAGTATTTTAACGTGTTCAGGTCGACTCTTGAACGGCAGAAACTTAACAAAGGAAAAGTTTGACATTCTGAGAACTAGGTTTTTTCTTTGCCATCAGCAGTTTCCAAGCAACCAGAGGAGAGTGCAGAAGGGTTAGTGGTCTCCATCATGTGTCCAAGTCTGTTCCACATGCAAATAGTGTCTGGTCAAGAAAAAGTTCCCCTCCACCTCCAGGTCTCAATTTTATTATTTATTGTATAAATTATTTACGTATGTTCTACTTGTATAAAGTATTTATCTGTATGATGTTGGATGTTGTCCCGTCTCTCCTGCACAATAAAGGCTCCTTTCTGCTCAGAGTCATGTGTGTACACAGAAACGGACGGAGCCTTTTGTCCGTACTCTGCATTAGTTTCTTCCAATGTTCTGCATGTCTTCTAACAGCTTATGGCGACAGATGAAACAGATGATGTGGATGTTTGTGCCGATGTTCCTGATGTATCACATTCACAAGAGCATAAGGTTTCCGTGACCTTTGACCACCAAATACCATCTGCTCATCTGTGAGTCCAGGTGAAGATTTTTTATAAAAAATTTAGAAAATCTCTCAAAACCCTCATGAGATATTGTTTTCACAAGAACAAGGTCAGACCCACAGAACGCCTCCGGCCACTGGCTGAGTTAAGATGAGATGATTGGTCATAAAACAACCATTAGTGCACTGATTAGAGCTGGAGCGATAAATCGGTTGGTTGATTAAAAATGGCCGATATGAGGCTCTCATGTATGTTTGCAGATACTGAAACATTTATTTTACAGAATAAATAACACACAAATTGTGTGCAACTGTTTACATTTTACGTAAAAAACATTGTTTAATATCTCAATTGAAGTTCTATATATTTGGTTGTATTTGTGTTTTCTTCATTTATAAGGCTTTTTTATAGCCTCACATTTCCTTGTCATAAGGGTTAAATAACACTTTTTTTTGTGTATATATTTCTGGCAATTTCAGGGTGTCTGAAATTCTTTAATTGCGAAAATCAATGTCAGGCCCCCATAATCCATATTGATCAGTCTCGAGCACAGATACCACGTGAGCCTGACATGTGCCTCACATCTCCAGATAACAAAGTGCGTCACTTACTCATCGCACTTCGAGAGCCACACTTGACTGCATTTGAACCGTGATTCAGAAACACTGACAGTCTCTGATCCGAGAGACTTCAGGTTCATTCTCTTTAAATGGAGGAGTGGAGGATAGAGTGTTCTTCATTGCAGTAAACAACCTCCTCAGGGCCGACGCATTATTTATACAGCAGTTATCAGTGCAAGTTTGTTGACTGAAACATTTTCTCCATTAACTACTTAAGATTAGATAAAACTTGGCCTGTTGAATAATCGCCATGTGCCTCTCTGCTTAACACAAGAGTTGTCATAGCAACTGATAACATAGATTGTTTTCCTGAAATGATCTGATGTAACAATGAAAATAAGACAAATACGCAGGCTGTGCTCATGAATAGTAAATCTAATTTACAGAAGCAAAAAACACAGTGATTCTGTATCACGGGAAAGAAACAATATGAATGTTCCTGAACTGGACATCAGTGTGTAACCGCTGCTTGTTTTCCCTGATTTCATTCACCCAGAATAATTAGAAAAAAAAACTAATTAGGTAGAAGGAAGAAGAGACAAATATAAGAGGTTTTAATTACCTGGTAGAAGTTTCGGAAACCTTCGTCAGTGAGGGTGATGGAGATGGAGAAGATGGAGTAGGTGGTGTTCTGGTCGAAGCCGGTTTCACTGTTTCCTCCAAATAAAGCCAGGGCCCAGCACCTGCACACAAACAGCACGCACAAAGATTTTAAAAACAGGACGGCTGGTGAAGATTCACTCTCTGCCATAACCTTGAAAGAGAATGCACATTGAGGGCAAGTGGGTGGAGGTAGAGAAGCTAATCCACAAACCAGAAGATCAGTGGTTCGATCCCCGAGTCTTCATTCCGAACTGGGCAAGATAGTGAACACCAATTTGTCCCTGACGGCTGTGCAAGCAGTGTATGAATGGTAAGTGAAGGAAAAGCACTGCACATACAAGTACTCTATGACCGTTTATTTTATCAGCTTCACATTGAGCATGAGTATTGTTAAGGACCCAGGAAAGTGGATTGTGGATTTTGGTGCGATTTAGACATGCGATACATTCACTATTAATAAACAGGCAGCCAGTGCTCTGTAGTGGCAGCGGTTCATGTTTGTTGAAAGAACTTTTGTGGTCATGTTTTAAAAATAAATAACCCCTAATGAAGGAATTTCATGTGTCATTCTATTTGCATTTGTCTGCAGCATTTGACTCTTTTAAACATGAAAAACAACTTAAAAGGAAACTTGAGACTTTGCGTTAGAGGATTCTTCAAGTGAACATCACATCTTCTTTTATCTCTTCTAGTTGAAAAAAAAATAATATCTGCACTGCATTACCACACAAGTAGAAAAGACGTTAACTGTGATTGATCACACAGAGAAAGTTTTAGATCTCTGAAGGTTTTCATAATGCACTGAAATGAACTCAAACCAGTGGTGGGAGAAATAAATGAAAAAAAGTATGATGGACTTTTTAAAAAAAGACCAGCAGTGATGTAGAGAACACATTTTTATCGATCTGCTGTACAGTACAGTCACTAAAACCTGTATTAAATCACCAGTATGGCTCTTTAGAGGGTTAAGGCAGCGCATCAGCAACTCAAACAGTGTGTGTGTGTGTGTGTGTGTGTGTGTGTGTGATGACGTGTGCACCTAGAAGTCCTCCCTTTCACTGAGCACAACAGTGGCCTGGTTTCAAACCAGCCTCTCAGCCCTTGATGTAGTGATTGTCTCAACTCAAAAAAGCAACTACTCCACTGCCTCAGCACTTTGTTCCGACTGGGAATAGAGACGGAGCACACTCAAATCTCCCTGTTGTTACTTATCAACAATAGAAAACAGCACTAGCAGTAAATAGGCTTATTCTATCAAGCGCTGCGAGTGGTGCTGCTGGTAAAGGGACTATTGGATGGGGTCGCCCGCTGTATTGTGGGACTACAGAAGAGTTTTGGCGAATCACTTTGCCACTTAGCGACAAGAGGCTGAAGCGCTCTTGTACGACCACATCCAGCCAGGGACGAGAACATACAAATCTCATTGTCGAGTGGGCCGTCCAAGTGTATAGTTTGAAGATAGGGCTCAAAACACTCAGAGGGTGAAAAGACTCATGTATGCCGAGCAAATTGAAGACCTTTTAACTGGGCTGTGGAGTGCCCTCAGTTCAGACACAAAAACAAACAGACAGGCAGAGGCAATAACACTCACTTCCTCCTGAGCAGGGAGAGGATGCTTCCTGTGCCCTCATGGCCAATCAGCCAAGAGATGTAGTGGAGAGGCTTCACCCTGAAAAGAAGAGGGAAGAGCATGAAAAGGAGAAACACACAAAAACCTTGATGCAGTCCCTCTACAATCAGGGCAAAGCCTGGTGTCTGTTGCCTCTTGTAATTCTATGTCGATATGAAAAGCCATTTCTCTCCAGAGAGGAGACAGGGACGTGGAAAAAAAAAAAAAAAAGGACAAAACATATTTGATGCAATGTCTCTCCAGGCAGGTCTGATACTATTTGACTGTATTCATGCACCATGTATGGTATATCTATCGAACATCAGTCATCTTTATTCAGAGAGCAGAACTAAGATGTAGCATGATGAGACAAATCATAAATACTAAAGATTTCAATAAAAACAACAATATTAATGGATGCTTGACTAAGTTCCAGAGCAGGTTGTGATCAAAGATTTTCATTCTTGATTGAAAGATTTCAACTTGTTTCTTTAACTTGCAATCGAAGGCCATTTGAGAGATAAAGGTCAAGGCTGAAGCTGAGTGAAGGAGCATGTGCAGATGTAGGTGCTAGTATCAGCTCTGATTAATAAGGTGGTCTTAAATAAAGAGAAGCCCTAGTTTGCACTGGTAACCAGTGAAGAGAGAGACGATTGTAGCTGCTGGTTTCTGAAAAAGCTCAAGACCTCTAGTAGCACAGTGAGGAAGAGCAGAGACAGGTGTTTTATAAAATTTAAGTCTGGAAGATAGAAGATGGATTATAGTTTTAGCAGCATGCGATGATGCAATAGGTTGGATTATTTTATCGTATCTGCTGTATGTAGCTCACCTGTAGTGTTTTTCCTGAGGAGGAAGAGCCCAGGTGATATTCAAAGCATGGACTTTCCTCACGGGAACAACTGTGAACACACAAACACAGGGAAGGTTTGTCGGCAGTGTAACCAAACTTTCCTTCTAAAATGTTTATAGTATGAAACTCTTAGAGGAATGAAAAGGCAAAAATCATTTAGTAATTAACGAAAAGAGAAGAAAAATAATTTTTTTGTGCAGCACAACACTGCTTTACTTTCTTGTATCTTTTATTTAGAGGTTGAGAACCAATGCTCCTAAGAACAAGAGTACAGCAGATGTGTTCAGAAACAGACAGCAAGCTGGATCAGTACCTCGGTAGAGCTTGTTGAAGGCCGGTGTCTCAAAGGGATCCGGCAAATGAGAGAAATCAGGCTTCGGCAGACCACTGTAGACATAAAACCAGGATTAGAAAGAGAAACAATGACAAATACTCGACTAATATTGATTAAACAATGTTAGTGTGTCACCACACGTCAACATAAGGGTATAACAACCACCACAATGTTTTTTTAACATCTGATAACCTCCATCAGGGAGGTTTTCACCCCAGACCACTTGTTTCATTGTTTGTCAGCAGGATTACAAAAAATCCAAATGATGGATTTCCACGATACTTGGTGGAGGGATAAGAAACAGGCTAAGAAGAATCACAGTTATTTTTAGAGATCGCTGAAAACATTTCCCAAGTAAGTTAAAGGATGACAGTTTTTAATTACTAATTAATTAATTAATTAATTAATCAATCATAAAAAGAGTATCTTGTTTCTGCTGGATGAAATTTCCTGATGTCAACTATTCATATGTTTTTAGCTTGATGAAAATTAATTTAGTTAAATCTAAAAGCAGCTTAAGTAGCCTGAGAAGATTTCATAAGCTCATGGATGAGAGAGAATTCATTTAACCCATACAGGAGCATGTAATCCTTTAAGTGAAATGAAAGTAGTGGTACGCAAGTTTATTCTCTAAAAATCCTACTGCAGTGACTCATAAAGAAAACAGAAATGGAGCTCTGTAAGAAAACATGAATTCAGCTCAACTTTATGGAGAAATGATCATTTCAAGGTGTACGCTGCTGAAAAAAAAAATCAACATCTGAGAAGAAGAGAGGTAGAAAGGAGCCGAGGAGGAGACGGAGGGAGGCTTGACATTTACATTTGAGCAAAGTCTCATAAGGACATTCAGACTCAATCTATTATCACACCAGCAGCTCATCACGGTGACAGTGAGACTCTTCTTCAATACTCACTTGTTAGGCACCTTGCTGAAGATCTCTCTCACCCACTCCTCCAGAGTGTCCAGCTTCTCTAAAGGTGAGAGCAAGTGAGGGAGGATGATTTAAAGTTGCCTTAATAATTCCGGCTAAGAATGTTTGTTTTGAAACAAGCTTTGACTGCATTTTGCCCTTAAAAGGTCCAATTACTTCCCTCACTGGTTTACTGGTTGAGCCCGAGTGATTCATGGGTTGGCCGATCAAAATCAACCAATATGAGCCGCTCACAGACGTATTTATTGTTATTTAAGATCAATTTTAAGGTTAAACAGTAAAATATCAAGGCTCAATTACATATCTTTGACATAAGGGTTAGTTAACGACATCTTAGGAATCATTTATAGTTTTTTTTATACATAGGCTATAAATCAGTTAGCCTGTGTATAAAACAAAAAAATGCATTTAATGCAGGAGTGAATGGAGGTTCCATTGATTTCAATTTCCAATAGTACTTATAATTATTTGCAATAACCATGGGACGTGTTACATGATCTTAATTAAGCATACTTATACTCTAACGGTAGAGTTGTTTTACATCTGGCCGCATGGTGTACTGTACCTGTAACCACACCGAGCAGTGACTCGGTCAGCAGTGAAATTTTGAATCTGGATCTGTTGGATTTAAATGTGGTTTCATAAAGGGACTCCTGGGTCATGGCGATTATTATGTGCTCTACTGACTACCATTCACGTTTTTTTAATTATTTGTGTTTCAATGCTTTTGCAACAATTTTTGTTGTTTTACAGCAGTGAGGGATCAATGTGACGCCAGGTGAGACAGGTTTAGAGAACATGAGACAATCTGATGTTCGCAGAAATTCTCTGTTGTTTCATGAGGACGATTTTTCTCAGCACATCATTTTACTAGATTGCAGTAGTTAATTAGCTGTGTGATATTTTCTGTGAAGCCCTGAAAAAAAATGTGTCAGATACTTCGTACTGTGTGATTTGTTTTGAGAAATAAAGCAATTTGAGTTAATTTGGGAACGATTATCTACAGTTGGCTGAACTGAATCCTTATTAAAGTTACGACTAATGGTGGTTTTGATTGTTGATTTATCTACAGATTGCTTTTTCCATTTAATCATTCATTTGTTGTGTAAAATGAATAAAAACATTTACATTTCTACCAATCTACAAATTGACTAGTTTGTGATACATATTGAATGGGGCAGATTTTCCAAACCTTTTGACTGCACAGCAAGAGTCATGTAGTGGGCAGAGTAGTGTTTCTTCCAGAAGGCACGAAGCCGTTTATAGACATTGATCTTCTTCTTCTTAGGCTCCTGCTTCAGAGTCTGGGCATTTCCTAGTGTTGTCACAAGTGAGCAATCAATTCAGAACAAAGAGAAAACACAGTGAAGAAACATGTCTACAAATGTAGGGCTGTCAGCAAGACCGGAAACTTGGCGCCTATCTTGGTTCTCCTGTTTGTTATTGCTGAACATACCCCAAGGAGGCCCTCGTGTGTACTATGTGTCCCAGTGGTTGTGTTTGCCAACTCACCCCAGCAGAACTTGCCCATAGGGTGTCCAGGTTTGGCCAGACTGCCAAACAGCATCTCCTTCCTGTGGGAGTCGGAAGGCTTAGCCAGCTGGTACTCTGACAGACAGAAGGAGAGACGGAAAAAAAAACTCAAGGCGACGGAGAAACAAGGTGACTGATGGCGTGCAAAGGAGCTGCGTAAGGGGAACACACCAATGCGGATAATGAAAAGGTTACACCAGAGCACAAATGCTGAACTTTAACCTGAAAAAAGACACAGAGACTCACCGCTGTCGACGGCCTCCACCTCCCTGTCGATGGCGTCCCGGATCATCAGGGGGCAGATGAAGAACTGAGCCCACCTGAGAGGGTGACAGGACAGAAGGGTCATAATCAGGGGGCTACATAGCAGTCAGATGGGACATGATGCAGGTCAGACAGACCCAATCAGATATAGACAGACAACGACTGATTGAACCTGTGGTGTTTGTCCCAATCACTGGGTTCACATCATAAACCAGTGGTTTCTGTGACCTGAACATGAAAACTGAACTGCAGCCGTTGTTCCACTGTCAACATCTTTATTTTGATGGCAAAAACTTAACCCACATAATAACAATATCTGGTGTTGAAAGATAGATGATCCTATGGTTGGTAGATAAATATAATGAACTGAATGTTCATTACACAGTTTATTTTGTCCTTAGGAACAAAAGAAAGGTGTGTCTGATCTGTAAATCACTGCATAGTTCTCTCGAAGTCCACTTCTTAGGAGCAAAAAGATAAAAAGAGAATGCTTCTGATGCTTCTTCACCTGTCAAGAGCCTCTTTGAAGCTTTTCCTCTGGACGTCAAACTGGAAGATGGTCCTCTCACAGTCAGTGGAAGCATTGTCAATCCCTCCGTGCTTCTTGAGGAAAGCATCAAAGCCGTTCTCAGAGGGGTACTTCTCACTGCCCATGAACACCACTGAGACACAGAGGAGAAGAGGAGAGGAGAGGAGAGGAGAGGAGAGGAGAGGAGAGGAGGAAAAGAATTCGAGAGGGAGAGGCCGCCAGGGAGAAAGGTAGAGGAGGTGCAAATAGTTGAGAGGAAGAGATAGCAGAACAAAAGAAAAGAAGAGGAGAGATAAAGGAAGAGATGGGGGAAAGAGTAGATGGAGAGAAGAGAAGAAAAACAATTCACCACAGCTTCTTAGTGACGTCCCTTAAAACTGTGATTTTCTGATTCAGGCAGCTAGACAAACACAGTTATGTGGATCTGTACCCACTGCTCTAAAAATTACTGTGAACATTCAACAACAGTTTTCATGACAGGAGGTGAGAATGAACAAAGGTTTCCTCACAGACTGAACATTTAAGAACAATGTTCAACAGTCACATCGGCAGAGGAGACAGTTACAACAATATCTCAGATGACAGCAGCATCAATAGCGAGGAATGAAATTCAGAGAGATGTGTACAAATCTTCTTTTTTTGCCCACGTTGAATACAACAGGTTCTTGCCTCCTCTCTGTTAGAGCATGGCTGGATTACCAATCAGTACGAGTCGGTCCTCTGAGGGGCTCTAACGCCCAGTTTGTGTCTCTTGGTTGGCAGTCAATTCATTATTAAATCTCTTACAGAGGCACCAGGAACTAAAATCAATGTGTTAGAAGCAGATTTTCCAGTAACTTTGTGATTATCCACATAAAGGAAGAGTGGGTCACAAGAAGCCTAAAAGCTCATGTTTTCCCTGTGAGGTGGGTAGACCTGGCCCTGGTTGAGGGGTATGCTGGGAAATGTCAGACATTGTTAACTTGTTAAATTTGGGAACAGAGGCTAAGAGGGCACAGTGAATAAAAACAATCATCTATGCAATCAAACTTGTGATTAGTGATATCAGAGAATGGATCTGAGAATGAATAAACAACTGAATCCAAATAAAGGATGAGAAACACCATCTCAAAGAAATGACCCCGAAGCTGTCGGGTTAATTACTCACTGTGTTCCAGAAAGTGGGCGAGGCCAGGGAGGTCATTGGGGTCACTGAAGCTGCCCGCTCCGACACACAGAGCTGCTGCAGACTGAAACACAGGAAATCAAGTCATGCCTGAATCTAATGATGCAGTTTAAGACTGGAGACATTTAAGAAACAAACCCAAAACCAACAAACGATTGATTTAATTGCATGTGTTGCATTTGTGGCCTGATGGGTATTGTTATCAAAAACTTTGATAAAAACTTCTCAGAGATTTATTTTATGTTTATCAACCAATATAATTTTAATTAATTGTATTTCCCAATATTGGTTTCAGAACCATCCCCTAAGAATCCATATCAGTAACCTCTAGTACCTGTTTCTCTGCATTTCCTTTCTTCTTCTTCCCCTCCTTGTCGTCATCTTCATCATCATCACTGCCCTTGTCAACATCATCATCTTCCTCAGACTCGTCTTCTGTTTCATCTCCAGATTCCTCCTCATCCTCCTCTTCTTCTTCTTCTTCTTCACCTTCATCTGAGTCCTCATCGTCCGACATTGGTGGTCCATTGTAGTCTGAAATGAGAAGCGCTCGCAGCCCGTTCTCCAGCACAATGTACCTGAATAGAGTCAAGTCAAAGGTGAAACAGCACAGGGAGCTTTGAGAAACAGTATTGTACCATCGTGTTTTACAGCTTTCATGGTTCTTGCTTTCAACGGGCTGTTAAATCAAAATGTCTTATTTTAAGCCTGCATCTTACGCCCTGTGAGACTTCCTCACTTTGTTTTCTCACAGCAAATTTTCAGTGTATGCCCCACGGAGGCCCGAGGCACTGGTGTGTGCTTATAGCATGAAATCATCCCATCAAACTTCAATAATGCTGTACAGATTCGGCTGGAAAAGAAGCTCAATATCATTTTTGGATCTGGGTTAGTGGATCTGGGTCATTTTTTCTCAGCACTTTTACATTCACAAACACCAAAAAAAAATCCCCTGATGGATTCTATCACACATGAAAAGATATTAATAACAATGACAGAGAATAAACTGAATAGAGAAGATCAATCAATTACAAGTATATAGTACAGAGCATGAATTAAATAATCAGAAGAATGGCAGCATCTAGCATGGAATAGGCTGGGCCATAAAACAACATCAATGAAGCACAATGAGGAGGATCTACCTCAGATTTGTATGAATATTTTTGCTGTTTTTCAAGTGTTTGTCATTTTCTGCTCATAAAGAAAAGTTTAAAAACAAAACTTTCACCCAGGGAACAAAAATCACTGTTAAAACCAGAATGGCACATACCTCTGACAAGGCCAAATGGTCTCCTTGTGAAACCACATTTTAATTTACTTCATCCAGTAAAAATTCCAGTAAAAAATTCAGACCTACACCAAATTGCACAGAGTCATAAATATCATTCCCCTAAACATGCCACCTTTTTCCTCATCAAGATCAGATAAAGTGGAACAAAAAAATTCTGGATTTGCACCAAAATTCTCTGATGAAGTGGTGAAATAACTATCATAACTGCTGCAGTGTTTACAGGTGACATGATGGATGAAGTGTTGTCATACTGAGGAGAAGTTGTTTAATTGTTCCACGGCTTTGTGGAAGAGTTCTGTTGAGTTGTGCGGCACGAGGTTCATTTACCTGTACTGTTTGGGGTCACTGGGGGACTTGATGATCTCGCTGTCTCCAACATTGTCCTCCCCTCCTCCTGCTGCTCCACCTCCTCCTCCTGCATCCCCAGCAGCCTGCTCCACCTCCCGGGACGCTGGCTCCGAATCCTCTCCAACCACTCCCGAGGAAGAAGAGGAGTCAGGCATCGGGGATTTTCTGGACTTGTTTGTCTGCGGCATCCTCAGCAGAAATGATGATGATGATGATGATGATGACGAGTCTGTGGCACTGCGGGCTGACAGCAAGGTGCGACCGTAAACAACAGGACAGCTCTCTATCACCGGTAATTTGCTCCTGAGCAGCAGCGGCACAGCACAACGGGTCAGCCTGAGTACAGCTATGATGGAGACTCTGATCCCTGATGACAGACACACACAGGAGGAGGGAGGAAATGTGAAAAGCCCTGAAAACCAGTGGGACCAAAGAATAAAAAAAACAGAGGAACCAAGAGTGTCTGTGTGGCAGAGGCCTGGAGGTCACACACACACACACACACACACACACACACACACACACACACACACACACACACACACACAATACAGCTATTCACGCTGGCTGTCTGGTGGTTTCGCCCTATTCAGCTGAATGTCAGCTAAAATACGAGACCTCCCCAACCACAAACCCTGAATACCTCGTACCCACACACACACAGTAAACACACACAACAACAATACACACACACACACCACAGAAGAAATACACACACACACTTAGTAAACATAGATGGCTGCCACGGGCCGGTAGCAGAAAAGTCATGTGTCGATATTATTTGAATTTAGCTTTAGCTCCCTCGGCTAGCGAGTCATTTAAAGTCAAAGAGGAGATAAAGGAGAAAGTTTGAGGAGAAGCCGGTGACAAACCTTCCTCCCGGTGACAGGAGCCTCAGCGAGTGACTCCGCAACAACACGCGCTGCGATTGGCTGAGAGGAGATCCGGGCCTTCCTTATTCAGATCTCTGATTGGCTGCAGGGGAGGGCAGGGGCGGGGTTTGCGGCCCTGGCTAGCACATGTGCTCAGTGCAAGTCAGAGGAGGTGGGGGGGGGGGGGGGGCTGGAGAGAGAACATCTGCAGGGAGAGAGAGAGAGAGAGAGGACAAGTCCAAACATCTGTATGAGCAGCAGCTGTCTGTCGTCTGTGCAGGACAATGGCCGCTGGCCGGAGAGAGTTCGACCCGCCGGTAAATGTCAGGAGCGGTTGTTCTCTTGTTTTAAACTCTGCATCAGACTGGAAGTGGAGGTGAAGCGTCCTGTGAGCTGAGAGCCACTTGTCCACCGTGGATACCCCCCCCCCACACGTCTCAATGCACCTGTACACGAAGACAAACCCGGATGACGATGGGTTAGAGCCCGCTAGGTGGCAGACACAGGCCGCGAGGTATGCCGGGCAATTTTTTTTTTTACACCTGATTTTTGACGATGGTCCAAGATTTAGTTGCTTCTCATATTAAAGGGATAGTTCACCAAAAAAAATGAAAATTCACTAATTATCTATCTACCACTTGACCGATGGAGGGGTGGGTGACGTGTTTTAGTTTCAGGGGTAAACAGTGTTGCAGTCAAATCCAATCCAACTTAAGTAAACGGAGACCACTTCTTCAAATAGAAAAAACCATGACATGTCTCCATACTGCTCCTGTGGTGTCAACCAAGTGTCCATAAGCCCAGACATTCAAATTCGACCTAAAACGGCGTCATGTACACCATGTTGTTAGCCCAAATGTTCGCTGTTGTCCTCCTAGTTATTGCTCCTCATGAGCATCGCGAGACAAGATCAGCAAGAACTGCAGCAGTACCTAGGAGGACAACACTGGACATTTAGGATAAAAACATGGTGTAAATGGCATTTATTTAAATTGGATTGGATTTGGTTGCAACGCACCCTTCCATCTGCATAGTGGTGAGTAGATAATGAGTCGGTTTGAATTTTTGGGTGAACTATCCCTTTAAAGCGTCACCAATGGGTAATATTCATAGATGTATGTTGGCCAATGATCGCTGTATCAGATTAGCAGATAAATTGAGCTAAGACAATCCATACAGTACATTCTCATCCTCACGTGATGTAAAGGATGCAAGTGGTGATCCAAAATCTAAAACTTCTTCTCTGTCCATTTTCTTCCATGTGAGCTTACTATAACATGAAAAATATATATCTATAGCATATCATATATCATCTTAACACTCATATTTTACTATGATAGTTGTAGAACAGTGTTTTTATGTGACATGATGGAATGTGATCAATGAGTATTGCACATGATACATGTGAAAATATTGCACAGTGGAGTCTTGTCAGACTGAGGATATGTTGTGTATGATAATGGCTGCTAACCGGAGAGCGTTCAACACGCCACTTTGTCACAGCCGGTAAATGTCAGGTTCTTTGGTTTTAAATTCTCTGTCAGATTGGAAGTGAATGTGAAGCGCCTTGAGTTGAGCCACACGACAGCTGCCCTGGCCCCGTGGAAATTGCACCCCCCCACATGTTTCCACATGGCAGTAAACCGGGATGATCGAGTTAGGGCCCTCTAGGAGGCAGGCCCACTTCACGAGGGATGGTGTTAAATTATTTAAACCAGATTTTTGACGATGGTCCAGGATTTAGATGCTTCTCAGTCTCATGAAGTGCAACCAATTGGTTTATTCATTGAATTTAAAGGGCTTTCAAAAATGTTTCTCAAGCAATGAACTCTGTAGGTGATATTTAACTAAGACAATACAACACAAAACAAATTAATTCATCTTGAAGGCAATTTGGTTCGGGGCAAGTGCTCGTCAAAGGATCAATGAACTACGCTCGGCAAGTAAGTTTATTTTGAAAAAATATTTCAAAGCAAGTACTATTACTGAAGCAGAAAATTTAATGTGCTAATTTTACTTTTACTTAAGCACATTTTTGTCTGTTTATTTGTACTTTTACATAAGTAAAATGTTTGAGTACTTTCTCCATGAGACATGCACTGACAAACATTCACACACAAAAGTAATACATTAAAGGAACTGTTTAGTTGAATTTAGCTGTGCAATTTCTTTAAAAAAAATATATATATATATCATAATAATAATTTTAAAAATATATAAATAGTCCACATGGCAGAAAGGCATTAAAGGGTAAGTATAAGTATTTAAGACAGGAGTAATCACTACAAATAATGAATGAATAAAGACATTTCTAGGCGATTATATCATAAATATTTGAATTACTGATTTATACTGACTGATATCAATTGTATCAGACCTTTGATCACAGTCAAATGGTCCACAACAAGAATCTTATCATGAATAAGCCACATTGACATTTGTCTAATGCCCCTCCTCAGCCTCCGCTTTGCAGCGTGTTGGCATTTCACCCCGCCGCTGTGCCAATATGTCCTCCCTCTCACTCACCAACTCTCTTCCCTCTCTATGTGTCTCTCTGTCCGAAGCCAATCTGATTTGCCCCTGGGCTTCTGTCGGCAGAAAGAGGTGATAAACACTGCAACCATGACAACCAGCGAGCCAGACACACACACACACACACTCACGAGATCCTGTATCCTAATGGCTTAACTTGGCATCCTCTCCTCCTTTAATTCATCAAGTCCAGCCTTCACCTGAGCTGATATTAATACACTGTGGAAAGACGGAGGCGGGGGTGGCTCCACCGCCGTTTTGAGCCTTTTCATCCTCGTCTTTTGAGATAAGCGCGTCTATCAGCCCGTGAGATGAAACTGTATTAACATTAAAACCTCCACAATGCTTAAAATAGAGCCAAGATATTAGTCGGTGTGTAAATATTTCCTCAGCTTGCTTAAAATTAACAGAAATGTTTGCATATTGATTTTCCAACTTGCTTTAAAGCAGTCAGACAGAGAGTGAAAGCACTGAGCTGGTAGTCCCAAACATAACTATTGATCACTAATGGAGCCCTTGTGAAAACACAGTGAGTGATATTTTGAGAGTAAAACTTCCAGCACCAGGCGAACAGTAGAGCAACCACAGAGACATTGTTTGGGTGAAATTACTGCTTGGGCTGTGATAATAGCAATGATAAGCAGGGAATTATCCACATGGAAACTTGGCCGCCTTGTGTTAGTGCAAACCTTCAACACACACACACACACGTGGCTTTCTCAAGACGTGTCATTATGTTCAGCAGCAACTTGAGACGTCATTATTCCCCATCTTTTCCTCTCAATGACTGAGCCCAAATTGAAGCTCAGATCGAGGCATCTCAGGCCTCTCCAGAGAAACGTGTCTGCATGAAAACACAATGCAGAGCGCAGCCAGCTGAATCATTGTAGGTATTGT
This sequence comes from Paralichthys olivaceus, assembly GCF_024713975.1. NCBI lineage: Eukaryota > Metazoa > Chordata > Actinopteri > Pleuronectiformes > Paralichthyidae > Paralichthys > Paralichthys olivaceus. Next base: position 9,684,416 of record NC_091104.1, on the reverse strand, counting down.
GAATTTGTGCTCCTCAGTCAGCTTCCTGTAGAGTCACTGGAGACAGCAGCAGCAGCAATGAAAGTCTTTACCTTAAAAGTGCAAGGGGGCAAGGTTCCCATAGCAACTGATCTGAATCCTAATTAAAACAGGAGATTTGATTAATTAGTTCAATGGTGTGTGTGTGTGTGTGTGTGTGTGTGTGTGTGTGTGTGTGTGTGTGTGTTGCATGGCTCTCTGTATGTGGCTTGTGTGTGGGAGTCATGTTCTTGTGAGTCACGGTGTATCTTGTGTGTAGTTATGCTAAATGAGGAGGGGGTGTTTTATGCCTATATATATGTGTGTGTGTTTATGAGCCTTCGGGTAATCGTGTGAATCACTACTGTGTTTTCAGCATGTATGCGTGTGTGTGTTTCATGTCTCCCGGGAGGCTTGTCCTTGCCTGCAGTACCACTGTGTGAATCAGAGGTGAGTCGTCTGGAGTTGCCCTCTGCTTTAATCTGGAGTTAATGACAGAACTACCTGCCCTCCCGGCCATCCTCCCCCTACTCTCTCCCTATATCTAACCCCTTTATCTGTTTGCTTCTTACCCATCACCACACATATCAGCCAGCCCTCCAAATTCCCACTGCTTCTTGTCTCCCTCACTCTCTCTCTCCCGCAACCTGTGTTTCCCTTCTCTCCCTCTATTCCTCCTCCTTCCCACAGTGCACAGAGTGCCCTTGCCTGCTTCTCTGATTGCCTCATCCCACTGAGTAACTACACTGGGGGCAGTGCAGGCCCCCAAAGAAACCAAAACACAAATTAAGGGATGAGAGCAACAGTATGGGAACAGCGCCTGGCTTTAAGGAGATTTCCTGACCCGTGGATTGGCAAGGGAGGGGAGGAAACTAGGATCTTACTCTTGTCAATGTGTCTGCTTGTCCTCGAGTCTTGAGTGTGTGTTCATTCGTGCATGCAAGCCAGTCCCTGTAGATATCTTGCGAACAAAAGGATAATTGGAGAGAGCCACAAAAATGGGATGATCACTTCTTGCTATGTGAGAGGAGAGGAAAACAAAAGCGAAGGGAATCAAGGAAAGATGACATGTAAACCAGGCTGAATTGACAAGAGCCCGCAGGAGAATCAAAGAAAGAAAATAAAGAAGGGAGAAAGCGTGAGAGGGGAAAAAGGGAAGAAAGAGAGGGGAGCGAAATGGCAGGAATCTAAGTATTATCTGACAGAAGAAATTCAGATGGGAGAAAGGAAAAGGGTTTGGGAAAGGGAAACGCGGAGGAGGAAGAAAGGAGAAGTGGCTCAAATGAAACAGCATGAATCCCCATCCATTTCAGCACCGGACAGCTCCACAGACAGCACTAGGCCAGTATAAATAGATTCCCTACTTTAGAGGCCCCGTCAACGCTCCAAAAAAGTGCTTTATGTGCTCAGAGCGGCTCCTGCCCCTAGAGAACAGGCACGCAGGTATCTGATGGTGCCTGATAACCATCTTCTCTCAGTTCCTCTCCGTTTGTTTTCTTAATTTAGGGAGCCTCCACGGTTCAATGACAGCACCACAGTGAGGAAAGAAGGTGTTTTTCTCCCAGATTCTCCGTCACGGCCATTCTTGCACTCTGAGGTAGACGATATGGCCTCAGGTCTGGGATCACATTACCCTTGCCTTAGATCCGGCATCACCAATCTCAAAACTGGAAATGATACCTCAGCACCAAAACCCATGCATCACTGAACCTCATTTATATACGTCAGCTGCAGCCTCGCTTGCATACTTAAAAGTGCGGATGCATCTGTAAGCAATCTCCGCGAATGCATGTAATCATATGACCGTGCAGGCATGCCCTGCATCTGCCGGCCTGTTTCCACTGCAAGCAAGCATTAAGGAGCCTTGTGGGGAGGCTGTAATACAGCCTAATGCACCTGAGAGCCCTGAAATCTATAACCATCATCTACATCTTCCTGATATTACTGGAACCGTCTCTGTTACTGTTTCTGATAGGAATCTCCAGGGAGAGCTTTCCCCTTCACTGCTGTGGGGAGAGGAAGAGGAGAGCATGTGTGCATGGGAGAGAAGCACCTCTCCCATTTCCTCAAGGTGATTCACCTTAATGCACGCTGAAATCAATGTGAAATTGAACTGAAAATTGAACTTTCAGCTCAGTAATGCAGAAGACATGTTGTTATTAAATCTTTTCCTATAGCCGTGAAACCGGTTGACTGTTATTTGGAACGCCTGTGTGCGCTTGTTTTCAACACCATGGTGTCATTGATGGAGGAGGCCCTGCCATTGGTCCACTGGGGACAACCGGACCTCACAAGGGGCAGATAGAGCTCAACAACTTGGCTCCGGAATAAAAAATCCCATTCCTTTTATGAATAAAGATTATCAGCCATAACATTTTAACCATCCAAGGTAGACTTACCACAAGCAAGATTGTGAAATGATTTTATATGCTCCTGTAAAAGCCACAAGTCGGAACAATATCAACTGGGTTTAAACAAAAACAGTCATCAGGTGTAGCAATGTCTTTGATTGGTGGAGCTCGCTGTAACCATCTATCTCAAAATTCATGTCAGCTACGATTGGATGATTCAGCGTTTCATCACGTTGGGGGTGAAAATCACTACAACAAGGTTAAATTCAAGAAGGGTGCTGGAAATCACTGGAAAGGAATACTTCGCAATGGTTTATGGGATGCATAGATGTTACGGTGCAAGTGCTTTTTATTACTTTATACTGCTCCAAGCACCTGCAGTATAAAACCTCAAATATAAAAGCAGCTTCCTCAATGTGTCCTTCCATCCCCGAGAAACAGAGGCTCCAACAGGTTGATCCTTCTCAGCCCAACCTATCCCAGCATTCATTCTTCAGTGACAAATAGTTTTTCAAAGAGGTAATGGCACCATTGCTTGAGGTAACAACAAAAAACAAGGGCATTTAAACTTTCTCGTCCTGTCCAACTTCAGCTTTGTTGCTTGGCAAAAGCAATACGGTTAGAACTGGTGGCTCTGATCACCGAAATCTCCCAGACCGTCTCATCTCAGTTCGGCCTTCGCTGTCTATGCAGGTCGGGTGGTGGCCAGGCCGCCGCCTCCTCCTCCTCCTCCTCCACCTCCTCCTCCTGAGGATGCAGACCCTGAAAGTTTGTCAACATCCATCATAGCTCCCTTTTGTTGAGGTTGTGTTTCTGTTGTGTGGCTTTTGATGTTGTGTTGCCACTTTGGCATTTGTGTTTTCTGTTAATGCACTTGTCTGAGACTTCTTGGACACCATATTAAGCCAGGCTGTGATTAGCTGGTGTAGGAAGTTAAACTAGCCCCCCCCCCCCCCAACAACACAGTTTTGATGCGTGCTCGCGTGCGTGGTGGTGTTGGTGGTGGTGTGTGTGTGTGTGTGTGTTTGTGTGTGTGTGTGTGTGGGGGGGGGGGGGATTGTGCGCGACGAAGCCAGCTGGCACGAGTCGCCATGGTAACGCGCACCGGTTTCACGAAACCCGTCTGCGCTTAAGGGCAATAAGGAGAGAGATGGATAAACTAATGAGATTATAAATTATTGTCGGTATAGCTGAACAAGTCGGGGCATTTTTTATACCAGACTGCACACGCGGGAAACGTGACGAGAAAGTTTATTGTCTGCACCTCTTGCTGTGTCTTTCTGTGCACTGTGTTTATGATGAGGAACTTAAACTGTCTCCTTTTGGCGAGAGGAGAGGAGGAGGAGGATTCATCCCGAGCGCGCGTAATTTGCGCCCCATGTGCACAAACCAGGAGCAGTTGCGCGCCGTCTTTATTGCGCGATTAATTCCGGCGCCTCCGTCTCTCTCTTTTTTCTCTCTCTCTCCCTCCCCTCCGTCCCTCTCTCCCTCCATGAATTAGCCGGTTGTGTAGGAGATGAAGAGAGGATTCTCCATCATTACGCACGCCGAAAACTCCGCGCAACATCGCACGCCTGTCCAGCGGTGTGCGCGGTGCCGCAGCTCCCACGGGCTGCGCTGTGGATAAGCGGACCTGCATCCTAAAGCCAACCTCTCTCTCTCCTTCCCTCTCTCCCTCTCTCTCTCTCTCTCTCTCTCTCTCTCTCTCCCTCCTCTGGTTTTTATCCTCCACCTCATTGCAGTCTCATCACGTCCCCCCTCCTGCTCTGGCACCCCCCCTCCCTCCCCCGTCCATCCATCCGCCTCAGCCGCTACAGGAGGAGAGAGAGGGAGAGAGGAGTGCGGCTGAATGTGAACGACATGTCGACAGTCAGCCTCTAAAGTGTTTTCTCGGTCGTTCCTTAATTCTTTGGCGGCGGACTGAGTGAGTATTACCCGCATCCCTGCTCTGCTGAGCGTCGCTGCATGTGTGGATGAAGGAGGCTGCTGGTGGGGGAGACACAGACAATGGGGAATGCAATTGGATTGCGTTATACTCTGCCAAGGATTTTCATACATAGCCTGGTAAATGTCTTAATAGCTTCTGTTAATGACTAGACTACCCTAATTGGTCATGCTTTAATTCTGCTAACTATCACAATTTGTCTGCTGTAATGTTGGAGAGGGGGCTAATTGATTTTCTTGGAGGGCTGTGGGCTATCCAGGCTGATATAGCCCCCCCAATACGTTTGATCAGTGATGCTGCTGCTGCTGCTGGTTGCCTGAGTGCAGGTCTGTGCTGTGGGAGCAGGCAGGGGCCCATGATGTAAAAGCTTTGGTGAGACTGTGGGTTCGGACGGACGGAGAGAGAGAGAGGACGGAGAGAGGTAGACACTGGAATTATGTGACATGAATAATACGGCGAAGAATGAAGCAGTGACCGTCATCTGTGGCTCGCTTGCGTCAGTGTGTGGAGGTCTGGAGGAGAGAGGGAAGAAGAGAAGAAGAAAAACTCAAAAGAGTCAGAGAGAGTCAAGAAAAGACAGGGAGGAGGAGAAGCCACACCTGTGTCAGGCCTGTTCTCAGATGGACATGAAGCCAGACGGATAAATGGATTGATTGACAGACAGACAGACAGACAGACAGATAGATAGATAGATAGATTAGAATTCTGCTGTGCTGTCACTAGTCAACACTGGAGTTAACATAATGATGCACAGCTTTGCTAACTGCTGACTAGTCCACTTGGCTGATTGGAAAAAGAGGCTCGACTGTTGACTGTGTTTCTTCTCGTTAAGGAGACATGGCCGACCTACAAAGCAGATTCTAACAGGAGGGATCCCAGTGGTCTTTCCAGAGTCTGTATTGATCTCATCGTGTATGGGGGGGTGGAGGGTTCGGCCCGACAATAAACAATGCATTTCTTGGATGAAAATGAGGATCTACTGGGACATCTGAATGGCTTGTGTTTCACATTGTATTCCAATTAGTCAAACAGCATCGAGCACGTTGGCTTGGATCGTCCTGCATTGTATGAAGCATACGTGCTGCAAAACACTTTGATAAACGGGTGAATTTCCCTCGTCATACGTGGAAATAACATGTTCTCCTTCCTCTCACGCTTTTCCAGGGTTGTCCAACAAGTATCGCAGCATTTACGCTGGCATGGTTACGAAATCACACTCATCTACATGTGTCGAGCTACCTGTTCCTGCACTTGGCAGGCTATGAAGCATACTTTTTGGATATGGTTTGACCTTTCTGCTCACACACACTCACACACTCGCAGGCAACTTGGCTCCAGCACTGCTTCTCTGTGAGGCAGGCGTACATTGTGTGCAGGGCGAGAGGAGGGCTTTTGATGTAATCGATATCAGATTTCAGCGGTTTCACTGCGAGCTCTCGTCCTGAGTGGCAGCCCTGACTGACTTCTTAATGCTTATGCAATCCCACTCCTCTCTCCGCACCTCACCCGTTTCCTCTCCCTTTGTACCATACTCTCTGCCCATTACTCTTCCTTTATCTGTCTGTCTCTCCTTTGCTCCTTTCCTTTTTCGCTCCCCATGCCCACTTCTCCTCCTCCTCCTCCTCCTCCTCCTCTCGTTTCCACCTCTGCCTTCATCTCTCCCCGTCATAATCATCTCTGTGATTGCTCTTCCTCTCCCGGGCGGTGATGTTTTCACTGCTGCCTCCTTGTCTAACTCGCTGATGCCAGATTATTGCTGTATGATTACAGCTACCATACCATCATGATCATTATTGCATTTCGCGTGGCAGCGTTCAACAGTGTATGAGCAGGTCGAGATGCTTTATCCAATTTAGATCTCATTAAGACTTGAGAGGAAATATCCCCCATGCAAGACTCTATCAAGAATCTAAGCTGTTTTCCTTTTTCCTTTTTTTTTGTTTCCTGGACGACAGCAACTCTGTTCCTGTTCTGTTATTATTGTTATTATTGCACATCTCTCACAGACATCATCATCATCTTCATCAGCCACCGTGCATCACTAGCAGCGTCAGTTCTCGCTCCTGCTCATCATGAGCTGCCTTCACATCAGCCCTTTTTGAAAACATTGAAGAGTTTTGATTTGCAGCGACGCTTTCACTCCACTGTCATTATCACAGTAATGATCATGACAGGACTCGATGGCTGCTGATAACCCAACATATTCTGCTGATTTTTAATACCGGGTTATTTTGTGCCTCATTCGTCTGTTGTCTGATTGCCATTCATCTTATTAAATGGAGCAGTTCATTAGACAGGAGCATTATGAATCTGATTTGAATTTACCCATATTCATATTGCATACATTAAAACAACACGTGCGTGACATTTCAGCTTCGCCGAGCATTTGAGAATACAGATGAATATATTCATCAGAGCCCCCCCGTCCCCTACCAACACCGCCTCCCTCCACTCGTCCAAAAAGCCACTTTGAAAATGATAAAATGTGATTCACAGGTGAACTAGCCCACATGTTTGCCTTTGTTTTGCATTTTCAATGTCAGTATTTAAATATCTAATTCTAGAGCAACATTTTAGCGGGTGAGCGTTTGTTGTTTTTCGCATCAGCATTTCTTGCTTTTGTGATTTCTTTAAACCAGAACCCTGGTTTTCCTGTGTTAAAAATACATGTGATGTATGTTTACCATGGTTCAGCTCATATCGCTGCATATACAGTGGCCTCCAGTTGGCCTTAGACATTATTCCAATGGAACATAATTCTTTCCCTGTGGCACTCCAGTCCGTGCGATTTAACTTTTATTTCCTGACTGCTTCAGTATACTTGTGATGTATCATCAATCTGATTCATCCTGACCTGACTTTTTGCTGTTGCCATCCTGGCTGCTTGTCCTCTTTTAACCATCTGTGTGCATTTGTGCGTGTGTGTGTGTGTGTGTGTGCGTGCTCACGGGGTTTGCCATGCAGTGCGGTGAAGGGCCGATGTCGGGCTGTAGCCCCAGGCTGCTGAGCTGAGAAGGAGAAGCAGGAGGATGCAGTGGGTCACTCTGGCAGTGGCCCTGGGGTGTGTGTGTCTGTCCTGGGCGTCACACACCCCCACCCCTACCCCCACCTCCACACACACCCCTCTGGTGGACAACTCCGAGGAGGAAGTGGACGAGCCGTGCTTCGAGCCGTGCACGTGCGAGGTCAAAGAAGGCGTGCTGCACGTGCACTGTGATGGGCGGAGCTTCACTAATGTCACCCAGGTATCAATCACTCTCCTTCCCTTTTACTCTCACGTGGAACTGCGCTGCACTTTATTACAATTACCTGCTTAACATACTCTCCAAGTCTAATACCCAGTCTTTAATGCGGCTTATGGGTGTTTTTAACTGTTGACTGAATGAGATAACTAATCAGACCCCTAATTAATCACTCAGGTGTCACAGTCGTGGGTCCGCCCTTTCAAACTCAACCTCCAGAGGAACTCTCTGAGGCGTCTCTATAGCAACGGGTTTCAGCACCTTGGCAACGCAGTGTCGATAAACCTTGGCAACAATGCACTCCAGGACATCCGAGTGGGAGCTTTCAATGGGCTGGCCAAACTGAGACGCCTGTACCTCCATGAGAACAAGCTGGAGGTCTTCAGAAACGACACCTTCGCTGGTTTAGAGGCTCTGGAATACCTCCAGGTGGGTTTGAGATGATAATCCCTTAAAACGTTGCACCAGATTATAATAGATGGCTCTGACAGAAGCAGACAGTGGTTTTCAGGTGCAGGATTTATACTTCACATTTTTGTCTTTCCTACCTCCAGGCCGACTACAACGTGATCAAACGAATCGACAGCGGCGCTCTGAGGTTCCTCTACAAGCTCCGGGTTCTCATCCTCAATGACAACCTGATCCCCGTCTTGCCTGCTCATCTGTTCAGGTGACATCCCGATTATTTTACTGCAGAGCTTTTGAATTACTCTGCGACTGATCTGTGTAAAATATCATTGTCAGATATAATTAGATGGTCTGTGCTGATGCTGAATTAATGTTTCTGTTGCACATTATTATTTCTTATTACAAAAGATGGATTAATCATCAGATAAGCAGATTTCTCAGCAAAGGAATGTGTGAGCCAATGTTTTCTCTTACTATCACATTGTGCTTTCATCTAACCCACATTACTATCCCCCTCCTGCTGCACCAGATCTGTGTCTCTGACTCATCTGGACCTGCGGGGAAACCGTCTGAAGAGCCTGGCATATGCTGGGACCCTGGAGTACGTTGGTCGTTCCCTGATGGAGCTACAGCTGGAGGAGAATCCTTGGAACTGTGGCTGTGAGGCCGTTCAGCTACAGCAGTGGCTGGGTCAGATCCCTTACACGGCTGTTGTTGGGGACGTTACATGCGAGTATCCCTTCCACCTTCACGGTAAAGACCTGAGGGAAATTCCCCGCAAGGAGCTGTGTGCCGACCTGCCGGACAAAGAGCTTCAATCAGAGGGGGGTGTTTCCACGGCAGGGTCGCAGCCCCGTCATCTGCCCCCTATCTCTAAACCTAACGCCCATCCTGGGCGAGTCAGGCCCACTAAACCCTCCTCTATGGTGCATGGCCGCCAAAACACTCACACCTCCTCCACATCTTCGTCCTCCTCCTCGGCAGAGCGTAAAGACAGAGAGCGGCACCTGAGGCCGACGAAAAGGCCTCGACCCTCTAGGACGTCTCCCACTCCTCGCAGTCTGATGCCCAATCAGAATCCTCCCGTCGCCGGCTACCAAACACGACCCCCCATCCCAATCATCTGTCCCCTGGGCTGCACTTGCAACCTGCACATCACAGACCTCGGCCTGACTGTCAACTGCAAGGAGAACGGCTTCCTCAACGTGTCCCAGCTCACACCTCGGCCCCTCAACGGCCGCAAGCTCTATCTGAGTGGGAATTTAATTCAGAGGATCTACCGCACAGACTTCTGGAATTTCTCCAGTCTCGACCTGCTTCACCTGGGGAACAACCGCATCTCTTACCTGCAGGAGGGGGCCTTCTCCAGTCTGACAACCCTGAGGAGCCTCTACCTGAATGGCAACAACCTGGAGAGGCTCAGCCCGCACGTATTCCTGGGGCTGCAGAATCTTAGGTAGGATTTGTTTTTTGTTTTTTTTCCGCTCTTGGATCATTCACAGCATTTCAAGCACTTTGCCTTCGCTGCATTTCAAACACATTCATTAACTGAAACCACATGTCAGCAAAGGTATTTAGACATTTGTTTATAAGTATGTGGAAATTAATTTCTCAGTATTAGTGACACAGCGAGAGCAGAACATTTTGATTACCATTATGCTGGAGTTTGATTGAAATGAAAGGTGCCCATTCCCTGCCAGGATTGTCATTTGTTAGTCACACCACCTGATTCTGCTGAAGTGAAGTGTGAGCCTGGTATGAGTGACAACGTGAAAATTAATGTTTTTTTGTATTTGCATACAGAGGTGTTGATAAGGCAGTGAGACGTCTGGGTGATGCCAGGAATTAACATTTTAGAGAAAGGCTTATTATAAAAATAAAAAAAACACGTAAGGAAGATGCATATGTTTCATTGTCAGATTAAGCTGCCGAAGATAATTCCTCTGCAAATAATGTACACATCTAATATCTACAGCGAGCTATTGTATTTATTCTGGTAATTAAAGTAAACTTTCATGCTTCATGTCTTTTATATATAGAATAAGAAGGTTTGGGCCATAATACCTTCATCTTGGGCACATCTTTTACTCTTTAGCTTTCAGCTCTTTATTTAAAGATCAGAAAATTTGGCGCCCTGTTAATTTGACTTTTAATCAATAATAAAAATCCTCTCAGGACGTCCAAAAAGTTTTCCTCTTAACCTCTCGTTAGCCTTTGTCAGTGACTCTAGGGCAAGTGAGCCTCTGTGGATTTCTATTATTGAAAAACACTTTAAAAATGCAAAGGACTTGCATGTCAAGGCAAGTTTAAGTAGTCATCAGTGTTAAATTACACAATATCATTTGATACTGATCGTCTAATCAGCTGTGAACAGGGAAGGTTACAGATTAAATCAAATCTCTGTTATGACTTGATGTAATTACCATGCTGTGGTGCAGGAGAGGTAAATAACCTGCATAATATTTCAAAATAAAATGATTCAAAAAGAATTCAACCTGTGCTCTAATCAAAAAAATTATGTTTTTGCACCAAGCTGAGACAAAGACAGACAAACAGACGATCGTCTTGGCTTGTTGTGATCTAATGCAGTGGATTAGTTATTCATCCTCTTTTCACTGTCCTCTCCTTTATTTTAGGTACCTTTATTTTGAGTACAATGAGATCCGTGATGTAGCTCCCGGGACATTCGACTCCATGCCGTCCCTCCAGCTGTTGTTCCTCAATGCCAACCTGCTGCGGAGCCTCCCTCTCGGCGTGTTTTCAGGAGTTAATCTTGCTCGTCTCAATCTGAGAAACAATCACCTTCTGCAGCTTCCTATGGAGGGCGTGCTGGAGCACCTCACCGGACTGGTGCAGGTTGGTGCAAACCTAAAACTGTATTTACTCAATGACTGAGAACACGTATGTATGGTATATGTTGTAAATGAGTGAGAACACCTGTATGGGACCAATTGTGTAGCAATATTATTTGCGTGTGTGTGTGTGTGCGTGTGTGTGTGTGTGAGAGAGTTGTGTAACTGTATTTCAATCTGCATTTGCGTAATCCAATTTCTAAATGTGTAAAAAAGACTGATTCTACAAATGTGTATAGTAATTCAGTATTCAGAATATATACAGAATCCTTGTGTGTTTAAACCTTTGCATGCAGTTATTTGGCGTAAATAAAAAGAACACCATATGCCAGGTGTTTATTGCAGTAAAGTGTGTGTTTGTGAGTGTGCGTCTGTGTGTGTGTCTGTGGAGAGTTGTTTAACTGTATCTCAGTCTGTGTAATCCGTATTTTCAACATGTTAACGACTCTGATAACACAAAGAGATTCTGAATACACATTTACTGTTTCCGGTACGCATTCTCAAATCTCAATACATTTGCAGATTTTTTTACATATTTACAAATCTGATCACGCACAAATGGAATTACACACACACACACACACACACACACATAATATGCATGTAGCTAGAAAATTGGCCCCAGACAAAAAAGGTGGTTTTTTTGGGCCAAATAACATTTTGTTGAGCAACAATGGCACAGTGAAAAATTTTGGTTATTGAATTGGATCACCCCCATTGACTTCCTAAATGAATAGAAAACAACATAATTATTTCGATTGTCATTGCTGAGACTATATATTATCACAGCTTGATGAAATAAACAAAACGAGCTGAAATCTTGGCAAAACACAAAGTTGCATTTAAAACTTCTGGCAGCCCCTGATCTCCTGGTCTCTGGCACAGCTGCAGTTTCCTCCATCATCTGCGTCGTCTGTTGTTTTGAGAGCTCCTCTGTGGCATGTGGGACTCTTCTTGTGCCTCAGGTATTCTAATTGGAAAATTGCAATTGTCTCGATTTGCATAAGTGGTCTTAATAAATCACCGGCTAAAGCGGAGAAAGCTGAACCCCTCAAGTTTTCCGAGCATGCTTAGACTGCACAGTATGTATTCAATTCCCTGTTTGTGTTTGGCCTCACCTCACACATTTAACTGCAGCATTATGAGGCTGGTTGCTGTACACAATGCGACTGATAACGCCCGAACCCGAGATATTACATTTATTTTCATCCTGCCTCCTCTCACTTCAGCACATTTAGTGTAGCAGGCTTTTCTTAGACAGCCCGAGCAGAATGAGGAAAGGTGGGTGTGTGGATTAGCCGGAACGTCATTGTAAATTTCCGTTTTACTTGGCTCCATGAAAAATTCCTGATCCTAGGTAGTGTGGGTTTCTAAATATTTGCTCGAGGGAAGTACGGCGGCAGTTTATGGGGCTGGAGGAACCACGTGGAGGTGGATAATGGTTTTGTGCTGTTCTACGCCTCTGATGTCTATGAGAATTAAAGCATTCACCAAATGGAAGAACACCGTGGGCCATATTCATAAAGCCCAGCAGTATCACCATTGTCGTGTGGCACAGTAATTGAATTCATTCATTTACCTGGGTTGTTAGTACCTTGACAAAGCCACATTAGCGCTGCCCATGGACGGCAGAAAATAATGTGACACTGATATCACCTGTTGACTTACTGCTGGCCTGTGTGAAGCTCGGTAAGTGGGATTTCTGGGCGCTGGCGTATGTTTTTGGAGCCAGTGTTTGCACAGTAGAAATCAAAGGGTAACACAGATGGAGGCAGGGTGAAGCTCGCAGCTGCTGTAAAAAAACGTCCATTTTGATAATCACAAAGCAGCAGCATGTATAGCTTAGAGTCACTGTCACAATCAAGGATGGGATTATACAGTTACACCCACTTACATGCACGGAGATTTTTTGTGGAAAAATCCCTCCTTGACGTCTCTGTTATTTAAAAAAAAGAATAACTATTCAAGAAAAAAATTTAATTGCTTCGCTATAATTCCTAATTACAATCAGAAATATGTTTTAGAATTAAGTTAAGGTGAATGGGCATCTGAGTGGATATGTACAGCGCAGGGATGCATGTCTTTCTCGGTAAATAAAAACGTACAGTTTGGCAGCACTCGCTCGTTATTGCAGTGAATAAATTTGCCCACAGGAACATTTCACCTTGAGGGATGTCGGAGAGAAAACAATGCACACTTGGTCAAGATATATGGAAACAATACATTTTTCACCAGGGTCAGTTAGACAGAAACCATTACATTGAATTTCAAATATCTATGATTGATTAGCAGTTTTTACTTGACTCTACTACTACATTAACCAGTGTGCACTGCAGTTTGATTTAGACAATGATATCCGGGGTCTTCAGTAGGCTACGTGTACAAATAAGGACAGTGCAATCTTTGAAAATATGTATTTAGTATGTTAGAGAGTTAGATAAGAAGACCAATAATATTTGTTCACTGTAATATAGTAAGCTAGAATCAGCAGTAAATAGCTTAGTTTAGCATTAATAATGTAGGGATTAACTACTAAGCACCAAGACCAACAAATACAATACTAAATAAATACTGCATACTAAATACTACATATAGAATATAACTTCATATAGTATATAACTGTCCTATAGTATAGTGTACTGATATTAGAAGTGTATTGGTCTTCGTATTTTTCTTTGTCTGTTAGCTTAGGATAAATACTACATACTACACCAACAAATACGAAAACTAATATCTCACTCATTTGAAGTTAGTGGGAGCTCTAATGCTCTTCAATGAATATATGTTTTACTTGTTTTGGGTGTTTTTTCAATCCAAGAACGTAATAATACTAATTCATCCAAAAAAAAACCCGCTGGGCCAAGTGAGCTTAATAATAAAATAATTATAAGATAAGTACTCAGTGACCAAAACTCTGTCATTGTTTACTTCCTAATGAAACTGAATTTTAAAGATTTCTCTCAAGAGTTGTGGTACAGGTGCAGATTGGTTGACTACCCAGTTACCAGGACAATCAAATTATATTGCGTTGACCATTAACACTGGCCACGTGAATCGTATTAACATTGATTCAGTCTGAAAACTCAGCTGAGAGTCGGGTAATAGACTTGATTATAACCTCTAACATCTTACCAGATCTAATCTAATTCAATATAACACTTTGCTCAGGCCATTCTTTTCTGTTGGCTGTTTCACAAGCTACATAGAAAACATGTTTTTTTAACACAATCCAGTATAAACTAGTGGATGTGTTTATGCAGTGGAAACTCTTGAGATCCTTTTGCAATATAAACTAATATTTCACTTGATATTTCACTGCACAGCAAACACAAGACCCCCACAGGTGTTTTAAACATAAATATAGTATCTCAATAAAAGCCTGTAAAAGTACTAAGCTTCTAACTGTTCTGCCCGTCCTCTGGGACACACACACATTTCCTTTTTTAGGACAGGAAATAGACCCTTGTGCTATCCACTGTCTATCTCACTATTTCTGAGTCACCATTAAATGCCAATAAAGCCATTTTAACTGGCTGAACAGTAAGATTATTTTTTACCCTGCAAACAGAAAGGCAGGATTTTCTCACCACTGAGAGGGAGGAGTAATTGTGTGTTAATAACCACTTCCATTCAGTTAACTGTTGGGGTGGATGATATGGCGTGACACAATTAGTATTAGATTTATTATTGCAGTGTTATTTCAGTATGCTAATGTTTACTTAAGTACTCCTATTCGCACAGTTTAAAGTTAATTGCATTTTCACCCAACTAGGTCAAAAGTTTATTGCACAGTTTTACATTTTATTTTACAAAAATATTAATTAGTAGCTTTTATTCAAACATGAAACGTGAGAGACACAAAATGTGGGTATGGGAATGTTTTTTAAAGATTTAGGTTCTTTTATTGTTTCCCGTGGGAGAAATTAGCATCAAACCAGACATTGAGTAAAAACATTAAATATGATAAATATGTTAAATAAAAGCCTAACATTTGCCTGAGATAAACAACTAAGCAGTTTTCACAACATCTCAACATTTGTCAAAGACATAAGCTGCTGTCAGACCTGCACTTCAACTCCAGAGATCCTCCGCACCTTCTCCGGAGGAGGTGCACGTGTGAACTCAAATGCCAGTGTGTGTAAAGTGTGTGAGATGATACATGTCTACATACTACACATGCACACATGCCATGTTTACCACAAACATTTCAAACAGAAAATCCATATATCTAATGCAGCAGCATTAAAAGTCGATGTTTGTTTTTCCCTTCAGAATAAAAGATCAAGGGATTTGTCTCTACCCTCGTAATGTTGCACTGATGTTCAGCGATCACACAGAGGCAGAGATGCCAATTACTCCACTAACAATGACCTCACTGGACCAGAAACTCCCGCTCTCTGCTCTTTGCTATTACCACCGCTCTCCCTCCACCTACATGAAACACAAACCACTGGATTGAACAAGTTCATGCCCTTCCTCGAGGGGATGCCGAAGTCACTCTGGGAAATATGATAAATCACTATCTGAGGTAGAAGTTGACGATGCATGCAAAGGGAGGGTAAGTTCACTTTGAAAGTAAATGATGACACTTCAAAAGAAAAAAACGGAATTCCCTCCACGCCACAGACTGAAGTACATGAATGAATATTCATTGTTGCACCTCTCTGGCCTCGTATGTATAAGATGACACATTTACTGTAGCCACGAAGTCAGTTTTCCAATATATACACAGTTTAGCTTGACTGCAGATGTTTCTTCAAATGCGCTCTTTTCATTTCCGCTCTATGTACTATTCAAAAGACAATGAAACGCATGCATCAGTATGGGGAAGGCTTGGCAAGCTGATGCTCAGGGGCGTCGCGTCACTAGAGGCTACAGCAGAATCCCTGCGCCACAACTTCCAAAAAACCTGCTTACATTGACTCTGTTCCTGTGAGTTAACTGGAACAATTGGAATGACTGACAGGATGTTGCTGTTTTGGCAGCAGTTTTAAGTCACATGCCTCATGGAGAACATCCTGAATCTCTCCCTTAATGTGATTTTCTTTATGGCTCCCCAGTAACTGTTGGACTATTATTGCTTGATCTTTGATCATTAGTCATAAGGATAAAAACCCACAAGAGCAAATTAACTCTTCTTTGTGTAAGTGTGGCAGTTTCCAATCAAAACCAAAGCCAGTATTAAAGTCAGACTAAAAATAATTTCTGGCGAAGGAAATTCAGAAGTGTGCTTTGAATGAATTCCTTCAAATAAGTCTGATCTGTAACATTTGAATCGTGGTGGAATGTGGAATGAATTTACTAAAAGCCTCATGATAAAAATCTATATAATGGGGTCATGCTCTTGCATTTCTGCTGTGACTAGCACCTGTCGGACTGGCGTCTATAATTTCCCTCCACAACGCCGCGCTGATTGACAAGTTGACAGCAAATCACACACTGGGTGACCAGGCGTATAAATTGTATACTGAGTTGGACATGTACGACAGATGCTTTCAAAAGAGAAGAGGGTAAAGCCCCTGGATCTGTGTGAAAACAAAACAATTCATGGGAACGAAATGCTTCACGAATTCCAAGCAGACGTAAGACTGTGGTTATGTTATAAGAGTGAAAAACAAGCTGACATTTTGGTCATGGAGTGTTTATTTAAAATGTCACCTGGTTTATTAATGTTCATTCATGCTACATTATGGCCCAGATGTCACAATAATACAGAAACTAGCAACGCTGCACTTTTCAGAGGACCTTTAATACAATGGAGTCAAAACTGCAGCTGAGTTGTTGTTTCCACTCCTGTTATTTCATTATGGGAGCCACACGGAAAAAAACCCACTGTGGGCCAACTTCAATAAAGTGAAGGAGCATCCTGTTGTTCAGTGTGAGGCATGGGGAAGTGTTCGCACCATGGCTTCCGCAACAGCAATGCTGAATCATCTCATAGAGCATCCATCTATTCCTGCAAGCCAGGGAGACAGTCTAACCAAATTAGCATGACAGCATTCGTGCAGGCTCGTTGGAAGTGTGACAAAGAGAATATCGGCTTTCGTTGCCAGTGTCATTGCTAAAGATACGAAATGGATCAGTTCTGCAGACAATACGTCGTGATGTAAGTGATTCCCTTTGTGCATAATCTGCTTTAGCCCTTTTTTTCCCCCCTCAAGTGCGGCAAAGTGAATATTTGAGTTTGTTTTAGGACACGCGATCAATATGGCAGCGAATGAAATGGATTTATGTGCACACCTATTGGATTACAGCACAGGGGAGAGTTGCATCACATCCCGTTTATTGTTAAAAACAAAGAATGTTCTCACATGCTCATCACACAAAACCTTGCCGGTGAGTTTTGTGAATAACCACTTATGTAAACTCTGAGTGGTCTTTATTGTAAACTGAAATAATCCTGTAACCTGCTGTAGTGCGTGTGTGAACAGTTTTTAAAGAGCGCACTTGTGGGTGGGATGAGTTGAATTGGTGACGGCTCAGATTGTTGCATATCATAGAAAATATATCACGCTTGTATGCAACCATTCAGTAAATGTTAGCACTTTGATGGGCGATGACCCTATAATGACATTATTTACATTAATCAGTGCTATTCAACCCTTGCATATTTAAAAGAAATCATTTAAAAACACTAGGCACCGTTGAGAGCTGCACTCTGTTATGCTAATGCAGAGAAACTCATTTTCCACATATTGTTGCTGGTGAGAGAAAAGGTAGAAGAGGGATGCTCATTTTTCTTGTTGTCATCTTATTAGAGTGCGAGCACTGGCCTATTCTTCAACACTACAGACATTTAAAGTTACTTATATACATCACAAGCATTTCAGAAAAATTATCTATTTTTGTTTACATAGCACAAAGTGATTCATGGATTTGCATTGCATGGCAGACCAGTAATTAGTGTTCTATTACCCGATGACAATGTGCTGTGGTGTTGTGTATTTCTCCAGGTGGACCTGCAGCAGAACCCATGGGAGTGTAACTGTGAGGCAGCTCCGCTGAAGCGGTGGCTGGAGGGGCTCAGCGCGGTGGTGGTGGTGGGAGAGGTGGTCTGCCATTCCCCGGAAAAGACCAAAGGCGTAGACCTGCGCTCCCTCTCCATGGAGCTGCTCTGCCCTGAGCTGCAGCCCCAGGAGGACCAGGAGCAGGAGGAGCACACAGCCACCTCCACAGCAGCAGACAGGGGTGTATCAGTTGGCTACCCCGGTTCAGGGCTGGGGCCCCTGATCCCTCCGGGGAGGGATTCAATCCCTCTGTCGGTGTTGGTGCTCAGCCTGCTGGTGTTGTTTGTCTCTGCGTTCTTTGCGGCAGCGGCACTAATCGCCTACGCCCTGAGGAGGAGGGACAAGCTGCCGTTCCGTCGCCAGGGAGAGGTGGATTTGGCGGGCATCCAGATGGAGTGTGGCATCTTCACCGAGCAGACGCACCACCATCACCACCACCACCACCACGGCCTCCCAGAGACGCCGCCCCTACCTCCACCGGAACACAATCACGTCTACGACACCATCTCACCCCCTGAGGCTGCCTCAAAAGGTCCCGACCCCGCCACAGCTTCGCACATGTGTAGCAACCCCATCTACAAAGAGGAACAGGACGCCGCGGTGAAACAACGACCACGGCAGCAACAGACATTTGCAGCCTCCAAAGAGAGCGAGGGAGGATACTGCTCTGCAGCAGAGAAGGAGAGGAACTGGACTCTGGAGGTGTCCTCATCACCCATCAACACCGTTACTGGAGCGATGGGACCGCTCGCCGGCCTTCATGGCAACGGCATCCTCTGCCCCACGGTGATAGACAGCCAGGGCCCCACCCCTAAAGTCGAACTGGTGGACTGCCTCTTCAGACTCCCCACCCCAGAGTTCAGAGAGCTGCCAGATAGGTACGCGAGGCCGCCGCCCCGCTACCCGCACCCCCAAGACTCTAAACAGGACACCAGACCCGACCAAATGCTCGTAGTCACCACCCTCAGCTCCACGTCAGGCGGCGGTAACAGCAGCCAGAGCGAGCAGGGTGCGGGAGAGCAGAGAGCCAGACTGAGGACCACACCGGACTACATGGAGGTGCTGGACCGCTCGTACCAGTTCTAACACTCCTCCCCCCTCCCCCCTCCTCCTCCTCTTCTTGCTACCCCTCTCCTCTCGTCTCCTCATCATCCCCCTCTCGGGTGATGAATCATCCAGTAACAATGACTTCTGTACAGAGGCTGGCATGACTTTGAGAGGAGCCTGTGGGGGAGCAGGACTACACTACACACCATGTTTATTCCTGGATAACGAGCTGAGGTCAGTTTTTCTATTCCCCCCCCCCCCCCCCCCCCACTACCTGCATATAGGTTTGGCAAGGATTTGCTGATCCCAGATCTCAGCCTGGAGGCAAAACCTCCGCTGCAGCTACTACAGTATTTTTTTTTCCTCCATTACACCTCACGATCGCAAAGAACCGAGGCTGTTTTTCCACTCAGTGCCATGCTGAGCAGGAGACAGCGCAGTGGTGGCAGCGGTGGTGGGCGTTTATGTTCATATTATCACTTTCAGAAGACCTGCGTGGAGGTGAAAACACACCAGGTCTGTGCAACATCGAACACAGAGTCACAAACTGTGACAGTCGGAAAGGTGCGGAGCGAGCCGGGCGGACACTTGAGATGGAGACACGAAGCGAGAGGGAGAGAAATGACTGAAAACAGCCAAGTGCCTTAGCAATGAACAGCCAGCAGTGTGGTCAATGCTTATTTTTCTATGAATACAGATCTATTTATCTAAACAAAGAGGTTTGACTACCAACGGATGGGACGCTGATGGACGACTGAGACTAAAACCGATCAAAGGCGCCAAAATAATTGCATTCCCTGGATGAGCCAAAAATAATAATATACCCAGTCAATATTGGAGTTGTTTGTATGCAGTTCATTTTCATCTCATCCAGTTAACTTAAGTTGCTTATCCAGTTGAATTTCTGCAGAGCTAGATTCCAGAGGGACTTATCAGTGAACGGTTGGTTGCTGTGCGATATCACGAGGGGAAAAAAAAAAAGAGGCGTCTGGTTTTATGGAAGAGAGGATAGAGAAATGATAATTATTTTTTGAATGCAAGACAAAACAAAGGAAGGCTGTCACACAGAAAGACACTGTGGCGATGGATGCATTTTTGATTTCTTGATCAGCTCGACTTAATGGGGCCACGAGGACCTCTACACCATGTTTTCTTTCATCGGAGAAAAGCATTGAGGTTATTGCATTGATTTTTAAATATTTCTCAGAGGAAAATTGAATGGCAAAAAAAGGACAAAAAAACAGGACACAAAGGCATTTTTTTTGTCAAAAAAAGAAAAAAGACAGACACTTCTATCCACTTATCGATTATCTTTTACGGAGGTACCTTTTTATGCTTTCATCTCCTACCAATAGTAGAGGCAGTTGTGAATATATTTATTCTAAGTTTTTGCGTGTTGAAGCTCTCCTGTAAGGGATCATGTTATATTAATGTATAGGATGATTCTGCATCTGGTTCAGCCTTCTTACCGCCGACCCACGAAATACAATAAAGGGTGCTACGTAAAAACCTTGCGATGGCAGCTGCTATGTGACACACACACACACACACACACACACACACACACACACACACACACACACACACACACACACACACACACGCCCTGACCTCCATAAATTCACACTCACTCTCTCTGTCTCTGTTGCTTTAATGGTGCATGAAAGAAACAGCTCGAGGTATTCCGAGCCTGTAAGCTTGTCCATGCAGCGTGTTGGAGAGATCAGATGAGAGTTGAGCAAAGCTGAGCACCTGCAGGGTTCCTCACACACTAAAGGGTGGAGATAGAAGCTAATAGTGTGAAATCTACCACATTAATGGTATACAATCAATACAAGCTATCTGCCAGATAAGGACTTGTAAGGCTGGTGGCCCCGGGGGCCAAGGTCGCAAATTGCTCCATCTCTTACCAGCTCTGTTTCTCTCTTAATGATTTTCTCCCTTTTCTTTAACTCCACCACTTTCATTTCTCCATCTGATTTGTTCTCTCTCTCCTTCTCCTCTTTATTCCTGTCCACCCCTCTCACCTCTCTCTCTTTTGTTCTTTCTCCTCACCCTCCTCTCTTTCTCCCTCGTTGCTCCGGCTGTCAGCTCAGCCTCACAGGATGGACACAGAGACGCTGTTCTATATGCTGCTCGACACACAGGTAGCTCACACCGGAGTGTGTCTACGATGGTGTGTGTTTTATGCTTTGTTTCGGCTCTGCTCTTTCCATCCTTCGGTGATGAGTGCAGTTCTTCAGACGCCTCCTCACTCTCAGTGTTCAGAACTCTGTTGCACAGATAATCCCCCTGTGGGTGCGTTTGTGCGTACACGGAGGACTGTGTGAGTGTGTGCGTGTGTATTCAGAGGGGTGTGCCTTTGTTTGTAGGAGGTGTGTGTGTGTGTAAAGGAAAGAGTGTGAAGCAGCAGGGTGTTTGTGCAACTCGTTGAGTGTCTGTTTGTTGTGCGTGACGGAGAGAGCGAGTGCGGCGCCACAGCCTCGGTCCGGCCTTAATCCTCTAAGCTGTGTAGTTCACTCATGCCACATCAGCCCCATTGTGTCTACAGACAAAGAAGCCCAGTTAAAACTAAATGCCAGTTAAAGCAACAAACAACTAATTATAGCATCATTTTCTGCATCCTATACTCTCTCTCTTTATGTCTCACTTTGAATGCTCAATTCTCCCATGAGCGCCTAGCGCCTGATTTTTTGCGACACCTTCTGCTCTGGACTCATTCCAGCTGCGTGTCCATGTGTGTGTTTATGTATTTGCACTTGTGTCTCCCTGTTTGCACACGTCCGCGTATATGTGTTTGACTCTCTGACAGCTTTGCCATGGTTCATGTGTTTGGGTCCTGTCAGAGCTGTCCTGTCACTGTGTGAAAAAAAATCATTCATTTCCCAGAGTCGAGGATGAAAGAGTCTTTAGACTTCAAACGCCTGTGGGCCTCTGTGGCTTAGATTGCCTCTCGCTCTTCCTCCACCGCTGTGTCATTTATTCCTAAAAAAAAAGAAAAGAAAGGGGGGGAAAAAACACAGTGCTGCTGTGGCATCGGTTAAGTAGAGATGGCAGAGACATGGCGAGGAGCTGGACAATTAGCCTGATTAAAACACTGTCATTTTGCATAATAGATTTAGCCTGAGCTGCAGTATAGGCAGATCTTCTCCGAGTAAGTGTGTGTGCGCGTGTGTGTGAAGGCATGAAACCATATTCTTCTCTGCATAAACATGCGGGGGTATTAAAAATGCACAGTTGGCCATGGTTTGATGTCAGTGAAAAGAGATCTATTTAAAAGTCATGGTGCATAGCTGCAGAAGCTTTGGTGTTTGGGCATGACAAATAGTTGTGGTTGAGCCGGTCATCGCTCACAGACCCTTGCATAAACATTTACATCATTGTATCAGTGCTACAGATGTGTGGACACTTTCCCCTACGTACAAATACAAATGCACGGGCTAACAGAGTCCATTTTAAGTATGTACACAAACTGTACATACAAGCGCACATGGAAACACACAGGAGTCTGCTGCAGCGCCGTGATGTTGTTTGGTTGCTCTGCATTGCAGTAATCGGCTCCACTCTTCTCCTCTGCCCTCACCCACAGACAATCACTGGTTCTCAATGGGCAACATCGGCGAGGGAAATACCTACGGATAGAGCGAGAGATACGGGGAGGGAGGGGAGGAGAGAAAAAGTGGGGAGGAAGACGCAGAGGGGAGGGTGAAGGGGATGCTGGGAGGAAGAAGGAGATGATGCTGAGGAGAAGGTATAGGGAGGGAAAGAGGGACTAAAGAGGACAGAGAGAGATTTGAGGGAGGATGGGAGGGGATGAAAAGAAGAGGAGAAAGATCAGCGAGCGGGTGTTTCCAGGCTTAAGGCTGCGGGAGGACTTGTTAATTTGTTCGCGAGTGGAGGGTTACAGTAGGCAGTGAGACGGAAAAAAGATTTACAGAAGATGTGTGAAACAGACACAGATACTGAATTTGCCATGTGGATTCTCACACATCTCTGGCCGCCTTTGCTTTGTGTCTGCTCCCCGGCACACAACGCCACCCACATTATCTCGGCATTAGACTTGCAGCTCAATTATGTGTCGACCGAACAGCAACGGTCAGAAGATGAAGATTTCCGTGTCTCCCATTGTGACTCCACAATGCTTGTTTACAGTGTTGTGAGGCAAAATGGTGGATTACGCGGCACGTTGGTTAGGTGTTATTATGGTAAGCTGATATGTGTCTGTTGCTGTGTCATTCTGCCGCCTCAGTAAGCTGGTGAGGAGACACTAAGATGGCAGGGAACGGGCCCGGTTGACGTTGAAAACATCACATGACGGTTGAGTTTTCAAAGTGTGTGTTCGTGTCGCTGTAAATCTTAGTGCACATTTAGTTTTGAGGGGTTTTGTGTGAAAGATCAAAAAACAGAATGAGAAGAATATGGATGGAAGGATATTTTAGGAATTTAATCAGCGATTTCTTTTTATCTATGAGGATTAAGCAAAAACTACTGGACGAATTTTGACAAAACTTGTTTGAAGCATGTGGAATGGGTCAGGGAAGAACATAGTAGATTTTGGTGCGGATCGGGATCAGGGGGCAGATCCAGGAATTTGTTCTCACTTTCTTTAACATTGCAACGTTTTTTGATTTTTTTTTCACAGATTGTCACAGATTTCCCAGGAATAATTCACAGAACTTTAGGGAACTGAAGCTATGACTGTGTGCAGTTTGGTGTAAAGCTTTTCTACTGATTTCAAATACATAGGTCACTTTTAACAGAATTTTACCTGCATTTAAGTCTCCACATATCAGAGAAGTTTTGAGTCTTTAAGGAACCTCATGTTTTCTGTTAGCATCCACCAATGGAACGTGCGACGACCTGCAGATCACCTGTCCTTAAAAGTAACATTAAATAGTAGAAACACAGAGTAATGCCCGAAACAGTACTTTGACATCCGAGTTCCCACAGATATCCATTATTTAATTCTTAAAATCCAATGTTCCACTCTCTTAATAATCACCGTGTACAGATTATTCGCTGGATTGAGAGCTACAACAAAAACCGCAGAGCCTCGGGATCAGTGTCTCTCTCTGAAACAGCCATAAGACAGAGCTGATCGCTCCATAAATTCTGATTTGTGAACGTGTCTCCCTGCTGTTTCGACTTGTTTCCTCCCCTGTCAGGAGCGAGCCAGGAGCGGAGGATTAGAGCCTACCTCAGCACTGGAATGCCTGGTGGCTGCAATTGCACAGTTCCCATCACGTAAATACCCCAGCTGGTGGTTTTAGTATTGAGAGGCAGTGGGCCACACAACTGTCGACTTTGCACTTCATTTATGATAAACTTAAGTCAGCTTTAATCTCCGCCCGTCGCCGTGTGTTGAACCAGTGTTTGGAACAACATGTTTATCTGGCGGGGAGGGAGCCAGGGGAAGGCACCCGCTCACAGAGATAACCTAGAATGTCTTCTCTCCCTCCAAGTGCCGGCTCTGAACCTGGGAGCACGATTGTGTTTATGTGTCTGGATGCAGGGGCGTATCGGTGATTTATGGGTGCTGTATACAGTGGGGGAATTCTGGGCGCTCTCTTTACTTTTTGGAACACTAGAGTTATTGCATCGCACGTCTCAATTCAACTGGCCGGGGAGCAAAGTCCACACTTTCCTGCAGAATTTCTCTCTGGTGGCACCACTGCTGAGGTTATACACAGGGCGTAAACAAATGTAATGTCAACGTGATATGAATAAACAAAACATATGGACGTAGGATAAGGTTTAGAGTGTTTTCATCCATGTGGTGACTCTCCATGTGTGTGTGCAATATTTTCCACCTCTTCACAGCGAGCGCCATGGAAACTATACTCGTATGAACAAAAGAAACAGTATGAGATCAACCGAGAATACTCTGCAGTAAAGCTCATGAAGGCAAACAAGAAACAACAAAATCAATGCAATGTACCGCATGACATCTTACCAGTAAGACCTGTTCAAGGTGTTAGAAAACATTATTAGAAATATGTATTGCTATTGAGCTTGACAAACAAGAGAGAAGTTATTATATAAATGAAACAATGAAATGTCCTCTTACCTTAAAAGAAATAACCTCTGATAGAAAAGCATATAGTTAATATTCACATGTTCTGCTTATGAAAGGCACTAGTTTAAATTTCAAGACATTAGTCCTGTTTGCTAACATGTTCATCAGCTTGTCTTGTGCTCCCAGTTTGACGTTTGCAAAGATAATGATACAGAGAACCTCCTGCAGGATAAAAACATAGAAACATAATAAAATGGGAGTTCCATGTTTTTTGCTGTTCTCTCCATGATGCATAAAAACATACACTGGTAAGTAAAATCATTTACAGTCAAAGAGGAAGACTTGAAGGTTATGAACACAACCCCCTGTGGTTTATTTAGGCTGAAGTTCAAATTTCTCAAAGGTCAGTATTTTCAAAATGTGTTAATGGGGCAGATTATCTATATTTGAAATCATGTACAGTCAATGGTCAGGAAATGTGTGAAAAGTAAGAGGGGGATGCGATTCTGGGATGTTCCGGTTATATACACACAACAGATGAATTGGCTGCTATAACAGAGTCGATAGTATAATGGTGAAATCTGTCTTGTGTTTGCAAAAACAGACACACAAATGCTAGTGAGGCTGTTGGAAGTAAAAATGAATCATTCATTGCGACAATGCAGCGTGGATCTGGTTTAGCCGGGTGCTTCTTACTCGACCTATCAATCGTGAAGAGAGTTGACTGCAAATATTGACATCCACACGAGTTATGTGGCCTCAACTGAGCATCTTAAAACGCTGCACTAATGAACGCTTTTATATTAACGATGAATCAAATTACAATGTGTAATACGAGAGGGGTGCGACAGAACCATCAACACGACTCAGCATGTTTAGCCTGTTTCAGCTTTAGTTTTATGGCCCGCAGCTTTAATGTGATTTAAAACCGCAGACCTTTTCAACGTTGTTTTCCAGCATCAAATAAGCTCTAAAAAAAAACCCACTGGATGCTACGTGCACGGCAACAAACAGCAGAGCAACTAGCTGATGAGCACCATTAAGCAGCTCAGAGCAAAACTGAATATTGGAGCCTCGTTCATCCGGTGATCAGAAACACGTCAGATGACGTTTAAGGCTGTTGCCTGATCTTATCCCTTATTGTGCTTTCTCTCAAACGCCATGACGCTGGATGCATAGTGCATTTTATTTGTTTGTTATCCCTGTTTGAAAAACCAGAGCAGTGTGAAATAGAAGTAGAAACTCTTCATAAATACCACTTGGGGATGACAAAAGGCATCGGACACTTTCTCCCAGCGAGCTGCTGTTTATATGAATACAGGCGTAAGAAAAAAAGCTGTGCATGTGTTTTTACTGAATGGCAGCTGGTTGGCATGCACACGTGCCAGTTCTTCAGCCGTGGAATGAATCAGATCTACTCTCCAGACCGCGTACCTCTCTCCAATGGAGGACTCGTAAAAAGAAAGCCCTACATGAAATCCATTATGCTTAATTCCCTAAATCCATAATACCCACAGAGGTCTTAATCTCCATCCCATTCTCATATAAATTAGCTTCCTCCTCTCTGGCAGACAGAGCTCTGTGTCGACACTAAATGCCCAGACCTCTACGAGTTGGATTCACGGCAACTACGAGGAACAGCCATGAGCTTTTCCTTGGTGGCAGATTAATGAAATAGTCATTTGTGGAAACATATTATGGAGAGAAACTGTATAAGAAAGGGCGGCAAGGTGATGCACTTGTGGTTGGCATTGTCACCAAGAGGGTCAGAAGGTCACTGGTTCAGATCCTGGTTTAGCCGGGACTTTCTGTGAGGTGTTTTCATCTTCTCCCAGGGAGGGTATTTTCTCCAGGTACTCCAGCTTCTTCCAACGGTTCAAAAACATGCAGCTTGGTTTAACTGACTCTAACTTGACAGTAGGTGTGTGACTATGAGAGTGAATGGTTGTTTGTATGTTGGCCCTGCGGAGGTTTAACCCCCCAATAAACAAAACCAGGCTGTGTAGCCCCTGCAATAATCATATGTCGTCATTCATCACACTGAATGAAAAAGATGAAAGATAAAATAGTTGGTTTTCTTGATTCAATTAACACAACAGACAAAGAAACGTTTTTTTACCTCCATTTTAGTGTAGGTACTTTTTACTGTACTGCTAGTTAGTATTATCTGGCATGTTTAAGGTATATCAAGCAATTATTCATTGGTAATAAATAATAATTATTCGACCTAAACCACCTCATTTTAAACTCTGGCTGGTGACCTATCAGAGTGTAGAGCTGCCTCTGGCTTAATGTCAGCTGGGATTGGCTCCAGCTCCCCTGCGACCCTCAAAGGATCTGCAGTAAAGATGGACGGACAAAGACTGGAAACAGAAGCTTGCTCTGTGGAACATTAACAAAATAGGCCTAACAACACCTCTGAAGCTCCCTAATTAACACGTTTTGTCTCGTTTGTTTGATCTGTACAGAGACGACAGTTTGCCTGTTTTTATGGGTCATTATGCTCCAGACTTCTCTTGGCCAGGCTCAGTAACTTCTCGGTATTTTTCTGCTGCTCACAGCTCAGAGCCACAGCACATAACAGCCATAACTGGTATTTTGCATGGGATTTTCATACGGATTAGACCAGAAGCTTTTCAAACTCTGACCAAGTGCCAACTGCATCTGAAATGATGCAACTACTCAATGTGATTTCAGACCCTCTTTTTTTTTTGCCTATATTTGTTTACATTTGACCAAATTCGCTTTAAGCAGTTCCTGTTTTCAGTGTGATCGAACCGATCTCTGAAAAAATATGATGGCGCCTGGAGTAATAACCAAATATTTTAAATATTCCAAACAGATTTATGGGCATTTATTTGAGAGTTTATGTAAGTGACACAAATATCTGTTGTACCTGTTTGTTCAGATCTCAGTTTAATTTATTTTCTAAACAAATCGTGGAACTAAGAAAGAGCTTGAAAGTACATTAACTCTCCGTGAGCTTTTTCACTGCTACGGCTCAGATATAAGACTTTGTGTTTTTAAAATCCCAACATGCATCTGTCTTTCAAGAGTGCAGATATGAGAGTGGGATAGAGAATTGAGAGTGGTGTCCCAATTCAGGGTCCGCCTCCATTGGCGTATAGTTGCTTTGTATGCTGCACAGCAACAGCAGTGCAGTTGGGCTCAAAAAGTAAGATTTAATGGCCCTATGCTTTTTATCACATACACCTTTAATTGCTAGGTTGGGTTGAAGCCTGATAGTTATGTATTGGACATCCTGTTGTGTGCCGGCACCTGTACCTCCTTTTTGAATTGAGACACGGCTAATTTTGTCGTGAATTTCCCAGACTGTAGATGGACATCAACACCTCCAGGGGCCTCGTCCACCAAGAACCAGAGTGAACTTTTTATTTCCAGGGCAGCGAGAGAAAGTGACTTTTCTTCTCTTCTTTCTTGTCAGGCTCAGATGTTTTGTTGGCCTCCAGTTTCTCTTTTGTTTGGGGCATCCGTCAGAGGCTGTTTTCTCAAAAGTGGTAATGGGACGAGGATGAGTGAAACGCTCCAGTGTGTGCTGCGTTGTGTTGTGTGCGCGTGATGGCGGATAACCGGGGGCGATGCACCGCAGTTTTTCGAACCAGGAAATAAAAACAACATTCCAAAGAGAATAATGCAGCAGAAGGAGGAACCTACTTCTACCGAGGTCCCCTGGCATCGCTCGCTAGCTGTGTGTGTTGCCTCCACCAGCGTTTGTGCATCCCTGTGTGTGCTGGTTATGTACACATGCTTGTCCTCCAGCGCTAGAGTGAATCACATACACACAAAGTCACATAATTAGCGCTGGGTCCTCACAGCGGCGTATTCCAAAGATTCTTCTCCACATTTCCAAAGAACACAATGTTTTGCTTCTCTCTTGCGCAACATTAATCAGGGAGAAAGACTTTTACTGTTTTTCAGCACATTTTTAACCCCCCCCCTTACTTATTCTCCCACACTCCATTACCCCTCCCTCTCCTCTTAATCGCTCCCACTTTCAAACACCTCCCTCTGTAATTATTTCCTTCCCCTCTCGCCCCCATCTCCATCCCCCCTCTTTTTATTATTTCTGCCTCCCTCGCCATCCCTCCCCCTTTGTTACTTCTTATTTAATCTCACTTCGTTTTTACCACCTCATCACCACCACCTCGCCCCCTTCACTTTCCCTTTCTCCCTCTCCTCTGTCTGCCTCCGTTAAATGGGAGCAGTGACCCCATTACGGAGCGTTGGTGCCGCGGAGTGGTGGAGGAAGAGGAGGAGAGGGAAGGAGGAGCAGGAGGAGGAGAGGATGGGAGGATGGATTGCGTTCTGTGCGTTTGAATGAGATGATTAATGAGCGTTGCCTCCAGAGGGTGTTATCCCTGCTCCGGACCAGCAGGGACACCACTGGGTCAGCTCTGGTCACACTCTGCTCTGATACACACCGACACAGAGCACATGAAAGCCAGCACACTCCGCAAACACACACACACACACACACACACCCGTCACCGCTGACATTATCATTAACAATGGTGGGACAATGGGGTCGGGGGCCACAATAGCAAACACAAGCCAGAAGCTGAGAGTGTTCACAGTTCATGAGACGGGGACTCTGTGACTCACTGCTGCTCGGGTAGATTTCTCCTCAGGCTACTAACTCTCTCCTGACAGTTCACTTGAAAATGTGTGATTGATTCAGTTTGATGACTTCATTTAACCCTGAATTTGAATATTAAAAATCGTGATATCAAGCGCATGTGATGCAACCAACGATTATCGTCAGTATGGATTGAAATGGTCAATGGTCAGTATTTACATGGCGCTTTACACACCACACTTTTTTCTGTGAGGGGCCATTCTGGGCTCAGCGTCTTGCCCAAGGACACTTCGGCATGAAAATGTGGAAGACTGGGATCAAACTGCACCAGTCTGTTCATGTCTGTTCATGGTTTGGTCTCTGGATGTTAAATGTTTTCTGTCTTCTTCTTTGGAAGCTGACAAAAACATCCTACCATCCTACTTCAGTGGTTGGGAAATTGATCAATCTCCCACATCCTGTCTCATTTGATTCAAGTTAAGGTCGGCACTTTTCTGCAACAGCCATTCAGTGTGTTTACATTCAGTAATTAGCTCACTATATAGTGGCTTTTATTGGTAGTGGTTATTCCTGCGTCGGTTTCAGATTACCAAGCACAAGGGATTCACGGAAAAACAATGTAGCATGTAATTTACAATTTGCATCTCATTGTTTACTGTTCACTTTCTTCACAGAACTGTGTTATTAACTTGCTGCTAATCTAAATCAGACATCCCACTGCTGCAGCCTCACATTGAAAACATTCAACTGGCAGAACACAGGGTGGGTTTTTATCCTTTCATATAAAGATGGACGACGCTTCTCTACTTGAATTATCCAGGTATGAAGGCAAAATATCTGAGATACTTGCAGTGCTATCTTGTGCATTTGGAGCCAAGCGTCTGCACAGCAGGGATCAGCGATGGAGCTGCGGTAGCGAGGCCCGGTCGATACAGGTGCCCGATCAATCGTGAGTCACTCTCATCTGTCAATCATGAAAGTTGTCATAGCATCAAATGACTAATTGAAACCAAACAGTGCAAAAATTAGTCGTTGAACAAACCGTCTTCTAAAATGTTTGATACGTACTAGTTTTTTAGTTTGGTCCATGTGGCATCCACTAACATGGAGGAGGTGGATTTTAGAATTTTGATTTCACTTTTGGGGTGCAGTTATGTCGTCCATCTTTAGAAACAGTCAATGCTTTGTCCGTCTGTATATGAAGACTTATTGACTCGCTTTTGGAGGCAGTCTCAAGTGGCCACCCAGTGAACTGCAGTTTTTTCGGCCTCTTGAATTAGCTTCATTTATTGGTGCTGGAGATCGCTGCTTGGTTTGTAAATGAGTTTAGTTCAGTTTTGTAGCATCTAGTTAGCATGGCTAGCATCGTTGGCACAGTTAGCACAGTAAAGATGTGGTGTGTAGCCCATAGACTGCACAAACCGAGGTGTAGCCATGGGGCTTCTGGTTTAACAGCACCATGGTCAGCAGGTGGCAGCTGTTCATTGTGCTCTGAAAGACGTCACTGATCGGAGCTGGAGCCGTCTTGTTTTATACACGCTAACATGTCATAGAAAACATACGCTCTAACATGTGTGCAATGTGGGCTTGGAACAGGAACCATGAAGAGAGAGGTTCAGATCTCAGCACACAGAGAGAGAGTGACAAGTGATCAAAAGGACGACACTGTATCTCTACTGCATATATAACTTAATCTCTTCTCCTGCTGACAGTGAACCCCTGAGCAAGCTAGACTTCATCTTTGCTTGATGCGCCACCTGTTTTTCTTGTCAAAAATCTGTCCATCTTGTCATTTTCTTTTTTTCCGTATAAATGACACTTTTTACCCCCGGTGCTAATTGCTTTACGTGCACGGTGACAAGCTGTTTATTTCTCCCAGGTAAAACTGACTCATTCAACTTCAGATCCATTCTATGTGTCTAGTCCACAGTTTGAACACCACTGGTTCATAAAATGTAAAAAGCGATGTTGAAAAAAATCGATTGTTTCGTCCAAAAAATTCTCAAAAATCAATTTACAGTAAAAAATAAAACAGAAAAACAGTAAATCGTCTGATCTGAGGAACTAAAACCAGCAAACGTAAATAATTGATTACAAAAAATGAAATGTATGTTTATTTAAATAAGTAATTGATTTATAGCGACTAAATGTTTCAGGACTTCAAGGTGTGATAAATTAAAAAGAGGAATCACAATGATGCTACCTTTTTTTTTTTTTTTTAAATCGATTTTTAGAATCTACTGTTTGCCCTCATTTTTTTTCCTCTCTCATTCCTTCACTCCACAGGACATTCTTCTTCTGCTTCCCCCCCGCTGTTTCTCCCTCTATAGAAACAGCTCTCGCACACTTCAGCCACATGTGGACAGTTGATGGTACAATGAATTTCACTCATTCCCACAATGATGAGGGACCATGGGAGACCAGGGCACTGCCGATGTGGACCGCAGCAATTGAAGATGCTGCAGTAGGTCATTTCAAAATATTATTAAGCCGTCCAGAGCCCGACCAAATCCTGCACCTGCCTCTATTCTACTTTTTCCAAGCTCAACAAAACTTCTCATGATGGGGAATTTGCAATTATAATTGAGATTACCCTGCGACATTGCAAGAGGGTTAGAAGGCTGCAGATACCCAATTGTTGAATCAAATAAATACGCAGCAAACTACTCGAAAACTGCACAGCTGAGCAGACTCAGCAGAGCAGAATGTGCTGCTCTGTTCAACTCATTCCAGCCTAGAAGGGCTTTTTAAATGTTGCAATGCAAATGCAGAATTAGCACGTCCACAGCTCTGCATCCAGACTGAGTCTGTGCCTTCTGTTATTCAAATAATGAGCTGGTTATAGACCAGCACACACACACACACACACACACACACACAAAATCCAGTTGTAACAGTAGAAATGTGAGAGGAAAGCAAAGTGCAGAGGCTTCTGATGCGCTGCTCCTAAGAGCTCAGATTTTTACCTGTTACCGCTGTATTTCTCTTTACTCCATTATTGCTTTATTACACATGACTGCCTCCCAGCTCTTTCCCCTTCTCTCATTTCAGACTCGCAGAAACACTGAACCATACAATCTCTCCTTCTCCCTCCCTCCATCTGCCCCACTCTATTTACCTCACTCTCTTTTAAGGTGCACATTTGAAGTCGTTCTCTTACTCTCTTTCGTCTCCAGATCAAAAGGTATCAAAAAAAAAGCCTGAAATTGACACCGAGCATGTGTTTACACTCGATCTCAAGGGTTGAGCTCAGGTCATCCTCACTGGACTGGACTGGTCATGTGATGCCTTGTCTACAATACTAAGGATATTTTTATTAATGTACATATATCCCTCCGTTTTATGAAAAGAAAATCGTCACCCAAGCCACCTTTGATTTACAAAATATCTCCATCCAGACAAACACAAAAACAACTGCAAGCGCAGAGGACCACCAAACCATCAAATACCAGAAAAGAATCATACGCTGTGAGCTTATGAAAGGACCTTGGTGTTGTTTATGGTGCATGCTCATTATGCATTCATGTGGTGTTGGGATAATCAAAAAAATATATAGCCAACAGAGAAAATTCACGCGAACACCAACTCAGGAGTTGCTGAGTTGCTCATGCTCATGTCTTATATATTTTATGCAGATAAATTATATAAATATTAAATAACCCTAATGTGTGATCATCTAAATTGTACGAATTGTCCTAGAATGGACCCTTTTTATTTAAACTCTTATGTTGAAAGCGGATCCTCTTCACCATGTTTTTTACAGCAGTACAAACTGGACAAACTTAATTTCTTTTGAGTTTTTAGGAAACTGAAAGCTACACACTGAACCTTTAAAAGTACATGAACACAACGAAGTAGGAAAAACGACTTCACACCTCAGGAAAGGGACCTTACACGGAAGTCACTACACAGTACAACAGTGGTCTTGCACAAAACAAACTGTGGCCTCATAATTACCCAAGTATTTCATTTCACATGTGGGCTACACACAGATACACAGAAACTAGAGTCTTTGAAAATCTACTTTTTAAAATCTAATCTTTGGAAGAAGCTCAAACACAGGAAAATAAGTTTGTTTTGCTAAATATCCGCCTTAGTGTGGACAAGGCCTCAGTCTTATGAGATCATCTTTACATTTAATAACTGCACTCTCTTCACTGTTTGTACATTTCAATGCACATAAATGATCCTTATGTCTGTTTTCAGCCCTGAATGACTGGAAGGAATAATAACAGTTCACCTCAAGTAACATTTTCATTCTGCGGTGTCCTTTGTTTTGGCGCGACCTCATAAATTGTTGACCGCTGACATTCGCTGTCGCTGGATTGTGTTTATGTCCTTGTAGGCTTTCACTGCGTCGTTCGCAGGCAGTTACCTCCTCTGAGGAATTGCATTACGTGGGAGAATGCATACAAGTTGTCCCGGCTTGGTTCAGTATGCAGAGTATGTGAGCTTCAAGTCGAGCTTTCATAATGATTCAGGCTCAACAACAACATAAGCGTTGAAAGTCCCCTGCAGGAAAATATATCATGTTAATAATTAATCAGGCTGTATACCAACCAGGATTCTTGAAATGAAACAAGAACACATTAAAAGACCTCAATATTTTAAAACACAAGTCTCCTGCACATTAACGTGTGTGTAGGTCTAAGACAGGAGAGTGAAAAATAATGAGCTGTGACTCACTCTGCTAAATGACGAACTCTCCCACTTGCAAAAGAGTTTTGTAAGTTTTTTTGTCCACTATTTAGTTCTTAGTCTGCAACAAACACCTTTATTTGAAAAAACTTCTGGTTTTTACTTTTCATTAAATCATTTTAGGACCAACACAGATGGTTTATAAGTTGTGATTAATGGCCTTAATAATGCTTTTCAAGTTACGCCAAGTTTATTTATCAAGCATATTTAAAACAACCACAGTGCTGAGCAGGCTTAAAATATGAAAATAAAAGAATATTAAAAAATCTATAAAAACTGAAAAAATATAGAACATTGAGCATCATAAATATTTTTTAAAAATGCACATTAGGGGATAAAATCAAGGTCTCAAAGCCAGTGAGAAGATTCATTCATGTTTAAGTATTCACTAGCACCGTATATATCAGTTATCGCACATTGTGAAGAACAACCATGTGTTGCTTAGTCGATTTCTATATTTTCTTGCTGTAATTCATCAGCGTTACTTGTGGAAAGCTTTAATTAATGACTCATGAAAGTTTTGAGCTGTACTATCAGTTATGGCTGCAGGGACGGAAATGTCGATCTGTTAGTCTTGTTCACCGCTTTGATCCAGACTGAGATAAATATCTCGACAGCGGGTGGATTGATTGCCATGAAATGTAACAGACATGGTTCCCTGACCATAAATCTTAATTGACTTTTGTGATCCCCTAACCTTTCCTCCAGTGCCACAGGTCTGTTGACATTTTGGGTGCAAATTGAAATATCTCAATAAATATTGGATGGTTGGTTATGAAACTGGGTACAGACATTCACATTCCCCACAGGTGGAAGTTCCACTGTGGAACTGTGGCCATCCCTCAACTTTTTCTCAAACATCTGGTCAAAATGTCCAGTTTGTCTGCTGCTTTTGTTTTGACCAAATACCAAAAACAAAAGACTTCCCATCATAACTCTTATAGGAATTTTGCTCTTCGAACGGAGTCAACTTTTATGCCACCATTCTTTTTCAAAAGAATAGCTCATTGTTCTTTTTTTAGAAGGGGAGGTAAATATGTGGAATAATCTCGAGAGAGATTTCACAGCACTTAACGATTTAAATTGCTTTTCATTATTCACACGTCGGATTCTCCAGACTTTCTGCAGGCTTTATAAGAGGGGACGAGGTGGAGAAGGTCCGCAGATAATCAGGAGTCTCTGACTTGGACATTTGTGTTCACACATGCACCTCCACCGAAGAGAGTGCAGAGAATCTCCATGGTGAGGTGCATGTGTGAAAGTAGCTTTGGTAACAAAATCTGTCAAAGTCATGAACGGCTGCCTCTACAGTGGATTTCTCCAGGACCACATTTTGCCACGATGAAACACACTCAGGAGGAAAACAATACCAGCCACAATGTCGCACCAGTACTATATGTGTGACAAAACAGAAGAACTGTAGCGGCATCAGCTCAAGGCTAGGTTGATGAATGTTGTCTTTATCCAGTAACACTTTATTTAAAGAAGGTCTTTGAAGTGTCTGAATGCAAAGGTTATAACTTAAATATGTAATGGAAGCCCGTCTGTAACCGACACAGCCGGTTAGGTTTTGATTCAGTGCCAAACACTTGTGGCTGGAAAGCCTTAAATGTGATGCATTACTGGGCTTTGGAAGGTTGTAAAACATCTACCTGTCTCTGGAGGAAGCCAAACCAGTCCTTCAAATGTACTGAAATGTGTTGTTCAGTACAAACCATGTGTCAACACATTTTATACCCAGCTGATACATCCACCTTCAACAATGTGTCGATGTGAGGTTATGAACTTTCCTCATCTTAGCTTGTTATTTAATGGATCATTTTGGAACTTCCACCAGAGGTAGATACCTGGAAGTCTATGGTGCACATCAACAATAACAACTCAACGTACTGCAACACAAGCAAATGGAGAAAACATCTTTTGACAACGCAGCAAATAGAATATACACTGCAAACTAAACACTCACAGCACCAAAAAGAGTGATGAGCATGGCTGCAGACAGGACAGAGGAGTTTTGTGTGGCGTAAAATAATCAATAACAGGTTTACCAGCTTACGTGACAGTATAGATATAGGTTTTTATAGATATAGATCTATAGATATAAATTCTTAGCTGATACAAAGTTCAGAACACAGGCAGAATGAAAAAACTTTGGAACAGGTGCGAAGAACTGAATTGAGAGGAACCCCTCAAGGAACAGAACAGATGAACTGACAAAGATGAAGAAGGAGCACAGACTAAATACTAATGGGAGGTTTGGATAATTGGGAACAGGTGAAACACATTAGGGTGAGACAGACAATCACAGAAGAAGGGAAACCAGAAGAAGAAGGATTGTGTCTGAAATCACTCACTCAGTCAGTAACCCATACTTTACTATACGTTCTAAATGCAGGAATATTTAGTGAGCTCAGCAAAATTAAAAACGCTTTCAAACTCTCTCGGCGCCGGTCACTACGTCATTGTCGCAGGATTAAGATGCACAACAATAACAATACGGTAAATGTATTGTTGTTTTTTTTACACTTACTATTAAGACTAAAAAGCATGAATGACCATTTATAAATGTAGAAATAAACACTACAAAATGGAGAACTCGCTATATACTGGACTATATAGTGATTTTGAGCACAGCAGAGAAGTAAACACAGGGTATTAAACCTGAGTGAAACAGAATAATCAATTTAAAATTCAAAAACAAGTCCAACAACTGTTTCAGAACACTAAAGACGACTTCATTCCAAATCCTACAGTTAAGGCTGAATGATGTTGTTAATGTCTGTGTATGTAAAAGTGAGCTAATGGGTCGACGTTTGTTTTCCGCCATCACCAGACTGCTTTTTGAGTTTCAAGGTGATTATTTCTTGGGTCGATATTTTTGGCCAGAAGCAGCAACAGGGAGCTGAGACACGCGTCTGCACGAACTTTTGCAGCAGTGAAACTTTTGCTCAAGGCTGCAGCTAAACCCTGAAATCTTGCTGTTTCAGGTTTACTAACTCGCCGGTGATGCAGAGCAATCTGAGCATCAGTAGGTGTTGAGGTTGAGCCGTGGAAAGAGACGAGCAGCGGCACCTGAACCTCATTAACCCTCTGTGTTCAGAACAGCCTGATATGGGAAATCACTACGAGCTGTGGGAACAACACCTACTGAAAAAGCTGTCGAGTTACATTATGGCCAAAGTGTCTGTTTGTATCATATCTTACGAGTCAGTGTGGCTCCCGAGAGACAAGTGTGTCCCTCGACTGCACTCTGTATAACTGAAGAGAACAAGCAGCTACATTGTAATAACTGTAAATATTATATTATCATACCTTTCAGAATACTACGAGTTCATATTTTATTGAAGGCGTGGGTTGCTTGCAGCTTACTGTGGGCTGATCCTCATTACAGCGTGTAGCAAAAAATTCATAAATATTTGGGAGGAAACAAATGAAACTCGCACAATATAACCTTGTTTCTATTTAACTTATCTTATTATAAAAGTTTTTACAACAGTGCAGTGTGAATAATACCGCAACCCATGTAGGAGGATGCTTTTAATCCCTTAATATTCAGTTTTTCCATTTTCAAAGACGAATGATGTTTTCAGTGAACCTGGAACTCTTTGAGTTTGAGTTTGAGGCATGAGATTAATTCATTAATCATCTGTGCGTGAAAGGTTGGCCTCCGATCGCACCTCACCTCAACTCACCCGTCTCAGACACACGGCCCAGATTCATTTTTCATGTATGTAATCATGGTAATATAGGTAAACATTTATTATCAGTGCTTCCAGGTGGGGCTGCAGAGTTGGTCCCTTGTACCTTAATGATATGTCTGTGACAGAAGAATATAAACTGTGGACTGGACGAAATGACTGTTAAAAACTGCTTAGGCTTCACTTTTGTAAGCAGTCTTAATTATAGCAGGTAGCTGAGAGTGTGCTGCACTCAGGGCTGCAGTACTCGGAGCCGCAAACAAGACTGAACTAAACCAAGCAGCTGAGAAAGGTAACTAATGCAGAAGCACCAGAGACTGCAGTTCACTGACTGACCACTTGAGGCTCTGGTGGCTGGATGCAGAGCAGGTCTTAAACCCCCGTCTCCTCCATGTTAGCGGGTGGGACATGGACCAAACTAAAATGTAGGAAGGTTTCTGTCATTTCAAGTGTTCAGTTTCTAAATTTTAATTAGATATTTTATATTATAAAAACAGGGGGTGAAATGCTATTGCGATTGACAGCTGAGACTGACTCATGATTGGTTGGTGTGTATTGCGGGGGCCACACCACTGTGACTAATGAGCAGAGGGTGCAGAGGATATTTTAGCTTAATGATTGCACAAAGGGAGGAAGTGGAGACGCGTTGTCCATTTTAATGATATAAAGTATTTATAATATAAACGGTCAGGTCTGATGACCTGATCTAATCTGTCACTGTGATGAATCTGAAAGACAAATACTGTGAATTCTGTGTCCTGATAACAAAATAATTCGAAGTATTGTTTTTGTTTCTACTGTGAACCACTGTCAGATCATCGAGGATGAGCTCGTCCATAACTTCACCGCCTGACAAGAGTTCCCATCCCTGCACGACCAGCTCTGATTTAATTGCTCTAGGATCACCTTCATCCTGCTCCTTCATGAAATATTAGGTATTTTAATGATGCATGTGTACACAAACAATCCCCCCCCACACACACACACACAAGTGTACGTGCACTTCTAATGACAGCCGAGCACTAGCATTCCTTTTAATATTCATGACTTTTACATAACCTTTATGTAACTATGGGACATGTGTACACGATTCTACGTGCATGTGCGTACCCCATGCGTGTGTGAGTGTGTGTGTGTACTTTGGGTCTTTTCTCTGTAGTTTCCCTCATTATGAGAAAGCTCTTTAATGTTTGTCTCCCAGTGGAGAGGAGAGGGGAGTGTGAAACTGTTATTGCAGAGAGAGAGAGGGAAAGAGAGAAATCTATGGGAGGGAGCCAGACAGACAGTCCTGCTCATGTGGTATGATCTCTCAGATGATGACACCCATATTTGCCTCACTGGCATCTGCGGGGGCACCTACGCTCATGCATGTGTGCACGGGGCTCATCTGTCTGCTTGTGTGACCTCAGCAATAAACTTGCCATTGATGGCGAAGAAAATGATTGGGGTGTTTTGCTTAAGAGGATAATGTG
Source organism: Paralichthys olivaceus (assembly GCF_024713975.1). Classification (NCBI taxonomy): domain Eukaryota; kingdom Metazoa; phylum Chordata; class Actinopteri; order Pleuronectiformes; family Paralichthyidae; genus Paralichthys; species Paralichthys olivaceus. The sequence goes on along the minus strand of NC_091104.1, from coordinate 9,645,086 downwards.
GGGGGGGAGTTTTGGGGGGGGGTTTGGGGTGAGAGATAAGAGGAGAAAGGAGAGAGCAAAGAGGTGCAGGATGGGGGGAATAAAAGAGGCTGAGGAGAGATGATGGCAGGCAAGGAAAAGGCCAAGTCTGCTCCCATCAGACTCGAACTGTACATAAGAGTGACTGGAGAGCCCTCAGGATTGTGTGTGTGTCAGTGTGTGTGCAGGGGGTGGTATATATCCGTTTGTGTATGTGTGTGTCAGGGCATGCTCTGTTGGCCACTGATAACCCCACAGCAGAACTGTCACAGTCACGCTTTCACTCAAAGTCACAGAATTGTGGGCACAGACTGTGTGTGTGAGTGAGTGTGCGCATACAAGGGTCTGAGTGTGTGCTTGTGTCCATCTGCCTCTCTCGGTCGCTGTCTGCCTGCCTCAGCATCAGTCTCTTGCTATAGTCCCTGATACCTCTCCACTATCAGAGGCCACGATTAAAAATGCCTCAGTGGCCGCGCGGACAGTCCACAGATCTGGGGAGAAACTCAGAGAACATTGTGCAGAATAACTGGAGCCTCGTGGCCATTACTCCTGCACTGTAGCTGAGCAGCCAGCTGGGGTGCCAGGAGGCGCGTTGGTGCGCTGCCGATGAAGCAAAACAGAAAAGAAGAAGTTGGTAGTTGCTTTGTTACTCGCCAAGGGCTTCTCAAATTGGGACCCAAGTTTAATTCGCTGGAAGATAAAAGGGAAAAGATAACAGAGATATATCGCCACTTGTGCTCTTTAAATGTTTATATTTTTAGAAGGAGGCACTCTCCTCTGTGTTTTCAATGAGTTTGATAACTCCAGGCAAAGGGAAACTGTGTAAATGACATAGGCTAATAAAAAAAAAAAAACACTCTACCAGCTGTCAGAGGTGCTCATTAAAATCATTTTTTCTCCGCCAGTGCCTGAGGGCAGATTTGACACAGTTTGCAATTTTTAAATTCACAAATATTATTAGCGATAAATATTAACAGTTGAGTTTGACAGCTCTTCACTTCTTAATGATTTGTAGTCTCCTGTTTTGACTGATGTTTAATAATTATTGCATTGGGATTTTTTTGGGATGGTTTCATATTATCATTCTCAAAAAAGTGTTATAGCCAAAATTAGTTATTGAAATTTGATCTGAGGTGATGCATACTAATTGGATTAAAAGTTTGTTAGTATGGCTGCAAAAACTTAAAGTCAAAGACTTGAATGATCACACCGTCACTCAGTGTACATTTGGGGACATTTTGAGCCCAGACGTTGCTGCAGAGTGAGCGCTCCCCACTTACACACTGCTGTCTGGGATGAAATCTTTCCACTACATTGTCAGATTGTCCTGTCCACATGGGAAAGATGTCTGTGACGGATATGGGCAGCCGCTGACCCGGAGCTAGGTTGAGTGTGACAGAGCAACTTAATACGATATTGTCACTGGCTTTTGTTGGATATCTAGTGTCAGAGGGAAAATGTCATCATTTGTTACTATATTAGGAGAATGTCACCCTGGACATCCTGTCAAACCTCATTCAAACATCTGGCAGTTCCATAAAACCTTTCTTGATAGTCTTTACGGAAATAAAGGACCAAATTGTAGAATATTAGTTCTGAACAGCCAAATGTGAAAAAATTGAAAATTCATTTCAAACACAATTATAAAACTGTCAAGAATGACACAAGACGGACTCACACTTATGTTTTTGAGGACTTTTTCTTTCTACTTAACCTTTAACCTTGACCTATCCTGGAACTCTCCTGAACATCTGGATCACCCCTGGCAGCTGGATGCAATACTGGTCATAAACCCCGCCTCCTCCATGTAAACAGATGAGACATGCCCCAAACTAAAAAGCCCCGGCCCAATCACTGTTTTGCAAAGATGGTATCACCCATATGTAAAATAATTTTTGCAGTAACTTTGTTTTAAATAGCTAAAACAGGCCATATGTCAAAATTGACAGCTGAAATTGATTCGCGAATGGTCGAGTGTGACCTGGATACCCCAGATACCGCTATATGTCGATGCACACACACACACACACTGAAGGACTAGCTGTAACTGTACTGTAAGCGCTCGTTGTTGTAGCTCACCGTAGATAAGAATGTGTTTGACCACTGGTCTGCGGCCCACAATAGATTAAATCTTGTCTCTTCTGTCGATCTCTCTTTTGTCCTGTATAATACATCATGTCATATCTCCATATCAAAAGCTGAAGATGCCTTGTGCCTGTTTAAAATTCATGGTTTTCTGTCAGTCAAACGCAATGCAGACATAATTAGAAATCAAATAAGTCATTTGTCATTTTGTGGTCGTGTTTATTCTCTTCAAACTGCTTATAAATGGAGGAGTACCCTGTTTAGAACTAATCGCAGGAAATCAATTATAATTTACTTAAAGTAATGTGGCACACCAGCCTACAGTGCCACAGTCGCTCGGTTAAAGGTTTGATATCACGTCCCCTGACCTTGATAATTTGTAGTGAATGAGACAAAGCGATACAACAGAGTCGATCTTCAGTTCCGTAATTGTTTTTTGTGTTGTGAAATGGTCTTTTCTTTATTTTGAGTACCTGCTCATCAACTAAATTTGTCAATATAAAGCATAATGAAGCATTTTGTCTTCTTGAGAACAACAATTTTTAAAACATTGTCAGGTTTACCTTCAGCAATTAGACTTTTGACAGCAAACAAATGGAATTGGGCTGGAGAATCTGAGAGCTTGGTAAGACTCACACTTTGTTTTCACGCTCTGTTTTCTATTACCTTTCTGATTAATTGCTTTTTTATTGTACTCTTGCACGTCTAAATTAATTTCAGGGAGCTGTTGGAACTTTACATGCATTACTGTCCAGAACTACAGGTGCTCAGACTAGGATTAGAGACAGACACAAAAGGTAATTAAATCTAGTTTTTTTTCCTCGTGCGTCTCATTAGTCTTTTTATTTTATTTTTATGAATCTGTAGTTTAGGGACATGTTTTAGTGAGAGGTTATTCCTTGTCTTTTTTCAACAGCAATCTGATTTTGCACTTTTTGTGTTGTACTAACAGTTGTCATTGTGTTTCCTGCCCTGGCGGGATTAGTAACACCACTTATGGCATGAATTATAAATCATCTTCATATCCAGAGTTGTCATTTTCTCTTGTGTTCTTAGGCTGTTCGACAAAACATCCTACTGTTTGCTACAGTTCGCTGATTCCCAAACAGCCTGACAGCACAGTGGCGGCTGCAGCAAAGCCTGGAGAGCCGAAGTGATTGTCAGGGAACCGCATTCACAACTGTTCCCAGGTCAATTTAGTGCATCGCAAGGGCTCAACTGAGGCAAATCCTGTGCGCCAATAATTTTGTGGGTTTTAATCTGGCTCCTGACATTTCCTGCATGTTATCTTCTTTGTAGTTTTACTTGTACGGCCCCTCCTCACACATCACACCAAGAAATACCTTTCTAATATTGAAACCTTTTCCTTTAATTCACAGTTTGAATTAGATTTTGTCAAAGAATGTTCACCTTAACAATAAATTTGTCGAGGTGTCTTATTCTTCTTTGCTGTCTTCTTGGTTCCTACTACTAAAAACTTTTCAATGTCTGTGGCTCCATATAAACACTTTTGTCCATTTGACAATTTTCAGCGATGTGATTGGAAGGAAGGTGTATTCTGAGTGAGAGTGTAGGAAGCAGGGAGTCAGGAGTCAAGACTAACAGAGGGTGAAATGTTTTTAGAAGTCCCATTTTTATCTCAGCTTCACAGTTTGTAGTTCTTCTCTCTCTGCCGCTTCATCGCTTCATATGAGAGCCAGGAGATATACTGTATCAATATTATATTGATAGCAGGAATGAGATCAGAAAACATATGATTTTGGTTATATAACTGAACAAGCTTATACTTGATTTTATCTTAGGCTTAAAGTCTACAGTATTATTAACATTTGCAATTTAAACATCCAGAATTTATGGAGTAAAAATGAGATTCATTTTTACTAATGAATGTAAGTATCCTAACTCCTTATTCTTTGCTTTCTGTCTATACTAACCTTTGGGGAAATATGAGCTATTTGTTGGCTTACTTATGTTCCATTAAAGTCATCTAGTGGTTAGCTGTGTCTATCAGCAGTTGGTGCTGAACACTTAGTGTAAAGAACTTTTTTTTTAAAAACAGCTGTGTGTTGCAATCATTGAAAGGACAGTATGATAGCTCCCAGAAATTAAGCCAAAACATCATGATCACCCCCTGGTGGTTGGGTGCAGTATAGGTTCTAAACCCCACTTTCTCAATGTTAGCAAATGAGACATGGACCAAATTAAAAACTGAATGCATTTCTGAAAATGTTAATCAGGAGAGATGTTTTGTTCTATATAGGAACCTTTTCTGGAGATCATTTTTGGTGGTGTAGAAACTTCCAGAAACAGTATCTGTTCTTAATTTCCTCCTGTCAGTGGTTGTTAGAGGTCTGATCTCCACCACTCTGCTGTTTTCTGGTTTCTGTTACACTTTAATTTTAGAGCATTCCCTACAGTGCGATACCTTTTCCTTTGTTTTGGCTGCTCTAAACGAAACACGCTTGAAAGTGCCAACGTGTCAAGCAGACTGCAAGGTGGTGTTTAGCTGGACAAGGACTTCCACCCACCTTATGCTATTTCCTGTTGAGACAGTATTACTGCAGTGTCATGGCAGGTCAGGCTGATGTTGTCCACGCCGCACACTAACAACCGAAGCGCCGGGCGCTGAGCCAACAGATGAATGCCAACCAACAGCGGAGGGAGCACTCAAGGATAAGGATCGCATCTCTCCACAGTCACCTTTAAGTGGCCAAATTCATACAAGAAACATGAAGTCCCTCTCACCCGCTGCAGATTGTGGCAATTGTCTTATCTGCAGGTTGAGAGTCGACATCTGGCACGTTGTGTTCTCACATGCCTCAGGTCATGCTTATTGAGAGTCTATGGTATCTACAGTTAGACTTTCTTTTCAACTGAGCCAAGTGTCACTTTTGATTTAATTGATAATAGAATGTATTCCGATGCTACCAACTTGCACAAAAAGCATCTTGAATGCCACCTAATGGCATAAGCTGTAAATCCCACCACCTCCGATTTAGTAGAAGGGACATGGACCAAACTAAAATGTCTAAATACATTTCTTTATGTCATCAGTTTAGGTTTTATTACACTGCCAGAAAGGTTGGTTTTAATTGGTTATTTGATGTCATTAAAATGAGTTGAAACATGATTGACAGCTTAGACTGACTCACGATTGGTCGAGTGCATGTATTGGTGGGACCTACTTCGGCTCCTTCATCCAATCGCTACTGCAGGGACTCTGGCTTCATTTCTGGGTAGTGGGAGGAAGTAGAGATGCATCATCCATCTTTATATCCAGTTTATGTTTGCACATTGTAGTCTATACATCTGCACTTGAGGCAAAGAACAGCCACAAACTGTATTGGCGTCACTGAATTTGCATTTACTCTTGAGGAAACAGCATATGTACATACAACAATTTCTTAGAAATAGAATCTTCAGTACACAGTCATTTCTAAGACTCAGTTTTTAGTTCTGTATTTGTTTCAACAATTTATATGGAGTCTAGGGAAGAAAAGAACTTAAAGCCTGAATGCTGGTGGTTACAGTCGATTCCCAAAGCTGCCAGTGTTGTAGGTTGACTGCTCCCGAGTTCCTCTGGAGGTGTGTGTTTAAAAAAAAAAAAAGTGCTGAAAACATTCCGCGGCTGTGAAAAATCGCTTCAAAGGGGCATTTCAGTAAGGTTGACTATGCTAAGATGCATCTTAAAGAAAACACTATCTCTCTGTGATGGGTCTTGGTAGAGATGCATCCACATAAGACAGAGTCAATATGCATGAAAATTAGCAGAGCTAAGAGCTTCAATACTAACACAGAGGGGATGTTATAAAATACAACCCCCCTGAATATCATTGTTCTAGGACACATCACTCGTCATGGCTCCCAGCAAGCCTCCGAAAAAGAACAGGAACAACTACAATACAAACACAGACGGAGGCACAGATGCAGACAGATACATGTATAATGCCCTACATAAAACCCTGCTCACAACAGAACATTTTTATCCAATTAAAGCTTAGCAACCGTAACTGCACATTTAAAAACCATCCAAAAAAAGGAGCAAAAGTGTAAAGAACGGATTAGACAGCATCATAGGTGTAGTGCTGCTGGGGTGCACAGGAATCTTGCTCTGCCACACAAAGTGAGGAATGGGAATATTTTACCAGTCGCTCAATCCAGTTAAAACTTTGTAAATCTTTAACGCACTTGAAGAGGCAAACATCGCAGAAGGGATATGGTCAAAGTTACCATTTTGACATCTTAGGGGTACAGATTGATTCACAGTCATTGTGCATTGAGTGACAAGAAAATATTACATTCTAAAAGATCCCAGTAACTTATTAAGATTCCTCTTCATTGTCCCACACACAGCATGCAACATGCAAACATGGGGAAATTTGACCTCTGTATTTAACCCATTCATCCCAACATGGCCAAGTGTCAGAGAGCTCCCGTACGAAACTACACCACGCCATTGGGCAGTAAAAGGAATTCCTATATAAACCCATTTAATGGGTTCTTCCTTTAGTTACGGCCCTACTCCACAAAATGTCATTATAATCTGTAGTTTTTGAGGAATCCTGCTGACGGACAAACACATTGCAATGAAAACATAATCTCCTGGCCAGAGGCAAGAATTCTTCTGTTGTGATTATGTTACAACAAATGCAAGTTAGCCTTTCGTCTGGTTGATGGCTTCAAGCATTAGCTGGAAACTGATTTTTAACCATCATAGTATTCTCTGCTAGCTAGCTATAGAGCATTGGAAATTAGCTAGTGACAGCTACAACCACAACTTTTGTGCTAACGTCCAATGCTAGCAGTCCATGCAATGCTAAAAGTGCTAGGTAAATAAACTCATATTTGAGTATATATATATATATATATATATATATATATATATCCTACAGCCTATGGGCCATACTAGACCCCAATGACCACAGAGTGCATGGACACAATCAAGTTGTGGGGGTTAAAGAAGAGCAGGAGACGTGCATTCAGTTCACAATTAAATCTTTATTTAATAATGGGAGGACTTGAGAGGACCTGAGAAAGGAAAACATATCTAGACTCTTGTAAGTAAAAGCGAACAACATTTCCTAATGTTTATAAAAGCTCAAATAACTGAAATACTGAGACCACAGACACACAACACACTTTAACATAAATAGCAGGGACAATAATGTAGGCAGCGATCTTACCACAGGGAGATTCTATCACAAACCCCAGTAGACAGCACCACATGAGCACACGGTGATCACTACCACTGCAACTCACACTGCCAGGACAAACCACAACACACCGTTCAAGTGACCGCAACCCTTCAGGCCTACCACACTGCATGCATCCCACAACTGCTCCCCATAGCTGCGTCAAACAAGGAAAAGAGTGAGACTCAGTTGATTCAGGGTCACAATAAAATATTTTTAAAACACGATTATTAAAAGAAGAACAGTCCATCAGGAAATCTGGGTCGGGACACAGCCACACAACTGAACGTACCAGAAACCTCATTAGATTTCAAGCAGAACAAATCAAACATCTCTTTCTCGCAGAGCCTCTTACCTGCACAGACACAGCCACTACCAGGCATCTGACCAAGAGGCACGAATTGCCAGCACCTGTCCTTATAAAGGCGGGGAGCTCTCTAATCCCACCTACTAGAGGCGGTGCTTTCTACACCTCTCCTCAGGCTAATGTTGAGGTTCTATTCCCTCGACATTAGCTAGCAGTGTTCATTTCCAGGACATTTAGCTTCCTTTCTGAATAGTTCGAGGAAGTGGAGATGCGTCGTCCATCTTGCACCTGTCACTTGAAGAGTTCGGGTTTTCTCAACATTTCCGCACACTACGAAAGCAAAGCGAAAAACAACGGAACCACGACGCAGTTCTCCATCATTTTATTCAAAGTGAACGAGCAGCGTTGCTGTTGAAGCACAAGCTCGTGAGCCAACATGATTCACAGCCATCAGCTAAAAAGGTGAAGCCTGCTTTTGTTTACGTCTGTGTGAAATTCGAGGACCAATTGTTTTCAATAATCACAGCAAATTTCAGGCGGTAAAGCTGCTTCCATCACCATCCTAAAGTGCGTATGTGCGTTGCCAAAGCAGGCAGCCAGACAGGTGTAGGAACCTCTCATCCTTTCATGCATCAAGCAGTCCCCTTCTGTCTCCTCTCCCCGAGCACTTCCCTCTGTCCCATTTCCCACCTCAGTCTCTCTCCCCTCGCTCTCTGCCAACCAGGATACTGACAATAGCTTCAATAAAGATGAATTGAAATTGGCTGTGGCTGGATTCAGCTTCCCAAGACACACAATGGAAAGAGCGGCGCAGTAATTATTGCTCTGGATTCCAGCACACTGCTCAGCAAACTCATCTCTCCCATGTTGTTCCTTTCGCCCTCCCCTGTCGTTCTCCACCTGAGTTTCTCTTCCTCTCTCGTCAATATTTCTCTCCACCTCCTCCTCAGTCTGTCTTCAGCTTCTCTTTCACTCTCTCCCTCCTTCTCAGCCTGTTTAACTCAGTACAGTCCATTATTGTTGTTTGCTAAAGTAGAACTATAATTTCACAGCTGAGGGGACAGATCAGGTCTGGAGTCGTGATTAATAATCTGACGGTGAATAATGATTTCATCCTCCATATTCAGCTGTAGGTAATTATCCGCTGTGTAATTGTGGAATAGATTTGCTGATGAAAAAAAAGACTTATTCAAATGTGAGATAGGAACCAAAGCGCCTTGGGTGTGTCGAGGCATCCGTGAAGCTAAATTTACATGGGATGCTTCCAAATATAGGCCCAGGAATAAGATTAGAACATTAGTGTGGGCGTCACTTCGAGCCTCTCTGGTCCCTAAGTTGCACCCGGGCTTGTTTCAGCCGCTGAAGTGAGGCGCGCTGCCTGCCTATCGTGCTCGTCACAACTGTGATGAATGTGTCAAAAGAAGCGATGCGAGGCGTTTCATTCTCTTTGTCCTTGTAGCTCCTCTTGTCCATAAAGATAATGGATTGCATTTTATTTTCTCGATGGAAGTCGCGGGATCAAGAGGTGGCGGGCGAAGCGGCAGACATGGCGAGGAGGGGCTGCAGAAAATGAGCCTTCATCTTTTGCCAGTGTTTGCTTTGTTTTTGGGGGGGGGGGTAATTTAATGGGTCTCAAAGCAACCAGGCAGCGTACCAGGGGGCGGAAGACACTGAAAACACTGTAACTCACTTATGAGGATTCAGATGCATAAAGAGGAAACACTCGCTCCAGTGCACAACCACACACACATTTAAGTCCATGAAAAGCTTGTAAGAAAACAGGATTCACAATTTGCGTGCTTAACCAAGACGCTTTTATTGACAAGTGTGTTCTGTATTTTTATATTTGCACAGCTTTGGTTATTTTGGATCTCGCTGAGGATGCTGACATGCCCATTATACAGATGATCAAAACAAAGGTCACAATGCAGTTAATCCTGGTTTTCGTAAATTGTACAGTGTGTGTGTGTGTGTGTGTGTAGGTGTGTGTAGCGTGGATGTGGGCGTGTTTGCTCAGGTTTGGTTATTTTGGGTGTTGTCAATGTAGAAGTGAAATCATTTTACTGTAGGTACAAGTTTCTCTATCTGGTTGCCAGGCAACCAAAAGCCTTGAGTTGGTTCACAAAAGGCATATACACGGTTATCCAGATGAACATTTACACACCACACACACACACACACATATGAATGCACACACCTGCATGTTACTGTGGTAAACATTCAGCTCTAGTGGCAAATAAACAAGAGCTATCACCCCCGTCACAGTGTCCACTCTGAGGTTTGTTCTCACAGATCACATGCCAGAGCACACAGTGTGTGTGTGTGTGTGTGTGTGTGTGTGTGTGTGTGAAAGTGTGAAAGAAAGAAGGTAGCATTTTTTTAGATTGTTCTGCTTGAATCAACAATCCCCGTCTATATGCACACACAGCAGCACACCATTACAGAAACACATACATGCACACCCCCATACATGCACACCCCCAAGTACATGCTCCACATATGCATGCATAAACACACACACACCAATGACAAGAATAATCTCATCCCTATTCAGGCGTGGGAGACAGGCGTCAGGTAGAGTTTTATTTCTTCCCCTCTACATTTTCTCATGATGACAGGTGGGGTAATGGGCCATTAGATTTCACACCAAACAGAGGAGGGGGTTTCAAGTCTAATGTAATGCTCTGTTGATAGAAACCAGACGCTGCTCTCCTTAGGTGGGTTTTCTTCTGCGGTATATGCCTGCACACACTTCACTCAAAATAAGGCCAATGATGTTAGAATGAGGCAATCTCTGCTTTTAAGAGGGTGTGTGTGTGTGTGTGTGTGTGTGTGTGTGTGTGCGCGCGCGTGTGTGTGCGTGTGTGTGCGTGTGTGTGTGCGCTGTGTTAAAAGAGAAAGAAAAGGCAAATAAAATGGGCAAAGGAATTGAGATAGAGCGTATGCATGTGGGGATGAGTAGTGAAAGTGTGTGTGTGTGTGTGTGTGTGTGTGTGTGTGTGTGTGTGTGTGTGTGTGTGTGTGTGTGTGTGTGTGTGTGTGTGTGTGTGTGTGTGTGTGTGTGCGCGCGCTCATTAAAACAGAAGGAGAGGGAGAGTGGAAGAGAAGCTGGGAGGGAGAAGCCTCGGTGCCCGTCAGCAAGGATTTACTGATGAGGAAGTAAAGGGTCTCTCATCTCTTCTTAAGACGTTCCCTCCTCAGCTTGCTCCTTCTCCACACTGCCTGTTGTTAATTGCCATTGTTCAATGCTGTAAATTCCCTTTGTCAGCACAAACCCTGTGAAGACGGAGAGAGTTAAAATTCTGACCACTTTCAAAGAGAAATTTCGTGCTGTATTTCTGCTGTAGGTGGAATCATTGAATCCACAGCTCCTTCAGCCGCGGCTCGTTTCAAGTTGAATCAGACGGTAAGACTGGGATGGGGCCCGTGCAACAGGTCAGCCTGTACGACTACTAAGTGATGATGATTCGGAACAGCGTACGATACCTAACAATCACCTTGACTGTAAATAAATGATGTGTACATTTTGCCTTCTGCTTGCAGGAAATTATAAAGTCAGAATTATATTTCAAGGCTTCCAGGTTCCTGCATAAACGAGAAACCATCCTCTCTGGAAAATATGCAAAAACACAATGACAGAATATTAGAGTCAAGTTCGAAGCATGAGAGGTAAGGTTATGTGCAGATTGACAAAGTTCTCACTATGGAACACCATAATGTTCAACATTAAAGTTCACCGCTATTCAAACGTGTATTTTTACTTCACTCTGGTGTTTGAGCGTCGCTCTGCAGAGAGATATATGTAGGAAGTTTAATATTAGAAGAATGTTTTCACATTCATCTGCTGCAGGAAGGGAAGTTATGTGTTCACCTCAAATTTACGTCTAATTTGTGACATTACAACTTTCACAGGTACATACAGGAAACATCTAAGTGATGATAGTGATGGTGATTCAGAACAGCTTGCAATATCTACGTTCACCTGACTGTAAATAAATGTTTGCTTTTTGCTATCAGGAAATGATCAAGTCAGACTTACATTTGAAGAATTCCAGAAACGAGAAACTATCTTCTGTGGAAAATATGCAAAAATACAATATATCTGAGTAACTGTTGAAACATGGAAGGTAAGGTTTTGTGCAGAAGGATTTACTATATTTACACCATTTTAAAGTTCAACTGCACTCAAAAGTGTGTTTGCTGTTTGCCTCTGTTACACCTCAGATCCAAATTTAATTTCAGGTTCACACAGCAGGTTTAATAACGCAAAGTAAGTTTAATAAACCATCATATGCTCGATAGAGATTAGAGATGTTGTGATAAAGATAAAAAGACATTAATCTCTGTACTAAGCCCTTCCCACATGGTACACATCATCTCTGTTGTGTTGTTTTCCACAGATTTGTTAAAGGTTACACTTATCTGCTCTAAAGTAATATAATGTTTTTGATGTCAAATGAAAAACCCGCTAAACAGTCTGTATTGTGGTGTATTGTCAGTGTCTGCATTTAATTGTATTAAAATATTTGTGCATTTTTCAGGACTTTCTGTTTAGGATAAATGCTAACGTTAAAATGCTAACACAAAATATCTGGTAGATTAGATGAAAATAAAAACATTTACATGAGATAAAACTCTCAGGGAAAAATATAATTAGGAAATAAAAACAAACATTTGTAAAATGAATTTTTAAAATTTTAAAATTAATGAAAAAAGGTTTCATAATTTATTCATTAGCATCTTTCGGACTCTGTATTGTACAGACTTGGTTTTCTGCAAACGAGACATGTCACTGTTATCAGGGGCAAGGCTCAAAAATGTGGGTCCAACGACTCTACAGCCACTCAGACACTATGTCTCCAATCCTTGACGTGTTCTAGGGCCCATGTCCAGCTCTGGTTATCTCCACAGTCAACATTTCACACACACAAAAAGTATTTTAACTTTGGATGGGTGACGATGCGTTTTTGACATTATCCAATCACTTCCTGGGAAGTATTCATGAGCCACAGAGATGGAAAACAGATATAAATACAGAATGAGTCACCAAAATTGGATTTTTGCATAAGAGGTATGTGAAAACATTTTTCATTACACACTGTAACTGAAGTGGACATTAGAGTAACACAACTCCGGTGATAACAATGACAATGAGTGTTCGCAAACCAGATAGTGGCAAAAATGAAATGAGAGTCGGCTGTTTCTGTTTGCTGTTCGGCAGCAGATCAAGATGACTGACTAAGCGAGCTAGTCAAGGCCGAGCCTAAGAATCCATATCAGGAGTGAGGGTAGTGGAAGACAGATCAATGTGCAAATAACCCAGTCTTACAAGAGCAAAGGAAAGACAGCCATCTGCTCTCTGGTTGGAGGAGTTGTTTTAAAAAAAAAAGAAAGAGATCCAGCACCCTTATCTTGAGTCAGGGCTGAAAAATATCTGCAAGAAGCTGCTTTTGTTTTATGTCTCTGGCGCCTCATTGCTCTGCTGTTTATGCACTTTACTCTGAGGGGAGCACTCGTCATTTAGACGTCATGCTTTCTCCTTGGATTGTTAAAGGTTATGTCTCTGCAGTTGGAGCTGCTTCTGTTTGCAAGATGCACAATGGACGTTACTGTTTCGCATGCAAACTGCCCACTTCCTCCAGTCAAACTCCTGCTGCTGAGCTGAAAACACTGTTTTGCTCTTTTAATTGCCCAGAGGAAGTATAACACATTGATAACACATGACATTTTCTTGCACTAAAAGGTAATGCATTATCATTGCCAAAAGGCAGCAATTATATTTCACTTAAGGGCATTTTTTCCTCTTAAAAACATAGCAAACAAGTCCTAGTAAAAGCAACAACACCTTACCAATGTCACATTTTAACAAGCCTTCGTAAATAAAGTGGAGGTGGACTGAAGAACATTCTTATTCTTAAAGACGATTGTTAGGCACAAAAGGGAGTGCAGCTCGATATTTGAGAAGGTCCACCTTTGTTTTCTGTTTTGCTTCTTTCTACTCTGTTTCCTTTGTCGGCCTCAAAAGTCATTTAGCCATCCACATCTCCCCTCTTGGCCAAAATGTACAATGATGCGCTGTGCAGCAGGCGGACGGACAGACATAGAGAGAGACAGTCCATCAGACAGATAGATCAGGAGGTGGCTGAATCATCTATGCAGTGAATCACAGAAGTTACAACTTGTGATCACAGGAGGAACAAGAGGTAGGAAGACGCAGGGAGAGTGACAGACGTGTAGAGAGAGAGAGAAGTGAAAACAGGTGAGGAGGTGCAGTTGTAAGTAAGAATAGAGAAGAGGCGGGAATCGATGTTCCCCATGCAATCTATAGAACTCTCAATTATCCTTCTGCAGCCTGTCGACAGCATCTCTTGAAGAGATGAAGAGGGAAGCCAGAGGCGGCAGAGGAAACGTCAGCACGAGGTGGAACTGTGATGGCGAACTCTTGTGTTGCGATGCAAATTTACTGTCCTGTTTGTCTGGCGGGCACCGGCTGCAGAGGACGAAAACATAACACTCAGGAGCGGAGGGAGCAGATAGAGGGAAACAGTGACAGAATGGAAATGAGACAGAAAGAGGGAAAATGAGAGAGGAGAACAAAGGGAGGGAGGGAAAAGATATAAAATAAAAGAGAGCGAGGCAAAGACAGCAGACAGGGGGAAAGGGGACGGATGATTTGAACGAAGGGAAGTCAAAACAAAAGGGGAAAAATAACAAGAGATGATGTGAAGAAAAAAAGGGAAAGGGCTGAATAAATTCAATAGAAACCTTCCACTTACTGCAGCTGACTTCCTCCAAGAAAATCAATGCAGACTGCAGCCAGAGTCCCCACAGGCCAGAGGGAAAAGATTCACTCTGCATGAGCATTTTCACACTCACCACACACGGTGGCTTCACCTGTGAGGAGGCTGTATTGACTCAACTCTCATTTACTAAATTCTTGGACCTGAATGTCTCATGTTCAACAGATCGAACAGCCGCGTCAAATACGATGCTTCGAGGACAGGACCACCTCCGCCAGGGAGGTTATGTTTTCACTGTGTCTGTGTGTGAGTGTTTGTCAGCAGCATTATGCAAAAACTACAGATTTCCGCGGAACATTGGTGAAAGTATGGGACATTCAATAATTACATTTTAGTGAGGATCTGGACAAATGCCTTTTTCAGACAGGACTCCAGGAAATGTCCACACAATTCGGTTCGGCTCTGCCTTTCATATATATAGAACGCTGCAGGAGATTCTTTGGCCGGTGTTCAGGCGGTGGTGGCGCAGCATGCAGGAGACGTATAAAGTATGAATTCCGCTGCGGAGATCTTGTGTTTTTGTTTACAGCACACTGACACCAGCAGCCGCTCTTATCCCCCAAAACTCTCAGATCTTCGTTTGTGTCTTCCACATGTTTGACACCCCTTTTTCATCCTGAGATATTTCTCTTCTCTTTTTTTCAGTTTTGCGTCAGTTGCATGTTAAACACGTCCTCAACACGCCCACTCATGATGACTCTCCTGCTGTTTTCTCACACGGGTTCAATCAGACATTATCCAGAGTTTTTACTGGGAGGCTGGCGGGAGACACTCAGGAGAAATTCAACAGCAACTTCTCACACACAGCCCCTCCGGATAATGTCGGGAGATTAATGTTCAGATTTCTTTTCGTGAAATGTGTGTTTTCCAAAATGTGTTGTGTGAAATGTGCTTGTGTTCTGAGAAATGTCATCATGTTTTATTGAGTGTCGTGGTTGGTGAAATGCGTTTCTTTTCTTTCTTGTTGTACTTTCTTTCAAATGTTGGGCTTCAACCTAGAAGGACAATGGGGGAAATCTAACATTTCCTCACAAGAACAATGGCTATAGAAGGTGTAGAAAACCTGAACACATGCAGTCACATATAGAAAATCAATCAGATGCTCCCCACAGACAAAATGCCAAATTAGACACTTTGACATGCTGCACAGAAAAATGAATGCAGTCTTAAGGCTTGTTGATGACTCATTTTAATCAATGGGAGACGGTCTAGCTGCTCCAATCTCCAGGGATAACTGGCTCTCCCAACTCAGTGGTGGGTCACTGGGAGAGAGATCCACCAGATCAATAGATCACTTACTCTCGGAGGGGAGAAGAGCACAACCAATCCATGAATCTTTAGAGTGTGTGTGTGCGTGTGTGTGTTTGTGTGTTTGTGCCCGTAGAGTATGAGAAGAGAAGATTTGTGGCACTAAGAGCCCGTCTGGGTCCACGAGACCAATTTCTCTTTAAAGAAACTTCATCATCCTCCCTCTGTGCCTTCGAGTGTGTGTGTGTGTGTGTGTGTGTGTGTGTGTGTGTGTGTGTGTGTGTGTGTGTGTGTGTGTGTGTGTGTGAGTTAACCCTCATACAGTATGATGAGCTCATGTTTGATAATTGGGTGTATACAACAGTGAGACAGTAATTAGGGATCTGCCATTTCCCTTCTCTTCTCGGGTGCATTGTCTTTTTAAAGGTGCCAATGATTAAGATTGATGAGCCTTTTATTTTGTGTGTGTGTGTGTGTTTGTGTGCACATGCATGTCTGAGAATGTGATAAAAGGTTATTGTGTTTGGACTCAAGCTGTGCTGCATTGAAAGGGGGCTGTACTGAGTCATTATGGTCAGTGAGACATCCATTGATCAAACTGTCAAATATCTTTGTTTGTGTGTGTGTGTGTGTTTGTGTGTGTGTGCACGCGTGTGTGTTTGTTTGTGTGTGTGTGGGTTGAGTCGGTGTGCTCTTGCCTGATAAGCTAATTGCCCCTTGGCCAATGGAAATACACAGTTTAATGACTTGGAAACATCAAGTCAATTAGCACATATAACAACAAGCAATGATATAGTTATTCATTTACCCTCATCACACATGTTATTGGGCTCAGAGGAACATGGATGCACACACACTTACTGCTGCTGCTGTATCGCTTTACTTACATGCAAACTTGTGCAAGGCGACTGAAAATGAGGCTACAAAATGTGAAGGGAGCTGAGAGGTGGTGATACCTCAGGGAGCTGATTTACAGAGCAGGAGTGTGTTTCACGTTAAGACTCACACACACACACACACACACACACACCCACACACACTCACAGACACACACACATGCAAGGCACAGATACATAGAGACACAGATGCTTGCCATCATAATAATTTATTCATGCTAAAAAAGGGAGATTCAGCTTCTGAATCCCTCCATCAACACAACGCCTGTAAACGTTAACACACATGAACACATCCAAGCAGCACACATATCCACATGTCCAAATGCACACTCACACACACACACAGATCTTGCGGATCACACTCAGAGAGGTATCTGAAATAAAACAGGATTAACTGCAGCCACAGTTAATCCTGTTTGTTTGGTTGTGTTTTTTAAGTCCGTTTTTTTTCTGCACCACATTCACAAAAAGCTCAGGAGTTGAAACCCAAATCTGTCAATTTCCCCTTTTCTCCGTGAGAGTGGGCGACCACTTTCACTGCACCTCGCACACCGACACGTTAAGAATCTGGAGAGGCATTTTATCAGCGCAGTGATCTCACCTCAACTTCCATCCAAACAGAGATTGTGATCTAATGTAGCTGAGAACATAAGTAATTCCATAAATATTTTTCAAATGCTCTGTAAGCCTCAAGGTAAAAAGCTGGAGACTGCAAATTCTGGTTCAGCTCCCAGGGTCAGCTCATGGAAAGCATGCACTGGAAAAATGAATGAGAAAGGCAGTTAGCACTCACATGCTCCAGTGGAGCCGCTCAGCAGTCGACAGTAGCCGACAGGGCTCCTACTCCCAGGTGTGAATGTTTGTAGAAGCAACAACATTCAAGCAGGAGAACTGAACGTGTGCAAATCCAACGGCTGTCCATCACGGTTCAGTGAGCAGTACTCACTCTAACTCAAGATCTGTTTGTGCACGCAAACGCAGAATGCAGGTTAAATGCATTCATACACAAATAAACATATTCTGCATGTTTGAGCTGCTTTCAAACATGCACTGAAATCTGGGCTGTATGTGAGAACGCAAATTGTCGAAGGCAGCTGGTCAGGACCTGCGTAACTTTTCCTGCTCATGTGAAGCAGGTAAAATGTCCGGAAAACTCACAATGAGCAAGTGTTGATGTTTCTAATATGCGACTGAGACAAAAGTGAAAGAGACAAAAATCGTACAATTATCTCCGGATGAAGAGGAGGTGCCCTTCAATAGAAGGATGACAATGAGATTCAATAGATTTTTGGTGACGTGAGCCTCTGCTAAATTCGAGCTACTGAAAATGATAATACATGATTTCTGCAGAGGAATATTTGCGTCACATCCTGCCCCTGCATGTTCTACCCAGGAGCCTCCCCTCTCCTGAATGACGTTTTCTTGTTGTTGCGATCACGTCTGACTCCGACAGTCTCCTGCTGTGTTAGTCATGAACATGAACATGAACTCCAGGAGAACTCTGGAGTTCATGTCTAGTTGTATCTACCCATGCAGAGACGTTAGGTTTAATGAGCAGAGGAATTTAAATGTCTTTTGAAACCTCCCCAATACAACGAGGATGATTGTGATTTTGTTTGTTTCGCTAAATGACAATTTATTTTACATGTCCATTCTCTTCTAATAGTTTCTGAAGAGCACCGTGTAAATTCATACTAACTGGTTCTAATCTTTCACACTTCTCTGCACTTCCATTAGAGCAGTCACCCGAACCAGAACCCTCCAGAAACTGTGTCCGCCCCCGACCACCTAAATTACTTAAATCAAAAGGAAACGGAGGAGGAGTTATACATTAAAATCTAATTAAGATTAAGACAACCACTATAGCATGTGTCGATACAGTGGAGGAGAGTTATATCTCAGCTTAACTCCCACACATGATCCTGATAGTGCAGCAGCCTCAGTGCAGACCACACTCGATGCTGCCTGTGATGAATCAGAGGACGCTCTGTGGTACAAGGCACAAACATGTAGACATCGTTAAAGGAGGAGAAGAAGTGTTTCACCAATTATGAAGTACGTCGCCCAGCCTGGAAAGAAAGTCATCGAGAAAGTCCTCGATAAAGACAGAAGTAAGTTAATCGTTAACAGAGGAAAACTAAGATCAATCCCAGGTTTCTATTCAGCCAGGCTCCCCTGAGCCACACATTTCAGTCTCAGTAGCAATGACGTCATGAGCTTCTTTACAAACAGAATAAAAACCATCAGAGAAAAAAAATGATCACATCCTTCCCACGACTGGCACAGATGTTGTGTCCGGCACAGTAACCTCAGATTCAACTGTGACACCTGATTTATATTTGTCTTCTCTATTGATCTTTCTGAGCTTATTTTAATAGTTTCTTCATCTAAACCATCAGCTTGTCTTTTAGACCCTGTTCCATCTCGACTGCTCAAGGATGTTTTACCTTTAATTAACACTTCCATATTAGATCTGATCAATGTATCTTTATTAACAGGCTACGTTCTGCAGGTTTTTAAGGCTGCAGTAATTAAACCTCTGCTTAAAAAGCCGACTCTTGACCCAGATGTCTCAGCCAGCTATCGACCCACATCCAACCTCGCCTTCGTTTCTGAAATCCTTGAAAAAGCTGTTGCAAACCAATTATGTGATTATTTGCACAGGAACGGTGCGTTTGAAGATTTTCCGTCAGGATTTAGAGAGCATCACAGCACAGAAACAGCACTGGTGTGTTACCAACGATGTTCCCATGGTGAGAGATGCAGCACAAAGGACACATAATTAACCATGCCACATTGTTGGTGGATTCTGAATTTGCTCCCGGGCGTTAGAGGGAAAACATGCGCATGCAAATACAGATTAAAACGAACACATTTGAATGTGGTCATGGGGTGCGTGTCACTTCTTTTAAAACCATGGATCTTTGATATTGAATCCAAACTCTCCACATATGCTTCCTGCTGCTCCGGTCCCCCTGTTCTGTTTGACCTGATTTATCTGTCTAACTTCTGGCTGGTTAAGCCTCGCAGCTTTCTCTATGATCTTGTCTAAATTTACATCCCTCTACATGCCCCTCTTATCGTGGCTGAGGAGAAGTTCTCATCGCTGCTGATGAAAGAGTGAGAGGTCGATAAAATGCAAAGCAGGCGCTCTAATGCCTCCTTTGCATCACGCGGTGCTCTGTCTTTGTGGCCCCCAGCTCCAAACACCACCAGGATGGTCTGAAGGCAACACTACCATGAAAATCAATGGTCAGACTTCGCTATTACTTTTTGAAAGTGTGAGAACATTTCAGAAACAAAATAAGGGGAAGGGGGGGTTGGTGTGTATGAGCGTTTGAGTTCCACTTGAAAATACATGTGTGTGGCGAAAAACCAATTCGCTTGCTGGTACCTGATGGAGCAGAAAGACCAGAGACATTTGTCCTTTATCGTCCTCGATACTTTCAAGATGTATTAAACATGCTCGTCAGCATAAATCAGAGTCAGGTTCAATGTACAATGCAGAGTCCAATACAACAGTGAGTGTCAGCTGAGATGACGGAGCAGCTCCATCAGATCCAACAGCACTGCAGAAGAAAACTGCAGGTTTCACATGCTTGCAGGAAAAAGTGCTGTCACCACTAATGTTTTCATTAGTTTTCTGGATATGTTCTCCTTTTTAAAGCTGAACCATGTTTAGCATATTTCTATTAACAATCAGGAATGATTGGATGGTTCTACTTGTAGAGATCAACGCTGGACCACGATATCCCTTAGATTTGATCTTGTAGCATCGTCTAGCTAACTGTTTCATTGTTGTTAGCATGTTATTTAAAGGAACACTATATGACTTTTACTGAGCAACAGCGCGCTCTGCAGCCCCATAGTGTGAATTCTAAGTAGAATTTGGTGTATTTGTATTTTAATATTGGAGATAAACTTTTTTTCCAAGTCTTCTTTAGGGATCTACTGACATTACACCTCAGGATGGCCGATTCCAACAAATACACGTGATCATTTGTTCTATCTTCGGGGGGGTTAGGGTTAATGGTTTCCACTGTTGCCTCTGCCCTGTCCATATGTGTGTGTGAATGGCTGGTTGTCTCTGTATGCCAGCAATGTGATGGACTGGTGACCTGACCAAGGTGCACCTCGTCTCTCACCCAATCTCAGCTGGGATTGGCTCCAGTCTGCTGGTGACCCTCAAATGATAAGTGGTATAGATAAAGGACTGATGAATGGATGGATGGATAACAAGCTGTAGGTCACCTGGCTATTGCATAAACATTTTAACAAGGATGAATAGTCCTGTTGTGTTTTCATATTTCATTACAATTTCAAAGTGAATTCAACTGTACGTCTATGTATTTTGTATTTTATCAGTAATGTGAGCATCAGTGTAGACTACTTTGAGCCAAATTGCCTGCCAGGGATAATAAAGACAATCTATCCATGTTTTTGCTTCAGATAACTTTCACTGCTCTAATCATTGAACCCTCCAGCAACAGGAAACAGCTTCAGCTGAAGATTTCAGCTCACAATAATTTGTGTTGTTCAGACAAATTGTTTTTTAGTAATCTGCCTGTTTTATGGTTTATTTTCCCTTTTGTTATCAGTGCAATAACAACAACATAATCACACATGCTCTTTCGTTTCTTCTTCTTAATTTCTTATATTTTAGTCTTCAACGACTTCAGCCAAAAAACAAACAAATAGATGCCTTCCTCAGAGAAGCAACAACACAAAACACCAGCTTATTTTTAAATATAACCAAATTTTATGTCTACACAGTAAGGCTTCTTCAGTTTCTGATATGCAATTAAGTTCCGTGTGCAGCAATGAGTTTTGATTAAAACTAGAATGGCAATCACCCCCTTTAAAACCACTTTAAAATACAGTAGATTTTTCTGGATCAACAAGAAATTGAACATGCTCACTGACACTAATCCCCTAAATATGTCAGATTTTTTTCATCAAGATCCATTCATTATTTTCTTGCAATCTAACCCTCACCCATTAAAGAATTAAGGGAAAAAAATATTCTTGGTTCGGCCCAATGATTCAGATCTGCACCCAAATTTATTCACATCCTTCAACCAAGTTTCGTGGAAATCCGTTCAGTAGTTTTTGCATAATCCTTAATAAGATCAAATGCAGATACGTAAGCAAGAACATTACCTCTGTGGCGGAGGGGATTACTGCTCCTGACCTTAACGTTAAATGCATGGTATCGACTGTTGACTTGACACACTAGTCAGAAATATAACAGGAACATCCACATCAGTAGGAGTTCAGTCTTTAGCCTGTTTCAATTTCATTTTATGAGTGTACTTGAGTTCCTGCCACCACACTTACAGATGCAATAAAGATGCCGGAGACAGCAGCAATCCAGACAGTGGAGCGGATAATGGCTCTGATGATGATGATGGTGGTGATGATGATGATGATCTGCAGAGCCCATCAGAAATGTCCTGAACAGTGTGCACCTCACCGACATGATAAGACACTTCTCAGTTCTGCAATCTGGGGATAAAATCATGGCAGGTAGTAAAATATGTTATATATCGATTTACAAGAAACCGCAGGTAACATAGTCGTACAATGGTGCAATGACAGATAAGAGTTCAGCAGGAGTCCACATTCATCGTCCCATGTGTGATATGTGCCGCATTGTGCTGTCTGAACTGATTTCTTACAGCAGGTGGAGACATTGGCCGACTGATTCTGTGCCGAACAAAAGTGGTGTTAAGTCGCCACAAAGGGCCGGAGGACCTGCAGCATTCCAACATATGCAAAGCCGCTGCTTTCATTCAACCGTCACTTCGAATACAGCAGCCTGCACGGGCACTAATAAGACATCTGAATGGGTGGTCGGTTAAGTGTCCTCCAGGTAAATCCCCCATGACTCCTCTGCTGGTTTGAAATAAGTTGTAGATTTAACTTGACAGTGAAAAGCATTCAAACAAAACTGAATATGACAGAGAAGGACTTTTTTTTTATTCCTATTTAAACTCTCCAGGAATTGAACACTGTGTGCAGTGCATTAGCTAATACACGTGGTACATGGTGTCCTTTAAACAGTGGAATCTGCCACTACGGCCTGTGAGTATTTGGAGGTATACGGACAGGTCTAGATGTGAAAATGTATTGCGTTTTTTATATTAAAAGTGAACCTCTTCAAATAAAAGCTGTTGGTAAAGCTTAAAACATTCACTGTACGTCAAAAATCAATGTTTTTATTACCTTCAGGGAGCTTTTCATCTTTTCACCAGAGTTTGTTTAGCTGCTTTCAGACATGCACTGAAGTTCAGACATTTTCCTGACATTTCCTGGTGCAAATGTCCGAGTCGGTTGCTCCGGATGTTATATGGAACCTTTTCTGCTTTCCCTCGGCATTTTAGCATCTTTCAGCTCATTGTTTTGGTTTTGGCTTCCAGCGTAACTGTTGCAGCTGTCTCTCCTTTGTTTTTCTGCTGAGGGGGCCAGGTGGAGAAGGTCTGCAGAAAGTTCGGAGGCTCGTTAGGACATTTGTGTTCACATATAAACTTCCTCTGGAGATAGTAAAGCGGCTCAAGACAGGCCCTACATTATCTATGATTAGGCCCTGTCTCGAAATGACCACAGCGCGATTACATTTTGAAGGGAAATTATCAGGGCTTAAAAAAAACAGAGGGAAGGTTAATTTAGGATTCCCCAGTTCCCCCATGCATTTAGTAGGCTATGCTAGTAAAAATAGAACGATCAATAAAGATAATCAAAAAGAAAACATAAACACCAAAATATAAAAAATTTAAAATAATTCATACAATTTCAATGGAATATATACGGTGTGAACTGAAAATATGGTTTTACACAGACTCTGAGGAGGCTCAGTAAAATGACGCTGCAGCAGAAGTCTCACTGGAAGTCAAACTTTTAGAGAGTAGGTATCGTTGTCCACCAGCAGATGTCACCAGAGAGCAAACATTAACCAGGGGTCCCTGCTGTTGCGTCACTTCTGTCTGCTGTGTATTTGTTGTGTTTCCTTCATGGAGGATGGAACTTAAAAACATCCAATTATGAAATAAACGATGATAATATATACCATCGCATCATCAGATTGTAGAACATACACTGTGGACTGAGACTGCGATCTTTACGGAATTGGGTACACGCATCACATGTATCATGACAAGGCGATCAAAAATATTTCAAGAAGCCAGATGTTAAATCTAATAGGAAGTCAGCCATTTTGAACTTAGTGGCCATTTTGGCTTATTTACACACTAGAGGTTTCATCACATCATCTTCATAATTTGGTGAGTGTCATCTTATCTCTTTGGAGATAAAAGTTATCAAAGGTTTGATTTGACTCCAGAATACATACATTTTCACTACTACTAGTTTCATGAGTTTTACGAGCATGTTTACGGCTTCAAAATAAACAATAATAATCCATACAAATCCAATAGTGTCCTCACACTGTCAGTGCTCGGGCCCTAATAACTTGTGCCGCTCTCATTAATAACATCATTAGATGTATGAGTATCCCTCCCATAACTGACATTATAACAACCAGTCTGACAGAGGTTCAATATGACAGTTACACGACTGTTCCTGGTCTCTCTCCCCCGTCCTCTCTCTTCTCTCCCCTCTTTTCCTCCCACGTCTCCTGTCTTCCCCGTTGTTCTCAGCTCACCCCAACTGGTCGAGGCAGATGTCCGCCCACACTGAGTCTGGTTCTGCTCGAGGTCTCATCCAGTTAAAGTAAGAAGTTTTTTGCTCATTGTGGGAACAGCTTGGTGTCTGTATCATTTTTAAGACTTTGACCTCACTCTGCAAAGGGCCTTGAGATAATGTGTGATGAAGATTTGGCACTTTACCAATAAAATTGAATGTCAGTAAATTGAATTACACGGTTGCAGTGCAATAAACATTATGAAATAGGTGTATTTCTTCAAGAAGCACAGCAGCTGTTTGTGTCCACTATTGTTTCATCTCAAAGGTCAGAGGCAGATTGAGAAATATAGGAAATTAAATATAGCAATTTGTGGTCACTTTTAATATAAGGAAAGTAAATTCATATGTTTTTGTCTATATGTAAAGCAATATATAAAATAAGCAACATTTTAATGCTTTCACATTCAGGCATCTGATAGAAAAGAAAATAATATAGTAAAGTATATTGATTAAAAAAAGGTGTTGTTTTACTTTTGACATATGGTGAATGACATTGACTTTAAAGACTGACAGTAAATCTCAGTAAAAAGAAGGATATATTTATTTCTTGCTCCTTGTTTCATTGTGAGCTGTGGGCGCTTTGCTCCACCCTGGACACAGAACTTGTGTAACGCCCTGAGCCTGAAGAGAAGCACAGGTAAGAAAAACAGACAGAGGCTGCGTTTGACTGTGCGTCTCCATCCACTTCTCTCTGGATCTCTGGATCGCCTCAGCTTTCGGTAAGTTACCTGGTTTCTCCTGGATGTATAAGATATTCACTTGAGGAAAACAGGTTTTTCCCTCAGATTTTTTTTCTTTTGGAAATGATTGTAGGGGGGAATCTGCTCCTCTGTATTGATTAAATTCTGCTCAAGGTTTTTCCTTCTTTATAAAATGACTTTTTTTTCTTAATTACCTTTCTGTAAATACTGCACATGGTTTCCTTGCAGTGGAATCTGCCACTACGGCCTGTGATTAAGTATTTCGAGATATAGGGACAGGTCTAGATATGAAAATGTATTCTGTTTATTTTATTAACTAAAAATCATTCACTGTACCACACAAATCATTGTTTTTATTACCTCCAGGGAGGTTTTCATCTTTTCACCAGCTTGTTTAGCTGCTTTCAGACACGCACTGAAGTTCAAACATTTTCCTGACATGTCCTGGTGCAAATGTCCAAGACGGTTGCTCCCGATGTTATCTGGACAGGCTTGTACAGTACTGGGCATGAGGCTCTTAGTTACTTACTAAAATCCAGGTGGCGACTTTTTTTTTGGCCTGGCAGTGTATTATCGTCTACATGTGAGAATGCCCTGAGATAACATGTGTCATGATGAACTTTGTGACAGTACAAATCAAATACATTTGAATTGATATGACTTTGCTTTAAAGCAGTGTAGCACTGGTTTGACTCCAATGCATCATGTCTCAGGTCCTCTGATTTGATTGCTCTTATTATTTACTTTTGGGTGCAGTAACACACATAATGTAACACAGAGAAGTTGAATCTTTTAAAGCCTTTACACTCCCCAAGGGTTTTATTTACTCTAAGACATTGGCACATAGATGGAACTACTGTTTG
Source organism: Paralichthys olivaceus (assembly GCF_024713975.1). Lineage (NCBI taxonomy): Eukaryota > Metazoa > Chordata > Actinopteri > Pleuronectiformes > Paralichthyidae > Paralichthys > Paralichthys olivaceus. Next base: position 9,619,275 of record NC_091104.1, on the reverse strand, counting down.
ATGGAAATTTATAATGTTACAAAATCAGCAAGATATAAAAGATAACAGCGACAACGACTAGTGGACACACCCGAGTAGTCCTGAAGAGAGGCCTTATCAGAAAATACCTTTGTTGATTGACTGTAGGTGTGCAGAGACATTAGGCTGATATGGAAAACATGTTGGGAAATATTCATTACTTCAGCCAAGCAGGTTGAGTTTTTATACCTGTCTGTTTGTTCGGATTCATAAAACTTTATTATTCCCAAGAGGGAAATTCCCTTTACAATCTGTCCTATTCATGTAAGTCAATAGACACCAATATTCTGTGCCAGTAAATATTGTTGTGTTGACCTTCTCCACATGATAAGTGCCCTGAGATAACTTCTGTTATGATTAATGATTTGAAGTGTAAATGAAATGGGACTGAATTAGATCATTCATTAGTTCCTCATTCACACCTCTTCAGGAGAATTCTTTGCAGTTTGGTCAGAGTTAACCTCTAACTGTGGTTTATAATCCCACTGCAGGTTTGAATGAAGAAGTTAAAAGATTTAAGATGGAAGCTCGTCCTCCTCTTCATTAGTACCTTCATCTTCCTCTGCATCCTCAGCGTGATAATGCCCATGACGTACAGGTCAAATCCAGGACCCCCCGGGCTGAGGAAAACCTGTCCCTTTCATGTCTCTGATCAGACCATCACCCCCCTCAACGACACCAAGCACCTGCTGGTGTCGGCCTTTATGGATCAGAGGGTGAAGGGCTTTGATATACGCATCATTGGCATCTTCAGGAGAGACTCCATCCAACCCCTTCACTGTCGCTTCTGCTGTGCGGGTTTCTTGTCGATCACAACTCCAGCAAACATTTTACAACACACAGACCACTTTGGATTTGCCTTCGCCACTACGGATGTCATGTGTCCGATTCCTGAAAACTGCAACGCTACACATGTCACTCTTCTCACTCAGCCAGAGAGTGGGATTGCACCCAAACAGATTTGGCTCCCCATAAGAAACAGAAAGACCAACGTGGACGAGGAGGCAAAGTTGCAGTTTAACTTCACAGTCTGCATCTCCAACCTGTTTGCAGACTACAACAACGTGCTTCAGTTCGCCCAGACCCTGGAGATGTACAAGTTAGTACAGCAGCAACACCACACAACTCTGTCAGAAATAAACAAAACCTGACACTGTTACAAAAAAATATTGCAAACGCTGCAAGGCTTCTGTTTGTTTCAGGGTTTTTAGATTTCATTCAGTTATTCTCGTCGAGGTGAAAGTGTCAGGTGGTGTCAAACGTCACCGCAGCACAACTCATGCACTCACATTTGGCATCCTGTCAATATGCTGTAATGTAGCTGCGGGCAGAGATATCAGATCAAACCCTCCTGGGCTCAACGAAAGGAAGCAGCTCAATCAGACAAACATAAAGCTCCAAGCGACACAACATCCATCCAGTGTTCCACCATGACTGACTGATTTATTTCATTGCAATCTTCATGCAGTGACTCAAGCAAGGCCACTAGGACAGAGATAGCCGTTCTAAAAAATGTTTTAAATAAAACCATATACGATATATACTGCAGTGGAAGGCCAGATTTATGATGCCCCCTTTAGGCCAATTTGAAGATAACATTTCAGTATCAACTAAATAGATAGATAGATAGCCATACTTTATTCATCCCCAAGGGGAAATTCTTTTGTTCCAGCAGTACAGACGTGCAATAAGTTTTTTTTTTACATAAAAGGACATACATGTAGGATATGGTGACTGAGTTGTTCAGACAGAGCTAAATTGAGGCAAAGTTAAAAGTTTAAGTTAAAAACAGAGGAGACTAGTTGAATGTTTCAATAATCAAGAAGCATAAGAACATAAAAACATAAAACCATAAAACAGTGCAAGAGTAGATTAAAAATTACTGCTCATATTTACAGTTTTACGATAGGTCGGGTTGTTCCTGCGGCCCTTCCTCCTCTCTCTGCCGTGAGCTCAATGCATGATGGTACATATTGCTCAGTTAGTGACCATTGGTTCTACATTACTTTTCATGATGCATTGTGGGAAACAAGGAGTGCACTATATAGGGTATACAAATTATACTTAACATTTGGACACCACTACAAAATGGCAAATTCACTATATACTGGACTATATAGTGATAAGTGAGGGATTAATTACACAGAACTAGCTCAAGTTTTGTGAGCATCTGGATATTTCATTTAATTATGGGATGATTTGTACCAGACTCACGCACATATTTGAAACTGGTCTCTCAATTTTCCGGCCCTTAATTACAGCGCCACCATCTGGTCACTCTAAAACTCTCTAACTCTTGCCCCCATGTGGTTTGAAACTGCTCATAGAACCTTTACAATGGCTCGTGTTGAGCCCTATTGTCAGCTGCATTGGACAAAAGAGTCTGCGACATGAACGTAATGAAATGCAGTTATTTTAACCTTTTGCATCACTTTTCCCTGCAGGTTGCTTGGTGTGGACAGAGTGGTGATCTATAACACCAGCTGTGGCCTAGAACTCGAGCGTCTGTTGCAGATCTACAGCCAGGACGGCTTCGTGGAGATGGTTCCTTGGCCCATCCACCATCATCTGAATCCATCTAAAGGCTGGCTGTTCTCGGAGCATGGAGGGGACTTGCACTACTTTGGCCAGTTAACCACGCTCAATGAGTGCATTTACAGATCCATGGAGCGTTCACGCTACGTCCTGCTGAATGACATTGATGAGATTGTAATGCCGTACCAACACAACAACCTGATGTCTCTGATGAACATGCTCCAACAGCAGCATCCAAATGTAGGATACTTTTACTCTGTATTTGAAAATAACTCAACATTTACACATTTCTTGGACATTCACTTATTTGTATTCTAATTCTTTTACTTCCTGCTACTCCTGTCAAAACTAAACCCATGTTCTGCAGGCTGGGGTGTTCCTCATAGAGAACCATATCTTTCCCAAGAAACCCTTTGAGGGAGATGAACCAGGTCCACTGCCTCAATGGAGAGGGGTGCCAGGCTTTAATATTCTGGAACACATCTACAGGAAGGAGCCTGACAGAACCATATACCACCCCTACAAGATGATAGTCAGGCCGAGGTAGGAGAAAAGAAGACAGTTTGTCCGGGTCAGAAACGTTTACAACAGGACAATGTACAGAACATTCAGGCAAGGGGTGGAGTCTGGGTAGAGCATAATTTTTAAAAGGGGTTGTCAAGAAAAGTTCTGGATATAGTCTGTGAAAAATAGGAATGTGTCTTGAAATTGCAGGAGAAATGTTATTTCCATGTCCTCAAATCTCATGTATAATGACGTTGATGATTTTGAGAGAAACTGTTCAAATGTATTAATGATAATGAGCATAAAGAGCTTACTGAATGTCTGATTGACTGTGTGTGGATCACAGGGCGGTGGAGCAGACCTCAGTACACGAAGTGCTCAGGCAATTCAAAGAAACGTTCAAGGTTCCGCTGGAAGTCTGTCGGATCGTGAACTGCCCAATGAGACACCCCAAATCACGGCTGGAGGAGCTCCATGTGGACACCCGACTGTGGGACTTCTCAGATGATCTATTGACCCGCGTGATCAAGGTGCTGAGGAGAGCTGGGCTGCTGAGCTCCGAAGGGGAGGGTCGACAGATGGCATGACCAGGCTGAATGCACATTCTCACAAGCAGGACATTTTTGAAAAAGGAAGGAATGACACTGAGTTGTCACCTTTTTAACGGACAGAGGGCCGATGTCTTCTCACTATTCCAGAGAGCAAGTTGGAAACTAAAAGGGGACAAGGCCTTTGCCGTCAGGGTCCCGAAGCTCTGGAGTGACTAGCTAGAGGTAATTAGGCTGTCACAGTCAGTAGCTGTGTCTCAATTCAGGACTCAATGCAGACTTGGTTCACAAAGGCGTGGCCTCAGTGACTACTTGCCGAAATGAGGTTACAGAGGATTTCATATCTGCCAGCTGCCTTTCACTGCATTGCATCGTTAGATATTTGCAGGAACCAGCATAGCCTCTAAAGTAAGCTGCCCCTGATTTGGGACACGGCCAGTGTCATCTTTTATGTCCCTTCTCAAAACATACTTCTGCCAGAGAGCCTTGCGGGATTGTTTGTGTTGTGCACCCGCCTCGGCACATATTACTATATTGATATAAGTTAATTGTTGGTCAAAGGTGCATTTGCTTTCCACTTTGTCAGGATGGCAACAAGCCAACTACAGGTCTGATCACACCTCATTTTAATACATGCATTTGCTTTTTAAACAAATTTGTGGTTTGTAGGTCTGGAAATAGCTGGCATTACATTTGGCACCCTGTCTGTCTGTAATCTCACATATTGGTTCATAAAATCATATTATTATTCCTATTCTTTTTTGCATCCAAAAGTTTCCCTCATTGTTCTTCTCTGTTATTACCGACCCTTTCTGGAAGAATGTATACATTTTTTATAAATAAGATGATTGTGACTTAATAACTTTATATCTATTCAAAGAGCACTTTTCACACAAAGTGCTGCACAACAAGAAAACAAATGGAACACAAGGAAGTGCATAATAATACTAAAAGATCAATAATACCCTGGCACCCCATATAAATTCAGGAATATGCCTCCAAAAAAAGTATGTTTTCAGCCAACACGTGAAGTCACTGTCTCAGAAAGCCTTATTTCCTCAGTCAATTCATTCCAGAGCCTTGGGGCCCCGATGGTAAAAACTCTGTCCCCCTAGTTTTTAGTCTAGATTCTGGAAGTGACAGCAGACACTCACCCAAAGGTCGCAAACTTTAGAGGTAAATGGGGATTTAAAAGATCAGAGATGTAGCCGGGGGCCAGGACATAAAGAGCCTTTAAAGTAATTAATAACACTTGGAATCAAACCTATAATAAACTGGGGGCCAATATAACCAAACGATATATAACCAGTGTGATGTGATCATGTCTCTTAAGCCCAGCTGCTGGTTACATTCACTAATATACCCTGAACAGAGCCACCTGTCATCAGTGTGCAGCAGCAGATGATGGTATCATTCATGCCCTGGGTCCCCTGCTGGATTGATCAGAATACACCTTTAACTCCCAGTGAGTGACTTTTATCAGAATATGAGCTCAGCAACAGATACTAATCATCATCCTCAACATAGACCGGGTTTATATTGCTCCAATAGAAAGCTAAAACATAGGATACAATTTTGAAAACACAGTTTAAAAAGTGTTGATAATAAACAATGATAAACACATAATTACAAACAGCCTATAAACAGCAGGCAAAGGTTTTTAAATATACCCAGATTGGAGTCATGACACGGAGTCGATAAAATCTCTTTCAACATTGTCTAAGTTTTCCTGTGTCCAGGGTGTGGTGCCAAAGAAAAATGATTTTGTGGTTTCAGTTTATGAGTTTACAGGATGCAAATGTTTTCCAGTGCAACACTATAAAGCTGAGCGACCCGACTCCTAGAAAGGACAAGGTCCATCACACTGATCAGTTCACTGTGAACATCGAAGACATCACCAAATGCTCTGGTGAGAAAAGGCCAACACTGATGATTACAGGTCTATTAGCACTCACGGCATCTCAGATGAACTGTTACTGGAAAGCTTTAAGAATTTCATTGCCCTTCCTCTCTGTGATTTATATGTTTCTACTTCTTCATCACATCCATACAACATGTATGTGCTTTTTCTGGGGCTTCAGTTATTTCTGTCTCCAGAGGATGTGTGTAAATATCTACTAATCTTTAACGTCATCAAAATCATCACATGTATTTTTTAATCCTGGAACAGATTAATTGTCTTATTGCCCAACACTGACTGTTCCTGTATTCTCTTCTTAATTATTATCATTAATTATGCATTATTATAAAACATATATTATTGTATCTTGTTTAAACTGGGAGGTTACTGAGAACTGGACACAAATCACTGTGTGTGTGTGTGTGTTTGTGGTTGTGTGCACGTGTGTGTGTGTGTGTGTTTGTCTTTGATTAAGTCAACAGACTGGTCAGGCAGCTGAACACATTGAAACTTCATAACTTTAGTCCTTAGATTGAGATGAAAACAGATGTATTCTATATGTTAAAGGTGAAAATCAAATTAAACTGAATTTATTCATTTGTGTGGAATTCGACTCATGCAGCCCATCGTTGATTCATATTGCCAAGTGGTCATTTTGGATATCTTGAAATGTTTAAGGAAAATGTCATAAACCAAGAATTGGAAGTTTTGTTGGGATACAGTCACAGACTTATTTTTTTACAATGGAGAAATGCTTCATGTTTTGATCTTCACCTATACAGACACTTCACAAGATAGATTTACATCGTGGAGGTTGGTTTCACTTGAAGTGAAGTAACATTAATTCCATACAGTCAATATCAGAGTTCCTTTAAATCCAAAAAAAGAAAGAGAGGGTGATGGAGTTGAGAGAAGCACAAGCTGCCCAAAGTGTGCAGGATAGTATTATGTCCCTTTCCAGTTCAACACAAACGAAAACTAATGTGTAAGCCCAACCAACACAGACCCATACAAATCTAGCTTGATTATAATATAATATTTAGTTAATATATTCTTGTATGAAACTCATTTGACTCACATGTATGTACCGCTTGAGACACTTCAGAATCATTATCTGAAATTATGCAAACACAAAGATAAAAAAAGAAGGTGTTGCATGAAACTGTGGGCTGACGTGGGTTTAAAGCTGTTGCTATCACATTTTTGACATTCAATTAAAATACACAAAAGTAGATCAGGGATTCTGGGAATTTAACCTTGTCTGCTGGATGTGAGGACAGTCGGCCATTCTTTGGGTTCACGCCATTCATAAAGGCAGCTGGTTGCAGGGCAGGTCATAAACCCACCTCCTCCATGTTAGTGGATTAGACATGGACCAAACTAAAAAGTCAAATTGATTTTTCTCAAAAATGGTTTCTGTCATGTAAGTTAGTTCTTATCACATCTTTATTCAGGTGTTAATTTTTTTCTGATAAGTTTGGTTTTAATTAGTTATTTGATGATATAAATGGGGTGTAACGTAATGAGTGACAGCTGAGGCTGATTTAAAGAGCAAGGTGTGAGTCCACCGTCTGAGAACATCACTCCGCCTTAGATCACTCACTGCACCACAAAGACTTCTGACTTGATCAAAGTGTTGAAAAGCTCATCAGTTATTAGTGCACTTCCACAGTATAAGATTTGCAAACAGTAGTGAGTGATAAGGAATACTTTTGTTAGACAGCACACAAGCCCACCTCTGTTCTTGCTGTTTGGGTTTATGGAGCCTGTGATGAAGCCTGCTCACCTCACTGAGGCCTGAAAAAAGTCCCAGACTCCTTAACATTGTGAGGTAATGAAAAAAACCTTTTAAACATTTAAATGATTAATGAAAAACACATTTTTCTTAAGTGAACCTATAGTCTGTAGTATTATATTTCCTCATTCACTGCAAAAAAGGGCTGCTGTCTTGCATGACTTTTATCTGAGATTGGTGATGAGCATCATTTTAGAAATATACACATAAATAAAAAACTACATGTTATTTGTTTATTTCATTCATGTAAACAAACGTAAAATAATTGGTTGAACACTGGTTTCCTTTCTGATTTGCATTTAATAATTAATTCAAAGTGTGAGCGAGACTGGATGCGGTGTATGTGTGTCATTTTACTCATCCATGCGTACAAAACTGCTTGAACCTTACTTTAATTTTCTTAATCATGTCTTTTCTTTAACAAACTCTAAACATTGCTTTAATAGAGTTTGAATATAATTTATTCTCAGCAAAGCATTAAACAACTGCATCCTCCTCTGAAACTTCCGTCTCTGGTTTATTCGCCATGATTCACCTCTCAGAGGCTCAGAGACACAGAGCAGGGTGCAGTGACACTCATCACCCACAGGCAGGCACGTGCACAGCCGGACCCCTAGTGGTGCTCAAGCACCTGCTCTTCTGTCCTGGATGAGAAAAGGGCCCTTTCTGCTGGAGCCCAACTTTTTTCTTCATTCATCAACATTTAAAAAATAAAAATTAAACTCTCTGTCATCAATTCCGCCCAAAAAACAGATAGACAGACGGAGAAGTTAAAGACAGTTTTCCTGTTTCACAAATTAGACAAGTTCACTGGTTTTATTTAATTTATTCAGAGCAGAGTTTTGATAAGTTTTAAGTTAGAATATTTTTATGATTATTTTTTGCCTGTTATTCATTTATTTAATCAATGTGATAATTTGAGTTACCCTATTTGATTAGATTGTGTTTATTATAAAATAAATATTTAAGTTAAATATATCCTACTGTGTTTTTTCTTAATTTTATGAATCATTTTTTGGCGATGAGTGCCCTTTTTTTTTGGGCTTGAGAAACTTCCCACAAAAAATGTCTGTGTATCGTGCCTGTATATACAGGATGCGGTTTCGTGTACACTCGCAGCTCGCTTGTGAAATTGCAGAGCAACACGTTCCCTCGACGCAGAACTTCGAATGCTCAACGACTGTGTCACGTCGACGGCGTAGGTACGGCGTCGACGTTACGCAGAAGCATAAACTAGGCTTTAGTCGTCTCTTTTCTATCCACTGTGCGTCTGCGGTGACACCGTCCCTGGTGCCTGCCTGCAGAGCCGGCAACACCCAGAGATAAGGAACGGACCAGTGGGGAGTGTCGGACACAGCTCGCATTAAGACTCGGTCACAAAGCAGAAGGACATCGAACATTAACTCTGAGTGTGTTGTCTCAGCCGCCACCACTGGAGCTCCTGCACTTCAGCTCTGAGTGAGTCTCTTGCCGATGAATAATAATAATTACTGTAATAATAACTTTATTTAAGTTAGACAGAAACGGGTTTGATAATTGTAGGAAATAACCTCTCTGTTAAACTTTGAGGTTCCCATATTGTCGCATCCCTGTGAGAGTTTGTTTTGCCTCATACATGAATATATACTTAATAAACTATATAAGCACTTTTTTTAAACAAAGTCACTATAGTTCTTCACAGAGAGAAAAGTTATAGAATAGAAGAACAGCAATTACAGCATAAGATAAGTACAGAGTTTGACTGAGGATTGTAGAAAATAACTGTCTTCCTGTTTAACTGTGATGTTCTTTTCAAAATATGATCAATGATATGTGGCTTTACTCAAAACTCCTCTGTGTGCACTAGCTAACTTTTATTAATTCATCCAAACACAAGCCAAACAATGATCATCAAAAAAACTGCTGCAACTCCAATTTACTCATTATTCCAAACTGTGTATCTCTGGAAGGTTTTGGTGAGAGAGCTAAAAAAGGAGGAAGACAGTGCATGTGGGGGGGAGGAGACAAAGGCTGCAGTAGACACATGAACAGGGCTTGGTTATGTTTAAGTTACAGAGAAAACAACGAGTTGGAGTTTTGATTTGAATGCCTGTTTTGGTTTTGTTTAAAAAAACAAATCATGAAAACATCATGAGGATTATTCTACATTAAATTTCTGACAATAGTTCCCTTTCACCTAAACGCTCTCTTCAATACCTGCACCCACACCTCCAAAGCTCTGGGCCTCTCAAGTTATCGCAGAATGAGAGAAGCCATTTGACCTTACATATGTCTTTCAGGATTCAGGATTAGCTTTATCTCTCCTGATAAACTTCTTCAGCATGTGAGGCTGGTTGTGATATTTACCCCAGAAATTTGGCAGACTGCTACTGAATAATGGAGAGTGAACTAAATTAAAAGTATAATGGCTGTGGAGTTTTATACTGGACTGCAGTATGCAGTGTGTATGAGAAAGTATGTTTTATCTCTGAATAAATACACTCAATGCCTCTTCACAAAGTGAGCTGTGCATTCACTCCCTTCCCATTGCCAGCCAAATCTGTGCATTAACCCGAGTGTCACTTTTCCATCACTGCAGATAGGATTGAAGCCTGTGTTGCCTGCAGTCATTTGAATGCCGACTGAATCAATTCCCATTGCAGATGCAAGCCAGATGTTAGCAGATGTTAATGGGTTTTTTGACCAGTGAAAAAAGGGGTTTATAGACAAGAATTGACTTTTTTTTGATTGACACAAGTGATTCCCACCATGATCAGTTGGCAGCTGCTACATCAGCCTGATTTAAGTTTGACTGTCAAACACAACGATTCTCCTGATGCTCCTTTAAAGGTCCATGGACTTCATTCATAAACCCATAACTGACCATTCAGCATGAAATAAAACATGAGCCTCCTGTCTAGAAACAATTGGACATTATCATTCAACTAGTTTAGTGTCATGCACAGGACTCGGAGAAAGGACTCAGACACAGAGTTAGGAGAGAGCTGACAATGCTCAGGCTTTATTTGTCAAAACAATACAATAAACTGGCTAACAGAGGGCGCCTCGAAAAGAGGGAATGATAACAACATTTACAAATGAAAATCTACCTTCCATGAGGGGATAAGAAAAAAACAACACTTAACTGAAATCTCCTCCAAAGAGGGAAAAAGCTATGAAAAGGGTAAAAAAAAAAGAAGTTCTCCTTAGAGGGATAAACCATGGACATTAACTAAAAAAAACCTCCTACAATGAGGGGACAAACTTTTAATCTATGAACAAAAAATCTCCTCTGAAGAGGAACAAGTTCGAGAGATAACTAAACTACACTAACCAAGAGAGCTATGAAAACTATGAGAGAAAAGGCCAAAACAAACACTCTTAATGAGGCAACCGACTGTGACTATGAACTTTTAACTATGGCGAGACGAGAAGGCTGGTGGCACTTGACGAAAGGACAACACACACTGATACAGGACAAAGGGAGACGCAGACTATAAGCACACATGGAGGTAATGGGAAACAGGTGAGCATAATCAGGATCGAGGAAGACAATCAGACCGAGGCACATGAAGAAGGGCAAGTGACCTGAAACAAGAGTTACTTTCCAAAATAAAACAGGAAATACATACATTTAGACAGGACAAAAACTTAGCTTGACCTCACTGGGGTGTGACATTTAGCTTTGTTACCTCCAATTCATTACTAACTTCAGTAAGACGGTACTAACAGGATTTGGTCAGGCTTTCTTGTAGATTGGCTCCAAGGTGGCTCATATAGGCAGCAATCTTTAGCGTTACTTTTTACGTTAAAATAACCATTTTGTGTATGTTGCTAGCTTGAGCTCCACAAAGAAAACATTTATATATATCACTTAGCTCTTACTGAAATTCAGTGGGTAATATTTAGCAGTGATGTACATGTTTACTGAGAAAAGGTGAAACTGCTTGGTGGTATCCTGTGATTTAAAGAATAAAAATTGACTCATCCAAACAAAAAAACCCTTTACACTTGGATGTCTCGTTGTGGCCGGTGTCAGACTCTTGATCAATGATGTTTTGGGGATGAATATTGTGGCTAGACACTAAACATTAATGCTACATGTGGGTTGGCTGTCTGAACTCAGTGAATCACCACCAGTGTGTTTGCTTTGCTCCTCATACACTGCCTGGCCAAAAAACAAGTGGCCACCTGGATTTGGCAGATGAAGTGATGCACCCATCATGCCTAGTGCCTACTGTACAAGCCTGTGGGGGCCGTGCTATGATCTGGGGTTGCTGCAGTTGGTCAGGTTGGTGTGGTTCAGGGAGCATGAGACATCATTTTCACACATGGATTGGCCACCACAGAATCCAGACCTTAACCCCATTGAGAATCTTTTGGATGTGCTGGAGAAGACATTTCTGACTCTCCCATCATCAATACATGATCTTGGTGAAAAAATAATGCAACACCGATTGGAAATAAATCTTGTGACATTGCAGAAGCTTATCGAAATAATGCCACAGCGAATGCGTGCCATAATCAAAGCTAAAGGCGGTCCAAGGAAATATTAGAGTGTGTGACCTTTTTTTTGGTAGCGACTTTTCTTTGGGCCAGGCAGTGTATATCTAACCTATCCTACTGTGGTTCCTTACTCTACCACAGGCTGGGAATATCTCTCCTGTGACGAGATGGATATGTTGAAAGAATTAAGAAGTAAGCTCTTCCTCCTCTTCATTAGCACCTTCGTCTTCCTCTGCATCGTCAATCTGAGACTACCCAGGATTCACAGGTCTCTCCCGAACCCACGCAGTGGTCACAAAACTTGTCCTTTTCATGTCTCTGGTCAGACCATCACCCCCCTCAACAACACCAAGCACCTACTGGTGTCGGCCTTCATGGATCAGAGGGTGAAGGGCTTTGATATACGCATCATTGGCATCTTCAGGAGAGACTCCATCCAACCCCTTCACTGTCGCTTCTGCTGTGCGGGTTTCTTGTCGATCACAACTCCAGCAAACATTTTACAACACACAGACCACTTTGGATTTGCCTTCGCCACTACGGATGTCATGTGTCCGATTCCTGAAAACTGCAACGCTACACATGTCACTCTTCTCACTCAGCCAGAGAGTGGGATTGCACCCAAACAGATTTGGCTCCCCATAAGAAACAGAAAGACCAACGTGGACGAGGAGGAAAAGATGCAGTTTAACTTCACAGTCTGCATCTCCAACCTGTTTGCAGACTACAACAACGTGCTTCAGTTCGCCCAGACCCTGGAGATGTACAGGTTAGTGCAGCAGCAATTCAAGAAAACTCTGAGTCACCTTCCCTCTGACATACTTTAGTCATGCTCTCATAATATTATTTCAGAAAAGGCCAGTGTTTGCCTTTTCATGTTTGAAGATTGCAGTGGTGGTTTGTTCAGACACGTTCACAACCACAGGGAACCCAACAACTGATTCATGTTCCCCTCTGGAGGATTTATTGTGATTCCTTAAGTCATCACCAGCAACTCCAATATAAAGTCTTGATTTGTCCAATACTTTGGTTTATGGCCAAGATGTTAGAGGTTAACAACAGTGGACATCGTAAATGGTAAACATTTTGTAAATATCAGCACACTAGAATCATCATTGTGCACATGATAGAATGCTGACATTAGCATTTTGCCCTAATGTGCATATTATGTCTAAGCACAGCCTTACAGAGGGATAGCATTAGCCTGTAGACACAATCTAGTTAAAACCACCATATCTTGATGAGTGTTCAGACTCTGCTGCAGCTAACTTTATAGAGAGTTTCATAAAGCATTGTTTTGGTTTATCAGCGTCGAAAGTTACTGTAAAGATCTTAAGATCTATTCTGCTACTTGCCGTGTACCAAAGCAGTCATGATCAAAGTTAGTCCCATCAACTAACACGGAGGAGGCAAGGCTTATGACTTATTCTGCACTCAGCCACCAGGGGATGATCAAGATGTTTTAGCTTCACTCTTCCTGAGGTGCTTAATGATAAAATATGTTTTGTCTTGTGTTTTTGTCATTTGTGTAAACTAGTGATTTAATCTTTGCATCGCTTTTCCCTGCAGGTTGCTTGGTGTGGACAGAGTGGTGATCTATAACACCAGCTGTGGCCCAGAACTCGAGCATCTGTTGCAGATCTACAGCCAGGACGGCTTCGTGGAGATGGTTCCTTGGCCCATCCACCATCATCTGAATCCATCTAAAGGCTGGCTGTTCTCGGAGCATGGAGGGGACTTGCACTACTTTGGCCAGTTAACCACGCTCAATGAGTGCATTTACAGATCCATGGAGCGTTCACGCTACGTCCTGCTGAATGACATTGATGAGATTGTAATGCCGTACCAACACAACAACCTGATGTCTCTGATGAACATGCTCCAACAGCAGCATCCAAATGTAGGATACTTTTGAATGTGTATTTGTGAATATTATATTAATGTAGAAACTCTAAGATAACTTTGTTTTCTTAATGTGCCTTATTCTGTAGACGGGGGTGTTCCTCATTGAGAACCATATTTTCCCCAAAAATCACTTTGAGCCAAGTGGGAGGTTTCACCTGCCGCAATGGAACGGGGTGCCAGGAGTTAATATTCTGGAGCACATCTACAGGGAGGAGCCCAAAAGTATATACCATCCATACAAGATGATAGTTCAGCCAAGGTAGAGTGAATTTGTCCACACAGTACTTCGATTGAATAGATATTCCATTTGCTTTATTAGTTATTTAATGTGTAGTTATTTTAAAACCAACACAAAACATTGCTCACATGCTGTAAAATTACACTAATGGGGACATTCCATTTTGTGTCCCCCTTTTGCTGAATTTAAAATGGAAAATGAGCTTTATTCTCATTGTAACAATAAGTCTGACAGAGCTTAGATATGACGTTACCCAACTGTTCCTGGACTCTCTCTCCAGTCCCCCATTTTCTCCTCCCACCCCAACTGGTCAAGGTGGGGCCGCTAACACTCAAGGTTCCTTTCAGTTAGTTAAAGGTCTCTCTACAATCGCCAAAGTGCTTGCTCATTATTGGAACCGTTTGGTTTCTCTATAAATTTTAAAGTCCCTACCTTAATATGTTGTGATTTGGCGCTTCAAATTTAATTGATTGAATACCTTTTATTTGTATTCTTTCATTTTTTGCCATGTACTTTGTTAGGCACCACTAAAAGGAGACCCCAGAAAGAAATTACATCAGTGGGAGCGTATTGTGAACAGTATTGTTTGTAACTAATTCATGTCTCTGTCCAAACACAGGTTGGTGGAGCAGACTTCAGTGCACGAGGCGATCAAGCTTATGGGAAAAAGCTTCGAGGTTCCCCCAGGGGTCTGTCGGCTCATTCACGTCCGCGTAGCTCTGCAGGGGGAGCTGACGGTGGAGCAGCTCAATGTGGACAAACGGCTGTGGGACTTCCAAGAACAACTGGTTCTCAACGTGGACAAGGCGCTGAAGAGAGCAGGACTGCTGAACTCGGAGGGGCAGGGCTGATGGATGGAATTTTTGCTTTTGTCTCTGGGGGAAACATGCTTTTGCTTATCAAAATTGTAAATGTATTTCATAGACACAGAGCTTTTCTCGTCTTAATGCTGTCCTCAAAGGATTTAAGGGATCACCAAAGTTTATCCTCATGGGGAGTAACTGCTGTAAATAATGAAAGTCAGTCATCAGATTCAACACTGTACAAGTTTCTGGACGACAGGATAAATAAGGTAGAAGTGCTGAAGCATCATTAAGTTTATTTTATTATCTCTTATCTGTGTTTGTTTGTCTGCCTGCTGTTTAGCAGGATTATACAAAAACCACAGGACAGATTAGCACTAAACATGAAGGATGTGATATTGGTCAGGAAACAACCCAACATTGTGAGATAGGGCAGTTTTGTAATGTATCTGAACTGCCAACATACAAGACAAGGTTGCCAAAACACTTAGATTATGCACAAACACACATGCATACACACATAAACTGTATATATACATATAAACAGTACATACATACACACATATCAATACTTTCATGTTTGCAAATGCAAAATATCAGGCTCTGGCCATTTTTTATCATGTCTCAGATGTAAGTGAGTCTGAGTGTGAAAAATGTTTGGGTTCTTCATCAGACCAGCAGCAGCAGCAGCGGCGGCGGCAGCGGGAAACGTGAATGAATAACAATAGCACAATGATTTCTGTTCCCTTTTAGTCAATTGTTAACTTCTTGTTTTGCGGCTGCATTGTTTCCAGGGACAGGTGGAAATGATATTGGCTCAGTGCTCTACAGAAACAAACCGTTAAAACAGCTGACAAGGATCTTCAGGGAAATGACCTGGTGTGTTAAGTGTCTGATCTTAGAGATAACATGAAGTCTTCACAAAAGATAATCTGAAAACTACTCAGGTTTCAATATTTTACCAGGTCAGAGTCAATATCACTTTTAAGCATTTTTTCAACTATTGAGCCTGATCGGTGTCGGGTCAAATTCTGATAGTACTTAATAGTAATTACTGCTGTAATAACTGTCATTTATTTATTTATTTTGCTCATAATTTATTCATACCCATTTTACCACAGTTATATTTAGTCATGTCTAACCATAACCCTAATTTTGCATCTTGTCTTTTGTGTCTTACTCTCTGTGAATGTTGAACTACTGCTGTGAGACTACAATTTCCCAACTGGGATCAATAAAGTTCATCTAATCTAAATCTAATCTCAAGATTCTCTTTTCTTGCGAATGGAAGCCGTCGCTGCAGAGGGGCTGCATGAAATCTGATAGGATTGCCTTGAGTGATTCAACCTAAGTTGGAGTTGGCCAGGTCTAAAGACTTCAAGTGGCATTGGAAGGACTAGAGATCCCCGCACCCCGAGGATACACAATACAACTGGATTTGCACTGTAGGTCATTCTAGGTCATCTTGACAGGAAGAATGCAGCTGTCCATTGTGATTCCAGAGTTGTATCATTTAGACTGTAAATAAACACTGGCGACATGGCATATCCCCAAAAGCCAAAGCGTTACGGACATCACCTGTTGGCTGGCGTCATAAATCCCACCTCCTCCATGTTAATGGATGTGACGTGAGCCAAATTAGAAAGTGACAGAACACTTCTCAAAGATGGTTTGTCAGTTTTGGGTGATTCTTATCACACCGATGTATGTTCAAGAGTTTCATTTACCAGTACGTTTGGTTTCAATCTTTTAATGATGCTATAATAATGAGGGGAAAAGTCACGATTAACAGCAGAGACTGAAGCTTCAAATGAGCAAAATGGCAGCGATAGCATCCGAGATATTTTGGCTTGATTTCTGGAAAGTGGGAGTGGAGACATGTAGTCCAACTTTATATACAGTCTGTTATACAACTGCACTGCTGACTCAGTTGACAGTCTATAGCTACACCTAGCTTACACTGATGCAGAACAATACATCAGCCAAACAGACCCTCCTTCATCATAAAGTTTTCTTTCCATGTTATTTCAGCCAAAGAAGAAATAAAAGGGCAAAACAAGTTAAACTCTTTTCCATCACCAGAAACAAAGATGTCACAACACACATATTGGACTCGGACACATTTAAAAAAGCATCATCATTTGGAAACTATTTATTGAACATTTGCAACCAGATATCAGTTAAATACAGAACTTTCATTTCTCTCTCTACATCCCCAACAGCAGGGACTGGCTCCACTTCATTACACTCTGAGAGGAGGGAATGTTACAGGACTTGGTAAGGCGCACACTGTGCTGGAAGTCATTTGGCTTTCTGTCTTCTGATAACAAAGAGAAATTAAATCTGAATCTGCTTCCTACATGTCCGGCACCGTTTCCTCCCCTTTCCTTGCAGCTATTTCACCTACGCTCAGGTGATTTTGTCAATCCTGCACATACAGACCAGGGCAAAATGACACAAACAGGAGGCGAGAAGAGAAAACCAGTTTAGACGACAGAGACACGCCCCGTACTGATGTGTAGCCATGACTGAAAAGCTAAAAGTAAAATGATCAACATGAATATATTAGAAAAATGGTAATTAGTCTTTAATAAACACCTCGCCTCACCTACTCCCAACCAAAGACCAGGGTTATAAATTAAAACTGTCCAAATAAAATCAATCAACCAAGACTTTGGGCCCATTCAGTTCCACTTCAAGACTGGAAAATCATCATTGAAAACATAAATGGCACTTTTCAGTCTCTTGAACTGGAATCTAGAATCTCGACTCCAATGGAATCGACCCCCCCAACCCTAAAATCAACTCTTTCTAATTTACATATA
Organism: Paralichthys olivaceus; assembly: GCF_024713975.1. Classification (NCBI taxonomy): domain Eukaryota; kingdom Metazoa; phylum Chordata; class Actinopteri; order Pleuronectiformes; family Paralichthyidae; genus Paralichthys; species Paralichthys olivaceus. The sequence continues at coordinate 9,601,719 of NC_091104.1, read as the reverse complement.
CGGGTCAGGCGCTCTTCAAGCTTCCACCATTCTAGCAGTTGCTCCCCACAGGACACGGGGGGGACTTGGTGGTCTCCGAAAGCTAGGCCACGGTTTTGAAGGTCTGCAGTATGAGGTTGGTTTGGTGGATGAGCCGGTTTGCACTGATGAAGACATTTATCGCCCTGGGAAATGAAGACAAATGGCAGCTTGAGAAAACAGAAGTGATTAAGGCTTTCCCACTACATAAACAACTGGTAAAGTATTGCTGGGGACAAACATGAGTCTGCCAAGACATTCAAAGTCGAATTGCAGCTTTAGTTAACAATTGATAAGTGAGGTCACTTCAGGCCAACATTCCATCTGTCTTGGTAGGATGTTGAACTAGGAATAAGAATATATGGGCAGATGGAGGATTTGATAACAGTGGCACGATATCCAGAAAAACTTTTCAAAATACAGTCAGCAACAATAATTGATGTCCAACAAGCTTATCATGTTGGGTTTTTAATACCACTGTGACCCACAGGGCCGTGGGTTGACTTATAAATCCATTTATCTTATCAACTTAATTGATTCACCTTAAAATATCTAAACTTAACCAAACTGATAGTGGTGTCTTCCTGCTGTTCATGTTGTATGAACAGCAATTATTTCATTCACAACCCACTTCCTCATATTTGGGACCAGCACATAGCTGGGGTGTAACCTCTCATGATTGGTCGGGCATGTATCAGCAGAGACATGATACTGTGAGGACTTAATACATGTTGTGTGTAGTGAATATGAAGCTACAGCCAGCAGCAGCTCAGCACGAAAACTTTGAGGAACATGAGGAAACAATTACCTTTGTACCTTTTCAAGGTAACCTGTCCTATCCAACCCAACAGCACTAGATAGTCTTATTGTCACTGTGAAATTGTCAAGCATATTCAAATACAACATTTAAATGCAATTATAAGCTGAATCACAAGCAGTCTCCCGGTTACACTTACTTTCCGTCTTTGAAGTATGTTTTGAGGGTGTCGCTGAAACTTTTGGAGTATTTCACAAACTCTTTTTTCTGGTGTTCCAGGGCCTTGATAAGCAGACATAGAAGACACAGAAATGTCACTGTGACACACGGGAACAGTGCGAGTTTTACTGTAAACAGGTGTGTATTTGTGTGTCTGTGTGTGTCACTCACTCTGCGATTCTGGTACTGATACTTCTTAATGACATTGTTGACTGTGTCCAGGAGCTCTTTTATGGCGCTGGCTATGTCTCTGTTGGTAACAAAAGGCGTCAATAAGACACGTAGAGGTCAATATAAGAGATGTTTGTACAGCAACAGTTGCAATTCCATCTAATTTTACATCGAGAATTAACCTCAGTTGAAGTCAGCTCTTTTTATTTGCTCCACTTCCTGTTTTTTCTTGCAACTGCTGCTCACTGTTGCCAAAAATATAATATAACAACAGATGCAAAACGTTTGACCTGGTTTTTACACAGCCAACTCTAAATTTGTGAAAGTACAGAACGCGACAATACGTAACCGGATGACACAACATCTTAAAGAATAATCTTTGGTAGAAAGCTACCTTTGGCATTAAGGCTCTGTAGCAGCAGAGTCTTGACATTTTTATGGTGGAAATACAAAGAGAACCAGTACTTTTCAGAACCATGAAGAATGATTCACTACACCAGCTGTTTTGCTCTTTGTTGTTCTAGTGGATTACATGCAGCTACATAAAGCTGAAAGGTTCAGGGAAGAAAAAGTAAAACACGTCAGCTAAATGATGTAATGGATTCATGGCTTGTCAGACTTGTCAGAAAAATAATAAGCAATTATTTTCATCTTTCACTATCGTCCTATCTATTTTTGGTTGTGTGTAAGATATTCAAAGCAGAGCCTGTGTAGTATGTCATTCGTTACATGTAAATTACAGATATTTAGTGGTGCTTAATTGTAGAGCCGAAGCAATATGGATTTTGGGGAACTGATGCCGATAGCAACATCAGGGAGTTGTTATCAAAGCCTCATGACAAAGAAATGCAATTGAGGCTTGATATTTTATTGTTTAACCAAATACTTAGTAACTATAAATAAAAAGAAAACACAGATACAAAGGAAATGAACTTTTTTTACATAAAATATGAAATCTTTTCTGCATTGTTTATTCTGTAAATAAAAGTCTTCATATCAGCACATATTGACAACTATAAAATACAGATATGTCTGTGAAAGACTTTATTTTATTGGTCGGGCTCTGTTTTAAAACAGCATGACGTGCTTGCCTGTGTGCGTGCTCACACTCACTTGATAGTCTGTAGGAAGCGTACTCTGTCATTGATCTCATCAGGGATTTTGCTGAGGATGTGTTTCAGAGCTCTGGCCTTCTCATTTAGGTCCTGGAACTCCTGCTCAGGCCGGTCAATCATGAAATCTGCAGGAAAAAGGGGGTTTGCAGAATCTTACCAAAGGACTCGGTCATGTAGGTGAGGGGGAAGATGCACAGACAAACAACATGGCTGAGTCAGAATAGAGCAGATCAATGGTGTATGCCAATGAACCGGAGACAGGATGGGTTTCCCGGCTACATTACCTACAAACCTGGATCTCAACATCACAAAATGTTTCCACCACAGTATCTCATAACATCTTTCTATCAAACAACTATCACCTTCCACATCATCCGCTGCCATGCGCAGTAGCGATTCAGTGAAGTTGATTTGGACGTTCTTTTTCTCCAAGATCTTCATTATGATGTCCTGAGTCAAACCAGGGTTCTCCCTCTCCGCCTGACAAAAGACGAGATCACAGGGAGTGAGAGGGAAATCAGGGGCAGCACAGCACAAGCAAGAGGAGGCTTGGGGGCTATGAGAGAACGACGTTAGAAGTTTACTAACGTCAGAAGTCCTCTATGGGCACAAAAGCTTTCCTGCTGAATTATTTAACCTTGAAGCATCAGGGCCGCAGAGACACCAATCAGTGAGTGAACAAAAGACCCACAAATGCCATTGTAAAACAGCTGCAAGGTGATCACATCTCCCTTTGGTTTGTAAAATGACAAAGCTGCTTCCACCTCATTTATATTTAATCCACTCAAAAGCTAAACGCTGACACTCATCAGCAGTGGAACAGAGGTGATGTGTGTCCACTGTGTGTCTATTGTTCCTATGCAGTGATGGCAATGCGAACATCTAAGTTCTCGATGTCAACAGTCGGGCATCACTTGAAAAATCACAACAATTAGTTCATGAGTAAGACTTAAAAAGACAGATAAACACATTTTATGACTTCACATATTCTTCATTTAAGTAAAAAAGATGTAAATGAAAACAACTAGAGGAGCAACGACTCATAAAACTCACAGTTTGGATCAGATCATGTTTTTTTAGTCTCGGAAAGGAAACATTTTTGAATCATTAAAAAAAAAAGGGACACTAGCAACTTTGCTTTTTTTTTTTTACACAAGGCCTTCACACATTCCAGGTGATCTATGTTTAAATTAAGTTTTAAACTACAGTATCTATTATTTACTTGTTAAATTGAAGTGCAAAATGAACAATAGTTAATAAAAAAGCACCTTTATTGTTGTTGTGTCTAATATGTGCCGGTCCTGCCACAGACAAATTAGGGTCAATTTAAAACGTGTGGCCGTGCTGGATGTTTTTTTGTATGGCAAATGGCACAATACCTACATTCTGTGACTATTTTGTCCATCAACCATTTTCCATAACGAGCATATCTAAGCAAGAAATAAAAATGTTCCTGTACGTGATGCCAGCTAAATGATGCTGAAGTCTTTCGATCTCGCAGGAGCCGTGACTTTCACCATCATCTGCTTTTAACAAGTACAGTTCATGTTAATACACAACTCCTTTAAATTTAACTGCATCGAATATGTAAACTTTACAATTACTCCACCACTAAAACCAAAAGATATTCTGTTCATATTTTGTAGCCCATATGTGCCTTCTCTTCACTCTACAGTACATTTACTGTATTCAAGAGGCACAGAGGGCATGAGGCTGTGATTTCTCATTTCAAAGTTTATTACATCTGTGTATTGTTGTTCCCTCCAGAGCAGGGTTAAGACATTAAAGAGAGGAAGCAGGAATGATGGATGGGCTCCTTCGTGAGAAACCTGGAGCGGCAGCAGGAAAAACTCCTCCTTCTCCTATGAGCTTGACACCAGCTGAGCCCTCACTTAAACAATTAAATAAATAAATAACTAAAGGTTACTGCCCTCTCTGCTGTGATGCCTCCCTCATGAGCTCCCTCTGCTGGGGGCAGAGACTGAAAGCTTTTGTGCCACAGAGCTGCCCCATCTCATACATCTTTGACTTTGTTTTAAAATCTCATATTTATTGCACCGCCCTCATGACACCTTCATGCACATAAACACATGTAACATAGCAGGCCAAGAGATGACAAGAGGAAGTAAAGAGCACGATAAAATGGTAAATGGTTTGTATTTATAGTGTTGATGACCACTCAAAGTGCTTTACAGCACAGTTTCGCCATTCACACATCTAAACACACATTCATACAGTGCATCTATTAGCAGCACTTTTTGTTCTATGCAGATGGACAAGACTGGGGATCAACCTGCCGAACTTCTGGTTGGAGGACGACCGCTCTACCCCTTAGCCACAGCTGCCCAGATCTAAATACTTTTTTTTGCTACCTGGATTTTATTATTTTATTTTCTTAGCCATTATCACTCTTATCAGCTTTAACTGCACTGGCCTACAACAAACAAACACACTGATAAAAGGTGTTACCAGATTATTAAACTCTTTATATTTGAATGTAAAAATCTAAAACTAGGTGCATCATTTATGTCACTATAATAATCAAAGAGGAACCAGGTTTAGAAAGAACACTCTGGGTTGAGATTTCACAGCTGGTCTTTTAAATTTTCAAATAATTAAGACAATAACCTCTCTGGTCAGCTGACTCTCCAAGCTTGTGGCAGAATCAACAGGGAAATGAATCAGCAAATAATCTGATCATTAGTCAATCAGTTTAATTCATCAAGCAAAACATCTGCTTCTCAAATGTGATGATTTGATTTATGATAGTAAACTTCAGAGACTAAGGTTTCAGAGACTGAATTACAGACTGGACAATGTCAGACATTTGATGAGGTTATTTGGTGAATCTGTGAATATTCATGTGTAGATAATTTGTTCCCTTTCAAAAGACCAGACAAATTATTATTTATTACATTTCATTGATTCCCAACCCATTAATCCTATTTTAGAGATGTGTCCATCTCAGCACTTATTTTCATGTTTAAAATGTTACGATGATCCAAAGAACACACGGCCTTAGCGATGAAAATAAATCTCAAGTAATAAACAGTAGATTTCCTTAAATGCAGCATTACAGCTGATGATAGGTGCTACACAGGATACTGCAGCTAATAAAAGTGTATTATTCAACAGAGGATTGTTCTGTTTCATTTTCATTGGCAACACCTGGAGCGGCGTTGTGGTCACCCTGAAACTGAAAAGTTACTGGTTTTGACCACAGTCCCAGCTGAAGCATATACGTGTTCAAGGCTTCACCTCAAGGCCTCAAGGACGGATTTTGACTGTTGGTAGATTATTGGTAAGATAATCTGATCAAATATAAACACAGTTGCTAAGATTTATTAAAGGAAGTAATGATAGTGAGGAAGTTATGATATTTCACTGTGTTTCAGGTCATCTGATCCATGCATAGTCTTACCTTAATGAAGGCTGCTCTGAGCGTCTGTGCTGCTGATAGGTTGATCCTCTCCAGCTGAGGGAAGAACACACAACTTCACTGAAAAAGTCTGGACATAACATCTGACCTAACATTTGACTAAAGGCAAAGTTACACTTTAAAACAGATACAAAACAGGATTAATGGTGAATTTACAAAGTGGACAACACAAAATAGAAATGACATACATTTCCCCACATGTTAACACTTAATTGCTGTGGAGTGACCAGAGTTTCAACAACAGATTCAGTGGGGATGAAAGAAAATAACGGTCAAACCAATCATCTTAGAATGAATAGTATTTAACACAATAGTGACTGAGCAGTCAAGAGTGCTCCAGCAGAGTATTTCCAAAGCCAGCTTCTGTCAGCACTGGATGTTTTACCTCGTTGAAAACTGGGTACATTACGGCGTACAGCGTCATGGATACCATGGAGTTTGTCTCCGCTTCATTCTTCATCTCCTCCATTGTCATCCTCCAGGGAGGAGCAGCTCTTGGTCAAACTGTGAGGAGGAAAGTGCAGCTCACACACACTCACACATACACTCACTCACACTCACTCACACACACTCTGAAAACCACAAAAGCTCCAGAGCGCCAAGAGCCTGGAAAGAAAAAAAAAAAGAAAGACTATTGATATTGATTTTTTTAACAGAGTATTTACTTACACTATATCGATTTATTGGTGCTGATCCTGACATGATGAAGTCGTTCAGGTGACGGCCATGATCACACATCCACATCAAATACCATTCACCCGGTCAGTGTCTATACAATTCAGTGTGTCAGCTATTTATTGCTCATGTTCATTATTCAGCCACTGTGACTTGTAGCTGGTGGCACATCCCTCACTCAACTCATGTTACCATTACCATTCATAAAAATGATTCCACTCAGTTCTGCACAGACCGGTAAAATATTTTAAATGTAGGAGAGCATCTGTATCCAATCAGTACCTGGTATCAGCACATACCCTGAGTTTAGACATCGGAACGTGTATAACATTTTACAGATAAAACACAAACTACTCAACTATGATACCGACTGTATTCACATAATCTCCAACATAAATCTGTGCTGCATATTCATTTGCAGAGTATTTTTATTCGTTTTCTTCTACAAATTTAAAGAGAGAAAAATGCCTCTTATTATTTCCCACATACCAATGTCTTAACTTCCCCGAAATAAATCTAACAAAGAAAAACATCCAATCCTTATATTCAAGAACCAAGAAACTAGGGCTGGGAGAAAAAAATATATCAAGATAAAAAATGTCACATCAGTATGTTTCTGATTTAATGGCCAGCGAATGAAAACCACTTTCCAAATATTTAACAAATTAACAAAAAAGCATTTTATCTATATTTTTTAACCTTTATTATATCGCTATTGATGAAAATAATATTGCGACAATTATTGATAGTGTTTTGTTGCCAGCCTTCTAGAAACATTTGTTTAAGTCCATTATTACAATAGTTTCTGATCAAATATCTAATGATCCACTTCTGGTTGTATCTTAGTAAGCAGCAGGAAGAGGTGACATGTTGAAGCTGGAGGAGGGAGCGGCAGCTGCAGTGTTACAGATAAATCACCTGGCGACTGACAGCAAGACTAGAGCTACTTCAACATGTGTGAAAGTGTTTGAGCATCAAGAAAACAAGGACGACAACAACAAACAATGGCTCGATTCCTGTTTCTAAGACGTTACGTTGTACTGTCAGAGTCTGGGGCTGGAGGACATGACTGGGAAGTGATGTTTAGCACAGATGCGAGCTAACTTTAAAGCTTAGCTTCCCGGCTAGCTGTGGACATGTGTCATTAAGAGTTGAATTATTGTCAGAGATGAACGATAACATCACGGTTTGTCAGCTACAGTGTCAGACACGACGGCTGCCTGACTGGAAGGCTACTACACCAGGTAGCTACTCGGCTAACTGGGCATAGCTCCCGAGCTGCTCGTGTGAGGCTAACTGAAGTCAGCTCTGTTAATCCTAAAATCACAGAATATCAAAAATTCAGCGTCGGGACGATAATCCGAGGGGAAACGCGACAAACGAAGCTCGATGTGACCGTGTGAGATTCACAACCGAGGCCTGTGGCCGAGCTGATCGATGGTAGCGAGCTGCTAGCAGCGAACAGCGTAGCCTACGTGCTAGCATTAGCAAATCGTACATTCGCACTTGATGGTTGATCTGCGGCGCGTCAACGAACCGCTACGTGTCACATGTGCGAGTCGGTGCACACGTGTCAGATGTGGACTCATATCTACCTGTGGCCTGACTTGTTAATCGGGCTGGTTCCGCCGTCGGTCGCCTTTTAGCTGCCGTGTTTTCTTTACAACTTAAGGCGGAAGTTTTTCAGGACTGGCCTCAGCGACATCTTCCGGACCGTTGCTACGTGAACACACGCCCTCCAATCAGAGGGCGGGCGGATGCGTCGAGCGACCGTGACGTCACATGAGATATCTGCGTGTTTTTCAAGTTTCTGTTCTATTCTGTTTTTAATGCAGATTGTTTAGGGAGGAATAATCTATAACCCTGAAGCTATAGATTCCCACTTTATAATCAGGCACAGAGTTATGAATACTGGGGTCTGGAATAGATTGCTATAGTTAGTATATCTCAACATTTTGTACTTTAAGGTGTTTGGGGGGTGTCAGATGTTGGAAACGCTTAAATTATTACTTCAAACTCCGGAAACCGAGAAAATCTAAAGGGATAGTTGACCCAACAATGAAAATTCACTCATTATCTACTTTGCCAATGGAGGGGTGGCTGAAGTGACCGAGTCTGCAAAAAAACTTTTGGAGCTTTGCAGCCGAATCCAAATCAATTGAAGTAAATCGAAACCACTACTTCAAACATTAAAAAAACCACACAACATGCCTTCACACTGCTCCTGTGGTGTCATCCAAGTGTCCACAAGCCCGGACATTCAAATTCAACTCGAAACATGATCATCTACACCATGTTTTTAGCCTTAAATATCTTCTGTTGTCCTCCGCAGCCGTGTTCGTTTGCGTCGGAATAGTGGTGAGTAAGGTAATTCCCCCCTGATCCATATCCACAGTCCCCATATCTGCCCTTAACATTGAACACATGTCAAGAGGTCAATGGCTTGTCTGTCTTATTGTGGAGGAATGTGGAGTTCATCTTACAGACTGTCAGTTCAGTTGTCTGGTTTCTGTCACTCTGATGGGTGAGAGGAGTGCAGGCTCCACGTGGATGAAGCCCTCCAGCAGCTGGTCTGCAAATTTGGCATGGGAGAGAAAATACTCTGTTTTTGATTTAGTTAAATTAATGGAAAGTTTAAGTCAATTAACTCATTGCAATTACATAGAAACAAATACTGAGTAATATGTAATAACATGTTAATTACTACATCGTAACAGTGTTATTACATAATTATACTGAGAACTCCTGTAATATGGAATTATTACTTCCAAGTACTCATGTTGTTGTAATAACAACCAAATACTTATGTAATACTGTATTGTTAAATACTGAATACTCATGTAATTTTCCTTTATATTATACTTATTGATAATGTAGATAACATTGTTGTTAACATCCTCTGTGAAAATACATGTGTTGCTCCTGCTCTTGCTGCAGTACTTTATATTATACTCATAGATAATGTAGATAACATCCTCTCGTAACATGCATGTATTGCTCCTGCTCTGAGTGCAGTACTTTATATTATACTTATTGATAATGTAGATAACATCGTTGTTAATATCCAGTGTGAACATAGACGTGTTGATCCTGCTCTTGGTGCAGCAGGAACCATTAGTTTAACTGCAGCCTGACAACTGGCACCGACGTGGTTGTCATTCACGCAGGTTATGTAAGACGGATGGAGCGCTCTGATTGGCTGGCTGTGGTGACGTCGTCAAGCGAGCGGAAGATCATCACTTCCACGCACGAGCTGTGGAGAGTTTAGCGCAGTGGCTTTTATCCGGAGCAGCAGGAGACGAAGACTGGAAATTCCCCATCGCATAAACGAGAGAAAGCAGTTGGACTTATTAACGACGCCACGTGAAGGCATCTCCGGGTGAAGGTGAGCCGGTGTTCGTGTTTTTACGTCAGAAGTGCGTTTTATTAATTTACTGACTTCTCCATTTCTGATGACATAACAAGCATGCTAACTATTCCCTTCAGTTATGAGGGAGATAAGGTGTGTGTGTGTGTGTGTGTGTCTCATCATGTGACGAAGGCAGCCTGGGGCCGGTGGGAGGGTTTTCAGGAAACGCAGCAGAAAGACAGACATTGAGGTCTGAATGAAATCTACGTGTGTTCTGTTTGTTTCCAGACTCCTCAGACATGTCGGTCAACATTCATGTGAACAGCCCCAATGTGAGCTACACAGATACTCACATAGTGGCTCAGTATCAGTATCACACCTCATCGGTGACCAGAGAGGGGAACAAAGTGACGGTGAGTCAGTGTACTCTTCACATAGTGGCCCATTGTCTCTTATCCACACGAGTACTCAGTGATCAGGAATGAATACTGAGTACTCATCACGCCATAATGATTGATGTAATACTGGGTACTCTTCAGGCCAGAATGAAGTAATACTGTGTACTCATCACGCCATAATGACTGAAGTAATACTGAGTACTCATCACGCCACAATGAATGAAGTAATACTGTGTACTCATCACGCCATAATGAATGAAGTAATACTGAGTACTCATCACGCCACAATGAATGAAGTAATACTGACAACCAATGGCGGTTACTCCCCGGGCAAGACGCCATCCGAGCCCCCCTCCGAACCCCCCCCCCACCAAAAAAAAGTTAGCTAGTTTTTTATTATAACTATCTACGTGAGGCAATTCTCCACAAAAACAGTGCAAGTTATCAGAACTTAAATAAATACACACTATATACAAAAAGTGGCAAATATATACAATCAGATATATAAAAAAATGTAACAAGAGCAGAGAACAACAATAATGTAAAATATTAGGAATGAACAATATACAAATAAAATATAGAATAAAAATTCTAAAATCCTTCATCACACACATTTGAAAACATACTAAAGAAAATCTAATGCACCTTCTCAGCAAGCAGTGGCGCCTGCAGGGGGCGCCAATTTGCCAATTTCCCACACACTGTGACGTGACAGAAAATAGAAAACCGTTTTGCTGCGCAGATGATATATTTTTTTCCAAGTGCTCGTGCCGCCCCCCACATGACATAAAAAAATGCCGCCCGGGCCTAAAACCGCCACTGCTGACTACTCAGGCAATAATGTAAGAAGTAAAACTGAGTACTCATGTAATGATTGACCACATAGTATTCATGTCATAATGTAGGAATTAATACTGTGCAATCAGGCAACAGATTATACTTGTATTTAATTATTATCATAGGAATTACTAAACAGTACTCAAAGTACAATGCAGTAATTACTACAAAATACTCATGTTATATTTTTAAATAATAGTTATTGCGTGAGACTGGAATAGAATTATTATTTAATAATGCTAATGTAATAACATAAGAACTAGTACTCATATTGCCATGAAGTAATTACTATAGAGTAATCATGCAGAAATTGAGTGTTCATGTAAAAATATATTTCTGAGTTCTTGTGTGATAACATTATACTACTGAGTACTCATGTAATACTGTAATGATAACTATTAGGTACTCATTTAATAACTTCTAGGTTCTCATAATATTGTTGTAATAAGAGTATTCATGTCATTCTGTTGTCAAGGTCAGTGTGGTCCCATTGCAACACAGTCTCTATTTATGTGTGCACATCTACAATCTTCCTCTAACTCTGCTCCATACGGAAAACAGGTGACCCCCTGCGCCACTGAGATGACGTTTCGCACTGAGAGGCGTGTGCCCCAGCTGGGTGTGATGCTTGTGGGCTGGGGCGGCAACAACGGCACCACAGTCACAGCAGCGGTTCTGGCCAACAAGCAGGGTCTCACCTGGAGGACTAAGACTGGAGTGAAGGTGAGCAGAGCAGCACCAACGCAGATACAGACAAGGAATCAGCTGCTGGTTTACATTCATTCTGCTGATCCACAGAACAATGTCACTTAGTATTTGTGATGTCTGGAGTTAAAGGAGATATATGATGTTTTTTCAGCTTTTCTTTCCTCTTGTGTGTTATGTTAAGTTTTTTTGTGTATATCAAAGTAATGCAAAGTTAAAAAGCTCAAAGTCTGAGGTATAGGGAGATCCTCTTTCCAACAGATGACACTGCTCCTGAAGAACACCTCGTCGTCCGGTCGATACTTCAGGAAAATTGTGACGCATTTGACTCCCATTATGGGGGGGGGGGCTAAAACCAAGAGTTACAGACAGGGACTGAAAAGAGAAGCTGCAGCAATGGACAGTATGAGAACAGTGTTTTCTGAACATTAGAGCGTGTGAAACTTTTCAAGTAATAACCCAAATTAAAATGATGAACCTCAACATGAGCAGAATTTGTCCTCCTGTAACTACTGGATCCTAGGTCACTTCAAATACATTCATATGTTGAAGTAGATGCAAATCACTGGCACACCACATTTATTGTTTTTGAAAGTGTGATTTGTGAGGGGAAAAAGTTGAGAGGTGAATAAAGCCTTTATAACCAGGATGTGAAAACCTGAGGCTAACACCAGTGAGTGAAGAGAGAAACCTCCAGTATGTCCCCTGATACAGTGGTAGAGGCTCCTTAAAAGTGGATTATTCTGACATGTTCAGTCGAGTGTTAAGAGCTTAACTGATCCTGCTCTCTGAGATTTCCCTTTATATGGACATGTATTGTTACCTCTATGACCTGGTTCCTGTGATTGCCATTTTTGCCATTTTCATTTGGTTTATTTGTAATAACCAGTAAAAAATAATCTTCTTTTCTCTCCTCTCTTTTCCTCAATTCTTTAGAAAGCCAATTACTTTGGCTCCCTCCTGCAGGCCTCCTCTGTTTGTCTGGGATCAGGGCTCGAGGGCGACGTCAATGTGCCCTTCCGTGACCTCCTACCCATGGTGCACCCTGATGATATTGTTTTCGACGGTATGGACAATTGTAGATTTTCTGTTCAAGGTTTAACCTCTGAGACAGAAACTGAGAGGTGAATGTGTATGTATGTGAGAGGACGAGTGTTAACAGCAGGATAATCTGAGCCCCTCCACCAGGTGAAGATTAAGTTAAGCACTTTTTTTTTGACTTGAAGTATGTTTGTGTTTTTCAGGCTGGGATGTCTCCTCTATGGACCTGGGTTGTGCAATGGAGCGAGCTCAGGTTCTCGACTGGTCTTTACAAGAGCAGCTGCGACCACACATGAGCCGCATGAAACCCAGACCGTCCATTTATATCCCAGACTTCATTGCTGCAAACCAAGAGAGCAGAGCTGACAATGTCCTCCCTGGGACCCTGGCAGAGCAGGTACTAGACTGTTTTCAGAGTAGAGAGAGCACAGGAGTAAATAAATAATAAATAAATAAGGATTTCTGGTGCACTTAATTATTCTATTAATGAACCATGTCAATGAGTTAGCATGCACATCGACAGAGCCCTGGGACTGGCTCTCTGGCTCTACATGGAGCATGCAGCCATCATTAATGCTATTAATTCCACTTGAGCTTTTCCTGGTCTACAGCCATTTATTCCACTGTAGACTTGTGTTGTTCCTGTTGTCATTTTTAATTTGACTGAGAAAATAAACCATCCTCCAGGTGGAGCAGATCAGAGCCGACATAAGGGACTTCCGTCTGTCAAGTGGTGTGGACAAAGTGATCGTTCTGTGGACAGCGAACACTGAGCGTTTCTGTGATATCATTCCAGGGGTCAATGACACAGCCAAGAATCTGCTAGCTGCAATCAAGGTGAGACCAGATTCATAAAACATACATACAAATCATGAAGCTGGACTATGAAAGGCTGTAATTGTGCAGAATTGTGTTGTCCTGCAGCCATGAATCATCCATTCAACAATAAATTTCTCCTAATGCCGAGGACTAAACAGTAATCCTCCATCACATTTAGTGATTATGAAATCTTCGAGGATGAAGAGCTTAACACTTCACTGTGTATTTGTGAATGAAATTCCATAATGAGTCTGAAAAAGTCAGCTATTCCATTTTACATCAGATCAGGGGGAGGAAAATTATGATTTATGCCTCTTGGGGGAGTTTTTATTTTATCTCCAATCTTCAGCAGGCTTGTACTGCTGTCAGCAACGATAATCGTCTATGTCACAGACTTATGATCTTCAGCAAATAGCTAAATGTTTGATAGGCATGAAGTTGACAATAGAGTTGCTCTCTGGAGATTATATGAAGAGATTCTCAGGGGAAATGTAGTGTCGAGCTTTTCTCTTATGTGTCATATGATGATACGCTTGGTTGTAGCCATTTATCTGATTTCTTTTTCTTTTTTCTATAACCATCAGACTGGAGCTGAGGTTTCTCCCTCCACTCTCTTTGCAGTGGCCAGCATTCTTGAGGGCTGCGCCTACATCAACGGCTCCCCGCAGAACACTTTCGTCCCGGGGGCCATCGAGCTGGCGATGCAGAAGGGTGTGTTCATTGGAGGGGACGACTTTAAATCCGGTCAGACTAAGATCAAGTCAGTGCTGGTGGACTTCCTGGTCAGCGCCGGGATCAAGGTGACAGAAAGGATGCATGGAGTGAAGGAGGGTGGATTATTGAAGTAATGAATGGATACTAAACAGACTGAGTCACCCTGAAGGATGATCCTGTATTTGTAAAGTACAGGGGGTAATTGTACTTCAGAAACTACTTATGCAGTAATTAACAAATAGGATTACTAACTGGTGTCAGGCGGATCTTCAGCGTAGTAATTGTCCTGATAACCATATCATTACCAGCTACTATGAGGCTTAATGCACAGTACACCCCTCCCACCAACCCAAGTCAGCTAAATTACATTAACACCACTTGCTGCTGTTGAGGGTGCATGAAAACAAATGTGTTAGTCCATCCATCCATTATCTATATCAAACAAAGTCATTTTAACATGTTCCTCTGCCTTCGACAGCCGACCTCTATCGTCAGCTACAACCACCTCGGCAACAACGATGGGAAAAACCTGTCGGCTCCGCAGCAGTTCCGCTCCAAAGAGATCTCCAAGAGCAACGTGGTGGACGACATGGTCCAGTCAAACCCCATCCTCTACCAGCCGGGAGAGAAGCCTGACCACTGTGTGAGTGACACGGACGCAGAAAGAGACTGAGCTCCACGTGGACGAAGACGAAAAACATCTGATCGAACTTATCTCTGTGTGTTGTTTCAGGTGGTGATTAAGTACGTCCCTTATGTGGGGGACAGCAAGCGGGCCATGGACGAGTACACCTCTGAAATCATGATGGGCGGGCATAATACTATTGCTCTGCACAACACCTGTGAGGTCAGTGGTTACTACCTTTTGTAATAAATATGTCAGAAATGAGCAAAATCTCAAAATTTCATAATCAAAACAATTTCTGACATAAGAGTCCAAACTGCTGACTGCCACTAAACACAACATGCTGAGCAGTTGTCCCTTATCTGACTGTAGTTGAGGAGAAGGAGGCTCAGGAGCCAGAGTTTACTGTTAATCCTTCTTAGCAGGTTTTGCAGCTAAATTAAAGTTACAGTAAATCTGCGGGGGCACTGACATAGTTATTTCATGTTCCAAGGGCAAACCTGCTTTGACCCGCTACTATTTATTACATCACAAAATATAACATCCCGTTGGGGCCTGGTAAACTGTATGTGCCTGCAATCAGGGAAAAAATCGGGTTCAGGACAGGCTCGCTCTCTGGTGTAAAACTGAAAAAATCTTCAAACTCTATGGAACTCCAAGTGGTGGCACTGCTGCAGTTTAATCGACAATGCAGAAGACTCGGTCTTATCATAGCATAAGTGCTCTACATACTTTCTCTTTCCTCCGTTGCAATATTATACTCATTTCATCTGTCATCCATTGCACAGGACTCTCTACTAGCCAGCCCCATCATCCTGGACCTAGTGATCCTGACAGAGCTTTGTCAGCGTGTGACTGTGCGGCCTCAGGGGGAGGAGGACTTCCAGTCCTTCCACAGTGTCTTGGCGCTGCTCTCCTTCCTCTGCAAGGCCCCACTGGTACCATCAGGGACCCCGGTCATCAATGCCTTCTTCCGCCAGAGAGCCTGCATAGAAAACGTCATGAGGTGTGGATCACTTTCACTAGAAGACATTGGTTTCTTTACCTAAGGCTGCCATACACAATTTAGTAAAACTTTAACATTCAATAGAAGAGAGATATTGATGCAAGACTGCCTCTTTGTCTTTTTCAGAGCGTGCCTCGGCCTCCCTCCTCAGAATCACATGCTCCTGGAGCACAAGCTGCAGAGAAATTTCCTGCCTCCACATTCCACCTACATCAACGGTGAAGTAGGGGCTATGAAAAAAGCTGTCTTCACAAACGGGAACCACAGATCAACAAATGGCTTCCATGCACATGTTGATGATGAAGCATGTGCATTATGATTACAGACACAATACTACTGTCTTAAATACAACTGTCACTGAAACAAAATTAATACCTTGTTTGAAAAAGAACAAAGGCCCTTGTTGATCAAGCTGTCATCACAAAAAACAAGTTCGCTATCCCCTTGACATTTAGGTGAGATGCATTTAAAATCATAGGTATTCTGAGTATGTTGTCCTGTTAGAGATAGACATGGTTTTATGCAGAATTAACTTTATTTTATTTTGGTTGTTTTAGGTGTTTCTAACATTGTTCCAGTAGTAATCCATCTACGATATATTAATGTACAGTACTTGATAAATGAGAGGCATCTTCGTATCTTGTGTTACTGTCTATCATTACCTCAGATTTCTCCAAATGTTCTTGTGAAGCTGAACTGTGAAGTTAAAGGGCAACTTGGGTTATTTATATAAATATATATATATATATATATATATATATATATATATATATATATATATATATATATATTTTTTTTTTTTTTTTTTTAATGTTGTTTGGGTATGGGGTTGCCGTGGCGACCAGTCAAGCATTCTACTTACTAATATAAAATAAACATTTAGGTATTGTTGTTTGATCTATTAATTATTGTGGTTTGTCTTTTTAATTCATTTTCTTCTTACTTAGCCATTTGCCAAGTTCAGATATATGTGTGACTGTGTAATAGTGTTTGGGAATAAAAAACATGGTAATGAGCAACAACAGCATATACAACAAATGTGATTTAATCAATAATAGATCTAGTGAGTCTCTCCTTTATGAGAAAGTGTTACCATCACTAAAACAAAACAACAAAATAAAAAGAGTCAGGGAGCACAACGCAGAAAAACAATAGCGTCCAATTCTTTAAAGGTCCATGTGTAAGTTTTAGGTGAAAGGATCTACAAATTGAATATAAAATAATCCTAGTGATGTTTTCACTTGTGAGTTTCATCCAAATTGAGAGAATTGTTGTTTTCTTTACCATAGAATGGGCCCTTTATTTCTAAAAACGTTATATTCACACGGAGGGGGGTCCTCTCTATGGAGGTAGCCATATTATTTACTGTCGTCCAAACTGCACAAACTAAAACCTTTTGAGTTTTCATGACAACTGAAGTTCACCTGAGTTTCCCTGTCATGTTGGGAAGGGGAGGGTGAGATGAGAAGTATTTAGCTGCAGCATGAAACTTCACCTCTAGATGTCACTAAATTCTACACACTGAACCTTTAACTAAAAGAACAAAAACAAACAGTGTCAAAGCAAGGATTTAGAAAAAGAAACTCATGATATAAAAAGTTATATTTTTGATTCACTACCAAAATGATAAGAGAATCAAAAGTCTAATGTGATGAATAAATAATAAACTATTTGAGGAACAAGTTGAGATTTTAAACAAGAAAGAAAAAGTCAAAGCTTTCCCTTAATTGGTCAAATGTTTCACTTTTAAAATCTAATAATTGTATCTTGTTTGGTCAGACTTCAATCTTTAATCCTTCACTTAATTACACTTCAATATTTTTTACGCGAGTAAACATTTATTTGTCTAATTCTCTTCTTTTCATGAATTTCACAGATTGTCTTGGATACGTCTCAGGAGAGTGAAAGGAATTATAGTTGTATTATAAAAGCTTATAATAATACAAGACAATTATATTAAAATGTAATATATTATATGATGTTATCTTATTTTATATCCATGGAATGAATAGTTTTTCTCAGCAGACCACACCACATGGTTTCTCCCCGCCCCAACTGCTCCGTTTCCTGTTTCCGGTCGCTCTTCCATCACTTCCGCTGCCGTTGCTGCGACACCGGACGTCAACATCAATGGCGGACAAGGAGAAACGCCGGCCCGGGGCTGCTCCTCCTGGGATGCCCGAGTGCAAAGCCACCAAGTCGGACAGCGACAGGGAGTTTCTGTTGCAGGCGGGTGTCGGGGAGCTGCTCCGCGGCGCCATCTTGAAGATGGTGGAGGCCAGGTCGGACGATCCCATCGGCTTCCTCGCAGACCACTTCTGCAACCTCGCCTCCATGACGGAGAGCGGCTCGGCCGGAGGCTGCGACGCGGAGCCGCTGAGCAACGCGCCGCTGAGTGCAGGCGCCCAGGAGCAGCAGCATCTCAACCGGGCGCTCTGGCACCTGCGGCTGGCGCACCACTCCCAGAGGTTCACGGTCCACACATTGGAATATAGTGTCTCTAACTGCTTCAGACAAACCTATGATTTCATAACTTTGATTCCATTTCTCATTTTAAACCCAGATCTGCCTTCAGCAACAACGTCCGCGTGGCCTACGACCTCCTCAACCTCACTGGGCCCCAAAGACATCCAGGTGAGGCTCCAGAAGGCCCTGATGGCTCCTTCACCGAGAGCCCCACTGGAGGAGGAGGTGGTGTGGGAGGAGGAGGTGTGAGAGGAGGCCTCTACACACAGACTCTGGAGTGTCTCTGCAGTGAAGGTGGCGTCCCTGCCTCCACCTCTGCTCCGCTCCTCCGACGACTCCACTGCCAAGACCACGAGGCCGTCCCTTATGACATCTTCCGACACGGCGTGCTCACGTGTGCCGTCTTCTCGGACTACATCCGGCAGGCCCAGAGGCTTTACGCTGAGGTGTGCTGCCCAGACAACGGGCCTGCTTCGCGGGCGCTGTGCCTGGCCGTGCTGGGGACCCTGAAGGAGGCTCTGGAGACGTCCAAGGGCTGTGATGCAAACTGCTGCGTTAACGCCAACAACTCTTGTCTGGAGGCCAACGTGAAGGCCATCCGCTACCTGAAGGCCAGTGCCAATATCTCTCCCTGCAAGCTCGCTCAGGCTATGTCTGGAGCGCAGTTGCGGGGTCCAGGTGGCGACATGGACGCTAAGGAGTTTGAAAATGCAGCGGCTGAGCTGTTTATCACTCGAGTCAAAGTTGTGTCCTAGGTCTCTTCTCTGTTTTCACATAAGTTATGAATGTACAGCCATGTCGTAGAGTAAATCATTATCCTGTGTGCACCTACTACTGTCATGACCTGGCTCTACAGCCATGACAAAATATAGGAGAATGCAGGATGATGGGAAAATAGTAAAAATGTATAGAATAAAACAATCAACACTAGAATGAACTAAAGATATTGTGGGATCAGAAAGGTCAGTGGTGTAAAGGTCAGTGGTGTAAAGGTCAGTGGTGTATGCAGTGTGGTGTGTGGGATGAGAAAGATGTTGGATGCATGATCACAAAATAACGTGCTGGGGAGAGTCCTGGCCAGAAAAAGCAATTTCTTCCAACCAAAGTCATCAACCAGATTCCACCCTGTGGATACCTGCCTCTCAAAGGGAACAAGACATACTGAGCTGCTTAGCAGAATGAAAAGATGGGCCTAAGGCTAATGTCTCCATGAGATGCACAGATATAACCTTGTCTGAATATCGCTGTTTGTCTTGAGCTTATTAATGTCAGCAACATCTGCTGTGGCTACACAGGCAGCTGCTGTCCCGTGTGGAGGACATGACGTACCTTGATTAGACTAAATAGATTCAATGAAATCAGTATTTGTCCCGAACGGCTTCAACCTTTGTTCAGTGTTTTCCCTGAAATGCTCAGTTTAGAGAGTATCTACATCTACTGCAGTCCAGTACAACAGCCTTGTAATAGATTCTCTGTAAAAATACAACAACATTTCAAGGTTTTGTTGAGACTGTCAGTGATGATGAGTGAACCGGTCTGTGCTATCTTAGCATTTGTAACATGTTGTAGAAACAGGAGCCAGTCTCATGTGCTCTCCTTGACGGTCTCTGTCCCTGTGACCCCCAATTAAGTACAAGTGGTGTCGACAGAGGAGGGACATAAACATGGAACAGAATTTTGAGGTGTGCTCTTTCTGATTCAAATCACAGTGCAGAGAGAAAATTCAGGGCAAACCAGAAAACAAAACCTTTCGCATCCATTACTCTGTACACTGTATACAGAGGCTCTGGTCACCAGCGCTGCTAAATAAACACAAACATTCACATGCGCTCTGAGTGTTTAAACAACAGTAATCACGAAGGCCATACAGTTCCTATAGTTTGTGTTTGTATCAAGACAAAGTGGCTTTGAATTTTCAAAATGTGGATGTATTAGTATTTTCTGTGAGTACTGATCATGTAAGCGTAAAAGGAATGATTCAAATGCAGAGATGGAATGTAACAAAATGCAGTTACTAGTAGTTATGTTCCTGTTTAATTTTCTTTTTTTAGATTTTTTTTACTGAGATACATCAGCCACAAAAGGTAAATGCTGTTCACACATTAATCCATCAGTAATAATAATCCTATACACACCCAATCTCTGGATGTGCCCCCTGTTGCACATTAAGTCCTGTACCACTATGAATGATTGTAAATCTAATTTAAAGTCTTACCTTTTTAATGTTGCCTCATTCTGTCTTATTATTTTTATCTTCTTTAACTGTACGTTGCTTTGCACATACTTGTGTTGCTTTTTCTTTGCCATGATTGCACAGCACTTTGGCACAACTCCTATTGCTTTTAATATATAATGTATGAAATATAAATGAATAGGACTTCATTATATCAGAAAAATACATCACATTTAGCCATTGAATTCAGGATATTTGTATGTAATGACATTTTACAGTGCTGTAAAATTAACTCTTTCTCCTTCCACGCTCAAATGTGACTTCACATTTTTTTTTCCCCACACATTTAACCTACACATTGAACATCTCCTCTTCTTCCCAGAAGCTGTCGGACCCACTCTACCACTCACTAGAGACTCTTTTCATGTGCAATAATACTCATTTGCACATTTAATGTGAATTGTTTTTATCCCTGTTTAGTTTGAGATTATTGTTTTTATTTCATTGTATTTATTTTCTGCTTCTGCTCTAGTCCATTGCTTCAGTACTTAGTTCCATGAACCTTATATTTTGCAATGAAAAAATAAATCGTTTTGAATCCTGAATCTTGAAACCCCTGCTCATCACCAGCCACTAGATGGCAGCACCGCTCTGGTGGTCAGAGTTAGAGAAACCGGAAAGAAAAGTAGAAGTACACAGGCTGGGGGTGGGGGGCGTCATGGTGAAGCGACGGGAGACGCTGCGACACATGAGAGTCTGTGATTGTCTGTCTGTGAATGTGGTGTGTTTGTGAAACATGGCGGAAGAGGAGCAGCTGCTCTCCCTCATGTTCCTCTTGACCTACGTGCTGCAGAAGCGACGCAGAGACATTCACGACGCAGACGTCCAGAGGCGCAGTGAGATCCAGAGACGCATCCGACACAGACAGTACTTCTTCCAGAGACAGAGGAGGATGCTGCTGGTCAGTCCCTCCATCTTCCATCCCCTCTTCCAGCCAGAGAAATCAGACTCAACTGGGAAACCGCCCCCATCACCCAGTGGCTGCACAATGTCTCCACCTTTATATGTACATTTTATTATCTTGGTTTTAATACCAAGGGATTTGGTATTTACCATTTTTACCACCAACCTACAGCCAATAACAATAATAACATGAAAACGTGTTTTTATAAATCTTTTTAAATCATCAATATTCACAAACTGATGTTCTTATTTTAAGACTGAGTGAAGGTTTTAAACTCTTGACACTTGACACTCTGAGGGAAATGACTAAAAGCCGTGATGTAGTATTCCTCCTCACTGTGTTTGCAATATGTCCAAGCAATTTATAAAAAAACTTGTATTGCTGTTGGTGAAAACTATAATGTGACAAACTATTTCCCAGCCATAACAGATGTAACAACATAAGCAGACCAGAATCTAGCAACTCATTTCAACATAGGTTTATTATTTTCTCAGAAAGTGCATCAATTTCATACATTTTCACTTGATTAACTAATTGATGATTAATCAACCAACAGTGATAAAGTACAGTGTCTCCATTTACAAATATAAAATATGCTGATATATTATTTAAAATCATCATGTAGCTTTAAAGAAGCCAAACTAAACATTTCCCCTTTAAGGAAAAAAGCAAAGTGTATTTATATCTGTGATAGTATTCATTGAATTATTTCTATTTCTCTGACCAGATGATGATAGCAGGAGGTATCCGCTCCAACGTCCGCATCCGCACGCGTCCCTGGACCACCACTGCAAGCACTGATTGGTGGGAGCGGGTGGTGATGACAGAATTCCAGCCTTCTGATTGGCTGGATAAGTTCCGCATGAGCCAGGAGACGTTCTTCCACCTCTGTGACAAACTGCGGCCCCGTCTGGCTCGACAGGACACCAGCTTCCGGCTGGCGCTGCCGGTGGAGAAGCGTGTTGCTGTGGCGTTGTGGCGCCTGGCATCGAACATTGAGTACCGCACCATCAGCACTCTGTTCGGTGTGGGGAAGTCCACCGTGTGCCGATGTGTTAGAGACATGTGTCACGCCATCGTGGCGCTCCTCAGCTCCATCTACCTGCGGCCCCCCAATGAGCAGGAGCTGGAGGACTCAGCCCAACTCTTCCTGAACAACTTGGGCTTCCCTCACTGTGTTGCTGCCATAGCAACCCTCCACACAGCTATCATCACTCCATCAAACAATGCGTCTGACTATGCTAACCCTGCCGGCTGGTTCTCAGTACTGTCTCAGGTAGAAAAGCCACCTGCATCCATGCTGCTGCAAGACGTCCTCCATTAGATTTTTATTTCTCACCTCTCTCTGTGTCTTTGCCGTTTCAGGTGGCCGTCAGCGGCCGGGGGCAGTTCTGGGATGTATGTGCCAGTTTCCCAGGGGGGACGGACCCAGCTGAAATCTTACAGAATTCATCGCTGTGGACCACAGCCGCTGAAGGCGGACTGTCGCCTGCCCCACTACCCGTCTTCATGGGAAGACCACTCAGGTAAAATAGATAGAAATAAAGACACTGACACAACTGTTGCGTCAGGATCCATTTCAGTACCAAGTGAATCTCATTTACAGATATTTATAATCACAATATACAAGTTGTAGTAGGAAATTGTTCATCTTTTCCATTTTCTTTGATTAATAAGATTTTCATCTGGTCACCTTGAAATGGTTTCTGATCATAAGGGCTTATATACCCAGATACATATCAGACAAGACTGCTGATACTGTATGTCTATTTTATTTACTGTTTTAATGTTAAACGTTGGATGACCTGACCCGAGCTGCAATGTTTTCTGTTTTCTAAAATGTATAATAATATCTGGATATTCATACCAAAAGTCTTCTAGCTTGTTTTTAGAGGCCGTACCTGACTAAAAACCATCTGTAATGTCCAGGTACACGCTGCTGGGCGAGGCCTGTTACCCCCTCCAGAGCTGGCTGATGAAGCCTTATCCCGAGGAAAGAGGCAGGGGGGCAATTCACGCACCACTGACGGAGCCACAAGGTCTCTTTAACCGTCGCCTGTCCAGAGCACACCGTGTGTCTGATGAGGCGCTGCAAAGACTGAGGGCGCGCTGGCAGTGTCTGAGCAAGAGGAACGACTGTGGACTGGACGTGGTGCCCACTATGATCCTGGCGTGCTGCATTCTGCACAACATATGCGAGTCCCACGGTGATGCCTTCAAGGCGGAGTGGCTGGCTGAGGTGGCCGAGTCAGAGAGCCCACAGCCCAGCCACAAGCAGCTCACGTCAACCAGTGTGGACCAAAGTCACGGTGAGGAGGTCCGGCACCTTTTCAGTGACTATTTTCAACATTTGAATATCTGATCAAGGACTAATACTATTTAAAAGCAAACTCTTGTAAACCATTGGACTGGTTTGTGCTTGTGCTGTAGAGATGGCAGTGTCACTCAGTTCTGCCAGTCCAGTGTTATCATGTAGCTTTATGCTAACTGTAGCCAGTCAATATGAGCTTGCATCTCAAACCACAGGAGAACCTAACTGCTCTTCACTCTCACAAATTAAAGTTCAGACTGATTTTATTCAAAACGTCCGATAGTTTGATGTTCACAAATCATGAAACATTCAGCAGAGAAACGGCCTTCTGGTTCAGGCTGAAGTACGTCTTTACTGGTGCCACCGTCCGTCCAAACAGGGAAATGTTTTTAATTTGAAACCTATCAAAACACTTTCTCCTTTATCATGTAATAAAACTTTCTCTGTGTCTTCTTTTATTTTATCTAAATGTTGACTTGATATGTATTTAAAGTACTTGTGTACAGTCGGATTTTCTTTCTCCAAGCTTAACACTGCCTTCAATTTGATAAAATACAATAATGGACACTAGACTTAAGGGCCAAGTCTTAGTGATAGTTTGTGTAGGATTACATCAGTGTAGAAAGCTCTGTACACTTTTAACACAGATTTAGCCCCTTTTGGCAGAAATTGCAAGAGTTCAAACATGATTCAACGCTTCCTGGGGCAGTTGAGAGTGGTTTCAATGATGTTCAGGCTCATAAGGTTCAACCTACTATCAAATTAAACCTGAGACATGGCATTACGACAAAGCTTGGTGGAGGGATGCAGTATGGGTTTTGGTGCGGATCCGCATCAGGGAGCAGATCCAGGGATTTTGTGAAAGGAGTGTCTTTCAACATTTTTGTAAATTTCTAGGGAAATAAATTATATATATTCATAATTTAGGGGGCTGATATCTATGAGTATGTGTAAATTGGTGCAGCTTGACTGGATTTAAGGGGACGGGTGGGCCCTTGTCAGATGTGTGCTCTCTACTGAGCCTACATGCTGAGGCTCTGAACCTGAAGCAGCGATGGCTGGATGGTGGAGCTACATGCAACTGCACACCAAGGCCACTAGATATCACTGCTATCACACCGCAGTGCCTCCACAGCCCTCACCTAGAGCCTGTCTGCTCTGATGCTGCAGGTAAACTGATGGAGTGATGGGGAGTAGCAGTGTTTTCTGCTTTCACATATCTTCCCGTCACCTGGGATGATGTTTCAAGTGCAGCAGATGTTTTGACCGTGATCTCGCGTGCAATGCAGAGAATACAGAATGTTCCCACTTCTCGTGTGTTTTGCATGAAATCCAAGCTCGTTCATTCACTGTCACAAATCTGTTTCACGCAATCCTCCGTCTGTCACTCAACACCACGCTTCCTCCTCCTCCTCCTCCTCCTTGCTTGGCATCAGCTTTGGTGTGAGCGTGCACGTGTGCGCGCCCACCCTGTTCCAGCTGCTCCCTGTGAAAACATCTCTGGCACAAAGCAGCCGCCTCGACGCGCATCTCGTCCCCCCTCTCTCCCTTCGTCTCCTCGGGGTTTATCTCTGTCTCGCAGGCTCCGGTAACGGCCTTTAATCGTTCGTCTCATCCTGCCGTTAGAATGAGTCGCGGTGAAATGCCGTCCCGCCGTCGCTAGCCAGGCGGACAAATTCCTTCAACCAGCCCGCTGCTCGCTCCACTCACTGCGGGGTTGGCACCACATTAGCAGAGGCGTCGCTGGGTGAGCTAGCCGGGACTAGCTAGCTAGCGTTCGTGGCCGTCACGTCTGTTTTAGCTAACGTTAGCTAACGTGGTTAGTTGCCGAGCGGAGGGTCGTGCAGTAACTATTATCACGTATGTTAGCTTACTAGCGAGGACTACCACTTTCCCCAGCGTGTACTAGCTAGCCAGCGTTGCACAGAAATCGACCGTTAACGGGGGTTTGGATGTCGCGACACTGCCGGTTTCGAACCACGGACTGCGAAGACAGAATTGGTGCACAGCGACAGGCGGTACCGAGGTAGAACCGGACCACAGAGCGATAAGAGGGGGTTCATGGTGTGAAGCGGGTATCAAGTGGCTAATCTGTTGCAGGCATTTTTTTTAACATTAGCCCCGCGCTACGGCAGAGCATCTCAGGGAGGCCCCGCCGTCTCCCGACTCCCCTCCCCATCCCGAGTCTCCAGCGATCTGACGAGATCACCCGGGTGAAGTCGCAGTTGTTCCCGGCCGGGGGGGCAACTTGACAGCGAGGCCCCTTTAGCTTAGTCTCCCCTCCCCCTCCGCCCCAGTCCCGTCCATCCATCCTCCCTTCCTTCAATCCGTCCAGCCCCGACAGACCGCCTCCTCCTCGCCCGAGACAGACAGCGAGGGACCGGGGGATAAAAAAGCAACAAAAAAAAAAATAATAAGCAGCGAACCGCGGGCAAGTGTTAGTCGGGTCCCGTCTGAACCGGGCTGCCACAATCAGAGGGGATGACTCTGGAGTCCATGATGGCTTGCTGCCTGAGCGAAGAGGCGAAGGAGTCGAAACGAATCAATGCAGAAATTGACAAACAACTCCGCCGAGACAAGCGAGACTCCCGGAGAGAGCTGAAATTACTGCTTCTCGGTATGTGCCACGCTCATTCTCTCATGTTCTCCCATTTTGATTGTGCTGTCTTGTGTCGCTATGTGCAAAACGAACCTCCTCGGGCCTTCCTGCCGATGCTAACCGATAAAGCTAGTTAAGGTGGCTAGCTGGGAGCCTGGTTTCTGTAAGTGACATGATTTCGTCTTGTAGCTCGAGTTTAAAATAAGTTTAGCTTCCTGGTCCAATGTGCATATCTGGGGGGACATGCTAACCACCCTTACGGTCGCTTTATTCGTGTGTGTGGTGTGCAGACAACGATCAGCTCATTTGGCATTGCTGGTAACTAACATGTCACCGTTTACAGGCTAGTTTGACATATAAACCAGCCCTGCAAGCTATCCACTGGGGTTTGTTAGCTGCTGCTGGTGAAGATGGTCCCTTGGCTGCAGCAGCACCTTTGGTTTGCTTTACACTGTTGCTCACAGGGTTGCATAACATTTGTACAACCTGAGGTGCCTCAGTGCAGATCTTGCCTGGAGCTCGTTCATTCCCATTTATCCATAATGTCAGTGTGCACCCAGTGTCACAAACCTACTCTCCTAGTGGACAAGGATACTGAGAGATTTGCCCCCTCATCCTGGAGTCTAGCTGAGTAGGTTATCTATTTTTATAGCTGGTGTGTGGGCAGGTGGGAGCTGCTGTTGAACAAGTTGCTCTGCGCTGCATTGATTCATACTTCTGTGGACACAAAGAGGAACATTGGGTTATGCGTTTTCCACTTGTGCTGCTTTCAGGAAAATCTATCCTGTGTGTGTGTATGCAAATTGTAACAGATTAACTTTCAACCACACGTGCATCCACCAGCCTCTTCGAAGAACCAATTACAAGTGCGAAAGCTCCTTGGAAGTAAAGCAGGTGCCCATTTTAGGGACAATTAAGAATATCTAGGTTGCATCCTTCGTTTCGCAACGTTTGCTCTCATTTCTCGCCCATCAAAAGCAGCCTTGGTTATTTGACATGTGTGTCTCCTCTCATTTCCCTTCTGAATACCTCAGCTTGGAGAAGTAGGCCACACTAGAGTCACACCGTCGATGGGACATACTCTAATCTGTGTCATACATTTTAATCGCCATTGCGCTTAATTCTACCTGGCACTCTAGGTGAACAGATGGAAAGGGTGTAAATGTCTGTGCGGCTGTTTAAAAAATGGTTTGCTTGTGTTTTTGATTGATAACACGCAGTCGCATTGTTCTCTTAGGAATTGTAATGTGTTTTTCTTATAGTGTTTCCAGTCCATCCCTGATTTCAGCAGACATTACAAAACAATTATTGTAAGCGTCTCTGTTACAGGCAGGCGGCAAGCAAGAACAGCAACCAGTCATGCTGTAAGTGGCCCATCCAGTGTGAGTTAAGGCTGTCAGTGGATGCCTGGATAAGGACGTGTAAGGCAGGATTAGTCCAGGTCTTAATAGGCTTGGTTAAACACATCCGCTGCTCAGACTTTGAGATGTCACTGACTCCTATTATCCTCTGCCACTGTTCTCAGGCCCTCAGTGAGCCTCTCCTCACCTCACTGGAGGATGAAGACAATCGCAGCTTCGGAACATTTAACCAATCATGTTCCATCAAGTGTGTTTCACAGAACAAGGGAAAATGATACTGTGCATAATGACCACTGACCATTCAGATGCATCTGTAGAATATTGTGGCAGTTATTCTGTCATCATCTGCATGCAGTTAGGTGCATGTGCAGGAGATGGATTGAACATTTCAGCTGGGCTTGCAGCAACATTACCACAGCTCCTTGCACAGTTTTAGTTGAAAATGATGTGTTTCTGCGGTTAAGACTTTTGTAGCTTTAGCACTGAAACATTTCACTGTGGAGACATGCTTAAATATGATGTTGGTTGTCTGGATTCAAAGTGATTGATGTAGGGTAGACAAAACTCCAGTGTGAGTAGTTGCAACTGTTCTTTGTTCTGTTAATATTTTAGTTGTTTTATTCAAAACGAGACATTTCAAGATACAGGATTAAAGGGCAAGGTGACATCTTAAAACTGCTTCTGTTGTCCGCCCAGAAGTTCCAAACCCTAACATTGTAGAAGCTGGAACCAGAGAATCTTCGGCATTTTTGCATGAAAAATGTCAGAAGTTGGCAGTTAGATTCATTTGTGAATCTTTTCAGCTCTGGAATGATGTGATGACTACTATAATTCCTGCTTGTTGCGTTCCCCTAACAGCAAAGTTTTTCACTCACTTGTTCGGCTTAACCCTCCCTGTCCATCTATCTTCTTGGCAGAGTTTATTATATGGTCAGGGTACATTGCCATTATTGCCATGTCTCATCCAAACAGGTTAGAGGTTATGCCAGGCACAGGCATGAGGTTTTCAGACTAAGAAATCCATGAGGGTGGATGTGAAGGTTAGTTCTGTATGTAAAATCTATCACACCTACTACCTCAGCCACTTGGTCAGAAAATAACAGCTCTGCCAGGACTGCAGCAGTGCCCGCAGTCTGGCTGCCTGTCACTGAGGGCCATATCAGGCCATACCAGCAACTTCCTGCTCCACAGACCAGTGGTTTGCCTCTACTTGGTCAAAACACAGTGGGCCAGGAGCTGTGGCCTTCGCTGCATAGGGTAAATGAACTGCTGGAAAGAACAGTGGTCAGTAAGTGAGATGGAAGGGCAAACACTTCAGGGTTTTCTCAAAGTGCTGATCAAGGTAAACTGCAGGCTCGCAGTCGGGCTTTCAGTGTACAAGTTGGCATTTGTTTTTTTACGAAAATGTGGGTTTCACTTGAAATCCCAGTAACAGAATGTGTGGTGATCACCAAAACATCCTTAGAATGGCTTCAGCGAGGCAATTTTCTGGTCATCAAGCAATGTATTTAAGAAATGGGTCCGACTGGGGTAAAAGTTGACTCGACAGCCAAGAAGCTGTGGGTTGCTTGGTAGCACATCATCCCAGACATGGTTTTATAGTACAGTCTTTTCACAGCTTCTCATAGGTTGACTTTTTCCTGTTGATCCCCTACATCTCAGGAGAAACTCTTGTTTCCAGGTTAAGACATCCTTCAGAGGTACTGTCTGATTGAACCAAGAAGAGGATCAGGGGTTAGGCTCAGATGTTTATTGCTGACCTTACTTCGCTTGCCAAGCCGTCTAATTTTGATCATATATGGCAATAGAGATATTCTAGCTCTACTCCTCAGTGGTTTTGTGTGTGTGTGTGTAACTTTTAATGCCAGTGAATGTGGAACTATGTGGATGGTCAGTTATTACTGAAACAATCTTTATCTTGGTCGAATCTAATACCTCTGAATATGGAAATTATTATGAGACAGACTTTCACAAAAATCTTTCGAAAAAAAGAGAGTTTTATTATATTAGTGTGAACTAAGAGCTTCTTACAAGGATTTCTTTGATGATGGTTATTAGGGAATTGTGACTAAAGCTGCTTTCAGGCATTCACTGGACTCCGCAGAGCATCTATATTTTTTCTGGAGGAGGTGCATGTGTGAATGCAAATGATAGTGAGAAGCTTTGCAGTTTCTACAGAATTTATCTGTTTGACCTCCTGGTATAAAGTGTGCACCAATCCAGGAGTGTGAACAGAGCAGGGGATCCCCACTGGATTCACAGTGCACAAGATGGGGGTTGATGACGCTTCTAACCAGCAAAAATGGAAAAAAAAAAAACACCTCATGAAGAAAAAGCGGCGTCATTCACGTAGAAGACACTGATAATATTTCAAGAGAGTTTGTGGTGATAAGAGCTGACGGTGTCTGTGTGTTAAGAAAATCACGGGATTTTCCTGAATTTCCCTCAGTATCTGTAATTTCCGCAGCAGAGTTAATACATCACTTCCTGCCTCAGACTGCTGCTCCACCTCTCGGAGGATTTGATGCAGTTGTGAACGCGTCTGTGCAGAGAACCTCCTGCTGTGGTGTGCATGTGTGAAAGAAAAACTCTGTAGCCAATTCTCCGGATTTAACCCAGAGGCCATTTCTGAAAGCATCTTAAGATATGTACTGGATTAGACATTTTCGCATGCGAAAAAGTGAACTTCTCTCTGGTGAACAAACTAATAATGCACGGTTTCTAAATTTCCATATTTGGTATTTATCTTCTTTCATGCACCAGTGCAGATATATCTATAACAAGCTAACATCAACCAAATACATTTTTTCAACATCTAATACACTTTATTTGTCATTTATTCTCAGTGTAACTTTCTAAGAAAGTTTTTAGACAAGAAAATAAGGGGAGATTACCTTTTATTTGACTTGAGAGAAACTAAACATTTATTGTTCTGTTGTCCTGAAAAAGACATGAAAACTTTAATTATTGGGAAATACATTTGTCCTGATTCTTTTTTGCTTTCACTCAGGTGTGGAAATTTGTCTTGGAAATGATGATTGTCTGTGTGTGATGCAGTATCTACGAGGACTTGTAGACTGCAGCAACTTTGTGTGAGACCTCAGCCTGTTTAGAAATATTTGTCATACACCCGCAATGTGGAGTAACAATTTTACAAGGGACTGTATGTATGACAATGCATTAGAGCTTGATGGTGAGTGAGTTTCCCAGATTTTGTTAAATTTGTATTGCTCGGCACAATGAGCTGTTGCCAGTCAAGATTATTGATAAGGTCAAATTTCACAAGAACATCTAAAGTCCCCTAAAGTCAAAGGCTCGATCCTCACTCAGTGATGTAAGCATACAGCGTATGTTCTCCATTACAGAACACATCCAGTGTCTCCATCCAGGCTCCTTCTACGTCTCTGCTTGTTTGCAGTAAATGCTTAAATAGTCCCTCTGGCTTAGTCAATCTTGCACACACTTTTTGTCTCTCTCTGTTGCATGGTGTCTTTTACACTCATATTGCTCACTAGTGTACAGTTGAATGCACACACACACATTTTTAAATGGGGTCAAGGCTGGTTCTCTGGAGATATGGGGGTGAATGAGGCTAGATGGTGACTGTCCCACATACTGCTGCTAACCCCGGGTCCCTTGACAGGACGGGGACGTAGGCCGCCTCGCTGCCAGGTTCCTCAGCCCTCTCTGCTGACAGGGTGGCATGTTCATTCCTGTTTACTCCCACCAGCTGCTGTGTACAGTAAAGCCCACACTTCTCTCTGATCATACTGTTTCAACTTCTGTCACTTTCAGCTTCTCATTGGATTTGAAATGATATCCATGTGTACAGTTGTCATTTCTGGAGGATGTCGGACTGACAATGTGGTTTTGAATTCAAGTGTAGATGCACAATGTTTTCTGCCCATGTGTGGACAGTGATGTTATCTAATGAAGTCTCTGAGCCTCTATAATAAGTGCTGTGGCTTAAGAAATAATGTCAACATCTAGGGTTTGGTTGTTTTTAGTAAGAAGCAGCTGAGCACAGTGCGTGTTGCAGACTAAAATACTGCTGCTCGCTTCAAATCTTTTGTAAAGATTTTTTTTTGCTCACCCACACCCACTCGACGAGAACAGCACTTGGGGTGAACAGACAAAGCTGTCCTAAGTTGGTCAAATGAATGTGTGAGTTGAGTGTGTGTTTTTATGTGCAGTGCATGCTATAGCATGTATGGCCAATTTACAGCTCTGAAGCCCACGCACCAGAGCACTCAGCAGATGCAGAGGCATCAGCACAAGGCAGCAGTGTCATGCCCTGAACCTGACAACAAGCGGCACATGTTGGAAAGCTGCAACAGAAATGGGAGTAGAATGGTCCTGTTTAGTTTTTGGTCTTTGTGTTTGCTGGAGTCCTGTACTGTCTGCATGGCCCAGGTCAATGGAGGAAAAGAGGAAGAAATGGGCCATCACAGTGGAGGTAACATCCATGCCTTAAGGTTGACCACAGGATCCATGCGTGTCCACAGTTGGTTAGGCAGCTGGTGTGAGTGTTGTGTAGCTCTAGGCTGTCTTGGCTCAATCCCTTTGCATGTCTGAAAGAGGCCAGTTTCCAAAGAGAAATTCTGTGAGAGTGAGACCCACGCTTGATTGCAATTTGCCTTGTGACTGTCTGATTCATGTAGTATCTTTCAAGGGCAAGGCAGACAACTATATGATGCAAATTTGGAGGTTTTGATAATATCACTGTCCTCTGCTATGTCCATGCAAATGTTCCCTCTCTGCTGAGATTAGATTTTTATACCCCTTGCCTGAAAGGACAGTTCATAAACCCGGAGGTGTGTAAAGTTGCATTCAGTTTTATTTCAGGTGGGTGATATTACTTCAAATCAATACGATTATTTCAAACTCTTATCTTGATTATGATTAATGAAAAAAAGGTTAATTGCCCAGCCCCAAGATTTATCATGATGCTGATAATCTGCTTCTCCTGTTCATCGAAAGTTGTGGCCGACGTTGCAGAAGTGAGTGTCACAGAGCGGGTTTAACAGGGACGGCTCTGCTTTTGCACGAGGCCCCCAGTGGCCTGCCATGCCTGCATATTAAGCATGACAGAAGAATTGTAAGATATGAGCGGACCGTGTAAACAAAGCAGGCCCTAGAGACACTATACTTCCTAGTGAGAAAACTCACACACGTAATAATACCCAGTTCCTTACCCTAACCGCAAGCATCATAACTAAATCAGTGTTTCCACTGGATTTTGAAAGGGTCTAAAATGGAATAATCTGAAATTTAGCACTTTAAATATCACATTAAAATGTTTTTATTTGAAACTGGCAGATACCCTCAAAATGTCTATTCCTTACCCTGACCTGATTCTAACCTTAACATCAACTGTCAGGAATTTAGAGCTGGCCAAAATGTCCTTGATTTCCCAAAGCGTCCTCTTCACACCTCAAACTGGTCCTTACCCAGATATAAGTACATGCGCACACATGGGGATATGGCCAGATAAAGGTGACGCCGCTGCAACCTGTGCTCAATTAAATCTGCCGCACTAAGACAGCGGTGTGTCAAGTCCATCAGGTGTTGTGTCATGAGCTGACATCAGTTGCGTTATGTAAAAGGCTTATGAAAGCTAGCCTGGCAACGGAGGATACAGGTGAAGTGTTTGGTGTCTTTACATGACCGATAGCTGTTGCTATTTACATACTGTTTTCGTTGCTCTGGCTTGTCTAAATTTGGCTATTCATGCCAGGTTTTAATTTTATGCTCATCATCGTCAGGTTTCTCTTGATTCAGACTTCTAACGCTGTTCCAAGAAACACATCGGCTC
Source organism: Paralichthys olivaceus (assembly GCF_024713975.1). NCBI lineage: Eukaryota > Metazoa > Chordata > Actinopteri > Pleuronectiformes > Paralichthyidae > Paralichthys > Paralichthys olivaceus. The sequence goes on along the minus strand of NC_091104.1, from coordinate 9,568,142 downwards.
CACAAAAGACCAGTGCTGGTGTGTGGGCTGTCTAGTGTACCTTGCACTGTTGCATTGGGCCATAATTCTGAGCTCTTTCTTTTTCTCTTTCTCACACACATTCATAGCTACCTAGAACAAAAAGTGTTATCAGACCCAAGTAGTGTGTGAGCTATTAAAAGGTGACCTCCTTTTTCTAGGTCGTTACCAAAAAAGAATGGATGGATTCTAGTTATGAATATCCAAAATTCTTGACAGAGAGGGATGAGAATGGAGGGGCATAAATCTAGCCTGAGGGAGGCTAGGAGGGGGTTGTGAGGCTAGGAGGGGGTGGGGGGTTGGATGAGCGTGTATCCGACGGGGAGAGCTGGTGAGGGCATGGAAACGGTTGTGGCTGGCGCTGGTACAATCTGGAGGAAAAAGGGAAGACAGAGGCTCACAGTGTGTTGTCTGGTGAAAGAGGGACACGACAGTTAAGAGAGCATAGTGAAGGGAGATCTTGTGACGGGGGTCACGCGAAATAAATCAGACATAAAGTTGAGAGAGATCCTCTTGCTTCTTTGCTGAAACAGTCTGCAGTCACCACCAGGAAACTACCACCGCAGCCCAGTACAAAGGATACACTATCTTTACTTCTCTCCTTTTGTTAGTCAGATAATCGCACTTCTAATTCAACGACTACCTAGGAGTCACCAGAGTGCAACATTCACTGCAATGCATTGATTCATCCTGGAGAATTTCTGATGACCTTTATACTTAGTCTTAACATGCTCCTGTTCTCCAAAATTGGACATTTTGTGAGAAGAGAAGATGGAGGAGGGCCATCTTCCCCTTATAGACACAGTGCTGAAATCCAAATTCTGATTCTGGGATTAAGGTATTTCTTCATGCATCAGCAGAGAAGCGGCTACCTCTGCCAACTGCTCTTACTGTCCTCGGTGTTAGGTACCCCCTGGTACTGACCTCAGACCAGCCCCCCCTCCCCGAGCCGAGGCCCTTCTTCTATGTGGTGCAGCAAAAGATGAAGAGCACAGAGCAAGCCTGAGGGCCTCATAGTTATATTTACTGTCTGCTTCCAAAGAGAGGAGAGAGAAGGGGCGGGTAGGAGGGGTTTAAAAAGAATAAAAAAACAGAAGGAGAAAAAAAAAAAAACACGGGAACGAAAAAGAGAGGGAGACAGGATGGGGTTGCCATAGTAACGGAAATATGGCTGCTCTTCAAAAACCTTGAATGTAGGTGGTGGTGCGATGAGTGTGTTTTTTTTTTTTCTTCCTCGTCTTTTCCTTTCAGTTTTACAGATATCATGGATGTGCTGTAGCCTTTTGATTTCACTGAGGACTGAGATGCCATCAGCTTTTTTTTTTTTTTTTTTGTTGGACTGCCTGAGGGTGGCGTTTCTAGGCATGTACAAAAATCATACAACAGAGGACTTGTGTGAAATGTGGGTTAGGCCCTACAGACCCCCCCTCAGCAAGTGGGGGGTTATTTGGCAATCACTGTCGATCTTGTAAAACAATTGAAAACCTTGCGTTTTACTGAATTCAGAGATTGAAACTGTTTTGACTGTGCATTATAATCCACTTATATCTTGGGCTTATTAAGCATATGAGTAAATGTGGAAACCTGACACCTCTTGGGTTATTATGTGATCTTACATCCAGATACAGACTCAGGACAGCAGAGGAGGATCACTGAAGGAATGCAGCCTTTTGACAACAACCCCTGTTGTCACCTTTTGGCAGAGACATTTTAATGTTAATGTAGGACGAGTTGTCTAAATCCTCCTCATTAAATTAGCCTGTACCCCCCACCCCCACTTGTCTCTCTTCTTTGACCTTCTTGAAAATATTTCTGATTCTTTCACTTTTCAAATTGTGCGATAACATCCTGACATCGCACAAAGAAGCTTTCACATATTAGCAGTCGTAACCAGTTTAGTTAATCAACTTGGAATCTCAGCGGAGGGATTTCATAATGTGTGAAACTGACTTAAATAGGCATCTGACATTAATCAAGTTTTGAGAGAAGCATTAGGCCATTACTTTGGCTTCATCTGTAACAGGTTGTGCTGATTTACTGCGCTTATTGATAAACAGAAATTAATGAACACAGATTAAACATCAGATAGATGCAGCATGTTCTTGGATCTCTTCAACTGGCATCAAAGTTTTTGCCTTTCATGCAGCATCTGTCTTGGCCAGATTTGGCTTTTAGTCGTTGTGGCACAAATGCAAAGCCTGAATTCAAAATGAGGGGACATGGACTAGCCCCTTGTAGGGTTTGGTAATAAAGATACTTTTTCTATCACATCATTTTAATTCTCAATATTCGTAGAAGTATAGACTTTCGGGTACAGGTAACGGTACCAATATTAGGTAGTAAGATATTTCCAACCCTGATATAGTTTTCATATCCCTGCATGTGATAAGCCGACCCTAATATGTCTGTGAAAGGCTTATATCCCCCCGATTTTTATCAGACTACCAATCAGTCTAGCTCTACGCAGTGCTCCATTTTAGGTCCATGGTGGAAAATGAAAGCAGTTTGATGCAGCAGGCCTTCAAACATGTTTCCACTGAATAAGTTGTGTTAAATTTTTTGTTAAAATGGTTTCTGGGGTCTTTATAATCTCTTGATGAAGATGCTACATAAACAGTACTGTCAATAGGCTGCCTCAAGAAAGTCTGTTTACTGGACGGAAGAATATTTTCTTTATTTGCTTTTATTCCTCAGATACTTTGTGTTTAGTTGGTATAATTCTATATGTTTGGACTAATAATAAGTTGAAATTATTTAAAATCCTGTAAATACTAGCCTTTCATGTTCATTTATAATTCATCTAGGCTAATTAGGCAACCAGATGAAGTGCACTGCAGACGATTTAGTTCTTTTTTGCAGATTCTTTTCCCCCTGCAGGTATGATATTAAGTTGACCAACCATTGTCATAAGCTGACAGCAGCGTTATCCTTGACTCTGATTACTTCAGTGTAAAGACCTTTGTAATGTATTGAAACTGGCTTCAGGGAATGGATTCTGCAAGTTTATGAGGAATGCCACTTTTCTTTACAGGCCCGTCCTGATTGCTATCTCATTCTTTGAAGAGTATCTTATCTCAGCGTCTCTCACTACTCTTTCTAACGTTCTCTCAGTATTCTGGACGTGATGACAGACCAGATCTTACGTGCCTCTCTCTCGTCTTGGTCGCTAACTCTTGTGTTCCATGTTGTGTTCAGGTACGGGAGAAAGTGGCAAGAGCACCTTCATCAAGCAGATGAGGATCATCCATGGAGCCGGATACTCAGACGAAGATAAGAGGGGCTTCATCCGGCTTGTTTACCAAAACGTCTTCACCTCCATGCAGGCCATGATCCGTGCCACAGAGACCCTCAAAATCCCGTACAAATATGAACAGAATCGGGTAAGGTCTGAGAGCAGGAAACAAGTTCTACATCTGATCAATCTACAGTCCTCTTTGATCATTTTAAATGTGATTACTGAATTTACTACACTGCACTAACAGGCTAACTGCACAATCAGATAGACATTTTTCAGGAAGCTCCAGGACATAAATACATCCAAACTCTCCAGATAAAATGTTTAAGAATTTGAAACAAGGCATGATTTTTAATGGATTCAAATGACTTCAAATAAACTATTTACCGGCAGCGTGGGCACAATACATCAACATAAATAAAGTCCACAGTATGCTACTGTCATTCTCAGTTCCAGTCCACAGAAAACATTTCACTATTTTCCCAGGGAACATTTCATGGCTCTTGATGAAAAAAATCTGGGGTCTGTATCGGAGTGCGAGAATGTGTTACAGCTTGATTGAATATACAGTAAAGGGACTATTGGGGGGCGTTGGTGAAGGTATGTGCTCTACTGAGTACCATCTTAGTTTGTGGATTGCGAATCATTTCTTTTTAAAAACACAGATCATACATTGGCAGACATTCTTCCCAATTATTATCTGATGTTTTCATATATCTAAACGTCAATCTTGCTGCTCGTTTTAGCCTGTGTGTCAATTTACAACCCCTTCCTCTGTTATTTTTCCCAGACCAACTGTATGTTTTAGGTCTTTCATTGGAAAAATCATTTTGTGGACATGAAGTGATCTTTGGAATAAGTGGGTGGTTAGGAACAGCCAACAAGTCTAAACAAAAGCTATCTACAGATACAGAAATCTAAAATATCTTTAGCTGGAAATATATGATTGAATAAATGTGATTGTGTTAAGCTTTTCTGTCTTTTTGTGTTGCTATCTCATAGTCTTTACCTCTTATATGATTTCCAGTCTAATGCCATGCTTGTGAAGGAGGTGGACATTGAGAAGATCGCTGGGTTTGACAAGCCCTACATTTCAGCTATCAAAAGCCTTTGGTCCGACCCGGGGATCCAGGAGGCCTATGACCGCCGCAGAGAGTACCAGCTGTCTGACTCTACTAAATAGTACGTCTGTGTGTGTGTGTTTATTTAGTTGTGTCTGACAATGGTTATGATGTCTGTCTAGGATTTAACAATGGTATTTGTGTGAATGTCTGACACAATCTGTGTGCGCTCCCATAATTGTGTGTATATGATGTTGGTTTGGGAACAGAAAATTACAAACTACTAGATTCTTTATTGTACATATTAGCTGTTGCAGAATTTGACTCTGATTTTATCCAGATCTTTCACTAATCTAAATTACAAAAATAAGAAAAGATAAATGATCCTTATGATTAAATCAAATGCCTCTACTCCCAAACCGCTGATGAGCAATCAGGTTTTACATAATAATTAACATGTGAATTTGTGTTTTGTGTGGCAGGCTACCTTGGGGAAGAAATTTCAGACTAAAAATCAGTCAATTGGGGACAAACGCTGTGTTCCCAATTGGATAAAAGCAGATTTTATGGCTCAGTGGTTAAGGTTAGGGTCAGAAAAGTAGTAGTTACGGTTAGGGTTACAGTAAGTCTCCAGGAAATGAATGCAAGTCGATGTCAAATGTGTGTTTGTAGCAACCACATATGCATGCAGGGTTTGAAGACAACAATTCTCAGAGTAATAAGGGTGTGTTCGGATTTGTGGCTGGTGGCAGGTTGTGTGTGTGTGTGCGCGAGTGTGCCTGCGTGCACGTGCATGCGTGCGTGTGTATTTGTATGTTTTGTGTGTAATTACATGTCTAAAATTACCTTGTGGGTTTTGTAATGTATGCTGGGCAGGGCAGCACATTGGCCTATTGTTTGCACAAAGTTGACTGACAGATTTCAACATTCAACACCTTTTTCTTTAACAGTGTCTTATGAAGAATATACAAGCCACTATTAAATTGGCATTAAATTGTTGGTTATCTCCAACCATGGTTCAGTTACAATATATATTTTCTAAATCATTTTGTAGTATTATAATGTGTCACTGAGGTTCCTTATACCTGAGAGGACCTGAGGGTCTGACCTGGCCCCCATGCTGTCAGTCAACCAATTAAAGAAGCAGAACAGAGACTAAGTTTACGTGGTTACCAATAATCTGATGATTGACTTAATTCAGATTAAGACACATGAGTTGCTAATGGAATATTCGGTTCATATTCGTTAGAGCACAGTTTGATCATGACTCACTTCAACATTAAGTACACTGTTATACGCTTGAAGTTCCTGCCAGTTTTAAAACCCAACCTGAAATACTTAAATGCATGATGCTACAGCGTAAACTATTGAGTATTTTTTTCTAATTAAACAAAAGCTTCAACTCTCATGGATGTTATAATGCGAAGATGTACGTATAATGCAACTAAGATCGTAATACTTAACTGAAATCAAATCCATCATTGCTTATTCATACTAGGACCTATTCGGGTTAAGATAATCAGGAAATGCTGTTTATGTGACAGTGTCTTATTCAGATTATTATCTTAATCTGGTTAATATTGGAACATTGGTTTCCATGTAAATGTGAATTTGAAGCCATGGTGTTGTAATTTGACCTGATAATAATCTTCCTGCTGACAACTTTGAGCAAAATACACAAAGTCTGTTCTAATAATGTCTTAGCTTATTGTTAAAAGTCTGAACTCTCCATTTGTCCCCTTTTCTTAATGAACCTACTGTGATTTAAGTTTGAGGCTTGTGTTTACTGTCTGAATGTCAACACTCAGGGATACACTTCTAACCACAGATTAGAAAAATGACCGATATGTTCATCCATTGTTTTTCCACCTAGTCATTTGCACTCAAATGTGTCAACCTCCTGTTCTGTGGTTGTGTGTTTGCTGCAATTACATTGTGGTGATTTATGACAGGAGGAGCAGTTGCCAAAGGTACTTAACTCACTTTATAGTGCCCCCTGGTTGTGAAATCTCAGTACTACAGTTAGATGTTACCCCAGGTCTACATGCATGCAGGTGTGCTTGTGTGATTTGTAAAGGTTTAAACTATTTATTTGTTTGCATGTTTATGAGTGGAAGCATTTAATGTCTTTATTTCAGTGTTATCCACACTGTTCTTGTATATCTCCAGTTACCTTAGTGATATAGACCGTGTGACTGCGGAGGGATACGTTCCCACCCAGCAGGATGTGCTGAGGGTCCGTGTTCCTACAACGGGTATAATAGAGTACCCATTTGACCTGGAGAACGTCATCTTCAGGTACCCCCAAGGCACCAGGACTGCAGCATCACCATGGGTAGAGGACAGAAACCACTAATGACTGTCAGGATATTAACACATAAGTTCAGAGGTGGTCACTTCAAGATGGTCTCGATTTAAAAAGAAATGACCAAACTTTATGCACCCCAAATTACAAGTTTAAAAAGACCCATCTGTCTTACAAAGGAAAATACAAATGATGCTATGTTTGGATAAATGAGCCTGAGGGCCATAATGGTTAACCTGATTAGAGATCAGTGGTTTGTGTCCAGAACTGTGCTGAGGTTCTGACCCCAGGATAAAAAAAACCTAAGGCCAGACATTGTGCACTGAAACGTGTGGGGAGCAGCCACCAAATACAAGATGAAGAAGTATGAGACTGTGATGTCAAAGATCCTCCAGGAAGCAGTAATAAAATCTGTGATGACAGTTTGAAATCTAGTAGATTTAAACTTTGCCCAAGTCCTCCTGCTATCTTTGAGATCACACTGGTCCAAGTCTTCTTGATCTGATTCTAGGTGCTGCTGTTCCTCCTGCTGAAGTCACTGCTACTTTACTGTCACTGCTGCCACTTCACTGTCTCCAACATAATCCACAAGCCATTTGACCTCACAGCAAATTTTTGATTAAAAAGAGAGTCTTGGTTTATGAATGGAGAGTGTTGGCTGAGCAGTGACACTCACTAACACCCCTTTTTTCTGAGATGTGGCCTTTTCTGTGACGCTTCCTCAACAGGAATGATCTACACTTCCTGGAATGGCAGGGGGGTTGTGGTAATTGCCTGTCACGCTTTATATAACTGTTTTCCTGTCTTGTCTTTTTTTTTTTCTCTTTATCTCTCTTTTTTCTCCACCGGGCTGCCTGTAGTTATCTTACCGATCTGGATCGTATTGCTGATTGCGGCTATCTTCCCACGCAGCAGGATGTGCTCAGGGTGCGCATCCCCACTACAGGAATCATAGAGTACCCCTTCGACTTGCAAAGCATCATTTTCAGGTAGAAAGATGTCACACATGACTGAGTCCCTCCATGTTATATGGTGACATCATTAACTCATAAGTTATCTGTTGTGTTTTTCGTCCATAGCCCAACTTATCATTTTTTCCTCCCCATTAATGAACTTTTAACCTGTATCTTTAGTGTCTACTTCCCATTCCTACTCTTTAAAGCTCCTGTCGTAAATATGACGTCCTTAGCGTTTTACAGACTTCTCATAGTCTCACGCTTTCTTCCTCCTCCTGCCACCAACAGCAATCATACTATACGTAACACAACACCCTAATGAACATGAAGTCCTACATTCTGGTGCCCGCTCTGTAAATGGGTCACCTCCTCCTCTCCTCTCTGGCTGGCAAAAGAAACGAGGTCGTCCTCTCCGCGGTGGAGGAATGTTATTTTGGGCAGCAGGTCCTGCAGGGCCTATATTGGCCCAGGGTCTCTGCGGACCTCAGTGGACTGGGCCACCACCAGGGGGCATCCATGCATCGTGAACTGTGCGGCTTTTCTCAAAGATGACATTGCACTTGGTCTGGAGGTTTCCACCTCAGCATCCCAGGGCATTAAAAAGTATACTATTGGGCATTAAATTATGTGATTTTTAAGGGAGCATGTTCCTGGAATATAAGATTTTACGGAATCAATTGTCGCAAATGAAAGTTTAATGAAACTGGGATCCTAAACTCCCTGACGAGTGAGGGGTGACCTTATCAAGGAGAAAACCTGAAAAGGTTTCAGATTTGCTCTTCATGAATAGCTTCAGCTGATGCCAGCCTGTCGTGTGATGAAATCACTTGTTATTTGAGTTTTTGCTTTGTTATTTGTTAGTCCATCTCTAAAGCTGCAGTTTTCTGAGCTCATAGCTTCTCATTAGGTGATACAGGAAGCGTCCCACCACGACAAGGATCCCACCATCAGAGGTGCCCCCTGTACCTTTCATTAACATTTCAATGCTGCCTCCTGTCCGGTGTCTGTCCTCTCCTTTGTGCCTGTACCCGTCTCCATCTCTTCTTTTCTGTTTTTTTTTATGTCCCGCTTTTTTCTCATTCATCTTCTCCAGGTGCATTTCAAAACTTCACGGTTGTTCTTGCTTGGTGTTTTATCACACACACACACACACACACACACAAATACACATACACTGTATCACATCAAAAGGATAGTATAGACTGATCTATCAGATGTGTTGTTGACTCTGACCAGATTTATGCCACTCAATTTAAGAATTCTTGACTACACACAGCCACTGGTGTTTCCACTGTGCTTAGCCAGGTTTTTGATTTTTCCCAGAATGTTTTTTTTTTCTGTTCCTCCGAAGTGTTGAATTGACATTTAACGGACTGAAAATACAAAGATTTCTTAAACTGAGTGGTTATCCTTTTAAAACTGATTTTAGATCTGTCTTAAGTGGGATGCTTTTGTTTTCACAGTGACTTGCATGACTCACTTGTAGCATATTGAAAAATTCACATTTGTTTCTAGTTTATTTGTTGTTTGTCTAGTTTGTTTTTTTTGCTAAATATAGAGAGCTGCACTGTTTTTTTTCTCAGGGAAAAAGTTGTTACTTTAATGAATCCTCTTAAGGGTTTGAATCTGTCAGGTGTTAATTGTTCAAAAATAGGACTAAAAATATGGTGAGGGCCCAAAATACATGATAGTTCCACTTACGTCTCTTTCCATGCAAGAAAAAATATTCTTTCATGCATCCCAGGATAGAAGATTGTATTTTTATTTGGGTCATGTGCTGAAAATGTTTAAGGAAGACACACCAATACTTGCAGATTTCATAATATGTTACTAAATCTATGATGATGGATTCAAAACCTTAATTGGATGGGTTAAAAGCTCAAGCTTTGTAACTAGAGCACTACATAAACTGGGAATCCAGGATTTGTATGATGATGTGTTTTTACCCTCTGGCTTCTTCATTTGTTATCCTCCTCTTCACATTCATCTTACCACCAGGATGGTGGATGTAGGGGGTCAGAGGTCCGAGAGGAGGAAGTGGATTCACTGTTTTGAGAATGTCACCTCCATTATGTTTCTTGTGGCGCTGAGCGAGTACGACCAGGTCCTGGTGGAGTCGGACAATGAGGTAGGTTGCAAGAAATGTTATAACCTTATTAAACATTATTTTGAAAAAAATGTATATACAAAAGCTGTATCTTTACAGAAATACAGCATTATATACATATTTTTGTGTTGTGAAATTGTAAATATCTACACAGATGAAAGCCAGAGCTCATGTTTTCTCACACTTGTCTTGCACCATTATCTGTCTCCCCACACTCACACACCAGAACCGTATGGAGGAGAGTAAAGCTCTGTTCAGGACTATCATTACCTACCCTTGGTTTCAAAACTCCTCCGTGATCCTCTTCCTCAACAAGAAGGACCTGCTGGAGGAGAAGATCTCCTACTCACACTTGGTGGACTACTTCCCCGAGTTCGATGGTAAGATCATCTATACGTTAGTGTTCATGTGTTCAGTTATCTGATGCATCTTTTTGTATGTACTTTCTAGTTAGCTCTGAATGAGTCTGAAGTTGGATCTGATCATAGTCTTTGCAAGACAAACACTGATGTTATCGCAGTATCTATCTTTTGTCCCCTCTACAAAAATGTCTATGTGATACTTAAGCTGCATTTACACATGACCTGTGAGGTTCAAACAGGGTCTGGTGCATGTTTCCATTTTGTTCACCTGGTTTAGACCAAGCAACCAGACTGAGGCATGAACATAAAGTGTTATGAGCACCTGTCCTTTTTTAAGTAAAAAATTATAAAACGTGGCTGACTCACATTTGTCGCTGTTATTTTGCTACTTTCTCGTCTTTTTTGAACCTGTTCATAATTATTTATTATATTACTCTCTTTAAATTGAAGGTCCCCAGAGAGATGCACAGGCAGCGCGGGAGTTCATCCTCAAGATGTTTGTGGACTTAAACCCCGACAGCGACAAGATCATCTACTCCCACTTCACTTGTGCCACGGACACTGAGAACATCCGCTTTGTGTTTGCAGCTGTCAAAGACACCATCCTACAGCTCAACCTCAAAGAGTACAACCTGGTGTGAGGGCTCACGTACGACGCACATCTCCTCTCCCATTGCACAAATGCACACCTCTCCCGGAGTGTGCGCTCAGCTCCACATGCATCAAACAACACACCATGCCGACTCACACACAGACACACACTCACGCACACAAATACACACACAGGACCCCTCCTTTCCTCCCCCAGTGCAGTACATTCACAGATCCTCCCATCTGCAAATGCCGCCCCTGCTCTTTCACCAAAGCTCACCCTCTTCTACTTCACTTGGCAGCTTGTTGTGTCAGAATCCTCGCTCCTCGCAAAGCTGCTCTGTGTGTCAGATAAGGCCCCGGCTGCTGGCTCTAGCACATTTCATCTGGCACACAAACCTTTACACGGGCTGTACAGTGACTGAAGGGGACTTTGGTGTGTGTGCGTCTGTGTGTGCGTTTGTGTTTGGGGCAGCATTGACTGGCAAGGAGCTGTGTTTGGGCGACTAGTGGCATCACACCTCTTTTGCCCTACGGTGTTGACGGTGAGGTGGCGGTGTGAGATCAGATCCTCTGTCATCTCCTTTATGAGCTCCTGCCAGCGTGGAAGGAATTGAACACTGCATCTCCTGAAAACACCAGAGGACCAGTGGCTGGTCGCTGAAGGACAGATACTGCAGAGCGAGTCGGACAGGATGTGAGGACACAAGGGGATGAGGCTGATGATTCTGTCTCCACCTCGCATCTATGAATGTACCCATCAGAGTGAGCATCGCAGTTGAAAAGAAAAAAATAGAAATATATATTATGATGTAAATGCATATATAAACACACTTAAGACAAAAAGCATGAGAGGGCAAGACATAGCTAATCAAAATTTATTCGTTGCTGAGATTTTTTAAATGTTTTTAATGATAGAGATCTGTTGCTACGTCTACTTCTATTTAATGGATAATGGCTACTTGGGATGGCGATAAGAAAAGGGGAGAAAATCTATTAAAAAAATGTTTAAACGAAGACATCTTAAAAAGACGCAACCAGAAATTTACTTGACATAAGGATCATTTTAAGATTTCTGTAATTTTAAGTTAATCACATGGCTTCCCTCCAGATGTTTTCTGTATGGATTCATATGGACAATCTTCCATGTGACCTCCGCACTGATATACAACAACCCCCCCCACCCCTTAGTACAAAAACACCTGCAGCGAGTGAGAGGACCCTGCTCGTCACACAGGCGCTGCTCTGATTGGTGGAGGCGGATATAGAGGGTAATGCGATGTCATCAGTGCGCATCACTCCACAGAGCACATCTGCAGCTCTGGCTGCAAGTAGCTTATTCAACGAAATAGAAGCTGTAATTTAAACGGGCCCTGGGTGTGTGAGTAGAATCCATGTGGTAACATCACTGATGACGTCACACCTTGCGTCACTCAACCGTCCAATCAGAAACACTTCCTGATGGTGACCTAGTCATCCATTATATCGGGATGTGCCTCTGCTAAAAAATTTTTTTTTTTTTACTGTATAGTCACTTTGTTTATAAAAGTGCTGTTGAGTGGTGAGAGGAGGGGGGGGGGGCTAAGATCCTTTCACAGAAAACGCACTCTGAAGTCTGCTAATGTTGTTTGTGTATATTTGTTTGTAAATACATATACACAAAACACTCCTGTACAAAAATTGCTCTGTGGTACACCATCTTTGGCAAAAAAACAAACAAACAAAAAAAACCAACAAAAAAAAATCTTAACTTCTTTTGTTAGCACACAGTTTTTCTTATGGATTTATGGTAGTATTGATACTGTGATTATGGATTTTGTTCACTTGATTAATAGGACTACGCAGAGCTGGGTGGTGCTGAGGAAACGATCGGCACGGAGCAATAGTCAGAGAAAAGACGTTCCTCCTAACCAGCCTCACAACTCCACACTACTGCAACAGCTCTGCCTCCAGAGTAATACAAACTAGGGCTGGTTTAAAAAAAGAAAAAAAAATTCTTCACAGTATGGTGACAAGATGATTTTAAGAGTAATTAAAGACTTTTTTATTTATCTAATTTATGGACCAGGTTTGAAGGTGTTGTTAATTTGACTGCTTTTGATTCTGTCATGTTGAAGTGCTCCTTTTCTCACGGCGGAGCCTACTTGAGTCTGAACTGCTGTAAAAAACGAATGTCTGGTATAGTAAGGACTTTATCTCTGCTTTCTATTTCTTATTGCGACATTTCCAGTTGTACTTGCCATCACATCTCCATCCATCTGTAATACTATTTGGTTTCTTTAGAAGCCCTCACATTTTTTTTGTTCGATTTTTAAAAAAAACAAAAAAAACAAGAAACTCGTATTTCCTCCTGGTTTATAGACGCAGCGCTGTAATGCATACATAGAAAAATGTACAGTACGAACGTAGGTGGACTTTTTTTTAAATCAGTGATTGAAGACCCCTGCGGTCCATGCTTGCTATTTGTAATTTAACACAAAAAAAATTCTGTTGTCAGTTTTTTTGCATTGTTAATTTCCAGTTTTTTGACGCTTGCTTTGATAGTGCCAGTGAAGTGCAGATACTTTTTTGGTCTTTGACCTTTTCTACAGGTGACTTATCCTTCATCGTCATTAAGGGCTATCACAGTGCATCAGGCATCAGACAGTGGGGAGTGGGGTACAGGACCACAGTGAACCAAGTCATCCACTTCTTCTTTATAAATGGAGGTTACTCGCAGTATGTGTTATAAGAAGTATAGGCAGGGTGTTAATGCAAATATAAGGTGTGTGTAGAGAGCGTTTACCGACACTAGGCAGTTTTCTTTGTCCCCCCCCCCCCCCATGTATCTGGCCCTTTGGTGAGTTAGGTGGACCCAGTATCTGGCTCTCTGACCTTCACTACTTCACGTGTATTTGCACTGGTATCACAGTGTTACCTGTTACGCCTCTCGCAGTGTAGAAACACGTGTCACTAAAAGACACTGCTACCAGGACAAGTGTTGCGTTTTCCTCCCAAGTATTTAAGTTGTACCTGATAGCCAAGTAATCTTAATGTTCATACTGGTGTTGGTGTATTTTAACCCTATAACTGCAAATCCTAAGCTTCGTCGTTGATTATTTTTACAGTTTATAGTTTGAGTTCCTATGTTCCGGGCAGCTCCTGGTTTCTTTAAATGCCACTAAGGTTTGTGGTTCTCCTTTTCCACCTTTTGTCAAATTGGTTGACGTAAACATATCCTAGAACCGCATCAATCCTGAAATCAAAGTAAGAGGAAAAACTTCCTTTTAAATTCCAAAATCCTGAGTTTGTTTTCAGAACACAAACACATTCACCACTGATGCACCGATCCAATAACTCTGATATCTCAGAGAATCTGCTGGTACCCAGTTCTGATGCAAAGTTTAAACTCTGCGAACCTCACTCTGAGCTGCTGTATTGGGATTGTTGTATTCTTAAATCACAGATCAGAGATTGCTTCGACATTATAAACACTACAATTTATGACACTGACAAAAAACTTTTCTGTGATGAAACAAACCACAGGCTGCCTGGAAGATAGGAAACTGATCTTTGAAACCTTCATTAACACGAGGTCTGAACACTAAGTTAATGGGGCTAAAATACATATTTTAAATAATGCCAGTGTGATCCCGAACTGCCATTTTGTCTGCTGTATATGACAACCTTGTTGCGGAGGAAGCAGACCGCCATCCTTCAGACAGCTGTCATAAAGAGGGCCCTGATGCCAGTATTTAAGTGGAACGATTATACCAGTATGATTACCCAAGTATTTATCAATGGTTGTGTTGAGATTTACTGTGTGTTGAGTGCAGCTTACTTTAATAGTGACAAAACTGATGTTGTATTTTTAAAACTTGACACTACAACTCTGGCACATGGTGAAGGGCTGACTGGCTTTTTAGTGTGGGTGTGGTAGTTTGTTGGCAGCCCGTCGTTGCAGTGTGTTTGTTAACACATTATCTCACCGTACGTGAGCTGGAAAGAGGGAAGGCAGTCAAATCTCCTTGCTCTTTCGTTCTCGTCCGTTTTTCACTACAATTCTCTCTTATTTATTGCCTCTCATTGCCTTGAATAACGACAGATGGCGTTCCCGGCCCGTCGCGGTTTCAAAGCGTGCTCTGTGACCTGGTGGGGGCCGGTAGTTGTGGGATGTCCCCTCCTGTGGGCTTGTTGGATTAAGTGGAATCAAACTTATCCTTTGGACATCAGTATGAAGTCAGTGCATTTTCATAAACGTAACCTTGCGCCCCCCTTTTTTGGTATGTTTTAAATTGTTCTCTCTGTGTACGTTAAGAAGACATTACCAGAACACTATTATTTAGGACCACATGATTTTTTTTCCCCTCACTCCAATGAAACCTGGAGGTCAGTTGTGTAGTGTTGTATAAAATGCAGTTTTTCTTTCCTCTTTATTTTGTATGTAAACCAAATGTAAATTATGTATTATACTGAGTGTGCCAACCCCACTCTTTATCTAGAGCCAGGCTCTCTCTTAAGTGCCAACGCTGTGGTCATCATCAGAAGAACCACCCCCGAGATGGTCTCCCCTTTTTAAATAAAACACACCAGAGACTAAAAGGATAAATGATTAAGTACAAAAACACTTTATTCTGTATTTAAGATTGAAGATTTAAAAGATAATCTGCTGTTTTTCTTTTCTTTTTTTTTTTAAGAAACTGTAATTATAATTGCATGTGCTGTTTATTTTGTGTTGGAAGTGAGGGCTTTGATGTTTTCATTGAAGCAGAGCCCTTAATAAAGGGGGTTCAATCAGTTGGTTATTATCGATTATTGATTTACATAACTCTTGCCATATTTTTTTTAAATGTGTTTCATGTATTTGTTTCAACCACTGTTGCCTGATCCTCATTCAAACATGAACATGACTTACGATCATTATCGCCTTCTAAGAGAGAAACATAATGACAAGGTATCTGTTTTAAATTGAAATAAATTTGTTCCTATACTTGCTGATGGTGTGTACGTTGAGTGGGTTTCATGATTTATTTTGTATGTCGTAAAAGTCTGAGGAAATTTGTCTCTGGAAGATGTCTCTGCTTCCTCAAATGACCACGTCCTGGGACGCTTGGTTGGTTATGATCATGTTTCTCTTCTCATAAATGTCATATTATGGCTGTAGATCTGCTCAGAGCTGTAAACAAATCAAGCAGTGAGGCCCATGAGTGGATGATTATAAACTTTAATAGTGAACTCTATACCAGTGTCTTATTCAGTAGTAACACCCAGCATTCCTAACACTAGACACTATTGAGTTCCAACTCCTGCAGCTAGGTGGAGCTGATGAGGCTTGTTCATGATGTCTTGGGGTAATTATTTTGGATGATTTAATGATAAGAAATTGGAGGGAGCACTCAATCTAATGTAGGAATTCATAAACATGACGTAGACACTTTATTTTAGAGAATCAGATCAATGGGTCAGGGCGTGAGATGACATTTAATATTTCTTGATTGTAAGTGAGAGTAGTTGTGAAGGGTGGGGAGCTCTGTGTGTGCAGCGTCCCTATTAATGTGCAATCTTTGCTGTTTCTATACTTAAGAAGTGCTAATTGTCAACTACACATACACATGCAAAATAATAAAAATATATTAATAATCATAACTGACGTTTATCCTTTCAAGGTGCCCATGGCCGCTTCACAGAATTAGGACACAAGAAGGAAAATAAACCACAGAAATGTTGTGGGTATAAAGAAACTAGTGGTCCAAATATTTATTCTTGACTCAAATAATTATTTTGTATCACAAATATTAGAAACCACTGAGGCCCTTTTCCAGCCCAGCAGTGGTTCTGATTTTTTTCTGACTAAATGACTAGTTCAACTGCTCATCGATTCTCACAATCTATTCTCTCAACTAATCAACGAGCCAATTTTAAAAAGCAAATCGATGCAGTTTGCTTTCTGGCTGTGGAGATTCCACCTCTTAACTCCGTCGTTTCTGTTCAGTCCCATAATCCCACTGGAAGCCTCTTGCTCTTGATTAACTTTTTTTCTTGACTCAAATATTTGTTGAGTATCATAAAAGCTATATAAAAACAGTGAAATCTATTATACATACAATATAAACAATATAAGATCTGCAGCTCAGCAGTTCAATTCACTTTCTCTCAACTCATCAGCGGGAGTCGGTTCCGCGGTGTGTCGCACGGGGGCGCACGCTGCTGCGCGGCTGGGTTTGTTTTCCGGATGATGCTGCTCTTCTCTGCTCAGCAGAGGAAAGTCGGGGGCTCGTGTGTCAACATCCAGTGTTTCCCCCGGGAGACGTAACGTTAACGCTATTCTTAAAAAAACCCTGACGTCCCTTTGAGCAGCTGCTTTCTTATTCTCCTCCTCAGCCCCGTCTTCATCCTCGCAGGCCGCGGTGTTCGGCAGCGTCGAGACCCGAAGAAGAAGGCGCTCGGCCCCCGCTGCTTTGACGTTAGCTAACGTTATTGTAAACGATGACTGGGTACAAAGTGCGAACGGCGTCTCCGATCGTCTAGTATTATCTGGGGACCTGTTAGCTTAGCCGGCTAGCCTGGTGATTTCGATCCGAGCGAAGGAGACGAGGCGACGCACACTGCTGACATGATGTTTCCTCAATCGAGGCACTCGGTGAGTTGACGAGTTGAACTTGTCCCGGTTGGAAACAGGAGCAGCCGAAGCGGCGGGCTGAGCTAACGCTAGCTAGCAGCCCCGACAGCTGACACCTAGCGCCGCGCTGGCCGCAGGTCGGTCGCTGTCAGCCCGGCTCACAATAAGCAGAGCTCCCGTCCGCGTCTGCTAGCGACGGCGGTACCGTTACAACACAGGAGGGCTGTTAGCTTAAACATGAAAACACAGCTAGCTAGCTAGCTAGGCTTGCGGCTAACTTGCCTGTGTAAGCGCCTCGGCGTTAGCTAGCGTCACTCCGAACAGCGAGGGGAAGTTAAATCTGAGAGACGGAGTTGTGTGTTATTCTGATCTGATCGTCTGAATTATTTTTTAACCATCGTTAATTAAACCACATGACTCGTGAGGTAACAGTGCAAATAAATGGGCGACAGCTAACTTTCATGAAACACTTGATGGAAATGAAACGATCTAAATTATTAATTACAAATCTTGCTGCAAACATGAGGCAGAATTTCAATTAGCATCGTTCAGCTATTAATTAGATCAGAGAAACTACTAGTGAAAGCAAAGTTGGAACAGTGACTTCTCTTCGAGGCCTAATTATTAAATAATTCAATATTTTTTTATTTGAACTGTGGAAGTTCATCAGCAACTACAACCACATGAATTACTTTGAGGATTCTGTGGCGAAAAGCCTCAGAGACATTAGCTGAGTCAGGAAAGAGGTGTGAAGTTACACATGGGCCTTAAGTGAATCACCAGTGCGAACAATGCTGCATCATGTTTCCACAGTTTACATGTTAATCAGGGTTAATACTTGGTTTAAACAAGAAACAACGAAGGGTCGCAATGAAGTATGGTTTTCTTTATTAACTAATCTGCCGATTAGTTTCAATAATGATTTATATGTCAACAGAATGATCAAGCAAATAGCTGATAATAGATTTACAGAGTCAAAAGAGACATCTTTATCTATCTCCTTTGTTTTGACCAGCAGAAAAAAAACACTCAAATACTCAGTTTACAGTGTTATCAAACATGGGAAAAAGTCAATCTCCATATTTGCAAAGTCGTTTTCTGACATTGATTTGATCAGATAATAAATCAAATAAACAACTAGTTGACTAATCAATTAAGAAAATAATATTCTGTTGCCGACTTGTTCGATATTTCTGTAACCAACTTAGAAAAAACTTCACTGAGCAGAAATCTACAAGTGTACTCAAAACAACACAGACCTTTAACAGAAGTACCACAACAAACATTTCCTCCAGTGTTGTCATGAGGCCACAAAGGTTACAGATGAAGTCAAAATGTACATACACACTGTTTTCTAACATGTGACTGCTGTTCCACTTTCTGAGGTCAGATCTTCCAATAGACGAGTTTCCTCTAAACATGTTGAAATCATTTATTTTCCTTTGTAAACAGTAATTTATATAATGAGAGATTCTTCATGTGTTCTTTTGTTATCATCACCAATAATCAACTGGAGGTGCAATAATTCAAAGATAAGTCAGTTGTAAGAAAACTCATCTGCAGTTATTTTGATAACTGATAAATACTTTAGTTTCTCCAGCATATATTTAATTAGATCTGTTTTCATCCTCTAACATATTCATATTTTCTGATTTTCCCTTTACTGTTTTTGTAGCTGTGACCTCTGTGTAACCAACTGACTCCATCATTTCTGTTCAGTCCCGTAATCCCACTGGAAACCTATTGCCCTCGTGCCATTTATTTAGAGAGTAATGAGGCTTTAGGGCGCAGGATAAACGCTGGATTACAGCTCTGGACTGATGTAACTGTTGTCTCTGCATAACCAGACTTCTAATGCAGCCTCTCGCATATGTTCGGCATGGACACACTTTAATCTCACCTTCTGTAAACACATTTCCCCAATCAACACATGGCCCAGTGATTTTTTTTTAGTTTTTTTGTTTGAGAGGATTCTTGCATGTCAGTTTGTCAAAGACAGCTGTTACAGGTATCGGTGCTTGTTGGATAATCGTGAGGTGACCGTTCTTTCCGGTTTGAACCGCACAAGTCAAACACACCGTCTTCTCCTTTATCTCAATTTATACTGAGGCTGAGTTCAGGCTGACCCTCATTTTAACTGTCCTCTCGAAGGATTAATCCCAGAAGTCAAACTGCTGTTTCTAAACAAACCCAAACACACACTAATCATCTGGTCTCTCACCTGCAGGACAAAGACATACACACCACTGAACCATTCTCTGATACCTTTCTTGTTGCACAGGTTATGGATTAGTGAAGCAGGAAGGCTGTGTAATCAAAGTGAAGTATCAGATGACCAGCAGAAGTAGAGAGATTACATTTTTTATTTGTCTGCTGGGATCCTCGTGAGTAAACGCAAACTGTTGGTTGTTTTGTTGTTTCCTCAGGCGTCCTCTCAGTCCGGTCAACCTCTCAAGTTCACCACTTCTGATTCCTGTGACCGCATCAAGGATGAGTTCCAGTTCCTGCAAGCACAATACCACAGGCACGCAGACACACACACACACACACACACACACACACTATTGTTATAGGAAGTGAGGATTTGCCCTCTGTCTGAGCTCCATGTTAACTGATGTTAATTTCCACGTGTTACACTTGACAGAGCACTTGAAGTCTTGTCTGTACTTAACAAGACTTCTAATGCGTTTGATAGCTAGATCGGGTTATCCACTGAACATATGGTTGGTGGTTCGATCCCTGCCTCCTTCGGTCTGCTTGCCAATGCGTCTTTGAGCAAGACACTGAACCCCAGAAAGTGCTGTGCATAGGAGCGCGATGTGAATTTGTGTACCAATGGGTGAATGTGACTTTTTTCATGCATTCTTTCCCTTATAGAATCAGCTGATGACATTTCACTCGATATCTTCATTCTAGCTGTCGTCTAATGCATCTGTATGTTCTCTGTAAACAGTTTGAAGTTGGAGTGTGATAAACTGGCCTCTGAAAAGTCTGAGATGCAGCGTCATTATATCATGGTAAGTCTGGGATGGTCCCCGTTCAGTGCGATGTGGCTTATTTAGAAGTGAAATGTATCCCACGATATTTTGGGATGTGTTTACCACTGATGTTTTTTGTTCCCTGTTTCCAGTGACATTTTTCGTGCTTCCGCTGTGTTTGCGTGAAAGCACACATGACTATAAGCAAAAGTCTATAAGTCTTATTTGGTTTTGTGGAAACATGTTGAAGTTACTTCCACACTTTACTAACTATACTGCCCTGATCTTGATATTTCATCATCTTAAATATAATGACTCCAAACTGAAATACACATATTCTCTTCTTTCTGTTTTGCATTTTGTTCTTTTATAACTTTTGTCTCTTTCTCACTCTATTTATTGTAGTACTATGAAATGTCCTACGGGCTGAACATTGAAATGCACAAACAGGTATTTATATTTATCTTCCCCTGTAATGTATTTTTCTTCTATGATCTCAGCTTTTGTAGATGTCAGGTCAAATCTATTTTCTTACATGAATTTTTCTTTGCAGGCTGAAATAGTGAAGAGACTGAACGGGATCTGTGCTCAGGTGCTGCCTTACCTGTCACAGGAGGTAATGACACGGACTTCTTCACAAATGTGTCACAATAAGAGTCAACATTTCTGCCCAGCTACTTATTCTTTTAATTTGTAATAATACTGAGACATGTATGACCATGTTGTGTGTTTGTTCCAGCATCAGCAGCAGGTGATGGGCGCCATAGAGAGAGCAAAGCAGGTCACACCCCCTGAGATGAACTCTATCATACGGGTGAGTTTTATTTTGCTTACAACTTTATGTGTGTGTGTGAATCTCAAGCCTCTTTCAGAAATTAACTTTAACTCTGTTTTTTAATTTAATAACTTAAATCATTTTTCAGCATCAGCTCCAGGTGCAGCATCTGCCCCAGCTCCAGGGCCTGGCCCTGCCTGTGACCCCGCTCCCCCTGGGTCTCACCCCTCCCTCCCTGCCCGCCGTCTCCTCCAGCTCCGGCCTGCTCTCCCTCTCGTCCATCCTGGCCAACTACTCCCATGGCCAGGCCCAGGTGGTGAAGGAGGACAAAGCCCGGGAAGCGGCAGAGAGAGCACCCAGAGGAGAGGATGGGGATAAGTCAGACTAGTGTCGACACAGTGAGGAGGTTTGGAGAGGGAGGAGGGGTGTTATGAGGTGAAGTGTCGAGAAAAGAAAGGTGAAACTGTAACTGTAAATGGAGATTGATGTAAGTCTGGCTGCCTGTCTTGAGTGTTGATGAAACCGCAGGGATGATGACGAGCAGAAAAGACGGCGTTGAAGCTTTTGGATGTGTTAGAGAATGAAACTGCTGAATGGTTGAGAGTGTGAGTTCTTCTTTAGTGGTAATAGACTCAGTTCAGGCTTCTAGACTTAGAATAAATGCTTTTTTTTGTGTAAGCCACTGTTGTTAGGCTTAACCAAGATAAATGTTTTCCCATCTTGAGAGAGAGCTGTGGCTGAAAGCTAACAGCAGTCTCCCACACATGGATCTGCCTCTCACAGGTTTATTTTTCTTCTTGTTGTTATCAGATCTGTATTCAATGTTTTTTTTTTTTTTTTCTTTAAGTCCCTCAGATTGTGTCTTACTGGCTCCTGTCTGCCAGTCACTGTAAGGAGTTTTAACATCTCAGCTCCCTATAACTCCTTTTTCTTCTTGCATGACGTACAATAGCTCAATATCACCTTTCTCCAGAAATGTTTGGACAGTAGACTGTAAATAAACATGGACGACACGTCTCCTCTTCCTCCTGTTGCACAAAATTAAGGATGAAATATCCAGGGTATGAGTGCCACCATTTTGCACTTTGAACGTAATTTGGAGCCAGAGTCTGTGCAGTAGTGATCTTGGTGTATTGTGTTACCACCGATAAACGCACTCATCCAAAATCAAATCAGTGTCATCTGTCAGTCATGATGTTTCACCCCGTCTTTTAAGCATCAGATAACGAATTAAACCCGACTGGAAAAAGGAGCACTTGGACATACAAGTGTGATAAGAACTACCTAAAATGACAGAACCCATCTTTAAGAGAATTAAATTTTGCCTGTTTTTTGACTTTATTGTTTAGCCCATGTCCTATTCACTAACATCCACCAGGGGGTGATCAAGATGTTTCACTTTTGGGGAGCTGTCTTGTCGTCCATCTTTATAAACAGTCTCTCACACAGACATTGTGCATCGGAGCCAAATTAAATCTTAGCCGATGATGTTAAATGGGATGTTTTAAAGGGACATTTCACTTCATGTGCTTTCAAACCCTTCAAATATCCATTATTTTAATGCCAACCACTGGATGCATTACCTTTAGCTGTGTACCTCAGTCCCAGATGAATGGGATTTTATTCCATTAAAAACCCTACAGTTTGTACAAATGGTAGTTAATTTGTTGAATAGGCCGAGCTGCTGCCGCTGCTGCTACACGCGCTACATGTAATGGACCATGACTCGTCTGTAAATGACAAGAATTTACACAGAATTGACTTTATTTTGACATGTTGTTTTCGTGAAGTTAAAGACAGGCTATGATTAGTCTAGAGTTGTCTGCGTGTGTTGGAGTGAATGTGATTGGAAAGAAGAAAACATGTTTAATTTAATTTTCTTTTTTTTTTAAAGCACCTTTTGTATTTTCCTCACCCCCCATGTCAGTCGGCCCTTTCTCCCTTTTGCTCGTCTGCTTTTAAATCAAACTTGAACGGGATCTAAACTTCAGAAGCAGATGATGGAAACCAACAAGACGAGTGTTGACTGTAGTTCTGTAAGTTAGCAGAGCACCTCAGTTGATACTGAGACTGTGTCAAGCACCTGTCTTTTCCTTCCTTGTGTGACTATAAGGGGGTATCCTCCTCTTTTCTTTAGGTTCTTTCATTACTTTGATTAAGAATGTGTCCTGAGTGAGTCGCTAAAGCTCTGAAAGCAACAGCAAACGTGCGTTCCCTCAAAAACAAAGTTATTTACAACCACAATTTGTGCTGGTGACCAAATTCTTGTTCCGTTAAGATCACAAAAACAAGCAGTAGATTTTCAAACAAATGCTTTGTCCCAACTCCATATTAAATAAATACCAATTCTAGAGTAAACACAATCTACTTATCTTTACAGTATACTCTTCTCATAGTCTATATACAAGAAATACATGCAGGTAATAATAATAGATCAACAACATTTCTTATCCAGATCATTTTTTAATTCATATTTTTGTAAGGCGATATCTGGTCTAACTAGAACAGCGCTCCCAGCGTTTACCTCAATCCTACGCAGGATCGTGTCGTTCCTACAGTGGTTTGATAGGAAAACATTTGTCATCGTCCACGGTTAGTTTTCTACTGTTTAATTAAAGACTCCTACAATATTAAAACAAATTTCACTTTTGAGCAGACGATTGAGCAGATGTGCCACGGTGAAGAGAGAAGTGTTTCTGCTGCTACCTTTCCTTTTCTATTCACGTAACTAAATCTGTCACTTGATACGTATGTAAATGTACACAACATTATACATATCTTTCAGGAGAAATGGTCTGAAAACTTCTACGTGCACAGATTTCTTGTTTTCTGACTGTAAAACAGTATAATGCAAAGGTTGGTATATAGTGCACACTGTCTGCTGTTAGTGTTTAGTATGGAAATGGGACAACAGGGGGCAGCAGTGCTCTTGAATTAGTGTGAAGACCCTCACAAGCCTGAGCTCTGAACATCTGCAGAGGTCCAAGTCGGTGTGATGAGTTGACATCATCGTCACCGCTCTTCTGCTCTCGTCTTCACGCTCTGACCTTTGGGCCGAGCGCCGGTTCACCACAGGTCTTCAATGTCACCCCCCCCCCGCAATGTGAACGCTTGCTAGAGCTTTGACAACCCACCTTTTTGTCTGAGCACGTCCAGGATCTGCGCTTGAATCTCTCTCTCTCTCTCTGTGTGTGTATTTTAATTTGAAAAGCACTTAAGCTGTGGCTTGGTGCTCGTTTGTTTTCCTCCTTCCTGTCTGTGCTAGTGTTGGGGAGCTGCAGGGTTTCCCTTCCCTGGAGATTTCGACTTCAACATATCGAGTGCGAGAACACATCAGTTTGTCCTTTGCGCTCTTTATGCTGCCGTCGAGTCTCTGTAGAAAAAAACCTCCTTTGGCAAAACTCAGACATATGAATGGTATGTGTGTTTGTTTTTGCTGTGAAGGGCCAATTTGTATACATATGAATATATCAATATACATATTTTTTAAAGCATTTTTGTATGTTTCAAAGCTGCTTTTTAACATGTGTATCATGGAAGACTTAAGTGTTGTATGTGTGCATTACAAGCCTACAGTAAGAGAGGCACAATGTTGTATACCATGTCGTTTTTCCTGTTTTTTCTCTCCCATTCTCTCAGTAGGCAGTAACACTTAACATTGTTTTCTAGGTTTGTAAATGTTTTATTCCTTTTTCGGTGCAAAGAAAATCCAGTTTAATGTGTTTATGAACACAGTCTCATTTTAAGAAAATATCTGGGGCAAAAAAAAAAAATGTAAACAAGCAACCGTGTACTCTTAATGAGAATGAATCAACCTTTTAGCAGTAAGGAAGCTTCTCTGGTGCCTTACAAATAAAAGATGTGATTGCGAGTGGTCCTCTGTGTTTGCATGTGGGAGAAATACTGAAGCAGCTCGAAGGACAAAAAGGCAATGAGTCACGAAATGTAGCGTCTGATCAAAATGTTCTCGGTGAGAGTCGACTCCTCCGCAGCTTCGTGAGGTGATGTGTGGTTTGAGGAGTGAAGTTGATTACAGGCATCGCAGTGTAACAAAAAAAAAATTACAACAAAGGATTCCCTTCAGATTAATAACAGCTCTGGATGAGTCACCACACAACCTTGACCTCCAGAGTTTAGTTTGAGTTCTCTCTCATCACTCTACACACAACCTGTCCAGCAACAAGCAACAGTCAGCTGAAGAGTTGGAGAGGGAACAACAGTCAGTGTTGATCGTAGCTCATTGCAAAAAAAAAGGAAAAACAACAATTAAAGCTGCTTTAAATCATGCAATCAACCAAATTGCAAAAAGATAAAAGTTTAAAGGTTTGCCAACATAAAAACTGAGTCTGTCTGTTCAGGGCTGAACTTTGATTCTCACAATAAACGTCACATTATAATTTAGACTGATTTCTGCTACTCGTTTGTTATTTGTAACTGAAATCAGATTATCGTTTCAGATAAGAGTCCTTAAAGCTGAGACTAAGCGTACTAATAATTAATGTGAGATATACTTTGCATTTTTGTTCTGTAATGTCTCGCTGCCTCTTGGCTGACACACACACTGACACTGATATTTTGCAATGGACTTGGCAGACTCATCAGGTTCACTCTGGCAACTTCAACTATCCAGAAACACTGGAGACCAAAGGTTGACTTAGTCATTGATATGAGCAATTTGATTGAAGAGGTGAAAACTGAACTCGGGCAGATATTTCAAAACTGGGAAGAATAAAACTGAAACTATCTGCATGACGTCATAGCCATTGAGCAAAGTTACAAAATGGTTTTAGGATTTGGAATTAAAAGGTCTTGGCATCATCGTGTATTACAAATCCCCCATAGAGAGGATTATACCTTTGTGATCGACCTCGTAAGAACATACAGCTGTTTTGTCTTTTTTTGTAAAAGCCTGATGTGGCTCAACAGCTCCATTCCTCCGCTGCTGAGGAATCCCACAACCGCCAGCAGCAGGTCCAGACATGAAACGACACGCCACCGTGTGTGTTGTGCAGAGAACACCTTGATGAAAAGTTACTTTCTCACTCACAGTCACCACAAATCACTCATTTCCATTTTCTTTCTTCCCTTATGATGGAATAATCACACACATGATGTTCTGGCTTGTGTTTATGGAGAAGCTACACATAACAAACATCAGGATGAAGTACAGATATGATTACAGTATGTGCAGGTTCACAATGGGTTACACATGATATAAAGTAAAGGTCCATAAAGGTGTTTTCAGTTTGTATCTGAAAGAAAAGGCAGACAAACGAGTGCGTTTCGGGATGAATACACTCCAGTAACGTCTCCTTGGTTGTTGTTTTAATATAGTTTAATATCATGTTGTTTCTATAAAAGAAGAAAAACATCCAGAACAAAGGTTCACAGTAACGCCTCTGTAAAGTAGTGGTAATAAAATCATTCTTAAAAGCTACACAGTTCATTAGACGAGTTCTTAACAAAATAAAAACGTGAGCACTACACTGTACTCTGTGTGTGATGGCTGAATCAGTCCATCGTTATCACATGCACACCTTCTAAAAGATAGAGACACTAGTGAGGGACAAGTAAACTCGCTCCAGTGTAAGGAAAGAAACAAAGTAGAAAACATTCAGTCTCCAAGGTTTCGTCTCAGGAAAAATGGTTTTGTTGGCGTTTCTTTTGAAATCTTGTTGCAGTCTTTGCGCGATTTACCCTCAAGACTCACGGCGTAATTTCCCCCCGAACAAACCTGAAACTTCCTAAAAATCCTAAAAATATTTATGTATATATATATTTGATCATTGTACATCACATGTACACATAAAAATACTCCATAAAGACACGCAGATGATGGAGATTCTATTCCGACAGGTTTTTAGAAATCTGAACGTGTTGGGAGGTTCCAGAGTGGAGAGGTCTGGTCTGAACATCCAGTTAGTGGTCACTGCAGTGTGTTGTGGTTATTTTTCTCTGAAGCTGCTGTTGGAGAGCGCCGGCCCAGGTGAGTGAGTTCAGTCAGGTGCTCATACGGGTCTGGAGTAGTTGTAGTGGTTCCCATGCTGCGAGTCGTGAGGCTGTGGGCTCGGCTTGCGCTCGAGCTGTTCGATCTCCGCAGTGTCTGGCGGCGTGCAGGGCAGAGGTCGCTGCTTGAAGAAGTCGGAGACGTAAAGAACCTGAGTGGAGAAATATATTAAAAAGGTAATGTCAGATGAGGGTGAAGTAAAAACAACACAGTATTCAGTTCTGTAATGAATACCGTCTTTGTCAAACTTAACTTTGGGGTTTTTTTACGCTCATTTTCCTCATATCTTTTTTTATACCAATGACCGAACACAGGGTCACACTCACAGTGAGAACAGCGATGAGCGCCCCCTGCAGCAGCCCCACCAGCACGTCGCTCCAGTGATGTTTGTGGTCCGAAACACGCGTGTATCCCACATACAGAGCAAACGCCACCAGGAAGAACTGGATGGTCGGTCGCACCAGTCGCGTCCACTTCCCCTGCATCCGGGCGTGGACATAGAGCTGCACACACACGACATGAAACATTTCAAAACCTGAATCCAAACCTCTGTGTTTGTAACTTGCATGTTTGACACTATATAGATAATTATATTTGAACAAAATCCACATGTTTTACATTTATGCAACTAAAATGAAAGAGCAACCAAATCCTGACCCAAACATTAGCCGACAAATGAATGCCCTTAGGTTCAAACATCATTTCTAACTGGACAGGATTTAAGCCACATTCGTTGAACATTAGGTTGAATTAAGATTCAATTTTTACTGATTTGCATTTTCTTTCGAATCTCTGCTGTTGGCTTGAAAACTGTTATTTAGCAACTATCCTTATCTGATGACTTCTTATCCCCGACATTCCCATCGGTGCTTTTAGTATCGAATTATGCAAAATAAGAATTTGAGAATCTGCAGTGTTGCTTTAATAAATGCAGACTTCCGTCCATTGTGCCGTGTGTTGCTTTACAACAATGATGTTTTTAGAACCGGAGTCGTGTGCCTGCCGTGACCACCCTCCCCTGTTTTGAGTCACTTGTGGGTGTGTTTGGTAAACACACGTTTCACAGCCACGAAATGTCTCACACAACGACGGCATCACTCACCGACAGAAAGAGCATGCAGTACATCCCGAAGGACGAGTGGCCGGAGTAGAACGATAACCTGAGGGAGACCAAAGGAAACAGAGAAGAGAATTCAAACTCACATGTTTTTAATGAATATTATGATTGAGTGATAATACCTTTTAATACAATACTACTACTACTACTACTAAAAACTACTAAAATGATTTTCTTGAGAAGAACCCATTAACTTTTGGAGTGGATTCAATAAGAGGAGTTGATCCAGAATATTTTGTATTATTTTCCCCACTTTCTTTAACATTGTGAGATTGGCATTTTGTAAAATTATGTCAACGTCTCAAGGAATAATGCAGAAATCAAAAAATCTAAGTCCAATGAAAAAACAATCAGAACCAGATATTTAATAGTTAGTTACAATGAGTCAGACTTGAGTTGTTCCTAAATAATTGTATTATCTTACTGTTTTAATTAAGTTTTAACATTTTATTGATTAAAATCCCAAACCTGTTCATTTCATTTAGCGTGTACAGTCAAACAGAGAAAATTGATCTGAGAGGCAGAAACACATGACCTGACAAAATCTACTCCCACACCACAACTTCAACTATTCAAATCCAACCAACGTTTATCTCTATGTTCATGTAAATCTACTCCAGCTGTTGATGGACGTGTAGTGTTTGAGTGAAGCACCTGGACTCAGTCACGTTGCGGGAGTTTCCCGTGCAGTTGATGTGCAGCAGGTATCCGTTGCAGCTGACCGGGGCGCACACGGCCAGGAAGTTTGGACGGGGGCGACCGATGGTGAACTTGGCCAGGTCGGTCAGGGATTGGCTGACGGCTCCTCCGAACAGGAAGGTGCCCACCACCTTGTAGAGAGCGGACAGGTACTGGTTGAACTGGGAGTTGGAGTGGAGCCGTTTGGTGTGCACCAGGTACGCCTCTCCTGTGGTGATCTGAGAGGAAGTACAGAGACGTTTGAGGTGAAACATGGATTTGATGTTTTTTGCTTTACTTTGGGAGAAATCACATCGTCATGGACTCACGATGACGATGGAGCAGGTGATGGTGACTGCAGCCATGGCCCCGTGGGAAATGGTGTCTCTGCGGTATGGATGGCTGATGCTCTCGTCGTTGCAGTAGATTCCTCTCTGGTACGGGCTGAACATCAGCGTCAGGATGGCCGAGGGCAGAGCGGCTGCAGAGAGAGGAGACGACGCCCTGATAAACCTGGGACTTATTTTTACTTTTCTTTGCAAAAGGTTCAACCTTAGTTTCATCAGTCCACAAAACATTTTCCCAGCAGTGTTAAGAAGCTCTGTGGCAAACTTTAGACCTCAGTAATGTTTTTAAGAGCGGTGCCTTCCTCTGCATGGAGTCCACGGAAAGTCATTACAGTCATGCACCTTGATGTGCGCATGGCAGACTCATTAACACAGATGTTAACCAGCTGCAGTGATTCCTTTCAGGCTTCAGCTGTTGCTCAGGTTGTTTTTAACCTCGTGGACGACTCCAAAAAAAGAAAAGGCCCCTAATGTTTGTTTCAAGTGATAATGAGAAGTGAAGACCGGGATTTTACTGTCCCCTCTGGGAACCACAATGTATTGTTATGTGCTGTCCACTGGGGCGTTGCAATAGTTCAGGCAATGCAGGCAACTACCTGGGGCCCTGAGCTGAGAGGGGCCCCCAAGAACAGCTGATTAATCCACAGCAAGAATCATTTCGTGAGAACCCAAAGTCTATGATTGGTTACGTACAGGAGACTTGATCTGAAAGCACCTAAGGAAGCTCCATGACTTTATGCCTAAACTTTGTAATGTATGGTCGGTATCATGTTTTTCTTGGGTTTTGGCCCCCAGGTCCCTTTCGCCTGGGCGCCCCCCTCCTGGCCGGGGGCCCGTCCCGAGAGCAGCCGAGACACTTCAGTTCCAAACGGACAAGTCAAACATGAACTTCAGCACAATGAGGTGCAGCTCAGGAAACAGCTAAGAACACAGCGACGGACTAATCTGTTGGCTCTGGGCAGGAGGCTCCACTCTGCCAAGTTAATGAATTTGTCATCAGTCGAGCTCAGTGGCAGCAGCGTCACCTCCGCAGGGCAGGAACCACAGGTCACCATGGAGACACACTGGGCAGGAAGACCGTGACCTTTGACATTGGGGCACTTTTTGCCACAGTTCAGGCCTTTGCCAGGACACACACACACACACACACACACACACACACACACACACACACACACACACACACACACACACACAGAGAGAGAGATAAAACGTGCTGTAAAACCTACAGAAGGTTTTAAAACTCATGTATTTATAGTCTCTGCAGTGAGAAATATTTGGTCTGTGTGTGAACACAGACGGCAAACATTGGGTTTAACAGTTTCTCTAAGTACACACACACACACACACACACACACACACACACACACACACACACACACACACACACACACACACACACACACACACACACACACACACACACACACGTCTCTTAAATCTGAGCAGGACAATAGTCCAATCTACAAGAGTGATGTCAGGAACTTTGTACACTACAACCTTTAAATAGTTTTCCTGTTTTCACTGAAGCTGCCGGAACCAATAAGAGCGAGCGATGGGTTTGTTTTCGTAAGCGGGCACCGTATATTTACTGGGTGATGCCATAGGAGAGGCTCAACAATAACAGATTGCTTCCTTCTTCCAGAGTGTGTGACCGTCGCTCTGACTGAGTGAAACCACATGAGGACACAGAAAGGAAAACACGTCCAGGACAGGTCATTTAGTGACGGTGATTCCAGCGTGATGTCATGTGTGCATATGTGGCGAAGAGTGGGAATTATGTCTGAGGTCACACACACACACACACAGTCTGTCAGGTACAGGTGTGAACATTTATACCTAGTGTTTCCTCTTCTCCCCTTCCTGCTACATAAAAGACCATAAACTAATTAAACAATCTAGAACGTCCCTCAGTAGAGTTCATACCTCCACCAGGACTCAAAACTCACCTTACATTCATTCAGTCCCCTCAATGTGTCTGATTAAAGAGAATCAATCTGGGTCTGCACAAAAAAAATCTATATTTGCCGCCATCTCTGAGCAAGTGCCACTGATGATCTGTGATGACGAGCAGGAGGCCCTCCCTCTTAATCTGCTCACATCTCAGAGGTCATTATTCCAGGAGGTCGAACGTACTCACAGCTCTGTCGCTGCTGTTTACTCTGCAGGGTGCAAGGATAACACTGAGATAAGAGGCTGCTGGTTCCACAAGTCTCTGGAGTTATTGCCTGGGTGGAGTGGACAGAGTTGGGTGGTGGCCTTTAAACATGTACACACTCTCTCACACACACACACACACACACACTCACACACACACTAAACTTATCGAACAGCAGACTCAATGAAGCCCCCAGTTAGAGCAGCTGAACCCAGAGACATGTTTTTATCTGCTCTATTATTCCAGAAAGACCTTGTATATTTTTACAGCCCCCCCCCCCCCCGCCCACAGACTGGGTCACACCAGCTTCGTTCCCCAAATCAATAACTGGTGTTTTTCAGCCTAACCTGTGATGTAATTGTACGTTATCTTAGTTTGGGCTAACGATTCCTTTTTGTCGTTTTCATTATTGCTTCCTCAGTTACATTTTCCTTCCGTGTTTTCTTCCAGCCTCAATGATCCGTCCTTAAATCTTTACTGTCTTCTTCACCATCAATACTTTCCATTTTCTCTGGTATATTTCAACTCCTATTACTTATTTTACTGGAGGATATGTACTTGTAATAAAACTATTTCTTATTCTACTCTGACGTTTTACAAATAACTTGTACTCTAGCATCTGCCATCAATGAGAAGCAGCTCCAGTCTCTCTTTCTACAGAGACTAACACAAGAGTTTCTGAGTTTCTGCCTTCAGTCCGCAGGGGAGATAATAATTTACAAAAAGGAAGAAGGGAAAGTATTGTTTTACGCTTTCACAATCTCCACTGGAAAGAGCGCAGCCCTGATTTCTCTTTGAGAAAATAAACATGGTGGAATCTGGGATCAGACACAAGTACAACTTCCCCTCGACCCGTGACCCCTCGGGAAGCGGGAAGCGTTCCTGTTTTTCAGCTCTCAAGACGAGTGTCCGAGCCTCTGACACGTTCACTGAAGAACCTCACGCAGGTAACAGTTCTGTTCACGAACATTTGTCCGACGGCGAATCTCAGCAGACGCCTGTGAGGTCTGTGGTTCGACCGCGTGACCTCGCAGTCTGTTGGCTGACGGGGATCCGTGACTGGTTCATCACATCACACTGAGGTGCTCAGATAAAACCAATATTTAACTTGAGGATTTTTCTTAACGTTTGTTTTGGAAACTTTTTTTAGACGTTAGCCTTTGAATGGTGCGTTTGTTCTGCTATGCGCTCTGGAGAAATCTAGTGCTACATGTGACGTCTTTAGTCATTTTGTTGACGCAGCTTTTGTTTTCGGTACAATAGCCTTCATCGCTCATCTTTTATTTGGAAGGGTTCATCTACAAAGAAAGTGCTTGACTTCCTGTGAGGCTGGGGATTTTTCCTGGGAAAGTCCAGAACGACTCAGAGTGATAAGGAATTCTTTCCTTTTTTTATCCCAGAAAAGAGATTAGTTTGCTTTTTATCACAACAACTTATTTAAAAGGTGGATTCCGTATTATTTTAGACCTTTTTAAGCCTGGGAATCACATGTTTTTTCATTAAAGCTCTGTTAGTGTAAACTGTAGATAACACAGAAGAGGAGACAATATTATTAGACTTAGTTTGGACTTCTTCCTGAAATCCTCATGTTTTACCTTCAGACCAAACTTGATCCTTTCAGACTGGTGATTTAGTCATGGTTTTATTGTTTATAAGAAATAAACATGTTGGAGTCATTGTATTCAACCAGATTACAATCTTTTCCTAAACTTAAACATATGAGTCTATACAAACCCAAAAAAAAAAAAAAAAAAAAATATATATATAGGATACTGTTGTCGACTGCATGATTGAGGAGGAAAACAACCTTACTGTGTGTGGATAAGTAGAGTTTTTCAAAACATTTTTAACTCATCCTTTAACTCAGCTTTAAGGGCTGGTATCTTGTCTGTCTCACAGCTCATAGTGGAGCTTTTGTCTTCAGTTATTTCAGTGAAACATTTGTCATGTGATCATAAGCTGTGTCTCAATTCAGCGGCAGCATCCTTCAGAGGACCCAGTCTACACAGGCGTCGTCGGCTGCATCCTCCAATGGCTGTGTAGACACCTTGACCCCCCCTTACAGCCAAAGGACACCTTTTGTAGGCCCCATTCAGAGGAGAATTGGAATTGGTTCAGTCTAGTCGCCCTGCTGGGATGTAATTGGTCTACAAAAGTGGCTTCTGAAGGACGTGGCCCCCGAATTGAGTTGTTCATCTTTATAAACAGTGTATGATACCGAAGTCTGCGAAGTGAGAGGGAAACACTGACAATGACCTTTAAACAAATACACAGAATACAGTAATTTGTTAAAATGTAACTTTCTCTGTCAAACAACTGCCACATCACACACTCTCTCACTCACACACACACACACACACACACACACACACACACACACACACACACACACACACACACACACACACACACACACACACACACACACACACACACACACACACACACACACACAAAACCTATTTTCACACAGGAATGTCAGAGAGCACAAGTCAACACTGTCTACTTGACTTTGACAAACACTTGGCAAAAGCAGACTGTGTGTGTGTGTGTGTGTGTGTGTGTGTGTGTGTGTGTGTGTGTGTGTGTGTGTGTGTGTGCTAATAAAGCAGTTTAAGGAGCAGCTTCCCTTCAGTTAAAATGTTACTGTGTCACATTAACAATCTGCAGAGATAAACAGCAGCTGTTGTCGGTCATGACTCTACTTCACATCTGAAGAGTTTCTGTGACTCTTCGGATGAATCGTGGGTTTGTGATGAGCAGTGAGAGTGAACGTGCACACGAGCAGCTGATCGATCTTCACGTGTTCTTTTTGTCACTGAACATTTTCATCTTATTCTCAACATGTAAAGCTGAGATAAGTTGACTGATGCTGTGTGAGGCAAGGATGTTCAATTAAACTAGAATGTTGCTTTAAACTGACTCATTTTTTTTATAATAAAAAATAAATAAAACGATTTAATGCCGAAATAGCTTTTCATGCTTAAACTTACAATATGCAAATTCCACTGCTCGGGGTCTCTCAATCATAACAACAGAAAGACTTAGCAGCGTGGGATCATGGGAGTTGTTTTCTCCATTGCCAATGCAAATCTACTAGATGTGACTCAGGAACAAATCGTATTCACAGATGAGGTATCAAAAGTTTTATTCATATTATGAAGCAGACGGAAAAAAATAATCGTTAAACTTTCCCAAAGCAGAAGGAGGAAATGAGCGGCTCGCAGTTTGTTTTTCCTTCGTCTTATACGTCACTTGCCCTTGAAGTTATAGCAGAGAAGAGCAAAGCGGCCAGGGCGCAATTAAAAGGAGAACAAAATGAGACATCTTGTTACCTTGAATAAAAATGGAGATTTCTCTGGGTTTAAACATTGTTGGAGACATTTTGGATAATGTGAGTACTGAGTACACAAGTCGGCAATATATGAGGAAATCGAATTGATGATTTCATAAATGTCCTTTTGACTCTGGATCACAAACAAACAGAGATGTCAGTCATAAGAGAACTGCGATGGTTAAACTATGATCCCAGTGATCTGTGTGTGTGTGTGTGTGTGTGTGTGTGTGTGTGTGTGTGTGTGTGTGTGTGTGTGTGTGTGTGTGTGTGTGTGTGTGCTGGGAAAGTGAAGCGACAGCTGGGCTCGGCCTCTCTATAACAGGAAACGGAAGGTTTTTTCAAAACAAAATAGTTTGACATGTTGGGAAATAGGTTTATTCACCTCGTTCTCATGTCTGTAAATGAAAGATGAACAGTACAGACTACAGGGGGTTAGCTTAGCTTAGTACAAAAACAAAAACACTGGGAACCAGCTCACCAGGCTCGTAGACTGTAAACAAAGATGGATGACACATCTCCACGTCTTTCCTGTTCTTCCTCTTGCTGATTTCGTTTCTTTTTTATACAAATGACAGAAAACATTGTTGCCATAGAGTGGATATAAAGATGGCCGTCACGTGTCCACTCCCTCCCAATGCACAAAAGTGAAGCCGAAACATTCCACGTACGGGTGTGGCCATCTTATACTTGTGACATATTTTGGTGTCAGAGTTCGTGAAGTAGAGATCGTGGTGTGGAGCCGATGTGTCGAGGTTCCATCGGTAGATGCAGTCACCAGGGGGCGATCAAGATGTTTTGGCTTCACTTTACAGGAGCTGTTATATTGTCTATCTTTATATACAGTTTATGATCTGTATATAGTCTATGCCTTGGTGTGTGTGTGTGTGTGTGTGTGTGTGTGTGTGTGTGTGTGTGTGTGTGTGTGTGTGTGTGTGTGTGTGTGTGTGATCTAAACTACACTAGGAAGTTGTGTTACTGTGCAGTGGTAACAAATAACGGCAGGATGGGGTTACAATCTGAACATTCAGCACATTCTTATCATATCACTCACACACGTTTGTACATCTATCTTAGTGAGGACACTTACTGGCCCCTAACCATCACAACTAAATACCTAAACCTAATCCTCATCGTAAAACCAAGTCTCAAACAGCCCAGGTGCACAATGACTCCTCCTAGTCTGTAATATATATATATATATATATATATATATATATATATATATATATATATATATATAACTTTTGTTGTTTTTATCATTTTACTACTCTCTCCCCCTCTGTTCCACCTCTCCTCTCCTCCTCTTGACCTCACCTGTTGATTTTTTCTATTTAAAGCTGTATTACAGACGAGAGCTCCAGATTTTACCTCAGCTTATTTGTGCAGCTGAATTGATTTATCAGTAATTAACAAATCAGCAGATATTTTTAGATAATCTGTTTATTTTTATCGTTCAAGCAAAAGTGACGAATGATTCGAGTTTGTCAGACGTGAAGATTTGATGCTTTGACACATAACTGGACAAAACAATTTATATAAAAAACTAAATGATTATTGTAGTTTGATTTCTTTTTTTAGTCCAATAAAAGTTTATAAACAGCAGGAAAATGTGATGATTTTAATATCTGAGAAGCTGAAACCATCAAATATTTAAACAATTCACAAATAGTGGCAGATTAATCTAAATTTGCTCGACTATTCAACTTGCAGCTGTAGTTTGATCATTAGATTTACATAATAATGTATCTGTTAGTGTTGAGCACAGATCAGATCCTATCGTTACATAATTGTATTTATTGTATTGGTTTCAAACTTTTTGAGTTTGTCTGCACAGATTGATTTTTATCTGGTAATAAGTGTATAAATAAATAATAAATAACCACCTACTTTATCTCTGAGCTGCTCTGAAATGAGTGAGAGTACAAAACTTCAAATTAAATAAATTTACGTACAAGTGATGTTCACACCCCTCTGACTGTGAGATGAACCTCAAGCTTAGTCAGCTGAATACTTTGTAAACTACTCGTCATTAATCACCGCAGGGAAAAAAACGAAGCCTCATCCCTGACTTGATTTCTCAACAGTGTGATTTACTGGACTTAATTCTAATGTATTCCTACATGATTTCATTCATTACTTAAGTCCCAGGTTGACATTGACTCCTCAGAAACAACTTGACTTACTTTAAAATAGAATCAACATGTTTGAGAAATCATTATCGTTCCCACGCAGACGGTGGACTCCTCGTCAGGTGTACACACACACAAGCTCTGTGGAGGGGTCCACAACTGGAGACACACACAGGTTTGCACAACTGTCCTTGTTAGGATTTTTGCAACCAAAACTTTACCCTAACCATGACCAGTTCATACCTGACCTGAACCTAACTTTAACCAGTACGTTTAGCCTCATTAGGACCAGAGGTTTGGTCCCCAACAGGTCCACTGGTCCTGACTAGGTCAGTCCTGGAGAAGGTCCCAGAGAGGTGACAAAAATTAGTACACACACACTCATGTTTGCACAATTATCCTTGTTAGTATTTATGCAATCAAAGCTTTAACCTAACCATGATGACCAATTCAGACCTAACCTTACCACAGTTCACATCTTACCCCTAACTTGAACTAACTTGTTGAGCCTCATTAGGACCAATCTTATGATTGACCAAAGCCAATCTTAACTCTTAAACTAGCCTTTGAACTAGTGTGGACCAGCCAAAATACTCTCACAATGATTACCAGGAGAACCAAAATCCTCCCTCAAACCACACACACACACACACACACACACACACACACACACACACACACACACACACACACACACACACACACACACACACACACACACATTCCACTGCATGCAAGTTCTACTTTTGACCTCATATTTCACACCTAACTACAGAGAAACTAAAAAGAAGAAATCGACTTTGCCGTCAAAGTAGAAGCTGGAAAATGTCTACTCTGTTAATGACTCGGTGTCATCTTCAGAGAGGAGAGCAGGTCGCAACAAGCATTTTGTTCCCTGTACAGTACTCAACACACATAACATGCAGTACCCAAGAGCCCACACACACACACACACACACACACACACACACACACACACACACACACACACACACACACACACACACACACACACACACACACACACACTTTCCAAAACAGGATTTACTGTCACAGAGAGAGAGATTCATGGTGGATGATCTTTGCTCTTCCTCCTGACCCCAAGTTTAAAAAAAGGGGCCACAATGTGCAGGAGGGAAAAATGTGCAAACAAGCATGAATGCATTCACAGAGAATGGAAGTAATTCATCATCAGAGACACACAGAGACAAGCAGAGATGCACCACACACAACTCAATCCAATAAGCAGCCAGAAATCAGACTGTGTGTATCACCAACTCTGTGAAAGCCTGAAACTGAGATAAGATGAATGATTTTTTATGGAGAATTCCCAAACACAAGTATCCAGAAGTGTTGTTGCTCAGTTTTGTGCAACACTGTGTTTGGCTTATTTTAAACAAGATGAAACAAATGAGGAGTTGCAGAGTTTAGTTGAGCTTCTGAGGATAAAACCACTGTCTGAGAATTGTGTTTTGAAAGTAGATTATTCAAACATGAAGTGAAGCACCTTCTCCTGCTCTTGCACAAAGCTCCATGAGGCAACATGTGGATTGTGTGTGATAGATCTATAAATCATCTGTGTCAGTGTTGGGCAATCTCGCGCGTCACTGCGCAAACTTCCCAATGCGAGCTGGGTTTTTATCTCTATACAAATCCTGAGGAACGCACAGGATCAGACTTTCAGCCATGTTGTCAGGAGAAGAGGAACACAACTCACCCACAGTCACGCAGAGAATATCTACCACGATCAGGATCAGCTTCTTCTTTCCCTGCTCGCTCATGTTTCCTCCTCCAGCGTCCATTCACCTACATTAATTTTTAAAAAGCGCGTTTAAAGCAGAGAGGGCGCAGTGAGGAACTGGAAGGAACAGCTGGAGGGACTCTCAGAAATATTAGTCCACACGGTCCTTGTTCTTCCGGCTCCTGTGAGTACCTGTCTGCCGCCTGTCTGTCTGTCTGTCTGTCTGTCTGTCTGCCTGCGCGCTTCAGGTGAGCCGAAGCCACAGGACGCGCAGCTGAGTCCTTGGTTTAGGCCGGCCTCTTTAAGCACGGAGGGGGGCGCACACACACACAAACTCACACACACACACACACACACACACACACACACACACACACACACACACACACACACACACACACACACACACACACACACACGTGCCCCCATTGATTTACAGTGATTTGCTGGATAATTGCTCTATAGTCCCCAGCCCTCAGCTTAACTATAGCCTAAACCAAACCTGGACCTAAGCATAATCTAGACATAACCTCAGACTAACCTAAGCCTAACTTTAAAACATGTCGTCATCTTAAATCATTTACAGTATGGGGACTTTACTTTATTTTTAAGACAAGTTCCCATATAGTGAGTGCGTTGAAAAGATTAAGGTCCCCACAACATGAGTTATACCTGAGTTGTCTTTTTAAAGGTGTGTCAGAAAGTGAGAACCTGGACAGATTGAAGTGCAACAGACCAGTGACAGATCAAAATCAAGGAATGACTCACCAACTAAAAAACAGCATTCAAAACAGTCATGAGAAAATAGAGATTTGATGGTGTCACATAACAATGTTTCCCAACATGTCCTGCAAATATAGACAGAAGTAGACTCACACACACAAACACACACACACACACACACACACACACACACACACACACACACACACACACACACACACCAACTTCTTTTCACTTTCTCTTTCTATGTTTCGGACTCTGGATTTTGAATCAGTTGAAAGCAGTGAAATGAAAAATTTCCGTCTCCACTGCGTACTTAACTTTGTGGCCAAAGGCAACAACACGTTACAACTCACCTTGAACAGCCTGAACCTGAGAGTCGGTGGAGATTTAAAACCAGTGAATGAAACTGAGCCTAAAATGAAGGATTTTAATTCTCCATTTGGCACAAAAACTGACTGAAGGCTACTCCCACTGTATGTTTGGATTGAGACTAAATCCTGTGGCTCTAGTTACCACTTAAAAACTGTACAAACGTTAGATCATCTCATGATTCTGACTCTGCATCAGTTTTCAATTTAAAATTCTGACATAAAAAGTCTCCAAAGCTGACCTGATATGTCCAAACTTTGACGTAGTATTTTCTTTTTTAATCATTCCCATAGCCTCTTGGTGGATGGTAGCTTCCCAAACAGGGACATAAACCCTGGAATTGATGATTGATGACTGTCTGTAAAAGGAATTAATCAATACTATGAGTACCTTTCAAATACTTTGATCCCACTGGTCATTCAACTTTTTATTGTTAGTTTTCTCCATCACAGATGAGACCTTTAATATTATACACCATATATCAATAGTTACACTCACTATATACATATATTTTTCAGATTTACCAAAACAGGATTGATTTATTTGTTAGTACTAGGTACTTATAATTTTCCATTTCTGATTTTTGCAGG
This sequence comes from Paralichthys olivaceus, assembly GCF_024713975.1. Lineage (NCBI taxonomy): Eukaryota > Metazoa > Chordata > Actinopteri > Pleuronectiformes > Paralichthyidae > Paralichthys > Paralichthys olivaceus. The sequence goes on along the minus strand of NC_091104.1, from coordinate 9,527,957 downwards.
ATTAGGCTTCCATAGATTATTTTCATACATGTAGTCACAGTGAAGTTCATGTAAACAGTCATCATGCTTCACTAGAACACGTGAAAAGAACTGTCACAGTCATTGTTCACATTATTAGTGACACTTTTTTGTTGTTTTGAGAAGACAAGGTATGTGCAGCAAAAACCTTTTAGTTCACTTCTGTTGGAGAAATGAGTCCAAACACCGAATCTTCACCCAGCATGTTCTGTTTTAATGTTGCAACAGCTGCTGATACATTAACGGACACATTCTCAAATGTATAAATAATATAAACTGAAAAGACGTTTAGCTCTGGAGTAATCACAGTTTGTAGCACAACAACGAAAGTGGTACGACTGAATTGCAGTAAGCAGCATCGGCCAACTGAGAGAACTCCAAAGAGGCCAGGAAGTCCCCGTCCAAACTGTTAATCCATAACCGAACAAATATGTCAAGTGCTGAAGGCAAAACTCAGAATAAACTGTGTCAGTACAGAGAAGCAGCTGCTACTCAGTGAAAGTGAACGAATATAAAGAAGTAGAGCTGTTAACAGAATCTAATCAGCTTAAGTTTGCTGTGTTGATTTGGTCTCATCAAAGTTACACTCGTCTTTAACTGCAGCGTTTTTACATTCACCAGCAATGTACGGCTCAAACTTGTAGAATAATTATATATAAATATATAAATATATATATATGTGTGTGTGTGTGTGTGTGTGTGTATAGAGGTATAACATCAAAAACACATTATGAAACCTTCATTACTCAAGTACAAATAACACAATGTCTGTCAAACATTCTTCTGACTTTCTTGAGAAGAATTAGATGAGAGGGTTGAGACACTTCTCAAGTCGGTACAACTCGCAGCTAGTTAGCTTAGCCTAAAGACTAAAAAGAGCTAATCTCAATTTATCTCCAATTGTGTTGTTTTTAACATTTCTTCCACATTTAACAAACAAAACCTAAAATGTTAATTTAAAGTTGCCGGCACCACATTTGGACAGAGCCATGCTAATTGTTTCACCCTGCTTCCTAATGCTAAATGCTAGACTAAGCTCGGTATTTATATTTACTGTCCAGACATGAAAGCAGCATCGTTCTTCTCGAAAGTTATGATCAACTGATGGTTTTCATAAGTCAAAGGGGACGTACACATTTTTTAAAGACACTTTGAAACACATTTTACACAGTAAAGCATTTCACAGGGCATCGTGAGAAAATGTGAAAGCCACAAGAGACAATATACATTTTTATATTATAAGCACACATCATGGATTTACAGCAGGGGATGAGTGATTATCACACACCACAGAACAGTAGGAGAAATCCACCAAAACCAGAGGAAGTAGAGAGGAAACGTTGTCAGCGGGAGAGTTGGGGTGGGTGAAGGTGTCAGGCCGGAGCGACAGGCCCGAGGTGCAGTGGCTTTGAGGACGGAGGTGTTTGGATGAAGTGACGTCAGCAGGGTGCGACTGCGAGGCCGAGGATGGAGACATACTGCCGGAGAAGATAGTGGAGCTTTGGTGCTGAGGTGAAGCTGCACCGTCTCCACCGAGCGGCAGCTTCACATCACCGATGCTGACGTGCCGCCCATCACGGGACTGGGGAGGAGAAGGGGACAGGATGGGTGCTGCAGGATTGTGAGTGTGAGAGAAGACCACATTGGAGTAGAGGGGGGGGCAGGGGGAGAGATCAGTGGTGAAGGTTTTTCTGAATGGGCCCCTGCTGAACAACTTCTCAGACAGCGGGACACTTTGAGGAAGATGAAACCCAGAAGGATCCAGAAGAGATGAATATGTTTGATTACAGATCATGAAATTCTTTGTGGTCTGACTCGGGTCAAAGTTGAGAGGCTCAGTTTCACCAGACAAGATAACCTCAGAGTTTTCGATTTGAGTCCTCTCTGCATCCGAAGGCTGCTTCATACTCTGAGGAGACGGAAAAATAGATCAAAAGCAAGGTTCTTAAATTTAATGTTTGAAAATCTTAATGTCTCCAAAGCTACAACAGCGTTTTTCGATTTTTAAGTTGTGCACATATTGTGTTATATTTTCATGTATATTCATGAAAACAATGGTACAAGTTTAACACTTCTTCAGTTTATGTATTTCAAGGAGAAAATAATGAGGCAAAGCTTTTGCTGTCGCCTAGTGATTGAAATGTAAACTTTAATGAAATTAAAGATTCACTGTTAAAGGTCCGGTGTCAGATTTAGGTGAAAGGGATCTACTGGCAGAAATTAAATATAAAATAATCCTAGTGATGTTTTCACTAGTGTGTTTCATCTAAATTGTACGAAATGTTGTTTTCTTTACCCTCGAATGAGCCCTTTATATTTCAATACTTTATATTTACATCAGGAGGGGGTCCTCTCTACGGAGGCCGCCATGTTTTTTACAGTCGTCCAAACTGGACAAACTAAACATCTTCTGAGTTTTAAACTGAAGCTACCACAGGTCTTGTTTGGAAGGTGAGGGTGAGTGAGGGGTGTTCAGCGGCAACATGAAATTTCACCACGAGATAAATTCTACACACTGAACCTTTAAGTTTGACTGTTCTATAACCTTGAAATAAAAATATGAAACAATCAATTAAAAATAATAGAAAACTCTATCAATATACAATATAGAGTTTTTTTAATATATTATACAATATACAATATATATTTTAACTTTTCAAAAGGCTAAATAATTTACCACAAATGTATTTAAAATAAAACATGGTGCCCATCATTGTGAAAAAACACTGTGTTACTAGGATCAATTCATTGTGTTTTTGATTTATTGATTAAAAATGTTGACTTTACCCACAGATTCAGGGAACAGACGGGCTGATGGGAAAATAATCAGGTTACCTCTGAGGTGGTCTTTGGGATCCATTGAGCCAGACTGCTGTTGGAAGGATCAGGGACGAATTGACACAGCTTCCTTTTTATCCTGCGCAGGTAATTGGAAATATTACTGAATGAGAAAAAAAGTATATATTTCATAAAAAGATTGACTGATTCCAAAATAGTAAAAGTATTTTAAAAAGTATTTAAGAATACTTATTTTGTGCCAGGCACACCATCAGTGCCAGTACGAGCGTGCCGGTCACCATGAGGGAAAGGATGACATACATAATCTTTGAGATTTCCTCAGAGCCTACACACACACACACACACACACACACACACACACACACACACACGTATAGTTACGTTAAAGCTGTATCAATTTTAGTGATTCTATATGTGAATGTGTGTGTGTGTGTTTCTTCTTCACCTATATGCACATTAGCAATGGGCCCAGCTGCTCCAGTACCAGCGTCAGTGTTGGCCTGCATAAAGATGTCACAGTTTCCGGGTGACAGGTTCTCCAGGGTGTAACGGTAAACGTTACCAGGTACTAACACACCTGGATAAAAAAGATGATTAGAACTGAATAATTAGTTCTAGTATTTCAATTATTGGCAATACGTGATGAAGAACATGGGTGGAATCAAATATGGAGCATATACCTCCACCAGGGTTGACGCCCGACCCTGCCATGTTATTGAAAGTGAAAAAAACCCCTGAATCAATCTATCCAGAAACAGATTATAATAAAACCTTGCTCTATGAGATGTACGCTCTGTTGTGCACTGTGCTGGTTTGTCTTCATAAACTTAAATAAACTTCATATCATATGTAAACGTATCACTCACTCCTGGCCGGCTGGTTTGCAGCGGTGTAGTAGAGTGTGTAGTTGCGGATGAATCCTCGAAGCAGCTCCACGGGCACAGGACTCCAGCTGAGCTCCACTCTGCCCCCATAAATCTGCTGCACTTCCACAACAGGACCAGCTGATGGCGCTGCACAGGCAGAGAGATATAAGCAAGAGGGGTGATGATGATTGAGGACAGATTTGATTATGGGAGATAAAGTAACCAAGCACTTACGCTTTATATAAAAAAATTTAAAAAGTCAAGATATTGAAACTATGTCCAGCGTTCATATGATTGGGTGATTACTGATCGTGTGATTGCATCATTACCCACGGCAACAGATGGAGGGATACATTTAAAATCCAGATTTATGTCAAATCATCGACAGTAAAGTTTATGCAAACACCAGGACAGAAGCTACGCAGTTAAATGTTCGACTGTTTGTCATTTTCTTCTTCGTCTCATGCTTGTGAAAAACATTAATGTCACTTGACCCTCTCCAGTCTCAGGATCTATAACTGGGACGGCACCATCAGGCAAACATAGACAGATGTTTATCAGTGTGAGAGTGAGGTCATCAGCTTTTATACTGGACCGACATGCTACAGTTGATGGCTCCATTTATAACTGACTTCCATTTGTCGTGCACATATAAAAAGCCTCTAATGGTGCACTCCACATGCAGCTGCAGCAACAGAGAACAGTGTCCTCGTCTGGATGTCAAGTGCAGCAAGCGGCCAAGATGTAGAAGACAGAAGAGCATAATCCTTCTTTTTAAAAACAACTTTTTTATCTCAAAATACAAGTAACTTCAAGCAGCTAAGATACAGAAGAAAGAAACTGATGGTGATTGGTTCAAATGTGTCAATAAGTATGAAATCTGCATTAACTTTTTAAAAATTTTCCTGATGATCATTGCTCTGTCATCTTCAAGCTTGTTCATCTTAAAAGTTTAAAACTTACTTTTTGACGGAAAATCCCTTAAGATAACAGCTGCAAATGAGTTTGATGGACTCGGAAAAGAGAGAATAATAATCATGTGTGGCTGCAGAGGGCGCTGTTACTAATTACTTAGTGTTGCTTTAAATCATTATTTCAGTCTTACTACCAACTATGTGCGTGATCAGCCGTGGTTGTGTATATGAGCCATTTGTTTTTCAATGACAGCGTTAAACCAGCTCCACAGCTTGGGTCATGTTGGTTTTTCATGTCATGTGACCCCGACAGCTGTGCCTGATCCCTTGCATTTCAACACAAGTAAACACAGTCTGATTAAATCTGACTATCCCTGATACACATGTAAAACATTTACCAGTGTGTAACTAATGCTGTTAATGAAAACAGTAGGACGCTGGAGTTGACTGGAGAGTGGCCTCATTTTACTGTGAACACAGACGCCTACGCTGTTTGTAGAGCACAGTCCTTATCATCATTTATAAAAATAAAACGTGACTGATGAAAACAAATGGTAAAGCTTTTTAGTAAGTGTAAATTAATACTGGCCTTTTATTCCATCTAGTGGTTGAAATGTTGACTTTGATAAACATGAGTAATGTAAGGATCCGAGCTCTCCTTCTCTAATTTGCTGAAATTGTAACATAAATTCTTTAATAATTTTCAATTGTGGTACGCTGGGACATTTCTGTCCTGTTTGTATAATGCTTTTTACAAACAGGTAACATTGACCTTGTCATGCATAAAGCACAGTGAATTGGTCTTCGTAAGGATCAGAGAGAGATATGATATGTTGATCTAATGTGTAAAACAGATATCAGAATTGAACTTTTTACAAAAAAAAAGGTTATAATTTGAGTTGTTTATTCTAGAGCCCTGCAGATTTATCAGTGGGCTGGTAAAAATCAGCCGATGTGAGCCTTTCATATCCAAAATGGTGTTTATGTTCACCGACATTAAGATGTTTATGCAGAAAAATGCTTTGGCTGTTAGAAATGGTGTCATTATATAAATTGTAGTTTGTTATTATTATTAATTTTTTTAGCTGTTTGAATGAAATAATACAATGTTTACAAAGATATTTACTTGTGTTTTCTTTATATCTATAATCAATCACATTATTTTTGTCTTGCGTTTCTGATAATCTCAGAAATGATGCCAATATCTGCTGATATTTTGTTATTGTAGTTTTTTTTGTCCTTAATATTGGTATTGGCATCGCGTCTCTAAAAATACACATCGGTCGGGCTCCAGTTTTTCTGACAGAGAAGAGAAGGAAAAAAGACTAACATGTTGTTTGTTCAGTCTGTTGACAATTATACAAATATAAAGGATTGCCAGCCTTATCTTTAAAGGCAAATATATATACTTCACACCACGATATCACTGTCACTTGTTCTAAAACAAACACTGGGCTTTTCTGAAGCAGCGGTTCGAGCAGGATATAACACAGTCAGTTAGATCACGTACCTGCCTGGCGTGTATACATGTGAAGTGTCCTGTTCTTTCCCACCCATCGCTCACTGTACAGCGCTTTGACAGAAACAGCATAACGCTCCATCGGCTTTACTCCCTCTGAACAAGACAAGGATAAAAAAAACACATCAGTCGATATGCACAGAAGTTAAAAACTAATTGTCATAATTTCAGCTCCAAAAAGGCAAAAATATTTTACAGATGAAGCTCGTATTGTTTTACCTGTGATGACAAATGTTGTCTGAGAACTATTCAATCTTTCCCAGTGTAGGACGCTGCTGTTTTCGTCTCGGACAGCAAACCACTCCAAGATGAAGCCACTCACTGATCGTTTGGCTGGAGCCGTCCAGCTCACGTTTACACTGTTGTCATCCAGTGGACGGGCAGTGAGTTGTCTCGGAGACGGTGGCTCTACAGAGCAATCGAGGGAGATGGTGATAAGGAGATTTCTGCATTCTTCTATCACTGCACCTTTCACGTTATGACTTCATCCATGAGGAGGACGATTGAGGCCGTACCTGTCTCAGAGGCTCCGAGGAGCCATATTTGGGCCCGTGGCGAGGTCCCAGCAGAGTTGGAGGCCGTCAGGGCACAGGAGCAGCATTCAGCAGGAAGGAGAAAGGTACAGGACGTACGTGTTTGGTGCAAATCTCTGCAGGAGCCTTGATCATTCAGAATTTGTGCACTTTCTGTCTGACAAGTCACATTATAGAAGAGAAGTCTGCCATTGGCCAGAAAGGGAGGCAGAGCCTGAACCCAAGAGAGAAAAGAGAAAACCAGATGTCTCCACTCAGGCCAAACTGTTGCACAATGATTGAGTAATTCCATGGAGACATGAAAACAAATTAGGGATGATTCAGGAGTAGATTGTGATTTAAAAAGGTAATCAAATCAAATTAATTTCTACATCTCTCAATCTCAAACCCTGAGCCAGAAAAATACGATGTGAGTAGAAACACACCTTCCAAAGCAGCGAGGTGAGTCTCCACCCTTTACTGTCTGTTTGTTTCACTTGCCTCCAGAACGCTGGAGCTGCAGATGGAGCTGGTGACAGAAGGGAGGGGAAAGAAAAACATGTGGAGGGAACACAAAGACATCAAGGAAACAAGTAAAACCAGAAAAGAACGTTCACATGAGCCTTCAACAGCAGCGGGAAGTAGATTCAGTTAACACAGAACAAACATCTCCCTGTAGTGTCATCACTACTTTCACCAAAAGAAAACCATACATTAGATTTATTCATTGTTAATTTGAGGATTCCTGAAGGACTCTGGACATTGTTTTGGATGGTACTCCTCCTCAGTGACACCTGGAGGTCGAGGGTGGTACCTGGAAACTGGCTCTTGGTCTTGAATTGTGGAGGGGTGATAATGGTTCCCCCATCTGGTTTATACTTGTATACTTATAAATTGGCTGTGGTTGATGTGGATGTTGGAGAAGCAGACAAACTCCAGCTCAGAGGCTCCAGAAATAGTTTCTTTCCAATTAAAGGAGACAGTTGAGGTGGTGTAGAGGCATCTGATCAGGATGTCATGGAGGTACGAATGAGAGGAGACCCCTGGGTAAATCCATAAATACCATACAGATACATGGCAGAAAATGGATGAATGGAGAAAAATTAAAGTATAATTACATTCATATCTAATTCTGCTGCATGTCTGCTCTCTCTCTCTCCCACAGGAACACCAAAAACAAAGATTCAACCAACTAAACGTTTGTCAACTCTGCATCCTCTCACCGTCCTCTGCTGTCCTTCCCTGCCGCGCGTTGCTCCACGGGCTCCAGGGACTCTCTGGGCCCCGGTAACTATGACGGAGTCTGACGGTGTACGAAGTGCCAGGTCTGAGGAGACAAACTGGGAAGCTGTAGTCTCTCACTGTCACATTTGTGACCTGGATATCGAGCTGAACAGGGAAGAGAAAGAGGAAAGTGAGGATCTCATCGTCTCATTTATTCTGTTTCATCAAGTCTGTGGAACAAATTTAATATCAAGAATTGTATTACCCACTGCAAGAAAGCCTTGCAGCCTTTTGTTCATCTTATGAGAAATATTTGGTGATTGTAAAACAAGGGGCAGTGAGGAAAGAGAGAAATGATGTTGTGGGATTTAAGCAGCAGTGATGAGGGATGTTTTGAAATGCTCCAGCAGTTATATGCTGTTTTGTGAGTATTAGTGAGGGACAGACCTGCCCCTCTGCTGTGACTTCAATTTGGGAATTCAGAGTCCCATTCTTGATTTCACGGTCAGACACAGGAAACACAGACAAGGTGCGACTCCAGATCACGTGCAGACACTGAGGCGTCTCATCCACCGGCTTCACGCTGTTCAAAATGGCCGGAGGCAGCATTACTGATGAATGTAGAAAGAGGTGGAAAAACATTAGGGGCCAAAACATGAGGGTTCGTGTTTGGAGAAGCACAACACACTCACTTTCAATCCTCCCGGGCTGACAGCGAGGATCGGACGATATGTTGCTGCTGCGGCCATGAGCTGTGATGGTGATGCAAAAGATGAACCTCACGGATGATTTGCCGAGATCCGCCGTGCAGCTGGTGTCAATCGTGGTGCAGGTGAACGTCTTCAGAGTGACGTTTCTTGTCAAGGCCACAGCTCTACACAGCCCCACACCCACACACGTCTCTTTATAGTTGTGAGGACACTCATTGACATATTGCACTCCCTAGCCCTTTACCCTAACCTTAACCATCCAAACAAGATGCTAACCCTAACCCTAACCTAATTCTAACCCTAAAACCAAGTCTTAACCCTCAATGTCCTCACAATGTCCTGACTCATACAAGTTTCATAGTAATCAATCCAATCGTTTTGTGTAACGCTGCGGACAGACAGACAGACCAATGCTGATGAAAACATCATTTATGGTTGAGGTCATTTTGTCTGTTTCCTTCTGACCAGCCACTTAATAAAAAATGTTTATTTCAGCTCTGCAGAGTCTGAACTTTACTCACGGCTGCAGCAGACAAGTGAAATGGAAACTTTTTTTTGTTGTTGTTGTTGTGGTTGAATTTTGCCGCAATAATGAGATGAAATGAAACGAGTTTGTCTTCCCCTCTCTTGTAAATATCATTACTGACCATAAATAATTCTGCCCCTTTGACACAAACTCTTAGAAAATGATTTGTAGCACAAACTCAATTTAATTTACACATTCGGCAACAACATTGGCTAAATTATCCTTCATCTGGATTATTAAAATGCACCTTTTTATTCACCTATTGTGAAATAAAACACCTCAATCACCCGACATCAATACAAAATATAAACAGCGCTAAAACATAATGTAATATTCAACAAATGTGGATGAACTGATGTTAAGTCATATTTCACTGAGTGTGACCTTTAATTTATTATGGTTGTGTTAAGTCTCACCCAGATCTCTTCTGAATTTGCAGGGTGTAGTGTGTTGCCGAGGTGTCTCCGGCCTCCCAGCGGCAGGTGACGTTAGCCTGATTCAGAAACACGCAGCCAAGCAGCCGCGGAGGTCGAGGAAGTGCCTTGGAGGTCGTAACGGACGAGGCTGGATGCAGGACTAGAGATGGAGAGAGGCCGTAGTTAACAGCAGGAAAGGGCAGATTGTGCTCAGTGAATCTGGAGGCTGAGCTTTTGTTTTGTTGTGTGGTTTTTTTAAACGTCAGGTTAAAGACAGAGGGGATTGAGGCTGGATTTATCCTCTGAATGCAGTGGGGAAGCAGAGGTTTGAACAGATGTACGAACGCATGCAAGAGACAGGTAGTAGATTACAGAAAAGAGTAGAAGAGGTACTTTGGACAATTAGCGGGAAAGAAACAAGTAGAACTAGTATCCTGCCTGAAAAACCCAATAAAACATTGACACCTGAAAACAACGTAACTGTCCCCGGTTGCTGCGTTTTTGTCAGTTGGACGTATCTTTCCAGGAAACGCTTGATTCTTGGGAACTTTTGTGTGATTTTTTGCTGATAAGGTTTGAGATAATTTTCAGAACTAATCACATGTTCTGGGCAGCAATGGGACAGATTATCAGTGAGTCTGCACAGTAGATGTCTTTAAATAACTGATTTAAACCAAAATGAACAGAAACACGAGCACTCGAACAAACATCAGTGTGATGAGAAAAACTAATTTCACATGTGCTTTAACTTTTTTATTTGGTCCCATCAGCCTAGCATGATGGAGGCAGATGTTTATGACCTGTTCTGCTGACATCAAGATACTTTCAAGGAGCTGTCATGTCGTCCATCTTCATATACAGTTTCTGGTTATTAAATCCCAAAACCTGATTTAGCACATTTGCACTACAAATCTCTACAGACTGATAAGAATGATGACTCTCATAGGGTCTGGAAAGAGGTTTCTGAAATAAATGGTCAAACCACACATTGCCCAATTGAGGTATAAAGTTTCTCCTGCTTGGTAACATCATCTAATTTAACTATTGATTCATCATCCAGATCCAATTACTTATATCATCCGACCACGGAACACAAATATCATCATTTCTGAGTCTTGATTAAGATGGAGGGGACACTGAGCGTTACCCAGGGCGAGTCCAGCCCCCAGCAGACAGATCCACACCAGAGCCGACCTCCGCTCCATGAGCCCAGTCTGTCTTCTCACTGCAGTACTCCTCAGTGTTCCATCACACTAACAGCAACTCACCTCGAAGACTGTACAAAAACAGGAATAAGACAAACATTTAGTGGTTAAACCACATTTCATCACTTCTTTGAAATAGTGTCGGACGTCAAACAGGTTTATTGACAACATTTTCAGACCATGAAACCAAGGACCATGTCCTGTCGCCATTTCAATATTTGAAACGTTTCAAGGAATGTGTTGAGAGTGTGAAAGGTACATAGTGTTTATAACATGTATATACTGTTCCCTTTTTTATATTTCCATATTTATGCTTATGTACAAACATACCACAGCAAATTCACTGTATGTGCAAACTGTGGCTATAAACTCTGATTGTGATTCAGATTCATCTATTTAAAGCCAGATTGTGAAACATAACGACAGACATATGCAATACACCCTGTTTTATTTATAGATGTTAAAGTGACAGTGTGTAGAATTTTGTGATATCTAGTGTTGAAGTTGCATGTTGCAGCTGAACACCCCTCACCTCACCATCTCCTTCCAAACATGAAGAAGAACCTGTTGCAGCCTTTAATTGTCATAAAAACTCAAAAGGTGTTTAGTTTGTCCAGTCTGGACTCATGTAAAAAACATGGCGGCCTCCGTAGAGAGGGTCCCCTCGATGTAAATATAAAGTATTTCAATATAAAGGGTCTTTTCTGGGGTAAAGAAAACTACAATTCAGACAATTTAGATGAAATGAACAAGTGAAAACATCATGAGGATTATTCTACATTAAATATCTGCCAATAGTTTCCTTTCACCTGAATCTTACACACTGGATCTAGCTCGTTGCAGAGCAGGTGGTTGTGATGGTGATAGTGGATGGTCCCACTATTTCACACTGATTAGCAGAAGGCCTATATACACATTTGATAAATGGTTTATAACACACTGACATCAGGCTTTGGCACGACCTGAGATAAGGTTTGTAGATTCAGTGACTTCTTTTGAATCCATTTATACAGACTTTATGTTATGTTGTCTTCATGTATTTTTACGCTTCATCCCTTTTATTCGTATTTATTTGATTTTATTTAACATCATATTCTTCTTTTATTTTTCCACTTATCTTTATTTGTAATAATAATCTCATGATCTTTTTGCTTTTATTAATGTGAATGCCTTTTTGCAATCACCCCCTTAATATCCCGTGCCTGTCTTTCAGAAAACATTGTAAACCATTTTTAAGAAGATGCTATATGAATAAAGTTTTGATAATATTAATAATAACAAAAACACCAGTGGAAATAACTACTACAACTGAAGTGAATAACTTTTTCTTTTCTTCAGTACATCAACAAGCCAGAGGAATTCCCTCGTCACAGACACACAATTTCTCAGAATCTGAGTGTTCCAAGTACAAACAACAGCATAGTCCATTTGTAGCTGAACATGAGCTCACACAACAGTATTAGTAGTAACAATTGAAAATATATATCCTGCAATATAAAGTATAACAATAGTAATAATAACAATAATTATTATTATTAAATTTTTGTTATTGTCGTGCCTTTTTGCAGAACTCTAGCACAGCAGCACGACCACACACTGCATGAATGAAAAAGAATTAACAACATATAAATGATTATACTCATGTACGCAACATCAAATGTGCGCATTACTTCCATAATATACTAGAGATAGGTTTACATGCAGGACAGTTGTATCACCTGTTATCATTATGTCAACTGTTCCCAAGCTGAAGGTGACATCATCAAATCTGTGATAATTTGTGTGTCCGACAGTCCACAACACAAGTGTGTTCACTTTACATCAAATAACATATGAGGGATCAAATCCATGCTGCCAATATCAATCAATATTGCCTATTAATAATTAACTGGTGCCTCAGAGAGAAAAAAATAACCCTATTATATTTATTTCCTTGAGGCACATTTACTGTAATATCTTTATTATCTTGTGCAGACTAGATAATTAACTTGTGAGGAGAATGTTGTTGTGCACACATGTTGTTATCTTGTGCACACAATATAATAATATAATATAAGTGTCACTGTGACATAAGCACACAAAGTACAAATCGTAAAACAAAGCATGTTCAAATAAGTACACACACGTATTATTTTTTGGGTCAGTTTTATTCAATCATGAATGTAATCAAGTAGAACCTCAAAGGAATAAAGACCATAGACTATATTGGGAATTACAGTTATTGTTCCTTGTTGATTTCTTATTTGTTGGACAGAATAAACTAAAACTAATCAACAGTTTCAGTTGTAACACAAATAGAAACAGATGAGTCAAAGTCTTGTGCACTTACCGGTGCGAAGTTAGAGCCTCAACAACACGTGCGTCTGTTGGACTCCATCCACACAGAATCCTGGAGTGAGAGCTGCTGCTGCCTCTCAGCAGTTTTTTAAATAAACACGCCCATATCTGCTCTGCATGTGCTTCCCAACCCAGGGTTCGAGGTCCCCTGGAGGAGTCATGGACAACTCCACCAAATGAGCCTGGGTACTTTTAGTGGCAGGACTTCAGAACTCAAGATTGTACATTTGTTAACTTCCTTAAGGCACTGATTTACTGTTACTGAATTTGGTAGTTTAAAGATAACGGTCACAGTTTAGTTACCTAGTGTGCACATTCAAACACACACAAAGAGCCATGATTGAACGTTTGTAACCTATGTGTTACTTGTCAAAAGACATTAGGTAGAACAGTCCACATGTGTGTGATTTGGTTTAATAGATCATTCAGACACAGCAGGTTTGTAAATACTTTTATTGCAATGGATTCACAAATCTCGACACCTAAAGAATATTCAGTGTTTCGCCATGTCTTCACAATTATTCTCATTTTTCGTTTCAGGACACCAAGTTCATCCACACATCATCAGACGACAGATGACACCCAACAAATCTTCTTTTTTCCCCAATCTGACACACAGGTAGCAGCACAAAGCTCTGCCTGACTGATGTCTCTCAGTCGAGGTCTGCACACCACCTTAAAATTAACCTTGACAAGACCAAACTACTTTTACTTCCAGGGAATGGCTCTCCCACCCATGACCTGACTAGTTTGACAATTCCATGGTAACCCTACAGACTGCTGGGAACCTGGGTGTGGCCCTCGACAGTCAAATTTCCTTTATCACCAACATTACTGTAACAACCCTGTGTAGATACATGCTGCACAACATCACGAGAATACGTCACCTTCTCACTCAGAAGGCTCCAGTCATCTTACGCCTAAACTACTGCAACTCCCTCCTGGCTGGTGCAGGTGCTATCTGACCTCTGCAACTCATCCAGAATGCAGCTGCTCGTCTGGTCTTTAACCAGCCTCAGTTCACTCACACTACTCGGCTCCTCCGCTCCCTTCACTGGTTACCAGTGGCTGCCCGCATCCGTTTCAAAACACTAGTACTTGCGTACCATGCTGTGGACGGATCGGGTCCAGTCTACATCCAGTACATGGTCAAACCTTACACCCCAGCCTTTCCACTCTGCTCTGCGTCTACCAATCTGCTTGTTGCTCCCTCACTGCGAGCTAACCTCTCAACAAAATCACAACAGTTTGCTGTCCTGGCTCCTAAATGGCTCCTAAATGGTGGAACAAGCTCCCTATGGACACCAGGACAGCAGACACATCTTCCCCTGAGACTAAAGACACATATCTTCCGACTTAACCTCGGATAAAGATTTTTTGATATCAAGTTGATAGCTCAGCTCAAATTTTTTTTGTACAAACTCAGTCAGAACTTTCAGGTCCCAAGGGGCACAGGATAGGTAACCACACTCCACAGTCCACGATATCAGACTTAGAAAACCTCAGACTGAACTATGTAAATTTAAAAAAAAAAAGTGCCTTTAACTTTCTCCACTCTGAACACTGCACACAGTTACACACACAAAATGTCACATCATGGATTACTGTAATTTTGCCCTTGTTTCATTTTGCTCTCTGAAATGTCTCATTCTTATTTCAACATCTCACATCTGATTCACTGGCCGTGTGCCTCGTTACAACAACATGTAGAAAAACAAACAAGAAATGAAGGATGTGGTTTCAGGGTGTGAACGAGATCAGATTAGTCTCGGACACATTTTTTCCAAGCTGTTTGTTGTATTCCATTATCCACCCATGACTACTTTGAGCTACATTTGCGAGGCAGAGGCAACGAGAGTTCCTGTATGCGTGGCGAGGGGCTGGCAGAGCGTGCTGCCCGACTAACGATATATGGGTCGTATCCCTCGAATAAAGCCTTCCTCTCTTTAGGAACGGACAGCTCGAGAAGTCTCTCACTGGCCACGTAGCTTCTCGCCGCTCTGGAGACGGGCCAGCACACTGAACGACCCCCTTCAAACCTGGGGTGTTCATGCTTAGGGGCTGAAAAGAAAAGAAACTGAGATCAGAAGCAATCATTTTTTCAAAAATGTAGAAATTCAGAAAGCTGGATGTTGAGAACAAGAACCATTTGTCTTATCAGTCCGTTTAATATGAAGCTACAGCCAGAAGACCATTAGCCAAGCTTAGCATAATGATTGGGAATAGAGGGAAACAGCTAGCCTTCATTTTCTATATGGAAAGAACAGGAGATAACTTTAGCTTTAGATGTGCTGCTACAGCAGATGTTGTTATTTCCTTCTGGTTCGAGCCTTTGTGCTAAGCTAAGTAAACCATCGCCTGGTTGAACATGGTGTTTTTATCTCATCTAACTCTCTGCAACAAAACAAACAAGTGTATTTCCCACAATGTTAGAAATACCACCACAGAGCTAAATGAATCTGAATCACTGTGCAATGGAAACTCACTGGAAAGTAGCTCTATGTGTGCCGACGCTCTGCAGGGCAGGTGGGTCATGGATACAGGTTTTGATTTGTGGCCTGAGTTCTCCTGAACCTGCCGTCGCTTTGGCTCAGCAAGCACGGAAACCCTGGCAGAGGCCACCGCCGTCTGCGTCGCTCTGTTTAACTATAATCACATCACATGGAAGGTAGGTAGGTAGGTAGGTGGGTGGATGATAGATAGATAGTTAGATATATAGATAGATAGTTAGATATATAGATAGATAGAGAAGTAGAAGAATTGAAATTGCTCAAAATAGAAGGTAATGAAGATAAATATAATATAAACTATACATACTCCCTTAGTAAATGATACACAATAAAGTACTAGAATACACAAATAAGTACTATACAGTAAAGTGTATTGTAGTGCACTTCAAAACAATTTCAAAGAGAGTATTTGAATTCAGTTTTCATACTGTCAATAACACAGCAGGATGTGGGGTTTAAAACACATTGTGACACCAATGTGTGTGTGTGTGTGTGAGTGTGTGAGTGTTACTCACAGGAACCAGCAGAGGACGCTCTGGCTCCCAGCCAGCTGCAGGGGCCCTAGGCTGAGCCAGGCTACACAGTCGCTTGGATGGAACAGCCCTGAGAGCCCATTCACTCACCTCCCATATGGGAGAAAGTCTGAGGGAGGAAAGAAAGAGGGATGGGTAGAGCAGAAGAAATGAAGGGAGGGGAAGAGGGGAAATGAAGAAGTGAGGAGACAGGGAGATCAAGATTTACTGTGACATATGAAGGAGAGGGGGTGAAAACCTTGAAGGCCAGTCATTGGCAGTATTGTGCAGTAGTGACAGTAGAACTGTATTTAATTATATTTACGTGACTTGAGTCTGGAGCTTTTTACTTCTGCATAGTTCCGACCAGCGATGGGTTAAGTCTGAATAAAAACAAGATGTTATAGCATCACAAAAAAGCAGTTGATATTGGGTTGTAAATAAAGAAAAGGAAAACGTACGTATCTTGGTGGTGGGTCCAGTCCTCTCAGGTGGCAGCTCATCCAGCCAGTAAACAGAATGACTGGAGAAAAACAGAGAAGAGGCCTCATCAGAGAGAGGATGATAGATGGACAGAGTCAGGGAGGTAGAGGAGGAGGTTGGAGGCCTACCGGTCTGGATAACTGAGTCGGTTGGGTTTGGGTTGAGCAAGCTTATGTGTCTGAGTTGCCATGGAAAATGCCATAGAGTATTTTTCCTGTGTTTGAAAACATGTCTTCTGTCATTTAAGTTATTTATCAAACAACATTTCTAAACATTAGCTGGTTTCAGGTTCTCAAAATGTGAACACTGTGTGCTGAGAGTTTAAAATATTTAGGCTTGGGACTGTTGGCCAGAGAGGAGAAGTAATATGAAGACGTTACACTGGCTTTTTTAATATTTTTTATAAACAATTGAGAAATCTATATTTACCAACTACAGTGAAAGAACATCTCAAAATGCTTTTTACTCATCAAAACCTCAAGTTGTTTTGTAGATCACATTCTTCAGCACATCAGAAACAGTAACCCTCAGTAACACAGCTACTTGAATCAAATTCAACCTGTAGCAGCAGCTATAACTATACTCACTGACTCACTGACTCACTGAACACACAAATACAGCAGATCATTATCCTTTCATTTAAAACTACAATGTTTACTCTGCCTGTACCTGCAGTCGCTCCTGTCACCTGCTGGTTGCCGGGGTATCAGATGACGTTTCAGGTGTACAGTAAACTGAAGATCGTCTCTGTACGGAGCAAGTTAAGATGACAGACTCCTCGTTCCTATGTCAAACTTTCAGGGAACTGATATTCCAGATATTATATTCAAAAAAGTTGATAGCATCTTAGTAAAAAAAATGATTGATGCAAAATATATGCATTGAGATTAGTTGTTCCCTAACCCTCATTTAATTTGGATTATTTAGGAGAGAAAGTTGGCACATTAATATTATAATAGATAATATTAATTCATAACAATGAATATTGATATCATATACCAAACAAATAAATGTAAAAATACAGAAAAAAGCATCTTTCATTGCAAAATGTAATCATTTTTTCACGTATTTATGCTTTTATTATTAATTTCAGCATTTATTTATACTTGAGTCACTTTTGGCCACACTTCAGTGCTGTAGAGATTTAATTAGGTCATTTTTCAACATCAAACAAACACTAAGTTGTCATGAACATTCAATGAAAAACTTTCAAAAAATACAACAAAAAATACATTTCAAACCCAAAACAAACCCAAACAAAAGACAATGTCATTTCCAGGTAAGTGTGGGTGATATTCACCAGAAATAAAGAGTCCAAAGATAAAACTTTAAAAAACTGTTCATGGTTAAATACAAATAAAACGACTTCTAATAATCTGGTGTCTCGAATTTGAGCGGAGTGAAATATCTTCTCAAACAAAACAACCGAGGATCTCTGGTCATATTTTTATTCTGTTCACTTCAGTTTTTCTAAACGAGTCATTCATCTTCCCACTCGAATCATGACAGGATCTTTGATACGGAAGTAAACTGACGGCTGCGGCAGCTGACTTCTTCATGGACCCCGGAAGTAAGAGTCTGGATGAACCGGTGTGATGCGGACTGACTGACGGACTGTACCCGGAGAGAGGCGCCCTGTTGCGGCTGCAGCTCAGAGCCCTGCACCGCTCATCCAGCTGTGAGACGCCATTAGCGTTTATCTTTCTTCCTCCGCCAGGATTTCTGGAGGTACGTTTATGACTCACTGCAGCAACACCGCCCCCTCTGTGCTGGAGTGTGAATGGAGACAAGTAGGATACAGCTTCAAACTATTGTTTATCTTGTGTTTTTGTGATTTAACGTGTTTGTGAGGATCTTGTTGTGTTTTATAATCTGCCATGGCTTTTTGAATTGTGTTGTCATGCCATTTTCTTTTTTTGTTTTGTGCTTTGCCTTGTCTTTCATGAATTGTTGTTGCATTTGTGATATGTTTTGTGATTTGTACTTCAGGGCCACTGTAGTCGACCCTTTACGGTTAACTTGTCTCTCTGCCTGATACATAAATCCAGGAACTATCATACGTGAACTCATTGGTTTCTCTCCAGGGGAGAGCATCATTTTATTCTCCATCTTAGTTGAAACATGATGTTAGTCCATTGTGTATTTTGATTTAATGTGTCCATCTGGTTACCGTACTTATCTCAGTCTAGTTTCATCGTTCACACATGTAAAGACTAATATGCCTAAACCTCATCCTTGAAGTAATTTATTTGTATTATTCTAATTTATCTTAACCTGTGCTACATCAACCCTGACCATCTTTTTTTTTAAATATGTCTCTGGTGAGTCTTTGCCTTTAACAATACAGTCCAAAATGTCCCTTTATATTAAATTCAGTCTGTGTTTTCTTGTTTCATCTCCTCTCTTCTATGTTCAGGATCACAATCCAGAGTAATAGCAGCAGTAGTAGACGCGCGCCTCTACCCAGCGTGCGTGCGCACATGCGTAAAGTGTAGTAGGTGGGCGCGCATGGCATCTCGGAGCTGTGCCGTCCTCCGCCGCTGGGTCGCTTCATGATGCCGAGCGGAACGGGGCGCTCGCACGTCTCTGTGTGCGGCTACAACCGCAGTTTCCGAGGCTGAAGTCGGATGAGACGGGAGAGAGGAGCCGGAGACACGATGATGGACGATGCGAGCCGCGGGCAGCTGTAACGTCGGCGGACACACGCGTGGATTCAGCAACGAGGTGAGAGAGCGGCTGTGAAATATCCTCCTTATTCACCCTGGACCACTTATCCTCCTCATCTGATGATGCTGCTGCTGCTGCTGCTGCTGCTGCCGAGGATGAGGAGGAGGAGGAGGAGGATGCTCTAAACGCATCCTGCGTGATATTCCTCCTGTAAAGGCCAATTCCCTGCGATGCCTCTCATTCGACAGCAGCTGATCATTGGAGAGACGCAGAGTTTTTCCGTTTTTTTTCCTCAGCCAAATATAAAAATAAAATATTCACGCCAATCTCGATCTTTTTGTGGGGAAATAAGGTAAATGAGCAGTTAAAGCAACAACATGGCTGCGTCTGTGCGCCACCGTCGCTCCAGAAGTGAATTTTAAGTGTTGCAGCATCGAGACTTGGTACAAACGGAGAAAGTGAATGATGTCAGCGGAAGGGAAATACTGCAGCAGCCCAGTCCTTGTGTTGACTCGCCTCATAGGATGTTGTCATTACCTCGAAGCTGAAGGTGCGGTTACAGTCAAATGCACCTTCACGGGCCTGTGGTGATCACCAGCAGCACCAGTTTGATATTAATGTGCAGATACGCGAATGCAAAAAAACCACAAAAAAAAACCTTTATCACAACGGTCCTGCTCCGTGCATGTGAATGTGCTCTCCTCTGTGAATTCATTTTCTCTATGAATAATTAAGAAGTTGTGCCATTTTGCTTTGTCTCATTATAAACCTATATCTAATCTACTGAGGTGTCATTTGCTGCCATGCACCGCTCACAGTTTTCCTGCCTACTCATGAATTTCTGCAGTTACTTCACAGGCGGAATATTTACAATGAACCATTGTGTTATTTTTTTGCTGATGTGTCTGTTGTGTCTCCCACTGCAAATGTTCTCTACGCTTTTCCTCCACAGTGTATTGGTGCCTCTCCGACTTATTGCCCCTTTACAAATGCCCAGATATTGTTTGGTGATGGTGGGTGGGGGGGCGGTTGCCACTTTTAGGACCCGGAGGATTCAGTATGTAATTAAGATGACCATGTTTTGCAACTGCCTTCCTGGCCCCATGAACCCTTAATCCTGCTGGGATGGAGTCATGAATTGCCCACTGAGCTACAAAGAGC
Organism: Paralichthys olivaceus; assembly: GCF_024713975.1. Lineage (NCBI taxonomy): Eukaryota > Metazoa > Chordata > Actinopteri > Pleuronectiformes > Paralichthyidae > Paralichthys > Paralichthys olivaceus. The sequence continues at coordinate 9,507,578 of NC_091104.1, read as the reverse complement.
GTCAATACAGTTACAAAGCCCAAAAATAGCTGTTTTGATTTGGTGCAAAGTGGTTTTACTCTGACCTTAAAATGCAGCTGTATCTGGTGGTTGGGAATTTCGTCCGAGTTGGTTAACAGATAAGTCGCTCGGCAGAAAATTCCTCCGAAATTTGACTATCAATTCATGGTTTCAGACATTTTTTAAGCAAATGTGCCAAACAACAAACGTGTGTCTGACAAATGTGTCTTCCAGCCTCTTAAAAGTAAAGATGTTTAGCTTTTCTTTGTTTTCTACTATTGCATCCAACCATCCACTGGATTTCTTAACGGATAGAATAATAATTTGTTGCAGCCCTGATCACACAAATTCCAATTTCAGTGAAGGAGGCCTTTTCTAAAGACCCTCACTGGTGCCTGTCACCAGGAATAACAGCCCCTCAACACAGAGTTGCAAGTTGGTGACTGGAATGAGGCTCTGTCATAACACCAGAGGTCAGTTTGAGAAGAAGGGTGTGTGTAAACCGAGGCGTGATGCAGAAGAAAAGGAAATAGAGAAGCCTTCCTCTTGCTGACTTAGGGTGGAAGAACCTTGAGTTCTCCGTTGGTCAGCTCGCTGTGATCCAGACATATTTTTGGAGCTTGGTCCGAGGCGCTCATCAGTCACCAGCCAGCCGTAATGTGCTCTGCGTCCATTATCATTAAGCGGTTTCTTCGCAGCTCAGTCGGTGTCATTAGCCCACAGGATGCAGTCACTGCTACACGGGATGTCATGGAGAATTATCATTTGCACAGACTATAGGCACTGGAGTGTTCCCCTGCCATAGCTCACCGACATCTCCACAGGAGGAGTGAGATGGGGGGGAACAAAAGCACAAATTAGTAGTTAATGAAGTCCTTGAAGGAGGGAGAAAGAAAAAGAGGGGAGGAGGTGTTAATTACTTATTTAATAGTCAGCAATGTGTCATCAGGGAGGAATAGCTTATTCTTCATGGAAATGCTTATATTAAGTGAGACCCCCTCACTAACTCTTCTTTTTCTTCACAGGGTCGACATTTAGGGCTTTTGACGTTTGACATTCAGCAAGCGACAGGTAAACACTTTTAAAATATCCGTAAAATATCACATACACTGTTGAGGTTATAACCTACAGGTACTTTATTTGTTATGTTTTACTGAGAACAAAGAATATACCTTAAGTGTGAACCACCAATGTGCTGATATTACTAGAAGGGTAGAACAGGTTATCCACTAACCAGAAGGTCGGCAGTTTGATCCCAGCCCCCCGAAAATCCCTGTGCTGAAATGTCCTTGGGCAGGATATTGACCCCAGAACTGCCCCTGAAGTCTGTGTGGGCAGTGTGTGAATGATGTGTGATGGATAAAGTGCTGAAAATAGATGATTGGCTGTGTGTGAAAGGGTCTGAGTGGTCATCAAGACTATAAAAGTACTATATAAATACAGACCACTCACCAGCTACTATAAAATATCTTCAATGAAATTAAGGGACAGGGTCAAATTAAGACATTGTATTCAACTTAAAGACTCTACTCCACATTAAAAGCCATAATGATGAAATAGTAGACAGAGGGAATGAATGAAATAATCAGACCTGCATGGTTTCAAAGGGAACTCGTCTTCTAAGAGTCCGAGTATCGAGTGTTCAACAGTGAATCCTTTTTTAAAATGACACAACTGATGTGGAGTTTGGCTTCGTCACAGAGTCTTTGAGATGAAGGTTCCCTGTGTTCCTCCACAAACCATCTGATACCTGCACCCACAGATTAAAACCACTGTGGGCCAAATGAATTATGTCTGTTTTGAACAGTTGCATTGTGAACTTGATCTCTTTGATTTTTATATATGTGTAGTTATTGTCAAACTAAATTAATAATCTCAACACACTTTAATTGACTAGTTTGACATTTTAAGAAGGGCCAAGAAATGATCTGCCACATGAACCTCTCGTAAAACCACAAACATGTCGTTTTCCAAGTTTGGCTTTTATCTGGATTGAATAAATGAGATAACATGTTTTAATTAGCCAGCTTGGTGCTGACAGAAGGATTCTGAACAGAGTCGGACTGTTTCCGGTCTTTGTACTAAATAAATCCAATCAACTGCCAGCTTCATATTTACTGTGCAGACATGAGCGAGCTATCACGCTTCTCATCTGACTCAGCGTTAAAGAGATTAAGAATATTTCCTTAAAATGAAACTACTTTGAATAGAAGGAATTTTGTCACATGGTAAATGGGCTGCATTTCTATAGAGCTCATAGTCTTATCGACCACTCATAGCACCTTATGATACATCATTGATGTCAGTGTCTTGCTCAAGGACACCGGAGGAGCCAGGGATCGAACCAGCAACCCTCCTGAGCCACAGCTGCACCCTGTGAGCCCTCAGGGGACACTTTATATTCAAGACACTACCTCTTACTTCTGGTTTTCACTGCTGCCCACACCTCCACGTTTCACTGATTTAAATAGAGATTAAATGATACAAAATGGCAGTTCACGCTGCATGGTTGTTCGCATCATATGATTAATTAAAGTGTCATAAAAACTCTTTAATATAATTTCTATACCTGGCTTTATCATTTGTTAAAAAGCCACATAATCTTTATATCTACACAAAGGTAAGAGATGACTAACACAGTCCTTGATGGTCAAGGTGAGTCACGAACATGAAAGAATGTTCTGAATCCTTGGTGCACCAGCTCATCTGTGCATTTCAATCATTTAGCTTTGACCACGTAAGAGATTTCTACTCTGTGTGTAATGAAATCATCCCAGAAATAATGACCACATGAGGATCAAACCCTCCAAATGTTCAATTATTAAGTTTAGGTACATTTTTCTCATTTCCTGGAAACATGTTCCTCATTTTGCATAAATGACGTTTGTGTGAATCCTGCTCGCTCGCACGGTACTGAGTGATTTTGCACAATAAAAGGTTTGCGTATTATTACCATGCTGCTGTCTGAAGTGTGAGCGCTGCATGCTCTGCTGTTTGATGTGCCACAGAATGATCGAGGAGGGCAGTAAACGAGGCAAGGCCATGGTGGAGAAGAGGCAGCTCTTCATGGAAATGAGTGAGTGGAGTCGACTGAGAGAAATCTCTTTTCACTATTCATAGCCAGCATTGGCATCATGTAAGTCTTTGACGGGCTCGGAGTTGCACAGGAGGTGATGCGTGGTCCCTCGCACGTATATTTGAATTCCTCCCACACAAAGGGAGCGATAGTTTTTGAGTGTACCTCCAGTGAGCCTGACTGCATTTGTATGGTGTTTGGTTTTATTTCATTGAATTGGACCAGAACCTGCATTCATCTGTGAAAGTGTGTGATTTTAATTTTAATTTGTTTTCCAGGAGCTCAGAACTTCGATGTTATCAGACTGTCGACTTACAGGACCGCCTGCAAACTCCGGTTTGTGCAGAAGAGATGCAACCGTAAGAGCATGTAGATTCTTCTCATCTGTCAGGACACATGTAGTGTGATACAGACGTGACTGATGGCAGCGTGTCGGTTTGCCCTCCCCCACAGTTCATCTGGTGGATGTCTGGAACATGATCGAAGCCTTTCGCGACAACGGCCTCAACACATTGGACCACAATGCTGAGATCAATGTGTCGCGGCTGGAGACTATCCTGTCTTCCATCTACTACCAGCTCAACAAGCGGTTGCCCACCACCCACCAGATCAACGTGGAGCAGTCCATCGGGTTGCTGCTCAACTTCATGGTGGCCACCTATGACAGGTAGGAGGCGGGTGGTCAGCGCAATTGAAACAATAAGAAATTAAAGTGCTGGAAATGAGTCTATTTGGCCCCCTCGTGATGTCATCAAGACCCCCCCAGAGTCTAGACCCTGGTTGGTGGGAGAGGGAGAGAATGAGCAGACTCATCTGGGCTTTACCAGGGGTCTGGATGTGGAGAGTGGAGGTGATTGGGGGGGAGGAGAAATGTCACAGCAGATCACTGAAATCACTGCGACAGAACGGAGAAGAGATTTCAGGTTTGACTCCAACATCGTGATTGACTGATTGAGATTGTGAGAAGATCTGATTGGATTTACCATAAACATGGGGAGAGAGAGAGAATTGTGACGCTTTGCTTCATATAGATAGGATAGTATCCAACCTAAGTGTGAAAGAGCAAAGGGTTAAGTTGGAACAGACTAATAACAAGTTTAGTAATAGTAATAATAACATGCAGTTCAGGTCAGTTCTCCACTTTTATCCGCAGGGGCCACTGTTCTCACCTTTAACAACTGTGCAAACAAACTGATGTTATTTGAGCACATGCTCTTGACAATCAGCTTCAGAACAGCTCCCATAACCTGCAGGTCGTCTGCTGAACTTCAAATACATAAAATAACATAGAATTACAATAATAATAGTAATGATCACAATGCTCTGTTGAAAAAATATTCCTTTCACAGTCACGGCTGAATCATTTTCATTACCAATCCGAGCAAAGTAAAACCTTGTGGCACATTGTAAAGAATTCTTTGTTTTCATGCATTATGTATTGAGCACTATACTGTCATATTTAAACTGAGTAGTATTTCGGGAAATGTATTTCTGTTTATTAATTAAAACGTTTTACTCTGCTATTTTACAAACCAAACATTTGTTTTCAGCTGTAAAATTAGAAGCTTTTACCTTAGAATCAAATTAAATTATTTTATTTCTTATTAAGAAACATCCATAAAACAGCATTAGTATTTACTTTCCTAAAACAAAGGTCTGAATGCTCTTTACAAGAATCCCCCACACTGCCAGAGATTGATCAACATAAAAAACACTGTTGATGTGTTTGTTTTTTATTATAGTTCCTCAATATTACTAACAAGTTTGCAAAAAGGCACATTTACTTCCCATGATAGCTTCTACCCAGACATCATTGTACAAACAAACCATCAAATCAGGATTCAGGCCTCAGATATCTTGGCAATAAGCTGATGAGTGATTAAAGAAGAAATACAGATCCAGTTCTTCCATCACAATACAGATAGAAAAGTGTGCTGCATTTAAAAAAAATGCTCGATCAGCTGAAGTATCCCCGCTGATGGTTTACAGTATATCCCTCCTCTTAATGTTTGCTCCGTGCTCAAGGCCCCGGACGCAGTGCATCCTGGAGCACGGAGGTTTATCATTGACCGTAAAGCTCTCGTTCATTATATGTCCTCATGTTCTCAAATTGATTGGCAGCTCGCCCCTTTCCCATTCAATTGGTTTACTGTTATCTGTAAGGCCACTCTGCCCCCCCCCCCCCCGTTATTATACATGCTGCCGTATCTCTGGGAAACTTGGTGGAAACGACTGTCTGCGATCACAGGAAGTGGTTTCCCTATCTGTCCCCGAGGTCCAAATTGAATTAGGCAGAAGAGCTTTCATGCATCTCTGTTACCTCTGCTCGGAAGTCAGAGCTAAACGAATCCGAAGTGAAAGAGCTGCCCTCTCTCGGCAAGTTAAAGAGATATTAAGGTGTCCTGAGGCAGACTCATAATCATCATGTTAAGCTGTGATTTAAGGCTTAGATTGCGAGTTTTGATCCTTTTGGACCAACAGTACACTGATGGGTTTAGTTCATTGTGGAGGTGAAGGGGTGGCGAGAACCTTCACCTGCACCACTGAGGATCAATCAGCACAGGTGAGAGCTGTTAGCTGATTGATCCTCAGACGTTAAAAGGAGGCAGCAGAGCTGCCTCCAGAAGAACTCTGGGAGAACAAAAAAAGGAACGCACTAGACTCAGAACACTAGAAGGCTCTGAGAACACGGAGAACTCCGAGAAGGCTCTGAGAACACTGGGAGAACGCACTAGACTCGGGAGAAGGACACTTGAGAGACGGAGGAAGCCAGAGGTCCAGCAGATAGTGCTGGACCCATTTAAGTTACATGTTTGGTATTTTCAGTTGGACCTTAATAAAAAGATGTTGGTAACCACGCAATGGTTGGACTGGTCTGTCTCTGGCTGTCGTGAGGGGAACCCCGTGGCGTGGTCCAACGCCACACTGGCACCTGAACAGGGACCTCACACAGCCAGAGACACGGACTGGGTACAATCGTTGGGGAAGGAGACGGAGGAGATCCTGAGGCAGACGCAGGAGAACCTGAGGCAGACGGAGGAGATCCTGAGGCAGACGAAGAGGATGAGGCTTGGGCGTCTCACCTGTGGCGCCGAGCTGGAGGGGGCGGGGAGCGCTGGTCCCCGATCGGCGGTGAAGCCGATGGGTCCGGCTCCAGGGTCAGCGGGGAAGCTGACGCCTCCGGTTCCAGCGCTGAGGTCGGCGGGGAAGCCGAGACCTCCGGTTCCGGTGCCTCGGTCGGCGGTGAAGCCGACACCTCCCGGGCCGACTCCTCTTCCTGCTCCCGTGTCAGCGGAGAAGCTGACGCCTCCGGTCCCGGTGCCTAGGTCGGCGGTGAAGCCGACACCTCCCGGGCCGACTCCTCTTCTTGCTCCAGGTTCAGCGGGGAAGCGGACGCCTCCGGTTCCTGCTCTCGGGTCAGCGGGGAAGCTGACGCCTCCGGTCCCGGTGCCGAGGTCGGCGGGGAAGCCGACACCTCCGGGTCCTGCTCCTCTTCCTGCGCCCCGGTCAGCGGAGAAGCTGACGCCTCCGGTCCCGGTGCCGAGGTCGGCGGGGAAGCCGACACCTCCGGGTCCTGCTCCTCTTCCTGCGCCCCGGTCAGCGGAGAAGCTGACGCCTCCGGTCCCGGTGCCGAGGTCGGCGGGGTCTCCCGGAGGGCGGCGCACTCCTGTTCCGGGGTCCAAGGTGCCCGTGCGGCGGCGCCCACCTGCTCCGGGGGCCAAGGTGCCCGTGCGGCGGCGCCCACCTGTTCCGGGGTCCAAGGTGCCCGTGCGGCGGCGCCCACCTGTTCCGGGGTCCAAGGTGCCCGTGCGGCGGCGCCCACCTGTTCCGGGGTCCAAGGTGCCCGTGCGGCGGCGCCCACCTGCTGAGGGGTCCAAGGTGCCCGTGCGGCGGCGCCCACCTGCTCCGGGGTCCAAGGTGCCCGTGCGGCGGCGCCCACCTGCTCCGGGGTCCAAGGTGCCCGTGCGGCGGCGCCCACCTTCCAGGCCGCCTGAGAGAGGCCGCGTCCCGCGACGCCCACCTGCTCGACCCCCGGAGCGCCTCAGTCGGTGGGCGGGGCTCCTCCCCTGGCCGGATGGGAGGGGGGGGAGTAGTTCAGGCCGGATAGCTCCCGGGCCTGAGTTTGACGGTGGGGGTATGTGGAGGTGAAGGGGTGGCGAGAACCTTCACCTGCACCACTGAGGATCAATCAGCACAGGTGAGAGCTGTTAGCTGATTGATCCTCAGACGTTAAAAGGAGGCAGCAGAGCTGCCTCCAGAAGAACTCTGGGAGAACAAAAAAAGGAACGCACTAGACTCAGAACACTAGAAGGCTCTGAGAACACGGAGAACTCCGAGAAGGCTCTGAGAACACTGGGAGAACGCACTAGACTCGGGAGAAGGACACTTGAGAGACGGAGGAAGCCAGAGGTCCAGCAGATAGTGCTGGACCCATTTAAGTTACATGTTTGGTATTTTCAGTTGGACCTTAATAAAAAGATGTTGGTAACCACGCAATGGTTGGACTGGTCTGTCTCTGGCTGTCGTGAGGGGAACCCCGTGGCGTGGTCCAACGCCACATTCATATTCTTTCTCAGAGGCCTTGCTGTATGTTATATCTAATGTGGTGCATTTTTTTCATTGGGTTACCTTATTCTCAGTTTTAATGGTTTCACACAAAATGAAAGAGGACAAAACACATCATGCTTTTTCCCCTGCAACCTCATTTTGGATATGAATGGTCATAAATGTGTAAAACTGTAGATAATCTTTTATTAAGCAAACAGTGACCTATAGCTGTGGAGTTGTTACAGACAAAATATGACTGAAGCAGCAAAATCCCTGAACCAGGCTGCATTTTATCGCTTCTTTATTTAAAGAATACATTTCAGAGACTAAGGTCCTGATGTTGCTTCTTCCTGTAATCCAGTAATCTCACTTATATTACTTTTCTCTCTCCTCGCAGTGAAAGCCATGGGAAGTTGACAGTTTTCTCAATGAAAGCAATGCTGGCGACAATGTGTGGAGGGAAAATTGTGGACAAACTACGTTGTAAGTTCATATTTGACTGTTTTTCATATAAAGTGTCAGTAGATTTGATAAATTTCCTTCATTTAATACAAATAACGGTTATTTCTTGTACATGTAGTGTTTTTAACAGTCCTGGGACAGTTTACGTCTCCTGTAGTTGTTCAAATTAAACACACGGGGGCACTGTGGAAACACACCAGCAGAATTAATTTGCTGTGCATGTATTAGCTGATGAGTATATTCATTATGGATCATGCATCATATAAATATCAGCAGCGTGTTTACACCACATTTTTGCTGCGAACAACATCTGACACGTTCTGTCTCTCAGATATTTTCTCACAGATCTCTGACTCGAGTGGCATCATGGTGTTTGCCAAGTTCGATCAGTTTCTTCGGGAGGTGCTGAAACTACCCACAGCCGTGTTCGAGGGCCCCTCATTCGGCTACACGGAGCATTCGGTGCGGACGTGCTTCCCCCAGCAGGTGGGATATCAGAACAACCCGACGCTCTTCTCCTTTTTCTTCTTTTTCTCTATCTACTTTTTAAACTTTTAATAACTCTCATTGGACACACACATGTTTGTGTTTGTATCCAGAAGAAGATCATGCTGAACACGTTTCTGGATGTGTTGATGGCAGATCCTCCTCCTCAGTGTCTCGTGTGGCTACCACTCATGCACCGACTTGCTAATGTTGAAAATGGTAAGATGTGGAATAGATGTGGGCTGATTTAGAGGTAAATCTTACTACTACAATTACGTATATCTACACTGTACATCAATGGTGGAATTTGTAGGCATTTACCTATTTCAACCTCAAATAGTTATTTAAATTAAACGGTGTGGATGTGAAACTTTAAGAAGGAGGAAAAGCTCATTGACAATTAATGTTTTTTTGTAAGGATGCACAAGTTAGGGAACCTAGTATGTGAGATTCCATCTTTATCTGTAACATTAATTATATCTGTCAAATAAATGTATTTGTGTATAAAGCCAACATTCCCTCTGAGTACCAGCATTAGATGATATAAAATGGATACACTCACATAAAGTACTTTAAAGTTTGAATTTGCTTTCCACCACTGCTTTAAATCTGACTGCATGCAGAGGTTTTAGTCAGTATCACTGTGAGTAAAGATGTCTGTGACTGAAAATCCTCTTCTTCACTGCTCAGTCTTCCATCCGGTAGAATGTTCATATTGCCGGAGCGAGAGCATGATGGGTTTTCGGTATCGGTGCCAACAGTGCCATGGCTACCAGCTTTGTCAGAGCTGCTTCTGGCGTGGCCATGCCAATGGTCCCCATAGCAACCAGCACCAGATGAAGGAGCACTCGTCTTGGGTAAGACAAAACCCTGATCACTCTCAATTCTACATTGCGTCGTTCCCTTTTATTACAATTCAGAAATCAATATCTCTCCTGGAGCATTCATCCGTCCTGCTACATGTCCTGCAAACCAACAGGGATTTAATGGGTTTTTACTTATTTTGGCAAATTAAATTGTATTGATTTAAATCACCATGTTGCCACATTCCCTCAAACCTCAGTCATTATAGTATAAATGGAAATAAAGGAAGAAATAGATGCTGGATTTCAAATCCAATTTCCACCCCCCTTGGTTTATTTGTACAGAAAACAAACACATTGTCTGAGATACATATAAATCAAATGATGACATTTATCACAAAGGTGATGTTCGATCTGTTCTGGGTGTTTTCCTACTTTTCCTGTATATCGTTTGTCTGCGACACATCTGTGACATCACCATGTCACTTTGTTTTACACCTCACAAAACCATCCGCAATGTTTTGGCATTAGTTTCTGTTCTGTTCTGAATCATTGGCCACGTCCCTTTCTGTGACAGCTCATATCGCATGTCATTTCCTATGTGCTAACCCGTTTATTTGTATAATGACGAGTGTAAAATGTATTTATTTATTCATTTTACATCTATTAAATTCAATATGCTTTACATTGAAACTCTCACAAAATGCAAGGAAGGATAAATATTAAATGAAAAGCAATAAATAGTGGAAACAGTTTGCGATGGATCATCAGGTAGTTTGAAAGAAAGATTAGTTTCTCCTGTTCGGACAACTTTAAAAAACATGGCGGGGTTCGTAATGAAGACCTGCTCCCAATGTAAATATAAAAGGCCCATTCTAGGGAAAAAAAAACAATTCATACAATTTAGATGATTACGCATTAGTGAAGACATCACTAGGATTATTTTATATTCAATTCCTGCCAATAGATCCCTTTCACCTAAATCGTACACACTGGACCTTTAAAACTTATTTAGTAGTTTGAGTTATTTTCCATGGCTTTGTGGCTTAAAAAAATCCACACATCAGTCACAGCATTAAAACTGTTTTGCATCAGGCTTCTTACTTTTCCTGATATTAGGACAGTTTGGATTTTTGGTCTTTGACGTAGCAGATACAAGCTCTTCCTGAATCTACAGCCGAATGCAGGAGCTGCTGCTGCTGATCCCCACTTCTGACACAGTAAACAGCCTGTTGACCTAGTTATGTAAATGTCTTCCCGAAGCAGCTTAAATCCGTCTGTGCTGCACCCACACTGTGACGGCACCAGAAACATCACACAGGGTGACAACGCTTTGTTTTTCCTGCCCTCCTCACAGAAGTCTCCAGCCAAAAAGCTGAGCCACGCAATCAGTAAATCTCTCGGCTGCGTCCCCATCGGAGAGCCGCCACATCCTGTGTTCCCCGAGCAGGCCGAGAGACCGCAGGAACTCGCCCATACTGTGTAAGTGCCATTCCCAAGGCGTTTGTTGCCACTGTGTGTGTCATTAATGAGGGCTACCCAACCGGTGTGTTGATTAACAGCACAGCGAGGCCCAGTGTGCTCATGATCTACAGTCTGTTCTTGTCATGTAACTGCCTCCATCTTTTCCATTTCGCTGTCCCGACATGACTGATAGATCGCCATCTTGCGGAGGTGTCAAGCCCCTGATTATTTGCAAACGTGGAGATGCTGATATACTACACAGGTCCCGCTGCTGCTGCCGCTAACGGCACAGCCATACTCATCAGTCTGTTGGCAATGAAACGGAGACGAGGGTGTAAATCTCACACTCCGGGCTTTGAAGCTCCTCAAAGTCATTATAGGAGATGCATTATATTCTGCTGCTGTCTTAAATCCCGCACATTCATTTACATTTCAGTTGAAAAATAGTACAATTACCATAATCAATTCCACCGCAGAGAGACATCCGCAGTCATCCACGTCCCTATGGTCACTTCATATTTCCCTCATCGTTGAACACTTTTGGCCTTGATCTAATGTTTCAGATTTTAAAAAGTGATGTATGATTTATGTTGTTTGTGACCAAACAGGAAATCTCTCAACTTTTCTTACCGGAGCTTTCCGCATTTCTCACAGCACATTTCACAACCAAATCCTGCTTCATATTCCAGTCACGAGCATCAATCTGAGCTGCCTGTATGTGCGTTTGCTGCTGGCAAGTGTCAGTGAGTAACGGATAGTGAGCCACATCACAGGGAGAAAGTAGCTCAGCAAATGCCAAGAAAAACAGACACAGTGTAAACACATCATCCTGATTTCCTGTTTTACTGCGTGATAGATAACGATCATCTCTGAATCACATCTCACTTCCAGGCTCTGCCCACTGGAGGGAGGATTCTTTCTTTTCGGGCATTGTCTCCAAACTTATGCATTTAAGATGACGTTTTCATTTCATTTGCACAATTTTATGATGCATCACAATGTGGAGAATCAGTCGTTGACCCGGATATTTCTTCCAACCGAGAGAGAAGCTGATTGGATTAGCATTAGCCCGCACAGTATAGCCTGTCTAGCATGAAATTACATCACACAAATAGATTAATATTGCTTCGAATAAGATTTCAAACTCTTTTGGGTCATGTCTCTCCAGTGTCCTCAGGAAACAGCAATCTGTGGTGTGGTTTGTCTTTTTTTCTGAGAATATTGACTCATGTCCATTAGAGGCTCTTGGTTATATTGGAATTTGTCGCACAAAGAACTTTTATCGTAAATCTTTTCCTCTGAGGGTTTTTTTTTCTTGAAGTGAAGCATCCTAGTTTTTCATGTTTAATGAACTACATGTTATTTACAGTGATGGAAAGTATATGTACTCAAGTACATACAGAATTTGAGGGACTTTACTTACTTTACTTTAAGTATTTCCATTTTAATTTAAATCAAATTAAGATTTATCATCAAAAAACACAATAGAAGCTGGGTTATTTAACAATATGGAGCTCTGTCACCTCTGAAATTGAAGATTTCTCATAGGATTTCTTCTTTGTGTTGGCAAAGTGCATTCTCATGCTCTCACAAATGGCATTTCAGGGTTGGTGGCACTGTGTGTGTTTTGGCATGTGTGTGTGTGTTCACTGACTTTAGGATATTGGATGTGACTGTTGACCCCTGAGACTGTGTCTGTCTCTCTCTATTGTTTTGTCTGAGGCAGGGAGGGTAAAAGTCTCCGTCTTTCATGATGGGGGGGAAAAAAGGGCTATTTGTGTTTTCAGGTGCGTTCCGGTTTTTTATTTGTGTGCACTGATTAAATAGCGCCTCTCGTCAAGTGTGCAGTGAGAAGATGTTTTTAACCTGAAAACCTTTCAAAGCTTGTATTCATCACCCACTGCCAGTCGCTGTTCCATATTTAGCTGTATATGTCTTCAAATTTACAAAAAGACATGCAAATATTTTTCAGGGAATATTTATATCTGCAGCAGAATACGCCCACAGAGGGGATTATGTACAGATTTGATTTTATTAATAGTTCAGAATATAAAATATGAGATGTGAGGCTGTAACACTTAAATGATTAAAGGATCAATACGCTAACAGCTGGTTAGCTTAGCTTAGCACTAGATAGACTGAATATTTTTATTAAGAAGGACAACCAGTCTCAACTTCCTCCCATAATCCAAAAACAAAGCCAAAGTACCCTGGACACGAACACCAGAGCCTGTGCAGTGTCGCTCTGGGGATGGAGCTGCGGTAGTGAAGGTCCCGTCATTACATGCGCTCGACCAATCAGAAGTTAGTAGCTGTCAATCATGATATTTCACCATGTTTATCAAAAAAATTCATCTAAACCAAAGATAAGGGAAAAATATACACCAGAGTGGTAAGAGGTCTTTAAATTAACAGAAAAAAAAAATTTGATTACTGTGTCCCATTCACCTACATGGAGGAGGCTGGATTTATGACCTCTACTGTAGCCAGTCACCAGGAGGCAGCGCTCATTAAGAGAGCACATTTTTCCCAAAAGGTTGAACTGCTTTAAATCCAACTGTAAATCTGCCCATTTGAGCCACAATGTAGAAATATTAATGGACTAATTTTCCATTTATTAACTTTTGGATTTTAGATAAATTATAGGTGAGCGCAGTCATTATCGGCCAACCATTCCCATGTGGCTCCTGAAAATCCTTCATCGCACTAGATCCCTCAGATGATTATTCACAGGAAAACTGCCAAACCTCCAGTTTTACTCTTCACTGACGGCGTTATATTGATGATGCCTTACAGAGAGAAAAGCATTGTTGGTATTGTAGAACCAATGCAGCTAGTTGCCAATCCTGATAAATGTTGTTTGGGAAAAGGTGTTATTTCATTTTGTGTACCAGGAGACATCCATCTGTGTGTGTGTGTGTGTGTGTGTGTGTGTGTGTGTGTGTGTGTGTGTGTGTGTGTGTGTGTGTGTGTGTGTGTGTGTGTGTGTGTGTGTGTGTGTGTGTGTGTGTGTGTGTGTGTGTGTGTGTGTGTGTGTGTGTGTGTGTGTGTGTGTGTGTGTGTGTGTGTGTGTGTGTGTGCTGACGTAGCGCCTGTGAGTGAGTAATAATGGCAGAATCAGGTTGGAGCGTCAAGTTTGATCAAAACTCCTGAACGGACATGAGCCTCCCGGTTGTCCGGCCCCTCGCGTCATCATCGGCGTCTTCAGACAAAGTGCAGCTATTCTGAAACTGTTGTGAAATATTTACTGGCATTTGAAAGCAAAGTCTAACAGCAAACTCAGCTGTGAATTGTTTCCACCACCCCTCCACTCAAACTGTCAGCAAGATTCTTGGGGATCTTTGTTTTGCTGAGGAGTTATAGGTTTGGGATGCACTGTCTGTCTCAGGAACTTTAAATCTTTGATACAGCTTTCTTACCTTCAGACTTAGCCCTGCCTCGCACTTCCTCTGCCGGAAGACTTTCAGTGAGGAAATAGTTTGAAAGTGGAAAATAGGCCTCTTACCTCACTTTGCATTAATGGGGAAAGCACACTTTAGCGTCAGCCTCTCAGTGCCATAGCAACCAATTTTCCACTCTCTCCATAATCCCCAGAAATCCCTTAATATTTCAAAATGCCTTCCTCTGTTTTACATCTTTTCTACTCTCCGGGTCAATGCAAATTCCATCAGGGTCGTTAGAATGGGAGAGAGCAGGCATGTAATTCACTTTTCTTTGAGTGCGATCCATTGGTTTTTTTTTTACGGCCAAGGCACCGGCAGCCTCGCTGGAAAATTTGTGCACAGCTGCCAGCAGGAGGGGATGCTTCATGTTTGCGTATTGTTTTTAGCCGTGCATCGTGCAGAAGTCAAATCTGTGTGTGTGTGTGTGTGTGTGTGTGTGTGCATCCACCAGACTTCATCTCCCCTGATCCTCTGCCAAGTGCACGGACAGGGTGGTACATTGACATTCTCTACGCACAGGTAGAAGGAGGATTAGCGCATTGCAGACTTTGATGTCTTAGTTCCAAAATGTTCTGTCAGTCCGCTCCCATTTGACCTCCAGGCAGCAGCTGTGTGTGTGTGTGTGTGTGTGTGTGTGTGTGTGTGCGTGTGTGGCGGACAGTGAGTCCTTAATCAACATATCTCCAGTCAGCGAACCACAGCGCTGCAGATCCTGATGTGAATGAGTCAGGACTCCTGTTAGAATTAATCCAAATATTAGAGGGAAATGAAATTTGGCTACTCAGAAGCTTTTACGTAAGAAGAAGCTTCTTTTTTTTTCACTGCACCCCACTGCGTACTCCAGAGTGATTATTTATAGAAGGTTAGCTGTGAGGAGCTTTGACTTATGTGACTCGCTGAAGGTAAGAGGGGGAAGAGGTAAGATGCGTTAACTATAGAGGCCAGTTTATTGCACATTTTCCTGAGCTGCTTTTTTTTTTTTTTAGAGGTTTTCAAGTTGAACAAATGGCATTTCCCTTATTTCCAGTGCAAGTGTGTTGGAGAGAGGTGAAGAGACGGAGTCAGAGCAGAGAGGAGAGAGAGGGAAAGGGAGGGAGAGAGTGTGTGAGGTAGAGAGAGAGAGAGATAGAGAAAATCTACGTCGTCATAAAGTCATGTGACCGCCGAGTTTCCTTGGAGACAGCAGCAGTGTAGTACATTGAGATGCTCGCCTGCTCAGTTGAGGGCAGGTTAGGCATCTGGCAACAGCAGCTGCAGCGGGAGTTGGATGTATTTTGCCAGCCTGCAGGCAGGTGCTCTCTCTCCCCACAGAGGTAAGTGTCTCGTTGTCTGTCTGGAGTTCACCTTCAGAGCGGAAAAAACTGTAACACGATAAGTGAGAGGCAACGATTCTGGGGTTTTACTTGGAGTCTTTCTCTGCTTCCGAGGGAGAACGCAGGGAAACATGTGCAGGTTTGAGCAGTGGCAGTTTTTCCTTTTTCCTGTCAATTGCCTCAGAAACTTCAAAAGTGGCACTGTTGACCTTGTCATTGAGGAGCATCAGTGGTTTTCTTTTAAATCTGTGAGGCCACCGTCCTGAGGGAAATTTAAATGCATGAACCAATAATCGCAGCATGTCTTTAAAAAGAACACACTCCCCCCCTTGAGCATCCTCATTAATGCAGGGAAATATGTACTTTCGTTTGTGAACAAATAACACTGCAAATTATTTGAATATCGTTAGTGGGGCAGAAAGTGTGCAGTTTTGTTTCTTGCTCCAATTTCTGTTTTGTTTGTAGTAGCACAATAATACTCAGAAGAAAAATAAATTTGCACTGTTGAGGCACTTTATGGCACCAGAGGGGGAAAAAGGCTTTTTGTGCTTCATGCTGATAACAATCTTCTGCACAATGTGGATATAAATAGTTGGATTTGGCAAAAGGAAAATGCTGATTGGACGCATACGCTCTACTGGACACAATGCTGTTGCTTTTTATGTGTTAATGAGGGCTTTAAATAAAACAGTCAGATACAGTAGAGTCATTGCAGTGAGATAAATACGTGCAGACTGAGGAGATGCAACTACAGAGACATGAAAATCCAGTGCAGCCGCGAGAGGCTGCTCTTTTCTGTGGCGGGTGAAGTGTGACGCAAAGAGCACCTGAGATGCGCGGGGAGATATTTTGATCCATTAATGAGACTCTGTGGTCCGTGGGCTTAGATGAGCTCATCGGGGGCCGCCAGATGGACCCCATTGCTTTGTTTACTTGCACAAATTACCTCCCACAATGTCACCTTTCTTGGTTTTTCACAGGCTTCCACTTTAATTAGATTTCTTGTCGGCTGTTGTCGCTTTTGCTCGTGTTAATTTAGTTTAAGCTAATAGCCTGAAAACATCTAGATTGCTGTTTGCTGGGAAAGCCAATTATTTCATGACAGTTTGAAGTTAGCACGAGGACAACATGCATCCACCACTCTGGAGTTTGCAATGATCGCCACCTGCCTCCCTTCTCAGCCTCTTTTGTACTGATTTATGAATATTAATACAATGCAAATGCCCTCTCCTCCATTCCCTGGTGACAAGCACCACAGGCCTCTGCAGTGTAGCATTAAAGACCTCTAATCTTGTCTTTTAGTCAGCCGAAACCAGTGGCCAACAACATGAACGACACAATTCTCATGTCCTCTGGGGCACCTACTCCTACCAAAAGGTAAGCACCCCCAGGCATAATGTCTTTTTAAAAAAAGGATGTGTTTTCAGATTATTCCACAGAACTGGGTTCCCACATGTGATTATCACCCTTTTTTTTGCCTTAAAGACGACAAAATGTCAGTTTAAGTCGCACGCCTACAAAATAAATCTGTTTAATGACACAGAATTCAGGCTGTCTTCAGAAAAGGTGATGCATCATCTTCTAATCGGGGGAAACAAGAAGAAATTACAACAAAAAGATTACAGATGTTATTTGCTCCACACTTGACTTGACTCTCACACTTGACACACATTTTTTTGCATCCGAGCAGCATTGCCCTTGTGAGTGTATTTTTAGAGGGAGATTTGTTCCGCTGTCATGAAGGGTGTGTGAGCGCTCCTATTGAAATGGCTGATTTGACAAATAGATCATGATAGAATTGGAGCCTTCACCATGTAAGCAGATAGCAGGCGCCCGCTCCGTGAAAGCTGCCTAATTGCCCCCTCATTTGAGCCCCTCTCAGTTAAAGGCCACCTCTCTTGCTGTTTACTCAGAGCGTGGTAATGAACCATTGTGATTTTGAATTTGATAATGGAGGGCATGCAGAGGGGAGTTTTACTCTGCTCTCTGTCCTGCAGGTCCGTGCAGGATGAATTTCTCTGTTGTGCATCGGTGTCTCTCCGTCACATCTTTCCTGCAATTTGTGTTTGCAAGATGGAAGCGCTCAGGGACTCGGGACGTCCCACAACACATTAGCAGGGAGGTGGCGTCACCGTCCACTGTACAGAAATAATAGAGGTGTGACCATCCACCTTCTTAAAGATCAGGTTTGAAATCCAGACAAAGGCTTTGTAGACAGTTGAAAGAGAGACTGAATGGCAGCTTTATCTCCCCCACTTGTGCTCCTCCGGGCAGGGTTATCATACAGTACTACACCAAGGACCCAGGCAGGCGAAGGACAGAGCGCACACTGCAAAGAAACGTCCATTTGCAGCAAGAATGAGCCTTAAAATTGTAAAAAAGGTTGAGGCCATGCCATTATTCTATCATATATAAGATACCTCACACTAGAAATTGTCGATTTAAAAGACAATTTAACCATCGAACACTGCTGGAAGATTTCCTCTCTGTATTTATAAAAATGAGATGCTCACAATCAATACTAGATTAAGGTTCTTGCGGAGATGAACATTTTGTGCAGTGCAGTCATGTCTCCGTGGGCTGACAGTGTCAAGATTAGAGCAGGTCTGAAGGAAGCTGACGAGATGGGGACACCCGAGGCGGTAAAACGATCCCTCGCTTCCAGACCCGTGGAGGTCAGTGGAAGACGTCACGTGTTGCGGGCACGTACGAGTGGAAGGCGACACTGCTCTCTTGAGGTTCGTTTCACTGTGGCAGTAATGAAGAAGCCTGATAACCTTTGTCTTGACATTTTGCTCCGTGAGTCAGAGCTGCTTTGGGAAGATGTCATGCACCGAGGATGCTGTTTGCCTCAGGCGGGCATAACAACTACAAAGCTGCCATATTTGGGGCAGGAATTGCGCATTAAGCCAGTGTGACGCTTCCAAAATAGGTTGTGTTGAGCATGCTGTTGGAGAGCGGCAGATAAGGTGTTGAATGAGGAGGGAAGGAGCAGGTTTCACTGAGGTTTGGTTGCAGAAAACAGAGGACCAGTTGCTACCAGGCTGTCTTTGTGTCACATTTGGTTTGTTAATAATCTAGTGTTAGAATTACCCTGCCCTGGCCTGCCTGCCTGTGAGTCAAAGATGACACCTCTGAATAATGCAAAGCTCCTTGTGGCTCTGCCTGAATCCAAGAGCCCCGATCTGGAGAGCAGCACCAGAGCTGTGTGTCTGTGCGTTGACCCTTTCAAATTCCACTTTTCATGAAAGACAGAATTTACAAAAACATGATTCACGATAGCGTGATTTGAAAATGAATGTCTGAGGAAAAGTGAGCGTTACAGCCTGCATCACAGTCTGCTCTCTGATACCGTCTGCTCTGCTGACATGGCATCTGTTCCCTCGCTCTCTCTCGAAGACAATCTCTCACTATAGCGCTGGTCCTCCAAGGGTGAGCCACCGCCGCTGTATTTATTACCTGTTAGTCATGCAGAACCACGGCAGCGGGAGATAAAATTTTAATAACAAAAGAAAACGCTGTCTCAAGCTTGAGAAGATAGAGGGGAGGTGACATGAACTGAGTCAGCAGCCCACCAAAACTGAGACCTAAAAAAGAGAATTAGATAACCCGAGAATGTATTTGATGTAGGGCGGCACGGTGGCACAGCAAGAAGGTTCCCTGTTCGAATCCTGGTTTGGCCTGTGTGCATGTTCTTCCTGTGTCTGTGTGGGTTTTCTCCTGGCTTCCTCACACTTTCAAAAGACATGCAGATTGTGGATTAGGTTGATCGGAAATGTCTAAATTGAGATTGTGAGCGTGAATGGGTTAGGGTATATATTTGTCCTAAAAATGTTCCGGCGACATGTCCAGGGTGGGCCCCGCCTCTCGCCCATACATGCATGTATCTATAATAATGAGAGATGCAGTTAGAAGATATTTCCCCTCTCAGAGTTTTGACCTTTATAGTTTTAAGTGTCGAAAGAAGCATTGAGGATCAGTTTCTTACCAAAATAGGACCAGCACTGTGTGAGATATTGGGTTTGCGTAAAAAAGGAAAAGAAAGAATGTGTGACTAAAATAAAACTACCCGGGAACGATGCCAGTTTATCGAGGCAGTTCATGGATCTTGGTCCAAGACATGGCACGGATCCTCTGGCATCGCTGGGAAACTCCCTGAAGAAGCGACGCCAGAGGCAGCATCTAGACTGATGGCCCACAGATCCCGACATGTAGTCCAACCCCAAATGTCTGTGTAGGGTCACAGCTTCTCCCGGGCCGACCCCGAGCAGCTCCTCGATGCTTGTTAATGTATTACTTTTATCCTGCAAGAAACTCAGACTGCGTCAATGCCTTCGCCCGAGGACGAGCCGGTGAATTATTTAGAAAGTGTTCCATTTTTTGACATCCTCCCTAAAAAAAAAAAGTGCTTTTAGAGTTTGGTGCGATTTCCCTTTTTTCCTTTTGCAGAGTTCTCTTGAGTCAGTGGACGTTATCTTGAAACATGTCAAATGATCTGCAGAGTATTTTTAGATAACTTCAATGAAACAAGAAAACTCTTTAAACAAGCGATAGGAGCCGCGATGTGCTAAAATTATCTCATCACACTAACCCTTTTTTAAAATCTTGCTTTGAGAAAGATAAGATTTGAACACGAGTGTTGATTAAGAAGCCGGTTTGCTGGTGTTTTTTCAGGGCCTGGGTAGTGAAGCGTGCAGGGGCTGCAGTTGTTGATGCACCACATTTGAAGCCAGATTGTGTTTAATGATCTTAATCATCGCTCACCAGTCGTAGTTAGATAGCGCTCGGCACCATTTCAGCTCCCCTTCACTCCTCATTCCAGGCCGGCTGCTGAGAAAGGACAGCATATGTTCAGTCATTTGTCCACGCCATATGCCACGCCCGTGATCATTTAAAGTCTCATGCCGTATTTGACATTTCCAGTCAGTGATGAAATGGCCAGCATGGGCATTGGCACGGTCGCAAATGCATTTGGCATGCTGCATTCTCTCCTATCCATCTCCGCTCATTGTTATGATCAATTAACTCAGACTGTCTGTCAACACTGGAGTCAAAGCCAAGTGTCATAAATTAAGGTCACCTCAATTATAAAGTTTCCTTTTTCATGCAAATTCTCTTACATGATCACTTTGACTGCTCAAACTTTTCTTTCTACTTACATAAGAGCTTTTGACAACGGACTCAGTGTCGTGTGTGTGCGTGATGTATCTCTCTGTCTTTGACTTTGGGCAGTGTCTTGGAGAGTCCTAGCCGGCTAGATGAAGAGCACCGCCTCATCGCTCGCTACGCTGCCCGCCTGGCAGCCGAGGCGGGCAACTCCACCGTGAGTGTCTTGCAGAACGCCCCCCCGGGGTGGTCTCCAGTCAACCTGCATTTCACGTTTAATGCTCTGACAACTTATTGTTATGCACTACACTTTGTGGCTGGAGAACCTCGTCTAGCGTTGAATCTGCAGCTTAAAAACTACTTATAAGTCAAACTGTTGTGGTTCTCAGTCAAATAATGAAGAACACGAAAGATGAGCTTTATCATTTTCCTGCAGTTTTACTCATTTGATCATTTTTCTTGAAACATCAAGAATTAGGAAACACCTGTCATCTCTGTAAGAGTTTAATCCTTAAGATTTCAGGCCTGGTTATGACAAATTCTTCTTAAGCAGCTGCTTCTTTAGAGATTCAACAGAAAAGCATCTAACGTGTTTTCATACAGTGCACCCAAACAAATCACATTGATTTAATAGATAAGTTAAGATTGCAACTGTGATCTGATTTCATGCTGCCCACAGAATAGCAGGACCACTGGCTATAAATAAAGATGGATGACGCATCTCCACTTCCGTCCCATTCTACAAAAATGAAGCCAAAATTTCCTGGACATGGGTTCCACCATCTTGTGCTTTTGACGTTAGTCGCCATGTTGTAGAGCTGTAGTATTGAAGTCCCTCCCATACAAGCGTCCAACCCATGTGATTCAGTCTCATCCGTCAATCGCAATGTTTAACCACCTTTTTTATAGCATCAAATACGAAATTACATACAAATTTACCAGAAGTAAATGTACTTCGACTTTTTAGTTTGGTCCCATCAGCTAACACAGAGGATGCTATTGTGCAGTCTGCCACCAGGGGGCAATATGGATGATTTGGCTTCACTTTTGGAGATGTTATGTCGTCCATCTTTATTTAAAGTCTATGAGCAGGAAACAGTGAAAGGCGTTTGATTGGTTGAACGTGTCACTGTGGCTCCTCCTTCTTGTTCCATTACTCACCAACCAAAATTTAAAATGCAAGAAATGGATTTTGTCTGGTTTTGGAGACATATCATTAATAACTGATCACAGTCGGCTCTGAACACAGTGACAAACACAATGCATTGCATCCTGTGTGCCGGTCGCATTCTTTTAATGTGAAGCAGCTGCAGTAGGAAATGTCAGGTTAGCATTAGCACTAGCACTAAATGGAAACAGATCCGGTGCATTGAGAATGAACAGGCTGATATTCACATGATTAAATTATATTGCACATGCATGCATTTATTTACTGTGACTTCCCCATGAGTAAATCAAAAATGTGGTTTGGAGTCACAAAAAATCTTAACGACTGGGATTTTAACTCAGCTTGCAATAAATCTTTATATACTATTTTGGATTGACAAAAGTCATTCCAAGTCAGAAAGTGTTAATGTGGGGTTACTGTGGGTTTAGGGTTTGATGGATCCTCTATTTGCAGTATGATGAATGATAAAGAAAAGCTGTGGTGACCTAAAATGACTCCCTGTTGCAGCAGAGTCATTACTGCTCACTGTGGTCAGAGGGAAGCTGTTGGTGTTTGGCTTTTGTCACTGTTGTTAATTCCTTTCTATGATCTTTTTTTAAAATTTCAGCAACAGTGTCCTCCAACAGATCTGAGTTTCAACTTTGATGCCAACAAGCAGCAGAGGCAGCTGATCGCAGAGCTGGAGAACAAAAACAGGTACAATTCACTAAACCATCATTTATCCAGTGGAAACACATAACTTTGTGTTGACTCATTTGCAGTGGTATAACTAAGCACATTTATTTCTTTAAGTATCCAACTATAGTTACTACTACTGCAGCTACTTCATACTTCTACTGCATGTCACAGGGCCTACCAGTACCTCTAAAGCTCGAACTGTAATGTATTTTCATCTATAGGTACATCATATATAAAATATAATGTATAACAGAAAACTAAGTATGTTTTGCTAATAATACTTGAGAATAGACTTGAATGTACTACTTTCAAAGAGTCTCCTCTCCACTACTGCTGAACAGTTTCCCTGCTGCGGGACTAATGAAGGAATATCTTTTATTACCTTGTCTGACTAATTCAGGGAGATCCTGCAGGAGATCCAGAGGCTGCGTCTGGAGCATGAACAGGCCTCTCAGCCGACCCCGGAGAAAGCCCAGCAGAACCCCACGCTTCTGACTGAACTGCGGCTCCTCAGGTATGGTCCCAGCTGCAACAGCATCTTCCTCTTGTGCAATGAAAGAATGGGAAGAAAGAGCGAGGGTATATATTAGGAAAATGAAGTAGTAAAACCACTGCAGGGCTGTTGTGTTTATATGGGCCGAGCTCATTCTTCAAGTAGAAATAATGTCTCCCCTAATTCAGGAGGGTGTTATTTTTTAATTTGCAGCGTAGGCATTTATCATGCTGGCAGGACAACGAGACCCCAGGGTTTAGTTCTTGGATGAGACTCATCCTGTGAGGACATGTTACAGCGGTTGTTGCCTTGAATGACTTCTTATTTGTCTGGTCTGCCCTAAATAATGAGTAATGAATATTAATAATAATCGCCCTTCAACACACTTAATTATGATTGATGCTTTTAAATCTTTATTTTTACAACGTCCTCACATTC
Source organism: Paralichthys olivaceus (assembly GCF_024713975.1). NCBI lineage: Eukaryota > Metazoa > Chordata > Actinopteri > Pleuronectiformes > Paralichthyidae > Paralichthys > Paralichthys olivaceus. The sequence goes on along the minus strand of NC_091104.1, from coordinate 9,484,100 downwards.
TTTTGCCTGTTGAATGATTGTTGTAGGTAAACAGTAAAAAACTTGTTTAATGATTATTACTTCCCCCAGTTTTAATTCAAACATGTGACAAATGATGGCTACAGACACACTGTGAACACCAGAGGGCGATAATACGCTGAAGTCTTCACTAAAAAGAGACGGACACATTAAATCAGGAGTCTTAAACTCAGACGACCTGTGGGCAGGGTTTTCTCTCCTAAATTCAATTTCAGTATTTGAATTTAATATAATTTGAATTTCAGGAACTAGTCGATCTCTCTTCCTTGTACCAGCTCTGCATTTGCATGAGAGGAAAAAAATGATCAATTGTATATCTCCTTTGAAACCGCCCTCGTCAATCTTGTCAAATTCATGTTCATTAAAATATGTTTTGAAGCCACTTGCACCACAGTACAGAGCATTTCTGTTGACCAGTTAAAATTAAAGGTAGGAGTTACGTGAAAGATATTATAGTAGTGTATCCAGGTAGAACTTCTTTTTTTAAACTCTGTCCTCCTGTTGCAGACACAGGAAGGACGAGCTAGAGCGGCGCATGTCGGCACTGCAGGAGAGCAGACGGGAGCTGATGGTGCAGCTGGAGGGGCTCATGAGGCTGCTAAAGGTGAGAGCATCACCTGTGTGCAGGGGTTTAGCACTTAAGTGGGACGAAAAGGCCCCTGAACCAGTAGAGATAAGATGTAGACCTGCTGTTGCTCTTTGGCATTTTCCAGGTTTTGTCACTGATAACATATTCTATCATAAAAGGCTTGTTGGTATGTTTGATGACGCTTTAAATTCTCCTCGACCGACACATTGCAGCAATCTTGCGTTTTGTTAATGTGCCGTACGGTGCATGCAGAACTCCTTCCTTTCACTGCGTTAATTCTGTTGCTCTCACTCTTCTTGCTCTCTCCTTCTCTCTCTGCTTACCTTTGCTGGCTGATAGGATGAGGAGCAGAAGCAGGCTGTAAGTTGCCCTCAATTCAGTCTGACAGGCTCCAGTCACAGCATTTAGTTTAATGCCTCCGTACGCCTCCCTTCATGCAGATGTGGTTGAGAAGATCCTTTTCAACAAGGATGTTAGAGAAAATGATAAGACTCCACTATTTAAACTGGGCTGCACTGATCTAGTCCTCTTATCCAGACGGAGACTCAATCTATAAAATTGTTGCAAACAAGTTTGAGAGAGCCGTGTTTTTCTTAGCCCCAATGTCAGAGACCTGTTCCTTTCATCGGCACTAACAACCTCCCTTCTAATGTGACTGCAGTCTGGCCGGCCATCTGCTGCCTGGCTCCGAGCCATCGACCTGGGCCTGCACCAGTCCCAGAGACACACAGTCATCGTTTCTCCGTGAGATATAGCTCCCAACTCAGCACAGGCCCCAGCCGCTCGCCCACACATGCCTCTCATTACCCCCTCGGTGCAGTAAAGGTGCACAACAGAGACACTGAGTGCAGCCAGCCAGTGCAGGATTAGCAGAAGATTTTCTTTTGCCTTTACACCGTTGTTTTTGTTTGTTCGGCCCCAAAAGGATTCAGATCGGTCACATCTGTGTGTTTGGTTTTTTAAAGTCACCTTTAAAAGCAAAGAGGTCATCGCTTCTTAAAGCTGCAATCTGTGACTGCACCACGGCGTCCTTCATTGGAACGCAGCTGTTCCAGAACTGGCTTTGTCCATGAAGAGATTAATTGGATAATTATAGTTTTGTTTCCCAAATTCACTCCAACTTTCCCTCGGAACATAATCCAGAGTGTCTGAAAATAAATAAAACACTTTTCTCCAGGGTGTACTGAAAAACACACTTTCAAAAATCTTACAGGTGGGACAAAACTCCAGTGATTAACCTAAAAGTGGAAGTAATTCATTATATGTGAAGCTTATGTCACTTTCCAACATGCTCTATATTCCTCATTTTAACGCAGACGACAGGCTGACCTTCTGATATCCCCCCTCCAAAATCAAACATAGCCTAATTATGACTTTTCTTCCTGTAAATGTACAATTTCTGACTTTATTTCCCTTGACTACTCTGTGGTACAAACCCGTTCTTTGAGTTGATGAATTAATTTGATGATAAAATATGATTAGAGAAGAGAAGATGAACTTATATTAATTCTCCATAGAGGAAATTCACAGATGACACAGAAGTTGAGGAAGTAGTTTGCGCAGGAGGAAAAATAAAGTAAGAAAATAAAATACTATGTACAATAAGTAGAAATAATATTATATATAAGGCTGTTTTTTCTAAATTGTGCCGTATAGATTTAGAAATCAAGGTTGTGTTGTTGCGTAATTTGTCCATTCCTGAAGTATGTGTATAAAATGTGCAGGAGTTCTTTCTAATGTTTGACTGTGGATACTGTGGCGTTGTGCAGTCTCTTTGCTAATGATGCTAAAGACTCAGCTCTCTGCTAATGATGCTGTAACTTTTATTTTCTTGCAGTCCCAGTCCGGAGGCTCTCCTCATTCTTCCCCCAGTCACGGCGCAGGCTGCTCCATGCCCATGCCCATACGCTCCACCTCAGCTGGTTCCACCCCAACCCACACACCGCAGGACTGCCTGGCAGGGGTGGGAGGGGACGTGCTCGAGGCCTTCGCTCAGGGTGAGTCGAAACCGACACCTGAAACAAAACATTCATTGCAATCTCATGCAAAAATGTATAACGTCCTGAGTAATTAATGTCGGTGTGGGAGGAAGACCTCAGTAGCATTTTGGAATCGTGCTCAGTGAACATAAGTTAACAATTTGCACTTCAGCCGCCTCTGCCTGTTTACACTTTCACATGGTTTCACTGCAGAACTAGAGCCTGCACGTGTTTCTAATCAGATTTTGACATGTGTCTGTTCCCCAGGTGTACCTAGAAACCTTCGGAATGATTTATTAGTTGCTGCTGATTCAATCACAAACACCATGTCATCTCTGGTGAAAGAGCTGCACTCAGGTCAGTCCACAACACATGTTTTATGACAAAAGCCTGTTTTAACATCTGGATTCTATCCTCTTTTGTTTCTTGGGTTTGAGTCTTTATTAAAGAATTTATCTTTCTCTGAAATTGTTGTCATTCTTACACCTGCATCTGATATGTGTCCCCAGATATTTTTTAAGTCTTTAACAAAGCGAACAAAAACATTGTCACTGAAATCTGGGGTTTTATTTTTTTTTTTTTAAAGTTGACGACGTGGGAGAGGAAGAGGAGGCCAACATGAGGAACGGTGGGGACAGAGGTGAGTCCAGGTTCATGTGAATACAATCGTTTTATAATCGAACCTGTCAAAGCCAGTTGTTTTAAATACCGTTAAATAAAAACCACTCAAAAGCTGAACAAAGAAATCTTTGTGTCGAACATTAAGATTGAACAAAACATAAACACACGAATCCTCTCTTTTTTCAGCTGAAGCACAATGAAGAGCAAAGTAGGAACTCTACCTAATTAATATGTTGAGCATATTTAACCTACTGCAGCTTTATTGAGTCAAGATAAGAAGATAATAGATGAAAAAAATTACGGATTTTACGAGATAACAGGATAATTAATATTGTGACCTTGAGATAATGTGATTTAATAAAATTATGGCAAAATTATGGCAATTAATAATTTTAATAGAAAACAAGCTGCCTAAAGTACATGAATGAGACGTAGTTACCATTCAACTATATACTTTATTATCGGGTCTGTAGAGTTAAATATTTGCCCGGCACCTTTGTAGACAATAATATACTTTGGCACTTATTTATAATGGGGGCTGCTGCTGCAACCTCTGCATCCAAAAGCAAAGAATATGTAAAGACTTGAGCCACATTGCTCCAGAGTCATATACACATATTTTTTAAAAATTTATCCCGGGTGTGCAGTCTGCAGCAATACTAAATTTGTGTGTGTTTGTGTGTGTGTGTGTGTGTGTGTGTGTGTGTGTGTGTGTGTGTGTGTGTGTGTGTGTGTGTGTGTGTGTGTGTGTGTGTGTGTGTGTGTGTCCAGGCACAGTGAGATTACAGAGGCACTGAAGGGAAAGAAAGCACCATCCCATCCTGTAAGGACATAGAGTCATCAAGTTTGAAGAATTGGTATCAACAACAACAACAACAAGAACCCTGGCAGTAGCACGTAGAGTAATGCATGCTGTAATCTACAGGATTTCACTATGTGAACAAAAAAAAGTGTCTCTTCACACCTTGCAGGTAGCAAGATGTGTTTAATTAGCGAGTGTGTGTGTCGTCCTGTAAACAAAAAAACTGCTGTAAGTACCCACGATCTCCCTCATGACTGCTATAAGGAATGGCTTGCTGTGATCCCCCCCCCCTACTGTTCCACTGCAGCAGGTCATTCTGTGTAAAAAAAAAAAAAATACTGTAAGTCACATGACCTCGGATACGCCCTCCCCCCCGACATGGAGCGAGATGACCCTCTTTCACAACATGTTCCCCGTCATTGCTTTTGTATGATTAGTGCGAGTAGCTCTTTATTTCTTTCTTTTTGTTTTTAATTTATTCTTTTTGCATGAAGTTGCACTCATGTCTGGATTTAGGTACTGCATCATGCTATGCCAGCTCTTTGTAGGTTTATGATGACAGTGTCAGAAGAGTCCTGCCTCAGAGTTCATGCTGAGTGTGTTTACTGCACCATCCGTTGTTCTGGAGTGCGATGCTGTCAAGTCTCACTTTCAGGAATAGTTCAACGTTTCGGGGAAAATGCTCCTGTCTGTCTGTTCGGCTGGAGCCAGGACGCAGTCGGCTGACTGGCTCAGACTGGAAACTGAAAACTGAAAACTCTATCGGAGAGTTAGAACAGTTACTGCATGTGAGCAACAACATGATTGCTTGAAATCTTTTATTAATTTTCATTTAAAGGACCATGTACAATATACAGTTTATGTTACATCTGACGTCTTGTATCAGAGTGAGTTTAAAACCAGGGTTACACTGTTTTGGACTCTCGGTCACACAAAACACTGAACTCTGACCGCCACCGAGGAGGTTCTGTTTTCATTTGTGTTGTTTGTTAGTGAGCACGATTACACAAAAACTACTGGACGGATTACCACGAAGTTTAGTGGTAGTTTGTGATATGCTTGAGGGAAACACCCTTAAACCTTTCTTTAACATTTCAAGATTCCTTTACATTTCTGTTGATTCCTCAGAGAATAATTCCTGGATCTTGATTGATTTACATTCCTTGGCCTTGCACAAGTCTCATTGTCTCATTGAGTCTACCAGCCAGGCTACATAACTCCCCCCCACCAAAAAACGTTTCTGTGCTTCATTATAAAGCCAGCCCCTGCTTTCTCTGTCCATGCTAAGCTAAGCTAAACTGGCTCCAGGCTGTTGTCTCACATCGACCTTTTACAGACATGAGAGTCCCATCGATCTTCTCATCTAACTCTCTACAAATATTTCCCCGAATGTTGAACTACTCCTTCAATCGTTCAAAAGAAATGATTTAAGAAAATAAAAGGTAATGAAAATAACTGGTAGTAGCAGCCATCACCAGGATACCAAGGACATTTACAGAATCGTTTGGTCTGTCCAGCTGTTCCCATCGTTCCAGTGGAAGTTCTGAGTGCTTGTCTGATCCCCATTCTGACCTCAAGTAGAAAAATACAGTACGGGCCTGTCTCCAGAATACTGTGTACGTGCATGTAAACACACTCGCTGAATCACACACTGTACTACTGCTGCTACTGTGCTCTCAGCGAGCCACCCTTGCAAATAAGAGGGCTGTGCGGTTAAGAGAAAACCGAGGGGCTACACTGAAGTTTCCTCCTAATGAAAACTTAACTGACTCACCTGAAGGGCATTGTTAACACTCGACGCAGCACGGTGCCTCCTGACTATAGCTGGTAGCCTCAGTATTTATTGTTCCAAGTGTAGGGAAGCACCTCAGGATGTTTAATAGTCATGAATTAGGCGTCGCGTTTTCATTGTGAGTTGCAAAATGAACACTTAACACGGTATGTGAGGATGTGCGGTAGTCGTGAGCAAGTAGGAAATGCTTTGATAGCTTTATTTAGTTAATAAGGGAATTTTGAAAATGTTTATGTGCAATGACGGCCGGTGCTCAGGGACCGCAGAGCTCCTCCAGGTGAAATGCGGTGGGGATGTCCTTTAATGATGAGAAGTTAAAGGCAGAAAGGAAAGGTTTCATTCTAAAATGCTGTTTATCATGGATCAAGTTTTCAAGCTGCTCGTCGTAAAGTTTTAATAGGACCATCTGAAGTGGTACATTTACTTTCATTTCACCAGTCGATTTGTCTCATTTTGGGATGAAACTCTTTAAGCATTCGGAGGAAAACAACAGCGAGTGATTAAACGGCGGGTGAAGAATGTGGATTATGAGAAGGGGTTTTTCTGAAGTGCTATTTAATGAAGCATGCTGTCGGGTATAATTTGTCTGTGTGTGAATTTGTGTCTTTCACTGAGAAGTAATGCGAGCTGTCTGTCACAGAGGATTATTTTGAGTCAGGTCTTTATGTTTTTTTTTTGTCTTCTCGTTCAATGTGTTCCGTCTTTCAGTGTTGCCGTTCATCTCAAACTAAAAAAAGAGTATCGAGAAGTATAATTTTTTTGTTTCGGGATCTGTACAGTATACGCCTGCTCTATAAGCTACGTATAAGGTTTCACCAACCTGTTACACTGTGTCGAGAAAAAGAAGAAAAAGAGGCTCCTCTGTTATCGTCGATCTAAATGTGATATTTTCATTCAGTTCTCTCTGTTCTGCTCTGTGTTGCCATCACTGCTCTTATTCTGGTTTTGCAGTATTAGTGGAGTATAGTCAATGTAATGAGTTTGTCTTAACGCAGATGCACATGCACCCTCACACTTGCATAGTCGCCCAGTGATTAATAAGGGTAGAAAACACCACAGATAAAGATTCTGCTGTCAAACACTTTATTTGAATTCAGCTGAAAATGGTCCAGAAATTATTCAAATGCACAGATTAAACTTTAAGGAGTCACTGGTTTCCCCTTCTGGCCTCACACTGAAATGCAAAACTCAGCTTTCTTTCATTTCTTTCAGTTTGTGCCTGTAGCTGTTCTGTAAAGTGCTGTAAAAAAAAAAAAAAGTAACCATTCAGCAAATAAGACGATCTATCGGCCTTCATGTCGGCGTTTTTAGTGTGTGACTGGAGCTCTTATTCATTTATTTATTGTGTTCTGCGGGGAAGTTAAATGCTCAGCCTTTACATTTGTGCCAAACTGTTGCGGACATTGTGTGTCAGGTATATATCCAAGTATATCTGCATTAGTATGTTGTTGTTGCTCATAGTTTATTCACAGAATGCCTGGAGACGTTCACATCCAAGGGCTCCCGCTGCTGGAATCTGCTGGAGAAACCCATATTCAATAGTCAACACAGATAGAAAACACATTCCAGATCTATTGATAGACTGATGTCATTTTAACCAACACAGAGGCAATACTGTAAAACCCTGTCAGACCAAACTTGGGGTAATAGAAGTAACACACAGCCGATCATACAGAGGTACATACATTGTGATCCTTTTATTGTTTGCAGAGAGACAATGTGCACAGAGGTCCACCTCGGCCACAGCGCTCCCCTGATGTTATTTATCTATGTATGTGTTCTGTATGGTTACGCTACCGGTACTTATATGTTTCTCATGTTGAGTTTACAAAACATAGTTTTATGTCACAAAGCCACAGTTTTTTTGTAAATAAATCAAATGTGAGATATATTAAAAGGATTTAAAATATGTCTCGGACGAGTTGTGTCATGATTGTTGAGTTTTTTGACCAGAATTTAAAGAAACTTGTGTTAATTGAACTGTTTAAATTAACTAAGATGTTTTAGGATGCCTTCAAAGAAGATAGTTCATCTCAAGGGGTTTATCCTCCTGAATGAACCCACTGGCTTATCTGCCACTTAACCTCCACTCACAATATGTCAAAGGGGAAAGTGTCTGCTATTAAATTTTAGTGCAGACCTGAGTTAGTTTATTTCCTAGAGAATAATCAATTGATCTTGATGAAAAAAGTCAAGCATGTTCACAGGACTGATATTATGAGTGTGAGCAATTTGGAGCAGATTAAAATAAAAATCCAGATCTCGTGGATTTACTTGTGGTTTCATAAGGGAAATACCGACTTAGCATTGATTGTATATCAATGGCAGCATAATTTGTGTCAAAATATTAGATAATCTAATAACGTGTACATATAAATGCACCGGTAAGAATACTGTAATATTACTATTACTATTCTGCATAGTGAGTAAAATATAAATATAACTTGCTTTAAGGTAAATTGTACTATATTTAATGGAATCCTCTACAATCTACTTCCTCCACCATCATCACTTGTATTCAATAGTGATTGTATTTACTTATAATGTTCATATCTTATCAGGAGAAAATGATTTAGGTATTGGAGGTATTGGGGGTTATTATTTAGATATTGAAGTCATGATTTGGATTTCATTCATTTCTTGACTCCACCACATTTCAGCAGGAAATGTTAAAAGAGGAGACGCTTCTGCTCCCAGATCAGTGAACCACATTCACCTGCAGCTCACATACATTTCCTCTCTTTCCCTCTTTGCCCCTAAACGTCCTCAACCTGCCCCCACAGGGAGTTGTTCTGTGAGCCCTCCTGCATTTAACATGTACCTCGCTGTGTCTCCGTCTAGTGGGCGTGCACGGGATAGATGCCGCTGCGGGGTTCATGGAATGAAAGTGATTTGACATTTGATATCTTTTTCTAGCTGCACTCCAGGAAATGAAATGAAGATGTGAAGCCAGATGAAGGATTCTGCCCAGAGGATAAAATCTATGAGGCTGTACATGGACTTTGCTACATATTCCCACATCCTTTTTGATATACATGTAGATTTAAGTTAAAATACGTACATGGGCAGCCAGGACTGTGACTATAGGGCTGCTTATTTGGAAATGCTTGACAATAAGAAATGTGTAAGATTGTTTCATGTGTGCACATACTTCAAACATGTTTTTCACATTTCATTGTGGTATCAGTTTGTACACATGAGACACCACAAAGGCTGTTTGTGTTCATCACTTTCATATGGTTTTTGAACAGCTGCATGAATGTCTGTTTTATTTTGCGAGAGCAGCTACAACTAGAGTGCAGGAAAGAATAGTTCATCGGTTCCCAAGTTCAAGAGGTTTTAGAAAAATACAAAAATTGGGGACTACAGTAACAGAGAAAGCCAAGTTGACCTTGGCTGAGGTAACGTTCTCAAGAACATAAACTGCAGGTTTCTTTTGGTGCGTGTTTCTCATTAGTTTCAGTTGTGCAAGATAAAGCTGGAGGAAACTTCCAGAGGTTTTACACACAGGAGGCACAAGACTGTCCAGCTACACGTTGGAGATGTTTGCTTGATGAGTTTCACCACTTCTTAGACACTTCCATGTTGTTTTGCTTTCTATGAAAAAAACCCACAATCCTGATATCCTCGTTACATCACAGCTCCCAAATTAATCTCATGTGTCCATCTTTTTCATGGCACTAAAGGACTGCACACCTCCTCCAAGGCCAAACAGTCTTCCCATGAAATCACATGTAAATTGTTGTTTTTTTACATCATGATCCAGGAATTAATCGCTGAGAAATCAAGGAAAATGTAGAAAAATCTTCTCTTTCACAACTTAAAAGAAAGTGTAACAAAAAGTCCTGAATCTGCACCAAATTATAATGGTTTTTTTCTGACCGATACCACATCCTTTCAAGTTCCAGGATAGTTTTTGCATGATCCGTGAACAACAGACAGACAGACAAACAAACACAGATGAAAACATCATCTCTTTGGCAGAGGGAATAACATTGTGTCGTATTGTGTAACTTAAAAATTGCTTTTCTTTGGATCAGATTGTGCCCAATTGTATTTAACCCTAAATACAAGTACAAGTACACACAACACGAGGAAAAGACAAATGACAGAGCACAAGTAATGGCAAAGGCAAATAAAATGTATGTAACCGTTGTACATGTACTGGTATAAGATGCCTGTGTGGAGCGGTAGTTGAGGTTTGTAAAATGGAATGTGCTTAATGTGCAAATGTCAGCAGCAACCACATTACCACACTGTATGTACTCATGTACGTGCATCTCACTATGTGCACAAAAATACATCAAATGAGTGTGTGCTATACATAACCAGATTTATATAAACCCACTCACTGTGAATAAGTGTGGAAGATGAGACATAGGATTTAGAGTATATGAGTCTCAGGAGGCAAATGTAACCTGTAGAATAATCTGAATGATAACTATAGAGGGGCATATGCTTCACTTCACAATTGGCTGCATAACTTGCTTGAGGCATCAATGAATTGCAAGGCTGCTTGGGGCCCCACAACCACCAGGGGGCCCATAAATGAAGCAAATTAAAAATGGGAAGTCTCCACATGTTCCTGTGTTCCTGTGCTCATTTTGTCAGTTGTGTATTTGTTTGTTGTATTTGTTATGGCTTTTTCAAAGAATGACACTGATGGTAGAAGATATCATCATTATAGTAAATTCACTGACACTTCATTTACTGCTAGGAAACAAGAAAACATAAAAACTCTTGTGTACTGGTTTGTTGTGTTACCACGTTTCTAATGCAGCCAGGTTTTTCCTCCAGTATCACCTAGCAATATTAAAAAACACCACTTTCACAAAGGTGCAGCTGCTGTGTGCAGATGTGCACATGATGGAGGTGGTCAATGGGGTCAAAGAAATATCCCTCAAAAGGTTCAAAACCATGAAGAGCTCTCCCTGCTCGGTCTTTACCAGCGGCACCTGAGCTATTAAATCAACATAAACAAACTAATTGTACGAGGGTCGCTGCTGTACACAGACTTGAAGGAGCCAGTGTAAATTAGAAAAGGTCACCACCCCCTTTTCACAGAGGTGCACTTAGGCCCAGCAGAGCAGTCATTAGGGGACATTCAGGCCATTAAATTGTCCATTTCAGAAATGAAGCATGGGAGTGTTAAAACTTGGTGCTGATATTTAAACCTGTAAATGAAGGCGTCTCTGAGGCCTCGTGGTGGTGCCCTTTGAACCTGTGTTCAACACGTCTGCTCGCTTGCATTCTCCACATGTTTCCTGTCTGCAGCTTCGCTGTCATCTGTCAAACGCTGTCAAAGAAATGATCCAGATACAAACTGGAAAGTGCAAGGAGGGTGCATATCTCCACCCGATCTTTCATTTGAAAGAAAGGGATTAAGGATTCCTGGTGTCCGTATCTGTGCCAAAAAGGAATGGGTTCTTTCTTGTTCCATGTTCCATCCTCCAGCCAAGTTTCTTGGAAAGCCATTTAGTAGTTTTAATAAACAAAGCCAAAAAACAAACAAACCAGAATGGCATTCAGAGCAGACCTCTGCAAAAGCCCAAAAGTCCCTTCAATTCAATCAAGCTGCACTAAATTGCACAGACTCATAGATGTTAGTCACCTAAATGTACCTGAAATTTTATAACCCATGAATTATTCCCAGTAGGAAAATGTTCAAGAAAGTCATTAAAAAAATTCCTAAATCCACCCCAATGATCCTTCTGGAAACCAAACAACCAATCAACCAACCAACTGACCAACCAACCAGCAAATCAACTAACCAACTAACCTACTAACCAACCAACCAGCAAATCAACTAACCAACTAACCTACTAACCAGCAAATCAACCAGCAAATCAACCAGCAAATCAACTAACCAACTAACCAATCAAACAACGAATCAACCAACCAGCAAATCAACTAACCAACTAACCTACTAACCAACCAGCAAATCAACCAACCAACCAACCAGCAAATCAACTAACCAACTAACCTACTAACCAACCAGCAAATCAACCAACCAGCAAATCAACTAACCAACTAACCTACTAACCAACCAACCAGCAAATCAACTAACCAACCAATCAACCTTTAACCCCCACCTCGACCCCGCCCCTCTACACGCTGTGGTGCATGTGGTTGAACTAGCGCTGTTGAAACCGGCCGGCTCTAGGACCCGGTGGCGGCCGGCGCACAGCGCCAGCAGGCCCCTGCAGTGAGAGCGGCGGCGCATCTGGAGGAGCTGTCCGGGCCGGGAGGTGGAGGACGGGGAGAGAAGAGGAAGGAGGCTCCGGGAGCAAGCGAGACAAAAAGGGTCAGGCCTGGGACTCGGGAGAAACCGGGTAACGAAACACACGAGCGATCCACGCGTTCAAATCCGTGTATCCGGTAACCGAGCAGGAAGGGTGACAAAAAAAAAAAAAAAAACGTGAAAGCACCGAGAGCGGAAGGCGCTCGATGGAAATGGGGGAAATAGCGTTTTGTGAGCGGGGGTTTGCGTTTCTGCAGATGTGCCGATTGGGACATCGCGACGCGCACTTGGGCTTGACCGATTTTACTGCCACAGAAGCGGGATCGCGGCTCCTCCAGACACCGGCCTCGTCAGTGGCCGTGGCCTGTAAAAGAGCCACAATCCCCCCGGGTCGTGTTGCAGACTTGTCCTGCTGCAAGAGACGCCTGAAACTTTGCCATTTTAACAGCATTGAATTAAAAATGCACGTGACGTGATTGTAGTTGTGTGTTCATGGAGATGCGGTGACTTTAAAATCCTGTCTGGCTTTATAATAAATGATTATTCCTCAAGATTACGCGTCCTGGCTGTTTCCCTGTAGTTACCATCATCTCTCTGGAGCGAGGTTTCATTCCTGGAGCCAATTAGAGACTCAGGATAAATAAATGTCATCAGTCTTTGCGTGTGCGTAACCCTTTCTAGGAAACATCCTGTATGTGAATAGGGCTAAGGTTTGGTTTTACGCACATTTCCACGAGTGCAACATTGCCACCGTGCGCGCATGGAGTAACTTCAACACTGACTCCTGAGGGGAAAATGACACATTATTCATCTTTTTAAAACCAGTATCATTCTCAATTTAATCTACAGCATCATTCAAGCTGTTGTGCACACAATAGCAGCACTTGAAGGTAGCACACTGCACATGCATGCATCCATTTGGGGTAGAAAAGTGGCCTAGGCCCTATAGGCGAGAGAAGCCATACGGTATCTCCCTGTATATAACAGCATGTGAGCTTCCTATATGATGTGCACTCACATAGAAAAAGCTGATGCTCTGCAAGTGCCTCTTAGTGACTGGAAATAAGATCTAACTGCACTAATTCAAGGGAAATACACACGACAACATGCACTTTGCAGACACGCTGCAAAACTGAAGTGTAATGCCACTGCTGATTGCCACTTTTCTTTCTCATCTTCCAGGAGAGCGGAGAGAGAAGAGGGATCATCTCTCGTTTTCTTTATTTTTCTTCCTTTGAGTTTTCTTTTCATCCCCTCATCCACACCCCACCTACTCCCCCACCGCCATCATCACCATCATCAACTCTGTCCCATAAGCCCATAAGACTCTCAGTGATGCCGTCCAACACTGTCACCAATGCCAACGCCGCTGCATTCAAAGGCTCAGACTTCACAGATTCACCTGGAAGCAGAATGGTAAGGAACATGCGTGAAATATAGAAGTTCGCCTCAGGAATGTCATTGAAGGAGTTTCTAAGGATCTTCTTAAAATTAATATGTAAAGCTGCTTTCAGACATGCACCGAGCTCTGGATTATCTCCTGACATTCTCCGGCTGGGCTTCATATGAGAACGCAAATGTCCCAGTCAGAGGTTGCGGACATTCTCTGGAGTTTCTCCCACCAGCCCCCTGTGTACAACCTCTGGATAATGTCCGAATGAGCCCACGTGAGCAGGATTCACCCAGAGCTGCTACAAGATAACACATATTTCAGATGGAAAAAGCATGTTGACACACGTAAAAGACACAGACGAGGTGTCAAGGGAGGTTTTATGGTGCCAGTGTCGATGTGCTGTAAACATATACATGCGATTTGATACGTTACGTCTGCACGCTGTGCGCCCCCTCACCTGAACGTACCAGATACTTCTTTGTTGTTTTGAATTCATCTGAGCGGAGAATCCCAAAACTACAGAAAGACTCCGTACCCAAATGTTCATGTCTGAAAACATCTTTAGTGAATTAGCCGAGGTTTCTCAGATTATTCATTCAGTCATGTTTTGGGTTTCGAATTAGCTCTTGATTATTTTGGATTTGACTGCAGAGAGCAATTTCATTTAAAGGCCCTTAACTCAACCAAAAGTGATTTAAAGGAAGATTATTCACTCCTGAGCTCTTTCAACACGGCTGCAGTATAATGTGCCTTTCAGAATTGTTCCAGAAATATCTCTAAAGAGAATCTGTTTCAAAGTGTGCATGGAGATATGTGTGTGTGAGGCTGGTTTTCAAGTATTTATAGTGTTATCATTGTCACAACACCTGGATAGAGGCTTAGAATAAGAGTAATGTGATTCGTGGAGTTATTTCAAGTGGAAGCCATTTAAAATCTTCCCTAACTTTATGAATGGAGTTAATCAGTCAGTCAAGCTAAAGCCTTATTGATCCCTCTAATCCACAGACTTACTGGGGTAGACTTAGGTGCATTGATGCTCTGATTTTCACATCGGAATCCGAGTGACAGGGGAGTGCCATGTCACCCTCCATGATGCAGACACACTCATTGTTACAGTCCACATGTAGCCGGAGCATCGCTGACGCTCCACGGCAGCAGCGGCAGCAGCATCACTGAGCACGCTGCTGCGAGGTGAAGCTGGATTATGTGACAATTTGCTGGTGTAATGGTGGTTGGTGACGTGGGCGTTGGCTGGTGTAGGTTGAACTGGAGCTGGAATGGCTCTACTGGGGAGGGGGGGGGGGCTGTCCTCTTCCTCTATGTTCCCATTACACAGTACTGCCCTTAGTCTTGTTGCCTGGCAACAGACATTGCCTTAAATAACCGGCTAAGCAGACGGAAATAGTGCCGAGATATTGACAGCGTAGAAGGGTTCACTCCGGGCTACAAGAAATCATATTTCAGGCTTTTCTGTTTTTTTTGTTTGTTTTTTTTTTATAGGGTGAAGCTGTGTGGGAAAATGGCGTGCTAATTTCATTCAGTGTGTCCACGCTTTCAGGCTGAGCGCCGTTGGTGAGGCTACTCCCACACATATAGCCAGGCACCGCTATATTGTATCATCTGTATAAGTGGTTCCTCCAAATGAGCCTGCGCACCAGGCTGCACTCACAACCGGGCTATTATCTATGCAAATCGTAAGGAAAAAAACCAGAGCACCAGACTCTCTATTCAATTACAGAGGCACCGTCTGAAAAACAAATGCTCTCTCAAAAGCTTCTACTTCTGAAATAACCTGTGAAAGCTCATTAGCAAACCTCTGCATTTATATACAGAGAGTTATTAATACATATTTAATTTTCCTGACATTTTTTTGAATCAGTTATAACCTCATTAATCACATCATTCCTTACTCCGATCAAATCCATCTCTTTATGCAAATCAGTTTGTCACCCAGGGACACTAATGGTTGATGGATTTATTCCGTTTGAGGAGCAAACACTCAGGGAGTAACATGGGCTGACCTTTCTAAACCATGCCTGTGTTTATAATCATCCTCCACCTTTTTTCATTTTTTACCAATTGGTGTCTGTTGGAATCTGTTCATCCTCCAAAGCCTTGAGTGTTCTTAGGTTTTTTTTTTGGTTTAACTGTGCAGTAGACAACATAGAGACAGAAAAATAAGAAGATGATGAGATTTTTAGAAATGTCTGTGGTTGGTGTTTCACATGATTCCGTGACCCGATCTGGAATTTCAACCGTATTTCCACTGCAAACATTTTAGTTGTGGTTACAGTTGTTGATATCTACAAACGGTGGTGGCAGTATTTAAACAGGTCCACAGGGGCTAATCTCACATTATACAATCACACATTTTGATATCGGTGAAACGTTACACCAGCCGGTCAATATTTGACCAAAGTGTACTTCACCACACAAACCATTTAGTAGCAGCTCTGGTCTTCACCAACAGACATATTTACATTAATTTAGTTTCCGAGTTTACTCTTCATTTTGAGAACAGCAACTCAGAAAATGTTCTCGCCACGAAGCCCATTCAGTAGCTACTCTGGAGCTTTTGATTATAACTCATGACCTTCATCAGCAGATGGAGTTTGCCAAACGGCTTAAATCTAATATAGGCTAGACAAGACCTTAAAGTGCACATTGTGAGGTTTTGTGATGTCATTGTATTCTTGAGTGCAGAACAAAGGAGCGGAGACGTGAGCAGGTTTAAAACTAAATATCTTAAACAGAATTGTTGAATCCACGCAGAGATTGTTCAGATGCAACCAGTTTTAATTCTTCAGTAGACTGAGTCCTGCAGCCTTTCTTTTCTTTCCCCAATTACTCCAACTCACGTTTGCAGTTTTGCAGAAAGAAAAAGGGGCCGAGGGACTGACATGTGTGTATTTGCATATCTTAAATACACCCCTCATCGCTCTATAACCTGCATAGTATCCTAATTATTTAGTCATGATGGGCTGGAGTCAATCCCTGGAGGCATTCACATTCACACCTACGGTCAATTTAGAGTTCGCCTCTACTTTTCTTCTGTCATTGAATTTAGATCCATGTGTAAAAACAAATAAATTTATTATGTTAGTCTTCTCTCATGTTGGCCCAAGTTTAAAATATCCAATTTATTATTGATGGAATCTTGCATTCACTACTGGAGGAATTTAATAAGGACCTCATCCTCCACCTCCAGCTGTCAGGGATGGCCTTGTGAACTTATTTGCATTCAGACTTGGTGCTGGTGGTCCTATTCAGTCAATATTGACACTCAAAGCATCTACATTAGGATCATCTTTTCTCCCATCAACCCCAGGGGTGCTTGGTGGCGGTGGACATGGGGCTTTGTTCGGGGGACAGACTGTTTTATTAATCAAAAAGAAATTGCAGCAAGGGAAGGTGGGGGCTGGCCAGCGTCTTTGTAACCGTGTCAAGAGGGGGATTGTCTGAGGAAGGTCAGCGCTGCGTCTGTGGAGCTTTCACTTTAGCCGAGTTCAAAGGGGCGTGTCATTCAGTTTCTATCTGTTTCATTGTCCACTCATCCAAACGGACTGAAGGACCCGCTGCACTTCCCCTTAAAAGTGTTTTACAGAGGTGGTTTTCTGTGTGTCCTGTGGGTCTAGTATCACTTTTGCTGTGTTTTTGACTGAGGTGAATGTACAAATGCATAATGTGAACAGATATCCAGGCCTTGTGAGCAAACTTGACATCCCCATAAATAATATATGTGGAGGATACTGTGTCCAAATCACGGTGTGTTCTTTTTGTTCACAGGGGGAGAGCACAATTCTGGATATGGACCTGATGCCAGAGGAAAAGTCTGCTAACAGTAGTGCCTCTTGTAAAATTGGCAAACCGGGAAGAAAGCGCAAGCAGTTTCCAGTGAGTGTTGACTGTCCGACACATCTACATCCATCTGTTCATATATACTGATGGTTTAACAGGGATTTTCTGTCAGTTCTCCACATGCCTTGGTTGAATATGTTTTTAGTCAAGATTAGATAACAGCTGGAACTTGAGCTAGGTGAAGAATCTGTGCTGTTTCAGGCTGATTCCTCCGTCTTCTCAATAAAAGGCAACATGGCCAAAATATGAAATAGTTCATACAACGCATTTACACCTGAAGCTGTGGCAGCTGCTCTGAATCTCCCTAGTCATGGGGTAAAAATTGAACAAATGACAGAGTGAGACGCTCCGCAGTTTTTACAGACTTTATCCATCTGAACTCCTTGTAGAAAGTTCGTGTCCAGGAGAAATCGATGTGTGAACACAGCAGGGGATTCCCCACTGGATTCACAATGAGTTAGCGGGGGCACACAAACATTTAAAAAAAAAACAAAAAAAACAGAACATATAAATATCTCCTGGTGAAAAAGCGACTTCATACACATAGAAAACATCAGTGGAGTTAATGGGTCACTTCCTGCCTCTGTCTGCTGCTACCGGCCGGTCCGCCTCTCGTCTGAATAACGCGTACGATTTTCATGCTGTTATGAACGTGTCTGTGCACAGAACCTCCCTCTGTTTTGTGCATGTGTGAAAGATGAACTCTGGGTAAAGTCCATAGCCGATTCTCCAGATTTTACCCGGAGGTCACGCTCCTGCTCTTTATGACAGGAGGCTTTTTATTCCAGTATGGAGTGTGGCCTTCTGGAACAGCTATACACCTTTTATCATATGACCTAGTTTTTAATCAGCCTTAATAGTCAAATGTTTTGGTGAAACAGAAAAAATTTAACAAAATATTCAATAACTGCACAATATATCATCAGCCTTCAGAAACCTGTAAGACGACACATTTGCGTGTTTGTCCTGTCGCACACAGACATGAACACCATTTGTAAACTGCTTTTTTAGTTAAAAGCCCTGATTTGATAATGACTCTTGGGCCAGCATGCATCTGAGAGTGTTGTTTCCCCACGAGATGTTTTCATTTGCATTTATTTGCACATCAGCCTGGGCTTTAAGATCATGCTCATTAATTCTAACACGAAACAAAAATGATGTTTGAAAGATATTTACAGATCGAACTTTAGAACGGCTCCTGAAGGTCGGTTTGTGAGTGATGGTGACCAGAGTGATGGTAACGATATCAGATAAAGAAAAGATATTATCAGAAACATGCACAGACGTCAGATGCTCCACTCACATTGCTGCTTCACTCTTGTTTTTCTTCTTCTCAAAACGAGACTGTCACTCAAACACGTAGCTGCCAAATTAAAATGCGCTCAAACAGACAGGGAAGGTTCTCTGACGTGGACGTGTTTCTGTCCCGCGCTAATCATTAAATCTGTGGTAAGAACAGAAGGTAAAGCTGTAGATGGCTGATGCCGGTGGTATGTTGCCTGAGCCAAACCCCTTAGAAAAATACGTCGTCTCCCAGGGTTTTACATTTTAAATATTAACTTCTGTTGACCGCTCTTTGCTGTCATGGGTCAAGAGTGTAATATCCAGTGCTTTCAGTCAGTGTGTAGGAGGTTGAAAAATGTTCATCTGCTCCCACCTTGAGATCAGTGAAGCGTTATCTTATCTTAACAATAGATAAATAGCCCGTTTATAATATATCACAGTAACAAGTCAGTGGTCTCACAGGTTGCATAAAATCAATCACAACATTGATTTATTTCAAATCTAAAACTAAAGCAGCATTTCTTTTTTCATTCATCTTTATCTCTCTGTTTTTGGTTTCCACCAACTACTGAGAAACGTATCTTGCTCTTTAGCTGCTAAATTCTCCGTTTGGTGCAGATTTAAGTCATTTGAGGTGAAAACAGCTGCCTGTCACTACACTGATATGAGCAGTGAGATTAAACCGAGACAGTCAATTTATGCTGCACAAAACATAATTCACTGAAAGAATGAACTGAAAAATACTACGTTTAGCTGCGGACCTTCAAGTTGTCTGGTTTTGATCTATAGCTTTCTTTCACATTCCACATTTTCTTTTACTCATTGTTAAAATATTGATGAATGCAGCTTGAATAGTTTATTAAACGTGCTATAAACAGCTACATGTGGCAGCGGGGTGGTGTGTGAGTTGTAATGCCGCAGCAGTAGTTTGGATTAGGTAGTCAGTGTTTTGTTTTGACCTCTGTCTGCCTGTCTGAGCCGCCTGATTTACTGACTGTGACCTCTGACCTCTGGCTGGGGGCTGGTGTAGTTCACTGGGCCACTAATCTGTTGCATAATTCTATCGTAGTTGTGTTTGCGCTAGATCGACTTTGTGTTTGTGTCCATGTTTGTTAGCTTTAGTGTGTTCGTGTGTTTTTGTATGTATGTACTAGAAATCTTTGTAGGACCATTCAGCCTAGATCTTACAGTTTGAGGACATTTAGGCAGATCCTCACTTTATGGGCTGTTTGAGGGTCAGAATTAAGTTTTGCTAATGCATGTGTGTGTTTTGGCCTCAAACGAACTGATTCAGATTAATAATATTGTCTGAATTGTTTGTTTTTGAGATGAGAGCGCCACTGTTTGCCTGAGTGTAACATTTATAGTTAACGTGTTCTCAGTTACTACAATAATGAAAAGCATTTATAGTTTTGTGGCCTGTGAGGAATGTTCAAAAACCAACTTTTATGCTTGATAGATTTTTTTTATGATACAGTACGACTTTCACTGAAAATTGTTCTGTGCCGTTTGCATTTTATTCTTTACACAGAGGTTTTATGGGTCTCTGGGTCACATAAAAGCCAGTTTACGTCGTGTTTGCTTATTCAGCCTGTGAGAATCAGATTACATTTGACCTTTTTAGCTTGCAGCACAGGGTCTCGCGTTTGCTGGCAGACTGACGCCTCCTGAGGCGTTAGCGTCGTCTGCCTTCAATGCAAACTGCTGCACCTACATCTGCAGGAGATGAAAGCGTCAGCGCCGCTCTCATCAGTGTTGACAGTCTGATCTCACAAGACATGCTCCACTTTCTGCTCCCTCTGAACCAGTAATGGGATTGTCTGGCAAAGTGTGTTTTTAACTATTTTTAGGCTGCGGCAGAAACACGATCACGTTTCTTCAAACAATTTAGATTTGTAACAAATCATTTCTAGGCCCTGTTAGATTGTCGGTGCTTTTTTTAGGCGTAAGAGCTGAACGTCTGCCACTGTAACTTGAACTGCAGCTTCAGTTGGGTCAGCTCTCTTTGAATTTACTCCCATGCTTAGAATGAAATAGTTTAACTGGGCGTTTCAAACTGGACGGGGAGAGAAAAAAACCGTCTCCGTTGTCAAACAGCCAACATTCTTTACATATTTCCGTGCTGCTGTAATGATGAATGCATGACTCCAGATAGCTCAGTAGTGTACCTGATGAACTGTAATGTAATACCTTCCTCACTTCCCAACTTAATGGCTGTACAGCAGATTTACTGGCACAGCTTTGAAGTTTACAACTCTGGTTTAACAGAGCTAAATAGGAAACACCATAATTCACTGGCTAATAAGTGTAGAAGTTGAGCTACGTGTTTGATTCTGCTCAGATGCAGCTGAGGAAGCTTAGGGGATGAAATTGAGCTCATCTAATATGAAATGGATGAAAGCTTTAATTGACAATCTCATTCAAAATAAACCATTTAGCCAACAAAGTCGGAAGAGTGCTTATCATCACTGTGATAACGCCAGCTGTTTTACTGTCACTCGCTCAGATGACCTTATTTCAAGCACGCTGGATGATTTGCTGTGCATCCTGAAAGGACTTGTTTACTGCACAGACGGCTACAGTTTGTTCAGCGCTACATATGTCACAGCAGCTGACAGGCACGACACTGCTGTACGCCTTCGTCACATCAAACCGTAACATACCGCTGTGGCAACAGCCATCTATAAAGTTGATAGATTGCCAGGATGTTAACATTTCAACGTTCCCTTGCTCTGCCGGCAGGTTGAGAGCTGTGGCGCTCACAAAGACGGAGTGGGCAACAGCTACCCCGGGGTGGGAAGGCCGTCCATGGCACAGGTCCACAACGGAGACATGGGCGGGCACAGAGACAGGACGTCAGACGCCTGCTTCCCCAAACAGGAGAAGAGGGAAGTGGAGAACGGGATCCCCAGAGGCCCTTCCTCCTGCCGGGCAGAGGACAGCTCCCAGGGTCAGAGCCCGAGCCCTTCCCAGGAGAACGGATTCCTGGCCAGTCGCGAAGAGCACGACTCAGAAAGAGACAACGACAGCCTGATGACGCCGCACAAGAAAAGAGGGAGGCGGAAACTGGAACGCCCAACAAAATGTGAGTTTTTCAGCTTTCACTATCTTTTAGATCTCCTCTCTCTGTCTCTCTCTCCCTCTGCGGATCCATTGGGAAAAGTCACGTGCGTGGGACTTGTACAAGATGTTGAGTAATGAACTGTAAGAGGATGACGGATTGAATGGGTCTAAGCAGCTCTACACTCAGAATATGACACTGACACTGCCGGGATTAGTAACACTGTTGCATTCAAGTTGCTGCACAGTGCTGGGAAGAAAAGGCACCAGTAAATATTAGGTCTGCAGAGGAAATTAGATGTATAATAATTTTTATATTTATATTCTATACTAAATGTTTAATTGATGAATTTCACTTCTGAATGTCTCAATATATTCAACCAAACACTTTCACTCTGGGCCACAAGTTTACATTTGAATGTGTGTGAACAAGACAGAAGTTAAGATGGAGAAACAGTCGTCTCCTGTGTGAGAGAGAGAGAGAGAGGGAGAGACCAAATCTTAGACAGATGACATCGTGAAGTAGTTATTTCCGCGTGAAACAACTTGTTGATTTAATTGATTAGTCAATTAATCTGCAACTCCTTTCATTATTAATCATTTAAATCATTCTGAAAGATAATGTGTCAGACATTCTCTGGCTTCAGCTCCTTAAATTTGATTATTTGCTGTTTTTCTTTGCCTCAGGTTGTAATAAACTGAGTTTTAATGGGTTTTCATGGGATCAGTCAGAAAAAACAAGACAAAATGATAAATTGGGACAAAGTAATGAATTAACTATGAAAACAATCATCAGTTGACCTAATTACGTTAGCTTTTCTTAAGAGAAAAGTTTAGGTAACTTGTTCTGGTGCAACATTTTTTCCGCTTAAATAATTATAATAACTTAAAAATGACAGGAAATGACACTTAACTGAGATTACACCATTGCATAAAATTTAACGACCAGATTAAATGCAAACTGTTGTTTTTCATTATAATAAACTATTTTTAATTGAATTGCAGTCACACTGAACTGAATGTGCAGCAGCTACAGAGCAGATGTGGATAAAATTAGCATATAAAGGTGAAATAAATCAGCAGCGCCGACAGGTAGTTTTTAGTCCAAGATGGAGATTAACCATATCACTTAACCACATCCCCCCCCCACACACACACACACTGCTTTTCAGCCCTATCCCTCTCTCTCTCAGCCACGTGTCGCTCTCGCTCCTCTCTCCGCCGCAGAGACACTGGCTATGACCTTGATGAGGAGTGCAGTAAATAAAGCCAGGGGAGGAGCCACGCGTCTCCTGGCAACGAGCCTCTGTTGGGAGCTGGCAGGTCTCTGTTGTGGCCGCCTCCCCGTCGGGGGCCCTGCCAGGTGGATGGCATCGTGCCCAGAGCTCTTTACAAACTGAGCCTGCTCTCTGTATTCACCTGGTCTGTGCGTCTCTGAGCTGTTGCTTCACTTCCAAATAGAAACCAGGGATAACCCTGTTTGTAACGCTGGATCCAATCAGTGCTGCTCAGCTTTAGTATGATACAGAGAGAATCAATATTTTCTATTCTTTTCTATTCTGTGTGGGCATTGTTTTTTAAATAGGCTGAACTGTCGTAACACTCACATTTTACACAGTGTTTAGTTTTTAATGAGGATGTGGAATTAAAGCTTGATGAGGCAGAAGATTGAGACTGGATAATCAAATTACAAAAGCTGTGAATAAGTAATAATGAGTTTTACTCAACCAGAGAAAACACGCATTAGGTCTTTGGGTTTTTTCAAGTCTGAGAAAATCACCCTGGCGATGTTGCATCAGTGAAAAGTTCCCACAATCCTTCTCTGAATTAGTAAGTTCTTCAGAGATGCAACAAACCCCACACACTGTTGTACCTGCAGGATGTCAGAGATTTCACTGTAAGATAAATCTGAAGGGGACTAAGGAGAAATGAGCACCATGATTGAACAAGTTTGACGCCTTCTGCACACTAATGAAGATATTTTGCAAAACAAACTGTTTTCCTCTGCGTTTCTTCCTCTCGTCCACACATCGACAACTGCGATTTTTTACATACGCTTTCCAAAGTGCCTCTAGTTTCTGTGTAGCCAAAGAGTAGTGTTTGGGAAATGATGACGTCACAGTTTACTGTGTGCATGCCCACTGTTGCTTTGGGCTGCGATTTAATTTTTCTCTTCGTTTGTTTTGTACTGCTAGGTCTAACTACAAGTTTGCAGCAGAATTCAGCATCACTGCACCACATTACTAGCATTCACAGACGTTTGCCTCCAGAATATTACTTAACCACAGTGTTCTTCTCTGGGATTTGATGGATCGTTGATGTAGACCTTATCACCACCTACTGGCCTGGCATGCTTGTTTGAGTGTTTTTGTTTCCTCATCTATGCAAAGATATTTTGTAAAACAGAGATTTATTGAAAAAAAAAAAATAAACAGAGGGGAAATATCAGTTCAAAAAAATATCTGCAGTTGAGTAGACAAGGCGTGAATAGAGGGAGTGTTGGTATAAGTTTACCTCAGATAGGAGAGGCCTCGGTTTGGGTAGAGTGCTGGATCGATAGACAGCTGAACAGGGTTTGTGTTATCCATCTGCAGGACACGGGGAGAGGAACTGAGCTCCAGCAATACGAGCACTGGACTCCGCTCAAACTGGCATGGTATACTCTCTGTGGGCAGCGTTAGCCAGTTCCCCTTTACAAACCCAATGACCTTGGCAGTCTGCGCCGCCTCACCGATTTGTTATATAGTCACTTATTCCCGATGAGGACGACGAGACCAGGAGGGAGTGATGGAAAAAAAATGAGAGCAACGAGGGGAGGGAGGAACAGGGGGCTCAGCTACACATGGAACCAACTTGAAGAGGCTGCTTAGAGAGCAGACTATTGTTAGGACAGGTCTGTAGGGTACTTCACCGACAAGCTAGTGTTAGCTGTGCAGAAAACCCGCCATCAAAAGTTGTCTTTAGCCTCTAGGGCTCAAGTGTTATGATAGTGTTGGGGCTTGGATGAAGTAGATAGTAATGTTGACTCAGGCTGTGCCACCTTGCTCATAAAGGACACAGCTGCTAGAGTGATGTGTATGAACTCCGTCGGTGTCCTATCATCCTCGTGATTTGCATAAACACTCGCTTACACTCAAATGAATCATTTGAGGTGTTGATGTGAGCTTCACTGATTAGGCAGATTTTGTTTGGCCTCCTTATCTCTTTCTCTGCTGCTGCGGGTGGAACTCATGTTTTGGTTGGGTGGTATTCCGTGCTCCCTGGCTCACCCCTCACTGCTCTGCTGAACTCAGGCAAACAAAGCTGTTTAAGAATGAATAACATGTCCTTGTTGTCATAGACCTCCAGATCTTAAATCACGGCCGAGTTAATGGGAAATCCCAACTGCAGCTTTTATTGTGTTAAAGACACTTTTATTAGACTGTGGTTTTAGTGCATGTTTCACCAAATGTTTTCTGTGCTATTTTGACAATCTTTGCCCTGTTGCTGCTGCACCTCTCTGTTTCGCAACTACGCACATTTTCTTTTCCATGCAAAACCTTTATGGCTAAAAGAAAGTGCGGGAAGAATTAATCATTGGTGGATGAAGCATGCAGATTAATTTAGATCCCAAATCATATAGACTTTTGGTTGCCGATGCCAATACTGGTATTAGTGAGTAGAAAATAAATTCTGATACAGATATATCGTCAGATATATGTGTTGAAAAGAAATTGTCAGTGTTTGCTAAGGTGCCATTTTCAGACTCTCATGACCAAGAAATGTAATTGAAGCTTGATATGTTCCAGTTTAACCATAAACTTTCTTATAAGTAACTGTTAATAAAAAAGAAACACAAATGCAATCAAATAAATAAAACTTCAATCAAAAAAGTAAACATATGTATGTATATGAACATAACATACATCTTTTCATTTATTCTGTAAAATATGAGTTTTCATATTGGCGCATATCAGAAAACGCAGATACTGATCTATGAAAGGCTCCTAAGCTGATTTTGTTTATCAGCCAACCAATAAATACACCCTGCTTGTCTTTCATTACATTTTTTTCTCCTTTTCCTAACCCCGTAAAAGTCTCTCTTTGTAAATTAAGCATTAATCATATCTGTCACATAGATGTAGTGTAGCAAACATTGTCATGGCAGTGTCAGTTCTGGAACGTTTAGTATCATCACATGATCTTTATCAGCAGATGGTATTTTCGTAGCTGCCATGCTTGTTTTAATGTCCATCTTGTAAAGTGCTTCAAACGTCTTCAAGTGCTTTTAAAAAAAAAAGTTAAAATTTTCTGGGTAAACGCCATCTGCTGATGAAGATCATGCAAAACCATCAAAGCAGCCACTAAACAGACTTTGAGGTGGGTTCCTTTTCTCATCTGCTGCTTCCAAGGTCAAGATGAAACCTTTTAAACTTTAAAACTCTACTTAGTGAGGGTACTCGAGCGGATTAACTTTTCAGCTTCTGCTGTTCCAAATAACATAGACGGTTTCCACACTGTCCACTCCTACAGCTGCAAGATGTCCTGATACAGTTGAGGTGTTGGAAATTGGCAAGGAGGTTATACACTGCCCCCGAGTCACAGAAGTGAAGCCGTGTGTACTTACGGTTCAGTGTCAGTGGCGTGGGAGGGCTCTTGCTAATAGCAACCGGCTGTCTGTCTCCTGAAGTGGGAGGGAAATAAGGTCAGGAGTATGACATTTGCCAAAATAAACGTGGCCCCTCTCCACACTCAACGTAACCTGGGCAGCCACAACCCACCCGTCTGGCACCTGAGCGTACATGGTCCTGTGATGGCAGGATGACTGAGTTCTCAGGAGCCAGCGTCTCTCAGCGGATTTATTCATTTGACTTTGATTTGATTGAACATTGAGTTAATGGGACAGTATGGAGGCTAAACTTAACCATCTAGGTTATTAAAAAAATGTGATGAATGAGAGGACACTTAGAATTTAACACATACAGGGAAAAAGCAATGTGGCCAATTTCCAGTCTACTGTGAGTGATTCAGGCCATCCATTGTGTCGCTGTCTTCTCTCTAGATGTGGAGCACTCGGAGGAGGACGGGGCCGATGCAGTCAAGACCGAGGTAAGATTTCTGTGTGCTTGTGTCTCTGTTCTCTGGCTGATATAACTCTCGAGGTGTCTTTCACACCTCCCAGGGCTGTAGCTTCCTTTTTGGGGGGTGACCTATCTTTCCTGTCACAACAGTGATTCCCCTGCTCACCAGCATGATGGATGATCGTGATGCAGATTGAACAGAAGCAAAACAGCTTTTCCTGCCTTGGAAAATGACAGATAATGAATAGAACATACAATCATACTGATGTGGTCAGAGTCGTGGTAGCAATGTCTTCTTTAGTCTTTCTCATTCTTAAATGTAGGACTTTTTGTTTTGTACGACCGTATCTGTTAGAAATTGTTCATTGTTTTAGGAAATGTTTCTTTGCTGAGAGTTACTGTAGATGTTAGACTTTACAGGGACATTTTAAGGGTTAGGGAACACCCAGCTGGCTTAGCCTAGCATAAAGTGAAAGAGATCGATTGGCAGAAATTTAATATATCACTATGTAATCATCTAAATTGTACAAAGTGTTTTCTTTAACCTAGAATGGGCCCTTCATATTTAAATACTTTATATTTACATCTTGAGCGGGTCCTCTCTACTTAGGCAGCCATGTTTTTTTACAGTTGCCTGACTGGATAAACTTAACACATGACAACTGAAGGCTACCACAGGTTCTTTTAAAGTTTGGAAGGGGAGGGTGAGTTGAGATGAGGGGTGTTCAGCTGTAATATGCAACTTCACCACTAGATGTCACTAAATTCCTCACACTGAACCTTAAAACAAACAAAAAGTTATAAATAAGATATAAGGCTAGCTGTTTCCCACTGTTTCAGTCTTTATGCTAAGCTAACGTAATCAGCTGCTGGCTCTGGTTTCATATTAAATAGAGTGTTATTGATCGTTCATCTAATTCTTGGCGAGAAACTGAAAAAATGAAATGTTTGTCCAGGTATGAAACTAATTGTTTCGGTATAATATGCAGGATTTTTTTCTCTAAAAATCAGTGAATGATATCAATCGTCACTTATGAGCCACTACAAGTGTGGGGTATTTATCTGCAGAGACCCTGCCCTCTGTCTGTATTCTCTTAGTTCTTATCTTGCTGTTTCTGGGCTACAACCTTTGGGCAGTGGGTGTGCAGCCCCCAGCCAATAACAGCGTGCAGGGTGCGAGGGCGAGAAAACATAGCGACTAGGTCACATCTCCGTCTCTCCCCTGTGCTCTCTGTCTGTGTCATGTATGTATGTGGTATGTCTGTTTGAGCAATGGCGGAGCTGAGCTACACACACACAGAACAGAGGCCACAGTGGACAGAGCCGTGTGTGTTGGCTGCAATCACGCATAATCTGGCAACGCGGCACCTTTACGCAATGTTGTGCTTCCAATGTTTTTGTGTTTCTAAGCAGCAACAACAAATCCTGCATAGTATACAGTACCTTTAACATTATTTCTGTGTATCAATAAACCACTGTCCTACAAATGTGTGGTGAAAACTTACAGTAAATTGTATCTGCACCATTGCTCGACTAGAGGCTTGGTACAGTTGCCGATCTCTGAGGTCCAGAAAGTCTGATAAGTTCTCTTGCTTTGGACTCGAGAAAGAAATGGTACCTGGTGGTGTATAGAATTGAAATATCAAATACACTTGGGAGCTCCTCGTATCGGTTGGTGCTGGCGACCTTGAGACTGTTGCCAGGGAGTTGAGATTAGACACTGTGGCATCGCTTCTTGCTGCCTGACCAATCACAATTGTTATGCTGATTGCATATAACATGTGAGTCATTACCTTTTTAGAAATTAGACAAACCCATTGTCCCAACTTACTCACTTGTTTACTAGTGACAGATCGGAGGCACAGATTTACCACAGATCTGGATGCTTCCTAATGAGTGACAGGCTTAAAGGAAGGATCAAAAACAAGTAGCTAACTTTTTTTTTTTTTTTTTTTTTTTTTTTTAACACCATAAACAGGGAGGTCGAGGCAGGCTGCGAGGGGGAGTTGGTTGGGAGATCAGCCTTCGTCAGAGGCCCATGCCCAGAATAACCTTCCAGGCTGGTGACCCTTATTACATTAGCAAGCGGACCAGAGAGGAGTGGCTGGCCAAGTGGAAGATGGAGGTGAGTACCCCAGCTTTGTCCGGGCCACCACAGACAGCAGGGTGAGTGACAGGTGTGGACTCAAGCTGCCAGGGTCAAAGACAGGGCTCATGGTTTGTTCATGGCCAAGTGTATTTGATGGGTCATTTGATATCTCATGGAGGTACCATTTATTTCAGTGGATTTATCTCAGTGGACCATTGGCTCTGTCGGCTGCTGCGTTTCCTGGCTTTGTTCTTGTATATTGTATTAGCGGAGCAGAAATCACATGCAGCTGCGGTGAACACATCTGTTTGATACCTTGACATGATTCATGCTTCCTGGATGAAATTGTTGCAGTAAGTTTGGGTTTGCATGATTGTGAGTGCTTTTGATGTCCTCAAGCTGAGATGAAATGCTTTTTAGTTTAAAGGGTCAGTTCAACCAAATGGTTGGAAAACAAACATTAGAGGGAGATAAAGAGGGGCAGGACATGCAACATATCTCCAGCGAGACTTCAACTCGGGATAAAGTGCTTATATAGCATATAGCTTAACTATTAAGTCCCCAGGAAGAGCCCCTTAAAGGTCCAATGTGTAAGATTTAGCTGAAAGGGAACTATTGGCAGATATTTAATGTAGAATAATCCTCATGATGTTTTCACTAGTTCATTTCATCTAAATTGTATGAATTGTAGTTTTCTTTACCCCAGAAAAGGCCCTTTATTTTCAAATACTTTTATTTTTAAATCAAGGGGACCCTCTCTACGGAGGCTGCCATGTTTTTTACATTAGTCCAGTCTGGACAAACTAAACACCTTCTGAGTTTAATGACAATTAAAGGCTACCACAGTATCTTTTTCATGTTTGGAAGGTGAGGTGAGGGGTGTTCAACATGTAACTTCAACACTAGATATCACAAAATTCTACACACTGTACCTTTAATTTCCCTTACAGCCGTCAGCTTTTTTTCCAGATGGCTCAAGATTTTTTGTTAGGAGCCTCTAATATTGACCCCAGTGTGTCAACATTGGTCACAGTGTCAGGGTTTTGCCATTGGGACCATTTCTTTCATGTCCCACAGTAAATTTCTGGGAAGAGTAGTTGACAAAATCTCACAAGTTCCATTGATTGAATCCAGCTGATTGCCAAGTTGTTATGGATAATTTCTAAGCTCTTAAATCTATGGTCGGTAATCCTGGAAAAACTAGCAAGAGCAGGTTACACTTTGATACACAACCGATACATCCCACCCCCTCTTGCCAGCCCTCTTAGTCAAAGCTAACACACATGAACGTGCACTTCCTGTGAACTGCTAGGAGATGATTTTTGACTCACTCTCCAGCTTCTGACTGTCGTCTCTGCTTCAGCGGTGTATCCACAGCTGAAGGGTCTGGTCATGCCCAGTGAGAGCTCAGGCTGGCAGGCCAGCCAGTTAGTGACAGACCGCTACACCAAAAATCATTTCAATCAGGCCAAATGAACGGTTGTGTTAACTGCAGTCCTGTGTCTTTCTTTATCTTCTCTCAGAGGACTTTATTTATTCGTGGCTGTCTGGAAAGGAAACAGATTTCAACAAATAAGATAAATAGTGTTTCAGAAACAAATTACCAACCCTACCTTTAATTTATAAGATACCATAGTTGTTGAAGGTATTTTATTGTGCCCAAGGGGAAATTTGTTTTTGTTTTCACAGCCAGTTCAGCACAGATCAACACAAACAGAACATATTCTCGACCTTGAAAAACTTTTTAATTGTATCACACAATCTTTTGATGGAGTGAAAGCTCAATGGTAGAAACTTTTAATTTCAAATGTTAAGCCACTTCATTCTCTGGATGCTGTGGCGACACTGATTTGTTGATAAGTTTATTTTACCTTGGTATTTTTACTCCAGAACATCCAGAACAATCTCATGCTCCTCTTTATTTATCCAAGCTCTGATTTTTTTGGTGGCACATTTATTCATCTTGAACTCAGTCTACATAAATACAAAGCTCCTTCGTTCATCACTTAATCATGTTTAGATACAACCGCTGATGGTAATGTGATGTAGTGCAACCTCATCTCTTGCATAATGAGGAGTCTCTGTAGTATCAACATGGGGTCTTCCATTTCTGCTGCCTCCCCGGCCCCCTCTGCTCTCCTCTGGGGAGCGGCAATAAAAATGTCTCCAGAGAGGAAATATTGCCAAATTAGCAGGACATGCTGGAGGAGTCCCACGAGTGAAATGTCGTAAAATATGAAGCTAGTACTCAGTTTTCATTTTCCAAACAGAGGTGAGGATTTTCATGAATAAGTGACTCCACGAGGAGTTTTGAGTGGATTTGCAAGATGCAAATTCTGACGGTGCATGTTTTTTCCACTTCCTCTCATCTGGCGTTTTGCAAGCTGTGATCGCATTATCTCAGAGACTTTGTTTTTGGCTTCTCTCCTGAGGAGTAATGTGATGCATCGCCTTATTTGGCTTTTGGTTCGACTCTTGCCACAGAGCATGTTGCTGCCGCATGCTCCTGCAGGACATGGTGGCTGAAAGGGTTACTGCCATCTTGCTGCTTTCTTTTTTTTTCTTTTTTTTTTTCTTCTTCATGTGCCTTGTGTTACAGTGGACTTCTCCGTCTCTCTCTCTCTTCGTTTCCCTCCCCTATTCTTCCCCTGACCCCTCCCCCAGCTATGGAAATGAACTCTGTGCTATGGATATGAGGGTGAAAATGAGGTTTGCAGCAAATTTCCAGCCCTGCTTGCAAGACAGCCTCTTGGCTCGCTGCCAACATTTTGCAAGTCCTCTCTAGCCAACCAGGATTCCTGTCGGCAATCACCTGACCCTGAATTCCCAGACAAAGAAATGTTCATGCTTTCTTTTTTTAAGCGATCTCTTCTACCCCGAGAGTGGGGGTGAAAAAAACTCAAGCCTCACACTGGATTATGAGGGTTGCGCGCTGGCGTGTATGGGTATGTGCAGTGCATTGTTTGTTTGATAACACTGGGGGATAGTGTGCATGTCTGATTAGCCAGCTTATAGCACGGGGAATATGCTGACTTCAGGTATTTCCACGAGAGTTGTTGTGGACCATCTGCTCCACTCAGCTTAAAGGGAAACCGTCTCTTTAAAAAAAAAAAAAAGAAAAAGGAGGAAGAGTGAACAAGCTTTAGCCGTGTTTGGGAAAAAAGTTGCTTTGCATGAAAAAAGTTTTCCCTTGGGGTGGATATATGCTGAAACTATTTCCTGTTTCATAGCAGTGCCTAGAAATGTCAGAGAACCATTATTCTTTTAGGTCAAATACTTGTACCTTGTTTTTTCAGAGCAGGCTGGGTTTTACCTTGCATAACATGCAACTGGGAAAAAGTTGTTGCGCAGGCCTGAGAGCCCATTTCCTTCCTATCATCGTGCACTTTGTTCTTTCTGACCCGGGACATAGATTTGTTCTAAGAGCAGTAATTTGATAACTTGAAAAGATCCAATCTTTGTAGTGAACTGAGCCGCCTCCTCAGGGGGCATTTTTTAACAAGCCCACTTGTGGATTTATGGGGAATTCTGTTTATGTATTCATCGCTGACTTTGTAATATTCTTAATTATCTCTTTAAAAGGACGCAACACAATGAGAACCAGATGGTCTCTTTTGGTGTGACCCCCCCAAGGCCACTCGTGAAATACACTGCCTTTGTAGGGATCTGTGCTAAAATCAAAGCTAATGAATCCAGTAGCCAGATCCCGCCACATTAGAACTTGACACTCGTGCATTTTCAGACTTTCTTCACCTGATGCATCTCGAGTTAAGTACACCTGTCGTGACTTAAAGGAAGTGTCTACTATTTGTCTGCAGTCTTGCCCAGCAGATACGCTTTAAGTCCTTCGAGCTGAAGACATATTTCACCGCATTATCCAACAGACAATTACACAAAACAGTCCCCGCTGCGTCTCCCCTGCCTGTTGCACATGAGAAACTGCTGCATTCAAAGGTCAAACTCTTTTGTGCGGTTTCAAAGGCGCGCTGTCACCTCGCGTGAGGAAGTAATGTTCATTGACAGTTTATTTCATTTCACTTTTTCCCCCCTTTTGATCAGA
Source organism: Paralichthys olivaceus (assembly GCF_024713975.1). Taxonomy (NCBI): domain Eukaryota; kingdom Metazoa; phylum Chordata; class Actinopteri; order Pleuronectiformes; family Paralichthyidae; genus Paralichthys; species Paralichthys olivaceus. Next base: position 9,451,254 of record NC_091104.1, on the reverse strand, counting down.
GTTTGCAGGATGCAGAATTGATTTAATGCCACCATTCCTGCTACTTTGACATCTTTTTCCTCTAATATACCATTTGTTTGAGGCTTGTTGTCTGTGTCCCTGTGTTACATGTTTCATTTCATTTCTCAAAAATGTAGATTCTTTCACCCTTTGAGACTATGAAACTTTTCTTGTAAAGTTAACAACTTTGTAAAAGACAGTTGTTGTCTTATAAATAACCGAAGCTGCACATTAAACATGACCCTCTCGTTAACAAGTATAGCCCAGATTGGATCTTTAAGTATCATCTGCACCCCCAGAGACCAATATCTCTTCTGCCGCCCAGTGCACTCTGTCACCCCTCGAGCCCTCAGGGTATCATGCTGCATAGTGTCTAAGTCAGATTATCCCTTATTGTGCTCCCAACATGTCTCTACACTCTGCCAGCAGCCTGTGGAGCTTCTGTTTTCACTTTATCTTAAAAAACATCCACAGATACTGTACGTACTGTAACTTAAGGTTGGTTTCTCCTTCATATTTATGCACATATTTTCCCCAAGAGGAAAAAAAGAGTTGATGTTTTCAGTGTGAGGTTATTTTCTCGCCTGTGTTTTTACATCTACTGTATGTCTGCTGTCATTTTTGATATTTGTCTTCAGCACAGCGTGACAGCAGATATAAGTGGTGGTATTTCTGTGCTGTCAATGACAGGCAGGCGTGCGTAAATGATAAAGACCGCATTGTGTCTCTGCTACCTCCTTTCCTCTCTCCCCCTTTAGACTCGGAGGGCCTGTCTTGCTGGTGGAGCTGCACACACACTGTGAGGCCCCCAAAAGGGGGCATTTACAACTGGGAAGAAGTCCAGAGACAAATATCTGGTTCCCTATAGCCACTGTACTTTCTCTCCTCCCCCCACTGGCATTTCCAGCGTCACTCGCTCATTGGCTCTGAGGAGAAGGAACCCTGGAGACAGCCTGACCCAAAACACACCAAATATAAACAGTCATAGTAGCCCTAATTGGCATTTACAGATCTACCAGTGTATGTGTGATTTTAAGTCGCCAGAGACGAAGAAGCCGGACTAAACTTATAAACTCTTGCTTTGCAGTTGCTCCGTCAGCTCATTTATTTCGCGGCCGCTCCCCTCACTTGCCAATATGACTACAGATTGTTTCTCATCGTACACATTTTCAACACATTTAACAGTTTAGTTGACATTTGTTAGTTTTTGCAGTTTGCCATCTGGAACCACACATCCGAAGCAGGCTGTCGAACACTAACTCCAGTGTGCTTGTGCTGGAGCCAAGAGGCCTAACGCATATGGCCGAGGGCTTTGAACCATCCATCCCAGCACTACAGTACAGATATTTATAAACCACAGCAGAGCCTCTTGATTGAACAGCACATGTTTCTGCTCTTTGGCGCAGATACCCCTCCCTATGCGGCCGAGGCACCACCTCCCCTTAAAGGCGCTATTGTTTATGGGCGAGAGGACGGAGGATTGTGCGATACTCTCTCTTTCTCTCTCTCCCACTTGCCTTTTCTTCCTCTCTTCTGACACACTCACTCCAGCTCCCGGCATTTGCAGTGTGTGTGAGACCTGAGAGCCTGAGAGAGACTTGAGGAAAGTAAGCACAGCTGGGCAGCAATGCTCTCACGTGTAGCCTATACTATGACTAACACGTGTTTACATATGGGACTGCAGATATATGTTCTGTGTGTGTGTGTAAAGGAAAAGAGAAGGAGAAGAAAGTTAGCATGCAACTCCTACCGTGTGTGTGTGTGTGTTTGAGAGAAAGAGATCAGAATGAGTGCAGCTGTTGGGGATTTACTGTGAGAGGCTTAAGTCCCGGCTGCGTCTCGTCCTCTCTGATCGACCTAGCGGTTCAGTGTCAGGTACCACAAACCCAGTGAACTCTTCCGCCGCAGCTACGGGCACTATAGAGTTACTGTATACACCGCTGTTGATGAATGGGACCTTACAGCAGTAGATAAAGACATGTTTACAAAAGCACTAGGGCTTCCACAATCAAGATTCAGCACGTATGCAGCAGAGACGAGGTGCATGTTGTTCAGCTGAATGCAGTTTCACAGAGAGACCTGCAGGAAAAGAACGGTGGCAGGAAGGGAGCATAAAATGGCAGCTCAGTCACTGCTGTGGTGCACAAGTGTGTAACAAACAGCACAAAGTTTAGCTTAACACTGTTATCATATAGATTTGTATATAAAAAGTTGTTTGCTTCATCTGGTTTCTGAGAGTTCAACACACTGAAATATAAGAAAACAAGTGCAAAGAGACAAAAAAAACAATAATCCAAAAGTTAATGGAGAAAATATTTGACAACACGGTAAATAGAAAACATGCTGCAAATATTCACAACACAAACAAGTACTCACAGCACAACCAAATACACACAACCCAACCAAGTACTCACATCACAGCCAAAACAACCAAATACTCACAACACAGCCAAATACACACAACACAACAAAGTACTCACATCACAGCCAAAACAACCAAATACTCACAACACAGCCAAATACACACAACACAACAAAGTACTCACATCACAGCCAAAACAACCAAATACTCGAAACATAACCAAATACTTTTAGCTTCTCTCCGCTCATTGTTTTGGTTTTACAGTTCACAACTTAACGCCGTCTGTTGCTCGATGTGCGAAAGGTCAGAGTGAAATCTTTACACTGCGCTCATGTAACACACCTGCAGCTGTGGACGATTGTTACACACTGTAAAAAACCCAAAACCTCAGCACAGCTCACTGAGCCATGGCGGTGTGAGTAGAGGACGATATCACATGGCACACATAAAACACACACACTGAACTTATGTTGGGAAAGCGGACAGGGATGGTTTTAAACTAAAAAGTAAGAAGAGAGACTCAACATGTGACAGATTGAAGTAGCAGGTTAGAACAGTTTTATTTTTTCCCTGACAAGATTAGTCTGTAGTAGTAGATGTATAAACACCTGCCAGAGATCTTCAGTATTATCCTCAATGCTTATACACAGAATCAGAAAAATGTTGTTTCCCTTCTCTGCTCGACAAGTCCAACTTATTGTCTTTAATGTGGCCACGCCCCTGAAAGTGACAGAGATCAAAGCTGCAACAGCCGGTTGTCAACATAGCCGCTATAGAGAACAACCCCTACTGTGGCCACAAGAGGGCAGTAAATTACAAAGTTAACGCAAACAAGCAACATCTGCTACTGGTTTATTGTCTTGTCCACTTACATGAGCTGGTATCAGTTTAATTTCTGTGTTGTATGCAAGGAAACATCAGGACATGTTTATGTGACACTTGTAGAGTTGGTCAATAAACTTGAACAGGTTTGGTTCAAGTACCAAGTTGACTTCATGACGCAGTGTATCAAACATTGTCAAGATTTAGTGCACTGAGTGTTTGCTCATGTCTGTTCTTAAGCTTCTTTCTTTCCTACTTCTTTGACACTTTTCCTACTTCATTTCCTGCAATGTCTTTATATCTGGGAAAGTAACATCTCCAGCTGGATCTAAACTCAGCCTTAAACTCAGTGGCTGCACACATCATCTGGAAAGCCCAGTCTTTATCTCTTCTGTCACTTGACTGTGTTTCAGGCAGAGAAAAAGGCCAAACTGATGTCAGCGATGAATGCGATGAAGGATCACGAGGAGCCTGAAACAGAGAGCCAGAAAGAAGAGGTCTCAATAATAAAGCACCCACAGCCTTCGAAGCCACAGCAGCAGCAGCCGCCGCCGCCTCAGTCACACACTCAGTGTCCGTCTCAGCCTCAGTATCAACAGCAATCACAGCTGCCACAGCAACAGCAGCAGCAGCAACATCAGCAGCAGCTGCCTCAGCAGCAGCAGCAACAGCAGCAACCCACTGACCCAGCGTCCCCCACTGTGGCCACGACCCCTGAGCCTGTCGCCATCGCAGGCGGAGACAAGACGTGCCCCAAGTCTGCAGACACTGAGCCCGAGTATGAGGTAGGATCATAAAAAAGTACTGAACCAACTGCACCATCTTGGTGGAGGGATGAGATATGAGCCCGGCAAGAACACACTCAATTCGCAGCAGATTTGGTTAAAATAGCAGATCTAGGATTTGTTTCAGTTCTTTACATATTTTTTCCCCATTTTCGTCTGTTTTTAGAAAATCACGTATTGGTTTTATTGTAAAATTAGACACATCAATGGTGTTGACATCATTTTCTCCATTTATTTTACTATTAGAATATCAAGACAGATGTGTAGGATTGTTTAGCCTTGGCACAAGAATCTGCTCTAGTTCAAACTTGATTCACATCTTTTAATGTTTGATCATAGACTCGTACGGTTTAACAACAGAGGAAAAGGGATTCAGTTTAAAGTCCGAGTTAATCCTGGTGGAGTCAAGGACTCATTCATGTTTTGGGAAAGTATTCATGAGTTACACAGCTGTCAACCAGAGCGAGCAAAGATGCCAATAATGTGTCTGAGTGATTAGAAAAGAGCAGAGGAGCCGAGTAATGTCCTGAGATGCAGTGGTGATGCTAAGGGGGGGGGGGGGGCAAGTGGGGCCATCGGACATGGTAAAGGCTATAATCAAAGGTTTTCACCACACAAGTGCATCGATGTGAAGAGCGTCAAAATAATACAAATAAGTACATCACTATACATTTTGGAGGGGGGGGTGATTTAGTTTAGTTTGTACAGCATCAACCAGAGTGAGCAAGTCTCCCCCTGATTTTGAATTTGATTGATTTACAATTTCAATACTGTTTCATCTCTAGTCTTGATGCAACTTCTAAAACTGTTATTTTTTTGTCCTGTGGGATGGTAAAAGTTGAATATTGGGTTTTGGGCTGTTGATGATAAATCTTGATGTGTTTTTCATCATTATCTGATGTAATCACCTGAAATTATTGTTATTATACAATGTTTTGGGTCAGAAACAGAAAGTGAGACAGACAGACAGACAGACAGTTTTTAAAAAGTTTCACAACTGTTCCCAGAGGTTAATACTGAGCGGATGATTTGTCTTTTTATCTTGGCTGCAGGACGGTCGTGGTTTTGGCATTGGCGAGCTGGTTTGGGGGAAGCTGCGAGGGTTCTCGTGGTGGCCAGGCCGCATCGTATCCTGGTGGATGACGGGACGGAGCAGAGCTGCCGAGGGAACCAGATGGGTCATGTGGTTTGGAGATGGAAAATTCTCAGTGGTGAGTGTTAAGAGCCAACAGTAGTGTGAGGTGATATTTTTCTATTAAATAAAACAGCCTCCTGTTTATAGTGACAACCACACACTTTATAACAGGCTGTTGTGTTATTAGTTCCACCATAAACATAAAAATCAATAATCTCTTGACACTTTTTACATAATAAGATATGTTTTCTGTGTTTATTCACAGGTCTGTGTAGAGAAACTCTTGCCTTTAAGTTCCTTTAACAATGCCTTTCACCCGCCAACCTACAACAAGCAGCCCATGTACAAGAAAGCCATCTACGAAGTGCTACAGGTGAGTGAAAGAGAAGTGCCATTCAAAAGCATGTGTTCAGTTTGACTGATTTCCCATTTTATCATGAAAATTTGACGATTAAACAAAACTCAAAGGCCTCAAAGTTCTATAATAAAAGAATATTTCAGTTGTTTGAAGCATTAGCTTAGCTTAGCATAAAGACTGCAAGCAGAGGGATAGCCTTGCTTTCTCCAAAATTCAAAACTGTACCTCCCAACATCTCTGAAGCTCGCTAACTTACATCTTACTTTAGTGGATTTAGTGCTGGATTCATATATTTTTATTTAAGACTCAAGAAAGAAATCACACAGCATCCTCCGGGCATCTAGAGGTTCCTCATACACAGCCCATAAAACTGCATGAACATGATAAACAGCTTTCTGATTTTAGCGTCATTTGCAGATCCAGTCATTTACTCACTCAAAATAACGCAAACAGAATTGCATTCCTTCAGCCCTCCTGTCTGCACCATAATAACTGAAAGCTTGTGGATTTAAAGTATGAAGAATGAGAAGTGGCTTCCACATTTGCCTCATTGTCATAAAAAGCAATCTAATGTTCTAATGTATGAATAATTGTAATCACTGGTATGTAGCTGCGTCTCAGTTGAGACACGTATCGCTCTGAATCAGCAGATTAATAAACTGAGGATAAATATAAGTCGTCCATGTTTTCGTAGGTGGCCAGCAGCCGGGCAGGCAAAGCCTTCATGGCCTGTCCTGACAGCGATGAGACAGAAACGTCCAAATCAGTGGACATGCTGAACAAACAGATGATCGACTGGGCTAAGGCAGGATTTCAGCCCACTGGACCCAAGGCCTTAGAGCCACCAGAGGGTAAGTCGACATAATGAAGCTCTGGTGTTTGACCTTGTCTGCGCTCTGATTAACGTTAAATAATTCACAATGTTGACTGATATGCTGCCCACCCCAGAGGAGCGTAACCCGTACAAAGAGGTGTACCCTGAGATGTGGGTGGAGCCAGAAGCAGCAGCCTACACGCCTCCTCCGGCCAAAAAACCTCGCAAAAGCACAGTGGAGAAGCCCAAGGTCAAGGACATCATCGACGAGAGGACACGAGGTGAGGTGCCTCATTTATTGGGTTAAAAAGGAGTCGTGAACTCCGTGTCCCTTCCCTTGGGGAGGAGTCAGTGCAGTCGTACATCAGCGTAAGTGGTCGAAGACGTGGTGTACAGACAAGAGGTCCATTAGAGCGACAGGTTTAAGATGGAAGTGAATGATGTGACCAGACAAAAAGCCTGTTCAGACAATGAAGAGATGTTTGTTTGAGTTAATTCCCAAATGTGCTCAGTAACTGCATGATGTTTTGGTGATGACTCAATAATCATTAAAAGTCATTAAAAATTAAAGTGAAATATGTTTTCTAAGGTTTCTAAATAATTTGATTTCTCATGTTATCGCTCAGATACATTTAACATTTCTGTGAGTCCACTAAAGCTCTGATATATTTTAATAAACGTATTATTATTTCCCCAGTTTCAGGCCTGAACTGAATTTCACAGAATCTTTGACCTGAAAATATTCTGCTAAACGATGTCACACATCTTTCAAATTAAAAAGTCTTGATGTACTACAGGGCTGGATTCTTTTTTTGTATTGATTTGGTTATGAATTGGCGTCTAATAGTAACATTTGCAGTTTCTTGTAAAAAGTCTGTAGAGTACAGGAAGCACACAGATTCTCTTTCTAGTCATTTTCTTAAATGTCAACTCACCTTTAATATAGTATTTTAGTTTTATTTGTACACCAATAATATTTGTTTCTGAGATGATCAGTCACCGAGTCTTTTTATGTGAGAATAAAACTAAAATTGGAATTTGAAAAGAAAGAAAACATGTGAACTGTTGACAATTACAACATTAAATGTAGATCGTGTTGACCCACAGCTCTCATCACTCCCACCTTGTTTTGTGTTTTCAGAGCGGCTTGTTTATGAAGTGAGACAAAAGTGCCGCAGCATAGAGGGTAAGTGATGTGTCCTCCGTGTGCTCTCGCTTGTGGCGGTGCTGAGGGGCCTCTCGGGGGACGAACACCGAGACGCTTTGCACTTGGCCTCATTGTTGACGAGTAAAGCAAAAAAATGTACGCGTCTGTGTTAATCAAACGATAAGAGCAAAGACGAAGAAATAACATTTCCGTGATTTTTGCTGCCTTACCGGCTCCCGTGTGTGTTCTCTGCAAACACACCAGCTAAGCTCGGTAGATCCAGACCTGCGTCACAGCTGTTCAAATAGTTTCATTGAGGTGTGCAGCAGTGTTCACACCTCTCTGACATCCTCCTGTTAAACACTGACATATTGCACTTCTCTTCCGGCAGACATCTGTATCTCCTGTGGGAGTCTGAACGTTAGCCTCGAGCACCCACTGTTCGCTGGGGGGATGTGCCAGAGCTGTAAGGTAAGCTGCGACAGAGGTCGTTGAAATTCTGAGAGTCCTCCTTTCAAAGCTAATAATGAACGCAACATGTTTCAAGCAGCACCTGATGTGACCCCATCAGACTGCTCTCTGACTTTCCACCACTTGTTTTCACAGAACTGCTTCCTAGAGTGCGCGTATCAATATGACGACGACGGTTACCAGTCATACTGCACGATCTGCTGCGGAGGACGAGAGGTGCTCATGTGTGGAAACAACAACTGTTGCCGGTGAGGTTTCTTCTGGGTTCTACTGTGTTTTGGGGGTGGGGTGATGAAAATCATGGCAGGCTTTAAATATATTCACCATAAAAAGTAAAAAGACAAGTGATTGATTTATCGGTCTGTTCGATAAAAATCGATATAAAACCTTTAATTTTACAGAATAAACAATACAGAAAAAAAAGTTCGATATTGTGTTAATGGCTGTTGATATCCACCAATATGAAAATTGTATTTAAATGAAATAAACAATGCAGAGAAGATGTGCATTTATCTGACGTTTTCAGGTTCTATACATTTGTTTTACATTTGGATAATAACTAAATGTATAGTTATTCATGATTAAGTTTATGGTTAAATTGTAAAATATCAATCGATTAAATGTCTTGTCTCTCATAAGGTTTTGATTATGATAATGTAGGAATCTTTGCCAAATATTTTCTTTAAAAAATGATAGATAGATAGATTCGATTAGATCGAAATTGTTCAATTCTTTTTTAATAGAGATCAGTTTTTTGTGTGTCGCTGCTTCAAATGTACAGTTGTTGCTGCAGTACAGATGTCAGGACTGTGCCATCATCACACACACACACACACACACACACACACACACACACACACAATGACAGCTTTGTGTCGATGTCACAAATCTCACAGGGGCAATGTCTGGGAGGTCGAGTGGAGAAGAGGCTGATCACTAATATTATATGAAGTATGGTTGTATATGAGTTGAGTCTTATCAAAGTGTCCTCACACAGTCAAGACCATTAGATTCAAATCTAGAAAAAAACAAAACACTGAGAACAGATTGGGCTTTGTTAGATTCTTGTCAGACAATGGTTTGCTTTGTGTGCAGATGATGGCATCTGACATTTCAATGATAACTCTCTCAAAACTAATTTTAAACTGTTGGTCCTGCAGGTATAATAGAAAGTCTGTGTGGCCTGTGTCTGACCTGTGATTGATTTAGAAATGAATTCAACCAGAAAGAAACTATCAGTTGTTTATCACTCGTCCCACATTAAAGGATAAAGTCTGCAGCTATTTGCTGCTTTGTGTTGATGACAGTAAATCCCACTGAAACAAAAACTAACAATGTATTTGTCCTATTTCTGATATTTTCTGACATCACTTGTTTATATGAGGTTCTCTGTCCCAAAACCAGCTGGGGAGATAAATCCTTAAAAACGGGTCACGAATATACAATAATCTCCTAAAACTGGGCTGGATCCTGTCGTATTTTTGATTTATTTTAGAACAGGACGTAACACTGTTAAACAGCAACAGTGCAGCACACTGAACAGGAAATCAGGAACGGGAAGATGTTTTTTCTAAATAACTAAATAGCAGCAATGACGTTGCGAGACACAGTATCAAGAATAACTGAAAATAAGAGGCAGATATTCTAATGAAAGAAAATAGCAGTGGATTGAAAAAGAAAAAAACCTAAATCAGCAGAGTCCAGTCATTCAACTCCACTGATATTTTACAGTTTCACCATTAATTATTTATGAAACAACTATAAATTAAAAAGAAAACACAATCATAAAAATGAAGAGCTTAGAAATAAGCATAGTTTTCTGTGTAAAATAAAAACAGTCCATCGTTTATTCTGTGAAAACGTTTTAATACTTGTGCACATCAGCAAACATAAGATACCAGTATATCTGTGAAACGCTCATATTGGTCGTAATATCAGCCATTGGAAATATCTGTCGGTCTCTAGCCTGAACTTCTCTTTGCCTGTGTTCAGGTGTTTCTGTGTGGAGTGCGTCGACCTCCTCGTCGGACAAGGAGCCGCCCACGCTGCCATCAAGGAGGACCCGTGGAACTGCTACATGTGCGGTCAGAAGGGGGTGTTCGGTCTGTTGGAGCGTCGCACCGACTGGCCCTGCCGCCTGCAGCACTTCTTCGCAAATAATCACGACCAGGATTTTGTGAGTAATGCTCCTTTTGACGATAAAAAAAACACTGATTGTCTTGTTTCTCATTTTCGTCTCCTCCCCTTTCTCTCTCAATGTTGTATTTCAGGATCCACCAAAGCTTTACCCCCCAGTCATGGTGGAGGAGAGGAGGCCCATTCGTGTCCTGTCGCTATTTGATGGCATAGCAACAGGTTAGACAAGAACCCCCCCCCTTTACTTTCTCCAGAGTCTGTAGTTTGTGTACATTTACACTTTGAGTCCATTCCATCTAAAAGAGCAGCATTTTCATTATCGTGGTGGAGACATAAGACTCTTGTAAATGGAGGATTTGAATCATCATTGTCAGTTTCAATCAACAGTTTTCTTCGCACGAATCTAAGAGGACATATTTTTTCGTTGTACACAGGTTACAGGTTTAAAGTTTCTGAGTTTTGTTTTTTCTCGACCTGTCCTGTGCAGGACTGCTGGTGCTGAAAGAACTTGGCATCCAAGTAGATCGCTACGTAGCCTCTGAAGTGTGTGAGGACTCCATCACTGTGGGCATTGTCCGGCATCAGGGTCGCATCATGTATGTTGGTGATGTGAGGAACGTCACGCGCAAACATGTGAGTCGAATGTTTTTGCTGAGGTTCACTGGTCTTTTGTTCGGTGCTTTGTTTAGAGTTGTGTTTTACCTCTTTGAATGTTGTACTGCCGTGTTTCTACAGGGGCCCATAACAAACCAACCAAAAACGTAATACCTTTACGTTGGAGGGGTGTTTTGCTCTTTCAATGAAACAACATATTTTTTTCTTTATCTGTCTGTCTTTCATCTGTCTACAGATACACGAGTGGGGTCCGTTTGACCTAGTTATTGGAGGAAGCCCCTGCAATGACCTTTCTATAGTCAACCCTGCGAGGAAAGGTCTTTTTGGTAGGTCTCAACACTTTCCTTTCGCTTTGTGATATTATTCTGTTAATTCATCCAGTTCAAATGAAAGAAAATCCTCTCATCATCTGAAGAAAACTCATACATACCATCAGTTTGTGTATTTTTACTACAAGCATCGTTTACCGTCCGTCTGTGTCCCACAGAGGGCACCGGCCGCCTGTTCTTTGAGTTTTACAGGCTGCTCCACGAGGCTCGGCCGAAGGAGGGGGAAGCGCGGCCTTTCTTCTGGCTCTTTGAAAACGTGGTTGCCATGGGCGTCAGCGATAAGAGGGACATCTCTCGCTTTTTAGAGGTCAGCATCTTCACAGAGTCACACCGGACGGATTATGAATGCCCCCTTGTGGCACTAATTCATTATGGTTAGACACTGACCATTAGGAGGGAAGGTTGACTCTCTTAGTCTTGATGTAAAACATTAATACGCTGCATTTAATGTGCTATGATTTACCTCCTGATATAGATATAGTGGTCAACGATCCCTTTAAAAATATTTTGCACTTTAAAAAGATCAGATACTGAGCAAAAATAGAAAACTTGAGCATCTGAAGCAGAGCTCCTCTCTGACTGACGTCTTTGTCCTCAACTTTTCTTTCAGTGCAACCCTGTGATGATCGATGCCAAGGAGGTGTCCGCTGCCCACCGTGCCCGCTACTTCTGGGGTAACCTTCCTGGCATGAACAGGTTGGTGTGTGAATGGTGAGGGAAGCAGCAGCCTTTGACATAACACAATGGAGAAAAAACAACCCTGTGAACGAGGGAATTCATCTGTTAAAGCCTCCTTCAGTATTATTATCAATGAAATATAAAATAATTGAATAAGTTCTGTCTTGTTATGTCAAGTTAAACCTGCAGATTAGATTTACCAACCAGTTGTTTAACGTTTTGTGACACACGTCTGCAGCAAATATCAAAATTACTTTTAGATATGAATATCTGCAGTTGCAGTGCCTGCTTAGAAATATATATTTTTCTTGTTTGAAAGGAAAAATCAGCAGCAGATGGTCAACAGCTAAGAGGGTGTTTTGTTCCAGGTCTTTAACAAACCATCAAACCTAAAGAAAGAATTTGAAGTTAAAAGCTCAGGTCCGATTTTTTCATTGTGCAGACAAACACTACTTATTCATTCATTATTGGTCAAAAGCAGAAGGTATCAACGTGCCTCATGTTGCACTTTAATTTAACAGTTGTATATTGTTTATTTAATCTTGAGGGTTATTTAGGTTCTTTATGTAAAAAATGAAACGTAAAGCCGCACTGGTTTCCCTATTTTATTTTTAATTGGCCGATCTGAAAAATGATCTGATCAATGACTCTGAACTGAGTTTTGTGATGCGTTGCATTGAGTCATGAACCAGAGAGAGAAGCCAAATCATTCATGGCTTCTAGACCAAAGTCAGCAGATTAACATTGTGCAATGAGTTTGTCAGCCATCAATTCAATGCACAACAAAGTTTTATAAAAGACGTCCAGTGTCTAAATACAAGGTGTGACTCCTGCTGTCTCTCGTTTTCAGGCCTTTGTCCGCGATGTACACTGACAGGCTGGATCTCCAGGACTGTTTAGAACACGGCAGGACAGCTAAGGTATGTGTTTATAAGCATTGCCTGGTGAAAGATCAACACAGAACTTAAGAAATCCAGGACGTCCTGACTGAAAGTTTTCTTCGTTTCGGATTCATTTGTTGGATTTCAGCTGTTTAAGAAACATTCTTTGAGTTTGACTGGTATGACAAAAGAAAAAGTAAAGATCATTTCTTAGTTATTAGTCTGTGACAACATGTGTGGTAGAATGTGACAGTCACTGGTGTTTGTGGAAATATATTCATGATACGTGACTTTAGTTAGTTTGATTGAATTCACAACCTTGCACACTTGCGGCCCCCAGTGGCAGGAGGAGGTAACACTTTGAAAATCCATCAGTCAGAACTTAGTGTGAGTGAAATAAGACAAACATGCAGCAGGTAATACTCCTGGACTCTTCTCTCCTCAGTTTGGCAAAGTGAGGACCATCACCACCAGGTCTAACTCCATCAAGCAGGGCAAGGACCAGCACTTCCCCGTCTACATGAACGAGAAGGAGGACATTCTCTGGTGCACTGAGATGGAGAGGTACGTGGAGATCATCCTTTAAATAACTGTTCTCATCAGTCTTCTTCTGAAATACAAACCTCACTACCATCTTTCTGTGTCGTCCCCCTGTCCTCCTCCCTGTCTGTGCTCCTCTTGCGTCCCCTGGCCGCTCTGGTTGCTCTCACCAGGATCTTTGGCTTTCCGGTCCACTACACGGACGTGTCCAACATGAGCCGACTGGCGAGGCAGAGGCTCCTGGGCAGGTCATGGAGCGTCCCGGTTATCCGCCACCTGTTTGCACCACTCAAAGATTACTTTGCCTGCGCTTGAGCGACGAGGCGACTCACTCGGAACCATTTAGAACTACAGCTGTCTATTGTGACTAGAAATAAGAGCCTTGATCCTCAAGTTATACTCTCGGTATAATTTGTGAGCGAAACATTGACGTAGTTTTCACATTATTTCTTGTATTTGAATTTTAATTCTTATTCTATTTAATTTTGATATGTCATTTTACCTTTTTAGCAGTGTTATCAAGTATTGTTGATTTTGTTTGTGCAAGCTATACTTGAGACTATGCTTTCTTCTCACTGAGACAGAAAAGTGCTTAACACGTGTTTTTTTTTCAAAAGAGACGCGACTGGAAACATCGGAACGTGGTTTAGAGACGTGTGAAATGTTTCTGCTGTGTGAGCGCGCTGTGCCGTCAGGGGGGAGGGGGGGCTGCGAGACTCCCAGTGCTGTGCAGCCGTGCTTCCAGCTACTGAGCCTCACAGAGGAAGGCGATTTTTCTTCAGTGTCAGGAGAGCCGTGTCTCTGAGAATCCAAAACACCAGATCACATATACCTCTTTGTTTACAGTTTCTATACACAACTGAAGGTAATAAAAGGTACTACTGTAATGTGGTTACAATACCATGGTGCTCCAAAATGATGAGAAGCATCATAACCCATGTGGCACTGCAACTTTAGACTATACGAAGCTCTTTAACCTGGTGCTGAAAAAAAAAAAATGTTTTTACGCTTAGTGGAAAAAAAACTCGTCCGTGCCCTTCAGTTCACTTCAGAGGAAACCTGGGAGTGACGGAGAGTAGACTGCAAAATATCCTCTTTTCTGCGTTTTACAGCTTTTATACTGTTTTTAATATAGTGCTCATTTAATCGCTGGATCTGCACAAACAGGAAGTGAAGCTAGCCACATGGGAAATGATGTTTTCTGTCATTCAAAGAAAAAAAAAATATCTTCAGATCAAAGTCTGTGGTGAGCTACTTTTTTTCTAGTTTCATCCTGACCAATGACATTACTGTACAACTGTCGGTGAGCGTGGCGGCTGGAGGGCGGCAGGGCGACCAGGCCGGGTCACCCTCCGCCTCAACCTCCGCGCCTCGAAACTGAAAAACTGTCAGGTGCAAAAATCCTCAACAATATGGTGCGGCTTCACAAAGTTCTTCTACCTTTTTTATAGCAATTTTGTGCTGTTTTATCAACATTATAAAGCACTTTTATATGTATACTTTCTTTTTTTCTTGATATTTTTTTTAAAAGACTATTTGTTCTTGTGAATTGTTTTGTTGTTTCGTTTCATGATGTGAACTGATCTACCCTCGTGTAATACTTTTTGTATACAGTAGGGCTGTGCCAATAGAAGTGAAAGAATGGATTTTGATATGTGAAACCCACGTTATTTGACTCGGTGTACAGTAGATGGATCGACATTTGTAACCCCCGAACCCCTTTTTCCTTTTCTCCCACCACCCATATTGTTGACTGCTCTAAAGCAGCGATACAATATGTTTCTACCCGGTTTCAAAGAATGTCTACTTTCTGTTAAGATTGTAAAATGTACGACGGAGTTGCAGAACTCTGTCGTGTGCTTTTTGTAATATTTTGTCCCCTATGAAGGACAGTTGGCCTCCGCCGCTTCCCTGATGAATCGTAGTCGCCATGTTGACAAATTTAAGTGCTGATCCGAATTTGGATTCTCAAACTAAATTCTCTTGATTGTAACCTCTCGAGCTAAACTATGGAGGATTTAGGCTGCGGTTTGTCAAAACGAAAAACTGACACAGTGTTTGACGAAGACACTCAAAGAATAAAGAGGATAATAAAGACAGATGCTATCGCTTATCTATATCATATTTAAGATTCAAAATTTGAAATTTAATTTCTTAATGTAATTAATTTCTTAAGTGACCTTATTGCTATAAATTTTTGTCCGAGCACGCTGGGCTCAATATGAGCCTCCATGCTTTGTGATATTTTAACCAGATGTTATTTCCCCCTCCCTCCTGATGTAGTACTTAACACCCCCCCCCCATGTTTGTACATTTTGTACATAGAGTTTTCCGGTTGCTGTTTTTTTCATTTGTTTTTTTGTTTTGTTTTTTACGTATGAGATGTACAAATATAATTCTTTGCTAATATATATCATCGAATTAGAGAAAGAAATCTTAGGATGAGAATAAAAATCAATTTGATTCAAAACTTGCTCTGAGCATTAGATAGAGGGAGACTCCAAGTCATCTTTCTTTAGTTTTTTTCGTACTGATTTGTTTTATCAAGTGAATCCAGATTTAATGTGGTGTGATCTTAATAGTGGCCTATGGACAGCTTTAAGATGAACGGTCTCCACTTCACTGCACAGCCCTACATGGTGGTGTTTTTAGCTTCTGTTTCTTTTGTAAGAATAAAAAAAAAAGAGGGATTTTAGGTGTTTCCGATGGTGCTAAACATTTTATCTAATCAAGACAAATATATTTGATTGGAAGAGAAATAAACACGTCTCGACAATGACTGTTTTTAAGTTCCTTGTAGTAACGGAAAAGAACTATTATTTCACTCATATAAATATATTAACAAAGGCATTTTAACTTTGTACTTGAAAAAATAAGGATAACAAATAATGAAAGGTCTCCTATATTGTTTTAGACTAGAGATTGCTGTAGTTGGTGCTTATCTGTGGGAAAAATCGTGTGAGAAAAAAAAGCGGTAACTTTTACTGTAGCATAATGTACGCTTAATACGCATCGCTTCTTAATCCTACATTCCATGCTGTAATATTCTCCATGTCTGTTTTCAAAATGTTGTTTTGAATCGATGATCTTTTTTTTGTTTCTTTTTATTAGTTTTTTTTTTTTTTTAAATCAGAAACAACATTTCATTTTTACTGTTCAAGGCAGGTCAATAATTCTATATCCAGTGACACTGTGTGACTTTCTTTCCGTCATAACTGTTTTATGGCTCCTCCACTTTTTCCTCAAGACCAGTTCGTACAGCAGATGTAGCAGCAGTCATTCTCCACTTTGAACCCCTCATACTTCTGTTTAGTGTCCAGAGAGAAGATAAAGGCTCCGTATGTACTTGTGCTGGAGAACACTTGAATAAATGTATTGTTTTTGTGCAAAAATATCTCCTGTCCTTTTTACATCATTTGTTTTTGTGCAAAAATTCAAATTTACATTGAGGTTCCTTTATATTTAGTTTCAAATCTTAAACATTCCCCTGCTGCATTTAATATTCACAGTTAAATGTTCTACATTCAAAGTGAGGTGTTGCTTATTAAGAATGAAACTCAATTCATATTACTATCACAATATATATATTAGTCAGGATTTCTGACCCACCCACTAGGAACTATAAAGAAGCACAGAAAAATAAATGTTAAATTAAATCTAGATCTAGATTTATATTTATATTAACACACAATATTCTCTTTAAATGGTGGTTAAATCGAAGATGTGACACTTCCGATGATGCAGAGTTTAATAATTTAAAGTATTAGATAGATAGAAAATAGCATTTAAATATCTACATCATCATTATTCATTTTAATAATTTCACATATTATTGTTATTATTATTATATTTAACTTTCATTGTGTCTCTCTGTCCTTGGCCCTGTGTATGAATGATTTCACAGAAACCTTGAAATTATGATGAACTTCCAAATATTCATGCAATGATCACTCATGATTATGTGGACTGAGGCTTAGTGAATAACATTTCTAATCATCAGGATGCTGAGATGATGTCCAGTTTCTTTCCCATCATGCCGTGCAGCAGAAGATGTTTTTTAATTTGCTCCCTTGCTCTATAAATAAGCGTGTTGTCCTGAAGCTCTTCACTGATCTCACCTCAACATGTCGCCACTCTACAAATCTTCATCAGGCCATTACACAGACTTTATGGGCTCTGCACTTACACCTGCTCATTAAATCTGCTCATAAATATGTAATTTATCTGTGTTATATTTCTGTTTCCTTTAATTATAAACGTCTCAGGTCAGAGAATATGTTGTAAAGATTCGTCATCAAAGCTCAAAGAGACATTTTAACGAGTAAAAAGATAATAATGATGATGCCACGTTAGAATAATCTCATTGTGCAGCCTTGTTGTGCAGCCCCCCCTCTTCCTCTCACAGTGGTATAGCCTCCTCACAGCGGACACGCCCAAAGTCTGCACTGATTGGTTGCTCAGGCGACCAAGCCTTCTCTGCTCGCCGCTGATTGGTCCTCATCACCGTCTCATGTCCTGGAGGCTGCGAGCTGCGTCAAGTCAGCTCTATATAGAGGGGATGGCCCCGGAACTCAGGGGGTAGGCCTACAAAATAAAAGCTTGCCAAAGGACAGAGTCAATACTGCCACAAAAACAAATGAGGCCTTTTTAAAAAATATTGATCAGCTATAGAAATGCACTGGTGTTCTTACTCAAAATAATAAATAAGACATATTTAATATCATGAAATCTGATGGTGTTCAAATTACTCATGCATTTGATTAAAGTTGTCAATGTGTGAGTTTCTATAGATATTTATTCAAATTAAATACTGTTTTTAAATGTTGAAATACCCCTTGAAGTTAAGAAAAAGCATGAATTCAATATCTTACGCATAATCAGGCATAAGATGATTATTTCAATTTTATTAATTAATTTATTTTTGACACTTTATTCCTTTTTTTTAAGAAATTACAACATGGTAAAACAAGTGATCGGCCAACTGTGTTATCCTATAAATGTAAATATACCATCAGTTCACACAATGATCGATCAGTTATCATCTCATAAGGTCGGACACAAACAAAAAACTGTTTTACCAGCATTGCAATGATTTGTCAAATCGTAGATCTAGTGAAAAGGTGATTCTCTTCATCTGACAAAATACACATACAGTCAGGGTTTGTTGGAGGTTGTTGATGAAGATTCCCTCTTGGATGAAGAAGTTTGCATGACTAAATAAAGTTGCATAGGATAATCACTGTGGAGGATTTTATTTGGAAAGCCATAAAGGGAAGTGTCCCTTGCATCCTCTTGCTGACTTGATGGGGGCTGATGCTGCTGGTCTCAGACCGGCCAGGAAGGCATCCATCTGGTGTGTGTGTGTGTATGTGTGTGTATGTGTGTGTGTGTGCGTGTGTGTGTGTCGCTCCTTGGGAAGTGCAGTCCACGGGTTGTGTTGCACTCACACAGAAAGTAACGGGGGAGCCGAGTGGAGCAGCAGCATCAGGTTCCATAGAGCAGGTATGTGATGCTCATCTTCATCAGATTCATTCTGCCTGCAAGTGTGTGTGTCTATCTGTGTCTGTGTCTGTTTATCTCTGTGTGTGTGTGTGTGTGTCTGGGCGGAAATCCTCTTCTGCTGGAGACTTTGTTTCCATGCTCCCTCCTCTTCCTCCTCCTCCTCCTCCTCCCCTGGCTGCAGCAGGTCTGGGGTGTCTCCTCGTCTAACCTGCCTCCAGCAGGTGAGAGGCCGATGCACCGGTGATCCAGGCCGGTCACAGTGCACCGGAGGAGGGGCTGAGGTCTGGGAGGAGGAGGAGGAGGCTGCTGGAGCTGTGGTTTCTAGGTCGATGATAATGATGAAGGCTGTGCAGCCGCTCATGCCGGATGGGGACCGGTTTCTTTGTGTCAAGTGTCATCATCTCAACATCACACGTAAATCCCTGTATTCACTCATCCAATCATTCTGAAGTGGAAATAGTTGAGATTGACCAGTGATTTCATGGATTTTTACACACAAATCAGTAAAGAGATGAAAATATTTAGGCAAATGTCAGGGCAGCTCATAGTAAATGTTGTGTCTGCTTCATCTATAATCAATTATTGAATATTTGCTATAATAAAATTGCAGATATTTACCGTGCTGGAGTGTTTAAACAGGCAACACAAGCTCACATATTGATTATTGACTAACTTCCACAGTGGTAACTCTTATTCGAATAATAATGATAACTTTATTATGGCCTGCAGCTGCTTCCATGCTTTATATGATGTCAATATAATGTGTTGCCTTCTAATATTTATCCTATGTGATGTGAGTAAGAGGATATCTGAGACAGTATCAGCCATCAGATCTGCTGGATGTGTGAGGGAGTCCATGCAGTAAAGTTGCCGCACCCTCATTCGTACACACCCTGCACGCACACACACACGCAAGCACGCAGGATGGAGACACACACACACACACACACATTAAGCGAATGCACTCCATCATTAGAGGAGTTGTGTGTAAAGGAAGGTAGAGACTTGTTTCTTTGTTGTTCATGAATAGTTAACCACTGACAGGAACTGTTGAAAACACAGTGTGGTTTTATTTTTGGGATTATTACAAATTTTGCATGTTTTTTTGATGCAATAAGTAGAAAAGAGTAGAGCAACACAAAGTAGTGGTTGTGATCAGGATATTTTACACCAACAAGACTAGAAGGACTCAATGTTTATCTTTGATTTTATATTTCATCATATATACAATTGTGATGACAATTTGATTTAACACATTTAAAAGGTTCCTTCACTGTGAATTTTCCTCTTAAATGTTCTGCTTTCTTGCTTAAAATTTTCAATTTTAAATATATTGGCATCAGTCAATACTATATCCATTCATTTATACGTATAGAATGTTAACTGCTTCAAAATTCACAGTGTCATCAGTCGCCAGTGGCGCAGCAAATCTACTAAACGTTTAAATGCTCTTTAACTACCAGGAAAAGGTTTCTTAATCAATTCATCTGCTTTTAAGGTCTGAATGTCCAGTATAAAAATACTGAGATCACTCGTTAAATATCTAGTATAAATACATTTTCCTTCCTAATTCACTGAGTCATCAGTCAATGCAGAGCTACGAACCTGGTTTTGATATTAGAACCAAGTTGTAGAGAGCAGTTCAGCTGAAACTGTAACTTTATTGTTTCATTAGAATCATTTTATGCCTTTGCACGTAATAATATACCAATATTTGAAAGAAAGACAGGAGAGAGTGGAGATAAGCCCCAAAAAATTAAGCAAGATAAAACTAACATGAATTTTTCTACCCCAGTAATTTCTCTTACTGACCCACTGGAGTAGAGTAGAGCTATTCGGCTTGTATGTTGTGTAAGAGAATCCACCTCAGCTTACTTTATTCTTATTTTTCATCCATTGTGATTCTCTCTCTGCAGCTTCATAGTGAGTGAATTGTAAGTAGCCTAATGCTGCCTCAGTCCTTTCAGAATAATGGCCTTTCAGAGCCGTGTCTCTCAGCTTCTTTCTGTTTACCACCACATCGCGGTCCACTAGGACGCCAGGTCTCAGGCGGTGACTGACACGGCCGTTACTCTTCCAGTCTCGTAGCTGATGTCAGTCACAGGCTGACGGACTGGTCTCAGAGCAGCATCACTGACCCTTCACTCTCTTCCACAGTCTTACTACACTGTCTCAGAATGAGGTACAGTGAAATGTTCATTTTCTGTAAGTTCTTGTGGAAATGCCTCAAGTTCTTTCCAGGACCAAACAGTTTGAAAGGTTAGGATGGTAGTTAGGGGGGGTTAGGGTTGTACTTGTGTAACTTTTCTTGTGTTTTTGTGATGTGGTGGTTTTACACAATCAGATCTCAATCTTAAATCCCTGTTGTGGAATCTGTTTTTTCTCTCCGCCTCACAGAGCGATAGCCATGTCTTCCAGCTCAGCGATGGTGCGGATCCTGATAAAGGGTGGCAAGGTGGTGAACGACGACTGCACCCAGGAGGCCGACGTCTACATCGAGAACGGCATCATCCAGCAGGTGGGGAAGGAGCTGATGATCCCCGGCGGGGCCAAAGTGATAGACGCCTCTGGAAAACTGGTCCTCCCCGGTGGCATCGACACCAGCGTCCACCTGGAGGAGAACTTCATGAATGCCACCACGGCAGACGACTACTACAGCGGCACCAAGGTAAAGTCCTGCTGGAAATGCAAAGACAGAAACATGCCCTAAATGTAGAACAGAGTGAGAGCAGAATAACACTCGTATATTTACAGAGCATCGTTTTCTATCATTTTGACTTTCCTGGATATCCCTTTTATTCTGATACTGCAGAAGATCACAAACAAAAACGTTCCACTGGTGTTAATGCTTCTTGTTTTTTGCTTAAGATGTTTTGGATAACATGGATAACTTAATGTTAACTTAACTTAACGTAATGACACCATTTTCAACAGCCAAAGCATTTTCCTGCATTGTTTGTTCTGTAAAATACAAGTTTTCATAAAGCTGTAAACATAACATATGTCTGTGAAAGGCTCATATAATATATGATTATATTTATATATATATAAATGTTGGTAGTATATGGAGGACATCGCAGCTAAAACAGCAAAGAACCAGCAAGTGAAAACCACTTTGTTATGAGCATCTTTCACAACTTTCTGATATTTAATAGGCAAAGTAATGAATTGAATATTCCAGAAAACAAACACTACGTTCAAAGACTAGAAAGACTCTAACAATGATTAACTGCAGCCAAACTGTTTATTCTCTGAAAGCTTCACATGGTTGAAGAGTCTGTCAACATCCCACAGAGATGATTTGGCATTTTGTTGGTGTAGCGCTCAGCAGTCGAACAGCTGCCAGAACGTCTGGTCATTGTGGCTGCTGATGAGACCGGGAGACCCCACTCTGCTTTCTGAGCACCGTGATGACTCATCACTCTGTAGCACTTGGAGATGATGGGAGCTGAGAGATGACGCGCACTGGAATTCAGATGTTTCTGTGAGCGGACGGAGCGGTGGAGCGTGGTGACAGACACTATTCTCCACTGTTCTCCGTCCGCTCCCCCTCCCTCCCGACCCACTGCCGCGCTCCGGCATGACTCCGTCTGCATCTCCAAATGCAGATGAGAATCTGTTTCCATGGAAACCAGGGAGCTGCTGCAAAGGCTGCCGCAAAAAAGCCTTTTCACTCGCGCCATTGTGCTTGGAGACAATGGTTGTCAGACATGCCCCCCCCCCTTCGTCTTCCCACCCACTACACACTACTCCACTCTCTAGGCTCAGCTGACAGATGCTGCGTGAAGCATGCACTCGTACACAAAACACACTCTCTCTTTACTTGTACTGTAGCTTAAAACTTAAATATATGTTTTTTTAAGGGGATAAAAACACTCATTCATTTATGTGCTGTTACTTCTTTAAATGCCTCTGATTATAAGATAAGATAAGATAATACTTTATCAGTCCCACATTAGGGAAATTTGCAGTTTATACTGTGAGGGGCAGTCAGTCCAGTCTTTCCGTACCTGTGTAAGGATTCATATTCCCTCAACAGTCATCTGCAAATAACCATAAAGATAAAGAACAGAGGCTTTACTTACATGCTTAGTTGATCAGTAGATTATGGTCTCTTCAGTACTTATGAACTTTAAAGATCAATATCTTCTGCTTGAGTGTCACGTAATGCTTCCTTTTATTGTTAATTTAAAGGTCTGCTTCTCATTTAACCTCAGATCATTATAGTGTTACATTACAATGGGTCAAATCATTAGTTATTACATCTATCGGTGAGAAGCAGAAGCAAAACAACTCAATTACCTATGCATATGACATTCTACATGATTGCTATTCAACTGAGTGCTATTCTGTGTTTTTCTTTTCCCAGGCTGCTCTTGCCGGTGGCACGACAATGGTGATTGGTCACGTTCTGCCAGAAAAGAATGAGTCTTTGCTGGAAGCCTACGAGAATTGCCGCAGCTTGGCTGACTCCAAAACCTGCTGTGACTACGCTCTGCACGTGGGAGTCACTTGGTGGGGCCCAAAGGTACAGTGACACTGTGCTTCCCAGCATCCTGCTTGAAAGTGAATGGCTTTTTCCTTTGCCCGTGTCCCTTCCTTCATAAAATTAATTTAGCACTTATGCATAAAGCTGAATGAAAACATGTAACTCCTTTGTGGATGAAACGTCCAGCATGGACACAAACGTGTGGTCATTCATTCTGTACATTCTGTACTGAGATGCTCATTTATCTCCTCCTGCAGGTACAAGCTGAGATGGAGAAGCTGGTGAGAGAGAAAGGGGTGAACTCCTTTCAGATGTTCATGGCCTATAAGGACATGTTCATGCTGAGAGACAGCGAGCTCTTCCAGGCCCTGCAGCACTGCAAGGACATCGGAGCGATCGCCAGAGTCCATGCTGAGAACGGGGAACTGGTGGCAGAGGTGAGGGAGAATCCTTTCAGTGTGTATATATTTACAGATTGATTGATGATAGAATATTGACTTATTATGATATGATATGCTTTTATATGTTATTAATGTGTGGCATTCTCTTTCCTCTTATCAGGGTGCAAAGGAAGCACTGGACCTGGGTATCAGTGGCCCTGAGGGGATTGAAATTAGCAGACCTGAAGAGGTACGATAGTCAGGTTTAATCAGATCTTCCCTCTAATTATTGTCTGTCATTTAAATTACTTTCTTTACAGCCAGACTCTTGTTTTAATAATAATACTGTTTCTGTCTATATCGTTCCACCTCTGGAACACTTAGATGATTCCTCACAGATTTCTGTTTCTCTACAGTTGGAAGCAGAGGCGACCCACAGGGCAATCACCATCGCCAACAGGGTGAGTGAGAGGTCGCTGGTACTCATAAATATAATATATTAAATGAATATAATATATATACCTAATGTAAACATATGGTACTGTATACTGTAGACCCGGTTATGGTATTGTTGTTCCAGACTGAAATAATGTAAGAAATATTAAATGGATTATAATAACTTCTATAAAAAGTCCCCAGAGGATGAATCATACTGACTGTGATGATTCCCCTGAGTCTCTAACACCACCAGCAGGTCAAGGCGTTCATTTACCCTCTGAAATATTACAAAATCTACTGGATCTTCTAAAGCGAACCAGCATAACTACAAGATCAACTAGATTAAATGCCACAGAATTCTTTGAAGACATTCATGGTCCTCAGAGGTTGTCTTCTTCTGACATTGATAATGCCCGACTTTCTCCTTAGCACCACCAAGAGGTTCTTATTTGTGCTTCTGAATCAACCATTTTTCAACAATTGGATGGAAACATGAAATTCGGCTGAGACATTCATGTTCCCCACAGGATAAATTCTTGTAACTTTGCCCTTTTACGTTTAATGTCGCTTGTTTTTGGGTAGAATTTGTCTCATACTTTACTATGACTATTTACTAACATGATACCTGCTAAACATCAGCATGTTAATATTGTGAACATTTTAGCATGTTGACAGAAGCATTTAGCTTAAATCCATTTCATACCTCTTGATTGTGGGTTGTTTTCCGTAGGCCCACTGCCCGATCTACCTTGTGAATGTGTCCAGCATGTCTGCAGGAGATGTGGTTGCCACAGCCAAGATGCAAGGTGAGGCTTAGTTTCTTTTTACATCTGGTGTTACTGTTTTAAAAGATGAGTAAAGTTTATATATATCTACATTCTACTAAATTTAGAAAATCACATTTTAGCATGAAATCTTATTTAATCTTTAACCCATTTTCTCTCTGAGATTTAATCCAGTGTATGTGTATATTGTAGGTAAGGTGGTCCATGGGGAAACAACCACGGCCCACACTGTGCTGAACGGTATGCAGTACTATCATCAGGACTGGGCCCACGCTGCTGCCCATGTTACCGTGCCTCCTCTCCGCCTGGACCCCTGTACCCCCAATTTCCTAATGAGCCTGCTGGGAAAGTAAGTCTATAAAATGTCACATTCCACTTTTCCAACTGCTTTAAAATCTAAGCATGACCTTTCTCTTCTCCTCTGTTCTGCCTGCAGTGACACTCTGAATGTTGTGGGGTCCGATCATCGTCCATTCACCATCAAACAGAGAGCCATGGGTAAGGACGATTTCACAAAGATCCCCCACGGGCTCCCTGGCATACAGGACCGCATGAGCGTCATCTGGGAGAAAGGAGTGGTATGTGTAGCTCTTTTGTTCCCAGAGAACTTCCACGAACAGGACATCTGTTTTGGCTTTGAGGTTATCGATTTGAAAAAAACAAAAAACAAAGACAGAAGAGGCACGAAAGACTCCTGCTTTCAGTGCATCAGTTAGATTTGCAGATTGCAGATTTACGTTTTTGTGTTTGTTGTAATTCATAGATCGGGGGTAAGATGGATGAGAATCGCTTTGTAGCAGTCACAAGCTCAAACGCAGCCAAGATCTACAACCTCTATCCCAGGAAAGGCAGGATCATCCCAGGAGCAGATGCTGATGTGGTGGTCTGGGACCCCGAGGGATCAAAGTATGAAACCGGATCCATCCATTCATCGACCAGTCTGTCTCACTCCAGCTCTCATCTCATGTCTCACAGGCTGGTTAGCTTTTTGTCGAGCTAAACTGGGTCACGTCTCTCTATCTTTGCCTGCAGGACCATTTCTGTGGACAACCAGGTCCAGGGAGGAGATATGAACCTGTATGAGGGCCTCCGTTGTCACGGTGTTCCCCTGGTTACCATCAGCCGTGGGCGACTGGTCTATGAAAATGGCATGTTCACATGTGCTGAAGGCTCTGGAAAGTTTTGCCCCCTGAGAACCTTCCCGGATTATCTTTACAAGAAGATGGTTCAGAGGGAAAAGGTATCGGACAGAATTTGTTAAAACCACAGTGTGCAATGTTACGACACAATCAGGAATTAAAGCACCAAACATGTCATTGAAACATCATTTCGATTTCACAGGGAAGCTTTTGTACCACAGAGAAGACAGTCACCACTTCTTTACTGCTTATTAGTGATATTTACTCGTGCACATTTGTAGTTTGAACGTGTTCGCTATCCTCTTCCTTCATGTGTGTCTGTGTATGTGTGATGTCACCCACCAGTGCCAGGCGGTGAAAGCTGTGGAGCGGGAGCCGTACACAGGGGACGTTGTTGCGGTGGCCAACTCAGGAAAGAGGGACTTTGGGGCATCAGATGTGGACACTCCGACGCGCCCCTGCACCAGGCACGGGGGCTTGAGGGACCTCCACGAGTCCAGCTTCAGCCTGTCTGGTGAGGACCAACACAAGGCGTGTCGTACATACGGATCAGATATGTCAGATATATGAGGGAAAGTACTTTTTCAGACTGGTGCCCATTTATAAAAAGTATGAAAACAATAGTGGGGCAACCTGGTTTGCTGCTGCTGTTCTGGCCTTCACAAAATCTGAGGACTGGCCTGATGAGGGAGCTATAGTTAAAGTAACCTGGACAGTTACAGTGCATCTTGTTGGTCTGAGGGACTCAAATGAATTACACATCTGTCATAATAAAAGATATTATAGATTGAGTTGCCAAGGTATAAAAAGTTTACACGCTTCTCTTTTCCATTATTTTACATAGATAAATAGAGTATAAGAGATCCATAGTTGATGCCTTAAAGCCTAGAAGCACCACGTCACACTCCCCAGTATACCTTTAGATCAATGAGGAACAGATGCAGAGTTTTTTTTGACACCAAGTTTACTTCATCCTGGTTCCTGGGGATTCAACTTGCCTAAAAAGATAACATAGATTTCTCTGTTCAAGAAAAAGCATCATTCAGACACTGGTTTGTCAGATTTTATGCCAATGGAAATCGTACATTTACATTATAAATGTTACGAGCAGCGTTCTAAATGGAATGAAAGGAATTGTTTTGATCTGTTGAAGTATGTTGCAATCCTTCAATCTGACTAGAACTGCTTTGGACTGATTATAAGCCGTCTGGAGAAGCCTGTACAACACCACAAGAAAATATGATTGAGCTGCTCTTAAGTACTACTTTGAAAAAACTATAGTTCCTTGTGTTTCACTGCTAAACCCAAGTGACCCCCCCCCCTTATGTTTCAGGTGCCCAGGTCGATGACAACATTCCAAAGAGGTCCTCGGCCAGGATCCTCGCTCCCCCTGGAGGCAGGTCCAGCGGGATCTGGTGAGTAATCAGGAGGACGTCACATGAAGCGGAAGAACGATACCTGAGGGAAACATTTGGCCAAGCAAGACGACTTTGTTTTTCTTTCTGGAAGCTTAGTGTATTTGTGGGGTAATGGAGTCATGTTTTCATGAGTTATTTAGGACTGTAAAACATTAAACTGTATACATTGCCGTAACAATAATGGAACATGGAGTCAACCAAGGAAAACCTTTGTTAAGCGATTACAGCTACCAAATTTCAGTCAAATGTTTCCCAAAAAATAAGCAGAAAATAAAAAAGAACATGCCAATGAATTAATGTGGCTGTTAGATGTGGTTAGAGGGGGAATACTGTAACTAACTCATAGTTTTAGGAAGGTGAGTCATGATTTTTACGATGCGACTGTGTTACCTCACTGTAAAATACGATTTTGCACTTGTATCATGTACTATTTAGATGCCTTTTTACATGATTTAATGTCACAAATGTCACAAATGTCTTTTTAACTGCGCGTCATGGTGAATGAAATGTGAAGGATTATTAAAAGGGTGTCGGCATGACATTAATATGTCAGCACATAAAAAATAAAACAATGCAATTGACCGAATAATGAAAAACAACGTAATGCAAGTTAACCTTTTACATGTGTTTGTTAATTTATTTTTTATACTGTATCATTTGAGCTTTCTCCGTTTGATGCTACTGTGTTGAATTATTTAAAAAAACACTTAGGTTCAGTAATTTATCGTCTTCAGATTAGCATTTCAGCTCATGTTTACAGACTTCTGTTCCACCCCCTACTGAATGTGAATGAACCTACGCTGTGTGCACTGTGCATGGTAGCATAGCTTGAGCTAATGTCACAGAATCCTCTTGTGGTCAAATTCATTTTCCACAGCGAGCAAAGAGTCTCACCCAAACTGCCTTTTTCTCACCTGAGAACACTGACACCCTCAAACACACCTCTGCAACCTGCCGCTACAGGTCGTGACCTCTGACATGTTGACTGCTGTCATTTGTGTTTCTTTTCTTTTTTTGATTCGTTCTGAAACTGCGGCGTTTAAAACATTCCCTCACTGACACCTCAGATGTAATGTACCACTGTGAAGCACAGAGAAGGTGAAGGGATCCTCTTTAGGATTCACGTAGAGATGTTTGTCGATGGATGCTGTTTTTTTCAGGATCGTAACTTGTTCTCAACCTCTTTGTTTTCATTGTTTGTGCTTAGTTACAGATCTTTTTTTGTGAATATTTGTCTTAGTCTCTGATTTTGTTGTTATTTTTGTCACAACTCCACAGTTAGCAGGGTTGCACACGAGATTTAGCTCAATGTTTAGACCCAGTTATGTTCCGAAGATGCGTGATACAGTAAAAGTCCCACAACGCTTTTTTATTTCACTTTTTTATTTTTAGAAGCTCCAGCAAATGTTGTGTTGTTTCCTCCTCCCTCCCAAATCTACACCGGTGCTGAACAATGTGTTGTCACATTGAATTCTGTTTATCTCTCTAGTTTTTCTTGCAGCTCTTTATCACATGATTTGAGTGCAAATAAACCACAAGGAAATCCTCAGCTGAGTGCTGTATCTGATTTCAAATTTTGCTTTTTTTATTTTGTTCTTTGCAACAAGAAAATGCTACTAATGCATCAACATATAGGAAATTAACATCTATGAATGTAAAATATATTAATATATATATATATATCTATATATCACTCACATGGGACAGAAAACTGCAGAACAAGTGAATATACTTTTGATACTTATGGTGGTATAAAATATGTTATTTATTTTGTGTTTTCATGAATGTTTTCCTTATGCACCAAGCGGAGTGGTACTATACATACTGTTGTATCATAATACAATGACAAACAGCTTTTGTTGCCCTCGCTCCTATAACTATAATGTCTATTTATGTGTAAGTCTAGTACCTATGTGTATTTGTCCAGTAGAGCTGGAGAAGAAGAACTTCTATCTAACAACTAAATCCACACCCAAAGAGAAAGCTGCCTGCTCCACCTCTTATCTTAACCACTATTGTAAATGGTGCATTAACCTCTGTGGACTGTGGAATAATCATTTGCTATCTCTGCAAGATCGTGTTGCTCGTGCACCAAGTGGAGTGGCACTATGACACACTGACAATTAAGGCCTTTTTTTTATTTTTATTTCTATATTACAAATTAAACTCTTGGTTTGTACGTGACGCCTGAGCCTGAACCCTCTAAAAGCCCTTCGTCGGTGGCGGGGCCTTAAACCCCACAGACACACACATCATGTGTCTCTGAGCTGGAACAGGCCGAAGTCCTATTTATAATGAACCTTTAGCAGCATGGAGTCGGGCGCATGCGCGGTGCGCGGCCGGATCGTTGCAGACAGGGGCGGCCCGTTACCAGGCGAGCACCGCAGCGCAGGGTCCGACACCGACGACGGCAGCGGGCACTGACAGAAGGAAACCTGCCAGCGTGATAACAACACCCGTGAAACGCAGTGAGTATGGAGGCATGAGCGCGGGGAGGTGGAGGGTGGACTCATCCCGAGCCGCGTCCTGCTGCTCCTCTTTGTTTGGTGGAGGGATGCGTGTTTGATTCCCAGGCGCTGAGCAGATCTGCCCAGAGCCGACACTCCGGAGGTGTATCCGGGGAGGCCCGCAGAGGGGGCCGCTGCAAGACCAGCGTTGCGGCTTTTCGAAACGGGCTCATTTATTGTTCTCAGCTCAGGCTTGAAATGTCAGACCCCCGCCCATTCGTCCCAGACTTTTTTTTTTTGTGCTGCAGTCATTATCGGAGCAAAGGCCCAGTGGATTTTTTTTTATATCCATTGGAGAATAGATTGACTTCCCTTTCCCCCTCCGCCGCCCTCGATGCTATATTAATAATAAGAAGAAGAATAATCTTTATTTAGAGGGATCGCACGCTTCTGCTAATGTGGCGGAACCTGCGTGCTCTGTATTGTCGCTGCCATGGTTGCAGGCTGCAGCCCCGTGGGGGAATGTGCATGGTGGAACGTCGTGCGTTCACTCAGTGTTTTCACCAGGAATCGTGCAAATCGCAGGTGAGGTGCAGCCGGTGTCATCCCTCTGAGCTGCAGACACATGGCGCTGGTGTGACCTCAAAGACGATTTAAAGTCCCCCATCTTCTTCACTGCAGGGACCTTCGAGGTGTCACAGTCCAAATGTTGTTGGACACCAGAGGAAAATCGAAGTGAGGCTTGCCTGGAGCTGTCAGATGTCTAAAGCTGCTCAGGGTTTTTCTGTTTAATCTGGGGGGTGGGGTGTGTGTGTGCTCACAACACATCTGTAGATTAAAACTAAAACCACACTGTTTACAGCCAGAAATCCAAGTGACACACAGGCCGATATTGCTCGGGTCTCTTTTACAGGCCCCTCAGCTGCGGTGGTTTCAGAGCCAGTCCTGGATATTTAATCTGCCTCCGCCTCCCCTCTAAATGTCAACTTCAACATATACACAGATCATAAAGATCATAAGGTTTGATGCTAATGTTATAGATTGCAAATTAGAAATCCAGGATATGGCCTAATTGAAATTAGTCAGAGAAGAGAAGGTCCACAAGTGAATGAATTCTACAGCTGAAACAATGATAGTAACTATTCGGAAAGTTACTTCATTTACAAGCAGACGCCAATTATGTCAAAGTTCAAGCTTCTCAAATGTGACGATTTCCTGTTTATAATTTTCTTTATGTGACACCAACTAACTTTTGGCTTTTGAATGTCGGATCACAAGTTGGTTGAAGACGTCAACTTAAATTGTAACAAGGCTTTTTCACAATTCTTTGCCAAACAAGGATTGGTTGGGGTAACCATCATTAGTTTAAGCCCTAAATAAGTCAAGTGCAAAGTCAAAGACGTCTGATACGATGGGTAAAGGTTATGTGAAAGAATCGGTGAATGTCACTCTGCAGCTCAGAAAGATGGAGGAAACCAAGTCTTCAAACAGCCCAACTTGATCATATGAAAACATCAGTTTGTTTACTTCCATTATTGGGTAATAACTGACATTATGAAGTTGTTATGATTTTGTAGGGGAATGTATTTCTCTGGATCTAAAGTTCCACCTAATTCCACTGAAACCTTAATTTTTTACATCCTGCAAACTGACAAACTTTATTTCTCTCTTTGCTGTTTTGTCTCAGGTAGGGGATGGCAGTGAATGTGTACGCCACATCTGTGTCCATTGACAACCTCAGCCGACATGACATGCTGGCATGGGTCAACGACTCTTTGCATCTCACCTACACCAAGATCGAACAGCTCTGTTCAGGTAAAGCTGAGAGTCGGTTGTCCCTGACGTTTGTCCACAACAGGACAATGAGGCTAATTACCTCGTCTTTGTGTTTTCCAGGAGCAGCATATTGCCAGTTCATGGACATGTTGTTTCCAGGTTGCATCCTGCTGAAGAAGGTCAAATTTCAAGCCAAGCTGGAGCATGAATTTATACACAACTTCAAAGTTCTTCAGGCAGCTTTTAAACGGATGAGTGTCGACAAAGTCAGAATCCTCTCATTACCATATTATTATGTGTTTGACTCAATACTTATGATTGTATCATCTCTTACTCAAGATGCTTACGTTGCATGTTGTATCACACAGACCTATTCAAGCATTTCCCATTTCCACTCTGCAGATAATTCCCGTGGAAAAGCTTGTAAAAGGGAAGTTCCAGGACAACTTTGAATTTGTGCAATGGTTCAAGAAGTTCTTCGATGCCAACTACGACGGGAAGGAGTACGACCCTTTACTAGCCAGACAGGGTCAGGACGTGGCCCCTTCCCCCAACCCAGGTGATCACTTTATCCACAAACCAAAGAGAAACCCAGGTAAACCCGACAGTTTTGCCGTTGCTGCACGGTCTTGCTGAGCTTTGGATGGCCCGAAGGCGCTCCCTGTCCTCTTTAGGTCCATCTCACTGCCCAGCATTCACAAGCAACATGACACTGCGTAGGTATGAGCGAGTCTCTGCTGGGATGGTGGTGAATCACCTCATTGCGCAGCGGGAGGCAGCATTGGTGGGGTAGCAAAACTCACATCATGCAACTTCAGTTTGAACTTGCTCTCCTAGTTCAAATTCATAATGTACGGAAATATCAAATGCAGCAGTGTTTTCCTGTGTATCGCATTACACAGCTGCAGCTTCATCTGCCTGAAAGCTAGACTGATAAAAAACTAAGTGTGTGTCATTTTACTAACAACAACAACGTCAGCTTGAACAGCCTTGCTCTGGCTCCATGAAAGCTTTTTGCTTGGTAAAGATGGCAAAAAAACCTAATTTTATTTGTAGTGTCTCATACGCCTGCCGAGTGACTTTGCCACTGGCAAGCTGTGTGGTTGTAAATGGGCATTTATGAGAAAACTGTAGTCTTGCAAGATGGCATGTTTTGTCTTTGATTTGAGACTCCTCTGCTGAAGCACTTATAGAGGTTTGGCAGTTTTTATTTAAGACTTTAACTCCAAGAAACTGGATTTTCAACGGTTTCTTAAATTTTTTAATTGGCTTCTTGGAAATCTGGCAATATCAATATGTGTCTTTTATATTATTCACAAAAACAACCTATCAAAGGCACAACTTTATGCTACAAGCTGATAACATCAGCTCTCTATAATGTGCTACATCCATCGCTACAGTTGCTACGAAGCCAAAAACAATTAATGCAGCGACTCTGTTTTCATTCAAATGACGTCTATCACCATCTCTGACCAAATCCAGGACCACAGAGGACATCTCCAACAGTTCCCAAAAACATGCCAACACCACAGCGGGTCCAACACAACACTCCAGCCCTGCGGAAGAACCCGTCTTTGTCTAGAAATGGAGGCAGTGATGCGGAGATCATGGAGCTAAATCAACAGGTAGAGTTGAATGGAGGAGCTACAGTCTAAATCCTCATTTAATCACAGTAGTTTCAGGGTTCTGGTGTTTTGTACTCTGGCTCACTGTCATGTCTCACGTCTGAAAATTACTGACAACTGTCAATGAAAAGAAAAATATTGTTATCCAGTTGTTTTCGGTCTTATTTTCATTGTTATACATAACATATAAATCTATTCTGAATCTTTCCAAAGCAAAGGTTATTTTACATTCAAACCACAAATTTAGTTAAGATTAAAAGAAAATATTGAGAAACCCCCCCCCCCCCCCCCCCCACTATAACCCCCACTCTTTATTTAACATTTGCATGGTTTGCATGTTTCAGAACTGTTGATAAGATGAAAACACTGATGTCTGTGGCTGTGTTATCACTTTTTCTTTGGAAACTCCCACTGAAACACATTTTTCGGTTTCTTCCCTCAGTTGATGGAGATGAAGTTGACTGTAGACGGACTAGAGAAGGAGAGAGACTTCTACTTCAGCAAACTACGGGACATCGAGCTGATCTGCCAGGAGCACGAGAGCGAAAACAACCCCGTCCTCAGCAGGATAATAAACATTCTCTACGCAACAGAGGCATGTATTAACAACCAACAACAACTCTATAGACTGCAGTGCACCACTGAGGACTGTTTTATTCTCAGAATGAATTACTACAGAGAGGCTTAAGTGAAACTGCAACTTTGAATATCATCAGTGGTCAGGAAATATATAATATATAACGCTCAGAATCTTTCAATATTAAAGTGAAAAACAAAACCCCAAATTTAATGGGTTCTTTCTCAGCCCATGTTCCATCCTTCCACCAATTATTGTTCTGTAGTTTTTGCAAATGAAAAAACAACCCAACTAACAAACAAACAAACCGATCTTTTCTCTCAGGAAGGCTTTGCGCCTCCAGAAGACGAAGACCTCGAAGAACAAGCTCACCTGGACCAGGATGAATACTGAACCCTTCATCTCCCTCCCCTCGGACATCTCCGTTCTCCCTTTTCTTTTGTGCCCTCATTTGTTTTCTACTCTCTCTCTCTCTCTGCACGCTCTCTATAAATACCCCCCATCATCCCCGCTCTCCATTTTTTCTTTTCTTTCTCATCAGTCGGTTACCTCCCCCCATCTACCCTCTGGCCATCGACATACTTTGCATCATCAGTTGCTGCTCACCCCTGCATCCACTTACACAGTAACAATAACAGTAATGTATGACATATCCCAGTTATTTCAGCATGAGTAACGCAGAAAATCAAGTTGACGCTGGCATGGAGGTTTCTTGGGCAAACAGTAGATTTAAGTCTGTAAATATGACTGAAAGTTTGATTTCTGAGAACAGAACAATGTCTTTGCTCATTATGGAGTTATTAGTCTTAATGCTACTACTAGAGCACTTAACAACACTGCTCCAACGTGCCATCAGGACACTCCCAGAGCTACTAAAACTGACTTTTTATTAACAATTTCTTATTTATTTAACTTATATTTCCTTACGATTAACTTTCTGTAGCAGAATCGGTGCAAAACCTACTGTATGTGAGCTGAAAGCTGAGGGCCCTGTATGTGATTTGAGTTAAGGTGTGTGTTTGAGGCTGCATCGAGCTTTTTATTTTGTTTTATGGAAGGATCATGGCATGTGGATACACTGGAGGAAATACTTTGGTGTAATGGACTCAAGGCGTATAATGATTAGTGCTCTGCAATTATTCATTTTTGATCCGCAACATATCTGAGCATGAGAATGTTAGACATTGACTGTGAATGAGTGATATTTTGTAAATGTACTTTGTGATCGATCCTGGTTAGTTGCCATTGCATCTTTCAGGCGGAGGTGGAGAGCTGCCCGCAGAACGACCACGTGGTTCTAGATCGTAGCAGAGCTGACGTTTGATTCTCGGCAGCCTGACGAAGAATTGATACAGACAGATTTTTTAACATGAAAGCTTTTATCATGTCTTTTTTTCCCGCTGATCATTTTGTGTTTCTACTTTTGATTTGCTGGTAGCCCAGGACGTATGAGAAACTCAGTATTAAGAGATCTGTTTAACCAAGGAAGTCTCCCTGTCCTTCCCAAGCTCTTTTTACTTTGCACACTGGCTGTCGTCTGCTCTGGAAATCCCATTCTTGGACCATGTAAACATCCACAGAACACTCATCTTTTGACTTTTGACTAAATAAAGCGGTTGTGAAATAAATGGCTTTGTGTGATGATTGATTTCTAGTGCAATGTAAAGTCTACAATAGCTTTCAAAGTTTCACTGAACGAATGCAACAAACTATACAATTAGATAAACTTTTATTGATATAATTATACATTATACAAATTTTAAGCTTGGTAATACGAATAAATATAAACATCTAGACACAATTTAAAAATAATGAAACATGATGTGACAAGAACTCTGAACGCTCACAGTAACGGAACCAGCCGGGGGATTAGCTCAGATGGTAGAGCGCTCGCTCATGCGAGGAAAGAGTCTGATCTTCTCGCTCTCGCGCACAAGCGGAAAACACAGGGAAACATAGAATAAAGAAGCAACGGTGACATTTTTCCCTACAACTATATTCAGGCGACAATCCTGGGCTTTGTGGAAGATTTTGAGTTGTATGTTAATCGAGTCACCCGCCGTGAGCTGGAGTCGAACATCGGACCTGCCGGACGGACCTGAAGGAAGTTACAGAGTGCAGTTTCTGACTAGTGACTAGTAATGTTTATCTCTATGGTTATAAATATCATAATAATAAAGTGTGCCCTCAAATACTGATGCCTTTGCAAAGTTTGTTTGTTTGTTTGTTTGTTTCAGTTAATATAATGATAATAACAATAAAATGTGCCTTCAAAGACTATGGGACAATATGGACCTTTTTTGATGATGCACACACTGAGTCTTGGCTATGCACTAAATATAGTGCATAGCCAAGGCTGTTCTCTAGGAGCCATCTAAATCTCCGGCCCTGGTACTTGCCAAACTGAAGCTTGCAGTGAGCCAGTATTAAAAACATGTCAGTTGGGTCTCCACCATGACCCCTGACAAAAGAACTGGCCTCTGCCAGCACCTCCTCTCTGGGTTTGGCCCTCCCAGACTCAACACCTTCATTGTTCTTCGCCTCCTCAGAAGGCGCCATGACCAGTCTGGTTGACCTGGCTGAGTCACGGCGAAAAACTGGATAGGCGTACATTTTTTCTGAATGAAAATGAGAAAAAGACGGTCAATACTTATACGTCTTTCCTGGCACTGCTCCAGCTGTAGTAATCATAATTCACACGTAATTATCGCGTATCAGGCGATATTTGTAACTTTTTATATTTTACAGATCTTACTCTTTACTTTCAATAACAGAGTAAAACACGACTCACCTTCAACACGGCGGAAATCGAAGTGAGCGGGAGAACAGGCAGCGATAACTTAGCCCACAGAGGGAGGAACGTGATTGGTCAAAAGTAAGCCCCAGGGGAGGAACGTGATTGGCTGCTGTGGGCTTACTTTGGTCTTACTTTGGCGGAATAGACGGGATACAAGAACATGCGAGAGGTAGCGGGATCGATGCCCGCATCCTCCCTATCTTTCTTTTTCTTTTCTTTTTTTTCTTTTCTCCCATCTAACACACAGACTGTGTTAACTTAAGTTAAGTCTTAAAAACCATTTATTAGCAGTTTTATACCGTCAAAGTACAATTATTAACTGAATGAGATACTGCCTGGGGGCGGGGCGCAGCAGAGCAGGGAAGCTAACAACAACAACAACAACAACAACAACAACAACAAGCATCAGAAGCTCATTCTTGTTCCGTGGAGGAGGATACTGCAGTATTACTCAGAAAGTACACAGTAAAAGTACTTGGGAAAAAAAACAGCTCCTCTAAACCTGAGCCGCGTCACAGCGATTACCGTAAACGTGTTATCAATTGCGCACTCTATAAAGCCAGGCGGCTGGTTTGACTGTCTCTATAGTTTGACCTCAGACTCTCAACCATGGCTCCCCTGCTCCGCTGCTGCCCGCCCTCAGTCAGTATCTCACAACCACGACATGCTAACTCCTGGTTAGCATGTAACGAGTTTCTATCAGCACCGATTCTCTAGTAGGAGCCATCAGGGGGATTAGCTCAGATGGTAGAGCGCTCGCTTAGCATGCGAGAGGTAGCGGGATCGATGCCCGCATCCTCCAAACTTTTCTTTCTTTTGTTCTGCTGATACTCCATATCTATGTTTTCACTTCAGTGCATTAGCGTACACGCAACTTTTTGGAAATGCCCTCCACTTACACCAGTTTCCTCAGCACTGTAGCAACAAACAGCAACATTAACTATATGTAATGGGGGTAAAGCCAAACAATACATTTTTATGTATTTTATGTATTTTACTCACTTGGCGCCGTACTAACGGGAGCCTGTCGTAGCAGCTCCGTGTATTACTGTCGGTCTTTTGTGTTTTTATTACGTTTGCTGTTTGTTTTCTATATTTATTTTTGCACTGCTCTGTGCATCTTCGTACCGCACAATGACGAGATGCTTTTGCAACTGATTGGACACTTTTTATCACTTTTAACCGCACTTCGGTCTCTTCGGATCACTGGAAGCATGCCTGCAACACACGCCGGCATTGTTTACACCCGCGACCAGCTGATGGCCCTGAGGCACACCACCCTCTTGGCCGGAGAGAGACCCACCATCCCGGAGGAGCTAAAGAAGAGACGGCGGGGCTGTAGAGCGGGGCTTAAACGGAGGATGGTGAAGAGGAAGTTTAAGCCCTTCATCCCTGCAGTCATCACTGAAACGTGAGGTCGCTGGCAAATAAAGTGGACGAACTGGAAGCGCTCATCAGAACACAGAGGGAGTACAGGGAGTCCAGTATTGTGTGTCTCACGGAAACGTGGCTGCACGAGCAGATACCGGACTCCAACGTCACCATTCCCGGCTTCCAGACGGTTCGAGCCGACAGAGACACCACCGCGACCGGCAAGAAGAAAGGAGGGGGTCTCGCCGTGCTCGTGAACAACAGGTGGTGTCACCCCGGGTACGTCACCGTTAAACAGCGTGTATGCAACCCGGACATCGAGCTCGTCGCAGTCGGACTTCGTCCATATTATTTGCCGAGGGAGTTTACCAGTGTTTTCGCCATCACTGTTTATATTCCTCCATCTGGGAACGCAGAAGCAGCGTGTGACGTCATCCACACGGTGACTGCAGGATTACAGACACAACACCCCGGGGCCTTCATCGTCATCACAGGTGACTTTAACCATGCTTCCCTCTCATCCACACTCCCAACATTCTTCCAGTTTGTAAAATGTGCCACCCGTGACAATAAGACTTTGGACCTGCTGTATGCAAATGTTAAGGATGCATACAGCTCCACTGCCCTGCCACCACTGGGCAGGTCAGACCACAACCTAGTCCTGCTCTCACCATCATACAAGCCTGTGGTTCAGCGGCACCCAGTCAAAGTGAGGACAGTGAGGAAATGGTCTCCTGAGGCCATGGAAACACTGCGTGGAGCGCTGGAGGCCACAGACTGGGATGCTCTGTACGAGCCACATGGTGAGGACATTGATGGCACGACTGACTGTGTCTCTGAGTACATTGGGTTCTGCATAGACAACACCATACCCACTAATGAGGTCCGCTGTTACCCAAATAACAAACCGTGGGTAACAATCGACCTGAAGGCCCTTCTCAACGAGAAGAAGAGGGCCTTTAGATCACGGGACAGAGCAGAACTCAAACGGGTACAAAGGGAGCTAAAGCGCAGCATCAGGGAGAGCAAGGACAACTTCAGAAGAAAACTGGAGCACAAACTGGAGGACAACAATAGCAGAGACGTCTGGAGTGGGATGAAGGAGATCACCGGCTTCCAGAGGAGAGGTGAGGGAGCAGCTGGGAATGAACGACGTGCGAACAAGCTGAACACGTTCTTCAATAGGTTCAACAACAACCCCCCTACCCCCAGCGGACCCTCCACTGCCTCTACTGCTTCTCAGAGCAACAACCCCCCACCTCCCCCCATCACCCTCTGCCCCACACCACACCCGTCACCATCTCCCCCCACCCCTCCGCTGGCTTTCACCACAGACTTTTTCACACCTCACATCACCCACAGTCCCCCACCACCACCACCTCCTGCAACACACACCTCTTTGCACCACCCTCAAACCCACCACTGACATCCCCTACCCTCCAGTCTGGACTACAGTGCTATGTATGTGGTGAAGAGGAAGGGGGACCACCACATACACTGCTGACAATAATATTGTCTTCTGCACACCCAGTCTACATATTCTTACACTGATAGTATATTGTATAGTCAAGTACTTATATTTATACCCCACTATATACTATATAATGATAATAACAATAAAATGTGCCTTAAAAGACTATGGGACAATATGGACCTTTTTTGTTGATGCACAGACTGAGTCTTAAATGTTGGTACAATCAGATTTAATGTACCTGAACACAAGATGTAAAATAAACAAGAACTGAAATGAACACACGCACACACTCACTCATCAGGAAAACACAGGATGTATTGAGCATGCAGGCACATACACACGCACACACTTCAGAAAAACTATATACATACCATACAAGGAACTGTACTCAAGCACACAAAATAAAATATACACAATATATACAATTTATACAAGCAAAACATAGCTAGCCACTTATTTTGCTGCTCTCTGTTCTGCCAACCACTCTTCCAGAGATTTGCCTGGTGAGGCACGTGCACAGTATGTGGCACTGCCATGGCGACTATGCCCAAATTCTTGTGTCTTGGGTTGCCCACACTGGCTACAGGTGTTGTAGGTGACTTTTCTCGT
Source organism: Paralichthys olivaceus (assembly GCF_024713975.1). Classification (NCBI taxonomy): domain Eukaryota; kingdom Metazoa; phylum Chordata; class Actinopteri; order Pleuronectiformes; family Paralichthyidae; genus Paralichthys; species Paralichthys olivaceus. The sequence goes on along the minus strand of NC_091104.1, from coordinate 9,411,354 downwards.
GTATTTCCGCTTGTGGACTCCACTCTCCTCCTCAAGAGCCCGCCGGGACCGGTTCCTCTTTGTGTACCGGGACACAGGAGCAGCAGGAGCAGGAGCAGGAACAAGCGGAGCTGGGCCTGCACTGGAGGTTGAGGGACCAGGAGCTGCCAGTACCAGTGACACAGTCGTGACTGGGTTCAGGATGAAAGTCCCTAACTGAGCTGACATGGGCTGTGCAGTGGCTGGTCCTGTGGGGACAGGAGTGACGGGGTGCTCCCTGGTGGCAGCAGCAGCGGGCTGTCGGCCTGGCCCCAGAACAGGAGCCTGTCCTCCCAGATTTAGAAGAAGGGCAAATTGTTGTGGTGGGCCAGATGTATGAGGAAGGAGCTCCAGTTCCTCCTTAGGTGGTGGAAGCTGGGTAGGCGCGACAGGAATTACGTTGTTTGGAGCCATTCCCTGAGAAAGGACACTCATTTCTTGATCCTTCTGCCGCCGTTGAAACCTGAGAGAAGATCATTTGTGTTAGATCATTAGTATTAATCAGAGAATTATTCAGTCAATTTGAGGTAAATAATGTGCCTGACCTACCACTGAATGAGTGTCCTCTGATTTAGCTCAAAGAGCTGGATCATTGTCTCTGCCATAACCCTTGGACTGTTGAGCACCAAGTCCCGGATGTGGTGGTAATGGCAGAGAATTTTTGTCCATCTGGGGGTGGAAACCCCAGCCTTTCTGGTGGTTGTTTTGTGCAAAGTGCACAGCCTTACACAAATGGCCTCAACCAAGCGGCTGGTGCTGGGCCACTGAGCGGGTCTCCCAGGATGTCCAATCAAGCAGCACTTGACACTCTCCACTCCCGGCGTGACTCCAGACCGCGTAGGAGCCTTAAAGCGGCCACTTGTCGAATGCGGCTGATGACGAGGCTGGTAGTCGACCCGCTCCTTGTCGCCATCAGGGAGAGCTGTCCACAGCTGGATGACCTGGGTCACCTGCAGCTCAGTGAGGTAAGAAGCCTCACGGAGACCCACCAGGTAAATAGCCAGTTCCTGGACTTTGTCCCACCCAGCGATCCCGTCCGGTCCAATGACTTCTCCCTAATAAATTAATTGATTAATAGCAATATATGTTAAATTAAATGTCATTGAGATTGGATTGAAATAGCCATTAAAGTGTCTTACCTGAGCCTCGTCGGACATATTGGTTTCAGCAGGTGATGCAGGGGCCTGAGGTTGAGAGGCCTGAGTACTCGTCTCCAGATCACGGCAGGGGTCATCCTCATACAGCACAGAAACTGTGATGTCCTCCATGGCCTGTTCTTCAAACCCCTCATCTTGTACATCCTCATCGTTGACTTCCTCCACCAGCCTGTCCTCCTCCTCTGGGTTCTGGAGCACTGGAGTCAGAGTTTTGCCGGTCTGGCTGTACAAGTACTCAATTCCCAGCAATTCACCTAAAAACCAAAACAGAAAAATAAAGTATTCTTAATATTGCATTTAATACATTAAAGGTTCAATTGATTAATAAATAGTTGTATTAAAGAACAAATTAATTAAGGAGTTCTTTTTCATGTTGAATGGGGGATAATTTCTTGCCTGTGTATGCTCCAGGGGTGCGATAGCGCTCATCCCAGCCTCTCCCCAGCACCTTTTGGCTGAGCTGTTCCACTGCCTCTCTCAGAGCACTGCCATAACAGCGGATGGAAGGTGCTCCTTTTAAGGCTTTCTCCATCCGGTCATCGTTCCAGCGCATCAGCCCTTCAACAAGATACGCCTGGAAATGCGCGTCACTGGCACTGGTTCCTGAAGGTTAAATAAACAAAGAAGCGTTTGTCACACAAGATATTCACTACATATGAGATGCTATGAAGTATCTGTAACATGTAATAGAATTATGCTTAAAAATAGCTGTCATTACAACCAGATGTTGAGAAAAAATAGGTATTATACTAGTAACCCATATGCAATACCTGGAATAAATCTGTTTAGGTGGAGGTGAAAGGACTCCAGGGAGGTAGAGTCACGGGCACACCTGTAACAAGGCAGCTCCACACCGCCTTTCTTCAGGGTGCCTGTCTTGATGTACAGTGGGAAGTCCTCGGGGTCCTGGATACAGCCCACGTGTTTCTGCTGCTCCTGCCATATCTGCTGGATCCGTTCGTGGTCCAGCAGAGGAACGCCCAGAGTGTCCTTCCCACTTGCACTGTCAAACAGACTGATCAATGACCCGATCAGTCTGGTGGTCTCCTCCACCCCTCTGGTCCTCCTCCTGCAGTGCAGCGCCAACTCCCTCCGGGTAATGTGTGTGGCCAGTGCCTCCTCCGAGATGTGGCCAATCCCCTCTGCTGCCAGCTCGCCCATGGCACGGCGCAGAGCAGCCACATCCTCCGGATCCCACACGAAAATGCACGTGGACAGGCGTGCCATAAAAATGCCATACAGGGGATGAGCCTCTGTTGTGACACCTGCAGCAAACCGGCGCATGAAATACCAGATGTCAAGGCGCACCTGAAGCCCGTCCCACTCCGCAAACATGGCCTTCACCCGACAAGGGCCATGCTGGCTGCAACAGTCTCTGTCCACATACATGATTTTTGGTGGCGCCACTCCTGCCTCCCTGTACCGCTTCACTAGGCCAGCTGCCATAGGGTCCAGTGCTTGTCCCTTGCCGGCTGTCAGGACCGAGATAAGAACCTGACCGTGCTCATTCCCCACATTGGTGCACCAGGCAGCTGTACCTGCAGCAGCACCGGCAAGTTTCTTTGTCACCTATATAGAAAAGATAAGAGTTTAAAAACTGTGTTCATTATGTATGCACTCAAAATTCTGGATATAAACAGGGCTGTGATACCTTTTTTGTGGAGTCCATCTTGAGGACAGAGCCAAAGACGGAGGTTATTTTGGCCTTCACCTCATGAAGTCGCCCAAGAACATCCTTGGCATACACGGCCAACAGCCACTTAGGCTTGGGAAGGGCAGGTAAGAGGGGAGGCTCAGGGAATGCAGGGGGGCGCACAACAGTGGACCTTGCGAACGGTTCACAAGCTGTGAGGTACTGCAGGACACGCTGCATCCACGCCTCACTGTGCTGTTCCTGCAGCTTTTTGTACAGCTGAGTCACACTGTTGCCCATTGTCCTCTCCCTCATCATCCTCAGCACCCGGGCGTCACATGAGTATCTAAGGAGAGGAAAGAGTGTAATGTATAAAAAAATAACACAAATAAAAGCACCTAATAATGGTTGACATTCATTATGAATTACCTGTATGTAAGCAACGCTGGAAACTGGCTGCGGTGACCCATATCCAGCTGGCCTAGGATATCCTCGGACCAAGCAGGATACTTTTTGGAGCAGCCTTTGCACTCCAGGTACTCAGTGGCAAGGTCATACCACCCGTCTATGTCCAACACCTTGCGCACTGTTCTGTACAGCCCTGCTGCTGTAAGTCTGTGCTTGCCACAGGCTGGACGAAGACAGACGAGGGGAAACTGCCACATCTTGTGGGGCATCCACAGGAACAACGGCCGACAGAAGAAGTGGTCAGGTGAAGCGGGAGGCCGGGTGTACATGAGGAGGGGCTGAGGAGGATGCCACCAAAGCTTTAGCTGGGCCACTAGCTCTGGCTTGCTGGTTCGTGGGTTGGCCCTGAACAGTGTCTGCCGAATCCACTCCTGCTGGAAAGGCGGAAGCTGACTCTTCCAGTGATTGGGAAGCTCGGCTGGTGGCTGATGGACAAGTATCGCTGCTGGAGGGGGAGCGGCACTGACCTCTAGCTCCACAGTGGTTGCGAGAGCTAATGAAGGAGAAATTAAGCAAACAGGCAGCAAAACAATATAAGGTTAACTGCTGGGTTTGATAGTAATATGCCATAAATGCAGCTCACAAACAGGCACAGTGCAGAAATACTACAAGTGTTAAGAAGCAAAGAACCCAGTGTACACTTTTTGATGCAAGGAGTATGGAGTAAATACAGCTGTGTTTAAAAGGAAACGACCTTAAATTCAAAAGTAACAATGTAATGGAATAAAGGAAAATTATGCAAAATAAATTCAGTAGTATTAATGATGCCCACTGATATGAAACATGCACACAGACACAGTGATGACTGCTGTTCTAATCATTAGAACAATGAATGTCCACCGTGTGAGTGAGAGGAGCATTCAGTGTTATTGTGAAAATTCCGGTGATTGTTTTAGAGCACATGGGTGCACAAAATTAAGCTGAAGTGAGCGGAGTTAAGCAAAAACCCACAGACACCTTTGTATATCCTTAAGGTTTTGAAGAAGTGCACTCAAAGAATGCATCTCGGTTGATGTGATTTAATTCTGTATTGTGAAGAAAAATATATTTAAAACGTAGAAATCTTCCACAAAATAATACTTGTTAGCAGGGCCGCTGACAGGTTTGGCTGGGCCCGGGACAAAATTCTCTCAATGGGCCCCCCCCCCCCAAAAAAAAACCCACACACACCTCTACTTTCTCAGTCCCTACCCTACCCTTAAATGACGGAAATTCAAAAAAATACTCATTACTCAACAAACAATTTATTTGAACATTTTAACATTAACTTTGTGTGCCATGCGCCGGACTTTTGTGGTGTCCAGCTTCTTTGCAAGCTTGTGTTCTATGGAAAGCATTGCCAGCCCGTTGAGCCTCTCCTGTGACATCTTTGAGCGCAAGTAGTTTTTTATAAGCTTCAATTTGCTGAAAGCTCGCTCACCTCCAGCCACAGTCACAGGCATGGACAGGAAGATCCTGAGCAAAATGCAGAGGTCCCCATAAATGCTCCTGAATCACTGTGTCTTTCTCTCTCTCTCCCTTCACTCTCCTCCCCTTCTCTCTCACTGGTAGCCTGTTCTTCCTCTATCTCACTGGTAGCCTGTTCTTCTTCTCTCTCATCCTCTCTAGCCTCTCCTATAAAGGTGAACATATTTCGATAAAAAGGGCTATATCTAAATTAACAGGTGTCAAAATGAACCATTTAAAAAATAACAAATTGAAAACCCCTTAATTTGATGATTTAACACAGAAAAGAATAGACTGATCAACTTGGCTAACTCTATCCCAAAGACTACAAAAGTTTAAAAATCTAAGGTTTTTTTTTTGTTCCCAAAATTGTCAAACGCCGAAACACAACCACAGAATTCGCTTGTGCAGCTCCCAAACACATGACATCGGGATGACAAGCCCATTTATTACGGATAAACCAAAAGGATTATTTACAACTTTAATTGGATAGGCTATGGATATGGACTGAGTGAAGTTATGGCTTTCAGAATCATACCACAATAAAACTCACGCTATTGTATTCACTTAGAGCTCATTAACTGCACATTTCATCGACCATTTTTCACTTGACCAAGGGGAATCATGTCAAGGGTACTTTTATTTATCACCAGACCCGCGTGTATGTCCGCTGAACTTCCAGAGAATGTTTGGGGAACAAGGCGGAGCCCATTCATCTGGCGAGTTTCAAGTTAACGGCAATCAGAAACGAAGTTACAGGCTACCCCAAAACGTCACGTTTATAACCCATTCGTTAAATCTAACTCTATCTAAATGGCAATTCCACATGTTGCCATGCCACTGGCTTATTTTAAACCATGAGCCGCGTTACACTGGCTGTAATTCAGCTGACTGGGAATTATTCTCAAATCAATTCAGCCTGATTGGAGTGCGCAGCGCGTGCCTGCCTGAAACATTTGCGGGGTAATGTGCATATTCTAAGATTCAATTATATATAAGCGTATGAAACACAGTGTAATAAAGCCGTTGTGGTTATCAAATTATTCAATGCTCCCTGTCTGTCTGATATTGATCTCCGTGTGACTTTCTCATGTGGTGCTGCGCTAATATGTTTGACACGCCGCCTGTGCCTGTGTTACTTGACGACGGGGCTGTAAAAAGTTGGCCGTGTCTTACCTGGCTGTGCTGCACAGCTGCCTTTACTGGTACCTGCAGCATCACCTGAGTCTTTTCTGAAATATTTATACAGAGATCCCCTCAGGCTTTCGGCTTCTTCCTCTCTTTTTCGCCTTTCTTTTTTTTTTGGGGCTCCTGACTTGTGCATGTTGAATCGACTTGCGCAGCGCGCACTGACCACTAATTGAATGATGTCGTCTTTTTTCTTCTCCAAAGACCAAACCATTTTGGCATTTGATAGGGGGTTATTGGCCGTTTTTTCAAGGGCAATGAAGGCAAACAATCTAGGAGTCATTAATTGAATGCAAATAAAGCACTTTTCTTCTCTAAATCAACACATTTTGAAGTATACATACAATAATTAATCCCAACTTCATGGGGGTCCAGTTATGGGCCCCCCCCATTCCAGGGCCAGTCCAGGGCCCGGGACAACGTACCCGTTTGTCCCCCCCTGTCGGCGGGCCTGCTTGTTAGTGTTGTCACTAAACATTCTCACAATATTTGCATTTATGTCATCTGCCACACCTGTATTTAGTTGTGCTTCACATGGCGATGAAGCAGATACTAGCTCCTCCTCATCATCCTCAGCAGGGCCTGGAGAACAAATATTAAAGCTATTAGACCTACTGTTAACAATACAAAGAGACAAAGTATGCAAGATGGTGCATACTTACCAGAAAGGAAAAGCTGCCGTTGGGCCAAGTGTTCAGTCAGGGGTTTTGAATCCACCATCACACAGCCCTGGTCTCCAATTTCCAGAGCTTTAGCCTGCATTTCCTGCTTCTTCCCAAATTTCTCCAGTTCCTGGGTGAACTCTCTGATGCCAGACGTGTATTGCAGGAGCAGCTGCTTGTTCTCGGAGAGAGGGGTTGAATGAACTTTGTCCCTTGAAATGCTATGCACTAAATATAGTGCATAGCCAAGGCTGTTCTCTAGGAGCCATCTAAATCTCCGGCCCTGGTACTTGCCAAACTGAAGCTTGCAGTGAGCCAGTATTAAAAACATGTCAGTTGGGTCTCCACCATGACCCCTGACAAAAGAACTGGCCTCTGCCAGCACCTCCTCTCTGGGTTTGGCCCTCCCAGACTCAACACCTTCATTGTTCTTCGCCTCCTCAGAAGGCGCCATGACCAGTCTGGTTGACCTGGCTGAGTCACAGCGAAAAACTGGATAGGCGTACATTTTTTCTGAATGAAAAAAGAGAAAAATACGGTCAATACTTATACGTCTTTCCGGGCACTGCTCCAGCTGTAGTAATCATAATTCACACGTAATTATCGCGTATCAGGCGATATTTGTAACTTTTTATATTTTACAGATCTTACTGTTTACTTTCAATAACAGAGTAAAACACGACTCACCTTAGCGCGCGCGGAATGAATGGAATACAGCGGGAGCTCAGGACGCAAACAACTATTTTTCTGAATGAAAATGAGAAAAAGACGGTCAATACTTATACGTCTTTCCTGGCACTGCTCCAGCTGTAGTACAACAGCGCTTCGCTCATAATTCACACGTAATTATCGCGTAACAGAGTAAAACACGACTCACCTTCTACACGGCGGAAATCGAAGTGAGCGGGAGAACAGGCAGCGATAACTAAGCCCACAGAGGGAGGAGCGTGATTGGTCAAAAGTAAGCCCCAGGGGAGGAACGTGATTGGTCAAAAGTAAGCCCCAGGGGAGGAACGTGATTGGTCAAAAGTAAGCCCCAGGGGAGGAACGTGATTGGTCAAAAGTAAGCCCCAGGGGAGGAACGTGATTGGTCAAAAGTAAGCCCCAGGGGAGGAACGTGATTGGTCAAAAGTAAGCCCCCAGGGGAGGAACGTGATTGGCTGCTGTGGGCTTACTTTGGTCTTACTTTGGCGGAATAGACGGGATACAAGAACATGCGAGAGGTAGCGGGATCGATGCCCGCATCCTCCATATCTTTCTTTTTCTTTTCTTTTTTTCTTTCCTCCCATCTAACACACAGACTGTGTTAACTTAAGTTAAAAAATAACAGCTCCTCTAGACCTGAGCCGCGTCACAGCGATTACCGTAAACGTGTTATCAATTGCGCACTCTAAAAAGCCAGGCGGCTGGTTTGACTGTCTCTATAGTTTGAGCTCAGACTCTCAACCATGGCTGCTCCGCTGCTGCTGCCCTGCTCCGCTGCTGCTGCCCTGCTCCGCTGCTGCTGCCCTGCTCCGCTGCTGCTGCCCTGCTCCGCTGCTGCTGCCCGCCCTCAGTCAGTATCTCACAACCACGACATGCTAACTCCTGGTTAGCATGTAACGAGTTTCTATCAGCACCGATTCTCTGTTAGCTGCCATCCGGGGGATTAGCTCAGATGGTAGAGCGCTCGCTTAGCATGCGAGAGGTAGCGGGATCGATGCCCGCATCCTCCAAACTTTTCTTTTCTTCCTTTTGTTCTGCTGATCTAAGTTGAGACTTTAAAAAGATGTACTCCATATCTATGTTTTCACTTCAGTGCATTAGCGTACGCGCAACTTTTTGGAAATGCCCTCCACTTACACCAGTTTCCTCAGCACTGTAGCAACAAACAGCAACATTAACTATATGTAATGAGGGTAAAGCCAAACAATACATTTTTATAGGAGGAGGAGAATTGAGAATCAATATATCTGGAACAAAAGAGCAGTACAAATCAATGTTCTTTGGATATCTCTGTAGAAAAATGATTGTCACAGTGGCTGGCCAATCACATGGCGAGTAGATTTAAATAAAATCAAAATCAGCTTTATTTGCCATGTATGAGGAAACATTTAGGAACTTGACTCCACAAAGACATCATCTTTATGAGGTTTGTTTCAAGAAAGAAAACGTCAATGAGATATTTCCTCTTGAAATGTTTATTTGTGTTCACAAATTCAAGTTTTACAGATGCTTCTATTGAATTCATAATAACAGTCAGCAAAACAAAAGAATGCTTACCTTTCAACAGCAGCAACCACAACAAGAAGGTCATAATAATAATTATAATTATAATAATTCAAGGTCAATAAAATTAAACTTTATTGTGGAAATTATGACAAATTTGCAGTGATGGATCTTAGTCAATACTAAACCATACTGCACCAATCTACAACTTCATGTCTTTTGTAAATTTGCAAAATACTTTCCTAAGAACAAGCAGGAAACATACAAGTGAAATGATTTCTTTACGTTGTGAAAGTTGGAGCAAAGCTTTCAAACCCCCAACATCTTCTTCACCATGTAACCAGGCATGTTGTACAGGAACAGAGCCAAGATGGCGAGCAGCAGCAGAGCAGTGACGATCTTGATGGTCAGCCACATGTACTGGTCACACAGCAGGTGTTTCACGGCTTTGAGAGGGATGAGGAACCAGAGGAGGGCGATGTCTGGACGGCTGCGTGAGACAGATCACAGATAAGGGAGATGGCTCAATCTGAATTTGTGTGATAGGGAATTTGTGACATATTGTGTGTGTTTTGTCTTATGTGTAAATGACCTCAAAATGAACTCATATATATTCAAGTGTTTCCTTCATCACCGTGTGAATGCTGCTGTAACTAAATACTGACTCAACCTGAGCTGGTACTCACTACAGTAAGAATTTCAAATATTATTTTTTTTAAATAACATTGTAATCGTAATTTTGCTTTCTATCCTTTCATAAAAGATTAATGCACCCTGGAATTGAGGAGGCAAAATACACCCCAAAAATTCGCATACTATGATTTTAAAGGAATAAATTCTAGCTTTAAAAGTTTTTCAAAACTTCACTGTGATTTCTAGAAATAGTCACAACCTTCAATAACATCACAGGAAAAGAGGTGATTGGTTACATTTACACAGACGACAGTACGAGCAGAAAACTGAATAGTTCAGGTCAGTTTATTCATAAATTTGAATTATCATACATACACATAATGAGGGAAACAGGACAACACATTTGTCTCATGACAAAATATTACTCAAGCAGGAAAATCTGAACACCAGCCAACTATGCTAAAAATCCTCAATATTTAATCAATAAAACCTTTAATATCCAGGTGATGGTCATCAGTTTTCATAGGTGAGCAGTGGACGCTGAATTCATTTAATAATAATTAAGAAAACCCCATTTTAAGAAAGAAGAAAACTTCAGTTATCACACCATCAAAAGCAAGGTGTTGAGATTTGTACAGACAATGGTGACTACACTCAAGATGTGTTATTGGTACTACATCAAATACAAATCATTACTGAACGCACACCATCATCTGCTGGTTTTAACTCAGGCTCCCAACATCTTCTTCACCATGTAACCAGGCATGTTGTACAGGAACAGAGCCAAGATGGCGAGCAGCAGCAGAGCAGTGACGATCTTGATTGTCAGCCACCTGTACTGGTCACACACCAGGTGTTTAGCGGCTTTGAAAGGGATGAGGAACCAGAGGAGGGCGATGTCTGGACGGCTGGTGGAGCACAAGAGACGTGAGGAGATGTTAAAGAAGCCAAAGCCAGACAACGATACTTTAGATAGTTCATAGAAATAGGTTCTCACGCGTGATATAACCTGTGGTAAGACCCTTTTATATACAGTCTATGGGTGAGTGTTGGAGCACCCAGAACTCCAGAGTGTATCGATTGTGTCAGGTCAAGTCTTACCAACGTGACTTTACCAATAACTAAGTCGAGACGAAAAATGTAGGATACGATATTAAATAAGATCATTTTAAATTTCTCTTTCGCCTTTTTACATTATTTAAGATTAGTTATATCTTTCTTCGTGTTTTCAGTTTTGCGCTTTTTAATCCGCGTTGTTCGGAGGGACAGAAATATTTGCTTTTTTGGCAACATAATTCATGCACGCGCTACTGATAAAAAGAAAATGCAGAAATAAAATTAACTCAAAATACAAAACACCACGAAGCAAAAGTGAATTTAATTTTATACACAGTCAGCTAAACTGTTTAATAATTCAGTGAGACTTTTGCTCTGTTTGACTACACTGGTCCCATTCGACGCTGAGCTGATTATAAAATGTTGAAAAGTGATCGTTAACATCGAGTATTTTGAATTATCCGTACTCTGATATCTGAGCTGAGTTGATGTATATTATTGAAGAGAATATGCATTTCCCATGTCATGTTGACCTACAAAATGACTCAGGATCTGCTTGACTGATATTATTGATTCTACGTAGTTTTTAGGCTGTGATTGAAGCGAAACCCCAGACAGGAAGTAAGCAGGGGAGAGAGCAAGAGAGCTAGAAGCCTTCTGGTTAGTGAAATTGCTGGCAACCTTCTGCAGGTGTCTGAGCAACATCTCAAGCTCCCAGCATTTTCTTGATCATGTAACCAGGCATGCTGTAGAGGAAAAGAGCCAGCATGGCCAGCAGCAGGAGAGCTGTGACAATCTTGATGGTCAGCCACTTGTACTGGGTGCAGACCAATTGTTTTATGGCTTTGAAGGGAGTGAGGAACCACAGAAGGCTGGTGTCTGGACGGCTGGAAGGACAGAAACACGTGTTAAGCAGAATGGACCATTCTACTGCTACGCTTCTCAAATTGAAACGTGAATGTTGCTGACATCACTGAAACAGTTCATTTACAGGAGTATTCTGGGAACTTCTAAATGATTCTAGGCAGAAATACACAAAAGATATGAAGAAACAGCAACTTACCATGTAAAGAAAGAAGAAAAGTCCAGAAATTGGTTGAAGCGAATCCATGTAAATGTCTTTCCTCATTTCATTAAATTGCTTTTTATACTACATTTATATTTATTTATGCATTTTTATGTGTGTTTACAATCTCCAGTTTTACATTCATGACCGATTTATTGTTATATTTATTCATCGGTTTATTGTAATTCTATTTATCGTGCTATTTATTTTATTTATCTGATTTGCATCTTTTTACACAAACTTTAGTATTTGTGTGTGTAGGAGGCGTAAAAGTAGAAGCCAGAGAATAAACTGGACAGTGGTGTGATGGGAAACCATCCTTCATACTTGGGTTTCTCCAGTGGCTCCGGTTCGTTGCGTCCTTCACCCACTGGGCTTTTTTCTGCTTCCTCTCCGGTCAGAAGGTGAAGCTCTGCTTCCACTTTTCCCTGTAAAGACAATTTTGTTTGATTATTTAGATCCGCAAATAACTTAATTTTAACGTACAGTCTTGAATCACAGAGGACAGACAGTATTTCAGTACTTATTTATTTGTATTATTTTATTCCTTCATCTAATTTTCAAACTTTTATGCAGATTTATCCTTTTACTTCTTTCACCTTTTTTAAACTAGACGTGAGAGAATTGAGTCAAACTGTACAACTTCTATACATTCAGACATTTTACTGACCTGAGCAGAGTCACTACACCACTCTGATCCAGGCTTAAATATGAATGATATGAATCATGCTGACTTTATTGATCCTCTGACTTTACCTCCAGCACCACTGTAAGGTTCCTAATTTGTATTTTTGGGTAAAACATCTTTCATCATTTGGATAGATTGTCATGACATTTGTTAAGCACTTCGATGTCACACTCTGTCACACTAAATTGTAAGAACTTTCCTGTCAAGTCAAAACTCTCCGTCCTCAGCGAATCATGGTAAATATCATATCTGCGTCTGTGAACATCTGTATGCAGCCTCACAGATCCACGAGCAGAGCAGCAGACAGCTTTGTTCGTTGACTCACCGTCAGCTCAAACTCGTCATCTTCATTTCTGGCCACAAATGGCCACCAGCCCTTGATCCTCTTCTGTTTGAAGATGGAGACGCAGGGCATCTCCGCCTCATTTGTCACCATCTCAATAGTGCACTGCTTGGGAGTCTTTGCACCGCGTGGGAAACGATTCAGGTCCAGCTCAATAGCCCCTATAAAGAGATATTATTCAACTTAGATACATGTAAAAGACGTCTTCTCAATCAAGAAGAGGATCTGTTGAGTTATACATATACGGACATATGTATTTGGTTGTAGAAAGTATTTTTTGTGGTATCTGCTCAACAAAACTGAGTGTATCCTATGAGCAGCATCAGTTTGGATTCTGTGGCGTTAACAGGGATTCATGAGGCAAAAGGTTATTTTTAACGACGTCTACCGTACCTAAGAAGTCATCTGCAGAGAAGTGGTCGGCGTCCCACACTTGCAAGTTCAGACGAGCTGGAATCTTGTACTCGGTCTCGTCCCAGGCAAACATGGACTCTTTCTTTGAGATGACGATCTTCTCCTCAGCCATGAGGTAGTCAAAGGGGTAGACGAAGCGCCAGTTGAAATTGCCCTCCCCGGTGATGGAGTGGTAGTGGACGTCAGTGTCCTGCTTGTCCTCCTGCTGCCCTTTAAGCCAACTGTTGAAAGGCAGTGGTGAGGGACAAATTCACAATGTTGAACAAATAAAGTGTTGTTTTCAATCGAGGTAAGAAATTAAAACATTTTCTATCGTATATAAAGAAAGGAAGATAAAGAGAGTTAGTTAAAAGATAATTTAAAAAACATCAACTTATCAAACCCATAATTACCCTCGCACAAATATATCACTGGATTTCTCTCCAGTAAAGATGTCATCGTCCTCTAGAACGACTTCATCTGTGTTCCAGATGATCACCCTCAGTTCAAACCTGGATGTGAGCAAAAATCACCAGATACAGTTCGTGACCAAATTAAGCATTTCTGGATTAACGTGAATCCTGCAAACGAACTATTTGAGCCAGTTCCGAAAAGAGGACGTACTTCTTTGGTTTCCTTGGTGAAATGTCAAGAGCTGGACCTGGAGCAGTCATGTCTTTAGGAAACATGTCCACCCACATCTCAATCCGTCCCTAATTTCAGTTGAACGTGAGAAAACTCATATTATTCAAGAAAAGAACCACTGGATTATAGATTGAACTGATTTTTTTAAATGTGTAGTTGGTGTGAATAGAGCTGATGTGAATATTTCAATGTACCTGTTCGATTCCCGGTTTGTCAGGATGGAGCAGTGGTCTTGTTTCCACGTGCTCTGGAGCAAGTTTGCATCCGACCCGGGGGATATCCTCCCAGTGCTTCAACACAGTCAGAGCCAGGTGTTCATCCGTCTGCTTCTTCAAACCTGATCCGATAAATGGTGATGAACTCTTTGAGTTGATTTTAGCAAGAAGTTCAGTTTAATTGAGTGTGTGGGAAATGGACAGATACCGTTTTCATCCTCGATCTCAGTTTGTGCCATGAAGACACGGTTCTCCACCTTCACTCTTCCTCCGGGGCCATAGTGAGGCCCGTCCAGTTTTCCATCCTTGCACAGCTTAGCCAGGATCTGTGTGGGTTTCAATGGGTCCCTCCAAACATTGTAACCATGACTACAGAAAAGACCGAAAGTACACGACACATAAATCTTTGTATAAAACGAATGGAACTGCAGTATATTATACATTTAAATACTGTTATGTTTCTACAATCTTGTATCACGCTGTGACAGGAAGGTCCGTTTCGATTCTTACATGGCGTAGTTACAAGCGAGACCACACGTGGCTCTGTGTTTGCTGTAGAAACGATTCTCCAGGTCCAGTTTGGTTTCTCCGATCAGATCGTCGGTTCCAACCAGGTCCCAGTCGTAAATCGACACCGTGAGTGTGGAATCCATTGGGAATGTGGCCTCCACGTCAAAGGATCTGAGAGGATAAGAAACACAGGATTTGTTAAGTTTGTGAATTCATATTAATTATTTTGCTTAATTTTATAAATATATATATAAATATACTTTTCTGAGAAATACAGCTTATCCACTTACTTGCCAAAAAGAGGGTTCAGCTGTTTGGAGATGTAGTTCTCTTTGTCTTTGATTTCTGTCTTTCCCAGTTTGATTGCAATGTATGGGTCAGCTTTCCCATTAATGTCAGCTGGGTGCAGATCAGTTGCCTTACAAAAAAGATATTTTAAGCAAGAATTAAATGACCAAAGTAATCCTGTCTGCAGGATCCGTTCTCTTCCTGATGTATTTGGAGAAGAATTTAGATTAAAATACAGAATACGTACCCTGATGACATAGATGCGGACGAGGACATTAATGGGGTCGTTGTGAGGAATGTTTTGAAACATTCCCATGTTGGAGTCGAAGTTCATGTCTCTGGGCAGATCGTCCGACACTTTGTACATGCACATTGAGCCCTGAGGGGGCAGACACAAATGAATGATTACATTGGGAATCTGAGAAAGGAAACTTTGTGTCCTACCCTAAACATTCTGTTCTTACTTTGAATTTCCCAACAATCCTGTCCTCGTCTGCTGCGTTTTGGTCATCGTCATCGCCAGCCTTTCCCCTGAACAGGTTAAAACTGTGGAGCCAGTCCTCAAAGTTGTCAAATTCACTTTCCAGCTCTTTTGGATACACCTTTTAATGAAAGGGAAACAAATAATGTGAAGTTGATAATAAAAACACAAATTCAAACAGGTGGAGGGAATTCAATTATTATTAAAAAATAAATGTGTTAGAATTATGTGGCCAAAACCAAATGGTGATAATTTTGAGCTGGACTGACTGTCATAGGTACAACATTTATCTAACAACCTTCAGCTCATCCAACTTTGGCTTTTTCTTCTCGAACGGGTCGAAGGTCATCTTCTTCTTCTTTCCTTTTCCTCTCTTGGTTCCTTTCACAGGAGAGTCATCAGGTTTGATATCTGAGCACAGGTTAGCAGCGAGGACAGAGGAGGAGTGGGGTGATGGGGGGGGGGGGGGGGTGAAGGAGCAGAGCACTCGAGACTTGAATTCTACATGAAAGTTGCCAAAACCAGCTGTTATTGTGTACAACCAGCGTGCCATTGAATTGTATACAGCTGCTGTATACAATTCAGTGGTCATACTGAGAGAGGATCCTCCAGGGAGCTGCAGATTCTGTAAAACTCATTAAAGACAAATACAGTTGCTGTTTATGTGAAGTAATATGAACTGTGTAATTCAGTGAATGTTACATTTGCAAGTAAAATCTAGTTGATTCTCAAATTGAAGCACATTACTTTGCAAAGAGCTGGACACGGAGATGCATGAAACTTTGAAACTGAATAAAAAGCCAGTTTTATTTAAGGTCATCTGGTTTTACCTCCACCATCTGTAATGTCCGCGTCGTCTTTGTCTTCTGAATCTGACAGAGCTGCTTCTTGAGCCTTCAGTGCCTGTCAGAGCAGAAAGTCATCTCGTAACTGAGAAATAAAACCAAACTATAACATTACATTAAGTTATGAGTTGGTCAAGTGAGGCTGTGCTAAAATCCTATTTCTGATGCACATGGAAGACGTTTGCCTTCAAGAAACTCTGACGGAAACCTTTTACACGTGGTTAACAACTAAATGTCGTGGCCAAATTGTTTTATTGGCTAAACTTTCTTTCTTTCTCCTTGAATTTAAACTTCTTTTTTAGGTTTTTTGAAAGTTTTTCTTACCTCTGTCAAAGTCTCAATGGAGGCAAAGTATTTGGACCACCAGTCCAACATGCTCTCATCAAGCTCCTCCTCTTCAGTCTCATCTCCCTTCTTCCTCTTCTTCTTTTTCCCCTTTCCATCCTTATCGTCATCCTTTTTGTGCAAAAAGCATCACACGTCCAATCGGTTAAGCTTTGAAATTTGTTAATACTGTAAACTCTTGTGTTAAAAAAACACAAAAGCACTATTCTTACCTCAACTTTGACCACAGCGTCAGAGCACTAAGTGGAAAACCAGATAACACGTATTCAATGTACATGTATTCAATTCACACGAGGATTATTATTTAAACTTGGTCTTGTTCTGTGAATAAAATTTAAAAAATAAACTTACAGAATCGAGTTTGACCACAGTGTCCATCTTCTTAAAAGCTGGATCAGATTCCATGCTGACAACAATAATTTCCTCTGAAAGATAACAGATGATGAGAAGGTAGACCTTGACAACATGATTCTGTTTGTTTATATCATCAAATTGTATTTGGACATGTGGTTCCTTTCGTCTGTTTTTACCTGTCGTGTTTGACGACCAGTTGTTGGCCTGTTTGTCTGTTGCCCTGTAGATAAACTTCCGCAGGCTGGTGACGGCGTTGGAGCCGACCAGAGTGTAGCGACCAAAAGCCCTGCAGTCCACCACTCGGATGTTCAGAGGCGGGTGAAGCAGCTCATTCTCAGGCAAATCCTGACAAACAAAATCCAGAATTCTATTAATAAAAACAGAATTAAACTGCTAAAATACAGGTTTACAGGAATTTGTCAGCACTTGCGTCATGTTTTCTGTAAATGGAGTAAACTCTGATTAGAAACGAGAACTTTACAGGATTACATACCACTTCAAACCACTTGACAAGGGTGCTGAAGTTGGGGTTTTTCTTGTAGTTGGGGATGAGGGCCGACTGAACCCCCTTCCCTGCGCATTCAATGTCCACACGAGGCCGATCCACCTGGGCCAGATTCACCCTTTTCAGGTCCCTCAAGCCCCAGAACAAAACCTGAAGCGTAGGGAACCAATGTTCAATGTTGAATTATTTTTTTTACACTGTCATATTTAACATTTTCTTTTACCTCAATCCTGTATTTGCTGAGCACCGGTCTGATTCCCAGTGGTACAGGCAGGAGTGGACCGCGGTCCATATCTGTAGGACCGTCTATCGGAGGCAGGTCGGCTTTCCCATTGGGTCCAATCTAAAGAGACAGGACAGGAAAGCAACGTGACATATCAGTCGTAGCAGTCACACATGACACAGCTCGATAAGGTCTGCTTTTCACACACTGACCTGCAGGAGTTCAAAAGCTGCCAGCATTTCTCCAGCGGTGCAGTTTCCACGGTAGATCTGATAGTACTCCAGCTGCGGAGGGAAGCGTGGGGGGCCATAGTGCTCATCGGCCATCTTGACCACAGGCTTGGCAAACGTTCTGCCCATGAAGTCAGCTTTGCCCTGCAAGCATATGACAAGATTAAACCTAAACTGTCCACAGCATAAATCTGGTTTGAATTTTGAAAGCAGGGTCTTTTTGATCTCTTGTCCCAAACATTTAAATTACAATTATCAAACAATATAAATGATATAATCACGTGATTTTTACCATCAGCATGAAGAAACATGGCACGAGATGCACATGTTTCAACAATAGATACAGATGCACTGAGGGTAAAAAAACACAAAAAGAACAAAAAAGACAAAAGCCCTGAAATAACCAGTGAACTGCAAAACAGACATATTTATATGATAACAAAAGATCAATGAATTATTACTGAGTCTTCCTGAAAATGTTATTAAATCTCTCTTGCAGTTAGTGGTTGTGAAGAGTCCAAATTTTCTGTTGGCCACATACAAAAAAAAAAGCACAAAATGTGTCTTAAAGGAATGCAACAGGTATAAGTTCATCATCCTCGAGGACTGTGGAGAATCAGTTCATTGATATATATCTTATTCCTCTTGCATGCCTTTGAACACTATTTATTCTGCACACATATCAGTGTTTCTACAGAACATCAGACCATCAGAATCCACACTCTACTTATCCATCATCCAAAACAATGGTGTAATTGACAGGAGCAAATATAAAGAATCAGTCAGCAAAAGTATTTTCTTTCAAATATAGTTCAAATCAGCACGACAGAAACAAGGATCAGGATTTATTACTTGTCACAGAGGAACATTATATTAACGTCATATCACAACCTGCTTTTTGTGACATGTTTAATCATTCTAACTGAAAAACAAGCAAGATGTTATATTATTAGGTGACAGACACAGGGACACTGAGAGTCTGTCAGAGTTGGGGGGGCTGAGAGACAGTCTATTGAAACAGCAACAGGCAGCAAACTTGGCTTGAGGGCAGTTAAAGAAATCACAGATTGTTTCATGAGACATATCTAACTCACTATTCAGTCAAATCCATGATACTTTTAGTTCACAGCTAACGTTCTCTACAATACGTTTTACTTTGTGCATCAGATAGAAAATACACAGAAAATACAATGAATGCTCTAAAATAAAACCAAATATTATTTTTAAAAACATTAAATTAAAAGGTTTTGCTTTGTGAGTCTAGAAATTAAAATAAAATTGTTTGTTTCAATTCTTTTTTGCATTGCAGTTACAGCCTCTCGCCTGTGGGAGTGCTGCAGTCCTCGGACAAAGATGGACGAGCACGATACGGACTGTTGCTACGTGGAACCTCAACCTGTTTGTTCACATTAATTCAAACAGACACTATTTCAAAACAAACCTTACCACTGTGTCTTGATCATAGATTTCAATGACGATGATGGGAGGGTCGTCTCTCAGCTCATTGGCTTCTCCGAACAACTCCACGTTCTCAAAGACCAGCAGCTGGTCCCACGTGGGGCAGAGAGTTTCAGCCAAGACCTGGTGAGAAAAACAGACAATGGCGGTGATGTTGAATCTGCTGTACAATCAATCTTGTTTTAAGGGACTGAGAAGAGTGTGCTTACCTCGGTGACTTGACTTTGCGTGGAGAAGAAGACTCTCGCAAAGGGATCAGACAGGCCTGTGCTGTCAGCAGCAAACAGGCTGCGAGCTTGGTACATGTGGACCCTCAGCTGGAAGATTTGTTTCACTGTGGAGACGAAAGAAGGTATTGTATCTCTTAAAGTCTTAATTGGAGGCTGTTAATAAGTTAATGTGAGAGATATTGAATTGGTTGATGGTCTTACTCATGTAGGTGAGGCTAATGGGAGGTGAGCACGGCATGCCGGGTCCTTTGGACAACTTGTTCTCTTCAAATCCATTGGGGAGGCCACTCAGGTAGTCTTTGCGCTGCCTATTTAGACCCAGCCACAGATAAATCTCTATCTTGGACTGCACTGTCCAGCCAGCAGGCCCAAAGCCTTTCTTTCCAGGGATCTAATCAGTTAATACAATAAAATCATTATTTTATCATGACAAAATAAAGTTTACTTTACAATATTGAATGTGAACTCACCCTGAGAAAGATTGTCTTGACTTTGCCGCACTCCTTCCCTCTCTCCTCATCTATGCTTGAGTAAAGGATGTCTTTGGAGGGCACGCGTGCATAAGCAATGCGCTTCCCGTTACTTATCATCCAAATGAAAACATCAGGAATGCTGTGCTGAGGCTACAAGAGGAAGAATGTTCGTATATAAAACATGATATGACCACAACAAAAACATGCATGTACAACTTACAACACAGTCTGCGAGTGCAAGGCAAAAATGATATCGCAGATCTTACTTCATCAGCCAGGAAGCGCAGCTTTGAGAGGAAGTTCTGAGCCAGTTTGATTTTATCTCTCACTGTGCTTTTCTTCACCTGGGACCTCATGGCCTTCGCTTGCTGCCCAATGGCCTCCTACAACCAGAGACAGTCCAGCGTTTAGGAAGCAAGAAAAAAAAGTACGATATATACAATCAACAACTGTGAGAAGAACATCACCACTATTCATTTATTCACGTACCACTTCTGACATGCACAGCTTCAGCCTCTCCCTGTCAAGTTTGGTTTTACCAGACTGGTTCTGGTCCTTGTTTGCCAGCGCAAGAAACTGACTGAAAGAAGAAGAGCTCACTCAGTTTGACAAACTATATTAATCCATTGTAGTGCATAATCAATAAATAATGTTTTTACAATATATGGTTAATGGGCGTAAAGATAAAGTACCTGCATCCGTGGCTGAGTTCCTCCAGGACCCCCCTGAGTCTGCGCTCAGGATAGGACTTTTCTGTCTTAATGATTTCCTGCACATCGTTTAGTCCGTCCTCCTGTAGAGACAATGAAAGATGTAAGTTTGTGTGAGTGTGTGTGTGTGTGTGTGTGTGTGACTTACCAGTTTATATGCAATGTTGTCTATAATGTTGGCATTGTACAGCCTCCTTCTCTGATCCTGCCACCAACTCTTGATGTAGATACACGGCTTCCTCTCAAAGTACGGCAAGTGGAAGTAGTTTCTGTGAATTGGAATGAGAATTAGCTGCTTGAATAAAAAAAAAGCTGTCGGGTTAAATGTGGCACAAAAACGCTGACTTTAATGAAAAGGAATCCATCTTAAGTTGAGTTTTTACTATCTAATAGTTATAAATGTAAATACAACCCATGCTTTGTGCCTGCCTTTGGTCACTCATAAAGAAGTTTGTTGTTGTTTGCATTGTCCAACTATTATAATGAAATTCTTGCCCTGACCGATCAGTGATGACAGGCTTCATGGGAGGTGTAGTTGCCACTGATGTCAGGTCTCCGTCATCGTCCATCTCCTCCTCGCTGGAGTTGTGAATCAGTTCAGTTTCTTCTTCATCTCCGTCACCTCCACCTCTCTTCCCTTTGGTTTTTGTCTGGACAATCCCATCCATCTCGTTCCCATAGTAACCTTGCAAACAGCAAGGATAGTAGATTATAAAACGGGGCCTCGCTTATAGTACATCTTAAACTAATGAGCAGAAGAGTGTGCCCATGAATTCACACAAAGTACAGTAACAAAAGTTTTTAATAAATTGCGGTAACTGAAAGTGGAAAAATGAATTTTCATTCTGGAACTAATTTTTCTAAGAAAAACCAAAAAAAACTGTCCAATTTAAACAAACTATACAGAATTTATTTGTAAAATCAGAGTAGGTAATATTAAATACCTATGGTGACCTCAAAGTTGATGGGTTTATCTCCAATCTTTCTATCAATCATTGTTGCCTCGAGGAACGATCCAAAGAGGAAAAATTCCTCGACCTTCCCAGTTGCAGTCTGTGAAATAAAGAAGCAAGTGTGAGTATCTGGACGTGAGAAAACACTGTCCTACGTTTCCTTAATTGAATAAAATTTAGAAACCACACCAAACAATTGATTTCAACACATTTTAACAGATGACACTTCAATAATATAGGGAGTGATGTAGTCGTCCTGATGGTCCTGTAAGACAAGCTGTTGGACAGAGAGAAATGAATCCCTGACCACCTGTGGATACGGTCCCACTGTCCTCAATTGAATTTGCTGTGTGACTTACATTGTCTGCCAGAAAAAAGAAGCCACATGAATGCAAACAGCGTGTTAATAATGCACCAGGTGGGCTAAATAAAGACAATGAATAATTCACATTAGCTGCAGCACAATGACCCCAGAAACAATTGGTTTCCTCTGCATGGCCGCTCATCCAGGCAGGGACCCACCTCTGAGATGTTGGGCACTCCCTCCACCTGCGCCTCTGTGGAGCTGGCAACCTCAGGGGAGGAGGGGTCCAGGATCTCCACACCCAGGCTGATGAGCAGACGGGCTCTGAAGGACACCCCCTCTCCGAGTCCCTCGTTCAACTCCTGGTATTCGTCCATCAGGCTGTAGGTACGAGTGGAGCCGTACATGTTGACCCAGGCAGGCCCCAGTGTGGGAAGGAAGCCTTTGAAATATAAAATAAGTAGAATTAGCAATTCAAAATGTGCAGCTTATGTTATGGACGGAAAAGACTGAGTACTGAAGATTCCATATCAAATCTTCCATATTTGCAAGATTCAAATAATTATTCTTAAAAGACCAAATAATAAATCACCTTTGTCCCCGTCATTGGAGATCTTCCGAAGGTCCAGGAAGTGTGTTCCTATAGCGACATCGTTCACTTTATCAGAGTCACGGAGCTGGATCTTCATGCGTTTGCACAGCGGTGGAAACATCTCAGTGAAAACTATTTGCTCGTTCCAGATGGGCTCGTAGCAGCTCTTCTGAACTGATGTTTTCCCCTGTGATCACATATTACAGTTATTGTCTACATGTCACAGAAATAAGAGGCAGATATCTTTGTCACGTACCTTCTGTCCAGCAAACTGTACTTGAACGTACGGATCAACCAGGTCCTTATTTTCTCCGATGAAGGCCTTCTTAACATTGGCCATGATGCTGGTGTTCATTCTTGGGAGTCCCTCCGCTCTATAGATTTTCAGGTAATAGCGAGCCCACTGTCGCTCTGCAGGCACCCCCTCGGGTATTAAGAGATTGCTAAAACAGAAACAGGAAATGATGAAACTTGACGAGTCAACTGACACATTTACAGTTACATGGTACTTTGTGAAGCTGAGAAAGATGCAGGATTACAGAATTATTAAAGGTTCAGTGTGCAAAATTTAGTGACATCTAGAGGTGAAGTTTCATGTTGTAGCGTAACACCCCTCACCTCACCCACCCCTTCCACACTTGAGAAAGAACCTGTGGCAGTCTTCAGTTGTCATAAAAACTCATAAAGTGTTTAGTTTGTCCAGTCTGGGCTACTAAGAATTTATTATGCACTACGAAAATGTACCCACCCCTCTATGTCATCCTCATCAGACTCATTGGCCTTGTGCGGAGTCTTTATCGTGTCTCCTTTGGCCACAACTGCGACATCACACTTAACGTAGCCTTTACAGCCCGCTGTGATGTCGTCAGGGTCAGACAACAGAGCCCATTTGTGGTAAAACTGATGTTCTGCAAGAAAAAAAACAGAAAATAAATTATCCAAATGCTGAGATGTATTTATTGTTGGTATTTACTTGTAATAATAAGCCTGACTTTATGGTGATCCTTTACCTGGCTGAGTGTAGATTGTGCCAACGTCCAGTTTAAATGTCCCAACCAGCGTTCCACTACGCAGAAGGTTTTTAGAGTGGATGACCTGAGGGTGCGTCCAGGGAAATAAACAATCAATACACTGGTCTTGTGGCAGAATCAGGTTGATAATGCACTGATGAATAAAATGAACAACTTACAGACAACTTCAGGATTTTGTCAAACATAACATCTGGAGGGACGTGGAAGTCAAAGACAAAGTACTGGAAAAAAGAAGAGTTTGTGATGATATTGACTGTATCAAGGTCCTATTTACATTTACATGTACTTTTTTTTTTAAATTGTGTTGTTATGATTGACTCACTTCATTGTAGTATGGACAGTTGGTTGATTCCTTCATTGAGGTGTATTTTTTATCTTCTCCAATCTCAACACAGACCATGGGATCCATGTTCAGTCCAATCAGCTGTCTGGCCTCAATCACTGTCACACTCACCTGGAATCAAGTGATGAAGTGGTACAGAGTAACTGGCAGGTAGACTAATTGATTGGTTGATTGATAATGCAGATGAAGATCAAGTATAAAGTACTCTAAGCAGACAATATGAAGGGAAAAGATTGTGTCCATAAAAGGTTAGGTTTCTCTTACCTGGTAATCTACTGGTCTGCCAGAGCTGGGCTCCATCTTTATGTCTGGTTTGGATCTATGGGACATTTGAGGTGTGAGAACAAGGTAATGTAGTGTAATGCAATAAGAACGTGTCACACGATCGACAGGACAATGCTTGCCTCTTATTCGATACATTGGTGGTAACGGCTGTGACTGAGGCCACTGAGATGGTGTCAAGGTCCAGTCCTCCTCCCATGAACATACCCTGCCGATCCAGGTTTTCTGTCTCCAGGACAGCCGGCTCATCTGGAGATCGTAGAGAGGAGACAATAAATGGACTTGTACCAAAATAAAAGTGATTAAAACTTGAGGACACTTAAAGCTGAACGACACTAATACAACCTTTAACTTTAAAATATCACAGACTATGAATAGGAAGATTACCCTGAACACCTTCTTCATCTTTAACTTGCAATTATGGACTCCTCGTTTATATCTGTGTCTACCTGTGTTTTCCTTATGTTAAGATTTGTGTTTTATTTTGTAGTTTTGCTCCTGGTGTGTTTTCCTGTGTCCCACTCTGTTTCCTGTTTTATTTTGTAGTTTCTGCTCCTTGTGTGTTTTCCACATGGACTTCCTGCCTTCATTAGTTTGAGCCACCTGTCTCTAGTTTGTCATTAGTTCAGTGTGTATGGAAGTCTCTGTGCGTGCCTTGGTCTTTGTTGGTTCGTTGTCTTATTATGTGGTCGTCTCACCACCCTGTCGTTGTGTCTTCTCCCTCATTCCCTCAAGTAAGTTCTCCAGTGTCACCAGTGACGCTTTCTGGTAAAACTCTTTTGTTCTGCATTTTTGGTTCCACCTGTTCCTTTAACCCTGACAATATGTAGCTTTAATGAGAATGTGCAATTTCCGGTGAGACGTGTGTAACTGACTAATTTTTGCAGTTTAAACTGTCAGAATCAGGCGTAACTTCAACATGCTGAACTGTAGATCGGTTAAAAATACAAAAACAGGAATTTATCTCCAATGTTCAATTAGGAAACTTTTAAAATATAGAAAAAATAAAAGAGTTTTGAACAGAGGATGGGTAATGTTTCAGTTCACACACAAGTCAACATATTTTTCTTTTTCCTCTACATGAAAACCGATAAACACTTGGACATGGAGCCCAACGGAGTTAATCCTCACGTGTGGCTGCAGAGGGCGCTGTCGCTCATTAAAAGATCATCATGTTACTAACTAAGTATTTATTTCTTCAGGATAAGCGTGTATGTAAAATATTTAGTGTCTGGGCATGAGTGTGCACCAGTGGGCTGAGAGGTGCTTTAATTCAGCATGAGTTTGTATCAGCCAGGATTTTCTCACTTCTTTGATCTATTCCTCTGTCAACCATCTTAGATACTGATACCTCCGTTTCTGTCCTCCTTGTGTCCACGGTGCTTACTGCGCTTCATGGTGCAAGACACTTGTTTGTGTGCTCTGTGGAAGGAAGGAATTCATCAAGTAAACATTGAGGTATATTTTGTAAATGCAATTACTCTCTTCTAACATGGAAAAAACAACAACAACATAAATTAATTGAAAACCAGAGATTAACTTTGTATGCACCCAAAACTTTTCTGTCCAAAAAGTCATAAAACTCTGTTGCTCAGTGGTGTAGAGCCACGACAGACATGACACTCTTCTCAAACATCTTACAGACAGAAGGAGGTCGACATCTCATTGCTACAAAAAAGAGCAGCTGGAAAATGTCTAAATATTTAAAACAATTATTCAGATCTTTGAGGAACAAAAAAATATGCCGTAGGAAACATTTCACTGTCATTGAAGTAACAACACCCTGTCTGTGTGATACCACACCTTGGTTTAGGCTTCAAAAGGGGCTCTCAATTATTTAAATCAGCCAGTATTAATATCTCAATTAAATAGGATTACATTTCAGATGGATTGTGAAAAATAAAACACTTATAATTAATCTGTGGTAATCAATCAAGTGCCCGTGATGCACAGAGGGGGAAAACATTTCAATCTGTTTATTTTTTAGCAGATATATAGGTATTTTCTTAAGGTAAAAATTTTGCTACTTGGTTTGATGTGTAATAAAAACAATTACAATGTATTTTAACACGTCACAATGTTTTAAAAAGTAAAAAACCCCTATGAATGTCAAATTGTATAAACAATACTAATCCAGGTTAGAATTCACAAAAAACATGCAATAAAAAAAAATAACTGCACCAGATACAGAATGCAATAATTCAAATATTTCTGTGGTAACTAAAAAAGTCAGTTTAACTATTTGATTAACAAATATTAATCATTAAAAACTCCCTACTTAAAAAACACCAAGTTCTGTATAAGCAAAAAGCTGAGTCCTAAATGTCAAAGCGTTTCTTCTGATGAAATAATGTAATTATACATACCATACAGGGAAATTATGCTCTTGTCTCCCTTCTCCTGAGCAGCTCCAAAGGCAGCTCCCTGTTTTTTTTCTGAAATGAAGGCAACACTACATAAACATTTTAGACATTTACACAGCAGTAGGAATAAGGCTACAAAGTAAAGTTGTTCAGAAAAGAATTGGGCTTGTCCAAGTCCTGAGTTGGGCAGGAGTGATGTGATACACCGATGAATAGTGCATGAGTGTTGAACCCGAGACTGGTAACTATAACTAGGGGCTGCTGAGAGACGTCACTGTGAGTGGAGTCTGCCAATCCCCACGGGCTCCGAACGCAGCAAAAGATATGTATTAGGCTTTTTCTGTAAAATTTCAGAACCTTTTTTTTTTTGCGATGGTCACTGGAAAAGTTAACCACACAGTCAAATTAATCTGATTGTTATAGTGTAATAATGTGATAATAAGTTAACTAAAGTAACAAATAGTCCCATAGTACTCAACACTAC
Organism: Paralichthys olivaceus; assembly: GCF_024713975.1. Classification (NCBI taxonomy): domain Eukaryota; kingdom Metazoa; phylum Chordata; class Actinopteri; order Pleuronectiformes; family Paralichthyidae; genus Paralichthys; species Paralichthys olivaceus. Next base: position 9,384,531 of record NC_091104.1, on the reverse strand, counting down.
ATTATGTTCATTTAATAAACATCAAATAACCCGGTTTCTGCAAAGGGAGGATAACAACACTTATTAAAATCCCTCTTGTGCTTAAAAAGCCAGAGAGCATCTTTTTGTAAATGTCATACCAAACTAAAACAAGAAGAAAAACTTCAAAATATGTGAGTATGCAGTAATATTACTTTATTGCTGTGTCACAAGTCATTGAATTTCATGAAAGTAAACAAAATATATCAGCCTAGTTGGAAGAACTCTCCTTAATCTTTAATAGGGTGCTGCTGCAAACTGGCTCCAGATGCATTGTCCTTTGTCATGGAATCAACAAATGGTGCCGTGGCCTAGTTGCAGCACCTTGTGTTTCGAGTTCTTTCAGGTTCGAGCCTCAAGCTTGATTGCTACTGATGAATTTTATGCACCAGGTTATTTATTGAATGAATACGAATGAGATGAGGAAATCGTGGTTTGATGTGTTTTTAACTGTAATGAAACCAGTGTGATGATGAACATTTTGCTGAGTTTAGCCATGCTTTAGCGACTCCTATTCAATGCAACTTGTGTTCAATGCACCTTGTGTTGGATGCTAAAGTACAACTCTTCATCTCATCAATTACACATACAGCCAGTCGGTAAGTCATACGTCAAAGTCTAAAGTTGCTGGTGTCCGATGAAACAAGGCTCTAAATTATTTAAGCGGACCTGTCAGTGTTGCATGTGGCATCCTCATTATGTGGACAAATAACAAAAGAAATGGATTTAGCGTAGAGGGAATAACAGGAAAACTGATCATTGTTACTATGTCGGGGAAATATTTTTACATTTTGCCCATTTAAGGAAACGATGGAGCACAACCTCCAAGAATATGTAATCACTACGAAGTTATATTTGGAACATATGTGTATCATTCAAAACATCATACTTTACTGAATGCAACTTTACCTAGAACTGTAACGATGCAGAATTTTCCTGCCTGCTCAGCCTGGAAGTGCACTGATACTTGCGGTGACACCAACCTGGACACTGTGGTGATGGATTCTGCCCTTAATCACATGATTCACTACAGGCTAAGAGGGGTTGAGGAGATGTCGTAGTTCCTCCGGGACGGATGGAAACCGTGTCACCAGCAGTGCAAAGTTACCGGTTCCCACTGTGGTCTAATGCACGAACCTCATTCTCTGATGGGTGCTGTCATCAAATGCAGCTTTAAACACTCTGACGTTAACATCAGCCACCAAAGAGGCCATGGTTTGACTTCTCTGGACTCATAGAACAACCATAACATTTACTTTCTATCCTCTCTTACATCAGAGAGTGTCTCAGAAGAGTTGATGAAGCTGTCGTCTTAAAAAACAAAACCACTTCATATCTGAGTGTTATCTGTATTTTGAGATTAATATTTTGGTGACACTCTGGAATATGCATGAGCAAGCGACCAAACCCTTAAACTGACACCTTTGGTGATGTCGTCTATGGTGAACCACAGAATGATTCGATACCAGCCGTGCAATCTTATCCCATGTAGGTCCAGTGACCAAAGGCTTATTTTGGCTGTAGGTTGTAGGCCGGTTATCACCATCTTCTTTGTGCTCCACTGACTGTGCATGGACACACCACCTGACTGAGGTGTTGTGTGTCATTCTAACACATCTCAGCCTCTCGGATGGGGGAGCTTGGCGAGCTTTGTCTCTGAAACACAGCCAGAGGGCATTGTTATTGTCGGGTGTCCGGGTGGGGGCATTGCACTGGTTGGCAAGCCCGTAGGACCCAGGTGGATCTGACCTCAAGTGACACCTCCCCATCCCATCCAAGAAGTCACTCTAACTCTGAATAATTGTTTTTTGCCTCTTGCAGTGATATAAAAGAAATGATCCTTCCTCTGTATTAGTATTATTATAGTTTTTGTCCACAGTTATGGACATTTAAAAGAAACTAAGAGTATGTTGCAACAAATAAGAAGTTGCTGTAGGCTAAAACTTAAGGCCCTTTTTCTTGTCTTCTTTTAAGTTAATATTTGTTTTATACTTTTCTGAAAGAGAGTATGCCGGACTATCTGTTAACTGTTCTTTGTAATACACTACTGGATCAATTGAGAACTATCCCTGAATTACATAAATATCTCTTAATGATTTTGAGACTGAAGAAATCTGAAAAACACAAACATTCTCAAGCAAGTTCTGAAGAGGTCTGGTTCCTGTTTTTTTTCCTTAGGCAACAGACACCTTGATGTGCCTTTTGTAGCAACAGCACCACCTAGTGACGATAGACCTTCACTGATTGTGGCTAAAGTTATGAATGCTATAATGGAAAAGTTGCAGACTTTGCGTTTATTTTATTTTTTTTATTTTTAATGGCAGCCGATCAAGGACGAACCTTTTGGGCAAGGTGTCGGATGTTTAAGCACGAGAACCAGGAGCTGGAGCATCAGCATGTGCGAGGGACACATCACCCAAATGGAGGCTGACCAGAAGCTGTGCTCGAGAACAGCCAGGATGGTTAGAGGACTGTAATGCTTTAGATTAGTTCAGCCTTGACAGTTAACACATCCTAGCTTTGTTTTGTGTTTTTCCTTGCAGCACTTTTCTCAGGAGTTTCTTGAAATAAGGACTGGGAGCAGTAACACAGACCAGCATTATGTACCAACCTCTGCTGGCACCAAAAGAAACCTGGAATCCCTTTGAGGATGTGAACCAGCTCAGTGATGCCCATGAGACACTGGACTCGTCCACTGGTGGTGAGACCTCACAGCATTCAGGTGACACAGACTCAAACCTGATCTCACATGAGGGACAGACAGACAGGACTGCTCACATTATTACTTTAAAAAGACACTCAACAGGCACTAGTGGAGAGCTGCAGCTAATTATTATAAAGGGATCCTTTTTCTGGTTAATGAATAAGTCATTTGATCTATTACCTAGAATGGCACTCAACAGAGGACAGAGCTCTGCCGCGGAGCAACCACATTTAAATTCATGAGATTCGCATTTTCATTTGGATTTACTTCAAATTACAAACATAGTCATCAGTTCCATAAACATGCCGGCTTGTTTTTCATCAATAAACATGAAATATTCTCTGCTGCTCCATGAAAACTCTATTTCACTATGTTAAAGAAACTGTCCTCGCATTGGGGCCCACTCCACATCCTTCCACCAAGATTTGTGAAAATCCCTCCGGTAGTTTTTGCATAATCATTCAAACGAACAAACAAATGGAGACAAAAACATAATCTCCTTTGCGGTGTTATGCATCAGATATTATCCTCGTCTGGAGCTGCCTTTGTGTGAGGATCACAGCGTCATTTAGGCTGAAAACATGGTGTAAATGACACAGTTCCTAGTCTAATGTGAATGTCAGGGCTTACAGACACTTGGATGGAGGCATTCTATGTTTTTTTTTTTTTGCTGTTGTTTTTTTACATTTGAAGAAGTGGTCATCAGTTACTTCAATTGTATTAGATTTGACTGCAACGCTGTTTACCCCTGAAACTCCAAAAGTGTTTTGTGGACTCAAACACTTCACCCGCCCCTCCCTCGGCACAGTGGTGAGTAGTTAATGAGTGAATTGTAATTTCTTGCTGACTTGACCTTGTCCTCTAGAAGGAAAGACCTCCATCTAGTGGTCAGACCATTCAATTCAAAGGAAGAATCACGAGGGGAGGGGGAAAAAATTACATCTTCCCCACATCTCTCGAGGATACAGCATCAGAGCAAGTTAGTGTCCAAGCAATGTGTGTGACTGAATATTATATAACCCCATGTCATGGTAATTATTCACGAGGACAGCCTCTCAGCTTTGCATCTTTTATTTTCCTCCCCCGTTTCCAGGAAACGCTGCATCCTCCATCCAGCAGGCAGTAAGGAGGGGGAGTTAAAGTGACACAGCTATATTCTGTGGAAGTAAAGCAGAGCAGCTCACAAGGGGGATATCTTTTTATAGACAAGACTCATTGAGGGTCAGAATCTCTCCAGTCCTCCTTAACCTCTGAGGAGACTGGTGTGACTCTTCTTTTGTGGATATTGATTTTGCTTTGATAATCTCCAGCTCACTGAAAAGGGGTTAGACCGGAAGCTTTGTTTGTTGGCTTTTCACTGTACTGGTTTGTGAGGCACAGATGGACAAGCAGCTGATGCAGGAGGCAGCTCCCTGCACAGCTCACTCTGCAAGCGAGAACCTGAAGGCATCTTGAAATAGAAATTCAAAAGGAGGAGGAAGAGCAGCAGCAGCAGGAGGAGGAGGAGAGAGATAGAGGCAGGAGGGGTTTTGAGTGAGAGCATTGGTATGCCAGGCTCAAAACCTAGCATGGCTGTGCAGAAGAAACAGAGTGGCATCCCTCCATCGCAGGGACCACTGTCTACACGTACCATCGAGAGCCAGAGGAAGGGGAATGGATTTGAGAGGACGGGAGGTGAGTAGATTTGTTGTTTGATGATGATTTTATAAAGTAGCTTATCTAAAGAAGCTGACACTGACACAGATTTGTGTTATTATATCGATGACGCACGGGTAGAATAACAGATTCCCTCTGAGACATGTTTGTGACGGAGCTGGGGACATCTCCATCTCTTTGGACACAGATTACGTAATACACACAGGATCCTGATATTGTTTACCTGACAGGACCCTCCAGCCCACTGCATTTACATGTACTCCTGAAGGTGTCTAATGTCTTGACCTTAGCTCGTCTGAGTCAGGAGGACCGGTCAGGTGCTTGCATGTTCTTTATGCCTTTTACACAGCCTGTCAATAGTGGCTTTTTTATGTGTATCAGACCCCAAGGCCTAACAACTCCCTAACAACCACTGTTTGAGACAGATACACCAGGCTGGTTTGTTTTCAGTTTATATACATAGCAGCTGCTTCTTAACATGTGCTTTACGATTTAAGTGCACAATGCTGTGTCGTCACAAAATCTCCCAAAATAGTAAAATTGTTGAGTGTCAGATTATAAAAAATGAATAAAGAAGAGGTCAGATGTGCTGGTGTTGTATGACTGAGTATCAGGGCAATATCAAAGAAAGAAAATTCACAGATTTCAAGAATAATGCTGCAACAATACAGGAATAATGTATGTACTTCATTATTTGTGAAACCTACTATATTCTCAAGACCAACTTAACAAGACGTGATGTTACTTCTCTAAAATGAAACATAACCTAAAATTATATCTTCGTTCTCATAATATTACTAATTTTCATTAATTCATGACACTCTTTTCGAAATCTCGGCCCTGATATTTTTGCAGAATAACATGCCCATTTTTTTCCCTTTCTTACAGAGAATGGCTCTTATATCAGACCAAATTCTCTGCCAAAGAAAGCAGCTCTGTCTGTCAACAAGTCGCCGCAAATCCTCAACACCTTAGCTGCGCGGGCCGCTGCAGGTTTGATACCTCTCTCTGTTAACCTGAGGTCACACTGACGCTTTTCATCAGCCAGATGTCACATTATGAGATCACCAGATCATGTCTTGAAGCATGACACCGTTTTGCAGACTTAATAATAAAAGGTGAAATCAATTGTGGGACTGAATCACCTGCAAAATATTATTTTTGGTATTCTAGCGGCTAATGGACTGAATGTTGATGAGAGGCTCAAAGCAGCACGAGAAAGAAGAGAGGAGCAGGAGAAGTTACTCGGTACGTGAGCTCCTAAGGTTAATGCACTGTCCTCAATTTCTATAAGATTAACATAGATAGCTGATAAATCTATTTATACACAGCCTCTCGGGAGCTGAGCAGGTTGGAGCGGGAGCAGCGGGCCCGGCGATACCATCAACAGCAAGTGGAGGAACGCAACAAAAAGATCCTGGAACAGAGGCACAGAGAGGAGAGGAGGCGCGCTGCTGTGGAGGAGAAGCGCAGGCAGAGGCTGCAGGAGGAGAAAGTAAGTGTTGATGGGGGGAAACAACAAAAAACAACTAGAATTTTAAGAGAGGACATTGATTTCTCAGCTCTGGATTTGAGCAACAACAAAACTGAAGCTTGTTCCCCCTGAATTAAGGAGCGATATGAATCTGCAGTGCGCAAGACGCTGCAGAAGAGCCAACGGGCCCAACAGAATTTCAGCCAAAACCCAAGGGGGAGGAAGCTGACCAAGAATGGTGAGTCGAAGATAAATACGCTTTCCTTTTATCCTCCCTCTTTTTAACATTACCTTTCTAAAATCACCTTTGTAACATATCTTGAGAGAGCAATTTCTTGGCTTGCATAATCTTTTGTTTTTGTTGCATTTAAACTTTATACTGATCAATACGCTAGTTCCACACCGCTTACCCCTGACACCATGGGAGAAGAACTTGGTCAGTCGCCTCCTTACCCCCACTTGCTCTTATCTGGCCAGGAGCAAGAGTGCTGGTTGTCAGTCAGGAGAAGAAGGTACTCCCCCCCCATGCCCCCCCAGATAACAGAATGTGCTCATTTGCTTTAAATGTTCAGTGTGTATAATTTAGTGACATCTAGTGGTGAAGTTGCAAGTTGCAGCTGAATACCCCTCACCTCAACCACCCCTTACACACTTGAGAGAGAACCTGTGGGAGTCTTCAACTGCCATAAAACTCAAAAAGTGTTTAGTTTGGGCTACTGTAAAAAAAAAAACATGGTGGCCTGTAGGGACGACCTGCTCCCAATGTAAATATAAAGTATTTAAATATAAAGGTCCCATTTTAGGGTAAAGAAAACAACAATTTGTCCAATTTAGATAATAACACACTAGAGAAAACATCCCTAGGATTATTGTATATTCAATTTCTGCCAATAGATCCCTTTCACCTAAATCTTACACACTGAACCTTTAATATTGTGGCAATGCTGGTGGTTTGTCGTGCATTTGTAAAACAATGCTACAACAACGTTTCCAGGCCCTTTTGGTTACTAACTCCGCTCGTTTTCCTCTCTGTTGGCGCACTGCTCCACATTTCCATCCTTCTCACTGTTCCCACCATTTGTGCATATTTCCCCCAATTTCCCATAATTATGGTGCAAAACACTGGCTCAGTTGTCCATGTTTGTCGCCGTGCAGTTTCATTCCACTCCATGAACACCACCACCACCACCACCTTCTCCACTCCTCTCAAACCCCAGCACCACTCTGATTCACTCCAAAAGAGGCCATCTGCCTCCCCAAGTCCCAACAACAGAAGCTTCCATCTGGCACAGGTAAATCCAACACTTCCTTTGGTCTTACATATGTGATAATGATTATGACGTAGTATTAGTTAAGAGAAAAAAAAAAAGCGGAGATTTCAAGAATATAGTCAAAATATTACAAGAATAAAGTTGTGACATTACAAAAGAAAGTAATATTACAAGAATAAAGATGTCATTCTATAAGAGCCTACTATAAACCTTTCAGTCGACCACTCCCAAACATTTTCTCCCCCTTCAAGTCTGTGAGCTTCCTTCTTTAGAATAGACAGTTTGCAACAGTGTCTTTTCAAAGTTCTGATACTTATGATAATCTGGTGCTGATATGCCAAAATATATCGATTATGTTATTGGGAAACCTCCATGTTCCTCATTTCAAAGCAGGCAACAGACACATCTCCTGTTTTGCTTCTGTAAAATGACACAGCCTAAAATTAAGACTTTATTTTTGTAAATGTATGACTTTATTCTCATAAAATTTATTTTTGGAATATTACTGTAATAAGACCTTATTCTGATAAGATTACAACTTTATTCTCAAAATCATAGAATGTTTTTCTTCAATAATGCTCTTTTCTAGAATAGTATAAATATGATTTATCTTTAGGATCACCCAGTTTTTGGGCTCAACAGTAATTTTGATCCCTCTTTTTGTTTTAGAATAAAAATGTAAAACAGCAAGAGGCCATTAAGACGCCAGTGAGTAAGAAGAAATCAAGCATTGGCTCAAATATCAGATCCGTCAACACCAATGTGAAACCAGCCACAGTGACAGAAAGCAGAAAAGCCTCACCCTCACCAGATCAGTAGGTTAAGATTGTGTGTCCGTTACCTCCACTGTTCATTCACAACATAGTCAGAGAAATGTGGATGAAGTGGGACATCTGCTCTCTTTGCTGGGTTTTCAAGGACTCCTCCAAGATCAGTCAGCAGACACTCAACTCCGCTGCAGATCGAGCTCCCATCAGTCCCCGAGGAGGATGCTGCTGTTTGCCGCTCTGTCCTCGCTCCTGGTAACTCGAGGCCTGTCAGGACATCATCTGGAGGTCGCAAGGAGAAAACGAGGAGTCAAACACCAGCACCAGTGACTCCCCATCTGAACCTGCCCAGCAAAGCTCCTACAACCACACCAGTGAGAGAAAGAAGTAAGATACAGGAAATAAATAGTGTTGTTTAAAAAGTGGTATTCAATGTGCTTCAGATATTGAAGATATTATTTCTTCTTCAGGTCCTTCCCATAGGCCTCCTCATCCATCCCCCCAGCCTCCTGAAGTCATGAGCAGGCCCTCAGCTGGAACCACAGACCCAGAGGCCGCCTCACGTCTCCTGGCTGAAAAGAGGAGAGAGGCCAGGCTACAGCGGGAGAGAGAGGAGCAGGAGCGTCTGCAGAGAGAGGAGGCGAGAGAGGAGGCAGAAAGGTAAAAATCCACCTGTGAGACAGAAACACTGCTGTAACAGGCTGTAGTATTGCTACAAATTACATTTATCAACATATCCAGGCGCAGTCGTGAAGAAGCGGAGCACAGGAGGGCAGAGGAGCGAGCACAACAGCAGGCTGAAGCTCAGCGTCTGATAGAGGAGAAGAGGAGGAGGGAGGAGGAAGAGCAGAGACGAGCCGAGGAGGAGAGAGCTCAGGCCATGAGGGAAGCTGCCCTCCTGCAGAAACAGGTGAACAGCAGAAACATGAATTCCTCCCACATTCAAGATTAAATTGTGCAGCTCCATCCCAACGGTTGCTTTTGTTTTCTTCATTCTCAGTTACTTTTATTGGAAGAGGTAGTTTCTGTGTTTGCTCATTGTCACCAAAATGTTCTGTCTCTGCTCTGTGTTTTCTGCAGAGAGAGGAGGAGGAAGCCAGGGAGAGGGCGAAGGCTGAGAAGCTGAAACAAGAGCGAGAGATGCTCGCACAAAAAGAAGAGGCAGACCGTCAAGATAGAAAAAAGGTGATTTTTATTTATTTATTTATTTTTTAATTTTCAGAGACATAGATAAGAAAAGATACAATAGATAACATTAGAAATAAAAGAAATACCATATACATTCATTTTTATTCAAATTTGTGGGCCATTAAAGAAGTAATTAATTAACTGAATTAATTAACTGGACCTAATGCAGTGTCATGACGTCTTTAACCGAGAGGTTACTGGTAATAATCAGATTATTTCTGAATATTATTCACAAATACAAAAAGCAATTCATCAAAATCAGTAATTATACCAAAAGTTCAGTTTTTTAAAGAGACTGGATGTTCTCACAAAGACTGCTATGAAGGGTTTTAATGAAAGCTGTGTTTTTTCCAGCGACTTGAGGAGATCATGCGGAGAACCAGAAGGACAGATTCTCCAGATACGGTGAGGTTTACAGTTTATTAAAAGTACATCGCCTCTGGGTTCTCATGACACACATCCAGCATCAACTAACAACTGACCAGCTCCACTTCTAAAAGCACCACAGCCTGTCCCTGACTATATTAATAAATCCTTTTTCAACACAGAGGTCCTCACCAGTCAGGCTCTTACCAACTGCAGCCAAACCAAAGGAAAACACAGAGCCTGTGCACAATGGCACCATAGAACATGTCGTGAAGTTGCCAGTGGGCACCAAGTCTGCACAGCTGGAGCTAAACAACGAGGAGGAGGTGGTACCTGTTGTGGCCTTCAAAGAACGCAGGTCTCTCAGAACGCTCACAGGCCTGGAGGAAATCCAGACCCACCAACGAGCAGGTGAGACGCAAAACAAGTGGGACCTCAAGTGGGAAATAAAAAGCAACAAGTCTGACTTGTTGTCAGATCCCCCCCCCCCCCCCTTATTTTTTATGTTAGATGATATTAGTGTGATATTAGTATTAGTGCATGCAATTTGTGCAGATCTAAATAATACACTAGATCTAGTGAATTTATACATGGTTTCATTAGGGGACTGTCAGGCCTTGGCAGAGGTGTGCACCGTACTGAGTGCCATTCTTGGCAAACACGAGTAGAGAACTGGTGACATTTTGAAAGCCAGACTTAATGTTTGTGGATGAAAAGGTTTCCCTGCCTCTTTAAGGTCTGACATCAAAAGTGTAAGCTGCTCTGAAACAATTTGATATCTTACCTTCCTTTCTTCTTGTTTTGTCTCTCTTGTTGTGTATTCTTCAGAGGTCATCTGAGCGTCCGCAAAGTGGCCAGAAGTTCAAACACTTTGTTGGAGAAGCTGCGTTCTCTCTGTGAAAGATAGGATTTCCTGCAATACAACACCTTGAACGAGCATGTAAAACTGCCTCATTGAGGTCATCAGCATTTGGTCACTTTTCTGCGTGTACCCAGTGGCACAATTGTTGGACGAGTTAGATAAGAATTTATTTAGTGCAGCAGGTTTCTGAACTAATAAATATCTGACAAGTAGAAGTAGAAAGCGGTGATGATAGGTTGCTGGCAAATGCAGTTAGTCAGTTATGGAAAGTGTTGCCTCTGTGAAATAATAGGATTAGCCACTTTAACAATCACAACATATGTTAGCCATATGCTATCTGCTTATTCCTGATATTTCTTGCACTTTTCCTTCCTCGGTTTCGTCGCTGTGGAATTAGAATAGCTTGAGGCACTGTTTATGCTAAGAACACAAGAGTTAGGAGTGTTAGTGAAAGTTCCTTTCCTGCATAAATTCCTATCTTATTGATTTTGTGAAGATATAGCAATTGCATATTTCAAAGCTGCTACGGACTTAGTCTCCAGAGACATTGCTTCAGTTTTGTGAGTGATGTTTTAGTTGATACGATGCACAAAGCGTTTATTGCACTGACAGTTGCTATGTTTAATATCTTGCAAATCACTTTACGAAGCAAAGTTTGAGATCTAAAGGTTAAGTGAGTGAGTTTATGATAAAAGCATATAAAAACGAATATATCTGATCATTAGTATTTGATCATATACTTTAAATATTGCTTATAACTATCACTTGTTAACTTGTTGAGAAGTCGAGATATGCCATATTTGATTGAAGTTGATACTATGCTGCGCCTCTGTCTTTGTTTGCACGGTGACTGTAACCAACATGAAAACAAAAGTAAAAATAAAAAGCACATTGAAATACCAAAGGTGAATTAAAGATGCAGTTTGTCCAAACAGCATATGGATTAAAAAACACCTTGCCCACTCGTAGACTGAGCACATTTCTCAGTGTTTGGTCTGAGTCAACAGAGGATGGAGACCAAGGCTGAACCACTTCCAGCAGCTGTTTTTCTTCCTGAGCTGCAACCAACAGATATGAAAAGTCTCCATCTGCAGAAGAAGAGCACAGCACAAAGACAGCTAAGAACTCCAGACATAAAATGGATGACCCTCAGCCATCGCTACCCAAATTTACTATCCTTTTTTGAAATTGACTGAGGAGTCACTCACCCCAGGCCATCATGACGTAAACGTGATGTCACATGCAGAGAGGGACAGAAGAGCCCAGAGCAGTCCTGATAAACACACACTTTCCATCACAGCCTGGAAAACAATGATGGGATTCAACGTGTTTTCATCAGGAGTTCATCCTTCCTAGGGTCTCCATCATTCTAGTTCTCAGATGTTGAGCAGACTGAACCCTCTTTCAAATACAGAACAATGGAGGATCTCAGCTCATGTTACACTTCTGTTCAGTCCAGCTTTAACTCCACTAGTGAACCATCTTCCCAAACAACCAGGCGTGAAGTGAGGATCTGTGCTGGACTCACCTCATGAGCTGCTGCTACTGTAAGGATGTTATAATACAAGTACGGAGGAGTATTTAAGTACAAGGACAGAGGAGTATTTAAGTACAAGTACTGAGGAGTATTTAAGTACAAGTACTGAGGAGTATTTAAGTATAAGGACAGATGAGTATTTAAGTACAAGGACAGAGGAGTATTTAAGTATAAGGACAGAGGAGTATTTAAGTACAAGTACTGAGGAGTATTTAAGTACAAGTACTGAGGAGTATTTAAGTACAAGGACAGATGAGTATTCGTGGTCTCAGGTCTCTGCTGCGCTGTTTACGTAGTGACGTAGCTTCAGTCCTCCACTCTCACTGAATGCGTTGTTTGTGTGTTACGTCACGACGTTGATCCCGTTAAACGGTTGGCTTGGAAACCGTCGCAGCGTCGCTGGTGAGGTTGGAGGAATCACAGTCACTGCAGGTGAACAACAACAGGTAAACAACAACAGGTAAACACACACAGCTACAGCCTCACTGACACGTGTGTTCCCGTGTTTGGATCCATGTGTGTGGACGTCGGTTCGTTTCAAAGCTCAGGCTGTCGGTCGAAGAACCTAAATCTTGCTGTAGCAAGCTAACTTAGCCTGTTAGCTATCGTTAGCACGTAGCGAGCTAGCTAAAGTTGCTAATGGTACCTAGAGGTTTCAAGGCGGCTGCTTTCTCAACACTGTAGCCGAAACTTTAAGAATTACAACACAGACAACAACACGGTCTGTTCCTGTATTTAAATAAAACGTACACTGAACAGTCAACCCAAACAAAGCTGTGTGTGTGTGGGCACGTTACAAACCACTGCAGCGTTAGCCTCATCCCTGTGTTTTTATTTTTAGCATGCCAGCCCTCCTCCCTGGATTACTCTTCTTTTGCACACAGAATGAGAGACATCACGGAGCCTGAGGATGCCAGCAGGCGAGTTTCATGCTTTATTCACATTACACAGAAGTTACAAAGTGCTTCATTACATAAAAGATTTTTTAGAAAGTAATGGCTAAAGAAAAGGATAAAGAAACACTAGCGACAGCAAGGAAAATACTCTGACTACTTCAGTTGTAATGCCAGTGTAAAGATGGTCTACCACAAGTAAAACTACCCTATCAAATGTAATACAACATATACAGCCACACATACTACTTTGATTTTGCCAGCTCACTTTTGTTATTGATGATAGAGTAATCTTTTTATTTTTTATTTCTCACACTGCACATATTTTTCTTGTTTTTACTCTCCAAATATTAGTTTCTATTCCATTCATATGTTTTATATTCCTTACAGTTAAATATCATTATCCGTCACTTAAGTATTTCATGTGACTTATTACTAACTGATGTCTATTTTTGAATCTCTCTGATCTTTTCTTTTTACAGTTGAGAGGGACGACCGGGCAAAGAGCCGGGAGAGATTCAACGAAGTGTTCAAGAAATACACTGAAACAGAAAAAAAGAAGCCGAAGAAGAAAAGCACTGAAACAAAGGAGACCATTTTGGTATGTGTTCTATTATCTGCAGCTCCATGGGCATGTGTGTGTTGGAGATTACACCAGATTTCCAAGATTTAATGGTTTATATTTCATTCCTTTTAGCTTCAGAATCTAAAAACAAATCTCAGCCTTGTGAAGGACACAGAAGAGGATGAGACCATCCTTCAGAACACATATCACCCTGAGGATGGCAGCCCTCGCTACACCAAGAACAAAAGGAGAGAGAAGGACATAGCTAAAAAAGTTAACATCAACAACAGTAGAAACCAAGAGGAGATTCAAACACCAAATTCCAAGAGGAAGAGTAAGAGGGAGCTTCCGCCCCTCCCCGTACCTGAAGACAGCAGTTACATCCAGAAGGATAAAGATGCCGCCAATTCTGAGATTGCTTTTGAGCCAGATGATATAGGTTGTAGAAAAGAACCGAAGAGAAAAAGTAAAAAAGAGAAAAGCAAAGGAGATTCAGAGGCAAAAGCGGAGACCCAGGTAGAGGACGCTGAGGACAAGCTGCTTCATGAATACCAGCAGCAGATAGCAGAGGAGGAAGAGAGGACTCCAAAAAAGACAAAAGTCAAGACAAAAGAGGAAAGTGGTGTCTCCCAAAATGTTGCACTGAATAATGACGTTGGGAAGAAGAAAAAGAAGAAGCTAAAATCTGTGGTTACAGAGTCGGATTTGGGGTGTGTGCACCTTCTAATATATTGCAAATAGATGTGTTGTGTTTTTACATTTAGCAATAAGGCTGTAGGATTCAGTTTTTAACAGATATTAGATTGCAACTCTTGATTTTTGCTTCACCAGGGAACAAGATGAAGGTGCAGACCAGGATGCTGATGTGGAAAACGAAACAGAATCCAAGGGAAAGAAGAAAAAGAAGAAGAAAAAGCATGGTAACTTAAGCGTCAGGAAATCATTCACAAAATTCTAAAATGTTGTTTGGATGTTGATGAATTTTATTCTATGTTTTTTTCAGTTGTCAAAGAAGAGAGTGAAATTGAGGCAGAAGCACAACAGAAACCAACGTTTGACGACAGCCTCGTGCTGGGAGTGTCTGTTCACAGAACAGATCGCCTCAAAACGGACCTGCTGATCTCACACCCGATGGTGAAGATCCATGTAGTTGATGAAATCACTGGACAGTATGTGAAGAAAGAAGACTGGTGAGAATGGACAATATAAGCCAAACATATTTGAATGAATATACCAATTTAAAAGTGACTTTAGTTTTCTTTTTTGTAGGTTTGTAATACATTCATTCATATTTCTCTTGTTTTTTAGCCATAGACCAGTTTCCTCATTTTACGAGCAGGAGAACGTTGACCACATTCTGCCCATTATGACTCAACCTTTTGACTTCAAGAAAAACAAATCTATCGTCCCCGAGTGGCAGGAACAGATCATATTCAACGAGCGCTTTGGTTACTTTGTTGAACAAAACGACGAAAGCCCTAGAGTCTTACTTTTATTTGAAGTAAGAGACATTTTAATTTGAAATACTTGGCCAATTTCAACATTGCTGCCACTAACTATCATTTCAAATGTTTTGTAAAGATCCTGGACTTCATTAGCATGGAAGAAGCAAAAGCTAACTTTGATGTCAACAAGCATGAACGAGGATTCAGGAAGATTGCATGGGCGTTCCTCAAGGTACTGTATTAACACTTAAAAAAAGATATTCAGTCTTAATTTGAATTGCTTAATCTCTTCCTTGTTTTATGTTTCCCTCTGTTTAGCTTGTTGGCACAAACGGTGTGCTGAACATCGACAGTAAACTCCGTCTGCAGCTCTTCTGTCCTCCGCGCGCAAAGAGACAACCTAAAACCATAGAGGTGGTTGAGTGGTGGAGGAAGTTCCCCAGACACAAATATGCATCCACCCTTTATGTTACAGTGAAAGGCATTAAACTCCCTGAGCATGTAAGTCAGTAGTTGATTGTTTCTTTCTTTGTGTAACTTTATAATATCTCACATTTCTATTATATTTATGTTATACTACAGATAATGTTTCATATATTTTGATGTAAAGCTGGAGCAATGCCTTCAGTAGATTCAGTCCAGTGTTTCTGTTCTGCAGGTGGACCCAAGTATCCGCTCCATGATGGCACTGCAAGAGGAGAGGGGCAGCACCTCGTATAGTGAGCTGCAGAACGAGGTCACTAAGAGGAGCATGACTCAGCCTCTAGACAACAAGCCGCCAGTCTTGAGATGGAGCAGGCTGCCCGGTCAGGTCGGTAGAATTAACAGATGAGTTCTATTGTTGCATCATTTGAATTGCCACGGGATAATCATAGCTATGATGGAATAAACCTGATGTGTATTATATAATCATTCTCGAGGACCATTTTAATCTGCATTCCTCATAAGACACATGAGCTTCATCAGCAGACTGGATAATGTGAGGTAAACTCTTTACAGACAATTAAGATAGTCTCAGTTTTTTGTGGTTCTGCCCCGTCAGGCTCCATCTGGCCCTGAAGAAGACTGAAACAACCTCAGATCTATTTTCTCATTCTGTCTGTTCTGCTCTGGACTCTGCTCAGACATGTTTGACTACACAGGCCTTATAGATGTTTCTCTGCTAAAGGTCTGTCGGATTCCTAACAAGCCCATGCTGGCATTTCGTGGTGGTCAGATGGGCTGTTTCACTGTGCTCTTCTCTCATGCTGGCACAATACTGGCTGCTGCTTGTGCTGACAGAGATTCATTCCCTGTTGTAGGTAAGCGTCATCTCCCCAGCTGCTCCTCCTCTTGACTCCTCAGCATAAATTTCAAGCCAATTAAGTTGTTGTTTGTGCACAATAGTCACAAACATCACTGGGCACATCCTCAAGCGTAAGCAAAATCCAAATCAACCCTTGTAAAAACTAACCTGGTCATTTGCTTTCAGTGTATGAGATTCCCTCTGGAAAGGTTTTGGCTGCCTTCAGTGGTCATCTGAAAATAGTCTATGATCTCTGCTGGTCCAGAGATGACCAGAGACTTTTGTCTGCCTCCTCTGATGGAACAGTCAGGTAAGTTAAATTATGACCAGCACTGACAATGGTGTATGAGATGTTACCGCTGGTGACTGAATTGCTGTTTCATCACAATATTATATTTGCATTAAAATTAATATGTGCATCATGTTCATTTCTGGCAGAGAGTGGAATGTGGAGAGGCTCCTAGGAACGGCTCAGAAGGTGCTCCCTCATCCGTCCTTCATGTACAGCGCTCAGTACCACCCCACAGCCCAGAACCTGGTGGTGACTGGAGGCTACGACAGTCTGGTGCGAGTGTGGAGGCTTGACGTTGACGATGTAAATGGCCAGCTGCTGCAGGAGTTTGAGGGTCATGGCAGTTTCATCAACACCATTTGTTTTGACTCTGGAGGTAAGAAGTTGACTGTGTTTATGTGTGAAAGCTCTGTTTGAAGATAAGCAACCTGTGTACCTGGCCTCTAACCCAATGTAAGACTGGCCTCCAGCCACCAACAATATCAAATCAACATGGTGGGGGTTTAAGGAACACTGACTAATATAAACTTCACAAAAATCACAATTATGTTTGTTGAAAAAGTAGAATAAAAACATTTCTTTTTGTGTGTTCTATTCACATTTTTATTTGTATCTGTGTTCCTTTCTGTGACTTTTTATAGGACATAAAATCAAATTTTCCTTGAAACTTCTTGAACCCTAAATTAAATTGTGCGCTGTTACACAAGCTGTTGGACAATTCTGGGCATGTGTAGTTTTATAATGCGCTCTCATTTATCTGATGTTCTTTTTCTCTATTTGTGGTAATTAGGGATGAGAATGTTTTCTGCAGACAACACAGGCGTCATCATTGTCTGGAAAACTGCAGTAAATGACAGCAGGCATCAGCCATGTCATCGCTGGTGTATAGAGAAGGTATTGGTCATTTCACAAACTGTATCATGATCTGATTAAAAATGTAGAGACTTTATAGAAATGTTTAACTGTAACCTCACATTCTCTGTGTTGTCAATCGGCAGAAGATTGATGAGAGTGACCTCCGTGGTATTCCCATCAACATGCTGCAGCTTCATCCAAACGGGCGGTGCCTGCTCGTCCACGCCAAAGACAGTGTCCTGAGGATGATGGACCTGAGGATGTAAATATGACAACATTCTATAAGTCCAATCAGGAAAGAAAAAAAGAGACAAAAGATGCATTACTTATATAAAATGTAAAAAATTAGATGACATGTGAATGTATCATAGTGTTTCCTGTATTATGATGTGTTCTGTTTGAATCTAAATATAGATTTTTGATGAATGTTCTTTCTCAGTCTGGCTGTAAAGAAGTACACTGGAGCCACGAACTACAGAGAGAGAATTTATAGCACTTTCACACCATGTGGGAACTTCCTCTTCTCTGGTAGTGAGGATGGGATGGCGTACGTCTGGAATACAGACACAGGTTAGGATCACGCCCTTTTTTTCCTGTAAGGAAGGAGCCAGTGAGTTTTGAACAGATTTGTTAGTTTTCTACTGTTGTTTTTTTTCTTCCCAGGTGACCAAGTTGCAGTGTACTCTGAGCTTTGTTACCCCACCGCCCTCCACTGTGTGTCATTCCACCCTCACGAGAACATGGTTGCTTTCTGTGCCTTTGGTCAGAGCCAGCCCGTCCACGTGTACCTGTATGACCGCAAAGGTTTGTAAATAAACCCTGATGAATACAAGTTTTATCTGTGGCTCCAGTCGCTGAATGTTAATTATTTAGTGAAGAGTCATTCCATAGCAAAGCGTAGATTTTGAAGTACACGGAGCTACAACTTTGTCTTCCTGTTCCCCACAGTGTCCCAGCTGGAAGTGCACAATATAAAAGCAGCGAGCAGATCAGCGTCTACAGACACCCGAACTGTCAGAAACACTCCGGATCCACTGGTGTTACAGGACAGATCTGCTGCCTCGGCCATGGATCAGTTTGCACAAGCGGCAAGACTTGCACTGAAAATGCAGTGTGTTAAAGAACAACTGGACTCAGTCCTTGTAAATATGCAGCCTCTATTAATTTGAAATATACTTGCTTAGTGTTGCTTAAAGTCATCATTACCGTCAGAAAGTATGCACAAAAAACTCACCCTTTCAAAACATTTGTAGGAACCACGAAGCTCTTCAATTTCTGGATACCTGTATGAGCAAGGTACTGTATGATGAGCATTGCACACTACATCTGGATTCATCTTTTTGTGCAACACTGTCGTCTCTTCATTCTTCAAGGCAAAAACTTTGTCTCATGTTTGTGCTTTGCAGACAAAATGGACTATATTCAAACGGGGAGGAGCTTGACATCAGATGGTGGCGCAGTTAGTATTTCGATCAGTAATTCCTAAATGTTCCTTTGTACACTTGGTCTAAAGACCAGTCATGCAACATTGAATTGAATTTCTATAACTGCTGTCCAAATCAACTTGGTTTTCAGGAATGAAATAACAGAAGTAACTTTATAGAACTACGGAGCTACGTTGCTATTAAATAACTGCTCTTTTGAAAGTTAAATAAACTGAACTCCAGCTCTTCTCTTTTCAGACGGGATTAAATGCCTCATTACCACCTCCCTCTCTCCTGTCGCCCCACTCCAAGCTGCAGCTCTCTGGTTCTGTGGCGGAGCAGCTTATCCCCCAGGCAGCGCTGAGCACACAAAGTCGTAAGTGGCCTGTTTCAATTAATCACGTAGTGGTTTGTCTTGAAGCAATGCCTGGCTTTACTACAAGAGCTCAAATATTTTAAAGGTCAAATATTTTCCAAAGATTATGACTGAACAAAGTATAGCATCAGGGTTAAGAGTCTCCTGAAGCATGAACTACATACACAGAGAAAGAGAAGGACCTCTTGTGATTTTGACATGCATTTGTAAGAGATCCCTGTAAACACAAGTCACTGTTTGTGTTGACATATTTATGCTCACTCTTTGTAAGTAGTAAAGTATTTTTTTTCTTTTAATGACAGGCAGGTTCACCTCAGTGGGTCAGCGTCTAAAAGGAGCTTCATCTCTCAGGCTGCAGTCGGTAAGGCTGTTTTTCTTCTCTATTATTTGTCTTTTTTTTCCTTTTTCATTCTGAAAATGAACAAAACTGCACATATGAAACAATCCTCACAGTCCGTCAGATGATTTAACTTTTATGAAGCAGATGATCGAGTTGAGTTTGAGTTTTATTTGCATTTTTGTTTTAAATATAGATAAATAATTGTTTCTCTGTTTTTCTCGAGTCCTCCTTTGGTTCTGTTTATTTCTTTGATTTAAACAGAACCCACTCATCCTGTTCCCCTTGTGATTATTTATTTTATCCTCCCTTAAGCAATAACTTAAGAATGTTCTTATTTTCTGCTCCAGACTCTTACTGACGACTTTTCTTCAGGGGCACATGTGGAAACAGATTCTGCTCCTGTGCAACAAGTAGTAAGTGTCCACTGAAGTTGTGACCTCACTCACGTGCAATCTCTAATCCACGTTATTACCTCATGTTTATAATCCACCTCTGTGTTTGTCTCCGAGGTTGTCTCGCTTTATGACTACAGAGCGAATCGGTCTGATGAGCTGACCATACGCCGCGGTGATGTCATCCACGTGCTGTACAAAGACAACGACAACTGGTGGTTCGGACGCCTGGTCAATGGACAGCAGGGATATTTTCTGGCATCTTATGTTGCTGATCAGAGTAAGTGGATGATGTGTTCTTGCACTTTTTTCACAAAGTAAATGAACCCACTACATATGACTTATTTTATCGTTGTAGGAGATTTTGGTGAAGAGGTCGCTCAGTCCGTCGACGCACACGCAGCCTCGTCTGAAGGGACTGTCGAGAGGTCAACACCAACCAGGGTAAGAAGATGGAATAACAGAGTTGATTTAAATTTGTATTTCTTTGGACTAACAGTTGAAACAGGGTGTGGCTGTGATGGGGTTTGCATTTTCAGACACCTGATACAAATATGGACAAAGGTATTGGGACACCAAAACATTACACCTATGGGAGCTTTTATGCCATTCTAAAACCGTAGACATTAATATGGAGGTGCTCCCCCCTTTGCTGCTGTAAGAGCTCCCACTCTTCAAGGAAATCTTTCTACAAGATGTTTGAGTGTGTCTGTAGGAATCTTTGCCTAATCATTCAGAAGAGCATGTGTGAGATCAGACACTGATGTTGGATGACAGTGCCTTGCTCGCAATCTCAGTTCTAGTTCATCCCAAAGGTGTTTGTTGGGGTTGAGGTCAGGGCTCTGTGTAGGCCAGTCAAGTTCTTCCACACCAAACTCACCCAACCATGTTTGTATGGACCTTAGAGCAAAGTCATAATAGTACAGAACAGAACCTTTCACAAAGTTGGAAGCATAGAATTGTCCAAAATGTCTTGGTAAGCTGAAGCATTGAGATTTCCATTCATTGGAACTAAGGAGCTTAGTCCAACCGATGGCAATGAGACTGAATGAGACACCTGAATTTGATGTTTAATGTGTGTGTCCCGATACTTTTGTCCATCTGCTGAATCTTCCTCTTGTGTCTATGGTGGCTGGTTCTCTCCGGTAAAGGTTCACTTCCCCTCTGTCTTTTAACACCAGCTGCCGGCCTGAAACGTGGCTTTTACCTTTTAGAAGAACTATGGCTTTGGTCGACTTGAATTCATTTGAAGACAAATAATATCAATTGAACCACACATGGTCTCCCTCATGAGTGTGTTGCCTCAGGTAGAAGCATGTGGTTGAAATGTTGTCAACAACTTTCTGTCTGGTGAGCGGTGTTTCACTCCCTTAACTGTCCTTCTCCTGGTTGTTGTCTATTTCTACTTTCCAAGGTATCTGCTGCAATTAGTTCTTCTGGGGAACTCAGGTTTCTTTCTGAGCCGACCCTCTCTGACACTGAACCTGAGCTGAGTGATACCAGGTAAGTGACTTCCCTTAAATACTCTTCGACTATATTTACAGGAGCCTGGGAACTAAACACTGCATGAGCCTCTGATGTTGAAGTGTTGGTCTTCTTAAAGCAAACAAGACAACACAGTTCTTTTTACTGACTGACTTGTTCTATTAGGATTTACAAATAATGAAGTTATGGTTTGTCCACAGAGCTAGAAGGAAAAAGAAGGTGAAAAAGCCAGGAGTCCCTGCACTGGCCTCTCAGGCCACATTTTCAGATGCAGATGTTTCAGGGTTGACCAGCACCAGGAGGAGAGGCAGACCTCTCCCCAAGAGACCAACAGGATCCACTAACGGTGCCTTCGAGCCGGATACTTAAACTCATGACTTGTTTTGAACTTTTTATTCATTTTTCATATAAAACACATTTTAAGATGAAAAGTTTTTTCTTTCTGTTTATTTTTTTTATGTTGTGAGTCAATGTGTTTATATTCTCAATTTTACTTCTATAAAGATCAATGAAATTTAAATTTTGTTTAAAAAATCTCTTCATATCAAAATCTTTACAAATTTGGGAATTGCTTTCATGTTTTGCATTTTAAAATGTATTTATTAGTGTAAACTAATTGACTCTTGTATCAACAATGAACAGTAATAATAATGTAATTTGTACTGCCAATATATGTAAGAGTGTTCTATTTTCTTAGGCTGTAAGAGATTAACAGTTTATATATACGCCATTTCCCCACAACTATAAAAATACAGATAACTCATATCTACATTTTGTTTCTCTTTTTCTCAATGAGTTGTATGTAAAGCCACATTTTTGATATATACCAAAAGCTTATTGCAAATTTTCAGTATATTTCAAAATGATTATAAAGAATTTCTTACATAAAATAATTGATTATTTTTTTATTCATCAACAGCAGCATAAAACAACCAGTGAAAACTATATTAAGTTAACTCTATATTATGTTAGCTGAACAAAAATCACTTCAAAGACCTGTTAGTGTGTACGTGGTCGGCATCTCTTGACCTGTGTCCCTTCACTGTGAAATCCGAGACGTGATGTAGAAAACTAAGATCATTAATTGAGCTGGGCTGCAGAACAAAAAGCACATTTAGTTTGTGGAATGGAGTTGGAATGTGGTTGACTAATATTCATTAATGTTGCATTCATCTGCTGGGTGATTCAAACTGAACAGCAGGAAATCATAAACTGACAACTGGTTTAAGTTGTAACGTACAATTCATCTGCTTTGATTCATGGCTGCTAGATATAAAACAATTCATAGAAACATAATTATACTATTATATAAAAACAAGTACGACACAAAATATTTCTACGACCCAAGCAAAAATCATTACAGTCTCTGCAATACAAGGATTTAGAAAAAATAAAGTTGTTACAAAGCATCTCATTATAATAAAAACACAATTTAATTAACTTGAAAGCCGATGCACACAAGTTGGTGAAACATGAGGCTCTGGTTGTGTTCAGTGTAGCAACCGCCCCAATGTTTCTGAGGCTCTCATTCATTCAGGAGAGGTGTGATCTCATCCGTTTGTCTGCTCCCATCTTCTGCAACCCTTTAATTCAAACATGAAATTAAGAATTACACCTTGTATGTTCGATTAAAGTTCCACATGCTATTCAGTATTTTAATATAACGTCATAAGTTAATAATTACCTTTGCTGTGGTCGTTGACAGAGATAAAACACAGCAAGGAGAAAGGCCTGAGGAAAGAGCAGACATTAAAGTTCATGTGATCAACTGCTGAGAAGGAAGAATCACACCCTTCTTTCTTTATACTCATAAAGTGTTTAACCCTTGAGCCATTTGCAGGCTCAGATTTTTAAATCACACACCAAGAAAGTAAAGGATCATGCGTCTCTGTCATACAGACCTGAATTGAAGCCATGAGAAAAATCGTCTCTCAAAGGTCCAGTGTGTAAGATTTAGGTGAAAGGGAACTTTATTTTATTAACTAAATATAAAAAGTAAACACAAATACAACTAAATATATGAACTTGAATTAAAAGCAAATAATCTTTTTTACCTAAAAAATACAAATATAAATGCACATCTTTTCTGCATTGGTCATTATGTAAAATATGCAAAATACAAATACAGATGTATTTTCATTTCCATCAGTCAGGCCCTAGCTCTTGGTGACATTAACTTGGATCTGAAAACCATTCAGTGTTTAAGATATAATAAGTTTGCATTGTTCACGTTTCCTCACATGAATCTTCATGTAAACACAACTTACTGCCATAAACGCCAGGCCTCCTTGGACAGCAGCCGCCCACTCGAAGCTCAGGTGCTGTGTGAGAAGACCACCGACTGTAGGGCCATAAAACATCCTGAAAAGAACAGAAACAAATCCCCACTTAAATACAAACATTAAAAACCAAAAGGAAAGTGCATGTACTTGTGTCTCTGTACAGAAATTGATTTAGCTTTAGATGTCGGTAAAAACAACTAAAACTCACCCCAATGACCAAACTGCACCAAACAGCCCGGACACCATTCCCAGAGTACTTAGTCCTTCTTGAAATCCATTTTCACTGCAGAGAAAGCCAATTAGAATATGTTCCAACTTACATTAGGTAGAAAAAAAAACACCAGGTCATGAACTTAGGTCCACATGTGAAGCCACTTACTATGCACATGTGATGATCTCTGGGAACGTGGGGAGAGCAGTCATGCCCAGAGAAAACCCAATAACACTGAGCATGAGCACCAGTAACCACAGCTGACTATGAAAACCAGCACACATAAAAGTTAATGTCATTCACCTACAAGAATTTACTCATGAAATATGCTGCGGAGACGACACATGCACGTCTCAATACTGAAAAACAACCTAAAATCAAAGAAACCATCTTTGAAAGAAATTTAGTCGGCAGGTACTTCGACATTTTAGTTTGGATCATGCCCTATCTGCTAACATGGAGGAGCCACCAGGGGCGATTCAGATAATCTGCCGTCATGTAGTCATTCATCTTTATTTGCAGTCTATTGTCTAAAGCTAACAATCTCCATAGACTCAGATATGAGAGTGGTTCTGATCTCTGCATCTAACTCTGGAGAGATTATTATGTTCCACCTGTGGCCCATGTTCACCTCGGGATGTGAAGGAAAGGAACGGGACCGAGGAGACAGAACCCGACTCCTGTGGCCAATCCTCCCGTCACCATGAACCAACTCCTCGTGGCCTGATGAACACACACACACACACACACACACACACACACACACACACACACACAGGAATGTTACTTAAGTTTAAAATTATAGATAAATGACACTTGAAGATGTTGAATTCATACTCACAGGATATTTATCAGTGAAATAACCCATCAGTGGTGATGCCAGACAGTACGGCAACGACAAACCTAGCATGATGAGTCCCACGTGGCCGGGAGACAGACTAAACTAAACAACAAGCAGGAAACAGTTTCACACACCAAATCTTTACAACTGCATGAAAAGTGACTTTACTAGAAGGATGAAAATTACCATCTGGATAGCAAACAGGGACAACGTGGCGTCCAGGAAACCCAAACCTGCGCTGAGAGTGAATATCACATAGCAGATGAGGACTATTTTCACGTGGGAGAGAAGCCGAAAGAAGGAATCCTTTGACGGGTCTGCAACTGCGGAGAGAAGCACAACTCAAGGTTCTGAAAGAAATGACTTAAAAGTAATTTACGGAAATCTTAAAGCGGCTACCTATGTTTGGTAAGATGTAAAGGTTGAAAGGAACCATGATCAACAGGAAACATCCGAGAAGCAGAAAAGGGACCTCATATCCAAACGACTGATAGAACCATCCTCCCACTGGAGGCCCCATAATGAGACCGAGTCCTGTGAAAATCTCCAAACTACCCTGAGAAGAGAGGGAAACGAAGAATTACACACACAGAGCTTTTAAATATACAGAATTGTTCCCCAAAAGATTTCATATTTTTATTTTTCTCATACCGGTGAAAAAGAGAGCTCCAAAACAACAACCCTGACAATGAGGCTTGTTTTGTCCGCTGATGATTCTTATGTCTAAACAACATACCAGACAGACATGGGTTGTCTTCACTCACCAAAACAGTCGCCACATTGTTTGGGAATATTTTCGCCGTCACCGCAAAAGAGGAGGTCATGACAGCGGCAAAGCCCACAGCCTCGATGGACCTCACTACAAAGCACATGGTGATGAAGGCAGATCCCGCAGGAACCCGGTCGAGTAATCTGGGAGAGAGACGAGCGGCTAATGACGAATGCATAAAGATTGGATCCGATGCAAGCCGCTGGTTCAAAGGAAGACGTTCACACTTACCCAAACACAATGGTGCAGCCTGACGACAAAAACAGTCCTGCAAGGAGCATGAACTTTGCACCAATCTGGACGATCTGAGGCGACAAAGAATGAGTCAGTTACTCTGCAGCACGTCACACTGAAAATAACCCAATCTGATAATGATGGGATATACTCACATATCTTCCCATTACCAATGAACCAAATAAATTGCTGACAGCGTAGCAGCCAAATATGAGGCCGATGACTGTTTGACTGGCTCCTTTCTTCACCGCCTGCGTAGACATATTTGTGCAGTGTCTCAAACAGGTCTCAGTACGAATGGTTATCGGACACAGTTAAATTCACTAGATTAAGATTTTTGTTCGGATCTGTACCAACAACCAAATAATTAATTTCCCACACTCATGAATATCAATCCCTTTAAACATGCCTGTTTGTTGAAAGACAAAGATGTTGAAAAACACGACTCGCAGTTAAATTCCTGGATCTGCCTCCTGATCTGGATCCAGGGTTCTTCCCTGGACGAGCGGAAATCTTTTAGTACTTAAGTACTTGTTGCGTGAATCCAAAACATGAACCAATAATAAATAGAAAGGATAAACTAAATTCAAATGTCTCATCGTGCAGGACCTGCAGTGGAAGGTGAATCAGACAACAGATGTTGAATTATGCAGTCGTAAATAAAGCTGACGTATTAATGGCAGACCTGTGTGTTATGTCATGTGCTAATCAGTTGTCATTAAACCTGCTGACGGTGTCTGAAACGTCTCTGCAACGAGCAACACAGAGACGATCATTCACACGCCTGCAGGGAAACTTCCACATCTGGCACATGATTCTCTCACATTCATTCCATGTCTGATTGGTGAGTTTGCATATCACATCATGGGCTCTGTCTACGGGGGGGGGTGACCCTCGGCCTCACTATCACTGTGCCAAACTTTTCTGCAGGTGAAGATAAGCATCGGTTCACGCCTTTTTGTCCTGACTCTCAGAGACGTTTGGGTTCAACGTCTGCAAAAATTGTCGACCTTCTTGTCCACTGCAACGTAACTGGGCTTGTTTTGTGATGTTATCGGATTTGTTTACTTGTGGTTGTATTGTTCTTAGATGCACAATACTTTGTTCATCATGGTTGTGTTGTTTTTGTTTGATTTACTTCTACAAGGTTTCATTTAAATCTGCATTACAGCAAGTTTTCAATGTAAAACCAACTTAACCTTTCTTCTTTAATCCTAATATTGCACAGCTGATATTATTATTATTATGTATGTTCTTCCAGCACATGTTAACAAGACCGCAATAACTAACAACTGATAAGTATAGTCGCTATAATCACGATACAACAAATCTACACCGTTTCATGTCTATATTCTTTTACTTTGGGAAAGCATGTTTACATTTTTTAAACCCATTTCACGTTAGTTTTACTTTGCAAAACTTGGACTTTACACGTCATTTGTGTCATCTGCATTTCTGGCAACAGAATCATATCGAATTGCAAATACAAAAACAATATTTTTGGCATTAACTGAACTTTACGGCTGATTATAGAAAATCAATTAACGTACAAATTAAAGGCAGCAAATATGATATAAGATCAAATCTGTTGCATAACAAAACTCATGACCTGACTTCACACCAGTGAGTCTAATGCAGCACTAATGATTAACTACCATAAAATGATAGTTGTTGAATACTTCGCCACAGCTTGATGAGCTCAACATAAGATTTCCATTAATGAGAAAGCTGCGGTGTTTGTATCTCTTCCATCTTACCTCTGTGGGGAAGAAGGGGCCTAATATAGAGTAACACATCATGGAGCTGAAGTTGACGGATGCCATGGATATCAACGTGAGGACCTGTCTCCTCGTCATGCTGCTGCTGGAGGCAGCGTGTTCAGCGGCTGGAGGCTCTGACGGGACACAAACACGAGGAGGACACACACACACACACAGAGAGAGAGAGAGGAGTTCAGGACAACAAGAAGTTCAGGAGAACTCAGCTGCTGATGTTGGAGTGACTCTCGCTCCTGGGGTCAACACGTTCAGAAGCTCACTGACCGGTTCGCTCGGGACCGTCGAGCGGCTCCATGGTGACTCCTCTGGGCCTCAGCTGCAAGTTCAGATGATGAAGTCGTTCACATGACGCAGGAGAAGAAGAGTCTTCTGCTCCACGGTGAACCCTCAGCGTCACGGACCGAATCCTGAGTGACAGACCCCCGCCATGAAGTCAAGTCTCCACTCTACACCTCCTCCACCGACACATGTGCCTCCATAACACGCCTTCAAAATAAGAGCGCCGCCTTCCGGTGGCTCTATAGCGGTCAGCATTAGATAACAGGAAGTTCATATAACTATTATATTCAATCAGGACACATCTGAGCATTAGTAACATTTATTATCTAATTCACTTCATTGAATCACGTCTCACAATAATCAAAGGATCTGAATAGAAAATTGAAAACTGAAACTTTTATATTATCTCATCACACACAGACACACACACACAGACACACACATCATATATATATATATATATATATATATATATATATATTTATACAGACACACAGAGAGCAATGTACATAGTAATGTGTGTGTGTGTGTGAATGAATGTATAGATAGAAGATAAATCAAGGTGTACTTGACATACATGCTCATTCTGTCCCTTCATTAAAATATATCAGTTTTTAATGATTGATTTTTTGACTTTCTGTCAAATAAATAGATAAACAGATAGATGGATGTGTGAGTAGATACATGTATGTGTATGGGTGTAATTTCACACAAATCTTTTATCACATTTTGGGATACTGTCGGCAAGGAGAGACAAAAAAATAGGACAAACACAGGACACATCAGTGAAGATTCTCAATCGTCCAGGTCCCTGTATTTTCAAGATTCATTTCCCAAAAGCTAATCAGACAATAAACTTTATGCAAGTGTGCCCTTTGTGTAATTTAATAATACAATTTGTGGTGTTTTCAGAATTACCCTGCGGTGATGCAACTGATTTAATCTTATGAGAGCTCCTGCACTAATCTGAGCACAGGGAGGGTGGCACTGTCTCTGTGGTCCTCTACGATTCTTTCTTTGTTCAGATCATCATCATTTTATTTGACAGGGTTCTTCCGGCACAATCTGGGAAAAAAGACACAAACTGCGACAACGCTGCTGTTTTACAGCTGGCTAAATAAGCCCATGTTGCCCCTATGAGTACTAATCCAATCGGTAAAAGTACTCTTACTGAACTATCATACTATTCAACAACTGATCCCTTTATCATCGCACAACAAACAGACTGAAGCAGGAATCCTGTGCTGTGCTGTTCTGGGACCTTTAACTTTACATCACAGTAAAAAAGAGCAACAACAAAAACAATTGGAACAATAGAGTTTTTTTTATTAGATTATGCTCAGCCTATAGGTCCTTGTCAACCTATGGTCGCAACATTTTTGTTTCCTTCACGAAATAAGAGAGAAAAAAATAATCAGGCAACCAACTATTCATTCGGCAGTATTGCTGAAAAAGGACACACACCATCGCTGACGTCTGCATTGGATGAAAAGCTCTTAAAAGAAAACTCTACGCACTAAAACGTTTCTTGTGCCTCTTTCAAAATACTTTCCTCAAAATAACCTTCTAATAACAAACGTCCTGATATTTCCACGTGTGTTTCTTTTTACATTAGCACCAATTCTACATGAATCTCATACTAGCTGTTGATCTTATCAATTTATGAATAAGTGGTATTATACATCTTTGCAAGTTTATTGTTCTCCTTCTTATTTTCTACAAGTGTAACATCAAAAAAAAAATCCATGTTACAGAAAAAAAATTAGAAAATTACTAAAAGTAACAACATATAAGCACATTTATTTCTATGCATATAATGATGATGTCAGGTCACTTACTAAATACACAGTGCAAGCAGCGCTATATATTTTCTTTTGCAAATATAACATCAGTCCTATGTAGGTAGCATCACTGCACACAAGCTCTATCTAAAGCAGCACTGACTTCCAAGGAGGCAAAACTACTGTACTTCACATTCAAATGCAGTTTTCAAGCAGCATCATAAACACCCCATGAAAACAACACAGAGCCGGTCAGGAGAGACCGACTGAGAGAATCTCAATCGTAACAGTCGGTAAGTGATTCTGTTTGGCGATGAGATCTATGTTAGACCATTTTATACCATTTTTTCCAACTGACTTTGTTTCAGTCAAACACATTCTTTATTTGGCACATGTAGATTTACTATTTACCACCTCTGACAAATTCCAGCCATTCTAATGGGAGGGTGGATAAAGAAATTGTGTTTAAATTTCACACATGAAAAACTATACTGGCTGTGAATGGTGATTTTCAGTATTGTGGCCAAAAGAACATGTATTTAATATGTCCATTGCACAACTTCATAGAAGTAACATGGATAGAACATATACGAGCTATGGGTAACTGTACCCAGTTAGCCCTATTCAACTGAGTTCAGATGCATAGTTGCAACTTATAAAATGAGTATGTCTAATCAGTATATTATTCTAATACATGTTCAACAGAAAAAAATGGATTTGAATAAAGAATAAAAAGACAATGTGTATTCAAACAGCAATAACAATAGGTTTATACTCACATTAAAACCTCATTCTTAATTTTCTTTAAATTATTTTGAACTTCAGTGCAGCGTTTCAATTAGATACGATATGGCTTTGTAAAATTTTATTTGCAAATTTGAATGTTGCTGCATCTTAGAAAATCTACTATTTTATGTATAAACTCCACAAAGGTACGTTAAATGATTATTGATTTGTCATACATTGAGATTAATTGGTGAGTATTTAAAAAGTGGGAGGATGTCTTAAACCATGGAGGCTGATTTAGAAGTAACTTGAATCAATCAATCAAGTACTAATAAAGTACTTTTTATCCAATGATAGAGAGTATTTTTTAATTCCAGAAAATATAATTTAAAGAATAAAATGAATACATTCAATACATGAAATAGAAGTTATGGATGTACTGATATAATTTTCATCAACAATGACCCAGACTTTACCTTTAATAGATTCCTGTAAATTATCTGCATGTGCAACTCGTGTAATAATCTCTTCCCCTGCAACACTGACACTTTGGCAGGTGCAGCCCCGCACTGAGATGTGTACAGGGACTCACACTGCAGCTTCTTTTGGATTCTTTTGCACCAACACAAAATAAACCTTTCACTTCAGCCTTTGAGTCACATTGGCCAAGGCCACAGCAAATGCCTGCACTGCTGAGAAAGGATACTGGAAATCCAAGATGTAAGCGTTGCCATCAATCCGCCCGAACTGCATCACCTAAAAAGTGAGAGAACATTTATTGTTGATTAATCTACCACTAATTATAATTGAATTATCAATTAGTGCACTCATTATCTTCTCGACTTTTATTGAATGTGATAAAAACTGAAAAATAATGATCCCACTTTCAAATATGAGATATTTACATCAATTTTGTGACCAACTAAAAATAACCTCAATAGTATCACTTAGTTACCGATTGTTTTAATGTCACACCCAATGATTTCAACCATGAAATCAGATTATTTCTTTACCTGTCGACCATCTAACTCGATCTGAAAATTCTTTGCGGACTCCTGCGTGACTCGTCCTCCGAAGTCCAGCTGGTAGACCTGCGTGGCTTCGTTCCACAATGGTTGTTTATTGGCCATGACGTAGACAAATCCTTGGCTGCCTAAACTGCGGTCCTCTCTTTCATTCGCTTTACGACATTTAATCTCCTCCAGCTCGCTCGCCATACGCTGGCTGCGCTTGTTCTTCCAACTCTTCTTACTACTCTGGTTCTGGTTCATGAGCTCATCGCCGCTAATGAACAGCTCTGGCTCGCTCTCGGAACTATCCTGGAACTCATTCGTTGTTCTGCTCATCTTCTTGGTTTTATTGAGTTGCTCTCTCGGCCCCTTGGGCTTCTTCTTCTCTCTGCTGCCAAGCCTCGGGCTGGAAATGAGCGTGTTGAAGTCGGACAGCGCTCGCCCTTCCTTTCTGGATTTGCCCTCGGAGACGGTGGTCATGTTGGCCTCCTCAGCCCTGCTGTCCAGTCTTTTACGGCTCTTCTTGTTGAAGCGCTCCGACTCCTGCGGCACAGGGCTTTCATTCAGGGATGATGGCTCTGGAAAGTTGTTCGCAGACTCTGTTAAATCCTCTGTGGCACTTTTGGATGGTGGTAGCTCGGTAGGTGGAGGGGGGGGGCGGGAGAGGAGGTGGTGGAGGTGGTGCAGTTGGGGGAGGTGGGGAGAGAATTGGCTTCTCTAAAATCTGATGGGTTTTGGTTGGGAGGGGAGGTGCAGGAGGGTCTTGCATGGGTGGTGGGCAGGGGTAGGGGTTCCAGGGGTGAAGGTTGACAGGGTGCAGCTGAAGTCCGGAACATGAGCTGGCTCCAGGATACATCGGAGGGAGGGGGCAGCAAGCCAGGTTAGCGAGACTCGGAGGGTAACCTGGTGGTAAGACCAAAGTGGGATCCTGCTGAGCAAAAGGGCCTGAGGCAACCACTTCGTTTGGAGAGCATTGTGGTGGAGGGTTCTGTAAGGTCTGAAGCTGCGGGCCGCTGTGACCCACACCTGGAGGAAAAGGTGAGAGGGATATCTGGTAACCTGATGGAAAAGTGAGGGTGCTCGTGCTCGGACTTGCTGGCGGTTTCGTTGTGAGCACAAAGGGAAGGCGTGTCATGTCCAAGTGTTGAGCCTGACTGATGATGAGTGGAGGAGGTTTATGAGGTCCTGGTGGAGGAGCTAGCATGGTTTGCTCTGGGGTGAGCCAAAACTCCTCGGCCGTGGATGAGTCCCACTGGTAAGGCGGAGGGCGTTTCACCGTCAAACTGACATCTCCGAGAGTCAGCTGACGCACGGATTTTTCAAGGTGACACTGTTGATTTAAAGTCTCGTCTTCAGTAAAGGCAGAGTTTACGTACACTGTTCTGTCATGGTTGTTATCAACAGCACCCAGCAGACTGTACGATGACTGGGAGGCCAGGGGGGATGTGCTCTTGGAGTGCACGATAATCGTACTGTGATGTGCACCTTTCCCTGGAGGGAAGTCCTGCCTCACCACTGTGCCACCTGCAATACCACTACTTGTAGTTCCACCTCCACTGACACTGACACTGGTGCTGCTGCTGTTACTGCTGCACTGTGTGCATGTGTACAATGTAGTGGGCACCCTCTGCTGGTAGGAGAGAGCTAATGCACTGTTCATTTTTGCCTTGGTTGGAAGGGTTCTTGAGCTTTCCATCATCTGTGGCACTTTCAGTCCCACATCCCTGCGGTCACGACGTAGAGTGGCATGAATAAGACTGCTGTCCATTCTCTGGGGGGGAGGAAGTGTGGCAGTTACTTGATTGGCTGGATCAGGGTAAGGAGGAGGGTCTCCACTTGGTATCGAGTAGCGAGGGACAGAAAGACGACTAAGTGTTGCTGAGCTGTACGGAAGCTGAACTTTTTTATTCTCAGAGGAGGTGACTTTGAGTGTGGCAGAGCCTCCGATGCCATGCACAGTGTATGCATTTTGGTTTCGAATGAGGCGCCTGCGTGGCCGACAAACCTCCTCCACGTTGCCGCTGCTGTCAAAGGTTGTGATCCTTTCATACCCCAGAGGTGTCGGGTACTGCAAAGTGATAGGGTGAAGCAAGAACTCATCCTTTTTCAGACAGGGGTCAGGTGCCAGGATGCTTGGGCTGTTTGTGACAAGAGTCTGAGGTGCAGCTGCGGCTGTAGCTGCAGCTGCGCCTGCAGAGACTACAGTGCCTGGATATGGAGGAGGAGGATTCACCTTTCTCATCTGAATCTCGATGGACCCATCTGTGTCGTTGAAGGAGGGGGGTAAAGTCCGCGGCAGACTTGGCTTCAGAGTGTGCACACGCTCAACCCGGTCTAGGCCCAGTTCGCTGGACGGGTAAGGAATTTGTGGCAGAATATGAATCTGCTGTAAGGAAATGGTTGGATAGCCAGTCGGAGGTGGAGGCAACGACATCTGCATCTTCAGCTGGTGCTGCATCTGCTGGTGCTGCCTCTGCATCTGCTGATGTTGCTGCTGGATCTGCTGGTGCTGCTGCTGGAGCTGCTGCTGCTGCTGCCTCATCTCCTGGATCTGTTGCCGGATCTGCTGCTGCTGCTGCTGCATCTGCTGCTGCTGCTGCTGCATCTGCTCATGCTGCATCTGCATCTGTTGCTGCTGCTGCTGGATTTGGTGTTGGTGCTGCAGCTGTTGGGTTGTCACTTGCTGTTGACTTTGCTGCATTTGTTGGTGCTGCTGAGCCTGCAGTTGTTGTTGATGCTGTTGCTGCTGTTGATGTAGCGCCTGCTGCTGCTGGTGCAGTTGCTGTAGCTGTTGATGTTGCTGCTGTAACTGTTGTTGCTGCTGCTGTTGTTGCTGCTGTTGTGACTGCGACTGATGATGGTGTTGCTGTTGCTGCTGCTGCTGCTGCTGCTGCTGTTGTTGATGATGATGCATTTTCTGCTGCTGCTGCTGCTGCTGCTGCGTCTGCATTTGTTGCGACTGCTTTGACTGTTGGCGAGGCTGCTGCGAATGAGACCGCTGTGGGTGAGGCTGTGGTGGGAGATGGTGAGGCGGAGGTGGTAGAGTACCAGGAAGAAGAGGACCCATCTCCAGCCCGTTGAAGATCACCTGGCCAGGGTTTGAGTATCTGGTTGGCACTGGGTACGGTGTTGCAACTGCATCCTGGCCGTGATCGGTGACAGGGGAAGAAGCTGCAGCTGCTGCAGCTGCCACCACTGCAGTGGCTGTGGGGTTGGTCAAGACGTCGAGCTGAATATTCTGATTGGCCAGGAGAGACTGAACCAGGCCGATACTCTGAGTCGGGGACATGGCCTGAGCTGGGCTGTGGATGGGAGCGATGGGAATGTTGACCGTACAGGGAGGATTGTCTCCTGCCACTCCCGACGGCCCCATAACTTTATAAAAACAAAGAATACATAGTTGGTGAAAACTCATGAACAATCATTTCCTTAAATCTGAGAATATGGTACTTTTATTTATTCACACCTGGTAAATCGTCCTCATCTTCACTGAACACATTAGGGTTGAACACGGGCAGGCTCATGAAGTCGTGAGAAATCTTTCGCACTTCCGGCAGGTAGATCGTCATCTGCCTCGGTTGCAAATGAAGTAAACTGGTCTTATAGATGACTAAAAGATAGAAAAAAATGATTATGACTCGTAAATTAGTCCAAATTATGAACGTCATGTGTATGTGCAGCTTTTAACATTGATTTATTTACCTGCTCCCAGGTTGGCGGGGAGGAACGATGCAAGTCCGACAATTTTGAACTTTGTCCCCCATATGTTGGATGTGACTTGAGCAAGGTAGTTGTGCTGTGAAACGAAGAGAATGGATATAAAATTAAAAATTAAAAACAAGTATGAGCCTAAAGACAAAATGATCTGTTAATATGTATAATTATAATTGATTTCATTTTTCATAAATATTTATATAAAAACAAAACAGTTATTCTTTTATGAAAACAAAATTATTGTAATGGCCAAGACAAAATTCTGATGCAGACACTCCAGTATGATTTTATGTACAGGTCATACAGATTAAATAGTGGACAGTCTTCCCAGCATATCATACCTCTGTGATTCCATCCATAGAAAACTCCCGTCGAGTCAGACTGGGAGATCGAACTGGAGGCTTCTTTGTTGGTAACCGTGGTGACCGCTGGCCTTCCTGATTGACCCGTGAGAGTTTGGGCGATTTTCTTAATTCTATGTTCATCCTTTGAAACAAAAAGGTTAATATTTTTTAGTTATCTTCCCCTTATGTGAAATATGAGCATTATCGTGGTGAATCAAAGGCCTGTGTAAAGTGAATTTATATCATTTCTGACCTGTTTCCTCTGGATAACTTTGGTGACTTCTTCCCGACCCACTCGTCGCTCAACTCAATGTCACTGGAGTCAGAGCAGTTACAGCTGTCGGCGTATGAGATCATGGGGTTCACACACACCTCCTCTGAAAAGACAAACACAGTGAACGGGATTTGAATAAAGTCTACAATATCTATCAAAAGCAAGAAAACGTTTGGTGGGACCTCAGACCTAAAGCGACTGCCCGGTCATTACACAGACTGTTCCTGCATCAGGCCTGAGACCATGTTACGTCAGAGAGGAGCCGTCATCACTGCAGAGAATGTTTGTTCTTATTCAAGGTGAACGATGGCCACACAGCATGAATATGTCATTCTACAATGGAGCACAAGCTGGATGAAAAGGCACAGATTCTATTTCAAGATGACAAGGAACAGGATTTCTGACCTTTAAGCAGGTCTGCTAACGAGTCTACTGGAATTTTCTGTCTGAGCACGAGCTATGGAGCTAATGCCAAGAGATGATTAAAATGTACATTACAGATCATCGAGCAGACACTTTTATCCAAAGAGACTTACAATAAGTGCATTCAACAGAACAGAAGCATGAAGACTGGAAGCTGGAGGAAAAGCAAAGCTGAAAACATACAAAACCAGAAGAGCTTATCTAAATGCTACCACTTTCAATGCCAAACTAAGCAGCTCATCTCATTTTACAGGAAGACAACAAGCATATTTCCCCAAAAATGTCTTCTTTTTATTGGAAAATTCCAGATGCACCTCGGCAACATCTACCAAAAACAATATGTTGTGTTCTTATCAGTTCAATGTGAATATCCTCACCTGCTTTGCTGTCTGTTTTTGGATCCATGATGATGAACTCAGGCCGTAGTTTGCTGATCCTCCTTCCTTTGAGAATAGGCACCAGCCCTCCTAAATATTCCAGGTAGAGAGTGTAGCAGGGTCCGCCTGCCTCCGGGCTGTCTTCCGCCCGCTTCATGGTGCAGTGGAGCCTCTCGTTGCCCGCGGTGGGATAGCTGACAAAGTCCCGGATGTTGTTGGGGTCAGGGATTGGGGGCTAGAACAAAGAGAGGAAAGGGCTGTGAGATTTCTGGACACTCATATGAAAACATGTCGCTGTCATCAGTTTTTTGAAAGTGGGTTGTCTAGGATTGCTTCTCAGCAGGGATCGCTTCACCTTGATGGTCGGTATGAAAGCAGTGGTGACATAAGAGCAGAGCAACGACGGCAT
This sequence comes from Paralichthys olivaceus, assembly GCF_024713975.1. Taxonomy (NCBI): domain Eukaryota; kingdom Metazoa; phylum Chordata; class Actinopteri; order Pleuronectiformes; family Paralichthyidae; genus Paralichthys; species Paralichthys olivaceus. The sequence goes on along the minus strand of NC_091104.1, from coordinate 9,347,884 downwards.
GTTGAGTTTCCCCACATCTTTCTCCTCTCGCAGGGCGCTGGCGATACCCTGCTGGCATAAGAGCTGGAGGCTGGCGACCCTGTGCTCCACACGCACCACGTACAGAGCTGGTCCGCAGGCAAGGAAGAGACGAGAGTCTCTGTGACCCCAACAGATGGTGGTGATGGGCCTCTGAAAAAAAAGATCCACAACAAAAGAGCTCATCCATTTTTGGTTAGGTTCTAAATTCTTAGTGAGTTATTTCGTAGCCTCAGTAATTTTTCACACTTGTATTGAATTAAGCTCCTAAAGGTGAAGTGCTTCTGTATTGAAAGGTGCAATGGAAGTAAAAGTCTCAAAACTTTAAATACTTTGTTTATCATTTATTCTAGTGTGATGGAAATCAACTGAAGAAATGAACATATCATTTTCATGCCATAACAGCTAATCAAAAAAGACGTCTTATGGCATGATCACACAAATGCAAAACCAATATTACAGGTCAAAGGTCACGTCTACTGGACAACCCCCTTTTCCCCTCCAATTTAGGTAAGACCAACCTGTGCCGGTGTCTCCAAAGTGTAGATGTGTTCTCCTTGGACGTTATAGAACTTAACAAGGGCGTTCTTCATGATGGATGCACACACAGAGTCGGGAGGAAGCCCGTGTCTCTCCATGCCGGCCACAGCCAGCAGATCTCCCTGGGAGCACCACTGGGCCTCAACATCTGTGAACCCAAAAAAAAAAACATATTCAAAAAACAGATGATGAGCACTAAGACATATCTCATTGTGACATTATTTCTTTTACCTTTCAGCCCTGAGCGAATTACAGCAGGAGAGAGGTCATCGTAGTTGTTCATCAGACTGATATCTCCCGATAAGAAGGTGACTGTTAACAGTGGCTTGACTCGCCGCACTTGGAGGAAAACAGAAGAATAAATTCAGTTAACTGAAGGTGGCGAGTCGTCATATGAGCAGAGGAGGGGTGTGTGTGTGTCTGTGTGTGTCTGTGTGTGTGTGTGTGTGTGTGTGTGTTTGTGTGTTTGCACCTAAAGGCAGAATATTGTCGTCAGAGTCTGTGTCACTCTCTGTGCTGTCCTCCACCAGGAAATTCGGGCAGTTCCAGGACATGCTCACGATCCCGTCAGACTCATGTAACAGAACATGGGCAAGCATCCGGCCGTGGCAGTCCATTACTATCACCTGCCCATCTGCTGTACCAAACAACACCTGAGGGGGCAGTGTACATTAAAGGTTCAGGGTGTGAGATTTAGGTGAAAGGGATCTTTTGGGAGATATTGAATATAAAATAATCCTACTGATGTTTTCACTACTGTGTTTCATCTTAATTGTACGAACTGTTGTTTTCTTTACCCTCGAATGAGCCCTTTATATTCAAATACCTTATATTTACATGAGCAGGTCCTCTCTACGGAGGCTGCCATGTTTTTTACAGTAGGTTAAACTGGACAAATTAAACACCTTTTGAGTTTTTATGACATCAAGTTTGTGTTACTTCAAGCCGCTGATGCGTACCTGCTGATCATCAGGGGTCCAGATGCCACAGGTGATTTGACTCTCCAGGTTAATCTCTGAGGACCAGTGTCTTTGTCCACTGACTGAGCCGACTAACACGAAGCCGTCCCTGTACGCGATAAGGGCTTGAGTGCCGTCATGTGACCAGGTGAAGTCACTCACCTGGTGGAAAGAAATGTTCACTGTCAATGCATTTGTGTAAAAATGATAATTATACAGCGGAAATATGTGTAACAGAGTCCAATGTGCATTTGTACTAGGTGTTATTATAATTACACACAATCTGTATCAAAAATTATTACCTGACATATATAGGCCTCAATAGAAGCCTATATAAAATTGTGTCGCCTCTATCTTTTCTATTGTTGTACTCCATGGGAGAGGCACGTTTAAAAATCCATATTTTAGCCTCTGTCTTATTATTTTTACACACAAGCTTAAAGTGTAATATGCTAAAATATTTCTGTTGTTTAATTTGTGTAGGGGCTCCACATGAAGATAAATTGAGTGGAGGATTTTGTTGTTTGAGTTTTATATTGGTATTGGTATACCTGGGCTCCTCTGTCGTTCACTAACTCCACAGACCATCTTCCTTCATACTGGATCCACACAAAAATACCTCCCTCCATATCGCAGGTGGCCAGCTTCTGAAAGGGCTCATTCCAACGCACCAAGACAACCTATAAAAAGCATAAAACACAGCTCCTCTTACTATTTTTCTCAAGCGCAGGTGGCTGCCCGCACAGAGGAATTAATGATTAATATCCAGCACGAGCATAATGGCAAAAAAAGCATTTTAAATTCAACACAGATGGAAGGGAATAGCATAGAGACACAAAAGTCAATAAATATGTTCTAATAATAATAAAAATAATGCATTTGCAAACTGTCACCTCCTGTGTATCTAGCAGTTTGATGTGCAAATATGGACATGATGTTCCCATCACCTGAATCCGTACATTGAATGCATCTACAGTATGTGGCTTTTACACTATATCTTATATTGCAGATACATTTATTTTTGTTTTAGTGTGTTTTTGCCCATTTAGATTCTGTGAATTGACAGATTTTTTACGTATTACCCCGGGGAAAGATGTTATCATTGCAATTCGTTTGTCTGTCTCTTAGCAGGATTACGTGAAGGGAAAATGAATTTTTTTCTATGTGGAACATGCTTTTATGTGTTTAACTTCTATTTCAGTAAACACATATCGCTGAAAAAAACGTTGCTGAGGAGAGTGGTAATGCTGAAGTGAATATACGGCACCTCGCTGTTGTGTCCTCGTAGGTTAAAATTGATTCTCTGAGGTGTACTCCTGTCTCTCCTGCAGTGACTCGAAGTAAACGTCACCCCAACGACTCCCCTCCCGTTCCCCGTGGCGAGCCAGCCCTCCTCATAGTACCGTCTCCGACAGACCGGCTTGTCCTTCTCGCTCTTGGGGACCCGGCCTTTCCACGAGAGGCAGAGGATGTTGGAGTCGCTGCAGAGGATGGGACCATGTTCCACGGCAGCCAACATCCCTACTGAGTGACCAGGCTGGTGATGTGGGCAAAGAGGAAAGTTAGAGCTGCTACACTATGGTTGATTTCATAATAAAACTGGATAATGTGCATTGTTCAGTTCATTGTCAGCCCGTGGCTCCACTTAAATACTAAGGATGTACAATGTTGGCTGTTGTCATGGTCAGCATGAGGCGAGCTGTGGTTACTAATGTAGGGAATCCATCAGCAACAATGGGGTATACCATGTAGAGAAAGACTGTAAATAAATATGACTGAAAGTGTATTCTGGGCTGGGGATCAAATAGTCTCCTCAAGGAAGATCAAGCGAAAGCTCATACGCTCCACAACAGCTACTAAATGGACCATGTTTGGTCAGATTCTATTTGCGTAGTCAGGAATACACTTTAATCTCACTCTTTTAACCCAGCATGAATAATATGTGCTTACAATACTCAGGAAAAATGGACTTTAAACTCCATCTGCTGATGAAGATCATGTGAAAAGCCTAAAAGCTCCAGAACAGCCTCTAAATGGAACTTGTGGTGAGAATTTTCTACAATCTAATGAAATCTTTGCAAAATGGCTAGTCATGGAAAATATAGTACGTTTTGTGCTTATGTGCAATTCTGTCTGTGGTGTTCAAGATTTGTAGGTAATGTATTTTCTATTGCATTTTACTAAATGTATACTATGTATTCTAGATAATTTATGCTGTGATAATTTAATGAACAATAGCTCAAGACCAGTGATTAAACAGTTTTTCTGTTGCACACCATGGACATGACTATTTGATGAAGGTGTGGTCTAACATTAAAGTCTTTGGTCTGAACGTGAGAAGTTGAAAGTTATAGAGGAAATGACTTTCGATCTACTCATGTGCCTCACACATATCTACTTTTGCAGATGTCATCTTACAGAGATTCACAAATCAGTTGAAACGTGTGTTCCATCCTAATGGGTCTCATGAAGATAATCACCATGGTGGCATCTCAAGCTGCTGTTCTGTTATTCACTGTGTACAGAGCAGCTGTGAGATTTGTCTGTACATTACATCATCACTACAGTCTGTCTCATGTTTGTCCAAAAAGGAAATATTGTATGAATTCCATTTTAGGGCAAAATGCAAAGCCTGTAAAAATAATAAATTTCTGGCTTTGTTCATTTTGATTAATAACATATGAGATTAAATGCTTTAACCAGAATATGTGAAAAGAATGTGTCTAAAAGGTCAACCATGGAAATATATTTATTCCCCCTTAATTAGCTTTAGATTGTTAAAGATCATATTGTTCCACTGTCTGAGAACATTGTGTATTCCCTATCGCTTTATTGAGGAGACATGATGTTTATACTAAATATAAAATAGTGGCACATTCTGCTACAAATAAATATTCTAGTTTTAAGTGTTTCTTACTTGATATTTTGGAAACTGTTGGATTAGCCCTTCAATATAAAACCAAATGTTGTGAGTCCGAATAACGTTTGGCTGCACATTATGGCCCACAAACAGGTGAATCATGCAGTGTGTTACAATCTTTTATGAAAATGGCAAACGGATGATAACATTAATCTGTGATTCGACAAGAATTGAACATACCTCATGGTTCCTGGACATGTTGAGTCAAAATCCCTCCATTGAAGGTGTCCATATTTCCATTCAATTGCTGCACTGAAGGGTAATGGCTGCTCTGCTCTTGCTACTTGCACAATAATCTACGGGCAAGTGAAATGCATCATACAGGCAGATGTCGTCCAGCTCTATATGTTCATTAAATCAAGCAGCTCTGCTCTTCAGAGTTTGCCATGAAAAGATGTGAGGCTTCTTTTAACGCCAGGCGGCCCATCCCTGGTCTTCCAGGTGGGAGAGTTGTGCAAAAATCCTGATAAAAAAGGGATAATCATTCAACAAGTAAAGAAAGAGAGAAAGAAAGAGAGGGACCAAGATGAGTGTTGCTTTAAATAGACGCGTTGTCATTCAGTGCATCAACCTTGGATTTCACAGTTTCTCTCGGTCTCTATGCAACAGCATCACTGCATTGGAGACCAGGGCACTCTCAGCAGTCTCCATGGGTACTGATGCTGTCTGTTCTTCCCATTTTACGTCAAACACCAGAGCAGCCAGACAAGGATGTGAACTCATATATTACATTACATTACATTACATTATATGACATTACATTAATTGTTTTAGTATGGAACAGATATTTAACATATTCTAATGATAAAAACAACACCAAAAATATGAATCTAAATAATGAAATCTGCTTTTGTGAGTTGCAGATTTTGCAGCATTGGATATGAGTCGAAGTAAAACACCCATCATCTCGTCTGCAAAGGTCTCTCACTACACTGCACATCACATCCTCTGGATTTCTCGTTCAAAATGCGTTATGTGGCCGCATGCAGCAATGCGAACGAGTCGGTGCAGACGAGACCGACAAACATGTAGCGATGCAGAAGTGTTTTGAATCATATGGATGCACAAGGACGAGCATCGTACCTGACACTGCTGCGAAAACGTCTTGTTCCAGATGCGGGCAGCGGCGCACAGTGCGGTCGTGTCACCAGGCGCTGCCTCTCCTCCGCTGGCGCACTTTCGGGTTGTGGCTTTAAAACGGGTTGCCATGAGGCAGATAGCACGGACAACACAGCCCCGAATTTTCAAACGACATTTGAATAATCTAATAAAACACCCAATGCGCTCGTCAAAAATCACTGGGAGTGATTATTGGCATTTTTGTCTTAATTTGGCCCTTTTTTATATCAAGTCTGGTGTAAGGAATACTGGATATATTTAAACACCTCAGAAAGGGGGGTTTTGTCTCATAATGGCAACCTTACAGGACTCCATGGTGAAGTTGAAGTGACATATTTGATGTAATGAGTCTGAGCTATAAGTATCATAAATTAGGAATCAGATTTTTCACCATGTTTCTCCACTATGTCACATTTAAGCAGCGTTATGATTGCACCAGATTCACTTATTTTAAAGAAGCAACTTCTTGAGTATTTCATATTTGCACAAAACACAAGCACTGGAGTAATAATAATAATTCTTTATTGTGTAATAGATATTGAAAACTATCTAGCGCACAGTATCCCCCTCATTTTCACACAATCACAACTGAATCCCAATTCTCTCGCCACTAGAGTTTCTCAGTGGACTACAACGGGCGTTATGAAATGTCCGGCAATTGCAGTGATTAGTCGATTAATTTGTTAATCATTTGTGTCATTTTTTTCAAACCTAAAATGTCGAATATTCCAAAGGGAGAATTTGCTGCTTGTTCTGTGTTATATTGCTGTGAATTTAATATTTTTTAATTTGGGAACAAAACAATAAACCTGAAGAGGTCACCTGAGGCCCTGTGATGGCCATGTGCTGTAATTCTGTGACACACTATAGAGAAAACAACAAATTATTAAATCTGCAAATTAAACAGTTAGTTGCACCACTAGTATATATCACCTTATGTAATACTGAGCTGACTCTACCAGGATGTATAAAAGTCTTGTTCCCTGTGTCAGGCGTTAGAGATTGTCTGCTCACTCAGCATGCAGAGACAACTGTTCCTCATAAAGAGCAGAACACAACCAGAGAGTCGGCTGCAGTCCAACAATGTTCACCTTTTTCAGTTGTTGTTTCTTGTTTATTTACGTCGACGGTTTCAAGTGCAAGTCTCTTCAAAAGCATGGATCACACTGTCGTACGCAGGAGGGGGAGTCTGTGAGGGGAGGAAGCCTTTAAGTCCATTGCCCCCCAACCAGAAGGAGTGTCTCTTGTTTGGCACCAGTGATGCTGAATCCGATGAGATGGAAGCCACCGTGTCCTCAGGCATGCTGACCTGCGTGTCCTCGGCCATCTCCAGGCCGGCCCTGCTCCTCCTGGGCAGAGGCCGAAAGGTGGAGGTGTCTGCACCGGGCTTGCTCCCCAGAGGACCCACTGGCTCCAGGGACGGCTGTCTGTACACACTCAGGAATGTGCTGCGGTAAAGGCCCATCTGGTTGCTCGTGGGGTTATTGGTTTGTGAGGTGCCAGATTTCTTTATGGAGCGTCTGGTGATCCTGGCGGTGGCCCGGCGCCTGGACGCCCAGGTCAGCAGAACGTAAACCATGGCACCGAGCAGCAGGCCCACGAGGACAGATAAACAGAAGGCTAGGATCATATCACCTGGAGTGTTGGAAAAGGGAGATAAAGCCGGATAAAAATAAAGTTGGAAATGATTAGTGGAGTGTGAGGCTATACATGTGTTGTTGTGTTGTTCTAAAAATAGGTGATGGTTATTTCCTTAGCTGCATTTTAAGCTTGGAGTAAAATCTTATTTATCATAGAGAAGAAATGTACATCTGCTGCAGGAAGTGCATCTCAGATTTGATGTAGGAAACGTTGCTCTGCTGTATTGATTTATCATTGGTAGGTACATCTAAACTGGGCTCTGTGTTATATAAAATCTTACATCATACCTGCTGTGTGGGTTCACTGTCTATCCAGTATCGTGGAGCGCAAACTGACCATATCATCACTGTGACACATTCAACTGAACTCCAACTTTTATTGATTTTTGTTTTTCACCAAATGACAAATGCTCAGGATATTGATTCATTACTTGAAATTGATTACAAGAGTTTCTCAGGAAAGTTGTGATAGGCAAGTGAACAGATGTGTTGTAGTGCTTCATAGACTTCAAGACACTTCAACATGTTAACAGGTTTTAAGATTATAAATAAAAAAGGAAAACTCCATACATAGGGTTTAAAATAGAACATCTGAAACAAGTTAAAATGGAATAAAACAAAAATCCACAGAGAAGCGAAATACAAATATAAAGGTTTTCAACCTGCGATATGAAATAAATAACAGTTGTCTGGTGGAAATTCATTTCAAGTGTGGTCCATACTACTTTTTTTAACCTTGGCGACAGTCAGACTTAGCAGAAACATATTTTTCTCCTAAAGTTGTTCAAAGCTTTATTCAAAGTTAATTTCCTTATTTTCCACTGCGCTCTGGAAGTCTGAAAACCTGTGTGGAAGTAGCTCTCAGAGACCCAGTTTGGTTGATAAAATTGATTTTCAATTGAACAAAGATCACATCTGCATTAACAATACGATGATTTTACTGATAATATGATAACCATGCAACTCTTAAATATTATAGGCTACAGCTTCGCAAAATGGTCCCTGGATTTCTACAAGAAAAATGCAGATACACTCACCAAGATTAAATGATTTTAGTATTTCCGAAAATGGATGGGTTTCATTTTGTGCCATTATTCCACCATAAGCTTGTGTTAGATTCCACATCGACTCCAAGCAGACAGATGAACACTAAGCTTTTTCCAAGACAGGGCTTTTTGGCTTTTCCCTCCCTATAGTGTTTGCTATGGCGGAAACTTTGCTGTCATGCTTCCTTCCCTCTCTGGCTTTAAAATTAGCAAGTGCATTGCTTATCTGTGTGGGACATAACACTGGGAAACAGGGTTGTTTCCTTTTGCATCATTTCCTAAGCATCAGTACTTTGTAACAATTGCCCCCACTGCACACATTTTGTAAAGAAAGGCTCATTATGTTTACAAAATGTATTCCTTATAACACACATGTTCGTACTATGACTGTGAGGTTAAATTAAAAGAAACTAGACCCAACGATAAATACAATCCTTGCTCTGACATGAAAAATAAATCCTCTGCAATGTTTCCAAGTATCCCAATAAGTTTCTGGATAGGCTAACCCATAGAAATCTAACCATCAGCTGGAGAAAATGCAGGCTATCAAGCTCTCAGTGGGGATTTCCTTCCATTGTTGCTCTGTTTCCACCTCAGTCCTGACCTCAGAGTTTTCATAACACCGCAACTTTCTGCAGCCCTACTCCCAACTATATCCCCTTTCTAGTGAATTATACATACGTTTTAATTACATCTGAGGGTTTATTATATGATGTAAACTCCCCCATGTTTTAGTTAAGAGGTTCACATGACAGAGTTGTCCAGCAGGTGCCAGTAAAGGACTGCAATTTTGAGCACTTACCAGCCTTTTTGTTGTAGACATGTAAAGTTGAAGTTGATTGAATTGATAGCTCATGTGTGGGTCAGTATGTTGGTGGGTGGTGAAGTTGTTTTGAACAAATATACATTTGAAATGAAATTATTATTGAAATCTATTAATGAAAATTCCTAAGTCCTAAATATGTTTGGACAATGACCTCACATGGCTTCAGTGGGATGAGGTATATATTATTAGTGGGAGCAGTAGTCATCAGATTCTTATAGTAAAATGACCAATACAAATAAATGGCTCTCCAATATTAAAAGTATATTCTTCCTATCCTTAAAATGTATTAAATTTAGCATGTGGCTGTGTGAACATCTAATACTGACCATACACTGAGGAGGACAAACACTAAAACCCCTGAAATGAAATAATAGACTTTTCATTGAGGGGGAATGAGTATAATTTAAGAAAGTACGTGATATCATTTCCATATGTCATAACTGGACTGGGGGGGGGGGGGGGGGGGGGGGGGGGGCACATGTATATCATCCATAGATGATATACATGTGCAGTACAATACATACCATCCACTATTCAGGGGCAAATTCTGTATATTAGGCCTTTAACAGCATAGACTCTAAAATAATACACAAACTGTGTTTTAAAATTTAATTTTGTTAAGTAAATGCAAACAAAGAGAAAGAATTCTACTCGAGCACATTAGATACCAGGAAAATTAAAGATAAACCTACGTAAAATAAATAACTATTGAAAACTAAAATGTTTGTTGTTTGTTTTTCGCCGAAGCTACTGAGACAAAGTACAGATCGATTTATTTTGTCAATGTGACATTTAGCAAGAAATTAATACATTTTTTATTTTATATGTGGGACATGTTTGCAGTGGAAGCTCAAAGTTGCACACATCATTGTACCAGACAGAAAAAAGAAGAAGAAGAATGTGTCCTCAGTTTGTTTGGGAGACAACATGGACTCAAGTGGGATTCACAGCAGGTGAGTGGTGATTACCCAGGATTCCTGTCGGCTGCAGAGTGAGCTCTTTTTTGGAGGCCAGGAAGTGGCACACACTCACACACACTCACACACTTCCTCTTCCTCTTCCTCCTGCATCTTGTCTCTGTCACAAACTTCTCTTCACGCCTCCATGTTTCAGTTTCACCGTTACCCATGGCAACCAGGCAACACATACACAGAGGAACACTTCCGGAGAAAGTTGGGATGCTCCGCAGAGCAAACAGAGGTGAGAAGACATGTTTCACCGAGTGTTTCCTTCAGAGGACGGTGTCTGTGGCTGGGTTCTTTATTTCAGCGTCACTGGAGTCGTGTCCTGTTTTTAATGGACGCTCGCGTGTCGCTTCTTCTTTTGGTTTGTGGTGTTTGGTGACTTCCTCTCGAGCGGGAGGTGCGCTAACCTGCAGCGCACCACTTACATGGTCATATTATTAACATATATTTATTATCTTCGAATATCTTAGACAACAGACCACAAAGTCATTCAAGGGAAACATTCGTGTCAGACCTCGACACGAGCTCCTTCGTAGACACTTTACTTCCCCTTTGAAAGTTCTGAAGTGAGAAAGTTTGCGATTCAAAAAAAAAAAAGATAGTTACACCATGTAGAAGCCATTTTACTTTGTATGCAGCCTTTGGTTGTTGTCCTGTTGCATACAGTTTTTGTGTGTTTACATTAGATGTGTGCCTTTAATTATATTTATGCATCCTTGTAAAATGTCTTGACTTTCTGCAGCCACATGAAATATAAGGTTAAACCTCTTTATATACAGTCTATGGGTTAAACACAAGTGTTTCTACTGACTTTCATTAATTCAGGTGCTTCAAACAGGTGCCATGGGTAATTTTTGCCATGCCTCTGTTTGAGGCCGCAGCATTAAGAGACATCTGTGCTTTTCTCACTGTAATATGTCACAATGTCTTCTGTGGGGGGGGGGCTTATTGGATGTCCAGGAAGCACGTGGATAATTTCCCAACAGATCCAAAAAAACACTGTACAATACAATGGTTTCTTGAAAGTGGGCTTAAAGACAAACTGCACTGAAAGAATCGCCTGAGAAAAGGTGTGGCCTCAATTTGAAACCCCATTAACATGCTTCTCTTTTGCAGGCAGTGAATGGAAGAAGTGCTTCTATTGGATAGTAAACCTGCCTGTCCCTGCATGAAACCTGAGATTCAATAGGGCCTGGTCCTGCAGTGAAATTAGAAAGAGAGAGAGAAGAGAGAGGAGGAGAGGGAGTGACAAGCGGAGGGGATGTCCCACTCAGGACTGTTCGATCTTCTGTGACCCACCTTGTCATAGAGCTGCGGCGAGACAACATGGCCTCTCCCAGGTTCTTGGGCCGGACGTCAGTGGACATTGCTAATGTGATGCAAAAGCTGCAGGGTAAGTGTCAGATTTTGGCTCAGTTGGGTTAAGGACAAAACATTCTCTCCTCCAGCGCTGCTGCACAGTGATATTGTGCTGATTCAAGGACTGGGCTTCGTGCCCATCTGAAGTTTGCCAGCTTTTGCAAGGCAGGATGCTCAAGCACTAATGCTTAGATACAAGCCCTCTAACATAAGAGCATTTGGGCGTACTGTTAGAAAAGTCTTTGTTGAATTACTGCTTTTCTTTACCTTTTATTGCTTTTGAGGATTATGATGATAGGAGATTCTTCTAGTTAAGGGTTTGTCTGTTTTCACTATGCTCTCATTTTTGTTGCTGGACTGAAATACACCAAAATATAGGGTATGTTTTTAAGAACTGAAAAGTTGCACACATTGCCTAACCCTATGATCTGGTAGCATCTTAATCACACATGCAGATAATTGGGTTTACCATGCATGTGATATCTTTTGTCGCCAGGTTTTTCCCCAAAATGGCACATAATCTTATTTGGTATAATAAGACATTTTCTGTTCATTCTTGTGACATCTTGTGACCAAACTAAAAAAGACATATGACACTGTGTTGAAGCTCAGATGTGGAAACTGTGAAAGTATTTAGAGCAACATAATTTTATTCAGTAAATATTGTGAAACTCATGATCTTGACCCATGATTCCGATCTGTCTCCTGTCTTCACATCTTTAAATCAGATTTTCAGTCAATAGTAGCATGCCAACATTTTTTGGGCGTGCATCTTCCCATTGTGTCATTATCCCAGTATCACAAATGGGAAAGAACTTGATGCTTGTCGAACCCATTTTTTTGCAGAAATATTATAATTGTTTTCTTTCTTGAATCACTTCTGAGTTAGTAAAAGTGAACGTAGATCAAACATCATCACAAACATTTAATCTGCTCTGAGTCTTGACATGAGACACTGAGTCACCACAACTGCAGCTTCATGAATGCACAGACCATGCACCGAACAAGATTAAAACCTGACTCCCTCTCTGCCCTTGGTAAGAGAATGGATCAATAGCAGGAGTCTCTTTTTGTTGGTGTCCCCCTTTTGTTGCGAGGGATAAAGGCATACTACCATCACTATACATGTCTGGTCATTTCTGGCATCCGCTTCAGCTCAGTTCAGATGTATTTCTGAATATACTGTATACCAGGAAATTTTGCACGTTGTAGCTTGTTACCATAGCAACTATTACAAAACATTTTTCTGTGGTTGTGCCACTGTTGCCCAGTTCCTGCTGCAGAGAGACTTGGGTTTCCGGTGTGCTACACAGCTATCTCCATTACTCATTATCAATATATATTTTAAGCTTAAGGTGTGTCATTTACCATCCTCTTACTGGCATGAATGATTATATAAGCTCACTTAAAATCAATTGAAGCTTTTATAAGTCTCTCTAAGTAGATGTTTTCTCATAGACATGAACTTAACTTGCTCTTTGCTTGTGTTTGCTGAAGAGAATAATCATAATTCAATATAAAAAATTTAAATGACAGCAAAAACATAAAGATGTCTTTGCAAAATTAATGTCTCTGTTTTATCATACAAACAGTTTACATTCTGCGTGGGTGGAATTACCTGAACGGTGCTCAAATTGCATTATCAGCAAAGTTGAGTACCAGTCCCTGTTGCATGCTTCTAGTCTGACATTATTGAGCCACTGGTTTTAGGTGCTCCACAGATGAAGAGCAGTGAGATAGTCTGGCTTTGGTAGCGCTGGTATTTAACTGCAACTTCCTGTCTTTAAAGGCATCCTACAGTGAGGGTCACTGCACACTCACTGCACTTTGAGCAAAAGTCTGTCTGAAAATCTGCAATCTAGTGACTGCAGACTCATTATGTGTTGAATGAAATACTTTTAATACTGCCATCATGCTACAGGAGCATTTATCTGTTTGGTTTGAGGGCCACACTTTGCAACCTTAAATTCCCTTTAAGGTGCAGTCATGTGGTGAAGTTTGCATGACAGGCGTGCTGCTCTCATTATGACTTGGCTCATGTGGGTTTCAGTCTAGTTGAGACTGCGTGTCAGACCGGATATAAAGGAAGACAGCTGGCGAAGGTTTAGCTTTCATGTCTCAATGGGTGATGATTTCCCTTCCAGGAAATCAGATATACTCTCACATACCGGGAAAGATAATGCATATTGGTATTTTATTTTATTTATTATATTTTAAGTAATTATTTGTAATGTTTAGTAGTTTTTAACCTCTTTTCTTCCTGTGATAAGTAATCAAGTGACACACGGTATCAGTAAAATCATTTAGGCTAAAACAATTCATGTCAAAAAAACAATCACTGAAAAATGTTCTGTTGAATCAATTTATTCATTTCAGCTCTAAAATCGTACAACTTTTTATTTTGCAGCCAGTGACACAAAATGTTGCGTTTTGTTTTAAAAGATCACAAAATAAAACCATAGAGAACTGCTGTGGAAATCTATGGTCTCCAAGAAGGGGAAGCTGGTGTAACAACAAGTATAAGAAAGGCAATTTTGCACGTTGACAGCTGTAAGAGATGCTTCTTCTCCACAGTGTCAGTCACAGTTACATGAACACAGCCAAGCTGCCACAGACGGTTTCAGTATTGCAGAATATAGTGGTTTAAAAATGCCATATCTTTTCTGCAAGTCTGTTTTTGATTTGTGTTGTTTGTTTTTGAATATTAGATTATGATGGTGTCATATTGTTTCAGAAGATCGGGAAACCCTTCACGTTATCCCTCTGTGTCCAATGGGACGGGCTCAAGTTCAGCCTTTAAATCATTTCTGGCCCTCCCTGATTGTTGTTGACCTGTCAGAGCATAAGTGCGGCTGCTCTCGACTAAATGGAACAACAACACAGTGAGTGGGCTTTTACAGTGCTCCCAGCTGACCAACACAGGCCGATGAAGCCAACCACCTATAGCAGAGTATTGCCAAAGGTATCATCTGTCCTAAGATCACCTTAAGTACTCCATTACTCATGTGAATTGCAGATGTGTTAGTGGTTCGATGCTCTGCGTGGTGTTTGTTGCTGGGAATGTCACTTATACTAGTGCTGCTTCAGGATTAATTAAGTCAGTTGACCAAGACATAAGGACTCAATGACGTTGAGCTGTTCCACCTAAGGATTTCATACTTGTCAGATAGTAACTGGTGCATTCAGAAAGCATTTACACCTGTTTGCTTTTTTAACTTTTTGGTATGTAGGCTGTACATATCCTATATTTAAGATTTAAGACTTTTTCCTCATTAATCACTTTATCCACATCAAGTTGTTTTGGGCAATTATTTCACAGTTCAAATTTAACAGTTTTGTTGCAGTATAAGTAAATTCAATGACACAAAGTGAGACAACTAAGTTCAGGACTCTGGACAGCTCCCTCATATGTACTTGGATATACAGTAAAACTAAGCAGCTGGAATATCAGAGGAAGTAGAAGTTATCATTTACAAGTTGGTTTTATATTTCATATGTTGTTGTTCATTTTGTTTCTTTCTTCTCATTCTGATAACGGTTCTAAAACACTCAATTCTTTGGTAGCAGATTAAAGTTGCTGGGCTTTGGAAACAAATTTGTTCTAATTTTGTGAAATATATTGTCAAACTGCAAACTTCCCAAAGTCATTATTTTTTTGTTTAGAATGAATGAATTATATTTGTAATTTATAGGTATAAAAGAAAGCATATTCCTTGTACTTGTATTGGCAGATTTTTTCCATTTGTTTGGGCGTATCTGGTTTTATGACAGTAGAGAGTGACAGTAGAGAGGCACAGGAAAGACAGGTGGTGGTGACATGTAGCAGATGTGAGCCCATGTGAGCTATGGGAGCAGCTTTTTTTCTGCCACCTTTTTCTGGATTTTCTTCCCTGGTTGCCTCTGGTGGAAACAAAAATAAATCACTTCCTTTGCAGCATAGGACATTTCCTGGGTTGGTCCTATCAGACCCTGAGAGTACGGAGAAAAAAAAACATTTCCATAGATTTTTGCCATCAACTGCTCTTTTTGTTGGATGTTAGTATTATTTATGGAGATACAAGCCCTCTAACATAAGTTGGGTTAATATGAACACCTAATACATACGAATATATAGACATGTGTCATCTTCATGGAGAAGGGACGTTAAAGTCTTAAACAGAAAAATAAACACAGTAAATATAAAAAAACTTAAATATTGGCCATTTGCAGTAAATTATAAGATTAATGCTTTTCCTTTTTTTTTTATTTGGCCTCATTGACAAACCAGTTTGAATATCTAACTTTTTTGTTAGGGTCTCAGTTGGTCATTAATAAGCATTGATTGTAGTCTCTCTAAAAGCTCAAGTTTTTTGCAGCCGTCAAGATCATTGTAATGGTGCTACTTTTAACCTTTGCTGTTCTGATGTAAAAGAGAGAAAAAAAATTCTTCTTCACCTAAATAGCTTTTCTGGGCCATCTCCACCAGCAAGTCTTTACAGCTTTAATAATAGAATCACAAGCTCAGGCCTATTTTTAGTATATCAGAGAAGCTTTTAGTATGCTGGGGGTCTTGTAAGGAATAAAAGGATTTTTTTTCTTACAGGAGATGATAAGCTATCATGTGCTATACTTACTCACGGTTGTTTGTTGTATTCAGAGCATTGGAGTGGTAGTCCAGCAGAGAGACTGACTGGTTCTGGTTGGACTTCTGGGACAAAAAAACAATGCTGTAAACTGCTCTCTCTCGTGAATGCAGAGGGAACCCCCGGGGTTTGTGGGTGTTGTCACAATAGCATTGACATTGAGAGATTAAGACGGGGAGAGAGAGAGAGCAGGTGGTAGATGTCATTCACCAGCATCAGCATTAATTATTAAGTGATGGTGAGCTATTGGGCAGCACCCTTTTAATTTTGTTCTAGTCTGTTTAAGGCCCACTGGGACATTTACAGCCAAATCTTTCAATAATAATAATTGTTTAATCTAATAATTGTTTTATATCTAATATTTGACTCATGATTGCCTTAGACACTGTTATGCTTTTGGAAATGTGTCAGTGTCACAGGAGATGAGACCCATGTTGGCAAACACACACACACACACACACACACACACACACACACACACACACACACACACACACACACACACACAAACCAAGCTTAAATCGGGATAATGCAGCCAAGGCTGTGACATCACCACCTCCCACATCCTGATTGGTGGAGCCATTCATCGAGCTGATCTCTCTCCAGCCTCAGACAGAACAGTGATACAGCTCGGCAGTGCAGTGGGGGCTGTGCACATCCAAACAGGCATGGCTCCTCTGGATAGGAAGAAGACAGGAAGAAGGAAGGATGGGACTGTAAATCACCCTTTCAGTTAGGGGTTTCTCCTCTGCCATTTGTGTGTGTGTGTGTGCGTCTGTGTGTGAGAGTGTCAGGGAGGAGGGGACGTTTCCAACACAGCCTCCAGCAGCTCTTTTGCTTTCAGCAGGGAAACCAGGCAGCCAGATCTGTTTTGCTTCCTGGTGGGGAAAAGGGACAGGACCACTGTATGTTTTTTTTTGCCAGTTTTTCCACTATGGATCTTATTTTCATTCATACATACATATGAACCTTGGACCTCATGAAAGGCAAAGGGAAAGAGCTGGAGAGTGGGGTGTAGAATGGCTCACTACAAGGATGTATCTGTCAGGAAGACTTCTTTAAACCTGGTGACTGGATTTTTTCAGTATCTACGTGGTAAGTAGGGCAGCAGCACCCTTCATCTGTCATCTGTGTAGCCAATATGGGACATAACATATGCCAAAGGTTTGTAGGTGAATCTCCGCTACGTGAACTAGTTATGCTGCACAAACACAGCTGTACGTGTGCTGCATCTGTATGATTGTGTGTGTGCATCTGTATAAGCGTGCTATGCTTCAGTGGGCATCCCCTGTGCATCAGTGATGAAGCAGTTGCCTGTGGGTTAACTTGATGTCTTTGCTCCCTGTATAGTGTTCGCATTGCTTCCTTAAACACGTGACCACTGTCTACATCTCCGAGGGTGGATGTTTAAAAATGGCCACTCTCTGCACTGTGCAGCAGTAGCCCACCGGCATGCGTGACAGGGTGTTAGGAATCACTCCTCGTCATGACAACGGCGTCACAAAAGCAAGGAAATCAGTTGTTTTGTTGCCCATGCATAATGCATGAGGAAATGTGGCTGCATACATAATAGGCCACAAAAGAGGCTGAGGGTGACCCGAACAATCACGCATGTTATTACTGAACACAGAGGGGGCTTGCGAGGTGTGTTGGCAGAAATTCCCTCCCTGCTCAGTCTCTAATCTCCTGGTATGACCTCTTTTTGAGAGCACTCCTCTGGAGGATCTATTATACTGGCAGTTTGCTGGCAAGCTTGTGTTAATGACACTGCACAGATCTAATCATTGTACCAGTCAGTCCTCTTACTTGCTTGGTGCATGGCTGAGGTATTGCTTCACAACATCCCTGAGGCGGTGTGAAATTATGTAATATGAAGTTGGCTAAAGTAGGATCACGACTTGGGAGTCCTACGAGTACTATAACTGACAATGGACATTAATATTTTATGTGTTTTATGTTTCTGTGGTATCTATAAACCAAACCAATCCATGTGTGAATCAATTAACCTCTTTGCAAAATCCTCTTCTGATCCCCACGTTCTATTCTTGCCCGTTTTTGTGTGTCCTCGATCAACGTCACAAGGTCCTCGAGTATGAGACTCCACAGGCGTCCACCATATATTGACATGTGTCGTGTCCCTTCATTTTCAGATGAGCAAGAAGCGGTGCAGAAGAGAACCTTCACGAAATGGATAAATTCTCATCTGGCAAAGGTAAGTGTGAATTTCCATCCGTGCCCTCCACTCCTTGCACACTTAACGGTCGTCGTAAATCACACACTCGTGGATTTTACAAGCTCATCAGGCTCATGTTAAACTAATTGTCAAAGCCATTACGTCACAAGTGAAGCTGTGCTGTGCCACGCTGACCTTTCTCATCACAGACACTTGTGATGTATGTGCTATTGCTCGTCATGATGATGTAGCTTCTCTTCGGTCAGTGGTAAAGAACTGACTGCAACACAAGCTATAAAATGCAACGATAATGGCCTCTAATAACACTGCACGAGATAATTGAATTTATTTAATTAACTGCAAGTAATAACATCATTTTCCCTGGTTTAAAAAACTACAGTCTGCTGGATGTAATGATGAGGAAGGAACTCACCCTCTGTCCAGTTTATCTGGGATTCCTCTGTTCTGTCATCCTGAGAGGAGAAGCACTGGAAAGGTCATGGCAGAGACAGTTGCTTGTTGCTTTGCTGCAAAGATTACACAGACATGACGAAGCTCAGGGGAATCTTTGCAAACCTGCTTAAAGAATCTCACCAGAGAGTTGACATGTATATTCTTATATAGAGCTTCTGCACAACTTATGGGATTTTGAAGGAGTTACTATCTGGGGTGTATGTTTCTGTTGTGTGTTAGGTGTTTGTCTGTGTCTGCCCATGTTGGTATGCATATGGGTGTTTGGTTATTGATGCACTGTGTGTGTATGCATGCGCATGTGTGTGTGGGCAGGATTGGCAAGACTGGCAGGGACAGTAACGCGGTGTGCAGATGGAGAGCAAGAGGGTGAGGACAGTTCCCTGCAGGCAGTTGTCCGTCTCTGGCTTCCATGTGAATTTCATGGCATTGAGTGCACAGCAGTTATACACTGTCACTGCACAACATCACACTGTGACTCTAAAATAGCAGGTGCTTTATTAGATCACACACACAGCTTTGAGACGAACCTGGACAAGATTCTCAATATGTTGCTGAGAATATTTAAGTAACTCTGCTGGGTCATCTATGATTAAACAACCAGAGTAGTTGGGTCTTGTGTTTAGTTTGATCTGCCCACAACAGTTCAAACCATGGCTTCTAAAACTTGATATGACGTTTTATGTGGTGGGCCAATATAGAATTTCTCTGTTGCTCTATTCTTCATTATTCATGCACTGCGCCCGAGCTAACTCACTGTGCATACCAATAGGACTAATGTAGCATAAGTTGCCTCATGAAAGAACGCTCAGTCATAGTTGCACTGTAGACAGAGTTTGACTTATTGAACAGGGATATTTACACTTTTCATTTGCACTAAAGGATTCTTGCTGTATTTTTTTGTGTGCTAATAAATGACAAATGGGCGGAATCTCTTTTTTTGGGGTGAAAGTGTGTTTTATCTATGGTTTGAACTTCCTGCAGTCGTCACAGCTTCCCTTCAGCCTTTGTTTCCATTTCCTCTGATCTTTTAATACTCAGCACCTTTCCAGTGATTTTCACAGTTTTTCCACTGACAAAAGTCTCATGTGACTCTGTTGCCCAGTAAATTCATTTGCCAGATTGTAATGTAAACAGAGGCTATATATTTGTGAGAAAAAAAAGTACATATTAGCAGCATCAATTAAAAATATATTACTTTTTAAATCCAGCTAAAATGAATATAATGATATAGCTTCATGGTTTTCAAGGAGTTTATTCAACTGTATAGAGTCCTAATTGTAATTGTAGAGAATAACAGGACAGACGCTTGTCTCTTCACACTGCTTTGCCCCAAATAGGCAGCCAACTGCATCCTGTCATGGAATATGTTGAGTTGTGAAATGGCCTGTATACAGAGCCAAATAAAGAATTCCCATGGCGTCCTTTTAATTAAAGCTTTGCTCTAATGAATAAACGCATCTGTTTCATGTATTTATACAGTTTTACGGAAGATTCTAACATTGTCATTCAACTTGTGAGTGTGCAGCTCTGTAAATGTTTGGATATGATACCAGGAGACAGTACTCAGTTAGGGTTATACGACTACCAGCACCCCAGGACTGGGCACCAAGCCACTGCTGTGGAAAAGGCACCATCTTTTCAGCTGCAGGGAGGCTCTGTTGCTAACAAGTCTGTTTGTCACAAACAGCATTTGGTTGCTCCTCACCCCTACCAGTGGGTTAGAATACCAATATCCTCTCGCACTGTAGTAACAATGCAACACTGCTGGTTCTATTGCTTTCACAGATTGATTCGTTTTATGATTTCAGGTTTTCACAACATTGTGTTTCTGCATTTAAAATTTTAAACCTCTTTCTTCTCTCCTCCAGCATAAACCACCCCTAGAGGTTAATGACCTTTTTGAGGACATCAAAGATGGGGTGAAGCTCTTGGCTTTGTTGGAGGTGCTGTCTGGTCAGAGACTAGTAAGTAGCACTTATCCATTATTTTTGCACAGTATTTAAACATGATTTGCATAGATATGCTGATTTAGACCTTTTAAGATGCTTGAATCCATTTGCACATGGTGATTTAATATCTGGATTTAAATCATGCCCCTGTGCATGATTTCCCTCGTAATATGTCAATATTTTATCTTTCATCATTTAAAACAACAAATCTGCAGCCACTTCTGTTACATTTGTTTTCACTTAACAGTTATTTACAGTTACAAACTAAAATCTAAGTCAGCACATAACAGAGACCAAATGTCCATTTGTATAATTCATTTTTATTTGCTCAACATATTAGAAATGTTTCCAAATGACTGCAAATATTGATTGATAAGAAGTATGAGTAAATGCTGTAAACACAATCCACTCATAAATGATGATGAACAGAGCACACACATGCCAAACAGGCTGTGAACTCTGAGGCTGTGTCACCATTCTGTAGTTTGTTATTATTATTTTACAAAAACTAAAGAAACACAGGTTTGGATTGCAGCACGTAAATTAGAGTGTCATAATTTAGATCTGGGGCTCCCTATTGTGAGAATCTGTTAGCACATCACTCTCCCTCTCACACTCACTTGCCTGCACACACATTGGCAGTGACTGTGATAGGTATTTAGCAAATAGACCTGTACCTGCTACAAAGTGCCATGTCATCTGCAAAGCTTTTAGTAAGCAAATGAGTAACTCGAATGAACACTGCCCTGATGGATTCGCTCAGTGCTTTCAGATGTGCATGCCTGCTGGTTTATATCAGCCTGAGTTTACAGATTCCTCTTATAGCAGCTTCGGCACTCACCAGTTGAGGATGATGTTTTATTCAACTGCCATAGTGGGCGATTGGTACAGTCGACTTATTGACCAACTGGAGTTCATTAATTTTTTTACTATATTTCAAATCAGCAGATGTTGGAATGAAAATATCCCTAATTTCAATTTGACATTGCTTCCTTCATGACCTTGATTTTCACTTGTCCCTCCTGTCTGTCTTCAGCCCTGTGAGCAAGGCCGCCAGCTGAAGAGGATCCACTGGGTTTCCAACATCGGCACTGCGCTCAAATTCCTTGAAGGCAGGAAGGTGAGCATTCAGCCGTAATACCAAATTTAATCCTGTAAATGTTTCGAGGTAATTTTTTTCCTGCCTTACTGAAGTCTAGGGTATGTTTTAGAAATCACAAGAAAAAGCTTTTGATTCGATATTTATTAGAGCAAATAAGGTGTATCTGACTGCACAGCATGCAGAGCTCTGAGAGCAGCGGCAGCTAGAAACAGGACCTCTTGATTACATAACCCGTCTCTAAATCCGTTGGCTCTGTGAGGCCTGTGTCCCACTTTCATCTGGGTTCCATGAGGACTGAGACGTACATTGTTGTGATCTCTCTCTCATCATGTGTGCCTTCAGTCTGTGTATCGAGGATCTCCGGTCAGTCGCCATTAAATGCCCTGTGTGATCACGTACTGTATGCATTCTTTTTCATTTGATGCACGATGTGTACGAGGCAATGCTTGAACAGTCATTCTGTTTCTGTAAATGTAGTCATTGCGCTTTTCTACTGACATGCATTTAATGCATTTTGACTAGAGCAATGGTTCTGATGCGTCTGGCTCACTTGAATTGTGACTTGCTCAAATGTAAAGATGTAAATATGGCAAATTCTGGCAGTTCTCCAGTGCAAAGTTTGCAGTACTGTGATATATTTGTTTTGAACATTTCTTGTCTTTTTTTTTTTTTTTCATTCTGGTTCACTTTGCACCATGGCTGTTCTTGCCTTCCTGGTTTGGCTTTACAGATGCTCCATGATAACAATACTTACCTGCATCAAAGACTTGGCTTTGATGAGCAAACGCAATAATATCATTTTGGATGATATTCAAATCAAAAAGCTTCTCTGTGTGAAAATTTGGAAAATGTTCTCACTTTCACGCTGTGTCTTAATTTCCAGAATAATCCTCTGCATGGGTTTTTTTTGTCCCTCCAGATCAAACTTGTTAATATTCATGCCACTGACATCGCAGATGGACGACCATCAATCGTCCTTGGGTTGATATGGACTGTTATCCTCTACTTCCAGGTAAAGCATCAACTCTGCTCCCTCCAAGATGACTTATAAATAAACCCTGCACATAAAAAGCGCAGGTCCAATTATATTTATCTCAACATTGAAACCCTGTGTCAATCGTCAGTGGATAGGTTATGCCAGAAAACACAGATACAAATAGATGCATGATGATTTTCGTTTCATGTTGCCATGGTCACAGTGCAATCTCCTTTCTTTTTTCTCCTCCCTCTATTAGATTGAGGAGTTAACTAGCAACCTGCCAGCCCTTCAGGCACTTTCCAACAGCAACTCCTCTGTGGAGAGTCTAACCAGCTCTGAAACAGGAAGCCCTCCCATGAAGCGTAAAGTGGTCCATAAATTTCAGGGCAATGCCAAGAAGGCCCTGCTTAGATGGGTGCAGTGCACGTCTGCCAAGTATGTCACTTCTGGCTTGATGTTTAACGATTTTGTTGCAGATACAAGTATTGAAATATGATATCGAGAGGAACCAGCACCTACAGTGCAGCTGACAATTTTATGTTATTTCAGGCATCATGGAATCCAGGTGAAGGACTTCGGGCCCAGCTGGCGTGATGGTGTTGCATTCCAGTCGGTTATACATGCCATCAGGCCTGACCTGGTGGACATGGAGGTTGTGCGGAGGAGAGGCAACAGGGAGAATTTGGAAGAAGCCTTTGCACTCGCTGAAAATGAGCTGGGTATTCCCCGTCTGCTGGATCCAGAAGGTGACCTTCACCTCTCCTGCTTTTTATGCATTGAAGGCATCAGGGATACACACCACTCAGGCAGAATAGCAGTAAATACATGTTATTAAATAGATGAGTCTTTTTGAACTTTTGTACTTCCTTTTAAAGTGTATCAGTGTTTTAGACATAATAGCAGCAGTTATAAACTGGTTTCTACCAGTCTAGTTTTTTCCTGTGAAAGTGAACTGTATCTCATTCCATTCTTCAACGGCGGTTTGACAAAATGTGAGCTGAAAAGATCAGTGACACCCTCCAGAGGATTAAAAGTCTCTGTATACTCATGTCTGAGTGTTAGTCAGTGGGAGTGAAGCAGCCTGCAGTAGCTCTGCAGTCCTGTTTTCTCCAGTAGAGTCGTGATGCTTTATTGTACAAAGAGCTGCACTGAAATGGTTTCTAGAAACTTTAGGTCAGTGGTGGAGATGAAACCGTAAAATAATGTATAATCATAATTATCGCCTGCAGCGATTTTGGATGCCTTAAACACATTTTATTTATATATTCAGATCATCCAGTGCATCGTATAATGTTTGTGTTGTTCTACAGATGTTGATGTAGACAAGCCAGATGAGAAATCCATTATGACGTACGTGGCTCAGTTCCTCAAGCATTACCCCAACCCACACCAGTCTGAGACTGACGGACAGCAGGATGAGGTACTTTGTTTAAAACATTTGTTCCTGTATATTAATTACACATTAGGGAGTGATACATTGGGTAATTTGGGGGCAAAAATACCATAAGTTGCACTAAATGCTGTCAGAATCGATTTCCTAATATAAATATGTGTAACTTGTGTTATTATTTCTATAGTTGTATATTTTGCTGACATCCACGTCCCCCTAATAATTGCAGTGTATCATCATTTACAGAGATGCTCGCATCATAAGAGTATATGCTTACTGAAAACTCCTGCTTCTTTGTTGCCTGCAATTCTTCATACTCATTATTTAATCACACAAAGCTCAAATGAATTAAATTAAGTAAAGAATGAACACAGCAGTAACATAATCACCAGCATTTTGTTTTCCATCATCACAGACTCATTTAATTTCTCCATCTATTTGTTTTTTGTGCACATTAAGCTGCTTCTTCGCTCAATTCCAACCTTTGCACTGTCAGTCCCAGTGCTCCAGGTGAGAGATCAGGCCATGGTGCTGCATGCTTTCTGTTTGGAGTGTGATCCCACCACCTCACCGTCATCCCATCTCCCATCAGTGGCTTTTTGTTTTGCTGTTCTAATGCCTCTTGTGGTGTGTTTCAATCTCCTTGCGTGCCTTTGCTGCTTTCCTGGATAGTTTGGTCCGCAAGATATAGAACAAATGCTTGAGGTATGTTTCACTAAAACTGAGAGAAGGTACTTTTAATGTCCATACCCCCTTTAAACTAATCAGTGCTAAAATGTTGGAGGTTGACCACCTGTGGAATCTCTTAACATCCATCAGGTCTTTTTCCCCTAATCTTTAACTGTGTGTTTCTGGAATGTCGGTTTGCTGTGAGTTTCTCAACATATTGGCTGCTGATTATTAAAAAAAAAAAGAGGAAAAGGTCACTTTATTTTTGTGACTCTGTGACAGCGAGAGGAGCGGAAGATGCTGCGAGAGCTGAAGGTGTTTTTAGACCAGCTGGAAAGAGACGTGCTACGTGCTCAGGGAGCAGAGGGAAACCTCACTGACAAATATCATGTGAGTCAGACTTGAAAAGACAAAGTGCACCCTGCTATTCTGCTTTGTGACATTTATCAACTCTTGTGTCTACTTTTGATTTGCAGGCATTTAAGAGCTTCCGTGTACAGTATGAAATGAAGAAGAAGCAGACAGATCCGCTGCTACAGCCAGTCAACAGGGATGGCAAACTGTCTGTGGACCAAGCTCTGGTCAAACAGGCCTGGGACCGTGTGTCTGCCAGGGTAATTGTGCTGCATGCTTTTAAATAGCATAAATAATTTATAACCAAGCCACAACGAAGGCAGAATTAATTATGATAATTAATCATTCTCTAAATTAAACAAAGCCTGAGGATTAATAATAGATAATTCTGTTATTTATTTGTCATTGTGCGCAAACGCAAACATGGTCAAGCTGTCATAATGAGAGAAACACAGCTTGGATTCTTCTATTTATTCACTGCCAATGAAAGTTCAGTGGAGTGCAAGCTTTTATATCAGAGTTTGAGTGAGGGGAGGAGACGGGAACAGAGGAGGTTTTGTTCAGTGCACAGCCTGCTCCTCTGGACGTCCACAGCTTGTATGGACTCACACAAAAACCTGCTTTTTAGCTGGATTGCTTGTGAACATGTGGAAGTGTTTTGATCATTTCAGCATCTTCTATTGTGGGATCTTGCTCTGCTAGAGAGGGTTTTAATGCATGTCAATTGCAGCTGCTGGACTGGCACATCCATCTGGACAAGTCTCTGCCTGGTCCTCTGGGAGTGATCGGGGCCTGGCTTCACAGGGCAGAAATGGCTCTGAGAGAGGACTTTCCCATCCAACATGCACACGAAGAGACGGCCAATGTTCTTCACAGAAAACTGGAACAGCATAAGGTAAAAAAAACTCTGAAAATCAGCACAATTAAGTATAGTGTACAGGAAAACCAGCGTGAACATGATTTTATGTTTTTACATTTTGCAGGAAGTATTAAAGAACTTGGAATCCCACAGACAACCCTTCCAGCAGATCCATAGAGACAGATCGGTGAATGGAGTTCCTGTTCCACCTGAACAGCTCCAAGACATAGCTGAACGGTGACATATTTATTTTATTACAGCTATATGTTTTATGACTTCTTCTCTCACAAGTCATTTCAAATCGTTTTATCTGATTATTGCTTACGACATCAACTTGATGTTCTGTTTTTATCAGGCTGAAAGTTTTCTGTATTCGGTCTTATATATTTATATACATATATATAAATCAAAGATAAAATGAAATGATGATTGATCATTTTTTTTAATTTCCAGGTTCAACTTTGTGTCCACATCATCACATGCTCACTTGATAAAACTGGAATTCTGGGAAATAAAGTATCGATTGATGGCATTTCTCGTGTTGGCTGAATCAAAGCTTAAGTCGTGGATCATTAAATATGGCCGACGAGACTCGGTTGAGCTCCTGTTGCAAAGCTACCTTGTAAGTTGAAATAAATGGCACTACAGTAAAAGGATTTCATGTTGACTGTGTCTATTAAACTATTTAATCTGTATTTTCTTTGCTATTTTCATTCCAGACTTTCATTGAAGGCCACAGGTTCTTTGAACAGTATGAGATATTCTTCTCAGCCCTCAAGCAAGCTGCAGAGGTTTACGTAAAGTCTGACAGTTCAAGTAAGACCCTTTTCTCTTTTATTTCAGGTTGTCTATTACCTTTATATATTATACATATGTATTTATTTGGGCTCAAGATAAACAGTCTTGTTATCAATTTCATGTTACAGGGTCTAAGACCTGTAACAGAGGTAAGTCCAAAAACAGTTTGAAGTCCTTTTAAACCCTAACCTTGCCTGTCTCCTGACCTACTCCTCTCTGTACATGTGGGCCTGCACTTTTCTAACATTTTAACCCCTTGTACAGAATAATCATAGTATTGCAATATGCATGAAAATAACGGTAATCTGATATTAATTGAAATGCTATTTTGGCATGATGGATGCGACCTAATACAATGCAGGAACAACCAAATATCTGAATGATCAACAGATATAATTAAATGCTGTTTTTTTGTAAAGTTGATTCCCATATTGGTTTTAATTAAACTGAACTAGTTCCATATTTCAATTTTGATTTTCAGTTGATGAAGCAGAAGGGGTAAGTAAATTCCTCGGTGAGGCCTCGGCTCAGTGGAAGCACCTGGCCCTGGAGGTGCGGAGCGTTCGCAGCATGCTGGAGGAGGTGATCTCTAACTGGGAGAAGTATAGCGGCACAGTGGCAGCTTTACAAGCCTGGCTGGAGGATGCTGAGCAGATGCTCAACCACTCCGACAATGCCAAGCGTGTAAGTACAGTCACTGATGCTCCTGAGATAAAGAGTGTTATTTATTAGCTAAAGTTTTTATTTGTGTTCTTAACATGTGTGAGAAAATGTTCTCTGCTGTTATTGGCTTGGACGATATGCATTAAAACAGCTGTGGTATTTCTTCTTTTAGGATTTCTTCAGAAACCTCTCTCACTGGATCCAGCAGCATATGGACATGAATGATGCTGGGAACTTTCTCATCGAGACTTGCGATGACACAGTTTCACGAGATCTAAAACAGCAGCTTCTTCTTCTGAATGGGAGATGGAGGGAGCTATTCGTCAAAGTCAAACATGTAAATCCTATGCGCCTTTAAACAACGAATACAACATGGAAAGAAGGTTTTTTGTAAATATCAAATTCATCCATGTACTGTTTTCTTCTGTTTCACTGTCAGTATGCAAGAGCGGATGAGGTGGATAGGTTGAGGCAGGACTACCAAGATGGTATTAATACCTTAAAAGTGTTCATGGATGCAACTGATGAGAAGATGACTGCCCCCGTCCAAGTATCTTTCCTGAACGTCAGAGCTTTTGTTCAAGATGTTGAAGTAAGCAATTCATATATTTTCAGTTTTTAAGCTAAAAATACTAGTCTAAAACAACTGTGCTGCAATAAAGCCTACTTTCACAAGGGTTATAATTCATATGTAATATATAATATTAAACTGTATATCACAATCCCCTGCAGGAAATCAAGCACAAAGTGCCAGCTATGGAAGCAGCCTGTAAGGCAGCAAGCCGGACGGCTCAGCTGTTGACCAAAGACACTCCACAGGAGGAGGTTTCACAGATGATGGCTGTGATGGCCTCGGTCAAAGAGCAGCTGAGCAAGGTGTGTGCATGTCATTCTAAAGTATACCATTCAATTGTTGGTGAGCCAAACCTGGAACTGTGTTACATTAATTTTTTTACCTGGATTTAACAAACGAATTTGCTTTATCATAACTTTTTATAATTGCAAATTATATTCAAATGACTGTTTGAAGCACAAACAAAAGATTGTCAATATGCAGTGAAAACACAATTGTTTTGATTCAATCAAAATTTCCAAGAGTGCAGTATTTTCCTTCCACAGTAATGATTTGCTTTCATGACTTTAAACTCAAAGTTGAGTCGCCTGTAATTCACTTTAATCAGCATGTTGCCTTCCATCAGGTGAGGGAGAGGTGTTTGCCGCTGCTGAGGGAGTCCCAGTCTTTATTACCTCAACTGGAAGAAATGGAGAAGAACATTACAGGTTTCTATCAGGCCCTGGAGAAAGCCAGTCATATCACCAGCACCACCGACTCTGAGGGGCCAGTAGACTTTAAACAGAAATGCAAGGTAACTGAACTAAGACTTTCAACATGGTGCCAATCGTGGCATGATTTTTACTGAATGACTTCTAGATACAAATGAGATTAAATACCAGACATCAAGTATTTTTTATATGTCATGTTTGAGAGTGAAAAGTGAAGCCTCTGGATATGAACAATCGCCCAGCTAAGACTTTACTTGTCATTGAATACTGCAGGAGCTGGTGACCTACACGCATAGCTGTAAGAAGTGTCTGACAGTGATAGAGAGGAATCACCAGACTATCCAGAAAATAATGAGCAGCAGCAAAACCCTGCAGCATATGAACATGAGTCTTCTGCAAAAAAGAGTAGGAGACCTGCAGGCTTCCTCTCAGGTAAAACATAGGCCTATTCCAATTCTATGCAACCTTTAGAATCGGTAAAGCTTTTAAATAATAACATGTTGTGTGTTCAGACCATGATAAAGGAATCTACAGAGTGGCGGAAGCATGTGGATGCAAACAGCAGCCTCATGAAGAGGTTTGATGAGTCACGGCTAGAGCTGGAGAAGGTTCTTAAAATGGCCCAGAGCTGTCTGACAGAGAGAGGCAATCCAGAGGAGCTGCTCAAGAAACACACAGTAAGAAAATATGTCCATGACCATGCACTACCCATAGTATACTGTACTTTATAGACTAGAGCACCTAATGACGAAGGTTTTTTATGCGTGTGGATGCATCAAGTGAACAGATAAAGAACAGGAAATGATAGTTGACCTATATCAATGTATTGTTTTAGATGCCAGTATCATCCATGACTTTATTTTATACGAAGCCCCACAATTTGTCTCAGTCCCACCTTGAAAAGATGCAACTTTAAATTTTCAACTCCATAAGTAAGATGGATGCAGATGAGAAGATAAATGTGAGAACTTGATTTGTTTTTGCAGGAATACTTTGGTCAGCTGGACCAGCGAGTCTTGAATACATTCCTGAAGGCTTGTGATGAGCTGACAGATATTTTGCCGGAGCAGGAGCAGCAGTCGCTGCAGGAAACAGTCAGGAAGCTGCACAAACACTGGAAGGTTTGTGTCATGAATTGTGACAGTGAAAACTTTGCAAACTGATATAGTTTGAACCTTTATACTGCCAAGATTTAACACTTAATGTTGATTCTCATACATTCATGCAATACATATATAAAAGTCTTCCTGTAATAATTCTGTCCTCTTTCATTTTTTACTGATGAAAATAAAGCTGTATTTTTATTAAACATTCTAATCTTGCTCAAAACGGACTCTGATCTCATATTTGTGTCTGGTCTCTGCAGGATATCCAGACAGATGCGCCTTTTCACATCCTGCACCTGAAAGTGGAGGTGGAGAGGAGCAAGCTGATGTTGTTGCTGCAGGAGTGCCAGGCAGAGGTGACGAGGGAGAACCGCCACCTCGCCAGCATGGGCAGCGAGAGGCTCATCAAGGAGCACAGGGTGAGCACAGAGCGGTTTGCTGGCTGAGTTTCACTTATTGATTAACTCAGTATGAAACAGTTCAATGCAAATTCACTGATGTGTATCAGCTCGGAAAGATTTTTGATGAACTTGAGACTAAAGATCTGAGTCTCTTTCCGTGTCCTCCAGTGTTTTATCAAATCCATGTTTCAAAAATTCTGGTTTAAAATGGTATATGCATTGTATATAAAAAGCACTGGTACATTAGCTTTTTTTTACAACAGGACTAAAATCCATTGTGTTCACTTTGACTAAAAGATAAAACATTTTAAAAAAATCTTTTCATCAGGCCTTCTTTAGGGAAAAGGGCCCTCAATCCATCTGCCAGAAAAGGCTGCAGCTGATGGAGGAGCTTTGTCAAAAACTCCCTGAAGATGACCCTGCTCACCGGACCCTGGAAACAGCGAGAAAGGATTTCTCTGAGGTCCAAGAGGAAATTGAGAACACCCTTCAGAAGATAATGCAGCACCCAGATAAATGGAAGGAGTACAGTGCAAGGTGCAAAAACTTATCTTTTACTGCAGTTACATGACTTTTTGAATTTGAAGTATGAATTCAAATGAATTTCTTTCCTTTAGGTATGCTGAATTCTCCTGCTGGCTGATATCTAAAGAAAGTCAACTGAGGCTGCTGAGAAACCGAGCTAACGACCCCAGAAACTACAGCCAGGTGAAGGCTACCATCATGGTGAGTTGGTTTTAGAGACCATACTTATTGTTATGGTGCTCCTTTCAATTTTATTTTTTTCTTATCTTAATAAAAACATTGCTTTAATCCTTTATTTCATATTTTATAGTTTTTAATACATTTTATTATTATTATTTCTATGATTGTTATTTTTATTATTGTAAGTCCTTTACGTACACTTCACATCCAATCTATCCATCGACTGTCTCCTCCTCTCCTCCTCCTACTGTCTCTCCTGTGTCCCTTGTGATTAGATGAGACTGTAACAACACTTTGTGTCAGATGACTTTTTTCACCACATGGCCTGTTTCACTCTCTGTTGTTGTGTGCAGGAGCTGAGGAACGATGCAGAGCTACAGGAAGGGAATCTTGGCTGGCTGAAAGCTCGTATGGCCACACTCATCGAAATCTGTGCTGACAGCGATGCCCAGCGACAGGGTAGTGCTCTGAGCAAGCTCTCTACGGATTTTAAGGGTCTTCTTGCTTCTCTCTTCGAGGTAGGTGATATTTTTTAACTTGTTTTATTAAGGTGCCATTGTTGTTGCTACACTGTGTTTTCTGTGTTATATCTTCCAGGCTGAGAAGATGGTGCTGGCAGTGGGGGACTGTGTACAGTTCAGGGAAGAAGTACAAACTACTTTGGATGATCTCGTTCAGGGGCAGAAAGAGGCTCAGGCTGATGTCACCAAAATACTGGACTGTCCGACTGTTAGAGAAGCACAACAACTGCTACTGGTTCACCAGGTACTGTTCACAAAAAGAAATATAAGAATATCATTTTTATTTTAATTGATTTGAAGGCAGAGTTTAATTTTAGAATGAACTGGAACTTAATTTCAAAGTGTCGCACTTCCCACAGCAATTGCTGAAACGCCTGAAGCTGAAGAGGAAGGATGTCCAGCAGCTGATCACCAGAGGACAGCAGCTCCAGGCTGAGGAGGGTCTGGGCGAGACTCTGCAGCAGGACCTGCAGAGTTTAGAGAACACGCTCAGCAAAATGGAGCAGACCATGGATTCACAGGAGCAAAGCCTTGAGGTGAGGCGATGCCACATGAATTTTTAGTGACTCAGGAAGCTTTTGTTTGTACGAAACATTACACAGGGGACTAGAGCTGTTGCTCTGAATAATAACATGCAACAGTAGAGTTGATCTCGTGTGAATTAATTAACAGTTGCCTTATTAATTAGATATATAACCTCTAGTAACCTTTGCCTTAAAGGTATATACAGTGTCAATAAAGTGTTTTTGATAAAACTGGGGTTATATGTTATCAGTAACTTTGTAACTTAGTGCTTTGTGATGTTCTGTGTTTTATCTTTATAAAGTTCAGATTGTCATACTCGTATGTATCTGCTGTGTAAAGGTTTTAATAGGCTTCCTTTCATTTATGGGCTGTATCCTCTTGCGGGTGTTTTGATGCTGTTGTGTCCAATGTCAGGTTTGTATCTTTAAATATATATAACGTCAACACATTAATGTACAAATACATGAATAATAGTGTTGAATGAGTGAAGTAAAGGAAAGTAAACAGAAGAGAAGAGAGGGATTCCTGGTTCATGCAGCAGCAGCATTTACAGGGAATTTCCTGAATAGAGAATGGAGAAGTCTGATTGATGTTTTCTGCTGGAGGGACTTGCTTTCTGAAGCATTACAGTGCCTTTAGAAGATAGTGATGCAGAGAAGTCAGGGGATCATGCTCCTGATGGTGCTTTCATAGAGCAGTGGGGGTTGGGAGTCTTGAAATGGAAACTTTGTGTGCTGGGGATGATGCGTCATTGGTCGGGGGAAAAGAATCCTCAGTAATGTGCACACCAGTGAATTTCCTGACTCTTTCAGTTGCAGATTGGCTGATATGCAGTGGAGTGCATAATATTACAGAATAATAGCTGTGTCAATATGCTGACTCATCACCCCTGCTGACAAAGCCAAAGAGAAAAGTGTCATCTGTGAACATAATATGATTTGAACTGGGTTTGTTGTACAGTCTTGTGTCAGTGTGCTCTTGCTGTAATGTTAATTGCATTTAAGAGCTCGACAGTTTGAAGTGTAAAAAATCATTTTGATTTGACATCTCTGATTTTGGGTCGTTGTCCTCCTCAGGTCACATTAGCAGCCTGGCAGGAGTTTGACGGTCAGCAGGAAGCTGTGCATAAGTTTGTCACCAAGGCCCGCTCAACAACGGAGAAAGACCTGAACTTCAGCAGCCCAGAGAGCCTGGCTGTTGAACTTGACCAGGCTAGGGTGAGTTTTTAGGTTTACTTCTAGACCGACATCCTGTGCTTTACATTTGACATTTTACCAATAATAGTATTTTAGCTAGATGGAGAATATTACTAATATTTCTTTCTTTGTAACAGGTGTTGTTGAAGCAGTGTGAAGCAGAGGCCTTGCACATGAACACACTGCTGAAGCGAGCAACAGAAATTCAACTTGGTCCCAAAAACAAGACTCTGCTTTTACAACAATCTCAATCCCTCAGTGAGCAAGTGGACACAGTGGAGGCTGGACTCAAAAAAGAGTAAGATTCAATTCACTGATGCTTAACAGTATTTGAGGAAACTTCTGATAATATTTGCAAATACTTCTTTCTGGAAGTAGGAAAATGTACCAATCATACCACAGGCATATTTGAAAGTCCTCTGAGAGTATTCTTTGTGTGATAGCTTACCTTACATAATGTCAAGGACACTAATGTAGTAAAACCAATTATCTGGAATGCAGAGGTTTATTTGCAGCTGTTACTCGAGTTTATAATTTCCACTCTCCTTTCTACTCCAGTGTCAAGACTCTGGAGGAGATGAAGACTCAGTGGGATCAGTTTGGAGCTGGTTTTGAAACATTTTCCTTGTGGATATCTGAGAAGGAAAAGCAGCTGGATGCCCTGAAATCGTCTACTCTGCCTCTTGAGCAACAGATCAACACAGTAAAGGTATAGAATTATGTTCTATAGACTGACAACCCTCTTTTGTCTTATTTGTGGCTGCCTGTAGGCATCAGCCACAAACCCAGAATACTTCTGTTAAAATCAATAAGGTCTTCTTAGTGAGCCATTTGTGCTAGCACACATCAAGACAGGCCTTCAGACACTGACATCTGCATCAGCCCTCTATGGTCCACACAAGGTGACGAGGATGGTTTATTTTTGACTCGGCAGTTTTAGTGCCGACAGCCTCGAGCTGTCTCTATGCTTTGCTACTTGGATGAGCAGCAGCTGTGTATTAGGCTGTAAGAAAGCTCTTTTCAAATAAACATATTGCTCCTCATGTCTGCTGATGGATAGCAGCTAGAATCTCTGAGTTGTATGTGTATAAAGTTCTTATAGTCACCAACCTATTGTGGCCCCCCCATGTCTAACATGATTAATGTTTCACCTCCTCTTTAAAAAAAGGAAATTGCATAATATTTATTTATATTTTTCTGCATATCCAGGCTGTCTGTACTGAGCTCCGGGGACGAGCGGAGGTCCTTTCTCAGCTGGAGGCAGATTCCCAGGCATTGGCCCAGTTTGTGTCTTCGGGGGAGGCAGCTCGCATCAAGGCCCGTCTGACCCAAATTGGCAGGTACTGGGAGGAGCTGAGGGAGAGTGTACAGCAGCTTGATGGACAGCTGGAGGAAAGCTCCTCTCACCAGCAGAAGTTTCAAACAAGCCTCGATAAGGTACGCAGGTGAAGTGATACCGATGCAGTATGGTATTTAGAAAAAGATGTGAACATACATTTGTGATCCTCACTGTCTCCTAGGTGCAAGCTTCTCTATCTGAGCTACATGTGAAACTGGAGGAACCTATGAAATCCTGCACCTCCTCATCAGAGACCTACAAAGCTCTTCAAAACCACATGGTATTCAGTTGTTTCTACTTAAAATAATTTTCTGTGCACCTCTAGCAATTCATGGCAGTGGTTTCTGAAAGTGCAGATCGTAAATCACTGACAGGTGTTCCATGCCTGTCCTCCAGCTCACAGTTTATTTAGTGTGGGTCTCTGTCTTTTACAACTGTTCCTTAGGATGTCTGTCAGTGTCTGGAGAGGCTGAAGGGAACCTTGCTGTCCCTGTCAGCTGGTGCTCGAAGACTCAGCGACAAAGAGCAGGCAGAGAGGACTGTGACAGAGCTAAACACCAGCTATGACCAAAATGTGCAGGAGGCCAAGGATAAACAGAGCACTCTGGAGAACCTGCTTTCTCTTTGGCAAAAGTAAGAGCTGTTGAACTGACATGACACTTCACTAAGGATTTTGAAAGCATGATAATAAAAGCCTGGACCACTGGATTAACCAGGACAGCCAACCTGCTAATCCATTAAATGTCTACTCTTTGAAATATGAGTATTTCTGTCGATGTTTTTCAGGTATGAGAAACAACGCTCAAACTTTGTTTCCTGCTTGGAGAGAAGTGAATCTACATCCAAGCCAGAGAGCCCATACCTGTCAGCTGATAAATCCAAACTCAGCACAGAGCTACAAGATTTGCAGGTGAAACACATATGCATAAACTGACATTGCTCTACTAAACATATCTAAAAGCAGTCTTTATGTTATGGTGCGTTCATTGCTCAAAATTATGAATTGATCAATGAATGTATGAATAAACAGATTTTCTTTTCTTGGAGGTGTTGCACTCTGAGGTCCAGTCCCTTGAGCTGGCTCATATTGAGTTAGTATCTCTGGGGACCTCATTGTATCCCACTGCACCTGAAGAGAGAGTGAAGCAGCTGAAAGATGAGCTGGAGGCTCTGCAGTGGAGACTACACGTTCAAAATGAGGTCCTGCCTCAAAGGTACAGCAAGATAGTGTATCTGTTAATGGAAATCTTCACAGGTTCACATGAAATTAAAATAGATTATTGCTGCAGTGAAACTTTCCATGACTCTGCAACATACATAAAGTCATAAATGAATAGCAGGAGATTGACTGTATTTGTATGAATGATAATCACCACATCACTTTAATGGAAAACCCATCTTTATAAACATCTCAATGTAAACACTGATTCCATTGTGCTGCAATTTTGTTCCAAAGAGTCAAGGAGCTTCAGAACCACCTCTCTCTGGTGGAGCAGTTTGACCAGGCCATGCTTAAATTCTCCCAATGGAGTGAGACCATGCTCTCGAACCTGCACTCAACTCCTCAAATCAACATTAGCAACCTGCAGTCTGCTGCTGCACAAGTAAAGGTACGATATATTACGATTCAATTGTGCATGCAGAATATTGCTTTTACACAAGTTCAAATAAAGTAGGTGTGGAGATGAATAGAGCAACATCTGATTCTCTTGCTGTTGACAGGAAACCCAGGCGGCCTTACAGAAACAGTGCACTGTGAGACAGAGCTTGGAGCAGCAGACTGAGAAGCTCTGTCAGTTCTGTGAGCCTGGTGATGCACAGCAGCTCCGCAGCAGAGCAGAGAGCTGTCTGCAGCCCTACCTGGAGGCTCGACACGAAGCTGAGCTGCAGTTAGAGTGTCTGGAAAGGCTTGAGGCTTTTCTGCAGACCCACAGCGTGGTTGCAGGGATGCTGCGGGGCCTGCGGCAGACTGTGGAGGGAGCTGGGAGCTGGGATCGTGGAAGAGTAGAGGAGCTGCAGCAGGAACTGGCCACAATTGTCCCAGATATTAGCCAGCTTGAGACTCTGGCCGTCAATCTGGACAGTAGTCTCTGTAAAAGCCATCTCCACATTGGTGCAGACGAGGGGTCTCGGAAGTCATGTCGTATGCTGGCGGATTCACTCAGTGCGGAGCTGGATACAGTGAGGAACCTGCTTGGTACGAAACAGAGTGAGGCAGAGGCTCTCGGGGCTCTGTGGACCTCATTTAGGCAGAGGAAAGAACAGCTGCTGAAAGCTGTGGAGGACATTGAAGAGAAAGCAGATCACCAGAGCTTCAAAGAGCCAAGCCTGCATGCTCTACAGCAGAGGTAAAGCAGTATAATATGAATCATATCATTCTCTGGAGTTATTGGGGCTCTTACCATTGTATGCATACAAAAATGTCCAGAGCAGAATTATATTATCTGTATGTTATTCAGGTTAAGGTTCTTCAATCAGCTGGAGGATGAACTGCAGTCTCACCAGCATGAGGAGCAGTGGCTGAGGGACAAGGGAAACCAGCTGGCCCAGAGAGACGCAGAGTTAGCCGGGGAGGTGCTGAGGGAAATCAGCTTGCTGGAGAGCACATGGGAGGACACCAAGAAGCTCATCACAGAGAGGTAAGTTGAGTCACATTTTAAGAGCCTGGTGCCAGGTTTTTTACTCCTCTCTTTTATGCACTTCATTGTGTTTTACAGTTTGTTTACGTATAAGCTTGTATTGGTGATATACTTCTCTCTTCCTTTAACAGACAGGAGCAATGCAATATTCTTGTAGAGCTCATGAGAGAATACCAAATCCTCAAAACCTCCATCAGCAGCATAATTGACAGCACTGAGCCTCTGGTTGACATAAGCTCTGTTCTGAAGGACCATGAGGAAACCAAGAGGTCACTAAGCAAGGTCAGAATTAACATCAAATATATATTTTATCCGTATATCTGAGGGTATGGCTGATCTTAAATTTCTTGTAAATGTATCTGTTCATTGCACTCTGTTGGCTCCATTTCTAGCATGAGGCAGTGAAGACAGAGATGAATAGTAAACAACATGAACTGGACCAGTTTTCCAGTAAAGGAAAACAACAAGTGATTGAGTTGAAGAAGATCCAAGACTGTGACTCTGAACTGATGAAAAATGACATGGAGAAGCTTGTGGATCAGTGGTTGGATGTAAGTCTGACTACAATCACGATGTGCTGATATGATGTGTCTTTTGAGTTTTTATAATTGTAAGATTTTAACTCATATCCTCTGAAATTGTCATGTTTCTTCATATTTTCACAAGGTCAAATAACCACACTTCTGTCCACACCACATGAAACCTGAACGTTTTTGCTAATGTACAAAACATTTGCTGTAAAGTTACTTCTATACATCTTGTGAATTAAAAATAAAAATAACCTAAATTGAAAGTCTATAAATATTGCTAAATCAAACAGCAACACAGCATAGAGTGTAGTCAACTTGCAACATAGAGTAAACATTTGCCTCTTAAATCCTGTCCACAGGTGTCTGAGAAAATAGACGACAACATTGATCGCTTGAATCAAAGTTTGGCTCTGTGGGAGGATGTGCGTAAAATCAGCGAGGATATTGAGAGCTGGACGAGCAGCTGTGGGATTGAACTGAATGAAAGCCTGAACAACCTCAACGACAGTCAGAAGTTGATGGGAAGGCTCTCAATGTTACAGGTATGTTTACAGATTCGATGATAAAACTGAGTAGTTTCTTATTTTACCTCAGCGGGTGCAGTTTTCACACATTTTCATTTGATTAAATTTTTGATTCGAAGTGCTTCAGGACATGAATACATTGTGTTGTGATAACCTGATCTTACAGATCACGAAACTAAAACAGAGAAAACACCTCAGAAGAGTTTATTACATGTTTCTTTTTTCATTGGATACATCCACAGGCGGAAATGGGTGAGAAGGAGCAGAAACTTGAAACGCTGCAGAGCAAAGTGTCAGAGCTGAAGAAGTGCAGTCAAAGCCGAGAGACTCCTGCTAAATTACAGGTATTAATTATTCAAATATCTTATTGTTTGTTCTAAACGATTATACTTTATTTCACAATAGATACAACAATTACACTCAGTGGTCATCCCTTCTCCATTATGCTTATGTGTCACCCACAAACTTTGACTCTACTTCCTCAGGTGCTAGAGAATGACCTGCGGAAGAAGATCAGCACTGTTCAGAAGCTACATGAGCAGGCGCAAGGAAACCTCATGGACTTCAGTTTCCAAAGGAAACAGTTAGAGGACTACATCTCACAGATGTCTGCATGGCTGAAAAGTATGGAGGATTCTTTGGTTTCTTCTCCTGCTGGATCCGATCCTGAGGACATCTGCAGAGTGAAGGTACATTGTTACTCATTATCAGCCATGCTTTTCTTATAAAAATCTGAGATGAGAATTGAAGGAAGCAAAATCTACTTTTTTAAAATATTCTGTATGTTTTTGAAGGACCTTCAAAAAGAGCTGCAAAATCAGCAGGGGAGCATTGACTCCACCAGGGAGAGCCTCAACACCCTTTGCAGAAAATATCCCTCTGAAGAACTGGCTGGTCTGGGTTCAGCACTCACCGATCTCATCAAGACTTATGAGTCTGTGAACCAGCTTTCAGCCCGAACGCTGGCATCCCTGCAGAACTGTCTTCAGCAGCAGTTCAATGGTGAGAAATCTGAAAAGCATATGAAGTAAATGCGTAGTAAGTAGTAATTTGATACAGATGTAGTTTCATATGTGTCACCGGTGTATTTATAAATCCTACAATAATTTACAAGTAGCGTCTGGCTTCATATTCCTTTTCCTATCTTTAAAGGGATGACATGTATATATGATGAACGTAAATTTCTTTGTTCTCTATGCAAGAAAAACTTGCTTCTGTTTGAGTCTACGCCACATTTTATTTTTATTTTTACTTTGCCCCTCAGACCTGGTTCAGGAGTTTCATCGCTGGCTTTCAGAGCAGAGGGAGATCGTGAAAGAATGCTCTGACCGATCTGGAGACACTCAAATCGTGGAACGCAAACTACAGAAACTAAAGGTAAAGCTAGTTGCCTAAATTTTTCATTGGAATAGGTGGAGTTCACTATAGTC
Organism: Paralichthys olivaceus; assembly: GCF_024713975.1. NCBI lineage: Eukaryota > Metazoa > Chordata > Actinopteri > Pleuronectiformes > Paralichthyidae > Paralichthys > Paralichthys olivaceus. Next base: position 9,308,260 of record NC_091104.1, on the reverse strand, counting down.
TTTGATAGGAATGATAGTAGAATGTGGAGAAAAAATAATTACCATGCAGAGCTAAAAGTGATTTGGGTTATTTGTCAGGGCGCCATGGATCGTGTGGAGGAGGGTGAGGTACGTCTTACACAGGTCTGTGAGGAAGGAGAGAAGCTCCTGCTCCATCTTCCCAAAGCCAGTGCTGGGCAGGTCCAGCAGCATCTTTCCTCCATCCAGCAGGACTGGGACAGCTTTGTGGAGCAGTGCCGACAGAACCAACAGATCCTGGAGGACAGTGCTTCCCTCATGAAGGGGTAAAACACTCACACATGAACTAGTTCTGTTAAACACTTTGTAAACCCTCTATTTATAAATATGCTATTTTTAATTCCTTGTAGGTTTGAGGGTCGCCTCAAGAAACTTAGGTGGTGGTTGGAACATATGGAAAAGAGGATGACCACAGATTTGATGGAAGCCAAGCAGCGTGGTCCTGAAAAAGCTGTTCTCGAGCAAGTGGAGGAATATCAGCAGGAGGTGCTCAAAGAAAGGTGCTTCTACTTTGTGTGCTGTTGAAAAAATAAGATAGGCTTTTCATGATTCAGTCTGATTTCGCTGGTTATTCATCGAATCAAATGTAAAGATTTGACTTCTTTACATTCAGGGATTCATTTGAGCGCTTATGTCAGGAGGGCCAGGCTCTAAATGAAGGCGGGCGAGGTGACGGTAGTGAGACGAGGGTGTCGGCTCAGCTGCAGTCGCAGCACCAGGCCTTGCTGAGGCGTGTGAGAGAGAGGTTACGCAGCTGCCAGCTCACTTTACAGGAGCAACAAGCCTTTGAAGAGACGCTGCAGATGACCTGGAACTGGCTTAACGGTGTCCAGGAGCGCCTGGCTTCACTTAACAGCACAGTTGGCAATAAAGAGACTCTGGAGAAAAGGCTTGGTCTTGTACAGGTCAGTGAATAATCTAATTAGACATAATTTGAAACTCCGGTATTATTTTTTTTATCACTTGCTGTAAAAATGGTTTCCTGTACATGCAGGATATCCTACTAATGAAAGGTGAAGGTGAGGTGAAGCTCAACATGACAGTAGGAAAAGGAGAACAGGTACTGAAGCACAACAGAATGGAGGGACAGGAAGCCATTTGTTCACAACTCCAGAGCCTGAAGGATGCCTGGGCCAATATGTTGATGACTTCAATGAGCTGCCACAGGTAGGAAATGTGTTTTCTTCTGATGTCCAGAAATCTGTTAATGGAAGGAAACTATTAACAGTGAAAGCAGAGTTCATCCAGAGTAACAGGCATGAAGAGTTCATTCAAACAGTGTCTAATAATATTTTATTGCAGTCGCCTGGAATGGACCGTGGCCCAGTGGACCAGCTTTCAGGAAAATAAGAGCCAGCTGCAGCAGTGGATGGAGTCAGTAGAACAGGAGGTGGGGATGACTCTGCCTCAGCAGCCTGGCCTCAAAGAGAAGTCCTCTTTGCTTGAACGCCTCAGAGCCATCCAGGCTGATGTGGATGCTCACGCCGGAGCACTGTCACGCCTTACAGACAAAGCGGTGGAGATGCACGAAAAAACTGGCGACCAGACCTTTGGACCAGAATCGAGGGCAGAGCTCAACGCACATTTTGCTGATATCGCTGCTGTTGTGAAGGTGATCTAGATACAGGAATAGGTTAATTTGCAAATACCTGCTGAACCCTATGATTAATTAAGGAAAATAGGGCCAGGCACAAAGAATCTGCAGATGGGAGACATTAAAGAACGCCCTCAAGGGGCAGATACTTAGTGTCGTGGGTCAGTTTTCTGGCAAAGTGGAATAAGTTGCCCCAGTTAGAGACAGTTTATATTATATAATGTGGGCCAGTATATTAAATAGTAAAAAGAATGCTCAAAAATGTAAAGGTTACAAACTCCCATCAAACTCACTCTGGCTCAAATACTATTTTACACATTCATAAATACACAGTGTCTTATTCTTATCCAGTACTTATGTCTTTTTTGTCACCAAAGGGTAAAGTGCAGTCCATGCAAAACATTTTGTCTGAGCATGAGCAGTATCTTGATGCTGTGAGAGACTTCAATGACTGGCTCATCTCAGCTAAAGAGGAACTGCAGCGCTGGTCGGACCTGTCGGGAAACTCAGTCTCTATTAAAAGAAAGCTCTCCAAGGTCCAGGTAAGAAACTTCAAGTTACTGTACTTCTGAAAAATAATCTCTATGTAGTTCCCTGTTAAGAGATGAATGCTCTCCATTGTCATTGGACTCCTCAATAAGTCATGTGGAAAACAAGGTTAGCCTGTGTTTAAACCAGTTTACCATTTCTATCACATGTGACAACAGATTTATATTTTTTCTTGACATACCTGAAAATGTGAAGACATGTGCCAGGTCTTGACTTTGGAGGGAAACAGAGTGTCACAACAGTGTTTTCTCATTCCTTTACTGTGATTTGTGAGCTTCGCTGCTGCATAGTGGCCACATTAAAAACAAGTGCAAACAAAAAACCTGATTTAAATATGGCAATTTTAAAATCCCATAACTTTTTTGTGTGGCAGATGTGATAAATCATTTTTCCCTTTCTAGGAGTTGCTCGACTCCAAGCAGCGCGGCAGAGAGAGGCTGAACCGGGTTCAAAGATGTGGGGCAGTGGCAAGAGATCACACTGGCTCAGGGGGTTACGAGGCTATGGAGCGAGAGGAAGCAGCCTTGTTGTCGTCATGGGAACAGTGGGAACGTGGAGCGCTGCAGACACGGGCTAGTCTGGAGACTGCCCTCTCCCAGATAGCCAGCTCTGAACAAGAGTTCAACAGCCTGTCTGCACAGCTGGAGCAGGACCTGCGGGACTTCAGCCGTCAGCTACAGGACTGGGGTCTACGGTTGGCCAGTGTAAAGGGAACTAATGATGGAGAAGAGGCAGTTAAACAGTGGCAGATGGCAAAGGTAGGTGTCTGCTTAGTGTAGTTACAACAGTAAGCCACCCTCACTTGGAAAGGAGTTAGTGAAAGTTAACTGGGAAATAAAACGTTGGTGTTATCAAATTCTTTTGTGTTCGATCATCTTAATGTGATCTGCTTTCCATCCAGGACACTTTAGAAGAACTTGTCAAAGCGGAGCCTGTGTCGGATAGTCTGAAGACTCTGCTCAACGATCTGTGCCGATTCTCCAGAGATATGGGAGCAAAGTCTGAGAGAGTGTCTGCTCTCATTAAGGAATACAACAGGTGAGAACGTTATGAAGTACATAGTGCTCCTGGTTCTTCGAGGTCAAACGACAGTTATATATTTTATGTCTAATTTACAAAATACCTCAGGTATTTTACTTTTCTAGATTATTACACAGGATGTAGAATTAACAGAAAAATAGTATTAAAATCCATTGCAATGAAAAATGATAACCACAGCTTTCTCCCATAATTTTCCTGTCTGCCTCTTTGCTAAGCTCACCCTCTAAGTAAAGCCAGTTTGTGACATTTCATGAAAAAAATAATGCTGTATTTGTGTATTTGCATTGTACATGTTTAACTTTCCCCCCTGACTTGTTCCAAGTCTGAGTCTCTTAGCGTCCAGGGAGTGCCAGAACAAAGAGAAGCTGCTGGAACAAGGTTTCCGTTCATCCTTCAGAGAGTTCCAGCAGTGGTTGGTCAACGCCAAAATCAATACGGCCAAGTGCTTTGACGTGCCTCAAAATCTCAACGAGGCGTCTTCGAGCCTGCAGAAGATTCAGGTAAAGAACTTAAAGTCAAATGACCTGAAACAGACCCTTAGGTCATCATACTGAGTAAAACTGATTTGACCTACACTTACTACTGGTACAGTTTTACTACATGCTCGAGTTTCCTCTTCTGCCTCTCTTATCAGGAATTTCTAAGTGACAGAGAGCAAGGTCAGTCGAAGCTGAATGCTGTGGTTTTGAACGGTGAGCTCATCTCGAGTATCGCAGGAAAAGACAAAGTTGATGCAGTTCGGGCAAAAATGAACACTGCCAGAGAGGACTGGAAAAACATGATGTCTAACCTGCACAACAGAGAAGCAAACCTACAAGTAAGCAGCTAAGCATGTTGGGCCATATTGCCATTCCCATTATAAACACCTGCAGTGTCTTCACAGTCCATTGTCTCTTGTGTTTTCAGAACCTTCTGTCTCAGATGAAGGATTTCGAGGCCTGTGCTGAGCCCCTTCAGGACTGTCTGAATGCTGCAGATCTGGCTGTTCAGGAGAGCAGCACGAGGCTTCATGATCTCACAGCCAAGAAGTTAGAGCTTCACAAGCTACAGGTACTGATGTCCAAACTCCACTGATCTTAAAACGCTTCTCATGTGCAGCGACCACTCAAACCATCATTCAACCTTTCCATTCAAAATCTCTTTTACACCTTCTGTTACCGTGTAACCTCGAAAGCACTGCCAATTACTTCTCCTAACTGCCAGTAGCTTGCTGTGCCATCTTTCTGCTGCTTTTTGCTATTCTCATATCTTCTTAACCCAGTTCATTATTTAGAAATTGTCTACCAGCTATTTCCAGAGGCCTTGATTGTAAAGCCATGACCATCAGGAGCTTTACCAACAGTAACACAGGCCAAATATTCCATTCTCTTTTCTTTTTGCCATGTTGCCATCTCTAACCCGCTGTCTGTTTCTGACGTCAACTGTCTTATATCTCTGTGTGAGCTTGCATGCCTCTTTGATAACCTGCTTGTGCTCTTCCAGTCTGTGCTTGAGGAGTTAGCCTCTCACGAGGTTCAGCTGAACAGGCTGAAAGAGAAGGCCAAGCTGCTGTGGGATGAACAAGCGGCCGGCAAGGGTTTTGTGCACCGTGTCTCGCAACTCTCTGCTCAGTACCTAGCTTTAACCAACCTGACCAAGGTACAGTAATGCCTTCCAATCTGCCTGTGCACTGGGGCTTTTCTGGGGGTACAGCTAGAGAGGAGACAGAAGCACTAGACTGGATTGAGTCCGACCGATGTGGACTTTTGTAAATAATGTAAAATCTAAACATACATTTCCTTGCACATTTGTTCTGTATCGTTATTCTGTAAAATGATTTTCATATTGGGCCCATAATTAGAGCCCAACGGATAAATCCATTGGGCTCTAATCATAAACAAATGTCTTTCTTTTGTTACTGTAAATCTCACATATTTGAAACAAGTAACACTGTTGCATGCCAAGAAAAATGTTTGTCTCTTATTAATTATGCCTGTTGTATTAAATCTGAATGTGCAATCATCAGGTTGAGCCTACTCCATCTTTAAAACATATTGTGATAATGTTGGATTATGTCTTGTTATTCTGCAGGAGAAGACGTCTCGGATCGATCGAATAGTCACTGAGCACCAGCTCTTCTCTCAAGGGTTACAGGAGCTTCAGAACTGGGTGGCTGACACCAGCCACATGCTGCAGACTTACTGTGCCCCCACTGCTGACAAAAATGTTCTTGATAGCAGGATGATCAAGCTGGAGGTATAACAAGTCACTGGCAGTTTTCAAATTTTAGTCATCACCATTAATAACTAGTTTAGGTTTGTAATAAATGTGTGATTGCTGCACCAGGCCTTGCTGACCGCTCGTCAGGAGAAGGAGATCCAGCTAAAGATGCTGATCACAAGAGGAGAGTCAGTTCAGAGGAACACATCAGCTGAGGGAGTTCCTGTTGTTCAGAAACAAATACAGGAGCTAAAAGAGTCCTGGGATGCTCTGCTCTCCGCTTCTATTCAATGCAAAAGGTTTGTTCTCTACCAGAAGTTAAACACCTGAAATGTGTTTCGAATAGCTTCAAAGCTACTGTCCACAAAAAAATATTTATGTAACAAATGGTTGTATCATTGTCTGACTTTGCCTTACTGCACTTTTTAAAACTGACAGTCAGCTGGAGGGTTCCCTGTCCCAGTGGACCAGTTATCAGGAGGATGTGCGACAGTTTGTGGCCTGGGTGGAACGTGTGGAGGAGAGTCTAGACCCCACTGATAAACAGTGTCCAGAGATGAGAGACAAAACTGCTAATCTGAGCAAATCCAAGGTAATCTTCTGTTTTATGTATTATGTACTAAGACCTAAATATGACTTTTATAGTCTTTTTGATACAGAATATATTTGAATTTCATTCCCTAATATAGTGATAAAAATGAGTTGTGAAATCTTATTTTGAATTCATGCACAGTTGATTGATGAAGTTCTGTTCTTTTAGTTGCTGCATGAAGAGGTTCTGAGCCACAGCACCCTCCTGGACACAATTACTGCAAAGAGTGCCAGTATAGCTGAGAACTATGTCGCTCAACTGGAGCTCCAAGATCTACAAGAGCGCTATAACACCATCAAAGACAATGCCATGGTAACAAGTAGCAGAATGAAAAAAACGTCAGAAAGTGGATGTTAATTTAAACACGTTTCAGCTTCAGTATTTGTGATTGTTTACATTTCTGAAACTCTCACTTAATATTTACTGTTTACATACCTGTGTAAAAACATTAAAACACTACATTTGAATCGTTATCCTCAGAGGGCAGTAGGCAAAGCAGAGGAACTAGTAAAATCCCACCAGGAGTATCAACGGGGCCTCCGTGCGTTTGAGGACTGGCTGGAACAGGAGCAAGAGAAGCTTGGCTGCTACACACAGCTGGAGGGTGATGTTGATATGCTGGAGGAGACTCTCCAGAAGCTGCAGGTTTGGAAACAATCTGTGCAGAAATGTTGTAAACGATACTACTATTAAAATATATTTCTGTTACCCATGCATGGCCTGAAATACTGCTCTACATAATAATATATGTAATATTTTAACTTGTGTAACTCCAGGAACTGCAGCTGCACTGTACAGAGGGCCAGGCTCTGTTGAACACACTACTGGTGAGTCGAGAACTGGTCATTCCTTGGGGACTCCCTCAGATTGAAGACCGAGTGCTGGAGACCCTGCAGCAGGAGTGGAGGATGTACCAAGCCCGGCTGACCGACACCCGGTCTCAGCTCAACAGTGCTCTGGCCAAACTGCGGCAGATGGAACAGAAGTTCCATCATCTTGACAGCTGGTTAAAGGGCATGGAGACCAAAGCACAACTGCGTAGCCATCGGAGGTCTGAACTCACCACTAAAGATGCTCAGCTCCAGCTCATAAAGGTTGGTGTAGTATGCAAACAAACATGTTTTAACATTGTGCAAATCTGTATAATTATGTTAATTTTTCATTTTAATCATCCAGTGAGTATTAAAAATATGTCTCATGAATGATGCTTATTTTATCAGAGCTGGCAGGAGGAGGTGCTGGTTTATCAAGAGGAGATGGAGGGCCTCAGTCTTCTGGCTCAACAGGTTCTTGATGAAACTCACATTAGCAGCCGGATCAGCACCAGAGCCACTCAGATCACATCCCGCTACCATGCTCTACTTTTGCATTTACTGGTAACGTCTCCTTAACTATGACAGTAACACACAGCTGGGTATATTGATTATACCTGCACAGTAGTTGAATACAGTTTGTTCTCACTGCTTTAAATATATTGAAATTGTCTCTACTGTTGAAAACCTTTCATTCATCTGTATTTTGAAAGATATGGTAAAAAGATTAAGACTTTGATTTATCCTCTACCTCGTTATTGCAGGAGACGATCAAACAGCTGCAGGAGGAAGTGTCTTGCATTGAAGAGGCACAGTGTGTGTTCAGGACGTTCTCAGACTGGCTCAACACAGCTCAGAACAACTTCAGCACTGTTGCTATAAGTGTTGATGTAGTGGACCGATTCGCCATGGAGAGAAAGATGAAGAAACTAGAGGTAATCTCTAACATAGAGCACATGACTTTTGTATATTATTATATAACCGTTCATAGTTCTAGACTGCTAAATCTTAAAAAGGACTCAGCTTAATACAAGCCCATGTATCTTTCAGGCTCTCCAGCTTGACATGGAGCAGGGTCACAATTATCTCAAGACAATGAGGGAGAAGACAGAGCGAGCCATGGCGTTCTTGGAGGAGCATGAAGCAGAGCAGCTAAAAGAAGAGGTGGACACCCGCCTCGTCCAACTCGAGGAGTTGATGACAGCTCTGCGCACAGAGCACAGCTCACTAGAGAAATGTATCTCACTCTCTAAAGACTTCTTGGATAAATACAAGGCCCAGGCCCAGTGGGTGATGGAGACCAAGAACCTTGTAGCATCAAGTGTAGAGCCTAAAGCTGAGCTCTACCAGAAGAAGGCTCAGCTGGCAAAGTACAAGGTAACCTAACATTGGTTCTTACATTTCTCTTGAAAACACAGTGATAATGATGATTTTTCACTGCAGCATTTTGTTCCGTTTCATATTTGCAGACAATCCAGCAGACAGTGCAGTCTCATGAGTCAGCAGTGAAATCTGTCATTGAGAAAGGAGAGGCCCTGCTCGACACAGTCCACGACCCAACTATAAGTGACAACATGAAAAAGTTGCAGGCTGACTACCAAGACCTCTGCTTGGCAACAAAGGTGTGTTCCTTTATACTGTAAATCTGATTCTGCAATTTTTCGGTTAGGGTTAATTACCAGTAGATATTATTACATTTAATGCAAATATAAATTATTATGGGCTTTCCTTTCTGTTGTGGTTCAGACACAGGTCCAGAATCTTGTGGAGTGGGTCAAGGAGCACGAGGATTACAACAGCGAGTTGCAAGAGGCTGAGAAATGGCTGTTACAGATGTCCAGTAGGCTCGTCACTTTTGACTCCATGCAGACCGGCAGTATGGAAATGGCCACTCAGCAACTTGCCCGACACAAGGTGACAACTTGTGTCACAGTCATACAAAAGTTCACATTCTTGAATATAATGCTAGTTTCTGCTTGTGATCTTCTTTATTATTTAATGACTGTTCTTTTTCAGGCAATAATGGAGGAGATTGCCAGTTTTGAGGAGCGTCTCACAAGCTTGAAGCAGAAAGGAGAGGGTCTTGTTGCCAGCTGTACAGACCAAGTTCAAGCTAAGATCAGTCAACAAGTCCAGGCTCACCAGCAGGGAACCAGAGATAGCTACTCTGCCATTTGCAGCACTGCACAACGTGTGAGTAATACAAGTCCACAACCACATGTCCATCCATTCGATCACCTGCCTCTTTATTTCATGATAGAAAGATATTTAAGGTCTTACCTCACCTTGTTCTACAGGTGTACCAGAGTCTAGACCGGGAGCTGCAGAAACACGTCAACCATCAGGACACTCTCCAGCAGTGCCAGACCTGGCTCTCCGCAGTGCAGGAGGAGCTCCATCTGAACGATCAGGGACCGTCCGGTCTGCAGGAGGCACTGAAGCAGGTAAAGGACACACTTTGGAATACAGTGACAGCAACAAATGTTATTGTTGTAATTTACTAACATTAATAATGTGTGTACACACAGGCGAAGCACTACAGGGCCCTTCAGGAGCAGGCCAGCACTTATCTGGACTTGGTGTGTTCTGTGTGTGACCTGTCTGACGATGCTGTGAGAGTGACAGCTGCAGAAGTCCAGCAGGTCAAACTCACGGTCAGTTATTGTTACCTCCCTGTCCATCGTGAAACATAAAAGACCCACTGTATGGATCTAGTATCATAATAATTACTCACAAACACAGATTTTTAATACATCAGGAACTGTTTTGGTTCTTTGTTGACATATTAAACATCGATAGATGAAAACATACTTGTTGACAAATGAATTCTGGACCATGTAGCAGAACACGCATTGTGATTGCAATAGCTCCATGAATACATTATCCTGCAAATATTCACTGTAGGGTGGCATAAATATGTTTTTGCAGATAGAGGAAAGGATGTCCAGTGCACAGGAGCTGTCAGAGGGCTGGAGAGAGATCAAGGAACAGAAACAAGATCTAACCAGCCTGTTCCAGGACATGGAGCAGCAGCTCCTCAGCTTCTCCAGACGACCCGCAGAGCTGGAGACCAAGATAGCACAAAACATGCTGTCACAAGCCAAGGTAGGAAACAGTGTCATAACCACAGAGCCCCTGACAGGACACACAAAGAAGAACTGTTTTTAATCATCCTCATTAAACGTCTTACTTGTTTATTAAAACACACAGTGAGTCTAAACATGATTCTGTTGGTGACTGTGATATCACAATGTTGTGTGGGGATTAAAGAGACATCTGTTTACTATGTCGGTGTGTTGGTGGTAACCACTCAGTATATTGCTTGTCACACAGGACTGCAGCCAGCAACTGCAGTCCAAACAGAATATCCTGACCAAGATGACAGAGACTGTGAACAGACTGACTGGTGGCCAGGATTCTCCAGAGCATGCAGAGCTTGACCGTCTGAGCCATTCCTGGCTGGAGCTCTGTCACCAGGCCAACAAGCTGCAGAGCCAGAGGGAGGAGGACCTGCAGAGGTCTAAAGAATATCATGACTGTATCTCTGCGGTGGAGGCATTGTTCGAACAGGTGTCCAAAGAGTGGGACAACCTGGCCAGGTGTGTTTGTATAAAAATGTTCCATATTGCTCACGTATTGCTCTTCTCTTGACAAGACCAAAGCCAAAAACTTTGCAAAAAGTTGCCATTTGTGTTTTCTCTTAATCTCTTTTTACGTTACCTCACTCTCTTTTGTAAGGAAAAAAGGATTTCACTGAAAATGTCTGTGCAAATCCATTTGTTCAACATGAACGTTCTTCATCTTTTATTTTTCTCACAGAACGGATGCTGAAAGTTCATCTCAGCACTTGGAGGCTTTGAGGAAACTTGCAGTTACTCTGGAAAAACAAAAAGGCACTCTTGAGGACCTTAAGGATCAGAAACAGAACGTCATCCATCATTTGAACTTGGATGATAAGGAGCTGGTAAAAGAGCAAATCAGCCACTTTGAGCAGCGATGGTCTCAAATGCAAAACCTAATCGAGAGGAAAATCCAGGACTCGGTGGTGACGCTAGAAGACATGAGCCAAGTAGATGCACGTCTAAGAGAAGCTCGGGACTGGGCAGAGGAGCAGCAGCCTGCACTGTCTGAGGCCATGAAAATGAGTCCTCCTCCTGAGCTGGCTCAGAGCTTCCTGTTTGACCACCTGAGCATCTGCAGCGAGTTGGAGGCCAAGCAGCTCCTGCTGGCTCAAGCTATGGCTGATGCTGACAGGGTGCTCGCCCGGCTGGGCCTCAGTGAACGGCAGCATTTGCAAAGGATGATTTCTGACACTCAGTCTGAAGTGGAATCTCTAAGTGTGAAAGTGGTGCAGCGTAGAAAGCACCTCAGCAAAGCTTTCACAGAGAGGACGCAGTTCCTCATGGCTGTGAGTCAGTCAATTTCCTGGGTCCAGCAGAACGAGAAGAAGGCCCAGGCAGAGGAGTACATTGCCTTGTTACCTGATGACCTGGCCAAGCAGGTCAGAACATGCAGGAACATCCAAAGCAGTCTGAAAGCCTATCAGAGCGAGCTGACCTCCCTGTGGTCTCAGGGGAGGGATCTGATGAGGGATGCCAGCGAGGAAGAAAGGAATGAGATTCTCACCAAGTTACAGGAGCTGCAAAACATCTTTGACAAAACGTTGCATAGGTGTGGCCAGAAACTTCACGAGCTGGAAAAAGTGCTCGTCTCCAGAAAGTATTTCAAGACAGATCTTGAGAAAATATGTCTGTGGTTAAAACAAGCTGATATAGTCACATTTCCTGAAATAAATCTGATGGTTGGAGATGCTGAGTTGGAGGCTCAGCTTCTGAAGTATCAACTGATAGTTGAGCAGGCAATTGAATATGAGAACCTCCTCCTGATTGTGCAAAGAGCCGGCCAGGAAATATTGCCCACTCTGAATGAAGTAGACCACTGTTATTTGGATGAGAAACTCAACACCCTCCCCCAGCAATATAATAGCATATTAGCATCAGGCAAAGAGAAACAGGAGAAAATCCAGCAGGCTATCCTTACAAGGAATGAGTACACCTCTTTCATCGATGTCACTCATAAAGCACTCAAAGAGCTTGAGGAGCAGTTCAATCACCTAGGCACACAGCCTGTAGGCCTGCAAACAGAAGACGTGGTCAGTTTGCAGAGTGATTACAAAGCCATTCAAGCAGACCTGAGCAACCTGGGTCTTGCTGTGAGTGAACTGAACCAGAAGAAGGAGGGATTTAGGAGCACTGGTCAACCATGGCGCCCAGAGGAAATGACCCAACTTGTTAGTCTGTACAATGGCCTGAAGAGGCTGATAGAACAGAAAGTAGAGCATCTGGATGAAACCTTAGAGTCATTTGAGGACCATAAGGCGATGGCCAAGCAGGTGGACTTTGAGTTAAAGGCCACGAAAGAGCAGCTGGTTAAAGTCAATGCGGAGACCCAGTCAGCTGAGGAGAGGCTGAAGAACTACCATGCTTTGGCAGGGAGTCTCCAGAGTGCCAACTCTCACTTGTCAAGGCTCATGGAGCAGATGGACACTCTAGCACCTCGTGTGGACCAAGCAGCTCAAGACGCCTCCAAAGAGCAAGTGGTTCTGTGGCAGGAGGAGCTGCGTTCTTTGCAGGCTGCAGTCGGGGACCTGATAGAAGAGTGTGAGAACAGGTTTATTCAGAGTAAAGACTTTGAGACCGAGATGAAAAGGACCCTGGACTGGCTGCAGCAGGTCAGGGATGAGCTGGGCTGTGCTGTGATTGTGGATGTGAGGGTGGAGAAGGTGCAGGAGGAGATCAGGAAGCAGCAAATCATGCAGGAGGAAGTGCAGTCCAGACTGAGGATTGTGGCTGCTCTCAGTAGCAGAGAGAAGCAGAAGTATATCAGTGCCAATGAGCTTGTCCCAGTCCACGTAGATACAAGCCTGGAGGAGATGGCAAAGCTGCAGGCCGATGTTCAAAAAGCTCTGAGCTCAAAACAGGTGGGACAATATTCTATTTTACAAAACATTCAAATTATACATAATAAATCATGGAATTGGTGAAATGCATGCTTTTTGATGTAGTTCACATAATACCAATGAGTTAATCTTAAGTTGTTTTTGTCAATTGTTTTTGTGTGAAGATTACTCTGGAGGAAGCGCTGGTGTTGTGTCAGAAATACCACTTCAGGATGCAGTCAGCCTGTGAATGGCTGGAGGATGCCGTGTCCTTCCTACAGCAAGCCAGCCTGGGTGTGGATGTGGAGAACTATGAAGAGTGTCTCCGGCAACAGAGTGATATCGTGGCCACGGAGCAGGAGTTCCTCATCCACCTGGAGGAATTGCAGAAGCTGCTTCCACAGCTTGAGAATCTGGTTAACCCTGTAGCTAAAGATCAGCTGCGTGTGAGCGTGGAGTCGGCAAAGCAGAGAGGTATGGAGGTCCGAGATCAGCTCCAGTGTCACCAGGATGTCCTTCAAAGGTAGTAAGAATGAAAGTGTGATGGTGCACATGTTATGTACAGTAAATAGGTAGAATGTTTGTTAATAGTGGGATTTAATTCTCTAAAATCTAAAAAATCTTTTAGCTGTGTGATTCAGTGGAAGTCATACCAGGAGGCAAGGCAGACTGTCATTGAGCTCATGAACGAGGCTGAGAAGAAGCTGACTGAATTTTCCACTGCAAAGGCAGCCACAAGCCAAGAGGCCGAGGATAAGCTTTGTAGCCATCAGGTATGAAAAACAGAAAAAGTATTTTTCCAACATTTTTGATGCTTCTATTTGAAAACTTAGTTTATTATCTCATCATTTTCCAGTGCCTTGTTTCACTGGTGAATGGCTTCCAAGAGAAACTGAGTGGTTTAGAGGAGCAAGCCTCTCAGCTGGAGCTGGTGGGGAGTGATGTCAGCAAGGCCACCATCAGTCGCTCAATGACAACCGTGTGGCAGCGCTGGACACGACTACGCAGTGTGGCCCGGGGACAGGAGAGAGTACTTGAGGACACAGCACAGGAATGGAGGACATTTAGGGAAAAGGTATATAGGCAAACAATGTGAAAAGAAAATATGTTGTGCATAAATAAATGATTATGCAAACACAAAAACATACTATTATTATACTATTATCTTTCTAAATTCTCTTTTCTACAGATGGTGAAGGTGAGAGCAGTCTCTGATGAGCTCCAAAGTCGGTTCCCTGATAGTGCTGTGGAAAAGGCCTCCAAAGCCACACTGCAGTCTCTGTTAGACCAATACGACTTGCTGAGCCAAGACTTGGAGAGAGAGCTCTCCTCTCTTATGCTGCTCCGCCAGTACGCCCTCAGCCTTTTGCACGATGTGGAAGTGCCCTCACCGACAAATGAACAGGATGAGCTGCCCAGCCTGAAGGAGATCAGAGCTGTACAAGACCACATGGAAAGGTAGTGCGACAATGGCATGATTTTTTTTTTTAGGTTAAATCAATTTTAGTCACTTAGAAATCAAGTTACTTACATTTTGGCAAATCAGAGTTTGAGTAAACTTTTTTTTTTTTTATCCTTGTCCCCAGCCTCCTGACACAGTCCAAGACTAAGCGAGCTCAAGCTGCTCAGGAACTGAGGGACAGAGAGGAAGTGGAGAAGGAACTCAGTGTTGTGAAAGCCTGGATCCAGGAGACTAGGGAGCTTCTTCTCAATCCCACTCCAGACATTGATTCTCTGCTGCAGGAGCTTGAGGTATATCTGCCATGTAAAAAGAGAAATACTATGTTTGTGAATATCCTACTTTCAACATTGATGTTTGAGTATTTCAATTATTTAGGAGAAAGGCTTCATGTGTCTTGTTTTTCTTTTGTGTAGATTGTACATGAAGATGTCATCACTTATCGCCAGAATGTGGATAAATTAGCAGAGCAGCAACAGAGCAAGTACCTCGATCTCTACACTATACTCCCGTCTGAAATCTCCATGCAACTGGCTGAGGTTTCACTTGCATTGGGTGCCATCGAGGATCAGGTATTATATCAATTAAATAACTTTTTCCGAAATGTGTTGCAGGGAAATCAAACACTGTTAAATATATCATGTGGCATTTTATTTATTTATTTTTATTTTGTAGGTTCTTTCTAAAGAGAGAGAAATTCAGAAAACCAGGGAAATAAAAGAGGACTTCAGCTCCAGAATCCATGACATCTCTGAGAAACTCAAAGCCGTCACTGCGAAATTCAAGGAAAAGTCTCCAGATGTTGATCATGCCAAAGAAGAGGTCAAGGTGGGTTATCTAATCCTGCTTGGTCCCACTGTGACATTGGAGTTTATTCAGAAATAGTGAAGTTACACTATCATTCACAGACATTCAGGATGTAAAAATCCACATATCTCTTCACAGAGCTTGGCTGAGGACTTGGACGTTTGCGGTCGCAGCCTCGCGGAACTGGATCATGCCGTGCAAGAGTTTGGCCGCAGAAACCCCCTGCTGGCCAAACAGCTGAGTGATGCTATCAGCAAACTATCAGAGATGCATCATCACACAACCCGACTAGCAGACTGTAGGAACAACTGGCTCAAAAAGGTTTGTGTTCACATATTTTATGCTTTTGTGTTCTTTGTCAGTAAAATACGCTTTTTCAGTCTCTCTCATATCTTGGCTCTTCAGGCTGTCTGCCATTTAGACGAGTATAATGAGATGCTGGACTTCATTGTGAGGTGGTCAGAGAAAGCCAAAAGTCTGGTGAAGGCAAACATTATCTGGAACTCCTCTGTTCACCTGCAGGAGCAGATGCGAATGTATCAGGTGAGTATTTTGAGAATGAAATGTGTCAATGGATGGACATGGCTTGACACAGCTCACGCCTCTCATTCACTGCCTTGTCCTTATTGCTCAGGCTGTCCTGCGTGAGTCCCGGGAGCTCCATGGTGACCTGGAATCAATGGGGGAGAAAGTAGACCTCCTGTCTGAGGTGCTGCAGGTTGAATCTGTGAGCCAACAGGTTTGTGAGCTCAGTCGAAACACAGAGGAGCTTCAGCAAAACATCAAGACAAGGCTGCAGAGCTTGGAAGATGCAAATAAGGTAAAGAAGAAAAAAAGATAAGATTTCTTATCTGCTTTATTCTTGTTTGTGACATTAATGAATTGCCTGGTTTCAGCAGCTTCTTCAAAAGCTCCTCAAAAATTTAGAGTTATTTCTTCAATGTTTTTATTTTTCAGTAAACTGACATTTGATAGTGATGATGTAATTTATGAGCAGATACGTTTGTATGTTCTCAGAGTATGGAGGCCCTGGAGTACGAAGTTAAGGCCCTTCACGTTGCTCTGGAGCAGGTCCAAGCCACACTGACCTCACCAGAGTTGGCACGGCAGAGCCTCAAAGAACAGCTGACTCAGAGACAGGTAACCACTCATTAAACAATCCAAAATGTAGTTCTGTGCATGTAACAATATCCCACAATATAAACCTCCTGTTTTTGCAGCGTCTGCTGGCAGATATGGAGAGCTTCAAGCAGCAGGTGCAGGCAGTGCAGTTGTGTCAGAGCGCTCTGTGGGTCCCAGAAGAAGTGATGCCCAACCTTGCCATTTGTCGCACAGCTCTGCGTCTGCAGCAAGAAGCCAGTCAGTTGCAGCATGTGGCCATTCAGCAGTGCAACATCCTACAGGTACAGTAGGGGGCACTACTGCACAGCAAATCTCTACAGTTGCACATCCTGAATTCAGATACGATAAAATTGTGCTTGCTTCTTTGTCTTAGTCTAACTGCTGCAGAACTCTTTGTGGTTTAATGCAGGAAGCAGTGGTGCAGTACGAGCAATATGAACAGGAAGTTAGAGACCTACAGGGGCTGATCGAGGAAGCACACCGTGTCATACAGGATCGACCGATTCCCACCAGTAGCATCCAGGAGCTCCAGGCCCAGATCCTTCACCATGAAGTACAATACATGAATTCATTCATTTCACCCAGGTTTCTTGTACAGGGTAAAAGCAGCTGCAACTCATTCAGCTATAGGGAGAGAAGAAATACAGGGCAAGAATCTCTGGTCAGGTCATCACTGATCATGGCATGTGTGCATGTATTAAAACTACACATAAACTAGATGTGAACATGCAAATTAAACACAAACGGCCTGCAAGTTATTCCCATTGTTCAAGTGGAAGTAGAAAGAGAGTAAGTTTGGTATTTCATATTTTTGGATAGGAACTCGCCCAGAAAATCAAAGGTTACCAAGAGCAGATCGCCTCACTGAACTCCAAATGCAAGATGCTGGCAGTGAAGGCCAAACACGCCACCATGCTGCTCACTGTTACTGATGTGGAGGGGCTGCCTGAGGGGCTGCAGGAGATGGATGGGGACAAATCAAAGAAATCGTCAGCACAAGCTGTCATGGTAAGAAAAGACAAAATACCACAAATCATCCTGACGCTGAGAAAGCTATTTGCAGCTGTATTTTGCTGAGGGCATTGCCTAATTAATAAACCTCCTGAATCATTCTGCTAACTCTGGCTTCCTGTTATTTTATTAATAAACCTTTTGCATGCTTTCATAGCTAAATGTGTTTTTATAAGTTGCATTGTGCCACTTTTATCTAAAAACACATTGCATATGATTAATCTTTCCACACCCACCTTGCCTGTCTGCTCTTCTGTTAATGTTTCTTGCATGGCGTGTCAGATGACTGCTGGCCGTTGTCACACTCTCCTGTCTCCTGTAACTGAGGAGTCTGGGGAGGAGGGCACTAACAGTGAGGTCTCTTCTCCTCCTGTCTGTCGCTCTCCCTCCCCCATCACTTACACTGAGGCCACTATAACCAAGGTATCTGCCTTCTCTGTTCCTCTTAATTGGTTTAACTTTTTCCCTAATCTCTTCTGAACTTTCTTTTTCCTTTATAAAAAACCCCACTTGATTAAGACATACAATAACTAATAAAGAAGAATAAACTGATGCGACTAATAATTCATATCTATTATCTGCTTGCAGCTACAAGTTCATCCTGGCTAACAATGAGTTTGGAACTTTTTGTCTCGCTGCTTTGTTGCTATTGTAACTGCTGATAGCACTATATTATTTTATTTCTTAGATGGGAAGAGGAACACTCGTAAGAGCGCCAATCCAAGAATTATACGACCCAACGTTTGAGTCTGTGGCCAACTTAGATGACTTGCAGCGCTCCTGGGAGACTTTAAAGAATGTGGTATGTGAATAACACAAAATGTCAGCTTTGTGATTTATTGATTGTCCGTTACTGTTTTCATGTTTTCAGCCTGTGAAATGTTTGCATTGTGATACAGATCAGTGAGAAGCAGAGGTCTCTGTATGAAGCTCTGGAAAAACAACAACATTACCAGGGTTCGCTCCAGTCGATCTCTTCTAAAATGGAAGCTCTGGAGGCCAAACTGGGTGAGCCTCTGGAGGCAGATAAAAGCCCAGATAGCCACATAGAGGCCCATGAGGTGAGTCCCGCACAACAACATAAAGTCTAAAAGATAGTGTTGACCAGGTACTATCCTGGCATACAAGAAAGAAAAAACTGGAAGCTCTTATGACACAAAGAATATCTCTTTAAAGATTTTTTATCTCATTCTCTGGTTTTATTTTCTATTTATACATTTATAAATTCCTAATTGTACTCAATGTATAATAAATTATTCAGGTGGTTCAGTTTTGTTTTGCATATATTAATTGCAGCTTTAAAAAAAAAAGTTTTTTCTATTGTAGGAGTAGATGGAGTCTAAGAAAATAAACTTCAAAATGAAAATGTAGTCACTAAATATATATGTAGCCCTACAACTATGATTGTCTTCTCTGCAGGGCCTGAGAGAAGAGATTCAGACTGTGCAGGAGGAAATCGACAGGCTGCAGACAAGCTTCACAGAGGACCTGGCCTCTGATGCTGTGGACTCAGACATGGCTGACCAGCTCGCCATGCAGTCCTCCCTGGCTGTGTTAGCTGAGAGGATGGCCACCATCCACATGAAGGCCTCAGGGAAACAACAACTATTGGAGGTAGTTGTTGTGAAAATACAATAGTACTGGTTGTAGCTGTTCTTTTACATCACAGTATTAAATCCATGTGATGCGTTCTGTTGCAGGAGTGCGTTAGTGACCGTCTGGAGGGTCAGCGTCAGGAACAGGCCATACAACTGTATCACAGCCAGGCCGATGGACTGGACCAGTGGTTGGTCAGCATGCGCAGTGCCGTCACTTCCATCCTTGAACAGAAACCTCAGGAGGAGACAGACATGGAGGATCAACTTGCTGAATGTCAGGTAAGAGCTCCCTCTGCTGTCCACTCAGAGCAATGAATAGAATCTAAATACTTAAATTATCACATAACTTAAGAATATGAATGGATTTTTTTTAATTTGAGAATGAGAATAATGAATAATAAATATGCAGCAGATTGTCATGAATAACACAATCAGCTCTAGAGATATTTTTCTTGTCGTTCTGTCATTGTCAGAATTGGCTTTGGATTTTTTACATCTGTTTTATACGTCAGTGTTTTGTTTCCCCTATTACATATGGATCATCCCAGGGGGCAGGAACCTTTCAGTAAGTAAACAAGAGCATTAGCAGCGTTAGAGGGGCATTCAGGCAGCTTGGCTCCTAAGTAACTGTAGAACTGGTCTTAAGCAGATTATGCAGATGTCTCTATGTGACAGGGGCCAGTTAGAAGCATAGGGCGGAGCAGTCGGAGGTTGTGGCTTTCACATGATTAATAGATCCGGCTGTCGGGATTGGTGTTGTTGCTGAAGCTGCTAGAATATCCAAGTAGGGGAATCCTATAGGACAGGGAGGGTAAGGCGGGAGGGAGGGAGAGTTACTCTTTGGAAAACCGCTTGATCGGTTGAAGAGTTGCGGCTATGCTATTACAAACCAAATGTTTCTTCAAACATTAGAACAGCATTCTCTGAAAGGTGTCCTGGACTGGACTGAAGATTCACTGTGGTCTGCACGGAATAATAGCTCTTGAATTTGAGCGACAGCATGTGGGTTGCAGAGCGTGAAGGATTAGTGGTAATATGTTCCACAGGTGTAAAGGCCGGAGAGGTGGGCAAAGGATGAAAGCACAGGGACAGCTCTCCCTGTCCTGTGGCCGGGGAAAGCTGCAGGTGTAGGGGGGTGCAGCTGGAACTGGTGGGCCTGTTGTGTCGTGGCAGGAGCTGCCGCAGGTGATGAGACACCATGTTTGAGCTGGCCTCTCTCCTCCTGGTTTTGCAGAACATGCTCCTGGAGATTGAAGAGAAGGTGGTGGCTCTGTCCGAGCTGTCCATGCACAGTGAGAACCTGCTGCTGGAGGGTCGCACAGAGACCAGAGAGGACACAGAGGAGCTAACCAGGAAGTTGCGCACATTGAAGGGCGGCCTGTTGGAGCTGCAGAGGATGCTTCAAGACAAGCAAAGTAACATCCAGGTGGGATAACTTCAGGGTTTAATTGTTTACATGTCTGTTTATCACAAAACACCAACACTGCATGTGGATTTAATTCAGTCCCTTTCATATCTGCCAATCTGCAATCTAAGAATACACTGAATGTTTATTCTAGAACTCAGAGGGGGCATCTATTGAAGGCTCTGCTTCCTTGCTGATTTGTGTCTTTCTCGTGCATTGTCGTCTAAAGGGTTCTCTGCAGGATCAGGAAGACAGTGAATCAGACTCCAGTCTCTCACAGAGCCCCAGTGTGCAGGACTGGCTGGCCCAGGCCCGCACCACCCGGACCCAACAACACCAGGACAGTCTTCAGAGACAGAGGGTATATTCACATTACACTGACATAAAATGTGCTTTATAAAATTTTTTGGCATTGAGCGGTTAGACTTTTCTTTGAGCCATAAAATAAAAACCACATGTTAATAGTAAAGAATAAAAATGTCTTCCTACCACCACCACAATAGTGATTCTTTCTACGATTCAGCTATTTTATGACATGTTAAGCACGGTCAAATGTTGGCTTATTGCATGTTTGCTCTTCAGGAGCTCGAGGAGCAACTTGCAGAGCAGAAAAAGCTTCTTCAGTCAGTTGCAAGCAGAGGAGAGGAGATTCTCATCCAGCAGGCCTCCCCCAGCAGTGCCAGGTATTTTACATCCCATTAAACCACACTTATGTATATATGCAGTTTAACATTGATTGGTGTAATGTCAAATTAATGTATGTATGAATCCAAATTTTAAGTGGAAGATTAATGCATTCATGTTTCTATCCCCATGCAGTACAACAGAGCCATTTTCACCAGCAGCTTTGGTTGAGAGGGATTCTCAGGCTGCACGAGAGCAGATGAAGCAGAGATGGGAGAGCCTGAGATTAGAGCTGAAAACCAAACTGCAGCTCCTGCAGAAAACTCTGGAGCAGGACAACAAGCAGCCGGTACAAACCTGTGGTGTTACTATTGTTAGAACAAGTAGTCGTAGACGTAGAGTGTACTGTCTTTGCTTTTGTCGTTCATGTTAAAAGCTGGAGACTGTTTTGTGTTTTTGCAGGTTTATTCCAGAGCCTCTCGTGTGACCACAGCTGGATCATTGTTCAAAGGAGAAACGCAAGCTGACAAATCGTCCCTTAAGACTCTGTACGATAGCTTCAGACAGGCAATAGAAGACATGACCACTCAGGTTTCACTATTTCTATCACAATATTGTACATTTCAAGGCATACAGATTAAAATATGTTGTTCAATCAGCTGTAGCAAACAAACCTGGAACTTTCTTGTATGTGCGTAGCCCGGTGGTGGTGAGACACAGGTGGCGCAGATGGAACAGCAGCTCTACACAGCTGTGTCATCCACCTCCTCCTGGCTGGATGGTGTCGAGAACAACGCCTTCTCTGGCTCAGTACTGCTGGCTGAAAATGCAGAGACCCACCTACAAAAGCAGGAGGTACAATCAGCCTTCAGGCCCAGAGACATTGTGTAGATTATTTCACCTGACATTTTGTTTAATAGAAAAAACATCTCTGCAACTAGATACATACAGAGCTGGACGTCTAATAAAAGTAAAACAAATGATATACGGATTTGAAACAGATATAGTTGCAGTTTATCTACACAAAAGATGTGATCTTGCAATTTTGGAGATTAATCATATTTAGACTAAAACTGACTCGACTGATGTTTGTTTCTGATCTTCTCTGCAGACATTAGAAAATGATGTGATGCATATGACGGAGGAG
Source organism: Paralichthys olivaceus (assembly GCF_024713975.1). Classification (NCBI taxonomy): domain Eukaryota; kingdom Metazoa; phylum Chordata; class Actinopteri; order Pleuronectiformes; family Paralichthyidae; genus Paralichthys; species Paralichthys olivaceus. The sequence goes on along the minus strand of NC_091104.1, from coordinate 9,286,344 downwards.
GTGAAGCTTAGTCAGTCTCTCCTAGCCGGGTCCTCAGGTCTGAGACATGAAGACCGGGCGCTGCTAGAGGACAACCTTGAGTGCCTGAAAGAGAGGTTAGGAGCTCTGGGTTGTGCTCTGGGACAACGCTGTGACCACATGAGGACCAGAGCACATGAACTCACAGCCTACCAGGTTTTTATACTTGATTATGATACATACTTGATGTTTCTTTTGAATTCCATCATATGTTGTATTTTATTTTGTGTGACAAAGCCCAAATTTCATTTTATGTGTATCCTCAGATTTGCAGAAATCTGTCTTTGTCAAGTCAAGTTTATTTTTATTGAACATACACAGAAAAAAGAGAAAATAAATTAAATCTAATCTCAAATTGTCCTCTAATACAGACTGAGCTACAGCTTCTTCAAACTGCTCTAATTGAGACAAAGTGCCAGATCCTACAGGCCTTAGCTGGAGCCATGGACAGACCAGCCTCAAAACAGCTGGAGGTAATGCAAAGTTTGGCACAGACACACATCTACACACAATACACAATGTGTTTTCAAGGCGCAACTTTGAACAAGACAAACTATTAATGGGAATAAAATTTCATTTGTTAATTTTAGGTCATTGCCAGTGCAGAGGAGAACCTCAAAGATTTTGAACAGAGAATTACAGAGATCAAAACCAGAGGAGCAGCACTGCAAGCAGATCAGATATCAACAAACAAAATACTTAAACTCCAGGTAACGTTCATCACTGACAGCTGCCGTTGAAAGTTGGTTGGGAAAAAAACATGTTGCTGCTTCACAACAAATTCTCTGTTTTTCAGGATTCTTATGAGGAGCTGGTGATGACGGTGGGTTCTCGACGCAGTGGGCTGAACCAGAACATGGCTCTGAAGGAGCAATATGAGCGTGCTCTGCAGGACCTGACGGACCTGGTGGACACAGCTAAAGACAAGATGGCTGCTGATCAGAGGATCATTGCCAGCTCTTTGGATGAAGTCCAGCATCACCTGGACAAACATAAGGTTTGGTCAACTTTGAGCTCTGCTAAGTTCCTCAAACAAATGGTTATCAAGGTTAGCAATGCTGGTGGCAAACTACATCTCTACTGATTGTGTTTTATAGGAGTTCTTTCAGGGTCTGGAGTCCCATATGATTCTAACAGAAACGTACTTCCGGAAAATCAGTGGCCTGATGCTTCCCAAAGAGAGCCAAGGCTTGGAGGAGACACTGGCCGAGGCTCAGAGTATCCTCAAAGAGGCACACAGCAAAGGAGTTGAGCTCGAGTGTATCCTGGAGGTAAGAGAAGAAACGCTGCTCATGTAAACCATGATCTTCCTTCAGTTATCTGAAATACAAATATGTATCAATTGGTGGACAAATGTTCTAACTGCTAAGACCTAATGACCTGAGGCACAGACATAAGCTAGAGAAGCTACACACCCCATGTGTTTGAAAGCGAATTTTTCCTCCATGGTTTCTAAGAGCTGATGTGATCATATGTATCGTAGAAACACACAAAAGGAATCATCACTGTATTATTATGTACACTGACTCAACTTGAGACATTTTAGTGGTGTAGTTGTTAGAGGGGTCCATGTAGGTGGACAGACAAAACATGTAATAGATATTAACATATATTGGTTATATAAAATCACTTACAGCAAATACATCTTTTCTGTCTATTCATCCTGTTTTCTTTTTCTTTTTGAATCAGACTTGGTGCCGATTGGTGCAGGATTACCAAAGTCTGAACCAACAGTTGGAGACAGTTGAGGGAAGTATCCCCACTGTTGGTTTGGTGGAGGAGACGGAGGAAAGGCTCATGGAAAGAATCTCACTGTATCAGGTACAGAGAAACAGCAGCTCGGATTTTATGATATGATTTAATATTATTACATAAATTCGGCCTTAATGTTCAGAAATGATTTCATCAATGAAGTTGGAATGACAGAAGTTTTCCTGATTGGAGTTGAACATGTAGGAGGCTACAACTACAGCCAGAGAAGGGAACTGCTCATTCACTCTCTTTACCCAGACCTACAACACTTTTCAAAAATGTATTTCCATTTTCTGTAAAGGGTCTGAAGGGCAGACTGACAGAGCACCAGCACAAACTCTACCAGGTGCTGGACGAGGGTAAAAATCTCTTGCTGTCCGTATGCTGTCCTGCACTGGAGAATCAACTCGCACTGCTCGGAGAACACTGGCTCAGCAACACCGCCAAGGTCAACAAGGAGCTGCAGCGGCTGGAGGCCATCTTAAAACACTGGACCAGGTCAGAAAATCCAGTACAATTGATTGATTGTTTTTCAGATTCTCTGTGTTCTGGCAAGTTTCAAGGACTGAAAGCTTTGCAAATGTTGATTATTGCATCATTGCAATCTATTGCATTTAGGTTACAAGTTTAAAAGCTTGATTCAGAGACTTTGTACGTGCACATATAAAAAAGATTCTATGTTTACATTGTGATTTGTTGTAAGGTATCAGAGGGAGTGTGCTGAGCTCAGCGAGTGGTTGCAGTCTGCTCTGGAGCGACTAGAGTTTTGGAACACGCAGGCGGTGTTGGTCCCGCAAGAGCTGGAAACCGTCCGAGACCACCTCTCTGCTTTCCTTGTGAGACAGTCTTCTTTTTCTGATTTGCATCTTGTCTTGTATTGATTCAGAGATTCTGGTTGTTTCCCAGCAGCCGAGTTGCTTGATTTTTTTCACAGTCGCACACATTGAACTTTTACCCTTATACTTTTACCCTTATTTACCAGTGGATAATTCCTGTCATTGTCTGTCTCAGGAGTTTTCAAAAGAAGTTGAAGGCAAGTCCAGCCTGAAAAGCTCAGTGGTAACCGAGGGCAACCAGTTGCTCCGACTGAAGAAAGTGGACACAGCGATGCTGCGCTCTGACCTGGCACGCATTGACACACAGTGGAGTGAGCTGCTCACACGTATCCCAGTTGTCCAGGAGAAGCTGCATCAGGTATCGTCACATGAAGCCACACTCAACAGGCTTAGCTGCTCCAGCGCAAATAGGATTACTCCTCTCTGCTGCCTCACTCAAATAGAGTCATGGTTGTCATGCTTGACTTCAAACTGGCTGCACATGCCTTTTTTTCTTCCTGTTTTATATGCAAGACCGAATGACTTTTATTTCTCCACAGATCCAAATGGAGAAGTTGGCCTCTCGTCACGCCATTTCTGAGCTGTTTAACTGGATATCCTTGATGGAGAATATCATTGAGGAAGATGAAGAAAACCTTAAAAGTGCTGTGGGTTCGAATGTGATTCAAGACTACCTGCAAAAATACAAGGTAGTCAACTTATTCTCTACAAATTCTGTCAGATCTGTTTGGACCCAAAGTGTTATATAACCCTATTCATACATACAGAAGTCCCAGCCTTTCTGTCATCCGATCAATTTCAAATTTGATACTTCTAACCCTCACATAATAATTTATAGGCTAAAACATAGTTACAAGTGATTCAAACTGAATCTAAATCTCTATCTGATTGTGAATCTACTGCTGTTTCCTCACTTTAGGGTTTCAGAGTCGATTTAAGCTGCAAGCAGCTGACTGTGGACTTCGTCAACCAGTCAGTGCCACAGATGAGTGGTCAGGACGTGGAGAGCAAGCGCAGTGATAAGACAGACTTTGCTGAGCGTCTGGGAGCCATGAACCGGCGCTGGCAGATCCTACAAGGTCGCATCAATGAGAGGGTGAGGTCATAGATAATGATACTGCCATTGAAAGAATAACAGCCATTGTCATTTATTAATGCAAAATCACATTTGTTATTCTTGCAGATACAGTTCCTGGAGAGTATTTTGGAAATGTGGCTGGAGTATGAGAGCAGCATTCAGGCCCTGAAATCCTGGATGGCAACTCAAGAAGAAAGACTAAAGAGGAAACATAGGATAGAGGATTTGACGTCTGTGCAGAATGCTCTCAAAGACTGTCAGGTGGGCTTCTTCTACTGTAATGATTTTAATTTATGAAAACCTTCTGTTCCCCTCACGTACACCTGCTTTCAGTCCATGTTTTTAACATGAGAAAATCATTATTCTTTAGGAGATGGAAGAGTTTGTGAAGGAAAAAGAGAAAGAACTCGAACGGGTGGAGGAGCAGGGCTGTGCTCTTGTCCAGAACAAGACGGATGAAGCCTGTGCTATCGTCATGGAAACACTCCAGTGTGTCAATCACACCTGGGCTAACCTGGACCACTTGGTAAGCTACCCTGTTTTTCACTCTGCTTTTAAGTGGTACTTTGTTTACACCCATCTATCCTTCTATACTCTGCTTTTCTCTTCCTTTATTTCTCCTTCAACAGATTGGACAACTAAAGATCAGCCTGAAGTCAGTGCTGGATCAGTGGAGTTTGTACAAGCGAGCTTCAGAAGAGATCAATGGCTACCTGATGGAGGGAAGGTACTCAGTGTCTCGTTTCCGCCTCCTCACAGGCTCCCTGGAGGCCGTTCAGCTGCAAGTCCAGAGTCTGCAGGTATGTTTGGATGAAGAGGCATTTTGACGAGCGTTTCACTGTACAAGAACCATCTCAGCTACCTTTTATTTGTTTGCATTATTGAACTTCATCTTTTTTATCCTGCAAATGTTTCTTAATACTCTAATACAACGTTTGTCAGTGCTGGTGAAATGAGTCATGTGTTGTTTGTCACCTGTATAGGATTTGCAAGAGGAACTGGAGAAACAGGAGAGCAGCTTGAGAAGGTTTGGGGCTGTGACCCACCAACTGCTGAGGGAGTGTCACCCATCAGTGTCAGACTCCTTGAACAACGCCCTTAAGGACGTCAATGCGAGGTAACTTAATAAGTATTTCGTAGATTTGACTCGTGTTGACATCTTTGATTGCCCCTCAATATTTATATAAACTTCATTGTCATTTTTGCGCTCAGATGGACTGGTTTACTCGATGAGATTGCAGAGCGCCTGAGAAGCAGCAAAGCTTTGCTCCAGCTGTGGCAGCGCTACAAGGAGCTTTATGAGCAGAGCTGCCGCAGCATCCAGCTGCAAGAAGAAATGGCAGACCAGCTCCTCAAGACTACCTGCAGCAAGGACATTGCTGATGAGGAAGTGTCCGGCTGGATCCAAGAATGCAGCGTGAGTTAAGAGCCATTGTTTGATTGTTTTAAATCTGAGCAGTGCTTAGTATTTCAGTATGTTTTCTGGAAGTCTATGCCATCAACATGCTACTTGTAAGGATATCGCCATGTTTCTTTGTTGTTGCAAGATGTGAAGCTGATGCATATATTATTTCTTGAGTTTTAGTTTGCTGTGAAAAACCTCTAAACTCTCTCTGGTCTCTGTCTCAGGAGTTGCTCCGGTCCCAAGCTCCAGTGCAGGCCTCCCTGCAAGTTCTTCAAGAACTGGGAGAGCAGCTGAAACAGCAGGTGGACACGTCAGCAGCATCTAATATCCAGTCAGATCACCTCTCTCTCACCCAGCGGCTTACTGCTGTGGAACAGTCCCTTACTAGACAGCTCACCACTCTGCAGGTAAAAATAAAACGATTCATGGAGAATATTTTTTCAGCCCAAGCTGCTCAACCAGTCAGAATCAGGAATTTTAAAATTGTGGTTACATGTTTCACCCAACAGACTGGAGTTCAAGATTATGAAACCTTTAATGATCAGCTGGATTTGTTGGGGTCCTGGATGATTGAAGCTGAAGAGGCTCTAAAGGTGCAAGATCCCAACGGCTCCACCGACCTGACAGTCATCCAGGACTGCATGGAGGAGCTCAAGGTTCTGTGTTGTATTTCTTTGTCTCAGTTACTTTAACTAATCGATTTCAGTGTCTGTCCTGAAATGGATGATTTTGTATTAAATATTTCTTGTCCTATTACAGAGGCTCATGCTGAAATTCAGCAGTATGGCTCCTGAATTAGAGCGTCTTAATGAGCTTGGTTATCGGCTCCCACTCAACGATTCAGAGATCAAACGCATGCAGAACCTAAACAGGAGCTGGTCAACAGCCTCAGCACAGACCACAGAGAGATTCAGGTATTTTTACAAAGGATTCATATTTGTAAAATGTAAAGGTTAATAGAAAAAGATAGAAAAAGATTTTTACTTTTGAATACAGTTATGAGGCACTTTACAGAATTTAAATCTGTTCTGCTACTTGTTTCTTTGCAGCAAACTCCAGTCCTTCCTCCTGCAGCAGCAGACCTTCCTGGAGAAGTGTGAAACATGGATGGAGTTCTTGGTCCAAACCGAAGAGAATCTGGCAGTGGAAATTTCTGGGAACTACCAGAGTTTGATGGAGCAGCAAAAAGCTCATGAGGTTAGTGTCGGTTTTAAAATAAAAAGCCCTCAAACAACATATCAATTAGGAGTTTTTTATTATTTATAACTGATTTGTTGTCTTCCAGTTATTTCAAGCGGAGATGTTCAGTCGCCAACAGATCCTCCATTCGATCATCAGTGATGGACAGCGGATGTTAGAGCAGGGTCAGGTAGATGACAGGTAAAACCCAAATTCATGCATGTTTTTTATCTATTTGTCATTTTTTATTATTGAATACAAAAGTGTACAAATCTTTCTTTTTATTTCTTCCCCTCTTGCAGAGATGAGTTCAATCTTAAGTTGGCTCTGCTCAGTAACCAGTGGCAGGGCGTAGTGCGCCGTGCACAGCAGAGGCGTGGAATAATCGACGGCCTGATCCGACAGTGGCAGCGATACAGAGAAATGGTGGAGAAGTTACGCAAATGGCTGGTGGAGGTCTCCCACCCTGCAGAGGCCCTTCAGGCAGGCACCACAGTGCCTCTACAACAAGCCCGCTCAATGCTGGACACTGTCCAGGTACATAATGTAGATGCTAACAGATTACACATCTTACATAAATCCAGCTAGTGCACGACAGAACCATTTTGTGTTGAGTTTACCCATTGCTCTCTCTGGCATATATTGCCTGTGTTGATTAATGATTTGGACCCACTGGATCTTTGTCAGGATAAAGTAATAAGCTGTGAATCCTGGCAACGGAGATAAGACTATCTTGGAAAGCCCCGAAGCACAATAACAATAGCTGGAACTGACTGATTTTATTTAAAATACTGATACATCCTCATGTTGTGATTAAAAACTACCCGTCTGATACACTAAAGAATAATTTAATCAGAGTGACTGTGCTTCCTGGTACAGCTGAAGGAAAAAGTGCTGCAGCGTCAGCAGGGCAGCTACATCCTGACAGTGGAGGCCGGCAGACAACTGCTCCTGTCGGCTGACTGCCGGGCGGAGATGGTCCTGCAGGCAGAGCTCACTGATATACAACAGCGGTGGAAACATGCCAGCATATGCCTGGATGAACAGAAGAGAGAGCTTGTCACGCTGTTAAAGGTACACAACCAGCTGGATAGTTATATACAAGTGTTTTTCATTCAGTTGCAATGGTAGTTTGTATCATGTATGTGTATAATGTCATATACAGGACTGGGAGAGGTGTGAGAGAGGTATTGGTGGATCACTGGAAAAACTTCGAGCCTTTAAAAGACAGCTCTCTCAGCCTCTTCCTCATCACCATGAGGATCTGCAGGCTGAGCAGATGCGCTGCAAGGTAATAGATGAATTCCTGAAGTAGATATTTTAACAACGCATCATCTGTTGAGGTGATTTAAGATGACATTTTTTTAATCTGTTTATAATAATGCTGCTCTATTGTCAATGACAGGAACTGGAGAATACATTTGATGGCTGGACCGGGGATCTGGCTCACCTGTCTGTGCTGAGAGAGTCGCTGTCTTGTTACATCAGCGCTGAAGACCTTTCTGTCCTGCAGGAGCGAGTTGAGCTGCTGCATAGACAGTGGGATGAAATCTGCCACCAGGTACCAGGCACTACAGAGCTCCGCTGCATGGAGGATTTGATCTGAATATATAATTGAATCTAAATGGCGTCACACTATTATTACAGGTTTTTCTTACAGTCCCTTGAGACACCAGATAGTGGTGCTAGTGTCAAACTAAGTTATAATACAGTAAGAAACAGTTCCTTGGTGCTATACCTCTGGATGCTCTAGTCAAACACAGTTGATCACCATATAGATATAAGACCAAATACTAGACTGCTGAATGTAAAGATTTGCCATTTATATAATAATAAGATGACAAATAAGCATCAAAACAAATGGGCTTCATCTCCACCTTACCGTGTACATCAAAAGCTTTAGCGTGCAAAGTAAACTTGGTTTCAGAAAACCTGAAACTTCAACGGTTTTTTTTTTCAGAGTTGCATCCTGTGTAGTGTCGATAATCTACTAAGACAGGAAATGTGCAGAGACACAGCTGCTTGATGCAAATAACTCAGTCAGACCGCAGTCATGTCTGCACCAGCGCTTCCTTTGTGGACTTAATTTATTTTTTTGCAATTTTACAGGCATTGATTGTGTTTCTGCACTTTGCACGGTGATGCACTTAATGTTGATAAAGTTTTGTGTCTCTGCAGTTGTCCCTGCGCAGACAGCAGGTGAGTGAGAAGCTGAATGAGTGGACTGTGTTCAGTGAGAAGTACAAGGAGCTCTGCGAGTGGCTCACCAACATGGAGAGCAAGGTTTCCCAAAATGGTGACATCAGTATCGAGGAGATGATCGAGAAGCTTCGCAAGGTAAATAAAAACATGCTTGAATGGGAACAAACCCCTGAGGTCACAGGATGTGATTAATAATTGTACTTTAGAAGACTACGTTCTTAACATTATTTTAAAAAATGCTGTTTGATTTTTCAGCCATTGTTTTTTAATATTTTACCTTAAATCTTATAAATTCACAAAGCAGACACATTAATATTTCTTTATTTGAATTTTTGTAATTCATTTTAACAAATGGCTGGAAATCCTGTTACATTGCACTGATTCTCATTTTGAATCTGTTACCTGTAAGCGTATGCTTTGTTTTTATGCCCTGGTTGTTATCACCTTGTGTCTCAGGACTACCAGGAGGAAATCACTGCAGCAGAGGAGAACAAGCTACAGCTGCATCAACTTGGGGAGCGCCTGGCCAGAGCCAGTCACCAGAGCAAAGCTACTGAGATTGAACAAAAACTCAGCAAAGTCAGCGACCGCTGGCAGCACCTGCTGGATCTCATTGGAGCCAGGTCAGGACACACACACACACACATACATACACACCCAATCAGCTTGATCTAAGACATGCAGAATAAGACACAATAAATACATTTTTACAGGATACGTTAGATTGTATTAACGGAATTTCATAAATTCTATCAACAGAGTAAAGAAGCTGAGAGAAACTCTGGTGGCCGTGCAGCAGCTGGATAAAAACATGAACAGCCTGCGCTCCTGGCTGGCCCACATTGAAACCGAGCTGTCTAAACCCATCGCCTATGATTCATGTGACTTCCAGGAAATTCAAAGGAAGCTCGATCTGCAGCAGGTAACCAAATGCACAGAATAGTGCTTTTAATAAGTATCATAGATTTTAACACACTTCCTCTCCTCCCCCCTCAACCTCAACTAACTTTCAAATTGCACTGAGTCGTTTTTTGAGCATGTTGTCCTCAATATGTTGAATGTCGACTGTCCCCTCAGAGCAGCAGTGAATTAAGAAGGGACACGAGCAGCTGTAATGTTGTTTGTGAATGGGATAGATAAATTAAAATCATCTAGTTTGTCAGTAATGGAAATTGATTCCTTTTGACTGCATTCTTCTATGGACAGATTGTTCAGAAATGATCAATCCAAAATCATTTATTTTATATTATTTATTTGATTGTTTTCATCTGACTCTTGTTCCCTCCCTGTGTCTCTCTCTTTTATTATCACACGCTTCATTCACTACATTCACAACCTGTCTCTCCCTCCTCTTCCACACTCAGGAGCTTCAGCGAGACATTGAGAAACACAGCACAGGAGTTGCATCTGTGCTGAATCTATGTGAAGTGCTTCTGCACGACTGTGACGCCTGCGCCACCGATGCAGAGTGCGACTCCATCCAGCAGGCAACTCGTAGCCTGGATCGCCGCTGGAGGAGCATCTGTGCCTTGTCTATGGAGAGGAGACTCAAGTAAGTAGAGGATGTTGATGTTAGATATGTGTGAATGGAGAACACATCAGCCCTTTTATTCTGTGTAAATATTAAACTTGGACACCTGAGCAACTGCTTCATAAATGTCTCCCTCTGTTAGGATTGAGGAGACGTGGCGTTTATGGCAGAAATTCCTGGATGACTTTGCACGATATGAGGAGTGGCTGGCCACTTCTGAAAAGACTGCTGCTCTGCCCAGCTCTTCTGGTGTCTTGTACACTGTAGCCAAAGAGGAACTTAAGAAATTTGAGGTACAGATATTTAAACATATTTGACAAAATATATTAAAAACTTGGAGAGCAAATGAAGTTGTCTTGACGCAGAAGAGTGCTGCTGTTGGTTACGCCACATTTATAAAACTTTGTGTTTCTACAGACTTTCCAGAGGCAAGTCCACGAAAGCCTGACCCAGCTGGAGTTGATCAATAAACAATATCGCCGTCTGGCCAGAGAGAACCGTACTGACTCTTCCTGTCGTCTGAGGGAAATGGCCCAAGATGCTAATCAGCGATGGGACAACCTGCAGAAGAGGGTAGCTTCCATCCTCCGAAGACTCAAGGTACTTTAACATGCACGTGCATTGTTAATATAATATTATTAGCATCAATAATCATACATTATACCTGTTTATCTGCATGTTAGAAAGCATTGCTGAGCTTAATAGATAGAACACACGATATGTATCTTCGTGAACTGTTCAGTGAACGTCATGCTAACAACAGCTTCTCTGTTTTGTTCTTGTAGCACTTTATTTGTCAGAGAGAGGAGTTTGAGACGGCCAGAGACAGCATCCTGGTGTGGCTGACAGAGATGGACCTGCAGCTGACCAACATCGAGCACTTCTCCGAGTGTGACATTCAGGCCAAGATCAAACAACTCAGGGTGAGTCTGTCACCTAGTTTGAGACCGTAGTATTCCCACAGGCTTGTCTTGTATTTGTTTCTAGATCAGCTGAAGTATTGTGAGGAGCAGCTACACTGACGTTTCATTCATTTTAATATTGCTCAAGTCATACTGAAAAATATACATAAATTAAATCAGGAATTCAAGTTCTGGAAAAGGCTCTGCATTTTGTAAAATAACACTGAAAGAACTCAGTCTAGTGAATCGAGGACTTGTGAGTTTATCTTCTTGCTCCGGTGCCACAGTCGTTCCAGCAGGAGATTTCCTTGACAACAGCCAAGATCGAGCAGATCTTCCACCAGGGAGAAGCACTGATAGAGAAGAGCGAGCCTCTGGATGCTGCTGTCATCGAGGAGGAGCTGGAAGAGCTGCAACGCTACTGTCAGGAAGTGTTTGGACGAGTGGAGCGCTACTACAAAAAACTCATCCGTCTTCCTGTAAGATCTGAGAATAAGCAAAGATCTATTCTATCCCTTACTATCTATTGTGGCTTGATTCCAGACCTCAAACCTTTTTTTTCTCGTCAGCTTGTAGACGATGATACTGAAGTGTCATTCTCGGACCGTGAGCTGGAGCTGGACGAGCCCGGTGATTTGTCCAGCCTGCCGTGGGGTGAACGTTTGGGGGATGGTTTCCTGTCACCTCTGCCTTCCTCTGGCCGCTCTGCCTCCTTGGCGGCCCAGCTACGGACCGAGCGATCAGGCAGGGACACTCCAGCCAGCGTGGACTCCATCCCCCTGGAGTGGGACCATGACTATGACCTGAGTCGCGGGCTGGAGAGCGCTAGCAGGGCCCTGAGAGAGCAGCAGAGTGAGGAGGGAGAATTCATCCAGCGGCCTGCCTCGGCCTTGTCAGGTTAGTTTCCACACAAACGTACACAAAGTAAAATGTCAGATCTTTAACAGACATCTGTAATAATGTCTAAAAATACTTGTGAAAATTGTTTCTGAGATGCAAAAAGCAGTGAATGCTACAGTTAGGTTTAGTTTCTATGAAGATCAAATGCCTCAGTCCAGCTGAAATGTACAAGAGCATGAAACTGAAAACCAACTCGCGACACAGAAAAGTATAAGTATAAACAGAGGGACAAGTTTTTTTCTGTGACTGAACTCCATCCATCTGGTGGTGCATCAAACAAAGATACAAACAACGGGTGAATGTCAAAGCTAATGAGTTCAAACAGTGTAATGCCCACTGCTGAATGTGTGTACTGTACAATGTTTCTTCCAGATGTAGTGATCCCAGAGAGCCCTGAGGCCTATGTTAAACTAACAGAAAAAACTCTGAGGTCCTCCACTGGTAGGCAACAGCAGACCCCAGCATGCTCATGTGTTTGGGGGCAGAAATAACAGTCGCACTTTGAGTGACACATCACTTATAGTCTAGCCTTGAACTTTAATTTGTGTTTATTTCCACTCTTGTTCACTCTTCGGACACACACTGGTCTCACTTTCTAACACCAGGGGACAGGATCAATTCCATTTTTCTTTCTTCAATTCAGTGGTTCAGCTTTTTTCCTTGATTTCAGCAGAACCGAAATGGAATTCAGCCTAGCCCTTATTTCTAACTGGCTTTCTTACTTTGGTTTGACTTGCAGTGTGCTGTGTAGCTAACCTCTGGATTTTCTGAATGTGCATTTTGTGTTACAGAAAAGCATGTTGTTTTATTGTCACTGGGAACAAGTCTGAACTTCTTGCTAAATGGATTGCAGATTTGTTCAAAATAGATTTTTTCTCAGTCTCCGTTCACACAGAGACATATTACCATTGAGAGAGATGCTTTTGAACGCTGTAATTCAAATTAAGGATGAAACTCCTGATGTAAGCAGGACAGGAGAGAAATGCAGTGAGGCAGAAGGTCACTTCTTGCTCTCTACGTCTGATTTCTCTGTCTGAACGGGGTCTTACTTCTTCTTGGGTTGAGTATGTTTCACGTGACCATTATGATTGAATGTTGAATCATATTTTGCGAAGATGACCAGATGTTGTTGTATCTCCAGGGGAGGTTGCCTCTTCTGACTCTCACATTCACCCTCTGGACGTCAGCCGATTCCTGCAGCAACAAACGGAGAGCACCCGCAGCCGCACTCCAACAAACACGGAACTGGATGCCTCGTACTTGGGATACGTATGTGTCACGCAACGCACTCTTACCACTCCATAACATTATTACTAAAATCATGTCTATTTATAAGCAGTTTAACAACCATCATACTGAGTTTCCATATCATATTTTGGTAGCTTATAAAATGCCACCAATTACATTTAGTGCAGTGCTTACTTAAAAATATTTAATATCTGCTTCTGCTATGCCTGAGCTCTATCACATCCGTTCTGTAGATGCGGCTGCTGGGTGAGTGCCGTGGCAGTATTGACACAGTGAAGAGGATGGGCATTGAGCTGAAGGAGGAGGAAGACGCAGTGTCTGGACTGGCAGATCCCAGTAGCTCAGACTCCCAGACATCAGGTAATGATGAGTCATTTAGGAAGTACCTTTAGGTTTAAAAGCTGGAGGAACGGAGCCAGTGGACAGGGAAGAGTTGACAAATGTCTAAATTTTAAGGCCTTTCAAAAATCAATTTAGGATCATGTCCAAAATATCTGAATTTGAGTGGCTAATTAACTTATTTTATTCAAAGAATGAAAATGAAAAATGAAAATTCTGCACCCTAGGTGTGATTGAACGCTGGGAGCTCCTGCAGGCTCAGAGCCTCAGCAAAGAGATGCGCACAAAGCAGAGCCAGCAGCAGTGGCAGCAGCTGAACTCAGATCTGAACAAAATCTGGACTTGGCTCGGAGAGACGGAGGAGGAGCTGGAGCAGCAGCGGAGGCTGGACCTCAGCACCGACATCCAGACGATTGAGCTGCGCATCAAAAAGCTCAAGGTTTAAAAGTTGTTCCTATACCATGTCACTATTCTATGTTTATTATTTTTACAGTCAGCTTAGATGTCTTTAACATTTGAAACCAAGTCCTTATATTTGGCTCCTTGTATTGTCAGTAAAGTAAGATCTCTTTGTTACTTACTGTGTATTAAATACTTTTCGACAGGAGCTGCAGAAGGCTTATGATAAGCGCAAGGCTATCGTGCTGTCCATCAACCTGTGCAGTGCTGAGTTTGTGCAGTCAGACACAGAGGAGTCCAGAGAGCTACAGGCCAAACTGAAAGATATGAACAACCACTGGGACAAACTGTGCAGCTCATTGGAGGAGTGGAGGTCTTCACTAAAGGAAGCGCTCATGCAGTGTCAGGTTAGTGCCACTCACTATCTCAACACAGCAGCCTTGATGGGCAAGTTCACAGAATCTTGTTTGGACAAAGCGATTCCTCTGTATTTATTAATTTCCCTAAACATGTTCAAGAGTTGAATCTCTAAGTTCCTGTTTAACGTCCTGATCAACAGGACTTCCATGAGATGAGCCACGGTCTACTGCTGTGGCTGGAAAACATCGACCGCCGGAGGAACGAAGTGGTTCCCATCGACCCCATCCAGGAGAGTGACACCCTCCATGAGCATCACAAAACACTGACGGTACAGAACAATGACCTTATTGATTCCATCAGTATGTTTAGTAATAAGAATTTAAATTAAATTGAGAACAGGCACAGTCGTTTGTTATCAATGCATGTTGGTTGTAGCAGGAGAGTTTTCTAAGTAGTATGTTTATATACTTATATTTATGTTTCCCTCAGAGGAATTTAATACAAATATCTTCTTGAATAAAGGTCATTTCCTTAAATTTTGTATAAATTACAAGTTATATTTATCTATTTACTTTTTGAAAATCATTCATGGTTAATCATTTAAATCGTTATTTGGATCATGATCATAAAAACAGTTTTACTTTGAATTAATTCCGTCTTCTTCAAAGCCTTAAGGTCACAGTCATTAGAGTGAGTCAAAGCAGAAATATACATCCTGGGTAAACACTAAAGTTCACTGACACCTATTTTAATGATAGGACAGTGTGTGTGTTTCTGTTGCTTCAATTATTTTTGAAAGTATGTTTTTCTACACAGCAAATCCGCCAGGAGCTCCTGGACTCTCAGCTGAAAGTCGCCTCGCTACAAGACATGTCCCTCCAGTTGCTGGTCAACTCTCAGGGCAGCGACTGCCTGGAAGCCAAGGAGAAGGTTCATGTCATCGGGAACCGGCTCAAACTGCTGCTAAAAGAAGTAACCAGAGACCTGAGAGAGCTGGCCAAGATTCTGGACATCACAAGTAGCCAACAGGTAGAGCTTCACTCAGTTTATACCTGTCCAGGGTCAACAGATAGGATCCTGCATTGTTGAGAAAGATAATACTGTACAACAAAAATTAATTTTTCACATAGAATAAATTTTTCCATCACAGAACTATAAATCTTTTTTTAAACTAAATATATTATGAATATCTTTACCGTATATGGTTCATTTGGAGGTTCAAGTTTTACAGTTGTAGTGGAAGCTTTCAGTAGGTGTTATTTATTTTACTAAGTTTATTTAACGATGCAATTCACAGAACTGTATGTTTTAGAGTTGTATTCGTATTTTGACAGGATCTGTCCTCTTGGTCATCTGCTGATGAGCTGGACACATCCGGTTCCCTCAGTCCCGTGTCAGGACGGAGCACGCCGAGTCATCGACGATCGGTAACGTTTGCACCCACCTGTTCAGGCTGCTCTATGAGGAGCCAGGTGTTTGGTGACCCCTCTGAGACACTGCACATAGTACCTTGTGCCCTGAATGCCCCACTGAAGGCCCAGTTCACCTCTGCCATCCCAAGATCTCTCCTCACTCTTTTCTACACCTCTACTACCTGCTTTACAATCACACCCTTTGAAATCTGAACCTCTCGGAGCCTTTTACTCTTACTCTTGCATGTCGTCTTTTCCCAGAGCAAATCCTGCTAGAAAACTGGGAATTCCTTTTTCATTTCTTCCTTCCCCTTCTTGGTAGACTAACCAAGTGATCACTTTTTCTTTTCCACTATTTTCAAACTACTAAAACTATCCTACGGAAATCTCCTTCCAATTGACTTTCCTCTAATTTTGTTTTTATCCTCGTAGTGTTATCCCCATAACACTGGTTAGAAACAAATTACCAAAGACATATGGAAAGTATGATGTTATGATGTAGTAAGCGTGATATTATATATATTTTATACTGTAAGCTACAGAATGAGAGAGCAATATTTTGACTTTAGTCCTGAGTCATATTTATTTAAAGATCAGTCCAAATAAGCATGTTGCTGCTTTTACTATGTGTATGTTACTGAATATCACTGTTATCAATGAGAGTCATGCATAACATTGCATAATCTGTAGCTTCCTATTGCAGTCACTCTGTTGCAATCTCAAGCCAAAGCCAGAATCCTTATTATCACAGGATACAAAATCTATCACCTTCACGTATGATTTTGTTGCTGCCCTTCTTTCATTTTTTGGGATTTCATCGGTAGCTTTGTCTTGATTTGCCTGGACTGAAACATACTTTCTTTCTTTTACCCCCCCTCCCCCCTGTTCATTGCAAACAGCAACGGGGCAAAAGTAGTCTGTCACAGCCTGGACCGTCTGTGAGCAGTCCACACCACAGGTACCTTTCTGTTGGTTTCTAGCACACCCAGAAGATAATGGAACTCATCAGCCCATGATGCACTTGGAGGCTGATCCCCAAGTCTTAAACGACAGCTGAGTTTAAAAGAGCTAAAAATCTTAAAATTCAGATTCAGATGCATGTGCCAGAGTAGCAGCTCATGATCTTGAATTCCATCATCTTCTGTAAGTCTAGACACTGTGTGTAGGTTAGGTGATGAGGTGAGTGGCAGCCCACACATCCTTGATAATAGCTTCACAAGGAATGGTGCAAGGCCTCTTCTCCGCCAATGTCCTCGGCTGCTTAATATCGCTAACCAGAGGGCATTTCTTGCGTCTTACACAAATATTCTTCTACGTCTGACTAGTCCTCGCTATTACTGAGCACACACACACCTTTACCTTTCAAATGGCCAAGCCAGGAAATGTCTGCAATGAACAATGCAAAGGCTGCAGTTTCTCTTTCTCTCACTCTCTCTCTCTCTTTCTATCTCTCTCTCTTGTGTGTAACATTTCTTCTTCTTCTTCCTCCTCTTCTTCTTTATGCTGTTGCTGCTATCACACTGACTCTCCACCATCCCCCCCCCCCCCCCTCAGTGTCTCATCTGTGAGTCTGTCTTGCCTCTCAGGTCTCCATTTTGTGAAGTGGTCAAGGGGCACTTCAGCAAACTCAATGAACATCACTGTCATGAATATCCATGCATTCCTGGAGTCACAGATCACATGAGTTAAATTTGAGAATGTTGCTGCAGGCCTACTTTCCCTCCATATTAAAATACATACATGAATTGGTGTTAGAGTATTAAGTAAACATGCTTTACAATTATTCACTTTTACTGACAACGTCCTCTAAACTTTGAGAAAATCTGAGGGTGATGGTGATAATAAACAATGCAAATAAAGAGTATGACATTTTGGGAAACAGCAAAGCTAAGCTATAGCTCATGGACTGCATGTACGATATGACAGCTCCCCAGAAGTGAAGCCAAAGAGTCGGAATCACCTCCTGGTGGCTGGCTGCAGAAGACGTCTTCCATGTTAGACAATGGGACATGGACCAAACTAAAAAGTCTAAATATACGTCAGATAAAATGTTCTATTAGATGGAACTGTGGGACCTTGATACAGCAGTTCCATCCCCTGATAGCTACTGTGCAGGCTGGATAATTTGGCTTAATTTCTGGACAGCGTGTTTATCTTTACATACAGTCGATGATCAGAATGGTACCAATCTTCTAACCCTCAGCAAGATCTGCATATTTCCCGAACTGTTCATTTCAAAAAAAGTGAAACTACTTTGTTAAAGAAGATCTTTCTAATGGCTATGCTTTTCTTGTCTCGGCATGCTTTGCATTTTTCAACAGGACACAAACTTCCAAAGAGTCCTTTTAAAAAAAACAATCTGATTATCAGCTGGTACTTGCAGCATGCCTGTTGTCTGTCGTCCTAACACACTTTGCAAAGGAATGCAAGCTCACACATTAAATGCATTTGTTTAGTGCAGAATGCCTTGTTAACTGTTCTTGTGACTGTCTTTGTAGTTGTGTTTATCCACCCAGTCTCAGTCAGCATGCAGATCACAATGTCAAACATTGTTCCAGCATTGCTTTGAACCATGTTGACTGTGTCTGTGAACGCAGCATGGTGCTTACAACTGAAGCACTCTCATGCAGTTGCCCTGTCGCTGACCTGAGACCTTATTTGGATTGAAAACTGGTAGAAAATGGTGAACAGTGAAGTATATGGGGACAGGCTAATTAGATTAGAATGCAGTTACAGTTAAGTTTATTGAATCAGACTCATTTATAGGATATTATTATTGTGAACACACTGGCACATTTAAGATAACTTTCCTAATGGGATTAAAAAGTTAGTAAAACAGGGATTCGGGTGAGAAAGCAGGTTCTTGTTTGTTCCTATAGATCGATGTGCTGAACTAAACCTGAGTCTGTGCTGCGTTGTCAATGCGTGTTTGTGTGTAATCAGGTCTCGCAGCGACGCTGGATCCGCTTCCTTCCCTTCTGATTCGGAGTCCTGGGTGGTTCGTAGGTCACCGTTTCTGAGGCGCATCCTCTGGGTGGCGTTGCCTTTTCAGCTCTTCCTGCTCCTGTTAGTGGTCCTTGCCTTCCTGCTGCCAATGTCTGAGGAGGACTTCTGCACTCAGTCCAACAACTTTGCTCATTCCTTCTACCCGATGCTCAGCTACACAAACGGACCACCTCCAGTGTAGGCTTCCCGTGTGGGCTTTTCATTTCAGTATTCTGCCGCCAGTATGAGGCTCCGTCGATCACGTGGGGAGCAAAGACTGATCTTGATCATTTTGACTGTAGAAGAAGAACAGCTGACCTCTACAGTAAATCTCTTTGTGTGTAGCACATAGGATCAAGCATCTCACCATCATCCTCTGTGTAATGCTCATGTATTAAGCAGCATCTTTGCTGAAGACAGTTTTTCCCACAGTGGACATTGTGGACATTGTGGACAGTGACGTAAACAAGCTGTATTTCTCTGAAGAAAACTGTCAGTGAATAGCACCAAAGTTAACTGCTGGAAAATAGCCTGTGAATTTGCTTGTAAGTGAAAAGTTTGTAAAAATAATACAATAATGACATTTATTATATCTCACACTGCAATTATTTTTTTACTCGTTGGCATGCAGTTCTGATCGTTGTTTTGATCCACCTACATCTGTCATTGTGTTTGTGGTAAAACGATCCATTTTTAACTTGATTTACACTCGTGAGAGATTCCTTTAAGCCAAGATATGTGTTTTAATATCAAAGTCAGACTCATCACTGTTACGTTAGTCATCCATGGTCTTTATACATTTTACTGTTTTTATTTTTTAAAGATACAAAATGCGACTTTAAGATTATGACATATAGATCTACTGTATATTTTGTATGACAGTCAGTTCAGTATCAAATGTATAACAGTCCAAGATTATTTAACGTGTAAATAATGGTGAAAAATTATAGAAATGTATGTATATGCGACCATGAAAAACAATGAATGCCAAATCCTTATTTTGATATTTGTCTTTTATTCTCTTTTTTTATTAACATTGCTGATATTTGTTCAGTGAATCATATTTTCTTCTGAAAACACAGACAGGAAAACATGGTTTCTGAGAATCTCATACTATATAAGGTCTATTTGAATTTCCACAACAATCCCCTCACATTGTAAGTGTGGTTTGGCTTGAAGAATAATGCATGAAAGGTTTCTTAAAGGGGAACTGCCTCTTCTGGACGAGCGGACCTGGAGGTAGAAACGTCCAAGGACAAGTTGTCAGGACGATCCTGGATTCGGCAGAGATGAGGCCTCCGGTGAGTAGGACATTGCCACGGCAAATTCACATGGTGATGAAGGTGGTGATAGTGATGATGAGTGTTGAGAAGGGTCTCCAGTGATTTGATGATTTCATGGTTTGGGAGAGGCGGGGCCGTGGCATCCAAACTGAGCATCTGGGAGACAACCATGCGGAAATCCAGCAACTGAAACATGGACAGAAAAATAGTGAATGGATTGTGTATTCTTGTATGTTAAGGAGAAAATACCAACCTGAAGACAGTATACTGAATATTTAAATAATTTTAACATTTGAACGTATCTCCCTTTTTTCTCTTCACATGGATTTACCATTGCAGAACAAATGTTTTGTAATATGCAGCCCCCCCTTACCTCCCTCTCTCTGTCAGACAGCTGAGCCAGGCTCTGTCTGAGGGAGCCCAGTTGTTGCTCGTCCTCTCGGGTCTTTTGCTCGTGGCTCTGAAGCTCTGAGCTCACTGAAGTCAGCTTCTTCTCCACCTTGGCCTTCCCCTCCACCATCCGCTCCAGCCTCTTTTTCTGCTCCTGCATGGTCTCACTCTGTTCCATGACTTTCAACTTGGCATGTCAGACAGAGGTGTTGAGTGAAACAACTTTTATTCAATTCATTTGTCAAGGAGACAAATTTGGTTTGATGCTCTTGGATATTATGCTTTAAATGTACATGGGTGATTTGCGTTACAAAATGTGTACACCGTTACAAAATACGATCAACTACTTTTCACCTATCTATACCTTAACAATACAAACACCAAACATTATGAGATGAAAATGCCTCTGGATCGACTTTGGGGCCGAACCCTCGTCCCCTCTACCTTGAGCTCGTTGGTGTGGGAGAGCTGGGCCTTGAGTTCAGTGTTGCTCTGCTTGGTGGCCCTCAGCTCGCTCTGGAGACGCTCTAGTCTTTTCTGCAGCCTCCTGGTTTCCAGATGTGCGTCATCTCGCTCCACAGCCAATGCTGAGCGACACCTCCTCTCCTCTTCCAGCTCCGACACCTTCTTCCTCAGGAGCTGGATGTGGAGTTCTTTGCTCTCCAGTTGGTCCTTCTGTGATTTCAACTGGAAAGTTTTGATCACAGGTGAATCACTGGTCATGCAATAGATGTAGATGTAGCTACACAAATAAAAGATGGTATCTTCATGATCAAATACCAGTTGCACACTTCTAGACGCTTGTAAAGACGCTTACCTTTCGCTGTAAACTGTAAGTGAGACTTTTGCTGTCCACCAGAGCACTTCCTTCTCTTTTGACAAGTTGTTCTGCACGTGACAGGATGAGTTTTAGCCTCATGTCGAAGCCCAGATCCAGAGCGATGCTGTCAACCGTCAGTGTCTCTGACAGCTGCTCCAGGAACTGCTCATACTGAAACAACAAATCAAGGACGTGCCACAGCACTAAAACTGTAATGAATAGTTTCATTTACTGTTTATGTTCTTTACTCACATGCTGTTGGCTGTGTCGCAGCCCGTCACGATGCATGTCTGCCGTCAGCAGCTCGGTCTCCAGACCCTGCAGTCTCTCTCTCAGGTCCTGGACTTGCTGCTCTGCAAGCTGCACCCTCTGCAGCGCACCGTGCTGGAGCTCCGTCTGCTGCTTCAGCTCCTCTGAGGCTTGACACAGCCTGGCCTCCATCTCAGACATCATCTGCAGAACAGACACACGCAGAAAATGAAGGTGTTTATTTCAGAGTAGGAACGTCTCTTTGAGAGGAGATGGATTCAAATCAAAGATACATCGTAGTGCAAAGTAACTACAAACATTTGCTTGAGTATTGTCCTAAACTGGAGTAATCTTTGTGTGATGTGATAGAAATCCCCACTGATCCCTCACCTTATCCAGTGTCTGTGAAACATCTCTCTCTGTGGGCAGGATGACGTTTGCAGACTTTGCCTGCAGCAGACCTGCCACCTTCCTCAGGAACGTCTGCAGTTTGTCTTCAGCTGCCTGAGTCTCTCGTTGACTTGACTGTAGTTTCCTCTCCAGCTCCTCCACCTGTTTCTCCAGACAGGTGGACTCTCGCCTCGCTGCCTCCGTCACCCTCTTGCTGGCATCAAGCCTCTCCATCAGGGTTTCTTTATCCATCTCAACACTCCTCCTTCCCACCTCCAGGCCATCCAACTCCTAAAAGAGAAAAAAACAACTTAAACACAACAATGTCAAAAGTAAAATGTCCTGGAGGAAGTCTTGTATGTGGTTTTTCAGTCAACTCCAGGAATGAAGTGACCATTTGAAATGATGAGTTCATCTCCTGTTTTGTTTTACTGAGAGATACGGTTTTAACAACCAGGGGGAAATCATAGACACTGAGTATTATAATTGTCAGTGCTCTATAATACTTAATTTACGTTCACTAAAATTTGAACTATTGAACATTTGACTACTTCTAAATTTAAAATAAACCAGTAAAGCTGTTTTATCCACCATTGTTCTATTCAATATGTGAAGTTAATGGTGAAACAGTTTTTACTGCTTTTGTTTTGAGAAATAAAACTTAAGGGAAAGAAATTAACAGTTAAATCAAAACAAAACATTCCAGCGTCTTCTCTGAATTTTCTGATGCGTGTATGGTAAACTAACTGATCTGTAAAATGGAGTTAGGAGACTCTTTGTTGTGTCAGTACCACTTTGAGTGAGTCGAGTGCTGCTGCACTGCTGGCGGCCTTCTTCCTCTCTCGGTCGAGCTCTGCCACCAGCCTCAGCACCGTCTCTCTGCTGGCTCTACACTCCACCTCAGACGATCGAACACTCTCCTCCAACACTGCAACTCTCATCTTCAGCCTCTCCCTCCCATTAGACTGATCCCCCTAATGAAGAAAACAGCAAAGAATGACAAGTAAAAGTTTTTTTACAAATTCCAAACACATTTTCACCTGATTTTCACTTCAATAAGAAGTTGTCAACATATGGAGGACTTTGTTTCTCAGTAATATCTTCCACACAGAGAGGTGGCATTCATTTATTTAGTTAAACATACCTCATCGGAGTTTTCCATAACTTATAGTTAGGTGTGTTGCAGGGGAAGTGGAGTGTTACTGAGTTACTGTTTTAGAAGTCTCCTGGCAACACCAAACACGGGCTATACCGTGCTCCACCACAGGGGGTGCTGTGAATGAAGACCTCTGACATTTAAAGACTTGATTCGTTTTAATTCAAGAATAAATCTCTGTATCAAAATCAATTACGATGCGTGGATTATAAAGTAGTAAACCTAAGAGACAAACATTTGGAAGAACATAAAGGAACGAAAAAGTTAATGAAGATGCACATGAAGGTCAACTCAGATGTGTTTTTTCGCCCTGATCTTAGACTTGCAGGAAGCCCTGTCTACAAGCATAGCCTCAACTGAACCATCGTTTTTTATATGATTTATATTGTTTAATATTTGCCAACACTTTACCTTAACTTCCCTTATCATAAGTGGATTTACCAAGATGCAACAGTCAGAATTACACAGAGGTTGTGACTTTGCAAGGAATGAATTGTGACATTTTGATGGGGCAAATTAAAATTATTTAATCAAACCTAAATACTTTTTTTTAGGACAGACAGAAATCCAGTACTACATCCAGCTGTAGTTCAATGCTTTCTGAAGTCCCATCCCCACTGATGAGTAGCAGACTTCACTAACTTCACAAAGCATTGAACTACAGCCGGGCTCATCTTTTTTTTGGTCCCCAGGAAACCTTTCTAATGTAGTTTCTGCAATTTGCAGCACGTTTCTGTATTTGCATGTGTGTTGTTGAAGTTCTTTCTTAATTCGCAAGTTTGACTTTCTATTTTCATGTGTTTTCTTTATTTGCAGTGCGTTGAGATCTCTCGGCCACCGTAGAAAACACTCAGTCCTCCTATAGTAATAAAAAATATGTAGGTAATAGTCGATACAAACACAAACTGTTTTGCACAGCAGCAAACAAAAGAAAGACAACAAGAGATGGGTTAAAAAAGAAAGAGAAGACCAGCTCAGTGTCTGAGCTCCACTAGAATCACCTCCCGAACCTGCCAGTCAATGCGCAGGGCACACACCCGGGCGCCGTTACGTCAAGCCAAACAGGAAGTGACCGGCTTCATAAAACTTTATTGACAAATACCCAACATGTTCGCCTGCTCTGTCCCTCAGGATCACACGTAAACAATCAAGAGAACCAGCGTCACTTCTCTGACACGTTCCATCCGTTCAACATCGTCATGTTGTGAGTCGCTCCTGTCTCAGCACTGGTAAGCTAGCTAACGGCTAACAGCTAACAGCTGCACAGTGAAGTGCAGCAGCATGTGAACCACTTCCTCTCTGCACACTTAGCTCCACATGTTCTGTTTATCGATGCTTTGTTATTCACACAAGCTGACTCAGTGTGAGTAGATGTTCACCAGACTGACAGAGGACCCTGTGGTTTCAGTCAAGGTCAGTCCTGCTGGTGTGGGTTCCTGCCAAACTGCAATAATGTAAATTACACTGGACATTAAACATATATAATTATTAAAGAGGCGATAGAAAGTAGTCATGACAATGATAATAGCAGTAATTATTATTTAGGTAACATTGCACATGATATTCAACTCGACATGATGCTCTAGTTAATTGGCTCTGCAGGACATTACAATGTGTTTATGAATGGTGCCTAATTAGGGTGTAGAACATTTCCGATACCGATATATTAGCTAGTACATATATTTTTTTAAATTATGCTGATTCCTAAAATCTCGTTATTAATTTTGAAGATGAAGAAATGTGATATATTGATTGATATTTTACATGAACTTTATTGTAAAGTTAGAATACATATTGTTATGTAAAACAAATCGAACTACATATATAGAACTTGGTCAACAGATCTATTGCTCGAGCTCTGATAACATCTGATCCCTGTGTTGTAGGTCACAGTCTATATGAGAAGATGCTCCTCCAGAAGTTGTGGTCCAGACTGGGAGCACAGTGGTCCGTAGGGAGGAAACCGTTCTGCATCCGTGCCACAGCCAGTGTCTCCCAGTCTGTCCAGCTTCATAAGTATGAATCCAAACCCAGGACTCGCTCTGACCCAGGGATCTCAAGGACCTGTTCCTTTAACACTCTTCACCAACAGCAGATACATAAGAGACACATCCTGCCAGCTTTAGGTGGATTTCAAAGTTTCAACAACGCTCTGTTCATTGACCCTGGGATGCTTAACAAATGTAGAAGTGGACAGAATCGCTTTTATTCACCAGACCTCGTGAAGTCGATGTTAAAGCCAACTTTAAAACCAGTGACGGTGCCTGGGAAGAGGGTTCCCAAAGGACCAAGAACAAAACAACCTTCGAGAGCCAACCAGCCGTCTCAGAAAGAGGACAAGGTGATGCAGCGGGTCATCGGATAAATGGCTGATGTTAATGTGTTGATATCATGTTAGTGTTTTAGCTTCCGTGATGAATCCAGCCCCATGTTTCCTCTGCAGGACATGCTGCAGTGTATCGCCTTTGCAACAGCAGATCAGTATCATCTGCCAACACTTTGCCATGACTTGATAAGCCACGGCTTCCTTGAGGTAGATCTACCGAGAGGTATGACGCCCACTGCAGAGAGATTTGATATATATAAATATATTTATATATATATAACGCTTGGATCAGCAACATCAACCATTTTATGAGTCATATTGTAATTTCAGATGCTTCAAATGTGCTGGTGATCAGCACAGACAAGGCTGCAAAACCAGATGACAACGCTGTCATGTTCTTCTTCAGGTAGAAAAAACATCGTCGTTTTCAAACTGCTTTGTTTTGGGTTTTGTTCTGAGTGTAAATAATGTGATGGTAAATTTTTTAAGAATTATTAAGGTACCACAATATGTAGTATTTAATTTGACAGGGCTGGGTATCATAAACTTTTTTTTTTTTAGTCCTGACGGAAATCCAATATCAAAAACTGTTTTGAAAAAAGGCAACAAAAATGACTTGGTCAGCTTCTCTGTTTGAGTTTGATTAAATATTGACCTTTTTATTCTAGGCAAAGTTCTTGTTTGACTGCTTGAATTAAGATGAATCACGTTTTGTTCAATGATGAAAGGAGTTATAGAAAAAACAGTCCATCTTTTTAAGGAAACAAATGAAGTTATAGTTTGTAGTTTTTTACATCGTATCATGTACTGACAATCCAATTCTGAAATTTCAGGGAGGGCTCAGCAGTTTTCTGGAATGTTGAGGAGAAAACGGTAAACAAAACTATTAATCATTTATAAAAATATGATATGTCATTAATTGGATTTCTTGTTAACTTCTCTGCTCCAGTGTAGTTCTTCAATGTCTCTGTCTTTATAGATGAAAAGTGTGATGAGAATACTGGAACGCCATGAGATCCAGCCTTATGAAGTAGCATTAGTTCACTGGGAGAATGAAGAGATCAACTACACTGTTAGCGAGTATGTTCTGCTCCAATGCTCAAACTAATTTTACCTTCACACTAGCTGTCATAAAACAACTCTTTTCTCCCGCAGAGGAAATACAAAGCTTGAACGCGGAAACTTCATTCTAAATGACTACATTGATCAACATGATGCTGTTTTGGAGAAATTCGCCTTTTCAAATGCGTTGTGCTTGTCAGGTGAGAACCTTCAACTGCAAACCATAAAGTTGTGTGTTGTTTTGTTGTTGCACTTCCACTCCAGTCACCTCTTTCTTTCTCCTCCAGTGAAGCTGGCCATATGGGAGGTGGCGTTAGACGACTTTGTAGAGTCAATTCAGTCAATTCCAGAGGTACAGTGGATATTACCAGCCAGCGGCAAGAGATAAGGAAAAGCTGATGATGTGTTATGAGTGTTGTTTTTTAGTTTTATTTTAGAACATCAGTGCTTCCCTTAATGCTAATGCCCTTATGTTTTCTCCCTCACTCAGACGCTGAAGGCTGGCAAAAGAGTGAAGTTGTCCTCTGCAGAGGTCATGCAGAAAATAGGAGAGCTGTTCGCTTTAAGGTAAATTCAATTTTGTCTAATTGGAGTTTACTGGCAACTGCAGACTTTTGTTTTTTTTCTCAAGTTGGTTTGTTAGCAAGATTACACAACAATGACTGAACAGATTCAAAGGAAACTTAGTGGAAGGATGTGGAATGGGTCAGAGAACAACTCCTTTTAGGTTGGTGCAGATCCAGGATTTCTTTTTTCACTTTCTTTAACAGTGTTTATCAACGTTTTCCCACGGAATGATGAAAAAAGATGAGGCACATTTAGGGAACAGATATCCATGAGAGTGTGAAATTTAGATATCAGCTGTACGGAGTGCAGTATATGGTGTATTTATGGATAGATAGATAGATAGCTAGAAGAGCTGTTGACATTAACTCCAGTCTCTTTTATAAAGTATGATTTTCATATTTATGAGTTTTGTATTTACACCCGTATTTACACCCTCCTCCTCAGACACTGTATAAACCTGAGGTCCGACCTGCTCCTCACACCTGATTTCTACTGGGACAGAGAAAACCTGGAAAAACTCTACGAGAAGACCTGCCTGTTCCTCAGCATCAACCGCAGGGTCAATGTAAGTAAATCAGTCTCTTAATATAGAGAGCCACTCTGATTTCCACTGTAAGAGGCTTTGTTTCTGATCTGGACTCAGTTTTCTTTGTTTCTCAGGTTGTGAATGAGAAGCTGGAACATTGCACACAGTTGACAGACCTCATGAGGAGCCACCTGAGCGAGAAGCACAGCTTGAGGTTGGAGTGGATGATCGTCATCCTCATCACTATAGAGGTGAAGGAGATCTTGTATACCTTATTTAAGAATGTAATGTTATTATTCATCAGAGCAAACCTGCTTTCGCCACGCATTCTCAAACTGCTGCAGCTAAAAACACTTACAACATCTACCAATAAAATAATATTACATCTGTTGTTTATTGTCCTTGTAGGTGATGTTTGAACTTGGAAAAATGATCTTCTGACTTGCTCCTCCAATGATGCACTAATCCAAAAATGCACTAGAAGCTACAAAGGAAGAATGCTGGACTTTACAAAGGTACTCTGTCAATGTTTTCTAGAAGCAGCAAGAACGATGAGGTGGACCTGAACATTTCTGAATGTATATTATGGTTATAGAGTCCAGACAATGAAGACATCAGTTTCATGTTTCCTGGGACTGTGAAAAACAAGATGTTGAAATATATTCAAATAAATCCAATTTCAAACTAACTTGAGTGCCGTGTTAAAGATAAAGTGAATTATCTGTTTGAAATGTGTTCCAGTTGTGTTTCAGTGTCAGCATGTTAAATATAAATTCAGTGAGTGATTAATGTCTCAACTCAACTTCAGATCACCAGAGGTTTCGTGCAATAAAAGAAAAACAAGAGTTTCAAATGTACAGAATTTATGCAAATATTGTTTTATTAATAAAACAGCAGTAAATATATAAACAGTTAATATAGGTCTGTATTTTGCATTTTGTAATTAGTCAACATTACGTTTCAGATCAGCGACAAACAGCCTGTCGTTACTTTCTGTCTTCTCTCACCCACACCACACAAAGTGATCACTAACTTCACAGTATCATTGATACCACAAGCTAACTGAGACCAGACACACAATAAAACATGATAAGTAAAGCTGCCAGTATTGTTTTAGGCTCTGCTGATTATAGTTTTATTCATGATGAATACATACTGTATGTTGAGATTAATCAAATATAGAGAGTAAATTATTACGGGGAAAAAACAAATATGTGTCATCATGCTCTCATCATGCTCTTTTGTCTATTTCATACTTTACAGTAAAAATTCAAAATGAGCACAGTGTCGCTTGTATTGGCATTAAAACAGTCGTTATGTACAAGTGAATATACAGATATACAAATATATATATATCTGCAGTATGCTGCTAATTGTTTTTTCTTGCATAGATTGGGAATTATGTATTTAAGCAAACATGGAGAATGATAAAACGTTTATTAACATAAATCGATACATTATTAAAGATATTTAATATCTACATATAATATATATATATATATATCAAGAAAAATGAGTGTGTCCTGTACCTGTGACGTACATTATGAATTCTGTTTTTAACAGATGTTGTCGAAGCAATTTACCATAAAAACAACAGATTTTCAATAAGAAATACCGCCATACTCTCCCAGACATATTCATTCTATTCTATCGGTATTCCAAATTGCACTACACAGCAAATCATGTAACCCCCCTCCCCTGAGAAGAGACGCATTTACCCAGTAACAAAATGTTGGGCTGCACCATTAGCTCACCCATAAGTGCATACCCACCTTCACCAGGACTGTACAAATAAAAGCAGACATGCCACAAACAAAACCCCAAACATGTCTCATGTAGTTTCTTCCACCAGTCAGGTCTTCTCTGGCTCGACTCCTTAGAATCTTCTTTTTTGATTGTCCAACTCTATGGAAAAAGGGATGGTATGAATGAATACACATAATTCAGTGAATATGATGATTTCAAGGACGTTCTCAGGCTGGATAATTGTTAAATTGATGTTACAACAACAAAATGCAAGACTTACCAGTCATCGACACAGGTTTAATCCCACTCCATCGTCATGATGTTTGCAGTAGCATTTTCTGGATCCTCAAGTGCAACAGCAAAATCTTCACCTTCACTCTCAGTTTCACACGTTTCTCCTTTTTCAAGCGTCTCCCCTTGACTTTCTTCTCCTTCAATCCTGGAATCAGCCATTTCAAACTCCTGCGCAGCTTCAAGTGCAACTGTTTCCTCCTGGTCACTTATTGCCTGATGTTCTGGAGGCTCCTGCACCTCGTGAAGGGACATCTCTGTTTCCTCTTGATTGTTGATGTCCTCCTCAGCATCCATCCACACATCCTGGTCATTTTCCTCTTCTGTGTGTTTGACAGGTTCTTCTGCTTTGGTTTCTTGTTCACACACTTCAGAGAGTAGTGGCTGACTCAGGAACACTCCTCTTTTCTCTTTTTGCCTCACTGTTTGGATCGTTTCTTTCGCCTGGACATTGGGGGTTCCTCTCTCTGTTGATTTAATTTGATCTACTGGTTCCACTATTTCCACTGTTTGCATTCCAACATCCAGAAGAACTGGTTGATTTATGATCACTGGGCTTTCTGTAGAATCTAAGTTTGCTGCTTGTGTGACTTCTGTTCCCTGAACTGTGACCTCAGTCACCTCTGTCTGTTTCTGTCTCTCTTCAGAATGTGCTGGATTTATCTCTTCTTTGGGTTCTACTACCTCGCATACCTCAGCCACCACTGTCTGTTTCATTGGTTCAGTTCTCTCTGTTGACGGTGGTGGAGAAGCCGGTTCCTTTGCGTGTCCAAACTGTATGTTAAATTTGAATTCTATCGAAAGGCTAGAGGGGGGCTCGACATTACCTACTGATGAGATCACTCCAGTGTTTTGGGGGACGACTAATCCGGTGTTCGCCGTTACAATCTCAATTTGTGGAGTTTGTGCTTCCTCATTTTTTTTCTTCACATCTGTCGTCGAGACATCTGCTTCAGACTTTTTCACTTCAGCTTCAGGCTTCTCTAAATCCTCTTTGGGATCATGGATCAAAACATCCAACCTTTCTGGAATATCAGGCGTTTGCATGAGGTTCTCAAACCCTTTTGTGGAGTCATCATTTATGACATCACATCCTTCATCTTGTCTTTCTTTGCATGTTACAATATCATCCTCCACCACTTTTTGATCCTCCACTTCACTTGACTCACTTTCAGGTATCTCAGTTTTCTCAGCCACAACATCCGTCTCTTTAATAACTTCTTGTTCCGTGTTGACGAGTTCTGATTCAGGTACTGTCTCTGGTAAGTTCTCCCTTACATGTTGAATAACTTCTTGAATGGTCACTTTGTTTTCTTCGCTCCTTATTATCTCTTCACTGTCCAATGTGGCAGAAAGTTTGTCTACTTCTTTAACTGTTTCGTGACACATATCCATAACTTCTTTGGTTTCTGTTACTCCTACCTCTAGCACTGTGTCAACAATCATCGTGGCTGATTTGACATCAACATCAACCACCTGCACTTGAATTCTATGATTATCCTCAAACTGTACCGATGGCACATTCATCATTTTAACCACACTACCTTCCTCGCCCGTCTTCGTCACATAGTTTTTCACTAATGGTGTTGTAGTCTCATTCGTCTCATTGAACCCGAGCTCACTTGCCACAGAGTCGATCAATGGTTCACAACTGTCTGATGTCGTCTCTATCAAAGTGTCAGGTATCGCAGCTGCATTGTCTTTTAGATAACATGTAATCACTTGGGCAACTATAGCATGCTGCACTGGAGCACTCTTTACCTCCAAACCTCGAATTTGACCTCTTTCTTCCTCAACACTGGATTGCACTGAACTGAGATGCACCTCGTGAATTGGTTCAAGTGAAACTGTGACATTTTCTACACAAGGTGTTGGGGTTACTTCAGAAAATACATTTATTTCACTGACCTGAGCACTACTTGCTTCATTATTAACAGAGGATACATGAACTGCTGTTATTGTCTGTATCTCATCTACAGCTTCAGGGATTTGGTCTTCCTGGCCAACATGAACATCTTGTGGTGTACTCTCCGCTTCCTGATCTTCATTTCTGCTTAAATCCTGATTCAGATCTGCCACAACTTTAGTCTCACCTTCAACTGTCACTGAATCAGTGGGTTCTGGATTGGGAGCGCTACTTTCCTCAGAACCTTGTTGGACTACATGAGCAGGCGTTGATGCCTCTACCTCAGGTTCTGTTTCAGTTGCAGTGTCATTTACATCAGCAGGTAATACCTCTGGTTCTTGAACATGTTCAGTCTTGGCATCCTCTCCCGATAGTTCTGACTCTGCACTGCCTTCAGCTGCACGTGCTACTTCATGTGCAACAGTTTCTTCTGGTGGAATCTGTTCGGAAATCACTTCCTTTTCAAGTGATTGGGCACTACCCTCTTCTGAATCTAGCATTGCTGCTTGTGCATCTTCTAATACCGGTTCTTGAACTAGTTCTTGAACATGTTCAGTTTTAAAAGCATCCACCGGTTCAATGACTTCAGTGAGAGGCTCTGTCTCCTCTTTTGGTTCATCTGTAATAGTTTCTGCCTCTATAGTGGTCTCTGGCGTAACTTCTATTTCAAGAGATTGAACACTACCCTCCTCTGAATCTAATTTGGATACTTGTACAGCCCCTGAAACCTCTGGAACTTTGTGGTGTTCAATATTTGGGGTATCTGTTTTCAGTTCTTTGTTTTCTGGCTCTCTGGGGTCAACTTGGTTTTCTGTTGCCTGTTGTTTTGTTTCTTCTGTAACAGTTTCTGCTGCATTATTGTCCTCTGATACTTCCTCTTGTGGTAATTGAACACTGTCCTCTGCATCTAATGAGGCTGCTTGTGTTGTTTCTAATGCGACTACTTCTTTGGCATGTTCAGTTTTAGCAGAATCTGCTTCTAGTTTGGTTTCCTCCTCTGCTTCAACATTACATTCGGTACCAGGCTCTGTTTCCCCTTTGGGTTTGTCTGTAGCTGTTGTTTCTGCTGGAATCTCTTCTCTTGTTTCCTCCTTTTCAGGTGATTGAACACCACCCTCCTCTGAATCTAATGAGGCTGTTTGCTCAGCTTCTAATGCTTCTGGTTCTTCAGCATGTTCAGTTTTGGCAGCATCGGCTTGTAGTTTATGTTCTGTTTCTTCCTCAACATTACATTCAGTGAGAGACTTGGTGTCCTCTTTGTCTGCAGCTGCTTCTTCTGCTGGAATATCGTCTAATGTTACTTTCTTTTCAAGCAATTGAATGCTGCCCTCCTCTGAATCTAATGTGACTAACGCTTCTGGTTCTTCAGCATGTTCAGTTTTGCCAGAATCAGCTTGCAGTTTGCTTTCATTCTCTGTTTCAACATGTCCTTTGGCAGGGTCCGTTTTCTCCTGTGGTGTGTCTGTAACTGTTTCTTCTGCTGGAGTAACTTCTGATATGACTTGCTTTTCATGCAATTGAGCACTACCTTCCTCTGAATCTAAAGAGGCTGTTTGTTCAGGTTCTATCGCTTCTGGTTCTTCAGCATGTTCCGTTTTGACAGAATCTTCTTGTAATTTGCTTTCTGTCTCTGTCTCAACATTACATTCAGTGAGAGACTTGGTGTCCTCTTTGTCTGCAGCTGCTTCTTCTGCTGGAATATTGTCTGAGGTTACTTTCTTTTCAAGCAATTGAATGCTGCCCTCCTCTGAATCTAGTGTGACTGATGCTTCCGGTTCTTCAGCATGTTCAGTTTTGACAGAATCTTGTAATGTGCTTTCTGTCTCTGTCTCAACATTATTTTCAGTGAGAGGCACTTTCTCCTCTTGTCGTTTGTCTGTAGCCATTTCTTCTGCTGGAGTACGTTCACTTATTGCCTCATTTTCAAGCAATTGAGCACTACCATCCTCTGAATCTAATGTTTGTTCAGTTTCTAACATTTTTGGTTCTTTAGCATCTTCAGTTTCCACAGAAGCTGCTTGTAGTTTGGTTTCCTTCTCTGCTTCAACATTATATTCAGTGACAGATTCTGTTTCCTCTTGGGGTTTGTCTCTAACCATTTCCTCAGCTGGGATGTCTTTAATTTTCAGTACTTCATTTTCAAGCAATTGACCACTACCCTCCTGCATATCTACTAATGTTGTTAGTACACTTTCTAACACGTCAGGATCTTCAGTATGTTCAGTTTGTGCAGCGCCTGCTTGTAGTTTGGTTTCCTTCTCTGCTTCAACATTAAATTCAGCGTTAGGCTCTGTGTCCTCTCTGGGTTTGTCAGTCACTTCTGCTGTGATATCTTCCTTGATTACTTCCTTTTCAATAAAATGACCACTACCCTCCTCTGAATCTAACATGGCTTTGCTTACAGCTGGTGATTCTTGCAAATCCGACTCTACTGGTTGATCTTGACTCTCAACTTGAACTTGATCTATGATTTGAGTCTGGTCTTCCTCCTCCACACCCCCATCTTTACTTTCTTCTGATACTGTAGCAGTTGATTGTACTTCTTGAGAGTTCATTTCTTGGGGCTCTTTTTCATCTTGATTTGCCCCTAGAAGAGAACCTTCATCTTCAACAGCTGCTCCACCTTCGGGTAGTATCTCTAAAGACCCAGCTTCATTTGCCTCAGATTGAGTTTTTACCAGATGCTGGCTCACATTATTAATTTCTAATTCATTTATCCTTTCTTCTGGATGTGAAACATTGACCTCATGCACTTCATCAACAGCCATTTCAGCAGTGACAACCTCCTTAGTGGGAGCATTAGACACAATTTCTGTGGAAACAGATTTATGGACTTCAGATATGCCCTCTATTTGGGCTGTTGTTGTGAGTTTGTTGATCATTTCCAGTTCTTCAACATTTAGTCCAATGCTAATGGAGGCTGCATCTGATTTCCCATGTATTTGTAGAATTGTTGGCTCTTCTTTTACAAATGTTTCAAGTATTTGATGCAAGACGGATCCAACTATTCTTTCTGAGTTAACCTCGTCTGAACACACTGGGACAACATTTGGACTTAAGGAGATGGATTCAACAACCTGATGCAGGAGATCCTCTGTAGGTTTGACCTCATATTCTACAGGGACTGGTGTTGTGTTGCCAGATGTGTTTGAAGACTCTGACAGCTGAGAAACTGCAGAGATCATCTCAGTTTCATCTGCTGTGGTAATGTCTACAGGCTCTGGAGCAGTTACAGCCTCAGATGTGATCTCTATCAGATCCTCAGCTATAGTGTCATCTGGAGCTGGCTCCTCAGGGACTGAAGCTGGAGTGGCATTGGTCTCTGTAATTATACCCTCCTCTGGAATATCACTGAGTTGTTGATGTTTACTGATTAACTCTGTAAGGTCCTCGGGTTCCTCATTTGAAGCAAGAGCTGTCGATGTTTCATTTTTAAAAGTATCCTTATCTTCTTGGACTTTCTTTACTTCCGGTTGCAGCCCATCACAAGGTAGGACTGGTTGAGACGTCTGATCACAGAGGTCTTGCTGCAGTTGATCATCTGCCTCCTTGGCTACATCACTCTCCACATCAGCCTCTGTTTTAATGTGAACTTCGGTTTCGATTGTATCAAACTCTGACAAGGGAATGACAGCTGGAGTCTCAGAGTCTTCATCACTTGAAACAACCTCCTTTTCAGCCTCATCAGAAGATACTTGGTCTTGATTTTCAGAAGACTTCTTCTTTTTTCTTGGAAGAAGTTTCTTTATTGAAAAGGAGGAATCGTCCTGATGACTTTCACTGTCAGACTGAATGTTATCTTTGCTTTCCACCTCATCCTTGGCTTTCCTTTTGGGAGTGACAAGTTTTTTAAATGATTTCCATGTTGATCCTCCATCACCCTCTGAAGGACTTCCTACATTGGGGGAAACTGTTTCATCAACTTCGTTAGAACTTCCTAGCGGCGACTGTCGCTTCTTATTGTCATTTTCAACTTGGGGTGATTCATCCTCAGAGTCTGATGTTTTTCGGCTTCTGCTTCGTCTCCTTCCTGATCCACACAAAACAGCTTCCCATGACACAGACGAATCTTTTCTTTTTTTGCCTTCTTCGGTGCTGTGATCTGATATTTGCCCTTTTTCACTTGGTTTTGTTTCCTCTACTGAGCCTGTGATTGGTGTCTCTTCACTGGTCAAGGAGGACTTCTTCATATGCTTTTTCGGAGTAACAAGTTTTTTGAAAGAGGCCCATGCACCATCCTCCTCTACTGCTGCCTCTGCAGAGTGTTGTTCCGGCCTTTCTTCTTTCTGGGTCTCAGCCGGCTTGGTAGGTGACATGAGCTGATCTGATAAGTGTTCTTCAGAGTCTGACAACATTGTATTACTTGATTTCCTGCCTCTCTGCTTTTTGGAGAGTTTCCTTAAACTTGACCCTGATAGGAACCATTTCATTGGACTGTCTTGAACTTTGTCTTGAGAGCTCATGTCAGGCTCATTGACAGTTATAGTTGCTGGAATTGCGGGAGGTGATTCCCCATCGTTCATCGGCTGAGCTGATGCTGTAGAGATGATCTCCTCCTTAGGTTCTTTTTCTATGTGTTCTCTCTCAACTGTAGTTGCTTCAACACCTTGTCCAATCTCGTCTTTATCCTGTTGTACTTCTACAGTTTTTTCTGTTTTCTGTTCTGTTTCCTTTCCTCCCATGTCCACCAGTTCTTTCTCAGTTGTCTCATCCCCTGTGGACTTCTTTTTCTTCCGTAGCCCTGAAAAGATTCCAGTTGTAAAAAACCTTTTCACTGGAGATACGACCTCCTCTGCCTCAGGGCTAGCTGTAGATGGTGTATGAAGGTCTTCCTCTTCAAGGGTGGCATCCTTTTGTTCCTGTAAGTCTTCAACTACAGGTGAAGGTGTTGCTGCCTCAGATTCAACTACCTCTTTGGCCTCTGTTGTTTTCTCCTCTGCATTTTCTAGTGTGTCTTCTGATGTAACATCTGTCAAGGTTGGACATGTTGTTGAATCATTGTCATAAGTCCCCTGTGTCTTCTGATCAATATTCGACTCAGCTTTCACACTTTCAGGTTCATCCGCCGTATCATCTGTGTTTTCTGGTCTGTCTGATTCGTTCTTGTTCGTTTCATCTGGTGCATCAGCTGTTATTTCATCTTTTTCTACTGAGCCTCTTTTTACCGTCAGTTTCAAACCAATGTTACTGAAGAATCTCTTAAAGCTTTCATTGATGTCATTCTGCTTTGCATCCATTTCAGTCATTTCCAGGGGTAGTTCTTCAATAGCATCGGTTTCTTCAGGTGATTCCTTTTGATTTATTTCAACATTATCTGATGGTGATCTTTCTTCTTTAAGTGGCCTCACTGTTTGTAAAACATCTTCCTCTGGAGAAAGGGACGCTAAACCAAAATAGATTTTAAATATTACAACACAACAGACTCAGGTGAAATTATATATTGTCTGAATTTCAACAAGTCTTGTTAAGATAATGCAAACTGTCTGTCAGGGAGCAATAATACACAACTTGTAAGAACTCACCCTCTGCAGCAATCGCATCACCACGGTGATCATCAACTTCTGCTATAGTGCTGTCTGCTTTTCCATTGATCTCCGAGATTTGCCCATTATTTATGAGAGACTGAAACAAAACATGAAAAAAAAGTACTGCAGTGACAATTCTGCCTTAGTCATAGACGAATGAATAAATCTGTTTGATTTTGTACTTCCATAAAAGCAAAGAATTTAAATCTTCGATTAACTGAAGGCTCAAAAGTCCTATTTTGTAAACAGCACAGAGGCACTGTTAGTTTGGTGTGATGATAACATACAGTTTAGTTTAACAACTCTAATTGTTCCAATCTCAAATTCGTGAGCCAGATTAGTCTGAAGAGTCTGAGCAGGCGATGGGGAATGAAAAGCACATGTCCTTCAACTAGTGTGAAGTAACAGTTAAACATAGTTAGACTCGGTTAAAAAAAGCTGCATGGGTCATATTCCCTAGTAACCCCAATTAGTACAGTGTTAGATATTGATAGTAGATTCGATTTCCAGCCATTTTCCTTCTTGCATGCACAGTACTTCCCTCTCTTTTATGCAGTACTTTTAGGTAGGCTCTGTTTTTGGACGTGTAATCTGTTACCCATTTAAATCAAACTACACATGATTTATTCTTTGAAAATGTGCCATCTAGCCAATACTTAACTTCTGCGGGTGCCTTGCAGTTGTATTTAAATTTATAATAATGTGACATAAGTTGATGGCAAATGAAATTGAGAGGATAAAAAACACTTCAAATGGAAACATTTGGAAATGCTAAAAGATTGATTACTGATTGCTTTGAGCTGGTTTTTACAGTCAAATGTTATTCACCTCTTGACAGTTACACCACTCCTTTATTAGCTGGGAAAACAAATCTCTTGGTTCTCAGTCATCCTGAGCCAGAATAGTAAAGTGTCACCAAACAGTTCGTACATCAAGTACAGAAAAACACAACAAAGATCTGTTTAATTGAGATTGCTTTGCAAACAAAACCAGTAAGTGTTGACAGATAATGTAGCTCATCAGTTGTTTGGTGAACAAAAACTAACTGAAGAAACATCCTTTAAAACTTAAGAATTCAGCATTAATGCATTTGTTAATAACATATTTTCCTCCATTATAAAATCACA
Organism: Paralichthys olivaceus; assembly: GCF_024713975.1. Lineage (NCBI taxonomy): Eukaryota > Metazoa > Chordata > Actinopteri > Pleuronectiformes > Paralichthyidae > Paralichthys > Paralichthys olivaceus. Next base: position 9,248,434 of record NC_091104.1, on the reverse strand, counting down.
AGAGTCTCAAAGGTCAGTGATGCCATTAGATCAACAAATCAAGTTATTTTTATTCTGACAGTACAGTGCTGTCTAATTGACTTCCTGCTCAGCGTGAGTCAGTGATCATGTTTTATACAAATAATCGATGTTGCCTCTACTGAGTGCAGCTCAGGGGAAATTCCATCTCTCCCCTGGGCTTCACTTAGGTTCTCCAAGAATGAGAGGTCATTATTCCTCCACGCTACTTCCCTCTTCATCTACAGTGCATTCGAACCACTGCAATGAATACAGGGTGAGACCAGGTCACCTCAAACTACCAAAGCAAGTCAGCAACAATTTGGAGCATTTACAGTTCCAAGAGTTCAATAACTTTTTACGTTGAACTTTTATATTCTACCTATTTGTTGTTGATTTCAAGAGCCAGGCTCCTGATAATAATTTAGATCTTTTAATCCAGCGTAAACCATTTCACAGCTCGAGATCGTCAGGCAGAGGTCTTCTGACTGTTCCAGAGATTAGGTTTGAAAATTTAAGGGGTCAGAGCCTGAAATGATGTCCCAGGGAAAAGCTGTCTGTCTGCGTCCGTGCCATCTTTATGTCTAAATGCACAGGAAAGCATTTCCTGATCTTATCTGAGTTGTGTAAACAATTCAGTTAAACTGTTTATTTTATTTATTTATCTTACTTTGTAACTATGTCATTGAAAGTGCTATATAAATTAGTGATACATTATTAGTATTAGTATTATGAGTAAATTGAATGACTTCATTTTGCATCTTTATGGAGAAATTGATAAATGGTCCTTTTTCTGTAACAACAAAGCTGAAAGCTTTTATTTATTATCATTAAAAGCCAGAATCCCAGAATAGCCCTGATGTGCTGCAGTTCTTTCCAATGAGACTTTCCCTGTATCTCTGGGTTAATGGAGATGTTGGCAGGCAGCAGCTGCACCGTCCTGACAGCAACAACATCCAGCATCAGCATTTTAGAAACATTTCAGAACTGATCTGTTTCTGCAGTGAAGCCGCAGGAACATGTGAGAGGAAACATGAAGTTTGTGCTCACATGCAGAAATGGTGCTGCAGGATCATGCAGAGATGCTGATGAGAGAGAGTGTGTGCCATGATACCTTGTCCTCAGTGCTGTGATCGACCCGAGCATCCTCCGGTGCTCCTCTCTCCTCCTCCCCCGCTGCCTCGGTGCTGATCTCCCGCTGCGCAGACTGAGCGTCTCCCATGTTTTTAAACGCAGTCTCTGGTTCACCGCTGCAGCGTCACTGTCCCAACAACTCATGGAAATATCCCCGAGCTGCTGCAGGCCGGAGCTCCGTGAGGGGCCGACAGCGACTGACCGCATCTGGCAAAACAATTTCTTTTTTTTGAGGCAAACGCCGCCCTGCAGGATCACATGAAGTCAGGACAGGAGACTTGGCCCGGCACGGATTGGCCCGGATCGGTCCGACCAGGACCGGCACGCCCCCTACTGCATCAAAATGAGGAGGAGAAAAACAAACAAGCTTCAGCCATAGACTTCATCTGCAAATAAACTGTAGTACACTATATATATATAAAGGTATTTCTTTTATATTTATGTGTATATATGAATATGTGTGTATGATATGTACATTATAGTTATATATACTAAATGTATATGTCTGTGTAGAAAGTATTGCTATACTCTACACACACGTATACATATATATATATATACATATATATGCATGTCTGTGAAGTGTATGAATGCGTGTAAAAATGCATAAATCATAACTATATATATATATTTATATATATATATATATAGTTATGATGTAATGCCTGGTAAGTAGCCGATATCTAAAGGTTTGAAATGGTTATTTCATATGAAAGGGAACACGGCTCAGATTCACTGTTTATACGTTTTTGGCTGTGTGATCATTTTAGATGTTTGGTCAAGTGTATTTTAACAAATGTTTCCTAATACACATTTGTTTATAAATATTATTTTAACACAACCGGAGAGAAACAGTGATTCCGTAGCCTGACTGTGGGAAATTTCCTCCAGAAGGTTCACTTCATGTGAGTTTGTAAGGCTCTTACAGTGCAAGATAATATAGCAAAATAGAAAAAGAATAGTGTAACCCTTTGCATGTAATTTAACAGATAATGTGGTTAGTTAGCGTAACAGTTGATAACTAATTTATCAAGGTGGAAGTGTTTTCTGTCAGACTGTGTAATAAACACTGTCGCCCTTTGTAAGTCCAGTCGTTATCAACAGCAAACTCATTTTACGCCAATGATGCAAGACTGCTCGTACATGTGTTAGTGTCGAGGCTTCACATGAAGAAGCTCAACATCAGGCTCAACCAGCAGAAGTGTGTAACACTGATGATTTCTCCTCGGGATCATTGAACATGTTGACATGTTTCACTGGATCTGTTTGTTTTGGTCACGTTGAATTGATTTGGCAAAAGTACAGCTCTGTAGCTTAACCAACATTAGCTCGATGGCTAGCCAACAGCAAGGCGAAGGTTTTGCCTCTGATCAAACTTGTTTTGAGGTCACCTTGTGGTCACTTTATTTAATGTCATTTCAAATGTTACTAAAATAGGCTAGCGTATTAGCAGCACACCCGTTTGCTCGTCTTTTTTAAAATGAATAAAGTACTGTATGTTCCCTCAGACTCAATTGACTGCAGCAGAAATAGCCGGTAAGGAAACATCATTACTGTAGTTACAGTGTGAGCATTTAGCTAAGTTGTGTTTAATTGTGGAGCCGTCGTAGAAAAGATCAGACTGGAGATTCCATGTCTCAGTGAATGGTGAGGACTTGTGTTATCACCTCCACTAAACTTGGTGGTGATTGAGATTAAAGTCGAACTTTTAAGAATCAAACTGCTAACCACATATGACGGCCTCTGAAATGACTACAGATGAATTATTGAAGTTGTACCTCGGAATCTATCGTAGTAACAAGGGAATTCTTTCACCTTTAACAGATTGTGCCAACAACTGTATCGCTTCAAAATGAGAAACCACGTGTGCCAGAAGAGGTGGACGCAAACAGAGATCACTGGTAATAAACAAATTAAAGAATATACATTATAAATACTTATACATCTTTATCTTGATTGAAGTATTCTCTTTATGTGTGTCATGTACAAATATGTAATCAGGATCTAGAGCAACTCAAGGTCACTGTGTGGGCAGAATATTTTGAACAGGGCCTGGTTATCCAAACTTCAAGTCTTTCAATATAGGGCATGAAAGTGATTAGAAAAGTTCTAGGAAAAAGATCTTCGACCAAAATAGAGCTTAAACGGATAATGTTATTTTTCCTCTATCAAACAGTCTGTTAAGGTACCTTTGCATAATACAGTGCTGTGGTTATGTAGCTCATCCGTTACGTCCTGTTTTTGATTTGCATGTCAATGTTCCTGGTTACACTCTTATATGCATGTACTTTTGCGAATGTGAGTTTTTATTGTTGAATTAAGTATAAAAAAATACATAAAGCTCACTTCCTCTACAGCTCACTAATGGACATGTTACATTATGTTTCTTTGATCCGTACGGAAATCAAGATGTAAAAATGATTTGGTTTAATTCACCGTGGCCTTTTTCGGAGAAAGTTGGAGTTGCTTCTTCACTCTGACAAATGAGCAAACCAATCTGATTATCATGTCTGTCATGTCAGCTCAAAGAAGCTCAGACTGGCTGCTGGGGATGTTGTTGAGTCAGCTGCAAGGGAATAAGTCACCACCTCTTGAATGAAAGAGTTTATGTAACTGGCTGAGACATCAGGCGTCCAATCTCAGAGGAAACCACAGAGTTTTCTGGATCATCTTCTCTGTACATGTTTATCATAACATAACAGGAATGATATAAAACACACACAGAAATTTGATCTTTGCAATAAATGCAATGTTAGAAATGGAGTAATTGTTACTATTGATCTACGTTTAAGCTGTAAATGCTTCAGAGAAATGAGCATAAGGCTTGTTTGGTTATAAAAACAGGTACTTTCCAATATGACACCCTTTATATAGGCCGTATAAACTGTAATGAATACATTTATGAACATTAATAAATCATTAACCAAAGCCCTCAACTTTTCTGGACCAAAAATTATTTAAGTTCTTACAACTTATAGGTCAAAATATTTGATTAATGACATACAACTGCAGACTTGATGTCTTATCCCAAATATTTCCTCATTATTGCCTCTCTTCAGTCATCTGTAAAGCATTTATTAGTCACAACTATAGCACTGTTTAAAGGATGCCTTATTAGGAAGTGGTTCCAAAATCTGGAGGAGTAGTAAAAACAGTAAATAGTTGACTATATTATTCAAACTGATTCATTAATCTGTGATATATAGGATTATTTGATGAAGTTCCAACTTTATGTTAAGTTGTGTCATTTATTTCAGAACCAAATGTTTGTGTGTTTTGCAGGTCAGGTCAGGACACAAGCATCAGACAAGGCAACGGGAGATTTCATTAAACTCGGGAAGTAAGTTACACCGAACGATTCACCTGATATTTCAATGGTTGTTGGTGTCTTTGGGTTTTAAGGTATATTTGCTGATTAGCCAATGATACTGTGTAATTGCAATAAAATAATATATCAGCGTGAAATTAAGATGATTGTGGAGTCAAGCACAGAGTTTTCTCATGAAAATGGAAATCTAACTAACTGGTCAAGTGCAGCTCCGGAGCAAAACAGTCTTAACATGATTTGGATATTAAATTGAGACATGTGGGCGGAATCAAGACCGGACAACACATAAAACTGATAAGTTGTCCGAACTTGAAGAAAGTCAACTGGAAAAGCTCGACCTTTTAATAAGAAATTAGCAAAAATAAAAATGAAACAGTGCATTATAAGACGCCTAATCTCCAGCATGTATACCTGCACTGACCTCCCTCATTGACCGGGTGGTAAAGCTGAGGACAGGTTTACTGAACACTGATGAGCCACAGTTGAACAAAGTGAGACCTTGGGAAACAGTGGGAGCAGAGTAACATGTCCAAACCCATGACAGACATTCATGTTAATTCGATCAAATGCTTGGACACACTGGTGCTGTTATGTGAGCCTCAGCACGGCGCTAATAAGCTGAATTAATTCGAGTCACAACTTTGGATAACTGAAAACAGCTGATGTTTTCTCCACTGATTACTGAAGCCTAACTCTGGAGGCCTGATGCAATGTAATGGAATAACATGCAGGGGTTCTCTCTGAGTCCGTCTGCATGTGGGTACATGTTCCAACTTTTTTTTTTTTTTGAATCAGTGCATCAAATATAAGTTTATGAAAGAAACTGAAATCACATGAATGCATCCTCCTTTTTATGCTTTGCCAAAGTGTCTTGCTCTGTACATGAAATTGGATAAGAAAACATGAGGAACAGCAGACTTGTGATATTGTTTTCTTTTTGAATTTTGACAGTATGTGGAAATGAAATCAGTCCACTTCACTTCAATAACACTGTTGTGATTCTTGTCTGCAAAAGAAAAACTTCACAAATTAGATTAATCATGCCACGTTACAGAGATAATCATCTGACAATCAGATATGCAAACATTTTTATAAACGTGGCACATAAGAGAACAGCAGTGACATGAGAGAGTTATAGTGTTGTAGTTGAGCCATGAAGAAAATGCAAATATATATATTTCTCTGATCACGTAATAACATTTTGTGCCAACACACACACTGCAGAAAAACTTGCAAGAGGTTTTCTTGTGGCAATTACGTGATTTAATTAAGAATCCTTTATATTCATGGAACATTCACAATAAACAGTTATCAATGCAGCACTGAGGGATGGAGGCCAAGTTAGATCACATGCTCAGTTGCTGACTAGTGAACCAGGGAGACGACATGTGAAGCTCACGAAACACAGTTTATGTATTTAAAAAAAACATGCTGCTTCAATCAGAGCCAGCTGACCAAAAAGAAATAACTAGATTTAAACAAGAACTTTCAACTTGTGATTTTTTCAGGGCTGAGTTTGGTGATAAAAATCAACAAAATGTAATTGAATGCTTCGTTTTAAATATTTTCATTGGAACTGTTTGTTACACAACTTTTTTTACAGGAACTGCTTAAATTTGATCTATCATCTATCTGTCTACCATCTATCCATCATTTATCTACCATCTATCGATCATCTATCTGTCTATCTTTCCATATATCCATCTATATCTATTTTTTTAAATAGTTATCTGAGTAACTGTATTCTTCTGTTATTTGTTGATCTGGTTTTTGAGCTGTTGCATATAACAGCTCTAACATAAATAAGTAAAGTTGCATCGAATTGAATTCAATGCAAATTGCCGTCATTTTTTAAACCTTTATTTACCTGAGAAAAGGAACAGTCAAAGGATACTACTGTTGTACCACTGACATCTGCTGGGCACAATGAATACTCAATTTACAGATACAGATTCTACAAGTGCGTTCAGAACAGGATAGTAAATTAGAGTGTAGAAAAGTATTTTCAGCAAAATGTTTGAAGTTTGAAGGAGCCTGTGAGCAGCATTTTAGTGCTATACCAGGTTTTAACTTGGTTTAGTCCATTTATTAAAGGAGGAGATTCTCCTTTTTAGCGAGTCACAAGATAAATCTGAGGGTGAATCAGGTGACGAGGGAAGAAGGCAAAAATAAAGCTCTACTTGGAAATCTCTATAAATTTGTTTATTTTGCCACTTTAGACCAAAAATAGTAATTGATTTGCGAAACAAATGTTAACTTTGTAAAGGGACACAAGACAACGGTTTTTTTTTTTTGTGGGTTTAATCTTGAATAATGCAATAATGGAGTAAATAAGTACAAAACTTCACCCCTCCCCCCAAGATGTAGCGGATGCAAGTAAAGGACAATATTACTCTTAGGTACCATGCTTACAATAAATGTACTTTTAATACAAAGAACATATACAAATTAGAGATAAATGTATTCTCTGATTTAGAATATCTTGTTTTACTCAAGTATTTCACATTTTGCAACTGGTGTTTCTATGTGATTGTTTTTGTGCTTATAGATAAACAGATAAACTGTGACATGCTAGGTCTAAAACAGTGAAATAGACAGCTTACTGCTGGTGTCGTGGTTTATTGGGAGATGGGGGGGGGGGGGGGGGGTCATATGTCAGAGCTGAACACTGAAGGAGTGAATGACACATCAAACTTCCTAAAATAAAAAATCCCCTTCGAGAGACAAAGCCACAATGACTCAAACTCACAGAGGCTGATGGGAAATTACTAACCCATCGCTGACTGTGGAAATACCGACTCATCACCTCAACATTTCAATCATTCAGATTTAGTTCAGCTTCTTCTTCTGGCAGCCCGTCTTGCAGCCACTTGACAGTTGGTGGTTTCCCTTTGATTTGTTCATGAAACTGAAAGTCGGCTTCGATCGCTGTCTGTAACGGTGGCAAAGAAGAGTTGATGTCTGCACGACTTTATTGTTTATTATCTCGTACGCAGGCTTCAGTCCCGCCCCTTTAGAAGACAACATAGCTGAAATACTTCCTGCCCTCTGTGTCAGTGTGTGATGATTCCTGACTTTGTGACTTTGATCATACACATTTTCTTTTATATTTCTTCGTTGCACTGTTCTCTTTTATCAACCGTCCACCATATGTTTTCATACAAAAACACAAGTGTGGGACTGTAACAGCTGACCTGAGAATATGTAGAAAATGCCGATTTATCATTCATCTTTGCGATGAATCTTTGCCATGCTTTATCTAACTGTACGTCACTCGATGCCTACATGTGACACTAGAGGAATGCAGAAAGTTTTGTTTCTGAAAAACCTTTCCTCTTGAAACCGGTTTCTCACTGATGGTTAACATTTAAATAAAAATTTTACAAAATGTGTGCAGCCGTCACACGTCCCATTGGATTTCTATGATCAGCTTGTGCAACAGAAGGTGAAGAAACCATCTTTAGATAACTTACAAGTAAGGGCAATAATTCTGCTACTTTTTGATATTTTGTTATTTGGGTGGTAGTTTACGTCGGATCTGAAATGTTGCCTGTTTATTCTTTCCCATGAAGGATTTGCAGTTAAAGTACTTTAAAATACTCTCACACTATACTTTCCTGCTTTAAAAACTTGTTTGGTCAGTCATTAACCAGATTAAATGACCTGGCGGATCATCTAAAATTACATGATACTGAAAAGCAAGATATTGAAAAGCCTGTTGTGCGTATTGTTTTCTTGCTGTTTAGCAGCAGACGACGTGCTCGACTGAATCCAGTCGGCGCCTTCGGTCTTGCTCTGCTCAGGAGACTTAGCACTCGAACAAGTCCACGCTTGTTTGGGTCTAATGAGACTTTTGATGTATTCATTTAAATAGTTTTGTCTTTCATTTGTACACCCAGATGTTAATCTGCCAGAGTACATTTTTAATTTCACTTGTCAGTTTCTATCTTCTGCACAGAAGATTCAAATGGGCAAAATGAAGCAGATGAGGTCTGGCAAACAGAATTAAGAAAAATAAAGATTCAGACCGTAGTCTAGATTTCAAACGTCTAGATTTCACATTTTGCAGGAATGTACAAACAGTGAAAAAGAAAACTATGTATAAGGTGAACCAGTATATGTGTACCTCATTCTACACTGTGTGGAATTGAACATGGACTGAAACGTCTGTACAGTTCACTGGGTGTTAGAGTCATAATATTCATGCCTCTTTCCGCTTCTGCTGCCAGTGGCCACAAAATTGTAGTATTTCAGGGTTTAATTCTTCCAAATCTTGTGATTTTCACGCCCATGTAACTAAATTAAAATATGTTCTCCTTCTTTGTCCTCTCGCTCTCAGACATGAGGGACAGGCTAATACACCTTCATCAGGTGCAGATTGACTCTGAGGGTTTCAGTGGAGTGGAGCTGGAGGACCTGTCAGGACCAGAGGCCGCAGGATCACACTGTGGCCAGGACCTGGATGGTGTCCTGCAGGAGGCCCAAGAGATACGTCTGGAGATCCAGCAGATCCACAACGACATCACTGATCTGAAAGATGTGAACTACCAGGCCCTAAACAAAACCACACACACCACTGCTAACAAGCGAGACTCCAATGCAATCGGGGCAGATATTAAACGCAGAGGAGAAGGTGTTCTGCAGCGGCTGCACATGATGAACGCTCTCAGAGGGGAACTGGAGGATCAGCGTGGCAGCTCTGACTCCACAGCGCGGATCGCTCGGACACAGTACCAGTGTCTGAGCAGTGCTCTGCAGGAGGCTATGTCCAGCTACAACAACACAGAGATGAGCCACAGGGATGCTTGTAAACGTCAGATCCAGAGGCAGATGGAGGTGGTGGGCAGGGAGGTGAGCGAGGAGCAGCTGGAAGAGATGATGGAGGGCGAGGAGTTGAACGTGTTCAGCGTCCAGGTGGAGGGCAAAACGGCCCGCTCTGCCTTACTGCAGATCGAGAGTCGTCACAAGGAGCTGCTGGAGTTGCAGAAGAGGATGGAGGGGATCCAGGAGCTGTTCCTGGATGTGGCCCTGCTCATAGAGGACCAGGGGACCTCCTTCGAAAGCATCCAGAAAAGTGTCCAAAGTGCTGACGTGGCCGTTCAGGAGGCATCAGCCCAGCTGGATAAAGCCACTGCATCGGATAAAAACAACCCCTTCAAGAAGATGTTCTGTGGCTGCTTCCCATGTTATAACACATAGGTGTGATGAGGGGCCACAGGGTTTGGATCAGCTTCAGTGATCTGTGTGGTCAGAACTGCACCACTGGGCCATCCGGAGCCGTCAGTGTTGTAGAATATTGTGAGACTGTAGCTGAACTGCAGTGGTTTTCCAGATGTTGGTTCAGACAGAGTGAACAGTCGATGGATCAGGGACAGTTTGTTGAACAACCTGAACATTGATGAAGATGACGTGAAGTTATTCCATTTTCAAACATGAGTTAATGATAAACAATAGAAATCAACGTACATAGTTCAGAGAGATTTATTAAACTAATGCTGTGTTTATTATTTAATAGGAAATCTAAAAGAAACTGGCATAAAATTGTGTATAATCAAAAGCCACTGGTGTAATGTAAATAATTGTACCAAATGTACTGTGTTACATTCCACCTCTATACTTAATAACGGTTTCATTGCAGTACTTTTACTTATAATGAAGTATTTTCACAGTCTGCACCAGGGATGAATACATGGGTGGGGTCCGGGGGCACTGGTCCCAGTTACTAATAATACAGCAATAAATATAACAATAAATATGACAGTTTGTTATTTTCTAAGCTTTTTTTGAAGATCACAGTTTCCAAAATGTTTTTGTTTAAAGAGCTTACAGTCAAATGAATGACTTAAATGTTGATCTTACAGAAGCAGGAATCGTGCACAGATGTTGGACATAGAATTCGCCCCTCTGTGTAAACGCAAGAAGAAAAGAAAAGAGAAACAAAATAAAAACCTCTCACTCAAACACAAACTGGAGAAGTGGTGAAGAGTGTGAAATGCAGAGAGAGAAGGCGTGATCTTCCGTGTTAGTACCTGCTGCTGCCTGTCTGACTCACACACACAGCGTCACTCTGTGTGTGAGTGTGAGAGAGAGAGAGAGAGCGTGTGTGCGTGTGTGTGTGTGTGTGTGTGTGTGTGTGGGGTGACAGAGAGACCTCTTGAAACACACTTTGACTCTTGTACATGTTGAAATGTGCTCTTACAACCGAGAGAAGAAGAGGAAATTAGCGTCTCTTTGGTCTCCTCTCCTGCTTTATCGACTTCTATACCACAGCACCACTGGAGGAAAACACAACAAGGTAAGTGCACACTGTTGTTCGAGGCGCTTGTACACACCTATAGACCTGATGATGAAAAATGGACTCAGACAATCGTAGTTTATAGTGATAGTGATAGTGATTTACGGATCATTAACTCATCACAGACTTGTTGTTAGTTTTTCTTTTTCCCTCATGATGCTGGCTTTTCATCACCAATGATGCTCTGTGGTTTATTAGTGACATTATTTTCCTTTATTTATTATTTGCATCAAACAAATGACCTTGACAGGAACTAACAGTCTCAGGTCGACGCCCTGTATTTGATTTGAAGGTCTGAGCTGAGGAAGTTACTCAGCAACTTCCTTCAGAGGAGTTTAAAGTTTATAGTCTGTCTCTCTATAGAAAACACATCTTACACTGCAATGAAGCATAACTGGTACTCTGCACTTTTCAATTTAGTCTTTATATTCAAGTTTCCAAGTCCCACTATACAAAGATATGCATACATACATACAAACTATAAATAAAAAAATACTTATTCATTGTTAAAAATGATTAATATTTCTGTAAGAAAATAACTCCTAGAAATGACAATATTGAAAGAAAGAAGGTATATGTTCCAAACCCAGGAGTTAGACTGCTCCAAATGAACACCAGATAAATCGAAGGGGCTGTGATGATACATGAGAAAACGATTTGGGGGTTAGTCTCCTGGAGTCTCTGGGGAAATCCCTCATAAAATAACAGCTTGTTGTTTCCCTCTGGTTTTGGTAAAATGTAAATACACATGATATTATGTGTTACCTGGTGAATTTCAGAGGTGCTGTTGCTTGTTGTGCAATCCTGCACACAAACAAACCAACAAACAATAAAACCGGCGTGAAAACAGAACCTCCATACATGGCAGAGGTAATGAAACTGGATCACGGCAGGACTGGCTGAGTGTAAGGGTTACAAAATCTGCCACTTTTCGCTGCAACTATAAAACGGACAAATGAAACTCTAATTTCTTATTTGTTGATGTAGAACGACTGATAGGGGGATTTTATTATCGCTGGACAGAGCAAAGCTATTGAATGTCAAACTATTTCTGTTAAGAGGTCAGTAAAAGTTCCTGACTCCTCTTGCAGGTGAGATGAGAGACCGGCTGTGTGAGCTGCAGACCTTAACCTCCAAGTCTACAGAGGAGGAGCAGAGACCTGAGGAGAACCACAGCCCTGAGGAAGAGGAGCCCTTAGAGCAACATGCCATCGTGTTTGAGGCAGAGGACCTGATGGACGGCATCTACAAGGAGGCCCAGGCCATGAAGAAGGAAATGCTGCTGTTCAAAATGGACGTGAAGCGTCTCGGAAAACAGAACACCAGGTTTCTCACATCCGTCAGGAGGATAAGCAGCATCAAGCGGGACTCCAACGCTCTGGGCCGGAACATCAAGGCCCGAGGGGAGGCCATTTACGCTCGGCTGGAGAAGATGGGGAGGTTCTGCAAGCACCTGGAGGAGGAACACGGATCTACCTCAGCTATAGCCCGCATGGTGCGTTCGCAGTACGTGTCTCTGACCAACACCTTCCACGGCACCATGTCCGAGTACAACGAGGCCGAGATGGTGCAAAGGGAGAACTGCAAGACGCGCATCCAGAGGCAGGCGGAGATCATGGGCAAGGAGGTGAGCAGGGAGCAGATAGACGAGATGATCGAGACGGGCAAGTGGAACGTCTTCTCGGACAACCTCCTCCTGGAGGGAAAGACCGCGAGGTCGGCGCTCAACGAGATCGAGAACCGCCACAAGGAGCTTCTGGAGCTGGAGGGCCGCATCAGGGACATCCATGAGCTCTTCTTCCAGATGGCCATGCTGGTGGAGGAGCAGGGCTGCATGATGAACAACATCGAGGCCAACGTCGGTGCAACTCAGGACTATGTCGCCGTGGCTGCGACTCAGGTCAAGAAGGCCGTGAAATACAAGAGAAACAATCCGTGCAAAAAACTCTTCTGCTGTTGCTTCCCCTGCTGCAACTGAGGCAACATGTTTTCTTCATCAAAGCCTTGAGTCTAGATTAAAAAGTTATATAATATTGTGTTGTTTTACTCTGTGACTCCATTTTCAAGCAGCAGCTGTGTTGAAATTTCATACCCGTCTATTTTCTTTACTGGGCCAGTTTCCAACCACATATTCATATGCAAACATTGTTTAGTAAGATATGGTTTCCTGATTGTTACGGAGTTCAGCCTCTGCATGATTAGACATCTGAGCTGTTATTTTAATGCACAGACCTCAGCCTTCTTTCCTTTTAACTTTCAGCTCTGTAAGTTGTGTTGCAAGATATTTAAGTGATGTAAAATATAATTTACTTATAAATAAATGTCTCAGAGCGGCTTGTTTTTACAGCCTGAATGAAAATCTAAAGCTGGAAATCGGAACTTCATGTGAACCTTTTGTAGTGAAAACAAAACACACAGCTACTGATTGTGGTTAGCAGGGGAGGAAAAATAGATCAGTGTGGATTTGTAATACGTATATAGTTATCATCAGCTACAGGCCGAGAGCTTTGGGCTTCTTAAGACTGATTAAAGTGTCTGAGCTTCAATCCCACGTTTCCCTGTAGCTGTTGCTGATCATGACCTCAGAACCAAACACATCAGTCATATTCACCTCTGGAATGGAGGTTATGTTTTCATCTAGTTGGTTAGTTTTAAACATTTAAACTTTAAATGAACTGTAACAAACTGTAAACAGGGAACTAAGTCTCTCATACATCTGGGGCGTCACTTATGAACTACATATGAAGTCATTTTGTCCACAGAGAAGTTCTGCATTTGTTTGTTTGTTAGTTGGTTAGCAGGATTACACAATAACTAATCCCTATTGTATTTTATGGAGCACTGAAGCATGATCCAAGGAAGAACTATTTCATTTTTAGTGAAGATCTGGATCTGGGGGTCGGATCTAGGATTAGTTTCCCACTTTCTTTAACATTGTGAGATAAGGTGTTTATAAAGATATTTATGAGTTTGTGCAGTTTGAAGCAGATCCATATAAAAATCCAGATCTGGTGTATTAAATGTGATTTAATAATGAGACCTGTTCAGGTTTCCCTTGGTTTTCCTTTGTGTTCATTCAGGCGGAGCGACAACAACAGAGAGACAAGGAAACTAATCATGTCAGAGGACTTCATGTTTGCACAGCCGCCCTTGTCCCTCTGTACTGTCGGTGTATGAGAATGAAACTAAAGAGACCTTTGTGTTTTCTGTATGAGACAGACATTGCAGTTAGTATCTGGTGAACTGAAGCTGAGATCCTCTGTGACTGGGGTCATTGCACACAACATGAGAGACACTGCTGCCTCTTCTCAGTTTTGCAATTTGTGTGCAATGATTGCATTTCCTCAGCAGCACCCTGTGGTCTGTGTATGTGTGTGACATTTGCTAGCAGCATGACTGGCTGTATTTGCACTGTGGCGTCATGTGTCTGCTCAGGTAGACTCTCTTGTTGCCCTCACATTGTTGTGTTAGTCACGTGTTTGAATTCTGCTCATGACTTTTGTATTGACAGAGGCATGTGCACCAGGATGGCCGAGTGGTTAAGGCGTTGGACTTAAGATCCAATGGACAATAGTCCTCGTGGGTTCAAACCCCACTCCTGGTAGATGGTGACATTTTAAACTTCACTACATCTATAGAAAAACAAACCATGCGGTGTTTAGTAAAACATCATGTAACTTCTGAATCTCTGTCCCGATGCTCTTTCTTGACAAACTGCCTGAGCTTTGATCTTCCGCACAATCATTTCTGTTTCACCGTTCATGAATCTACAGGCTCTGAAGTGTTTGCTAATTATAGCAATATGTTCATTGTCTGAGCTGATTTCTGTTTTACACAGCCAACAAAGCTTCACTGGTTCAAAACCCACAGAGGGGGAAACACCTGAACTCAGCTGACAAACGGTTCCAGGTTGATTTTTGTTTCCCCTTGTAGTTTGGGGTAAATATAGGCAGCGCATGCGAACTGTGAATGAATGATCTTGTCCAAATCTAGACAAAACTGTGGCCCCCAGCCACAAATATTCAAAGGACGTGGTTCACCTCCTGTGTTTTTTTATTTAACAGGTATTTTAACTGGAGACTTAACAAGCGGAAGCAGCTATAGCTTCTGATTGTTTTAACTGAAATAATTTTGCATCAGCACCAGCAAAAAGTGACACCAATAATTGAACTATTCAATTTTTTTAGAACAGAATAAGATGCAATAAAAATTACATTTTAAATGCCTTGAAACGTGCAAAGAAAACTTCATTATAGGGAACAAGATGTGATGTAATTCAGTTTTGTCTTATTGTTTTATCCTATTACAATAACATGAATATATAACTAGTGGAGGAATAAGCTACTGAATGTTTTTTTAACACGGGAAGAGGAACTTGTGGTGTTCTGGCGCCATCTAGCTGTCTCCACTATTAGAGCAATAACTTTACAGTTCATTGTGAAATTTTACTCTCTACTGTCAACAGGACATAACCTGTAAATACCCCGTCCTCTGTCACTTAGCATGAAATGTGTCCCCCTTTTCTGTCCATTAAGTTTTTGGAGCTTTAATCCAAAGTGAGAATATTTAACTTTATTTACCTCAATGAATCTGTGTTAACACTTTTTCCAGTATGACCCATTAGTGAGTTATGTGTTAGCACAGTGGTGGAAACAGCTACAGTAAACTGGGGAGCTGAAAAAGAACCAAACATTTTAAAAACCGAGAGCCTCTTTATTAAAATGCTTCAAAAGTCGAACAACAAATGAAGCTGGCATATTGTTGTGAAAAACACACGTACACCTCATTCAGCAGGAGTGGAAAAAAACAACAATGAATTCGGATGAAATGCTGATACACTCCAGGTGCCTGCAAAGACCTGTCTGCATTGAAATGAAAGAAAAACAAGAGTGTGCTGCAGATGACAAACATTTAGTGACTGAAAGCTCAGGTCCCCATTCCACTTCATCAAATTAAAAAGGTTAGAACTTGAGGAATGAGGCAGATCTGACAGAAATTCATCATGATACAAGATTTGTTTTTTTATGTAATGGCTCATATGAAATCAAACTGAATCAACATGTCTGCAACTGGACTGACTGATTCATTTTCCAAAGACATCAAACTCATGCAGAGCACAAGGGAGAAAAAAACCCTCAGGTTTCTAATGTTACAGTACATACCTTCATGTGCAAATCAATATTCCAAATACAAATCCAGACTTTACAGATTTTGTCTCTTTTCTCTTTCCAAATAAAAGTACCAGTACAAAAATAGGAAAATAAACCAAAACTCAAGACTTATTAGAATAAAAAAACAGATTAAAAATCACTTGGGCTTTAAATCTGACTTCAAAACTATAAAAAACAACAACAAAATGTTTTTGCCCCTCAAAGGAATATAAATTTTTTCAGTTTTTTGTGACATTTTTAAACCAAGAACGTGATCTACTTAAAACTGTGTCCATGTGTTGTTAGACCTAAATACCAAATCCAAACAATTTTGATCACTCCATGTTTTTAAAGAACATTCAACAAACAGCTGACGTCCTGGTTCAGTTATTCCTGATGGGAAGACAAATCCAAAAAACTTTTCATTTGTTAGTCCACCACTGCAAAATACACACACACACACACACTATGTAGTAATAATACTGAGTGGTACACCAGTCGGCTGTAAGACCCCACAAGAATCAAGTCAGCGTGTCAGTCTGAGCTATTTCGTTGACCACACGCACAATCTGCTGCGAGACAAAGGTAACCCTGAGACACCAAAACATTTGAACAAAGTGTGACATGTAGTGCCTTAAACATACTCACATGATAAATAATGAATGTGAACATTATTAGTGATGCTAGTTACTGGAGGGAAGTGTGTGCCTGCTGTAGTCGTAAACACCTGACCAGCAGGGGTTTCTGAGGTCTGACACTGAGGGAGGGAAACAAACCTTCCTCGTCATCGTCGATGGTCGCTGATGGATTCTTATATTCACTGTGTGCCCTGTTCTGTCACTTGCTACATTTAGATTTTCAGAGAAAACTATTCTCATCCTGACCAATATGCCAGCTCATTGGTCAGAGGTGAGAGAAGAACAGAAGAGAACCCTTTGTTACTGCTGTAATTTCAGCTCCACATACCAAACCACTAAACACACCCCACACGCTGATGATGGTGCTACGCTTCTGCTGAGTAACATCAACAGTGTGGAGAGCGACCACAGATGTTTGGTCAGTCGTACTATGTAGCATTAACGCCATGAAACCTATGAGCTCTAAGCAGCACACACACACACAGACGGTCACTCACTATCATGATACAATATAAAACCGTGCAAGATACCAGTAAACTGTTACAGCTGGAAGCAGTAAAGAAATCTCACTGAGATGTTCTCAACGACCCCAAGACTAGAAAATCAAGTGTATCGCAAGTTAAGGCTCTACTCTTACCTCCAGTGTAGCACAGTACTGACTTATCAATATAAAAATAAAAAAATCTACATCATAACATCTGATTATTTACACTATGTCAGAGTAGATAATAGTAGAACTTCAGTACAATGGTATTAATAAATCCCTCATGAAACACAAGGCTAGCAATTCAATTTGATTGTGACCATCCTGATCTGTGATTGCGAGAACGTCAGCCCACAACTGGCCGGGTCTTATTTCTAGGAGGGAAGATTTTTGTTCCACTGTGAACCGAACAACAACCAGCAGTTTTTAACATCCAACCAGAAGTTGAAATCTTTTTAAGGCTGGAAGAGACAAAAGTCTTTAAACACAGTAAACGCTGGAGGAATTCCGATGGCCTCAGAAATGTCCAAACACTGACTTCATCGCTTATGCTACTGGTTTGAGAACTGAACGTAAACACCTGCCCTCTTTCGTGAGCTCTCTGGTGAAACACATGCACGGCAGAGGGATGGCCTCCTCCCGGCGACTGATCGTGTTGAACTTGCACTTCTTGAGGTGGTCGGCCATGCTGGCGATGTTGGCAAACTTCCATTCGTTCACTGTACCGAAAGCTGTACTGAATCTCCACACCTGAACGAGAAGCAGAATTGATCCATTACCTTTCATGCAGTGAGCATAATTATACATCATTTCCAAACAACAGATTAGTGAACAGATTCAAGATTCAAAGATTTTTATTGTCAAATGCACAGGAAATCCCCTGTGCAATGAAATTCGTATGCTGTCCTTTCAGGAGACTTACCTTATCTGTGATCTGCCATGAAGAAGAACCATCAGCACGCCGTTTCTTCTCCCACAGCAGGACGACCATGCCACGCATCTGAAGCAGACTGGCACACACATCCCTCATGGTGCGGGACACCCTGGATAGTTGGCACAAGCTGAAACTGTCCAGGAAGCTTGCTACATGTTGCAAAACCTCGAATGGAAGACTGCTGAACTGATCGCACTGATCAACAAAGTGGCAGGTGTTTCTTGGGAAGGTTTCTCCCGTTCTTAAAGGTAGACCAGGTTTAACCCCGAAAGAGCCGAGGTGCCTGTCGTGGATTATTCGGAAGCCCTGCACCGATGGGCAGAATCGTCTTTGGGAGTAGGTGCAGCCATAGTAGGCCAAGGGGCAGCGTTGTTCCATCCAGCCGTTAAGTCCAGCGTGGATATCTCCGTGTACGTTTTTGAAATGAGACGAGAACTCGTCCCGCCGGAACAACTGCCCACACACAAAAGTGAACATGGAGCGTTGTTTGGTTTGGTATCGAGCCACACATTCAAGCACCAGGTCTAGCCTGAGAGTGTGGAAGGGGCTGGGGTTGGAAAGCTGTGGGCTGGCGTGATCACAGGCAGAGGCTGAAGCAATGTCCCCCACCATGGTGTTGGTAGCAAGAATGGCTGAGGGGAAGGAGAATGTCTGAGTACCAAAGTCAATGTGATAGCCATCAACAAATCTGCTGTCTGAGATGCCTCTGCCCCCAGGAGAATCTCCGAGGCAAAACAGCAAAGCTGCAGTGATGAGGTCGATGCCGTGGAGACCCAAGGGGTCGTCAGCTACCTCTAGGTCAGACGTATCAACCGACTTGTCCTCCATCTTTGCTCGAAACAAGTACGGGTCTGACAGCAGAGCCCGACGTCCATTAAATGTGAACATGCTAATACCTCTTAGGACTTCTACATTCTGTAGTTTACGCTCCAAGCACCTATACCTGAGTTCACTGGGTAAGTGTTGCACTTGCAAGAAGTTATTTCTCGCATGATCAGAAAGCAGCAATGGCATAGGGGGTGAGAGTGGTGCTTGTTGGGGCACAGGAGGCCCCAGAGCCACGAGGGGCATGAAATTCTGAGGCATCTCTGGCCAGATGAGATTGGAATCATTTACTGGCTCCTCAATGATATCTTCCTTTTCCTCAAAAAACAACTCTACAAAATCATTTTCTTCTCCCCAGCCAATTCCATCTCCTTCTCTATGTGTGTTCACAGCAAAGTCAACTCCACCCACTGCTCCAAGCTCACACTCTGAATCAGAGTCGCTCTCCTGCATATCTACATTCTTCCCACCCTCAGCCACATAAACATTATGGTTATCACCATTTTCTCCGTTGTGGAGGGCTCCATTCTTATCAGTCTTTTCCCCATTTAGATTCCCAACAATTACATCAATATCCGCAGAATTAGAGAGGATGTCCAGAGCTGCTGCCAAACTTCTACTTGTCTCCGATGAGCTGCTGTACAACTCAGTATAGGGTTCTGCCTCCATTTCCACTGTTCTATTACCTAACACTGTCTCTGGTAAACTTGACGCTGTTGCCATCTTGTTCTTTTCATCTGCTTCTTTAACTCCATTCTTTGACACAGTGGTCGTAACCTTCAGGGACTCTAACAACATCCGCTGGTCCTGCAGGGCCAAGGCCATGTCCAGCTGCTCCACCTCATCAAAGTCTTTGCTCAAGTTCTCATAAGACTTGCGATCAGCGTAGCTCACGGGCCAGCGGTTCCACTCCATTGTACAACATACTATACTTGCAGGGCAAGTCTCCAGGTGCTTTGCCATCCTGATCCTTGCAATTGAGAAGGGGCATCCAAACCCACTGTTTAGGCACGGCAGCCGCTCGTACGGACACAACAGGCGATGTTCCTCAAGTTTACATGAGTGAAAAACTGCCCCGCAAACAAGAGGGCAGCACATGAGGTCGCAAGAAACCCCCGCTTCTGGTCTTACCATGCATCTTCTTTTGATGCATTTAAGGCAGTGGGGGTGCAGGTTCTCCATTTTCTCACTGTGTTGCTCCGTGTCCAAGAGGGAAAAGGGGTGAGGCGTTGAACCCTGTAACAAAATCAGCAAAGTAACATTTTATTCACAGCGTTGGAGATTTAACAATCGAATCATGGTTACAGTAACACTTGTCAAGCACATGGAGTCCTCAGCTTGAGCACAGAGCACGCTGGTGTCACATTATCCCATGGACCTATATGCTGAGTTGCACACTGTCTCGACACACGTGAGCTCCCATGCCTTCAAAATGTCCTGTAACTCATCCCCACACATGTCCGCTCTCTCTCCTGTCTGTGCCTGTTTACCACATATTCAGGCAGATCAGTATCATTTCACAACACCCTTCTTAGATTTCCTGGTGACACCAGTTCTTTCAAAGCTTCGGGAGCAAACCTGACCCCTCACCTTTAAGATCTCAGACCACAGTTTGGTGACAGGTGAGATAAACCCTGAAGAATTTCCACTTGTTGTTCAAGCTGTTTGTCCCCCAGCCTCCACAGGCCTGTGGGGTAAATACCTCTGAATCATTAGCCTGGGCTTTATTTTGGTGGTGTGGCTTGTGGAGGGGATAATGATCACTGGGCTCAAAGAACACCAGACAATAAATGAAAGACCCACAACAATGCTGCAAGTCCGAACAGCAGTGCCACACAGGAGGGCTATTGTTCAAGACCTTACGGCCACTGCCAATAACAGCTAACAGGCTAAATTACGCAAGCAAGGTTAGCAAACCGCTAAAAACACAAACAACTCAGAAGCCGGTTCTTACAAGTCAACCCGTTTACAGTCTCAGTACCGATTATACTCCTGCAGCGTGTACAAGTATAACATGTTGTCATGACAACTGCACTGAAGTAAGAGCGAAGTGTCGAGACGCCAAACTTTGTACAGTTAAACAAAAGAAACACAAACATCATGGCCAGCCAGTTAGCTAGCTAGCTAGCACTAGCAGCTACACTTCGTTAGCCTCGCTCGCCAAGTCGCTTGTAGAAGCCGCTTACCCGAGTCTCGGGGATTTTCCCGGTGTTCGGTGGATGTCGTCACCCGCGTTCAGCTCCGTGTTCATCCACAGAAAACCTCCCCGTCAGCACATCGTCCGACGAGGCCGGAGCTGGAGAGTGTTGAGCCGGAGAGCGTTCAGCTGCTTCTGTCGGTGTCTGAGTTGTTTGGAGCGGAGGGGCACGACGCAGCTGCTACGTCACCACGTAAAGGGTCCAGTCGTGTCCGCGAGCGACTGAAATAGACAGAGAGGGAAAACCCCCAGTGACTGTTCACTATATATACATGTGTATAAATATACAGTATTTATATATATTTATACTCATATATATATATATATATTCTAAATGTATGGGATGGTGCTTCTCAAGTTTTATGGGGACAGACTCAGCAAATTAAATGATTAACTATTTATAAACATGTATATAATGAGAAAATCAAGGCCACTGAATTAAATAAGTATAATTAGATAAAACTATCCCTTTTCATTGTATTTATTTTGTCAGTGTTTTATGCGGTTATTAATTCCTGCATTTATTTATTTAATCTTTTTTTGTCCTTCATGTCAGAGGTGTTCTGTTTATTTTATTGACCAACAACACCACACTGTTTTCTCGTTGTTTGTTTTTTTAGCTAAGCTTGACATCATAATGTTATTATCATCTATTTTTGTTGGTAAGAACAACAACCGAAACAAGTTTTATGAAGTAGCCTTGACCACAGTTTATTCTAATATTTATACACAAACATACATATAACCTGAAATTTCTGCTTAAATATCTATTATTATCCCAACTTTTCTACTTAAAGGCTGATATAAGATATATACCCCTAATACCTCTAATTACTCCTGTTTGCGGGACATCAATGAAAAACTAATAACTTTAATAACTTTATAGGCTTTACTTAAAAAACAAACTATATATGTGTTACCTGCTTCACAGAATGAACCAGCTGTATTTGTCTTTTCATGAGATTTATAAAAATATAGTTTAAAACCAACATTATCCCTTAAATTACACACGATAATAGAAATATTTCCACTACAACTAAAACCCATTTACTAAGGTTGT
The DNA here is from genome assembly GCF_024713975.1 of Paralichthys olivaceus. Classification (NCBI taxonomy): domain Eukaryota; kingdom Metazoa; phylum Chordata; class Actinopteri; order Pleuronectiformes; family Paralichthyidae; genus Paralichthys; species Paralichthys olivaceus. The sequence goes on along the minus strand of NC_091104.1, from coordinate 9,226,392 downwards.
ATGAAAGGGACATCAAGTGTTCTTAAAGTACCAAGAGTTAAAGCACTAATTATATATTTAACATTGTAAATACAGATGTATTGCTGAGTAAGCAGCATTTTAATGTTGAAGCTGGGTGGTGTGAAGCAAATTTAAAGAGTTTGTTCTCTTATGCAGTTATGTTTAATAATTCATCATATTTTAAAGGCTGATCTTTAGATAAGCACAGTGGAGCAAAAATGAAAAAAACATTTGCTTCTGAAATATAGTTGAAGTTTAAAGTAGAATAAAAGGGAACATTCAAGCAAAGTACAATGACCTGAAGAATGTCTGACTTAACTTTCACCACTGTGAGAAACAGCAACAATTGAGGGAGAACTTTATTAAGTCGATTTCCTAAAAAAGCAACAAATTCATTTTTCGTCATTATCATAAATCACAAGCGTGCATTTGCTTTTGCATTTGTGTTTGTTTGTCCATTCATCAGCTCAGAAAAGTTCCTGATCTCCTGATTCACGAGGCCACCTCTGAGATGTGGTGAATGTTGGACAGAGTGAGCTGCGCCTCCCTGGCTGGGTAGAAACGCCTCGAGCGCTGCCACAGCCGCCCAAACACCCCTGTGATGAGCAGCAAGATAACCAGCAGTCCTCCGAGGACAAAAGTCTCCACGGTGGGGGCTCCGCCTGCATCTACAGACACAAAGGAAACAGGTGGAATCACACTTTTGCATACAAATAGTTTCCAGTATCTGGAATCTCAAAGCTTTAAAGAGATGTAAAAACTCACTCAGATTGGGCTTTTCACTGTTTAGTAGCCGTCTGATTGGTCCATAAGACACTGTGTGGGACAGTGGGACGTCTCTGCGCATCCTCATTAACGAGACTTCACCAGAGCAGTTCTGGAAATACATGAAAAGAATTGATGCAACAAGATGCGTATTTAAAACCAGGGCAGCCTTACTGGGCCATCATGGAGCTGAGAAACTATTCTGTCCTGATGGGTCTATATTAAGGACATAAGCTGAGCATATCACAGGCTACTTGTCTGAACTGGCCTGTGACTCCCAGTGTGAGGAATGGGTGTAGCGTGCGTTCACTCACAGGCTGACACAGCCCCGGAGTGTTGTGGCAGATCTGGATGTTGCAGTGGAGGAAGACGTTGGTGTAGGAGCTGCCAACAAACTTAAACATTTGTATCCTGAACATGGCCTCCGGACCCTGGCCGTTCCTCAGCAGACTCAGGGTCTGCTCGTTTGACAGCACCGGGCAGCTATGGGGAGGGAGACAGAGAAGTCAGGCAGGTCTGGTGTGTGTGTGGGGGTGTCATTTAAATCTAGAGTGCAATACTGCAAGAAGGAAGAGATTTCAAGTGTGATGAATGGAAAAAAGCCATAACGTAAACATTATCTGCAACAGCATGAGAGACGGATTTATTGGAGTACCCCCCCCCTCCCCTGCATTGTGAAATCATTGTCCTGCATTTCATTGCTCTCTGCTGTTGCTATCAGGACCAAATACTGCCTGGTTGTCAAGGACGTTCACAGCTGTTGAACTGAAACGCATGTGGCCACTCAGACGGGGGAGTCACATGACCGAGTGACTGAGAATTTGTTGTCTGGCCTGTTCTCCAAGCAACAAATTCTCTTATTTCAGATTTCATCAGCCCTCGTGTGAGAGGACTTAGAGCTGTTTGCCAGTGTGGTGAAATAACAACAAGCTATAAGTAGATTTCAACCCCCCCCCCCCCCCCCCCTTTAAATTATCTTATGTGAATGAATCCATCCAAACTTTATTATTCTTATTTTTCAGGTTCAAAACTAAGAGCAGAAAAAAAGAAACTTTGCCACTGAGATATTTTTTTCTGCTTTTGTACCAACACTTGGGAGGCAGACCTGTCTCTGATGAAGGTGTACTGTATGTTGCTGTATGGGTCACTGGTCGGTGTAGCCCAGCACCTCTCGATACGCAGCATCAGGTGAGCCGGTATCTGTGAGGACAGACGTGGGGGTTGAGTGACAGTTCAGTCAAAATGTACAAATGGGAAATTCTTTTCCAACATGGACTGTGAGATTCTGATTCACGGTGTGTAAACAGCAGCTGTACAAAGAGGTTATAACAACATGGAGGAGAAGAAGAGCAGCACGTCGGGTGTCAGATTTCCTGTGTTGCTTGTATCGCTCCACCACAGGACATATTGCTTAACATCATGTAACAACACGCTTAACCTGATCCAAAAATAACTGTCAATAGTATGAATACTTCAAGTTCTGTCATGTGTTTTTGTCTGTAAGTCGAAGCTCAGCATTCATCATCTCTGTCACGGCTCATCTTAAACAGGCACTTTACTCAACACTAAGTGTTGCTTAAAATATGCAACTAAACCTTACACAATATTCAGGTTAGTATGAGACGTAAATATTTACCATGAACACTTTAACAAAAATGTCTTCGTCCAGTGTCAGCGACGGCACAGTCGTCCATCTGTCCTCGAAGGCTTCGTCTTTGTACAACAACATCGACACCGAGAAGTTCCCGTCCTCCGTGTTTAGAGTTATCGTTCTGTAGAGTCACAACAAAGGACACGTGTTTAAAAGGAATCATGTTACTGAGAGGTCAGAGGTCATTTAGAGATTAAAAAAAACACACTCGCCTGACGTCCACTCGGATCATGTTTTCACCGTTGGGCTGCTGCACCATGTAGTTGAGGGGATAGCGACACACAAACGTTATGTTGATGTAGTTTCTCGTGATGACTTCTGAATCGTTGTTGTGTATGGTGTTGATGAACATGATGTGTGTGTCATCTGAGGCCTGAGGAGAGAAAGACAAACACAAAAATACAAAAACAGTTTATCTTCAGATTTCTTAATGAGATATTCTCACAACTGAGGTGATAGGATAAAAAAACATTTAGCAAGTTTTGCGATACAAAATACCTGAAACTATTAATAGATTTTTAAGTTTCATTGTATGTTTATTATTATTATTATTAGGATTGGTAGGAAATACACATGACAATTTCCTAGAACCCAGGATGACATTATTTAAAGAATTATTTTGTCCGACCCACATTCCAAACTTCAAAATATTCAAGTTACTACGATCAGGTTTGGCATTTTTGCTCGTAAATGTGTTAAAATTAACCGATCAATAAAATAGATGTGGATTAATTAAAAACACTTAATTGACTTTAACATTCAAAAACTCAATTGTAGGAAGTGACTGAAGCGACTTTATGTGACCTCTTTCCCAGGCTATTACGTCAACGGCCATCCTCCCTTCACACACTGTAAATGTGAGCGATACTGCTCAATATTCTTTTGTTGGCAAGTGATGTTGATGAGACTGTAAAACTTAGACGAGGGAAAAGGTTGTGTCCAAGGTTTGTCTGGGCCCCTGCTGGGGGCAGACAGAGGACGGCCTCTGTGGTCCCCGAGCAGGATGAATTGTCGCGGGCTCTAACGGCCGAGACGTCTTTTACTACCTCTTGGTAAACACGCGACCCCCCACAATGAGCACCAGCTTTTCTACGACAGGCAACTGGTCTTCATTACTTCATGACAGGACCCCACTGCCACTTGCACTTGTCACTCAGTTATACGAAGGCTCTGCGTCTAACACAGAAGTATCACTGAAACAGGAGCAGAGGACGCGGTCGTGTCTGAATGAAAATGTTTGACTTTTAAACCCAACAGTTCAGTCACTCCTCTGCTGACGACTGAGGGTTTAAAAGGTCCTGCAGTCAAGGTGAAAGCAAGACTGACACACACGACATTCTTCTTCTAATCCAGAGGAGACATACTTTGCTCAGGCTCTATGCAATAAGCTTGTAAAACTTCTGAGGTGCAGGACTGGGAGACTTTTTCCCCCTGTGTTAACCTTTTGCTCACTTTACAAGAAAAACCTTCACGCATTCCAATCAAGAAATCCAAGGACACTTGTGAGCTGAAGTAGAGATTCAAACCACTCCAAAGATGGAGTCCATGAGAACAGGGGGATTAAAATAACCAAGGGGTGAGTTGACCGGTGATTTATGGCTTTCCTATTCACTGAGCTTCAACAAATAATCATCATTCCCATGTAAATTCTGATAATTTAGGATTACAAGGCCTTTCAAGGTCTGGCCGCTGCGCTGAATAAGACCCTGTGCTGTCATAGAGAAAAGGAACAACGCCACCCTTCTTCCTTGACATGCACGCCACTCCCCACCCTTTCTTTTCTCTTCACTCCTTTCTGTCTGGGTTCAGGGTGTGTGCCTTTCTCTGTCCATCTTATTATACATATGAGCTAATTCCTCAGTGCCCATCTGAACACAGAACAGAGGGTCTCAGTCCACATTTACGTCAGCACAGGAAGAAAAAAAAAACCCCACACTGCTCCCAGTCCAGTTCCCACAACAACCAAACACATCGTAAAACGGATTATTTATAACGATGGTGATTTTATGTTGTCAGTGATGGAGATACCAAGTGTAGTTTGTCTTCATGGTGGTTAAAGCTGAGGTATTCCTCTTTTGTTAGCAGCTCTTCTAAATGTCTCAGCTCACGTGCAATTTGATTCGTTTTTTTTTTTATTAGACTCTTAAATCCTGCAGACGTGACTTTCACACACTTTAAAACAAATGTTTGTCAAATGTTTGAGGCTCTGTACCATTATAGTCCCACAGTCTGACAGATTTGTCTTTATGCTGAAGACGTAGTCATCTCCGACCTCAACCCCGCGGCACTCCGGATCATTTAAATGCAAATCCCAGACCTTAACACAGGAAACACAATAATCAACACAAATATTCAATCATAAAGCAAAACACACAATCTACTTTTAAGGAAAGATTTTAAAGACTTACATAAACTGGAGGCTCTTTGTTGAGGAAAAAAACACTGGGTATAACAACCTCCATTTGATCGTTGGTGCAAATGACAGTTTCATTGAGCTCTAATGGGGAAAAAAATATTTAAAAAAACAACAGATTAAACTTCACACAAACTTTTTAGATAATACAAAATAATATTTTCGAAAACCTATACCACTTTTGCACACTCTACAATCCTACAAATGTATATTCAACATTTAGACAAAGCAATTTAACAGTGTGTGTTATCACATATTCAATTGAAATGTACTCAAGTATTCTGGTATTTCCAGTTTTGGCTGCTTTATGTTTTTATTGTACCTCTCACTCAAATACATTCAACTTACAGCTAACTTTTTAAATGATGATTGTATGTAGACAACATGCAGCAATATGATGCATTATTATATATTAGAAAAACCCAATATTGTACAGAGTAGTGAGTGGATTTGCTCGAGGAATCACATCTTGAAGAACCTCAAGCAAGTCCACCTACAATTGCATGTCACTGGAAAATACCATGACTGAGAATCTTCACAGGAATCACATTCACTGCTGCTGTGGTCAAAGAAACGAGAAGCGTAAATAAAGTCTAACTGAACTTGATTAGATCGTTTTTATGAGAACATTTCAAAGATCTGAAAGTCTGGGAAACTTGTGCTAAACCTCCAATCACTGTTAAATGACTTATTAAGAGTAGATGGTTTCTGTGGTTTGACCCCTGACGTTTCCTCCCTGAGTGTGTGATGTGATGTGAAGTGAGCTCACCCTCCTCCTCAGGCTCCAGATACACTGCCGAGATGACCATCCTCATGGTGAACAGTAACCAGGCAAAAACCAAACTGGCAGGTGCCATCTTCCCAGAGCTCTCCTTCTGCTTTGCCTTAGCTCAGCCACTCCACTACCTTTTTGGCTCTTTCCCCCCGAAACTCTGTGAATCTTTCTGGGGACTCGCTGTCACTACAAGAAGAAGTACCTGTCTCTTACCCCAACCCTCGAAACACAGCTCTAATGAACTGGGAGCCTCCCTCTGGCCTTAAAACACCAGCTTGAATGATGTCCCCACCAACAATGAGATTCCGCACATGAATAGGGGGAACTGAGGGGAGTCCAAGGTAACACGTATGTTACCGCCCACTGCGGCGACGTCCTCTTAGTAAACATCTTACAACTGTTTCTTACGGAGGGCCAACAAGACATCTGGTAACCATGCAAGAGAGGAACAACAGCGCTCGGCCGGCACTCTTTGTCGTCTACATCCTTTGTCTGGACATTTTAAAATCTTTACTGGTGCGGGAATCCCAGTCAGTCAGGCAAAAAGAAACTCATTACGAGTCAAGGACAATTCAGTGATGATGCCAAGGACCTGTGAGTGCATGTGTGTGGGAGAACAGACCATAAAATACTTTGAGAGGCACAGACAAGAAAGGAGAATCATTATTTTTGAAAAACACTATGATACTAAAATAAAAGTGAAACAGTAATTTATCTGTTAAACCTTTTAGGTGGCAATGTAAGAGAAAGACGAGCTGACTGCTGCAAAGGAAACTTCTTCACATTTTGCGACTTTTATGAGTTTGATTTACAAGATTCGTTTCCAAGACACTGAATCTTCCTCTTTTTTGTCTTGCAAATAAGACAGGCTCAAGTGTCAGGACGAGCATTGTTTTAAAAGACAAATCGCTTAAAGAAGATTGTCTGGAACAAGAGAATCCTGTAATAATCTCTCACTACTTCTACGATTGTAAAGAAGTAAAAGTCCGAGCAACACTTCAAGGTCAACGGCTTCCTTCCTGTCGACATTTTTACTGCATAGAAATAAATCACAATAAAAGGCACCACACAAAAAGAGCTAGAGTCGTAACAGGATGACGGTGGACAGATTTTTATTTCCGGAAAGTGACGATAGCACAATGTCTGTGTTCATCTGCCTTGTCATACAGTGAAGTTCTTTATAAATGCACAGATTAACACAAACAAAAATATTGTACAGTCCAGTCAAATGTGATCATCAGATATGTCCCTGCACAGCTGAAGTAGTTACAGAATCCGTTAAGTTACAGCCAAGACATCACACATACCCCCCAAAAAGATTTAAAATTCGAAACTGAAAACAAATAAGAAAACTTGTCTTTTGCTGTCAGTGATTTGCTCAAATATGCTAAGATGCATTTAAAACTTCATGATGCATATATAAAAAAGTGGAATGTGCAAAATCTGGCTATTTTAATCACCCACTGGGTGAAGAGAAAGCTGCTTTGTATCTTCATCAGGTGTCTCATGATGTCTAGACTCCCTCCAGATGTTCAGTATCATCAGTAAACAGATCGGCGAGGTCAGCTACTGTCAGTACTGCAGCCTCCGAGTGCTTCATGGCTGTGCTGGTGTGACTGGGTTAAAGGGAAGAAAAAAAACATTTATAGGTACTGTGAGTTCAGCTGCCACGTTCCAACCTTTAAATGTCAAAATCTCCCTTTGAATTAAAGACGTATTCCAGTTTAAATTTACTGCCTAGTGTCAACTCGTACCTTTTCTCTGCTGTTTTCAGCATCGCCTGCATTCTCTCTTCAATCGTGGATTTAATGAGGAATCTGTGCACGAACGTTGGCCTGGTGGACAGACACAAACAAAGACTTTACACTGGATGTGAAAACTGTAGGTCCACCTGTCATAAAGAGATACAGACAAATGCGCATATTTTCTGAAATGTTTCTTCGGAACATTGCATCGACAAACCAACCCCTGCAGGCCTGAACTACCTGGCACTTACTTGGTTTGTCCGATGCGGTGCACCCTGCCGATGGCCTGGAGCTCGTGAGCTGGGTTGAGGATCGGCTCAACCAGCAACACGTGAGTGGCTTCGATGATGTTCAGACCGTTGGAGCCCGTGTGGAGAGGAAGGAGAAGAATGTTGATGTTCTCTTCGTATTTGAAGGAGCTCAGATTCTCCTGGAACATTGAAGTCGACAATGAGATTGATATAATCACACCTGGATGAGGAGACATTGTAGCAGCAAATACATCGTTGTCACATTTTGTTGTGTTTACTTCTTTTGTCTTTGTGAGACAAAAATAAATCAATAAATCCAAGTATTCTGTTTTAAACTTATATTTTTCCTTTTGGAAGAGGGATGTTGGGTCTTTTATCCTGGTTGATTCACTGAAACTGTGGAGAACTATCAGAAATAACAATCTGAAACCTAAAGGGGATCTTGGGGTGTCATGAAATCGGTTGAACCTAAAGATGAAGTGATAGGAATGATCTTTTCTTTTGCTGTAGCTGAAAGGTGGACAATTGCTGCATTTGTGCAGAGACATTGCTGAAACTTTAAAATGTCCTCACTATACTATTGTAAACTCCCCCTGGTGTTATAGCAGTGGATATTGCATTAGGTAGAAATGGTTGCAATTCAAAATCCAAACCTGGAATTTGTGAATCCCATTGATTTGTGAGAACTCCAGGTTGTTGTCAAACAAGGCCTTAGCGATGATGTCCAGGACGCTGAGCCACTGAGCGGGAGAGAGAGAAACTGGGTCAGATCCAAACCAGATATCATCAAAGTAAATCACTATCTGAGAGAGCACGGATAGTTTACAGTTACCGTGGAGAAAACCAGACACTTGGCTCCGGGGTCGGTCGCTTGAATCTTCTTCAGTGTTCTCACCACTGCCTCCACTTTGGTAGAATGGCTTCCCTGACAAACGCAGGAGGAGGAACGTTAGGTTACAGTATGATCAGCAATCAGTGACCTGACCAAAACTGTGCTAAAATACAATTATATATATTAATGAGCATGAATTAAAGGATAACTGCAGTCACAACTAGCATTTAAATCATTCAGGCAAGCAATAAGATACAACAAAAACGAATTAAGCTCAATTGAACCAATCTGACAAATCTTTATATTAGGACTCAGTCATAACTAACATAATAAATATCCAGACTCGTGCCTGTTGCTCCACTGACCTTGACTGGGATGTCCTGGTCCTGACTGGACGACTGCGTGGTGAACACATAGGAGATCTCAGTGTGGGACGTGTTCTGCCTACAAATGGCACACTTGATGGCACGCCGCCTTGAGCCCGTGCTGTACTGCTCCACAATGATGGAAATACACTCGTTACAGAAGCAGTGGCCACAAGTCAGCACTGCCCACTGGGGAAGAGAAAGACAAAGAATTAAGATGCTATCAGGGATTCTCAAAACCACAGTCACTGTGGTAGCTAATCTAGACTCAGGAGCTGGAAAACGTTTCATGGTTTGGTTTGTTTTTTGGCAGGATACCCAAACACTGATGATACAGCCAGCATCAACCAAATACCAAATGTTAAACCAAGTTCCTGGAGGAGAAGGAGTCTGCTTCAGACTGGATGTAATTAAAGTCTCTGTGCTGATGAGACAGTTGTACAGACGGTAAGGTGTTCTGTCTCACCTCCTGTCCCAGGGGGCGTGCACAGATGGGACAGGGTTCTGGATTCAGTCCTCCAGTTGATTTGTCCTGGGACTGAAATAGAATAAATGATGTAAGTTAGACTGAGATCATACCACAAGTTTTAGAGTGAGCAGCTGAAGGATTTACGTTCTTTGCAGTTACTCTTAACTGTTTATTACCTTCTCCAGATTTGTGAGGTACAGAAACTGGCCAAGCTTCTTTTGCAGCTGAGACTTGGCCACTGCCTGGTCGTTCAAAAGCTTGACTCTGTTCTGCTCCACCTGGAAGCAAAGCAGCCGAGGACAGGGGTCAGGAATAAAATAAAAATAGCAAAGGCAGAATATTACATCCTTGGAAACAGCAGCAATGCTTTTTGGCATCCTTAATAGATGTTCCATTTTATTTATTAAGTACAGTGCACGCTCTAGTGAGTTCCAAAACATAAGAAAGTAAAATATATGTGTTTCAATGTCAAATCTACCAAATGGTTGTGTCTGTCACAAGACCCAGAAGTGAATGTGGTCTCCAGCTATGTGACACCAGGAGTTTACCATGTGTGTGAAAACAGTGACTATGCAAAATTCCTTTTTTTTAAGATGAACCAGACAGAAACAAGCTGTGTCACTGTCTTTCATTCACCTCGTGTGGCTCGATGATGTGCAGCAGTTTGGGCTTCGGCTCGTCAGGAAGGCGAACTCGTAGCCTCTCGGTGGCCATACCCAACTCATCGATGGCTGACACATGGTTCCGCAGCACCATCCAGTACTCATGCAGCACCTGAGGAGAGACAGAGGCAGCGTTCACTCCCATCTTTGCCCTTCTATGTGAGGAAAAATAAAAAAAACTTAAATACAGATTCTGGCTTTTGTTTCAACCTCACACCTGGAGGTGAAGAATCTGGTCTTGTCCTGAATTTCATATTAAATTCTCTATTCTTTAACCAGATTTGTTGAACAATTCAGCAATATGAAATTATTTAGAAGAGATGTAATATGAGGCTAATGCTGCAGACAATTAAAACTGAAACAGAGACTTAAATAATTGATTTATAAAACATTTTTGTTGAGATCCAGTAGGTTTGTTTGTTCATTTGTGTATTCTTGGGTTTAGGTGGAGAGTGATGTCATAGGGGGGCGGGGTTAACTCCATCGTGGGCGACCCCACACACCTGGCGGGGACGCGCACTGTGGAGTCCTCCTGCAGCGGACAGGTGATGATCTGACAAAACCTCCGTCCAAGACAAAACGTTTCCTGACCCACAGCGCGGACCTTTCACCACACACCTTCACTTTGCACGGGGACACTTCCCCATCACTGTTAAACTACAACGACACGGCGGCGTCTGAGCTGGCCGAGCTCGGAGCCTGGCGTGGCCGCAGGGGAAGCCCAACAGACCGCGTGGTGGTTCACGAGCCCGCTGGAGGAAGACGCCGGGAAGCTCGGCTGAAAGACGCGAGTTCTCCACGACCTCCCGAGGCAGCGAGTCAGCCGACACATAGGTAAGTGAGGCAGACAACACAAGTAACCTGCGCACACCCAGGGAAGGAATTAAAGGTCCAGTGTGTAAGATTTAGGTGAAAGGGATCTACTGGCATAAACTGAGTATATAATAACCCTAGTGATGTTTTCACTAATGTGTTTCATCTAAATTGTCTGAATTGTTTTCTTTATCCCCTAGAATGTCTTTATATTTAAATACTTTATATTTACATCAGGAGTCGGTCCTCTCTACGGAGGCCGCCATGTTTTTTTACGGGAGCCCTGACTGGACAAACTAAACACCTTTCTGAGTTTTTATGACAACTGAAGGTTTCCACCGAGAGAGGGTGAGGTGATGGTTATACAGCTGCAAAATGCAACTTCAACACTAGATGTCACTAAGTTCTACAGGAGCGTACATTTATTTGCATGTTTGGTCGGTTATGCTCAGCATTTGCAAACACGTTTTTTTTTAATTGTGTCTCAAAAAAACAGACATTATTTTGTCTTGTCTTTTGTCTCTAAATTCTTGTGTTACATTTTAAAAAGGTTGGGCTTCCTTGAAAACAAGGTTTTGTTGGTGTGTGTACAAACCTTGTACTCCTTCTTCCAGTTCTCAAACAGCTCCATGAAAGTGTTGCCCTCCTCCACCAGCTCCGGATCCATGCGTTTAGCTTTGGCGAAAGACAAGATGGCCTTCAGCGTGCGCTCAGTCTCACTCGCTGCCCAGAGACCTCGGCTGGTGGTGGGGAGACGGTCGTCCACCAGCCCGTCCTCGTCCTCAATCATTTCCTCAAAGATGGCTGTCTGACCCTTCACCCTGTGAGGAAATCTTTCTATTTAACCACCACTATGTTTTTTGTTTTTTTACACTATTAGATTATTAAAACTTACAAGTGTCAAGAATATTGTTTTACATACGTGTGAGAAAACAGCTTGGACTCATAATCGACAAAAAGTTCATCTGCTTTGCAAAAGACACAGCTAAAATACAACAAGAGAAGAGCATTAGTTCAAATAGACAATAACTTTAACGCTTTTCAAAGGCTGAGATGTAATTGTACAATTTGCGTAAAACACATTTCTGATGTCTTACTTGTTAAGTGGCAGTCTCATAGGCCTGAGGTGACAAATTGTGACCTCGTCAATCACTGTTTTTGAAGCCGGGCCTTCAAGATTCTTCACTGCGTCTTGCACAGTCTTCTGGGATTTCATCAGATCTTGCATTTGTGTGGTGAGCAGGAACTGCAAACCACAGGCGTCACGGAACCTGCAGGACAAGCACACACTCAAATCAATTAAATGTTTGGTCTAAGAGGAACTATTACCTATTATCTTATTATGTAGAATGAATTGTGTACTTGTCAGCCATGGAGAGCTTGCTGGCTTGTTGTTTGTAGCTTGACGTCAGCTCATTCTTGATGCGAGACACCAGATCATCATCGGTGGAGAAGCGGATTGACTTCTGAATAACATCCAGCCACCAGGGAGAGTTCAGCTTCACCTTGACAAAGAAAAATGTGTTATTTTCATTTATTCTACTTGACGATGTAGATAATGTACAAAAACTACCATTTATAATTGGCTCTTGATGAGTTTGATATATATGTAGTTTCTGGATCAGTGTTTGTCCATATCCTGCTGTTTGGTAGATTTTTTATTTTATGTAACACGACCTTGGTGGTAAAAGACGTTTCTTACTTTGCGTCTCAGCTCTTTGATGTTCTGTAAGACCGGCTGCAGAGCCTGATGGGCGTCCGCCACCTCAGAGTCGTACTTGGTCATGTAGTGCTGTCGCAGCTGCTCGGCCTAACGAGACGCAGAGGACGAGGGCGACAGAAGGCACAGTTAAAATGGGTAGTATTAAAAACAAGCTTGATGCAACAATCAACATTGGGATGTAGGAACTGAGGAAACAGCTGAGGTTTTATCCCCAGTGTTGATGAGAAATGTTTATATATTACCTCCTCACTTAGTCGATCGTCTCTCAGTGTAGGTGGTATCCCTCGATGCTTTGCACTCAGCAGTTCCATCAAATTATGGGTTGCATGGAGTCTCTGAACAAACACGATCATTAGATTAGGTTGTAGACTATGAAATTACAGAATATTTATTTTGATTGCAGATATTGCATCAGATATTATATATATATTATATACTTTCACAAAAGTATTTGTTTTCATTGGAATTGATGCAATTGTTCATTTTATATGAGTAGATGTTTTGCTTTGGTTTGTTTCAATAGTGAAATCCTCCATAGATTAATCACAGACACATGAAAATGAGTAGAATGAGGCCACACACCTGTAATGAATCTGTCTTCAGTCTCCCTTTGTGCTCCTCTGATGAGCGAAGCACTTCTCTATACATCTCCGTCGCCTCTACAAACTCATCTGAAGGCGGCGAAGGAAACGGTTAATGAGACGTGCCATACAAACCACCGCGGTACATTCAGCCACATTATACATATCTTCTTACTGAGATTTCCTTCAACAAAACATCTCAGTACAATAAGTGTTGAGACATAAAGATGAGGTTGTGGCTTGTGTTCTGTTTTGAACTGATTCCCATGGGAAACTTGGAGCAGAGCGAGCACAAAAGCAGAAGTGGTGTTTCATACCTCTGATGATGTGAATGCCAGCCAGGCCATTGAGCGCACACACCAATTGTCTGTGAGCTTCTTCACACTCCACTCGACATTTCTTCTGCAGGGACTTCAGGAGCTCCTCCATCGTCATGGTGCTGGAGAGAGGACAGACAAACCCACTTAACGAACCCTCAAACGCAAATTACACAGAGTAAATCAGCTTTAAATAAACACAACTGCATCTTTTAAGGTTACTGAAGCTGTGAAACTCTATTTAGTTGAGCAAATGGTTAATTAACTGGTGCAGCTGCCTTCGGAAAATGGCCCCTCTTCTCCAATGAGAGTCGTAAAAACATAAAAAAGTATCATCTACCTTTTCTGTAGAGGCAGGAATTCTCCCCTCACAGCCTGTGGATGGCAGCAGGCCTGGCGCAGCCTCAGCAGCGGGTACAAAATGGTGTTGACGGTGCGGCGGTCGAGGCTCCCAAGTTTCAGGCTCCAGTCAGAGATCTTCCTGAGTTTGACCAGAGCGTCCTGGGAGCAGACCTCGTGCTGACGGTGGTAGAAGTGACCCTCGACGGGGGAGAAGCGGAGCCAGTGAACCTCCTCTGTCTGAGGTGGAATCTGGATCTGGAAAATATCAGGATCGTCAAACACTGCGGCCAAATTTTCTGGAATTACCAACTCAGACATTAGTAAAAATTGAGAACTAAACACAACAAGAACTTTCATGATCTTACCTGATCGATGACGTCTTTTTTAGCCGATCGCCATAATATTTGTGCAATTACATTGTACAGAGGTTCTGTGTTTCCATGTCGGTAAGGGCGATAAAGCAGCTGATGCCACCAGTGTTTAACCCAGTATGGATCAACTCCCAAGAAAAGTACAAGGCCATACAGATCTGGAAATGAAAACAATCTGTTTAGGTTTAAAGGATTTTTTAAAAATGGCAGGAGTAACTTCGTTGCAAGACTTTTTCTTGAGTGTCAGATATCAAGTAAAAGCAAAATTACAAAAACAAAGTGCGGAGAGATGCAGAGTCTAATCAGAGAGCCTCCTACTCAAGCCATGCATTGTTACTGAGGATAATTCATTCCAATGTAAATACATCCATGGTATTTATTACCTTCTAAGCCTCTCTGGACAGGAGTACCACTGACACACCAGCGGTTGACAGATGTGAGACGCAGAGCCATTTCTGCAGCCTGAAAATAAAAAAATAAAACGGGGCATAAACAAATTTTACCAGACAAACTGAAATAAAATACTCTATAACACAAAAATTGATATCTGAGAAATAAATATGCAAAGCAATAAGATAAGAGATACAAAAACTACACCAAAAGCCTCAACTTACCTTCGCAGTTGGACATTCAACCATCTGAGCCTCGTCCAGACAGACGCGCCACCACTCCACCGCCACCAGAGGACTGGGAACGGCCATGTAGCGCTTCTGGTTGCGGAAGCGGCGTCCATCCTTGCTGTTGCTGTGGGGAATGTCGACGTAGTTGAGCTCCGACCGCAGCACGTCGTAGGTGGTGATGACCACATCCTGTTCAGCGAGCATGTGTGGCTGGATGAAGCCGTGTTTCTTCACACCCTGATAAACCTGAGAGAAAAGAAACACTCCGTATTAATTCAGAAGAGTGAAGGAATTAAAGTGAAAAGCTTTGTTGTTTTTGTCCAAGTATTAATGCAACAGAATTTAACGCTTATTTTATTGTTTAAAGCTGGAAAAAAGACATTTGTAGTTCAATACTAAACCAGCGAGGGGAAAATAATCTGGGACAAAGCATCTTAAGATTTGGTATTAATGTGTCTATTCTGGTTTGCTGACATGTTAATGTTTTACATTTCCACCCTGTGCACAACAAACATCTACCAAAAATATATAT
Organism: Paralichthys olivaceus; assembly: GCF_024713975.1. Classification (NCBI taxonomy): domain Eukaryota; kingdom Metazoa; phylum Chordata; class Actinopteri; order Pleuronectiformes; family Paralichthyidae; genus Paralichthys; species Paralichthys olivaceus. The sequence goes on along the minus strand of NC_091104.1, from coordinate 9,211,165 downwards.
ATTGTTTTACCAGCACTCGAAGTGAGGACGACCTAATGTGACGGTTGATCTCCTCCACCCACTGATGGCAGATGGAGCTCGGGGAGATGATGAGGGTGGCACCAGTGGAGACGGGTTTCATGGCAACCAGGCAGTGAGGGCAATAGAAGGGAGTAGTTTCAAGGCTTTCCTCTTTGTAGTTAACACAGTCTGCGTGCTGCCACAGCTGACAGTTCATACACTGGACACGGGCCTTGTAGTCGATAATGCCCAGTTCGCCACAGATGCACTCAAAGCGGTAGTCTGGAGTGTTGAAAGGGACCACAGACGCTCTGGTGGGGGTTTCTGTCCCCTCCTGTGGATCAAACTGAGGAGCGTCTCCCCTTTCTTTAGCGAGATCTTCCATTCTGGACGTTTCATGTGTATCTAACTCACTTTTATCCTGAGACATCTGTGAGGATGTTGTGGACGTATCCATCACGTCATCATACTGATCTGCTTTCTCGTTCAGATCCCACTCTGTCTTTGTTTCTCTTTGCTCTGATACAGGGCAGTCAGACGAGCTCAGATCTCTTTCATCCTCTGTGAGAGAGTTTTGAAGAGCTGCCTCTGCCTTCTTTTTTGCTCGTCTCTGAAACATTTTCCTGGGCGTGCCCTCTGTGTTCTTTGAAATCTAATGAAATTAAAAGATAAAAGTGAGATTTAACAAGAAAGACATTTTTGCAGCATAAAAGATTCATAATGGAAGTGTTTATTCTTACAGACTTGGATGCTCCTGCTAACATCTTCTTTGTTTCTTTGTAGTTTTTTCCCAGCTTGAATGACCCCGCCAAGCCACGACCTTTAACCCGGTCAACTAGGCCTTCATCGATCAGCTTCGCCAGCATCTTCTTGATGTGGTTGCGGTTCTTTAAGAGGTTGTAACCGTAAGTGGCGCGGATATACGTGAACACGGCGTTGACTGAGGCTCCCTTGCCAGATCTCATTTCCTTTATTGCTGTGAGCAGCATAACACGCACAGCTGCAGAGAAATAAACATGTTTGAAATTTTGAATCAAACTGCAAAGGCATTAAAAGCTGTGATGTCTGAGAGGAGTTTGAGAGACGTACTCGGGTGAGATATTTTCATTTTAGGCTGAACTTCAGGCCTGCAGTGGATAACTTTCTTTCTTTCTAGCGGAGGAGGTGGAACAAAGTAGTTCACAGATTTTCCCTGAAAAATCAAGAGATAAATCAAGAAAAAAACATTTTTCATTTCCTAATGCTTTATTTACCAAAAGATGTAAAATAAGGGAAATAAGCAGAGAAAATGTCAAATGTCAAAAATAAAAATTACTACAATCAGAAATAATTATCCGTGACACTAATTTAGTAACTCTGGATTATTCATCTAAAATTGCCTTCTGATCCTCACCACTGGCAGAGTAAGAGCCTCCTGCTCCACGTCCAGTCGGGTGTGACAAAGGATGAGAGCTAGAACCTCCACCGTCTTTCCCAGTCCCATCTCATCAGCCAGGATCCCACCTGGCCACTCGATGCCCGCCAGAGGAAATTCTCTGATTAAACTGCAGGAAAAAACAGATATGTCGAAAACTTAAAATACTTTTACTTCAGTATGAAGTTATTAAAGGTCTTACCAGCCTGTAAAAGGGTTGTAGAACAACTTCTTTCCACACAAAGTGACCAACTCCCGCCAGAGGTAATGCAGCAATTGTTCTGCAACGAAATTGTAAACTTCTCATATAACTTCTGCACTTGCACACTTTTAACAGTCTAAAAATGCATTTTACAATGTAAAACATTGTAGACTGTAAAATAAATATGATTTTTTAGGTAAATAATCATATTGATCTCATAACCTGAGATGTAAAGGCTTTAAATATCAAGACTGATTTATTAAGAAGATAATATTCATCCATCAAAATATTCCATTTAAATTATGAATGTGTGCGTTAAAGAAGTCAGGGCAAAGATAAGAAACTCTACCTTTATGTGAATTGTTCCTGTATTTCTCTCTCTTCAGCATCCAGTTGACGGCCTGGCTCTGATAGGGTCTGAGCACAGGAATAAGAGCCTTGTGCTGGACGTCACATGTCACCTCCTGGCTCTCTCGCTGGTGCAGATGTCGGACATAATCATAGAGCTCCTCTACATTCTGTCTCTCCAGGTCGGTGTCGCACTCCTCCTCCTCATTTTCAACAACTTCTACATGGAAAAGCAACGAAAACACAAATATATCCAGACAGGATGTTAGTGTATTTGATTTAAACCCCACAATGCTCTGAAGAAAATTTCATGGTGATCACAGCAAGCACTAGACACTGGGAGCAGACTCTTACCAGGGATGATAAAATCATAGAAATACTCCATTATCTTCTGCATTAGTTGATTTGCTTTCTTCAACCGAGCATTTCCCTCACTGAGGAAATCAGGCTTTCCGAGCCCAGTTTCTAACAAGTAGATCCCAACCTGTCAAAATCAAACAGTTGAAGTAAGAAAACCCAGTGTTTTAAAACTGTGACACAAAATTTAAGAAAAACAAAATGCAGAGCAACTAAGAGGTAGTTTGAAGTTAGAATTCAGAGTCATTGTTGCATTCATACCTTGATCGACTCATCCTTAGTCTGGTGGCAGAGCTGCATCACCCTCCTCTTCTGCAGCCAGTCAAGATCCTCCAGCGGGATCCAACTGAGGCTGCACTCCGCTGTGCAAGTCTCCTCTTCAGGCGTCCACTGCCCAGAACTCTCGTCCCAGCTGTTGTAACTGAGGCAGAGCTGGTCCCCCATCTTGCGGAGCGTGAGCGCTTTCTGCTCACAGTCACATGGTAGCCAAGCCGGGCACACACGGAACTCCCCAATGAGTGCCTTCCAGATGTTGACCAGCTTTGAAGGCGGCACAACAGTCAGCGACAGAGAGGTTGAGGCGACAGCGGCCTCTGATGATGTACAGGGGAGCTCCTCTGTGAACCGGACAGAGCGGGTGCAGGCATCAACTGTGGGGTCCTCAGTGGATGAGATTAAGAAGCTGCTGGGAGTGGGGTCACCTGGAAGAATGGAGCAGCTAGGTGTCTGGTCTTCTTCCTCCTGGGTCATCTCGTTCTTGCGATCGTCCAGCATGTTCCATTCCAACTTCTTCTTAGCGTCTTCATCGACCCTCACAGGAGGGGCTCTCTTTCTTCGGCTACTCATGGTTGAATTCTGCAAGGAGAGTAAATGTTGATTACAATGAAAATGTCTCTTAACTATGAACAGTGGCATATGACAAAGATACAAGAAGTTGAATTGCAAAAAAAACCTATACTTTAAAGTTGGCCAGATGTTCAGTTAAGTTAGTTCATGGTGTTATTGTGACTCTCAGACAGTTTGGTGTTTGGTTTTTAAGTAATTGCTGAGTTATTACCACTTCTAACTACTTCACATCACTAACTCTATACAATGCTGTTGAACAGAAGGAAGTGATCAGTGCACGTTCAGACAAATGCAAAACACCAGTGAACTACTTTATAGACACTGGATCGTGTTTTTAAAGAAAATTCAACACGTGTGGAATCAAATCCCTCCGATGAATGTGAAGGAAAGACCCTGTTGTTGATGTTAACATGGGAACATCACACATGTAGAGGACGTTTCTCCACAAGTTTGTGCCTGTGTTTGTCCAGTGGGTTCACATATGTTCCACAATGAACCGTGTTGTGTATAAATCACCAACTCGAGGTTTATTATTCAGTTATTACAGCGATTCAAGGTGTTTACATGTGTTTTCACTTGTATTTTGACTTTAGTATTCCACGTTTTGTCCTTTCCTTTAAGTTAATATCTTGAATATACACTCTGGTTGATATGAGAGAACTACAAACACAAACACACACATGTATGAACAGGTATAAACACTGTTACACAATGAAAACACACGGAGTCTGTATCGCTGCGAATTTTAGCGTCCGACTGTGAACAAGGACATGAAAAGCACCTGGTTTCTTGTCTCCAGCCTCTCACACACTCACCTGGTTTCTATCGCTGCTTCAGAAATGAGTTCATGTTCCTGTATTTCCACACGATTCAGCCGAAATGGACCAAAACACTTCATTTAGCGGCTGTTGAGTGTCCGCCATGTTTAAATGCAGGAGGTGACGTCAGAGCAGGAGGATGTTCAGGACAATAAAAGCATGCTCAATTATTGGAAATAAAAAAACAAACCTTTTTTAATTTATCTGATTTTCTTACATTTGATCTCATCTAATACAGTTTTTTCATTTTATTTTCATTCATTCCATTTACTTTTTACACTTCATACTGTAATACTTGGACTGAGATGAAACTTATTTATATAAATATTCATTTAACCAGAAGGTATCTAGATGACTTGGGAAAAACATCCACCTAAAATATATTATTCACATGAGAACAATCACATAACCCGAATACTACACAACAACATTGAAAACAAAAACATGCACAAATTAATTATACTGCCTTATTTTTTCAGTTCTTTCTTATTACGTCTATAAATATTTTAGCAGGTTTGTGCAATGTAAAACACGTAACTGCAAAGTGTAATCGTTGTGATTACAGTTTACTTCATCAACAGTAGTAACGTCTGTTGTGGCTGGCGAGGCTCTGGTTGTAGTACCGTATTTTAGCCACAGGGCTGCAGCAGAGCACGGTTCCTTCACGGCTGCAGAAGTGAATTGAAAGTGCATCACGTCTGTCAGCTGCACGCACGACGCAGCTGCAGGACAGTGCACGTCAAGTTTCAGTTGTCTCTATATAGTTTACATTAGGAGCGGGAACAGCCTTGCAGACAAAGATATGGCACAGCAGGTTAAATTCCCACATTTACATAGACATCCATGTTAGATGTTGTCCCCACCATACGGCAGGAGTTAGCGTTATAGTGTCTGAATCGTGTTTCTGGATGTGTGTGAACCGTGGCTTCAAATCAGGGGCACTGCAGTGAGCGTGACCCGCTTTCAAGATGCAGTGAGGAAGAAGAGGAGGAGAAGGGGGCACCTCATGATCAGTGCAGAGAGAGAGGGGGAGAGGGAGAGAGAGCCTCACATTGTTTCCTCAGCAGAGAGAGAGAGAGAGAGGGGAGCTGGAGTCCAGAGGAGACAGTCAGAGCCGCGATGTCCCGACCTGTCTGCTGCAGGTAGGTAAAGTCATGACAGTCGTTTTAGGCACTTGAATGTGAACTGACTTGAACGTGCACGAGTTTTCAGTCACATCTTTCATTCAATTGTTGATGGGGATGAATGTGCGCGTGCGTGCGGGTGTGCATGTAGGTGACGTGATGTTGAAACCTGTAAATGACACCGGTTGAAGAATTGCGTCTTTAGCTGGAGTCAAAAAGAGGACGATGATTCAGACACTGTGTGTGTGTGTGTGCGTGTGTGTGTGAGGTCTGGGGGATAAAAGTTGCAGGAACAGTCGCAGGTTGAAATAGAGAATCGTCTGGAACAGATGCAGCTGTCCGTGGTGCTCCATCACTAATTTTGCATTCAGCTTCTTAAAAGCTTCATATTTCATCCCTGTTAGAAATCAGTAACAGCCAGTGAACTATTGTAATTTACATGAACAAGTGTGGGGTTTACGTAAATTGTATTACAAATAGGGCGAGGATCATTGTGGGTGATGAGAGGCTGCATCCTCTCACCTCACCTCTGAACTTACCTGGCCAATGTTATTGCATCTATATCCCTTTATAAACAAAAACCAGATAATTATTATTATGCAAAGCTTTAAACCTGCACAAAAATGAGGATGTCCAGACTTCTAACTCTGTCAATCCAGAGCTGCTTAAAGATGCAATGTCCTTTCTATCCTGGATCTTTACTCACGTTATGGCAGAGGCGTTCCTCTGAGCAGTATTCACCTTATTCTACGTGTTGTTGAGTCTCTTTTACATTTTTTGCATCAATCATGTCAGAAAATTATAATCGACATTTACTAGAGTTATGATTTGATCGACTCAATAAAACAACGGTTAGATAAATCAAATCAATTAAATGCTGTAAATGTAAGGCTGGAGGACCAACAGGGAAAAGCAGACACAACTCCTCTGCATTAAAGATTGTGTGAATAGCTTGTTAAATTTAAGTTGAACAAACTAGATTTTTGTGCTGCCAATTGAAGCATTTTTCTTAAGTTTGTCGAACAATTTCACTTTCGAAAAACAACTTAAAATCTTCATTATAGAGAATCTGGAACCAGAGAATTTCATTTCTTTTGCTTAAAAACATTTCTAAAATTATCAGCTGATTATTAAGATTCCTGTGTGGATTAACTAATCACTGTAGCTCAAGTTAAATGAGTGAAATTAGGAAATAAAGCCCCTCGTCTTTCACATACAGGGTGACGACACTGAAGGAGAAGCAGCCGAGGTCATTGCCGTCTCATCCACAAGAGGATTGATGGACCTCCATTATGATCAAGTGGACATGATTCTACATTCAGCTCCTGTGGCACAATGTCCAGTATGATTTATCTGACTGCCAGTCTGTACCTGCCTGTTTTACTGTTCGAGGCCGTCGTGTTGTCTAAGGGCAAGTATGAGAGGTCAGTGGTGCCGAGCTCTGCCTCCCGCCTGGTGGCCAGGATGGACGGGGATATAATAATCGGCGCCCTCTTCTCCGTCCACCACCAACCGTCGGCTGAGAAGGTGGCAGATCGGAAATGTGGGGAGGTCCGCGAGCAGTACGGCATCCAAAGAGTGGAGGCCATGTTCCACGCCTTGGACCGGATTAACTCGGACCCGAACCTGTTGCCCAACATCACCCTGGGCTGTGAGATCAGGGACTCCTGCTGGCACTCCTCTGTGGCCCTGGAGCAGAGCATCGAGTTCATACGAGACTCGCTCATCTCCATCCGGGACGACAAGGACGGCTCCAAGTGGTGCATCGAGGGGGTACCGTCCAGTCAGCCGCCGCCAACCAAGAAGCCCATAGCAGGGGTCATCGGGCCCGGCTCCAGCTCTGTGGCGATTCAAGTCCAGAACCTCCTGCAGCTGTTCAACATCCCGCAGATTGCCTATTCCGCAACTAGCATTGATCTCAGCGACAAGACTTTGTTTAAGTACTTTCTCAGGGTGGTGCCTTCAGACACGCTTCAAGCCAGAGCTCTGCTGGACATTATCAAACGATACAACTGGACCTACGTGTCTGCAGTGCACACAGAGGGTAAGACACATTCATTGCTTCAGTATTGTATGTCCGTACATTTGAGTAGCAAACAAGAGATTTCTGTTTCATCAGATCCTCCCTGAGCCCAAACTCAATAACCCTGATGAACCCTAAAAAGACATTATGTGTTTTAACAGGTTGATTTGAACTCCGGTGTAAAATCAGTAGAATATTTCGTCTGTAAGGAATCAGCAGTCCTGTTTTCTTATTTCTTTCTTCTTTCTGAGGCAACTGGACAAACAGGAAATTAAAGACGAGATGACACGAGAAAGAAGCTGCATCATGAGACAGGAGCTCTGAATCATCTCTAATGTTTAGCTCAGCACTTATTAAAACAGTTGTTTATGTTGTATAACATTATGTACACTGTAGTTCTAACAGCAGGTGGTTGAGATTCATTCATGTAACATCAGTTTAAGCAGAGAACAGTTTCAGGGAGGGAAAAAGAAAATGTTTTTCTCCGGGATGTTTTATTGGATCTGTTTTTGTGCAGTGAAGTGTTGCCTTTGTGCATCAGTTTCATACTACGCAGGACACAAAGCTACAAGTATTTTCTTTCATTTTCTTTTTTCTTTTCTTCCTCAGGTTTTCCAGCAGAAGTCTTTATTTGTTTCTTTCAGATGTCAACTACTGTTTGTAACCACAGATTAAAATATTACGATTAATCACTTGACAGTAAATGAAAAGGCAGCATTTAGGATTAAGATGAATAATTCTATGAATTAAAAATTAATTTGCAGCTCTTTTGCATTTGATGTTTAATCAATGTTCAGCTTCTCAACGTCAGTTAATCAATGAAAGAGAAAAAATAAAAGATGCACTCTGCAGCTACACCAGGATAAAATCTTTGCATATCTTGTTATGAAAACAGATCAATCCAGATTACACACTGAAAACACATAATCATGTCAAAGGATATATATTTATAAAAATATATATATATGCAAAGATTATGATAATTAATATTCCTCCCACATAAACACAGTCAGACTCAAATCTATGTTTTATTTATTTAATGAGGTGTTATGAAATCAAATAAAACCCTGGCAGACCTTCTCTGTTTACAGTCTTTATAATCTGTTTATTTGGAGTTTCAGGGCCAGACACAGAATGTGTGTTGGCTTGTTCAGTGATGTTGTATACGTGCTGGTTGTGGACATATGGAGAGGCAACCTCAAAATGACAAGTGCTTCTCTTGTCCTCAGTGAACGCAGCGGAGGTCACCTTCACCCAGTGTGCTCCAGTTGTGCTACTCTGTTTCCATAAAAAGAAATCTGGGGACGTAACGGACCAGTTTAAAGCTGAAGGGACGGATGTGTGTTCTCAGCAAAACTTTCCCCTGGATAGTTTTAACAAAAAAACATTTGAAAAACTTTTAAATTCAAGAGCCACTGATCTTTCCCTCTCTCCTGTGAGTGAAGCTCCCCTGACAGCGCCTCTTGTCTTTCTCAGGTAACTACGGGGAGAGTGGGATGGAAGTGTTCAAAGAGCTCGCCTCGCAGGAAGGCATCTGCATCGCCCATTCTGACAAGATCTACAGCAACGCTGGCGAGAAGCACTTCGACAGGCTGCTGAGGAAACTGCGGGAGCGTCTGCCAAAGGCCCGAGTGGTTGTCTGCTTCTGTGAAGGCATGACAGTCCGCGGCCTGCTCATGGCCATGAGGCGGCTCGGAGTAGCCGGAGAGTTCCTCCTAATTGGAAGGTTTGTTAGAGATTGTTTTTCCACAGGGGGATTTCGTTTTGCTGTTGTGTTTTCTGTTTGAGGAGAAGCACACACGTTTTCAAACTAACTAAACTAAAACTAAGATTTATTTTAGTTTTGCAGTTGGTTTTTGAAAGATTTGAAAGAAAATGAAAGTAAACGGTCCAGCAAACTGAAAGTTTCAATACAATACAACATGTCTTAATGACATCCATGGTAAGATAAAAACAAAATCAAAATCACTACTATGGTTTGATAGCTACATCACAAGATCTTCCTCACAAAACTTTGCTTCCATGTTGGCATTAGAGTTCAGTACAAAAGTTCATTCTTGACTTTAGGAACAATCTAAACACATAAAACAATCTTACCTTACTGTTCTGGAGCTTTCGATTATATCCTCAATCTTCCTTCTTCTTTACTTCCTGAGCATTTACTTTTTTTTAGCTCAATATTAGCTTAAGATTGTCGCTCTAGCTCTATTATTTGTTGTGATACCTTGAAAAATGTTTTTGTTTTCAAATTTGTGTTGACCTTGACTTTGACCTTCGGCCGATCGGCTCCAAAACGTAATCATCTGGAGATACTGTCCCACGTAATACTCCCACGCAGTTTGGTGAAAATGCCTCCATGTATTGTTGAGTTATTTTGTCACACACACACAGACAGGGGTGAAAACAATAATCTGTTTCTGGCTACACAGGCATGCTGGGTAATAAAAAAGTATGAATAGTAATTATATTATAATGATTTATTTGTATAGCATTTATCTAAGCAAGGTTACAAAGTGCTTCACCAGATAAATGTCAAAAAACAAATGAATAAAAATAAAAGGTTTTCAATTCAATTTTAAGCCTGAGACACTGACATTGATAATAATAATTTGTTAAAACATGAAATGAGATTATCATAAAGCATTTTCCAAACAAACAACAGTTCTGTGAGGAAAACACAGATGCTGAATTCTCAGTTATAATATGCAGCCACACTCGGGCTGGAAGGTCTACACAAAGTTCATATAGAAGCAGAATATCTTCTTTTTTTTTTCTTCTACTGGGAGTAGAGTTCCTGTGAAAGCAGAAGATGCTTTGAGTCAGGCTCAGTAATGAATAATGCATCCGTGCAGCGAGCTCCCCCTCTCGCTGTCAGATCACAGGCAGGATGGGCTAATATGGGACAGCACCTCCAGCATAAGCTGGGGAATGTGGAAGCAGTGAACATCAAAGCTCATATCAGCACTTATCGCAGACACGCCGTAGTCTCAGCTCATCTCAAGTCCTGTTAAGAGTATTTGAAACACCTGAAACAAGGCTGGGGGGGAAAAGCTTGCTATGGTTAATTTACTGAGAAACAGTCTATTAATGTGTGGCTGCCTTATTCACAAAGGCTGAGGATTCAAACGCCCTGAACGCTCTGAAACCCAGATTGATGAAATGCATGTTTGGGGGGGGAAAGAAAGAGGGCGTTTTAAAGTCTAAACTCTTGTTCCTTCCACTTGAGTTTGCACTGCTGCTAAAATCTCCACGGAAGATGAGGAGGGCCTGAGTTCGGTGGAGCAGTGTGTGTGTGTGTGTGTGAGCGAGAGAAGCAGTGTGTGTGTGTGTGTGTGTGTGTGTGTGTGTGTGTGTGTGTGTGTGTGTGTGTGTGTGTGTGTGTGTGTGTGTGTGTGTGTGTGTGTGTGTGTGTGTGTGTGTGAGAGAGAGAGAGAGAGAGAGAAACAGTGTGTGCGTGTGCATTTTTCTGGGTCAAGGAGACTACAGAAAAAGGAAAATGTTTTGTTTTTTTGGAGCAATGCAGTAAGTGAACACATGCAGGTCTGTGTAATGGGCCAATCGAACCGCCCGAGGTGCTGGTCATCAGCCATCCGTCTTCTGCTGCGCGGAGGATGAAAGAAATGGCCGCTCTCACACCACAGATCACACACATGTCAAACAGAAGACAACTCATTTGATCAACTCTGGTGTGAAGCTGCTGTTGCCTTGGAAACGAAGAAAGAATATATCAGTTTTGCAAATATTTGACCGATGCTTCGTAAATGTCCTCGACATTATTGTGATTTAATAAAAACCCTGTTTGAGGATTTGCATTAATGTCCTCTGATAATGCCGAAGTTAAATGGCCCATAGTTGTGTGATAGCGGATCTGTGTTGTGGATCTGTGCTGTGTATGTGCGTTCGTTGACGTCAGAGCTGCTGGTTTTTGGCACTCGCAGTGTTGGACTGGGGGGAGTGTGATGCTGAGAAGCAGATGGCCAGGTACCGTCGATACTGTCACACTGGAGAACCATTGTCAGTTCGTCTCTTGAAGTGCCAGCTGAGCCACACGTGCTGCTGGCGTCGCTCCGTAAAAACCCAAACGTGAAGGCTGGTCCCTTAAATATTTGTCTTGCTGATGAACTGTAGCTTGTGCAATAATCATCATCTTTGAATTGAAATTGAATGTTGTTGTCAGTGCTGCTGTAGGAAAATCAAGGGATCGACAGTTGATTGTCACAGTTTTCATCCTCTGGGTCCATGAATGTCTGGAAAAAGCATTTATGGAAATTCATCCAATAAATGTTGGGATATTTTAGTGAGCAGCAGCAACAGACCTGGAGCTTTGCTAGAAAACAATCTTTTCAGTTTTTTCATACGGTGAACAAACATTGTGCCCCATCAATGCTCTTTAACGTCTCCATCTTCCTTGCACTCCTCCCTCATATCTGACTCATAGAAGTAACTCCACCGCAGTATTGCAAATATGCAGATTCAGTCATAATGCTGCTTTAAAAAGAAGCACTTGCAAATTTTTTTGGTATGGTGGTGTGATTTAAATCTGAAGCTTCAAACAAAAGCTGTTGTATTTTCTGCACAATGAGAGAAGATTAACTGCAGAATTGACTTTCACTGGATGGATGCATGAAAACTATAAATACACACAACGACTGGTGTGGTCCCAAAATCACACTCAAGAATGTGTGTGTGTGTGTGTGTGTGTGTGTGTGTGTGTGTGTGTGTGTGTGTGTGTGTGTGTGTGTGTGTGTGTGGAAGCTTGTTTCTCTCTGGGGCAGATTGTCTGCTACAGTACTGTTCTGCGAATTCTCACTGGACTTGTGATTGTGTCTGCAGACTTCTTTTTTTTCCCTATTCTGTCCACGCCCGGCAGCAGGGGGGCTGAGAGAGGAGCGGAGTCAGGGAAACAAAATGAGAAGATTTCTGCAGGACTCAGTCTCAGCCTGGTTTATCAGGCTGCATGTGGTGCAACTAAAATAACTTCATGAAATAACTGATTGTTACTTGCTATAAAAACTTTTATAATTGAGAAGTCTGACTTTTTTCAGAGACCAAAACTTCACAGACCTCATAACCAGTACACATTGCAACGCATGTAATCCTTCAGTATCTAGACCCCAGTTTTTGCCTCTCCTGTATAAACAGTGCATCCAGAATCCTCAAAGACTCTTCTAACCATTCAAATGAGGAAAAAATACCTTTTCAATCTGTTTGCATAATGTTTGTATGTAAATATGCAATGTGACATATAAAGATTACAATGTCAAATATGTGCCAGTTTCAAGCAGTTCCAAATAATCCAGGCCAAATGACCCCCACAACTCATAATGAACTAATAATAAATTACACAATCATTACAAATTACACAGATATAAAGTCAAGTAAAACTGTATAGAGAATACAGTAACACAGGAGATTTACACTATGGGCTATAGGGTGATAACATCATAGATCATAGACATTAAGGAAGGATGAGATTTGGGAAGAAGTGAGGGTTATCATTCATATCATTCACTTGTGTGAGTTTCTTCCAAAAAAGCAATATGAAGCCAAAGGTCACAAACTGACTGTGTGCTAAAATGTGTTGTTAATGCCCTCCTCTGTTTTTTCTTTTAAAGGTCATAAGTTATTATTTTCCTGAAAGAAAAACTCACTCAGCTCTTTGACTCAAACTTAATAATAATACATGGGATGCACAAACTGGGGCTAGTTTAGCACTAACTGTGGCGTGTTCCTCTCTCCAGTGATGGCTGGGCCGACCGAGTCGAGGTGGTGGAGGGCTACGAACAAGAAGCCGTGGGCGGCATCACCGTGAAGCTGCAGTCCGATGAGGTCTCCTCCTTCGACGACTACTTCCTAAAGCTCAGGCTCAGCACCAACACCCGCAACCCGTGGTTTCCGGAGTTCTGGCAGTACCGCTTTCAGTGCCGCCTCCCCGGACACCCGCAGGAGAACATGAATTATGCACGCAACTGCTCAGGTAGCTAAACAACTAGTCGGGCAATTACGACGCTTCCTGCAGCTCTTTCTGGTTTACAGTTTATGCTGCTGTGCACATCAGCTTGTCTCCTTGAGCTGCTCCGATGTGCACAAAGCTCGGGGCATGAGGCCAAAAGGCCCCGTAAACTGGAACACACTCCTTTAATTATGAATGAGACGTGCCAGAGGGTAGAATTCTCTCTGAGTCACTTCAATAACACATATTTTCTCATATTGTTCATTTCTGTGACACGTGGCTTTACAGAGGATGATGATCTAGGTAACTTAAATCCTTTTCTCTTGCAAAGGAACAAAGTAAATGCATTAGCTTAAATTCTTGGTTTCAGGAAACAATGCTCAACAAGCATGTTTCCAAATTATATTTTCACATTCTTCTCATACTTCTTTCTTTCTTTTTTTTGTTTTAAAATAAATGCTCACATGTATATATTTACGTTTACAGTCTTACAGTAAAAATCGATAAGCATGTTAGTGCTGCTTCCTCGAGCACCCTCTATTTTCAAAAACATGATGGAAAACTTACTTTAATTCAAGTGCATTGATAAACGTAAATATAAAATGATGCATGCAGCAGAAACGACAGTGTACGCCTCAGTTGACAGCTCACGAGATTCTCCTATGAATTTGTTTTTGCTATTGCACCTTCCTTCCTTTTTGCACTTGATTTAATCTTCTTACCTTTGCAGCATTTACACCTTTTTTTAAAAGATTAATAGAGAATAGAGCATCTCTCCTTTATTATGCACATACCTCAAGCTTTTACTCAACCATCATATTTTAATGGCAGATGATAGAGTATTTCTTTTTGTCTCATAAGTGGGGGGAGGGTTACAGTTTGCTATCCTGTTCTATTGTTTTTTTTATCTATAATTTATGTTTTTATTTATTTATCTTGATGTAGAACTCCAGGACGGTGAGTGAATTCCTCTGAATGGATCTTTAATGCTCCACACTTTTGCAATATATATAAATAAATATAAATATATGTAGAGGTCGACTGGTATTAAGATATTTTTTAATCGTGTGTTGTGTTTTTATTCACAAGCAATTCATAAGATAAAATTGCATTTAATCTCAGTCCACCTCTAATATATGAAGCTATTGGGATGTTTTTATTTATGTATTTATCTATTTTTTTTTATTCATTTTCAGTGAGAGCAGCCCACCAATTGGTTCTTATCTGCTCTCTTTGTGCTCTCACACCCTTTCTGGCCTTGAGGCAGTTGTATGAAACAGCCCAATAACATTTGAGTGAGATGGTAACACGCTTAAGTTGCATGTAGCCGCAGAGATGGAAAGCAGATTTACATCAGAGAAATATTTTCAGAATGAATTATGAGTTTAATTCATGTGACGAGACGTTCAGTATCACTCCGACGTGCAGCAGTAGCTCCTCTGCTTGCATGCTGACATCATGACATCATTTCATCATAGTGACTGAGGCTCACACGGCTCGGAGAGCGGGGCGAGGCGGGCGCCAAACACAGAGGAGCCGTTAAACTAGGTCATCACCAGCAGTTCCCGTTGGACGCTCAACCAGCTGCTTATACCCAGCAGACTTTGCTGTTAACGTGTGTGTTTGCACTGCAGACAGTTTCCCAGCAGTCCTCTTTAACCGTCACTGGCAAAAGTGCCACAAACGCACCGTCAGTGTTTGATGCTCGTAAAGACTGTCAGCCTCACGTATGATACAGTGAAATGTTGATTGGGGTAATTCTTCATATACTTCACTTGTATCAGGCGACAATGTTACGGACTAATGATGAATGTAGACCAGCAGACAGAGAATTCCTACTGTATCTCCGCTAAGACAGCAAGATCCTCACATTTGTTATTGTGATATGTGAGGAACTATCATAAAAGAAAAATATAGATCTACGTCAAATTAAACATTATGAGCACAGCTTGTCTTTGCAAAATGTAGTAGCGTCTTCCTCGGGTCAGGCACCACCCCTCCACAAAATTTCAAGGAAACTGGTTCAATAGTTGCTGCATAATTCTCCTAAAAGACGAACAAAAGACAAATATCCTCCTTGCAGAGGTAAATAACAAGATTTACCACCGACCACCTGCTGGTTTATCTCCGCCAACAAGTGAAGTTGCAAGAAATGTGGTCATAATCTCCCTCTACTGTTCCTGAGGTGTTTAAAAATGTCTTATTATGATGTCACAGTGAAGTTGACCTTTGACCTTTAGGACAAAAGTTTGTCTTCACTTACTAATTGTGTCCTGTTAGACGTCTGTGTTAAATCCATGATTTCATGATAAGTATATTAATTTTTGAGTTATGGCCGAGAATGTGACCTTGACCTTAGATAAACCAAATCCTAATCTGTTCATCCTTGAGTCGAAGTGAAATTTGAAAACTCATTCATTAGTTTGTTTTTCTCCCTCTCTGCCATTGTGCTGATTTTACAGAGTCGTCTGTACTCTGCTAAAAGACACTTTTCACAGAGGGAAGTTGTTAAAAAAAACTTAGACTCCAGGCGCTGCCAAACAAACAAAGCAGAAGCACGACGCAGCTCTTTGTAGCGACACTGAGCTGAGAAACGAAAAGAAAAAGCTTACCCTGCTTCCAGCTTTCATTACACGGAACTGAACAGTGTTTGAACACAACACACTGTTTGCATTCAAGACTGAGTCATTTCTCTCTAAATCGCTCGTCGTGTTTGTCCGGAGAAAAAAAATATGCTCAGACGACAGGAGATCCAAAGACATGGGGACGAAGGGTTGGTTGATTTTTCAGCTTGAGGAGACAGCATCTCAGCAGGAAAGAGTTTTAAGATCAATTCCAATGAAATCCTGAGTCATGAAAGCAGAAATGCATGGTAACGTTTCCTGA
Source organism: Paralichthys olivaceus (assembly GCF_024713975.1). Classification (NCBI taxonomy): domain Eukaryota; kingdom Metazoa; phylum Chordata; class Actinopteri; order Pleuronectiformes; family Paralichthyidae; genus Paralichthys; species Paralichthys olivaceus. The sequence goes on along the minus strand of NC_091104.1, from coordinate 9,195,194 downwards.
GACTTCCAGTTCTTTTGAATCCGTCTCCAAAGGACAAAAAGACGTGTAGCTCGCTGCCGGCAGAGAGTAATGATCAGACTGCATCTGTGAGCACCCTATCACTACTTTGTAATAAGTGACATCACGCAACACACACAGAACACCTGAGATCTAGAAAAGACTTGAAATGCTTAACACGCTACCGCTTGCAGCAATGAAGCCCCTCCTGTAAGGTTTTCATGAGATGAATATGATGGAGATGAGTCCTCACTGTTCCTCTTTGTGTGGACAGGTTATGAAAGTCTGGAGGACAACTACGTTCAAGACAGCAAGATGGGCTTCGTCATCAACGCCATCTACGCCATGGCCCACGGGCTGCACGACATGTACACTCACCTGTGCTCCGGCCACGTGGGGCTGTGCGATAACATGAAGCCCGTTGATGGCAGCCACCTACTGGACTTTCTGCTCAAGACGTCCTTCACTGGTGTCTCTGGGGAGGACATATGGTTCGACGAGAACGGGGACTCACCCGGGAGGTAAGAGTTTTGTGGTTTCACTCGAACCGCTACAACCACAGATCCAGTCCGACCAAAACAAAAACAGTTACATAAACGAAACACAATAAGTAAATATGTAGTTTATGTTCTTCCATTATTTTATACCATTATATTCAACATTATAAAGATAAGAACTGTCAAACATTATTAATGGAAATAACATTTTACAGCCTCACAGTTCTTCACTGATGGAGTAATAATAATAAAAAGCATCAATAACAACTTTTAACAAATCATCTCTATAGAAGTATAACTAACAATTATTGTGTCTCAACTTCAAAATATATAAAAATATATATTTTTTCCCAATGTTAATATCTGTTTACTCTACATATTTATGTGTTTAAGTACAGGATGGCAAACACTGTCTTATTTACACTGTTAAAAAAGCTTATTATCTTTAACAAATACATTTTTATGGTCCCTTGCTTTAATTATTGTCTTTCACCTGTGAGGAACTGAAATTGCCTTGTCAGGCGAGGATGGGTTGTCTTGACATTTTTATTGCAAACCAGAGAGCAAGTGAGGTGAAAGCCAGAAATGTCAGCACCAGGAACTATCGATCATCGCGCTGACAGACCCCCTGCAGATAAAATATTCCTCTTCTCTTCTAAGTGGCCGTAAAACTGATATTTCCCCTTGAAGAATTGATTCAGCGTCTGTGAAGCCTGGTTAAAGTCGAGCTCTCCTCTAACTCCTCGCTCTCCATTCACCTTCAGGTACGAGATTATGAACTTCCAGCGTGTAGAGTCTGGTGTTTACGACTACATCAACACTGGCTCCTGGCACGAGGGCGTTCTCAGTCTTGATGACGACATGCTCCAGATGAACCGCAGCGACATGGTCCTCTCTGTCTGCAGTGAACCCTGCTCCAAAGGAGAGATCAAGGCAAATACACAACCTCTACATTGTTCAAGCACATTTTGGGTTGCCAGGTTGGGGAAAATGACATTGGATTATGTTTATCATTTATATTTGGTAAAAAATTGAGTTTTAAATGCTGTAAATCTATTAGTGAAATCTCAGATAATTTATAAGACAGAGTCTGTAGTTATACATGTGAATTAAATGTTTTTAATATCTAAACTATATTTGACACCGAAACAAACAGGTAATTGTTACGACATGTAAAATGACATGTCTTTGTATGATTTGCTGAGCAGGTGATCAGGAAGGGAGAGGTGAGCTGCTGCTGGATTTGCACGGCCTGCAAAGACAACGAGATCGTCCAGGACGAGTTCACGTGCAAGGCCTGTGAGCTGGGCTGGTGGCCTGACGAAGAACTGGAAGGTGGGTTTGTTCTCTTTTAGTCTGCTCCTTCTTTTTTTGATCATCATCTGCTTGGAACACTCCGTACAAACAAGTGACAATTGGTTTTCCTTCAGAAGAAAGTTTGGGTAATTTGCTTATTTGCTTCCGTGCTGAGCGCTCACTGTTAAATCATAAGGCTGTATCAGGTAGGTACTTGGCTTTGCTGAGAGTAAAGGTGGCTGATAAACAACTCCTCAAAGGTTTGGGAGAATTTGTTGTCTTTCAACAGAACTAGTTGTTTCGTCCTGTTTCCAGTCTTTATGCTAAGCTATGCTAATCGGTTCCTTCACATATGACGTGCAGCTTCATATGCAAAATACATTCACATCTAAATGACTTTAGTGGCCTCAGGCTGAGTTCCTGTAGCATGATTGATGCTTCCAGAGATGTAATGTAATTAGAGGCTCTGTAAAAAGTTAAGTTCCTTTAAGCTTTTTCTCACCTCCTCCCACCACCTGTATTCTGCACAGTTTGTCCTGCTGAGATTTTTGTTGGCAGCACTTTTTCATAAACCTGTTCTGTCCTAGTTTCACTGCCTTCCCATGACATCTGAGAGCCATTCATCATCTTCACCATTTCATCCAACAACAGCCTCACTTCACTTACAGCTCCTCTGGCCCACTTTCAATGGCCCTTCTGTGCTCAAAGACACCATCCGGCCTCCGTGCCACCACTAAATCTTTAGATATAAAAGAAATGTGGAGCACAGAGGTGACAAGAATTGACTGCACTTAAAACCCTCCTTCTGTTTAATGATAAATCAATCAGATTTTCAAACTGTGTTCTCAACATAAAGCAGGATGCAGATCTGATTTGGATCCATGAAAAAACAGTGTTTTTCTTTGTCCTGCTGCATCGGCCCCTTCCTTCGATGGCTGCAGCCCAGCCTGGCCATGGCACAGTAGAAAGGTTTATTTATAGTTGAGCTAAAAACCTACTTTAAGACTTACTGCATTTTTCACAGGCTAAAATCTATTTGATTAATTTTCACGCAACACAATCTCAGAATCTTTTCATTCTTTCTGTGCAAAATTACATTTGATTAAGCACTTTTAGAATCCAAACTAGCTTACACAAAAAATATGAATATTATATCAGCTGCGTTTAGTGTATTGTGACTCTTATTATTTATTCTTGTGTTTTTCTCCCTTTTCAGGCTGTGAACCAATCCCCCTGCACTACCTGGAGTGGAGCAATCCAGAGTCCATCATCCAGGTGGTCTTCTCCTGCCTGGGAATCCTGGTCACGTCGTTTGTTGCCTTTGTCTTTGTCTTGTACCGTGACACGCCCGTGGTCAAGTCCTCCAGCCGGGAGCTCTGCTACATCATCCTAGCAGGCATCTTCCTGGGCTATCTGTGTCCGTTCACCCTCATCGCCCGCCCCACCGTGGCCTCCTGCTACCTCCAGCGGCTCCTGGTTGGGCTCTCAGCTGCCATGTGCTACTCTGCCCTGGTGACCAAAACCAACCGGATCGCCCGCATCCTGGCAGGCAGCAAGAAGAAGATCTGCACCAGGAAGCCGAGGTTCATGAGCGCTTGGGCTCAGGTGGTTATTGCCTCTATCCTGATCAGTGTCCAGCTCACTTTGGAGGTCACCCTCATCGTCATGGAGCCACCGGAACCAGTCAAATCCTACCCCAGCATCAGAGAAGTTTTCCTCATCTGCAACACCAGCAACTTTGTGGTCGTCGCCCCTCTGGGCTACAATGGCCTGCTTATCCTGAGCTGCACCTATTACGCCTTCAAGACCCGCAACGTTCCTGCAAATTTCAACGAAGCCAAATACATCGCCTTCACCATGTACACCACATGTATAATCTGGCTGGCGTTTGTGCCGATCTACTTTGGTAGCAACTACAAGATCATCACAACATCCTTCTCCGTGAGCCTCAGCGTGACTGTAGCTTTGGGCTGTATGTTCACACCAAAGATGTACATCATCATTGCCAAACCAGAGCGAAATGTGCGCAGTGCATTCACCACCTCTGACGCTGTGCGCATGCACGTCGGCGACGGTAAGATTGCCTGCCGGAGCAACAGCCTGCTCAACATGTTCAAGAGGAAGAAGAACCCTGGGAACGGCAGGTAGGTTCATTAATTGAGTCTGAGTCCCGCTCCTGAGGCACCTCAGGGATGCTGGTTTTACTGTAATTCCCTCTCAAAGGGAACCTGACGTCTTACTGTATTCACTTTCATAGGATCACCTGTTGTAAAGTGTGACGGATATAGGTCAGTACTCAATTCACACAGCCATCTTAACCTTTAACCTGTTGGTAAAATTAAAACAAGCATCTCTGTGTGCTAAGGGATGATAAGTGAAGTCACTAATACAGAGTACCACAGGGTTTCTGCAGGTTCAAGACCTTTTCTTACTGCATAAAATTCAATATAATGCTATATGAGAGTATAGATGTGTCAAAAATATCAGCAGTATATTATAATAATTCCTAATGGTACAGATACCACACAGATAAAATAGAATGGATGAAATGTGTTGACCGATGAGCGATGATTTTGATATTGAAATTGATTTAGAGGAAAAATTTAAGTTAATATTTAGGTTAATGTTATTATTTATTCATAAATACAAATTTATGTACATATAAATTAAATACTTTAATAAAAAAATTTTGTTTATCAGTGTGTAATCAGGAATCAGACACAAACATTTTATAAATGTAATTTATGTCTATTACGGAGAACAGAAAATATTCAAGTGAATTCAATATTTTCAAACCTGCAGATACCCTGGAATATTACCTGATATATAAAATATTTTTTTCATCATCGATAGTGTTTTTTACATGAACCAGAAATGCTGTTTTTTTTTGTCTTCACTTTCTGGGTTCCTGTGAAGTAACAGCCATCTTTATTTTGTTCATAGTTCTAATGGAAAGTCTGTGTCATGGTCTGAACCAGGTGCAAGACATCCTCCAAAAGGGGATCACATGTGGCACAGACTGTCAGTGCATGTGAAGAGACAGGAGGCAGGTTCCAATCAGATGGCTGTCATCAAACCCTTAACTAACACATACCAAAACACAGCACTGGATTACTCAGACCTCAGCACCAAGACTCTGTACAATGTGGCTGAAGAGGACGAGAGTGACCTGATTGGATATAACCCCCCCACCACTCCCCCCATGGTGGCCCACGGGCAGATACCTGCTTGTGGGCTGATAGAAGATGTGGGCGGGGAGGTGGGGCTCTATACCCATGAGCATCTGCAGAAAAACAGCATTATCCCCCAACATGTCATCATGGACCTGCAGGAGGAGCCGCTGGTGAGCAAATTCAACAGTGACGTCCCTGAGCTCAATGATCTGATAAGCATGCCTGCGGCCGTGAGCGGAGGCATGCCTGTGTACCACAAGGCCCACCTCATCCAGCGGGAGCCTGTCCTGCCCGTTCATCTCGACCCCTTCGACGAGGAACCCGCCTCCCCTTTGGAGGAGGAGGACGGGATGGAGAACGAGCACTTTGGCCTTCTCCACGGCTACATGTACAACAACGCACAGATTCACGACGAGGAGGACCTGGTGGAGATCAAATTAGCAATGGAGGATTCTCTGGCTCTTATGCCTCCCTCCCCCTTCCGAGATTGCGCCGTTCCTCCGATGAGCCCCTTCCCAAATTCGCCGGTGTCCGAGTCCATTTTGTGCACCCCCCCGAACGTGACGTACGCCTCTGTCATTCTCAAAGACTACAAGCAGAGCTCCTCAACTCTGTGAGGGCAGCGGTTGCCAGTTGTACAATATTACTGAGTTTATAATGACTTGTGCTGTACAATACATATACATAATACATAAGGAAAAAGTCATTCTGTGGTCTGACAAGTCATTTCCAGTCTATAACTTCAAAGCTTTCACATGATAAGGGTGAACAACATGGCGCCACATTTTAAAATTCTTTTAGATGTTAGATGAAAGAATTTGCCGACTGCAAACATGTATTTCTACACCAACATAAGCTTTTAGGGATAAAATAGACTTACTTCTTATGAGACCAGTAATTAGGATTTTCAGTGTATGTACTTTAGTGAATGAATGCCATTTAAATAGATTCATTTGATATATATATATATAGTACATGATGCAACAAGCAGGGGAGTTTGTTGATTTTAAACAGGGTAGCTTAATGATCGATAAAGTTTGTATGTATAAAAAAAACAATTACATTTTAAGATAATGCGTTTAATGCTATTGTGTGTTTTGTGATTTATCAGGAAAAGAAAGAACTTGAAAGTTGTGAAGGAATATTTTGAATTTTGGGGAAATTGAAGATTGATATCACTCTGTCCAGTTACTATACATGTGCAGCCGGTGGTATGACTCTGCTCATCTAAATCATGTAAAACATCACTTTAGCGTATTTCCCTGAATATATCAAACTACTTCTTTGAGCCGTGCAGGATTAGAGTGTTCTCCTGTGAATAATTTACAAGTTGACATGATATCTTGTTAAATAAAACAACAAATGTCTGTGACTTTTTGACGGATGCAGCACTGCCAGACGAGTGCACTGACTGTATCACGAATGTAGCAGAGGACGTTCAAGTGCCACATTTTCATGACGATTTTTTTTGTACGTTATTGTCATTTCTATGTTCTTGAAATGCAAGTTCAACTTTGTATCTTTTATAATTAAATGTCAGATTTCATAAATGTACAAACATATATGTATAAGGTAATGTGTTTTGTGTAAATGTATGAATTGTGTATCATATTTTGGTATTCAGATTATATGCATTACAGTATTAGAGAGAACTCATTAGCTGTGTATGCTTATATTGTTTGATTGGTGGTGTAGATCAATCAGTTTCCTAAATATTAAGACTTAAACAGCTTATTGAAATCGTATAATGTGATAAAGTGCTATTGTTGGTAATATTCTCAATAAGCTCCTAATGCAGCCCTGTTACACTTGCATATACACAGTATGGATTAGGTCGGCCATTTTAAACGAATCGTTACTGTAGTGCATTTGAAGGAAACTTATTTGACCGGAGTAAATTAAATATTTTTATGCCTTTGGCTCCTGTTTTTCATGGTGAAATGTTTGGTCCATCCACTCCTACAGCTGCTGTAAACCAGAGGTCAGAGATTCATGGCTTTGGTTTGATGGAGGAAATTCAACATAAGAAGTCATGAAACAAGAAGATAATTGAAACCTGGAGGTTTTGTAGTTGGAAAACGCTGCATCATCTTGTGTTGCATCAATGAAAACTATGATGAAGGATACAAATCATCTACCGGAGCCGACTTGATTTACTCTTCAACAGTTGAATCGGGCTCCAGATTATAAAATGTGTCGAGATTAGGAAGTCAGTGTTGTGGCACATTCGTCTGACCCACAAAGCCCAAACACAAAAGTATTGTTTTCACCTCAGCTATGGTTAGCTTGAGCTAAAGCTTATTTTCCCCTCGATGCTGTTGAATCAGCAGTTTAACTATTTTTGACTCTTTTCTGCTTATCCCTACCATATCAGTTTAATTGATTGTAGGATTTACCTCAACAAATTCTTTTCTATTAACAATTCAGTTCCATCAAAACGCAACATTTAATATCAAAAATTGTCCTTTTAAAATAAAAATCAGTGAGTCAGGTCCCCGATGACGCTGCGTGAGTCCTTTGGAAAGCAAAACTGGGACTGGATCGCTGGAGAAACATTCCAACAAAATTGGAGTCATGAATCCACAGCCACCAAGTGGAAGCTGTTACAGAAAGTCTCTGAGCTGCCTCAATAACTCTACACTCATATTTCTGTTCTGCCAGCCTCCTCAGTATTGTGTGGAATGTGTGGGCCGCCTCATAAACACCTCTGTGGGTACAACTGAGCTCATCTTGATAATCCACTGATCAGGCTAATAAACAAAGCAGCATGACACACATCCTGCTGGGGAGAAGTCTGTAAAACTCCCTGTGCACCCAAGACGTGCTGGTGACTGACCTACTGTAACGAGAGGCCAGAAACTGTCGCTGCCATTTTCTCGAACTACAAAAAACAACCAGAGAAAACGTCCTCTAACGATTTAATAATTCAAGCTGTCACTTATTCCTCTCTCAAATATTCCTCCTCATTAAATGACAAACCTATTCAGTCCCTGCTCTTAGTGTTACTTGTGTGTTATGTAACCCATGCATGTAATTATCTGCTAATCGCTTCACAGGGAGAAGAGCTGAGACCATGCATAAGCATCACAGCTCGCCTTGATATGGCCAATAGCAGAGAACAGCTATCAGCGTGACCTGATTTCTCTGGAGGGAGGAAGTATGTGAAAATATAGCACAGTGCAAACACAGCTCTCAGAGATGACTGTTAGTGATCTGCTGAACTGAGTCATATTTGTTACAGTGATTGAACTTATGAAATATACACAATATCCACAATATAAACCCCTGTTGACCATCAGTGGTCATTTTAAAAAGTATCCAGAGTACTTGTTTCAAAACCAAAAATACTCATTGTGCAGAAATAATATTGTACGTATCATTCTTCACTATTAAAGAATATTAATATGTAGGTAGCAATTACAATCAAATTTAGTAGAGAGGGTTATTTTAATTACTTTAAATAATGTTGTGTAATAGGTCAATCTCAACATGGATGGAATTCAGTGCAGAATAAAGTAAAATGAGCTGTAGCAATGAAGTTCCAGGATTAGATAACATATTGTAGAATCACTCAAAGTAAAATTCTTATTTAAATACTACAAATATTAGATTTCATCACTTGTTCAAATGTACTTATTCTGAGTGGACACAAATTTAGAGTTTGAAGTAAAGCTTGACAAGAGACGTTAGTTGCTGAGTGAAATAATCCACGCGTATTATGTTTATACTCTATTGTCACAAACAATTATAGTTTAGTTTAAGTTACAAAAGTATATCAATGTAAATCTACTTTTTGAAAGCAATGAGCTGCTGTAAATGTAAATAATGTGGAAATCAGGTGCAATAAATTTACTCTTTACTAAGTGCGTCGTCTTGGGGATATTTGTGGCGACTGGAACCTTGGCCTTTATGTTCACTGACATGTGTATTACTTGGGTTATTTTTGTTCACCGATCTGTCCTGTGCTGTCCTGTAGTTTTACTTTTCTGTGTCCTTGCTGTGCATCTAGGGAACTGTTCCACATCTTGCCACTGGGTACCTATACACAGGCTCTATCCAGGTACGTCCTGTGAATGTTAAACTTTGGAACAGTCTGTGTGTTAAAAAAAAAGTACAAACACACACATATATTCACACACATTCATTTATACTTCTCGGTGATACCAGCATATATCTACAATGCTGATCAGGTGAGTTGAAACATAAAATCATACAAACTTGTATTTCACCTCGTGTGGGAATTGTGCCCTCAGGAAAGTGATGGAAGAAGTAACACACAACAGCTAATCATGGACACATGTCCCAGATACCAAGGACCTCATTTCAGGAGTCAAACAGGGAGCCTGCCCCCAATACTTCTTTTCACATCGGACACAAAAGCTCTCGACTTGTTGTTTATGAATATGACAGTCTGAATGTGAGTCGCACTCGTCCCATCACTTGTTCATTATTGATACCAGCCTATTTTATCCGCCCTCCAGTGTGCATTTTCCCTGGCAGCTTTGTTCATATATTCATGATTGCATGAAAATTTCAATTTAGTCAAACGTGAATAGGTTCACAAAGAGTAAAGCAGCGTGTGTGTGTGTGTGTGTGTGTGTGTGTGTGTGTGTGTGTCCCTGCCGGGCCTCTGTCACTGTCTTGTTGTGTCTTGTCGTGACCCATTTTGTTGTGGCATATGTTATGTGAGTTTTCACTGCCTGTGGATTGTAAACATAAACACCAGACTGGTATTTAATGCACACACTGAGCTGAGTCCTTTTTACAGTTAAATTCTGAGGGTGTGTGAAAAAACCAGAAGGAGAAAAAACCTTGTGATTCAAAACAGCTCAAGTTCTTCAATGAGACCAATCAGAGGCAGGGATCCATAGGTTGCTGTCCATGGTGCTGAGTTGTGGCCCTAAGGAGAGCCCTCCATCAGGAAACACTCAGACTGCAGGATGTACAATGTTGGTAGACTGCGCCACCTAGCTTACAAAATACGCATGTGCACAAACATTTAAACTATAAAAAGCCTTGAGTGCATCAACGTGACAAAAGATGAAGCACAGGGAATTTATAACTCAAATAATGCTTTCTTTGTTTTACATTGATTATATGTATATATATATTGTATGTGTTGTACCTGAGGATACGCCATGACACTTGTTAAATCCTCAACTTTGTTTATAAGCAGAAAGAAGAATGGGGCAAGGGTGAGTACACATAGTAGTATTTTATTTACATAGCACAAATTCCTCATATCTGATTATAAATCAATGTTGGTATTATTCACTCAACCCTCTCTCTTGCATGTCGCTGTCTCAGATGTATTACTTAAAAGTGCCAGTTAATTCCTGAAACAGTAAAGATGTGTCAGCCAGTGCAAATTTGGATTTTCTAAATGACAGATCACAAAAGGTTATCATTTAACCAGGTTGTATGGTTTTCATTCTAGTTTTATAATTCTCTGTGGAGGTAGAATAACCTTGTTTTTTCCTCCCTGGGGAACAAGATGGAGCGAGAAATGTGTCCTATTTTCCTTTCGCACACAATAGACTGGATGATGAATTGGGAACTTTTACAAAAGGACTGCACTCCTATCACATTTCTGTGGGAAGGATCCGTAGTGAAGAGGATGTTGCACGAGGATATTAACATGAACATTCTTGTGACTCAACATTTACACAACGTGTTTTTTCTCAATGCTCCTGTTTTATTATGTTAGAGATTTTTTAGCCTTTCACATTTGTCACAGCTTTTCTTTGTCTCCCCAGCAGGGGGCCCCACACCAATATGAAATAGTGAAGTGCAGCTTGCTCTGCCCAGCAACTGCTCAGGGGGCTCAGACCTCCAGGGAGCAAAAAAAAACAAAAACAGGTTTACTTCATATAACTTCTGTTTGATTAATAAAGAAGATGTGAAAGAAGGAAATGTGATGAATAAAAGTCTCATTTCAACTGTGATTTGTCTTCTTCTGTCCTCTGGTTTGCTTTTATCAAAGTGCTTTAACTCTTTAAATACACAAAACAATTTCAGCTGTAGTACTGCTTTTAATTTATATCATCTTCTTTTATTCTTGCTCTACATGCTTAAAATGATTGATTAACACTGTGGTTGTTATATTCTCTTTTTTAAAGTGTAGCTACATTCACTACAGGTGAAAACAGCCTCATCTTATTTAGTCTTTACTCACATTAATTAAAATGAATATTCCCAATGAATGTCTTGTCTTGTGTCTGTGTTGCATGTTTTAACTGACAATTTAACTAATAAAGCAGTAATAGCAATTATAATATTACAATTATTCCTCCTTTTCATTGTTGATTTGCAGGTTTAGAATTGATTCATTTATTTACTTTGTATTTGTAAATGTTTTACACAAAATTGCCTAAAAATCATCACAATCATCATTGTATCATTGATCTGCACGTTCAGGGAAACGATCTATCAAATTTGACCCGCATTGTTTTAATATTATATTTAAATAATCTTTTAGCAAATCCAACAAACCCACAAAAAATAATAATACAGGAAACTAATCTCTGGCAGAAATACGTCGATGGCGCTGACACCATATAAAGTGACGGGTCACAGAATCCACCGTAACACCGGCGGTACATCCGGGTGACGGCGCAGCGCAGACTCCCTCCCCGCTGCAGCTCACTGCGTTTCCGTAGCCAGGCTGCTACCCGCTGAGCCCTGCTGGCTGCTGGGGGACCGCTCACGGAAAAACCATCGATCCCGACCGAACAACGCCAAAGCCGGACGCGTAAATGGCGGATTAACGCTCGCGGCGGAGAGGGCCGGGCTCAATCCGTGTTCGTGACTCGGGGTTTTTTTTTTTTTTGTCCGGGGGGAGTGCGCTGGCGACACCCTCCGTAACATGTGAGATGTCCCCAGTAAGATTTTAACTGTGCGTTATTGCAGCTAACTAGCTAGCGGCGACCCCCTCCTCCTCCTCCACCACCTCCTTCTCCACCTCCTCCTCCTCCTCCTCTCTGTCCAGTTTATTTATGGTGGCTGGTTCGATCTGTTCTCTCAACCGTCGCGTCCCAACCGGAGGAAAATGAAGAAGTTCAACATCAGGAAGGTGCTGGACGGTTTGACAGCGTCGTCCTCCTCCGCCTCCGCTCAGCCGGGAGCTCTCCGGGAGAACGACGCCGTGCAGGAGACTCTCCAGTCGGAGCATTTCCAGCTTTGCAAGGTGGGTTCTCCGTGAACGGCGGCCACCGGTACCGGGCTGTCTCCCCCGCTGAACGGTCAGGTGACACCGGCGTGACCCGACAGCCCTGCGTTGTTTTCATACCCCCCCCTCCTCCTCCCTCCTCCGATCGTCTCTGCTCAGTGGGACGTTTCATGACTTCATCCAGAAACACCTGGGAACATTAGCGCAAACATTAAAGTGCTTATTACGCACACAGCGGCTTTAACGCGGTAGAATGTGCCACCCGTGGCCGTGTCCTGTGCTTGTCTCCAGGGCTGTCACAGCAACATCCAGCGCTGTTTGCACTGCACTGACTCTTCGCCTCAAGACACAGCTTTCCCTTCGCTGTAACCCAACCAGCTCCTCGCTACAGGATAGAGTTAAAGTTAAAGGGCGAAGCTGACACCTGAACGCAGCATGCCCTTATCTAGACTGGAAGAGTTGTTAGTTGCTGTAATATCTGTAAATGTAAGAGCTCCAGTCCTGACGGGATTTGAATGCAGTGACAGTCATCGGTGTCAAAGGCAGAACTTGGATTATTCTAAACCAGGGGCCATCATTTACACAGAGGGGCCAATTCTGTGATCAGCATTCACGCACAGTTCCTCATCGTAGTCATTCATTGTTTACTGTTATAGCTCTGCAGCTTTGAGCAAAGCCACACATCAATTCATATTTTATATGTTTATTATATATTATATATCTATCAAGCACATTGTGTTAAAACACTTAGAAAAGAAAAACATATTAACAAATTGTCATAATAATAGTAAGTAAGTAGTGTGTTTTGAATGTATATGTTTTTTTAATACCCTCTTTAGTGCACACATTGTTTCCCATAATGCATCATGAAAACTAGTGTAGGACTGATGGTCACTAACCAAGCGAGATATACCATCATGCATTGTGCCCACAGTGGAGAGACAGGTAGAGCGAGTGCAGCAGGAACAACCTGACCCGCTGGATATGTTTTGTAACTTAATATATTAAGTATTAATATGAAGTGTAGAATAAATATTTAAAATTTACTGTGGGTTTTTCCAGCTGCTGATGTAGTTGTACGTCATAACCCCACAACAATGACGTCATTTCCTCTGTGCCGAGTAGTGTCCGATGAGTTTTTCCTCTCTTCCCAGTGAGTGAAGTAGGAAATATTAGTGAGTGACTTTAGACACAACAACAGACTCCTCAGGGGATTATCAGATTTCAGCTGGGCCCTGTGCCCCCCTGACCCTGCCCCGAGATCCGCCCCTGCACTAAGTTAATTCAAGTACTCTGGTACTGGTACTTGAGTACTTCCTTTTTTATGCACCTTTGTACTTCTACTCCGACAATTCAGTGGGTGCTCTTTATTCCACTGCATTTAGTCAACAGCCATAATAAACTTTGTACACAAAAGTTTGTACACAAGGAAAAGTATAATGAGCTTATAAAATACACTCCAACACATTGTTAAAGACTAAACCAGTGGCATCTAAACCCTCTTACTCAAATGGTTTTATTTAAATAACTATTTTATATTCATCCCCAAACAGCTCCAACTAAACAGTAAAATGCTGCTTACACATTGATGCATGAGTATTCAAAAACCACTGTCATTTACAGTGTATTGCATCAGTTACACAAACAAAACAAATTATTCAAGTAAATGTGACTGCGGGTACTTGTTGGAACTTATTATCTATCAGAAATCTCCTCTGTCCAGCATCTAATTTTAGATTAGCCTCAGCTAAATTTGCGTTCATTTCTACACCCAACAAAGCCAGCGGCTGCGTCCTGTAGATCAAAATCATAAAGGGATTTCTTCAGGACCAGTATAGCAGGATGAAGGATTACCAGCTCCTTCAGTATAGATATTAACACGTGAGTTAATTTTCAGCCATGTATGGTTTATTAATCTATAGCCTGTAAGGCTGGGAAAGGTCTCTGTTGTGTGAGTTGTGTGAATTGTGTTGAACATCTCAGAGAGCCAGCCCACCAGCCCCTGCCCCAGCTCCTGCAGAACAGGTCAGGCCCCCTGGGTTACGGGGCCATGGCTTAACCTGTTATATAATCCTGCTGCAAGCCGCACAGAGCTCACTGATGACTGGGCAAGGTTTCCAACCTGAAAACAATTGAGTTATAGATGTCCGATGATGATTATATTTTTGTGGCCTGAGCGCTGCAAGATCCTGGCTATAGAGTTCACTCTGTGAATGTCAGCATGACTGTACACATGTCAGGATATCAGAAAAACCATCCTGTCCCCATTCACACTAATGTTTATGCTTTATCTAATTTATTTTGATGATCATGACTCATTTTCCACATTGATGGATTAGGTTTTGAGGAGATTATTATGAGGGTTTTTTTAAAGCCAGCATGACTGTGTAGCAGATGATTGATTGGCTGACTGGAGGTCTAATATAAATTCTGCTCTTTCCTGCAGACTGTGCGTCATGGCTTCCCATATCAACCATCCTCAATGGCTTTTGACCCCGTGCAGAAAATCTTGGCCTTCGGGACCCAGAACGGAGCTTTGAGGCTGTATCCTTTTTTTTTTCTTCACAGGAAAATGTAGAGAAGCACATAAGGAAAGTAAAGCTTGGATGATTCCAGGGATTTTTTTCTTACATCCGCCTCCCCCTTGTACACACACACACACACACACACACACACACACACACACACACACACACACAGAAGCACAACAACACACTCGACCTATGTCTAACTTCTAACGTTCTTTCCACACAAGTCATATGACCAAGCTGCCCCTCAGCATTACACAAGGTCTGGGGGGGATTCACACAGAAGGTGACCTGTCTCTACCTCCTGTCATACAGCACAACGAAAAAGAAAATCCATACCGCGCAGGGGGAAGTGAAGGGCTCAGAGGTGGACACTAGCTAGGATGTGTTTCTGTGCAGCCCGCAGCCTCCTTCTCCTGGAGCACCCGGGCTCATTAGTGGTATCTCTGCAGTAGCATGAACAGCTTCTCCGCCATATGCCGAGGAGCCAACCTCATCAACTGTGCTGCCCGGCCTGTGCCAGGATGCCACTTCATATGTGTTGTAAACATCACTGGACTAACTCAACACACACACACACACAGTCAAGCTGCTTCAGTGCTTTGTGGACAGTTGGGCGTCAGTTTTGAATTTATTTGTGTTAAAGAAAACAGCATTTTTGCAGCTAGAGCAACAAAACTGTTCCTAGATTCTAGACTGTAAGTTGCTGCACGTGATCATTTGCTCACAGTTTTTGCTGTTTACAACTTCAGGGTTGGTCTATTTGCATATAAACACAGGGTTTCCCTTTGTTCTGATATCCTGCTTGGGAGGCCCATCTTCTTTATTTAGATTTTCATTAGAAGTAGCTCCGTCCTCGTCCTTATCCACTTTCCAGATTAAGAGAGCCTTGTGTTTACAGGGCAACTCCCAGAACACACACACACACACGTGCACACACACACTGCTTCCATGTTGTCCTAATGTGCAAGATAGAGCTGATGGGATTACTGTCATTCAGGCAATTGGTCCATTTATCAAAAGACAGGCTGTATCGATCCACCTCATTGCCCCTGGAGTTTGGAAACGCTGCCACAGCTCAGTAGACATACGCTCAATGAGGTGTCTACAAGCAATAAATGTCTGCTTTTACAAGATCTGTCTCTACTACAGTGTTTTAATCAGCGTGTTACTGTAGACGCTGGCCTGCGCTTTCCAGCAGACGTGCACTTACATTTTTGGCCGTCATGAGCAAACTGTTGAATGTGGTGTTGGTAAATATCTCATGTTTCTTCCTTTTTATTTTCAACATTTTAAAATGAAATGTTAGAATTGCGTATTTTGGGATTTTCCAAGGGATTGTCCAAGTTTGTGCAGGACTGAAAATACTTTCTACACGTAGAGCGGCAGCTGACTGGACATGTGAGAAGTCAGTAGTTTCTATTGATGAACTTCAGTAGCAGATGCACTTCCTCTTATTTATTTTTGCAGCTCATCTTCATTTTGTAAGCTAGCATGATCAAACTTCCTGCCTCGATTGTTATCAGCTGCCTCAACAAGAAACCTGATGTTGAAATGTTCTCGTGAACCACACTGGTTTATCAACTGGGAAAGAGTCGATGATCTAGTCGAGTGACTTTAATGTGAGATGCCTTAACCTCTCACGAAAAAAGTGAAGAGAGGGCAACGTGTTCAGTCTTTGTTAAAATCACAATTTAGCAGAGCTGGACGACAGTATGTAGAATAGATCATATGTTTTATATCTGTCACGTGTTCAGGGCTGCAAATAACATATTTTCATTATCCATCATATATGTTACTATATTATATGGTAGAGCACATGTTGATGAAGTCAAATTGCTTGTATTTCTTTTAGTTTCCCAACAGAAATCTGAAATTCACATTAACATTTGGTACTTGAATATAACTTTCAGAAACCATTGCAAATTAATCTCCTGGCAATTTATTTATTGATTAATTGACAATTTACTTGATGATTTTATTTGAAAATGTGCCGTATATGTTTTGACCAACAGATAATGACATTTATTTTTTTTACTTTTTGTTTCCCTGCATCACAGTATGTTAAGTTGCATGTAAAGTCACACTTGTTGTTCTGTGACTCAGCTTCCTTTGCTCACACTGTCTGAGAAGCTCATTTTCAACTCAGGAAATTATAGGAAGGGGAGCATGCATTGTCTTGAGTAGTCTCAGCTGATGGTCTACCGTTTGTGTGTAGTTTGTGCCTGTGGTTTAAGTGCGACAGGAAGTTGAAACTCTTTTTGCTTATCACGGTTATAGAATCTTGTTTTGAGGCTCTCAGCAGTTTCCTGCTAAACTAGAAAGTATCTTGTCTCAGCAGCCCCTTAACCCACACCACTACAGAATGAGTTCACTCAAGAAACGTCAGGTTCTTAAGACATTTTTCTCGATTCTTATGCACAACCAGACGCTGTCAAATAAACCTAATGCCTCTTCCTCTGCCACCGTGGACCTGAGGAGACGTGATTATCTGTCAATAATTCTGACAAATGTTGTGCAGAACCTGCGGGACCAGGAGTTAAAGCTGGACTCAAAGGTTGTGGGGGAAAGTGAGTTCAGTTGCCAGCAGCTCTCGGCTTGAAGTCTTTGTTTGTCTCCATCCCTCCGCAGGAGTGATGACCACAGTTGAGCCTGTCCTAAAACGGGCTCCTACGACCCCACCTTAGTTTGTTCAAGGTGCTGTGGGATTGTTTGATCACAGCTTGGTTGATCCTGTTGAGACACATTATGCTGTGTCAGCCAGTCAGATAGTTAACGCAGCTGTCTGTCTCTGGAGCACTTCTTAGATTATGATGAGTCTGAGAAGCAGTGCACCTTTTTTTTGTCTTTGTGGCCAATCTGTCTTTTCTGGAGATTGTCACGGTGATTAGATCTCATGCTGCTTCCTTCTTCTTTTGTGCTGGTGTGCAAGACTCTGTGCTCATAGTCTCTCTGTTAAAGTGATCACAGGCTGGTTGAAACAGAAAACCATTTCCTTCCACGCTGCCTCATTCCTGAGCTGTTTGTGAAAGGATTTTGGAGTTTTTTTTGCTTGGGACGCATTCACTCCTGGTGACAGTGGCGGAGCTCCACTGTCTCCAGACATCTACTGGTGGCTGACTGGGTGGCCCGTCTGTTTTTTTTAAATGGATAGATTTAGTGGGCGGGGATCCTCTGAATGTAACCGTGTGATAGAGAGAGAGGTGAGAGTTAAGTTAATCATGCTGCCGTCATACTGGCTGACGCATGTGAATAAATCAGGCACCACCGGGCCCACTGATTTTATTTATAACTGGCTATTTCCATGTGTTTCATGGTCTTGGCAGTGCAGCTTTAGGAAGGTAAACAGAAAACACCAACTTGCATTTAGTGTATAGTTTAACAAAGATCTTGGGAACCTGCAATGTTTTTAAAATGAAAACATCAACAGTGACCACTTATTCAAACACACATTGTTTATTACTGCATCAGATGAGCTGCATTTATTATCTCTGCATGAATGTCACTGGTAACTGTCCAGTTTTCTTTGACCGAAGCGCCTTTCAGCTTTGGCCGTGCTGGTGTGGAGTGCTACTGTCAGCATGAGAGCGGTGCTGCTGTCATCCAGCTCCAGTTCCTGATCAACGAGGTTTGTTGTCATTACTTGTTTGATTTTCTCTCCTCCTCCTCGTCGCTCATTCACTCCCCGTCAATCTCCTGCATCTGTTGTTGCATGTTGTTGCTCACAGATACCGTAGACACCGGGGCTTATTCACTGTTTCCAGGCCAGTGAATCACTGCAAAGTTATTTGAACTGTGCTTCACACCAATTAAATGGTGCTGCTGGTTTTAAACCCAAATGCCTCTGCTATAGCTTCATAATGATGTGCTTATTATTTTGCACAACCATGTAAAACAGCCCATAATAAGCCACAAGAGACAAATAATCAAAATAATTACCTTTATTTTTTCTTGCATAAGAAAATAAATCCAGACAAGTAGATGAAATGACAATAGAACAATAAAATAGGAGGATGCTTTGTGCATGCTCACAACAAATCTTCTTCCCAACAGGGGGCGCTGGTGAGTGCCTTAGCAGATGACAGCATCCACCTGTGGAACCTGAGGCAAAAAATCCCCGCTATCCTGCATTCTCTCAAGTTCAACAGGGAGAGGTAAGGCAGCGTGTTCCTGTCACTGCTTCTCTGTGCACTGACGGAGCATCAGCCACTGAAGTGTGAACGCAGCCCTCACAGCCGGTCACATGCTTCTCACTGTATAATCAGCTGTTGCCGGCACATCTTGAGAATTGATGCACATGTATCTTGTGATTGTGCAACAACTGGTCTTTCCCTTTAAAAATCCAGTGGGGAATTCATGAGGTCATGGTGAAATATTTCTGCTTTCTCGCCTAGTTTGTTAATATGGGGCATAACATTAGATTAGATCACCACAGGTAAATGTATTTAAACAGCACTTTTCTAATATTGATAAACACTCAAGGTGCTTTACACTACAGTTATGGCCCAGCCGTCTGGGGCTGGTTCTGGATCTTGACACCTGAGCCCGGGATCAAACCACCGACCCTCTGGTTAGTGGACCAACCCCTCTATTACCCGAGCCACAGCTCGATAACAAATCAGATACATTTTCACTTTTGGTCCTTTTGTGAACAAACTCAGTTAATGCAACTTAAATATACAACGTGCAGACAGATACACAATAAAACTGTCACCTGTGTCTGTTGACACTGTCAATGTGTTGCATGACTGAACGCTTCTTCCCACCACTTGAGAAAAGACAGCAGTATTTACTCCCGCTGGTCTATATATAGTCTGGCTTCATTAGTGTGACACAGAGCAAAAGCCTTTGTAATTAAATCTTAGTCACTCGTACTCTTTCCTGTTGGACCGGCGTGATTAGAGGGCGACTCTTTAATGGGAATGAGTCATGAGATAATGAAAAGCCTGGTTGTGTTGTGATGGCTCCTCATCTCCTCTTACAGAATCACGTACTGCCACCTGCCCTTCCAGAGCAAATGGCTTTACATCGGCACAGAAAGGGGAAACATCCACATTGTCAACGTGGAGTCCTTCACTCTCTCAGGCTACGTCATCATGTGGAACAAAGCCATCGAACTGTGAGTCTGTGTTTCACACCTTCCCCTCCCGCCCCCTCCAGGTCTTTGCTCACTGGCCATTTGTGTGTCTTCTTTGTGCAGTTGTTCTTTTGTCCCTGTTCACACCAGGTTTTAACATCTGAGGTATCTGATCACAAGTGGACAGCTCTCGAGAGGACAGTTCAAACCCGGTCTTCTCCTGAATGCATCTCTTGTGACCGCTTGTAATTGGAACTCACTTCCCCACTGTAAATGCAAATACACACATACGACGTTTGTGTCCACGATGGCAAAACAATGTTCTTATTAGCCAGTGTGAGTCTATAGCTGGTTCCTATGTAAATGTGTGTGTCAGTATGACAGCAAGGGAGAGCGGAGCCAGGAGAGGCTAAGGGATTAATGCACTGCACATAGCTTTACAATGAACTAAGGTTTAATTTATTTGAAAAAAGATTAAAAAGTCATTATGTGTTGGTCACACATAATTTAATGTGGGAGAAACACTGAAAGTGTAAAAATGTTGTGTCATTTGATTACACGACCCTTCAAATGTGGGCCATGATGCATTTGCATCCACACAGATATAAAAGATAAGACCACCTCCTGAGTGATCTGATCTCAAATGTGCCCTCAATGTTTCTTAAGTGAGTTCACACGTGAACTTGGAGCTCTCCCCTGTTATCGGATCACTCAGGATGGATATTTATACCAGGTATGAATGGGGTCTTTTAACAGAGACTCCGAAATGCAAAGGATGTCCGTGTTTGTAGATCCAGTGCGTCCTGTAAGCTCTGAATACTGTAGCTCTGATCAGCGTGAGGGCGGTATGGGGGTGGCGATTGTGCCATTCCAGGAACTTGCTTCTGAGACTTCTGAAGGTGTTTTCTGCCCGATTTAACGGAACTTCTGTGATAGGAAGTGCCCACTTGATAACCCCGGAGACTTATCCTGTGTCTCCCACTCCTGCACGTCCACACACACTGTAGGGATCACAGGGAATTTCCTGCAGAGGTCAGATAAAAGTTGGCAGGTGCCACATGCAGGTAAAATTAGATTTCAGTGGATATGATGTGTCACTTAACAGAAACTTTTAAAAGTCTAGGTTATAACAGTGTTACGACACCTGATTCTGTTAATGCAACTGAAAATGTATATTGTAATAATTATTACTATGCAAGTAAAATATGAAGTGGACCATAAAGCTGATGGGTGTTTATCTGATGAGTCTGTATGTTGAAGATGCAAGATAGTATGGCACCAGTCTCAGAAACAGACAGTGGAGATGGGAAATGTTTCTGGCCGTCTGACTGTGAAAATGATTAAAGGAAATAGCTCCTGGCTATGGGGTAAAATTTACAACATAATATTCTAATTTGAAGAGTTGTCCGATCTCTGGTAGAAATGTCTTTTCAGCACTGCTTCATCCTTTTTAGTATCTGCAAACTGATGGATTCAAATTCTAGGCCTCCTGCATAGGAGAGAAAAACCCACCCCTCTGGTCCTAATGATCACAGTAAAAGTTGAACTCACTAAACTCAGTTTATTCCTATTTGTGATCAAGTAAAATAGGTTAATCCCCTTTTTCAATTTGTAAAAATGAACCTTTGAAGCGGTTTTAAATGAAACAAACATTCTGTTTACATGAATGTATTAGTATTACTTTATACCAAAACACTTTATATACGCTGTAATGACCGGAGTTCATGTTCCAGTCTGTCCCTGACATTTCTTCTTTTCTACATCTTTGACTACATCGACTCATAAGCAGCAATGAGATCATTAGCTGCTGGAGCCAGACCACATTCAGAGGCAGCAACACCGTCTTTAGGACAGACCTTCACTTCCTCTGTGGCCCTTTGCTCTGTTGCCACGGTGATGCAGTCTCCACATACTATAATCTCTCACAGACCCTCATGTGACCCCGCTCTCCCTCCCTGTTTGTCTCTCTCATACGTAATGTCTCTGTCTGTGGTGCACTGATGCACATTTTCATTTATAATAATCTTCATGCTGACCCAGAGATTCTGGCTGTTATTATTTTTTTGTTCCTCTTTGAATGTCCTCCCTAATTGCCTCCCCATCGTCCTCTCCTTGAAAAAAAAACTAGAAAGGATGTGTTCATCCATATGAACCTTAATTTTCTGTCTTGTTTTTCTTTTGCCTTCTCTGTGCAGATCTACCAAGACACACCCAGGGCCTGTCGTGCACATCAGTGATAACCCCATGGATGAGGGAAAGGTAAATTCATCATTTAACACCACAAACAGAACAGATACATTTCTATTTCAATGTGTAGTTGGAAATTCCAGACAGGCAACTCGGTTGGAAAATCCTGTTTCCATCTTGAATGACACTCAGTAGAGCGCATACATCCACCAAGGCCCGACAGGTTCTTTATGAAAACAGATTTGAATCTGCTAGATCTGGATTTTTATTTGGATCTGCGCCAATTTTGACACACCAATAGGTATCCCTCCCTTAAACATGTCTATTTGTTTTTCATCAAGATCCAAATTTGTGAACATGTCAAAAAACCGCTCTGTCGCTGTGGTCTTTATCCGCCCATGTTCCTTCCTTCCACCAAATTTCATGGAAATCTTTTTTGTTGTTTTTGGGTAATCCTGCAATCAAACAAAAACAATTGAAAAAAATGGACAGAGGCGAAAACAAAATATTAAGCCAATGATAACTGATATTTATCTCACTTTGAGATATATATCTCACTATTTCAACATTGAAGCAGTTCTCTCAAAGAAATTCCTCAGGAAATGAAATACTGCATGTAAAATAAAGCAACCAGTAGATTTTTCTGGTATAATTACTGAGTCATTGAATCAGATGATAAAGAAACTGCAGGACCTGCGAAATAAAGTGTTGCCTCTGCTTAACATGTTGCTTAACTTGATGAAACCTTTGGACACCACAAACCGTTATGAAGCAGACATGTTAAGTCAGGTATATGAGCAGAGGGGTTTCACAGCAATCAACTGAGCTGTGCTTTGTGTTTCTCTTCTTATTGCAGCTTCTGATTGGATTTGAATGTGGTGTAGTGGTGTTGTGGGATTTGAAGTGCAAAAAAGCTGACTACCGCTATAATCATGATGAGGTAAGACATTATTTTCCTTCCTCTCTGTGCTCGTGAGGATGTTTGTTGGTGGTTGTCTCGTGGTACTAGGGGACCAAAAGGGAGTTTACTCCTGTTTCAGTCACTTTTGCTATGAGCCACAGTGATCAGCCGTTGTAAGAAATTATTTTCTAACCCTTTTTAAAGACGGAGGTAGATATGTGTGACTTTTTTTCAAACATTGACCTCTACAGAAGGAATGAAAGCGAGAGAGCATTTGGACAACGACTTGTTTTGTTCTTTTAATACAATTGTTTTGAGAAAAAGGAAACCAGCCTTAACCATAAAATTAGCCGAACACAGAACTACTACAAATCTTCTTCTCCTTTATCATTGCACTGCTGTAAAATTTGAATGTACTCTCTGTGTCACGCTCTGGTGATGGGCTGCTGTGTGTGTGTGTTTCAGGCCATCCACTCAGTCGCCTGGCACCATGAGGGAAAACAGTTTGTTTGCAGCCACTCAGATGGCACTCTGACCACATGGAATGTACGAGCCCCAGCCAAGCCTGGACAGATCATCACACCACATGGTTAGAACTGTTGTGCACACACAGTTGTATTGTTTATACGAACACACACAAGCATGCTGAATACAAGCCACCTACCTCTCATCTTGAAGCTTGAAATCCTTCTTATTTTAGAGGTGGCACCATGTGTACGGGAACATGTATACACAGTTTGTATTCTGCTTGTGCAGATTCAATTTGAGTACATTTTTTACATTTGATCTCCACCAGGAAAGCAGCCTAAGGATGGAAAAAAGCCAGAACCATGCAAACCTATCCTGAAGGTGGAGTACAAAACAACGAGGGCTGGGTAAGTGTGCTGGACCCCACCCATCCTGTATCTCAACTGACTGTGGTTTGAATCCATATCCTGAACTGAAACTGGCCTTTCCTGTTATTCTGTTACACAACATGTAGTCTATCTGCCGTTCAGACCTGTTGACAGTATCCTTATGCTGGTGGAAATTAGGGGGAAATGCTGACACTGAATGCTGAAATCTGAACTGAGCACTAAGGCTTGCAGTGTGAACGTAGTGTAAATGTCTCAGGTGTCGGAGGACAGGGATTAATATAGTTAGTAGTAATTAAGAAAATAGGCTGCTCTTGAAATGGGGTCAAATCATTTACAGAGAAAGCACAACAGTAAAATTATGACGTCCCTCTTCAACCATTTCCCTCTGATTCGACCCAGTAGCTTTTCACCATAACAACACACTGAGGTATATTGAGTGAACAATTCAAATCTTTGTGTGTGCGTGTGTGTTTGTTTCCTGAACCCAGGGAACCTTTCATGGTCCTGTCTGGAGGTCTGTCTTACGATACAGTGGGGAGGAGAGCCTGTCTGACTGTGATGCATGGAAAGAGCACTGCTGTCCTGGAGATGGACTACCCCATTGTAGATTTCCTAACACTGTGTGAAACTCCTTATCCAAATGGTGAGCTGTATTAGAACACTCAGAGTCTGTGTGAGCTCAATGAAATTACATCATCACCCCTGTTCATTTTGTGTTGTTTGGTTTGCCAGACTTTCAGGAACCCTATGCTGTGGTGGTCCTGCTCGAAAAGGATTTAGTTTTAATAGACCTCGGACAGATTGGGTAATTATTCAAATTTCCAAATATAGTTTGAGTATTTTTGGTATGAGTCAAAGAATATTGATTTTATGCTGCAATTCACAAATCAAAATCAGCTGAATAACATAAAGTCACAGTTAATATTTGAATGCCACAGTTGCTGTCCAAGTGACTATAGTTTATACATTTTGAAGAGACCATTCCAGACTGTCATAGAAATTCTGCTGCTGTCCTATACGTCTAAAGTTGACAGACATGCACATGTGAGAAGATTAAGTCTTATTTTCATATTACATTTTTCTTTGCAGGTATCCAATATTTGAAAATCCATATCCTCTGACTATTCACGAGTCACCAGTGACCTGCTGTGAGTACTTTGCTGACTGCCCTGCTGAACTTATTCCTGCACTTTACTCCGTCGGCAGTCGGCAAAAGAGACAAGGTTACAGCAAGAAGGTAAATTACTCAACTGTGTAATGATTTTAAAATACATTGGACTTTGGAATTTAGTTTTATAGAATTTCTTTCCTGGTTACTCAATTTGGCCACGTCTTGCTCTTATTCCCTAGCCCTGATCTATGCCTTGCAGCATACTTTTTTATTGGAAATAAATTAATGACTAAATATCCACTGAGGTAATATAATTGCATTTGATAATTTGAGGTATGGTTCTTACTCCTACAGGAATGGCCCATCAGTGGTGGAAACTGGGGCCAAGGCACACAGAGTTACCCAGAGATCATAATCACGGGGTTCGTGATCATTAAAAGAATCAACACATTTTTGTTATACATTCATAAATTAATTTGAATCATATTCATGCTGTAATATTCTTTTTTCAATGTTTTCCCTTAAAACAGACATGCCGATGGGTCGATCAAATTTTGGGATGCTTCAGCATGTGAGTAGTTTTATTAGAAATATTAGTATTTGGTGCAGAAAAGTGGTGAATTGTGAATATGCCTTGCTTGTTGTATTTAAACACTACAGTGTCATCTGCATAGAATTATTCATGATTAGCCCAATTTGCACTCCTATTTATGGCGGCACTTCTTTTATCCAGTTATTGTGCAGTGGAACTAATCATTTACTTCAACACACTTGTAGCTACAATGGGTATATTAGCAGAGGTGGAAGATAAGCATATCTTTCTTTTACTGTTCTCCAAGTAATGCTTCAAGTGCTGTACAAGCTGAAGACTGCCAAGGTGTTTGAGAGGGCTCGTGGTAAAGAAGAGAAGTCGAGCACAGATATCGTAGAGGAGGACCCATTTGCCATCCAGACCTTGTCCTGGTGCCCCGAGAGCAGGATGCTCTGTGTGGCCGGAGTGTCAGCGCACGTCATCGTCTATAGATTCAGCAAGCAGGAAGTCACCACTGAAGTTGTGCAGGTGACTAAAAGACATTTTTAATGGCAGTGTGTCATCAGAAACATACAGACTACAGAATTCTCAATCTTGAAGAAGAGATACATTCATTTACAGGTATTGTGAGGGGTGAAGGTTTAACAACTAGCCTTTTTTGTGACAAGTCATGTCTTGTGTTAAGCTCCTGGAGGTGCGGATGCAGTGTGAATTTAGCGAGGTGGACTCTCCTGATCCTGGGGGGGAGCAGACTCCCACCCTACCAACCCCAGGAGCTTCCTCCAGCCCTCAGGAGACTGAGCTGTCCACTCAGCCCTCAACAGGCAGCAACTCCTCAGATGGACCCCGGGACAACATACCCTGTCTGCAGTATGGACAATAAAGTTTTTTATTAAGAAGCTGAGCTAGCAGATAGCAATAGACCAAAAAACTGAAAGAAAAGGATAGTTTAAGTCGTGAAGTCATCTACTCACTGCTTTTGTCATAAGCTGAATTCTTGACAAAGTTTTTACATAAGTACACCAGGGGAAATTGTAAAAGTGATGAAAAGGCTTTGACAATATAATGGTGGAAGGGAGAATAACAACAATATTGAATAGTTATGACTTTGAAAGTGCAGCTTACCCAAAGCGTGATTATTTATTCCGGTGTAAACCGTATCCTGTCGTCTCATCCTGCCGTCTCATCCTGTCGTCTCATCCTGCTGTGTGTTTGATGCAGGGTGCGGAGCTCCCCGCTGAAGCAGTCTCCAGGCTACCAGGTGGAGCTGGTGATCCAGCTGGTGTGGGTGAGCGGGGAGCCACCTCAGCAGATCACCAGCCTGGCTATCAACTCCTCATATGGCCTGTAAGTATCCAAAGCTTGTACGCTTGGTATCTATGACCACACATGTCCATGGTGGTTATGCCTGGCCTGTTTTGATTTCACTCACAAGTCAGTGCAAACAGTATATGGTGCCTGCAGATATCAGTTTGGCGTTAGGGTGAAAAACAGTATCTGACTCTAATTTCTCTCGTGTTTCAGTGTTGTGTTTGGGAACAGTAACGGTCTGGCTGTGGTGGACTACCTCCAGAAAACTCTGCTCCTCAACATGGGCACATCAGAGCTGTACAGCCCATCTGACCCCTACCAGAGGCAGCCCTGCTCCCCACGCAAAGCACGACAGCCCTCTGGAGGTGAGCTGCTGTCTCATCTCACTGACTGCCCTGACTAACATGTTAAAATCATGTTTACCATTGAAATAAAACTCTATTCATGAGCGGCTTAGCTTATATTCTATTGTGTTGCTATCTGACTGTTCGGGAGTGGGTTCAGGAGGCGGGGCTGACTCTTGGCAGTCACTCTTACTTCACACTATGACCACCGCCCCCCTGCAGTAGCTCCTCTTCCTCAACAGGGGGCATCACTGACAGATTCTCCATCTGTTCATTTGGAGAGTGAAAAAACAGTGGAACACGTTAGTGACCTGTGCAGTCAGTGGATGCTGTATCATTGTGGCTCTGCTCTAATAAAACGATCTTTTGACTTGTTTTGAAGGAGCAAACAGGACATGAGCCTTGTTGTTTACTTGCTTGTTGTTGCCCAAGCTCTTTCTGTCTGATCGTCAACTTCTCTCTCTCTGTTTGCATTCATTCTTTTCCTGTCTCAGTGGTCTGCTGCTAGACTCAAGACTCTTCTGAGTGGGTTTTCAGTCTATGCAAACTGTGAGGATGCTATAGAAATGTTTTACTGTTATATGCAGCAGAGTCTGAGACTGTCCTCTGAGACTGTCTTCTCATTTACACTCATGATTTCCCGTCTTTACACTGTCTCACTGTTTTTACTCTTTACTCTCTTTGTGATTTGATGAAGACAAACCAAATGGGACATCTTACATGTCCAGGCTTTCTAAATTGTATACGCGGTCCTTGAAAAAACTACGCTCGCCTCACCTCAGTAAGTTTATGTATGTCAGAGTTTACACCCCCCCCCACCCATGTTATTTTTAGCATTATTTTTCAGCTCTAAGCTTTTCCCTTTTCTCCCAGATTTTGTTACAGCACCCCCAAATCCTCAAAAGCTCACTAGTGATATTTTGTTTAAAATTCTGGAAGTGAGCTGTGACAGAATTCTATGACTTGAGGGCTCTGTAACAAAATCAGGTAGTGTGTCATTTAATCCTGCTGCCTGTTTTACTAGACAAACAGTGACACCTTGAGTCAACAGATTTATACTAGATTTGTGAACTCCCCGGGGCTTATTTACTGAACTGTAGGAGTAGCGATTCCTGCCTTTGTTCAAATGAGTGATCCTTGATTATTTCCTCTTTATGTACTGCGCTGTATGAACAGACATAGCTATAGGAATAGTCGCTGAGAGTAGTCTAAGGCTACGACCAATTCTACCATGTTTAATCACCATGTTCGTCGCTCCCACAGGACTCAGCGAGTCCAACGATGGAGCCAACGCGACAGAGGACCGCTGCAAATCACCTACTTCAGGTAAGCCTTAGTGTTTGATACAAGAAACACATCATTTTATTATTTTAAACGAGATCTGTTCAACTGCTGCTGTTTGTCATGTAGGGTCTACCTCACCGTACAATTCAGATGATGAACGAAAACAGAAGTTCATTGAGAAGGGTACTGTAATATCCCCTTCGATTCAAGCTCGATTAAAGCAGCTGCCGTTACCTGACTTGTCTTTTTGAACCTTGTTTCCAGTGAAGTTCAAAAGCAGACGCTTTTCCAAGACGGTTGCCAATGACTTTGGTACTGTATCATCATCCAAACGTGTTTCCTCTGATCACGCTCTCCTTCTCTCTGACAGCGATCTAACCACACTGTGCCTTAATCTGGCTTAAATCTGTGCCAATGAAAGAAAGAAGTGCTTTGGAGGAATGTATTTTTTCTTACTAATCACATGGTTTTGGGTTTTCATATTGATGACGTGTGACAGTAATCAGGACTCTTTTTCAAATGCATGACAGGAAATCTTGTGAATTTCAGGCCTCAGATTTTCTATGCACCATCTATATCTACTGATAAAACAGTATTATATACAAATTGGCAGATGATACCACATCTTATTTTTGATGGATTCAAAAGCATAGAAAATCTGCTTTCTGCCATCATCTTATCGTACTAATGTCCAGCCACATCATGTGTTTTAAAGTGAATTATTTCTCTTTGATTCTAGACACTTGCTTCTGACTCCAGGGCTTCGCTTCAGTGTTAACTGTTTGGCTGCCCACTGATTTTTTTCCCCTCATATTCCTCCCACTCTCTTTGCGTAACTATGTTCACTGAAGTATGATCACCTTATTTCTTGACTGCCTCTTGCTTTGTTTGACATTGCAGACCCTCTGCGATGCTTCTCAGCCTCATTTGAATTCTCAGGGTCTCTCACCGGGAGGTTATAGACTACAGGAGGCAACTTTTGGAGTGTCACTATTATTGGCTCCTGGCAACAAGCAGCATCGTTAGAAGTTAAATATTTTTGGGGATTAGAATATCCCCAGAATCTTGCTGTGCACATTAAAGCTAGGGTTGGCAATCCTGGAAAAATTAGCAAGAGCAAGGCTACACCAATACATCCCACCCTGACCTTTGACCCTCACATCAAAGCTATGCACCCAAACTACATGAATGAGCACTGCTGGACGTCTTTTCCGTGACTCGCTTGCTAACTTCTGAAAGTCGTACCTGCTTCATCTGTGACTGTCTCTACTGCCTGTGAAGACTCCGGTCAAACGCATTTTCATCCCGACTGAATGAAATGATTGGTCAGGTTTATAACAGTCCTGTGACGGCCACAAAAACTGCTTTTTATAGAAAGTATTTCAGAAGCAAATAACCAACCCTACCTTCAATGTACAGCATGTACTGTATGTATATCCTCAGCAGTTGTCTTACAGTATATATATATATCACCATTGTTAAGTATAAATCAAAATCCTGACTTTTTCAATTGATTCCCTGGTAATTTGCATGGTTAAAATTATTTCACAAATTTCTTCATTAATGATTACTTAATGAATTATTGCAATTAATTTCAGTAATGCTTTAATTATTAAAAAAAACATTTTTTTCCTCTCAAAATAAATAAATTGGGGGTATTTGTTTCTGTTACAGCCAAGATGTCTCGGAAAATTAGCTCGTCTAGTGAGCAAAAGCCAGACCTGGGTAAGCCATAAACTAATTACATTTTCTTACAGGTGTTCATCTTGTCCTTCGTGTCTTCTGCTTAGTGTAATAGTTCTGTGAGCTTATTCTCCAGTAGCATGATGGTGTGAATGTGAGATTTGTTGTTATCCTATAAGTTGAGACGGACACTGTTTGTGTGTGTGTGCACTGTGAGCAGAGGAGGGCTTCCAA
The DNA here is from genome assembly GCF_024713975.1 of Paralichthys olivaceus. Classification (NCBI taxonomy): domain Eukaryota; kingdom Metazoa; phylum Chordata; class Actinopteri; order Pleuronectiformes; family Paralichthyidae; genus Paralichthys; species Paralichthys olivaceus. Next base: position 9,165,014 of record NC_091104.1, on the reverse strand, counting down.
CGATGGCGCTCGCTCTCATGTAAGAAGAGCATTAATTGTATGAACAAAGGCAAGGCAGCGTCCAGGATGAGCCAGAAGGCGGGCGTATGTAGAACTAAGTCAGCCCCTGACTCCTGTGAGTGGACCAGCCATTGGTCTGGCTTGGGCTGAAGTGGGATAACTGGTACTAACCCCCACCACTGCTGGGGCTTTTTGTTGTTTTTAAATTGGTTAACATTAGACACTAATCCTCTCACAATAACTCCTTTTCTTCTTCTCGAGTAAGATCCACTGGCTTTGACTGCACTCCACATTAAAAATCTCCACTTTTCTTGTTTACAGTTTTTCTGTGTGAGGGAGACGCATGACGGGCGGTGTGTTCACAGATCTTTTTGTGTTTCTGTCGGGGTCCCTCATTAGCTTTTTAAAGAGGGTCAAAGCTTGTGTGTCATCTTCTGTCAGCACAGTAATGAGGCATGAGTAAATGCTTGTTAAATAACAGGTCTTTAGTACTACACGCCCATCTTACATTTTTTTGTTGGAAAATTAATTGTAGTTACAACTAAAAGAAAACTGCATACTTGTTTGTGAACTGTGCCTGATAATATCAGAAGGCTTTCTGGTTTACACCTGTGTGTGCACTAAATGTGTTTGGAAACATGTTCTGCTAAACACATGGTTGAAGAACAAAGCTCTAACTTGATAACTGCATTTTGACTTGGTGGATTTTATGGCATTAACATGTCTAATTCTCATTTCTGCATGAAGGAGAAGTCCCAATGACCTTTCCCCTTTTTATTTCACATGAGCAATTTCCTCATTGTCTTATATTTGTGCTCACTCCTGCTGTCCAGATGTCAAGGATAACTCGTTCACCCGCTCGCGTAGTTCAAGTGTAACCAGCATAGAGAGAGAATCTCGAGAGGCCATCTCCGCCTTTCTCTTCTGTGAGAGTTTTCCCAGGAAGACGGACAGCGTGCTCAGCCCCTGTCTGCTGGTGGGAACCACCCAGGGCTCTGTGATGATGGTGGCCCTCAGCCTGTCGCCCGGAGGGGACAACAGGCTGCAGCAGCCAGTCGGCATCTCCTCCTGCGGTAAGAAGCTGAACTGAACTTTATATGACTCAGCAGGTGTGGATCTGCATTCAACTCGGTGGCACTTGAAAACAAAAGAACAGTGCTGAGACTTACTCATCATACAAGTCTAAACTCTCTAAAACTCTAACTGAATCATTGTAATTCCGGTTTATCCAGGAACTCTAGTCAGACTGAAAGGAGGCATTTTGACGATGGCCCTGCTGGACTCCACTGCAACTCTGCTGCCCCCTTCCTATGAGCCATGGTATGACCCAAACGCCTCAGATGAAGAGAAGGAGAAGAGCAGGAGGCGCAGGCCAGCCTCCCCTCCCTCGTCACAGGAGGGTCAAGACCCCCAGTTTGCAGTGCTGTGTTCAGAGAAACAGGCCAAGGTGGTGGCCATGCCTTCTCAAACCCGCATCTACAAACACAACATCACAGAGACCTCCTTCGTGCTAAGGGCTGATGTTGTGCAGATGGCCGGAGCTAACTGCATTGCCTGTTTCTGTGCTAACGGGCATATCATGACTCTGAGGTAGCTTAAAACCACAAGAACTATTGTTGTACAACTTATTTCAAAGTGAAGATACAACTCTAGTGGAAAACAGATGCAGCTTCAAACAATCCACTGTGTGATCTTTTTGTCTTCACAGTTTACCCAGTCTAAGGCCTCTGTTGGATGTGAACTACTTGCCGCTGACAGACATGCGGATAGCCAGAACGTTCTGCTTCTCTAACTTAGGTCAAGCCCTGTACCTCACCTCTCCCACCGAGATCCAGAGGATCACCTACAGCCAGGAGACCTGCAACAACCTGCAGGTCAGAAACTCTTCATCCGTAATGAGTTTGACTATGAAACACTGGAATTCATGTGATCCAGTGATGCTAAATGTGCAGACGTGACGTGTAGGTTTGGATGAAACAAAACAAACTAAAGTGTTTGAGCACTTGTCATGAATCTTTGGGCATCAAAATAGAAGGAGTTTATTTAGAATTTATTTAGAATTTCATTTTAGTATTTCTTTTTTTACTTACATGTGAACTTACATATTTTCATATCCGTTATTAGAATGTGACGGGGTATGGGTTATACCAAAGAAACAAAATAATGTCAGAGGCTTTGTAGGTCAGTCTAAATATCTACAGGGAATATAAATTGAAGTAGACATGTGCTGATGTTCTTGTCTTCTCCAGGAAATGCTCAGTGAGTTATTTACCCCTGTGGAGACACCAGAGGCCCCGAACAGAGGTTTTTTCAAGGGCCTTTTTGGTGGAGGAGCTCAGTCTCTGGACAGGGAGGACCTCTGTGAGTGCACATCATGATTCCCTCAGCTTCTCACATTTACATACATGCTGCGATTTGCACATTAATGTGTTTCTGTTTATATCTCTCAACATAATGGCCAACTGTTATTTCCTACAAGTGCCACCACTCGGGCTCCAATAGCACATGTGTATTTTTTGCAGAGAGAGCCATTGTCTGTATTTCTATTCTAAATTCCAGCTATTGTTTTGAGTGTAAGTCAACTTCCTTGTACGTTATAAAATTATTCTGTTAAAGGCAGACACAGGTGACATTTTGGTTTCAGAAAAATGCTGTAATCACTTAGATACCATTTGACATAACACCATAGATGAGAAAGTAAGTCCCTTTTTCACCTTTTTTTGTAAGTAAAAAAAATGTATCCTTTTGATAGTTGGTGAAACAGCTGCAGGTAAAGCCTCCCGTAGCCTGGCACAGCACATCCCTGGCCCAGGCGGCATGGAGGGCATGAAGGGGGCTGCGTCAGGGGTTGTGGGCGACCTGGCCCGCGCCCGGATAGCTCTGGACGAGAGAGGGCAGAAGCTGGGCGAGCTTGATGAGAGAACGGCAGCTATGATGGCCAGCGCAGACTCCTTCTCCAAACACGCCCATGATGTATGTACCTGACATTTCTTAGAGCACATAAACCAGTTTACCTTACTGGCTCTGACTCTCGTTTTTTTTTTTTTTTGCCCTCAGATGATGCTGAAGTATAAAGATAAGAAGTGGTACCAGCTCTGATGGCAGCGTGTGGAGCATCGAACTCTGTAATCACCATTGTCTCCATGGAGCTGCAGGTCCCTCTTCTTCTTCTCTCTATTTCTGTCCACGTGTTGGTGGTGGTGGTGGGGGGGGGATTCTGCTCAACAGACCCATGCTTTTATTCTCAGCACAATATCACACACTCTGCATTACCTCAGTCACCGGAGGACAGCTGAGGAGCAGACACTGGTCGACCAGTTCAACGAGAACGGAAAAGAAATGGAAGAAGAGAAGCTCTTCGGAATCTCTCTTTTCATTTCAAGAGCGCTGATGTTCACGTAACACCAATCCGCAGAGCGGGAGAGAGAGAGGACCTTCCATGTCCATCCATCATGCGCTCATATATACAGTATCTCACATATATATCCACACATCCTGCTGGTTTTGTTCTGAATGAGGAAAGACAATTCTGCAAAACATGTACTTGTGGTGGCCTGATTGCAATCATTCTGTTTTTTTCCCCCTTGCTCTGCCCTTTATGGTGTCCGCGAAACATAGTGGACTTAAATGAGGAGAAAAGTCTGATGACCCCTTGTACTTCGAATCTAATCAAGTCAATGAAGTTGTACGTTTTCTGTAGGAATGATTGTGTCAGTGAAGGACTTGTGTTCGTTTGTTTTGTCCCTTTCTAAATTATTTTGTCAGTCTGTGTTTGACATTTTTGTCCAGAAAGGGCCTTTCAAGCACTTAGAGCTGTGATTAAAAATATGGACAGGTAGATGATGAATCTTATTGCCTCTCACTGAGTTAAGGGCTGGTAGTTCACTAGTTCATCACCGACCGTTCCTTTTTAGAGCATTTTCCAACCAAGTTATTTTCCACGACAAAGCTAAATGACCTGTTTTCTGAGAGTCACTTTGGTTTTATTTGAAACTTCAGTTATTTATTGGAGCAGTATAATAGATAGGAATTCAATGAGTTTGTATGTTGGGCATTAAAATTGTGTTTTTTTCTCCTCTGGTAGTAAAATTAGCAAAAAAAAAATGCTGTAAGTGTTTACCCCTGATTAAGAGTTTACATCATCAGAAAGAGTTATTACACTGGAGAACTCCTGAAGGTCTTTATATTCCTCAGCTTTCATGGGGCTGTTGCTTTGTCACGTATGAGAAGGATGATATGTTAAAGGGCAAGACAAAGATTGTCCGTAATGTAATTAGCATAAATGTATATTTTGGTTACAATTTTAAGTTTTTTGTGATAAAGATTTTATCTATAAATGATTATTCAAAGTTCTTTCTTTTATTGTTTTTTTTTTTTTTTTTTTGCTTTCGGTCATAGCTGAAGTTGATTTTGGTCTCGTTTCTCAATGTGGAGGGAAAGAAGCATGTGTCTCTTACAGCACAATGGAAACAGTGTAGCTGTCTTTGTGTGTGTGTGTGTGTGTGTGTGTAGCTGCCAGTAGGAATGACCCACAGCACGGCGGTGTTCCACACAGTGCCAACGGTCATCTTTCTCTTCTGCCTTCGCCTCATGACGCATATATGCTAACCTCTACCTATGTGTATATCTGTGTGTTTGTGAACATACATATATTTCAAGAATATGTGTATGGGCATCAATATTTATAATACTACAAAGATACAGTGTATTACAATAGGTCTTTTGAGGTCTTTGTTTTTGCTTGACAGTGTTTTCTCAATGTGATTAACTAGACTTCTATTGTAATTAGATTTCTTTTCCATGAGGTGCAAGGATATGCTGCTTTTTTGTGTCGACGTAGGAGCATTATCAGTTTGTCTTTTATTTTGAAAAGAGAGACAAGACTTATGTCAGTCTAGGTCGCTGCCAAATGTTGTAAATAACGGGGACAGCTGGACACAAATCTGACAGTGCAGGTTCAAGGCAACGTGACATACTGTACGCTTGCAGCCATGTTCTTTTCCGACACCAAAGAGTTGCTTAATTTCACAGAGTTGTCTTGATTTTCCCAAATGGTGTAAGAGTCGGTCTGGATTCCTGGGACAGCACTACTAAGCCAAGAAGTCAACTGTGTGTAGGGGTGAAAATAGATCAGCTTTAGCTTCTTCCTGCAGGCGTGACACCCTCATTACCGTCCCAGACTGCTGTTGGTGTGTTTAGAGGACAGGTGAATCTGAAGAGTTCATTCCAAAATGAGATATCCACCAAAGAAAATCATGGAACACAGACTCCTGGAAAACAGTCGCAGTCATAAACTTAAACTCAAGAGATGCTGTGAGAGGTTTTGAGACCTTTTCTTAGATTGGAGAGTATTAAACCGTGTAGACATCAGAGTTGTCGAGTTATCAGTTTCACCAAAAAATGTTTTTTCCATGATGGATATTAAGCATTTTGGAATAAAACCCTTCATTTTTAACTGGCTGGTTTTAATCTGCTCTACTAAAAACTACTGAGGTAAACCCATTTGAGAGAGCAGGGATGTGGGTTTTGCACTATTTTTTCTACTTAGAATAATTTTGTTAGTATGATTTTTAATGTTTTACTTCTTTCGTGTCCCATTTTCTTCTTTTGAAAGGACCAAAACATGACAGAACCTATGCTTATCTATGTCATTTGCCAATTATGCTGATTGCTTCACTCTCAGATTTGTTTTCAATGTAAGGTTAATGATACTACGATATATTTATATATTTGAAAACAATTATATACATATATATATACTTTTAATTTCAAGAATTATTTAAAATGACAACCTTTAATGTAATCTTTGGGATAGAATAACTCAACATCAATGTCCAAACAATGGTTGTGCATAATTGTCCATCATCCAGACTGGACAGTGAACATTTCTGGTTATATATTGAACACGCTCATCTCAGATTCAAGCTCTGCTACTGCAGGAGGGTCGTCTCCTCTCAGTGGGCCACTGAGACTTTCTAAAAAGTGTGGCCTCGAATTTAAAGTGCTTCGGTTCGCAACATATATGTCCTAAATGGACTCTTATTGCACATTGAAGGATGCATGATATTAAGTGTTTACAAACTTGAAACAACCACGTATTATCCCTCTTAGAGATTGTCTCTTCTGGCATTTGTATTTACCACCATGTTGAACAAAAGTGAAGTTCTCACCACACATCAGACACGTCTCCATTCTTTTCCTTTCTTTGATCATGCCAAGTGTGTCAGTGTGAGAGATTATATTTATTTTATCGGTACATCTTTTTATGTTACTGTTCTGCTTCATGAAAACTCTTGCTTTCAGTGCGCTGTAAAAATGCATTGAAATGGAAGCTCGGCTCACAGCAGCGTGCAGGAGAGCTCAAGGGTTTCTCAGTCGCCATATACTTCCATCCATCTGTCTTCTGGGATGAATATCTGTGGAGTTGCAGTATTTTCTCATAGTAGGCAATTTTTGTACAGTTTTATTAAAACAAATTTCACATGGATGTCTGACTTAATCTGCTGCCACAAACAATTTAGACTGTAGATACAGTATATATATATAGATATTATTGTGCAATGGAAAATAAATGTAAAACCAATCTTAACATGTTTTGTCTTGTGTTCTTTGCTTCTTGTTTTCTTATTTACTCTCTGACTTAATTTAAAAATGAATGCTTCATTGGCTCCAATATGGAAATCGTTTTTTGCCTCCTCAGATCAGAGGTCGTGTCAGATACAGATTACAGATCAAGCAGCCTGGTGGTGTGTTGTCCAACACTGATAGTCCTGAGGGAAGTCATTTTGCCTCCTTGACCTATGGTTGTTTGTGCAAAATTAGATATTCAAAAAACTTTGGAGATACTTTTCTGCATCATGACAACAACACAACAAAACTACTGGGACTTTGCACACTTGTCTTTAGTTCATAGTTTGTCATCTCTTGTATTTAGTCTCCTGTTTATTTATTTAGCAGAGTACTTTACTGTGTAATCTAGTACTTTATTGTCTATTATTTACTTGGGGAGTATAGACAGTTTTAACCCCCAATTTTTTTTTATCATTTCACAATTTGGGATCAAAAAAGTGCATCTATGCATCGCTGTCTCTCTCTTTATCTGTCCATCTCTCTCTATTCATCTCTTTCCCTCTATCATCTATCTATCCATCTCTCTTTCTATTCCTCTATTTACTACTCTATCTATTCGTCTCTCTCTCTCTCTCTCTTTGTATCTATATATATATGCATCTCTCTATCTCTCTCTCCATCGAACTAATTAACATAAACGAATAACCTACTTATACTAGAATTGTAAAAAAGTATTTTATCATATTTTATTATATTTTGTCTCCTGCCTGTCCCAGAAGCCCCTGCAGGTGGCGCTGTTGTCCTCGGCGGGGTCTCCTCTCCAGCGGCAGCAGCGGCAGCATCCTCCTCCTCACACCGTCTGAGGCGGCGGACTGAGCGGAGCCACGAGCAAAGTTGAGACGGTCTGAAGCCGGAACACAAAGTCAAACCTCAGCGAGTCCTCCGCGAACAGGTAGAGAACAAATACTACTTCAGTATTTTACCCCGCACGAGACTCTTACTCCCGTTTCCTCCGTGTGTATGATGTGTATTTACCGCCGGGGCTCCGGCGGCAACCTTGTAAGTGTTGCTCCGGGTGAGTGTCGGATGGACCGGCTGCGTCTCGTCTCTCCAACGGTTGCGGTGAATGAGACAAAGAGGATGGAAGCAGCGGGAGAGGAAGCCAACTGTTACCGTGTACCCCTCCTCCGTCCATCCGAAGCCCCCTCGTCTTCAGCGGGGGGGAGTTTTAAGAGAAACCTGCTCCACTCGGCTTTTCTAACGATAACTCGAGGACTCCGTCCACCGAGGAGAAGCTGCTGGAGTCAGGGACACCGGACTCCCTGGTCCCCTGACCCGTAACTTCGAGTAACAGCTCAGCCTCTTAAGTAGCTTTAAAGTTCAATTCAATCTGATTTGCATTAGTCCAAATAACAGCATTCATTATAATCTCATATAGGATCCCAACAACAGGGATGAGTTGTTTTTTCGTAGTTCAGCTCACTCCTGTTGAGGGTTAAAGGAATAAACTCATCCATTACTCACACTGTGCTGATGGAGGGTGGGTGAAGTGTTTGAGACCACAAAACACCAAATCCAATACAGTTGCAGTAGCTGGGGACCAGAGAGGAAATCAGAGGACACTCAGTCTAAAAACCTGGTAAATGATTTTGTTTCACAGGAGCAGTATGGAGGAGTTTGTGTTTTGTTTTCTAGTACTTTTTAAGAAGTAACAGAAACTTCAATTGTATTGGATTTGGCCGAAACGCTGTTTAACCCTGAAAGTGTTCTGTGGACTCCAACACTTCCCCCACCCTTCAGTCTGCACAGTGGTGAGTAGATGTGGGTTTTCATTTTCGGGTGAGTCATCCCTTTAAGGACAGGGGATGTTGCACCTTGTTAAGCCCTGTGAGACAAATTGTGATTTGTGAACATGAGCAATACAAATACCATTTGATTGATTTGGGCGGCCATGTGCCTCGGGAGTGCAAAGGAAAAATGGGGTAGGAGATGTTAAAGGTCAGGGTCAACCAACAACCCTGACACTGATCTCGATGAAAAAAACTTCAGCGGGGGGGCGTCTGTTTTTTTTAAGCAGATTTCACAGATTAAGTGGTGTCTGGGCGGCTGCGGCTCAGGAGGTTGAGTGGTTCAAACTCAGTCTCTGCCGCTCAAGTGCCCCTGCACATAGATGCACCGCATGAATGTGGGAATGACAAAACTGTAGTTCAGTGGCACAAGAACAATTTTGGGAGAAAGGAGATGCCCCCAGGAGATGTCAAAGTTCCGGGTCAACAATCGACCCTGAAACTGTCTTTGCACAAGAAAACCTCTTTCTCCTTATGTTTCCCATATTAAATGGCTTCTGGAGGCTGAGTGGGTCAAACAACCAGAAGGTCGATAGTTCGATCCTGGTTCTCTGTGTCCTTAGGCAAGACACAGATATTTCCGAGGCGGTAAATTGCAGCGTGGCTTCACATGGAGTTCAACTTTGGTGAACTTTGACCTGCGATATTTGTCTCACCATCGCGTAAAGTGTGTCTTTGTGCAACAGCGGTTTGAGTGGTCATCAACAGTAGAAACACGTTCATCTTCCATTCTGACAGTGAACAGTGTTTCATTCACCACCTACAGTATAATCTCTAACTGTGTGTCTGCTCTGTTTTCTAGGCCTCTTCCAACATCTAATAGATGTGTCTGCTTTGGAGAATTGACCCTAGAACTGTGTGTAACGTGGGGATTACATGGGTCACAGCGCTGGAGAGCCTCAGCAGCAATGTGAATGGAGATGATGGTTTGCACCTAAGGTAGACGCCTCCCTGCATCCTGTCTCAAGATGAGCCAGGGGCCAAACCTCGTCCTCGAGTGGCTCTCCAAGCTCCATCTCTCCCAGTATGTGGAGGCCTTCATAGACAACGGGTACGACGATTTGGAGGTTTGCAAACAGATCGGGGAACCGGACCTGGATGCCATAGGTGTCCGCATCCAGTATCACAGGCACAGGCTGCTCACAGCGGTGGAGAGGCTTAAAGAGGAGGAGGATAGAAAAGCAACGGGTTACTATTTCACCTTAGAGCCTCTGGATGCCTCTGCCTGTCACCACACGTCACAGTCAAACCAAGAGGATGACTTCTTGACACTGGGGTCACACACAGGGACCACAGGAGTGCACCAGGTCTCCTGTCCTGGAAACCATAACCTGAGATTCACAGATTGTAATGACTTTGTGACTTATCCCAAACTGAAGCTGAAGGTACTGATGAGGGATAAACTTGCTAAAGATGGGATTAACCTTGGAGAAGCACCTTACACCCATAAGGTAGGCAATCTTTGCTTCACTTTACGCTATGTTGCTTGCTTTCAAAGCGCTGTCTCGTGAAATTTAACATGCTCACTTTGTTATGTAAGTGATGAAGAGTGTGTCAAATTTGTGTGATGGTGCTGACGTGCAGGGATTCTTCTCTGTCTCTCCATTGATGCTTTGGTTTCTTTTTGCAAAGGAAATGATTCAGTGTCGTCAAATGTCCTGCCTCTTAATTTGCTCAAAACGTTTTCTCACTAGTTCAGTTAAATTAATTAATTTTAATTTAATTGGGTGCTGAGTGGAACAGCACCTCGGTTGTGTGTGACTATAAGTGGAAATGTTTTTTTGTCTCTGTGTGTTTGCCGTGCGATTCCTACTGTCCAGGATGTACCCTGCCTCTCACTGCGGGGTCATCTGGGACTGGCTCCGTCTCTCCCCACGACCTTCAAAGGATAATAGATAATGGATGGATGGATGCACTTTAGGCCGGCTTTCCAACTGTTATTTTTGTCTTTTTGCTCCATTACTTGTCTCACGCATGTCAGGAGTTTCCCAGAATCATTCAACTTTCAATGAACTGGAGTGAACTTGAACTTTCACACTTCAAAAATAGGGTGTTTAATCTATATAGCTATAAATCTGTGGAAGAGTTTTGAGCTCAGAGTGTCTGTGCTTTAAACACACGGCTAATATTTTTGCTATAATGTCAAGGGCACCTGTGACTCAGGAGGCAAAGTGGGTCGTTCATTAGTTCCGGAGTTTGATCTCATAAAGGAAGTGTCTTTGAGGAAGAGGCTGAACATCATTGCATGTGATTGGTCAGAGCAGGGTGTAGACATTGTGTGTGCAAAGGAATGAATGAAAGGCTCATGATTAAATTTAAATAGCTTCTGATCAACGGGAGGAAAAGGACTAAACCAGAACTCAAAATGCCGTAGCTCCAGACATTCAGAAGACATCAGGGTTTTAAGTTTTGTTAAACATAAGCCCTGTAGCTCATAGTTAACACATCACATGTTGTTGTCAAGACTTAAAGGCCCTCTGACCTCACAGGGAGAGCTCAGTAGGGCAATGGATCAGTTCGCTATAGCGACAGATGTTTACTCTGGATGAATGACACATTTACTGATGGTGTGGCATTTTGTTTCCGGGGATCCTCTCTGTTCTGACAGCAGTCCAGTCTGTGTTGCCTGCAGACAGTGCAGAGATTGTTAGTTAATGTAATTGCTCAGAATAGTCAGTCCACTTTGGTATTGACCAAATCCCTTAATATACTCACTGAATGTTCAGAAGCCAGTGCGACGAGAAGCTGAGAGGCACTGGGGTTATTTTCAACAATCTGTCGCTATCATCGCAGGGCGTGATTGATGGATTCTGGATTGGATTGTGTCACAAAAACTGCTGTCTGCGAGCAGGCACTACTGGTGATATCATTCTGTTGCAGCTGTATCGTAACACACTGTCAGACTGAATCCCTGCTAAGTAGCACTGTTGGAGATACTGAACCACCCAAGAATATTTTTACACATCCAGACAGATGGCACACTTTAGGTTGTCACAGCAGTGGCCCTCAGCCGAGACAGAACTTTTTCTTTTAATGCACAGTAATCCTCGTCTTGGTTTTGTCTCTCCTCAGCTGACACAAGTTTAAAACACTTTTCCTCAATAATTAACGAATGTGGTCTGAAGGACTGACGAGCTAGAAACAGCATTCCAGTTTGACTGAACGGATCTTTTTGTCACAACAAATCATAGAGAATTATAAGCCTAAGTCACATTAGTGTGGATTTTCCCAAGCCTTCCTGTGGAAATGTGCCCATTTGCCATATTCTAATTTATTCTAACCATGGCCATCTATTTGGAAAAGTTGATTTAATTCCTCTGTACTGCCACAAGCTTTAAAATAGTTGCACCATACATATAAAACTGTTTGGTTCCGGACAGTTTTACGGCTACAAGCATATGCTGTTCATGAAAGATTCAGAGGCTACAAACTAGTAAGTGCACAGGCACTTTGTGGTTTACTTACAATGTTTTTGTAGGTTTCAACCAATAGTAGCACAGTTAGATTCAACGAGAAAAACAATCCAAAACTCTCCAGCTCTCGAGTCAGTACAGTCATTCAGGGCTGTAAGTTCATTCACGGGGCAAAACCTACGAATCGCACTGAAAGAGATTTGACTCTAGTCAATGGGATAGTAGCTACACTCAAGAGTTAGTTGATGCCTCCTCGACTAAGTAAAAAAGAGCCTCAGTAACAAAGTCTGACTGGATGTGGTGAACATCTGGAGTATTATATCATGCTCCCACATTTCAGTAGGAGGTTCGGCAAACTTCTCGGCTCATAAAGTTCGTCCCTTTTGATCCTTCTCTGTACTTGCATTATAAAAACAAATGTGTGAGTATTGAGCACCAGCTTGTTTCACAGCAGCTTGATTTAAAACAATCAGGTCAGAGTGGTCGGCTCTGCGTGATAACAGCCTTTTGGAGCAATTTGGCTTTTTTGGTTCATCAGATCTAGTCCATGAAACTGTTGCAGGATGCAGGTATGTAGGCCAGCAGGGCCCATTTTCTTACCAGGAATAGCATACAGCTTCAGGCTAAGTCTAACTGCCAGCAAGCCTTTTTTATCTCAAACCTCAGCAGAAGTTTTGCCAATATAACAGTAGAATATGTGCTGTGGTTTGTGATTAGATATAGTTCGTGATTTTGGTTCTCTGCCATATGTTTGTTTGTCTGCAGGATTATGCAAAAACTATTTCCACGAAACTTGATGGAAGCATCCGACATGCATCATAACAACCCATTCAATTTTGGAGCAGATCCATGATTTTTTTTGAGAGATACAGCATATTTTGATATTTTTTACCAATTTCACAGGGAATCATTTATAGAGTATGATGAGAAAAACAGGCATATTTATTTAACTGATATTTACTGAGTTTGATTGATTGACTTCATGAGCTTTGGCAGAGATATGTGCTCAACATTTGCCATTCTAGTTGCTATATAATCCATAGTATAATTCATTGTTGTGCTTTTCTGTTCTTATTGGTCAAAATGGTGTCAAGTGATGGTTTCAGGGTGCTGTCACAGAACTGTCATGTAAAGTCTGGGTTGTGTCTCATTACCACAAGTTTGATTTTCACTTCACACAGAAATGAAGGGAAAATGTTCACAATGATCTTTGGTTGAAGAATGAAGAACATTTTAAACTCAACATACAAATACCATAGAAAGTCTTCCAGTTGATACACTTTATTGGAATGAAGTTCTTATTGTTGTACCTTTGCAATTTAAAAAAATCAAATCAAATCAATTTGTCTACATCGGCTATGTTTGAGATCGAAAAGCAGTATGGCTCTTCCTCGGGGGCTTTTCTGTCTGCAGTTCACAAATGGCAGTGGTTTTGATCTGCAGTCCCACTATGCCGCAGTCTGGGTTTGATAGTGCAATCAATTCCCAATGAGTAATGTGCTTTTCTGACTATTCTTCGCGCATGACTAGTTCATGCAGGCCCCACAGGACCGATTGGGGACTTTGAGAGTGAGGAGAAAAAAAGTTAATGCGATTAAAGCTGGTTGAGCTGTAAATGACCTGAACACTGGCACCACGACAAGTGTTTCACTGGAAGTGTATTAGGGATTTTCCAAAAATTGATTTCACACAAAGGCAACATGGAAAAGCAAAATTAGGCTTCAAAATAAAAACTCCCATAAGGTTGCCTCTCACCAAAGTAGAAACTAAACAAACATTTCACAGCCAGACGTTGCTTTAATGGAGCTGTAAGTGCTTTAGTCGAGTCTTGTCCTCACATTTTACACTCCAGTATTTTGACTTCATTCATAATTTACAAGTTTAGAATTTCAAGTTAAATTAAAAGCTTTACACACCCTGTCGATTTGAACTCAAGTTGTCAAGATGACTAACAAGCTTTCTAGAGGAGTGTCACACGATAAGCTTTGTACAAAAAAACATTCATTACATTGTTCATGACCCACCAACCCTGATTGGTATTGTCCCTTTTTAGTCGTCTTAACAATGTGCCTCAACTACCCAGAAGGCCTCATTGCAGTTTCTGGCCTGAAAACATCTGAGAATAGGGAACAAATCTTAGTTGTTCAAAAGATTTCCCTCTGTTGCTCTGCCAGAGGATCGGAGGACAAGAAAAACCAGCAAGTGGCCTTTTTGACAGAAGAAAAGCCTCTCTGAATAGAGCCTGGCAAAATACAAGCTCTGCAGCAGCTGACAGCTGTCTCTGCCTTTGTCGCTATAAAAACGAGACTGAATAGACATGTTTTTATTGAAAACAGTTGGTTTTAAAACACCAGCTTCAGTTTCACCATGAGAACCAGTGCAACGTAATGAGGGACAGAAAGGATCTGTAAATAAAGGAGAGAGGTGATTTTGTAGTTTAATGGTTGATAACATCAATAGTTTTCTTCTCCCTGCTTCTTAGCCCCTCATAACCCTGAGCAGGATGAGTGGGTACAGATAATGAGAGAGATGTTACTGTGTGGTCTAATATGCATGTCTGGTAATATTCCAATGTAAATATAAATATTAGTTGCAACAATTAAAAAAAATACTGTGTTGAAAATCTGCTTAACCTTCTACTAATTTGTGCAGACCACGAGGGATGCACTGATTCAACCCACTGGGTCTCTGTCAGTGTCAATACAGGCCTAATTCAGTGGATCAATCTTTTAAGCTTTCCATTCCATTCCATTTACTGAAACTCAGCAGGCTCCCAACATGGTTTTCGTGTCACAGCAGCCAAATCACCTCATGTTACCCCACATGAAAACCTTTAGTGAGGTCCATGCATTGTACAATATACAGATTTAAATTTTAAAAAGTTGATAGTTTATATTGAGTGATGGAATTTGTATTTTGATAGAGTCAGAGCAATGCATCCATAATTATTACTTATACTGTTTGCTACTAGTGGGAATGTTTGTTTTTTTTCATTTTGTATTTTCAGTAAAACTAAATCAGATTTTTACTATTTCATGATTCAAGTCAAACCTTTAAGAATATATAAAGGTTACTACAGACTGTCTACTACCTTTACATGCCTTGTGTTGATGAATTCAAAAATTCTTTCACTTTTATCACATAAACACAATGTGGTGATCAGCGTTAGATCTTTGAACAGACTGTGTCAAAAACTGTCCAGGGGGAGAAACCACACAAGCCTGGAACCATTGGAACAGCAGATCCCCATCATGTTGTGCTATATGTTCGTCTCAGTGCGAAAAAAACAATCATATATTCCTACTGGGTCATGTTGCAGTGTGATCCTCTATTAGTATGTCCATTCTCCATTACTACACACTCCTTGCTCACCATGTAGTCTACTGTAGGGAAGGTCTACTTATGGACTTTATCCATGTTGTGTCAGTATAGATAAGGTCAAACCAGTGGTCCATTACAGGAATATTGCAGGATTATTGCACTGATGGCGCCGTGGGGGGGTTGAACCATCTTGTACAGTGCACTCAAAGGCTTAACATGCCATGAACACCCTTGTCGCTTATCGTTTGAGATGTAGTAAATTCATGGCGTGGCCTGTTCCTCCTCTGCTGAAGATGCAGCATGTATGAAATAACAGGAAACAACAAGGATAGCTGTCACTGTACTAGCACATATTCAGCCGCTGCACATTACATCACTGCTAAGTGGTATCACAGATTCAAATGTTATTTACACAGGGAATACTGTGTTATGTATAATGTAAACCCCCATGCTAAGCAGGGCATAATCGCTGACCTATATTTATGAATTTAAAATTAGAACTGTCCAGGCTCAGTGGACTGGAGGTTGAGGACATATGTAGCTAGTATTGTCCTCTATATATTGTATACAGTTTATACCAAAGTACATACGCTCAAGAAGGAAGAGTTTTATTTTTATTTCATTGGATTCATTTGTGCAGTGGTTTTGTGTCAACATTTCCCTTAAGTGCTCTAGATATTAAAACACCCCTCAGCCTCCAGCCTGTACCTCTGTGTTGCCTCAGCTTTTGTATAACAATGCTAAGCAGGTCTTTGAAACTATCAGGCCCTCTGTGAATTTAAATCACTGAGAAAGCCTTTGCTTTGAGGCAGTTGGACTGAGGGAGGAAGTTTGATTCAAGTCTGAATCGAAGCAAACACCGAGCTCAGCACTGAATGCTTTGAACTGCTTTTCTTAATCACACTACCTGCCCTGTCTGGGACTTGAATATCAACCCTCTGTCATCGGCAGTTGAAAGTGAAAATATTTCTATCAGACCAGATCCCTCATTGTCACCAGGAATATGTAAAGCAGACACTTATGACATTTATGTTTTTGATAATGATTCATTGCAGCAATCACTTGAATGTTTTGCTTTTGCCTTAAAACTGGTCTGAATTTGTTTGAGTAAAGATGTTTTCTGAGTGTCTGCTTTGCCCCAACCTGCCTCTCTGCAAGTGTTGCGTCACCACCAGGCACTTGGAGGTCTTTGAGCCTCACTACATTGACCTTGATCACATTCCATTACGAGGGTCTATCCATCTCTCCGCTAGTCTATTTTTACCGCATGTGCAAGATGGGCCATTTCAGCCGGGGTTAGCGAGAATTTTCAGTCAGTCAAGCAGACGAATTTAAATGCTAAAGGTAAGAGGTGAGAGAGAGGAACCATCACTCTAATGCAGCTACCCTTATGTTGTGAATTGCAAAGTTTTGCATTTTGCAAAAAAAGCCATACTTGGATATAATAAATTATAACTAATGTACTTAATACAATTAATATGAATAATGCACAAACAAATTACTGGGGAAACACAACAATGCCCCCGTCCACTGGGCAGGAGGGTCACTGAGAGGTTTCAGTATGATTAATTCATTCACCATGGCCTTTGCCATCATCACATTTCAGTCCAGTTGAACAACTCTGGTAGACTTTGGACTGACGGGTTAGAGAGCGCTTTTCATCACCATCATCAGAACACTGAATGAAGGAATATGTTACAGTTTTTAACTTGGCCAAATGTTTTGCTCATAGGTCTCATTATTATTGCTTTTTATTGTTGTATAACCTGATTATTTATTGATTAAATTGTCTGTTTTTGAGCTACTATTAAAATGTCACTGCCCTGGAGAAACGCAATTTCATTCTACACTGCACAGTTTTGTTGTTTGGTTAGAAATGAAAATAAAGGTCATGAATTGAATTCTTGAATTGAAATGTAAAATTGTTTATCAGGATGTAGTTATCACATTAATTGAAATATAATTATCACTCTGTCACTAGATGTGTTGCTCATCCCTCCATCCAGCCCTCCCTCCCTTTGAGTCATGCAGCAGGTAAAGCATGGTAGTCCAAATGTCCAAATGTCCCTCACCCCTGTTCCTCCTTGGGAACCCCAAGGTGTTCCCAGAGCAGATGTTCTCCCAGGAGAGATGTTCTGTCAAGACTCATTAAACCAATATGAACCAACCTCAGCCTAACTAAACTGTCTAGACACCCTCAGGCAGTCAGTATACATCATGACTTCTGTGTCTGTAACACTGAAACACATTTTTACGTGCCAGTAGAAGGGATTTTCACTTTCATTCATCATTAGAGATATCTATCTTTTGAAATATAGGTCATGTATGGATTGCAGTTTATAGTCTGTTTACATGCTGAGAATCTCTCAGGATGTTAATGCTAATTCCACATGGCACATTTGAATAATGTGACTCACTACCACTGCTCGCTGCCGTCAAGAGAGCATCTGTTTAGCATGGTACTGATTCTGCCAAGTAATTGAGAAGCTTCCATGCAAATACTCTGCACATTTACAGAAAATAGAGGTATATTTTTGGTGCACATGCCATGGTGTGATAACATCCCCTCATTGGGTTAAAATCTGGTCAGAGGCATGTGTGGTAAGAAATTTAATTTGTGAGTTGCACATGGAGGAAAAAACAAAACAAATGGATTTTTGATGCAGGAACATTCATAAAACCCATTGCGTATTTAAACCCGATCAGATCTGTCTGGAAGTCCTTAATCCAAGCACGAGATGTATGAGGACTACCAGTGAATTTTGTTCCCCACCCCCACTCCAGCTTCCCACAGACACAGTAGATTTAACGTTGCCTGCAGCTCATTCAAAATGCAAAAGAATGAAAAAAGAAGCAGACGATACACAGTATAGTACACACATCAAATCCCTGCAGCTGTTTAGCTGTTGGATTTAGAATTCATTCATGACCTTTTCTTGCAGGTCAGATAAGCACTTAAAATCCCCTAACACCAAAAGACTTTCTCTTGAATCATGCCCTTCAGGCGGACATGAGTCAACTACATCTCTCAGGTCTGTCTGGCACCTTTGCTGTTTTTTTTTACTATAGAATATTCCCAGGTCAAATCGTAACACAGTAGTACTAGTTTTTAGATTTGTCAAGTACTGTGGCGTCCTGTCGATACTGCAACACTAGACAGTAAATTATTAATTGAATACCAAACAACATTAATAGTTTTTTCATAAATCAAGTTAAAATTGTATAAATGTGTCTAGTGACCTCTTGATTCTGTTGACAGTGATTTGTGGTGTTTCTTTTCGTTCTGTTCCCTTCCCCACAATCTCTTTTTACCTGAGCATGCTTCCAAGTTTGTTTTGACTGAGATGACTGAGAACATTTTTGTTTTAAGCCGGCCACAACTATAGTGAGAACATAAAGCAAAGTGCCAACATATTCTGTCACAACTCTCTACTTTCCATTAAATATTAATACCAAATTATGTGCGGCGTATTTCTCTTTGCGTGACACTCATAAAACAAACACGAAGGTTTTTGCCTGCTGATTCATTTGGGGTGTGTTAACCTTTTGAATTCGGTTTTATTGTGGAAACTCCCTCTGAAAACTGTGGGGACTACACCAACCAGTGAAGTCTCCTAAATGACGAAAACAACAGTTCCTTATAGTAATTCGAACATATATTTTAAATTTGACGGATCCCTGCATTTTTTAAGGACAATCCAACCACCAACAGATTACTGTTCCCACTGACAACACCACATCAGGCAACCGTAAGAAGGCAAAGAAAAAAAAACACCATAAGTGTACGCAAGTCAAGAAAAGATTTGGTTATTCTAGTGTTTTTTTTCCACAACACAAAGTCAGTGCATCTTCTCACTGAAACCCAGGATTGTAATGATCATTCCACACACAGTGTTGTGGGTTGAACCCTGTGGTCAGCCCCAGGGCGCATGTGGATGAGCAAGACAGAAAAACTTAAATAGAAACTTAATTTAGTGCTGTCTTTATCTAGAATGCCATAACTGTGTGATTATATCGTTGAGCAGTGATATATATAAATATATATTGAACTACAATGACCACGAGTGAGAGCATTACCCAGCATTGACGGGGTCATACAGAGGATGAAGGAATATTGAACAGTTATATTTATCTCCGCTTGTTTGCTTTTAAACCAGATTATACAAAAACTACTAAATGGATTACAATGAGACGGTGGAAGGATGCAGTATGGGGCAGGGAAGAACCAGGTTGCGAGATGGGGCATTTTTCCACAGAATAATTCATAGATCTTGATGGAAAAAAAAGAAGTTTTCAGACATATGGATAAAGTCATGAGAATTGGCTACACACTTTACCCACTTACTCCTCCTCCTGGGGGAAGTGCAGAGATTCTCCGGAGCTCAGTGCATTTCTGAAAGCAGCTGATGGGAGTGAAGGATTTGGTGCAGCGTGATTGAATGTTAGTGGACTGTCTTGCCTCGGGGCAGGAATGCAATCTACTGAGTGTCATGCTAGTGTTGAGTTTATTATAAAGTGCTTAGTTTGTTTATGTTCAGGAAATTGTACTTGTGTAGATGTTTCTGATTTGATCAATGTAACACTTCAGGTTCAGAGGTTCTGTTCCTCTTTTCTGTGCATGCGTTTGTATGCTGGGTCAATAATAGTTACATTTTTCTAACCTAACCCTCTCAACAGACAATCCTTTCAGTTTTCGTATGAATGTATTTCACTGTCCTGTGTATGCAGACCTAATTTACATGAAAGAATGTTTGTGTTGTATGTTTTTGGTTTATTGTGTTCTTTTCTAATGTCAAAAACTGCTGTTGTGAACTAGTCTAATGATTTTTGCTGTCTCTGAATGGGGACAGAAAGGTAACCAGAAGATGATGCTGCAGTACTATTGTCAAATTGACAACAACATTTTGTGTTTCCTAGTGTAAATGTGTTGTGGTCTGCAGAGGACAGCAGGGATTCACCTTATACACAGTGTGAAGAGCAGCCACACATTAGTTTGCCTGTTTTCACAGTGACCGGCAGTCGCTGCTGGAGCAGCTTCCCCACAGAGTCCGTTGTTCTTTCCATGCGCTGGTACTCTACAGTACATTTCACAGCTTGGTCTCCATCCGGCTGTGTGGTATTGTAGGGATTCATGCAAGCTGTGTTTCCCTCAGATGGAGAATTTACTTGTGGTGGTGGGTGGGTCGGCATGTAACCGATGTACATAGAGTGTCATGCAGTTTGTAACCCACTTTAATTTGCAATTTATAGATGTGCTCTTACATGAAGACTTATGGAAGAGACTACTATTTACTCTGGATCCCTGAACACATATGAAGCCTATTGGTAGACATAACCAAGCAGTTGCAAACAGACAAGCCTCAAGTCATTCAGTTACATGTGTGGCCAAAAATGAGATTGAACAAGCTCCTCTGGGTTTTTATCTACCTGGGCAGGATGTAATATACCAGGCTAGTCCGCTCCAGTGGATAGTATGAATGGGAAATGTTGGCTCTGTCTATACATGTGGGATTTCATAAACAATAGAACTTGACCTTTCTGGGAGGATGTAGAGGATTGTATAGGTGAAAGCTGAGGGTCAAACTCCTGTAGTGCAGTGACTACTGTATCTTTCGATTATGACCCACTTTCTACTCTTCTTCTCCACAGCAGCTTAGACCCTCATCCTTTATAAATTTCATACGACAAGGCAACTGACACTATTGGATGGAATAAACCATAACAAAATGTAAGCTGAGCTGCTTCCCTGGTGACCCATTTGCATAGAATATGACAGTTCCTGTATTCACTGCCATGTGAAATTAAGAGGATATGATTCTCAAATTCATAGCCATTTTCTTGCATTGGGTTTCTTGAGAATGGTTAATGTGCATAAGCTTACCCTTTCACCATACATAATGTATTCACTCCAAGAAATCCAAGTCCAATGAAGCAGCTATATTGTGTTTCTGTTTCTTTTGCCTCAGGTTCAGCCATTGGCCTCTATTTTTCAGTCTCAGTGCATTATCATATGCTCATCTGAACTGTGAACTCATCATTTCTTGTGAAAAGTATGAAGAAAAGGTTGTGGCTAGATGATTATCATTCTCAATTTTTATGAGTTTATATATATGAACGCTGTTGTAAAAATTTTATTTTCAAATAGCTCCTTGTAGAAATCTTTATGCAACCCTGTCTTTGGTAAATAGACTAGAAAACCCTATCAGCCCAGTATTATTCTGAAATTGGGATTTTTATTCTCTTATTATCTTACTTATGCAAACACAAATACAAAAATCACAAAATGTAATCATATATGCAGAACCTGAATCAAGGATGCTTTTTCTTGCACTTCTTATTTGCCTAATTTATTAACAGTTTAACACTAAACATAGATGATATGTTTTAATCCATCAACAGATAAATTGGTCAGACTCTAATTTGAGGCCTATGGAACTCTTAAACATATGCTCCTCACCTATAAGGGGCTTCTGTACTTTATCTTGTCAAGTGGGTGTATGTTAATGTTACTGGGTATTGATAATAGTAGCAGTAGTGGCTGAGAGCACATAAGTAAATGTAAAATAAAGGGAAATTGAGATGTGTGCTCAGATCTAAGCCTTGTTACAGAACAGTGCTGCTCTGTGCCAGACATGACAGCTTCAGACCACATTCCCGGTGTGAGATGTTTCACCTTTGCTGTCCCTCATTAAAAATATATTACTGCTCTGTGTTGTTTTTAACAGAAGGGTAAAAGGTAGTCTCCACCTCAGTGTGAAAGACTGATGTCACGCACAAAAATATCACTTTTTTCTTTTTAACTGTGTATTACTAGTATATTAAAACATGTAATGTATAATATTAAGACGGCCTGAATATTTTTTGTTGCAACAAAGACGAGCTGTCACTCAATGGACTGCAGGACTTCATTAAGTTGTGAAAAGTA
The DNA here is from genome assembly GCF_024713975.1 of Paralichthys olivaceus. Taxonomy (NCBI): domain Eukaryota; kingdom Metazoa; phylum Chordata; class Actinopteri; order Pleuronectiformes; family Paralichthyidae; genus Paralichthys; species Paralichthys olivaceus. The sequence goes on along the minus strand of NC_091104.1, from coordinate 9,142,938 downwards.
TGTGGACTGTCAGTGCTTGTCTACTTGCATATACATCACATTCGCCTCAAACAGTGCGGGAAACAACAAATAAGCAAAGGAACAACAGCAGAGATTATGATATGTAAATGTTTACTCCTGTTAATTCATTTACATATCAGATATAAATTGGTCAGTAAAAGTTTAAAAGCCTTCTAAGATCTGGAAATACTTGCAATTGTATAGTTTGTGAGAAGGGCTGTGAGCAAATTATTTTAAATTTGATTTTAAAATCAAATTGCGAAAACTAATATTTGATTTGAAAATAAATAAGCAGTACTACTGCAGTTTTCTTTCTCAGGGCCTGAGCTGCTGCCCTGAATGATGGACAGGAGTCAGATAATATCACTTTCATTGACTGAAAATAAAATGTAGGTCAAACTGAATTTAATGAATAATTCAATAACAACCGTGTAGAAATGATGGCAGAGAATCCACAACCAAACTCGGCCACAGAGAGAGGGATGTTTGAGAAATCCCAAATACCCAGTGTGGAAATACTTTGGATTCATGTCTGTAGATAGAAAAAGAGGAATCTCGAGATTAAGTTGTTTCAAAGATGAAATCATTGCAGCATTTGTTACCTGAAGGCACATCCTGAAAATATGCATCAAAGTACTTTTCTCTTGCTGTATTGAATTGCCCTTTTATGGAAATAAAATGGATGGTGCTGATTTTTTTTAGAACAACTAATTGAATGCCATTGCTGTGCTTTTGGCTTGTCACATATGTGACTGGTGCATCTTATAATATCCTTTTTGGCTACTTAAGGTCATTGCTGTCTGCTTTTTGGAAGATGTTCTCATCACTGATATCAGCATTTAAACAGGCAAGCACATGTAAAGTGACCATGTATACCTCTCATTGTTTGGCCATGGCAGATTTCCATTAAAGACTTAAAGCCAGCTTGGATTTCTGTTTATCCTCTGCTCATCAAGTCTGATCAAGTGCATTCAAGCCGCACATATTTCATGGTGTATCTGAATGCATGTGGCAAGTCTTTTAAATAACAGATAGCGATGTTTGTGCTGCCTCAGTGACGGTGAAAAAGCGTGCTCCTTTAAAAAAGCTTCTGAGGAGCAGGCGATGCCTCCTGGGGAAGTAGATGGCAGTGAGCATGGATCTTTGGTACAATAGTTCATGTGTACTGTACAACTACGACGTGTCCCTAAGGTGAACACTGGGTAGCCGAGGGGAAAGTGATAGTCCTGTAAGAGTATATTTCTGAAACCATTAGGGTTGGTGTTGTGTTATAAACTGAAAGAATCGGGGCAAACAAAATTGTTGCACTCTTTGATGCTGCGCGTTCCTGCATAAGGAGAAATGCCTGTTGTGAATAATTGATTGTCACTTTTTATATCTGTACAGGACACTGCTCAGTTTGTGCCTGAAGGCTTTGGTCAGTTCCCTCACTGCATTTGTCGAGAACTAGTAAAGTTGGTGTTGGTTACATTTCTCCTCAGTGGTGGCTGTTTGGTTGTAGTCATGGTGGAGCGGCAGGATCTCATACTTCTGTTCTCTTTTGCTTACATTCATACGTCTCACTGTTTATTGAAGAGTTGAGAGGACTCACTGAAAGGGTAGTCGCTGCTGGTATGCTTGGTCTTCTTTTGGAGGGACTATTATTCTGGGGGAAATCTGTGAAAAAAGTCATCTCACAATATTGTAGAAAGTGATAGAAATTGCTGTTTCTGCCCCTAAAGTTGAGAATGTGTTCCGTAGTTTTTGTTTAATCCTCCAGAAAATGTCCAAACTAACAAACCAACCCACAAACAGACAGGGGTCAAAATGTATACCTGCTTAGCTTAACCATCCAATAATGTCATTCTCAAAATACACAAACAGACAGAGAATTCACAAGTGGACAAAATTTGAAAGAAATCTAAATATCTGGGCTGTGTCATATTTACCAGGCAGAACGAACTGTATGCTTCTAACATACTTCTGTTAAGATAACTGTGATAAACACCTGAATGCTGAATCCTCCTGAAACTCTCCTCCTCTGCATCATCTCAATTCTCTGTTTGGATTTTCTCCAGCTTTTCACTTAGTGTGACATTGAGATGAATCCCTAAATTCCACTGAGGCTGTGTGTCGGAGTTGTGTTTAACACAGAAAGGAACTACACGCTGCAAGGCAGCAAACCAGACAGGCTACAAGTGTCGTAAACATCCACTGGTGGTTGTGCCAAATGGCTTAGTGAAATTTTAAATGAGATGTATTATGATAGAATCGACCCATTCTGCTTAGCACTCAAGTGGGCCAAACACGATAGCTTGGTAAATCACTGTCCCCCAGCCAACATGCTGATATTATACAGCTTATGTCTGCGTATAGCTTGTCTTTGCCGCCAGAGGAATTAATCACTCCCTGATGTTCATGCCATTATTTTATTTGTGGGTTGCCTTGTCTTTCCATCAATGTGCATTTTAAGTGGAGCCTAGGGAACAGAACCAAATAAACTCCTATGTGTTTAGCTTTTTATAAATCTGCACCGATGTTCAAGCAAGTGTGGAATTAAGTGACTCGATTCAATCAACCGTTACCATCAATTGCCATGTGCTTAGGGAATTCCCTGTGGCACAGTTCTATCAATTCCATTAAGTATGTCTAATAGTAGCACAGAAATCTTTTCCCCCTATTTAGAATCTTTTACATAGAACAGTCAGGACAAATGGCACGTTTACAGTTTCCAAAAGAAAGACGTGATAAATTGCAGACCTGTGACTGCCTCATTGATTGTGCTTGCGCACTATTTGTTTTGTAATGACTTCCCAGATAATTATTTATTGGAATACAATGCTTTTAACAGAATGACCTGCTATTTTAATTATTCATGCTTTAATCAACTAAGGACGTGTTCTCAGCCACATTTACATAATCATTTGAAATCTGGGACATTTGATACTGCATTTAAATAAAAGGATACATGTAGGCACAGTGATTTTCTCTGGAATTATTATTTATCAGAACTATGGATATCTCTTGTGTTTGCTCTCTTATCTCTTGTGAAGTCTACAACTGTGCACCATTATCTTGTCAGATGAAGGACACTTGAAACGAACAAGTGGGGATAATGCTTTTAAATGTGTTTGGTCTGGTACTCAATTACGCTTTATGAATCACTTCTCTCTAAAAAAAAACAACAAGTGAAATGGACTTTTCCTTATCTAATCGCCCAACCCTGCTGGTATCACTGGTATCATTAGAGCACTTTGACAACTCCTCTGAGTGCAACAAAAACATTTTTACAGGGTTTGACTTTTCGATTGTTTTTAGTGCAGAACATTTCCACATTCACGCCCTTATATTATGATGCACTCTTGAGGTTAAATTTAATTCTGTGCCCACTTTGGTCAGAAAAGCTTCACTCTGAGGTCTTGAGAGAATTGCCTCCTGATTGTTATCTGATATTGTGTCTACTAAGGAGCATGTGTGGTCATACGCCGTAGAGAATACATGATGGAGAGGCGGCATTTGCAAAGCAAGTGATTGACCTTGATATGATATGATGATGTCATACAGGACCTGGGGCCGAAGTGTTGCAGCGTATCGACCATTCAATAAAAACATTAGTTTACGTCACATAAAGTCACAATGACATTGTAAGATGTGTTTTTAACCTAAATCACAAGTAACACAGTGATCTGTAGTCTTGCATATGGTTTTAGTTTTACTTGAGAGGTATGAGATCTCTGATAAGGTTGCTCTCCCATTGCAATGAAGGTGTATGGCTGTATTTGTGCTGCTTAAAGATATAGCATGTAACAATTCTTCAGTGAATTGTCTAAAAACTACTAGACCTATATTTTTATATTTTCTTTTCTTGCACTTACATTATCCAAAATGTTTCCAACAATGTTCAAACCCAAAGAAATCCCCAATTTTATTCAAGAAATTTAATTTATGTCGACTTATAATTGTTACATCCACTCTACATGGAAAAGTTACATATTATGTTAAATTTTAAAAATGGAAACCTCTGATTTGAAATATGATATATATTTTGAAATAGAATAAAAAAAGTATTCTATGAAAACATTATCTCACTGACTGCTCCCTAACGGCAGGTGCTCAGGGATTTGAATAAGCCCTTTGTAAAGTAATTTGGGATGACACAGATATTTGGGACAGTAGTCAACACAAGTATCTTTCCAAAATACACAATATTTTACAAAGATGCTTGTTACTAAATGATTCACCAACAGTCTTAATCAGGGCATGTAGTGAAGTCATTAGCTCACTTACACCCTGTGGGTTAAGTGGTGACTGTAAGTACCTTGTGGAGTCTTCATTCATGACTAACCCCCATCTGTGTTGCTGCCCACTGACACAGGCTCCCACAGACAGACATCCAGACATGACAGCTGTAGTAGATACTGAAGCCTTTGGTTCACCTTTGCACCAGTGGATTTCAGAAGTTGGCATATATTCTGGTGTACGCTTGGCTGAGATTAGTGCAGACAATCTAAAAAAAAAAAGATTCCATATGGCACAATGAGGCCAACGTACCACCACACCAAGGCATCTGGCCCCCGTGTCTGGTGGGTGATTCACTGGTGAGAGTCGTAGTGCCTCCAGCTGTGCATCTAATGAATATTAAACAAAATATTCAGAAACAGAGAGATCTGACTCATTAGGATCTTTATTTTTGCCCTGCTGCATATACCTTCTCTTGACTCTTATCCAATGAGACAGTTTACATCTTGCAGAAAGTTTCCTAAATGTCACATGTCACTGTTTCCAACCACGCAAATCTTTTGGCATTTAAATTCTAGGTTCAGTGAAAAGGTTTTAGAAGGTGGCATGATTGGAGATTGACACATTGTTCGCTCATGGTAATAAAATGTCCCTTTAATTTGGAAAACCTACTGTACCAGAGGTCAACAATAGCTGAGTGAAGATCTCAGTATATTACACCAAAAGAATAATAACACAATTTAATTCAGCACTGTTCTCAGCCGAGCACAGTTTGTTGTAGGTCCTGGGTCAATTGTTGGCAAATATTAAGCATTTGTTTTAATCCCCCGGGTTTAACAGATGGATGGGGTTCATCCACAGGACAGAGGAGGGCATTTAGACAATGGTTTGAATAGATTTAGGATTTGTTCTAATTTTGCATCCTGCTAACCACTTTAATTTGATTTGAAAATTGTCAAAGATAATGTTTTTTTTTTACGTCTTTAAGTATGTACATCACATGTAAACACTATTCATATGCAATTTACATAGACCAAGTAGACCTCTTACAGTGATTTGATTCTTTTTTAATTCATCACACTCATACAGTTGACTTGGAACCCTAGAAAGAAGACTTCACACTGAGCAGATGGGTGTTGCACACAGCCAACATGTCAGAGTGAAATATTGCTGTGTTCATTTTTGGCAATGACAGAACACTTGATGCCTCACAGTCCTTGTTGTTGTGTTGTCTAAGATTCCTCAAGTGTGTTGCATGACATGAGTTTGCGATCATTCCTAGAAGAAGTCCTGTTTGCACCTCATAAGCCTGTAGTGACTGCCTGCAGGCTGGCTGCCTCGATTTGTAGGTCAGATCCACTGTATTAAATATCTATCACTCAGACATGCTTTTACATTTTGTTTTAATGCACCTGAGTGTCTGAAAACATGTTATTTAGCTGAGCGTGGATCTTTATCACTTGGTCACATAGTGGACTTTAACTTTTATATGATATTCTTCAATGTGTTTCTTAATGTAATGTTTGTAAAAAGCAGTGGCAGTGGAGTAAACAAGGGAGAGGTCAGAGCCGCTGACATTTAGCTTTCAGCTTTTTAAAGTTCCTCTCTGAAATCACCCTTGCAGAAAAATCAATTCAAAGTGCAAGAGATTTTACATGGATGACATGAGACAGACAGACCTACACAGGTTCAACCATGAATATAAATTTGTGGAGTCAAAGATAGCTGCTTGACTTCTGGCTTGGCTTTTTGTTCCAGCTCTCCACAGTGAATTATTTTACAAAATACATATTTGTGTTTATTTGTGAGGAGGTTTGGGGCAGACACTGGTTTCTAGTGATAACACTTTTCATTTATAGGCTGTTTAATTGCTATTAAATATCAAATATTTCCTCTTGAGTTACACTGAGGTTCTTTCAGTTTCACAAGTCAGTACAGATTAATGTCTTATATGCATATACTGATCGCCTTCCCTGTCTTGTCTTAACATCATTCTCAAGGTCATTTCCAAATCAGATGCACCTAATCCATTATTCCAGCAGTTTTCTCTAACACTTGATGGACATTAATCACATAATGGTCTTGATGGTCCATGGTGGCTAATAAAGTCAATATTAGGAACGTGACTGTGTTCATCTATTACCTCATTAGCTCTGTAAATTGATGTATTTATGAGACCATATAAAAATTTGACGCCCCGGGATATAACAGTTTAATGTATGATTTAAAAGCACCACAGAGTGCAGCCTCTAGTGACCATGCAGTTGGTGATGGAGTACAAGAATGCTGGGTATTATCAGCAAACTAGATTTTAACAATGTATTACTGCACTATATTTATTGTATATATAGTCAGAGCTCTTTCAGTGTTTAGGCATTAGTTTTCCCAGTGGGCCTCAAAACGCCTGAGTGAATAAAATCCCAACTTGTTTCCAAATATTATTATCAGACCAAATTCTAATTTGTCCCCATCTCCCCAAAGCACAACATCTGGGCCCTTTCCACTGATGAAAACTGTTCCTGTAGATATCCTCTTACAGTTTCCATCCAGCTCTATGTTTGTGACTATAGGTTTGACTTTTATTCCGTCCAGCAATATAAAATTAAACACAAGCTGCTCCACCATGTTAAATAACCCTAAATGCAACACAGTAACTCAGATTATGGACTCCCTTTGAGACCCTCACTGTCTGGTCAACTGATAAAATCAGTTACACACTGTGTGGCCTTTGCAAAAACATCTGAATCGCATCTGTGGTTCTAACATTCAGTGTGTGAGCTAAAGATGCCCAGTGGACAGAGAGCCCTGCAAACAGCAGAGTTGTTTTTTAACACTGGCACCTGTGTCAGTGTCACACATGCTCGCCAAATTTAAAACGAGTGAGGAAATCTACTCTGGGTTCCAGAGAAAGGAGGAGTGTTGTTTTTGTTTATTTCTCTTTTATTTGATTTTTACGGGAGACATGCCCTCTCTCTTTATCTCCTCTCTGGAAAAAACTGAGATTCAAACCTTCATTTACCCTTTCATTTTCTGAGCAGTATATCAGTGTACAGCAAAAACTATTTGATTATTTACTTTAAAACTTCTGTTCTAAAACTCAACATTTCAATAAAAAGGGTCTTACACTGATTTGTAAATAGATTCACTGCATCAGGGTCCGGTTCGGACACAAAAAACAGGATTCCTGTTGAGTTGGGGTCACGCTTGGTTAGTCTTCTCTCAGGCTCGGACACAAAAATGTGAAAACTCTTCAAGTCTGCATCAGCTGCATGCTCATACCTGTAGCATGTCCTGTCACTCGTCTCAGTCTAGAGCTGGGTTGTTTCTGACCCCATTTCTTTGCCTCCCTTTACAATGACTGGAGTCAAATAAATAATTAGCCAGCCTTTTCATGTAGCCTCAGCTGCTTGACTGAAATTACATGGATGAGCAACTGGAAGGAGATAAAATGTGCTCAGCTGGGCTCCATGTTACTAGAAAACCAATACTGCAGCTCAGATATTTTAAGATTCCAACATTTTTGCTCAAGTGGAAAGACATTTAGGGGAATTTGGTTTTGCCTGTAATCCAAACACACACACTCACAGACACACCAAACTGAACAGGAAGAGGAACATATTAAGCTCTCTGTTTTGTTTTGTTTTTTCAATTTCATTTTAGTAACCTTTTATATAATAGCAACAGATAAACATGACAGCAATGTTTCAACCACTGTGCACATGGAAAATGTGCTGTGTCCGATAAACCTCGGCTTACATCTGATAGCAATTGTTTTTGCATTAACTGTCAACCTGTTTGTACAAATGGACTCGAGGATGTGAGTGTTCTGGTGATAGGGAGCCGCAAACAAATGCTGAACGTGCATTTCTGTGACAAATGAAGTCGTATGAGAGGTAGTTTATTTACTGGGCCTTCAGGATGGGCACAGCCAATAAAATGATCCTTCCTGACCCTGCAGTGGGATTTTATTATTCATTTTATTTAGTGTATTTGTGCTTATTGTACGTGTGAGTGTGACTGTCACTATGAGCTGGATCCAAACCTTTCAGTGGGTTGTCAGTGGTTGTCAGCCGTCAGTGGATGTCCAATTTCAGTTGTAATCAGGGTTTTTAATTGAGGGTCATCTCCCCGCACACATTATTACTTTGCCAAATGCAGCAGAGCAGATTACAGGAGTCTGGTTCTGAATTTAAACAAGCCTTTTGACTGTTTGAGTGTTTGATAAGTGCAATCGCCATCCTATGAATTTCAGAATACTTTCCAACAATCAATATCAAACTCTCATCACCACTTGACATTTCTCCTTGTTGCTTCTTTGTGTCATTTCTCTCTCACCTTGTCGTGGCCTTTATTTCACCTCGGGAGGAGAAAGGCTTTCACTAAACCACAGGACACCAGTGTATAAATCATCTATTTTTATTATCCACATTCAATATTCAAAATGCAAAGCTTTAATTTAGAAGCTCTCTCAGGATTTCTGACATAATACAAGATAATACCTTTCTTCGTGCATCATTAAGCAAATGGAGGCATCCGACTGTAGTGGTAGGAAGACTGGCTGACAGGAAGTAAAGGAGAAAAGACATTAAGACCAAAGGGAGAATGATGAGGACAAGCAAAGGGGAGTAAAGTGGGACAAAAGAGAAGAGAAAACTAAATGTTATAAATTAGGAGAATAAAAGACAGGGAACAGAACAACATGGTTGGTGTTAGGCATAGAGATTTCTAATCTAGAAAAAACGATCCATGGGCCATCGAAGCTTGACGTTAGTCTGAGAGGGTGAGGGTCAGATTTGGATGAGCTTCGATCTGAACAAGCCAACTGGACAATTACGTGACCTAAAACAAAAGAAATCCAACTGACTTGACAAATCCCAGCAGTGTGCCTGTGTGTAAAGGTAGATTATTGGAGAAAGTTCTTATAATGTCTAGGAGTGTTTGGTGTATAACCAACTACTCTCTGAACGCCAGGGTTCTCTCTGTTTATGTTTAAATCTTTATTATATAGCCTTAACGTAGAGATCCTGCAATTAAAATGCTTTTTAAAATCACTTATTGTATTAGTTGATTCAAAGTAGTATGTGTTGTGTGAAATGTATAACCTGCTGCAGGGATGTGGTTTATAATGCATGAATTTAATTATTTAATTTGCTTTACATGAGTGCTAATGTCTGACTTGGACAGTTTAAGCACTTTACATTATTAAAGTGTGTTATTTAATAAGGTTTTGTTTTCAGTCTCAGTTTGTCTGTTTGATAATTGGCCGGATTAAGCAAAAACTACCGGGCAGATTACTTTAAAACTTTATTAAAGGGTCAGAAAATGTGTTTCATAAGGGGACTGTTTCATCATGGTGGAGGTATGCAGCCTTCTACTTTTACAATATTTTAGATATTGTGAATGGATCTCTGTTGTAAAAGCTCCTTTTTTACAGAGCATTTCATTGTAATTTGATTCTGTGATGAAGGTGCAGTGACAGAATATTCTTTCAAAAATTAGAAGTAAAGGCACCACATTAATATTAGGGTACCAATGCCTGAAATAAGACTTATAGAATTGAATTCTACTCCATTTCTGAACAGAATAATTGAATATGTTATTGTTTATACACAGTAGTTGCAACCTCTGCAGTATTAACACTGTTTTCTAATTGCTAATAAAACTTAAATGCGGCACATTGATTTCAAATGTGGCTGTGAGGATATTTAAACACTTGGCCAGATGTCAGCCTGAAGAAAGAGCCAGATATTGAGTGAGAGATCAATTCCAATTAGTCAGTGTGTATTAGGCCCGTCCCAAATACCATTTTGGGGGCCTGGAAGCTTCAGTGAGAATTACCATCAAATATTCTAAGCTGTGACAGTGTGGGGGAGTGGGAGGTGGGACAAAAGTCAGGCGAAGACATTGTACTTTGATCACATGCAGTATTTTGACAGCTGCAATATGATGAAGTATTAAAGATTAAAGATATCTATCAGATGTAGTAATTAACATTGATCCGTACTTACTATTCACTATTTCATGAACTATTGGGTTTTGTGCCAATGCAGATATGATGATTAATATTTAAATGGAAGCATTTGAAAACTGATTTGGATGTTGATTACCATGGCAACAGACAGCTTTGAAGCATTTGGGTCAGCCATGATATGTACTGTATATTTAATCAATCAGTTTTGTTGACTTTTGAAGCATCTTGAACAAATCTTTTCCTAGTGAAATTCATATATGTATATGAAACTGTGGCAGCATCCATTTTAAATCTGTGTTTTACTTCTGTTTACCAGTATATGGGAATAAACCTTGATTTTCCTAAAATGAGATTTAGGAAGTTAAGGTTTAATAGCTACACTATGCTGAGCAGATCAAGAATCTCATCTGTCATAGATGTCGTGTTTTCTATTTTCTAATGGGTTTTCAGGTTCGCTATAGATTCTCATGCAATTCTTATGATGTCAGAGCACGGTTGGCTAGCTGCATTTAACTTCCATTAATGGATGTAGTGGCTGTAAGGTGGTTGTCCTTGGAACGACAGAGGAGGAGGCTGTGCATCTGAGAGTTTAGAGGAGGAGGTAAATGAGGTTGGACAGGAGAAGTTGTCAATAGCTCTGTTGGGATGTCTGTAGCTGTTAAAAAGGGCGTGTGCAATTAGCGAGCATGGTCCCCTGAATGTTTGAAGTCGCGGTTTAAAGACGCAGTTCTCAGAAGATGATTTAATGCTTGAGTTGTCTGGACATTGTCTGAAGTTGCCCTTTCACACTTCCAGCATACAAATCTGAGAATGTCCCTGTGATATGTTCCCACTTATTCTAAATGCTCTGTTTGGTTTAGGTGAGCTGTGGCATCTGGGTAAAACATTAAGGTGACAAGCACAGTTCAGCTGTAGAAATGTAACATGCACCATTCACACATGGTGGACATTACATGGAATTACCACAAGGAAGCTGGCAAAGTAAAGTCTGTCTAATGTGCTGTTCAGCTGATTCAGACATTTGGATTCACACATACAGCCCCTTCTGGGTTATGTCTTGAAAATGTCAGGTTTGTAGTTAATGTGTGAAAGCAGCCAGAGAATCCTATCAGAGAATACAACTGGTATGTATGAGACGCTGGCTCTGAATAAACAACAGGAGACAATGTTGTTAGAAACATCTTAGTAAGATTTCATGAATTTCTTGGATTAAGAGAACACTTCTGCTTTCTATTCTGTACCACTTTGTTCGAATGAATAACAAACACAGAAACTAAACTGCCCAGTTTGCATGAAATCTAATCATGAGACACCATCGGGAAACTTTCTATGTCGGTCACATCTCTATTAAAAGGTCTAGTCTTTGTCTTTTTTTCATCTCAACTTATTCCCGTGCACTGTTGCCATGCTGTTTTTCAAGTTAAGTGAATGTCTCCGCAGCATGTTTTTCCCACAAAACCTTTCAAAAGAGAAATGTCTGGAGGGTATTTTCTCTCCTGACGGGACCAGTTCACTTGTTTTTAAACCCCGTAGAATGGCCTCATTCAGGGGCCCCTGTGCTCTTACGTCTCATGATTGACAGCTGCCCTTGACTCCTTCATTGTCTCTCACAGGAGGATCATGGATGTTGTGGTCTTGTGAGGGGTGAGGGCTGATAACACTGCCAGAGACGTGGCGAGCTGGCAGTCTTTTTCTCAGGGGACGGCAGCACTGTCATAGAAGGGTAATTACCCGAGCATGGGGGAGATGGGCAAATGAATTGATTTCAGCACCTCTAAATTTAATTTGGTCCACGGGCTCTGAACAATCCACAGGCTGCTTCATAACGAGCCCAGAACCATTCACAGAGCCCAAATTACAAATGTGAATACACGTGCTGTTTCTATTCGTGAACCGTATTGAATTTTAAAGGGGAGGTCTACGTATTTGTTTTCAGCACCACTGAATTAAACCCGCTCCAAGGAATGGGAACAATCCACAGCCCCCCCCCCCCCCCCACCGTGAAAAAAATCCCTCTGCGGTCCAGAGGGGATTTAATACACACAGGATTTCCATGCACATAATTTAACTGAAATTTGAAGATGATTCACAGATTGATCTCTGAACTGCTGAATTAAACATGCTTCAAGGAATGGCCACAATCCAAAAGCTGCATGCTTCAACAAGAGTTAAGATCCAGCACAATCCACGACTGTTTTTCCAAAAAGAGATGATATATACTGTATTTCCAAATGCCAATGTTTGTGCTGAGGGTTATTTAAGAGACTACAGTGTCTTGAATTTGAATTTATGTGTCTTTAGCTAATGTTTAAAATCCCCATTCGATTTGCAAGATTTAGAACTGTAGACAAAAGGTCTGTTCTGTGCTTCCTGTCTGCCCTCTTAATCTTCTTTAGAGTTTCACTAGCGTCCGTTTTTAATCTGGATCCCTGGCTTGTTTCCCTTTGTGGCATGATCTTCATTGTTTTGGCTGCATGGCAGAAGACACCATTGTAGATTGTAATTTGCTTTTTGGAAGCTATTTTGGTTGTGTGTATCATTTGCAAAAATCATTACCTACTTATCCTTGTCTGGGGTTAGTGTTGCTAACCTTCTAATGTCAAAAAATCTGTTTGTGGTCTTATTTGCACTGTCTGCGCATCCCCATTCAGAACATAACAAATGTGCACCAGAGCAGCTCTCTCTCTCTCTCTCTGTCAGTCGTGAGAGAAATTTGCTCAGTGAGTGACAGGATGAAAAGTGGAAGCAGAGCTGTGTATCGCAGACCTCGCTCATGCAGTTCAAACAAGTGGAGGTATTCTATATGCAGTGTGTGTGTCTGTGACTGACACCACGCATGTCACAATGTGACCCCTCCCGTCAGACTCTCTTTTGGGACTTGTCACAATCCACTTACCACTCAGACATGAATGGTTAAGCTCTTCCACTGATCCTTTTTTTCCCTTTAGGGAGCCCTGCATGGAGTCAAAATGAGAGCCATTAATATTGTGAGATTTTGAAACAATTATTCAAACATCCTGCAGTTGTGTATTATTTTTTGTGTGCATGTTCAAAAATTGCATTGGCATATATGAATGTGTGAATTTGAAAAACATTCTCAGAGATTTCAGTTAGGTCGGTTAGGTATAAACATATTTTGTGCACCGGTTTAAGTAGAATTTGCACACGTATAAAAGATTTTTCTGCAATTTTTTTTAAAGTGAATCTGTGGGGCTCAAAACTCGGACATGGGTCTCAGGTGCTCCAGGTCAGCACAGGAAAGTTGATGATGATGGTAAAGAAGCTTGGCTGACAGGAAGGAATGGCGTCCCATCTCCACGCTCCCCCTTGTGCTCTGAGGTGACGTGCAGACCACCGCTGTGTAGCCAGGCGGAAAGCTGCCCTTTGCGGCATGAGCTGCCTGGGCCCTTTGGCACCGCACAGAGAACGCACCCCTCCGCCACCTCCGCCATCCATCTGCAGCTCAACATAATCTGCAGCCTCCTGCCGCAGATCTGACACTGGCATTGTTACTTCCTGCTGTTGCCTCTCGCTGCTCTGGAGTCAGTGGTCAGTTGCTAAAGATGAGGATTAGAGGCGGCAGGGTCACGATTAGACAAAGATGCTGAGGGTTATTTTTCCTCGTCTAATCTCACTAAGATTACAGGCATCAAGGTCTCTACCCTTGATACTTACTTGATGCCTCATGCATAAGTAAAGATGTTGATTTGTTGAAACACTCCAGAAGTGAGCAGAAGAGACAAACCCTGCTTCTTCTGGATCTGGATATCTTAGGTCTTACTCCTACTGCAAAGCTTGATTGAAATTTAATAGCATATAGTCGTACTTGGTTCCCAGAGGTTTTCATGTCGGTGCTACAATTGCAGATTGAAAGAAAATATTATTTACGCTTTAATGTGTCAATTTCCACTTTGCAACTCCCCATCACTCCCCATAGCACTCGATCATTGGCTCATCAAGTAGCTGAGAAGCATTGATGTTGCGCTACTATTTGCTGCCACCTGCTGGTACACAGACATGTGTTTAAAAGCCTCTGATTCAAAGTACTTGTAACGTCTGTTCAACATTCAGACAATAATTAGTTGACATGTTCATCTTGCAGGTTTTAAGAGAATATTTTATTTGAGTTGAGTATTTATTCTTTATACATATTTAGCAGGTTGTTGAAGAAGGACAGGAGGGATGGGACTGAGTGAGCAGTTTACCTTGTGTTTATATTCAGTTTGACCTACTTGGCTGTTTTGTTTGCTAAGGTTTATTTTGGTCGTATGATGTACACACTCTCCAGGCAAAAACCCAGATAGAAACGTTCTAAATTGAAAAACGATCCACAACCTCCAAACAAAAAGCAGCATATAGACTACAAAGAGAAAGCAAGAAAACGGATCCCATTACTCCTCTTTTTAAGGTTTTCACAGTGTTTTCAATACAGACTGTGTGTTCATTTAAGAAAACGTTCAACTGAAAAGAAAGAAATCTCCGTACGGGCAGAGTGATGCATCATGGGTCCATATTCAACATCTCTTATTAAAACAGTATTGGCCTGACACATCTCTGACACGCCTCCTGCAGACATAAACACTCAGGCACACTCTCACACAATAAGAGGTGGTGGTTTATTTGAACATGTGAGTCAGCCGGTCCCTGTGGGCCGCAGCTGGAGAGAGTAGAACAGCCCCACCCAGCAGCGTCATGTGTGGTTGCAACCCCCCCCAACCTTCCCTCTGATTTATGCATGGTGAACACCCCTCCCCTTCACTTCAGGATGTCCTCGTACTCCTCTCACTGAACTGAGTTGAGTTTCAAAACGAAGCCCTTCACTTACTTCAGTGTGGAGGACTCGAGGAGCAGCTAGTACTGGGGTAGCTACTGTTGGCAGCCAGATCCCTGTTTGTGGTGAGTGTATTTTTATGTCTGCACTGGAATGTGGTCCTCTGGTTAGAGCTGGTAGTTTTCTGAAGATTCATTAGGGGGAAAATTTCAGCTTTTTAAGACATGTTTCAGAGGACAACTTTGTGAGTTGGTTTTAAACTTTAAAAAAAGTCTGCGATTGTTCTTGTTTGATCGTTTGAAACATCGTTCAGTACTGTTTAAGAACTCTAGTCTCTTTTTGGTAAGTAAGTGATGTCTATAAAATGGGATATTCTGCTGAACTAAAGTCTGAACTAAATTTATGCAGTGACAGTTGATCTAAATTAAGTTTAATTGACAGATGAATGACAAGGCTGTTTGATATGGTTTTCAACTTGGGATTCATTTTACCAATATAAGGACGTCAAATGGGATATAATCATATGTACATTAAAGTCTGTTTGGTTTTTAAAAAATCTCTGTTTGGCCAAAATGTTCGGATCAGTCCAGATGTGGACTGTGAAAGAGAGTTTCTGACAAACTGACAGTAGAACAAGATGGAGCTGAATTCATGTTTATTTATTATCAGAGCAGATGTCAATAAAGAAGACGTATGCTCTACAAAGCTTCCGATATTCTCAGTATTGACGTCTGGGGCCAGTGCTGCTTTCGACAGCTCTGTTTCAAAGCAGCATAAATCCAAAGGAATTAGTTCCTGATACTTTGTGACCCAGTTCTTGTCGCCTTCAAGGATGAGACGGGATAGAGAAACTGTAAAAACACTCATTAGTCCCTCTTGGCCCTGGGGCCATGTGGCTCTTTTGTCTGCCTATGAGATGCTCAGCGCCCGAGAAATGTGACACTGCACTCTCCTCTTCTAGCCTCTGTGGTTTATGTCTCATGCTGAAGTTTTGGCTTACAGACCATTAATTTGGAGACAAGCACGCTGGAATATTTTCCCCCAGAAACAACCGTTCTGCAAGATGTTCTAGCTCAAGAACCGACCATGTGTTGTTTATTTGATTCAACAATCAGGTCCTTTTGTTTTTCACATGCATAATGTGTTTACATTCATCTGTAAAGGAGGACGTACGCACGAGCCATGTCTAATAGGCGCTCGATATCATGTGGCCGTGTCACAATAGGCTGTTTATGTGGATCAGCGGCCGTCTGAGGCAGAGGAGCTGCAGCAGCCAGGCACAGTGCAGAGCTTCTCAGTCATCCTCAGCCTCTTTTCTTGACTCGATGAAAAGCAGCCAGATTTTCAGGCCTTTTTCGACCCTGGGGCATGTCATTTACCAAATGAATGGCTCTCTTCACTCGACTGTTGAGCTAGTCACAGTCTATCATGCCACGAGACAAGTGAGCCCCACAGTATCAGTTTTCACTGCAGAGGACGGTTTTCAACAGGCACATTTGCATATCTTCAGGCTGTGGCATGACTTTAACATAATAATAATGATAGTGGTAGTGATGCATTAAACAGTTTACTGGATATACTGAGGATCGGACACGGCGTGTTTTTGTTCTTCCAGTCTTAAACAGTTATGAGTAACAGACTTACCTCATGTCGCACAGTCAAATCTCTTTTTATTTTATTTGTTATGCTGTCTTTAATTTGTTGTGTAAGTCATGATTCACTTATACCCGCAGCTTTTGTTCACACAGCAGCAGAACATAATACTAGAATTGGACACATAATTCAATTCAGTTCAATTCAACTTCATTTGTCAAATTTTTCTCTGTCAGAGCAGCAGCTTGTTACGTAAATCAAAATGTGCACACAAAGCAGAAGAGAAAGAAAGAAAGATAGAAACTAAAGTGTAAATAATCTAATCTTAGCTGGTGAACAAAAAGCTTGTTTATAGGAGCATACAAACATCTGGAAAAATTGGGAAAAAGATATTCTACCACCACTGTCACTGGTCCTGAATCTTTGTGGGGAGGATTCAATCCATCCATTATATTTATCGTGTGGTGAGCTGAATCCAATCCAAGCTGACATTGGGCGAGAGGTGGGGACAGATCGTCTACCCACGCAGATACGGGGAGAACATGCAAACTCCACACAGAAAGACCCAAAACAAACCAGGATTCAAATCTGCAACATTCTCATTGTAAAGCAACATTCCTAACCGCTGCACCACCAAGTTCAAATGTGACTTTATAACACCCAGCTACTATCAATACATTTATATTAATGGAGGATCACATGACTGCTAGGAGTTTCTCTTGGTGACTGTAGTGTGGTTTTCATATCTTTACTGTTATGTAAAGTGCCTCCTCTCCTGACAGGTGTTTTCAGGTAAAAGCTCTGGACGCTACCTGCCCAGCAGCACGTAGAGATGGACAAAGCAATCTGGTCTAAAATTCTTCTCCTGACAAGGAAACAAACCACCAGCCCACTGAGTTGATTCTAGTTTCAAATGTCACTAGGTCATAAAATTCAGCAAATTTTTCTGAAATGATAAATCTCATTTGTCATCTTCTCACATGGCAAAGAGCACATAGCTTCAGCCCACACAATTGTAGGAAACTGAAATCCAGGAGGTTTTTGCTCTGTGTCAAGAAACAGACTTATCCGACTGAGTGACTCTGCTCCTTGTGATTTACGGTAGACTGAGCCGTGGCCTCCTGAGCCGACTCCTGATCACTGCAGGAGAGCCGAGTGAGAGTTGCAGCTGCATCACACGGTGCTTCCTCTGGCCAGGGGGTCAGGTCTGAGTGGGGCTGAGGAGGTTGAACGGGTCAGTGGGCAGGAAGACAACAACCCCACGATGTTAAAGGCAATATCACAGCAGGATGTCTCTGATGCTTTTACTCTCCTGGTGCTTTATCCTTTGTTTCCTGGCTGTTAGCGTTGCTGCTCGCCATACTACAGCTTGAAACAATGGCTTATCATAACAGTGGTCAGTATTTACAGCGTTCGCACACTATATGGCATCTTGCTCAACCTCTTGGATGTCATTTTCCTCTTCTGGTCTGTGCTCATATCTTTGCTTTTGTCTGAATGCTTCTTATCTTTTGCAGGATGGCTCAGTGGGGAACTTTGATGACCTGGCACAGGAGTACTCTCAGTATTACGGCACCTCCCTCAGTGACGTGTGTGAAAGAATGGAGGAGCTGCGGAAACGCAAAGTAGTGAATGATACAGAGATGGTAAACAGACATCACTAAGACTCTTGTACTTTCTGCAAACATCTTGCTGATTCGCCATTATTTCTGTAATGACATATTTTGGAAATAGGCTTTGTTAAGAGAAAAGATCAATACCACTCTTAAATACATTCATTTAGTATGAAGTTACAGCAGCAACTTTGTTAAACATAAGCCATTTTCAGACAAGAACTTTGGAGAAGCTCCGCACAATTGAGTAGAGACTTTCTTTCAGAGGTTGCCTTTAACACATGAGCAACGCAGCAGGAGATTCTCCACTCAGACACATTCGCAACCACACAGAGTGTTTAGTCAAGGGGTCACATGTTTCCAGCGAGATATTTGTATTCTGTCAGCAACGTCAACACTTCCACGCGGCCACAGTAAATCCTCCAGAGGATCTCCTGCTGTTTTCTCACATAGACTGATTCGAACATTTGCCACCTAAGAGGCTGGCTGCAGACAATCCAGACTGGAGCCTCTCACTCAAGAGACCGCTAGAGAATGTCAGGAGATTATCTGGAGTTCGGTACATATCTGGATTTGAAATCTGGAAAGTGGGGAAAGCAGCTACCCTGTCTCCATCAGAAAGTGACACAATCCTCCTACTGGCACCTATAAAACTCACTAATTAACACATTCTTGTGTGTTTATAAAGTCTAGCATTTTCCCCCTTTCCAGTCTGTATTCTCAGTGTAGACAACCAGCTGTTGGCTGTAGCAGCATACAGAAATTAAAGTACTATTGATTTTCTCATTTAACTCTTTGCAACAAAATACTTCCTGAAATGTTAAAACTATTTATGTTTCTTATAACCGCGACAAATAAATACCAAATAAAGAAAGAATCCTAAAAGTTACACCTGTTCAGTTGTGGAGACCTCAGCTGTGTACACTAACTGTTAACTGGTGTTATTCCATTATGTGGGCTGTCTGATTCAGTGAGATGATTATTATTTCTATTTCTGTGTTATGATGACACTATAATTTACTCCTCAACTTCCCCTCCCCTTGTGTTTTTCAGGGAAAGGTTGACTCAGCGGCCACATCAGTACAGCTCCGCTCTCAGCTCCAGGTGAATGTCCAGCTCCTCTGTGTGTCAGACCGCAGGAGAAAGCAACTTCCTCCGTGCGTCAGCAGACAGGCTGATAAGAGCCTGAGGAATTGCTTTGTCATGACTATCCTGACCTAAACCAAACTCAAAAGTATCATCTGACTGACTGCGGTGCAGAGAACTGACCTTGAGACTGTTCCCGCATGTTATGGAACAGATGTTAAAATATGGTCAAATGTGACCAGTGGAGTATTTGGGTTTTCTTGCCACCGAATAACAAGATTTGTATTTTAATAGCGCAACACAGTTTAGTTTCCTCCTAAATGATTCAGTCTGTATGAGGTATTGTGTCTGCTACACAGTTTCTTTGAAGGAAAGGTCATAATTTACAATTACCATTGCTTATTTATATTCACACTTTATTCTCTTTAAGGAATCCCTTGGACTCAGCAGCACCATGTCCACTCCAGAGACAGAACGAAGGTAAAAATAATAATTGCAATAACTATTTCTTTTAAAAGCAAGTTGGAGATCCAAAACATCAGCGTTTTAATATATATTTACACACAGAAAGAGCCAGCATCCTGAACTGGGCATTAGAGAGAAGCATCTGAAGCACACATTATTCTTGAGACTATTTTAAGTATCAGTAAATACTATAATAGACAATAACAAACATATCATTTGTCTGGATAGTGTGCAGTGTCGTGGGACAGACTAAATAGTTATTATTTATTTAGATCATATCAGTTATAGAAGCAGGGATGTAATGTTTCCTCCTCTGTCCCTGTGGACACGTGCGTTTCCTCCTGAAGTCCAGTCACATTTATGAAGCATCTCTGCGTCACCTCAGAACTCCCTTCCTTCCCTCCATTGTCTGCTCTGAAGGACTTTGAAGATTAGTCACATTTTGTCATAGGACAGCTGAATACGATGAAAGAAACATACTGATCTGATTAAGTATTAAAAACAGAACATCGCAAATTGAGCAATATCAAGGACTCTGTTATTGTGAAATCAGCTGGTCATCAGAACCTGAACAAGAACACAGGAACAGAGTCTCACAGGAAACTTCCCTGCCCTCTAGTGGGGCCAGAACATACCGCTGGAGAAAGCTGATGCTCTTAGAAACAATATATTTTTTACAGTATCATTTTTTAACAATAAATGATAATTTTATATTGTGTCTTTTCTTCCTATTCTGTATATTTTGCCTTTTTCCAAGTCTCTGCTTGGATCAAGGTTTATATTCCCTTATCCACAGGTTGCACAACTTTTAATTTTGTTAAATGCTGGAGTTATCTTGTTCTAATCCTAGTTTGAGCAGTGTTTTTAACATCTTTATTAACTGCAGGAAAATGGGAGCATGTGAAACCTTTTGAGATTGTTACTGTGATTAAAAGCCACACAAGTAAATTTGATTTGAAGTTATTTATTTTCTTGAAAGCCAAATTATTCAATTTCTCCCCCAGAATAATTTTCCTTAAAACGATCCATGATTTGATTATTACAGGGACTTGATGTAAGAAGAATAGCTGCATTTTCACATGCTGGTCTTCAAAGGAAAATCAAACCAATATGTTGACAGACAAATCAGACATAAACATCTAGTGAAACCCGAGTAATAAATAGTTTTGGTTCCATTGACAAACCAGATTTGTTCAGTGTCAGGAAAATAAATGACTAAGCCATAAAAGAATAATGAATTTAGAAAACATGCACAGAAAATGATATTTTAATATATGTGTGGTCAGGGTGGAACTTTGGCTGTTGACAACACGACCTGCACCCGGACACAACAACTGTGAAGTGTGAGGGACGGTTGTACACAACAAACATCCCAGAGGGATGAAGACAGACAGACAGACAGACAGACAGACAGACAAAGAGAAAGAAAGAAAGAAAGAGGGAGGGTGAAAGTGTGCAGGGAATGCAGAGGCCACGTTAGCGCTGCTGTTGCTGCAAAACCTCAACTGGACATGAAAAGGCTCTATTGTTCCTGCGATGGCCGTAGAGCACTGACCTCTGTTCATCAGCCAAGAGCAGCCAGTCTTTTTCATCTGTTTTGACTACTTTGATTTGCCTCCACTATGGTGCCACTGTCATGAGGGACAGTGCACCTTTTGTGATTTTTATTTAGTTTTTTTTTTTCTTTTTAATCTGATGCAAGTTTGGAGGATAGAGGGACATGTTGAGGGAGATGGTGAGATAACGGGGAAAATGAAGAAAATAACTTTGGAAAACAGGTACTGTTCTGTTCAGGGATGAGATTCACGATTTGAACTCTTCAATTCAACTAAGCATTTTGTTTCTTTGTAGGTTTCCTGTGCACAAGTCCAGCTCTGATGATGGATCATCTGGAGGTAAAACGTTTTTTCTTAATTTCATAAATGCTTCATTGTAAGTATAAACAGTTTGATGTGACTTGTCAAATTATTTCATGCAAGATTAAAACCTAAGAATAAAGTGTTGTTTTTGTTTGCGTTTGTGTTCCAGTGTGTCTTTGCAAAGATTATTACATTCAACATATTTTTGTTCTTTAATAATAGCAACAACAATGTGAAATGAATCTTTTAAATATTACTTAACTTGTTGCTTTTTACACTTTTAAGAGCAGTGTACAGAAGAATATATCATAATCATTATTGTTTACCTGGTCTACCTACCCTGGTTTCCTGTTTTATATTTTGTATTTTTTCTTTGCCTGGAACTAAAACTTTTTTCTGTACAGGAAAATTGGATGGAAAGAGGAAGAGCAAGTCGTTTTGGCAGAGTTTCCGAAAGTCCCAAAGAGGAGTGATGCGTCAGATTTCAAAAGGTGTGTCAAGTTAAAAACACAAGAACCTGCTCTATTGACACATTTTTCCCAGGACCATAATATAAAACTTTGTAAAAGCAGTTAGTTGTGTTTGATTCTGTCATGTGACATTTGTAATCTTTTACTCAGGCTCAGGTGACGTTGTTGGTTTTGTGGCCAGTGAAATTACCATGAGTGACGAAGAGCGTATCCAGCTGATGATGATGGTGAAGGAGAACATGATCTCTATAGAGGAAGCCCTGGCACGGGTATGAAGTCATGCATCCTCAATTCTTACAGCTGCTGTTTCATGAGTTTACTGCGGAAAGAGGATGATGCCATTGAAGAAATGGCTCAAATACCAGATTGTTGAACACCTAATATGATCTATAACTTTTAAAAAACATATATATATATATATATATATATATATATATATATCTTTTTCAAATATGCCTTATTAAGCTTCAGTAGAGGTATAAAGATAAAACTTGGATATTGTTTTAATATGAATTGTTGCATGTTCCAGATGTTAATGGATAAATAAACAGGTGTACATCATGTTTACACTTATCTTTTTTTGCAGCTGAAGGAGTTTGAGATACAAAACAGACAGACATGCAGGTCTGATCCCACAGAATGGACCGATCCCTCCAGTCCCAACACAAATGAATCATTCAACTACAACGTAAGTCTCTAAGCTCCCAGTTTAAGAGCACTTAAGGCAGCGCGTTGGGCCTGAGAGATTTTGATCCACCAGTACCAAGGCTGCCAGGCTGTTTACAGCATCTCTCTCTCTTTCCCTCTGTCACTGTCCCGGCAATGAACCAGGGCCCCTCTAAAGCCCTGCAGCTCAGGGCACTCTCCCAACTGCAGGCCACTGGGTGGACTTCTATTCATCGCTGTCAAAGCGCTAACCCCCTATTGTGCTGTAGTGTGCGGGGGATTCAGCACAGGGCCCTGTTATGCAGGTCACAGCTCTTTTATGCAGGGTGGGGTGATTAAGGGGGCTCAGGTTCAGGGCACATTTTTCGGATTCATCTGGATGGCCCAACTATTTCTCTCTGCTGTGTGTGTGTGTGTGTTGCTGTTATTTATAATCCATCTCTTGTTGTCATGAGTTTGTTTTTTTATATACTTTTTTTAATATTCTGGGAAAACATTCCTCATCAACACTAAAAAGTAAGACTCAAATGTTTACCACCATTTGTTTTTTACTTACCATCATTTCAAATGATGGTTTAGGTGATTTCCATGCAGCTTGCTTTTTATTTTCCCACGTACAGAATACATACCTTTTTCTAGTGTGTGGTGGAGCAGAGCTTATGAGACAGCTGCTTGCATTGCCTTTTCTCTCATCACTGTGGTTTCCTACCACAGTTTTATATTAGGTTGCAACTACTTTCCACTGCTGGTACTTAAAACAGCATCTGCAGCAAGTACACAGCTTCAATACTTTTTACTGTCATACGAGATACAAGAAATAAGAAAAGAAAAACAAATAGAACAATTATTAAAAGACACCTTCAAATTTGTAACTTATGAACTACTTATTAGTAATAAAGAGCAAAAGTTTCAATGTCATATCATGTTTTCATATCCAAAATATTCGGCCTTACAGCTGTGGGCAAAGAATGAACCCCAATGATTTTTTAACTACAAAGCTCTGTAGTAAAATGAAAAGTTTTATAAAATAATGCTCCACTTTTCTTTTGTTCTTCAGCCTTGCGACCTGTCAGACAACGATCAAGAAGAATCAGTTACGTTCAGGAGGCTCCATAAACTGGTCAACTCGACCCGGAAGGTGAAGAAGAAGCTGATCAGAATTGATGAGTCTAAGAGGCCTGGAGCAGAGGGTACAAACAAACACCAGCGTCACACCGTCGTCACCACTGACTGTACCTCGTAAAGCACAAGGAGATGTTGCAGCCATCGTAGTTTTCAATTCTTAGAAGAAACTCAACAATTTTCACTGTCGTCTTATGTGAGGTGTTCAGAGCAGGAACATACTGTGTATTAAAAGTTAATCTTGTACTCGGCCACCACAAGGCTGATTGTGATGCAGAGTCTGGAGAAAATATCAGTAATTGTCCTGGATCTAATTACTGTTTGACCAAACTTATGCTCTGTAATAACTGTGTTTAACATTTATTTTCACTAGCTGTTGAGTGTGTGTCAGTATAATTTTCTCTGATGCTTTTCTGCATAATTATGGTCATTGTCCAAAACACGAAATAGTTTGATGTGCTCGGAAAGTTAACATCCCATAGAATTGTCCTTGGGTGACATGACTACTGTAGATCTGATATTTACCGAGAGTCTAACTCTATTTGTTTGCATGAGATGAGTCTGCTACATCACATAATTCATTCCCTTACACTCTTTTCTTTCTACCAACACAGAGAGCCTAAACACAGACGGTCTCCTCTGTGAAGATGCCGCCGCCTCCCTGTACTCAGGTGTGCTGAAGAAGCCTGCAGTTTGCCCCATGGACTCGCTGGCTTCAGCTCTGCAGGAGCAGCTCATATATGACCGGGACTCTGACAGCCTGACCACCTCCCCCTCCTCCAGCAGTCTGGACACATGCAGCAGCCAGAAAATCTTCCAGGCCTTCAGCAAGTCAAGCGAGAGCCCAGTTCATCGGGAGATGAGTGGAACGGGGGAGGTGAGGGAGGCAGGCGAAGGCAGCGCCTCTTCATTTTCTGAAACAGAGGGCTGCAATGTGGAGGAGCTCAAAATCGCTCGCTCGGTGACCGATGGAGAGCTCCGTCACCGTATCCTCAACCCACTCAGCCACCACGGGGTGAGTACAGGAGCCTTTGCAGAAGAACTTCTGTTTGGAAGTTGTACATTGGCTACTTTTAAACAGAGTCTAGCTCTATTTTGAAGTTACCAGACTCTACCTAGAAAGCCCCAATTCACCCAAATTGTATGCCTCAGCCATCCCTCAATCCAGTTGCTGACAGACACAGACTGATCATACATATTAAATCCTCTCCAATCCGTTTTTTAAAATCCTGCAGTAATCACATCAACGTCTTATATATCTGGTACGAGATAGTGTTCAATGAACAAATCCACCCTGCGTACACTGCTCCACCATCTGCACCGAAATGAAGGCAGACCCAATATAAGATAGAGTTCAGACAATAGTTCAATTCATTACTCTGATCAATGTTTTGACCATCCTGCACAGATATTTTTAGTTTATTTCCAAGTTTATTCTGATCATAGTCGTATAATTTTAACATGTTATCTAATAGTTCTGGACCTGTGGTCACCTGGCCTGCTGCAGGACTATTTGGGCTTTAACTGCAGCTTAAAATCCAGATATCAGATATCCACTGTGTCGTCATGGAGAAACAGAACTGGCAGCCACGTCACCTGATGAACGTCTGTTTCAGCTTCTCATTCATGAGCACTTGCTGCTTTTCATTGTCTAACGGGACACTCATTTCATGTCATTTTTGAATCATTGGTTTGACAACAGTGTTGTTATAATCGAGTCCAAATCGGAAGTAACCCAGTGCTGCACAAGAGGGACTCAAGGTTTAGCGGCTTGTCCACACTTTGGGCTTTTAGAAATTCTAATCCTCATTTTCACTGTTTTAAGATTCTTTTTTTGAACTTAACAATCAATCTAGAATGTAATAGTTGTCACTTGAAGTCCCATTTTATCATAATTCAAAGATGTTTTTAAGATTTTGTTCAATTCATTCAGCAAAGATATGCCACCTTTAGCTACATCTCTATCGCTCAGCTTATAAATGTTCTGATTTTGGTTTCCCTTGTTTTCACAGAGAGCTTGTAGCTTTGGAGGATTTGACCTGACCAGCCGCTCAGCGCTCACGATCATCCCTGACAGTGACAGCACTGTACGTTACTGTTATTCCTCCTGAATTTCCACAGACTGAATCAAAGTGAATGTTTAAAATTGTT
This sequence comes from Paralichthys olivaceus, assembly GCF_024713975.1. Taxonomy (NCBI): domain Eukaryota; kingdom Metazoa; phylum Chordata; class Actinopteri; order Pleuronectiformes; family Paralichthyidae; genus Paralichthys; species Paralichthys olivaceus. The sequence continues at coordinate 9,116,953 of NC_091104.1, read as the reverse complement.
TGTTTATTTACTGACACTTTTCTGCTTCTCTGTGTGTAATTCAGAACAAACATGGAGACGGTGGAGTGAGAGATACCAAGTCTCCACAAACATCACGTATTTCTTTGGGCAAAAAGGTGAAGTCTGTGAGAGAAACGATGAGGAAACACATATCGAAGAGATACCACAGTTCTCTGTCTGAACAGGTGAGAACAGTCAAGATATGACATAAAAATACAGTTAAACTTCCGTTACTGTGGTTCTGCAAATATTTTGAAGACCGTGAGACAAAGCTCACATTTATTTTTGTCTTCTCTGTATTTTAGTCGAGTCCAGATCGCATATCCAGCTGCCCTCACTCACCTCAGATAGACTCTAACTCTTTGGAGAAACCCAAACTGAAGCCAGGAGGGTCTGTAGAGAGTCTGAGGAGCTCCCTCAGCGGACAAAGTTCAATGAGTGAGTCAGTGTGTTCACGGTGTGTGGGTGTGTAGGGGGCAGATCTTGGTGTACTTACTGAAGACAAATAATCTCTAGTGTTTGTTTTAACTCAGCCTTGGCTCACCAGATGGGTGGTGTTTATCAGACAAATGTTTAAAGGATGATAAATCACTCTGAGATCGTCAAAACCTTTTTGTGTAAAACATCTGGCACCTCTGTCGCATTAAACACATCCAAATATTGTCAAACACTAACAGAACCGTGTGGTTTGTGTAGGTGGTCAAACGGTGGGCACCACTGACTCCTCCAACAGCAACAGAGAGAGTGTGAAGTCTGAGGACGGGGAGGAGGATGAGCTGCCTTACCGCGGACCCTTCTGTGGACGAGCTCTGGTTCATACTGACTTCACCCCCAGTCCCTACGACACTGACTCTCTCAAACTGAAGGTTCGACTGTTTACAAAATCACCAGTTATCAGCTGATGTCCTCGAAATCAGCTCAAACCTCACCTGTGGTTTTCTTTTCAGAGTGGCGACGTCATTGACATCATCAGTAAGCCACCGATGGGCACGTGGATGGGGATGCTCAACGGTAAAGTCGGCACTTTCAAGTTCATTTACGTGGATGTCCTGAATGAAGAGGAGGCGAAGCCCAAAAAGACACGGAGGAGGAGGAGGGCCCGGCAACCCAAACCCACCTCTGTGGAGGAGCTCCTCGATCGCATCAACCTCAAAGTAATAAAAACCTGTCTCAAGACAATACAAAGAATACAATTTACCTAAAATGTTAAAGAAGTACTCCTTAAGTAAAAATTTAAAACATTTATAATTTCAATAAAATAAAAAAAAAGGAAATAATGACTTTCTGACAACATGTTTATTGATCTGTTTGTGTCTCGTCCATCCTCTTCTATCCACAGGAGCATCTTCCCACCTTCCTGTTTAACGGCTATGAGGATCTGGACACGTTCAAGCTGCTGGAGGAGGAGGACCTGGATGAGCTGAACATTAGAGATCCCCAGCACAGAGCAGTGCTTCTTACTGCTGTGGAGCTGCTGCAAGAGTATGATGGTGGGTCAGGTAATCAAACCATTGAGATATAATATAATACTACTACTTCCAAAGACCAATCCATGCACACATGTACTGAGGGCTCTTTTTAAGATCATAAGATGTGACCATCTACCCCCTGCTGGTGGTGTTGTGCCTTGCAGGTAGCAGCGACCCGGAGCGGAGCAGTCAGTCTGGAGGCTCACAGGAGAAGCTGCTCCTGGACAGGCGTGGCCTCCTGGGAGATTCCCCGCGAGACTCTGGCTGCTACGAGAGCAACGAGAACCTGGAGAATGGTAATGACAGTCTAAGTCGTCTGTGAACACTGTCCTCCTCCTCCTCCTCCTTCTCTTCTGCCTCATCCTTCACTAGAAAGACTCGCACGGTGATCAGTCCTCCTCGACGCTCGAGCATTCCAAGTCACCAACTTCAGTTTTCATGCTCCTCTGGAAAGACTCTGCTGTCGTCACATTTGCTTCTGGCACTCTTCTGTTTTTTTCCCAAGCATCTTCTTCTTGGAGTCATTCTCTCTTCAGTTTCTGAATCATTGAGTCAAACTGTTTTGCAGTCACCTTTTTTGTCTGTTTAGTGCTTTTGAGAACTGACATTACTTGCCTTTCTTTACAAGCATTACATTCTGATTTTATAATAACGCAGAGAGGGGAGACAACACAAGGTGCTCTGTTGTAACGGGACTAGAGATTTTAAACTGAGCAGTGACCTTTACAGACGTGTTTCACTTCATCTGTTTGTGGAGCCGCTCGTAGGTCGTCTCATAAATAGATCTGCACCTGTGAGTTGTGTGGTGGGTTTTTGCATTTGCTGAAATGGTGACTGTTGAAACCGATGTGTGAAAAGAGTGTTTAAACAGACTCTAGGTTTAAATAGATAGAAATAACTCTTCTCGGTAATTGCAGTACATATTTATTGTGAATGCTTGCTTTGTTCATAACTATATCATACATATTGCGGTTGTTTGCTTACGTCTAAAAATTGTAAAGATGGAAAGAGTTGTGCTAACTGTAAACGAGGGCTTCTGTGAATGTCTAAAGGTTCATGAGGTTCGAGAACAATATCCGATCAGCGACACGTGTAAAGGTGTATTTCTCTAAAGAGTTTGTTGTTTTTGTGTATATTTTTTTAGTCCGGTAAAATATGATGTTGCACAATATTTTAATATGTGCCTGGAAACTGCACAATGCAGAACAATTAAGATATTTACTAAATCGTATAATTGTACTTGTTGAAAAAAGGCATTTTGTATAATTGTAAATGCACCAAGCGGCAGACTTAGGACTAAACACGGTGAAAAGTTCAACTCTAACACTTCAGAATGAAATGAGGCAGGTTCAAGGTCTAAAGCCTCAGCACTTTCTGACGTGTGTTTCTGTCATGGTTGAGCGTGAGGAATAAATTGCTCCATGCTTCACCAGACCTGACTGCTTGCTTCTTTTCTGCCATCAATCATTCATTTTTAGTTTAATGTGTCGGATTCTTTTCCAGCACTGTTACTGTTGTATTGGAATTGAATATTTATCACAGCTGACTGCATGATCTGCACACACTGCACTTGTTCATTTCAGGAAGGGACAAAAAGACTTCTTCATCCATGAGCAGGTCCTCCTCTGGTTTCCCGTCAAGCCTCCTCTCATCCCCTGAGTACCCTGCCCTCCCTTTGACCCTGACCTCCAGCAGCCCAAGTAGGACTTTACTCCACAGCGAACCAGGCTGGCGGCCTTGTATCTTATCATCACTGAGACCCCTGAGTCCCCTGAGTCCCCTGAGCTCAGCAAAAGCTCATCTTCCCAGCAAAGCCATTGCTAGGAGCCAGAGTTGCATTGAGCTAAGAAGAGGACCAGCGATGGAGCCGCTGCTTCGCTGCTGCTCCCTGTCAGACCTCCACAAAGAGCCGAGGAACAAACTCATCGACCCTAAAGTCTGGAAGTTCCCCGGTTCCAATAGTGAGGAAAGCACTGAGCAAACAGTAAATCCTCAAAAGCATTTAATGTTCGTGTTTCCATCCTCCCAGACTTCAACCGCTGCAAATAAGGTTGCGTGCGGCGCAGACACGAGCAGCATGTTTCCAAACCCGAAACAAGGAGGAACAAGACAGAGCACACACCTCAAGCTGCCGACCACAGAGCCAGAAGAAAGGTCCAATCATCCTGTAAATATGTCCTCCATGCCGTCACTGACGGAACCTTCCTGCATCTACAACTACACAAACCACATCTCCTCAGAGGATAAGAGCCGTTCACTTTCAGCCAATTCTGAGGCCCGTCGGCTGAAGATGAAAAGAAATAAGAAGACGTCAGTAAATCTGGGTTCATTGATGGAAGAAAGACTCCAGAGTGTAGAGCCACCTCCTGAAAGGTTATTGGCATCAACAGCACAGTAAGGTGTCGATTTTATAAATGTAAATTGCTGCTGTTGGATAAGCATCGTTTTTTTTTTCCAGTTGTTTGAAATACAGATTTTTTTGTGTTTGTTTTCAAATAGCTTGCTCTCTGAAAGTGTTACCACATTTTATTGGGGGAATTACCGCTGTTGATGGCCATAAAAGATCTGAGGGGAAAATGCAAATGAATGACAAACATCGCTGATATTTTTACACCACAGTCACAGATGTTCCCCATTCAGCTAAATCCAATCTTTACAGCAAACTGCCTTTTTAAAACAGTAAATATAAGTAAATATTTATGATTCATTATTTTGATTTACGGAAGTTAAACGGTTTCTCACAGTTTATTTGTACAGACTCTCTGTATTTGTTGTAACTTTCCCAGAAGACACATTGACATGTCACTGTAGGAAAATGAATGGATTCCATTGACCAGGGTCCTGGTTCATGCTGGCTCATCTCACTGGGACGCTTGAATAGAGTTTGGTCATTATGTGTCAGGGGAGAACCATTTTTTTTATTATTATTAGGAATCATTCATGGATCTTGGAACAAAAAAGTCACATCAGACACATTTAATGAATTGATATCTGAGTGTGTGAAATTTGGTGCAGCTTGATTGAATTTAAGTAAGTTGGTAGAGGTCAAAACTTCTGCTGTGAAAACTTCACTGACCGACAGATGAGCAGCATAAATATTAACAGAAGTTTCCAGACAAACTGTTATTAAGAGGAACGTGTTAAAACTTGTGTCTTGTAATTTCAAGTAATGACAGGAATTATGTACAAATACAATTTTTAATGTTGTTGGGCACAATTAGCAGTACTGTGGCAGACTATTACAATATACATGTAGTATAAAGTATAGTAGTTAAACAACTGCACTCAAACATTTGTTTTTAGAAGCAAAGTAAATTCATTTCACATCACTTTCATATCAATGCATGTACAGTATTTTCCAGTTCAGCAATTAATTTATCAAGAATTTTATATTTGAGCTTTATATATAATGCTAATCATACTTCTACAACAATAAAGTTTTTTCTTTGAATGAAGTAAATCTCTTATCAAATTATTACATTCCCTCATAACCATCCAAAGAATTAAAGTATTTCATTTTTTTCAACGTCTATTTCTATTTACACTTTTAGATTTCAAAGTTTTGATTAGTTGATATGTTGTTTATCAGTGATTTCCATCGTTCAGTTCACAGTTTAGCTCGAGCAGGCTTTTCACTGAGGCACTGTCTGACCAGCCTCATTGCATCCAGGGCGGTGCCCCAGGCCAGAGTGACTCCCCAGCCCCCGTGGCCATAGTTATGGACCACTGGTACCTGGCGGCCCTGCAGCTGCACCACCTCCCTCTCCACCCTCGGGTTCCTCCTGCTCGGCCGGAGACCCACCCACTCACTAAGAACTTTGGCCCCGCTGATGGACGGCTCCAGCCTCCCGCAGCGCTCCAGGATGCTCTTTGTGTCTCCCTCGTCCACCTCTAGTCGCCAGTCCCCCTCCTGCCTCGTGCCGCCAACAGTGACGCTGTGTATGCCGGGGTAGATGTAAGTCTTTCCATCTCCGTCTCGGATGAAGTGCTGCAGCCAAGGCGCCTCCACCTTGAGGACCTGACCTCTGACGGGGTAGACTTGGGTGTCACCCACCAGCAGCTTGGAGCCCAAACCAGAGCAGTTGACAATGATGTCGTAGCTGTTGCTTAATTCTTGGAGATTGTCGACTTTCTTCTGCTGCACTTGACCTCCTGCTTTTTTGAACCTGTAGAAAACATGTATGACAACGGTTATGCACCTACATCACAATCTAAGAATTATATTTAACTTAGTAGATTCAAAACATAAACTTTAACTGCAACCTGCAAAGGCATTTATTTGGGATCAACTATTTTAAAGAAGAAAATTGCAGCCCAGCATCAGCAGGTATATTATTTATTTAACTATGATGGACAAACCTCTTCTCCAGCCACGGCAGGTAGCTCGCACATTCACATTTTATGGTGGTGAACGCCTGGCCAAACTTATGATCTGGGAACTGTCTCAGTTCGCGGTCAGTCATAAGTCGAAAGCCGATCACATATTCTGACCAGAAGGGAAATGTATCTGCTGGAACCTCTTTGAAAATTTGCCAGCTGGAAGGAAATGGAAAAAAACAAACATCACCAGGCACCAAGAGATCTGTTTTAATCTGCTTAATCAGTGACTTCTTTTCTGGCACCGTTCAACGATAGTTACCCAGAGCTCAGCATTACTCCGGCCTCTGGTGAGTGTTGGGATTGAGTGATGGCCAACAGGTGATCAAAGCTGTCCTTGAACCAGCGTCTTTGTCTTTCCAAGGGAACATCTAATAGAGAAATAACAGGTCATTTCCAATGTGTTAAACTAATGTGCGCTGCATATTTACTTGCACAGTGGATTTTGTATTTATAAAAATGTCACCACGCTGGTGAAACTGCACAACCAACATAACATTTTGAAATGTGAGAGAGAGATTGTTTCATACCTGGAAACGTTGCAGCAAACAGGATCCCTGCGGCTCCATCACTGGTGGTGTCCGGGCTGAACCTCTCCGACAGCAGAGTGACCGAGCAGGAAGGAAGAGCCTCGGAGATGCAGACAGCGGTGGAGAACCCGATCACGCCTGCTCCCACCACCACAACCTTCACGCTTCCCATGATGGACGGACCTGTGTCTCAAACCAGAGGTGGAAAGTTGCTGCCTGCGAGACAACCTTTGATATAACTGAGCTCTTCACGAGTTAATCCACAACCTGTCGTCTTCAATAATGCTGGAACTGACTGCACGGGATCAACGATCAGAACCATAAAGGCTCAAGTCAGTGCAGCGACGTGTTCCTGAGAAAATGCATTACACAACATATACTGTGACATAGGTCACCGGCAGCTATAGAACCAGTTGGTATTACGTTTTGAGAAAGTACAAATTTAAACACAGTGAAAATATGCTATTTCATAAAGTCAGATTTAAAAGAAAACAATGTAAATATATAATTTATAATATAATTTGTGCTAATGAAGAGCATTTTTATCATTATTTATGGACTACAGCATTTTTCACACAACTATCAGTTAATTTATAAATAAATAATAATCAATACACTACAAACTGTTTGAGAATTAGAAAAAAAGGTCCTTTATAGCTCAAACATATTCACTTTGCTGTGATACTCATTTGTTCTTAAATGTCTTAAATAAACAGATGATCAGTATTTGATTATTGATAAATGTGATTTTTTACATTCCTCTCAATAATAATAAAATAGATGTTAAAGTAAATGTATTAAAGATGTGATGGTCTCAGATCAGCAGCTTCTCAGATCCACATCATGTGTAGATCAGCTGCACGTGGATCTCGTCACATCTCGCGATAGTTCCCCACTCACTTACTTCCGCCCTGAGAGAGTCGAAGGTAAGGTCCTGAAAGCTCACAGTTTAAAATTACTCCCGAGGTTTTTTTTTTATCTGTTTAGGTCCTGGAGCTGAGAGTTCAATCCCGGAAACACATGATTGAATCCAGTGGGACGTGTTTATATCTCTGCTAGCTCGCTGTGTTCGGCTAGCAGCGGCTGCAGTGTCAGGCACGGTGTGTGTTAGCTTGTTTGCTAACTTGTTCACATCAGCGCTCAGGATCTGATCTGAAAACACGGGCAGGTAAACTTCGTATAAATGTGGAAAACGTAACGAAATGCACGATTAGAAAGACACAGGGTTATTGGGATGGTTTCAATAACTAATACTGAAACTGACTGAATGGATCAACATCTGGTCAGTTACAGATGTTAAACCAGTCTCCACATCTGAACACAGCCAAGATTCACCACTTTGTTTTCTATTACGTGTCTATGAGAGGTATTACGGTAAGAGTGGGTAAAACAGATTTCACAATGAAATCAATTTCACGTATATATATTTTTTTTACATTGATAATCTAAATATTTGTTTTCTGTTTCTGACATGAGCAGTACAATTATTCTAATGTTTAAATATCAAATTCATTGATGCACAAATAATAATTAGTTTTACCGGTGATTAAAGCAAATAGCAAGAAAGTTAATATATTGATGTTTCTCCTTTGCTGCTGTTTTGATTCATGCATTCTAATTCCTGGGTTATTTTTTAATATACTTGTTTGCTAAATCATTTTCAGAATGACTGAATGTATTTTCACACAATCCCCTCAGGAAATTTTTTCCCACTTATTTTGAAAAAGTTTCAATTTAAGGATTCGATTAAAAAAAGCCTGACAATAATGAATGAATAAAATCAATAGTGAATGGAAAAAATAGCTCTTGACTACGAAACTGTATTTCAGAGGAAATTGAGGCTTTGTCTTTTATTTTGCTGGATACTCCTACCGTAATATGTAGTACAGACACGTACCGCAAAACCAAATGTTTTTTCTCATTTTTTTTCAAAGTTTTGCTGCAGTGAAATTCCAGATACCTTTTTCCAGCTCTTAAAAATTTCTGGAATCTTTTATTACTTTTCTAACTTACATGTTTAATTTGAGAATTGGATCTATAAACTGTCACAGTATTTAAAACTTATAAGACTAAACTGGAAAATAACTTAATCAGTAATTAAAAATAATGATTGATTGAGTAAGGGATAAATGACTGTGCATGGAGTAAGTACTAATGTCTTACAGAGTATCTGATTTATATAGCACTTCTCATACAAAGTTACAAAGCGCTTCACAATCAAAGGACCCAAGTATTCACTCAGTCTTCTGCACTGTTGCTTTGTTTCTCTTCAGGAGCAGAAGTGATCATCTTAGAGGAGAAGATGTCTCAGAGAACAACAGCGTCATCCCTCACGGCCGTTCATTCACAATCACACAAGCAGAGCATCCTGAGCAAATTCAACAACCTCAGGAAAAGGGACCTTCTGTGCGATGTCACTTTAGTTGTGGAGGACGTGCACTTCAGAGCGCACAAAGCTCTGCTGGCAGCGAGCAGCGAGTACTTCTCCCTCATGTTCACCTCAGAAGATCACATCAGCCGGTCCACCTTTACACTGGGAGGTATGGAGGCTGAGATGTTCTCTGCCGTGCTGGAGTTCATCTACAGTGCACACGTGTCCCTGGAGGAGAGTTGCACTGAGCAGCTCTTGGCCACGGCTCGTCTCATGGAGGTCAGCGACCTTGTCAAAGTGCTCACTGAACTCACACGCTCTGCAGCAGGGGTTAGAGGTGACCAAGCCACGGTGCCTGATCTGTCGAAACGCAAAAGAGGACGGCCAAAGAAAAGTGTGGACGTGTCAGTGACAGAGCTGGAGGAGAGAAGTGGACCGTGTGAGGGCTCAGAGGAGGGTCAGGCTGGAGATGTGGACTTGCTGCCTGAAGGCAACTCAGATTATAACCCACCAGGGCCCCAGAGCCGACAGAGCAAACGCAAAATCAGACCTCCAATAAAGTACAAGAGTTACAAAGTGGATCAGGACACAGCAGTCAACAAAGAGCCTAAGAAAAGAGGGAGGAAAAGAAAATATCCAAACACAGAGGCTCGATGTGAGGACTGTGACAAAGTGTTTAAAAACCACCTCTTCTTAAAAATTCATCAAAGAACTCACACAGGTAAACACACTCATATTTATTTATTTTTTTTAAAGATTACAGAAAGGATAAGAATAGGTTGTTGGTTTTAATCCAAGAGACACATCCTCCTTTCTAACTACAGTTTATTACAAATGAATTCTTACTGTCATAGTTTAGTCTTTTATTCCTTTATGTCCCTAAACACAACATAATAAAGTAAAATAATCATGTACTTGTCCCTCAATGTTGAAAGTTGCAGAAAGAGGAATAGTGAAAAGGAAGCATCAGTAGTAATAATAATTAAATACTAATTAATAAGGAAACAGATTAAACAAGATTTTCCTTGGAGCTCATGAGGCCAGGGTGCAAGGAAGATGTTTCCAGATGTAGGAACTGCAGATGTGCTTGAACAAGGCTGGATTAACAATTCTGACAACTGCCCAGGGGCCCAAGAAACCCAGAGGCCCCAAATTCAGCTATACTCTATATTATTTGTCAGATAGATAGATAGATATATCTGGGTGCCTGATAAAACCGGTGTAGAGACTCAACAAGCATTTCTTCCCCCTGGTGCTGCTCAGGTCTACATTGAGTATCTGTGTGATAAAGGTTTAATTAACAAACAGCCGCATCCATCCAAATGTTCAATTCTTGAAGGACAGGGTGGTAAGTTGACTGTATATAATATAAACCAGTATTCTTCACTATATGTCACTCTGCTCCCTTTAGGAGAGAAGCCTTTCCGATGCCAGGTTTGTGGGAAGAGTTTCACCCAGAAGCACACGCTGCTCGTACACCAGCGCATCCACACCGGAGAGAAACCGTTTGTTTGTACCATCTGCTCCAAAACTCTGTGCACCAAACACACCCTGCGAGAGCACATGAACCTCCACAAAGGTGCAATCTGAGGAAGTGTTGGAACGTTCTTGTGAAAACTGCATTTTCAGAATCTGAACATTATTTCTATTTATCTTAACATTCTATAATCTGTTAGTGTTTCTCTTGATAAACTGTATATTGTTGTTATTTCACTCACAACAGAAGAGAAGTCCTTCAGCTGCGATAAATGTGGAAAGACCTTCACTCAGAAGAGGCAACTCAAGAGTCATTACAGAGTCCATACAGGTGAGAGTCATTTCTGTTCAGCAGGTGTATTCTAATGTTGTAACTTTAAAGGCAGAATTTTATTGGTTTTTTTTTTACATTTTTATTTTTAAATTTAAGGGAGATCGTTGCCGGAATGTGCTCAGTGTCATCACAAGTTTTTGGACACGGCTCAGCTGAAAAAACACCTGAGAACACACACAGGTAAAATGTGATTATGCTTCAACAGATCTGAGAATAAATACTGCGACATTTAAAAACAACATCACACTAACAACAGCATTCACATGGATAATGTTTTCACAGGGGAGAAGCCTTTCACATGTGAGATTTGTGGGAAGTGTTTTACTACCAAGAGCACGCTGCAGACTCACATCCGCATTCACAGGTGAGAAATGAGATATTCTGATTTTACTTGGTTATAACGACTTTAATTCATTTCTAGATCTTTGTTAGAGCAGCTATAATTAATATTCATATACTGGCATTGGATCAAATCACGACATGCACGACAAATGTTGATTGGTTGTTGGAGAGCAAAAACATATCTACTCATATCTGGAGTAAAACAAACAATTTTACATTTGACCATTTTGCATTTGGATTTCATCATTCATCAGTCTTCAGTCTGCAAAGTTTCTCTTTGCAGTTTATTTTAACAGTGGCGGTCGTCTTCTGTTGATAGTTTTACTTTTTCAAAGAGTTGTTTCTGAAGCTGTGGGTTTTTGTTCAGGTATGATGTGAAAAAAGATTTTGTTCATTTCTGCTCCAAAAAAATCTTAATTCTAATCTCATACCAAAACAAAAGGGTTAACTATTTTTCTTTTACATTCGGTTTCAAATATTTATCTTGTCCCTGACATTTTTAAATTTTGAAATAGACGATAATGTCATTTTTAATTCTTTGTGTTTTATTGAATATTCTTGATGTTATATTCTTCTTCTTTGCATTTTGTTTTTTTAGTTTGGTTGATGAATGAAATAAACATATAAATAAATAGATGTTTATCTTCAGTTAAAACCAGTGATTGTGTTTTTCTTCTTTTCCAGAGGTGAGAAACCATACGAGTGCCACATCTGCAACAAGTCGTTCTCAGACCCCAGTGCGAGAAGACGACACGTCACCTCTCACTCCGGAAAGAAACCTTTCACGTGCTCCTCCTGCAACCTTTCGTTTACTCGTCTGGACAATCTGAAAACTCACACCAAGTCTCACAGCAAGGAGCGAGCGGCGTCCACTGAGTCCTCGTCAGATACAGCGGCAGAAACATCGGCAGCACCTCAGGAGGAGGTTCGCAACATCCTGCACCTTCAGCAGTACCAGCTCCCCTCCGGCTCTGAACAGGGGATCCAGCTGGTGGTGACCGGAGATATGAATAACATTAACTTTGTGCCGGGTCAGGAGCAGGAGATCAGCATCATCACCACAGAAGGTGAGACGGCAGAATCATCCGACTCTAGACTCACCCTGCTCACCCAGCCGTCGGGACACATGCAGAACGTGGCCCTGGTCGCTCAGGGCGCCATGGTGGACCACGCCCCTCAGATTCAGACCGTCAGTATGCTGGAGGGACAGATGACGCACCAGTCGGAGCAGATGCATGTCATCACTCTGAGTAAAGAGGCGATGGAGCAGTTGCAGTCCCACCACGGCCCCCCGCAGCCCCTTCAGGTCGCACAGCGACCCGCCCCGCAGCTGCAGGTGATGCATCAGCCGCTCCAGCAGCTGGCCGTCACTCAGCTGGGCAGGGAGCAGCACAGTCAGGCCATTCACATCAGCAGCCAGAGCTCACAGCCCATCTCCATCAGCCAAACCAGCGAGCAGATCTCCAGCCACCACATCCAGGGACAAACCTTCCAGATCCAGGCAGGAACCGTCTCCTACCTGTACACCACCGGGCTCCCGCAGGAGGGCTGAGAGCGACTGTGACGCTGATGAGTCTAAACTGATAGATGCTGCTGCAGGACACGAATATAACAGGCAGGTTTTACTGCTTTTCCAACTGTAGAGCAATGGTTTGACAATAATGTTCTTGTGAGAGCAAATCCTGATGGGAAAATAAAACTAGAAAATTCCTCCTGGAGAAATTTTGAATGGGTGCCTTGTGGTTGCTGCCGTCTCCACAAAGAGTCACATTATCCAGGTTGGTGACAGAGAGAGAGGGAAACTGTACAAGTTTAAGAGGAAGGAGAGAGACCCTGAGAGAGCGATAGAGACAGTGAGAGAGAAAGATGTTTATAAAAGCTGCTTTTTGATAACATGATCCAGGTTGGTGAGAGAGAGTGAGAGAGAGAGATTGCGCCAATTTCAGAGAGGGAGAGAAACCATGTTTTAAGGTTGTACGGTCTTATCACCATCCATGGGTTTTTATTTTAAAAATCCAGCCTCCCTCAGGCTTCCTGGGAACATCCTGTAACTATCTGTGGTTTTTATTTTGAAAATCTCGGCTCTTTACAGGTTTCCTGATAACATCCTGTTACTAAGGGGGGGGGCATATTTTGAAAATCTAGGCTCTTTAAATGTTTCCTGATAACATCCTGTTATTATGGAGGGGACTTATTTTGAAAATCTAGGCTCTTTACAGGTTTCCTGATAACATCCTGTTACTATGGGGGGGATTATTTTGAAAATCCTAGTCCTATCTGTGAAATAAAAACACTGTGAGAATCCCAAGACTTTGCCGTACTCATATATTTTTTATTGGTTAGAGTTAAAAAATGTGATTGTGGGAGTGGGTTTTGACTGTTGTTCTTCTCTCTGACCTTTTTTTTTTTTCAAAATTCACATTACAGCCAATGGAGAGGTGAAAACAGAAAACTTACACACACAAGAAATGATACAGCCAAAAGTATAGGTCCGAGAGACGTCATAGTGACATGCGATGGATAATAAGAGATGATAAGATAAGCTGAGATGATAATGAGATGAAAACAAGATAAATCCTCTCAGGTTTACATCTTGGCTTTTTGAAATCGAGTTAATTGGACTTTGTTCAGACAAACAAATGATCAGCAGCGTTCTGCAGCTGGAAAAACTCGCTCAACAACTCCCTGGCTTCATGAAACTTCCCCAGGGGAGAATGTTCTGCATCTCACAGCTCTGGTAGTAACGTGTCTGCGGTCAGGACCTGCAGGCGAGACGGATCCTGGAAGAGAAACAAAAACACTGCTGGTGTTTATCCAAGAACAATGTTACAGAACTCATAACTTAAATATAACATCTACAGTTTGTTGCATGTATTTCTCTGTTATTCTACAACTGTCCCTGGAGAAAACTTCACATTACAAATCTCCAACACTTCCTAGTTCTGTCAACAAACTCTATTTATATCTGTAGAAACAATAGAGGAGCTGAAAACCAGTTTCTATTATGTCAACTTTACATTGAGCTTCTTCATTCACTTCTCAACAGAACACGTGGGAGTTTAAACTTCAGTTGAACTCGGTTGAATTCTCTGTGTGTGACGCTGCGGAGTCTCACTCACTGCTTTGGCTCGGTCCAGTCTTGTGTTTGAACGACTCCTGGCTGCGTCGACTCTCTGGTGTCTTTGCAGGTCCGACTGCTGCCGACTGACCCTGTGCAGACCTGAGAGAGACGCAGAGCAGAGGCTGAGTTCAGATATCATTATGACAAGTTACGAGTGTCTGGATCATCTCATTTTACTTCTGAGCCACATGAGCAGCTTATATACGATTGTCTTTGAGGATCTCTCCAGTGCTCGGAGGTGTTATTGCTCTGTGGTGGTTTCAGTACCTGCTGAGGGACTTCTAGAACTCAATCTGCTGACCGACAGCGTGAAACACGTTCTGCTTTGCCCTGTGACAGACGCAGAGAATTAGGAATTACCTGAAGCAAATGGAGAAACTGTCCAGTGTGTAGAGACCACAGTTTGTACCTGCTGTAGAGTTGCACCTGGAGGAAGCTGCCTCCGTGTCGTTCACCTGATGTTTCAGCTTCTCCACCTGCTGAAAAGCTTCTTGTTTGAGGGAGCGCTCCTGATGAAGCTGCTCCTTCACCTACACATCCACACATATAGTTTGATTACTTGACCTTTGACTTTTTGTTTCTTTGTCATTATCTAGAATTAAATTGATTGGCATGAAATTTGATAAAGATGTTCCAAGAGAGTGAATCTTAATGACTTTGGTTCACTTCCTATTCTAATCCTAATCTTGAGAGCATCCTCTTCACTTTAAGCACTAAAATGCAAAAGAAGTCTATACATCTTTTCATGTGTTTTAAATCAAAATCAAATGTTCTTCACTTTTTAAATAATTTAAACTATTCATAGATTTATTCTCTAAAAAAATGTGCCTATCATCACTATTAATCCAAAATCCAATCATCAGAAATGTTGGTGAAAAGTAAGAAAATCCTGATAATTGACTCTTTACTCATGAAAAGCGTTAAAGATACAGATGTTGTCTCATATGTTGTGTTCTGTGGAGTCTGTTGTTATGCGATCTCATTCACAGACCTGTCGGATCTCTCTGGCGCTGCGTTGTCTCTGTATCTGGCTCATCCTGCCTCCTCTGTCCAGCTGCTGGTTGAGCGCTCGGAGCTGTCCGTCTCTGTCCTCCACATCAGCCCTCATCTCCTCCAGCCTCTGCACTCGGTAACTCTCCAGCTCCTGCCTGCTGCGAGCCTCCTGTGCAGACTGATGCCGGGCCTCCTGCAGCTCCTCCGTCTGAGAGCGAGTGTTAAAGTGTTTGGAGTGAATACAAGCTGTGATTTTCTGAATCATAGGTTCTAAGTTTCTCAGTCTCTCACTCAGAAATGTGACAGTGTGTGTTAGTGCAGCAGTGAAGTCTCCCCACCTTCCTGTCGAGCAGCCTCTTGGTGCGGCTGCACTCGGCCTGGCAGCTGGTCAACATCTGTCGGGCAGCGTCCAGCTCCTCCTGCAGGAAAATCACCTGGTCCTCTGCAACCATCTTCACTCTGAGCGCCTCAGTGCGACTGGTGATTTCACTCTGGACATGAAGGGTGATAACTACAGCTGTAAACACTGTGATGCTCTTTAATGATCATTTCACAAGTAAAATGTAATAAAAAACATATGACAGGAAAAAGCACTATCGGGCGATAAAATATATACTTTGTATATATTTCTTATACATCTTTATGTTGATCAGAAAAGGATTTTAAGTACCAACCTGCCTGCTAAAACATTTTTTTATAAATATTATTATATGGGTATTGTCCTTTACCTATTATCAGTTAATTAGAAAATAATCATTAATACACATATGAGCATTAAAGAAATCGAAATATATTTAGAGCAAATATGTGAATCACATAATAAATTAAAGTCTAGTAAGTGAAGTGAGACTGAGAAAATTAAAAAAATAAGGAACTAAAAATTTTAGCTTGAAAAATATATTTTTTACACTTTTTTTTCAGATTATAAAAGTAAAGGCAAAGATAAAAAACTTTTTAAAATCAATTTAAGAATATATATATATATATAGAGAGAGATAATTCTCAAATGTATTTGATTCGACCTTTAAACATATGTGATATTATATTAAATAGACAGTGAGGAACACTGACAGCGTTTGGTTTTCATTTCCTTCCTGCACAAAAAGAATGGGACCTGAATAGCGAGCGTTTGTTTGTGCTGCTGACCTGCTGAGTCTGAAGCAGCCGTCGGTGAAGCTTCCCCTGGTCGACCACCTGACGCCATCGACTCAGAGCCTTCAGTTTACAGAGCAGAGCCGTCAGCTGACTGTTCTCCAGACTCAACTCGTGGACTTCTTCCCTCTGACAAAGATGTGTGTTTAAAGGTAAAGCATAAACGTGTCTTCTGATATTTTTGTAGATTTAGAAATCATCAAATTACTGACACATATAAAAGTCTTGCCTGTTTGTACCTTTAACTGTGTGAGGGAGAGTCCATCGTTGTCTTTGGTGCAGCCATGTTTCTTTTTGAGTTTCATGATTCTGTCGACTCCCTCTGCTCGGATTGTGTTCACCATCACACTCACGTCCTGCTCCACCTGCCACTGACGCTCATCGAGTCCAAGCTGAGGTTCACACAAATAAACATCTAACATCTCAAACAAGGAAATAACATCACAGGAGCAAACAGTCAGTGATGAATAATAAACATGAGACTGGAAAAATGAAGTTATCACTCAGTTTGTAGAAGAGGTTCAAAAGAAATCAGTAGAATTAAATATAAGAAACCTTTGCTGCCTGAGCAGACCTTTGCTTTATGTATTCATTCTAGATAAACACGTACGAGATAGAATTTGTCACCTTCAGCTGGAGGCAGGTGGAGAAGAGATGTCGGACCAAAGGGTCGTAACGCTCTTTAAACCTCAGACTGAGTCGTTCTTCCAGAGAACGCTTCTCTTCTTGGAGGTGAGCGACTCGAGCCTGCAGAGCTGAGATCTCCAACATCATCCCGCGACACAAAACTGACACCTGGGCAACAGTAACACACGATTATTCATTTGTACGAACACGTTTGTTTGTGATGATCTCAACATACAGCTGGAGGAATGTGGTGATACGTTTTAGAGGTATCCTAAAGCTTCAGAGGCTTACCCACATCGTTAGGACCACAATTATTTACACTAAATGTCGTGGTCGTTCATCCAAGAAATGAAGACAAACAGATACTCATAGACATTTGTTTTACCACGTTCGTCACCCAGTTTTATTTCCCTCCAGACGAACTGACCAACATTGTCATACCATGAGTAAAACTCTTAGTTTCCCAGCTGTCGAGTTGACAGAAAGTAGAAACCTCACAGATGAGCGCTCGTGTGAATGTCCACCGAGAGAAGAAAGACCTGCGGTGAGGATTAAGTTCCCTCTCTCTGTCTTTCTTTGTCTTATTGTTAAACACAGTGTTTATAGTTCTTACCTCTTTGTGAACGTTACTTGTCTGAGAGTCCTTAAGATTCTTTAAATCCTGAGGTTAAAATGGAAAAAGGGAAAAATTCAGAGTAGAAATTATGTGACAGACCAAAGATTTGACAAGTTACTATTAACACAAAGATCTTTCTGTCTAAAGGTCATGAAGTCATGAACATTAGTTCTTGAAGAAGCAGTCTACATAAACTACCAGTGAAATGAATTGTTTGTGATGAACTGCACATGTACTTGTTCTTTCTGATACAGCAGCTGAGTCTGCTGCTGCAGAATTTGCTCATAGAAGTGTGAGTAAAGCAGGAAGCTGCGACGCTCTCGCTCCATCAGAGAGGAGCCGAGGTGAGTGGAACACAGCCGGAGATGATCCTGAGAGATCACCAGCTGGAACAAGAGACAACAGGAGGATTAGCTTTCAGCACGGAAACAGAAAGACACGGGGAGAACAATATGATCACAGGAGGGTTTTCTCCTGCTCTGGTATTGTGAGTGAAGGTCACAGTAAATATGTAAAACAGCACATACTCTGTATTGTAATAGAGCAGTAAAAGACGTATTTCTAGTGATGATTTTGGTTGTGATTGTCGGACAAAAGCAAAGAAAGAAAAACTGAAATCTGGAATTTTATGTCTGTATTTCTTAAAGACAGAATTTGAATTTATTTCTGAGTTGTTTCTCTTTTTTTCCAGATACACGTGATGGCATTAAGTTGCATTTTAACTACAAATGTACATTTGAAACACAGCGTACAAGCAGAAATTACAGCGTACATGTTTCCAGCGTGGTTTTTCCTACCTGTCCGTCCAGCTGCTCGGCTCCTTCCATCAGCTGCTCCACGAAGGCCTCCACGATCTGCGGCCGCTCAGGAGACACACTGTGCTTCAGTGAGGCCTTTTTCCACAGCTCTGAACAAACATGGAATATTTTTATTAAAACTGCAGCTCTGTCATTTTCTCGTCTGGTTAAAGGTGGACTCTGTGTTTTTTATTTTTTGTACCTGTAGGGAGACATGGATCCTGACGGGTCCGCTCCGAAAGCACCAGGGTCAGCTCTCTGTGGACCCTCCTCTGCACGGACCTGATCATGTCGCACTCGGTGATCTCCAGCAGTGTGTGAAGCTGAGACATTGCACCAGGTAATCAGGTCTCGTTATGAACACATGAGGCTTTTCATTGTGTGCTTTTGTTGAAATTGTACCTGCCAGGCTTTCACGTCAATCTCTGAAGCTCCAGCAGGGGGCAGGAAAGACCGGCTGCCAGAAATGAGGAGCTCATAATCACGCTCTTTACCCATTTGTCGAGCCAGAGCTTTCATACTGGGGTAAAAGATTTCAGCTCTGTAAAGCAAAGACAACTTTAGATATGATATTGATCAAATAAAATCAAATAATGAACCTTTTGGGAAGCAGCTATTAAAAGAATCAGTGCTGAACATGAGATTCAAAGGTCAAACTTCATCATAGAGACAACAGGTGAAGTAATGATCTTCCTCAAGGTCCTTTATGAAATGCTCTTAATTTGTTACCTCAACCAAGGGGGTTATGTTTTCACCCCTTTGTGGGTTGGTTGGTTTGATAGTTATCTATGAATGTGTGAAATTTGGTGCAGTGTGATTAGATTTAGGGCGACTGTTGGGCCTTGGTGGAGGTGTGTCCTCTGCTGGGCGCCATTCTGGGCACGTGAAAGTATAAAAGTCAGACGAGGAAGTAAATTTACTGACAAACATTCTGGGAAACGGTGAAAAGTTCCAGAACAACGACTAAATTGACTATTGCAGATTTACAAACATTTACAGCTGCTGAAATCAAATAAAATCCTGACTGTACCTGTAGAGGTTGATGAACTGCTGATATGAAGTGGGTGAACTGAATATCTCAGGACCCAGACGTCTTCGAGCCCAGCTCTCCTTAAAGACCTGAAGCTGTTTGGTCAGCAGGAGGAAACCTTTCAGCACACGCTGCACTCGGAGCGGATCCTGAGGAGGAGGAGGAGGAGGAGGAGGAGGAGGAGGAGGAGGAGGAGGAGAAGTGGAGTTCAACACACACGTCTTCTTCTCTTCCACTTCTGAGCAGCTTTTGTCCTCCTGAGATGAAGACACAACAGAGTTAATGTGACCTGACGTTTAACAAATACAACAGAGTGGGTTCGTTACCATGAGCAGCCTTGTGAATACACTTTGTATCCCAGCTCTGTGATTGGCCTGGCTGAGCGTGAATTTGCGTAACAACTTATAAACATCTTCGTCTTTTACTTCATTAGGTTTTCCATCGTGCAGAAGGTCATCTTTGTTGCCATGGAGACGGACGGGCTCTGCGTCTCCTCCGCTGTTCAGGACGTCCTCCATGAGCAGAGACACGCCGAGGATCGCTGCATTGGTCTGCAGTCTGCTGCAGTCCTTCAGGCCACTGAGACACAGCTGCACACAAACACAACACACACACAACTGTTTGTGTGATCGTGTCTGTGTTAATGTAGGATGGGTGTTTCTGTCTGTACACGTGAGAGAACATATCAGGGGTCGAACCTGCATGCAGTGCTCGATGGGTGGTACGTCCCAAACATGTAGAGGGAACAATCCATGACAGGCTGTGAAACTTCTCCATGAGAACAAACTCTGAGCCTGGAGAGAAAACAACAGGACACTGAGATATTATATGATTGGGATTCAATCTGATATGATGATATATCACATGATATAATTATGATATGATATATGACATGATATGATACCATCTGATGTTAATGTAAACCGACCCGACAGCCTCGGGTCTCTAGAGGTCGAGGAACAGGCAGCGTGATGCTGAACACGTCGGCCTGGATTCTGTCACTCAGCAGAGGAAGAGCAGTCGTCATGTTGTCGCTCACACTCTGGTAAGAAGCCATGTCACCCGCTGACAGGAACGCCTCCCTGAACACAACAAACACATGTAACAAAGGGAGAAGACCCAGTGTTGATGTACTTTTATTACCTCTGACGAGACGTTTTCACTGTAACAGATGAGGATGTTGTTGCAGCTCACACGCACTGACCTGATGAGGTGTCTGACCGCCGTGTCAAACTGCAGGAGGAGAACCTGCCTGCGAAGCTGCAGCAGACGACCCACTGACTCGGGGCTGCTGGGGTCAGACAGACGGTCGACCTGACGCTGGATCTCCTGCAGCTCTGCTCCTGTAGATGTGATGAGATTACTGTGATTTGATGAATACATTTATTAGACAGTGACCACTGATGGTAATGATGCTTTAATAGAAAGCAGACAAACAAACGTACGTGATGACTGTGATGCTTTAGTTGAAACCTCCACCTACCGATGCCTTCAGCTCCTCCCCAGTCGGCCACAAGATGCGGAGCCTCTTGTACGTTCCTCCGGCTCCAGGAGTTTTCTGTGTTGCCGAGTCTGGAGAAACTCACCAGGTAATAAATGATGTCATGAAGAGCTGAGACTATGTGCAGGGTGTGATGGAGGGCAGCAGCACAGGCCTGTGGAAGTAAGAGCAACAGAGGAGGACAGAATATATACAGTATTTATATATATATATACACTGTATATATTCTGTTGTATACACTGTATGTATTATTTCTATTCCATTATATTTATATTTTCCTTACATTCACATTGCATGTTTACTTTACATTACCTGATCTTATCTTATCACTTGCTGTTCTGATGTATTCATAATATAAGAGTCTCACCGGAATCTCCAGTGTTTGGAACATGTGCAGCACCTCAGAGAAATGAGGGACGACCCACAGGTTCAGGAGAGTTTTTCCGTCTGCAGACAACAACAACTGCTGCTGCTGCCGACGCTGAAACATGCTGCTGGAGAGGAAGAAGAGAATTCAGATAAAAAAGTGAAAAAACAAATCCACACTGTAATGCACAAGGTTTTTCTGGTTTTTACATGTGTAACAGACAACATTTGATGGGAGGAGATGTGTTATTGTCCATTTAGTCTTGACTATAATATACAGTCTTTGCTAAGTGTTGGTCCCCAGATTAATATTACGCACATGTGAGGAGATTTACCTGTTTTAAATCATTGCTTAAAACAAAATGTACAGTAAAACCTTTGAATACCTGATTTTTAATATTTTATTTTATTTTCTATTTCATATTTTAGTTTTGTAATTTTTTCTGTTGTTTTATTCCCATGTATTTTCTAAAGCACCTTCTTTAAAAAACATTTATTTTTTCATTATTGTATAGTAGATAGATAGATAGATAGATAGATAGATAGATAGATAGATAGATAGATAGATAGATAGATAGATAGATAGACTATCTAATAAATGATTGATTTTATTGTTGGCTTTATTTGTTAATGATACATATTGTATTTGTTCTCCTACATCAAGGACTGCACTGTCTTGATATTTTACAGATATGTGTGACTCTTCTCTCTTATTATGTTGATTAAATAAGACTTAAAAACACACGTGTGCATGATTATTTTCATATTTTACTGATTAATAACCAATCAAATTGAAGCTGGTTGTACCTGGGGTCAGGAGAAAGGTCAACCCCTGAATCCAAAATAACCTCGGGCACGCTGGTTTGTTCCGTCGTGAAGTGAGACCGACGGACGGAGGGGACATCGTCCAATAGAGAAGTTAAACTGTAGTAATATTCAACGATCTGCGCTCTGTGACAATACTGAGATATCCGTGTGCTGAACCTGTTGAAATAATGACAGACAAAGAATCTTCTTTTCACACAGGCACAGAGATGAGATGTGCTATTGTCTTGTTTCGTAACAGAGTGAATTTGTTTTTCACAGACTTACTTCTTGAGAAACTTGATTATGAGGCTCCGTTTGATCTTTGCTGCTTCCTCCTGCAGAGTGAGAGAAACTCGTTTGACTTCACGGACAAACGATCACATCATCCTGCTCAGATCCCTGGAAATCTATCCACCACTGACTCACCAGGGTTCGTATGAGACCCCCCACGGCTCGTTTCTTCTTCACAAACGAGTTCAGCATCTCGTCACGCAGACCCACTTTTTCCAGCTGTATGGACACGAAGGCCTCCACCAGCCTGCAGCGACAAACAAGACTGTTTATTAAAGAGAACAAAAGCTCTGTCAATCATCACCAGTGTAATTTGTTTTTTAAGGAAAGTTACCTCTCCCTGGTGGTGGTCGGAGTTTTCATGTTTGACTTCTTGTGCAGTTTACCAGAATGAAGGAATTCTTCACCCTAAAAAAAACAAATGAGAAAACAAACTCAAACTGAAACAGGAAGCTCTTTCTCAAACTTTGTTTAATGAACAAATGAATTGGAGTATAAATATACAGTAGCAGCAAAAGGAAATACTTTCCGTCATGTTTAAGTACACTGCATGAGTAAATGTACCACCACTGTTAAATACACACCTCAGCTGATGATGTCACACTCTCTGCCCAATAGCAGAGACACGCCACTTTCACAGCACTTATCAGGGCGTTCTTCTGGGTCACCTGACAGGCCAAAGTCACCTGGAGGTTCTCGATGCTCTGTGTGTTCATGAGCTGTGAAAACATGAGACAATGGGTTAAAGAAGTGTTTTATTTCTATATATTTTTATATTAATGTTAAAGATCCGATGCTTCATCTGAACGTACGCGACTAACCGCCTCCTCCGAGCTGAAGCTGAACCTCCCGACCTGCTCCTCGTCCAGCTCCTGGATGCTCAGAGGCAGGTGGGAGGGGAGGAACCTGCAGCAGACGGTAATCCACTTTAAAAACATACTTCAGTGCTCATGTGGAAAAGCAGAAATACAAGAGCACACAAGCAGAAGCAGGATCGAGAGGTAAAATCATACAAACAGCATTTCCTGTTGCCCTGA
Organism: Paralichthys olivaceus; assembly: GCF_024713975.1. Lineage (NCBI taxonomy): Eukaryota > Metazoa > Chordata > Actinopteri > Pleuronectiformes > Paralichthyidae > Paralichthys > Paralichthys olivaceus. The sequence goes on along the minus strand of NC_091104.1, from coordinate 9,093,716 downwards.
TATCTGTTTCACATCAGTGAGGAACAAGCTGAAAAGTGCAGCTTCTTAAAAGACTCTTTAATACAGTATATGAATGAAACTGTTCCCTGGATGTGTCTGTAATGTGCAGTCATAGATTTACACGTGGGTGTAAGACATGTGGTGGTTTTATTGACCTGTCCACAGACGAGTCATCCTCCAGCACCGCCGTGATAAACAAAGGCCTCTGCTCTGTTTGGTCTTTTTGTTCAGCGACCTCAAACTGCACCGGCCTCAGATGCAGGTGGAACTCACTGAAGCCGAGCTCCGAGGCCACGTTTCTGTACAACCTGGACAGAAATACTGGACGTTACAACCTGACATGATACTGAACATATTAGATGAACTACAGTGTAACCAGACCGAAAAAACATGAGAGAGAAAACTGATTTTTACTAGACACTGAGAAGAGTCTGGTTAAATCTTGGACCTCAGTCTTAAAGCTGTTGAAGAACAAAAATAGGATTTTACAGTTTTTCTAATCAGAATTTAGTTAAGTTCATCCAAGTGGAGGATAATATATACAGAATAAGAGAAAATGGAAGATTTAAAAAGAAAAAAAAGCAGATAAACTCATGTGTTGTTTTCTGAAAGATCAGGACAAAAAGAAATATTAAAAAAGAAGGAGACATAAGAACAAGGATATTGAAATGACTTCATCCTTGTTGATTACTAAAAACATTTATTGAAGGCTCCTCTGGTTAATGAGGATGGATGTTAGAGAACACTTTGTGAACCAGCTCCACCCTGATGTGACTGAGATTTTTACTGTGCCAGATGTTCCGTCTCTGAGGCCGACTCCAGCAGTCGATGTCGGACGGTGACGAGCTCCAGCAGCTTGGAGAAAGTTTCCACTGCATACAACTGTTTCTCTCTTCCCTGCATCACGTGCTTCTCCTCTGCAGACTTCACCAATGACAGCCCCACGTTCTGCACCAGACCTGGGTCCTCGAAGAACACACCTGAGAACAACTGGACAGGAAAGTAGACTGGAGTTAATCTGTTCCCTTTCTTTATGTTTATTTGCAAAGAGTCCAGAGAAATAAAAACCTACATCCCTCTGTATCTGAGAACTGTAGGAGGCTCCAGGTGAACCCAGGTTGTTCCAGCTCTGCAGGGCCTGATGCAGGAGCTTCTGCTGCAGGAGGAGCTTGTCGGAGACGCTGGTGGCTCTGTGCAGCTGACAGAGTTCTGTGTGGGCCTGGACTAAACCCTGATAGACCGCAGAGGCCAGGCAGAGGGACGGGTGAACCTCCAGGAGGAATACGTTCATTAGTGCAGGGCTGCAAACACAAGAAGGTCAGTTCAGAGGGCTTAAGATCCCAGCATCTTGAACTTCTAGAGGGTCGTTCAACTGACTTCTCTGTTTACTTACCTGCTGCCTCCCAGTGACACCATGTGTTTGGGAACGTAGTTCAGTGGAAGACCAAAGTCATGAATGCAGCCTTTACGATCGTCTCTCCAGATGCGCTGGAGGTACTGCCGCTGATTTTCAATCTGATGAGGTGAACAACACAATCTGTCACGAAGATTAAACTGAATCAAAGTGCAACACAAGATAAAACCGAGGTGCATTAATATCCAAGAAGAAATGTGGCTGAAGTATACGAGCTGCAGCTTTTACACAGAGTCTCATTTTTAAAAATGCATTCGTCCAGTTATTAGATCCAAAGAATGGATGTGAATTCAAACTGCAGCAAATTGCACATTCACAGATTTATTTATTTTTTTAATCAAGATCCATTAATTATTTAATCAATAAGAATGTTAGAAAACGATTTATCTCACAATGACAACATTGAGCAGACTCTTCTTTGGGTCACACCCCAGCCCTCCACAAAATTTCAAATAATTCAGTAGAATAGTTTTTGCATAATCCTGTTGACTAACTAACAGAAACAAAACCTTGATGGAGGTAATAACTAATAATAAACGATGACATTCATACATGTGAATCCACCTTTAATCTTCCTACACGTGAACATAACTCGATGCCTCTGCAGACTTTCTGTTTTCACCTGATAATCCAGGACATTTTTGATGAGCTGCTGGTGACTTCTCAGACAGTCTGTCTCGGCCCTGTAGGCCTGAACAAAGTGATCCTGGTTCAGGTCCAGCTGTGGTCGACTGTGCATGATGTCAGTGATGACTCGGGCCAGAGCAAACCTCTCCTCCGTCCCTGCTGCGTGCTGGTAGGCTTCACAGTAACAGTTTAGGAGCTGGAGGAGAGAAGAAGAAGAAACAGCATTTAGGGAAGAAAGAAAGACATGAATTCATTGAAATTCTCATCCGATACTTTCATTTAATCTTAAATGTGGTCTTGTAAAATGTATTGGTGCATCAGAAGTACAGTTAGTAAAGAGAGGACAGAAAATCAAGAGACGTGAGAATATTGTATTCACCACTCTACCTGCACTTTACTCTCTAAAAACTCTGTCTCACACGTCCACAAGTCGAGCAGCACTGCAACTCGGTCCACATCTGTCCCGGCCCAGGAGTGGACGTCAGCCCTCCAGTTGGAGGCTGAGGCTCCCTCAGCTTTTCCCATTTTCTCCGTCATGTATCTCTTGATATAGTGAGAGCCAATGAGAAGAAGCTCATTCTCCAGCTCGTCCAGGTCCTTCAGGGCGGCGTCATACATGATGTAGAACCCTCTCTGGTCCTGAGTGTGGACCACACGCTCCTCACAGCTGTAGAAATCATGAAGATTCTCCACCTCAGCAAAATCCATAAACTCTGAGCAACGAACCTGGAATATAAGGAAGTCACTGTACACTATAAGAATCATGTATATTTTCAAACCTTTTCTTTATTTGTAGATAGATAGATAGATAGATTGTTAGATAGATAGATAGATAGATAGATAGATAGATAGATAGATAGATAGATAGATAGATAGATAGATAGATAGATAGATGTGCATGTAAAAACACAGTCCCTTGTACCTTGTAGTCGACAGGAGTGTTGTGGTTGAACTGGAGCGAGCCGAGACCTCCCGCCTCCCCTGCTCCTCCTCTGGCAGCGTTCATCCAGCCTGTTTCCTCCGCTGTGCTGCACAGCTCTCCCTCCTCCAGCTGCAGACCTGCCAGGTCAAAGGTCAGAGTCCTCTCCACGGAGCGCAGGTAGTTCAGCATCCCGAGAGAGACGCGCTGCGGACAAGAGAAGCTGAAGGTGAACGTGAAGCACTTGTAGGAGTCAGAACATCTAATCATCGCTTATAGCAAACATCATCCATCAAAAGCCCTCAGACTGCGAGTCTCTCACCTGGAGCTCTCTCAGTTTGAGATGACGCAGGTGAATCAGGGACAGGTAAGCACCTCTGGTAACGATGGGGTCTGAGGCTCCTTCCTCCAAACTGTCATCCAGACCCAGCAGCTGCAGACTGTCCTCAGGAGAGAGGCAGAGTTTTATCACAGTTTGACATCATGTGTTTTATGTTTCTAAGCTGAGAGGAAAAAAGTGGCAATTGAGAAGTGTTTCATCAGTTATTCTAGAGATCTGGAGCCAATAACAAACAGTTTATCTTTTCATTTGTGCAAAAATATCACTTGAAAATCACAGCAGACTCATTTTTCAAATATTTTTGGATGAACCACTTTTTTTTCATCTTAAAAGTGTCAAAAAAAAGGTTGAGACAAGTTGACATCTTCAAATCTTTTTGGAATAAGTCCAAAAAAGAGTTAAAGGTAAATAGGTGAACAAAATATGATATGAATGGTTGGTGGCATTGCACCATCACATTGTTTCAGTTTTCTGTCCATCAGTAAAACACACCTTTCGCTTGTTGACCTTTGACCCTTTAAACTCCTCTCCTCGCTGCCTCCTCTGCGTCTGGATGTGGACGAGTGACTTTGTGTTTCCTGACGAGACAAATGTCATTTTGAATTCAGTCGGCAGCGCTGAGGAAAATGAAGAGGCCGTTTCTCTGAGCAGAAAAGTGGATGATGCATGCCTGAGTTAAACCTGCAGCTTTGTAAACACTCGTCCACGTCTCTGAGATGCTCTGTCGTGTTGTTTTGCTGCTGTGTGAGACACACGAGGTGGGGGTGAGTTGTGAGTCACAGACGTGAGCGGCGTGTTCTTTTAGAGCTGAGGACACTTGGAGCAGATCTGGGACCTGACGAGATACAGAAGATGAAATAACTCAACACCAGAAACACAGGTCTGAAGATCAATAATAAAAGGAAGCTTAGAAGATTGTATTTATCCATAAACCATTTCACCTGTAGAAACCTGCAGTGCATCTTCAGCAGCTCGTCCACACATTTCTCCTCCTGCAGCTTTGTGACGAGTTTCTGCCGCCAGGGATCCCGACGGGGTTTCACCTGAAGAACAAAACCCAATGACTGAGAAATGATTTTGAAGATAGTGTGGATTTAAAAGCTGTTGATAATAATTGTTGTATTTGTTTGTTCGCTGTTTCCCAATCTGGGGTCAGGAAGGATTTGCAAGATAAATCTAAAAGGTCATAAGATCAGAAACACATCAGGAATGTTTTACACACTTTTATTAATTCAAACCTGTGACGAAGGTTCGAGAGTTCATCCTTTGAGGGAAACAAACTAAAATGTTTGGGATTAACCAACACGTTTATAGGATTACAGAGATAAGTTTGTGGTGTGACTAATTGACCTGGAAGTATAAATAATCTCAGACCTGAATGAAAGGGATCCAGTTGGCCTCCTTCCTCAGAGCCGCGCTCGCACTCTTCCTCCCCCACTGACTCCCTTTGACCTCTGTGCCGTCGTACTGAGGAAACGTTTTCATCTGCTCCTGACGACTGAAGATCGTCCTGAACTCTCTCCACACCTTAAGAGACAGCGGCCGGGATTCAAACTCAAATACAATGGTGTCATTTAAACACCAGCTGGTGACGCAGGGGACAAAAACCTGGTTTGTGTTATTTATGCATATGATGCAGTGTTGTCCATTAAGCATTGTTACCGTGCTGAACAACTCCATCTCATCTGCGGCCGTCCTGAGTTGTCTTGTGTCACACGACAGGTGGAAGAAGACGATCAAAGACTGAAGCTCAGGTAGAAAGTCGTCCAGGTGAACAGAGAGCGGGAGGAAGTTTCCTGTTTCTGAAACACCTGTGGTTGAACCAAACAGTAGAATGAGCATCTCCGCTCAAACCCTTATGTTCACCTATAACTTCTGTCTTTATATGTTTGTTCTTTTTCAGGTTTAATGAAATATATCTGTGCAGATGCATTTTGCCTGTTTTACCTTTATTTCAAACGGAAGACTTTTAGAAAAGCAGCTGATCAAATGATCTAACAATTATTGCAGATGTTAAGATTTTTATCTAATCATCTGTTTTTCAGACGCTCATGACACTGGCAGATCTCCTCCTTCCCTCTCGGGGGATTTATTCTTTTCATTAAACTGACAAGTAGATTTCCAGGCGACTGCTGGTTTGACTCTCACCATCAGCATCTTGAGTCTGATGTAAAGTTTCCTCCTCCTTCGTGAGGCTTGTCTGAAATTCGTCATCTTTCCTTTCACAGGCTGGTACATAGTGCAGCACCTGCAAAAACAAAACAAAACCTGCAGCAGTTATAATAAAAAGACAAACACAGTGGATGGCTGTAAAGCAGCCTGTGTGTTTTCACCCTGAGGAAGTTGTGGATGGTGTGAACAGAGTGCAGGTGGCAGACGAGCCAGCGGAGGTGAATGAGCAGGTCGTCCTGAGTGAGCAGGTGAGCAGGGTTTCCTCGTCCCGTCAGGATCGTCTCTCTGCTCGCTGACAGTCGACGAGCTCTCTGAACAGCATCCTCGTACTCGCTGGTTAAAAATCTCACCTGATCCTGAGAGAAAACAAATCTGATGTGACATAACATAATTTTAAAGTTGTTTATTGTCAATAAAGGTTTTTATTATTATCCTACATTCCATTAGTATACATTTGATTTACTCTGATTGAGTATATTTCCTTTTTTCTGTAATGATATATTTAAAAAATGTTTTCGTGTATTTTTTGTAAATTCACACATTTGAGGAAGTTACTTATATCTATGGATATATCCAGTGATTTCTCTTCCTAACATTCACTTCCAGATATTTTGCTCTCCATCCCCCCAAAAAAGAAAAATGTGAATGCAGCAAATAAGCTGTGACACTAACAGGTTCACATTAATGAGGAAGAAAACCTCCTGTCATAATGAGTGTTGACGTGTCATTTGTGTAAAATGTGTTTTTTCACCTTGTAATGAGGATAAAGCTTCTCAATGACGCTGGTGTGGCGGCAAAATCTCCTCCACCTCAGCATGAGCAGATATTTGATCTGAGCCAAGTGATATGATCTGTCAGCGTAAAACTGTGGGAGGAAATACAGGAAAGGAAATCTGTTTCAATTACAGTTCTCTTTTTATCTTTGGCTGCCATTGTGTGCCAAAAAGTTTTTTTTCTAAATGTAGTGTTGAGGAGTGTTCAGGCCTCATGCATGCTCATGCCTGGTGCAGCAGAGCAGGCAGACTGTCAGCTGTGTTCTCCAGACTGAAACAAGTCTCCAGCTCCCTCTGCATCACATCAGCCTGGGAGTGGACAGGAGAAGCTTCAGCCACCTGCAGCCAAGAGGAGTCACATTCACTTTGCTTCAAGAAAAAACAAACAAGTCTCGATTGATTGCAAATTAGTAGGAAATCAATAAATGAATTTTCTTTGGACTTGGTAGAAATGAAGACTGACCTGAAGCCCTCTCCTCAGAGCATGTTCCCTCTCCGCACGGAAGAAGGACACATCTCTCGGCGGGAGAACAGAACTGAAAGAGAAATGTATTGAAACGACTTAAAAGCCTCTATTCCATTGCAAAAGATTCCATTCATGGATGCAAGTTTTTATTGATTAACTGTCGGACGAGGTGTCTCTATATTTATATTCTATTCTAAGTGTGGATGCACTGGACATTTTGAATCTGGATTGTCTTCCAACTTCCACCTAGTTGTGATGTAACGTCTTAAACTCAGATTTAAGGTAAAGGCATCAGCATCAGCAGGATTAACTATTTCTAGGAATTTTCTGTGGTGTATTTGTGCAATATGAAAAAGTGCATAAAATATAAAAATAGGAAACAAAATTAAATATAAAAACTACTAAAAGCACCAGGGGAGAGATTTCACACAAACATCCCTCAAACTCTGCACATTCATCTGCACAGTGAAGCTCCAACATCCACCAGAAGCAGCAACAACAAACAAAAGAGCAAGACACATTTTCAAGTGGAGGCAGAGTTGAGTTCCAAGTTCCTTCCAATCTAAGAATAGTTTGCAGCTGAAATAAAGTGAGCGCATAAAACAATCACAACCATCACCAAGCTTCCTCACCTGCATGAGATAAATCCACTCTCCTCAACGTGTGCCCGCAGTGCTGAGAGCTGATGTGACAGCTCGGCCTCCATCTGCTCCACTCTGACAGAGGAGGAAACTCTGTACACGTCACACATGGTGCAACTTCTCCTTCAGGGTCAACACGTGTAGAAACTGAGGTACAAATATTTACTGATTTCACTGATATGTTAAAATAATACACGCCCTGAGAAAATCTGTGCGTCCATGCTGACTTGTTGTGTCGTATCCATGGAGACAGGAGCTGTTTCCTCTATTTGGCCTGGACTCACACAGTAGCTGCTTGTGATCAGCAGAGGGCTCTAACGTCACATTAGTCAGAACAGCATTACGTCACGCTGCTGTGCTTTTCAGATACTAGCCACATTACAATAATGTGTAATAAAAAGTCAATGGATGATAAATGATGCACAGTGCAGCAGTTGTTGGGCAGCTCCCTCCTCAGCAGTCAGAGCTCCTGCTTTCAAAAAACCTTGACTTAATTGAGCGGGGTCCACTCTTCATAGATACAGTGTGTGATTGGTTCTCAGCCTGTGATGAGATTGTCCAATAGCAGATCTCCTCCTCGCCGCCTGCAGAGTCAAGTCTGCAGCTCTGCAGTTCCTCCAGAGACAGGAATTAAAAAAGGTACATGATAAAAAAAAAACCTCAGACAGACATTCAGTGGTTCTTTAAGCTTTATTTACATGCACCATCTCTGTTACAGCCAAGATAAGAATTGGGATTACAACCGACAATCTCAACTTGATGTCTTGTTTTGTAGGAGCAAGAGGAAGAAATAGAGAATGGATATTGGCAGTGAGTGTTACTCAGAATTCATGTAGAATAAAAACAAAGTTTTATGTCATTTGTATTTTGAAGATTAAATCATCCACGTGAAGATGGAAAAATGATTTGGGAACATAAATGTGCAGAATGTGTTTCTCTCACATCAATGTCAGTTAATTGCAACATTTCGAATTTTCTATAACTAATCAATTAAATTGATTAATTGGTCGTCTGTCCTGATGATCGCCCGACCGGGGGGGTCAAAACGTGGGTAGATCGAACAGACTGTCAAAACAAAAGTGCTTTCCTGCAGCTCTAACCCACTTTACGTGGGGTAAAACATGCAGAACCACATTAAGAGAGAATTTAATAAATAAAGCAAATGTGCATCTCTTAAAATGATTGAGGTAAATTTAGCAAGGAGACAAAATTACACAAAAAGTCTAGTTTTTTTCCCAATTCATCCTGCTGTCCCGACAAAAACTGTGCTGATGTAATTCTTTTTTTTTTTTTTTTGCACCTGCAGCACTGGTTCCTAATATGTATACACTGTATATCCTCTTATTTCTGCTTATTCAAATGCAGAAATGTTTTGGCAATATTTCAAATACTGTGGTTCTTTCGTTCTAAAATGGCAAAAATGGCTCTAAGATACAACACAACGTCCTCTCGCAGGGTTTGAAACACTTACGGCTGTGGTCCAATCGTCAAAAAAAACGAATTACGTCCCGCGTCCTTGCCCGACCACTTTTCCTTGACCCACATAAAAAAACCGTCACGCGGTCAAGGAAAGACGTGAAGGAGGATTCCCGAAGAGGACTGGGGCTCTAAGACAATCTGGCCACACTCACACTGGGCTGTGTAATAATGTGACAGCGGATGTTATTGACGTGCATCAATAAATGTTGCTGCTGCAAGGAATTGAATTATCTCCTTTCCTGTTGTAAAGGATGGTCCAGTGTGTCCTATGCTGAAGGAGATAAGAAAAGAAGCACCGGAGCACCTTTCGTAAGCATTTAGAGAATTCGACCTCATAACGGCTGCAACTTAAGATACTTCTGAGTCATTTCTCCAGGAACCTAATGAAGCCAAAAACAAGACGATTCGATCACAGCCTTTTTTCCCCAGCACCTGCTGTAGTGCTGATAACAAAGGAGAGGCTACTATTGACACTCCATCTGCAGCCACTCCCTGCCATCTCTTTATTTATAGCACCAAGAACTTCAAATTCAAACACCAAGATATTGTAGTCGAGTGCTGTGGAGTGCAGTTATTTGAATCCAGATATTCCTAAATGCTAATGTAAATGGTGTCAACTAGAGCTAAATCATGTCCTTATCTCCGTCCTAAACTCTACACGGACGGGACCTCCGATATTGCAGTACGAGGAAGAGGAGGAAGAGGAGGACGAGCGGGGAAGATGGTGAAAGGGATCTGCAGCAGAAAACACCATATCATCAAGACGTCAGTAATGAACCTCTTCTGAAGGAACAGAATTCACAGTAATGTCACTAAACTCACAGGGTCAAATTCGCTAAATGAAAGGAAAACATTACATACAATAACCACACAATGTAGATCAGTTCACATCTTGATAACATATTAACCTCTACAGACTGATATTTGGTGCATGACTCGGTGCATCAATGGGGGGAAAAAAAAGCATTTGTTTTAAATCTTTTAGTCCATTTAGGCTACGTCTCTCAAAGAAACATTAAAATAAAAACAAAAGCTTGTCAAGTATCCTCCACTGGAACGTAATGATGCAACATTCTCATTCTGTAAACAGGCCGTCAGCCAACAACAGGCTGACAGCTGGTTTGGCAAAAATGTTGGTTTAGGTACGAAAGGGTGTGAAAAGGGAGAAAAGCAGGGTGGAAACAGAATTCATCTTCATCATGTATCACTTTGTGATATGCGTGATTCCCTGAGACTAACATGAGTTGATGCTTTTCATATAGTTTTAACAAAATGTCCTGTACTAGAAGTCAGTGCTGTTGTTCACACCGCCCAGGTTTTGATCTTTTTAAAGAATTTTTTTTCTCCGCTGTGTAGACACCATTATGTGTCTCAGACACTTAAAATACAGTATCGAACTTAATGCCTCACATTAAAAACAATGGAAAAAAATACTACATGAATACACTTTTACACACTTCATTCCCTCTAGTTCCACAATTCAGGACAATGAAACCCAATTTACATTTCCGCCACTTTTTTTCTTTTCTTTTTTAAATCATGCTCCGACAGAGCCTCTCAGCTTGGGACCCAGCTTTGAGGGGAGGTCTGTTTTGAGCTTGAAAAGCTTCCTGAATTCCTATTGGCGTTCTGGGCGGAAGTGAGGCAAGAGTCGAAGCTGAGGTCCAGGCAATCTGCATCCATCAACTCATTGCGGATGATGGAGTCCATGTCACACTCCAGGCTGCCATTGAACACGTCCAGGTCCAGATCGGCAGGAAAACGGTCCTGGCCGGACAAACCAGAGCCGAGCTGCATAGAGGCGTTCTTGCTGGGTGACCTCAGGTGTGGCTGCTTGGCAATAGGGTGACTGGCATCGCTGTCAGAGGTTGACAAGCCAGCTTGCCAACCAGGCACTGATGAGCTTTGACCCTGACCTGCGCTGGCGGGGTTCACCAACACGTGGTCTTTGCGCAGCAGCATGGCATTTCGACGAGAGTTTTGCAGAGCGATGGCGGTGCTGGCCTGCGACATCAGCGGGTCGGACTGGGTGAGCATGACATTGCTGTGGCTGTGGGAGTCCAGACTGAGCAGATCCTGCAGGGTCTGATGGTCGCTAAAGTGCGAGATGCAGGAGAAGTTGGTCTGCTTGTTCTCCTGAATGGTCTGCATGGGTGACTGGCGCAGGCTTGTGATGGACGGAGGACTGAAAAGAGGGTTCGAACCGAAGCTGCCAGAGGGGCTCCCCAGACTGCTTCCTGAGCAGCTGAAGGTAAACAGTGAGCTCCCCTGACCGTTTGCTCCGTTGTCCTCCTCTCCAGGAGGAGGCTGCTGGGATGCTGTCAAGCTAATATTGTCTAAAAGGTCGTCCATCAGGTTGTCAGAGAGTCCATCATTGAGGTTCATGGTACCTGCCAGGTCAGAGAGCCCTGTGGGCCCTGTTGACGGAGACATGCTGCTGGGACTAGAGTACAGCATTGGGGAGAGGGGGGAGTCATCATCAGGCACCTCGTCCAGCTCCAGGTTGGCCAGGATCGGGGACAGACGACCGCTGAGTGTGCTGGCGTTAGAATTTGTCCGGGAACGGAAGTCTGTCCAGGCGTCTAGCTCATCACTGCTGCGGGAAGTTGGACTTCCTGTCCATTTGGAGAGGCTTGAGGAGCTCTCAGAGCTGCCATCTTGAGCGGCTTGAAGTGAGGCCTTCTTCTTGGTGGCACGTCCTCGAGCTCCTTTGATGTACTTGCTGTTGTCCATCGATACAGCCCGTCGACGAGGAGCTTTGCCTCCTTTCCCACCCTCTGGGTTGACCATCCACCAGGAACTTTTCCCTGTTCCTTCATTCTGGACTTTGACAAAACGGCTGTGGAGGGACAGATTGTGTCGGATGGAATTCTGAAATAAAACGGATAAACACAATTACGTGAATGATTAAAATACATGTAAAAGCATGTGAACTACCTTAGACAACATGGTACAGAGAACCAATGGTTTCAAAGAGAAACTGCACAGATTTTACAGACAAGTTTATTAGTAATGAGGAAAAACACTCTGCTCGCTCACTCACTCTGCTTATCCTGTAAAACAGTTCAATAAATGTGTCTGTGGTTTTGGAGCCACACCTTGATGACATCATCCAGGCGGCAGCTTGTAGGCAACACATTTTTTATTCCAATGAAAGATGTGGCAGTTTGCAAAGGAGGAATCCGAAGATCTAGTACCTTTGGAACCCACACTACAAGCCCCCAACTTTATTTAAGTGGATATTTAAACTTTTACTACCTAATTTTGTGTGTATATTATTCCTTTGAGAAATACTGTGTGTAAGCAGATTTGCATCACACAAATAATAAGCTGTTTTTTGGTTCCACTGAAGGTAGAAAATAAAGACTATTGACAAGCAGTGCTGAACATTCAGTGATTCAAGCGTCCTTACCTCCTCTCACCATAGAAAATTGTAGTTTTTTTTTTTTAAACTAACCAACAATGAGAACCCAGGTAGTGTGAACAATTCTAATATTGCATCCTTGTCCAAGATACCGCTTTTTTAAATTATTTCTTTCTGTGACCCATTTTGGCTGCTCAAGAAGGTCTGCAGGATTTCCTCGGAGATGTTTCCCCCACCATGTACAAAATTAAACAGCTGGAGTCTGCACGGCTGACCCGCACTAAGACCCACAGCAGTAAGTAAGGAGAAACTCTGCAGTGATTTTCTGCAGCCCAGAGGCCAAGTTCATTGGGAGAGGATCCAGCATAATTCTCTTAAACTTGAATTAACTTGAGTAAACTGAGGTCCTATTTAAATCCATCTCTCAGAGGATTAAACTAATCAATTTCAAACCAGGCTCAGCACATACAAACTACAGTGACACAAGTCTGCACTAACAATATGGACCTGCAGCGGTGGAGGCAGCTGCTCTCCAGCTTTGTGATGATCGAATGATCACAAATGAGCATTGGCCACAGTTTTCCTCTGAATATAATGAGTCAGTGGAATGATCCACTGACATTTAACTTACAGTAAAGCCCTCGCTTAAAGCCAATTAAAGGATTAAGTCACTTACAACAAAACACATGTGACTCAAAAATAAATCTCAGGTGCCTCGTTGCTCTTTTCTTTCTGTGTTTCAATTATTAAGCTGAAAAGGCTGCTGGCTTGTATCAGTCTTTCAGAATTAACTGCTGTGATATATCATGTAGGCTAGATTACACACTTTAAAGGGTATACTTTAATATTGTTTGTTTTTATAAATGTCAGTATTTATACTTCCAGACTCACACAGCACCGTCCAACCCGAATCCATTAGTTCCTGCTGAAGAGGTAAATCTGTTTGATCCAGAGAATGTCCCAGCAGTGCAGTGGTTAATAAAACACAGAGAGAAGCAACTCTTTGCTTGTTTGGTTTTAATTTCCTTCATTTTCCTTTTGCCATTACCTGACGACAAGACATGTGAATTTTTTTTTGTATTTTCACTTCTTCCAAAGGTTGATAAAGAGTCTTGGGGAATAATAGAACTTTTTATTTTTTTCTCACTTTCTGAATTTGGCTGAAAATCTGCTCTAATTCCTTCCATCTGAAAAGGAACACCCAAGCTGCTGCTGCAGTTAGGCCACGTTCAACACTTGCTGAGGAAACATCCAGGCCACCTGGACTTGTTTCTGTTATGTTGGACAATTTCACTACAATGAATATATTTGAGAATAGTCAGAACATGCAGCCTGTATGCTTTTAACACCATTACTTTTGACTCTGGGAAACTGGGACGAACATCGCTTCACTATTTTCTTACATTTTATAGATTAAACAATTAATCGGTCAATATTAATTATATATTTGGTGGTCTTATTATTAACACTGATACAATACCAGTGCTGTTTTCCAATTTTACAACATCTTAATCTGAAATCTCATTAGATGGAACCAATAATTGAGAGAAAGACATAATTTATACCATATGATGACAAGTGATTGTTTAATCTAAATAACCTGTAGCTTGTATTACAATTATTACTGGTTGCAAAAATCAATTCAACTATTGTCATTGTGGAACCATATTTCCGTTGACCTTGAGTTTGACCTTTGACTGATCAGCTACAAAACTTAAACATCGGGAGATACACTCCCAAGTTATAAGCCCACCAAGTTTGGTGAAAACCCACCAATGCATTTTTGACCTATTCTGTACACACTCGCAGTATAAAAATCCCATTTACATATGTATTTCTTAAAAAACATCTTAAACCGTAAACAAGCAAGACATTCGATATCACCTCCGTCAACTGGCCTGAACAGCTGTAGCGTATAAAGGCTAAAAGACACAAGTCAAACAGTGCAACATGATAATGATCCTGTACAGAGAGTGAACACAATAAGAGCAACACCTGTCCTGCTCAGTCTCATGCAATCCAACACAACCGCCCTGCAATAAATAAATAAACCCGTGTTGACACTTCAGTTTTGGCCGAGGCTGCCAGAGAGGCTTTGATTGAACTCTGACGTTATTTATGGGGCCATGAATTGTGGTGTAGCTGTATTGGATTGTACTGCATTCCAACAGATGGATGAAATAGTCGTTACACCTTTAACAATATAACACGGTTCAGTGCAACATCCCAATATATAACTTCAGAAACGACAGAGGAATTTTATGCGGTTCTCATTTATGCAACAAAAACTTGCTCACAATGATGATTTTTATCACAATGCTGCTGAATTTGAATTAATAACAATAAACTGCAAAATTGGTGCTTTAATTGCAAAATATTATACAGTGTTGTGGAATTTGTGTGTAACCCACAACGTTCCTAATCATTTCTGTTTTTTAGAACGACTGTGTAGAAGGTCCTCCTTAAAAGAAATAGCCAGTGGACATAATTGCATCTACTGAGCTGAAGAAAATTTCCCAGAATGCTTCTCAGGTACGTACAGTATGAGCCAAACGACATTTAAAAAAAAAAAAAAAAAAAAGATAAATCACAAAGAGCAGAACTCCTGCCGTCCCCTCCCCCACGCAGTCACAGCAGTGCTGCAGCACCCTTTGAGCAATGCCTCATTCTGAGCGGGGACTGGAGCAATGCCAGTTTAGCCAGAGCCCGATCCAAAGAGAAACACTGAGCTTCTCTCACACTGCTACACATTGACCTACATAATTTATAGTCAGCTGATTGATCCTCGTGCCCGGGCCACATGAAAAAGACAGTGTGGCACTTGCACAGCAGGCCTGAGCTGCTGGCTGCCCGTCCATATAGGAAGCTGCAGATTGAGTTTGGATTCACAACACTGAGGGGGGGGCATAACCTCCTGAGCTGCAGATGAAGCTGGTCACTGAACGTTGTTGTCCTGTAATGGAATGAGACGTGTGACAGCTCTGGATTCACTGTCTGAGGACATTCTTTCCCCAGATGACCAACCTTTAACCGATGCCTGGATCTCAAACTGCTTCAGAGCTTCTCCCAGGAAATGCTGATGTCAGCTCTTCAGGAACCCTCAACATTTAACCCTCTCCTCTGCAAACCACCGTCAGTCTGCAGCCTCATGGATGCATGTGGTGGAGCAGCCACTAATCTAGAGTAACAACAATCCAGCTGATTCTGTGCAGATTATTCGGTTATTAGCATCAATTTGTCTCTCACACGGATTACTTTGTTTTTTAAAATTCCAATTCCCATCACGTCACAGCAATTTGATGAGGTTTCCAAAAAAACTAATCTTGACCGTTATTGTAATTCCTTCCTCAAGAAACTCCCTGGAATTGGCCTGCATCCCACATGCACAGTTATGCAGTTGTGCGGGATTACAAACCTATTTCCAGAGTTTTTCTAACCCCCCTCCCCTCCAATCTAAATCCTGCAAAGCTCAAAGCTTTCATCAGACTTGATTCCATGACAGATGAATTGGTTTTCCAGGCCTGTACTAATCCTTAAAATCAAACAGAAGCAGGCAGGGCCCAGTGGAAGCTTGTAAGAAGTGCCCCGTGCTGCAGTGTGACCAGTTTGAAAGTGAAATCAACTTTGCATGGCCTGTGTTTGGAGTCTGGAGTTTCAGACCCACCACCTTGTTTGTAAGGGATCGGTGTGCAGCTCTGATTCTTTTGTGTGTAATTTGATGCACATCCCATTACAACCATATATTGTGACAGCAGCTTGGATCACAAGTCATTTAACCCTGTGAGCATGTTGCAGACACACTCCTGAACAGCCCCCCCCCCCCTGTTGACAAAGCAAATATGTCTGAAACTGATGCTGAAAACAAAATGTGGTGGTGTCTGCAAATAACACAGTGTTTGTACCCGCCTCCCGCGTCTCTACATGAACTACAGCCGTGGGCATTGTGTGTTTCTACACGACCACAACATGGTCTTTGTCATGATGACAGCAGCAGCAGCGTGTCTGCGCTCACCTTCCAGCCCGCAGAGCTGTTGCTGTCGCCTTTGTCCTTGAAATATGGCACAGACCTCACCATCCAGTCGTAGATTTGGGACAAGGTCAGCCTGTTCTCCGGGGAGCTCTCGATGGCTTGGGTAATGAGGTCTGCATAGGAGTAGTTGCCCCAGGCGTTCCTGCGGGCGGAGGACTTCCTCAGCTGCTGGGAGGCAGAGCCCCCCGGGGCCGCGGCGTGGGTCTGCGCGGAGGAAGGCGAGCCGTCCGCCGCCTCCTCCGTGCGGGGGCCGCGCTGGACTTCCACGGGCTGCGAGATGGAGCTGCCGCCGCTCGCCTCCCGGGGTTTCACATCACCACCGCTGGCTGTCTCTGCAGCGCCGCTCTCCCCGTCATCATCCTCCTCTTCGGGGATTACGTCAGTGTCATTGGTCCCGGACTTGCCCGCACCGGACTCCGGACGGGGCAGGGGCCAGGTGCAGGACCGTGGCCGTTTCTGGGGCTCGAAATCCGGGTCGATCTCGACGTTCAGCGGAGGCTCGTTGCCGATGAACGCCTCAGCCATGTCGATCGCAAATTCTCGCTTCTCGCACAAAGGGGAATAAAATCACTCAGGTCGCATTCCATCAATGTTGTGTGCAGGATTCAGCGGCAGATTCATTTACGGTGCAAATGTCCAGGCTGCAGCCCAGCACGTGTCCGTCTGTCCGTCCTCCTGCAAGGCGTCAATCTGCAGCACGGAGCATGAACTAAAACATCGGCTGTCCTCCTGCAGCCCACACCCTCGACAACACGCGCTGCAATTTGGCAAAATGTGGAGAGAAGCGATAGGAAGTCAGCGGAGAGTCAAGACGACGTTTGCCCCGCGTCCTGCAGACTCGCGATCCTGCGACGTGCGCACTGCAAGAAAATGAAAATGACTTCATCTAATGCCTCCACATCAGCGTTATCACTCCGTGCACAGCTGCCATCTTGACTATTTCCTTTCCCAAGTTCTTTTATCATCCGTGCGGAGGGCTGCCAGTCGCCTGCTGTCCAGATACGATCAAGGCGGAGATTGGCTCCTCAAGGCCCCGCAGCTTCCTTTGCAAAAAAAACAGAAGACACACATCCAAAACGGGACGTGTGGAGAGGAGGCTATCCGCATCGCTCAGGAGCTCAAAACGCACAGATGCATTGTGGCATCTCGGAGAGGCCAGCTCGGTGTCCTCCGTGTGGACAAGCAGCCTTCAGGGACGCCTCATTCAATCTGCTGCTGCTGCTGCTGTGGTGCAAACGCTTCGACTCCAGGAGAAAAAAGAAGCAGGATCCTGCCCCCTGGACTGAGCTGAAATTAAAGAGACAGTGTGGACACGTCCTGCTCAGCAGTGACATCACCTCCTCACTCCTTCACCCACACACAGACACTGAAGCCTCTGCACAAATATCCCTGAGAATAAATATAACAGAAGGGATAAAGAAACAGTGGCACAACTCACCTGGAGATTTCTGTGCGTCATTACTCCATAAGTCTGGATGGAAGCAAAACCAGGGATTTCAAAAAAAAAAAATAAAACTACTGAGCCCATTCAATGTTTGATGACATGAGCAGAAATAAACCCTCTGTGTAATTATTCATTAGTTGTCCCAAAAGTTGTGAAATTAAAAAGTAAAAGCGTCTAAAAGTGCTATAAAATGTACTTTAAAAAAGGATATGAGCTCCAAAATACATACATACAAAAATACAACATATTTAAATGTGACAGTTTTATACTAAATGATGAAGTTAAAAAAAACAACTAGATCACGATGATTAGTAGTACTCTATATTTTTGTATAGTGGGGAATCATTTCACTTTATATAAAACCAAAGAGAAACCAGGGATTTAAAAATACTGAGCCCATTAAATGTTTGATGAGACGACCAAAAATAAATCCTCTGTGTAATTATTCATTAGTTGTCCCAAAAGTTGTCAAATTAAAAGGTCATAGCGTCCAAAAGTACTTTAATCTTCCTCTAAAAAGGAAATGACCTCAGTAACATTTTGTTAAATTAATATGGTAGCCTGTAAATTAGGGTGAGAGCAATGCAAAACAAAACACATTTAAATGGGACAGTTTTATACGTAAGTCTTATGTTAAATAAAAAGATAATTTATGTTTTTAGTAGAACTCAATATTTTGTTAGCGTGGAGATAAATATGAGTCACATATTAATCCAGCCCAAAGAATGATGAGATATAGTTTGCAGTGCCGCTGGGTGTTGTTTGTCATTCTTGCAGGATGTTGCAACAACGCAAACGTTCAGTTCAACAAAATCCACATTTGGACAAACTCATAAAGTCTAATTTTTGCATGTGTGGTTGAAGTTTGTGTAAAAGTGGTTTCAAGGTTCAACATTCCTGAATTGTATGATTCAAATAAGCAGAAATAACATCAGGTTCCAGGAGATAAAAGAAAAAAAAATACCCCAAACCGTTCGTCTGTACCAATAACACTTCTGTTTGCACAGAAGTACTTTGAAGTTTTTTTTCCTCACTTTCACATCCCACACGTCCCCATGTCTTTGTATTTGTAAAGCAAACAAACTAAATTCATGTAAATCGGCTACACACCCTCATCTAAACGCTCATCAGTTTCATTTATGAACACGTTTACATTGAAAAAAATGTATAATAGGTCAAATAAACACTTGTTTACATGTTTTGTTTCTTTTCATCGTGCAAATGTTTTTGTTCAGTACACGTGTGAAATTTCACAAGCACCATCCATATAAATCATCAGAAATTAACACTCTAAAATACTTTAAGACCAATCTGCTGCCACTTAGACTCGTGTAAGAGTCAAACACAACCCACAATGGAGGTTCATTTAAATGTCACTTAAAACTTCATAAAAGTCCATTTCCAAAAGTCATCCGGCCTCTTCGCTCATATTTATAAAAATAAATACAGTTGGACCAGTGTTTGATACAGAGATAAAAGCAATATGACACCCAGAGGCTCATCTAAAACAAGTGCAATGTCGCATTAAAGTGATAAAAGGCCTTAAAATATCAATAAATATCTTCGGTGCAACATTTGCACGCACACTGTTCAGCACTGGGTTTGTGTTGGAAGAGAAGGAGTAGTGTTCAGAGGAGCACAGCGTATGAAGGGTGGACTTTGTGTGACACGGTCCAAATGTTAAACCTGCGATTTTGTGCTTCTGTCCCCTTCCAGCCAATATTCTTCTGTCTGCATCTCTGTGAGTCGAGACACCGTCCTCTGGAAGGCAAATCTCTCCTCCTCTCCGCTGAAGATGGACAGACTGCTGGCCTCGTCCTGTCGAACCCAGGGAAACAAAATGACACGTTCCATAGTTCATTGAAACGCAGGAGTACTTGTTATTATGTGCACTGCTTCAGATAAAAAGGCATCAGACGAGAAGTTTTACATTAGTTACCAAAAGACAGTTAAACAGAAGAATCACACAGACATGTTCAGAGCTTAAGTCTTTTCTAAAGGGACATCAGAGTTAAGGTTTTAATCTTAACATGTTCACACAGACCTTCCTCTTACTGCTTATTGATATTTTAACATTTTTTATCTTAATGATTTCTGTTGATCTTGAAGAAACAACATTTCAGCCTCTTAAAATCCCTTTTGTGGAATTTATGTCTTTATTAGACTAAAAGAAAGAGTCAACAGGAAATGAGGGGGAAAGAGTGAGATGCAACGAAGGGGATTTTCAAGTTGGTGCTCGACATGTCAGCTCCTTCACCAACGGGGGGGGGGGGCATCCCTGAACATTTAATTATAACTGTTTTGTTTTTTTTAATGGTTGAAATGAAAAATAAACAAACTTATGTCGCAGTTCAAATGAGTTGGGAGATCCTATCAATCTGTGATTTCCATCTCTACTGAAAACAGGAAATTAATGTGCCACTGAAGAGAAATGATTTAACACTGCAGTTTCCATAGATACATAATTTGTGTTTAAAAATAAAACAGTGTTACTATGACTCAAATCTGTATCAAGAGAACGTCACAACTCATGCAAGCTCCATCGTATTTCTGTTTGTTACTCTCTACGATCTGACCCATATTTTATATATTATTAAAGTAATAAATATGTTTCAGGAGTGAACATTCTTGGCAGCAGTCTGCACTCTGATTGTTTTATAGCCTTTTAAAATGTGACAGAATGTACACACCCAAAATGAAAAACTGGTTCGGCTGGTTAAAAGAAGAAGGAGAGCTCTTACCCTTTTCAGCCCCAGATCGTCCATGAGAATGTGGCTCTCGTCGTGGCCGCGATCCCCGTCGTGCACAAAAATGTCCTCCAGAGGGTGGTCCGCAAGAATTACCACCCGCACCTGAAATCAGAGATGACTCATTGTAATAAAAACATTTTTGTGTGTGTGTGTGTGTGCGAGTGAATTAGTGCAGCGTACCTTGTGGTCATAAAGAGCGTCCACGAGTGTAATGAGCCGCCTGGCTTGAGTTTTTTTGTTGAGCGTGAGCAGAGGAATGTGACGGATAAAGATGGTGTCGAACAGCCTGGACATCTCAAGGTAATCACTGGCCCCTAAAGGCTGAAACATTTACATTCAGACACTGGACGGCACAGCAGCCAAAAAGCAGCGCTTCTGATCTGAAATCACTTTAAGTTGCTGAGCACTTTACATTTCTCTGAGTCTTTAAATCATCAGCATTTTGTTTTATAATGTCTGTTTACTAGAAACTCATCATTTTATGTCTATTCTGATTTCTTTGGATAACATTAGCTCGTCCAGAGCCATTAATGAGAGAATCACTGAAACACTTGGCAATCAAAAAAAAAAAAGTGAATGATGAATGTAAATTTGATCGAGGTCTATGTGTTTGTAAAGACACCGAATAGTTTGAGGCTGAACTTCAGCGACAATAGAATATTCTCATTTTGTTGCTTCAATGAAGCTCTGCACTGAAGCTTTGTAAGAAAAACCTGATTTCTGTGATGAAACAAATAAAACCAAGCAAAATAGTGTGAAAAAGCAACACACAACAAAAAAGACCCAAGATTCAGGATTAGAAGTCGATATTGATTCAGAGTTTTACAACATGATCAGGACTGAAAAGGTTCGGACAGACTCACTCTATCACAGAGCTCCTCAAACGTACAGTCTGCAATGGTCCCACAAGCTTTGTCCAGGCGCACTTTTCTGTTGTGAACGTTCATAACTCTTGGTCGTGTAACTGTGGGGAAATGTAACAAGATAATTATAGCAGCTGTAAGCAGCAATGCGTCGGGGACGGGCATTTTGAGGAAGTATAGCGGGAAGATGCAGGAAAGAAAAGAGGAGGAAGAAGAAAATGAGCTTTTAAAGATGTATTTTGGTTGAAAAGAGTTATTGTGTTTCAACCACAATAAACTCACAATCTTAGACTCTAAAGGCAAGTGATGTTACTTCACTGTGACTAAAGGCAGTCCGCAGGGCTGCTGACTATTACAAGTGTAATAATTAAGTTACCAAGATACAGTTTCTTTACTATATCTAGACAGTATACGGGTGTCTGTAATTTATTTTCACAGTTTGATTGCTCTATGAGAGAGAACCTGATGTTTAAAGAGGATGTATTTCCATTGAGTGCAATAGGTGACATTACGATAAATTTCAAAATATCTTTCCCATTGGATTTACCAAGACATGATTTTCGTTAAAAATGGGAATTTATTTAGTGAGAATTTATAGTATCTGTTTCCAGTAGTGTTTAAAAATCTGGCTGGATGGTTTGTGGACAGTCTGAAGATGCAGTGTTGCAAGTTTGGTGTCAAACGTACTGACGCCTTGTAATATTGAGAAATCTAATATTTGAGGCCGTACAGATAAAATGATAACTTAATAAACGTAATCATACCAGCTGTAAGATTAAGTCACATATCATAATAAAGTCCACTTACTGTCATTCTGCTTGAAAGCCAGCTCATCGAACATCTTGTCTAGAGTCGCTTCTACGTCAGGTTCACTTGAGCTACGATAAATGAGACAGAGAAGCTTTGATTACACTCAGTCCACCTTTAACTCTTAGTGATTGATTTACCAGAAGGATTTCTTACAGGAAGTAGAGTTTTCCAGCGGAGGGTCTGTTCCTTTTGCGGTAATCGATCCCAGAATCCAGCCGAAGAGTTTGGCAATATTTCTGAATGTGAGAAACAAATAATTAACAACCTGAGACAAGAGAAAAAGAGATTTCAATATGTTTTTGAGTGACAAACATTTTATTCTACATTTTTACCTGCAACACGGCAATAAAAGGCACAAAGTTGACTCTCTGCAGCCCATTTTTATACAAATCTGAGGGAAGATATAGAAAATATAATTTATTTTATTATTAACATTTGCTTTAAGTGGATTTTTGAATCTCTGAACACAAATCAAAGATATTTCAGAGTTTCTTGTCTTGATATCCAATATCATTGTGAATGTGATACATTTTAAATCATTAATAATTAACTTGTATTGGATCAAACTGTTTCGTCCTTTGCATCATGCATCGGGGCGCTTCTTCCTAACCTTCAGGAGGACGATTAGAAGTGGCCACTACAACAACTCCGTTCAGAAACAGATTCTCAAAAAGCTGCTTGAGAATCATGGCATCAGCGATATCAGTGACCTGAAACAATTTAAGACATAAATTCACTTTTAGCTGTGCACGGCGGCAGCCAGACTCACTGTGATATGTTGAAACACTGAAAGATCATTACCTGAAACTCGTCGAAGCACAAAACACAAGCCTCCTCACTGATCTCCTCAGCAACTGGAGCAATTGGGTCATAGGATTTGGCCATTTTACCTGCTTTCCTCTTTGGCATACTCTGCTTTAACCGATGGATCCCTAAGAAGGAAACAAGTGAGTAACTTATAAGTACAAATTAATTCACACAAATACATGTCGCCATGAACCTGTAAACTGTTCTGGGTGTAAATATTGGACACATGTAGTTAAATTCACTACAAGTATTCACTTCAAAAAGTATATTTGCTAAATATGTGTGATTCTAGTTATTGTTTACAACATTTAAGAAAGTGAAAAAAGTCCTGGATCCACTTGCTTAATGAAAACAACTCCAACAACTGATGGGTTCTTCACTGAATGACATGCCTCAAAGACAAATGGTTTGAGTTTCCCATTTTACATTAAATAAAAAAAGAAGCTGTGATTTCGGGGCAGCGACATCAGATGGTTTTGTGTTGACCATTTATATACTAAATGTAAGGTCACGTAAGGTAAATGGTGACGAGAATAAAGATGCTTCTCAGGCAAAAACAACCACTGGAAGGCTTGGGGCAATGTTTGTCCTTCTCATGTGAATGAGGGTGGGGACGCACAGTGAAGACCACAATGACAAGGATAAAGAAACTGATGTTTACATCCGGTTAACTCACAATGTAGGTGGTGACTGTAAGTGGGGGGGGAAATCCAGAAAGCAGATTTGACAACCGCTGGATTTAACCTTGAACTCTGAGCTCACTAACTTTGAGAAGTGTTTTCAGTTTCAGTGCAGCTGATCAGAGTTCCCCCTGAGTCAAGTGAGTGTTGTACAACAAAAAAAATCCCTCATCAATTCTACGATACTATGTGTAGCAGAGTCTCAGTTTCAATCCAGTGGAGCTGTAAGGTTAATGGATGAGAAAACACATGTATCTTTAAACGCAGAAGTGGCAGAGAAAGAGTTGAATAAAAGAGTCAGTGACATTTTATTCAACAAAGTCCATTCATCCATTGTTTGGCAGATTTAATTTTCCTTAATGGATGACGAAGCTGGAATCCTAATGTTATTTTAGATTTATTTCTAATATAGTATTTAGTATATTTATTTAATATATTTAGCTGCAAATCTAACAGAAAAACATATGTTTATTTTTTAGTTTATTTATAAACCTGATGATTTTGGAGAATTGTAGATTAAAGTGTCTGGGATAAGATTAGAGTTTATATTTGTTTAGTGAAGCCTGAGTATTTTATATTTTGTGTTAAACATGATATCAAACCCTGCACGTCTCTCTCTTATATAAAATATAAGGAGAAACATCTTTACCTCGCACTGAACAGACGAACAATTTACACCTTTTCAAACAACTCATGTATTCAAGCATTGATGCAATAAGTCTGAGCTGGCTCAACTGCCCCCTAGTGGCTGTTAGGAGGACTCTGTGAGATCACTGACTGTATGAAGTGTACTCACTTTTATGCACATCCAACATAAAGCCGTGGAAATGAACCCGCTTCTTCTTTTCAGTCTCCACATATGAATAAAACATGTCCATGACCATTGTTTTTCCTGTGCCTGAAATAAGACGAGACAATGTCAGTCAGAAACAGATGAGGACCTAAAATACAGTGTTACTAGAAATAAGAGAATTAGATTTCTATTCAACACTCCTTACCAACGTCACCAAAGATGTAGTAGCCTTTTGGAGGTTTAGGTTTTGTGAAAAACTGAAAGATAAAAAGGGAGACAGAAATAAGGAATTAAATCAGCTGCAAGAAATAAAAGAGGCCAATTCTGGTGGTAGTTAAGTTTACAAAACAGAAAATGTACAGCATAAAAAACAATACTTCAATAAATCGTTGTAAGTAAACTACAACATAAACCCAAGTTTACTTGACTTCATCACAATAGCACATACGACATGTTCTCCAAAGTCAAAGGCAGTAAAGTATGATAATAAATAAGTTATTTCAACTAACATACAAGAGTAGTTTATTTAAAAAACCACATATGTTACCTGAACCATCTACAGGGAGGATAAGCCTGCGTTTACACACAATGCAGACACAGTGGTGGGTGAAACGATATGAAACCTATCATGAATATTTAATAAGACAAACAGTACAGAAACATTTATGCTGGATATTTAAACTGTAGCCAGATACTGTTATCCTTCCACATGGGGGGAGGAGTTTCTCTTTTTCTTTCCACTTTGCTGTGTTACTTGTGAATGCACTTTTTGGACTGCTGAAAACAATCTTGTACTCTGTGTCATCACAACATGTTTCTGAAAAAACTTGACACGAACAACATTCCACATTTTTAAATGAGATATATAGAGAAAAGCTGCTGTTTGCAAACAGTAACATCTGACAGAGGGTTAGGTTACAAGCTGAAGTTGTAAGTCTGAATTTTTCTCCATGCATTTTGTTGCATGATTGGCTTGTTTTTAACGTGTCATTTAGCTAAAGGAGTTGTATTAACTTCTTTTTGCAGCAATAATCTACACGACTGCACAATATTCAGGTATCATTTACCCAAAGTTCAGAGTTTAACAGCAGGATTCTCCCAGATCAATCATTTCTCCATCAACGTAAACATGTGGTGAATGTTTCCAGGTTTATTAACGACAGCATGAAATCATCGGTCACTACCAGTCACTACCTTGGAGAAGATGGATGTGGGAGTGTTGCTGTATCCTCGCAGGGTTTTGTGCAGCTCGTCCAGTCTCTGCAGCACCGCTCTCTGGTGCTCGTCCTCCCGCAGCGTCCCGTCTCTGATCAGCCCGCTGTAGTGATCCATAGGTCCGCAGAAGCCCCCGGTGGCGCCCGCACCGACCTCCTCCTCCACCTCCTGCCGGGCTTTGACGGAGTAACCTTAGAAATGAACACAACACGGACTGAAGCGGAAGTTCAGCTCGTTTTGTTTACAGCAGGAAAACGAGTGTTATAGATGAGGTCGGTGACGGTGAAGTGTGACAGCTGCTGGGACAGAATAAACCCACAGAGCAGATGAATCTAAGTTCATAAAACATGTTGAATAACCACAACAACAGCGGGTCTGCTGCGGGAGAATGTCAACCAGCTCGCTGGGTGAACGTTCACACAGTTTACACATGTTTTCACCTCCACCGTCACGGGGACTCAACTCACAGCGGCCTCACCTCGTCCGCAGATCCGCGTCAAACATGTCAGCGGCCTCCCGGAGAAATATCGCTCCGTCAACAGACGCCTGAAGCCCAGGAGGGCTGAGGGTGACATCCCCACACACAGCGGTGCGAGGGCCGCCATCTTCTTTCAAATGACGTCACGCAACTTTATTAGCAAGGACATAACACACACGCAAAACAAACGTCAGCCGGCAGGGGGCGACACATCGGTCAATTCTGTAATAACAATAATAATAATGATAATAATAATAATAATAATATTTTTGTCCACGTGTAAATCTATTGTAGATAAGGGTGGGGCTGTTTACCTTTTGAGGGCAGAGTGATTAAAAAACAACAACATGACAAAATGCTGCCTGTCTCTTTTTTTATAATATTGTAAAATTATATATATATATTATATATATATATATATATAATATATATAATATACAGAATGAAGACTTTCTTTATGCAAGTACATGTGAGAAATTCAAAGTCAGTGATACGTATGTCCAGGCTAAAATGTGTCATGGTATACATATATATATATATTATTGGCTAATGTGCAATTCATTTCACCGTACTGTGTTCACATTGTGTATATTCTGTTTACACTGTATATATTAGTTTTTACTGCCTTTATATATATACTTTTTCTTACTTATATCTCCTTATAAATATTTCATGCTACTTATTGATACTATACTGGTGTTTATGCCTGACTGCCCTCCTGCTGCTGCAACATCGCAAATCTCCCCTCTGTGGGACTAAGAAAGGATTATCCTATCTTATCTTCATCATATATACAGTATATATGTATAAAATAAATACATTTTACAATATCACAAAAAGAGAAAGGCAGCATATTATCATGTTTGAGAGGCTGGAATAAAAATAATTTTTTTGACAAGATTTCCATTTAAAAATATTTGCATTTCAGATTGATGTTTTGTAAAAAAAAAATTTAAAAAATGTTAGTCGATGAACTACAGAGCAAGTGTAATCATTTTGCAAAACTACAATTAACTGGGACTACTGATTATTGTTTATAAGAAATTATATTTATATCTATGTTTCTTTAATTAACTGATAAATCTAGTCAATGCCTGTTACAGTTCACCACTGCTCGGGATTTTCATGTTTTGTTTATTTGACCTACAGCCAAAACCTCAAATACATTCAGTTTACCATGTATGACAAAGAAAGCACAAACCGCTTACATTTGAGAAGCTGGAACGAGTAAATATTTGGCATTTTGACTCAGGAAATGACTGAAAATAATCTTTTGATTTTCAGAAGATTAGTATGAAAGCCACAAAAATGTGAGTATGAATGTTTAAAGTAACGCTGAAGCACACCATTGGAAACCCACAACAGAAAAATAACATTTTCATACTTTCCTATGAATTTTCTCATTATGACTCCGTCCTCAGTCTAATTATATCTCCACAGCACTGAGCCGGAGTTGCAGACAAAACATGGCAGACAACAGTCAGGGTGTTCCAGGGCTTACAGGCTTGTTGCCATGACAACAGAGGAGCCCTTCTCTCTCCCTCCTCTCTCTCTAATGCACACAGACACACACACTGTCACTCGCTCTCTGTCTGTTTCTGCTACACACACACACACACACACATATATACACTGTATTACAGTGGAATCCGCCTTGCTTTGAGATCCAAGTTCTGCTATTGGGAGCAGGAAAAATATAGGAAATCTAGCACGGAGCAGAGGGATCCACATCTCCACATCTGTTTTGGATGGTGAGTGCCTGGTGACTGGTTATTGTTTGTTTACACACTGGATCCTTTGCCAAATCTGCTTTAAGCAGGATCCTTTTTAAGTGGCATATTCATAAATTGCAGTTCCTTCCTTCTGGTTAGCTCTGCTGCTGCTGCTGCTGCTGCTGCTGCATGAAAGATGTGCCACATGTTTCCTTTCTCGGAGCTGCTCCTTCTTATTTTTTAAAGATTAGGGTGGAAGCTGTCATCATAATGGTAATTCATAGCTGGGTAGCCATGGTGAAGTCAATTTCCCCCTCCCTCTGCCACTGCTGAATGCATTAGTCTAATGAGATGTCTGCAGCCTGTGTGCCGAGCAGCAGCAGCAGCAGAGGCAGAGGAGGCAGCAGCCGTGTGTTAACCAACGGGGGAAGAGGAAAACGCCACATACAGAAAGACAAAGATGGCTTTCCCTGCATTGTGAGGGATTTAGCTTTATAGTCACTTTCTAGGCTCCTGGGATTTAAGACTAAAGGGCTTGGCTCTTGGACTTTCACAATAGAAGATAGCAGGTAATAGACACCCCCTCCCTCTCTCTCTCTCTCGCTCTCTCTCTCTCTGTCTCTCTCTCTCTCTCTCAGGGTTATTGGTGTGTTATCAGTGCAGGATGGAGGTGCTGTTTCCTCCACAGCTCTTGCATGGTTGCCCTTTTGTGTTGTTCGATTATTACCACAGTGCTCTGCTAAATTCTGCTCTCCTCACTGCATCAGTCCTCTGCAGTCTCTTAGTGTTGCTGTTGTGCAGCTTTACACCAAAGCTACTTCCTCTGTGTCTGCTCTGAATTGATGCTGCTCTCTGATATGCAGCCCCTGAGGAGGAGTATTGATGTTTAAGTAAAGTGCATGTTTCTGTGTGTTTTCTTTTGCCTTTGCTCAACGGTTGTTTCCTTTGTCTCCAGCTCCAAATGAGTGTACCTGCAGCAACGGCACAGAAATCAGACGGCAACAACAGTGAAATGCAATCAGCTGCAGTGGCTCCCTCTTTCCTCCCCAGCCAGTCGGGGAAGATACCGGGCAGGAAGAGAGGGAGACCCCCACTCCGCAATGTCGCCAAGATGGATTTTCCCAACCGTTACCCAGAATCGCTGCCTCCGCTCAAAGTGCCAAAGAAGAGGGGGAGAAAGCCGGGCTTCAAGGTCAGCCAGATTAGGGTGAAACAGGGGGGGTGAGATGTGGTGTTGTGGATGCAGCATGTTAAAAAATGCATGTGTACACAGAGAGATACAGACACAGGCTCCATGCCCTTCAGATTTTGTTGGACCCTGGTGTAACAGAAAGACCCTGAAACATCTATGAGGCTTTGTTCTGCTGCAGTCAAATATTATAGAAACATTTTATGTCTGAAAGGAGCCGGTCATAAATACAAATATATGTTTTATATTCATAAATACATACAAACCTCATCATCTGCAGAACAACTCCACACAGATTTCGTATCCAGATTGTTTAACCATCCCCCCTTACATCATTTAGTGTGTGTAAATAAATGATATGCCCGAAATAAACACAGGAAAAACATGTACTTTTTCTGCAGCTCAAACCCAGGATGGTGATGACACCGTTGGCTATTTCTCCACCCAGTAGCACCCCAGAGCCAGATATGAGCTCCATCCCTCAGGATGCAGCCACCATCCCTCACTCTGCCACGCCCCAGGTGCTCACAGGTAGGAAACAATCTAATGGCCTTGTAGGATCCAGTCTGGGGTTGTTTAAGGACAAACTGTGATGAGACACAAAAGATACTTTCTCCTTATTTCCATATCTCCATCTGTGTTTTCCCCCATACTAGTGTGTATCTACATCAACAAGCAGGCCAACACGGGCCCCAACCTGGACAGGAAGAAGATCCAGCAGCTCCCCGATCACTTTGGTCCCGACAGGCCCTCGGTGGTTCTGCAGCAGGCCGTCCAGGGCTGCATCGACAGCGCCTTCCAGCAGAAAACAGTGTTCACTCTCCTCACACAAGGCTACGGGGGAGAAAAAATATCAGGTGTTGTACAAAGACCCCCCTCAGGTGTTGTTTTCTGTTTGTTCAATACCCTTCAATACATTTCTTACCATTTTACCTGAGGTGGTAGTGAGAAATATTTATCTTTAGACCATATTGACCTAATTTGTGGGAAATTGTGTCCAGACTGTGCTGTTGTTTCAAGTGCTCTCCCTGTTTTGCTCTTGCAGCCACGTTTGACGGGAAGCAGCACCTTCTGAGCCTCCCTGTGGTGAACAGTATTGACTATGTGCTTCGTTTTCTGAAGAAACTCTGTCGCAGCTTGCACTGTGAGAACCTCTTCAGTGATCAGCCCATTACCCAGCACAGTGGCCGCTCCTACCAGTCAGATGGTACTTGTACATTTTGACCTCAGCAGAAGCAACTGTGTCAATATAAACAAATGCTTTAAGCTAATTTCGACTCTAATCTTGTCTTTAGCTGAGACATCCATGGCCGATGACTACCACTTAGACCAGTCAGACGGCAAACGCTACTCCTTGGACCCTGGCGATTCTGCTTTCAGCTCCATAAGCTCATCCTACTCGCCAAAGTCCTCCTACGGGTTCCGTTCATCACAGCAGTTCTCCAACGGCTCAGCCTCCATGAGCATGTGCAGGCAGTCGTCAACCAGCCCAAGCACGTTCCCAGAGAGCAACAGGACAGGTGAGGAGTCGTGGGGGGGAAAAAAACAAGATTGTGCCGGGGTTCATTCCCCAAACGTACAAAAGGTAAAACTGCTTTCTCTGCTTTGTTCTTCCAGGAGGATATAATGCATCTTCAGAGTCCCAGGAGTCCAAAGCTCCGCCCAATAAGGATCCAACCACCTGGTCTGTGGAAGATGTTGTCTGGTTCATCAGAGACGCAGACCCACAGGCTCTTGGCCCTCATGCGGACGTCTTTAGAAAACATGTAAGTCCGCTGTGTTCTCAACAAGCTGACATGTCAGACTGCTGCTTCATAGCCAGACTGAACATCCAGCAGAAATCCCCTTGGCTGTTCAACTATTTCTCACTTCTTTTTCTCTCAGGAGATTGATGGAAACGCGTTGTTACTCCTAAAGAGCGACATGATCATGAAGTACCTCGGACTGAAGCTGGGGCCGGCCTTGAAGCTTTGCTACCACATCGACAAACTAAAGCAGACGAAGTTCTGAAATCTCCTTCCCTCTTGAATCCAAGTTGTTTGAGTTTGAGTATAGGGTCACGTCTGGGGTCTCATGTCCCCAAGCGGAAGGTATGTCACTTTCTTCAGGGTCCCAGGAGTGGGTGTCACTTCCTTTTCTACCCAAAAAATATTTAAAAAAAAATTTGCTTCTACTTTTTATTTATCTCCTTTTCGTAAAGAAGAAACGGTAATGTAATTTTTGAATTGATAAGGCAATAGCGAAGAAATCCAAGAAAGCCACTCAAAGAATTAAATGTCCAAGGGAAAAAATAGGCTCCAACTTAATGCTTCATGGTGATATTATAGGGCTAATGTAAATCTTCTCCAACATCACCTGCAGTTTATGCGATGTCAACAATGCTGTATTTTTTGATATTCTTATTTTTCACAGCTAACACACTATACGCACTTTAACTTTAACACTTCTTAAAGCTGCAATTACAGAGTTTTTGGCCACTTGGGGGCAGTGGAACTTGCTATCAAACAGTTAACAGCCGTTATGGACTTACATTATTTGGTCTCATTTGGTGCTTCACTTGACGAATGTATTTTTGGTCCATATTGGAAATTGTTTGTTATTTAGCTTTCAGCAGCTATGGTCTTAACTGTCTAAGTACTGTTTGGTCCTGTGTGCATCGGGTTTTTAAACATTTTCACTGAAAACAGACGTCTACTGAGGCTTAAAACAACACTAAGCGAACAGGGATGGGAGTGGAAACTCACTGTAAAACCCAAATAGCCAAAGCTACGCTAAGACGAGCCGCAGATTCAGGTGACAATTCTTTGTTTCCTCAATTTGAGCATCGTGCTGTCACATTTTTACACTTTGTTATGATAAAATAAATGTTAGCCATTCTTAGCAAACTCTGTGAATGTTTTAAATCTGATTAAATAAAAGGAGAAAGTGACGTCCTTTAGTTCTGGGGACCCTGAAGGAAGTGGCGACCCTACTCTGAGCTGAGAGCTACAGTCAGACTCTTTTAGTACAGATTTCGTTTTTAAGATTCCCATTTAAAATTACTTACGCTACTTTTGTCGGTGACTTTGAATTAAAAACCTTCAGATTATGGAATACATCCACAGGAAACATGTTATATAGATTCCTTATCTGACCAGAAATGTATAACAGAAAACATTTTTTACCTTAAGACGACTTTCAATTGTCAGATTTCACCACAGGATCTTGTTTACTCGTGTTTATCAAGATGAAAACATATCTATGACTCCACTGAAAATGGTGCATTACATTTTACATTGCTTTTTGATTGAGAGATTTAGAAAATCATTTTGATACTATTTTTTCACATTTCTGTGTAACAAAAAAATACTTTCCCTGTGGATGGGTCCTTCTTTCAATTATAATTTTAACATGTAAAAGACTGTATAACCTAAACAAAATATAGAAAGAAAGTAGCTCTCTTGTTCGTATACACAAAGTAAAATGAGAGCATGTGAACGTGATATATTTATGTTTCAATATGCAAGATTGTTACATGCCAATTATCTCTCCTCATGTATACTCATTAGAACATTTTTTATTTTTATGGGTTTATAAGTTTTTATCAAGCATCAGTGTTGATACCGAAGTCGTCAGAACACGCAAATCACATAAATGTGACACTAAGAAAACCTAAATGGCGATGTAAATGGGTATATAATATAATATTGCTTTTGTATACCACTTTCGGTGTACAGTATGCATCCTTTTTAATCAATTAACCTTTGTAAGTGAATGCTGCTGTAAAGAAATTACATGTAAGCCATGCCTAGTGAGAACAAGCTGAGGTGTTTTATTTTGAAAATCACTATGAGTAAGAGTTTTAGATAAAAGCTGAGTGGATCAGTCCTCTACGCTGGTGCTAAAAGTTATCTACGTATTTAAGTGTTTGCTTTTGTGTCTGTGAGATGTAAAGGATATCCTGTGTGTATACTGTTACTGTATGTGAGTATTAAATTAAGAAATCAAGTAATCAGAGCTTATGAGTGAGTCAGGCTTTTTATTTCTGTGTTTCTGAATCGCAAAACTATGATGGTCACTCATTTTAAAACTAAAGAAGCCAGAATTTATCCAGATTTGAGTTGGGGTACTCACAGCAGAGAATTATTTTGGCTGGGAACCTTAACCGTGCTTCAAAATGTGATTTAGCAAAGGTGACCTATATCTGTGGCTCCTAAGATGGTGTGCAGGGACCTCCAGGGGTCCTAAATATGAAACTACCGACAGACTAGAAAAAGCCAGTCTGGCTCAGCGAAGGGTAATAAAATCCATTTACCTGACCTCTAAAGTTAACTATAATTTATAATTCTATAATTTAAACAATATATCTCACATTTTTATTTTTTCAAACACTGAAAATGTATCAATCTTCTCATTTAACTCAGCAAGAAAACAACCAAGGATGTTCCCAAAAATGACACAACATCCCTTTATAACCACATTTTGATTGTTACATCTTACACAAAGATCAATTCCCCTGTGTGGGATTCAGTGAGATTGAGGTAATTTGATGAAATACAACAAAAAGAAATCCTATTATCCTGTTATCCATGAACACTTGGTGTATGTGTATGGCCTGATTCCACTATCTGACTTCTTAGGCCAAGAGTTAACAAACAAATAATAATAAATGATTCAGCATCATCCAACCTGACTTTTCCCATTCTGGTGTGGAAAGGGTTTTGACACAACACTAAAAGAGCATGAAATTCATTCATGACCTTGGAGACACATGAAGAAGACTGTGGATTTGGTTGAAAGCTCCAGGAATAGCTACATTCATATAGATCTTTATGGAAATGGCCTAAATGTCCTGTGATATCCTCCTCTGGAGCCACGTTCGTGTGAGGATCACAGTGGACATTAAGGCTAAAAAATGGTGTAAATGATCGAATTTGTCGGATTTGAATGTGGAGGCTTACGGACGACACCACAGGAGCAGTGTGGAGGCATTTTATATTTTTTCTTTTGTTTATTTACATTAGAAGAATTGGTCACCATTTACTTCATCACTTCACCCCTGAAACTCCAAATGTGTTTTGTGGACTCGAACACTTCACCCACCACTCCATCGGCACCGTTTTTTTAAGTAAACTAGCGTTTTAACTCTGTAGATCTTCTAGCTGGAGAAATCAAACCAACATATAATTGTACAATAAACTGGATAAAATGAAATGTATGGTGTCAGAGGGTGTGGCTGAGGTGACTTGGCTTCATGGCTCCTGGCTCAGTGAACCTGAGGCTTTCAGGGGCCCTGGTTTGTTTTCCACCCTCGAAAAATCCCATTATGCTTTTTAAACCCATAATGGAAATGCAATAATCCACCCCTCAAGTGCATGGATTATAAATTCCTGAGTCGTCAGTGTCCCAAAAATCGCTCCATCTTGCGCACTGATTTTGTTTCCAACCCCCTCACCTCCCCCCAAAAACCAAAAAAAAAAAAACGAGTTTAATGTCCTGATGATGAAACGTGAGGCTGCTCGTCCTCATCTCCATGAAGGCTCCGGTCATAAAGTGACAGGATCCAGCTCCATCGAGCCCAAACGGAGCAGCAGAGCATCAGTGAACTTACGATCAGACTGTGATGCGCACGGGTGACGCCGCGCTCCTGCAGTCGCGTAACCAAAAGACTGGCGTGGGATCGGTCCCTGCTGCGCCTCATCTGGAATAACGTCGGGAAAATCCAGAAAATTCAATAGCAGGTGTCTGGTTTTTTTTAAAGGAGGACACGAGCAGTGTTGAGAATAATCCCCCTTTTGGGCGAACGTCTCCATCGGAAGGGGGGTTTTCTGTACTTTGCAGAAGCCAGAGCAGATTTATTCCGATAGAGAAGCACCAGATATAGGCTGTGAAAAAAAAAAGGTAAGAAGTGACTGTGCCTGCAGATGTGTTGGATCTTCAGATTACAGATGCTGCAATCGGTGGATGGTTTTTATTAATATTGGTCATTGGTTATTTGTCATGTTTTTTTTCTTTGCGTTTTTGGAATGAATGCGATCGAGCGGACGAGGGGCTGGCACACTGGCACCTGCGCATCCCTTAAAATAAAGCCTCTGCCTGGAAACAGCCAGAAAAACAAAAAAACAGAAAACGACGGTGGATGATTTGACAGAGGAACAAAATGTCGTGTGGGTTTACGTAATTAATTGGCTTTCATGGAGACGTAATGTGTCTGCAGATATTTTTTTTGGGGGGGGGGGGGTATGCTGGTTTTGTGCGGTGGATGAGATTTGGGCATGTTTCTCTCTGCGCACGGAGCCATTAGAAGCAGGATGGAGGGATGTGATGTGAAAACACTCTCACTGCGTCGTTTCCATCGGAATGCAGCAGCAGCAGCAGCGTCTCTCTCTCCCTCTCTCACATTTAGCTTCAGTAGCATTAACTCAGATGTCATTGCCCACAGTGTGGAAATAAAAGCAGCATCTGCCGGCCCCCACGTCCGGGCACGACGAGTCCTCCGTGCCCGTGGCCTGTGCGAGATGTGGCGAACGTCTCCCACCTCATTCGAGCCGTTTTCTGAAGCGCAGCGCTCCGTGAAACTATTTCCCCCCTTTCCCTGCGAAATAACGCTCGTTCTCAAGGTCATCCACCGGAGCTTGAGTCTCAGTGATTAACACCCCCCCCCCCCCCCCCCCGATCTTTGCCTGTAACTCACCGCACATGCACGTCAGGGTTGTGTGTGTGACTCGTTAAAAGGCTGCAGTGATTGTAGCTGCAGCACATTTCTGCTGTTTGTTGTGGAAGGCCTGAGCCAATGCAGTCCAGTCTGCTGCTGCTGCTGCTGCTGCTGCTGCAGAGACCTGGACCATATGCTGGTCTCCAGAACATTTTCACACTGTGTTCCAATATGCAAAGAATATGCTGCGGTCTCATTTGTTAAAATATGTATTGAGCATTGGCGCATTCTTGGCCATTTTATGTAATTTCTGCTACATCACTGGTCAATAATTCATGACTCCGGGGCTCCTGACAGGCTGCTCTGGTGCGGCTGTTCCAAGTTGTAATGATTGCTACTGAGGGCCTTCGTTGTGGATAAGAAACTAATCCGGACAGCTTGTTCCGTGGATTCCCCACACCTGGCTTAGACACTATATTACATACTCATTTATAAGCTATATTCCCCTCTGATCCAGATTACAGAAGGGCCTCTGCGTGCTCCTGCATGCTGCCCATATACTGAGGTCTGTGGAGTTACTGCAGCACTGCTGCTGACACAACCAAGCACAGGCTTTGTTGTCGCTGTCAGGTTGTAGGACAGTGTTTTCAATGGAAACTTGATAGCGGCGATCGAACATTTGATGAACTGGTTCTGCTCTGACAGTGGTGATCCAGGTCAGGGCTACACGAGCCACAGTCTGGCACAAACAGGCCGAGGGGACAGAAATAGAACAGGAGCACCAGGGAGAGAACCCCCCCTTAACAGCTACTAAAAAAGCTAAACACATTTACTCGCTCTACACTAACTCATGTGGATGTTAAAAGGAGTTTTTTCTGTGCCGTGCTATAGAGATTTTCATACCGCTGTCGCTCGAGCATAGATAAATGCATTATTCACGTGTGCTTGCACCACAGGAACCATGGGAAAGCAGAACAGCAAGCTGACTCCGGAGGTGATGGAGGATCTGGTGAAGAACACGGAGTTTAATGAACATGAGCTGAAGCAGTGGTACAAAGGGTTCCTGAAAGACTGCCCCACAGGCAGGCTGAATCTGGAGGAGTTCCAGCAGCTTTATGTCAAGGTCTGCACGAACCACGTCCTTTCTGTTTTTAATGATCTGCTCCTTTTACATCTGTCACAGTTCTATTTTAGAACATTTACTCATGCCATGGCCACTTTCCAATAATATGCTATTACCGCTGCCACTGCAGCCTTTTTAAAACCCTGGGTGAATAATTAAACACTTCTCTCCCACACTTCCAGTTCTTCCCTTATGGCGATGCATCAAAATTTGCGGAACACGCCTTCAGAACCTTTGACAAAAACGGAGACGGGACCATTGATTTCCGAGAGTTCATCTGCGCCCTGTCCATCACATCCCGTGGCAGCTTTGAGCAGAAACTCAACTGGGCCTTCAACATGTACGACCTGGACGGGGACGGCAAAATCACCAGAGTGGAAATGCTGGAGATAATCGAGGTAAGGGATTATGGAGTCATTAGGCACTCGTTCATTAGGGGACTGGCTCTTTCTTTTTTTTTTTCCAGCACACCTGCCATGCTTCGAGTACAGACGCACTTTCATAAAGACAGAACTGCAGTTGTATTGAATTACATCATTCCATTTCTGGAAACACATCAGTGTAGTAAATCTGATCTGCCTCAGCGATAGTGGAGAATATTGGCAGTTCCTGTTGTGATAAAGATGCAACATGCTTTATTCTCAAGCATCTGTATCAACCTGTTATTTTGTCAGATATACCCCCACAGTCCAACTCAAGTACAATCTGTCATATTGCAGTCTGCTCTTATGAATGGACTATAAACTGGGTGCTATTGAACACGTTGATACAAAGGAGGTGATCATACAATTGAATCACAACTATTGAGGTTGCTTTGGTCAAGTTCACATCCACATTACTACCACTTTGGCAAAAGCTGGACATTTGAAGCATTCTTAACCTTCTGGAACTTTACTTGTAGAAAACAGTTTGAACAATTTCTGTTATTTTAGGTAGGCCAGTTCTTATCACTCTGATGTTTGTTCATGTTTCTGATAAATAGGGTTTTTAGTTATTTGATGCTATGAAAGTTATACGTCATAATTGAATGTGTATCACAAGAACTCGATATAACGGCTCCTTTTCACAATCCCTGCTGCACAGACTCTGGCTTCAGATGATGTAAAAGTGTAAGATGGCAGCGAACGTACCCAGGATATTTAAGCTCAATTTGTCTCCTTATTATTGAATTCTATTTTAAAATGTTGGTTATTAAGTCAAGTGTAATTTAATTGATAAGTTTACTCTTCCACACAACTCTCAGCAACTTGGCATGCGTACCCCCTGGAGAATCAGGATCACTGATCCTCACGACTACATGTAGGCCCTCACTGGATTACGTAATAAACCATTAGCTAATTTCTCACTGCATCTCACCCACAGGCCATCTACAAAATGGTGGGCACTGTGATCATGATGAAGATGAACGAGGACGGTTTGACACCACAGCAGAGGGTGGACAAGATCTTCAGCAAAATGGATAAGAACAACGACGACCAGATCTCGTTGGAGGAGTTCAAAGAGGCGGCGAAGAGCGACCCGTCCATTGTGCTCCTGTTGCAGTGTGACATGCAGAAGTGAGCCCCCCCCTGCTCGCTCCTCTCCCTGTCTGTAATCCACACACTCTGGACAGCAGCACATGTTTTAATGTCTCATTAGGTTCTCTGCCATTTCCACAGGAAAAAAAAAAACAATGCTTGGACTATTTTTCAATGGACTCGCTTCTTGTGGTTGTATGCATGAGAATGTTAAATGCTGAATAATTTTGAATATAGCTATAAGATATCATACATTTCTAATTCAAAACATGCCAATGTGATTTGTGCACAGTAACCCTACACATCCTCATCCATCCCTAGCTTGTATATCAGTGGAGCACTGCATTAAATTCTGTCCCTGCAGTATTTAGGATCCCCAGTGTTCACTGCTGCGACTACTGTACGCTTTACATAATAGTATCAAAACAATAATTCCTATGATAATTGTAACTGTCTCTGCTATCCAGACTTGTTGAGCTCTTGGAGAATAGAAAGGCTCCTGTCTGTTCCAGATGTTTTCACACAACGGAACCGAGAAGAAAAGGTTCTTTGCATGCATATATTATGTGTCAAAAAATATAATCTCTTACCTTTTGCATCTTTAGGTGGTTATAAAAGAGAAACCCTCCGAAATTCATTTAGTATTGTTGCATGGGATGTACAGTATGTGACTCATCACACCATTAGTTCACCTCCAGCTATGAGGGAGCATGCTTCCCTCTATTTGATACACGTGAATGTGTGACACTTATTGAACAGTATTTAGGTTGCAGTTTTTGGCTAATTTTGCCAAGGAAGAGCATTCACATCACCATTCTATTATATGTTTTGCTTCAGTGATTTGTGGGATGAGTAGAAATATATTCATGGAGCATCACTCCCTTTTGATTTTATTGTACTGCTGCCACTTAATCTGGAGGAGATGCCAAAATGATTGCTGTCATTGGGCACAGTCCTCGTGCATTATTCATAATGATCTCAAATTGGCTTCTTTTTCAGGCTGCTTATTCGATTGAGGCTTAAATGAAATTTACTCAGTACATATCAACATGTTTACAGAAATGATGAGCACTGCAAAATGAGCGCAGTCTCGGCTTTTGACCTTGATGCTGGGAGCTCGCTCTCTGGGCTGGGGACCTTATGAGAGGGGCTCCACTTCCAATGCAGCAAAAGGGGAGGACAAAAAAGCCTTGTATATGTTTACTTGACATACTGCATTCCTAAAACTTTTTTGTAAAGAGAAACTTTTTATTGAGAAGTTCAATCTTCTAATTTATTCCATTTGCAGCAATCATTAAAGATGCGGGACCCTCAAGGGCGGTGCTTGATAAAGCTTTTGAAAGAGCGTTTCAGTGAGTGACAGCAACTGGTTGGAGACGCACATGAAAGTTATTGCAGAAATTCTCTTCCAGGAGTTTTGCTTCCCTATTTCTAGGCTATGCAAGCACGGACTGAGAGTCTGCTTGTAGTCCACCTTCAGCAGTGGAGGTTGCAGAAGCTTTTCACTGTCCTGTCTGTAACATAACAGAATCGGACCATCACATTGTTAATGTCTATTTGATTTACACATTTCAGTCCAGTCACCACAGCAGATTCTTTGTTTGAGTAAATATTTATATCAAATATGAAAAATCATCATACAAGTGACTGTATTCTTTTTTACATGTGGCATGTGTTGCACCCGAACCTAATTCTGTAGTGATTAAAATGAATAAACCACCAACAGGCTTTTTCAAAAGACACGGTCTGACAGGTGCAGCTACTGAAGACCAGACTTTTGACTTTGACACCGTGTTGAAGATATGATACTGTTGATGGATGGATGAATGAACAAATGAACAAATGAATGAGTGAATGATGCTTGTAATGCACAAAATACTTCTAAGATTCCTGCTCTACATTTATTTTATTGGTTAAATTTTTTCACAGAAATGACACCTAACAGCTGCCGGATTAGAAACAATGGCTGTTTTCATCAAGGCAAATAATTGTAGTTGAGGTTGTAGAAGGTTCAGTAGAGTCCTGGTTTAAAATCTTGTGTTAACAAACTCTTGACATAAAATAAAAGACCTCAAAAGAAAACAATTCTTATCATCAATTTAAACTGTCAAAATATAATCATCACACGATTGAGGTTTTGTTGTTGTGTGTTATGGAACCACATTATTATAATAATTATTTTATATGTAATTTTCAATATATGAATTTAGCTGCTGGGCACAAGAGCTTGTCTGCTCTTTACTAAAAAATGAAAATGCAGGTTTAAAGTTCCTGCATCAGATTTGTTAGTCTGGTACATTGGACAACGATTGCTTTTCAAACAGTAGTGTGAAAAAAATCTTGTTCCTACATACAAGCCTTGAAATAACATGAAAAGTAGGCACTAAGAAAATTTCCCCAATATCAGAAACATTTGAAAACATCCTTCTAGTGTCAAACTGTACTTATTTTTGATTTGAAGTTTAAAATTGTAAAGTTAAAGTAGCGTAACAAGAAGAGCATGTCAACAGAGATGAGCGTTAGGTAGAGCATCACCTGGTGGTCAGCGGAGTGATGAAGATGAACTGTCGGGGGTGCTGCCGCTCTGACAGCTGAGGGAGGAGATCCACAGAATTCCTGCGAGCAAACATTTGTTCATCAAAGTGAGTAAAAGCGGAACTTTTGTGAAGCTTTTTTGGTTTTATGCAAATGATGTGTGTTGTGCTTCTCTGTGCTTCTGATATCTTTCTTTGCTCTAGACGTGGAAACTCGTCGAGGTATCTGAAGAGAGGATTTGGTTATGTCCCTCTTAAAAAAACAGTGGAGAAGGAATGTTCTTTATGATGTCCCCCATTGCATCATCCCCCCCCCCCCCCTACATGTAACAGAACAGGTTGGTGTACCTTGTACCAGTGTTTTTTCCATACATCTAAAGAAGAAAATATTCTCAGTTACGGTCCTTTGACCAAGATCTTTGGGGAATTTATGAGTAGGGAACTTGTAAAACTGTGTTGAAATGAAAATCACAGTAAATTTCCATTATTAAACCACATGCTACACATGAAGTGATGTAAAACAAACACCAGACGTACCGAGACGGAGCGCATCTCCTTGTAATCAAACATCACTGAGCCACATCAGCTCATTTCTATCAGGGACTTGTTGAAGAGTAACTTGCATCTGACAGAGAGACCTTTGGGAAGAAGAAGAACAAATCAGAAAGACAGGAATGAAAATCATGCATCATTCTGTGTCTGTTCTGCCATGATGTTATCAAGTCGATGGAGGAACCTCTGCGGGTCTCTCACTTGGTGTATTTTCTCTTTGTAGAGAGCGAGGGCCTCAGCGTTCTCCCTTATGAGGGCAAGGGGAAGAAATTGGCATAGCCTAAATTTTTCTGACTTCAGCCTTCAGTGTGCACATGTAAAATTAGGGCAGAGGATGATTTAGTAGTGGCCGATGGGCAGATCAGATTGAGGGAAGAAAGACAGGGGATAACATGCTTTTCTAAATACAGACATTAGCTTAAAAACTCTGCTGTTGTACCTTATACTTGTCTGATTCAATCTTTTAACACAGGGGCTTGGTTCAGGATGGACACTGTTGATGATTTTGCAACTGTTCAAATGTGAA
This sequence comes from Paralichthys olivaceus, assembly GCF_024713975.1. Taxonomy (NCBI): domain Eukaryota; kingdom Metazoa; phylum Chordata; class Actinopteri; order Pleuronectiformes; family Paralichthyidae; genus Paralichthys; species Paralichthys olivaceus. Next base: position 9,051,864 of record NC_091104.1, on the reverse strand, counting down.
AAAATATATATATTTTTTAAGTTTCCTAGTTTCCCCATGTGCCTGGATGTTGACGTGGTCCAAAATGTCGGTCAGTCCCTCCATGTTTGAAATAAGTTGTCCAAAATACATGATAAGGAGTTATGAGTCCAAGCGAGTAGAGCAGCAAAAATGACAAGATTCAAATTTAATAATATGATTTTTTTTTAAATACAAGTGCCAAATGTTTCCAGCTTCTCTAACATGAGGATCTGTTGCATTTCTTAGATATTTATGACAGGAAACAAAGTTTCTTTGAGACTGATTGTCACATAAAACAGGCTTTGAATAGATCACATTGAGCTGTGGGAAACTACAACATAGTGACAATAATAATTATAAATAGATGAATCTAGAAAATAACTGTCATGTTAATCTATGAATTCATCAATTTATTCAAATTATATTTTTGCTTTAGCCACATTAAAAAAGGAGAAAGGAAGCAAAGTTGGGCATGAACACTCATGATAAATTGATTGCGTACTTCATAGAGGTCATGTTGGTTAAATACTCTTTGGCTGAAAACCTTTCCTGCTGCTCATGAATTTCATCAGTCACTCGTAAAATGGGGAGTCCAGTTCCAGGTCCTTTTATTTATAAAACAACTCAGTGACATTTACAGCTTAGCTAAATGTGAATGTAAATATAAGACACGGATGGTGAAACTGTGCTTACATATATAAAATACATGCGTGCAAGTTTGTAGGGGCTGATTCCTGGCCGAGAGTAAAGAATGTATACAGCGCTGGGAGACGAGGTGAACTGTCTTCTCAAACGCGATTGTTTGAAGTATCTGAAATTTAATAAGACTGTGACATACTCAGCCAGGCATGAAGAGAATCTGCAAGTTAGGAATTAAATTTGTTCTTTAGCTTGCAGGCCCGACATCCATCACCTGAAATCTGAGGCTCCAGACCTGTTTCTCAGTTTCACTGTTATATCTACGACACTAAGGAGCAGAATTAACTGTAATGCAACCGTATTTTACCAGCTGGTGAGGAAAACTCAGGAACTGATTCACAGATATAATAAATTAATGAATGCAAATAAATACACAATGAACCGATTAGAAATATACATGCATAGTCTTATACAGTGGAATATTTTAATCTGTACAATGTTCCCCAAGGTTTTAACAAAAATGTTGAAAAACATCCTATGTGAGTTTAAAAAAGTTGACATCCAAACATTTTTTGGATCCGTCCCTTGATCCGCATCTGCACCCTCATTTAATGAGTTCTTTCCAGGCGCAGGCCCCATCCCTCCATTGAGATTAATGGAGTTAGCACATTTTGCTGAAACTCTCTTACAAATAATTCAAACAAAGAAAAACAAACCGACAGGTAACTGAACATAACATCCTGAGTTAACAAGCAACATAAAAAAGCTTTTATCCTTCGGAATAGAAATATTTAACTTTCAATTTGTTTTATAATGATTGATATATTTGGCCTTAATATTTATGTTTTTAAAAATGCTTCGTGCATGATATAATACAGTTCTACATGTTCAAGACATACCTTAAACAGGTTGAAGGTATTTTTAGGGTCAAATTAAAATGCTGCTTCTTCCACCTCTGTCTGCTGCATTCAGGAACCCCTGGGAGCAGCGGCTACTGTTCTCAAGACTGCAACTACACAACTACCCAACGCGACAAACTTGAGCCTTTTTGGGAAACACAAACAATTATTACTGTTGTAAACTATACCCACCGGTGTGTGGCAGCCTGTGCGTGCAGCCTGCAAACATAACACATCGTCAGGACAAAGGGATCGACTCCAAACTTCCTGGTCAGAGACATCACTGAGCGCACAGAGGAAGGTGCCATGTCACCACAGCCTTTATTAACCCAGGTGAGGTCCCGCCCCCTCCTCCTGCCACTCAACCGCATTTAAAATGAACGACTTCTGACGCGTCGCTGCACACAAGGTGAGAAAACAAGAATCTCGACTGTTTCCTGGCGCCACGTGTTTGCACCGTGTTCCGAGAAGCTTCTACTTCCTGGAGGTAACAGTGTTGTCCCGTAAACACACGTGAAGAGCGACGAAAACCGTGCGTTCAGCTGAAATCACGGATGTTTTAGTTTCATCTCGTCACCAGCAACATGGATTATTAGTTACTATCTCCTATAATATCTTTATTTAACATCATAAAGTGCATTACACCCAAATAAAGCTGCGTAGACATGATAACATGATTATGTTATGGACATTTATTTATTTCATTATTTATTTTATTGGTTATTATCTTTGTATTTTGGGGGTCAAATGAATGAGGATTTCCCCCCAAAGTCTCAAACAAGTTCTTACAACTCATAGAAATATTCAACTTTTGATGATGGGTGTTTATATAGTTTTATAGTTAAAATGAATTAAAATGGTAAACATGAAATGGAAATGAAATTTTTAAGTCCTTTGTTTCACATTAATTTGTAAATAATAAATTAAATTCAACATTTTATAAATTAAATTAATAGGTAAAAATACAGCAATAGAGCACAGGTACAGAAATAAAATAATTTTACAGATGAGAAAATAGTAAAACTCAATTATTATTACAATAAAATGATTAAAGATCAGCACTATGTGAGAAAGCACACCTATAAGATGTATTATTTGTGGCATCTTTTAAGATGATTAACAATTTGAATGACTTGTGTTTCATAAAAATGAATACTATTTTTTGTTTTATTTTGAAGGTATATTTGCTCTGGGTTTCACGATGTGTTCGATTCCTGGGCTTCCAACACCTGGATCAGAAGTACATGTTCTCATCACAAGGGTAAACCTAAACCCCAGTTGTGGTCTTGTGGAATTATGGGTTAACATGGATGATGGAAGACGGCATATTTATGAGCAGATGAAAGAGGAAATTCAGATGCCTAAGAGGAAGTTTTATGGATCAGATGGAAAACCAGGGGACCTTTGTTTGGCCTGCATCAGTGACACGTGGCACAGAGCTCGGATTCTATCAATTCAAAACGACACATACAATGTTTTTCTAATAGACCAGGGAGAGCCCCATAGCGCTACAAGTGAAGCATTAGCATGGGCCCACAGTGACAGTTTTCTCCTTCCTCCTGAGTACGAGTCTTGCATACTTGCAAATGTCATCTTCCCTGAGAATAATTTGCCAGAAAGAGCCACAAAGTTTCTGAAGTCTCTTCCTGGCAATAAATTTAACGGAATGGTTCAACATGTGCTGATGCCAGAGGATGCCAGGAAAATTATCCTTGATATTCCAACTATTTCCAAGCACATCTGTGACTTGGGAGTTTCAAAGAACATCCCAGGGGAGGACATTAAAAGCCTTGTGCTGAAATGTATAAATTTACTCAAAGGAGAGGCGCCTGAGGCCTACTGTACAACGCAGGAACAGAATTTTAAAGTTAGCTGCCAACCTGAGAAGCATGACCAATACTTATACCCAGAACTGTTAATTGACACATTTGAAACTGTAACTGTTACAGAGGTAACTGATCCACATACCATTTTTTGCAAGCTCCTAATTTTTTCCAAGGCATTGAAGATCTTATCAGAACAGATCCAGCAGCACTATCAAGAGATTTCAGAGTTTGGAGAGGTGCAACCACAGACCTGCGGGGATCCGTGCGCTGCTAGAGATGTAAACGGCAGATGGCATCGCTCGTTGTTGAAGCAAAGCATTATGACCGACAGTGGTGCCGTAGAAGTTTTGCATGTGGATGAAGGAAAAACTGATCTGGTCCCAGTCAGAGACATCAGACCACTGCATGGAAAATTCCTGAGAATGCCAGTTGTCACATATTTCTGTTCTCTTAATGGACTAAATGGTAATGGCACTGAATGGACTCCAGACCAGGTTGATTACCTGAAATCACTGCTCCTTCACCAGACATTAATGGCGACGTTCGACCACCACAATATATCTCAAGATGTCTATCATGTCACACTCTATTCAGCTAATGCTTCATGCTTAAACAATTGTTTTTTAGAGAAGGTCGGACTTTTTCCTCCCTATAAGGATGAAGATGAAACAAATTTCCAGAAAGAAGCCATTCCTTCACCTTTTCTCACTTCACTTGGAGATGAACAAGATTTACAAAACAAAGTCAGTGTAAATGTTGATGATTTACAAGATCAAACTTTGCCCTGCAACCAAACCCTAGAAGATACATCGGTTGATGTATCCATGTCTAGCACTAACGATCTTCTGTGCTTAGAACATCCAGACTCCCTTATACACAACGGTAAGCATGTCTGTGAAGATAACGTCTTTACAGTGGGAAGTAGAATCAACGTAAAAGTATCTTGCATTGAAACTCCTCCACAGGTCCCATTAGACACATACAATTACTCCACACACAATATTGAGGTAGGTGGGAAAGAGAAAGTGTGTGTAACCAGTTCAGAGAGTGTTGGTCACTTTTTCTGCCAACTAGTCAGGAATTCTCATTTGTTAGACAAAGTGATGGAAGATATTAAACAACTAATTGGCCAGCCACAGTGCACAGATCAGCCTCTTGGGCTTAATAGCATTTGCTTTGCAAGGCACACTGATAATCAGTGGCACAGAGGTCAAATAGTAGAAATGTCCCCAAAACTTAAAGTGCACTTTGTGGACTATGGTGATACACTTGCAGTGGACAAATCTGATATATGTCCTTTGCCCTCCGAAGGAGGTTTTGCCAGGTCTGCCCCTGTGCTGGCTGTTCCACTAGGACTGTATGATGTTCCTGCAGAAGTTCCACAGGAAGTTAACCAGTGGTTTGCAAATTCTGCCACTGACCAAAGTTTGACCATTTTAGTCGTAGCAAAAGCAGATAAAGGGAAGCTACTTGTTGAACTGTTTGATGGAGCCCAAAATGTAAATGTGCAAGTCATAGAGAGGATATTAAAGACGGCACAAGAAAATATGACTGGTTTCATTCAGCAGACTGACCAGCTGTCTTCTAAAAGCTCAGAACAGTCCCCTGTGCCAATCGAACATTACTCAAAGCCAGCCCCCATGGATGTGTCAGTATTAACAGAGCAAAACAACGACCATAGTGGCAATGAACTGTGTCCTAGAGATGAGGTAAAGATGAAGTCACAATCTTTATCTAATGTCTTTGCAACAGATACTGAACATGAGAAGACTTTGGATGTTGTTGTTGTGGAAAATGGCTTTGGGTTGGCAGAGACTTTGATAGATCAAAGTCACAGTAACTCAGAAATAACACAACTTTCCGTCTCTCCTAGCCTTGAGGGATGCGTGAATATCTGCATGTACAATGAGCCAAACATTTATCAGAAGCAGAGAGAGGAGGTGTATGCTTCCTGCATTGTCGGACCACATTTTTTTTGGTGCCAGTATGCCAACTCTGAGGATCTCAAAAAATTGTCAATTCTTGCTCAGGAAGCAGGACAAGCACAGCTGGACACAAAGTTTCCAAAGACTCTTGGTCCTGGCAGTCCCTGCCTTGCTCTTTTTTCCAGTGACAGTCAGTGGTATCGAGCTCAGGTAATTCACAGAACTGACAAAAGTCTTCATGTTGTGTTTATAGACTATGGAAATGAGTCTGACATTGACATAGAAAATGTGAGATCACTGCCTCAGATTCTGCTGGATATGGCTCCTCAAGCCTTTCTGTGCTCTTTGGATGGATTCGATGAGTCAAATGGCACCTGGGACGACCAAGTATACGATGACTTCTACAATCTCCTGGTGGATAAACCACTCAGAGTGACAGTTTTGAACATGGAGGATCATTCAGAGATTGATCTTCCTCAATATTCAGTCCAAATAGAGAGTGAAAACGTGGTTTTAAATGATACGATGCAGAAATATTGGAAGCCTGTTGCCTCGGAATATGTTATGACTGAGAGCCCTCAAACAAAAAACTGTCTCCTGGTTAGTGAAACTGAGTCCAATGAGACACAACTACATGATTCCAAAGGAAAACCAAATACTTGCTCGTTCAACAAACCGAAAATATCCAAAAAACAGGCAGAGAGTGTTTATGCCTCTTGCATTGTGGAGCCCCATTTCTTCTGGTGTCAATACACCAACACTGAGGATCTCAACAAATTGTCAATTCTTGCTCAGGAAGCAGGACAAGCACAGCTGGACACAGTTTTCCCAAAGACTCTTGGTCCTGGCAGTCCCTGCCTTGCTCTTTTTTCCAGTGACAGTCAGTGGTATCGAGCTCAGGTAATTCACAGAACTGACAAAAGTCTTCGTGTTGTGTTTATAGACTATGGAAATGAGTCTGACGTTGACATCAAGAATGTGAGATCACTGCCTCAGATTCTGCTGGATATGGCTCCTCAAGCCTTTCTGTGCTCTTTGAATGGATTCGACAAATTAAAGGGCACCTGGGACGACCAAGTATACGATGACTTCTACAATCTCCTGGTGGATAAACCACTCAGAGTGACAGTTTTGAACATGGAGGATCATTCAGAGATTGATCTTCCTCAGTATTCAGTCCAAATAGAGAGTGAAAACGTGGTTTTAAATGATACAATGCAGAAATATTGGAAGCCTGTTGCCTCGGAATATGTTATGACTGAGAGCCCTCAAACAAAGAACTGTCTCCTGGTTAGTGAAACTGAGTCCAACCAGACACAACTACATGATTCCAAAGGAAAGCCAAATACTTGCTCGTACAACAAACCGAAATTATCCAAAAATCAGAAGGAGAGTGTTTATGCCTCTTGCATTGTGGAGCCCCATTTCTTCTGGTGTCAATACACCAACACTGAGGATCTCAACAAATTGTCAATTCTTGCTCAGGAAGCAGGACAAGCACAGCTGGACACAAAGTTTCCAAAGACTCTTGGTCCTGGCAGTCCCTGCCTTGCTCTTTTTTCCAGTGACAGTCAGTGGTATCGAGCTCAGGTAATTCACAGAACTGACAAAAGTCTTCATGTTGTGTTTATAGACTATGGAAATGAGTCTGACATTGACATAGAAAATGTGAGATCACTGCCTCTGACTCTGCTGGATATGGCTCCTCTGGCCTTTCTGTGCTCTTTGGATGGATTCGATGAGTCAAATGGCACCTGGGACGACCAAGTATACGATGACTTCTACAATCTCCTGGTGGATAAACCACTCAGAGTGACAGTGTTGAACATTAAGGATCATTCAGAGATTGATCTTCATCAGTATTCAGTGGAGCTTGAGTACGAGGGGGTGGTTGTAAATGCGATGATGGAGAAATACTGGAATGGATTACACCCTGAACCTGCCTTAGCAGAAGGTTTTGAATCAGGTCAGAGACTATATACAATATACTATATACAATATAAACTACACATTTAATGAGGTTTTTGATTTCATATTCCCTGATTTTATTTGATGACATTTTCTCTTTAATCTTAGTGCATCAGGATGAAACCAAAACAACGGACGAGGTTGTTGGAGTTTAAGATAATGATGAAGCCAGCAAATGAATGGTAGGACTCATCTTGTACATATCATGAGGATCATCCTGGGATTTTTTTAAAACTACTGCTGTAATCAGTTTTAATTATTGCATTTCTTATTCATTTCTTTCAGCTCTGGGCTGCTTGTGGAGAACCCGAGTCATAACGGAGAGTTCTCGACTGTTCTCTTTCATGAACAAGATTAAATTAAGCTAATGTGTAGTTAATTTGTGTCAATAAACACACTTGAAAGGATAAGTATGGGATCACATTTTTTTAAACAAGCTCTTTTGAAGGGTTTTAATCTACGTTAATCTTTTCAAAATAATCTTTTTACTGTATGAACTATGCCCTTCAAATATAACAAAATAATAATAATCTGACAAATCTTCTGACGTAATTTATCGCGGGCAGTTATTTTTCTAAAATGGTGTATCAAATATTTTTATAATCAACTATTTTTTGGTCAATTTCAAGCAGAAAGCCACATATTTGCAGGCACTGCGCTTTTTTTCCTTCATATAATCGATCTGTTGTTGGAATAAAAGGAGGCAGATAGAGTTTGTCCACTTACCAGAATGTTAGCAGTTCAATCCTTGTCTCCTCTTGGGCAAGATACTGAACCCAAACTGCCTCTGACGGCCGATCTGACAGTGTATGACTAATGTGTGATAGAGAAAGTTATGCAAATAGATTAAGGTTCGTATGAATGGGTGAATGACATACTTGTACTGTAAAGTCCTTTGAGTGGTTATCCAAATTAGAAAAGCACAAATAAATACAGACCATTGAGCCATTTTAGTTTTTTCTTCTGTTATCCTAGACACAGTTATCACAGTTCTGATGCTTGCAGCTCATTAACAAGCTTAAGAAATGTTTCTGACTCTTGTATGTTTTAAGTAATTATAAACTACTTTCTTTGAGCAAAGGTCGATTAACGGTCACTAAGCTTAAATTCTGTATATCCAAAGATTTTAAAAGCTAATTCTTCCTAAGTTTATATGCTCATCGAGTTAAATATTAACATTTCACATACTTCCAACAGTGTTTTGTCTGCAGCAGCCAGGAGGCAGCATCACCGCTCACAGGCTCAGGTTACAGGAGCTGGACTTCATGTTGTGTTGCTCGGCCGTTGCTGGGCGACCTCAGTAACAAAATGACAGAGTTGCACCAAGCTGCCGCAGCCGGAGACTTTGAGCGAGTGGAGGATATTCTGAGGCAGAACAAATGCAGCCCCGACCAAAGGGACATCGACTGGAGCCACAAGACCCCTCTTCACTGGGCAGCAGCCAAAGGTAGACGGTGGTGGATCCGTCTCTACTTTCACCTGCTATCACAAGTCTCAAGTGTCGCCATTCAAAAAGCTTTGTTGTGTGTGTACGTGATCAAAAGACCAGATGTTTTAGCCCCTTTCATTCATTGTAGTTGGCTGTTGAAGTTATGTTTTGAATTTTTAATACAAAGGCTTTTTCAGACCATGTTTTTTTTTTGCCAGTTTTAATAATCATAGTGAATCACTAGGTTTTTAGATCATTTTAAAGCTTCAACAGAATCAAAAACAACAGAGAAATTGTATCTTATCCTTAAGTTGTGACCACAAAACTTAAAAATACAATAGAATATCTATCAAATACAAAAAATGCAAACCTGATCAAATTTTGTACAATTATATTACTTTAAAATAATAACATACATCCTGAAAAGTTTTAGACCACTTGAGTTCAACAATAAACGGATTTCGAGCCGGTCGCTTAAGATTTCTTTTCTTTATCAACAATGCTCGAAAGCCGTTTGAAAATATTCACATACATCCTACTACACACAACATCACATGAAATACATCAGTCTTCACATTAGTTCCCATTTTCAGAATATTGTCATTTCATTGTAAATTAACAGAGAGGGGAAAGGTCCCAAAACCCAAATTCAAACACATAAATTATAGTTAAAATAAAAATACAAATCTATTTTTATATCTTATCATTTGAAATATATGTGTTTATTTCCAAGTATCTACATTTAAATCATTTTAAAAACCTTTAAAGCATATTAAATTATGTATATTAAAGTAAAACCAAATCTTGAGTCAAGATGACCCGATCATCTAGATTATTGTCATTGTGAACATCTGCTCACGTGCAGGACACATGCAGTCTCGTCTTGCAGCAGTGAGAATTTGTTTTTTTAACAGACTGAATAATTAAACATCGAACTCTTAAACACCTGCATCAGATCACACTGTGCTGCCTCTTCCACAGGACACACAGAAACAGTCAGGATCCTCATTGAGCACGGAGCAAGGCCCAGTCTGAGGACGGAGCACGGATGGACTCCTGCTCACTTTGCTGCAGAGTCCGGGCGACTGGCTGCTCTGCGGTTGCTGCACTCCTTTCACGCTCCCATAGACAAGGAGGACTGCTGCGGAGACAAACCAGTGCGGATAGCCGGAATATATGGACACCAGGACTGCGTTCGATTCCTTAAAAAGTATCTAAACAGCAGCCTGTGAATCACATTTCCACTTGTCATTATTTTTAGTAAACTTTTCTTTATAAATGCAAAGCTTTTCTTTCAAACACACAGGCCAATAAAAGTTGTGATACAACTTTTACATATTGTCGTTTTTTTTTGTGTGTTGCAGGGCAGAGATCGAGTGCCAGGCCTACCGCAAGATGGCAGCCCAGAAAGGGATTTCACTGGATGACACAGATGAGGAGTGGGCAGATCATGGCAAAGAAAATTAAGCCAGATCTCTAACAGAAACATTCGGATGTAGGCCCAACTCACCATCACGCAACAACGCAATGTAAACATGAGTTTCATCCTTGTAGCCTTTCAGTTCACAGTTTTGCTGTGACTTCCCAGTGCAGTGAAAAATATTTAACATACAGTATTATCATATAATACAGCTTTGGAACTAAAGTTGAACATCCAAACAATTGCATCATGATGAATGTAGCTTGTTTCGCTCTATGGTGTAGTTTGTCCTGATTTGAGAGGAAAAGTATTTTCACTTCTTCATTATTGTGTCCAACGTCGTGGAGCTGTCACTGGCAGATGCCTAGAGAGCAGAGGAGAAGGATGTGTAAAAAAAAATCAACAATCATTGTTGTGTTGTACATATTCACAAGTAAACCCAGTTGTTGTACACTTACCTTTTTTTTCAGATGCTTTAGCAGTGCGTCACGGGTCTGTCAAAATGGGATTAAAACACATTTATTGTCAAGACCTGTTTGTTGTGGATGACATTTACTTTTACACATTTGATATTTTAAAATGTCTTACTTATGATAATGTGGTGTACTTTGGATAAAAGCCCGTAATTTGACGTACAGTTTTGAAAGTGGCTGCAATTTCAAATATTTTTCTATTTGGGGATTTTTTTTTACCTTTTGTCACTGTCACAAACTTTTTAAATGATTGAGTGATCAGCACCGAATAGTTTGCTTATCAGGATTGTGTGTCTGGTTTGTATAATTTGAACAAAAAACAAGGAGTAATAATTTTATATATTTTTTAAATAGTTTATTGTCTCATGGTGGATTATTTGACTCATTAATTCTGGAGCAGCGACGTATCTGGCAACCACATGGAAACAATGATACTCCGTGTAAAACTACAAATGATCATGTTTATACACTTGTATTTTCTTTTTACTAAACTAAGATAATTGGCTGCTGGTAGTTTTAAATTCTCTTACAAAACAAAATGTTTCCAATAATGGCCATTTAAAGCACAGACAGGGAAAATCAAATGTATTATTGATTATGAAGACAATTTAAAACTGCCTCACCAGTTTGTCCCCCAGGTGCGTGGTTAACAAAATGAACAAACCCTGTGAATGAAATGACAGAGGTTACTGAACCAGAAATACTTACTGGTACTGGTTCAGATGTCAAGTTAAGGATTAAATGAAGCATACCTGAAAAGAGTTCAGCAGGACAAAAACATAATTGACCACGGAGGCCATGATTCCAGATGTGAGGTCAAGAATAGTTACACCAAATCCAAAGATCCAAGTGACACCAAAGATCGGAGTCAGAAGAATAATTGTCCTTATGATAGTTTTAGCAGCGGTTTTGTCACAAGGTGCTTCTGTCGTCTTAGGGTGATGCAAAAGCTTCATGATTACCAACATCATGGAGGACACGTTGATGAAAACAATTGTACCGACTGGTATGATAAATGAGTGGATGGACCCACGAAAAAGTCCACTATAAACCAGCCAACAGGTGTCCCTGGTGAAGTACATGCCCTCAGCACCACTGCTGTAACAAAGGACTGTGATAACAACGATAAGTAGCGGACATGCGTAGCCCAGGGTTATGCCGAACTTCAGGTAATTCTTCTTGCTCACAATGTGGAACGGGAAAAGTGTTTGATGAAGAAGCGTGCTGCTCAGACACAACATCCAAAAGAACATGGACAAGTAACAGAAATGCTTCAACACCACAAAGGTCTTACACCAGATTTCTGAAATTTCCTTAGGTTTGTTAGATGCTAAAAAACAGCAATCTGCGACTAGCAAACATAGAGAAATGTTTACTTGGGCAATGTGCCGTAAATATAAAGTATTTGTCCTAACTAAAGCCCTCCAGACGATCAGTTCTATTGCAAGATTAATAACAAGAGATATGACTGATATAGACAGTCCATACATGGTTATCTCAGTCATCCCTGGGAGAACTATCGGATTCTTAGCCATTAAAATGGCAAATGAGGACAAATGTCTGCAAACACAGTGTCCATCATTGGACGGACCCATCCATTCACATCCATCTGATGACCATTGCCTGGTGACTTTGTCCCATGAAACACACTTTATCTCTACGTTGCGAGACCTCGGACGGAGCAACGGGAATTTAATTTCAACCACAACTGAACCCGAGTGTATCTTTTGAGTGATTGTCGACATAACAATGCTGTTGATGTCGTACTTCTCATCTGTCTGGGGCAAATAGTTCTGCAGTTGTTTAAATCCAGTTGTTCTCACGCTGCCATTGTCTGCACTTTCCAAATCGACAGTGACACCGAAGGCAATGTTGGTACATCTCGACCCCTGTTCTTTATTACACGTAGCCACCTCTATATTTTGTTTTGTGTTGTTACTCGTAATGTTTGCCGCCTCAATTAATTTCTCAACAGACGTCATATATGTCTCAGCCAATGACATATTTCTGTTTTCAACCATTCCTTTCCAAGAATTCTCAAGAGACTTCTCCATCAAGTTGCTGGATGATTCCAGAAAGTCCTGAAAAGAGAGACACTTCTCAGTACAAGTCTGCACAAAGTTAGGAAATATCTCCTATTAATTGTGAAGAAGAATAAGCTGACATTGGTTCATGAAGAATATGTCTATTTGATGTATTTGCACTAAAATAATAATATTAGAAGCTCTCCTTATTATCATTATCATTATTGATCATTATTTCTGCAATATTCACAACTGAAACTAAATTGAAACCAGTACGTTATTAAATATGAGCACACATATCCACCATAACTGGTCTCAAAATGTGTTTGATTTCATGAAATTCATGTAGAAGTTTAGTGCTTTAATAAAAAGTACAGGTAATTCTCTTTCTTCTCCATATTAGTTCAAACACATTGATAATGTATAATTAAAAGATTATCAGAGATTCATCTGAGATACTTACATCCATTCCTGATCCACTCAGCATGATACTTTGCTTTTGACTCAAGATACTGATTACACCAACCGTTGCTCTCATGTTGGCATTGGTGTTGATAGCCCTTGTGTTATTAGTGACATTGCCAAGCTGGTAAAATACTTGTGCAGCATTTTCATTTACTGAGCCAAGTCCGATGTCAACAGTCTGTAACAACAATGATTTCTTATGGGTGACAATTCATTTATGTAAAGACGAAAATCGACAAATACCAGCAAGGATTTAATCTTCATAAAAGTGTAATTAATAAAATCTTAACAATCCCTTCTGTGTTTATGCCGATAGTATGTGATCGCTTTTAAAAATCAGAATTTTGCAAAGTTTGGCTCACATGTGCAGTGCGCAGAACCTTTGACACATCGTGGTTCACACATTCTGATTCCTCCTGTTCCCATGTAGAGCTGGAATGAAAAGTTCATTAACTGATTAGTCAAATCAAAAGAAAATATGATTATTGATTAATCATTCAAGTTACTTTTTTAAAGCAATGATGCCCACATGTCATTGCTCAGCTTGAGTTGTGGACAAAGAAGCAGTTATGTTTATGTTGATTTTTATTTATTTTTCTATAAATATCAAACTTTTAACTTCAACTTCAAACATGATTTATTGATTTAAAAAAAGGATAAATGGTTAGTCGCAGGATTACCTGTGACTGCATTTCCTTTGTCTTCGTCCATCTGTGTCCTTGCACTGTAACACTGCAGTGAACCCAGCTTTGGTGTCTCCCCAGTCACCTTCTGCTTCACAGAAACTCTCTCCAACTGTTTTAAAGAACAAATGTTGCGGCTTGATTTATCAATGATAAGTGAAACAATAACATAATAAAAAAACTTTATGGGGGCAGTAAATTAAGATTTTGGTAACTTTTAATCGTGAAGATGAAGTAAAATATTGCTGTGGGAGTTCGCTAGTAAAAAACATGCTTTATCTTGAACTTAATTGTGGCATTATATGAAATACACAGAGATATAATATGGCAAAAACATATATATTTTTATGTTGGAGAAACATATCTTTAGTTTAACACCTACCATGTATGACATTGATATCAACTGATGCGTCTTTCCTCTGATTGAGTCTGTTCTGAAATGTGCATGTCAGTTTCGGTGTTTGCGCAGATGAGTCGCAGCCGACCACTGTGTTAGCTGCATACACAATTTCTCCAAAGGAGCCTGCAGGGATGACATAGGCATCGCAGGTCATTTCATCACCAGCTTGTGCAAGAATGAGCAAAGGGCAAAGATGAGTACAATAAAATGTACTTACGATCGGCCTTTAATGTAATAATTTTGGCATTCATTTCTTGACTTGTCCATGTCACGGTATAATTTTCATTATCCTCCCTAATCAAGCATTTGCCTCTTACTTCCAGTAAATCATCTTTGTTTTGGCAGCGTGGAAATTGTGGGACTGTGGCGATGTGAATGTTTGGCAGGAGAGCAACATCCATTACGGCACTGGCTCTGTGACTTATGTTTAGTGATGATTTCTCTTGATGGAATTCACATGTGTACTCGCCTGAGGAAAAAACAAACAGGCAGGGATGAGATTTAAAGTGTGTTAAATGTTGTGACTACTCTGATTGTGTTTTAGATTGGGACAAAAAATAGACAAAGGGAGTCAGCGTTCGTAAAGTTCTACAAGATATAACTAATTTAACAGAAAACCCTGTTCTTCAATTGTATTTCTATAAATTAAACCATTATCTTAAGGTGGTACAATAGTTAAGTTGCTGTTAAGTTGCATTGTGGGTAATGTAGGCAGCACATTTTAAGGAAGGAGAATAATTGGAACAAAATGACATGTAAAGTTGTTTTGAAATTGTTCATTGTTAACATTTATGAATTAGCTGGTTATGTAAATGGTGCTGCCACACAGGCATGCTAATTTGTCCCAGTGGTCACTTGTGGTATTGCAAGTTAATCCCCTACCCAAAAAGTATTTTCCCTCAAAGAGGAAACAAACCTGGAAGGCAGATAACCTAGTTAAGTATGTAGTTTCTATAATTCATTCATTATTTAAGTGGTGCACTCAGCAAAAAACCCTTTAACCTGCAAACCAATAAAGGTTTCAGATAAGTTCAATGAACCCCCATAACTCAGTGAAGTCTTATGAAATGAAAATTGAAAATTGAAGTACAAGTACTAAAAATTGTGCCCAAGTACAATATTAGATGTCCTTAGTGACCTCCCACCACTGGTGAATAATTTACACACTAACTGTAGGAAACTGTCGTAATAGATATGTAAAGTACTGTGGCTAAAACAAACATACCTTTCCAGGAGGCTGATATGTTTTTTAGAGTGAGGTTGTACATGCGTGTTGTTGACGTCATGTCTGCCTCTGTGCCGTTAGTTATGGGAAATACTTCTCCGTTGTTATACCTCAGCCGCCACACTGCTGTGGTGTTCAGGTCCTCCTGTGATGTGCATACAAGCTTTTGCATGGAGCTGTACCTCACAGGGTTGTCTGGCATCGTTAAATGCACAAAACCTGTGAGAAATAAGAATCGCATAGACCTGAGGTGAGACTTGACTGGAATATTGTTAGCACTCCTCTAACCGTAGAAACACGGCATAATGTCCTCTGGATAGTTTGCGTCACTCTCTGTAAATGAAATATGTCTCGTAAAAATCTTTAAATTATCCACCAAGTGAAATTGTTTTGGAAATATTCATTTACCTCCATTTTGAATTGGAAAGGCAGATTAAAGCATCAAAATCTAAAAACTCCCTAAAATAAAAAGCTATGCCTACAGTTTAGTGAGGGCTGATTTATGAAACAGTGAAACATGATTTCACACATAGTACTTTAAATGTTCATCGTGTAGAGTTTAGTGACATCTAGTGGTGAAGTTGAATGTTACAGCTAAATACCCCTCACCCTCCGAACATGACAGAGAACCTGTGGAAACGTTCAGTTGTCATAAAACGGCCTCCGTAGAGAGGACCCCCTCCAGATGTAAACATAAAGTATTTAAATACAAATGGCTCATTCTAGGGTAAAGAACACAAACACTTTAGTGAAACATCATTAGGATTATTTTATATTCAATTTCTCCCAATAGATCCCTTTCACCTAAATCTTACACACTGGACCTTTAAGGACTTTTCTTCTTAACTGACTCAACAATGTCAAACCTAACTCACTTGTTTATTGAACCATTAAACAGAATAAAAAAATATATTATTGAATTTTAAAGTGCATATATTATTTTGCAAATCTTGGTTTTATTTATTTATCAAAATCCTTGTTTTTGAAAACAAAATGTACATCTATATAGTTAAATGTATACACTATATAATTATATTAGTGCATTGTATATATATTAATAATACACAATCTATATTTTTTGTCTCAGTTCAATAATTTATTTGTTTATTGTTATTTGTACATTTTCTTATGATGGCACTCACCAAAAAGTCAAGACAACAGAGTAGAGTCTGGGATCAGCCCATGAGGTTGAATTACCTGTAGTATCCAGACTGAGTGAAGCCATCAGAGATGTGGTTAGGCTTTGTGATTTGTCGATCAGGTCTTGTGGAGACGTGTGTTTACTGATTGTCACTTGAAAATCTGCGATGATGCTTCCAACACTTCAGTGAAGAAGAAAAAAATGCAGATTTCAGTCACATATTAAAACAGATCCCATTAAACAACAGTATCTATATTTTATCTTTAATCAAAAATAAATACCTGTATCTGGTAATTTGTAAAACATCAAATCCGCTCAAAGTGCTGTAGACCTTTTTCATCTGGATAAAATAAAAATATTTTGGAAAATTATCATTATTATTGGAAAATGAAAATTCCTGAATTGGTGACATTACTCCTGATCCTTACATGGAATTGATACTTAAATACTTTTATTTACCTCGTATAACAATTCGTTAGAACAATTCTGAAATTTCTCTGACTGTTCGTCTGCCAGACATCCTCGAAAGCGTGTTCCCTTTATTCGAATGGATCCTTTGATTGTAACTGTGAAAAAAGAAGATGTCACAATTTGGGATACTCGATTCAGTAGATACACACACAGATACTCAGAGACATACACAGTCAGGTGAAAATAAGGCGAAATACCTGTGTTGCTTGAAACACAGACGTGAGACGAGTTTTTGGGGAAAGTGCATGTGTTGTCGCCACAACACTTGGAATTAGACTGACACACGTTGTCACTCCATTTGTGGCCTGACAGGCAGCGACACTCTCTTTGATCTGTAACGTCCTTACAGGCTAATTAGAGAAAACAAAGTCTTACTCTTTTCTTTAAAACAATCAATGGAAACATTTGAATATTAGAACATTGATTACTTGTCGTCATTTGCAGTTCGTCAGCATGCTGGATGGAATCATTCACGAAAAATGGCTGCAAGTTGGTTAGGTTTCCAATGGCACTTTTCTCTATTGTCAGTTTGACATAATACATTTGTGTTGAGGGGGCTGAAACTTGCAGAACACACAGAAATCAAAAGATGTTTAAGAAATGAAGGCTAAAAATATGATTTGCTGATTTTGAAAGTCATATAAATCATTGTACCTCCTCCAGTTGCCTGTGGGGGTCAAAGGAAATAATTAATGTGAATGTTATTTTATGTTGCAGTTTAATTTCAGGTAAAATTCTGTGTTACTGACCAACCTGAGAAATGTTTAGTCCCAGAGTATACAGAAATATAAAGACCCACATCTTGTTCATGTTCCTGCAAATAATAAATGACATCAAATCATTTGAAATGGACTCTGTTAAACAAGACGACTGATGATAGACGCTCAGTGACCACTTTATTAGGTCCATCTGTCCAACCTGCAACCTTTATTTTACTTTAAGTTCCATTTAGTAGTTAAATGTGGTATTGTACTATGTCTCGAACATTTTGTCCCCACCATTTACATACATGAAGGATGAAGAACATTAAACACACAATCTAAGCACAAACAAGTTTATCAAACACAGGCAAGAGTCCTTACAGTATTTAAAGTAGTCTCCCTATTTCGCATAGGCAGTAAACATAACATGTATAACACACTATAGACGTTTTAAAAGGTAGTAGTATAACATGAAAACAGTGAATACTTGCCTGTTTTCCTCTGTTTGTATTAGTGATCCATCACAGCAGCATCTCAGGATGAAGGATCTGAGCTGATGCTGCTGTAGCCGCTCATATGGAAACAAAGAACAAAACAGCAGTCACTTCCCAGGACGCTACAGCTTAAATACTGCAGGAGGACATGCAAAGTTGTCAAACAGGACTCATTTGACTTTCAAAAACTGAAACTGACACATGGTGTTTGAGATGTGGAGATGGCTAATCAGTTATAGAAACACGTTTGTAATAAAGATTAATTTTGAAATATAAAAACAATATGATCATATGAAACAAAATAGAAATAAATCTCTTTAAGGTATTTTGATTGATTTATATTGTAAATATAAATATTTGTTCGTTTATGTATATGTGTTATGTATAGTATATGCCTGAGTTTAATCAGTGAAGAGAAACACAAAGAGCATCAACATCTATCCACATTATTTTTACTGCTTTATCCTGGAGCCAATTGTACAAACATTCAATGGGAAAATTATAATATGACAATATGATGATAAAATGATAATCATCTGTTGCCAGATTGGGATATCCCAACAGCTATTGATGTGCAATTTAGTACAAACATTCATGTTCTCCTGAAGCTGTACCCTAATGATAGCCAAGGAAACTATGTTTTATTTGTTCTGTGTGAAAAATCGTGACATGTACCAGATGGATAACCGCCGAATAGTTTTTCTATAAGTTTCAAGGTTGGCATTTGTGGTTTGAGGAGAAACGTTTCAACAATCACAGGACAGACTGGAATTTGATTCAGACGGTCATCACAGAGCTGCTAGCATCGCTGCAGATTCCATCAAGCCATTGTTTGTTTTGATAAACTCATGAAAGTAAAAGGCTGCAGAAATCAAGTCGAAGGTTTATTTCTGGGACACTAGCTGTACGTTGTAAATGTAATTTATTATTCAGGTGCACTACTAAGTCCAGCAGGGACTATATTATTTTATTTCTATATTTTTATTTTTCACTCTTAATGCCCTCCTGCTGCTGTCATGTCAAAATAATGTTTCTTATCTTGTCATCGTAGTCAACATCTACCTGCTTCACCACTGATGCAAATATACAGCTGTACTTCCTCAAAACACAATAATATTCAAAACTATTTGAATAATAGTTAAATAATGGAATGCCATCATAGTTATTCACTTTTTTAGGATTCAAACTAACATGTAATGCGCTATATGGGAGTGAACCTCCAGGGTAAAAGGTTTTTTTGTCACAAAAAGAGGAAAAAACACCTTAATATTAAATACAAAATCTTTATTCCTTCTTACAAAAGGTTGTTTTTTTCCAGTTTTAGCTGCATTAAAGCGAGACTCCACTCATAACATTCATAAAGCTGCAGTAGTGACAGTCAAGTACAAAATCCACTTATAAAACATTTCAGCTGATCTAACCTCCACTGGGTGTTGATTCTCTAACAGCAGCATCTTTACATGTTCGGACATGTGAAACAGTGATCGTGCACCTGAGGTCGACAGATACAGTATGAAAATCAAACATGTGATTATCAGTCAATCAATCAGTCAAATGTGAGGCTCAGCTGCACTCGTACGTCTTTTCTTGAACACATGAAGATGGTAGTAGATTTAAAAAAGAACAATTTCTGAATAAAGATTGTTTAGCTTTCACCTCGCAGCAGCATTAGACATGGCAAATCTGAATTACATCACTAACCACAAATTCAACAGTATACGATTGTGTTGTTTGGCCAAGTGCTTTGTCTGAAGAAGTTTTCTAACCCGACATGCGAGACTTCATCACACGGCTGTTTCATGCTCCACATAAGACGTGTAAGCATCAGGAAGAAAGCTCTCTGTCTCTTCCTCTGTTGGTCCGTCCTCTTGTCGGAAGGCCGACCCGTTACTTTCTTTGCACTGCGGAGGCTGCGTTCGTTGTGATGAGAGCTGCAAGAATAAGGGACACATTAAATAATTGATTTACACTATTCACGGCCAGGACGTAAAGACTACAGTTCTTATTTCCAGATGAATAACTATTGGAGCTGATCTGACAAAGGTCCACGGTCAAGGTCAACAAAAATATGGTCCAAAAAAGACAATTTCCAATATATCTCTGCAAACAATAAAGAGACAATCTGAAGGTTATATTGGTCAGACCAGTGCAGACTCTCTCAGCTCGAAACTGAGCTCACACTTTTGACTACAATATGCTGCCACCTACAGTTTTAAATTACATTATATTTTGTAGCACGCGTGGACGCCTGAATCAACTTCTGAATTATCACAAGGAACAGATGTCAGCAATATTACTAAAATGATTATAAGTTTAATTTTACTGCAGGAATTATTGTGTCTGAGTGAATTCAAACTCATTCTGTCATTTTACTCACTGTGTGTCCCAGTGGAGTCACACAGCACAGCTTCTTTTTCAGGTGTTCAGGTAGAAAACACAGCAGTTTCCCCAACAAGGGAAAGACTGTGCCTGGTGTCAAATCCTCCTCTTTCATAGGACCTCAAGAGAAAACACTTTAAAGTCAGACTGAAACGTTCTGAAGAGCAAGTGTAAATGTAAAAACTCGCCTACCTGTGAGAAAGCTGATGATCAGTCCTATCACAATGACTGTGAAGCAGTTAAAGGCGCTGTACCACATGTAAGACAGTGAATAGAACCTCTTCAATCCAGAGGGTCGGCTAAAGAACAGAGAGAGATGATTATGTACCATAAAAACAACTAAACACATACACACACACGGTGCTGTCCGAGTGATTTATACCTCATATTCCTGCTGATTGCTGTCTGAATGACAGCAGTCATGTTGTCTGACAGAAGGTCAACTCTGCAGTCAGGCGGCAGCGGCCTCGTGCCGGGGCTACGAGTGAATATGCTCCCGATGCCGACCCAGAAAGCCACGGAGAGGCCGGCGCCCAGACCTGCTAACGCTCCCTGAACAGCAAAATGAAAACTTGATTGATGACAGTCTAGACAGTGGCTTCCAACATCGGAGTTGTTTCTGTACAATCCAATACAAAACCGATGCAAGGAAACATTTTCAATTTAACCTTACTACACATGTTTGTGGAGGCTGCTGAGACGAATTCAGATACAGGACAGCAGAGCCATGGTTGTATTATAAGATTTTTAAAATACAATTATTTAAGTTTTTTTTTTTCAATTTAAGATCAGATTATTGAGCAGCAACAATTTATACCAAGATAATTTTGACCAAAGTAAGCACAACAGTAATAAATCAAGATTATACTGTATATTGTCTCATGACAGATCTTACACTTACAGTGGAGTTGGCCCAGGGGAAAAAGATCCCGAGAGAAAACAAACCCAGAATAGGCCCCCCGACCATCCCGAAGATCTTTAAAGCCACCTGGAGTTCAAATATCCAAACAGTGACAATTATTAGAAGAACTTAGTGAGAAGAGTTGGTTATTATTTGTTAAGAAAACCTGTGAGCTTACCTGCAGAACTGAATCACCCATCAGGTGAGTGAGATAGGCCATGGCCAGACACAGCAGCCCATAGGACATAGCTTATTGAGGAGATAAGTTGAAACATTTGAGCAAATCTGTCATTTATTATATAAATATATATATAATTAGCGTTTCATAGCTTTTTTCTGTGCATGTAAAAGTTCTGCTGGGTTACAAAAAGACCAACGTCTGCAGCAAAGGGTCAATTTATCCACCAGAAGACATTGAAGATGTGTTTGCATTCCCGGCCTTTATTCCGTAAAGCAGCTACATCCCTGAGTAACATGTGACGTACCCTCCCACCAGCTACCAGCTTCAGAGAACTGACCTAAAGATTTGGACAGCAGGAGTGCTCTGGCCTCCGTCATGGCTGGAAAATGAGGTTTGATGAGGTCTTCCATTGTCACAGTGGCCAAAGAGTTGAAGGCAGAGGAGATGGTGCTGCAGGGGAAAAAACAAAATAACACTTATCATTAAGGGGGTCTTTAAAATACATGACTAACAATTAAATCATGAAAGTATTAAAAAACTTTATGTAATGATCAGCTTTAGTGGAAACTGGGTTAAAGAGGTCTTTCCTGGTTTTGGTAAAAGGGAAACAACCAAACTTTGATGCTCACATGTTGTTTTGAATAGAAGGTTGAGAGCTTTTCATACATCGTGTGATATTAAAAGCTGCTGGGACCACAGTTTTGTTTAATCAAAACTGCCCCTGTGGTAGCGTCATACCTGAGAGCTGCACTAAATAAACAAGCAACAAACAGTCCGGGCAGTCCAGGCAGACCCTGCAGCATATCCATCACAAAGTATATGACCATCTGTGGAAAATACACCATAAACACAAATCTTGGTTTGCATAGATGTATGAGTCACCAGAAACTAAATATGATCACTATAAAAAAATGCAAATAGTCTCACTGCTGTAGTTTCGCTGTTGCCAGAACATGGAGGAAATAGCTCGGTGGATAACAACGGTAAATCTGGGAAATAAACTGAAACTCACTGCATCTGTGGAGGAGGGGCCAAGTTTATCGGACAGATCCTCTCCACAGTAACGTGCAAACATGACCAGCCCCATCACACAGCTGAGAGCCAGAGCCAGCTGCAGGGAGGGAAACACCATGTAGCAGGACCTGCACAGAGAACAGGGCCAGTGAGTGAAAAGTGGAAACTTTGGAGCTTAACACATAAATCATGAATCTAACTCGTGAATAAAGATTTTAACCAGATGATGGCGCAAAAGTGATCATTTCAATTATTGGAATTTATAGTCGCTGCTTAGGACATTTAATATTTTCAACTACATGATAGTTTCTAAAATAGTCACTGAGATATATTTCACTCTGAACCAACAATATCAACCTGCAGGTGGTGCTAGAGGAAAAGGTCAGGGGGTCACCACAGTCAGTATAAGGGCAGTGACACATATGTGAATCCAAACAACAGATCGCCTGCAGTGACAGCCAAGTGGGGTCAACCACACAAATGTCGTTGCTATTGGTGACGGCTGTAACATCACAGTTCACCAATGTTGAAGTGCATCCCTTCGCCACAGGAAGCTAATATTTTATCCGCTCCCTGGTCGCACAGAATGGAAGTGAACGGGAAGCAAATGTTCGTCACCACCACATTTGTGCATGTGTGACTTCGCCTGACTGTGATTATCTGTGCAACCGTTCAGATCAGAACAAAGATTAAACGTAAACACTTCTGTGAACTAGAATTACTAGTTGAATCACTTCCTTAGGTCAATTACAATTTACAATGCAAATATATATGAAAGGGTGACTCGTGATGCAGAGGAACCAAGTGTCATGCATAGAGCTGGAGACTTTACATAATCTAACGGTTCTACCTGGTAACTGTCCAAACAATTTTCCTATAATATCAAAATGAAAATCTACAGAAACACTGAAAAGCTACAGTCCGTTGTACCTGACAGCCTCCTTCTCTGTGCGCGAGCTGAGATATCTTTGCACCTGAGTCTGGTTCACTCCGTAGAGGGACAGCATGAGGAAGACCCCGCCGACCCCCAGAGTCCAGAATGTGTGTCTCTCTGTAGGATCTGGGTTCAGGCTGAAAACAAGAGGGACCCTCTTAGTAATGAACCCTCCCCTCTATCGCTCACCCTCTTTAAGAAACAGATTTGGATTTACAGCCTGTAATATTACTGAAGCTCCTGATTGATGACGACTTACTCGAGACCAGAGATGCGGTTTCCCTCCCCGACTTTCCTCCAAACTTCCGACACTCCTCCAGTCTTCTGCACCCCGACCACGATGACAGCCAGCTGCCCCGCAAACATAACAGCAGTCTGAAAGACGTCCGTCCAGATGACGGCTTTCAAGCCACCCTGCCAGGAACACACAGGACACATGAATCTGATACATGCCAACATTAAAACACTATGTACTGTTTAATTTAGCAATCATATCCTAAGTATTTACACTTTATATCGAAGCATAACATCTTTTAACTGCAGACTTTTCTCTACAAATGATTCGTAAAATAAAAATAACTCACCATCGTTGTGTACAGTGTGCACACGAGCCCAGTGGCCAGCACTGTTCCCCACAATTCAAACCCAGTAACTGAGAGAAAACACAGACACAGTAAAACATGAAATCTCATCCATTCAGATTTCATGAGTCAGAGAAAATTATTTATATTATAAAAGTGTTTTTCTTACCTGCATTTAGTGCAAAGGCAGGAGTATACACACAGACTCCCATATAGATAACCTGCAGCCAAGTACATGAAATATAAATTATAAACTTATATCGACTTTACAAAGGTAAATACATGAAGATTCTGAAACCAATAGAACACATGCATCAGTTCACCCCATTATATCAGAGCGATAATAACATTTTTATTTTTTAAATATTCTTATTTGCTTTGGTCTGTCTAAAGGTAACTGCTCCTGCTCCACACAGTTAAACCACAACTTGGCATTTTTACACTTTTATAGTTTCTACAACAACATGTAACTTACTCAGACACAAGAGTGATAATTGACGCTTGCCAACTTTTAGCTCTATGTTATCCCTGACGTCATATTATTTTACCTAAGAATGATCCAGATTAAAAAGGAAACACTGGTTTCAGATCAGAAGTCACTATGTGCACAAACACTTAACTGAGTTACTGGGACTGAACTCACCATCTGACAGATGAAGGTCAAAGTTCCACAGATACGCACTGCTTTACTGAAGCGCAGCTCGAGATACTGTGGAAACAAAAGATTAAAAATGTCGGTCATTGAGAAAAAACACATCTGGAATAATTTCCAAACCAATACAACTGGAAACATTAATGTTTAAACCTGGTAGGTGCTGGAGAGCCTCAGTCTGTAGAACACTGGAATGAAAACATGAGCTGGAATGAGAAGACCCAGAAAGTAGGCACAGCCGATGAACCAGTACTGGGTGCCGTGTGTGTAGATCTCCGCCGGTACGCCGATGATCGCCACAGCGGACTGGAACGAGGCGATGAGCGACAGGGAAACCGGAAGACAGTGCATGTTCCTGTCTGCCATCAGGAACTCCTGTGTGGTGCGCTGACGGCCACCGGACAGAGCGTAGTACAGGCCGATGCCCATAGAAGCAGCCAGCAAGACGGCAAATACCACATAGTCTATAACCGTGAAGTGCTTGTGGTCGGAGGGGTCCATTGTGATTGTCTCCTGGCTGCAGCTGGAGGTTTCTTCCTCCCGCAGTCAGACGGATGAGAAGCGTCTTCGTCCACACCCATCAGCCAGGAGAGTCCAGCTGCCCTGGAGAAAGACAAGATGCTCATTAAACAGATGTGACCAACTCGTTTTTAGAAATCTATTTGTCAGTTGTCAGGAAATATTTTGTATATGTTTTGGTCTTTTGCCTTTTTTAGACAGTGATAGTGGAGCGAGAGAGTAAACCTTGAGGTGCACATCTTGACCATTCAGAAAACAGGTCTCCCCCGAAAATGCCAAATATTTTCTGGCTCCAGCTTCTGAAATCTGACGATTCAATGTTTCTCTTAGTTTCACATGAGGGCAGTTTACTGATTGTTATTTTTGGAACTGATAGTCCGAAAAAAAAAAAATATTTAAAGACATTAATTTGGGGTGTGGAAAATTGTATGAGGCATATTTCACACCATAAAACAGAATGATTCATTGATAATGAAAATTGTTACGGACTGAATCATTTCCCGTAAAAAAAAGCAGCAAACAGAAATGTATTTAACAATCATGAAAGGGTTTGAAATCAACATAAAACATTTGGACAGATGCTGGAACTGTTGAATTTGATCATTTTTATTGGAAAACTCCTTAAACATAAACTGATTTATTTTTTGTTGACGCTCGATTAATCAGCTGATCACTGAAGTTTTCGTGGACTAAAGAATCAAACCTTCACACGCTGGATTCCACTGAGCTGGTATTGTCACATTTTTTCATTCCTTGACGGAGGATGTCTTCACCGTCATCTAAACTGACCTGGTTGCGTCAGTTGTTACATGAGACAACCTCCGGTCTGTAAAATGGGACAAATCAAAGTCAGACACATTCTGTGTCAACTTCCCTCCCCCAACGATCCTGATCCAAAAATACTAAAATACTGAGCGCTGCTTTGGAAATGTTGAGGGTTGAAGGTCAAGTGTCCAGTTACTCTGCCTCCTGCTGCAGTCGTGTGTACGGAGCCCAAAAGACAAACAACAGCAACCAGTGTCTCTGGATTTACAGGTCAACAAGCTTTGTGGACAAAGGTTTTTAAGTTTGTTTCCCCCCAGATTATGTAGTTGCATTTTGTTTTTTCTCATTTTAAAAATCTTTTAGTCAATCCTACTTTCATTGGGCATTTTACCCAAGTTTGATTGTTCTGGATTTTTGCTCATTTATTAGTAATTATTTATAATAATAATAAAATTTGTAAAATCACTTTTATGAAACATTGTGGGTCAAATAAGGCAAATTATAAGATGTCTTGAAAAAGAAAAAACACTTTAACCTTCATGATGGTCAAATTTCATCAGGTTGTTGTATTTCATTGATTGGATTGATAATGTTGTGTTTGCTTTAACTGGTTGTACCTAATAACCTGACAGATATGTCAGAACAGTAAACACTTGATATCTTAACGGGCACTAAAACTAAAGTGAGGAAAAAGTATAAGCATTTTTATTAGAGCCTGACTGATATAGATTAACAAAACAAGAAACAAACTCTGTATTTTATTCAAGTAATTGTTTTGACTCACTTTTCAAACAACTATGTCAAAGATAAGCTTTTTACAGCATCTTACATTTATGGGAATATTTTTCATCTTTCAGTACAGAAAAATAAAACAAGAAATTTAAGGAATTGATTTCCATCTGTGGGAAATGTCGATCACTAAGATTGCTCCATAATTCCTATTTCAAAACCAAGAAAATGAAGAAAATGATTCACAGGATGCAGATTTTTTGTGCTGATAATTCTTTGTTAATAAATCTGTCGGCTTCTCAATCAACTGTGATCCAACATCTTGCGACTGACATCCACACGAGTTTGGTTTTGTCAGATCATTAAATGATGTCCAAGAGAATTTAAATTTACCACAATATGAAATAAAGAAACACAGACATGTGAGAAGTCTGAGAATGATTAATAATCACTTATCGAATGAGCTTCTGATTGATTGAGGTGCCAATAACAAACCACTAATCACAGTAAGCTCACAATAAACTGTATTAAAGTTCAAAATAAATGAATAGTGCATTAACAGCAGTAATTCTGCAACTGAACTTAAGGAAACACGAATAGAAAATAAACTTAATCAAAATAACATCATGTTGGAGAAATGAGTTGAAGGTGAATTAAAAACATGAGACTCACCTTTACATGTCAGCTCAGCTGTGACCAGACTGTGGCGCCATGCGTTTTACTGAGCTGTGTTCAAGAGAGCAACGTTACTGAACGTAACCACTCGACCGAACAAGAGGAGAAGATAAAACACAACTTTCTACTTCTAGAAGTCTGATGTCCTCTAGCTCATGAGTCGTGTTCATGAGGTCTGATATAAACCTCCTCCTCCTCTCATCTCATCTCACGACACCACGCGATCAGGAGGTTTCAAATCCACTTCCGGGACGAAGTTAAACATGTAGGCGGGTTAGTCAGTCAGCTGCATTCACGTGCTCCTCGGACAGTTCAGCATATAGGGAAATTGTTCCTCAGGCGACAATGGCTAGTCCGAAACCACCCACTTCACTTTATTGGACTGTGTAATGATAAGTTAGCGATTTCGGACACAGCCAAAATGCGTCCGTGTGCTTTTACGTCAGAATTTAGAAACAATATGACAACTCGGACTGTTTGACCAGTTTGTGTGTGCTGACCTACAGAGTTGTGAGGGGGCGTTGACGTCAGGTGGTAGTTTGTCCGATTATTTCGACAACACGTGAAGGCACCAACAATGAAGAGGCAGGAGCCGCGAAACTAGAAAAAAAACACACAACTTGTAAATGAGTGTTTACACAGAGTCAGAGTTAAACACAAAGCTAAACACAGAGTTCAACACAAAGACAGCTGCACTCACATGGAGGGAGCATCTACCAAAGGTAACTGAGAACACGGAGAGCTGCACAGACTGTGAGGGAGTGTGTTGTGACTGTAGCAGCTAATGCTAACACCCGAGTGTTTGAATGGGAGAGACTGAGAGACTGTGTCCGTGCCGCAGGAGTTCTGAGTCACCTGAGTCTGCTGGAGGTTCAGGCGAGGAGCCGCAGACATGTTCCCCCGCAGAGGAGCCGTGTGAAGGAGCTGAGGGCGGAAGCTGAAGCGCTGAGGGTCCGGAGAGAGCAGCTGAAGACGGAGCTACAGACACGTCAGGTGATTGATAGAGCTACAGACACATCAGGTTATTAATAGAGCTACAGACACGTCAGGTGATTGATAGAGCTACAGACACATCAGGTTATTCATAGAGCTACAGACACATCAGGTGATTAATAGAGCTACAGACACATCAGGTGATTGATAGAGCTACAGACACATTAGGTGATTAAAAGAGCTACAGACACATCAGGTGATTGATTGATTGTCCTGTAACAGAGTCTTCAGAGACTGAGGACGTCTTTGGACAAAAAGAGCACCGAAGAGGAGGAGGAGGAGGAAATGGATGAAGACTCTGAGAACTCACAGCTGCTGAAGCTGATGGCCAGACACACACAACTGAAGGATCTTCTGCTCGCTCATCACCTCATCGGTACAGACTATCACCTGTGTCCTTGTGTATATAACATTGAGTCTTTATCAATGTGTCTTTACGTTCTCCTCAACCTTTTCTGACATCACTAGGCGGGTACGACATCGTCAAGACGCGCCACGGCAAAGGAGTGTGCGTGTCTGTGGCAACGGCCTACGAGGGCGTCTGCTTGGAGACCTACAACTTGGAGATCGACCTGAAGCCAACGCTGAGGATCAGTCGTCACAACGTTCCCCCGTTCATTCCTCTGAGCGGCCTCGCCGAGCAGAGCGACATGCAGACGGACATAAGGGCTTTTCTGGACACACTCAGCCAACATCTCAACGCCTTCGCTGGGCGCAAGCAGCAGCTGCAGCTTGTCAAGGTGCCAGGTTTTGTTCTAATAAGCCTGTGGCAGGTTTGAGCACCTGTCTCCAGATGCCTACATGTTATCAGACAAAATCTGGCTTCTAGTGGTGATAACAAAAAAATCCCATCATTAAATTGGTTTAAATATTCCTTCTATACAAACAAACTTTAACATAATGTTCAGAGGCTAAAGGTTGATATACAACTACTGAATTGTCCTTTATTATCAAAACCAAAACATAACACAGAACAATTATATTCAGCTATAACTCATATATTTCATATAATAAATTGATCCTGACTGACTGTGTCCTCCGCCCGTTTGCAGGAGCAGCACAAGTCCATCGAAGTGATGGAGAGCAACGTCTTGTGTTCGATACTGGTGCTGATGTTCACTGTGCCGAGGACGAAGACCGCCGTCCTCTGCACGCTGGACTACACCGACCACACCGCGTGTCTTCCAGCAAGAGTCCAGTTTGAATGCGATGGTAGGTTTGTGAACTCATCACAGAAAATTGTGTCTTTACATTTAGTTGGATGGTAAAAGGATGAATTCAATTAATAAATTAAAGTTGATGGGTTTGTTAAAGAGGTTTGTTTACGATATTAAAATAATAAATGTTGTAATATAAAGTAACATATTCAAATGTATACCTTCCCAAATAACAGGATTGTGTACCCAAAGTCTTTTGTAATATGTATATTTATTTTTCAGTCAAGGAGATTCTCGAGTCTCCAGAGTGGAGGAAAAACTGCGGCCTGCTCATGGAGACTCCACTGCACAAAGCTTTGATGACCATGAAGAAGATGGGGAATATTATTTAATCACAAGTAATGAAACAGTATATATAAGAATAATCTTTTTTTGTCTTGCTTGATAGTAGCTGATACATTTGTGCTGTCAGGTTCCTCTATTGAGGTTCCAGTATTTCTACGCTGCTTTTGTCTCTGAGACTTTCTATAAACGCTGCCACCCTCTTGTGTAACGTTTCCCTCTGAAGCCGCCGCGCCCCCTCCAGTTCCTCTCGGGCTTTCTGCTGTTGTCTGGCCAGTTCTTTTTCTGATATCGAGTCGATAGTTGCAATATTTTTCATCTGCATGAGAGACACGTTGCCTTTGCGTCTCACTGGACTCGTGGGTTTGGCCACCGAGGGTGGAGGTGCTGAGATCGACCGACTCTGCTTCACCGCCTCAGATCCATCGTGGTGATGCAGGGATTTGCTGGAGCACAGACTCCTGCCGTCAGACGTGTGAACGCCTCTCACGTGTGTCTCTGTGTCCTTGTGCTCTCCGATTTCTTTCATGGCGATGTTGACTGTTGCTTTGGGTTCGCACACTTTCACCATCACCACTCGTCTCTGCTCTTTAAACAGCGAGTCTCGTCTTTGCTGCAGCGTTTTACAGGTGTAGCGGTACTGTTTGTCCAGCATGCTCAGTTTCTGCTGAAGATCTCTGTCCTCCTTTTGGTTCAACACTCTCAGCTCTTTCTGCAGAACCCATCGTCTGTGGACTGGATCCATTTGTATAAGATCTAGATGGAGAAACACATGTTTTGCCCATTTTTCCTGTAAATTTGCCATCTAACTCTTTATAATAAAACCATTGTTGCTACCTGACGTGTGTGCATCATTCTCCAGAGTGCTGTTAGACCGTCTGCTGCTATGGCTGTCGGAGCGAGTGTAATATAATAGCCCCATTGTATCTGAAGTCAAGTGAAAGGGATTGTTGGTTAAATGCAGTGAGATTGGATTACAGGAGGCCTCCATAGTCACAGAGCTTCTTGCAGTTCCCACAATAAGTAACGTTGTCACATGATCGGTCAATGTTTGAAATCCACAAGATATGTTTTAGGTCAGTATTATAGGAAACCACTGCAGACTTGTGTGAGTTTCTTTAACAAAATATTGTAATCTCCAGAAAAAACTCATATTCCCTAAACAAAACCCCCATAGTTGAAATAATGATTTGAGAAATGAATCAGCCTCGATGTATTAAGTGATAAATTATTTAAGTTATTAAGCAACAATCATGTTTCAGGTACTTCATTGGGAACATTCAGTCAGTCTTTCCCTCATGCTGTTTGACAGTAAACTTAAGAATATTAAAACTAGTATGGAAGACTTGTTTTCAGACCAAACAATGAGCTGATTAATAGAAAAAATATTCAATTGTTTAAAAAATGTTTTTCTGTTGCAGCTGTGTCATCTTCTCTATCAAACATAAGTTCACATTACTGTATTTCTCCATTCACTTTACCTTCAGTGGACTTGTTATATTCAAAATGCTCCTGAACTTACATAAATCAATTATCATGTGTGTAACGGACAAAACATCTTCAGTTGAAATCCTCACTGATCCTGTTGGTGAAGAGAAATATGATTATTGCGTATTATTCCAGGCTCGTCACAGTCACACAGCCCGGAGCCTCCTCTTCCTCCTCCTCCTCCTCTTCACGGTTTGGTGGTGAGGAAGAGGAGGAGGAGGACGAAACTTCCCAACAATCTCTCTTTCTTTTCTCCACGTTGATGAAGCTTTAAACGTCTTTTATCCGGTGAGTTTGTTTTCTGACGCTTGAATATAATGTTCAGATTCAGACAAGCTGTTTCACACGGTGAACTCTGCTGCATCGTCTGCTTCTGCAGTCAACTCTTTACAACTTCATTCATCTGCTGCAGCTTCACACACTTTAATCCGGTCACATTCCAGCACGTGCGAGTTACGCAACTGGTGATTGTGAAACTGATCCTCGGTCAGACAAATAGTGAAGAACTCTGAACTGTTCTGTCTCTTCTGCTGAAACGTTTTGTTATTCATGTCCTCGGTTCTGATGTGAGCGAGTAAAACCTTTCAATACTGATGTACTTGCTCATATATCAATATTAAAGAAATGCAATGATTTTTAAGATGTTGAGATATAAACCCTTGTGACGAAGAAATGTGATTGAGGCTTGATATTTAACAGTTCAACCGAAAACTTTATAATAAAAAATAAATACAATTACAATTATCACTGTTTGAAGAAGGAGAACAATGCACTTAAGCATGTTTGCATTTTGATAAGTGATCTATAATCAAATCACATTTGCAGTATGTGTGGGAGCTGTCTGCTCAGGTGTGGTCGTCATTGCTACTGATGTTGATTTCCCTTTTTTTCTGTTTTCACAGTTGCCTTTGTGGTGGTGCAGTGATCTGATGCAGAACATCCTGCACCCTGGAAGCTTGTTATTGGGAAACACCTATGTGAGTGTTTGATTTCCAATTTCAAAGCTTTCAGGAAGTTGCCTCAGGTTAACTTTGACACACCATTTATAGGGTTGCAAGACTGATATTTTAATTAATTAGGTCAATAGACCTGGAGACAGTGCTCAAGTTTTGCCAAGATGATGCGGGCGGCGTGTGTGGACGTCCCCGGGGGACCAGAGAGTTTGCTGCTGCGGACTGTTCCCAGACCTGAACCTAAACATGGAGAGGTCCTGATTAAAGTTCACGCTACTGCTCTGAACAGGGCAGATTTATTACAGGTACAATACAATATACAGTCTCACATGTCATACACAATACAGTTTACACTGTAAACATGATGGTCTGTTGTCTAATGCGAGTCAGTGGTTATTTTATTACCTGTGGACAGAATTCAGATGCATTGCAGTCAAATAATAAAGTGAAATACATCCTGTCTCTTTATTCTCTGTTCTCACCAGAGGCGAGGACTGTACCCACCTCCCCCAGGTGAGAGCGACATCATCGGCCTGGAGGTGGCTGGGACTGTAGACACGCTGGGCCCTGGGGTGAAAAGAGGTTGGAGGCCAGAGGACAGGGTCATGACCCTGCTCTGTGGAGGAGGATACGCAGAATATGTTGCTGTGCCTGAGGAGCTTCTCATGCCCGTTCCCCAGAATCTCACCCTGTGCCAGGCTGCTGCCATCCCAGAGGCCTGGCTCACCGCTTTCCAGCTGCTGGCGCTCGTAGGTATATCAGCTTTTATTATTTTACAAACAAAAAAACACAACCAGACGTTAAAACTGCATGTTAATGAAAAATTCATCAACAAATTTTGATTTGATAATCGCATGTTACATGTAAACAACTGATTGTTTATCATTTAAGTTGCAACTTGATGTTAATAAAAAAGTAAACGACACAAAGAATAATACATTTTAAAATCCATTCCTACTTGTGTCGTCAACAAAAACACATCAAAATAATCATTTCTAATTTCTTCATCAGCTCATTGTCACCATCTGTGACAAACGTTAATATTAAACTGTCTCTGTCTTCTCTGCTGCAGCTCAGGTGAAGGAGGGGGAGGTGGTGCTGGTTCATGCTGGAGGCAGCGGCGTGGGAACGGCTGCCATTCAGCTGGTTCGTCTGTTCGGCGCTGTGTCCATCGTTACGGCCGGGAGCACAGAGAAGCTAAAGATGGCTGAGAAACTGGGAGCCGCAGCCGGGTTCAACTATAAAGAGGAAAACTTCGCACAGGGAGTTCTCGACTTTACAGGAGGTGATTTTCACAATCATAATAGAGCTCGTTGTTCATAATTACTATTTCTTAATGTCATTTTCTGATGGAAATATTTTTTGCTATTGTCAACAAATTCCAAAAAAACACCAAAACCAACATCTAGAGACCTTTTAAAAAAAAATTGTTTTATTGTTAAAAAATGGGCTAAATTATTTCCTATAGCAGTTAGTAAAGGTTTTCTTAAATGGTACTCAAGATTAAATAGTGAATTTGTTTGGGACTATTTTCAGCTGTGGATTAATACAGTCAGAGACCAAGTATGATGATGTTGGCTTGTGAGTTCCATTAAAAATAAACGATAATAAGAAACATATGTGACTCATTGATTTCATTGTTGGTTCTGGTCTTTTCATGGGATTTGTTGACAAGAAGAAAACTACAGAATATCAATTTTAAGAAGAATACACACTGCGGCTATATACATAGTACAGTAACCTCATTGTAATGTCACAGGCAGGGGAGCAGAGGTCATACTCGACTGCATTGGGGGATGTAACTGGGAGCAAAACGTGAGCTGCTTGGCCACCGATGGACGGTGGGTGCTGTACGGCACCATGGGAGGCAGAGCAGTGGAGGGAGATTTTCTGGGGAAACTGCTCGCCAAGCGAGGACACTTGCTCAGCAGCCTCCTCCGCTCCCGCAGCCTTCAGGTGAGAATTCCAACAAAGCAACAACAGGCTGACACAGATGAAATGAAAATCTGTCTTATTTCAATTGTTCTGTTTTGTGAACTCCTGTGTCTTGTTTTCCCAAATGAGGCAATTTAAATACGGTAAATAAAGATAGACGATGTGTCTCCACTTCAGATGAAATGTTCTAAATGTGGACTTTGGAGGACGTGGGTTTGATGACCTATAAAGCAGCCAGCCACCAGGAGGCGACCAAGACTCTATCTTTCTATACAGTCTGTGCTGGTAACACATCTCTTGTATTGATTTCCACATCTGTGACTTTTTTCTCTCCTCAGTACAAAGCGGACCTGGTCGAAGCTTTTTCTCGTCGAGTGTTATCACATTTCTCAAACCAGGCTGCTTCCTTGAGGCCAGTGATTGACAGCACATTCAACCTGGAGGACATCGCAGAGGCTCACAGGCACATGGAGGCAAATAAGAACATGGGCAAGATTATCATTAATGTGATTCCACAGAAACAGGAAACTCAGATGCAGTGATATTAACAGAAATGTCAGTGCTTTAAAATGTATTTTTGATGTGTGAACAGTCAGGCCGCCATTCAACCACATTTTAGTTTGTAATTACGACTACATCAATAATTAACAAGCTTAACTCCAGGTTATAAATGTGCTGTGTGAACTTTCTTCTGAAGCGCCATGTGCTGTGAAAACCTGTTCACAAATGAACCGAGTACAAAAATAAACGATGCACAGACGATTTAAAAACAGGTGACAACTTTTATTTTCAACAGACATAAAATCTTATAAAAGCACAGTAAATAATCTACCGAAGCATCTTTTATAATCATGATCACAAAGCCACAAGCTTTCAATATAATACTGTAGTTATTACTCTCTAAACTAGTATTGCAGGAGTCTGTTACTGCGCGAAGTTAACAAGCCGTGTCCTTCTCGACATTAAACTGTCGCGTTGTGTTTCTCAGACGCTAACCTGATGAACTGCAGCTCGCAGTCACAGCATTGAATCCTCAACAATCTCAGGCGTCTGAAACACAGTGAAACCTGGAGCTCACAGGCCGCCAGGGTCACATATGTTTGGTTTGTAGTGTAAAGGACATTAAGGGATAAAAGCAGTGTTGCTTGTAGTTACAGCACATTTTTACTGCATTTTCTACCGTCTATGTCTAACTGTTGGATTTTTGTGTCGCTTTATAACAAGAAATTCACATGTGAATAACTGCTGTATTGTATTGGATGAATAATCAACTTGGATTATTGGCACATGCTTAAACCAAAGGAAAACACCAGTGTTGCCCTTTCAGACACCCGGCAGTTCTTAAACTTCTACCATCTTCAGACACCTCAAGACTGAAGTTTGTATTTTTCCTCTTTTAACTAAAAGTTTGCTGCTACCAAACTTAATAGATGATCGCTGGTTTTCAGGAGTTGGTGGTATTCAAGTACAGGAACCTTAGTGATGAACCCAGTTCACAGGCGAAGGTTCATGAGGCACTGAGCTCTGTCATTAAACCGGCAGTGTAGTTACTGGGTTTGTGGGGGGGATAAAGGAAACAATGGCACCAAACAGTCCAATCTCTTGCACTGGTAGAGTGGCAGAGAAAAAGGCATGTGGGAATAGAGGGTAGACATGGTTAAATATTGAGTATACATTGTGTTCAGTAGCACCGGGAGAAAGAGTTTGTGTTTGTCGCCGTCAGAGCGTCTGAACGATGACAGGATACAGTAGGGACATGTGTTCTGCGCCGCGGATTGGCAGTTTGTGTGTTGTGTAGTGGTGGATGACCTCGGGGATGGTGGAGAAGGGAGGGCTGTTCTCACCCAGCACATAACGCCCGTCTCCAGACTGAGTGAACTTCATGTGCATGAAGCCTTTGCAGCTCCTGGGAAATAAGGAGAGAGAGGGATGAGCAGGAGGTGGTGAGTCTTTACCTATAGTCTCTATAAACAGATTCTGTAGGTAGATACACAGAATCTGTGTTGTCACGCCTCACTGGATTTTGAATTAACAAATGAGGATGGGAAAAAGTTGATTGAAAAAAATCAATTACTGTAAAAGTCACCTCGAGGTTGAAATCTGAGAATATTCTGAAACCACCCACAGACTGTAACAAACCCCAAATGAGGCAAAAACTGGATCAGATAATTTAGGAAACAGCGCAATGCAGTTAACTAGATTAGAAATCCCCTTTAAGAGATCGCAGTGATATTTCAAATTAAGGCAGAATGAGGAGATCTATTTTTAGATCCAATACAGCTCATGGCTGAAGAAATGCTGCATCTCAAGTAGCATACCACCATGAGGTACACGACCAGCGTCTGGACGGTGGGACTCAAAATGGTCAAAACATCCAGTCAGAACTCAATGGTCTCCAACTTGATTATACAGCTGAAAGGGAAGCACTGAATTTTTAAATTTGCAAATATGGCGACAGAGGATGGAGGACCCTCTGTTGGCCGAGTGTAATAACACAACTATTAAATTTAAGACAAAATGAGTCAAGTCCACATGTGAATGATTTTAGGGGGTTTATGGCCTTTATTTGATAGGACAGAGAGAGAGGTTAGTGGTGAAAGGGGGGCAGAGGGAATGGGTGATGACACGCAGCACAGGGCCACAGGAAGGGACTTGAAACACAACAGTGTAAACAGGAGTGTCTACCTGAGTGAGAGCGAGTAGTCGTTGCGGCAGGTCTGGCTGTTCCTCACCAGGTAGGAGCTCTCTTTGCACAGAGTCAGCAGAGTTTCTGCCTCCGAGCGGCTCAGGGCTCCGTGGTACCATCTGCAGGAGAGCAGGAGGAAACCGTTGTTGTTTCTTCTCTTCATGGTGCT
Source organism: Paralichthys olivaceus (assembly GCF_024713975.1). Taxonomy (NCBI): domain Eukaryota; kingdom Metazoa; phylum Chordata; class Actinopteri; order Pleuronectiformes; family Paralichthyidae; genus Paralichthys; species Paralichthys olivaceus. Next base: position 9,014,628 of record NC_091104.1, on the reverse strand, counting down.
GAACATTATTGTCAAATCATCACTTCATGCTGCTTCTTTGCTTTGCAGTGTTTCCAATTGACGTTACCGAATCGACTGTTCAATGGATATTTTTCTACAAGAAATCATTTGAGTTGTTTCTTTAAAAAAACTACCAGAAGACCTTGAAAACTGGGAGAAGTGATGCGCTTTTCTAAAACTATATATCAACATCTTATTGACAAATCAGTTAATCAACTAAATAATTCATAAACTAATCAATTAATTCTTAAGTCATGAGCCTACATGGTCAATTCTATTTTCCTGCAGCACAGTAAGTGAAGGCAGCTGAACTTTGTGAGGCACAGCCTAGTTCCAGACCTCTGAATCACCATACACATTTCTGACTTGTTTTTTCCCTTGTGATTGTGAGCAGATGATGCTTGCAGTCAGTTTCTATAATGAAAGAAATCGCTCAATATCCAAAACTGTATGTAAACAATATACGAGTGATAGCATGACAGTGGCTTTTTATGCAAAACCACAAAGAGTCATTGTAATAAAACAAATTTGAGCTAACAAACACACAATTATACAACTGGAAAAATAATAAACTGAAGCAGTGACTTCATGCTCTCTGAGGAGAATACACTTTGTTTGATCTACAGACAATCAGTGATTTACATTGGACGCTCAAATGTCCAGATGTAAAAAAAAAAAAAAAAAATCCTATCTATCCCAATGGAGTTGTTGAACATGTCGACTTACACTTGTCTCTCCAGAGGCAGAAACGGATCCACTCTCTCTCCCAGGAGAGGAGGGGTGTCACCAGCCAAACGGAGCGTAGTTGACTCGGCTGTGGTTGAGGTGGTTCCCGTCTTTGTGAGCCTGGTTTGCGATCGCTCCCTTTCTGCCCCTTCAAACTGAACTGTGGCCAGAAAGAGAGATGCAGTGGCTTAGTTTTAAAAAATAAATAGTTTATGAGTCAGGAACAGGGACATAAACATCAAGAAGGAAAATGTACCTGCTAGAGCTTTAGAGATGTTGTCCTTCTTCCATTCCCAGGGCTGGTCATATTCATCAGCCGGCCTCTCATCATCCTGTGGGAGCCTGCTCTCCCTGCTGTCTATCAGGCCCAGTCCGCCCTCAACCTTCTGAGTTTGCTGCTGTGCTGGTGGAGCAGCGCGGTGGTGGTGACGAGTCCTCTCCTCGTATGGGTTATCATACAACTGACCAGGATCTCCACCTCCAGATCTGTTACTCATTCCGCTGTGCTGAAGTTCTATAAAGAAAACATACAGATCAAATGACTTCCTAGTTAAAAATATGTTACCTTGGTCCCTTTGTATAAATAATACATTTTAATGTAGAAGTGAACTGCCCAGTGGGAGATTAAGAGCTTATGATAAACCTGAGATGATCCGCTGGGCCTCGAACGGCTCCATGTAGCTGCAGCAGTCTGTGGGTGCAGGTTTGGGCTCCCAGGTTGGTCTCACTCTTGGGTCTGGACGGGCATCAAATGGGTCCGAGTAGTCAGTGTCAGTGTCCGAAGCTGCTGGGGCAGAGGGAACCACCTTGGGAGAGAGAGAAACAAAAGGCATTTAACGATAAATTGGGGAGGAAGAGCTGGAAATGTGACAGTGTGAGAAATTTAGATAAAGAGCAGAGAAGAAGAGGACAAAAAGGAAAAACCCAGCAAAGAAAATGAATCAGAGGAGAAAAAGAACGCTTACTGGTTCTTCTTGAACTGTCACAGGACTCAAGGGGATTTTACAGCGACCAAACTCCTGAGAGTCCACTTTAATGAGTCTGTGTTTAGGAGAAACCACTTTCACCTGTAATGTAACATATGGAAACAAAACACTTTCAATAACAATCCAAACTTATAATCTGGAACATGAGCTCTAGCAGTGATAAATATGAGCTCAGTATTTAACATCTAAAAAAGGAAATGTATCCATCTTGATATCAGTGACAGCAGGTCATACCTCCACACCATTAGGCAGCACTGAACCAAACGCAGGGAAAGAGGGAAGGCTCATTGTGGCACTGCAGGAGCTGAAACCGCCATTCTGCTGCTCCTTATCCGAATGCTGGTACGGGTCCTCGAAATCGAGTTCTTTCTGAGCTCGGTAAGCCCTCAAGATCTCACTCTCAGTGTAATCTGGCCTCGGGGGCTGTGGAGGGTCACGCCTGCTGCCAAAGTTTAGGTAGTCCTTCAGCCACTTTGCCATGGATCTGGGGATGACACATAAAAAAATCAACTACATTGAGTCAGAGAAATTAAAGTTAGCCAATTTACTATTTTTATTCCATCATTAATTATCATAATTTCTGCTATTTATGGCCCATAAACACATTGTTTAAATCAGTCTACCATACAAACCATCTTATCTATCCTTCACTAATCCAATTTCACACTTGTCATCACATATGATGATGTACTGTTCGGTGTCTCTGTCTGTTAACCTGATTACTAGTATTCTTGCGTTACATATATTGTATTGATAGTTGTTTGTGTTCCCTGATGTGTTTTTAATGCTCGGTTTTACTTTAATTATTCATGTATATTATAATGATTTATTGTTTGGGTGTCTAGAAAGACATTCATACAAAGTTGTTTTTCTACATGTGCAATATGAAGATAGGGAATATGGCTGTGTAATTGTGCAATTTGTCCAATCTTTGTAATGTATAATGTACAATATGTGGAGCAGTTCTTTATTGAATCATGGATTAGAAGGTGTGATAGTGGCCGCTGCAGCTTTGTGTGGTCTGATGGAACAATCTTACTAGATGAAATAAGATCAGATAAAATAATCCTTTATTAGTCCCGCATGGGGGAAATTTGTAATATTCCAGCTGCAGGAGTCAACCACAGACACCAGTAAGTAATATTTACATGCAATACTTGAGTGTAAGCATATTTTAAAAATATAGGAAAATGTGGATGGAATAAAAACTAATATGTACAGTGTAAAAACAAGAAAAACAATACAGTGGATGGATTATACATGAACCACTGTATTAAACAGACAGAATATGAACATATATTTATAATTTCATTAATTAAACACTGGCTTTTTGTCTGGTTTGAAAGAATAAACTGTGAGTTATTAATCTCCGGTTAGCTTGGTAGCCTGATAGCACAGCAGCAGCTGGGAGTTGTACTCAGTGCTTTTGTTTGCATTAGTTAGCCCTAGTTAGCATTAGTTAGCCCACACTGGTTGACACACATTGACCATGAAAGATTAATCAACAGGTCCAGAGAAAATACTTCCACGTTTATAACTATTACAGCTTTGACCCTGGGGGAAAGCGGACGGTGTGATTTCGATCGATTCCCGCAAATCACAGCAACCATTTAACAATTGCTAGTTAGCATCTCGGGTAAATCTGAGGGGGGGGGGTTCAATCAATTAGTTAATCTTACCAGTTAATTAAAGCGTTTGATTCTGAATTAAACATGACGAGACGAACGTGTGAGAATAATCGTACAGTTGTGTTTCCCACGCGAGAAGAAGACGTGGTGCAAATCCGCAGAATGGACGATAGCTCATGTGTGAATGTGCCGAAGCTAAGTTGGCTAAGTGAAGCTAACGTCGACGCGTCCTGAGCTCACCCTCTTTCTCTGCATTGACGGCTGTTGTGTTTTCTTCGGGTTCTACCATCCGGTGTTTCCGTTCGACGTTACCGGGCCCCGGAGACAAGACATCGTTGTCCGTGAAATCGGTCGGGCAGCTAACGTTAGCCGGACCGGAGCAGAGCAGCGGACCGCGGGGCAGAGTCACACCGTCCCCGACACAACAGTCTCCGGCTGCCTTAAAGGGGAGTGGACGGTGTTTTGTTGCTGGGTCGACTTTAAATGTGGGGCCACATGAGTCTGCTCCTCACATGTAAACATGATGTAAATCTATATAACATGTAGTTTCAGGAACGTTTACACACTTATTATCATTACTTATTCACTGATTAATCTATTTCTCCAGTTTATGTTTTATTTCTGCCAGTGAAAGAAAACCAGGATGGGTGCTGCTGAATTAAAAGTACTTATTATAAGATAATAAATCGAAATGATCATAGTGAAACAATGTTAAATACATCTAGAATGTCAGATATTAAATTTGAATTATGAAATAATCAGATGGTAAACCAGGATCATGAGATGGTAAATCAAGATGTAGAGAGGACCTGCTCCCGATGTAATTTTAAAGTATTTAAATATAAAAGTCCATTCTAGGGTAAAGAAAACAACAATTCACACATTCATCATCTCTAAGTCATTATTTTGAATTGCTAAGTTGTTCTGATTTAAAGGATTTGTTTTAATAAAGAGGTGTTGGTGGGCTGAGAAATACTGTTTTTCTATTGTCAAATACAACAATTTAATTTCACAGTTTTTAGTGAAAATGTTGGTTAAATAAATTAATGTTTCGATAAAAAAAAATACTGCAAAATATCAGCATCTACAGACTGCATCCAATAAAGCAATATGATCTGGACATAGCATAAAACGTTTGTGGATCTGCAGTTAATTCTAAGCAAAGAAAGGATCACTAGAATAGATAATGGTTGAATAACTTGAACAAAACACCTGTATTTCCCCCAACTGAAAAACAAACATGATGAGAACCACTCTGTCCTCAGGGCTTATGATGAATTACATAAAATTACAATATTAATTATATGAAACACTGCCACTGCTTTTACAGAAGCTCATTTCACCCTTTTCAGCACCCAAAGGCTTGTAGGTAATATTTAATTTTCCTGTTGTTATGACCTACATTTGATGGTGAATAACCAGGAGATCATAGAATCATCACTTCACATTAAGTAAGTCAGAATGTTGAGGTGTGGCAAAATGTAAAAAATATTACAAGAACTAAACTGTTACAGTTAAACAGATTTTAATAAACATTAAAAACTGACTTTTTTTTTTTTTTTAATAGGTAAAATTCTCAACAAAAACAGGTCAATAAACAAGTGGATCTGCTGCGGAAGATTATTTTGGTTTCACTGGATTTTGACAACAGACAATACAATTTCTGTTCCTGACAGTCCATCAGTCACTTCTTTACAGAAAAGTTTTCATGGGGTAGACCTATAAACTGGTTTAACACAATTTTGTGCAGTACAAAGAAGTCCATCTCATCGCATTCATTTCTGCGTCACTCATATAATTGTGTGTCAATCACTCAAGTAATCTTCCGCTCAGTCGCTGTCATTGCTGTCACTGTCTGAATACGCCCCCAGCAGGCTGAGAGACGAAGAGCTATTTTGCGTGGTTACTGGCTTTGAAGCATTTGGAGACTCAGCCGTCTTCGATGCCTGTGAATCTGTAAAACAAGATAAAAGAATAAAAGAGATTTTGAAATCATACGATGGTGAGGACATAAAGCAAACAAATCAAATAATGTCTCAGATTTCTCATGAATCAGATCATTAATAGTATCCATGAGCTCATGTCATAAACTGAGAACCTGATGTGTTACCTGTGTGTGACGATGGAGCAGCAGTAGCCACCACTGGACTGGGTTTGTTGACAGCTGCTGTTGGTTTCTTTCGCACCACCAGGGACCCCAGAGCTTTTACACCACCCAGTGTCCCCACACTCTTCTCCCAGCTCTCCAGCTTGGCTTTCTTCACCCCTCCAGCTGAGGCTCCCTGTAGAAACACAGCATGAGACAATCTAATATTCACAGCTTTTCTATTTAGCTGCATCTTCATAACACATGTTACACTTGTAACTACAAAGCTGGTAATTCCACACTACTGACACATCTACTGTTTTTATGTGAGTGGCCATACAAACCTGTGTCTCTGTGGGTTTGTAAGTAGTGAGGATGTCAGTTGGTTTGTCCGCGCTGGACTTGTTTGACTGCGAGCCACTGCTCTCCTCTTCTTCTTTCTCCGATTCAGAGTCAGAATCTCTCAGTCTTTTCACGAGGGCTCGCTCCAACATGTCCCTGAGAAACAATTTCTAAATCAGTTCTTTGTTCATAAGAATGAATGCGACAAAACATATCAAGACATGGGCAGAGATCAGGTCAATAGGAGATCATGTAGTCTTAAGAACGAAGGCAAACTACTTATATTTATTCATGGAATAGACTTAAAATATTAAAGTTTTACATTTTCTTTACTGCCCATTGTCTTTTTCAACCTTACACACTAACTTGGTTTCTTGCTCATCCTCTTCTTTCTCTCGTTCCCTCTCCCTCTTCTCCAGTTGTCTGTACTGGCCGATCATTCCCTCGAAGTCCACCTGAGCCTGCCTCTGGTTCAGCTCCTTCAACTCCTGGAGATTCTCTAAAACCTCCATCTCCATCTTGGAATCCTTTGTGCGGTTCTCCAACACCTGGCCGAAGATGGAAACCATTAAGCATCTCATGGCAAATGCCTGAATGCTGCCCAATAACACAATAAAAGGCTGATGTTTATGCACCGACCTTCATGGGGTTGTTGAGTTCCTCCTCTTCTCTCTCCTGCTGGATTCTCTTCTCCTCCTCCTCAATTAGTTTCTCTGCTTGGAAGTTACGTGTTGCACCATGCTCCATAGCGTAATCTGTGTTTACTGGATCAGTCTACGAGAGATATGGGAATGCAAGACACTATTTTATGCTGAAGATGTCACGACCAAAGTGCTTGTTTTGTCTGCTTTCAGTAAAATACTTAATGATAAGAAATTAAAAATGTACCTTAAAAGTAATCTCAGCAAGACACCGAGTACATTTGATGTAGAAACGGAAGATTGGCAGTCCCATGTACAGCTCATTCTGAATCGTCTCTTTGCGTGCATTGAACTTCTTCCCCTTGTAGATGTACTCGCCACATGTTTTACACCTGCAAACAACCAGATTGAACCTTGAGGACTCATTTATAGAATCAGAAAGTCCTCTTCGTTTAGAGCTTGCCCTGTTCGAACTGTAAATACAACTAAAATCAAAGCGACTCTTTTGTCTCGCAATGAAACTAGCAAACTAGCAAAAACTTAATTTATGTATTGAGGCTGTTCTCACTTTAATATGTTCTTTAATGGAGTGCCTGAGTGTCTTTGTGAAAATATCTCAGCACGCAAAGTATAAGTGACTAATTTCAAATGTCTCTGTGTGTTGACCAATGAGCAACAAGACCGTACAGACTTGTTTACAAATGAAATCCCCACGACATAGTTTTCCAATCGTAAGTACTGACTGGGGAAGTTATAGGAACGGTTGTGTGCAAATTTAAACCTGCTGCTGTTGTTGTTGTTGTTGTTTATGGATATGATGATGATGTACAGATGAGTAACACTGTTGCTGACAGACTTACCTCATATTGAATGGAGCCATCAATCTCACCACATACTGTCGATCCTTGGGGAGTTTGAGCTTTGGGATTTTGGACGGATCGAAATCCGGAGGGTAGTATTTCTGTGGAGGACAAAACACAAATGTAAGACACTGGGAATCTTGTAATTACTAAACAACAGACAATTACACAAACCGATGTCGATAGCGACAAAGCATTTTTAAAATTCAGAACAAACTCTTAATGTACTTTAAGGTCTGATGTGAACAGATACAGTTACTGTTAGCTACAGCACACTTAGCCTCAGAGCTTCACAGCTAACAGCTAACTGTACTCTCACAGTTCGTCACACGACGACACACGGTGGAGCCTGTACTTACATTCAACACTTTTCTTTCGGACATTGTTGCTTTTGCTAGAAACCAAACGACGAGAGAGAAACAGAGGAGGAAGTGCGCCGAGAGCTAATCCAGCAGGAAGTGGACCACTAGGCAACTTCCGCTTATCCGTGTCTTTTTTTTAGCGTCCGGCTGTAAAAGTAGTTCAAAGTAAGAATGTTCCGCTGCTGCAGAAGCGACGATAACTCACAACAACATATTTTAAATTAAATTATGTTTTCAACCTGTCATATAATTTTTTTTTAGGCTTGAAAAAGACAACAAGTGAAGGAAAAATAAATATTCTGTTGAAGCTGTATTCTGAAATATCCTATGATTGAATTATGTGAGTAAACAATGCTGACCTACTTAAACTAGTGGTGTAGTGGCCATGCAGTCTTAAGAAGGCTGGAAAACTACTTATATTCCCTCCCTCTCTTCTCCAGCTCTCTGTACTGGCTGATCATTCCCTCGAAGTCCACCGGAGCCTGCCTCTGGTTCAGCTCCTTCAGCTCCTGGAGATTCTGTAAAACCTCCATCTCCATCTTGGAATCCTGTGTGCGCTTCTCCAACACCTGGCCGAAGATGAAAACCATTTAGCCAGTGTCATCATGTGTGCAGCATGCAGCTGTAAATAAAGCATCTGCAGACTGCTATCAGGCATGATCAGAAGAAACAAGTCATGCTTTATATGTCATTTCAATCATAGTTTTAAAGCTGTTGATTTCAAGGGAATGGCCCCTCGCCCCAACTTCAAACACTCCTGTAACCATGTCAACTAACACATTTATTTTTAATCTCAACCACAGTCTTTCTCTTTTGTGCCTGAACCAAACAATCCATGACTGTTCCACCAGCTTAGCAGCATGTTTATTGGTGTTATGTTATGTACAGGCAAACAAAAGTTAAAATGGTGTCAAACTAAATCAGCCTGAAATTACACCTTAACATATTTCATTGCATATCACTGGAGGGGCAAGAAGCTTTTTGTAATTACCTCTGTTCTACTGATATTAGCTTTTTCACCCCATGAGACAGTGGAGGAGATCATGACCAAATGATGGAGTAATGGTCCCTCAGGGGTAACATGACTTGCCACTGACGTATGGTCTCTCATAGTCAGACACACACACACACACACACACACACATTGCTTAGGGGGTCCTAAAGGTTATTCCAATGAAAGGAAATTGGATCCTGATTGTAGATTGATGTCAGTGTGGGTCAACCTGCAGGTCTGATTTATGCTTTATTGAACAGAGGTGACACAAGAAGATGGACAGAAAAGATTAGCAGCTAAACAAAGAAGGGAGGAATCTGCATTTATACAAGGCACCCCCTCCCCACGATGTGGATTTTCTAGATTAGTCTATTTCTTAATCTGATTCACTTTTTATTGGGTGGTTCTTTTCTTCGCTGTGTGTGGTGATTTCTGACACAGCGAAATGACTCATCAGTGAGTCAGATACATGTGTAACTGAAATGGTTGTTTTGCAAACAATTAGTCATTTAATTTAATATTGAAAGAAAATACCAATTTTTCTGATTTCAAACTTGATTGAAACTTGATATTTTATTCTATGGCTCAACTTAAAAAGATCGGAAGCGAGAACAAAAGATGAGTGGGAAATGATTTTTAAATCAAACAACTATACTTGGTCAAATATGTTTTATCAAATGTAAACCCACATCTAACCACCTTCCTGTTGAAGATACAAAGGTGCTGAGTGGTGTCACCCATGTCAGAGTCTCCATGAATATTTCAGAGGCCGGCTGATGTCAACAGCACTGGAGCAGCAGCTATAAAGAGGGGGATCTCTGTCCAGGAGACCCTCCAGACCCTCCACCTGCTGAAGACAAGGACCCTTCCTCCTCCTCTTCCTCCTCCTGCCTGTGTTTCAGCACCATGGTCAGCGCACGAGCTCTCCTCCTCGCGGTCACCTGCTGCTGCGCGTACCTGTGGCTCGCTCGTGCGGAGGGAGACTCTTCACTCGAGACGCGCTCGTTGGATTTCTCGCCAAAAAGACAACAGGAGAAAGACCTGGTGAGAGACATGGGACATGTGAAAGGGTTTCAGATGGATTCATGAAACATTAGATTGTTCATACAACTTATCTTATAGCACAGGCATCGAAGATCTATACCCAGCATGTCTGTTCTCCTCACAGGGGTCACATCGTGTTGAGTTTTAAAAGCATGGTTTCTTTCTCAAAACTAAATACCGTATCCCTGTGTAGATTGACGCGTTGCAAGAAGTGCTGGAGAAGCTGAGGAGTAAGGAGATGCCCTCTGAGAAAAAGCTTGGCTGGCTGCCCTCGGTAAGTAAACAAAGAAATGATATTGAATCAGCTTTAAATATGATCATTTTCAGCTCTGTGAATCTGTTTCAGTTACTTCTTTGGATTATTGTCTTTTCTTAGTGGCATTATTGTTATTTAGAAACACGTCAGGCTAGAAACATTTTGGAGAGGACTAAGGATTCGTTCAGTCAGCCATTGAACTTTGATGACTTTGTATCTGGGCGAAGTACTTTTGGATTGAGATGCAAAAATGACTTTAAAAACATATTTTCTTAGGTCATGATCTTCAAAAATGTAATTTTCCTGTATCGATGTTGTTTTTGTCTTCCCAGTGTGACGCAGGGGAGCCATGTGCCGTGCGTAAAGGCGCGCGTATTGGCACCCTGTGCAGCTGTCCCCGGGGGACTTCCTGCAACTTCTATGTTCTGAAATGTTTGTGAAAGAAGCAAACAAGAAACCAAGAGATGGCGGGAGAGAGTGCAGGGGTTTGGGGTCAGAACAAGAAGGTGTCCCCTCCTTAATGTGAGATATGGCTGCAACGGTTGCCATTCTCCTTGTGATGATAAGAAAAAAGAGATGTAGTACTGCATGTCATTAATAAAGGATGTTTTTCTTTTATAAACTTCGTCCGATACAATTTTTTGAGCATGTTCAATGTTCTGTGTCTGTCTTTGTGTTTTCTCAGACTTTGTGATCGGGGGATGAGGAAGTTATTTGTGTGGGACTGTGGCATCTTGTGATTGTTTGTCACAAATCTTTGTTTTGGTCAAAATGTAGTTTTTGGTTGTAGTTGTGTATGGTGATAAATTTACGGCTCTGGAAACATTTTTCACAATAAAGCCAATAACGTAACTTTTGGATTCACGGATGTGTCTGTGCGCATGTTCAAGAAAGATACACTTTACAAATGTGTAGTATTATGAAGACAGATTCTTTTTTGGTTTTTAAACCACACGCTCGCCTTATGTCAGCTGTAATATCGTGTAGATAATTGCATGGCCATCACTTGTTGGTAATTTGCTTTTGATTACAATGGTCACTCTGCACCACTTATAAGAAGCCAATGAAATCAACCATATTGATCCCCTTTTCCGTGCGTCATCAATAATTCAGCGTCTCCCTTCACATTTCCTAAAGCACGGCTGCATTCCAGCACATCAGCTGTCATCTCCCTGTAATCAGAAAAGGCGCTGTCAGGTTTTTTTTTTTCTTCTATTCAATGACATCATATCCCAACGCAAGTTTCCAACATGGCGTCCAGCCGGGTGCTGGGGAGGGAGGTCCGGGAGGAGCCGAGGCGCGCAGCCTGCACCGCAAACCTCGACTTCTGCCCGCACAAATACTCCGTGCTCATCATCGTCGGACGCACCGCTGCCCACCTCGGACACACACAGGCGCTCATCAGCGGGGAGATTCAACGAGGTACGTGCATTACAATCCGCCTCTCACAGCCACTGCGCGTAATATTGAATGGAGGAAACAAATCAGATGCAGACCTCTCATCAGCGAGGATGTGACACTGACCCCGTTGCAGTGTATAAATGTGATTTTATCTACCCCACTGACCGAGGATGCGTCATCTGGAGATGCTCCACCATCAACATCACCTTCTCCTCCGCCTCCTCCTCCTCCTGCTGCTGCTGCTCCCTGTGGACGCGTTATAATTAAAAGCAGCCTGCAGGAGCTGCTTTCGCATCACTTATCGTTTTATGGAGAAGCTTTTAGTGAAATGTTGCAGGGCGGATGTTCAGTCAACACATATCGACTTGTGAACGATGTGTCATAAAGAGACAGTGGGTACACAGGCGGAAAGGCATGATGCTGTAAGAATGCGTTATAATCTGAGAGTCCCATACATGTACAAGGATGTATGACGATGGGACATTTCAGATCATAATCTATTCAAAATGGCTTTGATACTAGCAAACTGAACGTGAAACAAAATGATTGATGTGAGTGAGAAATAGAGAAATAAATGTATTTATCATTCCCACTGGTCCCAGCACTAAACCATGAAAACCACTCACCACCAGTATATCATCAACTTTTAATGAGCTCAGACAAACAGCCATGTTTTCATCTTTTTCACTGTTTCTAATGCAGCTTTGATTCCTTTTTTCTTTAGTCAATCTGTAAAATGAATAATCAGTGAATAGATTTTCACTATGTTGTTGTTTTTCATTGTCATGATTTTCTATCTTATAGTCAGTTGTTTTTGTAGAGATGGCTGTTGACTGCATTAAAGGAAACATATATGAACCTGTATTTGTACCGAGTAAGTCAAAAGAACATTTTATTTCTATACACGACAAAACAAAACGTACGAATAGGACAAGAAGATGGTCAAACATTGTTAATATTGTGGTTTTTAGCATATGAATTATGTCTATAAGTCTATATGGACTGGCAGCAGTAGTATTTTATGTGCTATTTGCAAAACATAACCTACAACACATAAATCTGCATATAGCTCTTTTGTTTATACCTCACTGCAGCATCTGATCTAATGTCTCTCACGTCTGCAGGTATCCGGTCCTGGGACATTGATTTAAAATCCTGTAACCTGAACCTCCATCTCCAAGAGTTCCTGTCCCATCACACGGCGTCATTCAAGGGTACAGGTAAGAAACTGTGTGTGATTCTTCCAACCCCGAACTCTCCGACCTCACAGAAAGCCCCGTCTCTGTGGTAACCAGCCAGCTCGGCGGGTCGGGGGGGTCGACAGCGGAGGAAGGAAGGAAAGTGGAGGAGCAGTTGGATGATTGTTTAACATGGGTGGGCCCTATGGACAGAAAACAATAGTGTCCAAGCTGTGCCACCTCTCCCTCTCTCTCTCTCCCTCTCTCTCTCTCTCTCTCTCTCTCTGTTAGTATGCAGAGTCAAGGACGAGCAGGGAAAATGGTGAAAAGGCCGACAGACAGTCGTGTTAGAGCTCAGCTGTGAAGTATCGGTGACAAACACAAACAAGAAAAGAGGACTCTACAGAGGACAAAACAGCAGCCGAGTAGAGTCTGTTCTGTGGTAGATAAACTGAGGTTCTTCTGATAAGTGCTAACGTGATTTTCTCGGGGGTTTGATATGTGTTTGATTCCCTGTAGTTTCATTTCTTCTATCAATAATATTCTGGATATGGGTGCTGCCATCTTGCACTGTTGAGATCCCGCCCATATGCACAGGCGACCAATCGTGAGTCAGTCTCTGCTGTCAATCATGATGATGAGCTGGTTTTTATAGCATCAAAAACAATCCAACAAACACCATTGTGATAAGAACTACTACAATGCTAAGTGTATTTGACCTTTCACCTTGATCCATGTCCCATTTGATAACGTGGTGGAGGTGGGGTTTATGACCTACACTGTGCCAGCCACTAGGGGGAGATCTAGATGATATATATATATATATATACTGTATATGCTGATAGTTAAAAGAGAAAATATGGTGTCTTAACGAATGATCTTCACAGATACTAGTAGGTGGGGATTAACTCCTGTTTATCTGGATGTAGCTTCATATTAAGTGGATCAAATTTGCAAAGCACAGATATGTGAAGAACCTAATTCACTGCAATAGAAAGTGATGTATTTTGCTTCTCTCTTTTGTTTCTAACTTGAGTTAAAGATAACGAAACCTTTGCTCGTATTTGGGTCATTATTTTCCAGTTGGCTGCGTTCGCCTCTGTGTCCTCGTCCGTTCATCCACTTCCTCTCAGACTGGATCCTCACTGCAGACTGAGTGAACTTGGCATCTTGTCCTCAGACAGTCCCTCCGACTCAGCTCTTCGACTCTCCCTCCCTTCCTCCTTTTTCACTTAGCAAGTCAAACAGCCGCCCGGTTGCCGCACTTCACTCTCTGTTTTACCTGCATGGTTTCCTGTGACTCCCTCAGCAGGACTCTGTCCCTCGCTCGTCTGACCCTCTCCTTCCATCTGTTGTTTTCTCTCTGCCTCCTCAGGACAGAAGTGTCTGCGGCACGGCACCAAAGTGTTGGACACTCAGGTGCTCATCAGTCCGTCTCAGGAGCAGGTTCATTCAGAGGTGAGAGCACAGTTGACCGAGTTAAAAGCACAATGATACAGCTGTGCAATTATTTTGATTTGACCATTTTTAGCCCTATTTAAAATGGGGAAAAAAATAAAGTAATTGTATTTTTCCAATTTAAATCCTGAAACAAAGGAGGGAACATAAACGTGTAATGAAAATTACAGAAGCAATGTGAAGGTAACTTCTTAAAACTGCTTATTGTGTGTGTATTTAAAGCATCAAACCTCAAAGACATAAAATTTATGAAGACAGAAAGTAGAAAATACTCATATTTCAGAAGCTCTTCCATAAGATATGTGAATAATCTAAACATGTTTTACTTTTCATTTCAGCTCTAAAATCAATTATACACGAGTCTTATTTAAAATATATTTTCAACAACAAAAAGATTAATTTTTTTACCCATATTCTTTCATTTTGCTCTGCTGTTGTTCTTTGACTTTTGGTTGTAAGAGGCTGTGCAGTGAAAATATTACAGTAAACAACACATGTGACCTTCTCTCTCTCGTCTGCTCAGGTGTTTTCTCTGCTGTCGAGGGAATCGGCTCAGAAGCTCTTGATCCTGTGTGGACAGAGCGTGGAGGAAAGTGGAGACCTGCTGTTTCACAGAGGATTGTTTTCACCAAACCAGCTGAAACAAATACTGACAGAGCAGGTGACACATCCCTCCCCATTTTTATATTTCTGCATCAAACTGTTATATAATGTTACTTCTATTATTGATCAATACAAATTTTGGTTTATTTTAACAATGCAAGTACAAGACAAATTAATCATTTGCCGCTTATTTACCTTGGTTTTGTAGATGAAAATAGAGGAAAAACATCCACCCATTATCTAAACTGCTTGTACTTTGGGGAGCTAGCCCAGCTGTGGGGTATAGTCGTGTCAGTCCATCACAGGGCTGACACATCCATTTACTCTCATATTCACACCTGCAGGCACTTTAGAGTGAGGACTGTGGAAGGAAGCTGTAGCACTGGAAGAAAACCCACAAAGACACAAGGAGATCATGCAAACTCAGTGCTAAACACTGGACCACTGTGCCGACCCACATCCCCCAAAATCAAAATCTTTTTTTCTCAGAAAAACACATCACAAATGAAAATCAAACTTTCAAATGAGTTTTTTAAAGAATCAAAATGAAGATATGTTCTGAGTGGGAGACAAGCATATCTTTTTGTTTTGTTTGCTTTTCTTTTCTTTCTTATGAACACAATATCCTAATATAAGTATTCACACAATAAGATAACATAATTGTGAATAATACTCAGCCAGTCAATGTGGACTAAAAAAGAACTATTGGCTGTTGTTTCTGTTTTCAGTTTCTCAATGCCTCCTCCTCCTCTAAGCTCAGCCTGACCCTCAGCTGTCCCAACATCGGCGAGTGGAGGAAGACTCTCTTGGGGAACCAGCCTCAGGAGCGTCCGTTCATGCTCCACATTAATCCCCCAGAGGTGCTGCCTGCCATGGAGGCCCTAGGGGACTTCACCTCCCTCATCTCTGGGACCCTTTGCCCTCTGTCCAGCTTTGACCTCCTGCCTCCTCCCATCACAGTTGGTTTCCTCAAGCTGTCCCGCCCCTGCTGCTATGTCTTTCCTGCCGGCCGAGGCGACTGTGCCTTCTTTGCCGTTAACGGCTTCACGGTGCTGTTGGACGGCGGTTCGGACACACAGGCCTGCTTCTGGAAACTGGTCCGCCACCTGGACCGTGTTGATGCTGTTTTGTTGACGCACATCGGGACAGAGAACCTGCCGGGGGTCAACACCTTCCTGGAGAGGAAGGTGGCCGAGCTGGAGCTGAGTTCTGATGTCAAAGGTCAGATGGTTCTGTTGATCATGGTCCTGAAGAAGGATGATGTAATGAGGAAATCTTAAGCAGTTTCATGTTAAACTTTCTAAATGTTTGTGTGTCTCTGTGCGTGTTGATGTTGTTTTATTTCAGCAGAGGACTTGTCGAAGAGGCTGATCTCCCCAGAGCTTGGAGTAGTGTTCTTTAATGCCCCCAGCAGGCTGCAGATGGAGCAACAGCCTTGTGAGTGAGAGGAACCTATACTGCAGTATAATGTAGAAGTAAACAAGACATAACGTAACAGGGAATATGAACTCAAAACCCTCTTGTTAATCAGATATGTATAAAAACAATCATAAACATTTGCGTTAATATTTTTAATATGCATGAAATATGTATTTCATATTTTTGTCAATCTCCTCCTGTCAGGTGTGGACAATGTCTTGAAGAGCACACAGCAGGCCGCCCTAACTTTACAGTTATTAAAGAAGTTAGACATCAGACCACAACCAATGTTTCGACCACAGGCAGTCCCCTTCGAGCCACTGACCCTGTTTCAGAAGATGGGAGTGGGACAACTGGACTTGTACCTCCTCAGTCCTGGTAAAAACAGCCAGGAGTACCAGACATTCATGCAGAACTGGCCTGACTCCTCATCAGCATCCAAATCTCAAGATCTCCCTCTCACAGCCCTGGCCTCCGTGTCCGCTCTGCTTGTGTGGCACCCAGCGTGCCCTCAAGAGAAGGTGGTCAGGGTGCTGTTCCCCGGTGTTACGCCCCAGGCGAAGCTGCTGCAGGGGCTGGAGAAGCTGAAGGGTCTGGCCTTCCTCCGAAAACCAACTGTGACAACCGGGGACCTGGAGAGGCTGGGTGAAGACGGAAAGAACAAGAGGATGGACAGCCAAGATAGTTGCAAGTCACAAGGGAAAGACACAACATCAAAACATGGGAAAGAGAAAGGGGTTAAAGATGAGGTCATGGTAAAGGAAAAGGGAAAAGGTTTAAATGGAGTTGGTGCAAGGGATCCTGATAAAACCAAAATCAAAGAAGTGGGTGTAAAGCAAAAAGTACCAACATCAGAGAAGAATATGTCAAAGAAAGGAGGAGGGAGGGATGGGAAAAGAGAGGAGAAGACCGGCAATAGAGAAGAGAATGGCGTAACGAAGCATGATCAGGTGAAAAAAGAAAGTCTCCCATCCAAACCAAAGAATGAAAATAAAACTAAGCTCAAAAAGGAAGCAAAAAATGACTCTAAAACAGGAGCGAAGAAAACAAGAAAACCATCAGGAAAGGAGGCAAACGATGGCAAGAAGACACATGTAAACACTGAACTGCCGAATAACAACTCAACAAAGCCCAATGCTGGGACTGGGATGGAAATCCCAGAGCCTGAGATGCCTCCTACTGAGCAGCAGAATCAAAAAGAGGCAACAGAAACTGAAGTGAATCCCTGCGGGTCGAAAACGTCTACCCCCGAGGACATGACTGCTGATTTTCTCAAGCTGCAGGAGGAAGGACTGGATGAAGCAAAGCAGAGGAGCAGTGAGTCAGGAAATGAAAAGGGCCTGGGAGGCAAAGAGACAAGTAAGGTGGCTGAAGAAGATGAAGCAGGTGGTGATAATGAAGTGCAAGCTAAGGCTGCGACTGGAGAGAAAGCTGGTGCAGACTTGCAGAGAGGTTCTGGAAACACTTCCAAACCTGCAAAAGTTGTGGGATTTCCATCACCCTTAAACAACGCATCAGAGAACGAGCACGACGTCCAGTTAGACCTAACTCCGACTGAGTACACTCTCCTAGACGGCGCTTTGAAACACAGCCCTCCCTCCAGATCCTCTCCAGAGAACCAGGCCCCCGTCAGCCTTGATGAGGAGACTGTGGAGCCGGCCTCCCCTGACTCACGGCCCAACAGCGCAGGGCACACTCCGTACTGTCTCTCCCCAGATGACGTGTGGTGCAACAAGGCCACTCTCAGCAGGTTACAGGCCCAGATGGGAAACTCAGAGTCCGGTGAGGTCAACCAGCCGAGTGGATTGACCAGACAAAGTGAGGGGCAGCTGTCCCAGAACAAAAACCCCCCAGAAAGCCACACAAACCCCAGGGAGAAGCATCTCAGTTTCCTTTCTTTGGGGACTTTTAAAGATGGATCTTCAGACCCGTCTCCCTCTCTGGCCACCACAACCACCACCACCACCACTACACACTCCATGCCAGCAGAGGTGAGCTCACCTCAGTCCACTGAAGTAGATGAGTCACTGTCCATGTCTTTTGAGCAGGGACCAACCAACGTGAGCCAGAGAGAAGGGGAGGACAGCATTCATCACTCCCACTCCAACGGAGCCCATTTTGCTGGGATGTCTTTACCAATGAAGAAGCCGCCCAGATCTTTGGGGCAAGGTTCAGAGATGGGGCGACCTCAGGCTCCTGGCACGCTTCATTTTGAGGCATCACCTCACGACGTAGATCTTTGTCTGGTTTCTCCTTGTGAGTTCAAGCATTTCAAACCTCCCGACTCCAGCTCGGCAGCCAGTGAACCGCCCAGAGGAGCCTTCACTTCGCATCATTATGGCAACAACAATAACAACATGAAGGACACATCACCTAGCGAATCAAATGCCCCATTTTGTACAGAGGACTGCCCGTCCACCACGGCAGATGGAGCGCTGGACTCAGATGAGGACGAGTCATGTAGTGAGCCGACGAACTCCCCACATGACCTCTGCGCCAGTCAGGCTCTGCCCTGCGACCCTCCCCCTGCCGCGCTCAGGGACAGTCCGCCTCTGCCTCCTCACCCTGACACCTCCATGCCTGTTCCTCAGTCTGACTCTGATGCCCACGGGAAGAGAGCAAAAGCCGGCGGCATGCGAGGGAAAAAGATGCCAGGGGTGAGTTTGTCTTACGACAATGAAGAAAAGGATGTCTTTATAAATATCGTGCGTTAATTCGTATATTTAGGAATTCATTTGTTGAATTATAAACTTATTTATTGTGGCACTGAGCTCATCACCAGTCTATTGCAGACATCCTTGTGGCATGTGTGTGGAGTGAAATCTGAAACGACACCTTGTCTACACTGTTTTTTATGTAACCAGGTTGTCGAGGGTTCCCACAGATCAGGCTCGGGGAAAAGCAGGACAGGAATCCAAAGTGGAGTCAACAAAGGGAACGTCTCTTCCACTCGTACGCCTTCATCCAGCACCCGCTCCGCACCAGCAAAATCCTCACCCAGTCCAGGTACAGGTGTTTTCTCTCTGCTCTCAAATACAGTAGTAGCTCTGCAGACTAAAGCGTATTCACTGACTCCTCTTACATTGTTTTCTACCCCAGGCTCTAAGGCTGCCTCTGTTGGAGAAGCCAGTGTGTACGTGGACCTGGCGTACATCCCCTCTGGAGCCTCCTCACCAACCGTCACCGTGGACTTCTTCAGGTGTGTCCGCTCCTCCTGCTACATCATCAGCGGCGACAGTCAGGAGAGGGAGGAGCTTATGAGGCAAACACTGGATGCTCTGCTCGATGGAAAGGCATCCTGGTCTGACACCATGCAGGTAGACACACACTTGAACAACTGGATTCATCCCGACTGTTAAGTGTCCATGGTTTACTGCAGAGTCATGGAAATTCATCGACATACAACTGAGGTTACATTTTAGCCTTTTCCTGCGTATCCCCAGGTGACGGTGATCCCTACCTTTGAGTCCGTGCCGATGCAGGAGTGGTACCAGCATACCCAGGACAGACAGAAAGAGCTGGGCATCACCGTGCTGGGATCCAACAGCACTGTCGCCATGCAGGATGAGACCTTCCCCGCCTGCAAGATCGAGTTCTGAGGCTCGCTGAGAGGCGCAGAGGTGGAGGGTGAATATGAGCTAAGGGATACAAATGTGTTTGTGGGAGTGTGGAGTCAAAAGAGTTATTATAGAAACAGAGATCATATGGGGACATAAAGGAAATATAAGGCTCTTTACTGCATGAAAACAACTGGGTAATTAGATAACCTATTCACCCCCATCCCCTTTGTGGGCTTCTTTTGCATTAGAGCCATTATTTCTCTTTGTCCATGTAGAACAAACGTCCCTGTGGAGAGAACTGCATGATGTTTTTGACCAATGACCCAGTGCCCAAGATGAGCTGCAAACATGTAAATCCACGAAAGCTGAGGATCTATTAGTCAAAGTTATTAGCATACACATGGTTAGAGGCACGATGTGTGAGCCTGTGATATGTTTCTGGGCCCATTCAGTTGATTTAAACCAGTTCACCTGAGAGGAATTTAAAAGGTTATTCAGAAAATAAAAAATGTCCAACCAATAGAATACAGACAAATGAAATATTCCTGTCCTTGTTGTGGATGCATTTACTTTAGAGTCCTGTATGCGCGGTGGCTATCAACGGTCGATGCACTCCTACCCTTTACAGTTTTTATAACACTGGCTTCCCGTCAGTGTGCTTGATAAAAAAACAACAACACCTTCATGGAGCAGCAATCAGCAGATCTCTGGTAAACATGAAGCAACAAAATCAAGCATCTCAATAAATGTTTTAAAATTTTTTGGACATCTGAAATCTGAGTGCAAGCGCACGGTTTGAGCTCAAGCAAAGCAAATCTAAGCACAAGCAAGTGCTATTTGAGTGCGAGCGCAGGGTTTGTAGTGAAAGCATTGAAAAATCTGAAATCAATGAGCACTGTTTTCAAATTAAAAGACCACGCTCTTGAATAAAAACAGGAGAAAAATGTGTAATAAAACAGCTCAAGATTTTTCCCTAATGACAAGAGTGTGCAAACTTTATTAAAGCATTGCTTGCTTTGTATTTATTTTATGTTCTAAAAATCAGTGTCCAGGTGTTTATTGTGAGCACACATGAGGTGAACTGTGCCGTGTGTCATACCTGCTTTAA
Source organism: Paralichthys olivaceus (assembly GCF_024713975.1). NCBI lineage: Eukaryota > Metazoa > Chordata > Actinopteri > Pleuronectiformes > Paralichthyidae > Paralichthys > Paralichthys olivaceus. The sequence continues at coordinate 8,993,976 of NC_091104.1, read as the reverse complement.
AAGACGTTGTCGTGTCCACTGCTAGTGAGCGATCGTCGCCTGCTAAACCTGAGATTACTGAATCTTAGTGTGCAAAGACAAATCTGTCAGCAGGGATTAGAATACCAGATTTAATTCAACAGCATTACAAAAGTAATCTTATTAATTAATGGTTCCGTAATTGTAATCCATTACATGTGCTTATAATAATGCTAACAAGGAATCAGACTATAAATGCTTTTGTAGAGTTATGTGTTGACTTGTTATCTTATATTCTAAAAATGTTAAAATTATTGACATGTAATGTATTTAAATTGTGAATGTGAGGGACATGATCAAAGCCTTCAATCAAGTATGCCGTCGACAAATTTGCACAGTGTAAAATCGAGGGTGAGTCAATTGAATGTAAATGTAAATGAGAGATTTCCAAGATGTTCTCTGTAAATAAGAATGAATAAAACAAATGTTATATATAATTGGAGGCAAAGTAATCCTGGACATTGAAAAAAAACACACTAAACCACTGAACTGTTTCATGTCTAATTTTCCAATAATTCTCCCACATTTCAAACATTAATTATAATATTAAATCTGTGTACATGAAAGTATACAGAAGTGTGTTTTTTAGAACAATAAATAAATGATAAATCAATTTTTAATTGGGTTTAAATGATGGAGTTCCTCAAGGGAAATAAAAAGCACTTTAAATGCTCTCACCTCACTAGTTTCCCTGAAATTCAGACCATATTTCATAGATTTAGACTCAATGCTCTTTAAAAATCAGATACATCTGATGTAATGGATTACATTTTAACCACACGATTTCCTCTTCAATCCTCTCTGGACGTCACATGTTGAGATGTGTAAGATTCGCAGGTTAAAATATGATTAGCTCTGTTGCTGTTCTGCCTTTAAAAGAATTAAGTTGACACTGGTGTGAATGACAGACACATAGATTCTTCAATACCAAAGCACGAGAACAAAACGACACTACTGATCATTCTCCTCTTAGTGTGAATGCTGCACGACAAAAGATCATTTTCAATAACTCTAAATTGTCCTAATATTTTCTAATTATATAAATGCACTTTTATAACACAGAAGAATGCAATTAGTCTTATTTTGTGCGATCAATTTCCTATTTTATCACTTTCTCAAATGATGTGTATGGAATTAAACTCTTCACACATGTTGTCCGACTTAGATTCATCACAACTCTCACGATTCCCCGCAAACCTCACACACACACACACACACACAATAACTGATTTACTGGGATCGCAGGGTCGAACTAGTTCTGTAACTATAACTTGAACCCCACAGTAGCCAAGTGAATTGTACCTGTATGTATGTGTCCCGCATGTGCAAAGTTGTGTATGTACTGTGTGTTGTTTCATTCATGATATTCATGAAGACAGAGAGCAAAGCACTGTGGGTAAGCAGAGGCAGAGGAGAGTGTTTTGGATGAAAACTGATGGGATGAAGATTGTGATGCTGTCAATTTGTAATTGTCTCTACAATGTCGAGAGGTTGTGGGTCGGGGGGGTAATGTGTGAATAAAGAATGTGCATCACCATTTTAAAAAAAAGCCTGTTAAAAGTCACGTAAATGCAAATTCTACGTCAATGCAGCCGTGTGGATATTAAATAAAATGATGAATGTGCAGCAGCTCAAGACTTGATTATTATTGTAATATCATACTGTTGAAGTGTCTGCTCAGATCCGCACTGCGTATCCTTTGAGGGTCGCAGGGGGGCTGGAGCCAATCCCAGCCGACCTTGGGTGAGATGTGGCGTCGACCTTGGATGGTGCAACATTCTATCACACACGGGAAGAACATGCAAACTCCACACAGAAAGCCTGGCCTTCAGAGGCTAAACACTTTACCACCACGCCGCCCTTTTCACATCCAGTGTGGTTTTATATTTTGGGTAAGTTCCAACAAACTATAACTGCAGTTTATGGAAAGTAGAGGGTTTGCCAAAAGACGGCACTCACAACTAGAAAATAACAAACAAGCCTGCAGATCACAAGTCTTATTTATGGATGAGTGGAAAATGCCCAAAATACTCTCCACGTTGTAGGCGGACATGTTTCCTAGTCAACGAGATAAGAGAAGATAAGAGATAAGAAGAGGATAAACCACAAGGTTAAAAAAAAACAACTCAGAAACAGAAAGCTCAGGCTGCAGCTCATGAAAAACTAACCACAAAAACAATCACGTAAAGAGGAAAGTGTGGAGAACAAATGACCCAAATCCACCACCTCATCTAATGCGGTGGTAATGATTTTCTCACGGTTTGATCACACTGGCTCTTACCGTTGATTTCTCTGCTGACAGAGACGACAGGATGAATGCAGAGGTTTGCAGGAGCACTCTGTCAACCCACATTCTCTGAAATGCATCACAACTCACTGGATATCTCATGAAGATGCAGGACGCCAACTCTAAACATTCTGTGACGGGAACTAAAGACCTGCTCAGGCTGAAGTGGTGGAAAACCCTCGACTGTCACCTGATCTCAATTAGGACTGAGCTGCACGGCACCTGCTGCAGACGGAGGAAGCAGGGAAGAGGAAGCAGGAGCTGGAGGAGGCTGCGGTGAAGGCCTGAGAGGACACAAAGGAGGTTACACAAATTCTAAACATGACCATTTAGTTTGACTCCATGTTTAACTGAACCTGTTTTATTTCAACACTGTGTTTTAAGAGGTCTTAATCTCCCACTCTCAGGAAATTCATCTAGGTAGGAGTTTACCCACCTACCTTCCTACCTACCTATACCTACCTTCTTACCTACCTAGCTTCCTACCTACCTACCTACTTACTTAACTACCCATCTAGCCAATCTATCTAATTATTCATCACATATCTTTCTGTAACTTTAAACCAAGACTTTAAGATTATTAATTAAACATGAGAACCTTGAGATCAAAATAAATACGGATATACTTAGTGTGGAATTCAAATTTGACAGTGAGATGACACCGCCTTGTCTTTCCCTCAGTCGGCCACTAGATGTCAGCCACACTCATAATAAGGCTGTCCTCCTCAGTTATGGAGACTCAACGTTGTGAAAACGTGAGGATCAGATTTCACTCCCGTTTCTAACGCGGTTTATTCTAATATCTTTTGATGTGAATCGATTCATTCCATTGATAATCAGCAGATGTCGCTCGCTGTTATGTCACACAGGAACCACAATCACCGAGGCAGCGTTGCGTAAAACCCCCGCTGATGTAACCAAACCAACAGAACCACGTGAAGAGGAGATACGATGGATTTATTTTATTTCAAATTGTACTGATTTTTTATTTTTGCATTTGCAGTTGTTTAGGCCCCGCCCTCTTCTCAACCCTAGTATAAAACGTGTTTCGCAACGTTGCTCACAACAAACTGCTGCACACACTCCAGAGCTCACACACACACACACTCTCACACACTCACACTGAGGGAGCCACAGTATCGGACTATCACGCTTTTTACGCAGTGGGATTAAAGACTTGGATTTTTTGGAGCCATGATTCCAGAGGAGAGCTTTGACTCCATCGAGAACAGGTGAGGTTTCCTGCCTGAGTTTCTGCTCTCACTGTGATTCACTGTGAGGATAGTGTGTGTGTCTGAGCCTGGTGGATAGAAACCTTGTGCTGGACACTCTCGTCCTCTGACCCTCCCTGGATTGGAGTTTCTATTTGGGACTATATGTTTCTGCAGTGCACAGATTTGCAACCTGAAACCTCCTTTGACCTTTAACCCATAAATATTTGACAACACAGAGGCACATTACAACTTAAACAACTGATGCATGAAGTCATTAAAAAGTTTAAAAAGTTGTTGAAACCCTTCTTGATGCCAATTTGAAGCTCTGTTTGCACACTTCTGTGCATGCATGTTGCACAGCCTCATGAGTGGACCCACACAACTGATACTTCATGTCTTTAAATTAATTTGCAGGCTTGGTGACTCTGAAGAATAAAATCATTTTGGTTTTTATCAAATATAAAGTTTAGCACTACAGGCTACTTATTCCAGCTGTGGATATTATATTAATATACAAGGTAATATATAGGTTTTTTTACCTTTGGGCTTTTTTATGTAGTTGAATCTATGTTGTGTTTTTATCTGGACCCTGAATCTGAATAATTTATTTTATCACTAACATGCAACATGAACTTCACACGCAGCTCTGAATTAGATTGATGGATTCATTTTGAAAACAACCTTCTGCAGCAGCTTTGTGTTCATGATCCTGTGTTTTAATTGTTTTTGTTTGTTCTGCCCCCCCCCCCCCAGGATGCAGTCTGTGGGTCTGGCTCTGGAGGAGCTGCTGGTAACGGCTCAGAAACAAGACTGCCTCACCATCGGCATCTATGAATCTGCAAAACTTTTTAATGCGTGAGTTGGAATTATTTACTTTGGTTTTGCAACTGTAATTTTCATGACACACGAGCACTGGATGTGCTCTTCTTTCTCTTCAGTTATTAACTTTGCCCAACCCAACAGTCCGAGGCATGTGAGCGCAAGTGTCTTACTCAACAATCATCATTTTCTCCTTGTTTCTCTCTCTCTCCTCCTCAGGGACCCAGACAGCGTGGTGCTGTGCGTCCTGGCAGGTGATGATGAAGACGATGTGGCACTGCAGATCCACTTCACCCTGCTACAGTCGTTCTGCTGCGACAGCGGCATCACCATCCTGCGAGTCTCTGGCGCTCAGCGGCTCCAGCAGCTGCTAGGATCTGTGGATGCCAACAGAAACCAGGAGGACCTTCACTGCATGCTAGTTACAGTGTGTTCACTCAGCACCACTTGGCTCTTATGTAACCCAGAGTGTTAATGTGTTATTACAAACTGTGCTTATGCTGTGGCTAAAAATGTTGCTCCATACTCCTGGTGCAATCTGTTGTTGCACGGTCTGGAACAATTCAACAATTTACTTCAACCCTTGTGATTGAATTTCTTTCTGGTATGTTTCTGGTATGACCATGAATTTGACGTCTTGTGTGTTTCCCATGCAGAACCCCCAGGCTAACCACTGCAGGCTACAAGAGGTGGGGACCTACTGCCAGGAGAGCCGACGCCTCAACCAGTGGGTACCTGAGCTGGTCCTGCAAGAACGATGAGGGGTCTGCTGCCTCAAAACACCAACAAACACAAGAACTCTTCCTGGGTTCAGAAAGTGATGAACTGAGGGATCTGATGTCCCGTCAAGCAGGGATGGCCTGGAGGGGTCTGTGACGGCCGCCCTGACCGATGACGAGCAGGGATGAAGGACTCCCTTTCAGCGACTGAAGTGACGCAGTCGGGAGTGGAGACTGGTTTCTATGATTGATTTTGTGCAAAAGACACAGATGGAAAAGATCACGTTGTCAGTTAAACAAAATCTAAGTTCATTTGTCATACTCCTGTTTGGCTGCTCACAATGTTTATGGGGTGTAACAGTAATCAATAGAGATGTAGTAGCTGCGAAAACAAGACTTCCACACCCTGACTCGTTCCTGGGAGATGTGTGTGTTTCTATGGACCGGACAGGAATGCTGCAGTGGTGAAACTATGCCCAACATTCCTGTGTGTTCTGACATGGGAGAGGTCCTTGGAGAGAAGGTGTGTGTGTGTGTGTGTGTGTGTGTAAATGTGAATGTGTGGTATGTGTGTGGTATGCGTGAACAATGCTGGAGTCTTTCTTTAGAGAAAGACTGGGCGTGCGGCGTGCGTTTCTTGAAAATGAGTTGCTGAACCTGTGGAGGAATCGTCACCATGGAAACTGAAATGAAAACGATGGAAGTTGAAGTCACACAGGATTTATCATCAGCGCAGGACTGAATGAAAGAATTGTTCTCTCTGTTTAGAGGACACAGAAGGAACTGTGTTGTCAGAAATGAAATTGTTATTGTACAAAAAATAATATTGCTGTGCCTTCAAGAATAATAACTTCTTTGATAGAATGCTTAAATGACCACACTGTTAATTTATTGTTGTATCAGGTGTTTGAGCAGCTATTTATTTCTCTGATTTTGTGCTCTGTTAACTAAGTCAATAAATTATTATTGCTTTATCAAAAGATTTCTGCTCAGTTGTCACTTAAAGGAAAAACATCACACGTGCGTCATGGAAGCAGCCGCGTCACACAACTACAGTTTACATCTGAGTTTAAGTCATGGAAAAAAAAACATGCGCAGTCGGGACAAAGTCTTAGTCATCGGCCCGGCGCTGTGAATGTGTTTCCCTGTTTTTCAAGTACAGAAGGCGTAAGTCAGTTGCAGAGAGAAACCAGGGTGGAGACAGAAACTCATTGTGTTGGGGATAAAGAGGCAGAACAAGCTGGTGCAGAAACACAGCCCCCACAAGCCAATAAGTGTGTGTGTGTGGGTTGTGAGGTGGGGGGGAAGCTGGAAAAAATTTGAGTAACCTGTCGAAACTCAAGATTTGATGGACGCAATTTGCAGTTTAATTACGTTGTGAACATGTTTTGCATCTTGTGACTTTGCCAAACCTTCAGATGTAAGTTCTAAAGGGCTGCAGGCCAAGGCCTCCACAATTTCCTCTTTGATGTAACCCCACCCGAGCCACAATATCATGTTCAGGTAGCTGGATGTTCCTGCAACATTGCATAAGTAGTTTGTCCACAGCTCTGCCTCCGCTCTGCTTTGCTCCCCGCTCCACCCTCCGCTCTCACATGTCTGCTCACAGCTCTGACATGCCCAGCAGAGAAGAGAGGGAACACTCAGACACATGGACCTCCCATTTGTTTACTAGCAGCCGAACAAGGAAGTGACTTCTGATTGGCTGTGGCGCACCCACCCTAAATCTTATTGGCTCTGACTTGCAGAGGGGACATGGAGGAAGCATGGTTTGAAAGTTGGAAGTGACTCGTGACTATTGGAGCACAGCTTCAAAGGGCACACACACACACACACACACACACCAAGACAGAGGACTTGCAATAAAGGCATTCCTATGAAATGACCTGGCTGGGGAGGATTTACCTTGTGTTCTTTGTTGACGTTGACTTTGTTTCTTTGTTCGTGTCCAGTGTACTGCACGCCGTGTATTCACGTGTGCCTGCACATTTGTGTGTCTTTTCAATTGGTGTGAGAAAGCTGTACCCTGTAACTTAAAGAGTGCAAGAAAAGAAAACAGAAACTCAATAAACTGCAGCTAATAATTAACAAGTCTAGAGAGTCTGCAGGGATTCCAATGGCTCTGACAAGGTGCACATAAGCAAAGCAGCAACATGCAGCTGGAAGATAATATGTGCAATGTTCACCTAAGTTGGTTTGCTAACATTACTAATTACGCAGTACTAAAAATGAACACTTGAACATACACCAGTGTTATAAGAACTATCCAATCCATCTTTGAGAAAAAGGAGAAAACCTGATTATTTAATTTGGTCCAATTCGCTAACACTGAAAAGGAGGAGTTAGGATCCATACTGCAGCCAGCCACCAGGGGGCGATCCAGATATTTTGGCTTTACATTTGGGGATCTGTCATGTCGTCCATCTTTATATAAAGTCTATGGATTTTAAATTTGGGGACCATGAATGTTTGTGCAGATATTTCATAGGAAACCATCCGATGTTTCAGTCTGAACCAACCAGCCGACAGACTGACATCGATGGAGCTATTCCACTCACATGACTTCAAATAAAACAAACACAAGGGGACAAGTTATTATATCATCTTTTTATTAATGTTATCTACTTCTCAATATCATCTTTTTTAACAGCAATATCCACAAAATATTAACAGTGTGCAAGAAAACATGAGTTATGGCACATCAGAGAACAGTTACAAAAAATAGATATATTTTCTTCATAATCAATCAAGGCAAAAAAGTTACATATACCGTATGCATACACAGGAGATCAGAACACAAAATATGAGTCTCGGAAAGGGCTCAGAGCCGCTTCACTGATGTTTGATATGAAAGTCCACCGGCGAGGAGCCGCAGCTCTCCCCACTCGACCAAACATGAATTTCACCGGGCTCGCTTCGTGTCACAACACCAGTGGATTTTCCATCTCGAGCCACGTGTTGTACTTTAAGACTGTTCATTCTGTGGATCTGATAACCCCAACACCAGCATTAACACAATATACGCCACTATAAGGCAAACTAACAACCAACCAATCAGACAAACTGTCAGCCGAACCAGCGATGGGTTACGGCTGTCTCTGATTGTAAGCCCAACCAGCTATGGAATGACTGAAATGAACAATGATGATAAAAATAAAACAGTATCTGTCAGATACCATCAGGACAACACCAGTGTGTGTGTGTGTGCAAGTCTATCTGTATATGAGGACCAATATAGTCATTATGAGGACATTTTGACTTTGTAAAGACATTTTGGCTGGTCCTCACAAATTGAAATGCTTGATTTAGGGTTCGGACTTGGTTTTAGGGTTAGGCCTTCAGTTGTGATGGTTTAGGTTAAGGTAAGGAGCTGTTTGTGCAGTTTTTCTAATTCCTCGGTTCCTCTTTGTTTAACTCCACGCATAAGATAAGACATATTCATGTCATTATTGATTGTAGCATCATAATCAGCAAACAGATGATCTTCTTATCTACGTCTCAGAAAGAAATCAAATTAGTTGATTTCCTAAAACGTCTAAAACTAAAACGTCACCTGCAGCTGATTTAATAGAGCTGAGACAGACCTTGGGATAACTAATCTGAAAAGAGAAGTCTTAAAATAACTTCCTCACCCTTAACTGGGTTAGTTGTGGTTGCGCCTCCCTAAACTGTGAACACTGGCCTGGAGGGGGAGGCCATTCGTGCTGCTTGTCAAATGACCTCGTCTCCGGTCAGAGTCACCATGACCTGGAACGGCAGGACTGAAGTACAGACAGACTCCAGAGGCCCCTTGTGTTCGTACACACTGTCTCTCTCTCTCTGTCTCTCACACACACACACACACACACTCACACACTCACACACACTCACACTCACACTCTATTTTCTCCTCTCTGCCTGCTGCTCTGCCACATCATCCTTTTCAGCTACCAAACGCTAGCATCTGACAAACAAACACCCACAAATGAATATCTACAAATACACACACAGCCTCGATATCTACCCTCACTATGGCCTTTCTCCAGCTCCTACTATCTCCTTTTTAGGACCAGACGTAAATGAAAGATGAAGCAGGGCTTTGTATCAGGCAAATAATTCATGTTTTAACGTAGTATTGTATCATCAGGATATTGAAATGCTTGATATTTAGGGGAATATATGCTTTCTTGCTGGTAGATAGGTGAAAAAATTAACACCGCTCGCATGTTTCTAAATTAAAAATGAAGCTACAGCTTGTAAGCTTAGCATAAAGACTGAACAAAGGGGACACATCTACATCTGGCTGTGTATACAGGTGAGGAAATCAGCCTACTAGCACCTCTATAGTTCAAAACTGTCAATAAATAATACAATTATGTGTAAATAAACAAGTTTTAGAGATGGTGGTCAGCGAATTTTGCTAGTATTCGCAAGAGCCAGGCCTGTGTCCATTCTTTATGCAGAGCTGAGCTAACTCAAGGTGGGCAATAGCTCCACATTTACACTGCAGACATGAGAGTGGTACCACTGTGCATTCGCATTCTCCTCGGAAGGTACAATTTCCCAAGTCGTTATTCTGACTTTTATGTGTGCTTTGAAGTCGGAATGTAGAAAAAACATATGGAAAAAACAACGCTGTTACAAAATGTGCTGTATTTATGTGTTTAAAGTATTTAAACAACACCTTGACACCTCTGATCAAAATTTGTATCATAAGGAGCAAAGCAAAAGGATCAGATATGACGGGCATATAGATCATTTTAATCATGTGCACATTAATCATAAAAATGATTAATTAAAAAGTGGTGTTAGGTGCCTGTGAGAGATACACATGTAGTTTGCATTTGACAAGTTTACATGAGAAGCTACTAGTTAGAGCTGATTGATTATGTTAATCAACTTTCCTAGTTGTTATTCAAACTTGGCGTTCACGGGAATTTTCCTGCTTGGGAAATAATTTATCCGATTATTCTCCACTCACCCCCTGAATGCACAGTCAATCTTTTCCTCTAACTTTTTGCAAGAAAACTGAATAAGCACATTTCCCCAAGATATAAAACTATTCCTCTAACAACAAGCTAACAAATCTGTATATTTTTAGCAGGGCCTTAAACACTCACGTACACACTCATCGATGAGTAGGTGTGGAGCCATTCACACACAAACTCACTGCTCAGCTCTCACCACCTCCAACTCCACACTACCAAACCTCAGCAGAACAGGTGGGTCGTATTGACCTAGTGATTAGAGAACAGAGCAGTGGGCTCAACCCCCCATGACTGTCTGTCAGAGTTGTTAATTCCCGTACAAGTGACCCCACCCTGCTCTGTCACTGTACGCAACTCCTGACAAAAGCCTTGAGCTAAATGCTAAAGTGTAAATATGATGGCACAAAGCTTTCTTCTTTCAGCCATTAACCGTCAAAACCAGCCCTCAACGCTCAGGCCTCACAGCTCCTCCAACTTCTGACCTCTGACAGTCGTCCCTCGAGTCTAAAAAGCAAATATAGGAGAGTGTAGGTGTGTGTGTGGATGTGTGTGTTGTCCTCGTCGTCTGTCGCCCACCAAAATCAACACTGGAGAAGAAGAAAACCTGTGGGCTGCTCCGGTGTTAAAGGACGGATCAGGAGGTTGGTTTTTGCATCTCGAATGAGTCAATTCATCCTTTAACAGAATATAATCCTAAACCAAACACGACTGGCATTTCTTTTTTAAAATTATTAATCTTCACCTTGTGGTTGTATTTGTATCTGTTGTTAAATAAAAAACCAACCTCCGCTATCACAAGCCTCTAAAACCTGATTAACAGAATAAAATTAAAATAAATAAATGATGACAGACATGATCCTGACCGACAGAACAGAATAAGTAGTACTAAAAAATCCAAACATCCACAGAGGGGGATTCTGTGTTTAGATTTTGTATCTTACAAACACTGTACAGGGTAATACTCAACTGACCAGGTTCCATGGACTCCATAGAGAGAGAAAACTCAAAAAAATAAAACCCAAAACAGCTACTCTTCAACTTATCACTTCTGCACATGTCTGAAAGAAAGTTTATACACTTAGTTTGTTTCTCTTAAGCTCATCCCCCCCCCCCACGTCATCTTCAGTTTTTACAATCAAGTTTGGTTTTTCAGAAAAGGAGGAGCAACGTGGAGGAGCAGAGAAAACCGAGTGAGGGAGCGATCCAGCCTCCAACCGGTGTGAGCTCACGTTAAAGCGAGCTGTTACACTGGAGGAGACTGGGAACTTTAAAGACTGGTAAAGCCGAGCATTTTATCTAATTTATAGGCAGAATTAGTTTGCACTAAGACAAGATCCACTCCTCGGCTGTAGAGGCAAATAAAACAAACACCTCCATCTTTGCACAATCCAATGATTTCTCTTCATTTCCACCTTTCAACACTACAAATGAAAAGAACATGAGCGGAGAAGGCAACAAACAGAAAGCTTCATTTTTTACTTTTGGGGACAGTTTCTAGTTTTAAAGTCGGGGGTTTCTCCCCCAGCCTTCTCTCGGGTGGGGTCAAACTGCGCCCTCGCCCTCTCTCAGGTTAAAGCACAGGGAGGCCTGATGTACAATAGAAACCTTGAAGTTTCTATAGCAGGTATCTGGTTAGGTTTTACCCTCGGCCTCTGATCAGATCTCCTTCTGTTTCATTAACACTAGCTGGGAAAAAAGAAACCTGATCAACCAGGGGCAACACAAAGAAAAACATTAAAAAACTAAAAAAATACAGTATCGTCTGTTAAGTAACGCTTCAACGAAAATATCAAAAAGTACACTGAGTTCACAAACAAGTATCTCTTGATAAGAAAAATGCAGTAAACGTCCGGGGTTAGCTTAAGTTCTGTGTCGAGCTGGGTTCACCTCATAGGTGCAGATCTGAGGTCGGGTTAGACGTTGATTTCAGCCATAATAACAAACTGCAGCGGAATCAGTGACGGCAGATCGGTATCTATAGAGAGGACTCTTTGTACAGGTTGGCACAGCTGGGAGGTTTGGCCAAAGGCTGAAGACGGCCATAGTCAGGCCACAGGCAGAGAAGGTCTGGTGAGGCCGGTTTGAGTGGGAACATGCTATAGTCCGATAAAGGAGAAGGCTTTGGCCACTTGCTCCAAAAGGCCCTGCTATGAATTTGCACTGGGACAAAGCTCTAGGAGACTTTTGACTCTCATAAAAATAACTTTTAAGCTTTTTAACGGGACACCAGGACGTGTTTGGCACGGTTGGAAGAAGCACCTACCGCCCGTCTCTTTAGCCCACATGCATCCTCCCACTCCCGGCCTATGGCTCAGCTGTCCACCCTTCACCCAGCCCCTCACTTCAGGACAAACAAAAAATTAAGAAAAATCCCACTTTTCTATTAGTGTATAATGTCCAGATCCCTTTTCAAGTTAAGATGACACTTGTAGTTAATTTACCAGCATATATGAATATTACCAAAGCACCTTGGATCATACTCAGTGATATACTGATGTCGGCCACTGGGTGCACATGATACCTGCCCCTGAGCTGTGGCTCTGGGGTATGGCGCTTTTCCAGAGTGGCTCTTTTGGATGTATGTGTGTGTATGTGTGTGTATTTGTGTATTTGTGTGTGTGTGTGTGTGTGTGTGTGTGGTTTCTAGATATAGCCCCCTAAGATGGGACAGGGGTGCTTGAAGTTGTGTGTTTGCATGTGTGCGTCTGGGGGTCAGTTGACAGTATTGATTGTGTGTGTCTATGTGTGTGTTTCTATGTGAGAGTGTGTGTGTGTGTGTGTGTGTGTGTGTGTGTGTGGGCAGCATGAGAAGAAAGCAGCTATAGGATGATGCAGGGTTTCTTGTCCTTGAACGGGTTTTCAGAGGTGGGAACCCCGACCAGCAGAGGGTCGCTACGAGCGTGCTGCTCACAGTAACTCATTAGGTCTGCTGCTGCTTTAGACACCTGACGAGAGAAGGGGGAGGTGAGGGAAGGGGAGAAAAGAGGGTGAGGGATTTAAACGGGAGGAGAATTGGGCAAGTATGGGAAAAAGAAAGGAGGAGCATAAGGAGCAGGGGAAAGGGGGATGATAAAGAAGTTAAAAAAAGTATATGGTCAAATATTTACACACACACACACACACACACACACACACACACACACACACACATTTGGCAGTAAACCTTCGTCCTACCTTGATGCGTTCGATCCCTGCCTCAATCCTCAGCTGTTCCACCAGTTTCCTGGCCTGGGCGATATTATTAGTGGTAGACATACTGATCCATCAGAGTAGACCAGCACAGGAGAAAACTGAAAGAGAGCGAGAGTAAGATATGAAAAAAATGCTCACTATGCATGATAGCGATAAATGATCATCATCAAATATGCTGGCACGCCTCAGGTAGAAATGCAGGGAAAGGAAATGTTCGGCAGAAAACACACTGACGGCACAATCTCTACCAAATACTGGACTTTGGAACAGATCCTGCAGATACCTGGACTTTTCTGTCTCGTGTGTGACCAGGACACGACTGACTGCAAACAACCCCTTTGAATATCTGCATTTATAGATTTGTCTGAAAGATTGTTTATTTGCATGATTTTATTTTAAAATCAAATACAACTTTTATGTTTTGTAATAATTATGGCTAAAACAATTTGCTAAGATTTCTGCAGATCATCTTGCGATTGATAACATTAAAATGACACCGTTGTTTTATCAGTATTAATGATCAAATAATACCAAACAAATCATGAAATACTCTCACAGAGGCCATTACTTTCATTTTCACTTTTGCATCACTGTTGATGGCAGATTGAAAACAAAACAGTCTATTTTTGACATCTAACTATTAATAATCTTATGCAAATGTACATCTTAAAATTGGTACAATGACGTTTGTTTAATGAGTTAATAATTAAACTGTGATTAATTTGCATTGTTGTTGCACTGATTTAAAGTGAATTAGCATGTGAGTCATTTCACCTGTGTTCAGAGGACAGTGTGGCCTCAGCTGTAGATGTATAGCACCACTCTGAGGTGAAAACATAGTGGTGCAACACTAATAATCAAGAACCTATCCTGGTGAAAATACAGTTTGTGGAGATACTGAGCACAGTTTAACTAAGAATGGGGTGTATGTTCGTATGATAGATCAATATTCATAATTTATACAGCATATTAAGATTTTAGCCTCGATCACACATAAAAACCAAATCAGTATTTATCATATGTTTACAGAGTTCACTTTGTTAATTCACGAGAAGACTTATTTCAGTGACTCACAAATATTCTTCAGATTGAGTGTTGTGGGAACAAAGTGAGTGCACTACCTGAGTGATGGTGCACAGACAGGACCCTCTGGACACTGATGTGACTGGATGGAGAGGAGGTCGATGTCAGCTGAGCGGGGGGACGGCCGTGAAACAGTTGCTGAGTCAAAACGACAGAGCCGGGCGAAGGGCTGAGCTCACATCGGCTTGACTCTAGAAGTACAAGGAGAACAGGGGACATGAGCAAGTGATTGGGTAACTAAGATAAAGCAAATTCATATTTACACATTTGGAATCGTTTCCATTAGCATTTGTGTGTGTACCTGGGGATCTCCACATTTTCAAGCCAAAAAGTGTATGGGTAGATTTTTGTTTTAGTAAGGAGTGGTGGAGGTTTGCCTGGAGACATATGATTTGAATTTGAACATGAAATTGAGGATTAAATAAACTGTTATTCTTACATCATTTCTAATAATAAAAAAACAGGCTTCAATGAGAAAGATCTCAAACTACCAACTAACTACCATAAATAAAGAGACAGGTTTTTCTGCTTGGAGCGAGATAAAATGTTTTCCCTGTAAATGGAAGAACTGGATCATTTATAATGAACTACAACATGCACATAAACTTATATACTTATTTATATTATACATCTCAAGATAATCAACTTATATACACACCCCCCTTCAATAATGAACACTTATAATCACAGCTGCTATATTTAAGTTTCTCATTTATTTTGTTAACTTTTACCCCCTCAAAAAATTCAGATGATAAAATTCCAAAATATTTGTGGTTGTATGCTCAAGCAAAAAAACCCAATAAAGTAAATAACAGTAAGTTGAAGATCCTGGGGTTTGGGATTTGCATCATTGCCAAACTGTCATGATCATCTTTGTGATCAGAAATCATTTTATCCATCATCACAACTTGTTCCATCACCAAAGCACCAGTAACATCGCTTCACCGATCAGAGAGTGGGAATACTCAGAGTAATATTGACACAAATCAAACCCATCTTTCTTCTACCTTTCGCAGCCAAAACCCGTAAATGTTTTATTTTCTGTCTGTTACACTTCTCTCATCACAGCGTGGAAGTTTTCCCACATACGATCAAAAAACACGTCGCTCTTCACGCACATCGAGTGTTACGACTGTGTCTCTCACTCTGTCTCTCTGTCTGTCGCCCTCTCTCCCGAGGACAGAGACCTGCTTTAATTACTCCGACTGTGGAGTAGCTCGGAGATTCATGGCTGTAATTATGGCCTGTGTGTGTGTGTGTGTGTGTGTGAGAGGAAATCCATTGTCTGCTGCTGTACCCCCAGTCTAACCCTGATACTAATCATAATCCCAACCTTAATCCTGAGCCCAAATCCTAATCCCAGTGAGACAAATTGTGGCACATGGCTCTCCCTACATTAGCCACTTAAATCTTAAAAGGTTAAGGGATTCTTATTATTATTATTGCAGATTCTGGCCCTGGGATTACTTGGTATCAGATTCTAATCATTTATGATGGGGTATCAATCGGCCCTATTGGAAATGTACCATCATTTTAACCTAACCACTGTAACATAACACAAAAGCACTAAGCGAGACCGAGCTAATGACAAATAGTGAATAAATAAGGCAAGTTTAAATCCTCAGAGGTCATGTTTGCCTTGTGGGACAGGCCTTTGGTCCCCTAATGGAAGCTAAGTGACCATGTTGTGAATGTGCGAATAGATTTATCCCCTTAAATATGTTTATCTTTCTCTCTCTCTCTCTCTCTCTCACACACACACACACACATTTTTTCCATCACACCATATTGCATGCTTGTCCTTATCTGTCAGGGTTTGAGCCGTGTCCCTAAATCACCCCGTATGCCGCATCAGTGATGAATAAACTGTAGATATACCCTTAACAGGAGATGCTTCACTTTAGGATACAACAACATCACACACTGTAAGCTCGACGTTTATCACAGAGCAGAATAAAACTGATTTGGACACTTGGACACCGGACTCTAGTTTTTGAGGCAGACAGATAAAAGTGACACCATCTCTCACACCAGGATGATGTTGAAACAAGCTGACAGCTCTCCTCACACCCTCCTCCTCCTTTTACAACCTGGTGTAACTTTCACATGTGATTTCTTTGGTGTGTTTTTTTTAGAAAGTGAATGTTCAAACGCAAGAGATGGTTCTGGTGTTTCCACGTTTCCCAAAGCAAGAACTGAGGAAACACCTTTAAGAAATGGACAACACAGAGATATTATAAGCTTGGATTTCCTCAGCCTGTTGATTTGATCTAACTTTCTTTGCTGGGAGAATGGAGCTGGACCATTAAAAACCAGCACATACAGTCAGGTCTTGTGTTTCCTACACACCCCCACATTGAAACACTCATATATAGAGAGAGAGAGGGAACAGAGACAGGAACCCATGCACTGAGATGGACATTTGTCTTGGCCTGGACCAAACACCACCAGAGCTGGACAGGCCCCAGCCACGCAGCCTGCAGCCATGCGAGCCCAGCACGGCCGCTCTCGAGACGCGCAAACATGCATCAATCCTTATCGATCCCAGCAGCAGCTCCGGAGCGGACGGGGCCTGCAGCACGGAGCCACATCCTCCACCACAGGCCCCTGCTCGCTGCTCCACCGTGTGAAAACACAATGCGGGCATTTTGATGGATAGAACAGCATGTCCTCTCTCTCCCATGGCTATCCACACACACACACACAAGCGCACACACACAGACGCACAGGCGCGCAGACCTTGTGCACATATCACAAAGCCTGAGATATTTTCTCCTGTGAGCACCGGAGCGTTTCGGGGCCCTGGTTGTTAGCCGTGCCTGGCAGCAGGGTGGTGACATGTTTGGAGGGAGGCAGCCAGTATGTCAACCCCTCCAGCGACAATGGGCACAAGACTGGAGCGCATGCCTTTATGCTCCGCTATTACACAAAGTGACACGGCCTCTACTTCAACGCACGAGATCCAGAGGTTGTTGTTTTGATTTTTTTGGATACAGTGGTTCGTGCGTCCTGGCGAGCTGAAGGAAATCTTCCACTGACCCTGTCCACGGTCCTCCCCACCCTCTCTGCCGGCAAAGGGCTGGGGAAATCCGGATTCGTGACACTGATGAAGCCCCTCTCTCTCCCCCTCTCTCTCCCTGCTGCTGCAGCCGCCCTCGGTGTCGGGAGAACGGGGTTTTTTTTCTTTTGCAGAGGCGCACGGACGCGTAAGGATTATTATACACGGGGGAGGAAAAACAAAATACCCGAATATCTCCAAACTCACCTCCGATTGCGCTGTATTGGTGATTTAAAGGGACAGATCCGCTGCTTCCTCAGCCGCTCCACTCGCTCACTCCCCGTCCTCACCGAGCCAAACGCCTCCCCCTCCGATACCAGTGTCTGTCCACTCCTCTGCCCCCCTTCTCTGCCTCCCTCTCTCCCTCTCTCCTTCTCCCTCCCTTCATCCATCCGAGCCGGTGACAGCAGCTGTAACCCAGGGGCTCTCAGACCAACATCTCATGTATCACCCAAACAAACCATTTTGAATATGCACATGAGCCAAATGTATCCTCATGGAGGCAGAAACAAATGCAGGCGATGAGGTAAATCATGTATTTTCTTGAGGAGCCCTGGTGCCTTGTTTGGAGCTTATAAAGACTTAGCCTGCAAGTTTTCAGACTATATATGTATATATAATGTTTTAGCTTGTTAATAAAACAATGTTCTCTCGATGTGTAAGACAGTGGCTGAGGCTGAATGGTCTTTACTTTATTTTTCTTTATTTTATTGTAAATTACAGCTGTTGCTCGAGGTCACACAAAATAGGCTACTGTTGAATTTACCATAATTTTTTTCATTTACCACCATTGACAAAAACTGCATTTAACCTTTGAGTGTCTCATATAGGCTACACATACAAATCTATTTAGCCACTTTTTACATATTCTTGTATTTGAAATACGCCATATTGGTTTACATATTATCTCAGAACAAGTGACCGATGTAAATGCACTATATGATAAACATATATATGTAAACTATGTACCAAAATATCTGAATCATCTCTAAATATATATATATATATATATATCGATATATACATGAGTATTACATGAGTATTATATATATATATATATATATATATATATATATATATATATATATATATATATATATATATATAATACTCATGTAAATATCGATTCTTCATATTGCATATATAATCCTTATTGTAGTGTTTATAACATTTTTATATTTATGCTTGGACCAACACCAAATTCATTGTATGTGTACTTTACTTTGCTCTGACCCTTATTTAACTAAAGGCTTTGTGCTCAAGTAAAACATCCTGACCTTGTTTGACAGAGAGAAGTCCACTCCACACCACAGCTGTGACCTTAGTTCCCTGTTTGTCCAACCTGCAACATGGATTTGATTTCCTCTGACATGCACATCTGGATCTGTGCACCAGATAACTTCCCTCCCACCTGGGTCCACTGAGCTGTGCATCCACACGGTGGCGCCATCGGCCTATAACCGTGTTCCCCTCTTCTCCGGAGAGGTGTGGGCCGCTCCTTCTATTCCTGGCAGGCCCAGTGCAAACACACCGAGCTGCACAGTCCCCTCCTCCTCCTCCTCCTCCTCCACACGAAGCTGGATGTGCTGCATCTGCTGCAGGATCGTTGGCTGCATCTGTTTGAAGAGGACAAATGTCTAATGTGTAGAAAAAGCTTTTATTTTGACACCAGATCCGGGTTGTGAGGCTGTAAATCCTGCTGATGCTGATGGAGATCATAACATATCCATCATCCATGCATAATTCAGTGAGGTGCCTATTTTTGTTAGTCCTGACAGGACAGGGGCACTTCAGGGGCCAATTAGATTTCAGTTGGGACCAGTACCCCCCTGGCCCCCTCCGAGGATCCGCCCCTTCATGAAGTGTAATTCATCTGCAGTATTTAATTTTTTATATTCAAAAATAAAACTTTGTGATCTTATAGCCGATGTCGTCCGAACAGTGTTGTTGCATCGAACGACAATGTACAATTCAAATCAGCACAACACCAAAACATCTGATTCCTTCATTCAACCGAGAGATGAAAACTACACGAGGGAATCCAGAGACAGGAACAGAGACACCTGCCTTCAAAATAAAGGTTCCAGAGGCTCAAGACTTTATATGATGGCATAAATAAAGACTAACAGAGTAGTGCTGTGCTGATGGGACCAATATTTTATTTATTGTATCACCGTATATGTTTTGGATGGATGTTCAGAACTATATTTTGAACTTATAAGGACACTTAGACAAACAAATCATTCTCAGGTTGAAGAAATGTTTCTATATTTTCAGAGTGATTCGTGAGATCAAGATGTTATGTTATTCTGTGAGAAAGACAGACTATATCAATATTTGACTTTTAATTTTTTTCTATCAAGAACTTAATCAATATAAGAAAATACGACAATGTGTATGATATATCATATACATAATATTATAGCTAATATAAGAAGGCATTTACGATGAACTCTGTGTTTGACAGATTCTTATGTACAAAGAAACTTTAAGATGTTTTGACTTTTTCACACCTCTATCTTTTCTTCTTTCTTTCTTTATTCATTGTTGTGTATGTATGCTTTAATTAAGAGCTATCTAATTTATTTTAAGGGGGGAGGCCCGTGCACAAAGGGGAGACTTGACTTGAATTTCATTGGAATCATAACATTTTCCAGTACAACTGCAGATGAATTATACTTCATGCACAGACAGAAATACATACAGAGTTGAAAAAATGTTCATGCAAACTCACTTCTGCGTCCGGGTCTTCGTCGTGGCTCTATAGAAACCATTTCAAGCTGCTTAATATAACCACAGGAGAGCTATATTTATATCTCACACCGAGTACCGCATTGGCCTCATTTCCACTGATGTGTGAAATTATGCTGATGCCTATACATTTCTCTCCTCACCTTTTAGCTCTCTCTTCCTCTGTCTCCCACCACTGTTCTCCTCCTTCACCCTCCTTCATCTGTCTCGCTTCCTTCCTCCATTTCTCCCTCTTTCCCCTCCCTTTTCCCTCCTTCCTGTGTGTGTGAGTGTGTGTGTGTGTGTTGAGTAGCTTACAGTCGATTACAGCAGGTTTCTTCATTTTCTAAGAAATAAGTGGTGGAAAGCCATGAGACACATAAAAGATGCTCCACAGGC
This sequence comes from Paralichthys olivaceus, assembly GCF_024713975.1. NCBI lineage: Eukaryota > Metazoa > Chordata > Actinopteri > Pleuronectiformes > Paralichthyidae > Paralichthys > Paralichthys olivaceus. Next base: position 8,973,490 of record NC_091104.1, on the reverse strand, counting down.
TTGAAAGAGCTGCTGCTTGAATCCCCCCCCCCTACATTTATTAATTTTGGATTTGACTAACACCCAAATTTGAAATGGCTCATGGAAAAACAAGGAAATAGCAAAAACTTCAATCTGAGAAGCTGGAGGTCAGTACAGTGCTCAACAACAAGTTTTAGTCCTGGATCATCCAGCTCTGAACTGCACACACACTCACAGACTCTCCCAGATGTCTCGAAGCCTGTGTGTGAGTGTGTGTGAGTGTGAGTGTGTGTGTACAAGAGGATTCTCTCATTAAGATCCAGAGGAGGGATTACCACACTGGCCCTAGAGGGTGGGACTTCTCCTATTTCTGCTTTGTTGTGCACACAGCAGCAGCAGCAGAGGCCTGGGAGACCTGTGCCTGTCTTAGCGCATCTCAGTCCCCACCAGGGTCACACCACGCTCTGATGCGACAACCGTTGTCAACGTCACACGGTCTCCATAGCAACCGTGCCAGGCCCAGCATCCACGAGCAGATGTGCAAGGGTTAAAAGGGAGAGGTGGGAGCGAGGGGAGGGAGGAGTGGGAGGCTGTGAACTCAGCATCTCTGCACTCACTTTGTCTCTGAGTGTTTCATGTGAATTCAGCGAGGACGCGACAGAGGTCTGAGGCCGCTCTGCTGCTGCTCTGCTGCCGCTGCTCTGCCGCTGCTCTGCTGCTGCTCTGCTGATGCTCTGCTGCTGCTCTGCTGCTGAGCTTAACGGTGCATCAGAGCCATGAGATAAACGTTAACGTGTTTTCATTTATATAATGCTTCTTCTCCTCCATTACAATTCAGAGACGAACATTAAAAGTGCATTTTACTCCACTACATTATCTGATAACTCAAGAATAGCATAAGTAAATGTAACTGAGTACATTTACTCAAGTACTATTCTCATGCCAACAAAAGTGGTTTTACTTCAATAGGCTTCTTCTCCTGCATTTCAATTCAGAGGCAATTATTACTAGTGCTATTTAATCCACTACATTATTTGGTAACTTAACTAGTTGAGTAAATGTACTTTAACTCAAGTACTATTTTTGAGTAGTATAATTATTTTATGCTGCTGTTTCTTCTTTTCTACAATTCAGAGGCAAATATTACGATTGCTTTTTACTCCACTATATTATTTGATAAATTAAGTTTCTGGTTACTTTTCAGTTTCAGATTTATAATAAGAATATAATCAATAAATACATTACCATGCATAGTAAGGAAAAAGTAATTATACTGATTTTATTTAAACTACCAACCTTCAGTAAACAATAAGCAACAAATCAAAAAGATGAGAAACACTGCATATCACATTTTTATTAGGAAAATCATTTTGCAGATTGAATATTATTATTATCATATATATATAATTATGATCATATATATAATTATATATATAATTATTTTCAGTTATTCAGAGGATGCATCAGCACAGTATATCTTAATAGGAAGACTATTGCTAGAATAAATATCTATACATCATAATTAGTTAAATTAAAAAAAGTTCCAACAGAAGAATTTTTGTTTTCCAATAATTTACAAAAAACAACAAGTGCTAAAAAGAAATAAACCATTTGCAAAACTGAAGCCGTAAATGCTGCTGAGGAATTTATTTAAAAAAATACAAAGATGATTCACAGTTTGTGTCCTTGTTCTCATGCTGGCTGAAACACCAATAAGGGACCATGCAGGGATGAAGAGCCAGAGCGACAGGATAGTACCAAACTACATTACCCACAAACCCCCACTTTACGCCCCTTCCCCACACCCCGTCCGCAGAAACGTTTTTGTGAGGCTCTGAGCCAATCAGACGAGAAGTAAAGGGGTGAGCTGGAGAGGTCAACGGGGTCAGTGGTAGCATTTCTTTCAGTTTCAGTCCTCCAGAGCTGATTTTCCTTCAGATCCTCTGACAGGACGGTGACCTGCCCTCGTTGGTAGAAATGAGACTGACGGACAAATAAAGCGTTTTATTTTTGTTTTCAGGTCCTACACTCGACCCCTTGTTTCAGCGCCACATGGTCGCGTTTCCCACCCTGCAATGGAAGAACACACGTGAACCAAGCTTCCTCTGCAGTAAGAGCCTGTCCCCTGTGACCTCTGAGGCCGACGGACAACCGAGGTGAACTTTGCCTGGTAGCGATCCAGCTTCAGTTTCATCAAATGCCACTTTATCCTGCTTCGTTTCTCAATAACATGACATTTTTATTTCTTTCCAGCAATTCTGAAGATCAAATGTCCTTCTTCCAAAGTCTGCGTTTACTTTACAACACCAACACGGTGCAACTTTAGTTCAGAGCAAACCTGAAGATCCTGTTATGTAATTAGCTGCTGCTTTGGTCTGATTTAGCAGTCAGCCAATCACATCACTGCATTTGTTTGTTTTCTTTTCTTTAACAAAGACTGTGATGAAAAGTGGGATTATAAAATAAAACCTCTGGGGAAAATAACACTTAAATAATGATAATAAGAGAAGTCAGAAATAAAACCTGCTGGAATTAAATAAAAATGACAAAAACTTGTTATTATGAAAGAAAGAAAGGATGAGTTTTGAACATTTATTGGATTATTTCAGAATTAGTTGATATATATTTGTGATCATCCTATTCATTCATCGGATATTGGGCACTTTGGGTCTCTGCAAATGTCCTGTTTTAAAGGCCAGTTTGTTGTTTTTCCTTGCAGAGAAAATTATAGCACACTTTGGAAACAGACCAAAGTTTTTTCATGGCAGCCGACATAGAGAAGCTCTCTTCTGGAGCCAAGTACAAGCTTCCAAATGGACACTTTCCCTATGGAAAGAAATGCAGAACCTTCCACCCACAGCTTCCTTTCTTCCACACGCTCTCCTCCTCTCTGATCTCTGAAATATGAAGTCCTTTAAACACTATTTACAACTATCTACAGTCGGGCGTGAGCAGTGTCGACCTTCAGTCTGTTCAAGTGCAAGCGACTCACAGAAACATGGGAGGGAATGAAGTGAAAGAAACTCGGGAGTTTCAAGGGGAGCGGACAGAGAAGCAGAGGCGACCTGTACGAGAGTGACGAGCAGGAAAACAGCCAGTGATGAGGCCTGTGTGAATAGAACGTGTGTGTGTGTGTGTGTGTGTGTAAGTGTGCATGAAGTCTATATGTTCAGCTTCCATACAGCTGCATATGTGTGTGTGTGTGTGTGTGTGATGAGCAGTGCAGGATGACTCATGCTGAATGTGTGGGCATTCTCCACAGGAGGAGCTTCAAACATCTGACAGACACTTGATAAGATGGTGCAACAACACACACACACACACACACACACACACGTAAACACACACGCACACAAGCACACGAACACGCACACACACGTAAACACACACAAACTTATACAGGCCAGAGTGATAGACAAAATATGCAAATAGGTGATTGTACTCATTCATGGTTGAACACACAAAACACACACACACACACACACACACAGCAGCAGTGAATATGCTTCATTGTCAAATGAGATGAGACAAGCCTTGTGAGGAAACTCAGCAGACACACAGACACACACGAGTCGTACACAGGCCACGGTTGGCGCAGTTGCTCTCCACATTTTCACACCACTTCTATTAATAGCCCCCTTCCCTCTCGCTCCAGCTTGTTGTCCGCACGCCGCTCTCGAACGCTGCCTCATTGTTTTTCCGCCCCGCTGTATCATATTCCACGCAGGAACATGAGCAGCGACAGTCTCCTGTATAGACGTCAGCAGAACAACACATTGCACAAACATGCGCTCGCAATCTGCCATTCTGCGTGAGGCAATCAGACGTGTAAAGCTGATATTTATGCAGCGTGTGCAACCCTGCCGCCGGTAGCTACACATCAGATCAGACCAGAGGCGAGTCTGAGGGATGTTACATGTTATTTCCAGCTGTTGTTGCTTCTGTTTTGTTTGTTTTTTTTAGCTTTAATGCTTTTTACTCCATCTTAACGAGCACAAGACAAACCCAGATCTCCCGTTTCTGAAATATAACCCGGTGGAAAACGACAAAACGAAAGCGTGCGAATGAGCATCCCTGGTGTCTAACAAGTAAAGGGTGTGTTTACAATGCTTTTAAACAGGACCTCACATTAGTGCAAAACACAACACGTCCATAACAACGGATTCATTGTCAACTTGGAAAATAAAAAAGTAAAAGCTATGGAGTGGAACCTTTAGTTACATATTCACATTTTGCTAGTATTATCCGATTGATCTGAAGAGTGGATGTGTCAAATACAATATATCATGAGCATCATTAATAAGCTGTATTTTACAGTATATAGCAACATTGAACCTCCTACTGTAACAATATTTCCTGGTTACAGAGGACATATTCCCAGAAAGACAGCGGGTACAGGTTTTCTTTACATGGGTAACATCTTACTTGAAGCTCTTCCTAACGTGTCGTTGAACTACCTTATGCTTATTTACAGTAACTACACATTTGAAATAGTTTAAAGTGGGCATGAGTGATGAAGGAGGGGCATTTTACATGGTGCTTATAAATGAGGCAGTGCTGATTAATAAGCAAGTCTTCAAGTAAAATGTCACCCTAAAGTGCCCAGTTGATGATTCTGCTGCACACATAGAGACAGAGGGAGACAGACGACGACGACGACGACGACAGTTGCTGTGCTTTTTCTTTTCGTAGTTTCTTTTTTGTTTTTCCAGACAAATGAACACACGGTTAAAAGGGGCATTATCTGTGTCTTTGGGTTCAACAGTACAGGAGCAGATTATCCTCCAAATCGTTTGTTAAAACCGCCTGAGAGATGGAGAGAAGTGGACAATTAATCGGACCCTCCGCGGCCATCGTACACAGGGGGTTACGTCACACGCACGTATTTCTTCACGACCAAAAGCGAATCACGGATGACATCACGATACCCTGTTGTTCAGCAGAACCGCAACCTTGTTGTGCCATGATGAAATAAAACATTTTACAATCGAGACTCAGAGCTACGTATGATCGTGGTGATGATGATGATTGTTCCTCCACGTTCAGGACCAGAGGGTAAATGTTAGAGATGGAAAATAGCAGACGAGACAAAAAAAAATTCAAAAAACGTGTACAAAAAAAAGAAACGCACACAAAAATGTTATACAAACAAACAAACAAACAAACAAACAGATGTGTCAGTAAAAAAGTATTGTGCTTTTAGCTGTCCAGTGTACAAAGAGTACAAGTTTTAGAGCTCCTACGAGAGGAAGGTGTGTGTCTGTGTGTGTGTATATGCACTTTGGACATATCCTGTGTTCAGCAGAGATCATTAAAACATACAGTAGGCAAAACATGTTTGTGTGTGTGTATGATATTAAGAGCAATGTGAGAGCATCTAGGCTGAGTGAGGCCTGCTTGTCTCCATCAAATCAAATGGTTACTCAAAGTGAAAACCACAGCTATGCGTGTGTGTTTTTTCCAACTCTTGCATGAATGCATTCAGGCGCATGCTATATGTGTGTTTAAATATGCATGTGTGTGTGTTTGACCCATTCTGTTTCCTAATAAGCGCATGAGAAGTGATGTGACCAACAAAAACAAAGAGGAAACAGAATTACAGATTCAGGTCACACTCAATAATCTGCACTTTTACATCCATTACATTAGTATTGTTTTTTTCCTCTGTGTGCTTTCTGTTTTGTTTTTTTACATGAATTTAAAGAGCATCATAAAACAAGAAGAAAAAAAAAGGCAAACAAATAGAAACCTTCACATGAAAAGTGCCAAAGCAAACGGACATTCTTCCACAGAACCAAAAAAAAATCCTCCTGGTTCGCTTTCGTCTTATTAGCTCGGCAACGAATATCCAAGTGTATCGTCCTCAAGGCAGATTTGTATGTTTTCTTGATGAGAGTCCTGCTTCCCTTTCATCCACAGTTATTACTCAACACTAGATGAAGTCTCAGAAACGTCGCTGTGCCGCGTCGGTGGCACGTGCACGGCCGCTGGATGCCTCTCCACTTCGGATGAGGAGGGTTTGCGCATGAGATTGTTGATCTGACGACAACTTGACAAATGTAACGAGGAGTTTTTCGTCTTTCAGGCGGGATGAGAAAAATGGGTGAATTTGTCCTGTCGCCACAAATTTAACCTCTGACCTTCTGTGACTGATACGATAGCTGGGGCGGGGCACGTGGAGACTAGTGGAATAATTGAAATATCCCATGTTTATATACATCAGAGTCAGATGCAGTCTCACACCTTGGAATCCTACAGTGTGTATCTTAAAATAGGGCTTGAACTAACTTTGTCGACTCTGTTACATACACATTTAGTTTCTCTGTAGCTGTGATAATAGGAGGTGGGTGAGTGGTGAGGAAGCTGGGATGTTTAGGTGTGAGCAGGAAAGGGAGGGAGGAGAGAAATGTTTAGTGTAGATCCTTCGGTTTGGTGAGGGGATGCTGTCGTCTGTGTTCTTTTCCGCAGTCCAAGGTCTCCGTGAGCAGAAGTCCACACCCAGTGCCGTTTCCACCTCAGCTTTTCTTCTGCGACACACGCTTCTTACTTTTAATTTGCGATATTCAGAATGCACGTGGATGTAAAGCTCCGAGCTGCAATCCACTATTTTTTTCCAGCATGGAACTTTTGTGTTTGTGAATGCACCAGTCACATGGAGGAGGATGTGGTTGATGAGATTCCCCGGTGGCCTTCCAGACATTTAGCTCCGAGTGATAACGTTTAATGAGTCTGTGTTTTTCTCTCGTCCCCCTTCTTTTCTTTCCTCTCCCTCCTATTTCATTATTTCCTCCCCCCTCTCCCACCTCCACCTCCCCCCCTTTCCTCCCCTCCCGGTTTTACATTACGCTGCATTTGCCCTTCAGTCTCTCGGCGCGGGACTGCTTTCCTGAGCGCTTGCCGTCGATGTTGAGGCTCATGTTCCTCTTCTTGTCCAGGTTGAGGAGCTCTTGGAAGAGCTCGGTGACGTTGTGGTTGGTCTTGGCCGATGTCTCCATGAAGGCGCACTTCCACTGATTGGCCTGGGCCTCACCATCCTTGGTCTCCACCTCCCGCAGGGTCTCGTCGCTCTTGTTGCCCACGAGCATGATGGGGATGGCCTCCACGTTGCCCTTTATGGCCAGGACCTGCAGCGGAGGTGAAAGTTAAGTCACAAAAAATACAGATCTCCAAGATAATGTTAACGTCCTGGGAGAACATACGTCTGAATTGAAATGATAGGAGTTTCCTGATGTAGTGGAGGTGTAAGACAAATAAAGGGAAAGTATTTATATAAAATGCCAAATCACAATATATTTTATAAATTCAATTTATAATATATAATAAAGTATGTAAAACACACACACACACACACACCTGTTGGTAAATAGGTTTGAGCTCCTCCAGGGACTGTTTGCTCGTGATGGAGTAGACCAGGATGAAGGCATGGCCTTTGGAGATGGACAGACGCTGCATGGCAGGGAACTGGTGGCTCCCTGTGGTGTCGGTGATCTGGAGCGTGCACACGCTCTTGTCACAGCTGATCACCTGGCGGTAGGTGTCCTCCACCGTGGGGATGTAGGTGTCCCTGAAGGTGCCCTTCACAAAGCGCAGGACCAGGGAGCTCTTCCCTACACCACCTGCCCCAAACACCACCACACGATAGTCGTTGCTCTGCTCCGGCATTCTGCCCCCCTCAGGCTTAAGACTGTGTTACACCTGTCATGTTGAGGGTCGGGGCAATGAGAGGGGGTGTGAGAAGAGGATCAATTTAGTACAAGGACAGTACAGAAAGCAGCAGAGGGAGGAATAAGGGTAAACGTTGGTGGGACACAACTGAAGGAGCATGGTCCTCGTTGTCTGATGACGAGGCAGAGAAGAAATTAGAGAGGATGAGTTTGGTGAAGCTCCAAGTGTTTCACCTGACGCAGACATTTCCCTAATCAATACCATTCCCAGAGAAACAGTTTCTCAGTTTCAAGCACAGAAACATTCCTCATTTATCAACATAAGCAGCTGCGGCAAACCCCAGAGGAGACAGAGGCCTTGGGACGATGATCTCCAGGCCTTCAGGAGGTAGATACGAACAATAACACAAACCCACAACACGGCAAACACCAAACACCGGTTTGCAAATGAGCACACAAACACATGATACTGACCCACATCATAACAATCTTCAAATGCTTCTTTTGTTGCACACAAACTGGGAATCCACATAAACAATAGTAAAGTTTGGGTGGAAACCGCCAGCACCGTCCATACACACACATTTAGTTCTAGTCTGTAACCAAACCTCTAAAATGACTCATCCACACATGTTTTCAAAGTAGAATGGAAGTAGCCCGAACCTTTGGCAGAAACCCAGTGGCAGGTGTTTCTCAATATAAAATGTTGTCTCCTTTACAAATCCAATCATAGAATTTAAATGTGGGTCTCACAAAGCTGTCATTGCTGTGGACTCAAGTAATCAGCTGTTCTCGACAGCCCCCTCTCAGCTCCTGAATCGAATCAACACCTCTCAAAAAGAACATTACTTAGGTATATAATAAAGAACTGCTGTATTAGATTGGATTAGGTTGCAGCTGTGTACAATATTGTGTCCTCACACTGTGTGTTTATATACTGTATATATATGTATATATATGTATATGACTAAACAACAACTACAGCAGATTCAATCCACTGCCTCTCAGCTGTGCTTCCCTTTGTTATTGATCCAGTCACGAGGTGGAGGCAGCAGATGGAGCCAGTCGTTGTAAATTTAAATTAAAGCTAAAATGCTGATGTGGAAGAAAAGTGTCGGGTGTGAAATGTTTATCATTTGTGATCACGTGAAAGGTCAAAATAAATAATAGAAAATAAAAAATAAATAGTAATGGTAGTTCGAACCACTGCACAACCGGCCGTCCTGCACTGTCCCCATATTCCCCCCAAAATCAGTTAATGCAGGTTTATGGTGAGTAAAATAAAACCTTGTGATTTACTGTTTGTTTTAAAAACTACCTGTAGTGACCGTGTACTGTTTAACCTTAAAGCCTTCCGAATATGTGGGAAATACAAACAAGAGACATCAGGAGTATCACAGCATATTTAAAAACAACAAGTAAAACAATGATCTAGAACTATCCAACCCATACTGTGTGCATCCATCCATCATCTACCACATATCCTGTTTGACAGCCGAAATCTAACCCAATCTGCATGACCTTGGACTGTGAGAGGAGGCCGGAGCACCTGGAGAAAACCCACGTGACCGCGGGTAGAACATGCAACAAGGTTATCATGGTTAATCTCAAATGAAACTAGAAGAACTATCGAATCCACACTGAGTGCAAAAAATATATATTCTTCCCTTCAAGGCTTTAATAACTCTGGTTGGGAGTCAGCAGCGGCCTTGCACTCTGAAGGACTCTACAAATCTTCACACTCAGCGTTACCGACTGCAGCTCATACATATGCATCCGAACAATGTCCTCACACATAATCTATTGCTATCCATGTAAGTGCTTGTGTGTCTGCCGAGCATCTGTGCACGATTACGCATCGCGTTGTTGCATTATTCATCCGCCGCGCTTCTAAACTTGCTTTAAGGTCCCGTAATAAGATGCTCCTTCAGTTGTGATCATGCGCCGCTCTCTAAGCTGCAGCTGTAATGAAACAGTAAATTGACATCAATACTAGATGGAATGAGTGGATTTCTGTCATGCTTGCACTGCTGGAACCCGCTATTGATGGCAGGGCCTCTGTAATTGCATTGCCAGGTTCGAGATAATATCAGTCAAGGAGTTTAAAATAAATGGGGAATCAGGGAGCGCCTCTTGAGTTTTACAGTCAATCTATAGCTGTAAGTCTGGGTGACACAGAGGAGTGGTTTATATCCATGATGAACACACTATACTGCAGTATCATTTGCAGCTAAGCCTGTGTTTTCTGCTAATATACATGTAGGACTGTTATTCTGGTCCGACAAAGCATAACAGCTTATCTAATGGGCAAAGTCAAAAATGTCAAAATTGGTGGAAACAAACGTTCCTCAACTTTAAGCTTTAATGAGGCCTTCAGTCACTTTGAAGAATTGTGGTTCGAGTTGCCAGAGCTGCACAGGGACTTCTGCTTAGGTCTGCTTTATGTCACGCACGCACGCACGCACACGCACACTTTTTACTCCTTAAAGGAGCTATAATTCATATCCCATAAAAACAGATGACGAATGACTAAGTGCATGTGAAATGTGTGGATTGTAGAATCCAAAGATAATTATAAAACATCTCTGCAGTGCGTCACAGCCCCACAGAGCATTTTAGGCTACATCCATACTACTTCGTTCTTGTTTGAAAATGGCGTGTAGGCGTATCTGTAGCTGAGTTGATGCATTTTCAAACCAGAATGTAGTACTATGGATGTGGCTTTCAGCTTTCAGCTTTCAGCTCAGTGTTTTGGTTTCACCAACCACAACTTTACTCTCATTCCTCCCATCAGAGTGATTTCCAGCAGCAGCTATTTGACTGTTTTCAGAAAAGGTCAGAAAACCTGATCGTTCGTTTCCTGCTCAGCAGCGAACGGAGGACAAACATCTGCGACTAACTTTGGAACATTGTTGAGCATTTAGCAGCTAAAGAGGCAGATATTTCCCCTCAGGAGTTGGAGGAGACCAAAGATGGAGCCAAAAGAGAGTGAATATTGGGTTTATATTGATCAGTTGGACACAAACAGAGTGGATATTGATTGAGCTCTGTGTCTGCTGAATTTCTAATCAGGCATCTGTTTGCTAACAGGTCGGCCCTGTCAACTTCCTGTGTTGACAGTCAATGACGTGTTTACAGGTTGTTGTGTGGCCTCCAAAATTCAACTGAAGCAGGTTTTAAATGTTTCCAAACATCTGGGGGAACACTCGGTTGATAAGACTCTGGCTAAAAAAGCGAAACAGTTAATCCAAATGAGCTCAATTGCTGTATTTCAAGGTAAAACTGAGAGCGAGTGCATTAAAAATCTTAACAGTAATCCCTCAGTGCTCAGGCAGGTCACAGGTGAGGTAAAATGATCCATCACAGTCTGTGAACTGGGGAACCTCGCAGTGGTAACTAGGGATTAAACGAGGGATTCCTTAATCTGCTTGATGCATTTTTGGCAGAGTAGCCGTGTTCCCTGATCTCAGCAACTTACATTATTATTATTATTATTATTATTATTATTAGAGATAGAAACATAACTAAAACTGGTTCAACCCAAGTTATAATAAATCGGATGTATCCTTTGACAGCTCTGCTCGAGCTATATCTAAAAATAAAGGTATATGGACTGTTGCCTTTTGTAAACCTGACATGTCAGAGAGCTACACACTCGTAGTGACACGCTCACATATATTCTTTTTACGCTCTCTTTCTGCATCTGTCTGTTAATGTAGTCGTCCTGAAGATGTTTTTCTGTGACCTGCTCCCTCAGCTTCCTCTTGCTGTTCCTCCTCTGTCTCCTGCTCGCTCGCTCCTCAGGTCTCCATGCTGATTGATCAATAAACTAAGGCCGCTGTGGTTTTGATCGATGGGGCTCGTCTGTCTGGGCCCCGTCAGTCTGTCATCCACCCCCGCTTGGTGCCTGCTCTGGTTTTTATTTTTTTGGGACTGGGGATTTCAGCTCCGTGACGACGATTCACGCTCATCAAAACCCTTCCTCCGCTCCCTCCCTTCTTTCACCTGAACTATAATTAGCCGTCTCCCTCCCTCTCCCAGCAGCTATGACTGCACACACAGGTGCAGCCTCACAAACACACCCACACACATTGTACTTCCTCTTCTCCATCATTTGTCCTTGACACCAGGCCTCCAGAATAATGACACTCCTGTTAAATGCGTTTCCTCCCTCCTCTCTTACGTTCGTTTTAGTGGAAATGAGAGGACTGCAGTTCCTTAATGAATTAATGGTATGCTATAAATGCAACTGTGGCAGTGCAGCCAAACTCCATTAGCAGATGGCTTTGGCACAGTCCGAAACAGGCCTCCTCTCCTCCTGAGTCAGAAAATAGATGCAACCCAGCCTTCGCCACTCGATTATTTCACAGAGCGAGCTAGGAAATGTCACCTTTAACAAAAACATGCACATCATTTCCCTCAAGAGAGCCACTTACGCAGCGGCACAAAGGAAGCACATTAACCAACATCAAACACGACGCCATTCAACAGATCAAGAGCGTGATTAAGCAGACACCCACAAAGCGGTCCCATGGTGTCTTGTGGAGGAACGGGTTTTAAACAAGCCATGGATACTGGAATGATGCGGATACACCGCTATTCAGCGACAGGTATCTCACAGGATCGACAATTTCAGCTCAAGGTTTTTCCGAAATGTTCGTCCTCTTCTGGCCACAGCTGTCACACACACACATTCACATACACACTCATCACAATGTCAGAAACCTTCACGAAGTTTCTTTATCTGCCAGACTGTTACAGTGATTGAGCATGTGTGTGTGTGTGTTTGAGAGATCTGGTTTTGCATCTGTGCAGTCAAGCAGAAGATTTCCTGTAGCCTGTGCACACATCAGCTGAGGCTTTTCAAGTTAGTGTGTGTGCTTGTGTGTGTGTGTGTGTGTGTGTGTGTGTGTGTGTGTGTGTGTGTGTGTGTGTGTGTGTGTGTGTGTGTGTGTGTGTGTGTTGCCACAGGGATGATTCTGCGTTTTTTAGCAAAGCCATTTTTAGACCCTGGGAGTTTTCATTAGGTTTGAGCAGATCGCAGAGGTTCAGTTAATAAATTTTGATTCAGTCGTGCTGCTGCCTCGCTGAAATTCACAAAACACATGAATGAAGATTCCAGATATGTGCTTAAATATTTGTTTTTATTTTCTAAAACAACACAGACTAAATGAGGCAGGACAAGGAATACATGTTTTTCTCTGTGTGTGTCTCAGACTGTGAATAAAGATGGACAACGCATCTCCACTTCTTACTGTTGTGCAAAAAATGAATCCTAATATCTATTATACTTGTGCTCCCAACTTGTACTTTAGACGTAGTTTGGAATAAGAGTCTGTGCAGCAGTGATCATAGTGTGGAGCCGCGGTACGGAGGTCTCCACCAATCATGAGTCAGTCTGAGCTGTCAAACATTTCACCCTGTTTTTATAGCATCAAATAACTGATCGTTTCTGTTTAATCGAGGCTGATGATGCAAAGAAAAGAAATTCCTCATGTTGTTGTCACTGTACGGTTGCCAGGCAACCAAACTGCAAAGAAGAGTCGTGCTTCAGCCTTTGTGATGGAGAGAGTCGTTGTTTTTATGGAGGTTGAACAAACAAGACAGATTTTGTGACCTTTGTGACCTATTGTAATCTAAGGATTGTGGGAAGCGTATTACTTCACCTTGGCATTCTGAATAAAACAAAGTGAATATTATCCAGACTTCTACAGGAGCATAGTCACAGTCTCGCAGCTCGCTGTGAGTCTTCCTTCGATGTTTACAATAGTATGAATGATAATCAAAATCTCTATTCAGAAAACAAATGAGCTCTTCGGAAGTTAAGATGAGGAATTCGCTCCAAAACAGGAGCTGTACGTTTTTAGCCAGTTTATACGACACCTTGCAAACTATGAAACTGTGAATTAGTCATTTGTTCACCTGAATGAATTCACACGTGACTGTAAAATATTCAATCAATTGTTACGTGTGTGTGTGTGTGTGTATGATACTATGTGTGTTTAAATCTGTGTGCGAACTTGTGTGAGACTGGGAGTGAGTGCCCCACATCAGTGTCAGTCCATACTGTGATTGCACTTACACTGTACCTGCATGTAGTGCGTAGTGTTAGACTGTAAAAGAGATTTCAGCACTGTGGTCTTGGCTTAGTTGCTAATCATTGAGCTTAACCTCCTCCTCTGTGCTCCGGCCCGCTCTGCATTGACCCAATTCCCAGGACTTAAGTTACCAGCAGCCTCCCTATAAGACAGCATGCAGCTCTCGATGCACGGTGAAGCCCATTGATGCTCCGTGTGCGACCCTTTAACTCAGCACGTACTGTTGCACGGGAATATGAGCAGAGTCACACGGAAATAATGTAGGTGACATTTATATGTCTAACTGTTACTCATGACATCACATTTGACTTGGAGCAGGAGGTTAGAAGCAGATATCCATCTGTCACAGTACAGGCACCAACCATACATGTTCCTTAAGCACTACATGTTGTAAGGACACAGGAGACATGTGCACAGTTTTACTCTTTCCCACTACTATACTATGTTGAGCCCAAACTGAGGAGTTACCATAGGGACACACTGTGGGTCTGGAAACGTGAGACAAGGTCAATAAACATGACGCATTTTGAAATGAGCAAAATACATTCAAGTTGAATTTTGACATTCAGTTACAAAGAAAGGAAACTGTTTTAAATGTGTTGGTGAAGTTTGCAGCAGCCGCTTACTCCAACCGAGTTATTGCCCCAAGGCTTAGACAGAATGTGAAAGCACCTGCAACATCTGCACAAAGATACAGTACAGCAGAAGTAAGAAGGAAGTTTAGTTGGAACCCTTTAGTTTGAGCCATAAAGCAGCAGGGTTTCATTATCCAGGTCAAGCTCAAATTGTGCACAGCACAATGTTGCACTTGTAAAATAGTGCTATAAGGAAAATTAAACACTGGCATAATGACACTTGCAGAAAATCTTCAAACATATTTGTACAACTGACTTAAATGTGCCTGTGTTAGTGCAAAGGTCCTGCTAGTAGTGAGAGAAAGGCAATGGGTTGAGACAGGAAAATAAATTCTTGAGTCTTTTACCAGCAAGGGCTTCTACCTTCAATGACGACTGAAGGATTTCAAAATCCAAACAAACATTTTTTAATCAGGCAGATTGACTCCTGAGCTGTAATCAAACACCGAACCATAACCCCGCTGATTTTATGCAGCGGTCTTACACAGCTCTGGATGTAAGACGTCCATGTAATTAGTCTTTGAGTGTGAATTAGTACAGAGTATTAACTTGACCTGGGGAACCATGGAGTTACTCCGTCTGGCCTCTCCGTAAGACCTTGCTAATACCTCAGCCTGGCAATCTGGGAAAAACACATGCCCCTGGCTAATAATGGGACCAAGAAGAGTAATGTATGGTCAACACTGGTGATAGAGCAGTCACATTGGTTTTCAAGACTGTATATTGTCTTCAAATGTATTTATTTATTAAAAAACTCATTCTCAGAAGCTGTGAAGGCCGATGAGCTGAGAGAGGAACCAACTACAGACTGGTGGAGCGTGTCGCCTGCAGTGACAGATGGTGACAGGGTTGGTTGGTAGTTTTTGGATTGACTCCATTAGTTTCTACAGGCTTTTTCTTTTTTATAATACCAGTTGATCCAGGTCTGGTAACAACGCAGATGGTTGAAGCAGAAACAACAAGGGAATCCTGCTCTAGACGGCTTCTGACGCTCCCATGATGCACTTGCAAGTAGAAAATACAGAATCTCTCTTCAGCTCGGAATAGTTTTGTGTTTTCTTCTCGGGTCTCATAAGAACATAAGTCAGAGGTCACGTTGTTGTGCAGAATCAACCAAAGCAGCCATCACACTCTGTGATGCGCAAATCCTGCATAATGCCACATATAATTAAGACTGTATAGACCTTTTGAATGAGCCGATGCTGTCGGAACAACTAAAACACTTTAGCATTGATCTGTTCCAGTATTAAAGCAGATGTTGCACAGTATATACTTATACATAGCCCAGAGGTGCTCAACAGTGATGATGCACTTGTGCTGTCAGAGCAACAGACAAACTCAAACATCCAGAGGAGAAGATAAGACTCTATCTGCTGCCACTTTGTAAATGAAGACCGAGATATGAATCGCTAATTTATCTACAATTAAAATGTTAAATGTAAAGTGGATATCAACTAACGTCAGATTTATCATTCAATTACAATGGGACTAAGTAGAGTTCATACCTCTGACCAAGGCTTATAAACTTATGAAACCACATTTAAACTCACTAGATCCTGTTTTTGTTTGGATCTGCACCAAATTACAGTCATAAAAATGTGTTTCATCAAGACCCATCAATTATTCGTTGAGAAATCAAGGAAAATGTTTTCACAATGTTAAAGGAACTCAAATTAGACATTATGTTTCCGGTTTGTAATATTGTCCTGTCCGTATATTGTTAGTGTCATTGTGTGGCTTCAGCACTGTCTGTGTCAAATGTCTTGTGTTCATTTTATGTTGACATCAGGTTTACCAAATTATTATTCCACCAACATGGTTGTGTGGTCATTAAGAACTGAAGCAGCTCTGGATGAAGCTGATCATGCTGCAGAAAACTGGGGTTTCTGTCTTAGTGAAGCCGTAAAATGTCAAAACATAAGCCGACAGAAGTGAAATCCCAAACCGAATTAATGTCTTTCTCAACATCTGTCCAATCCTCGCTGCAGTTATCTCACACAGCCTTTCAGAGGGGGGGGGGGGGGGCTGGGGCCTTGAATACAAGGAGAAAAACAAAAATACCACCGACATCATCATCACAAGTGTTACCACCGTCACTGGCATCATCATCATCATCTCCTCTTTCTGTGGTTGTTACCAAGCACTGACTCATTTCTTTGTCCTGCCTCAGCAGAGTGAGATATTCTCATGCAAACACTCTGTGGCCATTCTAGACAAACAAATGGACAGGCAGGCCACCGAGGGACATCGACCCCCCCCCACCCAACACACATCCACTTATCCCCCCCATCCTCGAGCAGCACATGCAGGCTTTGGTACAGTCTCTCTGCTCCTCTCAGCCACACACACTTTAGAGCTTAATCACAGGATTTACCGTCATACATCTCTTCTCTCTCAAACCTCTCTGCAACCCTCACTGCCTCCCCCACACACACCCATGACTGGCAGTGTTCAGAGCATACAGGAAGTTGAGTCACATACATATGCACGCGCACACACACGTATGGAGGAGGACTGCATGATTCACACCACCTTTTGCGTGTCATATTGGCTTTAACCTCCCCAGTCATGAGACCCAACATCAAACAGCACATCACCAGGCATGGATGGGTATGTGGGTGGATGGATGGATGGATGGATGGATGGATGGAGAAGGGGCCATGGAGGAGCACGGACCCAGATGGAGGATTAACCGCGGCTTCTGCCACAGAAATCGGGGCTTTATGCGTCACGCTGGCGTCATTATCAGTGTATATGGTTTAATGTTGAAGTGCGTCTGCGCCTCGGCAGTGTTATGGATGGGGTGGCATGCAGGAGAGGAAGGGTCCGCAGATTGTTGCGCAACGCCATTACAGACCTCCCCACTCCGTCGGGTTCATTCATAAATACCAGAGGATCGCCATCTCGCAGCTGTGCCATCATTTCGCCGTCGCAGCGACCTCCTCCCTCCTCCACCTCCCTTCACTCCTCAAAGCAAAATGAAAATCCTGACACCCTCACATCTCTGCGCTCCCTCTCCCTGCCAACATGGCTGTGCGCACCACATACATACATACATGCAATCCGCACGACCGAGGTAACCAAACGCAAATGCGGGTCGTGGTAAGCGTTTGAATCAACAACCACAAATACGCAATTAGATTTATCAATTTATCATACAGCGATCGGAGGAATCGTGTGCGCGCACAGCATCCATCCATCCATCCATCCATCCATCCATCCAGCGCCGCGGCAACGCCACTGTGAATACCAACATCCAGCCTCCATGTAAAGATGTCTCTCTCTGTGTTTGTAGACGAGGGAGCGTCTTCATACCTGGTCGTGAAGGATGTAGCTCCGCTTCAGGCTCGTCCTCAGTTGAGACGGATGAAAGACAACGCGTCCTTACAGCATTTTTACGCGCTTCATGTAGAGCTCATGTCGTCCGATTTCTAACACCACCACCACAGTAGACTCACTCCCTCTCTCTCTCTCTCCCTCTCCCTTTCTGCCAGATAGGACGTGGGAGGTGCTATGCCCTCTCTCCCTTCTCTGTCCACACTTGATTTTCTCTCAGTTCATACACGTCCTAGTGGTTGGATAGCAGCGAAAATAAGCATTTTAAACAGGCTAACTCCCAAGAAAATTAATTTATGTCCTGGATGGATGCAATTGTGGGAATTTATGGACCATGGGATCATAGCAAAGATCATATTAATCAAGAAAAAGACAGCAAATGAGATTAATAACACGAAACTGCACAGACAAACTAATTCTCGTATTCATGTATAGAGCCACAGCCTAATTACATGCAATATATATTAACTAAGAAATCAGGAAGTAAGAAATACTGATGGTCCCTGAGCAACAAATCAAATTAAAGAGGCCCAACTGATGAAATTACATTCACGGTCAAAAATGTAACCCAAGCAGAGGCTCATTTAATTTCCAAATGATTTTTGTTTATGTTGCAGCCACAGATGAGTACATTGGCTGTGGCAGATGTTTTCCACGGTGAATTCATGAGAACAAAAAGCCAGAATTGTTGGATTTATTGGATCATTTGGGTGCTCATTTTACATTTTGCAGCCATGGATACATTTATGCACCTCAGATATGTATTTGAAAATACTTTTTGGACATAAATAAGAATAATGGGAGCATACAGTTTACATACTATCAGGCAAATTAACTCCCAGATAGCATACAGATATGTGCGACCCAGATAACATGAATGTGAGCCTAAAGTTTCCCACTTGTAAAATAGCAAATGTGGCCCAAATATAGCAAAACAAATGGAGGGCCTTTTTTGGCAGACATGCAGCGCGGTAGCCAAGGTGTAACTAAATGGTGAATACAGCCTGAATAACAAAAAGTCTAGGATTCTTTGTGGTCATGAAGTATTGCTATGGCTAACTTGTGGCCCAGATCTGGCAAACAGGAGCCCAACCACTCAAGTGCCATCATTCCACGAGGCATGTGGGTCGGAGGACAGTGTGGTGGTGTGTGGGCCAAATTTGGGCCGAAACACTCTAATTAAGTGGTTAATAAGATTCATCAGTGAAGAGATCCCTGGTTGTTGGATCCAGGATCAGCACCATGGACAGCGACCTCATTGAGTTTCAGCCCCATGGACAGAAATGTAAATCCAGTTTGTATGAACAGAAACATGTAACTGTTCACAACACACATGTTAGAGCACAACTACATGCACATGATGGGAAGTAGGAAAGAGAGGACACTTTCTGGACGAGCTGGCAAACAATACGTATAAATGTATGTAACTATAAAGAGGCCCGAAGGAATTCTCCACCCATGACAGAAGATATTCCAATATATTCAATTATTATCACATATAAAAGCGAATAAGCCCCAGTGCCACTGAAGTCGTAGTGCTGAGGCAGAGCAGGCCTTGTTTTCAGCTGTGGTTGGTACTTGACGGGCTCAGTGTATGACTCACCAACTCTCCATCCATCCAGATAACCACGTGTTTGTCTCCCTCTGTCGGCGAGTCTTGGTCTCTGCAGGGAGGGGAGGCGGGGCCAGTGAGACTCCAGCATTCTGTGTGATTACAAGTAGCATTGATTGTTTCAGTCCAGGGGATGATGAGCAGAGGAGATAAACAGGACACAAGTGGAGAGAGACTCTAATCATTATTCACAACAAGACTTCTGAGTGTACCCCAAAAGATTAACAGAGCAAGAAGCTCTGAGAGGCTGTAAACCTGCCTGATATACATATTCAGTTATTATATTATTAATCAGGTTAAAACATAAACCAACATCTACAATAAAGTCCTAAGAGTGCCTGAAAAAAAACAAGCTAGCCACTACAAAGACAATGCTGCTTTGATCTCAATGCTAACATTAGCATGATAACAACCAAAACATTAATAAATAAGAATGTATTTTATTTGTATAGCTCTTTCAACCATGCTCACACATGTTACACAGGTTAAAATGTGTAAGTAAATCAAATATTACATTAACCTGTAGCCTGAAATTGCTAACATAAGCAAATTAGCAGAAATCAGGTGTCTGCTGCTCACCAAATTGAACTTAAACCTTTTTTGACACATTTTCAAACTCCAATACCGATTGGAGTCGTATATATATATATATATATATATATATACACATATATATATATATATATATATATAATTCATCACATTTAAACAGGGTTTAACAATTACCTTTACGAGGTGTATAAGAACGCCTTGCAATCACATCCAACACAAACTGTTAATGCCTAATGTTACTGCTTGCAGAAAAAAGAAAATATATTTGACTTAATGTAGCTTCAACAAAAATCGAGACTTTTCTATAACTGTGAACTGAATTCACTACTTTTTAAGATTTTCCAAATGTATTGAGATAACAAAGTACAGTAGAGGCAGGAATATATTCAATCTACAGGTATAATGGCATAGATTAAAATGTGTTATTTAACCAGCTGATGGCGCTGGAGGAAAACTTTCCTAAAGGGAAACCTTTGGGTTTTCTTTACATGGCTCTGGGTTTTATGTAAACATCTGTGAACTGTTACGTTTGCTCAATTTCTGAAATTCATGTAAAAGATTCAGTTACTTACCTTTTAATTGTTGTTGACAAAACCATCTGCCCATCATTGGAAAGGTACCAACAATTGAAAGTATGACTACAGAGAGAATTTACTCATCTTGTAGGGAAATATTTTAAAAACCAACTCAAGAGCAGATCCTGAGTTACTTTTCACTACATTTCAAAAAGCAGAGTTTCATTGATTCTTATTTTATGCCCAGAAATAAAACATAGTTCCAAGAGTCCCATAAACAAAGCGGATTAAACATGTTTTAAACCCATTTTAAATTTGCAGGATTTTTACGAGTGACCTTTTCTTAAATCTTAGAGACCTAATATAGAATTGAATGTCGCCTTAACAGCCAAACCACTACAGTGTGCCTGTAGTACGCAGAGCAATCATTGGATTCTGTGTCCCGTTCCTGTTAAATCAATAAAGTCGGCTGCTGGTGGCTCATGGGAAACGTGACAAACACATCTTCACAGCGGCCATTTCCAGATGGGGGCCTTCCTCTCCCTGTGGCGGTGTGTGACCATCACACCAGCTCCGTCCACCATTTCCCATGCATTACATCCAGTGCACGAACACAAAAGAGCCTCCCTTTCAGAGCCCCTCAAGCGTGAATACAGAGCCAAACATAAATTAATGTGTGGGTGGTTAGGCTGTCTGAAAGCCGGTAAATGTACTCGAGGGTGACAGGTTAAAAGATCAAGTGGATATGTTAGATGGGAGGGAAACTGGGCATGGCATTTGTATTTTGTTTGAAAGAAATCACAACGAAAATAACTGCAATTTTAAATAGCAAATTATCTGCAACTGCATCTGCAAAATAAGTGATAAATATGTATTTTAAGCTAAATATTGGTTTAGAGATGTTTAACAATAAAAAAAAAGGAAATCGTTTGAGACGTTATTGAAATGTCTCAAGACAGAGCAAGAAATTATGGCTCATTTACAATTCCTGCAGATAAAGTTCATGAACAGGAAAAATGTTATGCTAAAAAAATGAACGAGAATCCAACCCGCAGAGGTTATGGATCCCGAAATACCATTTCCCCGACTCGCCTCTGCTATAAAACCCAATTACAGAAATCAGTGGTGCATGAACATTGTAATTTGGACCCAAAAAAATCCCATTTCCCCAATTTGTGTGGAACGAGACTGCTTGACTAGACGGCCCCAGAAGAAACCGAAACGAATCTGAAAGCTTAGAGTCAGACACAAAGACATTATTTTCAGTTTGACATGATTCCAGTTTTACTGTTTCAACACCTTGACTTGATAAATTAAGACATATCAACAGACAGAAGTCTTCCAGTTAGACAGGGTAAGAACCATTTCACATTCTGCTTGGCACACGTGACAATAAGGTGTTTAAAACAGCGATGCAGACACTGACGACATGTAAAAGTTAGAAAATGTTAGAAAATTCTGATTTTAAGGCAATCTCCTTCTGTGAGAGTATCAGTGTCAGTTTTCTGTCTCAAACAGCTCAAATAGACAAAATAATGACGACATCAGCAGTGTTGCTGAAACCTGCTGGTACACAATCACCCCACATCTTCCCACTTAGTGTCACACAACAACAAAGAAAATAAGATCTCATAAAAATGTCACAGTTTCACCGATTGTCTTAGCAGTGCACATGGCAGTAAAGCGACATGGATGAGTGTGAAGCTTCATTTCACCTCATGACGGGGGGGGGGCAGATCGTCATCATTCGTCATGGAAGGGAGCGGACAAACAAACACACAGTCTTTTAGTCAACTACACAAATACGTGCATACACAAACACACAAGGCCTTCCAATGTGTCTCACTGGTTCTTGTCATGGTTGAGGACCTGGTTAACAGCTGATGAAACAAACAGAGGAAGAAAAACACATTTTTTTGCCAAAAGATAAAAAACTGATTCATTTATACAACTGATGACTGTGTTCGATGATGTATTTTTAGAGTGTGAAATTGTGAGGTCACTCACAAGTTTGTCTGCTGTGAGACTGCAGGACATACTTTATGTGAGTGTGGCTATACTAACATGTACACTGTGGTTGTCTCACCCTCCTTTGTAACGGCGTCAGTGATGGTCTTGGCCTTGGCAGTCAGATCGCTGACGGCGTGTTCCATCGCGGCTTGGTGTTTCAGGAAAAACGGCCGGATCAAGCGACTGTACAAGATGTTGGATCCGTTCCACGACACTGGAGCCATACACCACACCAGGAACAAACACTGATGGAGGAGCAGATGGCAGATCTCAGATATTTGGCTGCTGTAACTTCCTGTCTGCAGTAACAGGGGATGAGCCAGACCTTCAGACGTCAGTACCAATAATATTCAAATAGCATGATTATTAATATCAAAGTTGATACCACCGGAAAAGAAGAACCCATGTGCTTGTTAAGTGTGACGTCTCCAATGACGTAATATCCATATCTGGGTCCAAACAGTCAGGTAGCAAGCGAACAACAATGGCAGAACATATGAATTTATTCACCATTACATCTTTTTTCAGTGAGGCATCAATTAGGGTCAAAAAGAGACTAAATTCGTTTTTCCAGCTGAGCAAGAGAACACTTGTCTCAACTCATTTCATGTCTTCAACCTAATTTTGATCTTCACCGAGTTATTGCTTCAGTACTGCTGAGCTAAATCTAGCCAACGTTAGCTTACATCGACAAAAGATCAACTCTGTTTTGCATCGTATTTAATCTATTCCACCATCTGGGGTGGCGGAATAACACAGCGCTATGGTATCTTCAAAATACCAGAGCTTGGACCCGGAAGCCATCACATGTCACGACTAAATAACCAAATAAAATGCTAAATCTGATCTGGATAAATGGGCAGATACAGATTTTTTTTTTTTTTTTTTTTTAAAACATGGGGAGATTGGACGTTGGGATGAGGTATGAGCGCCAGTTTTTCCAACGTATTTTTAAGGGACCTCTTCAACGCCATTCACAATTCATACTTATATTTTGCTGCTGTGCGCAGTTTCTCTTCTTACTCTGTAAAATGCATTAGTTCAGAAAGCTGTTGTCTTCTGCATACTGACGTAATATTTTCCCTTTTACACTGCATTATTAAAACTGATAAGAATTGTGATGTACGTGTCAAAACAAGGAAGTGGTTTCGGAATATTTCCCTCATTTCAACATTTCATAAACTGCCCACCAGAATGTGGTTGGCAGGCTGTGATGCAGGGAGGCACACAGACTTCGGACCTCATGTGATTCAACCATAGGATTCAACACAGCATGACTGTTTGTGGTTTCACAGTGAGAGCAGACTTAAGGTCAGTTGTTAACTTCATACAGAGCGGATAGAGAGTTCAAGTATAAAGAAATTGGTACCAAATATCACCAAAAGAAAAACACTGTACTGGCTTAAAGGTCAGCTTACCTTGCCGGCATAGTAAAAGGGGAACCAGGAGAGGAAGATGTCCGAGAAGAACTCAGCGATGCTGAAGAGCCCATAGACGACCCAGTAGGTCAGCCACTGGGTGTCATCCTCCTTCACATTGCTCTCGATGGCCTTAATGCTGAACGGGAGGACATGTTTGATTAAGGAGAGTGAAAAGGTCACAATGTAAACAGTCCAGCAGAATTAAAACTCATCAGATTTTAATACCATAACCTCTTTACAATTTGTTTTACTCTCGTTATAAATCAAGTGAGAAGTGGAGTCATTTTCTCACAGACTTCCTTTTGCAGCTGCCCTCTGCTGGTCATTCAACAGAATACAAGTTTCAGGCACTTCTGTATTGACTTCAAATTCTGGACTCGGAGTCTACATCCATTTCTAAACAGTCTACACATGATACAGACCTCCACTGAATGTTAACAATGTGTTGATTTATTACACCTAGTTTTGTTTTGGTGTTTATTGAAACGTCATACATACGAGAAATATGCTGGATAGAGGAAGCCAATCAGGTTGCAGAGCAGCGATGCTCCATATCCAAACAGGAGGTACAGCCCGAGGAAACTCAGCGCACCTGCAGAGGGAGTAAGATGAGAAGCAGCACTGAGGTGAGAACAGACGGCCAGACGGGAAGATGAGGGTGAGGCTATCCTGTTACCTGACAAACATGTCTAATGTCAGGTTCGTTTGTTTTCAGCCTACTGTCTGAGAGCAGGATGTCAGGGCTGCACAGTACCAGGATCAGGAGGAGGCCCACACACAAGGCAAACACTGAAATACAATCCTTCAGTGGAAGAGCATACAAAGCTCACACACTCCTGTGGCTGACACATCTCATGTATGTGAAAGATTCCACAAACACCACTGCTAACAAACAATTTTTACTATTACAGTGTGTGTGATGGGAGTAGAGCCATGTGGATGTATGGGGGCGGCTGCTGATATATCCTAGGATGTCATTAATAAACCCTTATGACAAAGAAATGTAATTAAAGGCTTGATATTTTACAATTTCGTCGCTAACTTTATTTTTAATAACTTAATAAAAAGTAAACACAAATGCAATCAAATATCTGGAACGTACATTAAGAACATATCTTTTCTCCTATAGACGTGAGTATGCTTCTTTTCTCCATTTGTCGTAGAGTAAAATAAAAGCTTTTCATATTGGAAAGCAGCTGCTGACATGTTTGTGAAAGGGCTCTATTCATGCAGCTATCCAAAGCAACCTTCAGTACTGTTTGAACCTGAGCGCTTTACATCTCATTTGTTTGTCCCGGCTCACACACAAATATCCATGTGATTCCCCGTCTGTTCAGCTTTAATGAAGGAAACTGGAGGAACTGGTTGGAATGGAAGAGAAAGCTGCTGACATGTGCACACACTTTGAATAGGGAAATCATAAATTGATTATTTTTTACTGGTGATGAATCATAGAAGAAGCTGACATCAGGGTCTTTTTTTTTTTTTTTTAAACCATCACACACATCTCCAAACATGCATGCCATCTGGTTCAAAACTGTAAGCAACCCCTGCACTGCTCTAAAAGAAATGAAAAACAAATACATTCATGTGACATGATGCATAACCACAGCATTAAATAAAAACATGTCTCTCTTCAGGAAAAGACTGAAGATAAAGACGCCATTGTACAGCTGTTAAATCCTATAATGCACTGTATGACTGTAACTGCTCATCACAGAGTTGCATGACTTTTTAATTTAAGTCCAGTTCCTCTAAACATTGAATCGCCACAAAAAGCTGCTGTTGAGAGGGAAGATTTAGAAAACATGAAGTTCAAGTTCACAAACAACCAGTCGCTCAGTGAGTTTGGCTGCACACACAGCAGAGAAGAGGCCTCTCCGCTCCAGTCAGCAGTTGAGTCTTAACACTTCCCTGTGCCACAGGAGTCAGCATGAACCCGAGACGTTTCTCAGCTAAGGCCGGTCACACTGTTTTATAACTGTTCAACTGACATGACTGGATCAAGGCAAAGTACAACATGATGTTTAGGTGAGCCAACGTGGAAGGAATTTCTTGGACACAAACCATTATCAGTGAACATGTTTGCGACAAACCTGCAGTGTGGCCAAAGTGTGCCTCAATAACAAAGGTAGGTGAGCAGACAGGTATAATTTGTCTGGTTCTACCTCTGGCTAACTGCAGGGTACAGACCAGTCAAGTGGCATTTGCTTTGCGAGCCAGTTTGCTTGTGTATGAAGAATGAAACCAATGTTTTTATAAGCAGATCTGAGTGAGCTCCAAACGACACAGACAGAATCTGCTAAACTGACATTTTTGTTTGTATTAAAGTGTTTTATTAATCGACTAATATATCAGGTGTAATCATCTTATAAAACATACATCACTAATGAAGGAAATGTCAGATAATAAGAGCCTTGAAGTTGCAGTTCAGAAATGTTTTGCTGGGGTAGTTTAGAATAGTCTACAAACTAACTTTTGTTTTGATTAGAGTCTGAACCAGTTCCTGGTTGCCAGCTTCCAGCCTCGAATCAGTCACACAACAATATTGGGGTTATGTCTTGTGAGTGATATGTTTGACCTATTAAACTCTAAGAAAATAATGAAAATATTCAGATGTATTTGCAAACAGGCTTTTGATCCATATCTGAATGCAGCCAAAACAGACAAAACAATTCACAGACGGCATCAACATTCACACAATCTGTGACATTGAAATCGGTTTGTTTTAATGAAAATGTGCGTTGCTCGCTTGTCAACACAGATCAACTCTGAGTAAAAAGCAAACAAACAGTAGTTTGAATGTAGGTCACCGCGGCTAACGTGTTTCCTGTAGTCTTTGCACACAACATGTTGCCAATGTAGCCTGAGGGGTTCGGTCTTTATTGACTCCTGATGTGCTAAGTGACTACAGAGCAGTCTTGTCAAAAGGCGACTTTTAAGAGGTAACAGAGAGAGCAGCCTGCGGTTGGATAACCAGTCACCCTGAATGTCTCAGCCTGGCTTTGGATATTTCAGGACGTGATAAAAATACCCCTGGGAGCTGGGCGGGTGGTGGTGGTGGTCCTGACATAGCAAGAGGCAGTTCATTCAATATTATCATGTACTAGTGCAGTGCCCAGTCTAAACATACATTCATGGAACAGGCTGTTCTCTTGGCCTGTGGTTACGCTTCGGAGCTACTTCAGAATTATTCCTTGTCATTAGTGAGTCCTCCTCAAACACTTCTACAATATACTGTCACTTATTTGTTGTTTCCATGCGAGGACACTTTGTGCACGTTTTTTTAAACAGTCTATGGTGCAGAGTGAAGTTAGAAAACTTTGCATTCAACCTGGTTTATCCGCAACGATGATTTTAAATTCAGTATTTTTATTGGAACGAAACTGAATTTGCTTTATTACTGCTCGTGTGTGACTCATATACAAGTTTGAATGATTCACCGAAGAGACCCCCACGCCTGAGAACGTCTACATCAGTCTGACACAGTTAACTTAAAAATGTTCCAGACTACCAAAGTGATCTGATGACGATTTATGACCTGCAGTTTGACCCGGTTGTTCACTATCGCTGGAATTTACCTGATGAAGTAGAAGAAGCACCGGTCGCCTGTTTATTCAAACTTTATTAATACTGAATGTTTTAGTATTGAATTGTGACACCACACTTCCCTCGGGCCATTGACAGCAGACATGAGGAACAGTTTTGCAAAATGTGGATGTGCAAATGTTTGAGGAATTTGTGGGTAGATAATAGTTTTGCAATAATGAAATAATGAAAACGTGGCACACTCCATTTTTGCAATTCCATTTGACTTGCTTAGTTTGCACATTTAGTCCCTCACAGCTCTTGGTGACACGTGTTTATTTGTGTATCTTGTATATTTATTGTGTCAAGCTTTCACTTATAATCTCTATTCTACTTACTGTGTTCAGTGTCCTGCACCCAAAAACACCAGAGCAAACTCCACTGCACGAGGAAACCTACCATAAGTGAATCGTGCAAGGCAGATTAAACAGCAGCCTCCAATCTTTCGAATGTGAACTTTGGTATTTGAGTGTGGTGATAAAAACGAGGACATGGAACCACAGCGAACAGTCCGGTGACTTTCAGCTGAACTAACCACCGCTGGCTTCGTGTGTTTGGAAGGAGACGTCGAGGCCTCGAGCCGGGTTCAACAACTTTCATCTAGCGTGTTAGAAGTACACGTAAACATTGAGAGAAGGTTAAAACGAGTTCGTCCTCCACTGGTCTGGGAGCTGTGAACATACCCAGGCTGATATATTCCCTCTTCACCCCGCTCTTCTGCTCCAGCGTCGCCAGCAGCTCGGTGAAAAAGTTCTTCTCGTGGAGGACGGACCCGAACCGCTCCTTCAGCTGACTCATCCTGGGGCCTGGCAGGTTCCTGTGGGCCACACACACACAGCACAGGACACGGAGCTGCGTCACACACGCTCGATGCTGCAGGTTTTTTTAAAGACAGAATTAAAAACACGGAGGGTTTGTTCTTACGAACCTTCTCTCGCTGCTTCGCCCGAAAAAACGCTCCGCTGTCCGGGCCGCCGGCTGCAGAATGATCCACAGGGAGGGAGGAGTCCGAATATCACCCGCTGACCAATCACGGAGATAGATTGTGTTTTATATATAAATATATATATATATATATATATATTTATATGATGGTATATATAACTGCATAAACTGTAAATATATTTAAAGAGACAATCTGTAGGCTGTATACACCTTTATATAGTTTGTTGGACTCTGTCTTTCTAAAAACTGTGTATGTCTTCTAAAAGACAAATAGACTTTGTATATCTTCATAGAGACGGTCTGTAGAATATCTACATCTTCATACGAACTGCATGCAGAGATGTGTCTATAGGCTGCATACATCTTTACATTGATTGTTTGTGGACTCTATCTTTATATAAACTGTTTTTAAAGACATGCAGACTGCACATATATTTATAGTGGATATATTCTACATATTGTATATAGACTGTCGACATTGTCTCACTTTACATAGACTGTATATACATTTATTATCATAATTTATAATACTATATAAATATGATATTCAGTATATCGACTGTATGTAAATCTATATAGACCTTCATATAGACAGTCTATCTAACTAAGGTCTCTGACTGATGTACACGGTGATGAAAGATTGAACAAGGACAGAAAACCAAATCAGTCTCAACCATGATGGAGTTATTGATGATGGTGAAGTGTCAGCAGAGGGCAGTGTGCATCTACTTATAGACATGAAGAGACAGTTACTCCCAGAGGAGCTGCTGGCTTCAGTTTTCAGTCACACTTTGATTCAGTTGAGGAAACAAAATCACTTGGTTCGATTTTGATACATTTGGTGTTTTGGGATGAAAGAGTCCATGAACAACAATCACATTCAAAGGTTTTCTGGTAAAAAGCCTTGAAGACAAACTTCTCCCATGTGTGCAGACCAGAACGTTTCAAAGTCAGAACCAGAAGTGAAAGTTCCTTCATGTGATGTCCACATGTTCTCACTCAACCTCACCTCTTCCTCTGGGTTTCATCAAGACAGGTGTACTCAAATGTATTTTGCATGAATTGTTTGCATCGCTGCTCCTCAGAGTTAAAGTCTCACAGAGTCTGAACCGTTTTCACGCACTCGCACAGAAAACTGCATCAGGATGATGTTGACAGTAACTCTGAGTGTCATGATGGTTTTTCTGAGTCAGGGTGAGAGATTTTGAACATGGTGTTAATGTGTTGTCTTTATTTTCCTCCACAGGCTGTTGGAACTCTTTCCTCTGATGCTCTTTCATTCATTTCTGATTTCAGAGTCTGCTGCCAACAATTTTCTGACTCAGACCGACACAGTCAAGTCTGTTAGTCTTGGAGGGACTGTGAACATCGGAGCCAGAGGGAGTTCAGATATTGGTGCTGATCTCAGTTGGTACCTTCAGAAACCTGGACAGGCTCCCAAGCTTCTTATATATGATGCATCAACTCGTTATTCAGGAACTCCGTCTCGATTCAGTGGCAGTAGATCTGGTTCTAGTTACACCTTAACTATCAGTGGTGTTCAGGCTGCAGATGTTGGAGATTATTACTGTCTTGGTGATCATGGAGGTGGAGTGTTCACACAGTGATTTAGAGTCGTACAAAAACCTCCCTCAGTTTGACTGAAGTGAAACTGGTCCACTGCAGCTGCACAGAGAATAACTGGTCCAGTGAACACAACACACGAGTCTTCAAGCAGAAGAATCTTAACTGAAACAAAGCCCACACACACTTCTCATTTTGTATTCTCCTCATTCAGTTCCATCTCTGAAGCAACTCTGACTTTATTAAATAGTGATATGATGAATATTATAATCACACATTCAAAGGTGTTTTACCATTAAGCACTCACACATCAGAACATGGATGGAACTAAATATCTAAATAACTCTTATGCTAAATGTGTCATCTCCCTCTAACTTCTCAGGTTTCATTTGAAGTTTTTACTTGTGACACTTTTGTTGACAATAATATGAATTATGAGGAAAGTCCTACAAACTAATGAAATATGTGATTTTCATCATTTGAATGAAGTGAATTGTTCATCTCAGAAGTGAGGAACATGGTTTTCATGCAGATCCACACAAGAGAAATTATTGTATAAGTGGAAGTAAAACACAGATTTACATTAATATCTTGCAGAAGAAACAAAACAGAAGCAGATGTTAGTGATGATTTATTTTATTTCAGTAAAGTAAGAATAGAAATGTGAAAAACAAATGACATATGACATGAAATATTTATTCTTGTTTAAAAAGTACCACAATACAACATTGAACTGTGATAATATGTTGAAGCAAAGATATGAAGACGTGCAGAGCTGCAGTAGAACACATGTAAATCAAACAGACCCACAGTAGAGCACAATGACTCCATCCTGTCGTCTCTCTACTCCGAGCAGCGGTCAGGGTCCAGGGTTTGAGTGACAGGGCTCTGTCCGTTCAGACTGGCCTCACAGCTCACTGAGGCCGCCTTGCTCCACTGCTCCACAGGGAGGCTCAGGGTGCTGCTCCAGCTGTAGTGGCCGTCCTTCCCCAGGACCTCTGGGCTGTGAGACGCCCCAGAGGAGCTGCTGCTGCCCCCCACCTTCCAGCCCAGGCTCCAGGCCGAGGGGAAGCCCCCGCTGGCCAGACACACCAGAGTGGCACTGCCCTGCTGCAGCTCTGCACTGGAGGGGGGGAGGACGGTCAGGGTGGGCCGCACCACACCCACTGGAGGAGAGAGAGGGGGGAGAAAAGACAAAGGGATGAGGATGAAGCAAAATGACGTCCAGGTGATTTCTTGCACGTTATAAAATAAAGCAGAAGAACTTCTACTGTTTAACATCTTCACTCAGTGTCAGACCATCAGCCGCAGGGTTCAAGTGTCAATGTGGCTGAGAAGGTTCACTGATAATGATTATTGATGATTATTGATGACGTCTTCATGTCTGTTTCTCAACGTGTGACAGTGAAGAACTCGTCCCTGAGATGATTTTCTTCTGTTTAAAGTCACAGAGCTGAAACACTGGTGTGAAAACAGTTCAAACCGTTGTCGTCTGTTTCTTTCACTTCCTTTTCACCACATGAACCGTGAACACAAAGCTGAGCTGCATTTACTGATAAAATCCTGTTTGTGTTCAACATCAGATTTTTGTGCCAGAATATGTTTGATCATTTCAAAGTAAACATTTGAAACACTTTGTGATTCAGTTTGAAGCTTGAGCAAATTCTATTTTAAAATGTTCTACACACGTGAATTCAAATCATTAGTGAACATGAAAATAGATTAAGCATTTGTTTTTGTATGTTTCTATAAATGTAATAATCTACAGAAACTCATTACAATCAATAAATATTGATCAGCATTTCTTTTTCTCAGGATATGAGATTAACTTTGATTGATCAAAACTCAACAAAATTATCAGCCAGTCAATCTCTGAACTTGATCAAATTCTTCTTCATTATTAGATCAAAGTTATTAATGCACAAAGTCAAAATCTCTGGTACTTACAGTCACTGACGAGTTTGGTTCCTCCACCGAAAGTGAGCCACAGTGATACAGACTCATTAGGTGCTCGTACAAAAACCTCCTGCACCGTGAACAACAGTCTGTCCACTGAAGATTCACTTTTAATGGTAAAACTACACAATTGACACTTCATATTTATATTGAGCTAATGTGGCTTGACATTTCATCATGATTTGAAATGATTTCAATCATTTTTGTTACTTTTAAACATTGAGACACAAACAGTTGATTAAACTTTGTCATAAATTAATACTTCAAAACAGTTTAACATCATTTAAAATCTGTAAAACAAACAGGAAACCTCAACAGAATTTGAAAAACACAATTTAAACAAAAAGCTTTTAAAGTTCTATTGTACTTCTACTCACTCTGTAATTCAAGGGAATAAAATAAACATATTTGCATCAATGAAAGTGACACAATTTGAATCCAGATGCTGACGACCCTCAATTGTGCTTCTTCATATTTAGTGTAAATCCAAACAGTAACGCTCCTGAGTTTGTGTCCCACGTCACCTTCAGTCCGCTCAGAGCAGAGGAATCATTTCCATAGAGAGGAGGCTTTGCATCGTCAGCTGATCCTCCACTGAACCGAGAAGCTTTATAGTCCTGTGACTTCAGCTCTGCAGGACTCAGACCCGTCAGTCGACCACAACCACCATGACTCTCATCGCCCTCCTCATCTGGACGCTGGCCTGCTGCAGCTTCACAGGTTCAGTCACTCAGCAACATTTCAGACGTGATGCGCTGCCTGTTCTTTCTCTTCACCTCCGCTGAGACTTGTATGATTTGTGTTTGTCTGCAGGATGCAGCGGCCAGGTGACTGTGACTCAGCCTCCAGTCGTGACCTTTACTCCAGGATCCACTGTCACTCTGACCTGTAAAACTAATTCCAATGTTGCAACGTGGGGTGGTGAACAATGTATGTACTGGTACCAGCAGAAACCTGGACAGACTCCAAAGCTCCTAATATACAGAGCGACCAATAGATATTCAGGAGCACCAGCTCGGTTTAGTGGCAGTGGAAGCAGAACTGACTTCTCTTTGACCATCAGTGGAGTTCAGAGTGAAGATGTTGGAGATTACTACTGTCTCACTGATCATGGCAGTGGAGTGTTGACACAGTGAATCACAGTCGTACAAAAACCTCCCTCAGTCAGAGGCAGAGACACTGAGCTGTTACAGCAGGAAGAGAGTGTGACACAGACCAGTGAACACAGAGACTGACAGGAACCTCACCAAGCACAACATTCACAATCACACACTTTCAGACCTAAGATGAAACTCTTAAAAAGTTGCTTTTACTGACTACATCCATTTATTACTACAAATGAATGACCAGTTTGTAATATTTGAATATCATTTTACCACAAGCTTTGATTATTCTCTGATTTTCCACAGGAGTGTCAGTGGGATATTTCTAAATATGTACAAAATAGATATTTCTCAAGTGCAGTAATTACAGTCAATACATTCATGATGTATTTTGCAGCTCTTTTTGTTCACATGGTTTTATCTTCATTAGCAGACGCACTTTGCTCAGTTTTATTGGAACTGTACATGTTAAACTTTAGTTTTTTACAGAGCAATCAAATGAGACTGATACTCGTAGACTTCACTGTCACATGAAGTCTTATTGATACTCAGAGTATTCTCAGAGGGGGAGAGTACTTCAATAAAACAGAGGTCTGGGGTCACTGAGGTTAGATGACGTGTACTTACTGACTTCTTTCCCTGATATCAGAGCTGAATGAAATGACTGATGTACACGGTGATGAAAGATTGAACAAGGACAGAAAACCAAATCAGTCTCAACCATGATGGAGTTATTGATGATGGTGAAGTGTCAGCAGAGGGCAGTGTGCATCTACTTATAGACATGAAGAGACAGTTACTCCCAGAGGAGCTGCTGGCTTCAGTTTTCAGTCACACTTTGATTCAGTTGAGGAAACAAAATCACTTGGTTCGATTTTGATACATTTGGTGTTTTGGGATGAAAGAGTCCATGAACAACAATCACATTCAAAGGTTTTCTGGTAAAAAGCCTTGAAGACAAACTTCTCCCATGTGTGCAGACCAGAACGTTTCAAAGTCAGAACCAGAAGTGAAAGTTCCTTCATGTGATGTCCACATGTTCTCACTCAACCTCACCTCTTCCTCTGGGTTTCATCAAGACAGGTGTACTCAAATGTATTTTGCATGAATTGTTTGCATCGCTGCTCCTCAGAGTTAAAGTCTCACAGAGTCT
Source organism: Paralichthys olivaceus (assembly GCF_024713975.1). Lineage (NCBI taxonomy): Eukaryota > Metazoa > Chordata > Actinopteri > Pleuronectiformes > Paralichthyidae > Paralichthys > Paralichthys olivaceus. The sequence goes on along the minus strand of NC_091104.1, from coordinate 8,939,378 downwards.
GAACCGTTTTCACACACTCGCACAGAAAACTGCATCAGGATGATGTTGACAGTAACTCTGAGTGTCATGATGGTTTTTCTGAGTCAGGGTGAGAGATTTTGAACATGGTGTTAATGTGTTGTCTTTATTTTCCTCCACAGGCTGTTGGAACTCTTTCCTCTGATGCTCTTTCATTCATTTCTGATTTCAGAGTCTGCTGCCAACAAATTTCTGACTCAGACCGACACAGTCAAGTCTGTTAGTCTTGGAGGGACTGTGACCATCGGAGCCAGAGGGAGTTCAGATATTGAGGATGATCTCAGTTGGTACCTTCAGAAACCTGGACAGGCTCCCAAGCTTCTTATATACAAAGCATCAACTCTTAATTCAGGAACTCCGTCTCGATTCAGTGGCAGTAGCTCTGGTTCTAGTTACACCTTAACTATCAGTGGTGTTCAGGCTGAAGATGTTGGAGATTATTACTGTCTCGGCCTTCATCGCGGTAACACGTTCACACAGTGATTTAGAGTCGTACAAAAACCTCCCTCAGTTTGACTGAAGTGAAACTGGTCCACTGCAGCTGCACAGAGAATAACTGGTCCAGTGAACACAACACACGAGTCTTCAAGCAGAAGAATCTTAACTGAAACAAAGCCCACACACACTTCTCGTTTTGTATTCTCCTCATTCAGTTCCCTCTCTGAAGCTACTGACATAACCTGGCACCTTACATCAGTCCAAACCAAAAGCTCCAGTTTCTTGTTCTAGATTTTGAAATCAATGTTTTAATGCTTGATATGTTGTATCTCCACTGACGTGCAGAGAAGTGACACAACTGAAACCATCTCCTGCACTTTCTGACACTGGAATGATCAAGAATGGAGGTTTTGCAATGTGTAAAATGTTGAAAGCAAAAAAAAAGACACCGATTTGTTGTGACACACAGTTTTATTCAATGATGATTAGTTGAGTTGAGTTTTAGAGGAATCATTTTAAAATGAGATTTAATAAGATCTAATGATTACATTAACAGTCACATTGACAGACAAATATTGGCCGTTAGTTATTTCTATCATTGGTTTTGCTTCGCTGAAAAGGAAGCATGTTTCCAATCTTGATAAAACAATCACTAATATGTCATCATTGTTCTTACCAATTAAAAGAAGTAGTAACTTTTATTTTTACCAACCGATTTAAATTCCAAGATATCTGCCCAGAGGAGGAGCATCAAGTGAAGATTTAAAACCATGTAAAAAGATTAAAGACCAAACACTTTGGTGTTATGCATCAATACAAACTTTATTAGCAAAACCTCATTTGTGAGCGTGACAGTTATTAAAGTTGAGCTCCACACAGAACAAACCTCTACAAACATCCAAACTCATATTTGATCAGAGCTGCAGGTCTGCTTCTCCTGCCCCCTCCCCCCAGACAGAGCTCCTGTCCTGGGCTTCAGTCGGCCCCTCTAGCCCTGACACTGGCTCCTGGTGAGGGACTGGGTCTGACTGTGTCCGTGGTGGAGGACCCTGCAGGAGTACAGCTCCCCTGTCTCCCAGTGCTCCCGGCTCAGGGTCAGGGTGCTGCTGCTGCTGAAGCGTCCGCTCTTCTCCTGCTCCGAGCTGGTAAGGACCCCCTCCGTCACCTCTGTGCCGTCCACGTCCCAGCTCACCACAGCTCCCTGAGGAGAGTAGCCAGTCAACAGGCAGGCCAGCATGGCCGAGCCCCCAGAGAGCTGCTCAGAGGAAGGGGGAAGCAGAGAGACCGAGGGCCTGACCATGGGGCCACCTGGAGGGGAGAGTAGAGACACACAAGAAGATGAGAGTCACTTATCTTATCTCATCTTAGCTTTACCTAATCGTATCATATCGTATCTTAACCGAGACAAGAGCCAATAAAGAAAATCTGGAGTATGAAACTCTTTAACAGTCATTTTTATACACGCAGGGTTAAAAAAATCAAGTTTCCAATGAGCTGAACTTTGATATAAACTTAATTCAAGCTTCTTTACATCGTCTACAGAAAATGTCCATTCGCATCCTCATTCAGAATACAATCATTTCATGTGCTGACATAATTCAGAGACCTATTGTTTCAATTTGGCAAAGTCATGATTGAACTTTTCAACTTCTAATCGTTGTTGCTTATTAACAGACTGAAATTCATATTCACTTTTTTTCCCCTTTCAAATATGATTGTTGTCTGATAACTACCGGATGTAATAAAACATAGAGACACATTTATTTATCTATTGAGAAATACATTATGTGCAAAGTTTGATCCACCATGAAGCCAGACTTACTGTGAATGATGAGTTTGGTGCCTCCGCCGAACGTGTACCACAGTGATAGAAGTCTGTTAAGTCGCTGTACAAAAACCTCCTTCACACAACAGTGAGCACAAAGCACAAAGTCATGTCAGTGACAAACTGTCATCTGTGTTAACAGATGCAGAAACAATCTCTGTCATCTAAAGGATTTTATTATTACAAAAATAACATCCACCTTGAAAACGTTCATGATTTTGCTTTGTTTTCTGATATATGTCAAAATTCAATGAAACAGGATGATTCCACAACTGATGAGCATTTAACCAGCTGCAAACTGAGGAGACCCTTCACATCATTATTCAATGTGGCTGAGATTATTTGACATGAAACTACAGGACATTGGAGAGAAGAACTTTGAATCATTTTTGTAAAATGAAATAAAAAAAGCTGGTAAATTAAATATATCAATAAGTTCAACTGCTCATGTGCAAGTTGAATGTCTGGGCTGTTCTTGCATTTTATTTTCCTCACCCTAGAAAAACTAATACAATTAAAATAAATAATAATAATAATCCATAGAGTTGGCATTGGGAGAACATGTGAGACATGTTTAAGTTTTCTATGGACAGATTTGAAATGGTCGAATGATCCAGAGGGAGATGAACTCTGCTTTTTCTGTTTCACATCCGCAGGTGTGTGTTTGCATGACTTTTGTGCATCACTGCTCCAGAGTTTAAGTTCTCCTGCCTTACACAGAGTCCGAGCAGTTTTCACACGCTCGCACAGAAAACTGCATCAGGATGATGTTGACAGTAACTCTGAGTGTCATGATGGTTTTTCTGAGTCAGGGTGAGAGATTTTGAACATGGTGTTAATGTGTTGTCTTTATTTTCCTCCACAGGCTGTTGGAACTCTTTCCTCTGATGCGCTTTCATTCATTTCTGATTTCAGAGTCTGCTGCCAACAAATTTCTGACTCAGACCGACACAGTCAAGTCTGTTAGACTTGGAGGGACTGTGAACATTGGAGCCAGAGGGAGTTCAGATATTGATGATGATCTCAGTTGGTACCTTCAGAAACCTGGACAGGCTCCCAAGCTTCTTATATACACAACATCAACTCGTAATTCAGGAACTCCGTCTCGATTCAGTGGCAGTAGATCTGGTTCTAGTTACACCTTAACTATCAGTGGTGTTCAGGCTGAAGATGTTGGAGATTATTACTGTCTTGGTGCTCATAGCGGTAACACGTTCACACAGTGATTTAGAGTCGTACAAAAACCTCCCTCAGTTTGACTGAAGTGAAACTGGTCCACTGCAGCTGCACAGAGAATAACTGGTCCAGTGAACACAACACACGAGTCTTCAAGCAGAAGAATCTTAACTGAAACAAACTAAACTAAAGTTTTAAATGTTCATAAATCAACAAACAAGGCCCCATGCAACCAACTTTGTCCTTTTAGATGATTGGTTGAAGACTAGAACGTCTAAATGTGTGTGTAAGATGAGCCTGAGATGGTGGGGGGGTGGGTTTGAAGTTAAACTTTATTGCTTCACTATCATTTACGTGGATGCACGGGTCTGCACTTTTAATGTTGATGAGAAAAGATTAGTTTGAAGATTGTAATGATGTGGTTCATGTGTTTCTTTGTAGGGGGGTGTTTGATTCAATGCAGGCTCCCCCAGATCCCTTTTGCCCGAGGCCCCTAAAGTCCCTTGAAACGCCCCTGGAGTCCCACAAATGATTTTTCATGGTGATTCTCTGGCGGAGCAGTGAACGCTGCGTCGACCGGCCGAGTTGCACGTGTTGTAAACGGAGCTGTATCGTGAAAAACCTGCGTCAACTAGTTGCTCTACAGAATGAGCTCTAACAGAAAACTACAGTGAACACAGAGAATATATGTAGTGATGTGTACGATGTATTATAAACACATTGAGATGATACAACCAACAAGTTTAAAACAAGAATAATCAGAAAGTTCTGGTTATTAATCAATTTCATTTGATGACTAAATGTTTGTTTGTCGACTTTAATTGTCATTTAGATTCTGTTAAACTTTATTAAATAGTGATATGATGAATATTATAATCACACATTCAAAGGTGTTTTACCATTAAGCACTCACACATCAGAACATGGATGGAACTAAATATCTAAATAACTCTTATGCTAAATGTGTCATCTCCCTCTAACTTCTCAGGTTTCATTTGAAGTTTTTACTTGTGACACTTTTGTTGACAATAATATGAATTATGAGGAAAGTCCTACAAACTAATGAAATATGTGATTTTCATCATTTGAATGAAGTGAATTGTTCATCTCAGAAGTGAGGAACATGGTTTTCATGCAGATCCACACAAGAGAAATTATTGTATAAGTGGAAGTAAAACACAGATTTACATTAATATCTTGCAGAAGAAATAAAACAGAAGCAGATGTTAGTGATGATTTCTTTTATTTCAGTAAAGTAAGAATAGAAATGTGAAAAACAAATGACATATGACATGAAATATTTATTCTTGTTTAAAAAGTAGCACAATACAACATTGAACTGTAATAATATGTTGAAGCAAAGATATGAAGACGTGCAGAGCTGCAGTAGAACACACGTAAATCAAACAGACCCACAGTAGAGCACAATGACTCCATCCTGTCGTCTCTCTACTCCGAGCAGCGGTCAGGGTCCAGGGTTTGAGTGACAGGGCTCTGTCCGTTCAGACTGGCCTCACAGCTCACTGAGGCCGCCTTGCTCCACTGCTCCACAGGGAGGCTCAGGGTGCTGCTCCAGCTGTAGTGGCCGTCCTTCCCCAGGACCTCTGGGCTGCGAGACGCCCCCGAGGAGCTGCTGCTGCCCCCCACCTTCCAGCCCAGGCTCCAGGCCGAGGGGAAGCCCCCGCTGGCCAGACACACCAGAGTGGCACTGCCCTGCTGCAGCTCTGCACTGGAGGGGGGGAGGACGGTCAGGGTGGGCCGCACCACACCCACTGGAGGAGAGAGAGGGGGGAGAAAAGACAAAGGGATGAGGATGAAGCAAAATGACGTCCAGGTGATTTCTTGCACGTTATAAAATAAAACAGAAGAACTTCTACTGTTTAACATCTTCACTCAGTGTCAGACCATCAGCCGCAGGGTTCAAGTGTCAATGTGGCTGAGAAGGTTCACTGATAATGATTATTGATGATTATTGATGACGTCTTCATGTCTGTTTCTCAACGTGTGACAGTGAAGAACTCGTCCCTGAGATGATTTTCTTCTGTTTAAAGTCACAGAGCTGAAACACTGGTGTGAAAACAGTTCAAACCGTTGTCGTCTGTTTCTTTCACTTCCTTTTCACCACATGAACCGTGAACACAAAGCTGAGCTGCATTTACTGATAAAATCCTGTTTGTGTTCAACATCAGATTTTTGTGCCAGAATATGTTTGATCATTTCAAAGTAAACATTTGAAACACTTTGTGATTCAGTTTGAAGCTTGAGCAAATTCTATTTTAAAATGTTCTACACACGTGAATTCAAATCATTAGTGAACATGAAAATAGATGAAACATTTGTTTTTGTATGTTTCTATAAATGTAATAATCTACAGAAATTCATTACAATCAATAAATATTGATCAGCATTTCTTTTTCTCAGGATATGAGATTAACTTTGATTGATCAAAACTCAACAAAATTATCAGCCAGTCAATCTCTGAACTTGATCAAATTCTTCTTCATTGTTAGATCAAAGTTATTAATGCACAAAGTCAAAATCTCTGGTACTTACAGTCACTGACGAGTTTGGTTCCTCCACCGAAAGTCCACCACAGTGATACAGACTCATTAGGTGCTCGTACAAAAACCTCCTGCACCGTGAACAACAGTCTGTCCACTGAAGATTCACTTTTTATGGTAAAACTACACAATTGACACTTCATATTTATATTGAGCTAATGTGGCTTGACATTTCATCATGATTTGAAATAATTTCAATCATTTTTGTTACTTTTAAACATTGAGACACAAACAGTTGATTTAACTTTGTCATAAATTAATACTTCAAAATAGTTTAACATCATTTAAAATCTGTAAAACAAACAGGAAACCTCAACAGAATTTGAAAAACACAATTTAAACAAAAAGCTTTTAAAGTTCTATTGTACTTCTACTCACTCTGTAATTCAAGGGAATAAAATAAACATATTTGAATCAATGAAAGTGACACAATTTGAATCCAGATGCTGACGACCCTCAATTGTGCTTCTTCATATTTAGTGTAAATCCAAACAGTAACGCTCCTGAGTTTGTGTCCCACGTCACCTTCAGTCCGCTCAGAGCAGAGGAATCATTTCCATAGAGAGGAGGCTTTGCATCGTCAGCTGATCCTCCACTGAACCGAGAAGCTTTATAGTCCTGTGACTTCAGCTCTGCAGGACTCAGACCCGTCAGTCGACCACAACCACCATGACTCTCATCGCCCTCCTCATCTGGACGCTGGCCTGCTGCAGCTTCACAGGTTCAGTCACTCAGCAACATTTCAGACGTGATGCGCTGCCTGTTCTCTCTCTTCACCTCCGCTGAGACTTGTATGATTTGTGTTTGTCTGCAGGATGCAGCGGCCAGGTGACTGTGACTCAGCCTCCAGTCGTGACCTTTACTCCAGGATCCACTGTCACTCTGACCTGTAAAACCGATTCCAATGTTGGAACGTGTTATAGTCAACCATGTATGTCCTGGTACCAGCAGAAACCTGGACAGACTCCAAAGCTCCTAATATACAGAGCGACCAATAGACATTCAGGAGCACCAGCTCGATTTAGTGGCAGTGGAAGCAGCTCTGACTTCTCTTTGACCATCAGTGGAGTTCAGAGTGAAGATGCAGCAGTTTACTACTGTTTCAGTGGCCATGTAATAAATGGAGCGAGTGTGTTGACACAGTGAATCACAGTCGTACAAAAACCTCCCTCAGTCAGAGGCAGAGACACTGAGCTGTTACAGCAGGAAGAGAGTGTGACACAGACCAGTGAACACAGAGACTGACAGGAACCTCACCAAGCACAACATTCACAATCACACACTTTCAGACCTAAGATGAAACTCTTAAAAAGTTGCTTTTACTGACTACATCCATTTATTACTACAAATGAATGACCAGTTTGTAATATTTGAATATCATTTTACCACAAGCTTTACTTATTCTCTGATTTTCCACAGGAGTGTCAGTGGGATATTTCTAAATATGTACAAAATTGATTTTTCTCAAGTGCAGTAATTACAGTCAATACATTCATGATGTATTTGTAGTATATTCAAAAATCCTTTATAGAGCAAGGTGCATTCCATAAGTTGTATACAATCATTATATACATTGTTTGTGGACTTTATCTTTGTATAAACAGTTTTTAAAGACATTTATTTATAGTGATAGTCTATATATTCTACATATTTCATATAGACTGTCATCATCTTTATGTAGACTGTATATACATATGTGAATCATATATTATTATATTAAACATAGATTATATGATAAATATATTATTTAGTCAACAGATTGCATGTATATCTATATAGACCTTATATATCATTATATAGCAACCAGACTGTGTTCATATAGACAGTCTATCTAACTAAGGTCTCTTTAGGCCTCATGATGCATTTTGCAGCTCTTTTTATTCACATGGTTTTATCTTCATTAGCAGACGCACTTTGCTCAGTTTTATTGGAACTGTACATGTTAAACTTTAGTTTTTTACAGAGCAATCAAATGAGACTGATACTCGTAGACTTCACTGTCACATGAAGTCTTATTGATACTCAGAGTATTCTCAGAGGGGGAGAGTACTTCAATAAAACAGAGGTCTGGGGTCACTGAGGTTAGATGACGTGTACTTACTGACTTCTTTCCCTGATATCAGAGCTGAATGAAATGACTGATGTACACGGTGATGAAAGATTGAACAAGGACAGAAAACCAAATCAGTCTCAACCATGATGGAGTTATTGATGATGGTGAAGTGTCAGCAGAGGGCAGTGTGCATCTACTTATAGAGATGAAGAGACAGTAAAAAGCCTTGAAGACAAACTTCTCCCATGTGTGCAGACCAGAACGTTTCAAAGTCAGAACCAGAAGTGAAAGTTCCTTCATGTGATGTCCACATGTTCTCACTCAACCTCACCTCTTCCTCTGGGTTTCATCAAGACAGGTGTACTCAAATGTATTTTGCATGAATTGTTTGCATCGCTGCTCCTCAGAGTTAAAGTCACACAGAGTCTGAACCGTTTTCACGCACTCGCACAGAAAACTGCATCAGGATGATGTTGACAGTAACTCTGAGTGTCATGATGGTTTTTCTGAGTCAGGGTGAGAGATTTTGAACATGGTGTTAATGTGTTGTCTTTATTTTCCTCCACAGGCTGTTGGAACTCTTTCCTCTGATGCTCTTTCATTCATTTCTGATTTCAGAGTCTGCTGCCAACAATTTTCTGACTCAGACCGACACAGTCAAGTCTGTTAGTCTTGGAGGGACTGTGAACATCGGAGCCAGAGGGAGTTCAAATATTGGTGCTGATCTCAGTTGGTACCTTCAGAAACCTGGACAGGCTCCCAAGCTTCTTATATACAGAGCATCAACTCTTAATTCAGGAACTCCATCTCGATTCAGTGGCAGTAGATCTGGTTCTAGTTACACCTTAACTATCAGTGGTGTTCAGGCTGAAGATGTTGGAGATTATTACTGTCTCGGCAATCATGGCAGTGGAGTGTTCACACAATGATTTAGAGTCGTACAAAAACCTCCGTCAGTTTGACTGAAGTGAAACTGGTCCACTGCAGCTGCACAGAGAATAACTGGTCCAGTGAACACAACACACGAGTCTTCAAGCAGAAGAATCTTAACTGAAACAAAGCCCACACACACTTCTCGTTTTGTATTCTCCTCATTCAGTTCCATCTCTGAAGCAACTCTGACTTTATTAAATAGTGATATGATGAATATTATAATCACACATTCAAAGGTGTTTTACCATTAAGCACTCACACATCAGAACATGGATGGAACTAAATATCTAAATAACTCTTATGCTAAATGTGTCATCTCCCTCTAACTTCTCAGGTTTCATTTGAAGTTTTTACTTGTGACACTTTTGTTGACAATAATATGAATTATGAGGAAAGTCCTACAAACTAATGAAATATGTGATTTTCATCATTTGAATGAAGTGAATTGTTCATCTCAGAAGTGAGGAACATGGTTTTCATGCAGATCCACACAAGAGAAATTATTGTATAAGTGGAAGTAAAACACAGATTTACATTAATATCTTGCAGAAGAAACAAAACAGAAGCAGATGTTAGTGATGATTTCTTTTATTTCAGTAAAGTAAGAATAGAAATGTGAAAAACAAATGACATATGACATGAAATATTTATTCTTGTTTAAAAAGTAGCACAATACAACATTGAACTGTGATAATATGTTGAAGCAAAGATATGAAGACGTGCAGAGCTGCAGTAGAACACACGTAAATCAAACAGACCCACAGTAGAGCACAATGACTCCATCCTGTCGTCTCTCTACTCCGAGCAGCGGTCAGGGTCCAGGGTTTGAGTGACAGGGCTCTGTCCGTTCAGACTGGCCTCACAGCTCACTGAGGCCGCCTTGCTCCACTGCTCCACAGGGAGGCTCAGGGTGCTGCTCCAGCTGTAGTGGCCGTCCTTCCCCAGGACCTCTGGGCTGTGAGACGCCCCCGAGGAGCTGCTGCTGCCCCCCACCTTCCAGCCCAGGCTCCAGGCCGAGGGGAAGCCCCCGCTGGCCAGACACACCAGAGTGGCACTGCCCTGCTGCAGCTCTGCACTGGAGGGGGGGAGCACGGTCAGGGTGGGCCGCACCACACCCACTGGAGGAGAGAGAGGGGGGAGAAAAGACAAAGGGATGAGGATGAAGCAAAATGACGTCCAGGTGATTTCTTGCACGTTATAAAATAAAACAGAAGAACTTCTACTGTTTAACATCTTCACTCAGTGTCAGACCATCAGCCGCAGGGTTCAAGTGTCAATGTGGCTGAGAAGGTTCACTGATAATGATTATTGATGATTATTGATGACGTCTTCATGTCTGTTTCTCAACGTGTGACAGTGAAGAACTCGTCCCTGAGATGATTTTCTTCTGTTTAAAGTCACAGAGCTGAAACACTGGTGTGAAAACAGTTCAAACCGTTGTCGTCTGTTTCTTTCACTTCCTTTTCACCACATGAACCGTGAACACAAAGCTGAGCTGCATTTACTGATAAAATCCTGTTTGTGTTCAACATCAGATTTTTGTGCCAGAATATGTTTGATCATTTCAAAGTAAACATTTGAAACACTTTGTGATTCAGTTTGAAGCTTGAGCAAATTCTATTTTAAAATGTTCTACACATGTGAATTCAAATCATTATTGAACATGAAAATAGATGAAGCATTTGTTTTTGTATGTTTCTATAAATGTAATAATCTACAGAAATTCATTACAATCAATAAATATTGATCAGCATTTCTTTTTCTCAGGATATGAGATTAACTTTGATTGATCAAAACTCAACAAAATTATCAGCCAGTCAATCTCTGAACTTGATCAAATTCTTCTTCATTATTAGATCAAAGTTATTATTGCACAAAGTCAAAATCTCTGGTACTTACAGTCACTGACGAGTTTGGTTCCTCCACCGAAAGTCCACCACAGTGATACAGACTCATTAGGTGCTCGTACAAAAACCTCCTGCACCGTGAACAACAGTCTGTCCACTGAAGATTCACTTTTTATGGTAAAACTACACAATTGACACTTCATATTTATATTGAGCTAATGTGGCCTGACATTTCATCATGATTTGAAATAATTTCAATCATTTTTGTTACTTTTAAACATTGAGACACAAACAGTTGATTTAACTTTGTCATAAATTAATACTTCAAAATAGTTTAACATCATTTAAAATCTGTAAAACAAACAGGAAACCTCAACAGAATTTGAAAAACACAATTTAAACAAAAAGCTTTTAAAGTTCTATTGTACTTCTACTCACTCTGTAATTCAAGGGAATGAAATAAACATATTTGCATCAATGAAAGTGACACAATTTGAATCCAGATGCTGACGACCCTCAATTGTGCTTCTTCATATTTAGTGTAAATCCAAACAGTAACGCTCCTGAGTTTGTGTCCCACGTCACCTTCAGTCCGCTCAGAGCAGAGGAATCATTTCCATAGAGAGGAGGCTTTGCATCGTCAGCTGATCCTCCACTGAACCGAGAAGCTTTATAGTCCTGTGACTTCAGCTCTGCAGGACTCAGACCCGTCAGTCGACCACAACCACCATGACTCTCATCGCCCTCCTCATCTGGACGCTGGCCTGCTGCAGCTTCACAGGTTCAGTCACTCAGCAACATTTCAGACGTGATGCGCTGCCTGTTCTCTCTCTTCACCTCCGCTGAGACTTGTATGATTTGTGTTTGTCTGCAGGATGCAGCGGCCAGGTGACTGTGACTCAGCCTTCAGTCGTGACCTTTACTCCAGGATCCACTGTCACTCTGACCTGTAAAACCAATTCCAATGTTGCAACGTGTAGTGGTGAACAATGTATGTCCTGGTACCAGCAGAAACCTGGACAGACTCCAAAGCTCCTAATATACAGAGCGACCAATAGATATTCAGGAGCACCAGCTCGATTTAGTGGCAGTGGAAGCAGCTCTGACTTCTCTTTGACCATCAGTGGAGTTCAGAGTGAAGATGTTGGAGATTATTACTGTCACAGTGGCCATGTAATAAATGGACAGAGTGTGTTGACACAGTGAATCACAGTCGTACAAAAACCTCCCTCAGTCAGAGGCAGAGACACTGAGCTGTTACAGCAGGAAGAGAGTGTGACACAGACCAGTGAACACAGAGACTGACAGGAACCTCACCAAGCACAACATTCACAATCACACACTTTCAGACCTAAGATGAAACTCTTAAAAAGTTGCTTTTACTGACTACATCCATTTATTACTACAAATGAATGACCAGTTTGTAATATTTGAATATCATTTTACCACAAGCTTTACTTATTCTCTGATTTTCCACAGGAGTGTCAGTGGGATATTTCTAAATATGTACAAAATTGATTTTTCTCAAGTGCAGTAATTACAGTCAATACATTCATGATGTATTTGTAGTATATTCAAGAATCCTTTATAGAGCAAGGTGCATTCCATAAGTTGTATATAATCATTATATACATTGTTTGTGGACTTTATCTTTGTATAAACAGTTTTTAAAGACATTTATTTATAGTGATAGTCTATATATTCTACATATTTCATATAGACTGTCAACATCTTTATGTAGACTGTATATACATATGTGAATCATATATTATTATATTAAACATAGATTATATGAGAAATATATTATTTAGTCAACAGATTGCATGTATATCTATATAGACCTTATATATCATTATATAGCAACCAGACTGTGTTCATATAGACAGTCTATCTAACTAAGGTCTCTTTAGGCCTCATGATGCATTTTGCAGCTCTTTTTATTCACATGGTTTTATCTTCATTAGCAGACGCACTTTGCTCAGTTTTATTGGAACTGTACATGTTAAACTTTAGTTTTTTACAGAGCAATCAAATGAGACTGATACTCGTAGACTTCACTGTCACATCAAGTCTTATTGATACTCAGAGTATTCTCAGAGGGGGAGAGTACTTCAATAAAGCAGAGGTCTGGGGTCACTGAGGTTAGATGACGTGTACTTACTGACTTCTTTCCCTGATATCAGAGCTGAATGAAATGACTGATGTACACGGTGATGAAAGATTGAACAAGGACAGAAAACCAAATCAGTCTCAACCATGATGGAGTTATTGATGATGGTGAAGTGTCAGCAGAGGGCAGTGTGCATCTACTTATAGACATGAAGAGACAGTTACTCCCAGAGGAGCTGCTGGCTTCAGTTTTCAGTCACACTTTGATTCAGTTGAGGAAACAAAATCACTTGGTTCGATTTTGATACATTTGGTGTTTTGGGATGAAAGAGTCCATGAACAACAATCACATTCAAAGGTTTTCTGGTAAAAAGCCTTGAAGACAAACTTCTCCCATGTGTGCAGACCAGAACGTTTCAAAGTCAGAACCAGAAGTGAAAGGTCCTTCATGTGATGTCCACATGTTCTCATTCAACCTCACCTCTTCCTCTGGGTTTCATCAAGACAGGTGTACTCAAATGTATTTTGCATGAATTGTTTGCATCGCTGCTCCTCAGAGTTAAAGTCTCACAGAGTCTGAACCGTTTTCACGCACTCGCACAGAAAACTGCATCAGGATGATGTTGACAGTAACTCTGAGTGTCATGATGGTTTTTCTGAGTCAGGGTGAGAGATTTTGAACATGGTGTTAATGTGTTGTCTTTATTTTCCTCCACAGGCTGTTGGAACTCTTTCCTCTGATGCTCTTTCATTCATTTCTGATTTCAGAGTCTGCTGCCAACAAATTTCTGACTCAGACCGACACAGTCAAGTCTGTTAGTCTTGGAGGGACTGTGAACATCGGAGCCAGAGGGAGTTCAGATATTGAGGATGATCTCAGTTGGTACCTTCAGAAACCTGGACAGGCTCCCAAGCTTCTTATATACAAAGCATCAACTCTTAATTCAGGAACTCCGTCTCGATTCAGTGGCAGTAGCTCTGGTTCTAGTTACACCTTAACTATCAGTGGTGTTCAGGCTGAAGATGTTGGAGATTATTACTGTCTCGGTGAACATAGCGATTACACGTTCACACAGTGATTTAGAGTCGTACAAAAACCTCCCTCAGTTTGACTGAAGTGAAACTGGTCCACTGCAACTGCACAGAGAATAACTGGTCCAGTGAACACAACACACGAGTCTTCAAGCAGAAGAATCTTAACTGAAACAAAGCCCACACACACTTCTCGTTTTGTATTCTCCTCATTCAGTTCCCTCTCTGAAGCTACTCTGACTTTATTAAATAGTGATATGATGAATATTATAATCACACATTCAAAGGTGTTTTACCATTAAGCACTCACACATCAGAACATGGATGGAACTAAATATCTAAATAACTCTTATGCTAAATGTGTCATCTCCCTCTAACTTCTCAGGTTTCATTTGAAGTTTTTACTTGTGACACTTTTGTTGACAATAATATGAATTATGAGGAAAGTCCTACAAACTAATGAAATATGTGATTTTCATCATTTGAATGAAGTGAATTGTTCATCTCAGAAGTGAGGAACATGGTTTTCATGCAGATCCACACAAGAGAAATTATTGTATAAGTGGAAGTAAAACACAGATTTACATTAATATCTTGCAGAAGAAACAAAACAGAAGCAGATGTTAGTGATGATTTATTTTATTTCAGTAAAGTAAGAATAGAAATGTGAAAAACAAATGACATATGACATGAAATATTTATTCTTGTTTAAAAAGTACCACAATACAACATTGAACTGTGATAATATGTTGAAGCAAAGATATGAAGACGTGCAGAGCTGCAGTAGAACACATGTAAATCAAACAGACCCACAGTAGAGCACAATGACTCCATCCTGTCGTCTCTCTACTCCGAGCAGCGGTCAGGGTCCAGGGTTTGAGTGACAGGGCTCTGTCCGTTCAGACTGGCCTCACAGCTCACTGAGGCCGCCTTGCTCCACTGCTCCACAGGGAGGCTCAGGGTGCTGCTCCAGCTGTAGTGGCCGTCCTTCCCCAGGACCTCTGGGCTGTGAGACGCCCCAGAGGAGCTGCTGCTGCCCCCCACCTTCCAGCCCAGGCTCCAGGCCGAGGGGAAGCCCCCGCTGGCCAGACACACCAGAGTGGCACTGCCCTGCTGCAGCTCTGCACTGGAGGGGGGGAGGACGGTCAGGGTGGGCCGCACCACACCCACTGGAGGAGAGAGAGGGGGGAGAAAAGACAAAGGGATGAGGATGAAGCAAAATGACGTCCAGGTGATTTCTTGCACGTTATAAAATAAAGCAGAAGAACTTCTACTGTTTAACATCTTCACTCAGTGTCAGACCATCAGCCGCAGGGTTCAAGTGTCAATGTGGCTGAGAAGGTTCACTGATAATGATTATTGATGATTATTGATGACGTCTTCATGTCTGTTTCTCAACGTGTGACAGTGAAGAACTCGTCCCTGAGATGATTTTCTTCTGTTTAAAGTCACAGAGCTGAAACACTGGTGTGAAAACAGTTCAAACCGTTGTCGTCTGTTTCTTTCACTTCCTTTTCACCACATGAACCGTGAACACAAAGCTGAGCTGCATTTACTGATAAAATCCTGTTTGTGTTCAACATCAGATTTTTGTGCCAGAATATGTTTGATCATTTCAAAGTAAACATTTGAAACACTTTGTGATTCAGTTTGAAGCTTGAGCAAATTCTATTTTAAAATGTTCTACACATGTGAATTCAAATCATTAGTGAACATGAAAATAGATGAAACATTTGTTTTTGTATGTTTCTATAAATGTAATAATCTACAGAAATTCATTACAATCAATAAATATTGATCAGCATTTCTTTTTCTCAGGATATGAGATTAACTTTGATTGATCAAAACTCAACAAAATTATCAGCCAGTCAATCTCTGAACTTGATCAAATTCTTCTTCATTATTAGATCAAAGTTATTATTGCACAAAGTCAAAATCTCTGGTACTTACAGTCACTGACGAGTTTGGTTCCTCCACCGGAAGTCCACCACAGTGATACAGACTCATTAGGTGCTCGTACAAAAACCTCCTGCACCGTGAACAACAGTCTGTCCACTGAAGATTCACTTTTTATGGTAAAACTACACAATTGACACTTCATATTTATATTGAGCTAATGTGGCCTGACATTTCATCATGATTTGAAATAATTTCAATCATTTTTGTTACTTTTAAACATTGAGACACAAACAGTTGATTTAACTTTGTCATAAATTAATACTTCAAAATAGTTTAACATCATTTAAAATCTGTAAAACAAACAGGAAACCTCAACAGAATTTGAAAAACACAATTTAAACAAAAAGCTTTTAAAGTTCTATTGTACTTCTACTCACTCTGTAATTCAAGGGAATAAAATAAACATATTTGCATCAATGAAAGTGACACAATTTGAATCCAGATGCTGACGACCCTCAATTGTGCTTCTTCATATTTAGTGTAAATCCAAACAGTAACGCTCCTGAGTTTGTGTCCCACGTCACCTTCAGTCCGCTCAGAGCAGAGGAATCATTTCCATAGAGAGGAGGCTTTGCATCGTCAGCTGATCCTCCACTGAACCGAGAAGCTTTATAGTCCTGTGACTTCAGCTCTGCAGGACTCAGACCCGTCAGTCGACCACAACCACCATGACTCTCATCGCCCTCCTCATCTGGACGCTGGCCTGCTGCAGCTTCACAGGTTCAGTCACTCAGCAACATTTCAGACGTGATGCGCTGCCTGTTCTCTCTCTTCACCTCCGCTGAGACTTGTATGATTTGTGTTTGTCTGCAGGATGCAGCGGCCAGGTGACTGTGACTCAGCCTCCAGTCGTGACCATTACTCCAGGATCCACTGTCACTCTGACCTGTAAAACCAATTCCAATGTTGCAACGTGTAGTGGTGAACAATGTATGTCCTGGTACCAGCAGAAACCTGGACAGACTCCAAAGCTCCTAATATACAGAGCGACCAATAGATATTCAGGAGCACCAGCTCGATTTAGTGGCAGTGGAAGCAGCTCTGACTTCTCTTTGACCATCAGTGGAGTTCAGAGTGAAGATGTTGGAGATTATTACTGTCACAGTGGCCATGTAATAAATGGACAGAGTGTGTTGACACAGTGAATCACAGTCGTACAAAAACCTCCCTCAGTCAGAGGCAGAGACACTGAGCTGTTACAGCAGGAAGAGAGTGTGACACAGACCAGTGAACACAGAGACTGACAGGAACCTCACCAAGCACAACATTCACAATCACACACTTTCAGACCTAAGATGAAACTCTTAAAAAGTTGCTTTTACTGACTACATCCATTTATTACTACAAATGAATGACCAGTTTGTAATATTTGAATATCATTTTACCACAAGCTTTGCTTATTCTCTGATTTTCCACAGGAGTGTCAGTGGGATATTTCTAAATATGTACAAAATTGATTTTTCTCAAGTGCAGTAATTACAGTCAATACATTCATGATGTATTTGTAGTATATTCAAGAATCCTTTATAGAGCAAGGTGCATTCCATAAGTTGTATATAATCATTATATACATTGTTTGTGGACTTTATCTTTGTATAAACAGTTTTTAAAGACATTTATTTATAGTGATAGTCTATATATTCTACATATTTCATATAGACTGTCAACATCTTTATGTAGACTGTATATACATATGTGAATCATATATTATTATATTAAACATAGATTATATGAGAAATATATTATTTAGTCAACAGATTGCATGTATATCTATATAGACCTTATATATCATTATATAGCAACCAGACTGTGTTCATATAGACAGTCTATCTAACTAAGGTCTCTTTAGGCCTCATGATGCATTTTGCAGCTCTTTTTATTCACATGGTTTTATCTTCATTAGCAGACGCACTTTGCTCAGTTTTATTGGAACTGTACATGTTAAACTTTAGTTTTTTACAGAGCAATCAAATGAGACTGATACTCGTAGACTTCACTGTCACATCAAGTCTTATTGATACTCAGAGTATTCTCAGAGGGGGAGAGTACTTCAATAAAGCAGAGGTCTGGGGTCACTGAGGTTAGATGACGTGTACTTACTGACTTCTTTCCCTGATATCAGAGCTGAATGAAATGACTGATGTACACGGTGATGAAAGATTGAACAAGGACAGAAAACCAAATCAGTCTCAACCATGATGGAGTTATTGATGATGGTGAAGTGTCAGCAGAGGGCAGTGTGCATCTACTTATAGACATGAAGAGACAGTTACTCCCAGAGGAGCTGCTGGCTTCAGTTTTCAGTCACACTTTGATTCAGTTGAGGAAACAAAATCACTTGGTTCGATTTTGATACATTTGGTGTTTTGGGATGAAAGAGTCCATGAACAACAATCACATTCAAAGGTTTTCTGGTAAAAAGCCTTGAAGACAAACTTCTCCCATGTGTGCAGACCAGAACGTTTCAAAGTCAGAACCAGAAGTGAAAGGTCCTTCATGTGATGTCCACATGTTCTCATTCAACCTCACCTCTTCCTCTGGGTTTCATCAAGACAGGTGTACTCAAATGTATTTTGCATGAATTGTTTGCATCGCTGCTCCTCAGAGTTAAAGTCTCACAGAGTCTGAACCGTTTTCACGCACTCGCACAGAAAACTGCATCAGGATGATGTTGACAGTAACTCTGAGTGTCATGATGGTTTTTCTGAGTCAGGGTGAGAGATTTTGAACATGGTGTTAATGTGTTGTCTTTATTTTCCTCCACAGGCTGTTGGAACTCTTTCCTCTGATGCTCTTTCATTCATTTCTGATTTCAGAGACTGCTGCCAACAAATTTCTGACTCAGACCGACACAGTCAAGTCTGTTAGACTTGGAGGGACTGTGAACATCGGAGCCAGAGGGAGTTCAGATATTGGTGCTGATCTCAGTTGGTACCTTCAGAAACCTGGACAGGCTCCCAAGCTTCTTATATACAGAGCATCAACTCTTAATTCAGGAACTCCGTCTCGATTCAGTGGCAGTAGATCTGGTTCTAGTTACACCTTAACTATCAGTGGTGTTCAGGCTGAAGATGTTGGAGATTATTACTGTTTCGGTGATCATGGCAGTGGAGTGTTCACACAGTGATTTAGAGTCGTACAAAAACCTCCCTCAGTTTGACTGAAGTGAAACTGGTCCACTGCAGCTGCACAGAGAATAACTGGTCCAGTGAACACAACACACGAGTCTTCAAGCAGAAGAATCTTTACTGAAACAAAGCCCACACACACTTCTCATTTTGTATTCTCCTCATTCAGTTCCCTCTCTGAAGCTACTGACATAACCTGGCACCTTACATCAGTCCAAACCAAAAGCTCCAGTTTCTTGTTCTAGATTTTGAAATCAATGTTTTAATGCTTGATATGTTGTATCTCCACTGACGTGCAGAGAAGTGACACAACTGAAACCATCTCCTGCACTTTCTGACACTGGAATGATCAAGAATGGAGGTTTTGCAATGTGTAAAATGTTGAAAGCAAAAAAAAAGACACCGATTTGTTGTGACACACAGTTTTATTCAATGATGATTAGTTGAGTTGAGTTTTAGAGGAATCATTTTAAATTGAGATTTAATAAGATCTAATGATTACATTAACAGTCACATTGACAGACAAATATTGGCCGTTAGTTATTTCTATCATTGGTTTTGCTTCGCTGAAAAGGAAGCATGTTTCCAATCTTGATAAAACGATCACTAATATGTCATCATTGTTCTTACCAATTAAAAGAAGTAGTAACTTTTATTTTTACCAACCGATTTAAATTCCAAGATATCTGCCCAGAGGAGGAGCATCAAGTGAAGATTTAAAACCATGTAAAAAGATTAAAGACCAAACACTTTGGTGTTATGCATCAATACAAACTTTATTAGCAAAACCTCATTTGTGAGCGTGACAGTTATTAAAGTTGAGCTCCACACAGAACAAACCTCTACAAACATCCAAACTCATATTTGATCAGAGCTGCAGGTCTGCTTCTCCTGCCCCCTCCCCCCAGACAGAGCTCCTGTCCTGGGCTTCAGTCGGCCCCTCTAGCCCTGACACTGGCTCCTGGTGAGGGACTGGGTCTGACTGTGTCCGTGGTGGAGGACCCTGCAGGAGTACAGCTCCCCTGTCTCCCAGTGCTCCCGGCTCAGGGTCAGGGTGCTGCTGCTGCTGAAGCGTCCGCTCTTCTCCTGCTCCGAGCTGGTAAGGACCCCCTCCGTCACCTCTGTGCCGTCCACGTGCCAGCTCACCACAGCTCCCTGAGGAGAGTAGCCAGTCAACAGGCAGGCCAGCATGGCCGAGCCCCCAGAGAGCTGCTCAGAGGAAGGGGGAAGCAGAGAGACCGAGGGCCTGACCATGGGGCCACCTGGAGGGGAGAGTAGAGACACACAAGAAGATGAGAGTCACTTATCTTATCTCATCTTAGCGTTACCTAATTGTATCATATCGTATCTTAACCGAGACAAGACCCATCAAGAAAATCTGGAGTATGAAACTCTTTAACAGTCATTTTTATACACGCAGGGTTAAAAAAATCAAGTTTCCAATGAGCTGAACTTTGATATAAACTTAATTCAAGCTTCTTTACATCGTCTACAGAAAATGTCCATTCGCATCCTCATTCATAATACAATCATTTCATGTGCTGACATAATTCAGAGACCTATTGTTTCAATTTGGCAAAGTCATGATTGAACTTTTCAACTTCTAATCGTTGTTGCTTATTAACAGACTGAAATTCATATTCACTTTTTTTCCCCTTTCAAATATGATTGTTGTCTGATAACTACCGGATGTAATAAAACATAGAGACACATTTATTTATCTATTGAGAAATACATTATGTGCAAAGTTTGATCCACCATGAAGCCAGACTTACTGTGAATGATGAGTTTGGTGCCTCCGCCGAACGTGTACCACAGTGATAGAAGTCTGTTAAAAAGCACAAAGTCATGTCAGTGACAAACTGTCATCTGTGTTAACAGATGCAGAAACAATCTCTGTCATCTAAAGGATTTTATTATTACAAAAATAACATCCACCTTGAAAACGTTCATGATTTTGCTTTGTTTTCTGATATATGTCAAAATTCAATGAAACAGGATGATTCCACAACTGATGAGCATTTAACCAGCTGCAAACTGAGGAAACCCTTCACATCATTATTCAATGTGGCTGAGATTATTTGACATGAAACTACAGGACATTGGAGAGAAGAACTTTGAATCATTTTTGTAAAATGAAATAAAAAAAGCTGGTAAATTAAATATATGAATAAGTTCAACTGCTCAACTGCAAGTTGAATGTCTGGGCTGTTCTTGCATTTTATTTTCCTCACCCTAGAAAAACTAATAAAATTAAAATAAATAATAATAATAATCCATGGAGTTGGCATTGGGAGAACATGTGAGACATGTTTAAGTTTTCTATGGACAGATTTGAAATGGTCGAATGATCCAGAGGGAGATGAACTCTGCTTTTTCTGTTTCACATCCGCAGGTGTGTGTTTGCATGACTTTTGTGCATCGCTGCTCCAGAGTTTAAGTTCTCCTGCCTCACACAGAGTCCGAGCAGTTTTCACACGCTCACACAGAAAACTGCATCAGGATGATGTTGACAGTAACTCTGAGTGTCATGTTGGTTTTTCTGAGTCAGGGTGAGAGATTTTGAACATGGTGTTAATGTGTTGTCTTTATTTTCCTCCACAGGCTGTTGGAACTCTTTCCTCTGATGCTCTTTCATTCATTTCTGATTTCAGAGTCTGCTGCCAACAATTTTCTGACTCAGACCGACACAGTCAAGTCTGTTAGACTTGGAGGGACTGTGAACATCGGAGCCAGAGGGAGTTCAAATATTGGTGATGATCTCAGTTGGTACCTTCAGAAACCTGGACAGGCTCCCAAGCTTCTTATATACACAACATCAACTCTTAATTCAGGAACTCCGTCTCGATTCAGTGGCAGTAGATCTGGTTCTAGTTACACCTTAACTATCAGTGGTGTTCAGGCTGAAGATGTTGGAGATTATTACTGTCTTGGTGCTCATGGCAGTGGAATGTTCACACAGTGATTTAGAGTCGTACAAAAACCTCCCTCAGTTTGACTGAAGTGAAACTGGTCCACTGCAGCTGCACAGAGAATAACTGGTCCAGTGAACACAACACACGAGTCGTCAAGCAGAAGAATCTTAACTGAAACAAACTAAACTAAAGTTTTAAATGTTCATAAATCAACAAACAAGGCCCCATGCAACCAACTTTGTCCTTTTAGATGATTGGTTGAAGACTTGAACGTCTAAATGTGTGTGTAAGATGAGCCTGAGATGGTGGGGGGGAGGTTTGAAGTTAAACTTTATTGCTTCACTATCATTTACGTGGATGCACGGGTCTGCACTTTTAATGTTGATGAGAAAAGATTAGTTTGAAGATTGTAATGATGTGGTTCATGTGTTTCTTTGTAGGGGGGTGTTTGATTCAATGCAGGCTCCCCCAGGTCCCTTTTGCCCGAGGCCCCTAAAGTCCCTTGAAACGCCCCTGGAGTCCCACAAATGATTTTTCATGGTGATTCTCTGGCGGAGCAGTGAACGCTGCGTCGACCGGCCGAGTTGCACGTGTTGTAAACGGAGCTGTATCGTGAAAAACCTGCGTCAACTAGTTGCTCTACAGAATGAGCTCTAACAGAAAACTACAGTGAACACAGAGAATATATGTAGTGATGTGCACGATGTATTATAAACACATTGAGATGATACAACCAACAAGTTTAAAACAAGAATAATCAGAAAGTTCTGGTTATTAATCAATTTCATTTGATGACTAAATGTTTGTTTGTCGACTTTAATTGTCATTTAGATTCTGTTAAACTTTATTAAATAGTGATATGATGAATATTATAATCACACATTCAAAGGTGTTTTACCATTAAGCACTCACACATCAGAACATGGATGGAACTAAATATCTAAATAACTCTTATGCTAAATGTGTCATCTCCCTCTAACTTCTCAGGTTTCATTTGAAGTTTTTACTTGTGACACTTTTGTTGACAATAATATGAATTATGAGGAAAGTCCTACAAACTAATGAAATATGTGATTTTCATCATTTGAATGAAGTGAATTGTTCATTTCAGAAGTGAGGAACATGGTTTTCATGCAGATCCACACAAGAGAAATTATTGTATAAGTGGAAGTAAAACACAGATTTACATTAATATCTTGCAGAAGAAATAAAACAGAAGCAGATGTTAGTGATGATTTATTTTATTTCAGTAAAGTAAGAATAGAAATGTGAAAAACAAATGACATATGACATGAAATATTTATTCTTGTTTAAAAAGTAGCACAATACAACATTGAACTGTGATAATATGTTGAAGCAAAGATATGAAGACGTGCAGAGCTGCAGTAGAACACACGTAAATCAAACAGACCCACAGTAGAGCACAATGACTCCATCCTGTCGTCTCTCTACTCCGAGCAGCGGTCAGGGTCCAGGGTTTGAGTGACAGGGCTCTGTCCGTTCAGACTGGCCTCACAGCTCACTGAGGCCGCCTTGCTCCACTGCTCCACAGGGAGGCTCAGGGTGCTGCTCCAGCTGTAGTGGCCGTCCTTCCCCAGGACCTCTGGGCTGTGAGACGCCCCCGAGGAGCTGCTGCTGCCCCCCACCTTCCAGCCCAGGCTCCAGGCCGAGGGGAAGCCCCCGCTGGCCAGACACACCAGAGTGGCACTGCCCTGCTGCAGCTCTGCACTGGAGGGGGGGAGGACGGTCAGGGTGGGCCGCACCACACCCACTGGAGGAGAGAGAGGGGGGAGAAAAGACAAATGGATGAGGATGAAGCAAAATGACGTCCAGGTGATTTCTTGCATGTTATAAAATAAAACAGAAGAACTTCTACTGTTTAACATCTTCACTCAGTGTCAGACCATCAGCCGCAGGGTTCAAGTGTCAATGTGGCTGAGAAGGTTCACTGATAATGATTATTGATGATTATTGATGACGTCTTCATGTCTGTTTCTCAACGTGTGACAGTGAAGAACTCGTCCCTGAGATGATTTTCTTCTGTTTGAAGTCACAGAGCTGAAACACTGGTGTGAAAACAGTTCAAACCGTTGTCGTCTGTTTCTTTCACTTCCTTTTCACCACATGAACCGTGAACACAAAGCTGAGCTGCATTTACTGATAAAATCCTGTTTGTGTTCAACATCAGATTTTTGTGCCAGAATATGTCTGATCATTTCAAAGTAAACATTTGAAACACTTTGTGATTCAGTTTGAAGCTTGAGCAAATTCTATTTTAAAATGTTCTACACATGTGAATTCAAATCATTAGTGAACATGAAAATAGATGAAACATTTGTTTTTGTATGTTTCTATAAATGTAATAATCTACAGAAACTCATTACAATCAATAAATATTGATCAGCATTTCTTTTTCTCAGGATATGAGATTAACTTTGATTGATCAAAACTCAACAAAATTATCAGCCAGTCAATCTCTGAACTTGATCAAATTCTTCTTCATTATTAGATCAAAGTTATTATTGCACAAAGTCAAAATCTCTGGTACTTACAGTCACTGACGAGTTTGGTTCCTCCACCGAAAGTGTACCACAGTGATACAGACTCATTAGGTGCTCGTACAAAAACCTCCTGCACCGTGAACAACAGTCTGTCCACTGAAGATTCACTTTTTATGGTAAAACTACACAATTGACACTTCATATTTATATTGAGCTAATGTGGCCTGACATTTCATCATGATTTGAAATAATTTCAATCATTTTTGTTACTTCTAAACATTGAGACACAAACAGTTGATTTAACTTTGTCATAAATTAATACTTCAAAATAGTTTAACATCATTTAAAATCTGTAAAACAAACAGGAAACCTCAGTAGAATTTGAAAAACACAATTCAAACAAAAAGCTTTTAAAGTTCTATTGTACTTCTACTCACTCTGTAATTCAAGGGAATAAAATAAACATATTTGCATCAATGAAAGTGACACAATTTGAATCCAGATGCTGACGACCCTCAATTGTGCTTCTTCATATTTAGTGTAAATCCAAACAGTAACGCTCCTGAGTTTGTGTCCCACGTCACCTTCAGTCCGCTCAGAGCAGAGGAATCATTTCCATAGAGAGGAGGCTTTGCATCGTCAGCTGATCCTCCACTGAACCGAGAAGCTTTATAGTCCTGTGACTTCAGCTCTGCAGGACTCAGACCCGTCAGTCGACCACAACCACCATGACTCTCATCGCCCTCCTCATCTGGACGCTGGCCTGCTGCAGCTTCACAGGTTCAGTCACTCAGCAACATTTCAGACGTGATGCGCTGCCTGTTCTCTCTCTTCACCTCCGCTGAGACTTGTATGATTTGTGTTTGTCTGCAGGATGCAGCGGCCAGGTGACTGTGACTCAGCCTCCAGTCGTGACCTTTACTCCAGGATCCACTGTCACTCTGACCTGTAAAACCAACCCCAGTGTTGGAACGTGTTATAGTCAACCATGTATGTCCTGGTACCAGCAGAAACCTGGACAGACTCCAAAGCTCCTAATATACAGAGCGACCAATAGACATTCAGGAGCACCAGCTCGATTTAGTGGCAGTGGAAGCAGCTCTGACTTCTCTTTGACCATCAATGGAGTTCAGAGTGAAGATGTTGGAGATTATTACTGTTTTAGTGGCCATGTAATAAATGGACAGAGTGTGTTGACACAGTGAATCACAGTCGTACAAAAACCTCCCTCAGTCAGAGGCAGAGACACTGAGCTGTTACAGCAGGAAGAGAGTGTGACACAGACCAGTGAACACAGAGACTGACAGGAACCTCACCAAGCACAACATTCACAATCACACACTTTCAGACCTAAGATGAAACTCTTAAAAAGTTGCTTTTACTGACTACATCCATTTATTACTACAAATGAATGACCAGTTTGTAATATTTGAATATCATTTTACCACAAGCTTTACTTATTCTCTGATTTTCCACAGGAGTGTCAGTGGGATATTTCTAAATATGTACAAAATAGATATTTCTCAAGTGCAGTAATTACAGTCAATACATTCATGATGCATTTTGCAGCTCTTTTTATTCACATGGTTTTATCTTCATTAGCAGACGCACTTTGCTCAGTTTTATTGGAACTGTACATGTTAAACTTTAGTTTTTTACAGAGCAATCAAATGAGACTGATACTCGTAGACTTCACTGTCACATGAAGTCTTATTGATACTCAGAGTATTCTCAGAGGGGGAGAGTACTTCAATAAAGCAGAGGTCTGGGGTCACTGAGGTTAGATGACGTGTACTTACTGACTTCTTTCCCTGATATCAGAGCTGAATGAAATGACTGATGTACACGGTGATGAAAGATTGAACAAGGACAGAAAACCAAATCAGTCTCAACCATGATGGAGTTATTGATGATGGTGAAGTGTCAGCAGAGGGCAGTGTGCATCTACTTATAGACATGAAGAGACAGTTACTCCCAGAGGAGCTGCTGGCTTCAGTTTTCAGTCACACTTTGATTCAGTTGAGGAAACAAAATCACTTGGTTCGATTTTGATACATTTGGTGTTTTGGGATGAAAGAGTCCATGAACAACAATCACATTCAAAGGTTTTCTGGTAAAAAGCCTTGAAGACAAACTTCTCCCATGTGTGCAGACCAGAACGTTTCAAAGTCAGAACCAGAAGTGAAAGTTCCTTCATGTGATGTCCACATGTTCTCACTCAACCTCACCTCTTCCTCTGGGTTTCATCAAGACAGGTGTACTCAAATGTATTTTGCATGAATTGTATGCATCGCTGCTCCTCAGAGTTAAAGTCTCACAGAGTCTGAACCGTTTTCACGCACTCGCACAGAAAACTGCATCAGGATGATGTTGACAGTAACTCTGAGTGTCATGATGGTTTTTCTGAGTCAGGGTGAGAGATTTTGAACATGGTGTTAATGTGTTGTCTTTATTTTCCTCCACAGGCTGTTGGAACTCTTTCCTCTGATGCTCTTTCATTCATTTCTGATTTCAGAGACTGCTGCCAACAAATTTCTGACTCAGACCGACACAGTCAAGTCTGTTAGACTTGGAGGGACTGTGAACATCGGAGCCAGAGGGAGTTCAGATATTGGTGCTGATCTCAGTTGGTACCTTCAGAAACCTGGACAGGCTCCCAAGCTTCTTATATACAGAGCATCAACTCTTAATTCAGGAACTCCGTCTCGATTCAGTGGCAGTAGATCTGGTTCTAGTTACACCTTAACTATCAGTGGTGTTCAGGCTGAAGATGTTGGAGATTATTACTGTCTTGGTGCTCATAGCGATTACACGTTCACACAGTGATTTAGAGTCGTACAAAAACCTCCCTCAGTTTGACTGAAGTGAAACTGGTCCACTGCAGCTGCACAGAGAATAACTGGTCCAGTGAACACAACACACGAGTCTTCAAGCAGAAGAATCTTTACTGAAACAAAGCCCACACACACTTCTCATTTTGTATTCTCCTCATTCAGTTCCCTCTCTGAAGCTACTGACATAACCTGGCACCTTACATCAGTCCAAACCAAAAGCTCCAGTTTCTTGTTCTAGATTTTGAAATCAATGTTTTAATGCTTGATATGTTGTATCTCCACTGACGTGCAGAGAAGTGACACAACTGAAACCATCTCCTGCACTTTCTGACACTGGAATGATCAAGAATGGAGGTTTTGCAATGTGTAAAATGTTGAAAGCAAAAAAAAAGACACCGATTTGTTGTGACACACAGTTTTATTCAATGATGATTAGTTGAGTTGAGTTTTAGAGGAATCATTTGAAAATGAGATTTAATAAGATCTAATGATTACATTAACAGTCACATTGACAGACAAATATTGGCCGTTAGTTATTTCTATCATTGGTTTTGCTTCGCTGAAAAGGAAGCATGTTTCCAATCTTGATAAAACGATCACTAATATGTCATCATTGTTCTTACCAATTAAAAGAAGTAGTAACTTTTATTTTTACCAACCGATTTAAATTCCAAGATATCTGCCCAGAGGAGGAGCATCAAGTGAAGATTTAAAACCATGTAAAAAGATTAAAGACCAAACACTTTGGTGTTATGCATCAATACAAACTTTATTAGCAAAACCTCATTTGTGAGCGTGACAGTTATTAAAGTTGAGCTCCACACAGAACAAACCTCTACAAACATCCAAACTCATATTTGATCAGAGCTGCAGGTCTGCTTCTCCTGCCCCCTCCCCCCAGACAGAGCTCCTGTCCTGGGCTTCAGTCGGCCCCTCTAGCCCTGACACTGGCTCCTGGTGAGGGACTGGGTCTGACTGTGTCCGTGGTGGAGGACCCTGCAGGAGTACAGCTCCCCTGTCTCCCAGTGCTCCCGGCTCAGGGTCAGGGTGCTGCTGCTGCTGAAGCGTCCGCTCTTCTCCTGCTCCGAGCTGGTAAGGACCCCCTCCGTCACCTCTGTGCCGTCCACGTCCCAGCTCACCACAGCTCCCTGAGGAGAGTAGCCAGTCAACAGGCAGGCCAGCATGGCCGAGCCCCCAGAGAGCTGCTCAGAGGAAGGGGGAAGCAGAGAGACCGAGGGCCTGACCATGGGGCCACCTGGAGGGGAGAGTAGAGACACACAAGAAGATGAGAGTCACTTATCTTATCTCATCTTAGCGTTACCTAATTGTATCATATCGTATCTTAACCGAGACAAGACCCATTAAGAAAATCTGGAGTATGAAACTCTTTAACAGTCATTTTTATACACGCAGGGTTAAAAAAATCAAGTTTCCAATGAGCTGAACTTTGATATAAACTTAATTCAAGCTTCTTTACATCGTCTACAGAAAATGTCCATTCGCATCCTCATTCAGAATACAATCATTTCATGTGCTGACATAATTCAGAGACCTATTGTTTCAATTTGGCAAAGTCATGATTGAACTTTTCAACTTCTAATCGTTGTTGCTTATTAACAGACTGAAATTCATATTCACTTTTTTTCCCCTTTCAAATATGATTGTTGTCTGATAACTACCGGATGTAATAAAACATAGAGACACATTTATTTATCTATTGAGAAATACATTATGTGCAAAGTTTGATCCACCATGAAGCCAGACTTACTGTGAATGATGAGTTTGGTGCCTCCGCCGAACGTGTACCACAGTGATAGAAGTCTGTTAAAAAGCACAAAGTCATGTCAGTGACAAACTGTCATCTGTGTTAACAGATGCAGAAACAATCTCTGTCATCTAAAGGATTTTATTATTACAAAAATAACATCCACCTTGAAAACGTTCATGATTTTGCTTTGTTTTCTGATATATGTCAAAATTCAATGAAACAGGATGATTCCACAACTGATGAGCATTTAACCAGCTGCAAACTGAGGAGACCCTTCACATCATTATTCAATGTGGCTGAGATTATTTGACATGAAACTACAGGACATTGGAGAGAAGAACTTTGAATCATTTTTGTAAAATGAAATAAAAAAAGCTGGTAAATTAAATATATCAATAAGTTCAACTGCTCATGTGCAAGTTGAATGTCTGGGCTGTTCTTGCATTTTATTTTCCTCACCCTAGAAAAACTAATAAAATTAAAATAAATAATAATAATAATCCATAGAGTTGGCATTGGGAGAACATGTGAGACATGTTTAAGTTTTCTATGGACAGATTTGAAATGGTCGAATGATCCAGAGGGAGATGAACTCTGCTTTTTCTGTTTCACATCCGCAGGTGTGTGTTTGCATGACTTTTGTGCATCGCTGCTCCAGAGTTTAAGTTCTCCTGCCTTACACAGAGTCCGAGCAGTTTTCACACGCTCACACAGAAAACTGCATCAGGATGATGTTGACAGTAACTCTGAGTGTCATGATGGTTTTTCTGAGTCAGGGTGAGAGATTTTGAACATGGTGTTAATGTGTTGTCTTTATTTTCCTCCACAGGCTGTTGGAACTCTTTCCTCTGATGCTCTTTCATTCATTTCTGATTTCAGAGTCTGCTGCCAACAATTTTCTGACTCAGACCGACACAGTCAAGTCTGTTAGTCTTGGAGGGACTGTGAACATCGGAGCCAGAGGGAGTTCAGATATTGATGATGATCTCAGTTGGTACCTTCAGAAACCTGGACAGGCTCCCAAGCTTCTTATATACACAACATCAACTCGTAATTCAGGAACTCCGTCTCGATTCAGTGGCAGTAGATCTGGTTCTAGTTACACCTTAACTATCAGTGGTGTTCAGGCTGAAGATGTTGGAGATTATTACTGTCTTGGTGATCATGGTGGAACGTTCACACAGTGATTTAGAGTCGTACAAAAACCTCCCTCAGTTTGACTGAAGTGAAACTGGTCCACTGCAGCTGCACAGAGAATAACTGGTCCAGTGAACACAACACACGAGTCTTCAAGCAGAAGAATCTTAACTGAAACAAACTAAACTAAAGTTTTAAATGTTCATAAATCAACAAACAAGGCCCCACGCAACCAACTTTGTCCTTTTAGATGATTGGTTGAAGACTTGAACGTCTAAATGTGTGTGTAAGATGAGCCTGAGATGGTGGGGGGGGGGTTTGAAGTTAAACTTTATTGCTTCACTATCATTTACGTGGATGCACGGGTCTGCACTTTTAATGTTGATGAGAAAAGATTAGTTTGAAGATTGTAATGATGTGGTTCATGTGTTTCTTTGTAGGGGGGTGTTTGATTCAATGCAGGCTCCCCCAGATCCCTTTTGCCCGAGGCCCCTAAAGTCCCTTGAAACGCCCCTGGAGTCCCACAAATGATTTTTCATGGTGATTCTCTGGCGGAGCAGTGAACGCTGCGTCGACCGGCCGAGTTGCACGTGTTGTAAACGGAGCTGTATCGTGACAAACCTACGTCAACTAGTTGCTCTGCAGAATGAGCTCTAACAGAAAACTACAGTGAACACAGAGAATATATGTAGTGATGTGTACGATGTATTATAAACACATTGAGATGATACAACCAACAAGTTTAAAACAAGAATAATCAGAAAGTTCTGTTTATTAATCAATTTCATTTGATGACTAAATGTTTGTTTGTCGACTTTAATTGTCATTTAGATTCTGTTAAACTTTATTAAATAGTGATATGATGAATATTATAATCACACATTCAAAGGTGTTTTACCATTAAGCACTCACACATCAGAACATGGATGGAACTAAATATCTAAATAACTCTTATGCTAAATGTGTCATCTCCCTCTAACTTCTCAGGTTTCATTTGAAGTTTTTACTTGTGACACTTTTGTTGACAATAATATGAATTATGAGGAAAGTCCTACAAACTAATGAAATATGTGATTTTCATCATTTGAATGAAGTGAATTGTTCATTTCAGAAGTGAGGAACATGGTTTTCATGCAGATCCACACAAGAGAAATTATTGTATAAGTGGAAGTAAAATGCAGATTTACATTAATATCTTGCAGAAGAAATAAAACAGAAGCAGATGTTAGTGATGATTTCTTTTATTTCAGTAAAGTAAGAATAGAAATGTGAAAAACAAATGACATATGACATGAAATATTTATTCTTGTTTAAAAAGTACCACAATACAACATTGAACTGTGATAATATGTTGAAGCAAAGATATGAAGACGTGCAGAGCTGCAGTAGAACACACGTAAATCAAACAGACCCACAGTAGAGCACAATGACTCCATCCTGTCGTCTCTCTACTCCGAGCAGCGGTCAGGGTCCAGGGTTTGAGTGACAGGGCTCTGTCCGTTCAGACTGGCCTCACAGCTCACTGAGGCCGCCTTGCTCCACTGCTCCACAGGGAGGCTCAGGGTGCTGCTCCAGCTGTAGTGGCCGTCCTTCCCCAGGACCTCTAGGCTGTGAGACGCCCCCGAGGAGCTGCTGCTGCCCCCCACCTTCCAGCCCAGGCTCCAGGCCGAGGGGAAGCCCCCGCTGGCCAGACACACCAGAGTGGCACTGCCCTGCTGCAGCTCTGCACTGGAGGGGGGGAGGACGGTCAGGGTGGGCCGCACCACACCCACTGGAGGAGAGAGAGGGGGGAGAAAAGACAAAGGGATGAGGATGAAGCAAAATGACGTCCAGGTGATTTCTTGCACGTTATAAAATAAAACAGAAGAACTTCTACTGTTTAACATCTTCACTCAGTGTCAGACCATCAGCCGCAGGGTTCAAGTGTCAATGTGGCTGAGAAGGTTCACTGATAATGATTATTGATGATTATTGATGACGTCTTCATGTCTGTTTCTCAACGTGTGACAGTGAAGAACTCGTCCCTGAGATGATTTTCTTCTGTTTAAAGTCACAGAGCTGAAACACTGGTGTGAAAACAGTTCAAACCGTTGTCGTCTGTTTCTTTCACTTCCTTTTCACCACATGAACCGTGAACACAAAGCTGAGCTGCATTTACTGATAAAATCCTGTTTGTGTTCAACATCAGATTTTTGTGCCAGAATATGTTTGATCATTTCAAAGTAAACATTTGAAACACTTTGTGATTCAGTTTGAAGCTTGAGCAAATTCTATTTTAAAATGTTCTACACATTCAAATCATTATTGAACATGAAAATAGATGAAACATTTGTTTTTGTATGTTTCTATAAATGTAATAATCTACAGAAATTCATTACAATCAATAAATATTGATCAGCAATTCTTTTTCTCAGGATATGAGATTAACTTTGATTGATCAAAACTCAACAAAATTATCAGCCAGTCAATCTCTGAACTTGATCAAATTCTTCTTCATTATTAGATCAAAGTTATTATTGCACAAAGTCAAAATCTCTGGTACTTACAGTCACTGACGAGTTTGGTTCCTCCACCGAAAGTGAGCCACAGTGATACAGACTCATTAGGTGCTCGTACAAAAACCTCCTGCACCATGAACAACAGTCTGTCCACTGAAGATTCACTTTTTATGGTAAAACTACACAATTGACACTTCATATTTATATTGAGCTAATGTGGCTTGACATTTCATCATGATTTGAAATAATTTCAATCATTTTTGTTACTTTTAAACATTGAGACACAAACAGTTGATTTAACTTTGTCATAAATTAATATCTCAAAATAGTTTAACATCATTTAAAATCTGTAAAACAAACAGGAAACCTCAACAGAATTTGAAAAACACAATTTAAACAAAAAGCTTTTAAAGTTCTATTGTACTTCTACTCACTCTGTAATTCAAGGGAATAAAATAAACATATTTGCATCAATGAAAGTGACACAATTTGAATCCAGATGCTGACGACCCTCAATTGTGCTTCTTCATATTTAGTGTAAATCCAAACAGTAACGCTCCTGAGTTTGTGTCCCACGTCACCTTCAGTCCGCTCAGAGCAGAGGAATCATTTCCATAGAGATGAGGCTTTGCATCGTCAGCTGATCCTCCACTGAACCGAGAAGCTTTATAGTCCTGTGACTTCAGCTCTGCAGGACTCAGACCCGTCAGTCGACCACAACCACCATGACTCTCATCGCCCTCCTCATCTGGACGCTGGCCTGCTGCAGCTTCACAGGTTCAGTCACTCAGCAACATTTCAGACGTGATGCGCTGCCTGTTCTCTCTCTTCACCTCCGCTGAGACTTGTATGATTTGTGTTTGTCTGCAGGATGCAGCGGCCAGGTGACTGTGACTCAGCCTCCAGTCGTGACCATTACTCCAGGATCCACTGTCACTCTGACCTGTAAAACCAACCCCAGTGTTGGAACGTGTAGTAATAGTGAACCATGTATGTACTGGTACCAGCAGAAACCTGGACAGACTCCAAAGCTCCTAATATACAGAGCGACCAATAGACATTCAGGAGCACCAGCTCGGTTTAGTGGCAGTGGAAGCAGCTCTGACTTCTCTTTGACCATCAGTGGAGTTCAGAGTGAAGATGTTGGAGATTATTACTGTCACAGTGGCCATGTAATAAATGGACAGAGTGTGTTGACACAGTGATTTAGAGTCGTACAAAAACCTCCCTCAGTCAGAGGCAGAGACACTGAGCTGTTACAGCAGGAAGAGAGTGTGACACAGACCAGTGAACACAGAGACTGACAGGAACCTCACCAAGCACAACATTCACAATCACACACTTTCAGACCTAAGATGAAACTCTTAAAAAGTTGCTTTTACTGACTACATCCATTTATTACTACAAATGAATGACCAGTTTGTAATATTTGAATATCATTTTACCACAAGCTTTACTTATTCTCTGATTTTCCACAGGAGTGTCAGTGGGATATTTCTAAATATGTACAAAATAGATATTTCTCAAGTGCAGTAATTACAGTCAATACATTCATGATGTATTTGTAGTATATTCAAGAATCCTATATAGAGCAAGGTGCATTCCATAAGTTGTATACAATCATTATATACATTGTTTGTGGACTTTATCTTTGTATAAACAGTTTTTAAAGACATTTATTTATAGTGATAGTCTATATATTCTACATATTTCATATAGACTGTCAACATCTTTATGTAGACTGTATATACATATGTGAATCATATATTATTATATTAAACATAGATTATATGAGAAATATATTATTTAGTCAACAGATTGCATGTATATCTATATAGACCTTATATATCATTATATAGCAACCAGACTGTGTTCATATAGACAGTCTATCTAACTAAGGTCTCTTTAGGCCTCATGATGCATTTTGCAGCTCTTTTTATTCACATGGTTTTATCTTCATTAGCAGACGCACTTTGCTCAGTTTTATTGGAACTGTACATGTTAAACTTTAGTTTTTTACAGAGCAATCAAATGAGACTGATACTCGTAGACTTCACTGTCACATCAAGTCTTATTGATACTCAGAGTATTCTCAGAGGGGGAGAGTACTTCAATAAAACAGAGGTCTGGGGTCACTGAGGTTAGATGACGTGTACTTACTGACTTCTTTCCCTGATATCAGAGCTGAATGAAATGACTGATGTACACGGTGATGAAAGATTGAACAAGGACAGAAAACCAAATCAGTCTCAACCATGATGGAGTTATTGATGATGGTGAAGTGTCAGCAGAGGGCAGTGTGCATCTACTTATAGACATGAAGAGACAGTTACTCCCAGAGGAGCTGCTGGCTTCAGTTTTCAGTCACACTTTGATTCAGTTGAGGAAACAAAATCACTTGGTTCGATTTTGATACATTTGGTGTTTTGGGATGAAAGAGTCCATGAACAACAATCACATTCAAAGGTTTTCTGGTAAAAAGCCTTGAAGACAAACTTCTCCCATGTGTGCAGACCAGAACGTTTCAAAGTCAGAACCAGAAGTGAAAGTTCCTTCATGTGATGTCCACATGTTCTCACTCAACCTCACCTCTTCCTCTGGGTTTCATCAAGACAGGTGTACTCAAATGTATTTTGCATGAATTGTATGCATCGCTGCTCCTCAGAGTTAAAGTCTCACAGAGTCTGAACCGTTTTCACGCACTCGCACAGAAAACTGCATCAGGATGATGTTGACAGTAACTCTGAGTGTCATGATGGTTTTTCTGAGTCAGGGTGAGAGATTTTGAACATGGTGTTAATGTGTTGTCTTTATTTTCCTCCACAGGCTGTTGGAACTCTTTCCTCTGATGCTCTTTCATTCATTTCTGATTTCAGAGTCTGCTGCCAACAAATTTCTGACTCAGACCGACACAGTCAAGTCTGTTAGTCTTGGAGGGACTGTGAACATCGGAGCCAGAGGGAGTTCAGATATTGAGGATGATCTCAGTTGGTACCTTCAGAAACCTGGACAGGCTCCCAAGCTTCTTATATACAAAGCATCAACTCGTTATTCAGGAACTCCGTCTCGATTCAGTGGCAGTAGCTCTGGTTCTAGTTACACCTTAACTATCAGTGGTGTTCAGGCTGAAGATGTTGGAGATTATTACTGTCTCGGCTATCATAGCGGTAACACGTTCACACAGTGATTTAGAGTCGTACAAAAACCTCCCTCAGTTTGACTGAAGTGAAACTGGTCCACTGCAGCTGCACAGAGAATAACTGGTCCAGTGAACACAACACACGAGTCTTCAAGCAGAAGAATCTTAACTGAAACAAAGCCCACACACACTTCTCGTTTTGTATTCTCCTCATTCAGTTCCATCTCTGAAGCTACTCTGACTTTATTAAATAGTGATATGATGAATATTATAATCACACATTCAAAGGTGTTTTACCATTAAGCACTCACACATCAGAACATGGATGGAACTAAATATCTAAATAACTCTTATGCTAAATGTGTCATCTCCCTCTAACTTCTCAGGTTTCATTTGAAGTTTTTACTTGTGACACTTTTGTTGACAATAATATGAATTATGAGGAAAGTCCTACAAACTAATGAAATATGTGATTTTCATCATTTGAATGAAGTGAATTGTTCATCTCAGAAGTGAGGAACATGGTTTTCATGCAGATCCACACAAGAGAAATTAGATCTTTTACATTAATATCTTGCAGAAGAAACAAAACAGAAGCAGATGTTAGTGATGATTTCTTTTATTTCAGTAAAGTAAGAATAGAAATGTGAAAAACAAATGACATATGACATGAAATATTTATTCTTGTTTAAAAAGTAGCACAATACAACATTGAACTGTGATAATATGTTGAAGCAAAGATATGAAGACGTGCAGAGCTGCAGTAGAACACACGTAAATCAAACAGACCCACAGTAGAGCACAATGACTCCATCCTGTCGTCTCTCTACTCCGAGCAGCGGTCAGGGTCCAGGGTTTGAGTGACAGGGCTCTGTCCGTTCAGACTGGCCTCACAGCTCACTGAGGCCGCCTTGCTCCACTGCTCCACAGGGAGGCTCAGGGTGCTGCTCCAGCTGTAGTGGCCGTCCTTCCCCAGGACCTCTGGGCTGTGAGACGCCCCCGAGGAGCTGCTGCTGCCCCCCACCTTCCAGCCCAGGCTCCAGGCCGAGGGGAAGCCCCCGCTGGCCAGACACACCAGAGTGGCACTGCCCTGCTGCAGCTCTGCACTGGAGGGGGGGAGCACGGTCAGGGTGGGCCGCACCACACCCACTGGAGGAGAGAGAGGGGGGAGAAAAGACAAAGGGATGAGGATGAAGCAAAATGACGTCCAGGTGATTTCTTGCACGTTATAAAATAAAACAGAAGAACTTCTACTGTTTAACATCTTCACTCAGTGTCAGACCATCAGCCGCAGGGTTCAAGTGTCAATGTGGCTGAGAAGGTTCACTGATAATGATTATTGATGATTATTGATGACGTCTTCATGTCTGTTTCTCAACGTGTGACAGTGAAGAACTCGTCCCTGAGATGATTTTCTTCTGTTTAAAGTCACAGAGCTGAAACACTGGTGTGAAAACAGTTCAAACCGTTGTCGTCTGTTTCTTTCACTTCCTTTTCACCACATGAACCGTGAACACAAAGCTGAGCTGCATTTACTGATAAAATCCTGTTTGTGTTCAACCTCAGATTTTTGTGCCAGAATATGTTTGATCATTTCAAAGTAAACATTTGAAACACTTTGTGATTCAGTTTGAAGCTTGAGCAAATTCTATTTTAAAATGTTCTACACATGTGAATTCGAATCATTAGTGAACATGAAAATAGATGAAACATTTGTTTTTGTATGTTTCTATAAATGTAATAATCTACAGAAATTCATTACAATCAATAAATATTGATCAGCATTTCTTTTTCTCAGGATATGAGATTAACTTTGATTGATCAAAACTCAACAAAATTATCAGCCAGTCAATCTCTGAACTTGATCAAATTCTTCTTCATTATTAGATCAAAGTTATTATTGCACAAAGTCAAAATCTCTGGTACTTACAGTCACTGACGAGTTTGGTTCCTCCACCGAAAGTCCACCACAGTGATACAGACTCATTAGGTGCTCGTACAAAAACCTCCTGCACCGTGAACAACAGTCTGTCCACTGAAGATTCACTTTTTATGGTAAAACTACACAATTGACACTTCATATTTATATTGAGCTAATGTGGCTTGACATTTCATCATGATTTGAAATAATTTCAATCATTTTTGTTACTTTTAAACATTGAGACACAAACAGTTGATTTAACTTTGTCATAAATTAATACTTCAAAATAGTTTAACATCATTTAAAATCTGTAAAACAAACAGGAAACCTCAACAGAATTTGAAAAACACAATTTAAACAAAAAGCTTTTAAAGTTCTATTGTACTTCTACTCACTCTGTAATTCAAGGGAATGAAATAAACATATTTGCATCAATGAAAGTGACACAATTTGAATCCAGATGCTGACGACCCTCAATTGTGCTTCTTCATATTTAGTGTAAATCCAAACAGTAACGCTCCTGAGTTTGTGTCCCACGTCACCTTCAGTCCGTTCAGAGCAGAGGAATCATTTCCATAGAGATGAGGCTTTGCATCGTCAGCTGATCCTCCACTGAACCGAGAAGCTTTATAGTCCTGTGACTTCAGCTCTGCAGGACTCAGACCCGTCAGTCGACCACAACCACCATGACTCTCATCGCCCTCCTCATCTGGACGCTGGCCTGCTGCAGCTTCACAGGTTCAGTCACTCAGCAACATTTCAGACGTGATGCGCTGCCTGTTCTCTCTCTTCACCTCCGCTGAGACTTGTATGATTTGTGTTTGTCTGCAGGATGCAGCGGCCAGGTGACTGTGACTCAGCCTCCAGTCGTGACCATTACTCCAGGATCCACTGTCACTCTGACCTGTAAAACCGATTCCAATGTTGGAACGTGTTATAGTCAACCATGTATGTCCTGGTACCAGCAGAAACCTGGACAGACTCCAAAGCTCCTAATATACAGAGCGACCAATAGACATTCAGGAGCACCAGCTCGATTTAGTGGCGGTGGAAGCAGCTCTGACTTCTCTTTGACCATCAGTGGAGTTCAGAGTGAAGATGCAGCAGTTTACTACTGTTTCAGTGGCCATGTAATAAATGGAGCGAGTGTGTTGACACAGTGAATCACAGTCGTACAAAAACCTCCCTCAGTCAGAGGCAGAGACACTGAGCTGTTACAGCAGGAAGAGAGTGTGACACAGACCAGTGAACACAGAGACTGACAGGAACCTCACCAAGCACAACATTCACAATCACACACTTTCAGACCTAAGATGAAACTCTTAAAAAGTTGCTTTTACTGACTACATCCATTTATTACTACAAATGAATGACCAGTTTGTAATATTTGAATATCATTTTACCACAAGCTTTACTTATTCTCTGATTTTCCACAGGAGTGTCAGTGGGATATTTCTAAATATGTACAAAATAGATTTTTCTCAAGTGCAGTAATTACAGTCAATACATTCATGATGTATTTGTAGTATATTCAAGAATCCTTTATAGAGCAAAGTGCATTCCATAGGTTGTATACAATCATTATATACATTGTTTGTGGACTTTATCTTTGTATAAACAGTTTTTAAAGACATTTATTTATAGTGATAGTCTATATATTCTACATATTTCATATAGACTGTCAACATCTTTATGTAGAATGTATATACATATGTGAATCATATATTATTATATTAAACATAGATTATATGATAAATATATTATTTAGTCAACAGATTGCATGTATATCTATATAGACCTTATATATCATTATATAGCAACCAGACTGTGTTCATATAGACAGTCTGTCTAACTAAGGTCTCTTTAGGCCTCATGATGCATTTTGCAGCTCTTTTTATTCACATGGTTTTATCTTCATTAGCAGACGCACTTTGCTCAGTTTTATTGGAACTGTACATGTTAAACTTTAGTTTTTTACAGAGCAATCAAATGAGACTGATACTCGTAGACTTCACTGTCACATGAAGTCTTATTGATACTCAGAGTATTCTCAGAGGGGGAGAGTACTTCAATAAAACAGAGGTCTGGGGTCACTGAGGTTAGATGACGTGTACTTACTGACTTCTTTCCCTGATATCAGAGCTGAATGAAATGACTGATGTACACGGTGATGAGAGATTGAACAAGGACAGAAAACCAAATCAGTCTCAACCATGATGGAGTTATTGATGATGGTGAAGTGTCAGCAGAGGGCAGTGTGCATCTACTTATAGACATGAAGAGACAGTTACTCCCAGAGGAGCTGCTGGCTTCAGTTTTCAGTCACACTTTGATTCAGTTGAGGAAACAAAATCACTTGGTTCGATTTTGATACATTTGGTGTTTTGGGATGAAAGAGTCCATGAACAACAATCACATTCAAAGGTTTTCTGGTAAAAAGCCTTGAAGACAAACTTCTCCCATGTGTGCAGACCAGAACGTTTCAAAGTCAGAACCAGAAGTGAAAGTTCCTTCATGTGATGTCCACATGTTCTCACTCAACCTCACCTCTTCCTCTGGGTTTCATCAAGACAGGTGTACTCAAATGTATTTTGCATGAATTGTTTGCATCGCTGCTCCTCAGAGTTAAAGTCACACAGAGTCCGAGCAGTTTTCACGCACTCGCACAGAAAACTGCATCAGGATGATGTTGACAGTAACTCTGAGTGTCATGATGGTTTTTCTGAGTCAGGGTGAGAGATTTTGAACATGGTGTTAATGTGTTGTCTTTATTTTCCTCCACAGGCTGTTGGAACTCTTTCCTCTGATGCTCTTTCATTCATTTCTGATTTCAGAGTCTGCTGCCAACAAATTTCTGACTCAGACCGACACAGTCAAGTCTGTTAGACTTGGAGGGACTGTGAACATCGGAGCCAGAGGGAGTTCAGATATTGGTGCTGATCTCAGTTGGTACCTTCAGAAACCTGGACAGGCTCCCAAGCTTCTTATATACAGAGCATCAACTCTTAATTCAGGAACTCCGTCTCGATTCAGTGGCAGTAGATCTGGTTCTAGTTACACCTTAACTATCAGTGGTGTTCAGGCTGAAGATGTTGGAGATTATTACTGTTTCGGTGATCATGGCAGTGGAGTGTTCACACAGTGATTTAGAGTCGTACAAAAACCTCCCTCAGTTTGACTGAAGTGAAACTGGTCCACTGCAGCTGCACAGAGAATAACTGGTCCAGTGAACACAACACACGAGTCTTCAAGCAGAAGAATCTTTACTGAAACAAAGCCCACACACACTTCTCATTTTGTATTCTCCTCATTCAGTTCCCTCTCTGAAGCTACTGACATAACCTGGCACCTTACATCAGTCCAAACCAAAAGCTCCAGTTTCTTGTTCTAGATTTTGAAATCAATGTTTTAATGCTTGATATGTTGTATCTCCACTGACGTGCAGAGAAGTGACACAACTGAAACCATCTCCTGCACTTTCTGACACTGGAATGATTAAGAATGGAGGTTTTGCAATGTGTAAAATGTTGAAAGCAAAAAAAAAGACACCGATTTGTTGTGACACACAGTTTTATTCAATGATGATTAGTTGAGTTGAGTTTTAGAGGAATCATTTGAAAATGAGATTTAATAAGATCTAATGATTACATTAACAGTCACATTGACAGACAAATATTGGCCGTTAGTTATTTCTATCATTGGTTTTGCTTCGCTGAAAAGGAAGCATGTTTCCAATCTTGATAAAACGATCACTAATATGTCATCATTGTTCTTACCAATTAAAAGAAGTAGTAACTTTTATTTTTACCAACCGATTTAAATTCCAAGATATCTGCCCAGAGGAGGAGCATCAAGTGAAGATTTAAAACCATGTAAAAAGATTAAAGACCAAACACTTTGGTGTTATGCATCAATACAAACTTTATTAGCAAAACCTCATTTGTGAGCGTGACAGTTATTAAAGTTGAGCTCCACACAGAACAAACCTCTACAAACATCCAAACTCATATTTGATCAGAGCTGCAGGTCTGCTTCTCCTGCCCCCTCCCCCCAGACAGAGCTCCTGTCCTGGGCTTCAGTCGGCCCCTCTAGCCCTGACACTGGCTCCTGGTGAGGGACTGGGTCTGACTGTGTCCGTGGTGGAGGACCCTGCAGGAGTACAGCTCCCCTGTCTCCCAGTGCTCCCGGCTCAGGGTCAGGGTGCTGCTGCTGCTGAAGCGTCCGCTCTTCTCCTGCTCCGAGCTGGTAAGGACCCCCTCCGTCACCTCTGTGCCGTCCACGTCCCAGCTCACCACAGCTCCCTGAGGAGAGTAGCCAGTCAACAGGCAGGCCAGCATGGCCGAGCCCCCAGAGAGCTGCTCAGAGGAAGGGGGAAGCAGAGAGACCGAGGGCCTGACCATGGGGCCACCTGGAGGGGAGAGTAGAGACACACAAGAAGATGAGAGTCACTTATCTTATCTCATCTTAGCGTTACCTAATCGAATCTTAACCGAGACAAGAGCCATCAAGAAAATCTGGAGTATGAAACTCTTTAACAGTCATTTTTATACACGCAGGGTTAAAAAAATCAAGTTTCCAATGAGCTGAACTTTGATATAAACTTAATTCAAGCTTCTTTACATCGTCTACAGAAAATGTCCATTCGCATCCTCATTCAGAATACAATCATTTCATGTGCTGACATAATTCAGAGACCTATTGTTTCAATTTGGCAAAGTCATGATTGAACTTTTCAACTTCTAATCGTTGTTGCTTATTAACAGACTGAAATTCATATTCACTTTTTTTCCCCTTTCAAATATGATTGTTGTCTGATAACTACCGGATGTAATAAAACATAGAGACACATTTATTTATCTATTGAGAAATACATTATGTGCAAAGTTTGATCCACCATGAAGCCAGACTTACTGTGAATGATGAGTTTGGTGCCTCCGCCGAACGTGTACCACAGTGATAGAAGTCTGTTAAGTCGCTGTACAAAAACCTCCTTCACACAACAGTGAGCACAAAGCACAAAGTCATGTCAGTGACAAACTGTCATCTGTGTTAACAGATGCAGAAACAATCTCTGTCATCTAAAGGATTTTATTATTACAAAAATAACATCCACCTTGAAAACGTTCATGATTTTGCTTTGTTTTCTGATATATGTCAAAATTCAATGAAACAGGATGATTCCACAACTGATGAGCATTTAACCAGCTGCAAACTGAGGAGACCCTTCACATCATTATTCAATGTGGCTGAGATTATTTGACATGAA
Source organism: Paralichthys olivaceus (assembly GCF_024713975.1). Classification (NCBI taxonomy): domain Eukaryota; kingdom Metazoa; phylum Chordata; class Actinopteri; order Pleuronectiformes; family Paralichthyidae; genus Paralichthys; species Paralichthys olivaceus. The sequence continues at coordinate 8,896,320 of NC_091104.1, read as the reverse complement.
ACTACAGGACATTGGAGAGAAGAACTTTGAATCATTTTTGTAAAATGAAATAAAAAAAGCTGGTAAATTAAATATATGAATAAGTTCAACTGCTCAACTGCAAGTTGAATGTCTGGGCTGTTCTTGCATTTTATTTTCCTCACCCTAGAAAAACTAATACAATTAAAATAAATAATAATAATAATCCATAGAGTTGGCATTGGGAGAACATGTGAGACATGTTTAAGTTTTCTATGGACAGATTTGAAATGGTCGAATGATCCAGAGGGAGATGAACTCTGCTTTTTCTGTTTCACATCCGCAGGTGTGTGTTTGCATGACTTTTGTGCATCGCTGCTCCAGAGTTTAAGTTCTCCTGCCTCACACAGAGTCCGAGCAGTTTTCACACGCTCGCACAGAAAACTGCATCAGGATGATGTTGACAGTAACTCTGAGTGTCATGTTGGTTTTTCTGAGTCAGGGTGAGAGATTTTGAACATGGTGTTAATGTGTTGTCTTTATTTTCCTCCACAGGCTGTTGGAACTCTTTCCTCTGATGCTCTTTCATTCATTTCTGATTTCAGAGTCTGCTGCCAACAATTTTCTGACTCAGACCGACACAGTCAAGTCTGTTAGACTTGGAGGGACTGTGAACATCGGAGCCAGAGGGAGTTCAAATATTGGTGCTGATCTCAGTTGGTACCTTCAGAAACCTGGACAGGCTCCCAAGCTTCTTATATACACAACATCAACTCTTAATTCAGGAACTCCGTCTCGATTCAGTGGCAGTAGATCTGGTTCTAGTTACACCTTAACTATCAGTGGTGTTCAGGCTGAAGATGTTGGAGATTATTACTGTCTTGGTGCTCATGGCAGTGGAATGTTCACACAGTGATTTAGAGTCGTACAAAAACCTCCCTCAGTTTGATTGAAGTGAAACTGGTCCACTGCAGCTGCACAGAGAATAACTGGTCCAGTGAACACAACACACGAGTCTTCAAGCAGAAGAATCTTAACTGAAACAAACTAAACTAAAGTTTTAAATGTTCATAAATCAACAAACAAGGCCCCATGCAACCAACGTTGTCCTTTTAGATGATTGGTTGAAGACTTGAACGTCTAAATGTGTGTGTAAGATGAGCCTGAGATGGTGGGGGGGAGGTTTGAAGTTAAACTTTATTGCTTCACTATCATTTACGTGGATGCACGGGTCTGCACTTTTAATATTGATGAGAAAAGATTAGTTTGAAGATTGTAATGATGTGGTTCATGTGTTTCTTTGTAGGGGGGTGTTTGATTCAATGCAGGCTCCCCCAGGTCCCTTTTGCCCGAGGCCCCTAAAGTCCCTTGAAACGCCCCTGGAGTCCCACAAATGATTTTTCATGGTGATTCTCTGGCGGAGCAGTGAACGCTGCGTCGACCGGCCGAGTTGCACGTGTTGTAAACGGAGCTGTATCGTGAAAAACCTGCGTCAACTAGTTGCTCTACAGAATGAGCTCTAACAGAAAACTACAGTGAACACAGAGAATATATGTAGTGATGTGTACGATGTATTATAAACACATTGAGATGATACAACCAACAAGTTTAAAACAAGAATAATCAGAAAGTTCTGGTTATTAATCAATTTCATTTGATGACTAAATGTTTGTTTGTCGACTTTAATTGTCATTTAGATTCTGTTAAACTTTATTAAATAGTGATATGATGAATATTATAATCACACATTCAAAGGTGTTTTACCATTAAGCACTCACACATCAGAACATGGATGGAACTAAATATCTAAATAACTCTTATGCTAAATGTGTCATCTCCCTCTAACTTCTCAGGTTTCATTTGAAGTTTTTACTTGTGACACTTTTGTTGACAATAATATGAATTATGAGGAAAGTCCTACAAACTAATGAAATATGTGATTTTTATAATTTGAATGAAGTGAATTGTTCATCTCAGAAGTGAGGAACATGGTTTTCATGCAGATCCACACAAGAGAAATTATCTTATAAGTGGAAGTAAAACACAGATTTACATTAATATCTTGCAGAAGAAATAAAACAGAAGCAGATGTTAGTGATGATTTCTTTTATTTCAGTAAAGTAAGAATAGAAATGTGAAAAACAAATGACATATGACATGAAATATTTATTCTTGTTTAAAAAGTAGCACAATACAACATTGAACTGTGATAATATGTTGAAGCAAAGATATGAAGACGTGCAGAGCTGCAGTAGAACACACGTAAATCAAACAGACCCACAGTAGAGCACAATGACTCCATCCTGTCGTCTCTCTACTCCGAGCAGCGGTCAGGGTCCAGGGTTTGAGTGACAGGGCTCTGTCCGTTCAGACTGGCCTCACAGCTCACTGAGGCCGCCTTGCTCCACTGCTCCACAGGGAGGCTCAGGGTGCTGCTCCAGCTGTAGTGGCCGTCCTTCCCCAGGACCTCTAGGCTGTGAGACGCCCCCGAGGAGCTGCTGCTGCCCCCCACCTTCCAGCCCAGGCTCCAGGCCGAGGGGAAGCCCCCGCTGGCCAGACACACCAGAGTGGCACTGCCCTGCTGCAGCTCTGCACTGGAGGGGGGGAGGACGGTCAGGGTGGGCCGCACCACACCCACTGGAGGAGAGAGAGGGGGGAGAAAAGACAAAGGGATGAGGATGAAGCAAAATGACGTCCAGGTGATTTCTTGCACGTTATAAAATAAAACAGAAGAACTTCTACTGTTTAACATCTTCACTCAGTGTCAGACCATCAGCCGCAGGGTTCAAGTGTCAATGTGGCTGAGAAGGTTCACTGATAATGATTATTGATGATTATTGATGACGTCTTCATGTCTGTTTCTCAACGTGTGACAGTGAAGAACTCGTCCCTGAGATGATTTTCTTCTGTTTGAAGTCACAGAGCTGAAACACTGGTGTGAAAACAGTTCAAACCGTTGTCGTCTGTTTCTTTCACTTCCTTTTCACCACATGAACCGTGAACACAAAGCTGAGCTGCATTTACTGATAAAATCCTGTTTGTGTTCAACATCAGATTTTTGTGCCAGAATATGTTTGATCATTTCAAAGTAAACATTTGAAACACTTTGTGATTCAGTTTGAAGCTTGAGCAAATTCTATTTTAAAATGTTCTACACATGTGAATTCAAATCATTAGTGAACATGAAAATAGATGAAACATTTGTTTTTGTATGTTTCTATAAATGTAATAATCTACAGAAATTCATTACAATCAATAAATATTGATCAGCATTTCTTTTTCTCAGGATATGAGATTAACTCTGATTGATCAAAACTCAACAAAATTATCAGCCAGTCAATCTCTGAACTTGATCAAATTCTTCTTCATTATTAGATCAAAGTTATTATTGCACAAAGTCAAAATCTCTGGTACTTACAGTCACTGACGAGTTTGGTTCCTCCACCGAAAGTGTACCACAGTGATACAGACTCATTAGGTGCTCGTACAAAAACCTCCTGCACCGTGAACAACAGTCTGTCCACTGAAGATTCACTTTTTATGGTAAAACTACACAATTGACACTTCATATTTATATTGAGCTAATGTGGCCTGACATTTCATCATGATTTGAAATAATTTCAATCATTTTTGTTACTTCTAAACATTGAGACACAAACAGTTGATTTAACTTTGTCATAAATTAATACTTCAAAATAGTTTAACATCATTTAAAATCTGTAAAACAAACAGGAAACCTCAACAGAATTTGAAAAACACAATTTAAACAAAAAGCTTTTAAAGTTCTATTGTACTTCTACTCACTCTGTAATTCAAGGGAATGAAATAAACATATTTGCATCAATGAAAGTGACACAATTTGAATCCAGATGCTGATGACCCTCAATTGTGCTTCTTCATATTTAGTGTAAATCCAAACAGTAACGCTCCTGAGTTTGTGTCCCACGTCACCTTCAGTCCGCTCAGAGCAGAGGAATCATTTCCATAGAGAGGAGGCTTTGCATCGTCAGCTGATCCTCCACTGAACCGAGAAGCTTTATAGTCCTGTGACTTCAGCTCTGCAGGACTCAGACCCGTCAGTCGACCACAACCACCATGACTCTCATCGCCCTCCTCATCTGGACGCTGGCCTGCTGCAGCTTCACAGGTTCAGTCACTCAGCAACATTTCAGACGTGATGCGCTGCCTGTTCTCTCTCTTCACCTCCGCTGAGACTTGTATGATTTGTGTTTGTCTGCAGGATGCAGCGGCCAGGTGACTGTGACTCAGCCTCCAGTCATGACCTTTACTCCAGGATCCACTGTCACTCTGACCTGTAAAACCAATTCCAATGTTGGAACGTGTTATAGTCAACCATGTATGTCCTGGTACCAGCAGAAACCTGGACAGACTCCAAAGCTCCTAATATACAGAGCGACCAATAGATATTCAGGAGCACCAGCTCGGTTTAGTGGCAGTGGAAGCAGAACTGACTTCTCTTTGACCATCAGTGGAGTTCAGAGTGAAGATGTTGGAGATTATTACTGTCTCACTGATCATGGCAGTGGAGTGTTGACACAGTGAATCACAGTCGTACAAAAACCTCCCTCAGTCAGAGGCAGAGACACTGAGCTGTTACAGCAGGAAGAGAGTGTGACACAGACCAGTGAACACAGAGACTGACAGGAACCTCACCAAGCACAACATTCACAATCACACACTTTCAGACCTAAGATGAAACTCTTAAAAAGTTGCTTTTACTGACTACATCCATTTATTACTACAAATGAATGACCAGTTTGTAATATTTGAATATCATTTTACCACAAGCTTTACTTATTCTCTGATTTTCCACAGGAGTGTCAGTGGGATATTTCTAAATATGTACAACATAGATTTTTCTCAAGTGCAGTAATTACAGTCAATACATTCATGATGTATTTGTAGTATATTCAAAAATCCTTTATAGAGCAAGGTGCATTCCATAAGTTGTATATAATCATTATATACATTGTTTGTGGACTTTATCTTTGTATAAACAGTTTTTAAAGACATTTATTTATAGTGATAGTCTATATATTCTACATATTTCATATAGACTGTCAACATCTTTATGTAGACTGTATATACATACGTGAATCATATATTATTATATTAAACATAGATTATATGAGAAATAAATTATTTAGTCAACAGATTGCATGTATATCTATATAGACCTTATATATCATTATATAGCAACCAGACTGTGTTCATATAGACAGTCTATCTAACTAAGGTCTCTTTAGGCCTCATGATGCATTTTGCAGCTCTTTTTATTCACATGGTTTTATCTTCATTAGCAGACGCACTTTGCTCAGTTTTATTGGAACTGTACATGTTAAACTTTAGTTTTTTACAGAGCAATCAAATGAGACTGATACTCGTAGACTTCACTGTCACATCAAGTCTTATTGATACTCAGAGTATTCTCAGAGGGGGAGAGTACTTCAATAAAACAGAGGTCTGGGGTCACTGAGGTTAGATGACGTGTACTTACTGACTTCTTTCCCTGATATCAGAGCTGAATGAAATGACTGATGTACACGGTGATGATAGATTGAACAAGGACAGAAAACCAAATCAGTCTCAACCATGATGGAGTTATTGATGATGGTGAAGTGTCAGCAGAGGGCAGTGTGCATCTACTTATAGACATGAAGAGACAGTAAAAAGCCTTGAAGACAAACTTCTCCCATGTGTGCAGACCAGAACGTTTCAAAGTCAGAACCAGAAGTGAAAGTTCCTTCATGTGATGTCCACATGTTCTCACTCAACCTCACCTCTTCCTCTGGGTTTCATCAAGACAGGTGTACTCAAATGTATTTTGCATGAATTGTATGCATCGCTGCTCCTCAGAGTTAAAGTCACACAGAGTCCGAGCAGTTTTCACGCACTCGCACAGAAAACTGCATCAGGATGATGTTGACAGTAACTCTGAGTGTCATGATGGTTTTTCTGAGTCAGGGTGAGAGATTTTGAACATGGTGTTAATGTGTTGTCTTTATTTTCCTCCACAGGCTGTTGGAACTCTTTCCTCTGATGCTCTTTCATTCATTTCTGATTTCAGAGTCTGCTGCCAACAATTTTCTGACTCAGACCGACACAGTCAAGTCTGTTAGTCTTGGAGGGACTGTGAACATCGGAGCCAGAGGGAGTTCAGATATTGGTGCTGATCTCAGTTGGTACCTTCAGAAACCTGGACAGGCTCCCAAGCTTCTTATATATTCTGCATCAACTCGTTATTCAGGAACTCCGTCTCGATTCAGTGGCAGTAGATCTGGTTCTAGTTACACCTTAACTATCAGTGGTGTTCAGGCTGAAGATGTTGGAGATTATTACTGTCTCGGCTATCATAGCGATTACACGTTCACACAGTGATTTAGAGTCGTACAAAAACCTCCCTCAGTTTGACTGAAGTGAAACTGGTCCACTGCAGCTGCACAGAGAATAACTGGTCCAGTGAACACAACACACGAGTCTTCAAGCAGAAGAATCTTAACTGAAACAAAGCCCACACACACTTCTCATTTTGAACTAACTTCATTCAGTTCCCTCTCTGAAGCTACTGACATAACCTGGCACCTTACATCAGTCCAAACCAAAAGTTCCAGTTTCTTGTTCTAGATTTTGAAATAATACCATTGCTATTTATTATACCCAGCGGCTTCTCAACATGTAGATGGATGTAAAACTAAAATGCAGTACTTCAACCAAAGTTCAACTGGTCCCTTACAAAACCACATTTTTATTTAATTGAACAAAGTTTGTGGAAATCATTTCATTAGTTTTTGTTTGATCATGTTGACAAAGAAACAAAGAAACAGAATTAAGTTTATATTTGGGTAACTGTTTTTTAATGCAAGCACATGGTTCGAGAATACATATTTTGGTTTGCAAACAAACAGAGATAAAGTGTCCTCTTCTTTTCTTCTGTTCCTTGATGTTGCTGCGTGCATTGTTCAAGGCAAGGATTAAATGTTATTGGATTGGTTACAGGTGACGTAGGCACAGACACTGTTGCATAGGAGAGAGTCAACTTTGGATCTGTTCCCAGGTCAGGATGGACACGGTGACATCAGCAGACGAAGGGCGACTACAGAATTAACAAGGCATGCAAACAACACACGAGAATAAGACAGACATCTTGGACGACTGACAACACTGGCATGCCATCATTTCTTTTCACAGCTTTATCAGCTTTACCTTTTATAAACAATTATATGCAAGAAACTCTAATTCCACCTTTTTAGAGAGAGAAAAAGTGCAGTTAACCCATGCCATTTCTGGCTGTGGTAATGTCTCAAACACACTTCTCTCACCAGCCTGCTTGGTGCAAGGTCACGCCGGCGACTTCAGGTTTGCTTAAGGCTGCTTCTCTGGGCCAGAGAGGAATTATTCACCCGGTAAAATGCCAAGTCCTGACGCTAAGGCCTGTTAGTACACGGCCTGACCCCTGAGCACATGACACAGCCTAACGTCATGCTCAGATCAAAAGGACTACAAAGAGTTGGACATGTCCTTACCTTTACGTCTGCCCTCTAGTAATCCCGCCTGCACAGTTCAGGTTCTTCACTGTTACACAGTGGATGTCACTGTGCATCTGTGGAAAACAACAAATGTTGCAGCGGTTATTTATGCAATAAGATAGATAGATGTTCTGCACTCTTCAACTCTTGTCAGTTGCCAGTGTTTTTAAAGGCAACCTGAAAGGAAAAATAAAAGGAACTATTTTATAATAACAAATATCAATGCATATGAATATATGGATACTTGCATACTGTCCAAACTAAGTGTACAACAGAAGCTAGGATTAAATCAATGAAAGAAAAGCAACAACAACAAAAAACAAGCAAAAAACCCGGATTGAAAAAACATAGCAAAAATCTAAGGCAGTTTAAATTTGAAGACAATCCCAGTCTGCACAGGTCACCAGTGTATCACAGGATCAACATGCAGAGACAAACCATTCTCACCTACTGCCAGTCTGGATCGAAACCAGATCTGCATGTCTTTGGATTTTTGGAGGAAGCTGGAGTATCCAGAGAAAAATGGGATGAATTGGGGGTGGGTAGTGACAGCTCACAATGATCTATCAATGGAGGAGCTCATCAGTGCCTTATTCTTGAGCCTCTTAAATGAGCCTGAGTGGCTGTGAAGGAGACTGTTACCATTGGATAGGGATAATCCTTGCAGGCTGCACTTTACCAGGAATCAATTAGTTAACGCTTCCTCTCTCAGACTGGGTGAGTTCATTCAGTGCGAGACAGGAGCCCCACTGGATCTGATTCTGTCCTCCGCCTCATATCTTGTGGGACGCACACTGATCTACCTCACTCAACTCAACTGGGAGATCCGGACATCTGTAGTCGCTCAGGGGGGAGGGGGGGAAGCCGACCGATACTGTATCTGGATGGAGGGGCTGAAGAAATGCATGAAAACCATGGTGTCAAGGAAAATCAGGGAGTACGTGAAGGACTACTGCAAGAGGAATGGCCTTCTGACTCTCTCAGTCTTTGCCGTGGTGACGGGCTGCGTGCTCGGATTCCTCCTCCGGTCGCTCAACCTGTCCACACAGGTATGGATGAATAAAAGGATGGATGTTCAGTGAGGATGTGAAGTATCAGGTACAACAGAGCAACCAGAGTTACCAGAGGAGGCTGAGAAAGAGTTTAAGCTACCATCATTAATATTTTAACACCAATGACTGCTTGTATGTAGGAGGTGAACCCACAGAGAGTTGCTAAAGAGCTGTCAGACACACAAAGTTAGCAACAAGCTGGTGAACATAATGAATTTAGCTGCTGATATTTCCCTCAGGAGGAGGAGACCAAAACTGAGCTCAAAGAGAAGGAATACACATTTACACATTTGTGTAAAAAAAAAAAAAGGCAAATGTATTAACATGTCAGTTTCCACCCAAAGCAAATCTGTTGTGGGTTTAAAAGCTTCATGTTATCATTTCATTATTAATTACATTGATTAGTTTTTTCTCCACCTATTCAACAACTGATTTTGAAGTGTTTAAATGTCTCGTAGAGGCCACATGTAATCCTGCTATCATGTTACTGTGATGTAAGAAGATCTAATTGGAAACAGACTTAGTCAGCGATTAGCATCCCACGCACTAAGCGCTAAGTAACCTTTGACCTTTGTATCTTTGCAGACATCCTGTAAAAATCTTCATCTGCTGAGCAAATACCTGCCAATATTGTTGGGAATACAAACAATAATGTTTTTACCATGTTGAATCAGTCATTGATAACCAAGTTGACATGTTTGACATGGATGTCTTTCCTTTGAAGACAACTTCCTGATCGTATTGAATCCCCACTTAAATTCATATTTGTTAAGGTTTGAGGCAAATAAATATTGGCGTGAAAAAATATAAAGGTCTGGAATCTGAAATATATATTTAGACACAAGCAACACTCAAAGGAGGCAAATAAACAAATGATTTGGCAAAATAATTTAAAACAGGGTTATATTTAATTTAAGATCAAGCAAAAACAAAATTGGTCCTTACTGATGCACTTGTTAAAATATCAACAAAAATAAGAAAATCATTAGAATTTAGATTAATTTTTTATCAGTAAGTATAGATATTATCGACAGTATCTGCAAAACATATAATATAAAATAATATAATAAACTAAAGGGAACTGCTCAATATCTGATTTATTTTACTAACATTGTAAATTGTATATGTTGTAAGTATGTTGTTGAAGTGCACAAACTGTCCCAGGTCCTGTTTCCTTTTTTATTTGGTCGTTACATGATGCTAAACTCTGCAACAGGGAAATATATACGTTTTGCTTCTCACAAAGGCCAAGATCTACTTCTCGTTCCCTGGAGAGCTGCTGATGAGGATGTTAAAGATGTTGATTCTGCCGCTCATCACCTCCAGGTAAGAAACACTCTCCCCTGCATCAGGAACTTGAATGAACACGTTGTGAAGCTGTTATAATAAAACTGTCACCTTCTATCTTGCTCTGGTCATGGGTAAGATATAAGGGAGATAGAGGAGACTATGAATGCATCACTACTGAGAGATTTACCATCAAACTCACAATCCCGTTCATAAGTACAGGGTGTTTTGTTTGCGATATTAAGCATGAAGACATTTGTGTAACTGTGTTTTGCAACGTTTTCCTGATTGATTCCTAATTGAAGTGAAAATATACACGGCGGAGGTGAGAGGTGTGTCTGGTAGTTCATGATGCTTTGTTTAGACAAGATGAGTTGACGTTGAATCTGGTCTGGAATTTGTTGCTGGAAACATTACTCTCTCCTTCTCCCAGTATATTCAGTTTAATGTAATTAACTTTTAAGATAATGTGATAAGAATATATCTGCAACTGATCAAATTTGTATGTAATGCCCAAAATTAAAACATGAATATGTCTTTTAAATTTATTTTTCTTCCAAACTGATCTTTTGTTGAGACTGGAATGTTTTTCTTGATTATTCCCCAAAATTAAATTTTTTCTAAAGCGGCTAATGAACAATTAATCAACACATGCAACTCTAATAGTCTGAAATCTGAAACAAAGCATTTTACAGTTTTTCGACATCTCCTGTTTTCCCCTCCAGTCTTATGTCCGGCCTATCAGCCATGGACACGAGGGCGAGCGGCCGGCTCGGAGTCCTGACCATCACCTACTACCTGTGGACGACCTTCATCGCCGTCATCGTCGGCATCGTCCTGGTGCTCATCATTCACCCGGGGACGGGCTCAGAGAAAGACGGTCACCACGCGAGTTCAGGCCCTGTTATGACCTCTGCTGACGCGCTGCTGGACCTTATCAGGTAAACATCTGTCCAGTCGTTGTTGAGACATTTGAAAAAGCCATAAATGTCGACCTTGTGAAAAATATCAAGATAATTACATGAAACCATGAATGTCAGATGTCAAACATACTGTAGTGAAGTAAAGATGGACGACATGACTGCTCCTCAAAAGTGAAGCTAAATCCTCTTGATCGCCCCCTGGTGGCTATAGGCCCATAAACCTCACCTCCTCCATGTGAGCAGATGGGACATGGGCGAAACTACTAAGTCAAAGAGCATGTCGCAGATGGACTCTGTGAGTTTTAGTTATTTGATGCTTAGAGACAGAGTGAAACATCATGATTGACAGCTAAGACTGACTCATGATTGGTCGAGCGTGTGTATCAACGAGACCTCTCTACCTCGGCTCAATCCCCGGTCGTTACAGCGCAGACCCTGGCAGTTGGTAGGATTCATTCTCTCATGGGCACTATGGATATATGAACCAGATTTCAATCTACTCTATGTATTAGTTGTTGAGAAATGTCCGTCTGGAAACCCATCGTTGCCATAGAGATACGCATCTAGCATGGATATGAAAAACTAATTTCAACTACAGTCTAATTGTATTTTCCCATATGAATAGAGAACCCCCCCCCCTCTCATGGGATTTTCAAGAGATTCAAGGTTTGAGTATCATCCTGCGAGCCAACTTTCACAACAAACCAATGATAAAATCCTCCATAAGTTGAGCCTCCTGAACCGTTTGTTGTGACATTTCATGAACTCTGAGGATTTCAAAAATTACAATAAAGCAAATAAAATGGCAACAAATTTGTCTTTTTTTTTTAAATTAACGCTAGAGAAAATTAAATCGACACGTGAAAGCACATTAAACTCTTCATCTGCAGTATTGTCTTTAAAAACCTGAAAAAAGTGCTTGTATGATAGTTGCAGTGTCATTCCCATGCAGCAGCTCAGCCAAGAATAAGGAAACACTTAACTGTGATCTGTTAAGCCCGCACTTTCTCAGATGGCCTTTGTGCAGTGTTACAGTGTACAAGACGGAGCCTGCATGCTGCTGGTGAGCATGTGCGTTCTGGGCTTACTGCGGTCGCCATGTCAGAGATCCACTAATACCTGCGTCTTAAACCTGATTATTTTGGAGACGCGTGTCTTGGGTGTTTGACGAGCTTGCAGCCGGGGTTCAGTGTCACTGACGTATGTTGTACAAATACACTCCCAGTGCATGATGCTGGTCATTAAAGGCCTCTTTCTGTTTTCCTGTGTTGGACGAAAAGATATCAGGAGGAAGTCCATGTGGGTTAGGGTTAGTTTTGCTGTTATATAATATATTTCAAGTTCATATAACAGCATTTTACTGTTGTAGCAGCTCAAAGTCAGCTCCTCTATACTGTTGGGTGGTTTCATTACCTTCATTTCCAAGGAGGTTGTGGTTTCTTCTATGTTTTTTGGTAGTTGGTGATCAGGATTGTGCAAAAACTGATGGATGGATTTCCACAAAATGTGGTGGAAGGATGAAGTAAGGGTCATAAATCTGGATCTTGTGGATTTAAATGTGGTTTCATGAGGAGACTCCTTGTTGGAGGTACAGTGTGTGCTCTACTGAGTGCCACTACTGAACTAATTTACATTAAATTAACGTTAAAACTCATAACTAACAACTCAACTCTTGGTCGTTTTAAACATTAAAAGCAGATAACAGCAGTGATATAATATCCAGATTGGATCTACTTGTCATGTTGTTTCTCCACATACATGATATGACATTGGTCTATGTGCTCTCTTTTATAGGAACATGATCCCTTCAAATCTAATTGAGGCAACTTTTCAGCAGGTGAGTGGACAAAAAGAGGAAACTCAGAGCGGACTGCCACACACTTCATTAATTCACATGTTAACTGATCTCTGTGCTTGTTCTCTTGTTCTCCAGTACCGGACAGATTTGGTGCCTATTGTGCTAAACTCTGATGTAAAGGAGTCCCAGGCCAACTATGTGTATGTCATGCCTGACTACCACAACCCCCACCTGGGCCACCCGGTCTTCCTGGAGATCACCCCTGCGCCTGACATCAAGTATAAGATCGTACCCAGTACGAGCAAGGGCATGAACGTGCTGGGGATCGTCATCTTCTCAGCCACCATGGGTGAGACCTTCACACAGAATAACATTTCAAAACTCTACTTCCTATCCTGCCCGCTTCCATTAAAGACTTAAAAATGGCCACCAAATGACCATTGATTAGTAATAAAGCTTTACAGGTCATTTATACTGTATGTCATTATTACATTCATGGCATTATATGCAGAGACAACTTTTGGGTTGCCAGGTTGAAAAAATCCCCCTGTCTGGTTTTTATCTCGCTCCAACGGGATGCTTCTTCTCTTTGGCTCTTTCCTCCACTGACAAGACTCTTTCAGATACAAATAGATAACATTATTTTTATTGAAAGTTATGAACTCATTTTCTTTGATAAGGAAAAATACATGGTTTCAGTAGTAATATGAGATTATATTAGATTCTTTGCTGCATCATGCAGAGTTGGTGTTTAAACTACTTTGTACTAGACATACCGTAGGTAGTAGTGTGATGGTTCACAACCTAAGAGCCGAGATTCTCCTGAGGGTCACAAAATAAACCTGAGGTGTCATCAGAGTGGGAGATAGAAGAAAAAAGTGTTTTCTCAGATTTTATTTTTTTGGGGAAAAGTATGATAACTCAGGTAGAGTACAAGCTTCAAGTATTATTATTCTTCAGTACTTGAGTATAGATGTACTGAGCTACTTTCCACCACTGGTTATGACTTACAAATATTGTTAATTAATGACATGGGATAGTTTTCATAATCTGGAAAAGCAAAGTTTTGCTCTTATTAATGGCTTATATCTGTTCTATCTAATCAGGAGTTGATTTATTAAACATTAATCACAGACAGAAATACAGTTTTAAAGAGTTCCTATGGTTACTGACTACAAACACATCTCAGGTCTGCTGCTGGGGAAGATGGGAGAACGTGGAGCACCGCTGGTCAACGTGTGTCAGTGCATCAATGAGTGCGTCATGAAGATCATTAATGCAGCTATGTGGTAAGTCTGTACTTTCTCTCTCTCTCTCACACACACACACACACACCTTTAAAAATACACTATGTCCTGTAGGTACATCCCAGAGGGACAAACAACATACAGTTCACCAAGCAGAGCTGGATTATTTCTAAAAATAAACCTCACACAAGAACTCAGGGAGTCACCGGTGGCGTCTCAAGTGTCTTTACTGCTTCACACGAGTGTCGCCTCTTAGATTACATTTGTGAGAGTTGAGCAAGAAGCACTGTTATATGATCGTTACAATACAAACACATGTGGTTGGATGTACTATAAGGTGTATTATACAGTGTATAACATATGACTGTGTGAAGTATATGGACATCCACCCAAATATTATTCACATGCAGTGGAGGAGGAAGAACTCAAACATTTTACTTATTTCAAATTACAAATGAATAGATAGAAACTTGAGTTTTCCACTTAATTTTTAGTACTTGCTTTGAAATATACTTAAAATTTTGATTAATTGATGAGTTTTGTTGAATCTTGTGTTACAATGCTTTGTAAAAATGTAGTAGAGAAGAAAGCACCAATTTGTTGATATATGTCCAGAGGTAAAAGTAAAAAGTACCTTAAAATGCAACTCCTTAAGTTAAGTATAGATACATGAAAAATGCACTTAAGTAGAATACCAAGGTAAATGTATTTTACAACATCCCACCACTGCTCACATTTATGATTTTTGAATGTCTCATTCCAAACTCGTGTGCATAATTAAAATTTAGCCTTCCTCCCATGGCTGCAACGGCAGCTCTATCGTCCATAAAGAAATGCTTTTCTGTGCATTGAACACCAGGGGGCGGACTCTTAAATGAAATCAAATTACGAAATGAAAACTTTTAAGGTGCAATGTGGGGTTTTGTTGTTAAAAAATATTTACAATCGTACTCCCTGTTTAAACTCTTTGTGTCTGTCCTCGAGGTAAAAGATGTTAAATCCATTCTTTAAGATATGTTAAATTGTGCATTTTGTTTACATTTATGTTTGCTTGCTAATAGCCTTAGTTGGTGCATTGCTATGTTTCTCACCACCACAAACTCTTGACTGCTATTATAGTGTAAAAGCTGTTGCAGGAATGACCTGGACTCACTTGCACCACTATTGGTCAAAAATTCTGCGGGGTACCTTTAAGTTGAAACAAGAAAGAAGGATTTCTCCCCATAACGGAGTCAAACACATCTTCTTCTCTCTGCTCCTCCGTGCAGGTACTTCCCCTTCGGAATTGTGTTCCTTGTGGCTGGGAAGATTCTGGACATGCACGACCCCGCCCACCTTGGAGAGAAGCTGGGCATGTACTTCATCACAGTCCTGTCGGGTCTGTTTGTGCACGGCCTCATCCTGCTGCCTCTCTTCTACTTCTTCTTCACCCGCAAAAACCCCTTCCCGTTCATCAGAGGGCTTCTGCAGGCTCTTGTCATTGCATTGGCCACGTCATCCAGGTAAGAGCAGACAGATCTGTTGATGTTTTCATTTCCAATATTCCAGACGTGGCCCAGTCTTCTGGGCGAGTACATACTTCCACCGTCTTTTCTCTTCTTCCCCTGCAGCTCGGCCACTTTGCCGATCACCATGAAGTGTCTTCTGGAGAACTGCGGAGTGGACCGGCAGATCGCTCGCTTTGTGCTGCCAGTGGGAGCCACCATCAACATGGACGGGACAGCTCTGTACGAAGCCGTGGCGGCCATCTTTATCGCTCAGGTCAACGAGTACGACTTGGACTTTGGCCAGCTGGTCACCATTAGGTGAGAATAGATACTGAACTCGATGTGATGCGTTTGTTGAGTTGAAAGGTGTAACACACTTGACTTTTGTCTCATCAGCATAACAGCGACGGCAGCCAGCATCGGGGCAGCTGGGATACCCCAAGCAGGTCTGGTTACCATGGTGATTGTCCTGACCTCTGTGGGGTTACCGCCTGCTGACATCTCGCTGATCGTGGCCATCGATTGGGTTCTGTGAGTTCCACTGAAAGTTGTCACACCATATGAAGCATCAGTGGGTTTATTCGGTGGGACGGTGTGTAAATGATTCCTTCCATCTTCTTTACAGCGATCGCTTCCGCACGATGATCAACGTTCTTGGAGATGCCTTGGCTGCTGGGATTATGGCTCATTTATGTAAGAAGGACTTTGAGGAGGCAGCCGCAGCCACCACAGCAGTTGCCACCACTCCTGTCAACAACGGAGGTGGCCCCACACGGGTGAGGGGGACAGTTTCTATTTGTTCAGGTTAAATTGCAAAATGAAGATCCTGAAAACGTAGTTTTTTATTTACTTTTTCTACAAGATTAAATATGAAGCGACTATCAAAGCAAATTTGGGGGAAAGAGTTTTCCGCTGTGATGTGCATTTTGTGCATAAAGATGGATGACATGACAGCTTCCCTACAGTAAAGTCAAATGGTCTTGATCGTCCCCTGGTGGCTGGCTGCATAGGTCATAAACCCCGCCTTCTCCGTGTTATTGAATGAGACATGGACCAAACTAAAAAGTCAAACTACACTTAAAATATGTTTTCTACATTTTATACAATGGAGTGTGAGGGCCACTTACAGGAAAAACAACTGTGTGAAGGAATGTTAAATTCAAAGTGATTTCATAATGGGATTAGAAATCAATATTTGGATTCCAGAGGAACTTAATTCTCAGAATCTCAGAATTTCTCTACATATATCTACAATTTTAGAAGTATGTGTTTATATTTCCAGTAAATTTGGTTTTAATTATTATTTGATGCTATAAAAATAGGATAAAATGTCATGATTGACTTTTCTCCACACCATGATCTCTACTGCACTCACGATTGAATGGTTACATACGATTCTAATCTATAAGATAACAGACGGACATTTTATTTAACATAACTTCCAGTTTCATAGCAACTTCATTAACTTTCAGTGTCATTTTTGATTAATGCCCTAAATCATTATCTAATTCCTCTCCCACACAGAGAGACACAGTGATCTCCTTTGGGAATCAGAGCGTGGCGCTGTCCGATGCCCCTCTGATCGCACACCGCTGCGATTACGTGTTTGAGGTGGACGGAGAAAACCTGATGGAAAGGCCGGTGGCCTGCTACAACCTTTGCCAAGTCTGAAGCACTTCCACAGGACGGACAGCTAGTGATTCTGCCTTGTACGGAGATTTACCTCTCAGGATGGAAGGGGCTGTCGTCCGAGGCCCTGAAAATCCAGTTGGGTTTCCATCCTTAATGAGACTAAAGATTGAGTGTGTTAATGTTGGAGTTAAACGGCGTAAATTGATTTTTGCCTGTGCCATGCCGAAAACAAAAAAACCCTCCATTACTTGACAATCACTGTACGTGTGCGTCTCCATTCTGTCGTGACTGGATGACGGGTTGCGAGGAGATGCATTAAGTTTCAGATGAAATGTATATACAGTACAAATGCACCTGCAGACACGATGATGTGTTGCAGCAACATGCATTATATGATTAGTGTTTATCAGTTAGCCGATCACAGCCGGCCTGTTCTAATGAGGTTCGACTACAAATTTAGATTGAAGTCAAGGTTCTGAGTTGCCTTAACTCTCAGTTCTGAAAATGAAGCTGAGAGCCTGACTGACTTGAAAGCAAACAGGAAGTAAAAGATGAGACTCACAGTCTTTTTGTTGAGGTTAACCTTCACGTTAGACACGGTGTCTATGGATAGTTACTGAGGCAACACTCACAAAAGATATTTACATTATTGTAGCACCAAAAAGTCCCTTTAAGAATGTTTGTTTTTATACGTTGTGCTTTTGATTTTGTGTTGTTTTCTAATAAAAAAGCTGCTGTGCTCCAAGTTCTGTGAAAGTTTTGTGATGTGTTTGATTCACATGTGCTGTGGATCAGTGTATCTCTGCCTTAACCAGGCAATCGACAGCAAGTCACAACAGTTTCAGTCATTTCAAGTGGTGGTCATGTAATAATATTAAACTAAGTTATCTACATTGTCTAACAATAAGTAACGATTCCAGTGGCAGTAAACGCACTTTTCAAATAAAAGTTGAGGACTTCTCGCCTCCGGAGTTTCCCGACAGCCAAGACCACGTTCCTTCAGCTCGTAAATATAGCCTTTATGGGGTGTTTGAGTTTAGTCCCTCTCCTCTGCCCACGTGTTGAGATGTCCTTTCTTATTTTCTTACTACATAACTTCCTTCTGAAAATATTCTATATGAGATGATCCTGGGATTCTCTGTGGGTCTTAACATCAGACCCATGTCTTTTTAGATTTTTTCAAAATTAATTTGGTGAAAGGTGAACATGCAGCCAATAACAGGGGCTGCAGAAAAACAGATGATTGATTATTGCATTGTTGACGGTACTGAAAGTCGCAGGAGAAAATGTGAGCACATGTTACCACCATCTGGTCTCTGAAGGTGGTAACTGGGGCTGTGACCACGACCAACGCACCTCCTGAAACACATTTTTGTTCCTGTCGTCATATCATCACCTCCGCCAGAGGTTGTTTGTTCGCAGGATTACACAAAAAACTACTGAAAGGATTTTCACAAAACTTGGTGGAAGGATGGGCTTTAGTTATCTTACAACAATGCAATTGCACCATGTTTTTATTGAAATGATCCAATGTTAGACGACATTTAATGGACTTCAATTTAGTGTCCGTCCAAAACCAAAAGAATAAAACCCTACAAAAAATCAACAATCCATTAAAAACACAAGCAACAAGTGTAACCGCATACATTGTCAAATAATGTTTGCGCCTCCTCAGATGTAAAATTCACCAAATCCACTTATGAATTAAGGCGGAACGCAGTTTATTCCGACTGCCCCATGAAAAAAAAATTCACTTGCATCTTTTCATGCAAATCCAACAAGACTTCTGAGAAAACTAAACAGTACCGGAACGTCAGTAGAAAAAAAGAAATTCTGAAACATGACAGTTCAAAACTACAACAAGTCCCTATTGCCTGCTTTGAACAAGCCACAAAGTATTGCACAAAGTTAAGGATTCACACATAACGAAAATACTAAATCAGAAGCACTTTTAAGACCAAAATCTGAAGCTGTGATGGAAATATAATATATCCTGTAAGTAATCGATTAAATACGCATTTTATGAAATGTCAGGTGGATTATTGCTGGGAAAATAATGGTTTTAAAAGTGAATCCTAAAAAGTGTGAGCAGGAACTGTCTCCAAGAATCATCTGCCACGTGTAGCTCCATCATGTGGTTCCTCTGTGGTCAAGTTAAATCTGAAAGAATAAATTACAGTACCGATGCCTATTCTCCACCTTGGAGAACGAGACAAGACTACCAAAGGCATCACTAGAAAAAGAGCAGTCTTATGCCAGTTATCTTTGCTAGATGGACAAGTTTAAATGTTTTTAAATACGTAAGTCCTCAGAAATGTTGCTTCATGAAATGTCTGCTGGACATTTTCCTTCAAGTGTCTGTGCAGTCTAAATCACCATATCTCAACTAAGGGTTTGTTCTCTCAGATGTTTTAAAGTCTCCAATAAAATCACCATAATTCTTAAGATACTGCTGGACCAGGGATTGTTTTTTTAATCAGTGCAGCAGATTCGTTACTAGAAAAATAAAATAACAAAACTCCAAACTGTATCTAAAAAAATATAAAAGAAAAAAGAAACAAACAAAACTTTCAGCAAAACAAATTAAAATTTAATGGTTTATGTTCAAAGTGAAACAACCAAAACAAAAAAGGAAGAAAAAGAAAAGCAAGTCTAAACTGTAATCATTAACAAAGGCCATTAATCTCTCTCCAAACTTGAGATGAGCACTCATTAAAACAAGTTTGTAACTTACATTGTAACAAATAAAAATCTATAGCTCTAATAAGAAAACAAACTCCCAACAAAAAGAAAAGAACTCAAAATGAAAGTAAAAACGAAAAAGAACGGCAAACTGAGCCTGAATGATGTTGCTCTCAGTCAGCGTCAGATATAACCTCAGTACCTCCTATTTTTTATTATGAAAAAGATGCGATTTTTACCTCGTGGAAATCTGCTCTGGGGTTTGAGGATCAAATGTCTCCCTGTCTTTGGTCCATCTCAATTCCCTACTCATCATTTTCACAGGATTCTGCTGCGATGCAACTTAGAATAAAAAGACATTTTACACAGGGATCACAAAAAAAAACATCTTCCTCCAAAACTCGTTATGTTTGAAACTGTTAATCGAAGGGGGTGAGCAAAAGTCGTAGATCAACATCAAAAAGACTGATATTCATAGTAACCAAAAACAGACTGTTTAAAAGTGCTTTGCTTTTTTTTTTTTAGATTGACTCAATACGGTGAGTGGTTGTGTAGTCTGCATCACTGGATGATCATTTAAGGCATCTATTTCTACTTCTGATGAGGAACCAGGACAAAACAACCACCGGCTCATTGCCAAATATGGTTTTCCTCTTCTGTAGACTCTGAATCATCCACTAAATCTTTTGAAAACTATTTGCAGGTCGCTCTTTATGCTTCTGGATTTTCATTGCACCCACGGCCTGCCTCTTTTATTCTAGTCCCCTAAGTTATACATGCAACAGATACAGACAGTATTTTGGATTTTTAGATCATTTTCGAACTTTATCCTGGGGATATCTTGGCCTAGCTTTTGCACTCAACATCCTCTCCCTAAAAAAATAAAACCCACTGGGTGTCCTCAAGCCACAAGCATGAGAATAAAGATTGGAAAAAAAACAAAAAACAAAACAGAACAAAAAACCATTAAATCAGCCTTAGACAAGTAACAAAAGGTGCAGAAGAGTCTCATTTCACTCGCAGTACACTAAAACCCAAACGGATGTGCCAGACTTGCAAACTCGTACTTAAGCTCTCTCAAATAAAAGCCTGGTGCAGGTCATTCCCCTCCCCCCATCTCCTCTACACCTGATTGTCCAGCTCTCTACTTGTGGCCCTTGCTGGTCTTGAAGGACACTTGCAGTATCTTGTCTCCGAGCCGGTAGCCGTTCAGGCTTGCAATGGCCATGGCCGCCTCCTCGTAGTTCGTCATGGTGACGAAGCCGAAGCCCTTGCACTTGTTGGTGTTGAAGTCTCGGATCACCTTGACGTTGGTTACGGCGCCGAAGGGGCCGAACATCTGCCACAGGAGGCTCTCGTCAGCGTCCTGGCCCAGGTTGTAGATGAAGATGCACCAGCCGGAGGTTGAGTTGCCGGGGACGCTGACGCCTCCCATGCCCCCCATGTGATCAACACTCATGGGGGAAAACCTGGAATGAGACGCATTTCAATTAATCCAGGACCTTGTCAATCACTGGTTTACAAACATCAAGTCTTCCTTTGGCCCTAAAGCAGAAATTAATCCTGTTTTTTATCTACAACCAAGCATAGTATTATTAAAATAAAATATGTTTGGATATGACTCGCAAAAGATCCAAGTCTTACTCAATGTCACAACATGCCTCACCTGAACCTCTGTGCCTGGTGGTGTACGGGCCCCCCGAAGCGTCGGGATTGGTTGTGGTAGAGCTGAGAAATGAGCTGTGTGTTTTTTGCCTGGTTAGGATTGGCGGCAAATTTCACTGTGATTGGCTCAGCGGTCCCCGGTGGTTTTTGGCCATTCAGGCTCTTAACAGCTTCTTCGGCCTCCGC
Organism: Paralichthys olivaceus; assembly: GCF_024713975.1. Classification (NCBI taxonomy): domain Eukaryota; kingdom Metazoa; phylum Chordata; class Actinopteri; order Pleuronectiformes; family Paralichthyidae; genus Paralichthys; species Paralichthys olivaceus. The sequence continues at coordinate 8,874,856 of NC_091104.1, read as the reverse complement.
TCTTTTGTCAAACCGGATAAAAGCCACGCCACGGGACACACCTATGGACGAGAGTGCAGCTGGTGACAGCCTATTCTGGTACAAGGAGCATACCTACATTTCTGTGTAGCTGCTCTCTGGTCGCTACTTATTTCTAAAATATTTGTTATTTTCAAAAGCAAGGAAGTCATTCACCTGTCGTACCTGTACCCTGATCTACAAGTACTCTGGAGTTAATGATGTGCCCAAAACATGAAAACATGTCCTCCACGTCTTTCTGGGTCATGGACTTTGGCAGGCCGCTGATATACAGGTTGGCATCTTTAATTGTATCAGAGCTGGGCCGTGCGTATGAAACCTGGTGACAAGAAGAAACGATCCACCGATCACAACTCTGATACACACGTAGAACAAAGTAACAAAAAAAGTACAAGAAATTAAATCTATAGAACTACTGAGATTTTAACAACTATTTTGGATTTACATGGAGAAGTATATCGATTGTTTCATCAGTTACAATCATCTGAAAAGTTTGGTCTAATTACTTAAATAAACATTAAATGTATTTACAAACTGCAGACAAACTAATCTGATAAACAAATGATCACAGTTTCAGGTATGAAGTCTTAGGTCTGAGCAAAAATGAGTGAAGTCAGAAGCATAAAGGTACATTACAGCAACATAAAAAATGAAATAAAACTGATAAAAAAGGTACTTCAAATACATATATGTATGAAATCAAATAAGTAAAATTAAAGTCAAACTCAACAGACATGTCAGATAGGGCAGTAAGTGAGCTGTGAAAGCAGTATCACTTTCTCGGGCTGACATGTTCTAGCTAGTTAGCGGACAGCACAGGAGCCAAAGGAGAGTTATATGACATGACATCTTTGGTTTGAGAATTGTAGAACACCTTATTGCACGTTACCTTGATAGTTTTGGACTGTAGCCTTAGTCCATTCAGTGTACTGATAGCTCTTTCTGCATCACTAGGGTTAAGATAGTTAACAAATCCGTACCCTAAACTGTGGCCTAGAGAAAAAAAAAGGAAAACAATAAAATAAAACAAAAAAACGTTGTGTCGTTCAAAAAAAGCTGCAAACAAATAAATATTTAAAAACAAAAACAAATCTTAACATTGCATGCTAGTTCTGAACAAACAAAGAAAACCATCTACAGTTCAACAGCGCAGGACTGGTTGGAATAAATAAAAACAAGTCTATGATGGTGAAAAGCTGAGAGAAACTATAGGACCCAACTCAAGCAGGAAAATAAATTTGGGATATTTTTTGAAATAAAAGTTACTATATGAAATCACAGAGAAGAAAGGAGTCAGGAAACACCCCTTTAGAATATATCCTGCCAGCAAAGACAAGTTAACTTGAAAATGAGGGATAAACCAAAAGTCATAAAGCTGGAACACCACTGATGTACTCAGAGGCTGTTGCCACAACTTGTATCTTGTTATTTGTAACAGGAATCCTTGGCCATTTAAAACAAAATCTCTTGTTTAAGTGGCGAGCTCATCTGTCACAGGTCTTATCGCTTCAGAGCGTAGCGTACCTGCGACTTTGTCTCGAATCAGCTTGGCGGACTCCACCTCCCCGATGCTGCTGAAGAGGCTCCGCAGCTCATCCTGCGTCATGCTCTGAGGCAGGTAGTTCACGATCAGGTTGGTCTTGGCGTCCTTCCCCTCGTCCCCCCCCATGTGGTCTTCATAACCGTTTGACATGTCATAAACCTCCTGCAAGTCGGCCAGGTGGGTCGAACGAAAAAAAGGACACAAAGCAAGGTAAGCACCCAGAGTATGCAAAGCTTATGTTTAAATGGAAATACAAGAAGTCTTTCTAGCAATATAAATAAACCAAGGCACCATTCCCAAAAGCTACACATGCAAAAAGAGAAGGGCAGATGATATAGGAAATCAATTCAAACTAATTACTTTCCAACTCAATTGCTGGCAGCAGCACAAAGTCAAAGTAGAGTGAACAGTCATGTCCTACAATTTATACTCTTTGTCCACCCTGCTACCTCAAACAACCCCTTTACGTCACTGATAACACAACAACACAACACAATAACATAACAAGAGGTAAATCCAATTTTAAAACCTCCTATTAAATACATTTTCATCTGAAATTATGTTTAAATGCTTTTTCATCTGTAGTCTTTGAACCAGAACAACGTGCTAGCTTATCTAAATCAATGAAAAGCACAGACTTATCAGTCGATCAACAGGAGCAGTTCCTGCACAGTTGCTGCCGGCTGGTCCAACACAGGTACCCCTGCAGCTTCTTTCATAAATAAGGATTTAAAGCTATTTAATAGTTTGACTTGCTTCTCATTATCCTGACCTGTTCCTAGAAAGATTCTGCATGAGAGATGGCGAGTGTGCAAACAGGCAAAATATTTAGTTCAGATCAAGACTCACTGTTAAGGAACCCAACATAACGGCTATATACAAAAAGTTTACATTTGCAGAGCGGGTAAATGGATTCATATAGAGATTTTCTGGCCCAAATGTGCCTCCTAAATGTCTTGCGTTTCTATCACACGTCATTCACACTGCCGGCCCAGAAGTCAGGGTTCAACGTCTTGCCCAAAGATACTTCGGCATGCAGACAGGAAAGGATCACAACGCCACCCTTCTGGTCAGTGCTAACAGGCTCTACCTCCTGAGTCACAGCCATCTAAAGCTAAGTAACAGATTACGTCACGTTGCACTGCAATCCAGTCTGAAGGATCTTAGATTAGTTTAGCAAACAACATAAACTTCCCAGAGCCAGAACGAAACATTGCTTCATTCAACTTCTGAAAGTTTCTCCTACATGCGTTCAGCACGGAGCGTCATGGTCGATACATTTACTGGTGGCTGCGATGGGATCAGGTTTGAAATGGGAACAAGTATGGCGGTCAAGCTGACAGAGGTCCATTCATGCAGGAGAAGGGCTGTGATTGTGTATTCTGGTGGGTAAGATACACCGCCTAACAGGATGAATGAGAGTCCTGTATTCAAACAGCAAACATGGGCAAAGCGTGGGGAGCTGACATGCATATTTATTTGTGGATTTCTCCAAATACCATCTCACCGTCTAATTCTCAGTATGAAGAGAAATCTTTAACAGGATAACAGGACTTTAGGAGTAAATTCTTTGTCCAACACCCGACCAGAACATCTGATCACACCCATATGGTTTGTAGTGGAAACTCGCTTCTCATACTCACTTTCAAGTACTTGATGTGTCCTCGACGAACTGCCATTAAGACACTTCACTGCTCCTGAGGCTGGACAGGGATAAGAGGAAAAAAAGGAATCAAACAACTCAGTCAATTTATGACATAAAGAAAATACACGCTTCAAGATGGAAATCCAAATAACCATCATTTAGCTCGATAGGCTTTTCTGATTGACAGAAACCAGGACACAGGAACAGTCTGTAATCACTACTGGTTAGTTGCTTTGAGAATATGTTGTACAAGGTTGTGTGCTTACATAATGTTCTGCATGTTACATTGGGAACATTACTTGACAGCTTTTCATTTCTCATATCGCTGCACTGATGAGCCAGATGAGTAGGAAGCTGGTGCTGTTGTGAAATGATTGGCATGTAATGAGACAAACCGACACTTGTACGATTTGCAGTTTTGGCATTTCTGTCTTTAACCCGTACAGTTGAAAAGGAGGATCAGTCATTGGTTAAACTGATAAAACAAGACATACACAAACGTGACCCCCCTTCCAATGATGCACAACCAGTAAAGATTATACAACCTACAATTACTACGAATGTATATATATCACATGTTACAGCATGGAACCACATAAACATAACATTAGCTGAGAGGCTTTTTCAAAACAAGGACTTTTTTTTAAATTACATTCTTGAGATTTAAAAAAAATCACTGTTACAGTGACCAAAAGTGATCACGGAGGTCAGCATTATTACAGCGATTATTACAAATGAGCTGAAATGATCAGAACTTAAACATTAACATAGAATAACGAAGGCTTCAGCTGTAAATAAGTCAAGTCTGCAGACTATCAGGATGAACACAGCAAATTCAATATCAGTGTTTTCCAATGACTGCATATTGTAACATCAACTCAAAGTGCTTTGTATAAAAAAGAATCGACACAAATTGCAAAAGCAACATAACACAATATGATCCTGGATGACAACAATAGCTGAATATCACTGTAGGACAACCAGTCATTTCTGAAGCACTGATCGTAAAGGAACAGAAAACATGTCTGTGGTGTGATGTTTGAGATGAGAGGTGCTCACATCTCCACCTTTACCTGGACGAGTAGCATTAGCTGCAGGATAACGTGGACGTCAGGGGCCACTGATGATTATTTACAGTAGAGTAGATCTACCAGACAACCAGTTTCACATCCTCAGATAACTGAGCCCTTCACTACCAGCTCACTGACTCCTGGTGCTTCTCTCCATCTCGGAAACACGCAGAGGCCTGATTAGCATTAGCAGGCTAGCGGCTGCACGCTCGCTAGAAAAGGCGACACATGTACAACCAGGCGCAACACACACACACACACACAAAACACAACACAACACGGCGGATACCGTTCTACAGTCTGGACGCGAAGCCACCAACCGCTAACCGCTCGCACAGCGGTAACATGACAGGCTACGTGGCGGTCTGTTCCCCCGGAAAGCTAACGCGAAGCACCGTGGCGCTATTTTTGGAAAGCGTCGGGGTCTTTGCGTTTCTGTCCCCGCGCCCAAACCCCAGCGGCCTGCGATCGGGCCGCGGAGGCTAACGTTAGCCGCCGTTAAGCTAACTAACGGCTCCGCGGGCCGCGACGGCGACACGGCGGCAAACGGGCAAATATCACACACGTCGAAACCCGCGAGATAAATCAGCCATTTTGTCATCTCACCAGCTCGATGGAGGGGGTGGGTGATGTTTCTGCCTTCTCCTCCTTGTCTTTTAAAATGATTTCTTCGCGACGTTCACCTCCCTCCGAGTCGACCTCACGTACCGGAGAAGCGGAGGAAGGAGCTGCGCGATGAGCCCCGTCACGACCGCTCCCGCCCGGCCACGCCTCTGCAGAGGTACCGGGGAGGTCAACATCCACCGGGGGTCTGAGCTCACCTGTCAGATTATTAGGAACCGAGTATATTTACTTATTTACGTGTCTGCACTTTATGTAATTTGATTTTTATTTTCAGGTACTTTTACTCTGCTACATATATCAGCGAATATTTGTACTTTATACTCGAGTCTTTTTTTTACAGAAGCATTGCGTTAAATGTTCACAATATTATTATATTATTATTATGTCTCTACAGCAAGGAAGTACAACACGTGTGCAAGAACATGGACACATACTAAAAGGACATAGTTATAATTATATAATAGCAAGTACAAGTAGAAAAGTCATTGTGATGATTTACCTCTACTTGATTACATTTTCTCTGTCCATTTTATTTCACGTGGCATTTATATAAATTAGCAAAGGTGTGATGGTGTGTGTGCATCTAAGAATCGATCATTTAGTCCCAATAGACAGACGTGACCGGATCTGTGCAGAGCAGTTCAGTCTTTTCCCAGTATGTGATATTCCAGGAATGGTCTCTCCCTCATCAGCTGTGCCGCCATTATTAAAACGACAATCTACAAGGTAAGAGAGAAAGAAAAGGAGAAGAGGAAATCAACTTCAGAAGGTATAGGAATAATAAGAGGAGACATATGATGTTTTTTTCTCTTTTATATATTCAGGAGCCCCACCTGCAAGTTGGAATGATTGCGTTCTTAGGTTTGTGACATCACAAACTCTGGCTGTTTGAATGTGTGTTTTTTTTTCCCGACTGGCATTTATTTACTGCAAATGGCGTTGACTGATTAATTTGATCAAAATATGTCTAATCGTGTAAAAGACATTAGGGGGATGTTTGAAAAAAATATTTTCAGTGGAAAATTTAAGGAACAACCATGTGTGTACAGAAAAAACAGGATGAAGAGTTTCGCACCTCCACCAGAAAAACCACAGGGAAGCCCCAGATGATAAAACTCAGCACAAACTGTAAAGCCATCTCCAACTTCACCTGGCAGCCCTGAAAGAGGGAGAGACACAGGGGATTAATCCCACATCTACGCTGGTATGTTTTATATTTATGAGTACTGAACCTATCTTTATTTCTACCTGCGTGTAAAGCTGCCACGGCTGCTTCACGGTGCCATTGCAGGAAACGAATGTAGAGTTGCAGCAGCTTTGAGGAACTTTGAGCCCCCCGGTGCGATTGAACCAGGAGGTTTTAAGCCAGTCCTTGTAGCCATGGACACCACAACACTGCAACTAAAGGGGATCAAAATACAAAATACCCAGTCACTTGGGCTTGAGTTGCAGAGGTAGCCAATCAGGGTATGCCAGACGTCCCTATCTCTCACGCCTTCCAGCTCCTCCTTGAGGATTTTGAACTGTTCTCAGGCCAGATGGCAGCTACTCTGGGTCCACCCAAGTCTCTCGTGCAGCGAGAGGCGTACATAGAACGTATTTAGAACCTTGGACAGTTAAAAAAATGACCACCTGTAAACATGTTTATCGTAACGAAAAAACATGAGGCGATGTCACATTTACAAAAGAATATCACGGCCATCACAGGATGTAAATGTAAAGGGCTAGCACTCAGCTATAGCTTGTTTTCATGTCACTACTTCTTGCAGTGTTTATGATAATGAGCACTGGTGAAGTGATACTGTTGCCTCACACCAAGATGGTTCTAGGGTCAAAGCTGATGGCCGACTGGGACCTTTCTGTGTGGAGTTTGCATGTTCACCTTGTGTCTGTGTAGGTTTTCAAGGAACTCCTGCTTCCTCCACAGTCCAAAGACATGCAGCCGAGGGTTGATTGGAGGCTAAATTGCCTGTAGGTGTGAATGGCCTTTTGTCTTTGTATGTTGCCCTACGGTAAACTGTGTCCAGGGTATACCCCATCTTCCGTCCAATGTCAGCTGGGATTGGCTCCAGCCCCACAAAACCCTCAAAATATTTGTTTTCCTACATTTTGCACAAACATGCTTGGGGTATGTGGATGCCTTCAGTCACTGAACTGAACACTCACTTGCTTCTGCGTAGTATCCACAGCTTGAGAGCTGGGGTCGTGGCTGTTTCCTGTGTAATTCTGAAACACTCCACTGAGGGAAGTCGTCTCTGAGTCCAGCTAAACAAAAAGACAGAAGACATCAAATACATCTGTAACAAAATAATCCACAAACTGTAATATCTCCAGTACAGCGCGTATGAACCAGACAACTCACTGGTAACTTAACTGATGTTTATTGTACCTTGACAGAGTGGAAATAAGCCAACCCAGTAGCCGTACTTTCCAGACAGAAGACCACGACGAGTAGATAAACTAACTGCAGTGGAGAGGAACACACTTTATTATATACAGTCCAAACACTGTTTGTATGCCCCCATTCATGCATACAGTGACAACCTTACCAGGCCCTGCAGAAAGGTGGAATCCCAGAAACTCAGCCACAAGCCGATGCACCCGCTGGCTATGAGGAAAGCAGCGCTGACAAGGGTGAGGATTGCTGGCATGGTAATGTAGTTGTTTGAAAAGTAGAAGCTGCCCTGCCAGTATTTCATCAGCAGATAGACTCCACTCAAGCCCATCACCAACCCCAGCACCTGGTGAGGTGAAAAAGCAAAAAGCTGTTAAATCCAGTATAACTCAACAGACAGAATGCATTGCATCTGTATACACTGATGATGTAAAACACTAGGCTCAACGTTAATTTCCCAAGCAGTCGCAAGAGTGTTGGTCCATGCTTCCTCCCTCAAACCGTGTGTGTGTGTGTGCGTGTGCGCGCTTGTGGTTTTTGTAGTGTCAGTAGTAGTAGTAGTATCCAAAAACCTAAATAGTCTCAAAACTGATATAGTCACCACGGAAACGGAGTCAGATGATAGATTAAGAATTTAAGAAAATCTGAGAAAATTAAATAGGCAAATTTTGTGGATTTGGCTTGGGAACCAGAGGGTTGCCGGTTCAAGACCATGGGTATGGAAGGTGGACTGGTAGCTGGAGAGGTGTCAGTTCACCTCCTGGGCACTGCTGAGGTGCCCTTGAGCAAGGCACCTTGCCCCCCAATTGCTCACGGGGCACTTCTCCTGGGGCTGCCCATCACTCTACTCTACAATCTCTCTCTCCAAAAAATGTGCATGTCTCTGTGTGTGGGGTTGTGGGTTTGAACTGCATGTGTATAAAGTGTAAAGGAAGTTTAAGTTTAAATCTCTTTACAAAGTCACATTATGGGGATTTGTCTTCTTCATGGGGAGAAAATCATGTCACCATAATTGTAAAGCATCAGATTTCAAGATGACGACACATTGGGTTAGGGTTTGATTCTCCAGGAACGAAGGTCAGTGTAATGTTCTGTGACGTCATGGAGATCCGTCTCTCGCTCTCTTTTTCTGTGTGTGTGTGTGTGTGTGTGTGTGTGTGTGTGTGTGTGTGTGTGTGTGTGTGTGTGTGTGTGTGTTCATATGTCCAGTACACGGACCTGGCCTGTGAGACTGTACAAACAGTACAAACACATTCACTCACAACAAACAGAGCAGATTAATCCCGCTCACCTTTTTCTAAACTCAAGTTTGCATTATTATAAGAAACGCACATTAGCGAGACTGTGGCACATTTGAAGTGTCGAGAAGAACAGAAGCATCTGAACCAACAGAAGCAGAGAAGCGTCACTCACCGCCAGCAGCAGACAGGTCAGCTGAAGAGTCGTGCTCACTGCTTTTCTGCTCTGCTCGCTCATTTTCACGCGTCCGGAGCGAGCGGAGGAGAAACCATAACCCAGCAGTTGTTTGGAGACAGAACTGAAGTTTGTATTTGATGGGAGGAAGAGAAGGGAGTCGAAGTCACGTGTTTTTTTGTTTTTTTTATATCGCTGCAGACTTTGTTTCCGCAACACAAGCTTTCCAGAAGAACGCGGAAATGAGAGAGAAGCGTTTTATGACCACAGGAGGGTCAATTCAGTTTATTGTCCCATGAGAAACATGAACTGCACTCAGCTCAAGTTAAGAAACACCTAAGATTATTATGACCACAACAACTATACAATAATCTACATGTTAAAACCACTGATAATAATGATATCAATAATAATAATCTTATGATAAAATAATACAAATATAGTCATATTAACACTAACATATATAATACTAGGGAGCATAATAAAAGAAGAACACTAGTAATCACCATCATAATAAAACAATAATAATAGTAATAATGATAACAATGAAAATAATCATAAATAGAATGCCAAACACTACTACAGCTGACTGATAATAATTTGTTTATATATGTAGTTTTCTTTACCTCGTTTTGTAAAGCAACTATTTATGACTGTAAAAGGCAGCTAATTTTGTTCATGGTAAATGATGCAGTTCTGCCACTCTACATTTTTGTACTTTTATTTTGATGAGCACCGTTCTTCTTCTGTAAAAATTCATTAGTTAAGTTTACTAAAAATGATTTGTACAAAGTTTAAAATGTAAACATGGTTCTATGCAATATCTGTGAAATATGGTACTATGGCATCTGTATTTTTGTGTCCATTGTATAGTTTTCATGGCGTCAAAATGTCGGTGGAGAAAAGAGGAGAGAATTCAAGTTGCACCAGTCGAAGCTCTCAGCATCTTGTGTGATTAATCCAAGTGGGCCGCTACAATGCCACATATACGGGTTACTTTCCTCCTGTGAAACGAAAGTGTGCTCAGTGAACCAATCATTCATTTCATGGTCTGCTGCAGAAACTCACAGCTGCAACAAACTGTGCCTGGTCTGAGAACTTCTGTATCAGTGGCGCCCACTTCTTTACAGTAATCCCCTGCATTCTCAGGCTGAACTCATGACTTTCAGAGTGAATTCAGGTTCTGATCCACTGCTGCTGAAGTGACCTGGGGTACCACGTCTGCTTATCAGCAGGTTTCTCCAGGCACCAACTGAGATCATCATCACCGCCTGTAGTGGCTGCTCAGAGAGACTTGAATTTACATTGTGTATATGCAGTTAAGTAAGTTTAGATTAAGTTAAGTAAGTTTAGATTTCATTTAGAAAAAATAACTGTCACGCTCACGAATGAGGTTTTGCTAATAAAGTTTGTATTGATGCATAACACCACAAAGTGTTTGATCTTTAATCTTCTCACATGGTTTTAAATCTTCACTTGATGCTCCTCCTCTGTGCAGATATCTTGGAATTTAAATCAGCTGGTAAAAATAATTGAATTAATTGGTAAGAACAATGATGACATATCAGTGATCGTTTTATCAAGATTGGAAACATGCTTCCTTTTCAGCGAAGCAAAACCAATGATAGAAATAACTAACAAACAATATTTGTCTGTACATGTGACTGTAAATGTAATCATTAGATTTTATTTAATCTTATTTTCAAATGATTGATCTAAAACTCTGAATTAATTGGTGTGATTGTGAATGTTGTGCTTGGTGAGGTTCCTGTCAGTCTCTGTGTTCACTGGTCTGTGTCACACTCTCTTCCTGCTGTAACAGCTCAGTGTCTCTGCCTCTGACTGAGGGAGGTTTTTGTACGACTGTGATTCACTGTGTCAACACTCCACTGCCATGATCACTGAAACAGTAATAATCTCCAACATCTTCACTCTGAACTCCACTGATGGTCAAAGAGAAGTCAGTTCTGCTTCCACTGCCACTAAATCGAGCTGGTGCTCCTGAATGTCTATTGGTCGCTTTGTATATTAGGAGCTTTGGAGTCTGTCCAGGTTTCTGCTGGTACCAGGACATACATGGTTCACCACCACACGTTGCAACATTGGAATTGGTTTTACAGGTCAGAGTGACAGTGGATCCTGGAGTAATGGTCATGACTGGAGGCTGAGTCACAGTCACCTGGCCGCTGCATCCTGCAGACAAACACAAATCATACAAGTCTCAGCGGAGGTGAAGAGAGAGAACAGGCAGCGCATCACGTCTGAAATGTTGCTGAGTGACTGAACCTGTGAAGCTGCAGCAGGCCAGCGTCCAGATGAGGAGGGCGATGAGAGTCATGGTGGTTGTGGTCGACTGACGGGTCTGAGTCCTGCAGAGCTGAAGTCACAGGACTATAAAGCTTCTCGGTTCAGTGGAGGATCAGCTGACGATGCAAAGCCTCCTCTCTATGGAAATGATTCCTCTGCTCTGAGCGGACTGAAGGTGACGTGGGACACAAACTCAGGAGCGTTACTGTTTGGATTTACACTAAATATGAAGAAGCACAATTGAGGGTCGTCAGCATCTGGATTCAAATTGTGTCACTTTCATTGATGCAAATATGTTTATTTCATTCCCTTGAATTACAGAGTGAGTAGAAGTACAATAGAACTTTAAAAGCTTTTTGTTTGAATTGTGTTTTTGAAATTCTGTTGAGGTGTCCTGTTTGTTTTACAGATTTTAAATGATGTTAAACTATTTTGAAGTATTAATTTATGAAATAGTTAAATCAACTGTTTGTGTCTCAATGTTTAGAAGTAACAAAAATGATTGAAATCATTCCAATCATGATGAAATGTCAAGCCACATTAGCTCAATATAAGTATGAAGTGTCAATTGTGTAGTTTTACCATAAAAAGTGAATCTTCAGTGGACAGACTGTTGTTCACGGTGCAGGAGGTTTTTGTACGAGCACCTAATGAGTCTGTATCACTGTGGCTCACTTTCGGTGGAGGAACCAAACTCGTCAGTGACTGTAAGTACCAGAGATTTTGACTTTGTGCAATAATAACTTTGATCTAATAGTGAAGAAGAATTTGATCAAGTTCAGAGATTGACTGGCTGATAATTTTGTTGAGTTTTGATCAATCAAAGTTAATCTCATATCCTGAGAAAAAGAATTGCTGATCAATATTTATTGATTGTAATGAATTTCTGTAGATTATTATATTTATAGAAACATACAAAAACAAATGCTTCATCTATTTTCATGTTCAATAATGATTTGAATGTGTAGAACATTTTAAAATAGAATTTGCTCAAGCCTCAAACTGAATCACAAAGTGTTTCAAATGTTTACTTTGAAATGATCGAACATATTCTGGCACAAAAATCTGATGTTGAACACAAACAGGATTTTATCAGTAAATGCAGCTCAGCTTTGTGTTCACGGTTCATGTGGTGAAAAGGAAGTGAAAGAAACAGACGACAACGGTTTGAACTGTTTTCACACCAGTGTTTCAGCTCTGTGACTTTAAACAGAAGAAAATCATCTCAGGGACGAGTTCTTCACTGTCACACGTTGAGAAACAGACATGAAGACGTCATCAATAATCATCAATAATCATTATCAGTGAACCTTCTCAGCCACATTGACACTTGAACCCTGCGGCTGATGGTCTGACACTGAGTGAAGATGTTAAACAGTAGAAGTTCTTCTGTTTTATTTTATAACGTGCAAGAAATCACCTGGACGTCATTTTGCTTCATCCTCATCCCTTTGTCTTTTCTCCCCCCTCTCTCTCCTCCAGTGGGTGTGGTGCGGCCCACCCTGACCGTCCTCCCCCCCTCCAGTGCAGAGCTGCAGCAGGGCAGTGCCACTCTGGTGTGTCTGGCCAGCGGGGGCTTCCCCTCGGCCTGGAGCCTGGGCTGGAAGGTTGGGGGCAGCAGCAGCTCCTCGGGGGCGTCTCACAGCCCAGAGGTCCTGGGGAAGGACGGCCACTACAGCTGGAGCAGCACCCTGAGCCTCCCTGTGGAGCAGTGGAGCAAGGCGGCCTCAGTGAGCTGTGAGGCCAGTCTGAACGGACAGAGCCCTGTCACTCAAACCCTGGACCCTGACCGCTGCTCGGAGTAGAGAGACGACAGGATGGAGTCATTGTGCTCTACTGTGGGTCTGTTTGATTTACGTGTGTTCTACTGCAGCTCTGCACGTCTTCATATCTTTGCTTCAACATATTATCACAGTTCAATGTTGTATTGTGCTACTTTTTAAACAAGAATAAATATTTCATGTCATATGTCATTTGTTTTTCACATTTCTATTCTTACTTTACTGAAATAAAAGAAATCATCACTAACATCTGCTTCTGTTTTATTTCTTCTGCAAGATATTAATGTAAATCTGTGTTTTACTTCCACTTATACAATAATTTCTCTTGTGTGGATCTGCATGAAAACCATGTTCCTCACTTCTGAGATGAACAATTCACTTCATTCAAATGATGAAAATCACATATTTCATTAGTTTGTAGGACTTTCCTCATAATTCATATTATTGTCAACAAAAGTGTCACAAGTAAAAACTTCAAATGAAACCTGAGAAGTTAGAGGGAGATGACACATTTAGCATAAGAGTTATTTAGATATTTAGTTCCATCCATGTTCTGATGTGTGAGTGCTTAATGGTAAAACACCTTTGAATGTGTGATTATAATATTCATCATATCACTATTTAATAAAGTCAGAGTTGCTTCAGAGATGGAACTGAATGAGGAGAATACAAAATGAGAAGTGTGTGTGGGCTTTGTTTCAGTTAAGATTCTTCTGCTTGACGACTCGTGTGTTGTGTTCACTGGACCAGTTATTCTCTGTGCAGCTGCAGTGGACCAGTTTCACTTCAGTCAAACTGAGGGAGGTTTTTGTACGACTCTAAATCACTGTGTGAACACTCCAGTACTATGTTCACCGAGACAGTAATAATCTCCAACATCTTCAGCCTGAACACCACTGATAGTTAAGGTGTAACTAGAACCAGATCTACTGCCACTGAATCGAGACGGAGTTCCTGAATTAAGAGTTGATGCATAATATATAAGAAGCTTGGGAGCCTGTCCAGGTTTCTGAAGGTACCAACTGAGATCACCACCAATATTTGAACTCCCTCTGGCTCCGATGTTCACAGTCCCTCCAAGTCTAACAGACTTGACTGTGTCGGTCTGAGTCAGAAAATTGTTGGCAGCAGACTCTGAAATCAGAAATGAATGAAAGAGCATCAGAGGAAAGAGTTCCAACAGCCTGTGGAGGAAAATAAAGACAACACATTAACACCATGTTCAAAATCTCTCACCCTGACTCAGAAAAACCATCATGACACTCAGAGTTACTGTCAACATCATCCTGATGCAGTTTTCTGTGCGAGCGTGTGAAAACTGCTCGGACTCTGTGTAAGGCAGGAGAACTTAAACTCTGGAGCAGCGATGCACAAAAGTCATGCAAACACACACCTGCGGATGTGAAACAGAAAAAGCAGAGTTCATCTCCCTCTGGATCATTCGACCATTTCAAATCTGTCCACAGAAAACTTAAACATGTCTCACATGTTCTCCCAATGCCAACTCTACAATGGATTATCATTATGTATTTTCTTTCACATCTTGATAAACTGCAGGCATTTCATCGATGATATAAAGATGGCAGCAGAAAGGCAGCGATATATAAACCACAGCTTGTTCCACTGTTGCTCTAAACAACCATACAGGCCCATTCATCAGCTAATGACATACATGTTAAATTGTCATAAAACGTAGATTGTGTGCTGATGGAGGAGATATACTGTAAATGTATTTTGCATTTCTGTCTGATATGAGTCAGCCGTTTTCTTTTTCTAAGTGAGGAACACTGTGCGACCAAGTGCAGCCGTGAGGAGGGAACTGAAATTAAATCTGAGTTTCACTTCCCCCTGAATAGAGATTAACATGGGACTTTCTGCAGGTTGTGCTCCTGCACAGGTAAAGACTTCAGTCAATTCTCTTCTCTGTGGAGAATGAAAATAGAAATAAATTATATATATTATTGATCATTTTGTATCATGATTGGAATCATAGTCAACTAATGATGAGAAGACATGGAGATGAACGTGGGAGTTTCTGCAAGTAGAGCTTTGTACCATGTTCAGGTGACCAGCGCCTGTCAAAAGAAAAACACTGATATTTAACTGTTTAATAAAAAGTTAATGATATAAAGGATAATTCCAACATAAAGTTCTGTATCAGTGATTCTAGAGGTTGTTGATTTGTTACAGAATCAAACCAGTATCTCACCCAGTTTGTGGACTGACGGCATCAGACATCATCAGTCACATCGTAATTATGTGATGTGATGTAAATAATACAATCATTTTACACAAGGCAGAGAACGTGATGCCATATTAGCAATAAGCAGTGTGAGGACACAGTATCTTTACTTTGTCTTTGTACTTAAGATTAGTAGATTCATTTTCAGGTTCTTTTACTCCGTGTACGAATTTCAGCAAATATGTGTACCTTCCATTCCACCACGTTTTCGCAATGAATTGTGTGACACGTTCACATTGTTTTGTTTTTTTAATAAAATCTTAAAAGCAATCAATGAACGAGAGGAGAATGGGTCCATTGATCCAATCAGAGCAGGCAGGTGACATTAAATCCCACCTCCTGTAGCAGGATTGTAGGATGGATGGAGATTCAATTAGTCATGTAATAGATCCTCGCATTACAGAATCGGATACACTCTACATGTACTTTTAATATTTTAAATATATTTAAAAGCAAGTACCTACTGATCTTTTACTGAAGCAGCAAAGTTGATGTGGTACTATAACTTCAATGTTTTGTGTCTGTACTTTTCCTCAAGCACATTAAATCCAGTGAGAAGATGAATGCTGCCCTCTTGTGTCAAAAGACAAAAAAGTCTACCTCTGATCCCCTGCGTCTGTCTCTGAAGTTTCTTTGTCTTTACCTTCTCTCATCCTCGTTTCATGTGCATTTCATTTCTCTGTAGTTCTCTGGTTGACACTGCATCAAGAAACTAGAAGGGCACTAGAGCTCATACCTCCACCAAGACCAAACAGTCCCCTTACGAAACCACATTTAAATTCACTAGATCTGGATATTTATTTGGAATTTCACAGGATTTTACACAATCAAATATCAGTCCCGAAGATCCATGAATTATTCTCAAAGAAAACAACGGAAATGCTGAAAAAGATGTGGTCATGCAGTGAGAGACAACTCCTTGATCTGCTCCCTGATCTGGACGGCCACCAAACTTTAACTGGTCTTTTCTTGGGTCATGAGCCACTACTCTAAAAAAAAAAAAAAAGAATTCATGGAATTAGATTGAGTAATTTCTGCAAACAAACAAACACAGAGAAAATAACCTGAGAGGTAATAACCCAGGATCCAGACCCCGTGTCCAGCAGCCCCATTCAGGAATCCAGACACAAGTCTATTCAGGTCCGCCTTTATTAATAATTTACATGCATGGATTTTATTTGACAGTAGAAGAGTTGTGTTTTCATGATGAGCCTTGATGCATTCTTTTTAAATTCTTCAATCATTCATATCACACATACAGTATAAATGGAATGTGTTCTAGTCAAAAGCCACATAATAGTGATGTTGATAGTTGCATGCACCCAGTGTTAGCGTCTGGTGGTGAGAAGGCAGATTGCAAACAACTCCTCCTTTCACCTTCGCTCGTTCCGAGTGTGCATGAGAAACTACAGTGGCATAAAAAATAATCTACTGTGTTTTGGGCTACTGTAGAAACATGGCAGGCTCCATGGAAGAGGACTTTCAACCCAACAAAGAGCTTGTTCTACGCTAACAAATCATTTAAGGTCCATTTGTGATTTTTTTTCAGCGATTGTCTAAACTTGCTGTAAATCGAGGTGTAAAACAAACTCACGTTAAAACTAATCAAATTTAAAACTGATTGACTCAGGTCTGGCTCAATTTCTTAGGGCTTATCAATACAGTTTTAGGGTTTGGAGTGCACAAGCACACCGTTCAGGGAGGTAAGAATGAATTGGTATAAAAAAAAAAAAATCTTCTGTTGTGTTAGTCACAAATATAAAACAACGATATACATACTTTTTAAAAGACATTTAAAAATTCAGGAAACTACCAATTTATAATGTACAAAAAAAAAAGGTTTTCCTCCAGTTCAACAGATCATTTCAAACATAATTGTTCTGGTACTTAGACCAACACACACACTAAGGCATCTATTGCAAAAGGCAGAGATGAAGACAAAACACTGCATTGAAGAATAAACATCAGACGGTTTGTGAAGTTTCTAAAGGATCCCACAGAGAGTTTGATTGCAGAGGCATGTTTTGGTGCCTGCTAGCAGCCAAAACTGCCGTTAGAAGGTTGAAGCTATAAGGACATTTTCCATCTACCACTGAATAACATTAAAAAGTTTCATGTATAAAACCAGACTAACGTTGGAGTCCCACCTCTTTACAGGAATGGTTTAACTTTCAGTGAGATACGGGTGTTGGAAGCTACGACTGCAACGAATATGGAATTCAGCACGGCTGCGTGTAGCTTTGGAACGAGGCACAACGGTAAGATAAATATGGCTTCAACTGCTAAGAGTGGAGATTTTACTGACGATCATCATAATACGTAGACCAGTAGAGGATGCTGGCTGGTTTGTTTGGATGTTACTGGTGTTAGTTATCGTCTTTAGAGCCTGGGATTTAGCGGTTGCTCCTCATGGCCTCCTTGGCTGCCAGGATGAGCGGGGTGAGGCTGGACAGAGGCTTAGCCAGCTTCAGGAATGGATGCTATGGACAGACAGGCAAACAAAGAAGTTAGATGAGAAGACTGATGCTAGCCATGTTATATAAAGCAACAGCTAGTTAGGCTTTGCACAACCACTGGAAACAGGGGTTGTAATCAGCTGCTGGCTCAAGCTACATACCTAAATTTATAATTTATGTGAAAAAACGATCAACCGGTTGCTTTATAATGATAATAATGAGGAGAAATCAAACCCAGCGGATTAATCAACAGTGAAAGTTAGTTGTGCAAAATGCTTTTGAGTGATCTGTATTGATAAGTTGAGGCAGTATGAGGGTGTCTGTCAGTTCTACCTGCAGCAGTTCCCTGCCTGAGCCTCGTTTCTCCACGTCCATCTCTAGACAGCGCGACAGGAAGGACCTGAAGACAGGAGACAGCTTCTCTGGACTCTGCAGCTCGGGGGTCCCATTGGTGGCGATTAAATACAACGCCTAAGACAGAATACAATCATGAAGCAACCATTGAGATTCCTCACGGTACTAATCTTTGTAGTCATTATATATTTAGCATTTACTACATGAATAGACATTTCTAGAATGATCTAATACTAAAGATCAAATGTGATACCTGGTGATCACAGTTGTAAAATGTGACATAGAAACAGTGATAAAAACATGAGACAAGACTAAGGGCCGAAGGGAATCTCATTAGTTTTGCAGGTGTTTCATCATAAATTGAAGAATCTAATATTTGACCTCATGGTGGTGCTAGAGGAAAGGTCAGGGGATCCTCAGATTCACTGGGATTCAACTTCTAACATGCACATATGAATATTTTACTAAAATTACTGGTTTCAGTTATTAAATAAGTATAAATCTTTGAAGGTATTCTCTGAAACTATAAACTGTAAATTGAACTGAATGAATTCTCAACCTGTCCTCTCTTTCCACACTTACTCTGAGAGGGTTCTCATTGAGATACGGCGGCTCTCCCTCCACCATCTCTATGGCCATAATCCCCAAAGACCAGATGTCCACTTTAGGTCCGTAGGCTTTCCTGGTCACCACCTCTGGCGCCATCCAGTATGGAGTCCCCACCATGGTGCTGCGTTTGCTCTGCTCTGGAGTGATCTGGGCACAGAAGCCGAAGTCAGCTGCAAAGAGAGGAAAGGGGAAAATGGGTTGAGTCCAAACCACATGTAAAATGAAAACAGTGTGATATTCAGTCAGATATGTGTCTGTGGGTCTGTGCATGTTTGCATGTGTGCGCTCTCTCTCTCTCTCTCTCTCTCTCTCTCTCACTGAGTTTGACTGATCCGTCCATCCCCAGCAGAACGTTGTCACTCTTGATGTCTCTGTGGATGACCTGGTTGGCGTGAAGAAACTCAAGAGCCTGAATGACCTGAGAGAGAGAGGGAGGTGAATAATCTTTAAATTTAATGCACTGTTATAGAAGCATGACAGAAATGTTTTAATATGACTTTTAATAATTTGACTTTTGGTAAATAAATGGTAAAAAAAATAATAATTTAAAGGAAACATGATGCTTTTTCATTGTTTTCGTGTTATAAAGGTTTTTTTTTTTTTTAAATGTTAAAACTCGTCAGTAGTCCAGCATATAAATCACACATCTGCATATCACATGCCTAGCAGCCATAGTATCCTGTTCCCTGACAAAAGTAAGGCTAGAGTGGAGGCCGGCATTTCCTATTCCTTTCTAGTCCTCGTCTGAGATGACTCTGTCGGTGGATTTCTTGATTTATGTGCTTTGACAGATTTTCACTGATATCTTGTGAAAGCTCAGGGGTCTCAGAAGAATCGTACCTCTCTGCAGACAGCGGCGATCTGAGCCTCGTCCATGCACGTCTCCGTCACAACATCGGTTAGCGAGCCACCAGCCAGGTACTCCATCACCACGAAAAGCTCGTCCCCCACCAGGAAACTGAAAATGCACACAAACTCAATCAGACTCACACTCGGTACACGTTATCGTACATCTGCATGTGTGGGGTCAGGGTTACCTATCTACAAAATTGACAATGTTGGGGTTCTTCATCTCCTTCATGACCAGGATCTCGTTGATAATTAGCTCTTTCTTCGGCTGCTTCTGCAAGTTGATCTGTTTGATGGCCACCTGTGAAACACAGCATACATCCAGGTAATTCAATTATTTGCAATGCTACTTGCTTATACTGTCAGTATATACTGTTAGTATAGACTGTTAGTAGATTACAGGACTGCCAAATTCAGGAGATATATAATTAGCTGGGACAGAACATTGATAAATAGATTCTTTGACATGTTTTTCATGGAGATGTATTTGCTCTGATAAGAGTTGAACATTGGGTCTGAGGTCTTCATCTTTTCCTGGAAACATTTTTGCTTGGTCCAAGGATTTGTCTGACCATGAAATGCTGCTCTCACAGGAGTATAATTGGCTCTGCTCTTCACCTACAGCGATTACATCCAGTATCTCATACTGAAACATGGCAGCAAGCAGTTCAACTGTGTGTGGTTCATTTCATTTAGAAAAGTGTGAATTAAGCCGCGTACAAAATCTGTGAATCAAATATGGCACTTTCACAGACACAGGATGAAGTGACCTTACCTCTTGTCCCGTGGCAACATCGATGGCCGTGTAAACTGTTCCAGACGCCCTGAAATTCGAAAAACAGTCAGAGGTGAAATAAAGTGTCTTTCCTACATTTTCCTTTCATCCTCCATCCTACACATCTGTGACTCACCCCTGGCCGATCTTCTCATAGCGAGTGTATTTCTTCTTAGGATCTCCGATGCTGACAATGGTTCCTAAGATTCCCAAAAATAAAAACTGTTGAGTCAGCTCTACTGGAGCCTGAAATAAACGTGGCTCTTCCTGGAATTCATACTTAGTTTCTCCATGATCTCCTCATCAGTCATTTTGCCTCCCTTCTTTTTCTGTCTGTCAGCGGCCTTAGAGGCATCACCCTCTGGAGCAGGAAGTGGATCTATCACCGACTTTGTGTACACCTGACACAGCACAGCAAGAGAAATTTCAGGAACGCTGACCTTTGATGACCTCTCCCATATTTTGTGTGTGGCTGAATGTGATTATAGTAATAAGCTAAAATTCACTCTGGGTTATAAAATAAATGCCTGAAATAAAATATGACTGGGTGGTTTTATATTTCTATATATTTCTGGAATATCTACTAATTCCAGAAATCTGACCATATGTGAAATGCATCACACTTGGCATGTGTATTATCAAAGGCCCAAGTAATTTGGGCTTTTGATATGTTCAATATTAATACACTTTGAATAAACAGGCGACCAGCGCAGTGGCTGGGAATCATCAACGCATTATAACAACAGTGTGTTTCAGACAACTGGCTCAAGTACGACAACTGTAGTTGTGGCTTCTACGTACTGAATCGAGCTTCACCAATTGTCGAATTATAATTTTTATAATGTTTTAACTGTAGTGCAGCCTCAAGGTTCAGCAGACTGAGTGACTGCAGGTCCCTTTTACAGTTTCAGAAAGAAAGCTGCAACCTGCATCACTACAGGCCAAACAAACAGCACCTTCCAGACAAGTTTGCACAACATATATAAAATAACAATGTCTTCTCCAGTGCTACTCCAGTCACATCTTTCGTCTCGACTCACTGATTTTGTGTGTTCTGGTCGTGGGGCCACAACTGGAGGTGGTGTATCGTCGTCGTCATCATCGTCGCCGCCCTTGGTCGGGGAGGTCACAGTACCCTGCTTGCCCGGCTGCAACAGCAAACACATGCAGAGAAAGCGAGAATGAAATTGACTGAATGCATTCAATGTGATGTAATGGATGAAGAGCAGAAGCAACAAACGGAGGTGCTCACCGACTGTGAGTCTTTATCTGAAAGAGACAAAATAAAACAACAGACAGTGTCAGGACAGAGATGATAGCCTGCACAGTAACTACTCTGGAATGTCATTTCCCAGCTGACCAAAAAGAGAACTGACCCGAGGCGGAAAAACTGAGGTATTTTTGTTTTCCACTGGTGGAGTCGTAGAACTTGAGGATGTCGAGGACAGCCTGAGGATTTTGTTTCTGTTCAGATTTACTGATATTTGAGGTCTGAAGGAGACGGGCCCACTGCTCTGGCATGCCCTGTACAAACACACACACAAATGGAAATTGTTATATAAAAGGAATTATCCATAAAACAAAAGCAAAGAGTTGCTAAAGAGTTTCATCATATAGCTGGTTGCTCTCTAATCTGGGAGGTCATCTAAAAACCATGGTACACAAACTACTTCTTACTGGTGCAACAAAGTGTCATGTGACTATACTTACAGTGAACTCTCCAGTGACGGCATCAAAACCCACATGGATGGTGTGTTCAAAGTCCGATGGGGAGGAAATCTCAGGTCTGTCCTTGTCCTTGTCCTTCTTCCTGCCTCCTGCAGACAAAGGTCAATGTGTTGGTCATCCACTGCCACAAATGTAGTCTTTTTACTGTCTGTGTGTGTGTCTGTGTGTGTGTGTATTCTCCCAATCCCTGACCTTTCTCTGAGGCAAACATGGAGATGATCTTGTTTCTGGACTTCCTCTCCTCCGGCACAGACGGCAACGGCCGAGAGCTGTGATTGGCTGACTGGGGGTCCTTGGCTCCTCCTCCTTGGCTGCTCATCCTGACAGGGGGGGCGGGGGGCTTGTCCTCACACACTCCGCTGTCACACATTTACACACACGTACACCTGCCGAGTTGGGATTGGATGCAGAAATTCGAATGCATTCAAGACACAGAGCAAGTCTGTTGTGGAACGCTCAATAAATTATACTCTCTAATAATTTTGGTTGTTTTTTTAACTCTTGTTGAGGGTTAAGGGCAGATGATGTCACACCCTGTTAAAGCCCTATGAGACAAATTGTGATTTGTGAATATGGGCTATACAAATACAATTTGATTGATTGATTGTGAGGGACAACTGTACATCAAGTAAAGTTGAGCCTCCAGTAACACAAACAAAGAAACAACTGACAACAAATTAAAGACTGACTCACACCGACCCAACCAATCCATCCAGGTCTATATGTGCAGATCAGTGTTGCAGCGTGGGGAACAAAGAGTGTGAGCAGGAAGCAGCTCTGACTGGGCAAAAGTGATGTGTTGAGTCTCGTTCCCATTTTCAAATGAATGAGGAAGGAGAGAGAGAGAGAGAGAGAGAGAGAGAGAGAGAGAGAGAGAGAGAGAGAGAGAGAGAGCGAGAGAGCGAGAGAGAGAGAGAGAGAGAGAGACTGAGAAAAGTGGCAACGAGTGAGTTGCTTGGAGGGGACTGTTGGGCCTTGGCGAAGGTTTCTTCTGAATTTTTTTTGAGGAAAAGTGTTATGCAGAGATGTGTTTCTGTTATTGAGCCTTCAGTGTCAAAAAAGAGGAGAAAAGAATAAAAAACATGAACGACACTTGAACTTTCCTACTATGACAATAGGATTCTACTTTTACATGTAAAGGATTTTGTATGAAGCACTTACACTTTAACTGTTGTTATTTTTACACATGTTCAGGATGCATTTCCTTCACACTCAAGTTTGATCCACATATTGTGATTGTAAACGATCATCTTCACACAGACACACAAACTCGTCAACCTTCATATGTTGCAGCGGACGCAGTTCAATTCACTCTGAGCCCACGACCTACATTCTTGCTGACATCACAGACAGGAAACAGGAAGCAAACAAAGGTTTCCTCACTTCCTGTGTCTGACCACCGATGACACTGCTCATGTTTGAACCCGAACATGAAAACATGGCTCGGGTCTGGCTGAGACCAAATCTTTGCACACAAACCCTCCTCCTGCAGCAGCTCCACTGAGACGACTTCAGGTGTGAAGATGTGTGACAGAGATTCTTTACCTATGTTCAATAACCGAGCCCCTTTGCCACAAGCTACAGACACACAAGCACTGACTCGACTCACACTGTTCCCCACCCTGCTGCATTATATCTGACACATTCCCTGTGTTCTTCCACTGGGATCGAAACTATCCCAGTTACCATTGTGCAATCATTTTCACTCACCTGACAGCTATGTGCTTACATGTATCAGGTTTACACACTTAAGTTCACGCATACTGCCCATAAACTTCCAACTTTCCAACGTGGCAAGAATCATATCGTTATAAAAACACAACCCTGGGAGCTCGTCCACCTACAGAACGTGAGACACTAGCTGAGCTTTCTTTGTGCCTCCAAATGTCTTTTCATTTCCTTTGCCTCATATCTGAGCTGCCACGTACTCACCTGTTTGTCGCCTCTTTCTGCGTCTCACAGAAGACCAGGTAAACGATAAAAACAACTGCCGTGTTCCCAGCAAGTGTGTGCAGCTTCTTAACAGCTCATTTATCTACTTAGCTCTCACTGTATCCTCCCCCGTCTCTTTCTCTCACTCTGTCTTTTCACCATTCTCAGGGCAGGTCGCAGCAGGCTGCCTCATTCCTCAGTGAGCTTGGATGGGACAAGTGTGTTCTTGCCCTGGCTGGATAAAATTAGACCCAGTCCAGCCTTAATGTGCATTTTCAAAGTCTCTCTCCCTCTCTCTCTCTCTCGTGTGTGTGTGGGGGGAGATGGCTCGCCAGGCTGAGACAAGTTGTCTCTGCGTAGGAATTCCATAGCTGCAGGGCTGCAGCAGGCGTGTTCTCCTGTTCATCTCACTGACACACACACACACACACACAACACGCCCTGCTCTTAAACTCACACTCCCCCTCCCAACAGGCGCTGCATTGTGAACACTTGAACTCCTCTCGTGTAGCTCTGAGCTAAGTTTTCTGAGTGCTGCGGCGGAATCTTTTGAGGGAAGCAGACAGGTGCAAACATCAGCACTGCAGGCTTGTGTTTGTGTAACGGTCCACGCCCTCATACTACTGACACCATTATTGGATTAAGTTGCTCGACAGCAACATAAACCCAGTGACATGTTGAGCAGAGCTAGGCCAGCATTTCCACCCCCTGCTCCGAGTCTTTGAGCGTGAGACGTCGCTAACACAGCTCCGCCCCCCCCTGTAAATGTGCAAGATGACAGCATTTTGTGTCTGGGATACTTTGGCTTCATCTCTGGATAGCGGGAGGGAGTGGAGCTCAGAACCAGAAGATACTGAATTCTCAGTTATAAAGACAAGTAGTAAATCAGCCAGACAGCAGTTTGTCAAATGATAGATTGGACTGAGTATATGTTAATTGAAGGCTGCACCTTCACATGTATGTCTCTGCTTCCTTGGTTACCAATCATACAGTTTCACATCCAAACGACATCCATGCTTTTTCATCATGGCCTTGCCTCAGAGCCTGTCACATCTCCCTTCCCTTCATAGTTTCGGTTCCTCGTTCTCTCGCTTTCTCGTTGTGTCAGAGAACTTTCTATTCCCTGAGTTTGGCCATGCACCACTGGGGGAGGAACACTTCCTCATCCTGGAACTCCCCGCGATCCAAAAGAGCGGGGGGGGGGTTCTACCAACCAGAACACTGCAAACACAGCGGCCAAGCTGTTTACAGGAAGTGGACAGCAAGCCCTTTGTATTTGGCTTCTATAAAAGGAAATTCTGTGTAGGACTTCCTGGAAGGAGTGATAAAGCCTGCACAGACAAAAACACACGCTAACCACTTCCACCTCATTTTCATTCAGTGATAGAAGCACAAGGTTCATACAATCAGACAAAAACACACACGTGCACCATATATGTGCACACAGACACACACAGTCTGAGCTCAGTAGCCTGTGAAGTCACTTCACTGATTACGGGTCAGGCAGTGAATGAAGCGTAAACATACTGCCCAGCTGCACACCCACACTGAACACCTTATCCTGTTATTCAAACAGCTGCCTCAGCCCTGTGTCAACATCACCACGGATCAAAATCTCCAACCTGGCAAACCCAACGTCCCAGGAAACTGTCGCCTCTTCACTCCACGGTTTGGCCCAGGTACAGAAGGAGACTCAAAGCACCAGTCTGTTTCAGTTTCAGAGTCTAAGAAGCAATTTGAATGTCTGGTTCAGTGTCTCTGCGGGATTAACAGTCTGGACTGAGAAATCACATTTAGAGATACAGAGCTACAGAGTCCTAACTCTCCCATTGAAACGCACACTGCTAGACACATTTACATGGACACCAATATTCTAATATTAAAAAAGAGTCTGCCGTGTTAACAGCCAAATCAGATCAAACTCAAAATAATAATTAAGATATGTGTAGTGTTCCGACCTTACTCTACTTATGTAGACATAGAAACGTCCTAATAACGTCCTATTGGAGTTTTCACAGCTATTTGTGACATCGACATACGGCAGTTACCATCTGCTTGATTGTCTTTTTCGTCCGTATAAATGTAGTCACTGTTCCAGTTTTCTAGAACCAAAAGTCACATATTCAAATATCTGGTTTTGACTAAAATTTACAGAAATCCCAAAATAGTTTAATATCACACATCTGACAAAAAAAAGCAAATCTCCACTTTTGAAAATCTGGATCAAGCAAAACAATCATTGTTTTGCACCAATTCAATTGTTAATTATTGGAGATATTTGAAACTTTCTTTGCATTTCCAGGAATAAGTCAGTATTTTCACAAGACCCTGACTCATACAGATATCAGCCAACATAGATATTTAAAAAAAATTGGCTTGATTACCAAGGTGTCATTGTGGACCCTTATGACAAAGGACTGTGATCGAGGATTGATATTTAACAGTTTTACGATAAACTTTACATAGAAAACACAAAATTCAGATTTTTATTTTTCATTGTGTAATATCTAAGTTTTCATACCGGGAAACATAAACGCAGATACATTGATATGTCTGTGAATGGCTCTCATTTTGAATCAACCAATAAATCTTTTACTTTCTTTAACTTTTAAACTAAGCTTTTGGTTTAACAGGACATGTCTGATTTCTTCTCAATACTTCAGCTTTGAGCCAGATCACTGCTGCTCTTAGTCTGACGTGGTTATAACAACATCTAAGTACTATTACATGTGGAAGTCTTTAAAGGAACAGTGTGTAGAATTTTGTGATATCTAGTGATGAAATTGCATGTTGCAGCTGAACACCCCTCACCTCACCCTCTCCTTCCAAACATGAAAAAGAACCCGAGGTAGCCTTTAATTGTCATAAAAACTAAAAAGGTGTTTAGTTTGTTCAGTCTGGACTAATGTAACAAACATGGCGGCCTCCGTAGAGAGGGTCCCCTCGATGTAAAGATAAAGTATTTAAATATAAAGGGTCTTTTCTGGGGTAAAGAAAACCACAATTTAGAGATGAAAATGAGATGAAACAAACTACTGAAAACATCATTAAATTAAACTACATTACATTTCTGCCAATAGTTCCCTTTCACCTAAATCTTACACACTGGACCTTTAAATCAAAATCCTACAGTGAGTAAAAGTACAAAACTATACTGCGGTTAAGTGTCAAAAGTACTTGTTTCACAGAAACATGGTGTTTCTGTGAATAATAAACCTCAAAAGTGAAGTAACATTATAAGTGAGAGCTGGAAAAATACCCATCATTCCTCACTGCATGTTGGAAACAGTGTATGCTGCTGTTTGTGTTGAACCAGACATTTAAAGGCCCGTCGATTGAAATGGTGCAGACCAGTCTCTGCTGTATGTCATCACACATGTTAAGTTCGTGCATCACGTGTTATTAACGATGAACACATCCATTCTTCTAAACGAAAAAGCAGCAGAAGCCGCAAACACCAGGATCTGTGGATGTCTCTTTGTTTTTGGAAACAGGAAAAGTGTCTTTGTTACGTGATTGGCGGAGTGAACCCCTCCCAGTCTGGATAAAGTCAGAAGTAAGTAGATGAAGCACAATGTTGGTTCAGATCAGACTGAGTGAAATCAGTGGGGGAAGCTCAACTCACCGGTTCCTCTCAACCGCGAAGTATCAACCGCTCCCCGGTCAAAACTCCTCCGCGTCTCTTCCGCTGCTTCTCAAAACTCCAGATTTGACGCCGAGGTTTCACAGACCCGAACCGGAGTGAAAACAACTATCTACCGTCACTTTGGTCCAGCTTCTCCCACCCCCCTGAGTGGGCTCTGGGCCTGGGCTTCTCTGTCTGCTCGGCCCGGGAGAGGAACCAGGCGAAGAGGAACCGGAAAGTCGTAGACTGAACAACCGAGGAACCGGGAGCTCGCGGCTTCCGTAGCGCCTGGTGCGCGAAACTCAGAGGCCGCGTAAACGTGCAGGAGGCGTGTCCTTAGTTTTCAAAATAAAGTTAAAACTTTAGTAAGCACAATATTTTCAAAAACTATATTTGTTTCAGACTTTCATATATATCCATACCATTATACAAATAAATATATCTATTATTATTTCCACTATTGATTCATATTCGAATAATAATTTCTGAATTAACCATTGGCTGCGTATACAAATGGACGATACGTCTCCACTGAGTCTCACTGTCCAGATACGAAGCCAAAAATATCCAAGACATGAACGCCACCATCTTGCATTTGGAATCTGTGCAGCCGCGATTGGCAGAGGTAGTGAGGTCCCACCCATTACGCACACTCAACTAATTGCGAGTCAGTCTCGGCTGTCAGTCGTGACATTACTGCCTGATTTTATTGCATCAATTGTTCACATTTATATTATTATTATTTACACATAAACTTTAATGGAAAAAACGCCACTTGGATGAACATCAGTAGTTCCTATCACACTACCTAAAATGACAGAAATAAAAAAGTTTATTCGACGTGAGCCTTTTAGTTTGGTCCATGTTCCATCCACTAACATGGAGGAGGTGGGGTTTATCACCTGTAACTGCAGCCAGTCTATAGACTTAATTAACAATCTGCCATGTCAAAACTGAGAAAAGTGCATTTTAATGAATATTGGAAAATAAAAAACCTTTGATTATTTATAAAATGAATACACTTAGTAATTGGTGATGTTTTACTTGGCTGCTCGCTATGACTACCAGAAGCTATGGGATACAACTATAACACCAATAATAAATGCTTATACAGACCAGACATGTTTTGTAGTGTAGGTTATTTTTATAAATCTAGATACAGACCCATAAACAAAGAATTTGTAGTTTGTATCCTTAAAAAAAAAAAAAATCACGAATTAGATTTTATTTTGAAGGCTACTACCGGACGTTTCAGACTAACTGCAGCTGACTCCTGGATCCAGGAGCAACAGAGAGACAGAAGCTCAAACAGCAGAAATAAACAAACTACGATCCAGAGGAGGAAACAGTAAGAACGAGTAGTTACACAACAGTGAAACCACGTGTGCACTTTCTCTGTAGCTGTGTGTGTGAACGCAGCCGCAGACCAAACAGCGCAGGGTTAACTTAGCTAACAACTTACTAACGTTAAATCAAACCGCAAGCTAATGCTAACATCTCAAACCGTCTGTCAGGCTGAACTTCACTTCTACTGACGAGTGTTTGTTGTGAATGCTCGGTCACTTGTCCAGTTGACTGTGTTACCTTGTCGGTTCGGTGATGCTAGTTTTCTGTAGCTACAACCCTCAAAGCTATAAATTGTGCACCTGCCTAAACGTTTCCTGTTTCCTGTGTTGTAAAGTTTTGGTTCCTGGATGTTTCCTGTCATTGGATCCCACAGCTCCATCCCCGACCGGGGGGTTGTTTATCTTGTCAGCTGATCTCTGCTGCCTGTCCAAACTTCCATCCCTCTCTCTGTCTCCGTGTCTTGTCCAGGTGTCCAGATGAGTTTCCACACGTGGGACTTTCGTTGGGGTGGTTATACTGAGGCCGACCTCTTCTCAGAGCCCCATGAATCCAACGCTGAGACCCTCTCCCAGGCCATCAGAGCCGCAGTGGCCGAGGAGCCGGACGCAGATGGCAGCGTGCTGTTTGGACACCTGCAGGGCACCGTGGTCGGCCTCAGATTTTACACAGGGGTGGTGAGGATCAGTCAGGGTTCTCTACTGCTCATCCACCACACTGATTTCACAAATGGAGCCAGAACAGAGCTGCACTGATCACTTCACTGCTCACTCACACCACTTTCAGAGCTACTCAGCTGACGTCCTCTGAATGAAACATTTTCTTCACACTCGTCCTGTATTCTTTACACAGGCTCCCAATTAAGTTCAGGATTCATTTTAAGGTTTGAACACTGCATGGTCAGGCACGTGTGTACCTGCTTGTACATCACCAGCCGGTCATTTAGGTCTTCTGATCAACCCATCACGCTCTGTTTGTCTCATATTTCTCAACCCACAGTTTCCCTTCCCTTTATTCATCCTCACCCTTCTACCGGATCTCTCTCTCTGCACATCCCTTTATCCTCTTTTCCATTCCTCCCTCATCTCTTCTGCCTCTTATGGTAACTACTCATTTATTTAAAGTCCCTTTGCTCTAGTCTTCCATGGTCTAGTTTTCCAAATGCGTTGCTTGACTATCGTCTCCTTAATTTACCTTTTTTGTGAAGCACTTTGTGACTTTGCTCCGTGACAGGTGCTACACTTAAACCGACTATTTCTCTTTACAGGTGAATCAAGGGGA
This sequence comes from Paralichthys olivaceus, assembly GCF_024713975.1. NCBI lineage: Eukaryota > Metazoa > Chordata > Actinopteri > Pleuronectiformes > Paralichthyidae > Paralichthys > Paralichthys olivaceus. Next base: position 8,844,865 of record NC_091104.1, on the reverse strand, counting down.
AATGGTTGGTTTAGTGCGCGAGCCGCACAATCCATACGACCGTAACGCGGTGATGGTCGCCAACATTTATGGCAGCCAGGTGGGACACATTAAGCGGGAGCTGGCAGCAGCTATGGCGTATGTCATGGACAGTAACTTGGCTAAAGTAGAGGGGTGAGTAGTAGATGGTTACTGGCCTGTCAGTGTCATATCTGTGTTTGAAAATTCCACACTAATACCTGACCAAAAAATGACAGCTTTGACATTAGATTTTCTAGATCTGAGATTATTTTTCATTTAATCATTCATTCCGAGCACCTGTGAGCTTGTGTGTGTGTGTGTGTGTGTGTGTATCATTCCTCGTGTCTCTGCTGTGTCAGGGTGGTGTACTCAGGCACGAAGAACAAGTTCAATATGCCTGTGATGCTGTCGTTCTGGGGAAGAGAAGAGAACAAAAATGCCGTGATTGAATCAATGGCACGCCGTGGATATCGGCTGAACACAGGTGGAAGCAAATCAACAGGTATCCAACCTCACCCACCCCCTCGCACTGATGCACGTAGCTAACTTAAGTACTACGTCAGAGATATTTGTATTTTTCAGAGAAAATACACAGGAACTGTGTCTGAGTCTAGTGCCTGTCTGTCTATCACAAATATCAGCCACATCACTACCTTCACTTCTTAACTGTGTGTTTATCTGCATGTGTTTGATCGCAGGTGCGAATCAAACATCCAGCGCATCTAAGAAAGGTTTGACCATCCCACTGACTGCAGAAGAGGTAAGCTACTCAATTTCAATTCGTAAAGGTATTAGCATAAACTTTACAGAGCATTTAATGAAATGTTTGAAATGATGTGTCAGTTTTTGAAAATAGAATCAGGTTTATTGTTTCCTAAAATGAAGCACTATGTAACTTTTACAGAGCAACAGCGCCCTCTGCAGCCAGACTTGGTGATTTATTCTTTTGGGTTTAAGAGATTTTTATGTCGAGAAAAAAGTCACTGAACTAAAACACAACAGAATGATGGTTATTACCCACGATCCCCTGCTTCCTGAACCAGAAGAGATGCTGCTGTAACAAATACACCAAACTCTGTGGAGAATTCTTCATATTTTGAAAGTTTACTGACTCAATATCAAAGATAAACTGCGATTATCAGTCAGTTACACACTCCTGACAGGAGATCGTACCCACTCAGAGCACTTACATAGAGCAAGAACAGATGTTCAGGGTGAGGAATGGCAATGAAAACAGCCCCATTCACCCTTTTCCAAGTCAGTGAATGATGTCTACTTAGAGAACACATCATTTCATTGTGTATAAATTCCATGTTAAAAAGATGGGGAGAGACACATTTGCAGTCGTATTATTTGTGGGAAGGATTAAATCATTTTTTTATGCATATCTTTTTTCTTTCAGCTGAAGAATGCGTTTGATAATCTGTTTGAAGGTCTGATGGAGAGTAAAGACGGCGAGAAAGAAGCAGTTGAGGTGCGTACATGATATTGATTGGATGTATCTGTGGTCAGAAACTAGTTTTACTTTGTATTTCTTACTATTCTCAATGGTATGATTTTTATATTTTTATCATTTTAAACCTTGATTTTCACAAAATGGAAAACAATATTCAAAAGTCTTACTGTACATTCAACACATTGACAGTGTCTCTGCATCTTTCTCTGCAGTCTGTGGTCACTCCTCTCCTGCCGCACCAGAGGCAGGCACTGTCCTGGATGTGTGCCCGAGAAAACAAATCTACGCTTCCGCCCTTCTGGGAGAAGAGAGGGGAGCTGTACTACAATACCCTCACATTTTTCTCTGCCAAAGAAATACCAGAGAGGGTTCGTGGAGGAATACTGGCAGATGACATGGGACTGGTGAGTCACACACACACACATGTGCACACACACACACACATGTGCACACACACACATGTGCACACACACACACACACACACACACACACACACTGTATCTGACAACCCTTCTTTGTGTTTTTCAGGGAAAAACTCTGACAACCATTGCTCTGATCCTCACCAACTTTCACAATGGAAAGCCACTGCCTGTGGAGAGATGTGTAAGTGTAGCTGTGTTTAACATGACCTCGTTCAGATCTGGTATTTAACATCCGTCCTGAGTGATGCGATCATAAGTGGTCAGCTCAATGTACAAGTGTGGACATGTTCTAATGCCAGCTGCGAACAGATGAACTTAGAGTTGTCCACTTAGGATCAGATTTCTCAGGACAGATGGAAACGGTCTTTGTCGGTTTGCATTCTGACTTGTTGTGAGCCGTTATAAAGTGTTTGTTTACATTTTCTGCAGGAAAAGGGGTCCTCACCCTTTAAAGCTAAAACCAAACCCCAGATGTTCTCCAAACTAAAAGGTACACAACACTTCACATCAATTTGCAGCTGCAGATTCTTCATCTCTTAAACTTAAGAAAACAGTATAGGAGCTCTAACAGTAGAGGTGATGTGGGTCTTTGTTTCAGGGAACAGCAGCACAACTGATGGAGCAGGAAGGAGCTCAGACCTGTAAGTGTGTTTTAATTGAATATGTCACGCTGGCATGATATTATCACTATTATAGTGGAAATTCTAATATTTGACATCTTCACACCTGCTCTGTAAAATATAACAATGTTTAGAGCCCTGTGTTTATTGTGACATGACTGGATGATGTTCTTGTATGGGTCAGTTCTCAGGCAGAGGTGATCTGTGCTGATATACCGGACATCGTGGAGCGAACGTGTGAGTCTGAGAAAAGTAAGAATTGACAGTGAACTCCATATTTATTATTTTTTCATACTATACTATTTTATACTTTTTCACTTCTGAGTGTTTCCCTTGATTGTTTACGCACTTCTGTCTTTAAAAACATTTGTACCTGACCTCTCCATTTACAGGTGCTAGCAAAGGAAAGATGAAAGCCACCAAGAGAAAGCCCAGTAAAGGTTCGATACACAGTTTGTACCTGTGCATGTTAGAGGCTATGTGTGACCAGTGAATTGTTGTTTAGGAGGTTTCACTTAATACTGTTTTTTTTTTTTTGTTTGTTTAAAGTAGAGCCCGACTAATATGGATTGTAGGGGGGAGGGGTGATAACAATATTAAGTAGTTGATACATTTCTTATACTGATATATTGTTATCTTTTGACACAGAAATGTAATTGAGGCTTGACATTTTACAGTTTAAGCATAATCTTTGTTGTTAATAAAAAAAACTAAACAATAGATAAAAAGAAAACACAGATTCAAATATATAGAACTCATGCATAAAATCATTGGAATGAGTTTTGCCTGAAATGCAGTGGCCACAGTTTTGCTGGAGGATCTGGACTTCGCTGCAGCGCTGGGTGGGGCAGCATCAGACACAGCCCCGAAGAAAAGGAAAACTGCCAACAAGGCCACTCCCACAGCCAGTGAGTTCTAATTGAATGTTTTGGTTTTAATTTAGTGGAGTTGAACTCTTGGAGACGTGTGTCCCTGTTATATGTTCAGGTGTGGAATCCCTCCTCCCTCAAAGTGCAGATGACTTATCAACAAGAACAACTCTCATCATCTGTCCGCTCTCTGTGCTCAGCAACTGGCTGGTAAGAACACAGAATCACACAACAACAACAACAACACACGCACAGTCATTTAGAAAGAAAAAATGAATCCATCAATTGATCAGTTGTCAACTGCAAATTAATCTGCATGTTTTCAAATGCAAGGACTTGATCATTTTCTTGTATCATGTGGAACAGTCCTCTTTTAAAAGTGCAAGTTGTAACTGGCACACACTGAAAATGATCGTGAGGAGTCACGCGTCATGTTTTCTTCCTCTGTCTTTTGTGTGTGAGTGCAGGAGCAGTTTGAGCAGCACGTGCATCCCAGTGTGAAGCTCAACGTGTATCTGTATTACGGCTCGGAGCGCAACAGGAGCAAGAAGTTTCTGTCCTCCCAGGATGTGGTGATCACCACGTACAACGTTCTGTCTGCTGACTTTGCCGTATGTGAATCATGTGTACATCAGTGGCCGCAACATGTCCTCACAGAAAATAAACTTTTATTAAGTTCAGACTGTTCATTAGTTCCTTTCGATACAGTTATCCGATAATTGAATGGCTGCCGTGCATCTTAAGTATATGTTTCAATTCACGCCAGTACGAGATCAGTTTATTTTCTTTAAATAACAAATAAAATGCATTTGTTTGTCTTTCAGAATAAGAGTCCCCTCCACGGGATCAGTTGGCTGAGGGTCGTGCTGGATGAAGGACACATCATAAGAAACCCAAACGCACAGATGAGTAAAGCCGTGTTGGACCTGAAAGCAAACCGTCGCTGGATTCTGTCAGGTACACCAGCCTGTAAACACCCCAGCACATGAGAATTATTATTCATCATCTATTCAAAAAAAGTGGAAACCGCTTATATTGATCGTGTGTGAGGTTCGGTCAGACTGATCACTATAAACAGGAGATTTGTTTTCTTAATTTCTATTGCAGATTCTCTCTCTCTGTCATTTTTAATATTTTTATTCATTTCAACCACCACAAAATACTCCAGGTACTCCGATCCAGAACAGTGTGAAAGACCTGTGGATGCTGGTGGCTTTCTTACGTCTGAAGCCATTCGATGTACGCGAGTGGTGGAACAGAGTGATCCAGAGACCCACGACTCAGGGAGACAGGGACGGCCTGCAGTGAGTGTTCCCTCATACTGTATATTACATTGCTACAGGGTTGTACACCACACCACAGATGGAGCCATTTACTGGAAGTCTGAGTGAAGCTATATCTGTGTTGGATTATTATTCCATTCAAATATTATTCATTTATAACATTTAAATTCACGGTTACAGTTGCCAGAAACAGACAGAGGCGACTGGAGCCAAATCAAATATTTCTAAAATGATGCTGTGTGCAGGAACCTTCAGACCCTGGTGAAGTGCATCACCCTGCGGAGGACCAAGAGCAGTGAGGCGAATGGGCGCCCCCTTGTGTCCCTGCCTGAGAAGACTGTATATGTGGAGCAGGTGGAGCTGAGCCAGCAAGAGAGAGAGGAGTACGAGCTGGCACGCAACGAAGGAAGAAACACCATCGGCAGGTGTGTGTGTGTGTGTGTGTGTGTGTGTGTGTGTGTGTGTGTGTGTGTGTGTGTGTGTGTGTGTGTGTGTGTGTGTGTGTGTGTGTGTGTGTGTGTGTGTGTGTGTGTGTGTGTGTGTGTGTGTGTGTGTGTGTGTGTGTGTGTGAACTTGCAACACATGGCTGTTGATGAATGCGTTTTGAATAGGATTGTATTGATATATTGTTTTGTTTAATTTTGTGTGTAGATATGTAACAGAGGGGTCAGTGCTGAGGAACTATGCTGATGTGTTGGCCATCCTGATGAGGCTAAGACAACACTGCTGCCACCCTGATCTACTGGCCAAGATTTCCTCAGATTTAGGTAAAAGCTCCTTTTCCTCTGTTTTTAAAAAGTCCTCTTGCTTAAAAAACTTAGTGAGAATTTTAGATTCACAGTAGAACTTTAACACTTAAAATCATTAAACTGTATATTACAACTATAATGCTCTGTGTGCACTGTGTGGAAATGATTTGTATTTGAATCAAATATTCCTTCTCCGTGCTCTCACTTTGTCTGTAGGTGCGGCAGCGACGCCTTCAGAGCTGCGGGAGCGTCTGATCGAGAAGCTGCGGTTGGTGTTGGCCAGCGGCTCTGATGAAGAGTGCTCTGTGTGTCTGGACTCGGTCCGTCTCCCCGTCATTACACACTGTGCACATGTTTACTGCCGGCCCTGCATCGCACAGGTCATCAGCACCGAGAAGGTACATGTGCTGCCGTGAACAGAGAGGAGGGCTTGTGCTTACATTACAATTTGAGCTCATTGGAAAAAGTTTACTCTAAAATATAAGATGATTATTTAGCTGTTCATTTCTGTTCATGTGCATGAAGGAGACGGCACGTTGTCCTCTCTGTCGAAGTGAGATCAAGACCAAGGAGCTTGTAGAGTTTCCACAGGAGGAAATGGAAGAAGAGAACAGTATGAAGTCTGAGAGGTGGAGGACAAGCTCAAAGGTACACTGCTAAAACCACCAAACAGATAATGATAATTATTCTGTAGACTATGAAAATGCAGGAAATAATTCATTTGAAAGCTAAAAGAAAATTGTGTTTGAATCGATGCTCTGTGGCAGAATCGAGTCAGTTCTGTAAATCAGTTTAGTAACTTAAAACATTCTGCATCTTAACATTATATGTAACAGAAATTGTTCACCATATTGATTCATTGATGCTTAAATCAGCACAGGAAATGATTTCTTTTTTTAATGAATATTTTATATTTTTCTGCCTTTCACATGATCAACATCATGATTAAAAATGTCTCCTAAATTTGTTTTTAAATCCTTCTAATTGAAAATGAATTCCTTCCTTTCATACATAATCAAAAAGGCCTCAAGTGTTTGTATTTATGATCCTGGTCGCGTTTGTGACTCTTTCTCTTCTTCTTTACTCAGAAGCCACGAGAAAAGTATTCACACCGGCAGTGTCACAAAATGGTACGTTACCATTTGACCTCGGTGTTGTTTGTCTGTGTCTCTGCAGGTGCAGGCGCTGATGGAAAACCTGCTCAGGCTGCGAAGTGAAGACGGCAGCATTAAAAGTTTGGTCGTCTCTCAGTTCACACGTTTCCTCACCATACTGGAGACCCCACTCAGGTAACACACACACACAATCACACTGCGCCAGGGTTGGGTTGTTTTGATATCTCTACTGTAAACACCTCTCACAATGTAGCTCCCCTCTGACTCATTCATTTCATTATTGTGGTGGAAAATTGTGGTTAGAGGTAAAACATATATAAGTTTCTCCATTTACATTATTTCACAGTCATCGAATAACAAAATGAAACACCTGGTCTGGACTGTACATGAATCAAACTATAAGGTTTGTTAAGACACGGGCTGGGAGAGAAAGCCTGAGGGTCTGAGCAGTCTCTGCACAGTGCAGGGAGGATGTTGCAGTTACACAGTGAAGTTTACACCAAAGTCATCCAGCAGAAAAGGAGAAAAGATTAAAAACTTTCTCACATTGACCTAATTAACCTTTAACAATTCCTATTATTTGTTTTCATCTCATCTTCGTCCTCTTCCCACTTCACCAGAGAACATGGTTTCACTTTTGTGCGTTTCGACGGCACCATGAGCCAAAAGAGGAGGACGCAGGTGATCCGGGAGTTTCAGAGCTCCGCAGCCGATGGCCCCGCCATCATGCTGCTGTCACTCAAAGCTGGAGGGGTGGGGCTCAACTTGACCGCCGCCTCTCGTGTTTTCCTCATGGACCCTGTAAGTACCAATGTCAACAAGGTGTTGGTAGTGGAAGTTATACTCTAAAATAAAACACTGTGTACTGTATCTTAAAAGCTTTGTGAGTTTTATAAAACACATTGGATGTAGCCCGTCAAATCTTAAGCGATAAACTGCTCCACAGTTGGGTTCTCACGCCAACAGATAGGTTGTATGGTTGCAGGGATCCTAAGTGTCTGTGGTCTGAAACGTACGTGTGATTGCATGTGTTTTAGGCCTGGAACCCAGCCACTGAGGAGCAGTGTATTGACCGCTGCCACCGTCTGGGCCAGAACAAGAAAGTCGTCGTCACCAAGGTCAGAAAACTCAGACTCCATGTTTGTAAAGTTGTTTTAGGGTTTGCACTGAAAGTTGTATAGCAAGTTCTGCACTGTCTGTTTTACTGACAGCGGGAAATGTTTGCTCTGTGTGTTGTGATTTATGTGATCTATCATCATTATTATTTTCAAATGATTTCTTATAAACATATCAATCAGTTTTACTATAGAGATGGATACACAAGAAAGGTCGTTCACCGAGGAATATTTAGTTTGTGTGTTTATTTTCATTTTGTGTGTGTTGCTGCAGTTTATTGTGAAGAATTCAGTCGAGGAGAACATGGTGAAGATCCAGAGGCAGAAGCAGGACCTGGTGGAGAAAGCTTTTGGCTCCACAAACACGGACAGGAAAACGTCTCGCATTCATGACATCAGAGCTCTGATGGAGCTGTAGACTTCTGAAACTGGACCTGAACATTAACAAGGAAACAACACAAACACTGAACTGTACCAACGGTTCATTTTGGTGTCAGACATTTTCAAAGGTTTCTTTTTTTTTTATAGTTGCTCATTAATGTTCTCCATTCTGTTTTATTTAATGAGTCACATTTTGATACAGATTCATACGCACGTTTGGACCAATTACAAGTTTTCATTGTCGATCATTTGTGATGTAGAGTTTGTCTTTGCTTATGTTTGATTATAGAAAACATAAAAACTGGGCCAATACAGGGAGGTGGCTGATGAAGAAATAAACATCCTCCTCCTCCTCTTGCAGAAAGAGATGCAGGACATTGATACTGAGCCTCTGTAGCTACTGTTTCTAACCAGAGCGGCTTTCAGAACGTTGCTGCTCTTCTGCTTGTTCACTAATGTTTGTCATCGTAAACTCAAAGTTTGAGTTTGTCAGTGTTGGTTAGATAAATCTAGAAATGTGAAAACCATCTTGTGCTCTTGTTATAATTATGTTCGTACATATTTAACAAATAATTAGCTGCAGCCCTCCATCTAGAAATACTGTCCTGCAATTGTAGCCTCCACCAACCAGTGTGGTTTCAGTCCAACACATTTTATTTCCACACTCACGAGGTCTGTGACTGTTGACCTGACTGTTGATGAATGAAATCTAATCAGTTCATCTTCGAGTCAAAGTGGAAACTGGTAAATGTTTGAAGAAATTCTTAAAGGCAGACTTGAGATGTGTTCAAGAGGCCACCGTGACTTTGACCACCCGGATCTAATTATATAATCTTTATGTTGTGTGTCTAAGTGAACATTTGTACCAGATTTGAGAGGATTCTCTCAAGGCTTTCTTTAGGTAAAGCACTCATAAGGTAAAAATGGGGTTTGTAAGCTCACAGTGATGTTTACCATCCTCCACCAAAATATAATCGGTTCATCTTTGAGTCCAAGTGAGCGTTTTTACCAAACTTGTAGAAAATCCCTCATGGCGTTCTTCAGATATCGTGTTCACAGAAATACCAATGTATGAGCAGACAGTCTGGAAACATGCTTTAAATGAAACATGACAGGAAGCGTGGATTGAAGTTTTTTACATTTCTTTATTAGCGCTTTAACGGGGATGGTCAGTAAACAGCTGGGGAACAGGACTACACACGTTATACTTCAATCATTGTGCGGTCCAGGATTTATCAAACAAGATAAATATGATCACACATGGATTTTGAAACTTGTCTGCATCCTGCAGGAAGGTGTATCGAGGAGAAACTAGTGAATTATCTCTATTGTTAGAGCAGATTACTGAAAGAGCACACGTGGAGTAAAGTAAATGAGGTAACAGGAAAGCTGGGCCTCAACAAAGTTACAGTGAATGAGTACATGTAAACAGTGAGAGGCAATAAGGCATCTGGTTATACGACACAGGAAGTGATGAAACCCAGACGATGGCACAAAGACACACGGAGGTGGAGGATGTAACATGCAGGAGACGGAGGCGTTTTAATCCCACACGGACACATTAAATAAAATAAAGGACAACATCACTTTAGGTGGAAGAACGACATCACCGACCACGTTTAAACACTGCCATGCAAACGCAACACAACAGGCCTAGAGAACCTAATACGATACGGGACGAAGCTGCGGTCGCAGGGAGCTGGTGAGCGTCAGAGGCACAGACGTGGATCTGTAACCTGGTGAGGTGAACACTGTCGGAATGAAGTGAGATGGTTTCAACTGGCTGAGAAAAGAGGAGGATCAGCCAGTTGCTGCATATTTACTCCATAGTGGTTCAGGTAGAGATTTATTACAGTGGAGTTGTGGTAAAAATCCAGAAACAACTTTTATTTTAACGTATTGACGGACTTGGACCATTGTTGTTTTTCTGTTGTTGCTGAAATTTTCCACAGGTTTGGAAGACTCAGGACCATGAATCCATCAGATGCACAAGAACATTTTTAAAGGAAGAGTTTGACATTTTGGGGACTCTAGTTCGCTTTGTGATGGAGAGGGTAAATAAAGTGAGTGCACAATGACTTAAAACAGCTCTGTACAAAGGCAACGCAATCCACAACCAGCAACTATGAAGCTCACTAACAAGTTGTATGTTGTTTGTTTAAACCAAATTAAATGTATCAATGAAAATTTGCCATTTAACGAGTGCTTGTGTTGCATTTTTTGGCCTCCAGCAGTTTCTACCAGCCACAGAAAGTTGGGAAATGTGTACGGCCAAGAAACTATTTAGTGCATAACCACACATGAAACAGCAAATTCTCTTTTACACACTTGAACTAACAGAATAAAACAGCAGTTCTTGTTCCGTTACCTTTGCACAGAACCTCGAAGTTTCCATCATACCCAACTTTGTAATTCAGTCACATGGCATTTCCACATGTTGTTCCCTTCCTCAGCAGTAAAGTGCATCTACTAACTTATCGCCATGATCTCACAAATGTTTAATCTCTGCCTGGAGTCGCAACAAATGTTTGCCAGGGTCAAAAGCAACATTCAAATTGAAAACTTGCTGCAGCTTCGGGCGATCACGGTCAACAGCTCAGCAGAGGAGCATCGGTTTGGCCCCGTGTTTTGTCATTCTGAGCAGACAGTGATTAGAAAATGTGTGAGATTACAGGAAGATGTCCCCCACAGTCAGATACTGTTAGATATGATATTTGATTGGTTTAATTCAGGTTTGACCAAATCACAGAGTAATGCACAGAGCTGAGGTTTTCCTGGTTTTTATTCTAAGCTTTTTTCCTATTTAACATGAAGACATGTAGGAGGGGCATCAGTCTGTGCAAAAACGCAAATTGAATAAGCGCATTTTCCAAAATGTCAAACTTGTCTTTAAAGAGAAATAAATGAATGTTAGAGTGCGCATGAGAAACTGTGTCAACTCTGTCATTCACACAACGTGATGCAGAGAGTGAGGCCGAAAGTTTGTTCAGTCACTTGCTAGTCAAGCCTCTGTGACTGAGCTGAGCAGTGGTTATACCTCCACCTCCACAGAGCTTCACACAGCTCTCTCTCTCTCTCTCTCTCTCTCTCTCCATCCATCCGTCCGTCGCACTCCCTCACCCACAACCGCTACTTCAAGAAGGAGTCCAGCTTCCGCTCGATGTTGGCGAAGGAGTCGTCGCCCATGTAGTCGATCTGGCCGGCTTCCCAGCGCTGCTTCCTTTCCTCGGAGGAAACCTTCTGTGCAGGAGCAGAGGGCGCCGGCTGTGCGCTCACATCCTCCTGAAGCTTATCCTGCGTGACAGAGAGACAGAGAAAGAGAGAGAGAGAGACAATGAATCCTTAAGTGAGAGCAATACTTTATAAGGACTGGATTTTCCCCAGGTTCAGCCATGCTCGGCTTTCCCTCAGCCACAGATTCCCCACAGGGGGAATTTGTTCTTTTCTTCCCTCGAGACACAAATGTTATGTGCAGGCGTTTCATCAGAAGAGTCAAAGTGCAACAAGACTTTTTATGACACTCACAGATAAGAGATGATGAAGAGGACATGAACTCTGCAAGTGGACCAGGACTCAAAGCCTCGGTGATGTAAATTCTGCATTGAGAAAAGCCAAAATATTCTCAATGCATAATTTGGAGCCAGGAAGGATCCGCCTGGTGGAGCCTCTGCTGCTCAAGTGTGGAAGGACACGTTTGATGCCCGCATTTGGAGGAGCCTTCGAATGGGGACAGCCTAGTCACGCTGCTGTGACGTATTCGGCCTTAAAATGGAGCCTCTGAGGGACGTGGCCCCCGAACTGAGACACAGCTTATGAAACTCTGAGGGGCTTAGGTGCCCAACCTGGTCTGATTTGATAAATGTCACCTACTGTCTTCAGATTCTGCTAACGAAACGACCTCCGGTTGCTTCAGACTCAAGAGAAATTTGGGGAAATTCAGTGTGTCATCGTTGTGTAACCGTCACAGTGATCACACAGTGATAACGCCACCAAGGAGGTTATGTTTTCACCTCTCTGTGCCAGTTTGTCTGATTGCCAGCAGGATTACGCAAAAAAAACAAAACGATTTCCACAAAAACTTGATGGAAAGACTGGACATGGGCCAAAAAAGAAACCAATTAGTACTCAAGTTCCATAGAATTGCTTACAGACAATTTTCCAGAGAATCATTTGTGAGTAATCCTGATGAAACAAATATTAAGGGAACTGATATTTGAGTGTGAGTAATTTGGTGCAGATCCAAATGTGGTTTAAAACTGTTGGGCCTTGGCAGAGGTAGACACATCACCGAGTGCCATTCTACTTGGCACAGTGTCACAAGAAACTGAGAAAAATAAAAAAAAGAATATCTGCTCGCTGTTGTTCGTTTTCGTCAACCACTCAAGTCAGTTTTTTATTTGACATTTGTTGTAGATAGTGACTGAGTAAAGGTTTTTTTAAATTGTGTCCAAAACTGGGTTATATGGAGGCCACAGTGACCTTTTACCAAAAATAAGTGAATGTTTGTGGCACATTTAAAGAAATTCCTCCCTGAGATGTCATGTTCAGGAGAGTGGGACAGACACACAACCTGAAAACACAAGGTCGTCTGTGTGGAGGCAGAAAAACGCTGCACAAACACCGGGTGTCTGTATAAACATGTCAGCGTGACACAATGAGACTCAGCTTCAGGCAAATGAGCAAAGCTGCAGGATTTGGCGACACAACAGATCTGCCTTTGACCAACTCGCAACACCACAGTGTTGCTACAACAGTCAACATGGCAACTTCCAGCTACTGCATTAAGTTCTGAACGACTGTTGCCAGCCTGGCGTCCTTTGTGTTCCAGCGACGACAGGACAGGCAACCGACCACAGCTGAGGAATGTGGAACCAATCAACTTTTACAACTAGACTGGAGCTCGCCAGCATTTTAATCTGGAGCTTGAAAACGCTTAAAGCTCCGATATGTGGCACTGTCACAGCTCGGTGCCCACACACCATGACATGACAGATTCACACCATGACATGACAGATTCACACCATGACATGACAGATTCACACCTCTGAGATACCTGCCAGAGAGAGGTGAGTTTATCGGGTTTTTAGAGGTTTCCACACACTCGGGACAATTATGCAATTGACACACACACTTTCGACGGGAATCCTCACTTATGATTTAAACCACGCCTAAAACCACACACTATTCTTTCCCCAACATGAGTGGTGACATACTTTCTGGCTCTCCTCTGTGAAGCCGCTGTTGAAGGGCGTGTCCCCGTAGGCCTGCTGCAGCAGAGGCAGCACAGACTTGGAGTACAGCTGCCACCACATGAGCAGGTAGTCCGGGTGCAGGTGGCACTGGTCAGGTGACAGGGCGTGACCTCTGACCTCGCCCTTCTCAGCGTCAAAGGAGTAGCTCCATGGCTTCACCTTGCCCAGGAAGTGCACCACCTTCGCGTTACTGCCGTACCTGTCCAACAAATTACAAATTAAAAAGTGACAAGACCGTGAGATGACAAGAAGAGCGTGAGAAAGAAAAGAAGGAAAGAGGGAGCCGCAGTATGCGTGTGTGTACTGACTCTTTGAAAGCTGGCAGGTAGGAGTAGATGGAGACACTGCTGAGGTTGTAAATGAAAGGGAGGTGTTTAGAAATATCTGCCGTCGCCCAGGTGTTAAAGAAACTGTTGAGAACCCCCTGATCTCCACCTGCGGACACGGACACACACACGGACACAATTTTAGACATATTCACGGTTCATTTAGACAGACTGCAAAGAGTTGTGTTTCAGCTTTTGCGCTACAGGATACAACCATTTATCATTTATACTCTACTTTTATGGCTGTTTGAATCCAATGTTACAATAAATCGAAATGTTTAAACACCACACACACAATATTTTCTCATACTCCGTGATCAGTGCTTCCCTTCACACTGTGAACCTCTCCGACAAACAGCATTGCTATGAGAGGATGCAGCATAAAGTGAGTGACCAGTGGTTGGTGGCTGCCACGTTTCAAAAAGCTCCTCTACAGACTGACGGTATGTTTGAGGTCTGACCCACAAAACATCCATGTCATTTAAAACTGTGGATTGAATCAGTTACGTCTTTCATTTCTTCTGGTTTCTTCAGATTCTGACTAACGATCCTCTGATGACCTGTGAAAGAGAGAAAGAAAAATATTCGTGTCTCACCGTCAAAGCTGCCGTTTTCTCCACAGAACGTGAGCAGCTTCTCGTGCGTCTCATTGGACGGTCTGAAGACAAAAACCCCAGAGTTGAAACAGTCCGGCCAACCAGGATCGGGCGCAGCGGAGAGCTCCTCCCTCTCGAAGAGTTCATCTATATTTGACAGCACCTGGACACATTCAAAGAACGTTACTCACTTTCTGACTTGAAGTTTCATGAAATGTGTATTTAACACATTTAATCTAAACGTTTGCGTCTCACCAGTGTGTCTGCGTCCATGAACACACACTTGCTGTAGTGTGTGAGAGTCCAGCAGTGCAGTTTGGTGAATGTCACTCCCAGGTCCGGACGCTTCATCAGGGCCAGATGAGCCACATCACCTGAGTCCATGATGTCCACCACACACACCTCATCGAAAATGGAGCCAAGTGCGCCTCTACAACACACACACGATTTACATGACTGTATAAGTTGGATCAATGTGTGACTGGTGGCGTCACTGATGTGCGTTACCTGCAGGGTTCTGCGACGTGAGGCCCGATGAGTACAACCAATTTCTTGGTTGTGTTGTGCTTTCGCAACGACTGCCCAAGAACCATCGCTCCCCTGGCGTAGCTGTCATTTGTCGCTAATGTCACAAAAGCTTGGTCTGCTGGACACACACACAGACACACAAGCATTAACCATGACTGGTGTAAGGGAAATGTTACATGTTGATCATGCAGAATGCACTCATGTTCGTTTCCTCTATCATTGATCATGATTGAATCTTTACAATGCTACCTTGATCATGCTGAGTCCTGTGCAACTGATTGGATCTTGACCTGATTGCCTCAACTAAGGCATTGTTGCCCTGATGTCATCAGAACATCCTGACCTTTGGCTCAGAAACAACCTCAACCAGAGGGGGAGGAACGAGCCAGATGTATAAAGAGAAAGAACAGCTTCCCATCAGGGTGCATATTACAAACCAACCTTTGTCTTGTGTACCATGCTCTGAGCATTAAAGTGTGACAATACTGTAAGAGATTTTTTTTTTTTATTGTCACTGTACAGGTACAATGAGAGTTTTTCTGGTGCCTGTAGATAACTCATTGAGTAACACACACACACACACACACACACATTGAGAGAAGAAAGTAAAGAAAGAAGCTTTAAGAATATAAAATCAGTACTCATTTGTACTTAAATAGACAAGTGACACCATACAAATTTACACAGAGTAACCTTTACTGAGTCAAACAGTGTCAGCGTCCTTTCCGCCCACATGAGAGTAGTTTACGAAAAGCCAGATAACCCATAATTAGTTTTTACAGCTTCCTCCACAGATATGGACGGTAACACATAACCCAAGTTTCATGCACACTGCTGCTTGACTCATGAAAACAACACACAAGCGTCAGACTCACTTCCTGCACTAGAGTGTTGAAACGATTGATAACTTAGTAATTCTGCCGTCGATAAAATCAACACCAGTTATGTAAAAACACCGTTTTCTCAAACCACACTGGTCCATGCTCCTCACATGTGGCTGCTTTTCCGAGCATTTTCATTCTACAGGGTTTGCTGTTAAAGTGAATAAACGGTAGAACCCACTGCACCAGACCCAGTGCATCTGCAGGCCTCTTGTGTGAACTTCAGTGTCTGACGGGTCCCCATGCATATATTAACAGCAGGGGACGCACTGTGTTGCTGCTTGAGTGAAAGTAGGCCCAGAGCCAGCAGATAGCATTCCCCAGGCTGAATGCGTGTGTTGTCAGGGGGCTTCTGGGAAATCTGACCAGAGTGGGAGTGTCGTATGGTTGCTGGGGTTGTATTAAAGGAAACTTGTTTATCAAAAGTGTGCGAGCTCAGTGTCACAGGAAGCATGTGATGTGTTCTGTGGCTACGTGAAAGCTGACGACTTCTCCACATCTTGATCGGACATCAATATCAGTAGTTACAATATTTAAGTTCAAAATCAACACATCGACATTTTTTGAAGTAAAAGACATTAAATGCTGTGATGCAATGAGCCTTTTACTGCATTAGAGAAAAGCCTTCATGGCCACACACTGAAGTGCACGTCCACCACAGAGGAACTGTCAATTTGCTTCATGGGCCCACATTAACCCAGGAAGTCAATGATGAATGCTTTAAAAATAAAAGTGCATGCGAGTCGAACAAAATGGCCAAACAACAGCATCCACCAGGTTTTTTAGTGGAGTTTGAATTTCAGCTGATCTTGCTTTTTTTTTTTTTTTAAACCAGTGAACCGGAATCATTACAGATGAAGAAATAGGCAGGCGGTAGACATTTTTCATTAAAATCTTAAGCACACACAACATTTAAAGTTGTATTTTAAACAGGCGTCTTTTCACAACATTATGTTTTTCAGTGAAAATCAATCAATTTATTCTGCATTTAAACAAATATTGAAATAATTGGCCCCAGACTTTAAAGTGCAGTGGCAGTGTGAGACAGAACGTGGAGGCAAAACTCCATTCAAACAAAGGCACTTTAGAAAGTAGGACTACAACGATTAGTCATTTCATCAATGAGTCAATTGACCAGGAAACACTCCATTCTGATGACAATTAAAACATCCATCGAATTAACCAAACATTTTCTGGTTCCAGCTTCTAAAATGTGATGATTTGATGCTTGTCTCTTTTGTTTTAAATGAACTTCAACTGAACTGTTTGTAATAGACGGACAGATTATTAATCTGGTTTCTGCACCTGGTGTGTTTCTCAGGAGTGATTGCATTGAAAACGGTTTAACTCTGAAAATAAGAACCGGATGTGCTTTGTTTTATATCTATCAACCACTTTGGTCCATCCGCTGCAGCGACTCATCAACACGGATCAGATGAAACCTTTGAATCAGCTCAGCAGGAAGTGAACACTGGAGCCACCATGTGATCTCAGTCCACCTGCAGCAGCAGAAGCACCGGAGGGTTTTCTTTTTTTTTTTTTTCTTTTTTTTTGCGGCGTTTATGGAAATTCGCGATATTTCGTGACATGGACAGTTCGTGCAGCGCCGGGTTCGCTCCGTGCAGCCTTGGCCGTGTTCCGGTGTCGGTGCGGCGGCCGCGAGTGTCGACGGAGGCCCCGGTGTGTCTTACCCGCCATGGTGCGCTGAGGAGAGTTCGCCCTGAGGTCGGGGGTCGCGGTGCGGAGAACGGAGGGTCTGGACTGCGAAGGACAGAAGCTCAGCAGCTGAGAGCAGTTTAACACAGGGATGAAGCCCCACATCTTCCGGGTCATGTGACCAATGACAGCTCACACGCCCCCTCCGACACGCCCCCTCACCGAGTTTCCTCACTCACACGATGGATGGAGAGAGAGAGAGAGAGAGAGAGAGAGGGATGGATGGATGGATAGAGAGAGAGAGAGGGATGGATGGATGGATACAGAGAGAGAGAAAGATGGATGGATGGATAGAGAGAGAGAGAGGGAAAGATAGGTAGAGGGATGGAAAGAGAGAGAGGGATGGATGGGTAGAGAGGGAGAGATGGATGGATAGAGAGAGAGATGAATGGATGATGGATGGATAGAGAGAGATATATATATATATATATATATAGAGAGAGAGATGGATGGATGGATGGATGAATGGATAGAGAGATATAGATAGATGGATAGATAGCTAGAGAGAGAGGTGGATGGATGGAGAGAGAGAGAGAGAGAATGGAGCCATCCACGCCAAGCATACCTGTCTTCCCATTTGTTCAATAAATGGGTAAATCACGACAAAGTGTTCCTGACTCAACTTCAAATACAACATTTTATTTATTATTTTACCAGTTATACTTTGACTGAAGTTCCCCTAAGCTGGATCTGAGAACCTGGTAGTGAGTGTTTCCCTGACATGACCTGTTCTATCCATCTTATCTCAGAGGAGGAGCTTGTGTGAATGTGTCTGGTCTGGGTTGAGTTCCGTCGCTCAGGTCCTTTGTCCTTTGAGTCAGACTCCAACTTGAGGCAGCTCTGCCTCTGAGTGGCCACGTCTTCACATTACAGCTGAGTAAAACAAAGTACAGGTGAGTGTCAGGTGGAACCAGATGGTACAACAATAAATATAATTAGATATTGTAAATAATGAGGAAATGTTTTTGAGTTTTTATGGAAAGGTTCAAGTTCAAACACTTTAATTCCATGTACACTGAACACCTGTAGATCTTCCTCCTGTCCACACTGTCTGTAAAGTCCTATATGTCCAAATGAAAACATTGTCCCCAACATAAAGTGAGCCTGTAACCTTTTGCCAGGCCGCAGTCACAAGAACGAAAGTGGTGAATGCTGAAAAAATGTAGTTTAACTGTGGCACAAGTAGATAAGAGTCATAAAAGCATTACATTTGTGAACCGGAGCAGGTAAAGCTGCCAAATCCCTCAGAGTATTAAAATGGAGCAATGGTGCATTTTATTACCCATATAATGCTCTCGGCATTTCTTTCATAAGAGGAACAGCGTGTCGTTCCAACTTTTAAAGGTTGCTGCCTTTCACTTTTCCACTTGAGTCTTGGAAAAGTTTTACATCCTATCGGACCAAGAGGAACATTTAGAGTAACCTACAACTCTTTCAACTTACCTGTAGAGATGTGAGTATTGGTTGGACTTAATTATTAAAAATGTTTCTTGAAATGACTTTACTGATATCACATATGCAGGCAGTATGGATGGGAGGATTGATTATTGTGATCAAAAGCTGTTTCAGTGTATGTGTAATGTCTTTAAATGGCTTAATTCAAATGAAAATCATCCTGTGCATCCGGTGCTTTAAATTAAAGGCCTCTATGATTGTAGTATTTTGTGATTATCAGTGATATTTGTTGGATATAAGATTTTAGAAAACACACAGGGAATTTGAATGTATGGTATAATTGTGTGCTTATCTATTTTTGTCTGAGTTTTCACGTTGCTGCCCGTGAATAATGAAGGAGGCTTATGAGAAAGTTGCACTTTTACTCTAAAAATTGATCCTGGCTCAGGGTTCCACAGCCAAAACTGTGGCCTCCATCATCAGGGGCAGGAGGTGGAGCGCTCTCGCCTGAGTCTATTAGATGGAGGGAGTAACTGGAGAGCACAGAGTGAAACTGGGCTGATCAGGTGTCTGAGGAAGAAAAGAGGTGACGTTGAAACAGGGGGGTTGGGCTCTCTGGCCTGTGTGGAAGCAAAAATGTTGAAAGTGACTTTGACTTTGCTGTGATGAGGAATGAAAATGTCTCTGGCGTGTTTTTCTGAGCCAACAGGGAAACATATTGCACAGCTTCGTACACTTCAGCTGATTTTGGGACTGTCTTTTTCAGCAGTGGAAGCGGTGATGGGAGAAGTTGACAGGTAGAAAAGGAGGGGAGATTCAAAACGAGGGTAAGTAGAGAAAGAGAGGAAAGGGGTTAATAATAAAGCAGGGACGTATAACGTAGGGGTTGGAAGGGGAGAAAAAGGAAGAAAGGAGCCCAAAGCTGATTTTCTCCTCTGGACTGGCCCTGCTCGGGATTCTAAGCCCTTCAGCCTGCCTGGGACTCAATGTAAGCTCCTTCTGTTCTTTCCTCACATTATAGTTTCACCGTGTTATCAAAAGCAGGTGAACTTTTCTGTTTAATGCACAACTGTTCTCACTCCTGTTTGGAGTTTTTAAGAAGAAGAGAAAAATCTGGAGAGAAACATGAAACAACAAACGAGGCATAGATCGATAAATGGACGGTTGCACAGCTTTGTTGTGTGTTGGAATAAAGACTGAGCGCTGCATTAAAGTGGCAGTGTTGTTGTGAAGCGAGGCAGTTTAATCCAAGTGATGAGGTTGGCTCGCTGCCTCGGGTTACTGGGCATTGTGTGGCCGGGAGGCGACTGTGCAGGCAAACACAGGCCCTCATGTTTTAAACATGTCGGACAGAGATGCAGGGATGGTCAATTTGAAAAAAAAGCATCGGAAGGAGGCCACTGCTTCAGTCTGTCTACAGTCGCTGAATAAAAATACCATCAATCTTACAGTTTATTAATAATTCCAGAGAGTGACTGTCAGAAAAGCGGTTTGAGTGGTCATCAAGACGAGAAAAGCTCCATATAAATACAGACCACATATAAATGTGTAGCCAGATCTAAAAACTGATGGTGAGAGGTCGATGGTTGTTAGTTTGACCTTTGACCATTTGGTTAAGTTTGTTTGAATTACACTTTTTTTAGTTTTTAGTTCTGCACGACACATTACAGCTTTTTAAAAGGAAGATGTGAAACCATAAGTGTTAAACCATGTTCGAATGACTGAGTGGATTTGTCAGTAAGCAGCTTCTTTCCAGAGGTAATAAGCACAATATTTGACATGTTCTGTTTAATTGGTACAAAAACCAAAGTAAAAACTTGAAATGTAATATTCACATGTACTGGAATAGGTTTTTGGTCTGTGCAGTGAGTTTGGCAGAGACTCAGGGAAATCCCTGCCTGAATAGATTGTGGCTAACTGATTACTCTTAACCATCTCTTGGCCTTACCAAACACAAATCAATACCAAACACAAACAGTCTAACTCACTTTAAAAGAAGTAAATATTTCTCCTGTAATCTCAAACTATTGCTCTATAAGGTTTACATCTAAGTCTGAGATTATAAGAACGTATCTGGGATCTCTTTTTCCCCTCATTCTACATACATGAGTCAGATAAATGTACATTGACAGCAGGAGGGACAAACAGAAGAAGCTTCCTGGACAATAACACGATGACACAGCTGAGGTGTTAAATGTTAACTGTCTGAGTACGCCTGTCCCAGGGTACAGGCAGGACAAAGGTCTCCTCCATGCCTCTCCTGAGTGACTCCTCCTAAGAGAGATAATCGGCTGTGCAGCCTCTGCAGGATCCAGCTTCCTCTCTGCCCCGGGTCTAGAGGCTCGCGGAGCTCCGGACAACTTGACTCTTGTAGCCAGACCAGAGGGATCAGCAGCAGGAGGCTCTTAGTCTCGAGACAGGGAAACACACAGGCTCTTATGAAGGTATGTCTCTGTCCTGGTGGTGTCACACAGTTTCTTTCCCAAAGTTGTCGGGTCGAGTAAAGAATTAAAAGGATGTTTTATTGTGAAATGCAAATAGCTTTATGTGGAACCTTGTTCCCTGTTGTGTAGGTGAACAG